>NC_088376.1:151947500-161947500 GCF_037993035.2 Macaca fascicularis | reverse complement strand
GATCTACCACAATCAAGTGGGTTTCATACCAGGGATGCAGGGATGGTTTAACATACACAAGTCAATAAATGTGGTATATCACATAAACAAAATTTAAAATCATATGATCATGTCAATAGATGCAGAAAAAGCATTTGATAAAATTCATCATCACTTTATGATTAAAACCCTCAGCAAAATCAGCATGGAAGGAAAACAATTAAGGGTAATAAAAGCCATCTATGACAAATTTACAGCCAACATTATACAGAATGGGGGAAAGCTGAAAACATTTCTCCTGAGAATTAGAAAAGAACAAAGATGCCCACTTTCACCACTTCTAGTCAACACAGTACTGGAAGTCTTAGCCACAACAACCAGACAAAAGAAATAAATAAAGGGCATACAAATCAGTAAAGAGGAAATCCAACTGTCGCTGTTTGCCAATGATATGATTGTATGCCTAGAATACCCTAAAGACACATCCAAAAAGCACATAGATCTGATAAGTGTATTTGGTAAAGTTTTAGGATACAAAATCAATGTACACAAATCAATAGCACTGCTATATACCAATAGTGACGAAGCTGAGAATCAAATTAAGAACTCAACCCCTTTTACGACAGCTATAATGAAATAAAATAAAATACTTAGGAATTTACCTAACTAAGGAGGTGAAAGATCTTTACAAGGAAAACTACAAAACACTGCTGAAATAAATAATGGACAACACAAAAAAAATGAAAATACATGCCATGCTCATGGATGGGTAGAATCAATATTGTGAAAATGACCATACTATCAAAAGTAATCTACAAATTCAATGGAATTTCCATCAAAATACCATCATTATTCTTCACAAAACTAGAAAAAAACAATTCTAAAATTCATTCACACAGAACCAAAAAAGCCCACATAGTCAAAGCAAGACTAAGCAAAAAGAAAAAATCTGGAGGCATCACATTTCTTGACTTCAACTACACTACAAAGCTATCGTTACCAAAACCTCATGGTACTGATATAAAGAGAGGCACATAGAACAATGGAACAAAATAGAGAGCCCAGAAATAAAGACAAATACTTGCAGCCAACTGATCAACAAAGCGAACAATAATATAAAGTGGGGAAAGGACACCCTATTTAATAAATGATCCTGGCATAATTGACAAGCCACATGTAGAAAAATGAAACTGAATCATCATCTCTCCCCTAATACAAAAATCAACTCAGGATTAATCAAAGACTTAAATCTAAGACCTGAAACTATAGAAATTCTGAAGATAACATTGGAAAAACCTGTCTAGACATTGACTTAAACATAGACTTTATGACCAACAACCCAAAAGCAAATGCAGCAAAAACAAAGATAAATAGATGGAACTTAATTAAACTAAAAACTTCCTCACAGCAAAATAAATAATCAGTAAACAGACAACCCATAGAGTGGGAGAAAATTTTCACAAACTATGCATCTGACAAGGACTAATATCTAGAATCTATAAGGAACTCAAATCAGTGAGGAAAAAAATCAAATAATTCCATCAAAAAGTGGATTAAAGACATGAATAGACAATTCTCAAAAGAAAATATACAAATTGCCAAAAAACATGTAAAAATGCTCAGCATCACTAATTATCAGGAAAATGCACATCAAAACCACAATGCAATACCATCTTTCTCCTGCAAGAATGGCCATAATTTAAAAATCAAAAATAATACATGTTAGCGTGGATATAGTGAAAAGGGAACCCTTTCACACTGCTAATGGGAATGTAAACTACTACAACTACTATGGAAAACAGTATGAAGATCCCTTAAAGAACCAAAAGTAGATCTACTATTTGATCCAGCAATCCCACCACTGGGTATCTACCCAGAGGAAAAGAAGTCATTATATGAAAAAGACACTTGCACATGCATGTTTATAACAGCACAATTCACAATTGCAGTAATATGGAACCAACCAAATGCCCATCAATCAACGAGTGGATAAAGAAAATGTGATATATCATGGAATACTACTCAGCAATAAAAAGTAATGAAATAATAGCATTTGCAGCAACCTGGATGGAGCTGGAGACCATTATTCTAAGTGAAGTAACTCAGGAATGGAAAACCAAACATTGTAAGTTCTCACTTATAAGTGGGAGCTAAGCTATGAGGATGCAAAGACATAAGAATGATACTATGGACTTTGGGGACTCAAGGAAAAGGGTGAGAGGCAGGTGAGGGATAAAAGACGACACATTGGGTACAGTGCACACTGCTTGGTTATGGGTGCACTAAAATCTCAGGAATCACCATTACTTATCCATGTAAATAAACACGACTTGTTACCCAAAAACCTATTAAAATGAAAAAAATTAAAAAATTTTTAAAAACTAAAACAACTCAAATTTTTGTTAAGTAAATGGATAAACAAATTCTGGCAAATCCAAACAATGGTGCTCTACTCCACAATAAAAGGGAATATACTATTGATAAATGCTACAACATGGATGAATCCAAAATAATTGTAGTGAGTAAAAATAATCAGGAGAAAAAGGACACATTACTGTATGATTCCATTTATACAGAATTCCAGGAAATGAAAACAAATGCATAGTGTCAGAAAGTAGATTAGTAATTGCCTGGGAATGGGAAGGGACACATGTGATGAGGGCTGGAAGAGAGGGTTACAAGAGGGCACAAAGAAACTCTTGGGCATGACAGATGTGTTTATTATGTTAATTGCAGAGATGGTTTTATGGATGTATACGTATGTCAAAATGTATTCCAATAGTACATTTTACAAACATATTAATTAAACCTTAACAAGCCTATTTTTTAAAAGAAGAACTAACGCAAAGAAGAGCAGGGAACAGCACATTCCAGACAGAGTGAACAGCTTATAAGAAGGTTATAGGCTGGGCGCCGTGGCTCACGCCTGTAATCCCATCACTTTGGGAGGGCGAGGCAGGCGGATCACCTGAGGTCAGGAGTTCGAGACCAGCCTGGCCAATATGGTGAAACCCTGTCTCTACTAAAAATACAAAAAGTTAGCCGGGTGTATTGGTGGGCGCCTGTAATCCCAGCTACTTGGGAGACTGAGGCAGGAGAATCGCTTGAACCTGGGAGGCAGAGGTTACAGTGAGCCGAGATGGTGCCATTGCACTCCAGCCTGGGCAACAAGAGCAAAACTCTGCCTCAAAAAATAAATCAATAAATGAAATAGAAGGTTCTAAGATGGTAAAGGGCTTAACTATATCATCTAGAAACAGGAAGAATGCAAGGAAGCTGACAGTGTTGTGCAGAAGAGAAAAAATAAGTGAAGATTTTGTTGTAGAGATGAGTAAGGACAAGATCATAAAAGCTTCTGAAGTAATTATAAGAAATTCTATTTTAATTTAAGCAGGGGAATGATACGCTTTGGTTTATGACTAAAAATATCCACACTGCTGTGTGAAGAAAATATTGTGGAACCAAAAATGAAATCAAGCTGGTGTACCCATTAGAAGGCGAGTATTGCACTCCAGCAGGAAATGAAGGTGGCCTTGACTAGGGTGATAGCAATGCTGTGGGAGAAAAAAGGATAGATTCAGAAATCATTAGCATTTACAGAGCTACTGATTATAATTCAATGTGAGAGATAAGAGAGTGGAATCAAAGATTATTCCCAGATTTTGGCTTGAGCCACTGATTGTGATGATATTTTTCACAAAGGTGAAGAAGTTTGAGATAGGAGGGGGCATGTGGTGGTAGGAAATAAAGAGTTCAGTTTTAGACATGCTAAATTTTATTATGTCTTTTGTATAAATGGAGATGTCAAGTGGACAAGTAAGTCTGAATATCAGATGAGAGGTCTAGGGCAATAATTTGAGTCTTTAGCGTATAGGTGGTATATAATGGCATGGGAATAAATGAAATTACCTAGAAGAAGAGGAGGGGAAGGAGGAAGCGGAGAAGGAAGATGACAAGAGAGAAAAAGAGAAAGCGAGAGAGAGACAGAAGGAAGTAGGGAAGAAAAGGAGACTTGTGGATAGAGATGTCAGGAATTTGACATTTAATTTCAGGAAGAAGAGGAGTTGCCGGGGAGAAGAGAAAAAGGAAAAGACCTTCACAGAAGAGAAAACAAACAAACAAACAAAAACTGGGGAATGTTTCAAGAAGTAGTAAACTCCATCAGATGCTACAGATAAGCTAAGTAGGATAGGTTCAGAAAAGTGATTAGAGTGTGTCTGGCTCTGCGAAAGTTGTTAGTGACCCTTTAAAAAGCAATTTTAGAAAAGCAATGATATAGAAGCCAAAATATTGTTAAACTGAAGAGCAGCAGGTGAGGAAACAGCACAACTGAATACCTCTTTAAAGATATTTGGTTATGAAGGGGTGCCAAAAAATAGATTAATACCTGGATTGGAGTAAGATGTTAAAAGGAGCAGTTTGGAGTTTTTTAAATTTTAGAGAAAAGAGCATATTTTTAATTTATGTGAATATAGAATGATCCATAGAAAAAGAGATTGAGAATAAGCGAGAGAGGGGATAACTAAAGGAACAAAACTCTTAAGAAAGTGAGAAGGAATGGGAATCAGAGCACAGGTACAAGGACTGATATTTAATAGGAGGCTTTGTCTGTTATTATAGACAGACTTTTTAAAAGAAATGAGAGAGCTACAGAATGAAGAGATACATTGAAAAGTACATTGTTTCAATGAGAGATGAAACAAGTGATTGTTATATCTGATTTTCAGTTCAGTATTTTAGTAGGTTTGTTTTTCTTTTAAAATCAGTTTTACAGTGTAGATTTCTTACTACAAAGCTTTGTATTGAAAATCAACTACACTGAATTGTAATTAGTAGGAAAAAATACGTTTCTATCTTTGAATTTACAAAAATCAACAAAAACATACAAAATACGGGAGATACTACTTAGCAGTATGTGTGAATGTTCTTAACGTTAGTTAATAGTAATCTCATTGTGAGTCAGAAGGGCATATCACGAGGTCAGGAGATTGAGACCACGGTGAAACCTCGTCTCTACCAAAAAAAAAAAAATTACAAAAAATTAACCGTGTGTGGTGGCAGGCGCCTGTAGTCCCAGCTACTCGGGAGGCTGAGGCAGGAGAATGGAATGAACCCGGGAGGCGGAGCTTGCAGTGAGCCAAGATCGCGCCACTGCACTCCAGCCTGGGCAACAGAGTGAGACTTCATCTCAAATAAATAAATAAATAAATAAATAAGTAATAAATAAAACAGGCTTTCAACTAGGCGTGATATTGTCCCCCAGGGATATTTGGCAATGTCTGTGGACTTTTTGATTGCCACAACTGAAGAGTAGGGATAGTCTACTGACACCTACATCTACAATGTATTTCTACAACAAAATATTATCTGGCTGAAATGTGAAATCAAATTGAAAACATTTAGAACATAATGGTAAATAATAATTTAGTAAGAAAAAGTTTTAAAGTGTAGACTATATGGATTCTATTTTTCATTTTTTGATGAACCTTAGTGCCGTTTTCCATCGCAGCTGTACCATTTTACATTCCCACCAACAGTGTACAATGATTCCAATTTCTCCACATCCTCATCAACACTTGTTATTTTCTGTTTTTGTTTGTTTGTTTTGTTTTTTATAATGGCCATCCTAACAGGTATGAGGTGATATCTCATTGTAGTTTCTTCTGCATTTCCGTGATAATTAGTGATGTTGATTAGTGATGTTATTTTTGTATAACTATTGGCTATTTGTATTATCTTACATAATATGTGACAATAAATTCAAAATACATTTAAAAATTAAATGTAAAACCTAAAACTGTAAAACTTCCAGAAGAAAATATGGGTGAAGAGCTTCATAACATTGGTCGTAGCAACGAATTCTTGAATATGACATGAAAGGCATAGGTAATAAAGGCAAAAATACATAAGTGATACTGCATCAAACTAAAACCTTCTACACAACCTAAATATCTGCAGACAGATGAATAAATAAAGAAAATGTGGTACATACATACAATGGAATATTAGCCTTAAAGAAGAAGAAAATCTTGTCATATTCTACAACATGATGAGCCTTCAGGACATTACACTAGATGAAATAAGCCAGTCATAGAAGGACAAATACTATATGATTCTACTTACATGGCGTATATCTAAAATAGTCAAACTCACAGAAGCAGAAGGTAGAAGAATGATTGCCAGGATCTGTGGAGAGAGAAAAATGGAGAGCTGCTCTTCAGTAGATACACAGTTTGAGTTATACGAGATGAATAAGTTCTAAATATCTGCTGTACAACAGTATGAATATGGTAAACAATACTGTAATGTACAGTTAAAATTTTATTTAGAAAGTAGATTTCATGTTGTGTGTTTTTTACCATTGAATATATGTGTTGATTATATATGTAGAGTTAAGTGTCTTTTGGCTTCCTCTCCTAATTATAAGAACCTTTGTGAACTCAGTGTAGGGTAATAATCACCAACAGCATCTTTTCAACTGTATTTGCTCTCCTAGCAGATCTTGTAACCATCAGCATGGAAGGATAATATATAATCCTATATTCATCTTTGACCTCTGAATTGAGGCATTAGGTTGACAAAAAATCAAAAGCAAGTTTCATGAAATCATCTATCGTTGTCATTTTTTAAAACAGTATTGTTATCTTTTCCCATAGCAACATGAAAAGCAAACAAGGAAGATATTTTATAGAAATAATTAAGCTGGTGATGTTTTTCCTCCTTGAGGGTTTCGTATTCATAGAAATCTTGAGGATAAAGGTTTCATATTCTAAAACTGTTTTTTCAGAGACAGTAACATTTAAACGTTTTTATGGAAAGGTCAAGGCACCCTTTATACTTAGTACCAAGGAACCTAAATTGGACTTTTTGAATAAAAGGCATTCCTTTCAAAAACAAAAGTTCACATGATTGCTTTAATAATATATTGCACAGTAGTAGGAACTATCAGTTAACTTGAATACAGGTCAATAGAAATGATCCAAACAGAAGCAGAGTTAAAAAATAATAATAATTAAGCTAAATGGATATCAGTGACTTTGGCTGAAATTTTTTCCAAATTTGATGAAAAACATCAACTTAAAGATCCAAGAAGCTCAGAACACCCTAAACTAGAAAAATACAAAAGGGCTGGGCATGGTGGTTCATGCTTGTAATCCCAGTACTTTGGGAGGCTGAGGCAGGCGGATCACTTGAACTCAGGAGTTCAAGACCAACCAGACTGACATGGTGAAACCCTGTCTCTACCAAAAACTACAAAAAATTAGCTGGCCATGCACTTATGGTCCCAGCTACTTGCGAGGCTGAGGTTAGAGGATCACCTGAACTGGGAGGCAGAGGTTGCAGTGAGCCTTGATTGCCGCACTGTACTCCGGCCTGGGCAACAGAGACCCCATCTCAAAAAAAAAAAAAAAAAAAAAAAAATATATATATATATATACACACACACACACACACACACACACACACACACATACACACACATATATAGATATATAAGAAAACCACACTTAAGACTTTATAGTCAAACTACTAAAACTAACATACAAGAGAAAATCTTAAAAGCAGTACAGAAACATACACACATACACAAATATAAGGGAACAATATGAATAAAGAGTGATTTTTTTCCATCAGAAATAATTGAAGCTAGAGACAACATAATGACATCTTTTAAGTGCTAGAGAAAAATAATTGTCAATCCAGAATTCTATATCTAGCAAAAATATCATTCAAAAATGAAAGTACATGAATTAACAGATCTGTACTATAAGCAATAAAGAAAATTTGTAAAGCAGATAAAAAAAAAGATGGAAAATTATGAATACAGGTAAGAATGAAAAGCACTAGAAATAATAAATATGTGGGTAAATATAAAAAGGTATTTTGTCTTTCCTTAAATTCTTTGTTACTTTTTCAGAAGTAACAATGTATTATAGGATTTATAACATGTGGAAGTAGAATGTATGACAACAGTAACACAAAATATAGAAGAGAAGTATACAGAATTATACTGCTTTTTTAAACATAGGAGAAGTAATGTAAGAATAATTAAAGATAGACTGTAATGAATCTAACAAATAGATGCACATTATAGTCCCTAGAACAACCATTAAAGAAAATAAAACAGAGAGGTGTAGCTAAGAAGCCAAAGAGATGGTAAAATGGAATACTAAGTATATTTTATTTTCTCGAAAGACAGAAATAAGGAACAGTAAAAAAAAAAAAATAGAACTGAGGGGACAAATTGAAAACAATTAGAAAGATGATAGACATAAACTTAACCCCATAAAGATTATATTAAATGTTAATAGAGTAAACATTCCAAAAAAAGAAAAAGAGCTTCTGAAATAAGATTAAAAAGAAACAAATACCAAAAACAGTGTATATACTGTTTATAAAAGATGCACGTTAATTATAGAAACATAAATAGGTTGAAAGTCAAAGAAGGGGAAAAGAATTCCATGAAAACACTAACACCAAGAAAGCTGATATGGCTATATTAATATTAGATGAAGTAGACTTCAAGGTAAGGAGACAGAGAAACAGTTCAAATTAATAAAATAAATGACCAGAATGATTTAAAAATCCTACATACTTGCATAAACCTAATAAGAAATATTCAAAATAATATATGAAGCAAAAACTGTCAAACCTAGAAATAGACAATGCTACCATCATTGATGGAAATGCATCATTTCTCTTTAGTAACTGACAGAACAAAGAGACAAAAATTGGTAAGGTTATAAAAAACTAAAGCAACTCTCTTTACCAAATTGATCAAATTACATACACACCTACACAATGCAATTGAAAATACAAATTATTTTCATGTAAACATGTAACATTCATAAGGATAGACTGTGCGATAAAACAAGTTATAATAAATTACAAATAATTGACATTAAGTAGAATACGTTCTCTGGCCACAAAAGGAATTAAATTAGGAATCAACAATATGTATAAAATTCCCTAATACTTGAAAATTAAGCAACACATCTCTAAATAGCTTATAGCTTAAAAAAGAAATTACAAAGGGAATTTTAAAATATTTTTGAACTCAGTGAAAGTACAAACACAACATATCAAAATTAATGAGATGCTACTGAAGCAGTGCCTAGAGGAAAATTTAGAACATTAGATGCTATGTTAGATTTTTTTTTAATCTCAACTTCATGATCAAAAGCTCTTAAGACATTAAAAAGTAAGAGCAATGAAAACCACTCAATGTAAAGGAAATAATAATCATCAAAAATGAATGAAATGGAGCTCAAACCAGAGTAGATCAACAAAACCCCAAAACAGTTCTTCAAAAATATTATATAAAACCCTAACAACACTGATCCAGAAAAAAAAAACAAAGTAATACCAGGAGTGGAAAAAAAAAGCATTACTGTGGATTCTACAGACATGAAAGATAATAAAGTAAGATTATTAACTCTATTCCCAGAAACTGGCAATTTAGATGAAATTAAGAGATCCCTTGAAAGACAAAACTTACCAAATCTAACACCAAACACATTGGAAAGTATAAGTAACTCCTATCATGAAAATTTTTGAATTCAAAATTAAATACCCACAATGAAGAAAACTACAAGCCCCAGATGGCTGCACTTGTTAACTCTATCAAACATTTAAGGAAGAAGTAACACCAATCTTATGCAAATTCTTCCAGGAAATATAAGAAGAAGGAAATCTTTCCAACTGTTTATCTGAAACCAGCACAATGTTGATAACTAAAACTTGACAAAGACAGTACAATAAAAGTACAAGTCAGTCTCGTTTATGGAACTAGATGCAAAAATCAGAAATAAAATATTAGCAAATGGAAGACAAACATATAAAAGAAAGATAAAGCATCATAACCAAAGTGGGTTTATCCCAGGAATGCAAGTTTAAAATTTGAAAATCAATGAATGTAAAATACTGATTAACATAATAAAGGAGAAAATAATACAATCATCTCAATACATGTGAAAACATTTGACAAAATTAAATATTTTAAAATAAAAATCCTTAACAAAACAAGAATAGAAGAATATTTCCTCAATAGAATAAATCCTACTAAGAAAAATCTACAGCATCATACTTGATTGTGAAATACTGAACTTTTTTTTTTAGGATCAGTAACCAGAAGAGGATGTTTACTATCATCACTTTTATTCAACATTGCAGTTGATAACCTAGTAAGGACAAAAAGCAAGATTAAAAAATTATATGCCTAAAGATTAGAAAGAAAATTTAAAACTCTCTTTACTTGCCAATGGTATGATGGTGTAGGTAGAAAACCCAAAGGAAACTACAAAAATAATAAGTGAATTTAGGAAGATTGAAGAATGCATGTCAGTAGACAACAATTAATTATATTTCCATATAAATAACAGCAAACAATTTGGAAATGAACTTTAAAAAAATACCATGTACAGGATAGACTTCCAGCTGGCAGCCTGAGGAGTATCATGGACCTATTCCTGAGTGAAAAAGGATAATTTGTGAAAGGTATTTTAAAAACAACCACGTACAATCTCCGGAAATTTTCCTAAGGGCATATAGCAAATGAAGAAATATTTATTCAAGAAAATCTACTGAAACTTGGTAGAAACAATGAGAGTCTGTGGCACTTGAACCACAACTCACTTAATTCCTCTCCCCCTTCCAGGTTGCCAGCATTTCTCATCCCCTCCAACTCCAAGTTGAAGAGACCAAATTCCTGGGAAGTGTTATCAAGAGGTCAGAGGCTCCCTTCTGCCCATCCCCCACTCACAGGACAGAAGCTCTACCCCATGCATAGACCTCAGTACCATAAATACTGAGTCCCTGATTACCCTTACCCCATCTTGCTCGTAGGGCAGAAGTTTTATGCTAGAAAAGATAAGCTAAGAAGACCAGAGGATACCACCTTTGCCCAGGGCCCAGACTAGTGGCTCAAAGGTTTTTCCCAGGAAAGAAACGCAGTCTACCTGAATAGAGAGCTTCAAAGCCCTCCCCAAAGTGACTAGCCTTACACGAAACAGTGTGGGAAAGTTCAAGCCTAAGTGTGCTCTCAAAACCAATGGGAAATTTGGTGATAATGAAATGAGAGGAAGTAATTGATAGCACCTCTTAATTAGGGGCAACAAACTATACCATATGTAAGCTAGTTCACCAGTGAGAACCAGTGAAAGAGACTGCTAAGAAGAGCCCTCCTGGGATTTAAACCTCAAAGACTAGCCTCAAAAATGACCCCTTATCAAATTAAATTAGATCAGAATACTGTACAATGTATGTCCCAGGGTACTGTCAAAAATAATAGAACATTTCGTGGATGCTAAGCTTTAAAAACAATAAAATAATAGAGCAATTACCCAGCTGTGATTCAGCAGTGTAACAGCTGTATATGATATTAACAGAGGCAGACAGCTTAACAGAGAGATGAAGGAGATAATCAAAGAGAAACCTGCTAAAATTACTGCCATCCCAGAGTGACTGTATATACACTGAATACTGTGCCTTCTGAGAAGCAACCTCAAAATCTTCACAATGTAGAAGAAATAAACCTCATGAAAATAGTCTAGCCGAGTCACTAAATAAATAAATAAGCAAACAGCAAAAACTGGAGGGGAGAGAGAGGAATCAGTCATCAGTACCTGGAAGTGCTACAATATATTACCTAAAATATCCAGTTCTCAACAAAATATCATGAGACTTGCAATGAAACAAAGTGTGGCTCATTCACAGGGAAAAAAAAGGCAACAAAAATTTCCTGTGAGAAGACCCAGATGTTGGATTGAACAGACCAAGACCTCAAAACCACCATTATAAATATGCTTAAAGAACTCAAAGACACTATGCTTAAAGAAGTAAAGGAAGCTATGATGACAATGTCTCATCAAATCAAGAACACAAATAAAGAAACAGAAGTTACAAAAGGAACCAAATGGAAATTCTGGAGTTGAAAGGTACAGTAAGTGAAAAGAAAAATTCAGTAGTGGGACTCAACAGTAGATTTGAACTAGCAAAAATAACGACAAGTAAACTTGAAAATAGATTGATAGAGACAGTGCATTCTGAAGGACAGAGAGAAAAAAAAGTGAAGAAAAATAAAGCCTCAGAGAAACATGGGACACAATTAAGGGCACCAACATATACATACTAGGATTAGCAGAAGGAAAGGAGAGACAGAGAAAGGAGAAAAATATGTGAAAAGATAATGACTGAAAACTTCCCAAATTGGCCGGGCGCGGTGGCTCAAGCCTGTAATCCCAGCACTTTGGGAGGCCGAGACGGGCGGATCATGAGGTCAGGAGATCGAGACCATCCTGGCTAATACGGTGAAACCCCGTCTCTACTAAAAAATACAAAAAACTAGCCGGGCGAGGTAGTGGGCGCCTGTAGTCCCAGCTACTCGGAGGCTGAGGCAGGAGAATGGCGTAAACCCAGGAGGCGGAGCTTGCAGTGAGCTGAGATCCGGCCACTGCACTCCAGCCTGGGTGACAGAGCGAGACTCCGTCTCAAAAAAAAAAAAAAAAAAAAAAAAGAAAACTTCCCAAATTTTATGAAAAGCATTAATCTACACATCTAAGAAGTTCAATAAACTCCGAGAAGATAAATGGAAAAATATCTACAACCAGATGCATCATAGTAAACACACTGAAACATGCTTCAAGGCAAAAACAAAAAGAAAATCTTGAAAGCAATAAGAGAAAAACGACGTGTCACATACATGAAACTCTTAACAAGATTAACAGCTCATCAGTAACAATGGAGGCCAAAAGGGAATGGGATGACATATTCAAATTGGTCAAATGAAAAAACTGTCATTCAAGAAACTTATATCCAGAGGGGAACAACACGCTGGGGCCTGTTGTGGGGGCAGGGGGAGGGAGAGCATCAGGATAAATAACTAATGAATGTGGGGCTTAATGCCTAGGTGATGGGTTGATAAGTGCAGCAAACCACCATGGCACATGTTTACCTATATAAGAAACCTGCATGTCCTGCACATGTATCCCAGAACTTAAAATAAAATTAAATTTTTTAAAAAACTTTATATCCAGCAAAAGTATTTTTCAAAAAATTAGCTGAAATAGACATGGTCAGGTAAACAAAAGCTGAGAGAATTTATTACTAGCAGAGCCACCTTACAAGAAATACTAAAGGAAGTTTTTCAGGCTGAAAGAAAGTGAACCTAGATTGTAATTTAAATCTACACAAAGGATCAAAGAGCATTGTTAAGGTAACCATGTAATTACGAAAGAATATAAATGCATATTTCTTCTCTCAGCTAATTTTTAAAGCAGTTTATAAAACAACATATGTATATATAATTGTTATTTGGGGATCTATAACATATAGAAATTAAATATATTTGTCAATAACAGTACAAAGGAAGTGGGTGAGAGGAAAGTTGTGTTTGAGTAAACAGTAAAATGGTAAATCAGAAGGTTATAAATATATTCTTGTTCTTCTTATTTCTTAGCTTTTATAAAAGAAATAAAATTATATAAAGTAGTAATTATAATGTTTTATTGGTTTATAAAATGTATAGATTTAATTTGTATACCAATAACGGCACATAGGAGAGAATACAGCTATTAAAAATGAACATTTCTGTATCTCACTGGAATTAAGTCAGTATACATCTGAAGTAGACTCCGATAAGATGTATGCAGTAAGTTCTAATGTATATGGTAAGTTTTTCCACTAGGAAAACTCCACAAAATATGGTGAAAGATTAATTAAAGGAAAAAAATGCCACACAAGAAAATATTCACTTAATGCCAAACAAAGTAGTGAAAGAGGACTAGAGGATCAAAAAAAGACATAAGACAGAGAAAACCAAAAGGAAAATGACAAGTGTAATGCAAATATATCGATAATATTAAATGTTAAGGGATTAAACAATCCAATCAAAAGACATAGACTGTGAGACTGTTTTTAAAAAAAAGTCAAGATCTGACTATATCCTGTCTATAAGAGAGATTTTAGATTTAAAGGTATAAATAGGTTGAAAATGAATGGAAAAAGATCATATGAACAACAGCCATAAGAAAACTGGAATTACTATACTAGTACCATTTGAAAAAATAGATTTTAAAGCAAGCAGAATGTCACTAGAATAAAAAGAGACCTTTTACAATGATAAAAGTGTCAATCAAGATGATATAATTATAAACATATATGTCCCAAATAACAGAGTTACAAAATACGTGAAGCAATGCCTAACATGATCAAAAAGATAAATTCAACGATAATTGTTGGAAATTTCAAAAGTTCCACTTTTAAAAATAGATACAATAACTAGACAGAAGATCAAAAAAGAATGAGATGACTGGAAAAATGCTATGTAGAAGACCTCGATACCAAAATCTCCAAAATATTGCAGAAAGAAACATTTTAAAAATTATTTAAATGGAGGGGAATACCAGGTTTACAGGTTGGAAGACTCAATTTTTAAAAGATCTTTCGTCTACCAAATTAAGCTCTATGTTTATCACAGTCCTATAAAAAAAATCTAACAATTATTTGTAGAACTTGAGAAAGTGATTCTAAAATTTATATGGAAATACAAAGGATCTGGAATAACCAAAACACTCTTGGAAAAGAAGAAAAAAATTGGAGAACTTCACTACCTGATTTCAAGATGTGCCTTGAAGCTACGTTAATTATGATAGTGTGGTAATTGAAAAAAAAAGACAAACCAATCATTACAAAATAAAAAGTCCAGTAATAGATCCACACGTGTATGGCCAATTTGTTTTTGACAAAGGCACCAATAAAAATCAATGAAGAAAGTCTTTTTAACAAATAATAGTGGAACAACTGGGCAAACAAATAGGAGGAAAAATGAACTTTAATCCCTACTTCATGTCACAACGAATCATTTTTAAAGTTCTAGAAGAAAACAAAGAATAATATCTTCATGACCATAGGTTTGGCACTGACTACTTAGACAGGAATCAAAAAGAAATTAAATAAAAATAATAAATTGTTTTTAAAGTAAATTAAATTTCTGCTCATCAAAAGACACTATTAAGAGGCCAGGCGTGGGCCGGGCACAGTGGCTTACGAGGTGGGCGGACCACGAGATTACAGATCTTGAGGAGATCCAGACCACCTGGCTAACACAGTGAAACCCCGTCTATACTAAAAATACAAAAAATTAGCCGGGCGTGGTGGCGGGCGCCTGTAGTCCCAGCTACTCTACTCCAAAGGCTGAGGCAGGAGAATGGCGTGAACCCAGGAGGCGGAGCTTGCAGTGAGCCGAGATTCCACCACTGCACTCCAGTCTGGGCGACAGAGCGAGACTCCACCTCAAAAAAAAAAAAAAAGGGCCAGGCATGGTGGTTTATGCCTGTAATCCTAGCACCTTGGGAGACCAAGGCGGGTGGATCACTGGAGGTCAGGAGTTGGAGACCAGCCTGGCCAACATGGTGAAACCATGTCTCCACTAAAAATACCAAAATTAGCCAGGCACGGTGGCCCGCACCTGTAATCCCAGCTATTTGGGAGGGCTGAAGCAGGAGAATCACTTTTACCTGGGAGGTGAAGGTTGCAGTGAGCCAAGATTGCCCCGCTGCACTCCAGCCTGGGCAACAGAGCAAGACTCTGTCTCAAAAAAAAGAAAAACACCATTAAGCAAATTAAAAGATAACTCACATACTGAAAGAAAATATTCATAATGCCTATTTTGACTAATAATTCTTACCTAAAATATATGAAGAATTCTTACTACTACATAACACAAATGTAAGCAGTCCAACATAAAGAATAAGCCAAAGAGTTGAATAGGATCATGAAGATATATGATTAGCCAATAAGCACATGAAAATGTTCCAACTATCAATAGTCATCAGAGAAATTTAAAATCATAATAACATACTACTATGACCAGAAGGACTAAGATTTTAAGAGACTATATTACCTAGTGTTGGTGGAGATATTGAGCAATTGGAACTCCCGTAAGTTGCTAGGGAGAATGCAAAATGAACAGACCCTGTCGTAGCATAGTGGAAAGATTATGGAAGTCTTTAAGGGAAAAACAAAAACAAATCAAAGATTTTCACATATAGGTATTTATTGTAGCATTATTTAGTATAGTAAAGATTGGAAAATCCAAATGTTTCACAATGGAGGAATGTTAAATTAAAAGTATGGTATATCTTTATAATGATTTGATAAAATGTTTTAAATGGTGGAATTGTTTATGAAATAAATGTTATTTAGAGAAATCAGAATATGAAACTGTCTTTATTGGATTAAAAATCATCATGGAAGGGGCCAGGCATGATGGCTCACACCTGTAATCCCAACACTTTGGGAGGCCGAGGCAGGCAGATCACTTGAGGTCAGGAGTTCGAGACCAGCCTGGCCAATATGGTGAAACCTTGTCTCTACTAAAAATATAAAAATTAGCTGGGTTTGGTGGCACACACCTGTAATCCCAGCTACTTGAGAGGCTGAGGCAGGAGAATTGGTTGAGACCCAGGAGGTGGAGGTTGCAGTGAGCTGAGATGGCACCAGTGCATTCCAGCCTGGGCTACAGAGTGAGACTCTGTTTCAAAAAAAAAAAAAAAAGGAAGGAAGAAAAAAGCCAAAGTCATGATGAAATTGTGTATTTTTTAATCCCCTCCATCACTTTTCTGTATCTTCCAAGTTTTCTAGAGGGACAAAGCATTACTTCTATAGTACAAAAAATGTTTATTTTAAAATAATGATTGCTTTGAATAACTATATAGTATTTAATGATGATAACTATAAAACTATTTGCTTTAGGGTTTTGACACATTGTAAATTGGCACATGGAAGTAGTTTTACTATTATTGTTAGATCCATATTCAGTTCAGTTCCTACCTTCATCAGGAAAGTAGGTGAATTCAGAAGGAGCTAGGGAAAATGACAGAATCAATAGACAGTACAGAAATAGAAATGATGGTGTTTTCCAGACAAATGAGCTTAGCTCTTTAACCACCAAATTTTGCATTTTAAAATTTTGATGAAACTCTTTCTAACATATGCATCATGCTTTCTTACTTACTAACTATATTATAGTGACCAAATCCCATCCTACCTCCTAGCTGTTTAGCTTTGGAGAATTGATGTAATAACCTTTCTTCCTTGTTTTCTTATCTGTATGATGGGGTTAATATTAAAACCCCTCTCATTGTATTGGTAGGTGTGAAAAGGATAATTTATATAAAGTATTTAGCAGAGGATTGGGTACAAAATAATAGATGTCACTTTCTGTTATTACTATTACTACAAAGAACGTGTGGCACAGTAGCCATTCAATAGATTTGATTCACTGACTCAACTTACAATAATGTCTTTAAAGCCTTTCAGAGATCTGTAAAACACCTACCTCTGTTAAATGGTCCCAGATCACTCACTCACTAGTCATTATAGTTCCTTTCTCTGCCCATTCTTTCACTGTTCCACGTTACTTTTCTTAATGTTTCTAGTTCTAGCAGCCTCCTCCTCTTTATAACTTGCAGTTTCTAATTTGCTGTCAGATAGCAAAGCCTGTTTAAGTCAGTACACTTTCAAGGAGTGCCTGGAAAACTCTTATAGCAACTCTGTGGATTAACATTTATTGCTTATTTAGTCAAACTTTTTCCTATCTAATTTGTATATCTAGGGTTAAGACTGTGTTCAACATAGTTTAGTTTGATGAATATCTATTTCCAGATTAATGGTAACATTTATATCAGCAAATATTATGTGTACTATGATTATAAACAGAAATTTAAAATTGGATGAGCATTAAATTGAAAGTCTTGAAAATAATGTTCAATGAAGAAAGAAATAGAGCAAACAATAAGCTTTGGAGTTGGTATTCAGTGCTCTATCAGCAATTGAAATATGAGTGCAGAATAATATAGTATGTAAAAATCTGAGTCCTGTGTCCTTTTCAAGCTCTGTTATTGACTTCTCTGACTTTGAATAAATAGCTTAAACTCTTTGAAGTTACAGTTTCTCACTTATAAAACACAAGAGTTGGGCTACGTTGTCACAAGGCACCTTTCAGTTTCAAAATTCTGGGTTTTTTTGGACCTACCGCAAGCTTATTGTTATAAATTGTATAAAGAAGAGGGTGATGGGAAAGAATAGGAACAAAGATTATTTCGATCATTGAAAATAGCTCTCAAATGTTTCTGAGCATGGAGACAGATTAAAATAGAAACTATGAATATTTATTTCACAAAAGAAAGTCTGTGAGACTTTATAACAAAGATAGAAAAACCATAGTGAAGAACATTTTACAAATACTATATAAATACAGATTGGCAAGTACAGAGAATTATAAAATGTTTATTAATCTGTGTGTCTATTGTTGCATTTGTCAGAAAAGTGGCAGAATAAAATATAAGAAATATGAGAAAGAGAAAAATATAGTGCTTATTATAAGGAATTTGATACTATTGAACGAAACACAGTATGTAATATACAATACTACATTTTTATAAATAAATACAAAATTTAGAATTCGTAGCAGTTTTTAAAGATCTTTTAAAAGCCAATAATCATATCGCCTGAGAGGATATTTGATTAGGTATTGTTAAAACCCCTTCTAATTCTTATTATTTATTATCTATTTTCAGATAAAATTGGGTCATTTATTAAAGTAGCTATTTCTTATAAAAATAGTAAAAAAAAGGATTTTATATGTTTGTGCCATCCATGTTTAAATAATCTTGTGTGTCAATCAGTTACTGCTCCTTATTTTTTCCTGTATCATTTGTTTAAACAAATTTTCAAAATAGGCCAGGCATGTTGGCTCACACCTGTAATCCCAGCACTTTGGGTAGGTGAGGTGGGAGTATTGCTTGAGCCCAGGAGTTCAAGATGAGCCTGGGCAACATACTGAGACCCTATCTCTATAAAGAGAAAAAAAATTAATAAAAATATTTTTAAAATTCAGAATAATTGACATAACTTGGTCATGGTAAAGTAGTTTTCACATGGAAAAAAAAGCCTTTTAAACTTGTAGGAATTAAGAAATTAGAATAACCTACAAAAGACTAGGAAAATTTATCTCATTTTTTTCATTGTATTTTCAGGTTTAACTGAACTGAATGACAATCCAGTTCCCCTAGAACTTGAGCGCTGCAAGTCTCCTACCTCAGGTAAACGTGAGTGGTATTTTTCAAGATTCTGGTAGTTCACTGGAGTAATCTATTGCTTTATTTTCATGATCTTTATAATGTGAAATTTATAATTTTAGTAATTAGGTGTAATTCCATTCATTAAATTTACTGTAAGCAAATTTGATTCCAAATATAAAATATGAATAAATGTCTTTTAAAATACTTTTATCTTAAAATAAAATTAAGATCAGAAGTATAAGTGCAACACTTTAAAAGACATTTTAAAGGAAAGTTATTTTGCAGATACATTAATAATACTTACTAAGTATCAAATAAAAATTGGTAATATACAGAAACTTGTCATCCTCTGGCCAGAGCTGAATTAGTGGGAAATATACAGTATACATGCAGGAGCAAATGATACCATTCCTCTGGACCACAGTTTGGAAACATGTATATTCATTAATTGACAAAGAAAAATGATAATAGAATATGATATGAAGCAAAACATCAAGACAAAGTGTGTACCCATTAAAATATATTTAAAATGTGAGAATAAGATTCCCAGGGATACATCTTTAAGGTACTGTATGTCAAAAAAAAAAAGTTAACAGTTATTTTTGGGTGGTGGGATTATGACTGGTTTGCCTGTTTTTTAAAATTTTCATGTATTTGATAATTCTGATTTTTCTATAATGTATATATAGTTTTGTGTAAGTTTCTAAACACCAAAATAATTAGGTTTGTCTTTACTGAATGACAGATCTGTTCTTACAGACAAGAAATTATAGTTCATTTTTATTTTTATTATTTTTTATTATTTTTATACTTTAAGTTCTAGGGTACATGTGCACAATGTGCAGGTTTGTTACATATGTATACATGTGCCATGTTGGTGTACTGCACCCATTAACTCGTCATTTACGTTAGGTATATCTCCTAATGCTATCCCTCGCCCATCACCCAACCCCAGGACAGGCCCCGGTGTGTGATGTTCCCCTTCCTGTGTCCAAGTGTTCTCATTGTTCAATTCCCACCTATGAGTGAGAACATGCGGTGTTTGGTTTTCTGTTCTTGCAATGGTTTGCTGAGAATGATGGTTTCCAGCCTCATCCATGTCCCTACAAAGGACTTGAACTCATCCTTTTTTTATGGCAGCATGGCATTCCATGGTGTATATGTGCCACATTTTCTTAATCCAGTTAATCACTGATGGACAGTTGGGTTGGTTCCAAGTCTTTGCTAGTGAATAGTACCTACGTGTGCATGTGTCTTTATACTAGGATGATTTGTAATCCTTTGGATCTATACTCAGTAATAGGAAGACTGGGTCAAATGGTATTTCTAGTTCTAGATCCTTGAGGAATCACCACACTGTCTTCCACAGTGGTTGAACCAGTTTACACTCCCACCAACAGTGTAAAAGTGTTCCTATCTCTCCATATCCTCTCCAGCACCTGTTGTTTCCTGACTTTTTAATGATCGCCATTCTAACTGGTGTGAGATGGTATATCACTGTGGTTTTGATTTGCGTTTCTCTGATGGTGAGTGATGATGAGCATTTTTTCATGTGTCTGTTAGCTGCATAGAAGACTTCTTTTGAGAAGTATCTGTTCATATCCGTCACCCACTTTTTGATGGGTTTTTTTTTTCCTTCTTCTAAATTTGTTTGAGTTATTTGTAGATTCTGGATATTAGCCCTTTGTCTGATGAGTAGATTGCAAAAATTTTCTCCCATTCTGTAGGTTGCCTGTTCACTCTGATGGTAGTTTCTTTTGCTGTGCAAAAGTTCTTTAGTTTAATTAGATGCCATTTGTCAGTTTTGGCTTTTGTTGCCATTGCTTTTGGTGTTTTAGACATGAAGTCCTTGCCCATGTCTATGTCCTGAATGGTATTGCCTAGGTTTCCTTCTAAGGTTTTTATGGTTTTAGGTCTAGCATTTAAGTGTTTAATTGATCTTGAATTAATTTTTGTTTAAGGTGTAAGGAAGGGATCCAGTTTCAGCTTTCTACATATGGCTAGCCAGTTTTCCCAGCACCATTTATTAAATAGGGAATCCTTTCCCCATTTCTTGTTTTTGTCAGCTTTGTCAAAGATCAGATGGTTGTAGGTGTGCGATGTTATTTCTGAGGCCTCTGTTCTGTTCCATTGGTCTATATCTCTGTTTTGGTACCAGTACCATGCTGTTTGGTTGCTGGAACCTTGTAGTATAGTTTGAAGTCAGATAGCATGATGCCTCCAGCTTTGTTCTTTAGGATTGTCTTGGCAATGTGGGCTCTTTTTTTATTCCATATGAATTTTAAAGTAGTTTTTTTCCAATTCTGTGAAGAAAGTCATTGGTAGCTTGATGGGGATGGCATTGATTGGGCAGTATGGCTATTTTCACAATATTGATTCTTCCTATCCATGAGCATGGAATGTTCTTCAATTGTTTGTGTCCTCTTTTATTTCATTGAACAGTGGTTTGTAGTTCTCCTTGAAGAGGTCCTTTACATCCCTTGTAAGTTGGATTCCTAGGTGTTTTATTCTCTTTGAAGCAATTGTGAATGGGAGTTCACTCATGATTTGGCTCTCTGTTTGTCTGTTATTGGCATATTAGAATGCCTGTGATATTTGCACATTGATTTTGTGTCCTGAGACTTTGCTGAAGTTGCTTACCAGCTTAAGGAGATTTTGAGTTGACATGTTGAGGTTTTCTAAATATATAATCATGTCATCTGCAAACAGTGACAATTTGACTTCCTGTTTTCATAACTGAATACCCTTTATTTCTTTTTTTTTCTTTTTTTTTTAAAATTATACTTTAAGTTCTAGGGTACATGTGGATAATGTGCAGGTTTGTTACATATGTATACTTGTGCCATGTTGGTGTGCTGCACCCATCAACTCCTCAGCACCCATCAACTCGTCATTTACATCAGGTATAACTCCCAATGCAATCCCTCCCTCCTCCCCCCTCCCCGTGATAGGCCCCGGTGTGTGATGTTCCCCTTCCCGAGTCCAAGTGATCTCATTGTTCAGTTTCCACCTATGAGTGAGAACATGCAGTGTTTGGTTTTCTGTTCTTGCGATAATTTGCTGAGAATGATGGTTTCCAGCTGCATCCATGTCCCTACAAAGGACACAAACTCATCCTTTTTATGGCTGCATAGTATTCCATGGTGTATATGTGCCACATTTTCTTAATCCAGTCTGTCACTGATGGACATTTGGGTTGATTCCAAGTCTTTGCTATTGTGAATAGTGCCGCAATAAACATATGTGTGCATGTGTCTTTATAGCAGCATGATTTATAATCCTTTGGGTATATACCCAGTAATGGGATGGCTGGGTCATATGGTACTTCTAGTTCTAGGTCCTTGAGGAATCGCCATACTGTTTCCATAATGGTTGAACTAGTTTACAATCCCACCAACAGTGTAAAAGTGTTCGTATTTCTCCACATCCTCTCCAGCACCTGTTGTTTCCTGACTTTTTAATGATTGCCATTCTAACTGGTGTGAGATGGTATCTCATTGTGGTTTTGATTTGCATTTCTCTGATGGCCAGTGATGATGAGCATTTTTTCATGTGTCTGTTGGCTGTATGAATGTCTTCTTTTGAGAACTGTCTGTTCATATCCTTTCAAACTATACTACAAGGCTACAGTAACCAAAACAGCATGGTACTGGTACCAAAACAGAGATATAGACCATTGGAACAGAACAGAGTCCTCAGAAATAATACCACACATCTACAGCCATCTGATCTTTGACAAAGCTGACAAAAACAAGAAATGGGGAAAGGATTCTCTATTTAATAAATGGTGCTGGGAAAATTGGCTAGCCTTACGTAGAAAGCTGAAACTGGATCCTTTCCTTACTCCTTATACAAAAATTAATTCAAGATGGATTAGAGACTTAAATGTTAGACCTAATACCATAAAAACCCTAGAAGAAATCCTAGGGAATACCATTCAGGACATAGGCATGGGCAAGGACTTCATGTCTAAAACACCAAAAGCAACGGCAGCAAAAGCCAAAATTGACAAATGGGATCTAATTAAACTAAAGAGCTTCTGCACAGCAAAAGAAACTACCATCAGAGTGAACAGGCAACCTACAGAATGGGAGAAAATTTTTGCAATCTACTCATCTGACAAAGGGCTAATATCCAGAACCTACAAAGAACTCAAACAAATTTACAAGAAAAAAACAAACAACCCCATCGAAAAGTGGGCAAAGGATATGAACAGACAGTTCCCTTTATTTCTTTCTCTTGCCTGATTGCCCTGGCCAGAACTTCCAACACTATGTTGAATAGGAGTGGTGAGAGAAGGCATCCCTGTCTTGTGCCTGTTTTCAAAGGGAATGCTTCCAGTTTTTGCCCATTCATTATGATATTGGCTGTGGATCTGTCATAAAAGACTCTTATTATTTTGAGATATGTCCCATCAATACCTAATTTATTGAGAGTTTTAGCACGAAGGGCTGTGGAATTTTGTCAAAGACCTTTTCTACATCTATTGAGATAATCATGTGGTTTTTGTCTTTGGTTCCATTTATATGCTGGATTACATTTATTGATTTGCATATGTTCAACCAGCCTTGCATCCCAGGGATGGAGCCCACTTGATCATGGTGGATAAGCTTTTTGATGTGCTGCTGGATTTGGTTTGCCAGTATTTTATTGAGAATTTTTGCATTGATGTTCATCAGGGATATTGGTCGAAAATTCTCTTTTTTGTGTGTGTGTCTCTGTCAGGCTTTGGTATCAGGATGATGTTGGCCTCGTGAAATGAGTTAGGGAGGATTCCCTCTTTTTCTATTGATTGGAATAATTTCGGAAGGAATGGTACCAGCTCCTCCTTGAACCTCTGGTAGAATTCAGCTGTGAATCCATCTGGTCCTGGACTTTTTTAGGTTGGTAGGCTATTAATTATTGCCTCAATTTCAGAGCCTGTTATTGGTCTATTCAGGGATTCAACTTCTTCCTGGTTTAGTCTTTGGAGGGTGTGTGTGTCCAGGAATTTATCCATTTATTCTAGATTTTTTAGTTTATTTGTGTAGAGGTGTTTATATTATTCTCTGATGGTAGTTTGTATTTCTGTGGGATCGGTGGTGATATCCCCTTTCTCATTTTTTATTGCATCTATTGGATTCTTCTCTCTTTTCTTCTTTATTAGTCTTGCTAGTGGTCTATCAATTTTGTTGATCTCTTTAGAAAAACAGCTGCTGGATTCATTGATTTTTTGAAGGGTTTTTGTGTCTCTATCTTCTTCAGTTCTGCTCTGATTTTAGTTATTTCTTGCCTTCTGGTAGCTTTTGAATGTGTTTGCTCTTGCTTCTCTAGTTCTTTTAATGATGATGTTAGGGTGTCGATTTTAAATCTTTACTGCTTTCTCTTCTGGGCATTTAGTACTATACATTTCCCTCTACACACTGCTTTAAATGTGTCCCTGAGATTCTGGTATGTTGTGTCTTTGCTCTCATTGATTTCAAAGAACGTCTTTATTTCTGCCTTCATTTTGTTACGTTCCCAGTAGTCATTCAGGTTGTTCAGTTTCCATGGAGTTGAGCAGTTTTGATTGAGTTTCTTAATCCTGAGTTCTAGTTTGATTGCACTCTTGTCTGAGAGACAGTTTGTTATAATTTCTGTTCTTTTACATTTGCTAAGGAGTGCTTTACTGCCAACTATGTGGTCAGTTTTGGAATAAGTGCGATGTGGTGCTAAGAAGAATGTATATTCTGTTGATTTGGGGTGGAGAGTTCTGTAGATGTCTATTAGGTCCACTTGGTGCAGAGCTGAGTTCAATTCCTCGATATCCTTTTTAACTTTCTGTTGCATTAATCTGTCTAATATTGACAGTGGGGTGTTAAAGTCTCCCATTATTATTTTGTGGCAGTCTAAGTCTCTTCATAGGTCTCTAAGGACTTGCTTTATGAATCTGGGTGCTCCTGTATTGGGTGCATATATATTTAGGATAGTTAGCTCTTCTTGTTGAATTCATCCCTTTACCATTATGTAATGACCTTCTTTGTCTCTTTTGATCTTTGTTGGTTTAAAGTCTGTTTTATCAGAGACTGGGATTACAACCCCTGCCTTTTTTTGCTTTCCATTTGCTTGGTAGATCTTCCTCCATCCCTTTATTTTGAGCCTATGTGTGTCTCTCTATGTGAGATGGGTCTCCTGAATACTGCACACTGATGGGTCTTGACTCTTTATCCAATTTGCCAGTCTGTGTCTTTTAATTGGGCATTTAGCCCATTTACATTTAAGGTTAATATTGTTATGTGTGAATTTGATCTTGTCATTATGATGTTAACTGATTATTTTGCTCGTTAGTTGATAAAGTTTCTTCCTAGCATCGATGGTCTTTACAATTTGGCATGTTTTTGCAGTGGCTGGTACCGCTTGTTCCTTTCCATGTTTAGTGCTTGCTTCAGGAGCTCTTGTAAGGCAGGCCTGGTGGTGACAGAATCTCTCAGCATTTGCTTGTCTGTAAAGGAGTTTATTTCTCCTTCACTTATGAAGCTTAGTTTGGCTGGATATGAAATTCTGGGTTGAAAATTCTTTTCTTTAAGAATATTGAATATTGGCTCCCACTCTCTTCTGACTTATAGAGTCTCTGCTGAGAGATCTACTGTTAGTCTGATGGACTTCCCTTTGTGGCTAACCCGACCTTTCTCTCTGGCTGTCCTTAACATTTTTCCTTCATTTCAACTTTGGTGAATCTGACAATTACGTATCTTGGAGTTGCTCTTCTCGAGGAGTATCTTTGTGGTGTTCTCTGTATTTGAATGTTGGCCTGCCTTGCTAGGTTGGGGAAGTTCTCCTGGATAATATCCCGCAGAGTTTTTTCCAGCTTGGTTCCATTCTCTCCATCACTTTTACCTACACCAAACAGACGTAGATTTGGTCTTTTCACATAGTCCCATATTTCTTGGACGTTTGTTCATTTCTTTTTACTCTTTTTTCTCTAAACTTCTCTTCTCGCTTCATTTCATTCATTTGATCTTCAATCACTGATACCCTTTCTTCCAGTTGATCGAATCGGCTACTAAAGCTTCTGCATTCATCACATACTTCTCGTGCCATGGTTTTCAGCTCCATCAGGTGAGTTAAGGAGTTCTCTCCACTGGTTATTCTAGTTAGCCATTCGTCTAATCTTTTTTCAAGGTTTTTAGCTTCTTTGCGATGGGTTCGAACTTCCTCCTTTAGCTCAGAGAAGTTTAATCTTCTGAAGCCTTCTTCTCTCAACTCGTCAAAGTCATTCTCCATCTAGCTTTGTTCCATTGCTGGCGAGGAGCTGCATTCCTTTGGAGGGAGAGAGGTGCTCTGATTTTTAGAATTTTCAGCCTTTCTCCTCTGTTTATTCCCCATCTTTGTGGTTTTATCTACCTTTGATCTTTGATGATAGTGATGTACAAATGGGGTTTTGGTGTGGATGTCCTTTCTGTTTGTTAGTTTTCCTTCTAACAGTCAGGACCCTCAGCTGCAGGTCTGTTGGAGTTTGCTGGAGGTCCACTCCAGACCCTGTTCGCCTGGGTATCAGCAGCAGCGGCTGCAGAACAGTGAATATTGCTAAACAGCAAATGTTGCTGCCTGATCATTCCTCTGGAAGCTTCATCTCAGAGGGGTACCCGGCTGTGTGAGGTGTGAGTCTGCCCCTACTGGGGGGTGCCTCCCAGTTAGGCTACTTTGTGGTCAGGGACCCACTGAGGAGTCAGTCTGTCCATTCTCAGATCTCAAACTCTGTACTGGGAGAACCACTACTGTCTTCAAAGCTGTCAGACAGAGACAGTTAAGTCTGCAGAGGTTTCTGCTGCCTTTTGTTCAGCTATGCCCTGCCCCCAGAGGTGGAGTCTACAGAGGCAGGCAGGCCTCCTTGAGCTGCAGTGGGCTCCACTCAGTTCAAGCTTCCTGGCTGCTTTGTTTACCTACTCAAGCCTCAGCAATGGCAGGCGCCCCTCCCCAGCCTCGCTGCCACCTGGCAGTTCAATCTCTGCTGTGCTAGCAACGAGCGAGGCTCCATGGGCGTGGGACCCTCCAAGTTAGGCATGGGATACAATCTCCTGGTGTGCCGTTTGCTAAGACCATTGGAAAAGTGCAGTATTAGGGTGGGAGTGACCCAATTTTCCAGGTGCCATCTGTCACAGCTTCCCTTGGCTAGGAAAGGGAATTCCCTGACCCCTTGTGCTTCCCAGGTGAGGTGATGTCTTGCCCTGATCCAGCTCACGCTTGGTGGGCTGCACCCAGGTCCTACACCCACTGTCCAACAAGCCCCAGTGAGATGAACCCAGTACCTCAGTTGGAAATGCAGAAATTGCCCATCTTCTGCACTGCTCATGCTGTGAGCTCTCCACTGTTCCTATTCAGCCATCTTGGAACTGCCCCTCAATTCATTTTTATTTACATTATTTTACTTTGAACTTTATACAAATTTACAGATGTTTAATAATGCCATTATAAAGCAGTGAGTTTGGACTTGTAGAAATTCATTTAGAATTGCAGCATTTCTTGGATTTATTCCATCCCTGAAAAGTTGTTAGTTCTTTATTCTTATTCTTCAGGAATCTAGGCTATGTATAATCTAGTTATATCCTATGTACATTTTTCTTTTAGTCATATATTTTTAATCCTTATTTTATTGGTCTTATTGTAAAGATTGTCTCATATGTTTATTCTTCCTTTTGCATTCTCATTGACACCAGCCTAATTTAGGTATTTATTGCCCCATACCTATGGTGTCATACAAATATTCTAGTAGGTGTCTATATTTTCTCTCTGCACCTTTTATGATTAATTTTCCATGTCATGTTGTAAAATTAATATTCTTATTACATTGATCATATTTTCCCATGGTTATAAATCTTCAATATAAAATATAATTCAATATCTTATATCAAATTTACATACCTAACTTCAAATTTTGTTACAGCTGGCCAGGCACAGTGGCTCATGCCTATAATCCCAGCACTTTGGGAGGCCAAGGAGGGAGGATCACTTGAGGCCATGAGTTTGAAGACTAGCCTGGGCAACATAGTGATATCCCATCTCATTAAACATAATAATAATAATAATTTTTAAAAGTTTTTAAAAGATCATTGTAGCTGTTCTACCTTTTGGTATTTTCATATAACTTTTATAAAGAATTTGTCAGTTCACACACAGACATGCTTAGATTTTTATTATGATTTCACTGGATCTATAGATCACCTGGGCAGAATTAACATATTCAACAATATTGAAATTTTCATTCACTATCTCTCTATGTGTGTCTACTTTCTTTCGGTAATATTTTTGGGGTTTTTGGTAGAGATCTTGCACATCTTTCATTAAATTTATTCCTTTGTGGTTTTTTTCCTATTATTGTTATTTTTATGTCTTTTCCTAATTATTTGTGGTTAGAATATGAAAATACACCTAATTTTTGTATATCGAGCATGCATCAAGGAAATTTGCTAAATCTATTCCTTTTTTTTTTTTTTTTTTTTTTTTGAGATGGAGTCTTGCTCTGTCGCCCAGGCTGGAGTACAGTGGCCGGAGCTCAGCTCACTGCAAGCTCCGCCTCCTGGGTTTATGCCATTCTCCTGCCTCAGCCTCCTGAGTACCTTGGACTACTTGCGTCTGCCACCTCACCTGGCTAGATTTTTGTATTTTTTAGTAGAGACGGGGTTTCACCGTGTTAGCCAGGATGGTCTTGATCTCCTAACCTCATGATCCACGTGTCTCAGCCTCCCAAAGTGCTGGGATTACAGGCTTGAGCCGCCGCACCCAGCCTGAATCTATTTCTTAATTCTTATAGTTTGTAAAATCCTTTTGGATTATCTACATATCCAAGTATGTCCCTTGTGAAAATGAAACTTCCGTTTTCTCCTTCTACAGGAAAAAATTGGCTAGGGCCTTCAATACAATGTTGAATAGATGTGATATAAGTAGCCTTTTTTTCTTGTTCCCAGTCTCATTGATAAGACTTTCAGTAATTCATAATTAATTAATGTAATTGTTGTCCATTTTTGGTAGATATGCTGCTTTTAGCCCTTTGCCTATGATGTTTCTTCTTTTGTTAATGTTATAGCAGGTTTAGTAATACCACCACAATGCACAATGACCACACTTTTTTATATACTTTTTTTATCTTTTATTTTTAATTTTTAATTTTTTAATTTTTTTAAATTATTATACATTAAGTTCTAGGGTACATGTGCACAATGTGCAGGTTTGTTACATAAGTATAGATGTGCCATGTTGGTGTGCTGTACCCATTAACTCGTCATTTACATTAGGTATATCTCTTAATGCAATCCCTCCCCCCTGTCCCCACCCCACAATAGGCCCCGGTGTGTGATGTTCCTCTTCCTGTGTCCAAGTGATCTCATTCTTCAGTTCCCACCTGTAAGTGAGAACATGCTGTGTTTGGTTTCCTGTTCTTGCGATAGTTTGCTGAGAATGATGGTTTCCAGCTGCATCCATGTCCCTACAAAGGACACAAATTCATCCTTCTTTATGGCTGTATAGTGTTCCGTGGTGTATATGTGCCACATTTTCTTAATCCAGTCTGTCACTGATGGACATTTGGATTGATTCCAAGTCTTTGCTATTGTGAGTAGTGCCGCAATAAACATACGTGTGCATGTGTCTTTATAGCAGCATGATTTATAATCCTTTGGGTATATCCCCAGTAATAGGATGGCTGGGTCAAATGATATTTCTAATTCTAGATCCTTGAGGAATCGCCACACTGTTTTCCACAATGGTTGAACTAGTTTACAGTCCCACCACCAGTGTAAAAGTGTTCCTATTTCTCTACATCCTCTCTAGCACTTGTTGTTTCCTGATTTTTAAATGATTGCCATTCTAACTGGTGTAAGATGGTATCTCATTGTGGTTTTGATTTGCGTTTCTCTGATGGTGAGTGATGATGAGCATTTTTTCATGTGTCCGTTTGCTGTACAAATGTCTTCTTTTGAGAAGTGTCTGTTCATATCCTTTGCCCACTTTTTGATGGGGTTGTTAGCTTTTTTCTTGTAAATTTGTTTGAGTTCTTTATAGGTTCTGGATATTAGCCCTTTGTCTGATGAGTAGATTGCAAAAATTTTCTCCCATTCTGTAGGCTGCCTGTTCATTCTGATGGTAGTTTCTTTTGCTGTGCAGAAGCTCTTTAGTTTAATTAGAACCCATTTGTCAATTTTGGCATTTGTTGCTGTTGCTTTTGGTGTTTTAGACATGAAGTCCTTGCCCATGCCTATATCCTGAATGGTATTACCTAGGTTTTCTTCTAGAGTTTTTATGGTTTTAGGTCTAACATTTAAGTCTCTAATCCATCTTGAATTAATTTTCATATTAGGAGCAAGGAAAGTATCCAGTTTCAGCTTTCTACTTATGGCTAGCCAATTTTCCCAGCACCATTTATTAAATAGGGAATCCTTTCCCCATTTCTTGTTTTTGTCAGCTTTGTCAAAGATCAGATGGCTGTAGATGTGTGGTATTATTTCTGAGGACTCTGTTCTGTTCCATTGGTCTATATCTCTGTTTTGGTACCAGTACCATGCTGTTTTGGTTACTGTAGCCTTGTAGTATAGTTTGAAGTCAGGTAGCGTGATGCCTCCAGCTTTGTTCTTTTGACTTAGGATTGTCTTGGAGATGCGGGCTCTTTTTTGGTTCCATATGAACTTTACAGCAGTTTTTTCCAATTCTGTGAAGAAACTCGTTGGTAGCTTGATGGGGATGACATTGAATCTATAAATTACCTTGGGCAGTATGGCCATTTTCACGATATTGATTCTTCCTATCCATGAGCATGGTATGTTCTTCCATTTGTTTGTGTCCTCTTTGATTTCACTGAGCAGTGGTTTGTAGTTCTCCTTGAAGAGGTCCTTTACATCCCTTGTAAGTTGGATTCCTAGGTATTTTATTCTCTTTGAAGCTATTGTGAATGGGAGTTCATTCCTGATTTGGCTCTCTGTTTGTCTGTTACTGGTGTATAAGAATGCTTGTGATTTTTCACATTGATTTTGTATCCTGAGACTTTGCTGATTGCTTATCCGCTTAAGGAGATTTGGGGCTAAGGTGATGGGGTTTTCTAAATATACAATCATGTCATCTGCAAGCAGGCACAATTTGACTTCTTCTTTTCCTAACTCAACACCCTTTATTTCTTTCTCTTGCCTGAGTGCCCTAGTCAGAACTTCCAACATTATGTTGAATAGGAGTGGTGAGTGAGGGTATCCCTGTCTTGTGCCAGTTTTCAAAGGGAATGCTTCCAGTTTTTTCCCATTCAATATGATATTGGCTGTGAGTGTGTCATAAATAGCTCTTATTATTTTGAGATACGTTCCATCAATACCGAATTTATTGAGAGTTTTTAGCATGAAGGGCTGTTGAATTTTGTCAAAGGCCTTTTCTGCATCTATTCAGATAATCATGTGGCTTTTGTATTTGGTTCTGTTTATATGCTAGATTACATTTATTGATTTGTGTATGTTCAACCAGCCTTGCATCCCAAGGATGAAGCCCACTTGATCATGGTGGATAAGCTTTTTGATGTGCTGCCGGATTCGGTTTGCCGGTATTTTATTGAGGATTTTTGCATCGATGTTCATCAGGGATATTGGTCGAAAATTCTCTTTTTTGTGTGTGTGTCTCTGTCAGGCTTTGGTATCAGGATGATGTTGGCCTCGTGAAATGAGTTAGGGAGGATTCCCTCTTTTTCTATTGATTGGAATAGTTTCAGAAGGAATGGCACCAACTCCTCCTCGTACCTCTGGTAGAATTCAGCTGTGAATCCATCTGATCCTGGACTTTTTTTGGTTGGTAGGCTATTAACTATTGCCTCAATTTCAGAGCCTGCTATCGGTCTATTCAGGAATTCAACTTCTTCCTGGTTTAGTCTTGGGAGAGTGTAAGTGTCCAGGAAATTATCTATTTCTTCTAGATTTTCTAGTTTATTTGCATACAGGTGTTTATAGTATTCTCTGATGGTAGTTTGTATTTCTGTGGGGTCAGTGGTGGTATCCCCTTTATCATTTTTTTTATCACATCTATTTGATTCTTCTCTCTTTTCTTCTTTATCCTTGTTAACTTTCTGTCTCATTGATCTGTCTAATGATGACAGTGGGGTGTTAAAGTCTCCCATTATTATTGTATGGGAGTCTAAGTCTCTTTGTAAGTCCCTAAGGACTTGCTTTATGAATCTGCATGCTCCTGTATTGGGTGCATATATATTTAGGATAGTTACCTCTTCCTGATGAATTGATCCCTTTACCATTATGTAATGGCTTTCTTTGTCTCTTTTGATCTTTGATGGTTTAAAGTCTGTTTTATCAGAGACTAGGATTGCAACCCCTGCTTTTTTTGTTTTCCATTTGCTTGGTAGATCTTCCTCCATCCCTTTATTTTGAGCCTATGTGTGTCTCTGCATGTGAGATGGGTCTCCTGAATACAGCAAACTGATGTGTCTTGACTCTTTATCCAATTTGCCAGTCTGTGTCTTTTAATTGGTCCATTTAGTCCATTTACATTTAAGGTTAATATTGTTATGTGTGAACTTGATCCTGTCATTATGATATTAGCTGGTTATTTTGCTCGCTAGTTGATGCAGTTTCTTCCTAGCATCGATGGACTTTACATTTTGACATGTTTTTGCAATGACTGGTACGTGTTCCTTTCCATGTTTAGTGCTTCCTTCAGGAGCTCTTGTAGGGTAGGCCTGGTAGTGACAAAATCTCTAAGCATTTGCTTGTCTGTAAAGGATTTTATTTCTCCTTCACTTATAAAGCTTAGTTTGGCTGGATATGAAATTCTGGGTTGAGAATTCTTTTCTTTAAGAATGTTGAATATTAGCTCCCACTCTCTTCTGGCTTGTAGAGTCTCTGCTGAGAGATCTGCTGGTAGTCTGATGGGTTGTGTGTAACCCGACCTTTCTGTCTAGCTGCCCTTAAGATTTTTTCCTTCATTTCAACTTTGGTGAGTCTGACAATTATGTGTCTTGTAGTTACTCTTCTTGAGGAGTATCTTTGTGGTGGTCTCTGTATTTCCTGAATTTGAATGTTGGCTTGCCTTACTAGGTTGAGGAAGTTCTCCTGGATGATATCCTGCAGAGTGTTTTCCAACTTGGTTTCATTTTCCCTGTCACTTTCAGGCACACCAATCAGACATAGATTTGGTCTTTTCACATAATCCCATATTTCTTGGAGACTTTGTTCATTTATTTTTACTCTTTTTTCTCTAAACTTCTCTTCTTGCTTCATTTCATTCATTTGATCTTCAATCGCTGATACTCTTTCTTCCAGTTGATCGAGTCAGTTACTGAAGCTTGTTCACTTGTCACATAGTTCTCGTGTTATGGTTTTCATCTCTATCAGTTCTTTTAAGGTCTTCTCTGCATTGATTATTTTAGTTATCCATTCATCCATTCTTTTTTCAAGGTTTTTAGTTTCTTTGCGCTGGTTACGTAGTTCCTCCTTTAGCTCTGAGAAGTTTGATCGACTGAAGCCTTCTTCTCTCATCTCGTCAAAGTCATTCTCCGTCCAGCTTTGTTCTGTTGCTGGCGATGAGCTGTGTTCCTTTGGAGTGGGAGATGTGCTCTGATTTTTGAATTTCCAGCTTTTCTGCACTGCTTTTTCCCTATCTTTGTGTTTTTATCTGCCTTTGGTCTTTGACGATGGTGACGTACTGATGAGGTTTTTGTGTGGGTGTCCTTTCTGTTTGTTAGTTTTCAATCTAACAGTCACGACCCTCAGCTGTAGGTCTGTTGGAGTTTGCTTGAGGTCCACTCCAGACCTGTTTTCCTGGGTATCAGCAGCGGAGGCTGCCGAAGATAGAATATTGCTGAACAGCAAGTATTGCTGTCTGATTCTTGCTCTGGAAGCTTCATCTCAGGGGTGTACCCTGCCATGTGAGATGTGAGTTGTTGGTCTGCACCTAGTGGGGGATGTCTCCCAGTTAGGCTACTCAGGGGTCAGGGACCCACTTGAGCAGGCAGTCTGTCCGTTCTCAGATCTCAGGCTCCGTGCTGGGAGATCCACTGCTCTCTTCAAAGCTGTCAGACAGGGGCATATACCTCTGCCGAGTTTTCTGCTGCTTTTTGTTTAGCTATGCCCTGTCCCCAGAGGAGAAGTCTACAGAGGCAGGCCGGCCTCCTTGAGCTGTGGTGGGCTCCACCCAATTCGAGCTTCCCCGCAGCTTTGTTTACCTACTTAAGCCTCAGCAATGGCAGGCGCCCCTCCCCCAGCCTCGCTGCCACCTTGCAGTTAGATATCAGACTACTGTGCTAGCAATGAGGGAGGCTACATGGGCATGGGACCCTCTGGGCCAGGTGTGGGATATAATCTCCTGGTGTGCCATTTGCTAAGACCCTTGGTAAAGTGCAATATTAGGGTGGGAGTTACCCGATTTTCCAGGTGTTGTGTGTCTCAATTTTCTTTGACTAGGAAAAGGAATTCCCTTCCCCCTTTCGTTTCCCAGGTGAGGTGATGCCTCACCCTGCTTCAGCTCTCGCTGGTTGGGCTGCACCTGCAGACCAGCACCAACTGTCCAACATGCCCCAGTGAGATGAACCCAGTACCTCAGTTGAAAATGCAGAAATCACCCATCTTCTGTGTCGCTCACACTGGGAGCTGGAGGCTGGAGTCCCTATTCAGCCATCTTGGGCACGGCCTCCTCCATATGTATTATCTTTAATCCTTACAACATCTATGTAATACTAGTATTGTTCTTATTTCATATGAATGGAGAAATTATGGCTAAGAAAAGATTTTATAGCTTTCCTAAGGTCACTGTGCTAGTAATGACTTAGTCTGAACCCAAGTCTTCGGACTTCAAGGTCCTCTGATTATTTGGTCCAAATTATTTGGCCTCCTATTATGTATACTAAAAAAAAAAAAGTGGGTTGAAAAACTCAGTTATCACTGTAAGTTTATAATTCAAAATAGACATTAACCTTAAAGGAAATGAAGTTTTATAATCATTGAACAAGTATATGACATTAATAGTCATGGACTCATTAACATTGTCCAAATAGAAATATATTGCATATTTTAAAATGAAAGTAGTGTCACAACATTAAACATTGTCATGCTGGAGCAAATTCTAATAAAAAATACCTCTTTGCCCAGTTTTATCTTAACCACATCTTGGGAAAAAAGGGGAAAATTGCAACAAAATTAGAGATATGTAGGCTTTTCATGGCTCTATCATAGCATGGTGACCCCAGAATGCTTGCTTTTTTTTTGTTTTTACCTTTGTCTATATACATACCAGGTGTTTTTATCTTATCTTAATTTCTGGCTTAGGGAAAGATAAAGACAAATGAAATTTGTTTCTGTATTCCAACCAGTCAATTAATCAGTAAATAGATAAATTCATAAGTACGTAAACTAAAAACATTTTAATCCAAGCAACTTTTAGTTTAATTTAATGTTGTGTTTATTTATTTCAGAGAATATATCCAGACCATACAGGTGGTATCTTCTGTATCAAGGAGATTATGTTGCTTAGTGGAAATAGCATAGCTTTGAAGTTAATTTTAGAGAAAAATTTGACCTTACCCTGTCACTTTCTACAGTTATAACTTTAGCAGGTTTCTTACACTTAATTGTGTGCCAGTGGTCAGAACATAGATGCTCAATAATATATGGTAGTGATTATTATAAAAACAGTGGTGAATATCCATGGCCTGAAGAGACTCAGCTTGGTCCCTTTGACCATTCCTAACTTCCAAATATTTGTTGTAGCTTAGCCATAACAAAAGTAGAAATTCTTCACTGGAAATCAAAAAGTAAATTCTGTCATTTCAAAGCAAGAAGCAACTAATCAGAAGCTTTGAATTAGAAACTTCTAACCTATCTCTTTGTGATAGCTCCATTAAAGTAGTAGCCATATGCAGACTTTGATTCAGCATTTAATCTGTTCCTAAAATTTAATTCAGATGTAGAACCAATGATATGACTGAGACTTATTTGTAGCCAATACAACATCCTTATGATGAACCGGGCTGCATTATCCATTGACTTTGAATTGAATTAGGAGTCAGCAGAAAGGCATATGAATATACAGATGACTGAAGAAAGATGATACAGTCAAGACACATGAAACCCCTAGACAAAACCATATTGTAATGCCTGCAATTCTATTTTTATTTGAGGATAAGCATAAAACCTCATTCTCACATAAGCTATAGTAAGCCACCAGACTATTGATTACTCTGCTGCAATACTATAATTGAACATAAATTTGGAAAGAATGAGTCTAGGAGTACAGATTAATACTTTCGCAAAGGTTTATAATCTGCTGCTGTTGGGAGGCTAGGCCATCATCTGATCTTTAGGCCAGAATTTATAGATGACTATTATTGTGTATTTTGCCATCAGTGGATCCTTTCACTCATTTTCATAATTTTTAGTCTCTCATGCTATACCACTAGGTAATTCAGAAGTTGAAAGATGTAATTAGGTAAGTGATTAACCCAATCTGTGGGGATGCTTTCCTATGTATTTTGTTTCTTTTTTTAGTCATATTTATTAAAGTACAATTTATGTAAAATAACATTCACATTTTAGTGTATAATTCTACAGATTTTCTTTCTTTTGTTTTTGATTTTGTTTCTATTTTCAAAAAGTATGCTACAGCATGTTAAAGTAACACAAATTTCCTGACAATTTGCCCAGAATCTAACAAGACTGTGGGCATAAGAAATCAAATTGTTATAATTTTAACACTTGCTGTGGAAGCAAGCAAGCCCATTATTTCAGAGAAAATAAATAAGCCCCGTATAATTCATATTTGTTAGGACATACTATTGTGCAGAGGAAATAACAGTATTATATACAATTGGAGGCTTTATCAAGTGTACTGTTTAATGCTAGGCACTAGATTTTCGTTTTCTTTTTTTTTTTTTTTTTTAAGACGGAGTCTCCGTCTGTTGCCCAGGCTGGAGTGCAGTGGCCCAAGCTCTGCTCACTGCAAGCTCCGCCTCCTGGGTTCATGCCATTCTCCTGCCTCAGCCTTCTGAGTAGCTGGAACTACAGGCACCTGCCACCACGCCCGGCTAATTGTTGTTGTTGTTGTTGTTTTTGGTATTTTTAGTAGAGACGGGGTTTCACCATGTTAGCCAGGATGGTCTCGATCTCTTGACCTCGTGATCCACCCGCCTCGGCCTCCCAAAGTGCTGGGATTACAGGCGTGAGCCACTGCGCCCAGCCGCTAGGCACTAGATTTTCAGTAGAACATGTTGCCCAGATAAATTATTTCTGACATAGAATACTACAGAATGACAATCTTTTCTTGCCAACTAAGTTTAATAATGAAAATAATAGCTAACCTTGAATGCTTGCCATATACCATACACCATGCTAAGGGCTTTACACACATTCCTTTCATTAATCCTGACAAGATTCTTGTGAAGTACAGACTATTATTATCCTTATTTTACAGAGGAAGGGAAGCATCAATCTTTCTGAAATTAAATAACTATTAGGCCAGGGCAGATGGTTGAGTCATGATTTGAATCCACGTCATTTGTGTTCTTAAAGACTAGGCTTCACGGCTGGGCGCAGTGACTCTCGCTTGTAATCTCAGCACTTTGGGAGGCCGAGGCAGGTAGATCCCCTGAGGTCAGGAGTTCAAGATCAGCCTGAACAACATAGTGAAACCCGTCTCTACTAAAAATATAAAAAATTAGCCGGGCATGGTGGCATGCGCCTGTAATCCCAGCTACTCAGGAGGCTGAGGCAGGAGAATTGCTTGAACCCAGGAGGCAGAGGTTGCAGTGAGCCGAGATCACGCCACTGCACTCCAGCATGTGTGACAGAGCAAGACTTCGTCTAAAAAAAAAAAAAAAAGAAAGAAATCTAGACTTCACTTCATAAATGCCAGGAAACCTACCATGGAGAAAAACAAGAGTGTCTGTGTGGAGCTGCACAAAAGGAAAACAATGCATCTAACCTCTCCTATTCCTTGTAACTACCACCTTCTATTCCTAATTAGAAAATGGAAGATAAAAAATATGATGAAAAATTTTAATTACTCAAAAAAAGAACTAATCATAATCAGCTTAAAAAGCCCAGAAATTTTATATATATATAAAACATATATATACAACATATATAAAACATATATATAATGTACATTTGTATTTGTATGCACATATATGTCTAATTCAACAACTAAGAACAATATGGCTTCTCTTATGTGGAAAATCTGAGCTGCACTTCAGGAAGTACTTCTTGTGTACCCTTCTTATCCTGGGTAAAAGTCCTGTGGATTGGTTAATACTCACGAAGACTTAAAAGATTGCTTTTTGAAATGCCATCTGTCAACCTCTTGATGTCAGTATAACCTGCAATGCTTCTTAAAATACAAATTCCTGCTGACCTAAGAGTACCTGGAGGTGTCCACTAAGTCTCTCCTGGTGCTTTAAGATCTGGCATGTGGGAGCAAGAACAAGTTAATTACTCTTTATTGGCCCAGAGGTTAGAACTGAGACAATAAATGGTAAAGAAAAGTAGTTTGAGCTTGAATAGCAGGAAATTTTGTGGCAATTATAGCAATCCCAAATTAGAATGTTTTTAATACTTTTGGAGGTTCTATCATGGAAATACTCAAACAGATAGAATGTGAAGAATGTAGTAGGGGCCAGGCGGGTGGCTTACGCCTATAATCCCAGTGCTTTGGGAGGCTGATGCAGGGGGATTGCTTGAGGTCAGGAGTTCAAGACCAGCCTGACCAACATGATGAAACCTCATCTCTACTAAAAACACAAAAATTAGCCGGGCATGGTGGCAGGCGCCTATAATCCACCTACTTGGGAAACTGAGGCAGGTGAATCGCTTGAACCCAGGAGGAGGAGGTTGCAGTGAGCCGAGATCGTACCACTGCACTCCAGCCTGGGTGGCACAGCAAGAGTCTGTCTCAAAAAAAAAAGAAAATGTTGTAGGATAAATACTTGTGTTGAGTAGGATATTGCACTTGATGATCTCAAAAATCCCTTTGACCCACGATTCTTCAACTTTCTTCCCTGTGTAATGTGCTAATTCAGTGAGTAGTAAGGTTTCGATTTCCTTATTCCCCTTTAACTAATAATACAAAATGATAGTGATGCATATGCATTAACTTAGATAACAGTAAAAATGAAGAAATTTGGAGAGTTATATTCCCATAAGCTTATTGCATAGATTAATAGGTATTCATTTTCTTTCTATGCATTTCCAAGACTACTTGCCTCTTACTCTCTCTTACCTTCTGCATCTAATAACCCAAATTTCTCAAATATTATTGTGTAACATATTCTCTAATACTTGAATGCACGTATTTTCTCAGCCCACTAGGCCCTTTTTAGAATAACTCTTCACCCCTACTCTCTGACTATACTGTTCAACATTCATTCAGCAAACACTGTATAACTACTCTTTGCCAATACTTTACTAGATATTGGGAATATAGTCCCTATCTTTGGAGAACTCAGAGTTTCAGGATGTTAGTGGATAACAGAGTAAAAATATCAAGTATAATAAAATGTGTTAAGTGTAACAAAAGAGATGTACATGGGTTCTGTGGAAGTTAAAAGAACCAAATATAGCCTTACATTTGAAGCTACCTGCAGAAAGGAAGTGATTTTTGAGCTGCCTTGAGGATGTCTATGAGTTTTACTAGTTGAGCAGCTGAGAAGTAGGATCATTCTGTGAACAAACAACAGAGGCCTATTATTAACACTGTTAATAAGGAAGCTCCCTAATTAACCCCCAATCTGGTCATTCCTTTTCTTTCTTTCAGTTAATACAATTGAAGATATTATCTGTGAGGGGGCCTCAGTTTTCAGGTGGGAAGTAGTCTACAATAAGTCAGAAAGGTAGACAGTAAGCTGGAAGCGGGGAAGGGAATCTCAAAAAGTGGAGCAGATTTGAGAGCCACAGTAGTCAGATACTATTAGGTTGGTGCAAAATTACTTGCGCTTTTGCCATTACTTTTAATTATATTATATTATTATAAATCAAGTTATCTAAAAAATCTTTATAAACTAAGAAAACTCCTATAATTTATTTGAAAACTTCCCCCTTATTATTTATTTGCTAATGAAATTTTTACATTAGGCACTTTATAAAACATTTATTTTTATTTGCCATTAAAAGCAATGGCAAAAACCACAATTAATTTTGCACCAATCAATAGAAAGCAGGTGAATTTTCCATCAGAAAGAATAGTGGGGAGTAGGAAGACACCTGTCATTGTAGTCATTGTTCAGCTATAAATCTGAGCTTGCTGATACTAGGCAGAGACTATTCTCTTTTTGCAAAAGTCTTTGTAATTTATTTGGAGATAATTAATACTATTATATATAGATATATTGAAGACCTTATTTTAAAACAAGGCAGAAACAATGAAGAAGATAAATTAAGAAACAAATCCTTATATTATAATGAATCAGTTCCTGTTAAAAAATTAAATGAAAGATTATTTTAAATAATAAATGCCCCACCCCCTCAGTCTATCTAAATTATGAATCAATTGACAAAATAGACTTTATTAACCTTTTTGTGAAGCATAATTATTGCATATATTTGTTGAATTTGTCATATTTCAATAAATAGCATATTTTGTTTGTGCTCATTATAAACCCAAATTATTAAAATCTGATTTGGCTTCCTCTTAATCGTAATAGAATTATTTTTAATATCTTTTTATAGAGACAATGCCTGCTACTGTTATTTTATTAGAGTGATAATATTTATGTTTTCTTTTTGTTACAAATTATAGTCAGCAAACTACAGCCTGTGGGCCAAATCCAGCTTGCCACCTGTTTTGGTATGACTTGTGAATTAAGAATGGGTTTTAAATTTTTAAATGATTAAAAAAAAGACAAGTAGTATTTCATGTGACATATGAAAGTATATTTATGTTTATATTTATATTTATGTTTTATAAACCTATTATAAAATATGCTATAAATAATATTTAAGCTGAAACATCAGAGATCATGTCAAAAATGCTACTTGGCAGAGAAGAACATTAAGCTGCAGATTGATGAAAGGATTTTTCCAAGGTTTTATAACTAGGTAGTAATAATTCACAAATCTGTGAAACATGTTTTCTGATTTTAAATTGAGTATTCTTTCTGCTGTTATCATCTTACGTCTTTATTTTCAAATAATTTCGGGTTATAAAGAAAACAACTCATTAAGAAGTATAAATTAATTGGTAGTAAATTTGAATCTTATAGTATTTGTTGACAGATAGATTTCCAATGTGATTTTTCCTAACGGATTTCTTTATTTGATAACATGCTTTCGAGTTAAATGTTTTATAAAGTGCCTATGTAAAAATTTCATTAGCAAATAAATAATAAGAGGGAAGTTTCCAAATAAATTCTAGAGGTTTTCTTAATTTATACAGACATTTTTTAGAAAACATGATTTATAATAATTTTATTTTCAAATATTTTATGTTTTCAAGATTTTCTTATCTATTTCATGCAACATGATAGTATTCAATATTGATGTCATCATTTCATCTACCATAGGCATAGTCAAATTTACTTGACTATATCATATGTAATAGAACTTTCTTCTTCCTATTTAGAAAAAAATATGTTGACAGAGCTGATCAGTTTTTACACTTTTCATTGTTAATTTTATATGACCTTATACATCTGTTGCAATATCTCTTTACCTATTAGATTTGTGTGAAATTAAGTTTTTGTTCTTTCCAAATTAAGTAAGAAACTACTTGTCACACCACATATGACAAAAATCTACGTAAAGATACACTTATTTAATGTAAGACAATTGCTTTTCACATATTTCTGTTTGCATATTGAATATTTACTACTGAATAGCAAAACACTAATATTAGAACAATATTTCTGCTTCCATACATGCTCACTAAATGTAATGTTCATCAGAATTTTAATAATTATACTATAAAGCACACTGTTCCCCCACATTCCTCTTTAATTTTGTATTATTAACAACTGCCTGTTTCCTTTTTCTGTTGTTTCAGTTAAAGGATCAATAAAATTAAGTCTCTCAACAGATCTTAAGACTGATCTTTGTACGGTAGGCAAAAGCCAACAATTGTAAGTTTTCTTATATTCATTTGGCTGAACATTTTTACCAACCAATCCATGAATGACACATGTCTCCTAGATGGCAGAGTTTTATGCTTTCCAAAAAGGCTTTCTTAAAAATCACTATACAGTTCTGTTGGCAGCATTCAACATTTTGTTTGTTAACAATCATTTACAAAATTGTGTTTTATAAATCATTACACACCAAGGTATGTAATGTTTTGTTTGCTTTCTTATTATCATGCAAATGTTTTAAAACATTGAATAGTCACAAATACAGACACTTTATGACCCCTTGTAATCATATAAATGACCATGGTATTCTGGAGTTATTTCTCCTCTTTTGTATATTAGTATTATTTAGAATTAATTCTGTTTAACGAAAAAGAATCTGACATATAAAGAGCTCTAGCCATTTTTCTATTTTAGGGAAGTTATAGAAAGTTTATTTCAGTTTTAGTTCTTGCAGTGGTCACAGACTTATTTGTAAATCTGACTCTGAAATAAAGTAAGGCTTTATTAAATAGGCCTTCATACATTTTTCATTTAGAAATTTTGTCTGCTTCTTCCAGCATGGGTTTTTGTTTGTTCGTTTGTTTTTAGGGAGTTTTTGTTGAAATTTTATTGGATTACTTTTATTTTCATTTTCTCTACTCTGAACTAAAGCATAGCATTAAATCCTACCAAAGTCATAGTTAAAATAACAAAAATACTCTAATTAGTCTTTGCATTATTATTCGGAGTTTACAAAACTAGTTCACATTATTTTATTTGATTTTTAAAGCAACCTTTTAAGGTTGTTGTCACTTATTTTTTCCAAGAGTAGAAACAGGTTATATTGTTAATAAATTGTAGAGTCAAGATTTGAACCTAAGCCACTGAACACGGTATCCAAATTTATGGAGTATATTCACACATATTATCTCATTGTATTTAAATAATTGTCATAACACGTGATTTATGACACTTAAAGTGTAATTACTTGTAATCCTATATGAATTTGATTAAATAAGATAATGAAATGCAGAGCACTAACATATTAGCGATTGTCATTAATCCAATGTGACTATTAAAGAAATTGTTATGAAGTTAGGATTTTACAAGTATAATTGATGTCAAAGGAAGAACCAACATTATAGTCTCATTTATTAAGCTTACTGTGTTTCAGAAACTATGCCATATGATTTATACATATTGTCTGAGATAAGGTAGGTGATAGTTTACTTTGCAAATGAGTAAATTACAGCTGTGAAAAATTCAAACTTGTCTAAGTTCACGTAACTGCTAGCAATACTAAAATTTAATTTAATTCAAATCGATATGATTGACAAGCTTGTAATCCTACAACTACCATCATTTTATGCAGCATGTACTGTGACAAATGTCAAATGAAAACTGTTTAAAGATTAATACATTTATTTATATAAATATGCATTCATGACATTTATTCATATAACAAATCATAATTTCCTTCCTAAAATATTTAAAAATAAGAAAGAGTATTGCCAACCTACTCCTATATTTATTAGAAGTAGCAAAGAGAGCTTATAGTTATCATTCTAATCTGGAGGTCAGTTAGGTATATTGTTATTAATAAACATTTTCAATATATCTCTAAATGTCAATTTCTCAAAGTCTCCAACTCTCTCCCTCCCAATTGCTTCATTCTCACTATTCTCATGCATATTTAAAAATATGAGTTATGAAAATTCAAATATATAGAACAGATAGTCAAGTGCTTATCACCTAAATGAAGGATCTTTTGCACTTAAAAAGAGTCACAATAAGATTTTATTAAATTACTATTTCTAAAAATTTGTCAATGTTATTTTTAAAACTTATTCCCACAAACTTACAGAAAAATGTCATAAGGCTTCTGAAAGAAGATAAATATCTGTATATGTGAATTCTTCCTGTATAAAACCTTGGGGTAAAATATACCCCTGGGTTGTTTGTAATATGCTTTAGGAAGATTATTTTCTAGTAGCCTACAATCTATTAGTGAAGGAGGTAGAAATATAGGAAGGTGTTTCAGTAAGCCAATGAGGGCCTGAATTAGGCTAACAACAATGAAAACAAAAGGAGGAAAAAAGGATTTACTGTGGGAGACTTTGCAACTGATGAGATTGGGAGCAGTGGGGGAATAGGGCTGGTAAGGCATAGGAAGTAGGAAGAGTCAAGGGCTACAGAGTGCTGAGAATAGTTCCAATGGAGAATACCTAGTTTGAAAGGGAAGGAAAATGAGTTTGAGTTGTTAGGTTGATATTCATGTTAAACATTCAGTGAGCATTTAGAAATGTAGGGCTAGACTGCCAGGGTGTCTCAAGCCCAAAGTAATAGATAAGATTTGTCTGTATAAAAGGATTAGTGACTATGTATATGAGCAATTCACTGACAACAAAGAAAAAATGACATGTTGGACAGCTTTGAATATTAATGTAATTTCATTACAACAATCATTAACCAGAGTAACAGTATAACACTAAGAATACAATAATAGTAATAATAGTAAAAATCTCATACATTACATACTTAAGCATTCAGAACCTTTAAGTAGTAGCATTTTCTGAAGTAATTTCCAAATTCATGGGAAATTGCTTTCTAACTAACATTGTTTACATTTAGTGAAAAACTATCTTGTTTTCTTATTTTAAACAAAGATATAGTTAACCCTTGAATAATGTGGGATATTAGGGGCACTGACCCACACAGTTAAAAATCTAAATATAACTTTCTTTCCTGAGACAAGGTCTTGCTCGGTCACCCAGGCTGGAGTGCAGTGGTGCAATCATAGCACACTGCAGCCTCCAACTCCTGAGCTCAAGGAATCCTCCTGCCTCACCTTCCTAAGTAGCTTCCTAACACCTTCCTAACTACAGGTGTGCGCCACCAGACCTATCTAAATTTTTATAATTTTTTATAGACATAGGTCTCACTATATTGCCCAGACTGGTCTTGAATTCCTGGTTGGCGTTAAGCAATCCTCCCACCTCAACCTCCCAAGACTCTGGAATTACAATCTTGAGCCACGACACCCAGCCCACATATAACTTTTGACTTCCAACAAATTTAACTACTAATAGCCTACTGTTGACCAGAAGCCTTACTGATAACATAGACAGTCAATTAACACATATTTTGTATGTTATACATATTATATGCTATATTTTTACAATAGAATGAGAAAATAAAGATAGGAAAAAGAAAATGTTATTTACAAAACCATAAGGAAGAGAAAATGTACTTACTATTAATTAAATGAAGGTGGATCATCATCCTCATCTTCAGATTGAGTATGCTGAAGAGGAGGAGAAAAAGGAAATTTTGGTCTTGTTATCTCAGGGATGGCAGAGGTAGAAAAGGTAGAGGAGGTGGAAGGGGAGGCAGGAGAGGCAGACACAATAGGTATAGCTTTTATTGAAAAAAAGTACTTAAAATGCTAGGAGTTTTGTCTTTTTTTAAAGATGGCAGATTGGAGGCATTAGTATGCCTCTCCCACTTATAAAGACAAAATAGTGTATAGGTTCATGCTGTGAACTTTTTTCCAAGAAGCAAGGCAGGAACTTATTCGGAAAACTAAAGAAAACTAAAAAAAAAAAAAAAAAAAAACTACTTTGAAAGAAGCAGTGGGCTGCAGCCTACATTGTGAACCAGGCAGAAAACTGTAATCCTCAGAGTGTGAGGTGGTGATAAACTTCCTCCAAGATATATATTCCCAATGAGGAACCTGGCAATGAAGGAAGGCCTTAACCCTACCCTGTGCTGGAGCTGATTTAGTGAGCACTGGGGAGTATATGAGAAGGAGCAGCATTAAATCATGCTTTGAGAATTCCCAGTTTCCAGGAGGGGCAGAGGGAAGCCATCGCTGATCCTATTTCACAGGTCATGTGAAATAGGATCAACTTCCACAACCTCATGGAAGTTGGCCAGCCAATTCAGATGGTGGTTGCAGGTAGAGAGAATCTCCCAACATTTGTGATATAATCTCAACTGGGGATGAACTCCCATGGCCAGAACCAAGAGGCCAGTGGGAAGTGTGCCATAGACATGGTTGCAAGAGCTGGGCACCCCTGCTTCATGGGCAGATTGGGAGGGGCATGGCCTGAAAGCCACAGTTTCTATCTCAACAGGGAAGGCTTATGGCATAGGGCAGTTTTGAATTCTGAGTGCAGACTGTCGAGAACCTAGCTAGCTGCTGCTAGTGGAACACTGTAGGTGTGAAACCTGCCTTGCCAAGTATGTGGGAACTGGGTGGGGCTTACTGCTGCCTGCTACTCCCCACTCTCCTAGCAGACTCTTCTGGACATCAGAGGCAGCTGCACTTCTCCCTGGAACATTACCCCAGCAGCCAGAGAACTGCCTTCTGATTTCCCCGGGACTGCTTCTTGCACCCACATGTGGAGAGCCAGAGTGCAAACTTAACCTGACCCAGCCACCACCTGGCTTTGCTCCTCTACCCACCCTGATGGCTTAACACAAAGGACAGAAACTTTTGGGAGGTCTATGGCCTCACTCAGTGCCTGAGACAGTAGGGTGCCTTTCCTGGGTAACACTTGAGATATCAGAGTACCTCCCCTGGGTAACTAACATAAGATAAGCACAAATCCCACCATTACCACCACAGCTGGTGCTCTTTTGCAAATGCCACCCCCTGGCTGGAAACCAACTGACACAGTCCATAACAGCATCTGCAGGCAGAATAACACAGCACCCAGGAAGGAGAAAACTTGTGCATCACCTCAGCTATCAACATTGCCTGCATCACCCTGGCTAACCAAGAGATTCTGAGTCTGTTCACATGACCAGTTCATTACTACTGCAACTGGCATTTGAGAAAGCCAACACAGTAAGCCTATTTATAACCAAGGAATCTCACAGAATCTACATAACTCGCCTGCCACCATCAGAGCTGGTGCTAATACCTGCTGCTGGAAGACTTGAGGACAGGTCATGTGCCTGGATCCCTTGCAGACATTCCCCACTACCATTCTGGAGTGTGGCAGCCTCACTGGGCAGCTAGACCCAGAGAAGCAGCATTCATAGTAGTCTGGCCTTCAGGGACTCCTACTGCTAGGGGAAGAGGGAGTGCACAACATTAAGGAAGCATCTTGTGGGACAAAAGAATCCAGATAGCAGGTCTTGAGTACCAAACTTTCCACATGTGGGAAGTTTCTTTTAGCAGAGGCACTGGTGCACTGCTGAGCTCAGCAAGAAAAGTCTGCAGCTCTACCCCAACAGTCAGGCAGCCTGGGTGTTCATGAAAGATCTTGGAGATGGAAACTTCTCCCACTTGCTCACCACTGCAGACACAGTGGAGGCTTCTCCCATGGGAGCTTAGCATGAGTGTACCTGTAGACACCCTTTCTGGAACATTTCAGGGTGACTGCTTGTTCACAGAAGGAGCATCCTCCAAGTTCAGGCTTGCATGAGAGGTAGAATCACAGTTCCTCTTTACTTGGAATACCAAAATTCCTGCAGATGAAAAGAGGTGCCTGTCTAATCTGAATAGCTGAAACACTGGGTGAGGAGTGTGTCTGGGAGTTGAGTAGCTTTCCTTCTGGCCTGGCAGAGGAGCTGAGGTGGCTCTCTCCCTTCTCCCTGAAAAGACCACAGTGCATTTCACTGAGAGTTCTCCCAGCTACCTTTGTCAAGGCTGTGATCTCTCCCCAACATTGGGTATTGCATTTACCCACGTACTTTAGCTACATCTGGTTTTTACCCCCAGATACCTCCCCTACTGGCCTGGAGCCTGAACTTTTCAACCCAGTAAATAAAATGTTGGGGAAAAAAAATAACTAAATAAAAAAGTACATACCAATGGGGAACAAGATAAGCTTCCAGAAACTTTTGCCATTCTAGCCCTGCAGGAGACAGTGAACCTGCTCACATACCAAGCACATTGCTACCACAACCAGCATCCGAGAAAGCCATCATACAAAGACTTTCCATAACCAAGGAACTCATACACAGTTTTCACCTCTGAAAGTGCCCAGAGCCAAATTAGGTTACAAAAACTGTAATCATTAAAGTCACAACTTCAAGGAGACAAAAAAAAAAAAAGAAATTTTTAAAAATTACAGATGAATTAAAAATAAATCCAAAAATAATTAGAAGAAATAGTTTACCCAAATGAGAAGGAACCAGAAAAATAATTTCAGCAGTATGACAAAACAAGATACTATAGCACCCCCAAGAGATCATACTAGGTCTTCAACAATGGATCCAAACCAATACGAAATCTTTAACACACCTGATAAAGAATTCAAAGGGTTGATTATTAACTTACTTCAGGAGATACAAGAGAAAGGAGAAAACTAACATAAAAAAATTTAAAAATAACAATTCAGGATATGAATAAAAACTTTTCTATAGAGATAGATATTTAAAAAAAAACCGCAGAACTTCTGGAAATGAAAGACACATTTCAGGAATTATGAAATATAGCAGAAACTTTTAACAATAGACTAAACAAAGTAGAAGAAAGAATTTCAGAGCTTCAAGACAAAATTTTGAATTAATTCAATCAGACAAAAATAAAACAAAAAAAGTTTAAAAAATGAACAAAGTCATCAAGAAATATGGGATTATGTAAAACAACCAAACTTAAAAATCACTGGTGTTTCTGAAGGAGAAGAAACAAAAAGTCTGGAAAACCTATCTGAGGGAATAATTAAGGAAAACTTCACTGGCCTTGCTAGAGATTTAAACATCCAAGTACAAGAAGTTCAAAGAACTCCTGGGAGATTCGTTGCAAAAAGGACATCACCAAGGCATTTGTCATCAAGCTATTTAAAGTCAAAGTGAAGTAAAGAATGATAAGAACAGAAAAAAAAAAAAAAAAAACTCCAGGTAACCTATACAGGAAAACCAGAAGGGATTTGGGCTTTATCTTTAGCCTCCTTAAACAGAATAACTATCAGCCAAGAATCTTGTAATCTAGCAAAACTAAGTTGCATAAATGAAGGAGAAATAAAGTCTTTTTCAAAAAAGCAAAGGCTGTGGGAACTTGCCACTACCACACCAGCCCTATAAAAAAAAATGCTAAAAGGGGGCAAAATCTTGAAACCAGAGGTCAATATGTACCAGAATGGAAACTCTTGAAAGGCTTAAACTCATAGGGCCTATAAAATAATAACACATGAAGAAAATAAAGCATCTAGGTAGCAATCAGCATGATGATTGGAACAGTACCTCACATCTCAATAGTAATGTTAAATGTAAATGGTCTAAATGCTTTAGTTAAAATATACAGAATGAAATTAAGGCAGAAATCAAGAAGTTCTTTGAAACAAATGAAAACAAAGATACAACATACCAGAATATCTGGGACACAGCTAAGTCAGTGTTAAGAGGGAAATTTATAGCACTAAACACCCACATCAAAAAGTTGGAAATATCTCAAATTAACAACGTAATGTCACAACTAAAAAAACTAGAGGACCAAGAGCAAACCAACTCCAAAGCTAGCAGAAGACAAGAAATAACCAAAATCAGAGCTGAACTGAAGGAGATTGGGACACACAGACACACACACACACACGAAACATTCAAAAGATCAATGAAATTAGGAGCTGGATTTTTCAAAAAAAAAAAAAAAAAAAAGATAAGCTGCTAACTAGACTAATAAAGAATAAAAGAGAAGATTCAAATAAATGCAATTACAAACAACAAAGGGGAGGTTACCACTGACCCCAAAGAAATACAAGTAACCAGCAGGGACTACTATAAACACCTCTACGCACAGAAACTAGAAAATCTAGAAGAGAGGGATAAATTTCTGGACATAGACACCCTCCTAAGACTGAACCAGGAGGAAATTGATTCACTCAACAAACCAATAACAAGCTCCAAAATTGAGCTTGTTAATAATAGCCTACTGGTATGGTTTGGCTGTGTCCCCACCCAGATCTCATCTTGAATTGTATCTCCCATAATTCCCATTGTTGTGGGAAGGACCTGGTGGGAAATAATTGAATCATGGCAGCAGTATCCCCCATACTGCTCTCGTGGGGAGCAGTCTCATGAGATCTGATGGTTTTATAAGGGGAAACCCCTTTTGCTTGGTTCTCATTCTCTCTTTGCCTGCCGTCATCCATGTAAGACGTGACTTGCTCCTTTTTGCTTTCCACCATGATTGTGAAGCTTCCCTAGCCATGTGGTCCAATTAAACCTCTGTCTTTTGTAAATTGTCCAGTCTTGGGTATGTCTTTATCAGCAGCATGAAAACTGACTAATACCCCTACCAACCAAAAAAGTCCAGGTCCAGAAAGATTCATGGCTGAATTCACCAGATATGCAAAGAAGAAATTCCAGCTGAACTATTCCAAAAAATTGAGGAGGAAGGACTCCTTTCCAACTCATTCTTTGAGGTCAGCATCATCCTGATATCAAAACCTGGCAGGGACACAACAACAAAAAAGAAAACTTTGGGACAATCGCCTTGATGATCTTTGATGCAAAAACCCTCAGAAAAATATTTGCAAATCAAATCCAACAGCACACCAAAAAGCTATTCCACCACAATCCAGTAGACTTTATTCCTGGATGCAAGGTAGGTCCAACATATGCAAATCAATAAATGTGATTCATCATAAACAGAACTAAAGATAGAAACCACATGATCATCTCAGTTCAACATCCTTTCATGTTAAAAACTCTCAACATACTAGGTAATGAAGAAACATACCTCAAAATAATAAGAGTCATCTATGACAAACCCACATCAACGTCATACTGAATGGGCAAAAGCTGGAAACATTCCCCTTGAAAACTGGCGCAAGTATGCTCACCTACCACTCCGATTTAACAGAGTATTGGAAGCCCTGGCAAAGAGCAATCAGGCAAGAGAAAGAAATAAAGGGCATTCAAACAACAAGAGAGAAAGTCAAACAATTCCTGTTTGCAGATGACATGATTTTATATCTACAAAACCCTATAGTTATAGAGAAAAAGCTCCTGCAGCTGATAAACACCTTCAGCAATGTTTTAGGATACAAAGATCAATGTACAAAAATTACTAGCATTTCTATACACCAACAATAGTCAAGCCAACAGCCAAATCGAAAACACAATCACAATTGCCACAAAAAGAATAATATACCTAGTAATACAGCTAAAAAGGGAGGTGAAAGATCTCTACAATGAGATTACAAAACACTGCTTAAAGAAAATAGAGATGACACAAACAAATGGAAAAATACTCCATGTTCATGGATAGGAAGAATCAGTATCATTAAAATTGCCATATTGCCTGAAGCAATTTAGAGATTCATTACTATCAAACTACCAATGACATGCTCCACAGAACTAGAAAAAAAAAACTATTTAAAATTGATATGGAACCAAAACAGAGCCCAAATAACCAAGGCAATTTTAATCTAAAGAACAAATCTGGAAGCATCATGTTACCCAACTTCAAACTATACTACAGGGTTACAGTAACCAAAATAGCATGGGACTGATACAAAAACAGACACATAGACCAATTGAACAGAATAGAGAGCCCAGAAATAAGGCCACACACCTACAACCATCTGATCTTCGGACTCCTTATTCAATAAATGGTGCTGGCATAACTGGCTGCCTAAATGCACAAGATTGAAACTGGATCCCTTCTTTACACCACATACAAAAATCAACTCGAGATGGAGTAAAGACTTAAATGTAAAACCCAAAACTATAAAAACCCTGGAAGGCAAACTGGGCAATATCATTCTGGACATAGAAACTGGCAAAGATTTCATGACGGAGATACCAAAAGCAATCACAATAAAGGCAAAAATTGATAAATGGGATATAATTAATCTTAAGAGCTTAAAATTAGTCCTTTGCATCTGACAAAGGACTAATATCCAGCGTCTAAGCGGAACTTAAGCAAATTACAAAAGCAAACAACCCCATTAAAATGTGGTCAAAGGATATGAACATCTTTCAAAAGAAGACATACATGTGGCCAATGAGCATATGAGAAAAAGTTCAATATCAGTGATTATTAGAGAAATGCAAATCAAAACCACAATGAGAGGTCAGGCATGGTGGCTCATGCCTGTAGTCTCAGCAGTTTGGGAAACTGAGGTGGACAGATCGCTTAGGCACAATAGTTTGAGACCAGCCCAGGAAACATGGCAAAACCTCGTCTCTACAAAAACTACAAAATTTAGCTGAGAGCAATGGTGCATGCCTGTAGTCCTAGCTACTCGGGAGGCTGAGGTGGGAAGATCACTTGAGCCCAGTAGGCAGAGATTGCAATAAACCAAGATTGTGCCACTGCACCCCAGCCTGGGCGTCATCAAGACCCTGTCTTAAAACAACCAACCAACCAACCAAACAAACAAACAAAAAAACCCACAAGGAGATATTATCTCATACCAGTCAGAATGGCTATTAATAAAAAGTAAAAAACAAAACAAAACAAAAAAACAGATGCTGCAAGGTTGCAGAGAAAAGGGAATGCTTATACAATGTTGGTGGGAGTGTAAGTTAGTTAGACTATTGTGGAAAGTAGTGTGGCAACTCCTTAAAGAGCTGAAAACACATCTACCATCTGACTCAGCAATCCCATTACTAGGTATATATCCAACGGAATAGAAATCATTCTACCATAAAAACACATGCACATGTGTATTCACTGTAGCACTTACTCACAATAGCAAAGACATGGAATCAACCTAAATGTCCATCAATGGCAGATTTAATAAAGAAAACATGGCACATATACACCATGGAATACTACACAGCCATAAAAAAGAATGAGATCATGTCCTTTGCAGGAGCATGGATGGAGCTGGAGGCCATCATCCTTAGCAAATGAATGCAGGAACAGCAAACCAAATACTGCATGTTCTTATTTACAAGTGGGAGCTAAATGATGAGAACACGTGGACACAAAGAGAGGAAAACAGACACTGGGGTCTACTTGAGGGTGGTGGGTGGGAGGAGGGAGAGGATCAGAAGAAACAACTTATTCAGTACCAGGCTTAGTACCTGGGTGATGAAGTAATCTGTACAACAAACCCCCATGACATGAGTTTACCTATATAACAAATCAGCACATACACACCTGAGCCTAAAATAAAAGTTAAACAAAAAAATTAAAAATCACAAACCAAATATCAGCTCTCTTCAAGGGACTCACCTAATGCAAAGATTCTTACAAACTCGAGGTAAAGGGGTGGAAAAAGATATTCCATCCCAATATAAGAAAAAGCAGCAGGAGTAGTTATTCTCATGTCAGATAGAACAGACTTTAAAGCAACAACAGAAAAAAAAAAGTCATTATATAAAGATAAAAGAATCAATCCCCAGCAAGAAGATGTTACAATCCTTAATATACATTACTTACTCCTTACTATGGAGCTTCCAGATTCATAAAAAATTACTACTAGATCTAAGAAAAGAAATAGACATCATCACAATAATTGTGGGGGACTCAACACTCCACTGACAGCACTAGACAGATAATCAAGGCAGAAAGTGAACAAGAAAATGTTGTACTTAAACTGCATTCTAGAACAAATACAACTAACAGAATTTACAGGACATTTTACTCAAAAGCTTCAGAATGTACATTATTCTCCTCAGCACATGGAACATTCTCCAAAACAGACCATATGATAGTCCACAAAACAAGTCTCAATAAATTTTTAAAAATTGAAATTATATCAAGTACCTTTTTAGACCACAGTGGAATAAAACCAATAATTAACACCAAAAGGAACACTCAAAACTATACAAATGCTTAAAAATTAATCTGCTCCTGAATGATTTGGGGGCAAAAAATGAAATCAAGATGAAAATTTAAAAATTCTTTAAAGTGAATGATAGTAGTTACACAAGTTATCAAAACCTCTGGGATACAGCAAAAGCAATGCTAAGATGAAAGTTTATACCACTAAATGCCTACATCAAAAAGTCTGAAATGAAACAAGCTGGCAACCTAACATCACACCTCAAGGAACCAGAGAAGCAAGAACAAACCAAACCCAAAGCTACCAGAAGAAAAGAAATAATAAAGATCAGAGCAGAATTAAATGAAATTGGAACAAAGAAAAACAACACAATAGATCAACAAACAAAAAGTTGGTTGTTTGAAAAAATAAAATTGATAGACTATTAGCTAGATTAACCAGGAAAAAAAGAATCAAACAAGCTCAATTAGAAATGAAAATGGATGGCCAGGTGCGGTGGTTCATGCCTGTAATCCCAGCACTTTGGGAGTCTGAGGCGGGCGGATCACTTGAGGCCAGGAGTTTGAGACCAGCCTAGCCAACATGGTGAAAGCCTGCCTCTACTAAAAATACAAAAATTAGCTTGGTGTGGTGGTGCCGCCTGTAGTCCCAGCTACTCGGGAGACTGAGGCAGGAGAATCTCTTGAACCTGGTAGGCAGAGGTTGCGGTTCTGTGAAAGAAAGAAAAAGGAAGGAAGGAAGGAAGGAAGGAAGGAGGGAGGGAGGGAGGGAGGAAAGGAGGGAAGGAAGGAAGGAAGGAAGGAAGGAAGGAAGGAAGGAAGGAAGGTAGGAAGGAAAGAAGGAAGGAAGGAAGGAAGGAAGGAAGGAAGGAAGGAAGGAAGGAAGGAAGGAAGGAAGGAAGGGGGAAATGGAGGCATTACAGCTGATACCACAGAAATACAAAAGATTACTTAAGACTACTATGAACACCTCTGTGAACATAAACTAGAAAATCTATAGGAAATAAATAAATAAATTCCTGGAAACATACCACCTCCCCAGCTTGAATCAGGATGAAACAGAAATTCTGAACAGACCAACAACAAGCAGTGAGATTGAAGACAGTAATTTAACAAAGTTGTCCTCCCAAAAAAAGCCAGGGGCCACACAAATTCACAGCCAAATTCTACCAGACATTCAAAGAATTGGCACCAATTTTACTGAAACTATTCTAAAAGACTGAGAAAGAAGGAATCCTTCCTAACTCATTCTATGAAGCCAGTATAACCTTGATACCAAAGCCAGGAAAGGGCATACAAAACAAAACAAACAAAAAACCACAAAATGACAGAGCAATATTCCTGATTAACATAGATGCAGAAATCTTCAACAAAATACTAGCAAACTAACCCAACAGCACATCAAAAAGATATTTCACTATGATTAAGTGAGTTTTATCCCAGGGTTGCAGGGATAGTTCAACATATGCAAGTCAATAAATGTGATTCACCACGTAAACAGAATTAAAAACAAAAACCATATGATTATCTCAATAGATGCAAAAAACATTTGATAAAATACAACACCCTTTTAAAAAACCCTCAACAAATTAGATATAGAAGGAACATATCTCAAAATAATAAAAGCTATATAAGAAAAACTACAGCCAACATCATACTGAATGGGGAGAAGTCAAAAGCATTCCCCCTAAGAACTGGAATAAGACAAGGATGCCCATTTTTACCACTTTATTCAATATAGTACGGGAAGTCATAGCCAGGGGAAGAAAGGAATTCCAAATCAGAAAAGAGGAAGTCAAACTATTTCTATTTGCTGACAATATGATTGTATAACTAGAAAAACCTAAAGATCCCTCCAGAAGACTCCTGGATTTGAGAAATTAATTCAGTAAAGTCTCAGGTTAAAAAATCCATGTACACAAATCAGTAGCTCTGCTGTATGCCAACAACAACCAAGTGAGAATCAAATAAAAAACTCAATCCCTTATACAATAGCTGAAAAATAAAAATAAAAATAAAAAATAAAATAAAATAAAAACCTAGGAATATATTTAACCAGGGAGGTGAAAGATCGCTACAAGGAGGACTACACAACACTGCTGAAAGGAATCATAGGTGATACAAACAAATGGAAATACAAGCCATGCTCATGGATTGGAAGAATCAATATCTCACAAATGATCATTGCTCAAAGGAAGCTACAGATTCACTGAAATTCCTATCAAAATACAAAATTATTTTTCACAAAATTAGAAAAAAACAATCTAAAAATTCTTATGGAACCAAAAAAGAGCCCAAATAACCAAAGCAATTCTAAGCAAAATGAATAAAGCTGGAGGCATCGCATTACCTGACTTCAAATTATACTACAATCCTATAGTAACCAAAACAAGATGTTACTGGTATAAAAGTAGATACATAGACCAATAGAACACAATAGAGAGTCTAGAAATAAAGCCAAATACTTACAACCAAATGATCTTTGACAAAGTGTAGAAAGGCACAAAATATTATTTTTTCAAGGTAGTAATATCTTTTTAAAAATTTTTTTAAATTATACTTTAAGTTCTAGGGTACATGTGCACAAAGTGCAGGTTTGTTCCATAGGTGTACATGTGCCATGTTGGTTTGCTGCACCCATCAACTCGTCATTTACATTAGGTATTTCTCCTAATGCTATCCTTTCCCCAGCTTCCCACCCCCTGACAGGCCCCAGTGTGTGATGTTCCCCGCCCTATGTCCGTATGTTCTCATTGTTCAACTCACAAACATGAGTGAGAACATGTGGTGTTTGGTTTTCTGTCCTTGTGATAGTTTGCTGAGAATGATGGTTTCCAGCTTCATCCATGTTCCTGCAAAGGACATGAACTCATCCTTTTTTATGGCTGCATAGTATTCCATGGTGTATATGAAGGCACAGAATATTATAACACTGTGATTGCAGTATGTAAATTGCTCATATCTTAAGTAGAAAGACCCAGGTGAACCAATCAAAAATAACAACTTTTCAAGTCATACATAGTATAATAACATATAAATAGAAACAACAAAAGTTAAAAAGCAGGGAGACAAAGTTAAAGTATAGAGTTTTTATTAGTTTTCTCTTTGCTAGTTTTGTTTATGCAATCAGTGTTAAGTTGTCATCAGTTTAAAGTAATGGGTTATAAGATATTATTTGCAAGTCTCATTGTAACCTCAAATGAAAAATAGAAAAATAAATGGGATTACATCAAACTAAAAAGATTCTGCAGAAGAAAGGAAATAATCAACTAAGTGCAGAGATAACCCACAGAATGGGAGAAAATATTTGCAAACTACTCCTCTGACAAAGAATAATAACCAGAATATATAAGGAGCTCAAACAACTCTATAGGAAAAAAAGCTAATAGTCTGATTTTAAAATGGGCAAAAAATCTGAACAGACATTTCTCAACATAAGACATATGTTGACTAGAAAACAGGGTTATGTGCTCAACAAGCACATAAAGGTGCTCGACATCCTTGATCTTCAGAGAAATGCAAATCAAAACTACAATGAGGTATTATCTCACTCCAGTTGAAATGGCTTATACCCAAAAGACAGGGAATAACAAATGCTGACAAGGATGTGGAGAAAAGCACTGTTGGTGGGAATGTAAATTAGTACAGCCACTATGGAGAAGAGTTTAGAAGTTCCTCAAAATACTAAAAATGCAGCTACCATATGATCCAGCAATCCCACTACCAAGTATATAGCCAGAAGAAAGAAAATTAGTATATGGAAGAGATATCTGCACTCCCATTTGTTGCAGCACTATTCACAGTAGCCAAGATTTGGAAGCAATTTAAGTGCCCATCAGCGGAGAAATGGATAAAGAAAATACGGTAGATGTACACAATGGTGTAGTTCAACCACACCAAAGAATAAGAGATCCTGTTGTTTGCAAAATGAATGGAACTGGGCGAATTATGTTAAGTGAAATAAGCCAGACATAGAAAAACAGACAACATGTTCTCACTTACTTGTGGGAACTAAAATTTATACAGTTGAACTCATGGACATAGAGAGATACTAGAGGCTGACAAGGGTAGTGAGGGGAAAGTGGGATAGTTAATGAGCATAAAAAATAGAAAGAATGAATAAGAGTAGTATTTGCTAGCACAACAGAGTGACTGCAGTCAACAATATTGTATATTTTAAAATAACTTAAATAATATAATTGTACTTTTTGTAGCACAAAGAAAGGATAATTGCTTGATGTGATAGATATCCCATTTACCCTGATTATTATACACTGTATGCCTGTATCAATATATGTCATGTACCCCATAAATATATACACATACTATTTACCCATAACAGTTAAAAATTAAAGAAAGAAAAATATTCACAGACAAGTGAACCTGCACAGTTCAAAACCTTGTTGTTCAAGGGTCAACTGCATAAACATTTCTCCTTCCTAATAAACAGGAGTTTTAATTTAAAAACCTAAAAGTGAATTAATAGAATTCAAGCCTTGAATATATGTAATTGAGGGGCTGGCACATAACATTAGGAATTATATTAGAATACTATTAAGTGCAACATTGGTCCCCCTAAGCCCTTACAAAAAAAAAAAATCTGCTACAGGATTATCTCCAGCCAACAAAAAGATAAATGGAGAGGCCATGGTTAAAGGACAAGTGCTATTTAATTCATTTAATTGTAGAACTAAAATTAAGCAATGGTGATAAATATGATTGTAAAATAGAACGTAAAGTTAAAATCCACGACAATACAAATACAATAGTGTAATTTTAAAAATTGAAATATAGGAGGCAAAGAGGAGGTTAAAGTACCCAATAAAAGAGTTAAAATTCTATAATTATATTTGGTGGTTAATTGGTGGTGGATTGAGAGCAAAGAGAAGTAGAAGGAAAAGGAATTATACTAATTTCACCTTTCAAAAGGGGAAATCAATTTGTACTATACATAGGGGATAACTTAATAAGCAAAGAATTAAGAATACATCTTCAAGGTGACCATTAGAAAAATATTAAAATACCCAAAATTTTTAAAATTACAAAGAAGATTATATATATGATTATATATATAAGATCTTTATATATATATGATTATATATATACACAGTTTTTGTATATATAATAAAAGTGAGTACAGAAAGCAGTTTTTTAATTAAACTTGAAGTTCTAGGGTACATGTGCACAACATGCAGGTTTGATACATAGGTATACATGTGGCATGTTGGTTTGCTGCACCCATCAACTCATCATTTACATTAGGTATTTCTCCTCATGCTATCCCTCCTGCAGCCCCCCACCCCCTGACAGGCCCCAGTGTGTGATGTTCCTCACCCTGTGTCCAAGTGATCCCATTGTTCAATTCCCACCTATGAGTGAGAACATGCGGTGTTTGGTTTTCTGTCCTTGTGATAGTTTGCTGAGAATGATGGTTTCCAGCTTCATCCATGTCCCTGCAAAGGACATGAACTCATACTTTTTATGGCTGCATAGTATTCCATGGTGTATATGTGCCACATTTTCTTAATTCAGTCTATCATTGATGGACATTTGGGTTGTTTCCAAGTCTTTACTATTGTGAATTGTGCTGCAGTAAACATACGTGGGCATGTGTCTTCATAGTAGCATGATTTATAATCCTTTGGGTATATACCCAGTAATGGGATTGCTGGGTCAAATGGTATTTCTAGTTCTAGATCCTTGAGGGATTGCCACACTGTCTTCCACAATAGTTGAACTAATTTACACTCCCACCAAAAGTGTAAAAGTGTTCCTATTTCTCCACATCCTCTCCAGCATATGTTGTTTCCTGACTTTTTAATGACTGCCATTCTAACTGGAATGAGATGGTATCTCGTTGTGGTTTTGATTTGCATTTCTCTGATGACCAGTGATAATGAGCATTTTTTCATGTGTCTGTTGGCTGCATAGAAGTCTTCTTTTGAGAAGTGTCTGTTCATATCCTTTGCCCACTTTTTGATGGGGTTGTTTGATTTTTTTCTTGTAAATTTGTTTGAGTTCTTTGCAGATTCTGGATATTAGCCCTTTGTCAGATAGGTAGATTGCAAAAATTTTCTCCCATTCTGTAGGTTGCCTGTTCACTCTGATGGTGGTTTCTCTTGCTGGGCAGAAGCTCTTTAGTTTAATTAGATTCCATTTATCTATTTTGGCTTTTGTTGCAATTGCTTTTGCTGTATTAGTCATGAAGTCCTTGCCCATGTCCTGAATGTTATTGCCTAGGTTTTCTTCTAGGGTTTTTATGGTTTTAGTCTAACATTTAAGTCTCTAATCCATCTTGAATTAATTTTTGTATAAGGTGTAAGGAAGGGATCCAGTTTCAGCTTTCTGCTTAGGGCTAGCCAGTTTTCCCAGCACCATTTATTAAATAGGGAATCTTTTCCCCATTTCTTGTTTTTGTCAGGTTTGTCAAAGATCAGATGGTTGTAGATGTGTGGTGTTATTTCTGAGGCCTCTGTTCTGTTCCATTGGGCTATATCTCTGTTTTGGTACCTGTACCATGCTGTTTTGGTTACTGTAGTTCTTATAGTATAGTTTGAAGTCAGGTAGCATGATGCCTCCAGCTTTGTTCTTTTTGCTTAGGATTGTCTTGGCAATATGGGCTCTTTTTTGGTTCCATATGAATTTTAAAGTAGTTTTTTCCAATTCTGTGAAAAAAGTCATTGGTAGCTTGATGGGGATGGCATTGAATCTGTGAATTACCTTGGGCAGTATGGCCATTTTCACGATATTGATTCTTCCTATCCATGTGTATGGAATGTTCTTCCATGTGTTTGTGTCTTCTTTTATTTTGTTGAGCAGTGGTTTGTAGTTCTCCTTGAAGAGGTCCTTCACATCCCTTGTAAGTTGGATTCCTAGGTATTTTATTCTCTTTGAAGCTATTGTGAATGGGAATTCACACATGATTTGGCTCTCTGTTTGTCTGTTATTCGTGTATAGGAATGCTTGTGATTTTGCACATTGATTTTGTATCTGGAGACTTTCCTGAAGTTGCTTATCAGCTTGAGGAGATTTTGGGCTGGGACAATGGGGTTTTCTAAATATACAATCATGTCATCTGCAAACAGGGATTATTTAACTCTTCTTTTCCTAATTGAATACCCTTTATTTCTTTCTCTTGCCTGACTGCCCTGACCAGAACTTCCAACACTGTTTTAAATAAGAGTGGTGAGAGAGGGCATCCTTGTCTTGTGCCAGTTTTCAAAGGGAATGCTTCCAATTTTTGCCCATTCAGTATGATACTGGCTTTGAGTTTGTCATAAATAGCTCTTACTATTTTGAGATGTGTTCCATCAATATCTAGTTTATTGAGAGTTTTTAGCATGAAGGGCTGTTGAGTTTTCTCAAAGGCCTTTTCTGCATCTATTGAGATAATCATGTGGATTTCATCATTGGTTCTGTTTATGTGATGGATTATGTTTATTGATTTGTGTATGTTGAACCAGCCTTGCATCCCAGGGATAAAGCCTGTCTGATCATGTTGGATAAGGTTTTTGATGTGGTGCTGGATTCAGTTTGCCAGTATTTTATTGAGGATTTTCACATCGATGTTCATCAGGGATATTGGTCTAAAATTCTCTTTTTTTGTTGTATCTCTGCCAGGTTTTGGTATCAGGATGATGTTGGCCTCATAAAATGAGTTTGGGAGGATTCCCTCTTTTTCTATTGATTGGAATAGTTTCAGAAGGAATGGTACCAGCTCCTCTTTGTACCTCTGGTAGAATTTGGCTGTGAATTTATCTGGTCCTGGACTTTTTTTGGTTGGTAGGCTATTAATTATTGCCTCAATTTCAGAGGCTGTTATTGTTCTATTCAGAGATTCAACTTCTTCCTGGTTTAGTCTTGGGAGGGTATATGTGTCCAGGAGTTTACGCATTTTTTCTAGATTTTTTAGTTTATTTGCATAGAGGTGTTTATAGTATTCTCCGAAGGTAGTTTGTATTTCTATGGGATCAGTGGTGATATCCCTTTTATCATTTTTTATTGTGTCTATTTGATTCTTCTCTCTTTTCTTCTTTATTAGTCTTGCTAGTGGTCTATCAATTTTGTTGATGATATTTTCAAAAAGACCAGCTCCTGGATTCATTGATTTTTTGAATGGTTTTTTGTGTCTCTCTCTTTCAGATATGCTCTGATCTTAGTTATTTCTTGCCTTCTGCTAGCTTTTGAATGTGTTTGCTCTTGCTTCTCTAGTTCTTTTAATTGTGATGTTAGGGTGTCGATTTTAGATCTTTCCTGCTTTCTCTTGTGGGCATTTAGTGCTATACATTTCCCTCTACACACTGCTTTAAATGTGTCCCAGAGATTCTGGCACATTGTTTCTTTGTTCTCATTGGTTTCAAAGAACATCTTTATTTCTGCCTTCATTTCGTTATTTACCCAGTAGTCATTCAGGAGCAAGTTGTTCAGTTTCCATGTAGTTGTGCGGTTTTGAGTGAGTTTCTTAATCCTGAGTGTTAATTTGATTGCACTGTGTCTGAGGGACACTTCGTTGTGATTTGTGTTCTTTTGCATTTACTGAAGAGTGCTTTACTTTCAATGATTTGGTCAATTTTAGAATAAGTGTGATGTGGTGCTGAGAAGAATGTATATTCTGTTGATTTGGGGTGGAGAGTTCTGTAGATGTGTATTAGGTCTGCTTTGTGCAGAGCTGAGTTCAAGTCCTGGATATCCTTGTTAACCTTCTGTCTCGTTGATCTGTCTGATATTGACAGTGGGGTGTTAAAGTCTCCCATTATTATTGTGTGAGAGTCTAAGTCTCTTTGTATGTCTCCAAGGACTTGCTTTATGAATCTGGGTGCTCCTGTATTGGCTGCATATATTTTGAGGATAGTTAGCTCTTCCTGTTGAACCCTTTACCATTATGTAATGGTCTCTGTCTCTTTTGATCTTGTTGGTTTAAAGTCTCTTTTATCAGAGGCTAGGATTGCAACCCCTGCTCTTTTTTTTGCTTTCCATTTGCTTGGTAGATCTTCCTCTATCCATTTATTTTGAGCCTATGTGTGTATTTTCATTTGAAATGGGTCTCCTGAATACAGCACATGGATGGGTCTTGACCCTTTATCCTGTTTGCCAGTCTGTGTCTTAATTGGGGCATTTAGCCCCTTTACATTTAAGGTAAATATTCTTATGTGTGAATTTGATCCTGTCATTATGATGTTAGGCGGTTATTTTGCCCGTTAATTGATGCAATTTCTTCCTAGTATCTATGGTCTTTACAGTTTGATATGTTTTTGCAGTGACTGGTGCCGATTGTTTGTTTCCATGTGCTTCTTTCAGGAACTCTTGTAAGGCAGGCCTGGTGGTGACAAAATCTCTCAGTATTTGCTTGTCTGTAAAGGATTTATTTCTTCTTCACTTATGAAGCTTAGTTTGGCTGGATATGAAATTCTGGGTTGAAAATTCTTTAAAAATGTTGAATATTGGCCCCCACTCTCTTCTGGCTTGTAGGGTTTCTGCCAAGAGATCTGCTGTTAGTCTGATGGGCTTCCTTTTGTGGGTAACTCGACCTTTATTTCTGGCTGCCCTTAACAATTTTTCCTTCGTTTAAACCTTGGTGAATCTGACAATTATGTGTCTTAGAGTTGCTCTTCTCAAGGAGTATCTTTGTAATGTTCTCTGTATTTCCCGAATTTGAATGTTGGCCTGCCTTGCTACACTGGGTAAGTTCTCCTGGATAATATCCTGAAGAGTGTTTTCCAACTTTGTTCCATTCTCCCCATCACTTTCAGGTACACCAATCAAACTAGATTTGGTCTTTTCACATAGTCCCATATTTCTTGGTGACTTTGTTCCTTTCTTTTTACTCGTTTTTTCTATCTTTTTTTCTCACTTTATTTCATTAATTTGATCTTCAATCACTGATACCATTTCTTCCACTTGATCGAATCAGCTATTGAAGCTTGTGCATGCATCACCAAGTTCTCATGCCATGGTTTTCAGCTCCATCAGGTCATTTAAGGTCTTCTCTACACTGTGTATTCTATTTAGCCATTCATCTAACCTTTTTTCAGGGCTTCAACTTCCTTGCAATGGGTTCGTACATGCTCCTTTAGCTTGGAGAAGTTTGTTATTATTGACCTTCTGAAGCCTACTTCTGTCAAGTCGTTAAAGTCATTCTCCATCCAGCTTCGTTCCGTTACTGGCGAGGAGCTGCAGTCTTTTGGAGGAGAAGAAGTACTCTGATTTTTAGAATTTTCAGCTTTTCTGCTCTGGTTTCTCTTCATCTTTGTGGTCTTATCTACCTTTGGTCTTCGATGTTGATGACCTACAGATGGGGTTTTGGTGTAGATGTTCTTATTGTTGATGTTGATGCTATTCCTTTCTGTTTGTTAGCTTTCCTTCTAACTGTCAGGTCCCTCAGCTGCAGGTCTGTTGGAGTTTGTTGGAGGCCCACTCCAGACCCTGTTTGCTTGGGTATCACCAGTGGAGGCTGCAGAACAGCAAATATTGCAGAACAGCAAATATTGCTGCCTAATCCTTCCTCTGGAAGCTTCATCCCAGAGGGACACCCACCTATATGAGGTGTCTGTCAGCCTCTACTGGGAGGTGTCTCCCAGTTAGGCTACACGGTGGTCAGCGACCCACTTGAGGAGGCAGCCCATCTGTTCTCAGAACTCAAACCCTGGGTTGGGAGAACCACTGCTCTCTTCAGAGCTATCAGATAGGGACGTTTACGTCTGCAGAAGTTGTCTGCTGCCTTTTGTTCAGCTAAACCCTGTCCACAGAGATGGAGTCTAGAGGCAGTAAGGCTGGCTGAGCTGTGGTGGGCTCCACCCATTTCAAGCTTCCCAGCCATTTTGTCTACCTACTGATGCCTCAGCAATGGTGGATGCCCCTCCCTAAGCCAGGCTGCATCCTCACAGCTCAATCTCAGATTGCTACTCTAGCAGTGAGCAAGGCTCCATGGCTGTGGGACCTACGGAACCAAGCACAGGAGAGAATCTCCTTGTCTGCCCATTGCTAAGACTTTGGGAAATGCCTCAGAATTGCTGTTTTCTCCCTCCCTCCCTGAGCACCCAGATACTCTACACACCACATCACTGCTGCCAAGAGGAGGGGTGGCATCCGTGATTCAGAGCTGTTTTTTCTCTCTCCTCAGTGCCTCTTTTAATGCTATGAAGTTAAAACCAGGTGTTATGAGTGCTCACCTGCTTCTTGGTTCTTATGAAAGTGTTTTTTTTTTTTTTTTTTTTTTTTCTGTGTAGATAATTGTTAGCTTGGTGTCCTTGCTGGGGGTAAGGGGAGATGATTGGTGGAGTTTTCTATTCTGCCATCTTTCTATACCTCCTATCTTTGTCCATTATTGAATTGAGTTGTTTATTTTGTTTTTGTTGAGTTTTAGGAGTTCTTTACATATTCCAGATAATAGTCCCTTACCCAGATATATGATTAGCAAATATTTTCTTCCATTGTGTGCATGGCCTTTTTACTCTGTTGATAGTGTCAGTTGAGGTACACAGTTTTTAAATGTTTATGAAGTCCCGTTGTCTATTTTTACATTTCTTGCTTGTGCCTTTGATATCATATTTTAGAAATTGTTACCAAATGTAATGTCATTAACTTTTGCCCTTGTAGTCTTCTTCTTAGAAGAATAATCAAGTTTTACCTGCACCATTTAGTGAAGAGACTATTCTTTCTTAACTCAATGGGCTCAGCATCCTTGTCAAAATTGATTTGACCATATATGAGAGTGTTTGTTTATGGGATCTAGATTCTATTCCACTAGTCTATAAGTCACTCCTTTTAACAGTACCAAAATGTCTTATTACTGCTGTCTAGTAAGTTTTGAAATCAGAAATTGTAAATCTTCCAACTTTATTCTTCTCTTTCAAAATTATTTTGGCTATTAGATTTGGCCATGAGATTCCAGATCAAGTTAAGGATGTGTTGTTCTATTTCTGCAAAAAAATTTAAAAAAAAAATGGATTTTCACAGAGGTTGCATTGAATCCATAGATCACTTTGGGTCATATTGACATCTTAATATTAAGTCCTCTAATCCATGAACATGGGATACATTTTCCTTTATTTATATGTTCTTCCACTTTTTTCAGTAATGTTTTATAGATGTCATTGTACAAGTGTTTCATCTCCTTGGTTAAATTAATTCTTAAGTATTTTATTCTTTTTCATGCTATTGTAAATGAAATTTTTTATAATTTCCTTTGCTGATTGTTTATATAAAGAAATGCAACTGACTTTTTTGTGTTGACTTTATATTCTTCTACTTTACTAAATGTATTTATTAGCTCTAATAGTTTTTTGTGGAATCTTTGTTTTTATAGATGGCTTTTATTATATTGAGATAATTTCTTTCTATTTCTAGTTTGTTGAGAGTTTTTATTATAAAAGGGTGGTAAGTTTCATCAAACGCTTTTTCTGTTCAATTGAAATGATCATGTGGGTTTTTCCCCTCTTTTTTTGAGTCTCCATCTGAGTCTGCTTGGTATATTTATTTTATTAATTTGTAACCTTAATATATTGCAATGAATAATTTTCACATGTTAAATCATCCTTACATTCCAGAAATATATTCCACTTGGTTATAGTGTATAAATCCATTAATATGCTACTGAATTCTATTTAATAGTATTCTATTGAATATTTTGCATCACTGTTCATGAGGAATATTAATGTAGTCAGTATAGTCTATAGTTGTAGTGTCTTTCTGTAGCTTGGTAACAGACAGGGTAATGCTGGCCTCATAGAATGAGTTAGGAAGTGTTGGTCCTCTTCAATTTTTGGAAAAATTTACAAGGACTGATATTATTCTTCTTAAATATTTGGCAGAATACACCAGTGAAGCCAACAGGTTCAGGGCTTTTTTTCTTTCTTTTTTATTTTAAGCAGAAAATTTTTTATTACTGATTAAATCTCCTTACTACTTATAAGTCTATTCATGGTTTGTATTTCTTTGTGACTTCGTCATGGTAAGTTTTGTGTTTTAGGAATTATTTTTTCATCTAGGTTATCCAATTTGTTGGCATACAAATGTTCATAATACTCTCTTAAAATTCTTTTTATTTCCATAGAATGAGCCATAATGTCCGCATTTTCACTTCTGATTTTAGTAATTTGACTCTTCTCTGTCTGTTTCTTATTACATATAACTAAAGGTTTATCAATTTTGTTGATTTTCTGAAGACCCAACTTTTGATTTCATTGATTTTCTCTATTGTTTTTCTATTCTCTGATTTTTAATCTCTGCTCTAATGTTTATGTTTTCTGCTACTAGCTTTGGGGTTTTTTGTGTTTTTTTTTTTTTCTTTTTCTACTTTCTTGAGTTGTAAAGTTAGGTTGTTGGCTTGAGATCTTTCTTATTTTTTTATTGTAAGTATTTATAGCTACAAATTTCTCCCTTTGCACTGCTTTCACTGTATCTTATAAGTTTTTGGTATGTTGTATTTTTGTTTTCATTTATCTCTAATCATTTTCTAATTTTCTTCCTGATTTCTGCCTTGATCCATTGGTTGTTTAAGAGTGTGTTGTTTAATTTCAACAAGTTTGTTAATTTCTCAATTGCACTTATGTTATTGATTTCTAACTTCATTCCACTGTGCTTATAGAAGACACTTTGTATGGCATCTATCTTTTTAAGTCTATCAAGACTTCATTTATGGTCTAACATATGGCTTATCCTGGATAATGTCTCATGTGCACTTGAAAAGAATGCATATAGTTTTGTTGCTGTATAGAGTGTTATATATGACTGTTAGATCTAGTTGGTTTATTGTATGTATTAAGGCCTCTTTTTTCTTATCTTCTGTCTGGTTGGTCTATCTATTCTTCAGCATGGAAAATTGAATTGTACAACTATTATAGAACTGTATATTTCTGTTTTCTCTCATTTTTTGCTTCATATATTTTGATGGTCTCTCATTAGAGGCTTAAATATTTATAATTGTTATATCTTCTTAATATATTCAACTTTTTAGAAAATATAATGTCCTTCTTAGTCTCTTTTAACTTTATAAATTTAAAGGCCATTTTGTCTGATATTGATATGGCTACCCCACTCTGTTTTAGATACCATTTGCATGGAATATCTTTTTCCATCCTTTCACTTTCAATTTATTTGTGACTTTGTATCAAAAGTGAGTCTGTTATAAACCATGTATGGCTAGACTATGTGTTTTTATCCATTCAGTCAATCTCTATCTTTTGAGTGGAGGCTTTAAGTCACTTACATTTAAAGTAATTGCTGATAAGGAGGGGTTTCTGTTATTTTATGATTTCTCTTCTATAGGCCTTATAGCTTTTTTGTAGTCCATTTTTTTATTACTGTTTGTGTGTGGTCTTGTATGTGTGATTGTGTGTGTTTAGCTGACCGTTTGTTAAATGGGATGTTTAGATTCCTTTCTCATTTCCTTTTGGTATATTTTATAGCTATTTTTATGGTTACCATTTAGCTTACATTTAATATCCTAAAGTTATAACTCCATGATTTGAATTGATACCTGCTTAACTTCAATAGCATACAGATATTCTGATACTTTACAGCTTCTTTCTCACTTCTTTCAGTTGTTGATGTTCTAAAATTACATCTTTATACCATATGAACCCCACGACATGAATTAATAATTATTTTAAATGTATTTATCTCTTAAATTATGTAGAAACCAAAAGGTGTGGTTATAAGCCATTGTTCCAATAACACTAGCTTGTACAATTGCCTTTGTGTTTGTCTTTATTGAGATCTTTATTCCTTCATACGACTTTGAGTTACTACCTAATATCATTTTATTTCACCTTGCAGGACTCCTTTGCGCATTTCTTACACGGCAGATCTGGTGGTAATAATCTCCCTTAGCTTTTGTTTATCTGGGAATATTTTAATTTATCCCTTACTTTTGAAGGACAGTTTTGCCAGATATAGGACTCTTGGTTTAACTTTTTTTCCTGTTGGCATTTTAAATATATTGATTCCTGCCTTCTACCTTCCATCCAAAGTTTTCATAGTCAGCATCAAGAATATGCTGATTATCTTATTAAGGATGCCTTGTATATGATGAGTCACTTCTTTATTGGTGCTTTCAAAGTTCTCTCGTCTTTGACTCTTTTATTTTATTTTATTTTATTTTTTGAAACAGGATCTCACTTTGTCACCCAGGATAGAATGCAGTGGCCTGATTGATCATGGCTTATAGCAGCCTTAACATCCTAGACTCAAATGATCCTCTTGCCTCAGCTTCCTGATTAGCTGGGACTATAGGCATTTGCCACCACACTTGGTTAATTTTTTTTTCTTTTTCTTTTCTTTTCTTTCTTTTTTTTTTTTTTTTTATAGAGACCAGGTCTTCCTATGTTGCCCAGGATGGTCTCAAACTCTTGAACTCAAGTAATCTTCCTGCCTTGGCCTCCCAAAGTGCTGGGGTTATAGGCATGAGCCACCTTTGACTTTTGAAAGCTTTGCAATAATGTCTTGATGTGAGTCTTTTTATCTTCCTTGGAATTCATTGAGCTTCTTGGTTGTTTATATTCATGTGTTTCATCAAATTTGAGAAGTTTTCAGTCATTATTTATTCAAATATTCTCTCTGCCCCTTTCTGTCTCTCTTCTCTTTTTTTTTCTGGAATTTCCACAATACTGACTTTTTACTTAATGGGGATGCACATGTCACTTAGCCTCTGTTCACCATTTTGAATTTTTTTCTTTCCATTTTTCAGACTCAATAATATTCATTTTTTAATCTACAAGTTTGCTAATTCTTCTGTCTGCTCAAATTTGCCTTTGAATTTTTCTAGTGAATGTTTCATTTCAGTTATTATACTTTTAAGCTCCAGAGTTTCTTTCTGGTTTCTTTTTAGGTTTTCTATCTCTTTACTGATATTTCTATTTTGTTCCTACATCCTTTGATTTTCTCCCCATCTTTCTTTAGTTCTTGAAGCATCATTAAGACAGTTGTTTTAAAGTATTTATGTAGTAGATCTATCCTCAGGACTTTTTCAGGGATAATTTCTGTTGCTATTTTTTTTCTTTCAATGGGTCATCCTTCCTTGTCTCTTTGTATACATTTTTTTGTTGTTGTTTAAAAGGGAACTTTTAAATTTAATAATGTAATAATTCTAAAATCATATTTTCTCAATTTTCTAAGGTTTATTTTGTTGCTGTTATTGTTTTAGGTTTTATTTATTAATTTGCTTTATAGTTGTAATCTGTCTCTGTGCCAGATTGGTCTGGGGTGTAATCTTAAGGTCTTCTTAAGCCTTTTCTGAGCCTTTCTCTGGATATATGTGGCCATTTTCTAATTTTCCCTGTATATGAAGTTGTTTTCTTAATGTCTAATTCTTTAATGTCTGACTCTCGAAAGAAGGAAAGTAGAAAAATGAAGGAGTTGATGGAGTGGCAGTGGAGCTTTAAATCCCTTGGAAGTCACTTCAAACAGAGGGCGTGGGGCTTGCAGGAATGAGGGTAAGTGTAACAACAGTGGCTGCGCAGTTCTTTGTTTGCACTTCTGTGATCAGAAGCAGTCATCAATGATCAGGACACAAATCCCTGATTTGTTTAGGATAGAGGGGGGTTTTTTGTTTTGTTTTGTTTTTGGTCCACCCTGTCTCCTGAAAGCTCTGTGCATGCTGTTCCAGGAACATGTGCACAGCTGCCTGGCAGGGGATTGGGAGTGGGGTATAGGTAGCTACTACTGTGCTAAGAGCTAAAATTGACCAAAATTAGCTGCAATTTACCATCTAAGCATTCCCCTGAAAGTTGTATGTCTTCAATAAACTCCAGAGTTCCACAGTAGTTCTTTCAAATTCGGTCAGTGCAATTGTTGTCTAGGTGGGCAGAGTTTTCTGGTGCTTCCTATTCCATCTCAGAATCCTCCTGTTTGTCTTTTAAAAAAAATAGTTTATATCCCTTTATTGAACTTCTCTTTTTTCCGGTATTGTTTTCCTGATTCTGTTTAGTTTTTTTTCTTTCTTCTTTGTTCTTTTGTAGGTCACTGAAATTCTAAAGATGATTATTTTGAATTCTTCGTCAGGCATTTCTTAAAGGTCTCTTTCTTTGGGGTTTGCCACAGGAGGTTTATTTTGTTCCTCTGGTGGTATTGTGTTTCTTTGATTTTTTTTTTTTTTTTTTTTTTTTTTTTGCATATTCCTTGAAGTCTGCAGTCACTTCCTCCAGTCCTTATTCACTGACTTCAGAAAAGACTTTCACCAGTCAATTCACTAGAGATTCTGGCTTGTAGGTTTTCTGTTGAGAAATCCACTTTAGTCTGATGGTCTTCCCTTTGTAGGTGACCTGTCCTTTCTCTCCAACTGCCTTAAAAATATTTTCATTCATTTTGACGTTGGGGAATCTGATGATTATGTGTCTTGGGGATGGTCTTCTTGTGGTCTTCTTTGCTGGGTTTCTCTGCATTTCCTGAATTTGAGTGTTAGCCTCTCTAGCTAGGTTGGGTAAGTTCTTATAGATAATGACATGGTTTGGCTCTGTGTCCCCACCCAAATCTCATGTCGAATTGTAATTCCCAGTGTTGGAGGAGGGGCCTGATCAGCAATGATTGAATCATGGGGGTGGACTTCCCCCTTGCTGTTCTTGTGATAGAGTTCTCCTGAGATACACTTGTTTAAAAGTGTGTAGTGGCTAGGCGTGGTGGCTCACATTTGTAATCCCAGCACTTTGGGAGGCCAAGTCAGGTGGATCACTTGAGGTGAGGAATTCAAGCCCAACCTGACCAACATGGTGAAACCCCTGTCTCTACTAAAACTACAAAAAAAATTAGCTGGGCGTGATGGCAGGCACCTGTAATCCCAGCTACTCAGGAGGCTGAGGCAAGAGAATCACTTGAACCCAGGAGGCAAAGGTTGTGATGAGCCAAGATTGCATCACTGCACTCCACCCTGGGCAACAGGGAGACTCCATCTGAAAAAAAAAAAAAAAAAAAAAGTGTGTAGCACCTCCCCAGTTCCTCCTGGCAATGTGAAGATGTGACTGCTTCCCCTTCACTTTCCGCTATGATTGTAAGTTTTCTGAGGCCTCCTCAGAAGCAGAAGCCTGTACAGCCCAAAGAACCATGAGCTAACTAAACACCTTTTCTTGATAAAATACCCAGCCTCAGGTGCGTCTCTATAGCAGTGTGAGAATAGACTAATACAGATGATGCCATGAAATGTGTTTTCTATGTTGCTTCCATTCTCTCCATCAGTTTCAGGGGTGCCAACGAGTCATAGATTCAGTCTCCTTACATAATTTCATATTTCATATTTCTCAGAGGTTTTGTTCATTCATTTTCATGCTTTTTTCTTCATTATTGTCTGACTCTATTATTTCAGAAATCCGGTCTTCAAGCTCTGAAATTCTTTCCTCAGCTTAGTCTATTCTGTTGTTAATACTTGTGATTGCATTATGAAATTCTTGTAGAGTGTTTTTCATCCCTGGTCTGCTCCATTACAGGTGCTCCCATGCCAAACCCTCTGGGCACTGGCTGGAGTTCTTTCCTTAATGCTTCTCACTTCTCTAAGCAGCTTTCCCTGCCAATTCAAGTGTCCATTGTGGCTAAGGGGTCTCCTCCTGCTGGGATTCCAGAGGCCCATGGCGATAGCAGGTTGTTTCTTGACTGCTCTACTCATTCCCTTTGCAGGAGTCATTGGGGTCAGGGAAGAAGTTGTGGTGTGCGGTAGCCCAATGCAGGTTTCCCAGCTTTCTTTTCCTTAAGGACAGCCTCTGTGTCTTCCCTTCATCTGCTCTCAATGCCCTCCCTCTGAAGATCTGCAGGAGTGTGCCAGTCTTCCCAATATCCTGGTCTCTTGGTGGGAGATGTTCCCCTGGCTGCATTTAGTCAGCCATCTTGGAGCAGGAATTCAATGTATGCTTCTATTTCTGTTGGAAAAAAAATTAGATTAATTGCAGAAGGATACTCAAAGAAAATATTAACTTTTTGTCTAAATGGAAGTGAGAATCTAAGGAAGTTAAAATTTTTAAAATTAAAAGCTATTTTTAAAATAATAAGTAAATTGGAGGTAGAAGCTACAATACCCAGAGATCACGGCTAGAACATGGCATTGTTTAATATATCCAAGAGTAAAACTTGTTCTTAACCTTCTTAACCAAATAATTTTATCTCAATATATTAGGAGCCTATAGCAAGTAGGTAACAATGTATCAGGTAGAATATCTAGGGAAGAATTAATGCAGTAGGAAAACAATAGGGATCCTCTGAAGCATGGAAGTTTGAGATGGGAGCATAGAAAAGGAAGCAAGGCACTCAGTTGAATTGGCTCACACCTAGGAGGGATGCTCCAATGCAGGAGAAATGGTAAGAGATTCCTAGCAGTTGACATTCCAACCACAAATGCCTGCAGTCCTAGCTATAAGAAAGCCCTCTGGCCCTCTTGGGCCCTGAGCCTAGTATAAGGAGCTTCCTGGAGTCCACGAGACTGCATTGTTCCAGGGAGGGAGTTCGTGCTGGGACCTCTGGGACCCAAGCTGCTGCCATATGGTGCCATTTTGAGAGCAGAGTCAGCACCAAACTACATCCTGCCCTGTTGCCCAATGAATCCTGCATCTCCAACATCCCGCCACATCCACCCAGAAGGCTGCAGTGTTACTATGCCAGCTGACCCAGTGGTATAACCGCATTTCTGGCACCCGAGCCATGCAGCACCCTATATCCCAGGAAGCCGGTGATCTAGCATGTCAGAGAGGCTGAACACTCACATACCTCACCCAGGGGAGCAGGGATCAGCCTGCCTGCCCTACTATGGACACCACTAGTGCCTGTATACCACACCCAGAGGCCTAGGGACTGGGCCACCTGGCTCACTGCTGGCACCCATGCATGCCATCCAGTGGCCTGCAGACTGGTCCTACTGGCCTGCTGACACCACCAGTGTCTGTGCACTCCACTCAGGCACCAGAAGACCCACCTGCTATTGCCACTGCCAGTGCCAATGCATGCATCCTACCCAGGGACTCAAGGAGCAGGCCTGCCAGCACCTGTGTGTTCCACTTGAGGGCCCAAAGACCTCAGGGCACATACTACCACCACTGACACCTGCATGTGCCACCCAGGGAACCAAGAACTGGCCCACTGCCATCACTGCTGATGCTCACATACCCCACCAAGAGGTCTGAGGACCAGCCCACTTGGCACCTCCATCCCCAGCAAATCCTCACCACAGCCTCCAAAAACAACTGCAGCCTATGCCACTAAGGAACTTGCAGATACCTCCAATACTGATTACAGTCAAAGTAATCACATAGAGACTACACTATGGTGCCCATCCAGAACCAAAGCAAAAGCCATGTACCTAACTTACATTATAGATACATCAACAGGAAAAAGTATTTCTTTATGGAAGCTACTTTATAAAATTGGGAAAAGTGACAGTTATACCAGCTGTAGAAATATCAATGTGAGAACACGTGAACACAAAAAATCAAGAAAACATGATACCTCCAAAGGAACACAATAATTCTCCAGTAACAGACCCCAAAGGTAAAAAAAATTCTATGAAACGCCTGAAAAGGAATTTAAAATAATTATCTTAAGGAAATCCAGCAAGATACAAAAGAATACAGATAAATACAAAGAAATAAGAAAAGCAATTCATGAGCTGAATGAGAAATTCAACAAAGAGATAGATATCATAAAAAAAAACCACACACACAACAAATCCTGGAGTTGAGGAATTCAGTGAATGAAATAAAAAATACAATTGAGTACTTTAACAGTAGACTAGACCAATCAGAAGAAAGAATTTCTGAACTTGAACCCAGGTCTTTTGAAATAATCCAATCAGACAAAGGTGGCACGGGGGTGTTGTGGAGGGAGGAAAAGAGGGAGGGAGAAAGAAGAAAGAATGAGAAGGAATGAGGAAAGCCTAGGAGACATGGGAAACAAGCAAACAAATAATCAAATTTTAGAAGTTCCAGAAAGAGCAAAGAAGGAAACAGGCATAGAAAAATCCTGCATGTTCTCACTTATAAATAGGAGCTAAATAATTTGTACACGTGGACATAGAATAATAGACATTGAAGACTCAGAAGGGTGGGAGGGTCAGAGGGGGAGTGAGAAAGGAGAAATTACTTACCAGGTACAGAGTACTTATTCAGATGTGATTCCACTAAAAGTCCAGACTTCATCACTATGCAATATATTCATGTAACAAAATTGCACTTGTACCCTTTAAATTTATACCAAAAAAAGAAAACTTAATGAAATAATAACTGAAAACTTCCCAAGTGTTGGAAGAGATCTAAACATACAGATATGGAAGGTTCAATAATCCCCAAATAGATTTAATTTTAAAATGTCCTCTCCAAAGCACATTATGGTCAGAATCCAAAAGGTCTGGATCTCAGTGTGCATTACATGTGCCTCTTAAACCCTACTAAATATATCTTCAAAATTGCTACTCCTTCTCAAATATTTTACCTGACCCTGTAGTCAAATGTTTAAGGATACAGATAGTAAGTGAACAACTCTGGGTTAGAAGTCTGCCTCCATGATTATTACATATGTGATATGAGAAAATTTCCTGATTGTTTTTTTCTGAGTTTTCGTTTCTTCATCTGCAAAATCAGGATAATAGAAAAAAAAAAAAACCCTACATTGCAGGATTGTTGTGAAGATTAAGTGAGGTAATGTGTATAAAGTGCCCAGCATTTAAGTGTTTGATAAATGTTAACTCCCATTTTTAAAAAATAATAAAACATGCCAGCTATGTAAATGGTGAAAACTAATTTTCATCTTTGCAGTATCTGCAAGGGAATCCAGGAAACATACAATCATACCTTTTCAAACTCTATAATACAGTAAGGCTATATTATAGTGGATACCAAGTACTAGTTCTTCATGTTCAACATGGCCATTAAATATGATTTTTCTCCTTGGCACTCTATCATCATTTGTATGACCAAATAAACACATTTTAAAATGTATTCTGCATATTGCTGAACTATGAGATGATGTTTCAAATATAACTTGTTAGCATTAAGAAAAATAAGACGTATTTTAATGCACTGCCAAGTTTTTAAGTTCTATCAAAACAGAGCCAAATGCACAAGCTCTAAATAAACAGTACTCTTAACTTGGACATGAGTAGTTTTATACTCTGGAAAAAGATGACAATAGTAATTAACTTTTGTTCTGAGTTTACTGTATGCCAGCACATGTTCTAGCATTTGACATGTATTATCACCAAAAAATCACAAAAACTCCATTAGGTAGGTAATAATATTCCACATTTACAGAAGAGGCAACTAATGCATGAAGACTTCAGTAATCTATACAACTAGTATGTGGCAGCACTGGGATTTAATTCCAGGCAGTCTGGCCTGGCCCCAGAACCAATATTCTTATGTACCCTTCTTAACTGCACAGTAAGATGCTTCTGTTCTTCTAGGGTTTTTTATGGTTTTAGGTTTTACATTTAAGTCTTTAATCCATCTGGAGTTAATTTTTGTATAAGGTGTAAGGAAGGGGTCCCGTTTCAGTTTTCTGCATATGGCTAGCCAGTTTTCCCAGCACCATTGATTAAACAGGGAATTCTTTCCCCATGGCTTGTTTTTGTCACGTTTGTCAAAGATCAGGTGGTTGTAGATGTGCGATATTATTTCTGAGGCCTCTGTTGTGTTCCACTGGTCTGTATATCTGTTTTGGTACCAGTACCATGCTGTTTTGGTTACTATAGCCTTGTGGTATAGTTTGAAGTCAGGTAGCTTGATGCCTCCAGCTTTGTTCCTTTTGCTTAGGATTGTCTTGGCTATCTGGGCTCTTTTTTGGTACCATATGAAATTTAAAGTAGCTTTTTCTTTAATTCTGTGAAGAAAGTAGCTAGATGGGAATAGCATTGAATCTATAAATTGCTTTGGGCAGTATGGCCATTTTCACGATATTGATTCTTCCTATCCATGAACATGGAATATTTTTCCATTTGTTTGTGTCCTCTTTTATTTATTTGAGCCGTGGTTTGTAGTTCTCTTTGAAGAAGTCCTTCATGTCCCTTGTAAGTTGTATTCCTAGGTATTTTATTCTCTTTTGTAGCAATTGTGAATGGGAGTTCACTCATGATTTGGCTCTCTATTATTGGTGTATAGGACTGCTTGTGATTTTTGCACATTGATTTTGTATCCTGAGATTTTACTGAAGTTGCTTATGAGCTGAAGGAGATTTTGGGCTGAGACCATAGGGTTTTCTAAATATACAATCATGTCATCTGCAAACAGAGACAATTTGACTTTCTCTCTTGCTATTTGAATACCCTTTCTTTCTCTTTCCTGATTGCCCTAGCCAGAACTTCCATTCAGGACATAGGCAAGGGCAAAGATTTCATGACTACAACACCAAAAGCAATTGCAACAAAAGCCATAATTGACAAATGGGATCTAATTAAACTAAAGAGTTTCTGCACAGCAAAAAAAAACTATCATCAGAGTGAACAGGCAACATACAGAGTGGGAGAAAATTTTTGCAATCTATCCACCTGACAATGGGCTAATATCTAGAATCTACAAGGAACTTAGACAAATTTACAAGCATAAAACAACCCCATCAAAAAGTGGGCAAAGGATATGAACAGACACTTCTCAAAAGAAGACATTTATGTGGCCAAGAAACATATGAAAAAAAGGTCATCATCACTGGTCATTAGAGAAATGCAAATCAAAACCACAATGAGATACCATCTCACGCCAGTTAGAATGGCAATCATTAAAAAGTCAGGAAACAACAGATGCTGGAGAGAATGTGGAGAAATAGAAACACTTTTACACTGTTGGTGGGAGTGTAAATTAGTTCAACCATTGTGGAAACAGTGTGGCGATTCCTCAAGGATCTGGAACCAGAAATACCATTTGACCCAGCAATCCCATTTTGGGGTATGTACCCAAAGGATTATAAATCATTCTACTATAAAGACACATGCACACGTATGTTTATTGAAGCACTCTTTACAATAGCAAAGACTTGGAACCAACCCAAATGGCCATCAATGATAGACTGAATAAAGAAATGTGGCACATATATACCATGGAATACTATGCAGACATAAAAGAGAATGAGTTCATGTACTTTGCAGGGAAATGGATGAAGCTAGAAACCATCATTCTCAGCAAACTAACACAGGAACAGAAAACCAAACACCACACGTTCTCACTCATAAGTGGGAGTTGAACAATGAAAATACATGGACACAGGGAGGGGAACATCACACACCGGGGTCTGTCGGGGGATGGAGGGAAAGGGGAGGGAGAGTATTAGGACAAATACCTAATGCATGCAGGGGTTAAAACCTAGAAGACAGATTGATAGGTACAGCAAACTACCATGGCACATGTATACCTATGTAACAAACCTGCACATTCTGCACATGTATCCCAGAACTTAAAGTAAAACTTTTTTTAAATGCTTCTATTCTATCTTTTTAAACTCCAAGCACTTAAAGTACTTTCATTGTATATTTAAGTTATGCAACAAAACATTTAATACTATACTGACAAAATACATGGTAGAGCTATGGAATCAATTTTCAGCTATGTTACACAGCCAAAATATTTTTAAAGAGAATCTTATGCTTAATAAACATCTTTTGAAATTTTTGGCTAACTACTAAAATTATGACTAAATCTTAAAAGAACAAGGACTTAACTATGTTCATGTGGTTTAGAAAATAAAGGAATTGTTGCTTATCTTCATTTGTTAATCCACACACTTGTATTCTTTCATATTAAGAGTTAATTATTATATTTATTCTGCCTTCCTCCTCTTGGCACAGACCATGTAAATGGACACTGCACAAGTCCAACTTCTCAGAGTTGCAGTTCTGGAAAACGTCTTTCTAGTGCCGATGTTTCAAAAGTAAATCGCTGGGGTCCTGGAAGACCACCATTTCGAAAAGCCCAGTCAGCAGCCTGCATGGAGATTTCTTTACCGGTTACAACAGAAGGTATGTTAAACATATTAAATTTTTTTGGTACAGTTAAAATTTGGTTTACCATGGTAATGGGAACAGAGATACAGGATGGAGATCACATGTGAAAGATATTTAAAAACTACTAGTCAGTGAATACCTGAGAGCCTGATGGAGCTGTGGCCATAACTCCAACTCCATTCCTCACTCCACCTTCCTCACCTGGAAAACCAAAATGTCTCTGCTTATAGGTAACTACTCGCTCCTCTGTACAAAGGGAGAGCTATGCCTTAATCTGTTCCCTACCCTTCCCGTAATAATTAAGAGTTTATTTCGATCCCAATGGTAAGCTTTTTGGTGTCTCTATCCGTAGATATTTAATGTATTGCAACCTTAATTTCCTCAATTGTCAAATGAATGTGACCAAGAACAAAGGCAAGATATTAAATTCTAAAGTTTTCTATCTTCATCTTCATATATTTTTAAAAGGAAGGTCTATTTGTTTATTTATGGAATGAGTGTGGGGCGGTGGGGGAGGGGAGTAAATTACAAGAGCCAGAGACCAGACATTTTTACAGAGGGACAAAAAGGGAATTTTGTAACTTTGCTGCAACTGTCCTATTGATAAGGAACTTTAGAAAGAGAGATAGGAAAAAAAAAATTTAGGAAAATTTGCTATAGTAATTCTATGCTGTGAAGTAAGTCTCTATTTACTACTCCTGAAAACTTTTGACAGTGATCTATATTGGTCCTCAAATTTAAAAAAATTATATTTAAACGTTTGTTTTTTTAAATATTATGCTATACTAAATCTGATCCCTTAGATATGCAGATAATGATGTTATTTCTCTAACAGGTGTCTATGAATATCAACTTTGTATGGTGATGAACCATGAATGGAAAAGATTTGGAGCCATATAATAGCTAGCATGTTATAAAAGAAGCACTATGTAAGGATTATAAAAGAAGTAGCCCCCGTTTAATTTTTATTTTTTTAAGAGAGAGGATCTCATTCTGTTGCTGAGGTTAGATTACAGTGGCACAATCATAGTGCACTGCAGCCTCTAACTCCTGGACTTAAGCGACGCTCCTGCCTCAGCCTCCCAAGCAGCTGGAGGTGCAGGTGCACACCACCACATCCATCTTATTTTTCAGTTTTTGTAGAGACAGTGTCTCACTAAGTTGCCCAAGGTAGTCTTGAACTCCTGGCCTCAAGCACTGGGGTTACAGACAGCCATGAGACACCACACCCAGCCAGAAGTAGCACTCTGAATCACTGTAATGAGAGGTGGGAATTTTGAATTTTAGATACTTCTACCTCTAATTTGTCCTGGATTCTGGGAAAATTACTAAACTCTAAGTCTGTCTCCAAATCTGTAAAATATATAACCTCCAAACTCCCTCTTGTCTCTAAATTTTATGACAATTATTTTTATAAATTTGCTAAGAGATAAAAAGGAGAAATTAGAAATACTATATTTTGTTTCCTTTTCTATAAAAACAATTATGAGTTACATGTGTACCTATCAAGAGGAAAAAGAGAGTGAAGGCCGTAGAAAGAAAAATATGAAGAACTTGTACTCTGTAGATTATAAGAGCAGGACAACCTTGATAACATTTCACTGAGCTGTATAAGTTTATGCTTATTGGAGTGTGCACATGTACAAGTGTTGATGAGAGGAGAACCTGAAACCATCCTGTTTTTTGTGTGTGTTTTTTTTTTTCAAGTGAGCTGAAGCACTCTCAGAAAGATTACCACTATCAACAGGATGGCATATAGTCTATACTCTTTGTTTAGCCCTAGGCAAAGTTAGGACTGGATTTGAATTAAAGGTAACAGCCTGAAACTAGTTCAGGGAGATAAAATTTGCATTTTGGCCTTGGTAGAAATGTTAATTTTTACAATTGTAATTACTCCAGATATAGAATATGTTTGCCACAGAAGATTTGTGATCCAGATAAGCCCTTTCATGCCAATCGTCACAATATTGTTTTTGGAACTGACAAAGTGTTAGGGACACTTCCAACAATTTAGAGGTAGGAGGGAAGCACAATTTCAGTGATATCGGAAATTCTTATAACCGTTACTATTTAGACTAAATCTTTTTTCTAGGTAAAAGAATTTCAACTAACTTGTGAGTTAACATAGAGAAAGAAAAATGGTGAGCCAGAACTCAGGAGCCTCCAATTCCAGTCCTAGGTCTGCCTAAGCTTATGAATTATACTTCTAGACTTCAGTTTCTCCATCTTCAAAATAAGGGGTTAACTGGATAAGCTCCCTCCTAGGTCAATTAACAAACAATGTAATTTTACTTCCTCCTTGTAATTTCGGTTTTTATATACTAAATCCCTGATGTTATTGTGGAAATATGCTAACAATTTGTGTGGGGTTTTTTATGTATTTCCATAGAAAACCGAGAAAATTCCTATAATCGTTCCAGAAGCTCTAGTATCTCCAGTATTGACAAAGATTCTAAAGAAGCAATTACAGCACTATACTTCATGGAATCCTTTGCACGGAAAAATGACTCTACCATCTCTCCTTGTCTGTTTGTTGGAACCAGTCTGGGAATGGTGTTAATCATCTCCTTAAACCTACCATTAGCAGATGAACAAAGGTTTACAGAGCCAGTCATGGTATTGCCAAGTGGTAAGAGTTTGTATTCATTCATTCCTTCACTGTTAGTTTTTCAAATTTAGATATAAGGTATTATAAACATAAATTTGTATTGGAGCAAAGGTTATAAGTATTCTGCACAATGGGAACTATTAAGAATTTTATATATCATATACCATCCCAACATTTGTCATATTGTAGCTTTCCTTTGGAGTAAAAGAGTACAAGCATTTCTTTGGTAGTAAACTGTGGAAGTGCCAACCTGAACAATGACATGGTAAATAAGTTCCTGAAAAGCACTGAGGAAAACCTAAACGCAAAACTTAAATTTATTTTTAACAAATTGAAGCATTTACCCAAAGTTCCATGCCAGATTAGAGCATGAGTGTTTTTACATCATCCTTGAAGAACTCAGAGTAATTAAGCTAGAAGCTGTCTGACCTAAAGTGGATTTCTAAAGACTTTTATAACCTTCTCATCTTGTTTCAAAAGCGTGCCACACAATTTCTTTCCTATTCATGCTAGTGCCTAGAGAATTTGACCAATGTTATAAGTGTTGTTGTCAAGCATATGTTGTATTCTCTTCCTCCTTGAATTACCTTTTTTTTCTTTCTGAAGAAGAGATGAGTGTGATTCCTCCTGTTATTCCTAATTTGTTCTTATCACTAATTTTATTGTTTCCCTATTTCCTATATAAGAAATTTTCAGATAGTTTTTAAGTTAAAAAATTTCATTAATCTGTAGGATAAGGGTTTTATTGTAAAAGGATATATATAGAAGGTTACAGTTGTGTTTCCTTTCACTGATGTGCTAAGTTCATATGAAAAGATTGTAGGTAGAATAGTCAGTTCTCTATTAATGTGGCAAATTCAGATTTGTGTTTTAAAAGTTAATTGTGACGATTACTTTATTTTAACATATAGTTCACATGAAAAAATATATTTTACTATAGTCCTAATTGTGAGAAAATATACACAATTCTTTTGACTGGTGAATTAGTTGGAGTCAAATCAGTGAGATCATAATGAATTATTAATTATTAATTCAATTCATTTTTTAACTCAATAAAAGATTACATATATTGGACATCTAATATGTACCAGGCATTCCTCACAAGTTTAAAGGTAAAATCAACTTCCACTGTCACACAAGTTTAAAGCTGTAAGTTAAAGACAATTTCCTAACTAGAAATATTCTAACAAATGTAGTTTTCTGTATCACAAGCATAGAAATAAGCAATCCCTGGACTAACAAAGCAGGTCTCTCAGTATTATAGGGAAATTCTTTGCCATTCTTAGCACATATATTTAGACCAAAAAATGATGACAGAATACAAAATAAATATAGATTTAACTTTTGGCATTATTTTGTTAATATTTGAAAACTTTTTCTTTATCTACTTAATAAGATTTAATGGGAAGCTATCTTCTCCAAGTCTCTATGTCACTATTCTTTCAAGACTTTAGTTAATAATATGTGTCAACATCAATTCATTGGCTGGGCACAGTGGCTCATGCCTATAATTCCTGCACTTTGGAAGGCTGAGGGAGGAAGATTATTTGAGGCCAGGAATCTAAGGCCAGCCTGGGCAACATAGTGAGACCCCATCACTACCAAAATTTTTTTCTAAATATATATTTTTTAAAAAATTGCTGGGTGCAGTGGCTCACACCTATAATCCCAGCACTTTGGGAGGCCAAGGTAGGAGGATTGCTTGAGCCCAGGAGTTCAAGACCAGTCTGGGCAGCATAATGAGACCCCATCTGTACAAATAATTTTTAAAAATTAGCCAGGTATGGTGGTGTGCACCTGAGCCCAGAAGGATGAGCATGCAGTAAGTCATAATCTCACCACTGCACTCCAGCCTGGGTGACAGAGTAAGACTCCATCTCAATACAAAATAATAAATAAATTAATTAATTAATTCAAATGTGCCACACTTATACAAGATGTTAATAATAAAGGAAATGACAGAAGGGGTACGTGGGAACTCTTTATACTTTCTGTTCAATTTTCTTTAGATCTGAAACTGCTGTTAAAAATACATTCTTATTAATTTGTTGAAAAAAAACTGTATATAAAGGAGAAAACCATTAGTCTGGGTTCCCATGTTTGTTCTATAATTAACCATTACAAGAAAGAAAGCCTACTTGGGAGCCATAATTTATGGCAGTAAAAAGAAAGGAGGGAAAAGATAAAGGTGACAGAAAGCTTGTTTAAATTTAAAGTAGAAAATTTTGTGCATCCTCTTTCAGAGCTTATTTATTGACTATCTGTCCTAGTCTTCACCCTCCTTGCCATATCTATTTTCTTTCCTATAACCATGAGTCTCTGCCCAAGCTTATGGGAACTATTATGGGTACTGTTTATGTTATTATGGTTGCTGCCACAGCTAATGGGAACCATTAAAGAAGGTTTGGATTTAAGGGCATTTAGCACTTTTCCATTGTCAGTGCTGAATTGAGTGACATGCTCTCTGGCCTTGAATCATCTTTTTTTCCTGTAAAAACATTGTTAAATAAACTTTTGTCAGTCGGCCCAGGAAAATTCATGAGTCAAATAGTTTCCTTAGACTTGAAAACAGTCTACTTTGAAATGTATCCACTCATCCAACAAACATTTACCAAGACCATACCACTGAAGTAAGCACTGGAGATACAATGGTCCTTGTTTTCAGAGACTTGTAGGGAAAAACAAAATTAAACACAAAATTACAATAAAGAAAATATAATAATGGAAATTACACTAAGAGAAATAAAGAATACTGTGGCAGCATGGCAGGGGGATTTGGGGAAGAGCTCCCTAACAAAAATAACATCTGAAGTGGAAGTTGGACAAGTTTGGGAGTAAGTGTACAGTACTGATGTTTAAGAGTAATTTGCGGGCTGGGTGCAGTGGCTTATAATTGTAATCTCAGCATTTTGGAAGACCAAAGTGGGAGGAATGCTTGAGCCCAGGAGTTCAAGACCAGCTGGGCAACACTGGGAGACCCTGTCTCGAGAGAAAAAAAAAATTTTTTTTGAAAGAGTAATTCAGTACAACGTGAGTAAAAATCTACAAGTAAGAGAGGACATGGCATAGCTGGAGCCTGTAGATAGAATGATACTAAATGAGGATGGAAAAGTAGGCAGGGAATGATTATACAGTGCCTTATAAATCGTGTCAAGAAGGAGAAGACTACCTAGTGTTTTTTGTTTTTGTTTTTGTTTTTCAGTACAAAACTTGTGATGCAAAACACTGGGTTGTTTTTTTTTTCAAGATCTAGTTATTAAATTTTAAATTTTATAATTGTAAAAATCAAAATATAAAGAAAAAAATGAAAATTCTACCACTAGCAAACTTTGTCCCTTCTCTGTCCCCCTTCCCCTCTTCATTTCCTCCCCTAGGAATTTTACTCTCCACTAGCAACTCGGTGAGAAATTTATTAAAACTCATTTTAAATTTTATTTATTTCTACTGAACTCTTTATGCTGCCAACTATAAATTATTCTATAATGATCAGTTCTGCCATACAAAGTACCTAGCACTGCTTTGTAAGATATATATATATGTTATATATACACACACACATATAAAACATATATATATATATAGCTCATAATCAAACTCAATATTTAAATTCATGATTAAAGTCAAGATTCTCCTTGACTTTAATCATGAATTCTCCTTACCCCAGTGGTAGGCTGCTTTTTCATTGCTATAAAGGAATACCTGAGATTGGGCAATTTATAAAGAAAAGAGGTTTAATTGGCTCACAGCTCTTCAGGCTGTGCAGGAAGCATGGCGCCGAGATTTGCTCAGCTTCTGATGAGGCCTCAGGAAGCTTCCAATCATGGTGGAAGGCAAAGAGGGAACAGGCACATTACATGGCAAGAGGAAAAGCAAGAGAGAGAGGAGGGAGGTACCATATAATTTTAAACAACCAGATCTTATGTGAACTAACAGAGAGAGAACTCAATAATCACGAAGGAGATGGTTCTAAGCCATTTATAAGGGATCCATCCTCATGATCTAACACGTCCCATTAGGCCCTATCTCCAACATTGGAGATTACATTTCAACATTAGATTTGGAGGGGACAAACATCCAAACCATATCAACTTCCAAACTAGTTATTTTTAACACTCTTTCATTTCTGTTAGTAGAATATTAACAGAAATATAATTAATAGCCATCATACTACCTAAATCGCCTCCATAACTTCAGTTTTTTTCTTCTGACCCTTTTACTCACTGCCTTCAAACTGGTCATATGCCAGTATTATTTTTATCATTGAATTTTTACTTTTGGACCTACCCTGTCTACTCTGGAGTTGTCCCAGCCTTACTCCCTAAGTCAAACTTATTTTCCAGCATTCAATTCCTTTAAAGTCTGCTTCTCCATTGAAGAACTAGTAAGTTAATTTATATAAATATGAAAATAGGTTAATGTGCTTTATTATAGATATTATATGAAACTGGTTAATAGACTTTTTCTGGAAATTATTTAATTGAAATTAGAATGATAGTATTTTTAGTCCTAAGTCTAAACTTTGATGAAAAACTTTGTTAAAATATTGTTTAGTTAAGATCTTTTGATATAAGATGGGTATATTTCAAATATACTTATGAAATTCATGCATTTTATCTCTTATAAACTGCAATAAGAACTAATACAATAATAGCATAGTTAAACATAATCATTACATTTGACTGAACAAGAATAACAAAGGCCTCATACAGAATACTCAACATATATACTCCCCATTTATAGGTTTCAATATTTAGCACCTTTCGGAGTTACCAGTATCTATTATTCTATTTCATATGTTCATGTGTACCCGTTGTTTAGCTTCAACTTATAAGTGAGAACATGTAGTTTTTTACTTTCTGAGTCATTTTATTTAGGATAACAGCCTCCAGCTGCATTCACATTGCTGCAAAGTGCAATGATTTCATTATTTATTTATTTTATTATACTTTAAGTTCTAGGGTACATGTGCACCATGTGCAGGTTTGATACATAGGTATACACATGCCATGTTGTTTTGCTGCACCCAGCAACTCATCATTTACATTAGGTATTTCTCCTAATGCTATACCTCCCCCAGATCCCTAACCCTTGACAGGCCCCAGTGTGTGATGTTCCCCGCCCTGAGTTCAAGTGATCTCATTGGTTTTCTGTCCTTGTGATAATTTGCTGAGAATTATTGGTTTCCAGCTTCATCCATATCCCTGCAAAGGACATGAACTCATCCATTTTTATGGCTGTGTAGTATTCCATAGTGTATATGTGCCACATTTTCTTAATCCAGTCTATCACCGATGGACATTTGGGTTGGTTCCAAGTCTTTGCTATTGTGAATAGTGCTGCAATAAGCATACGTGTGCATGCATCTTTATAGTAGCATGATTTATAATCCTTTGAGTATATACCCAGTAATGGGATTGCTGGGTCAAATGGTAATTCTAGTTCTAGGTCCTTGAGGAATCGCCACACTGTCTTTCATAATGGTTGAACTAGTTTAGAGTCCCACCAACAGTGTAAAAGCGTTCCTATTTCTCCACATCCTCTCCAGCACCTGTTGTTTCCTGACTTTTTGATGATTGCCATTCTAACTGGTATGAGATGGTATCTCATTATGGTTTTGATTTGCATTTCTCTGATGACCAGTGATGATGAACATTTTTTCATATGTCTGCTGACTGCATAGATGGCTTCTTTTGAGAAGTGTCTGTTCATATCTTTTGCCCACTTTTTGATGGGTTTGCTGGTTTTTTTAGTGTAAATTTTTTTGAGTTCTTTGTAGATTCTGGATATTAGCCCTTTGTCAGATGGGTAGATTGCAAAAATTTTCTCCCATTCTGTAGGTTGCCTGTTCATTCTGATGGTAGTTTCTTTTGCTGTGCAAAAGCTCTTTAGTTTAATTAGATCCCATTTGTCAATTTTGGCTTTTGTTGCCATTGCTTTTGGTGTTGTAGACATGAAGTCCTTGCCCATGCCTGTGACCTGAATGGTACTGCCTAGGTTTTCTTCTAGGGTTTTTATGGTTTTAAGTCTAACATTTAAATCTTTAATTGATCTTTAATTAATTTTTGTATTAGGTGTAAGGAAAGGATCCAGTTTCAGCTTTCTACATATAGCTAACCAGTTTTCCCAGCACCATTTATTAAATAGGGAATCCTTTCCCTATTTCTTGTTTTTGTCAGGTTTGTCAAAGATCAGATGGTTATAAATATGTGGTGTTATTTCTGAGGCCTCTGTTCTGCTCCATTGATCTATATCTGTGTTTTGGTACCAGTACCATGATGTTTTGGTTGCTGTAGCCTTGTAGTACAGTTTGAAGTCAGGTAGTGTGATGCCTCCAGCTTTGTTCTTTTTGCTTAGGATTGTCTTGGCAATATGGGCTCTATTTTGGTTCCATATGAACTCTAAAGTAGTTTTTTCCAATTCTGTGAAGAAAGTCATTGGTAGCTTGATGGGGATGGCATTGAATCTATAAATTACCTTGGGCAGTATGGCCATATTCATGATATTGATTCTTCCTATCCACAAGCATGGAATATTCTTCCATTTGTTCGTGTCCTCTTTTATTTCCTTGAGCAGTGGTTTGTAGTTCTCTTTGAAGAGGTCCTTCACATCCCTTGTAAGTTGGATTCCTAGGTATTTTATTCTCTTTGTAGCAATTGTGAATGGGAGTTTACTCATGATTTGGCGCTCTGTTTGTCTGTTAATGGTGTATAGGAATGCTTGTGAGTTTTGCACATTGATTTTGTGTCCTGGGACTGCTGAAGTTGCTTATCAGCTTAAGGAGATTTGGGGCTGAGATGATGGGGTTTTCTAAATATACAATCATGTCATCTGCAAACAGGGACAATTTGACTTCCTTTTTAACTAATTGAATGCTCTTTATTTCTTTGTCCTGCCTGATTGTCCTGACCAGAACTTCCAACACTATGTTGAATAGGACTGGTGAGAGAGGGCATCCTTATCTTGTGTCGGAAAGGGAATGCTTCCAGTTTTTATCCATTCAGCATGATATTGGCTGTGGGTTTGTCATAAATAGCTCTTATTATTTTGAGATACGTTCCATCAATACCTAGTTTATTGAGAGTTTTAAGCATGAAGGGCTGCTGAATTTTGTCAAAGGCCTTTTCTGAGTCTATTGAGATAATCATGTGGTTTATGTCATTGGTTCTGTTTATGTGATGGATTACGTATATTGATTTGTGTATGTTGAACCAGCCTTGCATCCCAGAGATGAAGCCGACTTGATCGTGTTGGATAAGGTTTTCGATGTGCTGCTGGATTTGGTTTGCCAGTATTTTATTGAGGATTTTCACATCCATGTTCATCAGCGATATTGGTCTAAAATTCTCTTTTTTTGTTGTGTCTCTGTCAGGCTTTGGTATCAGGATGATGTGGGCATCATAAATTGAATTTGGGAGGATTCCCTCTTTTTCTATTGATTGGAATAGTTTCAAAGGGAATGGCACCAGCTTCTCTTTGTGCCTCTGGTAGAATACAGCTATGAGTCCATCTGGTCCTGGACTTTTTTTGGTTGGTAGGCTATTAATTATTGCCTCAATTTCAGAGTGTTATTGGTCTATTCAGAGATTCAACTTCTTCCTGGCTTAGTCTTGGGAGGGCGTATGTGTCCAGGAATTTATCCATTTATTCTAGATTTTTTAGTTTATTTGTGTAGAGGTGTTTGTAGTATTCTCGGATGGTAGTTTGTATTTCTGTGGGATCCGTGGTGATATCCCTTTTATCGTTTTTTATTGCATCTATTTGATTCTTCTCTCTTTTCTTCTTTATTAGTTTTGCTAGCAGTCTATCAATTTTGTTGATCTTTTCAAAAAACCAGCTCCTGGATTCACTGATTTTTTTAAGGGTTTTTTGTGTCTCTATCTCTTTCTGTTCTTCTCTATTCTTAGTTATTACTTCTTGCCTTCTGCTAGCTTTTGAATTTGTTGGCTCTTGGTTCTCTAGTTCTTCTAATGGTGATGTTAGAGTGTCGATTTTAGATCTTTCCTGCTTTCTCTTGTGGGCATTTCGTGCTATACATTTCCCTCAACACACTGCTTTAAATGTGTCTGAGATATTCTGGTACATTGTGTCTTTGTTCTCATTGGTTTCAAAGAATATCTTTATTTCTGCCTTCATTTCATTATTTACCCAGTAGTCAGTCAGGAGCAAGTTGTTCAGTTTCCATGTAGTTGTGCGGTTTTGAGTGACTTTCTTAATCTTGAGTTCTAATTTGATTGCACTGTGGTCTGAGAGACACTTCGTTGTGATTTCTGTTCTTTTACATTTACTGAGGAGTGCTTTACTTCCAACTATGTGGTCAATTGTGGAATAAGTTTGATGTGCTGAGAAGAATGTATATTCTGTTGATTTGGGGTGAAAAGTTCTGTAGATGTCTATTAGGTCTGCTTGTTGCAGAGCTGAGTTCAATTCCTGGATATCCTTTTTAACCTTCTGTCTCATTGATCTGTCTAATACTGACACTGGGGCGTTAAAGTCTCCCATTATTATTGTGTGGCAGTTTAAGTCTCTTTGTAAGTCTCTAAGGACTTGCTTTATGAATCTGGGTGCTCCTGTATTGGGTGCATATATATTTAGGATAGTTAGCTCTTCTTGTTGAGTTGAACCCTTTATCATTATGTAATGGCCTTCTTTGTCTCTTTTGATCTTTGTTGGCATAAAGTCTGTTTTATCAGAGACTAGGATTACAATCCCTGCTTTTTTTGCTTTCTATTTGCTTGATAGATCTTCCTCCTTCCCTTTACTTTGAGCCTATGTGCATCTTTGCATGTGAGATGGGTCTCCTGAATACAGTACACTGATGGGTCTTGACTCTTCATCCAATTTGCCAGTCTGTATCTTTTAATTGTGGCATTTAGCCCATTTACATTTAAGGGTAATATTGTTATGTGTGAATTTGATCCTGTCATTATGTTAGCTGGTTATTTTACCCATTAATTGATTCAGTTTCTTCATGGCATCAATGGTCTTTACAATTTGGCATGCTTTTGCAACGGTTGGTACCAGTTATTTATTTCTATGTGCTTCTTTCAGGAACTCTTGTAAGGCAGGCCTGGTGGTGGCAAAATCTCTCAGTATTTGCTTGTCTGTAAAGCATTTTATTTCTCCTTCACTTATGAAGCTTAGTTTGGCTGGATATGAAATTCTGGGTTGAAAATTCTTTTCTTTAGGAATGTTGAATATTGGCCCCCACTCTCTTCTGGCTTGTAGGGTTTCTGCCGATAGATGCCCTGTTAGTCTGATGGGCTTCCCTTTGTGGGTAACTCGACCTTTCTCTCTGACTGCCTTTAACTTTTTTTCCTTCATTTCAACCTCAGTGAATCTGACAATTATGTGTCTCAGGGTTGCTTTTCTCAAGGAATATCATTGTAATGTTCTCTGTATTTCCTGAATTTGAATGTTGGAGTGCCTTGCTAAGTTGGGGAAGTTCTCCTGGATAATATTCTGAAGAGTGTTTTCCAGCTTTGTTCCATTCTCCCCATCACTTTCAGGTACACCAATCAAACTAGATTTGGTCTTTTCACCTAGTCCCATATTTCTTGGAGGCTTTGTTCGTTTCTTTTTACTTTTTTTCTCTATCTTGTTTTCTCACTTTATTTCATTAATTTGATCTTCAGTCACTGATACCCTTTCTTCCACTTGATCAAATCAGCTATTGGAGTTTGTGCATGTGTCACCAAGTTCTCATGCCATGGTTTTAGTTCCATCAGGTCATTTAAGGTCTTTGCTACACTGTTTATTCTAGTCATTCATCTACTCTTTTTTCAAGCTGTTTAGCTTCCTTGCAATGGGTTTGAACATCCTCCTTTCGCTTGGAGAAATTTGTTATTACCAACCTTCTGAAGCTTACTTCTGTCAACTCGTCAAAGTTATTCTCTGTCCAGCTTTGTTCTGTTGCTGGTGACGAGCTGTGATCCTTTGGAAGAGAAGAGGCACTCTGATTTTTAGAATTTTCAGCTTTTCTGCTGTGGTTTCTCCTCATCTTTGTGGTTTTATCTATCTTTGGTCTTTGATGTTGGTGCCTAGAGGTGGGGTTTTGGTGTAGATGACCTTTTTGTTGATGTTGATGCTATTCCTATCTATTTGTTAGTTTTCCTTCTAACAGTCAGGTCCCTCAGCTGCAGGTCTGTTGGAGTTTGCTGGAGTTCCACTCCAGACCGTTTGCGTGGGTATCACCAGCAGATGCTGCAGAACAGCAAATATTGCAGAACAGAAAATATTGCTGCCTGATCCTTCCTCTGGAAGCTTCGTCACAGAGGGGCAACCACCTATATGAGGTGTCTGTCGGCCCCTACTGTGAGGTGTCTCCCAGTTAGGCTACACAGAGGTCAGGGACCCACTTGAGGAGGCAGTCTGTCTGTTCTCAGAGCTCAAATGCCGTACTGGGAGAACCACTGCTGTCTTCAGAGCTGTCAGTCAGGGACGTTTAAGTCTGCAGAAGTTGTCTGCTGCCTTTTCTTCAGCTATGCCCTGCCCACAGAGTTGGATTCTAGAGGCAGTAGGCCTTGTTGAGCTGCACTGGGCTCCACCCAGTTTGAGCTTCCCAGCCACATTGTTTACCTACTCAAGCCTCAGCAATGGCAGACGCCCCTCCCCCAGCCAGGCTGCCACCTTGCAGATCAATCTCAGACTGCTGTGCTAGCAGTGAGCAAGGCTCCATGGGCATGGGACCCACCAAGCCGGGCACAGGAGAGAATCACCTTGTTTGCCAGTTGCTATGACCTTGGGAAAAGCATAGTATTTGGGCGGGAGTGCCCTGTTTTTCCAGGTAGTCTGTCACGGCTTCCCTTGACTAGGAAAGGGAAATCCCCTGACCCCTTGTGCTTCCCAGGTAAGGTGACACCCCACCCTGCTTCAACTCCCCCTCCGTGGGCTGCACCCACTGTCCAACCAGTCCCAATGAAATGAACCAGTTACCTCAGTTGGAAATGCAGAAATCACCTATCTTCTGTATTGATCACGCTGGGAGCTGCAGACCCGAGCTGCTCTTATTTGGCTATCATGGAACACCCCCCCAGTCTTTACATTTTTTATATAGCAATTGAAAGGAATCCTGGGCATTTAGATCTTCCATTCCCCAGCTCCACCATTCTTTTCCAGCCTTATAGTCTTTGACCTTTCACTACATATCCTGGACCCTAGACAAACCAAACTCCTTGTCATTCACTTAATAAGCCCAGTGTGTAGTCACTTAATAAGCCCAGTGTGTGTATATATATATCATATTTTTAATCCAATTGCCCATTGATGGACACTTAGGTTGATCCCATGACTTTGCTATTATAAATAGTGCTGCAATAAACATACACGTGCTTGTGTCTTTTTGATATGATTATTTCTTTTCTTTTGTGTAAATACCAGGTAGTGGAATCACTTGATCAAAAGGTAGTTCTATTGTTAGTTCTTTGAGACATCTCCATATTGCTTTCCATAGAAGTTGTACTAATTTAATTCCCAGCAATACTGTATAAGTGTTCCCTTTTCTCTGCATCTTTGCCAATATCTATTTTTTTATTTTTTATTAATAGCCATTCTGACTGGTGTAAGATGGTATCTTATTATGGTTTTAATTTTCATTTCTCTGATGATTAATGATGTTGAGCATTTTTTTTCGTTTCTTGGCCATTTGTATGTGTTCTTTTGAAAAATGCCTGTTCATGTATTTTGCTCACTTTTTAATGGAGTTATTTGTGTTTTCCTTTTTGAATTGCTTGAGTTCCTTATAGATTCTTGGTATTAGCCCTTTGTCAGATGCATTGTTGGCAAATATTTTTCCCATCCCTCAAGTTGTTTATTCACTCTGTTGTTTATTTCTTTTTCTGTACATAAGCTTTTCAGTTTAATTAAGTCCTATTTGTCTATTTTCAGTTTTGCTGCATTTGCTTTTGAGGTCTCAGTCACAAATGATTCCCCTAAGCCAATGTCCACACAAGAGTTTTTGCTAGGTTTCCTTCTAACATTTTGATAGTTTCAGGTCTTACATTTAAGTCTGTAATTCACCTTGAGTTACTTTTTGTATATGTTGAGAGATATGGGTCCAGTTTTATTCTTCTGCATATGGCCTCACAATTTTTGCAGAACCATTTATTAAAGAAGATGTTCTTTTCCCAGTGGATGCTTTTGTTGACTTTCTCAAAGATCAGTTAGTTATAGGTATATAGTTTTGTTTCTGGGTCTTCTATTCTCTTCCATTTATCTATGTTTATAACAGTACTCTGCTGTTTTGATTATTATAGTCTTGTAGTATAATTTGAAGTCAGGCAATGTGATACCACCAGCTTCATTCTTTTTGCTTAGGATTTCTTTGGCTATTCAGACTATTTTGGTTCCATATGAATTTTAGTTATATTTTTTCTAATTCTGTGAAGAATGCTGTTGGTAAATTGATAGGAATGGTGTTGAATCTGTAGATTGTTTTGGGCAGTATGGTCATTTTAATGATATTGATTCTTCCAATCTATGAGTATGGGATGTTTTTTCATTTGTTTGTGTCGATTTCTTTCATTAGTGTTTTTTAAATTTTCCATCTAGAGATCTTTCACCTCCTTGATTAATGTATTCCTAGGTATTTTTTAATAGCTATCATAAATGGCATTGAGTTCTTTTGGTTCTCAGCTTGATCATTATTAGTATATAAAAGTGGTACTAATTTTTATTCATTGATTTTTATATACTGAAACTTTGCTGAGGTCGTTTACCAAATCTAGGAGTCTTTTGAAGGAGTCTTTAGGGTTTTCTAGTTATAAGATCATATAATCAGTGAACAGCAATAATTTGACTTTTTTTCCAATTTGAATGCCTTTTTTTTTTCTTTTGCCTGATTGCTCTGGTTAGGACTTCCAGTACCATGTTGCATAGGAATGGTGAAAGTATACATCCTTGCCTTGTTCCAGTTTTTAGGGGGAATGCTTTCAACATTTCCCTGTTTAGTATGATGTTGGCTATGGGTTTGTCAAATATGACTTATTATTTTGAAGCATATTCTATGTCTAGTTTGTTGAGGGTTTTTTTTTTTTTTTTTTTTTTTTTTTTTTGATGGAGTCTCGCTCTGTCGCCCAGGCTAGAGTGCAGTGGCGCGATCTCAGCTCACTGGAAGCTCTGCCTCCTGGGTTCAGGTCATTCTCCTGCCTCAGCTTCTCAAGTAGCTGGGACTACAGGTGCCCGCAACCACGCCTAATTTTTTGTTTGTTTTTTTTGTTTTGTTTTTGTTTTTGTTTTGAGATGGAGTCTCACTCTGTTGCCCAGGCTAGAGTGCAGCGGCACAATCTCAGCTCACTGCAACCTCTGCCTCCTGGGTTCACACCATTCTCCTGCCTCAGCCTCCCAAGTAGCTGGGACTACAGGCACCTGCCACCACGCCCAGCTAATTTTTTTGTATTTTTAGTAGAGAGAGTGTTTCACCGTGCTACCCAGGATGGTCTCGATCTCCTGACCTCGTGATCTGCCCGCCTTGGCCTCCCAAAGTGCTGGGATCACAGGCGTGAGCCACCGCGCCTGGCCAGTTTTTTGTATTTTTTAGTAGAGACGGGGTTTCACCATGTTAGCAGGATGGTCTCAATCTCCTGACCTTGTGATCCACTTGCCTCAGCCTCCCAAAGTGCTAGGATTACAGGCTGTTGAGGGTTTTAAGGGATTTTTAGATTTCTAAAATTCACTGAAAAAAAAATGAAATTCCCTTCAGGCACTATCAAAAACGAAACTTCACTTACCCTTTTGCCATTTGTTATTGGCATGAATTCAGACTTTTGCCAGAATAGGGCCCCTTCTTATATAGACAGATGAAAAAAATCTATTATCATTCTTTGTGAACATTCAATGAACTATATATAGAGTTCTTTCCTTAATAGAACAGAAATAGTAAGTAACCCTTTAGATGTGTGACTGGCAAACATTGAAAGATGGTCAATTATACACATGCTTACTTGGGCTGTAGTTTTGAGGTATTTGCAATTTTACATCTTTTTTCAGGCTAAACCAAACCCAAAACAAAACCAAATTCTTCTATTTCATATAATAAAAGTCTGAAACAGAAGAAATAATCTTGGAGTGTGGAAATATAAATTCAAAATGAAAATTTTTTCAAACAAATAGGAAATGAAAAATTATGACTTTTAATTAAGACTGAGTTTTCCAAAAGCAGTCTTACAGATGAGTATGATATATACATTAAATTGTTTCTGCTAAGCCTTTAGTCAGTAATAAAATATTCTTGCATTTTCTCCATACATATGGTCAGGAAAAGTCTAAAGAAAAAAGTATCAGAATTATTTACTTTGCTGTTTGTTCTTATTTCTTGGGAGGCCAAAGCAAAGCAAAACAAAAACAAAAATACATAATTATTAGGTGCAGAAAGCCATGGGTTTAGATTACAGCTCTCCCCATTTCGCTTTGGTGACTTGGAACAGTTACTTAACTTCTGTGAGCTGTAGTATCATAAAAAATCCAAGACAGCTTCACCTAAGTTTTTTTTGGGAGGACTTCATGAGATAATTTATGTAAAACATTAGCACATAAAGCATACTCAACAAGTGTTAGTCCTACTTCATTTCTTTTTCTAAAATTTTACTCTGGTATGAACATTTAACATGAGATCTACCCTTGTGACAGACTTTTATGTATATAATACAGTATTATTAGTGACCAGGTACAATGTTGTATAGCAAATCTCTAGAACTCATTCAGCTTTCATGACTGAAATTTTCCACTATGTTATTAGCAACTCCCCACTTTCCCCTCGCAGCACCTGGTAATTATCATCTTATTCTTTGATTCTATGAGTTTGACTATTTTAGATGCCTTATATAAGTGAAATCATGCAGTAATTGTGTTTCTGCTACTGGCTTGTTTCACTTAATGTCCTCAAATTTCATCTATGTTGTTGCATACTGCATAATTTTCTTTTCTTTTAAGGCTGAATAATCCACTGTATGCATATACCAATTTTTTTTACCCATCCATTTGTTGACAGACATTTAGGTTATTCCCAAATCTTTGCTATTGTGAATAATGTTGCAATGAACATAGGAGTATGTATCTCTTCAACATCCTGATCCTGGGATACATATCCAGAAGTGGGTTGCTGGATCATATGATAGTCCTATTTTTCAATTTTTGAGGAACTTTCATACTTTTTTCCATAGCAGTTGCACCATTTTGCATTCCAGGCAACAGCATACAAGGGTTGCAGTTTCTCCACATCCTGCCAACACTTGTTTTTGTGTTTGTTTGTTTGTTGATAATGGCACTCTTAACAGATATGAGGTCATGGTTTTGATTGGTATTACCCTAATGATTAGTGACAGTGAGGATGATTACATATACTTGTTGGCCATTTGCATATCTTTGGAGAAATGTTTATTCAAGTCCTTAGCCTATTTTTTAACAACAATAAGTGTTAATTTTTTGAAAACTAAATTTAATTAAAATTAAACAAAATTGATAAACTCTTAGTTAGACTAAGAAAAAAAGAGAGAAGACTAAAATAAAATCAGAAATGAAAATGGAGATATTACAACTGATTACCACAGAAATAGAAAGGATCATAAGAGACTATTATGAACAATTATATGCCAACAAACTGGATACCCTAGAATAAATTTATACATTCCTAGAAACATACAACTTACGAAGACTGAATCATGAAGAAATAGTCTGAACAGAACCACAACTACTTGGGAAATTCAATCAGTAATCAGAAACCTCCTAACTAGGAAAAGCCCATTTCTCTTTTTTAAGGAATATTTTCACTTTAATTATTTTGGTTGTCCTCACAACAAATTCTTATTAATGATACGGAAATTTGAAGTGCATTAAATCATTGAAATTAGAAACCTAGAGATTTATCTATTCTATTACCTATCACTTTTGTCTGTATCAAAATCACTTGAAGGATTCATTACAACACAGATTACTGGGCCCCACCCCCAAAGTTTCTGATTCGTTAGGTCTGAGGTAGGGTCCAAGAATTTGCATTTTTAGCAAGTTCTCAGATGCGCTGAGTCTACAAATGAAACCTTAGTTGCCACTTTTGTCTACTGATGCACAGGGTTCTGCTCCCAGAAGGCTCTCTGCTCTTAAAAAGTCTTAAAATTCTTAACAATTTTATCTTTTGATGTATGCTGTGTAAGTGAAGACCAACGAGACAATAGAGCATGCACTAGGGGCTTGAAGCGTCTGCTTATGCACAGTCTACCTCCCACCTACCTCTCACCTAGGCGATGACTTAGTTTGTGGGGAGAGAGGCATTCCACTTTCGCTTTCCACTTCTGTTGGGGCCTGGAGTATACACAGAGGTGGTCGGGGTCAGGCATATGCCTGGTGACATTTTGGGGCATGGAGGTAGCCATCCTTATCCTGAGTTGGTGGCACTTCGTGACTCTAGCATGTGGTCAGCCAACCAGAGGCCATGTCTTAGATTGAGCCTTTTAATCAGTCCTGTTCAGGTAGCTAGCACTTCCTAGCAAACAGTTTTAAAGACTTTCTGGGAGTCACCCATCTTCTATGGTTTGAGGTAGCAGGATGGGATCTTATTGCTGTCAAGAGGAGAAACTTGGCAGCCATCAGACTCAAATGTGCTTAAATAACTGAAGTCATGTAGTGAGACCCTCAGATACCTGTGAAAATCTGCAGTCATCTTCCAAGTATTCTCAAGCTCAAAGAGGTATCCACATATCTAAGAATGTGCTCCCTCAGGTCTGGTCTGGACTTGAAGTACCCTGTCTTCCTCCTTCCAACCTTCCTGAGACTGACTGGTTTGTCTCTTCTGGCCAACTCCATGTGGATAATTATTTCATAGCTCTGGAGACTATCTATTGTGTTTTTGCTGCAGTTCAAAATAGAGGTTAAATGTTCTTGTAAAGAATATTACAAAGATGAATAATAAAAAATCATGTTAATAATTTAAAATTTTAACTTTCCTTTACATAGAAAATAAATAGCAAATATAAAAACACTAAAGAGATAGACCACAGAAGAAAGAAAAAAGCTTTATAATTTACTACCTTCAATGGTACCTCTTCTCCCAATTTTTGAACAAAACGGCCCCCATAATTTGTGGGCCTAGTGCATTTTCATTTTGCGCTAGGCCCACAAATTGTGTAGCTGATCCTGAGTATATAATATAAAATAGGAGTTTTAAAATCCATAACTAAGAGTGAACTGGAGTAGTCAGGAAGTTAATAAGTATTTATTGAGCACATGACATGTCCAGCAGATATTATAATAAGCACTGAAGATAAAGTAATGACGAAGTCATATGAAGTTTCTGTCCTCAAAGAGCTGACATTCTAGATAGGAATTGAGAAGTTCCATGGAAGTTGAGAGACAATTAAAGTTTAAACAATGTATATAAGGGAAAAGGAAAGAAAATATCTCAGACTCCTTAAGACTCCAACTTTAATATAATTCTTCAGCCTCACTGGAACCTTAATCTATTGATCTTTCCATTTTCATTGTCATTCACCCCCTTCATGTTCCCACTTTCTAATTTAAATTTCACAGCCAAGCTCTATAATGCCTTTCTTTCATGCATTTTCAACTCTCTTGCCTCCTTTGTGCTTTGTTTGCTTTGTCACGCTTATTCAGCTTGATCTCAAACCTGGTTAAATTCAACTCTACCTATCCTATTTCTAGGCCCATGTAGCTGAGTATGGCTAGAGAAAAATATATAACCACACTAAATTGTCTCATTTCATCATAAACCATCACTAACTTCAAGTGGGCTCTTATGCTGCTAGGTAATCATACTATATTTTCCTACTCCTTGCCCCTGCACTCCTGGACAACAATTGCATATTTTCTTGTTTATCCTTTTGGTTGTTTGCATGTGTGTGTGTGTGTATGTGTGTGTTTTGTTTTGTTTTGGTATAGATGCGGTCTCACTCTGTCACCCAGGCTGGAGTGCAGTGGTGCAATCATAGCTCACTGTCGCCCTGAACTACTAGGCTCAAGTGATCCTCCCGTCTCAGCCATGTGAGTAGCTGGGACTACAGGCATGCCATCATGCCTGGCTTACAATTACGTATTTTCTCTAGTCTCTTCAAATCTCCAAAACTTACTTTTCTATCTTCAATCTCAGCAATCACCAAGTGTCCTCTTTTATTGAGAAAATTGAAACAATCAGATAAAAACTTCAACAGCTATCATCACATCTACCAACCTATCTGCTTGTATCTCCATGGCCTGCATATTCTCTGCTGTTACAATTACTAAACTAAGCTTCTAACTAGGTGATTCATTTAACAGAATCATTCTATCTCCTGGCATATCCTAAAGGGAATCAAGGTTGGAAGCAGGGAGAGCAGTGAAGAGGTTAATATAATAGTCTGGATGAAAAATGGATAGAGGCTTGCTTGAACTGGGTGGTAGTTATTCACTATACTCCACTTATACTCTAGACTCTGCTTATACACTAGACTCCACTTATATGCTAGACTCTACTTGCTTTCACTTACTTAAGAAAGTCAATCCAGCAACTTTTCCTTTGTTTCCTTTATAATAAATGTTTTTCTTTCTACTGAATTGTTATATAAATATATTGTTATATCTTCCATTAAAAAAGAGAAACAATAGATTCTAGGCGGTTTTAGTCATGGGCAATATAGTAGTGAATAAAACAGACAAAAGTCCTTGCCTTCATAAAACTTACTTTCTATGGTAGAGATAGATAATATGTATGATAAATAAGTAATTATATGGAATAGTAGATACTAATAAGTACTAAGGAAAAAAATAGAGCAGAAAAGGAGATAGGAATTCTTGGTCATTTCTCAGGCAACATCTTATTTGACATATCAGCAACGTATCACACAGGCTACCATTCCTACCTTAAAACACTTCAAATTCTAGAGTGCTATTTTCACCTGATTTTCTTCCTACTTTTTGGCTCTTCCTTCTCAATCTCCTTGGCTTGTTCCTCCTCCATTTCAGTGGACTTAAACCACAATGCCCCAAGACTGATTCTTTGAAACTTTTCTCTTTATATTGAAGCACTAGATGAATTCAGCCAGCTTCATGCCCTTAAATGTCATTTATAATCTGATGGATCATACATTTATATTTATAGTCTGGACCTCTCCCCAAATTCCTAACATATATGCAGTTATTTGATATCCATTTGGATGTTTAGTAAGTATCTCAAACTTAACATGTTCAAACCTGAGCTCTTGGTATTCCTCTCATTCCTCCCACACTTTTCTACATCTATTAATGACAATTCCATTCTTCCAGTTTCTCAAGTCAAAAACATTAGAATCATCCTTGACCCCCATATTTCTTTCATACCCTAAATCCAATTTGTTAACAAATCCTGCTGGCACAACCTTTACAATATACTCGGATTCTGACATTGCTCACCATCTCTACTATTACCACACAGTTCAACCAAGCCTCTATCCATTTTTTACCCAGACTATTACACCAACCTCTTCACTACTCTCCCTGCTTCCAGCCTTGGTTCCCTTTAGGATATGTCCAGGAGGTAGGGTGATTCTGTTACATGAAAGTTAGATTACATCACTTCCATTCTTAAAATCCTTCCATCTCATGCTAAGTAAAAGTCTAGGTCTTTACCATGTCCTAAAAGAACCAACATGATCTGGCTCTACTTTATCTCTCTGATGTTACCTCCTATGAATCTTCTTGGCATTCTAGAAAGTCAAGATCTATAAAGAATCTGAGATTTTATTCTACTTGCAAGCTAATAAAGTTAGGTTGCCAGTTTCGATGCTGATAGAAGACATGAAACTCCTGGCTCAGAGACAAAGGATAATTTATTATTCATAACAGTCGTAGAATATCAGTATTTTGTGCTGGTTTCCTGAACCCTAATTCCCACAGGATGATGAAAAGAAGCCTTCCCTTCTTTATTAGTTTGTTCAGGTTGCCATAATGAAATACCACAGACTCAGTGGCTTAAACAACAGCAATTTATTTTCTCACAGTTCTAGAGACTGAAACTCTAAGTTCAAGGTGCCAGCAGGGTAGATGTCTAGTGAGGTCTCTTCCTTTGGGTTGCAGATGGCTGTCTTCTTGCTGTGTGCTCACATGGCCTTTCCTTTGTGTACACATAGGGAGGGGTAGAGAGAGAGAGAGCATGTACTCTGGTATCTCTTTTTAAAAGGACACTAATTCTATCAGATTAGAGCCATACCCTTATGATCTCATTTAATCTTAATTATTTCCTTAAAGGCTGCATCTTCAAATAGATCCATAGTGGGGGGTGGGGCTTTAACATATGATTTTTCTTGTAAGAGGTTGGCAGAGGATGCAAACATTCAGTCTATAACACTATTTAAAATTTATCTACCTTTTTTCAAGAATTCCTATATTCTTTTCTGCTTTTTTTCCTTAGTACTTATTACTATGTAATATCCCATATGATTACTTATTTATCAGACATACTATCTCTACCACAGAAAGTAAGTTTTATGAAGGCACAGACTTTTGTCTGTTTTATTCACTACTATATTGCCTTTAACTAAAATAGTGCCTAAAGCACATAGAATGTGTGCTTTATACTATATGTCCTTGATACTATATGTATTGATTGAATGAAGGTTGTAGTGGGCAAGGCTAGTTATTTGGGAAAGCTGGAGTAAAGTACACTCCTAGCCAGTGAGATCTTCTTTAAGAGGAAAGTCCTAATTAATTAATTGTATGGTCAGTTACTTATGGTAGATTTAATTAAGATCTTATTATTGAAGCCTGTAAGTTTAAGCATACATTGTAAGTGTATTTCTGAAGTAGTAGCTGCTTACAATTTAGATTTACTTGAGTTTTTTCCAGTTAGAAAAGATTAAAGGAAGAATCCTGAAAGATTAATAATACATTGTTTGGAAAACTTAACCTGTTTTTATAAACCTAATGAACAGAATATAATCAAAGCATTTATGACTAAAAATTAAGAAACAAAGCAGCTGTTTTGGCAAGGGCAGCTTATTGAGAAATTCATTTTGATGCTGACAGATTGTATGCAATGAGTATAAGTAAAATGGCTTTCGAAATGTGGATTTCTTGTCTTTTTAACCTACTGTCAGCCATCTCTAAATCAAGGATGCAAAGATATACTTAGAAAAGTCTTTCTATGGCAGGTAGTTATGAAAATGTGGTTTTACTGAATAGCAGGATCAATCCTAGGTTAATTTTAATTAAATAATTCTTCATAGCTTTTGGCATTTTTCCTTCATGGGAGACTGGGAGAGATGTTCTTTTATCCCTTAACCCTTAAACTGCAGCACCTAAACCTCTACTCCCCTAGCCTCTGCAGTTGCCCGTATGTACATTTATAGATTTCTTGAAGTGGATTTAAAAACACAACTAAGATCATCCCAATATACTCTTTTCAATTTTATAAATTTTAAGGACTTTGTAAGTGCTTTCTAAATGAATATATTTTTATCTGTCACCCTTCCCTTTTCAAGTCTCTGTCACATGTACACCCTTGAGGCATATCAGTCTAAGCTGACATACTTACTCTCTCTGCATGATGTAAAAGGACAAAGGAAAGAAAGGGCTAATAGGGTACTGCGTAGGGAAGACTCTGGAAATATCCAAAGATCACTAGAGCCCAAACTACCTCCTAAGCTTATAGTATGTTGTCCTCCAAGACTGATGAAAATCACCTATAGGCAATAATCTGGCATACATTGTCAATCTTAGAGAATCCAGGTGAGTAAAACCTCTTTCTGTGTAAAGATGCAAAAGCCTGCCTAAGAGCTGAAAGTAATTGTTTTGTCTTTTTCATACAATTAAAATTGCCACCATGAATTCTAGATATTGAAATTTCTTCTTAAGTGTTTGATTTTGAAGAAAAATCAAGCATTTTCTAGCAAATTGGTTTATGAAATAAGAAAACGGTATAAGACGGTGTGATTATTTTTTCAGTTGAAGTTATTTCAATAAATAAAATATGTACATTTTTTAAATTTTCTTTTTTATAAAAAGACTTTAAGGGGGACTATATAGTATAATGAAAGAATCCTGGGGTAGGAATCAGAAAAATCTGAGTTCTAAACTAGGCTCCGACCTAACTTGCTATGTGACCTGGCCCAGCTTTCATAATCTTTCTGGGTCTGTTTTTTCTTCTTTTTTAATATAATGAGAGAGTTGGCCAGTTGATGTCTTAAACTCCTTTTAGACCTAACATTCTATGAATCCAACTTATTATAACAGATGAACTCAAAAATCTACAAATTCCTGAACAACAGGTGCTGGAGAGGATGTGGAGAAATAGGAACACTTTTACACTGTTGGTGGGATTGTAAACTAGTTCAACCATTATGGAAAACAGTATGGCGATTCCTCAAAGATCTAGAACTAGATGTACCATATGACCCAGCCATCCCATTAATGGGTATATACCCAAAGGATTATAAATCATGCTGCTATAAAGACACATGCACACGTATGTTTATTGCGGCACTATTCACAATAGCAAAGACTTGGAATCAACCCAAATGTCCATCAGTGACAGACTGGATTAAGAAAATGTGGCACATATACACAATGGAATACTATGCAGCCATAAAAAAGGATGAGTTTGTGTCCTTTGTAGGGACATGGATGCAGCTGGAAACCATCATTCTTAGCAAACTGTCACAAGAACAGAAAACCAAACACCGCATATTCTCACTCATAGGTGGGAACTGAACAATGAGATCACTTGGACTCGGGAAGGGGAACATCACACACCGGGGCCTATCATGGGGAGGGGGGAGGGGGGAGGGATTGCATTGGGAGTTATACCTGATGTAAATGATGAGTTGATGGGTGCTGAGGAGTTGATGGGTGCAGCACACCAACATGGCACAAGTATACATATGTAACAAACCTGCACGTTATGCACATGTACCCTAGAACTTAAAGTATAATAATAATAAATAAATAAATAAATAAATCTACAAATTCTTATACATTAGGGAATATTATGACTCTATAGGTATAAATTATCACACTGTAAAACTTTAATTCCCCATAGACGCTTTAGAATGAATTTGACATGTCAGTGATGTCCAATTATTTTTATAGGTACATTCCTCTCATTGAAAGGAGCTGTGCTAACATTCTCCTGTATGGACCGAACGGGTGGATTAATGCAACCGCCATATGAAGTTTGGAGGGATCCAAACAACATAGATGAAAATGAAAAATCTTGGAGAAGGAAAGTGGTAATGAACTCATCTTCTGCATCCCAAGAAATAGGAGATCATCAGTATACAATAATCTGCTCAGAAAAACAAGCCAAAGTCTTCTCACTGCCTTCTCAGACTTGCCTTTATGTTCATAACATCACGGAGACATCTTTTATACTGCAAGCAAATGTGGTGGTCATGTGTAACAGTGCCTGCTTGGCATGCTTTTGTGCTAATGGACATATCATGATAATGAGGTACTTGCCTTCTTATAAATTATCTGGTAATCACAACACCAGCAAGGTACAATTCTAAAAAATATATGTGTTATGTGCAAGATGTTATCAAGAAGCAACCTGAGATCATTGTTTCATTATGTTTCTGGATGTTTTATTGTTCAACAATTTGTTGAGAGTTTGGGGTTTTTCTGTTTTGTTTTGGTTTTTCTTTTTTGCTAAAAATGCTTGGCATTGTGAGTGAAATATATTTTTAATTGCTATCAAGGAATCTAAGAAAAGAATGATTTTTCAATCATTCAACAAATGTTTATTGAGCATATCTCCCAGATGCTATGCTAAGCACTGGAAATAAAAGATGAATAAGCTAAGTGGAAAAGAAGTTAACTTTTACTTTTCCTGTGTTTCATACTTCACCCAAGAAATTTACATACAGAATTTCATTTGATCCTTAGAACTTCTCTAGGACACAGGAAAATAAAGTATTATTTGCATCCTCCATTTTACATGTGTTAATAAATTAAAGTTACACAATTTGCCTGAGGTTGCAAGTCTAGGAAAAGTGAGGCCAGTCTGGTAACTAAAAGTTATCAGACACTTTTATAATAAAATATTGGCCAAGAGATTTCATTCTACTGTAGTGAAATGAAAATTTATGAGACACAAAAATAATTATCATAAAATGAACTCATAAACATATACTATATAGAAGCCATTGTCATTCTTTTTAATATCTCACTTATTTCCAAAAATCATTGAGACAAGCATTGTGCTAGGCTTGTGAAGGATATAAAAATTAGTAAAACATGGTCCTAACCCTTAAGAAACTCACTGTCTAACTGGGGAGATAAGATAGATACACAGACATTATAACAAAAAGAAAATGTAAATTCCAACAGAGGAAATATGGGATTGAATTTTCTAGCTACAAACTAAGTTCCCAGAGTTCAAAGTCACAGCATAGTTGAACATGTATTATAAAAAAAGAGTTGTTGGGAGGACAGTAACATGTAGAGATAGTTTGAAGCAAATTGTTGAGGACTTTGAATGTTGAGTTTGAGATTAATCAATTAATAGGAAATGGGGTTTTAAGCAGGTAATTAACCTTCTCCTGCCATGTGTTAGGACATACACAGGGAGAAGTTGAGATAGGCTTTTGAACTGAAGTGGTCTCTATATTGAAGGCAAGGAGGAAACAGGTGTAAGGGAAACTTATTGAATGCAAAGCTGATTTGTTGTGAACAGTAATGAAGGTTATTAAATCTCGAGGTTAGAAGAGAGTTTAAAGGTTAAAACATTTTTTGAACTTAGATAACGGTTATGTTATTAGCATATAGGAAAGTCAGAAGGATTTGAAAAAGCTGATAAAGAGAAATTTAATAATAAATTGAGAATAAATATTTGAAATGTGAGGTGTTATAAGCCATCCAGCAGAGATTTGGCAATAAATTTAAGATTTGCACTCTTAGAAAAATATATGTGGAAGATCCAGCTTTGGAAGTCATATATATAAATGCATCAGTAAAAGTTATGTCAGCAAATGAGATAATAAAAAAGATAGCATAAAAAGAAACAAGAAATTGATTGAGCTGAGGATAGAAACTTGGGGGTATTCTACGTTTACGTAGTGAAAGAAAGAAGAAGATGCAGCAAAGGAGATTGAGAAGAAGTCATTAGAAAGATAGGAAAGGACCAGAATTGTATAACTTCATTAAATAAAAAGAGAAGAATATTAAAACAAAAGAGGTGGTCAAGAGGTAGTAAAATATAGCAGAGAGGTCAAAGAATTTGGGTACAAGAAAAAAACAGTAGATCTCACAACTGGTGGGATATTAATGATCTTTGAGAAAGCAAATATTAGCAGCATGGTGGAAATAAAAGCTAATTTTCAAGGAGACAAGAATAGAGGCAGTGGTGTAGATCAGAGTTTGGCAAATTAATATCCAAAACAAAATCTACCTCCATTCCCCTATCTGATTTTGTACAGCCTGCAAGCATTAAGAATGGTTTTTACATACTTAATGGTTGAAAAAACTCAAAGAGAAGAAGAATATTTCATGATATGTGAAAATTATACGAATTTTAAATGTCAGTGCCCATAAATAAAGGTTTTGGAACACAGCCACACCCATGTTTCTGTATATTGACTATGGCTGCTTTTGCACTACAGGGCAGAGTTGAGTAGTTGCAACAGAGACTCTATGGCCTAGAGAGCCTAAAATATTTACTATCATAAATATTTATGGGCCCTTTTTCCCTGGTATTGATTATTCTTTCAGGAAATTTTGTGGTTAAAAGAGAGATGAGTCAGGAAAGTCATTTAAGAAAGAAACTAGCTTTTGAGAGTTTTTTTTTTTAATACGGAAAATATGAGCAGATTTGTAAGCCAAGGGAAAGTAGTGGAGAAAATTTTGAATAGAAATAATCATTTTATGATCTGTTCATTCTCTCATATATTTCTGATTCTTTTCAACCTAGTTCCCCCTTTCTCAAACTGTTTTTAGAAATTTCTGATAAGGTCATTTCAATCTTGTTTGAAAATGATTTAACTCACAGACATGCCTCAGATTTTGGGGGGAAAAAAAGGTCTATTTGTGTATGTGTGTAAGTGGGTGTATCTCTCACACACATACACTGAGTCATTGATAAATGGTATCTGTCTTCCTCTGTCCTTTATAAAAGCTGCTTGACATGATAATGGTTACTTTGATATTGTGTCATAGTAGAAATTCTTCATGTGTTCCTGAGGATCCTCAAAACTCACTGAAAAGGAAATAATTTTGATAGGATTTTAATAATACATATACATAAAGTATAGCTAGGAAACAATGGTGTGTACTCTGCTGTATAGTTTAAAGAAATGAATCCTACAAATTAGCATGCACCTGGACTCATTCATTTTCCCATAGAGTATATTCCTAGGATCTTTTCAGACCCTAGCAGAAGGTAACTCTCCTGAGCCCAGTCTTCTCAAGTCCTAGTTTTCTGACAGATATCAGGTAGCTAGCCAATGGTTACCTAGATCCTAAGTACCCAGACCCAGAAAAGCAAGTTTGAGAGTAGAGAGGAGAAATAGAAGAAGCTTATTTTTGTATGAATTCTCAAACTTGGCTGTAACAGACACTTTTTGTGAGACCTACCTTGTTACCTGACGCTGTTTCTTTATTAAAGTATCCTGCATAGAAGAAAGTCTTTTTTCTTCTGTTATAAAAGCAATTGTTTCCTAGAAGTTAGCAACTGCTCTCTTTTCCTACCTGAAGTGACTACACCTCTTTAATTTTCTTTTCTTGGCTTACTTATTATTATACAATATAGACAATGTAGCACATCAGAAAAGTCGGTTGGAACCTCTTCCTCAACTCCACCCTTTAATTTGACTGAATCTATCATGGAAATCTGTTTAACTGGGATTGGTTTGGACTTATATCTTAAGGAGCTTAGTTACCAGAAGTGCTATAACAGATCATCTTTTAATATATTCTTAAGATATTAAGTAATTCGTTCATCAATGAAGCTTTTGAATCCAGTGTGTCATTTACATTTACAGCACATCTCAATTCAGACAAGCCATGTATCAACTGCTCAATAGTTATATGTGGTTACTGGCTACCATATTGGAAAGCACAGTGCTTATTCCAATAGCACAGATTTCAGGTCCCATTTTACATAGTAAATTTCCAGGTCTCAAAGTAGAGTTACAAACCACTTTGATAAAGGAAATCAGTATTTTTTTTCAAGGTGCTGGTTTTACGATCTGGGATAATTTAAAATCATTGTGCACACTTAGAATCAGTACAACAGTTTCAAAATTTATTTAATTACAAGTTTACCTTTTTCCTTTTGGCATTAAAGTTCAGATTAAAAGGCAGTGAGACTGGTTTTCGTCAGTGGTTTGTAAAACTGGCTCGAAAAACAGTATCCAAAAGGACATTCTGATGAATATTTTAGCAAAATTATCAGCTACATTAGGATAAGCATATACCCATGGGGTAAGACAATTCAGATGTGTGGTATTCATTTGGATGTGCAAATTCTGATCTATTATTTATAACTTATTCTCATTCCCTTACAGTCTTGGCCATATTTACTTATTAGTCATGCCTCCAGTGCAGTTGCCCTAAGTTATGAGTAATTTTCATTTCCTGTGTATAGAGTAAAGGAATGGGGAGCAAAGCCACTTCATTTCCAGGCACAGTGAACTGGACCCACACCACATTACTGTCAGTTTTGCCTTAAAGAAAGACAATCGACCGAGTATGCAGTCAGACACTTTCTAGCTGTGGTGTTTCTGACATAACCAAATGCTGTAAGTCATTGTAGGAACATGTGAAGTGCTACAAAAAGTGCCCCGGAAATTGCTGGCCACTGCATTTAATCCATCAAGAACATTTGCTAAGCATCTATGTGAAACTGTGCCTGTGAATTTTTTTTTTCATGTATATGATTTTATGTGAAAGTCTAGATTATTGGATCTTAAGACCCATGTCCAGGAACAGGAGTCAGCATAAGGATGCTGAACTCTCCTTCTGGCTGTGCCTGTGACTCCAGAGTCCTGTCTTACTGTGACTTAAAGTTTGATGGAGAGAAAGCTGTAGGATCCATAATTTCTGCCAGGAAACCAGGGTCTTTCTGTTCCTAACCTGAGAATGGGCACCCAGTGTTCTGAGAACACTTTCTGGGCTAACATGGTCCTCACACAGAGCTGAGAAAGAACGTGTTCCCCCTCCTGGGAAGCACATGTAAAAGTTAAGAGCCTGAATCTCTTCTAAACCAGTAATTGACCTCTAAGCACCCACCATACTACTGCTACATTCAGGGCAGAAGACACTACTCTTTGTAATCCAGCCACCACCAAAATGGGAACAAAAGGAAGGAAGGAAGGAAGGTTAAGCCATTGGATAATACTGAATCTGTTTCCCTAAGTGACTTAATCTTAGAGCAAGCATAACATCCAGGTTAATTTTTGTAAGATATCTCCTTTTATTATCACCCTCATCATAGTTCCCGATTATCTCTTAAAGTAAGTGGTTTATTGACATTAGTATTTCTGATAATAGTTTACAAACTACTATAAACAAATTTATAAACATTACTATTTCTGATGAAAATAAAGTTGCTTCTCCCTCCAAAAAAAGGAAAGGAAAAGAAAAAAAGAAAGTCTAGTTTATTACCACTGTGCCTTGAAGATAAGAAGAAACAACCAGGCCTGGTATGGTGGGTCATGCCTATAATCCCAGCACTTTAGGAGGCCAAGGCAGGTGGACCACTTGAAGTCAGGAGTTTGAGACAAGCCTGGCCAACATGGCAAAGCCCTGTCTCTACTAAAAATACAAAAATTAGCCAGGTGTGGTGGCACACGCCTGTAGTTCCAGCTACTCAGGAGGCTGAGGCGTGAGAATCACTTCAACCTGGAAGGCGAGATTGCAGTGAGCTAACTCCACTGCACTCCAGCTTGGGTGATAGAGCAAGACAAATATAAAAATTATAATTAAAAAAAGAAACAACCATAAAATAATAGAATAAAAATTGCTGTTTTTATGTAAAGATCTGCTTCTAATAACCTGCATATGATATATGGATTTACTTTTTTCCATTCAGCCTACCTAGTCTTCGCCCAATGTTGGATGTTAATTATTTGCCACTGACAGACATGAGGATAGCACGAACATTTTGTTTTACCAATGAAGGACAGGCATTATACCTCGTCTCTCCTACAGAAATTCAGCGGTTAACATACAGCCAAGAAATGTGTGATAATCTACAGGTAGGTCAGGAGGTACATTTATGAAAAAGACATTGGACATGGTAGAGAGAATGAGAAAGATGTCTAAAAACTAAAATATTATTAAGTCAGACAATAAACATGCCTTTCCAATAACATGTTTTGAACATATATTCTTCATTTTGAGCCTACCAACTTCTAGTATAGTTCTAGGTATTGCACAGAAATGATAAGAGGGAGACAATGCAAAGATCATTCACATTAATAGCTAATCTTTTTATTTATTTATTTTATTGTTTTTGTCCATGGATATGAAAGATTATAAACTCTCCCGTCAGGGTGGAAAATATGTATGTACATACAAAACTTTCCATACCATTCAGGGAGTTCAAGAACTCTTGAAGAAACCTTGTGATTAAGGGACACACAAAACAAACATATGTCCTGTGGGTTAGAATTGAGCATTTGCCTTTGATTGTAGCAGTAAGCATAGCCTAGAAACAGAATAGATATAAATGTCTAACCTTGCGTAAGAATGGTCACAACATTTTTTAAAAGCATCTTGGACATTTAACTAGTTAAACCCCCTCATTTTACAAATAAGAAAACTAAAACATATTTATTATAATATAGGGGTTAAGAGCATAAGCTCTGAACTACTCAAGTTGTATTTTGGCTCCTCCATTTGTGTGACTTTGGGCATTTTACTTAACTTATCTGTACACTCTACTTTGGAGCATTGTTGTCAGAATTTAGTAAGAATTCATGTAAAGGACTGAGCTCCGTGCCTGGAATATAGTATGTTTTTTTAAAAATAAATAATAATAAATATTAGTATCATCACCATTGTCATTCTACAGATATTTATTGAGTTTTTACTATATGCCTAATACTTGGCTAGACTCTAGGAACATGCTAATAAATAAGAAACAAGTCCCTGCCTGTCAGTGTGGAGAGACAGAAGTAAACAGACAATCACACTACTCTGTGGAAACTGCTATATATGGCTGTGCCAGTACTGGGGAGACATAGAAGGAGGACACCTGGGTTGATGGAGCAGAAGGGAAGCAGTTTAACCAGTTGACTCTCTAACGTGCTTTTTAAAAATTTTGTGACTATCCTTACTCAAGGGTAGATAAACCTTTACAGCTATCCTGTTTCTAGTCTGTGCATACTGCTACAATCAGAGACAAATGCCCAATTCTAACTCACTGGATATATATTTATTTTGTGTGTCCCTTAATCAAAAGAAGTTAGAGAAGGATTATGGGCACAACTGACTTCCAAATGGTAAATAGGAGTTATCCAGGTGACTGAATGGTTGGGGATGAAAAAGGTAAGATACTTTAGACAGAAGTTGTGGCATGCAAAAGCCTCAGGGCTAAGGAAACTGCCAAGAAAGTGCAGAATTGGGAAGTGAAAAGAGTGGAGGTGTTGTGCTGGAGAATTAGTCGAGTAGATCTTGCAGCCCCTTGTAAGCTCCCTAAGGAATCTATTATAGCATTTAACCCAAGGGCAGTGGTAAGTCATTAAAAAGTTTTAGCAGATTTGTTTATTAAAATAAATATTCTGGTTAGTATGGCAGTTGGTTTTCAGGAAGCATGAGGATGGAGAAAAGTTAGCAGATTCAATAGCTATAAAGTGTAATCAGTTGGATTTAGGGTTATTAGATATAGGAGTGAAGGAAAGGAAGGAATTAGTCATTTCTCGGTTTCTGGCTTGGGGAACCAAATAGATGATGGTGCCATTTCCAAAGAGAAGGGCTTCAGGAGGAGGAGCACAAGTCTCAGTAGAGGTAAGGGGAGCTGATGAAGTTAAAATCATACTGGAAGTTTGTAGGAAACCAATATTAGGTCACAGATCTCCTGACTCAGTCTAAGTTCCTTTCTCCACACTGATGGTTCTTAAACTCTGGTTAAGAACCTTGCAAGTCTGGTAAAAATATAGATAATGAGAGTACATCTATGTAGATTCTGATTTCATATATGTGGAATGCAGCCTAGATATGTGCATTTCTAACAAGCATTTCTCTAGTCATTGTAAAGCTCACCAAATATTGAAAACAATTGTACTTCACCCTATACAGTAGCTGCCTATTTTGACTCATTTAAATTATCTTTAATCATTTTATAATTTTGTACTCCTACAAAAATAGATCCAACCTTCCACATACCACCAAAGCTTTCCTATTTCATAGGGCAGTCTATGCTTGGTTCAGGGAAGGGTACCAGGATAAAAAAGAGGCTATAGTGACTGAAAAGGGATCAGAAGTCTAGTGGTAATTATTGAGCACAGGTGGAAATTAATCCTAGGGTAGATATACTAGCTTCCCATACTTTGGTGGAGGGAAGAAGAGGACAGATAAAGGAAAATTTTAGAATGTTTGTTACTATAGAAGGGGAGGAATAAAAGAAATGCCAGAGGGAGAACTGTGAGCACAGCAAAAATCACCATGAAAATACATGAAAAGCACACTGTTTTTTTTTTCATGATGTCTCCTAATATACCACAGTGTTACCTTTTTGTATATTAATTGATTTTTTAATGCTTTTTTCTTTGAATTTGATACAGGACATGCTAGGAGATTTGTTTACTCCCATAGAGACACCAGAAGCTCAAAACAGAGGCTTTCTTAAGGGACTGTTTGGTGGAAGTGGACAAACATTTGACAGAGAAGAGCTCTGTGAGTAAATTCCTGATTGTAAAAATGTATTGCAAAATAGAAGACATGTTTCTGTGTATGTGTATGTGCGTGTATAACTTAATGTAATATGTGATCTCAAATTCTAGACTACATATTTTTTGCTTCTTAAAGTTTGAATATTTGTTTCCTTCTGTACCAGAAAAATTATTTGCGTTTACCAAACATGAAAAAAGTGGTCACTTCATATTAGGAAATTGTGTAACAAAAATGATATATATAATTCATACAAATAATGAGCAAGTTAATAAATATCTCATTTACAAGTAGATCATACCTGCATGGCAATGTGAAGGTATTCAAAAAAGTCTAGAAAAAAGATTTTTGAATCTGCCTGACTTTAACCACTGCTGGAAAACAGATTCCTTATTCAGAATGTAAGATTTATCAATCCTACAGAATAAATTACTTAAAAAATCTACCAGTGAGACTTTGATAAACAAAATCGAAAAGTATTACTGTTTATCAAAGTCTCGCTGGTAGATTATTTATTTATTTATTTATTTGAGACAGAGTCTTGCTCTGTCACCCAGGCTGGAGTGCAGTGGCCTGATCTCGGCTCACTGAAACCTCTGCCTCCCAGCTTCAAGCGATTCTCCTGCCTCAGCCTCCCAAGTAGCTGGGATTACAGGAGCCCACCATGCTGGGCTAATTTTTGCGTTTTTAGTAGAGACGAGGTTTTGCTATGTTGGCTAGGTTGGTCTCGAACTCCTGACCTCAGGTGATCTGCCCACCTCACCCTTCCAAAGTGCTGGGATTACAGGCATGAGCCACAGCGCCCAGCCTTACTGGTAGATTTTTAAATAATAGGAAGATACTAGGGAAAATTTTCAGAGAGAAGGTATGAATATATTTTCCAGAATATCCTACCATCATTTGGTAGAATAGATCAAAATTCTCTTTCTCTGGAACTTTTAACTATGCAAAAACATCTAGGTCCCTTCATACAATAGAATATTATTTGGCCATGAAAAGGAATGAAGTACTGATACATGGTACAACATGGATAACCTTGAAAACATCTTGCTAAGTGAAAGAAGCCAGACAAAAAAAGGTCACATATTGTATGATTCCATTTATATAAAAGGTCTAGAATTCAGAGAGACTGAAAGTAGATTAATGATTGCCAGGGGCTGAGGCAAGGAAGGAACAGGGAGTGGCTGCCAATGAGCATGGGGTTTCTTTTTGGAGTAACGTATGTGTTCTGCAATCAGATAGTGGTGATGGTCCTACAACTTTGTGAATACACTAAAAACAAGTGAATTGTACACTTTAAATGGATAAATGTTATGTGAATTATATCTCAATAAGGCTCTTATTTTTAAAAAATTAGATTCCATCAACTCTTATTAAAAAAAAAATCTAGAATCCATTCCAGTATTACATCCTTGGGAATTCTAACTAAATTTCTGCCAAAATAGCTGTATTTTTCTTAAAAAAAAAAAAAATTTAAAAGACAGAATCTCACTTGGTTGCCCAGGCTTTGGAGTAAAGTGGCACAATCATAACTCACTGCAGCCTCAAACTCCTGGGCTCAAGTGATCCTCCTGCCTCAACCGCCTGGGTAGCTAGGACTACAGGCACATACTTCTATGCTTGGCTAATTTTTGATAGCTGTTTTTCAATTAAAAAATATTTTTCTTTATTGAGCGCTGCTGTGGTGGTATGCACTTGTAGTCCCAGCTACTTGGGAGGCTGAGGTGGGAGGATTTCTTGATGCCATGAATTCGAGTCAGGCCTGGGCAACATAGCAAGACCCTGTCGATAGAAATTTTTTTTCACTTCATTGAAATTGAATAAAACTGAGCTTTGTAGGTGACTGAGAAATTCTTTTAGTCTTTTAGAAATCACATTTTTTTTTTTTTTTTTTTTTGAGACAAAGTCTCACTCTGTCACCCAGGCTGGAGTGCAGTGGCATGGTCTCGGCTCACAACCTCCACCTCCCTGGTTCAAGAGATTCTCGTGCCTCAGTCTCCTAAGTAGCTGGGACTACAGGCACATGTTACCACTCCCAGCTAATTTTGTATTTTTAGTAGAGACAGGGTTTCACCATGTTGGCCAGGATGGTCTGGAATTCCTGACCTCAAGTGATCTGCCTGCTTCAGCCTCCCAAAGTGTTGGGATTACAGGCGTGAGCCACTGTGCCCAGCCACAAATTTTTAACATATGTAACTTATATGGGTAAATGTTATGTTTGTTTTATAAGTCAAATTTTTAACATATGTAACCATCATTCATATATTCATATACCCCATTTTTCAGTGTTTACGGAGAGAGAGAGAGATAGAAAGAGAGAGGAAGAGAACCTGAGGCCTAGAAAGGCTTATATATGAAGGTGAACAGAGAAGTCTGAAATAAAAACTTAGGCAGAAATTTAAGCAAATGATCAGGTCTAAGCTTGGAAGAGACATTAATATGGCTTAAATATGAAGTCACATATGTGAATATTCCAATTCAGCATCAAGAAATGCAATTATGCCATATTGTATGGAACACACACACATACAAAAGGCCTATGATAACAATGTATCTCACTGTCTCTTTCTTAGCATTTTTCTTAAGTGCTAACATCTCCAAACACATATATGATGCTCTTTTAATGAGAATTATGACAGTAGAATGTAATGTTAGTTCTTTGTCTTGGTGACAAGCTTGACTGTTTGAATTACTGACAAAATGTTTTAAATTGCTATTGCTTATATTCTCAGTTGGGGAAGCTTCAGCAGGAAAAGCATCCCGCAGCCTTGCGCAACACATTCCTGGACCAGGTAGTATAGAAGGGATGAAAGGCGCTGCTGGAGGGGTGATGGGAGAGCTGACCCGTGCACGAATCGCACTTGATGAAAGAGGACAGAGGCTAGGAGAGCTGGAAGAGAAAACTGCAGGCATGATGACCAGTGCAGAAGCATTTTCCAAACATGCACATGAGGTAAACTGCCTAAGTAAATACAGACATCTTCATACAGGAGTAACTTTAAGCATTTAGGCTCTGAACAAGAACGCTTAAACAGAGATCCACATAAGTAATCCTATATGAGAATCATGGTAGCCTGGATCTCTTCTAAGTATTATAATTCCCCCAATGCTTGGGAGAGAAAAGGTTTTTTGTTTGTTTGTTTGTTTTTAAATACTTTAAGGTATCGATACTTATTTACCTTAGGGGATAAAGAAAATTATCCATTGATTCTCATACATCTGGGATCCACATCCTCCATTTTGTCTCAGTCATGAAAAATCATCTTCTATCAGCTGAGTCTTTACAGCTTATTTTTAAAATCTTTCTCATATGCACTTTATTTCACAAAATAAAAGAAGCCATTCAGTTTGATTATAAGTTTTGAGATTAGATTTGCATGATTAGCTCAAAAAGGCCTTGCTTTAAATAGCACTTTTAAAGTATTTTAGCATCTTATGGTGGCTATTTTTTTCTTTGCAGTTAATGCTGAAATACAAGGATAAGAAGTGGTACCAATTCTAACTTCTAAAGAAGCTGTGACTGCTTTGAGAAACCATATTCAGGGAAACCAAATTTATTCCCAGCATCACTATTCAACTGCTAGAAGCCAGTTTCTTCTACAAAATGTTCCATTTACAGTCAATCTGAAATTATCATAAAGGAGATGTATCAGAGACGCTGTACAACCCAAAGGCTGGAGCCCTGGTTAAAATCCCAAGATATGGCTGAATTTGCCTTTTCCCATGTGGAATGGAGCTATCATCTTGGCATGTCATTCGATAAGGATTTATATTTAGGAACTACGGGGAGTCCTCTTGATTTGAAAATTCCTGTACAAACAAAAGCATTAATGCACTTAATGAAAACAAATCTTTGCATGATAAATTAACATCTTAAGAGGAAAAGAAAAAAAAAAGCATGTTGTGATAGAAGAAAAAAAAAGATTCATGGTAAACTATTTCTATCAATTGGGCCACACTCAACAATTTAAAAAATCTGCATTTGAAGATGTCAGTGCATTTCAAATATATTTGCCATACCCAACTGAAAAGGAAAACAAAACAAAACAAGAACCCAGAGTTTTCTCCTCATCATTTTACTAGAACATTATTGAATTCTTATGGCAAGAGTCTGATTAATGTTCTCTCTCCATGTTTTACATCATTCACAGTTCTGTCATAATCAAATATTGCCAGTATAGTAAATTATTCCCAACACAATTATTTTCATTTCTATCACCTTCAGAATGGGTTGCTGTTTTTAGCACAAACCATGCAGGGTTGGGTCACCTCAAAGCATTTTCTTCAGCCTGGCTTGTACTCTATAGGGGAGTTGGTAGTAGGTTTGGGGAATCTATAGGAATAATAGTTAGCTATGAGAACTGACTTCACAAAAAGGGAAATTTCACACACCCCAATTTCAGTTTCTAAAGTGATATATTTTAAAAGCTTCATTTGTATCCTTGTCTGCCAGTTACACAGTATATTACTGTTCAAACCCAGTAGGGCCTGCAATCGAAAGGTGCTCTTGCAGCCTGACATTCACAAACCAAACCAGATAACCAAACTGGTCATTCTCTTTAGTGTGATTCAGTAAAACCTCAGTTAATGTTTTGGGAAAGGGATTCTGATTTATGACATTTCTGATTTACAAGGGCTTTCATTAGAAAATACCTTTCGGTTTGATATTTACCACTGGAAATCTTTATAAAATATAGTGATGTGTTTGCTATCTTGGCCTCAGTCATCATTATTGACAACAGAAATACATAAAGAGTTTAATGATACAAAATCAATGTTTTTGTCACTGGGTCAAATAATATAAGCCACCAGATTATGTCAATAGATGCCAAACACCTGTCCCTTATTAAAAACTCTTTTAAAGTTGGAATAAAGAATATCCTTAACATGATACAAGGTATCTATTGTAACTCACCAGAAAAGCACCAGAATCAAAACCAAATAGACACTACCATTTCACATGATTCTGGAAGTCAAAAGTTATAGGAATGTATATATACATATTCCAGGACCCATCCTGTAATATGTTGTTTATTCAAAAAAAATTTTAATTATGGTTTTGGCTTATTGCATTTTTGTTAATCAAGGTCTCACTGGATTTACATTTGTGTTAAGACTTCACAATTTTCCTGAATTTCAGGTTATTTTATTAGCCAAAAAAACAGTATTTTTATTTCCTTTATAGTCTAATTTTTTGCCAGAAGTTGTACTTTCTAGCAAATGTTTCTAGTGGTACAATGTTCTCAGTAATTTTGAGAAAACAAAGATGAGTGAAAGAGTTAAGATAACATACACTAGGACAGCATTTCTCAGAGTCCTTGAATCCTCTTGTTAAAAAAGCCTCTCTGTGAATCTCCCAGACTCCTGTGAACAGCCTTATGGTAACAGAATCCAGCTTGGAAACACAGATATTACATGACTGTATAATGTATAGAATTATAAAATTATATGTTAAAAATATTAAAGAAACTTAAGATTAGGATCTAGAAAACACTAGTGGCCAAATTGCAATGTATTATTTGTACCACCAGTTTCAAAGACTTAGTTTTCTGATTTTCAGAACAAATACTTTATCATTTCTGTATTTTAAAAAAAAACCTAAAAGAGTAAAAAATTAGTTTATTTTAGAAATAATGAAATTCAGTCCAAAGTAGCAGTACCTTTGATGAGTATCTCTGAAGCCCTCAATAAGATTTAACTTGTTTTAACTTGATCTACATCGGGATTTCTCAATAGCGGCACTATTAGCTGAAAGTCTTTATTGTGGGGAACTGTCCTGTGTATTGCAGGATTTTAGCAACATCCCTGGCCTCTGTCTACTAGATGCCAGTAGGAACCTCCTAGTAATGACAATCGAAATGTCATGGCCAAAAGTGCTCCCAGTTTATAGCCACTATTCTACATCATATAAAGAGGTAGATTGTGTGAATATGTAATATATGTTGTATAAAACTGTACAATAAGTATACAATGTCTTCGCAAGATAAATTATTATACCCAAAATTACATGTGTGGTTCATATGCAATAACATACAATTTTGAAGAAAGCGTATAGGAATCAGTGAAAAATAACAACTACAGAATATTTTAAGGCACATAGAGAAAATATCAAAAAGGACATTATAGTATTTCACTGTAGAAGTGCTTAAAACTTTGGTCTCACTGAATAGATCAAAAGTTTATAATTAGCACACCAATTGGAAGTAAACAGGTGCTTCTAAAATGCTTGAAAAGAAAAGGCTCTTTGAAGTAGTTTAAACGTGTCTTTCAAAATTGTTTTTATAAGCCCTTCCTTAACGTAAGGGTACTTCATCTCACAAACTCCTGGTTAGTGGAATCCAAATTAATGAGGTTTTACTGTATCAAAATTATTTTTATAATTCAAAGAGACAGCAATAAGAAGAATCTAATGTGGATGTGATTTTTCTCTTTGAACATTTCTGTTCTGTTGCACTGACCTTAGCGTGCGTGCACACACACACACACATCGCCACCACTACCATCATCATCTTATCCTCACCTTTGGAAAATGAGTACTGTTGATCCATGTAATCCTTTGCATAGTCTCATCTTTCCTATCTTTCTTCTATTCTGGAACATAAGAAAAATACTCCTAGTAACGTGGAAAATGATACAGAAAGTGACTCTGAGCCTTAGTTACCATCAAAATTACACTTTATCTGCTAAAGCGATATCAGAAGATAAGGCTTGCAAACCACAGTCCCAACAAGTTGACCTTGTCTCCCTATGACTTCCTCAAAAGATAAGGCCTTTTTAGTGTTACAGCAGAAAATGGGCCTTTTAATTTATTCATCTATGAGAAGCTAGAAGTACTTCTCTGATAATAACATGAGCAATAATCCCTACCTTGAAATCATCCATTAATCTTGGAGTTTGGAGGGAGGGATGATTGATTCCTCATTGGTTTTAATCGCCTACAAAAGCAGTACTACTGACTTTGCTTCTTACACTTCACTGAGCCCCAGACTTTAGGGCCCCAATCACTGTCAAGATCATTGTCCGATGGGACTTTGGAAGGACAGTGACAGAACTGAATGAGATGTTTTCCAGTGATTCAGTCACAAAGATAAGTCTTTCAAATCTTTTGAAAGTGATTCTCAAATTAATAAATCAAAATCCAACTATTTTCCCTCAAAGTTTTTAGGGATCTGAAAGGAAAAAGTTTACTGTTGGAGTCCCTTTTTATGTGACCAATGTACCAGTTTTAAAGGTACCATCTATAGTTTATCTACATGAAGGGATCACCATGACTTTGAGAGAAAAAAGAATCAGATTAGGCCTAAGATTGGTTGAAGATTAAAATAGACTCTTACGTTCAAGCAGAAGGGAAAAATGAAGCCAATCTAGAAAAGTAAGCTAAACATCCTCTCCTTGGCTTAGGATCATTGGGACAAACTGGGAGTATATCTGTGTGATTACACCCTGCTATGAGAAAAAAGAACTGTAACCTGACCATGTTGGCTCACACAGGGCAATGCCAAAAGAAGTCAAAACGTGGCCGGGCACGGTGGCTCAAGCCTGTAATCCCAGCACTTTGGGAGGCCGAGATGGGCGGATCACGAGGTCAGGAGATCGAGACTATCCTGGCTAATACAGTGAAACCCCGTCTCTACTAAAAAATACAAAAAAACTAGCCGGGCGAGGTGGCGGGCGCCTGTAGTCCCAGCTACTCGGGAGGCTGAGGCAGGAGAATGGCATAAACCCGGGAGGCGGAGCTTGCAGTGAGCTGAGATCCGGCCACTGCACTCCAGCCTGGGCGACAGAGCGAGACTCCGTCGCAGAAAAAAAAAAAAAAGAAGTCAAAACGTATCAGGTCTTGGTCTCTGTGTCAGGAGAAATGTGGTAGCTTTCACAGCTTCTTCACCTCTGTCCTCTGTCACGCAACTCCATTTTTGGCTGGGTGCCATTTTTGGCTGGGTACTATTTCACATGCACACTGTCCTGGGTGCCAGAAATACTTGTGGTGTACCTGGTTTGAGCAGTACCTCTAATATGCACCATTCCAGGGAACATAGTTGTTAACATAACAAGTTTAGTGTGTGTATTTGCAGACAACATAGCCCTGAAAGCATGAAATGTAGAATAGGTAAGGTCTGTCTCAGAAAAGGAGGAGGAAGTACCAATTTGGTGCAAGAAGATTGTGGTGAGGAAGGACATGGGAGCCACAGTGAAGTGAAAGAGGCTTTAAGGAATCAGATACACAGATGCTTTGATTTCCATATTTATCTAGAGGAGTGATTCTCAACCTTGGCTCTACATAAGAATCACCTCAGGAAATTTTAAAATTCCCAATTATATTAAAATCGTTTGGAGTGGGAACCAGATACCAATATTTGTGAAAGCTCCAAGGTGGTTCTAATATCCAGCCAAAGGTGATTATCACTGCTTTATGGCCAACTAAGGAAAACTTGTTTGTTTGCCTTGGCTGGTGCTCCAGCCCCAGTTCTGAGTGGTCAGGGAAGGCAAAATGTAAGATATTGTAATGGTATTTATTCTGGATGTCTCAAAGAACAAAAGTATTTGGGAATTTCTGACCAGGCAATGCCCCATTAACTCTTAATAACCGTCTTTGTGATAGTCTCCTATGTGACTTGTCCATCAATTATTCCAATTAAAAGGTCTAGGTTTTTTTTTTTTCCAACTGTCTTACACATGTGACATCACAAGTTACCAGAAGTAGCACAGTACATACAACAGCATATAAAGCTAAGTGGAAAACTAATTCTTCATATTTAGACAGTGGAAATTCTCAAAACAATCATTTGCTAAATTAGGTCCAAATTTATTATTCATTCTTCTTCTGGAGGAGACATAGGTACCAGGTACCTGTTCTGTTGTAGGTATATTTCACTGGACTTGGTCTTAGCAAAAAGGAAGAACAAATCTTCCTTTTTGATTGTTATATCAAAAGCTCCCAGGGCCACTTGGATTTATTTGCTTAGTTTGGACATATGTTTAAAGGAAAAGAATACCTGTAACTTCCTGTATGACATCCAGTGCCCTGAAAGAGTGCTTACACCTTCAAAAAAGGAAAATCCAGCCTATCAAAGGCAGTAACGCATACTGAGAAGAAACTCAGAGTTATCGCCCTCATACTGCTTTCCCTCTGCTGTTGGCCCACCCTTCTTGACCGCAAAGCCAGAAAATAAACTAGGTGGTGGTTTTGGACAATTGTACACAGGATCAGAATCTCTAATAACCTATAATTTTTAGTACTTAATTATGTGATGTTTTATTCTAGGAAATAAGAAACAGATGACATCATTGATGTATCTTTCTTTCATCTTCAGAATTTTTGCATCTTTTCAGAAAATGACAAATTACTATTTTTCTGTTGCACTCAGCAATTGTGACTATACTTAACAAAATTCTTGTAGTCTGTAGAGATATCAATAAAATTGTATATGTTTGTACATAGATGCTCTCTTATGTCATGATGTCATGCACTAATGATTTTTGCCAAGATTACATATGGACAGAGGTAAGACCCATTTATAACACTATGAACTATGGTTTTGCAAAGTGTAATTGTTTTCAAAAGGCAGGGAGGGGGTGGGAGAGCAATGTACAGCAAATCTATCAAATACAACTTCCCAAAACTCACACGTTTTGCTAGAATTTATTAACCCAATAGCCATTCAAAATCTCCATCAATTTGAGGAAATGTGTTACTTTTTGTTGGAAGAATTTAAAGACAACAACTTTTGACGATGTTGATTGAAGTTCACCTTCAGTGAAGTACAAGTAAAAATAATTTGTTAATAATGCATCAAATGAAACCAAGGTGGATAAGATGTGCCTACAAACTTAACATGCAGACCTTACTTCCTCACTTCTTTTCAGCTCAGGCTTTGTCCCCATCCAGGCAGAAAAATTAAGCTACTATGGGCTTATTCCAGCTCTTAGTAGTTATGATAAACATTCATTAACTCAAGACCTCCAACAGTTCTCGGAGAGTGTGCTCTCCTGCACCCCTGGCTTTCATTAGCATAGTTAATTCCTCTCCAGGCACTTTCCCCATATTTATCTATACTCTGGCTGTAAACAACTGACTTTATTCTTCCAAATCCTGTCTAATTTAATCTCAGGAAAATTTCCCCACCACAATTTTTTTCCTAATTTTAGTTCCATATAAAAATGGAAAAAAACAGCCAACCAACTCTAGGCTAAAAAACTTGTTGATTAAAAATACAAATATGCATACTGACACTTTAAAATACAAAGTCCTTTTCAGAATTTTTCTCTCTCAGAATTTCTTCAAGGGGATCCATTTACCTTATTTTTCAATTACAATAACTCAAGCTTCAGATACTTGCATTCAATATCTGAAATACTGTTTCGACTTCCTTTCTTCCTCCTTCCCTTCCTTCCTGTTTCTTCCTCACCCCCTCCCTCCCTCTGTTCCCTGCTGCCCTTTCCTCTCCTCCCTTCCTTCCTCCTTTCTTTCCTTTCATTCATTCACTCCAAAAGTCAGCCACACTCAAAAAGGTTGGTGATGGCATCGCCATACAAAGACTGCATTGGAGTAGGGTGAAAAGGAAACAGCCCACAAAAGACAGCACTGGAGTGAAGTGGCAGGGTCAACCCTTCAGTGGTCAGTGATGGTGTGTGATGTTGGCATTGGAACAGGGCAGAAGGCAGCCCAGTGGGGTCAGGAGGTTGGCTACATACAGGGCATTGAACAATTAACAAGAATACTGATACTATGGGAGCCAGGTTTCTCACTGATGGAGAACAAAGAAAGGAAAAATTAAAAGGGAAAGCTAGAATAAACCCTAGAGTATTAGATTACAATTGGAAGTATCAGTGTAAATTTTTACATATATATAAAGTGTGTATATAATGTATACAAATATAGATGGGTATCGCTACATACTTTACATACATATGTGATAATAAAGATGTGTGTGTGCACATGTGCCTGCATAGTACATATATATTTCCTAATTCTGCACACCAAGAAGACAGGGAGCAAGCCCCTCACCCCCTGGAGCAATGAGCACAACTAGTGCCTGGATATTGATTTCCAATTACTATTCTCTGCTAAAAGGAACTGGAGTTCTCTGAAGAAATGTCTGATTTTAAGGTTAGAACATTTTTGTGTCAGAAAATAAAGTATTCAAAGAATAGGGACATGTCAAAAGGACACAGCAGCTACCTTAAAGGCTACACAGGACAAATCAGGTATAATTTGAGCATCAAGGCCAGGTGCAGTGGCTCATGCCTATAATCCCAGCACTTTGGGAGGCCAAGGAGGGAGGATTGCTTGAGACCAAAAATTCGAGACCAGCCTGGGTAACATAGCAAGACCCTGTCTCTACCCAAAATAATAATAATCATAATAATAATAACAAAAAGAAAAGAAAAAAGAAAAAGCATAACATGTCATAACAGAAATTTAGTAAGTACCCACTAGCCCACATTGATATAAATAAAAGCAGAAAGCGAAAACTCTTCCTTACAATAGAATATCAACAAATAAATAAATGTAGATGGAATTTTAAAATTACCATTTGGCAACCATTATCGTAATGACTTGGTCAACAAATACCAGTGGATGCTAAAACTAGTGAGGTAAAGTGGGACAGAGGAAGAGGATATTTCCACAGTCAAAGTATCTTCACAAAAAACATTTCCTAATCATAAAGAAAAATATAACTAGAGAAACATGGCAGACACCACCTTAATCAAGTTATCAAAGTTATCACCACCAGCAAGGGAACAAATCATCATGTGCAACCTGACAGGATGCAGTGAGTGAGAACCCACAACACCTCTGCAATATTCCTGCCAAAAATGCAGGATCAAGGTCTAATCATGAGGCAATAAACAAAAACAAATTGAATGACATTCTATAAAATATCTGCCCTCTATTAAACATTTTCAGTGTCCTAAAAGTCAGGGAAAGACGTGTTCCGGATTTAAAGAGACTATACGGTCATGACAACTAGGTGCAACTCTTGGTCTTGGATTGGACCCTTTTGCTATAAATGACATAACTGGAGAAATTAACAAAACCTGAGTGGTGATTTCTGACTTGATTGGGATTCTTGGTACTATTCTTCAAACTTTCACCTAGGTTTTAAATTATTCCAAAATAAAATTACAAAAATAAAATATTTCCAATCTTGCTGTATTACCTGTACTTCAATGGCATTGTCTTCTACCTTTCATAGCAAATGGACAGTTGCTTTGCAGCTTAAACAATGGTCTCGTGAGCTGGTTTGGGAATCCAACCATTATTTAAACATTTTTTTGAAATGTGTTTTAATTGCACAAATAATACATAAATGCATACTGTAATAATCATATGATAAATTTAGACAAGATCAAGTGAGTATTTCCTTTGGTTACCTCCTACTCATCAAAATTAACAAGTTATAGTTTGCTGTGTTTCCTTCTAAATATTTTTCTATGCTGCAACGTGCTTATTCATGTCTCTACTATGTCTCAGATCGTTCTATGTCAGTACCTATAATTCATTCTTTTTAACTCACTTATATTATCCCAAGGTGTCAATAAACCATAACTTGTTACCACTCTTTTACTAGTATTTAGATATTTTCCAGTCTCTTGATATTACAAACACGACTGCAGTGAACATTTGCACATGTGTTTTCCGTATGTGCAAGTGCTTAAGATGTTAATGTCAAGTGGAATTGCTGAATTAAACGGCATGCTCGTTCAATTTAAATAGATGTTGACTAAATTATTCTCCTACCAGTGTATAAAAATTAGTTTCCTTTCATCTTCACCTATTTTCAAATATTTTTATTTTTTCACACTGTTAAAGATGAAAATGGCATCTTATTGTTTTAATTGGAATTTTTCTGATATGAAAAGGTTTATTCCTCAGTGAGGCTTTCTGCAGAGAGCAAGCCAACGTGAGAAAACAAGGAAGAGACTGGGTTTTTATTGTGGTCAGAAGGTGGGCCAGGGATTGCAGCATGGGGTTTGCATGGTTTGAAAATCCCACTGGCACCAAAGAAGGGAGCATCGGATTTCCTCTCAGCTTACTCAGATGTGGACAGAAGAGGAAGTGGGAGAATAGAGGCACAAAACTTGTCAGCAAACATCAAAAGATGGAGTCAGACTCCACTACAGATCATTTGTCTATTGTTGATTTTTAAAATGTAGCTTAGCTTCTATGACTGATTTTTCCTTGCCTTGGAGTCTTCCTAGGAATTGTGTAGTCTCTCCCTCCTCCTCCCTGCAAGATTGGCTTCTGGGTTTAGGAGAAGGCTTACATTAACCCATGATAAAGGAGGAGGTGTGCTGGTCCTTGTCTTCCTCCCTGGATCCTCTGGGACTCAGTAACAGTGGCTGGTCTGTTGTGACCCTTGAGTACCTTCCACTGATATGTGCTGAAGTACAACTGGTGAATGTGTGGTTTGCTCTCACTCGGGGTTAGCACCATATGGTCCTCGCTCGCTAACTCAGCCTTACGTAGGCTATGGATCTCTTCTGAATTTGCTGTTGTGCCATGGCCCCTGGGTTAGACAGTTCAGTGTCTTTCACAATTTAACCTTATTGATGTCACTTTTTCATACTGAAAATTTTTCTTTATAATGTAGTCAAGTTTTATCTTTTACCTTTATGATTTTAGAACTTTGTTTTAAAGAAGTCTTTTATTTCTATAAAGTTATAAACATTCTCACATTTTTAAATTTACTTTCATAGCCTTCTTTTTAAATATTTAGGCTTTTAATCCATCTGGAGTATTTTGTGAGCATTTGACATAGAGATCCAACCTGATATATTTTACCAATGGATACTCTTATCACTACGTCGCTGTTTATGAACAGCCTATCTTTCACTACTGATTTGAAATGACATTTTAATCATTTCTCATATATGTATAAGTCTGTTTCTTAAATTCTTTGTGTTTTTTTTTTTTTTTTTGAGATGGAGTCTCGCTCTGTCGTCCAGGCTGGAGTGCAGTGGCGTGATCTCGGCTGACTACAAGCTCCGCCTCCCGGGTTCACGCCATTCTCCTGCCTCAGCCTCCCGAGTAGCTGGGACTACAGGAGCCCGCCACCACGCCTGGCTAATTTTTTGTATTTTTAGTAGAGATGGGGTTTCACTGTGTTAGCCAAGATGGTCTCGATCTCCTGAGCTCATGATCTGCCTGCCTCGGCCTCCCAAAGGGCTAGTATTACAGGCGTGAGCCACCACGCCCAGTCTAGTCTGTTTTAATACTCTTACTTGTCTATTTCTATCCCCTTATCAAGCTATTATATCTTTGTGATACATCCTAATATCTGATACAAATCTTTGTTATTTCTCAAGTTTGATAGGACTGTGTATTTTTTTCTTCAGGTGAGTTTTAAGATATTATCTATCTAAAAAATATAAAATCCTGATGAGACTTTGATGGAATTAAAGTTATAGATTAAAAATTAATGAAGTTTTTTGTTGGCATCGCTTCCTTTGGGACATCCTTATCTTTTTGTCACAACCATTTCCCTAATTTCTGTTAATTGTGACTTCACTGTTTCTCAGGTTGCTTTTCTACCATATCTCAAACAGCAGCAGTGTCAGCATTCCCAGGAAGGTAGTTATTCTGTAATTCCATTTATGTTCAATTTGAATTTCACTTCCAGTATTATCATTTTTTTACTTCTCTGGTACACTTTCATCTTTATTAGCCAACTTCCACTTTTGATTATCCATTTTTGTAGAAGGTGGATTTACCATTGGGAGACAAGCAATCAACACAACTACACTTTGCCATCTGTAAGTAAAGTGAATAACAGATGTGAAATGACCAATCATAGACAGCTTTTGGAAGAAGTGATGTAACTGGTCCTCATCATGATGCATGTATGAATTTCCTATTACTGCTACCAATTCCACAAACTTACTAGCTCAAAACAACTCAAATTATTATCTTGCAGTTCTAAAGGGCAGAAGTCCAAAATGGTCTTAACTGGGCCAGAGTCAATGTGTTGGCAGGGCTACATCCCTTCAAAAGGTTCTAGAAGAGAATCCACTTCCTTACCTTTTCCAATTTTTTGAGGGTTCCTGCATTCCTTGGCTCATGGACCATTCTTCCAACTTTAAAGCCAGCAGTGTAGCGTTTTGCAATCTTTCTCTGTTTCTGTTGTCGTATCTTCCCTGACTCTGACCATCTGCTTCCCTTTTATAAAGACTCTGTTGATTACAATGGAACCATTCAGATAATCCAGGATAATCCCCCACCTCAAGATCTCTAACTTAATCACATCAACAAGGTCCCTTTTGCCATGTAATATAACAGTTCACAGATTTTAGGAATTAGGATGTGAACTTTGGGATGAGAGGCATTATTCTGCCTAACACAATGTGCATTTCTTATTTATACAGTGGTTGTGGTTTGAAGAACTATCAGTGAAGTTTAAATTTCATGCAGTTACTCACAGTTAATATCCACTGGTAACTGAAATTTGAACTGTGTTGCAGGGAAGACTCATGTTATTAAGTAAATCATAGTAACTGGGATTTCTGCATACCTGAATCATGCAAAATGGGGATGGTCTGTTTCAGGTCCAGCTGACAGGTCAAACGGAATGAGAAAATGCATGTGACTACACAGACTAGGCCACGGCTGCAGAGAATGAGGCAGAAGGGACTTTTGTTTGACCTCATGTTTGAAGAACACTCACAGGTAAACAGATTGAGCTTTCTCTTGTCCAAAATCTTTCAAGCCTACCAGAATACTGACAGCACTTCAGCTTTTAAGAAACATAGTACAGTGGGGCGCGCCGAAGATGGCCAAATAGGAAGAGCTCCAGCCTCCAGCTCTCAGTGTGAGCAACACAGAAGACGGGTGATTTCTGCATTTTCAACTGAGGTACTGGGATCATCTCACTGGGTGACAGTGGCATGTCGGACAGTTGGTCCTGGTCCACGGATGCAGCCCAACCAGCAAGAGCTGAAGCAGGGAGAGGCATTGCCTCACGTGGGAAGTGCAAGGGGGAAGGGAATTCCTTTTCCTAGCCAAAGGTAATTGAGACACACAACACCTGCAAAATCGGGTAACTCCCACCCTAATATTGCACTTTACCAAGGTTCTTAGCAAATGGCACACCGGGAGATTATATCCCACACCTGGCCCAGAGGGTCCCACGCCCAGGGAGCCTCCCTCATTGCTAGCACAGCAGTCTGAGATCTAATTGTAAGGCAGCAGCAAGGCTGGAGGAGGGGTGCCCACCATTGCTGAGGCTTAAGTAGATAAACAAAGCCACCTGGAAGCTCGAATTGGGTGGAGCCCACCACAGCTCAAGGAGGCCTGCCTGCCTCTGTAGACTCCTCCTCTGGGGACAGGGCACAGCTAAATAAAAAGCAGCAGAAAACTCGGCAGAGGTAAATGCCCCTGTCTGACAGCATTGAAGACAGCAGTGGATCTCCCAGCATGGAGGTTGAGATCTGAGAATGGACAGACTGCCTGCTCAAGTGAGTCCCTGACCCCTGGGAGACATCCCCCACTAGGTGCAGACTGACACCTCAACCTCACACGGCAGGGTACACCCCTGAGACAAAGCTTCCAGAGCAAGAATCAGACAGCAACACTCACTGTGCAGCAATATTCTATCTTCTGCAGCTTCCGCTGCTGATACCCAGGCAAACAGGGTCTGGAGTGGACCTCAAGCAAACTCCAACAGACCTGCAGCTGAGGGTCCTGACTGTTAGAAGGAAAACTAACAAACAGAAAGGACACCCATACCAAAACCCCATCAGTACGTCACCATCATCAAAGACCAAAGGCAGATAAAACCACAAAGATAGGGAAAAAGCAGTGCAGAAAAGCTGGAAATTCAAAAAATCAGAATGCATCTCCCCCTCCAAAGGAATGCAGCTCATCACCAGCAACGGAACAAACCTGGACGGAGAATGACTTTGATGAGTTGAGAGAAGGCTTCAGTTGATAAAACTTCTCAGAGCCAAAGGAGGAACTACGTAACCAGCGCAAAGAAATTAAAAACCTTGAAAAAAGATTGGATGAATGGATAACTAGAATAATCAATGTGGAGAACACCTTAAAAGAACTGATAGAGATGAAAACCATAACATGAGAACTACATGACAAATGCACAAGCTTCAGTAACCGACTTGATCAACTGGAAGAAAGAGTATCAGTGATTGAAGATCAAATGAATGAAATGAAGCAAGAAGAGAAGTGTAGAGAAAAATGAGTGAAAAGAAATGAATGAAGCCTCCAAGAAATATGAGATTATGTGAAAAGACCAAATCTACTTCTGATTGGTGTGCCTGAAAGTGACGGGGAAAATGGAACCAAGTTGGAAAACACTCTGCAGGATATCATCCAGGAGAACTTCCTCAACCTAGTAAGGCAGGCCAACATTCAAAATCAGGAAACACAGGGAATGCCACAAAGATACTCCTCGAGAAGAGCAACTCCAAGACACATAATTGTCAGACTCACCAAAGTTGAAATGAAGGAAAAAATCTTAAGGGCAGCTAGACAGAAAGGTCGGGTTACACACAAAGGGAAGCCCATCAGACTAACAGCAGATCTCTCAGCAGAGACTCTACAAGCCAGAAGAGAGTGGGAGCCAATATTCAACATTCTTAAAGAAAAGAATTCTCAACCCAGAATTTCATATCCAGTCAAACTAAGTTTCATAAGTGAAGGAGAAATAAAATCCTTTACATACGAGCAAATGCTTAGAGATTTTGTCACCACGAGGCCTGCCCTACAAGAGATCCTGAAGGAAGCACTACATATAGAAAGGAACAACAGGTACCAGTCATTGCAAAAACATGTCAAAATGTAATGTCCATCAACGCTAGGAAGAAACTGCATCAACTAGCGAGCAAAATAACCAGCTAATATCATAATGACAGGATCAAGTTCACATGTAACAATATTAACCTTAAATGTAAATGGACTAAATGCTCCAATTAAAAGACACAGACTGGCAAATTGGAAAAGAGTCAAGACTCATCAGTTTGCTGTATTCAGGAGACCCATCTCATATGCAGACACACACACAGGCTCAAAATAAAGGGATGGAGAAAGATCTACCAAGCAAATGGAAAACAAAAAAACCCAGGGGTTGCAATCCTAGTCTCTGATAAAACAGACTTTAAACCATCAAAGATCAAAAGAGACAAAGAAGGCCATTACATAATGGTAAAGGGATCAATTCATCAGGAAGAGCTAACTATCCTAAATATATATGCACCCCATACAGGAGCACCCAGATTCATCAAGCAAGTCCCTAGAGACTTACAAAGAGACTTAGACTCCCATACAATAATAATGGGAGACTTCAACACCCACTGTCAACATTAGATCAACGAGACAGAAAGTTAACAAGGATATACAGGAATTGAACTGAACTCTGCACCAAGCAGACCTAATAGACATCTATAGAACTCTCCACCCCAAATTAACAGAATATACATTCTTCTCAGCACCACATCGCACTTATTCCAAAATTGACCACATAGTTGGAAGTAAAGCACTCCTCAGCAAATGTAAAAGAACAGAAATTATAACAAACTGTCTCTCAGACCACAGTGCAATCAAACTAAAACTCAGGACTAAGAAACTCAATCAAAACCGCTCAACTACATGGAAACTGAACAACCTGCTCCTGAATGACTATTAGGTATATAACGAAATGAAGGCAGAAATAAAAATGTTCTTTGAAACCAATGAGAACAAAGATACAACATACCAGAATCTCTGGGACACATTTAAAGCAGTGTGTAGAGGGAAATTTAGAGCACTAAATGCCCACAAGAGAAAGCAGGAAAGATCTAAAATTGACACCCTAACATCACAATTAAAAGAACTAGAGAAGCAAAAGCAAACAAATTCAAAAGCAAGCAGAAGGATAACTAAGATCAGAGCAGAACTGAAGGAGATAGACACAGAAAAAACCCTCCAAAAAATCAATGAATCCAGGAGCTGGTTTTTTGAAAAGATCAACAAAATTGATAGACCACTAGCAAGACTAATAAAGAAGAAAAGAGAGAAGAATCAAATACACACAATAAAAAATGATAAAGGGGATATCAGCACTCACCCCACAGAAATACAAACTACTATCAGAGAATACTATAAACACCTCTATACAAATAAAGTAGAAAACCTCAAAGAAATGGATAATTTCCTGGACACTTACACTCTCCCAAGACTAAACCAGGAAGAAGTTGAAACCCTGAATAGACTAATAGCAGGCTCTGAAATTGAGGCAATAATTAATAGCCTACCAACCAAAAAAAGTCCAGGACCAGACGGATTCACAGCCGAATTCTACCAGAGGTACAAGGAGGAGTTGGTGCCATTCCTTCTCAAACCATTCCAATCAAAAGAAAAAGAGGGAATCCTCCCTAACTCATTTTACAAGGCCAACATCATCCTGATACCAAGCCTGACAGAGATACAACAAAAAAAAGAGAATTTTAGAGCAATACTCCTGGTGAACATTGACGCAAAAATCCTCAATAAAATACTGGCAAACCGAATCCACCGGCACATCAAAAAGCTTATCCACCATGATCAAGTGGGCTTCATCCCTGGGATGCAAGGCTGGTTCAACATACACAAATCAATAAACGTAATCCAGCATATAAACAGAACCAAAGACAAAAACCATATGATTATCTAATAGATGCAGAAAAGGCCTTTGACAAAATTCAACAGTCCTTCATGCTAAAAACTCTCAATAAATTCGGTATTGATGGAACGTATCTCAAAATAATAAGAGCTATTTATGACAAACCCACAGCCAATACCATACTGAATGGGCAAAAACTGGAAGCATTTCCTTTGAAAACTAACACAAGACAAGGATGCCCTCTCTCACCACTCCTATTCAACATACTGTTGGAAGTTCTGGCTAGGGCAATCAGGCAAGAGAAAGAAATCAAGGATATTCAGTTAGGAAAAGAAGAAGTCAAATTGTCCCTGTTTGCAGATGACATGATTGTATATTTAGAAAACCCCATTGTCTCAGCCCAAAATCTCCTTAAGCTGATAAGCAACTTCAGGAAAGTCTCAGGATACAAAATCAATGTGCAAAAATCACAAGCATTCTTATACACCAGTAACAGACAGAGAGCCAAATCATGAATGAACTTCCATTCACAATAGCTTCAAAGAGAATAAAATACCTAGGAATCCAACTTACAAGGGATGTAAAGGACCTCTTCAAGGAGAACTACAAACCACTGCTCAGTGAAATAAAAGAGGACACCAACAAATGGAAAAACATATCATGCTCATGAATAGGAAGAATCACTATTGTGAAAATGGCCATACTGCCCAAGGTAATTTATAGATTCAGTGCCATCCCCATTAAGCTACCAATGACTTTCTTCACAGAATTGGAAAAAACTGCTTTAGAGTTCATATGGAACCAAAAAAGACCCTACATTGCCAAGACAATCCTAAGCCAAAAGAACAAAGCTGGAGGCATCACGCTACCTGACTTCAAACTATACTACAAGGCTACAGTAACCAAAACAGCATGGTACTGGTACCAAAACAGAGATATAGACCAATGCAACAGAACAGAGTCCTCAGAAATAATACCACACATCTACAGCCATCTGATCTTTGACAAACCTAACAAAAACAAGAAATGGGGAAAGGATTCCCTATTTAATAAATGGTGCTGGGAAAATTGGCTAGCCATAAGTAGAAAGCTAAAACTGGATCCTTTCCTTACTCCTTATATGAAAATTAATTCAAGATGGATTAGAGACTTAAATGTTAGACCTAAAACCATAAAAGCCCTAGAAGAAAACCTAGGTAATACCATTCAGGACATAGGCATGGGCAAAGACTTCATGTCTAAAACACCAAAAGCAACGGCAACAAAAGTGAAAATTGACAAATGGGATCTAATTAAACTAAAGAGCTTCTGCACAGCAAAAGAAACTACCATCAGAGTGAACAGGCAACCTACAGAATGGGAGAAAATTTTTGCAATCTACTCATCTGACAAAGGGCTAATATCCAGAACCTATAAAGAACTCAATCAAATTTACAAGAAAAAAACAAACAACCCCATCAAAAAGTGGGCAAAGGATATGAACATACACTTCTCAAAAGAAGACATTCATACAGCCAACAGACACATGAAAACATGCTCATCATCACTCACCATCAGAGAAATGCAAATCAAAACCACAATGAGATACCATCTCACACTAGTTAGAATGGCAATCATTAAAAAGTCAGGAAACAACAGGTGCTGGAGAGGATGTGGAGAAATAGGAATACTTTTACACTGTTGGTGGGACTCTAAACTAGTTCAACCATTGTGGAAAACAGTGTGGCGATTCCTCAAGGATATGGACTAGAAATAGCATTTGACCCAGCCGTCCGATTACTGGGGATATACCCAAAGGATTTTAAGTCATGCTGCTATAAAGACACAGGCACACGTATATTTATTGCGGCACTATTCACAATAGCAAAGACTTGGAATCAACCCAAATGTCCATCAGTGACAGACTGGATTAAGAAAATGTGGCACATACACACCATGGAATACTATGCAGCCATAAAAAAGGATGAGTTCGTGTCCTTTGTAGGGACATGGATGTGGCTGGAAACCATCATTCTCAGCAAACTATCGCAAGAACAGAAAACCAAACACAGAATATTCTCACTCATAGGTGGGAATTGAACAATGAGATGACTTGGACACAGGAAGGGGAACATCACACACTGGGTCCTATTGTGGGAAGGGGGGAGGGATAGCATTAGGAGATATACCTAATGTAAATGATGAGTTAATAGGTGCAGCACACCAACATGGCACATGTCTCCATATGTAACAAACCTGCACATTGTGCACATGTACCCTAGAACTTAAAGTATAATAATAATAAAAAAAGAAACATAGTACAGGTAAATATGCAAAAGAAATAATGATTTATCTTCCCTCTTACTGCTGCCATCTCTGCCTTTTTCACGCCCCCAAAAAAACTATGTCTCTTATGCATTAATAGTCAACTACTGATAATGGATTACACTTTCTAAAGCAACTATCTTTTTTTCATTATTCTGATTAATAAACATAAAAGAGCTCTTCTGGTGACTGATTAAGAATATAATTAGTGCTTTCTATGAACAAGCTATGGAGTAACTAAATAAGGGACATGGGTTTCTGACACTCTTAGACCAACTACAATTTTTAACAAAACAATTGTTGATATAAAGTTTCTCATAAATTCACTTTATTTCAACAGCAAAAGATTAGCTCCACCCCTCTGATTGGGATCACAAAGTACAGTCTTTTCAGCATGGGTTTTCTCACGATGCCACAAATAGAAAAAGGCACTAAGGGACTGATAAGGGGGTATTTTCTGTCTCTGGCAGTATTATATTTACCTGCAATAAAAACATCTGATCTTACAGAACAGGATACCTCTTGAAGAGGTATAGTTTATTTTATAATATGTAAGTATTCCAAATACATTCATTGTATGAATGAGGGAAGGAAAAGCAATAAGAAACATTTCACGAATATTCATTCCTAGACTCTAACTATACCAAGTCTTACCACTTTATAGAATTCATAATTTATTAGCCAATACTATTTTAAAATACTATTTCGGTACTTTAAAATTGATATTAGAGGAAAAAAAGTCACACACAATGCCTAACACCACCAGGGTGAAACCAAATCTTTATCTGCCTGTGGCTCTGTCGGGGTCGATAGAGGCAGCAGCTTCATATTCTTCATGGTTTACCCAGACAGAGGTGGAGCCAAAGTGCTAAGTGCATATTTCAAGCATCTGTTCTGAATATGTTTAAAGCCACAGTAAATTACAAAAGGCAAATTCATAGATGCTCTTTGAAAGTGAATGTAACTATTATACTTGGTATTTTACTTCCCCCACTCTCCCAGAAGATGCTATAAAGACAGATCCTAATATATAGGTTGAAACTCTCACTATAAAATCACTAGGCTAAGTCTATCAAGACTTGAAAGTTTGTTTTCCTGAGGAAGGTGAGAGGGTAATCTCTGTTCTTTCCAGGCGACTGTATCTGCACAGGCTTCCCTGGGAGGACTTCAGCAGCAGCACAGTTACACATCAAAGTCCTTCAGCTCTCCCCAGCTGGCACCTATTTTCACTTTCACTTTCAATTTCACAGACAGTTTTACAGCACTTTCCATTTCATTCTTGACAATCTGAGCTACCTAAGGGGAAAAAAAAATGAGGTTAACAAACTCTCTGCTCAGTCAAAGAATGTTTCCCAAGTCACCCCCTGAGAAGGTTATAAACCAGACTGGAGCTCTTCACCCAATGGTGCTTAAAATGCTAAATCAGAAAAAATAAAAATAAAAATAAATACATAAAAAGACATCTCGAACTCTTCTTCACGGGTGAGCAGGAGTTTCTGAAAGTTTTTGCTAGAATGCTTGGAGCTTGGAAACCCTCAGGGAAAGACTCCAAATTTGTGTTTAATTCCTCCAAGACAAAAACATCTCTGCATTGGCAATTTCTTCACTGATTAAGAACGAGTACAAAATGGAACACTCTTGGCAACTTCTCTACCTGTAAGGACTCAACATTTATACAGCCATCCTGGGGCTAGGGTAGAGTTCCAAAATCCTCATGCATAGGAATAAAAGCTGTCAGCCTGACAATCCAGTGTCTTGGCTTCCTATAGAATGGACACAAGCATTGCAAAAATACCTGAACAACATCTTCTTCTGCCACTTCATACAGGAGTTCATCATGGAGTTGAAGGATGAAAAAGCCTCCTCTGACTGGGCAGAACATCCCTTGCAGTTTTCTCTTTCGTAATAATCCTGCTTCATGAAAAAGGAGCAAAACTGATCAGCATGTCGCTGAGTCATAGGAGAATGTTTTTAGAGATCCTGACTAACTCTGAGGAATGTTAATGAAAAGATTAGAACACACAAGATTAAGAACTATCAGGAAAATAACTACTTGCTGGTTGCTACCTATCCTAACTATCCAGTGTAAACTCACCAACTTCCTCCCAGAAAGAAGGAGTCTCCCGAAGAAGTCAGTAAATGGGGTGTGAGGAACTCTGCTCCAAGCTCTAGTCCAACTTATTTCTCACGAATAACTAACATTTTCTCTTTCCATGGAGTCCCCCTACCACCACCTGAGTAATAGCACCAGGAAGGTATGGGGCCTGATTCCTGCCCCAGGAAAGCAAACTAATACTGTTATGCAGTGTTTCTTAAGGGGGACACCCCCTCATGTCTTTGTATGGCCAGAAGTGTCATCATGATAGAACTGATGCTTCCCCAGTTGAACCGTACACACTCTAAACAAGTAATTCTAAACCTAGGCTCCCAAAGTGGACTTCAGAGACTACATAAACCCCTTGCGGTTATATATAAGAGTCTACGTCTGTACGTTTTTCTATGGAGATAATCCATACCTTCCAGTGGCCATAACTTCAAAATATGTACTAGATTTAGTTACTATTTCCCCATTAGCTGGACCTAGTGGTACAGATTATGCCCTTCTGCCCAAAAAGATAAAGCTCCACATGAACACCTTTACTGGAACTGCCTTTACTTGTTTGCTTAAACCTCACAGCAGACATCTTCCTTTCTGTTGTCCAAATTCTCTACTTATCTTCCAGGTCCAGCATGAGTACCTTCTCCCTCAGTATCTGGTGCTTCCCTCAGAGATAGAGTTCTTCAACTGTCACTATCTGCAGTGCCAGTTTGCTCAGAGGTGGCTCTCACACAGTAAGCAAACAAAAGCACCTGAGGCTGGAGCAAGCTGCTTCCACACTAGGACTGCAAAGGCTGTACCTCTGTTCACCAGTTCGGCTGAAATCTGATCTGCCCCATGAAGCCACACTTGGCTCACACCATTGACTGTCTGGATGCTCTAGCTTTCTGATGACCATGGCTTAGACCTCTTGATTTCCCTTGGCTACCTGGCTTCTGATGCAGAATGCCACGATGTTCTTGTTCCCCATGTGGTCTGTTTCCTCACGCTCACCTTCCTTTCATCCCACTGACCTAGCACCACTTTAAGCTGGCATGACACCATGAAGCCATCCTTAGTGACAGAGTCATATCGCCTTCCACTGACTCTTAAAGTCATTATTGTCTGTATCCTCATTTTGACATTTATCACTCTGCTGTGTGGAATTAATAAAAATACTTTAGTCCGGTATCATACCTTCTTCTCCTTTCTTAAATAGACCTTAAATTTAAACATAGATTGATAACTTTTACTTCTAAATCCCCAAAGCACACAGCACAGTATTACTCCCCAAATAAGTTTAATTATATTCTCCCTCTATTAAATATAAATGTGTATGTGTGTGTATATACACACATAGTCCCAAACTCAAAATGAACGAGGGGTCTCAGATATTTTGGGGGGAGACTGATGACAAAATTAATAATCCTCACTTAATGAGAAAATAAACTTCTATATCTACATATTTTCGTACATAAGTGAACACGTTATAACTGACTGTATTATTCTCTATAACCTGTATGTATGTCTGTTCCAGAAAGATCAAATCTTATCCTCAATAGCTGAGCGCGACCTTTCTGCCCCATCTCTAGCAGCTTTTTCTTCCTCTGTATGCACCAAACCTTAATTTCTTCCCAGGAAAATTTAAAACATGCCTCCTGGCTGGGCATGATGGCTCACGCCTGTAATCCCAACACTTTGGGAGGCCAAGGCAGGCAGATCACTTGAGGTCAGGAGTTCTAGAGCAGCCTGGACAACGTGGTGAAACCCCTTCTCTACTAAAAAAAAAAAAAAAAAATTTTAAATTAGCCAGGCATGATGGCATACTCCTGTAATCCCAGCTACTCGGGAAGCCGAGGCAGGAAAATCCCTTGAACCTGGAAGGCAGAGGTTGCAGTGAGCAGAGATTGTGCCACTGCACTCCAGCCTGGGTGACACAGTGAAACTCTGTCTCAAAAAAAAAAAAAAAAAAGTCTGCTGTCATGGTTTGACAATCTCAGTGACAGTGAAATAGTATTTAAAGCAGAACTATGGACATGTGACAGAAGAAAAAAAGAAAATTTCACTGTACTTGTTAGTACAAGAAATAATTTATCCAAGCAATAAAGCGAAAACTCAGGGAAAATATTCTGAAAATAAGAACAAGAAAACAATGTCAGCAAAGTAACATATGTGATAAAGAGATCAAAAGTATATTCTAAGACCAGAGAACACTGAAGGTCATAAATAGGAAAATCAACGTGTTCTTAAAATATGGTCTGAAGACCACAGAGGATCCCAAAATCTGCAGTCAAAATTACTTTCATAATAACACTATGAAGCTATTTGCCTTTTTCAGTTTCATTTTCTTATAAGAGCACAGCTCACAGGTGAGTTTGTTATTACTTTAAATGCTTATGTTTTAAAATTCCGTTTTAATTTATAATATGGTAAATATATAGACATAACCCACAAAAACAAGAGCTCTTTGAAATCCTTAATAATTTCTAATAGTCTAAAGACATCGTGAGACCAAAACATTTGAGAACTGTTGAGAAATAAAATAAAAAATACTTCCCATTTACATTTCCGATATAATTATTCTCGCCATGTCACAGCATAGGACTCATCTATGAACAAACCTGTTCGGTCACTTTGGAGCATACCCTCTCGATGGCCATGGGATTTGAAAGTTGAGTGGAAGGTCTCTAATTGCTTCTGAATGTTAACTGTGGCTATTTTGACAATATCAGCTGCCGATCCTTGGACTGTTGTGTTGATAGCTTGACGCTCAGCCTATAAAAATCAATTAACAGGTGCTCCACCAGATATGCCAACATGATTTCATACCTTCCTTCAGTGTCCACAGATCAGTGCTCACATTAGCAGCCAGACTGGAAAGCTGGACTGAGATGTGACCCAGGACACCAACTATCAGGATGCATCCTAAGAATAACAACTATCATGGTCCATGTCTCTAGATTCTGGGGTTTCCACATTAGGGCAGACAAAAATATAAGAAGGTCAGATTGCTTCAGCTTAGTATCTTGACTACTTAGTTAGGATCCAAAAACTACTTTGCACTTAGAATGTATTTATCTCGTCAGTGTCTGGCTGTTCTAGGCATCATTCTAAAAGATCTACTACTCAAAATAATCTTAATCCTAAATAAGTAGAATATCATTCTTTGGGATGTGGGTTGGAATGTTCTAAGCACACCCTCTATACCAATGGCTTCTTGGTCTTATAGAGTTTGAGCCCAGCAGGTATGGAGCCCTCTGATGTGAATCAGAGCTTTTCATGGGCTACTGAGGCAAATCCTTAGCGGCTAGTGAAAATGCACATCCTAGATCCCTGGGTATTCAGTTATAACTTCCTGGAAATGACTGCTGCCAAGTGCTTCCTGCCCACTAAAATTAATCATCTTGGAAGAGTAGAGGAGGCAGTTTAGGTTAATATCCAGGTGTCATCTATATATGAATATCATTCCCAGTGCCCCAAAATATCTCAGAAAATGAAAAAGGTCTACTCCAGGGAGCGGGGTGGGGGGGTGTCAATGTAATACGAGAGGTATTCTCTAGTCCTCTGTCACCTGAGCTGTACCCAACTTGTAGTATATGAAATGCCTGTAATCTCAGCTACTCAAGAGGCTAAGGCAAGAGGATCAGTTGAGGCCAGGAGTTTGAAACCAGCCTGGGCAACACAGTGAGACCCTGTCTTTAAGAAAAACAAAATAAAACAAAAACCTCTCTCCGCAACTAAAATTACTAATGAGAAGGAGAAAAGGCCACACACAATGTGGGAGAGAAATATTTTCTACACATGTAACCAGTAACAGGTTCCTAAAAATTGATAAGAAAAAATGCAGAAAACTCAACAGAAAATTTAAAAAGAAAACCAGAATAGGTATTTACCCATGAAAAAATAACTAAATGGCTAACAACACATTTATAAGGTTGCTCATTTGTAAGGTTACCTCACTAGCAGCCAAGGAAACACAAATTAAAACTACAGGACACTACTTTATACCCACCAGAATAGCTAAAATTATATTACCTTAACAGCAAGTGTCGACAAGAATGTAGAGCAGTGAGGACTCACATACTCTCACGATGGGAGGACAAACTGCTGTAATCTCCACAGAAAACAATTTGGCTTTATCTACTGAGTTGAAAATACGCAGCAATCCTACCACTGTGTCTTTACCAAACATAAATGCACCAAGAACCTTGTACAATCATGTTCAAAAACACAATAGTTTAGCTTCAAACTGAAAACCCAAGTTCTTATCAAGAGAAAAACAGATAAATTATGGTATATTCATATAACAGTATACAGCTGTTCCTACATGAAACAACAAGAATGACTTACCCACGTAATTTTGAAAAAAGCTAGATATAAAAATATACATATATGACGTATACGGAGCTCAAAAAATACAAAACAAAACTACAGTGTTAGAAGTTATAACAGTGGCTCTTTCTGGGAAGGCGATGGGTGGTGATTAGGAGGATGCATGAAGGGCGCTTCTGGGGCACTGCCAATATTCTATTTCTTGCCCTGAGTGGTAGTTACACAGGTGTAGCTCTGTGATAATTTAGTGAAATCTACATTCTCTATGTGTGAGAATGTACTTTTCAGTACAACAAAAGTTTGAACAAAAGCAAAAACCAAAACAAACAAAAACCAAAAAACAACCTGGCTATGTTTACTCTATTCCTAATTCAGAGGGCTGGAATTTTTTTCCTCAGCAGCAACATGATGAATCAGAACTTTAACACTGAAGTATTTGGCATGAAAAAGCCTTATTACTCTCTCACATCTTCAGGTGCAATAATATTTTCACAAACATATGATTCATTTACATTAATAACTATATATTCCATGTTTTATCATGTAAATTCCAGAAAACATAATCAGTTCCTATTAGATCAAGTCCAAATTTCTCAGCTTGCCATTAAAAGCCTTCTGTCATTTAGAAGAAGCCTTTTAGTCTCCTAGCTAGCTTCCAGCTGGCTCCATCCATCCAGGAGAAAATTATCTACCCCTACGTGACAACTCAAACTCTCCATTCCTACCAGTTTGGCTTCTAGCCAGTCCTCACTCAGTTATCCTTTCTCATTCCCAACAGCCTAAACTTTAAATAGCCTTCAAGAATCTGTTTAAGTCTTTCCTTCTCCCTGAAACCTAAATAATTAAGTATATCAATGATGTTTTCATATATATTTTTTTTTGTTTGCATTATCTCTTCCAAGACTTAAAACTTAGGTTTCCTAGTCCATCAACTAAAGTTACTAGTTCACTTAGAGATACAGTAAAAGCCTGATAAATATCTGATATTTGCATGTGGATATATGAGAGGCTACAGAGTAAAGAAGTAACAAAAAGCCAACTATTCTTCCACAGTCCCTAAAAGCATTAATGCTCAGAAGGCTTTGAGCTCGACAGAAGTTTAGCTGGGTATTTTCGCTACATGCAATGTCTAATGAGCACTAAAACACAAAGTTATGGGTGAAGGGCAAAAAACATCTAGTTAAAATAGGAAGATTTGAATTATACTAGAAGCTTAAATACTCAGGTACACAGAATACTTTGATGAATCCCAATGAATTCAGAAAGAGACTTAAACATAATTTGAGCACATATCAATAAATCTTTTAAATGCTGTTAAAAATAACCTTATTCACTATTTGGGATATCCTAATAATCTCTGACGAGATAGTGGTTTTTTTGTTTTTTTGTTTTTAACATAGGGTCTCATTCTGCCACCTAGACTGGAATACAGTGGTTCAATCATGGCTCACTGCAGCCTCCAATTCCTGGACTCAAGCAATCTTCCCACCTCAGCCTCCCAAGTAGCTAAGACTACAGGCATGCACTACCTCAGTCAGCTATTTTTTTTTTTTTTTTTTTTGTAGATATGGGGGTCTCACTATGTTGCTCAAGTTGGTCTCAAACTCCTGGGCTCAAGCAATCCTCCTGCCTCAGCCTTCCAAAGTGCTGGGACTACAGGCATGATCCACCGTGCCTGGCCAGATAGTGCTTTTAAAATAAGCAAACAAGTAGAATGAACCAAAAATTAATCAAAATTTAGTGACTGGCTAAACTCTGAGGAATGTTAGCAATTTGGTATGATATGATAAATTAATATATGATACAGGAAACAAAGAATAATTAGCAAATGTAAAAGTTAAGTTTATTTACAACTTATTACCTAAGCTAACAAATAATTGGTTTACTGCAACAGAACATTTAAAGTATTATTAAGTAAAGACACGTTTACATTAATCCCCAGACTCTGTTCAGCAAATACTGGCATGTGCCATCACTTCAGAAGTCCTTAATGAAACCAATGGTTGACTCTGTCTACACAGAAGATACAATTAATATGCCAGTAATCCCTAAAATGGACATTTGTAGTATTTACTCTGCTGAAAAAGTACATGTCATTGAAATGTTAACTTAAAATTCCTAAAAAATTTCAACATACGTGAGCTTTATGATAAGGGTTGTTGTCTTTGATTCCTGGTAAATATCTACGCCTTCCCAAAATGGTCTGAACAAACCCATCTCTTTTACAATTTTTCACTGTCTCTCTCATGAATTGATTAATCCCTACGAAGAAAATACAGAAATAATTAATTAGAACTGAAGTATATCCTTCACTTTATTCACTGGTTTAAATATAGCAAAATATACCAAAACCCCACCATGATTCTTAACATTAATATGATATCATCAAACCAGGCATACAAACTTTCACCTTTTCTAGACTCAAAAAGTTAGAAATAAAAGACACTTTAGAAATGAAATACTCTAACTCTTTGGGGTTTTTTGTTTTTGAGACAGGATCTTGCTCACCCTGTCACCCAGGCGGGAGTGCAGTGGTGCCATCACAGTTCAGTGCAGCCTGGATCTCCCCAGGCTCAGGTGATCCTCCCACCGCAGCCTCCTGCGTAGGTGGGACTACAAGCACCACATCACCATGCCAGGATAATTTTTGTATTTTTTGTAGAGATGAGGTTTCGTAATGTGGCCCAGGCTGGTCTCAAACATCTGAGCTCAAGTGATCTGCTCACCTCAGCCTCCCAAAGTGCTAGGATTATAGGTGTGAGGCACTGTACGTGGCCTTTGTTTTTTGAGTAACAACAACAAAAACAAAACATAAAACTAAAAATTCCAGAACAGTGCAGATATCTAAGTGTTTTTACTCCAGGATCTTAAGATTATTCCCCATCACTTTTCACAAGTTTCTGTTGATTGTGTGAATCCTCTTTTACTCTCTCATCTTATTCCTAGGTTTAAAACATTTCAATAGCTCCTTATTACCATCTACACTATGATCCAAAGTAGGACCTTGCTGAAATTAATGCATGAGTTATGATAAATATTTCACTAGGAATAAACATGACCCACTTCTTAAAATTAAAAAAGACTATGTGTAGCGTAGTATTCAAACGTATTCGTATTTCCTAGACCAGCATTCATCCTTTGCAATCTGGGTCGGTCATTATGTCTTAAGCATCTCCAGGATGAATCCTTTGCTGTTGGCAATATGTGATCAATAGCATGGGAATTTCCAAAAGCCATCAGACTCTCGTCTTTTTCTGTTTAAGAATTACTGTGATATTTTCGGGTGAAGAGGAAAGAAAATGGTGAGATTTAGGAGGCTGCACCTCTACAAAATCTCTTACTGAACTCCGATGAGACCTCCAAATACTCAAAGAGCTACTTTAAAAAACAATCAGTGCTGAGGTATAATTTACATGCAACAAAATGCACTCACTTTAAACAGTTTGAGGCATTTTAACAAATGTACACACCCCTGCAGCTACTACTACAAGATACGAAACATGTTCATCTCCCTTTACAGTCAGGCCCCATGATCACCCTCAGAAACTCACTCATCTGCTTTATGACACTCTTGAGTTTCATGTTCATGAATATCATACAAATTGAATGAGACTGTATATGCTCATTTGTGTTTGCCTTCTTTTGCTAAGAAAAACATTTTTAAGAATCATCAATATTGGGCCGGGCGCGGTGGCTCAAGCCTGTAATCCCAGCACTTTGGGAGGCCGAGACGGGTGGATCACGAGGTCAGGAGATCGAGACCATCCTGGCTAATATGGTGAAACCCCGTCTCTACTAAAAATACAAAAAACTAGCGGGGCGAGGTGGTGGGCGCCTGTAGTCCCAGCTACTCGGGAGGCTGAGGCAGGAGAATGGCGTAAACCCGGGAGGCGGAGCTTGCAGTGAGCTGAGATCCGGCCACTGCACTCCAGCCTGGGCGACAGAGTGAGACTCCGTCTCAAAAAAAAAAAAAAAAAAAGAATCATCAATATTGTACTGAGTATCAATATTTAATTACTATTCTTGATCTATACTATTCCGTTGTGGACGTATAACAAAATTTGTTTATACATTTTGCTGTTGATAGACATGTGGCCTGTTCTCAGTATCTGGCCGTTGTGAATAAAGCTGCTATAATATTAATGTACGAGCCTTCCTTTGGACATGCTTTCATTTTTCTTGCGCAAATACCTGATAGTAGAATTGCAGGGTTATATAGTTAAATGGATGTTTAACTTTATTCAAAAGAGCCATACTGTTCTCCAAAGTAGTTTTACCATTTTACAATTAAATGAACAATGTAAAAGATGGTGTTTTTAATATTGGCCATTCTAGTGTTTTGTAATGGCATCTCTTTGTTTTTTGGCATCTCAATTTGCTTTTGCTTGATGACAAATAATGACAATGTTTAATATGGTCATTCATATTTTTGGAAAGTGTCTCCTCATATCTTTTGACCTTTAATTTATCGGATTGTTGAACTTCTGAGCATTGAATGGTAAAAGTTCCTTCTGGATATACATCCTATGTTCAATAGAAGTACTGCAAATATTTCTTCCCAGTTTGTACCTTGCTTTTACATTTTTCATAATTTTTTTATTTTTGTGGGCACATAGTAGGTGTACATATTTATGGGGTACATGAGATATTACGATGCAGGCATGAAATGCATAATAATCACATTAGGGAAAATGGGGTACCCATCACCTCAAGCCATTTATCATTTGTGTTGCAAACATTCCAAGTATACTCTTTTAGTCATTTTTAAATGTACAATTTATTATTATTAACTATAGTCACCCTGTTGTGCTAGCAAATACTAGTTCTTAGTCATTCTAACTACTTCTTTGTACCTATTAACAACGCCCCCCACCCCCAACACTCTTCCCAGCTTCTGGTAACCATTATTCTACTCTCTATCTCCACGAGTTCAATTGCTTTAATTTTTTGCTGAGTGACAAATAACTGAGAACATGTGAAGTTTGTCTTTCTGTGCCTGGCTTATTTCACTTAACATAATGACCTTCAGTTCCATTCATGTTGTTGCAAATGATAAGATCTCATTCTTTTCTATGACTGAATAGTACTCCATTGTGTATACGTCCATTTTCTTTATCCATTCATCTGCTGATGGACACTGAGCATGCTTCCAAGTCCTGGCTATTGTGAATAGTGCTGCAATAAACATGGGAGTGCTTGCAGATGTCTCTTCAGTATACAGACTTCCTTTCTTCTGGGTATGTACCTAGCAGTGTGATTGCTGGATCATATGATAGCTCTATTTCTACTTTAGTTTTTTGTTTGTTTTTGAGATGGAGTCTCACTCTGTTGCTCAGGCTGGAGTGCAGTGGCGTGACCTCAGTTCATTGCAACCTCTGCCTCCCGTGTTCAAGCGATTCTCCTGCCTCAGCCTCCCGAGTGGCTGGGATACAGGCACCCACTACCATGCCTGGCTAATTTTTCTGTATTTAGTAGAGACGGGCTTCACCATATTGGCCAGGCTGGTCTCGAACTCCTGACCTTGTGATCCGCCTGCCTCAGCCTCCCAGAGTGCTGGAATTACAGGCATGAGCCACGGCACCCAGTCTATTTTTAGTTTTTTGAGAATCCTCCAAACTGTTCTCCACAGTAGTTGTACTAATTTATTCCCACCAAAAGTGAATGGCAGTTCCTTTTTCTCTACATCTTCGCCTGCATTTGCTATCACTTGTCTTTTGGATAAAAGCCATTTTAACTGGTGTGAGATGATATCACATTCTAGTTCTAATTTGCATTTCTCTGATGATCAGTGATGTTGTGCACCTTTTCATAAACCTTTTTGCCATTTGTATGTCTTTATTTGAGAAACATCTATTCAGAGATTTTGCCCATTTTAAAATCAGATCTTTTTTTCTACAGAGTTGAACTCCTTATATATTCTGCTTATTAATCCCTTGTCAAATGGGTATCTGCAAATATTTTCTCCCATTCTGTGGGCTGTGTCTTCACTTCGCTGGTTGTTTCCTTTGTTATGCAGTTTTTTTTTTTAACCTGATGTGATCTCATTTGTCTATTTTTGCTGTGGTTGCCTGTGCTTGTGAGTATTGCTTAAGAAATCTTTGCCCAGACTGATGTACTGGAGAGTTTCCCCCATGTTTTCTTGTAGTAGTTTCACAATTTGAGGTCTTAAAGTTTTTAATCCATTTTGATTTTTTGTATATAGTGAGAGATAGGGGTCCAGTTTCATTCTCCTGCATATCCAGTTGTCCCAACACCATTTATTGAAGAGACTGTCTTTTCCCCAATGTATGTTCTTGGTACCTTTATTGAAAATGAGTTCACTGTAGATGTGTGGGTTTCTTTCTGGGTTCTCTATTTTGTTTCATTGGTCTTTGTGTCTGTTTTATACCAGTACTTATCCTAGTACCATGTTGTTTTGGTTACTGTATGTCGGTAGTATAATTTGAAGTCAGGTAATGTGATTTCTCCAATTTTGTTCTTTTTGCACAGGATAGTTTTGGCTATTCTAGGTCTTTCGTGGTTCCATATAAATTGTAGTACTTTTTTTTTTTTTTCTATTTCTGTGACGAGTGAAGAATGTCATTGGTATTTTGATAGGGAATGTATTAAATCTGTTGATTGATTTGGGGAGTATGAACATTTTAACAATATTGATTCTTTCAATCCATGAACACGGAATATTTTTTCATATTTTTGTGTCCTCTTCAATTTCTAGCATCAGTGTTTTATAGTTTTTCTTACATAGATCTTTCACTTCTTTGGCTAATTCCTAAGGGTTTAATTTTATTTGTAGCTATTATAAATGAGATTACTTTCCTGATTTCTTTTTCAGATTGTTTGCTCCTGGCATATAGAAATGCTACTGATGTTTGTATGTTGATCTTGTATCCTGCAAGTTTACTAAAGAATTTGTTTATCAGTTCTGATAGTTTTTTGATGGAGTCTTTAGGTTTTTCCAAATATAACATCGTATCTTCTACAAACAACGAGAATTTAACCTCTTCCCTTCTGATGTGGATGTCCTTTATTTCTTTCTCTTATCTGATTGCTCGAGCTAGGACTTCCAGTACTATGTTGAATAACAGTGATAGGGGAGAGATGGGGTCCAGTTTCATTCTTCTGCATACCCAGTTGTCCCAACACCATTTATTGAAGAGACTGTCTTTCCCCAGTGTACGTTCTTGATACCTTCATTGAAAATGAGTTCACTGTAGATGTGTGGGTTTCTTTCTGGGTTATCTATTCTGTTCCATTGGTCTTTGTGTCTGTTTTATACCAGTACCATGTCGTTTTGGTTACCATATGTCTGTAGTATAATTTGAAGTCAGGTAGTGTGATTTGAAATAATAGTGATGAAAGCAAAAGGGGGCATCTTTGTCGTGTTCCAGGTCTTAGAGAAAAGGCTTTCACTTTTTCCCCATTCAGTGTGACACTAGCTGTGGGTCTGTCATACATGGTTTTTATTATGTAGAGGTATGTTTCCTGTATACCCAGTTTTTTGAGGGTTTTCATGATGAAGGAATGTTGAATTTTATCAAATGCCTTTTTGGCATCAATTGAAATGATCATATTGTTTTTATCCTTCATTCTGTTGATATGATGCATCACAATGATAGATTTGCATATGTTGAACCATCCTTGCATCCCAGGGATAAATCCCACTTGGTCATGATGAATGATCTTTCTAATATATTGTTGAATTCCATTTGCTACTATTTTGTTGAGGATGTTTGCATCAATTTTCATCAGAAATATTGGCCAATAGGTAGGTTTTGTTTGTTTGTTTTGATGTGTCTTTGTCTGGTTGTTATTAGGGTAATACTGGCCTCATAGAATGAGTTTGGAAGTGTTCTCTCCTGTATTTTCCAGAACAGTTTCAGTAGGATTGGTATTAGTTATTTAAATTTTTGGTAGAATTCAGCAGGGAAGCTATTGAGCCCCAGGCTTTTCTTTGTGGAAGACTTTTTATTATGGCTTCGATCTCATTATTTGTTCTTAGACTGTTCAGGTTTTAGATTTCCTCATGGTCCACTCTTGGCAGGTTGTATGTGTCTAGGAATTTACCCATTTCTTCTAGATTTTCCAAATTACTGGCATATAGTTGCTCATCTTAGCCACTAATGATCCTTTGAATTTCTGGAGTATTCATTGTGCTGTCTCCTTTTTCATTTCTCATTTTATTTATTTGGATCTTCTCCTTTTTCTTAGTCTGGTTAAAGGTGTGTCAATTTTATCTTTTCAAAAAACTAATTTATTTTCAGGTCAGGTGCAGTGGCTCACACCTGTAATCCCAGCACTTTGGGAGGCCAAGATGGGCAGATCATTTGAGGTCAGGAGTTTGTAACCTGCCTGGCCAATGTGGCAAAACGCTGTCTCTACTAAAAATACAAGAACTAGACAGGCATAGTGGTGCACACCTGTAATCCCAGCTACTTGGGAGGTTGAGACAGGAAAATTGCTTGAACCCAGGAAATGGATGTTGCAGTGAGCCAAGATCATGCCACTGCCCACCAGCCTGGATGACAGAGCAAGACTCCATCTCAAAAACAAAACAAAACAAACAAAAAAAGAAAAACAAACAAAAAATAACCAACTTTTCGTTTTGTTGTTCTTTTGTATTCTTTGTTTCAATTTCATTCTTTATTTCTGCTCTAATCTTTATTATTTCTTTTCTTCTACTAATTTTGGATTTGCCTTGCTCTTACTTTGCTAGTTCTTTAAGATGCATTTTAGGTTATTTATTTGAAGTTTTTCTTCTTCTCTTTTTTTAATGTAGGCACTTATAGCTATAAAATTCCTTCTTAGCACTGCTTTTGCTGTATCCCATAGGTATTGGTATATTGTATTTCTATTATCATTTGTTTCAAGAAATTTTAAAATTTCCTTAATTTTTTAATTGACTCACTGGTCACTCAAGAGCATATTGTTTAATTTCCATGCTTGTATAGTTTCCAAAATTCCTTGTTAGTGATTTCTAGTTGTATTCAATTGTGGTCAGAGTAGACACTTGATATTAGTTTTTTGAATATTTTAAAACTTGTTTTGTGATCTAATATATAGTCTATCCTAGAGAATAATCCATGTGCTGAGGAGAAGAATGTGTATTCTGTGGCCATTAAATGAAATGTTCTGTAAATATCTATTAGGTCCATTTGGTCTCTACAGTGCAGATTTAGTATAATTTCTTCATTGATTTTCTGTCTGGAATATCTGTCCACTGTTCAAAGAGGGGTGTTGAAGTCTCCAGTTATTATTATTGAGATCTCTCTCTCTCTCTCTCTCTCTAGCTCTAATGATATTTGCTTTATATGTCCAGGTGCTCCAATATTGGGTGCATATTACAATTCTTATATTCTCTTGCTTAATTGACTCCTTTTACATTATATAGTGACCTTCTTTGTCTCTTTTCATAGTTTTTGTCTTGAAATCTATTTTGTCTGATACAAGTATAGCTACTCTTGATCTTTTTTGGTTTCCATTGGCATGGAATCTCCTTTCCATCCCTTTATTTTCAATCTATATCTTTAGAGGTGAAGGGTGTTTCTTGTAGGCAACAGATCACTGGGTCTTGTTTTTCTTTTTTTGAAAAATCTATCCAGCCGCTGTGTCTTTTTATTGGAAAGTTTAGTCCATTTACATGCAATGTCATTATTGACAGTTAAGGACAACACCATTTTATTGTTTTCTGGTTGTCCTGTGTGTGTTTTTTTTCCCCTCCTTTTTTCCTTCATTCCTGTCTTCCTTTTAATAAAGGTGATTTTTTCTGGTAGTATGATTTAATTTCTTGCTTTTTAGTTTTTGTGTATCTGTTATATGTTTTTTTAATTTGAGGTTACCATGAGACTTGCAAATAATGTCTTATAAGCCTTTTTTTTTTCTTTGAGAAATAGTCTCACCCTGTCTCCTGGGTTGGAGTGCAATGGCGCAATCTCAGCTCATTGCAACCTCCGCCTCCCGGGTTCAAGCGATTCTTCTGCCTCAGTCTCCCAAGTAGCTAGGATTACAGGCACCCACCATCATATCCAGCTATTTTTTGCATTTTTTGTACAGATGGGGTTTCACCATGTTGGCCAGGCTGGTCTTGAACTCCTGACCTCGGGTGATCTGCCTGCCTCTGCCTCCCAAAGTGCTGGGATTACAGGTGTGACCCACCGCACCCAGCCCACTTTTTAACTTTTTGTTGTTTCTATTTATATCTTATTATACTGCCAATGTCTTGAAAGGCTTTTACAGTTATTTTTGATTAATATTTTTGTCTTTCTATTTAAGATAATAGTAGTTTATATATCACAATTACAATGTTATAATAGTCTGTGTTTCTCTGCATACTTACTATTACCAATGAGTTCTGTACCTTCAGATGATTTCTTATTGCTCATTAACGTCCTTTTCTTTCTAATTGTAGAACTCTTTTTGGCATTTCTTGCAGGACAACTCTGGTGTTGATAAAATCTCTCAGTTTTCATTTGTCTAAGAAAGTCTTTATTTCTCTTTCATGTTTGAAGGATATTAATATTTTTGCCAGATATATCATTCTAGGGTAAAAGCTGTTTTTCGTTTGGCACTTCAAATATGTCATGCCACTGTCTCCTGATCTGTAAGGTTCCCACTAAAAAGTCTCCTGCCAGACACACTGAAGCTCCATTGTATATTATTTGATTATTTTCTCTTGCTGTTTTCAGGATCCTTTCTTTATCCTTGACCTTTGGGAGTTTGATTATTAAATGTCTTGAGGCAGTATTCTTTGGGTTAAATCTGTTCTACAACTTTCTTTTACTTGAATATTGATACCTTTCCCTAGGTTTGGAAAGTTCTTTATTATCCCTTTGAACACACTGTCTACTCCTATCTCTTTCTCTACCTCCTCTTCAAGGCCAATAACTCTTAGATTTTCCCTTTTGAGGCTATTTTCTGATGTTGCAGGTGTGCTTCATCCTTTTTGAATGGATGTCTCCTCTGTGAATTTCCAAATAGCCTGTCTTCAAACTCAGTAATTCTTCTGCTTGAATAATTCGGCTATTAAGAGACTCTGATACTCTTCAATATATCAACTGCATTTTCCTACTCCAGAATTTCCGCTTGATTCATTTTTTATTTTATTTTATTTTTCGAGATGGAGTTTCATTCTTGACTCCGAGGCTGAAGTGCAATGGCATGATCTCGGCTCACTGCAACCTCCGCCTCCCAGGTTTAAGCGATTCTCCTGCCTCAGCCTCCCAAGTAGCTGGGATTTACAGGTGCATGCCACCACGCCCAGGTAATTCTTGTATTTTTAGTAGACATGGGGTTTCACCATGTTGGCCAGGATGGTCTCGATCTCTTGACCTCGTGATCTGCCCACCTCGGCCTCCCAAAGTGCTGGGATTACAGACGTGAGCCACCATGCCCAGTATTGCATTGTTTGCTTCAGTATCAATGGGGGTAAAGGACAGTGCTGATTTAAAAAGAGCATAAAAGAAGGTTTTGTGATGATAGAGTAATGGTTCTATATCTTGGTTGTGGTGTAAATTTTATGACGATATGCATTTGTCAAAATTCACAGAACTATATACCTTTTTCAGGGTGAATCTTATTATTATATGTAAATTATACTACAACAAACAGGCAAAAAAGATCATTTAAGACAATACTCAAACTGCTCCGTAACAGCAATTGTTCTCAGAATTCCCCCATATATTTAATTAGCAATTATCAGAGTTCCTAGTATATATATTCAATAGTTAACTGTTTCGAACTACAGCTATCCAAATCAAAGCACCAGTCAACTCCTAGATTTTATGGGTTGTTCACAATGACACAGTAGATTTATATCAACTGCATTTTATTATTCTGTCCCTACTTTAATGAAAAATATGAAATAAGATTATCACATTCTTAGTGATTATAAGGTTAATATTTTTTACCCTTAACAATGCCTGATGAAAATGTCTGACTAATAGATATTTCAAAAGAAAACTCCATTATACAAATTTTTTAAAATATAATATGGTAAGATGGTTGAAAAGAATACTATCTAGAAGATAAATTACCTGTGTATCTGGATTTGAAGGAGTCAATATAGCAAGCAGCATCATTTTCTTTAATGCCCATCTGCTCTCCCAAAGATTTAGCTCCCATTCCATAAATGATCCCATAGCAAATCTGAAAGGGAGTCATCCAACAAATAAAGGTTATAAGTACATAAAATGCAAATAAAAGGGTTCATTAGGATTGGAATTTCGGCAAACTTTTTATTTCACAGTGAGTCAAAAAATGATTAGATTGCTTTTGGTGGGTTAGATCCAGAGGCTGATATCCAGCAAACATCTTTTCTGCCTTTCAGCATTACTTTTTGAGAGAGAGAGAGGAAGGCAGGAGGGAGTATCAATGAATAGGTATGTGTGATCTAAGGAAAAATTTATTTTTGACTATTTGTCATTTATCCAGCAGTCTTTATAGCAACTTTTTACTCCTCACAGAACTTCATTAACTTCCACTTCAAGTGCTTAGGAGTCAGGGAAGAGAAGCATTACAAACATCCCTCTTCTTGCCCTTGAAGACTTGAAGAGTAGAAAGAGTAGGCTTCGTGACTTTATGACGAAGACGTAACTGGTAAAAAATATCCTCTTCACCTCGCAGCCACCTAAAATGCTACAACTGCAGAATTCGTTTCACTTAAATACAAACAAAAATACCTAAGAAAATTTTGGGAGTAGTGAAGGGAAATGATCTAAACAGGCCATTAAAGAAAGTCTGATTTAATCATAAGGACTGCCGGGGTTCAAAGCCTAGCTCTATCATTCACAAAATGTATAATCTTGCACAAGTCACTTAACCAATTTGTACCTTAATTTCTTCATCTATAAAATGAAGACAGTAATATCTATATCATGGGATTGTTAGGTTTAAAGGATTGCTAGGTTTTACTTGTAACTGTTTAGGAAACTGACATAAAGCAAGCTCTGTATACATATCATTAAATAAAATCTAAAAAGATAACTCGCACGATTATCAGAATTCCGAAAAAAACTTTCAGCATAAGCTAGCTAAAGTCTACCCCCATCCCCACGTTTTTTAATATATTGAGAGAGGGCTTTTTTCCTTTCCTTTTTCTCTTTTTCACGTTTTGTTTTGTTGTTACTACTGTTGTTTTTTTATCTCATGTTACTTAGTGCTGTCTGAGATCTCAGCAAGGCTCAGGGATTAGGTGGTTCGGTGCATGGTGATACAAACAAAAACTGGAATAGCATGAACACTCTTAAATCATGTGAGAATCTATTAAATAGAAGCAGCTGTCTCCGGCGGGGAAGTGTGTTGGATAGGAAGTCAGGGTGCTCAAGTTCTGGCATTCTGAATTTATTCTGGCTCTACCACTTACAGCTACATGACCTTAGGCAAATTACTTTCTGTGCTTCAGTTTCCTCCTCTATAAAATGGTGATGGTAATAATAATAGCTATCTCATGGGTTATGAGAATTAAATATGGGAATATTACCTATTTTACCTAGGGTTTGATTCTTGCTAAATGCAGGATGCCTCTGGGGATTAAACAGACAGAGAGGACAGAGCTGGCTTTTTAAATAGTGGAAGAAACAAGTGTTGGTGCTAAACAGGTGGTTAGAGAAAGTGTTCCATGCTTGATGAGCCAGTCAAGAAGTACAGCTGTGAGGCTGGGTGCCGTGGCTCATGCCTGCGATCCCAGCACTTTGGGAGGCCAAGGTGGGAGGATCACTTGAAGCCACGAGTTCAAGACCAGCCTGGGCAACAAATTGAGATCCCACCTCTGCATAAAAAATAAATAAATAAATAAATAAATAAACAAACCCTACAGCTCTGAGGAATTAGAAGTGTAAATGTGAAACAAAAACACAAAAACAGCAGGATCTCAGAGTACGGTGATGTGCATTTACATCAGCTAGCAATCCTACTGTCTTGCAAATGGCATCAGATTTCCCACGAGCCATGTGGTAAGAAAGCATCAGTGTTAATCCAGGCCAGGAAATGGCATAAATGTGGCCTTTGACTTACTCTTTGCCTAATAAGTGGATTAACTAACCAATAACTTCAAGAGCTAAAAAGCTATCAGGTACTAACTATAATCTACAGGTCAGCAATATTTTTCAACAAACATTTAGAGACCACCTTCTATACAAAGCACTATGGCTTGATGCTATAAAAAAACACAAACACGAAAATATGGAACTTTACCTCAGAACACTTACAGACTAGAAAGATTTTTTTTTTTTTTTGAGATGGAGTCTCGCTCTGTCTCCCAGGCTGGAGTGCAGTGGTGCTATCTCAGCTCACTGCAAGCTCTGTCTCCTGGGTTCAGGCCATTCTCCTGCCTCAGCCCCCCGAGTAGCTGGGACTACAGGCGCCGGCCACCAAGCCCGGCTAAGTTTTTGTATTTTTAGTAGAGACGGTGTTTCACTGTGTTAGCCAGAATGGTCTCGATCTCCTGACCTCGTGATCTGCCTGCCTCAGCCTCCCAAGTGCTGGGATTACAGGCGTGGGCCACTACACCCGGCTTAGAAACATGTTTTTTAAGTATACACATGAGCACACATGCGGGTGCACACTAACACACACACTCTTACCACCACTGCCACAATGACATCTACTGAGTACCAGGCACTGTGACCAGCCATACAATGGCTTTAAATGCATATGGTTTTCCTGACACGAAGTAGCCTCAGATCTCAGTCTTTTTGGTTCTTTCTACTGCCACCACAAAAGAAAATATAATGAATACCATGAGATAAGCTCAGATGAAATGTGCTTTGAAAGATCCAAAGTTGGAGAAACTGTTTCTCAGTTGCAAATAATTGAGACCATTTTAAAAATTTTTTGAGTCACTAAATTCTTCTCCTTTATATTAAGCATGTTCACAAAAATCACCTGTTTTGCCTGCTGCCTCAGATCATCCCCAACAGACTCTGGCTCAATCATCTTCCATTCTGCTGCAATGCTCCTGAAAACATCAGCTCCAGTGTTTAACACTTGAATGAGACGACGATCATGGGATAAATGAGCCAAGATCCTCAGTTCAAGCTGGGAGTAGTCAGCAGCCAGTATTAAACCACCTGAAGTAGAAGTGATTTCAGAAAAGCTAGGACCAAGTTCTGTATCACACAATCCAAATTTTATATCATATAATTGAGCAGGATGACAAAAATTTAGTTCTAACTTAGAACTTTGAAATCACATGCCAAAAGTTAAAACCTTCCTCTTAACATGATGGAATTCGGCTCTGTATCTTAGGTCATTTTTTTCCATGTAGCTTTCAAGTACATATAATATGGTTAAAGCCACCCGGACATCTGCCCACTGTGGAGTGTGTTCCTCAGTGTTCCTACAGCACCTGGCACATAATCCAAAATGGTGCTTTCGTGCCTCTCTTATTTTGCTCTGAGTACTTATGAATTGGAAGCTTAATTTTCCTTTTCATTCTACAGAAAACCTTGCACAGTTGCTGGTAGATAATAGGCCCTTAACAAACGATTGTTGAATGAATTAATTAATGAAAAAACTGGTGTCCAATGTGTGCAAATGTTAAGTGGGCTGGAGAGAAATGTGTGCCCTGATTTGACAATAACAAAGTCATTCAGTGAAAAAAATCAAGTGGTCAACAGGTGAGCAAGTTATTAAAAGGATTAAAATAATTTACCTATAGATTAGAAATTGGAGGATTAGATATGCATGACAAAACAAAAACAAAGTTAAAAAATAAAAGCAGGGTCAAAGGAAAATTAGAAAAATATTTGCAACTGATATCACAAAGGACTCATTGCCATTTCACAAAAAGAGTTGTTACTTGTGGAGGAAAAGACCAACTATAAATAAGAAGTTCAGACATACTAAAAAACAAAAGAACCTTAAACATATTAAAGAATGCTCAACTTCATAAGAGAAATGAAAAATCTATGGCAAGAAACAATTTTTCTTCACCTATATTGCAAAAATTACAAAAGTCAGACAATACTCTGTGACAAGGCTAAGGAGAAAAACACTCGTACATCGTTACTGAGAAGTAAAATGGTAATCTCCTCCCCATTAGTTGGCAATTTAACAATATCTATTGAAATTAAACAGGTTTTTACTCCATGACTCAGCAAACAAGCCCACAGATTGCTGCACAGACTGCCTGCACATAGTTTAAACTGGTTTTTGTTTAAATGTCCTTATTGATAAGCAGAAGTCTCTAGTGTAGAAACATTACGGCTGGGCACAGTGGCTCACGCCTGTAATTCCAGCACTTTAGGAGGCCAAGGCAGGCATATCACAAGGTCAGGAGATCGAGACCATCCTAGTCAACATGGTGAAACTCTGTCTCTACTAAAAATACAAAAATTAGCTGGGCATGGTGGCACATGCCTATAATCCTAGCTACTTGGGAGGCTGAGGCTGGAGAATTGCTTGAACCAGGGAGTTGGAGGTTACAATGAGCTGAGATCCTCCCACTGCATTCCAGCATGGTGACAGAGTGAGACTCCGTCTCAAAAAAAAAAAACAAAAAACAAACAAAAAAAGAAACATTACATGAAAAAAGCAAGGTACACAATAGTATATACAGAATGCTAATTTTGTGTAAAAATAGGGAAAGAAAAGATTATATACCCATATTTGCTTATATCTGCATAAAGAAATACTGTCAAAATACATAAAAAACCTCATACATGTAGTAATCTGTAAGAGCTGGGAAGGATAGTGTAGATGACAGGGAAGGAAGAAAATACCATCAAAAAACATAAAAAACCTCATACATGTAGTAATCTGTAAGAGTTGGGAAGGATAGTGCAGATGACAGGGAAGGAAGCAAAGCTTCCCAATACACATCTTTTACATCATGTTGATTTCTGAACTATGTTAATAACCTATTCAAAAACAGAGATAAATACTAATTTAAAATAGAGGTTGAGCATCCCTAATCCAAAATTCCAAAATCCAATATGCTTCAAAATCCAAAACTTTTGAGCACCAACAAGATGCTCAAACGCCACGCTCACTGGGGCATTTCAGATTGTGGATTTTTGAATTAGAGATGTTCAATTGGTAAATATAGTGCAAATAAAAAAAAAAAGTCTAAATCTAAAACACTTCTAGTTCCAAGCATTTCACATAAGGGATACTCAACCTGTAAATGACCACAACTTTGGTGGACTTCCTACCACAGACAACTATAAGATTGGACAAATTATAAGGAGAAAAGTTCTCAGATGTTAGACAACAAGCCATGCAGAACTATAATCACTGAGAAGGGTAGAAAATTAGGTGAGCCACACAAAGGTCTTAGGGATCTGAATGGAGGCATTTTCCAGAATCTGTAGCAGGGAAAGGGAGCTGAAACACAGCACTCTATCTCTCTCAACTAAGGAAACAGAGTCTAGAGTTTGGGGCTTTGAGGCAGCTGGAATTTGGAGAGAAAAAAGGTGTGCATAAAAGGAGCACCAGAAATATGCACAGGAATCTCCTTGGATTTTTGATCAAATATTAAGTTGTGCAGGGAGAAAGTGCAGGGCACCAGGCAAAGAACAAACACTGAAGAAATAAATATTACTAAAGGAAGAACAAATACTGCATAGCTTTCAGCTGAACAACTACTTCAACAACATATTCTTGAATGCTAAGAAATGATCAAGCTGTAACAAGACTGAGAAGAAATCTTGTTTAAACAACTTTAGCACCAAGCAGACTCCAGAAAGGCCATACCTTATGAACAGGAATAACCTAGCCCTAGAGTGCAGGCTACTCTAAACATTTGTTAGCAAACCTTTAAAGGCCTCAAAATGACCAAGCTGATGTGAAAGTAAATTGTCTGACAAAAGAAAACTTTATATTCTATTAGTGAAGACTACAAAATCCAAAGATTCAACAAGGTGGCAACCATAACGTCCGCATACTAGCAGCAATGCTTCAGTATTTGTTAATTTAGTGTTCACTGTGGCTTTGTAGAATGCAACTACTATGAATAACAAGAATCAATCACATTTTACAAAAAGCGAAAGATCTTCAAATAACCCACCTGATATGATTTGGCTATGTCTCCATCCAAATCTCACCTTGAATTGTAACAAAACTCACACGTCAAGAGGCAAGGTGAAGATAATTGAATCATGTGGCTGGTTTCTCCCATACTGCTCTCATGGTAGTAAGTCTCACAAGATCTGATGGTTTTATAAACGGGAGTTCCCCTGTATAAGCTCTTGCCTGCCACCATGTAAGATGTCAAGATGCCCCTTTGCTTTTCCTTCATCTTCCACCATGATTGTGAGGCCTCCCCAGCCATGGGGAACTGTGAGTCCATCAAACCTCCTTCCTTTGTAAATTACCCAGTCTCAGGTAGGTCTTTATTAGCAGCATGACAACGGACTAATACACCACCAAACAATTACCCATAGATTCTATAGGTAACCTAACAGTATTGTAGATCAATCAAATTGCAAGTGTTTCTTTTTTGGCTTTGGATAAATTGTTCCATAACAGAGAAACTGCTTAATTAATATTCTGAATAGGCTTTGTCTCAGTGGACTTCCAAATTTTATTAGCTTACAAAATCAAACCAGTGACACAGATATTTTGGAATCTTTCACATTTGTCAAAGAAGAATTTTAAATAGATACGAAAAAATTGGTTTTTATCATATTGACAATGCTCTAGCTTTGTCATTAAAAACCTCTATTTTTTTAGAATTTTAAACAGGAGAATGATGTTTCCCTATTTCTTCATTCTACTATATATATAAAAAAGATTTATATTCAGTTTTCTAAATCAGACCATCAAAAGTGTTACAATACAGTTAAAATTATTTTATATATGTGTACAAATGCTGAGTCATCACTAGCTTAAGGAACTGTTGAAAATTTCTGACAATGAATTTAACAATCTTGTGTACTCTGTCAAAGCTCATTCATGAAAGAGTCCTACAAAGATTTACTGTACTCCAATTCAATATTTTCTTGAAACAAAAGAACATTTGCCAAGTATTCAGTAATCAAAGACAAAAAGAACAATGTGATTTATGTTTTTTGACTGATATCACACAGCATATATTTGAGGCTCCAAGAAAGTGAAAAATGTACTTCTGATCTAGCTAGACAGGTAAGAGAATTTATTTGGAAATGAAAACTTTTCATAAAACCAATTAATAATGGGCGGGGTGCGGTGGCTCACACCTGTAATCCCAATAATTTGGGAAGCTAAGGCTGGAGGATCACTTGAGCCCAGGAGTTCCAGACCAGCCTGAGTAACATAGTAGGACCCCCATCTCTACCAATAACAACAATAATAATAATGATAATTTTATGCATTTTTCAAGAATAAATCAATATGCAGTATAGTTTAATTACAATCAACATGTTCTATAAATTGAAAATATTAAAAATTTTTAAAAATGCTCTGATGTTGATGAATTTAGAGTCGCTTTTTTATTTAAGTAACAGTCCTTTGAATTTGACATACTATAGGTACACATCCCTAATCTGAAAATTCAAAATCCAAACTGTTCCAAAATCTAAAACTTTCTGAGCACTGGCATGATGCCACAAGTGGAAAGTTCTACAACTGACCTGTTGTAACAGGTCAAAGTTATAACTTTGTTTCATGAACAAAATGTAAAATATTGTATAAATTACCTTTAGGCTATGTCTATAAGATGTATATGAAACATAAATTTCATGTTATGACTTGGATCCCATCCCCAAGATATCACATTATGTATATGCAAATATTCCAAAATCTGAAACACTTTTGGTCCCAAGGATTTGAGATAAGGGAAACTCAACTTGTAATAATGAGTAACATAAGAGTAAATTTACTTAACTTGTATAGACATTGTTTTGTAATGGATGTTTCTGCTTCAAAGTCAAATTAATACTTCTAAAAAAAAGATGAACCAGCTTTGTCAATGCAGATGCAATTTTTTAAAAAATGAGTCTCTGGTACTCAATTCAGTTACTGGAATTTTTTTTTTTTTTTTTTAAGATAGGGTCTTGCTCTTTCGCCTAGGCTGGAGTGCAGTGGCATGATCATGGCTCACCGCAGCTGCATCCTTCTGGGCTCAAGTGACATGATATTCCCACCTCAGCCTCCTGAGTAGCTGGGACTACAGGTGCGCACCAACATGCCTAGCTAATTTTTTGACTTTCCGTAAAGATGGGGTCTCCCTTTGTTGCCCACGCTGAACGTGAAATCCTGGACTCAAGCAATCTTCCTGCTTCGGCCTCCAAAAGTGCTGGGATTACAGTTGTGAGCCACCACGCCTTGTGAGAAATACTTTCAAGTATGTTTGAAACAACTTGGGCATGTGATCTACTTTTTCAAAATATAAGTTTTATAAAATCAAGCATACCTTGCTAATTGGACTTTATTATACCTCACAGATATTGCAGTGTTTTGTTTTGTTTTTTTAAAGAAATTAAAGGTTTTTAGCAACTCTGAGTGGAGCAAGTGTATCAGCACCATTTTTCCAACAGCATGTGTTCACTGTGGCACATTTTATTAATAGTAATGCCCACATTATTTCAAACCCTCTCATTATTATCTGTTATGGTGATCTTTGATATTACTGTTATTACAACCCATGAACCACACTCATGTAAGAGTGAACTTCATTGATCAATTTTGTGTGTGTTCTAACTACTCCACTGACTGGCTGTTCCTCTACCTTTCTCCCCTCTCTCTCAGAACTCCCTATTCCCTGAGATACAATATTAAAATTAGGCTAATTAATCACCCTACAATGGCAATGGCCTCTATGTGTTCAAGTGAAAGGGAAAGTCACATCTCTCGTGTTAAACCAAAAAGCTAGAATTGATTAAGCTTAGTGAGGAAGGCATGTCAAAAGCTGAGATAGATTGAAAGCTAGGCCTCTTGTGTCACACAGTTAGCCAAGTTGTAAATGCAAAGGAAAAGTTCTTGAAGGAAATTAAAAGTGTGACTCCACTGCACACGCAACTGATAAGAAGGCAAAACAGGCTTATTGCTAATATGGAGAAAATTTGAGTGGTCTGGACAATAAAACTCAAACCAGCCACAACATTCTCTTAAGCCAAAGTCTAATCCAGAGCAAGGAGACTCTGATGTACTATTCAGCATGTCAATTGCATTTTCCTACTCCAGAATTTCTATGAAGGCTGAGAGGGGTGAGGAAGCTGTAGGGAAAAAAAAAAAAAAACAACTGATTCATGAGTTTTAAGAAAACTCTGTGGCACTCCAGCCTGGGCGAGAGTGAGACTCGGTCTCAAAAAAAAAAAAAAAAAAAAAGAAAGAAATTACCATACACCTTGGCTGGGCGAGGTGGCTCACGCATGTAATCCCAGCACTTTGGGAGGCCGAGGCGGGTGGATCACCTGAGGTCAGGAGTTCAAGACCAGCCTGACCAACATGGAGAAACCCCGTCTCCACTAAAAATACAAAATTAGTCGGGTGTGGTGGCCCATGCTTGTAATCCCAGCTACTAGGGAGGCTGACGCAGGAGAATCGCTTGAACCTGGGAGGCGGAGGTTGTGGTGAGCCAAGATCGCACCATTGCACTCCAGCCTGGGTAACAAGAGCAAAAGTCTGTCTCAAAAAAAAAAAAAAGAAATTACAATACACCACACAGACCTTCTGGGGACTCCCTTGGATAACTTTGATAGAATTTTGTATGCTGATAGTTTAGATATAAGTAAAACTAAAAATTGCCAAGCAGGGCATGTCATCATAGGTCTGAATTCACCATTGGCAAAAAGTTTCTGATGGAATTTAAATAAATTCAGATGGTTAATTGTGCTCACTAGGACTTGCCAGTTGGTGAAAGATTAAAGAACAAATATGTATACTAACAGTCGGGATGATCTGCAAGTTACATCATCACTTCCAAACGTCTTGACAACAAAAGGTTTACGACTAGAGTACTGAGGAGAGGTCAGGCAGAATGAGAATAGCTTTAGGGGCCACCCCATGCAATAGGAAGCAGCAGTGCAGAAAAAGAGAGAAAAAACATAAAAGCAAACAAGTTAGAAGGAGAGAAAAACTGTGCCCTTACAGGTCAAGGGAGAAGAGAAATTGAAGGAGGAGATGATTAACAGTGACAAATGCTGTAAACAAGTTAAAGAGGATGAAGACTGACAAAATCAACTGGACTTTGCAAAGAAGTTTATGACGTTAGAAAACATGGTTTCAGCAGACTGTTGCTGCTGAGCACACACCATAAAAGTTTTCCACAGAGCAGATCATGGAGACGATGACGGCTATAAACCTGGCACGACAAAGGAGAAAGGCAGGCTCCACTGTAGACAGAAAGATGGAGGGACCAATGCATGCTCTAAATCTCACTCATATTTCAGGCTTTATCCATGCTTTGAAAAACATTCTCACAGCAATGAGAAGCTTCAAAGCTATCAGCCACCTTACCTGGGAAAGGCACAAAGGCATGTCGCATGCTAATTGAAAATGGCATTCCTCTGTCTGCAGCTCTCTCCTCCATCTGTGCCTGGCGTCCAGGGTTCAGGCTGCAACCCTTCTTACTTTTTCCTCTGTGTTGCAAACAACATCATCAGTTAGACATGAAGCAGTCTCAAATATATGAAAAAGGTCTGATTTTCAGTAACATCAGTATTTCCATCTAAGAAACTTAATAAAACCCTTATCTGAGGGCTGGATGTGGTAGCTCACACCTGTAATACCAGCACTTTGGGAAGCCAAGGCGAGCAGATTGCTTGAGCCCAGGAGTTCAGGTCTAGTCAGGGCAACAAAGTGAGACCCTTGTTTCTACAAAAATTAACTAGGCATGGTGGCACACGCCTGTGGTCCCAGCTACTCAGGGGGCTGAAGTGGGAGGATTGCTTGAGCCCAGGAGGTAGAGGTTGCAGTGAGCTGAGATCGCGCCACTGCACTCCAGCCTGGGCAAGAGAGCAAGACTCCATCTCAAACAAACAAACAAACAAAAACAAACAAACCTTTATCTGAGACTCATTTTAAAGCTTAACAAAGACATTAGAACTTTTTTTTAGCAAACAGTCAATTAAGCATGAATTAGATTCTTTATAGATGGGACTCAGAATTCAAAATGGTCTAGGACAGAAATGGGTATGTCTGAAACATAAAATTAAGCTAATTTCATTTATTTGTCTAATAAGCTATTTTGAGCCATTCATACTTAAAAAAGTTTATTAATACAGATACAGAGAAACAGTGCCTACCTGCCCATGGGAAGTAGGCCTTTGCCTATAGCTTGAGAAGGTGGGCTTTCTCCTACTAGTGTTGGCATTTTGATTTCAAAATCTCTTGGCACATTCTGAATATTTGGTTCTGTAAAGGTTATTCGTCCTAAAATCAAGCAGAATAAAGATATAAAATTAGAAAAAAAATCTGGTATTTGTTTTAACAGTATTCACATTTCTGGATTATCTTAAAAATGCAGACTATCAATGCCGAACTGAAATAAATTTACATTTAAATATTTTTCATCATGTTCATGTGTCTAACAATGATAAAATAAGTACAAGACCATCCCAAAATATACGAATGTATGAATTGGCTACAATACTATGTTTTACACAGAAAACAATCTCACAATGAGAAGTAATTTGATAAACTGAACTATTCCTATGCTAAAATGAGTATCAGATTTCAGCCCTATAACATGTTAGTGGCCAGATTCGTGAGTAAAGGCTAATCAAATGGATCTTAGGAGAAACAACCACTGAAGCTTCTAAAAAGCCCATCACTTTCAGACATCATCTGGCTGTTTTTCTTCATCATTATCATTCATTAAGAGAATCAACAATAGTACTGACTAGAAGTACTGAATCAGGTGAAACTTGAATCAGGTGGTTAATAGTAAATTTTCCAGTGAACAGAAAGCTGTTTTTTTTAAAAAATGCTTATAAGCCTGGCCAACACAGTAAAACCCCGTCTCTACTAAAAACAAAAAAAATTAGCTGGGCATGGTGGCGGGTGCCTGTAATCCTCAGCTACTTGGGAGGCTGAGGCAGGAGAATCGCTTGAACCTGGGAAGTGGAGGTTGCAGTGAGCTGAGATCATGCCACTGTACTCCAGCCTGGGCAACAAAGTGAGACTCTGTCTCAAAAAAAAAAAAAAAAAAAAAAAGCTTATAAAACCTTTATTTCCCAATATATTTTACATCTTTTGTTTACTTATTGGTTGAATTTCTCTAAAACATGAAAACATGTTAAGTATCACTCCAAAAAAGTTTGAGTAATTTTGTTACTGTGATTTTTATAACACTATCAGTAACACTAAAACTCTATTTTATGACACACTCTTCATTGTAACAGGCTGTCTACTAGCTATGTATAACTCTATCGTCTTCTGATAAACCAGACATTTTAAGTGACTTGGACATTGTTTTTCTGAATGATCCCCTGATATTATATATTTGTCATTTAGCTTTTAGCACAAAATAAGTGCTCCATCAATGATAACCTTTAACATAATTATTGTCATTAAATGGCCTGTGCAGTGTTACAAAGCTAACAAACAGCAGAGGAAGGCACCCAAGGCTCTTTTTACGTCAACACATTGTCTTCTTTTCTATAACACTTAATATTCAGCACACTACTCTGGTCTATTAGTTGAATTAATGAGGCAACACTGGCAGACCAAAAAAATGGTAAAAATAAATTACAAAGAATGAATATATAGCTTAATGGACATGAAGTATATTCATGAAATGGCTTTGCTATGCTTAAGCTTGTATTTCTAAATATTATAAAAGTTATAAAATATTATTAAAATACATTTCTAAATTCACTAAGTAAAATCAGTAACAAAATCAAAATAAATGTTGCATATTTATTTGTTCTTTACAAACAAATAACAAAGCAGAAGGCCTATTACTGATTTTACCTTCTGCTTTGTAAAGAACAAATAAATGTGCAACACCATTGAAAATTCTACGTTGCTGGGCGTTATGGCTCATGCCTATAATCCCTGCACTTTGGGAGGCCGAGGTGGGTGGATTATGAGGTCAAGAGATCGAGACCATCCTGGCCAACATAACGAAACCCTGTCTCTACTAAAATTACAAAAATTAGCTGAGGCAGGAGAATCGCTTGAACCCAGGAGGCAGAGGTTGCAGTGAGCCGAGATCACGCCACTGCACTCCAGTCTGGCGACACAGTGAGACTCCATCTCAAAAATAAATAAATAAATAAATAAATAAAAAATAAAAATTTAAAAAAGAAAATTCTAGGTTGATGTTGTCTTTTCATCCCGGAGGGTTTTATTTTACATACGTTTATATTATTAGCAAATGTTTCCTTTTTTTGTTGTTGTTGAGATGGAGTCTTACTCTGTCGCCCAGGCTGGGGTGCAGTGCCGCTATCTCGGCTCACTGCAAGCTCCGCCTCCCGGGTTCACGCCATTCTCCTGCCTTAGCCTCCCGAATAGCTGGGACTATAGGTGCCTGCCACGATGCCCAGACTAATTTTTTGTATTTTTAGTAGAGACAGGGTTTCACCATGTTAGTCAGGATGGTCTCGATCTCCTGACCTCATGATCTGCCCGCCTCGGCTTCCCAAAGTGCTGGGATTACAGGCGTGAGCCACTGTGCCCGGCCTAGCATGTTTCAAAGTGAAATTTAAATACTAACAGGGCAAGATATCACTAGGATGGGACAAGTTTAGAAAGTTTAGAACAAGGGATAAAGCAAGTAGAGAAAAGCAGCGCCTCATGAAGCTTCCGCACTAGGTAACAGCAGCAACTGATAGTGAGCGCTTTCTAGGAGCCATGCACTATTCTAAATACTCTACATCTATGAAACTATTTAATCCTCAGAATTACCAGGTGAGGTAAGACTGTTATTACCTTGTTTATTTGTTTATTGGTTTATTTATTGATTGACTGAGACAAGATCTCACTCTGTTGCCCAGGCTGAAGTTCAGTGGCTCAATCACAGTTCACTGTAGCCTTGACCTCCCAGGCTCAAGCGATCCTTCTATCTCAGCCTCCCAAGTGGCTGGGACTACAGGCACAAGATACCACACGCATGGCTAATTTTTTAACTTTCTAAAGAGACATGGTTTCACTATCTTGCCCAGGCTAGGCTCAAACTCCTGGGCTCAAGTGACCCTCCCATCTTGGCCTCCCAAAGCGCTGGGATTACAGGCAGCAGCCACTGTGCCCGGCCCATTACCTTCTTTTATACATGAAAAAACTTAGGCATTGAGAGGTTAAGTATCTTGTCTAAAGATTCACAGAACCAGGATTCAAACCCTGATTTCTGATGTCAAAGCCCACATTCTATACCACCAATCTAAACTGCCTGCCTCCTCTATGAATGAGTTAAAGCCACCCTTTCTTCCACTACACATCACATTTGGCAAATATTTAGAGTTTTGTATTGCCTAGAGAAAGAATACATTTTTCTTCATAAGATTACACTCTTACTTATCTCAAGAGGACCATGAGATAACCAAAGGACTCTACAGCTTTCTTTTCTGCTTGGGTAAAATAAGACACTTACTTATACAGATGCCCCAGAGGCCTACTGAGATCAACTTGGAGAAATCTTAAGAGGCTCAAAAAAGAGCTGGGACTGAAATCAGATAAGACCACTGACTCAAATATTTAATTCCTGTGTATACTCACACTGAAAGCACTGTCTCAGACATCCCAGTTACTCTATACAAGTACTTAAAAGCAGGAACCAGGCTGGGTACAGTGGCTCACTCCTGTAATCCCAGCACTTTGGGAGGCCGAGGCGGGTGGATCACCTGAGGTCATGAATTCAAGACCAGCCTGACCAACGTGACAAAACCCCATCTCTATTAAAAACACAAAAATTAGCAGGGTGTGGTGGTGTGTGCCTGTATTCCCAGCTACTTGGGAGGTTGAGGCAGGAGAATCACTTGAACCTGGGAGGTGGAGGTTGCAGAGAGCCAAGATCGTGCCACCACACTCCAGCCTGGGCAACAAGAGTGAAACTCTGTCTCAAAAAAAATAAAAAATAAAAAATAAATAAATAACTAAAAATAAAAGCAGGAACCAATACTCATCTCTGTACCCAGGTAGTATCTATCTATGCTTTGGAAAAAGCATGTATTTTATAGGTGTAAAACTTTACTGAACCCCTTGATCAATACTTGAATTCTTGGCCATCATAAGAAATATTGCATATGAAAATGTTTTTACTTCAAAATTGGATATTGTTTATACTTAAGATTTCTCATCACCTGTAGCAGTGTGCGACTGTGATACAGGATAGATTCTTTCCATTCCAAGAAAAGGATTAAGACGCTTTTCCCGCTGAAGGGGAAAGACCACTTTGGTAATAGCATTAGTGATTCTTCTCCATTCTAATATCAAACCTGGTAAAGGATGTAATGCCTTTAATTTATTTAAAACATCCTGCCAAAAAAACATAATAAGGTAAGATTGAATTCTTGTCCAAATTCCATAGCAAGTTAGAATCTCTTTTCTGTAAATAATACAATCTCAAAATTAAATTTGAGAGTAATATCTACAACTCAAAACTCTTACTTGGGTTTTTTTTTAAACCACCATATTGATAAAACTATAACTACAGTTTATAAAATGCAAATGTGGTAATACTGAGCACTATCAATTTAAAACTACCTTTTTCAAAAAAAATCAATGAATTGTCAGTCTAACAAAGTAACTGCCCCCGCACACCCCACCAAAAGTTTATTTTACATCATCTGTTTTCTTTATGCATTTTCCTCCTTCACTCCTCACATGACTGGAAGTATACCAGTTGTTTTTGTGCTTGCCTGGATACTTAATATGCTTTCCATATGAAGGTAATCAGGAGACATTTATTTTTAAAAGTTTGAATTTTTCATACTATAGACTTTCAGTGAACTATTAAGGAACAGAAACTTGTGAGTTAAAAGGCCAGTGAGATTAAATAAAAAAATGTGCTATAGCCTGGAGCTAAAGAAACTTCCTAGGAGCAGACAAATCATAGATAACGGTATAAGGACCACAATTCTACACAAGGGCAACTTGGATAGCTCTATGGCTATATTTTCTACCCTATTTTTCCCCTGAAACATCAGTAAAAAGTAAAATTAAGCCCTTTCTTCCATCCCACTAATGCATATAGTTTCCATGGATTATGATTAACAATTTTACTTTGAAATTAGCAGATTAAATTCTTAAATCAGGGCCTGGTGCAGTGGCTCATGCCTGTAATACCAGCACACTGGGAGGCTGAGGCAGGAGGATCCCTTGAGGTCAGGAGCTCAAGACCAGCCTGGCCAACATGGTGAAACCCTGTCTCCACTAAAAATACAAAAATTAGCCAGACATGGTGGCTCAACTTTATAAACCTTTATACCATGTTAATGATAGGAAGGAAGGACACAACTGCTAACTTAGATTATGATTCAGATTTTCCATGCTGGAATATCTCCACAGAATTTGTGGGCTACCAAACCACAAACCAATGTGTTAATTTATATCTGGGTAAATTCAAATGGTAGGCTAAGATCTTGATTTCATCAGCATTCTTTCTAGACACCAAAATGTTAAAAGCAGTTTAGGTTCTGCCCTGCTCTGTGACTGCCCCAAAGAGCACCTTACTAGTGCTGAACTGTCTTCCCAGCCTTAGCTTGCGTCCATTGTCATTCCCTCTTCTGGTGGAACCCAGAGTTTTCTTGCTGCCTTGGTTTTTCATCTCTCCATTTGGGGGCAACTTCAATTCCAAAAATAAAACCTGCAAGAAATTAATGCCTCTTTAGTCAAGAATGAAACTTGCAAGGACTATCATTTAGAAAATATTTTAAGTTATTTTAGAAAACAATCTCTACAGTTCAACATGGATTGAAATAATGTTTCTCCGGATAATTTGGAATTACCACATTTAATAAATGATGGCAATGAAAATGTATATGTCAGGTAGTCGATCCATATTCTAATTAGGCACTATCAGATTAATACTAACACAGGCCTTTTTTTTTTTTTTTCTTGAGACAGGATCTCACTGTCACCCAGGCCAGAGTGTAGTGGTGTGATCACAACTCACTATAGCCTTGACTTGCTGAGCTCAAGTGATCCTCCCACCTCAGCTTCCCGAGTAGCTGGGGCCACAGGCGTGCACCACCATGCCAGGCTAATTTTTGTATCTTTGGTAGAGACAGGATTTCGCCATGTTGGCCAGGGTGGTCTCAAACTCCTAAGCACAAGCAATCCACCCACCTCGGCCTCCCAAAGTGCTGGGATTATAGGCATGAGCCACCACACCCAGCCAGCTTTTAAGCAGTCAGGAACACAGGCATGTATATACGTTGTGCTGAGCAACTGGCAAACAAGTTATTAACATTGAGACTTATTGCTGTAAGAATTGTGAGCTCTCCTAAATGAGCCTGTTCAATCAGTTAAGCCCCATAGATCAACATGGAAGCTTACATGGCTATTGTCTCATTACAAAAATCAGAAAACACTAAAGTAGGAAGGGGTTTAAAAAGTCATCTAGTACCACCACCACAATGCTGGGCCCTGACAGTCCCTAGGCACAAAAAGTTAGGAGAAGGTGGCCAATACAATGTGGCAATAATGAATGCTAGAGAGGGCTAGCAGCACCCACTGAAGATACCAGGACCACGCTGTGCAGAAGGTGGAAGATCCCATGTAACACTCACAAGCTCAGATTAGAGGGGATGAAACTAGGGCAATTCAGAACATTATCTACTATACCTAATCATTCACTTATATATTTTGAGTGGGTTTTAATGAACCTTGAATTATTTTCCCAGTAATAATTCTAAAAATTGAAACTATTTGTGTAAGCACAAGAATTTTTCCCACAAGTTGGGCCAGGGATGGAAGGGAAGATAATCCCTGTGCTTCCCTAGAATAGTAATGATGACAGAAATAATGATCTGGTTCCAGTTTCAACTGGGGTCTTAGGAATGAAAGGTACTGAGGCTTTCTGCAGATGTCAGTAACTACTTAGCCCAAGAACTGTGTTACACAGATGTGAACATATGCATGTATAGGGATTAGGGTTGCCACACATACCAAATAAAATTACAAAATGCCCAGTTAAATTTGAGTTGCATGGGGCATACTTATACTAAATTGTTATTCATTGTTTACCTGACATTCAAAATTTTTTATTGACAAATTATAGTTGTATACATTCATGGGGTACAAGATGATGCTTTGATGTAAGTATACAATGTGGTGTGATTAAATTAAGCTGATTAACATATTAATCACCACACTTAGACCTATCATTTTTTATGGTAAGACATTTGAAATTTACTCTCTTACTTTGAAATATATAATACATTATTATTGACTATAGCCACCCTGTGTACAATAAATCTTAGAATCGATTCCTCTTGTTTATCTGAAACTTTGTACCCTTTGATAAACAATTCCCCATTCCCCTATCTAAAACTTTATACCCTTTGATTAGCAACTCCCCATTTCCCCACTCCCTACTTCCCCAGCCTCTGGTAACAACTGTTCCACTTTCCACTTCAAGGAGTTCAACTTCATTGGATTCCACATATAGTGAGATCATCTGAAACATATGGTACTTATCTTTCTTTAACTGGCTTATTTCACTTAGCATAACATCCTCCAGGTTCATCCATGTTTTCAAAAATGACAGGATGAAATACAAAATTGAAACTGGATGTGCCATATTTTATCAGGCAACCCTAGTACAGGTATCGAAGGGTACACGAATGGCAGTATAGGAGAAAAAAATCAAGTAACTGGATAGGAAAAATAAAACACTATTAAAGTAACAATAAGGCAACAAACCCAGGAAGAGAGACCCATTATGAATAAAGACAACACAAAGATCTCAAGTTATATATGTAGAAGTTCTTTAGCTTAAGCTTTTTTTTTTTTTTTTTTTTTTTTGGTGAAGCTTTCAGAATTAACTGTGAAACTTCTCATACAAATTACCTTCCAGGTAACTGCCATTTTGACATGCAGGACTAAGAAGAAGCCAATATCAAAGGTCCTTTACTCTTAGTCCAGGGTTTGCTTGAGACCTATAGCTTACATGCTTTCAGGCCCATCTGAATCACAAGGGCAGCAATTCCTGCCTTGCCCCAAACCTACTTGTGCTGAAACAGAGATTCTATATTTTCTATAAGTTCCCTATGTAATTTTATGTGCAGTCAGCTAGGTATTGGCTTGGGGACTTTAAAAGCGGATACCAAAAAGAAAAAAAAAGGGCACCACTAAATTCAACACATGAATAAGAGAAATCAAGTTCCTCATTTTCTTTAAAATATGTTAACGAAGGAACAGAAAATCAAATACTGCATGTTCTCCCTTATCAGTGGGAGTTAAATGAGAATTCATGAGCACAAAAATCCCTTTTTCATTTAATCTCAGAAAAATGTCCAGTTTCGTATTCTATAGAAAGATGTTAGGGCAAGCAAGGAAGGGGTAAGGGCTCATGAAATGACTAACTTTCTGGAGAAATAGCTATGCTGTCATGCAACCACCACTACCAATCATTTCTTCAACAAATATTTAGTGAGTCCCTCCTCTGTTCCAGGCAAATCTCCTTCTTGAGGAGCTTACTTTCTAGAAGTCCTCTTTATTACCTTCCTTTATTTGTAAATTATATCTGTATATAATTATAATTTATAATCTGTATAAAATATACAGATATAATTTACAAATTAGATGCTAGAATATCCCCAAAGCAATCTGGTTAACTGGCTGTTTCATTTTAGTGATCTTTAGTGTTCAGGTAAATACACACACACACACACACCCCACAATCATTTTAACTCTAAAAATTATTTATCTATATCCCTATCCCCATGATACAACCTCAGCGATGTCATCTGAACTGGTGAAAGAAAAACTGTGGCCAGCTAGTTGATAGGCCTGGGTCTCAATTGCATCCAGCTTGGCTTGCATTATGTGTTTCTGACCTTCACATTCTGCAGTACTAAAGCCAATTCCATTTAGTTCGAGCAAGGCCAAGCAGTACTGAGAGGGCATTTCCACCTTACGGAAAACATCTGGAAGAAAAAAGAAAATTGAAATGTTAATTCATTGGCTAAGTGGCTAGATTAGCAGCCTTAAACTATACAGAATTCATCTAGAAAAATCCAGAAACGCTACCAATGTATCCTTCAGGAGCCAGTCTCCCAAGCAGCATCCTCAAGCCAACAATGAAAGGTGGAAAAGTACAGGCTAGTTTAGCACTGGACAACTATCCTTGTCTCTGCAGAGAGTAGAAGAGTTGGCAATCTTATGACTAGTCTGGATTACAAGAGACTATATTTCTCCAAAGATGTTTCTGCTTCTACTCTTAGCAGGAGCATAACAATCAACCTTACTTTGAAATCCAAAATGCTCCAAAATCTGAAACTTTCTGAGCAGACATGACACCACAAGTAGGACAGTCCATACCTGACTTTATGTGACAGGGCACAGTCAAAATGCAGGTGTACAACACAAAGTTTATTCAGCGTCTCTAAAGGAAAAAAGTCCCTCTTTGCCCCATTCAGTTTCAATATCTCTTTTCTGCCAGACAACCACAGACTGCCTACATGAGTGACTGAGACAGTGACACCTTTGCTTTCTGAAGGTTCCGTGTACACAAATTTTATTTTGTGCACAAAACTATTACATTGTATAAAATTATCTTTAGGCTATGTCTATAGGTATATATGAATTCTACATTTAGACTTGGGTCTCATCCCCAAGATATCTCATTATGTATATGCAAATATTCCAAAATCCAAAAAAATCTGAAATGTAAAAACACTTCTGGTCCCACATTTTGGATAAGGCAGATTTAACTTATATATTAAAGGCCCTGAGAGGACCTGAAGCAAAGACAACTATTTAATTTTATTTTAAGTGAAAGTCCCAAACTTATTTGACCATTAAATCCTTTTTTCATATAATACTTCTTAACATCTTGAAAAGTAAGCATCCATGGAATGTACTATAGGAAATGCTGTCCTAAATCATTAAGAAAGAATCCCTAACACTTCAGCTTCCAGTATTGAGTCACTAGGAATCTGAGCAACCCTGGCCCACCCTCCCCAGCTCCACACAAGCACATAATTTGAGGCACTGCTGGTCTCAATTAGCATGAGAAATCTCCAGGGACACCCATAACCACCATGAAAAGCAAAGAAACAAATGAGAGTTACTGGCTTCTAACCACCTGCAGAAGGTACGAAGCTGTCAGAGCCTGGCTTTAGAAGCCTGGAACTAGTGGAGAAATTCATGTTACTTGAGACTAGAGAAATAACGAACTTGGGTCAAAACAGGAACAATCGGAGAAGCACAAAGTAAGACTGGCAGGAAGCTAGACTGCATCCATAGCCATTAGGAAGGAGCAAGGTCGTTATGGGAATGGAATCCCATAGCAAAAATGTTAAGGGGATATGGATCCTTGAAACAACAACAGGATGAGGAGCTGAGTCTCAGACTCCTGTTCTGAAACAAAACTCTCAAAGGTTACTGTGGTCCTTGGATGCGGAGTAGTGTGGTACCCAGCAGAGGCAGGAGCAAAACCTTTCTAAGGGAAGATTTCCCCACATAAGTCCTGCAGGGATCCTTGATCATAATAAATCCTGTATGAACTCACAAAAAATGTGAAAAATACAAGACAGCAAAGAAATGTGAATAGGACTCAGAAGAAACAACCAAGAACAAATTCAGATCCCCAAAATTGCAGATAACGACTAGTTAAGAATATTGCACAACTGTGAATGAACTACTTACAAAACAAAAAGTGACTAGAAACAAAGTAAAATAGTAGGAAAATAGAGAACAAGTGTGTATCAATAATCATAATAAGCAGAAATACATCAATGATCACAATAAATTGGCAAATTTGGAAAAAAAAAATATATATATATGGTAAGCCTGAAAAATAAATAAGCTATACTTTGTTTATAAGACATGTCTGAAGATAGGAACCTAGAAAGGTTAAAAGGGATAGAAAAAAGCTATATGAAGTAATATTAAGAGAAAGCTGATGTTGCCATATTCATATAAGAAAACAGACTAAGAATAAAAATCATTATTTGTTATACAGATGGTCATGATACAATAATAGAAGGTTTAATTCACCAGGAAGACAAATCAATTTTAAACACATACACACCTAATAAAATGGCCTCAAAACAAAACTGATTGAATTACAGGGAAAATAAGACATAGAATATTTTGAAAACAACTTTGACTTAACAGACATATAAAATTGTGCATCCAGAATTAGAGTACACATTCTTTTGTGTGCACATAGAGCACTTACACAATAGTTCAAGTTTTAGATCATTAATTGTTCTCTAAAAATTTCCAGAATAAGTATTATATAACCATGTACTCTAACTACAACACAATTAAGTTTAAAGATAATAAAAATACAAAATAAAAGTTTCTAAATATTTAGGAATTAAAAATCATTCTTCTAAATAATTTTTGAGTGAAAAAATATACCAGAAATCTAAAAATATCTAGCATGATAAGAATATTATATATCAGGCCAGGAATAGTGGCTCACACCTGTAATCCCAGCACTTTGGGAGGCAAAGGCAGGAGGACTGCTTGAGGGCAAGAGTTCGAGACCAGTCTGGGCAACACAGCAAGACCCCCATCTCTACAAAAAACAAAAAAAAGTTGTGTGTGTGTGTGTGTGTGTACACATCAAAATTGTGGAATACAATAAAAGTAGTGCTTTGAGGAAAATTTATAGCCATATATATATACATTTTGTGTGATACAGATCCTCACTCTATTGCCCAGACTGGAGTGCAGTGGCAGAATCTCTGCTCACTGCCAACTCCGCCTCCGGAATTCAAGTTATTCTCATGCCTCAGCCTCCCAAGTAGCTGGGATTACAGGTGCATGCGACCACACCCAGCTAATTTTTGTATTTTTAGTAGAGACAGGGTTTCACCATGTTGGCCAGCTGGTCTCAAACTCCTGGCCTCAAGTGATCCACCCACCTCAGCCTCCCAGAGTGTTGGGATTACAGGCGTGAGCCACTGCACCCCGCCACCTTATATTCTTAAGTTAGAAAAGAAAAAAAAAATTTGAGAAGTAATGGTTTTAAGGTCAAAGAGGAATATTGAAAAAGGACTACAAAATAAAGTAAGGGGAAATAGATAATATAGATGTGGATAGAAATGAAGGAAATAGAAAACAAAAGTAATAGGAAGAATCAAAGACAAAAGTTGGTTCTTTGAAAAGACTAGAAAATTGGCAAAATTTCAAGTGACATTAAATAATAATATTATGAAAGAAAAAGAGGATATAACAAATAAACCAGAGATGTAAAAAAGAGAGACTTAGCAATAGCTGTATACCAATAAATTTGAAAATTTAGATGAAACATAAATTCCTTAAAAATATATAGGTTGGGAATGTCACAGCGGAGTAATAAAAAGAAAAAAAAATTGGAAAAAAATAGATATATATAGCTTACCAAATATACTCAAAAAGAAATAACTGAATAATCTTACAGTTATTAAGGAAATCAAAGTTGTAGTAAAAATATCTTTCTATATCAGATGAGAATACCTCCTGGCTAACAGAAAAATTTTAAAAATAAAACGTATCTATATCTCTTTCTACAAAGAAATAATTATATTCAAACTAAATCTGATAGCTGTCTACATTCTCTCCCAAAACTTCCCTTATCTCAATGCACTTCAATTCTTGAATTCTATGAATAGGAAAACATTAACAATGTATAAAAATGCATTTAATACCTCCTAACCACCCTTTTTTTTTTGAGATGGGGTCTCACTATGTAGTCCAGGTTGGTCTCAAAATTCTGGGCTCCAGTGATCCTCACACCTTAGACTCCTGTGTAGCTGGGATTACAGGCAGGAGCCACTGAGCCAGGCTAGCCATACATTTTTGAAAGTGCAGAAAAAAAAGAGCTTTCAAAAGCACATTGAAATGGTGAGAGTTAAAAATTATAATAATCAACTAACATAATAAGCACCTGCTCTATGACGAACACTGTCCATATTATATTCACTATCTTATTTAATCCTTAGAACAACTTTATAAGAACCAGACTTACAGTTTCAGTAGTTTGCCCAAAGTCCCTCAGCTCGTAAGTGGATAGTCCAGATCCAAACCCTAGTCTGTATGAACTCATCCATCTATTTTCTAGTACCTATTGATCAGTCAATAAATTCAGTCATCTCCTCACAATGAAGCCAAATTTGTTCTACTTCACATCTCTATCATAAGCATCCGTTAAGCTCTCTGTAGTCAGAGTGCTCAATCTGGGCCAGCAGATAACAATGACAATAAATTCATGTTATTTGCTATGAGGGAACAAAGAGACTCTCATGACTATCCTTTGCTGTGAAAAAACATCTGTTGGTTAACAGTTTCAAAAAGAAAAGAGTTAACTCTTTGAAATCCATTAAGGATGTCTTCTAAGTGTGAATAAAAATTATTTGATAAAGTTCAAATACAAAATTAGCAACAACTGCATAAATGCCATTTTGTAATTTTCTTCACACAAGGGCCAGAAGTCAGCAAATTATGGCCAAACTAACACTAGATGCATGTTTTTGTAAAGTGCTATTGGAAGACAGCCATTTGTTTTGGTCTTGTCTACAGCTGCTCTTTTGCTACAATGGCAGAGTATTCGTGATAGAGATTGTTTGGTTCACAAAGCCAAAAATATTTACTTACTCTCTGGCCTTTTACAGAAAAAAAGCACTAGACAATCCAAAGGTAGGATTTACATAAATACGTGATTTACCCATTTTTTATAAAGAGTGGCTAAATCTCTATCTCTAATCTATAACATAAAAATGCCAGAAACTTGGTTTTTACCTTGAAGGTTTTCCTTCTGCAACAGAGAGTTGAGCTGATTCATAGAGTTGAAGATGAGAATGGACTCCACAGATGCTCTGTATCGCCCAGAATGCTCACTGCCAGCATTTAGCCCCAGGCTTTGAATCCCTTGGCTGGTCTCCATCCCTTCTAGGAGTGGAAGCTCATGAGGAAGAAAACTGGTAACTATGCTATGAAGAGTCGGCTCCTGAGAATCTGGATCTAGTAACCAGCATGCCACCTGAATGGGATAGCAATGAGAATATTTTCCTGATTTTTTTCGAAGACACTTTTGTACCTCTAAATGAAAAGGGGAAAAAAGAAAGCTTATTTCTAACCTCACTCATTTTCATTTAATATTTATTCAGTGGTTTTCCCAGGAAAGGAGAAGGAAAGAATAATTGTAACAGGACTCATTTTTGGTAGCAATAACAGCAATGGCTTTCAAAGAAAGAAAAGTTGTAACTATTCCATTACTACAATGCTCAGGCCGATCCAGTTTAGCAGTAGGCTTGACAAACAAGTGTGTCTCAGCAAACTCAAACCATGTGTCTGAAAATGAAGATGGACTCCTCCACTAGGCTAATTTGGGCTAAGCTACTGTAATAAAGATGGGCTACTGTGAGGTTTTAGGTATATTTAGTTCTTTCAACACCAAAAGAAGTGAGGTATCAGGCGCGGTGGCTGCCGCCTGTAATCCCAGCACTTTGGGAGACTGAGGCGGGTTGATCACCTGAGGTCAGAAGTTCAAGACTAGCCTGGTCAACATGGTGAAACCCTGTCTCTACTAAATATACAAAAAATTAGCTGGGTGTGGTGGTGGGCACCTGTAATCCCAGCTACTCAGGAGGCTGAGGCAAGAGAATTGCTTGAACCTGGGAGGTGGAGGTTGCGGTGAGCTGAGATTGCACCAATGCACTCCAGCCTGGGCAGCAAGATCAAAACTTTGTCTCAAAAAAAAAAAAAAAAGAAGTGAGGCATAAATGTTTTACCATTAAAAGTTTATATCCAGAGTTTCAGAAAGCCTCTAGACTTTCCCCTCAGGATGGGGGGTTTGTCACCAGAAAACCATCCAATTATTCATTTGATTGCCATTTCCAACCTCCTCATGAGTAGGAGTCCTGTAGTTTCTAATACTAGATCAAGCAGATCATTAACTGGATTAGAATAAGGGAATCTAAGCCCTGTTCACAATTCTGACAATTACTTTACTATATGACTCAATTATTTCTTTTGTAGGTTAAGAATAAAGTTTTATAGGGGAATACTGAATGAAACAGTCTCATGTAAAGGTTAACAGGTTTTTTAACTGAGTCATCATTATGAAGAGTGCATCAAACTTTGCTATTATAAAGGAAAGTTCTCAGGAGCCAGTAAGGGGATTTGCCTCTATGCTAAATGGCCACTAACTACAATCCTTTTTGACATCTTATTCACACTCTTTTCCAATTTTCTGCCTCCACCCTTATGAATATTTAAAACCTTCTGCTATCATATACCTAAATCTGTTCTCATTTCACTTCCAATTTACTATTAGACAGAAAACTTAGGACTTATGACCCAAATTAAAATTTTTTCAAAATCTCTGAGGAAAGACATACACTTTAGGGCTCCAAATTTGTGACATCTCTGTTTTTATCTACACAGAGATATTTGGTGCATGATATTCTATTCTGGGTAGATGAGATTATTGAATAAAGAACTGACTAAAATTCTTAAGCTGCATTACTGAAGCTAAGGAAATACCAAGTCATTTAAGAATTAACACTAAAAATGTTGTTTTAAGTATATAAAAATTAAATAAGACATAGAACCTTAGGATCTTCATAACTTTGCTCCAAGGAGATGCCACAAGAAAGAAGAAGAATTTTATAGCTCTGGATGAAGTCATAGATGACAACAGAACATTCTTTATCAGATTCCTTTCGCAAGCAAGATTGAAGGTGCCATATCCTGTCTTTCAAAGTCAGGCTTGGATCTAGAGAAGGTGGAACCAAACTGGCACTAATTTCTTTAAAAAAAAAAAAAAAAAAGGAAAAAACAGTTTTAAGGCAAAAACTACATGTTTTCATTTGAAGCAGAATCTTTAGTAGAAAGACTGAAAAAGACTAGAAGCCTAAGGGTCTGGTTCCATGTGACGAGTAATTCAGCATCTTATCAAGGTCATATCAGCTATGTAGACGAAGTGCATCATAATCTAAAAATTATGGTTTGGGCTAGAAGATTTTTAATGCTCTACTTAATTAGGTGGGAGAAAATATTAAGCATTAATACTTCTAAAAACAAAATTTCCCAGAATGAGGAGTTAAAGACAGGAAAAGTATTTGGAAATAAATTTTAAAGAGAGATTTAGTATAAACAAATACTATTCTATCCAAATAAAGAAAAAGCTTAAGTAACTACTCACCCCAACATATTTTCCTGCAAAACAACTGAAAATAGTTCATGCTTACTAAGGAACAGACACTATACAGCATCCTTTAAAATGTTTCCTTATTAATTTTGCTCCTGTCCAAAACCAACCTATCAGCTGGGGTATCCAACAACCACAGTCAGATCACAGGGTATTTCCAGATTACATCCTTTCCATTCCAAAGACTTCTCCAAAGTTTATATGATTCGACTACTATAGACCTCTAGCTCAACGATCCCTCTAGATGAGTTTCAGACCCATTCAATGGGAGGACAGAAGACTGAAAATAAACCGCCATACTTTAGTCTTCAAAAGCAAACCCTGAAAATGGCAAGAGAGTTCCTGAGGTTTCACTGCCCCCTCAGAGGAAAAACCCATAGCATTAATAGCCTCATGTGACAGGCAGGGAGAAGTAAGGAAGTGCTTCTTAAAACATTAATTATAGTTAATATATGCAATAACGTACATGCCAGCTGCTCTCCAAAAAATTACAAGTTTTGCCGGGCACAGTGGCTCACGCCAGCACTTTGGGAGGCCGAGGCGGGTGGATCACCTGAGGTAAGGAGTTCAAGACCAGCCTGACCAACATGGGAAAACCCTGTCTCTACTAAAAAAAATACAAAATTAGCCGGAGTGGTGGCACATGCTTGTAATAGCAGCTACTTGGGAGGCTAAGGCAGAATCGCTTGAACCCAGGAGGTGAAGGTTGTATTGAGCCAAGATCAGGCCACTGCAAGCCAGCCTGGGCAACAAGAATGACACTCTGTCTCAAAAAAAAAAAAAAAAAAAGAAATTTAAACTCTAAAAATAAATCCTAGGTAAATATCAGGAAATTATTCTCAAAATATAAGATCACTACCCTAATGGATGTTACACTAATTACATAGTGACTTACTCAAATACTCATTACTTACCAGAATGCTTTTGTTCCTTCTGCAATGAAAAATAATAGGCATCCCTTCCACCCCAGCATACTGCCAGTCCAACCACCAAGATGTCATCACAACCTTTAATAGGAAATCCATCATCTCTAATAGGAATTTCCTGAGGTGAGCTAGCTAAGTAAAACAAAAGTGAAATAGTTAAAAATCTCTAAAAATAAAGACATTATATAAATTGTTAAAACAATTATAATAAAAAATCTATCTTTGATAGGCAAAATTTCCTTAAAAAATAGATATTTGGACAGTCATTTTAAGTATAAGTAAGATCTTTCCAGGTTTCTCATCAATTAAGATAACCGTCACTATGAAAAAGCAACCAAAGATTTGTTAAATCTATAGTGATTAAGTTCAAAAAAGAGAGGCTGCATTTCAAATTTTATAACTCAAACAAAAATACAGATCATTTGCATACTACAAATATTTTACAGCAAATTCAGCAATTCTTGGCTAAGAAACTCCAGAAAAATAAAGACTATTATTCCCTAGTGAAGTATAATTTTGTATCTAGAGTCAACATTTTTTCCTAAAATAATGTATCTCAAATTTTATAAAGGTCACGAATCAATCTGTCTTATTGATAATTATATCCCTAGTATCAGGAAAATAACTGGCACATAAGAACTTAGTACATATTTATTAAATTTAGGTGAACTTTTTTATCCATCTAGCCTCTATTATATAGCCTGATACAGAAAATGTGCTCAATTTTGTTTGTTGCATCAAAAATGGAAAGAGCTATTCAACACTAAAAGTACATAAAAGTTGTGGTTAACACATCTGCGCCATGAATTGAAAATCAGACAAATACCCAAACTTTTATGAACAAATTAATTCATAAAATAGCAAGGTTTAATAAATCTAATCAAACACCTGATTTCCAAGCTGTCTACAACTGGTCCCCACAATCCAGAAGGCAGAGTTCATGCAATAAGACAGGAATATACATAGCCTTACTTGACCAAAAGGTTCAACTCTCTCAAAACCTGGAAGGGCTCCGCAAGGTTTTGGAAGCAACATTTCCGTATACAATTCATGACTATCAATGGAGGTCTAAATTCTACTCAAGATAAATCTTGGAAAATGTAGCTAATGTACACTGTGAAGAACAAAGTTCCTATTAGCAATGTACTTTTGTAATTACATAAGCAAACAAGGATATTACAATTTAATAGAAAATAATTTATGAGGCCACGCATGGGGGCTCACGCCTGTAATCCCAACACTTTGGGAGGCTGAGGCAGGTGGATCACGAGGTCAGGGGATTGAGACCATCCTAGCTAACACAGTGAAACCCCGTCTCTACCAAAATACAAAAAAAAAATTAGCCGGGCGTGGTGGCGTGCGCCTGTAGTCCCAGCTACTCAGGAGGCTGAAAAAGGAGAATTGCTTGAACCTGAGAGGCAGAGGTTGCAGTGAGCTGAGATCACACCACTGCACTCCAGCCTGGCCAACAGCAAGACTCTGTCTAAAAATAATAATAACAATAATTCATGAGGCCAGGTGCAGTGGCTCATGCCTGTAATCCCAGCACTTTGAAAGGCCAACACAGGCGGATCACTTGAGGTCCGGAGTTTGAGACCATCCTGGACAACATGATGAAACCCCATATCTACTAAAAATACAAAAATTAGCCAGGCACGGTGCACATGCCTGTACTTCTAGCTACTTGGGAGGCTGAGGCAGGAGAATCACTTGAACTCAGAAAGTGGAGGGTCCAGTGAGCCAAGATCAAGATCACGCCACTGCACTCCAGCCTGGGCAACTGAGCAAGACTCCATCTCAAAAAAAAAAAAAAAAAAAAAAAAAAAAGGAAAGAAAAAGAAAAAAAAGAAAAGAATTCATGAACACTGATGATTAATAAAAACCATTATGTTACAACATTAATATACCATAAAAGAACTGTCACATTCATATTCAAAATATATATTATCCTTATTTTTGTAAACTTTTATTCTAATATATATTACATGTTCCTTTTATACTGGAGGGCAACTACCATTAATTATCAATTTAGGTATGCTGAATAAATAAGGCTGTTCTATACATAAATCCACAGCGGAGATACACACTACAATTTGAACAGATTATATTTAATACCTAACATTGAGAAATCTCTTATCTCAGTCTACTAGTTTATAAACATGAAAAAATAAAATTAAAAAAGTTCTTACCTTGCTTAAACCTACCACCAATAGTAGCAGTTTTAGAAGATGTGAAACTTCTAATCTTTTCACAAGCCAGTGAGACGGAAAATCGCTTTTTGCACCGCCACTCCTTAATGAATGTTTGAAAAAGATTTTGGTCACTTGCTACATCAATTATGGCCAAACTTTCTGAACTGCTTGAGGCTGGAGTTAACTGTAATCCATCCTGTGATAACTGAAGTGAAAAGCCTGTGTCACTAATAGGGTTGTTGTCTTTGAACCCATTTCTACTCTCTGGACTTAAATCGTGCTTTTTAATATCTGAAGGTGAGTCAAATAAATAACTTTCACCAGGTTGTAAAACATTATTAGTTTTCCAACGGTTTACAGGTGTTTCAAGAATCCCTGGAAATGTCAGCTTAGAAGCAGACGTTGGAACGGGTGTAGGAGGAATGAGACCATTATCATCAACTATATCGCTTTCTTTACGAGGTAAGAGGGATGAGGTTTCACCATGATTGGCATTGTTTTCTAGAATCTCAATCTTGCTTTTTACTTCACTATTAGAAGAAAATGAAATTCCCTGCACTTGGTTTGTCTCCAAGTTTGAAATAACTTCTTGTTCTTCATTTAACTCTGTATTTTTTCCATTCAAACTAGACAAGTTTATAGTCACTGATTTTAGGTTTTCATTTTCTAGTGGACTGGACACTTTATCTAAAATCCTTTGCAGTCCTGGACTTAGATCAAATGATGCCCCTGACCATATGAATGAATGATTTTGCCTGGTCCCAGTTAATTTTGATTTTTCAGCCCTTTCATCTTGATCTCCTCCATCTTGATCACCTTGGTGGTGCTCATCAAGTACTGGATCATTTAGTTCTAATGCTCTAGGATATACTACAGTATGATGCTTCTCTTGAACAGGAAATATATCCGCATTGTCCAAAGCTTCAACCATCTGAACAGAATCCATTTCTGAAAATATAACAGATTCATCATTGGAAAAAGTCAACTGCTGGCAGGTATCTTGATTCTCATTTACATTTGATTTTTTAATTAGGTCTTCTTGTTGTAGACACAGAGAATCACTAACATGGTGTGATGTTACTTCTGAAGGAAGGGGTTCTTTCGTTTGCACATCAGGTAATTGTTCTTTTACTAGATAGTCATCACTGAAACTATCAAAGAGTAAACTATCACTCATATTCAAACTTGTTTCAGGAACTGGAAGACATTCTCCTTCTATACCAGTGGGAGTTCTCTTTTGAGGAATCAGAGGTATAACTGGTTTCACAGTTTCTTGTGTTTGATAACCTTGAAGAAAACTATTTAATTGAGAATCAGTAACAGAAAGTTCATTCTTTTTAAAACAAAGACCATTTTCCTCCAATAGTATTGGAGAATGGAAAATTGGGCTTTCTGGAGTCAGGATATCAACCCCATGTGAATCAGTGCTTTGTTTCATAGTACCTACAGTCTTAAGATCCAAATGATCTATCTTAGTCATGCCTAGAGGATGCTGCTTAGCAGGAAAAGGAATGTGACACTCTTTCTGAAAAGAGTTCATCAAGTTCTGTTGGACTACGCTCTTCTGCATTATCCCTGCTGCCAGGTTGGTGTCCTTTGCTCCTAGTTTGGTACTTTCAGTTGCCATCTGTTGCATTATTTTCTCTGACTGAGTATCCAGGTAGAAACTATCTTCAAAATCACAGTCAGAAATATGATTATTTCTAGTTTTGTTTGTTGTGTAAGTACCCGTTTTTTCTTGTAGTCTAGAAATATTTAGAAAATTCTCATGCTGGCCTCCTGATTTGCTAAATGCTCCAGTTGATGGAAGTACTTCACTGGGTATCGCAGTTCTGCTTATATCATCTCCTAATGCCTGAAAATGACTTGGTTTATTTTCCTCCGTATTAAGCTTTATCCTTTCACAATTAATAGTAACATTTGAGTCTCTATTTATGTAACTACTGACTGCTTCACAGGGCATTTGTCTCTCTATTATATTTTTCTGTTTGGTAAAAGTGCTTGTCTGTTCATGAGATTGCTTTTGCGGGTACTGGTTAATTGGATCGGTGTCACAGTGTTTCACATAAACATTCTGGTTTTTTGAATCATTTTGTATCAGCACTTCATTTATTTTTTCTGCCTCAACAGCTACTCCTCTGCCCTTTTCACCAACCACACTAGTGGCCTGACAAGTCACATTTTTACTCTGAGATCCTGTGACAATATCTTCCACAAAATTGTCATTAGTTAGTGTTATGTTCCGTGAACAACTTTGCTTTATTTGTAATGGGAATGATGTTTTGTTATCTTTTTCCTTACCACTCAAAGATACATTTTTATCAAATGGCCCTGAATTTCTAAATTCTGTATTCTTCTCATCTAAGGTAAATGGGTCTTCACAAAGACTAGGATTAGACAGAGTCTGTCCCTGTAAATGGATTCTACATGCTCCAGAGTCTTTCAGGGGGCTGCTGTCCCTAGATTGCTTTAGATGCTTTCTATGTTTCCAAGATCGAAAACTTCTGCTCATCTTTTCTGAATTGAAATTCAAAGGTGCCTTTTTTGTTTTCTCTGAAAAAGTCTTAACAACTTTCTTATTGCTTGTTTTCCCCTCATTCTGAGAGGCTCCTGGCTTCTCTTTATTTATATCCAAAGAGGCCCATTTTCTTGCTCTGAAAATGGAATGTCTCTGATGTTCTTGATTCCCATCCTGGAAATTACAATTAAAGGAACTTGTATGCTCTCTACTTTTATTTAAGTCTTGCACTATATTTGGTGAATGCTTAATATAAGAATCACTAAATATTGTGTTACTTTTGTTCTTTGATGTTAATTTTTTATAAGAACTCTTAGTTTGGGATATAAATGTGTGTTCCTTTACTTCTGACTCACTGTGAGTCAATGAACATGTACTAGAATGTAACAGGGCACAGGGATTCCATTGCACTCCCATTTCAACTAAGTCCTGCTGCAGAATCATTCTGGCTTCTTCCACTATAAGGGCTGCTGCTTCCCTTTCAGTTAAACCTTTTCTGCCAGTCACCCAGATAGTTCGCATATTCCGACGTTCTTCAACTGCTTCCTCTTCCTCATCCACTGCCTTCCGGGCACTACACAAAGAGATGGGAAAAGACAGAAATGAATTCATTCATTCGTAAGGCAAATATTTATTAAACATTCAATCTGAGCTGTTCTAGGAACTGAAAAATAGCAATGAAGGAGAGAGAGAAATGTATCTGCTCTCATGGCACATTCTAGCTGGGGAATTCAGAAAATAAAGGTTTAAAATGCATTCTATATTACCTGGTGATGAGTTGTATACAAAAATGAGGCACCAGAAAGGGGTGGGTGGTTCTGTAGCTTTTAAACGGCATAATAAAGGAAGGCTTTGCTAAGACAGATTCTTTAAGTAGAAGCCTTTAAAAAAGTGAAAGCCATAAAACTTTCATTGAAAAACATCCAGCCAGGCGCGGTAGCTCACGCTTGTAATCCCAGCACTTTGGGAGACCGAGGAAGGCGAATCACTTGAGGCAAGGAGTTCGAGACCAGCCTGGCCAACATGGTGAAACCCTGTCTCTACTAAAAATACAAAAAATCAGCCAGGCATGGTAGCAGGTACCGGTAATCCCAGCTGCTTGGGAGGCTGAGGCATGAGAATCGCTCAAACCTAGGAGGCATTACAGTGAAACAAGATCACACCACTGCACTCCAGCCAGGGCAACAGAGCAGGACCCTGTCTCATTTAAAAAAATTTTTAAAAGGCTGTATGCAGTGGCTCATGCCTGTAATCCCAGCACTTTGGGAGGCAAAGATGGGTGTATCACCTGAGGTTAGGAGTTCAAGACCAGCCTGACCAATACGGTAAAACCCTGTTTCTACTAAAAATACAAAAATTGGCCGGGTGTGGTGGCATGGGCCTGTAGTCCCAGCTACTTGGGAGGCTAAGACAGGAGAACTGCTTGAACCCAGGAGGCAGAGGTTGCAGTGAGCCGAGATCGCACCATTGCACTCCAGGGTGACAGAGTCTCGCTCTGTCTCAAAAAAAAAAAAAAAAAGACAAGAAAGAAAACAAATCCTCCTATACAATACACAATATAAACTCTGGACAAAATATATGAAGGGACTAGAAAATGAACAAAAAAGAAAGCAGAAACTGGAGGGGGGTTGAGACTTGCAAGAAAGAAATGGCAGTGGGTGAATTTTCACTTTTTACCTGAAGGCAGGGTCCAGTCAATACCCTGTAGGTTGGCTAAAAACTTAGATAAAAACCTGGAGTTCACTGATTGACAGAAGTCAGAAGAGAGTTAAGAGTAACTACATTAAGGAGAATGACGTAAACCCGGGAGGCGGAGCTTGCAGTGAGCTGAGATCCGGCCACTGTACTCCAGCCCGGGCGACAGAGTGAGACTCCGTCTCAAAAAAAAAAAAAAAAAAGAGTAACTACATTAGTTGGAAATTGAAGGCAATATAGAACAGATAACTAGTGAAGAACAACTCCTAATTCTTCATATAAACTCTGCCCAAATCTCTGACTGACCTCTAAACTGTGCAAGTGTGAACAGATTCCAAGTGGTCAGTTAAAATAAACCAGGGGTCCTCAACCCCCGAGCTGTAGACCAGTAACAGTCCATGGCCTGTTAGGAACTGGGTCGCACAGCAGAAAGTGAATTATAGGCAAGGGAGCACTGCTGCCTGAGCTCTGCCTCCTGTCAGATCAGCTGCAGCAAACCCTATTGTGAACTGTGCATGCAAGTAATCTAGGTTGTGTGCTCCTTATGGGAATCTAATTGTTTCATCCTAAAACCAAACCATCTCCATCACCCTCCTACCCCCACCTCTACTCCTGGTCTGTGGAAAAATTGTCTTCCATGAGGAAGAGATATGCAAGAGCAAAGAGGATAGTAAAATACTATACCCCATCCCTTCTCACACAGGTTAAGGTCTCAGAGCTGGGAGTCAGGTTTAAAGTGAATGGGAGGGAAGAAACACTGAACTGGAAATAAGATTGATGCTTCCATCTAGAACAAATTGTTTAATACCTGAAAATAAAACTGGTTGTTAGTACCTCAAAGTAACTAAATACCTATAGAATCTGCCTGAGATTTCATATAAGAGAGAGTTCCAAAAAACAGTGGTAGAAAAAATAATTAAGCTATTCTTTGATTTATATACTGAGTCTAGCCCATTCAATAAATTGGTTATGCAGACATACGCACACAAAAAAAATCAAGGAATCTTCTCACAAATTGTTTTGAGGGACACTAGCATTCCAAAAAACATTTCAGAGGAATGTATTTTAAAATGCTTTTGTCTAATGAAAGTGTAAGATGAGCCTGAGATATATAATGAAATCACATCAAAATTATCAAAATCCATCAAAGCAGATCAAAATCAAAATGCATCAAAGCAGAAAGCATTGATACCAAACTTTTGCTCAGTTTTTTTGAGACACGATCTTACTCTGTCTCCCAGGCTGGAGTTCAGTGGCGCTATCAGGGCTCACTGCAGCCTCAACCTCCCGGGCTCAACCAACTCTCCAGCCTCACACCCCCAAGTAGCTGGGACTACAGGCACATGCCACCACACCCAGTTTTTTTTTTTTTTTTAAATTTTAGTAGCGATGAGATCTTGCTATGTTGCCCAGGCTATTCTTGAACTCCTAAGCTCAAGCAATCAGCCTCAGTACTCCCAAAGTACTGGGATTACAGGCGTGAGCCACTGTGCCCAGCCCCACTCAGACATTCTAGTAGGAATGTTTTTAAGTCATGTATTATTTTTAAAATATACAAAACAAAAAGTAATCTGCAAGGGGGAAAAAGTAGCCATATTTTCTTCCACTTACACCAAGTATATAATAAGATTATTTAACACAAAAATACTTTAATACATTATCTACTATTTTAAAATTAACATTTTTTTAAATTTAATAAGCCCATGTAGGTAAAGGTATTCTCTTACCTTTTGAAAGGCACAGCACTTTTCAGAATCACCTCCACCTCCACAATATTTGCCCTAGCAAGGTCCGCCACAGTATGAAAGCCAGAAGCATAGAGAACCCTGGCTCTCTGAGCATTTAGTAAGGATACCCGAACCAGGTCACACAGCTCCCTCTGGATGCCAAATGTAAGACGCTTCTGAAATTGGGAAAGTAGTAGTTCCATGTTGTGCCAGCCCAGACGGTTGGAAAACACTGTAATCATCCCTAGAACATTCATAGAATAATTGTTGAATTGATTTTTTTTTTTACAGATGAATTCGCCATTTCTTTAGATGTATTTATATTTCCTTGTTTTTTCCCTGCAAAATTGTAAGATTTAACAAGGCCCAAGGTGTAAGTTAACAAGGGAACAGACATATATTAAGAGCCTTAACTAATTGGACAATAAATGTGCTAAGTTTTATGAGATGACATTAAATGTCATCTTATTTATTCTTCATCCTGAAGTTAACACAAGAAAACTGAGGCAGAGCATATAAACACAAAACAAACAAGAAGCCCTCACCCTAAATCATTTCTCTCTCTCTTTCTTTCTTAAGCAAAAGAGAACTCTTAAAAAGGTGTTTAAGAACTCTTAAAAAGGTGTTTAAAAAGGTATAAAGGTGCTGGGCACAGTGGTTCATGCCTGTAATTCCAGCACTCTGGGAGGCTGAGTAGAGCAGATCACCTGAGGTCGGGAGTTTGAGAACAGCCTGACCAACACGGAGAAACCCCGTCTCTACTAAAAGTACAAAATTAGCCGGGCATGGTGGCGCATGCCTGTAATCCCAGTTCCTCGGGAGGCTGAGGCAGGAGAATCGCTTGAACTCAGGAGGCAGGAGTTGCGGTGAGCCGAGATCGCGCCACTGCACTCCAGCCTAGGCAACGAGAGAAACTCCATCTCAAAAAAAAAAAAAAATTAGGGATTCTTTCCACCTAGAAGAAAACAAGAGAGTTGGTTTCAATATTCAAGTGCTGAGAGAACTAGAAAGAGAGAAGTTCCCATGTGCATTTTCTTCAAAGAAAGGTTGCTGAGCTCAATAGCTGCACTGTCTTGGAATAAAGAAACCAAAACAAGTGCCATGTCATAAAGACATCTGTGGAATTAAAATTGTTTTACACTTCCCTATAAGAACATAAACCCCTTGAGGCAGTCTTTCATCTTTGATGACAGTGAGTCTAAGAGTGAGTCCCTCCCGGCTGGGCGCGGTGGCTCAGGCCTGTAATCCCAACACTTTGGGAGGCCGAGACGGGTGGATAACGAGGTCAGGAGATCGAGACCATCCTGGCTAACACGGTGAAACCTCGTCTCTACTAAAAATACAAAAAAAATTAGCCAGGCGGGGTGGCAGGTGCCTGTAGTCCCAGCTACTCAGGAGGCTGAGGCAGGAGAATGGTGTGAACCTGGGAGGTGGAGTTTGCAGTGAGCCGAGATCGTGCCACTGCACTCCAGCCTGGGAGACAGAGCAAGACTCCGTCTCAAAAAAAAAAAGTGAGTCCCTCCCTTCTTGCCACTATCTCTTCTCATCTTCCCCATAGTACTCCCTCATAAGCACATATCTTCACGATGAAACCTCTTATACATATAACACAACCTCTCATAGCCCATAGTTTCCTTCTTAAGGGCTTGTAAGGATTCCTTAGTAAAATCAGACTCAGAATTTCTCGTTTGCTTAGGGTTTAATACATTAAGGTAGACCTTAGAATAGATCATTTTTGTAACAGTCAGACAGGAGTTCAGAAATCCCTCTCCATCTTCCATCCTTCTCCTTAACAATATGTATTAATCAGTACCTTTTTTTTTTTTTTTTGAGACAGAGTCTTGCTCTGTCGCCCAGGCTAGAGTGCAGTGGCGTGATCTCGGCTCACTGCAACCTCCACCTCCTGGGTTCAAGCAATTCTCTGCCTCAGCCTCCTGAGTAGCTGGAATTACAAGCACCCACCACCACACGTGGCTAATTTTTTGTATTTTCAGTAGAGATGGGGTTTCACCATCTTGGTCAGGCTGGTCTTGAACTCCTGACTGCGTGATCCACCCGACTCAGCCTCCCAAATTGCTGGGATTACAGGCGTGAGTCACCGCGCCCAGCAATCAGTACCTTAATGAGAAAGGGGAGACCACAGAGAACTCTGTTTCGTTTCTTCTTGCAACAGGAAAAAGAAGAAAAAGGAAAACAGAAAGGAGGATAGTCAGCAGGTTGCTAAGGAATAGAGGCCAAGACATTCAGCTAGTTACCAATCCTCTGTAACATGGTACTGAGCCCTGAGGAGCCAGAGTTTTGAATTTTCCGATGATGACAAGAACTGTACAAAATTATAGCACTTTTAAAGAGGCCTACAATAAAATGGAATTTGAAAAAAAAAGCAATCTTAACTCGACTTCAAATCATCGTCTTGAATAACTATGAAACCCTTTGTTTAACTGACCTGCATAAACAGCAGCTGACTGTTGCAAAGATTGAATCTGTCCACGATTGCATCCATATTTCTGATTAATTTCCCTTAAGGGAACTTCACTGATTAAATCTAATAGCACAAGACTGGTGAAAAACCTGGGAATAAATCATCAAAAGCATGGTAAGAGATCATTCACGTCTACTAGGAGATACAATGTGTGTTGCAAAATGACTAAGAACTGGAAAGGCAACAGAGGACTTACATAATACATTCTGGTAAGATTCTTAATAGAAAATAGGGTTACTGGCCGGGCGCGGTGGCTCAAGCCTGTAATCCCAGCACTTTGGGAGGCCTAGGCGGGTGGATCACGAGGTCAGGAGATCAAGACCATCCTGACTAACACAGTGAAACCCCGTCTCTACTAAAAATACAAAAAATTAGCTGGGCATGGTGGCACATGCCTGTAGTCCCAGCTATTCAGGGGGCTGAGGCAGGAGAATCGCTTGAATCCAGGAGGCGGAAGTTGCAGTGAGCCAAGATTGTGCCACTGCACTCCAGCCTGGGCAACAGAGTGAGAATACATCTCAAAAAAAAAAAAAGAAAGAAAGAAAATAGGGTTACTGGACAAAGATTGAGATCAATGCTTGCAAAGCAAGTTTTGACATGCATTAGTACTATAGTAAAGAACTAATGTGTGTATAACAAAAAGTTGCCCATATTCAATATTGCTGCTATCAAGAAATGAGACTTGGTTCAAGAAATGTGATGACACAAAAATTTAAAAGATAACTTGATATACAGTTACATGTAAATCATTACTCCAATAAAATGACAATATAAATACAGCATCCAATTTTGATTTGAAAGGCAACAGTAGCAAAAGTAATCCAAGTATATAAATCCTTATAAAATTTATACTTAACCATATTATAAATAATATACTAAAGACTGCTTTTTAAGAAAAATCATTTCATTATATTTCTCTTTTTTTTTTTTTTGAGATGGAATCTCACTCTGTTGCCCAGGCTGGAGTGTAGTGGCACAATCTTGGCTCACTGCAACCTCCATCTCCCAGGTTCAAGCAATTCCCCCACCTCAGCCTCCCAAGTAGCTGGGATTACAGGTGCACACCACCACAAATGGCTAATTTTTGTATTTTTAGTAGAGACAGGGTTTTACCACATTGGCTAGGCTGGTCTCGAACTCCTGACCTCAAGTAATCTGCCCACTTTGGCCTCCCAAAGTGCTGGGATTACAGGTGTGAGCTACTGCACCCGGCCAATTTCATTATATTTCAAAGAAGCTAACAGCCTGTATCAATTTATCCACCTGAATCTTTTAATTAGCTCTTCTTCCCTATTGGTAGTGAATCACTTCTAAGCATGATATAAAGCATAACCCCAGGTGAAGTCACAGTAAATTGGTGGTTCTTCTGATCAACACCTTCTTTACAAAAGAGAGGTAATTAAATATTATACTTTAAAATATAAGATCTTTATATATAAGGGCTACTAAACTGTGAACTGCAGAAAGAAACTAAAATACCAATAAATTCATTAAATACAGAAAACTTGCCAGGCGTGGTGGCTCACACCTGTAATCCCAGCACTTTGGGAGGCGGAGGCGGGCAGATCACCTGAGGTCAGGAGTTTAAGACTAGCCTGACAAACATGGAGAAACCCCGTCTCTATTAAAAACACAAAACTAGCCGGGCGCGGTGGCTCAAGCCTGTAATCCCAGCAATTTGCGAGGCCGAGACGGGCGGATCACGAGGTCAAGAGATCGAGACCATCCTGGCTAACACGGTGAAACCCTGTTTCTACTACAAAAAATACAAAAAACTAGCCGGGCGAGGTGGCGGGCGCCTGTAGTCCCAGCTACTCGGGAGGCTGAGGCAGGAGAATGGCATAAACTCGGGAGGCGGAGCTTGCAGTGAGCTGAGATCCGGCCACTGAGCTCCAGCCTGGGCCGCGACAGAGCGAGACTCTGTCTCAAAAAAATAAATAAATAAAAATAAATAAAAAACATAAAAACACAAAACTAGCCAGGCATGGTGGCACATGCCTGTAATCCCAGTTCCTCTGCAGGCTGAGGCAGGAGAATCGCTTGAACTCGGGAGGCGGAGGTTGCGGTGAGCCGAGATCGTGCCATTGCACTCCAGCCTGGGCAACAAGAGCAAAACTCCATCTCAAAAAAAAAAAAAAAGAAAATGAAAAAAAAAAAAAAACTGAAAAATCTTATACTTTGCCAAAATTTTGATTTTATTGACAATGAAAGTGACTACAATAAACTGGGCATCTACTACATGCAAGACACTGTGTTAAATACTGGAAAGCCCAGAGACCTTGATGTTTACCTTTTATGGATGGCCATTTGTCGATGCTGTCTCTCAGTTCTGGTTACTACTTTTCCTTTCACACAGCGGGCCAAGAACCCCTCTTCAACTCCCACTAGCTCTGCCACCCTTTTCATTGAAGTTGGCAACTTCTCCCATAAACAGAAAAATCGATACCAATCAATAGTAGTCCAATCCTCGAACATAGGTGTAACCTAAAAGAAAAAAGTATTATTCATTAACTAAAACTATTACATTACAAAAAACCATTATACACAACCTTCATATTAAAGACAAAAGCCAGGCGTGATGGTATGCACCTGTAGTCCCAGCTACTCAGAAGGCTGAGATGGAAAGATCGCTGGAACCCAAAAGTTTGAAGCTGCAGTGAGCTATGACTGAGCCACTGCACTCTAGCTCAACTGACTGGGTGAGACTCTGTCTCTAAAAAAAATGAAATAAAATAAATAAAATGGCCAGCTGTGGTGGTTCATGCCTGTAATCCCAATGTTTTAGGAGGCCGAGGCAGGAGGATCGCTTGAGCCCAGGAGTTTGAGGCTGCAGTAAGGTATGACTGTGCTACCGCACTCCAGCCTGGGCAACAGAGCAAGACTCCATTTCAAAAAAAATTACAATAAAATAAAATTACTTAAAATAAAAAGACAAAGGCCTCAGGATTTATAAAATGTCTAACTGCGATAATACCTCATTTATATGGAAACATCATTTATTCACAAACAATGCATTGCCAGGACAAATGGAAAGAGATCATTAAGCATACAAACTGGATTTTATAGAACCCAAGTCTTTTTTTTTTTTTTTTAAAGACAAGGTCTTGTTCTATCATCCAGGCTGGGATACAGTTCACTGCAGCTTCAACCTCCTGTGCTCAAGCAATCCTCCCACTTCAGCCTCCCAAGTAACTGGGGCTATAAGGTGAGTGACACCACATCTGCCTAATTTTCTAATTTTTTTGGTGAAACTGGGTTTTATTCTGTTGCCCAGGTTGGTCTCTGACTCCTGGCCTCAAGCAATTCTCCTGCCTCAGACTCTCAATATGCTGGGATTACAGGCGTCAGCCACTGCACCTGGCCAGAACCTAAGTTTTTAATCATAGACACTTCTAATATCAATATTCTAACTGTAGTTAGAATCTTAAGCATTCTGACTAATTTTCAAGAAAGAATCAATAACATAGAGGAGAGAAGGGAAGAATCAATATTCAGAATTGATATATACCCAAAATGTCAAGATTCAACAAAAATTATGAAACATATAAGAAATAGGAAAGTGCATCTCAAACACAGGGGGAAAAGCAGGCAAAAGAAATAAAAAGAAATACCTTTGAGAGGCTCCAGCTACTGAAATAAGACTTCAAAGCAAACATTATAAACATGGTTTAAAAAAAAAAAAAAAAAAAAAAAAGGCATGCTTGAAGTAAAAGGCACGATGCCAATGTCTCATTAAGTAGAGAATACAATAAAGAGAAAATTATTTTTTAAAGAACCAAATGAAAATTCTGGAGTTAAAAGTACAATAACTGGCCAGGCACAGTGGCTCGTGCCTATAAACCCAGCACTTTGGGAGGCTGAAAGGAGAGGACCACTTGAGCTCAGGAGTTCGAGACCAGCATGAGCAACATGGTGAAACACTGTCTCTACAAAAAAGTACAAAAATTAGCCAGGGATGATGGCATATGCCTCTGGTCCCAGCTACTTGGGAGGCTGAGGTGGGAAGACTGCTTGAGCCCAGAAGGTCAAGGCTGCAGTGAGCCATAACTGTGCCACTGTACTCCTGTCTGGGCAACAGAGCAAAAACCTGTCTCCAAAAAAAAAAAAAAGTGCAATAACTAAAATGGGGTTTACTATGTTGCCCAGGTTGGTCTTGAACTCTTAAACTCAAATAACGCTCCTGCCTTGGCCTTCCAAAGTGCTAGGATTAAAGGTGTGAGCCACCGAACCTGGACCTAAAATGGATAATTTACTAGAGAGATCAACAAGATATCCAAGCTGGCATAAGAAAGAATCAGCAAACATGAATAGATTAATAATGACTATGCAATCTGAAAGAGGGAGAAGAGAAAGCAGAAAAAATGAACAGAGCCTTAAAGGAATATGAGAAACATTAAGTATACCGACATATGCATAATGAGTACCAGGAGAAGACACAAAGGAAAAGGAAAATCATCTGAAGAATTTATGGCTGAAAGTATTCCAAATTTGATGGAAAACATTAACCTACATATCCAAGACACTCAGTGAACTCCAAGCAGGATACATACAAAGACATCCACACAAAGACGCATCACAGTCAAAACATTAAAGCTAAAGAAAAAAAATCTTGAAAACAGCAAGTCATCGTGTATAAGAGAAACCTGATAAGATTAACAGCTAACTTCTCAACAGAAAAAAGAAAGCCAGAAAATGCAGTGAGATGACATATCAAACCACTCAAAGAAAAAAAAAAAATCTGTCAACTAAACATTGTTTTTTCTTTTGAAACAGGGTCTGGCTCTGTCACTCTGGCTGGAGTGCAGTGGCACAATCTCAGCTCACTGCAACGTCTACCTCCTGGGCTGAAGCCATCCCCCCACCTCAGCTTCCCAGGTAGCTGAGACTATAGGTGCATACCACCACACCTGGCTAATTTTTGTATTTTTCTGGTAAAGACGGAGTTTCACCGTGTTGCTGGTCTCAAACTCCTAGGCTCAAGCCATCTACCTGCCTCAGCCTCCCAAAGTGCTGGGATTACAGGCATGAGTCACCATGCCCAGCCTCAACTAAGAATCTTATATAAAGGAGAGTTATTTTTCAAAAATAAAAATATAACAGAAACATTCCCAGATAAACAAAACCTGAGAAAATTTTGCTAGCAAATCCATTTTATAAGAAATACTAAGGCCGGGCGCGGTGGCTCACGCCTGTAATCCCAGCACTTTGGGAGGCCGAGGCGGGCGGATCACGAGGTCAGGAGATCGAGACCATCCTGGCTAACACGGTGAAACCCCGTCTCTACTAAAAATACAAAAGTGGTGCGCGCCTGTAGTCCCAGCTATTCGGAGGCTGAGGCAGGAGAATGGCGTAAACCCGGGAGGCGGAGCTTGCAGTCAACCGAGATCGCGCCACTGCACTCCAGCCTGGGCGACAAAGCGAGACTCCGTCTCAAAAAAAAAAAAAAAAAAAAAAAGAAAAAAAAAGAAATACTATACTAGCCAGGCGCAGCGGCTCACGCCTGTAATCCCAGAATTTTGGGAGGCTGGGTGGGCAGGGGGGTGGAGGCTGGATCACTCGAGGTCAGGAGTTCAAGACTAGCCTGGTCAACATGGCAAAACCCTGTCTCTACTAAAAATACAAAAAAAAATTAGCCAGAAGTGGTGGTGCATTCCTGTAATCCCAGGGACTCAGGAGACTGAGGCACGAGAATTGCTTGAACCTGGGAGGCAGAGGTTACAGTGAGCAGAGACTGCACCACTGCACCACTGTACACCAGCCTAGGCAACAGAATGAGACTCTGTCTCCAGAAAAAAAAGAAGAAACAAAGAAATACTAAAGAAAGCTCTTCAGCTTGAAAGAAACTCACCCAAAACCATATTTCAATTCCAAACAAAAAAATCAAAGAGCATCAACAAAGGAAATTATGTGGGTACATATAAAAACAGTATCATTACATATTTATCTTTTCTTCTGAGTGATTTAAAAGGCAATTTATAAAACAATATGCATATAATTGTACTGTATTGGGTTTGTTTGTTTGTTTGAGACACAGTCTCACTCTGTTGCCCAGGCTGGAGTGCAGTGGCACAATCTCAGCTCACTGCAACCTCTACCTCCCAGGTTCAAGTGATTCTCATGCCTCAGCCTCCTGAGTAGCTAGAATTATAGATATGCACCACCACACCCAGCTCATTTTTATATTTTTAGTAAAGATGGGGCTTCACCATGATGGCCAGGCTGGTCTTGAACTCCTGACCTCAAGTGGTCCACCCGCCTCAGCCTACCAAAGTGCTGAGATTACAGGCATGAGCCACCACGCCCTGCCAATATGCATATAATTGTATTGTTGGGCCCATAACATATAAAAATCACAATATATTTGACAGTATCAGCCCACAGGAGGCAGGTGAAAGCAAAGCTGTACCGAACTAAGGAAATGACAAGAGATGGTGTCCCAAATCCATAGAAATAAATGAAGAAAAAAAACAATCATAAATAAGAACGTTAATGAAGCAAACTCTGTAAATGTATATTTGCTCTCCTTTCTTCTCTCAGCTTCTCTAAAAACATTGAATTACATAAAATACTAAGTATAACAACGTACTATTAGGTTTGCAACACATAATGATGCCATAAGTACAACAATGGCACAAAAAAAGGAATCAAAATAGAGTTATTTAAGAATACTTCTTTATCTCACTGCAATTAAGTTAGTATAAATTTTCAGCTGTACCTGATAATCCCTTGAGTAACCATAAAAAAAAAAAAAAGAGAGCAAAAAATATAGAGATAAACGTACAAAATTAAAATGTCATACAATTTTGTGCTGCATAGTCACATTTTGGTCAATGACAAACTGCATATATGACAGTAGTCCCGTTAGATTATAATGGAGCTGAAAAATTAATATTGCCTAGTGACATCATAGTCATCAAAACGTCTAACATGTTGCATTACCTTTTCTATGTTTAGAAATGTCTAGATACACAAATACTTACCATTGTATTACAACTGCCTACAGTATTCAGTAGAGTAACATGCCAAACAAGTTTGTAGCCTAGCAGCAGTTAGGTTATACCATATATCCTAGGTGTGCAGCAGGCCATAACATCTAAATTTGTGTGAGTACACTCTGTAATATTCACACAAGAACAAAATTGCCTAAAGATGCAATTCTCAGAATGTATCACTGTCCTTAAGCGATAATGACTATACTAAAAAATAATCCCTTCATTCAAAAAAGAGCCGTAAAAGAGGTACAGGGGAACAAATTCTCTGAGAATACCGACCGTAGTTGAAAACTTCAATACCTGACTTTCAACAATGAATAGAACTACTAAGAAAATCAAAAGGAAATAGAAGACTAAAACAACACTTTAAGTCAATTAGACCTAAGAGACATCTATAGAACTCCACCAAACCATAGCAAAATGTATAGCTGTCTCTTATTATCTGTGGGGGACTGGTTCCAGGACCTCCTGCAGATAACAAAATCCATGGATGCTCAAGTCTCTGATATAAAATGATAGTGTCTATATATAACCTAGACACATCCTGCCATATACAGAGTAATCATCTAGAGTAATTATAATACCTAATACCACATAAATACTAGGTAAATAGCTGATAAACTGTATTATTTAGGGAATAATGACAAAAGAAACTATAAGTTCAGTACAGAAAAAAAATTTTTTGAGATAGTCTCACTCTGTCACCCAGGCTGGAGTGCAATGGCGCGATTTCGGCTCACTGCAACCTCTGCTTCCCAGGTTCAAGTGATTCTTCTGCCTCAGCCTGGCTGGGGCCTGCTCCCAGTCAATACTTATGACTCCCAAGTAGCTGGACTCCACGCCCAGCTAATTTTTGTATTTTGTAACTTTGTATTTTTAGTACAGACAGGGTTTCACCATGTTGGTCAGGCTGGTCTCAAACTCCTGACCTCAGATGATCCACTGAAAGAAAGAAAAGAAAGAAAGAAGGAAAGAAAAAGAAAGAAGAAGGAAAGGAAAGGAAAGGAGAAAAGAAAAGAAAGAGAAAAAGAAAAGAAAACAAAATTGAAAACTATTTAGCTGGACTGATCAAGAAATGGTGCAGGACGATTCAAATTACTAAAATCAGGAATGAAAGAGGAACCACCCCCATCATCCTTACATAAGTAAAAAGGATTAGAAGGGAATACTATGAACAACTAAATGCCAACAAATTAGATAATCTATGTGGACTATTTTCTGGAAATACACAAACTACCAAAACTGATTGAAGAACAAATAGAAACTCTGAATAGTTATAATAAGTAAAAAGATTAAATTCATCATCAAAACATTTACTCCAAAGTAAAGCACAGGCCCAGGTGGCTTGACTGGTGAAATTCACCAAACATTTAAATAACAATTAACAGCAATCTTTAACAAATTCTTCAAAAAAAAAAACAAACAAAAAAAAAAAACAGAAGAGGAAGAAATATATCCTAACTCATACTGTGCAGTTAATATTACTCCAAAACCACACAAAGACATCACGAGAAAAGAGAACTACAGGTCAATGTATCTTATGACAAAAATACTAGCAAACCAAATAAAATACTAGCAAACCAAATCCAGCAACATAAAAAGGATTATACAACCTAACCAAGTCAGATACTCTCTTTTGGAATGGAAGTATTTATCCAATGCCTATACCCCCATTGCATCTTGGGAGTAACTAACTTAGCTTTTGTTATTTCACAGCCTCATCGGTGAAAAGCACTAGCCTTCTTTCAGATGAGACTTTGGACTTTTGAGTTAATGATGCAATGAGTTAAGACTTTGGGGGACTGTTGGGAAGGGATGGTTGTATCTTGGAATATGAGAAGGTCATGAGATTTAGGGGCAGGGTGGATTTATATAGTTTAGATATGTGTCCCCACCGAATTTGATGTTGAAATGTAATCTTCAATGCTGGAGATGGGGCCTGGTAGCAGGTGATTGGATCATGAAGACCGTTTCTTATGGTTTAACACCATCCCCCTTGGTGCTGTCATTGCAACAGTGAGTTCTTGTGAGATCTGGTTGTTTAAAAGTGAGTGGCACCTCCCACCTCTCTCTCACTCTCTTTCTCTTGCTCTGGCCATATAAGATGTGCCTATTTCCCCTTTACTTTCTGCCATGATTGGAAGCTTTCTGAGGCCTCCCAGAAGTAGAAGCCACTGTGCTTCCTGTACAGCCTGCAGAATCATGAGCCAATTAAACTTCTCTTCTTTATAAATTATCCAGTCTCCATAATTTCTTTACAGCAGTGTGAGAATGGACTAATACAGTAAGCCAAAAAGAATAGCTATGAACACTGAAAAAGCAGAGCAATGAAGGGAAACTTGCCCTACCAGAAAGTTTTTAATTAAAACAGAGCCACTGGCACAAAAATCAGTCAAACTGGTCTTTTGTCAGACCAAGAAGTGAAACAGAAATATACACAATGACAAATGGAATTAGAAATGTACCCAAATACAAATGGAAATACAGAAGATAAAAGTTGCCATCTTGAGTCATTACATAAATTAATTTTTTAATAAATGATGCTGAGATTACAGATAGCCATTATGAAAAAAACATGAAACTGAAGAACCATATGCTAGAATACACTCCAAATGAAGCAGAGCTCAAAATAGGGGGAGGCCAGGCACAGTGGCTCACACCTGTAATCCCAGCACTTTGGGAGGCCGAGGCAGGTGGATCACCTGAGGTTGGAAGTTCAAGACCAGCCTGACCAACATGGAGAAACCCCATCTCTACTAAAAAAAAAAAATACGAAATTAGCCAGGCATGATGGCGCATGCCTGTAATCCCAGCTACTCAGGAGGTTGAGGCAAGAGAATCGCTTGAACCCAGGAGGCGGAGGTTGCGGTGAGCCAAGATTGCACCTTGCACTCCAGCCTGGGCGACAAGAGCAAAACTCCATCTCAAAAAAAAAAAAAAAAAAAAAAAAATAGGGGGACCACAACTGTACAATTACTTGAAGAAAATGTGGGTGAATTCCTTAATAATCTCAGAGCAAAAAAAAGTTCTCACTAATTCGAAAGTTCATAAATTCAACTGCATTTTTTAAAAAATGCTAGATAAAACATACGATAGGCAAAGTCAAAAGACAAGTGAAAAACCAAGAGGAAAATCCTTCTACTTACACCACAAAGCACCAATCTCCCTAATATATAAAAAACCTTTAAAACTAAAAACAAAACAAAAGCAAACAAACAAACACCACACACAACAGAACAATGAGCAAAAGACATGGACAATTCACTGGGGAGGGAGGTGGGGAATCCTCTCATTAGCAATCACTCCCCATTTTCGTCCAGCCTCCTCACACTCCCCCAGCCCTGGGTAACTACTAAGGCACTAAATGTACTTTTTGTTTCTATGGACTGCCATTCTGGACATTTTATATAAATGGGGGAAAATGTTCAAATTTACTCATAATGTAAAAAAATGTAAACTAAAACTACACTCAAAAATACAAAAGCTTAACAATATTCTCACTACTTGCGAGGCCGTGAAAAAACAACTACTCTCATATATCACTGGTAAAACAGGAAAATGATACAAACTCTACAGAGATCAACTTTGCAAAACCAAAATCACTTACGGTTTTTCATCTTACCCAGCAGTTGCACTTCCGGGAGTCTTTCCTAAAGATACACCTCCATAAAACTAAACACTGTGTGTACCACATTATTTACTGCAGCATAATTTGCCACAACAAAATATTGAAAACAATCCAAATGTCCATCAATACGGAACTGATAGACTAAACAACAGTACATCCACCTACACAACAGAATTATAGTTATAAAAAAGATTAAAAAATGAGTTCATATGAAGTGATTTCCAAGATACACTATTAAGAAGAAAAAGGTATAGAATAATGTATACAGCATGCTACCCTCTGTATAAAAAAGGTGAAGAATATGTATGACAATTTTTGTAAACTTAAAAAAAGAGAAGAGATACATCAAAAAATGAATGAAAACAGTCATCTATGAAAGGTGGGTAGAAAAGGTGTGGAAGGGATGGTCATAGGAGTCAGACTTCTCTGACTATTCTTGTTTATATAGTTCTGACTTTTGAATCACAGAAATATTTTATATATTCAAAATCTAAAATAGTACATGCAAATACTAAATGTTTTGTCTAACTTAAAACATAAACGTATTTTAACTGCCAGTGCTTTGAGCTAGGGGTCAAGGCCTTTTGAGCACGAGTCTGTTGATTAGAATTTACCATGGCTTTCTTAAACCATAACCACAATACATTGTTTAAGAAATCCAGTTTTTGTTCTGTAACGTGAAGTTAGAAATTAAAGATAATTGCTGGCCGGGTGCGATGGCTCACACTTGTAATCCCAGCACTTTGGGAGGGCGAGGACGGTGGATCACTTGAGGTCAGGACTTCAAGACCAGCCTGGCCAACAAGGTAAAACCCTGTCTCTACTAAAAATACAAAAATTAGCCAGGTGTGGTGGCATGCACCTGTAGTCCCAGCTACACAGGAGGCTAAGGCAGAAGAATCGCTTGAACCTGGGAGGCAGAGGTTGCAATGAGCCAAGACTGTGCCACTGCACTCCAGCCTGGGCAACAGAGTGAGACTCTACTAAAAAAAAAAAAAAAAAAAAAAATTAGAAATTAAAGATCATTGCAAAATAAACTTTCAGCAGTGTCCTTTTGGTTTTTCCCCTGTCTAAATTCCTGTAACGTTTTCTCAGAGCTTTCAGTTATCTCACTTATATTTTTTTGTTTGTTTTTAAGAGACGAGGTTTCTTGCTGTCACCAAGGCTGGAGCATGGTGGTGCGATCATAGCTCACTATAACCTAGAACTCCTGGGTTCGAGTGATTCTCCTGTCTCAGCCTTGTAAGTAGCTGGAATTACCAGCATGCACCACCACACACAACTAATCTTTAATTTTTTTTTTTTTTTTGGTAGCAACAGATTCTTGCTCTGTTGCCCATGCTGGTCTCAAATTCCTGGCCTCAGGTGATCCTTCTGCCTCAGCCTAATTTTCTCAGAAGCAAACTGACATGAACAAGTTTGGGAACACAACTAACTCTTGAAGGGCATGCAACTCGAATGGTGAGAGAAGTACACAAGACCACTAACCACAAACATTCAGCATAATAACACTGCCAACAGTCTTCATATTTTAGAGAGGGAACAGGAGTAGGAATAGTTAGGTAATTTGGCAAATGACTTACATAATGTTTATGGGAGAATTTATTAAAAACAATAGATAATGTTATTAAATATTTATTCAGATACCAAATATTCATCAAAGACTATCAGCCCTGAGGTGGGAATTATTATCTCCATTTTACAAATGAGGAAATGAAATCTTAAGAGAGGTTAAGTACTTACCCAAGGTTGTACGATTACTAAGTGATGAGGCCAAAAGTTGAACTAAGGCAGTCTGACCCTAAAGCCCACAATCTTAGCCACTGTATAATAAATGAGACTTATTTTTAAGGCCATGATAGATGACCGGTGAAACCTGCTTTGAGATTCCTCCCAGTCACATTCTTGGGCACAGACCTTTGAACCTATCATGCATTATGCGAGTTTGTAAGAAAAGAAAATTGGCACTGTCTAGATATTTCCGCTCTGCTCACTACATAGTGTTTTTTATTGAAACACATTTCCTGATCAGCCCCCTTCATTCTAATGAGACTTTCAATTTTACTCACCTCCCCCTATCACTTGCTTATCAAAATGCATGCATCTACTCTTAACTGACAAAATTAATTCTTTCTGATCAGGTTCTTGCCAGAGAATATGACCAACACTATCCAATTCTTATTAATATCTTTGTTATACAAAACAATATTCACAGAGCACTGTCTAATGTAAACAAACTTTTAAAATTCCTTATGGCATTTATTATAGAGATTTTTATCAACAATGTTAAGTTCCAAAGTATCCTTTTAGGACTAAATTTCTCTTAGGCAGGGAAATGCAATGTTTTTCCTAAACTTGGTTTGTCTTTTATCTTATGAATATTAACACTAATCAAGCTTCCCTCTTTCTTTTAGTTGCTAGAAAACCCAGAATCAAAGTTGACAACAGCATTGGACATGACTTAATGGCATGCATATTTGTGTACTGACCTTTGCTTGAGTTTTACATCATGATCTTATCTTTAATTTTCTGATATTACATTTTCCTTTGCTGTTCTTTTATACATTGTAAAATATATATTTTTTATAAACCAACTCAAATATTTTTTGAAAGGAGGCTGGAGAAAATAAATTTAAAAGTAACTAGAACAATTTAGATTATTACTTTAAAACAATTCTCTTCTTACCTTTTCTCTATTCTCACCAGTACTAACCTATGCATGGAAAACAGACAAGATGTTCTGTCAGGGTATCATTGATGTTCAGAATTATATATCTATTTTTTCTCCCTATTTTCACAAATATAATCGTTAAAACAGAACTTACCAGATAGAGAATATGAAGATCATTCTCTAAAACAAAGCCCTTCATTGCTCTTTGCAGGTCAGCAAAAATATCTAAAGTATCAGCTGGAGAAAGTGAAGAAGAAAGAGTAGCCGAACCAAGATGTGTTGGATGATACACCTTTCCTGGTTTAGGGTTAGGGTGAGGAAACAGAGGAACAAACACTCAAAATAAAACAAAATACTATCTTTCTGTATTCCAGAGCTAACCCTCCCGGCTGATAAATTTTACAAATAGTACTTTATCCAGCGCATGAAAATGTATGAGCAGGCTCTATAATAATGGTCTGAAGTTGCTAAATACAATACTGATTTACTAAAAATGAGTTGATATGCTGCTCAAAATATCAAGTTCCTTTTATACTACATGAAAAGACAATTTCCATTTACTGAGCGGTCATACACCCTCACTAAAGATGAAAAAGTGAGTAAACTGCAACTGAGAAGTCACACTTACCTTCTGTTCCATCACTGGCTTCTGTACTCTGGATGAATTCATTTTCTAGCAGCCACATCACGCAGGCCTCAATTGCTCCAAGCTGAACAGACTCTTGATTTCTCTGAATTCCTTGCTTCCCTTCTTTCATACTTGCAGCCAAAAATGTGCAGGCAGCATAAGTATGCATATCTTGTGATGTACTTGCCACTCCACCAACTATTATCTGAAAGAAGATATTTGAAAATTTCTGTAACTTTTTAATAAAACAAGCAAGCCGCCAGGAGCGGTGGCTCACGCCTGTAATCTCAACACTTTGGGAGGCCAAGGCGGGCAGATCACGAGGTCAGGAGATCCAGACCATCCTGGTTAACACGGTGAAACCCTGTCTCTACTAAAAATACAAAAAAGTAGCCAGGCGTGGTGGCGGGCGCCTGTAGTCCCAGCAACTTGGGAGGCTGAGGCAGGAGAATGGCGTGAACCCGGGAGGCGGAGCTTGCAGTGAGCCGAGATCGCACCACTGCACTCCAGCCTGGGAGACAGAGTGAGACTCCATCTCAAATAAATAAATAAATAAATAAAACAAAACATGCAAGCCCTCTGAATATAAAATAAAGAAAGCTATTTCATTCTCATTTTTTAAAATGTTCTTAGAATCTTAATGTAGAGATTTTTTATTAACTTTCTCATCACCACTCACTGTAACTGTTGATAACACCTGATGACAACAGAAAAGTTCTCCTTAAAGTAGATAAAATATTTTCTTATAAAGAAAAACAAATGGGCCAGGCATGGTGGCTCACGCCTATAATCCCAGCACTTTGGGAGGCCAAGGTGGGCAGATCAGAAGGTCAGGAGATTGAGATCATCCTGGCCAACATGGCGAAATCCCGCCTCTACTAAAAATACAAAAATTAGCTGGGTGTGGTGGCAGGCACCTGTAGTCCCAGCTACTCAGGAGGCTGAGGCACGAGAATCCCTTGAACCCAGGAGCCAGAGGTTGCAGTGAGCTGAGATGGCGCCACTGCACTCCAGCCTGACAACAGAGCGAGACTCCATCTCAAAAAAAAAAAAAAAAAAAAAAAAAACATAAAGCACCAGGCACAGTGGCTCACACCTGTAATCCCAGCACTTTGGGAGGCCAAGGTGGGCAGATCACCTGAAGGCTGGTTCAAGACCAGCCTGGGCAACATGGTGAAATCCCATCTCTATTAAAAGTACAAAAATTAGCCGGGGATGGTGGTGTGTGCCTGTAATGCCAGCTACTTGGGAGGCTGGGGCAGGAGAATTTCTTGAACCCAGGAGGCAGAGGTTGCAGTGAGCTGAGATCATGCCATTGCACTCCAGCCTGGGTGACAGAGTGAGACTCTGTCCCAAAAATAAATTTAAAAAAGAAATAAACCTAAGAGTTTCATATACTAATATTTTACCACTTTAATTTAGGCATAAAAGAGCAAATGGTAATTTAGCAAACTCTCTCTTACCTCCAGAATAGCTCGTATCATGCTGGCAGTTACTTCTTCTCCTTCTCGTCTTTGCAGACAGCTGCGAACAGGCTTTAGAGAACCCTGAAGGAGAGCTATCCCTTTTGATTTCTCAGAGTTCTTACAAATTAAGATACTCTCGCCTATAACCAAAAGATATGCATTTGCAAAATCCCAATATAGTTCCATAAGATATCTGCTAAAGAGATTTTAAGTTGATTTACTTTGCTTAAAAGGAGACAAGAGATGATAGTGGTTGTTACGGTAATAAAATTATGGCTATTTTTTTGAACTCTGGACACAAGGGGATCAGAATATGCTACTCCAAACTATGCCACTTTGGCATAAGGATTATTTTGAGCTGAAGGCCTTTGGGAGGCAGCAAACACAGAAAGAACTCTTTGTCCTCTGTCCTCTCCCTACCTGCCTAAAAGCAAGAATAAATTTTTCCCTTTGTGATGATGTTTTCCCTCCCCTCTCCCATACAACACAACAACCCTTACTTATCACTGGAGACAGATCAGCACTGAGATGCGTCTGCACAAACAAACTCTACCTACTAAAATAACTTCTATCTTCCATCAGTTTCCCCCACATATTTACCTTCTCACTATTTGTTGCCCCTAAAAGCCCAGATACCTTTTCCTTTTTCTTGTCACTTCTCCACAATTTACTGTCCATTGTTAAAATGTTATATAAGACCCCAGGTTTTAACAGTTTCTCAGGTCTTCAATCCTTTTCTATAAAGGCTTCCATGTACATAAAAATTAAAAGATTAGCATCAAATAAAATTTAAATGCCTTGTCTCCTGTTAATCTGTCTGTTAATGTAATCAGCAGGTCCCAACTGCAGAACCCAAGAAAGTAAAGGAAAAGTCTTTTTCTTCCCCTACAGGATTAACCATTATTATTGAACAATGAAGTAATTAATAGAGGTACTTTCAAACCTATAAAGTAAAATGCAAATGTAAATTGTTACCAGTTATATGATAAAATAAATTCAAAAATGCTTGTAGATACCCAAAATACTTGTAGATACCCAGAATTAGGAAATATTACAACATTTACTAATCTAAATGCTTTATTGTGACAACCAAATGAACAAAAATACATGAGAGCACTTATATGTTAAAGCTGTATACAACTATACGATTTGAACAAACTATCATTGCAACAATTATGACTAGAGAGAATCATAATTTTTCTTCAAAAATGAATCCAATACTGTGGGAAAGAAAACAGGTAAGAGGTTCAAAAACACAAATGAAGAATACTTTTTTTTTCTTAATAAAAATAAAACTGGCACAATGCTGGAATATCCTTACCACCCCCAGCAAAGAGAAGGTACAGATTATCCTTCCCAACTGCCAAACTGAGAATCAAAATAGGACAAAGTAAAGGGATTATAAACTCGATGATCACTGGCTATTTATCCCAGAAATGATTATAAAGATAGGCACCATTAAAAAATCAAAACAGCCAGGCAACCAACATGGTAAAAAAACAAAACAGCCAGCCTAACCAACATGGTGAAACCCCATCTCTACTAAAAATACAAAATTAGCCAGGCATGATGACCCATTCCTGTAATCTCAGCTACTTGGAAGGCTGAGGCAGGAGAATCGCTTGAGCCCTTGAGGTAGAGGTTGCAGTGAGCCAAGATTGCACCACTGCACTCCAGCCTGGGCAACAAGAGTGAAACTTCACCTCAAAAAAAAAAAAAGCAGGGGGGCCAGGCGTGGTGGCTCATGCCTATAATCCCAGCACTATGGGAGGCCAAGGTGGGCGGATCACCTGAGGTCAGCAGTTCAAGACCAGCCTAACCAACATGGTGAAATCCTATCTCTGCTAAAAAAATGCAAAATTAGCCGGACATGATGGCACATTCCTATAATCTCAGCTACTTGAGAGGCTGAGGCAGTAAAATTGCTTGAACCCAGGAGGTGGAGATTGCAGTGAACTGAGATTGCGCCATTGCACTGCAGCCTGGGCAACAAGAGCAAAATTCCATGTCTAAAAAAAAACAAACAACAATAACCAAAAAAAAAAAAAAAAAACCCAAAACTTGGGAAAAAGTCTGAAACTTATGCATGGACCACAAAACCGAATAAAAATTGCAAGATCTAGTATGAAAAACTATCTCACTTTGACCTCATCACCCGTTCCACTCCCCTAAGTCAGCATAGTACCACACAGAAAGGAATCCCCAGGGCTCATAGCTTCTACATTGGGAAAAGAGAACCAGAGAACATATAGCTTCCCTAGCATTTCAAGAGGCTTCCCAAGAAGCCAACTCTATTCTCACCTCACAGAGAACATGCTGGGTAACAGCACAGCTAGATCACCTGGGGTCAGGCAGAAGCAAAGCAAGGAGGCAGAGCTCATGGCAACCGGCATGCAGATCTTGGTGGTAGCTCTGTGTACCTGCCAGTGGTGGTGCCAATCAGAGGTACCAGCTAACAGTGTAGCCCACCACAAAGCCAAACTGATCACTTCCAGATGTGGTAGGAAATTCTACCTGGCTTGAATCTTTAGATGGTCAGCCTCTAGGCCCAGCGTCAAACCTCATGAAGACCCTGCCCAGGAAGGGAGATGACCATCACAGTGCATTTTGGAAAGGAGCAGGGGCTAGTTCTGCCAAACCTGGGGTTTTAAACAGTGCTCAGCTCAGCCTCAAGGACCTGCCCCAGGTGGAAGATGCCTATCATAGTGTATTTTTGCAAAGTGCAGGGACTAGTTCTGCCATACGGGTGGAAGTTTAAACAGCCCTCAGTTCAGTCTCAAAGCCCATTCCGAGTCCCCACCTAGGCAGGGAGGCAAACCTCAGATATGCACTTATTTTATTTTATTTTTAGAGGGGGGATCTCTGTCGCTCACACTGGAGTGCAGTGGCATGATCATAACTCACTGAAGCCTCAAACTCCTGGGCTCAAGTGATCCTCCCATCTCAGCCTCCCAAGTCACTGGGATACAGGCATGAGCCACCATGCTCAATCATGCATTTCCACTGAGCATAGCAGCTGGTCCACTGGTCCAGAATAGCAACTCCACCTAACCTCGGGGCCCAGCCTGCAACACTATCCAAGTGCAGATCTCAAATAGGGGTACCACCTGGCCAAGGAATACACTCTGGGGCCCAGCCAAGAGGTGACTGCAATGCCAAACGAGCAACTCTGCCTGACTGTAGAGCTCAGCTAGTGGGTTCACCTGATAGCAGAACCCAGCCAGCAGTCCCACCCAAACTCAGAGCAAAGGCAGCAGCCCAACTATCTAGAGAAGCCAAAAGCAAGCTTTGTCTGCTCAGGGCTGCTATCAGTTGGCCTATTCAGAATCAAAGGCTAGACAACTGAAGTTCTATCCCTGTCAAAGAACACCTATAAAAGCCAGAGATAGCTGTCTCCTCAAATGTGCAGATACCAACACAAGAACACAGATTACAAAGAACCAGGAAGCCAAGATACCTTCAAAAGAAACTAACAAAGTTCCAACAATGAACCCTAAAGAAATGAAGATCTGTGAAATGAGAAAGAATCCAGAATAATTCTCCTAAGAAAGTCCAGCGAACTACAAAGATATATGGATAAAAAAAATCAAATAAAATTTGGAAAACAATATACAAACAAAACAAGAAGTTTGACAAAGAAATAGAAACAATAAAAAAGAAAGAGAAATCTTAGAGATGAAGAATACAATGACTGAACTGAAAAATGCAATGAAAGCTTTAGCAGCAGGCTTAAATCAAGCAGGAGAGAGAGAGATTAGGGAGTTGGAGGGATGAGAAGATGGTCAAAGAGTACAACGTTTCAGTTAGACAGGAAGAATAAATGATAAGTATTTGGGGGTGATATGTTAATTGGCTTAATTCCATAATTTTGCATTGTATACAGATAGCATCACTGTGTGCCTCATAAATATACACAGTTATAATTTGTCAATATCCAATTTTTAAAAATCACATGAATATAACACCTGGCTTTTGCAATGGCTACAAAACAGCTCAGCTTAAGAAAGAAAACAATCAACTAGGCAAGATACACAAGCCACTTTGGCCTGTTTAAAGGTCTTTTGCGGCTTTGATTCTTCAACAAAACAAACTGCGCTTTTTCTGAATGGGCAAGGTTTATGAAATGTCCAGATGAACATCAGTATATATGTACAGGTTCCTGCAACCACCTGTCTGGGGAGGACTCATCCACATCACAAGAGGGAAGTCGAAATTATTTAGAATCAAATAATTTATTACTGACTGCTGAACCTGCAAATTGCTATTTTGGCACAAAGCACTATCTTCCTAAGCTGGAAGATTCTAAGTCATCTATGGAAAGACTGAAGTGTCATTTAAATAAAACACCATGTGCTATCCAGGAATATCACTTATAAAATGCACAGAATTTCCAATGATGCTACATGATACAAAAAGCATGACCAAGTATTTAAATCTCCATAGTGAATATAAAACACTATATTCCTATATTCTTGATTAGCTTGAAGTTATGAGCAAGTCATATGACATCCTGAAATACAATGATAGGCAAGGTCAAAAGCTTGGAAGTCTTTAAGACCTCAGAAATGAACTTATTACGTATATTTTAGTTCTGTTTGAATGTTATCTGATTTAAGGCTTGATAATTATCCCAGGGCACTAACCTTCCAATTGTTCTTTCCCATAATATATACAAGCTAAGAATATAACAAGGCAAATAAGAACTCATCTTATTTCTTATTTCTCCTTATCTTCTACATTAACTAAGAGACCCTCTGTCCCTGAGAGAAGATTATCTGTGTAAAATGGACTTATACTCCATTCCCCAGAGGTCTGAGTCCACTGAGAATTGAGGATGGGCAGAGGTAGGCAAATAGGAATGGGAAGGAAGAATCTCACTCTCTTCCCCCAACTCTTTCTAAGCATATACATATAATCTGCATATTTTGTAGGTAAAGTAAGAGAGAAACAGGATAAACTTATCTGATGTCAGCTGTAGGAAAAATCCAACAAATTGGAAGTTGTTGTTTTTTTTTTTAATCATCAAAATTTTCAGGGCTTAAAAGAAAGGCAGACCAATGCCCTTCAGGGATTGTAAATGAGTCATTTATTATTGGGGCTGAGACTGAAAGCTGTTCCAATAGCCATTCACATCTTCTTAAGTATTAGTTGAGCACATGGCCACCCAAGCTAAAGATTATATTTCTCAGCCTCTCTTGGGGAATATAACCATGTGAAATGCAACCATGTGAAAGTTGGGGAATGTAGCCATGTGAAAGTTCTGGCCCACTGTACGTGAAGAGAAATACTATATGCAACTTCTGAGCAGTGGCCTCTTTGCTTCCTTATCTCCCCTTCCTGATGGCTGAAATGCAGATGTGATGAGAGAGACGAGACTAGCCATCTTATACCAAGGATAGAAACTATATTGCTGAAAATGTTAAAACAAAATAGAAGACTAGGTCCCCGACACACTATAGCCGTCATATAAGGCCTAAATTACAGTTACGTCATATAAGGCCTAGAATACAATTTTACTGTTATATGAGAAAGAAATTAATGTCTATCTTGTTAAACACCTATTGTATTGGTTTTTGTTACAGCAGTGAATTTATATTCTAACTAATCCAGTTACCGATAAATTATGGTCAATTTTTAGTATTTGTGGTAGTCATGTTCTATAAACTTGCCACGAACACAGAATACTGAACACTTGCTGCCAAGGAAGATGGATGATTAGGTTCCTGCAAGCCTCTAGTAAAAACGTTTTCATCACTTAATCAATACAAAACCTTGTTTTATGCATGTTTCTGTTTAAAGATATCTTATTTAATGTATACAGTTGTTTACATTGAGCTCCAGCAAACAGCATTGTAATTCATGCCTACAGAAAACTGATCACATATTTTCTCCATAAGGCACATCACAGCCTTAATGCACTAGGGAACATTAGATAGCATTTCAGTACTTTGCTTGCGGGTCATGTTAAACAGCAAAATCACCCACTAAAAGCACAAAAATGTGAAAAATGTGGCACTAACTAGCCCATTAAAAAGAAGCTTGCTCACAGTATAAGAGCTGAAACAAGAATGCAGAGCTTTGGCTTGTTCAACCGCAGCAGGGAAAGTGTTTTTGGAAAGATTCAAATTTTTCGCAGATCTGCATACGTCTGCAAAAGCCCCAGAGGTATTATTTCGGGATTCTGAATAAATTCTGTTAAGGTGGAAAATTCAAATATGGAATCCATGAATAATGAGAACTGACATATTTGGGGACTTCATGTGACAAGTCAGTTTATTCTAAAAGTTACTTCCTCAGTGTACTACGCAGGTTCCTCGGCCTAGAATATCCATTTCCTATCCACTTTCTGTATTCTCCTGGATTTCCTGATTTCTCTTCAGTAGCCACAGAACTGTTTGCCTGTGTGTTTTTTTTTTTTTTTGACATATCTAATAAAATATTGGAATCAATTATGTCCTAGGGTAGAAAGATAACAATTATGTCCTAGAGTGGAAAGTGGCAGGGAATGTTCCTCCCAAGGTTCTTTAATGTTAGATGGCTGATAATGATTTAGTTACACATATAACGATACAGCACATTAGAAATAAAGTTTGCTGCCGCTTTGACATTTAATTCAAACAAACCTCTTCCTCACTGCTTAAGACAAAACTTTTGTTTGGATTGCTGGTAAAAAAAAAAAAAAAAAAAAATCACAACTTGCTGGTACAAGGTAAGAAAATGAAAAGGTGTTTTTTCAGAGCCAGCACCGATTTCAAGAAAAAAGATGGGATGTCAAGTTCCTATTCCCGAAGTGTGAAGGTGCATCCCACCATCCTTGTCTGATTTCTGAGACCAGTCACCTAAGTTGAACTAACGTCTGTGAAAATTAATTAGTGCTAAAGAGTAACTATACTTAGAAATTAAAAATCATATTCCAGCTAAGTAATAATAAGTCATCTTGATTTACATAATACTAAATCATTTTATGGTATACAATACAAAAGAAAACCTTAATTCAACATTTGTAGAAAATCAACAGTTGATGATATATATATATGAAAATTATAACTCTTACTCACTATAAATATTAAGTGAATCCAAAATGATGATATGAGTGCACTGGATAATAAAGAAATATAGCATGATGAGAAACAGGTTGCCAGGCACTAGTCAAATTTCAAGTAGACACTGTCCTTCAGCAATGCTGCTACAATTAAATTCAAACTCACTTACCTACTGTGTCCACTCCTTTCCTGCCAGCACGACCAGCCATCTGCTTATAAGTAAGAATATCTAAAGGTCGACCACCAAAAATAGGGGTTCGAATAATCACACGACGTGCAGGTAAATTCACCCCAGAAGAAAGAGTAGAAGTCGCCGCCAAGACCCGAATGAGACCTTGACGGAAGGCTCCTTCAATAATATCTCTCTCTTCTAAAGTAAGACCTAAAAAAAGGATGTTTTTATATATTTATTGATATATAATGAAAATATTATACGTGACCACTTACAAATGGATTTGAATCTGCTTCAAGCCTCTAAAGATATTTGAAACTATTGTTATGACTGCTGACAAAGGAGTCATCACAGTCTACCTCTTTAACAGTATAATCTGGCCGGGTGCAGTGGCTCATGCCTGTAATTCCAGGACTTTGGGAGGCTGAGGCAGGTGGATCGCTTGAGGTCAGGAGTTGGAGACCAGCCTGGCCAACATGGTGAAACCCCACCTCTACTAAAAATACAAAAATTAGCTGTGTATGGTCATGGGCACCTGTAATCCCAGATAGTCAGGAGGCTGAGGCAGGAGAATCACCTGAACCTGGGAGGCAGAGTTTGCAATGAGCCGAGATCACATCATTGCACTCCAGCCTGGGCAATAGAGCGAGACTCAGTCTCACAAAACAACAATAACAAAAAAAGAGTAGAATCTGCTGCCCCTAGTATACCTCTATCTTATTTTCTAGACCAGGGGTCCACAAACTTTTCCTGTTCCTGTGGAATAGCAGGTCTCTGCTGTAACTATTCGACCCTGCCACTGTGACATGAAAGCAGCAACAGAACAAATGGGCATGACTGTGTTCCAATAAAACTTTATTTACAAAAACAGATGGTAGGCTAGACTTGACCAGCAGACTATAACTTGCTAATCACTGTTCCAGATAATAAACTCCTTGTGGATAGTGATATGCCTTATTCATCAAGATATCTTCAGGGCCTATGCATCACATTGGTCAGATATACTTCTGACATAAATACGTGATGAATAAAAACATGAGTAAATGAAAAACAGCGTATAGAATATATACTTATCTGGCTCATTTTCAATTTTATTTAAAAATTTAAAGGTCTGGGGTTCTAATTTTAAAACTAAGTGGTGGGTACACAGGTGTTCACTTTTTTAGTATGCATCATAAATTACATACAATGTAAATTTTGTGTGTGTGTATATATAGTAGTTTCCCCCATCTGTGGTATTGCTTTCCACAGTTTTAGTTTCCCAAAGTCAAAAATATAAAGAGGAAAATTCCAGAAATAAGAAACTCATAAGTTTTACATTGCATGCCCTACCACCCAGGACATGAATTATCCCTTTATTCAGTGTATCCATGCTATATACACTACCTGCACTATATACTGTCACTATATAGGAAAGAACATAGTATATAGAGGGTTTGGTACTATCTGTGGTTTCAGGCATCCACTGAGGATCTTGGAACATATTCTCTACAAAGAAAGACTACTATATACCATATATATAAATATATATACCCCCTCACACACACACACACATTTCAAATGCATTTAAAAGTTTTAACATGCTATGAAAAAACATCATATATGTGGGGCTGGTACTATGCATGGTTTCAGATATCCACTGGGGGTCTTGGAACACAGCTTCAGTGAACAAGGGGAGACTACTATATACAAATAAGTAAATTGAAACATATTTGTTTTACTCTTGTTTAATCTATCACACAATTTCGCTCTGTCACCCAGGTTGGAATACAGTGGCACGATCTCGGCTCACTGTAACCTTCCACCTCCTGGGTTCAAGCAATTCTGCCAGCCTCAGCCTCCCAAGAAGCTGGAATTACAGGTGCGTGCCACAGCGCCAGCTGATTTTTGTATTTTTAGTAGAGATGGGGTTTCGCCATGTTGGCCAGGCTGGTCTTGAACTCCTGACCTCAGGTGATCCACTTGCTTTGGCCTCCCAAAGTGCTGGGATTACAGGAGTGAGCCACCACGCCCAGCCCATACAATTTCTTAAAAAGAAATCTAAGGATATTAAGTGTGTTTAACAAGAAATAAATTTACACAAATATAAAAGTTAAGACAGTACGAGGAATTTTGGAGGTTTCTTAATAGCAGATTATAAATATGAAATACCTGCATGATGAAATGCTACTCCCCATGGTACAGTTTTCTGTAATACAGAGTCCAGTCCTGAAGGCAAACGTCTTAACTGATCCATCACTTCCAGGAGTTCTTTTTGTTCTAGATTTACTGGTGGGCATTCAGAGGGTTTCACCAATCCTGTCACAAAAAAATTACCAACACCATTTGCTTCTAGCTCCAGCTTCTTTAAGTGGTATCTGTCTAAATCATAATAGAACTAAATAGCAGAGGAGTGGTTCTGAAACTGCTGCATACTACAATCCCCTGGAAATCTTTTAAGAATACTGATGCCTGATTCTTAATCCTGGACATTGTTATATAACTGGCGTGGGGTGTGACCTGGACATGAAGAATTTTTAAATCTCCCCAGGCAATTCCAATGTGCGCCAAAGTTTAGGAAACTGTATAAGGGTAAGACCAGGCCCACAGGAGGGGATCAAAGGAACCTGCTGGGGAAGTAGAGTATTACAGATACTGATTACCACTCAAAGCCCCAAAATCAAAACCCTTGCTCAAGGTGTGTACCACCAACCAGCAGTAGCAGCATCAGAGGGTTTCACCAATCCTATCACAAAAAAAGCCTACTTCTCTGTTAAATTATTCTTGTCTCTTTGGCATTAATCTGGTAGTTAATTACATACCATCCTCTGTTTTTTTGTCTTCTCCCCCAGTAAGAGCTTAATGTTTTTTTGAGACAGGGTCTCACTCTGTCACCCAGGCTGGAGTACAGTGGCACAATCACTGCTCACGGCAGCCTCAACCTCCTGGGCTCAAGCAATCCTCCCACCTCAGTCTCCTGGTTAGTTAGGACCATACACATGTGCCACTATGCCCAGCCAGTATTTTTTTTTTTTTCAGTTGTAGAGATAGGGTCTCCCTATGTTGCCCAGGCTGGTCTCAAACTTCTGGGCTTAAGCAATTCTCCCACCTTGGCTTCCAAAAGTGCTGAGATTACAGGCATGAGCCACCACCCAGCCTTAACTTTCTTATATGCAGTAAAAGCTTTACGTACTTATATGTTGTCTTTAAAAATTGTCCAGACTTTTGGATTTTTGAACTTGCAAAACTTTTCATAAAAAGTAATTATATGCCTGGGCATGGTGGCTGACACCTGTAATCCCAGAACTTTGGGAGGCCAAAGTGGGCAGACCACTTGAATCCAGGAATTTGAGACCAGCCTGGGAAATGTGGCAAAATCCCATCTCTAAAAAAAAATACAAAAAAATTAGCCAGGCATGGTGGCATGCACCTATAGCCCCAGCTACTTGGGAGGCTAAAGTGGGAGGATCACTTGAGCCCATGAGGTAGAGATTACAGTGAGCTGAGATCATGCCACTGCATTCCATCCTGGACAACAGAGCAAGATCCTGTCTCAAAAAAAAAAGAAAAAGAAAATAAATGTATGTTCTAGAATTATTATGTGTCACTTGAAAATAATAAAAAATATATATATTTAAATATATATCTTATATTTCATACATTCTTAAATTTTTAGGAAAACTTTTCTTAAAATTTTAAGAACTCACAGAAAGTTGCCAATGTTTTATTTTGCTGAGGGCAATTAATTTTTTAAAACCTTATCTATCAATATTTTTATTTCAAAGGAGACATTTAACATTAAAAACTGACTAGGAATAATTTCAGAATGTAAACTGCAGCTTTATAAATAATATGCTGCCTTGTCTTTATTTTTCTGATAAAAATCTCATCATAGACCAGGCTCCAGTCCAAGCACTAGCATTTGGGAACCACTGCTGCAAACCAAGATGACAAAATCTCGAGAAAAGAAAATGATGATGATTCTGGTTATTAAGGATTATAAATGGCCATGGTAAAATGTAAGGAAATAAGCTAACCTGGTATAGAAAGTACCAATAAAGGGGAAACTGGAAGAGATAATACACTGTTAGACAACAGCCTAGCCAATATAAACTTCAAGCAAAGTTTACTTGTTAGAGCTAGGCTTTTTTCATCACTTATCTTCATGATGCCACTGGTATAAGTAATTAATAAATAAAATATCTAATATTCTGTGACTAGAACTGGTCCCTGTCTTCCTTATATTTATCTTGGACTCCAAAGCACCACAGACTAGTAAAAATAGTGAGGCAACAGTGTTCACTCTAGAATCAGTAAAAATATATACTAATGATTATAGCCATTGGTATATACTAGATCACCATTTGGCAACAAAAAAGAAACAAACGGATAAATTAACAACCTGGGTGAACATCAACCACACCAGGCTGAGTGAAAGAAGCTAGATACAAAAGACACATACATACTGTATGACTTCATTTACGTGAAATTTTTAGAAAAGCACAAGTAATCTAAAGTGATAGCAAGCAGAGATCAACAGTTGCCTAAGTCTGGGATAGAGGGAAGAGACAGCAAAAGAAAAAAGAATATTTTAGGGTAATGAAAATGTTCTAGGTGTTGAATATAGTATGGTTAAACAGATGTATACATTTGTTAAAATTTATCATATATATACAAAATTGGTACATTTTCTTATAAATAATACCTCAAAGCTTTTAAAATAGATTTGTATATACGTGTGTGTGTATATATGTGTATAAATACACACACACACACACACAAGTTGACTGTTAAACAACACAGGAGTTAGAAACAAAGAAACCCCCAGTCAAAAATCTGCACACAACTGGACTTCTCCAAAACTTAACTACTAATAGGCGGTGACTCACGCCTGTAATCCCAGCACTTTGGGAGGCCGAGGCAGGCGGATCACAAGGTCAGGAGATAGAGACCATCCTGGCTAACACGGTGAAACCCCTCTCTACTAAAAATACAAAAAATTATCTGGGTGTGGCGGTGGGCGCCTGTAGTTCCAGCTACTCGGGAGGCTGAGGCAGGAGAATGGCGTGAACCCGGGAGGCGAAGCTTGCAGTGAGCCGAGATCGCGCCACTGCACTCCAGCCTGGGCGACTGAGCGAGACCCCGTCTCAGAAAACAACAACAACAACAAAAAAAGAAAACAAGAAAGAGAAAATACCTTTACTATTCAGTAATAAATCATCATAAAGGTCTTCATCTTCATCATCTTTACCTTGAGTAGGCTGAAGAAGGAGAAAGAGGAGGGGTTCGTCTTGCTGTCTCAGGGGTGGCAGAGGCAGAAGTGGTGGCAGTAGAGGCAGGCACACTTGGTGTAACTTTACGTAAATACATCGTAATTTCTGCCTGTTTTTGCTTTTTTATTATCTAAAAATGTTTATATACGGTACCAATCCTTTCGCCATTTGCTGTCGTTTCAGTGCCTATATCATAGGAGGGTCTGTGCCATAAAAAAAGTCAGAAGCAGTCTTGTATAATTGGAATCCTTCTGCCAAACTGTCTAATGTTAACTTGTTTTCTGGCACTGCTTCTTCTGTCTTCTTACTCATCATCTGGCACTTGTTTGGAAGCACTCATTTTATTCAAGTCATCTTCTGTTAATTCCTCTGGTATGGTGTCTACTAGCTCTTAAATTTCTCCAAGATCCTTATCTTGAAACCATTTACCTCCACCATTTTTTTTGCCATTTTCACAATCTCTTTCATGATTTCATTCATTGGCTCTGTCATAAATCCTATGTGAAGTCATGTGCAATATGTGGACAGTTTTCTCCAGCAGGAATTTATCATTTTGGGCATGCTGGCTTTCACAGCTTTCCCTATAACAACAATGGCATCTTCAATGAAATAATCCTTCAAGACTTTCACAATGTTCTATCGGGGTTCTCTTCCATAATGTTGACAGTCCTTTCCGTAGAGTACCGTGCATAATGAGCTTTAAACGTCCTCATGACCCCTTGATCTAGAGACTAAATTAGAGATGCTGTGTTTGGGGGTAAGTAGATCACTTTGATGCCTTAACTGTTGAACTCAAGAGGTTCTGGATGGCCCGGGGCATTGTTCAATATCAAAAGAAAGTTAAAAGGCAGTCCTTTACTGGCAATGTATTTCCTGACTTCAGAGACAAAGCATCAATGAAACCAATCCAGAGAAAGGGTTCTCACTCTCCAGTCCTTCTTGTACAACCAAAAGACTGGCAACCAGTGTTTATCTATTCCCTCTAAGGCTTGGGGATTAGCTGTTTTATAGACATGAGTAGTCCTGATCATAAACCCAACTGCATTTGCACAAAACAAGAGTTAGCCTGTCCCTTCCTGTTTTAAATCCTGGTGCTTTCTTCTCTTCCTTACTGATAAATGGGTTCTTTGTGGCATTTCCCCCCCCCCCACCCAGAATAGGGCATTTTCATCTGCATTAAAAATCTGTTCAGGCAGATATCCTTTCTCTGCAATAATTTCCTTAATGGTATCTTGGAACTCATCTGCAGCCTCTTGGTCTTGCATCTCCTGTTATCTTGATACTTTTTCAAATTAATACAAATCACCAAAAAATTTTCCATTATGTATTGAAAAAAATCCACATATAAACCTCTAAAACTATCCAACCATCTTTTGCTGGCATTAAATTCTCCAGCTTTAGATCCCTTTGCTTTAAGTTGCCATATGGATTTCACTTTTTCCCAAATCATAGTAGTCTATAGGTATGCGTTTCTTTTGTGTGTGTGTGTGTGTGTGTGTGCGCGCATGCACGTGTGCATGTGTGTGTGTGTGTGCATCTGTGGCGACAGGGTCTCACTCTGCCACCCAGACTGAGCTGAGCACAATGGCATGATCATGGCTGACTGCACCCTTTACCTCCCAGGTTCAAACAATCCTCCCACCTCAGCCTCTCAAGTAGCTGGATCTATAGGCAAACACCACCACACCTGGCTACTTTTTTCTTTTTTTTTTTTTTTGAGATGGAGTCTCGCTCTGTCGCCCAGGCTGGAGTGCACTGGCATGATCTCGGCTCACTGCAACCTCTTCCTCCCAGGTTCAAGCAATTCTCCTGCCTCAGCCTCCCAAGTGGCTGGGACTATAGGGATGCACCACCACGCCTGGCTAATTTTTATATTTTTTAGTGGAGATGGGGTTTCACTATGTTGTCCAGGCTGGTCTCAAACTCCTGACCTCAGGTGATCCGCCCACTTCATCCTCGCAAAGTGCTGGGATTACAGGCGTGAACCACCGTGCCCGGCCTAACTTTTTAACTTTTGTAGAGATAAGGTCTCACTATGTAGCCCATGCTGGTCTTGAACTCCTGGACACAAGTGATCCTCCTGCCTTGGCCTTCCAAAGTGCTGGGATTATCGACGTAAGCCACCTCACCCGGCAGGTGTGCCTTTCATATAGTGATCCTGCAGCCACATAAAACTGCATTTTCAAAATCAGATGACAAAGTATTTCACAAAATGTGCAAAGCTGCAGCAATAGCTTCATAAATTTCCTTCTTTTTTTACAATAGTACTTGAGCTCAATTCATTTATCTTAAAATAATAAATGCATCTGCAGACCTCAATTTATGGTACATAGCAAGCAATTCAATTTTTTCATAGAATGCCACAACTTTTCTCTGCTTCTTGGGAACACTTCCGGCATCACTAGTGGCACTTCAGATTGGTCCCATGGTATTATTCAAGGTTTACAGTACTGCACTAAATATGATGAAAAGTACATGAGAAACATGATAAATTACTTTTTACTGCAATATGCAAATTATGAGAGACACAAACTGCTCATATGAAGATGATAAGCGTCACATATTTTAAGTGGATACTCACAATACATGAGCTTACTGCAACAGCAGCAGGAGGTGGCTATAAAATTAGTACAGTAGTACAGTATATATTACGGTTAATTTTATGCAGTTATGATTTAACACTGCCTCTTTACATTTGTTTACACTCTTCTTGACTGTGAATGGCGTCTGTGTCTATGTGCATAAGTTTTGATAAATATTTATTTATTTATTTATTTATTTATTCGAGAGAGGGGCTCACTCTGTCATCCAGGCTAGAGTAAAGCAGCGTGATCTTGGCTTACTGTAACCTCCACCTCCCAGGTTCAAGTGATTCTCCTGCCTCAGCCTCCCATGTAGCTAGGATTACAGGTGCCCACCATCACACCCAGCTAATTTTTGTATTTAGTAGAGATGGGGTTTCACCATGTGGGCTGGGCTGGAAATTTTAATTTTTTTTTTTTTTTTTTGAGATGGAGTTTCGCTCTTGTTGCCCATGCTGGAGTGCAATGGCGCGATCTCGGCTCACTGCAACTTCCGCCTCCTGGGTTCAAGTGATTCTCCCACCTCAGCCTCCTGAGTAGCTGGGATTACAGGTGTGCACCACCACACCCAGCTAATTTTTTGTATTTTTAGTAGAAACGGGGTTTCACTATGTTAGCCAGGCTGGTCTCGAACTCCTGACCTCAGGTGATCCACCCTCCTCAGCCTCTCAAAGTGCTGGGATTACAGGTGTGAGCCACCATGCCTGGCAGAAATTTTAATTTTTAATAAAAGATTTGGGCCGGGCACAGTGGCTTATGCCTGTAAACCCAGCACTTTGGGAGGCCGAGGCAGGTGGATCACTTGAGATCAGGAGTGCAAGACCATCCTGGCTAACATGGTGAAACCCTGTCTCTACAAAAATTAGCAGGGCATGATGGCAGGTGCCTGTAATTCCAGCTACCGGGGAGGCTGAGATGGGAGAATCACTTGAACCCAGGAGGCAGAGGTTGCAGTGAGCCGAGATCGTGCCATTGCATTTCAGCCTAAGCGACAGGTACGAGACTCTGTCTCAAAAAATAATAAATAAATAAATAAATAATCGATTTGTGTATATTTTAAGGTAGTATGTGATAAAATAGACTAGTATCTACATATGTTTTAGGCTACATGACATATCTTTTTCTTTTTGTTCTTTAATGTTTTCATGTTTCTAGGCTACACAGCTTGTCAGTTTCTTCAAATTAACACATATCGCCAAAACATTTTCTAATATATTATGTATTGACAAAAATCCACATATAAATGAACGCACACAATTCAAACCCATGTCGTTCAAAGGTCAACTTATACATATATATGCATCTGTGTATGATTTTTTTCAGAGTTACACTTTCCTTTGGAAATATAAAGAAGATATGGTTATTTTCCCCAAAGAAATGTCTACATGTGAAGTTTTGCATCCAATTTAGGGGCTCTGAAGATCAAACTCTTAAAACCCATGGATCCCTGATAAAGAACTGTAGCATATACCCAGTATTCTAAAAATCTAAAGCTGATTAGTCTAAGCATGTGTGTGTATACATAGTCTATACTAGGGACGGAATATGACTAGAATCACAAAAGCACAGTTTGGTAAAAAGGGTACCACCTAGTGGGCAGGCAGTGGCAATGATTAACAAAAGCCATGTTTTTGCTAATATAATCACTACTGTTACTTTCAAGCAAATGTACTAAGCATGAAGGCTTTCCTTTCCATCCATAACTCACCCTCAGTTTGATGATGTAGATTATAAAACTCTCGAGCAATGATATCTGCCAGCTTCTCACACCATGCCTTTGATGGACAAAAAAGTAATACTGAATGGTTATCACGAATCGTCTCATAACATAAACTAACAACATGGTCCTCATCTCCCTAAAAAAGAAAGATAAATAACCACTTTAGTGGTACTTTCAAAAGATTCTCACATCAGTTTAAAAGCACTCATTTTCCTTTCTGGGGAAGCTTTTTCTTCTTGAAGGCATAATAAAAATCAGTTACAAAGTCAATAACAAAAGAAAGGAAAAAAAAGAAGAAAAAATAAACTCCTAATGATGAAAGGTGAAAGAAATACTTACTATTCATTCAACTAATATTTATTGAGCTCCAACCTCAGGCAATGGGAATACAATATTGAGTAAAAAGAAAGTCAAGATCCTAATAGTCAAGGGGTTTATAGTCTCACCAAGAGACACATTAAAATACAGATGTCCCCAACTTCAAATGGTTGGACTTTACGATTTTTTTTATTTTACAATGGTGCAAAAGCAGTATGCATTCAATAGAAACCATACTTTGGGTGCCCATACAACTCTTCTATTTTTCACTCTCAGCACAGTATTCATTAAATTATAAAATATTAAAGACTTTATTATAAAACAGGCTTTGTGCTAGATGATTTTGCCCAACTACAGGCTAATGTAAATGTTCTGGAGAACATTTAAGGTAGGCTAGGCTAAGCTATGATATTCAGTGGGTTAAATGCATTAAATGCATTTTCAACTTACAATGAGTTTATCAGGATATAACCCCATCATAAGTCTAAGAGCATCTGTACAAAATAAATATGAAATACAATAATAATATATACCATTAAAAGAGAGTTTTAGTGTTTTGAGGTCTCATATTTGACAGAAAGATCTGAAAGAAAAATTGTCCTGAGAAAGCAATTTAGCTGAGATGTGAAGGTGGGGAAACATTATCTCAATGAAAGGTAACACATTTCAAGCAAACAAAAGGGCACATGTGAATACCCTGTGGTGGCCCTGCAAGTTCTCCATACTGGAAGTATCTCAATGTATGTATTAAAAACTAGATTAGGCCGGGCGCGGTGGCTCAAGCCTGTAATCCCAGCACTATGGGAGGCCGAGACGGGCGGATCACAAGGTCAGGAGATCGAGACCATCCTGGCTAACACGGTGAAACCCCGTCTCTACTAAAAAAAATACAAAAAACTAGCCGGGCGAGGTGGCGGGCGCCTGTAGTCCCAGCTACTCGGGAGGCTGAGGCAGGAGAATGGCGTGAACCCAGGAGGCGGAACTTGCAGTGAGCTGAGATCCGGCCACTGCACTCCAGCCTGGGCGACAGAGCGAGACTCCGTCTCAAAAAAAAAAAAAAACAACAAAAAAAAACAACAAAAAAAAAAAAAAAAAAAAAAAAAACTAGATTAATGCATCCATTTATTCACTCATTAAACGAATATTTACTATATGTCAAATATTGTTCTAGGTACTGGGGATGGAGCTGCGAACAAAGCAGAAAAAAAGCTCTACCCTCATAACGTTTCTACTCCAGTAGGAAGAGATAGATAATAACAAAAACGAGGTAAGTAAAACACATAAGGGGCTGGGCACAGTGGCTCACTCCTGTAATCCCAGCACTTTGGGAGGCTGAGGCCTGAGGTGGGGAGCTCGACACCAGCCTGACCTACATGGAGAAGCCCCGTCTCTACTGAAAATACAAAATTAGCTGGGCGTGGTGGCGCATGCCTGTAATCCCAACTAGTAGGGAGACTGAGGCAGAAGAATCGCTTGAACCTGGGAGGCGGAGGTTGCGGTGAGCTGAGATCACGCCATTGCACTCCAGCCTGAGCAACAAGAGCAAAACTCCATCTCAAAAAAAAAAACAAAAACAAAAAACACATAATATGTTTGGTTTTGAAAAGTGCTAAGGGAAAAGAAATAGAGACCATTTGAGGGAGAACATTATAATTTAGATAAGTTGGCCAGGGAAGGTCTAAGACAGTGACATTTGAGTAAAAGTCCAAAGGTGAAAGAGTAAACCACACTGATCACACTGATGCCCCTAAGGGGAAGGCATTCTAGAAAAAGAGAACCTGAGGTGGGAAATTCATGGTATATTAAAAAACAGGAGAGGCTAGTGTGAAGGAAGTGAGAGGGAACATAGTAGATAGAGCCAGAGCACTAAGAGGGGCGGGGGGTATAGATCATGTAGGACCTTACAGACTACTATGAAGACCCTGGCTTTTATTCTAAATGAAACAAAGCCACTGCAAGTTTCCGAGAAGAAGGATAACATGATCTGATGTTCATTTTAAATAGATCACGAGCTCCTGATGTAAGCATAGACTGAAAGAGACAAGGTCAGAAGCAGAGAGAACAATTAGGAAATATTTCAATAATCCAGGTAAGAAGTATAGGTGGTTCAAAAGGGTAGAGGCACAGACATGGTAAAAGAAGAAAAAAAATTAACAGGAAAGCAAATGAATGTGTTCACACATAAATGTATTGAAGTAACCAAGGCATAGCCAGGTGAAATATGGGGCACAGAGCAAAGATTCCACACCAAGCATGCAGAAGTTACAAATGCGTACCTAGATAGTTAGTGAAACACATAAATTTAGTCCTATTCCCAATTCTAAAATGACGCTTAGCTATGTTAGTACTCAGAAGGACAACTCTGCATAAAAACAGCAGATGCCTCACTCCACCAATGTACATGAGTCAGTTCTTTAACCTCAGGATTAAAGTGTATTTGGGAGTATGGGAGGGTACTTATTTATCAAGCACTTTCTAGATGCCAGACAATTTTTTTAAATCATATTTAATTCTTACAATATTCAAGATAAAGATTATAATATCCTATTTAATAGGTGAAGATATGAGATTCAGATAGGTTTTGTGATTCAACTACTATCTCAGCCATATCAAGTATCTCTATTAAGTATCAGAGGTAGATCTATCAGACTACAAAAATAATATTCTTTTCACTCTACTATATATTATACCTACCATTTAACAACAAAGTTAATCTTCCATACTAACAGTGTAAACTAAACCATAAGAAAATATTTTCCCAGTAAAAAGAAAAAGCCACAAGATCAGTTATTTTTTTTAATGTTTATATTATATATTAGGAAACAATTATTTAAATTAAAGGTACAACTACATTTCCTCTCTTACCATCACCACCAATATTTTTTTTTTGGCAGGGACAGAGTCTCACTCTGTTGCCCAGGCTGGAGTGTAGTGGCATGATCTCGGCTCACTGCAGCCTCTACCTACCATGTTCAAGCAATTCTCCTGCCTCAGCCTCCCAAGCAGCTGGGATTACAGGCACCCACCACCACGCCCAGCTAATTTTTGTATTTTTAGTAGCGACAGGGTTTCACCATGTTGGCCAGGATGGTCTTAAACTCCTGACCTCAAGTGATCCACCTGCCTGGGCCTCCCAACGTGTTGGGATTTACAGGCGTCAGCCACCACCCCCAGCTCACCACCAATTCTTTAAGAGGAAACCAATTAGCTTAATATTAATCCTAATGTATATGTAACTCCCAATTACATCATTCAGAAATTGTTAATTTGCTAGAAAATGAAATCAAACACACAGATACTAATAGTAGTGATGTAAACATATTTATTTACCTTCACTTGTAGCATAGGTTCAAATTCCCTCACAAGTTTCATTGAAGAGTCATATATGGAATTTCCAACTTTTACTGACTCCAAAAGCGGTACAGGGCGAAAGTCGGTATGGTAGTGTTCAGCATTCAACCAGGAAGCCACAAGCTCCAAATTAGGAAGGGTAGCACTCATGCCAACAATCTGCACAGCATTAGACAGAGAACTGGCTAAATCTGCCTGACTATTAAAAAAAAATGAAAAGAATATTAAAAGATAAAAAATGCATTAATAATTAGTGTTGCTAACAATATTTATGGTTATGTCCTTTGGTACACACATGCATACATTTCTTTAGGATATATACCTAAGAATAAAATTACTGAGCCACAGATTGAGTCACAGATTATCTTCAATTTAGATAATCCCACATTGTTTTCCAAGGTAACACCTCCACAATCTGTGTTTTCTATTGTTCCATAATCTTGTCACCACTCGGTATTGTCAATCTTTAGAATATGTTAGCAGTTATAGAGGGTACGTGGTAGTATTTCTTTTTTTTTAGACAGGGTCTTGCTCTGTCACCCAGGCTAGAGTACAATGGACCTGTCTCAGCTCACTGCAACCTCTGCCTCCCAGGTTCAAGCGATTCTCCTGCCTCAGCCGCCCGAGTAGCTGGGACTACAGGTGCGTACTACCACACCCAGCTAATTTTTGTATGTTTAGTAGAGACAGTGTTTCACTGTGTTGGCCAGGCTGGTCTCGAACTGACCTCATGATCCTCCCACTTCAGGCTCCCAAAGTGCTGGGATTACAGGCATGAGCCACTGCGCCTGGCCAGTATTTCTTTGAAGAAGTAATTTACAGTTCCCTGATAACCAGTGAGACTGAGCATCACTTCACGTGTATGAACCACGTGGATACCCTGGTGGTGGTGGTGGTTGTTGTTGTTGTTGTTGTTGTTAGAAACAGAGTCTCGCTCTGTTGCCCACTCACTACAAGCTCCGCCTCCTGGGTTCATGCCATTCTCCTGCCTCAGCTTCCCGAGTAGCTGGGACTACAGGCACCCACCACCACACCTGGCTAATTTTTTTGTATTTTTAGTAGAGACGGGTTTTCACCGTATTAGCCAGGATGGTCTCAATCTCCTGACCTCATGATCCGCCCACCTCAGCCTCCCAAACTGCTGGGATTACAGGTGTGAGCCACCATGCCCAGCCAATACCCTGTTTCAAAAGCCTGTTTTTTTGTCCATTGATATAGTGGGTTGTGTTTTTCTTATTCATTTGTAGAACTTTTAAATGTCTGGATAGTGACTTTCCTCTTCCATTTTTTGCTCTGTTTTTATTATTTTATCAAGCTTTCTGTTGCATTATTTTACTTTTTTTTCTCTAGACAGGGTCTAGCTCTGTCAGCAGGAGTGCAAAGGCGCAATCTCGGCTCATGGCAACCTCTACCTCCAGGGTTCAAGTGATTCTTACGCCACCTGAGTAGCTGGGATTGCAGGTGTGCATCAAGACGCCCAGCCAGATTTTGTATTTTCAGTAGAAACAGGGTTTTGCCATGTTGGGCAGGCTCGTCTAGAACTGGCCTCAAGTGATCTGCCTGCCTCGGCCTCCCAAAGTGCTGGGATTACAGGCATAAGCCACCAGGCCTGGCCTTTTTTCTAAGTTATTGGGATGGATCATTAAATAATTGATTCTCAGTCTCTCTTCCTTATAATATATGTGTTTTATGCTATCAATTTCCTTTTAAAAACAACTTTTGCTGCCCTTCACAAGTTTTGTTAGTAAATATTTTTATTATACTTTCAGTTCAAACTATTTTCTAATTTCTGTTGTGATTACTTTTTTGATCTAAAAAATGTCAAAATTGTGTTTATTTCCAGTAATGTAGACATTTTCTAGTTATGCTTTTCTTATAGCTAATTTCACTGCTGTTAGAAAATAAATGATATGAATTCATTAAAATATGTTAAGACTTGCTTTATGGTCCAGCATATGGAAACTTTTTAATAAATATTCCATGTGTAACTCAAATGAACATGTATTCTGCTGTTTTGAGGTAATTGTTCAATATATATCCATTAGGTCAAATTTGCTGATTATATTAATCATATTTTCTATATCCCTAGTGATTTGGGATAGAGATGGTTATCTGCTTGTTCTATCACAAGAGAGATGTGTTCAATTCTCCCTTAACTGAAAAGAACCTATTGAATACCCAGCACAATGACTAAAAATAGACCAACACCAACACACATCAGTATGAAATTTCACAGCACTGTGGAAAAAGAGGAGCGCCTAAAAATTCCCAGACAGAATTTAAAAAATTGTATACAAAGGATGAAAAACCAGCACAGCACTGAATTTCTCAATAGCAATGAGAAAATGAAGTAATGCCTTGACAACTCTGAAGGAAAAGTATTTCCAATCTTGACTTTTATACCTGGACAGTCCATAATTATGGAGACTGGGTATGGTGACTCATGCCTATCAACCTAGCACTTTGGGAGGCTGAGGTGGGTAGGTCACCTGAGGTCAGGCAATCGAGACCAGCCTGGCCAACATGGTGAAACACTGTCTCTACTAAAAATACAAAAATTAGCTGGGTCTGATGGCAGGTGCCTATAATCCCAGGTACTCGGGAGGCTGAGGCAGGAGAATCACTTGAACCTGGGAGGTGAAGGTTGCAGTAAGCCGAGATCGCACCACTTCACTCCAGCCTGGGCAAAAGAGCAGAACCCCATCTCAAAAAAAAAAAAAAAAAAGAAAGAAAGAATTATGAGGCATTTTCAGACATGCAAGTTCTCAAAAAATTTATACCTATATGTGTTCACTGAAATAAAGTAGAAGTTCCTGGAAGATATTCCCACCAAAACAAGAAGGTAAATCAAGACAGATACATGGTCAAAAAACTGGTTGGGGGAAGGGAATCCCAAGATAGCTGCTATGTAGCATATATATAGATTAACCACCTATCTAGACTGGAACAACTTGAAGGGCTTTAGGAAAATCTTCAAGAAGATGACTGGCAGAATAGCAAATGAGGTAGAATACACAGCTGGGGAGGAGGCTAGGGATAAATTAGCAGTAAGTTTCTGGAAAACCAAGCCATCAAACAAAAAAGACAGTTATTAATTTCAGAGAAGACAAAAAGTTGTTTAGAAAAGCAAAAGTAATCATATTACACTATAGCCCAGTTACCAATGTTATTTATATAGTCATAATAGCGTAACACTGAATAAAGATCCAAGCAAAATCGTAACATAACTATATTTGAAGAAGAGGAAGATAATGAGAGGATAAGGAGAGACTGCAGAGAAGGGAGAAGATTGGGTAGTGGTTAGTAAAGAATTTAAAAGAAAGCTAGATCTTCATCTTTCATAGTAAAAGTCAATATATAAGGTCTGAAATTTAAAAAATTAAGTAGCCACAAGTAGAGATGCTGCTGTAAATATTTTTAAAAAGCTACAAGAGTTGAAAGGTTAAAGTAGCCTCTGAGAAGTGAGGGCTAAAAAAATATTATTTTTCAAAATTAGCCTGACTACTTATATATATAGTACAGAATACAGAAATAGATTTTTTTAAATCTATAATAAAATACAGAAAGTAGATTTTTTAAAATCTATAATAAAAATGTATACATTGGAAGGGTGAACAGTCAGAAAATTAAGAATGTTTACAAAGTAATCTGAAATCAGTTTCAACCTGAAATACTTTTCAGGTTGTTGTTAGAGACATGGTCTTGTTCTGTAGCCCAGGCTGGAGTAAAGAGGCACAAGCATACCTCATTGCAGCCTGGAACTCTTGGGCTCAAGTAATCCTCCTGCCTCAGTCTCCTGAGAAGCTGGGATTACAGGCTTGTGCCACCATGCCCAGCTAATTTTTTATCATTTATAGAAATGGGGTCTCACTGTGTTGCCCAGGCTGGTCTGGAACTCAGGCTCAAGTGATCCTCCCATCTCAGCCTTCCAAAGTGCTGGGATTACAGGTGTCAGCCACTATGCCTGGACTGACTTCTTCTGGAACAAAAACAAACTACTATACATGAGTTTTCTCAATAAGAAAAATATTACACTCCCTTAATTTATTTAACTCATACTTATGCACTTTTTCAGACACTTTCTCAACACTGTTTGAAATCTCAGGAACTCAGTTATTTCACGTACTCACCAAGATGCTGATTTCCGAGTAATATAGCAAATCTTGGTCAACAAAAGTTCCAGCAGATACCCTCGGTGAGAGTCTCCCAGCATATGTAATTCATCCACAACCACCATTCCTAAAAAGATTTTCCAGATACTAGGTTTTTACAGAATGTCACATCCACGAAGAATTTTTTTCCAACTTTTATTTCACTCTATTTTATTTCCTTTATATCAACTTTTATTTTGGATTCAGGGGGTACATGTGCAGGTTTGTTACCTGGGTATATTGCGTAATGCTGAGGTTTGGAGTACGATCCCATCACCCAGGTACTTAGCAATAGTACCCTATTATTAAATAGTTTTTCAACCCTTGTTCCCTTCTAGTAGTCCCCAGTTTCTGTTGTTGCCATCTTTACATCCATGAGTACTCAAAGTTTAATTCCCACTTACAAGTGAGAACATGTGGTACTTGGTTTTCTGTTCCAGCATTAATTGGCTTAGGATAATGGCTCCAGCTGCATCCATGTGGCTTTGCTACAAAGGACATGATTTTACTCTTTTTATGACTGTGACAAGAAGAAATTTAAAAGACTCAATATCTTATATCACACATTGATATAAGATATAATACATTGCAAGTAATGCAAATTTCAAACCATAAATCAAAAATCATATTCCTTATAATGGGCAATTCTTTTCCAAGATGTTTCAGGTATTACAGGCAGCTGTACTACAAGGTATACTGGATCTAAAAATCAATTATAAGCTTACTCAGGGCTAAACAAACCCAGGGAAAACTGCCTCTCATCACTCTTCTAAATTGGCAGCTTCACTGAAATAAACATACAATGAAATATCAAAGACATCTATGTCAGTTTTCAGTGTATTGACTTTTCAATGGGAAAACGTATATACTCATGTTGGTAAGTAGCTTAGAAAAAAAACAGAAGAGGGTCCAAAAGAAAAAGACAATTTTAAGAGATTTTTAATATGGTAGGCTAGTGAGTCACCATACTGCAAAACATAAATATGATCACAATGTCCTTCACTACTTGGAGAATTTAACCAATGTATATACTTGGAAAAATTCTTAAGAATTACTGAAAATTCAGTATCAACCAATACTTTCTTTAGTTAAACATTTTCATAACAACATAGTTTCCACATGCACTGGTATTCTCCCCATCCCAAATTCTCCCCACCAAAAAACAACTTTCCGGTGAAAAGGAATTTGAGGAGACAATAGGGAACTTCCTAATGACACATGATGTTCTTTTTCCTATCAATAAGCTATCTCCAAAATTGTACTGTCTAATGAGTTATTTTAGCACTTATTCATTCATTCAAAAAAAAAAAAAAGTATTCTGTCTACCATGTGCCAGGCACTGTGCTAGGTACATCAGAAATAGCACTTACTAGGAGTCTATTGCAACTCTCAAATATTTAAAGTCCAATGGGGTCACAAGTAATAAGACAATTCTGATACAAATCAATTACAATTTCTCTCTCCAAGCTTTATGGAGCATAGCCCATGTCTGATTCCCACCCTCCACCCCTACCCTACCATAATTTTACCATGGTATTTTTAAGTGTACCACATTCTCAATAAGTAGCTGATATTCTTGATACTTCTGCTGCTGAAATCCTTCTATGCCTGTTGCTACCTCTACATAATGGCCTTTCCATAATGGCAAAAAAAAATGCATTAAGATAGAAAATCTTCCCAGAATCCCAAGCTCAAATAGAGTGTCAGTTTCTTTAGCTTCCTACCATTTCCATGCGAAATGGTAGACTCTAGGTCCAAGCCCAAAATAGACATCATAGCAGCAGAATATAGTAACAAAAACACATACACATAACTGCAAAATGGCAGATCTGGCCCAGCAGCCTTCCTTCTATTCCTGGTAAAGTTTAGATAAGAAAGAAGCAAGGAGAAGTTATTAAGGGCTTAAGGATATCCTCTACATTCTGTAAAGTACAAAAATGCAACATAATGGCATCAATAACAGCAGCAGGACACAAAACTTATAAACACAGCATTCCTAACATTACAGATGCCAATTCTCGCCTCCAGAAGTAGACAATAGACAATAGAAAAATAAAGGGGACCTACAGAAATCACAACAGCTCCACTTCATTCCATCAAAAATAGCAACAGAAAGTATTTACTTATTTTCTAACTTTCTTACCTAACAGATCCATCTTATTTTCCTCTATGAGGCGATTGATCAGACCATTGGCTCTCTCAATTGTGCAGACTGCAATATCCAATGAAGAGAAATGCCTTGATGGAGAGGTGCTGCCCATATAACCGTCTACTTTTATTCCTACTTCCTGAAACAGACTCTGAATTGAGCAAAAAGGAACAATACAGGTGAAAAAACTTGAAATTCAAGAGTTATAAACTGGTTCTATCCCAGAACATAGACATAACTATCTAAAGACATCTACCAGATTAGTCATCAGTTGTTTCTGGCCAGGACACACTGGTTCTTTTTAGATCATATACTAAAAATATAAAGTTTAGAACTGACAAAACTTAGATTTCTGTTAAGAGTCAAATAAAATTATGCAATTTTAATGACAGCATAATAATCTAAAAAGTTCTAAGAGCTATTTATAGGAATTAAAATTGGAGAAAAACTACCACAAGCACTAACATTTTTAATCTAATAAACAGCAAGAAACGAGTTATAACACTTTAAGAAACAAATTTATACTTTATGAGGAAAATAGTCTCATTATCCTAATGACCAATTTTTTAATGTAATTGGAAGAAAAACTTTTAAAAGTCAAATTCAGTGGGATTTTTATAATAATTTTTTTTTTTTTTAGTTTAACTTTTAACTAACATACCTTTCAATAAAAAGGATCCTTTCATCATTTTGTTACTTTGGGTCTAAGTTGAGTGATGTTACCATGTAGGACCAGCTTTGTTGGCTATTGTGCCTCTGAAATAACTGTTAAAAAGATTTATAGAACCATAGAAATTTAGAGCTATTCATTCAATAAAATTTTCCTGAGTGTTTACTGAGTTAACCCACAGTGCTAAGGGTTAACATCCTAATTTTACAAATAAAAAAACTGAGGCCCAACAGGTTATATGCCTGGCCTAAAGACATAGTTAGTCACAAAACTGGGACTAGAACCCACATTTCTTTAACAATCCGTATAACGATCTTTCCATTCCAAAAGCACATATTTTTCACTGCAGAAATCACAACAGTAAATTTATTCCATTTAATAAAACACTGTATTTGTGAAAATGCCCTAAAAACTGTGAGCATCATATTGATGTAAACTACTATTAGTCATTTTTGCAGAACAGAGGAACAGATCACATACCTGGAGCTTTACATAAGCACCAATGGATCTTGACCTTCATCCCCTAAATATTCCTAAATAGACCTCAATTAGAGCAGGATATGCTTCCTTAAACACTCCTTCCTTTCTATGCTTCAGTCTAGTCCAACTGTTCAATTAAATGCTGATTCTTAATGTGCATGTTTATATGCTAGTTTAAGTATTTTGTTTATTTCCTAAGAAAACGTTTACAAATTTTTACACAATTCTCACCAATTATTCTTTTGATTTGATGGCCCCTTCTCCTTAATAATAATTTTTTTAAAATTTCCTTCTGTGATTTTTTTAAATTTTTTTTTTTTTTTTTTTTTTTTGAGACAGAGTCTCACTCTGTTGCCCAGGCTGGAGTGCAATAGCACGATCTCGGCTTACTGTAACCTCTGCCTCCCAGGTTCAAGTAATTCTCTCACCTCAGCCTCCCGAGTAGCTGGGATTACAGGTGTGAGCCACCACGCCCAGCTAATTTTTGTATTTTTAGTAGAGATGGGGTTTCACCATGTTGGCCAGGCTGGTCTCGATCTCCTGACCACAGGTGACCCACTCACCTCAGTCTCCTGAAGTGCTGGGATTACAGGCGTGAACCACCACACCTGGCCCCCTGCTGCAAATTTTTAATGCTTTCAGCAGTCACCTCTTAAAGCTACATGGGATGCAATAAAGAAACTTTGTTTTCCACTTACTTTCATAATTCTATTTCAAATGAATGAAACCAAGGCTGCCAATAATGAGCCTTTCACTATTTCTAACTTAGTAAAAAACATTACCTGGAGGTAGTATTTCTTCTCTTTAGCCACAGAAACAAAGGGAAGAATAAACAAAGCTTTCTTCCGCATTTCCAAAACCCGCTTCAAAATAAGTAATTCTGCCACAAGAGTCTTCCCAGCACTTGTAGGAGCTAAAACATGATTATTCCACAATATTATAAGAAAAAAGTAATATTTGGTACAATTCATTAATAAATGTTTTAAGCCATGTGTAGTACTACAGAGCCTAAGGCTAACGGATCACTAAGGGCCCAATAGCACTTAAAATCTTTACACACTGAAATTCCCTTTACTTTAAACCAGCTGTCTTAATAGCCTCAACTAAAAACAGTGTAAACAAATCTTTATATCAGCAATATATGATGAATATATTGAGTACCTAGTTTATACCTAAAGATCCTTTCCTTTAAGTACCAAATGGGTAAAAGGTTTGCTTTGAGGAAGTAGATGAACAACTTTATTATGATAGGAGCTATGATTGAAGTTGAGGAAAAGGGCTGGGCGCAGTGGCTCACACCTGTAAACCTAGCACTTTAGAAGGCCGAGGCCGGGGGATCACTTGAGGTCACGAGTTTGAAACCATCCTAGACAACATGGTAAAACCCCGTCTCTATTACTATAAAAATAAAAAATAATAATAGCCAGGCGTAGTGGCAGGCACCTGTAATCCCAGTTACTCCAGAGTCTGAGGCACAAGAATTGCTTCATCCTGGGAGGCAGAGGTTGCAGTGAGCCGAGATCACCCCACTGCACTCCAGCCTGAGTGACAGTGAGAGATTTCGTCTCAAAAAGAAAAGAAAAGAAGTGGAAGGAAAGGAGTTGCAAGGAATCTTATGGAAAGAAAACAGAATTTATGAGAAGGTAAGGAAGAAAGACAGGGATAGCCGGGGTGGTGGCTGACACCTGCAATCCCAACACTTTGGGAGGCCGAGATGGGCAAGGTGGTGTGCGTCTGTAATCCCAGCATCTCAGGAGGCTGAGGCCTGAGAATCACTTAAACCCAGGAAGCGGAGGCTACAGTCACACCATTGCACTCCAGCATGGGTAACACAGCGAGACTCCATTCCAAAAAAAAAAAAAGGAAGGAAGAGGAAAGGAAGGCCGTGCCTAAGAAACAGCATATGGTACAAAGGGCCTACAAGAAATCCTGGCATGTTCAGATGACATAGTAGGTAATTTACTAAGCAAGGAGTATAAAGTACCCCAGGGGTATAAAAGAAGAGATATGAAAGTGCCACAAGAAGAGTTTATAATCCCACTATTTAAGGAGTTTAAACCTTGTCCTGAAAGCAATGCAGTGTGACCGATGAGTTTTATGAAAAGGAGTGACAAGATCATATTTGTACTTTATAAAGATCTCTTTGGACTGGGCACGGTGAATCATGCCTGTAATCTCAAAACTTAGGGAGGATCACTTGAGCCCAGGAGTTCAAGACCAGTCTGGGCAACACAGTGCCACCCCCATCTCTACAAAAAATTTAAACAAAAAATTTTTTTAAAAAGACCACTTTGGGGTTGGGTGTGGTGGCGGGCGCCTGCAATTCTAGCTGCTCGGGAGGCTGAGGCAGGAGAATCGCTTGAACCCGGGAGGCAGAGGTTGCAGTGAGCTGATACTGTGCCATTGCACTCCAGCCTGGGCAACAAGAGTGAAACTCCATCAAAAAAAAAAAAAAAAAAAGGACTTCTTTGGCTGCAGGAGCAGGGCAAGATCAGAGGAAAAGAATGAACTAGTTTCAAAGCTACTGCATAATCTAGAAGAAAGATGATAATGAGCTGTACTAGGTAATGGACCTAAAAATAGAAAGGAGGAGTCAGAAGCAAGAGGTAACAGGACTTGGTGATTAATTGCATAAGCTGGTGACCAGAATTCTGAATGATACCCAAGTTTCAGTTTCAAGCAATTGAAATGGTCAAGCCATTATGCCACTGCCACTGACTGCGACCTCTTAGCATTTACAAGTATTTTATTTTGTATTTTATTTTTTGTAATGCCCTTTCACAATACAAGTACTTTCTATGTGCCAAAACTGCTCTGAGTTCTTATATATTAAATAATTTAATCAACCCTAAGTACTACCAACGCACACATACTCACAAACACATATATATTCTCTCACTCTTCCTAAGTAATCTGTGAGGCTGCATAGCCAGTGATAGCTTTCAAATCCAACCAGTCTAATTCCACTGCCTGAACTTATATCTGCTGATAATTATTTAATTCTTCCTTACAGCCATAATGAAAAAATCTGTGTGACTCGAAATTTCGGAGAAAACTGACACAAAGGAATTGCATCTTACCAAATGATTAGATTTAAAGTCAGTGTAGAAAGCATGGGTTAAAAATTGTGTATGTCATAGTTGCCCTTGAAAACCCATATAGGGCCAGGCGCGGTGGCTCATGCCTGTAATCCCAGGACTTTGGGAGGCTGACTTTGGATCACCTGAGGTCAGGAGTTCGAGACCAGCCTGACCAAGATGGTGAAACCCCATCTCTACTAAAAATACAAAAATTAGCTGGGCATGGTGGCAGGCATCTGTAATCCCAGCTACTCAGGAGGCTGAGGCAGGAGAATCACTTGAACCCGGAAGGCAGAGGTTGCAGTGAGCCGAGATCACGCCATTGCACTCCAGTCTGGGCAACAGAGCAAGACTCCATCTCAAAAAAAAAAAAAAAGAAAACCCATAAAAATTGTATATAAAGTATATTACATATCATTTGTATATACAACCCTGTACAAACAGGTCAATTTATAGCTGGGCACAGTGACTCACACCTATAATCCCAGCATTTGGGAGGCTAAGGTGGGCAGATCACTTGAGGTCAGAAGTTCAAGACTAGCCTGGCCAACATGGTGAAATCCCATCTCTACTAAAAATACAAAAAAGTAGCCAGGCCTGGTGGCACATGCCTGTAATCCCAGCTACTTGGGAGGCTGAGGCAGAAGAATCGCTTGAACCTGCGAGGTGGAAGTTGCAGTGAGCCCAGATAGCGCCACTGCACTCCAGCCTGGAGCGAGACTCCATCAAAAAACAAAAAAAAAAAAACAAAAAACAAAAAACAAAAACTCAATTAACAAACATATAACGATAATACTCATACCCTGAAAAGCAACCAGGATCAAATGGGGGAAGGGCAGATTTACATCTCCCATTGTACACTCACTGGGATATTATGTTTCTTGAGAATGATGGCAGACTGAATTGCCCACTCTTTAAACTGTCATTTTTCTTACTTCCCCCGTCCCCAAACAATAAAACTTTTGTAACTTAAATATAAATAAACTCCACTTTTCGCACAGATTTTAAGATTTTCTCTAGTTATAAAGCACTGCCTCATTCACCTTTTAAAAGAATCACAACTACCTCAATAGAGTATTGTTTACATTCATATCTTAAAAATAGTAATTAATTTACATAAATTTCGATACCTGAATAAACTAAATTCTTTCCTTCCAGGACTTGTCCCAGCAAAAGGCACTCTGCCTGCCATTCGAACATCTTTTTTACACCAAAACTGTGGTATTTTTCCAGAACTGCTTTAGGAAGACCCCAGTTTGCCAATAGTAGCTTGTCTATTTGGTAGTCAGGAACTGTAGGCTTGCATTCTCCTTTTAGGAAAAAGAAAAAATTAAAAATTTAATTTACTTCTAATATATGAGTTTTACAATTAGCCCTTCACCGTGTGTTGGAATTCCAACATGTTGAAATGAAGCTCTTTAAAGCACATCCTGACTTCAAGAATCTTATGAGAAATTGACCATGTATAGAAAAGTAATAAATTGTTGTTTACTGCATATAATAAAAACAATTCCTTAAAAGCCTCAAACAAACAAAAAAAGCGTGTAATACACAGTAGATAAAGGGTGTTGGAACTACAGGTGGAGTTGGGGGAAGAGGGCAATATGGAAGCACTACAAAGCTAAGTTAGATGAGTTTCTATTTATAGTAAGTTTTAGTTCCATGACGACTGCACAACTAACGATTTTTAAAAACTGGGTCAACATCCACAAGACACCCAACCAATCTCATTACGAATCCCTTCTAGCCTTCCTCTGGACGCCCAACAGCCTGTGCCATACTCTAGGCCCAGCAATCCTGTCTTAAGGGTCTGTAAGGAGTACTGGGTACTGTTAGGAAGGAGCCCCCGAACAGGTGATGGGATTTGGCTAACTAGGAAGTTGTTTCTGTAAAGGTCGAAAGACCCAGAAGCCACGTGAATATTAATACCAGGCGATCACTGAAAACACGCGTATGTCTGAACAGAAAGTGACCTGCCACACCAGGCCCGAGTCACAGAGAAGGGAAGTAGAAGCCCAGTGGGGTATGCAGTGAAGCAAGTCCCGTGGGGTGAGGACACCTCCCGACCCATGGCCCGGCGGAGCTGCCTCCGTTGCCCGCGGCCTCCCGGGTTCCTGGAGCACCTGCAGCTGCGGCCGACTGACGGCTGCGGTCCTTCAGGCAGCGACCCAGGCCCGGCGGCGGACTCAGCACGGACCCGGAGAGGAGCTGGGGGCTGGCACTGCTGTCACCGCCACTTCCCGAGAACGAATCTGAGCCTGATTCTGAACGCCGCCGTTTCCCACTCCGACGCAGAAGATTCATGGCAAATCCTTCTCGGCCGATCAGGGCAAGCCACAGTTCCAGCGTCCTCCCTCTCGGGAGAACCCTGGCCAGGCAAAAGGTGCGGTCATTTTCCCGCCGGTCTTCAAACTCAAGCCTCCCGGCCCGCCCCGGAACCATAGAGTTACCCGTGGCGTAACTAACCCGAAAGCCATAGAATCGTGGGGAAGGAGCGGCTCTCGCTGGTGTCTAAGACTTCCGGCCTCCAGCCTCCGTGGTTGGTTAATATGAGAGGTAGATTAAATAGGAAGAATACAGAATCTACAGTTATAACCATACTGACCTAAAAACCTTCCTTCTCTTTTTGTCCATTTCCGGTTTGAATAGGAAGGCCATGCTAACTTCATAAAATAGGCTGCCCATAATAGGTAGATCAGGGAAGTAGCTCTTCTTAACGTATTGGTATTTTGTAAAGAATTATTTCAGATTGAGAAGCATTAATGCAAGATAGCCTACGGTTTCTAATGGAGCATAATTTCCCCCTTTCGCCTAGTGTATGATGGTAGGGTAGGGCTATTTCTGAACACAATTTCCATTTTAGCCAGCATGCATTATGAGGAATATGTAACGAGGAACTGGGAATTGCTGGCTGACAGACCCCTGAGACACTGTATGAACGCCGCGAGGAAAGGGCTCTGAATATACCCGAGGGATCGTTATGAGCCAAGAGCTTAGTAATGTATCTGTATTGTCCCTTTTGTAAAGGTAGAAGCGAACGAGTTCTGAACGTAAAACAGTGAACATTCATTACCTAGTTGCACAATTCATTTCACCAAGAAAACCTAGTAGGTCCCAAGCCTGACCTGAAGAGGCTGTGCAATTCTAGAGCACTAAAAATCTCAAAAGGTCCAGTCCAATTAAAAAACAAAACAAACAAACAAAAAACTCGAATACAATCTGGAAAATAACATTCGAACCATCAATTCTTTCCTTGAAAACCTATTTTAAGTGATTTAAATGACAATATTCTAAAGTTCCACGAGATGGCGACATTACTCCGTGAATGAGACATTTTTCCTTCACCTTTTATGCAATCAACAACTATTTATTGAGTATCTACTGTAAGCTAGCCACTGGGTAAACGGCAGTGAAATGACATAAAATGGTTCCTGCTCTCGAAGAGAAAGAGTCTAGAGAACAAGGCAGACATTAAACAAGTCAGTCAATGAAGTGTGCCGTATGCTCGGGCAGAAATGAATAGAGTACTATTAAAGAAATAAAAGAGATCCGGCCGGGCATGGTGGCTCACGCCTGTAATCCCAGCACTTTGGGAGGCCGAGACGAGTGCATCACCTGAGGTCAGGAGTTCTAGACCAGCCTGGCCAACATGGTGAAACCCCGTCTCTACAAAAATACAAAAATTATCCGGGCATGATGGCGGGTGCCTGTAGTACCAGCTACTCAGGAGGCTGAGGCGGGAGAAGAGAATTGCTTGAACCCAGGAGGCGGAGGTTGTAGTGAGCGGAGATCACACCACTGCACTCCAACCTGGGTGACAGAGGAAGACTCCGTCTCAAAAAAAAAAAAAAAAAAAAAAAGAGATCCCTGGATTGTAGTTAAGAAAGAACTTTCTCAGATGCAGTGTAATTTAAGGGTTCACAGTGCAACTCTGGGGGCAGTCAGTCTAGGTTTGAAGACTTAGTAGCTGTGAGATCTTGGGCAACTTGCTTAACCCTTTTTTTTTTTGAGACGGAGTGTCCCACTCTGTCGCCCAGGCTGGAGTGCAGTGGCTTGATTGATCTCTGCTGACTGCAACCTCTGCCTCCCAGGTTCAAGCGTTTCTCCTGCCTCAGCTTCCCAAGTAGCTGGGACTACAGGCCCACACCCGGCTAATTTTTGTATTTTTAGTAGAGACAGGGTTTCACCATATTGGTCAGACTGATCTCGAATTCCTGACCTCAAATGACCCGTCCACCTCCACCTCCCAAAGTGCTGAGATTACAGCATAACTCTTTTGTGCTTCCATGTCCTCATCTATATGATAGAGGTAATAATTGTAACAACTTATTTGGTTATTTTGAGGACTGAATAAGTCAATATGTGTAAAGTGCTTAGAATAGTGCCGGCACTTAATAAATACTATCAGAGAAAATATTTAGATGTTCTAATATAGCTCCCAATTTAAATTCAGCATTTTGTTGGGAAAAGACTAAGCTAGAAAAATCTCTTACAAAGCTATTCTATTTTTATTATTAGGTGAACTATGATCAAATGAGAAAAATAATTAGAAAGGAATTGAAAGGAATGTTTTATGTCATCCTACCAAAAGCCTGGAGAATATTTTAAAATATATAATTTATTTTAAATTTATTTTAAATGTTCAACATTTCTAATTTTTTCAGAAAAACTCTGAAAATGGAGAAGGCTGTTTCTCAAAAATATTAAAGAAAGATATTTATGCTAACAGTCATCATAATAAATAACATTAAAATACCAGAAGCATTTTCCATCTGTATTGTGTCTAAGCTTGTGTTCCTTGGAATTTTGTCTGTGATAATTCTTCAAGGAGGCTGGACATGGTGGCTCACACCTGTAATCCCAGCACTTAGGGAGGCCAAGGCAGGCGAATCATCTGAGGTCAGGAGTTCGAGACCAGCCGGGACAACATAGTGAAACCCCGTCTCTACTAAAAATACAAAATTTAGCCAGGCCTTGTGTTGCACCTGTGGTCCCACCTACTTGGGAGGCTAAGGCAGGAGAATGGCTTGAACCCAGGAGGTGGAGGTTACAGTGAACCAGGATCACACCACTGCACTCCAGCCTGGGTGATAGAGCAAGACTCAGTCTCAAAAAAAAAAAAAAAAAATCTTCAAGGTCTGAGTAAACCCCTCCAAATAAAATTTACACATACTTCTGCCAGTTACCTGGGAGACATACCAATTGTGGATCACTTTAAATTTAATCTTTGGCTTTTTTTTTTTTTTTTTAATATAGAAGTAGTAGAATTTTGTTAGATACCCAGAGTCAGGTTTGTGCAGGCTTGCATCCCTATTGTCTCAATCTGCAGGACAGATATTTCTCTGCTTTATTTACTGAGAGTGCTGCTTTTCTTGGGTTTTGGCTTTCTGCAGAATTTTTTTTTTTTTTTTTTTTTTTTTTTTTTTTTTTGAGACAGAGTCTCACTCTGTTGCCCAGGCTGGAGTGCAGTGGTATGATCTCAGCTCACTGCAATCTCCACCTCCCAGGTTCAAGTGATTCTCATGCCTCAGCCTCCTGAGTAGCTGGGATTACAGATGGGCACTACCACGCCCAGCTCATTTTTGTATTTTTGGGTAGAGATGGGGTTTCACCATGTTGGCCAGGCTGGTCTCGAACTCCTGACCTCAAGTGATCCACCGGTCTTAGCCTCCCAAAGTGCTGGGATTACAGGCATGAGCCACCACACCTGGCCTATACAAAGAATTTTCTATCTTACCTCCCACCCTGCTAGGAACAACAGATTCCTATCCCTCAAAGCCCATAATTCATGCTCTCGACTCCAGGGGAAACAGCAGGTATTACTATGGAAAACTTTGGGTCTAGTGCTTTTCTTAATCCTCTAGAATATGTTTGACATTTCTGTCCTACAAAGGATTCCCTGATTTTAATCAGCTTAGTTACGAATTTTAAAAGTTTTTAAAATATAATATTTAGAATTTTAAGGAACGTGTGCCATACTCAAAGTGGTTTCTTTTTCAGTTTAATATTGCTAAAAATAGAAGAAAAAAAAACCCTCAAATAACAATAATTGATGTACATTCAAAAACATCATCTGATTTTTTTATAATTTACATAAATTATCAAGAGTGATTTGCCATGGAAATTTCAGAAGTTATATGGAAAAATAAAATTTTACCCAAACTAGGCCAGGCACAGTGGCTGACACCTGTAAACCTAACACTTTGGGAGGCCAAGGTGGGAGGATCACTTGAGCCCAGGAGTTTGAGCCTAGCCTGCACAACATAGTGAAACCCTATTTATACAAAAAATTTAAAAACTAGCCAGGAGTGGTGGCATGTGCCTGTAGTCCCAGCTACTAGGGAGGTTGAGGAGAGAGAATAGCTTGCACCCAGGAGGTTAAGGCTGCAGTGAGTTGTGATGGCACCACTGCAATCCCCCAAGTGGCCCTGTTTAAAAAAAAATAAATTACTCAAACTACATTTGTGAATTTACTAAAACAGAATTATCTACCCAAACTGAAAACTCTTTTTCTCATGTGAGTGGAAGTGATTTACAAAAGGGCAAAAAAGAAAGAGCTGCAAAATAAACAATGAACGTGGAATAACAGTAGTACTAATTAGGTCTAAGGTACTCAGAACAAAGGAGATGGTAATTAAGGGGATTTTGTGTTTGAAATCCAGTGACTCTCAACTAAAACAAGTCCAGTGGTACACATTAGAATCCCCTGAGAAGCTTTTAAAATATTATAATATCCCTGGAAAGTCTGAGTTAATTGAGCTGGGATGGAGTGCAGGCACTGGCATGTCTTAAAAGGTACCCAGGTATTCTGACATGCTGGAATTGAAAACCACCAGTGCAGCCGGGTGCGGTGGCTCACGCCTGTAATCCCAGCACTTTGGGAGGCCGAGGCAGGCAGATCTTCTGAGGTTGGGGGTTCGAGATCAGCCTGACCAACATGGAGAAACCCCGTCTTTACTGAAAAAAAAAAAAAGAAAAAGAAAGAAAAGAAAAGAAAGGCCGGGCACAGTGGCTCATGCCTGTAATCCCAGCACTTTGGGAGGCTGAGGTGGGTGGATCATGAGGTCAGGAGATCAAGACCATCCCAGCTAACACAGTGAAACCCCGTCTCTACTAAAAATACAAAAAAATTAGCCAGGCATGGTGGCACGTGCCTGTAATCCCAGCAACGTGGGAAGCTGAGGCAGGAGAATCGCTTGAACCCGGGAGGTGGAGGATGTAGTGAGCCAAGATTTTGCCATTGTACTCCAGCCTGGGTGACAAGAGTGAAACTTCATCTAAAAAAAAAAAAGAAAGAAAAAAGAAAAAAAGAAAAGTAGATTAATAATGTAAGCTATATAGTCAGGCATGGTGGCTCATGCCTGTAATCCCAGCACTTTCGGAGGCCGAGGTGGGTGGATCACGAGATCAGGAGTTCAAGACCAGCCTGGCCAAGATGGTGAAACCCTGTCTCTACTAAAAATACAAAAAAAAAGTAGCCGGGTGCAGTGGTAGGTGCCTGTAATGCCAGCTACTCAGTAGGCAGAGGCAGGAGAATCACCTGAATCCAAGAGGTGGAGGTTGCGGTGAGCCAAGATTGCGCCACTGCACTCCAGCCTGGCCGACAGAGCAAGACTCCATCTCAAAAAAAAAGAAAAAAAAAAAAAAAGAGTTAGAAGATGAGGGGAAAGTTGAAGCTAAGTGAATTAGCAATTAATTTCAAAAAGCAAAATTGTTCATATTGATATTTAAGTGAAAAAAGTGACTTGTAAAATTTAATAGGAAGCATGATTCAAATATTTTGGAAAAATATAAACACATAGACACACTCAATAGAAATAAGTACATTATGCCGGGCACAGTGGCTCATGCCTGTAATACCAGCACTTCAGGAGGCCAAGGCGGGCAGGTAACCTGAGGTCAGGAGTTTGAGATTAGCTTGGCTAACATGGTGAAGCCGCTATCTACTAAAAATACAAAATTAGCTGGGTGTAGTGGTGCACACCTGTAGTCCCAGCTACTTGGGAGGTTGAGGCAGGAGAATCGCATGAACCCGGGAGGTGGAGGATGTAGTGAGCTGAGATTTTGCCATTGTACTCCAGCCTGGGCGACAAGAGTGAAACGTCATCCAAATTTTTTAAAAAAAGAAAGAAAAAAAAGAAAAGTAGATTAAAAATGTAAGCTATGCCGGGCGCGGTGGCTCACGCCTGTAATCCCAGCGCTTTGGGAGGCCGAGGCGGGCGGATCACAAGGTCAGGAGATCGAGACCACGGTGAAACCCCGTCTCTACTAAAAATACAAAAAATTAGCCGGGCGCGGTTGTGGGCGCCTGTAGTCCCAGCTACTCGGGAGGCTGAGGCAGGAGAATGGCGTGAACCCAGGAGGCGGAGCTTGCAGTGAGCCGAGATCGCGCCACTGCACTCCAGCCTGGGCGACAGAGCGAGACTCCGTCTCAAAAAAAAAAAAAAAATGTAAGCTATATAGCCAGGCGTGGTAGTTCATGCCTATAATCCCAGCACTTTGGGAGGCAGAGACGGGCAGAACATCTGAGGTCAGAAGTTCAAGACCAACCTGGCCAACATAGCAAAATAGCAAAATTTCTACTACTAAAAATACAAAAATTAGCCAGGTATGGTGGCACACACCTGTCATCCCAGCTACTTGGAAGACTGAGGGCAGGAGAATCGCTTGAACCAGGGAGGTGGAGGTTGCAATGAGCCTAGATAGCACCATTGCACTCCAGACTGGGTGACAGAGAAAGACTCCATCTGAAAAAAATTAAAAAAATAAAAATAAAAATAAAATAAAATACTGCTTGTATCGGGTCATTCTTGCATTGCTATAAAGAAATACTTGGCCGGGCGTGGTGGCTCATGTCTGTAATCCCAGCACTTTGGGAGGCCAAGTCAGGTGGATCACTTAAGGTCAGGAGTTTGAGACTAGCCTGGCCAACATGGTGAAACCCCATCTCTACCAAAAGATACAAAAACGAGCCCGGCGTGGCAGCATGTGCCTGTGATCTCAGCTACTTGAGAACTGAGACAGGAGAATCACTTGAAGCCAGGAGGTAGAGGTTGCAGTGAGCTGAGATCGCACCACTGCACTCCAGCCTGGCCAATAGAGCAAGACTCAATCTTAAAAAAAAAAAACAAAAAGAAAACAAAAAACAAAAACAGGGCAGGATGCAGTCGCTCACGCCTGTAATCCCAGCACTTTGGGAGGCCAAGGTGGATGGATTACTAGAGGTCAGGAGTTCCAGACCAGCCTGACCAACACGGCAAAACCCCATCTCTACTAAAAATACAAAAATTAGCTGGGCATGGTGGCGCACGCTTGTAATCCCAGCTACTTGGGAGACTGAGGCAAGAGAATCTCTTGAACCCGGGGGCGGAGGTTGCAGTGAGCAGAGATCACGCCACTTCACTCCAACCTGGGAGAAAGTGAATGAAACTCCATGAGCCGGGCGCGGTGGCTCAAGCCTGAAATCCCAGCACTTTGGGAGGCTGAGACGGGCGGATCACGAGGTCAGGAGATCGAGACCATCCTGGCTAACACGGTGAAACCCCATCTCTACTAAAAAATACAAAAAACTAGCCGGGCGAGGTGGCGGGCGCCTGTGGTCCCAGCTACTCGGGAGGCTGAGGCAGGAGAATGGCGTGAACCCGGGAGGCAGAGCTTGCAGTGAGCTGAGATCTGGCCACTGCACTCCAGCCTGGGCGACAGAGCCAGACTCAGTCTCAAAAAAAAAAAAGAAACTCCATGAAAGAGAGAGAGAGAGAGAAGGAAGGAAGGAAGGAAGGAAGGAAGGAAGGAAGGAAGGAAGGAAGGAAGGAAGGAAGGAAGGAAGGGAAGAAAGGAGGGAGGGAGGGAGGGAGGGAGGGAAGGAGAGACCTGAGACTGGGTAATTTATAAAAGAAAGAAGTTTAATTGGCTCAGGGTTCTGCAGGCTTTACAAGAAGCATAGTGCTAGCATCTACTCAATTTCTAGGGAGGCCTCAGAAAGCTTATAATCATAATGGAAGGCAAAGGGGAAGCAAGCACCTCACATGGAGAAAGGAGCAAGCAAGAAGGAGAGTGCAGGGGTGGGGGTTGGGGGTGCCACACACATTTAAATGACCAGGTGTTGTATAAACTCAGAGTCTGAGAGCTCACTTATCACCAAGAGGATAGCCCAAGCCATTCATGAAGGATCGGCCCCCATGATCCAAACCTCCCACCAGACCCCACCTCCAACACTGGGAATTACAGTTCAACATGAGGTTTGGGTGGGGACAAATATCCAAACTGTATCACTGCTCAAATATATTGTCTCTGTCTCTCCTTCCAGATTTCCAATTAGAAATATATTAACCTTTCCCACTCTATTCTCCCCATTTCTTAATTCCTATCTTTCTTTCTTTCTTCTTTTTATTTATTTATTTATTTTTTTAGACAGAGTCCTGCTCTGTTGCCCAGGCTACAGTGCAGTGGTGTGATCTTGGCTCAGTGCAACCTCTGACTCCCGGGTTCAAGCAATTATCTTGCCTTAGCCTCCCCAGTAGCTGGGATTACAGGTACCCACCACCACGCCCCGCTAATTTTTTTGCATTGTTTAGTAGAGATGGGGTTTCACCATGTTGGCCAGGCTGGTCTTGAACTCCTGACCTCAGGTGATTTGCCCATCTCGGCCTCCTAAAGTACTGGGATTACAGGTGTGAGCCACCTTGCCTGGTCCCGTTTCTTAATTTCTTCCTCCTTGGGAAAGGATATTCCCAGCAGCTGGGATCTTGGCATTTCCTCTTCCCATAGACTATCTTGTGTCCTCTATGAAAAATTTTCAGGAAACTGTTTGGACTTGAGGGCTTTTGCTCACTTAGTTATGGAAGATCAGCTTTAAACATTGATTTTAGGGTTTTCCTGAAATATTTTGTCACAATCAAAATTGTTGTTGATCAAGGCCTACCCATTTCTTTTATAAATGAGAAAGAAAAAAAGAAAAAGATTACATTAATTCATGCAATTATTCCACAGATATTCTGATTTAAAAGTTATCTTCTCAGTGAGGCCTTCCTTGACCACCCTTTCTAAATATCCCCCATTGGCTCAGCTCTGTTTTCTCTTCCTCTGCTTTATAGTCTTCATAACACTTTTAAGTCTCTGTAACGTATTATTTACTTTTTTATTTATTTACTTTTTTATTTTTATTTTTTGAGACAGAGTATTGCTCTGTCACCTAGGCTAGAGTGCAGTAGCATGATCTCTGCTAACTGCAACCTCCCCTTCCCAGGTTCAAGCAATTCTTCCACCTCAGCCTCCCAAAGTAGCTGGGATTACAGGCGCGCACCACCATGCCCAGCTAATTTTTGTATTTTTAGAAGACACCTTTTTTTCACCATGTTGGCCTAGCTGGTCTTGAACTCCTGGCCTCAAGCAATCTGCCTGCCTGGGCCTCCCAAAGTGCTGGGATTACAGGCATGAGCCACCACGCCAGGCCATTTGCATTTATTTACATTTTTATAGACTTTCTCACCAGAAAGTAAGTTCCATGAAGGCAGGAACTTTGCCTTCTATGTCTTATCTCCAGCACTTAGTTACAATGTATGACACATAGCAGACACTCACAGATATTTGTGGAATGAGTGAATGACCACTGTGTCAGACACATTGCTGGGCTCTGGGATACAGTGATGAATGAATGAGACACAGTCTTCCCTTTTGTGAATCTCAATTTCAAACCATCTGACTACCTTTTCTAAAGTTTTTCACTTTTGTTCTTTGACTTGGAAAAAGAGAGGTTTAGTCTGAGGAAGGCTTTACTGAGTGTGCTATGTTCCCTGAGATATAAATATTAACCACTCATATTAGAGACAAGAATTGTGAGCATTTGAGAATGATTCCTAAACTTTGAATCTCCTGGAGTTTGATATTTGTGCCCTGATTTCCTTAGTCTGATTTGTCCTTTTTCTTCCTCCTGGAATGAGAGAAGGAAGAGCTATAAAAACCTTGAAGAAGACTTTTTTTTTTTTAGATACGGCCTCACTGTGTTGTCCAGGCTGGACTGCAGTGGCTTTTCACAGGCACAATCAGGACACTGTAGCCTACAATGCCCAGGCTCCAGCAACCTTCCTGCCTCATCCTCCCAAGTGGCTGGACTACAGGCCTGCACCACCACATCCTTGAAAGAGGCTTTTACCAATGAAGGAAGAATGAGACAAAGGTCAAGAATTGAATTATATTTCCAGTGGCTCACACCTGTAAGCCTAGAACCTTGGGAGGCTGAGGTGGGTAGATCACTTGAAACCAGGAGTTTCAGACCAGCCTGAGCAACATGGCAAAACCCCATCTCTACTAAAAATACAAAAATTAGCCAGGCGTGGTGACCCGCACCTGTGATCCCAGCTACTCAGGAGGCTGAGGTGGGAGGATTCCTTGAGCCCAGGAGGTGGAGTTTGCAGTGAGCTGAGATCACACTACTGCACTCCACTCCAGCCTGGGTGACAGTGTTACCAGAGGGTCCTTGTTCTTAGAGCTCCCAAAATGGTGGCAGGCCGCTTCCAAGGTGGCGGCAAGCCTCTTGTTCTCTGACCTGGGGTTCTTGGCCTCACGGATTCCAAGGAATGGAATCGTGGGCCATGCAGTGAGTGTTATAGCTCTATTCAGCTAGATTAGGACGAACTCTGGGCACTTAGCCCGAGCAGGAACAATGGCAAGCCTCTAGTCTGATTGGGAGCAGCAATGGGCGCAGAAGTGCAGCAGACACCCTGCTGGATCCGGAGGGTTGGAAGTCAGCGGCGTGTCTGTGACGGCAGCAAACAGCAGTGGTGGATGGCGAGTGAAAGCTCAGCTCCAGTCATAACAAACATGGACCAGAAGAGTGTGCAGTTACAAGATTTAATAGAGTGAAAACAGAGCTCCCATAAAATGGGAGGGGACTCAAAGGGGGTTGCCACTCTGGGCTTACATGCCTGGGGTTTATATCCCAACCATCGTCCCTCCCCCTGTGCTCTGAGGCGATATATGATTTGACTATGTCTTTACCTCCTGCTTTAGCCTAATTTGTATTTTAGTGAGCCCTCTTTACTATCTGATTGGTCGGGTGTGAGCTGAGTTGCAAGCCCTATGTTTAAAGGTGGATGCAGTCACCTTCTCAGCTAGGCTTAGGGATTCTTCTAGGAAATCCAGCTATTCCTGTCTCTCAACAGAGCAAGACTCAATCTCAAAAAAAAAAAAAAAAGGAGCTAGGCATATTGGTGCACACTCATACTCCCAGCTACTCAGGAGGCTAAGGCTGGAGGATTGCTCGGGCTTAGGAGGTCGAGGCTGCAGTGAGCTATGATCATGCCACTGTACTGCAGCCTGGGCAACAGAGTGAGACCCTGTCTCCAAAAATTAAAATAAAGAAGATTTCAGTCATGTGCTTTCTTTTTCTGTCTAATCTTGTCTTCATCTTTGTCAACTCTGCATCTCTGCCTCTTTTTCTTTTCCAGATGTTTTTAAAAATTTCTTTCTCTGTCTGCCTCTGTCTTCAAGAGTTTCAATTTCTTTCTTTCCCTCAGTCACTGCTCCAGCTGTTTCACTGTCTCTCCCTCCTCCTATATTCTCCTTCTCTGCCTCTGACTTTCTGTTTTTCTATCTCTGAATCTTATTGAATTTTTTCCTTCTTTCACACTTCTAATTTTTGTGACTCATCTCTATATATAGAGTGGGGGTTGTGAGCAAAATCTCTGGAGTCAGAAAAGTCTTGAATTAGAACCTGGCTCTGCCACCTCCTGAGTATAACCTTGGGCACACTGTGCTATCCATATAAGCCCCACTTTTTTTTCTTACTGATAAGAACATAATCTGGCCGGGTGCGGTGGCTTACACCTGTAATCTCAGCATTTTGGGAGGCCGAGGTGGGTGGATCACGAGGTCAGGAGTTCGAGGCCAGACTGGCCAACATGGTGAAACGCCATCTCTACTAAAGAGGCAAAAAATTAGCCGGGTGTGGTGGCACATGCCTGTAGTCCCAGCTACTCGGGAGACTGAGGCAGGAGAATCCCTTGAACCTGGGAGGCGGAAGTTGCAGTGAGCCAAGATAGCACCACTGTACTCCAGCCTGGGCAACAGGTCTAGACTCCATCTCAAATATATATATAAAATAATCTATTTCAGAAGTTTGCTATGAGAGTTAAATAAAATACATAAACGGGGACCTGGCACACCATAAGTGAATAAGTTCACACTATCCCCCAAGCAATCAATCACTAAACAAACAAGAGCTGTTGTTAATTATTTTATGTCTGCCTCCCTCCAAGACTTACTGTCTTCCTGGGGTACAGAATGCTAATGATTAGGGAGTCTAAAAGTATGGAAAAAAACCCCACTTTGGTCTTTTCTTACCCTAACTCTCAATATAAGACCATCTCACCTGGGGTCACCAAAATGTATGTGGGGATTTCTCCCCAGCAGCAACCAATTCTGCAGCAGTTTCTCCAATGGGCACCAGTTTAGTGTCCTCTAATTGAGTTCAATTCTGACACTACCTACCTGGAAATAATATCTGATCCGGCAGGTCAAGAGCTCAGTCCCACAAGGCTGTCCCCACTTCAGATGCCTGTTGCAAGCACAGGTTATGGTCTGTGCTCTGACCAACTGGCTATAAATCTGGGTTCCCACAACCCCATCTTTGGGTATAATTAATATGCTTGAGTGGCTCACAGAACTCAGAGAAACATGTTTTTGTTTTGTTTTTGAGACAGGGTTCATTCTGTTGCCTAGTCTGGAGTGGAGTGGTACAATCCTAGCTCACTGCAGCCTTGACCTTCTGGGCTCAAGGGATCCTCCCACCTCAGCTCCTGAGTACCTGGGACTGCAGGCATTGCCACCTTGCCCAGCTAATTTTTTTTATTTTTTGTAGAGACAGAGTCTCACTATGTTGTCCAGACTGGGCTCAAACCCCTGGCCTCAAGTGATCCTCCCACCTCGGCCTGTCAAAATGTTGGGATTACAGGCATGCACCACTGCACCTGGTAAACACTTTACTTATATTTACTGGTTTATTAATAAAGGATATAATAAAAGATACTGAAGCGCCAGATGAAGGGATACCTACGGCAAGGTTTGTGGGAAGGGGTGCAGAGCTTCCATGCCTGCTCTAGGCTCACCACCCTTCAGGAACTTCATTATGTTCAGCTATCCTGACGCTCTTCTAAACCCTGTCCTCTTGGGTTATTATGGAGGTTTCACTGTGTAAGTGTAATTGACTGGATTATTGGCCGTTAGTGACAATCTTAACCTTTTGCCTTCCATCCTCACCTTGAAGACTGGAGGGTGGGGCTGAAAGCCCCAATCCTCTAAGCATGCCTTGGTCTTTCTGATGACCAGCCCCACACTGAAGATACCTAGGGGCTGTCAGCTACCAGTCATCGTGTTGACATACAAAACACACGCTTATCACTCTGGAAATTCTGACTTTCCAGAGCTCTGTGCCAGGAAATATGCATGTGCATATATATCTTATTGTAAATCACAATATCACAGATGATGTAATGTTCTGATTGCTCCAGTGATGTTAATCGCTTTAATCTTGTTAAAGTAATCAGAACCAAAATGGTGTCATTTATGTTAAAAACAAAAGCAAAAATCCTGATGAAAAGAGCTGGGGAAGGCCATGAATAGAAGGTCCTCATGCTCATATGCATGATAACAAAAACTATCACAAAAGACTGCAAAAAATACAACCTTGCACACAGGATATCACAATCTTACACAAAAAACACTTCTGCAAGGACATCTGCCTAGCAATTGCCTGTCCAACCTCGGACTGGCATCACCCTTGTTATTGACTTTTGTAGCTGGGGATAACTGTTTCAAAAGAATTATGTAATTCTCTTCATTTTTTCCTTTAAACATCTTTGCCTTCCTCTACCTCCCTGAATATGCCCATAATTTATTATGGCATGCGTATTCCCTTTGCAATGCTCTATTCCCAGATTTGTATCTTTTCCTTTTAGAGAGCCTCTTTCCATTTGTTACTTAGGTCGACAACCTCAGAATAACCCCAAAAGGTTAGGTAACATGCCCAAGGTCGGCCGGGCACGGTGGCTCACGCCTGTAATCCCAGCACTTTGGGAGGCCAAGGCAGGCGGATCACGAGGTCAGGAGACTGAGACCATCCTGGCTAAAATGGTGAAACCCCGTCTCTACTAAAAATGCAAAAAATTAGCCGCAAAAAATTAGCCGGGCGTGGTGGTGAGCGCCTGTAGTCCCAGCTACTCGGGAGGCTGAGGCAGGAGAATGGTGTGAACCCGGGAGGCAAGATTGCACCACTGCACTCCAGCCTGGGCGACACAGCGAGACTCCGTCTCAAAAAAAAAAACACATGCCCAAGGCCACACATCTAGTAAATAAATGCCTAGATGCATATATTCTGGCTCCAGGGCCCATTCTCACTGTTTTCTACATTTTCTCACTCTCCTTATCCTTCCTTTTCTGTCCTTCTCCTCACCTTGCAGATACTTTTGACTTCTGGGAGAACTGCCAAAGTTTTATTTACATCTTTGCCTTCTTTTAGCTCTTCACGTTTGAACAAGGGCACTGGCAGTCAGGAGTTAGGGAGGAGTCTTAGGGCCTGCCAAGCTCAGAGGAGGGCAAGCTGGAGAAGAGGCACCTGGGGATAAGGAAGAATGAGTCAATCAGACTTTCAGAAACAGGACCAGCTGCTGGAATAAGGGTCTTGTCCCAAGGGCACCAGTCTTTTAGGATGAATAAATGGATTTACTGGAATGAAGACACAATATCCCCAACAACCATAATCTATGCCACATAGCTGCACAGGATCTTCCCTCAGGGTGTGGGTGGAGATCAAGAGTAGGCCCCTAAGGCTCCTTCCAGACAATTTCCCTCCCTTTCAACACAAGCCATGGGCTTCTACTTCTGCTGACAGTTCTCTCCTGGATCATTTCTGAAGCTGGGAATCTTCGCTGTCATCTGGGATGCTCTCACCTAGGACATTCTCTCCCCTTCCTGCTACAAGGCACTCCTGCAGTCCTACCTCTTCACAGACTGGCTTCTATCTGCAAGAAAGGGATTTGCATTTCTCACCAGTTAGGAAAACAGAAGGGCAGAGAAAAGGAAGGAGGAGCTGCCTGAGGGCAAAGCTGGGCTTGTCCCTACCCTAGGTCCACTCAAGGTAAAACTCAGCACATAAACAGGCTGACTGAAAATGGGGAAGAGATGAAGAAAGAGTTCAGCAAATCTGATTTATTTTAAATTTTCATTTTTTTCTCATTAAAAAAATAATAATTAAATAGAGACAGGGTCTGGCTATCTTGCACAGGCTAGTCTCAAATTCCTGGGCTCAAGTGATTCTCCTGCCTCGGACTTTGAGTGTTGGGATTAGAGGCATGAGCCACTGCACACAGCCTTTTTCTCATTCTTATAAAAAAACATGAAAATAATGAATTATGCGACTGTTCAAGGGAATCCCAATCCCTTAAGAACCCCTATTAACAGTTTGCTTCCTTCTCTCTTTAATTTTGTTTTTCTTTATTGGCCTTTTTGCTTCAGTACATTTTCTTTGAGATGGAGTCTTGCTCTCTTACCCAGGCTGGAGTGCCGTGGCTCAATCTCAGCTTACTGCAACCTCTGCCTCCCAGCCACAAGCAATCCTCCTGCCTCAGGCTCCTGAGTAGCTGGGATTACAGGCAGGCACCCCTGCGCCCGGCTAATTTTTATATTTTTAGTAGAGATGGAGTTTTGACATGTTGGCCAGCCTTGTCTGGAACTCTTGACCTCAAATGATTCACCCGCCTCAGCCTCCCAAAGTGCTGGGATTACAGGCATGAGCCACTGTGCCTGGCTGAGAAATTGAGTTTTGAAAGAGATTTAGAGAGTGGAAGGATAAAAGAGGAGAAATGGAGGAGAAAGGGAGGGAAGGAGGGAGGAGACGGATAGGAGGGCAACAGACTGACAGGAATAAGAGAATTTGGTAGGTATAGATAATTAAGAGACATTTAAAAAGTTGGTTGATGGGCTGGGCACAGTGGTTCACACCTATGGTCCCAACAACTCCGGAGTCTGGGGTGGGAGGGTCATTTGAGTCTGGGAGGTCAAGGCTGCAGTGAGCTATGATCATGCCCCTGTACTCCAGCCTAGTCAACAGAGCAAGATCCTGTCTCAAAAATGCATAAATAAATGAAAGTTGGCTGGGCGTGATGGTTCATGCCTATAATCCCAGCACTTTGGGTGGTTGAGGTGGAAGGATCATCTCTCTCTTTTCTTTTTTGAGATGGAGTCTCGGTCTGTTGCCCAGGCTGGAATGCAGTGGCCAGATCTTGGCTGACTGCAACCTCTGCCTCCCTGGTTCAAGCAATTCTCCCACCTCTGCCTCTCGAGTAGTAGTAGCTGAGACTACAGATGTGCACCACTGGGCCTGGCTAATTTTCGTATTTTTAGTAGACATGGGGTTTTGTCACGTTGGCAGGCTAGTCTTAAACTCCCAGCCTCAGGTGATCCACCCGCCTCAGTCTCCCAAAGTACTGGGATTACAGGCATGAGCCACCATGCCCAGCCTGGGAGGATCTCTTGAAGCCAAGCCTAAGCAACATAGGGAAATCCCGTCTCTACAAAATAATAATAACAATAATAATAATAATAGGTGTGGTGGCATGCACCTGTAGTCCCAGTTACTCAAGAGGCTTACTTGAGCACTGGAGTTTGAGGCTGCAGTGAGCTATGATCGTGCCAGCAGTGTCTTCAGGGGAGACCCTATCTCTAAAGAAAAAAAAAAGTGAGATACTGCTGAAAAGAATAAGATAGAGATTTTGAGAGAGATATTGAGTTAAATTGTGAGGTTTCTCTGTAGCTACTGTGTTAGCTCTTTCTGCAACATCTGTCAATTGTTGCCCCATTTCCTGGATCGATCCTTTAATGAGTAAATTTTTTTTTTTTTTTTTTTGAGATGGAGTCTTGCTCTGTCTCCAGGCTGGAGTGCAGTAATGTAATCTCGGCTCATTGCAATCTCTGCCTCCTGGATTCAAGAGATTCCCCTGCCTCAGTCTCCCGAGTAGCTGGGACTGCAGGCGTGCACCACCACACCTGGCTAATTTTTTATGTTTTAGTAGAGACCGGGTTTCACCATGTTGGCCAGGATGGTGTTGATTTCCTGACCTCATGATCTGCCCGCTTCGGCCTCCCAAAGTGCTGGGAATTACAGGCGTGGCATCTTTTTAATGCCAAAAGATTTAGGCATTGCCAGGCGCGGTGGCTCACGCCTGTAATCCCAGCACTTTGGGAGGCTGAGGCAGGCGGATCACCTGAGGTCAGGAGTTCAAGGCTAGCCTGGTCAACATGGTGAAACCCCATCTCTACTAAAAATACAAAAATTAGCCAGGCGTGGTGGCAGGCGCCTGTAGTCCCAGCTACTAGGGAGGCTGAGGCAGAAGGATCACTTGAACCCAGGAGGTGAAGGTTGCAGTGAGCCTAGATCACACTATTGCACTTCAGCCTGGGCAACAAGAGTGAATCTTCTTTCTTTTTTAGGATACAGACCAACAGCTTTCATGTTTTGTTTCTAGATCTGATACATTAGTCTAAGACTTGTGCCCTCTGGGCCAGCTGACAGAGCAGCAGGAAGGATCGAGGGTCAGAGACTCCTCCCTGGTCCAGAGAAGTGTAGGCTAGCAAGCTGATAGTACTACCAAAGTGGGAAGCAAGAGACAACTGTGTTATAGTCATAATTGAGACCCCTTCCACCCTGCTTAGTCCCAGAATAGTGCTTGTTACCAGTAGGTGCTCAATAAATAGGCATCAATGAATGAATACATTTAAAAAACAAATAAACATGAATAAGTAAGACTTCAGTCATTTTGAGGGAGATGGTGGCAGCGTTGGGTGGGCACAGTACTACAGAAAAAACAAAATTAAATGTCAAGAAAAAGCATCAGCCACAGTGATAAAAGATACATATCAGACTCTGGCATTATGGCTAATCAAGCTGCAGCTCTGAAAGTTCAGGAGAGGCTGGGCACAGTGGTTCATGCCTGTAATTCCAACGCTTTGGGAGGCCAAGACGGGAGGATCACTTGAGGTCTGGAGTTTGAGACCAGCCTGACCAACATGCTGAAACCCTGACTCTACTAAAAATACTAAAATTAGCTGGGTGTGGTGGTGGGTGCCTGTATGCCCCCCAGCTATTCGGGAGGCTGAGACAGGAGAATCACTCAAAAAAAAAGGAGATGACCGTATTTGAGAAATACGAAGAATAGAATGAGAAGGTCATATAAATCCAATAGAAATTCCAGGAGAACCCATTAGCAAGAATGGAAGAAAAACAATATGGCTTAGAAATGTTCATAATTAGAGAAATTCAAGAGTGTTTAGATTGAAGACATACAATGAGACATAAACAAGATAAATAAAAACAAATCTTACTTAGACAGTTTCAGCTACAAATATAGACTCTGGACAAAGCACACATCTTTTAAAAACAACCAGAGGCCGGGCACAGTGGCTCATGCCTATAATCTCAGCACTTTAGGAGGCCATAGCGGGCAGATCACGAGATCAGTAGTTTGAGACCAGACTGGCCAATGTGGTAAAACTCTGTCTCTACAAAACAATACAAAAATACACACATACATATATATACACACATACACACACACACATACACACACATATAGCTGGGGTGAGGTGGCTTGCACCTATAATCTGAGCTATTAGGGAGGCTGAGACAGGAGAATTGCTTGAACCTGGGAGGCAGAGGTTACAGTGAGCAGAGATCGTGCCACTGCACTCCAGCCTGGGTAACAGAGCAAGACTCCATCTTAGAAAAATAAAATAAAATAAAAGCAACTAGAGAGTAGAGAACAATTACCTGCAAGGGAATAAAAGTTTGGATGTTAGCAGACTTCTCAAATAAATGGCTTCTGTACTCACCTAACCTATTTTGCAAGAATGATAACATAATAAAGACATTTTTAGACAAAGAAAGTTTGAAAATGTTTACAATTAGAACTATTGTTGATTCTACATCAGAAAAAATAAAGCTGTGCCCAAAAGAAAGAGGATGAAAGAAGCAATGATGATCAAAGCACTTGATAAACATGTGGTTAAATCTAAATAAATATTTATGACAAAAATAATAACGACCGCTTTTAGGAACATAAAAGCAAATTTAGGCTGGACATAGTGATTCATACCTGTAATCCCAGCATTTTGGGGAGCCAAGGCAGGAGGATCACTTGGGCCCAGGAGTTCTAGACCAGCGTGGGCAACCTAGCAACACCCCATCTCTACAAAAATATTGTTTTAAAAAATTAACTGAGGTGGTGGTCCTTACCTGTAGTCCCAGCTACTGGGGAGGCTGCAGTGAGAAAATCATTCTAGCCCAGGAGGTCAAGGCTGCAGAGTCATGATGGCACCACTGCAGTCCAGCTTGGGTGACAGAGTGAACACCATCTCTAAACAAAGTATAAATAAAAATAATGTAACTTTAAATCTTGCATATAACTTACATACCATTTGAGAGGGGGAGAAAATAAAATGCAACCATTCTAACAGAAAGCTGGAAAAGTTAAAAACACACAAAGATGGTAAGAAATCTGGTAGAAATAAGTAGTGATCCCCCCATTATCCATGCGGATACATTCCAGGATCCTCAGTTTCTTCCTATACAACCACATCGTGTAGGCCAGGTAGCTTATACAGCATGGATACACTGGACGAAGGAATGATTCACATCCTGGGAAGAGCAGTACAGCCAATTTAAAATTTGAGCATTAAAAAAAAAAAGGGCTGGGCGTGGTGGCTCACTCCTATAATCCCAGCACTCTGGGAGGCCAAGGCGGGTGGATCACTTGAGGTCAGAAGTTCAAGACAGCCTGATCAACATGGTGAAACCCTGTCTCTACTGAAAAAACACAAAATTAGCTGGTGGGTTGCACACGCCTCTAATCCTACCTCCTTGGGAGGCTGAGACAGGAGAACCACTTGAATCCAGGAAGTGGATATTGCAGTGAGCTGATATCATGCCATTGCATTCCAGCCTGGGCAACAAGAGTGAAACTCTATCTCAAAAAAAAAAAAAAAAGAAAAAAGAAAAGAAAACTTACACATTTTTTATTTATGGAAGTTTCCATTTAATATTTTTGGATGACAGTTGACTAAAACCACAAAAAGCAAAACTGTGGATAAGGTGGGATTACTGTGTTCTTTTTTTTTTTTTTTTTTTTTTTTTTTTTTTTTTTGAGACGGAGTCTCGCTCTGTCACCCGGGCTGGAGTGCAGTGGCCGGATCTCAGCTCACTGCAAGCTCCGCCTCCCGGGTTTACGCCATTCTCCTGCCTCAGCCTCCCGAATAGCTGGGACTACAGGTGCCCGCCACCTCGCCCGGCTAGTTTTTTGTATTTTTTTTAGTAGAGACGTATTTTTTTTAGTAGAGACGGGGTTTCACCGTGTTAGCCAGGATGGTCTCGATCTCCTGACCTCGTGATCCGCCCGCCTCGGCCTCCCAGAGTGCTGGGATTACAGGCTTGAGCCACCGCGCCCGGCCGGATTACTGTGTTCTTATCCTATCAAATATAAATGGATTATTCCATATGAAAATTCTCAGATTGGATCACTATTTTAAAGACACACTTCTAAAACTTTATTTTCATTTTTTTGAGGTAGGGTCTTGCTCTCTTGCTCTGTTGCCCAGACTGGAGTAGATTGGTGCAATTAGGGCTCACTGCAGCCTCAACCTCCCAGGCCGAAGTGATCCTTCCACCTCAGCCTCCCAAGTACCTCAGACCACAGGCGAGTGTTACCACACCTAGAGGAATTTTACACCTAGAACAACGCAAGCGTAAAAGTAAAAATGTGGTTGCATCAGAAAGCACAGGAGCCGCCTTGAAGGGTAGTCAAAGGTAGGAAGTTTGAGTATAAAAAAAGAATAATGACTATTTTCAGCAATAGTTACACTATGCTCTAAGCATACTTTTATTGAATGAACAAATGAATGAATGAAGGGTGGGACATCAGGGTGTGTCTGGGTGGTGCAGGGGCAGGAGGAGGTCTGATTGTATAAAAACTGCATTTAAATACAGGGTCTTCCGCATGAGGACACACTAAGGAAACTGCATTTGCAGAGAGAGACACACCATGCAGGACTGAAAATAGTTAGTCTAAGGGATTCTTGACAGGTAAGCATGGGGAGGCGCGGAGGGTAGCCAGAATGTGGGGCTTTAAGTGCTCAAAGAGGATTTGAAAAATCAAAGGAGCAATATTAAAGGGTGCAAACCACTCAGCCCATTCACATTAGAGGGACATGATATAGAGGGTTGCAAGTAGGGGACAGAAGAAACCTCAGAAAGACTGACTGCTCACCTCATGAAAATCAGGGAGTGAATGTGAGACTCCTTACTTACTGAGTGTGGTTGTCTGTTCTGCAGGGCTCCCAAGCTTTCCCCACCTGTGTTAGCCAGACCTTTGGAAATCCTTAATTAGAATGTAAACTCCATCATAGCAACTATTTTTGTGTACTTCATTCATTGCAGAACCCACAGACTTATGTAAGTGCCCATTTGTAGGTGGTAGGCAATAAAAATTTGCTGAGTAAATGTGGTTCTGCTAGTGGCAATTCTGCCTTATGATCTCCATAGCCTTGATGAGGGAAAGCACTGTAGACCAGTTGAATCATTTGCTTCTTTGTTTCTTTAATATGCTAGTTTAAGCTGCAGACTCTCAATGCCCATCCCAGGAAAGAGGGCCAGGGTTTATAGACTGTGTGTACAAGAGTCAGTAAGACCTGATTCATTCCCAGCTATGCTTCTCCTCTACCTGGCCAAACTTTTAGATCTCATGTCTCTTCATCTTTAAGAGGTTGATAATAATTGTCCATTATCCCGTGTGTTTGCCGAGGATCACAGGAATCATGTATGTGAAGCACTTGAATGTCTGACAGTATCCTAATGCTGCTACTGAATGTTACTGCATCATTTCTTCACTCTTAGGATTGTACTGAAGAACAGATGCTTAGTTAAGTTTAATTTCTTTTCAATTAAATGCCAAGCCTTAGGCCATCCCTTGTTATTGCTGTTCAAACTTTTTGGTCTCAGAACCTCTTTATATTCTTAAAAATTGTTGAGGACTCCAAAGAACTTTTGTTTCATATTCAAAGTGAAAACTGAAAGATTAAAATATATTTATTCATTCCTTTCAAAATAAAATGATAAATGCATTGCATGTAACTATATTTTCCACACACACACACAAATTGTGAGACCAATGGCATTGTTTTACATTTTAGTACTTTAGGGCTTAATGGAAGATGACAGAATTCTCTTCTGCTTTGCAGTCCCTTTTCTGATGCATTACTTTGAAGTGTAAGAAGAAAATCTGACCTTATACAGATATGATGCTAGGAAAAGGAGTATTCTTATAGCCTTTGAAATAATTGTGGATATTCTTTGAAACTACAACACAGACTCAACAAGTAGCAGTTTCTTAAAGATGAGTTGCAATGTGAAATTTGTTTTCTTTTTTTGAGGCAGAGTCTCACTCTGTCACCCAGCCTGGAGTACAGTGGCATGATCTCAGATCGCTGCAGCCTCTGCCTCCCAGGTTCAAGCGATTCTTCTGCCTCAGCCTCCCTAGTAGCTGGGACTACAGGTGCGTGCCACCACACCCAGCTAATTTTCATATTCTTAGTAGAGACGGGGTTTTACCATGTTGGTCAGGCTGGTCTCAAACTCCTGACCTCAAGTAATTCACCCTCCTTGGCTTTCCAAAGTGCTGGGATTACAGGCATGAACCACCATGCCTGGCCTGCAATGTGAAATTTGAAATCAGATGAATGAACTTTTCAAACTCTGTCACATTAAAATCCATTGGCCTACATTGGACTTTGAGTGGATCTTTTACCCACGCATGATTTTGTAACATACTGGTCATTTGCAAAATATTGGTTTATGAATTAAGAAGCTCTTCTAGATTTATTCCCCTACACATTTGTTATAGAATAAGAGTGAAAAAGTAAAATAACATGCAAGATGTCACCACTGAGGGAGGCTAGCTGAAGTGTGTGCAGCACCTTCACCATATATATTATTTTGCTCTTGTGAATCTGAAATTAGTTCAAAATTAAAAGTAAACAAAACAAAACCAATAAATAATATGGTAATTTTTGCTTTCAATATTCATATACATTCCAAATAACTTTTACAAATTTAAGACCTATTATATGTAACCAGATATTTACCATATGTGTGGCTTTTCCTTTATTCTTGAAGTTCCAATTTTCCCTCTTAGGAAGAACTTTCTTGAACACTCCATAGAACAGGACTACCAGCCACAGATTCTCATAGTTCTGAGAATGTCTTCTTTTCACCTTCTTTCCTGAAAGATATTTTCCCTGGATATGGAATCTGAGTTGATTGGGAGTGATGGCAAGTGGTGTAAAAAAGAATCTAAGTTGACAGTGGAACAAAACCTTTGAAGTGCTAAAAGAAAAGAACTGTCTTTGTTTCTGATGAGAAATCTGTGGTCATTTGATCTCTATCTTTTCGTATATAGATTGCACTTCAACAATCTCATCGAAGAAATATCCCTCTACTTTGAGTCACAAAGATATTGACACACGATTTCTTTTGTTATTTCTAAAGTTTCATTTTTGACAAGTACAGCTAGAGTATTTCTCTATGTTATAAAATATGAATCATTTTCCAGCTGAGGTAGAGCAATTGGGGGTTAACCTCACTTGCCAGATGTAATACAGCAAGCTCAGGCTCCTTGAAAGCATTGCTATCAAGCGAATGAATTCCTCATCAGCATTCCCTATCTCATAGGCCTTCCATCTCAGATTCAGACACCATGATGAACAGAATGGCCCCAGGGAATCGCCAGCCAGACCCTTTCATCAACAGGAAAGATCCCAACATGAAGATGATACAACCGCAGGATCCAGCTAGTCCCAGTGAGTATCATCCTTCTTTCTCCTCTTTCTCTCTCTACTGCCCCCTTCTCATGTGGCCCTGTAATTGCATTTTGCATTTGTTTTAAGGCAGCTATTGATTGTTGCTAAAAATCTATTCAAAAAGTCTTCCCATTATAAAAGGAGAAATACATTTCAAATCAAATGGGCCTTTGGTCCATGGTTGATTCAAATTATGAGAGATAAGCTAAGAATATAATATGTAGAGCAAGTGAGAACGTTTTTCTAGGAGAAAACATCTGAAGCATAGAGAGATAGAAATTGAGAAATCTCCTTTTCCAAGGCAGGTATATTGTGGCCCAATATGGTGGAAAAATTAAAATTAAAAAAAAAGCTCATTATTCAGAGTAGTAGTGTATACATGTATAAAAAGATTTATTTACATAAGGTGGATCTTAGTGAATTGTTCTGAAATATGTATTTGTTATTTGATATTTTACCCTGGAGGTTTTCCAAACATTGTTTTTTCTATTTTTAGTAGAGATGGGGTTTCACCATGTTAGTCAGGATGGTCTCAATCTCCCGACCTCAGGTGATCCACCCGCCTTGGCCTCTCAAAGTACTGGGATTATAGGCGTGAGCCACCGCGCCCAGCTAACTCCTGACCTTGTGATCCGCCTGCCTCTGCTTCCCAAAGTGCTGGGATTACAGGCATGAGCCACCAAGCCTGGCCGGCTTATTATTATTATTATTATTTTTTCTTTAAAGATGGAGTTTTGCTCTTATTGCCCAGGCTGGAGTGGAATGGCGCGATCTCGGATCACTGTAACCTACACTTCTTAGAATCAAGTGATTCTCCTGCCTCAGCCTCCCAAATAGCTGGGATTACAGGCATGCGTGACCACACCTGGCTAATTTTTGTATTTTTAGTAGAGAGGGAGTTTCACCATGTTGATCAGGCTGGATGGTCTTGAACTCATGACCTTGGGTGATCTATGAGCCTCAGCCTTACAAAGTGCTAGGATTACAGGTGTGAGCCACCAGTGCCCGGCCAGGCTTAATATTATTAATATGTCAGTACTACCTAGGCAATTTACAGATTTAATGCAATCCCTATAAAAATCCCAGTGGTGCTTTTTGCAGAAACTAAAAATGTCTATCCAAAAATTTATATAAAGTCTCAAGGAATCCCAAATAGCCAAAATAATGTTGAAAAAGATGAACATATGAACAAAGCTAGAGGCCTCATATTATGTAATCTCAACATTTATTACAAATTACAGTAATCAAAGAGTGTGATGCTGGCATAAAGACAGATATATAGACCAATAGAAGAGAACAAAGTCCAGAAATACATCCTTGCACATATAGTCAACAAGGGTGCTAAGGCCATTCAATTGGGACGGGACAGTCTCTGAAACAAATGGTGTTGGGAAAACTGAATATCCACATGCAAAAGAATGATGCTGGATCCTTATCTTACCACACGCAAAAATTAAAATGGATCAAGTCCTAAACACAAAAGCTAAAACTGCAAAGTTCTGAGAAAAAACATAGGGGAAAAGCTTTATGACATTTGATTTAGCAATGGTTTCTTGGATATGACACCAAAAGCACAGGCAACAAAATATAAATAGATAAATCAGACTACATTAAAAATAAAAGCTTGCATGATCAAAGGACACAATCGAAAGGGTGAAATGGGGCTGGGCATGGTGGCTCATGCCTGTAATCCTGGCACTTTGGGAGGCCGAGATGTGTGGACCACCTGAGGTCAGGAGTTCTAAACCAGCCTGGCCAACATGGTGAAACCCCGTCTCTACTAAAAATACAAAAAGTAGCCAGGCATGGTGGCAGTCGCCTGTAGTCCCAGCTAGTTGGGAGGCTGAGGTGGGAGAATCGCTTGAACTTGGGAGACGGAGACTGCAGCAGAGATCATGCCACTGTACTCCAGCTTGGGTGACAGAGAGAGACTCTGTCTCAAAAAAGAAAAAAAAAAAAAAAAGTAAAATGGCAAACTATGGAGTGGGAGAAAATATTTGCAAAGCATTTATCTAATAAGGGGTTAATAGCTATAATACATACAAAACTAGAACTCAACAACAATAAAAAAAAATCCAATTAAAAATGGGCAAAAACCTGAGGTCAGGAGTTCAAGATCAGCCTGACAACATGGAGAAACCCCGTCTCTACTAAAAATACAAAATTAGTCAGGTGTGGTGGTGCATGTCTGTAATCCCAGCTACTCGGGAGGCTGAGGCGGGAGAATCACTTGAACCCGGAAGGTGGAGTTTGCGGTGAGCCAAGATCACGCCATTGAACTCCAGCCTAGGCAACAAGAGCAAAACTCCGTCTCAAAAAAAAAAAAAAAAAAAAAAAAAAAAAGGCAAAAACTTGAATAGATCTTTCTCCAAAGAAGATATACAAATGGACAAATCCATGAAAGATGTTCAGCAACATTAATTATTAGGGGAAAGAAGATCAAAACCACACCCATTAGGATGACAACTATCCAAGAAACAGAAAATAACAAGTATCAGTGGGGATGGGGAGAAATTAGAATGCTTGCAGGAATGTAAAATGGCACTGCCGCTGTGAAAAACAGGATGATGGTACCTCAAAAATTAAAAATAGACTCACCATATGATACAACAATTTCACTTAGAGGTATATACCCAAAAGAATCGAAAGCCGGGTCTATGCTGGGCATGGTGGTTCACACCTATAATCCCACTTGGGGAGGCCAAAGCAGGAGTTTGAGACCAGGTTGGGCAACATAGTGAGACTCCATCTCAAAAAATTATCCAAGCATGGTGGTAATCCCAAAGTGCTGGGATTACAGATGTAAGCCACCGTGCCCAGCCGAAAAAAGTTTTTTAATTAGCCAGGAGTGGTGATAGTGCCTGTAGTCCTAGCTACTCAGAAGGAGGAGGCCAGAGGATTGCAGGAGCTCAAGAATTCAAAGTTGCAATGAACTGTGATCGTGCCACAGCACTCCAGCCTGGGCAATAGAGCAAGACTTTGTCTCTAAAAAAAGAGAGAGAGAGAGAAAGAAAGAAAAATCCTATTTGCCAGATGAGATGGGCTGGATTCCTGAACAAATAAATGAAGAGAGGAAACCCATTTAGACCAGTGGGTTATATTCAGGTGCAAAGACATGGGGTTTATTCCTAGTTTTTTCTATTTCATAATAAAAAAAAAAAAATTTGGCTAGCTCTTGCACAGAATATTCCTAGTTTCTAGAATAACGAACGTGTGAGAAAGATGAGAAGACAGAAGCTACTATCCACTGTCCTGAGGTTAAGTAGGGTAGAAAGACTGAGTACCAGAGAATAAAAGTAAAACAGAAAACTTTTCAGTGCAGGCAGGCAAACTAAAACTCAGAGGAGCCAGTTTCCAGAGTGAACAGACTGAGTACACAGAAAATTGAAGAGGTAACTCATGTCCTATCAGAGACAAAATCTCAGAAAGCAGAGAACAGAGCATTGTTACACAGGGATCAGCCATTCAGAATCAAGACCTGGGATCTGCATTTTCTGGATCTTAAGCCTGGTTGGAGGAAAGGCATGGGAGATTCACCATAGTGATTTGTTTTTTGGTTTTTGTTGTTTTGGTGGGGGGAGAGATTGGTAATGTAAATGTAACCACCCCTTCTTCATCTCTGCCCTGAAGCAACATGGAGAAGGCATCAAGAACGTACTTCATTCTCCCGCCAACAGTATGAAGCGCTAGAAGCTCTGTTTAGCCAGACCATGTTCCCAGATAGAAATCTTCAGGAGAAACTAGCTTTGAAACTCAACCTGCCGGAGTCAACAGTAAAGGTCTGATCCCCTGTGGTGTGCTTGGTACCCCCATCCAAGCCACATTCACCTATCCAGCCTGGAAATTCCCCACCCTCCACCCCTGCCCCGCAATTGTATTTCATTGAGTACCTACTGAAACGGTATCAAACTGGGGACAGACTGGCCTCACTCATGCAGTTTGAAAAATGAGAAAAAATGAGGTTCAGAGGCAAAGTGACTGGGCCACAGAGATAGGAAATAGTGTTGCTAGAATTAAAACTCCAGAAATCAGATTTTTTACATTTGTACTATAGAGTTCAAATAGGGGAAAGGTGCTCATCCAGACAGACTCCTCACTTAGAGTCTTTTTAAGCAAAGCCCTGCAATCTGTTTATTCATAATGCTACCAACAGGCAAATAATACTCCCTCTAACCTCTGAGCCTGCTAAAGCCCATGACATTTTTCTTTTTCTTCTTTCTTTTTTTTTTTTTTTTTTTTTTTTTTTAGAGATGGGAGTCTCACTGTGTTGCCCAGGCTGGTCTCAAACTCCTGAGCTCAAGTGATCCCCTCGCCTTAGACTCTCAAAGTGCTGGTATTACAGATGTGAGCCACCGTGACTGGCCATACATTTTTTTCTTGTTTTTGTTTTTGAGACGGAGTCTCTCTCTGTCACCCAGGCTAGAGTGCAGTGGCACTATCTCCACTCACTGCAAGCTCCGCCTCCTGGGTTCACGCCATTCTCCTGCCTCAGCCTCCCGTGTAGCTAGGACTATAGGCACCCGCCACTGCACCCGGCTAATTTTTGTATTTTTAGTAGAGATGGGGTTTCACCGTGTTAACCAGGATGGTCTCTATCTCCTGACCTCGCGATCCGCCCGCCTCGGCTTCCCAAAGTGCTGGGATTACAGGAGTGAGCCACTGTGCCCGGCCGGCCATACATTTTTATTGGAGTATTCCTTACAGAGGAGGCCTCCTGAAATAATCCTTAAAAATCCTTCAGTTCAAATTACTCACCTCTCTCTAGATCCTAGATCCCTGAACCAGCCTCTCTTCTCTAGAGTTCAGGACCCTGTCTCTGAACCCCCATCACAAACCCTGAAACACACCCACTTTCTTCCTTTCTGGGGCCCCAGACCTGATCTTCGTCATCCCTCCTATTGACTCCAGTCATGCCCATCTCTGCTTTTGCAGAGCCCAGTGTCATGGTGAATTTGAGAGGACATTAAGATTATAACCTGGCTGTTTTCACTCAGGAGAAGCTTCAAATGCCTTCTCCAAGAACAGCCCACAATCTCCCCTCTTCCCCCACTCCCAGGTTTGGTTCAGGAACCGGCGATTCAAATTGAAGAAGCAGCAGCAGCAGCAGCAGCAGCAACAGCAGCAACAGCAGCAGCAGCAGCAGCAGCAATCAGCAAAGCAACGAAACCAGATCCCTTCATCCAAGAAGAATGTGCCCACCTCCCTCAGAACGTCCCTCAATCCTTATGCTTTTTCTCCTGTGATTTCAGATTTCTACAGCTCCCTTCCACCTCAGCCCTTAGACCCTTCCAATAGGGCATGGAACTCTACCTTCACTGAGAGTTCCACAAGTGACTTCCAAATGCAAGATACTCAGTGGGAGAGGCTGGTGGCCTCAGTACCTGCTTTGTACTCTGATGCCTATGACATATTCCAAATCATAGAACTGTACAATCTTCCTGATGAGAATGAGATATCCAGCTCTTCTTTCCACTGTCTGCATCAGTATCTCTCACCCACAAAGTACCAGGTAGAAGGACAGGGTTCCTCTCTCAGCACCTTTGCTGGTCCAGCTGTAGGCCTATCTCCCACACAAACCTGGCCCAGTATGACAAGCCAAGGCTGTCAAGCCTACAGTCAAGCCAACAGATAGCCTGGAATTTCAGAAAACCTCCAATATGGTAGACTTGGGACTAGAGTACTAATAAATATGGACCATTTAGAAAGGAGGTCTTCTTGCCTCTTGTACATGACTTTTTTTTCCTTTGTCTCATTTTAACCCAAACATCTGGGTCTGTGCCTCTGATTTCCATGGGAATGTTGCAAAAAGAGTTTTCCAAGTAGAGCTGGGCACTACGTAATCAGCCCCACAATTCTCCCTGAGAAGCCTGCCTAGTCCCTTACACGGCCAATGAGACGCCAAAATTCCCTTCCCAAAACTATCCTGGAGTTTCTAAAAGTAGGACAGTGGTTTTGGGGGTTTTCCACTTCATCTTTATGAAAGTAGGTCTCACTCTGTCACCCAGGCTGGAATATAGTGGTACAATCACAGCTCATTAAAGCCTTGACCTCCTGGACTCAGGTGATTCTCCCACCTCAGCCTCCTGAGTAGCTAGGACTACAGGTGCCCACCGCCACACCTGGCTAATTTTTGTTTTTGAGACAGAGTTTCACACTGTCACACAGGGTGGAGTACAGTGGCGGGATATCGGCTCACTGCAACCTCCACCTCCCAGGATTCAAGTGATTCTCCTGCCTCAGCCTCCTAAGTAGCTGGGATTACAGGCATGTGCCACCATGCCTGGCTAAATTTCATATTTTTACTAGAGATGGGGTTTCACCATGTTGCCCAGGCTGGTCTCGAACTCCTGACCTCCAGTGATCTGCCTGCCTTGACCTCTCAAAGTGCTGGGATTACAACACTTTGAGCCACTGAGCCTGGCCAATTTTTGCATTTTTTGTAGAGACAAGGTTTTGCCACGTTGCCCAGGCTGGTCTCGACTTCCTGGACTTAACGCCGTCCACCTGCCTCAGCCTCCCAAAGTGCTAGGAATACAGGAGTGCACCATTGCACCCAGTTGGGTTATCCAGTTTAAAAACACTTTTTTTTTTTTTTTCAAGGAAACCAAAGAAAACATCATCCACTTTCTGTCTGTATCGTTCCGATTTTCGTATATGTGTTGCGGAAGTGAGCACACTATCATCCACTTTTAATGAGAAGAAGTCATAAACTTACATTTTCTTTCCAATTTTTAGGGTTTTTGTTGCTGCTGTTGTTGTTTTTTGAGACAGCAGTCTGTCACCGAGGCTGGAGTGCAGTGGCACCATCTTGGCTCACTGCAGCCTCTGCCTCCTGGACTCAAACAATCCTCCCACCTCAGCCTTCTGAGTAGCTGAGACTACAGACACACATCACCATGCCTGACTAATTTTTGTATTTTTAGCAGAGACGGGGTCTTGCCATGTTGCCCAGGCTGAGTTTGGGTGTTTTTTTTTAAGGGGACTTTCAGTCCTAATTTGAGGGGAAATTACTATTACCACTAGTTTTAATATATAGTACAATGAAAAAAAAAAAATATATATATATATAGTACAATGGTCCAGACATAATAAAAGGTGTAAAAACTGGCACAGGAAGAAATAAAAACAGAGTTTTGAAGGTGAGATGATAAACTTGCAAATCTAACAAAATAAAAATAGTCAAACTTTTAGAATGGTCCGGGCTTGGTGGCTCATGTCTGTAATCCCAGTACTTTGGGAGGCCGATGCAGGTGGATCACCTGAGGTCAGGATTTCGAGACCAGCCTGGCCAACATGGTGAAACCCCATCTCTACTAAAAATACAAAAATTAGCTGGGCGCGGTGGTGGGCGCCTATAATCCCAGCTACTGGGGAGGCTGAGGCAGGAGAATCATTTGAACCTGGGAGGCAGAGGTTGCAGTGAGCCGAGATCACGTCATCACACTCCAGCCTGGGGGACAAAAGTAAGACTTCGTCTCAAAAAAAAAGCCGGGCGTGGTCACTCACGCCTGTAATCCTAGCACTTTCGGAGGCCAAGGCAGGTGGATCACGAGGTCAGGAGTTCGAGACCATACTGGCCAACATGGTGAAACCCTGTCTCTACTAAAAACAACAAAAAAAATAGCTGGGCGTGGTTCAGGAGCCTATAATCCCGGCTACTCGGGAGGCTGAGGCAAGAGAATCGCTTGAACCCGGGAGGCAGAGGTTGCATTGAGCCAAGATCGCACCATTGCACTCCATCGTGGGCAACAGAGTGAGACTCAGTCTCAAAAAAAAAAAAAAACCAAAACTTTTAGAATGACATTTTAGCACATTTTCCAGCCACATGATTAACCTACGAAATTAGTATCATTTCTGAACACTAGTAATAAAGAAACATAAGGGCCAGCCGTGGTGGTTCACACCTCTAATCCCAGCACTTTGGGAGGCCAAGGCGGGCGGATCACATGGTCAGGAGATCGAGACCAGCCTGACCAACATATTGAAACCCCATCTCTACTAAAAATAAAAAAAAACTAAAAAAAAAAAAAAGCTGGATGTGGTGGCACATGCCTATAATCCCAGCTACTCGGGAGGCTGAGGAAGGATAATTGCTTGAACCTGGGAGGTGGAGGTTGCAGTTAGCTGAGATTGCACAACTGCACTCCAGCCTGGACAACAGAGCAAGACTCTATCTCAAAAAAATAAATAAATAAATAAATAAACATAAGATAAGTACCGCTCAATGAAAAATGTACAAGTACCTAGAAATTCATGAAGAAAATACCTCTGTGGAGAAAACTTCAGAACTTAAAAAAGAACACAGAAAATGTTTTGAATACACCAGGCATGGTGGCTTATGCCTGTAATGCTAGCACTTTTGGAGGCCAAGGTGGGCAGATCACGAGATCAAGAGATCGAAACCAACCTGGCCAACATGGTGATATCCTGCCTCTACTATAAATACAAAAAAAAAAAAAAAAAAATTAGCTGGGTGTGGTGGCACACATCTGTAGTCCCAGCTACTTGGGAGACTGAGGCAGGAGAATCACAAGGATTGAAATTATGCAGTGTGTTCTCCAAACATGATGGAATGAATTTAGAAATCAATAATGGAAGAAAATTTGGGAAATTCACAAATATGTGGATATTAAACAACACATTCCTAAATAACCAATGGTTAAAGAGGAAATCACAGTCTGAGCAACATGGCAAAACCCTGTCTCTACAAAAAATACAAAATTAGCTGGGCATGGTGGCCAGAGCCCATGGTCCCAGCTACTCGGGAGGCTGAGGTAAGAGGACCCCTTGAGCCACAGAGGTCGAGGCTGCAGTGAGCCGTGACTGTGCCACTGCACTCCAGCTTGAGCAACACAGTGATACTGTCAATAGATAAATAAATAGAAGAAATTATAAGTAAAATTGGAAAACACTTGTAACTGAAAAAAACAAAAGCACAACAAACCAAAACATGGGATAAAGCTAAATCAATGCTTAGAAGGAAATTTATAGCTTCAAATGCTTACATCTTTTTTTTTTTTACAAAAAAGGTCTCAGATCAATAGTTTTACACAGGAAGGAAGTGGCATAGTTTTATTACTATCTGTCAAATTAAACTTTAAGGCAAAACTTTTTTATTGAGATGGAGTCTTGTTCTGTCACCCACCAGACTGTGCAATCTCAGCTGACTGCAACATCCAACTCCCAGGTTCAAACAATTCTCCTGCCTTAGCCTCCCAAGTAGCTGGGACTACAGGTGTACGGCACCACACCTGACTAATTTTTGTATTTTTAGTAGAGATAGGGTTTTGCCATGTTGCCCAGGCTGGCCTCAAACACCTGAGCTCAAGTTATCCTCCTGCCTCAGCCTCCCAAAGGGCTGAGATTACAGGTGTGAGCCACCTCACCTGGCCAAAAGAGTTTTTTTTAGAAATAAAGTATATTAGACAACAACAAAAGGAACAATTAACCTGAAATACATAATAACTCTGAACTTGTATATACTTAAAAACATTACCCAAAATATATGAGACAAATTTTAACAAAAATTAAAATTCTTAAGAAAACTTCACCAATACATAAAGTGTGGTATATTCATACAACACTCTCAATAATTGATAATAACAGTCCAAAGAAAGCAGAAAGAAGGAAAGTCTAGAGCAGAAATAAATAAAATGGAGAATAGAAAAGCAATACAGAAAAAATTTATGAAATCAAAAGCTGGTTCTTTGAAAAGATCAACAAAATGGCAAACGTTTAGCTAGATTGACCACCCCCTCAAAAGACTCAAATTATTAGAATCAGAAACAAAAAGGCAAGATTTTATCACCAAACTTATAGAAATAAAAATTATTAGAAAGAAATACTATGAACAATTGAATGCCAACAAATTAGATAAATGAAATGGACAAATTCCTAGGAAGACACAGAATACCAAATCTGACTCCAGAAGAAATAGATGTTGAGAATAGAGCTTGCTATGGTATGAATGTGTCCCACAGCTCATGTGTTAGAAACTTAATCCCCAAAGCAGCAGCGTTGAGAGGTGGAACCTTTAAGGGTGACTAGGCAGAGCCCCCATGAATGGATTAATGCCATTATTGTGGGAGTGGGTTAGTTATCTCAGAAGTGGGTTCCCGATAAAAAGGATGGGTTCAGTGCTCTTCCCCAAAATCTTTGTCCCCACCCCCACCTCTCTCTCTTTTCTGTCTCTCTCTCTTTCTCTCTGTCTCTCTTCCCTCCTCCTCTCCCTTCCTTCTGCCATAGGAGGATGAAACATGAAGGGTCTGGCCAGATGTGGCCCCTCCGTCTTCCATCTGAGACTGGAAGACTTCCCACCTTCAGCACTGTACGAAATAAATCTGTGTTCTTCATCAATTACCCAGTCTCAGGTATTCTGTTATAACAACACAAAAGCGGACTAAGACAGAGTTATAACAAGCACGGAGATTGAGTTAACAATTGAAAACTTCCCACAAAGAAAAGCCGAGTTCCAGATGGCTTCACTGCTAAATTCTACCAAAATGTTTAAAGAAGAATTGACACCAATCCTTCACAAACTTTTCCAAAAAACAAAAGAGGAGGGAACTCATTTTATGAGATCAATATTGTCCAGATACCAAAGCTGAACAAAGACGCCATAAGGGAAGTACGGACTATAGTGAGTATCCCCTATCGGAAATGCTTGGAACCAGAAGTGTTTCGGATTTGGAGTTTTTTGCATTTGGAATATTTGCACATACATAATGAGATATCTTGGGGATGGGACACCAGCCTACACACAACTCATTTATGTTTCATATATACCTTATATACATAGCCTGAAGGTAATTGTACAATATTTTAAGTAACTGTGTGCATGAAACAAAGTTTTGACTGCGTTTTGACTATGACCCATCGCATGAGGCCAAGTGTGGAATTTTCCTCTTGTGGTGTCACATCAGTGCTCAGTTTTGGATTTTAAAGCGTTTTGGAACTCAGATTTTCAGATTGGGGATACTCAACTTGTAATATCTCTTCTGAATATAGATGCAGAATTCCTCACTAAGGTCCTTTTGTAGTTCATCAGTGTGATGACTGGGCATTCACGCAAATGTGTGAGAGTGCCACCCTCGAGCCTTGTTTCAATGTTGGCACATTATGCATCTGACTTGAAAAAACAAATTCTCAGTAAAATACTAACAAACTAAATTTAGCAATATGTAAAAAGGATAGATACCATGACCAAGTAGGGTTTATTCAGGAATGGAAGATTGATTCAACATTAAAAAATTCATCAATGTAATACACAATATTAATAGAACGAAGGACAAAAACCACATGATCATCTTGCTGGGCACAGAAAAAACATTTGATGAAGATCCACACTCTTTCTTGATTCACTCAACAAACTAGAACAATCAAACTCCTCACCTTCAACTTGATAAAGGTCATCTACAAAGATCCACAGGCAACATCGTACTTATTGGTGCGAGACTGAATGCTTGTCCCCTAAGATCAGGAACAAGTGAAGTGTGGCCACTCTCACCACTCTTGTTAAACACAGTGCTGGAAGTTCTAGGCAGGGTAAAACGGCAAGTAAAGGAAGTAACAGGCATCCAAATTGCAAAGAAAGAAGTTAAAATATTTCTGTTAACAGATGGCATGATCTTGAAAATCCTTTGGAATCCACAACAAAACTATTAGAACTAATAAACCAGTTCAGCAAAGTTTCAAGATTCAAGATCAGTGTAGAAATTTTTTACAATTTTTAAACTGCTATTTGCTCATTCCAAATAAGTTTACCTCCATGGACATATATGTATGGAAGAATCCAGGGGAAAGGTTAATTCGATGGCTGTTAATCACAGCCAAATTTAGCACATCTGCTCTTAGTCAAAATACATTCAAATACATTCAAATAACAGCTGGCATTGTTGAGCACTTGCTATGTGGTATATATCATTCATGTGCCTTATGTGTACTGACAGTTACATGTGGTCAAACCAAGTATCATCGCCATTCCACAATGGAGAAAACTGAAATAGAAAATGGTTAAGTAAATTGGCCAAAATCACATACCTAATCCCAGAACTTTGGGAGGCTGAGGCGGGAGGATCATGAGGTCAGGAGTTCAAGACTGGCCTGACCAACATGGTGAAACCTGGTCTCTACTAAAAATACAAAAATTAGCCAGGCATGGTGGCGTGTGCCTGTAATCCCAGATATTCAGGAGGCTGAGGCAGGAGAATCACTTGAACCCGGGAGGTGGAGGTTGCAGTGAGCCGAGATCCTGCCACTGCACTCTAGCCTGAGTGACAGAGCGAGACTCCATCTCAAAAAAAAGAAAAAAGAAAAAAAAACACCAAAGCCAGGATTCTATTTGCTTTTTTCTTCACAAGATCCTGAATGAGTTTATCTGAAGATGATAAGATAAAGAACACTAGACTGAGAGTTAAACAAGCTCTCTGGGGCTTTCCTCTGGCTCTTCCACTTACAAGATGTGTGATCTTGGATGAGCAATTTCCCTTTTCTGAATCTCTGTCTCCTCATCTGTAAAAAGAGAGATTTGGACTAAATGACAGCTAAAGCCTCCTACAACCTCTAATTCTCTCCCACTGGATTTACTCTACACCTGGTTTCTGAATTACAAACTCTCCCTTTTCCAGCCACCTAGGAAAGACGAGGACCAAGGGAGGACACACACTTACTTGTCATGACAAGAGATAGGAGAAACTGAAGCAGGACAGCATGTCACTTACACAAGTTGCTGCTTCAGCCAGTGATGGGTTTAGGTGAGCAGCATGGTTATAATTAGAGCAGCAGCCAGTCCTGAATGCTCTGCCAGCCTCCTCCAGCACAGCTGGGCTGGCCGATTGCACATGTAGGAATCTGAGAGGCTGCTCTTGAAAATGATCCTTCTTAAAAGGATTTTCTGTCTTCCTCTAGGGAAGGAAAACCTATTGATATAAAACTTCACTTCCCATTCAGTTTCCCCTGCTAAATGCCACTCCAGGAGAGACTGAGTGTTGATAAATACAGGGGAAGGAAAAAGTCGTAAGCTGAGCCTGGTCACATTGCCCCTTGTGATATCGTTTTATTTTTAACTCGCAACACTTGGACTACTTCTGTTGAAGTTTTCGCTCCTTTCCCTGCCTTCCCAACAGAACTGTGTCCTCTACTGCAGCTGACGCAACCCAGCCACCTCCCAGCAATCCGCTTAGTTGCAATCAAGGGTTCAGGTGCAAGCAGATGCTGACTTAGCCCGTTCCATTAAGGTAAGCATTCAAACAGGAGCAGGTGCACCATGAGGAGGATATTCAGAGGTGAATATGCAGATGAAGCTGAGCCGCATATCACTTTTGTGTCCTGTGGAAGAGGATTGTTAAGCAAATTAGTTATGTAAAGATGTGGGGGAAAGGCAGGCACTGAGAATGAGATCCAGCCGTGTGTAAATTTCTGTTTCCAATTCAAGAGCAGGTAGAGTACTTGCTTTCTGACAGCTTAGGTTCTTTCTTCTATAATCAACCAGAGTAGTTATGATATCTGTAAAGTTACAACATGGTGATGGGTGGGGGGATCTGGGGGAGTGGAGGAGGTGGTGAGGAAACAAGTGGAAGGCCTAGAACCCAGGATTTCTATTTCCTTTTCTTTCTTTTTTGAGACAGTCTTGCTCTGTTGCCCAGGCTGGAGTGCAGTGGCACCATCTTGGCTCACTGCAGCCGCTACCTCCCAGGTTCAAGTGATTCTCCTGCCTCAACCTTCCGAGTAGCTGAGACTACAGGCACACACCACATCTGGCCAATTTTTGTATTTTTTTAGTAGAGACGGGGTTTCACCTTGACGGTCAGGCTGGTCTTGAACTCCCGGCCTCAAGTGATCTGCCCCCCTCAGTCTCCAAAATTGCTGGGATTACAGGTGTGAGCCACTGTGCCTGGCCCAGAATTTCTATTATTTGTTTATTTAATTCATTGTAATTATTTTTTTTGAGACAGAGTCTCCCTCTGCCGCCCAGGCTGGAGCACAGTGGCGCAGTCTCAGCTCACTGCAACCTCCACCTTCTAGGTTCAAGAGATCCTCTGCTTCAGCCTCCTGAGTAGCTGGGACTACAGGCCTGTGCCACCATGCTTGGCTAATTTTTGTATTTTTTGTAGAGACGGGGTTTCACTTATTTCTACAGGTTTTTGCCTGTTGGCCAGGCTGGTCTCGAACTCTTGGCCTCAAGTGATCCACCCCCTTTGGCCTCCCATAGTGCTGAGAATACAAGCAAGAGGAGCTGCGCTTGGTCAGAATTTCTCTTTTCTGAAGTCTAAATGTTGTGATCTTTTCTCCAGTCAATACTTGCTGTGTTTAATTGCAAGTCATTCTCACGTAGCTTAAAATTTCATCTGCTGTGTCATACTACCGGTTAACAAGCACAACTGTATTTTCTGTATGTACTATTGAAACTCTGCAGAGTTTAAAACCTTTTATTCTCCAACAATATTCTCTAAGTGTGGCCCTCTTCTCCCCAGCTCTCTTGAGTCCAAAGTGCATCCATGAAATATAAGTGAGATATTTTTCAAGTTGAGAAACTTATACAGGCTTATGCACCAAAACCAAAGATTGTTATAAGCTTGAACAATTTTGCATATTCAGAGGGATAAAAGTAAAATAACTAATGATAATGAGGTATCAAAAGTTATACGTATAGACAGTTTCTCGCTTCTAGAATAACTGTATAGTGTTGCATGCACTAAAAATTGGTAAGGTAAGGGAACAGTGTTTATTTTCTTGTTTTTCACTGGTTCAAAGTTCAGCTAAGGACGTCCTGGGAAGTGGCCTATGCAGGAAAAGGGATTCTGTACACTCTGACCTTTGATGTGTACAGGCTAAAGCCACCAATGCCAAGTAAAAGGAGACCAAAAGTAACTATTCAGATACCTTAACTCCTGGTTCCTTCCTGTCTGTCTCTGTAACCTCCATATGTACCCCAAGTCTCTGTTATAGGTGTCTGGGTTATAATTATGTCTGTTTCCTGGGCACAAGCAAATTCACTGTGTATAATCACCTAACTTCATTTAATTTTTCCAGGGCTTCCACAGCAGCAAGGTCTCCAAGCTGTATGCTGGGGCGCGGTCCTGGTGAAACTAGGGTGTGTTGGCTTACAAGTAATCAAGCAGACAGGTTGAGTCCCAGATACCTCTAGACAATCCAGTTACTTTAGCACTTTCTTGGCCAATACAATGGTAATTTAATAGAATAGTACTGATACATAAACACCAGATATGAGAATTAACTAGCTAATTCAATAACTAATAAGTATAAAGGTAGAGAGATTTCTAGTATAGCTGGAGAAATCAGATTGCAAAGTGGAATGGATCTGGAAAAGGGTGGCTATGTTTTAGGATAAAGTGAAGGTACTGGAATCGCAGCGTCGAAGCCAAGGATTATGGAACCTAATGTGGGAATTATCCTCAGCAAATTGATTGTGATAAAATCTCAAGAAGGCAAAGAGATTACTTTAATAATTAACTTCACAAATTTTCTTTCCCGACAATTAAATATTTCCATAGCAGAGAAACAGGTCAACAATGCATAATTAAAGTAATTAATTGGCTGGTTAATAGGTTAAGAGTTAAAAATATCTTTGGCCTTTAAATTTTAACCTCATCACTTTCCCTGAAGTTAAAGCTCAGAAATAAATCATTATTGCCAGGGCCAGCCACATGAGGAGGCAGAATGGTTTAGTCACTGACATCATGTGAGGGGTGCTGAGAGGGCCCCTTGCCTAAAAATATCTCCCTGACATCAACCCTGTTTGCCTACTAACTTTAAAATTATAGAAAAGAATGTTAAAACTATTATCTGCTAATCCCATTCTCTTTTGCTTGAGTCAGTGATTTAAATACACCTGCTATATGTGTTAGCATGACTTTGTTGGCCAGCAACACTTGGTCACCACCTCCTCCTTCTTCCAGGCTTCGTCCTACTCTGCCCTTGGTAGGACTGCCAACATGCCTTGGCTGTCACCACTCAGGTAGCTTTGTGTGGTGCTGTGATATCTACAGACTCTCAATAAAACTTCAAAGCACAATAGAAAAAAGGCACTTGACTAGAACCAGACAATCTGGGAGCATAGACAAGACATTTCACTTCTCAGACCCTCAGTTTCTCTTCTAGGAAACAAGGAGGTTAAAACAGACCTTTTCCTTTCAAAATGAGGTCCTTAGAACATCAGCTTCATCTGGAGTTTGTTGCAAGGGAAGAGTCTCAGGCCTCACCCAGGTCCCATTGGATCAGAATCTGCATTTTAAAAAGGTTGCCTGGGTGATTCCTTTGCATGTTGAAGTTTGAGAAGCTATGGAATAGCAGATTTCTTATTATCTGCCTGATCCAGAGTTCGGATTCTATGACTGCCAAGTGTTAAAAAGAAAAAGTACTTTAATCCCCTGCAAACAATCTGGCAGTGCTCAGAGTATCTATTATAAATCCAGCCCACTGAGGTCTTTTCTTCAATGAGGCCTACATTAACCTAAGTTGAAATGATTTCCTTTTCACCTTAAAAAAAAAAAAGCAGCCCCAATTAGCATACATCTGACATCACTCTACTTTCTTCCTAAATTTGTTCCAAATTACTCACACAGCTTTTAAAATGCTGCCTTTTTAATGGTTCAGTTTAATTCAATTCACTCCTATTCAATGTTCTTTGACTGAGTGCTGGGGGCAGTGTTGGCTCTACTCACCCTTCAGTCCCTAGAAGCCCAATTGGTGGGTCCTAAAAGGGTATTATCACCCTCTGTTGATATTCCGGTCAGACCTCCTTCCACTGCCTGCACACACCTCGCTGGCGACAACACTTGTGCCCATCATTGGAACCTCTCTCACCATTCTCACCATCACAGCAACTTTGCCAGGTTCTGCCAACTGCCACAGTCAATCACAAGAGAGAAGGCAAGTCTCAAGGACCTCGATTTCCTTTTTTCTTAATGAGCAGAATAACTCAGATGAGCAATAAAAATTACAAATTTTGGCCTAGGAAACAAAGATGCCTTCAAGTTGTCTGTACGGCATCTACAAAGTTCCAGTCCTAAAGCTGCACTATTCCAATTCCTAAGTGCTTAAGGAATGGCTCATGGTGATTAAAGGGGGCCGAAAGTGGGGGGAAGTGTGGAGGTTTACATTCTTAAAAGAGTGGGGAAATAATTTTTTAAAAATAGAATTTTAATATCATCAAACTGACAGTGGAATATAAGATACATTGGAGTGAGGGGGACTGAAAATGGAAAGGCCAGACACGGGCTACAGGAGGACAGTGAGAACACATGAAGGCCTGGAGGAGGGAGTTGACTGTGAGAATGACCTTCCTCATAGAGTGACTCATCTATTACACACTCCTTATTTCATCTCATTTGATGCTCGTGCAACCCTATGAGTTATTATAGGCCCTATTTTTTTTTTTTTTTTAAAGACAGAATTTTACTCTGTTGCCCAGGCTGGAGTGCAGTGGCATGATCTTGGCTCACTGCAACCTCTGCCTCCCAGGTTGAAGTGATGCTTGTGCCTCAGCCTTCTGAGCAGCTGGGATTACAGGTGCCTGACACCACACCCGGCTACTTTTTTGTAGTTTTAGTAGAGATGGGGTTTCTCCATGTTGGCTAGGCTGGTGTCGAACTCCTGACCTCAAGTGATCCACCTACCTCAGCCTCCCAAAGTGCTGGGATTACAGGTGTGAGCCACCGTGCCCTGCCTATAAGCCCTATTTTTGAATTAATAAATTAGCTTTAGGGAGATTAACTTGTCAAAAATCACTCAGCTTATTCATAGGAGTGCTCATTGATTTACTTTATATTGGGGGTGTCAGGTAAGGATTCTCTGTGGAGGTAACATGTAAGCAGAAAACTAAGTGGCAAGAAGGAGTCCACAGTGCAAATACAGAACGAGAGGAGAATTCTCCTGGTAGAAAGAGCAGGTACACAGGCCCTGTGCTGGAATAAGTGACAAGACCAGAGCAAAGTGCATAAGGGCGGGAGGTCAGGTAAAAGAGCAAGCAGGGGAGAGCTCATGCATGGCCTCATGGGCCAAGAGAAGGATTTCAGAGTTTATTTCCTTGTGAAGGGAATCCACTGGAAATTTTAAGTGGGGGAGTAATAACCTAGTTTTGTAAATTGTTAAAAATTACACTTCCTGCTTTTAAATATGGCCAATCCATTCTCCCCAAAATAGAAGCTTTAAAATTCCCCTGTCTTAGCAGTGAACATAATATGATTTAGATTTAAATATTCCAAAGATTCACACAGAACTAGATTTTACTAGATGTGCTAGATGTAGTTTAAATGGAATATGAGTTGGTGGAAGGACCTGGTGTGTGAATTGAGACATGGTGAAAATGGAAGGAGTAAGACTGATCATAAACCCATTGCAAGGATGATGCCTGGCATTGGGCAGTGGTGGAGATGGAAAGAAGTGGGTAGAATTTGCCCACTCCTTTTCCAGATCTTTCATCAAGGCCTTCCCACCTAACTGGCAATCCTTCCACCTTGGTCTCCCACAGTGCTGGGATTACAGACACGAGCCACTAAACTGGGCCCAATTTACTCCTTTCTGCGTGGTCCACACAGCACCACAATCTATATCAAATCGAGTTGCTGCCCCCTTGCCAGGTGCTAAATGCTTCCCTATTTCTTTAAAAAAACAAGCTATGCCTAAGGCTCACACACCTGGTCCTTCCACCAGCCTATGTTTCTTTTTTTTTTTTTTTTTTTTGAGACGGAGTCTCGCTTTGTCACCCAGGCTAGAGTGCAGTGGCCGGATCTCAGCTCACTGCAAGCTCCGCCTCCCAGGTTCACACCATTCTCCTGCCTCAGCCTCCCACGTAGCTGGGACTACAGGCGCCCGCCACCTCACCCGGCTAGTTTTTTGTATGTTTTAGTAGAGACGGCGTTTCACCGTGTTAGCCAGGATGGTCTCGATCTCCTGACCTCGTGATCCGCCCGTCTCGGCCTCCCAAAGTGCTGGGATTACAGGCTTGAGCCACCGCGCCCGGCCCCTATGTTTCATTTAAACTACTACATCCAGCACATTCCATGTAGATCTTCGGACTACTTAAGTCTAACCTATATTAGTTTGACTGCTATCTCCTACAGGGGAACTTTAACACTCATATTTTGGAGAAAATGTGTAGACCATATATTTAACTTCTGTTCATTTTTAAGAGGATAGAACATACTGCTTTTTCAGACAAGAAGCAAGAATTTAAATGTGAACACAGGGGCCAGGCGCGGTGGCTAATGCCTGTAATCCTAGCACTTTGGGAGGCCGAGGTGGGTGGATCACCTGAGGCCAGGAGTTCGAGACCAGCCTGGTCAACATGGCAAAACCCCCGTCTCTACTAAAAATACAAAAATTAGCTGGGTGTGGTAGCGCACACCTGTAATCCCAGCTACTCAGTAGGCTGAGGAAGGAGAGTCGCTTCAACCCAGGAGGTGGAGGTTGCAGTAAGCCAAGATCGTGCCACTGCACTCCGGCCTGGGTAACAGGAGCGAGATTCTGATTCTTAAAAAAAAAAAAAAAAAGGGAACACAAGGCATAGAAATTAAAAGGGAAATGGCACCTGGATAGCCATACTCTGTCTCAGGCATAGATTTTTGTCAACCTTTTCACAGTGAAGAGTTTCTATAATCTGAGTGCTTTGATCTAGTAGATATTTCATTTTAAGTATCAGAAACCATATTGTAGTGCATACACACACACACACACATATATATATGTGTGTATATATATATTTTTTTGTTGTTGTTGAGACGAAGTCTCACTCTGGTGCCCAGGCTGGAGTGCAGTCGCATGATCACAGCTCACTGCAGCCTCAATCTCCCAGGCTCAAGCAGTCCTCCCGTGGCAGCCCTCCAAGTAGGTAAGACTACAGACATGTGTCACACTTGGCCACACTTGGCTTTTTTTTTTTTTTTTTTTTTTTAGTAGATACAAGGTCTTGCTATGTTGCCCAGGCTGGTCTCAATCTCCTGAGCTCAAGCAATCTCCCACCTCGGCCTCCCAATGTGCTGGGATTGTAGATATAAGCCACAGCACCTGACCTACGTAGTGCATATTTTTTAACCCTACAACCTTCCCTTTCACATTTGTATCCTCTGAAATGCAAAGCCATTGGGCCTGGATGCTCCTCTTGTTTTCTCTGCCCAGAGAGGGCACAGTACGGGATATGATCCAAAGAAGTACCAAAAAAATCACCATAAGGATGGAGGTGCTTCCTAAGGAAGGGCATCTGGCTCCTTTACAACCTGAAAAGATCAATATATGTGGACACTATTCTATGCCCCATCTCTAGCAATGGGCTTGCATTTTCCCCAGACCATGTGGATCAAACACCTGTGTCTCTGTGGGTCTCTGAGGGACAAGTGTGATGTAGCAAAGAGTATAGAGTTTGAAGACAGACAGGCCTAGGCCTCTTTGTGCTTCAGAATCCTTATTCGTAAATTGGAAATGGTAGTACCCACCTCACGTGGTTGTTGTGAGAATTAAATGAGGTGTTATGTAAAAGCATAGGAAAGGCACTAACATTTCATTTCTCTGCCTCCATAACACCCAAAACTCAGAGAAATCTGTCAATCTAGGAAAGTCAGACAAACCCCACGGAGGATAAGGATCCTGGTACTGTGCACAGGAGCAGAGAAGATTGGGAGAACAGGGCATCTTCTATTGCAAGGCAACCAATGATATATCTAATTTGATCATTTTGGGGCAACACCAGTTGGCTCCTACTTAAGGCGATCAATCAACTGTCCAAGTTTGCCCAGGACTCAGGCATTTTCTGGGACATGGGACTTTCAGTGGTAAACCAGGAGAGTCCCAAGCAAACCAGGACAAATTGGTCATCCCACTTACCCAGTCATGATTAGACTATCGAGAGTTCCAGATTGACCCTTATCTCAGTGAGAACAATTTCCCCCACATATACAACAAAAGGCTCAGATGTGATTTGTTCACAGATGTGAGGCTATTTCATCTTCCCCCTTCCTTTCACTGGCAAACTTCTCTGGAGTGGTCTCTACTCACCACGCCTTTCTGCTCTGCACACGTCCTCTCTCAGTCACTCGTCAGGTGTAGCTCCAAAGCCTGGTAGGAGATCTTTAAATAGCAACATGAAAAAAACCAAAAGCATCTTTGTTATCCCTTAAAGGGAAATTTTCAAGTAACTTCAAAGAGCTGGAGAGCAATAAGGCTGTACCATAAATGCTTCCAGCTTCAATAATACGGTTCCCAAGAAAATACTATTCCCAAGAACCATATTCCATAGTGCTGAAGGATAAGAAATGATTGAGCTTAAGAGTTAATCACCAGTATGCCTCCAGCCAGACACATTCCTGCTGCTGGGGCAGAGTTCTCACCGCACACATGGAAGCACACAGAACTAGCCAGCCCTTCTTTTCCTTCCCAGGAACTGAGCTCAACTTAATGACAGAACAGCATGGCAAATATGAAGTTAGACATTCCTGGAGCTGGTAGCTTTTTTCACAGAGCCTTATTCCATTTGTGATTTTCCCCTTCTTTCCCATCTAAAAACCAGCAGGGGACTCTGAATTATCCAGACTTTGTCCTCATTGGTGAATTTATCTTCTGAATAAAAATAGATGGTCACATTCTCTCAGCCAGGACAGGCCCTGCCAACAATGGAGTATATGCTTACTAGCTTTCCTTCCTCTATCAGCAAACAACACATTTTCAATGGCTAAGGGTCACACTGCACAGCTAAAATGCCACACTTGCTCTGGCAAGAGCTCTTTGGGGACCTCCCATAAGCAGTAGCATTGTCATCATTGTTCTTAACTTGGCAGTATCACTTGAGGCTGTAGCTCACTCTTTCCTTTGCATCTGTGACAACATAATCCTGACTCTTTTAGCTCTCTGGTCTCTCCTTCTCTGGTTCTACTTCTTCCTAATTTCCCCCAAAGCCACCATACTTGGCTATGTAATTCATGGCTTCAGTTTCTATTCTGTGTTTTTACTTCCCCACATACGGCTTCCTCTCTCACTTGCAAGTGGATACTTCTCAAATCTGCATCTCCACATTCCAGTCCCTCATCTTCCCATCCATGAGATCTATCACCCTCTCAAGCATCTTGTATTAAACTTGCAGGACCCATCTTTCCTCCCCAAATTGTTCCCTCTTTAGATCTCTATTTTTCTCAAAAATTATAGCCAACATTCTTTCTCCCTGGTTTGAAATCTTGGCATCAACTTTGTTTCCTTTTTTGCCATCCCAGCTGGAAATAAAAATGTGATTCTCCCTTTGTAATGTCTTCTGTGTGTCTCATCTTGACTATTTTTACTGTCATCAGTCTCACCCATCCAAGCTTCCATCGCATTCTCCACACAGCAGTATCTAACTCTAGGTCTTCCTACTCCATTTATTCCTCCAGTACTCCTACTTAACACCCCAATTACAGTGTTAAATGGCTCCCTACTGTGTATCAAATAATTCCAGATACTTTAGCCTAATATTTAAAAATGTCCACAGTAAGTCCATAATGGACTCTTTTTTTCCAAAAGTGACTGGAATATGGCAGGAATCCACCTGCACATTACATTGCATGTTAAGAGATCAGTAGCTGGACTCTTGGACCCAAAAGATGTGTTTCCTGCTGGATCCTATTCTGCTCCAACACAGTCCATTTTTGTCCATTCAGGCTTCTCTAACAAAAGATTCTAGACTGGGCAGCTTACAGACAACAGAAACTATTTGGAGACTGGAAAAGCCAAGATCAAGATGCCAGCAGATTCCGTGTCTGGTAAGGGCCTTCTTGGGTCACAGACTGCCAACTTTTACTCCTGTCCTCATGTGGTGGAAGGCACAAAGGATCTCTCGGGCTTCTTTTATAAGGGCACTAGTTCTATTCATGAGGGTTTTACTGTGATGTCTTAATTGTTGCCAGAAAAGAGTGCCCTGATCCAGACCCCAAGAGCGAATTCTTAGATTCTCACAGGAAAGAATTTGAGGCAAGTCACAGAGCACAGTGAAAGAGCAAGTTTATTGGAAACTACTCTGTTACAGACTAGGACATCCTCAGCAAGAGGAGGAGTGCTCCATCTTTTGTTAGCGTCTGTACTTATAAGAAACTATAAAGAGGTAAGTTAACTTGGAATGTGCAGACGTGCTCCGATGTGCTCACTAAAGGTAGTGGCTGTCAGTGTTATCGATGACCATCAATACTTTAACCTGAACTTGCTCATTAACATTATCTTTAAGTAAAGAGGGCTACACTCTCGGGACATATGGACATTCTGTAGGCTTGGTGAGAGATGTTTTGTCTGGCCATAAATATTCTGTAATTATAAGTGGTGGTCAGCTTGGGATGTGGCTATTTTCAGATCATAAGTATTAACCCTACAGGTGCCTTGTGGGTGCCTCACTATTCACTTAAAGATGACATCACTTTGGTCATGTTTTTTTTATTATTATTATACTTTAAGTTCTAGGGTACATGTCCACAACATGCAGGTTTGTTACATATGTATACATGTGTCATGTTGGTGTGCTGCACCCATCAACTTGTCATTTACATTAGGTATATCTCCTAATGCTCTCCCTCCCCCCTTCCCCTACCCCACAACAGGCCCTGGTGTGTGGTGTTCCCCACCCTGTGTCCAAGTGTTCTCATTGTTCAATTCACACCTGTGAGTGAGAACATGTGGTGTTTGGTTTTCTGCCTTTGCAATAGTTTGCTGAGAATGATGGTTTCCAGCTTCATCCATGTTCCTACAAAGGACATGAACTCATCCTTTTTTATGGTTGCATAGTACTCCATGGTGTGTATGTGCCACATTTTTGTAAACCAGTCTACCACTGATGGACATTTGGGTTGGTTTCAAGTCTTTGCTATTGTGAATAGTGCCACAATAAACATACATGTGCATGTGTCTTTATAGCAGCATGACTTATAATCCTTTGGGTATATACGCAGTAATGGGATGGCTGGGTCAAATGGTATTTCTAGTTCTAGATCCTTGAGGAATCACCACACTGTCTTCCACAATGGTTGAACTAGTTTACAGTCCCACCAACAGTGTAAAAGTTTTCCTGTTTCTCCACATCCTTTCCAGCACCTGTTGTTTCCTGACTTTTTAATGATCACCACTCTAACAGGTGTGAGATGGTATCTCATTGTGGTTTTGATTTGCATTTCTCTGATGGCCAGTGATGATGAGCATTTTTTCATGTGTCTGTTGGCTGCATAAGTGTCTTCTTTTGAGAAATGTCTGTTCATATCCTTCGCCCACTTTTTGATGGGGTTGTTTGATTTTTTCTTGTAAATTTGTTTAAGTTCTTTATTAGCCCTTTGTCAGATGGGTAGATTGCAAAAATTTTCTCCCATTCTGTAGGTTGCCTGTTCACTCTGATGGTAGTTTATTGAGATGGAGTCTCGCTCTGTCGCCCAGGCTGGAGTGCAGTGACATGATCTCTGCTCACTGCAACCTCCACCTCCCCAGTTCAAGCAATTCTCCTGCCTCAGCCTCCAGAGGAGCTGGGACTAAAGGTGTGTGCCACCACGCCCAACTAATTTTTTGTATTTTTAGTAGAGATGGGGTTTCACTGTGTTAGCCAGAATGGTCTTGATCTCCTGACCTTGTGATCTGCCCGCCTTGGCCTCCCAAAGTACTGGGATTACAGGTGTGGGCCACCATGTCCGGCTCTGGTCATGTTTTATTAAGCCAGAGGCCTGATGAGTAGGGGTTCCTCTAACATATTTTCCCCTTCTGTCACAAGTGGACTCTTAATCCTAAGGGACACTGAAGGGTGGGGGTCAGTCTTCTGGAACCTCTTCCTGCTGAGAAAGGTCATTGATATTAACCCTGCCTAACTTTAAGGGACCTGTCATGCTGGGAGGGGTCTTAACCAGAGGTAGCTCGAAGCTGTTGCAGTTGACTGGAGGAGCAATAGGTCTGTAGGTTTGTAGATCACTCATAAGTTGATATCCTGAAACATAGAAAGTTATATATAAACATAGAAAGTCATACAAAAAAAAGTTTCTATAAACACAGAAAGTTATATATAAGAATTATAGTTATAATTATAAATCATGATATATGAGTACCATACGTTGTGAATTAAGGATTAATAAGAATAGGACCATGCAAAACATACAAAATGTGCAGCAACAATAAAATCCACAATGTAAAGCTATGCCTATTCCAATTATTATAGCCAGGGTAACAAATGGAACTTTTTCCACCATGATGGCCCTGACCCAAACCATGATGCTAGTCATTATCTAAAGACAGTGTGCGATTAGAGATGGCTTTAATTTGTTGATTTATATCTGGAGGGTCAAATAAATATTGTCTGAGTTATTTGAGATATATATACAATATTTAGTTCTGATAATAGCACAGGTTCCTCCCTGTGCTGCAGTCAGAGTATCTAGTGACATTCTGTTTTGCGTGACAGCCTTACGCATATAATACATTTCAGCATTTATAAAAGATGTATCTCACAGGCTGTTACTTAAACCCCATTGGGTATCATTGACAATGGCCTCAACATGCCAGATAGCATCTTCCGATCTAATAGATGGTAGAAAGAGTGAGGCCAAGTGGTTATACCCATGAAAAATGGATCTGGCCCATATGCTGGTTATGTGGAGAAGGTTGGCTGGCTTTTTTTTTTTTGACGTGGTCTCACTCTGTTGCCGAGGCTGGAATGCGGTGGCATGATCTCGGCTCACTGCAACCTCCACTTCCTGGATTCAAGCAATTCTCCTGCCTCAGCCTCCCAAGTAGCTGGGATTACTGGTGCACACTACCACACCCGGATAATTACAGATGTCTGAAATTCCTGACCTCAAGTGATTCATCCACCTCGGCCTCCCAAAGTGCTGAAAGTGCTCAGATTACAGGCATGAGCCACTAGGCCGGCCCAGCTGGCTTTTTAAAATAGTCTTTGTCCAGTGACCCAGGGTCAAGATAAGCTTCACGTAGCAGATAAGTCCATTTGTTGCAGGACTATGGTATGTTGGCATTGTCTTGCAGGAATCCATCCCATGACACAAGTAGCATTTGTCAAAGCATCAAGGGAGTGATTCCATTGTTCCTAACACAATGGGACTACCTGACTTAGGTGTGCTGCAGAGGTGGTTAGTCATATAAAACCATCCCAAATTTGAAGAAATCATTTTTCAAAACTGGAGTTTTTGAGCTTTTTAGTTCGGATGTTTATCTTTGGGTCTAGAAAGGAGGTACCCAGTGCAAGAAACTTTTCTGTGGTCTCATTTGCTGAGAATGGCTTCCTATGCCCAGAATTGCTAAAAGTGTTATTAACTGGCCATTGGGTTACATTGTTCCAAGTCAGGCCAGATATTTGTACTCCTATCCATTATTTAAGTCCCTCTAAGTATTCTGTAAGTTACCTAAGCATGTCCTGTGTGGGGGATATCCACCAGGGCAAGCCTGAGGTGCTAGAGAAGGGCAATAGCTCACAAATCCAGCAAGAGAACATTGGCATAGTCCTGTGCCCATTGTAAGAAAAGATTTGAACCTCCAGCAATAGTGAAAGGAAGGACAGAAGCCCCAAAACAGATACGAATAAAAGAGAAGCTGTATTCTATAGTTATATCCTGTAAGGGCATAGATATTGCTTACCCACAGCTGGGACAGACTCATACCAGTAAAAGTAAAAGATGACCAGGAGGAGGATCAGGAAAACTAACCTGGCCCCCAAGCTTATCCAGAGCATCACGTTGTAAGAAGAAGCTTCCAAGGATTTCTCCTGAAGAGGAAGTGTAGACCTTCTACTGGCTCACAAGAGTAGACTAGATTAGCAGACTGGGTGTTGGTAGCTTGTGGGGCTTCATAAGAAACAGGTTTAATTCAAGACAAATGTACCTAACTGTGAATCCCTTGCAGTTTAACTGCTATTGGAGTGCTCAGAGCACTTGATATGGTCCTTTCCACATTGGGGAAAGCTGGTCGCTAGAGACCCTTCCATTTATGTCTTTAGTAAGGTTAAATACCCTAGTTGAACTGAAACAGAATTTTCCTCTCACGTGGGGAGGGAAAGCCTTTTATATCCATATTCACACAGTGCGTTTTGCATTTGTCCTAGATTGATGACATATTTTTGTAATTAATGAATCATTTCATCTATTAGGAGATTTGCAGTTAGGAAAGGGCTTCCTTATGTTAATTCAAAAGGACTTAATTATAAGTTTCCCTTTGGAGCAGCTCAAACCTGCCGTAAAGCTACAGGCAATAGAGATAGCCAGGTCTCTGATGTTTCCTGGCAAAATTTAGCTAGAGTCCTCTTTGGCTTATGATTAACCCTTTCCACCTTTCCAGAGGATTGGGGTCTCCATGCAGAACGAAGATGATATTGGATTCCCAATGCCAAGGATAGATATTGGGTTATGCCTGCCGTGAAAGAGGGGCCATAGCTACTTTGCCGTCTTTCAGATAACCCGAACTGAGGAATTATTTCTTTTAATAAACTTTTAGATAGGTGTGGTGTGGTGGCTCACGCCTGTAATCCCAGCACTTTGAAAGGCCTAGGCAGGCGGATCACCTGAGGTCAAAATTTCAGACTAGCCTGGCCAATATGGTGAAACCCTGTATCTACTAAAAATACAAAAATTGGCTGGGTGTAGTGGTGCATGCCTGTAGTCCCAGTTACTTGGAAAGCTGAGGCAGGAGAGTCGCTTGAACTCAGGAGGTAGAGGTTGCAGTGAGCCGAGATCATGCCACTGCACTCCAGCTTGGGTGACAAGAGTGAAACTCCATCTCAAAAAAAAAAAAAAAATTTAGAGACCTCTAAGGCTCTTTTTTTTTTTTTTGAGATGAAGTCTCGCTCTGTCGCCCAGGCTGGAGTGCAGTGGCATGATCTCGGCTCACTGCAAGCTCTACCTCCCGGATTCACGCCATTCTCCTGCCTCAGCCTCCCAAGTAGCTGGGACTATAGGTGCCTGCCACCACGCCCAGCTAATTTTTTGTATTTTTAGTAGAGACGGGGTTTCACTGTGTTAGCCAGGATTGTCTCGATCTCCTGACCTTGTGATCCAGCCATCTCAGCCTCCCAAAGTGCTGGGATTACAGGCATGAGCCACCGTGCCGGGCCGAGACCTCTAAAGCTCTTTTGGATCAAGTGGGGTAAAGCCTTAACCTAACCAGTGAAGGTAATAATAAACACCAGTAAATAATTGAATCCCCTACAGAGAGGCATTTAAATAAAGTCTAGTTGCCAGACTTCACCCAGATAGATTCCTCTATGTTGGACAGGTTTAACTAGAGATGGGGGCAATGCCTGGCTGTTTGGGTTATTTTGGGCACAGAGCTTTCAGGCTCAAGTCATCTGTTTTAGTATCTTGAAAAGTTTTCCCATAAATAAATAAGGTATCAACTGAAATAAAGAATCCCTTCCCAAATGAGTGGAATTATGAAAATGCTTAACTATTTTCCACTGATTGACACTTGGCATTAGTAATTTATTACTATTAGCCAGCCAGAGGGGGCCTGGGCCAAATCGTGATCCCTGGCTCATTTTTGTTCTTCTTTGGAGTACACTGGCTCAGCTATATCTGGGGCTGCGGGCACTAGGATGCCCATAAGCGTAACTGGCTCTTTTAGTGCAGTGGCCTTGGCCCCTACATCTGCAAGGGCATTTCCTTTAATAATATCATCAAAATGTGCTCTGCAATGAATTACAGCCATTTCCTTTGGCAGTAAAGCAGCATCTAACAAGCTCAAAATATCTGAGTGATGTTTTCTGGGGGAGTCCTTAGCGGTCAGGTGTCCCCACTCTTTCCAAATGTTGGCATGACCATGAAGCATTAAAAAGGCATACTTGGAATCATCATAAATGTTAATTTTTACATCCTTTTCCAATTGCAGGGCCCTAGTAAGAGCAATTAGCTCAGCTTCCATCTGTAAACCATTCTGCCTCAGGATTGTTAAGGGGCTCATCCCTTAAGTTTGGCCTGCTAGAATAAATTGCTCCGTAACCTGTAGGCAGGAATGGTTTACAGCGTCTGTGGACTCTGGCAGACAAGCAGCTGGGTTTACTTGGCGAATTTCAAGAGTTATGTCTGGTGTGTCTAACAGTAAGGTCTGATGCTTTAATAAACATCCTCCCATCATCCACTGGTGCCCTTTAGCCTCTAGGAACCCCTGGACTTGGTGTGCGATCAAAACCTCCAGGTGCTGTCCTAATGTTAGTGTATTAGCTTCATCTACCAGAAGAGCAGTAGCTGCAACAGCCCCAAGGCATCCAGGCCATGCAGAAGCCACATGGTCTAGTTGCTTAGAAAAGTAGGCTACTGGCTGTGGAATACTCCCCAATTTTTGGACAAGAACATCCAAGACCATACCTTGCTTTTTGGCCACATAAAGGAAAAATGGCTTATCCAAGTTGGGGATTCCTAAGGCTGGAGCAGAGCCCAATTTCACTTTGACAGTATTGAAGTTTTGTCTGCAATTCTCATTCCAATCAAAGGGTTTTAAATCTGTCCTTTATAGAACCTCACATAGAAGCTTGAAATGTTTGCCCAAATCCAGGCACTCATAAGTGGCAGAACCCAGTCATTCCTAAAAAGGCCCACATTGGTTTCTTGGTCTGGGGCTCTTGAATGAGCTTCCTTCCATTCTGAGGCTATTGCTTGGGTACCAGAGGTTAAGATATATCCCAAATTGATTCTGGAGGAGTGTTACAAATAAGAAAAAGAGAAACAAATAGTAAATAATAAAAAATATAAAAAAAGACATATCCAAAATATTTGACTTTCTGAGTAGAAATCTGAGCCTTGTGTGGTGACACCCTATATCCACTAGTTCCCAGGAAATTTAGCAATTTAACAGTAGTATTATCTGAGTTCTCTTTAGTTGGGCTAGCAATGAGCAAATCATCTACATACTAGATAATTGTGCCCTTTCGCAGTTGTAGATTCTTCAAGTCCTTAGCTAGAGCATTTCCAGACAAGTGTGGGTTATCCCGCAGCCCTTTAGGGAGAACTGTGCAGGTTAGTTGTGAGGTTGAATGAGTATCTGAATCATTCCATTCAAGGGCAAACAGAGGTCGTGGATCTGGATGCATTAGGTGCAGAAAAATATATCCTTATCTTCCTTTTTTCTCTCCTCAGGGGACAGGAACAAAAGTAACACTCGTTTGCTTTATGCTCTCCAAAGGTAACCATGGCTTGCAACCGAATCAATAAATTCCTCCCCAGTAAGGGGTAGGACATGCAGGTAGTACTAAAAAGCCATGCAAGAAAACAAGAGTCCCTGAAGGACAGCTTAAAGAATAAGGAAAGTGGCAATTCAATGCCCGTACAGCTATGAGAAGACAGGCTCCATTATGCTGGGTCAGAACAAAGTAAACTGCTCCCGTATTGAATAATAAATTAATAATCTTATCTGCCACTTCAAGAGTCACCTGAGGCTCCTCGAGAGCAATGGCTAATTGTCCAACAGGAACTGAGGTGTGAAGTCTGGGGCCGGTCACTCTTAGGTCTGCTGGGCCATTATGGGTTCAGGAGCCAACAACTCTCTTGGGAGCACAGGCCATTCCCTCTTCCAGTGACCAACCTCCTTACAGAAAACACATTGGTTTACACCCAGGGCACAGTGGCCCAGGGCACAGTGGCTCAGAGGCCCAGAATGGGGCTTTCTGCCTGCTCACTTCCTCTGGCAGGGCTTGGGGGATAAGGGGCTGACTCTGAAGGGGTAGAGAGCTCAAAGCTGCAGCTAAAAGCTGGGCCTTTTGGGAGGTTTGCTTTACTTTCTCTGCTTCCTCTGCCCTATCTTGCCCATTGAAAACTGTAAAAGTCATGTCTAAAAGCTGATTTATGGAAGTCTGGGGGCCTAAGGTTGCTTTTGTAGCTTCCTGCAGATATCAGGAGCAGACTGGGTTATGAAATGAACTCCTAGCAATGCCTGTACCTCCTTGGAGTCAGGGTCAGTGTTAATATGTTTCCTCAAGGTCTCAATTAAGTGCCCTTGGAACAAGGTTGGGTTTTCATCCTTTCCCTGAGTAATTTCCCTGACTTTACCATAATTAACAGGCTTTATCACAAATCTCATTGCTTCAAGGAGGCAATTAATCATATGGTTTCTCCTCTCTAGGTTCTTACTTCCTTTTTTTGTTGTTGTTTTTTTCCTCAAGATGGAGTCTTACTCTGTTGCCCAGGCTGGGGTGCAGTGGCAAGATCTTGGCTCACTGCAACCTCCGCCTCCCAGATTCGGGTGAGTTCTCCTGGCTCAGCTTCCCAAGTAGCTGGGACCACAGGCACATACCACCACGTATGGCTAATTTTTGTGTTTTTAGTAGAGACAGGGTTTCACCACATTGCCCAGGCTGGTATCAAACTCCTGACCTCAAGTGAGCTGCCCACCTTGGCTGCCCAAACTTACTTCCTCTTAATAACTCCTATTTAGGTCCCAGTCAGGCACTGCTGTGCCTCCTACTGGATAGATGTCATGTCCCTGGTTGCAGGCTGCCCCTCCATCTTCATATGCTTTAACAGCTCCCCTAATATGCTGCTTTTCTTCTTCTGCGAAGCAGGTAGACAGAAGTATATGCAAATCTTGCCAGGTTAATTCATATGTCAGTGTTAGTCTCTCAAATTCATCTACGAATTTTCCTAGACCCTCTAAAAACCAGCTGAATTTTTCCTGGTGTAAGGCTGTCAGGCACAGAAAAGGTATAAGGCTGTCAGGCACATATACCCATAGAGTGCCCCGTCACCATCTGCCAACTCCTGAAGAGAGCAAAGAGTCAACTTTGACAGCTGGTAAGAGGCCCCACTGAGAGTGGTGCTGGTGGGGCTCGGCTCTTTGGGTAATGAATGTAAGACAGGGCTTGAAGGGTAAGGAGGAGGTGATGGCAGGACATCAGACATCCCCAAATAACTAGGAGGGGTTAATAATACTTTGGATACTTCTGGGGAACTAGGAGTCTGACTTTGTTCCTCCGGAGCACTTGAACTTACAGTGGGGAGTCCAGGACCAGCTGGGGGAAGCCTGGGATTAGGAGGCACTTACATAAGTGGTCATGAATTATGTCTAGTCCCTCATTTTTCTTTCCTTCTATCAAGCATATACAAGCGTACTTTAAATACTTATCCTGGCTAACCATTAGGAAGGCCTGCACATAGAGTATTTCTCCACACTTAGTTTCCCTTCTACAAAACAAATCAAGCCGAGGTATAGTGTTTGGGGCCGCTGTAACACCTGAGGTCCACCTTTCTGGTCCTCTCAAAGGATATTGGGACCAGTGTTATATTAAAAAAAAAAAAAATCATCTTAAGCCCATCCAATTTAAACCTTCCCTAATAGGTTAAAATGCACCCTAGCAGTGAGCTCTTCAGGACAGATACGGCATGAGAACTGGTATACCAGGACTGAAGGTGCTGAATACCACTCCTTGTCGGCAAGATTGTACTGCCTCCAGCTGAGCTCCACTAAAAGGGACAAGAGAATTCTTAGTGCCAATTTGGCCAAGGGAGGAACTCCTGGAGCCAGTAGTGTCCCCTTGTTCATATCAGATAATAAGAACAAGTAGGCAGACTCATGGTCACCTGAGGCAATGCCACAAGGAACCCAGCAAAAAAAAGATGTTGAACCAAACAAGGGAAGTGGGCAAGCTGTAACTTGGGATCCCGTGACAAAACTATTGCAGGGCAAAAATGACATTCTGGGTCTAGGAAACAGGGCCCAGCTGTCCGTGACCAGCCAATGAAAGATGATCTTCTGATTAACAGATAAGAGAAAACTGTTAAGAAAAAGTCTCCTGTCCTCCATTCTGGGGCTAATTGTTTGCAGGGACAGACATAAGAGAGGCTTTTGCTTGAAGGGCATTTCTAATCTTGTCACAAATAGCTGTTAAATACCACACTTCAACTTGTAACTGCAGTAATGGAGAAGTTTTTGCCCATCTCTTCCAATAATTAAGGTACAAAAAGACTAGATCCTGAGCGACTTCTTGTTTCCAGTGTCCCTCAGACAAATGGTGAATTAAGTCAGAGGAGAGGCAAGGAAAGTAAAAGCTAAACTATTTGGTGGCTGGGCGTGGTGGCTCATGCCTGTAATCCCAACACTTTGGGAGGCTGAGGTGGGTGGATCACTTGAGGTCAGGAGTTCAAGACCAGCCTGGCCAACATGGTAAAACCCTGTCTCTACTAAAAATACAAAAATTAGACCGGGCATGGTGGCTCATGCCTGTAATCCCAGCACTTTGGGAGGCCGAGGTGGGTGGATCACGAGGTCAAGAGATCCAGACCATCCTGGCCAACATGGTGAAACCTTGTCTCTATTAAAAACACAAAAATTAGCTGGGTGTGCGGGCACGTGCCTGTAGTCCCAGCTACTTGGGAGGCTGAGGCAGGAGAATCGCTTGAACCCAGAAGGCGGAGGTTGCAATGAGCCGAGATTGTGCCACTGCATTCCAGTCTGGTGACAGAGCGAGACTCCGTCTCAATAAAAAATTAAACAGGCGTGGTGGTGAGTGCCTGTAATCCTAACTACTCAGGAGGCTGAGGCAGGAGGATTGCTTGAACCCAAGAGGTGGAGGTTGCAGTGAGCCGAGAGGGAGATCGCACCACTCCACTCCAGCCTGATAGAGAGAGACTCTGTCTCAAAAAAAAAAAAAAAAAAAGAAAAAAGAATATGCTAAACTGTTTGGGCCATCCTTTCTGTGGCAGCCTCAGGGCTTCTGTGAAACAAAGGCAGAAAGCCGACAGGAAACAAGAAGCAGGACACTCAGGCCAGCAACAGAGAGCACAAGGTGGATTACTCCCAAGAAGATAGTGGCAAACATCTCATAGGGCCAAATCCATTTTCCCAAATAAACTCTGGGGCTTTTAACTCCTTGGGCCCTGGGCTTCAAATCCAAGCAGCAGTGGACAAACATCCTTGTCCCCTGGAATGGCTTAATAACTCTAAAATGAGCCCCACTTACCCAAAGTCGGCCAATTAATGCTGCACAGACTGTTTTCCTTCTGAGTGGGAGTCTCTTCTTATTGTCAATCCCCACACAAGGACACCAGAAAGATGTTGCGGGAAAAGAGGGTCATGATCCAGACACCAAGAGTGGGTTCTTGGATTCTCACAGGAAAGGATTTGAGGCACGTGAAAGAAGCACATTTGCCAGGCTCAGTGGCTTATGCCTGTAATCCCAGCACTTTGGGAGCCCGAGGCAGGTGAATCTCGAGGTCAGGAGATCGAGACTATCCTGGCTAAAACGATGAAACCCCTACAAAAAATTTGCTGGGTGTAGTGGCACATGCCTGTAGTCCCAGCTACTCAAGAGGCTAAGGCAGGAGAATCACTTGAATCTGGGAGGCGGAGGTTGCGGTGAGCCGAGACCGTGCCACTGCACTCCAGCCTGGGCAACAGAGAGAGCATCTCAAAAACAGAAAAAAAGGTAGCACATTTGTTGGAAACTACTCAGTTGCAGACTAGGGCATCTGCAGCTGAAGGAGGAATGCTCCCTCTTTTGTTAGTGTCTCTACTTATAAGAAACCCGAGGAGAGCAGATTACTTGAGGTCAGGAGTTTGAAACCAGCCTGGTCAACATGGCAAAACCCCATCTCTTCTAAAAATATTAAATTAGCGGGGCATGGTGGTATGCGCCTTTAATCCCAGATACTGGGGAAGTTGAGGTGGGAGAATCATTTGAACCCGGGAGGCGGAGGTTGCAGTTAGATAGTGCCACTGCACTCCAGCCTGGTCAACAAAGCAACAGAGTGAGACTCTGTCGCAAAAAAAAAAAAAAGAAAGAAAAAGAAAGAAACTGTAAGGAAACTATAAGGAGCTAAATTAAACTGGAAACGTGCAGATGTGTTCACTAAAGGTAGTGGCTGTCAGTGTTATCAAAGACCAAAGACCATCAATCTTTTAACCTCAGCTTGCTCATTAACATTATCTTTAAGTAAAGAGGGCTGCCCTCTCAGGACATCTGGATGCTTTGTAGGCTTGGTGGGAGAAGTTTTGTCTGGCCATAAATATTCTGTAATTTTAAGTGTGGTCACCTTGCGATGTAGCTATTTGTAGACCCTAAGTGTTAACCTTACCGGTGTCTTGTGAGTGCCTCGCTATTCACTTTAAGAGGGAGTCACTCTGGTCATGTCTTATTAAACCAGAGGCCTGGTAAGCAGAACTTCCTCTAACATAATCACTTCTCGAAGGCCCCACCACCAGACACCCCCACATTGGGAATTAGATTTCCACATGTGGATTTGGGGGGGACATAAACATTCAGACCACAGCACAATCCAACCCTCTCAGCCACCCCGCTGTGCTCCTCTCCTTCTCTGGCTTTAACACCTTTGTTTATCTTCTGCTGGCCCTGACCCTTTTTGATGCTTCTGCTTGCGACTTCTCCCCCGGCCCCTGACTAGGGCTATTAGGAGTATAGAGCACTCTACTGTGATTCATCTTTCACACTCAGTAGCCCCAGTGGGGTCCAGAACAAGGGTTCTCATTTATTAATGGGCGTAAGACTTGGACGGGGAGTGTGTTAAGCATGTAAATTCCAGGAATACATCCTTCCCTCAGGTCCAGTGGTACAGCCAGCATCTGTGGCAGTGGAACTTTTTGTGAAGATGGGAATGTTCTATTCTGTATTGTCCTAAAGATGAGCTACTAGCCACACATGGCAATAGAGCACTTGAAATGTGGCTAACGTGATTGAGAAACTGAATTATTCATTTTATTGCATTTTGATTAAATTTAAATAGCCACATGTGGCTGGTGACTATCATATTGAACAGTGCAGATCTATAGGGTTAGCAAGCATCACAGCTGACTCTAATGAACAATAGTGTTTAAGATTGTAACAAGCCATCCAGGTGACTCTTATGCTCACTTACTGGCAAGTAGTAGTAGGTAATCAACAAATGTTTGTTGAATAAATGAATGAGTGGAGGAACTAATAAAATGAATGAACCACACTATAATTTCCTTGTGATTTAAGGCTGTTTCTCCTGAAAAAGAAAATGTGGGGGACTGTTCCAGATTAAAGAGGCTAAAAAGACTTGACAATCAAATAGAATAAATTGACATTAAAAGGATCCTTGTTCAAAAATGAGCAGAGGTCTTAAAGCCAGACATAGAAAGATACATATTGCATGTTCTCGTTCATATGTGGGAGCTAAAAAAGTTGATCTCATGGAGGTAGAGAGTGAATGATAGTTACCAGAGCCTGGGAAGGGTGTAGACGATAGTGGCAGAGGGAAGAAGAGAGGTTGGTGAATGGATATGAACAGACAGAGAAAACAAGTTTTAGTGTTTGGTAGCAGAGTAGGTGACTATAGCTAGCAACAGTGTATTGTATATTTCAAAATAGCTAGAAGAGAGTCCTGGAAATGTTCCCAACATATAGAAATGATAAATACTTGAGACGACGACCTAAATATCCTGACTTGATGATTACAGATTCTATGCATATAAGAAAATATCACATGTACACCATAACCATGCACAAATATTATGTATCAGTTAAAAATATTTGGGCCGGGCACAGTGGCTCACACCTGTAATCCCAGCACTTTGGGAGGCTGAGGTGGGTGGATCACGAGGTCAAGAGATCGAGACCATCTTGACCAACATGGTGAAACCTCATCTCTAGTAAAAATACAAAAAATTAGCTAGGCATGGTGGTGGGCGCCTGTAATCCCAGCTACTCAGGAGGTTGAGGCAGGAGAATTGCTTGAACCTGGGAGGCAGAGGTTGTAGTGAGCCGAGATTGCACCACTGCACTCCAGCCGGGGCAACAGTGTGAGACTCTGTCTCAAAAAACAACAACAAAATTTTAAAAAATATATAGTTAGAAGAAATAAGTTATAGTATTTGATAGTACAGTAGAAAAATTATAATTAACAATAATTTATTGTATATCTCAAAATAACTAAAGGAGGCCAGGCACGGTGGCTCATGCCTGTAATCCCAGCAGTTTTGGAGGTCAAGGCAGGTGGATCACTTGAGGTCAGGAGTTCAAGACTAGACTGCCCAACATGGTGAAACCCTGTCTCTACTAAAAACACAAAAATTAGCTAGGCATGGTAGCGCATGATTGTAATCCCAGCTACTTGGGAAGCTGAGGCAAAAGAATTACTTGAACCCAGGAGGTGGAGGTTTCAGTGAGCTACGATGTGCCACTGCACTCCACACTGGGTAACAGAGCAAGGCTCTGTCAAAAAAAAAAAAAAAAAAAAAAAAAGCTGAAAGAGAAGAATTATAATGTTCCCAACATAAAGAAAAGTGTTTGAGGTGATGGATATCCCAATTACCCTGATTCGATCATTCCACATTGTATACAGGCATCAAAATATTGCATGTACCCCCAAAACATGTACAACTATTATATATCAATAAAAATGTTTAATAAATAAAAATATTAAAAATTTAAAAATAACTATAATAGACATTTTGGAGACAACTGGAGAAATGTGACTATAGGCATTATACATGATATTAGAAAAGTATTTTTGTTTTCTTAGGTGAGATAATGTTACTATAAGTCTTCATTCTTAGGAAGTACAAGCTGAAGTACTTAGGGATAAAGCATCTTATATCAGCAACTTTCTTTCTTTCTTCCTTTTTTTTGAGATGGAGTTTCGCTCTGTTGCCCAGGCTAGAGTGCAATGGCACGATCTTGATTCACTGCAACCTCTGCCTCCCGGGTTCAAGCAATTTTCCTGCCTCAGCCTCCCTAGTAGCTGGGATTACAGGCACATGCCACTGTGCCCGGTTAAATTTTTTTTTTTGTAGTTTTAGTAGAGACGGGATTTCACCACGTTGATCAGGCTGGTCTTAAACTCCTGATGTCAGATGATCCACCTGCTTCGGCCTTCCAAAGTGCTGGGGTTATAGGCTTGAGCCACCGCTCCCGGCTGGCAACTTATTTTCAAGTGGCTCAGTCAAAACTGTGTGTGTGTGTGTGTGTGTGTGTGTGTATGTGTGTGTGGTTGGGGGGTGGAGGGAGATTGAGAGAGGGACAGAGAGGAGAGAAAGAAAGGACACAAAAATGGTAAAATGTTAGCAATTGCTGAATCTAGATAAAGTACGTTTTGGTGTTTGTTGTATGTATTCCTTCACCTTTTCTGTATATTTGAAATGTCTTTTTTTTTTTTTCAAGTTGGGGGAAATTTTACCCACAATGAATTGGCAAATTCTAAAGTAAAGTTTTTTTTTTTTTTTTTTTTTTTTTTTTTTTTTTTTTTTTTAAGACAGAGTCTTACTCTCTTACCCAGGCTGGAGTGCAGTGGTGCCATTACAGTTCACTGCAGCCTTGACCTCTCAGGCTCAAGCAATCCTCCCACGTCAGTGTCACTCTCAAGTAGCTGGGATCATAGGCATGCACCACCATGCCCCACTAATTTTTAAATTTTTTTTTTTTTTCAGTAAAGACAGGATATTGCTATGTTTCTCGGACTGGTCTTGAACTCCTGGGCTCAAGCAATCAACCCACCTCAGCCTCTCAAATTGCTGAGATTACAGGTGTGAGCCATTGCACCTGGCCAAATTTTAAACTTATGGATGTACTGACATTTGGATGCTAACCTCCCCTCCATCACAGACTAACACAGTGCTGAAAGTATGTTACAAATTCTCTGGACCAGATATTGCAAACTGGCAACCTACAGATCCTATCTGGCCAGTATTCATGTTTTCTTTGGTTCAAATAGAGTGTTGTTTTAAATTAAGTTAGTTGTTAACATTTAAAATTCAGAGTATTTTTATTTTGATATATTATGTAGTAAAATATTTTGCATTGTGATGAAATATAAAATACTACTTTACAATAGCAAACATGTATAGATCACTTCCTGTGAAACAAGCACTGTTCTAAGAGTTTCATGTATATTTAGCTCATTTACTCCTTACAGCAGCACTATGGGATAGGTACTATTATTATCCTCTCTCTACAGATGGGGAAACTGATGAACAAAGAAGTGAAGTAACTTTCCCAAAGTCTTCACAGCCACTGACTTGTAGCGCCAGGGTGTAAACCTGTGCAGTCTGCCTTCTAACCACTAAACCATATCACCACTCACAAAAGTCCACATCCCCAAGGTCTCTGGAAAAACCAAGTCTGGCAACACATTTCCACATGGCATCAATTAACCAGGGCTGAGAAATTTCATTTCCCTGAAGACAGGGCATTTTCTCTTTCACTTGCCAGAGTCTCCGTTCAGTCAACTTCTGGGGCCTTTGGGGTTTTGACCCCTGCTCTAGCACAGCTGAATATACCAGGGGAAATGGCATGTTACAGATATTTCACAGACACCTACACACTGCCCCAGACCAAGTTAGATGTCAGGCTGACCTCTAAGTGGACAGGAAGCCCCAGTGGAAGAGAAGATTAGAAGGTAACGTAGGCCAGATTGTGGGTAGAAGAGTGTTTAGAATGCCAGGATAATTGTCAGCAGACAATGGAGAAAGTTATAGGAAGCAGAAGTTACACATCCCACGGTTGGTAATACGCCCTATCAGAGGGCAGTGGGGGTCGGAGAAAATAGCATGGGCCAGCATGGCCTGGACTACAAAGCTGATTCCATCACTTAGCAGCTGTGTGACCTTGGACAAGTTACTTACCTTCAAGCTTCTGTTTCCTTGACTCAAAAATGGGGATAAAGACACCTCCAGGATGGTGGAAGGAATTAAATGAGACAGTGTGTGAAGTCTCTTTAGCCCCTGTTAGTACAGGTAACCTAACTGCTTTTCTTACTAATCATTTATATTCATATTTTCCCCTAGAGCTAAGAAGCAAGAAGAAATTGGGGCACCATGGTAAGCACCAGGAGCTTATTGAAGCTTCACCATTGAGAGGTCCAGGTCTTCCTTCATTTATCCTGTAGCCCAAGCAGCTAGCAGACTTGCTCTTACGGGTTGATGATGTTTATCAACTTTTTTCCAAACCAGAGATCCTGGACAGAACTTGGAAGAAACTGATACAGAGTAAGGGGAAAACAGTTGAGAAGGATTTTTGAGCAAAGAGTTTTAGTGAACATTTAAATAAAATAGTCAAAAAGCCAGCAATAATCTAAATGGCTAGCAATTCCTTCATTCAGCAAGCACTGAATACCCACAAAGGTCCAGGGCCCATGCTAGATGCTAGGGACAGAAATGCGAGCAAAACCAGAGCTGGCTGCTGTCCTCCCAGCCCGCCCTCTGGTGGTAGTTGATTAAATGATAGCACACCCATATTCCGGTATGTTACACTGCCATTATGAAGAAAGTCTGTAGAGAATAACTAATAAAACAATCTAGTTTCGTGTTCTAATAGCAACGTAAAAAGCAGAATGAAGAGTTGTATCCATAGTATTATCTGTATGATATAAATAACCTGTAATCCACAACTCAAAAATAACAATTGTCAACAGTGTAGTCCATTATATTCAATTCTTTTTTTCCTATTCTAAACACATCTACCACATATATACAATAAACTGTTGCAAAACTCTAAAAAGTACTTACAGTTGTTATTTCTGGATTGTGGGATTGTGATTTTCCATATATTTCAAGGTTTCTACAAAAAGCAGGCATAAACAGGAAATATGTCAATTAAAACACAGTCACAGACATGCACAGAGCATCTCCTCAGTATTCATTTGTTTTCTTTCCCCTGTCCTTGGTGTGTCCAGGGGAAAGCCCGCAGGCCTCCGCCAGGGCACCACAGGCATTGTGAGGGATGCTTCAACCGCCACTGCCACATTCCTGCGGAACCCAACGTCTCCTGCCTGGTAATAAGCTGCCACCTGCTCTGTGGTGCCACCTTCCACATGTGCAAAGAGGCAGAGCACCAGCTCCTCTGCCCTTTAGAGCAGGTTCCATGCCTCAACTCCGAATATGGCTGCCCTCTGTCCATGTCCCGCCACAAACTGGCCAAGCACCTGCAGGTGTGCCCCGCCAGCGTGGTCTGCTGCTCCATGGAGTGGAACCGCTGGCCAAATGTGGACTCTGAAACCACCCTTCACGAGAACATCATGAAAGAGACCCCCAGTGAGGAGTGTTTGGACACAGCCCTGGCCCTGCAGGACCAGAAGGTCCTCTTCAGATCCTTGAAAATGGTGGAACTTTTCCCAGAAACTAGAGAGGCTACTGAGGAGGAACCAACTATGAATGGTGAAACCGGTGTGGAGGAAATGGGAGGAGCAGTGGGTGGAGTGGATATCAGTTTGGTACCACATGGTTTGTCAGCAACTAATGGGGAGATGGCAGAGCTAAGTCAAGAAGAACGGGAGGTGCTAGCCAAAACCAAAGAAGGGATGGACCTGGCTAAGTTTGGCCAGTGGGAAAATATTTTCAGCAAAGAGCACGCAGCCTCTGCTTTAACAAATTCGTCAGCGAGCTGTGAGAGCAAGAACAAGAATGGCCCAGAGAAGGAACAGATTTCCAGTGGCAATAACATGGTAGAAGGAGAGGGCGCTCCCGAAAAGAAAGAACCACAGGAAAATCAGAAGCAGCAGAACGTTCACACAGCTGTGGAAACCACAGGGCTTGCCCCTTGGCAGGATGGTGTTCTGGAAAGACTGAAAACAGCTGTGGATGCAAAGGACTATAACATGTATCTAGTGCACAATGGGCGGATGCTGATCCACTTTGGTCAGATGCCTGCTTGTACACCCAAGGAGAGAGACTTTGTTTATGGCAAGCTTGAGGCTCAGGAAGTTAAGACTGTTTATACCTTCAAAGTTCCTGTGAGCTACTGTGGAAAGCGAGCTCGACTTGGAGATGCCATGTTGAGTTGTAAGCCGAGTGAACACAAGGCAGTGGATACTTCAGATCTGGGGATCACTGTGGAGGACCTGCCCAAATCAGATCTCATCAAGACCACCCTCCAGTGTGCTTTGGAAAGAGAACTCAAAGGCCACGTCATCTCTGAATCCAGAAGCATTGATGGACTGTTCATGGATTTTGCCACACAAACATACAACTTTGAGCCAGAACAGTTTTCCTCTGGGACAGTGCTGGCTGACCTAACCGCTGCCACCCCAGGGGGACTCCATGTGGAGCTGCACAGTGAGTGTGTCACCAGGAGACACAACAAAAGCAGTTCTGCCTTCACTTTCACTTGCAACAAATTCTTCAGGAGGGATGAGTTCCCCCTGCACTTCAAGAATGTCCACACAGACATTCAGTCATGTCTCAATGGCTGGTTCCAGCATCGATGCCCCCTCGCCTACTTGGGATGTACATTTGTTCAAAACCATTTCCGTCCCCCGGGGCAAAAGGCAAAAGTAATCTACAGCCAGGAGCTCAAGACCTTTGCCATTAAGCCGGAGGTTGCTCCAGAGCTGAGCGAACGAAGGAAGAACAACCATCTTTTGGGTCATGGAGGAAAAAGCCAGAATTCTTTAACCAGCCTGCCCCTGGAGATTTTGCAGTACATTGCTGGGTTCTTGGACAGTGTCAGCCTGGCCCAGCTCTCCCAGGTGTCTGTGCTGATGAGGAATATCTGTGCCACTTTGTTACAAGAGAGAGGGATGGTCCTTTTGCAATGGAAGAAGAAGAGGTATTCCCATGGAGGCACCTCCTGGAGAGTCCACAGAGAGGTAAGTCAACACTCATTTATTGATGGATTGATTGACTCATTCAGCAATTTTTTGTTTCATTTTTTACAAACAGGTACTCTCTCTGTTGCCCAGGCAAAAGTGCAGTGGTGCAATCATAGCTTACCACAGCCTCGAACTTCTGGGCTCAAGTGATCCTCTTGCCTTTGTCTTCCAAGTAGCTGGGACTACAGGTGTGCATCACCACATCTGACTAATTTTTAAATTGAGATGGGGTCTCACTGTGTTGTGCAGGCTGGTTTTGAACTCCTGGTCTCAAGTGATCCTCCCATTTCGGCCTCCGAAAGTGCTGAAATTACAGGTGTGAGCCACTGCACCTGGCCTTAACAATTTTTTTTTCTTTTTTTTTTTTTTTGAGATGGAGTCTTGCTCTGTCGCCCAGTCTGGAGTGCAGTGGCACAATCTCGGCTCACTGCAATCTCCACCTCCCAGGTTCATGCCATTCTCCTGCCTCAGCCTCCTGAGCAGCTGGGACTACAGGCACCCACCACCATGCCTGGCTAATTTTTTGTATTTTTAGTAGAGATGTGGTTTCACTGTGTTAGCCAGGATGGTCTGGAACTCCTGACCTTGTGATCCGCCCACCTCGGCCTCCCAAAGTGCTGGGATTATAGGCGTGAGCCACCATGCCCAGCCCAACAAATATTTTTAAAGGGCTTTTTTTTTTTTTTTTTTTTTTTTGAGACAGAGTTTGCTCTTGTTGCCCAGGCTGGAGTGCAATGGCATGATCTTGGCTCACCACAACCTCCACGTCCCAGGTTCAAGCGATTCTCCTAGCTGGGATTACAGGCATGCACTACCATACCCTGCTAATTTTATATTTTTAGTAAAGACGGGGTTTCTCCATGTTGGTCAGGCTGGTCTCAAACTCCCAACCTCAGGTGATCCACCCGCCTCAGCCTCCCAAAGTGCTGGGATTACAGGTATGAGCCACTGCACCCCGCCCCTTTTTTTTTTTTTTTCTGAGATGGAGTTTTGCTCTTTTTGCCCATGCTGGAGTGCAATGGCACAATCTCGGCTCACCGCGACCTCTGCCTCCCGGGTTCAAGCAATTCTCCTGCCTCATCCTCCCGAGTAGCTGGGATTACAGGCATGCACCACCACACCCGGCTAATTTTGTATTTTTAGTAGAGACAGGCTTTCTCTATGTTGGTCAGACTGGTCTCAAACTCCCAACCTCAGGTGATCCACCCCCATCAGCCTCCCAAAGTGCTGGGATTATAGGCGTGAGCCACTGCGCCCAGCCTTAAACAGCTTGTTATGTGCCAAGCAGGGTACTAGGCATGGGAACAGTTGCTGAGAATAAGACTGACTCAAGGAGGTCAGTTTAGTAGAAAAGACAGACCTATAAACACATAAATAGCAATCCAGAGGGTAGTGCCTGTTCATCTGTGTATGTGTGCTGAATATCTTCTGTTTGCTCACAAGACCCATTCTCCATCCTTCTCCACCCTGTCTGTCCCCCAGGAGGCTGACCTGGACAGATTGCCTCAGCTGGCTCCCTTGCCCTCCAGCTTCCAGTGGGGATAACCTAAATGGAGCATGTCAGCAGGAGATGGGAGGGAGGGAAGAATGAGGTTGAAGTATCTATTCTCCTGGTTTCCCCCTCTGCATGGTTCCTCCCCTTTGTGACACTTTGAGCAGGTGCTGTCCCTCCACTGAAGGTGGCTTTATCAGGTGGCTCTCTCCACAAAATTACTCACTCCGGGATCCAACGACCTTCCTCCTTCTTTTTCAGGCCCAGGGCATAACTCTCTAGGTAGCTACTCACCCTGGGTACTGCACTGTATCTCGTGGCTTTCCTATACCTTGTTCTCGCGTCTGTAAATCATTCCTTTAAAAAAAAAATTCTCTTCAAATTACCAAGTCTGAGAGTGCTGCCTGTTCCCTGCTCTGACTCTGATTGGTACAGGAGGCCAACAAATCTCCTCAGTCCCATGTCAACTCATTTTTTAAAACAGTTTTTGCCTTTGATAAAGACATTTTGAAATTCTAAATGAATTTGGCCCACTGATTTCCCCTGGTCCAAATGCTAATTTAATTGTTCAAAAAACACTCTGCTCTATAGATCAAAGAACCCTTCCCTTCAGAAATACCTTGTTCCTTTTCCCCAATAGGTCATGTTTGTTTAAGTGTATTATAACTTCTACCAGCTTGTACCATACTGAAGTGAGGCTCCTAATTCATCATATCCCAGTGCCTGTAGCATCCTTTCTCATGGTAAACATGTTGGTAATATGAACCATGAATTTATGATGCCCATTTAGGTCAATAATTCCATAATCTCACTGTTGAATTTCTTCCTAGTATGTGGTATTTGCAAATTGGCATCGGGGAGTTAGAGTTGTTTGCATCTATTTTTATTGATTATGTCTAAAACATTTTGTATGTTTTCCATTATTTATTCCTGAGCAGTCTTCCTCAAAAAGTAATTACAAGACTTTCTCTCCCTCGTATACGTGCCTGAATTCAAGTGTTAAATAAACACTGACTGCCAACCTAGCACGTATTAGGAGGAACATGAATGAAGACTAACACACTGCCTTCAGAAATAGTATTGTCTAAAAACACCTAACATCAGATGTAAATAATTTAATTTAGATACTAGAAATCCCATTATTTTTTGGCTCAAGTTTGTCCCCAGTTCAATGCTGGCTGACCACTCTCAGATATTATTTGGGACAAGCTAATTTCCTTGCAGAAAGAAATAAAGAAAATTTAGTTGGGGCTAAAGGATACTCACATTAGAATGGATTTTTAAAGTTAAAAGGGAAATAGTTCTAAGATCTCAAAGAAACCACTTTTCCTACATAGCAACAAGGACAAGAAACTGTAGGTGAAGTAGTCAGGTTGAAAGAGTATTGGGCTATGCCTACTCACATAACCAGACTTGAAAATGGTGACTTTGCCATTACATCCCAGGTGGAAAGACCAGAGGATATTTCAGAACTCATAGAATTTTCCTATGGGGTTCCCATTCTAGTGAGACTCTTATGAGTTAGAATACTTTAATTTCGAGCAATAGAAAATCAACCTAAAGTGGCATAAACAATAAAGGGAGTTTATTGGATTGTGTAACTAAAAAGTCTAACGGTAATGGCTTCAGGTAAGGCTTGATCTAACAGCTCAAAAAATGTCCCCAAATGACATCTCTTCTTTCTGTTTTTTACCTCTACTTCCTCAACAATGGCTACATTGTAAGATAGTTCTCACTCGGTGGTCCCTGGTGATTGCCGGCAGCTCCTAGGACTTCAGCTTCGCAGTTCAAGTACAGAAAGAAAAAGATAATCTGCTTTTTGGTATCTCCAACAAAAGTTCTGGAATAAGAATTGCACTGGTACTAATTGTCCTGATTTGAACTGTGCATCTACTCTAAAATTAATCACTTGCTGGTGGAGGAGCAAGGAAGAGTGTGTGTCAATATGCTGATTGGTGTTAGTGATTCTCACAACTACAGGGCTGGTTGGGAAGATTATTGGTTGGCAGGGGGAATTAGGAGTTGGATGCTGGAGAAGGGGCTACCAAACGTCTTCAGGAGCCACTAAACACTCTGGAGTCTAAGAATATGAAGAACAGAAGGATATTTCCTTATAGTGCCCAAATAAAGCCAGCCAGAGGGTAACACCCCTATATTCACCTTTGAACTTCTATCTTTCTCAACAGATCTGGCAGTTCAGCAGCCTCTTCTCCAAAATCAAGAGCTGGGAGTTTAATGAAGTCACCTCCATGTCCGAGCACCTGAAGTCCTGTCCTTTCAACATCGTAGAGCACAAAACTGACCCGATTCTTTTGACTAGCATGTGTCAGCCCCGTGAGCAGGCCCGAGAGAGCTTAGTCTCCACCTTTAGAGTCAGACCACGAGGAAGATACGTCTCCTAAAAATGCAGATGCCACCCGATGCACCCTTCTTGGATTTCTTCTCGGAGTTCCTGAAGTAGGACAGAGTGTGGTTTTGAGGATTCCCTTCTGTAAACTGCCTATTTATTTGCTTATCAGGGTGTATTGGAACATGCAATGTCCTTCAAAACCTCAACACAAGGCCAAAGAATTTCCTAAGCCATGTCTTGTACCATAGTGACATATTAGTGACTTATTTCCTTTTTTCTTTTCTTTTCTTTTTTCTTTCTTTCTAAAATAGATTGGTCTGAGAAGAAAATAAGTAATTTGAGGCCATTTGGAAGATGGACCCAATTTCTTAAGCGATGAGAGAGCATGAAATTCCATAATCAGTACAGGCCTGTGCTTTTATGGGCTTTTTAGTTTACAGAGCACTTTCAAATTTATGGGACAGGAAACGCAGAATGGGACTAAGGTACAAAGAGTTACTCCCCAGGGAATGCAGGGTGAAGGGAACAAAGCTGGAGGCTCTGGAGCTGGGTCTGTTTTGATGGTCAAGTCCAGGGCTCATTTTGGCCATTCTACTGCCTCTAGGCCAGGGTAGTTCTAACACAGCCTGACATAGGAGAGCCCCTGACTGAGCATGGCAGCCTTGAAGATACCACAGGCCAAAACATGAGGGGCAGAAATGGGGTCACAGAGTCTGTTGTTAGAATCTTGGCAACATACAGCAGGAAAGCCTTGAGAAATGGGGAGTCCAAAGGAGACACCGTATTTATGGAGAACATTAGGACAAAAAGCCACAAGCCTACTTTGTAACATTTTAATGACTTAAGGGTCAAGATGTTTTTTCCTCAGAAAATTATGTTCTGAGTTAGGCAGAACCTAGGCATGGCCCTGGGCCACCCTGTGCTATCTGAAATGACCTCAATACACTAATGCCAACCTCAGCGTCTTGCCAGAATGCACAGGGTAGCCCAGGGAGACCACACCTTTGGCAAAGTCCAGACAAGGCCCACTGCAGTTCCTATGGCACCAGTCACCAGCTCCTAGACACCACTTGGGTACCCCATTGGGGTCTTGGAGAGGAAGACATGTGAACCTAATGGCTCCCTGAAATTGCTCCTACCCATCCATATTGCTGGTCATGCATTCAGTCTGACAAAAATGGATGATACTGCTATTTTTGGTAACAAACAGTGAATATTCATAAGAACAAAAGTAAAAGAAAAAAAGACACAGTAGAAACTAGCATCCCCTAAAGCAGGGCTTCTTAAGAGACTTGGAATATTGACATTTTTTAAATGGATATTTTTTTTTTTTTTTGGATGGGGAGGGGATGGAGTTTCACTCTTGTTGCCCAGGTTGGAGCGCAATGACAACGATCTCGGCTCACTGCAACCTCCGCCTCCTGGGTTCAAGCGATTCTCCTGCCTCAGCCTCCTGAGTAGCTGGGATTACACGCCTGGCTAATTTTGTATTTTTAGTAGAGACGGGGTTTCTCCATGTTGGTCAGGCTGGTCTTGAACTCCCGACCTCAGGTGACCTGCCCGCCTTGGCCTCCCAAAGTGCTGGGATTATAGGTGTGAGCCACTGTGCCCGGTCTGAATTGGATAATTATTTGTTGCAAGGGACTGTTCTGTGTGCTACAAGATACTTGGTAGCATCCTTGGCCTATCCATTAAATGCCAGTAGCACCCCCACAGTGGCAACAACCAAAAATGTCACCAGATATTGCTAAAGGTCAGGGAGCAAAATGGCTCCCGGTTGAAAATCCCTAAAGGATGTCATACTAGTGACAATAAGTTAGGATAGGCTTATTTTTTGGTGCAGCAAAATCTTATCTCACATAGTCATCCACAATAGTTATGATTTAATACAGCTCTTTATTTATGAAATAGGTTTTAGACACGTGGTGATTTTAAGTTGGGAACCGGATGGAAATGATTTGTTTGGTATGCCTTCATGTCCTTCAGCCACATGCAGGAATGTATCCTTTCAGCTCTCTTTGGTTATACCTGAAGCCAGGAGTGTTGAGTTATTAGCCTTGTGTTTATATTCCTCTCACTGTAATTGGTATCATTTTCCCAGCAGTCCTAGCAGTCCTCAAGCAAGTGGGAAATAGGAAAAGAAAAGGACAGGGATTGTACAGAAGCAGATGATAAAAAATTTAGCCAACAAAAGAAAGAGTCTAGTCAATCTGGGTACTTGTTATTGCCTGGGTTCTCTCTAAACATGGTTCAGAGCTGGTGTAGATGAAGTAGGTGAAACCTCTGAAAAGAGTGGAGAAGGCAGTAGAGCAAGCCCCAGACCAGAAATACGCTCATCTTTTCATTGTCATGTGCCATGCGGCACTATTTGGTAATGTCACTCTATTTTTCCTGATTCCATCCTTTGGTTTATATTTCATATTTGTATATAAGGCACCATTTTCTAAAAATATGACTAGGGTGTGACCTAAGGTTTTATTCTGTGAAGATGAGTAACTGGAAAGAAGCTAACACTACAGTGGGAAGAAAGGAAGAGAGTTGTCCAGGTGGTAGTTCCACATGTTTTGAATCTAGTCCTTCCTACATGGAGGAAAAAAGCTCCTAAATTCCACTCTGGGTTTGTGATTTTAATAGAAATAGAAAGGGAAACTACAGACCCATGGAGATGAAATTCAGGGGCTATGGACGGATAGAGGAGAAAGGTGCTACTTAGAGAATGGAGGAGAAAGGTGCTACTTAGAGAATGGAGGAGAAAGGTGCTACTTGGAGAAAGGAAGAGGGCAGAGGGCTTTCCCTTCCCAAACTGGGTGGGTGGGGGCAGCCTCAAGAGAGTGGCACTGCCCACAACTGCTTGTGGGTTGTACACTTCAAACTGCACTCTTCCCCTCCAGTTGCTGCCTTCAGAGCCGTGTTGAAGCACGAGCTTCAATAAGACAAGCACACTTCATAGTGAGAGGGCAGTGGCACCAAAGCCCTTCAGAGCGACTATGGATTAGACAGAAATGATTTGTGAGAGGAAGCTGGAGTGAACGGCATGAATGGCAAGTGTTATCTGACAGAGGCAAGACAGCTAGATGTGGCTTCAGATTTAGAAACAGCTGAGGGGAGCAAAGAGGGACTGTGTATACAGGGAGGGGACATATCTATGGGCAGAGCCCTTGGTGAGTATCATCACCAAGAAAGGCAAGTCCAGAGTAGAGATCAGCTGAACATGGAGGATGGGTCTGTAGAACTGGGCCAGAGAGGATCTTGCTGCCTTAGTAGCATAAGGGTCTGGAAAAGAAGTTTCTGTCTCACAACAAAGGAAAAAGTGAAAAGCAAGGTGGAACTTGAAGATGTGTCACGAAAATCACTATAAAAATCTGATTTATGTGTGATATCAAATCAAACTGAAGTGAAGAATGAGACTGAGTATATCAGTGGTGACTGACCTCTGTATACTAGAAATCTCAATGTCTCTAGAAGAGGAAATAAAAGCTGCTTTGCACTCTGAAAGGCTAATTGGGTGAATCTTATGAGTTAAGTCTAGAGACAGATGTGTGATTCACAGGCATAGAAGTTGTCGCTGAAACCAAGTGTGTATCATGAACAAAGACCAGAGCACAAGCCAAGCTTGTCCAACCTGCCTTATTGTGCTGTTGTTCTGTTTTGTTTTGTTTTATGTTTTTAGCAGCCTGAAGCCATGGTTTTTAGTTTCTGTCTCTAGTGATAAGCGGAAAAGAGGAATGAGAAAGGGGCTTTACTGGCCCAACCAGAAACAGAAACTATGAACTCATGACTGAATTCTCTCCCTTGGACACCCTGCTGGGCAGCTCACCAACTCTATGAAGCCCTGGAGCAACTAACTATGGGTCTTAGCAACTCATTCTAGCTCCTCCTTGATTCCAATGCCTTCTCCATCTTTTTTTTTTCTTTCTTTCTTTTTTTTTTTTTTGAGACAAGGTCTCACTCTGTCACCCAAGCTGGAGTGCAGTGGTGCGATCACAGCTCACTGAAGCCTTGACTTTGACTTCCCAGGCTCAGGTGATTCTCCCACCTCAGACTACTGAGTACTGGGACTATAGGCCCACACCACCATGCCCAGCCATTGCTCAGGCTGATCTGTTTTGGACTGGGTTTAAAATGCCTAAGGAGGCCAGGTGTAGTGGTTTATGCCTGTAATTCTAGCACTTTGGAGGCTAAGGGGGGGACGATCACCTGAGGTCAGGAGTTCGAGACCAGCCTGGCCAACATGGGGAAATCCCATCTCTATTAAAAATTCAAAAATTAGCTGGGCGTGGTGGCACACACCTGCAGTCACAGCTACTTGGGAGGCTGAGGCAGGAGAATCTCTTGAACCCGGGAAGTGGAGGTTGCAGTAAGCTTAGATCATGCTGCGGCACCCAAGCCTGGGTAACAGAGCAAGACTCCTTCTCAAAAAAAAAAAAAAAAAAAGTTCAACCTAAGGAAAAGGCCTAGCCTTTGACATCTAGGGTGCAGGAGAATTGGCAGTGGTAAGAGAAAGTCTCCTGGATATGTCTGCAAGAGGAAAGGTTGGAGCCTTAAGATTTGGGGCCATGAGGGCCACACAAAAAGTATTATTTACCTCAGCATACAGGTGAACCATAGTCTCACTTTATTTCGAATTTTAGGACTGAACAGAAAGAAGGTTCAGAGATATTTCTTCAGGGAAGGAAAGTGGGCAAATAGCACAACCAGGCAAACCACACAATCTAGACGTACTTTTCCGGGTAAACAAACCAGGAAGCCCAGAGCTCATAGAGGACTAGAGCAGAACTTGGGGTGGTAGAGAGGTGTTCATGGGGAAGGAGGCAAGACCACAAGAGAAATGTCCACGAGCTCATCCAGGGTAGAGAGGACTCTTGGGGAAGGGGACCTCCTTCCCCATGCTATCTCTGCCCCAAGCCCTTAATGAAGCGGGAGAGGGAAGTCTGTCCAGAATCTCATCTGGTTAGACATCTGCAAAAGGAATAGGGAGGGGGTGGAGGCAGAGCCACTTTGGACATGGGAAATCACAGTTGCAGTGGACAGTGAGCTCCAGTCACTCCAGAAGCTTGACATAATTTGCAGGGAAGAGTCCAAAGTGGCCATGGCAACGTCCCCGCCACCAGCCCTCGTCCACCATCTCAATGTCAGTGATTACGTCGTCCGGATCAAAGGAAAGCTCATCACTTCCCTCTGAGGAGAAAGTTGAGGGGATATTAGAATGGTCAGACATGAATGTCTCTTCTCCCACGTCCCCTTGTCTTATATCAGGGGCCTGCAGGTACCAGGCTCCTCAGGCCACTCCCAACCTACCTCCTTGGTAATCATATAGGGCCACAGCTGAGATCCCCAGAGTCCCAGCTCCAACCGGGCAGCCTGATCCTGCATAATGAGAAACACAAACATGGTCTCATCAACATGAAGAAGGCAAACAGAGAAAGATCCTACTGGGGCAATGGAGAAATTCTTCTTCCTCTTACCCTCCCCTGGACATGACCAAATTCTCCTGCTTCTCCTCCCATCACTCACCAGCCGGAGCAGAAGAAAAAGAAGAACCTTCAGGCTCGAGCACCTCCTCATAGTCCCCCTCTGGTTCATCCTCCTGCTCATGCCTGTCCATCTCCTCCACATCCTCATAGTCATTCTCGGGCTCGGGCTCAGGCTCTGCTTCATATACTGGCTCTTCTTCCACCTGGAGGCCTTCCAGAGTCCTAGGGGGCAGAGCTGGGGGCTCCTCGTTGTCCTGAGAAGAGACAGTGTGGAGCAGTGTGACTTCCACTCTCCAGGAGGACTCAGTGGAGGAGTAAGACCCCTGCCCTTCACCACCCTGCCTCTTCTCCCCTCCACCCTTGCCTCCATCTAACAGACTGTCCTGGGGAACATAGCCTTTCATCCATCTTCATTCCTCAACCTCCTCCCACACCCACCCACCCAAAACACATTCCAGAGACAATGGGAAGAGAATGTAAAAGGTGTGAGGGGAGGGAAGTAGAAAGTGAGTCAGATTCTTTGGAAGGCCAAGAAAACATTGAAGCAAAAGCACATTGTTGAGCTACCACAGCTAGGATAACCAGCTGTCCTAATTTGCCCAGGACTGAGGAGTTTCCCAGAAGGCAGGGTAGGGTCTTCAGTGCTGACACCAGAACAGTGCAAGGAAAACAAGGATGGTTGGCCACCCTGCACAGCCCACCTTCCTAAGACTGGAGGAGATGGGGTGAGGGCAGAGAATCTTTTTTTTTTTCTTTTTTTTGAGATGGAGTCTCGCTCTGTCGCCCAGGCTGGAGTGCAGTGGTGCGATCTCGGCTCACTACAAGCTCCACTCCCGGGTTCACACCATTCTCCTGTCTCAGCCTCCTGAGTAGCTGGGACTACAGGTGCCCGCCACCACGCCTGGCTAGTTTTTTGTATTTTTTAGTAGAGACGGGGTTTCACCGTGCTAGCAAGGATGGTCTCGATCTCCTGACCTCGTGATCTGCCCGTCTCAGCCTCCCAAAGTGCTAGGATTACAGGTGTGAGCCACCGCACCCGGCCGGCAGAGAATCTTTGAAGGTTTGCTTACCTCCCGGAGAGTCTGCCTAACGGGCAGCAATGGCACTGGTTGTTCCCTGCTGGTTCTCACAGGCTCAGGCTCTGATGATGGAGGAGTCCCAGCTGGAGGCCAGGCCTGTGGAGAATGAAGCATCTCTCAAGTTAGCAAGCCTCCATCTTCACTCTTTTTTTTGTTTTGTTTTGAGACAGACTCTCGCTCTGTAGCCCAGGCTGGAGTGCAATGGCGCGATAGCTCATTGCAACCTCCGCATCCCGGGTTCAGGCAATTTTCCTGCCTCAGCCTCCTGAGTAGCTGGGAGTACAGGCACGGGCCACCATGCCTGGCTAATTTTTGTATTTTTAGTAGAGACAGGGTTTCACTATGTTGGTCAGGCTGGTCTTGAACTCCTGATCTCCTGACCTCGTGATCCGGCCACCTTGGCCTCCCAAAGTGCTGGGATTACAGGCGTGAGCCACCACGCTTGGCCCATCTTCATTCTTTTTTTTTTTATTTTATATATTTTTTGAGACAGGGTCTCACTCTGCTGCCCTGGCTGGAGCATAGTGGTGAGATCATAGCTTACTGTAGCCTCAAACTCCTGGGCTCAAACGATCCTCCTCTCCAAGTCTCCCAAGTAGCTGGGACTATGGGCACGCACCACAATGCCCAGCTAATTAAAAAAATTTTTTTTATAGAGACAGGGTCTTACTATGTTGCCCAGGTTGGTTTAGAACTCCTAGCTTCAGGTGGTCCTCTTAACTTGGCCTCCCCAAGTGCTAGGATTACAGGCATAAGCCACCACACCATGCATGTCTTCACTGCTACATTTACCAGGAACACCCTCTCCTGCTCTCTGCCAATTCAAATGGAACTCATCCCTCAAGATGAGCTCCAACCTGAAGTGACGGCCCCTTCCTCATAGTTCCTACAGCAATAATTGGCTGTGCTGGCTGGTGACTTGCTTTCTGTGGTACTATGTAAATCTTGAGGGTTTTTTCTGACATTCTGATAGGAGGTCCAATTACAGTCAGACTGAAGTCTTCTAAAGACAGAGACAACAGACCCTGCCTAACCCAGCGGAGGCCTTTGCCTTATTTTCTGCCAATGGTTTGGACCCCTTAGGCTCCTGTCTGGGCAAGAGATCCCGGATGTGGATCCCAGCGGGCCAGGCACTCACCTCTGAGGAGATTTTCTTGGGCAGTGGGGCCGGTACTGTGGGCTCTTCCATAGCTATCACTGGCTGTGGAGCCTCAGGGCTCATCTTTGTCACAGCCTTTCGCTCCTGTTGCCTCCTGGCTACCTGCTGTGCCTTCTCCTCTTCCTCTCGCTTCCTCTTCTCCTCAGCCATGGACTCAAATTTCGCCTTCAGCCCACGAGCACCACTAGAAGCTGCAGACACAGGCAAGAAGAATTAGGGTTGTTTTGGATTGGAGGGTGGGGAAGGGCATGGCACTTGAAGGAAGAAGGGGAATCAGTTAAATATCCAGGAGGAGGGATTTGTGGGACAGGAAGGTAAAGAGGTATTGACAGAGGAACAAGGGGATTATAGGAGGATGACATAGCCCTGAAGCCTGGTTTTTTTTTGTTGTTTTTTTTTTTGTTTTTTTTTTTTTTGTTTTGAGACGGCGTTTCACTTTTGTTGCACAGGCTGGAGTGCAATGGAGCGATCTCGGCTCACTGCAATCTCCGCCTCCCAGAAATCAGGCGACTCTCCTGCCTCAGCCTTCCTGAGTAGCTGGGATTACAGGCATGCGCCACCACGCCGGCTAATTTTGTATTTTTAGTAGAGACGGGGTTTCTCCATGTTGGCCAGGCTGGCCTCCAACTTTAGACCTCAGATGATCCACCCGCCTCGGCCTCCCGAAGTGCTGAGATTACAGATTTGAGCCACTGCGCCCGGCGAAGCCTGGATTTTTATAAAGCCAGGCTATGTGACCTCGTGTCTTTTTGTTTTGTTTTGTCTTGTTTTGAGACAGGGTCTCAGCCCAGGCTGGAGTGCAGTGGTGCAGTCATGGCATACTGCAGCCTCAGCCTCCCGGGCTCAAGCAATCCTCCTACCTCAGCCTCTGGAGTAGTTGGGACCACAGGTGTGCACCCCCACACCCGGCTAATTTTTGTATTTTTTGTAGAGAGGGGATCTTGCTGTGTTGCCCAGCCTCATCTTGAACTCCTGGGTTCAAGTGATTCTCCTACTTCAGCCTCCCAAAGTGCTGGGATTGCAGGTGTAAGCCACCATGCCCAGCCCACCTGTGTCCTTTCTGAATTGTAAACTTTGGGCTTCCAACCAGCATCCTCCCCTGTCCATATTCCATAAATCTGTATGCCTTCTTCAAGCCACCACTCATCCTCAACCCCATCCGAAGCTCCTATCCCTATGTGTCCTTCCCAAGTGGTTCCCCACCAATGTTCCCACGCCACCCCACCCCCGCTCCATGCCACACTTTGTTCTCTGCCTCCAGTTCCTTCCCCGACGTCACTCTTTCTATCCACTTGACTTGGTTCTTTCTTTCTCTCTCTCTCCCTCTCTCTCTCCTTCCCTCCCTCCCTCCTTCCCTCTCTCTCCCTCCCTCCCTCCCTCCCTCCCTCTCTCTCTCTCTCTCTTTCTTTCTTTCTTTCTTTCTTTCTTTCTTTCTTTCTTTCTTTCTTTCTTTCTTTCTTTCTTTCTTTCTTTCTTTCTTTCTTTCTCTCTCTCTCTCTCTTTCTTTCCCTCCCTCCCTCCCTCCTTCCCTCCTTCCTTCCTTCCTTCCTTCGTCTGTCTCTCTCTTTCTTTCTTTCCTTCTTTCTTTCTTTTTATAGAGTCTCACTCTGTCACCCAGGTTGGAGTTCAGTGGCATGATCTCAGCTCACTCCAACTTCCACCTCCTAGGTTCAAGCAATTCTCCTGCCTCAGCCTCCCAAGTAGCTGGGATTACAGGCATGCACCACCATGCCTGGCTAATTTTTGTATTTTTTATAAAGATGGGGCTCCCCCAGGTGGTCCAAGCTATTCTTAAACTCCTGAGCTCAAGCAATCCTCCCATCTTAGCCTCCTGAAGTGCTGGGATTACAGGTGTGAGCCCCGCCTTACCTGATTTTTCTAGGAGAGACAGAATCTGGGAATATGAGGATAGGGATCAGGTCTACCTTAGCTAATCTAGGTAGTTAAAGGCATGGAGGATATAGGCTGGGGAAGAAAAAGAATGAGGGAGAAGGAAGTGAGGTGCATGGAGAGTGAATCACTAAGCCTCACCGGCTTCTATGGGTGTCGTCTTCTTATAAGCTGTGGTTGGGGCCTCCATTTCATTGAAGCCGACAGCGCTCTGCAGGCAGGAGAACAGCACGTGTGTTGCAGGAGAGAGGCAGGGGTATTGGTGACCTGGAGGTGGTATTGGGGGTTGGGGACCACTATAGGAGGTATCCCTAACCATTGGATGCTCAACAGCTGGACAGCATGTTCCAATGTTGTTTTGTGGTAGAGAGGGGGTAAAGAAGTTCTTAACTGCTGGGTTCAGCTCCCCCTTTCGAAAGCTCAGTGACCTTAGAATCCCACGTCTCCAAGCCCAGTTGCCTAAAATGTAGCAGGGCCCGTGGCCAATGCATGAGGAGGAACTACTATAGGGAGGACCGTGGCATGGGTTGGGAAGAGACTTAAGATTGGGTTAAGCAATACGAAGAAATCAATACAATTTCCAGTCCAACGCCACCTTTCCCTGTGGTTTATCTGTGTCTCTGTATGCCTCTCCCACTGTCCTCAGTCAAAGCTCAGGCTTTGGAAGACATACCCCTTGGACGCTGAGGGCAGTCAGTGGGGAGTGCAGGACAGCAGCGGACAGGCTCTGTGTGCCCAGCACCACCATCCCCTCCCTCTCCCAGCCTTCTTCACACTCTTCTCTGCTCACTTTCCTAAACTTAGAGAACTTCTTAAGACATTGGTGTTCTGGTGCTTTACCTTATCCACTCGGTCCTTCTGGATTCCATACTGGCCACCAAAGCCCTTGGCATAATCTGCAGGACAGAAAGTTCTGAGTTATAGGAGATCAAAATGCTGGGAATGTGTAGTAAGAAGAATCAGTGGGAAGAAAAATAGGAATGTGGAAAACAGACATAGGAGGAAATGTGAGAATCAGAGCATAGAGGGAGGCATGGATGGGAAGAGAAGGAAACAGATGGGGAAAAATCTGGGAGAGAATGGAGAAGAGAATGATGGAAATAGGGAAACATGGAAAGCGGAAAGCAACAGATAAGGAAAAATGTAAAAGAAATAGGAAAAAAATACAGAGGGCACTCCAGTCATCCCTATGGGTTCCAGGGAAGCAGTAAACCTCTTTATCCTCTGTGAGGACAGCAGAGAGCCCTGTAAGACTCATGGCAAACCATCTTCTGACCATCACCTAGCCTGTCTGTCCTCATTCCTTCCTCAATGCTCCCTTCTCTCTCACCTCCCTCCTAGGCCCTGCTCTTAATCCTGCTGTTTTCCTCTCCACCTCTCCTCTCTTCCCTCACTACCACCATCCATCCCCTATATGTGCTTACTGCCTGTGCACCCCCTGCTCTGCACATCTGCCCCCTCTGTATTCTGGGGCCCCTGGGTGAGCTTCCAGAAAGGAAGGAAGGAGAGCCCTGTGCTATCTGTGACTTTCCCCCTTCCAACCCCAACTCACCTCGCTGGGACTCGTGTTTCTCCGTCTCTCCCTTGTAGTCATATCCCAGAGCTGCTTTGTCCCGTTTATCCTTCTCCACCCCATACCGGCCACCAAAGCCACGAGAGTAATCTGCGGTCAAAGGAGCAGTCATGAGAGCCCACCCTTAGGCTCCAGCACACAGGGAAGCGCTGGAGAAGAGAGGTCAGCAGGAATGCGTGCAGAGTGTTAGGGGCCTGGGGAAAGAGCAAGGCTTGAATATAGGGGAATTAAAGAGAAACCGTGACTTAAGTAGTCTTTGAATTGAATATTGCTTACTTTTTCCCTCTCTTCTCTCATTTCCATGCCAAGATGAGAAGAACATTCCCATTTTCTCCCTTCTTCTTCAAGAAGGGGCAAGTATAGAGAGTGAGGAGATTGCAGAAAAAAAAAGGCAGATACATGAAATGTATGCCTTTCCCCTACTCCCATATAAGCACATAGAAATGTCAGATAAAACATAACACTTTTGTTTTAAAGAGTGAAGCTCAGGCTGGGCACGGTGCTCATGCCTGTAATCTCAGCACTTTAGGGGCCAAGGCAGGCGGATCACCTGAGGTCAGAAGTTTGAGACCAGCCTGGCCAAAATGGGGAAACTCTGTCTCTACTAAAAAATACAAAAATTATCCAGGCATGGTGATGTGTGCCTGTAGTCCCAGCTACTCGGGAGGCTGAGGCAGGAGAGAATCACTTGAACCCAGGAGGTGGAGGTTGCAGTGAACCGAGATTGCACCATTGCACTCCAGCCTAGGTGACAGAGCGAGACTCCATCTCAAAAAAATAAAAATAAAAAGTGAAGCTCAGAAGAAAGGAAGGAAAAAATTCTGGCTCCAGAAACCAGAAACAAAGAGATGAATCAAAGCTGTATGTGTGAGGGTAATTATGAACTGACACCACAGAAAACCCAAGGGCATTTTGGGGGGATTTTTTTGTTTGATTTTAGAGGCAGGCTCTTGCTCTTTTGCCCAGGCTAGAGTGCAGGGTACAATCATGGCTCACTGTAACCTTGAACTCCTGGGGTCAAGCAATCCTCCTGAGTCCCTGGGACCACAGGCACATGTCACCATGCCTCGCTAATTTAAAAAAAGTCTGTAGTGATGGGATCTCACTATGTTGCCCAGTCTAGCCTTAAACTCCTGGGCTCAAAGGACCCACCCCCCTCAGCCTCCCAAAGTGCTGTGATTCCGTGTGTGAACTACCACACCTGTCAGATTTTAAATTCCAAATGTAATGAACAGGGATTAGGATCGAGGCTCTGCAATTCTAATTTCCATATAAGAATGGGGGAAGAGGGAAGAAAGCCAGAAACGAAGCTCTGTCCACTCCTGTAAGAGAGTGCTAGAAAAATTCTACTCATTTACCCAGGAAAATCATGAGCGGGGCTTGTAGCCTGTTCAACATTTGATAAGGGGAAAATTTGCTTCTTAAGACATGGAAACTCTAAGCCTACATCTGAGTGTAGAGTGCAAATACACAAATTTTTTTTTTTTTACTACTTATGTGATGCAGGAATTCTAAGCTGAGAAATTAACTAAATACTGATCCAGGAAAATATATATTGTTGAAAGAGTAAGCATAAGAAAGATGGCATGAATATGAGACAAAGTTATCTCAAGACAAAATGTATTCTAAGAGACAAGAGAGACATGCTACAATGATAAAAGAACAATACCTTTCATCGGAAATATGTATGCTGGCATAAACCTATTCACAGAACCAAAATTCATGAAGCTCTCAAATAAAAGAAAAATGTAAAAAGCCAGGTGTGGTGAATGCCTGTAGTCCTAGCCTCTCAGAAGGCTGAGGCAGGAGGATGGCTTGAGCTCAGGAGTTTGAGACCAGCCTGAGAAACATAGCAAGACTCCAACACACACACACACACACACACACACACACACACACACACACACACAATGCAAAAGCTGACAGAAGTAGAAAGAGAAACAGACAAACCTGTAATAGTAGTTGAAATTTTTAACACCACTCTTCCATTAATTGATAGATATTTTAGGCAAAAAGGAATCAGTAAAATTATAGAAGATACAGACATTATCAATTAATAAGACCTAATTGACTCTTATACGACACTATACCCCAAAATACAGAATATACTTTTTTTCATGCATATAGAACAGAACATTGACCAAATAGACCATGTGCCGGTCCATAAGTCTCTAAGACAGTAAGTCTCAGTACATTTCGAAAGACTGAAATATTAGATATCATATTCTGATCACAATAGAATTAAAGTAAAAGTCAATACCAATAAAATCATCTAGAAAATTTCCCTGATACTTAGAAAATTAGTAACAACTTTTAAATAATACATGTGTCAAAGAAGAAATTACAAGGGAAATAAGAAAATATTTTTAACTGAATTTTTTTGTTTTTGCTTTTGTTTTTGTTTTTGAGACAGGGTCTCACTCTGTTACCCAGGCTGAAGTGTAGTGGCACAATCATGGCTCGCTGCAGCCTCAACCTCCTGGGCTCAAGCGATCCTCCCACATTAGCCCCCTGAATAGCTGGGACCACAGGTTTGTGATGAATGAAAATTACAATACATATAGTATTTGTTGAATGTAGCAAATGGTTGTAGTGAATGTAGTGTTTAGAGGGAAATGTATAGTTTTTTAAGTGCCCATATAGTAAAGGAAGGCTTAAAATCAATTATCTAAGTTTCTACCTTAAGAGGCTAGAAAAAGAACAAACTAAATCAACACTAAGTAGAAGAAAAACATAATAAAGATATGAGCAGAAACCAATACATTTTTTAAAACAGGTAAACAATAGAGAAAATTAGCAAAGCCAAAAGCTTGTTCTTTGGAAAGAATAATAAAATTGATGAAATTCTAGTAAGAACAATTAAAAAGAGAAAAAACACAAATAAATAAGATCAGAAATGAAAATACTCATTTCATATCACTAGAAATCTTACAGAAGTTAAAAAGAAGAGACTATTATAAATGAATTTATGCCAATAAATCTGACAACACAGACAAAATGAACAAAGTCCTTGAAAAGCACAACATACCATAACCAACTTAAAAAACAGAAAGACTTGAACTCCATGGGAAAAAATAATAATAAAGGAAAAAAAAGTCCATTACTATTAAGACCTCTAAAGTTGAGCCAGAAGTAGAGGCAATATTTCCCTGGATGAGGTACTTACTAAACCCAGGGCACATGAAATTTTCATAAAACAAATATCCCTCTTCTTCACTCAAATAAGTTTATAAACAAAGATTACGAACCATCAAGGAAATAAATAACCGTGAGGAACAGCAGATTAGTCAGAAGAACTCACACAGCCAAGAACTGCAAATAATATAAAATATGAAAGAAACTATAAAGTACATGTTTAAAATAATTAAAGAGCTTAAAGAAGTGGTACAGGGAACCATAATGAAACTATAATGTCTTATGGAAAATGAATCAGCAGATATGCAATAGAACTGAAAGAAACTCCAGAAATGAAAATATCTGATGTGGTGGCTCATGCCTGTAATCCCAGCACTTTGGGAGGCCAAGATGGGAGGATCACTTCAGCCCAGGAGTTTGAGGCCAGCCTGGGCAACATAATGAGACTTTATCTAAAAAAAAGAGAGGGAAGGGAAGGGAAGGGGAGGGAAGGGAAGGGGAGGGAAGGGAAGGGGAAGGAAGGGAAGGGAGGGGAGGGAAGATATTTGAAAGAGAGTTTAAAATGTAATGGACAGTTTAAATAATAATAAAATACAGCTAAAGAGAGAATTAGTGAACTTAACCTAGATCTAAAGGAATAACCCAGAATGCGGCTCAGGGACATAAAGAGAAGAGAGAAGAAGTATTATTCAAAGAGAAAATGCCTGAGAACTTTCTATAATGAAAGTCACATCTGAGGTTGGAAAAGAGCAGTAAGTCCCATATAGGATAATAAAAGTAGATCTAACATCTAGACACACCCTAATAATAGTGCAGAATATCAGAGACCAAAAGAAAATCTTTAATTAAAAAAACCCAGAGATATAAGACATGTTACCTACTCAGGAATGATAGTCTGACACAAGAGATGTCAGAGACAATAAAATAAGATCTTCAAAGTGATGAAGGGAAAATAAAAATGAAGAATGATGCAAAATAAAGACTTTTTCAAAGACTGAAAGCTCTTTCACAGACTCATTAAAAGAATTATCAATGGATATATTTTAGCAAGAAGGGAACAGAAGACGCAAAGGTGAAACAAAGAAATACAATAAGCAATGATGAGTTAGAAAATAGAAGACGCAAAGGTGAAACAAAGAAATACAATAAGCAATGTTGAGTTAGGAAACAGGTAAATACCTTGGTCAATTTAAATAAGCATTTACTAGGTAATAATAATGATTCATTTTTGTGGGGTTTATAAGATGGGACCAATAATAAGATGGAATGAGATGGAACCAATATACTGAACGACAACAATATGGTTGGTTAAAAAGAATGTAGTTAAAATGTTCTATGTTTCACATATACTCAGGAAGAGATTGTGATTAATTTTAAATTTAAGTCAAAGATGCATGTTAAAATTTGGCAATAACCTTCCAAAATAAAGGAATAGAAAACCTTATTTTCGATCCATTAGAGAAAAAAGAGGGATTCAAAAACTTGATCAATATTATAGAAAGCAATCATGGAGAAAAAGAGAAGCAAGTACACACTGAGTTTAAAAAGCATATAAAATAGGGCTGGGTACGGTGGCTCACACCTGTAATCCTAGCACTTTGGGAGGCCGAGGCGGAGGATCACGAGGTCAGGACATAGAGACCATCCTGGCTAACACAGTGAAACTCCATCTCTACTAAAAATACAAAAAAAATTAGCCAGGAGTGGTGGCAGTCACCTGTAGTCCCAGCTACTCGGGAGGCTGAGGCAGGAGAATGGCGTGAACCCGGGACACAGAGCTTGCAGTGAGCCGAGATCGCGCCACTGCACTTTAGCCTGGGTGACAGAGCAAGACTTCCTCTCAAAAAAACAAAAAAGCAAAACAAAACAAAAGTATATAAAATAGCGCTGGGTGCGGTGGCTCATGCCTACAATTCCAGCACTTTGAGAGGGCGAGAGGGGAGAATCACTTGAGCCAAAATGTTTGAGACTGCCTGGGCAACATAGTGAGACTCCATCTCTACAAAGAATAAAGAATTAGCCAGGCATGGTGGTGCACACCTGTAGTCACAGCTACTCAGAACGCTGAGGTGGGAGGATCGCTTGAGCCCAGGAAGTCAAAGTTGCAGTGACCTGTGATTGTGCCACTGCACTCCCGCCTGGGTGACAGTGCAAGACTCTGTCTCAAAAACAAACAAATGAACAAAAAGTAAATAAAATAGTGGTGAGCTGGGTCATGGAAGTTAAAGAACTGATGACAACTGTTGGAAGATAAAGTCTTAGCAGAAGAGCCTGCCAGTCAGATTGCCGAGGCTGAGTGAAGTCCAGTGTCCTTGCCTTTCTGAGATGTGTGCTTCTCCACTTCTCCTTTATAATCAAAGCCGACTGCTGACTACAGAGAAGAGGAGAGAGAATTGGTTAGAATCCGAGCTGACAGGTTTTCCCCTTCCTGACCTCCCCTTACTCCCAGCCAGTCCCAGAGGTAGTTTGTAGGGGCTTCAGGCTGAGTATGGGTGTTTAATGTAGAAACAGGCTGGTATGGACACAAGAGACTACAGAGTGATGAACATTGGCCCTGGACACAGACGGTTCTAGGTTCAAACCCTACATCCCCTATTTATAGTTGTTGAAGTTTAGGCATGTTCCTTTATATCACTAAGCCCCAGTCTCTTTTAATATAAAATCAGGAGAGGCATGTCTGTCTTGTCTACTTCAACTGTAAAATGAGAGAAATGATCCCTCTTCATTTGGGATATCACGAGAACTAAATGGGACAAGGTAAAGTGTCTACTTAGGTTCATTCGCTAACTTAGTGCTTTTCTTTCTAACGAATCCTCACAAAAGTGAAATGTAATACCTAGAAAAGCGCCTTATAAAGTATAAATCACTCTGTTCATGAAGAGACATTACCCTATTCCCAGTTGATAATGCTGTACCTCTTCTCTTTCATTACTCAATAATGGAAACACAATATGTGGATTTTGGTGGGATAACTGCAACCAGGAGAGTCTGGATCCTAGCCAGCTCCGGGACTGGACATGTTGCCCAGATACTCAATATTACCGCAGAGTTTTGTTCTCCATCTGGCTCAGGAACTATGGGTATCTGAGCAAGTCTGGGGTTTTGCATCTTAAGAACTAATTAACATGCATTGTTTCTTGATTTACATGACACACTGACTGGGTGATTCCATTTGTGGCTTGTGAGCAAAAGATGTCAGAATCGGAGATTAAGCAAAGGCAGGCAAGAGGGGGGCCAAGATGGAACAGGGAATTCCATCCTGATTCTAGAACATTGCATGCTCCATATTCCATTATTGCCTTCTACATCTTCCCTTAGCTTTGCAGTATGTTTTAAACTTTCCTGATTTTGTTTTTCATGGATTTCACCCCCATGATGCAAACAATTAATGTTCTAGAACTTAGCTTTAAGGATTCATGCCCACCTAATTAACAACTGTTGGTAAAAACAAAGAAAAAATCTCAGCTAGCTATGAAGAAGATGTCCTCTCTCTGTGTGCAGCTGCAGGGCAGGAGATACCATTCTGCACCATAAAAAATGAGCTCAAAGAATTTGACCTAATAAGGTGTGGAACTAAAAACATCAATGAGTTATCAATCTTACTCTCCTGTCAACAATATGATGCTGTAATCATATGATACTTTTTTTTCTCTTTAAAACAACATTTTCTTTTGTTTTGTACAAAGGAGTCTTTAAAAACATCTGGACTTTCTAGATTGATGCTAAATCCTGTAAACAGTAACCCTAATTAGTTGTTTAACTTGATTATCTGCTGCCATGGTAGTAATATTTATTATTTTTTTTAATTTTTATTTATTTATTTATTTATTTTGAGGCGGAGTCTTGCTCTGTCACCCAGGCTGGAGTGCAGTGGCCGGATCTCAGCTCCCTGCAAGCTCCGCCTCCCGGGTTCCCGCCATTCTCCTGCCTCAGCCTCCCGAGTAGCTGGGACTACAGGCGCCGCCACCACGCCCAGCTAATTTTTTGTGTTTTTAGTAGAGACGGGGTTTCGCCGTGTTAGCCAGGATGGTCTCGATCTCCTGACCTCATGATCCGCCCGTCTCGGCCTCCCAAAGTGCTGGGATTATAGGCTTGAGCCACCGCGCCCAGCCGGTAGTAATATTTAAACTGACAACTCTGTTTTCCTAAAAGGCATGAGTATTTATATGGTTTTGATGTTAAGCCAAAGAAGAGCTTAGACTATTCTCTGTTCTGTCAAACCAGTGGCTTGAGGAATTCTTCATTCAAACAGACAGTTTGAGAGGCTTCTCCTTATTTGAATCGCTGAGCTCAACATGTGGCTTCCAACATTGGCACCAAGGAACTTGCTGAGGGAGGTATCCCTGTGATGGTGTCAGGTCCTCACAGCATCCACTGCCCTGTCTTCCAACAAAGAAGCATGTGCCTCCATCCAGAGGTGAGTGTGGGCAACTTTCACATGACTGGAGGTGGGTGGTCGGGAGAGAGAGTGATCACTTACCTTGTCTGCCCTGTCCCTCTCAACTCCGTACTTGCCCCCAAAGCCTTTGGCAGCATCCGTCTGAGAAGAGTGCTTCTCCACCTCGGCAACATACTCATGGCCCACTGCACTCTGAGAAGAATCAAGGATGGAGTGAGTGAAATGATAAAAATGACCTTAAAAAAATAAATACAGAGATGGAGTGGGATGTAGGCATGTAAGAAATTCCATTCTGGGTCAGATCTATGGCCTCTGACAGTGGTGCCAAGGAATATGCGATGGGAGAGCAAGGTGACTTTTTCTGGAGACCTGCTCATTCCTGTTCTTCTTTAATACCATTAGTAATCCTTCATTCTGAACACTCCCATAGGATGGGCTGGGAACCAGGGGATAGAGACTGGATAGACAGAGCAGTGTTTAAATCAGAAACAAAAAGAGCTGAAACAAGAGCATTGTGCAGCAGAACACAGTGTAGTGTGGGGTAGTGTGGAGGAGAGACCAAGGGGACTGATCGGACGCCATAGCCGGGATGGAATTTTCACTAGGAGAGCCAGTGATTTTGTTCTAGATCTTTGCTCCTGTATGGCCATCAAAGTTCAGAAGTGAACTCTGAGCTTTATGCAACATGTAATGTAGGACATATATATAAAAAATCACTAAATACACAGTAAAGAAAATAGTAAAGAGAAGTTGTAACATAGATATAATACATAAACATTTAAAAGCAGCAAATGATTTTAAAACATATTTTTTCCTTCTCCACTTATGCTCCCTGTCTTCTTGGTCTAGGAGTTACAGTGTGGTTAGGGCTACAACAGGCCAGCAGTTCTAATATATAGGCTCTTATTTTCTGCCACGTATATCTTATGTGTTGAGATAAGAAAAATTTGATACAAATAATATGATATTTGTATCAATAATATTGGTCTCAATAATATTAGAGACCAAATGAACACTGTACTTTTGAATGAGTTTTAACTCATGAACCAATAAATGAGTCAAAAAATATATATTTTGATCTAGAACAAAAGTATCTGGGTGTTCTAGTGAAATATTTTATATATACTTAAATATTATATACTATATATTTATGAATAAACTATTTATAATATAAATATATTGTATCATATAATTATAATATATTAAGATATACATATAATATAATTTATATATTTGCATTTACTTATAATTATGTTATATATTAATATATATTTATAAATATATGCATAATTATATAAGTAAGTATATAATATATAATGTATTAATATATATTAATTATATACTTATATATAATATATACTTATATATAACTATATATTATATATAACAGATACTATATATAAATATATAACTATATAAGTATATAAATATATTATACATAAATATATTGATATATTATATATTAATATATATTAATGTTATATATAATCATATATTTTATATGTCACATTATATAATATATAATCTACATTATTAATATGTAATATGTTATATATTATATTTTATATCATTAATATATAATATGTAATATATAATATATACTATTAATATTATATATTATACTATATACTATATAATATATAAGTATATAAAAATATATATTATATTATATTTATTATGATTATAATATAATATATATTATATTTATTATATATTATATAATCATACAAATATATAATAAATATATACTTATATAATAATATACTTATATATAATTGGCTCTTATAGAGGTATATAATTATATATAAGTATATAATTATTCATAAATATTTACAAAATATATAAATAGATATATCAATTTTTTAAATGTATATTTTCAAAGCAAATCTTTCCCTTTCAAATTACCTTGTCCATTCGGTCTCTTTCTACTCCAAACCGACCTCCATAGCCATGGGATGCTTTGGGCCCTGACTCCATCTCTTTCTTCTTGAGAACATCATGCTCCTCTGATACTTTGTTCCTCAGCTGGTGGATGCTGGAAGAAACCACATGACCAAGGATCATCTATCCCAGGAAGGTCAACAAACCCATCTTCCCAGAAAAATGGAAGTCTTGAAGTCTGTCCTGTTTATTTTCAGTAATAACCTGGGCCCCCAGAGTATACTAGTGACAGGTCTAGAAGTAAAAGATCAGTCTGGCCTACATACCATAGCCTGATTTAAACTCTCCATAGGCCAAAAATATTTCCTCTAGTCTGTTATTTTGCTCACTAAAATAACCTTCTGACCTTTTAGTCCCATTTTTCATGTTCTTAAATATTAGAGGACAATGATACCTATATTCTGATAACTGGAAAGTTATTTTCTTTTCTGAATGGATCTGCTTTCTATCAATTAGAGGATGTGTCTCAAAAAGCAGAAAAATATTCACATACCATTGGACCTACACATTCTAGTTTTAGGAGTCTACACCAGGGAAACTATTTTAAATATGGCAAAGCTTAATATCTAAATGATACTCATTGAAACATAGTATATAATAGCAATAACTAAGAAACAATCTATATGACCAGTGGTTGGGTAATAGTTAAATAAATTGAAATATTACCTTTCACTAGTGTACTAGGAAGTCATTAAAAACAATGCTTATAAAAACACAGAATTGGGGAAATTTATTTAAACATTAGTAGTATTTTTTTAATGCTTTTTGGTCATGAATTAAGATCTTCTGCCCCTTCCCCACAGCCTGATAATACCTGAGAGAACTAATAACTAATGACAACTAACTAACAAAATCCACTCACAGTAATTGCTATGACATGTTAAGGCTCAAATTATCTTGATTTGAAGGGACACCTTTATCCCTAAGAGAAAGTACCACCAAAAAAAGGCATTCTCTTTCTTACTTCACACCCACTTCCATCTTTACCATGAAGGTGACTGCAATACTTAAGAGGGTGGAAAGCCATCTTGGCCAACCTCTTTGGCTTGAGGATATGAAGTGATAGCTCAGCACCAAATGACAATCAGATCTGTTATTTGGACACATAAGGATCAGTGGATTGTTGGAAACATTTGGGCAAGAGAATCCTAAATAAGAAATTTGACTTTCTGTAGCAAGCAATGAGGGTTTAGGGTATTGAGAGTGATATTACTGGGACTTCACCAGCTCAAGACAACCAGACACATTGGTTATACGTAGAATGGCTGTCTCACAGCAGAAATTGTCTTCTTTTACAGAAGAATAGATCCATCTGGTGGCCTTTAATGGATAATTCCACTAAAGGTCTTTTAAAAAGGCTTCTCAGCTTTAGCCACAGTTAATTTTAGAAAGCTGGCTATGAACCAGATGAAATTAAGCCAAGTGCTGGAAGAACCCCCTGTTCCCATGCCTCCTCTAAACTCTCTGGCAGCATTGAAAGCAGAGATCTTGTGTTGTCAGTTCAACACCAACACTGTGTCAAAAGCTACTAGTACCAAGGACATGTAAATGCCTGCCCAGTATCTTCCAACTGAAGTATTCAGATGAAAGATGAAGAAAAGGGGGCCAAAATTTACTTTCAAATGGAAAAAATATGCAATTTTTAAATGAGTATAATAATTGTTAAATGGGTTATAACTATATTATAGTTAAAACAAGTTTTTAAAAGGGATTAGAAAATGATAGGAATATTCATCTAAAGGATAACAGAAAAACTAGTCAGGGGATCATATCAATAGATGATATAATTTGAATGAAATTGTTGAGGCCCAAAGAAAATAAACTTCTTTAGGTTATAGCTGAAGTCATTCTAAACAGATTATTATTATTATTATTATTGAGACAGAATCTCGCTCTGTCACCCAGGCTGGAGTGCAGTGGCATGATCTCAGCTCACTGCAACCTCTGCCTCCCAGGTTCAAGCGATTCTCTTGCCTCAGCCTCTGGAGTAGCTGGGATTACAGGCATGCATGTCACGCCCACCTAGATTTTGTATTTTTAGTAGAGACAGGGTTTTACCATGTTGATCAGGCTGGTCTCAAATTCCTGACCTCAAGTGATCCTCTTGCCTTGGCTTCCCAAAGTGTTGAGATTACAGGTGTGAGCCACCACGCCCAGCCTAAACAGGTCTTAATTATATCATTCCTTCATTTGATAGCTATTAACTAAACAGCTTTTAAGTGTGAGGTACTATTAGGCTCTGAAGACATAAAGATGTTTAATGTATGGAGATAGAGGACAGCTAGAAGAGACAGAAAGGAAAACAAGAAATTCCAATTCAATATGCTGTGTTGTGCCTAAGAAACTTGACATATTAACTCTCAGATATCCAATTTAAGTTTTATAAGACTTTGGATTGATAAAGCAATGCAGTTTATGTGAACCAAGCAAAATGTAGCACCTCAAAGGTGACTCATTCCTCAATCTGTGTTTTTTTAAATTACAAAACTAAAAGTGCAAATGTGAGTGACTCAGAATATAAGGTTTTTATTCACAGATGTCATTATCATGTATGTAGAAAATCCTAAAGAATTCACACAAAAAAAGCTACTAAAGCATTGTGCATTTGCAGGGTCACAGTATACAAGTCATATCAAAATCAATTGTATTTTTACATACTGGCCATAAACATTTGGAAACTGAAAGTTAAATATAAATACATGAAATAACATGAAACATTTTAGGATAAACTTAACAAAGTATGTGCAACACCTAAACACTAAAAAATATTTCTAAAAATATTAAAGAAGACCTAAATAAATGGAGAGATATCCCATGTTCATGGATTGGAAAACTCAATGTCATTAAGATGTCAATTCTCCCTAAAATGATCTATAGGTTCAGTGCAATCCCAATCAAAATCTGAACAGGCATTCTTGTAGGAATTGACTAGTGAATTGTAAAACTTATGTGAAAATGTAAAGTCCTGAAATAGTAAAATTTTTTTTTTTTTTCTTTTTAAAGGAGAGCAAACTTGAGGACTACATGATTTCTTGACTTACAAAGCTACAATAATCAGTGCAGTATGGTATGCTGTCAGGGTAGAAAATAGATCAACAGAACAGAATAGAGTCCAGAAATAGACCCACATGTATGTGGTCAAAGATGCCAGGTAAGTCAATGGGAACAGGATACTCTTTTAATAGTGTTGAACAACTAAATAATCACATGGAAAAAAATGAACCTCAATCTTGACCTCACACTGCACAGAAAAGTCAACTTGAAATGGATCATAGACTTAAATGTAAAAGCTAAAACTGTAAGTCCTTTAGGACAAAACATCAAAGAAAGTCTTCACAACTTTGGGGTAGGTGAATATTTCTCAGACACATAAAGCATTAGCCCCATAATTTTTTTTTTCAATAAATTAGACTTCATCAGGATTAAGATCTTTTGCTCTTAAAAAGATGCCATTAATAAAATGAAAAAGCAGCCAGGTGCAGTGGCTCATGCCTGTAATCTTAGCACTTTGGGAGGTCAAGGCAGGTGGATCACAAGGTCAGGAGCTCAAGACTAGCCTGGCCAATATGGTGAAACCCCATCTCTACAAAAATTACAAAAATTAGCTGGGCATGGTGGCGGCTGCCTGTAGGCTGAGCTACTGGGGAGGCTGAAGCAGCAGAATCGCTTGAACCCAGGAGGCAGAGGTTGCAGTGAGCTGAGATCATGTCACTGCACTCCAGCCTTGGCGACAGAGCAAGACTCTCTCTCAATAAATAAATAAACAAATAAAGTGAAAAAGCAAGTTACATTCTTGGAGAATACACTTGTAAAACACATATTTCACAAAAGACTTACATCCAGAATATATGAAGAACTTTCAGCAACTTAATAAAAAGACAAACAACTCACTTTAAAAGTGATAAAAAGATGTGAACAGATATAAAATGGCAAATGAAAATATACTCAATAAAACTGGTCACCAAAGAAATTCAAATTAAAATCACCACATACTTAAAAGAGTGGTTAAGTTTGTTGTTGTTGTTATTTTGTTTTGTTTGTCTTTTAGAGAAGTTCTCAGTCTGTCACCCAGGCTGGAGTGCAGTGGGGCAAACATGGCTCACTGCAGCCTCAACCTCCTGGGCTCAAGTGCTTCTCCTGCCTCTCAGCCTCCCGAATAGCTCAGACCACAGGTGAGCATCCCCACACCAAGCCAATTTTTAATTTTTTTGTAGACACAGAATCTCTCCACGTTGTCCAGATGGTCTTGAACTCCTGGGCTCAATTCATGCGCCTGCCTTGGCCTCCCAAAGTGCTGGGGTTACAGGCATGAGCCACTGCACCCAGCTAAATTTAAAAATACTAACAATGGCAAATGTTGACAAAAATGTGGAGCATCTGAAACCCATACATTACTGGTAGGAATGAAAGAGGGTAAATTCCCTTTGAAAAAGAGTTTGAGTCTCTCTTATACCTGATGTAAATGACGAGTTGATGGGTGCTGACGAGTTGATGGCTGCAGCACACCAACATGGCACAAGTATACATATGTAACAAACCTGCACGTTATGCACATGTACCCTAGAACTCAAAGTATAATAAAAAAAAAAAAAAAAAAAGAGTTTGAGTCTCTCAAAAAGTTAAACATACACTTATTATATGACTCAGCAATTCTACTTCTGGCAATTTCCCAAGAGAAATAAGGATATGTCAACAAAAAGATTTGTATCCAAATGCCCATGACAGTTTCATTTGTAATAGATCCAAATTGTCAATAATCCAAATGTCTATCGACAGGATAATGAATAATCATACTGTGACATATCCATACAATGGGACACTACTTGACAATATAAAAGAACAAAAGACTTATATACACAACACCATGGACAAATCTGGAAAACATTATGCTGAAAGAAGACAACACAAAACAATACATTCTATATTATTCTGTTTGCATGAAATTCTATGCCAGACAAAACTAATCTATAGTGACAAAAAGATCAGTGTTTATGGGGTGTATTGACTGCAAAGAGGTGCAGGGAAATTTTCATGGTAATAGATATATTCTGTATCTTGATTGCATTGGTGGTTATATATATAGGTGGCTGTATTATATATATATAGTCAAAACTCATTGAACTATTTGCTTATAATGATTAGGTATCAATAAAGTTAATTTCTGGCTGGGCGTGGTGGCTTACACCTCTAATCCCAGTACTGTGGGAGGCCGAGGCAGGCGGATCACTTGAGGTCAGGAGTTCGAGACCAGCCTGGCCAACATGGTGAAACCCTGTCTCTACTAAAAATACACAAATTAGCTGGGCAAGGTGGCACATGCCTGTAATCCCAGCTACTCAGGAAGCTGAGGTAGGAGAATTACTTGAAGCCGGGAGGCAGAGGCAGAGGTTTCAGTGAGCTGAGATTGCACCACTGCACTCCAGTCTGGATGATAGAGCGAAACTCCATCTCAAAAAAAAAAAAAAAAGTTAATTTTTGAAAAATAATAAAGTGAAGAAAACATTAAATGAAAGAGACTTTGGGCACTCATAAAGAGGTTTGTTTATTAAGTGATTGTAGTATTATTAAAGCCAACTTATCAAGTACTTTGTCACTGTAAACAGAATAGCAAGCAGCCTTAGGGAATGGCAATAGCTTAGCTCTTGGGAATTTGCATTTTATTTCAACAAGAGAATTATGGACATGACAATATTATGTTTATTAGACAAAAACAATATAATGGTTAAGATTTCAGCCCATGGAGTCAGACTGAGCCAAATTCAAATTACTACAGGTTGAGTTTCCCTCATCCCAAACGCTTGGGACTAGAAGTGTTTTGGATTCAGAATTTTTTCAGATTTTGGAATATTTGCATATACATAATGAGATGTCTTAGGGACTAGACCCATGTGTAAACAGGAAATTCATTTATATGTCATATACACTATATTAAGAAAGGTATTAAAGAAGACCAAAATAAATGGAGGTAACTTTATTTTTCCCTTGGGGACGCCGAAAAACCTGTGTTGTGCACCTGTATTTTGACTGCAACCCATCACATGTAGTCAGGTGTGGAATTTTCTACTTGTGGTATCATGTGGGCTTTCAAACATTTCAGATTTTGGAACATTTTAGATTTTCAATTTTTGAATTAGGGATGCTCAACCTGTATCTCTGTATCATTGGACAAATTGCTAAACATTAATATATCCATTCACTTTTCTGTGAAATCAGGATGCCAACGTCATCTATGATATAGGGTTGTTTTTAAAAAGTACTGTGTTTTGCATGACATATAATAGCTTAATAAATGTTGGTCATTATTCTTAAGTTACAGCCATGGCTCTTCCCAGTACCCCTGTAAGGTAAACAGGGATGGTACTATAATCTCCAGTCACCGCTGGAAATCAAAATAGGATGGTAAAACATTATTACTCTCCTCAGCATCATGAGCCCTTTTACAGCAGAGCTGGAATCAGTCCGTAGAGCTCCAGAATTCTATTTCAATACTCTTGGTATTACACCATTCTTTATTTCCGCTTGCTGTAAAATGTCAGGGCACAAGAAAGAGGACAGGGTCACTGAGGCAGACATCCTATGGTTATAGCTCAGTAAAGATTTAATCTAAAGGCCAGACAGGTTCCAGGAAGTGCTGAAAGATTATTCCAGAGTGGTACCACTAAGTGTGTGGTCCACAAGCTGAACTGTTTCTGTTTCACAGGGATAAGAATAAAAATTGAGAATATGTGTTTAGAAACTTTTATAGCAATTTGACATAGTGATTTTATTCTCTTTCTTTTTTAGAAATGAGGTCTCACTATGTTGCTCAGGCTGGAGTGCAATGGCTACTCACAAATACAATCCCACTACTGATCAGTACTGGAGTTTTGACCTGCCCCATTTCTGACCTGGGCCAGTTCACCCCTTCTTAGGCAACCTATGGTCCCCGACTCCTGGGAGGTGGGAGGTCACTATGTTGATTCAGAATTTATTGTGGAGACCCAATCAGCATAGAGCACTATAGCCCAGAACTACTGGACTCAAGTGATCCTCCTGCCTCAGCCTCCTGAGTAGCTGGGTCTATAGGCACAGACTAGCATGCCTGACAACATCGTGATTTTATATCTATTGAATTTAAAAATACAAACTGTGTTTGTATTGTCTATGTTATTTTTAACCATTTATTTTTCCAGAAACTCAATTTTATTTTATTTTACAAAAGTTTCAGTCTGTGACAGGTTTGAAAATAAACAGACTGGTCAAGGGAAAAGACATCCTTGAGTCTTGAGAATGAATGGACAAGAGTGGAGAAAAGAAGGTGGAGAGAAGGGTGATAGTTCTTGAAAACCAGGCAGTTCCTTTACAGAATGGATAAGGGACGCATAGGACCATTTGAATTATTCACTGAATTACCAAATTACTACCCAAACTAAATTTATTCAAGCAGACCTAAAAAGAGACATCACGCTGTGGGGAAGGTAGTAAGATTAGTAAGAACTACAACCACTTCCTTTTCCTGCTTTTAGTGGTCTCAGCTCTACAGCTACTGTTTTGTTTTGTTTCATTTTGTTTTTGTTGTTGTTGTTTTCATTTTGGGATCTGGCAGTGTTAGAATCTACAACTACTGTTCTCCTCTCCAATTTCCCCCTCTTTTCCAAGGACCATGGTGATTCCCATCAGATGTTAAAGACTGGCTTAGCCCACACTAACCACGGGGAATCCCCAAATAGTGGAAACTTACTACTGGAAAGTCCTCTAGAGGTCTTTTTGATCCAGATGGGCAAAATGAGAATCAGAGAGGAAAAGGGACTTGTCTAAGGCCACCTGGCCTGTTACCAGTAGATACCAGGCTTTTACTCCTTGATAACCTGGGTAAATGGGAGATGAGAGAGCTTTTTTTGTCAATACCTCCATCATTTATTCTATCAGATATTCAGTTAGGTTAACAAGGAAATGTGCAGGGTCACCATGTTGTACAACTCCAGGGAGCACCAGTCAGGGTGATCTGTATACAGGAGTTGTGCAATACAACAGTACAGGTAGACACCACTTAGGAGAAAAGAGGGCTGTTGTCTGTTTACATGTTCGTTAGATTTTAGAAAGGAAATCTGATTAACCTATGTTAACAGGAAACAAAAATAACATCACTGAGCTGCTCAGAAGTGCTAAGTACTGCATTAGACATTGGCTATCCCATTGAATTCTCACTACACATCTTCTGGGTGGCTACTTTTTTTTACATTATTTCATTTTTTTATTAGGGTTGCTTTTTTTTTTTTTTTTTTTTTGCCAATGCCTACTATATTGCAAGTTGTCATGGTGGAGTGTTGGGAAAAGTTTTCAATTAGCAATAATCACACCTCAGATAAACCTCATTGGCTACAATACCACCACTGTGCAAAGCTAGAGTTGCTATTCTTATCCCTGTTTGATAAATAAGCTGAGGTTCAAAAAAGTTATGTGACTAAGTTCACATTGCTAAGAGTGGCAGAGTTAGGAATTGAATCTAAATCTATCTGATATCCAAATTCAAGCTCTTTCCGTAAGATTATGGCAGGAATTTAGGAGACTTCCTTAAAATATTGTACTCCTACCTCCTATATATGAAACAGGCACTGGGAGAAAAAAGGTACGAAGTATGCAGCCTCATCTGGACAATTCCCAGAATACTAGCACTGAGTGGCTTTTATTTAGAAAAGGAAAAGGGTCCTTTTTTTTTTTTTTTTTTTGATCTATGAGTCTATAGAGGGGTATCACAGAAACTTCCTGAATGACCCTGTTCCATTGTTTCAGTCTTTGTCCAGAATGGCATGGTTTAAGAATAATATTCATTATAGGTACTTAATTAAAACATTTATTTATTTATTTATTTATTTATTTATTTATTTATTTATTTATCGAGACTGAGTCTCGCTCTATTGCCCTGGCTGGAGTGCAGTGGCGTGATCTCAGCTCACAGCAACCTGTGTCTCCTGGGTTCAAGAGACTCTTGTGCTTCGGCCTCCTGAGTAGCTGGGATTACAGGCGCCCACCACCACGCCTGGCTAATTTTTGTATTTTTAGTAGAGACAGAGTTTCATCATGTTGGCCAGGCTGGTCTTGAACTCCTGACCTCAAGTGATCTGCTTGCCTTGGCCTACCAAAGTTCTGGGATTACAAGCATGAGCCACAACGCCTGGCCGAAATCATTTATTTCTGATTAAACAATGTGGTACTGTCATCCAGTTGTATAAACTTGTGCCAGGCTTTCACAGTGTGTTGCTTGTGCAATGTGGTCATCCACTGACACTTTCTAAAATCTAGAGGTAAAAACACTGCTCTTAGGGTGTGGTGGGGGGAGTTAAAAATGGAGCTTAAGACTTTATTAATCTTGCCATTTTGTGTGTAGTTGTTGAATGCTTGCTCGTTACACTATTTATTGTGTCTACCTTGCTACTAATGTTTGACATTCTGATACTATCCAAAGCAGATGGTCCTGGTTAGATGATCCTGAATAATCCATGGAAGAGAGGAGGGGATCTCTCAGCCTGAATATATGACATATCCCACAGAAACCCCTGGATATGTCTGTAAGTTCCTTTTATCTTCTGGTATCAGAGGGTTTTGTTTGTTTGTTTGTTTCTGGTAAGATGCAAATGGGGCTATAATCTTAAAGATTCCTGAACATCATTGCCAAAATAGTTTTTATCAACAGGTTTTTCAAGTGTTATATTTCTTCATATTACCATGCATGGCTTCCAACTTCTGTCAAATAGCTAAGTACAAATCTGTATTTTAAAAGTTATTTGGGCCAGGTATGGGAGCTGAAGTGGCCTCTTTTTATAGCATTTATTCTGAGTTCTTCACCTTGACATTTTACTGAATTATTCTTAGTCCATCTGAAGGAAGTCACCCTGAATTCTAAATACACATTTATATTTATCTGAAGAGATAGACAGGAGATAGATGACTGCCAGGTAGATAGATAGAGAGGACCTTAGTATTTGGGCCACTTCCTCTCTGAATCTCTCATGCCTTACTAAAGGAAGAGAGGCAGTTAATCCAATAGACCCCCACTTAGGGAAATAGCAGAGTTGTTAGGTATAAAAGACAGATAATAGCGTTGAGGAGGATAAGAGGAGAGACGTAAAATAGAAGTACACAATGACACACAAGCTACACACAGGAACAGACTCTAGAAAAAACCAAACACAGTAATACATAGACATGAACTACCCTATCCTTTTCCTCCCTCACCTTCCCCCAAGTCCCTGAGTTTTCTTTGGGCTCTTCCCATAACCCCCTTCCTTTTCCCCAGTCCTTTTGGCACTTACTTGATGTGTTCTGTGCGTCCAGAGCCCTCGATGGTCTTGGCTCCCCACCGCTGCTCCTTCTCAGAGATGTCATTCTGCAAATGACAGCACTCAGTAATATGTGACGGCAAGAAATGTGCCACATTGAGAAGGGCCACACAACTGATACATGCCCCCCATGTCCCCTGTGTCCACTGCCTTCTTCAGTCTGGGTCTTTACTCACATCCCCTCTATGTTTATCCCATCCTGACCCCATGTAAGAATTAAACTGGTGAGGCCGGGCATGGTGGCTTATGCCTGTAATCCTAGCATTTTAGGAGGCCGAGGCGGGTGGATCTCTTGAGGTCAAGAGTTCAAGACTAACTTGGCCAACATGATGAAACCCCATCTCTACCAAAAAAAATACAAAAATTAGCCAGGTGTGGTGGCGTGCACCTGTAGTCCCAGCTACAGGGACTACTCGGGAGGCTGAGGTAGGAGAATCGCTTGAACCTGGGCGACAGAGGTTGCAGTGAGCTGAGACTGCACCTCTGCACTCCAGCCTGGGTGACAGAGTGAGACTTGTCTCATAAAGCAAACAAACAAATAAAAAACACAAAGAATTAAACTAGTGAGCTCTGAAACCTCCATTCTTCCTCTGCATACTTCATGCCTACCCCATCTGGTCTCCTACAGCTTTTCAATCCCCCAGTTACACATGTCCAGCTTGAATCCTGGGTCATGGGCCTGGGGAGACCCAGGTTCACCTGCTTCTCAATTTCAGTATAGCCTGCCATCGCCTGTCAATCACACCGTCAAACTCACCCACGCCTGTCTCCTTTCATCCCTGATACCAGGTATCGTGCATGCCCCACAGGCGACAGCCAACTGTCCTACCAATTAGTCCCAGTAAGAGGGCTGTCTCAGTCCCAGAAGGCCCTCTTCCAAGGATCCTCAAAGGTCACAGAGTTGCCCAGATGCCCTCGCCACCCCACTCTCTGCAATATTCAAGCAAAGCTACTTCCAAACTCACCACAAAGTCAGGATCTGTGTCCCAATCATCACCCTGGGTCTCCACGGAAACAGACACATCATGGCCCACTACAGACTTCCACATCTGAGAGTGACAGGAGATGGGAATAATTAGGGACAAAAAAGGATCAAGAGGAGGGAAAATAGGAATGTTGAAGTCAAAATATAGAAGCCCAATATTTCCTGCCATTTTTTTTCTTAGAAGAAAATAGAAAATGAAGCAAAGCAAATGGGAGTTGTAGGAAGGCTTTTCTGCTCAGTTACAAGAGGAGAGATGGGGCTTTATTCAAGACAAACCAATGTGGCCTGGGCCCGCTTGGAGCTAGAGAGAAGTTGCCATGGGTGTGGGTAACACTAGGTAACCTGTAAGTCAAAATTGCTGGAATTGTTCACTTGTGTCCCGAGGCCAGCCAGGCAGTGGCTGAAGGTGGTTGGCAATGAGGGGTGCTATAATATCCCTAGAATTATGGCCTCATTTCACTCAGGTTTCTATATACGATTCCTTTGTCACTGTTGAAATACCAATTGGTTCAGTTTCTCACAAGTGAACATCTACGTCTCTCTTTACAACCTGCTGAACTATACTGAGAATTTTTCCAGCCTCTTGTCCAAGTGGTGTCCCACCTTCACCCTGAGACTGGTCACTTCACAGCTGCATAAGGTCAGTAGGGACAGTTGGCTGACATTTCCACACTGAAGAATGCATGGGAAAGCATTATTTGCTGGGAATAAGTCAGTTATTACTCAATTTTTAAAAAATGGTTCAATTATATTTCTAAAGAAAAGTAGTTCAAAAAATAGCATGTTTTCAAGTTGACAATTTATCATAGAAAAGAAAAAAGAATCATATATAATAAATCTTATTTTGAACATTAAGAGGTATTCAGTTTTTATCAACTAAATAAATGTTGCAGAAATATTTAGAGAACACTAGCTTGGAAGGGTGCCAAACTTACTCTGCTAGAGCATCCCCAGTGTTCTAGTCGGCCTTCTGGACTGTGCAGAAGGAAGAGCAGCATGGTTGCTCTGCATCTGTGGATCTTGGTGTGAAGAAGTAACAACAGACAATGCTCATCTGCTATGGTCGCTACTGAGACTTCTTGACCCTGGCACGACTTGCTAGCTGGCAACCCTTCCCTCCTCAGACACCTCATCCCATTGGATACCTTCTTCATGCTCTCCATTGTCTCCAAAGAGTTCCTTTACAACTACTCCTCGGGTTCTCCTGTCTCCACCTAGGCCTTCAGATTCTCCAGTTTTCTATTTCCACTTGAAAACTCCATCTTCTCCATTGAGCAACCCCTTAAAAACCAGCCCAGGGGAAGCCTGGGGTAAATCAGTTAAAGAGATGCTAAGGGGACACTGGGCAGATATTGACTGAGTCAGCCGTGAGTCACGGCTGAAAGCAGCTCGGCTTTCCCTGACGCGGGTGGAGACAGCAAAACAAGACTTAGAATCCTGCATCCTTACTACCCCTCTACTTCTCATCCCCTGGCTCCTGGGCTGCTGTGCAACAAAAGGACTGTCACACACAAAACTGGAATGGAGAAGTTTCTGAAATAGTCATGAGCAATAAGGAAGCAATGAGGACTGATGGTCCCATCCTCTTTCCTGTGGCTCCTCTGAGGCCTCAGCCTGACTCTCCCATTCACCCATTTTTGAAATAAAGAGTTTCTGAAATAGAGACAATTTATCTAATATCCTTGACCTATTGACCAGAAACCAGAAAGGTAAGAAGTGCTATCTAGAGGTGAGAACCAGAGAGTAATCTGGTGAGGCCTTGTTGCGATGCTGACCTCCTGCATCAAAGTACACGGACTGGGAGTCAGAAGCCCTGGCTGTCACCCCAGCTCTGTGACTAAGCCTCTGAGAGACCATCACAAGGGCATCAACAGAGTAGGTACTCATTTGCCAGGTATGAGACCAGGCGATTAATAAATACCAACTTGAATAATTTGCCAAATCAGCAGTTATCTCTGATTTCCCCAGTGGAAAATAATGAAGGGGTTAACCTAGCTAATCTGTAAAGTCTCCTTGATTTCTGACATTTGGGGATTCTGTGATCTACAATCACAGAAACTAGCCCCAGCAGAACCATCATGCCTTCTCTTGGGCTCCATCAGCACTTGGTACTCAGTGCTACTTTACATCAGTGACTACTTCCTTATCTGTTACATTTCCTATGTGGGTTTGTTTCCCTGAGACCATATGCTCTTCAAGGGCAGACACTGTTTTCTTCTCCTGTGGTCCTCCTCCCAACTCAGTACCTAGGGGAGACATGCCTTAGACTGGGTTGTAGATTGTCAGCAGAAACCAGGCAACACTTTGCTTGACGTTTGTGCTAGATGGCTCCTGAATCATTTGCCTTGAGTTTAAGTCCCTCCCTTCTGTTTCTATCTCCAGATGCTGATTTGCTACAACCACTCACAACCAGGCCTTCTGGCCATAAAAGGATAAAAGCCTACTAGTGGTGACCTTGCCCATCACCAAGGACTAAGAGCCAGGTAGGTTCCTCCTCAACAATTACTGTGTTTCCCGACTGTCCCATGGCTCAGAGTACCCACCTCCACCTGTGCGAGCCTCTGTTCTAAGCGCCCGGCTCCTCGCGTCCACACCGACTCCCTCTCTGGCTGCTGCCACTTCGGAGTGAGAAACTGAGCTGCTGCTTCAGTTCCGTATTCAGGTTTTCGTCATTTCCTGCCACCCCATCCTCACAGCTACTTCCTGAAATTTGAGTCAGTTCCTTCTGCTTTAGACACTTAAATTTTAAAAGGATTAAATGTTTCTGTGCCTGGTCTTTTTGCAAGGTTTTGACAATGGGGGTCATAGGGCAGTCATAGAAAATGCTGCTTTGACTCTGACTTTGTAATCTACTGAGAGAAACAAACATTCAACCAGAAAACATATTAGAGAATTCCATAGAACAGCACTGTATCCTAAATAGGGTGGCAGTTACGTTTGAGACTGTAAAGGAATTCAGAGCATTTGGTATGGGATGTATTCATCAAGAAAGGCTTTATGGGAGAAGTCATTTATATGTGGATTTTGAAGCATGAGACTTAAAAAGAAACTCACCCCTATATTACCCACGGCACTTAAAAGTGGAGTTTTCATATAGATGTTCAAATAAACATCGACCAGTTGAATGCCAGAAGGAATAACTCATAAGGGAAAAGGCAAGACATGGAAGGAGAAAGTTTCCTAGCTTGTTTGGGGCACTGTGGAGTCTGAGCTAACAAACTAAAGATTTGGCTCCAGATATTAGGAAGAATTCTGAAAGAACCAGGTGCTGGTCAGCTGATGGAAGGTCTTTGTGGCCTCCTGTTTCACTGCGTGTCAAGACTTGCTGCCCCTCCCTTCCCTCTTGAAGTCAGACGTGCTGAGGTGACTTGTTTTGGCCAGTGAGAGATGCCACTTTCTGGCGGAGACCGTAAGACCACTGCAAGCTTTGCTATGCTCTTTCACCACTGCCCAAGGCAACCTGCAATTCTCCATGTTGGCTCCTCCAGCAGACTGAGTCCCTGAGTGAGAAAGAACACAAGTGGAGCCCCATCCACCATGTGAGGGAATTGGAGTCTTTCACTAAATAGTCCTTTGTTTTGGCTACGGCGAATTTGAGGGTGTCTGTTATTGTATCTGACCTAGCCTCTCCTAATCTTGATTGTCTGTGGACTTCTTGATTTGTTCACAACGGTGCATTCTCCAAGGAGTTTAAGCAGGACTAGATGAAACTGGCCCATGATACAGGCACTTTTCTGCATTAGGAATATGAAGCCTCTGTCACTTCCAAATCTAAGGATTCTATGCCTGGGGGAGCTTTATTTATCCCTCCTACTTTATTACCTATTTATCGTGGTGGTACCGAAGTTATAAGGAAGAGTACATTTGTAGAAGGGAAAATAGTCTTGTAAAATCACTTGGAATCCTCATGTAGTGTCAAAATACGAATTAGACTATATACTGTGACACACCATCCAGGTACATAGTTCTCTGGAGAAACTAGAAATTAATCAGAGATGACACCAAGAAGCCCCATCTTTCTTTAGCAAATGTCACAAGTTCATTACTGATGAGGTAGTGAGGTGTATCACACAGAAATAGAACGGGCCTTGAAATCAGATAGACTTGGTTCAATTAAACCATTTACTGTACTTTGAGAAAGTGAGCTAGCTTCTCTCAAGCAGCAACTTAATATAAAAAACCATAATAGCTGGTCACGGTGGCTCCCGCCTCTAATCCCAGTACTTTGGGAGGCCAAGACGGGTGGATCACAAGGTCAGGAGTTTGAGACTAGCCTGGCCAACGTAGTGAAACCATCTCTACTAAAAATACAAAAATTAGCCAGGCATGGTGGCAGGCACCTGTAATCCCAGCAACTTGGGAGGCTGAGGCAGGAGAATCGCTTGAAACTGGAAGGCAGAGGTTGCAGTGAGTCAAGATCGTGCCACTGCACTCCAGCCTCAGTGGAAGAGTGAAACTCGGTCTCAAAACACAAAACAAAACAAAACAAAACATAATGCCCATCTAACCTGCTACATGCTATTAAGCTTCTCTTCTCCCATTCCCACCCAGAGGGATCCCTAGGGGTCTAATGTTTTCACTATGTGCTAGACAAGAGTTCTAGGACCATGCATGGACCTGCATCAATTTCATGCCCTAAGGCCCAGCTTATTTGATTCAGTATTAGGATAGATTTTCCTCACTGCATTCATCACCTGGCGTCTAGCAGCTAAGGCTGGAAGAATGCCTGCAGCTGTCACTGATATTGGCCAGTGAGAAGAAAGCCTGAATATGTAGAGCTTTCTACCCTGTAACCATTTCTGGCTACCTCCTTCCCTACTTCTCTTACCCACCTTCCACCCCGCCAGCATGCAAACACAGGTACTGAAGCACCTGTGCACATATCCATTCACTCACACATACACACACACACACACAAACTCTTCATTCTGAAAATAATTTTATTATTTTACATTTGTTCAGGAAACTTCCCAGGATGTTGTGACCAAGATTTAATCACCACAGTAGATTTAGAGCAGATCGGTCAGCCCACTGGTCTTCTCTCTTCTTTAGGGAGAGAATAGGCAGTGAACACATCATGTATACAGTAGGGAGAAAATAACCAACTGGTAGGATGGGGGAGGGGAGGGGAGGCAGGGAATAGGCACAAATGGAATTCAATCCTGGCTGTCCTTCTCAGGTCTGTCTATATTTAATTTTATCTTCCCTATATTCTCCTTCCATTGCCACAGAGGACAGAGACAATGGGGCTGAGAAACTGTAATAACTCTCACTAACAGCAAAGTAGTTTAGTACTTCAAGAGGCCAGGAGTTGCAGTGTGGTGTTAGACCAGTCAGACTCCTGGCTGAGAGTCAATGCCTACTACTGGCTCCCAGTGGCCCCTGGGCACTGTCTCAGGGCCCACGTTCCAGGAATATCTGGATATTCCTGGAACGACAAGAATTGGAACCCTGCTGTCCATAGATGCTTCTCCCTGCCCTTTGGTGAAAGGAAAGACTTGGGCCACTTAATACCTTAGTATACATGTGATCAAGGGCAAAAGCAAGGGGATTCTATCCTTATAGTCTAGGACCAGAAATTCTCCCTCCAATTATATCTGAAATTGGCAGGGAAGAAGATGCTGTCCTCCCACGTGATCTAATAGCTAAAACCCCTAGGGAGTTCCTTCAGCTCTCACCACCGTATTCTGCAAGAGACCTAAATCAGACGTCCTATGAGGTGATGTGTTCATTTCCCTGAACTTTGTTTATGGCAGAGCCACCTTCCCCCTGAAACAGGAGAAAATACAGGCAATGAGGCAAAGAAAGTTATCAATCAAAATGATACTGAACTTCAGATTATTAGGTTTATTGAAACCATCCTCTTGGCTTAGCTGACATTCCTCAGTATCTTTTACAGGACCACAAAAGATCAGGGTCCTGCAAAATCTCAACAAATATTAGGCTCAACAAACCAACTGTGATTCTCAGATTAAGCAGAAGTGTTCAGGCCCAGGGCAGTAGAAGAAAGCAGACTCGCCAGTCCCTGCAGCTCCAACCTGTCCTCGTATCCACCTCTGTTTTTGCAGGCACTTTCCGTGGAGAGTTGGAGAGAAGACCTGTAAATGGGAAGACTGTTCCACTGGAATTGATAGTTCTGATGTTAGAGGTGAGAGAATTCCAAGTTCTGAGGCGAGTGGTCCAAAGAGTAACAACTAAGTCTATAGATGGCCCGTAAAACACAGAATGAGCAGGACATGAATCATTAGAAAGTAGACGGCTGCTAGAAGTGGCACTCGGGTCCGTGAATGACAGAGTGAACGCAGGACTCGCTTCCATCCAATGCCACTCCGGGTCTGAAAGAAAAATGTGAAAGTCAGAGAGTTTTCACCCTATAGGGCTACGCTGCTTTCCCTCCTAGTAGTCTTGCACTTAAGCAAAGCTGACCCAACCACTGTAGAAAGGGGTATCCTGAGAGGAAAGTTGCCTCAGAGTCAACAACTTGGCAAATTCCACCAGGTTCTTCTAATCTTCCCCACCCTTCCAGCCTTAGACTCATCAGCTGTTCAGTGGCTGGACTTCCACATTCCTTCTCCTCAGCTCCTTGCCCCCAATACAGCCAGCCCTGTCTGATAGTAGAACACCCTCTCTTTATCCTTTTTCCTTCTTACCCTTCGACAACTGTTGCTTGTAAGATCTATTAACAGTGCCTGCTCCTGAGTGCCACAGGAGCCAATGATAGGAGTCCGGGAAGAGTCCCATTCACTGTGCTCTAACCTGAGTTGAGGAAAAAAAGAGGCATAGCATTGGTTCATAGCATAAGAGGCTGATCAGGCCAAGTCTTCCCAGTCATCCTGCCACACAATGCAGCATAGGAGGAGACTTGTAGCAAAAGCTGCTCCCACAGACATAACCCGATGCAAGGGCGGTACCAGCAGATACCTTCCTTCAGCAGCAGCAAAATGTGATGATAACTATCAGGAATTGACTGCCTACTTACTGTGTATCAGGCTCTAGGCTGGGTGCTTTACATACATTTAATCCTCAGGTTTTGGGGTTGGTCTTATTATCTTCAAAGTGCTAAGGCTTACAGAGGTTAAATTACTTGCCCACGGCGGCACAGCCAGTAAGCAGTAGAGCCAGAATTTAATACCCAGCTTTGTCTTTCAAGCCTCACGCTCTTCTTTCCACCACACACCTGACTTGGAGAAACTCGTTATATATTTTTTTCTTTTATTAAAGGCTAATAGGCAAAAGCATCCAAGGAAGATTTCTGTGGGGTTTTAAAAATTAAATTGAACTAAAAAAATTAAATTGAATTGGCAGTCTCTACTGCCTTCTGGCTCATTTTTTGCTGATTTGCTTATTTAATACTGGAACTTCTCCATTTAATGAAGAGGCTGTCATTACTCACTCAATGGTTATGTCAAACAAACAAAGGAGCTGCATGTAACAGCACATTTGATCAAGCATTTGCCTACAGGGATGAACTTTTTCATTGGGGTAGGGAGGATGAAACCCTTTCCTCCATTCTTCGTGCTTTCTCCTTATGAAAGGATATCCATTAGTTTAATACTCTTGGGATCGCTGCAGGACACATTCTTTTCTCCAGGAGAGAATACCTTAATCCAATTTGTGAGTCTAGAAAGAGAAACTGAGCATGCACAGCCTAGCTCCTTCTTTCCTGCTTCCCTCCTGAGAGCCAGGCTGACTAAAGAATACACCTTCTGTGTCTATTCCCCCATGCAATAAGCTTTTCAGAAGCAGCAGCATGGTCTGTTACCATGGAGGTCAGTCTGTCAATGTAGGCTAGGCTGAGGAAGGAAGTCTGTAGGTATTGATGAGGAAGATAGTATTGGCTGCCTTTATACTGGAAGGCCACTGAGTTCCACCTGCTCTATAGAGTACATGTGAGATTCTAATGTTACAATGGTAGTACCTGGACTAGGTAGGCAGCCCTTAATTAGCTATCCCAATTTCCATTCCGCATCAGGGCTAAAGAGGGAATTGTGGCTTGAATTAATATGGCTTGCCCACAGGCTCAAGAATCATCATCCCACACATGCAGTCTCAGCTGGTTTGGGTCAGGTTAGTTACACAAGAGGGAGATCAACCTCCCCATTGGCCAGGTTTCACCGGTCTAAACAATTCCATAGCAAGTGGAAGACAAACAGTCATGGGGCCACAGGCCTGAAAACGCTCGGCAGAGATGGCAAGACACCACACAAGGCATTTAAGCAAAGCTGGCCCACCCTCGAAGCTGCATATCAAGGCCTGAATAGGTGATGAAAATTAAGAGGTTGTGAATATGTTGGATTGGAAAGAAAGGTATCTCAAGTAAGACCTACTCAATGGGGCTGTCACCTCTGCCACATAAACTTTGCAAGAAGGCATTAATATCAGAAATGTCATTCTCTGAGGAAAGTGATCATATACATAGGTGGCTTTCTCCCAAAATATAATCAAAGTGCCTGCTTTTAACGATATTTTCCATGGAAAGGGACTTCCAGCAGCAAAACACTTGTAGCAACTCTCTATCCTCTCATGCATAGTGATTCTTTTGATGAATTGAGAATAAGGAACGAGGGATGTGTAGCTCTGCCCTTCCGAGTTACACTTGGAGCAAACTGCTCATAGGAAGCACAGTTCGCTCTGTTACTCCAATGCTCTAGTTTGGCAAGAGCAGGATTTTCTGTGAAGGAGGTCTACCTTGGCCCAACATTGTCTGTGACTAGGAGGGAAAGTTCAGGGTTAGGAAGTGCATTTGCCAACAAATAGAAAAGCCACATTCTTTTAACATCATTTTTAAAGCAGTCTTTTAATCTCTCAATCTTTTAATCTTTTAAAAAAGATTTCAATGGATTCAGATCTCAGGTAGAAAATGAAGTTGTCACTTACCTGGTCCTCTAGAAAACCCAACACCTACCTCATATAGTTATTGCTGGGATGAAATAAGATATCTTTCAATAATGGTAGATATCATTATTATTCTCTAAGAACAACTGCTTTAGAAAACACTGACTCTCCTACACTCCCAAAAGTACAGTGTTCTCTTGGGTGCCCACAATGTTGGTAAACTCATTGCAGCAACTACCTCAAGATGAGAAAAAGATCTTAAGAAATCCTGAGTCTGGCAGGAAATGTACACGAGTATGATCAGAAAGGATCGGAAGGGAACAGAGGCGATATCCCTCAGCCTTTACCGTCTGATCTGCTCCTCGGCCAGAGAGAGAGCATTCTCGGCAGCCACTCTTTGGTCTCGTTCTTCTTCCAGCAGCTTCCTTAATTCATTCACTTCCTGTCTGGTGTTGCACAGCTGCTGCTGAGCTTCAGAAAAGCTTCAGGATGAAAGGAAAACAAAGAGTATCACTAGATGCAGAACACAGTTGCTAATACAAGGGATTCAAAGTCTTCATAAGGTTGTAAAGCAAGAAAATTCATAGAAGCCTGTCTGAACACGGTATTTTAAAAGCAAAGTTGTAGAAGGATTAAATGAAGCTGCAGAAAATACCTAAAGAAATTTCAGGAACTGATTATCTTTCATTTTACTATCATAGAATCGTTAGTGGTGTGTGTGTGTGTGTGTTGGTGTTGCTCTTTTTGTTTTACAAACTTTTCACACACAAATGTTAGTTATTATTGTTACTATTTGATCCTCACATCACTTCTGTGAAGCTAATAAGACATATTAACTCCATATAAAAGACTCCAGTTAAATCTAGATTACTGCCTAATTTCTGGACTCTAGTGTATGCTCCAGGGTTGAGAGAGCCACTCCCCTACCTTTGCTGCGGCTCCCTTAGTTCCTCAGGATCACTCTTTCTGTGAACTCCATTCTTTTCCTGGGGAGCTCCTGGAGCAACATCTATATTTAGTGGCCCCTGGAAGAAGAATAAGCTTAGTAATTCAGTGACGAAAGCTCTTAAGAAAGTGTACTCGAGCAAAACGAGAGCTCGTTTACAGAGGATTATCCCCGCTTATAATTCTCAAGTCCAAATTTAGAAGTCAGAAGCTTCTGCTCTAGCAGATTACTCACCTACATAAAACTCTCGTCTTGATTAGATTTTTCTCCCAGATTCTCATTCTTGAATTTCTCCTCTTAAAAGTAAAGTCTGGGCCGAGCACCGCGGCTCACGCCTATAATCCCAGCACTTTGGGAGGCCGAGGCGGGTGGATCACAAGGTCAGGAGTTCAAGACCAGCCTGGCCAAGATGGCGAAACCCTGTCTCTACTAAAAATACAAAAAAATTAGCCAGGTGTGGTGGCAGGCGCCTGTAATCCCAGCAACTCGGGAGGCTGAGGCAGAGAACTGCTTGAACCCGGGAGGCGGAGGTTGCAGTGAGCCGAGATCGTGCCACTGCACTCCAGCCTGGGTGACAGAGCGAGACTCCGTCTTAAAAAAAAAAAAAGTTAAGTCTGCTGTGGATGTTTATGGATTTTCCAGATGCCACTTTGATCCTTCCCTTGCTCGCCAGCCCCTCCCAAACCCCTTCTCCTCCTCCGTATCCTATATGTCTTCATACTAATTCTCAGGCTCCTCCAACTTCAATGCTGCACTCCTCTCCCTGGCTGTCAACAGTGCTGCCTGTTTCGTTTCTCAGGTCCGAAGTTTCCTACAATTTTCTTATTGCTTAAAGCAAAATCAATACTTCCTCTGTTTCAGAGTACCAAAAGTCTCGGTCATCGCTGTTTCCTACTCATGTTTTGATTTCTCTCCCACCATCTCACTGATCTTTTTTCTTCTAATTGCTTCACTGTAATTTTTCTCAGACCTTATTCCCATGTCAATTAACTCTTTCTTCTCTCTCATTTTCTTCCCTGACACCTAATTACATTAACTTCTTCCGTAACTTCTTCCATACTTCCACCACTTACACTAAATGTCATCACACTTTTCCCAGTCTCTCACCTTCTCCTTACTCACCGCCTGCAGCTCTTGAACCTGCTTCTCCAAGACTGCACAGTGATTTAAAAGGTCACCATAGTGCTGCTGGTTCTCACGAAGACTCTGACTGGTATCGCAGAGCTGAATGGAAAGGGTGTTTTTCTCTTCCAGTAGCTGAGAGAACTGAAACAGAAGCGAGGATAAGCACCATCCTGCAGTACTATAAGGAGTGCTTAGGCGAACTGTTCTGAGTTTTCAGGATTGAATTTTCCTATGGAAGACCTTTGTTTCAGCAACAGCAACAATAGCACTTTGTGTTCCTTCAAAGTTGGAAAAAGCATAATTTTTTTTCTTTTTTTTTACCAAGACAGAAAACAATTCTGGAGGAGTAGCAGAAAGGTTTTCTTGTTTTGTTTTTTAAAAGGGTGCCCAGTACATTAACTGAAAAACCATGAAGCAGAAATCCATAAGCAATCTAATAAGATAGGCTATTCTGGGTACATAAGAGGGAGAAGGCAGTGCCTCAGGTCGAAGTTCACGCTACTAACAAATGACTATAATCTCCAGAACTCAATATGGCTGGAGAGAGCTGTCACCCCAAAATGTGTGCAATAATATGACTAGGCAGATTCCTCAGTACCATAAAGGGTTATAAGTTACTGAGAGAATAGAATAAAAAGTTATAAAATGTGGTAGAAGGGAGAAACAGAATAAATCCCAACATGTCTATGTGTATGTCAGAAACTGTATTGGGAGCATAGATTCCCCAGGTAGAAACATTTCAGTCCCTTAAAGCAGAACTCTCCTCTACTGCATGACTAACAGGTCATCGTTCAGTCTTCCCTTGAACGTGTTCAGTGTTAGGGTGCCCACTACCTGACAAAGCAACCCGAACCATTTAAAAAACTGAAAATTCGTTTTTATATTGAATGAAAAATTTACCTATTGTAGCTTCTCCCCATTGATTTGAATTTGGTACTCTGGAACTACAATTCTCTCACTTGCAGGCTGTCAAGTTTTAAGTTTTAGTTGTGATTAGCCTCCAGGTACATTAATAACCACAGAGATGTCTCTCCAACTTATATACTGTAGGACCATGTACATTATATGAGAGGAACCCAGTATACCAGTTGCATGTTCAGTCTTTTCTTGATGATTCTTTTTTGTAAGTTTTTGTGAAAAAAAGTTGAAACAAACAATGTTTTAGAGGAGAGGCGACAGTTTTCTAGAGACAACTGTGAGAAAGGGCATTTGATGCATATAAAAAATTAGAACAAGAGAATCCATACATACTTGTAAAAGTGCTCTGTTAGCTGAAAATTGCTCTTCGGATGTAGGGTTATTTTTTGTTTGTCATTCTGAACAGCAATGTTAGCTTACAAAGTACTTTCACTAGTATCATCTTATTTGAGACAGACAGAGAAAGGATTTCTGTCCTTGTTTACAAATGGCTAGTAGATGTCAAACCAGGACTCAAGTGTGGTTCTTGATTCCAAGTCTAGAGCTCTATCTACTATCTGATGGTGTCCAATCTGACAGTCTAGCAATGAAAGTTAAGAAAATTATAGAATTTTGTTTTCATCCATCTCATGTTTTTACGTTTTTACGTTTCTAGCACATTTTTACATTATATACAAACATCCAACCAGCTGGTAGAAATGCAGTCATCCTTTATTACCTATGGGGTATTGGTTTCAGGACCACCCCTGGACTCCCAACTCCCAGTATACCAAAATTTAAGGGTTGCTCAAATCCCTTATATATAATGGCAGGGTATTTGCATATAACTTATATGCAACCTCCCATATACTTAAAATATTTTTAAATTCATGCATAATAGATGTACATATTTTCAGGATACATGCTACAATGTAATATATTCATATAATTTGTAAAGATCAAATCAGTGTATCTGGAATATCCATCACCTTAAGTATTTGTCTTTCCTTTATGCTAGAAGCATTTAAATTCTTCTCTTCTAGGTATTTTTAAATGTACAATCGATTGTGGTAAACTATAATCACCTATTGATTTACCTAACACTAGGTCTTATTTCTTCTATCAAACCATGTATTTGTACCCATTAATCAACTTCTCTTCATTCCCTCCTCTCCTTTATCCTTCCCAGCCTTTAGTAACTACCCAATGCACTCTCTACCTTCATGAAATTAACTTTTTTTTGCTCCCACACATGAATGAGAATGTGATATTTGTCTTTCTGTTCTTGGCTTATTTCACTTAACATAATGTCCTCCAGCTCCATCCATGTTGCCATGAATGACAGAATTTCATACCTCTTTATAGCTAAATAATATTCCCTTGTGTATATATACCACATTTTTAATCTATTCATCTGTTGATGGGTACTTAGGTTGATTCTATATTTTGTTTTTTATGAATAGTGCTGCAATAAACATGGGAGTACAGATGTCTTTTTGATATATTGACTTCCTTTCTTTTAGATATGTGGGTTGCTGAATCATATGGTAGTTCCATTTTTTGCTTTTAGATATACCTCCATACTGTTCTCCACAGTGGCTGTACTAACTTACATTGCTAACAGTGTATGGGAGTTCCCCTTTCTCTGCATCCTTGCCAGCATCTGTTACTGCCTGTCTTTTTGATAAAAGCCATTTCAGCAGAGGTGAGATGATATCTCACTATTGCTTTGATTCACAATTCTCTGATGATTAGTGATGCTGAGTTTTGTTTTAATATCTGTTGGCCATTTGTATGTCTTCTTTTGAGAAATGTCTATTCAGATGTTTCGTCAATTTTTAAATTGAGTTATTTGTTTTCTTGCTATTTAATTGTTTGAGTCCCTTATATATTCTGGTTATTAATCCCTTGGTAGATGGGTAGTTTGCAAATGTTTTCTCTCATTTTGTGGATTGTCTCTTCACTCTGTTGATTGCTTCCTTTGCCGTACAGAGCCTTTTAGCTTGCTATAATCCTATTTGTCTGTTTTTGCCTTGGTTGCCTGTACTTTTCAGGTCTCACACAAAAAAGCCTTGACCAGATCCATGTGCTGAAGCATTTTCACAAGTTTTGTTCTAGTAGTTTCATAGTTTCAGATCTTAGAATTAAGTCTTTAATCCATTTTGATTTGATTTTTGTATGATGAGAGATAGGAGTCTAGTTTTATTTTTCTGCATATAGATATCCAGTTTCCCAGCACTATTTATTGGAGAAATTGTCCTTTCTCCAGCGTATGTTCTTGGTGCCTTTGTCAAGGATAAGTTGCCCCTAAATGCCTGGCTTTATACCTGGGTTTTTAATTGTTTCATTGGTGATCTGTGTGTTTGTTTTTATGCCCGTATCATGCTGATTAATCAGATAGTGTGATGCTTCCAGCTTTGTTTTGTGTGTGTGTATGTTTTTTTAGATGGAGTCTCACTCTGTCACCCAGGCTGGAGTGCAGTGGTGCAATCTCGGCTCACTGTAACCTCCACCTTCCAGGTTCAAGCAATTCTCTGCCTCAGCATCCCAAGTATCTGGGATTACAGGCGCCCACCACCATGCCAAGATAATTTTTGTATTTTTAGTAGAGACGGGGTTTCACCATGTTGGCCAGGCTGGTCTTGAACTCCTGACCTCAGGTGATCCACCTGCCTCGGCTTCCCAAAGTGCTGGGATTACAGGCGTGAGCCACCACACTCGGCCCAGCTTTCTTCTTTTTAATCAAGATTGAGTTAGCTATTTAGGAGTTTTTGTGGTTACCTACACATTAAATTTTTTTTTCCATTTTTGTGAAGAATGTCATTGGTATTTTGATAGGGATTGCATTTAACCTGTAGATTGTTTTGTGTAGTACTGTCATTTTAATGTTATTAATTCTTCTAATCCATGAGCATGAAATATCTTCCCTTTTTTAGTGTCCTTTTCAATTTCTTTCAGTGTTTTATAAATCTTTCACTTCTTTGGTTAAATTGATTCCTAAGTATTTTAAGTTCTTTGTAGCTATTGTAAATGGGATTGCTATCTGTCTGTCTGTCTATCTATCTATCTATCTATCTATCTAGATCGATCTATCTATCTATCTATCTATCTATCTATCTATCTATCTATCTATTTTTGAAACACAGTCTCGCTTTGTCGCCCAGGCTGGAGTGCAGTGGTGCGATCTCAGCTATTGCAACCTCCGCCTCCCAGGTTCAAGTGATTCACATGCCTCAGCCACCTGAGTAGCTGGGATTACAGGTGTGCACCACCATGCCTGGCTAATTTTTGTATTTTTAGTAGAGAAGGGATTTCGCTATGTTGGCCAGACTGGTCTCAAACTCCTGGCCTCAAGTGATCTGCCCACCTTGGCCTCCCAAAGTGCAAAGATTACAGGCATGAGCCACCATGGCTGACTGGGATTGCTTTCTTGATTTCTTTTCCAGATTGTTTGCTGTTGGCATATATAAATGCAACTGGTGTTTGCCTGTTGATTTTGTATCCTGCAACTTTACTGAATTCGTTTATCAGTTCTAACAGTTTTTTGGTGGATTCTTTCGGTTTTTCTAAGTATAAGGTCAGATCATCAGCAAAAAAGGCTAATTTGACCTCTTCTTTCCAATCTGGATGTGCTTTATTTTCTTTTGCCTAATTGCTCTAGCTAGGGTGTCTAGTAATATATTGAATAACAGTGGTGAAAGTGGGCATCCTTGTCTTATTCCAGATCTTAGAGGAAACGCCTTCAATCTTTCCCTGTTCAGTACAATGTTATCTGTGGCCGCCATATACTTTAAATAATCTCTAGATTACTTATAATACGTAACACAATGCAAATGCTATATAAATAGTTGTTATACTGTATTTTTAAAATTCATGTTTTTTTCCTGAATATTTTCAATCTACAGTTAATTAAATCTGTGAATGCAGAAACCACCAATATGAAGGGCCAACTATAAATATAAAACCTGAACATCTGACAAAAGAATTAGGGCAGTGGCTTAGAGAACAATCTATGCTGAGAGCCCATCTACTACAATCTCATTCTGGGGCCCAAGAAGCAATTCTCCTAGTTAGCTGGGGCTCATTCAGAGTGAGACTAAGCTCATGAGATTGTAAGCTTCATGAAGGAATATGTGTATCCTCAGTACTTAGCACACAGCCAGGCTCATGGAAGAAAAATAATAGTTATTAGTTTAATGGCTGAATAAGGCTAGGAATGAGGTGCCTTTCTTACAGATGAGTTCTAAAGGAAGAACTGTTTCTCACTCAGAATGACAGTGACCGATGCAGTGTTTCTCACACTTCAAGTGGAATTACATATCTCAATAAAGGTGTTAACACAACTTTATCACTTAGAATCCAGTATATAAATATACGTAGTTAAAACTAAAGTTTGTCAAAGACAGACAAATTCTTTATTATATATTACATACATGTTTTTACCTCATTTCTTTTTCTGTAAAAACACCAACTGCACTATTTGTAATAGCCCCAAACTGGAGAAGCCCAAATGTCCTTCAACAGAATAGAGATTGTGGTATATGCCTACAGTGCAATACTACACAGCATGAGAGTGGAAAAATGACACTATATGCAACGACATGGATGAATCTCACAAAATAAATGAAGCAATACAAAAGAGAAGGTATGACGCCATTTATATGTAGTTCTAAGTGGGTAGGAGTGAACAGAAGACACAAGGGACTTCTGGAGTTCTTGTATGTTCTGATTCTAGATCTGGGTGCTGATTATATATATAGGCATCTTCACTTTGTGAAAATATATCATGATGTACTTATGATTTATTTACTTTTCTGTATGTTTTACTTCAATAAAACATTAAAATTTTTTTAGTTGTTACCCACCAAAATGATTTCATCATTAATTAATGGTCCTGAATTTCAGTTTAAAACACTGTCCTAGACAGACAAATGCCCAGTGTGATTCAGAGTCTAATGTTTGGAGAGTAAATGTAACAGAGATGAGATGGGAGTTAGTTTACGAAAAAAAGAGACAGGCTAGAGCTGTAAAGGGTGGAACTTCCGGAAATAGCTGATTTGCTGGAAGGGGAACTGCATGGGAGCTGCTCTGGAGTCCCTTTGAAAACTCCCAGACAAATCTACCAATAAAGGGTCTGCAGTTTAACCAATTCATTTGGGCCTGCAAACTTTAAAAACTGCAAATGTCTCCTCCAAGTTAATAGTGTAGTCTCTGATACTTCAGTGTCAATTAGTTGAATTTAACTACATTTAATAAGTACCTTCTATATATGCAGTCACTGTGCTTTTCCACATACATGATCACGTTTATCTCAGACTGACTTCCTCCTAACACCTCAGGCAAGTTACTTACCACTCCAGGGCCTTTTTCCTCATCTGTGAAAATAGCCTAGTGATCTTTATAATTTTTGGATCACAGATCCCTTGGTCAACTGATGAGTTCTTGTGATGAAAAGCTTATACACACACACTATTGTGCATACAATTTTTGGGCATTCTTGGCTCTCCTCAAAGCTAATCTCTGGACTTCTGATTCTGATTGATCTCTAAATATCTTGTAGTTCTATCATAGACTACTTAGCTGAGTTCCTCTCAACAGGGCAGAACTAGGGCAGGTGCCACTAAAAAATATTTTGAATAGCCAGGGAGCAACAGGAGGACAGTTCTTAAGAGGGTGGGGTAGGGAGTAGCCTCAGCATTAATACAAGTGATACAGGTCAGGGGGAAGGCTTCCCAAAGTAGTTGGCTTCTTCACTCTTACTCTCTGAATTTATCCAATCATTCCCAAGGACTCACCAAGGGCAAAGAACAAGAAATGGCCCTGTGTCCAGGGCTTTGGAATAAGCACCCAGGTCCTGAGAAAGGTGAAACTTGTGTACCCTAAGATATGCTACAGCTGGGACTCTATGCTGAATCAGCTTCTATTTGCCTTCCTGTTCCAGTCATGGAAAAAAGAAACTGAATTCCAGTCTAACAGGAAACACTTACCTTGCTGTTCAGTTGCTGAATTCTTAATTCCTTTTGGTGAATTTCCTTTAAGCTGTCATTGAGCTGGGTCCTGAGAAGTTCTGTCTCATAAATCAGATTTTGTGACCCATCTGGGGAAGCTGATGTCTCTGGGGATGCCTGCCAGGACACAAGCATTGATGAAATTCTCTCCTAAGATTGCTCATGCTTAATTCCTTCCCTCTAGAAATCCTGTCCGCCCCATAGGAAGTCATAAGGTGGCTTATGGGCACTTAAAAGTGGCAGATACTTAATTTGTAGTAAGTTGATGCTTTCTGGTTTAGTGCCTTTAAAAAAAAAAAAAAAAACTTTCTCTGCAATCATTATCATTTGTTTAAAAATTTATCTCTGAGTAACAATCAGCATTGAAATTACTCACCTGTCTTTGGTATTGCACTTTGAGGGGCTGAGCCTGGGAGGAAGAAGACCTCAATTCCCTTATAAGATTCTGCAGATGACTGAGCTGCTGATCTTTATCTGAAATAGCCATAAGGTACTGTTCCTTCATTCTCCTCTCATGTATTTCCCAGGAACTCTTCTCCATCCTAGAAAAAACATGACACAATCACAGGTAAAAAATATATGTGTAGCTGGGCATGGTAGCTCGCACCTGTAACCTCAGCACTTTGCTTATCTTCAAAGTTACTCAAATCTGGAAGGTAAAGAAAGAAAGGCTAAGAAAAAGGTGGAAAGAGAAAATGTGGAGAAAAAACAGAAATCTTTTTTTCTCTATCTCTCTTTCTCTTCCCCAAGGGTCAATTATATAAGGAAATAAGGAAAATAAATATCCTTTTAGATTGCCATTAGAGGAAATTTAAAGAAGAAAGGCTGCAGGAAATAAGCCTTTAGAGGCCTTTAGAGCTTTGCAGCTCTTCTTAGGTTTACACTAGTAGCTGAACACTTTAATATTTCTGTAGTTCTAGGTGATGTGGAGATAAGATTAGAGGATTAAGCGATGCTCTGACACGGTACCAGTCACCTTTGGAGGACCCTGAATTCAATGCTCAGCATTAAAGTGCATCTGAAGGACACAGCAAGCACCTAAACTTTTGATGATATATTAAGATTCTAACAGAATAAAGCTGGGGTGCTAATCCCTGAAGAAAAATGGAGGTCAAAATGGAGCAATTTATCTTTTCTCTTGAGATTCAATTTCGAAAAGAAGAAACAAATTTATATTTCTAGAGAGCAAAACTCAGTTGCTTTGCCTTTTTTTTTTTTACTTGCTCTGCAATCATCATCATTTGTTTAAAGAAAAAAAAATTGTTCTTGTATTATCTGGGGAAGCTGCCAACTCCATGCAATGAGCTTGATACATTTCACTTATAAGCAAGTCCATAAAGATGTTAAATATGAAAATCTTTTAGATGTAATTTTACTCCATAACATTTAAATCACTGAATTCTAAAAAGCATTTTGCTATATCAATGTTGCTTAAGGTTTAAAATCTTGGGTGTCTGAACATTAAGAACTCTCTTAGAGATGTTATGATATTTATACTATATTGACAGTTGTCATTCTAGTGGCCCCTTGTAAGCTGGATAGGAATTGAGACTCCAACTCATATTTTCTGTATTCATTTGCCTCTTGTCCTCTAACATTGGTGAGACAAAGCGGGTGCTGTGTGATCAGCAGCAATGTCCAACATGGTAATTCTCCTTTTAATATCAAATCTTGAAAGCTTTTTGAATTTGTTTTTCTTTTTTTTTTTTTTTTTTGAAACAGGGTCTCACTCTGTCACCCAGGCTAGAGTGCAGTGGCATGATGTTGGCTCACTGAAACCTCCACCTCCCGGGTTCAAGCAATTCTCCTGCCTCAGTCTCCCAAGCAGCTGGGATTACAGGCGCACGCCACCATGCCCAGATAATTTTTGTATTTTTAGTAGAGACAGCCAGGCTGGTCTTGAACTCCTGACCTCAGATGATCCACCCGCCTTGGCCTCCCAAAGTGATGGGATTACAGGTGTGAGCCACCGCGCCCAGCCAAGTTTGAATTTATTAAGGCAGCATGAACCATCTTAAGTTAAACAGTTACAACCTCCCCAAAATGAGGCTGCAACAACTAGACCTGTTTTTATACACTAAGTGTTTATTCTTGGGATTAAATTTGTTAGAAAAATTGAATTTAAAAAAAATCAGAATTATAGATCCTATCTTAATTTCTTCTGCCATGATAGCATTGTTATTGTTCTGTTCCTTAAAAACAAGAGCTAGGATTTCTGGTTCTAGACAAAATAAAATAAACACATTTCTCCTTATTCCTCCAACTAAGGCTGAGTATCCCTAATCAGAAAATCAGAAATACTCCAAAATCCAAAACTTTTTGGGCACTGCAATGACACTCAAAGGAAATGCTCATTTAGATAATGCAAATATTCCAAAATCCAAAAAAATCCACAATCCAAAACACTTCCAATCCCAAGCATTTCAGATAAGGAATACTCAACCTGCATAGATAAAACCCTTTGGCCTTATAAATAAAAACAAACATAAGAAAATTTAGAAAGATGAAGGTGGCAAGCCAGCTAGGGATCCCCAGACTTGAGGAATGACATGGTGGCAAGTTCCTTGGTTTACCATTTGTATTCTGCATATCCCAAACTGGATACTGGAGAATTCCATGACCCAGGAACACCAATGAGTACCAGGTTTACTCTGTCTTGACAAAGGACCAGGAAGGGACAGTCTAGTTAGACAGAGACATTCATGATAATAACCACCATACTCCAGGCAAACAACATGGAAAAACCACAGTATCTCACCACTCCCATTAACAAAGACCTGGTAGATGAGCTAGTTACCTTCTTGGCTGGTGATAACAAGGTACACCTCACCCTCCCTACTGGAGTAGTGTCAGAAAAGGCCAAGTATGGAGCTTGGGCTCTCATGACCACCTAGTGTTAAGAAGGTTCCTCTCTCCGACTGCCCCTCCTCCCCCCACTCCCACTGTGGTATCACTGGAGGCAACATGTGGGGCCTGGACATCCACCTCCACCATAACAAGGTTGATAAGGCACTCTTCCTTGTCCCTGCAGAGGTGGTATCAGAAGAGACCAAGTGGGGAATCTGGGACTTTGAGTACCACCCAGTAGTAACAAGATGCCCCTCTTCAACCATTCCCCATAGTGTCAGTGGAGGCTAAGCGGACAGCCTGGACTTTCACCACCACCTGGCAATAATGAGGTGCCCCTCTCCATTCCTTCCAGCACAGTATCAATGGAGGCCATGTGGGCATCATGGACTTTCACTTCCCCTGGCAGTATCAGGACATCCCTTCCTTCTAGGGGTATCAACGAAAGTTGAATGGGGTGCCTGGAGTTCACCATCCACCTAGTGTCTCCTTTCCTCTGCTGGTGTGTTGTCAGTGAAGCCTGCTAACACAGAAGATTCAAATAAGACTGAAAGTCTTATAATCTCCAAAATGTTCGGAATATAACTAAAAATCACTCATCATACCAAGAACCAGGAAAACCACAACTTGATTAAGAAAAGGAAATCAACAGATTATAACATTGAGGTGACACAGATATTAGAATTATATGACAAGAATTTTACAGCAGCCATCATAGAAATGCTTCAACAAGCAATTACTAAGATACTGGAAAAAGTATAGAAAGCTTCAGCAAAGAAAGAGAAGATGTAAAGAAGAACTGAATGGAAATTTTAGAACTGAAAAATACAATATCCAAACTAAAAAGCTAACTCACTGGGTGCCACAGCAGAATGGAGGTAGGAAGCAGAGAACTTGAAAATCAAATAGAAAATACCAAATCTGAATGATAAAGAGAAAATAATCAATAAACTGGATTTCATCAAAATTAAAAAGACCCTGTTGAGGGAGATAAAAGATAAGCTGCAAATTGGGAAAAAATATTTGCAAACCACAAATCAAACACAGAATGCATACCTATAATATATAAAGAATGCTTAAAACTTAACAGTAAAAAGTTAACCCAATTAGAAAATGGACAAAAGGCACAAACAGATATTTCATCAAAGAGGATATATGGATGTCAAATACGCACATTAAAAAGATGTTTGGCCATTATGCAAAGTGGTTTTGCAGTTTCTTAAAAAACAAAACATTCACTTACTCTATGAGCTAGCATTTGCACTCCTGGGCAATTATCCCAAAGAAATGAAAACTTATGTCCACACAAAAACCTATATACAAATGTTCATAGTAGCACTATTAGAGTAGCTAAAAATTAAAAACACTATGCATGTCCTTCAACAGGTGAATACAGTGGTATATTCATAATATGAAACATTATTTATAATGAAAAGAATGAACTACGATACGTACAACAATACTGATGGATCTCAAGGGCATTATGGCACATGAAAAAAGCCAATTTCAAAGGGTTATTCCAGTTAGAAAACATTCTAAGCCGGGCACAGTGGCTCACGCCTGTAATTCCAACACTTTGGGTGGCCGAGGCAGGGGAATCATGAGGTCAGGAGATCGAGACCATCCTGGCTAACACGGTGAAACCCCATCTCTACTAAATATACAAAAAAATTAGCTGGGCATGGTGGTTGGCGCCTGTAGTCCTAGCTACTCGGGAGGCTAAGGCAGGAGAATGGCGTGAACCCAGGAGGTGGAGCTTGCAGTGAGCCGAGATCGCGCCACTGGCTCCAGCCTGGGCCACAGAGCGAGACTCTGTCTCAAAAAAAAAAAAAAAAAAAAAGAAAAGAAAACATTCTCAAAATGACAAAATTGAAAACAGGTGAGTGGTTGCTAGGGGTTGAGGATGCAAGGAGGGTAGGGAAGGGAGGAACGTGACTATAGACTAGTAGCACAAAGGACGTATTTGTGGTGATGGAGTAGTTCTGTGTTTTGGTTTTGGTGGTGCTTACATAAATACACATGTCACAAAATTGTATAGAACCACACACACAGCTACTCAAATGCATGTAAAAATGGTGGAATCTGAATGTGGTCTGTGAATTGTACAAATGGCAGTTTCCTGGTTTTGATACTGTGCTACAGTTATATAAGATGTTACCACTGGAAGAAACTGGGTGAAGTGTACATAGAAGCTCTCTGCACTATCTTCCCAAATCTACAATTATTTCAAAATAAAAAGGTAAAATGAAAAGAGTTGAAAAGGAGGGATTATCGTACCTGAGCTGATGCAGCTCATGCTGCCAGGAGAGGTTTTCCTGCCTGAGTTCTTCTTGCATAATCTGAAATGTTTTTGTCTTATCTTGATACTCCTGAAGTTGAGCCTTCAGTGGACGTAACTCTGTGATCTCTTGATTAATCTGTAAGTATTGCTGCTGCAGATTCTTCAATTCCTTCAGCTTTAACCAAAGGGAAAGTAAAAGGATTATTTGTCACATCTCATTCATTTAACTATAAGTAATTGGTAGCTCCCTACTAAGCAGTCAGACACTACAACATGAAACCAGCACCTAACAGTCCACTGACGACATATCACTGCAGCATAAGTCTCTAAAGTGGTGAAATACATGCAGCTAGGCTGATGGAAATCACCCATGGAGCTGCCATCGAGGCTGCAGGGTCTGACTATTCCTGCAACTTCTACTCCTTTTCCTGGTTCCTAAGGTCGTAAGTTCACTTTAGGGCTACAATTCTGATGTGGGGTAGACTTAAGAGACCTACAGCTTCACTGTGGGTGGTCACATCCTAAAACAAGAACTAGTCATGTGTCCTTGTTAGGGTTCTTAACTTTCCTACAGGCCTATCAATCTTAATTGTAGCTTAGTGGATACTGATTATAAAGAAGGCACTGCTGCTCAGTGGTTAAGGACACAGGCTCTGGAGTTAGATATCGTACTACTTCTTGGACATGTGACCCAATGCATGTTCTTCATACCCTCTAAGTCTTAATTTTCCTCATCTATTAAATGAAGATAATTATAGTACCTTTTTCATAAGAATATGAGAAGTAAATGAGCAAATTAATGCACTTCACACATAAAGTTAGTGATGACGACAGACTTGCCTTTAATTAGCAACACTGCCTACCTACATTTCAGATATATTTTCAAGCTCTTTATCTCCAATACTCATTAAAAGCTTAGTAATACTTGGGAGAAATAATATCAGGACATCTGGGAAAAGATGGGGGTCTTGTTCACACACCTCTTTCACCCACTTAGAAACATCGCTAAAGCTAAAATAATAGCATTTTTTAAAGCACAAAACACAAGAACAGGAAAAACAATAGAGAAATCAGCAACAATAAAATTAATTTTGGAAGCTGAAAAGCAGATGAGTAAGTGGTAACTGACTTAACAGATCTGAGAAAGCAGAATCTAAAGCTGACAGTAAGAAAATCCAAGAATCAGTAGAACGTACTCTGCAGAATCTTCAAAAGGCTCAGGAATTAGCAGCATCATGTACCTCTGGAAAATACGGTGATGGGGGTGGGAGGGAGGTGATAGCTGAGATAAGGAGGTCTAGATGAAAGCTGCCTAAGAAGCAATTTTTTTTTTTTGGAGAGACGGAGTCTCAGTATGTTGCCCAGGTTGGTTTCAAACTCAAGGGCTCAAGTGATCCTTCCACCTTGGCCTCCCAAAGTGCTGGGATTACAGGCATGAGCCACTGTGCCTGGCCAGAAAACAACTTCATCCATAGATCCCCTCCTCAGCTCCACACTTTTTGTTACTCCAACAGACAACTAATTTTATTCTCTGGAGAGGTAAAAGAAGTGTCTGTGGACTATGGCACATGAGGCACAGTTGCAAGTAAGGGTACTGTTCCAAATAGAGTGAATGCATGCTTCCTGAGTGCTTGAAGCCTTTCCCCTACTGAGCTTGAAGACTGCTGGTAAAAAGCCTTTTCCCTCCACAATGGAAATGAGAAGTCTTCTCTTGAAAATCTGACCAGCCCAAGAGAAACTAAAGATACTGAGATAAGGGCTACCAATAAGCTCAATAAGATCATCATGCAATGAAACTCCATTGGTAAGCCCTACCCACAAGCTTTTAGACCCTCCCCTTAAACATGAAGAGTACACTGAGGATTAACCTTCACCTGAAGAATGGCTAACATTAAGGAAGGGAAGAAAACCAACTGGAGAAGGTAATTTAGAAGAGATTATCAGGTGAGAAAATGTAATGTACTCAAAGATTTAAGAGATAATATTGTAAATAAGAAACATTATAGCATAAATTAAAAATTATAAAGAAAAACTCATTATAAGAAAATGTCAAAAAACAAAACTACCACCACTAGCCTTAGAAAAAGAAGTTAAGGGATCCTGAGCAACATGGCCTAATAGGAACAGCTCCAGCCTCCAGCTCCCAGCACAAACAACACAGAAGACGGGTGATTTCTGCATTTTCAACTGAGGTACTGGGTTCATCTCAGTGGGGAGTGCCCAACAATCAGTGCTGGTCAGCTGATGCAGCCCAACCAGTGAGAGCTGAAGCAGGGTGAGGCACTGCCTCACCTGGGAAGCGCAAGGGGGAGGGGAATCCTGTTCCTAGCCAAGGGAAACTGAGACACACAACACCTGGAAAATCAGGTAACTCCCACCCTAATACTGCGCTTTACCAAGGGTCTTAGCAAACGGCACACTAGGAGATTATATCCCACACCTGGCCTGGAGGGTCCCACACCCACGGAGCTTCCCTCATTGCTAGCACAGCAGTCGGAGATCTAACTGCAAGGCAGCAGTTGGAAAACACTCTGCAGAATATCATCCAGGAGAACTTCCCCAACCTAGTAAGGCAGGCCAACATTCAAATTCAGGAAATACAGAGAATGCCACAAAGATACTCCTCGAGAAGAGTAACTCCAAGACACATAATTGTCAGATTACCCAAAGTTGAAAGGAAGGAAAAAATCTTAAGTTCAGGCAGAGAGAAAGGTCGGGTTACCCACAAAGGGAAGCCCATAAGACTAACAGCAGATCTCTCGGCAGAAACTCTCCAAGCCAGAAGAGCGGGGGCCAATATTCAGCGCTCTTAAAGAAAAGAATTTTCAACCCAGAATTTCATATCCAGCCAAACTAAGTTTCGTAAATGAAAGAGAAATAAAATCTTTTACAGATAAGCAAATGCTTAGAGATTTTGTCACCACCAGGCCTGCTCTACAAGAGACGGTGAAGGAAGCACTAAACATGGAAAGGAACAACCAGTACCAGCCATTGCAAAAACATGCCAAAATGTAAAGACCATCAATGCTAGGAAAAAACTGTATCAACTAATGAGCAAAATAACCAGCTAATATCACAATGACAGGACCAAGTTCACACATAACAATATTAACCTTCAATGTAAATGGACTAAATGGTCCAATTAAAATACACAGACTGGCAAATTGGATAAAGAGTCAAGACCCATCAGTTTGCTGTATTCAGGAGACCCATGCAGACACACACACAGGCTCAAAATAAAGGGATGGAGGAAGATCTACCAAGCAAATGGAAAACAAAAAAAAGCAGGGGTTGCAATCCTAGTCTCTGATAAAACAGACTTGAAACCATCAAAAATCAAAAGAGACAAGGCCATTACATAATGGTAAAGGGATCAATTCAACAGGAAGAGCTAACTATCCTAAATATATATGCACCCAATACAGGAGCACCCAGGTTCATAAAGCAAGTCCTTAAAGACTTACAAAGAGACTTACACTCCCATACAATAATAATGGGAGACTTCAACACCCCACTGTCAACATTAGACAGATCAATGACACAGAAAGTTAATAAGAATATCCAGGAATTGAACTCAACTGCAGCAAGTGGACCTAATAGACATCTACAGAACATTCCACCCCAAATCAACAGAATATACATTCTTCTCAGCACCACATCACACTTATTCCAAAATTGACCACATAGTTGGAAGTAAAGCACTCCTCAGCAAATGTACAAGAACAGAAATTATAACAAACTCTCTCGCAGACCACAGTGCAATCAAACTAGAACTCAGGACTAAGAAACTCAATCAAAACCGCTCAACTACATGGAAACTGAACAACCTGCTCCTGAATGACTAGTGGGTACATAACGAAATGAAAGCAGAAATAAAGATGCTCTTTGAAGCCAAAGAGAACAAAGATACAACATACCAGAATCTCTGGGACACATTTACAGCAGTGTGTAGAGGGAAATTTATAGCACTAAATGCCCACAAGAGAAAGCTGGAAAGATCCAAAACTGACACCCTAACATCACAATTAAAAGAACTAGAGAAGCAAGAGCAAACACATTCAAAAGTTAGCAGAAGGCAAGAAATAACTAAGATCAGAGCAGAACTGAATGAGATAGAGACACAAAAAACTCTCCAAAAAATCAATGAATCCAGGAGTTGGTTTTTTGAAAAGATCAACAAAATTGATAGACCACCAGCAAGACTAATAAAGAAGAAAAGAGAGAAGAATCAAATAGACACAATAAACAATGATAAAGGGGATATCACCACCAATCCCACAGAAATACAAACTACCATCAGAGAATACTATAAACACCTCTATGCAAATAAACTAGAAAACACAGAAGAAATGGATAATTTGCTGGATACTTACACTCCTCCAAGACTAAACCAGGAAGAAGTTGAATCCCTGAATAGACCAATAGCAGGCTCTGAAATTGAGGCAATAATTAATAGCCTACCAACCAAAAAAAGTCCAGGATCAGACGGATTCACAGTCGAATTATACCAGAGGTACAGGAGGAACTGGTACCATTCCTTCTGAAATTATTCCAATCAATAGAAAAAGAGGGAATCCTCCCTAACTCATTTTATGAGGCCAACATCATCCTGATACCAAAGCCTGGCAGAGACACAACAAAATAGAGAATTTCAGACCAATATCCCTGATGAACATCGAAGCAAAAATCCTCAATAAAATACTGGCATACCGAATCCAGCAGCACATCAAAAAGCTTATCCACCATGATCAAGTGGGCTTCATCCCTGGGATGCAAGGCTGGTTCAACATATGCAAATCAATAAACGTAATCCAGCATATAAACAGAACCAAAGACAAAAACCACATGATTATCTCAATAGATGCAGAAAAGGCCTTTGATAAAATTCAACAGCCCTTCATGCTAAAAACTCTCAATAAATTCGGTATTGATGGAACGTATCTCAAAATAATAAGAGCTATTTATGACAAACCCACAGCCAATATCATACTGAATGGGCAAAAACTGGAAGCATTCCCTTTGAAAACTGGCACAAGACAGGGATGCCTTCTCTCACCACTCCTATTCAACATAGTGTTGGAAGTTCTGGCTAGGGCAATCAGGCGAGAGAAAGAAATCAAGGGTATTCAGTTAGGAAAAGAAGAAGTCAAATTGTCCCTGCTTGCAGATGACATGATTGTATATTTCGAAAACCCCATTGTCTCAGCCCAAAATCTCCTTAAGCTGATAAGCAACTTCAGCAAAGTCTCAGGATACAAAATCAATGTGCAAAAATCACAAGCATTGTTATACACCAGTAACAGACAACAGAGAGCCAAATCAGGAATGAACTCCCATTCACAATAGCTTCAAAGAGAATAAAATGCCTAGGAATCCAACTTACATGGGATGTAAAGGACCTCTTCAAGGAGAACTACAAACCACTGCTTAGTGAAATAAAAGAGGACACAAACAAATGGAAGAACATACCATGCTCGTGGATAGGAAGAATCAATATTGTGAAAATGGCCATACTGCCCAAGGTAATTTAGAGATTCAATGCCATCCCTATCAAGCTACCAATGACTTTCATCACAGAATTGGAAAAAACTGCTTTAAAGTTCATATGGAACCAAACAAGACCCTGCATTGCCAAGACAATCCTAAGCCAAAAGAACAAAGCTGGAGGCATCACGCTACCTGACTTCAAACTATACTACAAGGTTACAGTAACCAAAACAGCATGGTACTGGTACCAAAACAGAGATATAGACCAATGGAACAGAACAGAGACCTCAGAAATAATACCAGACATCTACAGCCATCTGATCTTTGACAAACTTGACAAAAACAAGAAATGGGGAAAGGATTCCCTATTTAATAAATGGTGCTGGGAAAATTGGATAGCCATAAGTAGAAAGCTGAAACTGAATCCTTTCCTTACTCCTTATACGAAAATTAATTCAAGATGGATTAGAGACTTAAATGTTAGACCTAATACCATAAAATCCCTAGAAGAAAACCTAGGTAATACCATTCAGGACATAGGCATGGGCAAGGACTTCATGTCTAAAACACTAAAAGCAATGGCAACAAAAGCCAAAATTGACAAATGGGATCTCATTAAACTAAAGAGCTTCTGCACAGCAAAAGAAACTACCATCAGAGTGAACAGGCAACCTACAGAATGGGAGAAAATTTTTGCAATCTACTCATCTGACAAAGGGCTAATATCCAGAACCTACAAAGAACTCAAACAAATTTACAAGAAAAAAACAAACAACCCCATCAAAAAGTGGGCAAAGGATATGAACAGACATTTCTCAAAAGAAGACATTCATACAGCCAACAGACACATGAAAAAATGCTCATCATCACTGGCCATCAGAGAAATGCAAATCAAAACCACAATGAGATACCATCTCACACCAGTTAGAATGGCGATCATTAAAAACTCAGGAAACAACAGGTGCTGGAGAGGATGTGGAGAAATAGGAACACTTTTACACTGTTGGTGGGATTGTAAACTAGTTCAACCGTTGTGGAAAACAGTATGGCTATTCCTCAAGGATCTAGAACTAGAAATACCATATGACCCAGCCATCCCATTACTGGGTATATACCCAAAGGATTATAAATCATGCTGCTATAAAGACACATGCACACGTATGTTTATTGCGGCACTATTCACAATAGCAAAGACTTGGAATCAACCCAAATGTCCATCAGTGACAGACTGGATTAAGAAAATGTGGCACACACACACCATGGAATACTATGGAGCCATAAAAAAGGATGAGTTTGTGTCCTTTGTAGGGACATGGATGCAACTGGAAACCATCATTCTCAGCAAACTATCGCAAGAACACCGCATGCTGTCACTCATAGGTGGGAATTGAACAGTGAGATCACTTGGACATGAGAAGGGGAACATCACACACTGGGGCCTATTATGGGGAGGGGGAATTGGGGAGGGATGGCAAGGGAGTTATACCTGTTGTAAATGAGGAGTTAATGGGTGCTGATGAGTTGATGGGTGCAGCACACCAACATGGCACATGTATACATAGGTAACTAACCTGCACGTTGTACACATGTACCCTAGAGCTTAAAGTATAATAAAAAAAAAAAAGAAAAAGAAGTTAAGAAAATCTATCTATGAGACAAAGAAAAAAATTCCTTAGACATTAAAAATAGAATGGCACAAATGAAAAAAAATTTGGAATCAAAATACAAAGGTAAGAAAATCTTCCAGAAATACAGCAAAAAAAGAGAGAAAAGGTAAGAAAATTAGAGAAGCATTCGAGAAGGTCCTACATCTAAATAACAAAAATTTCAGAAATAAGACAACAGAGAAAAAGGATAGAAGAAAATGGTAAAAAAATAATTCAATGAAATTTCCAAAAAGCTGCTAGTATGATTTCTTAGATTCAAAGGACTAGTTAGCATGATAAAGAAAAAAAGACCTATACCAAATTATACAATCAAAAAATTCCAGAATAGGGGAGAAAGGGAGGGAAGGTGGGGTGAGGGGAAGAGAAGTGAGAAACAGATGACATACAAAGGATCAGGAATCAGAATAGCTTTAGATTGTGAACCACATATAACCTAAAAAGCTATAAACCAATGTTTTCACAGTTTTCAAGGGAAATTATTTTCAGCCTAGAATTCTATATCCAACAAAACTATCCACCAGGTAAGAGAGATAAAAAGACATTTTCAATAGCTACTGAATGATTTATTCCAAGAAAAAGATGGCACAAAATCAAGAAAACGAATACATAGAATAGACGAAATAGGAGATCTAATATAGGAGAAAGGTGAAGGGAAATATTCTAGGATAGAAAGTGTATCCTAGGAGTACAGGGCCACTGGTTCATGTAGAAGGAAATCAGGTACTCCGGGAGAATTTTCTTCCTGAAGATGACATTGATGGCAATAAACATCTTGAGAGGAGATGTGGACAAATGGCAGTAAATCTGAGGTTAAATTACATTAAGTGCAAAGAAAACTAAGTAACAACAATAACAAAAATTGTTATTAGTCTGGGAAAAACAGACTCAGGAAAATAAAAGTAACATGTCTCTAATGCTCTAGTAGCATTTGTAGTCATAAAAATGCAAATCTGAATTGGTTTAACCAAAATTAAAATTAAATTATATCAAGAAAATGAGGAAGGTCAGGCGTGGTGGCTCACGCCTGTAATCCCAGCACTTTGGGAGGCCGAGGTGGGCGGATCACAAGGTCAGGAGATCGAGAACATCCTGGCTAACACAGTGAAACCCCGTCTCTACTAAAAACACAAAAACTTAGCTGGGTGTGGTGGTGGGCGCCTGTAGTCCCAGGTACTTGGGAGGCTGAGGCAGGAGAATGGCGTCAACCTGGGAGGCAGAGCTTGCAGTGAGCCGAGATCGTGCCACTGCACTCCAGCCTGGGCGACAGAGTGAGACTCCGTCCCCCAAAAAAAAAAAAAAAAAAAAAAAGAAAAGAAAAGAAAAAGAAAAAGAAAAAAGAAAATGAGGAAGGGGTTTGTATTAAAATGTGCACACACTGGCTGGGCGCAGTGGCTCACGCCTGTAATCCCAACACTTTGGGAGTCCAAGGCAGGCGGATCATGATGTCAAGAGATTGAGATCATCCTGGCCAACATGGTGAAACCCCGTCTCTACTAAAAATACAAAAATTAGGTGGGCATCGTGGTGCACGCCTGTAGTCCCAGCTCCTTGGGAGGCTGAGGCAGAAGAATCACTTGAACCCGGGAGGCGGAGGTTGCAGTGAGCTGAGATCGCACCACTGCACTCCAGCCTGGGGACAGAGCAAGACTCCGTTTCAAATAAATAAATAAGTAAAAAGTGCATACACTAATAGGTTTTACTGTGAAAGCAGGGGGAGTAGAGCGCTAAACCCTGTTAGTGTAAAGAAAGTCAATAGTTGATGCAACAAATGAAGAGCCAAAAAATGCAATATAAGCATGATATTTAGATACAGAGGAAATACTGAAATAAGCTAAAAGGTTGACAGCAAATTGCCTCAGAAGAAATGGGGTTGATGTAGTACTACTCTTAGCTTTTCTCACCAAACATTGTAGAATTTAGTGACTAATTAAATATGTGCCATATAACTTAATTTTTAACTCAAACCCCAAAACGTATTTTTGTTTTGATTTAAGGCAAAAACATATTCCTTTATGCAATCCATTCAATCCATAGTATCTAGACTAGAGGTATCCTAGAATGGATCATCAGAAAGCTGTGTGCCTGGGACTGCATTTTAGCTCCTTGGAGTGGTAGTTTTAGTGAACTGGACATAATTCTTTTGCTATGCACTTACATTAAGGTACAGCTAAATAAAAACCCTAAAAAACATATTATTATATTTACTGTAGAGAAGTAATGGATGTTTCACAACTGCATAGTCTTCTCTTTATGGGAACACAGAAGAAATTTCTTACAGGCCTCAATACTTAAAGACTATTCTTGTCTTGAGTAGGTGATTTTTCTTTCTCCTTTTCTCCTAGACGATGAATACTGCAGTCATGCATGTGGTTTTCATTCCCTCTTTCTGATGGCTAATAGAAACCTCAGAGCATGTGTCTTTATAGCAGCATAATTTATAATCCTTTGGGTATATACCCAGTAATGGGATGGCTGGGTCATATGGTACATCTAGTTCTAGATCCTTGAGGAATCGCCATACTGTTTTCCATAATGGTTGAACTAGTTTACAATCCCACCAACAGTGTAAAAGTGTTCCTATTTCTCCACATCCTCTCCAGCACCTGTTGTTTCCTGACTTTTTAATGATCGCCATTCTAACTGGTGTGAGATGGTATCTCATTGTGGTTTTGATTTGCATTTCTCTGATGGCCAGTGATGATGAGCATTTTTTCATGTGTCTGTTGGCTGTATGAATGTCTTCTTTTGAGAAATGTCTGTTCATATCCTTTGCCCACTTTTTGATGGGGTTGTTTGTTTTTTTCTTGTAAATTTGTTTGAGTTCTTTGTAAGTTCTGGATATTAGCCCTTTGTCAGATGAGTAGATTGCAAAAATTTTCTCCCATTCTGTAGGTTGCCTGTTCACTCTGATGGTAGTTTCTTTTGCTGTGCAGAAGCTCTTTAATTTAATGAGATCCCATTTGTCAATTTTGGCTTTTGCTGCCGTTGCTTTTGGTGTTTTAGACATGAAGTCTTTGCCCATGCCTATGTCCTGAATGGTACTACCTAGGTTTTCCTCTAGGATTTTTATGGTATTAGGTCTAACATTTAAGTCTCTAATCCATCTTGAATTAAGACACATGCACACGTATGTTTATTGCAGCACTATTCACAATAGCAAAGACTTGGAATCAACCCAAATGTCCATCAGTGACAGATTGGATTAAGAAAATGTGGCACATATACACCATGGAATACTATGCAGCCATCAAAAAGGATGAGTTTGCGTCCTTTGTAGGGACATGGATGCAGCTGGAAACCATCATTCTTAGCAAACTATCACAAGAACAGAAAACCAAACACCGCATGTTCTCACTCATAGGTGGGAACTGAACAATGAGATCACTTGGACTCAGGAAGGGGAACATCACACACAGGGGCCTATCATGGGGAGGGGGGAGGGGGGAGGGATTGCATTGGGAGTTATACCTGATGTAAATGATGAGTTGATGGGTGCAGCACACCAACATGGCACAAGTATACATATGTAACAAACCTGCACGTTATGCACATGTACCCTACAACTTAAAGTACAATAATAATAAATAAATTTAAAAAAAAAAAAAAAAAAAAAGAAACCTCAGAGCAAACTATGGATCCCGCTTTCTAACACAGTATAGAACATAGTAACTTCCCCTTGGGACACTAACCTTACTCCTGGTTTAATCTTTTTCTAGCCTATCCTCTTTTTCTCTTCCATCTCAGTCCCTTTTATTTTATCTTGAAAAACTGTTTATATCTTTATATGCTACCCCAAATCATTTTCAAAATGAGGAGCGCATAGATAAATACAGGCACCCCTAAAGATATGCCATCTGCTTAGTCAATTCTATGCTAAAGATGTACAAACAAGTATAAGACATGACACCAGGAGTTTGCAATCTAATTGGGGAAATAAAAAATAGTGTATAGAAATTAAACACATGCACACACACACACACACACACACACAATATGGCAATATGGGACAAATGGTAAGTAAAGTACTAGGGAAGTACAAAGGCAAAAGACAATCAGGCAATCACGAAATATAAGCAGAGGATTTGAGCTCTGGAATGACCTTTAAATAGTGGGAAATAGATACTCAAAAAAGGAAAGCAATTGGGAGAACATTTTGGCTGCAGATGATAATATGGCTAAGTAGGAGGTACCAGGTATGATTATTGTGTACTGAGTAGATCAGTTTGGCGTGAATGAAGGGTATGAGTAGGGAGCAGTAAAAGGGAACGCTGGAAAGGTATGGATAAATTATAGGATCTTGACCAGGTGCGATGGCTCACGCCTGTAATTCCAGCACTTTGGGAGCTGAGGCAGGTGGATAACCTGAGGTCAGGAGTTCAAGACCAGCCTCGCCAATATGGTGAAAGTCCATCTCTACTAAAAATACAAAAATTAGCTAGGTGTGGTGGTGCATGTCTGTAGTCCCAGCTACTTGGGAGGCTGAGGCAGGAGAATTGCTTGAACCTGGGAGGCAGAGGTTACAGTGAGCCAAGATTGTACCACTGCACTCCAGTCTGGGTGACAGAGCAAGACTCCATCTCAAAAACAAACAAACAAACAAAACAAAAACAGGGTCTTAAATGCCAGACTAAAGGGGGTTTGAATACTAAGTCTATTCGAGAGATAATACAACTTTTAAACATTTTTAAGTAGTGCAATAACAAAATAGAGTTTCAGAAAGACTTATTCGGCCATGGTCTGAAAATACTGGAGAGATGATAACCTGGAAGCAACATTATTACAACAGTTTAAGGATAAAGTGTTAGAGCTTATCTTAGGATGTTGAAGATGGAAAAGAAAAATATTTGAGGCACATTGTGAATAAAAGAGTGATACATCTTGAGGGTTAAATAAAATAAAATCACAGTTATGAGCCTTTGAGAACAGAGTAATATGACTGTGAATTACAGAAACATGAAAATAAAAAAGTTGGCTTGGCTGTAACTATCCAGCAAACAAAAATGTGCAAAGTTGAGTGCGTAGTGTTTATAACAGATAAGAATAATAAAGCAATTCACTGAATTAAACATAGTTAGCTAATTCAGAATCTATCCTAACAGCTCCACGAAAAAAGATTTTGACTTGGAAGGTAATCAATACCAGCATATCATAAATTACAGCTTTGAGGCACATACTGTCCTGATGAATAGAACCTTTTGCATTTACGTTCTGAAAAGACAGACAAAAGGCCAAGCTCTCAGGGCAAAGTCAACTGAACTCAAATTATTTAAAAAATATAAACAGGTATGCGTATGTTGGAAGTCAAAACCACAACTGAACAGAAGGGCTTTGTTCAGATTACAGAAGGGGAAAGACTGTCTATAATATAGGATATTAAGTGAAATAGGAATGAATACAATTACCTACAATGAAAAGGAGAAACTGACTCTACAGTTAGGGGAAATAATCTTTTCACTAGAGCTAATCTTAAAAATTAGAATTTTCAGATTGTGGGTATGGGTCACATTTCAAAATGGAAAACCCAGCCTTTCAAAACTCCATTTATTTCCTATTTGGCCTATTTTCCTACAAATACAAAGCCTTGACAGAGTTAAGAGACTATCATGAAAGTGAAGACAGTAACATTGCAAAGTAGAATCCCCTAACAAGCCAAGAGTGGTGGCTCATGCTTGTACTCCCGGCTATTTGGGAGGCTGAGGCAGGAGGACTGCTTGAGCCCAGGAGTTCAGTAGAATCCCCTGACAACCTGGCTTGGCTCATACAGTTCCAGTTTTTGCCCCTCAATCTTGGGAGACCTGGATTAAACTCCTGGCTCCTACTAAAAGCTGTCAAATGTCAGCATTAGGAAGCCTTTTTAGCTTTTTCTCCCATTGGAAATGTTGGGTATTAAAAGGAAGTGGGTAAATGGTTCAGCCTGCAAATAAAACTTTACAAAAAAGTCATTTAAACTTATTTAAAGAAACTCTTTTTACATTTAACTTTTTTTTATTTTTGACAAATTAGGGTTTAGTTACCCATGAGATGAACTGAGTCCTTCCTGCTCCAAATTCTACCAGATAATCTATTGCTAAATTGTAAGCAAGGCACTAAATGGTAACACTTCCACTCTAAGAAGGCGCTAAGTGATCCTTTTGCTTTCTTTCAGTTAAGCTATGACAAATTCTGGAAACATTTACATGTGTCTTTGTGTATATCAAATATATAAAACAGCTTTCCACCTCAGTCCTTTTATAACAAATGGAGAGTTTTTGTGCCAAGGAAATTTCTGATTTTTTTTCTAATGGTATTGGCAGGTTTCGCAATTTAAATCATGTTTCTGTGTTTCTCTAAGAACAAACAGAACCTGTGGGATATATAATACTTCCCCTGAGTGCCCAGATAATATGTATAAGAATGTGTTTATCCTTTTCTGTAAAAATAAATTAAAAGAAAGGTTCAAAAACTCTTAAACAGATCAGAAAGAAATAACTAGCTACTCACTAGTCTGTCTCTGTCATTTTGGAGTGAAGACATAGCCTTTTTTAAACTCTGTACTTCAGCCAGGCTGGTGGCAGGCTGAGCTGCAGACCTCTGCTTCCCTTCCTCTGACTTTCGAAATTTCTCCAGCTCATTCCACAGGTGATCTCTCTCATTCTGTAGACTGGCCATAGCCTTGGAAAAGGACTGCACTTGGTTATAAGAATCTTCTAGTTGTGAGGACAAGTGAAGCAGTTGCTCATCTTTGGATAGGAGCTGTTGGTTAAGTTTCTCAAGGTAAGATAAGCTGTTTTCCTCAGGCAAGTCCATTGAAAAGGTGGTTTCAGAAAGAAGAGCATGTCTTTCTCTGTTTAAGAGTCCCTGTTGTTCTTTCAACTGTGCCAATTCCTTCAGACTGGCATCATATTTCCTTTTCAGTTCATCAAGTTCCTCATTGGCATGATCTCTACTATTTTGCAAGGAACTCATAGACCTTCCAAAAGACTGAATTTGTGCTGTGAGATCTTTATTTTCTTTGGTGACCATGAGTAACTTCTGTTCCATCTCCACCAGATCTCTTGCTAGTTCTGCTACTCTCTCTTCTGCTGTTTCAGTTTCATTTCTCATTATCCCTGCATCATGATGAAGATGCTTTAATTCTTTCTTCAGTTTATCTTCAATTTCACCTACCTTCTTGGCAGCTTCCTTTTGAACACAAACCAATTCTTCTTCCAGTTCTGTAATTCTCTTTTGAGAGGAGGAAAGCAAAGCACTTAACCTCTGTAGCTCTTCTTCTTTTACTTTTAACTGGGCATGATAGATTCCTAAAGTACCTTCTTCTTGCAAGGCTGTTACTTGTCTCGTTAGCTGGGATACAGACACTTTCAAACTCTCAATCTCTTTAGATAAATCTCGTTTCTCCTCTTGCAGGGCATTAGAGGACCTCTGCAGATCCTCATTTGCTTCCTCAGATTCCTTCAGCTTTTCTTCTAATTTAGCATATTTATTTTTCAGCTCCTTATTTTGCTGAAGTTGAGCTTCAAGAAGTTGCTTTTGTTGGCTGTCCTTTATTGATATCACTTGGTTCAGGTCTTCTCTATATTGGATCAGTTCTGCATCTAGCTTGGCATTCTCAGAATTGAGATCATCCATATGACTTCTCAAGCCTCGTATTTCTTCTTTAAGCTTATTATTCTCAGCAGCAGCCTCTTGGATGAGTTGGTCTTTTTCCAAGATTACAGAGAGATGTCGCTCTTCCAGCTGCTGATAGTCACCCACTATGCGGTCTCGATCATTTTGGAGAGAAGACATGGATTTAACAAAGGAATCCAACTGTGCCTTTTGCTGAATGTTTTCCTTTTTGATGGCATTCAGTGTTTCCATGAGCTGATTGGTTTTGTCAACAGCCTTCTTGTTCTCCTCTTCTAAAACAATATTCTCCTCTTCCTCCTGGGACAGCAGGTTTTCCAGCTCTTTAATTTCTTTATCATGTTGCTGACGCAGTTCAGCAATAGCTACTTGGATTGCCTCTTCCTTGCCAGAAAGCAGGCTTATCATCTTTTGCTCTTTCATATTTATTTCTTCATGCAGCCTACTGGTCAGTTCTCTGGAGGCCTGAAGATCAGTCTCCAGTTGTTCATAACTGAACTTAGAATTTTGAATATCAGCCTCTTGCTGCCTTATGATCCCTTCCAAATTTTCTTTTTGTTCCTTACATTTTTCTAAAGAGTTACTTAAATCAGTCAGCTGGTCTTTGAGAATGTTAAGTTCTGATTCCAACTTAGCTAATTCATTCTGAGAATTGTGGTACAGGTGGCGTGTCTCTTCTAGCTGGGACAAAAGTTCCTTGTTTTCCCCCTGTAGAGTATCACAGACCTTCTGTTGAAGCTGGACCTCTGTCTGGGCCTTGGACTCCCAAATCTGCTTGTCATGTTCAAGCCTGAAAGAGAGAGAAGGTCATTAGTTACAGATTTCAAGAAAAAAACTATGTTTCCCAAAGAACAAATACTATAACATGTACTCAATAGATTTACAAATGAATTAACATTCATAACAGGTGTTAAATGTTTTACTGAAGATGTATTAATTCTCTGTACCTACATATTTATCTACTGAGTGCTATGTATTAAAGGTATATCACACCTAAGGGTTCATATATTTAAGTCATAAACTCCAAAATATGTCATTTAGTGACATGGTTTTCGACATCCTGAAAAGTAACATTTTCTCCTACTTTATTCTACTTTGCTCCAGACAAGCTAATGTCTGGCTTCTCTAAGGGATAATCTTGATATGAAAGGCAGTGAGGAAATCTATTTTAGAACAAAAGGGTCCTATTAGAAGCAAGGAATACAAAGGATGAGAGACATTGTTAGTTCTAGAGCTTAAAAAGTGATATAAAATTGAAATTTGAGAAAAAATAACTCTACAAGGCATATGCAGTATCAATTAATGTGGACTACAGGAAGGAGAAAAGATGAGACTATCTAGGACACCAAGGCAATTAATTTGAGAGTACTCTGGTAAAAATCCAGGCAAGAGTAGTTGAAATGGAAATGAAAAGAAATACAGAGGCCAGGTGTAGTGGTTCATGCCAGTAATCCTAGCACTTTGGGAGGCCGAGGCGGGTGGATCACCTGAGGTCAGGAGTTCGAGACCAGCCCGGCCAACATGGTGAAACCCTGTCTCTACTAAAAATACAAAAAATTAGTTGGACGTGGTGGTAGGCTCCTGTAATCCCAGCTACTGAGAAGGCTGAGGCAGGAGAATTGCTTGAACCCAGGAAGTAGAGGTTGCAGTGAGCCAAAAGCACGCCATTGCACTCCAGCCTGGGTGATAAGAGCAAGACTCCATCTTAAACAAAACAGAAATAAAGAAATCTCTCAATAGAAAGATGGGAAGAGAAGATGTGAACTTTTCATGTTCATACAGTTGTAGCAGGATTGTTCTTTGCCAAAAAAAGAGTAGATGTGAGAGGGAATATATCTCCCATGGGAATTTATGCCAAAATTAGTCCCATTGTCTAAAAGGAAACAAATAGTTTAGAGACTTTCTTTGCTTCCAGTTACGTCTGGAGGAGGAAAAAATTCACTACTCATTTACCTGGAAATGTTAATCTTTAATTCCTCCATATGGATGGACATCTGTCTAAGCTGATCCTTTAGAACACTGCAATTCTCTTCTTTGAGTCTAATTTCTTCTTCTTTGGTTTGAATCGCATCACTAAACTTCCTCTCCCATTTCTTAGCTTCATCTATTACCCTGTCGCGATCATCCTGGAGGGAAGACATGCTCTTAGTAAAGGCTGCAAGCTGGGCCACAGTACTGTCCAAGTTTTCCTGAACTTGCTGAATTTCCTTGTCTTTCTTGTTCAAAGTAACCTGAATCTCTCCAATTGTCTCTTCCAAGTGGACTTTTTCTCTGCGCAAAGCATCCAGCTTCTCTTGCATATTCTTCTTCTCTTTCAGGTGCTTCTCTTCTGCCTGTTCCAGTCTTCGCTCAAGATCTTCATCCTTTTGTTTCATTTGGCTTTTAACTGATTCTTTATTTGACTGGAGTTCCTTTTTCAACTTGAGATTGTCTGCTAGGACCCTTGCTGCTTCACTTTGTGTGTCATCTAGCAGGACTTTGAAGCTAGCTAATTCTGCTTGTGCCTTTTTGCGGTGTTCAACTGCTTGAGCCAGATTTTCTTTGGTTATTTCCAAATCTTTTTGAGACTCAGTTTGAACAAATTCTAGAGCTTTAACAGTTCTCTCCAGAGCACTAATTTTCTCTTGATACCTGATGCAGTCCTTCTGTAGCTGCTTTACTTCTTGTTGTTTTTCTTTTAACAGTTCCTGAAGTTCCTTTGCATGGCTTTTATTTCCAGGTTCTTTCTGAGCACCTTGTATTTTCTCCAAATATTCCTTTCGTATTTCTGATTCCACCTTAGTTTTTTCCTTGACTAACTGCTGCTTTTCTTCTTCCAGTTCACTCACACACTTTTTAAGGTTCTTCATTTCAGATTCCAATAGCTCATTTTTTATTTGGGCATCTGTAACATCCTGACAATAATTCCCAATGCTTCCATTAAGTTCTGCTAATTGATTCATAAGCCTCTCTTCCAAATCATCTTTCTCTTCTTCTGCTGTCTCCTTTAGTTTGGTAACTCTGGAGAGTTCTTCTTGGATTTGCTGATTTAACAGGTTCATTTTGCTTACTTCTTCCTGAAGCAGTTTTAGTTCACCATCCTTTGTTGATATCTGACTCAGTAAGGCATTTCTCTCATTTTCTAGAGTCTGGCTAAATTCCTTGTTTTTCTGCTTCTCCTCCTCTAATCCAGCAATTCTTTCCTTGAGCTGATCAATCTGCTGTAGGTAGTTATTAATTTCATCATGTGAGCTGACATCCTCACTTACAGCAGGGTTGGCACTGTTCTCTGAAGGAACCGATTCTGAACATGCAGGCCTTGTGCTCATACTCAGAGAGTCTTGATCTTCAGTCTCACCTGGTATAGACTGTGTGGCCTCTTCCGTGACATTCATTTGGTTATCGTGTTTCTCAGTGGCCTCTAGGTTAGCTTGTTTAGATACATTACTTTCTAACTGATGCTTTAAATCTTGAACCTCTTCACTTAGAGAGTCTTTCTCCGACATTAAAGACTGAAACTTCTTAGAAAGGGTTTCATACTCCATTTTGACCCTTTCAAGTTCTTCTTTCATGCTGGCATTGGAAGAAAGAAGTGTTTCCATACACTCTTTAGCTGTACCTCCTGCAGGGTGCACCTCTGCCCTAAGCCGGTCATTCTCTTCTTCCAGCTCTAGGATTTTCTGCTGTTTAGATTTAGCAAACTTTCTCATCTTTTCTTTCATTTCCTCCATTTCTTTCTCAGCTTCCTGCAACTGCTTTTCTGTCTCCTTCTTGTTTGCCTCTGTGCTTCTTAACTTGCCATACAGTTCTTGTTTCTCTTGCCTCACAGCTTCCACCACGTGCTGAATCCTTTCTGCTTCATTACTAACATTCTCATAGGACTGCAGAAGAATTTCATACTCTTTTTGTAGTTCCTTGTGTTTCTCTTGCCACTCACTACTTTCTGCAATCTTAGAAGACTTCAAAGATTCAATTTCCTTCACTAACTTTTCCTTGTCTTCAGTAAGACCCTCTAGAGCTAGTTTTAGACTTTCACAGGAGCCACTGAGACTTTGATTTTCCAATAAAGACCTGTCCATTTCTGTAATGAGTTTGTCTCTTTCTTCTTGAAGAAGAGCTAACCTCCCTAAGACTCTATCTTTTTCTTTATTTTGAGCAGAAACATGGCTTTCCACATCTGCCAGAGACTTGGTGAGATGTTCAATGGTATCTCTGGCCAAAGACAATTCCTCTTGGAGACTTTTGTTTTCTTTTAGTGCTTCTTTTCGGGAAATAAGGGCAGCTTGCAGTTTCCTTTGTATTTGTTGCTTTGCTCTACTTTCTTCTTCAATCTCTTCTGGTTTTTGCTTCATTTCACAAAGTTCCACCTGTAGCTGCTTTATCCTCTCATCATGCTCTTTGGCTTGCATTTCTAGCTGTGTATGTAGAGCCTTAATTAAATCTTCTTGTTCTATTATCTCTGTCTGTATTTTAGTGAGAGCTGCTTCTTTCTCACGAAGTTGTCCAGAAAGGTAGCTAACGTCTTCTTCCTTTTCGCTTATGAGTTTTTGTAGTTCATCTAGCTCAGGTTGCAATTCTCTTAGATGTTCTAGACCAGCAATTTGTAGTTGGCTGCTTTCCAATTTCTGCTGCAGGCTTTCTGCACGAACTTCAGCTTCATGGGATGCTGTCTTTAGACTCTCAATTTCTAAACCCTGTTTATTTATCTGGTCTTGTAACTGAAATACCTCTTCTGATTTTTTAGTAAGTTCACTTGTTGTAGAACTAATTTTCAATTCTAACTCTTCTTTCTCAGTCTCTATTTCCTTCAGCTGGGCCTTAATCTGGGCAACAGAAGTTCCGCCCTGCAGAGCACTCGCATCTTCAGAATGAGAAGGCCAGTCTGGGCACAAGTTGGACTCTAAAACAGGTTGAGTGTGATGCTGTTCTGTGGCTTTGAATAAAGGTTCTTCTAAACCCGGAGTGGGAGAGCACCATTCCTGCTGGTCAGGGCTTGGGAGTTTTCCGTCTATGGATTCCCTTACTTGAATCTGGAGTTGCCTTAGCTGGTCTCCAATATTCTCATTTTCCTTGCTTTGCTCATCAAACTGTTCTTGTAAGCGATTGTAGTCATCTTTCTGTTGCTTTAGCTCCTCCCTAAGATGTCTTTCTTTTTCCTGTGCCTTTTTAAGAATTGCCTTGCGGGAGGTTAAGGCTTCCTGTAGCTTCTTTTGAAGTTGCTCCTTTTCTTTTTCAAGGGCCAGTATCTTTTCTTCTAGTTCTGGTTTCCAGTGTTCACCACTATCTGTACCAGGTGGACTTATCACCACTGTTTCCTTTACAAGTGCTACGGAGTCCCCATCACTTGCATCCGTGTTACTTGTGGTTAACTTCTGGATAATTACTTGGTTTTCACTGATTTCTGCTTGGAGCAAATCTATTTGGTTTGTTTTATCTTGCAAGGTCTGATTCATCTCTTTGACCAGAGCCTGTAATTGTTCTTCAGCTGCCATCTTTTCTTCCAAATCCTTCCTTATATGCTCTAGTTCCACTTCTTTCTCATATATTGTCTGTTTTAAAGAAATTTCTATTTCTTGGCACTTAGAAGTCACACATTTTTCTGAGTATTCTTTGTTTTCTTTATCTTCTTCCACTTCTCCCCTCTCACTCTCACTGAGTGGGATCTCTTTCTTAGATTGATCTTTCAAGTTGGCTAATTCCTCTTCCAATCTACTGACTCTTTGAAGAAGCTCCTTTCTGTTAATAAGAGCTGCCTGGAGCTTTCTCTTTCTCTGCTCATTTTCTTTCTTCAGAAGGTCAAATTCATGCTGGAGTTCTTCCTTACTTATCAGTCCTGCTGGGCTCATCTCATCATAATTTTGTTTAAGGCCAGAAACAACTTCATTATCTTCTTCTACTTGCTCTTTTTTTGCTTCCTCAGCTCTGGATAATAAATTTAGCTGTTCTTTAAGAGTCTTAATTTCAACCCCAAGAGAAAACTTCTCTTCATTAAGCTGAACCATTTTCTCAGTCATACTAAAGCTGATTTCTGTCACTTGTTGATCCTTCTCCTCGATGGTTTGTTGGAGGGTTTCCACATCTCTCTTTTTCTCCAGTAAGAGCTGATCCATTTTTGCTATTTCAAGTTCCTTCTGTGAAAGAGCCTGGGACAGTTCTTCGACCTTACTTGAGATATGCCTCACACGTTCTGCCCCCTCAAGCACTTCACTTTCCTTATTTTGCAGCTGGCTTTGCAGGCTTCTTATCAGGGTACTCTGCTCAGAAAACTGAAGCTGCACATCATCCAGTTCATTCTGTAAAACTTCAATTTTCACATCTTTAGATTTGGCTTCTATGCTGAGACTATGGATCTGTTCAGTGAGCAGGTTGTGATGAGCAGTTTGGCTTTCATAGTCAAATCTTCTTTGCCTTTCTGCTTCTGCAAGGTTCATTTCCAGTTGCTTTACCTGAGCCCTCAATTCTGTTACTACACTAAGTTCCTTCACCTGAGCGAGAAGCTGGTCTCTTTCTTCAGACAAAGCAGTGAATGCACTGCTGTTGTTGTCAGCATTTTTCTTAAACTCCTCAATCAACTGGTTTAGGTTGCTAATTTCCTTAGCTTTCTCATCTAAATTTTTCTCATAGATTTCTTGTGCTTTATGAAAGTTTAGCTCAAGCTCCAAAATTTGACTTTTTAACCTTTCCAACTCATCCTGATGACACTGACCAATATCTGGTACAGCAGAAAGGGATTTATCACAATCCTGCTTTGTTGATTTCAATTCTACTCCAGCATCATTTAAAGATATTTCCTCAGATGTTCTATTTTGATGTTCAGTGCTCGCCTGTTCTTTCTCAACTGCTGGAAGACTGCTCTCTTCATCTGGCATTAAGGGAAAATTTTGCCCTGTATCTTCAAGAAATACTTCCATTTTAATTGGAGCTATTCCCTCACCGTCCATCTGTTTCATTTCTTTCTGGTCAAGGACCTCATGATCCCCTTCCTCAGCCCTTTTCCCCTGGAGCTGTAATTTAAGAAATGCAATTTCCTCTTGAGCTTCTTTCATTTCCAACAATAAAACTGATAATTCTTTATGTTTCTGAGAAAATGTGTTTTCTAGAACATCTTGTCCACTTTCCTCAGTAGAACAGCTCCTCTTGTTGGCATCATCAACAATGCTGATCTATTTTTAGAAAAAGAAAAAAAAAAAAGCTTTAATCAAATGTTTTACAACATTAAAAAAAAAAAAGCCCAATTAAAAACTTGTATTTCATCTTCTACAACTTCAGACTTTTTGGTCAAAACCTTCTTTGTACCATAACACTGCTAAATCCTTTTCAAATCAGTTTGTCTTTCCCAACCGGACCTCCAAGGACACTCTGCCAATCCTGCACTGAAGTCAAGCCCTATTCATAAGACCTAAGGAAACCTGGAATTCATTTTCTGGAGATTTCTTACATGAGAAGCTTTTTTTTTTCTTCAGAATAAAACTCCTATTAAAAAAAAAAAAAAAGTAAGCAGATCCTTTTGTTAGGAAGCCACATTATTCCTCAAGGGCATGTATGATTCTATCACTGACTTACTGATTAGAAGAACATAGCTAACTAAACACAACACAGCTAACAATAATCTTAAATCAACAGAATGATACTAAGCAACCATACACTTATAGTAATTTTCAGATTATAAAAAGGATCATTCTCTAAAGATCCCTTTTTATTTAATCTTAGTAAAACTGTGCCAATCTTATCTCTTCACTGAGAAACTCTTCTGAGATGAACAAAGAAGTTGAGACAGATGATAACCCAGTATAAAAAAAATGGGTTATCAAATCCCAAATTAGTAGCTACTATATTTGTGTTGCTTTAGGACAATGAATTCTAATATTCAGAAACAAGTAACAATAAATGAGATATAATAACCATTATGAATCTCTTTAATAGGTCTTACACTATAGGTAATGTACTTCTCTGACAACACTAGAAAATTATAGACGTCTTTTCATATGAAGCTACCTTCTCTTAATCTAGTTCATGTTCTGATTATATTAAGAACATATCACTTACCTCACTGACTTCTCTATCTGCTTCCCCAATTCTATTCTGAGCCTCCAGAAGAGTAATCTGAGAAGATAGTTTTTCTGAAAGTCACAAAATAAATATCTTTAGAAGATATATATGGAGTGTATGAACAAACAGGATTGCATGTGAAGCTATCTGAAATGCATGAAATAATTTTTTTACAAAATAAAATAGTTTGGGAGAGGAAAAAGCCTCATTAAAATAAAGAAGTGGCAAGAGGATATGATTACATGAGATATAAGATAGAACAGTACTAGGTGATGATAATGATACTGAATGAAGTATACTAAATAGTGGAAGGTTTGAAAGGAGAAGGATGCCAGGGTGCAGGACATAGAGCAGCAGCTATTTCTGTGGCATAATCCAGAACTTCTAGGACAATATATATAATTTATCTATAATCCTACCATGTTTGTAATATATATTTGGCATTAATATAGCACTTACAGTGTTCTTCAATGTTCATAAAGATATCAAATTTTAGCACGAAAAGGGAGCTATCCTATCTCCTCAATGATCATATAAGGAAACAAAGAAATGACATGACCCGAAAGATTATGCAGCTAGTTCAGGGAGCTGGGATTAGAATCCAAGTCTTTGGAGTTTTAACCCAAGTTCTGTTACAATGTGTATATATTGAGCATCGATATCAATATCCTCAAGAAGCTTATATTCTTTCTGAGAAGATAAAACAGATATACCAAAGGAAAAATACATATATATATTTTTTTATACTGTATCCAAATGTCTTAATGTGACCTACAGGAACCCTTATGCTTTGACCCTACTAATTCTGCAACCTCCTCTTCTTGTATTGCACCCTTTTTGTTCACTCTGCTCCAAAAACACTGGCCTGTTTTCTCTTCTGCAAACTTATCAAGTTCATTCATACCTGAGGACATTTGTACTGCTTTTTTCTCTGCCTGGAATGCTCTTTGCTTAGCCTCTTTGCATGGCTGTCCCCTTTTCATCATTCAGGTTTAAAGTCCTCGGAAAGGCCTACTCTCACTACTCCAATTCTGCGTTCCTCTTCTCCAAGGCATACTTGAAATACCCTGTTTTATTTTTAGCCTAATACTTATCATTCTCTGAAACTTTCTTATGTGTATAAACAGGTTTGCAGTCTGTCTTCCTCTCCAATATGATCATAGCTGTATCCCCAGGAACGACAATAGTGCCTGGCACATAGGAAAGGCACCATAGATGAGACAAGTGAATTCAAGACACTATATAATATGTTCAGACACTTCACAAGATTACTTGAAAAAGAGGTACAGTGGTAGAAATGTCAGTGCAAAAGGTGAGTTGAAAAGAACATGACATACAAGGTAAAAGTAATCTGTGAGGCCAGACGCAAAAACCAATATAGAAAACCTTAAGGTCAGTGATCCCTGCAGGAAAGAGCAAAGGAATGGAACCCATATAATACCTCCAAACCATGTGAAACCACATGGACAGGATACAGATTGTTTGCAAAACTGCAAAATAAGCATCATGGATAAGGTCTCAAAGAAGTGCTCTGAATGGGTTAAATAATGAGCTGAATTTGTGGTGTTCTTTACTTATTAGAAATAGTGGGAATCATCTGATACAAGTGTATAAGCTTCCATTTAGATCTAAGTGGAAAACTGTAAAATGGTTACGTTAGAAATACTAGCTCTATAGAGTTTAATAAAAGTTTTACAACCTTTACTTGCTATTCATTCTCACTCCTAAATGATAAAGTGTAGTACTCAGTTAATCCAAGATGAATTAGATCAACAAAGCATTAACGATACGCTACTAAATCCATAAAGTCTACATGAAGCATATGATAAGTGGAAGGAGACACATCTTCATTCTCATTAACTGTTCACACACAATCCAATAGGATAAAATGCTAAGTTCAGTTCAATCCAACAAAACTTTATTCAGTATCCATTATTTGCCAGGTAGTATACTTGTTTTGGGTAAAGCAAAGATAGAAAAAAAAATGGCCCCTGCCCTTGAAGAGCTTATAAACTTTAAGAGCTTATAGTAAAAAAGACAAACATATAAACAGATCATTTTAATACAATGTTAAAAGTATAAAAGGATACTATGGAAGCACACAAAAAATCATTTAACCCAACTTTTGGGGATCAGTACCAAATTCCTGAAAAAGATAATATACTAGTCAAGGCCTGAGAGATGAGTAAGAATCATCCAGACTAAAGGAAAGGAGCAGGATTCTAAGTAGGGTACAGCACAAGCATAAACCACTCACTCACAACATAGTTTCTACCTTTAAACCTTTATACTGATCTCTGTTACCTCATCCCACAAATTTACTACCAGAATGTCCTTTCTTTCTTCATTTTACCTATTTTAAAAATCATCTTACTAAGGTCCTGTTCAAGCCATACTTCCTATAGGATACAATGACCATTCCAAAATGATTATGAGTTACAAAGAAATCCTGCAGCATGTATAGTCCATAATGCAAAATGTTATGTAAACACTGATACTATGCTCTAATTGTTTAATGTGTATTAATTTTATCTTTCATAGTTACCAGCTCTATTATCTAAATCTTTATTATCATGGAATCAGAGAATTCTACATGTTACACATAAATAATGATAAAAGTAGAGGTACTTGTGGGATAAGAAGACAGAGAATTATGGTTTTCTTTTATACATACCATTCTCAGCTTTCAGCTCCTCCAGCTCTATAGAACTAAGGAGCAAGGCTCCCTTTTCATTCTCTAGTTCTACCACTCTCTTCTGCAAAGAAGCAATATTCTCCTCAGTGACTGCCTAAATTGTAGAAAGACAACAAATTAATGATTCTCCAGTAGAAAATTCTCACACTAATGCCCAGATAGCCTCTAGCATTTTTGTCTTCTAAAAGTTCTCCAGCCATGAAAATACTTTAAAAATAACATCTACTTATCTGCCTAGGTAATCTTTGAAGAAAAGTGTTTTATCTAAAGATTTAGAAAAAGAAATAAAATATTTCACACAAATATCAAGTTCATTGGCTTTTAAATTTAAGATTGAAGCCTGGAATACAAAGATAGAAATTCCAAGTCTATAGCATAAGAAAGAACATTTTCAGGTTCACAAACAAATAATATTAAAAGATTAGATTAATGCCACCAAGTAACATGGTCTCTCTCCTGAAGGAGAATGAACATGAGGAGAGGTTCCACAAAGAGGAATAGAGGCAAAGGAATATGTACCTCTTAAGAAAGGAAGAATATTTATAATTTTTTTCCAAGTATAATAAAAATTCCCTTGCCTTAATTTATACATCCAGAATTTTTGGTCCTAAGGATAGGCATATATCTAATTATGCCACATCTTTAGTTTTATGTCTTTACATATTTTTTTTATTCTCCATGGGTATTATTCTATACAATTTTCATACAATTGTAGAATTTTTAAGCCATGAGGGTCTTCACAGCATACTTGACCCCAAAATCTTCATCCAATGTTTAAAATAAATAGCAAGGGATGAATTTAGGGTTTTTATGGCTTTTATTTTGAGGGAAGTTCCCAGTTTGCAGTACACAGGGCAAGTAAAACTCTTAATAGAATAGCCACAGATATTTCTGGCTTGAAGAATGAGAAGAAAGAGTTTGGGACAAACATAGCTGCTAGGAAGTGAGGAGGGAGATCAGAGAGAAGAAAAAGAGTTAGGAAGGAGGAGCCCTGAATTCTGTGTATAAACTTAGCTGAAATTGCCGGCTGAACAATGGCACTATGTATTTGTTGAACTGACTTAAAGCAGCCCAGCTAAGGCAAAAATAACTGAACGGAGTTTTGATGCCTCTCTGTCATAGGCCAGAGTTTGGGGTTTGAGTCCAACTTACTGTCTGATAAAAAGTAACTAAAATTTTAGAAATAATAAAATAGAATCTTGAGAACAAAACACAACATCTGGAATTCAAAACAAAACCATTCACACATAAAGAAACAGGAAAGTGTGACCCATTCTCAAGGAAAAGAATGTAATCAACAGATTCTAGCTATAAAACGATGCAGATTTTGTAAGTAGCAAACAAGAATTTTAATAAAGAAGCTATTTTATCTATGCTTAGGACATAAATGAAAATGCTCATAATGAATAAGAAGAAAGGAAATCTTAGTACGAACAAAGAAAATGTAACAATGAACTAGTTTGAAATTCTATAACTAATAAACATAATACCTGAAATGAAAATTTCGATAGGCTTAATAGAATATAGACAACAGAAGAAAGTCTTGGTGAACTTGAAGATAATAAATCAACAGAAATTATCCAACCTGAAGACGGAAGAATAAAAAAAAAAAAATGAATACAACCTCAGGGACACGTGGGACAATATTAAAAGGTTCAATATACGTGTAATTGGAGTACCAGAAGAGACGAGGGGCAGAATAGGAAGAAAAAATATTTTAAGAAACAGAGATATAGACCAATGGAACAGAACAGAGTCCTCAGAAATAATACCACACATCTACAGCCATCTGATCTTTGACAAACCTGACAAAAACAATAAATGGGGAAAGGATTCCCTATTTAATAAATGGTGCTGGGAAAATTGGATAGCCATAAGTAGAAAGCTGAAACTGGATCCTTTCCTTACTCCTTATACGAAAATTAATTCAAGATGGATTAGAGACTTAAATGTTAGACCTAATACCATAAAAACCCTAGAGGAAAACCTAGGTAGTACCATTCAGGACATAGGCATGGGCAAAGACTTCATGTCTAAAACACCAAAAGCAACGGCAGCAAAAGCCAAAATTGACAAATGGGATCTCATTAAACTAAAGAGCTTCTGCACAGCAAAAGAAACTACCATCAGAGTGAACAGGCAACCTACAGAATGGGAGAAAATTTTTGCAATCTACTCATCTGACAAAGGGCTAATATCCAGAACCTACAAAGAACTCAAACAAATTTACAAGAAAAAAACAAACAACCCCATCAAAAAGTGGGCAAAGGATATGAACAGACATTTCTCAAAAGAAGACATTCATACAGCCAACAGACACATGAAAAAATGCTCATCATCACTGGCCATCAGAGAAATGCAAATCAAAACCACAATGAGATACCATCTCACACCAGTTAGAATGGCAATCATTAAAAAGTCAGGAAACAACAGGTGCTGGAGAGGATGTGGAGAAATAGGAACACTTTTACACTGTTGGTGGGATTGTAAACTAGTTCAACAATTATGGAAAACAGTATGGCGATTCCTCAAGGATCTAGAACTAGATGTACCATATGACCCAGCCATCCCATTACTGGGGATATACCCAAAGGATTATAAATCATGCTGCTATAAAGACACATGCACACGTATGTTCATTGTGGCACTATTCACAATAGCAAAGACTTGGAATCAACCCAAATGTCCATCAGTGACAGACTGGATTAAGAAAATGTGGCACATATACACCATGGAATACTATGCAGCCATCAAAAAGGATGAGTTTGTGTCCTTTGTAGGGACACGGATGCAGCTGGAAACCATCATTCTTAGCAAACTATCACAAGAACAGAAAACCAAACACCGCATGTTCTCACTCATAGGTGGGAACTGAACAATGAGATCATTTGGATTCGGGAAGGGGAACATCACACACCGGGGCCTATCATGGGGAGGGGGGAGGGGGGAGGGATTGCATTGGGAGTTATACCTGATGTAAATGACGAGTTGATGGGTGCTGATGAGTTGATGGGTGCAGCACAGCAACATGGCACAAGCATACATATGTAACAAACCTGCACGTTATGCACATGTACCCTAGAACTTAAAGTATAATAATAATAAAAAATTAAAAAAAATAAAAATAAATAAAAACTAGCTAAACAAACAAACAAAAAAAGAAATGGTCAAAAATTTCTCAAATGTAAGGTTATATATGTAAGAAACTCAACAAAAGCAAGCAAGAGAATGACAAAGAAAACTATAACTAAGTACATCACAGACAAGGATAAAAGGAAAGTCTAAAATCTCCATAGGCAAATGATACTTTACATACAGAGGAACAACAATTTGAATGAATACTGACCAATTTTTAGGGAAAAAATATAGGCCAGAAGAGGGAAACACCTTCTTTAAAGTACTGAAAGAAAGGCTAGATGTGGTAGCTCACGCCTATAAGGCTGGATGCAGTGGCTCACACCTATAATCCCAGCACTTTGGGAGGCCGAGGCGGGTGGATCACCTGAGGTCGAGAGTTCAAGACCAGCTTGACCAACATGGAGAAACTCTGTCTCTGCTAAAGTACAAAATTAGCCAGGCGTGGTTACTCATGCCTGTAATCTCAGCTACTCGGGAGACTGAGGCAGGAGAATCGCTTGAACCCAGGAGGCACAGGTAGCGGTAAGCCGAGATCGTGCCATTGCACTCCAGCCTGGGTGACAAAAACGAAACTCTGTCTCAAAAAAAAAAAAAAAGTTCTGAAAGAAAAATTGTCAATCCAGAATTATAATATCCAGTAACAAATATCATTCAAGAGTAAAAGTAAAATAAAGACATTTTTAGACAAGGAAAAAACTAAGAAAAATTTTTCACAGACAGACCTATACTATAATATTATGGGTTGTTGTAGAGGCTGAAGAAAATGGTATCAAATAGATATCTGATCATCAGAGAGGAAAGGGCATTACAAATGGTAAATATGTGGATAAATGTTAAGGTCAATATTTTCCCCTTAATGTCTTTCAAATCTATATAACCGTTTTAAGCACAAATATTAAAATTGTGTGCTGAGGCTTATCACTTTTGTTAATATAATACAACAACTGTGGCATAAGGAATAGGGTAAGGGTATATGATTATAAAGATTCTACCTTTTAAGTGAAGTAGTACAGTATTAACTCTAAGAAGACTGAAAAGGATATATGTTGTACTTCCTAGAGCAACCACTTAAAAAACTTTCGTAAAAAGATATAGCTCAATACCCAATAGAGGAGTTTTGCTTCTGCTAAAGACTGAGTAACATGGAACGGATTTAACCTCCTACCTGAAATAGCAATAACCAAAACCAGACAAAATAATAAAATAATCATTTTCAGAATACTGCATATCAAGCAACAAAGGATAATTATCTCTGAAAGAGGCAGAAAACAAATAAAGTGATCCCTAAAGCTGACCAAGCTTCATGACTTAAGAGAGTTTTCAGCTTATGATCCAAGAAGGGGGAACATAGGCTGAGCCTGGTAGACTCCCTAAGTTCATGAGACAGAGCTGACAGTCCAGAAAGAGCAAGATAGCTGCAGTTCACAGAACAGAATATCAGATGGGAAAAAGTCACATGCGGAGAAAACTCTGCAGATCTGCAAAGGGACTGAACAAGTGTTCAGTGAAGTACAGAGCAGCACATGAATGTGAGGAAAGCATCCAAGGCTACCTGAACTACCCCTACCTATCTGAAGAGATTAAAGAATAGCACCTGGTACTCACACAAAACCCGGAAGAGTGTCAGTTATATAGCCAACTGTGAAAAAACACTTCTCAGGGCATTGAGTAGGATACTCAGCAAGGTCTTGCCTCAGGAGTAAGGAATGACTGAGCACTGATTCGAACCCTCCTAACAAATCAAAGCAGCAAGATCTGAAAGGACCAAGTTTTTTCAAAGAATTTAACTGAATCCCATAAAAAAGCTCCAAAGTATGTTAACAAAACAAAGATAGAAACAAAGGAGAATCACTTGAACCCGGGAGGCAGAGATTGCAGGTTTTGACTAATTTGACTAATTCATGGCAGAAAATCTTCCAAAACTATAAACACAGAGATTGAAAAAGCTCAATGAACCCCAATCACAAGAAACGTGCTATGTCAAGGCACATCATAATTCAAGTGCTCAAAAACAGTGGTAAAATCCTAAAAGCAGGCAGGAAAAAACAGAAAGAGAGAAGCATGACAGATTTCTTATCAAAAACAAAATGCAAGGGCCAGATGCAGTGGTTCATACCTGTAATCCCAGCACTTTGGGAGGCTGAGGGGGGTGGATTGCTTGAGACCAGAGTTCGAGACTAGCCTGGCCAACATGGCAAAACCCCATCTCTACTAAAAATACAAAATTAGCCAAGCATGGTGGCTGGTGCCTGTAATCCAAGCTACTCGGGAGGCTGAGGCAGGAGAATCACTTGAACCCGGGAGGCGGAGGCTGCAGTGAGCCGAGATTGCGCCACTGCACTCCAGCCTGGTAACAAAGCAAGACTCCATCTCAAAAACAAACAAACAAACAAACAAAAAAAACCATGACCAGCAGACTTGCACATACATCCATGTGCACGCATACACAAAAATTAAAAGAAGTCCTTCAGAGCCAGGTCCAGTAGCTCATACCTGTAATCCCAGCACTTTGGGAGGCCAAGGCAGGATCATTTGAGCTCAGGAGGTTAAAACCAGCCATCCTAGGTAACTTAGCAAGACCTCATCTCTACTAAAAGTAAAAAAAAAAAAAAAAAGTTATCTGGGTATCATGGTGCATGCCTGTAGTCGCAGTTACTCTGGAGGCCAATGTGGAAGAATCACTTGAGCCCAGGAGGATGAGGCTGCAGTAAGCCATGATCATGCCACTGCACTCCGGCCTGGGCGACAAAGTGAGAACCTGTCTCCATTATAAAAAAAAAAGTCCGTCAGAGAGAAGAAAAATGACACCAGATGGAAATATGGAGCCAGGGTTTGGCAAACTTTGGAGGTCCGCATAAATAAAGTTTTATTGGAACATAACCACAACCATTTGTTTCCCTTCGCTCTATGTCTATTCTTGCTGTACAATGGCAGAGTTGAGTACGTGCAACAAAGACTATCTGACCCACAAAGCCTAAAATATTTACTATACATAAAAGGATTGGCAATCTCTGATCTACCACCAAAGAATGAAAAGTACCAGAAATGGTAACTGCAATGGTAGTTAAGATTTATTTTCTTATTTTAATCTCCTTAAAACATAAACGTAAATGCTTTATATGTATTAGCCAAAAACTGTCCACAACCCAAATTATCCATCAATGAGTCAATGGTACACAAATTGTGCTGTTTACAACATACTCAACAATACAGTGGAATGAATTATTACTAAACAGACATTAGGATGAATCTCAAGTATGCTGAGTACAATAAGCCAACAAAAAAGTATATATACAACTTATATAAAATTTTTAAAAAATCTGTAATGACAGAAAGCAGATCAGTGTTTGTCTAGTAGGGAAAGATGTGAGGGAAAAGATTAAAAGAGGACATGAGAAAACTTCTAGAGATGATGAATATGTTCATTTTCTTGATAGTAGTGATGGTTTTACATGTTATCCAATTGTACTGGGTGCTGTGGCTTAAACACCTGTAATCCCAACACTTTGGGAGACAAAAGCAGGAGGATCACTTGAGCCCAGGAGTTAGTTTGAGGCCAGCCTGGGCAACACAGTGAGACCTTGTCTCTACAAAAAAAAAAAAAAAAATTGGCCAGACATGGTGGCTCATGCCTATAGTCCCAGCTATTCAGAAGGCTGAGGTGAGAGGATTGCTTGAGCCCAGGAAGTTAAGGCTGTAGTGAGCTCTGATCACATGACTGCACTCCAGCCTGGGTGAGAGTACAAGACCCTGTTTCAAAAAACAAATGAACAAACAAACAAAACCCTCTTTAAACTGTATACTTTAAACGTGTACACATTACTGTATGTTAAGTATAACTTTAATAGAGCTGTTTAAAAGAAAAAGTTGTCAATCAATAAATGAAAATTAAATTCAAGAAACTTCTAATTATCAAATAGAAGGCAGGAAAAAAGAAGGGAAAACAGAGGGAAAAAAACAGAAAGCAAAATGGTAGACCTAAATCCAATCACATCAATAATTACATTAAAAGGACTAAGCACTCCAATTACAAAGAAGAGAAGAAATTAAAAAGTATAACCCAACTATATGTTGCCTTCAAGACATTCACTTTAAAGAAAGACATAAGTTAAAAGTAAAAGGATAGAAAAGAATATACCATTCAAGCAATAAACATAACACTGAATACTTTTATTAATGCCAGATACAGAGAAATGCAAATAAAGAAGTATTACTAGAGATAGAGTAACATTTTGTAAGTGAAAAAAGGAACATTTTATCTGAAAGATAAATGTGTATGTACTAATAACAGAGATTCCAATTACCAAGAGGCAAAAAATGACTACATTAAAAGGAGAAACAGACAATTCCACAGTCGTAGTTGGAGATTTCAACCCCCTCTCAGCAAATGTTTCAATAACCAGACAAAAATCAAAGACAAATATAACCTGAACAATACTATGATCTAAGTGCTATTTGTAGAACATTAAATCCAATTACTACAGAATACTATTTACAAGTATACAAAGTATGTTCACCAAGACACCATATGCTGCATCATAAAATAGGTCTCAATAAATTTCAAAGGATTGAAGTCATATAAAACATATTCTCTGATCATAATGAAATTATATTAGAAATCAGTAAGATATATAGAAATAAAACCAAATAGCTGGATATTCTACAACAACATGTTTATTTAGAACACACTTCTAAACAATCCATGGTCAATGAAAAAACCACAGAGAAACTCAGAAAAATCTTCAAAAACTGAAATGATTAAAAAACCACAACATAACAAGCTGTGCTTAGAGGGAACTGTGTTAACTTTAAATGTTCATATGAGAAAAGAAGACCTGAAATCTTTGATAAAAAGTTTCACCTTAAGAAGCTATAAAAAGAAGAGCAAAGTAAATCCAAGTAGAAAGAAACACTAAAGAGTAGAAATCAATGAAAATGAAAATAATCAGCAACAGAGAAAATTAACAAGGCCAAAAGTGGCTCTTTGAAAAGATTGGGGGAAAAAGTTGAATAAATTCTAGGTAGACTGATAAAGAAAATGAAGCACAAATTAACAACAGCAGGGATCAGAGCTTACAGGCATTAAAAGGATAAAAAGTAAATACTATAACCAACATTATGACAAAAACAGAACATCTTCAATGAAATGGACAAAACCCCAGGAAAAAAAAAAAAAAAAAAAAAAAAGCCCAAACAAACCAAAACTGGCACAGAGTGAAAAAAAAACAATAACTTATTATTAGCCTTATATCTGTAAAGGAAATTCAGTTCATTATCAGAAACCTTCCGAAAACTCCAGACTCAGATGGTTTCATTGGTAAATTCCTTTTTTTTTTTTTTTTTTGAGACGGAGTTTTGCTCTTGTCACCCAGGTTGGAGTGCAATGGCGCGATCTCGGCTTACTACAACCTCCGCCTCCCGGGCTCAAGCGATTCTCCTGCCTCAGCTTCCCGAGGAGATGGGATTACAGGCATCTGCCACCATGCCCAGCTAATTTTTTTTGTATTTTTAGTAGAGATGGGGTTTCACCATGTTGGCCAGGCTGGTCTTGAACTCCTGACCTCAGGTGATCCACCCACCTTGGCCTCCCAAAGTGCTGGGATTACAGGCGCAAGCCACTGCACCTAGCGGTAAATTCTTTTTTAAAAAAGTATTTAAAAAATTATTTTCAAAAACTGAAATAATACCAATCACATACAAACTCTCATAAAATAGAAAGAAAGGAAACACTCACAGAAAATAGAAAAGGGAACATATTATGAGGCTGCCATACCCTTAATACCAAAACCTGATAAAGATATTATAAAACAAGAAAACCATAGACTAATATCCTCCATAAATATGAATACAAAAATCCTTCACAAAATATTAGCAAATCAAATTCAGTAATATAGAAAAAGGATAATACAGTTGACTCTTGAACATGTGTTTGAACTACATGAGTTCACTTATATGCAGATTTTTTTCAACAAATATATTGGGGTTGGGTGTGGTGGCTTATGCCTATAATTCTAGCATTTTGGGAGGCCAAGGGAAGAGGACTGCTTGAGTCCAGAAGTTCTAGACCAGCCTCGGCAACATGATGAAATTCCATTTCCACCAATAAATAAACAAACACACACACACAAATAGCTGGGCATGGTGGCATGTGCCTGTAGTCCCAGCTACTTAGGAGGCTGAGGTGGGAGGATCACTTAAGCCCAGGAGGTTGACGCTGCAGTGAGCTGTCATCGCACCACTACACTCCAGCCTGGGCGATGGAGTGATTCTGTCTCAAAAGAAAGAAATAAATAAAATTTTAAAAAAACAAAAACAAAACTGGTCAGGCGCAGTGGGTCACGCCTGTAATGGGAGGCCAAGGCAGGTAGATCACCAATGGTTAAGAGGTATGGTTAGGAGTTTCAGACCAGCCTGGCCAACAGGGCAAAACCCCGTCTCTACTAAAAATAACAAAAATTAGCCAGGTGTGGTGGTGGGCACCTGTAGTCCCAACTACTTGAGAGGCTGAGGCAGGAGAATTGCTTGAACCTGGGAGATGGAGGTCGCAGTGAGCTGAGATCACACCACTGCACTCCAGCCTGGGCAACAGTGAAACTCCATCTCAAAAAAATAAATAAATAAATAGAAAAAATTTTAGGAGGTTTGCTACAACTTGACATTTGTTATTACTCATAGAAGAACCACATAGCCTAGAAATATAAAAAAAAAAAAAGGAAAGAAAGAAAGTTTATTTTAAAAAAATTAAGAAAAAATTAAGAAATAGCAAAAAAACTAAGAAAATTTCCTCTACAAGATTGAGGATGATCTGATAGAGGAAATTCCTTAAAAACCTAAAACTAGTATCACAGCCAATGGCAAATTATGGAACACTTTCTGCTTAGATTAGAAACAATCCAAGAAGGTCAAGTCTCACCACTTCTATTAAACAGTGTACTGGAGGCATAAAAATTAGAAAGAAATGAAATTTGTCTTTATTTTCAGATAACATGATTGCTTACATAGAAAATCCTAGAGAATCTACAAAAAGAGACTAAAACCAATAAAATTAATTTGTTTAGCAAGGTCACAGAATATAAGCTTAATAAAATTCAGTTGTATACTTACATATTAGCATACATTGGAAAATGAAATAAAAATAATTCCATCTATAATAATATCAAAAATATTAACTACTTCAGAATAAATGTTATAATGTGCACAGTTTCTCCAATGAAAACTAAAAAACACTGCTGAAAGAAATTAAAGATCTGAATAAATGTAAGTACACACTATATTCGTAGATTTAAAAGTTTAGTAAAGATGTCAATTCTCCTTAAATTGATCAATAGATTCCACACAGTACCCATTCAAAATCTCATCTGTCTTTTTTTAAAAAGAAGAATTTGAGAAGCTGATTGTATAACTTATGTGGAAAGGACCTGGAATAATCAAAGCAATCTTGAAAAGAAGAACAAAGTTGGAGGACTTATACTATTAATATTTGACTTCAAGACTAACAACAAACTACAATAATGAAGACTGTGATACTGCCATAGGGACTGACAAATAGATCAATATAACAGAACACAAAATTCAGAAGTAGATGTATTAGTCTTTGATTTTCAATGAAGGCAGCAAAAGAATCCAATGAGGAAAGTAAAGTCTCCTTAAGAAATGGTGCTGAAACAATGAAATATCCATAGGGAAAAAACAAAACAACTTGACCTTTACCTTACAACACATACAAAAATTCATTTGAGATTCAGAGACTTCACATGAAAACTAAAACCATAAAGCTTGTGGAAGAAAGCATAAGAGAATATCTTCATGAACTGGAGCTAAGCAAAGGTTTCACAGGACACAGGAAAAAAAACAATAAAAAATGATAAATAATTAAGTTCATCAAAATTTAGAAGTATGTGCCAATGAAAAGATGTCATGATGAAAATGAATAGGCAAAAGCCACAGCATGGGAGAAAATATTCACCAAATATATGATAATAGATTGACATTCAGAATATATAAAGAATTCCTACTTGATAATAAAAAGACAAAGAACTCAATTTTAAGAATGGGGAAATGATGTAAACAGACACTTCACCAATAGAAGGTATACATATGGCTAAGAATCTCAAGAAAAAAGGTTCAACATAATTTGTCATCAGGGAAATGCAAATTTAAACCACAATGAAATACCACTATATACCCATTAGAATGACCGAAATGTTTTAAAACTGACACCACCAAATCTTGGAGAACATGTGGAACAAATGGAACTCTCATAAATTTTAGGTGGGAGTATAAAATAGTACAACCACAGCCGGGTGTGCTGGCTCATGCTTGTAATCCCAGCACTTTGGGAGGCCAAGGCGGGCAGATCATGAGGTCAGGAGCTTGAGACCAGCCTGGCCAACATGGTGAAACCCCATCTCTACTGAAAATACAAAAATCAGCCGGGCGTGGTGGCGGGTGCCTGTAATCCCAGCTACTTGGGAGGCTGAGGCAGGATAATTGCTTGAACCCGGGAGGCGGAGGTTGCAGTGAGCCAAGATGGCACCACTGCACTCCAGCCTGGGAGACAGAGCAAGACTCCATCTTGGAAAAAAAAAAATAGTACAACCACTTTGGGAAAAGATCTGGCAATTCCTAATAAAGCTAAATATGTAGGTACACTATGGCCCAGCAAAGCAATTCCTCAACTAGTATTTACTGAAGATAAATGAAAACATATGTCCACATAACTACTTGTATGAGAATGTTCATAGCAGTTTAATTCATAATAGCCAAAGCATGAAAAAGCCCAGGTGTCCATCAATAGGAAAATGCAGTACAATCATGTAAATGGAAAATTCAGCATGTTCATAAAATGTTTCTCAGCAATACATGCACAATATGGTTGAATCTCCAAATATGCTGAGTAAAAGCTTTACACGTAAGAGGACCTATTGTATGGTTAAATGTACATGATGTTGTAAAACAGGCAAAATTAATCTATGGTGAAAAATCAGTAGTTGTCTTTGGAGGGGAAGGGTGAGGATGACTATAAACGGGTACAGGGATACTTTGTGAGGTGATGGTAACGTGATATACCTTGAATAGGGGTTTGGGCAACACAGGTGTATGCATTTGACAAAACTCAAGGAATTGCATACTTAAGATCTGTGCATTTAAAGGTTTATAAATCTTACCTCAAAAGAAAAAGAATAATTACAAATAAATATTGAAATATAGTCAATGATATGAATGCTGACATACTTAGAGGGAAATGTACTGATGTCCACAACTTACAGTGAAATGTATTACAAATTTAAGATGAATTGATGGATGGGCAGAGGGATGAATAAATAGATATTTGATAAAGCAAACATGGTAGAATGTTCATGATAGAATTCAGAGGGGTATACAGACGTTCACTACAAAACTCTTTCAACTTATTTGAATGGTTGGAAAATATCTTCACAAAACATTGGAGGAAAAAGTCAAGAATGGGAGAACAGAAGAGACTGGAAACCCTAGATGCTAGAAACCAAGAGGCAAAAATTTTTATCAGTGGACAGTACAGCCCGGGAACGACAGGACTGTGCTGACCAATATGTCTGTGAGTTTGGAAGGGTATAATCTTACAGTGGAGATGACTGAATCTAGTTTTCTCAACTTGACATTAGTCAATTAAGAACATCAAACTAACCACCTTCATTTTGATATTCAGGCTCAATCAGCCTGCATCAGCCTTCGATGGTTATAATCTAGCTCTCTACAGAGATTTTTGTAGAAGGAAGAGAGAATATACTGGCCAATCAGAAGCTACCTGGCCATTATTTTTTTTACTGTTAATTAATTAATGGGAACAACATGATTTCCATAGTAGACTTTTAAGTTTGATTAGACTGACTTGTGTTCACTAAACCTGATCAAATCTTAGTTTATCAAAAAAAAAAAAAGACTTCTGAACTGGGAAAATCAACTATAAAAGCAAAAGTAATGATTCATCTCCAATACAAATTGTTAAGACCTTAAAATCAGAAAGGCTTCTGAGACCATGGTATTTGTTATCTATTAGTTTCTTATTCTTTATTGTTGAAACACTGCATTAATGCCTTTCATGATTCCTTTCAAATAGAATTGTCCTCAAAAAAGTATTTTTTTCAGGTAGAAAAAACATAAGGTTTATATAGCTCTCTGGAATAAATCCTCATTAGAGCACTGAAGTACAGATACAGCAAAGACAAACAGTTAATATTCATAAGAAGTTCACATTTAATTACCTGTGTGCCCTCATTATAAACATCTGGGAAACAAGTCTGAGATGCTGTTTCATGTTGTTGCAAGGGCAGTCTATTTAGAAATTGGCTAATTTCTTTGGATTTTTGCTGGAGTTGATCTAAGGAAAAGAAAACAAATAAATGTAATATTTGCTTCAAGTCTGAAATGTAGTTATTATTATCTTCTAAGGATACACTGTATGCTGTTTACTAGTTACCTTAGTTAAAATTAGGATGCCAATGACAACATTATTAACTGTTTAAATGTTCTCAAGGACCAAAGGACACCTCAGTAAGTCACTTCCTTCAAAAGTGAAATAAAACAGGCCTAGGCTTTTTTTTTTTTTTTTTTTTTTTTTTTGAGACGGAGTCTCCCTCTGTTGCCCAGGCTGGAGTGCAGCGATGCAATCTCGGCTCACCGTAACCTCTGACTCACGGGTTCAAGTGATTCTCTTGCCTCAGCCTTCCAGGTAGCTGGCATTACAGGCGTGTGTCACCATGCCCGGCTAATTATTTTTGTATTTTTAGTAGAGATGGGGTTTCACCATGTTGGCCAGGCTGGTCTCGAACTCCTGACCTCAGGTAATCCCCCCACCTTGGCCTCCCCAAAGTGCTGGAATTCAGGCGTGAGCCACTGTGCCCGGCCCTAGGCATTTTTTAAAGTTCATTTTCCATTTCCCCCTTGAAAACGGCTTTAGGGTTTTTGTTTTCTTCACTCTCAACAGGTGTTATGGATTCCACCAAGACTCCACCACATGGTTTTAAACATTAACATACTTAAGAGAACAGCTTGCTCATGTAACACCCTGGTCCTGTGTGATGCCCTTCAAAACTGTCTGGCTAGGGAGCGGTGGCTCACGCCTGTAATCCCAGCACTGTGGGAAACCGAGGCAGGCAGATGATCTGAGGTCAGGAGTTCGAGACCAGCCTGACCAATGCCGAGAGGCCCTGTCTTTAGTAAAAATACAAAATACAATGCATGGTGGTGCATGCCTGCAATCCCAGCTACTCGGGAGGCTGAGGCAGGAGAATCACTTGAACCCGGGAGGCGGAGGTTGCAGTGAGCCGAGATCACGCCATTGCACTGCATCCTGGGCAACAAGAGCAAAACTCTGTCTCAAAACAAACAAACAAAAAACTGTCTGGCTAACATTGTTATTCAATACAAATTTTCTTTTTCTTTTTTTTTTTTTTTGAGATGGAGTCTTGCTGTGTCGCCCAGGCTGGAGTGCAGTGGCGCGATCTCGGCTCACTGCAAGCTCCGCCTCCGGGGTTCACGCCATTCTCCCGCCTCAGCCTCCGAGTAGCTGAGACTACAGGCGCCCGCCACCACTCCCGGCTAGTTTTTTGTATTTTTAGTAGGGACGGGGTTTCACCATGTTAGCGAGGATGGTCTCGATCTCCTGACCTTGTGATCCACCCGCCTCGGCCTCCCAAAGTGCTGGGATTACAGGCTTGAGCCACTGCGCCCGGCCTCAATACAAATTTTCAACTTAACTCTTTCTAAAATCTTTTGTTTATGTCTATGTCTATGCCAATCTATTAGTAAAGGTTATAATTTGGGGAAGAGGATTGGTGAGATGGAGTATTAGTGTTGAGGAAGTTTCACTTTTTAATTTATAAAGTTCTAAAATGTTCAACTCTTTAGAGGCATATATTACTTTTATAATAACACATTTTTAATGCAAATCAAAACCACAATGAGATACCATCTCACACCAGTTAGAATGGCAATCATTAAAAAGTCAGGAAACAACAGGTGCTGGAGAGGATGTGGAGAAATAGGAACACTTTTACACTGTTGGTGGGATTGTAAACTAGTTCAACAATTATGGAAAACAGTATGGCGATTCCTCAAGGATCTAGAACTAGATGTACCATATGACCCAGCCATCCCATTACTGGGGATATACCCAAAGGATTATAAATCATGCTGCTATAAAGACACATGCACACGTATGTTCATTGCGGCACTATTCACAATAGCAAAGACTTGGAATCAACCCAAATGTCCATCAGTGACAGACTGGATTAAGAAAATGTGGCACATATACACCATGGAATACTATGCAGCCATCAAAAAGGATGAGTTTGTGTCCTTTGTAGGGACATGGATGCAGCTGGAAACCATCATTCTTAGCAAACTATCACAAGAACAGAAAACCAAACACCGCATGTTCTCACTCATAGGTGGGAACTGAACAATGAGATCACTTGGACTTGGGAAGGGGGACATCACACACCGGGGCCTATTATGGGGAGGGGAGAGGGGGGAGGGATTGCATTGGGAGTTACACCTGATGTAAATGACGAGCTGATGGGTGCAGCACAGCAACATGGCACAAGTATACATATGTAACAAACCTGCACGTTATGCACATGTACCCTAGAACTTAAAGTATAATAATAATTAAAAAAAAAAAAAGTTTCCTTTATACCTTCTTAAAGGATAAATTTTCACCTATAAGAAATCAGGTGAAAAGAGATTTTCACCTATAAGAAAAGCATTGAGACCCATTCATCTTTAGATTTATGGATGACTCCATGCAATTTAGTCTCCTAACCTATGTACCTAGATCTGGCCTAAGTTTTCCAAAAACTAATTCAAATCCCACTTGTTTCAGTCACTGAATCCTTCAGATCAGAGTCATATTTAACATAGCATTCTATTTAATATCTGGAACATCACTATCACATTTTTAGTATTATAATGATAATTATAATATTAAGACAGATTATAGCCAGTCAGAGGCAGGAAAAATGCATCAAGAAGTTCAGAAGAGCTGTTTTTCTCAGTCCTTCTATTGGTTCAATCGGTTTGAGCAAAGATTTCATTAACGGATCCCTGAAAATATGAAATACAAGCCACTCAGGTGGTAGAGACACAGACTTCAAAAGCAATCAGCTACTGACCTTCCAGCTGCTCAATGGTCTGGGCTGACTGAACTGCCTGTTCATCCTTATCTTGGAGAAGCTTTGAATTTTGATCCTTTAGAGCATCACAGGCAGACTGCAGCTCTTGTCCAGTCTTTTGAAGACTCAAAATATGAGAGGTCTTCTCTTCCATTTCTGCTTTGTGCTTCTGCTCCAAAGCACTATACCGAGACTCTAGTTCAGCCTGGGCTTGGCCTGCTTGCTCTAACTGTTCTAAAAGATGACGCATTTCTTCTTGCAGATTATGGAAGGATAATTTTCTCTCTGCCACTTCAAGTTCCATCTTTTCCAGTAGAATCTTGGACTCCTCTCTTTCTGTTTCCACAGTGTTCCTTAAAGTATTATGCTCAGCTTCTATCTGCTGTAACTGCTGAGAGAGAATCTAAGAAAAAAGACAAAGTCTCATGAGCCATAAATATATTATTTCTTTTTTTTTTTTTTTTTTTGTTGAGACAGAGTCTCCATGTGTCGCCCAGACTGGAGTGCAGTGGCCGGATCTCAGCTCACTGCAAGCTCCGCCTCCCGGGTTCACGCCATTCTCCTGCCTCAGCCTCCCGAGTAGCTGGGACTACAGGCGTCCGCCACCTCGCCCGGCTAGTTTTTGTATTTTTTAGTAGAGACGGGGTTTCACCGTGTTAGCCAGGATGGTCTCGATCTCCTGACCTTGTGATCCGCCCGTCTCGGCCTCCCAAAGTGCTGGGATTACAGGCTTGAGCCACCGCGCCCGGCATATTATTTCATTTCAACAAGCATTGTAAAGTGCTGCTTCTTGTAGGACAGAAAAAAATGGAAATATGTTTCTATGCTAGAGAGAAAGCCCTTCTCAAGAAGGAGAGTTGAAAATTAAGAGGAGAGGAACTGGCTGACTTTCTCCAGCAGCACACAGGCACCCAGAAAAACAAACATTGTGAGAATGTGGACTGTAGCACCAATTCTGCATTTTGATGAGACTACTTGAATGTGACAGGATAGGGACACAAGGAATCCAAGGGCTGGAAAAAAGGTAGTTCAAACTGTCAAGCATGGGTCCATACAGGACACGGAAAGGAGCAAGGGTAAGGAAGAATTAACATACTGGAGGAGCAAAGTGGAATTCAATGGAGTTCAATGAGAATGAAGATCAGGACAATATGAGAAAGAAAATGGCAGGATGGATTATAGTCAGATCAGCATTACTGATTACCTCAAGGGAATATTGCAGAATGAGATCATTTCAATCCAACAGAAGGTCAATTGACAAAAACAAGAAAAGATGGGACTGTACATAAAGCACAAAAATCATTCAAGACAGAGAAGAGTAACTGATGAAAAAGAAACTCACTAAAGGATAATATAGGCCAAGTATCCTTTATTCTAAATGCTTGGGACCAGAAGTATTTCAGTTTTCCATTTTTTTCAGATTTTTGGAATATATTGGCTATCTTGGGGATGCGACCCAAGTCTAAACATGAAATTCATTTGTTTCATATACATTGTATACACATAACCTAAAGACAATTTTATACAGTATTTTAAATGATTTTGTGCATATTTGCCTTTGACCTGTTACCCTGTTCCACAAAGTCAGTTGTGGCATTTTCCACTTATGGTGTCATGTTGGTGCTCAGAAAGTTTCAGATTTTGGAGCATTTTGGATTTTCAGATTAGGCATACTCAATCTGTATGACATTCCAGAGAAACTAGGACCCTAGACCTAAAATGGCAAAGGGAAAGAGCAACAATAAAGAAGGGCAATGTATGCTCCATGAGGGAAAGAACTGTATTTATTTTTGCTCCTAATTGTACTGCATCCCCACCACTTAAGTACAAGGTATTCGTTGAAAGAATGAATAAATGGCATCAATTCTCTGAAGACTTTAAATAGGCTTTTTTATCTACTGCCTGGCAAACTAAAGTGGAAATGAATACCCCCCAAGGCAGGAAGTAAAGATTAGAAGGCAGTACCTGGTTTCTCTGCTCAGCAGCAGTCAGCTCCTGTTGCAGCAAGTCAACGACCTGAGCACGGCCCACCAAGGATTCTTCGTGTTCCTCAAGCTTCCTTTGCAGCACCCTCAATTTCTGAGAAGAAAACATTTTAGACATAATGTGCTAACAAATGAGTGCTTGTATTTGCTTCTCTTTCAAAATGTCATGTAGATTTGTGTACTAAAATTTTGGGGTGTTGAAAATGACAGTCTAAAGAGTGGGAGACCAGCATGCCATGCTCCCCATCCAGTAGCAACAAAGACTCTCCAAAATGTCTTCTCCAGAGCACCATCAACAACCAGACCCAGATACAAGCAAGTCCCTGAATTAGGGAGCCTCTTTAAAAATTAGAAAAAAACAATGACACATATCTGCCTTCAAAATCATAACAGTTAATAACCTGTACCTAGATAGCATAGGTAACATGTACATCTCACCCACCCAAGAGAACATTCTCTGCAGGCAAGAACCATTTCTCTTCTCCTAGTTTCATGCACTGAGCAGGCACTTGAAAAACACTTGTTGAATAAATAAATCAACGATAAGCATATACAATTAGTATTCTACTTAATAATATGTTGTATTCTAACACTTTATTTAGTGGTGCATTCTGAAAGAGTGCTTAGAACTTAGAAGTTTTTGCTCTAATTAACTCTAATTACTTTTCACTCTAATTAAACAGATCAAACATAAAGTATCACTGAAGTGCCTTTCAGTACCACACTGCACTACACACTAAGTGAAATCAAATACTTTGAGTTAGTAGATGGTGAACTCAAATACAATGAAGCCAATTTTCAAAATCTACTCAAATTATTTTTAAAAAGAATTACTGATCTAATAAAAGACTTCGTGGCTTCAAAATCATTCTTTTTCATCTCTAATTTTTTGAATACTTAAAACTGACTTCATTGATTTGAAGCTTTGGGTTAGGTGTGTAATGCACAAAGGTAGCTATAATCAGAAAACTGAAGAGAAACCAATTTTTGACTATCACATAAATTCACCAACTAAACTCAGCTTTTGAGCACCAACAACCTGATTAGAGGGGTAAAAGGCAAGAAAAGGATAACAAAAAATAAATAATTTTTATGCAACAGAACACAAGGACACCAAAGAGGCCAATAAGGAAAACACTAACACCAAGTGAAGAGCAGTGGGTAAGGGTAGGAAAGTGGCTGTGATGGATTAAATATTAACCAAAATGACAGTCATTCTACTGAGTTTTAGCAACACACCTGTTGCATCTCTGTTTCCACATCTGCCTGGGTTACTAACTGAAGAAGCTCATCTTCATGAAGACGAACTTGTGTTTCAAAGCGGGCATCTTTCTCTCGGACCACCTGCTGCATGGAACTCAACTGAAGACACATACCAGAGAAACTATGCAAGTTACACTCCCCGAATATTGCACAAATAAAACTCACAGACTACTTTCCAAGACAGACACTGAGACTTGATAATAGCTTTTTAAAGTGAAATTTTGATTGTCAAGGATGAGGACATTGGAAGAGAGATAGGCCAGACAGTAACTACGAAATGTGAGAGAAAGCCTATTTTCAAATTCAGAGGTTAGCCTAACATAAATTTTGATCAAAAATTATACACTCATGGTTACTAGAAATGTTTTAAATATACAAGAAGTGTATTTTTTAAAGTTCTAGAAAGATTAAGATATTAAACACATAAGGTGAAGTTAAGTTAGATTTCTATTAAACCATGGACACTTCTTGCTCATGGCTGAAAAGCTTTCAATAAAATTCTCATGCCCTATAAGTGAAAATTCAAACTAACATATCATTTATTCAAGATTCTCTGCAACTGGAAATACTAATCTATCTTTCTAGTCTTATTTTCAAAGAATTGCTTCTAATAAAGAACCTGGTGTGCTTCTAAATCCACACCACCTCCCCAGACAGCTGTTTTCAGCTGTCACTACCTGCAGCCTTCTAGATCATGCTCATTTTTAACTGGCTCTGAACAGAATGAAATGGAAATAAATAGACTGATCGTAAGCTGCTCAGTATCAGTGCTTCGTCTTCTTTTTAGGTTGTGCGTGTGTGCATCTGCTTATTCATCTCCTTAAGATCTACAGTGGAGCATGCTGCTTAGCTGTTAGCTTGCCCATTTTGCATTGGTCCTTTACTGCTGCTATCGCAGTTTGTGACACCTTGAATCAACTTTGGCTCTCTTTTTTGGGAGGAGAAAAGAAAATCCTCATAATTTTTTATTATCTGGATTCCGAACTCACTAGGAATTTGGACTCTTGTGTTTCAAGTGTGTAGGCACTGGAGTCTTTCATTAGCCAAACATTTCTAACTCCTTTCCCATAAATGTTCTATATTCTTTTTCTTCTCTGCAGTTTTGCTCACACCATTCCCCATCACTGAAATTATCTTCCCCAGCTTGTCTAGAATATTATCTATCTATCACGGTTTTGCCTAAATCCCAACTTTTTCATGTAATTTTCCTTAACTGTCATACTCACAGTGACCTCTTTCGCCTCTCAAAATATTTTGTTTGTACTGCTGCTTGCTTTGGCACTTATTCAGAAAGCCTTAAATTATGATGAATCTCTTAATACGTTTATATATCCTGGCTTTCCATATTTTAGCAACATATAGGTAAAAACCTATTTTGTATTTCTTCATCCTGCACTTTATATACTGCATATACATAAAAAGGACACAATAAAAATAAATAAAAAATTAAAAAAGGACACAATAAAAGCTAATAGGTAAAACCAAGAATTTCAGGATATACAATTTTAACGGTATACACACCAGTAGGCCAACCACAGAGAGAAGGCACCATTAATACTACAAATTATTAATAAAGTAAACACCTAATGGATAAGATTAGGTTTAGCAATGTACAAAAGTACTTCAGGGAAAAAAATCTTTCATGATTCATAAGCATTCCCCCACTGCACCTCCCCCCCGCCACACAAAAATTACAGTGCCTGTAATCCCAGCACTTTGGGAGGCCAAGGTGTGAGGATCACTTGAACTCAGGAGAGCGAGGCCTGCCTGGGCAACATAGTGAGAACTTGTCTCTTCAAAAAATGTAAAAAATTTAGCCAGATGTGGTGGTACATGCCTGTAGCCCCAGCTACTTGGGAGGCTGAGGTGAGTGAGAGGATGGCTTGAGCCCAGGAGATTGAGGCTGCAGTGATCTATGATTGTACCACTTGTACTCCAGCTTGGACAACAGAGTGAGACCCAATTTCAAAAATAAATATGTGGGAATGGGTGGCCAACCAAGAAACCTAGAAAAATAGAAAAAGTTGAGGATGCCAATCCAAATGGTCTCGTCTCGATAGACGAAAAAAATGGGAAGAAGAATGTCACATACTGGTGCCATTTAACATAAAATCACATGACCTACACCACTTTCTCATTACAAGCTCACTAAGTAATCTAACTATAATTTATCTTCCTATTAAGATAGATATTATTTTAGGGAAAGAATGAACCTAATTATTTTTCTTTCTTTTGGTTTACTTATTGATCTCCTCTGAACTCAGCATGAGCCCATTCCTAAAAGACTTGAATCTCTGTCTGCTATTAAAATTAAGTTTCTGGACCTGCAGAACTAAGAAACAGTCATCAATTAGGCTACAGAAAATTAATCAAGGTAAATAACACATTGTGAGGTTTTCTGGTGTTCCCTAATGACACACTTACCTATCACACATCTCCTAATCTCTTCTACTATATATCCTTCTAATTTCTAGTGCAACACCCATGCTACTATACTTTTATCTACTAAGATTTCTTAAAGTGACTCATTGCTCTTTATCCCGATTTTGTGAGGTCCCTTCCACCCCTACCTGTGCAGCTTGCTCTGCCTGTGTCTGGCTGAGCTGGGCTTGTAAAGTGCTAATGAGTTCTTCCTTCTCCTGGAGCTGTTGCTTCATCATTACAAATTCTTTCATCTCTGTAGAACTCTTATCAAACTGAAGACATAGAAGGAAAAAAAATTATTTAAGCAAAAGAATTAGCATTATTAATTCTTTGACCTCCCTTTCTTGCTTGACCTAAATGCCTACCACATTTCCGTCTAGTTTCCATTGAACACAAAGGGAAATTGCATGCATTATCAAAATTTTATTTGTCAGAAGAAGACAGAAGCAGTAGTGGCAATTTTTCAATTTCTCTGAATCCTCACATAGAGATAGTACGAGATAGTGAAACCAAAAAAACCACATATAACATTTACGGTAAAATTAGGCAGACCGTCCTAAAAACCATAAAATATAGGCTAGTAAGGACAAACCACCAAAACCCACAAGAACTACATTGTATTAGTCTTACATCATATAAGAAAAAGAAGGCAGCAACAGAGTGAAATCTGATGGCTCTGAAAAAGGGACACCACTAAACAGCCAATGTATTTATTTGTTGGAATGCACAGTTGGCCAATTTTAGAATAGTGGCAGGGCTTTGCCATTCCTTAATACTAGGTAAATGCAAGGGGTGCACAGTAAGAAGGTCTAAAAGGGTTAGAGCAATCTAGGCCCCCGGAACTCTCAAAACTGACTCATCATGGCTCCCTTCTGAGACATGAACCTGTACTAAGAAGAAAGTGCCAGGAGTGACATAAAAATTATGCAGAAAAGGAATTAAAGAGACAGAAGAAAGAGGTCTACAAACATACTGTATAATTCAATATCAACTAGTCACATGTGGATATAGAGGGCTTGAAATGGGTCTGATAGAAAAGAAATATTTTTAATTTTTAACATTATTTAATTTGAATTTGAAAACCGAAGTATAAATTATTTTTCCATTAAGTACAACTTTGTTTTGGCATGACTATATTTCATCTTATCTGTTGCATCATGTAAGTTACTGTTGAGGTGTTGCACAAGTAACAAATGTATATGTAGTTGGTATCAATGGGTTGATTCAGTGTAACTTTTATCTAGACCCCTATATAACATTGTAATGTGTTTACTTGTATACTTCATGCAGACAGCTTGAGTAACAGTTGATACCAATTTAATCATAACTAATAAATTGCAAGATAAACATTATAACTGAATTTTTGAAGTTCAAAAATAAATATAGACACATTTCAAAATTTAAAATGAAGGTCTTCTACTGTTGTATAGTTGGTTCCTTTTCACTTCTAAGTAGTATTCCAGTGTGTGGATATACCACAGTTTAAATACCTCCCTACTGATGGGCATGTGAGTTGTTTCCAGTCTTTAATTATTACAAATAAACCTATTACTATTGGACAGTGCTGATATAAACCAAAGCGAAGGGCAGAAGGAAGAAAGCCAGGAAATCTCAGAAATCCAGCTTCCATATCTTTGAACACAACACAAAAACAACAGAAAAAGGAAGTCTGTTAAGAAAAGCTTTCTTGAATCAAGCCTCCTTCCAAATAGAGGTTTAGGAAAATGAATTTCACACAAAAATAAGGAACAGAAAAGGATGAAGGTCATATCCTATATAAAGTTACTATTAAAAAAAACAGAGTAGCCCCCACTAGCAAGAGGACCCTCACCAGATGCAGCCTCTCACCCTTGGTCTTCTCAGCCTCCATAACTTCTTATAAATTACCCAGTTTCAGGTATTCTGCCTCAAGCAAGAGAAAACGGACTAAAATGGAAAATTGGTATTGACAAGTGGGGTCATTGCTGATAATGATTATTTGAAAATGTGGAAGCAGTTTTGGAACTGGGTAATGGGCAGAGGCTGGAAGAATTCTGGGGAACTAGCTTAAAAAAAAAAAAAAAAGCCTAGATTCCAATGAGGGGTTTGAAGATAAGACAACTACAGAAAGTTTAGCACTCCTTGGAGATTGGTTAAGCTGTTGTGACCACAATGCTGACAGAAATATAAATAGTAAAGCCCATTCTGGTGAGGTTTCAGATAGAACTGAGGAACAAAGTATCAGAAACTAGAGTAAAGCCCATCCTTGTTGTAAATTAGCAATGAACTTGGCTGAACTTGTCCAGTTTTCATATGGCCAAGAACTTTGTAGAAGGCTGAGCTTGAGAGTGATGAACTAGGGTACATGGCAGGAGAAAATTTTAAGCAGCAAACTGCTCAAGCTGCTATGTGGTTACTTCTATCTGCTTACAGTGAACACAGAAAAAGAAAACAGAGCAAAAAAAAAAAAAATTGGAAAATTTGCAACCTGGTCATGTGGTAAAGAATGGAAGATTTCAGGATGGGAATCCAAGAATGCACAGCCACCACTTGCTAAAGAAATTAACACGGTTAAAAGGGAGCCAGTAACTAATAGTCAAGACAATGGGAAAAGGCCCTAAAGGCATTTCAGAAGGCATTTTAGAAACCTTTAAAGCTGCCCCAACAGCTGCCATCACAGGCCCATGGCCCTAAGAGGACAGAATGGTTTCTGTGAATAGGCCTTGAGATACCACTGCTCTGTGCCACTTCAGGACACTGCTCCTTGCAGGTCAGCTGTTCTGGTCAGTGCAAAGCAGCCCCAGGTATGGCTCATGCCACAGGTCAAAAGGTATGAGTTGTAAAACTTGGTAACATCCACATGGTGCTAATTCCGCAGGCTCACAGAAAGCAAGAGCTGTGGAGGCTTGGTAATCTCCACTCACATGTCAAAGGATAAGTCAGGGGGCTCAGGCAGAGACTTGTCTCAGGGCAGAACCACCAGCGACAGCCCCACTAGAGCAATGCCAAGGGGAAATGAGGGGTTGGAATTGCCCTACAGAGTCTCCACTAGAGACTAGTGGAACCATGCCTAGTGGAACCATGGTGTGGAACTACCACTGCCATACCAGAACTATAGAGCTACCAGTGTGCAATGCAAAGTCAGCCTGGGAGAGCTGCTGGCTGGATGAAGCCCAGCAAAGCCATAGGGGCAGAACTGCCTGAGGTCTTAGGGACCCAACCCCTGTACCTGTACAGAGGATGCTGAAAATGGAGTAAAAGAAGGTTTTCTGGAATTTTAAGGCCCAATGTCTGCTCTCTTGGTTTTCAAACTTGCTTGGGGTCTGTTACTCTCTTTCTTCTTGCCTAGTTCTCCCTTTTAGAATGATGACGTGAATCCTATGCTTGTCCTACCATTGTATCTTGGAGGTAGGTAATGTTTTTATTTCATAGGCTCACAGAAGAATTGGTGCAGGAATGAGCTAAGACTTTGGGGCTGCGGGGATAGAATTAACGTATTTGCATATGGGAAGAATATGAGTTTTAGAGGGCCAAGGGTGGAAGGCTATGGTGTGAATGTCATCTCCAAAACTCATGTTGAAACTGAATCCCCAGTGTGACAAGAGGCCTTTAAGAAAGGACTGGTTCAGGAGGTCTCTGAACTCAGGAATGGATTAACACATTCATGGATTAATGAATTAATGGGTTGTCATAGAAAGGGAACTGGTAGCTTTATAAGAAGAAGAGAGACCTGAGCTGGCCAATTAGCACACTCAGCCCCCTCACTATGTGATGCCTTGTGCTGCCTTGCGACACCACTGAGAGCCCTATCAGCAAGAAGACCCTCACCAGATGCAGTCCCCCAACTTTAGACTTCTCAGCCTCCATAAATGTAAGAAATAAATTCTTCTATTTAAATTAAATTAAATTTCTTTTATTATAAATTAAAAACAAAACTAAGGAGCAGAATGATATGATTATAGGTGATAAAAGCATACCAGAGGCACACTAAAAAAAAAAAAAAAAATCCACATTGCAATCTATTTCAAAAAGTTTTTAAAAATTAAGAAAACTATACAGGCCAGGCATGGTGGCTCACACCTGTAATCCCAGCACTTTGGGAGGCCCAGGCAGGTGGATCACTTGAGGTCAGGAGTTCCAGACCAGCCTAGCTAACATGGTGGAACTCCATTGCTATTAAAAATACAAAAAATTAGCCAGGCATGGTGGTGCATGCCTGTAATCCCAGCTACTCGGGAGGCTGAGGCAGGAGAATTGCTTGAACCTGGCAAGCAGAGGTTGCAGAGAGCTGAGATCATGCTGCTGCGCTCCAGCCCGGGCAACAGAGTGAGACCCTGTCTCAAAAAAAAAAAACAAAAAGAAAAAGAAAAAAAAAAAAATTATACAGAGATGAGAGAAAAACATAAATCAGATTTAGAAAAATCAGAAATGAAGTTGACTGAACTCATGAAAAATCCAATATAAAAGAAAAACTCATTGCACTATAGAAGATAAAAAACAAAAAAAAACACAAAAATAAACAAAAAACAGAATGCCTAAAGTGAAATAAAACAACAAACAAAAAAACAAACTTAAAATGTGTGAAAAGATGTATTGAAAGAGTATATTGGGTATCTACAAATAACAACTAAAAATGACAAATACCAAAGCATATTCTAATAAAATTACCAGACAAGAAGAAAGGAAGAAAAGGAGACAGATATATACATAGATAAATGCCCATTGTGCATCTAGAAAAATGTATTTGTCACATAATAATCCATTGGTTTTAGTGATTCGTTAACCTAATGATTATGAAGTAAATTCCATCCCTACCTGTGCAGCTTGTTCTGCCTGTGCCTGAGTAAGCTGGGCTTGCAAAGTGCTGATTTGTTCCTCCTTCTCCTGGAGTTTATGTTTTATCTTTTCTACTTCCATCTCTTCCTCTGTAGAACTCTTGTCATGCTGAAAATGCAGGAGATAAAGTCATTATTTAAAAGAATTACAATTAATATATATTTGATATTTTCTTCTAATTTTTCATTTACAACCATTTAGTTATAATTTTATTAAACTGATGGGAGCAAGAAAAACCAGCTGATCTAACAAATGAGAAATCTTAGGGTTGTCCAGTTTTCGTATGGCCAAACAGTTCCTCACACCAAACATGTGAACCCAAAACTGTGGACAACATAGAAAACAGCTATCTGAAAATACTGGAGAGCAACCAAAAGCAGGAAGATACTGGAGGGGATGTGATAATTGGAAGAAATGGCACCAAGTGTCCCATTTTGACAGCTTTTATTCTGAGGGCAAAACCAGTCAGTGCCATGCAGGACTAAACCTTAATAGAAAACCCAAAGTCTTGCTGCCTTGAAGAATCAAGGAGCGAGCTCAGGAAATTATAGCTGTTGTTAAGTGAGAAGCAAAACGTCAGAAAAGAGCCAGTGAGGGGAAATCCAAATTTTTCAATAATCTGTTTTTTTTTCCAAAAGCTCTCCCTTAGACTGAGATTCTGCCTCACTATAAATTTAGTCCCTCCCAACCCCCTAAACAAAGCTATTTCTGCTTGCTGGAATTACAAAGAATACTTGTATACTTTCACATAAGTCAGTCAAGCACCTGAGGACTGTTGTCATTTCTGCAACTATACTTTCCACAGAATACCTAGCTCTGTATTGAGTATATAATAGTTAAAGGGTTGCTATGATTGATTGCTGAAACTTAGAAATCATTTCTTTAACAGAAGAAGAAAATGAGCTCTAAGACATTGATTTCTTTAAGGTCTCAGAGCTAAAAATTAAATTAAAAAGCAGAATATAAAATGGGTAATTTAAAAATCTGACATCATAGCTGAGGAGAAGCTGGAGGGAACAAAGCAATATGAGGAGAGAGGCTGGTGCTACCACAGTGAGGGGAAGATAACTGACAGAGGAAAAACCAAAAGGAAAAGAAGGATCAAGATGAAATTATTTGAGAAGATTGAGAAAAGCTTTTAAAATAAGCTTCAAGAAGTTAAATAAGGTTATCAATTCAGGAAAAGTAATGTCCTCTGATCATTAGCCCCTGAGAGGAAAGACTAAGCAGGAACTGGGTCACTAACTAGTGATCCCAAGAGTTGTGCCTAGAAAATTGATTAAAATCTAATTTCCCAAGAACTAAGGATACTAGTGGGTCAAGGAGTAAAACAAAATGAAACTAAAAAAATAAAAAGATTTCTTACACACAGTAAGTCTAGGCTCACTCTATAATTTCAGTATGTATGTGATATGCCTGCCTCCATATAATCTGTACCAAACTCTCCACAAAACTGAAGTTTCTTGTTCTCATCTAACTGAATGTGAATATGTGGAGTTTAACCATAGAGGAAAGATAATGAAAATTTGAGTAATGGGACAATATTCCTCACAGGGCAGTACTTTCCTTACTCCTCCTCTGTATCTCCAACCTTAAACTGCTTTGTTGGCTGCAGTCATAAACCTAGAGAGCCTCCCTTTGAGAGAGTCCAAGGTAATTCAGCTGATTCAGCCCACATGCATGAAGCTTTAATCCACCACTATGTGACTATATGAGGACACAGAATATTCTGTGTTAAGTCACTGAATTAAAAAATTTCACAGCTGGAAGAAACCTTAGAGATAACATAGTTTAATCTTCTAATCAATGATGAAACGCTTCTAAAAGGTAGGTTTCCCTCCTCTCTAAATGCCTCACTTCAGTACTTATTTCTTCCTGTAAGCCTTTTTTAATTCCCTGAAAGTCTAGGTCACAACTGGCATTTCATATCCATGTTTTCTGTAGGCCTTTCATTCTCCCTGTGTGTGGCCCACAGTCCAGCTGAACTATAAGCTCAATAAGAAAAAAAAACAAAAAAACAAAACATTATTTAGTGCTGTATCATTTTAGCATCCTAAATGTTTGTGATTGGTGAAGATCTGCTGTATTCGTAGGTTTTTTCAACTTAGGAAATACACACTATACCCAGTCACCATACCTTGGAAAGTTGCTCCTCTGACTGAGGTTCTGTCAGCAGAACAGTCCCTCCTTGTGCTTTCATTTCTTCTATGTGTTTATTCAAAGAAGTTAATTTGGCCTTCGCATGAAGTTTTAGTTTTTTAATTTTGTTATCAGCAGCTTTTTTTTCTTCCTGCCCGAGAACAATGATGGTAAATACATAAATGTTTATTTACCTCTTATCTAGCACATACTAAAAGTTATTTTTATTATTATTACTTTTAGAGACAGGGTCTCTCTCTGTCACCAGGGATGGAGTGCAGTGGTGCAATCACAACTCACTGCAGCCTCTAACTCCTGGGCTCAAATGATCCTCCTATCTCAGCTTCCAGAGTAGCTGGGACTACAGGTGCCCACCACCATGCCTAGCTAATTTTTTTAAAATTTTTTTTTGTGGAGACAGGGTCTCACTATGTTGCCCAGGCTAATCTCGAACTCCTGACCTCAATAAATCCTCCCATCTCAGACTCCCAAAATGCTGGGATTACAGGTGTGAGCTACCACGCCCAGTCCAAAAGTTATTTTCAGTAGGCATAAGGTTATAGTACTAGGGAGATCATTAGATTCTCTAATAATCTAAGTGGAGACAAAAATCAAAGTGAGTAGTGTATCATCTGTCCTTTATCAAACGCTCCACAAGAAAGGATAAAAACAATAGTACCTGTAGAGCTTCATCTTTCTGCTGCAGTTGAACATCCTTCTGTCTAATAATATCTTTTAGCTCCGCCACCAATTGCTCTGCATAAGCCAGGCGCTCTTGAACATCTTCTTGTGTAGTATTATTAAATTCCATGTCAGATTCTTGGTGCAATTCCTAATATTTAGGAAAAAAGTTGCCAATGCACCAGGTGTTAGTTTCCTAATAGGAGTTTCTTCATTCCAACTTCTTATGTTTTGCCCAATTCATATTCTTGTTAACTCAAGAATCTAACTCTGATCCAATAATAATCATTATCATAGCCATTACAATGTATTAAGTATTTTATAAATGTTAAACATTTTACAAACATTATCCCATGTATTATCATCCTAATTTTACCTAAGAGAAAAATAAAGAAAAGCAAAAATCATAAACCAGTAAGGGTAAAGGCCAAAAGTTAGAGAGTAGTTAAGTAAAACTCTCTTAACCACTAAGCATTACTTCTTGTCTTCTCAGAAAACTAAGGACTTTTATTAATTCCTTATGTGGACTTCAGAAAATATAATACATACTGCCAATTTGTGTCATCTTAAAAAAAAAAAAAGAAAATATAATACAAACTATAAGAGAAGTGGTAAATGAAGTTATAAAGCAAACAGATATTCTGAAACCCAAAAGGTGTTCCAGTTTCCCCATTTGTCACTTAGACCTTTCCTGTGGAACAGGAATAGCCAAGGATGAGAACAAAGGACTTAAAACAATCTGGCACTAAACAAGACCCAGGGAGACAAATGAGAAAGTCCTTTCAAATTGTATTCAGGACTTGTTTCCCATCACTGTGGCTTTTAAGCTAAAAACTTACAAGGATCACTTATAAAATTTCAGTATTTTTCTAAATCCTCGCTTCAACTAGCACCAGGGAGGCTTCTCACACCCTTCTATCTTAAATTATTTTCCTTAGAAGAACACAGAGCATATGTCTTACCAGTTCAAATCAGAACAGAACTACTCACAGGGTCTAAGGGAGCCCTCATATTCTGATCAGTGTCATCATCTCCTGATAATTCATGCAAAACAACATTTGCTAATCCTGATAATCGGCTCAGCATTTCTGCAGGAAAAGAAGGGGGGAAAAAAAACTAAGAATCAGCAAAATGAACATAGGCTTCTCCTATATTGATAACCATATCATCCGCAAATGAAAAAAGAAAACTGTACAGGTGATTTGTATTAGACACAGTCTGCAGCACAATGATGTCTTCAAAAAGGCATTTGAGTACTTACAGTGTAGTCACACATTGTTCTTTTCAGTGGCAATTGTACAGAGGTTATCACCATCACTAACATCATTTCTAAAATAAAATACAAGTACCTAATCATTAAACATTAATACAATGTTAAATATAAATATATAATTGTTAAATACACCTTAAAGGTAATTTTTATCTTTAATGCCCTTCTTTCATAGTAGTTTCACTTTCAAACATGAATTTCTTTTTTCTTTCTTTTTTTGAGACAGGGTCTTGCTCTGTCACACAGGCTGGAGTACAGGGACACTATCTCAGCTCACTGCAACCTCTGCTTCCTGGGCTCAAGCGATCCTCCCACTTCAGCCTTTCGGGTAGCTGAGACTATAGGCACACACCCAAACATGAATTTCTTATTCTTTCTTCCTCTGCCAGACAGTTATTTTCTCCCATTTGTTCAAATAAACTCCATGATACTGCAACATTTTTCTTTTTATGTGCCCCATGAACCCCATTCTTTCAGAAAGCTTTCTTGATAAACCATGTGGTTTTGCTAAAATTTAAATATAAACTTTGTTCAAAATGTACAGCATTAAATGCATATATTAGAAAAGGAGGAAGGACAGAAATCAGTAACCTACAATTCTTCGGTAGAAAATTAGAAAAAGAAGAATAAATTAAAGCCAGTGTCTAAGCAGGAAAAAAAAAATCAGAGTAGAAATTAATAAAAATAGAATAGAGAATATCAATAAAACCAAAAGTTGATTATCTGAAAAGATCAATAAAATTGATAAAACTCTAGTCAAGATGACCAAGAAAAAAATAGAGAAGACATAAATTATTGGCATCATAAATAAAAGAGGAAACATCATTAATGATCTAACATATACATTAAAAGATAATAAACACTACAAATAGCCCTATACTTTTAAATTCATTGATGTAGATAAAATGGGTCAGTTCACTGAAAGATACAAGCTACCAAATCTCAAGAAGAAATAGAGAACCTGAATATAAATGAGTAGATGTGTGTGAGTGCATGTGTGTGTACACACACACACTCATATATATACATACACACATAAATATGAAATTGAATTCATACATTAAAAACCTTCTAAAAAAAGAAAACTCCAGATTAAGGTGGCTTCATTAGCAAGTAACAACAAACATTTAAGGAATAATACCAATTTTATATAATATATGCCAGAAGATAGAAAAGGAGGGAACACCTTCTAACTTATTTTACCAGACCAGCATTGCCCTAATACTAAAAGCAGACAAAGATACTACAAGAAAACTATAGACCAATGTTCCTCATAGTCACGGTCAACAAAATATTCAAAATACTCCATAAAATATTAGCTAACTAAATCCAGTAATATATAAAAAGATAATACATCACAACCAAGTGGGGTTCGAGAAATGTAATGCTAATTCAAAATATGAAAATCAATGTAATTCACCATATTAATAGACTGAATGAGGAAAACCATATAATATCAATAGATTCAGAAAAAGCATTTGATACATTTCAATATCTATTCATGATTATGAATTCACAATGAGAATAATTCATTCTCAGCAAACTAAGAATAGAAGTAAATTTCCTTAACCTAATAAAGGGCATTTTTAAAAAACTTACAGCCAACCTCATAATTACTGGTGAGAAACTGAATGTTCTCACCATATGAGAAACAAGGCAAAGATGTTGTCTCTTACTACTTCTATCTAACACTATACTGGAGTTGCCCAGCCAGTGCAACAAGCAAGAAAAGGAAAAGACATACAAATTGGAAAGGAAGAAATAAAACTGTCTCAACTATCAAAATGATTGTGCATGTAGACTTTCCTTAAAAAACAACTCCTAGAATAAGTGAATTTAGCAAGGTTGCAGGATACAAAGTCACTATATAAAAGTCAACTTGCAGGCCAGGTGCGGTGGCTCACGCCTGTAATCCCAGCACTTTGGGAGGCCGAGGCGGATCACAAGCTCAGGAGATCGAGACCATCTTGGCTAACACTGTGAAACCCCGTTTCTACTGAAAACACAAAAAATTAGCCGGGTGTGGTGGCAGGCACCTGTAATCCCAGCTACTTGGGAGGCTGAGGCAGGAGAATGGCGTGAACTCAGGAAATGGAGCTTGCAGTGAGCCTAGATGGCTCCATCTCAAAAAAAAAAAAGTCAGCTGCATTCCCATTACAATGAACAAGAGGAATTTGAAACCAATAAGAATACCATTTACAACAGCACTGAAAAAGAAGAGCAGGACTTGGGTAGACAGCTAACAAATATTTGCTGAATGCCGAAAACTACTGAAAAACTGAGAAAGAAAGGCCGGGCGCGGTGGCTCAAGCCTGTAATCCCAGCACTTTGGGAGGCCGAGACGGGCGGATCACGAGGCCAGGAGATCGAGACCATCCTGGCTAACACGGTGAAACCCCGTCTCTACTAAAAAATACAAAAAACTAGCCGGGCGCGGTGGCAGGCGCCTGTAGTCCCAACTACTCGGGAGGCTGAGGCAGGAGAATGGCGTGAACCCGGGAGGCGGAGCTTGCAGTGAGCTGAGATCCGGCCACTGCACTCCAGCCTGGGCGGCAGAGCGAGACTCCGTCTCAAAAAAAAAAAAGAAAAACTGAGAAAGAAATAAAAAATCTAAATAAATGTAGAAATAGAACATATATGTGCATTTGAACTCTATAATATTAAAGTACCAATTCTCCCCATTTTGATCTATAAAATTAGTGCAATTCCAAACTTAATCCCATCAAGCTTTTAGTAAACATCAAAAAGCTGACTCTAAAACATATGAAAAGGCAAGGAGTGTGGAAATTACTAACTACAATTACAAGATGGTGCAGCACTGGTGAAAGTACAGACACACAGATCAATGGAGCAAAATGGAGAGCTTAGAAATAGACACACACAAATCGAGTCAACTGATTTTTGACAAAGGTACAAATGCAATTAAGTTGAGAAAGGACAATCTTTTCAATAAATGGTTATGGAACAATTGGACATCTACAGAAGAGTGAACCTTGACATACAACTCGCACCTTATACAAAGCATATCTCAAAATGGATCAAAGACCTAAACTTAAAATGTAAAGCTTTCAGAAATAAACACAGGAGAAAATTTTTGTGATGCTGAATTTGGCAGTGAGCTTTTAGACACCAAAAAAGCACAATACATTATAAAAAATATTGATTAAAAATTTATCAAAACATACAACTTTTGCTCTGTGAAGACGATGTTAAGAAAATGAAAAGACAAGTCATTGAAGCTGGGCGCAGTGGCTCACACCTGTAATCCCAGCACTTTGGGAGACTGAGGCAAGCCGATCAGTTCAGGCCAGGAGTTCAAGACCAGTCTGGCCAACATGGCAAAACCCCACCTCTACTAAAAATACAAAAATCAGCTGGGCGTGGTGGTGCATGCCTGTAGTCCCAGCTACTCGGGAGGCTGAGGCACAAGAATCGCTTGAACCTGGAAGGCAGGGATTGCAGTAAGCTGAGATCATGCCACTGCACTCCAGCTTGGGCAACAGAGCGAGACTCTGTCTCAAAAAAAAAAAAGACAAGTCACAGATTAGGAGAAAATATTACAAATAGCATATCCAGTAAATAACTAGTATCCAGAATAAAAAAAATAAAAATACATTAAAACTCAACATCGGCCGGGCGCAGTGGCTCAAGCCTGTAATCCCAGCACTCTGGGAGGCCGAGGCGGGTGGATCACGAGGTCAGGAGATCGAGACCATCCTGGCTAACACGGTGAAACCCCGTCTCTACTAAAAAAAAATACAAAAAACTAGCCGGGCGAGGTGGCGGGCGCCTGTAGTCCCAGCTATTCGGGAGGCTGAGGCAGGAGAATGGCGTAAACCCGGGAGGCGGAGCTTGCAGTGAGCTGAGATCCGGCCACTGCACTCCAGCCCGGGCGACAGAGCGAGACTCCGTCTCAAAAAAAAAAAAAAAAAAAACAAAAAAAACCTCAACATCAATAAAGTAAAACACCTGATAAAGAAATGTGCAAGAGATGTGGATACTTCACCAAAGAAGATATGTGGATGGTAAATAAATATATGAAAAGATGCTTAAGTTAATCTGGCATTAGGAAAATACTCATTAAAAGTAAAATGAAATACCACTACCTACCTATTAGAATTGCTAAAATATGTATTTTTTAATGCTGGCAGGGATATAGAACAACAGGAACTTTCAGTGCCTGCAGATTAGAATACAAAATGGTACAGCTACTTTGGAAAACTGTTTGACAGTTTCTTTAAAAGTTAAACGTACATTTACCAATCTCACTCCTAGGCATCTAACCAAGTTTATAGTAGGTTTGCTCATAATCACAGATTCTGAAAATAGCCAGGATATCCTTCAACAAGTGAATGAGTAACAAACTGTAGCACATCCAAACAATGGAATACTACTCAGCAAAAGAATGAGCTATTGATTCACACAACACAATACTTAAACCTAAAATGCCTTTTGCTACATGGAATAAGCTAAACACTAAAAGATACACACCATACTATTCTACTTATATAACATTTTGAACAAGTCCAGAAATAAACCCACACAAACATAGCTGTCAGGGCTTGAGGGAAGGAGATGTGGCTGAATAAAAAAGAGCAACACAAGGGAATGTCTAAGGTGAAGGAACTGTTCTGTATGATCCTGAAGTGGTAAATTCATAACCATGTGCATTTGTCAAAACTCACTGAACTGTACATTCCAAAGAGCAACTTAATTGTACACAATTTTTTTAAAACTTCACCCAGGATGTCAGGAGTTCCAAAAATGGAATGCAGACTGTGACAAATAGATCTAACTATATTATAAATATATGATATAACCGCACTGAAGGAGATGGGGCTAACCTAAGAAACAAAAATGGTGTTTTGACTGGGTACTATAAGGATAAAGACAAAAAGAACTGACATAAACACTGTACTCTAGTTGGTAAATTTCTTTCTCACAGTGGTATGGATTGGTAATTCTGAAACTACTTCATTGTACACTAGAGTTAAACGAGTAAGTAAATTGTAAATAATGAGATTCAGGTTTTTTACCATCAGTGAAAGAAGTTACAAATAAACAAGGCAAGAAGGCTAGGATAAACCCCATGGTACTGGATTAGAGTCAGAGATATCAGTATGAACTCATGTTTATTTTAATATATATGTAAATAGATAAATGCAGAAATAAGTATAGATATGTATGCATTATAAATAATCAGTTATTACAGAGAAATATATATTCTAGTTGTGTCCACTGAAAACTCCTAGAAACAGTAACACCTCGGTAGCAATGAGTGCATCCAGCATCTAGATCTTGATTTCTAAATGCAAATCTCCAATAAAAGGAACTAGGGCTCCTTGGAGAAATGGCTGCCTATCTAGGGTTGGGGCAGGGAGCTAGAAAGTAAGGAAGTGTTCAAAAAAGGAAAAGAAAAAAAATGGGGTATGTGACCAGGAGCCAACCTGAAGGAGCTCCCAATGACCAATGCTAGAATAATTTGAGTCGCAAAATAAATAACAATGGTATTTGATTATATGGATTATAACCCAAATAAAAAATTAAATATCCATCAGTCAATATTGACATAAATAAATTAAATAAATTAATAATAGAGACAAATCTTCCTTACAAAAGAATTCCAAATAATTTATGTAGCTACGACCCCCTCTAAAAAGTGGAGCTGAATTCCACTCTCCTTCAGTATGGGCTGGACTTAGTGAATCATTTCCAAAGACTAGAATATGAAAAAAGAAAAATAGCAACATCAGTGGTGAGACTTGGCAACCAACACCTCAACCAAGTGATCAAGATTAACATCACCAGTGATAAATCATCGTAATATCATGTAACCCCTGATATAATGTGATGAGAAGGGTACTTTATCTCTGTGGTATTCTGCAAAACCCGTAAGCCCAGTCTAATCAAGAGAAAACGGTAGGAAAGCCCACACTCAGGGACATTCTAGAAATACCTGACCAATACTCTTCAAAACTGTCAAAGTAATGAAAAACAACAAAAAACTAAGAAACAGTCACAGATGAGAGAAGACAAGGAGACATGCTGATTAAATACAAAGTAGGCCGGGCACAGTGGCTCACGCCTGTAATCCCAGCACTTTGGGAGGCCAAGGCAGGTGGATCACTTGAGGTCAGTAGTTCGAGACCAGCCTGGCCAACATGGTGAAACCCCATCTCTACTAAAAAACACAAAAATCAGACGGGTGTGGTGGCATGCACCTGTAGTCCCAGCTACTGGGCAGTCTGAGATGGGAGAATCACTTGAATCCGGGAAGCAGAGGTTGCAGTGAGCTGAGATCGCACCACTGCACTCCAGCCTGGGTGCCAGAGTGAGACCCTGTCTCTAAATAAATAAATAAATAAATAAACGCAAGGCAGTATCCTGGATTGGGTTCTGAAACAGAATAAGGACATTAGTGGAAAAAATGGTGAAATCTGAATGAAGTCTGCCTATAGTTTAGTTTATGGCATTGCACCTGTGTTCTTTGTTTTGAAAAACTTACCATGGCTGTGTAAAATGTTAACATTAGAGGATGCTAGATAAAGTGTATACAATAACTGTCCATCTAATCTTCCCAAGTTATATGTAAATCTAAAGTTATTCCAAAATCAATTTACTTTTATAACCACTGTGTAGGCTACATATTCAGATCAGTGTCAACTGCTAGTCCATAAAGTTCATGAAAGTGAGAAGCATATTAATGCTTTGATAGGAAAAATCAAAATACAACTGGACTGTGCATAGTATTAGTTTACATGATTATGCCTAATTTTACATTTTGTAATAAAATGTAAAACATTTTAAAACCCTCATCAGAGGCCAGGTGCAGTGACTCATGCCTGTAATCCCAGCACTTTGGGAGGCTGAGGCGGGTTGATCACAAGGTCAGGAGTTTGAGACCAGTCTGACCAACGTGGTGAAACCCCGTCTCTACTAAAAATACAAAAATTAGCCAGGTGTGGCGGCACGTGCCTGTAATCCCAGTTACTCAGGAGGCTGAGGCAGGAGAATCACTTGAACCCGAGAGGCAGAGGTTGCAGTGAGCCAAGATCGCACCACTGCACAACAGAGCAAGATTCCGTCTCAAAAACAAGAACAACAACAACAAAAAACACCCTCAGCAGGAAGAAATATAAAAACTATTGTACAAAATAAACACTTAAATGAAACTAGGCTCTGCTACAGTTTTCTCCTACTGGGGATAATAATAGTGTTTAGGACAGCCATGGTTTTTAAGAAAGAAGTGATGAGAAATATCTGTTTTTTTAATAGGTTGTCTTGGGTAATCTAAGTAGCACATCACTTGGAAAAGATATGTGAGACAGAGATAGAAAACGTGAACTGTTCCCTAGGAAGGCAATGCAGGAGCGTATATAACTTCATATCTAAATCCTGGAAGGGCAACACAGTGTCATACATGAGTACACAGGGCCATATATAACTATTTATTCAAGGTATGAGAACCACAGCTATAGTCAGGTTAAAAAAAATCACAATTCAGCAGTATACAGATTCTAAACTTTCTTTTTAACTTTAGAGATCATATTTTTTTTGGTATATAATGAAGGAAATGAATACCATTACTAAAGAGTTTCTTAAACATACAGATTTCTACTAATCAAAGAAAATCATAATGGAACCTAACTTATCAAACAGAATCACTTTATCTTCAGATTTTTCAGACCACTTTGGGAACAAAGAAAACAAAATAACCAACTGATGGGGTTCTGAGAAGATGGGAGTAGCAAGGGGCCCCATGGATTTTGTATCTTCCTTTATTCCCACATAAAAACAGACAAAGCAACTAGATAACAAAAGATCCACGACAGCCTTCACCAAAAAATTACAAAGTTTCCTACAAACCCCAAAATAAACGTGGATATAGACAAACCACCAACAGTCACAAGATCTGGGTGTCACTGGTGTTTAACTGGGAGGAAACTGAGGGAAGCCAGAGGAGTGTGACACCAAGAGGACCTCAAAAGAGCCAGTGAGCATTCACTGGCAAATGTGCCAAGCCAATTACAGAACAGTAGTTGATATAAGGAGGAGTCTTCCCATTCCAGTAACAGGTACCTGCCAGGGGCCTACAAGGGCTGAAAGAGCTGAGGCAGTCTGGACCTTTATTATAAATTCTCAGAACTGAAGAGTTGGGGCTCTCTTGCAGGATAGGGTCCCACACTGAGGAGAATCTGCTAAGAGGAGAATTAAAATTAAGTGACTAAGGAAAGAGGAGGTCCAGATAAAGAGCGGGTAAAAGTGGCAAGGAAAGAAAAGCAGGAAATCTGAGAAATCAGCTGCCATATAGTTGAACAATGTCTGAAAACAGCACAAGAAGAAACCTTATCAAGTTAGAAAAGCTGTATAAAATCTCTTTCTAAAAGTTCAGCAACACTAAATTCATATTAAAAATGAACTACTGAGGCCAGGCGTGCTGGCTCATCCTGTAATCCTAGCACTTTGGGAGGCTGAGGTGGGATGACCACTTGAGCCTAGGAGTTCAAGAGTAGCCTGAGCAATATAGCAAGATCCCATCTCTACAAAATTTTTTTTTTAAATATTAGCCAGGCATGGTGGCACATGCATGTAGGCCCAGCTATTCAGGAGGCTGAGGTGGGAAGATTGCTTGAGCCCAAGAGGTGGAGGCTGCAGTGAGCCATAATCACACCCCTACACTCCAGCTTGGGTGACAGAGTAAGACCCTGCCACCCCCCACCCCCCCCCCCAAAAAAAAAGAGCAACTGAAAAGTATCACACTTCAGATACGTTACTAGAAGGAAAAAAAAGGAGGAAAACAATCATAATAACATCCAGACAGAAAATGGAAGCATGTCAGAGAGCCATGCTCAAAACACAGTTCAAAACTATAACCACCTAAATCTACTTAAGGAACTAAAAGGCATTTAAAATGACATAAGATGTGAAAAAATAAACACCAGAAATAGAAAAACCCAGAAATAAAGTGAAAACAAGAAGTGACTGAAAAATTTAAAAAATCATTTTGGAAATGAAAACAAAACTAGAAGGAAAAGGAAAATGAGTAAATATAACAAACCATGCCATTAAAAAAAAGCAAAGTTGAAATGAAGGATAATTTTAAAAATCAAAAAGAAATGACCTAAAAACTAGACATGCAACTACCTTATGACCCTCAATTCTACTCCCCAGCATTTATCTTAGAGAAAAGAAAACTTAAGTTCACACAAAAACCTGCAGTATATAAACATTCATAGCAGTTTTATTTGTATTAATAGATGGTTAAACAAACTGTTATATACCGGGAAATGGTTAAACAAACTGGTACATACATCCCATGGAATACTTCTCAGTAATAAAAAGGAACGAACTACTGATGAACCCAACAACTTAGATGGATCTCCAGAAAACTACACTGAAAGAAAAAAAAAGCCAATCCCAAAAGGTTACATATTATACAATTCCATACTTCCATAACATTTTTGAAATGACAAAATTCTAGAAATGGAAAGATTAGTGGTTACCAGTGGTTAGACAGGGGTTGGGGTGGGAAGTGACTGTGGTCATAACAAGGTAACACAAGGGATCCTTGTGGTGGTGCAACTGTTCAATATCTTGACTATGGCAGTGGATACAGGAACCTACACAGGTGATATAATACTACAGAACTTAATAATACACACACAGACATATATAATGAATATACAAATGAATACACAAGTAAAACTGGGGAATATATCAATCTCAATATCCTAATTATGATATTATGTATTAGTTTTTGCAAAATGTTACCAATGGAGGAAACAACAAAGTGTGTAAAAGAGCTCTGTATTATTTCTTACAACTGCATGTGACTCTACAATTGTCTTCATATTTAACAAACAAAAGAAAAAGAAATGGACTAAATGCAACATGATATCCTGAATTGAATCCTGGAACAGAAAATGGACATTAATGGAGAAACTGGTGAAATGTGAACGTCTGGAGCTTAGTTAATATTAATGTACAATGCTGGTTTCTAAATTTTGTACACTGCTAATGTCACATGTTAATCTTAGGGAATACTAAGCAAAGGATACACCAGATTTCTGCACTATCTTTGCAAATCTTCTGTAGTAAACTTTCTGTAGTGATCTGAAATAATTCCTAATTATCTGTTTATTTTTTAAAAATGTAAGAAATTAAGAGTTACAAAGGATTTGCAAGAAACTGATAAATACTGAAGTAATGTGAATAACAGGATTCCCTGAAGAAGAAAAGCAAACCAACAGCACAAATATGAAAAACCATAATCCAAGAATACTCATTTGAATTTTTTTAAAAAAAGATTTGAAACTACATCTTGAAAGAGCCCACAGTGTACCTCAGAATGTCAACTCAGAATGACCAACAAAATGGTCTGGTAAAATTACTGGACTTAAAAAAAAATCCTTTAGGATTTAGGCTCAAAGATCATATGACTAGTAAGATAAAGAAAAGAAAACATTAGATTTTTCAACAGCAATGTTTTTGCCAGAAAAAAAAAAAAAAAGAGTTACAAATTTAAGATATTCAAGAAAAGAAAAAAGTGAGCCAAGGATTCTATTTCTGGCAAACATAACCTTCAGATATAAAAAACAGACAAAATATTATGAACAAGCAAGAAAATTCATGAAATATGAATATTCCCTTAAGCCTTTCCTAAAGAATTTATTAGAGGCAAAACTTGAGATACTCCAAATGACTAAAGAAACATCATTATAAGAACTAGTGGTGAGCATTAAATATAAGGTCATTAACAGAATTAAGACTAAATAAAGACTGAGGAAGAGACAGCATAGTATGTAATAATTATATGCTCTGACAATATATAGGACAACCATGAAAAAAAATTGGGAAGAATGTGAATAGCATATGCAAAAAATAAAAAATATTTTTTAAACAGTTTTCAATAATTAAAAGTAGTTGTCTATGGTCATACTACCCTGAACACACCCGATCTCGTCTAAAGGGGTTGTGGTGCTGATATTAGTATCACTACTCCTAGATTCCTATATGTGAAATGTAGAATTAAAGCAAATGAGTAATTATGGATATATTAATTCTGTATTTTCAGTTATGAAAAGAAGATACAGATGTAATACAGAAGAAATTAAGAACCCCAAAATACAAACTTTGTATTGATCTTTGAATCTGAATAGGAACAGTGTGAAATGACAATTCAGTATTTTATATTTGTTCACATATTTTCCTAGCTCTGTCCACTGAAAAGGCTTAAAAGTAATGACAAATTGAGAAGCAATGAATATCTCTAGTGCCTAGATTGGGGTCTTGAAATACTCGTTCCCATCTTTAAAAAGTTTTTAAAAGGAGGTTTTCTTAGAGAAATGGCTAATTCTAGTTCTAAAGTGGAAATGTACAAAATGATCCTGAAACATCTTGTCATACAAAATAGGAAGCTTTCAAAGGACACAGGTTCCCATTGGCTAAAAGTATAATTTGAATATATATGAATAAGAATTATAGCACACTGGGTCATACTGTCCACGGTAATTTATAGATTCAATGCCATCCCCATCAAGCTACCAAGGACTTTCTTCACAAAATTGGAAAAAACTACCTTAAAGTTCATATGGAACCAAACAAGAGCCCACATAGCCAAGACAATCCTAAGCAAAAAGAACAAAGCTGGAGGCATCACGCTACCTGACTTCAAACTATATTACAAGGCGACAGTAACCAAAACAGCATGGTACTTATACCAAAATAGATGTATAGACCAATGGAATAGAACAGAGACCTCAGAAATAACACCACACATCTACAACCATGTGATCTTTGACAAACCTGACAAAAACAAGAAATGGGGAAAGGATTCCCTACTTAATAAATGGTGCTGGGAAAACTGGCTAGCCATATGTAGAAAGCTGAAACTGGATCCCTTCCTTAAACCTTATTAAAGACTTAAATGTTAGACCTAAAACCATAAAAACCCTAGAAGAAAGCCTAGGCAATACCATTCAGGACATAGGCATGGGCAAAGACTTCATGACTAAAACACCAAAAGCAATGGCAACAAAAGTCAAAATAGACAAGTGAGATTTAGTTAAACTAAAGAGCTTCTGCACAGCAAAAGAAACTACCATCAGAGTGAACAGGCAACCTACAGAATGGGAGAAAATTTTTGCAATCTGCCCATCTGACAAAGGGCTAATAACCAGAATCTACAAATAACTTAAACAAATTTACAAGAAAAAAGCAAACACCACCATCGAAAAGTGGGCAAAGGATATGAACAGATACTTCTCAAAAGAAGACATTTATGTAGCCAACAGACACATGAAAAAATGCTCATCATCACTGTTCATCAGAGAAATGCAAATCAAAACTACAATGAGATACCATCTCACGCCAGTTAGAATGGCGATCATTAAAAATCAGGAAACAACAGATGCTAGAGAGGTTGTGGCAAAATAGGAACACTTTTACACTACTGGTGGGAGTGTAAATTAGTTCAACCATGTGAAAGACAGTGTGGCAATTCCTCAAGGATCAGAACTAGAAATACCATTTGACCCAGCCATACCATTACTGGGTATATACCAAAAAGATTATAAATCATGCTACTATAAAGACACATGTACATGTATGTTTATTGTGTCACTATTCACAATAGCAAAGACTTGGAACCAACCCAAATGTCCATCAGTGATAGACTGGATTAAGAAAATGTGGCACATATCCACCATGGAACACTATGTAGCCATAAAAAAAGATGAGTTCATGTCCTTGGCGGGGACATGGATGAAGGTGGAAACCATCATTCTCAGCAAACTATCACAAGGACAGAAATCAAACACCGCATGTTCTCACTCATAGGTGGGAATTGAACAATCAGAACACTTGGACACAGGGCAGGGAACATCACACACCAGGGCCTGTCGGGGTGGAGGGCTGGGTAAGGGATAGCATTAGGAGAAATACCTAATGTAAACGAAGAGTTGATGGGTGCAGGAAACCAACATGGCACATGGATACCTATGTAACAAACCTGCACGTTGTGCACATGTACCCTAGAATTTAAAATATAATTTAAAAAAACCCAGTTAATCAAAATTAATACCTCTAGGAATAGAAATTGTAAATACATAAATTTCCATGGAAAAATTATAAAATAAGCCACCAATGCTAAAACACCAGGAATAGTTGCTATTAGAAAATTCTACCCAATGGTCAAAAATGAGAGAATCTAAGTGCTATAGAAGTTGCTATTTATATTGCTCCAAAATATAGAAAAAGAAAATGAAAAATTGCAAACCATCTCCCTACAAATATTGATGCCAACATTCTAAATACATTTGAATTAGAATTTTAAATAAAATATTAGCAAACTGAATCTGACTAGATACTGAAAAAAATGATCACCAAGTGGATTTATTCTAGTAATTCAAATATCATTAATTATTATGAAATCCACTATGGACACCCATACCACTACCACATGAGTTTCTGATTGACCCTCCCCAGAAAGAAGCGTGCCCACCAGCATCCTACTGAGTATCACTGAATATCATAGCAAACGAAGAACACATACACATGAACACAGGGTAATAATGATAATATTAATGGCAACAATTACTGAGCAACATTTAATTTAAATGTAAGTAAGTGTACCAGACACTTTATATACTCTTTAATCTTAACAAAATCTGCAAGATAAGTATTATCATCATCCCCATTTTATAGAGGGAAAACTGACACTTAGAAATTAAGACATTTCAAGGTCCCTTAGTTAAATACATAATACAATAGCAGCCAGGCAGGGTGGCTCACGCCTGTAATCCCAGCACTTTAGAAGGCTGAGGTGAGAGGATGGCTTGAGCACAAGAGTTCAAGACCAGCCTGAGCAACATAGTGAGACCCTGTCTCCACAAACATTTTTTTTTTTTAATTAGCTGGGCATACTGGCATATGCCTGTAGTCCCAGCTATTCGGGAGGCTGAGGCAGGAGGATCACTTGAGCCCAGGAGTTTGAGAGTGCAGTCAGCTATGATCACACCACCGTATTCCAGCCTAGGCAACAGAACAAGACTTTGTCTCAAAAAAAAGAAAGAATAAAATAAAAAAGATTAATAGAATAAAATAAAAAGCTATTTAAAGGAAAAACAGATTACTTTTCTCACATAACCATTTAAAAATATGTACATTTTAAGGAAGGAAAGATTAATATTTAAATGAGATAAAAATCTGGGAGAGTGCTAGAGATGTACCAGTTCAGGCAAGACAAAAGGAGTCTCTCATAGATTGATTCAACAATCTCAGAGATCCACAGGAAAGCAGGTGACATAGTGGGAAGTGCACTAAACTGGGAGCCAAGGAACTGAGTTTTCAGTCCTGGCTCAATAAGAAGCTGCATCATGCCAAGGCCAGGGATTCCATAAAACACTACGGCAAATAAAACAATTCCTCAAAGTCTATGCTGGCCACAGCTTTCACAAGGACCTTAACACTTATGTGTTAAAGTGGCACTAGAATTAAGTAAGTTTTATTTTCTCCAAGTCTTCACTGTTATCAACGATTGTTCTTACAACAACCACCTGGTGTTGAGCATTATGCTAGGAACTATAAAAATACAAAAAGAAATATAAAGCATGTCCCTAGTCACAGAAAACAGAACAACATGCACAGGAAAATAAGCAAAATAACTGAAGACAGTGAGTGCATGCCTGTGTGTATATGCACACACGCCATCTATTTTGGAATTTAAATCATATTTTCCCACAGAAACACAGAGAAGGTGGTTAGGTTTCAGTTGAGGTGACTCCAGAAACTTATTTCATGCTTATTTAGTTAAGCCTCAGTAGCTGTCCTTAATTCTTTAAATCTCAAAATGATTTTCAACCAAGTTGAGGGGCTAATAGGTAGTGCTGTATGGCTGAAAATAACATATTCGATATTGTGACATAATTTTACAATTAGAAAATGAACAACTATTTTTCATGATGCAGACGCCACTATTTTAATTAAACAAATTTAAAAGTAAGTGGTAGCTATAACATACATACACAGCATGACCAGCCAAGCACTGCTCCAATATCTTTATACATAACTTACTTCTCATTATTTAACTCACTTTATTTATTTATTTATTTTGAGACCGAGTTTCACTATTGTCACCCAGGCTGGAGTGCAGAGCACGATCTCTCTGCAATCTCCATCTCCCGGGTTCAAGCGATTCTCCTGCCTCAGCCTCCCGAGTAGCTGGGATTACTGGTACCCGCTGCTACGCCTGGCTAACTTTTTGTATTTTTAGTAGAGAGGGGGGTTTCACCACGTTGGCCAGGCTGGTCTCAAACTCCTGACCTCAAGTGATCCACCCGCCTTTGCCTCCCAAAGTGCTGGGATTATAGGCTTGAGCCACTGCGCCTGGCTTAACTCACTTTATCCCTAAAACAAATGCAAGAGGGAGTACTGTCAATATTCCCAGTTTTAAGGTGAGTAAACTAAGGCAGAAGGATGTTAAGTAATTTCCCCAGTCATATAGTTTGACAAAGCTTCTTGATGGGTGAAGACACACAGAAAAAATTTTATTTTCTGAATAATCTCATTACCCAATATTCTTCACTCAGGTTGAAAACAGAACGAGGGGACAAGGGCATTATGTTAATAGTTAGGTAAGTACTTTTTTTTTTTTTTTAAGCAGTACGTAAACTAAAATGATTCATAGTAATATGGCCCCAAATAATTCCATATTGTTTAAACTACAGACAGGTTCACACAAGGGACCTAGGATATATATACATGGATGTTCACTACAGCAGTGTTTTGATGGTTAATGACTGAAAATCTAAATGTCCATCAATGGGGACAGGCTAAATATAATTTTTATATTTTTACAAAGGAATGCCATGTAGCCATCTAAAAGGATGAAGCAGTTTTATACCCATGGATATTGAAAGTGCCTAATACACAGTATGAAAGGACAAAAGAAAGACGTAGAATAGCATGTGTATTAGCATTCCACTTGTGGGAAAGACAGAAGCGGGTATGTATTATCATGTGCTTTATTATGATCAGAAAATTTCTTAAATATAACCAAGAAATTATTTACAGTGCTTACTTCTGGGAAGTGGGGAATGGAGATGGGTAGATCAGTAGATAGAAAAGAAAAAGACTTTTCTTTTTACATTGTATCCTTCTGTATTAAATTTCCTTTTATCAAAAGCATGTAGCTGATCTTAAAATAGCTTAATTAAAAATACAGCAACATAGAGCCTAGTCTCCTTTTACATAATGGTTTCTAACCACAGACTGGTATGTAATGATCAGTGGTATTCCTAATAGTAGTTAACCTAGAGAAATTAATGAATGATTTATTTTATAAACAAGGATAAAGTCAACATCCCTTTAATTAATCCATTAATCAAAGGGAGAAAAAGAAAGGGGGCCTATAAATCTCAAGCAGAAGGTTGAAAAAAATCTTCTAAAGATTATTTTTAAGAAAGGCTGCATTCCAGAGTCTGGATGCCAGAAATGCCAACGACCTTCTTGAAAAACAAGGAAGTATCTTTACGTGATTGTCAAATTGGATTGGGAGGTCCCAAAGGGTGGACAAGGCTTTTTAAAAATTTCATTCTTTTAAGTTTATACTTTTGCATATTTCATATTATACACAACATATTTACAGTGGTAGTCATACACTATGAATAATTAAACATACAATATTTGGGGAGATGCATGCTCAAAAATGTTTTACTGATGGGGAGTGCAATTAAAAAGGTTTGGAAGCTACTGTGGTTGTAAAAAAAATTAATGCAGTGAAGAGAAAAACATTAAATGGTCATTCTGTGGTCAAGCGATGAAAAGTAAAAGCTATGAAGCAGTTAATGTACAATGCCTGCAACTTTGGAGTACTCTTCAACTTTTTCCTGCATCCATTACAAAACCAAATCCTGCCATTTTTCCAATAGAATATTTCCTGAGTTTGCTCCTTCATAACCATTCTGGCCATCTAAATCTTATAAATTCACGCTTTTGGAAAGGCCTCCGGCCCTTCTGTAAAAAGCCCTCCACTTGCCTGCATCTTGCACAGAACTGTAAGAAGGTCCTTTAAGTGCTCGGCCAGCTTCCAACTATCTCAAAAACTGAAAGTACTTATTCATGATTTTAAATATCCCTGTCCCACTCTCAAAGTGTCCGCTCCCCGCAGACCAACTGGAGCTCTTTAAATAAGTCAGACAAATATATTCCTCATTCCTCAAGGGACTCACCCTCCCTTTCACACTCCGGTTGTGCAGATTAAACACACTCCACACCATCAAACCAAGTTATTTTTTCCTCGAGAACTCTCCTCGAGGTTCCTTTTTCTCTAACAGCCTGCCCACCTCTGATTCCTGGGATTTTCGTGTTGACGGGATCGTTGGGATCTTTCCTCTCTTCTCATCTTTCCAGTAACCCATTAGCATTAGCAGGATCACTGGACAGGCCTCCGTTTGCATTAATATCGCCAATGATTCTGTGATCTCCGCCCTCAAGACCTTTGATTTCTTTTGGTCCCGCCTCCCCTTCGGGACACTAAGTTTGTTTAGGGCCTGAGCACAGGGGCCCGGCAGGTTCTTTCCGACGTCAGCGGCTGCGTACCGAGGCCGACTTAGGCAGGCCGCTCCAGGAACAAGGCCGTGCGGCCAGGACTGACCTGGGCGCTTTTCCCCGTCGCTCGCAGGGGAGAAACGTGCCGGGGAGGGGACAGACCGTGAGCAAGTGGTCCAAGTCTGCGCAGGGCGACCCCGAAAGCCCTCCGGTGGGGCCGAGAGGCTTGTGGGCTACTAGAACGAGGCCTGGTAGGTGAAGGAGGCGGGTGAAGGGCCGGATCCAGGACTGAATCCGGGAGAGGCGGGGCGAGGAGGGGACTTCAGTGTAGCTGCTTGGGCAGCTCCCGCGACCCCTCTGGCGGGGGTGACTGTTATTGGACTCGCAGAGGGAAGAGTTGGGGAGCGTCCCCCACTCACCTAGAAGCGCTGCCGCCTGAGGCTTCAGCTGCCCCCCTCCCAATTCAAGCCACGTCAGCTCGGGAACCCCGTACGCAACACCTTCCACCGCCGCGCCCCGCCAGGGACTCAGCCACTAGCAGTTGGGACGGAAGATGGGATTAAGACACCGACCAATCAGGACTATCGGCAGTGGGTTACCAGGGAGACCAGGCACGCCTTGTTTGTTACCAACCTATCAACAATGACGGAAACCAATCAACGACAGAAGATGCCCCGCTTCCTCAAAGAAACAGCCAATGGACCCTAAAGAGTGAATGAGGGGCGTGATTAGACGCGAGTAGGTGCCCCGGAAGAAGATCTGGGGAGGGACAGGAAATGCCGAGTGGGCGGGCGTTCTGGGAAAGGTCAGGTGTTCTCAGTGTGAGGTGGTTATGCTGGTTTCGTCTAATTCCTCCGCTTAGTAGGCTGTGACTGACCGAGACTGCGGCTTGGGCTTCCGTAGAGACTTGAGACTGCGGGCACCCCCTGCCATTAGGATTGTTGAATGAGCTGTGAGAAGGGAGTCGGGGATATGGGACTCTTAAGAGTCAAAAAATACTGGAGCCTCTTAGTTCTTCGTCTAATATGACCTTTTGATTTTGTTGATGAAAAATAATTAACCACAGAAGTAACTTGCCCAAAGACAAACAGCGACTTAGTGATGAAACTCGAACTAGAACCCGGTGTCAGTGTGAAAGAGGATCAGCGATGTCTGTAAGGACTTGATTGTGAGAGAGAGAGTAGTGAGTACTAGAAAGGTGCCTCTTACAAAGTGGAGCCTGAGCCAGGACCTAAGCAAAGATTGAGAGTTGAGGGCTCAGGCTCTGCAATGGGTGTCAGTGAAGCGCTCCAGCAAAAGACTGAAATCACGCATGCTCTCCTTAAACCCCAAGGAAAGGGAGGGAAAGTAGCCAACTCCCAGTGACCTGTCATTTCAGGCACTCTCTAGGCCATAAGAATAATGTTAGTTTGAATTTATTTAATCTTACCGTGCACTCAGCTGGCCCATTGTATGTATACTCATCTCAATGATTACATAACTTCGCAATTCAAACATCAGCTCAGTAAGGCCTTTCCTGGCTGCCCATCTTACAGAACTGGAGGTCATTATGCTAAGTGAAATAAGTTTGGCACAGAAAGACAAATATCCCATAGTCTCACTCATGTGGGAGCTTAAAAAGTTGATCTCATGGAGCAGAGATAAGTACCAGAGCCTGGGAAGGTGGAGTTGGGGGAGGCAGGGAAGAGATTGGTTAATGAGTACAAACATATAAGGAATAAGTTCAAGTGTTTGATAGCACAGTAGGGTGACTATAGTTAATATATATATATATCAAAATAACTAGAAGAGAAGATTAGAAATGTTCCCAACACAAAGAAATGATAAATGTTCGAGGTGATAGATACCCTAAACACCCTGATTTGATTATTACACATTGTATGCATATATCAAACTACCACACCCCATAAATATGTACAAATATGTATCAATACAAACATAAATAAAATTGCTGCATGCACTATACTTCTTTGCTTCTTTTTCCCCCTAAGCATTTTGCCATCTAACATACTATATATTTTATTCATTTATCTTGTATCTCTCTTCTCATTAGATTATAAGCTCCAGGAAGGTAGTAATTTTGATCTCAGCTTTATCTCCAGGTCCCAGAAAATATAGAGGAGGGCACTCAATATCTATTAAATTAATAAAGTATATGTGATTATCCTTATTTTAAATGCAAGGCAATAAGACTACAGAAGGTTAATTTGCACAAGGTCCCATGGTGAGGGGCAGAGACAGAATTTGAAGTGGCTATTCAACGTCAATGCTGCAGCACTTTATGAATACGTCATATTCTTATATCCCTCATTGTATCCACCCAGCAAAGTCCTAAACCTGCATCAGTCCAACTATTGGTCTCTACTCCTACCTTTGGGGAGCAAAATGCTGCAGGAGACATCAGGACAATAATGACATCAATGTCCTGACCACTACACATTCAGTTTCCAGCTGAACTCCATCTTCAGCACACTCCCAAATCCTTCTTGTCTTCAGCTTCCTCTCCCATTTGCCACAATTATTCAAACCTTTAACATCCTCTTTAAGTCCCATCCGCATATCTACACCTCACACTCCCAGCAGATGAACTTGCTTCTACCTTAGAGAAAATAGAAACCATCACTGAGAGTCCTATTGTACTCCCTTACACAAAATTTACCTTTCTACATACCTATTTTCACATTCAACCTTAGAATTTATCTTTCAGTTTTAACAGAATAAAACTTTCTTATGGGAGAAGAGATTAGAATTTTGTCTGTCTAGTAAGTCTTCTTATGGCTCTACCTTCTATTATTGCGTGAGCACATTATGGTGAGAATTATAGTGAACACTAGGGGCACGAAGGAAGAAAATGAGGTGGAAAAGTTAAAGAACGAAACTGATATTATTTCTAAGTTCACTGAAGGACTGGAAATAATTTAGAATGCAACCTAATGGAAGCAATTTAGGCTCTGAGAGGGTGATCAAGATAATAAAAGATAATTAGGAGTTGCCCCAGCAAAAAAGAGGGTACAGAATAGTGGAGGTAGAGGGAGCAGCATGTGCATGAACCATTTGGGCAATTTGACATAAGTGACATGACTGAACGAATAGGCAAAGAGTAGGTCATAAAATTGTGCCATTTTATGCTAAGGAGTTTGGATATGACTCTAAGCTCCAGAGCAGTTACAGACTGCAGAAATCACAGAATTGTGGAGTCATTCAGATGTCCCTTGGAGAGTGACCATTTCCCTAACTGCAAGTACAGGGAGGAAAAGTTGAAAGACAAGAAATGTCACATTCTCTGTGATTTACTGTTGCCCAATTCCCTCTACCCTTTTTCAGTTCTTTCCTCATCATCCTCTTACCTTACCCTATACCAAATGCAAACTTATTCCAAAACTTTCATGCAGCCTTATTTATTAAGGTATCTTCCATACCTAATATATCTTCAGCATAGTATATACTCAATAAATGTTTGTTAAATAAATAAAATATCCAACATATAATTCTATATGAATAAATCTTAAAATCTTAGAGAAATAAGAAATTGTCTCGAAAAATATAACTTTGAGACATATCAATTATATGCAAAAACATACAATCACATGATCACATCAATCAATGAAGAAAAAAATTTTCACAAGAAGAAGAGGGAAGGTAAGGAAAGAAGAAGAGGGATGGTGGGGGGAAAAGAAGGGAGATGCGAAAGAAAGAAGAGGGAAGGTGAGGAAAGAAAGTGGGGAAAGAAGAAGAGGGAAGGTAGGGAAAGAAAAAGAGGGATGGTGGGGAAGAAGAAGGAAGGTGGGGGAAGAAGAAGAGGGAAGGTGGGGGAAGAAGAAGAGGGAAGGTGGGGATAGGGAAAAGAAGCTGAGGAAAGAAGGTGGGGAAAGAAGAAGGAGGGAAGGTGGCGGAAGAAGAAAAAAAAATCAACACCCATTCATGATTAAAAAAAAAAAAACCAAACTCAGAAAACTAGCAATAGAAGGATATTTACTCAACTTGATAGAAAAATATTGCAAATTCTTAATGGTGAGAAACTAGATGCTTTCCCTCTAAGATCAGGGAAAAGGCAAGGATGTCCCCTCTCACTACTCCTATGTGACATTATACTAAACCTACCTAACGTAAGATAAGAAAGGGAAATAAAAGATATTCATACTAGAAAGTAATAAATAAAACTGTCTTTGTAGATGACATGATTTTTTATGTAAAAAATACCTAAGAATAAACAAAACCCTCCTGGAATTAATAGGCAATTTTAGCAAGACTACCGGGTAAAAGGTCAATTGCTTTCCTAACACCAGCAAAGAACAGTTGGAATTTGAAATTAAAAACACAATACCATTTACATTACCCTCAAAAAATAAAGGGAAAATAAATACTTAGGCATAAATCTAACAAAATATGCACAGGCTTTATGTGAAGGAAACTAGCAAACCTCTGATTAAAAAAATTAAAATCTAAATAAATTGAGAAATATTCTCAGAAAGCATCAGTATTGTTACGATGTCAATTCTTCCCAACTTTATCTGTAGATTCAATAAGATCTCAATCAAAATCTTAGCGCATTATTTTGCGGATACCAACAAATTAATTCTGAATTTTATATGAAAAAGTAAAAGACCCAGAATAATCTCAAGAAGAACGAAGTTTGTGGACTGACATTACCCAACTTCAAGACTTAGTAAAAAGCTACAGTAAACAAGACAGTATGGTATTGGCAAACAAATAGACAAATAGACCAATGGGACAGAATGGAGAGCCCCAAAATAGATCCATGTAACTGTAGACAACTGATCTTTGACAAAGAAGCAAAGGCGATTCAATGGAGAAAAGAGTCTTTTCAATACATGGTGCTAGAACAACTGAAAATCCACATGCAAAAAATGACACACACCTTATACCTTTGATAAAAATTAACTCAAAATGGATCTTAAGATGTAAATATAAAATTTAAAACTATAAAACATCTATAGGATAACTTGACTCTAGGTGACTTTGAATTTGGTGATGGCTTTTCAGATACAACACCAAAAGTATGATCCAATGGGGGTGGGGGAAACGTAATAAGTTGGACTTGATTAAAATGAAAAACTTCTGCTCTGCAAAGGCACTGTTAAGAAGATTTTTAAAACAATGCACAGACTAGGAGAAAATATTTGCAGAATACCTATTAGATAAAGGACTGTTACCTAAAATACACAAGGAATTCTTATAATGCAAAAATTTAAATTAAAAATAATTCACAAGCGGGCAAAAGATCTGAACAGACACCTCACCAAAGAAGATATACAGATGGCAAATAAGCATATGAAAAAGTGCAGCCGGGTGTGGTGGCTCATACCTGTAATCCCAGCACGTTGGGAGGCCGAGGCAGGCAGATCACAAGGTCAGAAGTTTAAGACCAGCCTGACCAACATGATGAAACCCCCATCTCTACTTAAAAAAATACAAAAATTAGCCAAGCATGGTGGCACGCGCCTATAATCCCAGCTACTCAGGCGACTGAGGCAGGAGCATCGATTGAACCTGGGAGGCAGAGGTTGCAATGAGCTGAGAGTGCACCACTGCCCTCAAACCTGAGTGGTGACAGAGCAAGACTCTGTCTCAAAAAGAAAAAAAAGAAAAGAAAGAAAAAATACTCAGCATCATATGTTACTAGGGAATTGCAAATTAAAAGAACAATAAGATACCACCACACACCTATTTGAATGACAAAAATCGAAAACCCAGACGTCATCAACTGCTGGCAAGGATGTAGAACAACAGAAACTCACATTTATTACTGGTGGGAATGCAAAATGATACAACCACTTTGGAAGACACTTAAGCAGTTTCTTACAAAGCTAAACATAGATCGACCACACGATCCAGCAATCATGCTCCTAGATATATCCAAATCAGTGAAAATGTATGTCCACAAAAAAACTTGCACATGAATGTTTATAGCAGCTTTATTCACAATTCCCAAAACCTGAAAGCAACCAAGACGCCCTTCAGTAGATAAATGGATATACTGTGGTATTTCATACAATTGAACATTATTTTGTGATAAAAAGAATTGAGCAATCAAGCCATGAAAAGACATGGAGGAACGTTAAATGCATATTGTTAAGTGAAAGAAATCAGTCTGAAAAGGCTATATACTGTGTGGTCCAGCAGTATGACATTTTGAAAGAGGCAAAACTATAGAAACAGTAAAAGAAAACCAATGGCTGTCATGGATGGGGTTGGGAAGGAGCAAAGAAGGATTAATATATGGAATAGAGACAGTATTTTAAGGGAGAGAAACTATTTTGTATGATACTGCAATGGTGGATACATTGTATTGTGCATTTGTCAAACTCCATAGAACTGTATAACATAAAGAGTAAATTTTAATGTAAACTGTGGACTTTAGTTAATGATAATGTCTCAATATTGGTTCATCAAATGTAGTAAACATGGTAATAATAGGGGAAACTGCTGAGAGGTGGGAAGTGAGGGGAGGATGAGATGAGTATGTAAAGCTCTGTATGTCTGCTCAATGTGTCTGTAAATCTAAAACTGTGCCACAAAATAAAGAAATGCATGTGTATACATTTATTTCCAATTATGACTCAAGAAGAAATAGAGGAATCTTACAACTTCTAGAAAAAAAACATTTAAAAGTTGTTAATCTCAGAAGAAAAGTATGCAATCCAGGCAGTTTTTCAGGCAATTGCTTTTGGGGCTTTGCTATAGACTGAATATTTGTGTTCCTGGCAAAATTCATATGTTGATGTCCTGTCAATTTTATAGTATGAGGGGGTAGGGCCTTTGGGAGATAATTAGGTTATAAAGGTAGAAACCTCATGAATGAGATTAGTGCCCTTATAAAAGAGACCCCAGAGTGCTCCCTTGTCTTATTTTTTGTCTTTTTTTTTTTTTTTTTTTTGAGATAGAGTCTCACTCTTGGGTTGGAGTGGAGTGGCATAATTTTGGCTCACTGCAACCTCAACCTCCAGGGCTCAGGTGATCGTCTTACCTCAGCCTCCCAAGTAGCTGAGACTACAGGTGTGCGCCACCATGCCCAGCGAATTTTTGTTTTTTTGTTTGTTTGTTTTTTGTAGAGACTGGATTTTGCCATGTCGCCCAGGCTAGTCTTCAACTCTTGGGCTCAGGCAATACACCTGCCTTAGCCTCCCAAAGTGCTAGGATTAGAGGCATAAGCCACTGTGCTTAGCTCCCTTGCTTCTTTGGCCATGTGAGGATGAATGAGAATATGGCATTTGTGAGCCACGAAGTGAGCCTTCATGCAACACCAAATCTACCAGTGCCTTAATCTTAGACTTCTCAAACTCCAGAATTATGGGAAATAAATTTCTGTTGTTTATAAGCCACCCAGTCTATGGTACTGTTATAGCATCCCAGACTAAAACAAGCTTTTGAGGAACAGATATTTCCTATGCTATACAATCTATACAGAGCATATGAACAGATGGAATGTTTCCCAGCTAATTCAGGTCTTAAAAACAAATAAACAAAAAAGGTCTTTTTGTAGTTTAACTGTGATTACCTTTGTCATTACACTTTTCTTTCTCCATATTTACTCTAGCCAAAGATATTGTTTACAAAAGTATCTATTTTCAGGGCAGCTTCATGGGGCCTGTAACGAGAAAGAGGCAAAACCATGGTGGGCAATCAAGTGGTGGCTCCATGGCAGGGCCACTGAAACTAATAGCTCAGTTAGAACCGTAGCCCTTCCAAAGCCCGACATGAGCCAGGGCTTGGAACATCTTCTACAGGCTATCCAGGACTTCAATGAGCAACAGAATGTTGCTGAATATCAACTGCAGCTGTTCGGGACTGAGACACCCAGCAGACTGCATCAACAGCTGACACTGCTCCCTAATGATATGTGTGTCACTCAAATAGCTGGTCTCTAGAATTAGTTTTAAATGCAGTCATTAAATAAAAAGTCCTCATTAATCAGGATTCTCTAGGGGTGAAGATGAACCTTAATTATGAGATTTGGATTTTGTATGAAAATATCTCTGTGTACTTGCTCTGCCCTGGGTCCCTATCTGCTGTTATTTTCCTACATGAGTAAAATTCCCGGAAGGATCCAGAGTGTACCAAACACCACATAGGCCAAGCCTTAAAAAGATCATTTTTCTGAATTCCTTGGCCTCCATATGTCGGGAAACCAAAAAGCTGGCAGGACTACTAGAATTTAAGCCCCATCCCCATGCTTGTACTGTAGATTATCCACAGAAGTAGGGGCTGGTGCTGGACAGGCACCAGTAGGAGGGGTCAGAGATTACTGCTATCAGCAATACAGAGGAAATGCATGTTCTGGAAGGGGACAGGGAGGTGATGACTGGAAGAGCAAGTTCCTGGATCTCCTTTGACCTGGGCTTCTGAATATGCTGGGGCAGTGGTCCCCATCCTTTTTGGCACCAGGGACTGGTTTCATGGAAGACCGAAGGGGCTGGTGGCGGTGTAGGGGGTGGTTTCAGGATGAAACTCTTCCGCCTCAGATTATCTGGCATTAGTTAGAGTCTCATAAGGAGCGTGCAACCTAGAGTCCTCGCGTGCGCAGTTCACAGTAGGGTTGGCGCTCCTTTGAGAATCTAATGCGGCAGCTGATCTGACAGGAGGCGGAGCTTGGGCAGAGATGCTCCATCTCCCGCTGCTCACCTCCTGCTGTGCAACCTGGTTCCTAACAGGCCACGGACTGGTACTGGTCCGTGGTCAGGGAGCTGGGGACCCCTGTGCTGGGGCATGGATGCAGCAGTCTTCAGCTGCATTTTTCCTTCCTGGCAGGCTTCTATGGGTGCCAAGCCATGTCAGTAGGGCTGAATCTGACATCTCTCTGAAGTACCAGAACACCACTAGGGACAAAAAAACACCAGGGCTGGATTAGTGGTCACAGCCAGGGTCCAGGATGCCTAAAATATAGCAGGGACATCTGTCCCTTGAAAGACTTGTTCACAATTGAAGAAGTTCAAGTTGATCATAAGGCACTAACCAGTGGCCTCTGTTCTAGGAGTCGTTGGAATCACTACCCTTGGGACCAGGGGCAGTCAGGGGAGTTTTGGAGAGGAAAATTGAATCATAAAAGAGCATAATTACAAGGCAATTTAGGGGAAAAAGAGAAGGAGATAATGGATTAGCTAGAGGTCCCTGGAGCTCAGAACTAAAGGCAGGGGAATTCAGGGTGGGAGGAAAGGACCTGTGGTGAGATCATCAACTGCAGTCTCTTGAGAATAAAACCCAAATTGCCATACACACCCTGAGATCATCTAGGTGCCCCCTTATGTTATCTCTGTAGCTCCTTAACCTTTCCTGTGTCCCTGAACTCCTCTCTATTTATTTCAGTTTCCTGCAGTAGAATTCAGTAGTTTTATTCTTGTGATGGTCAAATAGTTGTTTGTGGGGTCATCATGACTGACTTAGAACAGAGAGTTCACCTGCCTCACCAGGGACAATGCATCTCTATTCAGTGAGGGCCACAGAGATTTACTTACCAAGCAGCACCTCACTCATGCTGGCTATCTACAGCCAGAGCAGCAGATCTTTGTTCCTGCACCCAGGTGGGCACCTGAAAGTTGGATCATGGACCACTCCAGCCCCATAACACTTCTTCTGATTCAACTCAAATGCCCAAATTCATATCAGACGTCATACTAGACAACACACTTTGGCTGCTCTCCCAGAAACTAAGAGACTTATAGATACTTACGGAATGTGAACTTCATGCTGCTAGGCTTCAAGCTCTTACATGTAGATTAGGCTCTTTATCCTTAGTAAAATGGTGGAGCCATGATTCGTATTCAGAGATTCTGACATGTAAACACTACACTGCACTGCCTGTGTTCTGCTCACTGCCCACAGGCTGACCTTACCTCTCCACACATTTGAGTCTGCTGTGATCTTTTCTTTCTTTCCTCTTTCTCATTTGCAATGGGAACTCTCCAAAGAGAAATTACTATTGTCCACGGCAGCAAGCTCAGCATTCTGGGAGTTAGAGGGTCCTGGCAGCCACTTGGTGGCAGCCTTAGGACTATAGCTACTGGAAGCAAGGTTACAACTAATTTCTCAGTGAATTATCTGTGAAAATGGGGAAAGGAGGTCACTAGTTAACCACTGGGTATAGGACACATCTCTAGTGCTCTATTGGACATAATAAAGAAGAAAATATTGTGTTTATTTTCAAGATATTTGCAATCCAGTTATAAATATTATATATGTATATATTTATACATATGTATATACACACACACACAAACACACAATGCCTTAAAATAACTTCTAAGCAGTATACAGGTAAGTTCAAAAGAAAAACATACATTGTACAGAAGCTCAAGGCATTATAGACAGAAGGATTAGTCAGAGTGTTATGTGCTTAAAAAATTGCCTCTTAGAATTTACTTTGGGTTAAAGTTTTGGAAGAGGGTGAACATATGGGCATATGGGGGCAGGGTGGGGCAGGGGAGATGTGGCAGGAAGGGCATCAAATGTAGTGGAATGACTTATGCAAAGGAATTAGGTTATCTGTCCCTCTTTTCATAATTTTCATGTCCATTTTGGTGGTTTCGGCTTGTCTTAAGGCAGCATATTTCCAGAACAGATACTTCCTCAACAACCTCTAATCAAAGCTAGTTAGAAATGACTCAGCTTCAGTGTCATGGTTCTAAGCAAGCTAAGGCCTACTTGGGAGTTTTACTGAATTCAGACATAGCCCCAGCTAGGAAATCCCTCGAGAGACTTGCTCAAAATTGAGGAAGCTCAGGTTTATTTTAAGGCACTTATCAGGGATAAGAAAAATTCCTGTCACACAATAGGCAAGCTCTACAGCCAACAAAAGGGCTTCCAAAAGTAGGTGATGGAACCATTTAGCAAAGCATTCTCCCACAGAATCTGGCACTTCTGGCTGCATCAATTCTCTATTTCTTTCTAATCAGGTTCAGAATCAAACCAATGCTTCCGTCCTTTATTTTTTGGAGACAGGCTCTGAAGTTGGAAAGGTCAGGTGCTTTAAGCACGAAGTCAAGCAGCATGATGGTGGTGCTTCAGAAGAAAAGTTTTGTGAATCATGGGTATCTCCTCTGGAAAATGTGGAGATACCTGGTCACACACTGATACCCTCTTCTTGACTAGGGTCTACCTGCAGAATGCAGCTGCAGCAGATACGAACTGGGGTCCTATCAGTGCTCAGCACAGAGGAACTGCCGCTCTGTGAATTGTGTGGGCTCTGTTCTGGTTTTCAGAGGAGGCCAATATGCCCTTGATGTGTATTTTCCTGCCCAGCTCTAGGCCTTTGGTCTCTGCAGGTCCCTGTATGTAGTCCATTCCTGAGGTGCAGGTGATTGAGATTTGGGGGTCTGTTCTGTCTGTGGAGATGCAGGCAAGGTGCTTCCTTGCCTCCTGCTTGATTAATTTTGGAATGAGGAGTGAGCATGGCAGGTTGAGCCTTAGGAAGACTGAAGATGTAGAATGGATAGATGTCATGGTTCCAGCTTTCTCAGAGGCATCAGAGATTCCTGCTCCTACCTTGGTGTTAGTGCCTCAATGCTTGTCTTTCAGCTCTCACTGAGCATCCTGAAGCATCACTATAGTTTGCCCAAAGGTAGGGAGGGCTGAGCAGGAACGCTGGCATATTGGGGAGCAAGAGAGCTAAAGGAGCCAGCCATCCTTGCATGAAGAATGGCAAGGATTGCCTCCAAAGCATGGTTTCTGGCTGGGAACTCCTTTTCTGATAGATGAAGAAATCCCTGTTAAAACTCCATGTCTACAGGAGCTAGAGATGTCAGAGCTATTTGACTGAAGGGCTTAGAGTTGGCTAGGCTCTAAAATCAAGGCATCTGCTAACTCCCAGAGTCTTCCCTCACAGAATCAGCAGACTCTGGGTCCTTATGGAGCTCATGGAGCCAGGAATGAAACTCTGAAATCCATCCATAATGAGCAATGTGTCAGGGAAGGCCCAGATAGGAGGGCTGGGTCTCTATGCTTGGATCCACATGCCCTTTCCACGTTTTCAAAGAGGATGGAACTATGAAGAAACAGCGGCAGCATTCATTCCATAAGAACTCAGGCACTATTACTCTATGAATCATTACTGAGCATTTATAATAAATGAAGAAGTCATATGAGGAGCAATGGTGACTTTCTCAGCCTGGAGCAACTACAGCAAGGGGCATAAGGAATTTAAAATCAAAGAAAATTCCTAGGAGGCGTGACTAGAAAGCTGTTACTCAGCATTCATTCAACAAGTACTTAACTAAGCACAGACCTTGTGCCAGACACTGGTGTGGCTTATTCTTGATCCAGGATCTAAGAAAGAATCATAGTCCTGAAAGCAAGCTTTGTGAGGGGGATTTCTCCAGCCTGTCAAAGTGAGGAATGTTACTATCATGTATCTTAGGAGACAGGTGGCAGGGCCCTCTTTGGGGAGTTCTCAAGTACACAGATCTAGTTAATGGGTTAATATACCAGCACAAAAAGGCCACTGTAACTCAAATCACATATCAAACTGACATCTCAGATATGCTTTACAGGCACGTCCATGGAGTGTTCCACTAAGGTTTACCCTAACAAAGAACATCACCAGGATTTAAAAACACTCGCCGTTATTGCTGATACAACCAGTAAATGTGAAGATTTGCATGTAGAGCAGATACTGTGAGAAAGTCTACGGATTCCCTAATTGTCTCTAACCTTGTCCTAGATGTGTCCTGTTCAATACACTTCCCTTGATCTTTATCAGGAGATCTTTAACATTTGGGATATTTTCTAGATTTACTACTTTAGAGTCCTAACCATATTGTTTAGGAAACTGTATTCAACCTAGAGTCAAAACCACGTTGTCAACAGGTTTTGTATAACCAGCAGTTTACAGACCCGCTTTTGACCCCAGAAGGGAATTCAGCCTGAACCTCTGCCTCCTGCCCTATTCTTCTCTACCTTCCAGATGACCAATCTTCTCAGTCCTCTCCTTCAAACAGATTTTAATTCAGCTGACAGGCACAAGAAATACAGGCTGATTAATATAAATGAGGGCTGCATAATTCATAGATTTAGTAATGAGATGTCTTATAAAAGTTTTGTAGGAAACAGGTGTTTTCTCCTAACCCTGGAAAATTATTTTCCATTAAGATATGTGACTTTGTTTTTATGCCTGTGTGGCACTGAGGGATGCATATTCTAGAGATGGCCATCGAGGACCTTGCCTCAACTCTCTTGTCTTCTCTAAGTCATATATGGGCATTCTGTGAAACCGATTTATTCATTCCATATTAATTCATTTAACTTATTTTGATTCATATTTCTATTCTGCTTATTGTTTATTCTTGTGAGCATATTATATGAAAATTCAGAGTACTTAAAATTGTTTGGATATCTGAATGGCAGGGCAAGTACACTTTTGCACATGTGCTAGACAAATCCACGCTTAACAAACAGTTACTGGGTGCTTCCTAAATTATAAACTGGTTTAACAGATACAATACTTTTTCATTTGACTCTGCCTGGAACATTCCCCTTCTACTCCTTCAACTGTCAGTTCATCCTTCAGTTCATTGTCTTAGGTGTTTCCTCTGAACATCTCCAGAACTAAGTTATTGACTCTCACACACAAATCCCTACCTGCAAAACAATAATCATCATACACACATTTATTTTTTAAATGTTTCTCTCTTTTACTGAGATGAAACCTCCACTAGCTGACTCTTACCTGTTTTCTGCATTTATTACAGTGTCTTTTACCTTATAAATGCTTATAGATGCTCATTGAATGAATAGATGTGTTTTAGAGTTTAATATCTCTGATATAATAGATTCTTGGTCAAACACTGAGAGCTCAGTCATTTAGCTAATTGAGCATCTCAGAGTACATAATAAGAGGACTAGAAAAAGTTATAGGGCACCATTCTGCCCTCAAGAGGGCCTCCATAAAGTGGATGGACCATTTGCATACAAAGAATTAAATGCCTACACATATCCCCAGCACCAAAAGAGTGGGTGAATGAATGAATGATTAAATGAAATGAATAAGCAGATCATTTTAGAGTTATATAAAATGAGCTTAACCTTGGACTATTTTATGTTTCTCATCTCATTTTTCACATCTGTAAAATGGAAACTATCAATGTTCCTATTTAATAGGGTTGTGAGGATTAAATAAGATAATGACCGTAAAATTCTTAGCACAGAATCTGGTACATACCACACAACAAATGTTAAAAGTTATTTATTAGTAGTAGTATTGTTATTCTTATCATTAGGTTCCTGGGAAGGGTCAGGTAGGATGATTTGATGAAGGATCTATAAATAACATGTTATTACATTCTCAATAGGCTCGACAGGGGACCAGTTATAAAAGACTAATGCCGAAATGATTATCTTTGATTGGCAGCTCTCAAGCACTTAACTATTAATGAGGAACCCAAAGAACTTTTATTTAGATGGGTTATATTCTAGTGATATGCTGGTAAATGTTTAGCAACCAGAAGTGTTACTGCAGGGAAAAATTTTGGACTTGTAGTATTTACTTATTTCTGTGATATTACCATTCCCACCATCTCACCATGTCTAATTTCAAGCTATCAATATGCCTTCATCGAATGTGGAGAGATGTGCAGGAACACACACACACACACATACACACACACACACACAATTTCCCCCATACAGATGCAGTAAACATATTACTTTAAGTATGATGTATTTAATCATAAGCTTATATAACTTTTAAATTTAACCAACATCCATACGTTATTCAGATTTCCTTAGTTTTTACCTACTGTCTTTTTTTTTCTGTTGTAGAATCTCATCCAAGATAGCACATTACATTAGGTCATCATGTCTTCTGTTAAATAAAATTTATAGGAGACCACTGATTTGGACTAGGGTCCTACACTAAGTCTAACACGCCAAACCAATATGGAGTTTAACTATAGCAGCTGAGCTTTAGTTGATGGCAAGAAGTTCTGTAACCAATTAGCCAGTTAAGTTGAACGAAATAAGTTGTCTCTGCATTGCACTTTCATTTCCTATAACTCATTTCAGATAATGTTATTGGTGGGCATTCTCTCAATCCACTATGGCTTGGAGGGCTGTCAGATTCACCGATCATTCTTGTTTTATTTTGCTTTCCTCCGTTTTGTTTTGCTGTTTTGTTTTTCTTTGCTCAAATAAACTTAGTTAAAATATAAACTTGTCTAAGGTTTTTTTTTCCATTCTCTATTCTGTTCCATTGGTCTCTGTGTCTGTTTTTGTACCAATACCATTGTTTTGATTACTCTAGTTTTGTAGTATCATTTGAAGTTGGGTAATGTGATACCTCTGACTTTGTTCTTTGTGCTCAAAATTGCTTTGGCTATTTGGGCTCTTTTTTGGTTGCATATGAATTTCATAATAGCTTTTTTCCAGTTCTGTGAAAAATGGCCTTGGTAATTTGTTAGAAATAGCATTGAATCTGTGGGTTGGTCTGGGAATTATGAAAATGTTAATGAAATTGATTCTTCCTGTCCATGAGCAAGGAATGTTTTTCCATTTCTTTGTGTTGTCTATGATTTCTTTCAGCAGTGTTTTGTAGTTCTCCTTATAAAAATATTTCACCTCCTTGGTCAGATGTATTCCTAGAAATTTTATTTTATTTTTTGTAGATATTGTAAACAAGATTGTGTTCTTTATTTGGCTCTGAGCTTGCGCGTTATCAGTGTGTAGAAATGCTACCGATTTTTGTATGTTGATTTTGTGTCCTGAAACTCTACTGAAGTCGTTCATCAGGTCTAGGGGTCTTTTGCAGAGTCTTTAGGGTTTTCCAGGTATAGAATCATATTGTTAGAAAAGAGAGATAATTTGACTTCCTCTTTTCCTATCAGGATGCCTTTTCTTTCTCTTGCCTGATTGCTCTGGCTAGGACTTCCAGCTCTATGTCGATTACAGGTGGTGAGAGTAAACATCTTTGTCTTGTTCTGGTTCTTAGGGAAAATACTTCCAGCTTTTGCTCCTCCAGTATGATGTCAGTTATGGGTTTTTAGTAGATGGCTCTTATTATTTTGAGGTGTGTCCCTTCTATGCTTAGTTTGTTGAGTGTGTTTATCATGAAGAGATGTTGGATTTTATCAGATGCATTTTCTGCATCGATTGAAATAATCACATGGTTTTCGTTTTTAATTCTGTTTATGCGGTGGGTCACATTTATTGATTTGCATACACTGAACTAATCTTGCATCCCAGGAATAAAACCCATTTGGATTGCAGCGAATTAACTTTCTGCTGTGCTGCTGGATTCAATTTGCTAGTATTTTGTTGAGGAATTTTGTGTTTATGTTCATTAAGAATATTGACCTGTAGTTTTCTTTTTTTGTTGTGACATTGCCAGATTTTTATATCAGCATGATACTGGTTTGTAGAATGAGATGGGGAGGGATCCTTTCTCCTCAGTTTTTTGGAATATTTTCAGTAAGATTGATACCAGCTCTTCTTTGTACATTTGGTGGAATTTTGCTGTGAATTCATCTGGTTCAGGGTTTTTTTTTGGTTGGTAGGTTTTTTTCTTACTGATTTGACTTTGGAGCTTATTATATGTATGTTCAAGGTTTTGATTTCTTCCTGATTTATTCTTGGGAGATTGTGTGTTTGCAGGTATTTATTCTTTCCCTTTAGATTTTCTAGCTTGTGCACATAGATGTGTTCATGATAGTTGCAGAGGATCTTTTGCATTTCGGTGGGATTGGTTATAATGTCACCTTTGTCATTTCTGATTTTATTTGGATCTTCTCTCTTTTTTCTTTGTTAATCTAAAGCAGTCTTTCAATCTTGTTTATTCTTTAAAAAGCCAACTTTTTGTTTCATTGATCCTTTCTATGGTTTTTTTGGTCTTAATTGCATTAATTCTGCTCTGAGTTTAGTTATTTACTTTCTTTTGCCACCTTTGGGATTAGTTTATTCTTGTTTTTCTAGTTCCTTTAGGTGTGATGTTAGATTGTTAATTTGAGATCTTTCTATCTTGATGTTGGTTTTTAGCACTATAAACTTTCCTCTTAACACTGCTTTTGCCACATCTCAGAGGTTTTGTAGTGTTGTGTCTCTATTTTCATTTGCTTCTGTCAGTGGGATACCCCAGTATTATTGTGTGAGTGTCTAAGTCTTTTTGGAAGTCTAAAAGTACTTATTTCATAAAGCTGGGTGCTTCAGTGTTGGGTGCATACATATTTAGGATAGCTAAATCTTGTTGAATTGAACCCTTTATCATTATGTAATGCCCTTCTTTATTCTTTTTTAACGGTTGTTTTAAAGTCTGTTTTATCTGACACAAGAATAGTAACCCCTGCTCCTTTTTGTTTTTCATTTGTGTGATAGATCTTTTTCCCTCCCTTTACTTTGACCCTGTGGGTATCAATACATGTGACACGAATCAGGCAGCAGAAAGACGGGCGTTTTTCTAAATTCAATTTCACACTCTGTGTCTTTTAAGTGGAGCATTTAAGTTGTTTACATTCAGAGTTAATATTAATATGTGAGATTTTGTTTGTCATACTGCTGTTATTTACTTGATTTGTAGTTTTGCTTATGTAGTTGCTTTATACATGGGTCCCGGATCCATGGGCTATGTGCCTATGTGTGTTCTTATGGTAGTGAGTATCATTCTTTCATTTTCATGTTTAGAACTTCCTTAAGCATCTCTTATAGGGTGGTGATAAATTCACTTAGCAATTACTTGTCTGGGAAGGATTCTATTTCTCCTTTGTTGAGTAAGACCTGAAAAGCACAGGCAGCCAAAGCAAAAATAGTTTTACTTTTTTTACCCAAGATGGTGGATTAGAGGCTTTTAGGGTGCCTCAGCCACTTGGAAATAGCAAAATAGTGCATAAAGATAAACTCTGGGAGAAAAATGGGAATTCATCAGTAAAGTGAAGGACACCCTAGGCCCTGAGGAGAAAGTGGTTAAGCAGCCCCTATGATGGCTTCAGCTGATAAAGTGAGTGAAGCTGAAGCTTTTTGATGAGGTGAGGCTTTTTAATTTTTTATTCTTTTTTTCCTTTGAAGGTATGACTGTGGTATATGTTGTATATGACAGGCTTCATTTCTGGATGCTTTCAGAGGGTCAGGGCTCTGTATAGTTTCCTTGGTTGCAGACAGATTTGTACAGTGACTTTCTCAAATGTCGCTTGATGTAGCAATGTATTTTTGTTTGGTGGTATAATTCAAGCTGCAGACCAATAGATAGTGCTTGAGAGTAAAAGCCACCAAGAGGTTCTTACTCTGCATGCTCACCCTTGGTGGGACAGAGGAAACAGAAAAGGGTGAAAAACGTCCTTCCCCAGTGTAACTGGTCTTTGATGGGAGTAGAGCCCCTGGAGAAGCCTGAGAAGTACCTCTTTCAGCCCATGCTCCCCGGGCCGCAATAGAAAGAGTTGCTGCCACATCTGTAGCAGTGCACTGGTGATGGGGGCAGGGTGCAAGAGATAACCCTTCTCCAAGTCTCCAAGAGCTTTGCTGTTGCCCCCTTCGGTGGCTGACACCGCACTTTCATTTCCTTTAATCCAAGGGAGGCTTTGGTGGGCTGCATTTTCCCCTCCCTGAAGGGTGGTCCATCCAAAGAGTTGGATGTCCAGGCGAGTAGGGGTCCACCTCCCTCTCTCCCCTTGGAATACGTGGGGCACTTTCTCCCAAACTGACCAAGGGAGCATACTAAGGCACTCAGTAATGACACACATATACTGGTTCCAGGTCACAAATCTATCCCTGGCTGCAAGTCATCCTACCCAGGAGAAACCTTCGCTTCAGCAATTCTCCTCCCACTCCAGTCCTGCAATGGAAGAGAACATAATTTCAGTACTTACTGCTGGGGTGCTCCCACGCTCACTGCTCAATTCTGGCTGTGGGGTTTCTTCCCCTACTCCAGAGCAAGCACAGCTCTAATTGTGGGGGTCTTTCCCCTACTCCAGAGCAATCTCTCTAGCCTGAGACTAAAATGTCTGCAGTGGCTGCTGTTGCCAGGTCGCCAAGGACTTTGTATGAGCCCAGATTAAAAATGGCGTCTTCCTTTCAGTCCTAGGTCTGGGAAAATGTCTGCAGCTTTTTCCAGTGTCTTTCCCTCTCTCTATCTCTCAGCCTCTCTCCAAGCTCACCCTTGAGCTTGGAGGAAACAGGGTGCTCTCTCTTGACCTGGGTTGCACAGATCACTAGCAGAAAGGTAAGAAATAGAGGGAGATTGGGATTGGCTGCCTCGCGCATGTACTGGGCTTCACTCACTTTATCAGCTGAATGCCATCATGGGGGCTGCTTAATCTTCTCCTCCTCAGGGTCTGGGGTGTCCTTCACTATTCTGATGAATTTCCATTTTCTTCCCAGAGTTTATTATTATTATTACTACTATTATTATTTTTCTTCTGAGATGGAGTCTTGCTCTGTTGCCCAGGCTGGACTGCAGTGGCACGATCTCTGCTCATTGCAACCTTCGCCTCCCAGGTTCAGGCAATTCTCCTGCCTCAGCCTCCCCAGTAGCTGGGACTACAGGCATGCGCTACCACACCTGGCTAATTTTTGTGTTTTTAATGGAGACGGGGTTTCACCATGTTGGCCAGGCTGGTCTCAAACTCCTGACCTCAAGTGATCTGCCCGCCTCAGCCTCCCAAGGTGCTGGGATTACAGGCGTGAGCCACTGCACCTGGCACTGAGTTTCTCTTTATGCACTATTTTACTATTTCCAAATGGCTGAGGCATACTGAAAGTCTGTAATCCATCATCTTGGGTAAAAAAAGTAAAACTGACTGGGCGCGGTGGCTCACACCTGTAATTCCAGCACATTGGGAGGCTGAGAAGAGTGGATCACCTGAGGTCGGGAGTTCGAGACCAGTCTGACCAAAATGGAGAAACCCCATCTCTACTAAAAATACAAAAAATTAGCCAGGTGTGGTGGCACATGCCTGTAATCCCAGCTACTCAAGAAGCTGAGGCAGGAGAATTGCTGAAACCCGGGAGGCGGAGGTTGTGGTGAGCCAAGATAACGCCATTGCACTCCAGCCTGAGCAACAAGAGTGAAACTCTGTCCCGCTCCCCCCTCCAAAAAAAAAAAAGGTAAAACTATTTTTGCTTTGGTTACCTGTACTTTTGAGGTTATACTCATGAAATTTTTGCCCAGACCAATGTCCTGGAGTGCTTCCCCAATGTTTTCTTCTGGTAGTTTCATGTCTTAGAATTGAGTCTTTAAGCCAGGTGCGGTTGCTAACGCCTGTAATCCCAGTTCTTTGGGAGGCTGAGGTGGGCGGATCACTTGAAGTCAGGAGTTTGAGACTAGCCTGGCCAACATGGTGAAACCCCATCTCTACCAAAAATACAAAAATTAATCGGGCTTGGTGGCAGGCACCTGTAATCCCAGTTACTCAGGAGGCTGAGGCAGGAAAATAGCTTGAACCCTGGAGGTGGAGGTTGCAATGAGCCAAAATCACACCAACTGCACTCCAGCCTGGGCAACAGAGTGAGACTGTCTCAAAAAAAAAAAAAAAAAAAAAAAAAAAAAAAAAAAAAAGAAGTCTTTAATCCATTTTGATTTTTGATTAGATTTTTGTATGTGGCAAAAGATAGGGTCCTAGTTTCATGCTGCACATGAATATCCAGTTTTCCCAGTACCATTTATTGAAGAGTTTGTTCTTTTCCCAATGTATGTTCTTGGCACCTTTGTCAAAAATGCGGTAAACGTGCGTTCATAAAAGAATGAAATCATATCCTTTGCAGCAACATGGATGAAGCTGGAGGCCATAATCCTAAGCGAATTAACGTACGAACAGAATACAAAATATCACATGTTCTTGTAAGTGGGAGCTATTAAATCAAGTTTAGCCAAAAGCTGCCTCCTTACATATTTTAAGTTCAGCCTAAAGATTTCTCTGTATATTGTGAACTATAACAAGTGGAGGTGTAAACAGATGGTAGTCTACACTTGTACCAATCACTGAGTTTTGGCCAATCAAATGTAGTCAACTGTCCAAACTGTGTTCAAATAAGGCAAACGCCGAACTGTAACCAATCTAGTTGCTTCTGTACCTCTCTTCCATTTTCTGTTATCACTTTCCTTTTTCTGTCAATAAATCTTCTTCTACCATGGGGCTGCACCTGAGTCTCAGAGCCTACTTTGGCTCAGGAGGCTGCCCGATTCAGGAATCGTTCATTGCTCAATTAAACTAATTTAAGTATAATTTGGCTGAAGTTTTTCTTTTAACAGAGCTACACATTGAATACCCATAGACATAAACATGGGAACAGTAGACACTGCAGACTCCTAGAGAGGGGAGGAAGAAGGGCATGGGTCAAAAATCTACCTGTTGGGTATTGCTTATTACCTGAGTGCAATATACCCTTCTAAAAAACCTGTACATGTACCCCCAATATCTAAAATAAAAGTTGAGAAAAAATGAGTTCAGTTGTAAATGTGTGGATTTATTTCTGGATTCTCTGTTCTGTTCCATTGTTCTATTTACTTCTGGGTTCTCTGTTCTGTTCCAAACCAGCCTTGGTACTGGTTTTTAATGCCAATAACAAGGCTGTGTGATTATCATCCCCTCTTATCTCTCATTCTCTCTCCCTCTAGACAAAGAGCTTCCTGAGAGTCCTTCATTACTTTCTTTGAGTTCCCAGCACCTGGCACAGTCACTGGGACATGATAAGTGCTCAAAAATATTTGAGGAATTATACTGAAATTAAGAACTATTGGACTTCTTCTCCAAGAAAACACCAAATGGCGAATGACGCTGGTTCGGGGGGGAGCCCAGAGGCCCTGGTGGCCCTGGGATGGGGAACAGCGGTGGCTTCTGTGGAGGTTTTGGCAGTGGCATCCGGGGCCTGGGTTGCAGAGCTCACGGAGGCAAGGCCGAGGATAAGCAGTGGATGCCTGTCACCAAGCTGAGCCCCTTGGTCAAGGACATGAAGATCAAGTCCCTTGAGAATATCTCTTTCTTCTCCCTGCCCATTAAGGAATCTGAGATCATTGACTTTTTCCTGGGGGCCTCTCTCAAGGACAAAGTTTTGAAGATTATACCGCTGCAGAAGCAGACCCGTGCTGGCCAGCGCACCAGGTTCAAGGCTTTTGTTGCTATCGGGGACCACAATGGCCACGTCGGTCTGGGTGTTAAGTGCTCCAAGGAGGTGGCCACCGCCATCCGTGGGGCCATCATCCTGGCCAAGCTCTCCATTGTCCCCGTGCAGAGGCTACTGGGGGAACAAGATCGGCAAGCCCCACACCGTCCCTTGCAAGGTGACAGGCCGCTGCGGCTCTGTGCTGGTGCGCCTCATCCCTGCACCCAGGGGCACTGGCGTCGTCTCAGCGCCTGTGCCCGGGAAGCTGCTCATGATGGCTGGTATCGATGACTGCTACACCTCAGCCCGGAGCTGCACTACTACCCTGGGCAACTTCGCCAAGGCCACCTTTGATGCCATCTTTAAGATCTACAGCTACCTGACCCCTGACCTCTGGAAGAAGACTGTATTTACCAAGTCTCCCTATCAGGAATTCACTGAACACCTCGTCAAGACCCACAGCAGAGTCTCCGTGCAGCGGACCCAGGCTCCACCTGTGGCTACAACATAGGGTTTTTATACAAGAAAAATAAAGTAAATTAAGCCTGAAAAAAAAAAAAAGAAATATTGGAGAATCTACAGACAGCAGCCAAGAAAGATGAAAACGGCATTCACAAAGAAAGAAAAAGAAAAGCTGGCACACTGTTTAGCCTAAAGAAAATAATGAGGCATTTACCAGTCTTCAAAGAGATTTGATAATGAATTTTTAACCAAAAGATGCTAAGTTTGAAGGAGTCATTTTTACATATAAGTGCACTTTATGCATGCTATCCCTTAATCTGAAAGAATAGGAAAGAGGGGATGGGCAGGAGGGAAGGGGAGAGAGAGAGAGAGAGAGAGAGAGAGAGAAATTAAACTACCCTGGGTTACACGCAGATTTCTCCATAGCATCTTTCAGTGGCAGAAAATAGTGGTGTGATGTCTACACCATTCTGAGGAAAATAATGACCCTAAAGTGTGATCCTAAAATGCTATGTCCAGTCGAGTTGTCCTTTTAACTGTAAAGCTCAAAGACAGCCATTCTTAAATATATGAACACTCAAGAAATACAATACTCATAAATCTTCCTTGACAGAATTTTGGCCACAAAATCCAGATAACCAAGAAGTGAATAAAAATATTTAGAAATTGAGAAGAAATGGTAAAAGACTGATAGTGAGGACCGAATCGATTTCAATGTAAAATGGAGACTGAATAATTATGGAAGTTAAGGTAATAGAACAGAATATAAATGTTATTAGAACTAAAAAAAAAAAAAAATCTAAAGGTGGGAGAAAGAAGGTTAGAAGCCATGAGCAGGCTAATTTCCTTATCTATAGCAGAAAGTCAATAGATACTATCTAAAGTTGAAATGCATAATTATAAAATGATTCCAGAGGAGGTAAAGTTGCTGTCCAGTTAGTTTCCCTGTCTACTCAAAGGACTAAACTAGAGAGTGGACTTTGCCACTAAGTTCCATTATATATTTAAGAACTATCTTCTTGAAATCAAAATTGATTGAGGACTATCCTTTCCCTAAAATTAAAAGAGGCAACAATCTCCACATTAGATGTTTTAAAGGTTGGGTAACCAACTATCTGTCTGCAGTTTAGAAATGAGTGCAGAGAGATATTAGTGTCCTTATAAGCTGCAAATTTCTGGTGTCAGAAAGAAGGCTGAAGCCTACCACCCACTAGCCCTAGGCTCTGGTGTTCATCTCACTATTATCAAACCACCAATGACAGCAAACTAAAATGAAAAAGAATGGAACCAGCCAGCCAGTACAATCTTAGTGCTTAGGCAAGGAGATGCAAGAGAGACCAGGACAATGAGCTCAGACCCATCTCCAGATCCTCAGGGTTAAGATCCAAAGAGAGAGAGCAAGGGAGAGAGACTGGTAAATGGGATAGCAGTCTTTATAGATAGTAGCCTCTCTGCTTGAGGAAGAAGGCATAAGGATCCGAACATAAATTCCTAGGGGCCTAGTTCTGTAATTTTTGTCCAGCAGCAATACGGACAGTGAATGAGACAAAGCAAGAGGAAGAAAAATGATAGCCCAGTCTTATCACGTATGCACACAATCTCTTTGTACACTTGCAGTCTCTCACACAGATGCCTTGAGTATCCTGTGCCCTTTGCCTTCATAGTTAGAGAACACCCCTTACCTGTCTGCCACCTGTTGTTTCTTCTTCCCTGTTTCTGGTTATCTCCATAACTGGAGTCTCTCCTCAGACAAAAACAAAACCCATCTATCTTTCTCTTGGTTTCAACAGGCAATCCCTAATTTGCCATTGCCATGAAAACTTTGGGGTACTGGGGAGAAGGAAAAGAAGGAGAAGCAGGCTTTGTTTGGCTAGTGATTGTCAAACCTTGGTGCAGAAAAGGACTTCTGGGAAAAGAGTTAGCAGAGAGAGCACAAGACAAGAGAAAAAGAAAAGAAAGAAACTTTCTGAGCATGTTGCTTTGGCTGAAGAATGTGTCAGAAAAAGAAGGAAAATCTGAGTTTGCCATTGTCAGCACCCTGACTCCTAGAATGTTGTCTTAGGTCGCGTCTGAGCACTTTACTCAGTGTCTTTCCACTCAAGCATTAATTTGGCTGTAGTAACTGGAGCAAAATCCCTGTGTCTCAATGCCCGATTTCTTCATCAGTGGAAGGAGGACATATGAAATGGTAAAGTTTCTTAAAACAATCTAGAGAGATGCAGGGGATCACAGTATTATATGTGAAGTTCCTTGCCCAATGAGATACCATCTCACACCAGTTAGAATGGCAATCATTAAAAAGTCAGGAAACAACAGGTGCTAGAGAGGATGTGGAGAAATACGAACACTTTTACACTGTTGGTGGGATTGTAAACTAGTTCAACCATTGTGGAAAACAGTATGGTGATTCCTCAAGGATCTAGAACTAGATGTACCATATGACCCAGCCATCCCATTACTGGGTATATACCCAAAGGATTATAAATCGTGCTGCTATAAAGACACATGCACACGTATGCTTATTGCTGCAATATTCACAATAGCAAAGACTTGGAATCAAACCAAATGTCCATCAGTGACAGACTGGATTGAGAAAATGTGGCACATATACACCATGGAATACTATGCAGCCATAAAAAAGGATGAGTTTGTGTCCTTTGTAGGGACATGGATGCAGCTGGAGACCATCATTTTCAGCAAACTATCACAAGAACAGAAAACCAAACACCACATGTTCTCACTCATAGGTGGGAACTGAACAATGAGATCACTTGGACTCGGGAAGGGGAACATCACACACTGTGGCCTATTATTGTGATTATTTACTCTAAATAATTCTTATATCTTAGAGATATGCTCTGAAATATTTACTGATAAAATGACATGATGTCTTGAATTTGGTTCAACATAAGGAATTAAAGTCAGATTGGTCTTGGTTTGACAATTGTTGAAGCTGAATGATGGGTAAAAGTGAGTTTGTTATACTACTCTCTCTACTTTTGTATGTTCTTAAAATTTTCCATTATAAATATGTTAAAAATACTTTTGTGAACTCCTACTAGGTGACAGGTGCAGAGGATGCAACAGCAGGTTTTGATAATAAAATAATTCAAATTTATTTGATTTCTTCTTACCTAGCCACTTTTCTCTTGTGCTCTGCTATAGATGAAATACTTCATTTCACAGAAAGAGAGTCCTATCCCAGTTTACATGGTTGGCTTGAGTCCTCAGCTATGTAATGGGCTCAAGAAAAATTATTGTTCTAGATTATCTGGCATTTTCTCTGCTAAATTGGGAGCAACACTCTTACATAATTTTTCTACATTTCTTTTCCAATTATAAGTACAAAAATAGGAATTTTGACTAGAATTTTACTAAAGTTAACATTAGAGATTGTACAACATTATACAATTTGATCTTATATCCAGAAATACGGGTATTTTCACTCATTTTACAAAAAGCATCTTCCAGATTCTTTATGATATGGAGTTATGATTTGTTAACTGATTTTAACTTAAATTCCATATTGTTACAAACACAAACTGAAGTGGCTTCAGTTTTATGGTATTAAAACATATTTAAAGCAAACATGGAAATTGAAAAGTATTAGGTTGGAACCAAATAATCATAAAGGTACCTAGGATTATTACAAAAATTAAACATTATATTTAACTCTGAGATTCCTAGGAGAAAAGACAAAAAGGGAAACTGTACATTATATAGTTCTCATAGTTTAATAGAAAGAATGCATTTTTTTGGTAGGTAGTTCCTTTTAGAAATAACAAAATAGAAAATGAGTTCAACCACTGCTTTATAGAAAATAGGGAAATGTTCTTCAATTGAGTATTTCTTTTCCTCACATTAATAAACTCTGCACACACCTCCTATGTTAATAGGAAATAGGAATTCCAGATAACAAATGTGGAAAGTTGAAATAATCCTGACAAATTTTTCAAATCAATTGTTGAAAATCTTTATTTAGAAAAAAATCTTTAGTTGGAAAACAGCAGAAACCAAAGAAAAACACACTTCATGTAAACAACAGAACACTATGCTAAGTTTAGTTCTACAATAAAAGCCACACAAATCTGTGTGTGGCCAAGGATGAGGATACAGAGAAAAGAAAAAGAAAATTGAGAGAGAGGTAGAAGATAACTCTTTGCTTACTGCAGGTCTTGTCACCTCTGGAAAATAATAAGTTAGGATGGCCCTAGTCTACTAGCATGCCAGAGGTAGAACCAATATAATCTCCTAAAATATGAGATTTGTGTCAATTCTTAGGGTAACTCACTAAGGTGGTTTGGTTCCACCAATGAATAAAGTTTCTAATTCTACACTAAGCTCATCCTTTGGAACATCAATCTCATCTCCAGATTCTTCCCCAAGCTTCTTCCACCAGGGTGCTTGTATGTGCTTCAGGGTTGTGAGATGGGCCTGCTTGGCCTTGGCTGCCACAGGCCTGGATCTACTTAGGAAGAGCTCAGGTTCTTTGCCTTCTGCCTCCTTTAGACTTGGTGCCTCTGTAGTGGACAGAAAATAAATAGATGAGAACAAGAGTCCTATGCCAGACAGGTAGGAACTTGGAAGCTACAGAGCTGTAACCCTGCAGGCAGAAACAGCATTCCAACTCTGAATGTATTACTTTTGAGACAGGGTCTCGCTCTATTGCCTAAGCTGGAGTGCAGTAGCATGATCACGGTTCACTGCAGCCTCAACCTCCTGGGCTCAAGTGATTCTCCCACCTCAGCTTCCTAAGTACCTGGGACTATGCCACCACACCCAGCTAATATTTTTTCTCTTTTTTGTAGAGATCTCACTATGCTGCCCAGGCTGGTCTCAAACTTCTGGACTCAAGCAATCCTTCTGCCTCAGCTTCAAGTGTTGGGATTACAGCCATGAGTCAACATATTTGGCCCATTTCTGTTTTTTTTGAGATGGAGTTTTGCTCTTGTTGCCCAGGCTGGAATGCAATGGTGCGATCTCAGCTCACTGCAACCTCCGCCTCCTGGGTTCAAGTAATTCTCCTACCTCAGCCTCCCGAGTAGCTGGGATTACAGGCGTGCACCACCATGTCTGGCTAATTTTGTATTTTTAGTAGAGATGGGGGTTTCACCATGTCGGTCAGGCTGGTCTCGAACTCCTAACCTCAGATGATCTGCCTACCTCGGCCTCCCAAAATGTTGGGATTACAGGCATGAGCCACCGCGCCCGGCCATTTCTGTGTTTAAAGGAATAAAAAAAGATGTAGATTTTTGTAAGATGGTTTATTTATTTATTTATTTTATTATTTTTGAGACGGAGTCTTACTCTGTCACCTACGCTGGAGTGCAGTGGCACGATCTCTGCTCACTACAACCTCCGCCTCCCGGGTTCAAGCAATTCTCCTGCCTCAGACTCCCGAGTAGCTGGGATTACAGGCACCCACCACCATGCCCAGCTAATTTTTATATTTTTAGATGGGGTTTCACCATGTTGGTTATGCTGGTCTCAAACTCCTGACCTCGTGATCCGCCACTTCGGCCTCCCAAAGTGCTGGGATTAGAGGCGTGATCCACCTCGCCTGGCCAAGATGGTTTATTTAAAGAACAGAAACTTTAATAGAACCTCGTCCTATAGATGAGAGGCTCAGTTTCAGCCATTTATCCAATTTCAAAATATAAAATTCCCAAATAGTAGCCATTAAAGAAAACACTGGTCCTTTCTGTTCACATACACTACAGGAATCCAAGAGGCTGACTGAAACACAGGGGCTTCATGGATGGGATCTCTCGTTAAATGGGTCAGTGGTTATGATGAATTAATTTTTGTAAAAGTACTTCATTAAAAATTATAGGCCAGGCGCAGTTGCTCACGCCTATAATCGCAGCACTTTGGGAGGCCGAGGTAGGCAGGTCACAAGGTCAAGAGACTGAGACCATCCTGGCCAACATGGTGAAACTCTGTGTCTACTAAAACTACAAAAATTAGCTGGGCATGGTGGTGCTCACCTGTAGTCTCAGCTGAGGCAGGATAATCATTTAAACCTGGGAGGCAGAGGTTGCAGTGAGCCAAGATCACGCCACTGCACTCCAGCCTGGCAACGGAGGAAGACTCCGTCTCAAAAAAATAAAAAAAAATAATAAAATGCGCTACAAGAGAATGACACTGTAACTATTGTCATCATCTACTTATAAAATATGACCAAAAGCTTTTCAGATTACATAGTAAAAGATGGCTAGTAGGGCTCAGCATCTGAAATTAATAACTTCGGGGTGACACATATGAATGATGGCAAGGCTTGGGGAAACACATAAGAAGGAGGTTATAAAATCTGCATCATTTGAAAACATTATGTGCTGGTCTGATCTATGTAAAAATTTCCTGAGGTTAGGGGATGAGCTAAAGATGCTTACTAATGGTTTCCTTCTGAAGGTTTTGGATGTCACAAACCTTGCATAGGTTGTTCCTTTTAGAGAACAAAAGTAAAATGAGCACATACTCATTAGCTGTTCAACATTGGTGCTGATCTGTGCCATCAGAGCTTCTCTGTGCTGCTGGGCTCGCTCTTCCACGGCCCTGCCCATGAAGTAGTGTTGCAGTCGTTCTTGAGCTTGGGCATGGAGTTCCCTACTGACCACATCTGACATTGGAGAGCCCTGGAAACACAGGACAGAAAAACTTATCACAAAGAGGACATAGGTATCAAAGTACCCAACCACTTAGCAGAGGTTTTAGAATGCTTAGCTGTCTCTCATTTTATCAATTGAATCTTATGATTGATGTCTATCTTGTATTCTTACGCAAGTATTAAATAGTCTCTTAAAAGTTTTAGATAAAAATAATGGTGGAGAAGTTTTTTGTCTTTCTTTTTCGTATGTGACCATACTTTACTTTCTCAGACACTGTGGAATTACGGGAGAGGAGATAAAAAACAACTACAAAAAAACAACCTGATTAAAAAATGAACAAAATATAATCCTGTGGAAAAAAAATGACTTGAATAGACATTTCTGAAAAAAGATAAAGAAACAGCCAGTAAACACATGAAAAGATGCTCAAACTCACTAATTAGGAAAATGCAAGTTCAAACCATAAGATACAACTTCATATCTATTAGCTGCTATCAAAAACAACGACTACAACAAAAATAACTAATGCTGACAAGGATGTACAGAAACTGGAACCCTGTGTGTGACTGGTAGAAATGTAAAATGGTACAGCCACTATGGAAAACAGTATGGCAGTTCCTCAAAAAATTTTTAAAAAGACTTAGCATATAATCTAGCATTTACATTTCTGGATACTCACCCAAAAGAATTGAAAGCAAGTACACAAACAGATATTTGTACACACATGCTCACAGTAGCATTATTCACAATAGCCAAAGGGTGGAAGGAACCCAAGTGTTCCTTGGATAAACAAAATGTAGTATACATAATGGAATATTATTCAGCCTTTAAAAAGTAGAAAATTCTGACACATGCTAAAACATGAACCTTGAAGACATTATACCAAGTGAAACAACGAAGTATGATTCCACTAATGGGGTACTTAGAGTAGGCAAATTCATAGAGACAGAAAGTAGAATGGTGGTTGCCAGGAGCTGGGTAGTGGGGGAATGGTGAGTTAGTGTTTAATGGATGCAGAGTTTCAGTTCTGCAAAATGAAAAAAGTTCTCAAGATGGATGGTGGTGATGGTTGCACAAACAATATGAACGTACTCAATGCTAGTACACTACATTTAAACATAGTTAAAATGGTACTTTTTACATTTTATCTATTTTACCACTCTGAAAGTAAATAAATTTAAAAAATATAGGTACATGAAGCCACACAAAACTTACTGTATCAGAATTTCTTGGGGTGTGTGGGGCTTGGGTATATAATTTTTATAAAGGCGATTAAATTTGTAAATGATTAAAACTGTTAAAAGCAATATGTCCTCTCTACAGAGCTTAGGAACTGATTATTTATTGGAGAGAAGGCATGCTTCTGTCTGTCCTCATTCTATCTCTGCTTTAAAAACTTTCAGTTGTGGTTCTGCCCCTCTCTCCAATTAGGTTCTGGTGCTTGGCTAAGGGAGGAGTTGCTAATATGCTTGATAAGCACTTAAGAGATTCGTTGGCCATATACACCATGGAATACTATGCAGCCCTAAAAAAGGATGAGTTCATGTCCTTTGCAGGGACATGGTTTATGTCCTGGAAGCTGGAAACCATCATTCTCAGCAAACTAGCACAAGAACAGAAAACCAAATACTGCATGTTCTCACTCATAAGTGGAAGTTGAAAAATGAGAACACGTGGACGCAGGGAGGGGAACATCACACAGTGGGGCCTATCGGGGGATGGGGAGCTAGGGGAGGGATAGCATTAGGAGAAAAACCTAATGTAGATGACAGGTTGATGGGTCCCAAACCACCCATGGCACGTTATACCATGTAACAAACCTGCACGTTTCGCACATGTATCCCAGAACTTAAAGTATAATAATAACTAAAAAGAAGAGATTCATTGGCCATGTTTTATAGGTGGCCAGGCTGATTATTTTTAAAAGCTCAGGACCCCTAAAATTTTTTTCAGCACTTAGGTTAAAAGAACTTTATTAAAAATACAGCTTTATTCACTCCTCAGCAAATGTACAACAACAGAAATTATAACAAACTGTCTCTCAGACCACAGTGCAATAAAACTAGAACTCAGGACTAAGAAACTCAATCAAAACCGCTCGACTACATGGAAACTGGAAACTGCTCCTGAATGACTACTGGGCACATAATGAAATGAAGGCAGAAATAAAAATATTCTTTGAAACCAATGAGAACAAAGACACAACATACCAGAATCTCTGGGACACATTTAAAGCAGTGTGTGGAGGGAAATTTATAGCACTAAATGCCCACAAGAGAAAGTTGGAAAGATCTAAAATTGACACTCTAACATCAAACTTAACAGAACTAGAGAAGCAAGAGCAAACACATTCAAAAGCTAGCAGAAGGCAAGAAATAACTGAGATCAGAGCAGAACTGAAGGAGAGACATAAAAAACCCTCCAAAAAAAATCAGTGAATCCAGGAGTTGGTTTTTTGAAAAGATCAACAAAATTGACAGACCGCTAGCAAGACTAATAAAGAAGGAAAGAGAAAAGAATCAAATAGACACAATAAAAAATGATAAAGGGGATATCACCACCGACCCCACAGAAATACAAACTACCATCAGAGAATACTATAAACACCTCTATGCAAATAAACTAGAAAATCGAGAAGAAATGGATAATTTCCTGGACACTTACACTCTCCCAAGACTAAACCAGGAAGAAGTTGAATCCCTGAATAGACCAACAGCAGGCTCTGAAATTGAGGCAATAATTAATAGCCTACCAACCAAAAAAAGTCCAGGACCAGATGGATTCACAGTTGAATTCTACCAGAGGTACAAGGAGGAGCTGGTACCATTCCTTCTGAAACTATTCCAATCAATAGAAAAAGAGGGAATCCTCCCTAACTCATTTTATGAGGCCAACGTCATCCTGATACCAAAGCCTGACAGAGACACAACAAAAAAAGAGAATTTTAGACAAATATCCCTGATGAACATCGATGCAAAATCCTCAATAAAATACTGGCAAACCAAATCCAGCAGCACATCAAAAAGCTTATCCACCATGATCAAGTGGGCTCCATCCCTGGGATGCAAGGCTGGTTCAACATATGCAAATCAATAAACGTAATCCAGCATATAAACAGAACCAAAGACAACAAGTACATGATTATCTCAATAGATGCAGAAAAGGCCTTTGACAAAATTCAACAGCCCTTCATGCTAAAAACTCTCAATAAATTCGGTATTGATGGAACGTATCTCAAAATAATAAGAGCTATTTATGACAAACCCACAGCCAATATACTGAACGGGCAAAAACTGGAAGCATTCCCTTTGAAAACTGGCACAAGACAGGGATGCCCTCTCCCACTACCCCTATTCAACATAGTGTTGGAAGTTCTGGCTAGGGCAATCAGGGAAGAGAAAGAAATCAAGGGTATTCAGTTAGGAAAAGAAGAAGTCAAATTGTCCCTGCTTGCAGATGACATGATTGTATATTTCGAAAACCCCATTGTCTCAGCCCAAAATCTCCTTAAGCTGATAAGCAACTTCAGCAAAGTCTCAGGATACAAAATTAACGTGCAAAAATCACAAGCATTCTTATACACCAGTAACAGACAAACAGAGAGCCAAATCATGAATGAACTTCCATTCACAATCGCTTCAAAGAGAATAAAATATCTAGGAATCCAACTTACAAGGGATGTAAAGGACCTCTTCAAGGAGAACTACAAACCACTGCTCGGTGAAATGAAAGAGGACACAAACAAATGGAAGAACATACCATGCTCGTGGATAGGAAGAATCAATATTGTGAAAATGGCCATACTGCCCCAGGTAATTTACAGATTCAATGCCATCCCCATCAAGCTACCAATGAGTTTCTTCACAGAATTGGAAAAAACTGCTTTAAAGTTCATATGGAACCAAACAAGAGCTGGCATTGCCAAGACAATCCTAAGTTAAAAGAACAAAGCTGGAGACATCACGCTACCTGACTTCAAACTATACTACAAGGCTACAGTAACCAAAACAGCATGGTACTGGTACCAAAACAGAGATATAGACCAATGGAACAGAACAGAGTCCTCAGAAATAATACCACACATCTACAGCCATCTGATCTTTGACAAACCTGACAAAAACAATAAATGGGGAAAGGATTCCCTATTTAATAAATGGTGCTGGGAAAATTGGCTAGTCATAAGTAGAAAGCTGAAACTGGATCCTTTCCTTACTCCTTATACGAAAATTAATTCAAGATGGATTAGAGACTTAAATGTTAGACCTAACACCATAAAAACCCTAGAAGAAAACCTAGATAATACCATTCAGGACATAGGCATGGGCAAGGACTTCATGTTTAAAACACCAAAAGCAATGGCAACAAAAGCCAAAATTGACAAATGGGATCTAATTAAACTAAAGAGCTTCTGTACAGCAAAAGAAACTACCATCAGAGTAAACAGGCAACCTACAGAATGGGAGAAAATTTTTGCAATCTAGTCATCTGATAAAGGGCTAATATTCAGAACCTACAAAGAACTCAAACAAATTTGCAAGAAGAAAACAACCAACCTCATCAAAAAGTAGGCAAGGGATATGAACAGACATTTCTTAAAAGAAGACCTTCATACAGCCAACAGACACATGAAAAAATGCTCGTCATCACTGGCCATCAGAGAAATGCAAATCAAAACCACAATGAGATACCATCTCACACCAGTTAGAATGGCAATCATTAAAAAGTCAGGAAACAACAGGTGCTGGAGAGGATGTGGAGAAATACGAACACTTTTACACTGTTGGTGGGATTGTAAACTAGTTCAACCATTGTGGAAAACAGTATGGTGATTCCTCAAGGATCTAGAACTAGAAATACCATATGACCCAGCCATCCCATTACTGGGCATATACCCAAAGGATTATAAATCATACTGCTATAAAGGCACATGCACACGTATGTTTATTGCGGCACTATTCACAATAGCAAAGACTTGGAATCAACCCAAATGTCCATAAGTGACAGACTGGATTAAGAAAATGTGGTACATATACACCATGGAATACTATGCAGTCATAAAAAAGGATGAGTTTGTGTCCTTTGTAGGGACATGGATGCAGCTGGAGACCATCATTCTCAGCAAACTATCACAAGAACAGAAAACCAAACATCGCATGTTCTCACTCATAGGTGGGAATTGAACAATGAGATCACTTGGACACGGGAAGGGGAACATCACACACTGGGGCCTATTATGGGGAGGGGGCAGGGGGAGGGATGGCATTGGGAGTTATACCTGATGTAAATGACGAGTTGATGGGTGCTGATGAGTTGATGGGTGCAGCACACCAACATGGCACAAGTATACATATGTAACAAACTTGCATGTTGTGCACATGTACCCTAAAACTTAAAGTATAATAAAAATAAAAATAATAATTAAAAAAAGGTCACAATATTTCTCCATTGTTTCCTTTTAGAAGTTTTATAGTTTTAGGTTTTGCATTTAGGCCTATGATCTACTTTGAGTTAAATTTTGTATATGAAGTGATGTATGGCTTCAAGTTCAATTTTTTTTATATATGGATAGCCAATTGCTCCAGTTTTTCTACTGTATTAACTGTGCATCTCTGTCTATAATTAGTTGGCTATACATGTGGATTTATTTCTGGATTCAAGTATGTTCTACTGATTTGTTTTTGTATCTTTGTATCAATATCACTGTTTTGATTCTATAGCTTTATAATTGCAATCAGGTAACGTTAGCCCTCCAACTCTGTTCTTTTTTGCAGTTACTTAGCTATTCTATTCTAGGTCCTTTGTATTTCTATATGAATTTTAGAATCAGTGTGTCAATTTCCACAAGAAAACCTGATGGGATTATGATTGTGCCGAACGACATTCTGCCTTGTTCCTAATCTTAGAAGAGAAACATTCAGTCTTTTGTCATTGAACATGATGTCAGTTGTAGGTATTTCATAGATATCTTTCATCAAGTGGAGAAAATTTTCTCCAAATTCCCAGTTTGTTGAGATTTCGTTCTTGGGGTGTGTGGGGTGTCAGGACTAGATGTTGTATTTTGTCAAGCTCTTTTTCTGCATTTATTGATATAATAATATGATTTTTCTTAGTCTGAGTCTGTTAATATGGTAAATTATACCTGAGATAAACTTAACTTGTTCATGATATACTAGCCTTTCAACATATTGTTAGATTCAATTTGCTAAATGAATAACTATTTTGAGATTTATCCATGTTGTTAAAAGTTTTAATGTTTAGAATTTTGAGATAAATGTTCATGAGGAATATTGTTCTGAAATTCTTTGCTTGTAAGGTCTCTGGTTATGGTGTCAGGGTATTGCTGGTCTTATAAAATGAGTTGGAAAGTTTTTCCTCTTCTTCAATTTTTTATGGAATTGGCATTATTTCCTTCTTAAATGAATCAGTGAAGCAATCCAGCCATGCAAGTTTTCTTGTGGAGAGGTTTTCAGCTACAATTTAGTAGACATATAGATTTATGAGATTATTCATTTTATCTAATTCTCAGGTGAACTGTGGTAATTTGTCTTTTGAGGATTTGTCTATTTCATAAAAATTGTTGTATTGGTATAAAGGTACTAATATTCTCTTATTCTTCAATATCTGTATAGTCTATATTGATGTCACTTCTCTTACCTCCTGATGTTGGTAATTTATGTCTTCTTTTTCCTGATCAGTCTGGCTGCAGTTTTATAAATTTTATCGATCTTCTCAAACAATCAGCTTTTAGTTTCATTTATTTTTCTCTATTGCTTTTGTTTCCTAGTTTATTGATTTCCCTTTGATCTTTATTTCCTTTCTTCTGCTTACTTGGAGTTTAATTTTCTCCGTTTCTAGTTTCTTAAGTTATAAGCTGAGGGTTTTCTTGTTTTTGTTTTTTAGTGAGAAAGAAGGGGCTGTCTGTTTCTGTTTGTTTTTTTTTAAAGAGACATAGTCTTGCTATGTTGCCCAGGCTGGAGTACAGTGGCTATTCACAGGCACAGTCATGGACCACTATAGCCTTAAACTCCTGGGCTCAGGAAATCCTCCCGCCTCAGCCTCCCAAGTAGTTGTCACAGGCTACTGTGCCCAGCTCTTTGAGGCCTTTGATTTGAGACCTATCTTCTTTTTAAAATACAGGTGTTTAGTGATAAAAATTTCCTTCTAAATACTGCTTTTGGGGAATCTACAAGTTGTGAAAGATGGAGTTTTCATTCAGTTTGAAATACTTTATAATTTCCCTTCTGATTTCTTCTTTGAGCCTTTGGTTATTTAGAAGTGTGTTGTTTAGTTTCCATATAGTTGGTAATATAACCAGAGATATTTCTGTTATTGACTTCTAACTTAATTCTATTGTGGGCAGAGAATATACTTTGTATATATATATTTTTTAGTTTATTGAGATTTATTTGATGGTACAGAACATAGTCCATCTTGGTAAATGTTCTATGTGCAATGTTCATTAAGAAGAATGTTATTTGGTGAAGTTTTCCAAAAATGTCAATTAGATCAAGTTGTTTAATAGTGTTGTTCATATCTACCATATCCTTGCTGCTTTTCTGTGTGCTTGTTCTATAAGTTGTTGTTGAGAGGGTTATTGAAAGAATTGTGGCTTTATTCCTCATCACAGTTCTATCAGTGTTTGCTTCATGTATTTTTTTATTGTGGTAAAATATACATAAGATTTATCATTTTAAACATTTTTAATCGTACAGTTCAGTGGTATTAAAGTACATTCATATTGTTACATGACCACTGCCACTGTCCATCTCCAGAACTTTTATATTTGCCCAAATTGAAATTCCATACTCTTTAAATACTATCTTCTCATCCTACTCCCCAACTTCTACTCCTGAAAACCGCAATTAAATTTTCTATTTCTATCAATTTGCCTTCTCTAGGTATCTTAGATAAGTGGAATCAGATAATATTTGTCCTTTGTATCTGGCTTATTTCAGTTAGCATGTCATCAAGGTTCATTCATGTTGGCTACATGTATTTTGGAGCACTGTTATTAGGTATATAAACATTTAAAATTCTTATGTCCTCTTAATTGATTCCTTTATCATTATACTTGTTCCACCTTTTTTCATATTTAAAGTATGCTTCTTGTAATCAACATATAATCAGGCTTTTTTATTCAGTCTGCTACTCTGCTTTTTAATTGGGGTGTTCAGACCATTTTTAGCTATTGTAATTACTGATACAATCACATTTGAGTCTATCATTTTGCTTTCTTTTTGTCCCATCACTTTATTTTTCCTCTTTTTCTGCCTTTTTTGATCAAGTATATTTTATGATTCAATTTCATCTCTTTTGTAGACTTATTAGCTATTTTATTATCAGTTGTTAGCTATAACTCTTCGTTTTTTAAATTTTAGTGGTTGCTTTAAGGTTCATACCATACATGGTTAACTTATAAATCTACCTTCAGATGATAACATATCACTTCATATATAGTATAAGAACCTTTCAATAGTATAGCAATCCCCCAGTTATCCAAGGTTTCACTTTCTGTGGTTTCAGTTACCTGCAGTAGAGTACAATAAGATATTTTGAGAGAGACAGAGAGACCACATTCATATAACTTTTATTACAGTATATTATGATAATTGTTCTACTTTATTACTGTGGTTGTTAATCTCTTACTGTGTGTAATTTATAAATTAAACTTTATCATAAGTATGTATGTATAGGAAAAAACATGATATATACAGGGTTCAGTACTATCTGCAGTTTTAGTCTTCCATTGGGGGTCTTGGAATGCATCTTCTGAGATTAACGGGGGACTACTGTATATTTACCCAAGTACAGTCATGCCTTGCTTAACGACAGGAATAGGTTCAGAGAAACGTGCTGTTAGGTAATTTTGTCACTGTGCGCCTGTCATCGAGTGTACCTACGCAAACTTAAATGGTATAGACTACTACCTATGTAGGCTATGTGGTATACCCTATTGCTCTTAGGCTACAAATCTGTACAGCATGTTATTGTACTGAATACTGTAATCAATTTTAATGCAATGGTAAGTTTTTGCATATGTAAACATATAAAAATATAGAAAATGTCCAGTAAAAATATGCCATTACAATATTAGGTGACCACTGTTGTATATATGGCCCAACACTGACTGAAAATTCATTATGTGACACATGGCTGTAATTACCATTTCCAGTGCTCTTAATTTCTTTATGTAGAGCCAGATTTCTCTCTGGTATCTTTTCCTGGCATCATTTTAAACAGAAATGTTAAGTGTTTTACACCTTAAAGAACTTAACATTTCTGATTTACATTCCCACCAACAGTGTGTAAGTGTTCCCTTTTCTCCACATCCTTGCTAACATCTGTTGTTTTTGACTTTGTAATAATAGTCATTTTAACTGGTATAATATGGTTATTTATTATGATTTTAATTTACATTTCTCTGATGATTAGTGATATTGAGCATTTTTCATTGTTTGTTGACCACTTGTATGTCTGTTCATGTTTCTTGCCCACCTTTTTTTTTTTTTTTTTTTTTTTGAGACAGGGTCTCTCTCGGCCGCCCGGGCTGGAGTGCAGTAGCATGAACATGCCTCACTGCAGCCTCAACCTCCTGAGCTCAAATGATCACCCCACTTCAGCCTTTCAAGTAGCTGGGACTATAGACAGGCACCACCATGCCTGGCTAATTTTTAAATTTTTTGTAGAGACCAGGTTTCACCATGTTGCCTAAGCTGGTTTCGAATTCCTGGGCTCAAGTATTCCTCCTGCCTTGGCATCCCAGAGTGCTGAGATTATAGGCATGAGCCACAGCATCCGGCTTTGCCCACTTTTTAATGGGTTTTTTTCTTCTTGAGTTGAGTTCCTTGTAGATTCTAGATATTAGCCCTTTGTTAGATGTATAGCTTGCAACTATTTTTTCCCATTCTATAGGCTGTTTACCGTTGATTGTTTATTTTGCTGGAGAGGAGTTTGCAATATAAGCATGTAAATGTGCATTTTTACTCCCTCAATCTATACGAATAAAAAGAATTTAACATTTTTTATAACATTTCTGGAATGTTAAATTCTTTTTTGGTAGTGCAAGTGTACTGGTGATCAAATCTTTCAGCTTTTGTATGTCTGAAAAAGCTTTTTTTTTTAACAATTTTTTTTGTCAGGTACAGAATTCTAGGTTGGACAACTTTTTTTCCTTTCAGTACTTTAAAGCAAGGTATCTTCTTGCTTGCACTGTTCCTACTGAGCAATGTAATTTTTGTCTTTATATAACATTTAAAATTTTTTTTGTTTTTAAGATTTTCACGTATCACTGGTTTGACAATTTTGATTATGATATTCCTTGGCACAGTTTTTTCCATGTACTTGTGCCTTAACTGGTTTGGGTATGGGCTTATCATTTTTAGTTTGGAAAGTTTTCAGCCATTATTTTTCTCTACATTTCCTTCAGGGATTCCAATTTTTCATTTATTGGGTCACTTACAGTCCCACAGCTCAGTAATGGTCTTTTCAAATATTTTTCTCTTTTTTCCCTCTCTGTGACTCATTTTGTGCAGTATCTACTACTATGGCTTCACCTTTATTATTAATTTATTATTAGACTTCCATCCAGCAAAGTCTAATCTGCTATTAATTTGATCAAGTATATTTTTCACACCATACTTTGAAGTTTTTATCTCTAGGAATTTGATTCAGGTATTTTAAAAATATTTTCCATATTTCTACTTGACTTTTTGAACATATAGAATACAGTTATAATGACTGTTTTAATGCCCTTCTCTGCCAATTTTAACATCTATGTAATTTCTGGGTTGGTTTGATTGAATATCCTCCTTATTATGGGTCATATTTTCCTACTTCCATGCATGCCTTTAATATTTGATTAGCTGCTAGACATTGTGACTTTTACCTTGTTGGGTGCTGGATATTTTGACATTTCTTAAAATTTTGAGTCTTTTTTTGGAATGCTGTTAAATTACATGAAAACATTTTAATCTTTTTTTGACTCTTGATTTTATAATTTGTTTGTCAGAATGGAGCTGTCTAGGCTAATCATAATCTACTATTAAGGGAAGGTCTTCCTGAGTACGCTTCACAATACCCTGTGAATTATGAGTTTCTCCAGTGTATTTGATGGGAACAGGCACTATTCCTGGACCTATGTGAGTTCCAGACACACTTCCGTCTTACCTTTTCAGATGACTGTTTGGAAAATTTGGCTTTAGATAATTTCCTCACATGTACATGCTGATTAGTATTCTGGAGAATACTCAAGGGGTAGATTCTGTAGATATCTGGGGTTCTCTCTCTTTGCAGCTCTCTTTGCTCTGGTACTCTGCTCTATGAAGTCTAGCTCCCTTGGTGTCACCAGACTCTCAGTGCCATCTCCTTAACTCAAGGATTCTAAAGAGCTCTTCTCTTCCTTGAGCTATGGCCTAAAAACTCTTTCAAGGCAGTAAGCTGGGGTAATTATAGGGCTCGCTTTGTTCCCTCTCAGAAATTATTGTTCTTTGTTGTCTGATGTCCAGGGTCTTGAAAACGATTTTCTCATACATTTTTATCTGTTTATGTTTGTTTCTTTCTCTGGTTGTTTCAGGCAGGAAGTAAATCTAGTCCCTGTTACTCCATCTTGGCCAGAAACAAATGTCAGGACTTTTTCCACTGTCTACCTCTTTATGGTAATCACAGAGGGCCTGACATAGAAGGGTGGTTTTTTCCTCCTCTCTTTCTCCACAGACTCCATTAAGTTTTGGGTCCCTAAATCCAGATTAGCAGGAGGGGAAAGTAAGAGGGCTTACTTACACTTCCTGGACTAAGCTATGCTATCCAATTCAGGTTTTACCATTGCTGTGTTCCAGTGATTACTAGATACATGCTCAGCTACTAATATATTTGCACTTCATTTCCATTTGTATAGTGGTTTTTGTTTGTTACAAAAAGTCCTTTCATTTTGGGTGCTCTGGAGGAATGAAAGGGTGAATGACAGGACTGCCTAAATATCACATTAAACCTCTAACATCAGTTATCCAGAACCTTCAAATTTGAGAAGTGTGTGTGTGTATCTGTGTGTGTGTGTATGTATGTGTGTGTGAGAGAGAGAGAATGAACTCAGGCACAAACACCACCACCACAATCACAACAAAACTCATGAAAAGCACCAAGATACACTATGAGTGGTTGGTTCAAATGAGGGAATAATTCTGATAGATTGAAATGTATAAACTGCCAACTTTGTCCATAAAATTACAGAAGTGTGAAAGCATGAGAGAAACTGTAAGAGTAAAGAAAGTAGAGGTAATCAGCAAAGGTGCAGGTGATTAAAATTAATGACAGGAGTGGTGAGTTACTCCCAAGGCAGAAAGGGAAATGACCTTTGAAGACACATAGGAGTAGATGGTCAAGAATTCAGGTGGGAGAAGTGAATAACACGTGACCTGCAATACTGTGGTCATAGAAAGTCAAAGATATGGACATTTCTGTTGGGATAAAGGCGCTAGCAGTATATTTGTGGTAAGATCATAAGAGGCAAATAGTCAAATGCTATATCTTATTGGTTTCTGGAGGTACATTAGTAGTCCAACAAATGTAAGAATGAATAATCATTGATTGACAATTACATATACTCTTTCTGGAAGGTTCAAAATAGTTCGAGTTTTACTGTATATTGCAAAAGAAGCAATGAACAAGTCTTATTGACGTAGTATGGGAAAAAACTGATTTAAAGCAGAGTCTCCTTCACCACTGACTATACCTCTATGGCTATGTAACTATAAAAAGATATACCATTACTTCTATGGAAAAGCCAATGCATTACTTTATACCAGCAATAAATGTATACACACACACACACACACACACACACACATATATATATGAGAGACACTGTTTTGTTGATCAATATCATGCACTGGAATAATGTAATACTGATATGGCACAGAAGCCTACATACCAAATGTCTTCTGACATAGTCATCCACTTGTTGCTTCAGTTCAACTCGGCGTGCATCAGTGAGTTCTTGGAGTCCTCGCCAAGAAGCAAATAGTTTCTTTTTCTTATGGCACTTTGCTAGGAATTTAAGTGCCTGGAGGAAAAAAAAAAAATTGAAGGTTTGTGATTTTTCTCCCCTAACTAATAGAACTATTTTCTCACTACAACATATGGTAGTGACCACATTGCAATATTGATTAACTCTGAGTGTGTATAAGGAGGGGAATGGGACTGTGACAAGACGCAGGAGAATAGTGATTTTGAAAATACAGTCTTCTGTAGTGCTTTTTACAAGGATATAGTCACGTATTATTTGTGCAGTAAGCAATGAAGAGGAAAAAAGCAATAGATTCTAGTCTCAATTCTAGTCCCTTATAAACTATGATTCTGGGCAAGTCACTTGATCCCTAGAGGACAGATTCTATGTCTATAGAAAAAAGGGGCCTTAATTCTACACAGCCTACAGGATTGTAAACAACTAGGAGACAGTATATTTCTGTCTGAATTATTTCCCATGTCCTTCAGAATGGACTCTGGTAAAAAGAAATTTTGTAATAGGCATGATATGGGACAAATTTGCAATTATTCTTCCCAATTGTTTTCACTCTTCTTGTGTCTTTGTTGTTTTTATTTTCATCAAAGTTACATGTTCACATTATTTAAAGCAAGGGTCAGCAAATCATTGCCCACAGGCCAAATCTAGCCTGCTGCCTGTTTTCATAGGGCTTGAGAGCTAAAAATGTGTGTGTGGTTTTGTTTTCGTGTTTTTGTTTTGTTTTGTTTTTTCATTTTACATTGTTAAACAATTTAAAGGGAAAAGAATATTTAGTGGCATGTAAAATTATATGAAATTCAAAATCTAATGTTTACAAATAACTTTTTTTTTTGAGATAGAGTCTCGCTCTGTCACCAGGCTGGAGTGCAGTGGCACAATCTCAGCTCACTGCAACCTTCAACCCCCCAGGTTCAAGCAATTCCCCTGCCTCAGCCCAGAGTAGCTGGGATGACAGGCGTGCACCACTGCACCAGGCTAATTTTTGTATTTTTTAGTAGAGATGGGGTTTCACCATGTTAGCCAGGCTGGTCTCGATCTCTTGACCTTGTGATCCACCTGACTCGCCCTCCCAAAGTGCTGAGATTACAGACGGGAGTCATCGTACCCCACCTGTACAAATAACATTTTACTGGAACACAGACATGCTCATTTGTTTACTAGTGGCTATGGCTGCTTTTGTGCTATAACTGAATACATGTGACACACTGCATGACCTGCAAAGCTTAAAATATTTTATTATATAGCGCTTCCCAGAAAAGTTTGCTGATATAACTCTATCGTTTAATGTGTCAGTTTTGTAAGAATTACTAGAATGCTATTGTTTAATTTGTCAGCTTCATAAGAATTACTAGAATTCTTACTAGAGTTACCCATTTACCCTGTCCCCTGACTCAAGGGCAACAATTTAATTCAGTTTATTCTTTTGACATTTAGCTCCGCCTATTTTTCTGTGATTTTTTTTTTTTCAGATATAGGTATTACCTATTGATTTTCTTGTATGAAAGGTATGAATTTAGCTCTCTTTCACTTGCTTCTACTCCCCATCCATCCTATATTATTATATCATAATTTTAGTTAATGTTCAATGTTTGCAAAATTATGACCACATAAAGGCTATTCACTTTTGAACAATATAGTATACTATAATTACTTTTCCTTCCTTGCACATTTTTATTTTCTCTGGAATTATTAATTCTCTTTTCTCCCATGCTTTGTTTTCCATACTACCGATTATATTTTATAAACTCTGCCCTACTTTTCAACACATTAAAATACATCAGGCATTCTATCAAATTCATTTTCTTGGACACACTTTCTGGAGCTTCCTGACCTGCTCTCTATACCTTGGGCATAGCTGTCATCCTGTAGTCTCCATTCACCATCATCTCGGTGACTACTTTTTATCTTTCCCATGTGTTTCTTGGATTCCATGTTGCCTTCTTTCTCAGGTTATTCCCTCTTATCTAAAAATGTCTTTGGTCTGTCCTTATCTTTAATTAATAATTTGGTTGGGTATAGAATTCTAGTTGGAAATCATTTTCCTTCAAATATGTGACAGTCTCACTTCAATACTTTTTAGCTTCCAATGTTGCTGTCAAGAAGTCCTTTTGTTCCTAGTACATCTCACAGTATTATGAAACAAATGTGGAAGTGTTTCTGTCACTGTATTGGACACTTAATTGGTCCCCTTAATCTAAAATTCGTGACATTCAGTTCTGGGAAATCTTCAGTTATTTGACTTTTTCTCTTCTGTTTTTTCTTGTTCTTGATTTCAAATGTTTGGCTGTTTGACCTCCTAGACTGGCAGTGTTTTCTATCCATCTGTTTTTTTTTTTTTTAAATTAAAGATTCTACCTTTTTTTCTTTTTCTAATGATATTTCATATGTTGACCAGGCTGGCCTAGAACTCCTGAGCTAATGCCATCCTGCTGCCTTAGCCTTCTGAGTAGCTGGGATTGCAGATGTGTGCCTCTGGCAAAATCTTTTTTCCTTGCTTTTTGTGAGATTTCTTTAACTTTTCTCCCACAATCCTTTTATTAGTCTTTCAGTTTTCCCTGTCGAATTTTATTCTCTGTGTTCCCTTTTATATGGTATCTTGGTTTTGTTTCATATATTATGTTTCCTTATCTCTCTGAGGATATTAATAACAGATTAAAAACATTTTTTCCTTATACCTGCAATGTTTATATTCTATCAAGTTGTTTTATTCCATTTGTTTTGTCTTTGGCTTTCCTTAGATATTCAGTGATAATTATCCTTTAGTTGATATTTAAGAGTGGGCACTAAGAAGCGGTTTAGAAAATTTCCCTAGTACCCTTTACTTTTTTGGTATTTTTTTTTAAGACAGGGTCTCACACTGTCACCCTGGCTGGAGTGCAGTGGCTTGATTATGGCTCACAGCAGCCTCAACCTCCTGGGCTCAAGTGATCTTCCCACTTCAGCTTCCTGAGTAGCCAGGACTACAGGTGTGCACCACCAAGCCCAGTTAATTTTTTGTAGAGAAAGAGTCTTATTATATTTCCTAGGCTGGTCTCAAACTCCTGGGCTCAAGTGATCCTCCCGCCTCAGCCTCCCAAAGTGCTGGGATTTACAGGCGTGAGTCACCGTGCCCGGCCTTGTTTTCAGTATGGTACTTGAGTTTTCAACTGTGCTTGCATCCTTCTGTTGAGACTCTCTTCTTTCCTTCTATTCTCCCCTTTCATTTATTTTTCTCTTTTAGCAAATTTCCTCAATTTTTAGCCACTGGAGAAACAATGCCTCTGTTTTTGCATCAAGTAAGAGAAGAACAGAAGGTGGATAACCGTTCTGGCCTTTCTTTTCCTGCCGAGGACACTAATAACCGGTTCTTCCTGAGGGACGAGTTCATTGAAAGGATATTCCTACTCCTTTATATTACTTTTTTTTTTTTTTTTCAGGCTGGATCTCATTCGTATTGTCCAGGCTGGAGTGCAGTGGTGTGATCACAGCTCACTGCAGCCTCAACTTCCCAGGCTCAGGTGATTTTCCCCACTTCAGTTTCCCAAGTAGCTGGGACTACCAGTATGTGCTACCATGCCTGGCTAATTTTTGTATTTTTATTAGAGATGAGGTTTTGCCACATTGCCCAGGCTGGTATATTACTTTCAATGAGGCTAATGAATTATTTCCCATTTTTTTTCTTAGCAAGGTCAGTAGCAGTGCCAACAGAAGTATAATGTGAGTCATATAAGTAATTTCAAATTTTCTAGTAGTCACATTAAGAAAATAAAAAATGAGCAAAACAATATTTACTGAGTTATATAAAACATATAACTCTGTATACACAAAATATTAGTATTTCATCATGTAATCAATATAAAAAAGTATTAATGAGATACTTTACACTTTTTTTCATGCTACGTTTTCAAAATCTGGTGGGTATTTTACACTTACGACACATTTCAATTTGGACTAGCTACATGTCAAGTTCTTCATAGCCAGCTACGTATGCTTAATGATTATTTTATTGAACAGTGCAGGTCTCTAGTGTGTCTTAGAAAAGGATACCTTAGGCCAGGCACAGTGGCTCACACCTGTAATTCCAGCACTTTGGAAGGCTGCAGCGGGAGGATCACTTGAGCTCAGGAGTTGGAGACTACCCTGGGCAACAAAGTGAGACTTAGTCTCTACTGAAAAAAAAAAAAAAAAAATTAGCTGGGCCTGGTGGTGCAAGCCTGTAGTCTCAGCTACTGTGGAGGCTGAGGCGGGAGGATCTCTTGAGCCTCGCAGATCAAGGCTGCAGTGGGCTATGATTGTACCACTGCACTCCAGCCTGGGAGACAGAGAGAGATTCTGTCTCAAAAAAAAAAAAAAGAAAGAAAGAAAGGATGCTTTAAAAATATGGCAAAATGTATCCTTTATTGACTATTGCCTTGTTATAATTTTCTCTATTTTTCTATTTCTTTTCTCAGTGTACTTTCCCATTTTTCTTTCTCTTTTCCTTCTTTGAAAGTAATTCTTGGCCAGGCATGGTGGCTCACACCTATAATCTCAGCACTTAGGGAGGCTGAGGCAGGAGGGTCACTTTAGCCCAGGAATTCAAGGCTGTGATGCATTGTGAACACACCACGGTACCTGGGTGACAGAGTGAGACCACGTTTCTTTAAAAAAAAAAAAAAAAAGTAATCCTCTTATTTCCTTTTCCATTTTGGCTAACTTCACTTTGACTTCATCTTATTTTTATTAATGAGATGCAAAGACTATAAACATGACTTTGACCCATCCCTTTTTGCTCTTAAACAGAGACGCATTCCTTTTTTTTATTAATGAGATGCAAAGACTATAAACATGACCTCAACCCATCCCTTTTTGCTCTTAAACAGAGACTCAATTACCTTTTTTTTTAGCAGATATGAGGCAAATGCGACTAATCTTCCTTTTGTGCCACTGTAAAGTATAAAAGCCAAAACAACTTTGCCTTCATAGCCTTCAGATACATTCTTATAATGACCCCTACTTCTTTCTCTAAGAAATGGTAAGCAAACCAGGATATTTCACTTTATAGTAGAGGATCCTTTTACAAAGTATTTAGGGTCATCTAAATCAGGCAAGGTAGTAAGTCAACTTAATAAGGGCCCACCTAATTCTATGACAGGGAAGACTTTAAAAAGGAGGTATTTATAAGTTAAAAGTGTTAGAAAGAAGCCAAAGGTTCCTCCAAAGGAAGTGTCTCCAACCCTGATATCAACTGGTTAATCCTTAGATGACTTTGTTTAGCAGAAGGTAAATATCAGGAGTATGTGTGATTCAGTGATGGTGCAGGACTGTTTGTTGCAGATACAACCTGAGATCCCCAGAAGAGCCTGAAGAAGGAGTAGGAGGCAGGCATCTCTTCCTATTTCTCTAGCATTTATTCTACTATGTTTTTGGATGATTTAAAAAAAAAAAAAAACTTTGTAAAAAGTTAATCACAGAGACTGTTCAAAATCTATCACAGTAGAAAACTGAAATTGACCTAAAAATTCAATAATGGATTGTTAAGCTAAATGCTATAGGACCTGAAATCCTAATATGAAAGTTAACCATGTATAAGACAATAACTGGATGTTAGGAAAACTGGTCATTAAATTTTAAAAACCACCTTGTGTTATGCTTTTCCAAGGCAACAAAATAGTACTATGCTCTAGAGAGATCACAGAAAGATTGCTATTTAAGAACACGAGGCTGGGCGTGGTGACTCATGCCTGTAATCCCAGCACTTTTGGAGGCCAAGGTAGGCAGCTCATGAGGTCAAGAGATCGAGACCATCCTGGCCAATATGGTGAAACCCAGTCTCTACTAAAAATACAAAAATTAGATGGGCGTGGTGGTGCGTGCCTGTAGTCCCAGCTACTCAGGAGGCTGAGTCAGGAGAATTGCTTGAACCTGGGAGGTGGGGGTTGTAGTGAGCCAAGATTGCGCCATTGCACTTCAGCCTTGCAACAGAGCAAGAATTCGTCTCAAAAAAAAAAAAAAAATATATATATATATAAAATTCTATAATTAAAATGTTATAATGATCTAAATATACCTAATATCTGTGCATTAAAAAAATCAAATATCACATGCTGCACTTGCAGAGAACTTTGTAATTTACAAAATACATTCCCATGAATTAGGGTAACTGATCCACATAACAACTGAGTGAAAAGGGTAAGGGTAAACATCTATTCACACATCAAGCACATGTGATGAGCTGACAACAATAAGACTTAGCTCCTTATTCCTGAAGAACTCACAGCCCAAGTAAGAAGGGAAATAATTAACAAAACAACATTGTAGTATAGTAAATGATGTACAAGGTTCTAAGGTAGTACTAAGGACTGAGTGTCTAAACCAGCTTGGCCAGAGGTAAGGAGGTTTTCTTTTACAAAAGAAAAAACTAAGGCTCAAGAAAACTAAGTGTCTTGATAAAGGCTTTACAACAGGTAATTAGCAAAGTCAGGTTTGAACTCATGTTTTTGCCTCTTGATTCAGAGCTCTTTTCACTACATTAGACTCACTGCTCTTTGAAGTGTGACAGCTGCTTTATACTCTGTGAGAGACTGCCTCTGTTGGTGAAAATTTTTCCTTTCCCTGTACCCTCTCCAGTGTTTCTGGATAATCAATGCTGATTTCTCTTCCATTTCCCGATAGTGTTTCTCCACCTGACCTAAAAAGATGATAGACACTATTACAACATACTCACTGCCATGCTTTCTTAAGTTCTGGAATCAGGACAATGATAATAATAATCTTGCTTTCTTTTTATTTTTGCCAATACTGTTCACTAATTTTCCCAATTCTATTATTTTACCATGGTTCTAAGATTTTAGAAACAAAGCTTTCCCAGATTATGCAGCTTCTTTAGAGAAAGAACTCATATAATATTTTTGTGGTAGAGTAATAAGAAAATCGCTGAAAATCTAACATTAAAAACATTTCAAAAAACCCAAAAAACCAAGAATCCTAAGCACACGATTAAGAAGTCATTCAGTACCATCAGAGGGAAAGGGCAAAATGTATGTATGTGTTCTCTCTACATGCTTCCAAATTTCTCTTAAGTCACTCAGTCAGTTATATAGATGACTTTCTTTTTGCTTTCTTGGAGTTGCTCAGCATACAACCCAGGGTTCACAGTACATACATGACAGAATAAGGTAGTAGAATTGTTAATAAAAAGGGGAGTGTATTTGGGGGAGTATAAGAAACTGATATAATTTAATGATCAATTGGATATAGAGGTAAAAGAGGGAAAGGACTCTAGGATGTCTCAAATGGGAAACTGAGTAAGTTACTGGTGCCATTAGCTGAGATGGGGAATAAAGGAAAAGGAAATCTGAGGGGTAAGATAATGACTTTGGTGTTTGGGTTGCCTGTGGATATCCAGGTAAAGCTGGATCCAATAGGCAGTTGGGTACAGAGGTGTGTTATTCAATAGAGTAGACATTATCCACAAGTGGCTACTTGGGTTAAAATAAAGTAAAATTAAAATTCAGGTACTTCAGTACACTAGCCACATTTCAAATACTCAGTAGCCATCTCTAGCCACTGGCTACCCTACTGGATGGTACAGATATACAACCTTTCATTTTTGTAAAAATTTCTATTGGGCAATTCTCCTCTAAGAGCTTAGGAGAGTAGGTGAAGACAGAGACCAGATTTGAGACTGCTCAGCACTCAGTTGAGAGTTGAGCTGTAGTTATGGATGGATACCCCAGGAAGAGCAAAATGACAGGAATAAGGTGAGGATGGAATCCTAGAAAATATCTATATTTAATGGAGATGAAGTGAAATAAAAGGCTAGTGAAGGACCCTGGATTGAATAACAAGACGACAGGTAAAAGAACGTGAAGATAATATTGAAACCACTAAGACCTCTCAGACCACACCTTATTATTAATTTCAGCTTAGTCTGTCAAAGGTGGAAAGAAGATGTCACAACATTTGTACTAAGGAATGAGTTAAGTTCTGATGGCAGAATGTGATAATATTCCAACTCCTTATTTCAGTTCAAGAAGTATCTTTGTGTCTCTAACAGCTATCTTTATGCATAAATTTTTATGTTTCACTAAACTATCTGAAGGATAAGAAAAAAAAAACTGGTGGGCAGATTGTTCATCATCAACGAATAGGTCTGAATCAAAAAAATAGTAACCGTTTTTGAACTCAGAAGATTTAATAAAGTTTATCTAAAAAACAGAGAAAAAGGGCAAAAGTCCAAATTTTTAAAAAATCATCATGTAGCTAGAAAACTTGGTTTGTTAAAAGATAACCTAAATATTCTTATGTTTATAAAGTTGATACTGCCACTCACCTGGATGAACTATTTCGAGCATACTCAGTCGCAGTTCTCGAGAAAGTCTCATGGCTCTCTGTCTTTGAAGCTGCAATCGTAATTTGAGGTCCTCCTCTTCCTTCTGCCTATTTATCTCCAGCAACATCTTTGTTCGTTTAGATCTGTGATGGAAACAGTGTGTTATACATAATTTTCATAAATCATATGGAAAATGCATAACCTCCCTGGTAATCAAATAAATGTAAACAAAAAATTTTAAGGTAATTTCTAGTGTTAATAAGGTATGATAAAATAGCCTGTCTTCTGCGGCTGTTGTGCAACCTTTCTGGAGAAATATTTGAATATATGCATTAAAAGTCTGGAAAAATATTTGAAATATATAAATAAAAAGCCTTAAAAGTGATGACCAATTAGTTCCATTACAAATAATATTCTTAAGGAAATAATCAGATATATATGTAAAAACCTCTGTTCAAAAATGTTCTCCACAGTATTACAACAGTAACAAGTTGAAAACAAACTTTGTCTCACAACAGGGAGTTGGATAAATAGATACTGGTTCATTCACCTGATGGGATGGGATTATATGAACTATGAAAAAATAAAATGTTCGAAGAATATTTAGTGACATGAGAATATATCAATGATCTAATGTCAGGTAAAAGTAAAATCAGGATATAGAAGGATGAGATCAAAATTGTGTCAAAAAATTTACATTTACTTACACAGAAAAATAAATAAAAAACATTAAAATTTCAAGTGATTTTTATGCATGATGTGATTACAGTTGATTTTTATTTTCTTCTTATGCCTATTTCTCAATTATTGATAACTGAACATTACTTTTAAAACTGGTTATGAAAACTTTCATGTGGCCACATTTTATATAATTATCATTTCTGTATTACCTTTTATTCACCAAAATTTCTCCTTAGCCATTCCCATCTAGTTTTTGTTGCTTCCAATATCACTATGTAAGGAGACTACAAGTGTCAGTTTACAGTAAATATACTCAAAATGCTTTCAGATACCCACAGAAAAAGAAAACGAGGATAAGAAGAGAGACAGAATAAACTAGTTTACCTCTATAGACTTAATTTGACATGTGTCTCTCCCAAGAACATTTTCTCTTAGATCTTTTTTTAAAACTGTATTCTTAGAATTAAACTGTAAACAAATGTGGTACCTTGGCTATAGCTTTGTACTCTTAATAGCCAGACATCATTATAGTATAATTAGAGAGGATTATTATGATTTTTCAACTGAATTTTCAACTCAAAATAGTTTATTTTGATTAAATTGTTTTGATAAAATGTTGTGTGCCTGTGGTTGTTTCTCATAAATTCTTCCATCAATTACAACTTAAATTTTCTCTAGTTTTCTACTTAGGACACAGTAGAGAATTTGTTTTGAAACTTCTTTCTTATCTCTCTTATGGAAGACAGAGAAGACCTCAAAAGTGTATGTGTGTCAAAAAGTTCTAGAGAAGATCTAGGGCTAGTTGAATAGTTCTAAGTGTCTCTTGCTCTTTGTGAAAGCTGGAAATGAAGCAGGTAAGGGCCTCTCCCTTCCCAAAGAATAGCTGATGGCATCTTGCCTGTTCTACAGAACTCCTTCGCCTCAAAACTTCTGGGTTATACAGCATGCAGATAATAATGTTTTATCTCTTACCCATTCATAGAGGGTAAAAGAGAGCAGGCACTAAACACAGCCTCCTTTTAAACTGGTTTTTAAAAAACTAACTCTGTGGCTCGGCGCACTGGCTCACACCTGTAATCCCAGCACTTTGGGAGGCCAAGGTGGGTGGATCACCTGAGGTCAAGAGTTTGAGACCAGCCTGGCCAATATGGTGAAACCCCATTTCTACTAAAAATACAAAAATTAGCCAGCTGTGGTGGTGTGTACTTATAGTCTCAGCTACTTGGGAGGTGAGGCAGGAGCCTGAACCCGGGAGGTGGAGGTTGCAGTGAGCCGAGATCGTGCCACTGCACTCCAGCCTGAGTGACAGCGTGTGACTCCACCTCAAAACAGCAACAACAAAAAACTACCTCTGTTTCTAACTTCTAATTGACTATAGATTATAGTGTTTAATACTGCATCATCAATATTTTAAATATCATTTCATACTATTAGTATGAAAAACATAGTAATCATTAAAATTACATCTGTTAGAATATTTAATCTGTCAGAAAACCGGGTTTGGGAAACAATTTAGGTATGTAGGCTATGAAATACGGCAAAAATGAAAAGACTATGGAGCATGAAGGTGGAAGTAAAGTACAAACCAGAAAGACAGGACAAAAGTGAGGTTTGGTGATTTAAATAGGGACTAAATTGTAAACAGATGTGCTTACTGGATTCATGTTTCACTTTCATGTTTGAAAACATTAGGAACTGATGTGATTTCGAATGTAATTCCCCCATTTATTAATAAATAACATCTAGTTATTTTGTTCAGAGTTTCTATAATCACTCAAAAATCAAACAATTATTCTTCCAACTGGTTTCTTTGTAAGAATTAGTAGGCACTGGACCACCTGGCCTCTGTATTACACTTCTGAAAATAAAATGACTGATCAGATGTCATATTCTGAAAATAAGTAAATTCCATGATTTACATTTAATCAGTCTGAATTTTTATCATTAAAGTGGGAGTTGACCAAACTTTCTGCTGCCAAGACACTGTGCCTCAGAGGGAGAGAAAAAAGATACTATTCTGCATTTAAGAAGCTCAGTTTCAAGGTGAAATCAACAAATGTAATTAAAACACTTAAAAATCAGCACTATGATAGAGGTAGGTAAATTGTAAGGTTTCTCTAAGAGAACTAGAGCAGCTGTTAGCTGCTTCAGAAAACTTTGCTGAAGAAGAGTACTTAAGAGACAATAAAGTTTCTGAATATGAGAAATGACTAAATAAGAAAGAAACCACTATGAAAGTGCGTTAGCAAGGGTGTGACTATGAAAGAATGCCTTTTGCTGAATCTAAAGAACACTAATCAATCTGAACCCATAAGTGTGACTGGTAGGCAGTCCTTCTCCCAAAACCATGGGAGGGGGAAATTACTGAGATAAGACCTGAGCACAAAAAGACAGAAATAACCTTCGAAAAAAAACCAAGCTACAAAGGAAGCAAGAGACATTTGCATGAACTGTAACAACTAATAGAAGAGGGAAGGTGCTGAACTGGAGCAAACTGAAAATTAAAAAATTAAATAGAATCCAACAGGTTAGAACTGCATTTCAGTATATTCTGGAACCTCAAATGCAAAAATACTGGAAAGGTAACAAACACAAAATGTGAGACTTAAATAATTTTTGCTTCACCGTTTATCTTTTTTAATGGAAATATTTATAACTCTTCTGGTCACATAAAGAAAACAATGGAATTTCTATTTTAAAATAATGGAATATTAGATTCCATAGAATTTTTCCACTTAGAAGTGGGAAAAAATCTGTAATCCTGGGCTACTTTTAAATAGAGATTTTAATATTGAAAGAGAGAGTATATGAGCAAATTTGGCAACTATTGTGGGACTAAACATTAATGCTCTGAATCCATGTATAAGGGTGCCTTTAAATTTAAGATGCCCGATAATTAAGGATGACAGCAGGTAGAACCCATAAGTAATACCTACTCTATCTGAATTCACCACCAAAGGCAATACCAAGAGCACCTCAGATTCTTTGGGTAGAAAAATATATACTGTGACTCAAAAAGTACTCAATATTTCCCAGATTTATCTAACCACAGAAATGCTTTAAAAAAAAAAAAACAGTTTGTAAGATAGGCAACAAAATTTGAGTAATAATAGATTGATAACACTTGCCTCTCAGTATTATCTATTTAACGCATCTATTTGTCTAGCTAGATTTGTAAATTTTCAAGGACAGAAAATGTGCCATACGCATTTTTCCTCCTATCATTTTCTAAGTGCCAGAAAATATGCTAAAAACTTTGTATTATCTCAAATTTTACATTATCTTGATCATACAAGTGTATAAACTATTATTCTCATTTTATAGATTGGAAGTTTGAGGCTGAGAGAGGTGGGGCATTGTCCAAGTTCACTCAACCAGTTGCTGAAATGAGATACAAACTCGAATCTGTTAAACTGCCAGGGGATGGATCCCCTGGCATATACTAGGCACTTGATATGTATTTAAAAATTAATTCTTTTCTTTGCTACCAATAATATTCACACCCAATAATATTTTAAATCCATCTTTAATTCTTCCCTGAAGAAAACGTTCATCAATTAATAGGATACCCACTAAGAGACACAGTTAGCTAGAGTGATTTCAATGTCTTCAACTCTGTGACTACATAGTATTTTGAACCCCAGAGCTATTTTTAAATGTTTTTATAACTGAGAAATGTATCTGCAGTTATTAAAAGAATAGTTTCAGTTTTCTTTAAAAAACTAACTTCTGTAAAATGCCAGTTTCATTTTAATGAACTAAAGCTTGGCTGTAAGTTAGGCTGCATGAAAAAGTCACCTCTGAAACAGTTCTTCTCTATCATAAATTACCTAGCAGCTAAGTTACTTTTTCTTGTTCTGTGACCTTGGAGAATCTGGATTGGTTAGTCATTTCAGAAAGTGGGCTATGTCTTCAGTATTTCCTTTTCAGTCTACTTGAAATAAATGCCAAACTATATCATAATTCAATGAAGATATCCATCCATGCCATATTTATTCAGGAAAATCAGGTTAACAGACTTAAACTCTTATATGCATACATGTTATTGTTATAATTATATACACACAATCATGATAACTGTTGGTTTTAAGGGTTTAATAATATAACTATCGTTGGCTTCCTTTGTAGGCTTGTCCCCTCCCCAAATATCTTAAGTGGATAGGATTGTATATTTAACACATCAGATGCCTGTCTTATGTCCTTTGCTTTGAAAGTGCATCTGGTTACTGGAGTGTTGGTACCCAGAAATGTACAGAAAAAGAACGAAAAGATAACAATAAACATACTAGGAAATTTTTTAAAAATCACCTAAATTTCAATTCAACTGTACTCTAGTAAGATTCTCTGATCATCAATCCCCTTACCAAAATTTTTTACCTGAAACTCCTCTGCAAAGCAATCACAGCAGATGGAAGCTTCTTTAATCTCTTCCTTGTCTGAAAACCCTTCCAATAGGCTTGAATTAAGCATGCTGCTTGATGTAGTTTCTGAAATTAAATGCCAAAAACAATTTAGAGATATCTCTAGGAAGGTCTTAAAAATTTAATACCTCTTAAAGTATCAGGCCAGGGCAAGTATTAATCTCTAGCTCTAACAAGATGGGTAGGGATATTAAACCTTACCTCCCAAAGGAGGTATGTTAGGCTCGATAAGGCAATTTCTAGAACATACTCAAGATATAGTCTAGTTAGCTCCAAATTCTCCCTGGATAATCTCACTTCCATTTCCTTTTCAAAGATTTTATAGTCCGCCTGACCTTTCATAATCTTTTTTGAGCTACCATGTTAATGTTTTTATTTAATAGGCAATCAACCTAGTTAGGTTCAAACTATAAGCTCTGTTGACCATTGTGGATGGTTGCTTGAATCTCTGTCTAGTTCTGTAAGCTTTTGGTATGCTATTCTCCTGATGAACCATTGGGCTTAAAAGGTCAGTGAGCTATCTGAGTTCTTGACTGAATTCTGTCACAGTCTCCTGTTTACTTAGTAGACTTCTGAGTCCTCACATGGAATGAAAAAGGGTACAGCTATTAATAATAAAATGTGATTTCTATGATTTTGTTACCTAATCAATATGAATTTGAGCACATGCACAGTTTTGAGATTAATCTAAATTCATGATGGTTCATATATACAGAAAAAAGAAATTCCCTTCTTCTGCATTCTTCCTTCCAGCCTCCCCCAACCCATTCTCCTGCCTTACTGGACTTCTTTTCATGGTTTCTGCTTGTATTTTAAAATTTATTGCCTTTTTGGTTTTGGATTTTAGATACACAATGTCCCCTTTTCCTTTTAAATTAAAAAATATCTTTAGTCATTTTAGACGTTTTCCATATTTAAGTCTTTATCTGGAAATCAGAAAGCTATATGCCTCTTCCTGTTGGAATGGGCTATTTAGAGCCATCATTTTGAGTACACTAGAGGAAGTATGATGAAATAATCAATAACCTGCTGCCTCAAATTTCTAAATAATTTTTATTAAGACCATTTCTTACACAAAGGAAAAGGTGTTATTGTTGTATCTCAAAGAACAAGAAGGGTAGCCATAGGTGACCATAAATACAGTTTGCTACCATTAGAGATTTTTTTGGAAAAACAATTTTAAAATTTTAAATAGCTTATAGATAAAAGATAAACATCAGAGATGGGGCTTTCATGAAAAATGTTGAGTGAAACTGATGTGGCAGTATCTATAAACAGATGAAAATGGGAGATTGAAATTATGTTTTTCAGCAGGTTGAAGGCGGAGAGATACAATTTTGTAACATTATATTTTAAAGATGGGGTTTTGCTATGTTGACCAGGCTGGGGTGCAGTGGCTATTCATGGGTGTGATCATAGGGCAGTCTCCAATTCCTGGACTCAAGCAATCCTCCTGCCTCAACCTCCTGAGTAAAAATTTTAAAGATATTTCTATTTTGGGAGTATTTTGCTTGAAGTCTTAAGAGAAAGAAAGTGAGGAACATGTAAGGAAAACTAAGGTTTAATACAGTCAGCGAATATCATGCAATTTTTTTTTTTTTCTGTAACTTAATACCTGCTCTTCTACTTCCTGACAGACCGTTGGGCATAAAAGGCCAACGAGCTGTCTAAGTTCTTGACTGAATTCGGTCCCAGTTTCCTGTTTACTTAGTAGACTTCTGAGTCCTGAAATAGAATAGCAAAACATACAACTATTATTATAACAATAAAATATGATTTTGTTATCTAATCAGTATTAATTTGAAGCCAAAAAGTCTGGCTTAAAAACAAATGAAAACAAGATTAATCACATGATTTTTCTTTTTCCTTTTCTCAGAGACTTCCAGGTTGAAATCTTTAAGATATTCCTCCCTCCTGAGAATTCTTCCGTACTCAATTGTGGGATCTGATAAAAAGAAAATCAGTCTAGACAATCTCTTTAATAAAAAAAAAAAAAAAGGAGGAGGATGGAATCACTGTGGTAAATCAAAAGGTAGAGATAAATTTTTTTTATTTGAGCATAAATACTTTAAGTGGAAACATTTTAAAGGTAAATTACTACAGACACATATTCAGTAAAAGCTTGTCCTGTGGAAGCACTCATGCAGATTATTATTAGTCATTATTAGTTGAAAAAGATTATTAAATATAAACATATGATAACATATATAATTTGGGGCAAATCAATAGGTTCCTGGGAAAACATTATAGGTGAAGTGCTACAACACTAGGCTAGTACATTTTCATGCCAAAATAATACATAGCAGTAGTAAAAGGTACAGTAAGTACCATTTCCAGGTACTTGAAATGGTGTATTATAATGTGTGTATTCAAAACAAATACATAAGGTAAAATTGCCTTGTAGTGTATCATTGGGGAAACCACTGTATGGATCTTTTAATGCCTTATACTCTCTTCAAGACCCAAGTTCTCAGCAGTATTAATAATTGTAAAATATCTTCAGGAACCTGAATTAGTTCTGCTATTGAGATATAAGTCAAAGAAAGGGAGAAGGATTCAGGTAAAATTCCTTTATAACGACTCTGTTGGACATTCACATTTCTTTAGGAATTGAATTACAGAATTGGAAAATGTCTATCTGGCACAGTATCAACTAAAGAACTCTATTACTGGTACTTTTCCTCTCTATTCCTACAATACCCCCAGTAATGACTAATGCAAGGTACATTATTACAATGTCTTCAAAATCATCAAGAATGATAAAGACTTTTCTAGTAGTTTAGGTATTAAATACATCATATTATATTCTAACCTTTAAAAATTCCCATACAGTATCACCCTATATTAAGAAGTATATTTAATGGACTAGAATCCCATTTTCTGACCATGTTGAATAAGAAAAATAGGTTATAATACATATATGGCTCTGGTCATCAAAGAAATAAAACAAAGATAACATATAACTTTGCTTGGCAATTAAAAAATATATATACTACCTTTGTGATCTTGGAAAAATTACCATGTCTCTGTTTCTATATCTATAAAATAAGGATAAGAATATCTATCCCATAGGATTGTTGTGAAGATTAAATATTTTAATGCATGTAAAGTATATAGAATGTGCCTGACACACAGTGAATGCTCAATTAAATGAAAGCTATTATATAAGAATGTTAATACACTTACTCCTTTAATCCTCAAAATGTCTGACTTTTAATTCACATATGTATTTGAATTTGGAGGTAAGGCAACTTTTTTTTTTTTGTTTTTGAGGAAAGACAGTGTTGAGTAATTATGGATAGTTCAAAATACCATAAGGGTATTTTGCACAGCACCATTTTCTCCACTAAAGCCATTTCTCAAGCACAGCACCATTTTCTCCACTAAAGCTGGTCTTGCTAAGGTCACTGATCTTTTTGGTCATTATTTTACTAAACTATATGGTATATCCAACACATAACCTTTTTGTCAGAGAGGGAGTAAATATTCATTGCAACCTGATCAGAAAGGTATCTTCCACTTGCTATCTGTAGTAACATGAAGATAGCTTGATTATATAAAGACTTTTTTTTTTTTTCTGAATTGGTATAAAAATTGATGCCAATTTTTATGTAGAGTTTTATCTACATAGTTATCAACTCTTTAAAATATAAGAATTTTGTTTTTCATAAACCATCAATAAAAAGTTTCTTTTTGAGAATCCCAAGTAAAGAAAGAATGAATGCACTACCTTTGTAGCAGGTACTTTGTCTCAGTAAAATCAAAATTTCCTGATGGGATTCAGCCATCAACAGTAGGAGTTTTGTAGCAGTACTTCTTATGACTGGACTAGGAGTTGAAAAAAGCTTGAAAATAACTTCATCTAAAATTGAATACAGGGCTTTTCTTCCTATTCTGAGTAAATCACCACTAATAGAACAAAATAAAAAAAAAGTGCCATTACTAATTGATGCACAGGTATCACAACAAATTTAAAATAAAAGATTCAGTAACTTGATGCCAGACTGTGTCCTCATCCAAGAATATAACCACTTTTTAAAATATATGTTGGTTCCAAGAATATATCATATTCAGTCACTTAATATTTATTGAACTCCTACTATGTGCAAGGTACCATGTGTGCTAGGTACAATAGAGAATACAAAGTAGCCAAAGGCCCTCTCCTTAGAGAAGCTTGCAATCAAATCAAAGAGGAAAGATAAATGTGCAAAACACTAAATAATAAATAATTTAAAAGCTTCAAGGCAATGATAAAAGTGAAATCAAGACATGTACACAGTTAATTGTTAAATGATGTACAAAGACAAAAATGCCACAGGAATTCTACCATGTGCTTAATATAGGAGAAACTTAAAATCTTTCCTTGGTATTTCCTTTATTATACTAACAACCCATCTTATATTACTGATGTCATGAAAAATTATCTAAAACTTAGAAATAGTCAAAAGAAAAAGGTTAGTGAGTGTCCTTTTATTTACCCCCTTAAGGAGTATGTGATTTTCTAGGCATATGTACCTCTGTTTAATTTTCTACTCACTATTAAAATATTTTACAATTCTGTAAAAATAGAGGTTGGCTGGTAGAAAACAATGCCAAAGATTCTTATCTAAGAGCAATGTAAACAGACTCTTATTCAAAGCAATACAAATGATTTCTGTCCAGTAGAAAAGGTAATTCTAAAGGCTACATTGCTTTATAAGTCATATTTTCCTATTAGCAAATTTTTAAAAATCTATCAGCAATTTATTTCTATATTCCTTCAACAAACCAACTCCATAAATCTATTTTCCTCAAATTCTCCTTTGAACCTGTATAAATATCTTACTTGTTCCCTCATTAACGAGTTGAATAAAATTTTGAGCAGTCAAATTTTATATTTGTATAAGACTCATGTTTGAGCTTTTTGAAAACTATACTTTAGTAGTTACTAAAATAATTTTGTTAAGAGAAAAGAGATCAGCAACATATCTTAAATGTAAAAATCTCTGGGTTGAAAGACTTTATAAAGTTATCCAATTAAAATATGTGAGAATCTTTGTGACATTACTTCTGTGCCCCTGTGTCTCTTAAATGCTATTCCCTATGCCTAGGATGCTCACCCTTTCCCATCAGTCAATGTCATCACACCATTCAAAACTCAGATAAAAAATATGCTCATCTCAGAAAGCCTTCTACAGATATCCCTATCCCAATCTTATCATATCTTTACTCCATATCCCACCAAGAGTTTGTGCTATAATGTAATATAGTAGTTTAAATGCTTTTAGATGCTTTTCAACCTCCTAATCTTAAAGACATCCTCTCTATACCACTACCATCTTATCTCTCTGCTTCTCTTCTAATCCAAACTTCTCTGACGCCACTACCTCATATCTCATTTCTCAAACCACTGCATCTAGTTTTCATTTTTTACTATTTCACTATACTATCCTTGGTAAGTTCATTTCATCAGTATAACTTCCCAAATGTCAAGTCACATATATATCATGAGTGATTCTTTTCCTAGACTTGTTTGTATCTGATACTTTCTACTTAGCTTCTATGATACAAAGTTCTGGTCTCCCCTCTACTTTCCACCCATACTTTTCCGATCATTCTTTTTCATTTGTCTTTATGGGCTCCACTTCCCCAATATAACCCTAAAAGGTTATTCCCCAAGACTCCATTTTCAAGTCATTTATTTTCTCACTGTATTCATAATTCCTATCAATCTCACTTTCTGTCATGTTTTTCACTACCATGTATAAGCTGATTTGTAAATCTGTAACCCTAGTCCCCACCTCTTCCAGAAGTTAGTTTACCTATTCACCTGATGGACATTTGAGTTATAGCTAGTCCTTGGTTTTTACAAATAAAGCTCAATGAACATTTGTGTATAAGTCTTTATATAGATACTTACTTTTACTGCCTGTTGAACTACCTATACTCAACATAACCAACATTGAATTCGTCATCTGTCTCACAAAACCAACTCCTTATATATTCTACATACCACAGTCTGTCTAATCACTCAATACAGAAAACTTGGTATCATATCCGACTGCACCATTTATTTTACCTACCCCATATCAAAACATTTACCAAGTCCTCATAATTTTTGTTTTTAATAGCTTTTTAAAAATATAATTGATATACAACAAACTGTACACATGTAAAGCATATAATTTCATCAGTTTGACCTGTTTCACCAATATAAAACAAGAAAATGAATATATCCATGACCCCTAAAAGCTTCCTTGTATTTCACTGTAGTTCCTCCCGTTGCCTTCCCTGTCATTCTATGCCCAGGCAACCACCGATCTGCTCTCTGAGAAAGTTCCCTTCTATTACTACTTTGCCGAGAGGCCTTTTTTAAAAATTAAAATCAGGGGTAGATGATGGATTTTGTCAAAAGCTTTTTCTGTATCTACTGATATGATGGTATTTTTTTTTTTTCATTTTTAGCTTGTTAACATAAGTTACAATGACTGACTTTAGAATATTAAACCAGCCCTGAATCCTGGGATAAACCAGACTGATTCACGATGTATTAACTTTTTAATATATTGCTGAATTCGACTTATTAAAATTTTGTTCAGAACATTTGTATCTATGTTTATGAGTACATTGATGCGTAGTTTCTTATAATGTCTTTGTTTAGTTTTGTATCAGGATAATGCTGACCTCATAGAATGAGTTGAAAGTGTTTCCTCCTTCTCGACTTTCTAGAAAAGTTTGCTTAAGATTATTATTTCTTCCTGAAGTGTTTAATAGAATTTACCAGTGAAAAAGCCATCCAGACCTGGAGTTCTCTTTGTGGGAAGGTTTTTAGCTACAAATTCAATTTTTCTTTATAGCTATCTATATTTGGGTATATATTTGGGTTCTCTATTGCTTCTTCAGTAAATTTTGGTAGTTTGTGTCTTTCAATCAATTTGTCCATTTCATCTAAGTTGTTAAATTTATAAGCCTAAAGTTGTTCATATTATTCCCTTGTGATATTTTTAGTATCTGCAGGCTTTGTTACAATGTTACCTCTCTAATTCCTGAGATTGGTCATTTGTATTATTTCTTTTCCTTTCCGTATTAATCTTAATCTTGCTACAGGTTTCTTCTTCTCAAAGAGCCAGTTTTGGTTTAATTTGCTTTCTCAAAGAACTTCAATCTTCTCAAAGATCCAGTTTATGGTTTATTTTCTCTCACTTTTGCTTACTATTTTATTGATTTCTGCTCAACCTTTATCATTTTCTTTCTTCTGCTTAGAGTTTAATTCCCTCTTCTTTTCCTAGTTTCTTAAAGGGGAAAGCTGAGGTCAATGATTTGAGATTTTTCTTCTTTTCTAATATATAGGCATTAGTGATATAAATTTTCCCCTAAATATCATTCTGCTTTAATTAAGAATTTCCCCAGAAATTCTCATGTTGTGTTTTTATTTCCATTCATTTAAAAATAATTTCTAATTTCACTTTTGATTTCTCCTTTGTCTTGTGAATTATTTAGATGAATGTTATTATTTCCCACATATTTAGGGACTTTTCAGAGATCTTCTGGGTATGAATTTCCAACTTAATTCTGTTGAGGCCAGAGAACATACTTTGTATAACTGAAATCCCTTTACGTTTTTCTTGTTTTTGAGACAGGGTCTCGCTCTGTCACCTAGGCTGGAGTGTATTGATGTGATCTCAACTCACTGCAACCTCTGCTTCCTGGGCTCAAGTGATTCTCCCACCTCAGCATCCAAGTAGCTGGGACTAGAGGCACGTGCCACCATGCCCAGCTAATTTTTTGTACTTTTTGTAGAGATGGGGTTTTGTCATGCTGCCCAGGCTGGTCTCGAACTCCTGCAGTGCTCTGCTCACCTCAGCCTCCCAAAGTGCTGAGATTACAGGCGTGAGCCACTGTGTCTGGCCCCTTTTATGTTTCTTGAGACTTTATTTATGGCCTGGAATATGTATCCTTCTTTGTAAATGTTCCATCTGCATTTGAAAAGAACATGTATTCTGTACTGTTTGGTAGAATGTTTGTAAAATGTCAATTAGGTCAAATTGGTTGATATTACTGTTCAGATCTTCTGTGGTCATACTAATTTTTTGTCTACTTATTCTATTAAATATCAAAAGAGGTATATTAACATATTTTGCTCTAATTGAGGATTTCTTCTTGTAGTTCTTGTCAATTTTTGCTTGTGTATTTTAAAACTCTATTAGGTAAATAAACACATCCTTTTGATGAACTGACTTTTTTTCTGATTATGAAATAACTTTCTTTAGCACTAGTAATATTCTTTGTTCTGTAACTTACTTTATCTGATACTAATACAGGTACTTCAACTTTCTGTAGTATAAGCATGGTATATCTTGTTCCACCCCATTACTTTTAACCTATTTGTGTCTTTATATCTAAGGTGCATTTCTGGTAGACAGCATATAGTAGGTTTGTACTTTTAAAATCCAATCTGTCAATCTGTCTTTTAACTTTAGTTTTTCAACATTTACGTTTAATATAGATAGGTTTAAATCTACCACTTGGTTTTGTTTCTCCTTTGTTCTTTTTTTTTTACTTCCTTCTTCTGGATTGCATATTTTTTAATGATTCATTTTTATTGCCTTTGTTGGTTTACCAGATGTAAATTCTTTGTTTTGCTATTTTCTTCATTGCTTTGAGGTTCAAAGTATACATTTCAATTTATCACAGTCTTATCACTTATCATAGTGATATTATACCACTTCATGAATAGTATAAAAGCTTTACATCAGTATACTTCCATTTATCTCCTCCTAGCCTTCATGCCCTTTTGGAATACATTCTACTTATGCATATGTTCCTCAAGTACATTACTATTTTTGTGTAGGCAAATATATTATAGATATATTAAAATAATATAAGAAAAACTATCTTATATGTTTATGTAATCACCATTTCCGATACTCTATTTCTTTGTGTAGACGAATTTCCTTTCTGGTGGAAGGACTTCTTTGAATATTTTTTGTAGTGTTGGTCTGCTAATGATTTCTGAAGAAGTATTTCATCTTTGCTTTTGAATATATTTCTGCTGAGTATAAAATTCTAATTTGACAGTTTTCTTTTTCAATATTCAACTGTCTTTTTACTTGTGGTGTTTCTGATAAGAAAGTTGCTGTCATCCTCATCTCTATTTCTGTATATAATGTTTTTTCATCTCTGGTTGCTTTTAAGATTTTTCTCTTTATCACTGGTTTGAGCATTTTGATTCTTATGTGCCTCAATGTAGAATTTTCTTCATATTTATTGCCCTTGGGGTTTGATGACCTTTTGAATCTGCATGTTTATAGTTTTCATCAAATTTGGAAAATGTTAAGCCATTACTTCTTCACACATTTTTTTGTCACCCTACTGCCTACTTTATGTACTCTGATTACACTTATGTAAGGTTGCTCAAAGTTGTCCCACAGTTCACTGACATGCTTTTATTTCCTTTTGTTTCTTTTTTGTTTCATTTTGGATAGTTTCTACTGATATGCCTTAAAGTTCACTAATCTGTAATGTTAATCTGCTGTTAATCCCATCCAGTGTATTTTTCATCTCAGATATTGTAGATTTCATCTCTAGAAATTCACTTTGAGGCTTATATGTCTGTATTCAACTTTTTTAATATACGGAATATGGTTATATGGTTATAATAACTAGTGTCCTTGTCTGTTAATGCCAACATATGTATCAGTCTTGATTAACTAATTCTTCTCATTTTAGATCCTGTTTTCTTGTTTATTTGCATGCCCAGTACTTCAGTACCAGTAAAATCAAATCACCTGTTGAATCGTAGTATGTTTTGTAGCATAGTCATGACTGCAGAATCTATCAGTTTGTAGTAATGGCAAGAAATAGTTATTTTGCAGTAATAAAGAAACAGAAAAAAAGAGTCATCAAAGCAAATATTCTATGATGACACAGGTGGGATTTTTCTCACCCTTTTAAAAGCCAAATCGAAAGATTTCTAGTGAACTTCCTACCTTTGTATAACCTACAGTAAAAAAAAAATTTTAAATACAGCCAGGTTCAATAACCACATGCAGTTAAATTACTTGGAAACAGTTTGACCCTTTTGGGTCTTGCTTTTATGATCTGGAATAGTGCTCATTCTAATGTGAATTATTCCTCACTACTGGGGTAAAACCTTCCTGAACACTCTACCCAATGACCCATTGTTTATGAGACTTTCCAGTTTGGCTGTTGGAAACAGGTACTATTTCTGGCCCTGTGTGAGCTCCTTGCACTGTTCCTTTTAGTCCTTTTGGATTATTGTTTTCCCTGGCGTTGGGTAGTTCCTTACATATATGTGCAGATCAGTACTCTACTTAATACTTGAAGGATACCGTCTGCAGATCTCTGGGGTTCTTTATGTGTATAGCTCTCTTCTCTAGTATTCTGACTTGTGAACTCTAGTCATCTTGTTCTCTCCAGACTCTGGGCTCTATTGCTTTAACTCAAGCTTGCTAGGATGCCTCTGCCTATACTTCAACCTGAACACTCTTTCAATACTGTAAGTTAGAGCATTGTAAGACTCACCTTGTTTATTCCTTTTTCTCTGGGCTTACTTTCTTTCACTGACTGATATCCAGTTTCTTAAAAAATTATGTTTCATGTTTTTGTCCTTTTTTTCAGATGGGAGGATAAATGCATCCCTACTATTCCATCTTGATCAGTAAAGTCTTGATGATTTTAATTCTTTTTTTTTTTTTCTTTTTTTTTTGAGACAGAGTCTCGCTCTGTCGCCCAGGCTGGGGTGCAGTGGCCGGATCTTAGCTCACTACAAGCTCCGCCTCCCGGGTTTACGCCATTCTCCTGCCTCAGCCTCCCGAGTAGCTGGGACTACAGGTGCCCACCACCACGCCCGGCTAATTTTTTGTATTTTTTTTAGTAGAGACGGGGTTTCACCGTGTTAGCCAGGATGGTCTGGATCTCCTGACCTCGTGATCTGCCCATCTTGGCCTCCCAAAGTACTGTGCTTACAGGCTTGAGCCACCGCACCCAGCCTAATTCATTATTTTAAAAACTCCATATCCCAGGTACCAATGCCCAAGGACAAGATGTCATTACTTCACTTGGATTAGTATGATTGCCTTTTTTGTCTAGAGTTTTCTTTTCTTTTTCTTTTTTTTTTTTTTGAGACAGAGTCTCGCACTGTCGGAGTGCAGTGGCGTGATCTGTGCAGGGGCGCGATCTCGGCTCACTGCAAGCTCCGCCTCCCGGGTTCACGCCACTCTCCTGCCTCAGCCTCCTGAGTAGCTGGGACTACAGGCGCCCGCCACTGCACCCGGCTAATTTTTTGTGTGTTTTTAGTAGAGACAGGGTTTCACCGTGATCTTGATCTCCTGACTTTGTGATCCGCCCGCCTCGGCCTCCCAAAGTGCTGGGATTACAGGCGAGAGCCACCACGCCCGGCCTTGTCTAGAGTTTTCTTCCCCTTAATCTTTCCTTCACATAGTCACCAGAGTAACAAAACTGAAATGTAATCTGACCACTTTTGTCTACTTTAAAAATCTTCAATGGTCCCTGTTGCCTATAGGATAAAACTTCATTTCCTTAACACAGCATATAAATTCTTCATGACTTTGAGTCTCAGCCGAGCTTGCTAGCCACTTCCCTATATGGAAGGTTAAATCCCAACAGTAATGAATTTGTACCTACTCTTCATCCTCAGCATGTTGTTTCTTATCTCTATTTTTGCTTATGTTGCCTGTAAATACTGCTTTCTCTTTCTCCTCTTCCTCCCTGGCCAATATACCATCCTTGAAGTTTCATCTCAGATATTACCTTCTCCAGAAGCATCTCTCCTCAGTTTGGATTAGAAGGTCCTTTAACATTTATGGTCACTTTTAATATTGTAACAATGTATTATAATACAATGATGTTTGTGTGTCTGTCTTTTCCATTCTATTGTAAGCTCTTTGAAGATAAGGTTTATATCTTAATCAACTCTATAATTATAATGACAGACACAGCAGCTGCATAATAAATTCATACTAAACTGAAAGAATGGATTATTCCAATTGTGTATACACTGCCCTTCCATTTTACCCTGAATAATTGCCAATTGCTTCTTTTATACCCTTCTTGAGCATCTGTAAAAATACCAAGCTTGAAGTTATTCAATAAATGTGATTAAACATTTTTTGTTGTGATTTTTCTTCAGAAATCACACTCAATATTTTTCTTCAGATATCACACTAATTCTCTTCTTTAAGCCTGAGATTTGAGCTAAAATCTTAAGCTCTGGGATAAGGTATCAATTTAATAATACATTTCTAGTCTTTTGTAGTATTTTATATTTTTTTCTGAAACACAATGGTGATGGAGCTTCAGCATTATATACAAGTATATGTACTCTATATTTGTATATACATTATATATACATTATATACAAGTATATGTACTATGAACTTGTATATACATTATATACAAGTCATATGCAGTCAATTTTAACAAAATTGGAATAAAATTGGTAATGCTTCTGATTAAAAAAACAGTAACATTTTGTGAAAACCAAGTAACCTGTTGATCTGTAGTATATTCTGTAGCATCATCATGACTGCAGATCCTATTTGGACATTGTCAGCTTGCAGTAAATGTAAGAAATGATCACTTTGTAGTACTAAAGGAAAAGAAAAAAAAAAGAAAGATTAAAGCAAACACTTTACAATAACAAAGAAAGATTTTGTTCTTTTCAAACCAAATCAAAGCATGACCATTTCTGCTAAACTTTCTGACTTTGTAGACTCTGCAATAAAGAAGATTTTAAGATGTAAAATTCATGGCAATTTTACATAGCCATAAATAAGTCATTTCATTTTTATGAATATAGTCAGACAATAGGCATAAATACTAAGGTAAGAATCTATTGTTATCTCTCTCTAAATAGAAAATAACATATCCTAAATCTGAATCTTTTTCTTCTATCAATGAATTTCAGTGAATAAAAACAAATTTTCTGCAAAGACAGAATATAAGGAAATGGAAATGGCACAGATGACTATAATTGGTTGCTCACATCCTTAAAAAATTTAATTTTGTGACATACTGTTTTATATAATAATGAATACATTAACTACAAAAATTTCCTTTTATTGATTTGTAATCTTTAAGCTCTGAGCAGCTAGTTATAACGATTTAGCACTGGATACTTATACAAGTGGCTTAACCTCTTAGAAATTATTTCTTCATCTGTAAAACTAGAAATAGCTTTCATATGAGCTAATGTAAAATATCCTAGAACAGGGAACGTTTCTAACAAATGTCAGTTTCCATTCCATTCCATACTCAATAACTGAGCATAACTACCAAGGTATTAGTTATACTAACTGAAAGTAGTTGCCTTTGGAAAATGGGAAATGGAATGGGCATGAGAGCCAGGGATTGTGTGTATGTTTTAATGATCCTTATAGAACTATTTGACTCTTCAACTTATGTGCATGCAATGATTCTGAGGAGAAAAGCTAAAAGTAAAATTTCAGTTCAAGTATTACTTAAAAAATATTCTTAGAGTGTTACATTTATATTAGATGAAATTTTTCTAGGAAGAGCGCCATGAATGTAACTAAGAATTATTTTTTCAGTCTTAAGAAAACATAAAACTCATACATGTTTAAATCTCTCAATGTAAACAGAAATATCCTATAACTTCCAAGTTCACTAAAAGGTCATTAAATAAAAGTTTACTCTTACTTGGATAGTTAGACTATATGAGTTAAATCATATCCACCCTGAACATAGGGATTTCTCTCACAATACATCTAAAACACTGACTGCAATCTTTTAAACTTAAAAGTTATTTTCAGGAATAAACTGTCCAAATTATCATTTGTCTTCATCTTAGATTTGCTAAACAGAAAAAGCTAAAGTTTTATTTCAACAGTATTCTCCTTAATTTAATATTCACATTGTTGATGTTGGCTATGTAAAACTGGAATATCCATTTTTAAAAATTGTGAGTTTATTTCAACATGGTTTCATTTCAGTGAGGTTATCTGCACAGTTAATGTGGCATTTGTTTTTGGAAAAAAAGATCAAACTGTTAGCAGTTGATTCTACAATAGCTATTAGTTACATTAAAATCTTTTCTCTTACCATTCTGAATAAGTTCAACATGGCCTCCCAAAAGCCAGAAGAGAGAATCAGTCACAATTTGGAAAAAGTGTAGTAATTCATCTTTTTCTTCAGCCTTAACATAAAAGATAAGCCCAGTTTACTTTTCCATAGTTTTTTTTTTTTTAAGGAGACTTCTCTCTGGGGAGTTAGAGTATACAGTTTCTGGATCTAACTTAGCCATTTATGAGGGACATGATTTTGTTGACGTTAGTTTCTTAATTTGTAAAACTTGTGGTTACAGGATAGTAGTATCTACTAGAAATGGTTGTTATCCAGATAAAATAAAACAATATAAGTAGTGTGAGGGCTACAAGTTGATACACTAGGATTTCTTAATACTTGCTATGCATCAGAATCACCTGTTGAGCTTTTTAAACACATCTATGCACAAGCTTTTGTTCAAATATACTGAATTTGAATCTCCAAAGGCAGTCTGGATATCTGTACTTGCACAAAGTTAGGTGGGTGATTTGGTTATACAACTCGGATGAAAACAACTGCAATACGCAAATGTAGATGTCAGCATGAGAGACATTATTAATAGTGTATTTCAGTTCCAGTTTCTACTCATAAGTTTAGGAGGACAGAGATCATGTCATTTAGCTCCCCATACAAACTCAGTTTCTAGGACAGTTATGACACATAGTAAATGTTCAATCAACATTTAGTCAACAAATAAATGACAATTTTTTTCTGGCTCTTCCTTTCTGGAAAGTAGGGTGATAAATTATTATAAATTAGAGTGCCACAAGGAGAAATAAGAAGCATAGATTCCATTTACAATTTTGTAATTTATTGGCCATGTAACTTTGGTGGAACATTGGATAAAGGTCACTAATCTTACCCGTGTCCTGAATGTTTGTACTATAGCACAAAAGTAATGATGAGACCAGCAAAAATATTATGACTGCCATGATTATTCTTTATAATAATGAAAGTATTTTCTTCCTAATATTCTAGCACAGAGCTACATAGGTATTTAGTAAACTGACATGTGCTGACTTGAATATAACAATGGAAAAAAAAAACCCGTAAGAAACGTCACATTAGGGCAAGAATCCTTTTATCCTTTTAGTTCAGGAAACTACCTTTGCCAGAGTTTTACTTAAAGATACATCAAAAAGGGCATGGTAATTCTCATTGTTGTCAATCCCAAAGGATAGTGTTGTACTCTTAGACTTCCTACTTTCCTTAAAATGCACATTAGATAATGTGCAAATTCATGGTTCCTAAGACAAGTTAACACAATTAACCTTTCAATCAAAATTGTCACATACACACATACAAAACCACTTTGTATTTTAGGCCAGAACGTGTAGGTCCCACCATGTGATCTACTAACTACATACTATCTAATTAAAACAGAAATCTGATTGAAAAGCTCCGAGGTAAATAGACTAATAAATTAATTCAAGTTTTTGTCGCATCTTTTTTATGTCCCTGTTTTAATTTTGCCCTGTGGTTAAGTGGCCCTACTTTTTCTGTAGCCAATTAATTCTTTGATACCATTAAAGAATCTTTTATGTCAATAAAAATACAATAATAGGACAGAAAAATATTATGAAAAGTATTAAGGACTCTATAAATGAAAATAATTAACTGAATAAGTATATTTATAATGAAAGCAATATACAAATATATAACATATTAATATATAATTTTAATAATATATAAGGAAAAAGCATCATTAATGCTCTTAAATAGGAATATTAAATAAAGGTGCTTTGAAGAAAAGATAAAGCTTACATAATGGTCTGAGCTATTAATGGGACAGAAATTATTTTACAAATGAGGAAAATGACATACAGTGAAATCCAGTGATTTGCTATTGAACCTAGAGTTAGTTTGTGGCACAGCCAGCAAAAGAAATCAAATCTAACACAATTCTATAGTTCATGTGGCTTCAACTGACCTGAATTAAACTAAATCTAGCAAATATTTATTTAGTGCTAACGTCCCACAAAATGCCAGTGGAGATTTCAGAAATGGAATTTGTAACCTATTACATGGAACGCATATGCTCTACCACTGAGTTAAATTATCTGCCAGGGGGATCTGGCAAGATGGTTGAAGAGGAACAGCTCTGGTCTGCAGCTCTCAGCAAGACCAATGCAGAAGGCAGTGATTTCTGCATTTCCAACTGAGGTACCCAGTTCATCTCACTGGGACTGGTTAGACAACGGGTGCAGCCCACAGAGGGCAAGCAGAAGCAGAGTGGGGCATTGCCTCACCCAGGAAGTGCAAGGGGACGGAGACCTCCCTCCCCTAGCCAAGGGAAGCCAGGTGGGACTGTGCTATCCAGCCCAGATACTACGTTTTTCTCATGGTTTTTGCAACCCACAGACCAGGAGATTCCCTATGTGCCTAAACCACCAGGGCCCTGGGTTTCAAGCACAAAACTGGTCAGCTCTTTGGGCAGACACCGAGCTAGTGGCAGGAGTTCCTTTTCATACCTCAGTGGTGGCTCATTCCTCAGCAAGACAAACCTCAGCAGGACAAACCTCAGCAAGACAAACTGTTCACTCCCCTGGAAAGGGGTCTGAAGCCAAGGAGCCAAGTGGTCTTGTTCAGCAGGTCCCACTCCCACGGAGTCCAGCAAGCTAAGAACCACTGGCTTGAAATTCTTGCTCCCAGCACAGCAGTCTCAAGTCGACCAACCTGGGACAATTGAGCTTGGTGATGGGAAGGGCATCCACCATTACTGAGGCTTGAGTAGGCAGTTTTCCCCTCACAGTGTTAAGGAAGCCACTGGTAAGTTTGGACTGGGTGGAACACAGCTGCCTTGTTGTGGCCAGACTGCCTCTCTAGACTCCTCCTCACTGGGCAAGTCATCCCTGAGACAAAGGCAGCAGCCCAAGTAAGATGCTTATATATAAAACTCCCACATCTCCCTAGGACAGAGCACCTGGGGACAGGGGAGGCTGTGGGTGCAGTTTCAGCAGACTTAAATGTTCCTGCCTGCCAGCTCTGAAGAGAGTGGCACATCTCCCAGGACAGTGCTAGAGCTCTGCTAAGGAACAGACTGCCTCCTCAAGTGGGTCCTTGACCCCGTGCCTCCAGACTGGGAGACACCTCCATATAGGAGAGCTCTGGCAGGCATCAGGTGGGTGCTACTCTGAGATGAAGCTTCCAGAGGAAGGAGCTGAGAGTAATATTTGCTGTTCTGCAGCCTCTGCTGCTGATACCCAGATGAACAGGGTCTGGAGTGGACCTCCAGCAAACTCCAGCAGACCTGCAGAAGAGGGACCTGTCTGTTAGAAGGAAAACTAACAAACAGAAAGCAGTAACATTAACATCAACTGAAAGGACACCCACAAAAAATCCCCATCCAAAGGTCATCAGCATCAAAGATCAAAGGTAGATAAATCCATGGAGATGAGGAAAAACCAGCACAAAAAGGCTGAAAATTCCAAAAACCACAACGCCTCTTCTCCACCAAATGATCGAAATTCTTCCCCAGCAAGGGCACGAAACTGGACCAAGAATGAGTTTGATGAATTAACTGAAGTAGGCTTCAGAAGATGGGTAATAACAAACTCCTCTGAGCTAAAGGAGCATGTTCTAACCCAATGTAAGGAAGCTAAGAACCTTGAAAAGAGGTTAGACGAGTTGCTAACTAGAATAACCAGTTTAGAGGAGAACATAAATGACGTGATGGAGTTGAAAAACACAGTACGAGAGCTTCATGAAGCATACCCAAGAATCAATAGCCAAATTGATCAAGCAGAAGGAAGGATATAAGAGATTGAAGATCAACTTAACGAAATAAAGTGTGAAGACAAGATTAGAGAAAGAAGAATGAAAAGAAATGAACAAAGCCTCCAAGAAATATGGAACTATGTGAAAAGACCAAAAGTATGATTGCTTGGTGTACCTGAAGGTGATGGGGAGAATAGAACCAAGTTGGAAAACACTTCAGGGTATTATCCAGGAGAACATCCCCAACCTAGCAAGACAAGCCAACATTCAAATTCAGGAAATACAGAGAACACCACTAAGATACTCCTCAAGAAGAGCAACCCCAACACACATAATTGTCAGATTCTCCAAGGTTGAAATGTAAAAAAAATCTTAGGGGCAGCCAGAGAGAAAGGTCAGGTTATCTACAAAGGGAAGCCCATCAGACTAACAGCGGATCTCTCTGCAGAAATCCTACAAGCCAAAAGAGAGTGGGGGCTAATATTCTACATTCTTAAAGAAAAGAATTTTCAATCCAGAATTTCATATCCAGCCAAACTAAGCTTCATAAGTGAAGGAGAAATAAAATCCTTTATAGACAAGGAAATGCTGACGGATTGTGTCACCACCAGGCCTGCCTTACAAGAGTCCTGAAGGAAGCACTAAACATGGAAATGAAAAACCGGTACCAGCCACTACAAAAGCATACCAAAATAGAAAGCCCAATGACACTATGAAGAAACTGCATCAACTAACGTGCAAAATAACCATCTAGCATCATAATGACAGGATCAAATTCACACATAACAATATTAAACTTAAAGGTAAATGGTCTACATGCCCCAATTAAAAGACACAGACTGGCAAACTGGATAAAGAATCAAGACCCATCTGTGTGCCGTATTCAGGAGACCCATCTCACATGATAGGACACACACAGGCTCAAAATAAAGGGATGGAGGAATATTTACCAAGCAAATGGAAAGCCAAAAAAAGCAGGGGTTGCAATCCTAGTCTCTGATAAAACAGACTTTAAACCAACAAAGGTCAAAAAAGACAAAGAAGGGCATTATGCAATGATAAAGGGATCAATGCAACAAAAAGAGCTAACTATCCTAAATATATATGCACCCAATACAGGAGCACCCAGATTCATAAAGCAAGTTCTCAGAGACCTATGAAGAGACTTAGACTCCCACACAATAATAGTGACAGACTTTTACACCCTACTGTCAGTATTAGACAGATCAATGAGACAAAAAATTAACAAGGATATTCAGGACTTGAACTCATGTCTGGACCAAGCAGACCTAATAGACATCTACAGAACTCTCCACCCCAAATCAATAGAATATATATTCTTGTCAGCATCACATCGCACTTATTCTAAAATCGACCACGTAATTGGAAGTAAAACACTCCTCAGCAAATGCAAAAGAACAGAAATCATAACAGTCTCTGTCCACAGTGCAATCAAATTAGAACTAAGTATTAATAAACTCACTCAAAATCTCACAACTACATGGAAACTGCATGTAGTTTCCTGAATGACCACTGGGTAAATAACAAAAGGCAGAAATAAATAAGTTATTTGAAACCAATGAGAACAAAGATACAACATATCAGAATCTCTGGGACTCAGCTACAGCAGTGTGTAGAGGGAAATTTATAGCACTAAATGCCCACAGGAGAAAGTGGAAAAGATCTAAAATTGACACCCTAACGTCACAATTAAGAGAACTAGGGAAGTAAGAGCAAACAAATTCAAAAGCTAGCAGAAGACAAGAAATAACTAAGATTAGAGCAGAACTGAAGGAGATAGAGACATGAAAAACCCTTCAAAAAATCAATGAATCCAGGAGCTGGTTTTCTGAAAAGATTAACAAAATAGACCACTAGCCAGACTAATAAAAAGGAAAGGCAAGAAGAATCAGATACACACAATAAAAAAATGATAAAGGGGACATCACCATTGATCCCACAGAAATACAAACTAACATCAGAGAACACTATAAACACCTCTACACAAATAAACTAGAAAATCTAGAAGAAATGGACAAATTCCTGGACACATACACCCTCCCAAGACTAAATAAGGAAGAAACTGAATCCCTGAATAGATCAATAACAAGTTCTGAAATTGAGGCAGTAATTAATAGCCTATCAACCAAAAAAAGTCCAGGACCAGACGGATTTATAGCCGAATTGTACCAGAGGTACAAAGAGGAGTTGGTACCATTCCTTTTGAAACTATTCCAAACAATAGAAAAAGAGGGACTCCTCCCTAACTCATTTTATGAGGGCAGCATCATCTTGATACCAAAACCTGGCACAGACACAACAAAAAAAGAAAATTTCAGGCCAGTATCTCTCATGAACATCGATGCAAAAATCCTCAATAAAATACTGGTAGACCGAATCCAGTAGCACATCAAAAAACTTATCAGCCACGATTAAGCTGGCTTCATCACTTGATGCAAGAATGGTTTAACACATGTAAATCAATAAAAGTAATCCATTACATAAACAGAACCAATGACAAAAATCACATGATTATCTCAATAGAAGCAAAAAAGGCCTTCGATAAAATTCAACACCCCTTCATGCTAAAAACTCTTAATGAACTAGTTATCGATGGAACATATCTCAAAATAATAATTATTTATGAGAAACCCACAGCCAATATCATACTGAATGGGCAAAAACTGGAAACATTCCCTTTGAAAACAGGCACAAGACAAGGATGCCCTCTCTCTTCACCCCTATTCAACACAGTATTGGAAGTTCTGGCCAGGGCAATCAGGCAAGAGAAAGAAAGTGTATTCGAATAGGAAGAGGGAAAGTCAAATTGTCTCTGCTTGCAGATGACATGACTGTATATTTAGAAAACCCCATCATCTCAGCCCAAAACCTCCTTAAGCTGATAAGCAACTTCAGCAAAGTCTCCAGATACAAAATCAATGTGCAAAAATCACAAGCATTCCTATATACCAATCATAGACAAACACAGAGACAAATCATAAGTAAACTCCCATTCACAATTGCTACAAACAGAATAAAATACCTAGGAATACAACTTACAAGGGACGTGAAAGACCTCTTCAAGGAGAACTACAAAATGCTGCTCAAGGAAATAAGAGAGGAAACAAACAAATGGAAAAAAATTCCATGCTTATGGACAGAAAGAATCAGTATCGTGAAGATGGCCATACTGCCCAAAGTAATTTACAGATTCAATGCTATTTCCTTCAAACTACCATTGACTTTCTTCACAGATTTAGAAAAAACTACTTTAAATTTCATACGGAATCAAAAAAAAAAAAAAGAGCCCATATAGCGAAGACAATCCTAACCAAAAAGAACAAAGCTGGAGGCATCATGCTGCCTGACTTCGAACTATACTATAAGGCTATAATAACCAAAACATCATGGTACTGGTACCAAAACACATATGTAAACCAATGGAACAGAACAGGCCTCAGAAATAATACCACACATCTGCAGCCATCTGATCTTTGACAAACCTGACAAAAACAAGAAATGGGGAATGGATTCCCTATTTAATAAATGGTGCTGAGAAAATTGGCTAGCCATAAGTAGAAAGCTGAAACTGGATCCTTTCCTTACTCCTCATACAAAAATTAACTCAAGATGGATTAAAGACTTAAACATAAGACATAAAACCATAAAAACCCTAGAAGAAAACCTAGGTAATACCATTCAGGACATAGGCATGGGCAAAGATTTCATGGCTAAAACACAAAAAGCAATGGCAACAAAAGCCAAAATAGACAAATGGGATCTAATTAAACTAAAGAGCTTCTGCACAGCAAAAGAAACTATCATCAGAGTGAACAGGCAGCCTACAGAATAGGAGAAAATGTTTGCAATCTACCCATCTGACGAAGGTCGAATATCAAGAATCTAAAAGGAACTTAAACAAATTTACAAGAAAAAAAAATCAAAAAGTGGGTGAAGGATATGAATAGACACTACTCAAAAGAAGACATTTATGAGGCCAACAAACATATGAGAAAAAGCTCATCATCACTGGTCATTACAGAAATGCAAATCAAAACCACAATGAGATACCATCTCACTCCAGTTAGAGTGGCAATCATTAAAAAGTCAGGAAACAACAGATGCTGGAGAGGATGCAGAGAAATAGGAATGCTTTTACACTGTTGGTGGGAATGTAAGTTCAACCATTGTGGAAGACAGTGTGGCAATTCCTTAAGGATCTAGAATCAGAAATACCATTTGACCCAGCAATTCCATTACTGGGTATATACCCAAAGGATTATAAATCATTCTACTATAAAGACACATGCACACGTATGTTTATTGCAGCACTATTTACAATAGCAAAGTCTTGGAACCAACCCAAATGCCCATCAATGATAGCTTGGACAAACAAATGTGGCATATATACATCATGGAATACTATGCAGCCATAAAAAAGAATGAGTTCATGTCCTTTGCAGGGACATGGATGAAGCTGGAAACCATCATTCTCAGCAAACTAACACAGGAACAGAAAACCAAACACCGCATGTTCTCACTCTTAAGTGGGAGTTGAACAATGAGAACACATGGACACAGGGAGGGGAACATCACATATTGGGGTCTGTCGGGGGTGGGGAGCAAGGGGAGGGATAGCATTAGGACAAATACCTAATGCATGCAGGGCTTAAAACCTAGATGATGAGTTGATGGGTGCAGCAAACCACCATGGCACATGTATACCCATGTAACAAACCTGGGCATCCAGCACATATATCCCGTAACTTAAAGTATAATAAAAAAAAGGAAAGAAAAGAAAAAAAATTCTCTACCAACAGTATTTCTTATACTCAAACCAGCTTGTTGTCTGTACTATTATACCTCTCATTTGATTTCATTCTTCTAATTAAAAAAAAAAGTTCTTAAACTAAAAATACATCTATTTTAGGCTTTCTATTAGGAATGGCTAAGACTTTTTCTACTATATTAGCCTGGGAATACCTTAAATGTAAGACTGTGTCTATTCTTTATATACCCAAAGCACCTTAAATAGAACTTAATATATCATGGTGATCATTATGGACTGTTTGTGTCCCCGAAAACTCGTATGTTTAAACCCTAACCTCTAATGTGATGGTAGGGACTTTTGAGGTTTGGACTGGGTCATGAGGGTGGTGTCTTCATGATGGGATTAGTGCCCTTATAAGAAAGAAAGAAGGAAATGACAAGAAAGAGACAAGAGAGCTGCCTCTCCCTCTCCACACAAACACAAAGAGGAGGTCATGTGAACACACAAGAGAGTCGCTGTCTGCAAGCCAGGAAGTGGGCCCCATGAGGAAGTGAATCTGTTGGCTTCTTGATCTTGGACTTCTTAGTCTCCAGAACGATAGAAATAAATGTCTTTAAGTCACCGAGTCTACAGTATTTTGTTACAGCAGCCTGAACAGAGTAAGTCGAGTGACTGAGTTATTACTATCTCTGTCCATAATTGACAAAAGTTGTGAATCTGTTCAAACTTTGATATAGTAGTAGGCCCAAATGTACATATAGCTAAGAACTCTTCTAAGGTAAAGGGGTTTCAGCCTTGTAGACTTATCACTTCTTATAAATTCTAAGATGAACCTCTGCTGTCATTATACTTAAGAAAATTGCTAGCACACACGAGGTAAAAAGTTTTCATATTAATATAATGTATTCATTAATGCCAAGTTCCACTCTCCTCATTAGTTATTTCTGGATTCCCACTTGCGGGTACCTGGTGAGGAAATATCATTTTTAAAAAATCAACTGACAGAGAGCTTGGAGCAAAATAATCCTACTACATTCCCTATGTAGAGCTAAGAAAAGCAGTGTCTCATATTACACCTTTTATATTCTTACAATTTTTTTCTTAATATTTCATTTGACCCTCTTTTTTCCCAAAGTCATAGTGAGTCAAGACGCTTATCCCTTAGTTCTTCTAGCTTACTGCAATTACTTAAAATAGTCTATTCTTTCGCTCTCTCCAGCATACTTTTATGTCTCCACAAAAAAAAAAAAAAAAAGGGGCGGTGGCGCCCAAGATGGCCAAATAGGAACAGCTCCAGCCTCCAGCTCCCAGCGTGAGCAACATAGAAGACAGGTGATTTCTGCATTTTCAACTGAGGTACCGGGTTCATCTCACTGGGGTGTGTTGGGCAGTTGATGCTGCTCTGCAGGTGCAGCCTGACCAGCGAGAGCTGAAGCAGGTGAGGCTCAAGGGGAAAGAGAATTGCTTTTCCTAGCCAAGGGAAATTGAGACACACAATACCGGGAAAATCGGGTAACTCCCACCCTAATACTGTGCTTTACCAAGGGTCTTAGCAAATGGCACATCGGGAGATTATATCCCACACCTGGCCCAGAGGGTCCCATGCCCACGGAGCCTCCCTCATTGCTAGCACAGGAGTCGGAGATCTAACTGCAAGGCGGCAGCGAGGCTGAGGGAGGGGCGCCTGCCATTGCAGAGGCCTAAGTAGATAAACAAAGCTGCCAGGAAGCTCGAATTGCGTGGAGCCCACTGCAGCTCAAGGAGGCCTGCCTGTCTCTGTGGACTCCACCTCTGGGGACAGGGCATAGCTAAACAAAAAGCAGAAGAAACCTCTGCAGATGTAAAAGGTCCCTGTCTGACAGCTTTGAAGAGAGCAGTGGTTCTCCCAGCACGGAGGTTGAGATCTGAGAATGGACAGACTGCCTGCTCAAGTGGGTTCCTGACCCCTGAGTAGCCTAACTGGGAGACATCCCCAACTAGGTGCAGACCGACACATCACACCTCACATGGCTGGGTCTACCATGAGACGAAGCTTCCAGAGCAAGAATCAGACAGCAACACTTGCTGTGCAGCAATATTCTATCTTCTGCAGCCTCCGCTGCTGACACCCAGGCAAACAGGGTCTGGAGTGGACCTCAAGCAAACTCCAACAGACCTGCAGCTGAGGGTACTGATTGTTAGAAGGAAAACTAACAAACAGAAAGGACACCCACACCAAAACCCCATCAGTATGTCACCATCATCAAAGACCAGAGGCAGATAAAACCACAAAGATGGGGAAAAAGCAGTGCAGAAAAGCTGGAAATTCAAAAAATCAGAGCGCATCTCCCCCTCCAAGGGAATGCAGCTCATCGCCAGCAATGGAACAAAGATGGACAGAGAATGACTTTGATGAGTTGAGAGAAGAAGGCTTCAGTCGATCAAACTTCTCAGAGCTAAAGGAGGAACTATGTAACCAGTGCAAAGAAACTAAAAACCTTGAAAAAAGAATGGAAGAATGGATAACTAGAATAATCAATGCAGAGGAGACCTTAAAAGAACTGATAGAGATGAAAACCATGACATGAGAAATATGTGACAAATGCACAAGCTTCAGTAACTGACTTGATCAACTGGAAGAAAGATTATCAGTGACTGAAGATCAAATGAATGAAATGAAGTGAGAAGAGAAATGTAGAGAAAAAAGAGTAAAAAGAAATGAACAAAGCCTCCAAGAAATGTGGGATTACGTGAAAAGACCAAATCTACATCTAATTGGTGTGCCTGAAAGTGACGGGGAAAATGGAACCAAGTTGGAAAACACTCTGCAGGATAACATCCAGGAGAACTTCCCCAAACTAGTAACGCAGGCCAACATTCAAATTCAGGAAATACAGAGAACGCCACAAAGATACTCCTCGAGAAGAGCAACTCCAAGACACATAATTGTCAGATTCACCAAAGTTGAAAGGAAGGAAAAAATGTTAAGGGCAGCCAGAGAAAAAGGTCAGGTTACCCACAAAGTGAAGCCCATCAGACTAACAGCAGATCTCTTGGCAGAAACTTTACAAGCCAGAAGAGAGTGGGGGCCAATATTCAACACTCTTAAAGAAAAGAATTTTCAACCCAGAATTTCATATCCAGCCAAACTAAGTTTCAGAAGTGAAGGAGAAATAAAATCCTTTACAGACAAGCAAATGCTTAGAGATTTTGTCACTACCAGGCCTGCCCTACAAGAGATCCTGAAGGAAGCACTAAACATGGAAAGGAACAACCGGTACCAGCCATTGCAAAAACATATCAAAATATAAAGTCCATCGATTCTAGGAAGAAACTGCATCAACTAATGAGCAAAATAACCAGCTAATATCATAATGACAGGATCAAGTTCACACATAACAATATTAACCTTAAATATAAATGGACTAAATGGTCCAATTAAAAGACACAGACTGGCAAATTGGAAAAGAGTCAAGACCCATCAGTTTGCTGTATTCAGGAGACCCATCTCACATGCAGAGACACACATAGGCTCAAAATAAAGAGATGGAGGAAGATCTACCAAGCAAATGGAAAACAAAAAAAAGCAAGGGTTGCAATCCTAGTCTCTGATAAAACAGACTTTAAACCATCAAAAATCAAAAGAGACAAAGAAGGCCATTACATAATGGTAACGGAATCAATTCATCAGGAAGAGCTAACTAAACTAAATATATATGCACCCAATACAGGAGCACCCAGATTCATAAAGCAAGTCCTTAGAGACTTACAAAGAGACTCAGACTGTCATACAATAATATTGGGAGACTTTAACACCCCACTGTCAACATTAGACAGATCAATGACACAGAAAGTTAACAACGATATCCAGGAATGGAACTCAACTCTGCACCAAGCAGACCTAATAGACATCTACAGAACTCTCCACCTCAAATCAACAGACTATACATTCTTCTCAGCACCACATCACACTATTCCAAAATTGACCACATAGTTGGAAGTAAAGCAATCCTCAGCAAATGTACAAGAACAGAAATTATCACAAACTGTCTCTCAGACCACAGTGCAATCAAACTAGAACTCAGGACTAAGAAACTCAATCAAAACCGCTCAACTACATGGAAACTGAACAACCTGCTCCTGAATGACTACTGGGTACATAACGAAATGAAGGCAGAAATAAAGATGCTCTTTGAAACCAATGAGAACAAAGAGACAACATACCAGAATCTCTGGGACACATTTAAAGCAGTGTGTGGAGGGAAATTTATAGCACTAAATGCCCCCAAAAGAAAGCAGGAAAGATCTAAAATTGACACCCTAACATCACAATTAAAAGAACTAGAGAAGCAAGAGCAAACACATTCAAAACCTAGCAGAAGGCAAGAAATAACTAAGATCAGAGCAGAACTGAAGGAGATAGAGACACAAAAACCCTTCAAAAAATCAATGAATCCAGGAGCTGGTTTTTTGAAAAGATCAACAAAATTGATAGACCACTAGCAAGACTAATAAAGAAGGAAGAGAGAAGAATCAAATAGACGCAATAAAAAATGATAAAGGAGATATCACCACGGACCCCACAGAAATACAAATTACCATCAGAGAATACTATAAACACCTCTATGCAAATAAACTAGAAAACCTAGAAGAAACAGATAATTTCCTGGACACTTACACTCTCCCAAGACTAAACCAGGAAGAAGTTGAATCCCTGAATAGACCAACAGCAGGCTCTGAAATTGAGGCAATAATTAATAGCCTACCAACCAAAAAAAGTCCAGGATCAGATGGATTCACAGCTGAATTCTACCAGAGGTACAAGGAGGAGCTGGTACCATTCCTTCTAAAAGTATTCCAATCAATAGAAAAAGAGGGAATCCTCCCTAACTCATTTTATGAGGCCAACATCATCTTGATACCAAAGCCTGACAGAGACACGACAAAAAAAAAGAGAATTTTAGACCAATATCCCTGATGAACATCAATGCAAAAATCCTCAATAAAATACTGGAAAACCGAATCCAGCAGCACATCAAAAAGCTTATCCACCATGATCAAGTGGGCTCCATCCCTGGGATGCAAGGCTGGTTCAACATACACAAATCAATAAACGTAATCCAGCATATAAACAGAACCAAAGACAAAAACCACATGATTATCTCAATAGATGCAGAAAAAGCCTTTGACAAAATTCAACAGCCCTTCATGCTGAAAACTCTCAATAAATTCAGTATTGATGGAACGTATCTCAAAATAACAAGAGCTATTTATGACAAACCCACAGCCAATATCATACTGAATGGGCAAAAACTGGAAGCATTCCCTTTGAAAACTGGCACAAGACAGGGATGCTTTCTCTCACCACTCCTATTCAACACAGTGTTGGAAGTTCTGGCTAGGGCAATCAGGCAAGAGAAAGAAATAAAGGGTATTCAGTTAGGAAAGGAAGAAGTCAATTGTCCCTGTTTGCAGATGACATGATTGTATATTTCGAAAACCCCATTGTCTCAGCCCAAAATCTCCTTAAGCTGATAAGCAACTTCAGCAAAGTCTCAGGATACAAAATCAATGTGCAAAAATCACAAGCATTCTTATACACCAGTAACAGACAAACAGAGAGCCTAATCATGAATGAACATCCATTCACAATCGCTTCAAAGGGAATAAAATACCTAGGAATCCAACTTACAAGGGATGTAAAGGACCTCTTCAAGGAGAACTACAAACCACTGCTTAGTGAAATAAAAGAGGACACAAACAAATGGAAGAACATACCATGCTCATGGATAGGAAGAATCAATATTGTGAAAATGGCCATACTGCCCAAGGTAATTTATAGATTCAATGCCATCCCTATCAAGCTACCAATGACTTTCTTCACAGAATTGGAAAAAACTGCTTTAAAGTTCATATGGAACCAAACAAGACCCCGCATTGCCACGACAATCCTAAGCCAAAAGAACAAAGCTGGAGGCATCACGCTACCTGACTTCAAACTATACTACAAGGCTACAGTAATCAAAACAGCATGGTACTGGTACCAAAACAGAGATATAGACCAATGGAACAGAACAGAGGCCTCAGAAATAATACCACATATCTGCAGCCATCTGATCTTTGACAAACCTGACAAAAACAAGAAATGGGGAAAGGATTCCCTATTTAATAAATGGTGCTGGGAAAATTGGCTAGTCATAAGTAGAAAGCTGAAACTGGATCCTTTCCTTACTCCTTATACGAAAATTAATTCAAGATGGATTAGAGACTTAAATGTTAGACCTAAAACCATGAAAGCCCTAGAAGAAAACCTAGGTAATACCATTGAGGACATAGGCATGGGCAAGGACTTCATGTCTAAAATACCAAAAGCAATGGCAACAAAAGCCAAAATTGACAAATGGGATCTAATTAAACTAAAGAGCTTCTGCACAGCAAAAGAAACTACTACCAGTGTGAACAGGCAACCTACAGAATGGGAGAAAATTTTTGCAATCTACTCATCTGACAAAGGGCTAATATCCAGAATCTACAAAGAATTCAAACAAATTTACAAGAAAAAAGCAAACAACCCCATCAAAAAGTGGGCAAAGGATATGAACAGACACTTCTCAAAAGAAGACCTTCACACAGCCAACAGACACATGAAAAAATGCTCATCATCACTGGCCATTAGAGAAATGCAAATCAAAACCACAATGAGATACCATCTTACACCAGTTAGAATAGCAATCATTAAAAAATCAGGAAACAACAGGTGCTGGAGAGGATGTGGAGAAATAGGAACACTTTTGCACTGTTGGTGGGACTCTAAACTAGTTCAACCATTGTGGAAAACAGTGTGGCGATTCCTCCAGGATCTAGAACTAGAAATACTGTTTCACCCAGCCATCCCATTACTGGGTATATACCCAAAGGATTATAAATCATGCTGCTATAAAGACACATGCACACTTATGTTTATTGTGGCACTATTCACAATAGCAAAGACTTGGAATCAACCCAAATGTCCATCAGTGACAGACTGGATTAAGAAAATGTGGCACATATACACCATGGAATACTATGCAGTCATAAAAAGGATGAGTTTGTGTCCTTTGTAGGGACGTGGATGCAGCTGGAAACCATCTTCTCAGCAAACTATTGCAAGAACGGAAAACCAAACACTGCATGTTCTCACTGATAGTTGGGAATTGAACAATGAGATCACTTGGATACAGGAAGGGGAACATCACACACCAGGGCCTATTGTGGGGAAGGGACAGGGGGGAGGGATAGCATTAGGAGATACACCTAATGTAAATGACGAGTTAATGGGTACAGTACACCAACATGGCACATATATACATATGTAACAAACCTGCACGTTGTGCACATGTACCCTAGAACTTAAAGTATAATAATTTTTAAAAAATTAAAAAAAAAAAAGAAAACGTGGTACCAATATACCATGGAATGCTATGCAGCCATTAAAAAGAACAGGATCATGTCTTTTGCAGGAACTTGGATGCAGTTGGAGGCTATTATCCTCAGCAAATTAACACAGGAAGAGAAAAACAAATACTGCATGTTATCACTTTTAAGTGAGAGCTAAATGATAAGAACTTACGAACACAAAGAAGGAAACAACAGACACTGGGGTCTACTTTAGCGGGGAGGGTGAAAGGAAGGAGAGGAACAGAAAAGATAACTATTGGGTACTGGGTTTAATACATGGGTAATGAAATAATACGTGCAACAAACTCCCACAACATGCGTTTACCTATGTAACAAACCTTCACATGTACCCCCAAACCTAAAATAAAAGTTAAAAAAATGAAAAAAAAAAGTTAATGAAAATTAAAAAAACAAAGAACTCAAAACTGAGAATATTTTTAAAAATAGAATAAAATGTAATAGACAAAAAAAGTGTCTTCACTGTTGTAGAATCAAGTTCAAACTCTTTTTCTGTTTTTTCCTTTTTTTTTTTTTTAAGAGAGAAGATCTTGCTCTGTTGCCAAAGCTGGGGTGCAGTGACATGACTATAGCTCACTGCAGCCATGAGCTTCTGGGCTCAAGCAATCCTCCTGCCCTAGGCTCCTGAGTAGCTAGGAAGACAGGTATGTGCCACCACACTTGGCTAGGTCCTTCTGTGTTGCCCAGGTTGGTCTTGAACTCCTGGGGTCAAGTGATCCTGTAATCTCAGCCTCCCAAAGTGCTGGGATTATACAGGCGTGAGCCACCTGGCATCTGGCTTTCAATCTTTCTGAATGAGAACACTCTAACTCTAGTAGGTATCTGCTCTGGGACTCAAAGATGCCATACTTATTCCTCTTTTCTGGTCTTGTCCATTTCCCTTGCCTGTAATGCCTTCATATTTCCAAATCTCACCCATGCTTTAGAGATAGAGAGACCAGGTACCATTGGCCCCACAAAGCTTTTTCGACTCACTCTTGTTCACATTGGTTGTCCCCTGCTCTTCTTCTTTATAGAACTTACTTTCCTGTTAGTTATGGGCCAGAAAATATTTTAGGCATTACAGTCTCTAGAAACTACTGAACTCTAGGGCTATAGTGAAAGTAGTCATGGATAATATAAACAAATAGGTATAGCTGTGTTCTAATACAATTTAATTTTAAAAAATAAGCTGGATTTAGCCAACAGGCCATAGTTTGTTGACCCATGCTTTGCTGACCAAATGTATAAACTCGGGAAAAAATATAAAAAGCAATTGTTTGAAGGTTTTAGATAGCAAGCAAAGGCACACAGACATGACCCTGAAATAAAATGCACTGACTGAAATCAAAATTTATCTTGTGTGCTTGTCAAACACTATTCTGGGTGTTTCTGTAAGGGTATTTTTAGATGAGTTTAACATTTATTTATTTATTTTATTTATTTATTTATTTATTTTTTTGAGACAGAGTCTCACTCTGTCACCTAGGCTGGAGTGCAGTGGCCGGATCTCAGCTCACTACAAGCTCTGCCTCCCAGGTTTACGCCATTCTCCTGCCTCAGCCTCCCGAATAGCTGGGACTACAGGCGCCCGCCACCTCGCCTGGCTAGTTTTTTGTATTTTTAGTAGAGACGGGGTTTCACCGTGTTAGCCAGGCTGGTCTCGATCTCCTGACCTCGTGATCCGCCCGTCTCGGCCTCCCAAAGTGCTGGGATTACAGGCTTGAGCCACCGTGCCCGGCCGAGTTTAACATTTAAATTTTTAGTCTGAGTAAAGCAGATTGCTTTCCTTAATGTGGGTGGGCCTCATACAATCAGTTGAAGGCTTGAGTAGAACAAAAGATTGAACCTCTCCTACATAAAGGGAAATTCCTCTTGCCTGACTGCCTTTGAGTTGGGACATCATTTTTTCCTGACTTCACAGTCAAACTGAAACACTGCTTCTTCATGGATCTTGAGCCTGCTGGCATTTGGATTGGCACTACGCTATCAGTTCTCCAGATTCTAAGGCCTTTAAACTCAGACTAGGTCATCAGCTCTCCTGGGTCTCCAGCTTACCAAACTGCAAATCTCAGGACTTGTTAGCCTCCATAATTGCCAATTCCTTATAATCAAGCACTTTCTCTTTCTTTCTCTCTCTCCATATACCTTCTATTGGTTCTGTTTTTCTGGAGAAACCCGACTAATATGCCTGGCTTTTCCCAGTGTGTGTTTATTAACACAGTGAAAAGAGTTCAAAGAAGAAGTTGCAGCAATTACCAGCAATTTCATCATTTGCCTAGTGCTGGGTATACAGAGTTTGGAGTCTAGGTTCTTCCAGGTCAGATGGTCTGGGTTAACAAGGTGGGCTTTCCATTTAAACCACAGAAGGATCCCACCTTAGGTATAAGGACTGTGAACCAGGACTAAGGGCAATACTCTAACAGCAAAACTGAAATAAACCTCTCCATAGAAAGGCTAAAACCAAAACTCCACAGGAACAATTGACCTGCCAGAATTTAATTGCTCTCAAGTCTTCAGAGGAAGATATGAATTTCTATAATGTGTCATTCACGGTGTCCACTATAAAACAAAAAATTAATAGACGTGAAGAAGCAGAAAAATTTGACCCAGTATTAAGAGAAAAAACAGGTATTAAAAGACTCTCAAATGATCCAGGTATTGGATTTATAAACAATAACTTAAAACTAACTATAATAAGTATGGTAAACAATCTATAAGAGAAGCAAATAAAAATCATAGAACAATACAATGTATGAAATGAAAAATTCACTAGGTAGGATTATTAGCACAGTAGACACTGCAGAAGATAGGGTCAATGTACTTGAAAACGGACCAATAGAAATTATCGAAACTGAAGTAAACAACAACAACAAAATGATGAAGACAGCCTCAATAACCAGAAATCCCAGAGGGAAGGTAGAGAGAATAGGACAGAAAAAGTATTTGAAAAAATATTAGCTGAAAATTTTCTTAATATGAATACAATAACTCAGATACATGAAGCTCAGGACCTCCAAGCAAGATAGACATCAGGAAATCTACAATAAGGTTAATCAAAGTAAAATTGCAGAAAATAAAACAAAATAAACCAAACAAAGAGAATATCTTAAAGAAGCCAAAGATAAAAATATGCAATATGTATAGGAGAATGACAACAAGAATGAAGGCTGAATTTACATCAGAAACAAAAGATGCCAAAGACAATGGAAAAAAAATCTTTAAAGTGCAAAAAGGGGGAAAAATTGATGAAGTAGAATTATACTCATGCAACAGAAATATTCCTCAAAAGTGAAGGCATCATGAAGACATTTTCAGATAACCAAAAAGCTGAGAGATTTCATTACCAGCGGAATTGCACTGTTCCACTGTGCAAAAGATATGCTAAAGGAGGCTGTCAGGCTTAAAGGAAATGATACCAAATGAAAATTCAGATCTGTTTAAAGGAATAAAGACAACCAGACATAGTAGATATAAAAAATCATTTTTCTTTCATTTCTTTAAATTATTGAAAAGTCAATACACTATTTAAAGTAAAAAATAACACATGGTGGATTTTATAATATATGTAAAAGTAAAATATATGACAAAATAGTACAAAAGATGGAAAGTGGGAACAAACTTTTTAAAAATAGCATAATGGTAGAATTAAACCCAACCATACCACAACTTAGATTAAATGCAAGTAAATGATACCATTTAAAACAACAGCTTGTCAGACTAGACGAAAAAGCAAGACCTGACAATATGCTATTTAAAATAGACTCACTTTAAGTATAAGACGGAGATTAAAAAGTAAAGGATTGAGAAATGATGTACAATAGTCTCCTCCTTATCCATGGAAGACATGTTCCAAGACCCCCAGTGGATGCCTGAAAGTGTGGATAGTACTGAACCCTATATATACTTTTTTTTTTTAATCCGAAAACTGAGACCGGTTACTAAGTGACCAACCAGCAGGTAGCCTATACAGTGCTGATACGCTGGTCATAGGGTGCTTCACATCCCGGGAAGGACACTATGAGATTTCATCATGCTATGCAGAGCACCACGCCATTTAAAATTTAACTGTTTATTTATGGAATCCTCCATTTAATATTTTTGAACCACTATTGGCCATGGGTAACTGAAACCATGAAAGGTTACAGAAAGTGTATCACGTAAACACTAATTATAAGAAAACTGGAGTGGCAATATTCGTAATAATAAACAAAGTAGACTTCAAGATAAGGTGTATTACCAGAGATAAAGAAGATCATTTCATGTGACCTGAGTCCATGAGTAAGGTTATGATAATAGATTTCATTCATCCAGAAGATATAATATTCCTAAATGTGTATGTATCTAATCACAGAGTTTTGTAATACATGAAGCAAAACCATATGGAACTAAAGACAAAATTAGACAAATCCACAATCATAGTTGGAAATTTTAGTACCCTTGTTCACTAAAAAGTAGAAACGCAGACAAGAAAAAAAAAAAGAGAATTTAGAAGACTTCAACAACTCTACTAACCAAATTGACCTAATTAATATTTATAGAACATTACACACAACTGCAGAGTTCACATTTGGGTATACAAGTAATCCTAGCTTTTGCATGGCACCATATTAAATAAAACCTGTGCATATTAAAACCTTTGCATGGTTCTGATATGAACAAGTTTCAGTTAAGATGGAACTGTGCAAAGCAAAGTTTTCTTTCTCTTTTTTTTTTTTTTTTTTAGATGGAGTTTTGCTCTCGTTGCCCAAGGGGAGTGCAATGGCACAATCTTGGCTCACTGCAACCTCCGCCTCCTGGGTTCAAGTGATCCTCCTGCCTCAGCCTCCCAAGTAGCTGGGATTATAGTTATGTGCCACCATGCCCGGCTAATTTTGTATTTTTAGTAGAGCCAGGGTTTCTCCATGTGGGTCAGGCTGGTCTCAAACTCCCGACCTTAGGAGATCTGCCCACCTTGGCCTCCCAAACTGCTGGGATTACAGGCGTGAGCCACCACGCCCGGCCCACAAAAGTTTATTTTAACAGAATATTCACAAAGATAAAACATATGGGGAGGGCCATAAAACAAGTCTGAAAAAATTCCAAAGGATTGAAATGGTATAGAGAATGTTATATGGCCAAAACATAATTAAATTAGAAATTGATAACAATAAAGTATCTAGTAGATCTTCAAATATTTGGAAATTAAGCAATACACTTCTAAATCCCTGGATCAAAAAAACAGCATATGTATAGCATCTAGCATAATGCAGTCAAGAAATACTTGAAAAGACCCCTACGTTTGGGTTGAATATTTTGATTGGAGAAGATATGAGAGATCAAATAGGAAGTTCACCTTTATTCTTCACTACTGGAGCTACTCAGAAAAGCCCTAGCCCTAGAGAACATACTTTCCTCTACTGTTAATTTAAGTAAAAAGTATGTTTAGAAAGATGTTATGGAAATAACTGTGTATGGGTGCTGCCCAACAAGTAAAGTAGCAAGGTGGATCCTTCAAAAAATCAAACGGCACGCTTCATTAAAAATTTTTCAAACACAGAGATGATTTTTGGAAGGTTGTAACTTTAAAAATGTTTAAATCCACTACTTTAATTGTTCTTTCAGCCAAATATTGCACATTTGAAAAATAACAGAACAGCTTCTCAAGAATTAAACTGATTTAGCTACAAAACACGGAATAAACACATACCTTAGCTGCATTGATAAAACATGTTTGTAATTGTCTACCCAAAAATAGAAAATTTTCTGCAGCTGATGGAAGCAATTCATTGTAAAATTCCTCTGCATCTTCTCCTGGCTCCAAGCCCACACAGCAATGGCTGAAATAAGAGCACAAGTTTGTGTTAATTAGAAGTTTACATAGAATGCTCAAGCTTCTAGAGACACTGTGCCTTATTGAGAATTTTTAGTATGCTTCTTTTATTGCCAAGCCAATAAAGAATTTTTGTCGAAAAATTAACAACTTCCTAGAAAAGTAAACAGTGGTATGGACCATGCAGATACTTAGGTCTGGGATTTATATATCCTAAAAACCTACACATCAGCTCATTCAGGAAATAAAAGACACATGGCTCACAATAAAGAGAAGCTAAGTTTTTGGTGAATTGGTTATGATCATTCTCAAAGCTATAGGATACCTTGAGAGTTTAATTTATGAAAGGCATTTTTGTTAACTAATACATTTTAGACTTCCAATAGCTGAAAAATGCCCAGGTAGGATTTGTTTGCAAGGGATACATAAGCAAACCAAACACTAATTTCATACCAATTTTACCTTCCAATATATCTACTTTTTGCAAAATATTCACTTGCATATTCCTTATATCAGAAGGACAAACAGCAAAACCTAACTCTAGTAGGAACACTTTACAATATACATTAGAGGAGAGAAAGTCACTTAACATGTCAGAAATCTCAATAATAAAAGGTTTTTCTGTAAACTAACATTCAAAAGAGCCTCAAACTCAAGAATGGTCTCTATGTGTGTTCTCTAATGAACAAAAACTGCTGTTTGAGTCTTTTCAACAAAATGCATGGACACTAATAAGCAATAACAACTATGTATTGAGCATGTTAAAAATCTAAGTAATCAATGGCAGACTGGATAAAGAAAACGGTATATTTCTTTGGGGTGGTACATATACACCATGGAATACTATGCAGCCATGAAAAAGAACAACATCATGTCCTTTGCAGCAACATGGATGGAGCTGAAGGCCATTAACCTAAGTGAACTAACACAGAAATAGAAAGCCAAACACTGCATATTCTCACTTATAAGTGAGAACAAACACTGAGTATGCAATTTACTTATAAAACAAACCTCCACATGTACCCCTGAACCTAAAATAAAAGTTAAAAAAAAAAACTAAGTGGCTAACATTTACATGTATCATTTTTGTTTGTTTGTTTATTTGCACCTGGGTTCCTAAAGTTAATGGGCTAATGCTTACATGTATCAGCTTTTCTTTTCTCTTTGGTTCCTAAAGTTAATTACTTAAGAGTATCTATTTTGACTGAAAGGCTTAACAAATGAAATTATGTTTGTGCATTCACAAACATGGGAATTTCTTAAGTCTTGAATTCTACCCATGAGCCTGGCTTAATTAATATCATCATAAACTAGCATATCTAATCAAACAAAAACATAAGTCTTTATTTACTTAAGAAAATCAATCTTGAAAATTAAAGTATGAAAAAGAACATTATATACATTTTTTTAACTATTCTTTGTAACTGTATACTTCAAATTTGGCCTTTACCAAGTAACACAGTAGGATTAAGCAGCTTAGAAATCTAGCATCCAAGACAAACCCTTCCAGTGGGAATAGTTTACTAAACCCAAATGGCTTATTTAGGAAAAACAAAAAAAGAAGGCTAGGATCCAGTTAGTAAATACATCATTTCAGTTACTTAATCAGGAAGTAGTTTAGGCACTAAGAACATCTGGTTTATTTTACTACCTCCTTTTAAAAAATGTTTATTTCTCTTCTATTGATTTCTAGCATGGCAGTAGATCAGGAAATTCTACTTCTAAATTTTATTGACAGTATTTGGGTTGCTTAATGAAATATACAGTTGATAGCTAAATTGATGTAGTGAAATGAATGTTTCTTTATCGGTTCTCCTATAGTACTTGCTTGCATACTTTCATTTTAGCACTGATTTCATTCTGCTTTGTATCATATATTTACATGACTGTCACCCAATCTCTATTTTAAGTTTCTCAGGTACAGAGCCAGTGCCTTAATTTCTTCACTTCTTTAAAAATTCCTTAGTCAATAAAGAGTATATTAGGCACTTGGAATTCAGTGGTGAGAAAAAAAATGATCACCATCTTCATTAAGCTTGTGGAGGAAAATTTTAGACAGTCAAACAATCTGAAGTAAAATTATGAATAACAACATATAATATGAAGGAAAAGTACAACCAAAACCTACAACAGGAGGTTGCCAATGTTTGTTAGGCAGATAAATAAAAAGCAAACGTTGAAAATCAGAATCAACTACTACATCCCTCAAGAACAAGCTGACTTACTGCTTCATTTTACCTTAATATCTGTGTAAGCTGGGAAATTGTAGTCCAACCACCCTGGATTCGAGAACAATCTTGACTGAGGACCAAGAGGCAATATTGAATGAGATCATAACAATATATATCTTGTTTGATTTTCTTCAACTCTGAGCTTCCTAAAGGTGTGATGCTTATTATTTCTAAGGCAAAAGGAAATAAGATATATTTAATTTTGCTTAATACACCCAGGAGCTATTTGTATTTTTATATGTTGAATAATCACTAAAAATATATTAGAAGGAAAAATTACTGTTCTATTATAGTGTTAAGATTTCTCTGAACAAATTTAAAAGAAATGTTAAAATTGTACCAATGATGGAACCGTTTTTCACTTAAAATGATATCTAATCACAAAAAGATTTTCTTACCTTTTAACTTCAACAGTATAACAGGGACATTCTGCTCAGGGCTTTTTGCAACTTCAGCAGCTATAGATAAGATCCTTGGGTCTGTACCTGTTGGCTTCATTTCTCATATTACCTATATTTTAACAGAACAAGAGAATAAAGGTCAAAAAGCTGTAAAATGTTCACTACCTAAATAATGTTTGAAATATAATTTCAATATAAATAAAAACAGCTTTTCTTGCCTTGTTTGAGAAGCAGAATATAGATTTTTTCATTTCTTCCTTATAGAACACTGGTTTTTCTAACCAGTGTAAAAGAGCTCAAGATTCCTATACCTCACATGTAACAGTTATAGCAGGTATTGTTTATTGTGCACTCACTAACAGGAACTGTGATAGGAGCTTCACATTCTCTGTCTAATCTGCACAATAATTCTAGGATAGGAATTAACTTCCTTTAATTGTGCAAGAAAAACTGCAAAAAAGAGCTAACATGACAGGCCTAAGACTACTATCCTTTCAAAGGTGTGCTTACAAGGTTGGCCCTTGACTAGCATCTAGAACTTGGATTTCAGGAGGGTTTCTACCATTCTTTGATAAGAGTGGCTCCCTGTGCCTAAAACTGTTTATAAAAAATAATGTGGTTCATGCTGAATACCTGCTTTCCTTCCAGGAGTCTTAGAATTCTGGTATATGCCAGCCAAGAGTACCTATATAAAGGGTGCCTATGTGGCCATGCTCCAATAAAAATTCTGATCACTGAGTGTCTAGTTGAGCTTCCCTGGTAGACAACGCTTCAAACATGTTGTCACAGCTGGCTGCTGGAGGAATTAAGCATATCCTACGTAACTCCACTGGGAGAGAACTCAGAAGCTTGTACCTGATTTCCTCTGGATTTCACCCAATATGCTTTTTCCCTTTGCTGATTTTGCTTTATTTCCCTTCACTGTAATAAATCATAGCTGTAAGTACACTATATTCTGAGTCCTGTGAGCCCTCCTAGTGAAGCACTGACCTTCAACACACTAATGCTCAGAAATGTTACATAAATATAAGATAATCAGTGATTGCTTCTAAATAGTATAGTGAATAAGGCCAAGTGCAGTGGCTCACGCCTGTAATCCCAGCACTTTGGGAGGCCGAGGCGGGTGAATCACTTGCAGTCAGGAATTCAAGACCAGCCTGGCCAACACAGTGAAACCCCATCTCTATTAAGAATACAAAAATCAGGTGGGCATGGTGGTGCGTGCCTGTAATCCCAGTTACTCGGGAGGCTGAGGCAGGATAGTTTGAACCCAGGAGGCAGAGGATGCAGTGACTGGAGATCACATCACTGCACTCCAGCCTGAGCGACATAGCTAGACTCTGTCTCAAAATAATAATAATAAAAAATAAATAAATAGTATATTGAATAAAATCAATTCTCCTAACATTAAAAAACAAGGTCCACATCCTAACTGTTGCTAAAACTTTCTCTATGTAAAAAAGTTTAAGGCAGGAGAATCACTTGAGAATAGGTGTTTGAGACTAGCCTGGTCAACAAAGCAAGACTCTGTCTCTAAAAAAAAAGTTTTAAAGCATTTGAAGCTCCAAGATATCCTCACATAATAAAAGTGTATTTCCTTATTTATAATAAAGCTAACATGTATCAAGTGTTTAATATAAGCTAAGCACTGTGTTAATATACTATATACTGTCTTATCTAATCCTCACAACAGGGCTATGAAGTAGAGCCTGTGATCATTTGATCATTTCCAAACATACATATATACATATACATATATATGTTTTTGTCCACAGTTCCTAGCTCATAACTCCCATAGCCTTTGTTATAATATTGTTATGTTAGGGTGCTTTAGCCTCAGAAAACAGAATCTATCTCTGACTTTCTCCTCTCCTCCTTTCACCTGCTCCTTCTCTCCAAAGCAGAACTCTAATCATCCCTGCCTTTCTTTGACCTATCTTGTCTAGTTGTAGGTCATAAGACCCCTGTTTCAGAATGGGTCTTGCCCTGTATCCTGGAAGGAGTGCTGCATAGAGAAGCCAAGAAGAATCTGAGCAGCCAGGCCTTGCTGGGTCTCCCACTCAGTCTATTAGTATTAGATCATATCTTTTTTTGTCCAGTCACATTTCCAAAATGATTGTCCCACACTTCAGTCATGCCTATCCAATGAAATCTCCATAAAAGGCTCAAGAGGATGGGGTACAAAGAACTTCTGGATAGCTGAACATATGGAAGTTCCTGGAGGAACCTCCCGGATATCACACCCAGGGAGGACATGGAAACTCTGTGCCCCTTCCCATACTTCACAGTATGCATCTCTGTATTTGTATCCTAATATCTTTTTTTTTTTTTTTTTTTGAGACAGGATCTCACTCCTGTTGCCCAGGCTGGAGGGCAATGGTACAATTATGGCTTACTGCAGCCTTGACTTCTCGGGTTCAGGTGATTCTCCCACCTCAGCCTCAGTCCCAGTAGCTAGGATTATAAGTGCAAGCCAATTTTTTGTATTTTTAGTAGAGACAGAGTTTCTCCATGTTGCCCAGGGTCTCTGTAATATCTTTATAATAAACTGGAAAACATGTTTCCCTCAGTTATGTGAGCTCCCTGAGCAAATTAATACACCCCAAGGAGGGGGTGGTAGGATTCCCCATGTATAGCTGGTCAGTCAGAAGCATAGGTAAAACAACCCAGGGCTTGCGACTAGCATCAGAAGTGGGGGCCACTCTTGCGGGACTAAGCCCTAAACCTGAGGGATCTGACCCTATCTCCAAGTAGACAGTGTCAGAACTGAATTAGATGATACCCAGCTTGTGTCTGTTGCAGAATTGATTGCTTGCTTGTTAGTGGGAGAAATCTCCACACATTTGGTCACAGAAGTCTTTTGTGTTGTCATGATGTGAGAGCAAAAACTGTTTTTCCATTCATATATCTCTTATTAGGTACAATATAAATCATTAAAAGACAGGTTTGCTGAAAATACTTTAAAGAAAGCCCAGTGCAACTCCTGGCACATAGTAATCACAAAACTTTCAAAGAGAGTGCATATAGTTATCTCATTCTTTCCAAATGGCTGCATTATGCTACATTTCCTTTTCAAGAATGCAGCAAAATATATCTAAACATCACCTCTACTGGAGGTCACTCAAGCCATATGCTATTACAAGCAACACTGCAATGAATATACACATTATCCTTTATATTTTTGCCAATCTATTGCATGATAATTGGTATGATTGTGTTTTAATTTGTATTTCTTTGATTATTAGGGAGGTCAGCCACATTTCATGTTCACTGGCCATTATTTATGTATTTTCTATTCATATCCTTTGACTATATTTCTATTGGTTTGTCTTACTTTTTTGCAGAAGCTTTTCATACATGGATAGGAATCTTTTCTCTTTTATATTGGTTATAAAATTTTCTTCTTGGTTGTCATTTATTTTTTTAAATTTGACTATGGGGTCTTTACCATAATTTTACAATTTTTTTTTTTTTTTTTTTTTTTTTTTGAGAAAGTCTCACTCTGTTTACCCTGGCTGCAGTGCAGTGGTGCAATCTCAGCTCACTGCATCTTCCACCTTCCGGGTTCAAGTGATTGTCATGCCTCAGCCTCCCGAGTAGCTGGGATTACAGGCATGTGCCATCGTGCCCAGCTAATTTTTGTATTTTTAGTAGAGATGGGGTTTCACCATATTGGCCAGGCTGGTCTTGAACTCCTGACCTCAAGTGGTCTGCCCACTTCGGCCTCCCAAAGTGCTGGGATTACAGGCATGAGCCACAGCGTCCAGCCTTTTTTACAATTTTTTACATACTGAAATATAACAATCTTTTCCTTTATGGCGTCTGTCTTTTGTGTCATGTTTAGAACGGTCCTCTTTAACCCAAGAGGTAAAAAACATTCTCCAAATCTTCATGTTTTTTTGGTTTTGTTTTCCTTACATATCTTCGAAAGTAAGGTATTTTTGTGAATGGTGTCAATAAGAATCTGAATTTCTAATGTTAAAGTTATTGATGGATTAAAAAATGCACATAACAGTCCTAAACTCATAAGGTAACTAGTTATGAATAGACAACAAAAACAATCTGAAATGTCACATTTTCATGCACTAAGTATACATACACATACGCAGGGTATCTTTTTGGACTCTACTTAGTTTCTAGTAATTTAATCTGTTTGTCTATTCTTAAGCTAGTACAACATAGTTCATTTTAACATATGTTTGGATAAAATTCACCTCAGAAGGTAAGCTTCATGAGGGCAACCTACCTATCCCTTAGAGATGATTAAATGAGTTAATACATGAAAGCAACTGGAACAATTCCTGGCACATAATAAGAGTTCTCCAAATGGTTATTATTAAAGCCCAGCTCTACCATCATACTACATTTAAGACCATCTTTGGTGGCTGCTTGGTTCACAACTATATTGTGATCTTTGGTTCACAACTATATTCCCAGTGGCTAGACTAGTACCTGGCATGTAGCATGATTTACTAAATACCTGTTGAAAGAATGAGTAAATGCACAAACCTCAGGCATTCTGAGCCTCAATTTCTTGACTTTCTGTTTTTCTTTTGTTACAATACAGAAAGCTCAGATTTATGGTTGGAAGCCTCTCTAAAGTAAAACAGACTCAAAACAGTTTGTGCCCTCCTGGCTACCATAATAAAACATCACTAAATCATTATTGTCATCAACAAACATGTGTAGAGCAGTATGGTAGATGTAGGGGACACAAAGATTCCACACAAGACATACTCTCTGCTATTGTTGCGGTTGGGAAAGAAAAGTATGTATATGTACGTGTGTACACACACACACATATTTAAAAATATACTTAAGAATATCAGATATATGATAAATGCTAAATAGATGACACAGATAAGAATACAGGCCATAAAGTCAGAGGACTGGGCTTCTCTGATCCACTTTTCTTGCTGTAAACAACATAGCAATTCCTACCTCCTAGAATGATTCTATTTAGAAGAGAAGGCAGCCACCAAGACGGTCTTAAAATGTAGCATTAAGTGTAGAGCTGGACCTTAAATAATAACCATTTGGAGACCTCTTGTTATGCTCCAGGAATTGTTCTAATTGCTTTCATGTATTAACTCATTTAATCATTCCAACAACTCTAAGGAACGGGTACTATTATTTTTTCCCCAATTTGAACAATGAGCATACTTAAACTCTGGAGAATGTAATTAGCTGGCACAAAGTCACACTGTTAAGTATAAAGCAGGGGTTCAAACTGGAGCCACCATCTGGCTTAAAGCATTTAACTACGATATGAAACAGCTTCGGCACACCTTCAAAGGGTAGGATTTACACAGACAGGTTGAAGGAGACATAGTCACCTACCCAAAAATCAATTGACAAATGTGACTAAGGCAGAAAGTGAGGGAGTGCAGTTGGACTGCATAATTCCCCTGAAAAACCACCTGTTATGGAAACCATCCGTAAACTTTCTCTTGAGTGTTTCTCCTATAATTCAACACTTCTCCCATCTTTACATTAAATTCATGAAATTTGACACAAAAGGACAATTATTTATCTATTTTAATGCTACTACCCTGTTGCCAGGCCACTGGGGCCGGCCCAGCCTCTTGATTCTTCTGGAATCACTTCTCCCTTGCCGCGCCTGTTACTGCCTCCACGGATCACTGTGAGGAAAATAAATGAAAAGGAAATTCAGTGCCATCCGGTTGCGGCTGATCCTAAATGTCTGCAGTTCCTGTCTCCTAATCCTCTTTTTCCTCCCCACTACACATCCCCTTCTCCAGTCCTAAGACCACAAGAAACTTCCTCTGATACAAAAAGGTCAGAAAACGATTACTGAGGTAACAGCGTCGCTTCAAGTCCAAGGACCGAGATTCTGGGGCCGCGGGGCCCCTTTGCTCCAGATTCTAGACCCGGGTTTCGCGCTACCAGGCCTTGGACAAGACACTAGGCCCTGTGCCCGGACACTGCACCTCCCCAGGCCTCAGTTTCCACACCAGATCTCTACAGAGTGGGCGTGAGGGCAGGCCAATTCTCCCGTTAAGAGCTCTCACACGCCGGCTGACTTCGTCCAGAAGCCTGGGGTCCTGGCCTCCCGGTAGGCGCCCTGGGGCCCTCTCCCTCCCCAGCCACCACCTCAGATAAGTTACCTCATCCTCGCTTCGCGTTCTTCCACAAAAGAACCCGGCTCCCACGCCGCACCACAGCGCCGCGGCCTTCCCGGGACAGCCTGCGTCGCGACGCGGGAAGGGGCCTGGAGGCGGGACCAGGGGCCTCTGAGTCAAGGGGCGGAGCGCCCTTTGCCAATAAGCCAATCAGAACGTGAGATGCTCCCGGTGGGGCGGTGCGCGTCGGGCGCGGGGTGGAGTCTGTGGTGACTCGGCTGGCGGGATCAAGTGCAGCTGCTTCAGGCTGAGGTGGCAGATAGTGAGCACTGGCGGCGGAGTTAAAGTCAGAGCAGGAGAGTAATGATGAACAGCGCAGCGGGATTCTCAAACCTAGACCGTCGCGAGCGGGTTCTCAAGTTAGGGGAGAGTTTCGAGAAGCAGCCGCGCTGCGCCTTCCACACTGTGCGCTGTGAGTGAGGACCGCCCAGGGATAGAGGGGGAGCCTCCCGGGATGGGGGTGAAGAGGCACAAACTCCTCTGGGTTTTGTTCCCACAGTCCGCCTTACATTGTTGGAGACTACGGGGCGGGGAGTGGGGGAGGCAGCGCGATCCTCTACCCTACTCGGAGTCTTAGGGGGTCGGTGGAAGGAATCGGAGTAGAGCAAATGTGGGTAAACCCTGGACAGAGAGCGTTGAGACCAACAGACAGGAAGGGAAAGTGTGAAAAAAGTCTGTAGAGGTGACTGTGGAGACAGACGTGACAGGTGGATGATGCAAGGGTGGACACGAAGATAATAAGGTGACAAATGGGAAAGGACTAAGGACCGAATGCCGGGGAAGTTGAATGCCTTGAGGCTGGTGGGGCAATATCCTCTCTTTTCTTCACTTTTTCTCACCTCTGGCAGATGAGGGTTATTTGGTGTGTTCTTTGCAAAGGGAGAAATTCTCAACCACCCCAATGATCTATATATCTCTTTAGACCCCAGATTTCACTCAGTTATCAAATACTGATTATCAAAGTATTCGAGGGTGTGTTATTAATTTCTGTATTTGGAAGATGCTTACCTCCCTATGATTTCTATCCTTTGGTTTTCTTTGTGTCCTCTGGAACTAGTTTTAATAAATTATTCTCTTTTATGTTGTTGGAGCAGAAAAAGGAGCTCTTTTGCTTTAACAGTTGGATGATATAGATTCCAGGAAGGAAAATATAGCATACAAGTTTTTATGTGTAAGACATTCGTTTTTTGCATAACAGCTGTCATAGAATGGTAGAGCGGGAAGGAAACTTCGAGATCACTGAATCATAACCTCTCATTTTTCTGTGGTAAAATTGTAAGTATTTTTTCACTTCCTTTCCTCAGCCTTGCCCTTCCTTAATATTTCATCATTCCGCCTTTCTCAGTCATTCTGCCCTCGGGTTGTTTAGAGACCTTTATGGTTTTTACTCTGAAATGTTCCACAGTTCAATCAAAACAACTAATTAAAACATACATTCTCCCAAAAGTTTATTTAAGTTGTAGACAATTTAGTTACAGTTACTCAGAGTAAAGGTATGAAGAACCACTGGTTTTAATCCTGCAAGAATATATTTACTAAAAGGGTTTTTTAAAGCAAAATTAACATCCAATTGGTAGACTACATGGGTGAGATATTTGTGAACAGAAAATCTTCAACAGTGTCCCTTGTTTATTCCTCTTTATCATATACTTTCTCATCCAGAGCTCCCCACAATGAGATAGTTAGTGCTGTGCTGGCTCTGCAGTTTCTCTCTCTCTTCAGTCCAATTTTCCAGAAGTGTGATATGCGTCTTTATCTGGTTTCTCCATGCCTTTTTCTCAAATAGTATCTCTCTCCTTTTCTCTTCCTTCTCCGGTACACAATAGTCTTAATATTAATTTTTCAAGTTACAAGGGCTTAAGATTATAAAAATTTGCTTAAGAATATATTTCTACATGATTTGGGTATATATTCTCTTATGTAAGGCACAAACCCCAATTTAAATGAATACAAAATTACCTTTGAAAATAATCTTGCAGGTCCTTCAAAGCCTTTCATTTATAAAGGTTCTGAAAATGCCAGTATCTTGAAAGGCAGAGGATCAGATGATCCAGCTACAAGAATGAAAATAAACAAAAATAAGCAAAACAACAATAATAATGACAAAAATAAATAAACAAATAAACGTAGATGTTTGAATACACACTTAGTTCTGTGGAAGACAGAACTATTAGAAAGGTTTTCAGTCCTTCTTTTCTTTGTTGTTGTTGTTGTTGTTGTTGTTGTTGTTGTTGTTGAAGCAGGTGTGGTAATGGCACAGAATCATTTTAGATTTATTTAAATAAAACTGCTCATTATTCTTGAGGACAGGTTCATTTCCAATGTAATCCTCACTCTTAAGAACTCAGAGTGAGGGATGAAAACTGTAGAATAGTATGAAGCTGATGTTCATACACATAAGGTGGACCTAATTTATAACCAGCCCTCAAGCCAATGTCATTGGAGAGAAAGTAATATTCTGCCTTTATTTACAGGAGCAATTCTGCCTGTCTAATATAAGACTTCAGGCAAACCTGGATGTGAATCCTGGCCTCCACCACCTGACTTTGGGAACATTCTCTAAGCTCTCAACCTCAGTTTTCTTATGGCTAAATGATAATAGTAATATTTACATTTCATGTTTTTTGTAAAGATTAAATAAGGTAGCATAAACAACCTGGCACAATATTTGCCACAGGGTAGAGAATAAATAGTAGTCACCATTAATGTTGAAGAGTTACATTCATATGTATATGAGGGGTGCTAATGAATGTAATTTAGTCAGACTTTGAAACAGCATTTATCTGGGTTCACCAATAAAAACTATCAAAAAGATAGTTTGCCATGTGGTAGGAAGGGCATGGGATGTTCTATCAATGATAAGCTGAATCCTTAGCAACAGGTATTTACTGGGTAGAAGAGTTTCAACAACAGGGCCTACTAGAATCAATTTTGAATTGGGAGTAGTACTAGTTTTACTATTTATATCCAGATAAGGGAATGAATTGTGAAATCCTAAGTTTGTAAATGACACCACTATTTTGTGTCCTTAAATGATGAGCTAATGAGCAGTGTGGGTTTTGGAGTTGGTTGAATTCATTCAAATCCCAGAAAATAAACTGATGATAATAATTGTGGATTCTTATGAAAATATTGACATTATGTGATGCCACAGTCAAAATAATCAGAAAAGCGATAAACATTGGCAGAAAAAATATTAAATACAAAGTAAAAAATGGTTTTCTACTCTTCATGCAATATAATAAGTAATTCCATTGCAAACCTGAAAAAATTGCATAGATGAAAGAAATCCAGAGAGAATAAATAAATGGTAAAGTTGGTGGTAGGGTTTCCAAACAAAGAAGAACTGAGAAATGAACTATGTAGTCTGGAATCATAGCAACTTAGAAGAGAGTACATTTGACATTTAGAAGCATACAGAAAGCATGAACATGAGATTATTCAACAAATTCTTTAATTCTAGAACTAAACCACTTGAAACTCAGAAGTTATATACTTTTAAAAAAGTGTGTGAAGACAAAAGACAACACTGCTTGATATAACGAGTAATAAAGAGTAAAGAGTAGAATTTATTAATCCTAACAGTAGAATAATTATAAATGTAAAGAGATTCAAAATAGTTTTGGTAGATTTATTTATTATGAATTCATGTTTATCATTAAGTAAAGCTAAAGATATTTTGCATACATTTGTCTCTTGCAGATAATCTCATTTACTATAGGCATTTATGTAGGCTTCAGGGACCTGTGAACCCCTTGGGATTATACAGTATTTGATATATATATTCATATATGTATTTTTCTGTGGAGAGGATCAATGATTGGTCTACAATTTTCATCAGGTTTTCATAGGGATTTATGACTGACTGTCTCTCATCTCCTAATACTGCTCCCCATATACACACATACAAGTTAAGATCTGTGGATATAAGACAAATAGGCTATATAATATGAGATAACGTATGTGGCTTGAGTCCCTGACTTCATCATTTATTGACTTCATTACTTTAGAGGAGTTCCCCATTAGTAAAAGGTGGGCAAAATGTGCAACCCAAAATTTTGTTGTGAAGATTAAAATTGATAGTATATTGTAATGAAAAAAATCACTTCATAAACACTAAGACAGAGGTTATAGATTAATAGCATATAAGCTGAACTTGACTTTAGAAATGCTTTATTTGCTCCACACCATTGTTGTTTTATCTTGAGTTAGTTGCAAATACCTAACATTCAGGACCTTTTATATAAAAATCTTTTATATAAAAATCTAGATTTTCAGCTTATCTTTAAAAATGATAAACTGGTAACATTGAGCCCATATCTTCTCTTGGCAGCAGTTGGGTGAAGCAGTGTTGTGAGATTGGGCTTACTCATCCTCGATGTCACTATGATTCCCACTGGTCACCTTGACTGCCTGGGTTATCTTGCTGGCCTATCTAAAGCATCATTTAGCTGTAGTTAGATGACAACCATACCTTCCAGTATTTCCCTTTGTGTCACTGTGAGAAAAATATTAGAAGTCAGAGGGCCATAGTTTTATTCTGGGATGTCATTTCTAAGGTTTTAAATATTTATCATAGAAAATTCTTTATTGCCAAATATTAATAATGGATGCTGTCTATGAGAACAGAAGTATACTAGTGAAAAGTACAAAAGGAAAATGGCAGTCTACCCTAAAGAGATTGAGAGTTTTGAAGTAGAGGTGAATCTGACCCACAGAAAATAATTAGAAAACAAGCATTTTACACATAATTTAACACCTTATATATACTTAAAATAAGTTTAGAAGTGATTCAGAGAAGAGTGAACAATATGAACCTGAATGAACTACAAGATTTCTTGTATATCTATTACATTAAAGGCACTGTGCTAGAGCCACTATCTGGAGAAATTAAAGTATGAGTACTGTGCTTTAAAAAATTACAATCTAATAGGATATGTCCACGAAAAAGTAAATAATAGGCCAGGCACCTTGCCTCATGCCTGTAATCCCGGCACTTTGGGAGGCTGAGGAGGGTGGATCATGAAGTCTGGAATTAAAGACCAGCCTGGTCAAGATGGTGAAACCCTGTCTCTACTGAAATTACAAACATTAGCCAGGTGTGGTGGCGGGCGCCTGTAATCCAGCTTCTTGGAAGGCTGAGACAGAGAATTGCTTGAACCCAGGAGGCGGAGATTGCAGTGAGCCGAGATCACGCCACTGCATTCCAGCCTGGGTGACAGAGCGAGACTGCCTCAGGAAAAGAAAAAAAAAAAATGCAGCGAGACTCCCTCAGGAAAAGTAAAAAAAAAAAATGCCGGGCGCAGTGACTCACACCTGTAATCCCAGCACTTTGGGAGGCCAAGGCGGGCGGATCACGAGGTCAGGAGTTCCAGACCAGCCTGACCAACATGGAGAAATCCTGTTTCTACTAAAAATATAAAAACTAACGGCCTGTGGTGGCGCGTGCCTGTAGTCCCAGCTACTCAGGAGGCTGAGGCAGGAGAGTCGCTTGAACCAGGGAGGCGGAGATGGTAGTCAGCCGAGATCGCGCTACTGCACTCCAGCCTGGTGACAGAACGAGACGTCGTCTCAAAAAAAAAAAAAAAAAAAAAAAAAAAAAGGGTGCGGTGGCTCACGACTGTAATCCCAGCACTTTGGGAGGCCGAGGCGGGCGGATCACGAGGTCAGGAGATCAAGACCATCCTGGCTAACACGGTGAAACCCCGTCTCTACTAAAAATATAAAAATATTAGCTGGGAGTGGTAGCGGGCGCCTGTGGTCCCAGCTACTCAGGAGGCTGAGGCAGGAGAATGGCTGTGGTCCCAGCTACTCGGGAGGCTGAGGCAGGAGAATGGCGTGAAGCTGGGAGCAGAGGTTGCAGTGAGCCGAGATCGCGCCGCTGCACTCCAGCCTGGGAGACAGAGTGAGACTCTGGCTCAAAAAAAAAAAAAAAAAAAAAAAAAAAAAAAAAAAAGGGGGGGGGCGGTAAATAATATCAGGTAGGTAGTTTATGTTAGGTTTTAATTAATGGTTTAGTAAATGCTACGGGAATGGAAAAGAAATTAAGATTCTGGATAGTACAGAAAGAACTGTACCCTGAAATGACTTCAGAGAAGGGGAGACTTTGAAATAGGATTCAAATTCTAAGAGAGCAAAAGGATAGAGAAAAGCAGAAGGGCAGACCATAAGGTATTCCAGTAGTTTAGCTGATTGAAAACTAGCTTGTCCACAGCAATAATGGAAGGGGATGGCTTTGAAAAATATTAAAGAAGATGTAATAATTAGATGTAAATGATGAAATACATAGAGGAATATTTAGAGTAATATTTAGATTGATGAGCAGAACTTTGAAGAACAGTTAAAATTAGAAAGTTGAGGACGGCCGGGCACGGTGGCTCCCGCCTGTAATCCCAGCAGTTTGGGAGGCCAAGGCAGGCAGATCACCTGAGGTTGGGAGTTCAATTCCAGCCTGACCAATTTGGTGAAACCCCATCTCTACTAAAAATATAAAAATTAGCCGGGCTGTGGTGGCGCAGGCTTGTAATCTCAGCTACTCAGGAAGCTGAGGCAGGAGAATCACTTGAACCCAGGAGGCGTACATTGCAGTGAGCGGAAATTGTGCCACTGCACCCGGCCTAGGCGACAGAGGGAGACCCTGTCTCAAAAAAAAAAAGAAAGAAAGAAAGAAAGAGAGAGAGAAGAGAAGAGAAGAGAAGAGAAGAGAAGAGAAGAGAAGAGAAGAGAAGAGAAGAGAAGAGAAGAGAAGAGAAGAGAAGAGAAGAGAAAAGAAAGTTGAGGACCAGCCAGGCGCAGTGGCTCATGCCTGTAGTCCCAGCACTTTGGAGGCTGAAAAGGGTGGAACATTTGAGGCCAGGAATTCAAGACCAGCCTGACCAACATGGTGAAACCCCGTGTTTACTAAAAATATAAAAAATTAGGCCGGTCACGGTGACTCATGCCTGTAATCCCAGCACTTTGAGAGGTCGAGGCGGGCGGATCACGAGGTCAGGAGTTCGAGACCAGCCGGACCAACATGGTGAAACCGTCTCTACTAAAAATACAAAAATTAGCCGGGTGTGGTGGCGCGCGACCGTAATCCCAGCTACTCAGGAGGCTGAGGCAGAAGAATCGCTTGAACCTGGGAGGCGGAGGTTGCAGTGAGCTGAGATCGCACCACTGCACTCCAGTCTAGGAGACAGAGAGACTCCGTCTCAGAAAAAAAAAAAAAAAAAAAAAAAAAAAAAAAAAAAAAAAAAAAAAAAAATTATCCGGGGGTGGTGGTGCGTGCCTGTAATCCCAGCTACTCAGGAAATTGAGGCAGGAGGACCGCTTGAACCTGGGAGACAGAGGTGCAGTGAGCCGAGATCTAGCCACTGCACTCCAGCATGCAGGACAGAATGAGCCTCTGTCTCAAAAAAACAATAATAAATAAAGTTGGGGATCAACAAAGTCCACTAGTATGGGCACCCACATAGGCCATGATGATAACTTATTTATAAATAGTGAAAGCTTTTATGAGGCAGTTACTTCATTTCTACTGTATATATCCATATAAAATGACTTTGGTTATTATTTCAGATTCACAAATGGTATTTGCTAGCCCAAACTAAACTTTTTTTCTCTCTTTGCTGACATTTATATATCTTGGCCAGCCTTTCATCTTTTTATTCTAACTGGGTTTTGTAGTTCTTTTTTCTAGCTTTAGAAAACAGTTGCATCATCTTGGGCAAGGAACTTAATTTTTTCCACTCTCACTTCCCTTATCTGTAAGATAGGGGTATTCACTACTCTTCAGGATTGGTGTGAAGTTTCAAAGTAAACATCATCAGGAAAAACTTTTAAAATTGATCAGCATGTAATAGCTGTTATTATTGTTGTTTTGGTTCATATCTGTGTTCATACTCTCAGATTTTCTGGCTTCTCTTCTACTTTATCCCTATGATACTTTCTCAAGTTCAGTTCTAATTTTTTTCTCCTCAATAGCACTGTCCTTTCAACAACTGACATTATTTAACACTTATTTCCCTGAGTCCAAACCCTCTTTCAAGCATCTAAAACTTAACACTTTAATTATACCTTTCACTTTTCTCACCTTGCCACTACTAACAAACTCCTCAATTTATTTTCAGTCTGATCTTTATCCTTTGATTCTTCAGTTATACATTCTAGGGATACATTGTAAATCAAAACACTTTCACAGTTCATATTGCTTATGCTATTTTTATATCTGTATCTTAAAATCTAGGAATAAGCATCAAGAATTTAAGAGACAGTTATTGCATCTATTCAGTTTTGAATTAAAGCGCCATGAAGAATAAACTATATTATAAAAATACTTTCTGTAAATTGTTTATATTCATTTGCATTTATGTTTATTTAGGGAATAGAGGATGAATTTCATTTCTTTCAGAGTTGTTATGAGAAGTAAATATGAAGTGTTAAGCATGGTACCTGGCATGTAGTAAGTGTTCCATAAATGTCAGCTATTTTAATTGTCATTGTGAAGCAGGGCCAGCCTTGTTTATTGACAGAGCAATAATTTGATGATTATTGGAAAATTCTCCTTTCCCAAGGTTTGCTAATTATAATTCCCTACATTCCACTTATAAATATCCATTACTTTGGATTTAGACTTTTTGCCTTTGGGGCCTTTTTGTTAATATAAGATGAATCTTTAGGAATGATGGGTAATAACTGGGAGGGGCCTCTGTGGAGCTGGTAATGTTCTATTTCTTGATTTGGTTGGTGGTTACATGTGTCACTTTGTAAAAGTCAAAGGTTAATTTTTGTTCTCTTTTGCATTATACTATATTTTAATAAGGAGTTAATATAATATACCACAGGGAACTATGTATCAGAATTATTAGTTGTTGATGTATATTGGTATGAGTTAGTTTTAAATGGCTTTCATTGCTTAGAGGTTTTTAAGCTTGTTTAACATGTGAAATATCTTAGTACCCTGAATTTCCTCCTACATGATAGATTTTAATGGCATCATTTGAACTATGATTTAACTCAAAATTAAATTTTACTTTAAGGTCTTATAAAGTGACAGATTTGGTTAAATTAGACATCATTTAGTGGTGTACATATTCATGAAAAAACTGTTAAACTAGAAACATTACTTTTTCTTAAGTTTATTCATTAATATGTACTGTATTTGCTATGTATTCATTCATTTTGTTCTGCTAGAATGACAGACAAGTAGCAGTAGGCATCAAAGGTGCTTTAAAAAAAATTTATGGGCCAATATTCATGAACTAAGTCAACGGCCATTAAAAATAACATAAAAAAGAAAAATTTATGGGAAAAAAGGACTGAAAATTGAAAACATTCTACCTATATCAGTTTTTTAGCAAGTTGTGAAAACACTGACATTATTTACCTTTTAGCAGTAGAACACGTTAGTCAGATTCATCTTGGTCTAAACAGGATTCTATGGAAGCATGAGTGTGAGTAATTCTGTTTTAGAGTTTAGCTATTTCTTTTCCTCAGAATTATGCATACAGAAATAAACAAATAAAATACAAAACAAAATACTTTTTTGTATTTTGTTTGTTCATTTGCAATATGAAGACTTTAAACCATTTTAATTACAAAGCTCTTAAAAATGATTTATCATTCTGAAACATGCTCATAATTTTTATATCCAAATATCATTATATTTTATAAGAATTGGTATTTGTATCTATTTTTAGATGACTTCAAACCTGCTTCTATTGACACTTCTTGTGAAGGATACCTTGAGGTCGGTGAAGGTGAGCAGGTGACCATAACTCTGCCAAATATAGAAGTGAGTATTTCTATATATTTAAAGTGATCACTTCTGTGGGATGCTCAGTAAATTTAAATGAAAACTATTGCAGAATTTGTGTAGTGATAATTGGTTAAAGTAATAAGCAGAGAAAAGCAAAAACCATATTGTAAACTACTTTAGGCAGAAAAATCTTAAAATACTTTAGTCCATTTAATAGTTCCAAGAACTATCATAGCAAATGATTTGAAAAAAAAAACTGGAGTCTAAACAAATATTTATTAAATGCCTACTATAAGCCAGATTTTAAACACTGACCTTAGGATAGTAGCATATCCCTTGCCTTCTAGTCCTAGTCTTTTATAGCAGACAGACACAGAAACATCTAGTGTTGTAAGTTAGAGCATATACAAAATTCTATGTAACCACGTAAGTAGAAGCAAATACTCTACCTGGTGGAATCTTAAAAAGCTTCATAAAGCAAACAATATTTCAGCTGAGCCTTTAAAGGACAAATAAGATTTTATTGGGTAGATAAGGAGTAAAATAAGCAAACAGAACAGTATATGAAAGGCTCTGATACTGAAAGAACAAAGAGTTTGTGGAATAAGTGACTTTACACAGTAAATCATAGTATAATGAAAAATGACGGCCGGGCGTGGTGGCTCACGCTTGTAATCTCAGCACTTTGGGAGGCTGAGGCGGGAAGATCACGAGGTCAACAGATCGAGACCATCCTGTCCAACATGGTGAAACCCCGTCTGTACTAAAAATACAAAAATTAGCCGGGTGTGGTGGCGCGCACCTGTAGTCTCAGCTACTTGGGAGCCTGAGGCAGGAGAATTGCTTGAATCCGGGAGGCAGAGGTTGCAGTGAGCCGAGATCACAACACTGCACTCCAGCCTGCCAATTGGCGAGAATCCGTCACACACACACACACACACACACACACACACACACACACACACACACACAGAAAAGAAAAGAAAACAAAGAAAAGAGAAGAAAAAAGAAAAATGGGCCAGGAGCGGTGGCTCACGCCTGTAATCCCAGCACTTTGGGAGGCCGAGGTGGGTGGATCACCTGAGGTCAAGATCAGCCTGGCCAACACGGTGAAGCCCATCTCTACTAAAAATACAAAACTTAGCAGGGCGTGGTGGCTCACGCCTGTAGTCCTAGCTACTCGGAGGCTGAGGCAGAAGACTTGCTTAAACCCGGGAGGCAGAGGTTGCAGTAAGCCAAGATCGTGCCACTGCACTTGAATCTGGGCTACAGAGCGCGCCTCCTTCTAACAAAAAAAGAAAAAAGAAAAAAGATAAAAGAAAAAAAAAAAGTCCGGGTGCGGTGACTCACACCTCTAATCCCAGCACTTTGGGAGGCTGAGGCGGGTGGATCATGAGGTCAGGAGTTTGAGGCCAGCCTGGCCAACATGGTGATGCCTCGTGTCTACTAAAAATACAAAAATTAGCCAGTCGTGGTGGTGGGCGCCTGTAGTCCCAGCTATTTGGAAGGCTGAGGCAGGAGAATCGCTGGAATCTGGGAGGCAGAGGTTGCAGTGAGCAGAGATCACGCCACTGCACTCCAGCCTGGGCGACAAAGTGAGACTCCATCTCAAAATAAAGAAAGAAAGAAAAGAAAAGAAAAAGAAAAATGATTGATAGCAACAGAGACTAGAAAAGTAGGTCAAGATGAAATTGTGAAGGATATTTTATGTTGTAATGTAGAATTTGAACTTTAACCCATAGGTATTAGAAAACCATTCCAAGTTTTAATACACAGAGGTAACATGATTAGATTTGTTAGATTAGAAAATCTCTTTCTTTTTAAAACCATTCTTCAAACTCTGGCTGAAAGTCCAATGATTAGAATTCTAATGATTCGATTGTATTTTTTTTGTTTGTTTGTTTTGTTTTTTTGAGACGGAGTCTCCCTCTGTCGCCCAGGCTGGAGTGCAGTGGCGCGATCTCGGCTCACTGCAAGCTCCGCCTCCTGGGTTTACGCCATTCTCCTGCCTCAGCCTCCTGAGTAGCTGGGACTACAGGCGCCCGCCACCGCGCCCGGCTAATTTTTTGTATTTTTAGTGGAGACGGGGTTTCACCGTGGTCTCGATCTCCTGACCTTGTGATCCGCCCGCCTCGGCCTCCCAAAGTGCTGGGATTACAGGCGTGAGCCACCGCGCCCGGCCTCGATTGTATTTTTGAAAGAACTTCAGCTGGAGTTTGAGGAGTGGTTTTAAAAAGAAAGAGACTGTCAGGGAGGCCCTAACCAAAAGTTTTGTCCATTAAAAAAATTTCCAGATGTATCCAAGTAACGGTACCAAATACTATTTGCATAAAAATACAAGTTCTTTGTTGTATGCTCTAGTTTTCTCAGTCCTTGAGTTAGAAATTTTTGAGTATTCAGCTTAAGTTTCTTTTGCTTTTTGCTTTTCTTTTACACTGACTTTATTTTCAGAAAAAATCAAGACTGTAACTTTATATTTCAATATATAAAGAAAATGCTAGAGTTTTTTTGAGATTTTTTTCTTTGTTTTGTTTAATTTTTGTAATAGGAGTGGTTTTGTGCTAGTCCATCCACATTCTCCTTTATGCATTAATGAGATGGTTTACCATGGTTATATGTATAGCAAGTAAACTCTGTATCCTCTCATCTGCTGTCTTTTTCTTATTTTTATCAGTTAACCATTTATTGAGCGCCCACTGTTATGTCAGACCGTATCAGTTACTATCTCTGGAGATTTTCCTAAGGCTAATTAAATGTGTAGGGGCTTTTTGTTGAATATTTCCATTTGTTCTTTCTGGAACTGAAGGAAATAAAAAATATTTAGTATGAGATGTTGTAGATAAGTTAATCTTTCTATTACTCTGTTATGAAAAATTGTTCAGGTTCTAGTATTTCTAAAACAATTTGGAAATTTAATCTCCAGTAACCTAAGGCTTCTTTGCTTTATGATGTTTATTAAAGAAAAACCCGAACCAACCACCGTATTTTAAGAGTTTAAAGCCTCACATTAACAGCAGGAACCATCGCACCATTGCACTCCAGCCTGGGCAACAAGAGCAAAACTCTGTCTCAAAAAAACAAACAAACAACAACAACAAAAAAAAACAGGAACCACTATCTATTGTCTCAGGCTATATAGTATTATTGATCAGTAATAATTGGTTTGCAGAATCACTTTAGTTGGATTTTTTTTTTTTTTTTTGCCAAGTAGAATATTGTTTTCTCAAGTTGCCATCCTCCCATCCTCATCCCTTGCATTGCTCTTCTACTACAAATAAATGGGGATTGTTATGTTTAATAATAAACCCTTGTCATTCACTCATATCCTGCTTTAACCAAAAGTTACCATCTTCCAGGTGTTTGGTTATGGTCTCAATTGAAATATGTCTTAAAGGAAGCACAGTTATAGGAGGCCTATGTTTTCAAGCCTGAAAAGTGTAAATTTCAGAAATTGTAAAGAAATCATTTGGGAAAAAGTCACTACCACCACCACCACCCCTTTCCACAAGCCCCCAGAGATATGTCCAAAAAAGAATATGCCTCAGTATTTGTGTGTGTGTATATGCATGGACATTCTGTGTGATAAGTCATATTCTAAGGTAGCTGCCACTGGGAATACAGAAGTAGACTAGACATAGTCAATATCCTGAAACATTTTATCATTTAATGGGAGAGACAGATTAAAGCAAATATTGTTTCTCCTGGGTATGTAGTCCTTGAACAATCATGAATAACAATGGAAATTACATTCTCAAATAGACTTTGTGAGGGTTTTCCCCCTCCACTTAAAGAACATCTTTAAGCAGGTAGGAGATTTGCTTTTCTTCAGTCTTCTTAATTCTGTTGGTATTTTGTGGAAATGTAATGGTTATTAGTTTGAAGCATTTAGATTCTTCTATTTTCTATATGAACTTGCTTTCATCATCCTGGTATAACTGCCTAGGAAGCTTAGAGTCAGACCATAAAATAGAGCTTTTATTATATTACAATTTTAAGAGTACCTTTGGTTCTTTGGTAGGGTAGATTTTCTAATTCCATTTGTCTTAGGTTTCTATGGTATTACCAAATAGAAGAAACTAATAAAAACGAGCACTAATAGTCTGGTTAAATAGTGGGCATTTACAAATCTCTCTTCCTTACAAACAATTCTCCATGATTGCTATAAAATTTCAAAGTGTTGAATTTTGAAAGAAAAAGTTTTACTTACTTTGACTGTTAAGATTTGTCATTGATGCTGAGATTGGCATATTTTTAGCGTTGACTCTTTATCTTACGAGGTACTTCTGTGGGCTTTTATGAAATAGCCCACTGGAAACTTTTAACTATCTATTATTCAGGCACTGCATTTCTAGTGGTTATGTATAATTTAACCCTCAAAACCTATACTTGTGAGTCTCCTATATGTATGAGGGGTACTCCAGATGACCCTCTTGGGCAAAGTCCCTTTCCAAATGAACCTGGTCTGGTTTTCTCCAATGGGTTTACTTAGCTGATATAGGAAAATAGTCCACTATGTTCTTGAAATCTCATTTGATTTTAGGACCAGAGTCCTATTTTAACACCCTTTTATATTTTTTAATGAAATGTATCTTTGATTATTACAAAATAACATTGTTTTCCTATTTTAGTGTTTTGAAGCTTAAGTGCTTACTTCTCTGAGATATATATATATATATCCACCTTTCTTTCTTTTGTGTGTTCAAAGAATCTTAGTGTCTCTTCCTTTTGTTTAGCTGACATTTACATAGCTACCTTTACTTTCTGTCTTTTGTGTATTCATAGAATCTTAGTGTCTCTTCCTTTTGTTTAGCTGACATTTTGTATGAAGTATATATTTTGTTAATATAATATGCTGTTTTCTTTAATATAATATGCTGTTTTATTTTTAAACCCAATTTGGCACTTTCTGTTTTTATTGGGAGAATACTGTCTATTCAGTCTATTCACATTTAGTTCAAAATTTATATACTTGATTTTTATTTATCTTACAGTTTATTAATTTTTAAATATTTGTTGTTTCTTCTTTTATATTTATATTCTTTATTAGTTTTACCAACCATTTCTTTTTTTCCCTTTGTCTTTGGTTTTTTTTTTTTTCATTACTTTTTAAAATTACTCTTGTTACTTTGGGAGTAGTAGTATACTTTTCCATTCCATTATTGATTATTTTCTTTTCCTGGTGTTCATAATGAGACATATGATTTTATTTTCTTATATGAAAGCTGAGTTCCTGCATTATTTTCCTACCTCTATCAAGTGAGATTTTTAGAATACATTTATTATCTCTTAATAATAAGACTTTTTTCTCCTCCCTTCCACTTTTCTTTCTTTCCACCTCAGCCAAACACCTAAGTTTTTGCCAAGATATTGTATTACATTATAGAATGTCTTCATGTCAAGAATACTTATTTAGCTCTTACATTATACGTTCTCAGTCTATTCTTATCCTTCTTTTTTTTTTTTTTTTTTTTTTTGAGATGGAGTCTCACTCTGTCACCCAGGCTGGAGTGCAGTGGTGCGATCTCGGCTCACTGCAACCTCCACCTCCTGGGTTCGAGCAATTCTCCTGCCTCAGCCTCCCAAGTAGCTGGGATTACAGGTGCCTGCCACCATGCATTTTGTATTTTTAAGAGATGGGGGTTCACCATGTTGACCAGGCTGGTCTCAAACTCCTAACCTCAGATGATCCACCTGCCTCAGCCTCCCAAAGTGCTGGGATTGCAGGCATGAGCCACTGTGCCCGGCCAAGTCTATTCTTATCCATTTAAACTTAGGAATATATAAATAGCCAGATTCCTTTTATCACTTCTTTTATTTATATTTATATTTTCTCTTCATTTCCCTATGTTGAGGTGTTGGTTCTAATTCCTTTGTTGTATGGTTAAGAGTCCTTTCATTCCCTCAAATAACATATGCACTCACTTACTTTATTTTATTTATTTTTTAGACAAGATTTCATTCTGACACTTAGGCTAGAGTGCAGTGGCACAATTATAGCCCACTGCAGTCTCAAACTCCTGGGCTCAAGCAATCCTCCTGCCTCAGTCTTCCAAGCAGCTAGGACTACAAATGTGCACCACCACGCCCAGCCAATTTTTAAATTTTTTTGTAGAGACAGGTTGTCCCCATGTTGTGCAGGCTGATCGGAAACTCCTGGGCTCAAGTGATCCCCCCACCTTAGCCATCAAAAATGGTGGGATTACATGCATGAGTCACCATGTATGGCCCACTCACTTATTTTATATTTTATTTTTTATAGTTTTGTCTTTTGGTTGACTATCCTAAGTCAGTCATTCACGTAAACCAATTGTAAGCAATTCTGTGTGGTTTGTAAACAGTGACAAATTGAGAAAGTTGAAGAGTAGATGAGAAGATCATGGAGGGTCCATGTGCAGGTTTATGGAATATGGCTTTTATCCTGAATACATAGTTTTTTAAGCACAGAAAGATTTTTAAGCATAGGAACAATACGATTAGATTTGCCTGTCCACAGAAAGGGGAACAAAATTGGAAAGAGAGTAGGGAGAAGAATAACAATAAACTAGGTGAATGACAATTGAAGGTGTGTAATCACAGTGAACATGGAGCTGATAGGAGGTATTCAATATTTTTTTAGAGACAATGATAGTTCATATGCTTAGTAGTTGTCTGGTACTTTAATAGTTGCCTTTTTTGGGGTATTGAATAAGGGAATGGACAGAAACTGAAGCTTAAAAGTTAGGAATGGTGCTCAATTCAATGAGGGAGAAAGTTTACATTTATAAAATTTGTTCAAAATGTAGATGGCAGGTGTAGAGATTATGAAAGATTTGTTTCATGTGTTACTTATAACCAGAAATTGTCTATATTGTTCATATTTAACATTCATTGAATATTTATAAAGGTCTTGGTGCTTCTTCAGGTACTGAGAACAATTTTTAAAAAATTAATGATGAGTTCTTATTTTCAGGAGCTCAGAGAACAATAATACACTGTAATTTTTAGATGTATTCCGTTCTAATTAAGACTACAGGTATCATTAAGAAGAATATATTGCACAAATCTCTTATCAACTGTAATTTGGAGTCCTTAGGTAACTATTTTGGGATATCTTACTTGTTTCAGTTAACACGTCTGAAAAATCTACTTACCAGTCAAGTAGACCCACTTTGTTTTGTTGTGATCATGCTCCTGACTCTCCAACTTACCGGGGCTTCAACTAATCACTCCACATCTAACCATTTTAGAGCTAGCCCAGACATGTCTTCATTTATGTGTTGTACATTCTTGATTTTCTGTAGATTACTGTAGTCTTTGGGAGAGGTAAAAAACCCACAAACAACTGTTCCTTTATTTTACATTTATCATTTTCCCTCCATACCTTCAGAAATCTCTACACTACCCATCTTTTATGGCATTTTCAATTACCAAATTTATCTTATACTCCTCCTAGTGGTCATTTAGTAAATCTCTAATGATTAACTTTATGATACACCCCTTAGGCTTTTTAGAAGTCATCCTTTTCTAACCTAACAGTACTATTTTATTATTTTTGTAATATTTGACAAAATTATTATGATAAATCCATTAAAATTTAATGTACTTTTATAAACTTCAAAGACAAACATACACAAATAATTGTTTAGAAATACATATATGTAGGATAAAGCAAAAGAATGACAAACATAAAATTCTTTCAGGTTTGATGGGGCAGGGACAAAAGATATGGGAGGAGCATGTAAGTAGATGTAGTTTATTAGTAATGATCCAGGTTTATTTTATGGCCAACAGAATAGTATAATGAATGACATGTACCCATCACTGAGCTTTAACAATTACCAACATTTTGCTAATATATATTTTTTAATCTAGTGTCTTACCACTTTTTTCCCTTGGCATATTTTATAGCAAATCCCAGACAATGCACCATTTCATCAATGCTTACTTCTGTATCTCTAACTGATAAGGACATTTCTACCTTTATCTAAGCACCATGCTATTGTCACAAATAACATAATTAATAATAATACTTCATCCACAGTCACAATTTTGTGATGATATCAAAAACATGTTTTTACAGACATTTGTCTGTAAAATGTCCTAACTAGAATCCAAAAAAGATTTCTACATTGTATTTGAATACTATATTTCTTGTCTCTTTTATTCTTTAAAAGTCCCTTCCTTTTCTCTACACCCCTTTTTAAATTTATCCTTTTTAGAGGCAGGGTCTCACTGTGTTGCCCAGGTGAGAGTGCAGTGGCTATTCACGGGTGTGATTATGTTACACTAAAGCCTAGAACTCCTGGCTTCAAGCTGTCCTCCTGCTTCAGCACTCATCCTCCACAAGTAGCTGGTACTACAGTGCCTGCACCTGGTTCTCATTCCCTTTTTATGCCATTGGTTTGTTGGAAAAACCGTATTATCTGTCCAAGAGAATACACCTACATTCTGGACTTCAAATTACTTCTATATGGATGTATTTATCTTGTTCCTCTATTCCTTCTGTTTTCTATGAAATGGTAGTTATATATCTAAGGGCAGGCTGGATTACGGATTATTTGGGGTTTGATAAGAATTAAATTCTTTGGGGTTTTTGTGTGGTTTTGGGCAAGAGTATTTTATGGATGGCACTGAGTACTTTTATATTACATCATTAAGCACATAATGTCTGCTTATCTTACCTTTAAGGATGCTAAAATTAATTAGTGGTTTAGTGTAAAAGGTGTTCCTTAATATGCATGGGGAGGTACTACTTTAAGAAAATGCAAGATTTTAAAAATTAAACTTACAATGCAATAAGAAAGAAGATGAGGAGGCTGGGCACAGTGGCTCATGTCTGTAATCACAGCACTTTGGTAGACTGAGATCGCTTGAGGTCAGGAGTTCGAGACCAGCTTGACCAACATGGTGAAACCCCGTCTCTACTAAAAATAGAAAAATTAGCTGGGCGTGGTTGTCCATGCCTATAGTCCCAGCTACTCTGGAGGCTGAGGCAGGAGAATCACTTCAACCCGGGAGGTGGAGGTTACAGTGAGCAGAGATCGTGCCACTGCACTCTAGCCCAGGCAACAGACCAAGACTCTGTCTCAAAAAAAAAAAAAAAAAAAAAAAAAAAAAAAAAAGAGGACTAGAAAGTATGATTCAAAGCTCTGTTTCCTTATTCATAAAATATATTGGTTGTATTAGAATTGAATCTCAATTGCTCGTTATAGGCCAGTGAAACGAATATTTACGGTCCCAAGGTGAGTACTTCCTCTCTTCCCTTTCCTCAATGACAGCAGCTTTGAGATTTCAGCCTATCTTCATCTGTCTTTTTTACTACACTCTTTGGATTCAGGGTAGTAAATTTAGGTAGTTTATGGGTGACTTGAAGTATAACATAGAAGGAGAAACACAGAATCAAGATTTCAAAGGCCTTCCCAACTGAATTCCTATGATAAATTTTAAGTAATAATAATTAACTTTTTAAACAGGGTTCAACTCCACCAGTAACTGTTTTCAAAGGTTCAAAAAAACCTTACTTAAAAGAATGCATTTTGATTATTAACCATGATACCGGAGAATGTCGACTAGAAAAACTCAGCAGCAACATCACTGTAAAAAAAACAAGGTATGTGGTTTAATGAAATAAATTATATTATAAACATTAATTTCTAAGGAAATGTCAGGAAAAAATTTACTATATTAAGTAACATTATAATATAAGGTTTATTTATGTGTGGTACAAAAATGTTTTAATCTTTTTCTAAGTTTAAGTTTGGTGGCGGGCGCCTGTAGACCCAGCTACTCAGGAGGCTGAGGCAGAATGGTGTAAACCCGGGAGGCGGAGCTTGCAGTGAGCTGAGATCCGGCCGCTACACTCCAGCCTGGGCGACAGAGCAAGACTCCATCTCAAAAAAAAAAAAAAAAAATTTGATGGAGATCCTAAGCCAAAAGCTTTTTACCACATCACCCTGTGATATATAAAAGCTTGTTTTGCTTCTAAGTGCTTTCTATAGGTATAGGTATACTTTTTATCCTATTGTAGATACTTCTGTATAACTGGATTGAAGGGAGCCATTATACATTCTCTAAAATAATTTCATCTTCATTAGTAAAAATTTATTGAGTACCTATGCTGTGTAAGGTACTAGAAAAAGGAAAGTTTGCTCTGCAAACGCCTCAGAACTTCTGCGTTTTATTCAGGTAAACAGACCATTCCATTTAAAAAGTCAATAGGAGAATATACCCATCTCAAATCCTTTTTGGAAATAGGTGAGACATTACTTACCATGTAATATAAGGATGTTTGCTCTAAAAGCCATGCAAATAGTATAGACAAAAATTGCTCTAGGAATTAAGAAAAAGGAGAAGTAATGGTAGATCGGAACATTCAGGGAGGCCTTTTTGAGGTACCATAAGGGGAGGTTAGGATCATAAGAATTACCTTGGGTGCTTGTTAAAAATTAGTTCCTGAATCCAGCCTTAAATCAGGGAAGGATCCTGGGAAACTCTATTTTTTAATATCCCCTCACCTCTACCATCTATGCCCTGCTGTGATTCACACCAGAAGAAAGTTTGTGAAATACGATTTAATTGATTAGAGAGGAGATGAGGGTGTAAGCCAAGTTTGAAGGCAGGAATGTATCTGACTTATTCAGGGCCAATGAGTAAGACCTATTTGAACGGAGCAGAGGTTTGTCTCTGTACCCGTGTATATATTTTGGAAAGTAGGGGGCGATATTGATATTGGGCTAGAGGTAAGTTTGTAATTTCGTTGGTTGAGGTTAGTGCCATCAATATTAACTAAGAAATTAGGACATTATCTTGCTGGTAGTGGTTGCATATTAAAGTCTTTTTAACCAGGGATTGGCATGTTTACAGTTTTGTTTTAAAACATTAATTCAGTAGAAAAGCTGAGTAAATGAAACAATGCAGGAATCAGAAAAATGTATAAACCAGGATTTTTTGAGAGCAGAAATGAAGAGAAAAGTGAGGTTCTAAAGACTCTTTGAAGGAAGAACTGACAGGATTTGGTGACTGGAAATGGGAGAGGCAAAAATCAAGTATACTTTTGTTATACACTCTTCTTAAAGATGTTGAGAGAAAAGTATTTGAATCTCCTTTATTATCATGCCTGTCTTAAGTTATGAATGGAAACTGTAGAAGTGATTTAGTTTTAACAGAAATGATAATCTTAGAACTTAGGGAATATATTGTACCTGTTATACACTTATATTTTTCCTTTTATTTTAGTCATTTGTGAATATCTTATCTGTTCAATTTAAGCAATGGCTTTTTTTTTTTTTTTTTTTTTTTTTTTTAGTGGTTGTTTTATTTATTTTTAAATAGAGATGGGGGGTCTTGTTATATTGCCCAGGCTAGTCTTGAACTCCTGGCCTCAAGCCATCCTCCTTCCTCAGCCTCCCAAAGTGCTGGGATTACAGGCATGAGCCACTGCACCAGCCTGGATTTTTGTTTTTGGTTTTGTTTTATGAGATAAGGTCTCACTCTGTCACCCAGGCTGGAGTGCAGTGGCGCAATCATAGCTTACTGCAGCTTCAAACTCCTGGGCTCAAATGATCCTCCCACAGCCTCCTGAGTAGCTGAGATTACAGGTGTGCATCATCATGCCCAGCTAATATTTTTATTATTTTTATACAGACAGAGTCTCACTATGTTGACCAGGTTCGTCTTGAATTCCTGGCCTCAAGTAATCCTCCCACTTTGGCCTCCCAATATGCTGGGATTACAGGCATGAGCCACCAAGTGTGGCACTGGTTTTGTTTTTGTTCTTCTTTGTATCCCTCAATGGACATATGTATCACAGAAATAGAACTTGACAAATACTTGTTAAATTATGAACTAAATTAATGTTTTAATTACAGAATGTTACTCTAAAGATGTTTAGGAAAAAAGTGGTCAGTTTTAGTAACTTTGTAAGTTGAAATTTTTGTTACATTCCTGTCATACCTGTTTCAATATTTGATATTCTTAATTGCAGAGTTGAAGGAAGCAGTAAAATTCAGTATCGTAAAGAACAACAGCCACAACAAATGTGGAATTCGGCCAGGACTCCCAATCTTGTGAAACATTCTCCATCTGAAGATAAGATGTCCCCAGCATCTCCAATAGATGATATTGAAAGAGGTAAAATCTAAGTGTATATAACATCCCTTTATAAGAGATAATTAAGAAATGTTAAGGCCAGGTACGGTGGCTCACACCTGTAATCCCAGCACTTTGGGAGGCCGAGGTGGGTGGATCATGAGGTCAGTAGTTCAAGACCAGCCTGGCCAACATGGTGAAACCCCATCTCTACTAAAAATACAAAAATTAGCTGGGCTTGGTGGTGCACGCCTAGAGTCCTAGCTACTCGGGAGGCTGACACAGAAGAATCATTTGAACCCCAGAGGTGGAGGATGCAGTGAGCTGAGATTGCACTGCTGCACTCCAGCCTGGGTGACAGAGCAAGACTCTGTCTCAAAACAAAACAAAAAAAAAGAAATGCTAAATGAATTTTTTCATTTTAATTAACAGTGGTACTAATTATAAACGTTTACCAAGAGCATAATATTTTTTGTAATTATGCATTTTTCTGGGGTAAGGATGTAGCTTATGATTTTTAATTTTATGTAAACGATATCCATATAAGAGAATTTGTATCATTTTATTTACTTTTTTATTATATCTTAAGTTCTAGGGTACATGTGCACAACGTGCAGGTTTGTTACATATGTATACATGTGCCATTTTGGTGTGCTGCACCCAGTAACTCTTCATTTATATTACATATATCTCCTAGTGCTATCCGTCCCCCCTCCCCCTACTCCACAACAGGCCCTGGTATGTGATATTCCCCTTCCTGTGTCCAAGTGTTCTCATTGTTCAATTCCCACCTATGAATGAGAACATGCGGTGTTTCGTTTTCTATCCATGCAACAGTTTGCTGAGAATGATGGTTTCCAGCTGCATCCATGTCCCTACAAAGGACATGAACTCATCCTTTTTTATGGTTGCATAGTATTCCATGGTGTATATGTGCCACATTTTCTTAATCCAGTCTATCATTGATGGACATTTGGGTTGGTTCCAAGTCTTTGCTATTGTGAATAGTGCCGCAATAAACATACATGTGCATGTGTCTTTATAGCAGCATGATTTATAATATTTTGGGTATATACCCAGTAATGGGAAGGCTGAGTCAAATGGCATATCTAGTTCTGGATCCTTGAGGAATCACCATACTGTCTTCCACAATGGTTGAACTAGTTTACAGTCCCACCAACAGTGTAAAAGTGTTCCTATTTCTCCACATCCTCTCTAGCACCCGTTGTTTCCTGCCTTTTTAATGATTGCCATTCTAACTGGTGTGAGATGGTATCTCATTGTGGTTTTGATTTGCATTTCTCTGGTGACCAGTGATGATGGGCATTTTTTCATGTGTCTGTTGGCTGCAGAAATGTCTTCTTTTGAGAAGTGTCTGTTCACATCCCTTGCCCACTTTTTGACGGGGTTGTTAGTTTTTTCCTTGTAAATTTGTTTAAGTTCTTTGTAGATTCTGGATATTAGCCCTTTGTCAGATGGGTAGATTGCAAAAATTTTCTCCCATTCTGTAGGTTGCCTATTCACTCTGATGGTAGTTTTTTTTTTTTTCTTTTTTTTTTGCCATGTAGAAGCTCTTTAGTTTAATTAGATCCCATTTGTCTATTTCAGCTTTTGTTGGCATTGCTTTTGATTTAGTCATGAAGTCCTTGCCCATGCCTATGTCCTGAATTGTATTGTCTAGGTTTTCTTCTAGGGTTTTTATGGTTTTAGGTCTACCATTTAAGTCTTTAATCCATCTTCAATTCATTTTTGTATAGGGTGTAAGGAAAGGATCCAGTTTCAGCTTTCTACGTATGGCTAGCCAGTTTTCCCAGCACCATTTATTAAATGGGGAATCCTTTCCCCATTGCTTGTTTTTGTCAGGTTTGTCAAAGATCAGATGCTTGTAGATGTGTGGTGTTATTTCTGAGGCCTCTGTTCTGTTCCATTGGTCTATATATGTGTTTTGGTACCGTACCAGTACCATGCTGTTTTGGTAATTGTAGCCTTGTAGTATAGTTTGAAGTCAGATAGTGTGATGCCTCCAGTTTTGTTCTTTTTGCTTACGATTGTCTTAGCAATGTGGGCTCTTTTTTGTGTCGTATGAGTTTAAAGTAGTTTTTTTTCCCGATTCTCTGAAGAAAGCCATTGGTAGCTTGATGGGGATGGCATTGAATCTATAAATTACCTTGGGCAGTATGGCCATTTTCACGATATTGACTCTTCCTATCCGTGAGCATGGAATGTTCTTCCATTTGTTTGTGTCCTCTTTTATTTTGTTGAGCAATGATTTGTAGTTCTCTTTGAAGAGGTCCTTCATATCCCTTGTAAGTTGGATTCCTAGGTATTTTATTTTCTTTGTAGCAATTGTGAATGGGAGTTCACTCAGGATTTGGCTCTCTGTTTTTCCGTTATTGGCGTATAAGAATGCTTGTGATTTTTGCCCATTGATTTTGTATCCTGAGATTTTGCTGAAGTTGCTTATCAGCTTAAGAAGCCTTGGGGCTGAGACAATGGGATTTTCTAAATATACAATCATGTCATCTACCAACAGGGATAATTTGACTTCCTCTTTTCCTAATCAAATACCCTTTATTTATTTCTCTTGCCTGATTGCCCTGGCCAGAACTTCCAACGCTATGTTAAATAAGAATGCTGAAAGAGAGCATTCCTGTCTTGTACCTGTTTTCAAAGGGAATGCTTCCAGGTTTTTGCCCATTCAGTATGATATTGGCTGTGGGTTTGTCATAAATAGCTCTTATTATTTTGAGATATGTTCCATCAATACCTAGTTTATTGAGAGTTTTCAGCATGAAGGGCTGTTGAATTTTGTCAAAGGCCTTTTCTGCATCTATTGAGATAATCATGTGGTTTTTGTTGTTGGTTCTGTTTATGCAATGGATTACATTTATTGATTTGTATATGTTGAACCAGCCTTGCATCCCAGGGATGAAGCCGACTTCATTGTGATGAATAAGTTTTTGATGTGCTGCTGGATTCGGTTTGCCAGTATTTTATTGAGGATTTTCACATTGGTGTTCACCAGGGATACTGGTCTAAAATTCTCTTTTTTTGTTGTGTCTCTGCCAGACTTTGGTATCAGGATGATGCTGGCCTCATAAAATGAGTTAGGGAGGATTCCTCTTTTTCTATTGGTTGGAATAGTTTCAGAAGGAATGATACCAGTCCTTCTTTGTACCTCTGGTAGAGTTCCGCTGTGAATCCATCTGGTCCTGGCTTTTTTGTTTGTTTGTTTGTAAGCTATTAATTATTGCCTCAATTTCAGAACCTGTTATTGATCTATTCAGAGATTCAACTTCTTCCTGGTTTAGTCTTGGGAGGTTGTATGTGTCCAGGAATTTATCCATTTCTTCTAGATTTTCTAGTTTATTTGCATAGAGGTGTTTATAGTATTCTCTGACGGTAATTTGTATTTCTATGGGATTGGTGGTGATATCCCCTTTATCATTTTTTATTGTGTCTATTTGATTCTTCTCTCTTTTCTTCTTTATTAGTCTTGCTAGCAGTCTATCAATTTTGTTGATCTTTTTAAAAAACCAGTTCCTGGATTCATTGATTTTTTCAAGGGTTTTTTGTGTCTCTGTCTCCTTCAGTTTTGCTCTGATATTAGTTATTTCTTGCCTTCTGCTAGATTTGTTTGCTCTTGCTTCTCTAGTTCTTTTAATGGTGACATTAGGGTGTTGATTTTAGATCTTTCCTGCTTTCTCTTGTGGGCATTTAATGCTATAAATTTCACTCTACACACTGCTTTAAATGTGTCCCAGAGATTCTAGTATGTTGTGTCTTTGTTCTCATTGGTTTCAAAGAACATCTTTATTTCTGCCTTCATTTCGTTATTTACCCAGTAGTCATTCAGGAGCAGGTTGTTCAGTTTCCATGTAGTTACGTGGTTTTGAGTGAGTTTCTTAATCCTGAGTTCTAATTTGATTGCACTATGGTCTGAGAGACAGTTTGTTGTGATTTCTATTCTTTTACATTTGCTGAGGAGCGCTTTACTTCCAACTATGTGGTCACTTTTGGAATACGTGTGATGTGGTGCTAAGAAGAATGTATATTCTGTTGATTTGGGGTGGAGAGTTCTGTGGATGTTTATTAGGTCTGCTTGGTGCAGAGCTGAGTTCATGTCATGGATATCCTTGTTAACCTTCTGTCTCATTGATCTGTCTAATATTGACAGTGGGTGTTAGTCTCTCATTATTATTGTGTGAGAGTCTAAGTCTCTTTGTAGGTCTCTAAGGACTTGCTTTATGAATCTGGTTGCTCCTGTATTGGGTGCATAGATATTTAGGATAGTTAGGTCTTCTTGTTGAATTGATCCCTTTACCATTATGCAGTAGTCTTCCTTGTCTTTTTTGGATCTTTGTTGGTTTAAAGTCTGTTTTATCAGAGACTAGGATTGCAACCCCTGCTTTTTTTTGTTTTTCATTTTCTTGGTAGATTTTCCTCCATCCCTTTATTTTGAGCCTATGTGTGCCTCTGCATGTGAGATGTGTCTCCTGAATACAACACACTGATTGGTCTTGACTCTTTATCCAGTTTTCCAGTCTGTGTCTTTTAATTGGAGCATTAAGCTTATTTACATTTAAGGTTAATATTGTTATGTGTGTATTTGATCCTGTCATTATGATGTTAGCTGCTTATTTTGCTCATTAGTTGATGCAGTTTCTTCCTAGCATCGATGGTCTTTACAATTTAGCATATTTTTGCAGTGGTGGGTATCGGTTGTTCCTTTCCATGTTTAGTGCTACCTTCAGGAGCTCTTGTAAGGCAGACCTGGTGATGACAAAAATCTCTCAATATTTGCTTGTCTGTAAAGGATTTTATTTCTCCTTCACTTATGAAGCTTAGTTTGGCTGGATATGAAATTCTGGGTTGAAAATTCTTTCCTTTAGGAATGTTGAATATTGGCTCCACTCTCTTCTGGCCTGTAGAGTTTCTGCCAATAGATCTGCTGTTAGTCTAATGGGCTTTCCTTTGTGGGTAACCTGACCTTTCTCTGGCTGCCCTTAACATTTTTTCCTTCATTTCAACTTTGGTGAATCTGACAATTATGTGTCTTGGAGTTGCTCTTCTCAAGGAGTATCTTTGTGGTGTTCTCTGTATTTCCTGAATTTGGATGTTGGCCTTCCTTGCTAGGTTGGGAAAGTTCTCTTGGATAATATCCTGAAGAGTGTTTTCCAACTTGGTTCCATTTTTCCCATTACTTTTAGGTACACCAATCAGACGTAGATTTGGTCTTTTCACATAGTCCCATATTTCTTGGAGGCTTTGTTCATTTCTTTTTACACTTTTTTCTTTAAACATCTCACTTCATTTCATTCATTTGATCTTCAATCACCGATACCCTTTCTTCTACTTGATCTGATTGGCTACTGAAGCTTGTGGAAGCGTCATGTATTTCTCACGCCATGGTTTTTAGCTCCATCAGGTCATTTAAGGTCTTCTCTATGCTGTTTTTTCTAGTTAGTCATTCATCTAATCTTTTTTCAAGGTTTTTAGCTTCTTTGCAATGGATTTGAACATCCTCCTTTAGCTTGGAGAAGTTTGTTATTACTGATCGTCTGAAGCCTTCTTCTCTGAACTCGTCAAAGTCATTCTCTGTCCAGCTTTGTTCCATTGCTGATGAGGAGCTGCATTCCTTTGGAGGAGAAGAGGCACTCTGATTTTTAGAATTTTCAGCTTTTCTGCTCTGCTTTCTCCCCATCTTTGTGGTTTTATCTACCTTTGGTCTTTGACAATGGTGACATACAGATGGGGTTTTGGTATGGATGTCCTTTCTGTTTGTTAGTTTTCCTTCTAGCAGTCTGGACCCTCAGCTGCAGATCTGTTGGAGTTTGCTGGAGTTCCACTCCAGACCCTGTTTGCCTAGGTATCACCAGCGGAGGCTGCAGAACAGCAAATATTGCAGAAGGGCAAATGTTGCTGCCTGATCCTTCCTCTGGAAGCTTTGTCTCAGAGGGGCACCTGGCTGTATGAGGTGTCAGTCGGCCCCTACTGGGAGGTGTCTCCCAGTTAGGCTACTCAGGGGTCAGGGACCAACTTTAGGCAGTCTGTCCATTCTCAGATCACAAACTCTATGCTGGGAGAATCAATACTCTCTTTAAAGCTGTCAGACAGAGACATTTAAGTCTGCAGAAGTTTCTACTGACTTTTGTTCAGCTATGCCCTGCCCCCAGAGGTGGAGTCTACAGAGGCAGGCAGGCCTCCTTGAACTGCGGTGGGCTCCACCCGGTTCAAGCCTCCAGGCCACTTTGTTTACCTATTCAAGCCTCAGCAATGGCAGATACCCCTCCCCCAGCCTCACTGCTGCCTTGCAGTTTGATCTCAGACTGCTGTGCTAGCAGTGAGCGAGGCTCCGTGGGTGTAGGACCCTCCAAGCCATGTGTGGGATATAATCTCCTGGTATACCATTTGCTAAGACCATTGGAAAAACACAGTATTAGGGGTGGGAGTGTCTCGATTTTCCAGGTACTGTCTGTCACGGCTTCCCTTTGCTAGGAAAGGGAATTCGCCAACCCCTTGCACTTCCTGGGTGAGGCAATGCCCTGCCCTGCTTCGACTCACACTCTGTGGGCTGCACCCACTGTCCAACAAGCCCCGGTGAGATGAACCCCGTACCTCAGCTGGAAATGCAGAAGTCACCCATCTTCTGCATGGCTCACACTGGGAGCTGTAGACTGGAACTGTTCCTATTCAACCATCTTGGAACCTCCCCTTGTATCATTTTAAATTACTATTCAGGGTAAAAAAAAAAATGACTTTTTAGAAATATATAACTGGAGTTTTCTTCTTTTTGGCATTTGTGATGACTCAAATTCAATTCTTCACAGCATCTTCCTATCAAAATGTTTATGTATGGCCAGGTCGTACATATTTAAAATGTCACCAATTCCATAGGGAAATGAGGAAATATAGTAAGCAGAATAAGCAAGCACATTTTTCTGAATTGCTGCTTACTTCTCAGAAGGGAGGTATTTTTAGGGAAGTACATACAGTCCTTTTGTAAGTAAGAAAACTTAAATCTCCATTTTTTTTTCTAGCTGCAATGTGGGTTATCGATGTAGTAATTGTGGCTGCAGTGAGACCCTGGTCACTAAAGTATATTTGCTTCTACACTTTGCCTTCTTAAAATTTGCACATAGCCATCCAATTTCATTGTTCTCTTCTAAGCCCAGTAGAGTATTCATTTTCTAATTGATTAGTAGCTCCTATACAAACAATAAAAAAGACAAGTCCAGAACGCTTGGTGGTACAAGGGGTCTTGAATTTTATTTTTTTTTACATCATACTTGCTTCCAAATGGATTTGAATTATGATATCTTCATATACATGAATACAATAAAATATTGGTACAGAAAATCAAGATATTGAAGCAAATTTGCTGATCATTAACACATTAAATTGCCAGGTGTGGTGGTGTACACCTATAATCCCAGCAGTTTGGGAGGACAAGGCAGGTGGATCACTTTAGCTCAGGAGTTTGAAACCAGCCTGGGCAACATGGTAAAACCCCATCTCTACAAAAAAATACAAAATTAACTGGGTGTGGTGGTGTATGCCTGTAGTTCCAGCTACTTGGGAGGCTAAGCTGGGAGGATCACTTGAGCTTGGGGAGGCCAAGCCTTCAGTGAATAGTGATTGTGCCACTGCACTCCAACCTGGGTGACAGAGTGAGACTCTGTCTCAAAAAATGAAATAATAATAAAAATAATAATAATTTAGCTCTGAGCTTCTAACCATCAAGAAAAAAAGGGAGACACAAGCAGCATATGTTGTATTATCGGATAGGTTACAAAGAATCAGACTTTTTCCTGTTACTAAATTCTGAAAGGAATTCGTCATATGGAACGTTTTTCTAGGGAGCATTAAACTTTATATAGTGTTCTCAATGGTAATTTTACAGTAAAAGTAGAAGTTCTTCCATGTGACAGTTTTTTAATAGAGGCCTTAATAAAAGTATTGTATCGAAGCATAACTCAGGGAAAAGAAAGTTGTAGAGGACGCAAGGCACAGTGGCTCATGCCTATAATTCCACCACTTTAGGGGCCCAAGGTGGGAGGAGCATTTGAGTCCAGGAGTTCGAGAACAGCGTAGGCAGCATGGTGAAACCTCATCTCAATTAAAAAATTATAAAAATTAAAAATTTAAAAAAAGAAAGTTGCAGAGGATAAGTTAATATCTCCAACCATAAAGCTTTCTATTTCTAACTTAGTATGAGAATGGAACTTCATTTACATTGAGATATTTGTATAACATGTTCCTTAGATTGCATTCTATAAAATATTTTCTTGACCCTACTGTGCCACTGACTACTGTTAAAATGGTTGAATCATCTTTTCAAGTTTATGTCTGGCAGTTATATTAGTATTTTTGTAGCTTAAATTTTACATTTACATCTTCGAGCTATCTAGAATTGAGTTTGAGATAAGATAGAGGCTAGGTGCAGTGGCTCACGCCTGTAATCCCAGCACTTTTGGGAAGCTGAGGTGGAGGATTGTTTGAGGCCAGGAGTTTAAGATAGCAAGATCCCATCTCTACAAAAAAAAAATATATATATTTTTTTTTTAAAAAGAAATAAGATGGATCTAAAATTCTACTCCCCATACCCAGAGACAACTCACAGCTGGAAGTACCAGCAAACAGGATGATACCACAGTGAGTGATTGCAGTCCTCAAAGTGTTCTCCCTTTATGCCTGGCCTGAGACTCCCCTCCTCCATCAGAGACACTCTATGGCTAGAAGGTCCCTGCAGGTAGAATTCTATTGTAATAAGCATTCAGCCTGGGAAGACTGTTTATACTACCTCCTAGACCTGCCTCCCTGCCCTATTAACCTAAGATTCTTCTCTCTCATCTAAAGACATCTTGAGACTGGATCACACCAATAGATGGGATCCTGCCACAACAAACAATTTGCTAGGAAGCACTTTCCTTTCCTCCACCCCTCCAAGCAGGGGAGCCAATCACCAAAAAAAAAAAAAAAAAAAAAAAAAAATTGCCAGGCTCAGAAAGCACTCTTTATCCCAGGCAAGAGACTCCATTTCTCCACCTATACGCACCATATCTCCTTGCCTGGTGAAGTCCCTTCTTTTCATCACATAGCACCAGCAGAGATCATCAGGGACCCCAGCTGCTGGAGATTTAGTTAAGAAGACCAAGATAATACTGCAAAAACTCTGGAAACGAGATTTTCATTTAAACCACAGCCCACAACAGTAGGCAAGAATATGCACGCTAAACCTCAACTGGGTGATTGCCTACTAAAATTAAAAATGTGAATAAGATATAGATCTCCCCTAGCATAAAAACCAAGATATCCAAGATACAATAGAAAATTACCTGTCATGGCCAGGTACAGTGGCTCACATCTGTAATCCCAGCACTTTGGGAGGCCAAGGTGAGCAGATCACTTGAGGTCAGGAGTTTGAGATCAGCCTGGCCAATGTGGTGAAACCCTGTCTCTACTAAACCCTGTCTCTACCCTGTCTCTACAAAAATTAGCTGGGTGTGGTGGTGCACACCTATAATTCCAGCTACTTGGGAGACTGAGGCAGGAGAATTGCTTGAACCCAGGAGGTAGAAGTTGCAGTGAGCCAAGATCGTGTCACTGCACTCCAGACTGGGCGACAGAGCAAAACTCTGTCAAAAAGAAAGAGAGAGACAGAGAGAGACAGAGAGAGAGAGAGAGAGAGAGAGAGAGAGAGAGAAAAGAAAATTACCTGTCATAACATAATTTGTGATTCAGGAGAATCACATGAATGAGAAAAGACAATCAACTGATACCAACACCAAGACGAATCAAATGTTAGAATTATCTGACAATGATCTTTAAATGACTATCACGAATATGGTTCAGTTGTACATTCCCTTGAAACAAATGAAAAAAATAAGAAATAGAAAATCACATTAAAGAAATAGAAGTTTTACGTAAGAATCAAATGGAAATTATAGAACTGACAAATACAATAACAACAAAAATACTCACTGGATGGGCTCAGTGCTAGGGAGTGGATAGAATCAGTTTACTTGTGGATGTATAGAATCCACTCAACCTGAAAATAGAAAATAGACTGAAACAAGATGAGTATATCCCCAAGAATCTGTGGAAGAATGACAAAATATCCAATATTTGTGTCATTGGAGTCTCAAAGAAGAGGGAGAGCAGGGTTAAAAGAGTATTTAAAGAAATATGTGCAAAAACTTCCCAAGTTTTATGAAAGATATAAACCCACAGATGTAAAAACCTGAACAAACCCCAAATAGGATAAACCTAAAGAAATTGATGCCAAGGTACATCATAATGAAACATCTGAAAACTAAAGGCAAAGAGAAAAGTGTTGAAAGCAAGAAAGAAATGACATATTACCTATGAAAGAATACCATTCAGTTAACATCAGATTTCTCATCTGAAGTCATGGAGCCCAGAAGGAAGTGGCATAATATTTTTCAAGTGCTGAAAGAAAAAAAACATGTTAAGTGTGAATTCTGTATCTACCAAAATGCTTCTTCAGTAATGAGGGGTAAATAGCCTGCTTCAGAAAGGAAAACTGAAATAATTTGTTCCTAGGAAACTATCCTTAAATATTGGCTATATAAAGTCATTCAGACAGAAGAGAAACGGTAAATGGAGGAATCTTAAGAGTATCAGGAAGACAGAAACAACAACAGAAAGAGCAAACATATCAATAAGTACAATTGATTATAGTATTCCTCACGGCTTTTCTAAATCGTATGTGATGACTGAAACAAACGTAGTAATACCTTCTGATACCCAAAATAATGATATTTCAAAGTGGACCTACATGGATATGAGGTTTACTTAGAATGGGAATGCATTGACAAATCAGGTATGTATATTGAAAAACCCAAACCAACTACTAAGAAAAATATACAAAATGACACCTTTTAAAACTTTGTAAATTAATTGAGATGGCATTCTAAAATGGTTCAAGTAACCCACAGAAAGGCAAGACAAGAGAAATGAAATACAGAGGAAGCAAACAGAAAACAAATAACAAATTGACACACTTAAGCCCTAACATATATCAATAATTACTTTAAATATATATCGTCTAAATAAGCCAATTAAAATGCAGATATTGGCAGACTGTATAAAAAGCGCACTCAACTATATGCTGTTTATAAGAAACTAATGAAATATGTAGCTTGAAAGTAACAGTATAGAAAATATATACCATTTAAACATTAATGTTAAAAAGCACAAACATGTGGCTATATTAATATCAGATAAAGGTGACTTAAGGGCAAAATAGGCCGGGCGCAGTGGCTCACACCTGTAATCCCAGCACTTTGGAAGGCCGAGGCAGGCAGATCACTTGAGGTCAGGAGTTCGTGACCAGCCTGGCCAACATGGTGAAACCCCATCCCTATTAAAAATACAAAAATTAGCTGGGCGTGGTGGCACACACCTTAATCCCAGCTACTCAGGAAGCCGAGGCAGGAGAATCGCTTGAACCTGGGAGGAGGAGGTTGCCGTGAGCCAAGATTGCACCACTGCACTGCAGCCTGGGTGACAGAGTGAGACTCCGTCTCAAAAAAAAGAGCAAAATAAATTACTACAAAGAAGTACATTAATAATGATTAAAGTATTAATTTACTAGGAAGACATCAATGTGTATACATCTAACAACTGAACTGAACTGAGAAAAACATGAAGCAAAAACTGATAGAACTGAAAAGAGAAATCTGTAAATCCACAATTATGCCTGGTTTTTTCAACACTCTGCTCTCAGCAACTAATAGAACTACTAGACAGAAAATCAACACAGATATAGGAAATCTGAGTAACACGATCAACCAACAGGATGTAACTGACAGATACATAACATGCCACACAACAGCAGAATACACATTTTGTTTCAAGTGCCCATGGAATATTTACTAAGATAGACCATATCCTGAGCCATAAAACAAATCTCAATAGATTTATAGAAACTGAAATCATACAGAGTATGTATCTGACCATAATGGATTCAAACTAAAAATCAATAACAGACAACAGGAAGAATCTCTAAACACTTGAAAATTAAACAACACATTTCTAAAGGATCCATGGGTTAAAGAAGAATCATCAAAGGAAATTAAAAATACATGCAACTAAATGTATTAAGTTAACATAGCATGTCAAAATATGTGTAATGCAACTAAAGAAGTTCTGAGAGGGAAATTTATGGCACTAAATGCTTACATTAGAAGTGAGGAAAGTTATCATATTAATTAATTTAAGTCCCTTTTTTAGGAAAGTAGAAAAAGAAAAACAGATTAAACCCAAAGCAAGCAAAAAGAGACAAATAATGAAAATAAGAAGTGATATCAAGGAAACTGAAAACAATAGAGAAAATTAATGAAACAAAAAGGAAGTCATCAGAGAATACTGCTGATAAACTTCTAGTAAGATTGATAAAAATGAAAAGACAGAAGGCACAAATTACTAATATCAGGAATGTAAAGTACAACTTCTATCTATAATCAGGAAAGTAATGAATTTACTACAGATCCAGCAGCCATTAAAAGTATTATAAAGAAATGGTAGGCTGGGTGTGGTGGTTCACGCCAGTAATCCCAACACTTTCGGAGGCCAAAGCAAGAGGATTGCTTGAGCCTAAGAGTTTGAGACCAGCCTAGGCAATATAGTGAGACTCTGTCTCTACAAAAAAAAACTTTTTTAGATTAGTCAGGTGGTCAGGCGTGGTGATGTGCACCTGAGTAGTCCCAGCTACTCGGGAGGCTGAGGTGAGAGGATTGCTTGAGTCCAAGAGGTTGAGCGGCAGTGAGCCATAGTTGTGCCACTGTACTCCAGCCTGGATGACAGAGCAAGACCCTATCTAAAAAGAAAAGAAAAGAAATATTATAGCTTTGTGCTCATAAATTTGACAATTTAGAGGAAATGGACTAGTTCCTCAAAAGCTAAAAACTACCAAAACTCAACTAAGGTGAAGTAAGCAACTTGAATAGTTCTATCAACATTGAATAAATTAAATTAGTAATTAAAAAGCACTCCCAAAAGAAATAGCCAGACCCAGAAGCCTACCAAACATTTAAAGAGAATTAACACCGACATTACACAATCTCTTCTGGAAAAAGGAAAAGGAAGGAATATTTCTAAGCTCATTTATGAGGCCAGTATTACCCCCAATACCCAAACCAGATAAAGACAGTACAAGAAAAGGAAAACTATGAACCAATATCTCATATGAACTTAAACTCAAAAATTATCAATGAAATATTAGTAAATTGAATCCAACATTGTAAAACGATAATTATACAACATGAACAAGATAACATTCCTATTCTCACATTATATTTAGGAGTATGGATGAGGGTGAGAGGGAGGGTGGGGAAGATACAAGCAGTAAACAAATAAGTATTCAACTGAATTTCAGAAATAAGTGTCTTGAAGAGAATTAAACTAGGCAATGGGGGTTGCAGAATGGAGAGGAAGGAACCTTTTGAGAAGGTTACACTTAAACTGATTCAAGAAGGAGCCAGCCTTTCAGAGATCTAGAATCTTCTCAAGAGACACCATTAATGAAAGGAAAAGTCTAGCTACAGACTTGGGGGAACCTGGAAGAAATATTCACAAATGCGTATGTGTGACAAAGGGCTCATAGCCAGAAGAATTAGCTATAAAGAACTCTTACTAATCAGTAAGCAAAAGACAGACAAACATAAAAATGGACAAAAGATTTGAACAGGCTTATCACAAAAGATGATATTCAAATGGCCAGTAAGCATATAAAAAACACTGCTTCATATTATCACATCAAATAAATGAAAATTAAAACTACAAGAAGTTACCATTGTACACCCATCAGACTCACTATACCAAGTGTGTGTGTGCCCTAGTGAGGGAAGATATGAAGCATCTGTGACTCATACCTTGCTGGTTGGAGTGTAAAACCAGTTTGAAAACTGGGAGTTTTTAATGAAATTAAACCTATGCCTATTGTGACTTAGCAATTTCTCTCTAACTTTCTACCTAAGAGAAGTATGTATATAAATTCAAAAAGACTTGTAGAGGAATTTTCATAACAATTATATTCATAATATCCAAAACTGAAAACAATGCAAATATTCATAAATGGAAAATGGGTAACCAACTTGTGGTATATTTATATCATATCATATCATATCATATCATATCACATCATATCATATCATAGCAGTAGAGAAAAATAGTCTACAGATTAATTCAGTAACATGAATAAATATAAAAACATTATGTTAAAAGAAGGCAGACCAAAAAGTACATGCTGAGTGAATCTATTTGTATGAAGTTCAAGAATAGACAAAAATCTTTGGTAATAGAAGTCAAAATGGTGATTAGTGACTGGAAAAGAGCATAGGAGAATATTCATGGGGATGCAAATATTCTATATCTTGATCTCAGTGGTAGATATACAGGTTTTATATATGCTAAAATGTACCTAGCTGTACATTTTACTTTATGGAAATTATGTATTAAACAAACAAACAAAAGATCTGAGTAAAGAATATACCAGGCAGAGGAAACAGCTAGTACAAAGAACATAGCCTGGAAATGGGTTTAATGTGGTCAAATAATAGAAAGCCAGTGTGTCTATAATAGGGAGAATGAGGGAGTGGGCTAAAAATTACCAGTTAACTTAATGTAGCAGTGTACTAAGATGATAACAAATGGCAATGTGTTAACTGAGTATATTATTGACTTAGAATTTTTTGGTTTAAAAAATTTTGTTCAACTATTTGACATTTGTATCATATAGGAAAATATTGACTTGAAAGTCAGTAGACTTGCCTCTACCCATATATAACTGACAACTTTTGACCTTTCTGGATCTTCATTCCCTCATTTATAAAATTATGAAGTTGTTCTAAATGGTGGCTGAAGACCTTCCCAACTATGATTTTTTTGTGTGTCTAGAACTTGAAAAACACTAAACAAAAGAAGACATCATTATTATTCTTTTTATCTATAGAAATATGTATAGCCAAAGTTATAATGGGAACTGGCTTTTCAAAAATACTTAGAATATTTTAAATCCCTATTAAGGGAGCAGGGGGGAAACCTATAGATGCTTCATCAAAATGTTGTCTAGGAAAACCAGGAAAAGAATGAAGTTCATCTGTTACATTATCACATTACATTATATGTATTTAAAGGAATAAAAAATAATCAGAAGACAGTTTCTGCCAAAATAGATTTTAATTTTCATAGTTTTTCACAGTATTTACTTCATATTTGAGTCACCTGTATATTTAAGTACAATGGTTTAAATAAATGTGGAGTTTAGATTTAGACCTTGTCTATCCCTTTTAGTTTCTGTAATCCAATCATTGAAGTATGGCTTGGTGGTAGAATAGTTTTGTGTTTTAATAAAATGCTTTAAGTACTGTAAATATATGTTTGATTTTAGTTTCAACAGTTTCTTAAAAACTAATACATTCAATTTTTATTATATTTATTTAGCATTTTTTATTTAACCTATCTATTCATTTCTTCTTATTTTCAGAACTGAAGGCAGAAGCTAGTCTAATGGACCAGATGAGTAGTTGTGATAGTTCATCAGATTCCAAAAGTTCATCATCTTCAAGTAGTGAGGATAGTTCTAGTGACTCAGAAGATGAAGACTGCAAATCCTCTGCTTCTGATACAGGGAATTGTGTCTCGGGACATCCTACCATGGCACAATACAGGATTCCTGATATAGATGCCAGTCATAATAGATTTCAAGACAACAGTGACCTTCTGATGAATACTTTAAGTAAGTATACATAAACACAGGCAACTGGAAAAGTAAGAATTTATAGTGGACCCGTATTGATTGTCACCTAAAATTTGGATAAAGAAAAAGATTCCTATTTTTTGCATTTGATACTATTAACAATTACATTTTTTATTGAATTATGGTTTTATTTTGAATCTGTAACATAATGCCTTCTTGGTTTTTCTCCCATCTCTCTAGATAATCTTTCCTTTCATTCCTTTTCAAGTTTATATGATCTTCTGCTCAGTCATTAAAGTTGGAGTTTTGCGAGGCTTACTTTTGGGTTCTTTTTTTCTTTTCATTCTACAATTTTTCCCTAGATAATCTCCTCCATGTTTCTGTTGCAGTCAGTACTTATGTGTAGATAACTTGCAAATTTGTATCTCTGATTCAAACCTCTAGGCTTTAGACACGTGTTTAACATCATCCCCCATCATCTCATCACCTTCAATTTACTTTGTCCAAAACCAACTCATAATCAATCTTTGGCTCACTGTGTTACCTCTTAGTGAAGGTAGCATACATCTAATTATGCAAATCATAAGTATAATTATTTTCAATGACTGAATTTCTTCCTCTTTACAGTGTAGCCACTCGTTCATCAAGTCCTGTTTGTTTTGCCTCTTCTATATTTCTCAAAGTCATCTGCTTCTCTGCATCTCCGCCACTATCACAGTAGTTCAACCTATTATTTCTTGCCTTATCTACTACAATGACCTAACTGGTTCACGCCTTTATCTAGTCAAGCCCATTTTTGATCCATTATGTACATTGTAGCCATATTGATTTTTTTCACAATTCAAATACAATTTGTCATCTCTTCTGCTTTATACTTTTTAGTAGCTTGTAATTTCTTTTAATATAGAAGCAAAACACCTTAACATAGTGGTCTTGATTTTTCTTTTCTAACAACACGTGCTTTCTTTTTGCCACTGTACTCAAATACTTTCACTCACATCAGGACCCTTATACATGCTGTCCATTCAGCCAGAAACACTTCCTTCTTTTCATGTGATTTTTTCTCCTTTAGATTATAGTTCAAAGTTACTTTCTCTAGGAAGTCTTTTTCACCTTTCTGACAAGGTCCTATCTTTTATAGACTTTTAGAATATCAGATATGTCCTCTTTATATCAATTGTTTGACAGTAGTAAATTTACATTAATTTGTGTGATTTGCTCTCTTTCTCTAGAGTATAATGTTCCATGAGAACAAGGACCTTGTTTGTTTTTGCTTATCATTGAATTCTAGCACTTAGCACATGGTACTTGACACATAATAGATGCTCAGTAAATACTTTTAAATAAAAGCATGCAGGTTGGTATTACCTGGGGAGAATGGAATTTTCTGTATATTTAAAATTAATCCCACTATGTGTATTAATAATGAAAAAAGTAAGCAGCTAGAAAGACTGATTAGCTTTAGCCTAATGATAGAACTAAAGAAGGGAGAAGCCAAGACTGAGAGGCAGATAATTGGTAAAACTATGGGTTAATTAGGGACCAGCAAAGATATTTTGAATTTCCAGTTATTTAGTGTTATTCTTGACTTGGGAAGTAATATTGGAATATTTGATTTTTTGAATGGCCAAGGGAACATGGAGAAAACTCGGCTTGGTGGTACTAAATGAGAATCTGAGTAAAAGCTAGAAAAAATTTTCCAGAAATTAATAAGTTCTATAGTAAATTGAGCACATGTCTAGGAATCAGCATATCTGTATTATATTCCTGACTTCCTTATCACTTATTAGTTATGTAACTAATAACACTACACTTAACTTTCTTGTAGCTTCAATTTCCTCATTGAAAGTGGAGGTCACATTGCCTTGTAGAACTTTGAAGGGGTTCAGCATATTTTATATTTTAGAATTTCTTTTTATATCTAGAATAGTTTTCTGGTAAAACATGGCACAGTTAATTTATGTTTTTAAAACCCCTTCTCTGCTAAACAAATAGGAACAATGGGTAAAGTATTAAAAGGTAAAACCCAGACATGGCCAGAATCAAATAATATAAGATAAACATCTCTAAAGAGAAGAACTGGAATATACACACAAAACAGTGGGCTTAGTGGAGCTGAAGCCATTGGATCTGAGTTCAAAAGAAGGTGATATTGGTAAGGATCTTGGTACTTTCAGGGAAAGGTATAATAACATAATCAGAACTTTTAGGGAAACTTTTAGGGAAATAATCAGAACTTTCAGGGAAAGGTATAATAATATAATCAGAACTTTTAGGGAAAGTTTTAGGGAAATAATCAGAACTTTCAGGGAAAGGTATAATAATATAATCAGAACTTTTAATAGTTTAAAACTTTTAAACTATTAAAACTTTTAAACTATTAAAGTTCTGATTCAGTGAACCTGAGTCATACTTTCTATTTGATGCTAGAGAACGTGTGTTGTTGGGGGTTAGTAGGGGAAGGGAGAGAGGGTTGATAGAGGTGAGGATAAATAATAAAAGAAGTTTGGAAGAAATAACCAGTTAATAAAAGAGATCGGAAGAAATAGACATTTACATATTGACTGAGGCTACTGTGTTTTAGAAGGTGTGGGCATAGGGTCTGTAGAACCTTGATATCCATTGACTCCTTGAAGGGATCTAGTATATTTACAATATACCCAGGGGATAACAACCTCCAAATGTGATTATGAAACCTGTTTCTGGTAATGGATCTCAGAGGACTAGGTAGAGGGAACTACAAAACCCTGTCAGAGTGGTGTGAGGATAGAGAAAAACAGAAATTTTCCACTCAAAATGAGCAATCATAATTCTAAAACAGAAGAAAAAAGTCTAATGCCAAGAAAGTCAGCCAACAAAATTAATAGTTAGGGCAGGGATTCTTTCCAAATGAAAATCTTTTTACAGAGCAATTAAGACAGACATTTAAATAAGTATGCTAAAAGCATTCAAAGAGATAAATGAAGATACAGCTTTTAAAAGAATTATAAAACAAAGCCAGGAAGAAATGAAACAAATCTAATAGATTATAAAAAAGAATAAATTAGACTAGTCATTGAAATTTTTTAAAAAACCAGTAAATGAGAGAAACTGTAGACTGGACACAGTTGAAGAATAAATTTGTGAAATAGAAGATAATATTGAGGAACTATCCCAAAACACAATATAAGAGAGACAGAAAAATAAAATGGGAGACCAACTTAGAGATAGAAAAGATTGAGAAGAGTAAACATTACGCAATAGAAAGTCCAAGAAAGAATGGAGGAGATAGTATAAAAACTTAATCCTGAGAATTTTCCAGAATTGAAGAAACCCATGAATTTTTACTTCAGCTAATAAGCAGGATAAATAAAAATAAATCTAGACCTCAAAACATGATCGTGAAACTACAGAACATCAAGGATGAAATAACCTTAAAAGCTACAGAGAAGACAACCTACAAAAGAAGAATAGGCTGACAGCAGACACTCTTAGCTAGATAGGTAAGCCAAAAGATAGTGGGGGAAATATCTTTCAAGTGTTGAAGGACAATAATTCTAGCTAGAATTTTATACCCAAACACAATGTCATTCAAGAGTAAAATAATTTTCAGGCACATGAAAACAGTTTATTGTTTGTAGAATTTAGCAAATGTATTATTAACAGACATATATATGTTTTATATATATATATATTTCGGCAGAAAGAAAAGTGAAAACAGAAGGAAAGTGTGGAATATGAGAAACAGTAGTGAGCAAAGAAATAGATGAAATGCCAGGAAATCTGATTAACCTTTGACTATAAAGATAACAAGTCTGTTTTAGATGTTTGTACATTTGGAAGTTTTTTTTTGAAGATTAAAGCTAAAACTCTAGACAATAGTTGTTGAGAGAGTATTCAATCAGTAGTTTAAGTAAGCTAAGATCCATGTCATGTTAGGAAGATAGAAACACTGAATTTGACTTTATTAGATAAATTTGTAGTTAGTTACGTATCCTAAAATGTTAAGGTTACCATTTAATTAATAAATACAATCTATAGTTCCCACATAATCAGTGGAAAAACCAGGGAACATAGAAAACTTTATGTAGTAGAAAGCAGAGAAGAAGAAGTGAAAGAAAGTGATTGATCAACCCAAAACAGAAAATATGAAGTAGAAATAAATCTCAATCTATCAGTAATAACAAAAGCAAAGCATTTTATCCACCTAATAAGAAACAGATTATCAGATTAGATTTTTTAAAAACGCCATATGCTGATTATAACAAATTTTCTAAAAACCATATGGAAAATAAAGAGATAGAAAAAAAGATGCTAGCTAAGTAGTAATTACAACAAAAATCTGGATCATCAATATCAGAAATAATAGACTTTAAGGCAAAATGTACTCCTAGAGGATAAAGGGGCTTGATAAACTACGAGAAAAGGTTCAGTTCACCTGGAAGATAAACAATTCTGAATTCGTATGCATGTGATAACATATCTTCACTATGTGTGTGTGTGTGTATATATATAAAACATAACAGAAGTAGTAGAAATTGACAAGTCTATTTTAGTGGGAGATTTTATTAATCTGTAATCAAGCAGAAAAAATTTAGTAAGAGCATGAAATCTGTAAATACATAATAGACATACCTGCTCTAATAGTGAATACATAGAATCCTACAATCCAAAAATGCAAAGCGAGTGGTCATATTTAAGATGCATATGAAACATTTACAGAAATTTACGTCTTACTAGGACAAAGACAATAACAGATTACAAAGAATTCATTTTTTAATGAACATATTATGATTATAATATGATGAAAATATAAATAAATAAAAATTAATTTAAAATAAGTTTAGAAATTTCAAAGCACAGGCCTAATAACTTACATGTTAAAAGGCAACTATAATGAAATTACAAAATATGTGTAATTGAACAATATTTAAAAATTGAATACTGTTATGAAGATAAAAAATCATACATAATAAATATCACAGCAGTTTTGGTACTTCCAAGGAAATGTTTTAAAGGATAATAGTAAATTTAATTAATTAATTAACTTTATTTTAGAGATGGAGTCTCGCTTTGTTGCTCAGGCTGGAGTGTAGTGGCCATTCACAGGTGCAAACATGGTGTACTACAGCCTTGAACTCTCGGGCTCAAGTGATTCTCCTGCCTCAGCTTCCCCAGTACCTAGTACTGCAGGCATATGCCACTGTGTCCAGCTCATTATAGGGAAATTTATAACTTCAAAATTTTATTTTAAAAAAATTGAAGATAAATGAGTGAAAGGTTCACTTTGAGGAACTAGAAGGACAATAACATCTTAAAGCAGAGAAAGAAAATAATATAGATGAATAGAAGTTAATGTAATAGATAATGAGGAAACATTAGAAAATCAACAAAACTAAAACTTTGTTTCTTTGAAAACTAACAAAATAGACCAATAGAATAGACCAATCTTTAACAAGGGCTGAGAAGAAAAATAGAAAAATCACAAATAGGCAATATTAAGGAAGAAAATTAAGTTAAAATTATAACTATATTTTAAAAAATTATTGATATACAATAAACATATTTATGACTTACATGCGATATTTTGATACCAGCATACAATGTGTAGTGATCAAATCTGGGTAATTAGGATATACATTACCTCAAACATTTGTCCTTTTTGGGGGGTTAAGAACATTTCAAATCTTCTTTTCTAGCTATTTTGAAATATACAATAAATTGTTGTTAACTGTAGTTACCCTACTGTGCTATTGAACACTAGAACTTAGTAACTTTATTTAGTTATTTAGTTATTTAACTGTATTTTTGTACCCATTAACCAATCTCTCTTTATCCCTGTCTTCACCTTTCCAAGCCTCTGGTAACCATCATTCTACTCTCCATCTCCATGAGATAGACTTTATTAATTCTCACATGTGAGTGAAACCATATGATATTTTTCTTTCTGTGCCTGGCTTATTTCACTTAACATAATGACCTCCAGTTCCGTCCACATTGCTGCCAGTGACAAGATTCCATTCCTTTTTATGTCTGAATTGTATTTTACTATGTATATTAATTATTTATTCATCCATTAATGGATTCTTAGGTTGATTCCATATATTGGCTTTTGTGAATAATGCTGCAATGAACATAGGCATGCAGATATCACTTTGATATACTGAGTTCCTTTCTTTTGGATATATACCTAGCAGTGAGATTGCTGGAGCATATAGTAGATCTATATAGTTTTTTGAGGAACCTCCATACTGTTCTCCATAGTGCCTGTACTAATTTACATTCCCACAAGCATTCCCTTTGTGTCCTTGCCAGCATGTTATTTTTTGTCTTTTCAATAATAGCCATTTTAAGTGGGATGAGATGATGTCTCATTAAGCTTTTGATATGCATTTCCCTAATTATTAGTGATGATGACCATTTTTTCATACACCTGTGGGCATTTTTAAAATTATTGATTTTAAATGTCTTCTTTTGAGAAAAATCTATTCAGATTATTTGCCCATTTTTAAACGGTATTATATGGGGGTTCTTTGGCCATTGAGTTGTTTGAATTTTTGTATATTCTGGTTTTTAATCCCTTGTTGGATGGATACTTTGCAAATATCTTCTCCCATTCTGTAGATTGTCTCTTTACTCCATTGATTATTTCTTTTGCTGTGCAGAAGCTTTTTAGTTTGATGTGATCCCATTTGTCTGCTTTTACTTTTGTTGTCAGTGTTTTCAGGTCTTATATACAAAAAAATCGTGGCCCAGATGAATCTCTTAGAATGTTTCCCCAATGTTTTCTTCTAGTAGTTTCACAGTTTCAGGCCCTAGAATTGAATCTTTAATCTGTTTTGATTTTATTTTTGTTTATAGTGAGAGATGGGTCTAGTTCCTTTTTTCTTTTCTTTTCCTTCCTTCTTTCTTTCTTTCTTTCTTTTTTTTTTTAAGGATATCCAGTTTTCCCAGCACCATTTATTGAAGAAACTGTTCTTTTCTCCATGGAATGTTCTTGGTGCCTTTGTGAAAAGTCAGTTGACTATAAATATGTGGATTTATTTATGGGTTCTCTATTCTGTTCCATTGGTCTATGTGTCTATTTTTATGCCAATACCATGCTGTTTTCTTAGGTAACGTGGTACCTCCAGCTTTGTTCTTTTTGTTCAGGGTTGCTTTGGCTATCTGGCATCATCTGTGGTTCCATATGAAGCTTATTTATTTATTTATTTTTTATATCTGTGAAGAATGTCTTTGGTATTTTGATAGGTATTGCATTGGATCTGTAGATTGCTTTTGGTTGTATCGTTATTTTCACATTATAATTCTTTCAGTCTATGAACATGGCATGTCTTTCCATTTTTTGTGACCACTTCCATTTCTTTCATCAGTGTTGTATAGTCTTCCTTGTGAAGCTCTTTCACCTTCTTGGTTAAATTTATTCCTAGGTTTTTGTTTTGTTTTGTTTTTTTGTTTTTTAATTAAAGACAGGGTCTTGCTCTGTTGCCCAGGCTGAAATGTAATGGCATGATTGTAGCCCACTGCAGCCTTGAACTCCTGGGCTCAAGCAATCTTCCCTCCTCAGGCCCCCAAGTTGCTGGGACTATATATATTCTGATTTTTAATCCCTTGTTGGACAGATACTTTTTTTTTTTTTTTTTTTTTGGTAGAGACTGGGTCTCACTGTGTTGTGCAAGCTGGTCTTGAACTCCTGGCCCCAGGCAGTCTCCTGCCTTGGCCTCCTAAAGCGCTGAGAATATAGGCATGAGCCACTGTCCTGGACCTTAGTGTTTTGGGGTGGGGGTGTGTGTGTGTGTGTGTGTGTGTGTGTGTGTGTGTAGCTATTATAAATGGGATTGCGTTCTTGATTTCTTTTTCTGCTAGTTTCTTGTTGGTTTATATAAATGCTACTAATTTTTGTATGTTGATTTTTGTATCTTGCAACTTTACTTAAATTGTTTATCAATCCTGAGTGTTTTTGAGGAGCTTTTAGGGTTTTCTCTTTATAAGATTTTGTCATCTGCACACAGGGACAGTTTGACTTCTTCCTTTGCAATTTGGATGCCCTTTATTTTTCTCTCTTGTTTCTTTGTTCCGGCTAGGACTTCCAGTACTGTGTTTAATAAGAGTGGTGAGAGTGAGCGTCCTTATATTGTTCCAGCTCCTTGAAGAAAAGCTTTCGGCTTTTCCCCATTTAGTATAATGTTAACTGTGGGTTTTTCTAATAGGGCCTTTATTGTGTTGAGGTACACTCCTTCTAGATCTAGTTTGTTGAGGGTCTTTTATCATAAAGGTATGTTGAATTTTATCAAATCCTTTTTCCACATCTATTGAGATAATCATATGGTTTTTGTCCTTCATTCTGTTGGTGTGATATTTCACATTTATTGATTTGGGTATGTTGAACCATTCTTACATCTCTGGGATAAATCCCACTTATCATGGTGAATGATCCTTTTAATGTGCTGTTGGATTTGGTTTGCTACTATTTGTTGAGGATTTTTGCATGTGTTTTCATCAGAGATACTGACCTATAGTTGTGTCCTTGTCTGGTTTCAGTATCAGGGTAATGCTGGCCTCATAGAATGAATTTGGAAGAATTCTCTCCTCTTCAGTTTTCTGGAAGAATTTGAGAAGAATTGGTATTTATTCTTTAAATGTTTGGTAGAATTCAGTATAGAAGCCATCAGGTCCTGACCTTTTTTTTTTGACAGGAGACTTTTTATTACTGATTCAGTCTTATTACTTGTACTTGATCTGTTCAGGTTTTCTTTTTTTTTTTCTTGGTTCAATCTTTGTAGGTGATATATGTCCAGGAATTTATCAGTTATCATTAGGTTTTCCAATTTGTTATTTTTAAAAATTATTGTTTATTTTATTTTATTTTTTATTTTTTGGAGACAGAGTCTTACTCTGTTGCCCAGGCTGGAATCCAGTGGTATGATCTTGGCTCACTGCAAACTCTGCCTCCCGGGTTCAAGCAATTCTTCTGCCTCAGCCTCCCAAGTAGCTGGGACTACAGGTGCATGCCACCACACCCAGCTAATTTTTTTGTATTTTAGTAGAGATGGGGTTTCATCATGTTGCCCAGGCTGGTCTCAAACTCCTGAGCTCAGGCAATCCACCCGCCTCAGCCTCCCAAAGTGCTAGGATTGCAGGTGTGAGCCAATGCACCCAACCTTAATTATAATTTTTTTAAACATTTATTCCAGTAAATTTGGCATAGGAATGGATGGTTTTGTAGAAAAAGTATAATTTACCAAGTCACAACAAAATAAGGGTCATCACAGAAATGTAAGAAATGTTAAACATATGAAATGGGATCAATCTAATTCACCACATTAACAGATTATAGAAGTAAACCCATATGACCATTTCAACAAATGAATAACTTGACAAAATTCGATATTTATTAATTTGAAAATACGTACTTGAGGCTGGGCATGGTAGTTCACACTTGTAATCCCAGTACTTTGGGAGGACGAGGCAGGCGGGTCACTTGAGGCCAGGAGTTCGAGACCAGCCTGGCCAACATGGTGAAACCCTGTCTCTACTAAAAATGTAAAAATTAGCCAGGCATGCTGGTGCACACCAATAATCCCAGCTACTCAGGAGGCTGAGGCATGAGAATTGCTCAAATCCAGGAGGTGGAGGTTACAGTGAGCTGAGATCATGTCACTGCATTCCAGCCTGAGTGACAGAGTGAAACTCTGTCTCCAAAAAATTAAAAAAAAAAATTAAATTAAAATAAATAAAAACATTTACCAAAGGATGAATATAATAGGATTTTCTTAGCTTTACAAAAGTTAATTACCAAAAAACAGAACTCCTATAAACATCACACTAATAGAGACTTTAGAAGCATTCCTGTTAAATTCAGGAACAAGACAAAGGGGACAAATGTTATTTCTGTTGAGCACTCGATTGAATTTGCTAGCAAATGCAATAAAACAAGTAAAAGAAATATGATATAAGAATTGAAAACAAGAAATAAAATACTCTTAATTTGTAGGAATGTAAATTATCTACATAGGAAATCCAAAAGAATCAACAAACAATAGAACTAATAAAATAATTTGGAAAGATTACTAGATGCAAAAGATATATGCAAAAGTAAAGTCTATAGTGTTTTTGTCTATCGGTAATAACCACTTGGGAGGTTTTTTTTTTTTTAAAGTAAAAATAGTGAAATTTCTTTTCCTGATGTGTCTAAACTAGGAGTTTCCTAATGAAATAAACCATCTCTGACCATTACTGCAGTCATCCCATTGCTCAGCTTTATGAGAGACCCAACACCCCCTTTTGTAACAGATTTTTTTAAATTCTCCTTTACTATTTTGAAATAAATTTCATCGCTTAATATAATCTGTGTGCATACTTCTTTGAAAAGCATTAATTTAATTTAATATAAAGGCAAATAAAAACAAATTTATAGTAATATGTATTCCAACTTTGTAAATGTTAAAGAATAGCTGTATCAGAAGATAAAATGAAGTAACCATGTTTTTGCAGTTACTTTTAATGCATAAGTTTGGATTTAAGAAAAACAAAACAACATTCAACTCATATTGTCAACAATTTTTCTTTTTATTTAACCTGTAGAAATAAGGACTAGAAAAGTATAGGCATATATATTAAAAAATTGCGTCTACAGCTGCCTATACAGACAAGTGTTGTTGTGCTGTAATGCTGCTCTAAATACAATGAGCAGCATTGATGACACTAATGTGTTGCCCCAAACTATTTTTAAAAGAAAATTTTTGAAAAGTTCTTAAAAAATACAAAACAAAATCATCTTCAGTTTGCATGATAGCTGCATACTTGTAAGTTTCAATTAAATATGTGCAAAGCAATACCTGGAATTTATGGAAATGTATTTCAGCTTTAGTTTTACGTTTATAAACATATCTTCCAAGTACATATTCCATCAGACTTTCAAAAGTTTCACAGAATATAGAAGAGTTCTTTATTGTGCAAGACTGGTTCGTCCATTGCAAGACATTTAGCATTCCTAAACTCCCCTCCCACTAAATGCTATTAGCAATCTACAGCCATCAGGACAAGTAACCCCTCATGTAAATTTCTGTACCATCCCCTGGGGGGCAGTACTACTCTCAGTGCTAACTATTAGTTTAAATGTCTGAATATATTTTTATGGGTAAACTCTCTTTTTCTGAGTCATAATTACAGCTATGATTGAAAACACATTTTCTTTACTAAGCAACTCATAATCAAAGGCTAATCTTATATCTTCAAAACTTGACTGAATATTTTATAACCTTGACAGTATAAAGTCTATAAAGGCAAAATAGAACTCTGAGTGCGTTTGGGTTTGTGTCACTTGAAAAACTTGTATTACAGGCATCATATGAAGTTGAACATTCTTATGTCATACAATAGTTGTGTAAGTGGAAACTGAATCTTTGAAAATGGGCCGGGTGAGGTGGCTCATGCCTGTAATCCCAGCACTTTGGGAGGCCGAAGCAGGTGATTCACCTGAGGTCAGGAGTTCGAGGAGTGTCGCCAGGCTGGAGTGCAGTGGCGCGATCTTGGCTTACTGCAACCTCCACCTCCCAGATTCAAGTGATTCTCCTGCCTCAGCCTCCTGAGTAGCTAGGACTACAGGCATGCGCCACCATGCCCAGCTAATTTTGTATTTTTAGTAGAGATGGGGTTTCACCATGTTGGCCAGGATGATCTCGATCTCTTGACCTCATGATCCGCCTGCCTTGGCCTCCCAAAGTGCTGGAATTACAGGCGTGAGCCACCGTGCGCCCGGTCTAGCAGATTTCTTTATCAAATGATGTTATCAGTTCTGGAGTTCATGCAAAAGACTGAGACATCTTATAACTTATACGTGGCCTAAAAACTATTCTTCTTAAATTAGGTATTGATTTCAAAACATGCCAGCTTTTTTGATTATGGATTAGTTAAAAAATACAAGAATTTCTTTAACCACTGTAATTTACTACCTAAGTGATTTCATTCAGTCCCTTTGCTTCAGATAAACCTGTATGATCAATGACTCTCAAATCTTTATTTCCAGCTCCAGCCTCTACCTTTAGCTCCAGACTTGTATATCCAAGTGCCAGTACCAAATATATTTGGGTATTTACTAGGTATCTCAGATTTACCACATGAAGATTGAACTTGTGATTTTTCTTCTACAACCATGTTCCTCTGGTGTTTCTCATCTCAGTAAATGATAACTCAGTAAATGATTTATCCAGTTGTTCAGAACAGAAACCTTGGAGTCATTCTTCACTTCTTTCTCTTGTACCCTAAATTCAATGTTTTAATTAGTCCTATAAACTCTATCTTCAAAATATATTATGAATCTGACCACTTAGGGGTACCTCCCCTGGACTACCTGAGTCAAGGCCAACATTATTTCTTACATGAGAGACTGCATTAGACTTACAACTGCTCTCTTGTTTCTGTGTTTCTTCCACACCATTATGGCGTATTTACTGATCTACAACCGGTTTTAAGTTAGTTGCCTGCTTAAAATTTTCTCATGAATTCTCATTACATTTTCAAACAAAATCCAAAGTTTTTACCATGACCTTCTGGATATGTTTCTGACCTCATTTACTGCTGTTATCTTCCTTATTCATTCCAATCCACCCACAGTGGCCTTCTTGCAAGTCAGAGAATGCAACAAGTATGCTCCTGCCTTGGGGCATTTGCACTTCTCTTCTTTTAGCCTGGTCACTTCACCTCCACGCGCTCCATTTTTTATGACTTTCTTCCTATATTTGAATCTCTGTTCAAATGTCAGCCCTCAAAAAGACCTTCAAAACTACCCTATCTAAAATAGCACCTGCCACTGCAATCTCCATACCCATTTTCATTTTTCCGTAATACTCATCCCTACTTGGCATTATGTTATGTATTTGTTTATTTGTTTACTGTCTGTCTCCCCCACTGTACTGTAAGCTCCATGACAGCAAGTACATAGATGAATTACAAAAGGAATCAATAGTGAGTTATCCTTGACATGTATTATTTAATGATTTTGACTCCATTTTAAGTAAAAAAAAAAAAAATTCCACTCTTCAAAATGATGTAGTCTGATCTTCTAAACTATGCTTTTCTCATTTCCTGATTTAATTAAATCAGTGATATAAAAAAAAGAGTGATGGGGATATATAAAAGAAGACTAAAATAGATGCCAGGAAATACTAAAACTGTGCTGAAGTTTGGTGGTATATTTTTTCTTTACACGCAGTATTAATTATTTGAGTTACTAATTGTGTCACTGAATTACAGAATAAGCAAAATGTTAGCTAAACAGAATCATGCTTGGGGGCTATATTTTGTGTAAAATTTATGTTATGCAAAAATAAATATTAAATATTTAATTACTGCAGTTTTGTTATTTCTTTTTCATTTTAGGAAATGATTTGCAGCTGAGTGAATCAGGAAGTGACAGTGATGACTGAAGAAATATTTAGCTATAAATAAAAATTTATACAGCATGTATATTTTGTATTAACAATAAAAATTCCTAAGACTGAGGGAAATGTCTTAACTTTTGATGAGAAAAGAAATTAAATTTGATTCAGAAATTTCAGTTGATGTTATTTATTTATTTTTTAGACAATTTATTTATATATGTAAATATATATAAATATAAAGTTATATATATATAAAATTATATATTATATAATTTATTTATATAAAGTATATATATGTATGTTTATATATACATATATAATTTTATATATGTATAACTTTGTATTTTACAGCAGTTTTAGGTTCATAGCAAAGTTGAAGTTTTAGGTTCATAGCAAAGTTGTGAAGATCTTATTTCTTCTCTCCCCATTATCAATATCCCACACCAGAGTGGCACATTTGTTAAAATAGATGAACCTACATTGATAGATCATTATTACACAGTCCATAGTTTACATTAGGGTTTAGTCTTGATGTTGTACATTCTATGGATTTTTGACAAATGTGTATCCATCATTTTGGTAACATTCAGAATAGTATCACTGCCCTAAAAATCCTGCGCTCTGCCTATTTATTCATCCTTTCCCTCTAACCCCCAGCAACTACTAATCTTGTTGTCTCCATAGTTTTGCGTTTTCCAGAATGTCATATAGTTGGAATCATACAGAATATAGCCTTTTCAGATTAGTTTCTTTCACTTAATGATATGCATTTAAGTTTCCTCCATGTCTTTCATGGTTTGATAGCCCAGTTTTTTTTTTAAGTTTGAATCCTCTTCTATTGTCTGAATGTATCACAGTTTATTTATCAACTCAACTACTGAAGGACATCTTGGTTGCTTCCAAGTTTCGTCGATTATGAAAAAATTTTAAATTCAACTTCTTACCTCTGGAATTTGTGTAGTTTTTGTTTTTTAATTTGTAAGTTTTTATTTTAACCTTGCTTTCTCCTTTTCTTTTTCTAGCCCAACTTTAGTTAATCTGTCTTCATTTTTATTTCTATTTTATTTATCAATACTTGGCCAAGAACTACAACTATGTTACTTATTACTTAACTCATAATTAATAAGCAAGCTCATAATTCAAAGTAGCTAGTAAAATGCTTATTTTAATATAGTAATTATAATAGTTTTTACTGAAAGTTGTTATGCTGAGTTTTCTTTTTGGTGTTAACACTACCAAAAATGAGTACATGGTGATACGAGCTGACCAAGCTGGCTATATAACATGCATTATGTTTTCAAACTTCCAGCAAGTTAAACAGTACATCTTCAGTACATCATTTCCCCTCCTTATTATTTCCCTCATAAGTGAAACATTCTTAAAGACATTTTTTTATGGATTGAATACCTAGTATATCATTCTTTATACCACTCAAGGGTATGTATAAGTACCTCAGAGAGAGAGGAATGAAATATAATATCTCCCGTGCTTTTGTATCTCCTTATTTGATGTGTTTTCAGATACCAAAATGTAGGGAGCTAGTGGATTAGATAAGTTCTCAGATAAAAGGTTCTCTGCCAGAAACAGCTGATGACCCTGACATGATTCTAAACATATACACTTTTGGTTTGATCTGTACTGAATGGTTTGATTAAACTGATGGTAATATAAGCATGCAAGCAGAAAAAGTAAGTTGGCTACAAAAGAACAAAAATCAAAGGACTTTGAATTATTCTATAAGACTAAACTCTAAAGGTAATAAAGCTGCATCTGTGGAAGGGTATTAATGTGACCTATGAATTATGTATTCATCAGATATCATCTATAGTTTGGTAAGAAGGTATTCTTAGACATATAAGAATCCAGGAGTTCTATTATTCATATACCATTCCTATAATAATTATTGTAGTAATTTTCTAAGTTATTAAGAGATGACTCAAAATTAAGAACTCAAGAATGGAAAAAAGTATAATAAAAATATATTATAAAAAAATTGATAACTATCTAATATTTTTGGGACCAGTACCTTCTTTGTCTCCTGAAGGAAACTCACTCAATTTGAAGGGGTAGTTGACACTCATGCCCAGAAACATTTTAAGTGAAAGTGACTTCTGGGATGCTGACTAGGGAGAGAAGGCCAAGAGCTTATTGGTCCTACTGCCCTGAGGCTGCAATCCTACTTGGGGCAATCATGTTTCAGGCTGAGGCTGGATACATGTGCAGCAGAAATCAGTGAAGGCCTAAGCTATTCACACACTCCTGACCAACCCTGAGGCTTGTGCGTAGTATACACAAAAGGGCCTGGTGAAAAATAGAACTTGGGAAGACTTGAAAATAACATGTTCTTTGAATGTATTGCCTTACACATACAGATCCATTAGCAAAAGACACAGTCTTATTGGCTCAAAGTGGTTTGGACATGATATCTGTCCAGTCGTTGGCTATTCAGAGTACCATTTTGTAGAACAGTGACCTTAACGGAGGAAGGTTTGACTGGGAGGCAGAAGGGAGGCAGTGGTATTATCTCTGAAGTACTTTCAGCATTGAAGTGCTAGAAATTTTTTTTAACATTATCTAGGTAGTGCTTGTGTGAGTTACACACATATAAAAATTAACAGAGCTGTACACTTAAGATTTGTGCATTTTACTTCAAGTTACATTTAATTTTAAAAGTCCATAAATAAAATCAATAGGAAAAATACTGCAATATAGAGGATGGCAGAACATTAATATCAATAATGTTTAAATTGATGTTACAAATTTACAAGAAGGGGACAAACAACTCTAGAAAAATGGGCAAAGAAAATGAATAGGCAGTTCCAAAAATTATAAAAGCATATATTTTGGCTCGGCAGTCTCACTTCTGGAAATTTACCCTACAGATATATTTAACTTCTGTGCAATGTTATTATTGCAGTATTACTTATGATAGAAAAAGACTGTGAACACTGAAAATTTGAGACAGGTCTCAGTTAATTAATTAATTTATTTATGTATTTATTTGAGACGGAGTTTCGCTCTTGTTGCCCAGGCTGGAATGCAAAGGTGGGGCCTCGGCTCACTGCAAGCTCCACCTCCCGGGTTCAAGCTATTCTCCTGCCTCAGCCTCCAGAGTAGCTGGGATTACAGGCGCTGGCCACCACGCCTGACTAGTTTTTGTATTTTCAGTAGAGATGGGGTTTCACCATGTTGGTCAAGTTGGTCTCAAACTGCTGACCTCGAGTGATCCTCCCGCCTCAGCCTCCCAAAGCACTGGGATTACAGGTCCGGCAGTCTCAGTTAATTTGGAAAGTTTATTTTACCAAGACTGAGGACTAGCCGGTGACCCAGCCTCAGGAAGTTCTGACGACTTGTGCCCAAGGTGGTTGGGGCATAGCTTGGTTTTTTACATTTTAGGGAGATATGAGACACCAATCAATATATGTAAGAAATACATTAGTTCCGTCCAGAAAGGTGGAGACAACTCGAAGCAAAGGCCCCCACTGGGCGCTTCCAGGTCACAGGAAGGTGAGACAGATGGTTGCATTCGAGTTTCTGGTAAGTCTTTCCAAAGGAGGCAATCAGAATCTGCAGCATCCGCCTCTGTGAGCAGAGGGATGACTGAATAGACTGGGAGGCAGATTTGCCCTGAGTGATTCCCAGCTTGAAGAGGCCCAAGATATTTTCCTTTCCCAAGACTAAACCTGAGTATGCATCAACATAGGACTAGCTAAATGAACTATATTTACCTCCATACAGTTGATAACCTGTTCACAGATTTATTGGCTACTTGGGTATTCTTTTTGTAAAATATCTGTTCAAATCTTTTTTTTTTTCTTTTGAGAAAGAGTCTTGCTCTATCGCCCAGGCTGGAGTGCAGTGGCGCGATCTCAGCTCACTGCGACCTCCACCTCCCAGGTTCAGGCAATTTTCTTGCCTCAGTCTCTCAAGTAGCTGGAATTACAGGCACCCGCCACCACACCCAGCTAATTTTTTGTATTTTTAGTAGAGATGGGGTTTCACCATGTTTGGCCACGCTGGTCTCAAACTCCTGACCTCAGGTGATCCACCCTTCTCAGCCTCCCAAACTGCTGAGATTACAGGTGTGAGCCACCATGTCGGCTGTTCAGATCTTTTGAATATTTTTCCATTTACTTATTAATCGTTTTGTTATTGCTTTCTGCAGTTACTTATATAATCTGGGCACAAATCCTTTGACAGATACAGGTAACACAAATATTTTCTTCTTCTTTGTAAATTGTCTTTTGACAATTTGAACAACAAAAGTTCTTAATTTTAATATTGTCCAACATATCATTTTTTTTCTTTTATGCCCCATATTTTATATCTTTTTTAAGAAATGCTGGCCAGGTGTTGTGGCTCACGCCTGTAATCCCAGCACTTTGGGAGGCCAAGGTAGGCGGATCATGAGGTCAGGAGTTCGAGACCAGCCTGAGCAACGTGTTGAAACCCTGTCTCTACTAAAAATACAAAAATTAGCCGGGCGTGGTGGTGCGTGCCTGTAATCTCAGCTACTCAGTGTCATGCGCGTCCGTGTGAAGAGACCACCAAACAGGCTTTGTGTGAGCAACATGGCTGTTTATTTCACCTGGGTGCAGGCGGGCTGAGTCTGAAAAGAGAGTCAGCGAAGGGAGATAAGGGTGGGGCCGTTTTATAGGATTTGGGTAGGTAAAGGAAAATTCCAGCCAAAGGGGGGTTCTCTGGCGGGCAGGAGTGGGGGTCACAAGGTGCTCAGTGGGGGAGCTTTTTGAGCCAGGATGAGCCAGGCACAAGATAATGTCATCACTTAAGGCCAGGTCCAGCCATTTTCACTTCTTTTGTGGTGGAATGTCATCAGTTAAGGCGGGGCAGGGCATTTTCACTTTTGTGATTCTTCAGTTACTTCAGGCCATCTGGGCATATACAGGCAAGTCACAGGGGATGCGATGGCTTGACTTGGGCTCAGAGGCCTGACACTCAGGAGGCTGAGGCAGGAGAAAGAACTGCTTGAATCCGGGAGGTAAAGGTTGCAGTGAGATCGTGCCACTGCATTCCAGCCTGGGCGACAGAGCAGAGACTCCGTCTCAGAAAAAAAAAAAAAAAGAAAAGAAAAGAAAAAGAAACAAAAGAAATGCTGACTTACTCCACAGTCATAAAGATGTTCTCTTATGTTTTCCTCTAAAGACTTTTTTTTTTTACTTGAACATTTAGATAGGCAATCTATATAGAAATTATTTTTGTGTATGTTGTAAAATAAGGGTCAAAATAATTTGGGGGATGTGGATATTCAAATGGTGTTTATTTATTGAAATGATCCTCATTTCCTACATTGTATTGCAGCATCATCTTTGTTATAAACAGTATGTGTGTGAGTCATTTTCTGAACTCTGTGTTCATTGGTTGCCCTATGTATCTGTGTCACTTCCACTCTGATATAACAACTATAGCTTTAAAATAGGTCTTAGATTGGGTAATTCAATCCTACACCGTTATTCTTTAAGATTGACTTTGCTATCCTTGGCTCTTTGCACTTCCAAGTTGACTTTAAAAAGTCAACTTGTCAATTTCTATACTCACAAAACCTGCTGGAATTTTGTTTTAGAACTGTAGAATGTTTTGAGAAATGTTGACATCTTTATAATATGAGCTTTCCAAATCATAAGCATGGTATGTTTCCATTTATTTAGATCTTCTTCAATTTCTTTCAGTCAAATTTTATAATTTTTAATATTGAGTTCTAGAAGATCTTTTGTTAGATTTATTCCTAAATCTATTTATATAAATAAATATATAAATGTATTCCTTAAATTTCCCTTTTCTATTTCTTTGTGACTGATGTTTGATACAATTTATTTTTGTGTATTTTAATTTAGAGAACGTGTTAAATATATGTTCCCTTTTAATTTCATATTTTCCTCTTCTCTCTGACTATATTAGATTCTATTAACTTAGAGCAGCAGTCTACTTTTATGTATATATAACTGTAAAACTTTATCATATGTCATAGTAAGTGTTTTCTGATGTTGTAATCACTAAGGACACAAATATTCTTTACTCATCACTGATACTTAGATTCTTTCACTTTTATTGTTGTTTGTCTCAGAATAGTTGGTGCTCATTTCTGTCTGGGAGGTGCTTTCTCTTTTATCTTTTCCCTTTCTCCTTCTATCTGATGTTAGCAAAATAATAGGATATAAGAGCCATCTTAGTATTACATAAATGGCTCAAGATTATGCCTTGGGAGCCTAGAATTCCAGTCCTTGCTTTGTCCCTTCTGAGTTCCTCTGAAATATCCTTCAGGCTAGAATAGGAGAGAATTTAAGACCAGTGTTTCCCAAATTCCTAGCATAAGAATTGCTAGAGGTGCTCGTTGAAAACAAACATTCTTAGATCCCTACCGAGATCTACTGAATTAGAATTTCCAAGGGAAAATGATTCTTATCCTCAGGGAAGTTTCACTTACACAGGACAAGATTAAGATTCCTTCCATCTCTGATATTATCTGACTCTGTGAATACTATCATTGTATTGCCATAATCAAAAGAAGAATTTTCTCTAAACAAAGGAGTGTCAGAAAACCACTGTCAATACTCCAAAGTTTAGTATTTGGTATACCTATGAGCACAAATAAATTGATACGTTGCATACAGGTGCTATTCAATCTACTCTGCCAGATCAAGGAAAGCCAATGACATAAGAGGATCTTCAAGGCATCTGTGCCTTTGCTAGTTAACTTGACTAGTAACTTCTGACCATTTATTTTGCATCCAAAGTCATTAACCAAACCAAGTCAGAAATGGCAGTGCTCCTGAAAGAATAACTATAGCTTAATCATTAATGCCACAGTCAGAAATGAAGCTGGACTCTTCTTTGGGTAAAGGTTGGTGGGAGACAGTAGAAATGAGGAGTGTAATAGAAGCTGAGAAGATATGGTCAAAGTCTGAGTTAAAGTTTAGAGAGGAAAAGATAGAATTTATCCTGGCCCTATTTGTCAATAAATTATTCAAATAGTTAATGTAAAAATTTTGTGAGGGATATAGTTATAGGTTTTCTGTCTTGTATTTTCAAATACAATAATTCATTCTGATGTTGCCTGACCTTGTTTATTTAGTCTTCAATTTTTCTTATTTCTTTTATAGCTCTCTAGTCTTTCTTTTCCCTTTTTGTTTGACAAACAGCTAGAGGGGCACCATGCTCTTTTGTTATTCTTTTACTTCTTTGGCTTAACAAAAATAACACGGCATAAAATGAACCTAGCATTATCATGTTTGTTTTTGTTCCTCTTCTGATAAGGACTAAATATATAATTAAGGAAAATGGTGTTCACAACAGTACCTAGAAAATAACTGGTTCACAATTTTTGCTCAAATTAAATTTTATTTATTAAATGAAAGAATAGATCAATCTTGAAGTGAGAAAATGAAAATGCAAGGAATGACTTTAGCAAAGAAGAAAAATGGTTCCCAAATGTATATCACCAATCCTTTTCTCTCATTTTCTTTAGCCCCGCCTCTTTAATTGCTTATAGGCTATTTCTAGCTGAAGTTTTATGATGCTGAAAACAAAGGTCACCTTCCTTTCTTTTCTTCTCTTTTCTTTTCTTAACTTGTCTTCCTTCCTTCCTTCCTTCTTTTCTTTTCTTTCGAGTCTCACTCTGTCACCCAGGCTGGAGTGCGGTGGTGGGGTCTCGGCTCACTGCAACCTCTGCCTCCTGGGTTCAAGCGATTCTCCTGCCTCAGCCTCCGGAGTAGCTGGGACTACAAGCGTGTGCCACCACACCCAGCTAATTTTTGTATTTTTAGTAGAGATGGGGTTTCACTATGTTGGCCAGGCTAATCTTGAACTCATGACCTTGTGATCCACCCACCTCAGCCTCCCAAAGTGCTGGGATTACAGGTATGAGCCACCATACCCAGCCAAAACTCACCATCTTTCTTATCTCCCAAATTGTTTTATGATGGCTTTCCTTCTTCAATTCATTTTAATCCTCTGCATTCCTACATTCCATTTATGTAACCTCCATACCTGAATAATGACTGATACTAACTCCACTTTTTCCAGCTGTCATGGCATAGTGAAAATTACAGATCTGCCACTTACTGGACAGGTACTTTGAACAAATTCCTTAACCTCTGGGAACATTACTTTCTGTAAAATGGAGATAGTAATATGAATTAGGATAAATATACATGTTATATAGACATACAACATATATGTAATTCATATATATTAACCTTTCAATAGTAGATATTCAATAAATTACAGCTATTGTTACCCTGAAATCAGTTTTTCTTTCTTTTTTTTTTTTTTTTCTTTTTTTTGAAATGGAGTCTCACTCTTGTTGCCCAGACTGGAGTGCAATGGTGCGATCTCGGCTCACTGCAACCTCCGCCTCCTGGGTTCAAGTGATCCTCCGGCCTCAGCCTCCGGAGTAGCTGGGATTACAGGCGCCTGCCACCACGCCCGGCTAATGGTTTTTTTGTATTTTTAGTAGAGACGGGGTTTCACCATATTGGCCAGGCTAGTCTTGAATTCCTGACCTAAAATGATCCGCCTGCCTGGGCCTTCCAAAGTGCTGGGATTACAGGCGTGAACCACCGTGCCCGATCTTGATATCAGTTTTTCAATCTGTGCTTGAGGCGTTGTGTTCTTAACTATCTTGTACTCCTTTGCAAAGATAATATTTCTTAAACATAGATTTTCTAATCAGTTCTCTAGCATTGTTTCATTCCATCTTTGGCATGTTTTCACTTTGCTGTGCTGTACTTTTACACATTCTTTTTAACTATAGCTTCCTGCTTTGCTCTGGATCAGGAAGCGATTGAAGCTGACACCCACAGAGTTAAACTCAGTTGCTGAAGCCACCAGCTCCCCCTCCCAGTCCTCCTTTTCAGAGTAGGCTGGCAGCTGTCCTAACTGCCTACTAAAGCCAAATGCTTGAGGAGAGAAAGGAGCCAGCCATGAATCCTTTCCAGAAAAATGAGTCCAAGGAAACTCTTTTTTCACCTGTCTCCATTGAAGACGTACCACCTCGACCTCCCAGCCCTCCAAAGAAGCCATCTCCGGTGAGTCCTTAGATTCAATCCTGCCTCTGACAGGAATGGCCTCCCTCTTTTGGCTCTCTTCCTTGGGCTCCGGAGCTTCAAGCTGAGCTGTATTAGGGTATTAAAATGATTCTCTCTTGGATTTAGAATTCACCTGAAACCAAATCTAAACAGAAGCTTCCTTTACATAAGAAGACAAAGCAGCAGGAAGAGGTAGTCAAATTTCTTCAGTTGGGATCCAGGGACTTGATGAATTTCATTGCATATTCTGTTTCCCTGGGGGAAAAAAGCAATTTGAATGTCCAGGGAAACTTGGCAAGCATTCTTGTCTGGAGAACTATGTGTGATTGTTCTTTCTTTACCAATATAAAAACTCTGCTATTAGTTCTCCCTATGTGCAGAGCCTTCTGTTGAACACTAATGGAAGTTTCAGAATAGATCCAATCTCTGTTACTATGTGTTCCCAGTTTATTGTGGGAGATAGGGCAGAAAAACAGAGAAGTAATAGCAATGTTTTGCATTTATAAACTTGCTAAAGCACTTCTAAACTCATCATCTCAGTCAATTCTTACATTAAAATTCTGTAAGTGGGGAGGATATAGTAATGATAGCCAAAATTTACTGAGTTCTTACTGTGGGCCAAAAGGTGATGTTATTCTCATTTCTTCAGAATAACAGAACAGAGGATTTGAGACAGGTGTAGTGACAATGCCAGTATCAGTATGTTAACATAGCCAGTGGCAGTGTTGCCTAACTAGTGACAGTGTGTCAGCTAAACTCCAGATTGCATAATTCTCAAGCTGTGAGCTGCAAAGGTAAGAAGCCCAGTTCACTGTATGTTTCAAACAAGTTATTTTAAAACATTAAAATATATTAATATTTAGGAGAGTCGTTTATATATATCCCTAGGGTTGAAAGAATAATACATTACTTTATTATTTTGCCTATTTTTTTTAGTTAATGATATCTCTTCTGGTCCCAAAGAATTTAGGGCTACTTATGAAGATGTATATATTTCTCACGAAATGAGGCAATATAAATCTTATAAGATTTGACAGTACCGAGGACAGATACCTCTATGTCTCTTCTCATGTTAGTTGGTCTATTGTAATAGATAGGGAATTAAAATAAAACATAACATTCCTTATAGTCTGACTGATATATTTACGTGAAAAAACATAATTCTCTTAATGTCCAGTAGGATTATCATGAAAATGTTATAGAATCTCTTTAGTAGGAAGAGTAGACATTTAATTTTACAGGATTTAAGAACTCTGCCTAAAGTCAAGATGATCAATTAGCTTACCCTTAGGAATCTCTGCCCTCCATGTTGGGCTCTGTGCCTGACTCCAGCAGCCTCTGAAGTAGAAGCTATCATATTGCCAGGATTCCTCCCAGCATGGCAAACAGAACAGCTGGGGACAAGAGGGGTCAGTCCCCAGAGTGGAGCTAAGCAGAGACTGACATCTGAATCTCACTGCTTGGATATCAGGTATTCCATAGGCTATCTCTTTATTCTGTTCCTAGGAAGTAAATATGACCATTCTTCTGCCCCAGAGCCCTAGGCTTTTCATTTAGTAGTTGTGGGAAGATGAGCAGGTCCTGATGTCTAGGATCAAGGAATATTTGAGCAAGTCCATGTAAAATAAACAAGAAACAAAATAATATTCAGATTAGCTTCTATTATTTCTAAATCAGTAACATAAGCACTTTTAGTGTTATAATAGGTGTGTCATGAAGACTAGAGACCATTGATCCATTACCTACCATGACAATTTGAAATAAATGAATTTTTCAGTTGTGAAGAAATCTAATTGTTGAAACAGGGGAAAACAGCTCATGCTTGAATCGTTGCTTTCTTGTTGAATAGAAAATCTGTGGCTCCAACTATCCACTGAGCATTGCCTTCATTGTGGTGAATGAATTCTGCGAGCGCTTTTCCTATTATGGAATGAAAGGTAATTTTGTGTCCAAGAGTCCTACCTACTGTCTCCCACTCACCCTCACCCCATGTTTGTGACAGCCTGGTCTCTTTATATGCACTTATTTCCCTAGTCCACTCTTTCTGCCTTGGTCCAAATCGATCCTTTACTTTGGCCAAGACTTCCAATAAATCTCTCATAGGATTTCACCTAATATATAGGCCAAGATCAGAAAGGCCTGAGAGAAACCAGAACACAGACTGTGAGAATGTAAGTGGGTAGAGCTGGACATGATGGCATGTGCCTGTAGCCCCAACTACTTGGGAGGCTGAAGCAGGAGGATTGCTTGGGCCCAGGAGTTCAAGGTTATCGGGCACCTGTAATTGTGCCAGTGAATGGCCACTGCACTCCAGCCTGGGCAACATAGCAAGAACCCATCTCTGAAAAAAAAAAAAAAAGTGGGGAAGCTCTCATTATCTGAGTTACATTTTTCCATACCTGTTCCTCAGGTATGAGCTAACAGCTCTTGGCTAAGAGCTCATACCTGAGGAACAGGTATGAAGAATGGAATTCAGATGAGAGCTCTCATCATCTTGTTGCTGGGAAGGAGAGGAGAACGAAGGGATATTGGAAGCACCATGTTATGTTCATGGTTGGCCTAAATGATGCTAGAGGTGCACATAGACTGAAGGGAGGAGTATTATATTTGTACGTTCAACATAGTCCCATTCACTCCCACAACTCCCATGGGGCCCTGCTTCTACTGCCTGGCAGTCACTTCTCAGTCATGCCACTGATGGGAGTACTGAAGGCCAAAATCACCTTATAAAGACCAGAGATTAAATATTTTTTTTTTCCATAAATCGCTTTAGGCCGGGCGCGGTAGCTTACTCCTGTAATCCCAGCACTTTGGGAGGCCGAGGCAGGCAGATCATGAGGTCAGGAGATTGAGACCATCCTGGCTAACACGGTGAAACCCCGTCTCTACTAAAAAGAATACAAAAAACTAGCCGGGCGTTGTGGCGGGCGCCTGTAGTCCCAGCTACTCCGGAGGCTGAGGCAGGAGAATGGCATGAACCCGGGAGACAGCGCTTGCAGTGAGCCGAGATCGCGCCACTGCACTCCAGCCTGGGCGACAGAGTGAGATTCCATCTCAAAAAAAAAAGTCACTTTAATGCATCTGTCTTGTTTTTTCTCCCCACACCCCTTTTTTTCCCCACTACAGCTGTGCTGATCCTGTATTTCCTGTATTTCCTGCACTGGAATGAAGATACCTCCACATCTATATACCATGCCTTCAGCAGCCTCTGTTATTTTACTCCCATCCTGGGAGCAGCCATTGCTGACTCATGGTTGGGAAAATTCAAGTAAGGAAATGGGAGGTCACATCCCTACAAGTTTCACAGATTGTGCAGAAGGCTATCACTTCTAACCTGTTGCTTCTGAGCAAGAACATACCTATGTCATGCGTGAAAAATAAGAATCTCTGTACATCTGTGTAGTGTGGGAAATTAAAAAAAAAAAAAAAGAAAAGAATCTCTGTGGCAATAAGGAAAGGCTATTCTTTTCATTATCAGTTTTTCCAATGTGTTTACATCCTCTTCAGTTGCGGTATCTTTTGTTCCTTAAAACTAATTTTAACCTTCCATTCCATAGTTTAATATTAAATCTTCTTCTAATCTTGGTGGAGATAGAAAGTACTATCCACCAGCAAATTTCTAATTTTAGCTGGCTGCGGTGGCTCATGCGTGTAATCCCGGCACTTTGGGAGGCCGAGGCAGGCAGATTGCCTGAGGTCAGGAGTTTGAGACTAGCCTGGCTAACATGGTGAAACCCTGTCTCTACTAAAAAGACAAAAATTAGCCAGGCATGATGGAGGGCGCCTGTAATCCCAGCTACTTGGGAGACTGAGGCAGGAAAATTGCTTGAACCTGGGAGGCAGAGGTTGCAGCGAGCCAAGATCGCGCCACTGCACTCCAGCCTGGGCAACAGAAGAAGACTCTGTCTCAAAAAAAAAAAAAAAAAAAAAATCGAATTTTAGATGCTTTTAATGTGGTTATTTGATACTTTCTCCCATCTCTTCTCCAGATTGAGTCATCCCATGTCCTTTAGGATCTTTATGAGTGTCTCTTTTCAGCTCTTTTGCCATCTATTTCTCTTCTTTAACATCTTTTTGTAGTTTCCTTCCTACGAATCTAATATTTTCATGAGTTAGACTATTGGTTCATTCAGTTCAGTATCTTTTAAGTCCCTTAAAAGAGATACAACATGGTATAATGTTATAGTTGTCCCCTATAACATTATCCTGATAAGCTAGAAATGGATTGTGGATATCCACTGCTCAATTATTTTCTATGGACCTGTCATTTGTCTAAAAGAGCATTTCTCAAAGGGCATTCTGTTGAAAACTATAAAATATAATGAGTTATGAGGGAAAATAAAGCTCTTGTGGTCAAACAAGTTTGGAAACTGTTAGGCTGAGCAAAGCTAAAAATGTTCCCTTACTGCATGACTTCTTATAGCCTTAAATATGCTAATATGAACTATAAAATCTCCGCAGAAGGTTGTAGTATGTAGTGTTTCCCAAACTAATGTGACTATGGAATATTTTTTCTGGATATTTTGTGGACCTAGTGTTCCAAGGAATTCTCTTTAGTAAACAGTGGTTTATAGCTTACTTTGGCCTATATATGTTCATTATTCTAAAAGTGTTTAATCAGCACCTAATATATATCTATAGACGTAACACAGTACTGAACAGTTTCTTGACTTGGGAGAGGAATGGTGGGTGAGTAGCTGAGATCTACATTTGCTACATATGTAGTAGTAGTCACCAACGTTATCTAGATATGAGATTGGCACTACTTGCAGAATAAAAAGTGCAATCCATAGTCTATTTATTCAGTTGTAGAAGAAAGATTCATATACATGACATACCACTTTTATTTATTTTAAAAATAATTTCCTTTAAGATTGAAGAAGCACAGTTACAGGATTTGATGAGCAATTGTTTCCTGGTTAATTCAGAGAAAATTTAAGAACCTCCACTTGTGCCCTCAAGTCAATCCTTCTTGATGTATTTATTATTGTTTTTAATTTATTTTTATTGGGGTATAACTTACATAAAGTACACAAATTCAGAAGCCTTAACTGTACCACCTTGATCAGTTTTTATATATGTATCACCATCACCTAGATCACTCTCCCTAGGGTCTCTGTACCCTCACTATTCCCCTCTCTCGCCTTCAAATTCTCCCAAAGAACCAGAGTCTTTTCCTGCAACCAGAAGCAGGTGCAAATCTCTAATAGTTTTAAATGAACAAAACTCATCTTGACTCTTCTTTTCCTATCATTTTTCTCTTATTACCATTAACCCCATGTTATAAAAATAATCCTCTGTGTGTGTTGCCTTTCTCACTCTTCATTATCACTTCTTATGGTAGAGTAATATAATGTAATGCAATATAATCCAATTCAATTTAACTTGATTTGACCCAATTTAATTCAATAAATGTTTATTGAGCACTTTCTATTTGTCCAAGGAACCATGGAGGATGAAGAGGTGAATTACACGTACTATCTAATTCATATTGTTCATATGCAAATAGCTTTAATACAGAGCATATTGTAGTACAATAAGGTATACTATAAATCATCTTTTTTCCTATTGAAATTACTCCCTAAGATCACTGGTAAGGATTTATTCATTAACAAATTCCAGTGGTCTTTTCTAAATTCTTACTCATTTTGAACTTGTTATTAACATTTCAGCCTGTTTATCATTTCTATGAAACTCCCTGGCCTTCTCTACAGTATATTTTTCTTACTCTCGTCCTCTTGTATCTTTTCTTATTTATCTGGCTTCTCTTTTGCCTCTTGTTTACTTCACTCTTTCCTGAGTATAAGCATTTTCCCAGGTTATAACTTTTACCCTCTTCTCTTTCTCTAGATTCTTCCTTAGCAAATTCTGTGGTGTTGATATTAGCTATATGCAGATGGCTCCTCAAATTCCAGTGAATTACATATTGGCATTCACCTCCTGGATTGTCCTAACTCCCCAGATCTGTTCTTTGTTCTGGCTTCCCTACAGTCCTACATTCAATCAGTTATCAAATTCTAGCAATTCTGTTTGCCACAATCTCTCTCACATTTATCCTTTTTTCAGCACAAAATCCACTGCATTAGTTGCCATCACCCAGTTTTGGTCTTCATTGTCTCAATGTCTTTAAATTGAGATATGAAAATGGACATCTAAAATGTTTTTACTGCTTCCGATCTCTTTTTCCTACAATTGAGCATATACGCTACTGCCAAATTGATCTTCCTAAAAGAAATTCTGATCATATTACTACTCTGCTCAGCAATTTCTGGTGACTATTAAATCACTGTCTACTAATCTCACTCCAACTGACTTTTCTGTGCTTATTGTCATACTTATCTCCTTTCAAGAGTGGCCACTAGAGGAAAATTTAATACTAATATTTCTGTAATCATATCCAATGAGATCTCTTTTTCATGTCTGCTTGCATTGTTTCTGCTTCATGGAAACCCCTTCTTCTCCATCCTTTCATGTCCAAACCCTTTAAGGCTCACTGAAATACCACCTATGCTATGTAGTATTCTCTGCCCCCTCATCTTTTACTATAGCCAGAAGTAATCTAGTGTTTTTTGAATTCTTTGTTTTCTCACCCTTATATGACATTTACTAAACTCTATCTTATTATAGTTATTTAATTATTTATATATGAATCTGATATCTTCTTTCAAACACCTAAAGGACAAAGTCATTTATATATATTTTTCCCCACCCACCCCATTTATATATTATATAAACATATATAATGTGTATAATATATAAGTATATAATATTTAAGTATATATATAATATATATTTTTTTTGTCATTGAGACAAAGTCACACTCTGTCGCCCAGGCTGGAGTGCAGTGATGCAATCTCGGCTCACTGCAACCTCTGCCTCCCAGGTCCAAGCGATTCTCCTGCCTCAGCCTCCTGAGTAGCTGGGATTATATGCATGTGCCACCATGCCTGGCTAATTTTCGTATTTTCAATAGAGATGAGATTTCACCATGTTGGCTAGGCTGGTCTCGAACTCTTGACCTCAAGTGGTCCACCCACCTCCCTCTTCCAAATTGCTGGGATTACAATTGTGAGCCACTGTGCCCAGCTGTGATTTATATTTTTATGCGAGAGCACGTAGAATAGTGCCTAGCACGTAGCAGGCCCACAGTAACTCTTTGAATTCATAAATTTATTCACCCTCTGACCCTCAAATGTAGCCACTTACTGCAGGTAGATGTAGACAGGCATGAAGGTTACTTTTATTTTATTGTGGGTATTGTAGTTGCTTTTTATTTTTATTTTTTATTTATTTATTTTTTGAGACAGAGTCTCACTCTGTCTCCCAGGCTGGAGTGCAGTAGCGCGTCCACTCACTGCAAGCTCTGCCTCCCGGATTCACACCATTCTCCTGCCTCAGCCTCCCAAGTAGCTGGGACTACAGGTGCTGGCCACCATGCCCGGCTAATTTTTTTGTATTTTCAGTAGAGACAGGGTTTCACCGAGTTAGCCAGGATGGTCTCGATCTCCTGACCTCGTGATCTGCCTGCCTCGACCTCCCAAAGTGCTGGGATTACAGGCGTGAGCCACCGCGCCCGGCCTGTGGTTGCTTTTTAAATAAGAAAACTTGGGGGTGATTGGTATCTCTTTCACAAAGGGAGTAGTTTGAGAAAACGTGGATAACTTGTTCTCCTGTAGTCATATTTGTGTGTGTGTGCGTGTGCATGTGTGCGTGTTAACATATACAAACAGATGATAACAGCAACAAAAGAGAGTAAGTACTTAAAACTACCCTTCCTTAAGTTGGAAAATCAGAAAAAAGACAAGACTCTTCCTTTACTATCTTCTCTAATTTGAACCTGTAGCCTATTTTCTTCATTTGCCAGAGGAAAATGGATAGATTTTTGTTTCAAACCGTTAAGTTCTTCCCCACCTCTCATATGTTTCTCTGCCTGAGTATGTGTTTGTGTGTGTGCGTGTGTGTGTGTGTGTGTGGTGTGTTTACTTTTATTCAGGTGTTACCTTGAGGGTGAAAAGCCTTCTATAACATTAGAAAGATTGTTCAAACCCTGAAGTGCAATTTCCTGAATTTAGTAAACAACTTCTATTAAAAATCTTTCCTCTCTCTGCTATCCCAGAATAATAGATTTGTTAAGAGGAAATGGGCATCCAGAGTCCCTGACTCTTGTTTAAGGAACTCCCTATGCCAGGAAAGAAGTGATTCTTCCTTCAGAGCTACACACAGGAAAGACTAATCAATAGGTACACAGTGGGAAAACAAAAATTATTAGACATGCATATTGGTTTCTCAAGGATGCTATTTGTAGTGTCACGTTGGTTTTAAGAAAGGAAAACACTTTTAGTCATAGTTCCTAGATTTTATATGCTATTACCCAGGCTCATCGGTTTTGATTTTTGACCTGGGCAATCACTTAGAACCACTCTCTTAAAGGTGTTTATCATGCTTTTATAAAAAATTTTAATTTAATTTTAATTTTTTATTATACTTTAAGTTCTAGGGTACATGTGCACAACGTGCAGGTTTGTTACATAAGTATACATGTGCCATATTGGTTTGTTGCACCCACGAACTCACCACTTACATTAGTATTTCTCCTAATGCTATCCCTCCCCTGGCCCCCACACCCTACGACAAGCCCCCATGTGTGATGTTCCCCGCCCTGTGTCCATGTGTTCTCATTATTCAGATCCCACCTATGAGTGAGAACATACGGTGTTTGGTTTTTTGTTCTTGTGATAGTTTGCTCAGAATGATGGTTTCCAGCTTCATCCATGTCCCTGCAAAGGACATGAACTCATCCTTTCTTATGATTGCATAGTATTCCATGGTGTATATGTACCACATTTTCTTAATCCAGTCTATCATTGATGGACATTTGGGTTGGTTCCAAGTCTTTGCTATTGTGAATAGTGCTGCAATAAACATACATGTGCATGTGTCTTTATAGTAGCATGATTTATAATACTTTGGGTATATACCCGGTAATGGGATGACGGGGTCAAATGATATTTCTAGTTCTAGATCCCTGTTTTCCACAATAGTTGAATTGGTTTACACTCCCACCAACAGTGTAAAAGCATTCCTATTTCTGCACATCCTCTCCATCATCTGTTGTCTCCTGCCTTTTTAATGATTGCCATTCTAACTGGTGTGAGATAGTATCTCATTGTGGTTTTGATTTGCATTTCTCTGATGACCAGTGATGATGACCCTTTTTTCACGTGTCTGTCGGCTGCTGAAATGTCTTCTTTTGAGAAGTATCTGTTCATACACTTTGCCCACTTTTTCATGGTGTTGTTTGTTTTTTTTCTTGTAAATTTGTTTAAGTTCTTTGTAGATTCTGGATATTAGCCCTTTGTCAGATGAGAAGATTGCAAAAATTTTCTCCCATTCTGTAGGTTGCCTGTTCACTCTGATGGTAGTTTCTTTTGCTGTGCAGAAGCTCTTTAGTTTAATTAGATCCCATTTGTCTATTTTGGCTTTTGTGGTCATTGCTTTTGGTGTTTTAGTCATGAAGTCCTTGCTCATGCCTATGTCTTGAATGGTATTGCCTAGGTTTTCTTCTAGGGTTTTTATGGTTTTAGGTCTAACATTTAAGTCTTCAATCCATCTTGAATTAATTTCTGTATAAAGTGTAAGGAAGGGATCCAGTTTCAGCTTTCTGCTTAGGGCTAGCCAGTTTTCCCAGCACCATGTATTAAATAGGGAATCCTTTCCCCATTTCTTGTTTTTGTCAGGTTTGTCAAAGATCAGATGGTTGTAGATGTGTGGTGTTATTTCTGAGGCCTCTGTTCTGTTCCATTGGTCTATACATGTGTTTTGGTACCAGTACCATGCTGTTTTGATTACTGTAGACTTGTAGTATAGTTTGAAGTCAGATAGCGTGATGCCTCCAGCTTTGTTCTTTTAGCTCAGGATTGTCTTGGCAATGTGGTGTCTTTCTGGTGTCCATATGAACTTTAAAGTAGTTTTTTCCAATTCTCTGAATAAAGTCATTGGTAGCTTGATGGGGATGGCATTGAATCTATGAATTACCTTGGGCAGTATGGCCATTTTCACAATATTGATTCTTCCTATCCATGAGCATGGAGTATTCTTCCATTGGTTTGTGTCCTCTTTTATTTCATTGAGCAATAGTTTGTGTTCTCCTTGAAGAGGTCCTTTACATCCCTTGTAAGCTGGTTTCCTAGGTTTTTTATTCTCTTTGTAGCAATTGTGAATGGGAGTTCACTCAGGATTTGGCTCTCTGTCCGTTATTGGTGTATAGGAATGCTTGTGATTTTTGCACATTGATTTTGTATCCTGAGACTTTGCTGAGGTTGCTTATCAGCTTGAGGAGATTTGGGGCTGAGACAATGGGGTTTTCTAAATATACAATCATGTCATCTGCAAACAGGGACAATGTGATTTCCTCTTTTCCTAATTGGATACCCTTTATTTCTTTCTCTTGCCTGATTGTCCTGGCCAGAACTTCCAACATATGTTGAATAGGAGTGGTGAAAGAGAGCATGCCTATCTTGTGCCAGTTTTCAAAGGGAATGCTTCCAGTTTTTGCCCATTCAGTATGATATTGGCTGTAGGTTTGTCATAAGTAGCTCTTATTATTTTGAGATATGTTCCATCGATACCTACTTTATTGAGAGTTTTTAGCATGAAGGGCTGTGGAATTTTGTGAAAGGCCTTTTCTGCATCTATTGAGATAATCATGTGGTTTTTGTCATTGGTTCTGTTTATATGCTGGATTACATTTATTGATTTGCATATGTTGAACCAGCCTTGCATCTCAGGGATGAAGTCGACTTGATTGTGATGGATAAGCTTTTTGATATGCTGCTGGATTCGGTTTGCCAGTATTTTATTGAGGATTTCCACATCGGTGTTCACCAGGGATACTGGTCTAAAATTCTCTTTTTTTGTTGTGTCTCTGCCAGTCTTTGCTATCAAGATGACGCTGGCCTTATATAATGAATTAGGGAGGATTCCCCCTTTTTCTATTGATTGGAATAGTTTCAAAAGGAATGGTACCAGTTCCTCTTTATACCTCTGGTAGAATTCGGCTGTGAATCCGTCTGGTCCTGGCTTTTTTTTTTTTTTTTTTTTGGTTTGTAAGCTATTAATTATTGCCTCAATTTCAGAACCTGTTATTGATCTATTCAGAGATTCAACTTCTTCCTGGTTTAGTCTTGGGAGGGTGTATGTGTCCAGGAATTTATCCATTTCTTCTAGATTTTCTAGTTTATTTGCATAGAGGTGTTTACAGTATTATCTGATGGTAGTTTGTATTTCTATGGGATCGGTGGTGATATCCCCTTTATCATTTTTTATTGTGTCGATTTGATTCTTCTCTCTTTTCTCTTTATTAGTCTTGCTAGCAGTCTATTGATTTTGTTGATCTTTTCAAAAATCCTGGATTCATTGGTTTTTTGAAGGGTTTTTGTGTCTCTATCTCCTTGAGTTCTGCTCTGATCTTAGTTGTTTCTTGCCTTCTGCTAACTTTTGAATTTGTTTGCTCTTGCTTCTCTAGTTCTTTTAATGGTGATGTTAGGGTGTCAATTTTAGATCTTTCCTACTTTCTCTTGTGGGCATTTAGTGCTATAAATTTACCTCTAAACACTGCTTTAAATGTGTCCCAGAGATTCTGGTATGTTGTGTCAATTTGGCTTTCAACATTTGAAAGCCAATGTTCTCATTGGTTTCAAAGAACATCTTTATTTTTGCCTTCATTTCGTTTTTACCTAGTAGTCGTTTAGAAGCAGGTTGTTCAGTTTCCATGTAGTCATGTGGTTTTGAGTGTGTTTCTTAATCCTGAGTTCTAATTTGATTGCACTATGGTCTGAGAGACAGTTTGTTGTGATTTTTGTTCTTTTACATTTGCTGAGGAGTGCTTTACTTCCAACTATGTGGTCACTTTTGGAATAAGTGCCATGTGGTGCTGAGAAGAATGTATATTCTGTTGATTTGGAGTGGAGAGTTCTGTAGATGTTTATTAGGTCCACTTGGTGCAGAGCTGAGTTCATGTCCTGGATATCCTTGTTAACCTTCTGTCTCATTGATCTGTCTAATATTGACAGTGGGGTGTTAAAGTCTTCCATTATTATTGTGTGGGAGTCTAAGTCTCTTTGTAGGTCTCTAAAGACTTGTTTTATTAATCTGGGTGCTCCTGTAGTGGGTGCATATATATTCAGGATAGCTAGGTCTTCTTGTTGAATTGATCCCTTTACCATTATGTAATGGCCTTCCATGTCTCTTTTGATCTTTGTTGGTTTAAAGTCTGTTTTATCAGAGACTAGGATTGTAACCCCTGCTTTTTTTTGCTTTCCATTTGCTTGGTAGATTGGGTAGATCTTCCTCCATCCCTTTATTTTTAGCCTATGTGTGTCTCTGCACTTGAGATGGGTCTCCTGAATACAGCACACTGATGGGTCTTGATTCTTTATGCAATTTGCCAGTCTGTGTCTTTTAATTGGGGCATTCAGCCCATTTACATTTAAGGTTAATATTGTTATGTGTGAATTTGTTCCTGTCATTATGATGTTAGCTGGTTACTTTGCCCGTTAGTTGATGCAGTTTCTTTCTAGCATTGATGGTCTTTACAATTTGGCATGTTTTTGCAGTTGCTGGTACCGGTTGTTCCTTTCCACATTTAGTGCTACCTTCAGGAGCTCTTGTAAGGCAGGCCTGGTAGTGACAAAATCTCTCAGCATTTGCTTGTCTGTAAAGGATTTTATTTCTCCTTCACTTATGAAGCTTAGTTTGGCTGGATATGAAATTCTGGGTTGAAAATTCTTTTCTTTAAGAGTGTTTAATTCCCCACTCTCTTCTGGCCAATAGATCTGCTGTTAGTCTGATGGGCTTGCCTTTGTGGGTAACCTGACATTTCTCTCTGGCTGCCCTTAACATTTTTTCCTTCATTTTAACTTTGGTGAATCTGACAATTAGGTGTCTCGGGGTTGTTCTTCTCAAGGAGTATCTTTGCGGTGTTCTCTGTATTTCCTGAATTTGAATGTTGGCCTCCCTCGCTAGGTTGGGGAAGTTGTCCTGGATAATATCTTGAAGAGTGTTTTCCAACTTGGTTCCATTCTCCCTGTCACTTTCAGGTACACCAATCAAATGTAGATTTGGTGTTTTCACATAGTCCTATATTCTTGGAGGCTTTGTTCATTTCTTTTTACTCTTTTTTCTTTAAACTTCTCTTCTTGCTTTATTTCATTCGTTTGATGTTCAATCACTGATACCCTTTCTTCCACTTGTTTGAATTGGCTATTGAAGCTTGTGCATGCATCACATAGTTCTCATGCCATGGTTTTCAGCTCCATCAGGTCATTTAAGGTCTTCTCTACAGTGTTTATTTTAGTTAGCCATTCATCTAATCTTTTCCAAGTTTTTTAGCTTCCTTGTAATGGGTTCAAACATCCTCCTTTATCTTCGAGAAGTTTATTATTACCAACCTTCTGAAGCCTACTTCTGTCAGTTCATCAAAATCATTCTCCATCCAGCTTTGTTCCATTGTTGGCAAGGAGCTGCAATCCTTCAGAGGAGAACAGGTGCTCTGGTTTTTAGAATTTTCAGCTTTTCTGCTCTAGTTTCTCCCCATCTTTGTGGTTTTATCTACCTTTGGTCTTTGATGCTGGTGACCTACAGATGTGGTTTTGGTGTGGATGTACTTTCTGTTGATGTTGATGCTATTTCTTTCTGTTTGTTAGTTTTCCTTCTAACAGTCAGGTCCCTCAGCTGCAGGTCTGTTGGAGTTTGCTGGAGGTCCACTCCAGACCCTGTTTGCCAGGTATCACCAGTGGAGGCTGCAGAACAGCAAATATTGCAGAACAGAAAACATTGCTGCCTGATCCTTCCTCTGTAAGCTTCGTCCAGAGGGGCACCTGCCTGTATGAGGTGTCAGTCAGTCCCCACTGAGAGATGTCTCCCAGTTAGGCTACATGGGCTTCAGGGACCCACTTGAGGAGGCAGCCTGTCCTTTCTCAGAGCTCAAAAATCATGCTGGGAGAACCACTGCTGTCTTCACAGCTGTCAGACAGGGACGTTTAGGTCTGCAGAAGTTTCTGCTGCCTTTTGTTCCACTATGCCCTGACCCCAGAGGTGGGGTCTATGGAGGCAGCAGGCCTTGCAGAGCTGTGGTGGGCTCCATCCAGTTCAAGCTTCCCTGGCTGCTTTGTTTACCTACTCAAGCCTCAGCAATGGCAGATGCCCCCTCCCCCTGCTAGGCTGCTGCCTTGCGGGTCAACCTCAGACTGCTGCACTAGAAGTGAGCAAGGCTCCGTGAGCATGGGACCCACTGAGCCAGGCGCAGGATATAATCTCCTGGTGTGCCATTTGCTAAGATCATTGGAAAAGCACAGTATTTGGTTGGGAGTGTCCCGATTTTCCAGGTACAGTCTGTCATGGCTTCCCTTGGCTAGAAAAGGGAAATCCCCCAGCCCCTTGTGCTTCCTGGGTGAGGCGATGCCCCACCGTGCTTTGGCTCACTCTCCATGGGCTACACCCACTGTCCAACCAGTCCCAGTTAGGTGAACCACGTACCTTAGTTGGAAATGCAGAAATCACCATCTTCTGCATCGACCATGCTGGGAGCTACAAACCGGAGCTGTTCCTATTTGGCCATCTTGGAGTTATTATGCTTTTGAATGTCTTCTCCACACTTATCTTTTCTCTTTCTCCCAGTGGGTCTGCATAGTATGTCCTTTCTCCTCTTTTTTGTCTGATCTGAACTGACCTTCTTTTCTTCATGCAAGGTCTCTTCCTCTTCCATCACTACACACTCTCAACCTCTGTATATACCTCTTCTCGGTTCCTAAGCTCCTACTAAAAATGGCTGTGGCTTTTTATATTCTTATGGTGAAATAAAATATATTACTTCTTTCTCTTCCATTTCCTTTTTCCACATTAACTTGTTTGTGATAAAAGCAAAGGAATGCTGGGTTATGAGTTAAATATAGAAGCTCTACACCTAACCCTAATACTAATTAAAATGTCACTTTGGGGCCAGGTGTAGTGGCTCATGTCTGTAATCCTAGCACTTTGGGAGGCTGAGTTAGGAGGACTGTTTGAGGCCAGGAGTTTGAGACCAGCCTGGTCAGCATCGCAAGACCTCATCTCTACAATAAAAGAAAGTCACTGTTTATTTATTTTTATTTATTTATTTAATTTATTTATTTTTTTATTTCTTTGAGATGGAGTGTCGTTCTGTCTCCCAAGCTGGAGTGCAGTGGTGTGGGATCTTGGCTCACTGCAACCTCCACCTCCTGGGTTCAAGTGATCTGCCCATCTCAGCCTCCCAAGTAGCTGGGATTATAGGCACGCACCACCATGCCTGGCTAATTTTTGTATTTTTAGTGGAGGTGAGTTTTCACCGTGTTGGCCAGGCTGATCTTGAGCTCTTGACCTCAAGTGATCCATCCACCTCAGCCCCACAAAGTGCTGGGATTATAGGGGTGAGCCACTGCAACTAGCCCAAAAGTCACTGTTTAGAAATGTCATTTGACCTGTCTGGATTTCAGTTTCTTGATTTGTAAAATTGAAGGATTAGTGAAGTCATCCTAAAGCATTTCTGTGTCCTGTGGCTGGGATTACAATGACCCTAATATCTCATTTGAAATGCAGAATTTTCAGGTCTCTTGACTTCTTGCTCCTCCTATTAGTTTCCTGCCGTTAGTTTCCTCTCTGATATCCTTCATATCTAAACTATTTCCTATGAGGGTTTATTTGTTTTTTGTTTTGTTTTGTTTTTTGTTTTGTTTTGTTTTTATCTATAAGGTTGCCTATTTTCCTCCTAAACCACTTATACTTCTGTCATTCATTTAGTCCAAGCTTGTCCAACCTACAGCCTGCAAGCCACATGGAGCCCAGAACAGCTTTGAATGTGGCCCAATACAAATTTGTAAACTTTCTTAAAACATTATGATAATTTTTTTTTTTTTTAACTCACCAACTATTGTTAGTGTTGGTGTATTTTATGTGTGGCCCAAGACAATACATCTTCCAATGTGGCCCAGGGAAGCCAAAAGATTGGACACCCCTGATTTAGTCCATCAATTCGATACTGATCTTACTACCCAGACTTTATCACTTTGGCTCAAACTCCTTTTTTTCCCCTCTATGATGATCTAAGATAGATCATCTGTTTGGGGTTCATGATAGCTAGCATTTTTTTTCTGTTCCTTTTTATTCCCTTTCTTGCTATTTATTCTTCTTATTACAACAAGGAGAACCTTTCTCTAGAAGATGTTACAAGATCTTTTGGGAAAGCTTGTCCCCGCCCCTGATGTTAATTAGTCCTACATTAGTCACCTAACTTCTTTTTTTTTTTTTTTTTTTTGAGATGGAGTCTTGCTCTCTCACCAGCCTGGAGTGCAGTGGCACCATCTCTTGGCTCACTGCAACCTCTGACTTCCTGGTTCAAACAATTCTCCTGCCTCAGCCTCCCGCATAGCTGGGATTATAGGCGCATGTCCCTATGTCCAGCTAATTTTTGTATTTTTGGTAGAGATAGTGTTTCACCATGTTAGTCGGGATGGTCTCGATCTCCTGACCTCGTGATCCACCTGCCTTGGCCCCACAAAGTGCTGGGATTACAGGCGTGAGCCACCGTGCCCAGCCTAGTTACCTAACTTCCTGCCCCCTACCCACCAGACCCTTTAAGGTCCCTGCCCTAGAAAGCCGACCCAAGGATTAGGCACTTAGAATGAGAAATCCACATCCTGAGAGTTTTGACATCTCCGGCCTCTCTTTGCTATCTTTATTCCATTCTATTCTCTGCATTCCACATTAGCATATAACATCTTAAAAATTGCAGGTGTAAACTGTATAATTTCCAAGGTTCATTATAATGCTAACATTCTACTTGTATGTAGGAATGCTGGTGTGGTAGTACACATAAGGAATATATGTTGTAGTGTGCCATATTCCAATGTGTGAATCTCTCTATATGTTCTTAGTGGAGTTCCTTATTCTTCTACTTTCTATTTGCTGTTCAAGTTCTTTGAGAAAATACAACAGAATGTTCCTTCCAACTGCATGGTTTTCATAACTGGACAGTCTATTCTAAGTCCCTGGCTCCTTTCTTACCCTTGTTAACTTGTCCCTGAAGAAACTGTGGTGAGGATTACAATTAATCCAAGAATCCAAGTTACCCAGGCTGAACCTGAGAGCTTTTTACCTCCCCAGTGCTTCTTTAATTTTGAGGAAGTCGTTGGGTTAGCCATTCCTGTTTACTTGAAGTTCTTCCTTGACCCCTCTTGCTCCCTACAGCAAAAGACATTCCTTGAGAAAAACGCCTAAAGTCCAAATATCCTCTTCTACTGGTTCTCCCATTTTAAAACATTATTACTTTTGCTACAAATCCACCTTGTTCTTGTCATGTCTGTACAAAGTAGGGTTTCTCTGTGTATGTGTGAAGTGAGCAGGTAGAAGGAAAGGGGAAGGTGGGTATAGGAAGGGAACTTGAACACTACAGAGTGAAGAATTCCACTCCTTTTTCCTAGTCTGTTTACTTCACTCACCATTATTGTCTCTATTTGGATTTCTCAGATAATTCTTTCCTCCTCCACTCCTTCCTCCTCCTCCTCCATTTATCCCCACACTGAGAACAGTATGAACCCTAAGTCTGTATTATTCAAGTCTCTCAGTTCTGGTTTTAGACTGACTGATTTAGCTCTCTCAACAGGACAATCATCTATCTCTCCTTGGTGTATGTGCTTGGCCATGTGATCAAGTCCTTGGGTGCCTTACCAATACTGGGAGGACAAGTGGTACACACGTGAGTAAAACCATGGAATCAACTAAACTGCTTTTCTCAAACATTCGTTACAAATGATTTTCTATTTTCTTACCAGAGATGTCCCTTTATTTCCAATCTATAGTTTTACTACAAAAGAGGTTAAGAAAAACAGTCTTATAACCAGTTGAACTCTTTCCTGCTTTATCTGAGCTCATCTGTTTTTGGGACTTGTAGAATGCCTAGTTAGTATCCTCTTCATATGCTTGAAAATAAACAAAACCTTCACACCCTACATATTCCCTCACCTTTTTATTCATCCATGCAACTATACTTTGCATGGATGAATAAAAAAAGTCTATAAAAAAAAAAGTCTATAATGTTTCCTTTTAATTAATTGTAGAAGTCATACTCAAAGGGTTAAAAAAAAAGTCTATAATGTTTCCTTTTAATTAATTGTAGAAGTCATACTCAAAGCTTCGAATATTTACATTTATGTTTAGTTCCATATATTTCAGTTGCTATTGATGTTTATGGGATCAGAGGCATTTGATAAATTCTGATGTCTGTTTGTTCAGTCAGTAGAGAGGATTACAGCTGTTCACGAAGCAGTTTATATGTATTCATGTTATAATGCGCCTGTGTGCCTGTGTACATGTATTTATCCTATGAGTTAGAAATTTTGTTTGTTTGTTTGTTTTTAGACAGAGTCTTGCTCTGTTGCCCAGGCTGGAGTACAGTGGGGTGATTTTAGCTCACTGAAGTCTCTGCCTCCTGGGTTCAAGTGATTCTCCCACCTCAGCCTCCCGAGTAGCTGGGATTACAGGTGCCCGCCACCACACCTGGCTGATTTTTGTATTTTTAGTAGAGACGGGGTTTTACCATGTTGACCAGGCTGGTCTTGAACTCCTGACCTCAGGTAATCCACCCGCCTTGGCTTCTCAAAGTGCTGGCGTAGCCTCTGCACCTGGCCTTGATATTTAATAAATACTACTTTCTTATTGGTGTCCCGTCAAATATCTTTGACACTGTTGCTATTAGCTATGATGAATTTGAACATTTTATATATTTTTTTTAAATTTTGGTGAGGATATGTGAGATCAGGGTCCTTAAAAGGTCTTTCTGTTGAAGTACTCCTTTGACTAAAACAAGATTGGGAACCAGTGTGTTAACTTTGGAGTTCCTTCAGTATCTGTTTCTATCGGATGCTCGTAAGGGGTAAATGGAACTACCAGGGATGAAATCTTCCCACGTAATGCATACTTTCTTGCAGAAGCCAAAGGATCATAAATATGGTAAGTGCCCATGAATACCTCCTAGGAATAAAGGCAAATGGAAAGTACCCATGGGGTAGAAATGTGAAGGGAATCTTTGCCCTTGTACACATTTTTTCCCCTCTGCAGCTATGTAGTCCATCTCTACAGGTGCATTTAGTATCAACATGGTTGGCATTCTCACCTCTCCATTTCAGAGTCCTATCATTAGTCGGCCTGAGTCTAATAGCTTTGGGGACAGGAGGCATCAAACCCTGTGTGGCAGCTTTTGGTGGAGACCAGTTTGAAGAAAAACATGTAAGAATCCTGTTATTTTGTATTTTCAAGAATATAGAGCCAGCATTAACAGTGGTACCTGGCAGGTAGCCATTTGCCAAGATTGAAGTAATCTACTGATCAGATCTTACCTGAGCAGTTGTATTCAATGCTGGATACTGGTCATTAATAGTGAGGAAAACTGAAACAGTTTCAAAGGAAAGAGACCAGGGTGGTAGATTAACTAAAAGGCATGTCTTATGAGGAAAGGTTGAAGGAAACGGGGATGGTTAGTCTGGATACGAACTAAGGAGAATACTATAGCTGCTTATAGATGCTGGAAGAATGTCAGTGATTAAACCTGAGACCAATGAGTGAAAGCCTCCAAGAAGCCAGTGTTTTGCCTGATGGGTGGAAAAACTTCAAACAATTGTTAAGTTTACTCTAACTTGAGGTGTTTAGGAAGAGATATGGTAAGCACTTTGGGAATGGGAGGTGATGAGTAGTATAGAGATGATTTAAGCATCTCATTTTGAGATTCCATGAAAGGGGAAAATGACCAATTGCAAGGAAACATAATGAATGTCTATAGATGAATTTCCCTGGCTGATCATTCCCTCTCTTCCTAAATACTTTCCATTACCAGTAGTGAAAAATAAATGGGCCTCTATGAGAAAGCAGTGACAAATAGGCAAGGAAGTAGTCTATTTCTAGATCTTTCAACATTTCTGGCTTCCTCACTTTTGTTTCCAGTTTTCAGTTTTGTCTGTCTTCATGTATCCATTCCGTCTTCTCTGTTTATCTTTTTTCCAGTTTCTCTTTTTCCCCCTCACCACTTCTCTCTCTCTCTCTCTTTCCCCGCCCCCCACTCTCTCTCTCTCTCTTTCCTTTTCCCTCTTCTACCCTGATATAATGCCTATTATCTCTTTCTGCCTCTGCTATGCTGTCCTGTCTTCTAGTGTTTTTCCCACCTTTCAGGCCATTTGGGTTATTTTATACTCTTTATCTGTCCAAGAGTCCATAGATCATAATTGCTTGCTGACTTTGGAGAAAGAACCAACTTTTGGCAAGTGGGACCCTATGTATGATGAACTATACAAATTAGATGAGTGGAATAAGGTTTAAATTGAAACCAGGAGAGGAAACAAAACACACTATAAATAGACAATGGGGAAGGACTTGTTGTTCTAATGTGGCAGGGAGAGATCTGGGGTGTCAGAATGAAGCATGTCAGTGTATAATGAATGAAACATCAGCAACTTTATTTGAAAGTTGTTTCATTTGAGAACTGCTCCACAAAGATATTTCACTTAGTAGGACGAATCCGCCTCCAGGTTTCTACTAGCCACTTCTAAGCCTGCTGATTTCTTTTTAGACTCTCTGGCAGATCTCCCTTAAGCACTAGGTGAACTATCCTGCTTCATTAACAGTTGACTCTACTGTCCTATGTTCTGGTACTATTCCTACCATACACTCCTACCACAAAATCTATTATTTAACTAAATCAGGCATTCACTTAGTTAATACAGTCAATAAACATTTATCGAGTCCCTAATATATGTCAGATGCTGTGCAAGTTACTGGGGATTACAGAAATTAGTAAGATAAAATTTCTGCTCTAAAGAAACTCACAACATACTGACAAAACAGACATTTATGGGAGGCAGAGGCAGGAGAATGGCTTGAGCCCAGGAGGCAGAGTTTGCAGTGAGCTGAGATTGCGCCACTGCACTCCAGCCTGGGCAACAGAGTGAGACTCCATTTCAGAAAAACAAAAACAAAAACAAAACACACACACACACACACACACACACACACACACACACAAATGCAGACATTTAATGCAAAGACATTAATATTCAAATAGCTATATACAGGACACAGTAGTGGCACTGAAGACAGGAAGATTATTTTTAACCTATGCAAAGGGAGGAAAAGAATGTTAAAGCTGCTCTGGAGTTTGAAAGGTGAGTAAATGATTGGGGTCAGCCAGCCATGTTTTTAAATATCTATTAATAATATGAAATTCAGGTATTATGGAAGCAATATCTGAATCTTTCTCTTTGTATGTACCTTCAGCTCTGAATCTGAACATGGAATGGGGCTGGAGCTAGGGGACACATTGCACTGATGATTTATCCTGTTTGTTTCAGGCAGAGGAACGGACTAGATACTTCTCAGTCTTCTACCTGTCCATCAATGCAGGGAGCTTGATTTCTACATTTATCACACCCATGCTGAGAGGTTAGGATTTTTTCTGATGGGAAAAAGCTTTGCTCTGGTCAGCCAAAAAGCTGTTCAAGGCTTTCTCCTGTCCATTGTCTCCTTTTATAAGAGCTTGATAACCTGTGAAAATTTATTTTAGTCTTGATTTGTCTGGCCCAAAGGAAGAATTATGGATTGGGTGATGGGAGGAAAGAGGATGGTTATGTCTATTCTGCAAGCTCAGGTTTATTTGACAACCTGAACTTGTAGAATAAAACATCAAATATTCAAGACTCAGAGTTACTTTCCTCCTCACATCCCATTTTCTTTAGGAGATGTGCAGTGTTTTGGAGAAGACTGCTATGCATTGGCTTTTGGAGTTCCAGGATTGCTCATGGTAATTGCACTTGGTAAGTTCAGTGAAGCAAAGGAAACTAGTAATCATTGATACCTGTCACATGTAAAGCATCATGTAGGCACTTTACACAAGCTGTTTCATTCAATCCTCACACTAGGGCCTATTGGGTAACAGTTATTGTAAGGGTTTCCCCTCAACTTTGGAGGTAGATTCTGAATGAAGTCAGAAACTTTAAGAAAAGTGTCCAAGGTTGCATAGATGCTTTCTGGGGAGCCTTAAAAAAGATCAAACTCTGGGCCAGTCAGGGACTTGGGCATTTCTTAGTAACTCAGGTCATTCTAATGTATACTCAAGGTGGAGATCCACTGCTCTACACTACAATATATAGGGAAGCAAGGAAGATAACCCTCTTTCAAACTAGTTTACTTCATATGATACTTATTTATCTGGTAATTGGAAAAGATTTTAAATTCTCTAAGCCTTTTAAAACAGCTTCTAGGTTTAGCTATTTCTGCCCTGCTCTGTAGTGCCCCCCTGGAGTGCCCCCAAAGAGTCTGCCCTTGAGTAAAGAGAATAAGAGGAGGTGAATAAGTAGGTGAAAATTAATGCAACTTAAATCAAGTGGCGTTCTTTTTATCCCTGAGAACCCAGTCCTGGAAGAGAAGAGGGATATGGTGTTCCTTATTTTACACAGCCTGAGGGAAAACTTGGGCATGATTATTTCTAATCATTGACCTGGAAACCTGTTCTCACTCTGAGCCTCAGCGTGACACCCCCCTGGAAGATATCCAGTGCAAACCCATAAAGAGCTCAACAGAGGAAAAACAGCCCAGAGACTCAATGTTCAGTGTATTATCTAACAGGGAGTGGATGGGAGGGTGGTGATAGTAGTACTCAGAATTCCCAATGCCAAGGAAATTTATTATAGGTGAGCTGTGATAATATATTCCCTACTTCCTTCTTCATTCAAAGCCAAATATTTCCCCAAATATTTGCATGATAATATTTACATAATAGAGTAATTATGAAGATAAAAAAGAGACGATATAAATGAAATGTTTTATAAATTATGAAATGTTAAGTGCTAGCTGTCATTGTTAGTCAGCAGCTTCAGTTTTCTGGGTACTAATCGATAACTCAATTCTCTGATCTTTTACTATAATTAATTTCTTTTTTCTTTTTTCTTTTTTTTTTCTTTTTTGAGACAGAGTCTCACTCTGTCACCCAGGCTGGAGTGCAGTGGCATGATCTTGGCTCACTGCAAGCTCTGCCTCCTGGCATTCTCCTGCCTCAGCCTTCCAAGTAGCTGGGACTATAGGCACCCGCCACCATGCCTGGCTAATTTTTTGTGTTTTTAGTAGAGACGGAGTTTCACCGTGTTAGCCAGGATGGTCTCGATCTCCTGACCTTGTGATCCACCTGCCTCGGCCTCCCAAAGTGCTAGGATTATAGGCATGAGCCACCGCGCCCAGCCAATTAATTTATTTTTTCATTCAATCATTTATTTAACCAACATTTAATGAACCTGTTGTGTGCCATATTATGTGCTAGGTATTGGGATCACACTGGTGAATTGGATACCTGGAGAGTTCATGTTCCCAAAGAGCTATATAGTTCAGTAGAGAGAGGAAGGCAAACAAGTAAAAGGAATTTACAATATAGTATGATCAGTATTTCCCAGATCAATATAGTATGATCTAGGAAAGTACAGAGAGAGCTATGGGAACCACATAAAAGGAATGTTTAATTAAGACCTTGAGGGACCAGGCACAGTGGCTCACACCTGTGGGAGGCCGAGGCAGGAGGATTGCGTGAGCTCAGGAGTTTGAGACTATCCTGGACAACATAGCATGACTCCATCTATACAAACATTTAAAAATTAGTGGAATATGATGGCACACACCTATGATCCCAACTATTTGGGAGCTGAGATGGGAGGATCGCTTGAGCCTGGAAGGTCAAGGCTGCAGTGAGCCATGATTGTGCCACTGAACTTCAGCCTGGGCAACAGAACAAGCCCCATCTCATAAATAAATAAATGAATAAAATAATAAATAAATAAATAATACTTTGGGGGTTGTAAAAAGTTTGCCTAAAGAAATGACATTTAAGGTGAGACCTAAGGGCTGAACAGCAGTTAATCAATAAAGAAATTATAAGTGATGCAGAAAGAGGACACAGTAGCTGTAAGACAAGAGGCTGAGAAATAGCATGACATGTTTAAAAGCTTTAAAGGCATTCGGATTACTTAAAGCATGAATGAGAATGATAAAGAGGAGAAACTGCCAGAAACCAGATAATGAAGGGCCTTTTAAACCAGCAAGGAATTAGAACTTCATTGTGAGGGAGAGTGGGGAACTCTCAAAACATTTTAACAGATGAATAATTGCTAGATTTTAATTTCTCAATGATGTTTCTATAATGTAGAGAAAGGATTGTGTTCAGATGAGGCAAGGATAATATTTATTTTGATTACTGAATTTTTTGATATTTGCTTAAATTTAGTGCTTGAGATGAGTGCCTCACTCAGTTCACCCTAATCTGGCCCTGGTTGAATTAACAAACCTTAGAATGGTTACATATGTTAAGTAAGGGAGAAGATAAGTCAAGGTTTAATGTAGTGTTCTGAACCTTGAGCAACTGGGTAGGCAGTGGGGTCATTAACTGAGATACTGAGGAAAAGCCAGTTTGGGGCAATGTTGATAAATTTAGTTTTGAACATGTTGCATTTTATATGTAGTTGGAATATTTAATTGGAGTTACCAAACAGTTATTTGGAAATACAGGATTAGAGCGTAGAAGAAATGTTTGCACTATAGATATAGATCTGGAGTCATTAGTATATGGGTAGCAATAAGCCATGAAATGAAGATAGATAACTAAAAGCTAGTAAGATAAGAGTAAGGTTAAAAAAAAATGTGGGTTGGGAGGATAGGTTCAAACTTCAAGGAGTGCCAGGATTTAAAAGATAGGCAAAGAGGAAAAGCCCACAAATAAGACTAAGAAGGAATGGCCGAAGTGGTAATAGTGCTATCTTGGATACCAAGAGGATTTCAAGAAGGGATTCATTCAGCGTGATAAATGTTACTGAGTGGGAGATTAAGATAGGGGTGACAGATGTCTATTAAATATAGCAACAAGGAGGTCACTGGTATGATTATATCAGTTATGGTAGAATGGTGGAGGCTGAAGACTGATTGGAGGAGACTGAGAAGTAAATGCTACAGGATTCCTTTGGTGCTGCTTTGTCAGCCAGAAATCTCTGTGGCCACTGCCGCCTCTGTTCGGGCCTTGTTCTGGCCCACTGGGCTTGCTCCACCTGCTCAGCCTGGTAGGCTGCACTTGGCTCCCACCTGCTCAGATCCTGTGCCTACTTCCATGCTGTGCCCAGCTCCATGCTCAGCCCATGACTGGACTAGGCATGCAGCGAGCAGCTTCTGTGTTGGGTGTGGCATCTAGACAAGGGGAACACGGTGGCACCCAAGAACTCAGAGATGCTAGCAATCGCAGAGCCCTAAGGGATGTTACATCTCCTGTTCAGGAATTCCCGAGGTCTGAGCCCCCAGAAATGTTACAGCTGTTCACTCCTGTCGTTCAACGAGCAGGAGCATGTTACAACTCTCTTTCTTCTGTAATCTAGCGAGCAGGAGCGTGTTACGGCTCTTTTATTCTCGCTGCCCACAGCTTGGTGAGCTGACCAAGGGTGTCACAGCCCTTTCATTCCCACCACCCACAGTTCAGCAAGTTCCGGGTCCTTGTCCCATGACCAAGAGAAATGAAGTGTGTGGACACCAGAGAGTGAGTAAAGCAGAGAAGAGAAGAATTTTATTGAGTGGCAGAAGGAAAGCTCTGAGCTCCTAGAAGGGACCCGAAGTGGGTAGCTGTCTGTGAGGCTTAGTGTGGGTTTTTTACGGGCTTTGAATGGGGGAGTGCATGCTGATTGGTCCATGGGTGGGTTTGGAAAAAGCACCACTTGATTGGTTAAAAGCCATCATCCAAAAGGAACCAATGGAGAGAGAGGGTAAGACGGAGATAGAAGTTCTCACTCAGGTCATGGACTCTATCAGGAACCGGCAACTCAGTTTTCAGGCTTCAAACTGTCTTTGGCTTGAAGATCAGGTTTCACTGGGACCCGTCCATGTCTGCCTGGGAATTTATCTGCCTCTTGTCACTATCAGTAAGAAAGTGAAATAGTATTTATAGCTGGAAGGTGACGTGGATTCAAGAAAGGATATTTAGCATGTTTGAATGTTATTAGGAATAATCCAGTGCAGAAAGAAGTTGAAGATACAAGATAAAGACAGTATAATCAGTATGAAAACACATATGAGCAAATTAGCTTTGGATAGGAGGAGGAATATCACCTTCACCTACCTGGAGGGAGGACAGGATGAGTGTGAATACAAGAATTAATAGATTTGGTGGCAGGAAATTGAAGGAGTTTCCATTAGAAGGTCCAGCCTCTTTCTAGGATCATTCTTAGTTTCAGGAGCAGTTTATTCTCTACCCAAAATTTTCCTCTTTTTTAGGTACCTCCTTTTTTTTTTTTTTTTTTTTTTTTTTTGAGATGGAGTCTCGCTGTGTCACCAGACTGGAGTGCAGTGGCACAATCTCAGCTCACTGCAATCTCCGCCTCCCAGGTTCAAGTGATTCTCCTGCCTCAGCCTCCTAAGTAGCTGGGACTACAGGTGCCCACCACCACGCCCAGCTAATTTTTGTATTTTTAGACGAGACAGGGTTTTACCACGTTGGCCAGGTTGGTCAGCTCGATCTCTTGACCTTGTCATCCGTCCGCCTCAGCCTCCCAAAGTGCTGGTATTACAAGTGTGAACCACTGCACCCAGCCTTCTAGGTACTTTTTTATCTGCACACTTGACTCTCAGGATTAGCATTCCTCTACTGAACTATTTTTTCTATCAACCGTGAGAAGGGTGTTATAGATAAAGGGTGCTATTTGGAGAAGCTTTGGGGAAATTGAGAGGATGAATGAGAAAAAGTGGTAGAGTGACTCTGACTGAGAGGAATGGAGATATTAAAAAGTGATGGGAGAGAAAAGTAAAGTGATCTCTGCATTCTGATGTGTAAGGACACTGGAAAATGCTACTGGTCCCTGAAAAAAATCATCTTTAGCAGAGGATCTACTAGAGGGGCATCATGCTGAAGCTAGGAAATCTGTTAAGGAGGAAAGTGCATCTGGGAGGGAACCAAGATGGAGTTTTTCTATTGAGTTTAATTTAATGAAATTGAAAAAAAACCCCACTGTTTTATAACTACAAAGGTAATACCAGCTCATTGTTAATTTGAAAAATTAAAGAAATGAAATCCCCTTAAATTAGCTGTGGAGCTGTGGTTAAAGGACAGAGATATGGGCTGAAAGAAACAGAATGAGCTCAAGAACAGAAATTGTATAGAATAGAAGTGTTTGTCAAAATGATGAATCGTGGTTACAGTATAGGGTACCTCAAAAAGATTGATGAAATATAAAGTGGGAAACAGCAGGTTGAGGTGAGCTCCTTTGAGGACAGGGACCTTGTTTTTTTCACCTGTGTTACCAGTAGTGTCTAAGAATTAGTGAGTGAGATGCATTATAAGGATTAAATACATAGATTTTTGAGTCAGTCAAGCCTCAGGTCAAAAGTCCAGTTCTGGTATTTTCTAGCAGTGTAACCTTGTATAGGGTGCTTAATTTCCTTAATATTCCTTCATGTATAAAATAGAGATAGCGGCACATATTTTGTCAAGCTAAATCAGTCAATGTATGTAAAATGCTTAACAAGGTACATGTGATAAACCTTCAAATAGATGGTAGGGCTAACAATAACTATCAGGATAACAGTGAATTTGGGAAAGTCAGGCCAGGAGTTTGGGTGAGTTAAGTATTAATAGATCCTGGAAAGAAACATTTGGCATCAGATTAAAGAAGGAAGAGGCTAGGGAATGAGAAACTAGTTGGTGGCCATTTTAATAATCCAAAGTACAAGTTGTGAAGTCCTGAACAAGAGTGGTAGCAGTAGTAAAGTGAAAGAGGGGGCAAATAGGCAATACATTAAAGAAAGAGGACCAATAAAACTTGGTAACATTTCAGATATGGAGATGGAGAAAGAAGAGTAAGAAGTCACAGATGACTTCCACTTCTGTCATTACATGAAAGTCTCAATAGATATCTCTCTTAACAACATACCATTTTATCTTCTCTTGGCTCCTGCAATTTTGATAACTCCAAAAGTCAGGAAATGTAAGTTAGTTCCCTCTTTATGAGATTTCCCAGCCACTCCCACAGTTCAGCAGCCTGCCCTTAGCACTGATATATTGAATGTGCTATTTAGGTTGGTGCAAAAGTTATTGCGGTTTTTGCCATTGAAAGTAATGGCAAAACCGCAATAACCTTTGCACCAACCTAATGAATGAGAAGCTAAGAAACTTGTTTGTGTATCAACTGCAGTTGTGTTTGCAATGGGAAGCAAAATATACAATAAACCACCCCCTGAAGGAAACATAGTGGCTCAAGTTTTCAAATGTATCTGGGTAAGTCCATAAATTGTTTTCTTGCCTTTTTCAATCAAAAGAAAGAGATGCTATGCTGAGAATCTTGGCCTTCAAACATGGACATACATTTTTCTCAATGACCTCTGTTCTACTTCCATGTTTTTTAACAAGCTGAGATTAACCAGTCTTCTTCTTATGGCTCTACTTAACCATTAAGTTTAAAAAAGGTAATCATCTTTTAAAATTGGCAAAAGTCTTCTGAAATGTAATTATGTATAGACAGATAACTTTTTTCTTTTTTGTTGTTATTTTTTGTTTTGAATGGCAAGTTCTTTCTTAAAGTGATAGATAAAATTATATCAGAAATATTCTGAAATTCAGTGCCTATAAAATTATATCAGAAATATTCTGAAATTCAGTGCCTGATTAGGTCAAAGAGTTGGAATAAGTCACGAAAAGTATGGTGTTTGAAGGAAGGTATAATAAGTTGGAAAAGGCAGAGGATGTTTTTCTGTTTGTCTCTCCCATGATGTCTATGCTCTGCCCTAGTTTGCTATTTCCAATCGTTTCAAGAACCGTTCTGGAGACATTCCAAAGCGACAGCACTGGCTAGACTGGGCAGCTGAGAAATATCCAGTAAGTTGGAAATGCAGAAACATCTTATGGCTTGATACAGTCTTTCCTAATGTTCAGAATGATTCTATCCTACTGCATTCAACCTCCTCTCTACTGTTTTTTGGACACTTCTACTTTAAGCAAGAAAGCCACGTACAGAACTTCTTGCATTTCTGCCTATTCTTCCTCCTTTTTGCAGAAGCAACTCATTATGGATGTGAAGGCACTGACCAGGGTACTATTCCTTTATATCCCATTGCCCATGTTCTGGGCTCTTTTGGATCAGCAGGTAAGAATAGTTCTTTTGGACATTACCCCTCCTTACAGCCACTTCCCTCTCACAGGAAAGGGATTTCTCATAATAGGATCTGTTTTTCCTAGGGTTCACGATGGACTTTGCAAGCCATCAGGATGAATGGGAATTTGGTGAGTAGAAGAGATTTTCCAGAGAAGTCTATTATTTTCTTCAACATCCATATTGGGGAAAAATTAATTTCTTTGTGGTTTTGCCTGAAAACTAATAAGATTTTCAGAGAAGTGCTTTTAGCCTGAAGGTACTGTGTAGGCAAAGATAAAGAAAGCTAGTTTAGAAATCAAAACCAGAATCTCCTCTTTAGAAATCAAAACCAGAATCTTCTCTTTAGAAATCAGGAACATAAAGATGAGAAAGTTTCAATGTATAGAAGGAAGTATTGAGAGGCTAGCAAATGAAGTCATACATACCTGGGATAGTGATTTTCTTCTGTCTAAGCCTATCGCAGGGCACAGCAGGGACAGATTTGAGTGGCGCTACTACACAATTAGTCTATCTCTTCAACAAGGATCACAGGCCAGGCGCGGTGGCTCAAGCCTGTAATCCTAGCACTTTGGGAGGCCGAGACGGGCGGATCACGAGGTCAGGAGATCGAGACCAGCCTGGCTAACACAGTGAAACCCCGTCTCTACTAAAAACAATACAAAAAACTAGCTGGGCGAGGTGGCGGGCGCCTGTAGTCCCAGCTACTCGGGAGGCTGAGGCAGGAGAATGTCGTAAACCCAGGAGGCGGAGCTTGCAGTGAGCTGAGATCCGGCCACTGCACTCCAGCCTGGGCAACAGAGTGAGACTCCGTCTCAAACAAAACAAAACAAAACAAAAAAACAAGGATCACAGCAGAGGACCTGTAGGAAATGGAATATTTTGTATATATGGATATGGAAAGAATGAGAAGGTTATACATATTATTTTCTCTTTTTCCAAACGCCATTCTTTAGCCCCCTCAAATAAGGTACCACCTCTGCTCCCAATTGTTCTTTTCCCAGATTAGTATATTATTTTTCTATCTTCTCAGTTTTCAAAAGGACAGAGTAGAATGATACCAGGGTCTTATTAGTCAGTCTATTTGGAGCCTGCAAAATATAATTTTACCTTTTCCCTTCCTCTGGTTGTCTCTTATTTACCATGGTGGTTTTCTTGTTGGCCCTCTGGAGAACAACTTCGGAAACACTATATGTCAGGGAGAGTCTTCACCCTAACCATGATGTCTTGTCCTTCATATTATTGCAACCTAAAACTACAGTTGCTGAGATCAATAAAAATGCACTGACTCTATTTCCTTTCAAGTTAAGGAAAGCATAATACATAGAAAAGAATTTCTCCCTTAGGCCCATCTGCCTGGCAAACATAGCCAGAAGCTTTCCCAAGTCTGTTCCCATCCCCCAAATAATCTTAACAGCAAAATAGTGGCCCTGAACCAAAGACCTGATGAATTTTCTCTCATATGCTTCTCACTTGCTAACTAGCAAAATTATTGATCTAGGCCAACAATTTTTTTTCTTGTCTTCAGATATCATCTAAATATAATTTGTTATAATGTTTCAGGGTTTTTTTGTGCTTCAGCCGGACCAGATGCAGGTATGGGACTCTTCTATAGCCATGGGGACTTATTTGTTTCCTTATCTATGCCTCCACCTGCAGTGTTAGGATTAACAACCATAATTTGATGCTTTTCTCTTTGTACACTGATAAGGGCCAAGCTTTGACATGAAAACATTCTCTTTAAGCCCCACACTTCTCCTTCAATCCCCTGTTAAGTACTTAATTTGCCACAGGTAAAGTATAAGCATTGGATTTTTTTCCATGTCAAGATAGTATAATGAAAATGTTATAAAAGAAATTGTAAGGCTTGTTTTGTGAGCAATGAAGTCATGAGAGGAAAGAGCTCACAATAAGGCTGGCAGAAAGACAAGCTCAGAGTGAAACTTGTCCCTTGGGATATTTGAAAGCTAAAATGCTATGCAAGGGAAATAGGGTCTTGCGTGTAAATGGACTGAGGAACGTGGAATCATTCTGTACTTACAATGACAAAAGTGTGTGTTGATGTGAGACAGAGTGTACACAAGCAAATGAGTGCAGTACTCACACTCATGAAAGGAGAACATTTGTAGCTAATCCTTTTTATTATGGTGTTACAGGTTCTAAATCCCCTTCTGGTTCTTATCTTCATCCCATTGTTTGACTTTGTCATTTATCGTCTGGTCTCCAAGTGTGGAATTAACTTCTCGTAAGTGTTCACTGTGCCTGTATGGATTACTCTAAATTGACTCAATCTTTCCCCAGTTTGATAAATATTCAATGTCAGTATTTTTCTTAGTGATGATTGGTTTTGGTTTATCATCTATCTGCTTCTATTTTTCCATGTTGGACTAACTGCCTATTGACCCTGAAAAATGGGAATTAGATCTAATTAATGAGAGTCAAAGCCATTACTGTGGATTTAACTGTGTGATATTGAAGGGGCAGGTCTAGGTTTCATGCCAATCCAAAAATATGTGAAATTTAGCTCCTAAATCAACTTTCTTCTTTGTTCTTGAATGTTGTCTCTTCAAAGAAACTCAAGGCCTTTGATGACTACTAATCCCTTTAAATCTCCTGTTGTCCCTATGAAACAAATGGGGAACCTAGTGGGACTGGGAACTGAATTGTTCCCAATTACTGCCTGAAATTTTTTCTACATAGAAGGATTAGTCTTTTTTAGAGTTTCACAAAAGAAAGTTTCAAGCCTTCTTTCATTCTTGATTTAATAGCAATTTCATTTTGATGACCACTTTACCAAATGAAAATGGCCCTTTTTCATCTGTTCATTGAGCAGATGTCGGGAAGTTTAGGACCAAGTGTCATGAAAATATATATCAAGAAAAAACCATTTCCCTCAAAGAGTTTATTACTTAGTAAGGGGGCTAGAGCATATATATATATATACACACACACACACACACACACATATATATAAAATGCAACTACTACACAGGCAAAATAAGTGTCCTAAGAAGAGCCTAAGATCAAGTGCCAAGGAGATGTAGAAAAAAAAATGTCCTTCCCCTGCCAAGGTCAACAGATTTCTGCAGAGGAAAGTGATGTAAATCATGTACAGCACCTGGCATATGGTATTTGTTCAATAAACCTTGTTGTATTGCCATTATTTTTGGTATTATGACATAGTGAATAGAAAAACCATCATAAGCAAAGATGGAGGTGAGTAAATGTGGTATATCACAGAGAAGAGCAGTTCAATGTGACTCAGGAAAAAGAATAAAGAAGAATGTATGAAGAGGAGTTCTAGAAAATACCTTGAAAAGTAATTGGTCATGGAAACGTGGATTTAAAAAAGAAAAGTAATTGGGATCAAATCAGGAAAAGTCTTTGATACAGTTTGAATATTTGTACCCACCCAAATCTCATGTTGAAATGTAATCCCCAATGTTGGATGTTGGAGGGGGTGTCTAGTGGGAGGTGGTTGGATCATGTGGATGAATTCCTCATGAATGGTTTAGGGCTATCCCGTTGGTGCTGTCCTCATGATAGTGAGTTCTCGTGATATCTGACCATTTAAAAGTGTGCAGTATCTCTCTACCCTTCATTTGCTCCTGCTTTCATCATGTGACATGCCTGTTTCGCCAGAGGGTACAAGCCATAAACATTGATGGCTTCTACATGGTGTTAAGCCTGCAGGCATACAGAGTGCAAGAATGAAGAATGCTTGGCACCCTTCACCTAGATTTCAGAGGCTGTATGAGAAAGCGTGGGTGTTCACACAGAAACCTGCTGCAGGGGTGGAGCCCCCAGAGAGCACCTCTACTAGGGCAGTGTGGAGGTAAAATGTGGGGTTGGAACCCCCTACAGAGTCCCCACAAGGGCACTGCCTAGTGGACCTGTGAGAAGGGGGCCACCATCCTCCAGACCCCAGAATGATAGACCCACTGGCAGCTTGCACCCTGGGCCTGGAAAACCACAGACACTCAACAATCTGTGAGTGCAGCCACAGGGGCTGAACTCTGCAAAGCCACAGGGGAGGAGCTATCCAAGGCCTTGGGAGCCCACCTCTTGTACCGGTGTGCCCTGAATGTGGGACGTGGAGTCAAAGGAGATTATTCTGGAACTTTAAGATTTAATAACTGCCTTGCTGGGTTCAGACTTGCCTGGGGCCTGTAGCCCCTTTGTTTTGGCCACTTTCTCCCTTTTAGGATGGAAATATTTACCCAGTGCCTATACCACCATTTTATTTGGGGAGTAAATAAGTTGATTTTACAGGCTCGTAGGTGGAAGGGACTTGCCTTATTTCAAATGAGACTTTGGACTTGGGACTTTTGATTGAGTTTGCGCTGGAATGAGTTAAAACTTTGGGGGAAAATTGGGAAGGCATAATTGTATTTTGCAATGTGAGAAGGACATGAGATTTTAGGGGTCTAGAGATGGAATGATATAGTTTGGATATTTGTCCCTGCCAAAATCTCATGTTGAAATGTAATTCCCAATGATAAAGGTGGGGCCTGGTGGGACATGATTGGATCATGGGAGTGAATTCTCATGAAGGGTTTAGCACCATTCCGTGGTGCTATCCTCATGATAGTGAATGAGTTCTCACAAGATCTGGTAATTTAAAAGTGTGTGGCACCTCCCACCTCCTCGCTTGCTTCTGCTTTCACCATGTGACATGCCTATTCCACCTTTGGCTTCTCCCATGATTGAAAGCTCCTTGAGGCTTCACCAGAAGCTGGGAAGATGCCAACACTCTGCTTCCTGTAATGCTGCAGAACCATAAGCCAATTAAACTTCTTTTCTTTATAAATTACCCAATCTCAGGTATTTCTTTATAGAAATGCAAGAACAGCCTAATGCAGTCTTTAATAATAGGCTACAGAGTTTGGATTTCATTCTTAAGAGTCTAAAGTTTAAATGTAATTGTTTCTCCTTTCCACCACAGATCACTTAGGAAAATGGCTGTTGGTATGATCCTAGCATGCCTGGCATTTGCAGTTGCGGCAGCTGTAGAGATCAAAATAAATGTGAGTTCAGTAATTCTTAAGCTCCATGAGGGCAGGATCATATCTTTCTTATTTGCTCTTTTTGACTTGTTCGATCATGATTCCCTGGGACCTAGCACAGTACCTTTTTTATAAGAGGTGTATCATAAGTATTTATTATAAATAAGTAGATAGAGCGGTAAAACAGCAATGCAAAATGAGGCCCACCTCCCACCTGAGTGACTTAGAATGTATTTTGAGGGAATTCTCAAACACTAATATCCAAGATAGCCATCTCCTTAGGGAATACAGGCTTATGTGATGCCTTTCTAGATACTCAAATAAAAACCTTTTGGCAGATTGAATAGCCACTATTACGGATGAGGCCATAGCTGATTCAAAAAGCATGGAGTTTGTAAGCTGGCATTGGTACTTGCTACATTGAACTGATGTTTCCCTCTCCAAACTGCCTTTAGAGTTTTCTAAGCCAAATATTTTTCAAAGGGAGAAAACTATATCTACTTGGCTAGTGGACTAGGCTGTCAGAAACAACTGAGATATGTGTTGTCATTGTATGTGAAGGATTATTTGTTGGTGATTCTGACATGTATTCTTTGTTCTAAGGAAATGACCCCAGCCCAGCCAGGTCCCCAGGAGGTTTTCCTACAAGTCTTGAATCTGGCAGATGATGAAGTGAAAGTGACAGTGGTAGGAAATGAAAACGATTCTCTGTTGATAGAGTCCATCAAATCCTTTCAGGTGAGGTGTGTACCTGAATGAATTAGAAACTCTGTATGCTATATTGATCTTGATTTTTTCTTAACATTAATTGTATCATAAGCATCTTCCCATGTCTTTAGATAATCTTTGAGCACATGATTTTAATGGGCATATAATATTCCATTCTATAGATATACCATAGTTTATTTAGACATTTCCACATAGGTATTCAGTTTTTATTATTATACATAATCCTATAATGAATATTCTTATTCATAAATATTTATGCATACCTCTGATTATTTCTTAGGGTAGATTCCAAGAAATAAAACGACTTGGTTAAAGAAAGGAATTACTAGGTTGAAAATGTTTGATGAGGTCACCTACTCTGAGATGCTACAATATTGTAATGTCCAATATGGAGTAGAAGGTGTATGTGACCTTCAATTTATGTTCTTCATTTTACAGAAAACACCACAGTATTCCAAACTGCACCTGAAAACAAAAAGCCAGAATTTTCACTTCCACCTGAAATATCACAATTTGTCTCTCTACACTGAGCATTCTGTGCAGGAGATGAACTGGTACAGTCTTGTCATTCGTGAAGATGGGAACAGTATCTCCAGCATGATGGTAAGTTGAGGGATTGCCTGTGTTTTAAGTTGTCATCTCAAAGTAATACGACTGTCTTATCAACGCTTACCAAGGATCTGCCTGATGATCAAATTTTCTGAGTATAGGTCTTATTTCATCAGCTGTTACTGATTTTTACTTTCCTCTGTTGTAGGTAAAGGATACAGAAAGCAAAACAACCAATGGGATGACAACCGTGAGGTTTGAACGTCAAAGAGATTCCAAGCCACTCTGTTTTCTTGAATCTTGGATCTCTTCTAATCTTTGGGGCTTCATTCTACTTGTTCTGAACAGGAATTCCCTCTCCTAGAGTGCCAGGGGCACTGGTGTCAAAAGGCATTTTCTAGGACAATGAGAAGCAGATAGGCTTCTTTTCTCATGTGGGATTCAAAGATGACCCTATCTGTGTATGCCCCCTGTACTCTGGGGCATAAATTCTTTCTGCTGAATATCTGTTTATCTTGCTTTCAGGAAAATAACTGAGTACTTTTCTCTTTGTGATTGTCAGAGAGAAATTTGGAAGTGAGAAAATAATCCTCCCTTCCTTTTTGATAGTTGAATATATATCTGTTAAAGTATAGTTTTTATTATAAGCCTAAAGAGGCATCATGGTATAGTACACATTTGGAGTCAAAAGACTTAGTTTTGAATCCAGATAAGGCTGAAGGGTGTTGTCAAACGGTGAGGGACAGTTACAGAGATGGAGTACCCAAGAGGACATGTGTTCTCTGTGGCCGGTATTAGACATGAAATGGACAGATACACAGATCTATGGCCACCAAAGTCAAGTGGTTGCTGTTGAGAATAGCATTTTAGAGGAGAACTTTTAGTGAAAAGTCTGGATTTCACTGAAGGGTAGGACAGTCATAATAACTTGCTTTTGAATATGCTTCAAAAAAAGTAAACAGCTCAAAATAAGACAAATGGACCTCCAGAGGGGCATTTTCTAGGTCAGTGTAGAATGATCTAAAGTCTAGGAATCAACATTCAGGACTCTAGAGGGAACTGTCCTTCTTATTCCTGGGGTCAGAGACCAAATCAAAAGCTATCAAAACAGAAATGTACCAAAAACCCATCCTGAGAGGACAATCTAGGTGCCAGGTTCAGAAAAACAGAAAGATGGTTCTGGAAGGGTCCAAAGTTTCTGCAGACTCCAAAACAATTATAGCAACCTACTCTGGGCTAGAAGTCTGAGTTTTGCATAAGTCACATTGGGCTTAATTTATAAGAAGTTAAGATATGAGTTTTATGTAAATACTATCATTTCTTTATGCATAATTATCTTATTTTTCTTAGTAAAGTCTCAGTTGATACATTCCACCATTATAAGGGAAATAAATTAGATAGACCTAAGTTGGATTAGTGAGGAAACTCAGATTGCCATGAACGATCATGATAGTGTCCATCTAGCTAGAGGTCTGGTGAGGATGTGAGAGATAAAAGTACAAGAAAAAGAAAGTTAGGGACAGCTAAGACTATGGATTACTTTTTACATATGGGATCATTCATTTGTCTAGTTAACAATATACATTATGTACCTTTTATGTGCCAGCCACTATTCTAGGCACTTAGGCACTGGGGATATAGTTATACCCAAAACATAAAAGGTCCCTACCCTCTTTAATCAGGTGTTCCTGTTTGTTTGATATGTAAATAATATCTCTGCCCTCAGGTTTGTTAACACTTTGCATAAACGTGTCAACATCTCCCTGAGTAAAGATACCTCTCTCAATGTTGGTGAAGACTATGGTGTGTCTGCGTATAGAACAGTGCAAAGAGGAGAGTAAGTGCATTGCCCCTGTGGACATTTTACTTTCGTCAATAATTGTTTTTTGAGTGCTATCTTTGTATATAGGTGGGGAATTTAGGTGCATGTGGGCTAATTTTGTTTTTGTTTTTGTTTTTTGGTTTTTTTTTTTGAGACGGAGTCTCACTCTGTCGCTTAGGCTGGGATGCAGTGGCGCAATCTCCACTCATTGCAAGCTCCGCCTCCCGGGTTCATGCCATTCTCCTGCCTCAGCCTCCCATGTAGCTGGGACTACAGGCGCCCACCATCGCGTCCGGCTAATTTTTGTATTTTTAGTAGAGATGGGGTTTCACCGTGTTAGCCAGGATGGTCTCGATCTCCTGACCTCGTGATCCGCCCGTCTCGGCCTCCCAAAGTGCTGGGATTACAGGCGTGAGCCATCACGCCTGGCCTGCATGTGGGCTAATTTTGAGTGTAGAAGCACTCCTGATCTTTTCCAACTCTTGCTTCCTTCCCTCAGTCTCACTTTTTTTCTGCACAGATATGTTGAGATCACGATTGCTGTGAAGACCACACTATATAGTTAACACAGCCCATCTCTGTATAGTTAACACAGTCCATCTCTGTGAGTTTCTCAAAGTTTATTATTGGTTTCCATTTCTACTGAAGAATGTACTTTGGTACCTTGAATTGGCACTTCATTACTTAGAGCTTATCTTCTCAGGTTCACTGTTATAGCCTGTTCTACTAGGTCATAAGATTTGCATGAGGAAAGTTCACATGGTACTTAAGTTCACAAAAGAATATGATTTGTAACTACTTTATTTAGGTTGAATATTTTAGAAAATACCTGACAGGCAATAAAGAGCTCAAATCAGGGACAGAAGCCTGGCATGAAAATAACCCACTCCAAGAAACATTTCTCTTCAAAGATAATTAGTAGCTTCACTGCTTTCCTCACCATCAGTAGAGAGATGAGATCATTTTCACCTGGAGATGTGAATGCTTTTCTTTTTTTTTTGAAAATTACCAAATTTTTATTTTTCAAAGTTTTCAAATTTGCTTTGCTTGGTCTAGCTCATGAAATAAATCAAAAGTAGCAAGACCTCCACCTCTAAAATAATGATAATAATCATGATAACCTCAAAAGGAAAAAAGAAACAAATATTTTTTAAGAAGAAAAAGTATTGTTAAATAGGATTATTGTGCACTGAGAAAACTCAGGAGACTCATTAAATCTGTGAAATAATTTTAAAATACGAAATGCAAATCAAAACCACAATGAGATACCATCTCACACCAGTTAGAATGGCAATCATTAAAAAGTCAGGAAACAACAGGTGCTGGAGAGGATGTGGAGAAATAGGAACACTTTTACACTGTTGGTGGGATTGTAAACTAGTTCAACCATTATGGAAAACAGTATGGCGATTCCTCAAGGATCTAGAACTAGATGTACCATATGACCCAGCCATCCCATTACTGGGGATATACCCAAAGGATTATAAATCATGCTGCTATAAAGACACACGCACACGTATGTTTATTGCGGCACTATTTACAATAGCAAAGACTTGGAATCAACCCAAATGTCCATCAGTGACAGACTGGATTAAGAAAATGTGGTACATATACACCATGGAATACTATGCAGCCATAAAAAAGGATGAGTTTGTATCCTTTGTAGGGACATGGATGCAGCTGGAAACCATCATTCTTAGCAAACTATCACAAGAACAGAAAACCAAACACCGCATGTTCTCACTCATAGGTGGGAACTGAACAATGAGATCACTTGGACTCGGGAAGGGGAACATCACACACCAGGGCCTATCATTGGGAGGGGGTAGGGGGGAGGGATTGCACTGGGAGTTATACCTGATGTAAATGACGAGTTGATGGGTGCTGACGAGTTGGTGAATGCTTTTCTAAGCCGTGATATTTATTCTAACCTAAATTCATCCTGTTCCAGATACCCTGCAGTGCATTGTAGAACAGAAGATAAGAACTTTTCTCTGAATTTGGGTCTACTAGACTTTGGTGCAGCATATCTGTTTGTTATTACTAATGTAAGTAGCTCACAGCCACCTCCTCACCCTCTCTCCATATATATCTCCTGGGATCCTCTAGGCAGAAAACAAAAGAGAAGACTCTGTGGCAAAGCAGACACATATATTTATTTCTAGTGTAAGATGACAGGTTCTACAGTGACTTTATTTATTTTTATTTTTATTTTTTTAGACGGAGTTTCACTCTCGTCGCCCAGGCTGGCATGCAGTGGCATGATCTCGGCTCACTACAACCTCTGCCTCCTGGGTTCAAGCGATTCTCCTGCCTCAGCCTCCGGAGTAGCTGGGATTACAGGCACCCATGACCACGCCCAGCTAATTTTTGTATTTTTAGTAGAGATGGGGTTTTGCCATGTTGGCCAGGCTGGTCTCGAACTCCTGACCTCAGGTAATCCACCTGCCTCAGCCTCCCAAAGTGCTGGGATTGCAAGCATGAGTCACCGCACCTGGCTCTACATGACTTTAGAAAGCCCACTGTCTCTGTAGGGGATGTTAAGAGATAACATCAACAACAAGCAAAGGGTCTTGGGGAAGGAGAGACATAATTTATCTTGAGCCATCACTGTGAGATGCCACGGCCTGCTCCAGTCTCATTATGTCTCCAAGCAAACAACAGTGATTTATGAAAAAGTATTCATGTCTTCTTGACCAGCTTCATATGCAGATCTTCTCACTCTCTGGAAATTTGATCTGCTAACATGTCACAGTCTGAAATGCTGAAACTGATAGTAATGTCAATCTCTACACAAAGTTTGGGGATCAGTTAATTGTGGTCTGTCAAAAACAGTTGTCCTAGCAGTCAGGGCAGGGTACCTCTGATTTTAATTTTGATGTCAATCTTGACTTTAATTTTGTTATTTCATTACTATTCACACTGTATTAAAGACTAAAAGATAGTGAATAAGAAAAAGAGAGAACATTTCTGGAGGTTTGATGAGAACCCGATCTAAAAAGTTCTATTTATTTTACTAATTAATTAATTTAATTAACTTGATCCCTTTGGTGTGCCATTTTTATAACAGTTTTATTGAGATATAATTCATATACCATAAAATTCACCCACTTAAAGTATCCAATGATTTTAAATATATTAGTATAGTCAATATATGTTAATAAGTATTCATTATATAGAAGGAATATATATCCAATAATATATATTCAATGGCTTTTACTATATTCACAGATTTGTGCCATTTAGGAACACTTTTTGTCACCCCTCTCAAAAATAACGTACCCATTAGCAGCCATTCCCCATTTCCTCTTAAACCACTAGTCTACTTTGTCTATAAATTCTTCTATTCTGGACATGTCATGTAAATGGAATCATACAATATGTGCTATTTTGTGTCTGGCTTCTTTCACTTAGCATGTTTTTCAAGGCTCTTCCATGTTGTAGCATGTGTCAGTGTTTCATTTCTTTTTATTGACGGGTAATATTCCATTGCATGGATATAATACATTTTATTTATTTATCAATTGATGTACATTTGAATTGTTTTTACCTTTTGACTCTTGGGAATAATGCTGTTATGAACATTCATGTACAAGTTTTTATGTGGACATATGTTTTCATTTCTTTTGGATAGGTAACTAGCAGTGGAATTGCTGGCTCACATGGTGACTCTATGTTTAACCATTTGTGGACTTTTCCAAAGTGACTGCACTGTTTACATTTCCACCAATCATGTGTATGAGTTGCAGTTTTTCTACATCTTCACCAACACTTGTTTTCTGTCTTTTTATTATAGCCACTCTAGTGTGGATGTGAAATGGCATCTCATTGTGGTTTTCATTGCCATTCCCCTGATGGCTAAAGATTTGGAGCATTTTTTCTTGTCTTTATCAGTCATTTGTGTATTTTCTTTGAAGAAGTATCTCTTCAGATCCTCTGCCTAATTTCTAATTGGGGTATTTGTATTTTTTATTAGTTGTAAGCATTCATTATATATTTTTAGATATATCTGTTATCATATATAATTTGCAAAATCTCACATTCAATAGGTTGTCTTTTAACTTTCTTGATGGTATCTGTTGAAGTAGAAAAATTTTTAATTATGATGAAGTTCAATTTATTTTTTCTTCGGTTGATTGTGTGTTTGATGCCATACCTAATCCAAAGAATCTGTGCCTATGTTTTCTTCTAAGAGTTTTAGAGTTAATTCATTTTGAGATAAATTTTGCATATGGTATAAGGTAGGGGGTCCAGTCTCATTCTTTTGTATGTGTATATCTAGTTGTCCCAGGGCAATTTCTGGAAAAGACTATTCTTCCCATATTAAATGGTCTTGACATTTGTGTCAAAATTCAATTGATCATAAATGTAAGGCCATTTTTCTGGACTCTCAATTCCATTCCATTGATCTGTATGTTTATCCTTGTGCAGTACTATACTGTCTTAATTACTGTTGCTTTATAGTAAGATTTGAATTCAAAGAGTATGAGTCTCCAGCCTTCTTCTTTTTTAAGATTGGTCTGCCCATTGTGGGTCCCATGAATTTTCATATGAATTTTAGGATCATCGTAAGATCAGAAGCCAGCTGGGATTTTGATAGGGATTTCACTGAGTCTGAAGATCATTTTAGGGAATAGTATTGCCATATTAACAATATTAAGTCTTCTGGTCAGTGAACATGAGATGCCTTTCTATTTACTTAGGTCTTCTTTAATTTTTTTCAACAATTTTTTGTAGTTTATTTTATTTAGACATGAGGTCTCATTCTGTGGCCCAGGCTGGAGCACAGTGGCACCATCATAGCTCACTGTAGCCTTGAATTCCTGGGCTCAAATGACACTCCTGCCTCAGCCTCCTGAGTAGCTAGGACTACAGGCATGTACCACTGCTCCTGGTTAATTTTTTTTTTTGTAGAGATTGGGGTCTTGCTATGTTGACCATGCTGATCTCAAACTCCTGGCCTCAAGCAATCCTCCTGCCTTGGCTTTCCAAAGTGCTAGGATTACAGGTGTGAGCCGTCATGCCCAGACTAAGGTTCCTTTTTAGAGACAGGGTCTTGCTATGTTGCCCAGGCTGGTCTCTAACTTCTGGCCTCAAGTGATCCTCTCTCCTCATTCTCCTGAGTAGCTGAGATTATAGGCATGAACCGCTATGCACAGAACAAGTTATTTTCAGAGTATACATTTTACATTTATTTTGTTAAATTTATTCCTACTTACTTTATTCATTTTGAAGCTGTGGTTAATGGAATCCTTTTCTTAATCTCATTTTCAAATTTTTCTTTGCAAATTACAGAAATACAGTTGACTTTTGTATATTGATTTTGCATTGTGCAATCTTGCTGAACTTATTTATTAGTGCTAATGGGTTTTTTTAGTGGATCCCTTAGGCCTTCTACATAAAAGATCATATCATCAGCAAATAGAGATAGCTTTACTTTTTCATTTTCAATCTGGATGCTTTTTATTTCTTTTCCTTGTCAGTTGCTCTGGCAGGAACCTCTAGTACAATATTGAATAGAAGTGGTGAAAGCAGAAATACTTTTAGGGGGAGAGCATTCAGTCTTTTATCGTTAAGTGTGTAACCTGTGGATTTTTCATAGATACTCTGTCAGACTGAGAAAGTTCCTTTCTATTCCTAGTTTGTTGGAGAGTTTTCTGTTTGTTTTACCATGAACAGGAGTTGAATTTTATACATCTTTTCCTGCATTTATTGAGATGGTAATGTGTTTTTGTCCCTTATTTTACTGATATAGTGTATCACAACAATTGATTTTCAGATATTAAACCAACCTAATTCTATTAACCTCCTCCTCCACCTTCTTCTCCTCCTCCTTCTTTCTTCTTCTCTTTTAGAAATAGGGTCTCGCCCTGTTGCCCATGATGAAGTGCAGTGCTGCAATCATAGTTCACCGTAGCCTGAAACTCCTGGGCTCAAGTGATCCTTCTGTCTCAGCCTTTCAAGTAGCTGGGACTACAGACATGTCCTACCCTGATGAATTAATTTAAAAAAAAATTTTTTTTAAAGAGAAGAGGTCTCACTATGTTGACCAAGCTGGTCTTTAACTCCTGGACTCAAGCGATTCTTCTACCTCAACCTCAATCCAAGTGCTTGGATTACAGGCATTAACCACTGCACCTGGCTATAATTCTATTAATTTTCTAGGGCTGCTGTAACAAAGCACTACAAGCTGAGTGGCTTATGGGATAGAAATGCATTGTCTCACAATTATGGTGGCTAGAAGTCTGAGATGAAGGTATTGGTAGGATTGGTTCCTTCTGAGGGCTGTGAATAATCTGTTCCATGCTTCTGCCATGGCTTCTGGCAATTTGCTGGAAATATTTGGTATTCCTTGGTGTATAGAAGAATCATCCTAATATCTACTTTCATCTTCACATGGTGTTCTTCCTATGTATCCGACTGTGTCCAAATTTACCCCCGTTTTAATAAGGATAACTGTCATTGGATTAGACCCACCCTAATGACCTTATTTCAACGTTACTAATTACATATATAACAAACCTGTTTCCCAATAAGTTTATATTCTGAGGTACCTGATTTTAGGACTTCAACATATGAGTTTTGGGGGACATGATTCAGCCCATAATGCTTGTGTTCCTGGTGTTATTCCATTTTCTGTTTCTTCTGTCTCTCATATGCCACTCAAGATAGAGGCCATATGTATTGTTTCTGAATACCAGGATCTAATAAGCATCTACAGTAGAGGCCATAAATTGTGGGTCTGAAGGCCCAATTTCTTTCATAGTCCTGTCTTGTTTGGCCTGCACAGTATTGACAAAAATAACAAAAGAATTAATTGCCAATAAATTCAAGAGATTATAGCTAAGAAGTTGTATTACTAACATTTCTTGGGAATAAAAAAATCAGAAGATTTCCTAACAGCTATTACTGTGTCAACTGTCTGGTGCTGTAGTGGCTGTGCCCTTTAGATGGGACCTGTGCTGTCCAGTTCATCATAGGCCTCATCATTTCCTTGCAGCCTCTTTCATTTACTTAATTACCTGCCTATGAACATGTAAGTATCTGACTTTGATTTAGAAGCTCTGGCCATAGTCTCTTCTTATGCTGAGAAAACACAAACAGATGCCTAGGTATTATTTACACTGTCAACTAAAGGAAAAGAAGATTCCCTTATCTTACTATTTTAGACCCAGTGACCATTTGATTCAGAGGGTTAAGGGCATTTAGATGTCAAAGACTTTTCATCTGAAGGACTTTTGACCATGATATTTTAACTATGCTGTTTTGTCTCATGTATCTGGATATTACACCTAATTCCTGATAACAGTTTTACTTCAAGAAATATATTCATATGGTTAGGCTTTGTGTCCCCACCCAAATCTCATCTTGAATTATAATCCCCATAATCCCCACATGTCTAGGGAGAGACTTGGTGGGAGGTGATTGGATCTTGGAGGCGCTTTCCCCAATCCTGTTCTTATGATAGTGAGCGACTTCTTATGAGATATGATGGTTTTATAAGGAGCTCTTCCCCCTTTGCTCCTCACTCTTCTCTCTCCTGCCACCATATGAGAAGATCCAAGCTTGCTTCCCCTTCACCTTCTGCCATGATTGTAGGTTTCCTGAGGCCTCCCCAGTCATGTGGAATTGTGCGTCAATTAAACCTCTTTCCTTTATAAATTATCCAGCATTGGGCAGTACTTTACAGCAGTGTGAAAAAGGACTAATACATATATATAATTTTTTCTTCTGTTTTCTTTTTGAGCCCCTTCAATAAATATACATATAATTTTCAAAATGTTATTTCATTTGTAATAAAAGATATTAGTAGATATAATCTACATAAAACCAACCATAGCTAAAAACATAAATACAGTTAAAGTACTTTTACACCAAAGAAACAAAAGTTGATTGTGGAATCACATATATTTGGTAATATTAACAAAAACTTCACCCGGAAAAAAATCTCTTTTGAACCAAAATTTTACAGAAAAAATACATCTTTTTTTTTTATTATTATACTTTATGTTCTAGGGTACATGTGCACAATGTGCAGGTTTGTTACATATGTATACATGTGCTGTGTTGGTGTGCTGCACCCATTAACTAGTCATTTACATTAGGTATATCTCCCAATGCTATCCCTCCCCTCTTCCTCCACCTCACAACAGGCCCTGGTGTGTGATGTTCCCCTTCCTGTGTCCAAGTGATCTCGTTGTTCAATTCCCATCTATGAGTGAGAACATGCGGTGTTTGGTTTTCTGTTCTTACAATAGTTGGCTGAGAATGATGGTTTCCAGCTGCATCCATGTCCCTACAAAAGACATGAACTCATCCTTTTTATGGCTGCATAGTATTCCATGGTGTATATGTGCCACATTTTCTTAATCCAGTCTGTCATTGATGGACATTTGGGTTGGCTCCAAGTCTTTGCTATTGTGAATAGTGTTGCAGTAAACATACATGTGCATGTGTCTTTATAGCAGCATGATTTATAATCCTTTGGGTATATACCCAGTAATGGGATGGCTGGGTCAAATGGTATTTCTAGTTCTAGATCCTTGAGGAATCACCACACTGTCTTCCACAATGGTTGAACTAGTTTACAATCCCACCAACAGTGTAAAAGTGTTCCTATTTCTCCACATCCTCTCCAGCACCTGTTGTTTCCTGACTTTTTAATGATTGCCATTCTAACTGGTGTGAGATAGTATTCATTGTGGTTTTGATTTGCATTTCTCTGATGGCTAGTGATGATGAGCATTTTTTCATGTGTCTATTGGCTGCAGAAATGTCTTCTTTTGAGAAGTGTCTGTTCATATCCTTTGCCCACTGTTTGATGGAGTTGTTTGCTTTTTTCTTGTAAATTTGTTTGAGTTCTTTGTAGGTTCTGGATATTAGCCCTTTGTCAGATGAGTAGATTGCAAAAATATTCTCCCATTCTGTAGGTTGCCTGTTCACTCTGATGGTAGTTTCTTTTGCTGTGCAGAAGCTCTTTAGTTTAATTAGATCCCATTTGTCAATTTTGGCTTTTGTTGCCATTGCTTTTGGTGTTTTAGACATGAAGCCCTATTGCTTTTGGTGTTTTAGACATGAAGCCCTTGCCCACACCTATGTTCTGAATGATATTGCCTAGGTTTTCTTCTAGGGTTTTATGGTTTTAGGTCTAACATTTTAGTCTCTCATCCATCTTGAATTAATTTTTGTATAAGGAGTAGGAAAGGTCCAGTTTCCGCTTTCTACTTATGGCTAGCCAGTTTTCCCAGCACCATGTATTAAATAGGGAATCCTTTCCCTATTGCTTGTTTTTGTCAGATTTGTCAAAGATCAGATGGTTGTAGATGTGTGGTATTATTACTGAGGGCTCTGTTCTTTTCCATTTGTCTATATCACTGTTTTGGTACCAGTATCATGCTGTTTTGGTTACTGTATCTTTGTAATATAGTTTGAAGTCAGTTAGTGTGATACCTCCAGCTTTGTTCTTTTAACTTAGGATTGTCTTGGCAATGCAGGCTCTTTTTTGGTTCCATATGAACTTTAAACTAGTTTTTTCCAATTCTGTGAAGAATTGGTAGCTTAATGGGGATGCCATTGAATCTATAAATTACCTTGGGCAGTATGGCCATTTTCACGATATTGATTCTTCCTATCCATGAGCATGGAATGTTCTTCCATTTGTTTGCATCCTCTTTTATTTCACTGAGCAGTGGTTTGTAGTTCTCCTTGAAGAGGTCCTTCACACCCCTTGTAAGTTGGATTCCTAGGGATTTTATTCTCTTTGAAGCAATTGTGAATGGGAGTTTATTCATGATTTGGCTCTCTGTTTGTCTATTATTGGTGTGTAAGAATGCCTGTGAGTTTTGCACATTGATTTTGTATCCTGAGACTTTGCTGAAGTTGCTTATCGGCTAGAGGAGATTTTGGACTGAGATGATGGGGTTTTCTAAATATACAATCATGTCATCTACAAACAGGGACAATCTGACTTCTTCTTTTCCTAACTGAATACCCTTTATTTATTTATTTCAGGCCTGATTGCCCTGGCCAGAACTTCCAACACTATGTTGAATAGGAGTGGTGAGAGAGGGCATCCCTGTCTTGTGCCAGTTTTTAAGGGGAATGCTTCCAGTTTTTGCCCATTCAGTATGATATTGGCTGTGGGTTTGTCATAAATAGCTCTTAGTATTTTGAGATACGTTCCATCAATACAGAATTTATTGAGAATTTTTAGCATGAAGGGCTGTTGAATTTTGTCAAAAGCCTTTTCTACATCTATTGAGATAATCATGTGGTTTTTGTCTTTGGTTCTGTCTATATGCTGGATTACGTTTATTGATATGCATATGTTGAACCAGCCTTGCACCTCAGGGATGAAGCCCACTTGATCATGGTGGATAAGCTTTTTGATATACTGCTGGATTCGGTTTGCCTGTATTTTACTGAGGATTTTTGCATCGATGTTCATCAGGGATATTGATCTAAAATTCTCTTTTTTTGTTGAGTCTCTGCCAGGCTTTGGTATCAGGATGATGTTGACCTCATAAAATGAGTTACGGAGGATTCCCTCTTTTTCTATTGATTGGAGTCATTTCAGAAGGAATGGTACCAGCTCCTCCTTGTACCTCTGGTAGAATTCAACTGTGAATCCGTCTGGTCCTGGACTTTTTTTGGTTGGTAGGCTAGCAGGCTCTGAAATTGAGAAAAAATACATCTTTTTGACAAAATTTGAATGTGTAAATTTTGAGTTAAAAAATAATGGCTTGGGCCAGGCACTGTGGCTCATGCCTGTAACCCCAGCACTTTGGGAGGCCAAAGAAGGTGGGTTGCTTGAAGCCAGGAGCTCAAGACTAGCTTGGTCAACATAATGACACTCCATCTCTACAAAAAAAATTCAACATTTTAAGTTAGCTAGGTATGGTGGCACATACCTGTAGTCCCAGCTACTTGGGAGACTGAGGCAGAAGGATTGCTTGAGCCCAGGAGTTTGAGGCTACAGTGAGCTGTGATTGTGCTGCTGCACTTCAAACTGGGTGACAGAGCAAGATCCTGTCTCAAAAAAGAAAAAAGCCAATGAAGATAAATCAAAATAGTAGGTGGCATTTGATACGGATTTTTAAAAATTGACCAGTAAAACTTCAATGTGTTATCAAGAGAGTAATTCATCCTAATAAAAGTAATTTCAGTAAATTAAAAATCAAAATAGCAAATGTTAAAAGCACTTTAATTGTACTTACATAGAAAGTGGAATAATAAATTAAGCTTTTCTCAAGAAAATGCTTTCTGAAAACTTACTTTGTTTGTATAATTCAGATGCCATTTTAGGTTTAAAGTTTTGTCCAGGATCAAAATGCCTGATAGGGCAAAATGATGGAAATCCAAACTGCAATATCAAAATATTCTCTCATTTAAAGTCTCTGTCAATAATGATATCTGATTGAATCTAGGCAAGTGAGTATAATATTACCAAAAGAAGTTTTGAAAAGCTGGAATTGTGTAAAAATGCTCAATTTCCTGAAAGTGGCAGAATAATGAAAATACACAAAGGATGGATATAAGATTGTAGAATGCTGTGGTTAGGAATATTTACTTGAGACTACTGACAAGTCCATTTTCTCTTTCTCTCACTAAGAACACCAATCAGGGTCTTCAGGCCTGGAAGACTGAAGACATTCCAGCCAACAAAATGTCCATTGCATGGCAGCTACCACAATATGCCCTGGTTACAGCTGGGGAGGTCATGTTCTCTGTCACAGGTCTTGAGTTTTCTTATTCTCAGGTAAGTTTTTGCAAATAGAAGGTAGAAATTGAGACATTGATTGAAGGATGGTGAATTTTAATTCTAGCACTGACTTAAATAGGTATGTTATCTCTTTTGGCCTTGGGTACCTTATTTATGACCCTGAACATATATGACCTGAACATCCTGACTCTCCAGATCATGACAGTGCAGCATGGGAGTCTATGATTTTGGGGTTCTAGGAAAGAGATTAAAGATTAAAATGAAGAGCTGCAGAGTCAGACTCCCCATGTTCAAATTTTGACTGCATGACCTATTGTGTAACCTTGAGCAAGTAAATTACTATCTCTTCTCTGTAATGCTTTTTTTTTTTTTTTTTTTTTTTTCTGAGATGGAGTCTCGCTCTGTCACCCAGGCTGGAGTGCAGTGGTGCGATCTCAGCTCACTGCACTCCAGCCTAAGCGACAGAGAGAGACTCCATCTGCCTCCACGGTTCAGGCGATTCTCTTGCCTCTGCCTCCTGAGTAGCTGGGATTATAGGCGCGCACCACCATGCCTGGATAATTTTTGTATTTTTAGTAGAGTCAGGGTTTCCCCATGTTGGCCAGGCTGGTCTCTAACTCCTGACCTTGGATGATCTGCCCACCTTGGCTTCCCAAAGTGCTAGGATTACAAGCATGAGCTACTGTGCCCAGTCTGTAATGCTATTTTTTAAATGTGCAAGAATACTAATAGAACTTATCTCTTAGGGTTGTAATGAAGATTAAATGACATAATGAATTTAAAAATATTCAATTAGGAGTTTCATCTTATTCTTATTGTTTGCATTATTATCACCCTCTGAATCAATGTGATAGCTGAACTTAATGAGGGAAGTTCTAACTTGAAAATTTTTGTGGGAGAAGTTTCCTGGATGCATGGGGCATGAGGGCAGTGAAGGGAATTTGTTTACTTTCAAATTTGTATCATCTCCAGGCTCCCTCTAGCATGAAATCAGTACTCCAGGCAGCTTGGCTATTGACAATTGCAGTTGGGAATATCATCGTGCTTGTTGTGGCACAGTTCAGTGGCCTGGTACAGGTATGGATCTGAGGGAAGCAGGATTCATTTCTACTCAAGGTTTTCCTCCAGCTTCCTCTTCTCCCTTTCCACCTATCTCTGTTTCCTGTATTCCCCACCCAGTGCTGTGACATGAAATGGGTTAGATACACAGACTTTACCAGGAAAACAGACATATGTAAGTGGCAATAATGACTACAATATACCTATGTGAGGAGAGGTCAGTGAACCCAGTCTTTGTCCAGCAAAAGTGTGGTTGAACTGGTGATCCCAGGTCAGTCTGCTCCCCAGTCCTCATCCTGTAAAGATCTCTTTAGTTTCAGGTTTCTCCATATTCTTCTCATATTTATTTCCCCCTGCAGTGGGCCGAATTTATTTTGTTTTCCTGCCTCCTGCTGGTGATCTGCCTGATCTTCTCCATCATGGGCTACTACTATGTTCCTGTAAAGACAGAGGATATGCAGGGTCCAGGAGATAAGCAGATTTCTCACATCCAAGGGAACATGATCAACCTAGAGACCAAGAAGACAAAACTCTGATGACTCCCTGGATTCTGTCCTGACCCCAATTCCTGGTCCTGTCTTCAAGCATTTTTTTTTTTTCTTCTACTGGATTAGACAAGAGAGATAGCAGCATATCAGAGCTGATCTCCTCCACCTTTCTGCAATGACAGAAGTTCCAGGACTGGTTTTCCAGTACATCTTTAAACAAGGCCCCTGAGATTCTATGTCTGCCTGTCTATCAATGAACTCATTAAAACTTATGCAGTGTTGCTGGAGCTGGCCTGGTGTCTCCAAATGGCCATGAAAATACACATGTATAATGGAGATCATTCTCTGTGGGTATGCAAAGTTATGGGAATTCCTTTATAGGTAACTGGCATTTAGGACTGATGGCCCTAATTTTTGAGGTACTGATTTAGAGGTAAAATTGCAGAATAACAAAGGAATGGTATTTCTAGTTTTTTTTTTTTTTTTTTTTTTTTTTTTTTTTTTTTTGTAAGCAATGTAATTATGCTATTCACAGGGGCCTCAAGAATTGGTATGTATGATGTGATCTGGTCCAGCCAGGGCCTGGTTTGTCAGCTATCTAGGTTTGATAAGACTTTAGTAAATCTGTCAATACAAATCATAGGAAGCAGAATGTCATTTTATTAAAACACAGGAGAAGTTATATCTTTCTGATTATGATAGTATTTTATTTGCTTATCCAAACACTCCTTTCTCAGTATGGATAGATCATGGAAACCAGATTAGAGATAGTAAACATTAGTAAACATGGTTCTGGAGAACAGGAACAGGTGTAGGTTATAGAAATCCTGAAGAGCCAGTCATTCTTTTACAGAGTACATTCTTCTTAGCCTCTATGGCACTGAACTGTGCCCTTCAGTGAACAGTTGTATAAACAATAATTATAATTTGCAACTTTGTCTTATCAACCTTGCTGACCCAGTTTTTTCTTATTATTACACCTTGTCTTGCTTATTGCTGCAAATATTCAATAACAACAATGTTTCTATAAGTCCAACTTCCTTTATTAATGTTTCCATTTAGCCTCAAAAATAGCAAAGTAGTAGTTCCTTTCTGATGTTGCTTTCTTGATTTACTTTTCCCGTGTTTTAAATACCATTTCTTCCTTGAAGCCTAGAAATTTTCTTTTTATTCAAAAAGAGTTACATTAATGCCTAGGTTTGAGCTCCTAAAATGGAAATAGTCAATAGAGGAGCATGGTCCTATATGAGGTTCCTGTCAAAATTTGTGGGAGTAGGGGTGGTAGAGCATGAGGGTTTTGTTTGTGTATGTGTGTGGTCATGAAAAATATTGAGAAACATTACCTCACACACAATGGATGAATCAGAGGACAGACACGGAAATGTCATGACTGTGCAGTGTGTTACTAGGAAAAAAGTTCAGAATCACTGTTCTAGAAAGCCTCATTTCCATTGGTTTTACAACATTATTCTCATGTAGAACAGTGTTGGGTCTCATACTGTTAATGTTAACAGGTAGCAATGTTAATGTTAACAGGTACCTGTTAATATTAACAGATAATGTTACTGTTAACAGGTAAGAGAAATTACTCTAAGTGCCCAAGCTTTATATACTTCAGTTTTAATGACAAGCATTTCAGAAGTACAAGAGTGGCAGCAAGACCAACCAGTTTTTCCAGATATATTGATGTGAACCTGACCCTACTCCTTTAGAAGACAGCCTGTTCATTTTTAAATAGCTTTAACCCAAACTGTTCTATGACCATTGTTTCAAGAGACATTAACACAGTTCTGTAAATAGAAGTGTCTATGGACAAATAAGTTTGGGAAATGTGGCATACTGTATCCTTTTCTTAACATTTGCATATTAAAGACTCTGAGATATCCTGCAGTAAAGACATAAGATACCTTGTTTAAATTAACATGTTACAGTATTCTGCAGAACACTGGTTTGGATAAAACTGTTGAGCAGTTCTTCCTTGTAAGTGCTGAGCTTCCTCTCTGAAACCTCCTACCATTGTTTTTTCCTCCCCTGTAGCTAATAAGAAAAAGTATAACACCCGGCCGGGCACGGTGGCTCACGCCTGTAATCCCAGCACTTTGAGAGGCTGAGACAGGTAGATCACCTGAGATCAGGAGTTCGAGACCAGCCTGGCCAACATAGTGAAACCCCGTCTCTACTAAAAATACAAAAATTAGCCTGATGTGATGGCAGGTGCCTGTAATCCCAGCTACTTGGGAGGCTGAGGCAGAAGAATTGCTTGAACCCGGGAGGCGGAGGTTGCAGTGAGCTGAGATCGCGTCATTACACTCTAGCCTGGGGGACAAGAGCGAGACTTCATCTCAAAAAAAAAAAGAATAAGTATTACCACCTTTTTCATGTGGCAGATGTTTAGCTATTTGGGGGGAACTTTCATGGCTCTTCCCTAATCATCAAGTATTCAAGTTAAAGATTCTCGGTTCCTGTAATGGTTCCTCACCAGGCGTAATTTGTCCTTTTACCATCCTACTTTCTCTCTTCTGAAAAACATTCTTTATCTGAAATACAGCAATTAATATTAAGATATCTTAATATGAAATACCTGGAGTCAAATATAACATTCCAAAGTAGTCTGACTGGAAGAACTAGCACTTGCCTTTCTTCAAACAATGCACTTCTGTTAATGCAGTGTAAGGTAACATGAGTTGTTTTTGGAAACTACGTCATAATGTAAGCTTATATTCTAGCACTTATCACTTAATGACAGGGATACATTTGAGGAATGCATTGTTAGGCAATTTTGTCATTATGCAAACATCATAGAGTGTACTTACACAAACCTATGGTATAGCCTACTACACATCTAAACTATGTGGTGTAGACTGTTTCTTCTAGGCTAAAAACCTGCACAGCGTGTTACTGTGCTGAATGCTGTAGGCAATTGTAACACAATGGTATTTGTATATTTAAACATATCTAAACATAGAAAAGGTACAAAAACTTTACACATTATATAGATGTATCAAATTATATGTATTCTGAAAATGTCTATATCTATTATGTATCCATTTTTTAAAAAGTGAATGACATAATAATTCTTTTGAAAAAAATGTGGACACACAAATTGGAAAAGAGGTATAAATGCAGCATTATAATCTAATGGGACCACCATCACATATTTGGTCTGTCATTGACTGAAACTGCAATATGCAGTTTTTCTTAACATTTGCATATTAAAGACTCTATGACTATATATGGACATATATGACTCACCATTGTAAGACATTTCGATGTTATTCTAAGTGACATGTGAAACCATTGGAAGCTTAGAACATGAGAGTGACATAATGTGATCATTTAAGATCACTTTGGCTGCTGAGGGGGAAATTATCTATAGGCAGGAAGGAAAAGAAGTAGGGAGTTCAGTTAGGAGGCTTTTGCAATAGTTCAGGCAATAGGTGGTCGTGACTGGTACAAGGTGATAGTAGTGCAAGTGGAGAGAAACAGTTTGACTTGGAATTAAACTTTAAGCTAGAACTGACAATATTAGAGTGTAGCTTGGATACACAATTTAAAAGAAAGAAAAGAGCCAGGTGTGGTGCCTCACACCTGCAATCTCAGTTCTTTGCAAGGATGAGGCAGGAAGATTCTTTGAAGTCGGGAGTTCAAGACCATTCTAGGCAATATAATGAGACTCCCTCTCTACAAGAAAGAAAAATTAAAAAATTAGCCAGGTGTGGTGGTGTGCACCTGTAACCCCAGCTTCTCAGGAGGCTGAGGCAGAACAATCCCTTGAGCCCAGGTGCTTGAAGCTGCAATGAGCTATGATGACACCACTGTACTCCAGCCTGGACAATAGGACCCTGTCTCAAAAAGAAAGAAGGAGGGAGAGAGAGAGAGAGAGAGGAAGGAAGGAAGAAAGGAAGGAAGGAAGGAAGGAAGGAAGGAAGGAAGGAAGGAAGGAAGGAAGGAAGGAAGGAAGGCAGGCAGGCAGGCAGGCAGGCAGGCAGGAAGGCAGGGAGGGAGGGAGAAGGGAGGGAGGGAGGGAGAAGGGAGGGAGGGAGGGAGAAGGGAGGGAGGGAGGGAAAGAAAGAAAGAAAAGAAAGAAAAAAGAAAGAAAGAAAGAAAAAGAAAAAGAAAGAAGGAAGGAAGGAAAGAAGGAAAGGAAAGGAAAGAAGGAAGGAAGGAAGGAAAGAAAGAAAGAAAAAGAGAAAGAGAAAGGAAAGGAAAGAAAAGGAAAAGGAAAACTCACTCCTAGATTTGGTCCTAAGTAGTAAGGATGAATCATGATGCAATTTTCTAAAAATAGCAAAGACTAGGATAAGAAAAGTTTTCTGGTATGAGTTTTGTTTTGGATATGTTGAGCTTCTACCCATGCTAATGGGTATCCATTAGAGACATTAAGTTATCAGTTTCATATATGAGTCTGAAGATCAGGTAAGAGGTTGGAGCTAGAAATATAAACTTGAGAATCATCAGCATATATATGGTATTTAAAGCCATGAAACTGGAAGAGATTTCCCAAGAAGTGAATGTGTATAGAGAAACGATGAGCAAGAAGGACAGTATGACAAGAATAAGGGGCAAAGAGGTAAAATATACAGTCAAAGGAAGCTAGGGATCAGATCATGTAGGTCCGGGTATGCTGGTGTGCACCTGTAGTCCCAGCTACTCTGAAGGCTGAGGTAAGGAGGATTGCTGGAGCTGAGGAGTTTGAGGCTACAGTGAGTGATGATCACACCACTGCACTCCAGCCTGGCCCATAGAGTGAGACCCCATCTCTAAAAGAGAGAGAGAGAGAGAGAGAGAGAGAAATGGTCAAGGAATGAGTGAGCTTGGGGGCCCTCCAACATTGGAGGCTTGGAGAAGAGGAGGATGCAGCAAACACAATGAGATGGGCGACCTATGAAATATGAGGAAACTCAGTAGAATGCAATTTAATATAAATGACATACTATGTGTTATAATTAGATAAAAAACAATTTTTATCTTTGACCTAAAGAAAGTACTTTTTCCTGTTAGTAGACCTGGGCTCTGGTAATTTCTATGTTTGTTTGCCTGAATCCTTTTTCCTCCAGAATTTAATTCAATTTGATGGTCCTTCCGTCTTTTTTCTTTTTTTTTTCTTTTTGAAACAGGGTCTCACTCTGTCACCCAAGCTGAGTGAAGTGATGTGATCATGGCTCGCTGCAGCCTCAACCTCCAGCGCTCAAGCAATCCTCCCTCCTCAGCCTCCCTAGTAGCTGGAACTACAGGATGTGCCACCATGACCAACTAGTTTTTTTTTTTTTGTCAAGACTGGGTCTCACTATGTTGCCCAGGCTGGTCTCGAACTCACAAGTGATCCCCCTACCTCGGCCTCACAAAATGCTGAGATTACAGGTGTGAGCCACTGTGCCCAGCCACATTGATCATTTTCTTCTCCTTTGACCAATAAGTTACAACTACACTAGCAATCTTTGCTTCTGAAACATGCCAAGATTGTTCCTGACAAGATCTTTCCACTGCCTAGAATATTGTTTCCCCTGATCTTGGGTTGACTCTTATTGTCACTCAGTCCTTAGGTCACCTCTTCATCACCTATCTCTCCATTTGAAATAGCTATCTAGCATACCCTGGACAAATACACATTTCTGAGGAACAAAAGGCAATGGAGTCAGTTCAACTAGCAAATATTTTTTGAGCACTTGCTATGTTCTAGATAAACAAAAAAGACAAGGATGAATGAAACACAATTCTTGCCATCCATGAGCTCAAAAGGTTTTCAATTTCCAAAAATTTTTTATCAAAAGCTTTGTGTTTTTCTAACTGTAGTATCTGACTCTCAATCTTTTTCTATCTTATCTTCTACAATCACTTTTGGTGTTTCCCACATCCACTGACAAAAACCATTAACATCCAGGACTCACAATTCTTTGACCTCTTTTGAAATTCCATGACCTCCATTTCACCTAAGATAACAATCATCCTCAGACTAAGCTATATGTCAAACTTAAATATGCCTTGAAAAATGCTACCTGCAAATCTCCATTTTAAAAATATTCTCTGATATTTATCTTCTGCACGTTTACTTTTCTCCTTCCTCTTAATCGAACTCATTGTTTGTTTTTATTGTAATCTCCAATTGACATGTCTCACTTCTCTCAGATTACATTCCAGTATGGTTTCATTTTTCTTAAAACTAACCTGGACACCATTATTTTAGCTCTTTGTTTGCTACCACCTCAAAATGTTCCCCTTTCTTGACTTTCATCATTTCTGCTAATCTGTACCACTACACAAATCTATATATTATTTCTATTCCTGTTTCTGGGCTGTCTGGATATTATTTCTGTTCCTGTTTCTGGACTGTCTGGAACTGCAGGAGAATATCACAAGGGTATGATTATGTGGTTCAAAACTCAATACCGTCTACCGATTTTCCAAATTAGGAACATAGGCATTATCCATTGACTCTAGTAACAAGTCTTGAAACCTACCTACTAAATAGGTTTCAAATCTGTCCGCTTCTATCCTTTCCTATTGCCACTATCAAAATCACCATTATATCTCTAGATTATTACAACAACCTTTTAGGCTTAATCTATTTTTTCTTAAAACTGTTATCAGTGTGATATATTTTAAAATGTAAATCATATAGCTCATCTGTGTAACAACCCTTCATTGCTCCCTACTTTAAGGATAAACTTCCAACTCTGTAATAAGATCAACAATGCCCTATCTGCCCTGGCCCCTACCTACCTATCTAGCCTTATCTTTGCTATGGCCCTAGTCAAGTTGCATATATGCAACACATATACACACAGATTTGTTGAGATCAGGATTTGTTGCAGTCAGGATTGCATTACATCTATAGAATAGATCTTTTCCAATATTGAGTCTTTCAAACTTGCTTTTCTCTTTCTAATTTCTTAAGATGAGTTGATTTTTCAGCCTTTATTCTTTTTATAATATGTGTATTTAGGTGATTAATTTTTTAAATTTGATTAATTTTTCTGTGATCACAACTTGAGCTGCAACCTATTGGACATTTCTCCTTTTACCTCTATTCTATAGCTCCAACTTTTCATCACATTTGTTTAAAACCTCATTTAAATGTCACCACTTCTATGGGGCCTTTTGTGATCCACCTCTGGGATATACACCTGCTCCTACCTCTCAACTTCAGTAGAGCTCTATTTGTTATTTGGTGAAGACATTCATAATTTTCTATCTTGTAGCACAGGCATATTGTACAGTTTCATTTCCTTTGCTCAACTGCAGGATTCTATTAGTTTTGATGTGCTGCATTTTCATTACAATGCAATTTTTAAATACAATCCAGTTTGTTTTTGAGATGGAGTCTCACTATGTTGCCCAGGCTGCAGTGCAGTAGCTTGATCTTAGCTCACTGCAACCTCCGCCTCCCAGGTTCAAGTGATTCTCCTGTCTCAGCCTCCCAAGTAGTTGGGATTACAGGCACTCACCACTATGCCCGGCTAAGTTTTGTATTTTTAGTAGAGGTGGGGTTTCACCATGTTGGCTAGGCTGGGTCTTGAACTCCTGACCTCAAGTGATCCACCCAACAGTTTTAAAGGATTTCTAAGTTATTTTGGATTTTCTCTTTATCTATGGGTTATTTAGAAGTGCATTGATTAATTTCTAAGAATATCAAAGATGTTCCAAATTATTCTTTTTAAATTAATATCTGCCTTAATTCTACTGTGATCAGAGAACACATTCTGAGGGAAATACAATCCTATGAAATGTGTTGAGGAAACAAATTTGTTTTATAGTCCTTGTTCTTCTTCTTCTTCTTCTTTTTTTTGAGACAAGGTCTTGCTCTGTTGCCCAGGCTGGAGTGCAGTGGTGCAATCATGGCTCACTGCAGCCTCAATTTCCTTGTGCTCAAGCAATCCTCTCACCTCAACCTCTCAAGTAGCTAGGGTCACAGGTGTGTGTCACCATACCTAGCTAATTTTTAAAATTTTTTTGTAGAGACCAGGTCTCACTATCTTGAATAGGTTGTTCTCCAACTCCTGAGCTCAAGAGGTCTTCCCACCTTGGCCTCCCAAAAAGCTGGGATTACAGGCATGAGTCACTGCATCTGGCCTATGATTTAGTATTCTATCCAGATAAATTTATGTAAATATTGCATGTATACTTGAAAAAAAGAATACGTATTTTACCAGGTATGGTGACTCGCACTTGTAATCCCAGCTACTTGAGAGGCTGAGGTGGGAGGATAGCTCGAGCCCAGCAGTTCAGGGCTGCAGTGAGCTATAATTGCACTACTACACTCCAGCCCATGCAATAGAGCAAGTCCCCCTCTAAAAAAAAAAAAAAAAAATTTATTTTGTTGTGCGCCATGTTCTATATGTCAACTAGAGCAAATGTCTCCTAATATAATTGAAGATTTGTCTATTTCTGTCAAATTTGGTTTATAAATTTTGAGGCTATATTTTAGGTACATATAGATTTTACATTGTTATATGATATATGGCAAATTAATCCTTTATCATTATATCATACCCCTCTTTATCTCTACAAAGCTTCTTACCTAAAATTTACTTTATCTCATATTAATGTAGCTGAACTCATTTTCCTTTACATTTTTATGAGATATCTTTTTCAATCCTTTTACTTTACATGTTTCTGTGATTTTATCTTCAAGGTGTGGTTTCTTGTAGGCACCATGTAGGTTTTCTTTTTTAAAAATTCAGGCTATCGGCCAGGCGCAGTGACTCACGCCTGTAAACCCAACATTTTGGGAGGCTGAGGTGGGTGGATCACCTGAGATCAGGAGTTTGAGACCAGCCTGACCAACATGGTGAAACCCCATCTCTACTAAAAATACAAAAAATTAGCCTGGCGTGGTGGCAGGTGCCTGTAATCCCAGCTACTCGGGAGGCTGAAGCAAGAGAATCGCCTGAACCTGGGAGGTGGAGGTTGCAGTGAGCCAAGATCACACCACTGCACTCCAGCCTGGGCAACAAGAGCAAAACTTTAAAAAAAAAAAAAGAAAAAAAAAATTCAGGCTATCGTAGTCTTCCACCTGGAATATTTAGTCTGTTTACATTTGGTAGAATTATTGATGATATTTAGGTTTTATCTACCATCTTATTATTTGTTTTCTACTTAACCTCTTTTATATTCCTTTGACTTTTCTTTCTTTCTTTCTGTCTTTTTTTTTTTTTTTTTTTTGAGACAGTCTTGCTCTGTCACTCAGGCCGGAGAGCAGTGGTGTGATCTCGGCTCACTGCAACCTCCACGTACCAGGTTCATGCAATTCTCCTGCCTCAGCCTCCCAAGTACCTGGGATTACAGAAATGTGCCACCATGCCCAGCTAATTTTTGTATTTTTAGTAGAGACGGGGTTTCACTATGTTGGTCAGGCTGGTCTCAAACTCCTGACCTCAAGTGATCCACCCACCTCGGCCTTCCAAAGTGCTAGGATTATAGGCATGAGCCACCGTGCCCGGCCCTGGTTTTCTTTTATACGTTCTTTTTGGATTAATCAAATATTTAGTTTCATTACCCCACTATTAACTTTTTCTATTATATATTCTTTTTTTTAATTAAGTGATTACCCTTGGGTTGTTACATACATCCTGAACTTCTTATAGTAAGTATACATGATTAATTTAACCACTTCCCTAGCAATGCTCAGATTTTAGAACATTATAATTCCTTTAGTCTCTTCTACCTTTTGTTTGTTTTCATGTATTTAAATCCTAAACATATTTTACGCCCCACAAGACAATATATTAGTGTTGCATATCCTCAATATTCATTTAGATTAATCCATATACTTACTCTTTCTATTGTCTTTCACTCCTTACTGAATTTCTAGGCTTTTATCTGAAATTATTTTCCTTCTGCCTGAAGAACTATTTTTTATAGTAATTTTAGTGTAATTCTGCTAAGGAAGTATTCTCTGTTCTTGTTATTCTGACATTTTCATTTCTCCTTCATTTTTGCAGGATATTTTTGCTGGGTGTATTTTCTGGGTCTGTACTTCTAGATTAGCAGTTACTTTTTTCACTACTTATATTCTCACTGCCACCATTTTTTTGAAAGTCAGCACCAAATCAATTAAAAACTGAAGGTAATATTTCTCACCATCAGGCTGTTATAAATTTTTTTCTTTGACCTTGGTTTTTATTAGTGTTACTGTAATGTGCCAAGATACGACTTTCTTTATATTCAACCTGCTTGGGGTTTTCAGGAATTCATGTATCAGTGGCTTTATGTCTTTCATTAGTTTTGGGAAAATTTTAGTCATTTACTTTTCAAAGATTATCTCTTCCCTATTCTCTCTTTCTCTCTCTGCTCTCCTTTTGGAATTCCAGTTATATTAAGTTAGATTTGTTCATGTTATTCCTTATGTTTCTTATGTTCTTTTTTACATCTTCCATGTTTTTCCCTCTCTGAGTGTCAGCTCTGTGGTAAGGCAGTCTTGAGGACTTGCTTCTGCTGGAAGGAACGGATCTGACTTGGAGAACCTCAAAAAAGCTCTATCACTGGGTATTCATGAAAAGAATAGCAATTAGAAGCAATCTGCTCAAAGTCAGCTTTGCAACTGCTTAGGGCTGCAATATAGGTTGAAATACCAAGAGACTAGCAAATATTTTATAGGGTTACATGAGAAACATGAGAGCCAGGGGGACTTTGATAAGCTCTATAATATGTCTATAATATTCCTGGGGATTTAGAAGTTTGTGTGCAAGTTCAAGGCTGCATGCATGTTCAGGAAACACCAACAAGAGCCCCAGTTACTTATTCATCTCTTACTGACCTTGGAGCTCAGTGTGAGCAGGAAATCAAACCTAAGGCAAATTTGTAAACTGCCTGAACTTTGAAGGCATGTGGAAACTCACAGTTTCCCTAAGCCAGGTGCAGAAGACTTACTTATTCAAGTCGTTTAAGAAAACCTTCTAACCAGTCATTGTCTGACCCCTGAAGTATGTAAACACAGGGCAACCCCTGGGAAGTTAGGCTTAAAAATAGAAACAAGAATTTTTTAAAAAGTAAGCATAGATTTCTGCGGCAGCATACTGCAGGGACTCTATAGAACTAGCCTAGGTAAATTGCTAAACAGACAACAACAAACCCTGGTGTGGGTGGCATAATAAAATTTCAGAGTCATTAAAATATTCTGATATTTAGCAAAAAAAAATTATCTAAAAGGTATAATTTTTGACAGAAAAGTACAACACATGCAAAGAAACAGGAGACTGTGGCCCATACTATCCGAAGAGCATACTTAGTAGAGACAACCTTTAAATCAGCTTATTATAAGTATGTTTGGAAAATTAAAGAAAACCACTTTTAAATAATTTAAAACAAATATGAAAACAATGGCTCATTAGACAGACAATATCAATAGAAAGATAGAAATTACAGAAAAGAACCAAAGAGAAACTCTGGAATTAAAAAGTATAGTAACAAATAAAAAACTTAATAGAAGTTTCAACAGCAAGTTTAGGCTGAAAAACGGAATCAGTGAACTTGAAGATAGATCAATAGACATTATCCAGTCTAAAGAAGCAAACAAACCAAAGAACTTTAAAAAAGGAACAGAGTGTCACTGGGTGCCCCAGCACTTTGGGAGGCTGAGGCTGGCAGATCACGAGGTCAGGCGATCGAGACCATCCTGGCTAACATGGTGAAACCCCGTCTCTACTAAAAATACAAAAAATTAGCTGGGAGTGGTGGTGGGTGCCTGTAGTCCCAGCTACTTGGGAGGCTGAGGCAGGAGAATGGCATGAACCCAGGAGGTGGAGCTTGCAGTGAGCCGAGATTGTGCCACTGCACTCCAGCCTGGGCGACAGAGTGAGACTCCGTCTCAAAAAAACCAAAAAGGAGCAGAGTGTCAGAAACAATGAAAAACAATTGGCATGCCAACATATGCAAAATGGAAGTTCCAAAAGGAGAGAAAGGAGAAAGAAGAAAAATAAACTATTGAAGATATAGTAGCTGAAAATGTCCCAAGTTTGCTGGAAAATATTAATCTACACATCCAAAAAGTTTAAAGAACTCCAAGTAGCCTAAATATAAAGAGTTCCACACCTAGACATATCATAGTCAAACCATCAAAAGTCAAGTAAAAAGAGAACATCTTAGAAGTAGCAAAAAGAAAAACTATTATTATTCACATATGAGAAATAGTAAGATTAACAACTTACTTCATATCAGAAATAATGGAGGTCAGAAGTCAATAAATTGACATATTCAAAGTGTTGAAAGAAAAAGAAGAAATTGACCACCAAGAATTATGTAACCAGAAAAACTATTCTTCAAAATTGAAAGCAAAATAAAGACATTACCAGATAAAGAAAGATTAAGATAGTTTGTCACTAGCATACCTGTCCTATGAGAAATTCTAGCTGGCTGTGGTGGCTCATGCCCGTAATTCCAGCACTTTGGGAGGCTGAGGTGGGCAGATTGTTTGAGGTCAGAAGTTCAAGACCAGCCTGGCCACTATGGTGAAATCCCATCTCTACTAAAAATACAAAAATTATCAGGGCATGCTAGTGCACGCCTTTAATCCCAGCTACAGGAGAATAGCTTGAACCTGGGAGGCAAAGATTGCAGTGAGCCGAGATTGCGCCACTGTACTCCAGCTTGGGTGACAGAACAAGATTCTGGTTTTTTGTTTGTTTGGTTGTTGTTGTTGTTTTTTAAATAAATTCTAAAGAAAATCATTCAGACTGAAAAGAAATGAAACTAGAAGATAGTACTTGAATCCCTACAAAGAAATAGCATCAATAAAGGTAATTATATAGATAAATATAAGAAATAGTATATATACTTTTTACTTTTTCTTCTCTAAATGGAGTTAAAAGACAATTGAATAAAAACAATAATCATATGTTTATTTTGGGATTATAACATATATAAATATAATTTCTATTACAACAATACAAAGGAGGGGAGAGAAAATGATGCTATATTGGAACAAAGTTTCTATAAAGTTAGTATTAATCAAAGCTAGATTGTTTCAAATTAGCATGTATATTGCAATTCCTAGAGCAACCACTAAGAATATTACTCAAAAAAATAGCGCTAAAACACCAACAAAGTAAAGTGGTGCAATATAAAATACATATTTAACACAAAGGAAGGCTGTAAAGAAGCAATACAGCAACCAAAAACATGATACATGTAGAACACAGCCAAATGACAGCTATAAATCCAACCATTAAATATAAACCATTTAAGTCCAACATTAAATGTAAATGGAGTAAACCCTTTAATCAGAAGGGAAAAATTGTCACATTGGATGAAAAAACAAGATCCAACTACATGCTATCGACCCCTCCTCATCAGCAAAATGAGGAGAAAATCTTAGGAGCGAGCCCTAGGTTACCTAAAAATTTCTTTGCATTCTAGAATTCCTTAATTCTATCAAAAACAGTGGTTTTCCTCCAAAATAGAAGATTAGCCAACATCACACTACTCCAAGTGTAGGTCTAAAAGGAATTGACCAGCCTGGGCAACATGAAAAAAGAAAAAAAAAAAAAAAGAAACCTGTATTTACAAATAATTCAACAATTATCCAAGTGTGGTGGTGTGTACCTGTAGTCCCAGCTACTTGAGAGATTGAGGTGGGAGGGTCACTCAGGCCTGGGAGGCAGAGGTTGTAGCGAGCCACTGCACTCCAGCCTAGGGCGGCAGAGCAAGACCCTGTCTCAACAGCAACAAAAAAGGGAATTGAGAAAATCCAATCATGAACCCCCTAGAGGATTCCATTGGTTACTTCAGGTATGCCCTATGTAAATGGAGAGGATGAAGTAAAGTTACAAAGTCATTTATTCGGTGTATGCCTCATGGAGTAGTTATTTCCTGTCATAGCTGAAGCGTGAATCAGCCTTATGTTCCTGGTCTCCAGACCCTATTTTCCTGCCTCACCACCACTTACCCAAAGTCAACCAATCAGTGCCGCAGTCTATTTCCTTTGGGTTGGGGATCTCCTCAGTTTCCTCCCTTCATGGTTGCCAGAAAGATGTTACCAGAAAGGGGTCCCAAGTCAGACCCCAAGACAGGGTTCCTGGGTCTGATGAAAGAAAGAATTTAGAGTGAGTCCATAGAGTAAAGTGAAAACAAGTTCATTAAGAAAGTAGAGGAATAAAAGAATGGCTACTCCGGAGACATAGCATAAAAATGGGCTGCTGGGTGCCCATTTTTATGGTTCGTTCTTTCTTTCTTTCTTTCTTTCTTTCTTTCTTTCTTTCTTTCTTTCTTTCTTTCTTTCTTTCTTTCTTTCTGTCTTTCTTTCTGTCTTTCTTTCTTTCTTTCTGTCTTTCTTTCTGTCTTTCTTTCTCTCTTTCTTTCTCTCTTTCTCTCTTTCTGTCTTTCTATCTTTCTATCTTTCCGTTTTCCTTTTTTTTTTTTTTGAGTCGGAGTCTCGCTCTGTCACCCAGGCTGGAGAGAAGTGGCATGATCTCGGCTCACTGCAAGCTCCACCTTCCGAGTTCACATCATTCTCCTGCCTCAGCCTCCCGAGTAGCTGGGACTATAGGCGCCTGCCGCCACGCCCGGCTAATTTTTTTTTTTTTTTTTTTGTATTTTAGTAGAGACAGGATTTCACCATGTTGGCCAGGATGGTCTCGATCTCCTGGCCTCATGATCCACCTGCCTCAGCCTCCCAAAGTGCTAGGATGACAGGCGTGAGCCACTGCGCCCAGGCTTATTTCTTTATTATATGCTAAACAAAGGGTGGATTATTCATGCTTCTCTTTTTTAGACCATATAGAGAACTTCCTGATACTGTCATGGCATTTGTAAACTGTCATGGCACTGGTGAGAGTGTAGCAGTGAGGACAACAAGAGGTTACTCTTGTCACCATCTTGGTTTTGCTGGATCAAATGGTAGATCTACTTTTAGTTCTTTAGAAATCTTCATACGGTTTTCCATAAAGGTTGTACTAATTTATATTCCCACCAGCAGTGTATAGTAATTCCCTTTTTACCACCTCCACCAACATCTATAAACATTAAGTTTATTAATAGCTGTATGTTTTTAGTAGACGATCTTTATCATTTTGAAGCAGTTCCCTTCTAGTCCTGTTTTCCTGAAAGTTTTTTTTTTTTCAGTGTTAATTTTTTTTTTATCAGTGTTAAATTTATGAGTGTTAAATTTTGTCAAATTTTTTCCTGGTTTGATTAATATGATCATGTAACTTTTCTTGTTTAGCCTGTTAATATGGGGTATTTAACCCATGGACTTTTTTTTTTTTTTTTTTTTTTTTTTTTTTTTTTTGAGACAGGGTCTGGAGTGCATCCTGGAGTGCAGTCATGTGATCATAGCTCACTATAACCTATAACTCCTGGGCTCAAGCAATTTTTCTGCCTCAGCCTCCTGAGTAGCTGGGGTTACAGGCACATACCACCACGCCTGGCTATATTTTTTTATTCTTTCAAAGAGTTAAGGTCTTGCTATGTTTCCCAGGCTGGTCTTAAACCCCTGGCCTCAAGTGATCCTTCCACTTCAGCCTCCCAAAGTGTTGGTATCACAGGTGTGAGCCACTGCACCCAGCCCCATTGACTTTTTTTTTTTCCTTTTTTTTTTTTTGAGACAGTGTCTCATTCTGTCACCCAGGCTAGAGTACAGTGGCATGATCTCGGCTCACTGAAACCTCTGCCTCCCAGGTTCAAGCGATTCTCCTGCCTCAGTCTCCTGAGTAGCTGGGATTACAGATATCCACAACCACGCCTGGCTAATTTTTTTATTTTTGGTAGAGACGGGGTTTCACCATGTTGGTCAGGCTGGTCTTGAACTCCTGACTTCATGATCTGCCTGCCTCGGCCTCCTAAAGTGCTGGGATTACAGGAGTGAGCCACCATGCCAAGCCTGCCCCATTGACTTTTAATGTAATTCTGATATGTTAGGACTTATGTCTGCCATTTTATTTTTTTTCTGCATGTTCTATTTGTCTTTTTCTGCCTTCCTGTGGATTACGTCAACTTTTTTTTTCTTAAGAATTCTGTTTTATCTATATTATTTGTGAGTACATCTCTTTATGCAACTTTTTAAAGTGATTGCTCTAGGCATTACATTACATTACACACACACACACAGATTTGCCTCTTGCAAAATACATATTTGTTGATGTTTTACATTTGAATAAAATATTAGGTAGTGTCCTTAAAAATTGGGAAATTTATGTCAGCTGATCAAACTTCAGAGAAAGATCTCCCCATATTTAGGGTTATCTCTCACATCAAGAAAAATATAAATTAGCTGCAAGGTCGAGATATATTTTAGGCTATTGGAATTGGCATCCCCAAAGAGGTTGCTATGAGGACTGAACAAGGGTGGAATGCTAAATATTTAACATTAAGAAGGCCAAGCAATAATTAAGCATAACAAACATCAGCCATGGTGCTGGAGCAAGGTCATAAAGGCCCCCTGCTTGGCTCATTAAGTTGCTATTTTGTAGGGAAGTCCAGGGGGTGCCTGGCAGGAAGAGGCACAGGGCTGCCAAGGTAGCTTTGGGTAATGGCTGTTTTACCAATGAGAAAACAGAGAAAATCCAATATGTACTATGATGGCATAGGCCTCAGGATTGAAAAATATTATTGTAGGTAAAATACTTAACACAAAGCCAGCACTTAGTAAGTGCTCAGTTAATGGCCATTCTTATTCTACTACTTCCTCCTTTCCCTTCCCTTTCCTCTTCCCCCTTCTTGTTTTTGTTCACTATATTGCATTACCCAAAAACAAATATCTGACCTACAATATTGAGTATAAAGTTTCTTTTCTGTCAAAATTTTTGGCCCTTCATGAAGCTAAATCAGAGGTTCCTCAACTTTCTTGAGTCTCTTTGTGTCTCAGTAACTATTTTATGCTCTAGGCCAAAAGAAATACTCAATTCTTCTATTTATTAAATAGGTAGATCCAAACAACCCACTACTGGGTATCTATTGAAAGGAAAAGAAGTCATTATATAAAAAGACAACTACACTCATATGTTTATCATTGTCCACTTCACAATTGCAAAGATACAGAATCAACCTAAATACCCATCCATGAGTGGATAAAGAAAATGTGAGATATATATGGATAGACAGATAGATAGAGAGAGAGATAAATGATCCAGATATAGATATATAATGGAATACTACTACTCAGGCATTAAAAAGAACAAAATAGTCTTTTGTGCAACTTGGATAGAACTGGAGACGATTATCCTAAGTGAAGCAACTCAGGAATGGAAAATAAAATACCATACGTTTCTCACTTATAAGTGGGACCTAAGCTATGGGTATGCAAAGGCATACAGAGTGGTATAATGGACATTGGAGTCTCAGAAGGGGATAGGGTGGGAGAGGAGTAAGAGATGAAAAACCACCTACTGGGTACAATGTACACCATTTGGGTGATGTGTACACTAAAATCATAGATTTTACCACTATACAATTCATCCTTGTAACCAAAAATCACTTGTACTACTAAAGCTATTGAAACTAAAAATAATTTTTTTAAAGAAAGTGGCATAGAAAGTAGAGTTTCCAAGCCAGCCAGAGCAAGATGGCTGAACAAAAGCCTGCATTGATTGTCCTCCCTAGAGGAACACCAAACTGAGCAACTATCCACACAAAAAAGCACCTTCATAAAAATGAAACAGTAGGTAAGTGAGCACAGTAATTGGTCTGACTTCATATTACAGAAAGAGGAACTGAAGAAGATAGGAAAGAAAGTCTTGAACTGCTGATGCCACCCTTCTTCCATCCCCTGCAGTGACCACATGATGCAGAGAGGAAATCTGCACTTGGGGAAGGGAAAGCACAGTGATTGTGGGGACTTTGCATTGAAACTTAGTGCTTCCCTGTCACACAGAAAGTCACATTGGGCAGAAATCTGCTGGTGCCCACATAGACAGCATTTAGACCAGCTATGCCAGAGGCAAATCATCCATCCCAGTATTTGGAACCTGAGTTCTGGCAAGTCTTGCCACCGTGGGCTAAAGTGCTATGGGTCCTAAATAAACTTGAAAAGCAGTCTAGGTTTAAAGAACTGCAATTACTGGACAAGTCCTGGTGCTGTGTTGGGCTCAGAGCCAACGGACTTGGGGGGCAGGAGATCTAGTGAGACAGTAGCCAAGGCAGTCAAGGGAATGCCTGTGCCATCGTCCTCCAAACACAAGCAGTCATGCTGGCAGCTCTGGGAGAGACTTCTTTCTTCTTGAAGAGAGGAGAGAAAAGAGTAAAAATACAAACCTAAAACAACAAGAGAAAAGAAACAGATAATATACAATGGAGCTCCAATATGTGTCTGGTAGCAGACTTCTCGGCAAAAACCTTATAGGCCAGCAGAAAGTAGTGTGACATATTTAAAGGGCTGAAGGAAAATAACTTTTATTCCAGAATAGTATATCCAGCAAAAACATCTTTCAAACATGAAGGAGAAATGAAGACTTTCCCAGACAAACAAAAGCTGCAGGATTTCATCATCACTAGGCCTGTCCTACAAGAAATGCTGAAGTTCTTCAGTCCAAAAGAAGAGGATGTTAATGAGCAATAAGAAACCTCTGAAGGTACGAAACTCACTGGTAGTAGTAAATACACAGAAAAACACAGACTGTTATGACTGTAATAGTGGTGTGTAAACTACTCATATCTTCAATAGAAAGACTAAAAGATAAACCGATCAAAAATAATAACTAAAATAATGTATTAGTCCATTCTTGCATGGCTCTAAAGAAATGCCTGGGACTGGGTAATTTACAAAGAAAAGAGGTTTAATTGGCTCACAGTTCCACAGGCTTTGGAGCAGGAGGAAGAGAAAATTGGGGAGGTGCCATACACTTTTAAACAACCAGATCTCATGAGAACTCTATCACAAGAACAGCACCAAATGGGGAAGTCTGCCCTGATGATCTAATCACCTCCCACCTGGCCCCTCCTCCAACACTGGGGATTACAATTTGACATGAGATTGGGCAGGGACATAAATCCAAACCATGTCAAATAACTTTTTAAGACATAGACAGTACAAAAAGATATAAATAGAAACAACAAAAAGTTAAAAAGTTGGGTGATGAAGTTAAAGTGTTGAGTTTTCATTAGTATGCTCGTGGCTTGTTAGTTCTTTTTGTTGTTTATGTAATTAGTGTTGAGTTGTCATTAGTTTAAAATAATAGATTATGAGATATTTGCAAGCATCATTGCATACCACCAGAGAAAATCACCTTCAGTAAAAGGAAGACAGGGAGAAAGGAAAGAAGGAAGAGCAGGCAACAAACCAGAAAACAAGTAACAAGATGGCAGTAGTAAGTTCTTATCGATAATAACATTGAATGTAACTGGACTAAACTCTCCAATCAGAAGAGATAGAGTGACTGAATTGATTAAAAAACAAAAAACAACAACAAAAAAGTAAAAAAATAAAAACAACCAAGACCTAGGATATGTCACCTGCAAGAAACACATTTTACCTATAAAAACATACATAGACTGAATATAAAGCGATGGAAAAAGATATACCATGCAAGTGAAAACCAAAAAAGAGAAGGAGTAGCTAGACTTACATCAGACAAAATACATTTCAAGACAAAAACTATGAAAAGAGACCAAGAAGGTAATTATAAAATGATAAAAGGGTCAATTCAGCAAGAGGATATAACAATTGAAACTACATACGCACCCAATAATGGAGCACTAGATATATAAAGCAAATATTGTTAGCAATAAAGAGAGATATAGACTTCAATACAATAATAGCTGGAGAGTTAAACACCCCACTTTCAGCATTGGACAGATCAACCAGAAAGAAAATGAAAAGAGGAACATCAGACTTAATCTGCACTGCAGGCCAAAGGGACCTAATAAGCATCTACAGAACAGTTCATCATATGGCTGCAAAATAAACATTCTTCTAAGCACATGGATAATTATCAATGATAGGCTATATGTTAGGCCACTAAACAAGTCTTTAAATATCAAAAAAATTGAAATTATATCAAGTATATTATCTGACCACAATGGAATTAAACTAGAAATTAATAACAAGAAGAATTTTGGAAACTATACAAACACACAGAAATTAAACAATATACACTTGAATGACCAGGAGATCAATGAAGAAATTAAGAAGAAAATTTAAACATTTATTGAAACAAATAATAATGGAAACATAATGTACCAAAACCTATGGGATATAGGAAAAGCAGTACTAAGTGGAAAGTTTATAGCTATAAGTGCCCACATCAAAAAAGTAGGAAAACTTCAAATTAAAAAAAAATGGTTTATCTTAAAGAACTAGAAAAGCAAGAGTAAACTAAACCCAAAATTAGTAGAGAAAATATAATAAAGATAAAAACAACCAAATAAAATTGAAACAAAGAATACAAAAGATCCACAAAATGTAAAGTTGGTGTTTTAAAAAGAGAAAGTCAAACCTTTAGTCATACTTAAAAAGAGAGAGAAAGAAGATCTAAATAAATAAAATTAGAAATGGAAAAAAGGGGCATTAAAACTAATACCACAGAAATTAGGAGGATTATTAGAGGCTATGGGGAACAATAGCCTCTAATAATTGGGGTCATTCAAGTGTATATTGAGAGCAGTAGCCTCTAATAAATTGGAAAAATCAATATATTGGAAAAACCAAGAAGAAATGTATAAATTCCTTGACACTACAGCCTACCAAGATTTAACTATGAAAAAATTCAAAACCTGAACAGAGCAATAACAAGTAACAAGATCAAAGCTGTAATAAAGTCTCCCAGCAAAGGAAAGCCTGGGCCGCTGGGTTTTCTGCTGAATTTTACCAAACATTTAAAGAAGAATGAATAGAAGTGCTATTCAAACTATTCCAAAAAAATAGGTGAGGAGTAAATACTTACAAACTTATTCTATGAGGCTAGTATTACCCTGATACCAAAATTAGACAAAGACACATCAAAAAGAGAAAACTACAGGCCAATATCCCTCATGAACATTGATGCAAAAATCCTTAACCAAGTACTAGCAAACTGAATTAAACAACACATTTAAAAGATCATTTTTTGTGACCAAATGGGATTTATCCCACGGATGCAAGGATGGTTCAACAAATGCAAATTAATCAATGTGATACATCTTATCAACAGCATAAAGGACGAAAACCAAATGATCTTTAAACTAGAAATCAATAACAAGAGCAATTTTGGAAAATATTCAAACACATGGATATTAATGCACTTGAATGACCAGTAGGTCAATGAAGAAATCAAGAAGATAAAAAAATTAAGAAGCTAAAAACCTTCAAAAAATTGAATATAGAACAAACATAACTCAACACAACAAAAGCCATATATGACAAACTCACAGCTAGTATCATACTGAATGAGGAAAAACTGAAAACCTTTCCTCTGAGATTTGGAACATAACAAGGATACCCACTGTCACGACTGTTATTCAACATAGTACTGGAAGTCCTAGCTAGAGCAATTAGACAAGATAAAGAAATAAAGGACATCCAAATTGGAAAGGGAGAAAACAAATTATTCTTGTTTGTAGGTGGTATGATCTTATATTTGGAAAGACCTAAAGACTCCACCAAGAAACTATTAAAACTAACAGACAAATTCAGTAAAGTTGCAGGATACAAAATCAACATATAAAAATTGGTAGCAGTTCTATATATCAAAAGTAAACCATCTGAAAAAGAAATCAGGAAACGAATCTCACTTACAATAGCTACAAATGAAATGAAATACTTAAGAATTAACTTGACCAAAGAAGTGAAAGATCTCTACTTTGAAAACTACAAAGGGGTGATCAAGATGGCTGACTAGAAGCAGCTGGTGTGTGTGGCTCTCATGGAGAGTGATATGGTTTGGCTGTGTCCTCATTCAAATCTCGACTTGAATTGTATCTCCCAGAATTCCCACATGTTGTGGGAGGGACCCAGGGGGAAGTAATTGACTCACAGGAGCCAATCTTTCCTGTGCAATTCTCATGATAGTGAATAAGTCTCATGAAAACTGATGGGTTTATCAGAGGCTTCTGCTTTCGCTTCCTCCTCGTTCTTCTCTTGCCACCTCCAGGTAAGAAATGCCTTTCACCTCCTTCCATGATTCTGAGGCCTCCCCAGTCATGTGGAACTGTAAGTCCAATTAAACCTCTTTTTCTTCCCAGTCTCGGATATGTCTTTATCAGCGGCATGAAAACAAACTAATACAGAGAAGAATGGAAAAGGCAAATAAATACAGTACCTTGAACTAAAACATCCAGGTATATGCATCAGGACTAATCAAGGAAACAACTCAACCCATGGAGCAAGGCAGGATGATGGCCCACCTGGGAGAGATACAGAGCCAGGGGACCCTCCCCAACTCAGGAAAGCAGTGAGTAAATGTGCAACCCTGGGAACCCACACTTCTCCCTTGGATCTTTACAACCCTTGGGTTGAACTCTCTCCACCAGGGCCTTCAGTCTGACACACAGAGCTATGTGGAGTCTTGGCAGAGCAGCCACTCAGGCACATGAAGATATCTGGGAGCCTTGGATACCTGGGCTTTCCAGGATTCACAGCAAAAGTAACTGCAACTCCAGCAAAGTGGGAGGTTAGACCCCTGTACATATCCCTAGGAAAATGGTTGAATCCAGGGGGCTAAGCAGCAATAGTCTGCAGGTACCTCATAGGAGAAGACCCACTAGATTGGAACTCCAACCAGCCACTGATAGCAGTGTTGCACTTCACAGAGACAGAGCTCCTAGGGGGAGGGGTAGCCTGCCATCTTTGCCATTTGGCCAACTTAGTGGTTCCAGCCTTTGGGCTTTGGAGAGTCCAAGCCAACTGGGGGCTGAATTGATTCCCCAGCCCAGCATAGCTGTGCTACAAAAACATGGCCAGATAGTTTTTTAAACGTGTCCCAATCCCATTCTTCCTCACTGGGCAGGACCTCCAACCAGGGTCTTGAGCCACCCCTACTGGTGGTTTCTGGCTGATAGAGATTTAAAACCTCCCTGGGATGGAGCTCCCAGAGGCAGAGGTGGGCTGCCATCTTTGCTCTTTGGACAATTAGCCATTCCAGCCTTCAGGGTTTAGAGAGTCCAAGCCACGTGGGGGATGAAAGTGGTCCCCCAGCAGAGCATAGCTGCTCTACAAAAACATGGCCAGACTGCTTTTTAAAGCAGGTCTCCAATCCCATTCCTCCTCACTAAGTGGGACCTCCCAACCAGGGTTTCCAGCTACCCTTGCCAGTGCTCTCCAGCTGACAGATTTAAAGCCTCCCTGAATGCAGTTCCCAAAGGGAGTGCCAGGTTGCCATCTTTCCTGTTTGGGTTTCTTAACCATTCTGGCCTTCAGGCTTAGGAGAATCTGAGGTGACCAGGGGCAGTAGCAGACCCCAAGCACAGCACAGCTGCCCTACAAAAATGTGACCAGACTGCTTTTTAAAGTGGGTCCCCAATCCTGTTTCTCCTCACTGGGTGGGAACTCCCAACTGGAGTCTCCAGCCACATCCTAGAGGTACATTTAGGCTGGCAACAGGTCTGTACCTCCCTAGGACAAAGCTCCCAAAGGGAGGGCCAGGCCACCATATTTGCTGTTTCACAGCCTTCACTGTTGATACCTCCATGTACTGGAAAATCAGGGTGACTAGGGACTGGAGTGGACTCCCAGTATACTGCAGCAGCCCTACAAAAAAGTGGCCAGATGGTTATGTGGATGCCCATTTCCATATCTCCTCACTGGGCAGGTCCTCCAGGCCTGGGCCTCCAGCCATCCACTGCCAGAGCTATCAAGACAGTAGCAGCTCTGCAACTCCCTGAACAAAGCCCCCAGGGAAAACTGAAGGCCTTTCTGTCACTGCCTCTGCAATGGAACTGCCCTTGCTTCCCTCATGCTAACAAAGGAGCAAAGACCCTAAGGCCTTATCCACACCTCCAAGAAGCTGCAGTAGACCCAAGAAGAGGAGGCCAGTCTATCTCCCACAGGTCCCATCCAACCTCCCTGCTCATCACCAGACAGGAAGTCCCCAGCGTGGGCCCACAGCGCAGACCTTCCATCCTGGGCTGATTGCACTGAGCAATTGCTGACCTATGTATTTCTGGGGTGGAGCCCCCAGGAGACAAGCAAAATACCCTTGGCCATAACTGCTACTAAGAACTCTTCCTCTGCTGCCTCCAAGTTGGGGAAGGAGCGTAAACACTGAGATTGCCCCAGAGCTTCAGTGGGCAGCTCAGGAATGCCAAGCTGTGATCTACAGCCAGCACTCAAGGGGGAGAGGAACCCACTCTTTCAGATCATTGAGAGAGAACATGGCTGCAACTGTGAGGAAACAGTGAGGAGTGCAGTTGTGATTCATAGATTTGGCTTCTTTACATAATTCCATACTTCTTGGAGGTTTCTTGGGGAGCCAAATAACTGAGCAAGAGCCTATCAACTAACCAATACATGTAAGTGCCACCTACTGGATCACAACCCAAAACTTCAACACCCCAAATACCTCGCTTACATACTCCAATCTGAAACCAAAGACAAGAAGTCAGCTTCAAATAAAGAGCCTGCACAAAGTCTTGGCTCTGCGAAAACATCCAGAAAAGAAGTCTATTGACTCAATCTACACTGCAGTTAAAGGAACACCCACGTGCAGAGATGAGAAAGAACCAACACAAGAACTCCAGTAACTCTCATGGCCAGAGTGTCATATGTCCTTCAAACAACTGCACCAATTCACCAACAAAAGTTCTTGACCAAGCTAAGCTGGCTGAAATGATAGAAAGAGAATTCAGAATATGGATAGGAATGAAGATCATCGAGATTCAGGAGAATGGTAAAACCCAATCCAAGTAAACTAAGAATCACAATAAAATAATACAGGAACTGAAGGACAAAATAGCTGGTATAGAAAAGAACCTAATGGATCTGACAGAGCCAAATAACACAAATACAAGAATTTCACAATGCAGTCACAAGTATTAACAGCAGAATAAACCAAGCTGAGGAAAGAATCTCAGAACTTGAAAACTGGATCTCTGAAATAAGGCAGTCAATAAAAATGGATCTTCAAAACCTCCAAGAAGTATGAAATTATGTAAAGAGGCCAAATCTTTTCATCACTGGCACCTCTGAAAGGGAGGGAGAGAAAGCAAGCAACTTGGAAAACATATTTTAGGAGATCTTCCATGAAAACTTCCCCAACCTTGCTAGAGAGGCCAACAGTCAAATTCAGAAAATACAAAGAACTCCTGCAAGATTTTACACAAGAAGATCATCCCCGAGACACGTAGTTGTCAGATTTTCCAAGGTTGAAATGAAAGAAAGAATGTTGAAGGCAGCTAGAGAGAAAGGGTAGGTCACCTACAAAGGAAACCCCATCAGGCTGACAGTGGACATTTCAGCTGAAACCCTATAAACCAGAAGAGATCAGGGGCCTATATTCAACATTCTTAAAGAAAAAAATATATTCAACTAGGAATTTCATATCTAGCCAAACTAAGCTTCCTAAGCAAAGGAGAAATAAGATCTTTTTCAGATAAGCAAATGTTGAGGGACCCACCTTACAAGAGATCTTGAAGGGATCACTAAAGATTGAAAGGAAATACTGCTACCAGCTAATACAGAAACACATTTAAATACACAGACTGGTGACACTATAAAGCAACCACATGAATAATCCAGCGTAATAACCAGCTAGCAACACAACAGGATCCAATCCACACATATTAATACCAACCTTAAATGTAAATGCACTAAATGCCCCACTTAAAGACACAGAGCAGTAAGCTGGATAAAAAAGTAAGACCCAATGGTATGCTGTCTTCAAGAGACCCATTGGATATGTATTGACACCCATAGGTTCAAAATAAAGGGATGGGGAAAAATATACTAAGCAAATGGAATACAGAAAAAAGCAGGAGTTGCAATCCTAATTTCAGACAAAACAGACTTTAAACCAACAAAGATCAAAAGAGACAAGGAAGGCCATTACATAATGGTAAAGGGATCAATTCAACAAGAAGACCTAACTATCCTAAATATGTATGCACCCAACACAGGAGTACCCAGATTCATAAAGCAAGTTCTTAGAGACCTACAAAAAGACATAGACTTCCACACAATAGTAGTGGGAGACTTCAACACTCCACTGAAAGTATTAGACAGATCATTGAGGCAGAAAATTAACAAAGATATTCAGGACCTGAACTCAACATTGGACCAAATGGAACTGATAGACCTCTATAGAACTCTCCAATGAAAAACAACAGAGTATAAATTCTTCTCATCACCACATATCACATGCTTTAAAATCAACTACATAATTGAACATAAAACAATCCTCAGAAATGCAAAAGAATAAACATCATACCAAACACCCTCTCAGACAACACTGCAATAAAAATAGAAGTAAAGACTAAGAATCACTCAAAACCATGCAATTATGTAGAAATGAAACAACATGCTCCTGAATGACTTTTGGGTAAATAATGAAATTAAGGCAGAAATCAATAAGTTCTTTGAAACTAATGAGAACAAAGATACAAGATACGAGAATATCTGAGGCACAGCTAAGGCAGTGTTAAGAAGGAAATTCATAGCACTAAATGCCCACATCAAAAAGTTACGAGATCTCAAATTAACAACTTAACTTCACAAAGCAAGAACAAATTAACACCAAAGCTAGCAAAATCAGAGCTAAACTGAAGGAAATCAAGACACAAAACATGATCTTAGAACTTGAAGATGGGCTCACTGAAATAAAACAGTCAAAAAAATAAAATTTAAGAAAAGAATAAAAAGAAATGAACAAAACCTGTGAGAAGTATGGAATTATGTAAAGAGGTCTAATCTATGAATTACTGGCATCTCTGAAAGAGAAGAGAATTCATTCAAAAGTTCAACTAATGCAGGAGTTGGTTTTTTGAAAAAAATAATAAGGCTGCTAGCTAAACTAATAAAGAAAATAGAGAAGATGCAAGTAAACACAATTAGAAATGATGAAGGGAATGTTACCACTGACCCCATAAAATAAAAAATAACCATCAGAAACTACTATGAACACCTCTATGCACACAAACTAGAAAACCTAAAAGAGATGGATCCATTTCTGGACACATATATCCTCCCAAGACTGAACCAGGAAGAAGTTGATTCCCTGAATGACCAATATCTAGCTCTGAAATTGCATCAATAATGAATACCCTATCAACCCAAAAAAGCTTAGTACCTGATGGATTCCCAGCCAAATTCTACCAGATGTACAAAGACAAGCTAGTACCATTCCTACTGAAACTATTCCAAAAATTTGAAGAGAAGGGACTCCTCCCCAGTGCATTCTATGAGGACAGCATCACCCTGATACCAAAACCTCGCAGACAAACACATACACAAAAAACTTCAGTTCAATATCCTTAGTAAGCACTGGTGCAAAAATCCTCACCAAAATAATTGCAAACCAAATATAGCAGCATATCAAAAAGCTAATCATCCACAATCCAGTAGGCTTCATCCCCAGATTTGCAACGTTGGTTCAACATATGCAAATAAAGAAATGTGATTCATCACATAAACAGAACTAAACACAAAAAACCACATGATTGTCTCAATAGACACAGAAAAGGCTTTTTAAAAAATTCAAAAACGCTTCATGTTAAAAACCCTCAATAAACTAGGTATTGTTGGAACATACCTCAAAATAATAAGAGCCATCTGTGAGAAAACCACACCCAGCATTGTACTGAATGGGCAAAAGCTGGAAGCATTTCTCTTGATAACTGGCATAAGACAAGGGTGCCTTCTCTCATCCCTCCTATTCAACCTGGGGATGATTAATGGGTATAAAAATATAGTTAGGATGAATAAGATCTAGCATTTGATAGCACAACAGAGCAACTACAGTCAATAATAATTTATGGTACACTTTAGCATATCTAAAATGGTAAAATTGGATTGTTTGTAAAATAACAAAAGGATAAATACTTAAAGTGATGGATACCATATTTACCCAATTTGATTCTTACACATTGTATGTCTGTATCAAAATATCTCATGTATTCCATAAATATACATCTACCATGTACCACAAAAATCAAAAATAAATTTAAAAATAATAATAAAAAAGAAAGTAGAGTTTCCATAAATCCCCATTCCCTCCCTGCCCCACCCCTAGTTTCTTCTATTATTAACATCTGGCATTAGGGCTGCACATAATATTATGATTAACTAATCAATATTGATACATAATTATTAACCAAAATCCATAGTTTACATTAGGATTCACTCTTTGCATTGTATAGTTCTATGGATTTTGACAAATGTGGAATGTCATATATCCACCATTACCATATCATACAAAAGAATTTCTCTGCCTTAAAAATGCCTTGTGCTCCACCTATTCATCTTTTCCCCTACCCTAAAATCTTGGCCCACTGAATTTTTATAATTTCTAAGTTTCATCTCTCCCAACCTGTCATATAGTTGAGATCATACAGGATGTAGCTTTTTCATACTGCTCTTTTTCACTTAGCAATATACATTCCTTCATGTCTTTTCCTAGCTTGATATTTCATTTCTCTTTTTTCTTTTCTTTTCTGTTTTTATAGAGACGAGAGTCTCACTATGTTGCCAGGGGTGGTCTCAAACTCCTGGATTCAAGCGATCCTCCTGCCTCGGCCTCCCAAAGTTCTGGGATTACAGATGTGAGTCACTGCACGCAGTCTCATTTCTTTTTATCACTGAGAAATATGCTATTGTATAGATGTACCATAGTTTGTTTACACATTCACCCACTGAAGAACATCTTAGTTGCTTCTAACTTTTGGTAATTATGAATAAAGCTGCTATAAACATTCTTATGGAGGTTTTTGTGTAAACACAAGTTTTCAGTTCATTTGGGTAAATGCCTAGGAGCAGGATTTCTCTATCATATGGTAAGCCTATGTTTAGCTTTGTAAGAAACTACCACAGTTATCTTCCAAAGTGCTATAAAATTTTACATTCTCCTGAACAGTGAATGAGGGTTCCAATTGCTCCACATGCTCACCAGCATTTGGTGTTCTCAGTCAGTGTTTTGGATTTTAGCCATTCTGATAGGTGTGTAGAAGTATCTTGTTTTAATTTTCAATTATTTAATGGCATATAATGTTGAGCATGTTTGCATAGGCTTATTTTCCTATTTTATATCTTATTTGCTATTTGCATATCTTCTTTGGTGAATTTGCCATCTATACAGATATTTTGTCCATTTTAAAGTTGGGTTGTTTGTTTACTTATTGTGAGTTTGAAGAGTTTTTTGTATATTTTGGATCCATGTCATTTATCAGATATGTATTCTGCAAATAGTTTCATCCAGTCTGTGGCTTTGTTCATTTTAAACAAACAAAGTTTAATAACGTGTACTTTATGTGGTACATAAGGTACATAATATGTGGGAGATACTCACAAAAATGAGTACATCTCACAGGTGGCTTTGAATTCCAACTTATGTAGCATCTTCAACAAACAACAGCAAATTTAGAGAAGTGACAAGACAAAAGAAAAAAGACTTTGAGTCTCGAAGGGTGGCAAATTATAGAAAGGCAAAGAAATGGTAGATACAGACTAGTTAATAAAGCTCATTACCTAGGTTCCTCTGGCACTGATCCCTAGGCTGGTAAGGGGTTGTCCTTCCTGGTAGAAAGGGGAGTAGGGACACATTGGTGAATTTATGTCCTGCTTTTAAGCAAATAGTGGGAGAACAGAAAACTCCTTTTATATTTGCTTTTTCCCATTTGTCTTCAGCTCAAAATAATCCTTATGCCAAAGTGGCATATTCTAGTCACTTACAGTCCTCCCTTTGAACTTTATTTCAGAAAGTTTCATATATTAAAAGCTGAGTTCACAGTCCCATATCTTATGGAGCCAATCTCTTAGTCCTGATTTCAGTTAAACTCAGGTCAATTGAGTTAGGGAGTTGTATATCATTTCAGGTGGCAGTGTTGCAGGTGGGTTCCCAACAAGGTTAGGCCTCTATATGGTGCAAGCAAACAGGTATTTAAGTAGAGTCATTTCTATGGACACAAAAAAACTAAAGGTTAATCACTGGAAAAAAATGATAAATCAGCTTCTAAGTCCATAAGGCAGTCATGTGAGAGAGTTCTAGATTTGATCTCAAAACCTCTTAGATGGTGGAATGAGGATGGCAGTTAAAATCTAATGTGTTTTCCTCGTTTGTGGTTTGAATATCTCTGGTGATATCATAGCATGTTCCAGTGAACTTTCTGAGTGGCCCACACAGCAACAGGCATCAAGGTTGCCTATATTTGAACTTTTGTGGCTGAAGATTCATTTGATGAATCCGATTTTTCTGAAATAGATTATTCTTATGATTCAAATGATTCTGATGTTAGTTCTGTTTAGAAATAACTCTAAAAATGGTCTTTATATTTTATTTTCACATTGAAAATCCGTCAAATTTGCTTCAACCTCAAAGAGCATGTTGATGTAAAATTAAATGAAAATCTTCAGGGTCTAAAGTTAGGCATTTTTTAAGAATTGTCACTAAAGCATAATTTAAAAAAGGGAAAATTGATAAGGTTGACTCCATCAAAATTTGCTTCGTGAAAGCCCATGTGAAGAGGGTTAAAAGATAAACTACAGGCTGATCAAAAACATTTGCAAACCACATATTCAGTAAAGAACTAGTATCTGTAATAAGAACTCTCAAAAACTCCACACTAACAAAATAAATAATTCATTTAGAAAATAGGCAAAAGACATGCAGATACATCTCTTAATAGGACATGCAGATAATAGGTAAGCACATGAAAAGATATTTGACACCATTAGCCACTAGGGAAATAGAAATTAAAACTGATATAAGAGTTAAAAAGAAATTATTTAGGCAGATAGTGAGGGTAAGGAAGTCCTTGATAAGGTTTTCCTTTCAGTGAAAAGCAGCCCCCAAATAATTTCTTTTCTAATAAAGAGCAGCCTATAAAATTGAGCTTCAGACATAGATAAGCAAGCTGGAAGCTTGCATGGGTGAATGCCAGCAGCTGTGCCAATAGGAAAAGGCTAGCTGTGGGCCAGGCATGTTCAACATGGCACCTCCATCTCCCCTTTTCTTTGCCAACCATGTGTACAGTAAGGGACAGACAACATGACACCAGCCAGGAAGAGACCCTATTTGCATAATAAGAGATGAGGGTGGGGTGGCCACCTTCCTCGCATGCTATGTAAATGGCACACCTGGTCCAGCCAATCTTTGGGCCCTATGTGAATCAGATACTGCCTCCTGAAGCCAGTCTCTAAAACCCCATGCACTTCACCACGGAACCAGAAGACCCACCTGGGCACCCCTCTCTCTCTGCAGGAGAGAGAGCTATTCTCTGTTCTCTTTCTTTCACCTATTAAACTTCCACTCTTAAATTCACTACTTGTGTGTCCATGTCCTTGATTCCCTTGACATGAGACAACAAACCTCAAGGATTTACCCCAGACAATGACACTGCTTCAAAACCAGAATAACATATCACTACACATCTATCAGAAAAGCTAAAAAAATAGTAGCAACACTAAATTCTGATTACGGTGCTAAGAAACTGGATCACTCATACATTGCTGCTGGAAATGTGAAAAGATATAGCCACACTATAAAACATTTTGGCAATTCCTTACAAAACTAAAGATACAACCACATGGCCCAACAGTTGCTTTCCTCCCAGAGCCCAAGGGCCATTTACAAAGTCAAACTTGTGACAAGAGGGCCTATATAGCAAAAAAGTTACCAAACAGAATTAGGTTTTATTGGTAACAAGCTGGGGGAATATTCATGAAATGGAATTATAAGGGTAATGCCTCAGGGATGTAAATTTAAGTTAGCGAAACTGCCATTGCAAAAGTTATCACACTAAGAAAATTATGACAGTGAAAGAGATCTGATCTAACCAACCCAATCTTGTCTTTAACCTCCAAACTGTCCTTAACCTTTTTCCCATTTGCCCTAAGAATACTTGCTGGTGGCACTTGCAGCTGCAGTGCTTACCCCAAGATAACTTTGCCACAAAATATCTCGCTTTTATTATTATTTTTGGATCGCTCTAGTATATCAACTTTGGAAACAAAAGACATCATTCTATTTATAGTATTCTGTTTTTAGTAGTGGTGTTTCCATTTACAAAACATAGTAATTCGTGATTGCTGAAAATGTCAAATTCTAGAAAATGTAGCATTCCTATGCATGATGTTAACATCAAATTCATGTGGGGAACTGACTTGATTGTCCTACTGCCCTACAGTCAAGTAGGTGTTCAGTCTCTACTATGGCCCAATAGCAAGCCAAAAGCTATCTCTCAAAATGAGGGTAATTAATTTTCAAATCAGGTATGATTTTGCCCCAAAACGCCATGGAACTCTCCTCTAATTCTCTTATCAGGGCTTCCACAGAATCCCCCAGCATGTTGATCAGCCATACATATTTTGAAAATCACTGGAATCACTGGTCATAAGTAGGGTGACCATATAATTGATCAATCCAACTAGAACAATGTTGAGAGTAAAAGGAGGCACTAGTAATAAACATGTTGGGAAAATGTATGGTCATCCAATCATAAAAGCCAAGTGATTCATTTGTTCACTCTGCATCCTTTGCCAGCTAGAGTACACATTGAAAGATGAATATAGAAAATTTTGATAAAGAGCTCTCAGTTATATCCTGGATTAGGTTATTGAATTTCAAGGCAAAACTTCTTCAAGCACTCAGGCAGAAAAGGTAAATATTTAATTAGTTATCACACTTTAGTGTGAATGAGAAGTACCTGGATGTACTGTTAAAACAGCCTACTCAACTTTATACTCGGAATTTCTAATTCTGTAGCTATAAAATGGACTTGAGAATTTGCATATTAACAAATTCTCAGGTGGTATTGATGTTGCTAATCCAGGGGTCATACTTTTAAGAACCATTGATCTATAGAAGAAGAAGAAGAAAAAAAAAAAAAACATAGACTGTCCTCAGTTTTTTTCCACAGCAACATGTAATACCAAATGATAATATTCTAAAGAGAAACCTATACCAAGATGTAGTTGAAGTTTTAGGTCCACCAACAGCTTTTATAAACATGAACAAACTCTAGGAACATTGCCTTCTAGAGAACCTTTTGCAAAAACCGTAAGATGATAAAATCACTCTTTTTTTTTTTTTTCTGATACTAGGATCTAGGGGTTACAGTGTATTTATGACCTGGCTGTCTAAAGAAAGGTTGTTGTATGGTTTGGCTTTGTCCCTGCCCAGATCTCCATCTTGACTTCCCACGTATTTTGGGAGGGACCCGGTGGGAGGTGATTGAATCATGGGGTCAGGTCCTTCCCATGCTGTTCTCGTGATAGTGAATGAGTTTCATGAGACCTGATGGTTTTAAAAAGGGGCGTTCCCCTGCATAGCTCTCTCTTTGCCTGCCGCTATTACATAAGATGTGACCTGCTCCTCCTTGCTTTCTGCCATGATTGTGAGGCTGCCCCAGCCATGTGGAACTGTAAGTCCAATTAAACCTCTTCCTTTTGTAAATTACCCAGTCTTGGGTATGTATTTATCAACAGCATGAACACGGACTAATACAGTAAATTGGTACCAGTGGAGTTGCTGAAAAGATATCCAAAAATGTGGAAGCAACTTTTGAACTGGGTAACAGGCAGAGGTTGGAACAGTTTGGAGAGCTCAGAAGAAGACAGGAAAATGTGGGAAAGTTTGGAGCTTCCTAGAGACTTGTTGAATGGCTTTAAGAAAAATGCCAATAGTGATATGAACAATAAGGTCCAGGCTGAGGTGGTCTCAGATGGAGATAAGGAACTTGTTGGGAACTGGATCAAAGGTGACTCTTGCTATATTTTAGCAAAGAGACTGGCCGCATTTTGCCACTGCCCTAAAGATTTGTGGAACTTTCAACTTGAGAGAGATGATTTAGGGCATCTGGCAGAAAAAATTTCTAAGCAGCAAAGAATTCAAGAGGTGAGTTGGGTGCCGTTAAAGGTGTTCAGTTTAATAAGGGAAGCAGAGCATAAAAGTTTGGAAAATTTGCAGCCTGACTATGCAATAGGAAAAAAATTTTTTTCTAGGGAGAAAATCAAGCCAGTTGTAGAAATTTGCATAAGTAGCAAAGAGCCTAATGTTAATCCCCAAGACCATGGGGAAAATCTCTTCCGGCCATGTCAGAGACCTTCATGGCAGCCCATCACAGGCATGGAGGCCCAGGAGTAAAAAGTGGTTTTGTGGGCTAGGTCCAGAGTCTCCTGCTGTGTGCAGTTGAGGGACTTGGTGGCATGTGTCCCAGTTGCTCCAGCCATGGTTGAAAGGGGCCAACATAGAGCTCAGGCCATGGCTTCAGAGGGTGCAAGCCCCAAGCCTTGGCAGTTTCCATGTGGTATTGGGTCTGTGGGTGCACAGAAGTCAAGAATTGAGGTTTGGGAACCTCTGCCTAGGTTTCAGAAGATGTATGGAAATGCCTGGATGCTCAGGCAAAAGTTTGCTGCAGGAGTGGGGCCCTCATGGAGAACCTCTGCTAGGGTGGTGCAGAAGGGAAATGTGGGGTTGGAGCCCCCACAAAGAGTCCCTACTGAGGCACTGCCTAGTGGAGCTGTGACAAGTGGGCCACTGTCCTCCAAACCCCAGAATGGTAGATCTACCAACAGATTGCACCATGCACCTGGAAAAGCCACAGGCACTCAATGCCAGCACATGAAAGCAGCTAGGAGGGAGGCTGTATCCTGCAAAGCCACAGGGGTGGAGCTGCCCAAGACCATGGGAACCCACCTCGTGCATCAGTGTGACCTGGATGCAAGATGTGGAGTTAAAGAAGATCATTTTGGAACTTTAAGATTTGACTGCTCTGCTGGATTTCAGACTTGCATGGGGCCTGTACTCCTTTGTTTTAGCCAATTTCTCCCATTTGAAATGGCTGTATTTACCTAATGCCTGTTTCCCCAGTGTATCTAGGAAGTAACTAACTTGCTTTTGATTTTACAGACTCATAGGTGGAAGGGACCAGCGTTGTCTAGATGGGACTTTAAACTTGGACTTCTGGGTTAAAGCTGAAATGAGCTGAGACTTCGGGGGACTGATGGGAAGGCATGACTGGTTTTGAAATATGAGGACATGAGATTTGGGAATGGCCCGGGGCAGAATGATACAGTTTGGCTGTGGCCCCGCCCTAATCTCCATCTTAAATTCCCACATGTTTTGAGAGGCACCCGGTGGGAGGTGATTGAATCATGGGGGCAGGTCTTTCCTGTGCTGTTCTTGTGATAGTGAATGAGTTGCACGAGATCTGATGGTTTTAAAATGGGTGTTCCCCTGCACAGCTCTCTCTTTGCCTGCCGCCATCCACATAAGATGTGACCTGCTCCTCCTTGCTTTCTGCCATGATTGTGAGGCTTCCTCAGCCATGTGGAACTGTAAGTCCAATTAAACCTCTTTCTTTTGTAAATTGCCCAGCAGCATGAAAACAGACTTATACAGGTTGTATTTACTAACCTCAGATTCAGATGAGGTTTCCAGTAATATAAAACTTGACAATGCTCTAGGTTTACCTACTACTATATTTCTCTGTCTCCTTTCCTTCCATTCAGCTAAAGAAATTAAGGCTCTGGTGCTGTCAAACTGTCTGACTCATCTGAAATGTAAACTTTTATGTTTGTCAAAAATTGTGAAATATGTTTGAGATGATTAAAATAAATCTGAAGGCTTGGCTAGTTTATGTATGTATGTACCTGAACTTCAGGTGAACTCTATGAACACTGTCCTCTATAAAAAAGTGCAGCTTTTTTTTTTTTTCTGCAGAATCCTAAAAGATCAGAACAGCTTTTGATTTTTAAGATGACCATCAGAATTCTTTGTTCCCCTTCTGTGGAAGTTGGAAAATAACCCTGAATAAAGATTATCTTTTTTGGGTTTTCTAACATAAACATAACTAGTTTTGTTTACTGTAACAACAAAACTAAGTTGAGAGATGCAGAGCTGTAATGTTAGAGGAAGTATGAGAGTGCCAGTATTTTCATTTTTAATACCAGGAAGTCCATTTGAAACCTGAGGGTTTAAAGCACAACGATTCTAACTGCATCACGTTTTTCTTTGTCTCCTTTCGTAATCTAGGAGGGTTCTTTTAAGAAATATAATCCCTTGAAATGAAAGATTTAAAGCTTAACAATTCCTCTAGTTTCCCTTCAATTTACTTTTCTTCTGTTAAAATCCAGCAAAACAGTTTTTATTTTTTATTTTTTTTGGACAAAGTCTCACTTTGTTGCCCAGGCTGGAGTGCAGTGACACGGTCACAGCTCACTGCAGCCTTGACCTTCTAGGCTCAAGCGATCCTCCCACCTCAGTCTACCAAGCTGGGAGTACAAGCACATGCCACCATGCCTGGCTAATTTTTTTTTTTTAATTTTTATTGTTAGTAGATACGAGGTCTCGCTATGTTGCTGAGGCTAGTCTGTAATTCCTGAGCTTAAGTAATCCCCCCACCTCTGGTCCCCAAAGTGCTAAGATTACAGGTGTGAGCCACTGCAGCCAGCAAAAGTTTTTTTTTTTTTTTTTAAACTAAAAGTAGTAGCATTCATATGAACACATTTTGAAAGGTTTTCTATTGCTTTCATTCTATATAAGCAGAGAAAAAATACTTGGAATGATGTTCAACTACTATGCTTAAAATTTTCACTGAGGTGTAATATACAAATCAGAAAATTCACTTATGATTGTACAAGTTAACAATTTCTAGTAAATTTACAAAGTTGTTCTACCATCATAACAAACAATTTTAGAACATTTCTATCACTCTGAAAATAACCCTCATGTTCACTTACCATCTCTTCCCACTCCAGTGCTGGGCGACCACTAATTTACTTTGTCTCTACAGATTTGCCTTTTCTGGACATTCTGTACAAATAGAATCACCTCATATGTAGTCTTTGTATCTGACTTCTTTTCTTTAGTATAATGTTTTTGAAGCTCATCCATGTTGCAGCATGTCAGTAATTTATTCCCTTTTATTACAGAAGTCCATGGATATGCCTACCACATCATGGAGTGAATTGTGTCCTTGCCCCCCAAATTCATATGTTGAAGCACTAACCCTCCAGTACGTCAGAATGTAACTATATTTGGAAAAAAGTCCTTTAAGGAGGGTGTTAATTTAAAATCAGGCTATTTAGGGTATGTCCTACTCCAATCTGACTGGTGTCCTAGAAAGAAAAGATCAGGACATACGAGAGAGAAAGTGAGAAGGCTACCATCTGCAAGCCAAGGAAAAGAGGCTTCAGGAGAAACCAAATCTGCAGGCACCTTAATCTTGAACTTCCAGTCTCCAGAACTGTGAGAAGTAAATTTCTGTTGTTTAAGCCACCCAGTCTGTGATATTTTGTTATGGCAACCCTAGCCGACTAACTCACCATTCTGGTGGTTATGAAGTGTTATCTCACTGTGGTTTTAATTTTCATTTCCCTAATGATATATATCATCTTTTCATGTGCTTTTTGGCAATTTTTGTATCTTCTTTGATGAAGTCTCTATTTAAACGTTGCCCACTTAAAACAAGTTGGGTTTGTCTTATTGTTGAGTTGTAAGCCCTCCTGATATATTCCGGTTAGAAGTACTTTATCAGAAATATGATTTGCAAATATGTTCTCTAAGGTTGTAGTTTGTATTTTGTTTTCTTAATGGTATTCTTTTGAAATAAAAAAGTTTTACATTTTGATAAAATTGAATTTATACATTTTATCTTTTAAGGATTATGCTATTGGTGTCATATCTAAGGACTCTGCCTTACCTGAGGACAAAAAAGATTTTCTTATACTTTTTGGGGTTTAGCTCTTACATTTAGATCTATTGTCTATTTGAAGTTAATTTTTGTATAAGGTGTAAGAGTCTAAATCCATCTTTTTGAATGTAACTAAACAAATGGTCTATCACCATTTATAGAAAACACTGTCTTTGCCTCATTGAATTGCCTTAACAGCTTTGTCAAAAATCAATTTATCCACAGCTATAGGAGTTTTTTTCTGAACTCTCAGTTTATGTCATATTGATCAATATTTCAATACCACACTATCTTGATTATTTTATAGTATATTTTAAAGTTGAGAAGTATGTAAATCCTCCAATTTTATTTTTCAAGATTTTTCAAGATTGTTTGGTCTATTCTGGGAACTAAGCTTGCCTATCTGGAATAAATCCCACTTGTTCATGGTGTATTAAAAGATTTGCTAATACTCTATAAAAGATTTTGCTTCTAATTCTAGGAGAGATGTTTAGGTTTTTTTGTTTTTTGTAATGTCTTTGACTTTGTACTGGCCTTTTAAATACATTGGGAAATATTTCCTCTTCTATTTTCTGGAACAGATTATGTAAAGTTGGTGTTAATTCCCTTTTAAAAGTTTAGTAGAATTACTCAGTGAGACCATCTGGGCCTGGAGATTTTATTTTGGAGAGGTTTGTTTGTTTGTTTGTTTGTTTTTTTCATTAGAGTCTCGCTGTGTCGCCAGGCTGGAGTGCAGTCACATGATCTCAGCTCACTGCAACCTCCACCTCCTGGATTCAAGTGATTCTCCTGCCTCAGCCTCCTGAGTAGCTGGGATTACAGGCATGTGCCACCACACCCAGCTAATTTTTATATTTTTAGTAGAGACAGAATTTCACCATGTTGGCCAGGATAGTCTCTATCTCCTGACCTTGTGATCTGCCTCCCTGGGCCTCCCAAAGTGCTGGGATTACAGGTGTGAGCCACCGCGCTCAGCCTTTGGAGAGATTTTTAATTAAAAATTCAATCTCCTTAATAATAATAGGGCTATTTAGATTGTCTATTTCATCTTAGTTGAGTTTTTGTAGTTTGTGTTTCTCATGGAATTGGTCCATTTATTCTAAATTGTCAAATTTATGAGCATAAAGTCATATGTAATACTATTATCTTTTTTAATGGTTGCAGTATTTGAAATAAGAATTCTTGTTTAAGTCCTCATATTGGTGACTCATTTTCTATTTTTGTCAATCTTGCTAGGGGTTTATTGATTTTATTACAGTTTTCTGAAGAACCATATTTTCCTTTCATTGTATTTTTTAGTAAGATTTTCCTATTTTCAATTTCATTGGCTTCTGCTCTTTACTATTTTATTCCTTCTTCTTGTTTTGGATTTATTTTGCTCTTTTTGAGGAAAAGTAGGAACTCAAATTATCGACATGACACCTTTCTTAACTTTTTTTGGGGGGGGGGGAGTGAAAGTTTATTTAAAAATTTTAGAGAAGGAACGAAAGGAAGTATACTTGGAAGAAGGCCAAGTGGGCAACATGAGAGATCAAGTGCCCCTTTCTTCATTTTTAATGTAAGTATACAGTGCTATGAATTTTCTTCTTAGCTGTATCCCACGTACTTTGATATGTTTTCATTTATCCTTTTAATTTACTTTGAGACTCCCTGTTTGACCCATCCTTTAATGTTCCATGTGTTGCGGGAAGTCAGGGACCCTGAATGGAGGGACTGGCTGAAGCCATGGCAGAAGAACACAAATTGTGAAGATTTCATGGACATTTAGTAGTTCCCCAGATCAATACTTTTATAATTTCTTACGCCTGTCTTTACTGCAATCTCTGAACATAAATTGTGAAGATTTCATGGACTTTTATCACTTCCCCAATCAATACTCTTATAATTTCCTATGCCTGTCTTTAATCTCTTAATCCCATCATCTTCGTAAGTTGAGGATGTATGTTGCCTCAGGACCCTGTGATGATTGCGTTATCTGTACAAATTGTTTGTAAAACGTGTGTTTGAACAATATGAAATCTGGGCATCCTAAAAGAACAGGATAATGGCGATTTTCAGGGAACAAGGGAGATAACCATAAGGTCTGACTGCCTGCAGGGCCAGGCAGAACAGAGTCATATTTCTTCTCCTGCAAAAGCCAATAGGAGAAATAATGTGATTCTTTTTTTCAGCAAGGAACAGACCTGGGAAAGAATGCATTCCCAGAGGAAGGCCTCTAAAATGGCCGCTCTGGGAGTGTCTGTCTTATGCAGGTGAAGATAAGGGATAAACTATGCCCTGGTTTCCTACAGTGCCCTCAGGCTTGCTAGGATTAGGAAATTGCAGCCTGGTGAATTGCAGTCAGACTGGTTGTCTGCTCTCGAACCCTGTTTCCTGTTAAGATGTTTATCAATGACAATGCGTGCATAGTGGGACATGAAACCTCATCAGCAATTCTAATTTTGCCCTGGCCTTGTGATCTTGCTCTGCCCCCATTTGCCTTGTGATATTTTATTGCCTTTTGAAGCATGTGATCTCTGTGACCCACACCCTATTCATATGCTCCCTCCCCTTTGAAAATTGCTAATAAAAACTTGTTGGTTTTACAGCTTGGGGGCATGATGGAACCTGTCAACATGTGATGTCACCCCCTGAGACCCAGCTGTAAAATTTCTCGCTTTTGTACTCTTTCTCTTTATTTCTCAGAAAGGCTGACACTTAGGGAAAATAGAAAAGAACCTACATTGAAATATTGGGGGCTGGTTCCCCCAATATCCATTTATTCTTTAATTTCCTTTGAGACTCCCTGTTTGACCCATAGATTATCTAGAAGTATGTTATTTAACTTTCAAGTGTTTCAAGAGTTTCCTGTTGTCTTTGTTAGAGATTTTCAGTTTAATTTCATTATGGCCAGAGCACATGATTGCAATTCTTTTCAATTTGTCAAGTTTACTATATATTTTATGTCTTTTTCTATTTGATGAATAGTGCATGGGCAATTGAGAAAAATGTATTGTTAGGCGGTATGTCTTATAAATGTTAATTAGACCCTGTTGATTGTGTGGCTCAGATTTTCCATATCCTGGTGATTTTTCTACTTCATAGTTCTATTAGTTACTGGAGAAAGGGGAGAATGATGTTGAAATTCCCAACCATAATTATAGATTCTTCTATTTCTCATTTCAGCTTTATCAGTTGCTGCTTCAGGTATTTAAGGCTCTATGGTTTAGTTTGTATGCATTTAGTATAATGTGTCTTCCTAATTGATTCTCTTATCATTATATAATATCCCTCTTTGTTTTGGTAATTTTCTTTGCTTTGCAGTCTACTTTATCAGACACTACTATTGCTACTCCTGTTTTTTTAAAAAATTATTAATGTGTATGTGATAGATCTTTTTCCACCCTTTTTTACTTTCAACTCACCTGTGTTTGAACTTGAAATAAGTTTCTTATATGCAGCACATAGTTGGATTATGGATGGTTTTTAACTCTACCAGTCTCTGTCTTTTGATTGGTGTATTTAGACCATTTATATTTAAGGTGTGGTATTTACTGACATTTTAGCACTTTAGTCTGTTATTTTGTTATTTATTTTCTATTTGTCTCCTCTGGTTCTCATTTCTTTTTATCTTTCTTGCCTTTCTGCAGCTTATTTAAACATGTTTTAGATTCCATCTTGATTTATTTATAATACTTCTGAGTTTGTCACTTTGTATAGTTTTCAGAGTGGTTGCTCTGGGTGTTACACATGCTACTTATAACAATGTACTAGTATCAATATTCACCACTTCAAATGAAGTGTGGAAACCTCACTTCCATTTAGGTCCCTTTGGATTCCCCACCTTTAAATATCATTGTTTTAAGTATCAGATGATGTTCCAATTTTTGTTTCAATCATAAAATATATTCTCTAAAACCCATAAGGAAAAAATTGTCTATTGTATGAACCCATATTTCTGCTCTATTGTTTCTTCTTCCTTCCCGATGTTCTAAGTTTCCTTCTTTTACAATTTCTTTTCTGTTTGAAGAATTTCCTTTAGCTAATCTTTGAAGGGTAGACTGGCTAGTCACAAAATCTTTTAGTTTTCTTTCATCTGTGAATGTTTTTATAATCCTTTCATTCCTAAAAGATAGTTTTGCCAGATCTAGAATTACAGGAGACAATTCTTTTCTTTCATCCCTTAAAAAATATTTGGCCACTTCCTTATTTATGGATTCAGATGAGAAATCCATTCAAATTGGTGTTCCCCTACAAGTAATGCACTATTTCTCACTTGCTGCTTTCAGGACTTTGTCTTTAGTTTTCAAAAATTTATAATGTGCCTGGGCATGGAATTTTTTTTTCTTCTGTGGGATTCATCCAGCTTCTTGAATCTCTAAGTTAGTGTCTTCTATATAATTGGGAATGTTTCCAGCCTTATTTCTTCAAATACTCATTCATCCCTATCCTTTTTCTCCTTTGCTTTCTGTTACTCCGATAATATGAATGCTGGATATTTTGTTATTGTTCCAAAGGTCCCTGAGGTTTGTTTATTTTTTCCAGTTTATTTTCTCTCTATTGTTCGGATTGGGTAAATTCTATTGTTCTGTCCTCAAGTTCACAGATTTTATCTCCCATCATCTCTACCATACTATTAAACCTATCCAGTGAGTTTTCAGTTTGTTATTGTATTTTTCAGTCCTATAATTTTCATGTTTCCTTTTGATAAAACTTCTATTTTTCTGAGGTTTTTCTGTTTTTTTCATGTTTCAAGAGAATTTGTAATTGATTGTTGCATTGTTTTTATGATGCCTGCTTTAAAATTCTTATCAGATAATTCCAATATCTGGTTCATCTCTGCTGGAATCCATTGATTGCCTTTTTCATTCAAGTTGTGATTTTATTGGTTCTTGATTTGCACTCTGAATACTTTGCCTATTATGTTAGGAGACTCATTTCTATTTAAATATTTTATTTTACAAGGAGTCACTCTGTTTAGGTTTAGCATACAGTTTTAGTCTACTTTTGTGGGCCGTAATTCTAATGGCAGCTAAATTTTCAGAGCCCTTGTAGTGTTATTTTAGTTGCTTGGTTTATCTAGGGCTCCCACTGGTCTCTGTTAGTGCTGCCTGAAAGGGCGGAAGGAATTTCTCCGACTGGGTTGCCAGGTATCTCTTGGTGAGGTCGGGCTATGACAAATCCTGCAGGTGCCTCTAGCTGCCCAGATATCTCTCCTGGGAGGAGGGTCTTGCTTCTACAAAGTGGCTTCTGTGATCAGGTTGCTGGCTTCAGGGATGTTGGCTATGACAGATCCCTTTTCCTGGTTCTACCAGCCGATCCTAGTATCTCTGGGCAGGAGAGGAGAGTGTTAGGCCTGTGCAAAAAGGCTTCCTCAACTGGACCACCTGTTTTTCCTACGTTTCTCATACTGGCTCCTCCTGTCCACCTCAGTATCTTTCCTTGGAAAAGAGGAGTTTCTGACCCAGCAGGGAAGAAGGGGTTTCCCCTGGTCACTTATTTTTTTAGGACTTCCAATCAGTCCCCCTGCCTGAGGTTGCCAGAGGGACTCCATTAGGTTCAGGGGGAAGAGTGAGCTACTGGGCTACCTTATGCTGCTAGATGGAAAGTGAGGAAACACCTTCTGATAGTTAGGGGGATATAAGATGCCCTGCCTCTGTGCTGTTCTTCTGGTCCTGGGTTTTCAAACCAGCCTGCTTTCTTCTTAACACCCTTTAGAATTCTCCTTTGGTTTTTCCCTGTACCATTTCCAAAATGTATTAAGTTGTGCTTAGCAGGGCATAGCAGGGGAAATGGGACAATGCCATCTTGTCCAGACCAGAAGTCTCTCACCTACTGAATGTTATGTCTACATTATCTGTAAATATATATATTTTTTGCTAATTTAGATCCAATTACATATGAATAATCAAAAATCCCAGAGAAGTCTACCTAATGCAGAAATTTAACCTATTTTCTCCACATGTAATTAAATTAATGAGACTGAGGGAAAATGGATGTGTCAATAAATAGGATCTAAAGTGAGCACATAAGGATACTGTTGAGGAACATACACACACACTCTCCTCCACTCAGGCCATCTCCTTCCAGTCTGCTCAGTGTGGATCTCTACATCAAGCACACATGGATTCATGAAGCCTCCAAAGGAGCTGAGAAAAATGGGAGTGGGTGGTAGAGCCTATTATAGTGAAAATACAGTCCTTTCTTCCTGGGGCCCTCTGAGTGGCAAGACCTGCCTGGATGCTTCTGCTTGGGAAATCTCAGCTCTGAAAGGCTGAGTAGTGCCAGGAGAATGGTAGCTCCAGAACTCCCTAGGTTGGTTGGGGTCTTCTCTGAACTTTAGTGGTGAAGGTGGCTTAATCCAATCAAATGCACCAGAGTAGGAAAGCAGATATTTATTTGGGGCAGCACGTTCAGCTTGGTATGGTTTCTTTCTTTCTTTCTTATTTATATACTGTGTCATTCCCAAGAAGGATTTAAAGTGACTTCAATCAATACACAATATATACGAACATATAAATTAGATATACAGGTAAAAAGGACCAAGAGGAAAACAAGGCACAGGAACAAGAATGGTGCAAAACTGCTTCTCTGTGATTTTCTACACTTATAATAAATAGTCCATGAGTGGCACATGGCTGGGGTATTTCCTATGCCATCTCTGACTGGAACCTCAGGACTGGGCATGGGGATGGCAGGATAAACTCCTAACAAGAAAGGACCCTCAAGACCTGCCATGGAGGAAGACACATTCCCATGGGAATGTCCCTATAATACTCCATAGATTTCCTCTTCCTGAAACGTGTTTGATTTCTTCTTAAAAATTCCCAAGTTCTCACTCTGAGAATGGCCATGGTTCTGGGCAGTGTAATCTACTGAAAGACTCAGGCTACTAAGTTTCTGAGGAATCACATTGCAGTCAGGGTCCATTACAAGTCAGAGACTATATAAATATGAAAGAGAGCATGAACCAAGGCTAAAACTATAGTTGGTATTCCTCACACTCTAACTTTTTTCTTTTTTGGCTTTTTGGTTTTATTTAGTGATGGGGACTTGCTCTATTGCCCAGGCTGGAGAACAGATGTGTGATCATGGGATCCTGGCTCATTGCAGCCTTGCACTCCTGGGCTCAAGGGATCCTCCTGCCTCAGCCTCTTGAGCAGCTGGGGCTACAAGTGCATGCCACCATACCCAAATTTGTTTTTTTTTTTTTTTTTTTTGTACAGATGGGTTCTCACTATGTTTCCCAGACTGATCTTGAACTCCTAGTCTCCTAGGTAGTACCATTCAGGACATAGGCATGGGCAAAGACTTCATGTCTAAAACACCAAAAGCAATGGCAACAAAAGCCAAAATTGACAAATGGGATCTAATTAAACTAAAGAGCTTCTGCACAGCAAAAGAAACTACCATCAGAGTGAACAGGCAACCTACAGAATGGGAGAAAATTTTTGCAATCTACTCATCTGACAAAGGGCTAATATCCAGAACCTACAAAGAACTCAAACAAATTTACAAGAAAAAAACAAACAACCCCATCAAAAAGTGGGCAAAGGATATGAACAGACATTTCTCAAAAGAAGACATTCATACAGCCAACAGACACATGAAAAAATGCTCATCATCACTGGCCATCAGAGAAATGCAAATCAAAACCACAACGAGATACCATCTCACACCAGTTAGAATGGCGATCATTAAAAAGTCAGGAAACAACAGGTGCTGGAGAGGATGTGGAGAAATAGGAACACTTTTACACTGTTGGTGGGATTGTAAACTAGTTCAACCATTATGGAAAACAGTATGGCGATTCCTCAAGGATCTAGAACTAGATGTACCATATGACCCAGCCATCCCATTACTGCGTATATACCCAAAGGATTATAAATTATGCTGCTATAAAGACACATGTACACGTATGTTTATTACAGCACTATTCACAATAGCAAAGACTTGGAATCAACCCAAATGTCCATCAGTGACAGACTGGATTAAGAAAATGTGGCACACATACACCATGGAATACTATGCAGCCATCAAAAAGGATGAGTTTGTGTCCTTTGTAGGGACATGGATGCAGCTGGAAACCATCATTCTTAGCAAACTATCACAAGAACAGAAAACCAAACACCGCATGTTCTCACTCATAGGTGGGAACTGAACAATGAGATCACTTGGACTCGGGAAGGGGAACATCACACACCGGGGCCTATCATGGGGAGGGGGTAGGGGGGAGGGATTGCATTGGGAGTTATACCTGATGTAAATGACGAGTTGATGGGTACTGACGAGTTGATGGGTGCAGCACACCAACATGGCACAAGTATACATATGTAACAAACCTGCACGTTATGCACATGTACCCTAGAACTCAAAGTATAAAAAAAAAAAAACAAAAAACTCCTAGTCTCAAGTGATTCTCTCACCTTAGCCTCCCAAAGTGCTGGGATTACAGGTGTGAGCCACTACACCCAATCTCAAAATCTTGTATTTAAAATTCTTCTATTTGATTCTCAGAATCTAAGCCAAAACTGTTAAATTCAGACTTGCAGGTCCCAAGTCAGCTGGAAATCTAGGTGATGCTGATGACACGTAGAAGCCGAGAAGTAGCCACAGAAGTTGTGCTGTGTGCTTGGTGACTAAATGACCACACTCCTTCCGCTATGAGAGCTGTCTTTCTCCTGGGGAATAGAAGAATACACACACAAAAAAAAATCCAGTCAGTGTAATCCGTCTATGCATGTAACACATAAGGTGTGCTTGATTCATAAATCCTAAGTGGGTGGTGGCTGCCAGGACAGCAGATCTGAACCTAAAAAATACTTCTTTACTCTTCATGAAACCAATCTCTCTCCCTAGGCTTAGGTTTTTCTTGCTTACCTCTCTGGAGACTCCCTCAAATACCTTTAATTTCTGAACATTTAATCCAGTCTAATTCACTCTGCCTCTTGCTCTGTTTTCTAATACCTTCAAGTCTCCCTGAGACTCAAAAAGTGGTACCCTGTTCCATTCTCCAGTCCATCTCCCTCCCATTCATTCATAAAGACATTGCTCAGTTCTCTTTTTCCTTTTTATAATCTCCTGAATCATTCCTTCCCAACCTTCTTCTAAAAAGTTTGGCTTCAAACCTTAGTATTTCTCTGAAGTTGTTTTTCAAAGATCACTAATTACTTCTTCCTGACCATACTCAGTGGCTTTTTTTTTTTAGAAGTTATTCCACTCTACTTGGTCTTTGGGCTTTTTCCACTTCCTTGGTGAGGGTGAAGAACTGTGGTTGACATTTCTCATATTTCTCTAGCTATGGTAGGGGATCATTTTATTTAAGTTTTGAATATCTATAGTTGTGGTCCATGAATGTGACCTTCCTCATCTTATTTGAAATAGGAAAACAAGGTATCTGTCCTAAAATATACTGCTCAAAAGGGATCACATATGTATGTACATTCATGTTGCTATAAAAAAGAAAGTTTCCAATTTATCAGGAAAGTGAGTTTCAGGGGTCATGATTTCTAATCAAAATACTGCAGGAAAATGTTCTCTGACACAATAGAAGACAATGAAATGCAGTAAAAGGAACTTGTCCAAGTTTGCTAAAAGAAAACCTAGACATGATCAAGGAGTAGACATTTTGTTGAAAGTAGGAGATTAAGAATGCCAACATAAAACTTTCTAAAAATTAAATCAAAAAGTCAAGAAAAAAGCTGGGATTCTCTACAGAAAGTTTGAATTTAGGTTGGAGAAGAAAGAACACCTTGGCTTTCTCTTGTATTAGAACAGGTGTATACTGGCCAAGTTTGGAACAAGCCAGAAATACTTTGAGAATGTCTTAGGATAAGATTAGAAAGAAAGATAATTGATTGGAAGGAGTCCAGGAGCCTGGGCCACACAAGTCTGTAATCACTGAAGGTAAAAGCTTGAAGTTTTTGCTCCTTATATTTCTGAGGTTATAGCTTCAGTGGAGTGAAAAGGCCACCAGACCTGAATTGAGAAGATCTTGGCTGGAATCCTGGTTCTGAAGTTGGGTGGAAGATCCCTCAATATAACTTCCATTTTCTCATGGGCACTGTGTAACATATAATTTCTACCGATTTCAGGTTCCCATGAAATCATCTGTATGGAAGCCCTTGTTTGTCGGTATCTATTTGTTAAACATTACTCTTGAGAGAGAAGGTTCCACATGAACACCAAAAAATAATTGTTCCATTTATGTTTCTCTAAATGCCAAATAAAGTATTTTAAATAAGCATTTTATAAAAAGTTATGGTAAAGCTGTAACTGCTGAAAGCCTGCTTTAGGAAAATAGTGATACATCTTATCAACTCAAGCAGTAAACAGAAACTTCCAGTGCTGCATGATGGAAGGTCCCCATCTAGAGGCCCAGTTGTATTATGATGTTTCATTACAAGCTCTAATGACTTCAGAGGCTAGGAAGGCAGCCTGTGTAAGAAGCAGCAGCCAGCCCAAGGAGAGGAGGGAAGAGCATGACTTTGGCCCTGCAGACTTTGCCTCAGTAAAGGCATTCAAAATTTAAGTTACAAACAAAACAAACTAAACACAGTGCCCTTCAAACTGAGCAATCTCCCAAATCGAGCTTTGGTCCTGGGCCTCTGCTCACTGTCAGAATATGAATGGAAAGTTGAATGTGATAAGTAAAGTGATAGCTCCTTGGGAGATAAGCTCAAAGAAACACCAAACAATGGAGGCTTTTACAATTTCTTGTACAAAATCTTTGCTTCTTGGGAGTAACTTTACAATTGAAAATTTGGTTTGGTTGTGGTAGGTGGTAAAGGAAGCTGTGATATTTTCAGAAAATGAGGAAGAAATAAAGTCACCAGAAGATATCATTGACTCCAAATGATAATCTCTTTCTCTCTTTCCTTTTTTTCTGAGTCAAGGTCACATTCTGTTGCTCAGGCTGGAGTGCAGTGGTGCAATCATGGCTCACTGAGCCTAGAACCTGGGCTCAAGTGATCCTCCTATCCTTCTGAGTAGCTGGGACTATCGGTACATGCCACTGCACTTGACTATACTCCTCTAAGGAGGCAGAAAGGGCACAGGCTTGAGAATCAAAGTGCAATTCAAACCTGAGCTTCACTCCCTATTGGCTGTGTGGCTTTGGGCATGCTACTCAACCTCTCTGAGCCTCCCATAGTTGTGAGGATTAAATGAAATGAAACTTGGAGGCCAGGCACGGTGGCTCATGCCTGTAATCCCAGCACTTTGGGAGGCTGAGGCAGGTGGATCACAAGGTCAAGAGATTGAGACTATCCTGGCCAACATGGTGAAACCCTGTCTATACTAAAAATACAAAAATTAGCCGGGCGTGCTGGCATATGCCTGTAGTCCCAGCTACTCAGGAGGCTGAGGCTGGAGAATCGCTTGAACTGGGGAGGCGGAAGATGCAGAGAGCCGAGATCGCGCCACTGCACTCCAGCCTGGCGACAGAGCGAGACTCTGTCTCAAAAAGAAAAAAAGAAAGTTTGGAAAGGGCTTAAAGGGCTTATCCAGTGTCTGGAATATAACTGGTGTTCCTCACCCTTCTCTCACTTACAAGAAGCCACATAATTTAACTTACAGAAAATAATTTAACTTAGAAGAAGATAGCCTGTAGATTTGGGGTCCAAAACTGGATCTTAACTTTGTTGTTGTTATTGTTATAATGAAGAGACCTGGTTTAGTCACAACATGAGTAAAGGAGGTGTGACTGTCCCAGCTTTGACTGTGTTTTCTTTCAGGATGTAATTTTCTTACTGGTAACACAGAAGAAACAGTTGTATCATCTGTAAATGAGGATAATAGTACAAAACACACAGGGTGGTTGTGAGGATTAAGACGTTATATAAGATGTCTATAACTCAGTACCGCTTAGTAAGGAGTAGCTATTTTCACTATTGTTGATCCTTATCACTCAAGGGACATGTGTGAGAAGATGATATAATTGCCATTGATTATTACAGAAATGCCTGCTGGTCTTTGCTACCTTCCTCACAAATCACTCTCACCAAGGTTCTGCTCTAGAAAGAGCAGCACTGTGGCTCTCCTAAGAGGCCTGCTCCTTTGCACACACCATGTGTGTGATTGAGTTTTTAAAAAACTCACAGCAGAACATGTACTTCCAAATGAGAGTTGTATCCTTCAAAACCTGTGAGAGACTACAGTTCTTCTTTTATAATATCTCTCTGCTCCGGGAACTTCTTTCAGAGCTACTGCATATACCTTTGACTATCTCAACAGAAGCGAAAGAGAAAAGGATTTTGGTCAAATAGAGAAAAGATCTTCATGGGTAGCCTGTAAGTTGGCTCTGAGGTAGTTTATTAATGTTTTTGAGCAATGGCAACATAGCTTTGCAAAGTGGCAACATTAAAGGAATGCTGTCATTTGGATGTATTAATTTAAAAAAATTTTTTTTTTTGAGACAGAGTTTTGTTCTTGTCACCCAGGCTGGAGTGCAATGGCACGATCTCAGCTCACTGCAACCTCCTCTTCCCAGATTCAAGTAATTCTCCTGCCTCAGCCTCCCAAGTAGCTGGGATTACAGGCATGCGCCACCACACCCAGCTAATTTTTTTTTTTTTATTTTTAGCAGAGACAGGGTTTCACCATGTTGGCCAGGCTGGTCTCGAACTCCTGACCTCAGGTGATCCACCTGCCTCGGCCTCCCAAACTGCTGGGATTACAGGCGTGAGCCACTGCGCCCAGCCCCAAATAATTTTTAAAGTCACTTCTTTAAAACAACACAAAAGATCTGCATCCAGAGGCCCTAAAGGCCTACGCCCTTCTGTGTTCCCCTTTTAACTATGTCTGGCACCCGTTGGCATCTTGCCTATCCACAGAATCTTAATGTTTTGGCCTGTATATGGAATATCAGGGTTTTAAAAATCAGTTTAATGGTCCCTTCCAGGGGATGTCTCAGAGGGTCCCAACCTCACATATACCAGGGCCTTGAATGCTGACTTAACAAGCGTCTTCTGTCAGGCCCAGTGTTCTAATTTGGGGTATGGAAATGGGTTGCTAACTAAAGAAAGCAAAGCAGCTGTGAAAGGAGGTGAGGCTTTAGCCACAACGACCTGCATTCAAGTCCTAGCTCATAGCTTGCAAGGTGCTTAATCATGCTGAGCCTTATTTTCTCCCGTGACCCCGCTTGGCTTGCCCCACAGGACTGCGATGACAGCCGAAGCGATGCTGAGAAGGCGCTTCACAGGCAGCGAACTCTCCCCTGCACTCTGCACGCGCTTGATTTCTTTAGCTTTAGCAAGAGGTAGTCCACCCAGCCCACAGTGTAATTTGGGCAAACCGGGGAGGAGGCACCCTCTGTGGCAGAATGAGAGGCAGCCTGTGTTGGCTGTGGTCATGCCTGGCTGGAGGGTCCTCTCTGCCCATGCCCGACCCTCAGCAGGATGCCCCAGGCTCACCGAGCGCTTCTCCACACTCCCTTTTTTCCTGCTATTCTTGCCTGGAGTGACATCCAGTGAGCGGTAGCTAGGTGGCTTCTCCTCGGGCCAGTGTGGGGAGTGCGAGCGGCGGCGATGGGCCCCCCAGCTCTGGGGCTGCCTCTCCTTGTCCTCTTCAGAGCTCCAGGAACTGAGGCCAGAGGGCAGGGGAGGAGAGTAGCTGCGGTGCCTGCGTCGTCTCCCGTGCCTCTGAGTGCTCTCCCGGGGGCTGAGCCTGTGGGGCCTCTCCTGACAGCGGCTCCTGAAAGGAGGGTGGCTCGGCCGCCAGCGTGCCTTGCTGGACGAGGGGACATCGCTTAGGCTGTCCCTGTCTGACCAGTGTATGGGTGACCCATTCAGCCTAGAGCTACGGTGCCTTCCACTCCACGATGGGTCCAGTTCTCTTCTTTCCAATGCCCAAGACTTTGGCCCCCGGTCCTGGAGCTCCTGGTGGAAATCAGGGTAATGGTGCTGCCTTCTCCCATCTCTCAGATCCCAGGGCCTGGAGTGAATTGGGGTGAGCCACTGCTGGTGCAGGGAGTCACTGGTCCTCCTTGAGGATGACAGGTCTCTGATCAGTGGGGGCAGGTGGATGATTCTGCGTTCCACGACCTCGGAGCCCAGGGAGGACAGCATGCTGCAGGGATGGCCAAATCTGGCTTTGAGGTCAGGGGGCAGAGGCTGTGCCAGGTTGAGGTTCCGCAGTTCTTTCTCCAAATACTCCAGGACACCATTGGTGATGGGAGGGTGATTGGTGGTCTGGGTCATTGGCATCTGAGGGAGGCTGGACCGCAGGGACAAATCTGAATGGAAACAAGGACATGACATATAGAACAAATGGCCCAAAACATACACCTCAGAATCAGGACATCAAAATGTGACATTGGTTAGCATGACTCCCTCCCATCCTCCATCATGAAGATGCCCGCCACATTGGTCACGGAGGCCTTGATGTAGCCCATGTTCCTGCCCTTGCCCTCTGCCCTCCCCTACCCCAAATCTCTGGAAGAGTTTACCTCGCTGCAGCAGCGGGTGCATTGGATAAGATGAAACCTGGGAGCTCCTGTCCGCCCCCCAGTACAGGGGTTTTTCCATCATCTGAGGACCTAGGGCCTGGGCCTGCTTCATGTAGCGGTGGCGGGCCAGGGCTGCAGGGGAAGAAGGAGAAATGCAGACCCTCAGCCAGGCAAGCCCCACACCTCCCACTTCACTTCTCTCCACCTAGGGGCCGTGCAAGAGGCCAGCTTCTCTTGTCCGTTCTCACCTATCTTGCATGGGAGTAAGGGTTAAGGGGGTAGTAAATTAAATGTCCCCCTGGCGAGGAGCTGGAACTAAATTCTCTTCAAGACTGCAACTTCTGTATCCCAGGAAAGTATATTCTTAAAACTTGACTTCCTAGCCTCAAAATCATTTCATCATCTTGCCCATTCCTAAGGTCACCCAAAATGCATAGGTAGATTCATGGATACTAGCATACAACGAATTACTGGGCCATAGGCCAACAAAACTAGAAGCCAAAGGCCAGAAACAGAAGGTACAGATGCAAAGGACTTAGAGGAGGCTGTGAGTCAGGGCCTGGTGGCATCTGCTCGAAGAGTGAAAGAAAAAGGGAAGGGCATGATACTGAAGATAATGGGCAGAATTACTTGGCAATTATATGGAAGAGTGTTTCTAGCTGGCACGCCAACCCTGGATGGAAGAAAATTTGTGGGAAGAAGGCAAGGGTGTGCAAAAAGCTCAAGTAGATTCCAGTGGGTCCTTTCTACTCTTCTCCTCACCTTATTGAGATTGTCCCTAAGTAGGGGAATTTCTAAGGGGTGGGGTAGAGGCAGGGAAGGGGGATGAGAAATACTATTTCCTTTATGGCAAAGAAAATCATATAAAAAAGTAGTGCAAGGATCCATAGAAATGTCACTCCAGCCCCTTAGGTGGGGCTGGTCTGAGGCATACAACCCACAGTGAGTACTAATTAAAAACAAAAGCATTTCATTGTTTTTGTTCATGCTTTTCTATTTTGGGGTAGTTGTGGCTGAGTGCCTCATGTTTCCTAAGTGCTCTGCCTATCCATGAGTGTTGGACACGTACCTGTACGTTGAGGGCAGGAAGTGCCGGCCTCAGTGTGAACAAGGATAGGCCCCAGCCTGGCATTCTCAGTTCCTCCTTGGTTCCCTGGGCCCTGTGGCCACCCCTAAAACAGCAGGGCCCAGGCACAGAAGGGGGCAGAAAGCTGGCATCCTGAACACAGTCACATAGGGTGTAGGGTTTGCCAAGGCCAGCAGCAAAGGGGTCATCCAGTGGGCTGCCCAGTGATTCCGGTATGAAACTCCCAGCACAACAGGAAGTGGTTGTAAGAGAGTCCCCAGAAGCGTCCGGAGCGTCAACCCTCAGTGTGAGTCACGGCCTAGCCTGGAGGAAATCAGATGCAAACTTGCAGCTCCCCCAGCAGGTACACCTTCATGCCAACTGATAGCCTCGAGCCTCCCTGAAGACAGGTCCACAGGCTCAGAGCTGCCCTCTCCCTCTGCAGAGCTGCCGCTCCCCAGCTCCCTCTACTGGCCACCACCAACACACATACTGGAATGCCCAGCCTTATACATGTAATTTACCTTACATAAGCTAACTAGTTCTCTGAAAAATCTCTTCATCTGGGAATCCAATGAGGAAGTTGGGCTCAGAGAGATTACCTTCCCAGCCTAAGGTCCCATAGCTAGACTGGCAGAGCCAGGATGTGAACCTGTGCGACGCTCAAGCCTACGCTCTTTGTGTGCCATACCTCTGAGTCCCCAGACTCCTTTATTTTCTGTGATGAAGCAAAAAACCTTCCCTGCAGGCACCTCCTCAATTTACCTCTCTCTAACTCAGCTACAGACCTTTCAAAGTCCACTCCAGACTAGTCTCTCCTTCCATGGCCTGGGGACATCTGATTCCAAGGAGAACAACCCTACCCACTGTACCCCTTTAATGGAATCCTCGCCTCTTCCAGATGGTCCTATTCCCATTTAGCCACTCCTTCTCCTGCTTCCTTCAATCAGGGAGAAAGGCAGAGTTGTGCTTCCTCTTTGCTCCTCAAATGATTTTTTTCACTAAAGGGACCTCCTCCACAAATAACTCTCTAACAACCCTTCCAGATCCTCAATGAGTGTTTCTGACATTTCCCCGAGTTTTTTCACACGGTCCAGAGATTAACTCACCTGCTTCCTTAGTTACTACAACCTTTTTTCCAGGGTCTCCCCCTTCCTTGTTGCACTAAAACTAATGAAATAGGATGGAAGACACAGTCTTTGAGTTTTTCTCTTGCCTGCCTTCCCCCGCATCCCTGAAAACAGCCTCAAGGGATGTCTAGGCTCTCAGGGGTATCTGTTGCTCACCTAATGGGGAATCAGATAGGCAATAAAATTAAGAAACCTGGACAAGGCAACAAAGCTGCAAAAGACTCCCAATAAGTTATCTCTTAACCTCAGTGGAGTAAAGTCTGCCTTAGTCACCCTTAAAACTACAGCTTTCTGAGCCTCATTCCCAGGGACCCTCCTTCAGTTGGTCTAACGCAAGGCAAGAAAATTTGTATTTTCAACAAGCTCCCTGTTTCAACAATGTAGGAATCAACTTGGAATTGACTGCTGAGGACTCTCAACAACACTTTGTTCACCATCCCTTACCATCCCCCCTCCACTCTTACAGAACCCATTCTTGCCCTTCTTTTATTTATTTATTTATTTATTCATTTATTTATTTTTCTGAGACGGAGTCTTGCTCTGTCACCCAGGCTGGAGTGCAATGGCACCATCTCGGCTCACTGTAACCTTCGCCTCTAGGGTTCAAGTGATTCTTCTGTCTCAGCCTCCCAAGTAGCTGGGATTATAGGCGCCCACCACCATGCTCCGCTAATTTTTGTATTTTTAGTAGAGATGGGGTTTCACCATGTTGGCCAGGCTGCTCTTGAACTCTTGACCTCAGGCAATCCACCTGCCTTGGCCTCCCAAAGTATTGGGATTACAGGCGTGAGCCACCACGCCCAGCCCTTGCCCTTCTCTTAACCTATGGTCATTCAGTCTATTTGCTTTCTCCAAAACTACCAGTCCTCCCTGATTTGACTGATCAGTCATTTCTGGGACATCCTCAGGTGCTTCCTAGAATCCCATGCCTCTTTGAACTCTCGTCATTTTAGCTTTAGGCAACCACCAGCAGATGCTTCTGGGTCCCAACCAGGCAACTGACCTCAAATAGCCCTCCTCCCAATAGGGCTTTCCTTCTTGACCTCTCAAACATGCATTCCCTCCTCTATAGCAGCAACTTAAACATTCCCCACCTCTTAGGTCTTCCCCTGCCAGTGAACTTTCTGCTAATGACTTCATCTCTATTGAGGAAGAGGAACCAGCCCTGAACATGGAGCCAAGAAACCTAGGTTTAGTCCAGGGCCCACTGCTAACAGGCTGTAACACAGTAATTGTGGAAAAACCTCCCTCGATTTCACTTCCTTCAGCTGTGAGGTGGAAGGAGATGGGGCAGGAGACATCAGAGATTCTCACCGTGGCTGTGGCATACTGCAGGGCATGCCTGGAGGTTCTGCAGTAAGGAGGGCCAGTAACTGCTCTAGGCATGAAAGGCGTTTCTCCAGTTTTCACAGAAAAAGTACGTTTCCATTTCAAAAACGTCTATCTTTAAGTCCTACTGAGGGCTGTTTACCACTACTAGGTGAACTATCAAGGGTTACTAAAATTTGGTCGTATTTTCATTTTTCTCCTCTCTAATCCTTTTTTAACTCTCACTAGAAAGTGGGAGCAGGTTGGGGAGGTGGGATGTGATCAAAGAAGTTCAAGAATCACTGACATGTTTCTTGAAGCTTCCTTCTGCATCTAGAATTTTGATTTGCTGAAATTGAGTCGGAAGATGTGAGCTCCCTCAGCTTCCTCCCTTACATCTTAATCATCCTCCACATTTTAATGACTTCCTTTCTGTCTTCAGAGGCTAGGCTGCTTCCCTTTCCCTTCCACTCTCTAAGGCCAGTTCTTTCCTTGTAGGTCTGAGGCCACTCCTACCAGCTTCATCACTCATCAGTGACCACCTCACTTCTTAATGCTTCACTTTACTCACTTGATATTAACCTTGATTCGTTGCTTATAAACATGTTTAGGATCACCTTATTCTCCAAACACCAACAATAACCCCTTACTCCTCTAACCAAAGAGCTTTCTTTAATAACTCATGCCCTTCCATGCAATTCTTCTTGTCAACAAACTTCTCAGGACAGTCTGCTCCAGTGACTCACTTTGAAAGTGACATCATCGGCCCAAGTTCAGGGATCTTTGTGGTCTGCAGTTCTTGATTTTACTAGTTTTAAAAAATGAACCTAATCCCTCAGGAGAAACAACTCTCCCCCAGAACCTCCATTTATTAGTTTACTAATAACGGATGCACTTATCATCTGTGTTAGCTTTGTCCCCAGTCTTGCCTGCTTTTAGTGCCCCACGAACCTAGGGAGTCTAAGCAGCCATCTTGGGCGGGTTTTTCTTATCTCATCCTGCATATTATTACTCCAGTGACAGTGACCTCTCCATGGCCTCCTCCCTAAGGTCCCTGAAAGGTAGGGAGCCCTGCAGTCCAATGTTGCATCCTCCGTAACTTTTCCCCTCCTATGGTGTCTTAGCCAATCCCACAGTGATCCACCTACAGAGACTGCGGCAGTCTCTGCTATAGGAATGCAGACTTTCACAAGTCAGATGAACATGGATTCGACTCTGCAAAGCCACTGCTATTTCCTAGCTGTGGGGCTTTTCTGACCTTTGGTCTCTTGTCTGTTAAATAGGGATGACATCTGCCTTCTAGGGTGGTTGTGAGGATTCAGCGAGGAAATGTATGCAAGGGGACTACATGTCAGACACCCAATAGAAGTTAGTTCTCTTTTCCTGTAAGACAGCAACTTTGGAGCATAGTCCCAAAACCAGACTCAGGCCACCGACTTTCTTCACATTGTAGATCAGATTTTGTTTCTATCTTAATAGGTCATTCATTATTTTTCCCTAAAAACATTTCCTTTCAAATGGATCAAACTGATAAAAGTGTTATCTCTGGGTACTCAGATGAGTCATTACATTTTCCTGAATTTCTCAAATTTCCTACAATATAGTACTTTATTTAGATCATTAGGAAGAGGAAATGTTATTGAAAACAAAAGCAAAAAAAAAAAAAATTAAAAACCTTCTATTTAACGCAGTTGGCACTATTCCATCTATTTGATCAAGAAAATATCTTTATAGAATAATTTTGTATTATTTTGCCTTTACCATGTATTCTGTAGCCAACATTTTTTATGGCATAATTCTGTTACAGTTCTGTTTTAAAGGATCAGACATTAGTCCAAAGGAAGATTACATTGAAAGCAAGATCATCTGCTCCCTCTTCCCTTGCCCTAACTCAAGGATTCTCAAAGTGTGGCCCCTCTACCAGCAGCAGCACATCACCTGGGAACTTTTGAGATAAGAAATACAAATAAAGTTCTAAGCCCCCAAATGACTAACAGACCCCTTCTTGGCCAAGGGGACCCCAGAGAAACCTTGGAAGCTAAGTTCATGGCCATGACAGGATGGGAGGTCAGACTCGTCTCATTATATCCCCACCCACAGTGACCAGCCCTTTCAAAAGACTCCACGTGGATAATGTCAATTACTAGCTTATCTTCCCAGGTACAGAACAAAGACAAGATAAAGTCTAATTCCTCTTTTCCCCTTTTCTAATATTCACTTTATCTTATGTAAAATATAGATTTGCTGGGCACTAACTAAAGTTTCACAAGTGTATAATCATTTGTTTCATTGCTGCCCCCCACTTCTTAAGGAAAATTATAAATACTAAACCTCCTGGGAACCTCGTTGGAAAAAAAAAAAAAAAAAAAAAAACACAGTCACAGATGCATCTGTGACTTATGTTTTTTCCCTGGGTATGCCCTCAAGCTAGCTCAATAAACCTCAATGATCTGAGACTTAGGCCTCAGTCACTCATTTTGATTGCTAGAGAAATAAAAATTCTCAGGTCCTACCCTGGACCAATTGAGTCAGAAAACCTGGAGGTGGCAGCCAAAAATTAAGTTAAGGAGAAAAATAAAAAAAAAAAACAGAAATCATCCCTACCTCCTGACCTCTAGGGAGGGGAGAGTGGCTGAAGGTTGAGTCGATCACCGATAGCCAATGACTTAATCAATCATGCCTATGTAATGAAGTCTCCATAAAAACCCAAAAGGACTGGGTTGGGGGAGCTTCCTGGTTGCTAAAGACGGAGGTACTGGGAGGGTGGCACACCTGGAGAGGACATGGAAGCCCCGCCCCGCTCCCACATACCTTGCTCTATACATCTTTTCATCTGGCTGTTCACTTGTATTCTTTTAAATATTCTTTGTAATAAGTGGGTAAACATAAGTAAAGTGTTTCCTTAAATGCTGTGAGCTGCTCTAGCAAATTAACTGAACTGGAGGAAAGGGTCGTGGTAACTGCCAATTTATAGCCATTTCCTCAGAAGCACAGGTGACAACCTACTAGTTGTAACTGCAGTTGGCGTCTGAAGTAGGGGGTGGTCTTGTGGGACTAAGCCTTCCACCTGTGGGGTCTGGTGCAATTTCCAGGTAAATAGCATCAGAATTGAGTTAAATTATAGGACATTCAGTTGGTGTCTGCTGAAGAATTTCTTTTTGTGTGGGGAAAACACACACACACTTGGTGTCCGAAGTATTGAATGGCATGTGAGAATAGGAAAAAACAGTTTTGTTTTCCTTTACAAGTGGTCTTCTCTCTTACTGGCTTATTTAAACCACTCGCTCCAGCCCACCTTATGTCCAAATGAGGTCAGTGCTAGGAATGAAGATTGAAGCACAGGCACATCAGGGCTGCTGAGGAAATGCCATCAGTAGGCAGAGCTATCTGAGAGATGCTTTAGGCAGCCTGAGAGTGGACAAGCAAATGTCCTCATTTCAGCCACCTTCCATGTGGCTCCCTAGCCTCCCTAAGCATCATTTTCAGGGCTGAGGCTAATGTCCTCTGACCCTGTGATGGGAGAACGGCATGGAGGAGAGAACCTGGAAGAACCTTTGACCTGGCACTTGAAGCTCATGTGCTTCAAGTCCTGGTCCCTAATCCACTCCATTCCACTGCTTGTCTGTCCCCTCTCACCTTCCTCAGGACAGCAGCAGCGGGCGGGACAGCAGGGACAGCGGATGTAGCAGCAGCAATACTGAGGACAGCACTGGCACCAGCACACTCCAATCAGCAGCAGGAGGAGGAGGGCTCCCAGGATGATGAAGATCACGGTCAGCCAGTCTGCAGGGGAGAAGCCAAGAAGGGGCTGAACTAAACATTCAGGGGGAATACTTCCAGCTCTGATGTCCTAGAGGTCTCATAAACAGAGCTCTTGACCTACAGGTTAAAGTTCAGCAATATGTCGGCAAAAAATTAAAAGTTTAGCTTTGATAAGGGAACTTCAGAGGTTGATAATCCAATGACAAGAACTTAGGCTTGTTTATTTCTGTTTTTTTCCTGTGAGTAAAAGTGTTACGGCAGTGAGGTAGACTGAATAGAAAGCTCCAGTAGCACTTACGCAGGACGATGAGCTTTACTTCCTTATCGGGGTCTCCTGATGTGTCCCCTGGAGCCTCAATGGTGCAGTAATACACTCCATGGTCCCACCACATCACTTCATTAATCACAAGATCTGCTCCTACACAGTAAGGAGGGAGAAAGTGCCAGTGTCAGAGGAGAGAGCACTGGTGTCTAACCTGTGACAGCCTCAAGACCTGGGCAGCATGGCGAGACCTTGTATTTACAAAAAATAATAATAATAAATTATCCAGGCATGGTGGCATGTACCTATAGTCCCAGCTTCTCTGGAGACCAAAGGGGGAGGATCGCTTGAGCCCAGGAAGTTGAAGCTGCAGTGAGCTATGAATGTGCTAATACACTCCAGCCTGAGCAACACAGTGAGACCCGATCTCAAAAAAAGTTAAACATAAAATACTGTTTAAGTTGCCAGTATATGGGGCTTTTACTTCCTCACAATCAGACCTAATCCCAACTGGTACAGTGGAAATGATTATTTAGCTGCATTTCAGATGAGGAAAATCAAGACTCAAAGGAACTGGCCTAATAACATACAGACAATGCTCATCAGAGGTAGGTTCAAACCCACATCTCTCTAGTACTCGTACCCACCAAGCTTTCCTGTCTTCTCTAAATTGGGTAGAAAAACTCCAGATTCTAGGTCCCTTGTCAGCCTAAAATGAGCAGTTATCTCTGGATCCTGAAGGACAGGTATGAGATGAACTTGAATAAAGATAAAATGCCAGTATTTTAAGAGTAAATGTAACTCAAGAAGAGCTTCAGTTCTTGTGGGCACGCAGTGTTGTATACCTACATTAGGATAGATGAAGGGTTTATATATATATATATTTGCTGTACATTCATTTTTGTTTTTTTAAATTTTAAGGTCAGGGATGTATGTGCAGGTTTGTTACACAGGTAAATGTGAGCCATGGTGGTTTGCTGCACAGATCATCCCATCACCTAGGTATTAAGCCCAGCATCCAACAGCTGTTCTTCCTGATGCTCTCCCCCCTACACCCCCGAACCCTCCAACAGGCCGCAGTGTGTATCGTTCCCCCCATGTGTCCAGGCATTCTCATCATCCAGCTTCCACTTATAGGATCATCAGGGTGGACAGACAACCTACAGAACGGGGGAAAATTTTTGCAATCTATCCATCTGACAAAGGTCTAATATCCAGCATCTACAAGGAACTTAAAATGAATGGTTAATATTTATGTTCAAGTTTAGCAAAGTCAATAAATATTCACTAAAGCCCTTTTGTGCATCCAGCACTATATCAGGCACCAAGGAGATATAAAGAGAAACAAAACCCTTTTCTGTCCTGAAAGGGTTTAAAATCCAGTCAAAGGCATCAGGGCAGCCTCTGTGTGAAGTGCAGTGGCAGTTCCAGTTCCCCCACCCACAGTAAGCACCAGCGCCACGGAACCTTAGCGTTACAGACTTGCTCCTGCTAAGTTGGTTGTAATATCTGCAATTCTTTATTATCTGTTTGTCAAGAAATGTTTATTGAGGAAATGAAACAAAAATGCAAGGTCACGCATCAGTGGACCTAACTTTAGGACTTCTGTTTCCTTCTCTTTCTACGTCAATACCTACAATTTTTTCCTACCCACTATTTTCCAAACCCACTACCTTTCCCAGAAATAAGCTTACCCTAGACTTGGAAAAATGGTGAAAGTGCTTTTAAAAAATTCCCCCTCGGGGCATGATGTGTATTGTAAATCTGCTCTAATTTTTATTGGAGACATAAAGAGTATTTGAGGGATGTCAGAGTAAGAAGGGTGTTCAGATATGTTAATGTTTTAAAGGATCTAAGGACTGATTTGACAGGGTCATCTCAAATGATGCAAGCATAGGCAACAAAGTGTCAGAACACAAGGACTCCAGAAGTCCCAACAAGCCTGGAGACAGAAATAAAAACAGAGGGGACTACTAACGTATTCCTGTGGGAGTAAGAACGAAGCAGGGTTTGAGCCAAAGGTGGCTGGGAATGGAAGTAGTGGAAGGTATTTACCTTCATGTTTTTAGAAAAAAAAATAAGAGCAGGGACTAGCTACTATGGGGATTTCCATCCTTCAGAAACTGTACAAGTAATTTGCTAATTAAAGAGGCTTGAAACTTTGAGGTCAGAGAAGAACAAATTCTGCTGGCTTTGGAAAAGGCAGAACCACCTTGGATCTTTAGAGATGCCCCTGGAGACTAGAAAAGAAGGACAGATGTACCCTAAAGCTGAGGGCTGGCTTGGGGAAATCAGAGGCCGAATTTAAAAAAAAAAAAAAAAAAAAAAAGGTCAGACTTAAATGTTACAGACAAAACTGAAAGCAATTATTAAACTGGTTCCCGTTAAGTGACCTCCCTTTAAACAGTCAGAATATTCACTGATTCCTTGATATTGTAGCTATGGCCACCATGAGTGGCCCACTGGGTGTATTCTTCCCTTTTTCCCCTTTTAACAAACAAATATTTATTTAACACAGCACATAAAGCCCATTGAAATAGGCTCTGAATTCTGTGCTGATCTATGGCAGCGACTGTGGATTACACAATAGAAATATGAGGAGCTAAGCCATTTATCCAAAAGTATACGGAGTGATAACTAATGCTTACTGCCCACTTCCTGTTTGCTAAATGCTTTATACATATTACCTTACTCCCCACAAATCTCTATGATCTAGGTACTATGGCAAGTCCCATTTTATAGAAATTGAGGCTGAAAAATTGTAGATGCTTGCCCAAGTTCACATACCCTGTAAATGCAGAATTGGGATGCACACTTGCACCTGACTCCAGGGCTCTCACCACTACTCCCTGCCCAGGGCACAGAGAATAGACAGGCTTTGGACACAGCTCTCACGTATCACTCTAGATATTCACTTTGGAGTAGGGAGGAAGACACCACGATGCCCATCGTTCAGATGAAGAAACAGAGGCCAAATAAAATAACTGATCAGGTCGGGTGCGGTGGCTCATGCCTATAATCCCAGCACTTTGGGAGGCTGAGGCAGGCGGATCATGAGGTCAGGAGATCGAGACCATCCTGGCTAACATAGTGAAACCCCGTCTCTACTAAAAATACAAAAAAATTAGCCGGGTGTAGCGGCAGGCACCTGTAGTCCCAGCTGTTGGGGAGGCTGAGGCAGCAGAATGGCATGAACCCGGGAGGCGGAGCTTGCAGTGAGCCGAGATCGCACCACTGCACTCCAGCCTGGGTGACATAGCAAGACTCTGTCTCAAAAAAAAAAGATAATAACTGATTACTGGTCACTAAGCTAATGAGAGGAAGCACTAGGACTCTCACTGGGGCATTTTAGTCCAAGCCCAGTGTTCTTTCCTCTATCAGTGGAGGACAGTGGTCTCAAGATGGTCATCTGCTCAGAGCCCCCTATTTCCTTCCATATGAACAACAGGAATAGCCAGAGGGAAACTCAGTGACCTGGGGTTTCAGTAGGCCCCGAGAGCAATTTGTGGAATGAATCAAAGAAATCTGATCCACATCTTAGCCCTGAATCTCAGGAAAGCAAAGGAAACCACTCACCCCTAGACTTTTAGCCAAAGCTATAGATAGCAACAGAACAACCTCTGGTCCAGAGACTAACTTCCAGGGAAGTAACTTCAGCTGGTGCAGCACATTCTATGAAGCTGGCACTTTCCTCAAACAATGACAGCGACCAAGTAGACCAACAGGCAGCAGAAAGAAATGGGAAATCCCATGCTGACTCAGCCTGCAGGGCCTGGTGTCTGCACCTCCCCCCACCCCCAGTTCCCCTGACACCTCCCCCGCACTCACGGTTCTGGATGGTGATCTTGCGCTGCCGGTAATCTACCCCCAGCACAGGCTCATTCTGCCCCCGCCGCTGGGCCACGATGCGAACTTCCCGCTGGTTGTCGTTGCAGTCGTTGGATGGGTCCTGGCCCAGGGATAAAGCTGCCTGGTATGCTGAGGAGAGAGGGCACACTAGAGTCACACAGCTATAGGGGTTTCCCACAACGAAAGGTTCCTTTCCTGCTCCAGGTGTGAGACACAGTGAAGTGTCTCAATTTTTCCCAAGACTATGCATCCCTTGGGACTCTTGTTAATCATGAAGATCCTGATTCTGCAGGTCTAGAGTGGTATCTGAGATTCTCATTTCTAATATGCTCCCTGGTGATATCAGGCACCACATTTTGAGCAGCCAGACTCCTGACCCCCTAACAGGCCATGATTTCATGCCGGCTGTATCCCCCACCTCCTATTCCAACTTCCTTTGTCTCATTTTCAAAGTCACCCCAGCCTCCTTCTGCTCCCATGGAATTCATCTACCTGCCCTTAAAACATAAAGTCGCATGCCTGTAGTCCCAGCTACTCAGAAGGCTGAGGCAGAAGAGTCACTTGAACCTCGGAGGCAGAGGTTGCGATGAGCTGAGATCACGCCATTGCACTCCAGCCTGGGCAACGAGAGTGAAACTCCATCTCAAAAAAAAAAAAAAAAAAAAAAAAAAAAAATATATATATATATATATATATATATATAACCCGAGAGCTTATATATATATATATATATATATATATATAACCCTGGCAAATGCCTGCTTCCCTAGCCTCTCCTCCCTGGCCATTTAACCCAGGCATTTTAAGAGTAACCCCCAGGAAACAACGCCTCAATTTAGAGAGGAGTCTTTTGGGGACAATGGCAGGATCAGTGGGTGGCTCAGACAGCTCTTGAGGTTCTGCTCACATCATATTGTGAGACATTAGCTCGAGAGCTCAAAAAGTAAAAGTTAGGGTCCTCGCAGAAGGACTTGAAGCACCATGTCACCACCATGTCCTGGAGCTGGGCAGAGGTGGTGTAGTCATTAGTAAAGACTAATGCCTCCCTCTCCCTTTCTTCCTATGAACAGGGTGTCTACTTCTTTTCTCAAAATCTCCAAACAATTAATTGTCTTGGTGCTGACAGTGGGGTGTTCTGGGTTCCTTTGTTCTTTGAGAGAAGGCAGAAATGGGCAACTAGGAAAGAGCTCTGATCCAGACAGCACAACCCACATGCCTGGGGGCAGCTGTTACTGAAAGGCAGGACTGGCCAACCCTAAGGGGGAGTTGTGTAGCACTAAGAGACTTCCCACAGTTAAAGGGCTGCCTGTGGGGCACCGGAGGGCTTAGTCAGCAGAGGAATGACCATCTCCCCAAAGGCGGACTGAGGAAGGGAATATAGCAAGAAGCAAGAGGCTCCTAGTCATTTGTGCTGAGTGTAGAGTCTTCTTGCCGGCATTGTAAGGTGGTGGGGGTGACGGGAGGCGGGCCTGCATTGTCAGCTCAGCACGCTGGCATGGAACCAGGAATGAACAGGGAGGCAGGACTTTTGCCTAATGTCTGAGTTTCTTTAAATTTTTTTGAGAACAAAGCAGGACAAAAATTGTAAAATAAACTAGTATGTGACCTTGAATATATTATTTCATCTACCTGGACTCCGTTTGTTTATCTATAAACAGAGGAACTGCATTAGGTGATCTTTGTGGCTTCTCCTCACTACCAAGATTTGTAATCCTAACTAATCCCTCAGCCCTAACCACAGTATGTCACAGAGGTGTCTGGGCCCCACACATGGCCAAGGGGGTAAGGATACTCACACGCTGAGTAGTAGTCAAAGATAGGGTCCTTGCAGAAGGACTTGAAGCGCCATGTCACCACCACGTCCTGGAGCTGGGCAGAGGTGGTGTAGTCACATTTGAGGATGACAGAGGCAAACAGGGTGACATAGCGTTCTGTGTGCTGGACCGTCACAAGCAAGGACAGGCACCCTAAAGCCAAGAGCAGGAGACAATGCTGAAGGTGACCTACATCTGCTCACGGGTAAGAAAAACAATGCGAATGAGTAAAATATACTGCCTGCCGTCCTGCCTTACGCTGGCTAGGAGCTCACAGACAGAGTCTGGGCTCTTACTCACCTGGGCAGGCAATGGCTGGGGTGGGGTGGAGAACGCACTCAGCCACCTCAGAGGGGCATAGAAGAAAGGAGTGAGGAAAACTCCCAGGAATTTACAGTGCATTAACAGTGATGACATATCCAACAATATAAGAATTGTATCAAAATAAAGCCACATTTGTACTGAAGTGACACTGCTAATATATTTTTTTCCCTCACATCACGTCTCTTCTTAAAATGGTTTCCCATTTCCTAAGGATAAAGTTCAAGCTCCCTAACCAGGCCTACGAAGCCCGTTAGCTCAGCCTACTGCCCTTCTCGTCTGCCCTATGTCCCTTCACGTCTCATCTCCCACTCGAGGGGTCAGCCATTCTGAACTCGCTTCAGTCTTTCCCATGCTAAGACCATTCTCTTCTCCAGGTGCAGCTCTCTCATCCTGGAACAGTCTTCCACATCACCTGCCACTGCTCCACTCTCTTCCCTGGGCTAATTAAGATTCGTGCCTTGGGTCCTCAGCTGAACAGGGATTCTACTTCTGTCTACCCCGTAGACAGGGTTCTGTGTCTGGAACCGTACCTCCTCCAGCAGCCCTCCTGTCTGCAAGTCTGGGAGAGGGACCTCCCTCTGTTTTTTCTAAGTGCCTCATCCTACCCCTAGGCAGCACTTTTCATGCTTCTTGTTGATGGCCTGCTCACTGTGGGCTCAGAGAAAAACACAGTTGCCCTTCTCTAAGTCATTGCTCAAATACCAGCGCCCAGTACTGTGCCTGTCACCTACTTGGCACCCAACAAATGTTTGTTGAATAAATGATGGAATAAATGACTAAGAATATATTAACCAGTGGAAATTTGGCAGTACAGGCAGTCAGCATAAACACAGAGCAAATAAAACAGTCAGATTGTGACAAACTGCATCAAGAAAGACTTGAGGAAATTAAGAGGAGATTTTTCCTTTTAAAAAATGTCCTCTCCCTACCCTCCAAACCTACAGGCATACTTAAAGCTCCAGGTGTGCCTTGATGAAGGATTAGGTAGCACCAAAATGTCAGGTGGGCCTTTGGCACAGTCAGGGGTCCAGACATAACCAGCACCTTGGAACATTCCTATGTTAGTTTGGTTTCTAGGCCACGTTATAAAGGGATTCTCTTGTGGGAGGTTTAGTGTGGAGCAGTAGTACTCAAACTCGAGTATGCATCACCAGAGGGCTTGTGACAGCCCAGATCACTGAGCCCTATGCTAGGAGTTTCCAGTTCCGTAGGACTTGGCTGAGGCCCAGAGACAAATTTTTTTCTTTTTTTTTTTTTTTTTTTTTTGAGATGGAGTCTCACCCTGTCACCCAGGCTGGAGTGTAATAGCACAATCTCGGCTCACTGCAACCTCCACCTCTCAGATTCATAGGATTCTCCTGCCTCCGCCTCCCAAGTAGCTGGGATCACAGGTGCCTACCACCATGCCTGGCTAATTTTGGTATTTTTAGTAGATGCAGGGTTTCACCGTGTTGGCCAGGCTAGGCTCAAACTCTTGACCTCAAATGATCCACCCACCTCAGCCTTCCAAAGTGCTGGGAATACAGGCGTGAGCCACTGCGCCCGGCCTGAGCCACTGCACCTGGCTTCTTTTTTTCATTCTTTTTTTTTTTTTTTTTTTTTTTGAGATACAGTCTTCCTCTGTTGCCCAGACTGGAGTGCAGTGGCACAATCATGGCTCACTGCAACCTTGACCTCCTGGGTTCAAGTGATCCTCCGGTCTCAGCCTCCCAAGTAGCTGAGACTACAGGCATGCACAACTATGCCTGACTAACTTTTTAAATTTTTAGTAGAGATGAAGTCTTGCTATGCTGCCCAGGATGGTCTTGATCTCCTAACCTCAAGCAATCCTCCAGCCTCAGCCTCCCAAAGTCTGGGGTTATAGGCGTGAGCCACTGCACCCAGCAATGGATGTAAATTTCTAACTAATTTCCAGGAGATACTGATGCTACTGCTCTGAGGGCCATACTCTGAGAACCATTGGTGTAGACTTGATTTAAAACACACACACACACACACACACACACACACACACACACACACACACACGCTTTAGATTCAGATACAGCTGGGTTGAAATCAAACTTTAGTACTTACTTGAATTTTGGACAAGTTATTAATGCTCTCTGAGCTGGTTTCTCAGCCCTGAATGGAGATTATGATAGTGCTAGCCTCATCAGGTCCTTGCAAGAATGAGATAATCCACTGTCCTTGGCATGAAGCCTTGCACATACACTGCCACGTTAGTGTTAGTATGTGGGTCTCTTCCCCTTTTCCCTTTATTATGAGGGCCAAGGAGAAAGAGGTTGGAGTTGGGGTTTTCTCCAAAAGAGTTTTCAAGTGGAGCCACCTTCATTTTGACCAAGGTACTCCCACAAACAAAACAAATGTAGTCATTATCTTACGGAGCAGCTAGGTGGGCCTGTCTTGAAGGCTAGAGTCACAGGATTCTTGGGTCCTGCCTGACCTACTGGTCACAGCCCTTATAAGACTTTCTTCTTAAACTTCCGATAGGCACCTGCATCTGGGTTCCTCACATCCATAGACAAGACAGCAGAATGCTGTTCAGGACAGGCACTCACAGAAATGACCTGATGACAGACAGCAGAATGATGTTCAGGACAGGCACTCACAGAAATGACCTGACAACCTGTCTCCAGGACTGGGCTGTGATGCAGATGCCCCAAGGCAGTTGTGCTGGATAGAGGCTCTGCAGCAATGCAGGCGAGAGCTGTGGGCAGGAAGCCTTCATGAAAGGAAAAGATTTAACCTAGGCTCCAAGAAGCAGGTAGGACTAAGATTATGCATGAGAAGCAGGAAGAAGGCAGAGAAACTCATTGTTTCTGTAAGCAAGAAAGGAGGGAACAAAGAGCCTTATTAGGAAGGGGCAGTTACTTGGGCAACCTGGGGGAAACCAATCTAGCTGTGTCTCCAGCTTTATGGAAGACAGAGAAGATAAATAATGTGGGGCAAGTGGTGGTGAGTGGGAGATGGAGCAACGGAGTGAAGTCTAAATCACAATCCAGTGTCAATTTCTTGTCCATGGATCATCACTGAAGTCTTTTCTGAAGAACAGTAATAGGGTGAAAGTGGTGTTTTTAGGAAGATAGATGACTTCCCCACTCAACTGTAAATGAAAAAAATAACATTTTTAAAATAAACCTTGAGTATTTTTGGGAAAAACAGCTGCTGTCTCCATAAGCTGTAGATTCCCAGAAATCAGGTCAATCAGAATGGAAGGGCCAGTGATCAGCATCTCAAGCCTAACACGGATTCTTAATCTAATTTTTGGTTCTTGTTCTTTCTCTCTGACTACCCCTTTGTGTTTTTTTGTTTCTTTGTTTTCTTCCAGAACTGACCTGAAATAGACCTTGGAGATCTCACCAACCACAGTTTTATCTGGACAGTAGAAACAGCCACAGATAAGATTTTCTCAATGAATAGGTTGCCATTGTCAACACTGACTTATTTTGTTCCATAACACACGTACCAATGAGAAGGGAGAGGAAAACACTGATTTTTGGTCTAAATAAAATCTTAGGTTCAACAGTATCTTCAAATATATTCTTTTACATACTAAATGTGATACCTGGGAGAAGATTAGCTATGCTCACTTCCTGTACAACAAATCTGAGGCTTAGAAATTTAAGTGACTTGTCTGTGGTCATTCGTTTTCTAAGGGGGTCAGAGTCAACGTTCTGTCCCTGAGCAGTGCTCTTGCCTCGCAGGTTGGCTATTCTTTAAATAAAAGATAATTGGTATTCACAAGTTTGCAAATAATTTGAGCTGGGGCCAGGCTATGGTAGTAATAATTAAAATATAACTGGTGCAGTCACTCTGACACAGTGAAATAAAGAACTTGTAGGCTCTTTATTTGGCTGAATGTAATTTGATATAAATAGCAATTTATTCAACACTCCAGTCAACATCACTTGTATAGAGGTAGAGCATTTGGGAGCAGGGAGGCCAGGTTTGCTGGGGGTCAGAAAAGGGAGTTTGGTTAGAGTCAGAAATTGCTGTGGGGTAGCTTTGAAGATTGCAGAATCTGACACCCTCGAGGACGGGAAATGGGGAGAAAGGTGATCACTCAGCTCCCCTTCCATGAATGCTCTTATTGTGGACAAACCACAGTTGGGGTGACACAACTCACCTTTACCAGCGTCAGCACTGACTTAGCTGCTTGGGTTTTCTTTTATCTTCTCTTCTATTTCATCCCTGTGTGAATGTCAAGCTTTGAAATCTGCCAGGTTCAGCAAGTTCTGGCCATCTTGAGGTCATTCACACTCCCTCCAAGGGTCTGCCAGCCCCACAGCATCCTGCACAGACCTCACACCTCCACCCCCTGCCCTGTCTCTCTCTCTCTGTCACACACACACACACACACACACACACACACACACACACGAAGAGTCCCAGGAGAAGAATTACTGAACAACCCAGCAAACTCTTCTCCCATCTTCTCAGTTGTTGCTTCTGGCCCTTAGCATCTATTATGCACCGGGTGATACACATTCTTAGTCTCTAATTCTCACAAACCCCCTCAGCTGGGCAACAGCCCTGCTCATATAGGTGGGCAGAAGTTCAGAGTATAAGCCACACCCCCACATGCCCAACATCACATACCTAAAAAGTGTCAGCGTCAGGATTTGAGCTTGGGCCTTGCTAACACCAAATCCCAATTTTTCCCAAGCAGGCAAGCTTGATCTTCCACAGTAGAAGTCAGGCGCCAGGCTCTTAAAAAGCAGTCGGATTTTTCAGATTGGGAAGGAAAGAGGCAGTAGCAGGACAGTCCATCTAAAAGGCAAAAATCTCCCCACTTTCTTTTCCTATATCCTCTAACTTCTCTGTAAACCTAACCATACTGGGCATGCACAGAACTAAGCAGGTGGAGTTTTCAAGAAAGGACCCAAAGCAGCAGAATCAGGCTGAAAATGTGAACAGGATCAAAAAGAGAAATGCCCTGATTATAGTCATCCTGGTTGCAACTTTGCTCTTTCAGGCTTACTACAAGTTTTCAAATTCTTAATTTTTTTTCTATTCTTAAATTTCCTTTATCCTGTGGCATTTTCTCCTCCCCAGTTCATTGACTCCTAATTTCTTAGCTGCCTCTATCATTTTCTCTTAAAAACGTTAATTCTAGAGCCTGACTCCCTGAGTTCAGATTCTGTCTCCAATCCCCAACAGCTGAATGGTAATGTGATATAAACAGCAGTTTATTAAACATTCTAGTCAACATTAGTTGCTGGGGGTCAGAAAAGGCAATTTGGTTAGAGTCAGAAGTTGATCTACCAAGTTATTTCCAAACTATTGTTTTCCTTTGTATGCAAACCTGAGATGACAGTAATACCTGCCTCATAGGGTTGTGGTGAGCATAAAAAATGTCCCCCATTTAGCAGAGTCTGGCACATAGTAGACATTCAATAAACCTAAGCCATCATTTGTATCATTTGTACTTATCTTGACTAGTTCAGGAGTTCCAGATCCACTGAGACCAGCATGTAAAAGCATTTGAAAAAATGATACAAATGTAAACTATCATGATTGTCTTCTCTTTGCCAAATGAGTTGGTGCCTCAAAAGCTTCAAAAGTTTCATAGCTTTGTACCCTGGTGGACACATTCACAACTTGCCCCGTTCTGTGAAAGAAGGGAAGGAGACCTGTCACATGGGTTGAAAGGAAACTTCAAATGAGGTATCAGAGCTCATGGGAAGGAGAGAAGGGGAAGGGGATTCTCTGATTCCCGCCATCAGGTACTTTCCAAGGCCAGGCTGCTGTGCTGAGTGGGGACTACCATCCTACACTAAAACAGAAGGAAACATACCAACGAGGGCAGAGTATCTTTACAACTAAATGTCATCTGTTCCTAAATATATGCACATCTTTGCACATTTTTTATTCCTCATTTCCTGTGTAGTATTAGACTGGGCAAGAAGTTGTTTTAGTTTCTAGAAGATACTCACACAGTATAGGAATATAGTTATATATTTTTAAATATTTTTAAAATTAAAAACTGTTTTGAAGGACTAGATGGCACTTCCCCTCCTTTCCCATGAACGGGCCTGTTTGGAAGGGATGGTAGGCAGGAGGGTAAACGCAGGTCTTTGCCGGCAAGGGGCAGTGGCCTGGGACTGACACAAATTGATTCCTGAGTGTTTTTCAGGTATACAAGCACACTGACTCCATGTGGCAGGTTAACAAAATGCACACAGGTTCAATACTATCAGAGTTTATGTCTGAGCAGGCTATCTCACCAAGCATATTTACCATCAGTCCTTGTTACGTTTCCTCAGATAACAGTGCAAATATGAGAGGAATCAAGGAGAAGAGGGACTAGCTATGAACAAGAAGGAGCAAGACAAGAAGTGACTGGCTATGGACAAGAAGAGACAAAGACAAGAAGGAGTGGTCACGAACAAGAAGGAAAGGATAGGGAGAGCTGAGAGAGAAGGAGACCAGGAAAGCAGATGGGTGGGGAGAGGAATGATGTCTAGGTACTGTGTGTTTACCCAAGGTCTGGCATGCAACACTCACCAAGGCAGCCTCCCCTGAGAAGGAAAGTGTTGTGTGCTGAGCACTTACTATGTTGTTTGACACGGTATTGGGTGTTTTATTATACATTATCTCATTTAACCTTTGCAAGAAACTGATGAGATAAGCTGTACTTTATCTCAATTTCATTGATGAGGAAAATTCTGAGAGATTAAGCAATCTGCTTAAGGCCACACAGCTAGAAAGTAGCAAAGCTGGATTTAAGCTTAGACCTCCACCTCGCTACCATGTCTTCTGGATAAGTTTTCTAAATGGTTGAGATATAACCCTTTGAGGAATATTCACACACTTAAGGGACATTCACAAATTTATTTTAATCATTTTGTACCAAAGCCCTTCTTTTCTTTTCTGTTCATTAATACAAAATAAATAAGTGAGAAAATTCAAACAGTGGAGGGGGTATCAAGTAAAACGTTCCTCCTTGCTCACCATGAATTCCACTTTCCAGAGATACTGCTATTGACAATTTGGTCTACATCCTTTCACATCTTTTCCTATATTGTTTTTTTTTTTTAAAAAGTAATCATATTATGTACATTGACTTGTGACTTTTTCTTCAAACTAATGATATATTGTATACCATACACAAAAAATATATATATATATTTACTAACTGCATGTACATTTTACTCCATCATTGAGCCACTTTTATTTACACATTTTCCAAATTATGGACATTTAGGTTGTTTCTGACTTTTCAGTATTATAAGCAATGCTGACATGAATTACTGAAATGAATATGTTTATATAAGTATGTCTTCACATGTGTTCTTTTATTCTAGTAGAATATATTTCTCAAAGTGAGCTAAAGGGAATAAGCCTTTTCTATTCGAATAGACACTTCAGGAAAGAAATGCATATTCCCATAAATAGCAAGTGATAGTCCCATGTTTCACCACAACCTATTCAAAAGGGGAAAATATCAATCTCTAAAATTTTTTTTGATAAACTACTAAGTGAAATAAATAGCCACTCAGGTGGTTTGAACTTAACATCCCTTTGGTTACCAGGGGGAGAGGCCAAGACCTGGTTAAGGGCAGATGCTTGGGGTTTCCAAAGTCATTCACCCAGGTTAGTGACTCATGTCTCCACACACTAATCTCAGAGCACATGCAAATTTAGGCATGACCAGAACACACACATTCATTCATTTATTGAGTATCCACTCTGAGCCAACATTAGTAGCAAATAAGAGATACAGACCCCTGCACTCTTGGAACTTGTGCTCCTGGTAGGAGAGTCAATGATAAACAAGTAAACACACAGACAAAGTAGTTCCTGTCATGGATGAGTTTTATAGCATTGATCAGAAACTATGAGAGCACTGAATATTACATCTTACTCCTGTACAATAAGGGACTAAAACAGACACATGTATCCAAATGCTCCTGATAGTTCTTCCTGGTTGTTTCAAATTCTAAATCAAGCCCAAAATCTAAATCATCATCCTTCCATACAAACTTGGGCCTCTCCCATATTTCCCATCTCAGTGAATGGAAAAGACCAAAAACTAGGAAGGAATCATCCTGGTGTCTTTTCCTCCTTTGTTCTCATATACAGTCTGATATGGTTTGGCTGGTGTCCCCACCCAAATCTCATCTTGAATTGTAGTTTCCATAATCCCTATCTGTTGTGGGAGGGACCAGGTGGAGACAATTGAATCTTGGGGTGGTTTCCCCCATTCTGTTTTCATGATAGTGAGTTCTCACAAGATCCAGTAGTTTTATAAGGAGCTTCCCTCTTCACTGGGCAGTCATCTCTCCTGCCACCATGTGAAGAAGGACATGTTTGCTTCCCCTTCTGCCATGATTATAAGTTTCCTGAGACCTTCCCAGCCCTGCAGAACTGTAAGTGAATTAAACCTCTTTCCTTTATAAATTACGCAATCTCAGGCAGTTCTTTATAGCAGCATGAGAACGGACTAATATACAGTCTATCATCAGATTGGGCTTATTTATCTCCGAAATATTTTCAGAATCTCTCTCTCTCTCCAATTTCACCACTATCCTAGCACAAGCTACTATCATGTCCAGCCTCCATATCACCTGTGCTTACCTAGTACTGTACTCATGCATGCACTGGTTCCCCCTGCCAGGTGGAGTCCACATTGCTGTTAGTCTCCCAATTCCTCCTCCTTAAAAACCTCTAACAGCTGTCCATTGTTGTTAAGATAAACACAAAACCTCCTACCATGACCCATGCAGCCATGCACATCTGGTCCTACTGACTCCTCTGGCCTCAACTCCACCACTCTTCCTGTGGCGTCCTTCACTCAGTCCCGCTAACATTCTTCTCATCTCTCACACACACTAAGCTCCTATCCAGCAGTCTTGCAGATGCTATTACTTTGGTTTGAATTCATTGTTCCTCAGTACTCATGCATCATCCTTTCAGGGAGGGCCTCCTGACTGAGCAAAATCCATCTACTAACTGCTCTTGTGGTACACTGTATCCTTCTTTCCTGGCCTTGTCACAGTTGTATTTCCACATTCACTAGAATCCCCTTTAGACAATAAGCACCACAGGGGCCAGGGCCATGACGGCTTTTGTTTGACAGCACAATGTCTTGCACCGAGGGCACATTAAACATTTGCTAAACGAAAGAACAGATACATTCATGAAAGAGAGACTAAATTGCTTGGAACAAATTTTAAGTGCCCTAAAATTTCAAAAAAATGGTCAACATTAACCATGTCTAGTACAGTCAGACAAAAAGCAAGAAAGAAAGGTGTGTGTTGAGGGGAAAGGTTATACAGTAAGACCATGCCTGTATCTGTGGGGACAAGGCTTCCCAAAGCAGTGAGCCCAGAATTAGTTGGCCTTGAATTTCAAACAAAGAGTTTTAGCCCAGTCTCATAAGCTATAGGGATCTAATGGAGCTTCTTTGGGTGGAAGATTAAAATGAAAGTGGGAATTATTAACTCAGGTAGGTTTAACCTATCATCTGCATAGAGAATGGTTGGAAGTAGACAGAGAAGTAGCAGGACTAGAGGCAAGAAGATGCTTAATGTAGACTAGTATAAGAAGTGTCACCCAAAATAGAAAAGAAGAGGCAGAACCTGGGACTAAGTAACAGAACTCAGTGATTACCTGGTTATGAGAAATAAAGAAAGTGTCAAAATTGCTTTCCTCTGACCCCACCTTATCACAAGAGTTGCAGATTGGGAGATCTAGAAAGAACTGGGGACATGGCCAGAGTCTTCTCAATTCTTTATTTTATTTTATTTATTTATTTTTGAGAAGGAGTCTCTTTCGCCCAGGCTGGAGTGAAATGGCACAATCTCGGCTCACTGCAACCTCCGCCCCCTGGGTTCAAGCGATTCTCCTGCCTCAGCCTCCCGAGTAGCTTGGATTACAGGCACCTGCCACCACGCTGGGCTAATTTGTGTGTCTTTTGTACAGAAGGGGTTTCGCCATGTTAGCCAGGCTGGTCTCGAACTCCTGACCTCAAATGATCCACCCGCCTTGGCCTCCCCAAGTGTTAGGATTACAGGCGTGAGCCACCATGCCCAGTCAGAGTCTTCTCAATTCTTAAAACATACAATTTTATTTCCCCCAAGGACTTAAGATAATGAAATAAATCATTATGGTAAAAGAAACCCAGGTACACTGTACACTAATCACTCAACATCTTGTTTCACTGCATTGTTGTTGGGGCAAGATGTTTAAACATTAGCATTTAGTTAGACATCCAGGAAGCAGACACCTGTTTCTATTTCTGTATACCAGAATTCAATTAAACAAAACAAATTTAAAACTATCATCAGAGTGAACAGGCAGCCTACAGAATGGGAGAAAATTTTTGCAATCTATCCATCTGACAAAGGGCTAATATCCAGAAGCTACAAAGAACTTAAACAAATTTATAAGAAAAAAGCAAACAATCCCATCAAAAAATGGGCAAAGGATATGAAGAGACACTTCTCAAAGGAAGACATTTCTGCAGCCAACAGACACATGAAAAAATGCTCATCATCACTGTTCATCAGAGAAATACAAATCAAAACCACAATGAGATACTATCTCACACCAGTTAGAATGGCGATCATTAAAAAGTCAGGAAACAACAGGTGCTGGAGAGGTTGTGGAAAAATAGGAACACTTTTACACTGTTGGTGGGAGTGTAAATTAGTTCAACCATTGTGGAAGACAGTGTGGTGATTCCTCAAGGATCTAGAACCAAAAATACCATTTGACCCAGCAATCCCATTACTGGGCATATACGCAAAGGGTTTTAAATCGTGCTACTATAAAGACACATGCCCATGGATGTTTATTGCGGCACTATTCACAATAGCAAAAACTTGGAACCAACCCAAATGTCCATCAATGATAGACTGGATTAAGAAAATGTGGCACATATACACCATGGAATACTATGCAGCCATAAAAAAGGATGAGTTCATGTCCTTTGCAGGGACATTGATGAAGCTGGAAACCATCATTCTCAGCAAACTAACACAGGAACAGAAAACCAAACACCACATGTTCTCACTCATAAGTGCGAGTTGAACAATGAGAACACATGGACACAGGGAGGGGAACATCACACACCAGGGCCTGTTGGGGGTGGGGGTTAGGGGAGGGATAACATTAGGAGAAATACCTAATGTAGGTGACGGGTTGATAGGTGCAGCAAACCACCATGGCACATGTATATCTATGTAACAAAACTGCACGTTCTGCACATGTAACCCAGTATAATTAAAAAAAAACAAAAACAAAAACAAACAAAAAAAACCTGCTCCACAGTATGAAATAGGAGAGAGAGCAATGGAGAAAGGGTGAAGACACCAGGATTCTGGTCCCAGTTCTCAAACTAACTCCCCTATGTCAACCTGAGACACACGACTCGGGTCCGGATTTCCTTATCTGTAAAACTGTCTGGGAGGGGAAGATAAAGGCTGGGAGTGATTTTTACCTGTGTTCAACAGAGTGCTGGGATTCTGGGGAGGTATTCAGGAGCTCCCAAGGAGACAAGGGAGCAGTTGAGTGGACAGTCTCCCATCCACTACCCATACCCCCTCACCCTGAGAAATAACAGGGAACTTTGTAAGATTTCATTAAGTCTACAGTATGGTCCATACCTCTACCCCCACCACCCAGGAAAAATTACTGGTCTAGATGCTGTCTCTCTAAGGATATTATTACTTAGGAGTCAGTTGTCTGATTTCCCAAAGAATGAAAATACAAGTTGATAGCTCTTGGATCTGCAAGTTAACACCACACACTATGATGTTAAAAAAATTCACCAGAGCAGAAATGACACACATCATTTTAGAGTTTGGGGAATCAGCAGGGACACTAAACTTTCATTCTGAGAATAAACTTTGACATTGGATGAAGGCAACCAGAACTATTAGCCAACAGTGGTACTTACTTTAGCCTTATTTTAATGTTTTAAGAACAGATATTCACATACCACTTCTGCGTTAAAAGTGTATTTTTTTTTTTTAAGACAGAGTCTCACTCTGTCGCCCAAGCTAGAGTGAAGTGGCGTGATCTCAGCTCACTGCAACCTCCACCTCCTGGATTCAAGTGCCTCAGCCTCCCAAGTAGCTGGCACTACAGGTGCATGCCACTACGCTCAGCTAATTTTTCTACTTTTAGTAGAGATGGGGTTTCACCATGTTGGCCAGGCTGGTCTTGAATTCCTGACCTTAGGTGATCCGCTCACCTTGGCCTCCCAAAGTGCTGGGATTACAGGCGTGAGCCACTGCACCCAGCCCCAAAAGTGCATTTATTTCTGAAGAAAAAACTTTCAGAGAATTACACACCTACCCCCCCAACACAACCCTCTGGCAACTGATCTCTACACAGCTCAGAGCACAAGGACTGTGACAATATCACAAGACTCCCTGAGCCCAGAAGCTTCGTTAGGGGCCTCAAGCCACAGTGACCAGCAAGTACCTAAATATGACACAATTTTACTATGGCCTCACACTTTGCAATTGTGGGAACTTGGAGGCTAATTTGAGAACTGGGTTGACTCTTCTTTAGAGACAGGAGGGATCAAGGTGATGGGCCAAAATGAACACACTTTAGTACAGGGTTTTCCAAAGTGCATAGTGCAGTTTGCCGTGGGTTTTGAGAAAATCAACTTACAGGGTGTTTGTATTTAATATTGTTAATGTGGGGATGATTTTTTAAATGAATTTTAATATCAGTAAGATAATATGTAATGTCAATTGTTATTATTTTATTCAACTTAGTAATACAATTTTTGTGATTATTTTGCTTCCATTTTATAAACTGAATACGTGTGCATACATGTCACAATGTAATCGGATCTTTCCGGGAGCTGTGAAAAAAAAATCAGAAACCACTGCTTTGGTAGATATTGAGAGCAAGAGAGGAAGCTTGATCTTCAGTTTGATCTTGACAGACACTTTGGGAATTTTGGCTTAAAAGTTAAGGAAAAGGTGGGGGAGTCGAGAAGGACTTATGCCCAGTATTTCCTGAGTGAAGACCACACACACCTACTTCTGACAACTGATCTCTACACAGCTCAGAGCACAAGGACTGTGACAATATCACAAGACTCCCAGACCTCAGAAGCTTCATGAGGGGCCCCAAGCCACAGTGACCAGCAAGTACCTAAATATGACACAATTTTACTACTGCCTCACACTTTGCAATTGTGGGAACTTGGAGGCTAATAAGAGAATTGGGTTGACTCTTCTTTAGAGACAGGAGAGAACGAGGTGATGGACCAAAATGAACACACTCTAGTACAAGGTTTTCCAAAGCGCATATCACAGTTTGCAGCATGTCATTGACACTGTGCTTGACCTTAATCCACCCAACAATAGTTGGCCTTATTGAGAGGGCAAAGGGAGTTGGCTTGTCAGGAATTTCACCTGTTTTCCAGACAAAGGCAGTTTAAGTAATCCATCCAAAGTCACAGCTAGTATGAGGCAGATTCAGAATTCCAACCTGATAATCACCTGTTACTATAGCTCATATTTTCTTAGCCATAGGGGAAGGAAGAATAGAGAAACCTGTTTCCTTAAAGTTAGCTTTAAACAATCCTACCTGGCTCTAATTCCTGACTACTGTTGTCAGCCTGGATAATACTGATTAAGCTTTCCCTCACTTTGTTCAGGCACTCTACTAAGTGCTTTAAAACCTTAATTTCACTTCATCCTCACAAAAGCCGTATGAGATATGTACTATAATCATTGCTGTTTACTGGAAGCTTTGAACAGTTCAGTAACTTGTCCAGTGTCACGTAAACATCATTGACACAAACCACATTAAATAGCTAATGTAGTTTATTTACATTTCTACACATAGGAAAACTATCTGCTAAAATAGCTATTTCCCCTCCAAGTGTTGGAGTCAAACAGTTGAAATATCAATTTCTCATCTATACAGTGAAAGTGAGTGTAGAGGTTTGCTGAGGATTATGAAGTCTTAGTTCTGGGGAGGGCAGAGGTAGGAGCAGAACTGTATTTTTTCTAAAAAAGGTAGCTTAAGCAGCTTCAGAAATCCCCAGCTGCTGTGGAGTTTGAGATGAGCAGGGGAGGCACAGGAGAGAAGACTGTGCAAACCTGTGGGATTTTTATAAATTTGCATTCATAGCCTCAGCTGGTGTTTGGTGAAATTTTGGACACAAATTGAGGTGAGGGTTAGTCTATTTCCCTGTGCATCGTGGGTGTCCAACATCTAGTCTCGTCAGCTTCAGACAGGGTCTACCCTTTTGCAAGCCTCTCTCCCCTTTATTCTCAGCATTATGCTTAAGTTATTGTAGAATCCTGTCTGAATCAGATTTGATTATACCCGAGCAATTCTTATCTCTTACTGAGCTTGTAAAAAGAACATTCTGCCGACACACCTTCATATTGCATCTGTTCCCAACCTAAAAATACAAGACTCAAATTTGTCTGTGAGCAAACTCTAAGTTGACCTTCCACTGACAACTTAGAGGTAAGAGGGCAGCTATTCCGAAAGGGAGGGGAGGGGTAAAATGAAATAAAACAGGGTGGAGCTTCCAAGGGAACTTATAAATTTTCTTTGCAAGGTCACACCTACATCCTAATTGGAAAAGAGCTGAAAGAGCCTGCTCATTCCGTCCCTCAGCTACCCTTTCCGACCTGGTTTCACTCGTGGAGATACACACTTCTGGCAGATTTCCAGGCCACACACAGAGATACACAAAATCATGTTTTCCAAAACAGAGAGATTGGTGTGGAGGGTAAGAGAATGAAGGCTGAGAGGGTAGATGGTTGGACACCTGATGCGGGATGAGCAAGGGGGTAAAGTTAGGGCAGTGACTGGATACAAAGAAAGTAGAAAAGTGACATTGAACATGGTTAGCACAGAGGCACACGTTGTGGTCCTGCACAACGGACCAAACGCTGGCCAAACGCTGCTTTGTATACTGAGGACATATTATAACCTCCCAGAAATGAAACATATGCACTTCTGGGTCAATATGGTTGTCACCATATCAGATGAAAGGAAAAAGTAATTAGGAATTTTTAAGAATGGTGCTTTTGCCCCTATCAGTTCAGCTTCAGAGATCAAGAAGTGCCTAATGACTGTAGGAAGGAAAGCTCAAAGGCTCCAGGTTTCTTAGTTGCACCTGTTTGGGAAGGGCCTGGACTAACAAAAGAGGAAAGCAACGGGTTCCCACAGGCAGAAACTCGATCCAGTCCCCGCACCTCCTGGCGCCCATGCCAAGCGCCACCAGAGCGCGGCCCAGGCCTCCACTGCCCTGCCCGCGGCCAGCTCTGCAAGGCCAGGCCACAATGGCTTCCTGTCTCCTTGGGTCCAGGGTGGGTACCATTTTACCAAGGCTCACCTGCTGGGAGCCAAGTGCAGAGCAGCAGCCAAGGTGCGGGCAGTTTGGGCCATGCCATGCCGCCCCCTTTCTGGCCCTTTTCAGTTCAGGGGCTTCGGGGCACTGCGTCTTTCTTCCTCAGCTGCAGCCCCAGGACGCACCACCTTCTCCAGGGAACCCCTCGGGTTTCCCCTCACTCTGCGCAGCGCGGAAAGAGGTCCGCTCTGGTCCCGGGGCAGGTGCCGCCCGGCTCGTCCCCACCTGCGGCGCTCGCTGCGGCTCCGCCTCCTGCTCCGCGCGCCGCCGTTTCCTGCTCCGCCCCCGGCTCCCGGGGGACTGCGGCCGCCTTCCCTACCTGCAGCCGCCTTCCCTACCTGCAGCCGCCTTCCCTATCTGCCGCCGCCTCCCGCTCGCTGAAACACCGTCCCCCACCTCGCCGACGGAGAAGATTCCCTCTTTCCTCCAGAAGTTCTCGGGAAATCTCACCCCCTGCAAATATATCCCCCTCTCCTTCTAGAATTATGTGGATATAACTTTCTAGGGTGTGTTTCCTGCGTTATATTTCCATTCCCTCGTAAATACTTGCAAAACATTGTTTCACTAAAAACACAGTAATATGAAGTTTACAGGTAATGTCTGTTCAGATTTTCTAGAAACTAAAGATTCGTTTCTAGGCCAGGCCCAGTGGCTCACGGCCTGTAATCCCAGCACTTTGGGAGGCCGAGGCGGGTGGATCACCTGAGGTCACGAGTTCGAGACCAGCCTGGCCTACATGGCGAAACCCTGTCTCTAATAAAAATACAAAACAACCGTGCGTGGTGGCACGCCCCTGTAATCTCAGCTACTCGGGAGGCTGAGGCAGGAGAATTGCTTGAACTGGGGCGGCGGAGGTTGCAGTGAGCGGAGATGGTGCCACTGCACTCCAGCCTGGGCCACAGAGCGAAACTCAGTCTCGAATAAATAAATAAATACGTAAATAAAGATTTGTTTCTAGAAGGTAGAGATAAACTAGAGAAGTTGACTCAAGTTTCTACAACTATGAAAGTAAAATATTATAGAAAAATATAGTTATGGGAATTTAGAAACATCCCGCTGCCACTTTCCATAGCCAGGCATTGTTCACACAGGTATATTTATTTTTATTTTTTCTTATCCTTCATTGTCACTGAGAAGCCACTCACAGACCTCAGCCCCTACCAAGGTTTTGACCTTGCCAGATCAAGGTTTTGACCTTTTGCTTTGCAAAGACTCTAGGTCTCTTTGCACCAGGCCACGTAGCATGTAATCTCAGTCTCTCCTTCCATGGCAGAAAGTCCACCAGCCATCACATTTTCTTCAAGAAAAAGGAATGAATAAACATTCATTAAATTCATTAAACACAGTTTCAGGAAGCTCCAATGCTGGTCACTAACCTTAGAAGTCAGTATCATTTCTCCTGAGCTCATATCATTTCTCCTGAGCTCTACTGTGAGAGGGCCCCTTACCCCGTGTTGCTGATATCCTTCATGTAGCCTCCACCCAGAGGAGCATCCTTGTCCTGGATCTGGTGCAGGATCTTAACTCAGTCTCTTCTTGTCTTTCCTTCTCCCGGTTCCCTCCTGGATCTGGCTTCTCTTTTCCCCAGTGGGCCTCTTCTCTTCCAGAGAATAAATTCAGGAAGTGTGTGGCCAAAGATAGATGGTAAAATGTTTAGGAGCCTCATAGGTCTTCCGTGGAGGGATCCTAGCACAGTAGCAGCAGCAGCAGGAGGAGGAAGCTGCAGTGTGAGGGTTGGGGGTCATGTCCCTCAACCCCCTCTGGAGATCCTGTACGTGTTCCCAGCAACACTGTGTATGTTTGGATGTCTGTGATCCTGAGGGATTTGCATAGTTTCCAGGTTTGTGAACAGTCTTCAGCAAATGCTCAATTCCAGTCTAAAAAGAAATGTGAGCCCTATCCTTCTCACACCTCCCCCCCATACCCCTCAGCCCCCGCTTTGGTATAAAGGCCATTTTAATATTCATCTAAGCCAGTGTTTCTCCCATGTTTGTTCCCTGGAATGTTAATTCATAGTATATGAAAAAAGGGCTCTATTATTAAGTCAATTCAAGAAATGCTGGATTAAACTAAATGAAACATTTTTTTCAGGACATGTTAAACCTTAGAGTGTTAATGTACATTTGAATATAGAAGGAAATATGGCACTCAGCATTCCCCCAAAGTCATTCAGCCACAAAACCCTTTTTTCTCACATAAGGTTTAGGGCAAATGCTCCATGGAGCGTATTTTGGGAAATCCTGGTGCTGTAAACCAAACATAATTGGGATGATAAGTTGGAGACTTCTAGATAAACAAATGAAAAATAGCTTTAATAAAGTTTATCTCAAGTGCATCAGAATTAGAATTTCCTTATTTTTCCCTTGGGAATCACTCATCCAGTTGAACATCTACCTTCATTGCTTCTCTTGAAGTGAACACTTAGATGACTTATTTTCACCCGTTTCTCTGTCTACTGCATGCATCTTTTTTCTTCATCATTTATTATGTACTATGTACCAAGCAATTCTTAGTGCTTCACATGCTTTCTTACAATAACTGCATGAATTAAGGGCTATTATTATCCATCCCATTTTATAGATATGGAAATGGAGGGACAAAGAGATAACCTGCTCAAGGTTACAATGTGGTAAATGGCAGAGTAATGAGCCTAGGTGAGGTGGTCTGACTCCAGAGTTTGTGCTCTTAGCTGTTACACTATAGACCCTCACCTAGCTATTAATGTATTTCCATCCATCTGTATTTACAGCTAGCTGGTTCTGTCAATGTGTGCTAATACAGTTTCTTTCCATATATGTTATTTAGCTCTACATAAGGGAAAACTGAATCCCACAGCTCCGGGCTCTCTTGGGCCAGTCATTCTTCCCACATGTGCCATTGGTCCAATAAAGATTAGATAAGAGTATGCACTTGGCTCATAACAACAGCAGTTCTTCCATTGCTAGATATAAAGTAAAAATCACTTGACTTGCTGATAGTGACTTCCTCCTATACAAAGTAATAATAATAGCTACCATGTATTAAACACATTGTGCTAGGCACTATTCTAGACACTTTTTAATAAAGACTAGCTAAGTGTGCTAGTGAGAATGGGGGAAGACAACAAGGAGTTCTATCTGCAGCTGACTGGGGACAACCAATTGAGATAACTCACTATGGTCAGACTAGCCTCCAAGCACTTTCATTATTGAAGTAAATACAAATTCAATAATTTGTATTGAACTGCACTGTGACGCAGGGATCATCATTGTCCCCATTTTACAGATGAGGTGCAAAGTTTTATTAACTTACCTAAGGCCACCCTGCTTGTAAGTAGCAGAGCTGAGAATCAAATTTAGGCAATCTATTTTCAGAACACAATACTCTTCACCACCCTAGCTGTACAATGCTTCTGTGTTTTGACTGAGCTAGGATCTGACAACAAAGTACTAAGCTGTTATCTCATCATTTATAATCATAATTCCTAGGTGAAACTGTGTCTATGAATGTTTCTGAATACTGTGTGTTTTCTGAATACTATATATGTGCATCTCTACTTGAGAATAATGTAATATTTGTACATTTATATGTGTACAGTATTTATCGAGAATGGAGAAGATTTTGTAGACATACATGGAAAAGAATGAAGAATTAGGTAAGTAAAAATCATGCACCAGGCACTTAAAGCTAAGGGGAGGTAAGAAGTGTAAGTAGTTGATTACCACTAGAAGATTCAGACTACGTCTTATGCATTTTGTATTCCCAGCATCTAGCATAGTATCTGAAATATAGATGTACTCAATGAATATTTCTTGCACTCTTTATCAATAATTCCTGGAGGAAGGGACATCTGCTCTAGGTTTGAAAATGAATATGACTTTGCCAGAGCAATCCAAGCAGAGAGACCAGCCTATACAAAAATCACAGCACCAATAAACAGCATAGCTGAACAATAAGCACTTTAGTTTTGCTAGGCTGGTGTGTTAGACAGCTAGCCAGAATAAATAGTTAGTATGATCAGCTGGAGAACTAAGACTTCATGCAGGAGACAATGGAAAGCCAATGAAGCATTTTAAACCCGGAGAGGCATAATGAGAATTGTATTTTTGAAAGATAAACTTGGCAGCAGTGAGAAGAAAGGTGTTCGGGAATTTAGATGAAAGACAGGGAGACTAGTTAGGAAACTGTTACTACAGTTAAGGTGGGAGAACTGAGGGCCCAAGCCGATAACCGGTGTTGGAAATGGAGAAGAGAGAATATTTTGACAGATATGTAGAATGTGGAACTGACATAATTGATGATCAATTAGTGTGGGGGTTGAGAGAAGGATATAGGTCTCTGACTATTGACCCTATATAGATGGTGATTCCTTTAATGAACATAAACATATGGAAAGAATAAAAGGTTTTCAAGCCCCTCAGACACATTGCACTAGAGAGTAGTGGATCACCCAAATAAAACTCCTAAGGATGGTTGGACACCTTTACTAAGCGCAACTGGCTGAATGAGGTTCGTAGGAGCTGCATTCCTATACAGGGAAGTCTGGGTCAGCAGGGAAGTCTGGGTCATCAGGGACTGAGAGACCTACTTCTTGGCTAGTGGCCTAGAACAAAACAATCTTGGAGTAAGGCTAAAAGCAGCAGGTGGTGGAAGCTAATGAAAGGTTCTGGGAACAAGTATGTTTATTATTACAACTCTTATTCAACATTATACTGGATATTCTAGCCAATACAATTATAAAATAGAATTAAAAGGCTGAAAATGAAGAGTAAAAATATTATTGATAATATTATGTTATCTACACAAAACATTAAGAGAATCTATACATTATATATAAGGACTAACAAGAGTGGTTGCTGGAAACAAGAGCAATATATTAATGTCACTGACATTTGAATATACCAGCAACATATATTTGGAAGATATGACTTTAAAATATACAATAAATCTATTAAGTAACTAGAAATAAGTCCAACAAAATATGTGGAATAGCTTCATGAAGAAAATTGTGAACAGTTACTGAAAATATTTTTTCTTTCTTTGTTACTGTTTTCAGTTAGTATCAAGCCAGCATTCTCAATGAAACTTTTTTTTTTTAAGATGGAGTTTCACTCTTGTCACCAAGGCTGGAGTACAGTGGTGTAATCTCAGCTCACTGCAACCTCTACCTCCCAGGTTCAAGAGATTCTCCTGCCTCAGCCTCCTGAGTAGTTGGGATTACCGGCGCCCGTCGCTATGCCCAGCTAATTTTTGTGTTTTTAGTAGAGACGGAGTTTCACCATGTTGGCCAGGCTGGTCTTGAACTCCTGACCTCAAGTGGTCCACCCGCCTCAGTCTCCCAAAGTGCTGGGATTACAGGCGTGAGCCACTGCGCCCGGCCTGAAACATTTTTTTTAAAGACCTAAATAAATGCAAAGATACATTGTGTTCTTGGATAAGAACCCTCAGTATCATGAAGGATGACAATTCTTCCCAAATTAACAAATTCTATGTATTTCTAATAAGAATCTGAACAATTTTTCAGAATTTTACAAACCGTTTCTAAAATTAACTGGAAATTATACAGTAGCAAATAGACAAGACAATTTAGAAGAAGAAGTTGCATTATCAAACTTCAAAATTAGAAAGCTAGAGCAGTGGAAAGTGTGGCATTGGCACGTGGATAGACAAACAGACAAGTAGAACGTAAAACTCCATAACTAGACACTCATACATATTGGGGACTGGATATATCACAGAGGTGGCATTGTAATTCTGGGGGACAACCATAAACTACTCTATAGGTGAGGCCGGGACAATTGATTTTTCTTATGTTATAAGATAAAATGTATTCTGTCTTTATACCACACACAAAACGAATTCCAAACTAATTAAAATCCCATTGTTAAATGCAAAAACTTCAACCTTTCAGAAGAAAATACAGTAGAATACCCATATGGCCTTGAAGAAAAGAATAAAAATTTCAACAGAAAATAAAAAGAATAACTCATTAAGGGAGACTGATACATAAACTACTGCAACATAATAAGAAACATGTATTTAGTCTCCCCACCCCTTTCCTGGCACATAAAACCCTTGGAATCGCTGGAGTAATAATTATGTTTTTGTATGCTGATGTGGTTTGGCTGTGTCCTCACCCAGATCTCATCTTGAATTATAACTCCCATAATTCCCACATGTTGTGAGAGGGACCCCGGGGAAGATAACGGAATCATGGGGCAGTTTTCCCCCATACTATTCTCAGGGTAGTGACTAAGTTGGTTTCATTTAGCGTTCCCACTTTTGCTTGGCTCTCCTTTCTCACTTTTCTGATCCCATGTAAGATAAGCCTTTCACCTTCTGCTGTGATTGTGAGGCCTCCCTGGACATCCGAAACTGTGAGTCCATTAAACCTCTTTTTCTGTATACATTACCCAGTCTCGGGTAGGTCTTTATCAGCAGTGTGAAAATGGACTAATAAATATGCTAATAAGATGACTGATGACTCCTAGATAGTTTGTGGATGGCGGGGAGGGGTAGTGCCAGGGAGGGAAGAGGGGCTGGAGATTGAGTTCAGTCACCAATGACAAATGATTTAATCAATCATGTCTGTGTAATGAGGCCTCTATAAAACCCCCAAAGGATGGGGTTTGGAGAGCTTTCATGGTGCCGACCATGTGGAGGTGCTGAGAGGGCAGCACACCTGGAGAGGGCCTACCTTCCCCCATTCCTTGCCCTGCGCATCCCTTCTATCTGGCTGTTCCTGAATTGTATGCTTTATAATAAGCTAGTAATCTAGGAAGCAAACTGTTTACCTGAGTTCTGTTAGCAATTCTAGAAAATTATTGAACCTGACGAGGCGGTTGTGAGTACCTCCAATTTATAGCCAGATGGTCAGAGGCATAGGTGATAACCTTGACTCGCAATTGGCATCTGAAATTGCAAGGGACAGTCTCATGGGGCTGAACCCTTAACCTTTGGGATCTGATGCTTTCTCCAGGTAATTGTATTAGAATTGAGTAAAATTGTAGGATGTTCACTTGGTGTCCACCAAGAAGTGGAAAACTGCTTGGTATGGAAAAAATATCCTCATATCTTATATCAGAAGTTAAGTATTGTGTGAAAGGAAAAATAGTTTGTTATTCTCATTCAACTATATTAAATTAAAAAGTTATATAACCAAAAGACTACATAAACATTTTTTTAAAAGTCACAAACTGGGAAAAGATATTTGCTGTGCATGAAAAAGGCAAAAAAGTTTTAACTGGAAATATATAAAGAACTCCTTAAAAATCAGTAGAAGACAACCCTCTGCTAAGGCAGATAAACATGTAATTCACATAAGAGGCAATCTGATTCACTATTAAACATTAGAAGACACTCAACTTGTACCAGTAATCAGGACAATGGAAGCCAAAACAACAAATGGTATTTCATATCCATCAAATTGGTTAAAATGTAAAAGTCTGAGCTAGCTAAGTATTGGCAAAGATGTGAGAAGTGTAAATTGAGTCAACCACTTTGTAGAACAATTTGGCAATATCTTGTAAAATTAAAGGTGTACATATCCTAGGACCTTGTAATTTCCCTTCAAGGTCTTTACTCTATAGAAACTCAAATTGTTGGACACAGGTACATGTGCAACATGTTCATTGCAAAGCGATTTGTGCACAACTCGGGAACAACTTCACAGTGGAGGAATATAGACCAATAGGTTGGTGTTTATTCACGGATGAGATAATATGCAGCTGTTAAAGTGAATTAACTAGATTTACAACATGGGTGAATATTAAAAATATAATGTTGTATGAACAAAGAAGCTGTAAAAGACTAGAGAATTATGCTAATTAAGACAAAACAATATCATATAGTATTATGGAAGATACATATGTATGTAGAACAAAGTATAAAAACATACAGGGGGGCCGGGCATGGTGGCTCATGCCTATAATCCCAGCACTTTGGGAGGCAGAGGTGGGTGGATCACTTGAGGTCAGGAGTTCATGACCAGCCTGGTCAACATGGTGAAACCCCGTCTTTACTAAAAATACAAAAATTAACCAGACGTGGTGGTACACACCTGTAATCCCAACTACTCAGGAGGCTGAGGCAGGAAAATCACTTTAACCAGGAAGGCGGAGGTTGCAGTGAGCTGAGGTCCAGTCATTGCACTCCAGCCTGGGTGACAGGTGACACTCTGTCTAAAAAAAAATATATATATATATATATATTCAGAGGAATGGGACTCTCCAGTCTTAAATGTTGTTACCCCTAAGGAGGGAGGGAGAAGAGAGATGGATTGGGGGTGCTTTAGCTGAATCCTTAACATTTTATTTATTTATTTTTTAAATATGAAACACACTAGACATGCAAAATCATTTAAATTTAGGTGATATAAGATAGATGGTGCCTATTATTTCATGTACTTTTATGAATCTTTGGCATATTTCATATTTTATCAGTATAAATATTTTAAAGACGAAAACTAGTGACCTTTTACTGTAGAATTAAACCAAGTATGCTTGTGCCTTGACATGTCCCCTGACATACTATGTAACCTTACATAAATCACTTTTGTTCAAGTCTGTTTTTCATCTGCAAAATGGAAACTGGAGGTAATAATCTCTTTGGTTTTTTTCACTTCTGGCATTCTACACTTCAAAGGGGAGAAGAATCCAGGTTAGGAAGATATCAGGCTCCCTTGGCTGGAGAAAGGAATGGAGAACTAAAGTATCTCTAAGGGTGACCTCTCTCAGAGAAAAGTCTTGCTAGGATCGACCCATTCTAAGTAGAAGTGTAGACTCCATGGTCTGCCAAAGGCCACTTATAAAACCAAGGAACTTTAATTGCACTTGCCATGCACAGCCTAAGAATCTAATTCTTTCAACATTTTATTATAAGGGGAGAAACCAAGGATAAATGGGGGCTGCATTCCTAGGGCTGGAGCCACAGAGAAGAGGTTCAAGTCCTTAAGTCATAGCAACAAAGGTAGAGTGTCTGAAGTTTGCCACCACCTCCTTTGACAACATGAAGCAGGGGGAGGGGAGGGAGAGAGAGAAAATTGTCAATCAGTATGGAAACAGACACAATACCACTCAGCCACATGCTTCTCCCCTTCCCTGGCATTGCCAGTTGCCACTATCCCCACATCCCCCCATCTCTTTGCAACCTCTTCTTGACCAAAATGCAAGAGGCTGTGATTAGTGGATGTGAATTCCTTCTGTTGAATCATGCCACCACTCTGCAGCCAACTATGGATGGTTTTAATGGTTTCCCTTTCGTTATGTCTGTGAGCTCAGTCCCAGAACAAAGAGGCAAAGGGGTTCTCTCTCTCTCTCTCTCTCTCTCTCTCTCTCTCTCTCTCTCTGTTTCTTACTCTTCTGGCAAGGCTCAGTTTGATGTTGAGAGTCAGAGCTGCTCGGATATGATGAAGTCAGTCCACATACATCTCGGTTAAGCTCAATGAGGATCAAAATATCCTATTCTTTCCAGCTCACTCCAGAAAGTCTGTTTCAATTAGTCTTTGTGGAGGCCCAGGAAGCAGGATCTTTTTAAAGTTCCCAGGTGGTTCTAATGTGCAGCCAGAGCTGAGAAACTAGTTAAAGCATGAGTTGAATGAGAGAATGTCTTGCACCTTGGTGACAAAATAGGGCATTCCCCAGAGCAGCCCCTAAGTGGAACACTTTTTATCACGTTTTCTATCTCAGCTTCTCTTTGCTAACTTTCTCTTTTTCATCACCTAGAGTGACAGACTAGGAGAGTATCTACTCCAAAGCTGATGGCCCTGAGATGTGTAACATTTCTCCTTTCTTCCTTCTCTACTAGAACAGCATAACATACTTGTGATATTACATTCGGATGGGAATGAATCTCCGGACATTGCCACAAGTAGCTGCATAACTCTAAACAAGTAACAGTCTCTCTAAATATTAGTTTCTTTATTTGTAGCACCAGGGAGTTAGCTAGATCAATAGTTTTCATACTGTGTTCTGAGAAGTTTTGGCATCCTGTGGAGTACCTAAAGGGTTGTCTCTGCCAGGGAGGTCAGCTTGAAAAATCTCTGGACCAAATGATCCAGAGGTCTTTTCAGAATGAACATTCTACAGCTCATACTTTGCGGGAATAGCCTGATGCTACCACCAAAGTTTATCACAACTATATGCTTTGAGGCCTGCCACAGATTGCACTTATCAACTGCTAGAGACTGAATACTTCTGTCCGCCCAAATTCAAATGTTGAAACCTAGTCCCCAAGGTGATGGTATTTGGAGATGCGATCTTTGGGAGGTGATTAGGTCATGAGGTTGGAGCCCTCATGAATGGGATTAGTGCTCTTATAAGAGACCCCCAAAGAACTCTCTTACCTTTTCTGCCATGTAAGAACTCAGCGAGAAGATAGCCATCTATGAACCAGGAAGTCTGTCCTCACCAGACACTGAATCTGCCAGAACCTTGATCTTGGACTTCACAGTCTTCAGAACTACGAGAAACAAATTTCTGTTGTTTATAAGCCATCCAGTCTATAGTAGTTTGTTAGAGCAGCCCAAATGCAATAGGACATCAACCCTGGGTCTAAAGCAGGTATTACACACTGGATACTTTCAAGCTAAATTGCACACATACTTGTTTTCTTTCTTGTGGATGAGTACTGTTTATTTCCTTGATATCTTAACAATTTTTAAAAATTGAAGTATAAGATGATTCTGAAATATGCACAAATCAGTAATCCATGGCTAAACGAGCTATCACAATGTAAATATACCTTTGCAACCACCACTCAGGACAAAATATAGAACAGAAGCTCCCTCTTGTAACTCTCTTGTAAGCCTGCTTAATTATTCCCTCCTGCTTCTCTCCAAAGGTAACCACCATTTTGACTTCTTATATTTTAGGTTGGTTTTGCCTCCTTTTAACGTTTATATAAAACAACAATGTAGTACACATTCTGGGGGGTTATCTCTTTTGCTTAATAATATGTTGGTGAGATTCATCTGTGTTTTTGTATGTATTTGTAGTTTATTTTCATTTCTGAATAGTATTCCATTGTATTAGAATATGCTGCAATGTGTTTATCCATCCTATTATTAATAGACATTTGGTTTCTGCTAATTGGCTATTATGAACAATGATGCTATAAGCATTCTTTTACATGTTACATTGTTTTGAGGTCACCCGCCCACCCATTTTTGCTTCTATAGCTCGGGGTAGAATTGTTTGGTCATAGGATATGTATGGTGATCTTAAGATATGTCCATAAATTCTTCAACCCTCCTCCCTTCAAAAGGAGGAGACTAAATCCATGACCCTCAAGTGTGGGCTGGACATAGTGACTTACTTCTAATACATAGAATTGCAGAAGTGGTAGTGTATTACCTCCAGGCCTAGGTCATAAAAGGCATTATAGCTTCTTTCTTGTCCACTCTGGGAAAAGTCAGTTGCCAGGTCATGAGAATGCTCAAGCAGTACTATGGAAAGGTCCACATGGGGAGAAGGGATGGCTCACTCCCATGTGAGGAACCAAGACTTTCTGCCAATAATCAAGAGAGTGAGCCATCTTAAAAAGAAATGTGCCAGCTGCAGTCCGGTCTTCAGAAGAATTGCCATCTTGACTTCTAACTCATGAGAGACACTAAGTTAAAAACCATACAGCCAAACTGCTGTCAAATTCCTGACACACAGAAACAGTGAGGAAACATGTCTGTTGTTTTAAATCATTAAGTCTTAGGGTACTTTGTTATGTGGCAATAGATAACCAATGTGGTATGCATATGTTCAAACTTAGTAGGACACGCCAAAGATTTTTCCAGATCTCCAACACTACACACTATCTGTGTTTGAGATTTTTAGTTGTTCCACATCCTTGGCAACATTTGGAGCTAACAGTCTTTTCAATTATAGCTCTGCTGTGGGTGTGAGATGGTATTTTGCTGTGGTTTAATTTGCATTTCCCTAATGACTAATAGTGTTGAACACTTCTTCGTGTTTATCAGACTCTTGAACTTTTGGATATCTGTTCTTGAGTCTTGGTGGATTTTTTTTTTTAATTCACTTTTCTATCTTTTTCTTACTGGAGTTGCAAGTTTCTTATGTGTCCTGGATATAGTGCCTTTGTGATTATACAAGTTCAAAGTACCTTCCCTCAATTTGTGACTTGCCATTTTGCTCTCTTAATGCTATTGTTTGATAAACAGGTATTTTTATTATTTATTTTAATAAAGTTTAATTTATCAATCTTTTCCTTTAAAGTCCTTAAGGTTTTTGTGTTTTATATAAGAAATGCTGTCTTCCCCAGGTCACGAAGATTTTTTTCTTTATTATCCCGTACTAGTATTATATTTTGCCTCTTACACTGAGATCTACAAATCCACATGGAACTGAACTGTGAGATAGGGGTTAAGTTTAATTATTATTTATCTTATGGATAAACAATTTTCTGAGCACATTTTCATTGAAAATGAAATTCATTCCCTGCTGCCCAGCAGTGTCATCTTTACCCCAAATCAAGTGTCCATACATGTGTAAATCTGATTCTGGATGATCTTCCATTGGTCTATTTGCCTGTCCTTGTGCCAGTATCACACTCTTTTAACTATTATTACTCTACAGAAGTCTTGATATCTGCCAGAACAAGTCCTTCCACCCCATTTTTCTTCTTCATGAATGACTTAGCTATTCTTGGTTCTTTGCATTTCTACATATATTTTAGAATCGGCTTGTCAATTTCCATAAAAACCTGTTAGGGTTTTAATTGGGATTGCATTAAATCAATAGACCAATTTGGGAAGCATTGGAATTTTTATGTTATTAAGCCTTCCAATATAAGAACTTAGAAGAAATTTCACATATCTTTGATGTTAAATAGTATTATTTAATTTTTAACATTTTATCTGTTGTTGGTATATAGAGGTACAGTTAATTTTTAAATATATTGACCACAAGGTTAAATCCAGCAACTTCTTGTGTCTGGTTAATTTTCATTGAGTTCTAGAAATTATACATTAAAAGTTATAGATATTAGTTCTGATTTCACCTCAGAGATGTAGAGAGCTAGAAAGAGAGTTATTTTCATCCTTATGACAAGAAAATCCTGGAGAAACTGTAAAAAAAATGAAATTTCTTGAACCCCTAAGAGAACTGAGGTCACAGGGCAAAAATTCAACAAAATCTGGAAAAAGACAAGCTCATATACGCAAAAACAAGACCAGAGCATTTTATTACCTTAGCTGATGCTTCCAGATGCCATGTAAGCCAGTAACAAGAATCAGCTAGAAAACTTTAATAAATTGTTAAATGCTGAGTACGGGCTAGTGTGATACAGTAAACCCCTTAGGGTTCATACTTTCTTGCAGGTTTTTTTTTTTTTTTTCCTATAAGAACCCTGTATTAGTCTGTTTTCATGCTGCTGATAAAGACATACCTGAGACTGGGGAATTTACAAAAGAAAGAGGTTTAATTGGACTTACACTTCCACATGGCTAGGGAAGCCTCACAATCATGGCAGAAAGCAAGGAGGATCAGGTCACATCTTATGTGGATGGCGGCAGGCAAAGAGAGAGCTGTGCAGGGGAACACCCCTTTTTGAAACCATCAGATCTTGTGAGACTCATTCACTATCATGAGAACAGCGTGGGAAAGACCTGCCCCCACGATTCAATCACCTCCCACCAGGTCCCTCCCACAACGTGTGGGAATTCAAGATGAGATTTTGGTAGGGACACAGCCAAACCATATCAAACCCCACTAGGAGCTCAAGAGAAAAATTGGAAAAAATTCTTAGAAAGTTTTCATCACCAGGCCGGCTTGGTGAGGGGATAGCAACTACTGCCAAAACTCTGCTCAGACTCATCTATTCTATCTTCCCTATGGAACAGAAGGCTTACTCTGTAGGCATAAAGGAAGCAAAAATTTCATTCTTAGGGTGCTTGTGGCAACCCATTGCCACTGGGGGAGGAAAACAAGAAAAAAAAGTTTATCCCTGGGAGAAAGGCAAGAATAGGTTCCAGGCTTAGTACTAGATCTAGAGGAGGGGTTGTTCCACCAGTGAAGGTCCCCATGAAGCAGGTTCACAATGCCTGATTAGAATGGAAACCTAGGATAATCATTCTATGGTTCTCCCTGTGTACACATTAATAAATTTGTATGCCTTTTCTCCAAAAAAAGATACCTTATATGGTTTGGATTTGTGTCCCTGCTCAAATCTTATGTCAAATTGGAGGAGAAGACTGGTGAGAGGTGATTGGATCACGGGGGCAGATTTCCTCCTTGCTATTCTCATGATAGTGAGTGAATTCTCACAAGATATGATGGTTTGAAAGTGTGTGGCACTTTCCTCTTCCCTCCCTTTCCTGCTCCACCATGGTAAGATGTGCTTGCTTCCCCTTTGCCTTCCACCATGATTGTAAGTTTCCTGAGGCTTCCCACCCATGCTTCTATACAGCCTGTGGAACTATGAGTCAATTAAACCTCTTTTCTTCAAAAATTACCCAGTCTTGTGTAGTTCTTTAGATCAGCATGAAAATGAACTAATACAGAATATTGGTACCAGGAAAGTGGGGGATTGCTACAAAGATACCTGAAAATGTAGAATTGACTTTGGAACTGGGTAATAGGTAATAGGCAGAGGTTGGAACAGTTTGGAGGGCTCAGAAGAAGATAGGAACATGTGGGAAAGTTTGGAACTTCTTAGAGACTTGTTGAATGGTTTTGACCAAAATGCTGATAGTGACATGAACAATGACGTCCGGGCTGCAGTGGCCTCAGATGGAGATGAGGAACTTATTGGGAACTGGAGTAAAGGTCACCCTTACTATACTTTAGCAAAGAAACTGGTGGCACTTTGCTTCTGCCCTAGAGATCTGTGAAATTTTGAACTTGAGAGATGATTTAGGGTATCTGGTGGAAGAAACTTCTTAGTAGCAAAGTATTCAAGAGGTGACCTGGCTGTTTCTAAAAATGTACATTCATATGCATGAATAAAGAGATTATCTGAAACTGAAACTCATATTTAAAAGGGAAGCAGAGGCTGGGCGCAGTGGCCCATGCCTCTAATCCCAGCACTTTGGGAGGCCAAGGCGGGCGGATCACAAGGTCAGGAGATCAAGACAATCCTAGCTAACACAGAGAAACCCCATCTCTACTAAAAACACAAAAAATTAGCCGGGAGTGCTGGCGGGCGCCTGTAGTCCCAGCTAGCTACTCTGGAGGCTGAGGCAGGAGAATGGCGTGAACCTGGGAGGCAGAGCTTGCAGTGAACTGAGATCATGCCACTGCACTCCAGCCTGGGCGACAGAGCAAGACTCTGTCTCAAAAAAGAGTTGGGGGGTGGGGGTGGGAAGCAAAGCATAAACGTTTGGAAAATTTGTAGCCCAGCCATTTGCATAAGTAAAGAGAAGCCAAATGTTAATAACCAACACAATGCGGAAAATGTCTCTAGGGCATTTCAGAGACTTTCATAGCAGCCACTCCCATCACAGGCTCAGAGACCTAGGAGGGAAAAATGGTTTCATGGGCCAGGCCCAGGGCCCAACTGCTCTGTGCAGCCTCAGGATATGGCGCCCTGCATCCCAGCTGCTCCAGCTCCAGCCATGGCTAAAACGGGCCAAGGTACAGCTCAGGCCATGCCTTCAGAGGGTGCAAGCCTCAAGTCTTGGTGGCTTCCACATGGTGTTAGGCCAGCAGGTGTGCAGAAGGCAAGAGTTGAGGTTTCAAAACTTCTGCCTAGATTTCAGAGGATGTATGGAAATGCCTGGATATTCAGGCAGAAGTCTGGTGAAAGGGTGGAGCCCTCATGGAGAATCTCTATTAGGGCAGTGCAGAGGGGAAATGTGGGGTTAGAGCCCCCACACAGAGTCCCCACTGGGGCACTGCCTTGTGGAACTGTGAAAAGAGAACCATCATTCTCCAGACCCCAGAATGGTAGCTCCACCAACAGCCCACACTGTGCACCTGGAAAAGCCTCAGGCACTCAACACCAGCCTATGAAAGTAACCAAAGGGGCAGTACCCTGAAGAGCCATTGGGGCAGAGCCACCCAAGGCTATGGGAGACCACCCCTTGCATCAGTGTGCCGTGGGTGTGAGACATTGAATCAAAGGAGATTATTTTGGAGATTTAAGATTTAATGACTGCCCTGCTGGGTTTCAGATTTTAATGGGGCCTGTAGCCCATTTGTTTTGGCCAATTTCTCCCATTTCGAGTGGGAGCATTCACCCAAGGTCTGTACCCCTATTGTATCTTGGAAGTCACTAACTTACTTTTGATTTTACAGGCTCATAGACAGAAAGGACTTGCCTCGTCTCCAGTGAGACTTTGGACTGTGGACTTTTGAGTTAATGCTGAAATAAGTTAAGACTAAGGGGCTGCTGAGAAGGGATAATTGTATTTTGCAATGTGAGAAGAACATGAGATTTTGGAGGGGACAAGGGCAAAATGGTATGGTTTGGATTTGTGTCCCCACCCAAATCTCATGTTGAATTAGAGGAGAGGCCTGATGGGAGGTGACTAGATCATGGGGGAATATTTCCTCCTTGTTGTTTTCATGATAGTGAGTGAGTTCTCATGATATATGATGGCTTAAAAGTGTGTGGTACTTCCTCTCTCTCTCTCTCTCTCTCTCTCTCTCCCCCATTCTGCCATGGTAGGACATGCTTACTCCCCCTTCACCTTCTACCATGACTGCAAGTTTCCTGAGGCCTGCCAGCCATGCTTTTGTACAGCCTGTGGAACTGTGAATCAATTAAACCTCTTTTCTTCAAAAATTACCCAGTCTCAGGTAGTTCTTTATAGCAATGTGAAAATGGACTACTACAAAACCTGATCAGAACATCTGAGAACTGTCCCCTACCATCATAACTACTCTAATAAGCCACGTAAAATAAGAACAGAATATAGCTCAGAGAGTCGCAGGAGACAAATTCATTCTGTGGAGCAGTATGAAGGGAAGATCCAAAACAAAGCAGGGAAACACAAAGCCAAGTGGGGAGCAGATATTTAGAGAAACACTCTGGCAAATAGCCCATAGCCTAGCATAGGAATTACTAAAGAAATTTGAAGCCTATAGTGCACTGAGGTCAATGATACTAACAACAAACTTCAAATCCAACTAAACTCCACACTAAATTAATGTAAATCCCCATACTACTAAGGGCCTTGCAGAAGGAAAGGCATGTTTATCTGCAGCATAGAGTATATTTATCTCAGTATTTACTATCTTATACAGCACATCTAGCCTGTAACACAAAAACTAAAAGGCACACAAAATGGCAAGAAATAACAAAATTTGAAGAGACAAAGGAATCATCAGAATCAGATACAGATATGACAAAGATGTTGGAATTAACTGACATGGAATTTAAAATAGCTATAATTAATATATTAAAGGACCTATTGGAAAAGGTAAATAGCATGCAAGCTCAGATGGATAATTTCAGCAGAAAGACAAAAACTATAAGAGAGAATCAATAGAAATGCATGGACAGAAATAAACAATGCTTTAAACCAGCCTATCAGACCAGAGCAATAGAAAGTGAACTTCTGATCACCATACATTATGCATAGCAAAATATTGTTATGTACCCTATGTGTACAATTATTATTTGTCAATTAAAAAATAAAATTTTGAAACAATTTTAAAAGGTAAGAGAACTTGAAAATAGGTTAACAGAAATTACACAAACTGATATGCAGACAGGAAAAAGAATGAAAAATAAAACACAGAACCACTAAGAGCTGGAGGAAAACACCAAGTGATATAACATAAATGTATTGAAATTTAAGAGGATCAGAGAGACAGAATATAAGACATAAGAAATATCTGAAGAAATAATAACCAATAATTTGTTAAAATTAATAGCATACCTCCAACCACAGTTCTAAGAAGCTCAGCGAACACCGTGAAGTATAAATACCAAAAACCAAAAGCAAAAAACTCACTTCTAGGCATGTTAGATTCCAACCACTAAAAACCAAAGAAGAAAATTTTGAAAGTAGCCAGAGTAAAAAAGATATTACACATAGAAAAACAAGAATAAGAATTACAGCAGACATTTTCTTCCAGAAACCATGCAAGCAAGAAGACAGTAAAGGGACATATTTAAAGTGCTATAAGAAAGAAAACTGTTGACCTGATATTCTTTATGCAGCAAAAATATTTTTCAGAAGCAATGGAGAAATAAAGACTTTTTCAGACAAATACTGGTAAAATTCATTACCAGCAGACATACACCACAAGAAATTTTAAAAGAAAAGAAGTTTTTCAGGCAGATGAAATATGATGTATAATATGGGTTAGAAACTAGAATATACATGAAGAAATGAAGAGATTTGAAAACAGAATAAATGAGGGTAAGATAAAATTTATTATTACTTATATTTCAATGTGCTAAAAGATAATTGATTGTTTAAAGCAAAATTGTAACTGCATTATGTGTTTATAACATGGGTAAAAATAAAATAAATTATAATAGCACAATTGTAAAATTTACTGACAAGTTCTTAAAAGACTCAGTTAAAGAGGGACTACTTTTTAAAATACAATAAATTTACTTCAGAATGTAAATAGAAAGGATAATTACTATGACTTTTGAAGATTTTGAAAATAAATTAATAAGATATAGCCCTAATAGATGCTAAAATTATTATAAGATACTTTAAATCTATGTTAATTAAGAGTATGATACATAATTGTCCCCAAACTGTATATTATTTCACATACATGAAAGATTTTACAATATTACGAACAAAACATCACAAATCAGTGGAGGAGTAAACTAGAATTAAACAAATAATAAGGGAACAATTGGCTTAAAATTAGGGAAAGGATTTATTTACATTCTCACCTCACCAACTTAGTAAAGTCAGTTTTACACAAAGTTACATGTAAAACTGCAATCTTGGAAACCAAGAAAAGATAAAATAGAAAAGTTTTATTTCAAGTTGGGAAATGGGTTTTGTCAGATTAAAAGGGGTTGGAAGAAGTTGCATTAAAAAATCCATATTTTTACTACAAAATATATAAAATATCTGAATTTCAAAAATGTCTTAAGGCAAACATGTTTGGAAAAGAAAATATTTTAAAAATCTTAGAAAATTGAAGAAAAACAGCAAACTTGGAGTACTGATACACCTAACTTCAAGACTTATTATAAAGCTACAGTAGTCAAGACAGTGTGGTATTAGTAAAAGAATAGATTATAGATCAATGGAACAGAATAGAGAGCCCAGAAATAGACCTACAAAAATACAGTCAACTGATATTTGACAAAGAAGCAAATGGCATACAATGAAGAAGACACCATTTTCAACGAATAATGCTAGAACAACTGGAAATCCAGATGCAAAAAAAAAAAAAAAAAATCTACACACACACAAGAATTAGCTCAAAATGGGTCATAGGCCTAAATTTAAAATGAAAAACTACAATACTAGAAGATGACACAAAGGAAAATATAGATGACCTTGGGTCTATTCCTGACTGTGTAGGTACAACACCAAAGGCACAATGCATGAAAGAAAGAATTGATGAGTTATATGTTATTAAAATTAAAAATCTCTGCTTTGTGAAAGACACCGTCAAGAGTATGAAAAGACAAGACACAGACTGGAAGAAAATATTTGCAAAAAGACACATTTAACTTTTAAAAAACTGTTATCCAAAATACATAAAGAACTCCTAAAACTCAGCAATAGGAAAATTAACCACTGATTTAAAATGGGCCAAAAACCTTAATAGATACCTTACCAAAGAAGATATGTAGATAGCAAATGCTGTGCTTTGAATGTATCCCCTGAAAAGCAACTGTTAGAAACTTAATTACCAATGTAACAGTGTTGGGAGATGGGGCCTAATGGGATAATTTTAGGTCATGAGGACTCCCTCCCTCATGAATGGATTAATGTCATTATCACAGGAGTGGGTTTGTTATCACTGCCATAAGTTTGTTATAAAAGTGAATTAGGTTCCTTTTTGTTCTCTCTCACTGTCGCCCTGTCTTGCCCTTCTGCCTTCTGCCATGGGATGATGCAGCAAGAAGCCCCTTGAAAGATGCTGACAACTTGTTATTGGACTGCCCAGCATGTGAAACCATGAGTAATAAATTTCTATTGTTTATAAGTTACCCAGTGTCAGGTAGTCTGTTATAGCAGCACAAAACAGACTAAGACGGCTATCTTTCCATTTATCTTTGTCTTCTTAATTTCTTTCACTGATGCTTTGTAGCTTTCAGCATATAGGTCTTTTAGCTTTTTAAGTATATTCCTAAGTTTTTAAGAATTTTTGGTGCTATTATAAATTGAATTTTTTTCTTAATGTCCTTTGCAGATTGTTCATTGTTAGTGTATAGAAAAGCAACTGACTTTTCTGTGTTGATTTTGTATCTTCCAACTTTACTGAATTTGTTTATTAGATCTAAAATTTTTTTTTCTGGTGGAATCTTTAGAGTTTTCTATATATAAGATCACATCATCTGTGAACACAGATAATGTTACTTCTTCCTTTCCAATTTGAATGCCCTTTATTTCTTTTTCTTACCCAGTTGCTTGGCTAGGGCATCCAGCACTGTGTTGAATAGAAGTGATGAAGTAGGCACACTTACCTTGTTCCTCATCAAGGAAAAGCTTTCTGTTTTTCACCATTAAGTGTGATGCTGGCAGTGGGATTGTCACATATCCCCTTTATTATGCTGAGGTAAATTCCTTTTTTCCTTCTCTTCCTAGTTTGTTGAGGGTTTTATGATGAAAGAGTGTTGAATTTTACCAAATAATTTTCCTGTGTCTATCGAGATGACCATATGATTTTAATGATGTACCATATTGATTTTCATATGTTGAACCATCTTTGCATTCCAGGGATAAATCCCATTTGGTCATAGAGTATAATCCTTTAAATGTACTGTATGGTTTGCTAGTATTTTATTGAAGATTTTTGCATCAGGGATATTGGCCTGTAGTTTTCTTTTCTTGTAGTGTCTTTTTCTGGCTTTGCTGTCAGGTTAACACTGGCCTTGTAAAATGAGTTTGGAAGTGCTCCCTCCTCTTCAAATTTTTGGAGAAGTTTGAGAAGGATTAGTGTTAATTCTTCTTTAAATGTTTGATAGAATTCACCAGTGAAGCCATCTGGTCTTGGGCTTTTCTTTAATGGGAAATTTTTGATTGATGATTCAATCTGATTACTGGTTATAGGTCTGTTCAGATTGTCTATTTCTTTATGATTCAGCTTTGGTAGGTTGTTTCTAGGAATATGTCCATTTCTTTTGGGTTATCCAATTTGTTAGCACATAATTGTTCACAGCAGTCTCTTACAATATTTTTTAATTTCTGTGGCATCAATTGCAAGTCTCCTATTTCATTTTTTATCTTATCTGAATCTTCCTTTTTTTTTTTGTATAGAGACAGGGTCTTGCTATGTTGCCCAGGCTGGTCTTGGACACCTGGCCTCAAGTGATCCTCCCACCTTGGGCTCCCAAAGTGCTGGGATTACAGGCATAAGCCACCATTATGCTTTAATCATTATTTCCTTTCTCTGCTAACTTTGGGTTTAACTTGTTCTTTTTTTAGTTCTCCAACATGTAGAGTTAGATTTTTTATTTGAGATATTTTTAATATGTTTATTGTTATCAACTTCCCTCTTAGTATTGCATTTGCATTCCATAAAGTTTGGTATGTTGTGTTTCTGTTTTCTTTGTTTCAAGATATTTTCTAATTTCCCTTTTGATTCATTCTTTGATCCACTTGTTCAAGAGTATGTTGTTGCATTTCCACATATTTGTGAATTTTCTAATTTTCCTTCTGATATTGATTTCTGGTTTCATTCCATTGTGATTGGAAAAGATACTTGGTATGATTTCAATCTCAAATGTGATAGGACTGGTTTTGTGACCCAGTATGTGATCTATTAAAAAAATATACTGTGTGCTCTTGGAAAAAATGTGAATTCTGCTGTTAGGTAGAATGTTCTGTGTATGTTTATCAGGTCCATTTGGTCTATAGTGTTGATCAAGCCCCTTGTTAACTAATTGATCTTTTGTCTGGATGTTCTAACCTTTATTGGAAGTAGGGTATTAAAATCCTCTATTATTATAATATTGCTGTCTATTTCTCCCTTCAGTTCTGTCAGTGTTTGCTTCATATATTTAGGTGTTCTGACGTTGGTGCATATAAATTTATCATTGTTATATCTTTCTGGTGAACTGAACCTTTTATCATTATATGATGTCTTTCTTTGCTTCTTTTGACAAGTTTTGATTTAAATTCTGTTATGGTCTAAATGTCCCCCAAAATTCATGTGTTGAAACTTAATCCCCATTGTGATGGTTTTAAGTGGTGGAGCCTCTTGGGATGTGATTAAATAATGAAATATCTGCCTTCATGGATGGATTATAGCCTCATCAAATGCCTAGAGAGAACTAGCTTAGGCCGTTTTTGCTCTTCTACTGTTCCACCATGTGAGGACACAGCAATTCATCTCTTTTTGTCCTTCTTCCACCACGTGAGGATACAGCAAGAAAGCCTTCACAAGACTCGAATGCCAGCACTTTTGACTTCCCAATCTCCATAGCTGTAAGAAATCAATTTCTGTTATTTATAAATTACCCAATTTCAGATATTCTACTATAGTTGTACAAATAGACTAAGATAAAGTCTATTTTATCTTTTGTAGGTATGGCTACTCCTCCTGCCCTCTTTTGGTTATCATTTGCATGGAATATTTTTCCATCCTTATACTTTCAGCCTATGTGTGTTCTTAAATCTAAAGTGAATCTTGCAGACAGTTGCATAGTTGGATCTTATTTTTTTAAAACTACTTCAACTGTGCTATGTCCTTTGGGCAGCTTAGTCCATTTATATTAAAAGAAATTATTGATAGAAAAGGGGTTTTCTATCGACATTTTAAATTTTTTGTGTGTATGTTGTAGCTATCTTGTTGCTCTTTTTATCTCTTGCTGTCTTCCTTTGTGTTTCATTGATTTTTTTATAGTGACATGATTTTATACCTTTCTAACTTTCTTTTGTGGAAATTCCATAGGTATTTTCTTTGTGCTCATCGTGGGACTTACATAAAACAACTTACAGATATAACTATCTTTTTAAAGCTGATAAAACTTAAATTCAGTTTCATATAAAACTTTGCTTTTACTTCCCCCACACACACACTGTTATTGGTATCACAAATTATATTTTTAATAATGTACAGCCATTAATATATTTTTACAATTATAATTACTTATATGCTTTTGTTTTTTAACTTTTATACCAGAATTAAGTGATTTACACAATACTGTTAATTATTACAGTATTGTGTACCTATCTCTATCTTTACCAGTTAGCTTTATACTTTCATGTTTTTTAATTTTAACTTTTTTATTTTTATTATACTTTATATTCTAGGGTACATGTGCACAACATGCAGGTTTGTTACATATGTATACATGTGCCATGTTGGTGTGCTGCATCCATTAACTCATCATTTACATTAGGTATGTCTCCGAATGCTATCCCTCCCCCCTCCCCCACCCCACAACAGGCCCCAGTGTGTGATGTTCCCCTTCCTGTGTCCAAGTGTTCTCATACTTTCATGTTTTTGTATTGCTGTTTAGTATCTTTCCATTTCAACTTGAAGGACTCTCTTTAGCATTTCTTGAAAGGCAACTCTAGTGATTATCTTATTCTGCTTTTGTTTGTTTAGGAAAGTCTTTATTTCTCATTTTTGAAGGTCAGTTTTGCCAGAGAGAATATTCTTGGTTGGCTAGTTCTTTTCTTTCAGCGCTTTTAATACACCATCCCATTCCCTTTTGTCCTTCAAAGTTTCAGCTAAGAAATTCATTGCTAATCTTATAGGAGTGTCCTTGTATAATGAACTGCTTTTCTCTTGCTGCTTTCAAAATTCTCTTTTTGACTTTCGACAATTTGATTATAATGTGCTTCAGTGTGGATTTGTTTGGGTTCATCTTATTTAGGCCTATTGGGCTTCTTGGATCTGTAGTCCATTTTCTCCCTCAGATTTGAGAAGTTTTCAGCCAATATTTCTTTAAATGAACTCTCCAACCCTTCTCTTTCTTAGACTGCTATAACACATATATTGGTCCGTTTGATGGTGTCCAATAAGTCTCTCAGGCTTTCTTTACTTATTTTCTTTGTTGTTATTTTTGTTGTTCCTTTTTGCTCCTCTGGACAATTTCAAATGACTTGTAATTGAATTGCTGATTATTTCTTCTGCTTGATCAAGTCTGCAGTTGAACCCCTCTAGTGAATTTCTTAGTTCAGTTAAAATTGCATTCTTCAGTTCCAAAATTTCTGTTTGGTTCCTTTTAATATTTTCTATCTTGATTGAACTTCTCATTTGTTCATGCGTCACTTTCCTGAACTCACTGAGCATCAATATGACAGTTATTTAGAATTTTTTTTGTCAGATAATTCATATACCTCTGTTTCTCTAGGATCAGTTCCTGGAGATTTATTTTGTTTCTTTGACTTGACCATTTCTCCTGTTTCTTCATATTTCTTAGAACTTTGTGTTGGTATCTGCATATTAAAAAAACAAAACAAACAAACAAACAAAACCAGCCACTTCTTCCAGTCTTTACCAGCTGGCTTGGTACTGTGAAAGACCTTCATAATCTCTCTCCTGGCTAAAGATTTTGGGGACCTCTCAAACATTTTCTGTGGATACGTTTTCTCTGGACTTGTGCACATAGATTCCTAATTAGAGAGATTTTCTGGCTTTTATGAGCTCATAATGTCTTGCTCCCTCTGTTGTCTATCTTCTATAGTGTGTGTCCTCCAAAGTAGCAGCACACTGTCCAGCTCTTTTTTTGTTCTTGGCAGCCCCTACTCTTCTAGTGTATGTTAGACCTTCTCTGCCTTAAGTGGGGCTACATGGAAACCAGTCCCTTTGGCAGCCCCCTGAAAAGCCAGAATTCTGGACACATGTTCTTTTCTTCTCTTGCCCTCCTGAAGAAGAGGGCACCGAGCTGTATTGGCCTCTGCTGTGCCACAGGTCCTCTGAAATAGCACCACGCTGTTCGGCTCTTTGGTTTCTTTCCATGGGGTCCCAGGCATCTAGAGTATGCCAGTGATTCAAGACAGGCAAGAAAGAAACCAATCCTATGGGCATTTCCCCATTTCCCCAAAAAGCAGGAATATTGGTTGTATGCTTCACTCTTTTCCATGTCCCCTAGGGATAGGCCACTGAACTCTTATCAGTCTGTATCTGCTATGGCAAGAACCCTCTAGGACAGCAATATATCACCCAGTATTTTTTTGTTCTCAGTGTCTCCCAGGCATCTAGAGTATGGTGGGTTCTATTAACTCTCTAAGACAAGTGAGACAGAGGCTAGTCCCTCAGGCAGCCCCCAATAAAGTCAGAACTTTGTTTTTGGTTGTTTTTTTTTTTGAGACGGAGTCTCGCTTCTTCACCTAGGTTGGAGTACGATGGCGCAATCTCAGTTCACTGCAACATCTGCCTCCCGGGCTCAAGCAATTCTCCTGCCTCGGCCTCCCAAGTAGCTGGGATTACAGGCAGGTGCCAGCACGCCTGGCTAATTTTTGTATTTTTAGTAGAGATGGGGTTTCACCATGTTGGCCAGACTGGTCTCAAATGACCCTGACGTCAAGTGATCTGCCTGCCTCGGCCTCCCAAAGTGCTGGGATTACAGGCATGAGCCACCGCGCCTGGCCAAAAAGTCAGAGCATTGGATGTATGGTCCGGTCTTCTCATTTCTTCTTCAGGGAGAAGCCAAGAACTGGGAATTTCCTCCTAACCATGTGGCACTGTGCCAAGAGGACAGACTATGGTGAAGGTATACCATGAATTGTCTTACTAGCTTCCGTGCAGCTGTTTTATTGCTCACCTGGTGTGATGTAGCCTCTTAGCCAGCTTCTGGATTTCTTACAAAAGGAATTGGTCTGTGTATTATTGTTAAATTAATGTCTCTGTGGGAGGGAGCACAGGCTGGGGTTTCTTATTCTGCCATCTTGCTGACGTTCACTGTGGTTTTGATTTGCATTTCCTTAATGACTAGTGGTTTTGAGCATCTTTTCATGTGAGTATTGGCCATTTGTATATCTTCTTTGAAGAAATGTCCGTTCAACTCTTTTGCCTACTTTTTAATTGTTTGTTGTTTCTTCTACAAAGTTGCAGGAGGTTTTTAAATAATATATTCTGGATACCAATCCCTAAACATTTATTGTTTTAAGGAAATAAATTTTGAGATAATTTGTTATATGGCAATGGATAACTAATAAATACTAAAAACTCCTAAATATATATACTAAATATATTAATTAGAAAATTGTAATATAAAAATATGAACAGCTAAAATTGTCTGATATTAGAAAGATAATTTTTCTACAATGTATACCTTTTTTGTGTGTATGAGACAAGGTCTCATTACGTTGCCCAGGATGGTCTCAAACTCCTGGGCTCAAGCAATCTTTCCACCTCAGCTTCCTGAGTAGCCAGGGTTACAGATACGTGCCATTGCAGTCAGCTTCCACAGTGTATACTTGATGTACTATTAATGTACTATTTAATGACTACTAAAAAGTTTACGATAGCAGGAGAAAATGCTTATGCTATCTTAAATAAAAATTTGAGTGTATGTATTGATACCAAGAAATGGAAATTTGAGTGTGTACACTGATACCAAGAAACTGAAAAATGACATTCCATACCTTTAATATTTATTATGTTTAACAAATGAGGTTTACATGGATGTTTTTATCTTATTTCTGATATGTCATGTAGTTATAAATACTATTTTATTTGCATTCCTGCTCTGCAATAATTTTGAAGATAGATAATTTATTTTATATCATTGCTATCTTCATTTTTTAAAATTCTCAAATCCAGATGAAATTATCAAAGTCGATAAAATAATAATTGTTCTATCTTCTTATTTGAAGATTAGTAACGTGTTGATTTTGCTTCCTTTCTCTAGTTAGCAGTGATGTCATCTGTTATTTTTAAACTTCCTTAAAATAATATATGTTATCTACTTCTAATAATTTTTTCTTATTTACCATTTTGGTCTAAACTAATTCACAATTATTTCGTCTTATTTCTCCATGTTTAACTTGCGTTAAGGCTCAGCACTGGTGTTTTCAGCCATGGCTTCTCCATTTTAAGCCTTTCTATTTTAATTCATTTATTATTCTGGAATATATCCTTAAATAATTTATTTAGAAAGGCTGTCTTGGTGATGGTATTTCTGTTGCAGTTGTTGTCTTGCCTGCTTGGTGACATATTTCTATTGAGTTCACACTTAACTGGCATCTTATCTAGGTAGATAATGCTAACTCAAAATTCCGCAGATATTGTTCTGCTATTTTTTGCCATTTAGGGTTGAATAAGATGCCAAGTTGGTTTTTGTTTCTCTGTAGTCATCCTATGTTTTCATTTTGTTTTTTGCTTGGCGTTTGGAATTTAAAATGTTCACATTGATTTGCCTGGATGAGATTCGATTTTCATAACTTTGCTTTGACATACTAAACAGTTTGAGTTCCTAGATAATGCCCATTTTAATTCATACGAGGAAATATCTTCTAGTATAGTTTCTGCTTGATTCATTTTATGTTTGTCTCTTAGGGACATCTATTAATTTTATAATGCTGTGTTTTTTTCAGGCTTCTGTTTCAGAATATTCTCTTTCATCAGTTTAATCCTTGGCTATAGTAGGAATGAAATAATAAAAGCAGTAGTTTCTGTTTGCTCTCCTTGGTTATGCAGTCCTCACAGAACATCTCTCCACCTCCCACCCCCACCCCAGCTCAGTGAAACTCTCCATACCTTGGTTGTGGAAATTGGCAGGGGTGGGTGGCTACTCACTCCCAATCCACATCCATAATGAATCACTTTTTATTATCTTACCAAAATCTGTAGATTATTCTATTTTGTAGCTGTGGAGATTTGTTTTCTCTTTCTAATTATTTTATTTTCTAGGTTTTTTGAGGGAATTTCAAGAGGGGAGATTTTTTTTAGTCAGGTTCATCTTAACGTCATGTCTGGAGCTCAAGCCACTGAATTATATATTTTTTAATAGATGTAGACCTACGTCAACGAATTTAAACTGCAAGGAAAGGGTTAAATTTCTTCCTCAAGTGTGGTCAAAATCTGTAGAAAAAAGAGGAACAGCTTCTCTTAAAGAAAGTTAGCTGGGTAGGTACACAGTCATTGCCGAGGAAGGCTTGCACAGGGTGAAAGCTTTGCTTCTCTGCTGCTGTAACAGGGACTACCACAGACACACGGACGAGTGGGGTCATTTCCAGATATTAGGCCACAGCAGAAGCAGACAAAATGGATCCCCAGTGGTGAGTAATAATTCTTATTCTTTGCAGAGAAGTTATGAGTTGAGACTGCAGTGAAAGGCTGAGGTTGAAGATGGTGCTTTGTTGTGTGTCCTCCACTTAGTTCCTAAGTGGAGAAGCCTTTATTTTTTCTACAAAAGATCTTTGTCACATGAAGGTGAGAATTATTTGCAATGCCCAAAGCAGTTTATTGGTGGTAGTTATATATATCTTTTAGGTGCCTAATTTTGGTTTTGTAAATTTGTTATTCAAATACTGAATGTTATGGTCATTGATTTTAAGTGAAGAATCAGGAATTTTTAAAATATCTTCCTAAGAATGACAAATAACAGGGAATATGTTTTTTGTCTACCAGGGTCAGTTTGGTCTGAGGGTGGAGGAATGAGATAGAGAAGATAGAGGGTGAGAGATCAAGAAAAAGAAAGAGAAAAAAGTGATATAAGGAGAAAATACAAAACTCAGTTAATATGTCATAGTCAAGCCATGGGAGATTCTGGGCAGGGTTGGGTAGTGGAAGGATGTAGAGTGATTAAATTAGTTACCATGTATTGAACATGCATGATGTGCTGTGTACTTTACTAGTGTTATTTCACTGAATTTTATTATTCACAATGACTTTTGGAAAGATATCATCATTCTTTTTGACAGATGAGGTAACTGTGGCTTAAAGAGGCTAAATACACTTGCCCAAGTTCACACTATTCATAAGGCGTAGAGCTAAAATCTTTCCTGCCCGCTTCACTGTGCGCCAGAAGGTTTCTCCATGCTGTGGAAACTTCCTGGAAGGAGTCACACCCGCCCTTCTCTTGGATGGTGGCAGCTGGCACCAATCACTATGTATTTATTTATTTATCTACTTTTAATTATTTATTTTTCAGACAGAGTCTCGCTCTGTCGCCAAGCTGGAGTGCAGTGGCGCAATCTTAGCTCACAGCAACCTCCGCCTCTAGGATTCAAGCCATTCTCCTTCCTCAGTCTCATGAGTAGCTGGGACTATAGGCGTGCGCCACCACGCCCGGCTAATTTTTGTATTTTTAGTAGAGAAGGGGTTTCACCATGTTGGCCAGGATGGTCTCGATCTCTTGACCTCGTGATCTGCCCGCCTCAGCCTCTCAAAGTGCTGGGATTACAGGCGTGAGCCACCGCGCCCAGCTGTCACTAGGTACTTATAATTACTGTTCTTTGAAACTCGAAGTAACTTTCATCTACCCAGTGCATACTGGTTTCAGAAAAAGCTTTGTTGCTTTTATTTCAGAAGATTAAAATTTAATTTTCAAGTAAAGACTCCTTTTGCTCAAATGGAATTTTGAAATGTTATACTCGTATGAAGAAAAAAAGAATGTCAGAATTTATCATTTTTATGGTACCATAGAGGGGATACTACTTAATTATGCCAGCACTGTCTGCAGAGGTCTAAAGAACCACAGGCTGCTGTCTATATTGAACTTGTTAAGATTCCTTTTGTTTCAGAGTGCCTGAAGATTGGTCATGAACCAAAAATGGCCGTTAAACAATGTTTACTCTCATAAGAGGCGAAGTAAACCCAAATTAAAACAACAGTGAAGTATCATTTTTTTCTCTATGAAAGAGATAAATATTAAATTTTAAAAAGCAAGTAAGCAAGAACCCTCCATCTTGCTAAGAAGAGAGGATTATTTATACCCTAGTTGCCCACTAATGGAGATATCATCTTTCTGGATAATAATCTAGTGATACATATCAAAGCTTTTAAAATGTATATGCCCTTTAACCAAGAAATTCACCTTTTAGGAATTTATTCTAAGATATAATAATACATGTTTGTAAAGTTTTAGTGATGGATATTTTTCTTGCTATTGTTTCTAATAAGGAAAATCTTAGAAACAACTTACATGTTTAAAAACAAGTGATTGATTGTTTATGGAACATCCATAATGGAATACCATGTAATTATTTAAAATTCCATTGTAGAACAATTCATAATATATTTAGTTAAAGGGGAAAAATGCAGAACGAACAGTGATGTATACAAACAATATTAATCAGAAATATAGGTGGTTTGTATTTTCTTCTGTGTGATTTCGAACTTGAATCCCATCTGCAAGCAGAAAAATAAAGCTAAATATTTAAGATTAAAAAAAATAGCTGTTTTTTTTCAGAGAAGCAACAATCTAGTGGTGTGTGATAATTTATAAGTTGCGAGATTCCATAGTTAGGGCTTTAGCCCTTTGCATTTATCTTTTGTCATCTCTTGAATCCTCTTCAAAATACACCCACTCTACCCATAACTCATTAGATCTTGAAAGCAATGTTCTGATAGAATTTTATATTTAGAACAGGCCGGAGCACTCTTCCCTTATTTTACAGAAGTGATTGCATGACTCTCTAGGGTGAGTTGCATATTGAGAGGGAAGACAATGCAGTGGCTAAGTGGCCACACGTTGAAGCCAGGCTGCTGGGGTTTGAATACCAGTTCCCCAACTTCCTAGCTATGTGATTTTGGACAAGTTGCTTAACCATTGTAATTCCAAGTTTCTTGTCTGTAAAATGGGGATATGGTAATATGTCATAAAGTAGTTGTGAGATTTTAATGAGATAATCCATATAAAGTGCTTAGAACTTTGTCCTGCTAAGTACTCAGGAATTGTTAGTAGTTTTTATTACTATTATTGTTTGGATTAAGAAACAGAGGAAAAGTGATTTGTCCAAGATTATACAACCACTTAACGGCTTTACTAGGAACAGAATGGAGGAAGGTTTTTTCTAGCAGAAATGTTCAGTATCCTCTGAGCCTGGCAGGACAACCCCAGGTTGTGCTTTTGGGATGCAGGAGCCGATCTGAAACAAGCAGTACCCAAGGACAAGGCCAGCCTCCAGGGAGTGACTGATCAGAGTGGGAAGCCAAATGGTAGAAAGCCAAGTGAAGTTAGGGAAACTGAAAGTCAAGTTAGGAGGAGGAATGAAGCCTGGAGCAAAGAGCTACTATAAGAGAGAGCAAATGACTCAGAGACACTCATGGGAGGTTAATGTGGTTTGAAGTCTCAAGGTCTGGGTAATTAAATAGACAAATGGGGTTTAGATGCATGGGGGAATTTTAAGTATAGCTTTGAGAAGATGCCTAATGGGGAGTAATAATAGAGGATGAAACTGGGTGGGGTCAGAACAAGGAGCTCAGAGTCCAGGCATCCAGCTATGATCATCCTAAAGGAACAGCCTAAGTTTGAAGAATCATAAACAGAGACATTATAAAATTTACTTTAAAAAAAATCCCCTGGCAGAAGAATGAGAACTGATTTGGAGTGACAAGGCGATCATTTAGGAGACTATTGGAGTAAGCCAAGGAGAAATGGTGAGGGCATGAAACCAGGGCAGTTATGGTGGAATCAGAGAGGAGAGCATGCATTTAAGAGATATTTAAGCACCAGAATTGACAGAATTTGGTTTTTGACAGATGTAGACACTAGGAGGGGAGGAGAGATCTAGGTGCATAGTGGCATCCTTCACAAAATGGAAGGTATAGGAAGCAGAGTGGGTTTGTGCCAGGCAGAGAGAAAGGACAGATGGTGAATTCCTTCTTTAACGTGTTGAGTTTGAGGTGCCTGTGGAGCAGCTGGATGGAGATGTTCAAGTAGACAAGTAGATATTCAGGTGCAAGTTCGAGAAAGAAGAATGGCCTGGAAGGCACATGAAGAGTCTTCTGCATAAGTACAGTTGATAGCTGAAATTCTCATTGTGGGTCAATCCAGTAGCAGAGAGGATGGAGGACTGAATTGAGAGGAAGCCAAGGACAGAACCTGGAAAACCTCGACATTTAAGGAGGGAGATGAGGAAGAAGAATCTACAACAGATACTGAGGAGAGGCTAGAGAGACTAGAGCAGCCCAGGAGAAAAGTGGTGTCATAGAAATCAAGTGGGCCTGTAGTCCCAGCTACTTGGGAGACTGAGGCACGAGAATAGCTTGAACCCAGGAGGCAGAGGTTGCAGTGAGCTGAGATAGCACCACTGCACTCCAGCCTGGGTGACAGAGTGAGACTCCGTCAAAAAAAAAGAAAGAAAGAAATCAAGTGGGGAGATGGATGCAAGAAAGAGGAGAATGCATCCATGGAAAGAGCATATTTACCAAGCTTCAGTGTTGAGCACGTGAGATGTGACATAAAAGGTAACTGTAGTGACTACATGCTAAGCGTTGAACTGTGGCTCCCTCAAAGTTCATATGTTGAAGTCCTAACTCCCAGGACCTCAGGATTTGGTCATATTTGGAGATAGGGTCTTTACAGAGATAATAACATTTAAATGAGGTCATTAGGGTGGGTCCTAATCCAAGACAATTGTGCTTATTGCAAGAAGGGGAAACACACAGTGGGAAAGCAGTGTGAAGACACAAGAAGACGGCCATCCACATATAAGCCAGGGAGAAAGGCTTGCAGCAGATTCTTTCCTCACAACCCTCAGAAAGAACCAACCCTGTGGATACCTTAAGTTTGGACTCCTGGCTTCCAGAAAAAAAATAAATTTTTGTTGTTTAAGCCACCGCAGTCTGTGGTACTTCGTTACCACAGCCCCAGCAAACCAATACACTTGGCGAGAGTGCATACAGCCAGAGAAAGAAGCTGTGAATAAGTGCATCAGGGAGGAGGGAAAGAAACCAAAACAGGATTGCATCACTTAAATTAAGAGTAGAAACATTTCACAAAGCAGAGTGTAGTCACAGGTCAAATTCTGCAGAAAGGCGAAGTAGGAGAATGACTGAAAATGTCAGTCCAGAGGCCCTCAGTGACCTTTGCAGAACGCTCCCAGTTGAGTGGAGGCAGTAGACTTTGGAGAGCTCTGAAGATGGAAGCAGCACAGACGGTCTCCTGCAGAAAGTCTGGTGATAAAATGAGACCTCCTCACTGGAGTAAACTCACCTCTGCTGTCCGTGGAAATAATCTGGAGCCAAGCCAGCTAGACCCGGAGTTCTTCCCTCCTCCATTTTAAAGGTTAAACAGAGCTGAGGTCAATGGCTCATGCTTGTAATCCCAGTGACTCAGGAGGCTGAGGTGGGAGGATGGCTTGAGGCGAGGAGTTCAGTTCAAGACCAGTCTGAGCAACATAGCGAGACTCTCATTCCTAAAAAAAAAAAAATTTTAATTTAAATTAAAAAAAAAAAAAAGGCTAACCAGAAATAAAATTCGATACTTTATTTTTCCCACCCAAAACTAGTTTGGGAAGGATTTCTGGAAGAAAATAATTTTTGCAGTCATTTTACATGTTGGATTTTCAGTACATATACAGATTCTATTCTGTAGTGTCAGTTCAGAGGCAAGCTATAATTTGAGGCTTTGCAGAGGTAAAGCCTCTGGTGAATCTGGTGATATAAAGAAGAAAACAAGCCCAAGAGAAATTTCAGGGATCATTTATAATTTACATCAATAAGCAGATTGGGGAAAAAAAAAACCCATTGGAGATTGGAATAGAGAAACATTTTCTTAGAAAGCTTTGAGTCAAAATTAATCTTTCTCTAGTGGCAGGAATATGATAAGCCAAACAACCCTAATGTCACAGCTCTATATTATTAGGCATCAGATTAATCAGATTTGCACTAAAACATCAAGTAAAAATAAAAGGAATGAACATTTGGTTAAGTGAACCAACTAGTCAATACAAGCCAGAAACTGGTAAAACTGGATAAACCTAAAATACTTAGCTACCCAAAGGCCAACCTAGATTATCACCCCAATCTTACAATTATTTTCAACCTACTAAACAATAAATCTTTATCAAGAGTCTGATAGTTTAAGGTACTGTGATGAACACAAATGAAATCACTGATACCTTTTTTTAGTCTATTTAGAAATAGAAACCCGCAATTACGAAATGACAAAAGCAATTAATGCAGTTAATAATTCAGTAATTGTTTTAAAAAGAAATAAACATGACAAAGTTCATTCTCACTAAATACTAAAGAAATGCCAATTCAAACACCAATGAGATATTTTCCTGTATCAGATTAGACAGTAAAACAAACAATCCAGTTAGAAAAATGGGCAAAAGATATAAAAAGACATTTCCCCAAAGAAAATATACAGATGGTGAACAACCACATAAGACAGTCAACGTCATTTGCCTTTATGAAAAAATTAAACCACTACCTACCTATAAAAATGGTTAAAATAATAAAAAATAGTGACAACACCAAACGCTGGCAGGATGCAGAGAAACTGGATCATGCATCCATTGCTTGTTGGGAATGTACAATGGTCAAGTCACTCTAGAAAACAGTTTGGCAGTTTCTTATAAAACCAAACATGCATTTAATATATGACCCAGCAATGCGTTCTTGGGTTTTGATCCCAGAAAAATAAAAGCCTATGCTCCTGAAAAAATCAGTATATGAATATTTATACCAGCTTTATTCATAATAGTAACAAACTGGGGAAAAAAAGTCCCTCAGTGGGTGAATAGTAACACAAACCGTGTGTGCAAGATGTTACCACGGAAGGAAGCTGGGTGAAGGGTACACAGGACTTCCCTATACATATTGTCAATTTATTTTGAATCTATAATTATTTAAAAAATTAAAAGTTTAAAAAGTAGAAAAAAAAACAAAAATGTTCATCTTCACTAAATATTAAAGAAATGCCAATTCAAACACAAGATATTATCCTTTTACAAATTAACAATTTATGTGGATTTTGGGATGGTTGGGAGTAATCATGCTAATAAGTATGCAATAAGAGTATACCTTCATATACTACTGATTGTGGGAATATGAACGGGTAGAACATTTCTGGAAAGCAATTTCTGTCAACATATATCAAGAGTCTTAAAAATGGTTGTGCAAGCAGACACCCTGGGCACTTCCAATTTGTCTATGTTCTTAGTAAATTTTTTTTCAGTTCATTCAGCATCTTTGTTCCAGGCACTGTGCTAAACATTAAAAATAAAGCAAAGATGAGTAAACATGATTTCTGTTCTCAAGAATTTCAGTTTTGTGGTAAATATATCAAAGGTGATTTTTTATAAGAGTTTTTTATAACTGTGTGACGTTTCATAGGAGCATGAAGGTAGCTGTTTCCTATTTGCCTGTAGGCATATGATGTCTTAGGTAAATGCAAGGGTTTTGAGTTAGTTTGGTTGGTGTCAAATAATAAGTAGTTAATAAATCATCTTCTATTTATTAGTGGTATCACTTTGGGAAACCTATCAGCTTCCTGAACTTCAGTGTCCTCTGTAAGATGAGGCTACTAGCACTTGCCAATGCCATGAGGAATATAATAATTTATAATGGACAGGAAGTCCTATGGAAAAAAAATATTTTAGGACTCGCATTCTTTGCTTTAAAATCTATTATTTCCTATATTTTTAATTGTCAGAGTTCTCTAGCTCTGCCTTTCTGATTGATTTCCAGCAGATGGACTCTTACCTATAACCTAGAAGTTGCTATAGTAGATCTCCTAACTATAGATAAGAGAAGGGCATGCCAAATGCAGTTCAATCAGGTGAAAGTCAAGGAACAAAGCCGCCTAAAATAAATTTTATGTAAGGTAGGATGCCAAAAACATTAAAATAAAATTCTATTCTATAATAGTAATCATGTAAGTGCTTTCATGACATTGTCTATGAAAACCTGCTTTTTCGCTTTCTGGACTTCTAAGTAAGTAAGCACGTAGAAAGAATTTTTTTTGTTTTAAAGACGGAGTCTCACTCACTTTGTCACCTAGGCTGGAGTGCAGTAGTGCAATCTCAGTTCACTGCAACCTTCACCTCTGGGGTTCAGCCTCCCCAGTAGCTAGGATTACAGGCACATGCCACCACACCAGCTAATTTTCTTGTATTTTTAGTAGAGACACAGTTTCATCATGTTGGCCAGGTTGGTCTCAAATTCCTGACCTCAAGTGATCTGCTCACCTCAGCCTTCTAAAGTGCTGGATTATAGGCATGACCCACCACGCCTGACCTAGGAAGAATTTTAGAAAGAAAGCTCCATATCAGGAATTGAGAAGCCGGTGTTTTAATTGAGAATATATTTGCACAAGTCTTGGCATAAACATTGGTTTACAAACAAACATACAAAGTAATGTTCATTAATCTTGCATCAGGAGCTGCCCAACAACTCCGAAAAGTCAGCTTATGCAAAACCAGCCGAGGACAGATGAATCAGTCAAACAAGAGGGAAAGGGGAAGGGAAAGTGTCGTTCACAGGCAGTCTTTGAGGCAGTGCATAAACTATGCCTCTCCACCATCCAGACAAGACAACTGTGACACAGGGTTGACAAAGCAGGACAATAAAGGGTAGCTGCTCGTAAGGTGGGGATGATGCTGGAGCAAGGGGGTGCCCCAAGAGGCAAAAAAAAAAAAAAAAAAAAAAAAAGATAGCAAACAAATATGTCAAAATAGTCATAGTAGTTACCTCCTGGTTGGTGGGATTATGGAAATAGGATTATTTCTTTGACTAAAATTGCCAGATCTTCAGTACAACTACATTGCTCTGCTGAGCAGGATGAAATCAAGTTGAAAAGTAATCTAGTAGTGAGGTACAGCCCCTATGCCACGAGTGGCCAACATAGATCCTCAGATGACGGAAGTGAGTGATGCAGGCCTGTGGTTTATGTACAGCTCCATGACGTATGAATGGCAGAAGCTGTGTACGCCCACAGGCGAGTCCCATTTCGAGGAGTACTTCTGGTCACCACTCTGTCGTCCTGTGTATAAGGATGTGGTTCAGAACAGCCAAGTCTTATATTTCAAGAGGAGCCAGAAAGGCAAACTTACCAGTGAAATCCTAATATTTATATAATGGCTCAATGTCTGGAGGGGCTGGTTTGGTATAAACCACCAATTTTACCTCTGACCTCTGTTAGTGCATCAGAGGTTCAGGAGAGAGTGAGAAAATTGTAAATTGACTATTTTAGGAATATTATATTGGGGCCCAGGCTGCAGTGAGTCAGAGCTAGAAAGTAGGGGGCTGGAACTATTTGACTATTAATTTATTCAATAAAGTTTTATTTAATGTTAGAAAGATGAAGATGAATCAGATGGAAATCCTGTTTAGAAGCTTCTATGGGAAGAGATATCACCATAGCTAATATGTCTTAGCCTCTGACAGGAATTATGGCATACTCTATTGTATCATATATGATCTCGTTTAATCATCATAACCGCAGGAGGTAAGTACTATCATCCCGGATTTTCCACAAGTGAAAACTGAGTCTTGCTTAGTTACACAGCTGACAACAGAACCAGGATTCCAAATGCCAATCTGATCCCAGAGCCAAGCTATGAACAACCATGCTATATATTATTATGGCAGATCAGGGAAGGAAGACATTACTTCTAGCAACAAGAAACATTTGTGGATGAAAAGATTTGAGCTTGGAGAGAGCTGTGTTGAGCCATGTCCAAAACAAGTTCTGGCAACCATATGATAAAGGTAAAAGCCAGAGATTGAAAAGTAAAAGCTTGTGGACTAAAAATGGTCCTTAGACAGAGAGTCATCAAAACAACAAAAAAAACCAAAAACCTTAATCATAATTAATTGCGAATATTTCAAAAATCTGGAGAATTCACATAAGTTTAGATTTCCAGCTCTTCCGGAGAATTAGAATATCTAGTAACAGTGTGCTAATAATCCCAGATGCATATACTGCATGAAACATTTTATCATCCATAGGCTTCTTAATTTCCTTAACAGCAGTAATATTAATAATTTACATAACCTGAGAGGCTTTCACCTCAAAACGTAAAGTCCTAATTGAACAACCTCCTACTAACTTAGAGTGACTATACGCATGGTAACAACTGGTGAATCTGGCAGAGGCTGCCCAACTTCCAATGGGGTATAAGCTATCCTCTTCCTATGCAACCTGCTTGCCTCATTTATATCAGCTGCTTGGATGCTGCAGATGCTTGAGTCTAAGAGCTGTGGTCTGGAAAGTGAGGCCCCAACAAGGAAGAAGGAACAACCTATGGATCAAGGGAGGTGAGAACTGGGAGTCCAGAAATGAAGGTTATTTGCAGCAAGTCTGGACCGAGCCATTCCACTCCTTTGAGGAGACAAGATTCTAAGGAAAAGGCCATTTACATTCTGCTCTCCAAGATCTCTGAGTGTTGGAAGAAACTGAATTGGGGGAGAGGGGGAAACTTGACTGGGGCTCAATACAGACATGTAAATTTGAAGGAAACAGAGTTTAGATGACAGGCAGTAGAAAAGTTAATGTGTCCATTCTATGGCTGACCCAAGATTCTGTTTCCAGGAGATCTCTCTGGCTTGTTAAGTGTTCACGGTTGCAGGGGAAAAGTTAGAAAAAAAGAAAAGCCAAAACACAGCCCCTTAAATGTTTCTAATTTTATTTTCAAACAATCAGGCAGAGTAATCCCTTTACACACTCTTCAGGCATTGGCTGAGGGTCCCAGTCAAGAACCATTCAGTTCTGGGGGCCTTAGGAAAAATATTTCCTATGATTAAAGTAACTTTGGACAGGTTATTGCCTTCCTTGAGCCTCAGTTTCTTTGTCACTTAGAAGGCTGAATGGTTTCCACGTTCAGAGGGTAAGGAATAAGAGGGTGAATGAAGAAATATCAAGTACATAGCTCAGAGTAGGAAGAAACAAGTGACCACTGTGATGACCAGGGACAAGGCTAAGAACTTACTCAAAAGGTACCCAGCTGCTCAGTATTCTGTCCAAAAAACAGACACTGACATCAATCCAACATTCTAACAGTAGTCACATAGCATTATCAGCTAGAAATGAAAACACATTCAATTCTATATTCTGCTAAAAGCTTGAGGGTCACACTAGCTGTGTGATCCTTGGCAGCTGAACAAAACCCTCTGAAAGGCAGCTTCCTCACCTATAAATTTTTTTTAATATTTATTGTGAAGATTAAATGAAGTAATGCATTTAAAATACTTAGAGTGCCTTAGAGTTCTAGCAGAGTGCCTAGCTCATAGTAATCAGTTAATAGATATTGACTTTAATAAATAGATACTTAACTGAGCCTCCACTCTGGGCCTGTTACTATGCTAAGTACCAGGAGTAAAGGGAAATGAAACACGTTCCCCAAACTTATGGAACTCAGAGCAGGCCAGCTGAATGAGCAGTGACTTTTTAACAGGATGAGGAAACTGTTATAATGGAAAAATAAATAGTGTGAAGAGGGACTAAGGAAGATAAAGATATGGTGAAAAAAACAGGGAAGGGTTCAGGCTCCAACTGTGGAGTGATCTGGATCTGGAAGGAAGAGTGGAGTATTGCAGTAGAGAAAGCAGGGAAGACATTCCAGGCAGAAGAAACAGCTTCCACAAAGGTAAAGAAGGCAAAACGTTTTCAAAGGTTCTAGGGATGGGGGATGGTGGGGAAGATGGTCACGGAATAGTGAATGGTTCAAGTGTAACTGTTGTATGGGTTGTGGAGGCAGTTGTATGCGTTGGGTAATAAAATCAGAAGAGAAAAATTGAATTCACACTTTGAAAGGCCTTGTGTGTCTGGCTAAGAAGCGTGACCACTAACTCGTGAGGAGTAAGGCGTGGGTCTTTAAAGGAAGGAAGTTTCATAATCAAATTGTTCTCCATGAAAGATAATGAAGGGAGTCACTGTTGCAATCAATCGTCCAGACTAGAGGTGACGAAGACTCTAAAACTGGCCACCAATGAATTGAAAGTGGATGGTGAGGAAGAAAGAATACAGGGTGACATAAACACAATATGTAAACTCCAAGGTATGAAAATGGCCTCGTCCCTTCTTCCTTACCACAGTCATCCCAAGAGACCAAAACAAAAACACAGAAAATCTCTTTTAAAAATAATCTCTTTTGTTTGTATGCAAATAGGCCATCCACAGTGAAAATGCAACTCAAATTCAATATTTTGTCTGCAATCTGCCAAATGCAAAGACCAAATTGGTTTACAAATACTGTCCTTCTTAAAAATTCCAACTCCTCACATTAAAACTATAGCCAGCTAGTGCAAGTTAAGATTGTTTGCAATCTTAAATAAGATTTGAGTAAAGCTGAAATTGAGACACTTTTCAAAAGAGGCCATCCCTTACTCACATTGCTAAAGAGTAGAAAGAGTGACACCTTTTACCAGAAAATTTCTTTCAGGCAGTAATGCCTCTGTGTGGCGGCAGACCCTTCAAGTCTTCCAGATAAAGCATGTGGTGGAAGTAGTAGGGAGCTGCAAACATTGCAACTCTATGATTCTGCATCACCGACTTGAAAACTACAAGCCCAGGTTGACAAATGCACATTTTAAGTGTTCAGAGAAGTCTTACGTGCCTTGGTCACAAAGATGCCACAGGGAAGTAAGTCTTTGAATGTGCAGTGCCCTGTCCCCACCTCTGTTGTGAAATGGAAACTTAAAAAAAAAAAAAAAAATCACTGATTTAGAAAACCACTGGTTTTTTTTTTTTTAACAAGTTTAGTCATATTGCCTGTGTTCTATATACCCCAATCTATTTCATTTTACTTTGTAGTGTACATTTAATTTATACTCAAATAAATATTTTACATAAGGTGCTTTCACGGATCTTCATGCTTCCTTAAATTTTAAATATGCTGCCATTTGTTAAAATGTGTTAGTTTTGTTATGTATTATATCCCTTCCCCCTGCATGCATAGAAAAAAAAATATGAACTTAACCTTCAAGCAACTTTTACATTTAGAATATTACCTCATTTTATTTCTTCTAACTGAGGTTATAAAGAAAATGGCAAATGTCATATGCTTTGTAAAGAAATGACAGTTTCTCAGAATATGTAAATGCACACCCTTAGACAAATAGGCCACTTAAATTCAGAGTCACAGTCTTTTGAATATTGGTTTAATATTCTCAGGTAAAGATTGAAAAGGTAACAAGTTTGGGAATCAGGTATCTACTTTGAGTTCTGAAAGGTAACATCACAGGTGTTGGTAGTTTATTGATATTTAATTTTTAAATGTGCTGCTGTATATATTTCATTGGTATGAGAAATATTTTACATAGTTATGTTATTTGTTAAATAATAGACCATCTTTTTATAACCTATCAGAAGAAGTCCTGATATTGTAAGATTAGATTGTAAATCCTACTGAATAGCTAGAATACAGAATTATTAAATTGGAAAGGAACTTAAATCACTTAGACTGTCCTTCCCCCAGGAAGTTCTCTCTACAGTGTTATCCATGACAAATGTTTATGCAGGCACCCTAACCATTTAAAATATGAACAGAAGGAGAACAGATATATCGATAAACCTATTCCTGAGACAAGAGACCGGGGGAAATTTTTTTTAGCTGTGACCTACACAGCTAGTTAGAATCTACCTCATGCTCTTAAGATGGTGTTTAATCATAAGGATATCATACATAACTGAAGTTATGTAATGTTGAAAATCATTTGGTGGCAAGTACCTCAACTTTATTAGGTCAGTGTAGGTCTCCTAAATTCAACTATGGTCTCTAGGAGGGCAGGGACCACACTTCTTAGCTCACCCTGGATCTCAAGACCAGTCCAAGGCCTTCATTCAGTCAGAGCTAGTTAAGAATTTGTTGATTGAATGAAGGAAATTTTAAAAAACTAGAAATTCCAAATGGTGCAATTACATCTGTGAATTTTAAGGTGTTATTGGAAAATGGGAAATATTACTGAGATTCGAAGATGGATAGGAACAAAGGTAAAGCATCAAAAATGTGCATATTTGTGTATTACTAGAGTCAATAGTGATTGCCAGTTCCTATGCAGCCCTGGCACCACCTCTGAAACCTTAGCCAACCCCTTCCATGAGGTGTTGAGATACACGACAGACAGGTGATGAAGGAGAGGTGCTCTGGATGTTGCCTTGCCGCTAGATCCTGGTCTTTAGTGTCCGTGTCCACGGGGTGAGTTGTGAGCCCATCAGTTTCCCACACTACAGTCCTTCTCTGGCTTAGCCTTGCTTCCGTGTCCTGTGGTCCAGGTCCCCCCGGCCCCTGTGGCCTGCCCCTAGGGATGGACCCTCCTCCACACACTTCTGAGGAGCTCCTGATTCTGGGCATGCCCCAGCACACCTCGACTCCACTCTGCCTTGTCTCCATCAGACCAGAGACCTCACTTAGACCCTGGGTACGGGGTTGCTGGTTCCCCATGTGCTGCGGTTGTCACTAGCCTGGGCTCTACCCAGGCGCCCATCTTTCTCATCTTCCACACTGCCCGTTCTGCTAAAGCAACTGCACATCTGAAGGCTATACTTATCCCCAATTCAATGGTACTTTTTCTAAAATGCATACACCCTAATGCTTACCCTTTTGACAACTTTCTCCTGAACCTACCTTTTAATATAAGCAAATTCAGTCTTCAATTCAAATAAGTGTATTTTGCTGCTGAAGCCACCATGTGATTTTGAGAGATAGTAAAGACAGACAGTCTTTTGCATTCACTTGTGGAATCCTGAAAATACCTCTTAGTGTCCCTTGCTTTTCTGACTTCTCGCTTGAAGACATCTAGACAAAAATGTGTCCCTGGGTCCTAGTTTCTGGGTTCAGAAATTGATTAAATGCAAGAAAACAATATACATTGCCTCTTCCTTAGCATGCATGAATGGTAGGTGTGAATTTGCATCATGAGAAAGTAAATAAAAGAAGATTCCCCAGGGCAGCTAGGGAGGCAGAAAAAGCCAGCCTAGGATGGGAGTGGAGGACGTGACAGAGGTTAGGAGAGTGAGAGTCCGTCCCACCCTACCTCGGTCACTTACTGGTATGATATAAATGCTAAGACTGCAAACTTTTGGCTCACACAAAGAAAAATACTCAACTTCTAATGCTTAACTATGTAAAATTTACTTTTAAAGTACAAGTTACAATTGTGTCGCCCCTCAAAGAAACAAGAAACTCATTACATTTCTAAGAATGTTCCTTCAGAAACATGGAACTGAAAGCTATTTTTAAAAATTGATCTCGCCCTTAGAAAACTGGGGCCTTTTCTTTAATTTACCTAAGGAATTGACATAAAAGTCTAGGGTTCTGCACCAGAAAAATGCAGAAAGTGTCAAAATAGAAGGCAGAAATACAAAAGGAGACTTTTCGCAACAACGTTCTATGTCTAGCATTTGATTCCAAGGGTGCAACATGGGGAAGTGAACAATGTGGACTGTGAAATTGATGCTAATTTTCTTTCCCACTAGTCTAGCAGCCCTCTAAAATGTCACATTATTAATTTAGTTACTTTACCAGAAATCCGTGTATGTGGTTAGTGTGTGTGTGTGTGTGTGTGTGTGTGTGTTTTTAATTAAGAGACTTTACTTATTTTTAGAACAGTTTTAGATTTTCAAAAAATTGAGCAGATAGTACAAGAATTCCCATCTACTCCCTTTGTGGCACAAAATTTCCCCTATTTTTACCATCTTGTACTAGTGTGATGTATTTCTTACAATTAAGCCATTGTTGCTGCTTCGTTGTTATTATTATTTAAAGCCCATAATTTACATTAAGGTTCTCTCTTTGGGTTGTACAGGTCTATGGATTTTGACAAACATATAATGTAATGCATCCACCATTATAGTATCATACAGAATAGCTTCACTGCCCTAAGAATCCCCTGTGCTCTGCCTGTTCACCCTTCCCACCTCTCCCCAACTCCTGGCAACCACTGATCTTTTTACTGTCTCCACAGTTTTGCCTTTTCCAGAATGTTCTATCTTTGGAATCATACAGTATGTACCCTTTTCAGACTGGCATCTTCATTAAGCAATGTGCATTTAAGTTTTCTCCACGTCTTTTCACATCTTGATGGCTCATTTCCATTTATTACCACAAAATATTTCGTTGTCTGGATATACCACAGCTTTACCAACTGAGGGGCATCTTAGTTGCTTCCAGTTTTTGAATAAAAGTGGCTATACATATTCATATATTTTTCTTAGTTGTGACCTACACGACTAGTTAGATTCTACCTCATGCTCTTAAGATGGTGTTTAATCATGAGGATATCATACATAACTGAAGTTGTATAATGTTGAAAATCATTTGGTGGCAAGTACCTCGTGTGTATTCATGTGTAGGTTTTTGTGTGGACATAAGTCTTCAATTCAATTGAATAAATATACCTAGAAGTGTGATTGCTGGATCATATGGTAAGAGTATATTTAGTTTTTTAAGAAACTGCTAAACTATCTCCCAAAGCGGTTTTACCATTTTGCATTCTTACCAGCAATGAATGAGGCTTCCTGTTGCTCCACATCCTCGGCAGCATTTGGTATTGTCAGATTTTTGGATTTTAGCCATTCTAGTAGATGTGTAGTGGTATCTTACTGTTTTAATTTGCAATTCTGTAATGACATATGATGCTGACCATCTTTCCATATGCGTATTTGCTGTCCGTGCACCTTCTTTGGTGAGGTATATGTTCAGATCTTTTGCTCCTTATTAAGTTGGGCTGTTTGTTCTTTTATCTTTGAGTTATAAGAGTTCTTTGTGCATTTTCGATACCAGTCCTTTATCAGATATATCTTTTGCAAATATTTTTTCCCAATCTGTGGCATGTCTTTTTATTCATATAATGGTTGATATGTGTTTCTGCTTTAAGGAGGAAGGGTTTTAAAAATACAATTTACAGTAGCAGTAAAAATAAAAATTCACTGCAAATGTCTTATGTTCACTCTCAGGTAATGTCAGGGAACTAGGGACCCAGCAGAGTTTAATTAAAGGGGAGTGTCAAGTCCTGGGGGCTGTGGCTGACAATCCTACTTTATTAGCAATTGTGCAGCAGGCTGAGAATAAGAAGACAACCCAGTCCTGAGCTGCATCACTTCTAAATTAAGAATAATTCAGGAACTGTGTTTACAGTGAAATCCTGTCCTTCTCACATAGATTATATTATGTATAGGATATGAATTTCCATCCATGAATCCAAGTACATAAAAAATCATCACTTTGAAAATTTCCTTTAGCTCAACTTAATCCCATCTGTGAGCCTCCATTCTGCTGGTTAAACAAGAGACCGTAACTGGGTCATGCAGGCGTCACCTTCCTTTCCTGCAGCCCAGTCAGAATTCAAGAAGTTCACCTGGTACCTGGAAAATGATGGAAGGACCTCAAGTCCCTAGTCCGTCCTGGTTGCCATTGGCACCCTTACTATCTGAGCCCATAGTGGCCTGTGAAGTCCGGCAGCTCCCTGCCCCCATGCCACAGTGGGAAATGAGAATATCTACTGAGGCTGGGCCCCATGAGCAAAGCACACTGCCTTTCTAGGTATGAGCCATCACACCTGAGGTTGCTACCCCTCGGGAGCACGGACAGAGGGTTAGTTGGGTTTCTACTGCTCACGGGACCCATACAACCATCCCCTGCCCTCCCTTCTTGCATTTCAAAAGCATTCTCTCCCTCTCCTTTCACCTCTAAGCCACCTGCATCATCTCTTCCATGGGCTTTCACAAAAGTCTCGATGAACCTTTGATCTTGTATCTCTTCTGCTTTCCCCCTTGCACAAACCTCTGCATCAAGAAAGCTTAGAAAATAAACAGTAATTAACATTTCAATAAATAATGCTGCTCTAATTATTTGTGAAAACTATTCTATATTAGAACTCCCATCAGCGCCACCTCCTAGAGTGCTTTTACACCTGACCACTGGCCACAGGAGGCCACTTCCATATAACAACAAACAGATGACTGAACTTGGAAAACTCAGCTAAATGTTCAGATGTTTCTAGACTCCCATGGGTTTCTGGCTCTGTCACATGGAGTAGATCTCTGGTGAAGTTTGGTGAGGGCAACTTTCACACCCACACATACCAGCTGCTGTGTGTAGCCTCTCCCCCTCTGGTTGCTTATCCTTGCAGCCTTGGCCTCTTCAGTTCTGAGAACATCAGAGAATGAGGCAGTGGAGGAAGTAGGCCCACACAGAAAGCAGCTTTCTGAAGTAACCTCAGCAACTTCCTCCTCACCAAACACAAGGAACTGATCTTCTCCATTGGGCTCGGCCTCCTGTCAGCCAAGGACAACGCTGTTGACCACTATCACAGTTGGCCCCGCTCCACCCTCGGCTCTGATGACATATGTGGGAGTTAGAGGAATTTTGATTGACTGACTGCTGGCCTGTCACACAAACAAGATGGGGCAAGGGGGTTGTGATCTGATTTGACATGTGGAAAAAAAGCCATGGTCAGCAACCCCCTGCAACTGTTGAAAGGCTAATTCAATCTCAGACTCATTAACAAAAGTGATCTTGTTCACTGCCTGTTCTGCCCTGAGAGCCTTCTCTGCTAGGAGGTAGGTTGACTGACTCAGGGAGAAGGGTGCTGGCGGCAGAGCTGCCAATGGATGAGGGTCCTAGAGACCATCGGCATGAGGGGCAGTTGAGGACTGTAGTATTCAGCCGAGAGGAGAGACTACTAAGGAAATTTACAAAATCAGCTTTCAGTTATTTGGAAGGGTTTATATAAAAGGATAAAATAATATGTTCTCGTAGTTCTAGAAAACAGGACAGAGACAAGTAGATGGTACTTAAGGATCAGAGGAGTGAGTGTCAGTAGTTTGGGGATTATTTATAAACAAGATATTTTTCTGTTAACTCTCTTATCAAATAGTGAATTTCCCAACTTGACAAGTAAGAAAGCACAGGCTAGACATGTATCTGTCATGACACTGAAGGGGTCCTTGCTTGCTTGAGTGAGAGGCTGGAATGATGACTTTTGAGGTCCCTTACAGCCTAGTAACTCTAGCTAAGTTGGAGAATAAGAGAATTCCATGACACCATATCACCCCTGATTTCTGCTGCCTGCCTCACCATTCATCTCTCTTTACTCTTTTTAATATCCTTCTACGTTACAGCATTGGAGGAGGCTACTCTAAGTAGGAACTGAAATAAGTAGATTAAAGAAGTGCTGTGGAAGGGAAAACAGTAAAACAACTCTTTTTTTTAAGAGCCTACTATTGCCAGGATCTGTGCTAGGCACCATATATATGCCATTCTATTTAATCCTCATGACATGCCTATGAGATATTTAGTATTACTTCTGTGAGGAAGCCAAAGCTCAGAGAGGTTAAATAACTGCCCCAAGAACACACAGGCATTAAGTAGTGGAGCAGGGTTTGAACACAGGTCCCTGTGACTCCAGAGTGCACTGTGATATTTATTTTTACTGATCTGTTTATGGAAAATGATACTGCTTTCTGATTTAGTATTAACACAAAGATTTTTTTCTAAATAGATTTACTTAAAGTATGTTATAAAAATACTATATAAATAATGAAACAGATTTTACATGAGTATGAAGTGTTACTAGTAGCTAGAATGATGAAAGTTTGGGAAATACTACTCCAAATATTTTGACAGCTAGCCTTTCAATTTAGCCTGTCTTATATTTGGACTGCTGAGTACAAGGAAAAGAAGGAAACATGAAAATTAAGTGAAATATGAGTTACTTCCCCTATGCTCTGATAGGTGGGTAATTGGTCATATGTTACAATGAGAAAATCAAATGAACCCTTTCAAACAACAGCAAAAAAATTGTGATTGTAAAATCCAGAGGAAAACCCCAGGTGGGATCTATCTGTATGAAGGATGAAGTTTCCAAGGTCTGAACATAGAATGACTGGGAGGAAGTGATGACCCTGTGAGTCAAGACCCTGGACTCTGGGGGAGCCCTGTGGGTTTGAGAAGCCCTGGATGAAAGGTGAAGGGTTTTACAGACCTGTTTACAGACCTCTGTAGTGACAGAAGGGAGGGAGATCTTTGTGCAAAGGTCAAAGTAAGAATTGGGAAAGTCTGAAAAGAAAATAGGAAAGTAGTAATGAAGATGAAATAACTGCTTGGCATACTCAGTGCCACGTTATTTACAGGCAAAGACTCCTTTGTTTTTCATAACAATGCAGCAAAAAGTGATTATGAATCACATTTCATAAGTGAGAAGACTGATATTCAAACATGCTCAATAACTGGCCCAGGGTCCAGTGGTCAAGCCAGGACTGGACCTCGGACCACCAGTTCCAAACCCACACCCCTTCCGTTGCACCACACGCTTTTGTGTGGATGAGCCTCCACAACCCTGTCAACAACAAACTGTCAGCTTGCGACTTTGACACAGCTAGCCTCCAAGAGATCAGGGAGGCATGCCCAGAGGGGGCTGCTTCTCTCTTTTTAAGCTCAAGTGCCACAGACCTCAGAGGCACGTAAATGTCCCCCACATTGAGCAGAGGACTTTGCAGTGCCTGATCAGGGCAGAAAAAGGAGGCATGCACCTGGGGGAAGATCATATATGAGTGAAACCTGTCCCCGCTGAAGCACTAGGTTTGGAGAAATCTGCTGGGCGTTTACACACCTTTCCCACTTCTGCTTGTGACTTGTAGCCAAACTCAAGAGCACCACCCACTACCGGGAATAGTGGACCAAGGTAACAGAAACATTCTAGATTCATACAATTGGGGTTAGATTAGGATCATCTGAAAATAAAGGTTGTGTACGTCAATTGCCTTCTAACAGGATGGGTGGAGAGGTGTACTTAATGAATGATTTGGGGGAAGGGCTAGAAGTGAAGCACCTGGCCTCTCTGCTCTCACTCACTGAAGACTGTCTTCTGAAGCCTGTGGAACTCAGTGCCTGCCACATGGTTGCCCACATTTGTTGAACTGAACTGCATTTTCACCTATGGGCTTCAAAGGCTGTATGTACTCTGGGATCTCTGGGAATCTGTCAGGGAAGGCCTCTTTGTCATGTTTGTGGATGGGGCTGCCTTTGGGGGTTTCCCAGGGCTTTACACTCATGCTCCGAGGGTACGTTTGTAGTCATTCTCATCAGTGGAAATGCCCACCTGCCGACAGAAGTTATTTGGAACCAAGCAAGAGCACTGTCCCTGGCTGTGGTGTTGTTTCTCTAGTCAGTTCCCCTTTTTGTATTTGAGTTCTGCCGTCAGTCCTGACATTATTTTCCTCTCTGCAAGGAGCCTTAGGAGGTACGGGGAGCTCGCAAAGACTCCTTTTGTTTTTTTCTTACTACCTTGCTTCTGTGTTCCTTGGGAATGCTGCTGTGCTTATGCATCTGGTCTCTTTTTGGAGCTGCAGTGGACAGGCATTTGTGACAGGTATGTTTGTGGAGGCTCAGACGCCTAGGGAGTGGCATGAGATAAAGCTGCAAGATGCATCTGGGCAGAGGTGCTGATGAGCTAATGGCCGGCCAGGGAATGAGTAAAAGGGGTTGCAGAGAGCATGCTTAAAACCTCTGACCATCAGGTTTGCTTCTCAGATTGACTACATTGGAGGTGGGATATTACAAAAAATGTATCCCTTCCTGCCAGATCCCTTCATCTGTTTTTTGTGAGCTAAGAGACAGAATAGGCAGGAAATAGAAGGTGCCACTTACCAAATAACTGGCAGCTGTCCTTGGCCTTGGGGTGCTGGGGTCTCTGAGCAGCCTCTGCTCTAGAAGAAGCAGTCCAAAGATGTCAGCTGGCCCCGCCTGAGTCCCCTGTGCCAGTGGGAAATCCAGAGAAGGGGGATTTCCTCCTCTTGCAGCCTCTCTGCAACGGACTTACTTGGCTTTCCTGTTTGACCTTTCCCTTCTCTGGTCCAGAGACCCTTCCCCAATATTTCTTCCCATCCAAGTGCCCCATCCCAATATTAGCCCCACTTGGCACCAGAGACCAAGAACTAATTTAAAAAGAAATATTCTTGGGCCAAAAAAGAGCCCAGGCAAGTGATTGAACGTACTGTTTCACATGCTGTGAACATATTTGCATTTGCATTTGCAAACGGGCTTAAAATATCATCTCCATTAATAGTAATTTAAGGTTCTGGAGAGTCAGGTGAAAATAGTTTTTGGCAAAGGGAACTTCCTACTCCTCTTAAACTGTAATAATGAAGGAGATGAACTGTTTGTCTTACATGTAACCTCAATTTTGGGACTAAGGCCCTGGACTAAAATGAGTCTATTTATGTGCTCAGACTTGCAGTTCGTGTTATATCTGCTGCTGCAGATACCATTAATATTATTTATGTGAGCTATCCTGTGTATAATGGAAGCTTTTATAAATCTCTATTTATGTGTTCCTAATATATTTATTAAGTGCTTGCTATATTCCAAGTACTAGGGACTTAACAGGTAGCATGAAAGACATAAGGTGAAGCTGTACTCTTGGTTTCTAGCCTAGTGGGGAAATCACATTAATTTAATCACACTAAACATGACTACATAGTGCTTTAAAGGGGAGGAAATCGTTCTATGTGACTATATCAGCTGATTAATTACTAAGCCTTTGCATTTGATATTTTGGTTAGTCTATTATTCTTGAATTTCATATGCCTCTTCCTGGGTGGGGTGAGGATGGGATTTTATGGAGTCAAGGCTAGGGCGGATGGGGAGAAAATATGAGAAAGATGAGATGAGCCAAGCCAGATTCTTCAGCAGAAAAATCAAGGTTGAAATACCATGTTTCAAAAATCAGATTGAGGTGGGAGTTGAGGTTAGGGGTCCCTAGGCCAGGGGATTGAAGCTTCAAAGAGATAAAACTAGAGCAAAAGCAAGCGCAGAGGGTGGCAGAGAGGTCCCTGGGCGGTTTTCCACAGTCCATTCTAGTGCTGGCAATTCACCTTTCATGGCAGGTAAGAGTATTTGTGGGGTGGGAGAAAGGGTAGGGCCATAGGCTAGGCACACAGCCCTTTACTGGCCCTTATCTCTCCTCTCATCTCCTATACAGCGCTGTTTCAGAACTGTACATTGGCTTACACTGGGGCTGAGGTTTGGGGAATAGGCGCCATTTTGAATATGTTTGGAGGAAGAAAAGTGTGTGTTCAGCACTTTCCACCTCCCCATCATGGCCCTGAGACCTCAACACCGGGAAGCATCTCGTTCCCTATTGGTCCTCCTTTATTCATGGATGGATATGATTCCTTTCTAAGTTCCATGTCTTTTTAGATAAATTAACCTGAACCTAATGCCTAATGGCTTAAAAACAAACAAACAAAAAAAAACCCTCTCTCCTCCAGCTAGCATTTGCATTTTAACAGGGGCTTTCAAAAAATGCCTTAGCCCAAGGAATGAGTAATGTGGGAATTCCAAGCAGCAGGGTAGGACTGGTGCGCAGAATGGGGAGAGAAGGCCCCTCAAGTTGTGGCCCTGAAACGTTGGCTTCCTCTCTTTGACCATGATGCTGTTTCTGAGAAAACAAGAATCAGGCTACCTTAGGGGGCCAGGATGGGCATGGCTCCTTTTTAGTGAGTTCTGTAAGCCTCATTCCTGGCAGTCAGAGCCCTCGAGTGGATGAGCACAGACTAGGAGAAGCACTGTGAAACTTTGCATGATCCTTACTTTTTTGGCAAAAAGGAAAAAAAAAACATTGTTTTCAAATTCATCAGTAGTTTGAAATAGGGTGCGCTTTGACTCAGAGAGTTTCGATTCTAGATACAACTCGTCATGCCCACCACCCCTTTACTGCTTCGGGCTCACCATCTCAAGTCGATGAGCCTATAATACTGGCTTTCTTGATCCACCCTGATACCAGCCGTCACCTCTTGACAGGGTTATTTTCTTTAAGCTGTCATTACATCATTTTTCTGCTCCCAAACTATTAATTCCAAACTCCCAATTTTCTGTTAAATTAAATATGAATTCCTTATTTGACTTTCCATGTGCTATTAAGCTATCTTGCTCCTTGCTTTACTTATAGAAACTAATTTCCCATTATTTGTCCAAAGACAACCTCTGCTTCAGTCCAGTCAGCTTTTCTTATTATAAAAATTCCGTGATCACTCCTCCATTTCCATGTGTCCTTAAAAAATGTTATTTGATTGGGTCTCAAAAAGTTTCCAAAGAACATTATGCCAATGAAAAGCATCAAACACAAGGTTATACTTGATGTTTTTACACGTGTGTGCATGTATGTGTGTATCAAAAATATGGCTGAAATGTTTATCCAGTGAAACTCAATCAACACTAAAAAATGGTTCTTTTGGAAGCATCAGTTCTTTGAGATCCATTAAACAGATGCCTCGGATGCAGGGTTATGTATTATCAGGAATCTGTCTTGGGAAGAATTATCGGAAGCTTGCAAAGCCTTTCAAGGACAGAGGAAGATAGTTACCACGTTGAGTTCTAGGAAATTAACAATTGTTATTGTTAAATGAAGACAGTGTTTCTCAGAGGAAGACTGTTAAACAGTGCAGTGGCCTAGGCTGACAGCCCTCGTGAGTGGGAGTATCAGAATGAGCAGACTTAATTACTTAGAACCAATACTGGGTGGAACCTCATCTGCTGTAACAGAAATAGACTCGTGTAAGTTCTAACATGCAGGGTACAGTTCTGACACCAAGTCTGACTCACTGTCAAAGCTCAGCTCAACTATTACCACCTTTACACCACCCTTCCAAGCTGTAGAAGTGCTTGCTATACATGTCTTCTGAAGCCCTGGATCACTTGTAGCCAGCTCAGCAGACTCTACCCAGACAGGGATAGAGATACTTTAAATGTACCATATTGTCTACTATGTTAAAATGAGAGGAACTGACTCAGGGTGAGAGCAATGGAGTGTCCAGATGTTCTCCTTTATTTCTCCTTATTCCTGGAAATGTAATGAGAATCTTAGCGGTGAACTGAAAAGTTATGAGTTCAACCGCCTACTCAATTCGAGATTCGCTCCTAAAATGTCTCTTCTGTGTTATTACCCCCACTTTGGTTTGAATAGTACTGGTGACAGGGAGCTTATCACCTTACAAGAAAATCCAGTCATTGATTGTAGCTCTCTATTAAAAGTTTTCCATCGTCTGGAACTGAAATCTGGCTCCCTGTAACTTTTAGTTATTGGAACTACTTGCCCTTCAGCAACAGTGTATGTATCCTCCCATGGAAGGGCCCTTAAATATTTGCAGATGGCCAGCATATATTTGCAATCTTTTCTTCTGCAGGTTCATTACCGTAGTCCTTTTAGTTGTTCTTCATCTGACATAATTTCATTATTCACTAGTGAACCTTGCTGCCCTTCCCCTTGATAAACTGAATTTGTCAGTGTCATTCAAGTATAACTGACCTCACAGAACGTGATACCACAAGCGATGTGGTCTGATTAGCAGAGTTCAGTGAATGAATCCTACACTAGGATTGGATGAAATTTTAGTTAGCCGTACCACACTAACATTTATGTGATTTTTATGTTTACTATGGATAGACTATTTCTCCTGTGTCCACTCATTCCTCTTATACAGTTGTTATTTCAAAACTGAAGTACAGATTCTCACACTTACCCTTAAGAAATTCATCATGTTAGTATTAGTCTCTCTTTTCAGGCTTTATGAATATTAATTCAGCTAACCAATTTTTGAGCGATCTCATTTTGTCCCATCTGCACAGCATAAGTTTGATTTCTGTTGCTTTTATTAGTAGTTTTACTAAATATGTGAAAGTGAAATAGTAAAACACAGAGTCTTGTAGCATCCACTGTGGGATCAGTCTTTTAGACAAGAATGATGCAGTTGCTGAGTCAAATGAATAAATGAATAAATCAAACAATACTTTGTCCTCATTTCCTATATTGATCTATAACCATATCCTGTTAATTATAATTCTAAATATTTCTTGATCTATCCACTTTTCCCTCACTTCACCTGCTACTATCCCAGACCAAACAGCCATCTTCTTTTACTCAAACAACTGCAGTAGCCAACTGATTGGTCTTCCTGCATCTGTCCTGGCTTCGCTGTCATCCATTTGCTACACAGAAACCATGGTCATCTTTTCAAAATGCAAATCTGATGATGTCACTCTCAGCTCTAATTTCTTTGATGGTTCACATATAAAGACCGAAATCTTTAACTGACCCAGAAGACAAGTGTGATCTGGCCCCTGCTCACCTCTTCAGCCTTGTCTTTCACTTGTCTCTTCATTTTGGCCACAGGGACCTCCTCGTACCTTCTCTCATGTGCCCTCCTGCCTCAGTGCCTTTGCATATGCTGTTCCCTTTGCCGAGAACTCTTCCTGTCAACTCCCAAGCCCTTCACCTACTTAGCACCTACCTATTCAATCTGTTCTGTTTGCCTATTGATACATTACAAACTGTCCCCAAACTTAGCAGCTTAGAACAAGGAAACCCTTACCCACTCTCACAATGTTTGGGGTCAGGAATTTGAGCAGGCCTTGGCTGATTTTTCTGTTCCTCACGCCATCAACTGGTATCACCTGATGTTATTAAGCTGATGGATGGGCCGATCTGGAGATGCACTGTCCAGTTTTGTAGACACTGATCACTTGAAATGCAGCCAGTTCTAACTGAGATGTGCTGTAACTATAAAACACCCACATGATTATTGAAGATTTGGTACCACCAAAAAACGTTTAAAATATTCATTAATAATTTTTATTCTGATTACACATTGAGATTATAATATTTCAGATACATTAGATAACATAAAATATGTTATTAAAATTAATGTCACCTATTTCTTTTTAATTTCTTTAATGTGACTACTACAAGTTTTCAAATTATATCTGTGGCTTGTAATTGTGGCTTGCATTATATTCTTTTTTTGAGATGGAATCTTACTCTGTTGCCCAGGCTAGAGTGCAGGGGCGCGATCTCTGCTTATCACAACCTCTGCCTCCCAGGTTCCAGTGATTCTCCTGCCTCAGCCTCCTGAGTAGCTGAAATTACAGGTGCCCGCCACTACGCCCGACTAATTTTTGTATTTTTAGTAGAGACGGGGTTTCCCCATAATGGCCAGGGTGGTCTCAAACTCCTGACCTGAGGTGATCCCCCCGCCTCGGCCTCCAAAGTCCTGGGATTACAAGTGTGAGCCACCGCACCTGGCCTGTTTTATATTCTTATTGGACAGTGCTGATCTAGAGCAGGGATCAAGCAGTTTTTTCTATGAAAGGCCACATAGAAAATGTTTTCAGCTTTGCAGGCCATGAGGTCTCCATCATAGCTGTTCGACTCTTCCATTGTACTGCAAAAGCAGCCACAGATAATAATTTACAATAGACATGGCTGTGTTCCAGTACAACTATTAATAAAAGTAGGTGGTAGCCAGATTTGGCCTACAGGCTGTAGTTTGCTGACCCCTGATCTAGAAGATCCAAGATTTTATTCATATGTCTGGTGGCTTGGTAGAGATGGGAGGAAGGCCCAGATGGGACCATTGACCCAAACAGCTATACAGGCCTCTCCAGCATGATGGTCTCGGGATAGTGGGACATCTCGGGATGGTGGCTCAGAACTCCAGAAAACGTACTCAAGACAGACAGGTAGAAGCTTCAAGGCTTCTTATGACCTAGCTTTTGAAGTCCCAGAATACCCTTTGTACTGCATTCAATGGTCAAACAGGTCACTCAGGCTAGCCCAGATTCAAAGAGAGGAGATCAGACTCTACCTCTTCATGGGAGGAGGAGTAGCCAAGAATATGTGTTTATTTTTAATCTACTATATCATTCTTCAAATCTCAGTTTAGGCTGATCCTGTTATGGGCTCTCAAAGTACCATGAACCTCTCTTTTGCAGCACTTGTCATAGCTAGTTTTACATTTCTTTGTATGATTACGTGATCACTATCTTGCTTTTCTACTAAACTGTAGGCAACCACATGAAGAGGAACTGTTTCTGGTTTTGCTCATTATATTCCTAGCACCAAACACAATGCCTGGTTCAATAAATATTTGTGGAAGAAACAAATGAATGAATGAACCAATAGCAAATGAATGAATAACAACTGTATCAATATTAATACCACATTTCTCCCTATTGCTGTCAAATATATCATGAGATACTCTGTCAGAAGCCTTGCTAAAATTCAAATATATTTGATTCCCAATAACCTTCCTATTTTGCAGTTCAGAAACTTTATAAAGAAAGAAATAAGCCTGTCTTACTCCTCCCAGTATCTTGAAGGTAGTAATACCTGCTGCCAACGTATAGCTTCAGGTCCTGGTGCTCTGAGAAGCAACGCTGTGCAGCATGTCACACCCAGAAGCAAGCCAAGGCCCCAGGCAGCTAGGGTTGCACTGGAACTCCACTCTCCTCTCAGCAAGCTGATGACGTGCCAGTCCAGCAGGCCTGGTTTGTCCAACCACAAGTATGAATCGGCAGAAGGCAGTGAGCTGGGCCCTGAGTGCTGCGGGGCTGAGGCTCACCTAATCCTTCCTCCACAGAGGCTGTGGTGTCCCCTGCTTTGCTCAGGACAAGAACTCTTGTATACCTCACGAGAAGCCAAGGACTACCTACCGCCTTCCACACTGGCCCTGGAGCCTGCATTGTAGTTATTTGTGGACACTTCTTCTTCTTTTTAGTGTCAGGTGAGGGACCAAGGCCTGCATGTCTTTACAACCCTTCAACATCTAGAACAATCTGACACTGAGTAGATGCAGCAAATATTTGCCTGAAAGACTACCTCAATAAATAACCTTCTGAGGCACCAACAAACTTCTCAGCATTTTTCCTGACACTCCGGTTACCACTAACATTCTAGACAAAGTTGTGAAATAAATCTTTTTCTTTGTTGCTCTCCAACGTCTACCGTGGACCCCTCCTCTCACTTCCTGTTTCGTCCTCTCTGCACTCCCCTATCCCACCCCATTTCTGGCTGCTGCCACCCCACGTCCCCTCATCCTGCTCTTTGCCTGAACAAGAACCCACACGCTCCTTCAGACCTCAGACACAAAGATACCCCTTCTTAGTTCCTTCCTTTTCTGCCCAAGTGGTCATATTTCCCCAGAGCTCTTCTAGATGTGACTTAGATGGTCCACAGTAGTGTGCACCTGAAGCCTAAACCCACGCTGGGAAGCTAGTGCCTGCCCAGGTTAGAGTGGAGAAGAACTCTCTGTACCTGGCACACAGTGGGTATTCGAGTAGTGTTTGCAGAATGAACAGCAGCTAAGGGCAGAAACCCTCCTGATGCAAAGGGATGCTTTACGGCCCCTTCTCCCAGCCCAGTCTGTCTCTCTGAGTGTCCTCTCGATTCCAGGAGCCACCATCACACCTGGCCCTAGGCTGTGCTGCTCCCCTCTGTCTCAGAGGCTAGAGAGCATCAGAGTCCTTTCCGCTGGCTTCTGTGGCAGAGCAAAATCTGGGTGGCATTTTTAAAGGTGCTCCGCCAGTGTGAAAGAAACACAGTGAGGCTGCATGGGTTTAAATCTCAGCTGTACCATTTACTAGCTGGGCGGCCAAGGGCAAGTACTGTGACCTCTTTGAGACTCCATTCCTTCATCTGTAACATGGGGACAAATAATCTCACCCTGTCGTGAGCAGTAATAGTACGATTAATCATTTAGCTGGCTCTTACTCATGTTCTTTGATGGGCCAGGCATACAAAGTAAGTGAAAGTGGGTTACGGCAGGTGCTCTTCTTGGTTTCTGGAGTGAACCTTCAGTTACATGGAGGCTTGGAGGCTCCTCTTTTTAGATTGCTGACTAGTTCACCCACCTTATTCATAGACCTTATTCTGTGCTTAGCTGACAGAAATCTCCTCTCAGAGAATCCCCCCGGTAAATTCTTAGGTTCTTTCCTCTTCCATTCCCCTTTTTGCTCTCTCCCTCCAAAGGCAAGAGTTTTCACTTTACAGGCCCACTGGAGAAAGTTATGGCTTCTGGTTGTGGTTTGGGGTTCACTCATCTTCACAGTCAATGACATTGGAGAAACTGGCTTCGTAACCGAGCACACACCCTCACGCACACACATCATGGCTAGAGTGGAGAGAAATTCTTCATATGGGGCACTTGTACTTAATAAAAGAAAATCATATCAATCTTGTGTATTTTAGCATCCTATTACATCAGGGTCACTGATAAACTAAGTGTCCAGAGTGTTTTCTAGGATGGTATATGGTCTCCAAATTAACATTAGTGAAGTTTACTGGAAGGATTACTTCTGGGCCAGGCCAGGATTTTGAGGAGAGATGTGGTTGCTGTCACCACATCCTTGAAGGACTTTGGCAGAAGTGTCTTAGGCTTACTCTGGATAGCTTCAGAGGACAAAACCAGTATTGACAGAAGGAAGGTAAGGAGAAGCAGCTTCTAACCCAGGGGAAGAGAGAGTTTTCAAACTGAGAATTCAAAAATGATACTGATTCCTTGTCAGGGTCAGTGCTTCTCCCCACTGTGTGAATTACAGGGGCCATTTGTCCAAGATTCCTCAGAGCAATACTGATTTCATGTAATTATTTGAATATAATTTTATATTGAATTTATTTTATTGTGAGTATGACCATCTTTTCAAATGTATGAGATAGTTATTTCCAGTTCCATGTACTATCTGTACATTTCTTTTGCCCGCTTTTAATTTGGGTCTTTGGCCTTTTTTCTTGTTTTTCTTATTAATTTGTAGAAGCTCTTTTTTACATAGAAAATTAATACTTTGTGACTAGTTGCAAATATTTTCAGTTGCTGAAAATACACAGTACGTGTTCCATGTAAGAGCTGAACGGCTGGTTCCTGATCGCTGCCTCCCTCCCTTCCAGCCAATAGATTTCAGAGTTTGGGCATTACCTATTGAGCCAAAGCTGACACCACAACAAGGGCAGAGCGTGGGAACAGAGTTCTCTGTCTGATTCCTGTGAACTTCCTCATACTAAATCACCAACAGCAACCTACTTATCATAGAATATGAGAATTGAACAAGTGTTGGCAAGGATGTGAAGAAATTGGAGCTCTTGTTCCAGTTGTCGATGGGAATGTAAAGTGATGTAGCTGCTGTGGAAAATAGTGTAGCACTTCCTCAGAAAATTAAAAATAGAATGACCACATGATCTAGCAATTCCCCTTCTGGGTATATACCCAAAAGAACTGAAAGCAAAGTCTTAAAGAGATATTTGTACACCCTTGTTCATACCAGCATTATGCACAATAGCCAAAAGGTAGAAGCAACTCAAGTCTCCATCAACAGATGAATGGATGAACAAAATGTAGTATATACATACAGTGGAATACCATTTAGTCTTAGAAAGAAAGGAAATTCAAACACATGCTACAATGTGGATGGCCCTTGAATACATTATGCTAAGTGAAATAAGCCAGTCACAAAAAGACAAATACTGTATGAATCTACTTATACCCCAAGCAGTCAAATTCATGGAAGCAGAAGGTGGAATGGTGGTTGCCAAGAGCTGAGAGGAGAGAATGAAGAGCTATTGCTTAATGGGTATAGAGGCTTAGTTTTGCAAGATGAAAGAGTTCTGAAGGTGGATGTAGTGATGACTGCACAACAGTGTGAATGTATTTCACACCACTGTACACTCAAAAGGTGAAGATGGCAAATTTTATGTATATCATACCACAACTAATAATGATTTCTAAAACTTATGAGATGTAATTTCACCCTTTCCTATTGCTAAAGATCACAAATTAGAAAACACTTTGGGAAAAGGTACATGAAAATAAGTACTCTTGTGTTGATCAGAGCATAAACATAGAATCTCAGGGGAGAACAATTTGCAACTATTCTTCGACCCTTTGGTCAAGCAATTCTACTTCCAGGAATGTAGCTTACTCCCACCTGTGTGATATGGCATATAATCAAGGTTTTCCATTGCAACAAAAGATTGGAAATGATGTTTAAGTATCCATCAGTAGTGGTCTGGAGATATATATATATATAATTGTCATCCAATAGAATATAATAGACTAATATGCAGCTGTTATCCTGAGGATACTCATTACATGCTGATACAGAATAATCTCCAAGGTAGTCATATGTGTGCAAAACTGTACACAGTATGCTACCATTTGTGCTTAAAAATAAAAAGAAAACAGAATATGGGTCAATGTTTTTGTTTAGTTTTGTCTAAAGTAACTTTAAGTAGAGGCAAGAAACTGGTAACAGGTAACGATGATCACCCTGTTACATCTATAGAAGAAAACTAGACAGCTAGGGGACAAGGCTGGGAGGGAGACTTGCTTTCCACTATTTATCACCTTTACCTTTCAAATTTAGTACCATCTACATTTAGTACCATGATCTATTCAAAAATATTTATTAAAAAAAGAAAAAGTATAGTCTAGAAGGAAGAAAAAAACATAACAGACACTTCTAGCCCAATGCTTTGCACTGGGTGCTATGAGAGCAGAGGAAAGAAACCCAGATGGCTTCTAGACAACACCGTCTGGGGAATACATTTCTGCTATTGGATCAAGAATAGTTGTACATTTTTTCCTGGAAAGAATTGCTTTGTTTTTCTCAACAGACCTACGAATTTAGTGGACAGACCTGTGAATTAATTCACTGGCTAGGTTTTCCTTTTTACATTGGCTGTTAAAAAACTATAAGCCAAACTTATGTCCCGCTGAGTGCAAATTGGGCAGATTTTTAGGGCAAGCATTTAGCACTGGCCTTGTCCCTGGCTCTGTATTATACTCCTGTATTTGGTTTGCTTTTCCACCTGTTTCTTATGTTTGTCATCTTTCCTGTCTATGGCCGTACCATCCTGAATGTGTCTGATCGCATCTAATGTTGGTCACCTCTCCTTATTCTTTGCTTCCTTATAGGCCACTAAGCAGCCTTCTTGGTGCTAGTTAGGGTAAGTGCGTGGGTGGTGAAGGAGGGAGGAGGGCAGGAAGAAAGAAGGTAGAGGTTATAAAGTAAAGCATATCCTTTTTCTTGGCTTCATCATGTAGATTAAGTGAATTGCTCTCAAAGCGTGGTCCTTGGGCCGGCAGCATTATCGTCACCGTATGTTGTTAAACATAAAAATTATTGGGTTTCATCCCAACCTACTAAGCCAGACTTTCTGTGGATGAGGCCCAGGAAACTCTCCAGGTGATTTTTACTCACATTCAAGTTTGAGAACCACAGGAAAACAAAAGGAAGGCTGATTTCTAAGATTAAATACAATACTCTCCAATTGCCTCCATGGTGCCTGTTGTGTTGGTCAAGATAAATAATGCTAGCTACTGCAATAATCAATCTCCCAAATTTTATTTTTTGCCAATATCACAATCCAATGTAGATCAGTTGTGGGAGAGGTGTAAAGAGAGCTGCTTTACTAGTTTATTAAGCAAACCAGGTCCCTTCCATTGTAAGACTTTGCTATTTTCTAGGCCCTTGGACATTTCCTCTGGATCCCCTGCTGCTAAGAAGGCAGGAGAGAGAGGCGAGAGAGGAGATTTAGCAGCCAGATCTGGAAGAAACATCTTTTCTGCCCACAATTCCATTGGCTAGAAGGCAGTCTCATGGCCTGTCTAACTGCAGGGGAGGTTGGGAAATGTGACCTATCTATGGAGCTAAGAGCAAAAGGAAATGGCTTTGATGAACCCCTGGCATTGTCTCTGCACACCCAAGAACCCAAGTGAATCCCAACCTCCACTTCTAGGTCATGTTTTGGTGAACATCGGTTTTCAGTTTCCTTTTCTAATCAAGTTTTACCTTTTCTTTTTTGACTCTAGCACTATGGGACTGAGTAACACTCTCTTTGTGATGGCCTTCCTGCTCTCTGGTAAGAACCTTTCAGCTTTGTTAAGTCCTGGAATCCTACTGTCTCCTGATGAGTCTGACCACTGCAAGCCCAGGCCTGAGACTTGGTGGGTTTTACTCACTTTCTACTGAGCGTTGTACAAGACCACATGCAAAAAAGACTTTCCTGGAGAAGAAGGAAGTGTTATGATTGAGAGCAGCTGATGGCAGGTAGCTGGGATGGAGCTCTCCTGCCATGTGCTTCTTCCGCCTCCGCAGTCTCACATCAGTGAGTCTAGATGCTCACAGTGGGGTAGCCTGGCCTATCCCATGGGGATAGGGGAAGGCTGCTGCACTGAGGCCCCTGAGACTTGACTCTTTTGCTCAACACATATTCTCTTCTGGTCTTTTCTGACCCTGTTTCTGTCTTTCTCAGGCTCCTAGGAAACAACTGATGGAATTCCAAAAGTCTCCCTTCATACAGAGCACTGGTTTTCACGTCCCTGCCTTCCCTACCTTCTCTCACTCCCTTCCCTACCCTCTCTCACTCCCTTCCCTATAGCCTATGCACATACATCATGGTTGCCACAGCTTCCTGACAACTATGGATCGTCAGCTAATTGTGTCAGCTGATTCACAGTGGAGTCTAATGAAGCTGAAGCTTCAGAGCCCTCCATTTGCAAAACCCTTTCTAAATCCCCCTCAAGACCCTGTGAAGGGCCCTCTAGCACTGTGGTCACATGTCTTATGCCTTGGTAAAATTTGAGTAAGTAAGATATTTTAACCACAATGAGTTATGACCACTGTCTCCTTCCTCTGCAACTTTTCCCTCCATGCCATTCTCCTCCTATCTGGTGGTGTTAGCAGTCAGGGGCATTTCGTATTTGAATTCTACATTCTTTTTCTTAACTATCCACCGCCTCCCCTCAGAATTTTAACAGCATCCAGCCTCACAAAACTCAGATCTTCCCTGTTTACTGTTCCACTTTGAGTTTCAGTTTCTTCATCTGTAAACAGGGGTTGGCTGCAGTCCCTGCCATGTATCCTGTGACTCAGTGTCTTGTAGTTACTCCTGGCCCACCTCTTCCTGCTGCTCCTTCTCTCCACCTGCAGGTCTGAGAGGGAAGCCACCCCACTAAGACAGGGAGGTGAACTGAGCCTGAAGTTTGGCTACAGCACCCACAGGCCACCAGCCATGAGTTCACCTCCTCAAGATAACCACACACCATGCCCTTGGCCACTGTTCCCATGTCTGCTGTGGGTGATGAGGAGTCAGGGAACTACAAAGAGATGGTCCCTCAGATCCATGCTCGCTGGAATAAGCCTTTTGGGATTTCTGTTTTCTGCTTAGCTTGTGGAGTCCTTGAGTGTGAGGTCTGTAGATGTGCCAGCTGTTCACTGACTTAGGTAACAACAGCTGCTTCCAACCCCCAGGGTCCATGACCTGCTACCTTAGCTCCTGGGGAGGTGGGAGGTATGCGTGTGTCAGAGAGCAAGGCAAGAAGACAAGACTGTAGAGAACATTATCCAATAAGATTCCCTTCTCATCCAACTTCTTATTTATTTATTTATTTATTATTTTTTTGAGACAGCATCTCTGTCACCCAGGCTGGAGTACAGTGGCACAGTCACAGCTTACTGTGGCCTCGATTATCTGGGCTCCAGCAATTATCCCACCTCAGCCTCCCCAAGTGCTAGAATTATATGCATCAGCCACCGCACATGACTTATTTTATTTATTTGACAAATGCATATATACACAAAGTCATGAATCATTTAACAACAGGGGTACATGCTGAGAAACACATTGTTAGGCGATTTTGTCATAGTGTAATCATCATAGAGTGTCCTTACACAAAACTAGATAGCATAGCCTGCTCCATACCTAGGCCACCTGGCACAGCCTATTGCTCCTAGACTACAAGCCTGCACAGCATGTTGCTGTGCTGAATACTGTAGGCGGCTATAACACAATGGTAAGTTTTTGTGTATCTGAACATATCTAAGCATAGAAAAGATACAGTAAAAATATGGTGTTATAATCTTATGGGACCATCATTGTATATGACTAAAATGTGGCTGTGCAGTACATGACTGTATATATATACATATATACCCCTTACTTTGTGCCTGGTACTGTTCTAAGTACCTCATAAATATTAACTTGTTTAAGCCTCACAATAACTTTCTGCTTTAGATCTTGTTATTATTTCCCATTTTAAAATGTGGACACTAAAGACCAGAGAGGTGAAGTAGTTTACCCAAGATCGATATAGCTACTAAGTGGCAGAGCTTGGATTCACACACAGCAATGTAGATTTCGCATTTGTTCACTTGACTCTTACCCTAACTCTCATGGTAAACCATGAATAAGTGGTAAGACTTCTTCCATGGGGCCTGAACAGCTTTGGTGGATAACACAGCTTCCACCTCATCCATGTTCATCCAGTGCATCCTCCCCATCACCTGCAGCTGACACCTCAGTTGACCCAAGAGCTTGGGCCCAAGCCCTTCTCATCAAAGTGACCAGCCCAGCTCTTAAGATCTGGGAGAGAAGGAAGAAAAATGTCCTGGAAACACATTTCCAGAAAACACTAAACTGGAACACCATCTCCCACCAACTTTTCTGACTCTGCACACTGAAAGTGAGAAAGTAAAGCCAAGACACTCTATGAAAACTGAGTTCAGCTGTCACTTTTGCCCTTGACTTGCTGTTGACACTTCTTAGAAATTTCTTAGCTCCTGAGAAAAGAGTTATCAATATTGAAAACAACAACTTCAAATGGTAACGTTTAAGTTTTATGGTGGTGAGAGAATAAGTGACTATATTTTTGGCAGTGCAAATTTAAAGAAATAATGGAAAGCCCATGACATCAGATTAGAAAATAACATTGCCAATTAATTCACACACGATGAAAAGCAACAACAAATCTGATTCTATTCTTCTTTAAAAAAAGGAAAAATTCCATTTGAATTCTATCTGCCTTTCTTCTCAGGGCACACCTCTGCTTACTGGGCTGGTGAACAGTGACCTAGCCACAGGGCAGGCATCCAAAGGGAGAAAGGAGATGCAATTGGCCCAAATAATCCACCCCCAAAATGTAGAGCTGAATAATTCATTTCATGTCATAGAAACAGCAATACAGTGAGGCAATTCTGTTTCACTTTTCGTTCCCTTATATGTTGTGTCCTCTGTCATGGAAATTTGACACAGTAGTATTTGCCACCCCTGCTCTTGAGGGTAAAATTGGATGGGAGTTTAAGACTGAAATGGGCACCCGTGGCCTTGCCGAATTAAGTTACAGTTTGTGCCCTGTATTTATAAAGCGAAAGGAATTTCTAGTGCCACTTGCAGAGGCACCTCTAACTTTCAAGCTCTGTTTGCCACTGTCCTGGCACCTGCATCACACTGTTAGGCTGGAGCCAGAGAGGTTTTCGAAAAATCAGTAGCTCCCACATCAGAAGGAAGTATCTTTCCAGTTTGAGTTTTGGTAGCTGCTCTCTTTTGGTCTGAGGATTCTCTGGGTCCTAGGGCTTCTCACTTCTCTTGAACAATACCTCTAGTTAATTTCATGTACCTGGAGTGGTAGTTGGAATATTTCTTCACTTTAAGATTTTTTTTTTTTTTTTTTGAGACAGAGTCTCACTCTGTCACCCAGGCTGAAGTGCAATGGCATGATCTTAACTCATGGCAACCTCCACCTCCCGGGTTCAAGCAATTCTCTTGCCTCAGCCTCCCAAGTAGCTGGGATTACAGACACCTACCACACCCAGCTAAGTGTTGTATTTTTAGAAGAGATGGGATTTCACCATGTTGGCCATGCTAGTCTCGAACTCCTGACCTCAGGTGATCTGCCCAACTCGGCCTCCCCAAAGTGCTGGGATTATAGGCGTGAGCCACAGTGCCCAGCCCACTTTAAGATTTACGCAAGATTGGCTCAAACCCTTATTCCTGTGGAAAGGTCCACTGTTTTCCTCCCAGATTTTTGCAGATATCTGCATGGATGGTTACTTTTGACTCCCATTTCCTGCTGTTGTTGATAGCCCTCATTAAAACCATCACCTGGAGGTGAACAGACAGCTGAGACCTATCATTCCCAAAGAATTGTCATGGAGCCTAATAGTTCTATTGGATTCACCCCCTTATGTTAAGCCACCATTTCAGTGTTTTTAAAAATAGATGTATGTTGTTTAGTAGGGAGTATCTTACCCTCAAATTAGTTGATTGTTTCAGTAGGGCTTTTAGTGGGTTCCAGAGAAAATGAGCAATCAGAGAAGTTGATTTAGTGAAAGACAATCACTGAATAGGATGTGTATAGGGTTGTTTGGGAGCAAGAGTGAAATTGGTATGGAACAGAGAGGCTCCCAAGGCAAGTAGACATTTTTTTTTGGAAGGAGCAAGTGTTTGAGAGTCTGTGGCTTATTTTTCCTTTATGACAGGGGAGTTTTAACACCATTTCCAAAATATGTAACCTGGTATTTTGTCCCCAGAAGTCCTGTTGACATGTATGGAAGCAAAAAACTCTGTCACTCCGGCTAGAGGAGTGCAGTGGTGCCATCAAAGCTTACTGCAGCCTCTAATTCCCAGGCTCAAGAGATGTTTCTGCCTCAGCCACTGGAATAGCTGGGACTGTAAGTGCATGCCACCATGCCTGGCTAGTTTTTTTTGTTTGTTTGTTTTTGTTTTTAGAGACGGGATCTCGTTTTGTTGCCCAGGATGGTCTTGAACCTTTTTAAAGTGATTATCTCATCTCAGCTTCTTAAACTCCTGGGATTATAGGCATGGCCTATTTTTATGTTTTATAATGTTTCGTACTTTTTGATGTTACTTCAAATATCTTTTTAAGTATCCTAAATATACTTATTTAAAAACTTTTTTGAGCAAATTTATCTATAAATTATTGATTTTATGTTGACAGACATTGTTCTCTATCATTAATAATGTTAAAAATAAATAAACAAAAACAAGTAACTCAATTAATGCTTACCACAGGCCAGTATTTGCTCCAGTGCTAACTCGAATATTCATTTCTTTAATCCTCACAACAAACCTATGAGGTAGGTGCCATTATTGTTCCTGTTTTTCACAAGAGGAAATTGAGACACTGGGGAGTTAAGTAATTTGCCTATAGTAACACAGGCAGTGAGTAGTTGAGCTGAGATTGAACTCACACTGTCCAGAATCCATACTCTTAGTTATAATAGTGTACTGCCCTATAGCTTTCTGTTTCACAGCTACATGGCATTACTTTATATGGATGCATCATTATTTGTTAAACCATTTAACTTATTTCCAGTGTATTGTTCTTATAAACAATGAATATCTGTATACCTCTAATTTCGTGCACATGTATCTTTTGTAGAATGAATTCCTAAGAAACGGAATTGCTAAGTCAATGCTTAAGCCCATAATTAATTTTCTTACATATTACCAACTGTCCTCCAAAAAGGTTGTACCAGTTTAGAATTTCACCAGCAGTACATGACAGGACCCATTTTCCTAACACTCTCACGGACACTGGGTATTACCAGGATGATTTTTAATATGTGCCAATCAGATGGGCAAAAAGAATGGTTTCTCACTGAGGTTTAAATTGCATTTCCCTAGTTCTCAGTGTGAGGGGAAGGGATCTGGTATAATTTTCAGTTTGGTGGGAAGGCATCAGAGGCTTCCGAACAGGAGGATTATGTGATTGGAGCTGTATTTTTAAGGGATCATTTTGGCTTGAGAAACTAGACTCCGGGACAAGGATGGAGCAGGCAGATGAGTTAGAAGACAATTATGTTGGTCTCCTCCACCCTTTTCTTAACATATTGGAGTTCAGCTCTGGCTGTAGTAGTTCTAGATGTCCTCAGACACACTTGTGTAGAGCTTCTGTTGGGTATTTTGGGTATACAGATGATCCATCTTGGTTACACAGATGATTTAGATGATTGTAGACATAAGAGGCTTGTCTGGGAACCATTCCCAGACAGGGAAGCATTCCCTGAGATAGAGGAGAGGAAGGCTGAAGGGGAGGAAGAGAGTACCTGTTGCGATCTAGAGAGAGACATCCAGCAGGAAGTTGGATACAAGTATCTGAAACTCTAGTGAAAGTTATGTGTTGGCAATAAGCACCTGGGCGCTATTAGCTTGTACTTGACAGTTGAATACATGGGGCTAGAGGAGAAAAACCAGGGTAAGTATGGAGAATAAGACCAAGAACATGCACTCAACGTTACCGAAATTAAAGAGTGATTTGAGAAAATTAATGAGGAAAACAGAGATTGGGAAAGAATAGAGCATTTCAATGAGGAGAGATGCCAACACTGTTACATTTGACACAGCGGTCAAATGAGTTGAGGTCTGAAAAGAGCTCAAGCCTTGGCCATGGTGTGAAGTCAGCAACAATCTTTGTCAGGGCATTTCAGTAGAGAGGTGGGGGTGGGAGCTTGGGAGTGAAGGCAGCAATTGCTGCTTACTCTTTCAGGGAGTTTGACTCCAAGGGAAAGAGAAACTAAAAGCAGCAGCGGTGGGTTTGTGTTTGAAGTAACGGTGGTGAACCAGGCAAACAGCCTGGAGGCCGAGTAAAGTGAGACTGGACACTGCAGATTTGGAATGTCACCAGTCTGCACTACTGAATAATTTCCTCTAGAACTGCTCAGTTGCCCAGTTGTAAGAACAGATATGTAGACCAAAAGTAGAGTGTCGCCAGGGTAAATTTTATAGAGACAAAGGGGTGTGTTTATTGAAGTTGTGGCAAGGAATAATTACAAAGATATACTATTGTTGCATTGTCCAATATAATAACCACTAGCCATATGTAACTACTTAAATTTCAATTAATTAAAATTAAATGAGATTAAAAATTCAGCTTCTCAGTCATACTAGCTACGTATCAATTGCTCAATAGCCACAAGGGCTGGTAGTTATCATATTGTTCAGCACAGAGACAGAGCATTTCCATTATCACTAAGAGCTCTTGTGGAAAACACTGCACTACAGGGTCTGGATAAAGCTGAGGTGTTGATGAAGTTGAACAACAGATGTAGAAGGAGTAAGCAAGAGCAAAACCTGGATGAACAGCAGGTTGTGGACAGAGATTAGCATATTGAGATTAAGATTCTAGGGACTGAGCTGCTCCAGGTGAAAAGATTCAGGGTTATGTCATATGAGGGTGGAGGGCAGCTGCTGAAATAGTCTGTGGGTGAAGACCTGTGGAGTTGACAAGATCAAAGAAATTTGAGGCAAGTTTGTTAGACTCATTCATAAAGAAGTCACCCAAATTGTTAGCAAGACCTTGCATCTAATGCCAAAATCCTCACTGAGCAAGGTGGTAGTAATTTAGTAGCTAAAAGCAATGAGAGAGTCAGACACCTCAAAAGGGGAGGGTGTTGCTCAAAGGCCCCATGAAGTGTGATAAAACAAACAGTAGCTGGGGCAGGAGCAAGTGGCTTCCTTTGGGTGAAGCCAGATTTCACTGAAATAATAACCTCAGGGAAAACAGTCAATGAAGGGGTTAAAGTTGTAGGAAAGTTTCCTTGTAGTAATTAATGGAATGAGGCGTCCAAAGGGCCAAATAAAACTCTGGAGGAAGTTTAGTAAAAGAAGGAAACTTTTTTAGTACAGATAAGCATAGGAACATAAGAAGAGATAATTCTTAAATATATAAGGTATGCATTTGGGGATAGTAGCCAGGGAAGACTGAAGTCCCAGTGGGGTGAGAGACTTCGTAAGGTTAGCAAATTACAGTTTTTGAGTGGCATTCCAACAGTAGAGTATATTGCTCAGGAAGTCCTTAATTATCCTTTGAAACAAATTCCTTCAGCTGATTACGAAGGAATCTAGCTGGATTCTTGAGTGACTTGTTCCTGACATCATAGCAACCCGTAACTAGACTTCAACCATTCCTCTTACCCAAGTGCTGGGGAAGGGAGAGATTCTCAACGCTTACCCACCTATGGAGTCCCAGCAAGTCCAGTTGCTAGGTGGCTTGAGGTCTGGGGTCATAAAATGGAAGGCCTAATGCCATTTGGTGATCACAGACCTTGAGCCAAACTTTCCCCATTTAGTCAGAGAAAGGATTAGCATGCCTAACTGTGTGTGAGAGCATGGAAGCCAGTGGTTGGTGAAGTGCTATGGAGTATAAATTGCAAAATACTTTCAGTTCCACTCGGAATGGATTTCAGAATGATTTCCACCCCATGGGGAGGAGAGGGAGTCTGGGGAGGGATGGATGGAAAAAATTATTTCCTGTCATTTTCTGTGATCCACTCTGAAGACAGAGGCAGAGATTCTCTACAGCAGCTGCTCAAACTTTAGCTCTTGTTTAAATGGAGGTTCTGAATCAGTAGGTCTTGGGTGGGGCCAGAGATTCCGTGTTTCAGACCAGCCCACAGGTGACGTGAATGTCACTGGTCCGTACATCACGCTTTCAGTTGCTAGGTGAAGAAGAGAGCACTCGATGAGTGGAAGAGAAAGTCGTTGTAATCTTTGGGAAGAGGGGCTTGAGTCAGCGGAGTTAGACTGGTCTGTGAGTGAAGAGAATGGATGGGAAGGAAAGAAGATACTGTGAGGCTTTACTGAAAAAAAAAAAATGTAAATCAGGAAGACAGAAGCAGCTAAAGACGAAGTCATTTCCAGGCCCAGAAGGCACAACTAACAGCTGAGTAATAACATAACATTGACTGTTAACTGGCAGAATTTTTAACTGTGTGTTTGGTTTCTCCATCAGATCATCTGTCAATTAACAGTCAATGTTATGATTTTAGAGTAAAACCAGTATTTTCCCAGAGACAGTGCTAAAAGCTTTTACAGTAGGTGGCACTCTTGCATTACATTAAGAGCTCAGCAAAGAAGACGCAGAAGCCTCAGGTTTGCCTTGTAAGGTGATTAATAAACACACTAAATCTTCCTTAGGTCTCCCTTTCACTATCAGGGTACCCATATAGATTTTCCCTCCTCCCTCCAATACAGGTACGCATCCTCTATAGGTGGTGCATTTTATACCTCAAGTACTTCATGGAGTCCTAGTGAGTTTGCAATAGGCAGTGATTCACATTTGTGCAAACTCCCACTGATGCCTGCTGTCTGCTTCCCTTAGAGTTCAAGTCCATCACTAACCCCTTGATTATGTGTCCTCACTGGGCCATTCTGTACACAGTTTAGTTTGACAAGTGCATGTCACTGTTATTTGTCCCTCTTTCAAGAGAAAGCACATCAGTTTAATTACTCCCCCACTAAGAACTCTTCAAATGAGACTCCTCTTCTCTCTCTCATCAACCCATCTTCTCCCTTTCCTCCTCAGTGTCAACATCCCTTCACATAAATCCTGAATGATGAAATTTTATTTAGAACTTACACTAACTTCCTCTCCAAGGTGGCATCTAACTTAATATTAAGTAAGAAATAGCCTTCCCACTCTCCACCCCCATACTTCTCATCCACCACTGCTTACTTTTTTTTTTTTTTTTTTTTTTGGCCAAGTCTCAAGTAATTCTGTAACCTAGAAAAGGTCCTACACAAACCCTGTGATCATTCACATTTAAGTAGTTGGGTGGCCCACATCCTTCCCACAAACCCCAAAGTGCCCTCAAGGACTAAAGCCTTTCTCTGAACTCTTCCAGACTGATCTCTATGGTTGTAAAATTGTCCAGGGTCAGTGCATCCTGGGAGCAGCAAGCTTGTGGTGCCTGGGGTTTCCCCAATACTCCCAAAGCACATCCTCACCTGCCCATCTATGATTCACTTCCAGCATTTCATTCATGTGCCTTAAAGGGTCATTGACCACCACAATCCCAAAGCAACCATCAAATGTGCCCAGTTCTCTTTCTGATCTCTGAAAGAGCTCAGAGAGGTCACTGAAAATAAAAGCCTTGGTTCACTTTTGAAGTCATTTCTAAAGCATTTGACATCCTTGGAAGTGCTGGCCATGGGAGCAGTAGTCATAGGGGAAGTTCTCTAAAGGGAGCTATTTGAATTTCAAAGATGTTACTCAATGTGATTCCCCAACTAATGAAGTATAATAAAGGGGGGCTATAATTTATTGCCATTATCAGCAACCTTTTCACCATAGCAGACCAAGGAATATGTGGATAGGGAGGGGAGGAGAAAGCTTTTGGTGATGGTATAGAAGTTATGGAACCTGTAACAGCTATGGTGATGAGAACTAAAATTCAGGTTATAGAAAGGTAACTGGTGGGTGAATGGGTTGTCTACCTCTGCTGGTTTTTCCCTGTCCTACGATTTAAATTCACAGAACCACAGTACTAGAAAGACCCTTAGAACATTTAGTCAACCACTTCATTAATCAGATGAGGAAGCTGAGGCTCATAAAGATTGTAGTTTGTACAAGGCCACACATTTAGTCAGCAGTGAAGCAAGGACAAAGGTCCTAATCTCCAGAGGCCAAGCATGTGTGCACAGTTCCAGAGCTTAATATCTAATTCTTCAGCATGATTACTGATAAGGTAGTATCTGGGTATTGTATAAAGAGAAATGGAGGTTTTCTTCCTCTTTCCTCGAATTTCTCCCTCCCTAATCCTTAACCTTCCTTTATAGGTGCTGCTCCCCTGAAGATTCAAGCTTATTTCAATGAGACTGCAGACCTGCCATGCCAATTTGCAAACTCTCAAAACCGAAGCCTGAGTGAGCTAGTAGTATTTTGGCAGAACCAGGAAAACTTGGTTCTGAATGAGGTATACTTAGGCAAAGAGAAATTTGACAGCGTTCATTCCAAGTATATGGGCCGCACAAGTTTTGATCCGGAGAGTTGGACCCTGAGGCTTCACAACCTTCAGATCAAGGACAAGGGCTTGTATCAATGTATCATCCACCACAAAAGGCCCACAGGAATGATCCGCATCCACCAGATGAATTCTGAACTGTCAGTGCTTGGTATGTGGTCAATGGTGTGTGTTCAGATTCTTAGCTTTCTCAGATGAGACTGCAGATGAGTTAGAGAAACATTGGAGGAGGACTTGAGGGGCCCAGGGGAAAAAGGGGGTCTATAGAGAGAAGGCAGAGGACAGCCACTTCTGGGAAGTGCATTTGAAGGGAGTGTAGAGTCTGGGAGTAGGGAACTGAAAGTCTTTTGTACTTTTTATAGTCTGCTTCTGAAGGATCAGTAAAAATCTGCTTTGGGGAAAAAATAGAGCTAATTGAACAAAGATAATATGGCTAATTACCCATGGTAAAAACCATAGGTAATTTGGCCATTACAAAGTTTATATAACCGTAAAGGCCTCAGATGTCTCACAATTCATTTTTTCCTTGGGTCCAAGATTTTTCACCTACCAAATCTTTACCTGGAGCTCCTAGCAAAGGAGACAGCTGACACATTTGGGTTTTCCCTTCAGCCTCGTCTAGGTTGCTTATGAGTTGTTTGCAGCCACAACCATGAGCCTGGTAGACAGAAGGGGAAAAAGCCCAACAAACATAACCCACAAACTTACAAACCAGCTCCTCCACTACACCAGACCTCAGAAGGCCTAAATGTCACTACAGATATTTTTAAAACTATCACACAGTAAACTGTCTACTGATTTTATAGATCATGTATAGATTAGGTAACCGCCACAAGACATAGAGCATTTCTGTCACCCCAAAAATTTCCCTCAGGCTATCCCTTTATAGAGCCATACTCTGTCCGCACTCATAACCCTTGGTGGGCATCCTATAGTTTTGTCTTTTTGACAATGTCACATAAGTGGAGCCATACAGTATATAACCTTTTAAGACTGGCTTCTTGTGTTTAGCGTGCCTTTGAGATTCACCCAGGTTGTTGCACATATCAAGCTTGTCCCTTTTTATTGCTGAGTAGCATTTTATTGTTGATCCATTCAACTCAGCAAAAGACATTGGGTTGTTTCTGGTTTGGGGCTCTTATGAACAGAGCTGCTGTAAACATTCATGTACATGTTTTTGTGTGAACATAAGGTCTCAGTTCTCTAGAGGAAATACCCAGGTGTGGTATTACTGGATCCACGTTAATTTTTGATGAAACTTAGAAAGGCAGATCAATACCTATTCTAAAGTCATAGAGTAAAACAGAAGCAAAAGTAAAAATAGAATGGACAGCTGCTCCCTTTGAACCCTGTGTGATTAAAACTAGGCTGCAGGGCTTTGGGAGCAGTTAACCAAGTGCTAAATCCGTGTTTTCAAAATGTGGCCAGGTACCACTGGAAATGTTTTTGGTGGGACACAGATAGACAAGCATTTTGAAAAGCCATGTTGTATTTGTTTTAATGTATATTAGAAAAACTCTAACTTATGCAACATGTGATTTCACAGATGTTGTTAATAAAGCTAAATAACAGTCTGGCAATTCACCTTCTACAGACCACATAAAGTCCAAGAAGAGTGCTCAAATAGTACACCGATACAGCAAAACTTATAAAGATGACACGCAAATGGCAGACCTTTTAGTCAGAATACACTAAATTATAAATTAGTTTGTAGAACCTGCAGACTACCTAGTAACTATAAAAGAACAAGAGATTTTTTTCTGACAGAAGGCACATGACACAGATCTAGGGGCTCCACGCCAGTGATCCTGAACAGCCAGAAAAGTGTGAATGGCAAACAAAGGCAAGAGAAACACTGTGTTTATTAAGATCATGTATTTTTCCCTAAAATAGCTGGATTTGGCCTTTATCTTAGAGTATGTTATGAAGACGCTTTGGTGCTCATGCCAAAAATCAGTGTTCTGAATTTCAAATTCCAAAATGCCCACCCACTCACTTACCACAATCCTGCTTGGGTTCCTGAAAGATATGACCCAGGGCGTCTCAGCACCATGAACTGTCAGTTCCTGGTGAGACTTCAGCTCAATCCCTTTCTGCTCTCTTAGTCTGGTGAGCTGGAATGTGTCCCATGGGACACCTGGGCCCTAGAGTCAGCCCACTTCTCCTTCCAAAGACTTTAATCCCTGGAAATAGTGGCTTCATTATAAATATTTGGGGACTCAATTACAGCCCTCCTATCACTTAGCACCCCCTTGATTTGGATAAGCAGGAAATAAGCATGGCCCCAAACTCTATTGTTGCAAAATAAACATGAAGTCATTATGTGGCACTCACCTTGGGCCAAGGGTCACATTTAGGCATCCCAGGTATGCCCCAGTGAGCCCCAGATCAAGCACCCAGTTATTTGCTATTCCCTCCTAGATGCATCTTAAGATTGACTTTTTGTATCTCTCTTGTGCTTTCAGCTAACTTCAGTCAACCTGAAATAGTCCCAATTTCTAATATAACAGAAAATATGTACATAAATTTGACCTGCTCATCTATACACGGTTACCCAGAACCTGAGAAGATGAGTGTTTTGCTAAGAACCAAGAATTCAACTATCGAGTATGACGGTGTTATGCAGAAATCTCAAGATAATGTCACAGAACTGTACGACGTTTCCATCAGCTTGTCTGTTTCATTCCCTGATGTTACGAGCAACATGACCATCTTCTGTGTTCTGGAAACTGACAAGACACAGCTTTTATCCTCACCTTTCTCTATAGGTAAAGATGTTTTCCAAGACTATTTCTTTCAGCAGGTATTATAGACAAATGCTTAACGCAGATTATCCAACACCCCGACTTGCTAGGAAACCTCCATCTGGGCCATGTTATGACGCTGTTAGGAAGGACCCAGATGGAGGGCTCCTGCTTCGCCTAGTGATGCAGGGTCCAGGAGGCTATGAGCCTGTGCTGCACTTGAAGAAATAGGCTTTTAGCCCTGAAACTGACTCAGTCTCTTGGTTTACCTTTGGATGGAGGATTCTGAAGTTTTGATTAAAAAATGCAGGTTTCCTCCAGGCTAGAATTCTTTCTTTGATTAAAACACATACATGCGCTTGCACACACACACATCATGCATACACGCATACATACAAATGGTACTTATTGTGAGTGTAGAACCATTTGGGACATTATTGGTTGCAGGAGTGAAAACAAAAAGATATGACACCCCCTCTGCCCTTGAGGACCTTCCAATGGAATCATAACCCTGTAATGTGCACACACGAAAAACGAGATTTTTAAAAGGTCGAATTGGAATCTAAATTTCATTCCATGGAAATATGGGACTAGATTTAAAACAAAAGTGACTGGTAATGAGTTTTATGGGCATTCAGAGGTAGGCAAGATCCCTGAGGGTCAGGGAATGGTTCCTAAAGGAAGGGGTACCTTGTAACACGTAAAATAAATTATTGGGGTTAATACATGTGGTGAGGAGGGGAGGGCATTCTGGATGACAGGTTCCCAAAACTATGGTGACTTCCTTAGCAGAAAAAACTTGAGGCAGAATCTGGGCTCAGCAGGTGAGAGGACCACAATGGATCAGCTGTATCTGACATAAGGCAGGAGGTATGTCAAAGAAAGCCTTGGAGGCAGAAATGCTTGTGTGTTCAGAAGTATTCTTCAGGGACCAGTTCAGTGGAGGAAAGGACTGAAACTAAGCAGTAGGCACTAACAGGAGCCTGACATTTTAAAGTCCTGGTTTTACCCAGGAGGGCATGTGTCTATATTTGACTCCTCTTTTAAGGATCTGTAACTGCAAGATTCCCTCCTGGAATAAAGGTGGCCTGCACTTACCCTGTCCCATCACTGCCTGTGCTGACCTTGACCCCCCACATCTGCCTTCTTCTTTCCTTGACCCTTTCTCCAGCGATGACTCCTTGGCTTGCCCCCTCCAGTGACATCCATCCAACTCCTTGCTCCATTCCCTGGCTTTGTCACCTCCTTTCTCCCAGTGTCTTGTTGTTCAGACATAACTTAGTCTGTGAACAGCCCCTGGGGTCAGTCCCCACGAACCAAGTTTACAACTGGGCCAATCTCATCTCCTACTACTGACTTCTTTCTACTCAGACACTTCAGCCTCTGAGAGTGTAGTAAATGGTGGAGCCACTCATCCTGTCCCAGTTGCTTCTCCTGTATCCTCTCTTGGCCAGATAGAAGCCTCTCCAAGCTATGCCTGGAGTTCAGTACCTCCTTCAATGCGTAATTAGTTTGACTGGTGGCTATCTTGTGGCCACCAACATCACTATATATGACATGCCCCAGAGCCCTCTGTTATGGCTCCCATAGTCTACAAATTAACAGGGACTTGCCACCAATATAACCTCATCATGGCTTACCTTCCTGCTGCTTCTCAACTACTGTTCTGCCAAAACTTCCACAGGTACCCCCATCTTCATAAATGTTTCAGCTCTAGCTGCCTCAGGAAGATGGGGCTTGCCTGTCTGGGTTTCCCATTCTATCACTTGATCAGAGATAGGTTAGACCCTGAATCAAGGGACCTTTTTTGCATATTAAAAGGTAGCAGCCTCCAAGTTAGTAAGTATAATCCCACACCCCCTTTACTGGGAGTGCCAAACTGGCTCAAGTGGGATAGACTGAGACAGACTCAAAAGGGGTTAAATATGGCCTCCAATGTCAACAACTCCTTAACATCTCAGACACAGGGCATGTGTCCACAAATTATAGCTAAGCTAATAGATCAGCTGGTCCTAGTTTTCCTGAAATTTGGAATTAGCTACCAGAACTGTTCCCAAAAATATCTTTAAAGTGGGCGACTCAGTTCTAAGTTTTCCCCACAAAGCCTGTTTTCCAACTCCCCAGAAACTTAGGAGTTCTCATGTAAGGAAGTAGGCCCTGAAGGTGTGAAGTTTCCTCACGGCATGAAGAAACATCAAAGGATTTTTAGTAGATGAGATATGCTGAAAGCCATACAGAGGAAACCTGCTGTGATCTCAGTAGGAAAAAACTAAACAAACAAGCAAAGGAAAACTAGAGGTAGGGGCCTGTGTGGAGGCTGTTCCATTTGTCCAAGTGAGAGGTGTCTGGAGATTATAGTGGACAGAATCATCATTACAAGAGGAACTTCAGGGCCTGAGAACTGACTGCAGAGGCGGGTGGGGTAGCAGGCATGGCACAAATGACTGCACGTGCAGAGCCTCAGCACACACACCTCACCCAGATTCCAGGATCATGGGCCAGGCTGACCCTCTTCTTCCTGATCATGGTCGGTGTTATCCCCACCTCCAGGAAGGCAGGACACTCAGTCCAGGCATTTGGCCAGAGGCATGGGCTTGATTCTTAGGTCCCTGCTGTGGCCCTGAGACTGGGACTTTCTATGGCCTCCTATTGTGGATTTCAGGCTTCTCTGGCCTTAGAGCCCTAGGGAGAGCCTGGCAGGTAAACAAAGAGAAGAGCAGCTAGCAGAAACCCTTTGTAAATGACTCTCCTGGCTGATTGAAAATTTGTGGTCATTTGTAGAGCTTGAGGACCCTCAGCCTCCCCCAGACCACATCCCTTGGATTACAGCTGTACTTCCAACAGTTATTATATGTGTGATGGCTTTCTGTCTAATTCTATGGAAATGGAAGAAGAAGAAGCAGCCTCGCAACTCTTATAAATGTGGTGAGTCAGTCCTTGTCCTCCCCACAGACTGCCACTTTGCACCTACTTCCCAATCGGCTGGCTGCCTTCTGGAGCTTGTTGTCTGAGCCTAGACTGGCAAAAAGTCAGGAAGTTGTTGGGAAAAAAGGTTTTCCCTTGGAGTTTTGAGCCTATACAAACTGGCAGCAGCTGATAATGTTGCTCTTGGACTTCAAAGAAAGGCAACACTTCTAACCTCAGGTTTACAAATGTACTTCTGATTTCCAGGGAAAACTGATTACTTACTTTATCTACCTCACTTCCTGAGGTTACTGTGACATATACATAAAGTAAAATGGTGAAACCACTCTTAAATGTTAAAGGTTATGGACCTGGTTGTGTTCCAGCAGGGATATTTGCTAAATGACCACAAGAATCAGCTTCTCATCTCTAAAAAAATCTAGGTTTCTTATTAAATAAGTTAGATGAATTATTGCCCATTGACCTATAACAAACAATATTAACTTTTACTAATTTCTAAGTAATACATATCCATTATCATATATACCAAAAATAAAATCATCTATAATTCCAGTAGTAAGAAAAAATGATTACACAAACATTTTTGGTGCCTATCTTTAAGATTTTTCTATGTATCAATCTATGTTGTTTTCCATAATTAGGATTATCATAAGGGTTATTTTTCACAATTTGGATAATATATGTACTGTGTTCTAACTTTGTTATACTAAATGTAGCAAGACAATTTTCAATGCCATAAATATCATTCTACAGCATCATTTTAAACTGCTGCAAGATATTCCCTTATGTGGATACACCTTAATTCATTTATTTAACCAACCTCATTTTTTGGACACTTGAGTTAGTCCAATAGTTTTGTTATTATAAACATCCTCCCCACTGACTTCTGTTATAAAAATGTTTAATGAGGACAAAATGGTCCCTAACTTTGTGACAATGCCATGCCTTTTTGTAGTTTGGGCTGGTTCGACGATAAGATTGGACTTTATCTCAGTAATTGCCTCCAGTAGTAATTAGTTTGGTGCTAATAATTAAGGTAACCTTCTTACTCACTTATGGTAGAAAGCACAAGATGAGTATTGCCTCTGGCCAGCATCTTGTTTTTCAGTATACTGATTTTAAAATCTATCTAGAAAATAGATGGATGACATTAGCAGTCATTCATTGCATCCTGCTGTACTTTAAAAATAAGAAATTGGGGAGCAATGATCAAATTTAAATAAATTAATACAAAGCATGTGGCAGAGCCATTCAAACTGCCAATGTATGGATGTGCTGAGAGATTTCTATGATATAAAAGTATAAAATTCATAGCACAGATGTAAAGACATATCATGCTTGTACAGGCTTTGACTTTTCAAGGTGAGAGTTTTGAGCTTCACTTTCTTTCAATCTCATTGCCATTTAGAATTAGTCAAATATGAAGAAGCGACTTACATCTTGGGAGTAAGCTGTTTCCTAAATTTTTCTTCACATTACAATGATCAGCTTACAAATGAAACAAAGAAGGGATAGAGAAAAAGATTAAGGATGTTTCTTCCCCCATGAGGCAATGAGAAAAAAATCAGGAGAGTAGATAGGGGAGATAAAGAAGATATGTGTGTTCACATGAAAGAAGTTAGAAGGTGGTTAAACAAGCTCTTTGGGTACAGATGAGATGGTCAGATTGGCACATATCTGACCCCCAAGAATGTAATGAAGAATATTGGTAAGAAAAAGTTATTTGTTCAGACAGTCATCCATGCCAGTGAGTTTGATCAAAGAGAGAAGCTTTGCTATCACTGTAGGGAGGGAGATGCAACAGGTATAACTATGCCATTAGAGATATGAGATATTTGTAAATTTGGATTCTGTAACTTCAGCAATATCTACCCTTGCTTTGTGGGTACTCCTGGCATTGGCTATGTGATAGGCAAAATAATGCCCCCCATAAGATGTCCATCTCCTATACTCCAGAACCTGTAATATGTTATCTTACATGGCAAAGGAACTTCACATAGGGGATTAAGGCACCAAGCTTGAGATGGTGAGATTAGCCTGGATTATCCAGGTGGGCCCAATGTAATCACATGAGTCAGAGAATCTTTCCTAAATGGGATAGAGAAATGAACTGGAAAAAGGAGGAGAGATCTGAAGCTTGAGAAGCTCAACCCAGCATTTCTAGCTCAACCCAGCATTTCTAGGAGGAAGCCATGACCCAAGGAATGTAGGTAGCTTCTAGAAGCTGGAAGTGGCTCTCAGTTGACAGCCAGCCATTAAGGAAATTAGGATCTCAGTTCTGCAATTATAAGGAGCTGAATTCTGCCAAGAGACCAATGTGGAAACAGCAGATCCCTCCACAGAGACACAAGCTTACTGATAACTGGTAGGAATTTCTCCAAAAGTGGAGCTTCCTCCTACTCCAGTGTTAATCCCTTTCTCGGAGGAGACAGCCCTCAAACTAACTTGGCACCAAAAGTCCTGTCCAATGTTTTCTCATTATAGATTTTCTATGCCTCAACTGTACATATTTACCCTGTTTAGGCTGTTTAAATGAATAAAAGGGAAATGCCATAGTTATTCTAGCCAGTTTCCAACCTCTTTTCTCTTTTTTTGTTTTGTCAAATAGGGCACATAAGGCATGAGAATTTGTAACTATGAATTACTGTCTTTTCCGAAACAGAAATCACCCTATCAGCTTACCCATTGGGAGAAAGACAAAAATGAACTGTTTCTGAAAACAGTTGTTTCATATATTTTGTCTGCTTTCTAGTTGTTTATGGAAAGAGGGCAATTCCTATAGCAGTTAATCTTTTGTTGGAGGAAGCAGAAGTCTATTTGATCAAACCCTGAAATTTTACTTCCTCATTTGGGTCTTGTGTGACTGAAATCTGTATATAATGCCCTAGCAACAGTTTTTACAACTTGCCTCTCTAGAACAAACCTAGGAGTCTCAGCTCTTTCAGGAATGATTTCTTAAAGGTACAGTGTCTTTTTCAAAACAAATTATTATTATTATTATTTATTCATTTTTTTGTGAGACAGAGCCTCATTCTGTCACCAGGCTAGAGTGCAGTGGCACGATCCCAGCTCACTGCAGCCTCTGCCTCCCAGGTTCAAGCGATTCTCCTGCCTCAGCCTCCCAAGTAGCTGGGACTACAGGTGTGTGCCACCACACCCAGCTAATTTTTGCATTTTTAGTAGAGACGGGGTTTCACCATGTTGGCTAGGATCGTCTTGATCCGTTTTTAACCAACATTTAAACAGAAATATTCACAGGCTTAAAAACTGAAAGTTAGTGATATCATCACATTTTCCCTTCAAAATGCTAAATTTGTAATCAAATTTAAAAGTTTAGAATCTACCTTTTAATTATCTGCTTTCATTTTTTTGATAGTGGCTCTTTTTGATATGATGACTATTTTGTCATGGGTATAAAAGGATAATTTATTTTGTGTTAGTCTGAAGACATCTGAAACACTGTATTCAACTATAAGTACCATTTTTTTACATTTATAATAAGATTATTTTTCAACATTTTTATTTCAATAGTTTTTTGGGAACTATTGAACTAAACTAAGTGATTTTTGGTTACATGGTTAAGTTATTTAGTGGTGATTTCTGAGATTTTGGTGCCACCCATCACCCGAGCAGTGTACACTGCACCAGTGTGTAGTTTTTTATCCCTCACCCCTCCCACTCTTTCCTCTGAGTCCCCAAAGTCCATTATATTATTCTTATGTCTTTGCATCCTCATAACTTAGCTCCCACTTACAAGTGAAAACATACAATGTTTGCTTTTCCATTCTTGAGTTACTTCACTTAGAATAATGGTCTCTGGTTCCATCCAAGTTGCTGCAAATGCCATTATTTTGTTTTGTTTTGTTTTGTTTTGTTTTTATGGCTGAGTAATATTCCATGAGTTATATATGCCACATTTTCTTTATCCACTCATTGGTTGATGGACATTTAGGTTGGTTCCTTATTTTTGGAATTGCAAATTGTGCTGCCATAAACATGCATGTGCATGTGTCTTTTTCATATAATGAATTCTTTTCCTTTGGGTAGATACCCAGTAGTAGGATTCCTGAATCAAATAGTAGAGTTCTACTTTTAGTTCTTTAAGGAATCTCCACACTGTTTTCCGTAGTTTTTGTACTAGTTTACATTCCTACCAGCAGTGTAAACATGTTCCCTTTTCACCATATCCACGCCAACATCTATTATTTTTTATTTTTTAATAATGGCCATTCTTGCAGGAGTAAGGTGGTATCTCATGGTAGTTTTAATTTGCATTTCCCTGATAGTTAGTGATATTGAACTTTTCTTCATGTTTGTTGGCCATTTGTATATTTTCTTTTGAGAATTGTCTATTCATGTCCTTATAAACACCATTATTTTTAAGAAGAAACTTTACAAAAGTAAAACATAGATTTATAAAGCATCTGGGAGCTCAGTCAAATAAGAAATAGCTCAAGTAACTGAGGATGCTTCACCTGAAAGAAGGCCTAGAGAGAACAGAGATGCTGTCTTCAAATATCTGAAGAGCTGCCATAGGATGCAAAGATTGAACTTAATGGTATGACTCTGAAGGGTATCTCAATGACTGAAGGTTATGAGAGGGTGTAAGGAATTAAGAGAGACTTTTCTAACAATTAAAAGGTCTTTTAGGCCAGGAGTGATGGCTCACACCTGTAATCCTGGCACTTTCGGAGGCCGAGGCAGGCAGATCACCTTAGGTCAGGAGTTCGAGACCTGCCTGGCAAAACATGGTGAAACCCCATCTTTACTAAGCATACAAAAATTAGCTGGGTGTGGTGGTGGCCACCTGTAATCTCAGCTACTTGGGAGGCTGAGACAGGAGAATTGCTTGAACCTGGGAGGCAGAGGTTGCAGTGAGCCAAGATTGCACTACTGCACTCCAGCAGGGGTGACAGAAGAACCAGATTCCGTCTTAAAAAATATAAATAAATAAATAAATAGTCTTTAAAATTTTATAGAATAAATAGACTTCTGCTTCCTCCAACAAAAGATTAACTGCTATAAGAATTACCCTCTTTCCATAAAAAACTAGAAAGCAGACAAAATATATGAAACAACTGTTTTCAGAAATCAGACGACAGAGAGCAGAAAACTGTAGTCCCTGAGTGAAGGAAAGAAAAAATGAGATAAGCCCTATGATTGCTCCAGTTTACTGCCTGGAGCCAGTGTCCAGGCTGCTCTGAAGGCAGGGGAGCCCTGATACTGAACTAGGAAAGACATTGCAAGAAAAGAAAACTACACACATCTCTTGTGAAATGCTTAACAAAATTAGCAACTAAAATCTAGTAGTATGTTAAAAGTATAATACCTCATGATCAAGTGGGGTTTATTCAAGAAACACAGGTAAGCTCAACATTCAAAAATCAGGCAATAACCTTTACTACATAAATAAACTAAAAAGAAAAAACATATGATCATGTCAATGGATACAGGAAAAGCTTTTGACAAAATTAATACCCATTCACAGTTTTAAATGGAAAGAAAAACTCTCATAAAAATAGGAATGCAAGATGACTTCCTCAACCTGACAAAGGACATCTACCAAAAATTCTTCTGTTAACATAATATTTCATGATAACAGATTGATTGCTTTTACCCTAAGATGGGGAATAAGGGAAAGATGTCCACTCTCTCTACTTTTGTTCAACATTGTCCTGGAGGTCGTAGCCAGAGAAACAAGACTAGAAAAAGAAAGAAAAGACACACAGATTGGAAAGGAAGTAAAATGGTCTTTTTACACAGATAATGATCATGCTTGTAGAAAATCCTGAGGAAGCTATCAAAAACCTATTAAAACTGATAAGTGAGTGTAGCAGAGGCACAGGATACAAAGTCAATACACAAAATCAATTATTTCTATATACTAACAACAAGCAATTGTACATTGAAAAAATAGCATTTACAGTAGCATCAAATAATATTAAAAACTTGGAAATAAATTTAACAAAACAAATACAAGGCCTATATACTGAAAACTATACAATATTACTACTGAAGAAATTAAAGTAAACCAAAATAAATGGAGACATAGGCCATGTTTATGAATCAGAAGACTAGATGTTGTTAAGATATCAGTTCTCTCCAAGTTGATCTATGGATTAAATGTAATCACAATCAAAATCCTCATAAGCTCTTTAATAGATATTAAAAATCTTACTCTAAAAGTTATAGGGAAATGCAAAGAACCTACAATTGCCAAAACAATTCTGAAAAATAAGAACAAAGGTTAAAAATACAAAATTAGCTGGGCGTGGTGGCGCATGCCTGTAATCCCAGCTACTCCGGAGGCTGAGGCAGGAGAACGGCTTGAACCCAGGAGGCAGAGGTTGCTGTGAGCTGAGATCGCGCCACTGCACTCCAGCCTGGGCAACAAAAGCAAAACTCCGTCTCAAAAAAAAAGAAAAAAAAAAAAAAGGTGGATTTAACCTACCTAATTTCAATATTTACTATATAGTAATAGTAATTAAGACAGTGTGATATTGGTAAAAGGACAGACATATCAGTCAATGGAACAAAATAGAGAGTCAAAAATAGATTCACCCTGTTGACAAAGGTACCAAGGTAATTCCGCGCAGATAGTCTTTTCAACAAATAGTGTTGGGACAATTAGATATCCACAAGGAAAAAGTATGAACCTAGACACACACAAAGTAACTTAAATATTAAGAATTAAAATGAAAAGACTTCTGAAAGAAAACAGAGGAGAAAATCTTTGTGACTTTAAGTTAGGCAAGTCTTCTTAGATAAGACACAGAAAGCAAAAACCATATCATAAACAGATAAAACGGATGTCATCAATATTGAAAACTTCTGTTTTTTGACTTTGTTTAAAAAAGGAAAAGTCACTGGGTGCGGTGGCTCACGCCTGTAATCCCAGCACTTTGGGAGGCCGAGGCGGGCAGATCACGAGGTCAGGAGATCGAGACAATCCTGGCTAACACAGTGAAACCCCGTCTCTACTAAAAATACAAAAAATTAGCTGGGCACGGTGGCGGGCACCTGTAGTCCCAGCTACTCGGGAGGCTGAGGCAGGAGAATGGCGTGAACCCAGGAGGCGGAGCTCGCAGTGAGCCGAGATAGCGCCACTGCAGTCCGGCCTGGGCGAAAGAGCGAGACACCGTCTCAACCAAAAAAAAAAAAAAAAAAAAGGAAAAGTCAAACCACAGACAGGGAGAAAATGTTTGTTTGCAAAATATGTATCTGATAAAGGACTTGTATGCAGAATATGTAATTACATATTGCTACTCATTAGTAAGACAATCCATTTAATAAAAGGCAGGAAACGAGAGACTTGAACAGATACATAACAGAAGAAGATATACAAATGGCTGATGAGCACAGTCACAACATCATTAGTCATCAGGGAAGTACAAATTAAAACTATAATAAGATACCACTGCACACCCTCTAGAATGGTCTGATAAACATCAAGTGTTGGAGAAGATATGAAGCAACTGAAACTCTCATGTACTGCTATACAACCCAAAATCCTAGACTTTTACCAAACAGAAATTTTAAAAATATATAAAAACTCATACACAAATGTTCATAGCAGCTTTCTTCATAATACCAAACCTGGCATCCTAAATTTACATCAGTTGGTGAATGCATAAACAAATGGTGGTATATTTATACACTGAAATACTGCAAAGCTATAGAAAGGAATGAACTACTAACAATACACAAGAACATAGATACATTTCAAAAGCATTATGCTAAGTGAAACAATCCAGGCACAAGAAGAATACACATTATACAATTTCATTTATATGAAATTCGAGAAAAAGCAAAACTATTGTAGGTAGACTCATGGTTATCCATGGGATGGGGGAAAGGAATCAGCTAAAAAGGAGTAGAAGGGAACTATTTTGGCTTATGGAAATGTTCTCGATCTTGATTGTGGTTACAATCTTGGTGGTGGTTACGTGACTATATATATTCGTTAAAATCACCAAACTCGGCCGGGCGTGGTGGCTCAAGCCTGTAATCCCAGCACTTTGGGAGGCCGAGGCGGGTGGATCACGAGGTCAGGAGATCGAGACTATCCTGGCTAACATGGTGAAACCCCGTCTCTACTAAAAATACAAAAAACTAGCCGGGCGTGGTGGCGGGCGCCTGTAGTTCCAGCTACTTGGGAGGCTGAGGCGGGAGAATGGCGTGAACCCGGGAGGCGGAGCTTGCAGTGAGCCGAGATCACACCACTGCACTCCAGCCTGGGAGACACAGCGAGACTCCGTCTCAAAAAAAAAAAAAAAAATCACCAAACTCTATACTGAAAATGATTGGAAATGATTGGGTTTTATTATTTATTAATTATACCTCCATAAAGCAGATTGTTTTTATCTTTTATTTTTATTTTATTTCAATAGTTTTTGGGGAACAGGTGGGTTTTCGTTACATGGATAAGTCCTTTAGTGGTGATTTCTGAGATTTTGAAGCACCTGTCAACCGAGCAATGTCCACTGTACCCAGTGTGTAGTCTTTTATCCCTGATCCACCTCTCACTCTTCCCCCTGAGTACCCAAAGTCCATTATATCATTCTTCTGACTTTATGGCCTCATAAAAGCTGATTGTTTTTAAATACACACATACACACATAAAAGAGAACTTCCAATGACAGGAAGTGTTCAAGAATACTCTATTTAGTAAAGACAGAATCATAAAACCAACAGAGGTATTGTTGAGTGGATTCTTGTGGTCTATAAATACCTCCATGGACACTCAGGTTAGCAACCTGTTGGGTTTTAAGTGGGACAATAGCATCATCACAACAGTCAGCCTAGAGAAGTTTACATCCCAAGTTGTGTCAGTATCAAGTCCCTATCAATAGCAACTCAGGCTTTGTGAGGTCTAGCTGGCTAGAAATTTCCCACTTGGGCTTGTCCGTGCAACATTGTATAATATTCTTAGCACCATCTGGCTAGTCCATTTAGGCAACAACATCTTCAAGACTTCTTTTCCTCCTCCTTCTAAACCTTGCTTTCAGAAAAGGATTAGAAACTCTTCCAATCGCAAAATGATTGCTAAAACTAAATATATTACCCCTCCCAATGGTATTTTTTGGTTAGCCAGGATAGAGCTATAAGCGAAAAATATATTTCCAGTGTTACAATTTAAGGTACAGTGAGCAAGGGAAGGCATATACTTTTTGAATGCAAGAAACTTCTTCCCAATGCCCCTGAAATTGCATCATTTAAGTAACTGTCTCTTCCAAATAAAAAGTCACAACAATTTCTCTCTGAGTCCCAGAACTTTGAAGCCTTTTCAAACTTTCCTTCTTTTGGTATCTATGAGGAATACATTTTTGAAGATTGGTCTTGGTGTCTTTCAGGAACCAACACAATGGAGAGGGAAGAGAGTGAACAGACCAAAAAAAGGTAAATCCTGACCCTGAGACATTGATGAGAGAGGTATAATCCCCAGAGTGCCTGTTATTTGAATAGGCTTATGCCTAAGGCATGTTGAGACCTCAACAAACCTGAACTAATAGAGAGGGAGAGGAAAATAAGACTAGTTAAGACCTAGAAGAAAATAACCTGTTAATGGATGACAGGGTATCCAATGCACAATGCCCAGAAAGCATGACAAGCTCCGTCATGGTCAAGCAAAAGTCAATACCAAAGATTTCAGAGGTGGTGAACCTGGGCTGCATCTTGTCTGCCACAGTAACCCCAGTACCTAGCACAGTGCCTAGATTAGTGGGCATCCTACATGCGTGGAATGAAAAAATGAAGAAGTGGGGAATGATAACATGTTTGCTTCAGCCTGAGCATCTTAGTATTTGCTATGACCCTGTTTAGATGTTCGTCTGCTACTTCTTTACCTCATTCTTCAGATCTTGCCTCAAGCAACACTTTCTTAAAAACCGTTTCCCAAACTAGAAAATGTCCACTTGTTACAGTGTCATGTGGATCCCTTGGCTTTTTCTTAATAACACCAGATTATGCTTAAATATTTGTGTAATTATCTTATTAAACTCTATAAACTAGACTAAACTAAATTCTATGAAGAGCAGAGACCATACCAGTTAAGCTCATCATTGTGCTGCTAGCACTTAGCATGGTGCCTGGCATATAGCAGGTTCTCAATAAATGCTTATTGAAAGAATGATTGATGCATGATGAATACATAAAAGTTCTTGGTGATCAGTCCTTTCACAATGTGAAAGATAGTCTGTAACTCTAGCCCTCCTGAGAAATTAAGCTCTCAGGAATATTAAGACTCTGACTGCATACCCATAGGATCAAAGCAACCCTCAGTCACAAGCCTGGTTTCAGAGACAGGGTCATAACCTCCAGGGTGCACAGACAACCAAGAGAGCCCAGCACTAATCCAGATATACCAGCCACTGTGATTCTAGCAACAAGACTAATAATTCCGGGCACCCCTGGACAATGAGAAAGGGTGCTGAAATCCTGCCTACCCTGTCAGATTCAGTTTCAGAAATGGTCTGGAAGAGCCTGAAGAGGGCAGGCAGCAGAGAATCAGCAGAGGGCATGGGAAGGGCCAGGCAGAAATAAACAGTAGTTGTTGATGCATAGACAACAGTGTAGACCATGGTTATTTTCTCTTGCCTTCTCCACCTTTCTCTTCAATAGTTCGTTTCTCCTCATTGCTGTTCCAATGGCAACCTCTATTGTGCCCTATCATTGAAATCTAGAAAAAGAAAGTAGCTCAACTGTGAAATATCACCTAATCTTTTCTTCTATTTTTTCCAGAGAAAAAATTAATGTACCTGAAAGATCTGATGAAGCCCAATGTGTTTTTAAAAGTTTGAAGACACCTTCATGCGACAAAAGTGATACACATTTTTAATTAAAGAGTAAAGCCCATACAAGTATTCATTCTTTCTACCCTTTCCTTTGTAAGTTTCTGGGCAACCTTTTTTATTTCTTCCAGAAGGCAAAAAGACATTGCCATCAGTAATAAGGGGGCTCCAGGACTCCCCCTAAGTGGAATAGCCTCTCTGTAACTCCAGCTCTGCTCAGTATGCCAAGAGCAGAATAATTCTCTTATTGCTTCTTTTCACTTCAGAGCACAGTTATGGGCCAAGCCCAGCTTAATGGTTCATGACCCGGAAATAAAATTTAGGACCAATACCTCCTCCAGATCAGATTCTTCTCTTAATTTCATAGATTGTATTTTTTTAAATAGAACTCTCAATTTCTGGAAAACTGCCTTTTATCTGCCCAGATTTCTAAGCTGGTGCCCCACTGAATCTTGTGTACCTGTGACTAAACAACTACCTCCTCAGTCTTGGTGGGAGTTATGTATTTAAGACCTTATGTTGTTAATATTTTGAAACATGGAGATCTATGTACTGTAATAGTGTGATTACTATGCTCTAGAGAAAAGTCTACCCCTGCTAAGGAGTTCTCATCCCTCTGTCAGGGTCAGTAAGGAAAATGGTGGCCTAGGGTACAGGCAACAATAAGCAGACCAATCTAAATTTGGGGAAATTAGGAGAGGCAGAGACAGAACCTGGAGCCACTTCTATCTGGGCTGTTGGCTAATACTGAGGAGGCTTGCCCTGCCCAACAAGCCCTAGTGGAGAGAACTGAATAAACAGGGAAGTGCTGGAGCTTGTGAACCCTGTTTCTCTTGAAGAACTGACTAGTGAGATGGCCTGGGGAAGCTGTGAAAGAACCAAAACAGATCACAATACTCAAAAGAGAGAGAGAAAAAAAGTGAGATCTTGATCCACAGAAATACATGAAATGTCTGGTCTGTCCACCCCATCAACAAGTCTTGAAACAAGCAACAGATGAACAGTCTGTCCAAATGGACTTAAGATAGACAGCAGTTTCCCTGGTATTCAGGGAGGGGTTTTGGTGATACCCAAGTTATTGGGATGTCATCTTCCTGGAAGCATAGCTGGGGAGGGAGAGCCATCATCTTGATAATGGGATGAATGGAAGGAGGCTTAGGACTTTCCACTCCTGGCTGAGAGAGGAAGAGCTGCAATGGAATTAGGAAGACCAAGATGGAGATCACCCAGGGGCTTACTTAGCCTACAGATGTCCTACAGGAACATGGGCTGGCCCAGCACAGAGCTAGCAAATTTGAGTTGGATGATTGTTTTTGCTCAAGGCAACCAGAGGAAAATTGCATACAGAGACGGATATACCGGGAGAAACGACTTTGGAAACCTGGCTCTAAGGTGGGATCAGTAAGGGATGCGGCAGTCTCTGTCCAAACCTAAAGAGAACTCTGGGGGGGGCCTGAGCCACAAAAAATGTTCCTTTGTTTTATGTAAACAACCTTCAAGGGTTGTAGACTGCCATGCTAGATAAGCTTGTCCATGTAATATTCCCATGTGTGTACCCTGCCCCTGCCTTGATTAGACTCCTAGCACCTGGCTAATTTCTAACATGTTTTGTGCAGCACAGTTTTTAATAAATGCTTGTTACATTCATTTAAAAGTCTACATTTTCTGCTTTGGCTTCAAGAGTACTACTCAACCCTTGTGGTCTGATATTCCCCACTCTGTCCTCTGAATGTACTTCCTTTCTCTTTATATCTGTATGGCTAGAAGCCTCTGACGCATGCTATATCTTCTCCTCCTCTCTTTCCACTACCATTATTTGAGAAAGGAGGCTTGTATACTTCTATATGTTTATCTCAGTAATGAGTCAGAAAAAAATCAAGTAAGAATGGTTGTTTTTGAGGACAACTAAGAAATCTGGAATAAGGAAGGGAAGCTTACTTTTGAGTTTGTAACCTATAATGTGTAACTTTTAAATTATATGCTTATATGTACATTAAACAAAAGTTTAATGTAAAAATATTCCTTGAAAACACCATGATTATAAAATAAGTGCATATATACATACAGCATGTGAGAGGAGCCAGGAAAATTCTGGACAAAAAAAAATGACCTAGACTCTGTGAGGGCAGGAATGTGTTTAATTTCTCACCAATGGATCCCAGGTACCTAAGATAGTTGTCTATCCTATTGTCCATCTTTTTGTCTTTTGTTCTATTTCTTAAAGATTTCCTCAACTTCATCTTCTAACTTCTGTTGTATTTTTATTTCTGCTATCATGTATTCTTTTCAGAATTCTTTTTTCTTCTCTCAAAACATATTTGTTTAAAGATTGAATGAAATATTAACATGCCCTATGGTGAGAACATCCCTCCTTTGTATATTAAATTCGCTAAACTACTGTATTCTAAGACTAGGGGAAAGAAAAAGGAGGTTGAAAGAGGTCATTAGGCAGAATAGTACTAGCTAACGTTATTTCACATTTACCATATACCAGTCGCTCATCTAAACCTTTAAACTCATTATCCTGTTTAATCCTCACAATGACCCTGTGACATAGGTAATGGAATATTATGCCCATTATGCTGATGAGAAAATCTAAACACAGAGATGAGTCAGAGTAATTTACCCAACACTGTTAACTTTGTAAGTGGCAGAGCTCGGTAACAGGCAGAGGTTGGAAGAGTTTGGAGGGCTCAGAAGAAGACAGGAAGATGTGGGAAAGTTTGGAATGTCCTAGAGACTTGTTGAAATGCTGATAGTAATATGGACAATGAAATACAGGCTGAGGTGGTCTCAGATAGAGAAGAGGAACTTGCTGGGAACTGGAATAAAGGTGACTCTTGCTATGTTTTAGCAAAGACATTAGTAGCATTTTGTCCCTGCCCTAGAGATTTGTGGAACTTTGAACTTGAGAGAGATGATTTAGGGTATCTGGCAGAAGAAATTTCTAAGCAGCAAAGCATTCAATATGTAACTTTTGTGCTGTTAAAAGCACTCAGTTTTATGTATTCCCAAAAATATGGTTGGGAATTGGAACTTATGTTTAAAAGTTTGGAAAATTTTGGAGCCTGACGATATGATAGAAAAGAAAACCAATTTTCTGAGGAGAAATTCAAGCCAGCTGCAGAGATTTGCATAAGTAAAAAAGAGCCAAATGTTAATTGCCAAGACAATGGGAAAATGTCTCCAGGGCATGTCAGAAGTCTTCACAGTAGCCCTTCTCATCACAAGCCAAGAGGCCTAGGAGGGAAAAATGGTTTCCTGGGCCAGACCCAAGGCATTGCTGCTTTGTGCAGTTTCGGTACTTTGTGCCCTGCATCCCAGCCATGGCTAAAAGAGGCCAAGATGCAGTTCAGGTCATGCCTTCAGAGGGTGCAAGCCCCGAATTTTGGCAGCTTCAGCACAGTGAGCCTGCAAGTCAAGAATTGAGGTTTGGGAACCTCGCCATAGATTTCAGAGGATGTATGGGAACACCTGGATGTCCAGGCCAAAGTTTGCTGCAGTGGTAGGGCTCTCATGGAGAACCTCTGCAAGGGCAGTGCAGAAGGGAAATGTGGGGTTGGACCTCCCACACAGAGTCCCCACTGGGGCACTGCCTAGTGGAGCTATGAGAAGAGGGCCACCATCATCCAGACCCCAGAATTGTAGGTCCACCAACAGCTTGCACCATGCACCTGGAAAAGTCACCAAAACTCAATGCCAGCCCATGAAGGAAGCCAGGAGGGGGCTGTACCCTGCAAAGCCACAGGGGCTGAGCTGCCCAAGGCCATGGGAGCCCACTTCTTGCATCAGCATGACCTGGATATGAGAGATGGAGTCAAAGGAGAAAATTTTGGAGCTTTAAGATTTCACTGCCCCACTGGATTTTGGACTTGCATGGGGCCTGTAGCCCCTTTGTTTTGGTGAATTTCTCCCATTTGGAATGGGTGTATTTACCCAATGCCTGTATGCCCATTGTATATAGGAAGTTACTAACTTTCTTTTGATTTTACAGGCTCATAGGCAGAAGGTACTTGCCTTGTCTCAGATGAGACTTTGGGACTTGGACTTTTGGGTTAATGCTGGAATGAGTTAAGACTTTGAAGGACTGTTGGAAAGGCATGTTTTGAAATGTAAGGACATGAGATTTGGGAGGAGCCAGGGGTGAAATTATATGGTTTGGCTGTGTCCCCATCCAAATCTCATCTTGAATTGTAGTTCCCATAATCTCCATGTGTTGTGGGAGGGACCCAGTGGGAGGTAATTGAATCGTGTGGGCAGTTACCCCCATGCTGCTATTCTCATGACTGAGTGAGTTCTCATGAGATGTGATGGTTTTATAAGAAGCTTTTCTGCCTTTTGCTTGGCACTTCTGCTTCCTATCATCCTGTGAAAGAGGATATGTTTGCTTTCCGTTCCACCATGATTGTAAGTTTCCTGAGGCCTCATCAGCCCTGCTGAACTGTGAGTCAATTAAACCTCCTTCCTTTATAAATTAGCCAGTTTTGGGTGTGTCTTTGTTAGCAGTGTGAGAAGGAACTAATAAATACATTAACCTAGGCTTGAAAGCAAAGAGTCATCTCTGATGACTGCATTCAACCTTTCCCTCAGCACCCACTGCTCACTCCTTCCCTCCTGTCTCATTCTGTTATCAGTCATCACCAGGCCAGGAAAGCACCCTCCCACTTTCACATCCACCTCTTCTTTTCTCATTCAGGACCTTATTTATTCATACCAAGAACATGACAGTCACTTCCCAACTGATCCCAGTCTCCTGTCTCTCTTACCCTGCATTCTGTCTAACATGCCAAGGGAAACAAGAAGGTAAATAGTGAAAAGAAGGTCTCCCTCACATTCCCTTTCCCTAGCCACACAACTTTGATCTCCAGCTTCCTGGGTATCCATTCGTAGTCACACTATGCCTATAAGTGTGTGTACACACACATGCACATATTCCCCTTATTCAGGCAGATTTGGTTTTAATTTACACCACAGTCTAAAGAAATCAGAATACTCTTGCTAGGATGATTGATATCAGTTTTCAGTGTAATCCTTCATATTAAAAACATACATCTGTATGTATAAGTTTTCATTCTCACCAACATTCTAGCATTATTGTGGATCTTATAATAAAAGTGAGATTCCATCGGATTTTACTATGTCTACCTGCTCACTTCAGAAGAAAAGATACTTACAGATGCAGAATCCTTCACTGTCCTTAGACATAAAGTTTCAAACCTGCTCCAATCTGAACAAGTTACACCCTAGGTCTGGTAAGCAACAATTACCCTGAAGGGATCTCCCAATTCCTATGTCTATATAGTTGTCTTTCTTGATTTACCCCCTCACTTTGGTGGTGCATATCCTTCAGTAGCTTGCTCCAGTAGCTTTCTGAGAAAGAATCTGTGGGAAATATATTTAATGAAATTTTATGTGTCTGAAAATGTCTTTATCTTACCTTCCTGCTTAACTATTAATAATAATTTTCCTTTGTATAAAAATTTGGATTGGAAATTATTTTCATTGTCCAGTTTCCAGTGTTGCTCTTGAGAAATCTACAAATATTCTGACTCCTTATCTTTTTACATGAAAGCTTTTAGAATCTGCTTAGTGTTCTAAGATTTTGTCATGAAATTCCTGTTTGTCCATTGTGATTAACACTCAAACGGACTTTTCTTCTGGAAACTCATGCCCTTCCCTCCAGGAAAATTTTCCTGAATTATTTCATTGATTATTTTTTCCCCTCTATTTCACTAGTCTCTCATTTTAGAATGTCAGATTCCTGAATGTTGAATCTCCCAGACTGATCCTCCAATTTTCTTATTTTCTCTCCTGTTGTCCATATTTTGTTTTTTGTTCCATTTCCTAGAGATTTTCTCAAGTTTATCTTCCAGCCTTTCTGTTGTATTTTTTACTTCTGCTATCATGTTTTATTTTCAGAGTTCTTTTTGGTTTTCTGAATGTTTCTTTTTGCAAGGAACCTGTTCCTAATGGTTGAAATATTATTTCTTAACTCTCTTAGGATATTAACAATTAGGTTGTTTGTTTTTCAAAATTTTATATTCCAAGTTATTTCTTCCTATTTGTTTGTTTTGATCTATATTATCCATGTTAAAGTAGTCCCCAGCTATCTGATGATCCTTGATTGTTCATGATTAAGAGTGAAAAACTAAAAATTTGGAAGATCTGAGTTTATGGAAGCTAAAATTTGTCAATTTTAGCTTCATGGTAGAGGGATCTGGAGCAAGACATTTTTAGGAAATCATTTTTAGGTCTTCTTTTTTGAGCTGGTAATTTCAGTATCTTGCATGGAAGGTGGAGGTATAGCTGCTGGTATTTTGGGAGCCAAGTGAGAGAAGAGGGGTGGATATGAGTAGTAATGGAACCTCTGCATTCCTTATTCAGTATGCATAAATTTACTTACTCCATGTGTTTTTAGTATGACAGCCCTATCCTCAAATGTGTGAGACGTCTCTCTATTCAAGCTCTCTGCTTTATCCTCTCCAGAGAACAAGATTCCAAACTTCTGCTGGGGTGGAAAGAGGGAAGTTGCCCAGTGGTGTTGAGTGGGAAAAGGGAGTGCAACTCCAACTGCTGCTCAAAGAACTTTTACAATGCCCCTTATTTTGGCCCTCATCATTACCTCAACTTTTGCCCTCAATGAATTACCAGTCCTGCCAGTTCCAGAGGCTTCTGAGAATTCTGGGGCATGAATTGGGTTGTTTCTTAAGGTTCCCTACTGTTCTGGCTTTGGTTTCTCACCCTAAGTGTGATTTGGTTTAGGTTTAGTTCCTAAAAAAGCTGCCTCTCACCATCCAGGGTAATCATCCCCCTACCCATCTCTACCTCCTGGACTTATTATTTCAGAGCATTTACACCAGACCAGCTCTTTCCAACCAATAGGAAGCCACAGAAGGTAAAGGTGCTCCATGTATCTACCCCTTTATTTTAGCAGGCATCCTTGTTAACTAAGCCAAACCTCTCATTTCATGAAATCGTATACTTTTAGAACTTAAAAGAAGTCATACTATCCTTGGCTCTCCTGGAAGATAGGGGCCAGGTATCACAAGAGTTGGGAAGCACGATCTGGAGAGACAGGAAACAGAAAACAACGCTGGCATGCACAAGAATGTGTGGAGTGTTGGAAAAGGTGAAGTAGAATAAAAAAGGAGAAATGCGTGTTTATGTCAAAATTTCTGAATCTTGCTATGCTTTAAGTTTGATAGTATGTAAAAAAATGCTTCTCATTATGTAAACTGTTCTCTCTGTCCCTTATACATTTCTTAAGAAATTATTTTCTTGTAAACAGTGCATTAACAAGCACGAAGGATAAAAGGTATGGATCATGAAGGAAATAGAAAAGAGATCAGAATCACTAGTTTTTATATCTTATAAAGAAGCACATAAGATTCCCCACTTCTCAAACTATTTCCTGTTAATCTACACTTTCAATTACAGTGATTAATAAATTATCTTTAGTGGATGAGGAAAAAGGAACATATCTCAGTATTTGTAGGACCCTACACATGTAGGGTCTAAATCAGAATCATACGTTTGGGGGAACCACAGATACCGTGTCTACTAATGATGTCTTCAGAGAAAACTAAGTTCCATCCTGGCACAACTTATGTTTCCTATCCACACATCACAAACACAATGAAGCACTTTTTTTTTATAAACAAGTGTAACTTGACAAACATTTGAGCACTCAGAACTTTTTAAATGACTTTATTGTGAAGCCTTTCAAAAATATACATGAACTTATTTCAGAAAGTGGTCCTCACTTGCAGTAATGCCAGATCAACACTACTTGTAGCACGTGGCAAAGTGGTTTCTATTCCCATGGTCAAATTATAACATTGACTCTGAGATTAAACATTGTGAACTCAGTTTCCTAAATATACCAAGTACAGAGTAAAAAGTCACAAATTGTCCTAACAGTCTATTAGAAATGGAAGAAATTCAGAAAGCAATGAGGAGAACCTTCCCATTGTATGTGGCAGATGAGGGCAGAGAAGGGAGTAATTCACCCAGCACCAAAGAGAGCCATGACTAGAACTCAGGTTCCTGATTTCTCAGTCCAGGGTTCTTCCCACCCCACTGTGCCCCCCTAACCTTCCTGTTAACTGGAAGAGCTGGAAAATGTGTCAACAGAGCATAATGAAGGAAGATTGTGGACTTCAGGTCAGATAGACTTGACACCACTACACTTGACTGTGTGACCTTGCCTTAATTACTTAATCTCTCTGATTTTCAGTTTTCTTATTTGTAAAATAGGGTTAATATCTACCTGCCTTACAGGATCAAGGGCAATCCAAAAGATGAGGATTATACTGTTTAAAAAAGGAAAAGAAAGAAAAATCAAACAGCCACAACAAATAAGCAATTGGGTAGCTTGTTTCAACAGGGTGGGCTTGAGGATGGTGAGTGAGCATTAGTAGTGGAAGGATGGCAACTTCACGTGAGGCTGATGTAGGAGGAGCTATAGGTTGGGCTGTACATGGATTAACAGGTGTGGGCTTGGATTCTTTCATATAACACTCAGCCCAGAAGTCTTCCAAACACCCTGCTGAAAGCCAGAAATGCTCCTACAACTCCTCGTGCATCAGCCTCACATGAAGTCCCATTCTCAGGATCTCAACTTAGGGACTGAGATGATTCATGCTCTCACCTTATACATGTGGAACTTTTCCATCTTTACCTTCTGAGACCAAAGTCAAGTTCCTGGGACCTCCTTTATCTTTCCTTTCTCAAGATTATTTCCAGACAATCAATAGTATCTACTTCTTTGTGAAGATAACAGGAAGCTCATTCCTTCTAAATATAACATGAAATTCTAAGCAGTTAAGCTGAGAATAAAAAGGACCAAAGGCTCCCAGTCAAGATTTTGGAAAGCCCTTGTCTTGAGGAGCAGCCGTGTAGAGGATGGTTTGTATCGGGGAGGGCTGTGCAAATTGGAGGGAGGGAAACCATTAGGAAACAGACACAGTTAACCTCAACAAGTTTGGCAATTCTAAGGAGTTGAATTAGCAGAAGCCTCCTGAAATTTCTAGATTAGATCCTGGTACCCAAGCTTATTAGACCAGGAGCAGGGCAAGGTAGACTCCATAACAAAAGTAAACTCAAATCAGAGGGAAATAGAAACTAACAGGAGCTGCTTTATTGGAGATGGACCACAAGAGCTTTCTGCACTCAAATGATATGGGGAAAAAGAAATCCTAAAATATAATGTTGGAAAAGTTGGATAGCCCAGGCACAGCTAGCAGATTGGAAATAGTATTAGAAATCACAGTTTTTTATTTAGTCACCAGGTTGAAAAGATCCTTTTCTTTAGCATAGACCCAGCACAGGGGTGAGGTAGGGGCTAATTTCTGGTATGAGAGACCAGAGGCACAGAGCATGGAGCAAGAAGCAGGAGCTGATTGCTTTCTGATCACTAACTGCCAAATAATTAAAACATTTTCTTAAATTCATATTTTGCAACCCAGAACATATACCTGAAGCTTATTATTAGAACATGTTAGGGTATAGTTACAATGCTAACTGGCGACACAAACTAGTTACATGCTGTTTCCACCAGTCTATCTGCCACTTTTTAACTACACACATCAAGTATTTGCCCCCAGGCTTCAGGCCTCAACCTCTGTAAGAACAGTTGAGCTGTGTCCACTTGATGGAAAAACAAGTCTATTCCACTTTTTGTTTCAAAAAGTCAACCCATCCAATCAAATAAATTCCTTTACCCTTTAAAAAAACACACACACACACACACATTTACTAGTTTTCCTCCAATTTTCAATGTGTTTGTTGAACTCTCTTGGAGTTACAGTCTTGGAGTATTTTTGAGACTCCTGTTATCAATTTAAAAAGAAAAGAAAAGGAAGGAATGCTTTTTAAAAAAAACAATAAATCTTGTTCCTGTGTCCAAACCAGCCATGCATATTAACGTGTGTGACTGTTCTCAGGGTTTAAAATGTTTTAGCTGGGAAAAAAATATATTGTAGAAGACTTAAAGAAACAAGATGGCATAGCAATGAGAATTTTAAGAGTTTTCATTCTCCCTGAGAAACGACTTATATCGAGAACTTATTAGGAGTAGTTTATTTGCAGCAGGAAATACAGGTATGATATAAGAAAACTCTTGATCATCAGGGTCTTAGGCATTAGAAACACTTAGATGCTATGATCCTATACCTAGAAAACCCCATAATCTCTTCCGAAAGGCTCTGGATCTGATAAACAACTTCAGCAAGGTTTCAGGATACAGAATCAATGTATCCAGGGTACAAAGTAACATTTTTATATACCAATAACATCCTACCTAAGAGACAACTCAAGAATGCAATCCCATTCACAACTGCCACAAAAAGAACAACATACAGCTAAACCAGGGAAGTGAACAATCTCTACAATGAGAATTACAAAATACTGCTGAAAGAAATCAGAGAAGACACAAACAAATGGAAATATATCACATGCTCATAGATAGGAAGAATTAATATTGTTAAAATGGCCATGCTGCCGAAAGCAATTTACAGATTCAATGCTATTCTTATCAAACAACCAATGGCATTTTTCACAGAATTAGAAACATCTATTCTAAAATTCAGATGGTATTCATGCAAGGCAGACGAGCCTCAAATTGGGGCTTATCCTGGGAGAGTCCTTGGCTTTGCTCAGGAAAGAATTCAAAAGTGAGTTGGTGGCTCACACCTGTAATCCCAGCACTTTGGGAGGCCGAGTCGGGAGAATCACGAGGTCAGGAGATCAAAACCATCCTGGCTATGGTGAAACCCAGTCTCTACTAAAAATACAAAAAATTAGCCGGGTGTGGTGGCGGGTGCCTGTAGTCCCAGCTACTTGGGAGGCTGAGGAAGCAGAATGGCGTGAACCCGGGAGGCGGAGCTTGCAGTGAGCTGAGATGGCACCACTGCACTTCAGCCTGGGTGACAGAGCTAGACTCCGTCTCAAAAAAAAAAAAAAAAAAGTGAGTGGTTGGTGGAAGAAAACAACTTTACTGAGGTGGCAGTGTTATAGCTCTGTGACTGTTCCTGCAGAGCAGGGCTACCCCATATGCAGTGTGCTGAGAGCAGCAGCTCAAAGGCAGTTCTGCAGTCATATCTACTTTTAATTACATGCAAATTAAGGGGTGGATTATGCAGAAATTTCTAGAACGAGTGGTAACTTCTGGGTTGTCAGGTTGCTGCCATGAAAAGGGGCAGTAACTTGCAGGTGTTGCCATGGAAATTGTAAGCTGACACAACACACTGGTGGGCATGTCTTATGGAAAACTGCTTGTGCCCCATCCCTGGGGCATTTCTCAATTGAGCTAGTCCTCAATTTGGTCTGATGTCTGAGCCCAGAGTCCAGTCCTGCCTCCTACTTCAGAATCAGAAAGGAGGCCAAATAGCCAAAGTGATCCTAAGCAAAAAGAACAAGGCCAGAGGCATCACATTACCTGACTTCAAACTATACTACAAGGCTATCATAACCCAAACAGGATGGTACTGTTACAAAAACAGATACATAGACCAATGGAACAGGTAAGAGAACCCAGAAATAAAGCCACACAACTACAACCATCTGATATTTGACAAAATCAACATTAACAAACAATAGGAAAGGATTCTCTATTCAATAAATGGTGCTAGGATAGCTGGTTAGCCATATGCAGAAGATTGAAACTGGACTCCTGCATTTCACCATATACAAAAATCAACTCAAGATGGATTAAAGATTTAAATGTAAAACATAAAACTATAAAACCCTAGAAAAAAAAACTAGGAAATACTGTTCTGGACATTGTCCCTGGCAAAGACTTCATGATGAAGACTCCAAAAGCAATTACAACAAAAACAAAAACTTAATTTAGTTTAATTAAGTGGGTCCTAATTAAACTAAAAAGCTTCTGCACAGTAAAGGAAACTATCAACACAGAAAAGAGACAACCTACAGAATGGGAGAAAATATTTGCAAACCATGCATCTGACAAAGGTCTAATATTCAGAATCTAAAAGGAACTTAAATCAACAGGCAAAAACCAAACAACCCCATTTAAAAGTGGGAAAAGGACATTAATTAACAGACAGTTTTCAAAAGAAGATATACATGTAGCCAACAAGCATATGACAAAATGCTCAGTATCACTAATCATTAGGAAAATGCAAATCAAAACCACAGTGAAATACCGTCTCATACCAGTCATAATGGCTGCTATTAAAAAGCCAAAAAATAACAGATGCTGGCAAGGTTTCAGAGAAAAGGGAACACTTATACACTGCTGGTAGGAGTGTAAATTAGCTCAGCTGCTGTGTAAAGCAGTCTGGAGAGTTCTCAAAGAACTTAAAACAGAACTACCATTCCACCCAGCAATCCTGTTATTGGTTATATACCCAAAGGAATACAAATTGTTCTACCATAAAGATACATGCGCACATATGTTCATGACAGTACTATTCACAATTACCAAAGACATAGAATTAATCCAGATGCCCATGAATGATGGACTGGATAAAGAAAATGTAGTAAAGTTGCAAAGACAAAAAACATTTTTATATCTTCTTAAACCTATGTAAGGTACATTATTGTTCGCCCCCTCCTCCTCTTCTTCCTCCCTCTCCTCCACAGTGCTGTTTATTGAGCATACCATGTGCCAGGTACTGTGTTAAATAGTTTACATACATTGTCTTGGGAAGAAGGAAAAAAGGCTATCTTGCAAAAGTCTAAAAAGTTATTTTAAGAAGCGAAGGGGGAATCAAATGGAAAGAAGAGTGAATTGAGATATTCTGAGAATTTAAAGAAGAAAAAAATTATGAGAGCAGCAAAACAGTGAACTAGTGTTTTGTTGTATTCTGGCAGGAAGAAGAGGTGTGATTTGAGCCCACGTTGTCCTCTACTATGATTCGGGTATAAGTGATCATAAGGAGAAGACTGGTGGGGAAAAGGAGGGTGCCAGGAAATAATCCATCCTAAAGAAAGACAGAATCCAGGCATGGATGTTTGATTCAGGATCATGGAACCATTGTCAAAAATGGGTAAGTAGAGTTTTGAGAAAACCAGAATATCTGTCACTCAGCCTATTATCTGATTCATATTTGACCTGAAGATGGAGCCAGTTCTAAGAAAGAAGATCCATGGATCATGGTGATGTCATGCACAAGCTTTTTCCAGCCACGCTTGAAACAAATCTACTCCTGGGCTTTCCCGTTAAGTGAGCCAATAGACTGTTTTCTTCTCTCTCTCTCTCTCTCTCTCTCTCTCTCTCTCTCTCTCTCCTTCTCTCCTTCAACCCCCTTTTTATTCCTCAAGTTGGTTTTGCTCCTTAATTCAAACTTTCTATTCCATACCAAAAATAATTCCTAATTTATAAATTATAGAATGGAAAAGTGTTGGCCTTGCTGAGTCCAAAGGCACAATGGATATTTTCAGCCCACCCTCTTTCTCTCTCAGGTTTTGTTCTTGGCACAGATTTTCTTTTTCATGTTGATCTCCTTCTCTCCTATTATAGGAAGATTCTTCTGTGCAGCTGGGAAAAATGACCACAGATGGCTCCAGTGTATGTTGTCCACAGCATCTTTTCTGTTACCTCCAGCAAAAAATATCCTTGAGGAGGATGTAGATTGGGCTCATTTGGGTCACAAGTTCATCCCTAAAGCAATCACCATGGCCAGAGATTTTTGACTTTATTAAAAGGACCAAGTGTTTTTCTCTTCTGCTCCCTCCCCCAAATCCTAGGAGAATGGAGTTAACCCAAAATTAAATAAATAGAATGGGTGAAAGGTGGTATAATAGATATTGTTGGTTCCTCACCCTTACCTGGCCAAGGCATCCATCCCCCAGATGCTGTGAGTGTTGACTGTTAACAACCCACAGTCGCTCTCTCTGTGAGACTTGCCCTTGACCAAATAAGAACCCCTTCCCCTAATTCTATCTTTCTTTAAAACTTTATTGTGTTCATCATGAATTTTTAAATTCATTTTTATTTATTTAATATATTGCATTAATATCGTATTAACCTTGATTATTGGGTTTTTTACTTTCTCTCAAACTTTACCCTGTTCACTTCACCCTAGTCCTGGCCATGGCTAAGAAGCTATACTCCAGTTCTCCATCACCCCTCTAGGGACAGACCTCAGCCAATGATTAACTGATGTAGGGGTACAAAAGGTCACCCCTTTGCCTCAAGGTAGGGATAACTCTGCAGTAGAATTTGTGTTCCAGATTTGCCCCAGGATCAGGCACTAAAGCTAGTCACCAGCTAAGACCACATTCTTGCTTTTATCCCTACCCTGTCCTGCCTTCCTCACTCTCTTTTCTTGAGAGTGTTCCACACACATATCACTTGGATAAGATTACCTGCCTTAGGTTCTGCTTCTAGGGAAGCCTACCTAAGAAAGCTAACACCAGGAAAGGTCCTAGGAAGCAGACAGTAAGTGTAGGATTTTGTCATTGGATTACTCACCAGCTGCATAACAATAGGACCAGCTGCTGATACTGCCTGGATGCTGTGTGCCATGAACAAAAAAAAGTATTTCTGTGGCAGCAGAAAAGGACTAAGACACTGTGAAAGTGGATTTTTAAGGCTTTTACCGGTAGTGAGCTATAACGGGATACAGGTGCCAGGGGATGCACTAACTGGTACAATATCCTAGGTTAGTGGTTCCAGTAATCTGCACATTAAAGTCACCTAGGAAACTTAAAAATTCCTAGGCCCAGATCACACCTAAGACTAATTACATTACAATCTCTGGGGGTAGGACACTGGCACTGGTATTTTTAGACACTCCCATGTTATTCCTATGTGCAGACAAGTTTAGAAACTACTGCCTCAGGCAGTTGGGGCTTGTAGGGTAATAGTGCCTGCAAGAAAGGATTGTGGAATGGATAGCTGTTGTTAATTATTATTGATTCATGGCAGAAAGAAAAATCTCAGGCTCAGATGTATTAATCAACAACTTTAAGGCCAGGTGCAGTGCCTCAACCTGTAATTCCAGCACTTTGGGAGGCCGAGTTGGGTGAATCATTTGAGGTCAGGAGGTCAAGACCAGCTTGGCCAACATTGTGAGACCCCATCTCTACTAAAAATACAAAAAATTAGCCAGGCGAGGTGGCAGGTACCTGTAATCCCAGCTATTCAGGAGGCTGAGGTAGGAGAATTGCTTGAACTTGGGAAGTGGAGGTTGCACTGAGCTGAGATCGCGCCACTACATTCCAGCCTGGGTGACAGAGTGAGTCTCAAAAAAAGGAAAAAAAAGAAAAAGAAAAAAAGTTTAAGCAAAGTGTAAGAGTCAAAGTATCTCCTTGAAAGCATTTAAAGACACTCATTTCCTGCAGTAGGAGAGCTGTACAACTGAAGATCAGGTTGAGGATTTTCATAAGAATTTTCAGTTGCCTAAACCTCTTGGTCTGCAGAAGTGACCAACTCTCCCTTGTTATAAGATAGGGGCCTTCTATTTATTGAAGGCTATTAAAAGGTATCAAAGGAGGCAGTGCTTTGCAAATAAAGTTGCCAGATAAAATGTGAGATGCCCGGTTAAATTTTAATTTCAGATAAACAATGAATAATTATTAAATTTTCACGAATTATTACAGTATCATAATCTCCTGTATCCTGTGTTTTTATTTGCTAAGTCTGGCAACCCTATTTATAAGGTAATACTTACCCTACTCAGGATCTGCCCTAACCTTTCATCCGGCCTCCAGACACATTTTTAAGGGTGGAGGGTGGGAAGAGGGTGAGAATCGAAAAACTATTTATTAGGTTATATGCGCATTACCTAAGTGATGAAATAATCTGTACACCAAATCCCCAAGACATGCAATTTACTCATATAACAAACCTGCACATGTACCCCCTAAACCTAAAATAAAACCCAAAGTGCTGGAATTACAAGTGTGAGCCACCGCACCTAGCCTTAAAGTTGTTGATTAATAGATCTGAGCCTGAAATTTTTCTTTCTGCCATGAATCAATAATAATTAACAACAGCTATCCATTCCACAATCCTTTCTTGCAGTTAGAAAGGAAAAAAAAATCATCAAAACCTGATTGAGGAAGTATGAGGCTTGCTAAGGGAAGAGAGAGAAAATACACCAAAGGAGCTGTAGGACCTGGTAAGAGGGGAATAAGGATTGTTGAAAATCTGGTAATATCTGTTATCTCTAGGCAGGAATGACAGTATAAAATTCTATGTCAGAAGTGGGCTTTACAGTATCAATGGGATAAGTGTATTCATTTGTTTTGGACTGCTGTAATAGAATACTTGATTCTGGGAAATTCATAAAAATTAGAGATTTATCTCCTCCAGTTCTGGAGGCTGGGAAGTCCCAGGCTGAGGGGCCCTTATCTGGCAAGGGCCTTCTTGCTGTGTCATCCCATGGTGGAAGGTGAAAGAGTAAGAGCACACACGAGCACACAGGCACAAAAATGCATGAGACAAGAGAGAGAAGGGGGCAAAGCTGCTTTTATGATGAACTCACTCTCACAATAATGAACCCACTCCTGAAATAACAACATAATCAATTTATGAGGGCAGAGCCCTTATAACTTAATCACATCTTAAAGTTCAGGTCCCACCTCTCAGCACTGTTGCATTGATAATTAAGTTTCTAACACAGAAACTTTGGAGGACATATTCAAACCATATCACCTGTTTATTAGTTATTATTATATTTATTATAATTGCAGATACATTTCTGCTTAAATCTATCATTTTGTTTTGCGTTTTTTATTTGTCTCACCTGTTCCATGTGTGTTTTCTCTTTTTTTCTTGCCTTTTTTTAGATTGTTTTAAAACATATTAGTTTTTTTCCTCCACTAGGTATGAAATTAAACATTCTCTTTCCATTGTTTGCAAGGTTTCTATAGAAATTACAACATGCAAGCTTAACTTATAGAAGTCTACAATTAATCATTATCTCTTATTGAACAAGGTCCACAGAACATTTTAATATCATTTAAACTCCTTCCAACTTACATATTATTTTTTTCATGTATTTAAATTATATATTTTCTTCTTCTAACAATAAAAACATCATTATTCCTTGATTTGATTCATTTCCCTTAGATTTGCCCACATATTTACTCTTCACTGCACTTTATTTCTTTTTACATTGTAGCCTTTCTCTGTAGGATTATTTTCTGCCTATATAGGAAGTATACACATTAGAAATTCTTTTAGTGAGGGTCTGCTGTTGGAAAAATCTCTTAGTTTGTATTTACCCTATTCATGACAGGTGTAAAATTCTATGTTGGCAATTATTTTCTCAGTGCATTGAAGGTATTATTTCACTTTTTTTTTTTTTTTTTTTTTTTTTTTAGCATTCCTCGTTATGTTGAGAAACCAACTGACAAGTTGTTACTTCTTTGAAAGCTATCTTTTTTTTTTTTGAGACGGAGTCTCGCTCTGTCACTCAGGCTGGAATGCAGTGGTGCAATCTTGGCTCACTGCAGTGTCTGCCTCCCGGCTTCAAGCAACTCTCCTGCCCGGCCTCTCAAGTAGCTGGGACTACTGGGGCTCGCTGCCACACCTGGCTAATTTCTGTGTTTTTAATAGAGATGGGGTTTCACCATGTTGGCCAGGATGGTCTTGATCTCCTAACTTCATGATCTGCCCACCTCAGCCTACCAACGTGTTGGGATTACAGGCATGAGCCACCGTGCCCAGCCTCTGGCTTCTTTTAAAATCTTCTCTTTGTCTTGGAAATTCTAAAGTTTCATTATAATGTGTCTAGATATGGATTTCTTTTTATTTATGTTGTTTGGGTTTTATTAAGCTTCTTGAGTCAGTGTTTTAGTGTCTCTTCTTCATTTCCGTTAATGTCAGCCATTATCTCTTCCTCCATTGTTTCTCTTTCCTTTCCTACTGCAACTCTAATTAAGTGATTTGTACCTTCCCATGCTAGCCTTCTTGTCTCAGCTTTTCATCTGTCTTCCTAAGCTCCTTTCCCTGGACACTTTTTCTGTCCTATCTTATAATTCACTATCTTTACCCATGTCTAATTTGCTCTTAAATATTTCCATTGAGTTTTCCATTTTAGTTATAAATTTTTCATTTGTATAAGTTCTATTAGTTTTTTTCAAATATTTTTAGTTTCCTGGCCCTTGTAGATGTGTTTAGTTCACTTAATCTATAACAAAATACCACAAATAGGTATTTCTCATAAACAATAGAAATTTACTTTTCACAATTCTGGAGCCTGGGAAATCCAAGATCAAGGTCCAGCCGATTCAGTGTCTCATGAGGGTCTGCTTCCTGATCATACGTAGCCATCTTCTCACTGTGTCCCCACATGGCAGAAGGGGCAAAGGAACTCTTTGGGATCTCTTTTATAAGGGCACTAACTCCATTCATGAGGGTTCTGCCTTCACAACGTAATCACCTCACAAAGGCCCCAACTCTAAATACCTCTCAATACATTGGATATTAAATTTCAACATACGAATTTGGGGGTAGGGGAAAGTACAAACATTTAGTCTGTAGCAAGATGTTTTTGAACATGTATTTTATTTTGTAACTATGCAACTAAGCATAGCTTTTAAGTAGACTGTCAGATAATGACAATATACAAAAGTTTTGCATATTCGTTTCTGTATACTTTGTTTCCCTTTTGTACATGGTTATTTTTTACATTGTGCTACTCATTGTCTTTGAGTTTATAGAAATATTTATGACCTAGAGTAAAAATGCCTTCCTCTAGAGAGAATTTTTACTGAGAATACTCATTAATCAAGTTCATAGCCAAAGGTTCCTGGGATGACCCAAGGGACTTGAACTCAAGCTGCAAATTCACTTGAGATGGATTGTTTCTGGTTCTCCTTTTCCCTCAAAATCTTCAACTATATATTTTGAAGGAGTTATTGGTTGGAATCTATTTATATCTCTTAGGAATTAAGTAATCCGGACAAGTCATGTATTCTTATTCATTAGCCTACTTACCTCTCAAAGGGTAAAGTTTCTTAGCAATTTTTGATAGTATATATAGTTATCTGAGGACATAAAACCCTTGCTATCTTTGGCTTTCAGAGAAACTCCCTAAAAGTTTCAATACACTTCTTCATACACACAGGGAAATATCTTCAGGACTCCTGGGGGAAAAAAGCCTATGGTAGGGTAGTATCTTTATTTGAAACTGAAAAGTAAATTTATCTCTTCAGTATATAGAAATGCTACACTTGCCAGACCACTGACTATTCTAGTTTCCTAGGGTTGCCATAGCAAATTTCCATTAAATTTTCAGCTTAAAACAAAAGAAATTTAATTTCTCACAGTTCTAGAGGCCAGAGTCTGAAATCAAGTTGTCACTAGGGCTAACCCCAAAGGCTCTAGGAGAGACTCTTTCCTTGCCTTGTTCCACTTCTGGTGGCTGCAGGCTTTCCTTGGCTTGTAGCTGTATCACTGCAATCTCCCTCCATCTTCACATGGTCTTTTCCTCAGTGTCTGTGTCTTCTTCTCTTCTGTTACTTACAAGGACACTTACGTTAGATTTAAGGCCCACCCAGAAAATTCAGAATGATCTTATTTCCTAATTATCTCACTCATCTCTTAGTTTAATTATATCTATAAAGACCCTTTTGCCAGATAAAGTCATATTTACAAGTTCTAGGGGTTAGGACTTAGACACATCTTTTTGGAGGCTGCTAGTCAAACCACTACACTTACCATCTTTCTTCTCCAGTGATTAGCCTCCTTTAAAAAAAAAAAAAGAAAGAAAAAAAGAAAACCTTGTCTTGAGGAAGAGGAACATCTATTGAATTTGAGCTGTTTCCAATAGAAACCAATACCCATAACTAGTATATGTGGGTGAACACAAAATCGTGAGATCTTTGAAAAGTTATCAAATCAGTTCCTATTCACATTGGTGTTTTTTGTGGTTGTTTGTTTTGTCTAACAGCAATGTGCTAATTTTGTAGATTATTTTTATGGTTCCAATAAAAGAGAGGTTGTATTTTATTCATTTTATCCTTCTGTTTCATGTTAAAAACACAAAAAGAGTTAAAGCAGTTTCTAAAAATGCACTTTTAAAATATTCTTCAAAATAGTTTACTATAGGTGATGAAACTAGAATAAAAGGAAAATCAAGGCAGGCAAAATAAATTTTAAATCAAAAGTAAAAATAATTCACAAAATGCATGCAAATGTGAATTAATTTGGGTGCCAGAAGAAGGTTACAATTTGAATCTGTGCTTCATAGCTGGTAAGGCAAAGTTAAGAACACAATCAGGTAAAATATTTATAAACCAACTGCTCTGGGGAAGCAAAATCTGGTTTTGTTACTGAGATATGAAAAAAATTTCCCAAGGTTTTAAAAGGGGATGATCATGAAGTGTATCAGATAATGTCTTTAATAACAGCCCAATAGTAGATACAATTATAAATTCCATGACTTCACTAGAGAACAATGACAAAAACTGAAGCAATTTTACATAGGCAAAAACAATGACCCAAGATAAGCACTCTGATAATCAAACCAGAGCTAAGAGTAAAATACAAACCATCTGAAGAATAAATGGCTTGTATGTCTTCTATGCAATGTTCTGTGACTGTTATCTCTCAAAATTAAATTTTCAATAAGAATTGGCTGATGAACATCACTGGCCATCAGAGAAATGCAAATCAAAACCACAATGAGATACCATCTCACACCAGTTAGAATGGCGATCATTAAAAAGTCAGGAAACAACAGGTGCTGGAGAGGATGTGAAGCAATAGGAACACTTTTACACTGTTGGTGGGATTGTAAACTAGTTCAACCATTATGGAAAACAGTATGGCGATTCCTCAAGGATCTAGAACTAGATGTACCATATGACCCAGCCATCCCATTACTGGGGATATGCCCAAAGGATTATAAATCATGCTGCTATAAAGACACATGCACACGTATGTTTATTGCGGCACTATTCACAATAGCAAAGACTTGGAATCAACCCAAATATCCATCAGTGACAGACTGGATTAAGAAAATGTGGCACATATATACCATGGAATACTATGCAGCCATTAAAAAGGATGAGTTTGTGTCCTTTGTAGGGACATGGATGCAGCTGGAAACCATCCTTCTTAGCAAACTATCACAAGAACAGAAAACCAAACACCGCATGTTCTCACTCATAGGTGGGAACTGAACAATGAGATCACTTGGACTCGGGAAGGCGAACATCACACACCGGGGCCTATCATTGGGAGGGGGGAGGGGGGAAGGATTGCACTGGGAGTTATACCTGATGTAAATGACGAGTTGATGGGTGCTGACAAGTTGATGGATGCAGCACACCAACATGGCACAAGTATACATATGTAACAAACCTGCACGTTATGCACATGTACCCTAGAACTTAAAGTATAATAATAATAATAAATAAAAAATAAAAAAAATTAAAAATTAAAAATCTTTAAGTAACTAGAAAAAAAAAAAAGAATTGGCTGATGAAAAACTCGGCCGGGTGTGGTGGCTCAAGCCTGTAATCCCAGCACTTTGGGAGGCTGAGGCGGGTGGATCACGAGGTCAGGAGATCGAGACCATCCCTGGCTAACATGGTGAAACCCCATCTCTACTAAAAATACAAAATCTAGCCGGGCGTGGTGGCAGGCGCCTGTAGTCCCAGCTACTCGGAGGCTGAGGCAGGAGAATGGCGTGAACCCGGGAGGCAGAGCTTGCAGTGAGCGGAGATCACGCCACTGCACCCCAGCCTGGGCGACACAGCGAGACTCCGTCTCAAAAAAAAAAAAAAAAAAGAAAAACTCAAAGTCATATTTTCTTACAAGAACCTGGAATGTATTTCGATGTTCAACCAAACAAAGGAGGTAACGTTGCCATCTTTCTAAAAAGATGAGAACTCTGATCAAAACCCCAACTTTAATGTGAGGATATTCCACTTCCAAATGGACACAGGACAATGAAATGCTTATGGCAGATAAGTGTATTTTTAAGTATTTCATACCATAAGTAATGCATATAATTTTTTTTAAAGCTGAAACATTATAGAGAAATGAAAAGTCCCCTTTGACTACCATCTTCATTCCTTGTCCTCTTTCCCTCTCCAAGTGTGATCACAGTTAGCAATTTGGTACATTCTTTCATTACTTCTTTGCATTTGCATATGTATGTATAGAAAATATATAGTATAAAGTATTATTTTGTGCAAATTGCTCTTTATATAAAAATTTCGGTATTTCTATTAGTCACTTTTTCCCCACTCAACAGTGTACATTGGATTTCACATCATGCCATTACCTATAAATCCACTTCATTCTATTTCCTTCTTTCACAGGTGAACATGTAGGTTGTTTACTAATCCAAATATTGTTAATGACTATCTTTGCATCTGCCTCATTGGCACAGGAGCATTTCTTGACTACTAGTTTTTGAGAAGTGGAATTGTTAGATGGAACTTATACTTTTTTAACAGGTACTGCCAAATTACTCCCTAAAGTGATTGCACCAATGTACACTTCTTCAAGTAGTGTATGACTGTACCTGTCTCCTTAGGCCCTCAGTAACACTGAACATTATCAATCTTTTAACAATTTTTAATCCAAAAAAATGAAAATGGTATCTCATTGTTTGAATTTGCAATTCCCTGAGTATTACTAAAGAAGCACTTTCTTTCCATCTTGAGTGATCACTAATGTTACCTCTCCCACCCAGTTTTCAAATAAATTTATTTTTATTTTATTATTTTATTTTTAAATTTGAGACAAGGTCATGCTCTGTCACCCAGGCTGGAGTGCAGTGGCACAATCATAGCTCACTGCAGCCTTGAATTCCTAAGTTCAAGGGATCTTCCTGCCTTAGCCTGCCTTATAGCTAATTTCAACACACCATTATGCCTGGCTACTTTTTAAAATTTTTTTATAGAGATGGAGTCCTGCTATGTTTCTCAGACTAGTCTCAAACTCCTGGCCTCAAGTGATCCTCCTGCTTTGGCCTCCCAAAGTGCTGGAATTACAGGTGTGCTGCCAATATGCCTGGCTCTTCAACCATTTTTTTAGTAAGTTACTTGTCTCTTACTTACTGACTTGTAAGAATTGTTTTATTAAGAATTATTGCCGGGCATGGTGGCTCACGCCTGTAATCCCAGCACTTTGGGAGGCCGAGGTGGGCGGATCACAAGGTCAGGAGATCGAGACCATGGTGAAACCCCGTCTCTACTAAAAATAGAAAAAATTAGCCGGGCGCAGGGGCGGGCGCCTGTAGTCCCAGCTACTCGGGAGGCTGAGGCAGGAGAATGGCATGAACCCGGGAGGCGGAGCTTGCAGTGAGCCGAGATTGCGCCACTGCACTCCAGCCTGGGCGACAGAGCGAGACTCCGTCTCAAAAAAAAAAAAAAAAAAAAGAATTATTTTATACATATATAGATATGTATATAATACAAGTCATTTGCCTATTATACACATTGTAATCATTTACTTCCAATATGTTGTGTCTTTTGTTTATGGTGCAATGTAAAATACCAACATTTTTCATTTTGGTGTAGTCTAATTCACTGACCTTTTCCTTTACTTCATTTTAGTATCTTATATTGAAAACATAAGATTCTCTACCAAATGCAAATTTATTATGCAGAAATCAGAAGCCACTTGTGACTTCCTTTGCCTATAAATCCCTTACTGATTCTCTCTTCCCACCTGATCTTTACTATCCACCCTACAACATTTAGCACATCTTCTATGAGAGGCAGTCCTTGGGCCTTCATAGGGTAGAATGGTTGCCATTCATTAATTTATTTATTCAATTAATACTCAGTAGTTATCATATGCCAGGCACAGTGCTAGGCCTTGGTTATACAGCTGTGAATAAAGCAGGCAAGATTTTTGCCCGCATGGAGCTCACAGTCTAATGAAAACAACATCCATTTAACAAATAATTAAAAATGTATACTCATCACATACTGTCACAAGTATGAAGAAAGAAAAGGACAGGGTGCTGTGAGAGAGAGTGGGTGTTGGATCTTCCACGGTGCTGAGCTGACCTCCATGACGGCTCTCATCATACTGTATTCTAATTTTCTGATCCCTATGGCTTTTATACTATGGCCCCCACCATTGTTTGTCTGACACCAGTTTCCCCAGAGCCATCTTCCCTGACAGGGCCAGACTCCAGGTTTGACTATGCCTGCCTCTGTCTTGCTGCTCTGCTGACTTAGCACAGCATGAGTCACTCTTGCTCTGAGAAACAAAGTTCTAAGAAAACTGAGCCAACAAACAGGTGACAGAAAAATAAAACTCCTAGCGTAAGGGATTTGGAGCACGTAGGGGTGGAAAAATCACTCCGGAGTTGTCAGATGAACCTGATCCAGATAAATACTCTGGGCTTGGATGAACAATCAGATAGCAAACTAAATAAAAGTGCATTTTGAGTACTGTTTGAAACAGTGATGCGTAAACACCTTCTATACCTTGGGAAAGGCCCTCATGGTAACAATGGAGATCTTGTCACAGAACAAAACTATAATATTTGGACTACGAAAAAAAAACAGAAGATAGACCATGGATCCAATGAATCCACATTTCCCTGTCACTGTCATCTGGAAAATCAGCCATTATACCCTCAGGGTTTCAAGATCTTAGAAGAAATCATGAAAAGGCAGGAACGGGCCTCCCACTGTCTTCCTCGCACTTGAGGCCTGGCATCTACAGCCAACCCTCTGATCCACCAGCTGTATAATGTTAGGCAGGTGGTTGACATCACTGTCTCTGCCTCAGTTTTCTCATGTGTAAAATGTGAATAAATAATGGGCCTCCTAGAGTCTTTTTAAGTGCTTAATACATGATGGGCATTATACTTTTATAGTGCATAATTTTTTCAGCACTGAGCCTGTCAGTATGTTCTGCAAACTGCCACCTCGGACTTGGAGGCAATCCAAGACAGCCAAGCCCAGCTAAGGCCTCCAGGCATGGAAAGGAAATAAGTTCTTCCATTTTCCTGGCCCAAGTTTCTTGCTGGACTTATTGACCTTCCACCTTCCTAGGTAGAGAGTAATTTGGATATTCTTTATTTAAATAAATAAATAAGTACTAAGTAATGCTTATAAGCATTTTCTTAGACAAGTTCAGCAAAAAGGAAAACTCACGCTGGCCAAAAAGGCTTCACTACCAACTGCTCAACACACAAGTTTGAGTGGCATTAGCTTTCCCTAGCAGGCCAGCAATCTGGCACCAGGCCCCACACTCAAATCTGGAGCTCTCCTTCCTGACCAGAGCTCTATCCCATGCTCTGAAGGTCTGAGCCAGCTCACATGTTTTGCCTCTCCCAATCAAGCTACAGAAATTCTCTCTTCTATTCTGTTATCTGCTTCACCTCCCCAGCCACAATATGCCAAATCATGAACTGTCCGATGATGGGTGGTGCCTGCCTGTAGGGCCACTACCTCTGGCTGTCTCCCTGAGTGTTTACTGCTAATCTGAGCTCTGCAGGGCAACTCTGTTCACGGTGATCTGGCCCCTGGGGTGAAAGGGGTCTCACTCTGATTTGCACTCAGTCCCAAACCAGGTTGTAACAAGGAATAAACAGGGATTCTCAAGGAAAAAGAGAGACATTCTTCAGGCTTTTCTACCCCAAAGGATAGACTTCATCCTAGAAAAGGCTAGAACATGTGATGGACTCAATCAGTAGATCACCTAAAATCCAAGGAGATTTGCTTTGTACCACAAAGAAAAACGAGGGCAGAATTTTTCTTCTCAAACATGCCTAAGCCACTATTTGGAAAGGAAGTTTGATATTTACAACTATGGTTTTCTCAATAATCAGTTAGCAACAATTTTAAAAATCAAGAATTGAGACAGAAAAAACACTCAGAAATGAGCTTGGGACATCATAGTTGAAATCAATACTGTGACAATAAAAGAGTCAATCCTGGGTTCACAGCTGTGGGATAATTCAGAAAAAAAAAAAATGTTTTTTCTATTTTTCTATTTCCTGAATGCTAAATGCTAGGTTCTCTGTCTAATCCCAGGCCACTTTATCCTAATAAATAAGGAAGTCGTGCTTATTAACAGGAGCTTAATAAGATTGAAGCCCCTTTAAATATCCTGAAGACATTGGCAGCTCTCCTCTCCAGCAGCAAACTGTTGTGGGCATATTAAGGTCATTTCCTGTCCTGTCCTTGACCACTGGCTGCAGCCTGTGGACATGGCTGACCAGGGCACAGGGCCACATGACTCATCTTTCTTCTAACACGTGGATATGAGGGCAACATCGTTTCACAGAAAAGCAAATACAATTTTGTTTTATTTTGTCTAATACGGTTCTGGCACAACACAAGCTGTCCCTATTCTAAGGCTGGAGAATTTGATTTCCTCTCTGGCCTGTGGAAATGGGCTCAGCATATAGCCCTATTTAATCACAGAATGCTAACACTAATCTGACTAAGATGGCTGACTTGAGGTGCTCCCTAGGCTGCAGCAGACAGTGCTAATCCTTCTAGCTGAACCTGGGCCCAACTTCAGAGAACAGAGCTGTTGGCTGTTTAATCACTCATGTAGGCATGACTGATTGAAACCATCATATACTTCCTCAGTTCAAAGACGCATATGATTATTTTCACTGGGAGGATAAACACAATACTATTTTGACAGTTGGCTCCAGAATCCCACTGAGGGGAGAGAACAGTGAGTTCTAGCAACAGTAATGTACATTCATTCTGATACTCCTTTCAGTGCCATTTTCAACCCCCCACTCCATTATCTCTAAATGCTTAGTAAAAGTCTAATATCCTTGTATCCTGAGGCCTTGGGGAATGAAGGCAAAGATGGTGTGGGAGAGGAGAGCCACTGCAGATGCGGGAAGAAATGGTAGAAGCCAAGAAATGGCAAAGAAACAGGTGGTAGTGTGGGCAAACTCAGAAATGCAGGCACAGGAGAAATCTTGCCGACAGGGGCAGGGAATGGGGAAACACCCAGAAGGGGTAGACTGCCTTGGTGCTGATATATGAAAAGTGGCTTTCCAAGTGGTAGACATTTTAATTCAATGAATATTTGCTCAAGACATCTGCAATGATAACTCATGTATAATCTAATACTCTGACGTTTTGCAAAATATAATCTCAGAAGCACTTTCTATGTGAATAATATCATCGTAAATATCATTTTCAGTGGTGTCATAATAGCCTATTGAGCAGATTTGCCATGGTTTATTTAATGTTTACCTTTTGGACTTTCAAATAAATTCAAATGTTTAGCTATTAAGGATAATGACGTTATCCTTAATGTCTAAAGATGTTATGAACATCTTTAGACAGAAAGCTTTTACCACAGTTAGGATAATTTCCTCATGGCGAATTCCCAGCAATGAAGTTCACTGGGTTAGATAGCATGAAATTTTTGAACTTTTGATAAATAGTGATAAAGTGGTTTTCACTTCCATCAATACTGATGTGGATCCTAGTTTCTCTGCACCTGGGAATCTCAGTTTCTCTGCACAAGAAAAACTATTAAATACCACTTATTCTCTGGAGGGAGATGTTCTTAAGGTTGACATGTATTTTTAGAGGCTACATTCTTAAAGGTAAAATTACTAAGTCAAAAAGTATGTATATTTGAACTTTTGGAATCAATATCTTCAAAATGGCCATACTGCCCAAGGTAATTTATAGATTCAATGCCATCCCCATCAAGCTACTAATGAGTTTCTTCACGAATTGGAAAAAACTACTTTAAAGTTCATATGGAACCAAAAAAGAGCCCGCATTGCCAAGACAATCCTAAGCCAAAAGAACAAAGCTGGAGGCACCACGCTACCTAACTTCAAACTATACTACAAGGCTACAGTAACCAAAACAGCATGGTACTGGTACCAAAACAGAGATATAGACCAATGGAACAGAACAGAGCCCTCAGAAATAATACCACACATCTACAACATCTGATCTTTGACAAAACTGACAAAAGCAAGAAATGGGGAAAGGATTCCCTATTTAATAAATGGTGCTGGGAAAACTGGCTAACCATATGTAGAAAGCTGAAACTGGATCCCTTCCTTACACCTTATACAAAAATTAATTCAAGATGGATTAAAGGCTTAAATGTTAGACCTAAAACCATAAAAACCCTAGAAGAAAACCTAGGCAATACCATTCAGGACATAGGCATGAGCAAGGATTTCATGACTAAAACACCAAAAGCAATGGCAACAAAAGCCAAAGTTGACAAATGGGATCTAACTAAAGAGCTTCTGCACAGCAAAAGAAACTACCATCCATCAGAGTGAACAGGCAACCTACAGAATGGGAGAAAATTTCTGCAATCTACTCTTCTGACAAAGGGCTAATATCCAGAATCTACAAAGAACTCAAACAAATTTACAAGAAAAAAACAACCCCATCAAAAAGTGGGCGAAGGATATGAACAGACACTTCTCAAAAGAAGACATTTACACAGCCTACAGACACATGAAAAAATGCTCATCATCACTGGCCATCAGAGAAATGCAAATCAAAACCTCAATGAGATACCATCTCACACCAGTTAGAATGGCAATCATTAAAAAGTCAGGAAACAACATATGGATGTGGAGAAATAGGAATACTTTTACACTGTTGGTGGGATTGTAAACTAGTTCAACCATTGTAGAAGCCAGTGTGGCGATTCCTCAAGGATCTAGAACTAGAAATACCGTTTGACTCAGCTATGCCATTACTGGATATATACCCAAAGGATTATAAATTATGCTGCTATAAAGACACATGCACATGTATGTTTATTGCAGCACTATTCACAATAGCAAAGATCTGGAACCAACCCAAATGTCCATCAATGATAGACTGGATTAAGAAAATATGGCACATATGCACCATGTAATATTATGCAGCCATAAAAAAGGATGAGTTCATGTCCTTTGTAGGGACATGGGTGAAGCTGGAAACCATCATTCTCAGCAAACTATTGCAAGGACCAAAAACCAAACACAACATGTTCTCACTTATAGGTGGGAACTGAACAATGAGAATACTTGGACACAGGAAGGGGAACATCACATACTGGGGCCTGTTGTGGGGTAGGGGGAGGGGGGAGGGATAGCATTAGGAAATATACCTAATGTAAATGACGAGTTAATGGGTGCAGCACACCAACATGACACATGTATACATATGTAACAAACCTGCACTTTGTACACATGTACCCTAGCAATCAAAATATAATAATAAGAAAAAAAGATAATGTCAAATTACCATCTAAATAGGCTATATCATTTAAACTTCTATCAACCATCTATGAAAATACTCATTCCTCCATACTATCTCCAACCATGGGTTGTATCAAACTCAAAATAACATTTTTTAGTCAATCTGATATCAAAAATATCTCATTATTTTAATATGCATTTCCACAATGGCTAGAGAGGCTAAATGTCTTTTCATATTATTAGCTACCTGTGTTTTTTTCATCAGTGAATTGCTTGTTCATATACCTTGCTCATTATTCTTAGTTTGTTCCTATTTTACTTATTAATTTATAGAAGTGGTCTATTACTGACCGGGCATGGTGGCTCACGCCCGTAATCCTAGCACTTTGGGAGGTCAAGGCGGGTGGACCACCTGAGGTCAGGAGTTCAAGACCAGCCTGGCCAACATGGTGAAATCCCGCCTCTACTAAAAATACAAACAAAAAGTAGCCAGGCATGGTGGCAGGCACCTGTAATCCCAGCTACTCGGTAGGCTTGAACCCAGGAGGCAGAGGTTGTGGTGAGCCGAGATTGCGACACTGCACTCCAGCCTGGGCGCCAAGAGTGAAACTCCATCTCAAAAAAAAAAATAATAATAATTATATATATATATATATATATATAGCCTATTATGTACATTGCAAATATTTCCCACCTTTTCTTTGTTTATTCCAGTCCTTTTATTGTACAGAAAATTTTAATTTGTATATATTTAGATCCATCTGTTTTTCCCATTTTACACCTGCTTTTAATCTAGTTTAGGAAGGTTTTAACTATCCCATGGTTATAAAAATATTCTCCAATGTTTTGTTCTAATAGTCTTGTCTTTTATTCTTATTTAATTTATATGGAATTTAGCTTTGCATATGTTGTGAGGTATGATTTTGTCCCAAAATTTTAGCAATTGTTCATTTATCACGAAATAATTATAGTCTTCTTGGATCCAGTTTTCTACTCTCTAGTCATTAACTTCATAATAGGTTTTGTTCTGGTGAAGCAAGCTACTTTTATTTTTCTTGTTTCAAAATTTTATTGGTTATTCTTGTGCATTTATTGTTCCAGATGAACTTTAGAATCATTTTGAAGGGAATTAGTTTTCAAAGTTAGTAATTTTCATTGAGATTACACTGAATTTACCTATTAATTTGTGAACAAATTATGCTTTTGTAATATTATAATACTAAATCTTTCTATGAAGAAAATCACATTACTCTCCATTTATTTATTTATTGGACTACTTTTCTGTTTCTATTTCTACTGATATCTTCAAATTTTTCACCTTATCTTGATTAAATTTTTAATAATAGCTTTATTAGGATACAATTCACATATCATGAAGTTCACTTTTTAAAAATGTATAATTCGATGGTATTTAATATATTCACAGGGATGTGCATTGATCACTAGTGTCTAGTTCCAGAAGATTTTAATCACTCCAAAGGGAAACCACATATCTGTTAGCAGATATTCCCCATTTCCTCCTTGCCCTAGCCTCTGACAACTACTAATCTATTTCCTGTCTCTATGAATTTGCCTATCCTGAAGATTTCATATAAATGGAATCATACTGCCATGCATGATTCATACATGTGACCATTTATGTCTTCTTTCACTTAACATAATTATTTCAATGTTCATCTATGCTGTAGAATATTACTAAAACTTATTTTTATGGCAAAATAGTATTTCATTTTATGACTGTCACATTTTGTTTATCCATTCTTCAGTTGATGGACATTGGGTTGTTTCTGTTTTTGGGTTATTATGAATAATGCTGCTGTGAATATTTGTGTGCAAGTTTTCCGTAACCATATGTTTTTAATTCTGTTGTGTATATATGTAGGACATAGATATACATACTTAAATCTATTCCTATATATTCCTGGAATTAATGGATCATATGATAACTCTATAACAATTTGAGGAACTGCTAAATTTTCCAAACTTGCAAAGTGGGTGTACTATTTTACATTCCCACCAGCAATTTATGAGGATCCCAATTTCTCCACACCTTCACCAAGACTTCTTGTTTTAATTACAGCCATCTTAGTGAATACGACGTTATTTCTTATTGTGGTTTTAATTTTTATTTCCCAAATCACTAATGATGTTGAGCATGTTTTCAGGTGCCTGTTGACTATTTACTTCTGTGTTTTCTTCTGAGAACTTTGTAGTTTTAGCTCTTATATTTATGTCTATAACCTACATTTATTTTTGTATATGGAGTGAGGTAGGGGGGTCTATCTTGTTTTTTTGTTTTGTTTTGTTTGTATATGGCCATCCTGTTTTCCCAGTATCATACATTGAATGGACCCCCACCCCTTCAGTGGTCTTGGTACCCATGTCAAAAATCAGTTGATCATAGATGCATAAGTTTATTTATGAACTCTCCATTCATTTCCATTGATCTATATATCTGTCCTTATGCCAGTACTACATAATCTTGATGACTATATCTTTGCAGTAAGTTTTGAAATCAAGAAGTGTGAGTTCTCAAATTTGTTCTTTTTTTTTTAATACTGTTTTGACCTTTCTGAGTACTTTGCAACTTCATAAGAATTTTCTAATCAGTTCTTCAATTTCTAAATGAACTCAGCTGGGTTTCTGATAGGGATTGAATTGAATCTGCAGACCAATTTAGCAAGTGTTGCCATATTAACAATATTAACTCTTCAGATTCATGAGCATGAAATGTCTTTTTATTTATTTCAGGTTTAATTTCTTTCAAGTATGTTTTGTCATTTTTAGAATACAAGCCTTGCACCGGTTTTGTTCAATTTATTGCTATGTAATTCATTTTTTGATACTATCGTAAATCAAAATTTTTCTTCATTTTCAGATTGTTTTTTGTGTACATAAGTCACTTGGTTTTTGTATATTGATTGTGTATTCTGCAACCCTGATAAACTAATTTATTTGTTCTAATTTTTTTGTATTTATTAGGATTTTCTATATATAAGATCATGCCATGGAGATTGTTTTATTTTTACTTTCCAATCAGAATGCTTTTTATCTCTCTTTCTTGCCTAACTGCCCTTGCTAGAACCTCCAGAATAATGTTGATAGGAGTGGTTAGTGCAGAAGGAAGGGGCTTCATGATGGCTGACTAGATGCATCTGTTACTTACCTCTTCCACGGAGAAAAACAAAAATGGTGAGTAATCACACTTTGAATACGTTGTCTAGGAGAGAGCACTGGAATTCAACAGAGAATTGATGGGAAGCACCAAATGGAAAGAAGAAGAGGAAAGTGTGGCAGCCTGCTCAGCTGGGATCAACTGGAAGCCTGGAGAGGCTTCCTAATGCAGATGAAGGGTCAGTAAGAGACCCCTAGTGGCTCAAACTCCCACCACGAACTCCAACAATTCTAACCACAAGACAGCGCCTCAACCCATACAGGACCTGAGACTAACACAGGGAGCTGTCTGGAGACTGTGCAATGGCATTGCTCCAGAGAGAGAGCTCATGCTGAGGCCTACAATCCCCTGAGTACTAAGCAACTGCAGCATGGCATCATTTTTGGAGTCCAATATCTATTAGAATGCTTCCTGCCCTGAGGACCAACAGCCCTTGCGTCTCCACATCTTTGGTGCCCAGTTGACATTTTCTATCTGTAGCCACTACTGCCAAGGTTGAGTAAGAAGCCACTGGCAGCAACCCCACACCCCCAGGAAAGGGGTGGCCAAGCATCTTCACATTCTCGAAGGACAGATCCCACAATCCACAGTTTCTGCAGCTGCGGGCTGCTGTGGGGCTGAAGTGTAAGTAAAGTGTGTGCCCCCCAGCTGCCTGCCTACAGCTGTTCTCATTGAAAGCAATCCCATACTCCCTTGTAGCAGGGCTGCAGCATAGCTACTGCTGCCACAACCTAACCATTCCACTGGTGGCTAGAAGATCACCCTGCTATATTCATAGTAGAGCAAGCTCCTGCATGCACCAGTGGGAGGCCTCAGGACAGGTCTGCCCAGCCCAGCTTCATCCCCCAAATACTCAAGCATGCCATTCAGGTGCCTGGGAATTGCTCAGCCCAGTCCACTACCATTGGTACTTGAGCACTCCTCCTAGGTTCTTAAGTTAGGCCTACCCAAACTGCTGCAACAACCACAGCTGACACCTACCACCATGTGCCACCTGCAGGCCTGGGGACTGGCCCACTTATCCAGTCACACCTTAACATGGACCAAGAACACTTGCATCCCAGAGGGTTGTCCTACCATTGCTACTGTCATAACCCACACTTCCTGCTGCCCAGGGGCCCCAAGAACCTACCTAACCACCCAGACTACTGCTGCCACTCCTGGCACCCAAGCAAGGCACCTGGAGGTCCAAGAATCAACCTGTCTGGATTTACCAACACTAGTGTGAGTAAATGCTGCTCTGGGGCCCAAAGACAGGCATGCTCAGACTGCTGCTGCCAACAATGGGGCCAAAGGACTGGCCATGGCATTCCAGTCCCCAGCAAAACTTCATCACAACCTCCACTAAGAACCACACCCTAAGCCAAACAGGAAATTACAGATAACACTGACCTTGTTAACAGCTGAAAAAATCACATAGAGGCTACACTACCACATGCACCCACAATCAAAGCCGAAGCACCCTACCCAACAAACACTATAGATACATCTTTAGAAAAATGTCCTCCCCTGTGAAAGCAAACTCACAAAACTGGAAGAAGCAACTGTTACACAGGGAGCTATCTGGAGACTGTTACCAGATGTGCAGATATCAATGTAAGGACATAAGAAACATGAAAAAGCAGGGAAATACGAAATCCCCAAAGGAACAGCATAAGAATTATAATGGAGAACCAGCAACAGATCTCAATCAAAAAGAAATTTATGAATTTATGAAATCCCCCTCCAAAATTCAAAATATTGATTTCAAAGAAATCCAGTGACAGACAAGGGAGAAAAATACAATGGAATCAGGAAAACAATTCAGGATATGAATGGAAAATTTACCAAAGAGATAGATATAATAAAAAAGAACCACATAGAAATTCTGGAAATGAAGAATTTATTGAATGAAATACAAAATACATATGAAAGCTTCAACAATCGATCAAGCAGAACAACTAAATCAAGCAGGAGAAAGAATCTTAGCAATTGAAGATAGATGTTTTGAAATAACTCAGTCAGATAAAAATAAATGAAAAAGAATTAAAAAAAATTAGCAAAGCCTATGTGACATATAGGACACCAAAAAGTGACCAAATATTTGGATTTTTTGTGTCCTAGCAAGCAAAGAAAAAAACAAAAGAATAGAAAACCGATTTAATAAAATAATAGATGAAAACTTTGCAAGTCTAGCAAGAGATATAGACACCCAGATATAGGAGGTTAAGAGGTCCTCAAATAGATACAATTCAAGAAGGTCTTCTCCTCAGCACATTATAGTCAAACTGTCAAAAGCTAAAGACAAAAAGAGAATTCTAAAAACAGCAAGAGAAAAGTATCTGGGCATTTGTAAAGGAATTCTCATGAGAATAATAGCAGATTTCTCAGCAGAAATCCTACAGGTCAGGAGAGAATGGAATAATATATCCAAACTACTGAAAGAAAGAAAGAAAAAACTGCTGGCATAAATATTATACCCAGCAAAGTTATCCTTCATGAATAAAGAAAAAATAAAGTCTTTGCCAGACAAGCAAAAGCTGAGGGAATGCATCACTACTAGACCAGACCTACAAGAAATGTTTAAGTGAGACCTACACCCAGAAGTGAAAGAATGATATGTAACATCACAAAAACACACACAAACATAAAAAACACTGGAAGAGCTAATACATAAGCAAGGAAAAATTCAAATGTTACCACCACAGAATACTGCCAAACCCCAATGATAAACAATAAAAGAGAAAAGAACAATTAGAAATCAGTTACTAAAATTATGGGAATAAGCCCTCACATATATAATATAAAAGATAGAGGCTGGCCAAATAGATAAAAAATTATAACCCAACTATATGCTGCCCATAAGAAATTCATCTCACCTATAAAGACACATATAACTGAAAGTAAAGGGATTGAAAAAGATATTTCAAGTAAATGAAAACCAAAGCAAGCATCAGTAGCTATGATCATATTAGATAAAATAAACTTTTTAAGTCAAAGACCTTAAAAAGAGACAAAGAAGGTCATTATATAATAATGGAATCAATTCAGCAAGATGATATAACTATTCTAAACATATATGTACCCAATACCAGAGCACCTAGATATATAAAGCAAATATTATTAGATACAAAGGGAGAAATAGATTCCAATACAATAATACAATATATCAGAGAATATTATGAACAACTATACCCTAACAAACTGGAAAACTGGAATATAAATTAATACAATCTCTATGGAGAACAGTTTGGAGGCTCATAAAAAAACTAAAATTAGAGCTACCATACAATCCCCCTCTCTCACCATGTGATATGCTGGCTCCCCTTCATCTTCTGCCATGGTCGTAAGCTTCCTGAGGCCCTCATCATGCTTCATGTATAATCTGCAGAACCAGCAGCAAAATAAACTTCTTTTCTTTTTAAGTTACCAAGGCTCAGATATTTTTTTTAATAGCAATGGAAATGGACTACCACGTAAGGTGTGTTTCTTCTATGCCTAGTTTGTTGAGAGTTCTTTTGTTTTCGTTTTCATTTTTGTTTTTGAGACAAAGTATCACTCCCATTGCCCAGGCTGGAGTGTAGTGGCATGATCTTGCAACCTCTGCCTCCCAGGCTGAAGCAATTCTCCTGCCTCAATCTCCCAGGTAGCTGGAACTGCAGATGCAAACCACTGTACCCGGCTAATTTTTGTATTTTTTGTAGAGACAGAGTTTTGCTATGTTGCCCAGGCAGGTCTTGAACTCCTCAGTTCAAGTGATCCACCCACCTCAGCCTCCAAAAGTGCTGGGATTATAGGTGTGAGCCACCACGCCTGGCCTAGTGTTTTTATCATGAAGAGATGTTGACTTTTATCCAATGTTTTTTTCTGCATCTATGAGGTGATCATATGATTTTTTGTCCTTCATTCTATTGTGATGTATCACATTTACCAACTTGCATATGTTGAACGATACTCACATCCCTGGAATAAATCCCACTTGATTGCGGTGTATTCTTATTATTTTTGATAAGCTGTTGCTAGTATTTTACTGATAATTTTTGCATAATGTTCATCAGGGATATTGGTCTGTAGTTTTCTTTCTTTCTTGTATCCTTGTCTTGTTTTGGTATCAGGGTAATGTTGGCTTCAAATAATGAGCTAGAAATAATTCTCTTTTCTTCAATTTTTGGAAGAGCTTGATTAGAATTGGTGTTAATTCTTTGAATGTTTGGTAAAATTTGGCAGTGAAGCCATATGGTCCTGGACATTCTTTTTTGGGAGGCTTCTTATTACTGATTTGATTTCATTACTCATTATTGGTCTATTCAGGTTTTCTACTTCTTCCTGATTCAATCTTGGTAGCTTGTATGTCTCCAGAAATGTATCCAGTTTGTTAGTGTATAGTTGTTCAAGGTGAGCTATGAGTCAGGTGAAATAAGACAAACCATGAGAATGGAGTTTTGATAATGTGTTTTGGGAAATAAAACAGTAATTATTCTCTAAAGATGAAACTTTGGGGAACTCCAAAGTCCTTCTGCTTCCTCCAGTGATTTCTAAGGCTGCCAGTTTTCATAATGACCATAACTGCATGACTCTTGGCTTTCCAGGTTTACCCAGAACTGGGAAAGGAAAGTTATAATAGAATTAAAGCAAGTCGAAATGCCACAAGGCCTGCAGTTTCTACTGAGCTTCAGCCAGTTTTCTTGAATAAACACTTTTCTGATTGTTACGAAACTCAAATTTCCAGAGTATTAAAAGACTTGGTTTTGACTGTTTGTTTGTTTTTAAGATGGAGTTTCATTCTTGTCTCCCAGGCTGGAGTGCAACGACACAATCTCAGCTGTTTTTGAGATGGAGTTTCATTCTTGTCTCCCAGGCTGGAGTGCAATGACACGATCTCACCTGACTGCAACCTCCGCCTCCCGGATTCAAGTGATTCTCCTGCCTCAGCCTCCCAAGTAGCTGGGATTACAGGCACCCACCACCATGCCCGGCTACTTTTTGTATTTTTAGAAGAGACGGGGTTGCACCACGTTGGCCAGCCTTGCCTCGAATTCCTGACCTCAGGTGATCTGCCTGCCTCAGCCTTCCAAAGTGCTGGGATTACAAGCATGAGCCACTGCTCCCAGCCAACAGACTTTTTGCCAGCATTCAAATTGCTTTTTTAGAAGAGAAGAACTACTTTTATTGCAGAATTCCTTACTATAGCATTCCAGAAGTCGAGTTTTTCTTTTAAGTTGTGAACTTTTTAAAATTTTTAGTTTTTGTAGGAACATAGAAGGTGCAATATTTATGGGGTACATGAGATACTTGGATACAGGTATACAATGCATAATAATCACATCAGGGTAAATGGAGTATCCATCACCTCAACATTTATTCTTTGTGTTACAAACAATCCAATTATGTACTTTTAGCTATTTTGAAATGTACCATTAAATTATTATTGACTATAGTCACCCTGTTCTCCTATCAAATACTATATCTTGCTCATTCTCACTATTTTTAGTCACCATTAACAATTCCCACTTCCCCACAATGCACCCCCACTATCCTTTCCAGTATCTGGTAACCATCCTTCTACTCTCTATCTCCATGATTTCAGTTGCTTTAATTCTTAGTTTTGTAATTGTCAAAAGATGTGAAATATGTCTTTCTGTGCCTGGCTTATTTCACATAACATAATGACCTCCAGTTCCACCCACGTTGTGGCAAATGACAGAATTTCATTCATTTTTATCACTGAACAATACTCTAGTGTGTATATGTACACTTTTTTTGGTCCATTCGTTTGCTGATGGACCCTTAGCTTGTTTCCAAATCTTGGCTGTTGTGAATAGTGCTGAAATAAACATGGGAGTGCAGACATTTCTTTGATACACTGATTTTATTTCCTTTCTTTGGGGTATATACCTAGCAGTAGGATTACTGGATCACATGACAGCTCTAATTTTAGTTTTTTGATGAGCCTCCAAACTGTTCTCCATAGTGGTTGTACTAATTTACATTCCCATCAAAACTATACAAGGGCCACTTTTTCTGCACATTCTCACCTGCATTTGCTATTGGTTGTCTTTTGGATAAAAGTCATTTTAATGAGGGTGAGATGATATCTCGCTGTAGTTTTGGTTTGCATTTCTCTGATACTCAGTGGTGTTGAGAACCTTTTCATATACCTATTTTCCATTTGCACGTCTTCTTTTGAGAAAGGTCTATTCAGATATTTTGCCCATATTTTGACCAAATTTTAGATTTTTCCTATAGAGTTGTTGGAGTTTTTTTTTTTTTTTTTTTTGAGACGGAGTCTCGCTCTGTTGCCCAGGCTGGAGTACAGTGGTATGATCTCGGCTCACTGCAACCTCTGCCTCCTGGGTTGAAGCGATTCTCACGCCTCAGCCTCCCTAGTAGCTGGAATTACAAGTGCACACCACCATGCTTGGCTACTTTTTGTATTTTTAGTAGAGACAGGGTTTCACCATGCTGGCCAGGCTGGTCTCAAACTCCTTACCTCAAGTAATCCACCCACCTCGGCCTCCCAAAGTGCTGGGATTACAGGTGTGGGTCACCGTGCCTGGCCAAGGTTGTTGGAGTTCTTTCTATATTCTGCTTATTAGTCCCTAGTCAGATGAAGAGTTTGCAGATATTTTCTCCCATTCAGTGGGTTGTCTCCTCACTTTATTGATGTATCCTTTCCTGTACAGAAGCTTTTTAATTTGATGTGACCCCATTTATCTATTTTTGTTTTGGTTGCCTATGCCTCTGGCGCATATGCTCAAGAAATCTTTTTCCAGTCCAATATCCTAGAGAGGCTCCTCAATGTTGTTGTTTAGTAGTTTCATAGTTTGAGGTCCTAGATTTAAGTCTTTAATCCATTTTGATTTGATTTTTTACACAGTGAGAGATAGGGATCTAGTTTCATTCTTCTGAATATGGATATCCAGTTTTCCCAGCACCACTTATTGAACAGACTGCCCTTTCCCCAAAGTATGTTCTTAGCACCTTTGTGGAAAATGAATTCACTATAGGTATATGGATTTGTTTCTGGGCTCTTTATTCTATTCCATTGGTCTATGTGTCCGTTTTTTATTCCAGTATCATGCTGTTTTGGTTACTATAGTTCTGTAGTGTAATTTGAAGCCAGGTAATGTAATTCCTCCAGTTTTGTTCTTTTTGCTCAGGGTAGCTTTGGCTATTCTGAGTCTTTTGTGGTTCCATATAAATTTTAGTGGTTTTTTTTTTTCTATTTCTGTGAAGAATGTCATTGGGATTTTGATAGGGATTGTGTTGAATCTGTAGATTGCTTTGGGAAGTATAAACATTTTAACAATATTGATTCTTCCAATCCATGAACATAGAGTATCTTTCTATTTTTTGTGTGTCCTCTTCAATTACTTTCATCAGTGTTTTATAGTTTTCAGTGTACAGATCTTATACTTCTTTGGTTAATTCCAAGGTATTTTATTTAATTTGTTGCTACTGTAAATAGGATTACTTTGTTGTTTCCTTTTCAGATTATTTACTGTTGGCATATAGAAATGCTACTGATTTTTGTATGTTGATTTTGCATCCTACAATTTTATTGAACTTATTTATCTGTTATAATAGCTTGTTGGCAGACTTTTTAGGTTTTTCCAAATATAATATCATATCATCTGCAAACAAGGATACTTTAACTTCTTCCTTTCCAATTTGGATGCCCATTATTTCTTTCTCTTATTTGATTGCTTTAGCTAGGACTTCCAGTAGTATGTTGAATAATAGTGGTGAAAGTGGGCATCTGTGTTGTGTTGCATAACTTAGAGGAAAAACTTTCAGATTTTTCCCATTCAGTATTATGCAGCTGTGGGTCTGTCACATGTGGCTTTTATTATGTTAAGTTATATTTCTTTTATATCCAGTTTTTTGAGAGATTTTTATCATGAAGGGATGTTGAATTTTATCAGATTCTTTTTCATCATCAGTTGAAATGATCATATGGTTTTTGTCCTTCGTTTTGTTGATATGATATATCATATCAATTGATTTGCATATGTTGAACCATTGTTGCATCCCTGGGATAAATCACACTTGGTCATGATGAATGATCTTTTTAATGTGTTGTTGAATTCAGTTTGCTAGTATTTTGTTGAGGGTTTTTGCATCAATATTTATCATGGATATTGGCCTGTAGTTTTCTTTTTTTGATGTGTCTTTGTCTGGTTTTGGTATCAGGGTACCACTGGCCTTGTAGAATGAATTCAGAAGTGTTCCCTTCTCCTCTATTTTTTGGAATAGTTACAGTAGAAACGGCATTAGTTCTTTATATGTTTGGTAAAATTCAGTAGCAAAGCTATCAGGTCCTGACCTTGGCTTTGCTGGAAGACTTTTTATTATGACTTTGACCTCATTACTTGTTACTGACCTGTTCAGATTTTGAATTTCTTCCTGGTTCAATCCTGGTAGGTTGTATGTATCTCAGAATTTACTGACTTCTTCTATGTTTTCCAACTTATTGGCATATAGTTGCTCACTGTAGCCATTAATATCCTTTGTATTACTGTTATAGTTGTTGTAATATCTCTTTTTTCATCTCTGATTTTATCTATTTGAGTTTTTCTCTTTTTTTTTTCTTAGTCTGGCTAAAGCTTCAGTTTGTCAATTCAGTTTATCGTTTCAAAAAACCAACTTTTCATTTCACTGATTTTTAAAATTGTTTTCTGTATCTCAGTTTCCCTTATTTCTGCTCAATCTTTATTATTCATTTTCTTCTACTAATTTTGGGTTTGATTAGCTCTTGCTCTTCTAGTTCTTTAAGATGCATTTTTGTTTATTTGAAGTATTCTACTTTTTTGATCTAGACGCATATTTCCATAAACTTCCCTCTCAGTAGTGCTTTCTCTGTATCCTGTAGGTTTTGGTATGTTGTGTTTCCACTATCATTTGTTTTACAAAATTTTTAAATTCCCTTTTTAATTTCTTTATTGACCTTCTGGTCATTCAGGAGCATATTGTTAATTTTTATATGTTAGTATAGTTTCCAAAATTCCCCCCATTTTTGATTTCTAGTTTTATTTCATTGTGGTCAGAGAAGATGCTTGATATTATTTCAATTTTTCTGAATGTTTTAAGACTATTTTGTGGCCTAATATGTGGTTTATCCTTGAGAATGATTCATGTGCTGCAGAGAAAAATGTGTATTCTGCAACCATTGGGTGAAATATTCTACAAATATCTACCAGGTTCATTTGGTCAGTAGTGCAGAGTAAGTCTGATTTTTCTTTGTTGATTTTCTGTCTGGAAGATCTATTCAATGCCGAAAGTGGAATATTGCGGTCTCCAGCTATTATTGTATTGGGGTCTATCTCTCTCTCTAGCTCTAACAATATTTGCTTTATACATCTGAGTGCTCCGCAGTTGAGTGCGTAGATATTTAAAATTGTTATATCCTCTTTCTGAATTGACCCATTAATCATTATATAATGACTTCCTCTGCCCTTTTTATAGTTTTTGTCTTGAAATCTATTTTATCTTATATAAGCATAGCCACTCCTACTCTTTTTTGATTTCCACTAGCATATTTTTCCATTGCTTTATTTTCAGTCTATTTGTGTCTGTATAGATAACGAGTTGTTTTTGTAGATTGTTCAGTCTTGTTTTTTATCCATTCAGTCATTTTATATCTTTGATTGGTGAGTTTAGTCCAACTACATTCAATGTTATTATTGAAAATAAAAACTTACTCCTGCCATTTTCTTATTTGTTTTCTGGTTGTGGTCTTCACTTCCTTCTTCCTTTTGTTCTTACCTTCCTTTAAACAAAGGCAATTTTCTCTGGTGGTATGCTTTAATTTATTGTTTTTTATGTTTTCTGCATTCATTGTATGCTTTTTGATTTCAGGTTATTGTGAGGTTTAAAATAATATCTTATAATCTATTATTTTAAACTGATGACAACACTAATCGCATAAACAAACACAGTAGCTAACAAACAAGCAAAGATAAAACTAATGAAAAACTCTACACTTTAACTTTATCCCCCTGCTTTTTAAATTTTCATTGTTTCTATTTATATCTTGCTGTACTATCCGTGTCTTGAAAAGTTGTTGGACTAATTATTTTCGATCAGTTCATCTTTCAATCTTTCTACTCAAGATATGAGTAGGTTATGCACCACAATTATGGCGTTATAATATTCTGTGTTCCCCTGAGTACTTACTATTACCAGTGAGTTTTGTACTTTCAGATGATTTCTTTTTGCTCATTAACATCAATTTCTTTCAGACTTAAACCTCCCTTTAGCATTTCTTGTTCTGGTGTTGATTAAATCCCACAGCTTTTGTGTGTCTGGAAAGTATTTATCCTTCATGCTTAAAGGATATTTTCATCAGGTATTCTATTCTAGGATAAAAAAAATCTTCCTTTAGCACTATTTGTTTATTTTATTTGTTTATTTATGTATTTATGTTTGAGACAGAGTGTCACTCTGTTGCCCAGGCTGGAGTGCAGTGGCGTGATCTTGCCTCATTGCAACCTCCACCTCCTGGGTTCCAGTGATTCTTGTGCCTCAGCCTCCCAAGTAGGTGGGACCACAGGCACACACCACCACCCATGGCTAATTTTTGTATTTTTAGTAGGGATGGGGTTTCCCATGTTGCCCAGTCTGGTCTTGAACTCCTGGTCTCAAGTGATCCACCCACTTCTGCCCCCAAAGTGCTGGTATTACAGGCGTGAGCCACTGCACCTGGCCCCTTTAGCACTTTAAATATCCCACTCTCCCCTGGCTTATAAGGTTTCCACTGATAAGTCTGCTGCCAGACATATTGAAGCTCCATTGTATGATTTTTTGTGTGTGTGTTTTCGTTTTGAGACGGAGTCTTCTTTGTCACCCAGGCTGGAGTGCAGTGGTGTAATCTCAGATCACTGCAACCTCCACCTCCTGGGTTCAAGCAATTCCCCTGTCTCAGACTCCCAAGTAGCTGGGACTACAAGAGTACACCACCACTTCTGGTCAATTTTTGTATTTTTACTAGAGATGGGGTTTCACCACGTTGGCCAGGCTGGTCTCAAACACCTGACCTCAAGTGATCCATGTGCCTCAGCCTCCCAAAGTAAGCCATCATTTGTTTCTTTTCTGTTACTGCTTTTAGGATTCTTTCTTTATCCTTGACTTTTGGGAGTTTGATTATCAAATGCCTTGAAGTAGTCTTCTTTGGATTAAATCTGCTTGGTGTTCTATCACATTCTTATACTTTGATACTGATATCTTTCTCTAGGATTAGGATGTTCTCTGTTATTGTCCCTTTGAATAAACTTTCTACTCCTGTCTCTCTCTCTATCTCTTCTGTAAGGCCGTAACTCTGAGATTTGCCCATTTGGGGCTATTTTCTAGATATTATAGATGTACTTCATTCCTTTTTATTCTTTTTTCTTGGGTCTCTTTTGACCATGTATTTTAAAATAGTCTATCTTCAAGCTCACTAAGTCTTTCTTCCACTTGATCAATTTTGCTGTTAAGAAACTCTGTTGCTTTCTTCAGTATGTCAATTGCATTTTTCAACTACAGAATTTCTGCCTGATTCTTTTTAATTTCAATCTCTTTGCTGAATTTATCTGATAAAATTCTAATTTCCTTCTATGTGTGTCTTAAATTTCATTGAGTTTCCTCAACTCAAGTATTTTGAATTCTCTCTCTGAAAGGTCACATTTTCCTGTGTCTCCAGGATTGGTCCTTGGTGCCTTATTTAGTTCATTTAGTAAGGTCATATTTTACTGGATGGTCTTAATGCTTGTGGACGTTTGTCAGTGTCTGGGCATTGAAGAGTTAGGTATTTATTGTAGTCTCTGTAGTCTGTGCTTGTTTGTACCCATCCTTCTTGGGAAGATTTCCCAAGTATTTGCAGGGACCTGGGTGTTGTGATCTATGTTTTTGTGTCACTACAGCCATATCCGCATTAGGGAGCACCCAGAACTCAGTAGTGCTCTTGGAGACCTGTAGAGGTACAGTCTTGGTGGTCTTAAGATCCAGAATTATTATCTGAATTACCTGGCAGAGACCCTGTTCTTGTCTCTTACTTCCTCCCAAACAGATGCAGTCTTTCTCTTGGCTGAGCTGCCTGGAGCTCAGGAAGGGATGACACAAGCACCCTTGTGCCCACCACCATTGGGACTGTGCTGGGTCAGACCTGAAGCCAGCACAGCACTTTGTCTTGCCCAAGGCCTGATGTAACCAGTACCTGGTTACTGTCTATGTTTACTCAATGCCCTAGGGCTCTACAATCAGCAGGTGAAGAAGCCAACGAGGCTTGTGTTCTTCCCTTAAGAGCAGCGAATTCCCCCAGGCCCTGAGCAGATCTAGAAATGCAGTTGGGAGCCCAGGATTTGAATCAAAAACTTTAGAAATCCATCTGGTGTTCTATTCTACTGCATCTAAGCTGTCCCTCAAACCACAAGACAAGGTCCTTCCCCTTGCACCCTCATCTTACCACAGTCAGAGGAGTCTCTCCCAGTGGCTACCACCACCTCCACTGGTCCAGTGGGACTTCTGCCAGGCCACTGCCAATGTTCACTTAAAGCCCAAGGCTCCTTAGTCAGCTTGTGGTGAATGGTCTGGGACTCACCCTTCAAGGCACTGGTCTCCTCCTGGGGTAGATTCACTTTCAGTCTATGTGTATCTATGTAGGTGAAGTGTTATTTTTGTAGATTGCCAGGGCAGGCTCGGAAATGGCATCCAAGAGGCAAGGCCTGGAATTGGGGACCCCCAAGAGCCTGCTTGGTTCTCCACCCCACTGTGGCTGAGCTGGTACCTGAAGCACAAGACAAAGTCCCCTTTATTCTTTTTTTTTTTTTTAATTTTTATAGGAGTCTTGCTTTTGTCCACTTGGCTGGAGCACAATGGCATGATCTCAGTTCACTGCAACCTCTGCCTCCCGGGTTCCAGCAATTCTCCTGCCTCAGCCTCCCAAGTAGCTAAGACTACAAGCACCTACCACCACGTCTGGCTAATTTCCATATTTTTAGTGGAGATGGGGTTTCACCATGTTGGCCAGGCTGGTCTCAAACGCCTGACCTCAGGTGATCCACCCACCTTGGCCTCCCAAAGTGCTGGGATTACAGGCAAAGTAATCCCTTTACTCTTACCCCTGCTTTTCTCAAGCGGAAGGAGTCTCTCCTCATAGCCATGTTGGAATGTAGTAGGTCATACTTGAAGCCAGCACATCTCAGCGACTCACCCAAGCACCATGGCATGTGCTACCTGGCTACTGTCCCTGATTATTCAGGGCATAAGGGCTCTTTAGTCAGTACATGATGAATCTTGGCAAGACTAGGTCCTTTTCTTCATGGCAGCAGGATCTCTTTGGCCAAGAGTGTGTCCAGAAGTGTTGTCCAGGTGTTAGGGCCAAGAATAGGAGACTTACAACTCTGCCCAGTGCCCTGGCCTACTGTGGCTGAGCTGGTAACCAAGATGCAAAACAAAGTTTTATTTACCCCTCACTCTCCTCATGTGGAAGGAAGGAGTCTTTCAGTGCTGTGAGCTGCACTACCTGGGGTTTGGGGAGGGGTAGCACAAGCACTTCCTTAGCCACCCTGACTGGTGTTTGACTAGGTCCTGTGTCCCCAAAGTCCACTGGCTCTGAGCCTAACACAGCATTAAGACTTGCCTAGGAGTTGCAGTCCCTGTGGCCTGAACTGCCTTTCAAGTTTATTTAGAACCCCAGAGCACTTTAGCCCAGAGTGGTGAGGCTTGCTGGAACTCAAGTTCCAACCACTTGGATGAGTGGCTCCCATCTGGCTAGGACTGGTTTAAATGCTCCCTCCATAGACATCAGCTGAGTTCTGCCCTGTGTTGCTTTCCACTGTGGCAGGGTGGTACTGAGTTCCAATGCAAAGCCCCATGATTGCTGCACTTTCCCTCCTCCAAGTGCACAGTGTCTTCATGGCACACAGCCACTGTGAGGATAGCACAAGGGTGACATCACAATTCAAGACTGTCTATCCTACTCTCCTCAGTGCCTCTTTCAGTGATATGAAGTTAAAAACGGGTACTGTGATTGTTCACATGATTTTTAGTTCTTATGACGGTGGTTTTTAGTGTAGGTAGATGTTGAATGTGGCTGACTGCCATGGTTACTACTTGGAACCATCACTATGACAGCTACTACTGTTACTACTTAAGATTGTCATTACAAGAGCTACTACTGTTACTACGTGAGACCATCATTCCAAGACTGAACGAAGGGGGAGGTATGCAGAAATGAAAACTTAAGACAAAAGTAACTATTTTAAAGGAAAGGTAACATGTGGAAGAAGAGAGAAGTGGACTCCCTGCTTCTAGTGAGCAAAGGCAACCACCTGAGCCTCTACAGCCCTTTGTATTTATTGGGTACAAAGAGTAGGGAGGAGGAGATAATGATTGATCAGCTGCTTAACTGAGGTTCACATTATTGCTAACAGGCTTCAGATGTGCCTAATCACAAGAAATACTTGTGCCTGGGTTGTGACTGCCCTCAGCATTCCTTCTGGGTGACAGACAGTTTGTCAGTTTTCCAACATCCTGTGTTCATGAGAACAGTTTGCTGTTTACTCGTATAGCCTCCAGTGGCATACTGAGATGATCACAACCCTTACTCTTTTGGCCTGCAACATCTCTCTGTTTTTGAATTGAGAAAGGCAATTGCAAAATGTGCAACAGTATAGCAAAAAAGCAATCCTTTAGCCTTCAATTTGCACTGTATAGGTGGTTCTATTAGATGCTATGGGTTGTGAAAGATAAATTTCCCATGTAGTTGCACTTCCAAATCCCTGATTTCCTCATTTCTCCTTTGGTGGAGAAGGGTGCAATTTACAGGGAATAAGGAACAGTTGAGCAATATATTCTCCCTGGTTCAAAAACCCAAAGATCTTGTGACATTACCACCACTTAAATTTCTCCTTCATAATCTGAGTCAACAACTCCTGTGACTACAGTAATGCCCTGTAAGTTAAGATGACTTTTACCCAAAACCAATTCCATGTATCCTGTTTTTCTACACTTATAACATTTAGCATTTCTGCAGCCACAAAAGAAGACGGTACAAGCCAATTTTCATCCTCCGTCTCCTGTTCACCGCTTTTGATAGGTGCTGTAGGTGGGGGAAAAAAAAAAAAACCTCTCTCAAACCCTGAAATAATAACAAAAAGATGGTATGTACCAAACTCCAACTCCAAATAAAAAAGAGAAAATAACCAAATCCTTCCCCATGTTACCCTGATTCAAAAACTTCCCATTCTTTGTACATATTTATCTATCCCTATCTGTCCCTATGGTCCCTGTTAGTTCCTGCAAGTCCCTGTCCTTCCCTACCTATCTCTATTTGCCTCTATTTATTTCTATTTATCCTTACTTATCTCTTTGTCCCTGCAGGCCTCCTCAGGTCCCTTCAGGTCTCTGTTTGTCCCTGATAGTCCCTGTTCAGGTGCCACTTGTGTCTGACTGCCACAGTTACTACTTGGGACCATCATTATGACAGTTACTACTGTTACTACTTGAGATCATCATTACGAGACTGAATGAAGGAGGGGGACAAACAGAAATGAAAACTTAAGACACAAGTAGCTATTGTAAAGGAAGCATAACCAGGGAAGAAGAAGAGGGCTCCCTGCTTCTAGTAGCAAAGGCAGCAGCAGCCCAGAACTTCTACAGCCCTTCATATTTACTGGATAGAAAGAGGAGATAATGATTGATCAGGTGCTTAATTGATCACAGGTTCACAGTATTGCTAACAGGCTTCAGATGTGCCTAATCTCAAGAAACACTTGTGCCTGGGTCATGACTGCCCTCAGCATTTCTTCCAGGTGGCAGACGCAGTTTGTCAGTTTTCCAACATCCTGCTTTCATGAGAACAGTTTGCTGTTTACTCATATAGCCTCCAGTGCTATACTGAGTTGATCACGAACCTCACTCCTTCAGCCTGCAACAGTTAAATTGAGTGTTCTTGCAGGGAGGATGATCAGTGGGGGCTTCCATTTTGCCATTTTGCTCCTCCTCCCCAGAAGTCAAGTTCTTGGTTAAATTTTGATTATTTATATTTTTCTACTGATTTTTCCACTTTACATTGCCAAATATATTAACAAAATGAATTTTGTTTCTTCTATTATTATGTGTACTTTTTTGTTTCTAATGACATTTGTGACATCTCTTTTTGTGTTTTTTGACTTGGCAAAATTTTTCCATTTTATTGTTTTCTTGGAAGAATACTAGTTGTTTATTGAAGCACTGGATTTTGTGTGTGTTTTTATTTTATTAATTTCAGTCTTTAACTTCTATTGATTTCTGTCTTCTATGTTTTTAGGCTCATGTATTGTTCCTTTTTTGACTTAAATATTTACTTTATGTGGTACTTATTTTTTTCCAAGGAGTAAATTTAAGACTACAAATTTTTATTTGAATAATACTTTAAATTCAACAGGTTTTTATACGTGCTTATTGCTAGATCATTTATAATGTCAATTTGATTTCTTCTTCTTTAACATAGGATTTAGAATACTTTTTGTTAACATTCAAGTGTAGAGATTTTAAATTGTGGTGTGCACACACTTATAATTAGTTATTATAATTAGAATAATTAAATAATTTTTAAAATGTGGCTTTTATGAGGTCTACTTTGGAGAATGTTGTTTTCTATGTAGTCTAATACATGGACAATTTAAAAAATACATTCTAGAGGTGATCAAAAAAGAACTTGCCATGCACATCCGTGTGAAGAGACCACCAAACAGGCTTTGTGTGGCAATAAAGCTTTTTAATCACCTGGGTGCAGGTAGGCTGAGTCCAAAAAGAAAGTCAGCGAAGGGAGATGAGGTGGCGCAGTTTTATAGGATTTGGGTAGGTAATGGAAAATTACAGTCAAAGGGGTTGTTCTCTTGCAGGCAGGAGCGGGGGTCACAAGGTGTTCAGCGGGGGAGTTTCTGAGCCAGGAGAAGGAATTTCACAAAGTAATGTCATCAGTTAAGACAGAAAACGCCATTTTCACTTCTTTTGTGATTCTTCAGTTGCTTCAGGTCATCTGGATGTATATGTGCAGGTCACAGGGGATACAATGGCTTAGCTTGGGCTCAGAGGCCTGACAGAACTATTCTATGTTGAATACAGTGTTGTACATATGTGTGTATGTTTAATCAGTCTTAATTGTGTTGTTTGTGTACTCTGTCTTATTCATTTTTTATCTACCCAGTCTTTTAATTTCTTTAAAAAGATGTCTTAATTCCCCTTTTATGAATGTTAATCTGATAATTATCTTTGTTCTTCCAATAAATTTTCTATGTTTCAAGATAATTTTTGGTATATTATCTATGTGCTTTTTGCTCTTGGTAATGTCTTCTTTCCCAGTTTTTCTTCCTCCATTCAAACCAGACCTTGGACCTTTCATGCCTCAAGGGAGGAAAACTGCTATAGAAAAGGAAACAGAAGAAAATAAAATTCAATATTAGAGTTGAATGCTTTTGAGTGGTACATGCCTGCATTTCACAGACCTAACTTATGATGTATTACAGTCCCTAAGCTATTAATACATTTGCAAGAATTATGATGTTTTAATAGCTAGTTTTTACTATCTCAGACTAAATGTAGGTATACTTTGGAGATAGTGCAGGTTTAGTTCCAGACCACCCCAATAAAGTGAATCTCCGTAAAGTGAGTCACATGAATTTTTTTGTTTCCCAACACATAAAAAAGTTATGTTTGCATTAAACAGTAATATATTTTGTGTGCAATATATTACACCTAAAACATACACATACCTTAATTTTAAAATACTTTATTGCTAAAAAAATCTGATGATCACCTGAGCCTTCAGTGAGTCGTTCTCTTTTTGCTGGTGGAGAGTCTTGCCTGCTGTTAATGGTTGCTGACTGATCAATGAGGTTGTTGCTGAAGGTTGAAGTGGTTGTGACAATTTCTTAAAGTAAGACAGCAATGAAGTTTATCATATAGATTGGATCTTTCACAAAAGACTTCTCTGTAACATGTGATGCTATTTGATAGCATTTTACCCACAGTAGAACTTACGTCAGAACTGGAATCAATACTCTCAAACCCAGCTGCTGTTTTTTCAACTAAATTCATATAATATTCTAAGTCATTTGCTGTCATTTCAACAATCTTCACAGTATCTTTGCTAGAAGTAGATTTCATCTCAAGAAACCACTTTCTTTGCTCATCCATAAAAAGCAACATCTCATCTGTTCAAGTTTTATTATGAGATTTCAGCAATTCCGTCACATGTTCAGGCTCCACTTCTAATTCTAGCTTTCTTGTTATATCTACCACATCTGCAGATACTCCCTCTATTGAGGTCTTGAAGGCCTCAAAGTCATCTATGAGGGTTGGATCAACTTCTACCAAACTATTATTATTGGTATTTTGACCTCCTCCCATGACACCTAGAATGGTGAATCTTTTCCAGAAAGTTTTCAATTTACTTTGCCCACATCCGTCAGAGAAACCACTATCAATAGCAGTTATAGCCTTACAAAATGCGTTTTTTAAATAATAAGACTTGGAAGTTAAAATTACTTTTGATCCTTGAAATGCAGAATGGATGTTGTGTTAGTGGGCATGAAAACAATATTCATGTCCTTGAACATCTCCATCAGAGCTCTTGGGTGACTAGGTGCATTGTCAATGAGCAGTAATATTTTGAAAGGAATCCTTTTTTCTGAGCAGTAAATCTCAACAGTGGACTTAAAATATTTAGTGATCCATGCTGTGAAAAAATGTACTGTCATCCAGGCTTTCTTGTTCCATTTATAGGGCACAGGTAGCATAGATATAACATAATTCTTAAGGGCCCTAGGATTTTTGAATGGTAAATGAGCTTGAGTTTCCACTTAAAGTTACCAGTTGCATTAGCCCCTAAAAAGAGAGTCAGTCTTGTCCTTCACAGCTTTGAAGCTAGACACTGACTTCTATCTAGTTATGAGAGTCCCAGATGAAATATTCTTCCAACATATGACTATTTCATCTGCACTGAAAATCTATTTAGTGTGGCCACCTTATCAATTATCTTAGCTGGATAATTTGTTGCAGCTTCTATATCACCACTTCCTGGTTGCACTTTTCTATTATGAAGATGGCTTCTTTACTTAAAACTCATGAACCAAGCTCCGAGCTTCAAATTTTTCTCCTGCAGCTTACTTACCTTTCTCAGCCTTCATAGAATTAAAGAGAGTTAGGGCCTTGCTCTGGATTAGGTTTTGGCTTGAGGTAATGTTGTGGTTGGTTTGATTTATCCAGACTAGTAAAACTTTCTCCATATCAGCAATAAGACTGTTTCACTTTCTTATCATTCATGTGTTTACCGGAGTAGCACTTTTAATTTCCTTCAAGAACTTTTCCTTTGCATTCCCAGTTTAGCTAATGGGTGCAAGAGCCCTAGCTTCCAGATTGTCTTGGCTTTTGACATGCCTCCTTCACTAAGCTTCATCATTTCTAGCTTTTGATTTCAATTGAGAGATGTGTGGCTTTTCCCTTCATTTGAGCACTTGGAGGCCATAGCAGATTTATTATTTGGTTTAATTTCAAAATTTTTGTTTCTCAGGGAATAAGAAGGACAGGTAGAGAGACAGGGAAAGAACCGGTTGGAGGAGCAGTCAGAACACACAAAACATTTATCAGTTAAGTTTGCCATCTTATATGGGCAAGATTTATGGTACTTCCCAAAATTTACAATCATAACATCAAAGACCACTGATCACAGATTAGTGTAACAGATATAATAATAATGAAAAAGTTTGAAATACTGTGATAATTGCCAAAATGTGATATAAAGACATGAAGCAAGCACATGCTCAATAAAGTGAATCACAGTGGTCAGGACTCAAAATGATTTCAGTGAACTGGAATGCCAGGATATCCAGCTAAGATACCAGCAGATTCAAGCTGGGTACAGTGATGCCTGCCTATAGTTGCAGCTACTGCGGAGGTTGAGGCAGGATGACCGCTGGAGCCAAGGAGTTTGCACAACAATCACACCTAGGAAAAGACACTGCACTCCAGCCAGGACAACTTAGCAAGACCCTATCTCTAAAACAAACAAAAATCCCACAAAATTTAGCAGGAACTGATTCAAATTGTATAGGGCCTGAAGTCTATAGAATTTGAAATCCCCTCTTTAACAACAACAAAAAAATACAACATTATGAATAACAAAACAAAAATCAAGTACAAAAGTGAATATTTATTAGCATGGGAAAGAAATCACCAGTCTTGGAGTTATGTCCCATTATTCAGAGAAGCTTACTTTAAAATATTTCTTGATTATAATCTAGTTTTTATTCCCCACCTAGAACACTCTACAAGTCCCATAATCTCTCAGCATTCACAGAGGCCATACAAATGAAAGACCCCAAAGCTTAAGATTTATTTAGCCCTTTATTAGCTTCAGAGTATAACTACCTCTGGTGAAAATTCTACATTTATGTTAAAATAATTAAATTTTATTTTTAAAATACACGATGAAGAGAGCCTGACTTTGAGACACTTGTGTTAAAAAAAAATCAGGGGAATTTTCTTCATTCACAATCTTCCTGTGCATTAATATTATGACAGTAAATAAAAATGGGCCAGCTTAGGCAAGGGGTATTCTAACTTTACCACATGCACTAGTCAAATCACTTCTGGGAGTTCAAATTGAAAAAGAAACATCGGCAAAGCAGAGTCATACTAAGGGAAGCAGACAATGTGACGAAAGAGAGATTCTTGCCATATGAGGAAAGGACTACTGAAAGAACTGAAGTGTTTGGTTTTGAGAAGTAAACACTGCTGGGAGATTGCTGATGAGCAGTTGTGTGCCACTTCAAACTATATTACAAGGTTACAGTAACCACACTGTATGATACTGGTACAAAACAGACACATAGACCAATGGAACAGAATAGAGAACTCAGAAATAAGACCACATACCTACAACCATCTGAACTTTGACAAATCTGACAAAAACAATGGGGAAAGGATTCCCTATTTAATAAATGGTGCTGGGAGAACTGGCTAGACAAATGCAGAAAATTGAAACTGGGCCCCTTCCTTATGGCTTATACAAAAATTAACTCAAGATGTATTAAAGACTTAAATGTAAAACCCCAAAGTATCAAAACCCTAGAAGAAAATCTAGGCAGTACCATTCAGGACATAGGCACAGGCAAAGATTTCATGACGAAAACACCAAAAGAAATTGTGACAAAGCAAAAATTGACAAATGAGATCTAATTAAACTAAAAAGCTTCTGCACAGCGAAAGAAATTATCATCAGAGTGAACAGACAACCTACAAAATGGGAGAAAACTTTTGCAATCTATCCATCTGACAAAGGTCTGATATACAGAATCTACAAGGAACTTAAACAAATTTACAGGGAAAAAAACATTAAAAAGTGGGCAAAGGATGTGAACAGACACTTCACAAAAGAAGACATACATGCTGCCAAAAAAATACATGTAAAAAAAGCTCAGCATCACTGATCATTAGAGAAATGCAAATCAAAACCACGACGAGATACCATCTCACACCAGCAAGAATGGCGCTTGTTAAAAGTCAAAAGACAACAGATGCTGGAGAGGTTGCAGAGGAAAAGGAACACTTTTACACTGCTGGTGGGAGTGTACCCATTCGTTCAACCACTGCGGAAGACCATGTGGCGATTCCTCAAAGATCGATAGGCAGAAATACCATTTGACCGCCCAGCAATCCAATTACTGGGTATATACCCAAAGAAATATAAATTATTCTGTCATAAAGATACATGCACATGTATGTTCACTGCAGCATTATTTACAATAGCAAAGACAAGTCATCAACCTAAATGCCCATCAACGATAGACTGGATAGAGAAAATATGGCACATATACACCATGGAATGTTATGCAGCCATAAAAAGGATCATCTCCTTCGCAGGAACCTGGATGGAGTTGGAAGCCAGTATCCTCAGCAAACTAATGCAGGAACAGAAACCCAAACACCGAATGTTCTCACTTGTAAGTGGGAGCTGAATGATGAAAGCACATGGACACATGCGGCGGCGGGAACAACAGGGTTGGGTGGGAGGAGGGGGAGCATCGAGAAGAACAGCTAATGGATGCTGGGCTTTATACCTAGGTGATAGGATGATCTGTGCAGTGAACCACCATGGCACACGTTTACCTATGTAACAAACGTGCACATCCTTCACATGTACCTCTGAACTTAAAATAAAAGTTGAAGGAAAAAAAAAAAGAAGACTTACTCTTATTGTTCCAGAGAAAGAAAGAGTGAGAGTTGCAAGCAGCCGATTTCAACCCAATGTAAGTCAATTCAATTCAATAAATATTTTTGGTGTCTAGTATTTGCCAGAAATATTTTCTGGCACTGGAGATAAAGCAGTGACCAAAATGGACAAAAATTCTCCTCTCATCGAGTTTACATTAATGCAAGAGAGATAAATAACAATACATAAATATGTAATATGTCAAATGTTGAGGTGATATACACTAAGAAGAAAAATACAGCAAACTACCAGCAACAGTCAATTGAGAATAAAATTTTTTAAAGATGCCAAAGCAAATTGCATCAAAAAGCATCAAACATCTAAGAATAAATCCAGCAAAATATGTGCAAGACTTCTACACAGAAAACTGTAGGAAGCATTAGTAAGAGAAATTAAAGAATACTTAAATAAATAGAAGGCTATACTGTGTTTGCAGATTGGAACTCTAAATATTATCAGGATGTCCATCTTTTCCAAAATCGACCTATAGATTCAATGTAATTCCCTCAAAATTAAGGGGTGTGTGTGTGTGTGTGTGTGTGTGTGTGTTGATCAGATGATTCTAAAAATGTATATGAAAGTAAATGCTCACAGAGAGGCAAGGTGAACTTAAAGAAAAATAAAGTTAAAGAACTTATTGTACCAGATTTCAAGACTCATTATAAAGCCACAATAAATAAGACAGTCTGATATTTTAGCAAAAGAACAGACAGACAGGCTGATGCGATACAATAAAGAGTAAAGAAACAGACCCACACGTATACTGATACTTTATTTATGACAACGATGACACAGAGCACTAGAGGAAGGTGGATATTTTCAATAAATGGTGCCGAGTCAATTGGATATTCACTGCAAAATAAATGAAATTTCACCCATACAAAAATCAATTCCAGGTGGGTTTTAGATCTTAACGTAAAAGGCAAAATAATAAGGCTTTTAAAAGATAACATTGGAGAATATATTCGTGACTTGATGTAGGCAAAGTTTTCTGAAGCAGGACCAAAACACACTAACCATCAAGAAAAAGATTAATAAATTGGACTACACTAAGAACTTCTATTCATAAAAAGGCACTATTAAGAGAGAAAAAAGGCAAATCACAGAAATGGAAATGATATTTGCAGTATCTATAGTCTTAATAATTAAAGAGTAAATTTTAAATGTTTTCACCACAAAAAATGTTAAGTATCTGAGATGATGAATATGTTAACTAGCTTGACTTAATTATACACATTGTGTTAGCAAATTATAAAATCACTTTGTACCCCGTAAATTTACATAATTATAAATTGGCAATTTACAATTAAAAATCTATATTTGACAAATAACCTACACCTAAAATATAAAAGGAACACTTACATATTAGTTTTTTAAAAGAGAAATAACCCAATTTTTTTAAAGGAAGGAGAGAAGGAAAGACAGGCTTTTCATTGAAGAGACTATCCAAATAGTCAATAAACATTTAAAAAGGTATTTAGCTTCACTAGTCATCAGGGAAACACAAATTAAAACTGCAATGAGATACCACTTTACACCAGCCAGAGTAATAAATAATCTTTTTTTTTTTTTTTCTGAGATGGAGTTTCACTCGTGTTGCCCAGGCTGGATTGCAATGGCACAATCTTGGCTCACCACAACCTCCATCTCCTGGGTTCAAGTGATTCTCCCGCCTCAGCCCCCCGAGTAGCTGTGATTACAGGCATGCACCACTACACTAGGCTGATTTTTTTGTATTTTTAGTAGAGACGGGGTTTCTCCATGTTGGTCAGACTAGCCTTGAACTCCCGACCTCAAGTGATCTGCCCGCCTCGGCCTCCCAAACTGCTGGGATTACAGGCGGGAGCCACCACGCCCAGCCACAAATAATCATTTTTTAAAAGATTATACCAAGTGTTGGTAAGGAAAAGGATACGTAAGAACTCTCATTTGCCACTGGTGGAAATGTAAATGAGTATGACCACTTCGAAAAATTCTTTGGTAATATCTTCTAAAGCTAAACATACATACCTTTTGACCCTGTAATTCTACTGCCATATATTGCTCAACAGAAATGCAAGCACAGGCACACCAAGAAGTAGCTACATGAATGTTGATAGCAGCATTATTCATAATAGCTTAAAACTGGAAGCAAACTTGAATGTCCATCAAGAGTAAAATCGTTCGATAAATTGTGATACAGTCATACAACAGAATATTATATAGCAATGAAAAGGGAAAAAAAGCTACTGCAAAATATGGTTGAATCTCACAAATGTTGTTGAAAGAAGCTAGACCAAAGAAGTATTTACTAAATAGTTATATTAATACAAATATAAATGACTTATAGTGTTATATATCAGGTTAGTGGTTACTCTGTGGGTTTTACAGAATGAAAAAGGGTATGGAGGGTTTCTATAGTGCTATTCAAGTTGTACAGATTTATACATGTGTGCTATATTTCAATAAAATAAGTAAATTAAAACAAAACAAAAAAATAGGCTGGCAACTGAGTTTCTTAGAGTAATCCAAGAGGAGTTAGGGCTGTGGGTGAGAGATTGAGAAAATGCTACACTAATGAGACAGGAGACTGGGAATCCAGAAGGAAAGACAGTCAATGAGAAATTCACAGTATTAGGATTGCCTAAATGTTTTTAAAGAACAGAGTATTTAATGTTCACTTTAAAACTGTGTTCTATTATGACTGTAATCCCAGCTTTGTGGGAGGCCAAGGTGGGTGGATCACTTGAGGTCAGGACTTCAAGACCAGCCTGGTCAACATGGTGAAACACCATCTCTACTAAAAACACAAAAACTAGCCAGGCATGGTGGTGCGTGCCTGTAATCCCAGCTACTCACCAGGCTGAGGCAGGAGAATCACTTGAACCCGGGGGGTGCAGGTTGCAGTGAGCCGAGATGGTGCCACTGCACTCCAGCGTGGGTGACAGAACAAAACTCAGTTTCAAAAAAAAAACAAAAATAAAGAAGGGAGAAGAATGCCCCAGACTGAGAGAGAACGAAATGCAAAGGTCCAACACAGGGTATGCTGGGCACATCCAAAGACCAGCAAGGAAACCAGTGTGTGTGAAGCCAAGGAAGATGGTAGGGAGAAGATCAGAGACATAGCCAGGACCCACATGATGCTGGCTTTAATGGACCATGAATTTTACTGAATTTCACTCTGAGACAGGAATCCATTACAGATATGGTTTTCAGCAGAGAAATGATCGAACCCAAGTTTATTTTTAAACGTATCATTGCAGTTGCTTTGGGAAGAACCACCAGATAGGTGGTCTTCTAAGAGAGAGATGAGGCCAGCTTGGATAGGGCTGGTAGTGGTGGAGGTAGGAAAAAGAGGTTGAGTCTTGATGTATTTTGAAAGTCAGGCCGTCAGCACTTGTGGCTGGTTGGAGATGGTGCGTGAGGAAAGAAAAGGCATCAGAGGTGTCTCAGGAAAAAGCTTCCTAATCCAGTCGAACAAGCTTCCCCTGATGCAGCTCCTCCAGTGGAAGCATTTAGTCCTTCCACTAGACTGTCTGAATGATCTTTTCCCTCCAGCTTATCTTCCAAATAGGTTCCCAAGTGGCTTTCTGTTCTTAGCAATCACGGGCCCAGGTGATGTCTACACACCAAATATTCTTGAACCATAAGGCAATCAGATTACGGTTTTGTACATTATGAATTTTCAGACTTCATGGTTTCAAAATAAATTTCCTATACCAAAAATACTTTTTAACTGCTGGTGACCCTATGTACCCATTTTTCCCCGCACATCCATTTTAATACTGGTCCAAAGGGTTAAAAATAAATAGCAAGGGGAGCTGCCTTAGCGGAAACAGAGGCCACAAGATATGGAATTTGGGGATGAGAAATGCCGGAACACGAAAGGAAGGAAGAACAGCCCCATCATCTTGGCCCTCGGGATGTTACGAATAGAGGGAACACCAGAAGAAGGTGTAAGGGAGTAAATGATTGACGTGTAAACAAACATCCCAAATGTTGTCTCTTTCAAAAGTTACTTTAGAGAGAATCTACTAGTGTGTCTGGAATTGGTGGGTTCTTGATCTCACTTACTTCAAGAATGAAGCCGCAGTCCCTCGCGGTGAGTGTTACAGTTCTTAAAGATGGTGCGTACCGAATTTTTTCCTTCAGACTTTCATATGTGTTTGGAGCTTCTTCTTTCTGGGTTCGTGGTCTCTCTGTCAGGAGTGAAGCTGCAGACCTTCGTGGTGAGTGTTACAGCTGTTAAAAGCAGCGCATCTGGAGTTGTTCGTTTTTCCCGGTGGGTTTGTGGTCTCATTGGCTTCAGGAGTGAAGCTGCAGACCTTCGCGTGGTGACTGTTACAGCTCATACAGGCAACATGAACCCAAAGACCGAGCAGCAGCAAGTTACTGCAAACAGCAAAAGAACAAACCTTCCACGCTGCGGAAGAACTCCCGACGAGCTTGCAGCTGGCTGGTTTAGGTAGCCTGCTTTTATTGCCTTATTTGGCCCCACCCGCATCCTGCTGATTGGTCCATTTTACTGAGAGCTGATTGGTCCACTTTACAGAGAGCTGACTGGACCGTTTTGACAGGGTGCTGATTGGTGTATTTACAATCCTCTAGCTAGACATAAAAGTTCTCCAAGTCCCCACTAAGTTAGCTAGATACAGAGTACCAATTGGTATATTTACAAACCCTGAGCTAGACACAGAGTGCTGATTGGTGCGTTTACAATCCTTGAGCTAGACACAGAGTGCTAGACAGAAAAGTTCTCCAAGTCCCCACTAGGTTAGCTAGACACAGAGTTAGCTAGATACAGAGTACCAATTGGTGTATTTACAAACCTTGAGCTAGACACAGAGTGCTGATTGGTGTATTTACAAACCCTGAGCTAGACATAATAGTTCTCCAAGTCCCCATCCGGCTCAGGACCCCAGCGGGCTTCACCTGGTGGATCCTGCACCGGGGCTACAGGCAGAGCTGCCCGCCAGTCCCGAGCCACGCCTGCACTCCTCAGCCCTTGGGCTGTCGATGGGACCGAGCGCCACGGAGCAGGGGGCAGCGCCCGTCGGGGAGGCTCGGCGGGAGCCTAACTCAGGTGGGGGAGCTCAGACATGGTGGGCTGCAGGTCTCGAGCCCTGCCTCGCGAGGCCGGGCGAGAATTTGAGTGCAACGCCGGCGGGCCGGCACTGCTGGGGGACCCGGCACAACCTCCGCAGCTGCTGGCCCGGGTGCTAAGCCCCTTACTGCCCTGGGCCGGCCGGGTCGGCCGGCAGCTCTGTGTGCGGGTCCCGCCGAGCCCGCGCCCGCCGGAACTCGCACTGGGCCTCAAGCGCAGCGCGGAGCCCGGGTTCCCGCCTGCCTGCGCCTTTCCCTCCACACCTCCCCTCAAGCAGAGGGAGGCGGCTCTGGCCTCAGGCAACCCAGAGAGGGGCTCCCATGGTGCCGTGGCGGGCTGAAGGGCTCCTCAAGCGCCGCCAGAGTGGACGCGGAAGCCGAGGAGGCGCTGAGAGTGAGGGCTGCTAGCACGTTGTCACCTCTCACTAGTGCTCTGTTAATTATACATGGTCACAGAGGTGCTGCTATTGTTCTCAGCTTACTTGGAACTCTTCTTTGGGAGCTGTCCAAAAGCAGTGAATGTAACTTACACTAAAATCTGTGTTTCTAGAGGTCAGATTCCTGGGAAGCCCTGCTGTCAAGAATCCCAGATTCTCCTGGTTGGCAGGAACTTTAAAGCTTCTAGCCATAGTGTTTGAGCTCCCAAGGCAGTCCTTCAGCATCTTCCCAGGCAGCCCTAATTCACTGTGGACAGAAACCTGCCTGTCATTCCTTCTATCCACTGGTCATAATAGAGTATGAAATTTAAATATCACTGGTCCTATTAGTTCTTTTATATCTTTCATTCAAGTTGCTCATTTTTCTCACATAAGAAAATTTACCTTAAATGGAAACCACATCACTTTGTAAGTGGAAAACTATGTCTATTGGAACCTAACTGCATAAGGGGATGGAAGAGAAAGTGATGATATTAAATTCTACTTAGGAGTTGTTGCCTAGCAAAGGTTCTGAACGAGAGGCAAGCTCTCTCTTTGTTAAAACAGGAGATTACCAAGTATTATACAGGGGTGCAAAGACAAATACCACAAAAATGATACTCCTTCCTTGACATAATCCATAGGAACAAAAGAAGTGAGAAGGGCATATCTTTTTTCACCTTGTGATCCACTGTTATCTAATTTTATTGTCTGTGTACCACCCAACACCATGCTTCCAATCTCTACTGGAAGATGTACACACTGGGACACACTGGTAAAGTGATCAAGCACCAGGACTGTAAGTCAAGCTGATTTGGTTCAGCTCTTGGCTCTGCCAACTCCTAGCAGCCCAACCCTAAATACTGGAAACTGTATGCATAGTTTCTTCATCTTTACAATGGAAGCAATAATAGATCTTCAGAGTAATGCTTTCTTAAAGATAGTGCCCAGATTTGGACATTATGCCCAGGTGTAACCTGACCATTGAAGAGGATAAGTTCAGCCTAAGATTGCAGCCTCATTCAGGTTTTGAACTGAACTCATTCAGCCTTTGGGTGTTCACAAGGTTGTGCTTGTAGCCAACTAAAATAAAATCTAAGGTATTTTGATGTAGAGCACTACTGAGCCACATCCCCCATTACCAACTTGTATTGCTAGGTGTTTCGGCCTGAGGGAGGACTTCACGTTTATTCCTATTAACTAGATTTTCCTCCTTCCCTGGTTCTTTGGCATTTGCTCAGCTCCTTCTCCTACGCTGTATTTGAGGGAAAGGAAGCCAAATGGGTAGAATTGGGCCATAATGAGGATGTGTTTGACATGCTGGATTTGAGTCTGTGTTCCATTGAAGAAAAGAAATGGAAACTTTGTTGAGTATCCATTCTGTACTAGGCACTTTCCTTGACTATTTCATTGAACACTCCAAGGACCCCTTGAGGTAGATGTTATGGCCGATTTGCAGAGAAGAAATCTGCATTTTTATTTGAAGTTATTAAACATGGGTAAATGACCCAATTTTCTGCTTTTTGCTTAACAATAATTTGCAAACATTTTATCATGTTACTTCATGTTTCCCTTTTTTTCTTTATAAATAAATACATACTCCCTCCTTATTCTAAAAAGAATTTGAAGCACTTCTGTCTTGATGTTTATCATTTTAACGGTTGTATAATATCCCATTAAGTCACCCTAATTTACTCAACCAGTTTCCTACTGTTGACAGTTTGGCTCTGTTTACTTTTTGTGGTTTTCAAATTTTTTTTCTGTAGTAAATGATCCTCCTAAAAAACATCTCCGCATGAATGTTATTTTGTTCTGGAAATTTCCCCAAGCATGGAATACTGCATTAAAGGGGATATTTTTGGTGTTTCTTTATAGAGACTAGCAAATTGCCCACCCAAAGGAGTATGCTTTATTTGAGGGTAAAAAGCCAAACACACACACACACACACGCAAATGGTTTTCTACAAAAGAAATTAATTTTCCACTTATTCATAAAATATTCTAGTGCTGTGATGGGTGGCAGGCACCTTGCCAGGGGCTAGGGACAAGGATAAGCAAGGCCAGGTCGGGGCCTCCAAGCAGCGAGCTGTGGAGTCGGGTAGAACAGGCGCCTGGCTGCAGCCAGGGAGGATCGCGCGCCCTTTCGCGCAGGAGAGTGGAAGCAGGGAGCTGTTTGTCAGCACCGAGGTAACGCTTGACCTGAGTCTTGCACAATAAGTAAGAGTTTGGGCACGCGATTTGTATTTATTTTATTGTGAATCTCTGGCCTTATATCAGAAAAAAAAAAAAAAAATTGTGCCACCCTCGGCACAGAGAACGTTGGTGGCGTCGTAAGCCCTCTAAGTCTCTTTCCATCGCCAAGGAGTAGGGGTCCGGGAAGAGGACCTCCCCGACAGCAGGCAGCAGGAACAGGATTTGGGAGCCGGGAACCCCTGGCTCGGCACGGAAGAGGGCAGGAGAGGACCTGAGCGCGGGGCTCACCGTCTGCTGGGGACCCGAGCCGGCGTGTGGCCCTCGGGGAACGGAAGACGCGCCCTCAGCGACCCTGAAGAGTCAGCTAAGCTATCTGCGGGCTAAGGAGACGGTGAGGGAACGGGGACTAACTGGGGTGGGGGTTAGAGGGCAGCTCGCGAGTGGGCTCCAAGGGGAGCTGGGCTCAGCAGTCCGGGACCCCGAGGGGGCAAGCGGGCGGGGAGCACGAGAGGGGCGGAGCTCCGGGGCCAGGGCCGCCGCGGCTGCCCAGAGGGTCTGCGGGGGCTGCTGCGGCCGGTCCCGAAGGCGGGCGCAGGGAGTGCAGTGAGCCATGCGCACCTCTCCGAGACCGTGACCTTCGCATAGGGAGCAGGGTCCGCGCGCCGTCCTGAGATCAGACACAAGCCCAGCCTCGTGAAGACCCACGGCCGAGGGGCTGGAGCTGCCTCTGTGCGAGGGAGCCCTGGCCAAGGCGCTGGTAGGACCAGGGAACCCGAGGAGGGCGGGCGGAAAGCGCCCCCAGTGGGGGAGGGGCCGTGGCGGGGTCTGGGGGCCAAGGGCTCGGGGCCGAACGAGGGGCACACGCCGGAGCAGCTCCAGCCTGGGAGCATTGGGCGTGAACGTGGGGGAAAGTAGGGACCACATTATAGGATCAAGGCTTTCCCCGGCTCAGAACTGGACTGTTCAGTGTCCCCTAGAAGGGGCAGCGGGTCACCTACGCCAATGAACGGGAGTGCACACCAAAACGCCTGCTGTCGGTAGTTTCTTGTGCCTCTGCCTTGCTTCTGCCTGTGATGTAGTCAGAAAGGACTCGCTCTCCATGTGTTAACAAGGGGACAGGTAGCTTCACAGAGTGTATGAATATGGAGGGGAGGGCCACGGCGTCAGCTCTGGCCCCAGGGGCCGTCAGTGTCCCTGCAGAATTCCTGGTCCAAGCCGCCAGAATTCCTTGGGGACTTTGCTTCAGTGGCATCAAATTAGACTGTCAGTTCCCGGGGCCTGATCACCAGCCTCCGTATGTATTTCCTGGGGAGAAAAAGCATACCAGACTGATGGAGTCTTATCATTATTTTAACATTATAGCTTTCAATAGATAACATGCATATATTTATTTTTTAAGTCAAATAATACAAACATTTATCTTCTAGAGGCACTGCCTGCACTAGCATGTGTCTATTGCTATCTCCTTTCTATACTCATAGCCTTTCACACTCTACATGTTCTGTCGCCGTCTTTTGATTCTTTAGCCAGAAAATGATGTCACCACCACTGCCCACATCCTTTAATCTCCAGTGTTCCTTCTCGCAACGCCTATCTTGTCCTCAAATGTTTTTCACAAGGTGTTCCTCAGGGTAGGGAGCCCACTAACGAGAAGACATTTCATTTACTTGCTTCAACTATCCCAGAGATCTGAAGAAAAGGCACATTGGGGAACAGTCCATGACAAGTTCTAAACACACCTATCTTTCCCCTTAAACTGGATCTTCCAAGTGCAGTTTAGGTAGTCTGTTATTGAGAGGAAATAATGCAGGCTGTTTTCTGAAATGCTCTGGATTTCCAGAACTTAACACCACAGCAGTTCCTATTCCTTAAAACAGAACTTCATCAGTCACACCTTGCTGTTGCTTTTCCCGTCTCCACTCCAGGATCCCCTAACTGGTCTGCCTAGGATTTTTTCCTCTGTAGGAACCTGGGACACCGGGTGCTTTATACCTGCCTGGGAGGTGTTCCATGAAGGGCCTGAGGGACAAAGCTTTGTGGTGGACAAGGTGGGAGGGGAAGATGTAGGGGAAGTTGGAGGGGAAGTAGAAAGGAAGAAGCAGGCCAAGACCCTTGAGTGCAGAAGACTCCTCAAGCACAGAGCCCTGTCATTTAGGAACAGTCCCCATATAATTTGCTAAGAGACCACACATGCAGGTTACTTCCTGCCAACAATCAGTACAGTCAGCTCTGTTTCAAGACTTCTATGTTAGGCCAAAACATAGTAAGTGAAAACAATCAGCAAATCAACCAGTTTTTGTCTCTATGATAAAACAGAGTGGTTGAAACTAAATTAATTTAAAAAATTTTTTTACTGAATTAGCGGGTTCTTTAGGAGCTGTGTCCATTGTTTAAAATCACCTAATAGGTACTCCAGTCTCCACATTTTTCCTTTATTTTGTTTATCTTTTCATATTGCATAACCTTGAACTGGATCCCAACCATGTCAGAAAGTTCAGGCTGATTAGAAGCTGCCGCTTCTAAGACTTTTTGGTGGGAGAGAGTGGGGAGGAGAGGATGAGAAAATAATGACTGATCCTTGTGATAGGGTAGGTGTATAATGAAGAGGAAGAAGTTGACTACAAGTTTGAGACTGGTGAGGAGTCGCATATAATTCTTAAGGTAACAGGGGAATGAGTAAGAAGTAAACAAAATTGTTCATCATTCATCATTCAAAATGTTTATAGAGTGCCTGGCTATGTACCATTCACTGGGAACTAAAAGGTATATAAAACCAGGTGAGGTCCCTGCTCTCCTGGAGCTTACAGATGCTTTGAGGTGGCAGCTGTTAGAAAAATAAATATTGACTATATGTTATTACAAACTAAGATAAACTGTCTAAAGGAAAGAAACAAAGTTCTTTGAGGGTTTATACAAACTGAACTGTGAGACCAGGGAAGGCTTTCTCAAGGAGATCTCCCTTGAGCCAAGATTCAAAGATGGAGAGGAAGATTGAGGATATATTTGTTGTTGACATAGGACCAGGATGTATCCATTAAGAATAGTGTTTGGCTGCTAGTCATTAAGAAGACTGACTGCCATGTGACATTTGCTGTACTACATGAGCACATATGCCAACTTGGCATTTTTGGCACTTTGGGAAAGAATGCTTCTTTATCACAGTATCAGAGTATCAGTTGCATTGTCTTCAGTTGGTCATGGTTTATCATTGCTGTATTCTTGCTTTATAATTAAATGTTTCGATTAACATTATTCTTATCCGTTTATTATACTGTGTACAACAAAATGTATGTATTGCAGTTCAATTGTGAATCATCCATATTCCCATTAATAAGGTAAATATATATAACCCTGATACCAAATATGGTTTATACACTGACTGTTCAATGTTATCACTAAATAGATTTTTTAACAGGTGAAAATAGGTGTGGCAGGTGGACTGAAATATCTTCCCTCCATCCCTAGCCACTGCTCTAATTGGGAGGATGCCAGAATTTTTCGATTATTCTAAAGCTTCGTGATCCTTTTCAAAGATTCACATACAGCTCTTCAGTAAAGAAAAAAAATCACCAATTGCACTGATGCTGTAAATATAAATCTCACAAGGTAATTCCTGGGGTGCTGTAACCAAGCAACATATTTAACATTCAAACAAATATTTTTATTCATTCAACAGTGTTTACAGTAAACCTTTTATGTGCCCAGAACTGTGCTAGATACTATAATTAAAATTGATTACTAGGACAGAGTCCCAACATGTAAGGAGTTCATAGAAGTCTAAGAGAGGTAGTCATGCTCATCCATGTGCAGGTAGTATTGTGTTCATTACAATGAAAGCATAATCAGGGTATGTTGATGTATAAGGGAAGGGAGTGGTCAATTCTACCAAAAGAGGAAGGGTCAGGGAAAGGTTCTTGGAGGAGGTAATGCTTGAGTTGAATCTTGAAAGATGAGGAGTTACACCAGGTAGACAAAAGAAGAAAGTATAATGGGAGAGAGATTCATGTGCAAAAACAAGCAACCAACAACAACTGAACCAGAGGCATGAAACATCATGTCAAGTTCTAGGACCTGCAAGTGGTTCAAAGGAGCTGAGCATACGGAGCCAAGAGGTAGGGAGGCTAGCAAGGTGGCTAAAGTATGCACAATGGGGTCACAGAAACAAAGGTTTGAGTCGTGGTTCTGCCACTTTCTATCTGTGGGATCTCAGTTAAGTAATTTAGCCACCGTATTTAAGTAATATAGCCACAGTAATTAATGATAATGAAGGTAGTACTTCCCTCATAGGATTGCTGCAAAGATTCAGATAAGATATGCACAGATTATGTACTCAGGAATTGTTGGCTATTCATTATTTATTCTAGGACAAAGGAAGCTGCTGGAGGGTTTTACATAGAGGAATGAGTCCTGAGCATTTTTGCAATCACTCTGGCTGCATATGGATGCTGGGTTGGAGGGGGGTCATTTGGAACAAAGTAACCACTTAAAGACATTATAACCATTTAGATAATGGTAATGATGGCCTGAACCACCGTGGTCATGGCAGTAACCAAGAAGAAAACGAGCTAAATGCTTGAGATATCGCCAAAGTAGACTCCAGTACAGAACTAAGTTATTCATTAGATGTGGTCAGTGAGGGAGAGGATTTGAGGAGGTGAAGCCTGAGATTCTGGTCTGTTATCCTTTGATTCTGTCAATCAAGTGATCTTGGGATAGAAAAAAAGAAGTGAGTATCAACCAGGACTGGGGATCAGGAATCTGGGAAGTGCTTGTATACAGAGAACTTCATGATTGGTACCAAAAAATGCTATCTCTGATTCAGAAGAGCCCTTGACCATTTCTGTGTCTGAACATAAAATAGGATCAGTTAATCCATACCAAATATAATATCCATCTTCTCTCTCTCTCTTTCTCTCTCTCTATTTCTGGGAGACTTTCAGTTCAAAGGGGATAGACATTAGACTTCACCTATTTGTCACTGCCTTGAAGTGACACATGTAACCCTCACTCATGCCTGGTACTGTTGGTTCAATTTTTGCCTGACACCAGCCTGATTCACTTTTTTCTCCTTTTTCTCATGTCTTCTCATATACAATAAGCACTAATTGAGGTGCCCACATGGACTTTATTAAAGTCCATGAGAATTAGAGGATTCAGGTAGTTCCTATTTCATAATGCAATGCAGTCTTGGTAACCACAGTATCCATTCATAAGGCAGGAAACAATACAGACATGTGTGATAGTGTTTGTTGAAAAGCTTTTGAGAGCTTTATTACTGTTTCCACCAAAGGTGGAAGTGCTGATTAAGGGTGTGCTTTTGGATTCAGTTGCTCAAACAACTGTATTATTACTCGAAGCCACAGAAATGAGCATTATAATTAGGCAGAGCCAAATGAGCGAGATGGTCCAGTATGAAATGAGGAAAACAAGGTCTGCCTCTGCCATGGACAGTCTAGTTTGGTGGAAAGTGGGCTTTCTATCTCTGACCTTCAGCATGACATTAACCCAGCTGAGCCTCAGTTTTTAGTGGTGGACATTTCTTTGAGATCTGTCTTGTGACATTTAAATGAGTTAAATGTGCTAAATACAATGTGTGGCGTATGATAGGTGCTTAACTAGCTCATATCCTTTGGCTCAGTTAATCCCCAGGTCTTTCCTCACGTTGAAAAAACAGGAAGCATGCAGATTTCTTGGGTTAAGTAACCTGAATTAATTTGTTTTAATGAGTTTTTCATCTATGATTGATTTTTTTTTCCCTGGAAACCAGGGTGGAAACCTGTTTTCCTCCACCCTCGGTGAATGCTTATCAGTGATGATGGGGGCAAAGGTAGTATGATACCTGCAGAGAGGAAACTAATTTTAGCCATTCTTCCTTCAACAAATCTGTCACACACATGCAAGTAAAATTACTAACAAATAGAAAAATTGAGTAATTTGACTTCTTCCTCCCATATTTTCTGTTGGTAGAGTTCCTATTAAGCATATTTTTTGTTTATCTTTTGTTTTTCATGTAGGTACAAAGAAGCAGGTTCAAAGAAATTGTAGTTGTACCCCTCGATAATTGTTTGTCCTTAGGAATGAAGCTTTACTTTTCTCCTCTTAACAGAAGTTGACAGTTGAAAGAACTATATTTTTCATATACTTTTTCTAAATATTCTATAATTTGACATAAGCTTTTAGTTTAGTTTTGTTCACCAGTTGGGCCCCAAATGCATGTCAGATGTTGAGCTGGCACTGTGTACTCAGAGACAGCAGCTGTGGTGCCCAGATCTCCAGTCTGGTAGCCCTTGTGGGAGAGACTGGGTAGGAAGAGAAGTGGGGTGGAGAGTGCAAGCTGATCTTAAACAGCTGATGGGGAGGTTGGAGGGGGACACTCAGGCTGAGGCTCTCTACCACAGCTTCAGGCTTCCAGTCCATCCAATCATGCGCTCCTTTGGGTCAAGATCTGGGTCTACTCATCCCTATGCCCCAAGCCCCTGCCCATTAGAGCCTTTATGTGCTAAGTGCTTGTCGATCAAGAGATTCGGGGAAAGGTAGTGAGGAGGGTAGGTGACCTCTTTTCACATTTTTTTTTTTTTTTTTTTTTGTGAGACGGAGTCTCGCTCTGTCGCCCAGGCTGGAGTGCAGTGGCGCAATCTCCACTCACTGCAAGCTCTGCCGCCTCCCAGGTTAACGCCATTCTCCTTCCTCAGCCTCCCCAGAAGCTTGGACTACAGGCGCCAGCCACCACACCCGGCTAATTTTTTTTTTGTATTTTCAGTAGAGACGGGGTTTCACCATGTTCGCCAGGATGGTCTTGATCTCCTGACCTCGTGATCCACCCGCCTCAGCTTCCCAAAGTGCTGGGATTACAGGCGTGAACCACCGCGCCTGCCCCACACTCTTAAAAATGAAAATAGTACAAGTAAAATTTATACTCCCTGCAATTATCAACCAATTTCCATTCATCCTCATCTTTTGAGAGGCAGTACACTACAGTGGTAATAGCCTGGGGCCAGGGATTAGACTACCTGAGCTTGTATCCCAGTTTGACAGCTCACTAGCTTTGTGACCTTGGGCAGGTTGTTCAACCTCTCTATGCCCCATTTTCCTTATCTGTAAACTGGAGTTATTAACACTACTTGCCTCTTTGTTCAAGCTCTTCAAGCGTAGACAGCGTGTCTTATTCAACACTGAAACTCCAGAATCCATCATAGTGCCTGGTACATTGGAGGAGCTGAATGAATGAATGAATGAACAAATGAATGAGTGACTTTGTGAATGAACAAATCTCAATATGTAGACTGCTATAACAGTCAGCAGTTGACAAAGCACCCTCTTAATGTTAATTCGTTTGATTCCCAGAACATGTCAGGAGATAAATAAGGCAGCGGGGCAGGGAAGGTATTATCTCCATTTCACAAATTAGGAAAACAGGGTACTGAAAGGTTGGCTTGCCAAAGAAAGCACAACTATAAATAAAAGACCTGGTTAACGTTGCTGATTCTACTTACTCCTAGCTGTCTGCTCTTCTCAAGATTCGGCTGCCTCTCCACCCTATACAGATTTCACAGAACTCAAAGGATGTCCACCAGCAAAAATGAACACACATAGCTTATTTAGCTTTCTGAAGAAATTAGCTTCTTACTGTAAATACACGCGGTCAAGTTAAAACTTAAAGTTACAACTTGAAGTTTGCAATGTTTTTATTTTTTGGAGAGGGGAGCAGTGGATATTTTGTAAGAATGAGGAAGTTCTTTCTAAGTATGAAAGTAGCAGAGAATCATGAAGGAAAATATTGGTAGATTTCATTACATAAACATTTAAAACACTTGGAGTTTTTTTGGTTTTTTTGTTTTGTTTTGTTTTGTTTTTTTGAGATGGAGCCTCACTCTGTCACCCTGGCTGGAGTGCAACGGTGTGATCTTAGCTCACTGCAACCTCCGCCTCCTGGGTTCAAGCAATTCTCCTGCATCAGCCTCCCAAGTAGATGGGATTACAGGCACACACCACCGTGTCTGGTTAATTTTTGTATTTTTAGTAGAGATAGAGTTTTACCATGTTGCCCAGGCTGGTCATGAACTCCTGACCTCAGGTGATCCACCTGCCTCAGCCTCCCAAAGTGCTGGGATTACAGGCATGAGTCACCATGCCTGGCCAACATTTAAAATACTTGTGTATAAAAAGTTATAATTACATTAAAATGAAAATAAACTCAAAAAATTGTGCAACAAATATGCCAAAAGGTTCAAATTTGTAAATATAAAGAGTTCATAGAATTTAACAAGAAGAATATTAAGACCGTGGTTTCAAAAAAGTAGTCAAAGGATGTAATGGTTTTCAAATGAAGACAATCACATGGATGGCGAAACATACAAATATTTTAACTCTTCTTGAATAAGGGAAGCATTTCCCTTATTCAAGCCTGAGTCCAATAATAAGGGAATAGTTAAATATAGTGTGATGGATAGGAAGCAGCATAGGCTAGCAGCTGAAAGCAGGGATTTTGAGTCTTACCACCTGGATTCAAATTCTGGCTCTGTCATGTGTTAGCCCTGTAACTTTGGAACCTCTCCAGGCCCTATTTTTTCATCTATACAATGGGGACGATAAGAGTATCTAACATATAAGGCTGTTATGTGGCTTAAATGGGTTCATACAGGTCTACACTTCCAAAATCCTCAAAGCTCTAAACACCTAAAGGTTTTATGTAACTTAGTTAGCAGCAAAACATCAATGAACTGACACAAATCTACTTTATTCCATTTACTGTGACTGGATTTGGCAGATATAATCAATGTTAATCCTTTTCCATAGTTTTACCTTTCTTGCAGAATCTCCACGATTTTCTTTATGAATTAATAACAATCTTACACATTTGAAAAGACTAATTTTGAAGTCAAAGCTAACTAGAGGGCAGGTATATGTATTTTGAACTAATCTCTTGGCCAAGAAACTTTCCCAAATCCTCCATCCCAGGGCTCTCAAACTTTAAGGTGGGGAATATTCTTAACACATAGATTGCAGGATGTCCATCCCCTAGAAAATCTGATTAAGTGGGTCTGGAGTGGGGGCCAAATGTATGTAGTTCCTGCAAGCTCCCAAGCAATGATGGTGAGGCTGATCCATGGACATCTCTTCTCTCTGCTCTTCTCACGATCCAGCTGCCTCTCCAGCTTACAGAGATTTCATGGAACTCCTGTCCACCAGCAAAAATGAACACACATAGCTTATTTAGCTTTCTGAAGAAGTGAACTTCTTACTATCAATATGCTCAGTCAAGTTAAAATTTAAAGTTACAACTTGAAGTTTGGAAAGTTTTTAACTTTTGGAGAGGGGAGCAGGTAGCCCCACTCTAATCCACTCCTTCTTTAATTTTCATCACCCCTCACATTGTACCTTTTTGTTTGAACCTTTTCATTTCTGAAAATCTTTGATTTTTTTTTTCATATTATCATTCTCCTATTCTCTCATTTCTGTTTGCTTATTTGTTTGTTTTTTACAGAGTCTCACTCACTCTGTCACCCAGTCTATAGTGCAGTGGGGCAATCTCAGCTCACTGCAACCTCCACCTCCTGGGTTCAAGCAATTCTCCTGCCTCAGCCTCCCAAGTAGCTGAGATTACAGGCATGCACCACCATGCCCAGCTGATTTTTGTACTTTTGATGGAGACAGGATTTCACTGTGTTGGCCAGGCTGGTCTCAAACACCTGACCTCAAGTGATCCACCTGTCTTGGCCTCCCAAAGTGCTGGGATTACAGGCATGAGCCACCGTGCCCCGGCCCTATCCTCTCATGTCTATGGTGTGCTTTTATTTCTAGGAATAGTAATGTAATAAAATTATTTATCAGTTTCTGAGTACTTACCATGTGCCAGTAACACAGTTAAAAGTGGAAAGTTTCTTGGCCAAGAGATTAGTTCGAAATACATATACCTGCTCTCTAGTCAGCTCTGACTTCAAAATTAGTCTTTTCAAATGTGTAAGATTGTTATTAATTCATAAAGAGAATCTTGGAGATTCTGCAAGAAAGGTAAAACTATGGAAAGGATTAACATTGATTATATCTGCCAAATCTAGTCACAGTAAAGTAACACAGTTACTACAGTTACTTTATTTTTTTATACTTCCGACAACCCTGAAAGGAGGGTTATTGGAAGGGTTTTTATACTTTATCCTTTTTATCCGGGAAGGGATAAAAACCCTCCCGATAACCCTCATTTAAGTGATGAGAAGACTGAAGTCCTAGGCCTGAGGGTTTGTAGGTGGTAGAAACTAGGTCATCTTGGCCCCAAAACCTAAGCTCTTTTCATTTCACTGTCCTGCCCATTTCACATGGTGGTACACATCCCCTGCTCTCCAGTCTACCTGCCTTCTCATTCCTGCCTCCACTACTTAATTCCTGCAGAGTCCCCAGCTTGGAAACCCCTATCTCCTTATCACCTATTCAGGTACCAATCTAGGCCTTCTATAACATGAAGTGTCCCCAAATTTACTTGCACAGCCCACACTTAGCTGCATCTGTTGTTCCTAGTTGGCCATTTATCATATATGCATTTGTTTTTTAACACCAAGGGATTTTTGTCTTCCTAACTAGATTTAGAGCTCCTTGAAAACAGGGCCCGTCTCATGCATCTCTGTGTTCCCCTTGGAACAACCATGGTGAGGACTGATTGCCTCCTTCACCCCCCTGCCACTTTCTACTCTTCTTCTTTCCTGTCCCCCCACTCACCACTTGTCCCTTCCTATCTTGGTGAAATCAAACCACACTAACAAGAAGGCAAAAAAATAGGCCAGGTTTCACCCTTCCTAATCTCCTTCCCTGTGTGTGGTTTGTTAGTGTTTGCCTTGTGGTTCCACAATGTCATGAGAGGGAAGTTTTTTTATGAGAAGGAACTTTTCTCATGAATGTTATGAGAAGGAACTTTTCCTCTACTTGGCAGAGAGGTACTAGCCATGTCTTATAACCCTTGGCTCTCTTGGCTCTCTTGAGGGTTTCCAGAACTCCCTTCCCTCCTTCCATGTTTATTCAAATTCCATTTTCATTATTGTACTTCCCAGTTTCACCCAACACCCATGTTATCATCCAAGTATATTTCAAGAGTCCTTGCCTACCCATTGGCAGCTTATACATCTATGGAGCTACTTTCTGCAGTGAGATCTGCTGGGGCCAGCATGGCCAACACATTCATTTGGTCCGTACACTTTGATTATATTCTTCCCTGCCCCCTCCCTTCCTCTTCCTCCTCCTTTCTTCTTCTTACTCTTTCCTCCTCCTCCTCCCACTACTTCCTGCTCCTCCTCCTTCTCCTTTTTCCTCCTCCATCTCTTTCTTCACTTCCCTCCATCCCTCCCTTCTCCGTCTTCCTGAGGTTATTACTTCTATTATTAGTTGGGCAGTGTTATCAACCCACTATGACAGCACTCAACACTCAACTTACACATCCCAGAGCTTGTGATCTCCATTTTGTAATTTTCCCACAACTTGTCATTATTTCCTTGTAACAGGGCTACAGAGCAGCTGGGCCTCCCAGCAAAAGGGTGAGATTTCCTGTGGTGCTTTCATTTCCTCCTCATCCGTTTAGTACAAAAGTGCTGGTTGTGTTTGTGTTACAGGCTCATGTAGCTACACTGCTACACTGACACCACTATTGCATAATTTCAGATTGAATTAATTTTTTGTTCAAACGGGTTTTTTCTGACCCATATTTATGAACCAGCTTTGTGGTGTTCTTGTTGCTTTCCTTTGGTGTGCTCTGTAATCTGAATTTCTTCTCTTTGTGCCTCATTCCACGTGCTATTCTTGGTAGTTGTCATACTGGAATACTAGGGGAAAAAATTATCCTGAGGAATATCATTTACTATTTATTTAGTGTTGACAATGCGTTAGGCATTATGCTAAAGATTTTATACATTGCTTAGTTTACCTATCAAAAATTTTAGGTAGTTATTATCCCAGTGTACATGGGGAGACTGAAGTTTAGTCAGATTAATTTGTCTGAGGTCTCATGGCCAGTAAGTGGAACACACTAGATTCAAAATCAGTTCATATCATTCCAAAGCCCATAGTCAAAAATGTAGTTTATGGGATCTTTTAACTCACCTTTTAAAAATGTAATGAGTTTTTCAATAGCTGCCTCATACCCTGCTGTGGGAGTATAAATGAATACACTCTTTCTGGAGGGCAATTTAGCACTACATATAAAAAGCTTTTTAAAATATTCTTATCCTTTAATCTAACAATTCCCATGCCTGACTTTATGCTAAGGAAATAATCATTAATATGTTCAAAGATTTTACCCTAAGGAAATTCAGGACAGCCATATTCATAATATGAAAAATTTGAAACAGGTTCTATGTCCAATAGAAGATAATTGGCTAAATAAAACATGATACATAATCAATTAAATACCAAGTAGTAATTATAAATCATGTGGGAAAAGACTATGTAGTGACATAGAAGTGTGTTTATGATATAAACACATGGTATGGTATGGTAAATAACATAAACATATAGTATGGTAAATAACGTATACAACATATGGTATGCTAAATAACATACCATAGGATTTCAGATTAAATCATTTTTTAACAAATAGGTACTACAAAATAAACTCAAAGGGAAATGATATCAAACTAGGACATGAATATTTGCATATATTTAAAAATGTGAAAAGCTGTGAGTTGAAGTAAGGTGCTGAAATTAAGACTAATTTTCATTTCTTCTTTTATCTTTTTTACTATGTAATAATTAATTTTTAGTTGACATTTACCTTTTTTTAACTTTTTGGTTTTGGTTTTTGGGGTTTGTTTTTCTTTTGTTTTGTTTTTGAGGCAGGGTCTCACTCTGTCATCCAGGCTGGAGTGCAGTGGTGAAATCACAGCTCACTGCAGCCTTGACCTCCCCAGGCTCAGGTGATCCTCCCACCTCAGCCTCCCAAGTAGCTGGGACTACAGGCATGCCCCACCAAGCCCAGCTAATTTTTGTATGTTTTGTAGTGATGGGATTTCACCAGGTTGCCCAGGATGGTGGTTATTTTTTTAATTGAAAAAATGTCTGCATGTTGTCCCCTTTGCTACCCCCGGTTTTACTGAGGTATAATTGACAGATAAAATTGTATATGTTTAAGGTGTATAATGTGATGATATGACATATGTAAATATTGTGAAATGATTACTACAATCAAGTTAGTTAACATATCTATCACTTCACCTCAGTTACCTTTTTTTGTATATGTGGTCACAACATTAAAGATCTACTCTCTTTGCCAATTTCAAGTGTACAATACAGTATTATTAACTACAACCAAGATGCTGTACATTACAGCTCCAGAATTTATTCATCTTATAGCTGAAAGTGCGTACCCTTTGACCAGCATCTCTTTGGACTTCCATCTTGGGCATTTCCTCTGTTGGTGTTTTTATGCTAACTCCTTGGTCAATTTTTTGCCCACTAACCTGGTGGGTTGAACTTGGGAGCTAACCATTTGGTCTGGAAATATTGGCACAAAACTGAGCTTTTGTCTGGTGCTGTGTATCCTTGTATGGCTCCAGTGGGAAATTCATAACTTGTTTGATCAAAACAAGCTAACTAACTAAATGTCCTTTCCGCTTCCCTCTGCTAGTTTTGTGAACCCCAGCAGCCCTTATTTTTTCCTCTAGAGTTTAGTAGCTATCTTTCTTAACCCTCACTCACATTGTGAAGAAAATTCTATGCTTTTTAAAAAATTACAAGACCTTTGACCAATGTTCATATTTACCAGTGTTCCCATTTTATATTTACAATTTCCCCCATAACCAAATAAGCATTTCTGTAGACACGAAGTTCTGTCTACTCAGTTTCTTTAATAACTCTTTTTTTTCTTAATTTGGGTTTTCATTTGTTTTTCTTCTCTTTTGACCCAGGGTGTTTCATTTGATCCAGTGTTAGGAGCAGGCCACTTCCCAACTGCCTTATGCTGTTGATTCAGATCGATCTCCTAAACTTATCACATCGCCTCCCCTTCTTTCAGGCTTCAAGATGTCTTTGCAGAGTGCCCCATTCCTTCTTCAGCTTTTCTTTCTGCTGTCATCACTTTGATCATATGTCTGCCAGCTTTAGCTTCCTTCATTGATCCCCTTTCATTCCTCACCTATAAAGTCCACCTATCAGTCCCTCATCTATTTTTATTCTTCATTGACTGTTTCAACTGCTAGTCCTGAGTCTAATCATTTAAGCCTTTGGTTTGGGCCTTCCCTGAAGCGTTTTTTCAGATCTTTTAAAAAATGTCTCATCACTCTGACTCCTCAGAGCTCTGCAAAGCTTTCTGACTCATGCCTTTTTCTTTAGGGCATAATCTATCATAGAAGGAATAATTAGCCTCAGAAGATAAAATACTGGGCCGGGCGCGGTGGCTCAAGCCTGTAATCCCAGCACTTTGGGAGGCCGAGACGGGCGGATCACGAGGTCAGGAGATCGAGACCATCCTGGCTAACACGGTGAAACCCCGTCTCTACTAAAAAATACAAAAAACTAGCCGGGCGAGGTGGTGGGCGCCTGTAGTCCCAGCTACTCGGGAGGCTGAGGCAGGAGAATGGCGTAAACCCGGGAGGCGGAGCTTGCAGTGAGCCGAGATCGCGCCACTGCACTCCAGCCTGGGTGACAGAGCCAGACTCCGTCTCAAAAAAAAAAAAAGAAGATAAAATACTGAAACAAGACATCAATTAGCATTCCTTCTATTAAAAAAAGATTAGAAAAAAAAGCAAGTCATAATAAAGAGCAAATTATCTGTAGCCAACTCAGAGAACAGGATTTATGACACAGAATTCCTACCTCTCAGAAGAAATGCTGAGGAGATAATCAGACAAATGTTAAATATGTACTTGAAAATAAGTAATTGCAATGTTATTTGTAGTAGTAAAAACTTCAGAAATATCTTAAACATCCAAGAGTAGATGATTGGCTATGTAAATTTTGACTCATGCGTACTGTGAATCACTAGGAGTCATTAAATATTATTATGTATTTATGATAATAAATATATATTTTTGAATAAAAAGTTGCAGACCAGAATGTATAATATGATCCCATTTCTGTAAAAATTATATATGTATGTGCATATATAATCACTGAAATGAGGTCTCTTGGTGATGAACTTTTTGAGGGATTTTTTATTTTTTGTTTCTTTTTGTTTCTTCTTTCTACTTTTCTACATCGTTCATATATTTTACAGTTAAGAAATGTTGTTTTTCAGACAGATAAAACAACTACCAGTTTCTGAGTGAATTACATAGCTAACTTCATTTTTTGATTGTTCATTTTATATTTTCCTAACATTTTACTATGAAATTACTCAAAAAAATTTTGTCTGACTTTTTATTATAAAATTGTCATTCATACTAGAGGTAATACGTTATATATATAAGAGGATATATATATATGGGGAATAAAGAATAATATAAAATGGACACCTCTATTCCCAAATTCAGCTTAAGAAAATTAGTTCTTTGAAACCTCTTTGTATTCCTAATCAAATCTTTCGCGCTCTTTCCTCCAAAGAAGTAATCATTCCCAAATTTGTATTTCACATTCCCTCTTTTTATAGTTTTATGACATTTACATATTCAGTTCATTATGCTACTACTTGTGTTGCTGTAATGCACATTAGTTCATAAACAATAAGTAAATAAGGGAATTGTGTCAATATGCATGAAAGTCACATTGCTTATACAACATCTTTCCCGATACATAAATGATCTGTGACCACCAAGGAACTGCAGCTGCCTGCAGAGTACACTAACACAGCTGAATGCAGCAAGCTGTGAATTTCTGACATGGAACTCATCCACTGCAAGTTCTTCCTCTTGGGTTGCTTTGGCTTCCTATTCAATCTGAGAAGTGCTTATCACATAGTTCTTCCTGATCTTTGGGCATTTTATCCTAAGGTAGCTTCTTCAACCCTTCCTTAAACCTTCTCCTAACAAATTATCTTCCTTTTTTCTATAAGCTGAATTATTGTATTCGCAGTGGTATTTATTTAATGTAAATGGAGAAAGTAGTATTTATTGATTAAGAATGTAATTTGTCTTACAATTTTCCCAATGTTTTATTAGGATTTTTATTGTTTTATTAAATTCTGGTCACAAAATTATAGAGAAATTTTTTTTCCTGTTTTTCTGTATAAAAATAGTCCATAAACTGTTACTTTTAATCCTTAGGTTTGCAGAATATGAGGGTTTAAAAAAATACATATATTATCAGAAAGAAAAGGCTGATTTCATAGAAGTAAAAAGTAGAATAGTGGTTACTAGAGGGTAGGAAGCATGCGGGGGTGGGAGGTGATAACCAGAAGTTGGTCAAGTGGTTAAGGTATACAAAATTACTAGATAGGAAGAGCAAGTTCAAGTGCTCTACAGGACTATCCATGACTATAACTAACAACAATTTATTGTATATTTTCAAATAGCTAGAAGAGCAGTTTTTTGTTTTTTGTTTGTTTGTTTTTTTGAGACAGAGTTTCGCTCTCGTTGCCCAGGCTGGAGTGCAATGGCGCAATCTTGGCTCACTGCAACCTCTGCCTCCCGAGTTCAAGCAATTCTCCTGCTTCAGCCTCCAAAGTAGCTGTGATTACAGGCATGAACCAACACACCTGGCTAATTTTTTGTATTTAGTAGAGATGGGGTTTCATCATGTTGGTCAGGCTGGTCTCAAACTCCTGACCTCAGGTTATCCAGCCACCTTGGCCTCCCAAAGTGCTGGGATTACAGGCATGAGCCACTGCACCTGGCTGAAGAGCAGATATTGAAAGCTCCCACCACAAAGAAATGATAAAGTATTGAGGTGATGGATATGCTAATTACCCTGATTTGATCATTACACATTTTATACGTGTATTGAAATATCACACAGTACCCCATAAAATGTATAATTGTGTGTCAAAAATCATAATAAAAGCAAAATAAATACACACATACATATATTACATTATACCAGAAACAGCTGTATCCCTAAACAATATATTGTTTAATGTTGCATTGTTTTGAGTTTTGTACAAATGGAGTCATGTTCTTTACATTTTTTCAGTTTTTTAAAAAAATGTATTATATTTGTGAGTGTAATCCATGCTAATGACTATCACTGTAGTTTATTCCTTTTTACTGCTGTATAGAATGTCAATGTATGGGTGTGCCAAAATTTATTTATCTGTTCTTCTGTCAGTGGAGCAGTTGATATTTGCAGTTTCCTGCTGTTGTAAAAATGTTTGGCACCTGTACAAAAGTCTTTAGGGAATTATACTTAGGAGTAAAAAACACTTATGTTTATTAGACAATCCTAAATGGATTTCCAAAGTGATTTTACCCATTTACACTTGTTCATTGGTGTAAGAGAGAGCACATCCTTGCCAACAGTTGAACCATTGCCAAATTGTTGTGTTTTCAATTTGATTACCAATGAATATGTGCTTCTTCTCTTTGTCCATTCATATTTTTTTCTCCATGTAATGCTTGTGAATATCTTTTGCCCATTGTTTTTCAAGTGGGAGGTTTCTATTTTTCTTTCAATAGGAATGCTGTATATTCTGGATACTAGTCTTTTCCATTTACATTGCTGTAACTACCATCTTCCAATTTGTGGCTTATCTTTTCACTTTAGGTTCTTTTTATGAACAGTAGTTCTTAATTTAATGTAATTGAATTTATCATTTTTTCTTTCACCTTTTATGGCTTTTTTTGTTGTTTAAGAAATCTTCTTAAGAAACAGTTATAAAGACATTCTCTTATAATTTCTTCTAAATTCTTAAAAGTTTTTCCTATCACATTTAAATCTTCAAGCCATTTGCAATTGATTTTTGTGTATGATCTGAGTATAGATCCAAATTAATTTTTTCAACATGGATAACCAATTGCCTCAATAGTGTTACAAAATTCTCTGCCCTTTCTCCCCCCAGTACACAGTACTATCTGTCAATTATCAAGTTCCCATGTATGCATGAGTCTGCTTCTGAGTTCTGTTCTGTACTGTTTGTCTTTCCTGCCATTATCAACTATCTCAATTATTCCAGCCAAATATTAAACTTTGGTAGCAGGTGGGGTGAGCCTCCCTTCTGTGTTCTTTTTCTTCTGAAGTATTGACTGTTTTCAGCTCTTTGCTTGTCCACATAACTTGTAAGAATCAACTAGCCAAGTTGTGCATTTGCGACGCACACATACACCTGTTGAGATTTTTTATTAGAACTGCAGTGAATTTGGACAGAGCTGACATTCCAACAATATTGAGCCTTCCTGTCTGTATGAACACAGAAGAGGCAGTCATGGGTTGCTTTACAATGGGAATATGTTCTGAAAAATGCATTGTTAGGTGATTTCATTTTTGTTCGAACATCATAGAGTACACTTACACAAACCTAGATGGTATAGCCTACTTGTACCTAGCTGTATGGTATAGCCAGTTGCTCCTAGGCTACAAATTTGTACAGCATGTGACTGTACTGAATTCTTGTTGGCAATTGTAACACAGTAGTAACTATTTGTGTATCTAAACATATATAAACATAGAAAAGGTACAGTAAAACACAGTATAAAAGACCAAAAAAAATGGTACACCTGTATAATAAGGTACTTACCATGAATGGAACCTGCAGGACTGGAAATTGCTCTGGGCGAATCAGTGAGCGAATGATGAGTGAATATGAAGGCCTAGAACTCACTGTGCACTACTGTAGGCTTTATAAACACTGTACACTTAGGCTACACTAAATTTATCTTTAAAAATAGAGTAACTGTACTATGATGTTGGGACAGCTAAGATGTCACTATGTGATAGGAAATTTTCAGCTCCATGATAATTTTACAGGACCACCATGGTATATGCAGTTTGTAGTATATGACTGTATTTAGATTTTCTTTAATGTTTTTCAGTATTTGAATTTTTCTCCATAAAGTTCTTGTACATTTTTTGTTATTTTCCATCTTTTCATTTTTAATAGATGAATAATAGACATACATAGTTTGTGGATACCTGTGATAATTTAATACATTCATGTATTTTGTAAAGATCAAATCAGTGTACTTGGGATATCCATCACCTTAAATACTTGTCTTTTCTTTATGCCATTACCATTCCAATTCTTCTCTTCTAGCTATGTTGAAATATACAATAGATTATTGTAAACTAAAGTCACCCTGCTGATCTGTCTAACACTGTCTTATTTATTTTATCAAATCTTTCATTCGAACCCATTAATCAACTTCTCTTCATCCCTTAAGCCTCTGGTAGCCAGTAGTCTCCTCTCTATTTTCATGAAATCCACCTTTTAGCTCCCACATATAAATGAGAACATGCGATATTTGTCTTCCTATGCTTGGCTTATTTCACTTACTATAATGACCTCTACTTCCATCCATGTTACAGTAAATGACAGGACTTCATTCTTTATTATGGTTGAATAATATTCCATTGTGTACAGGTACCATATTTTCTTAATTTATTCACCCATTGATGGGCACTTCAGGTTGATTCCATATTTTAGCTAAGTGAACAGTGCTGCAATAAACAAAGGAGTGAACATAAGAGTGCAGATATCTTCTTGATATATTGACTTTTTTAGATATCTATCCAGTAGTGGAACTGTTATATCATATGGTAGTTCTATTTTTCATTTTTTGAAGAACCTCCAAGCCATTCTCCATAGTGGCTGCACTAATTTACATCCTCACCAACAGTGTATGAAGGTTCCCCTTTCTCCACATTCTCACCAGCATTTGTTATTGCCTGTCTTTTTTATAAAAGCCGATTTAACTAGGGTGAGATAATATCACGTTGTAGTCCTGATTTGCATGTCTCTGATGATACATGATGTTGAGCATTTTGTCATATATTTGTCAATCATTTGTATGTCTTCTTTTGAGAAATGTCTATTCAGATCTTTTGCCCATTTTTTAATTACATTATTTGTTTTTCTGCTATTGAGTTTTTTGAGTTCCTTATGTATTCTGGTTATTAATCCCTTGTCAGATGGATAGTTTGTATATATTTTCTCCCATTCTGTGGGTTGTCTCTCCACTTTGTTGATTGTTTATTTTGCTGTAAAGAATTTTTTTAGCTTGATATAATCCCATTTTTCTATTTTTCCTTTTTGTTATTTGTGCTTATGAAGTCTTACCCAAAAAAATCCTTGCCCAGACCAATGTCCCGAGTGCTTTCTTCTATTAGTTTCATAGTTTTGGGTCTTATATTTTTTAATCAATTTTGATTTGATTTTGGTGTATGGTGAGAGACAGAGTCTAGTTTCATACTTCTGCATATGGGAAGTCACCAGTTTTCCCAGCACCACTTATTGAAGAGACTATGATTTCCCCATTGTATGTTCGTGGCACCTTTATCTAAGCTCAGTTGGCTGTAAATGCATGTATTTATATCTGCGTTCTCTCTTCTGTTCCATTGTTCTACATGTCTGTTCTTTTTTATGTCATTATGCTGATTTTGTTACTATAGCTTTGTAGTAAATTTTAAAGTCAGGGAGTGTGATGCCTCCAGCTTTGTTCTTTGCTCTTTGGCTATTCAGGGTCTTTAGTAGTTCCTTGTAAATTTTAGGATTTTATTTTCTATTTCTGTGAAGAATGTCATTGGTCCTCTAATAGGGATTGCACTGAATCTATAAATTGCTTTGGGTACTATTGTCACCTTAATAATAACAATTCTTCTAATCCATGAGCATGGAATAGCTTTTCATTTTTTGTGTGTGTCCTCTTCAATTTCTTTTATCAGTGTTTTATAGCTTTCCTTATATAGACTTTTCACTTCTTTGATTAAATTTATTCCTATATATTTTATATTCTTTGTAGCTGTTATAAATAGGATTGTTTTTATTATTTCTTTTTCAGATTGTTCACTGGTGGTGTATATAAATGTTACTGATTTCTGAGTGTTGATTTTTGTATCCTGCAGCTTTACGAATTCATTTGTCAGTGCTGACAGTTTTTTGGTAGAGTATTTAGGTTTTTCTCATTATAAGATCATGTAGTCTGCAGACAAGGCTAATTTGACTTCTTCTTTTCCTATTTGGATGTTTTTATTTCTTTCTTTTGCCTAATTGCTCTGACCAAGGACTTTCAGTACTGCACTAAATAAAGGTGGTATAAATAGTCATCCTTGTTTTCTTTCATATTGTAAAGGAAAGTCCTTTAATTTTTCCCCATTCAGTATGACATTAGCTGTGGCTTTGTCATATATGGTCTTTATTGTTTTAGAGGTATGTTCCTTCTATGCCCAGTTTGATGAGGGTTTTTTTTAATCATAAAGGAATGTTGAATTTTATCAAATGCCCTTTAAATATCTATTAAAGTAATATAGTTTTTTTTCTTGGTTCTGTTAATGTGATGTATCACGGTTATTGATTTGAGTAAGGGGAACTATCCTTGCATCCTTGGGATGAATCCTACTTAATCGTGGTGAATGATTTTTTTTAATGTGTTGTTAAATTTATTGTGCTAGTATTTTGTTGAGAATTTTTACATCTATGTCCATCAGGAATAGTGGCCTGTAAGTTTTCTTTTTTTGCTGTGTCCTCATCTGGTTTTGGTATCAGGATAATGCTGGCCTCAAATAATGAGTTTGTAAGTATTCTCTTTTCTTTACTTTTTTTGAAATGTTTGGGTAAAGTTGGTATTAATTCTTCTTTAAATGTTTGATGGAATTCAGCAGTGAAGCCATCAGGTCCTGGGCTTTTCTTTGATGGGAGACTTTTTTATGGCTTCTGTTTCATTACTCAATATTGGTTTATTGAGGTTTTGGATTTCCTCATGTTTCAACCTTCGTAGTTTGTACGTGTCCAGGAATTTATCCATGTCTTCTAGGTTTTCCAGTTTGTTGGCATAATAGTCATAATAGTCTGTAATGATTCTTTGTAATTCTTTAGTCTCAATTGTTATGTTTCTTTTTTTTGCTTCTGATAGTATTTAGTTGGGTCTTCTCTTTTTTTCTTATTTACTCTAGGCAAAAGTTTGTGAATTTTGTTTATCTATTCAAAAAACCAACTTTTCATTTTGTCGACCCATATTTTTTAGTCTCAATTTCATTTATGTCTGCTCTGATTTTATTATTTCTTTCCATTAATTTGGGGTTTGGTTTGTTCTTGCTTTTGTAGTTCCCTGAGGTGCATATTAGCAAATATTAATAGATCTAAATGGAGAGATAGACTGCAGTACAATAGTATTGTATTGCAAAGTCCCTTACAACAAGTAGAGGACTTTAACACCTCACGCTCAGTAATGGACAGATCAGACAGAAAATCAACAAGGAAACATCAGAGTTAAACTACACAACACATCTAATAGGCCTAACTAACATTTATAGAACATTTCACCCAACTGCTGTAGAATACACATTATTTTCATCAGCACATGAAACATTCTCCAAATAGACCATATCTTAGGCCACAAAACAAGTCCAAACACATTTTTTAAAAAATAGAAGTTATATCAAATATCTTTTCTGACTACTATGAAATAAAACTAGAAGTCAGTAACAAGAGGAACTTCAGAAACTTCACAAACATGTGGAAATTAAACACTATGTTTCTGAACAACCAATGAGTCAATGAAGAAATTAAGAAGGACATATTAAAATGTCTTGAAGTGAATGAAAATGGAAATACAACGTACTAAAATTTATGGGATACAACAAAAGCAGTACTAAGAAGGAGGTTCATAGCAATAAATATGCTTATGTCAAAAAAGTAGAAACACTTCAACGGTTCATTTTATTTTTGAGAAAATTACTTTTTGTTATTGTTATAAGTAGCAACTACTTATGATAAACTTCCTTCCTAAGAATAAACTTCTTTCTTGAGAAGGAAATAAATAAACTCCCTCCTGAAAAGGAAGTTCATAGCATTAACTCTGATGTTTCCCTGTTGATTTTCTGTGTGAATGATCGGTCCATTACTGAGAGTGGGTGTGAAAGTCCCCTACTATTGCTGTATTGCAGTCTCTCTCTCCCTTTAGGTCTAATAATAACAAAATGTGTTATTATTATAGCAAAAGTAGTACTAGGAAGGGAGTTCATAGCAATAAATGAATATCTCAAAAAAGTGGAAAAACTTTAATAGTTCGTTTTATTTTTTAGAAACTTTTTAAGTAGTATCTACTTACAAAGTGTATATTTCACTTATCAGTTATTAATGGAAATACAAATGATTCTTTTGTACTTCATATCAAGCAACTTTGCTAAATTCTCTCTTTGTTTTTTCTTTAGATGAGTCTCACCATGCTACTCAAGCTGGGCTCAAGTGATTCTCCCACCTTGGCCTCTTGAGCAGCTAGGAATACAGTCACTACACCCAGCCTAAATTTTCTTATTAATTCTAATTATTTGTATGTAGATGTTAAGATTGTCATGTTTTCTGTAATTAATGATCTTTTTTTTCTAAACCTTGCATACTTGATATATTTTTGTTATATTACTAAGCTGGGTGAAATCTCTGGGAAAATGATAAAGAGAAGTGATGATGGGGCATCCTTGTCTTGTTCTTGATTTTTAAAGGGAAGACTTTTAAGCCTTTTGTGAGTAAATGTGGTATTGGGCATAGATTTTTTTAATAATCACTGTTTATTACATTAATGATACTTCCTTCAACTCCCAGCTTGCTAAGGTCTTCCCATGAAAGGATGTTGAATTTTATCAATTTTATCTTTCTCCCCATGGGAGCAGACATCTGAGACTACTGAGTCGGCCTGTGGAGACCTGGAATTTGTGGAGAGCATGTTAGGCTTCTTTCCCTCCAGCACTGAATGATTACGTATTTTGGAACATGCCTTCCTCATATTGATTACAAAGAGTGAACCTGAAGTTTAGCCTTGGAGAAAAAGGAAAGAGTGCATGCCTTAGATGTAGATTATTTAGGCTAACATAGTGGAGGAAAAAGATCTTTTGTGTAGTTCTCTCTCAGTCACTAGAGTTTAACATTGGGGTTTGAGGGTCTCAGCTAATATTCTCAGTATATGCCATTTCCCCTGAAACCTTGAGGGTAGGATTTCTCAGTCCCCAGCCAAAAACCAACTCCTAATGCAGTAGTTCTCAAACTCAAGTGTGTATCAAAGTCACACATTGTTGGGTTCTACCCCAGAGTTTATGTGACTCAGTAGGTCTGAAAATTTGCATTTCTAAGAAGTTTCTAGTTGATGCTGATACTGCTGGTCCTGGAGTCCACAATTTGAAGAACACTGCCCTAAAGCAGTCTCCCTGAAACATCCTCACACCAAAAAAAAAAAAAACCCAGGACCAGATGGATTTACAGCTGAATTCTACCAGAAGTCCAAAGAAGAGCTGGTACCATTTTTTCTGAAACTATTCCAGACAATTGAAAAGGAGGGATGTATTAGTCCGTTTTCACATTGCTGATAAAGACATACCCGGGACTGGGCAATTTACAAAAGAAAGAGGTTTAACTGGACTTACAGTTCCCTGTGGCTAAGGAAGCCTCACAACCATGGCAGAAGGCAAGGAGGAGCAGGTCACATCTTATATGGATGGTGTCAGACAAAGAGAGCTTGTGCAGGAAAATTCCGCCTTATGAACCCATAAGATCTCATGAGACTTATTCACTGTCACAAGAACAGCATGGGAAAGACCTGCCCCAGTGATTAAATTATCTCCCACAAAGTCCCTCCCACAACACGTGGGAACTATGGAAGTACAATTCAAGATAAGATTTGGGTGGGGACACAGAGCCAAACCATATCAAGGGACTTCTCCCTAACTCATTTTATGAGGCCAACATCATCCTGATACCAAAACCTGGCAAAGATACAATAAAAAAAGAAAACTTCAGTCCAATATCACTGATGAACATCAATACAAAAATCCCCAATAAAATACTGGCAAACCAAATCCAGCAGCACATCAAAAAGCTTATCCATCACGATCAAGTTGGCTTCATCCCCAGGATGCAAGGCTGGTTCAAATTATGCAAATCAATCAATGTAATTCATCACATAAACAGAACTAAAGACAAAAACCACATGATTATCTCAATAGACACAGAAAAAGGCCTTTGATAAAATTAAATATCCCTTCATGTTAAAAACTCTCAATAAACTAGGTATTGATGGGACATACATCAAAAGAATAAGAGCTGTTTATGACAAACCCACAGCCAATATCATACTGAATGGGCAGAATTTGGAAACATTCCCCTTGAAAACTGGCACAAGACAAGGATGCCGTTTCTCATCACTCCTATTTAACATAGCATTGGAAGTTCTGGCCAGGGCAATCAGGCAAGAGAAAGAAATAAAATCATCCAAATAGGAAGAGAGGAAGTCATACTGTCTCTGTCTGCAGATGACATGATCCTATATCTAGAAAACCCCATTGTCTCAGCCCAAAAGCTTCTTAAGCTGATAAGCAACTTCAGCAAAGCCTCAAATACAAAAATCAATGTGTAAAAATCACAGGTATTCCTATACACCAGCAATAGACAAGCAGAGAACCAAATCATAAACAAATTCCCATTAACAATTGCTACAAACAGAATAAAATACCTAGGAATATAGCTAACAAGGGAAGTGAAGGACCTCTTCAAGGAGAACTACAAACCACTGCTCAAGGAAATCAGAGAGGACACAAACAAATGTAAAAACATTCCATGCTTATGAATAGGAAGAATCAATATCATTAAAATGGCCTTACTGCCCAAAGTAATTTGTAGATTCAATGCTATTCCCATTAAGCTATTGACATCCTTCACAGAATTAGAAAAAATTACTTTAAAATTTATATGGAGTCAAAAAAGAGCCCGTATAGCCAAGATAATCCTAAGCAAAAAGAACAAAGGTGGAGGCATCATGCTACTGAGCTTCAAACTATATATAGTACAATGCTACAGTAACCAGAACAGCAGGGTATTGGTACAAAAACAGACACATAGACCAATGGAACAGAACAGAGAACTCAGAAATAAGACTGCACATCTATGCCCATCTGATCTTTGACAAATGTGACAAGAACAAGCAATGGAGAAAGGATTCTGTGTTTAATAAATGGTGTTGGGAGAATGGGCTAGCTATATGCAGAAAGTTCAAACTGGATCCTTTCCTTACACCTTATACAAAAATTAACTCAAGATGGATTAAATACTTAAATTTAAAACCTAAAACTATCAAAGCCCTAGAAGACAATCTAGGCAATACCATTCAGGACATAGGCACGGCAAAGATTTCATGACAAAAATGTCAAAAGCAATTGTAGCAAAAGCAAAAACTGACAAATGGAATCTAATCAAACTAAAGAGCTTCTGCACAGCAAAAGAAACTATCATCAGAGTGAACAGACAACCTACAGAATGGGAGAAAACTTTTGCAATCTATCCATCTCACAAAGGTCTGATATCCAGAATCTACAAGGAACTTAAATTTACAAGAAAAAAAACAAATCATTAAAAAGTGGCCAAAGGGGCCAGGCACAGTGGCTCACACCTGTAATCCCAGCATGTTGGGAGGCCAAGGCAGGTGGATCACTTGAGGCCAAGAGTTCAGTACCAGTCTGGCCAGAATGGCAAAACCTTGTCTCTACTAAAACTACAAAAACTAGCTGGGCATGGTGGCACACCTCTGTAGTCCCAGCTGCTCTGGAGGCTGAGACACAAGAATCGCTTGAGCCTGGGAGGTGGAGGTTGCAGTGAGCCTAGATCACGCCACTTTACTCCAGCCTAGGTAACAGAGTGAGGCTTTGTCCCGTCACCAAAAAAAAAAAAAAAAAAAGGGGGGGCAAAAGGCATGAACAGACACTTCTCAAAAGAAAACATTTATGCGGCCAATAAACATGAAAAAAAGTTCAATGTCACTGATCATTAGAGAACTGTGAATCAAAACCACAATGAGATATTGTCTCATGCCAGTAAGAACTGTGATTATTAAAAAGTAAAGAAACAACAGATGCTGATGAGGCTGTGGAGAAATAGGAACGCTTTTACATTGTTGGTGATAATGCAAATTAGTTCAACCATTGTGGAAAACAGTGTGGCAATCCCTCAAAGATCTAGAACAATAAATACCATTTGACCCAGCAATCCCATTACTAAGTATATACCCAAAGGAATATAAATCATTCTGTTATAAAGATACATGCACACATATGTTCATTGCAGCACTATGCACAATAACAAAGACATAGAATCAACCCAAATGCCCATCAATGATAGACTGGATAAAGAAAATGTGGTACATATACACCATGGAATATTATGCACCCATAAAAAAAAACAGATCATGTCCTTTGCAGGGACATGGATGGAGCTGGAAGCCATTATCCTGAGCAAACTAACGTAGGAACAGAAACCCAAATACCATGTGTTCTCACTTAGAAATGGGAGCTGAACGATGAGAACACATGGACACAGGGAGGGGAACAACACACACTGGGGCCTGTGGAAGTTGGGGTCAGGGAGCACATCAGGACAAATAACTAATGCATGCTGGGCTTAATACCTAGGTGATGGGTTGATAGATGCCGCAAGCCACCATGGCACATATTTACCTGTGTAACAAACCTGCATGTCCTGCACATGTATCCTGGAACTTAAAATAAAATTAAATAATTTTTCAAAAAAAGAAATCAATGAGAATTATATCCCTAGGAGGAGTTTTGATTCCAGATTTTCTACGATTTTTTTTTTTCCCAAGACAGAGTTTCCTTCTTGTTGCCCAGGCTGGAGTGTAATGGTGCAATCTTGGCTCACCACAACCTCTGCCTCCCAAGTTCAAGCAATTCTCCTGCCTCAGCTTCCTAAGTAGTTGGGATTACAGGCATGCATCACCATGCCCAACTAATTTTTGTATTTTTAGTAGAGAAGCGGTTTCTCCATGTTGGTCAGGCTGGTCTCGAACTCCTGACCTCAGGTGATCTGCTTGCCTCGGCCTCCCAAAGTACTGGGATTACAGGCATGAGCCACCATGCCTGGCCGATTTTCTACAATTTTTAAGCAAGTTGCTTCATTGTTCTTGGATGCATTTACTCTGTGAGACTCAAGGTAAAATTACCTAAGCGCCCAGAAAGAAATGTACAATATAGTTCAAGATAGTTCTTAGAACTGCAGATTCTTCTAGTGGGACATGCAGATCTCATGTGCACACATACCCAGGGCCAGATGCTCTCTCGGCCTCCCTCAGATATGATCATTCAGCCTCTTTTAGAATGCTTTTACACCATCACATGTATTTCCATTGTTGCATAGTCCCCATTGTTGGAATAAGGACATTTTTCTCATGCTCTTTTGAAAACCTAGTGCTTTACTCTACAGGTCTCATGGTTAGAAAATTGTTCCTTACATCGCATCAAAATCTGTCTCCCTTCAACTTGTGCCTGCAGCCCTATTGTCCATACCCACCTAGGAAAACACTGAGACCTCTCTCAGCATCCTGCAGACCCCAATCATGTCCTGACTAGAGTTCTCCAGGCAAACTCTCAGCGTTCGTTCCCATAATTGTTTCCTCTTTATGGCTTCATTACCAAGCTTTCATTGTCCAGCTTGGATAAACACCAGCTCGTTTGGGTCCTGTCTCTAAGACTGAACTATGCATACTTGGCACCATACCCCATATGAATTCTGGGCCAAGGCTAAGTATATGTCTCTTGGTCCTCCCGGTTCTTGTTAATAACGCCCTTTAGTAGTTACCTGGACCCTGTGGCTCATATATTGCCTATGTATAATCCAGACTCTTCTATAGTTTTGCTTACTATTTGGGTACAATTACTAAGCCAGTGTCAAAAAACCTAGCTGAATTACTGAAATCAACACTCATTTCAGTGACCACGGCAAAGAGAAGGCAAGGATGATCTGAGATGACTTGCTCATACCGGATCCTGACTATTGCAGCAGTGGTTGCTGAGAGGGACAGCCCTCCACCTGAGAATAGGTTTCTCATTTCTTCCACATGATTGTCTCTTCTAACCAGGAGCTGCCGTTGTTCTGGACCCATATCAGCGTCTTGTCTGCCCACGTTTAGCTCTTCAACACTTGACCCTGTGTCATGTTCTCTTCTTGAAAACTCCGAGGTGACTGCTGAAAGTGTCTAGTTTTTGTTGTTGTTGCTTACTATCTCTTTGTCTCTTGTCCTGCTAATCTCTGTGCCAGATCTTGTCATTGGCTCTTTTAGGTTTGTTGATTCTACTTTATGGCCCTGATTTCTTTTTTTCTGCATACATATCCGTTTGAAGATTCTTTAATGGAGTATATCCATTTTTCTCATTAGAGACTTTAATTTGTGCTGTCTTCTAAAGGAAAAACAAAGGGCATTCTTCAGAACTTCTTTTAAAACGTACCATAGTGGCTTTATAGTATCTCAAGGTGGCAGGGGGGGCAGCATAGACAAACAATTGCAGAGCTGAAGAGGACCCAGTCCTCCTAATCCGCAGTCCAGAGCCATTGAACTAACTCTGTGCAGACTATCACTTCTACGGCTCAGACAGGATAATGAAGGGATGACATTGCTGTTCTCTTAGTTTAGAAGGCATAAACCTCAGTGAGGAGCTGGGATGGATACAGAAGTGGGCAGATAACTGAGATCATTTAATTCCACATTCTGAACATATCTAAGTCTCAACTCTGATCCAACAGGAAAGATGTACTACTATTCAGGTAAACTCAATTGTCGTTCATTTTGTACATAAACTGTATAGGTACACTTTACAACCTAGACTCTAATGGCTAGAATTTAGCCAAATAAAATCTCTCCTGGCTGCTAAGGAGTCCTTGGAATGAAAGTGACTAAAAAAAGACCATGTCCCCTAACTGGACACGTGGCAGCAGGGTAGTAAGGCAAATTCCTTGTTTGAAAGCATCCATAGCACAGTATTTTTTCATTGACTGGATGAAGGGTCACACGAAAGCCCATGATAAATGACTTGCTTTTCTTCAGTCATTAACCACAGAAGTGTGGAATGCATCACTGAGAGACTAATCCATGCCACACATTCAAGGGACATAAAGCGGAGTTTTCTAGACTGCTAAGGAAGCAGGTGAAAGAAGGAAAGAGGTAGGTCTATCCTTGCTTTTGCTGCCATTTCAAACATTACTGCCATTTCAAACATTACTGCCTCTAGCACCTTGAATGAGAGATGGAGAAAGTCTTTGCCTATGCACTTGAGAAAGCTGGACCATACCGTGATTACGGCCCTCTGCCTCCGTGGGTGAACTAAGGGCACAGCTGGACAGCTGGGCTATGTATGAGGCAAACAATCTGCTGATTTATTTTAAACCATCATGCTGGTATGTGCACGACCAAATGAATGTGGTCCCCTTTTAAGTAAAGCCCCTTGAAAAGCTTTCTGCTTATCCCATGATGCTTCCACGTTGCTCAAGAGATTCTTAGGGAGTTGAGTAAAGGAATGCACAAAAAAAGATGAGAGCCATCTATCTATATCCACAACTCATAATTAGCTACTGTAAATATTTTGGCCTATTTGCTTCCAACATTTTTCTTTATTTAAGAAATCTCTTTCTATTGTTTCTTATTCAAGTGAAGCACAGATTATTACAGAGATCTCAAATAGTGCAGAAAAGAACACAAATTTAAAGGTTTTTTTAAAAAACACCTGAAAGTTCATCATTAATATTTGGTGAACATTTTTCAGGATATTTTTCTATATATCCCATTTTATGGAGTATCATCAGTTTTGTCAACGTTTCCACCTTGGAAAAAGGATCTGATTTTTCAAAATAGGTCAGAGTTGCCAGGAGCCATTGAAGTCCAGTGAGTAAGGTAATGATTAAGCCATGTATCAAGATTTTGGTGCCAAGTCAGGTATAATTGGTTTTCTTGGACAGCTCAGGTATTGCCATGAGAGGCAACTATATCAGAAGTGACCAACGAGACCTGCCCTCAGAGAGGCTGTATCTGAAGGACAGGTACATGAGGTTCCAGAAGCGTTGGGGATCATAACCACTGAAACTGAGCCAAGGCTGTGTCTCTTGAGATCTGTGGACCTCAGTTAGGTCCTTACCCTCATTGTGCCTGTGTTTGCTCATCTTTAATAGGGTGTTCATAACGTCCACTTTTCACAAGCTGTTATGAGACTCAAATTAGGTCAGGGACATGAAAGCTCTTTTGCAAATGATTAAGCCCTATACAAATGTTAGGCATTATTGCTTAAGTATATTTGTCAAATTAATCTTGTTTCTTGATGGGTGCACCTCCTACAGACAGTCAGTTCACAGACAGCCACATCATCAAATCCTACCGGGGTGGGGCTGTTCTTTCCCCTTGTACTCTCCTTGGGCTGCAGGTTTGTCCCTTCAGGGCTACCTTGTCCTTGATGTGATGTCCATTTTACCTGACTTTTCCAGTACTTGAGCATGGGCAAGGGAAATCATAGAAGGCAGGCAGGAAACAGTTTGAATCACTACCACCATTGTTTCTAACTTCCTGCAACCTGTGTGGCAAATGACTTCAGTCTGCGGTGTCTATGGAATTTTAGAAGGATCTGGTCAGTTTCCTTAGTTACCTGGAAGTTCTTTTGATATTTAACTTATGAACTCATCTTTCACCAAACAGAGGAATCTGAGACCTGGAAGGTTTCTCAGAAGTTCTCATGCTGCATAAATAGGGAATAAGAACTGAAAACTATAGTTATCTGTACAAACGAGAGTAATAACTATATGATTCTAATAGTGGTTGAAAGGACTAAATTTCAGGTACTTAGTATAGCCTGGCACATAAAAAATGCTCATTAAATGTTAGCTATTATTTTGGGTGTTACTAATACAAGGACTTCTAGGCTCTGTAAATTAGAAAGATATTAGCTTATATGTCATCAGTGACTTTTGACACATGAAAGAGTGTCTCATCAACAATGAGATACTGTTATGCATAATTTACAAAAGAAATTTTACCTTTTGGAATGTCTACTTTTTGATTTGTATCCATTCATTCAACATATACTTATTGAGTGCTTACTATATGCCAGGCATTGTGCTGTGCATTGAACATACAATGGTGAGCTATGCAGACCTTATCCACATGGAGCTGATTGTCTAACAAAGGAGACAAACAGTAAACAAATAATTATAGGAATGAATATCTGACTAGAACTTGTTTTGGGTGCAGTGAAGGGGGAGTACAATTTTTTGTTTTTTTTGTTTTGTTTTGTTTTGTTTTTTTTGAGACAGGGTCTGGCTCTGTCACCCATGCAGGAGTGCAGCGACATGATCCTGGCTCACTGCAACCTCCACCTCCCGGGCTCAAGCCATCTTCCCACTACTGAGTAGCTGGGACTACAGGCACATGCCACACCATGTCCAGTTAATTTTTTGTAGTTTTTTGTAGGACAGGGTCTTGCTTTGTTGCCCAGGCTGGTTCAAACTCTTGAGTTCAAGCAATCTGCCTACCACGGCCTCCCAAGGTGCTGGGATTACTGGTGTGATCCACCACACCTGGCCGGGAAAATACAATTCTGTGAGTTCATGTAGTTGATGGTACCCAGTCTTGTGCGATGGATGGCAAAGGGGCAAGGAAGATTCAGGAAGGTTCCCTAAAGTAATTGACATGTGAGTTGAAATCCAAAGAATGAGTAGGACTAAAGTAACAGTGAGTGAGAAGAAGCAGATTCCTGAGAGAAGGAATATGTGCAAAGGCCTTGAGGCTGGATTTTGACATTCAACTTAACTCATCTTACACCGAACAGAGAAATCTGAGATCTGGAAGGTTTCTCAGAAGTTCTCATGCTGCATAAAAAGGGAAGAAGGACTAAAAACAATAGTTATCTGCACAAATGAAAGTAATAACTATACCATTTCAATAGTGGTTGAAAGGACAAAGTTTCAGGTACTTAGCATAACCTGGCACATAAAAAATTCAATAAATGTTAGCTATTATTTTTGATGTTATTATGATTAATACAAGGACTAGAACTTCTAGGCTCTGTAAGTTAGAAAGATATTGGCAGCCAGGTGCAGTGGCTCACACCTGTAATCCTAGCACTTTGGGAGACCAAGCCAGGCAGATCATGAGGTCAGGAGATCGAGACCATCCTGGCTAACACGGTGAAACCTTGTCTCTACTAAAAATACAAAAAATCAGCTGGGTGTGGTGGCAGGCGCCTGTAGTCCCAGTTACTCGGGAGGCTGGGGCAGGAGAATGTCATGAACCCGGGAGGCAGAGCTTGCAGTGAGCCGAGATGGCACCACTGCACTCCAGCCTGGGCGACAGAGCAAGACTCCGTCTCAAAAAAAGAAAGAAAGAAAGAAAGACATTGGCATAGGCATAGTCATATCTAAGCAGAGTGAGAGGGTGTGGAGCAGAAAATGAGGTTAGGGGTTGTAGGAGACTAAACAAGGCAGGCATGGTCTCATCACATACCCTGTTAAGAATTGTGCTCTTGACTCTAACAGCAAAGGGAGTCCATTGAAGTGATTCAAACAAGGTGAACAGATTTCTGTATTCAAAGATCATGCCACTGCAAGGAGAATAATGGATTGGAAGGGGGCCCCAGTGGATGCAGGTAGTTAAGTGTAGGAGGCTGTCACAGCAGGCTGTGGAAGGGTTGACGGTAGCTTAACACAGAGCCATAGTGGTAGAGCTGAAAAGAACTAAAAATTATTTACAGGCCAGGCACGGTAGCTCAAGCCTGTAATCCCAGCACTTTGGGAGGTCGAGGCGAGTGGATCATGAGGTCAAGAGATCAAGACCAGCCTGGCCAACATGGTGAAACACCGTCTCTACTAAAATACAAAAAATTAGCCAGGCGTTGTGGTGGGTGCCTGTAGTCCCAGCTACTCGGAAGGCTGAGGCAGGAGAATCGCTTGAACCCGGAGGCAGAGGTTGCAGTGAGCCGAGATCGTGCCACTGCACTCCAGCCTGGCGACAGAGCGAGACTCCGTTTCAAAAAAAAAAAAGAAAGTTATTTACAAGGTAAAATCTACAAGATCTGGTGGTGAACTGGATGAAGGAGTAAGAGAAGGTGAGGAGAATCCGTTTATTCATTCAGCAAGTATTTACTGAGCCCCTACTAAATTCCAGATGCTCTGCTAGGTACTAAGAATTCAACTCTGAACAAAACAGACAAGTCTCTGCCCTCAATAGGTTACAGTTTGGAGGGGACTGGAACTGAAGAGTTGACAATATGTAAGTAAACAAATAATGATGTGTTTGCATTGCAAATTATAATTACATATTACAGTGTGGGTGATTACAGGTAAGTGCTACAACAAAAAACTAAGGGGCATGTCAGAGAGAGTAACTCAGGAGGAGGTGACACTTAAGGTAAGACCTGAAGGATGCAAAAGAGACAGCCAAAAGAGCCAGTGAAAGAGCATTCCAGGTAGAGGAAACAGTAAGTTCAAAGAGCTTGATGTATTCCTGGAACAGGTGGGAAATTAGGGTGGCCGGAAATAGTGAGCAAAAAGGAATTGTACAAAATGGGGTGGTAGGTCATTTGTAGGTCATACTGAAGATTTTGGATTTTTTTTAATATAGCAGCTAGAATAACCTGATTGATGTTTAAAAGATTACTCTGCTGTTTGAAAAATGGGGAAAAATTAATTATTTCACACCAAGAGTAAAAGCAGGGAGACCAGTTAGAAGCCAGTCATTCAAGTGATAGAAGATGATAACTTGCACTAGGGCTGTGGTGGTGGATCAGGGAGAGGGAAACAGATATCAGAGGGATTTTAACCAACTGGCCTCACTAAAGATCCAAATGACCCCTAAAGAAGTGGTGGCATGATTCTGTTGCAGAAGTTGACAGCCTGGTGTAGCCTACCTATGATTCATCTCATCAGACCCAGCCCAGATCAGGATTCAGGGACTCAAATCCAGCACCAGAGTAGCTGGGCTCAGAGCCAGGGGTCCTCAAGACTGGGGTCACCAAAGTCACATCAGGGTCTGTAGCAGCTCACAGTAAAGGAAGGAATCTGTTGAGCTGGGTTTCTATCAGTGCTGCCTGTCTGGGGCCAGAAGTGGTAAGCAATTCAGAACCTGGGTGAGGGTAGGGCTGGGTCAACAGTGGAAGTTAAAGTGGCAAAGCTGTCAGTTCAAGGTTACAGGGATGGAGATATGCCACCTATGACACCAGTTGGATGAGACATTTGGTGGATGAGTCAGACATTGGAGATTTATTTGTGGAATAGCAAGCAGTGCAATCTCAGTGTTCTCTAGCTCCTTGTGATTTAGACAAAAGGGATCCCTGCCTTGCAGACTTAGTTTGATCTAGAGTGTGAGGCTTTTTGGTAGCCTTGCCAGTAAAATACTTGCCTTCTTGATCGTGTTGTCTATTTCTCTGCTATTTCAACATTTTTTCCACATGAGGTAAAATATTCAGGATTCTGTGACAAGTTTCAGCTCAGTTGCTGCTGTGTGGGTATGCCTGCACGCACATATGTGTAAGCACATGTTGTGCCTACCGTGATGAGCATGTGTGGCAGCTGGAGTGTGAGAAATGGTACATCAGGACATGTTAACTTGCAGGGCCACAAGCATCTCCATTTTTAAAAAAGAGAGAGAAAGAGAAGAGACACCTGATCCCAAGATAGAGACAACAAAGAAGGATGATCCATTCTGGTGTCAGATACAAAAAATAGCAGCATGCCTTTTCCTGAAACTTGTTTGTGTCTGACCACTTCATCCTGCCCTTCCTCCAGTCTCAATCCCCAGCCAATACTAATTTCTACCCAACAACACCTGGAAGAATTTAGCAGTTTATCCCAACAATAAGCAAAGAGCCAGTGATACGTCTGATAGTACTAATTATTTCCAAATATTGGGAATCCAGCGTTACATAGACTGAAAATTTCTGAAGAAATACAGAGCAACATCTCTGTTGCTGTATGTCATTTACCAGCATCCTTGATAACAGTTAACCACAATGCATTAAATAAATCATAGAAGACCAAGGATTTACAGCTTTTTGAGCTTGATATCCAGATGAAGAGAAGACAGATTAAGAAAAGTAAGAACGATATTATTTTTGTCTTCTAAACTCTCTGCTTTGGTTACTGGGTCCTCTTCTTGGTGATTCAACAATGCACATTAAGGTATTAAAGACTTTGTGGTGGGTGTGGTGGCTCATCCCTGTAATTCCAACACTTTGTGAGGCCGAGCCAGATGGATCACATGAGGTCAGGAGTTCAAGACCAGCCTGGCCAACATGGTGAAATCCCGTCTCTACTAAAAATACAAAAATTAGCTGGATGTGGTGGCAGGCACATGTAATCCCAGCTACTCGAGAGGCTGAGGCAGGAGAATCACTTGAACCCAGGAAGCAGAGGTTGCAGTGAGCCAAGATCATGCCACTGCACTCCAGCCTGGGAGACAGAGAAAACTCCACCTCAAAGAAAAACGACTTTGATAAATGTTTGTTTGTGTCTGACCACTTCATCCTGCCCTTCCTCCTCTCTCAATTCCCAGCCAGTGCTAATTTCTACCCAACAACACCTAAAAGTTGGCAGTTTATCCCAACGATAAGCCAGGAACCAGTGATATGTCTGATAGTACTAATTATTTCCAAATATTGGGAATCTAGTGTGACACAGAGTGTAGAAAGAGACATTGAGTTTTATTTAACTGAATTTTTCCATATATTTTTGACCAAGAACACTTTGAGAAATGCTACTTTAAGATTACCATTCATTTTCTTTTCCCCTCACCCCTCTCCTTGAAGTACCATCAATGCTCACTGTTCCAGCTGCCATCTTAGTGCTAAAGTCTCTCTTGTCTCAGCCCAAGCCCATCTACCCCAGCTCTAGGATACCCCTGCCCATAGCACACCTTCACCTAGATGGCTCATGGTGTAGCACAGTGGGAATTTACAGAGGTTCAGAGGAAGTTCTGAATTAATTAATTCTTCACTCAACAAATATGAAAAAATGAAAACTGATGGAATGGAAGAGGCTCTACTTTTGCGATTTTTAGTAAGCCACCTTGAGAATTGAACCCCAAACTCAGTGAATCTTTGGTTCCTAAAGGTATAGAATCTTTACTGATCTGTTGCCACTAGAAAGATAGTAACAACAACAACACAAATCTCTAGGACACCAGTGAACAATGAAATCCCAGTACACCTGGGAATAATGCACCTAATAATAATACACCTAATAATAGTTAACAGTACACCTAATAATAATATTAGGTTTATTATTTAAACCTAATAAATTAGGTTTAAATAATTCTCCCGTCATTTATTATGGCATGACTTGGACAAGTTGCTTCACCTCTCTGAGTCTCACAAAGTTCATCTTGTGAGTAGCGATAGTATCTGTGGAGATTACTGGGAAGATTTAATGAACAACTATGGCAAATATATAATACCTTTTACCCATTGCTCACCTCCCTCTTATTTCTCCATCTAACTCCCATCCTCTCCCATTTCTTTTTCTATCCATTAAGCCAGCACAGTCTCCCTTAAAACACCTGAATCTACGTCTATTCAAAGCCTTCCTCCCTGCCCTAGCATACTGACTATAATTCTACCCAGAAGAGAGAACTGGCTGACAGCTTTCTGCCAATATTGGAGTAGGTTGATCTTTTTCTGGAATAGCCTCTAAAAGACAATAGCATTATTTTTTCATAGATTCTACAAAGCAAGATAAAGGGGACTGGAAGAGACCCTTTGCCCTTGGGAGGGTCCATTCCTAGCTAGGGGTAAAGGTAATTATCTCTGACTTTTGGTCTTCTCATCTTCTAAATAAGTCCGGAGATATCTGCCAGTTTTAATAGCCTGTGTACTCTGGGTGTACACATAGGGTGCCTAGCAGCTTGCCTATACCTCATTCATGAAAGATTCAGGAAGATGGAGGATATCCGTTGGGCATACTACTGCATCATTTCTTAGAGAAAAAAAAAAAATCCTATTTGGGGGTTACTAGTCTTATATCACATACAACAGACTTTAACAACAATCAAAAATGTCAATAATAATAATTATCCTTTATTAGTAGTAGTAATAGTAAAGGATTCAATTCAACAAGAAGTCTTAATGGAGCACCCAGATTCATAAAACGAGTTCTTAGAGATCTATGAAGAGATTTGGATAACCACACAATAATAGTGGGAGACTCCAACACCCCACTGACAGGATTAGACAGATCATCAAGGCAGCATCTAACAAAGATATTCTGGACTTAAACTCAACACTTGACCAATTGGACCTAATAGACATCTACAGAACACTACACCCAAAAACAACAGAATATACATTCTTCTCATCTGCACATGACACATACTCTAAATCAACCACATGCTTGGCCATAAAGCAAGTCTCAACAAATTTAAAAAAAAAATAGAAATCATGCTAACCACACTATCTGACCACAGAGCAATAAAAATAGAAATCAAAACCAAGAAGATCTGTCAAAACCATACAATTACATGGTAAACAACCTGCTCCTGAATGACTTTTGGGTAAACAATGAAATTAAGGCAGACATCAAAAAATTCTTTGAAACTAATAAGACCAGATATACAGCATACCAGAATCTTTGGGACACAACTAAAGCAGTGTTAAGAGGAAAGTTTAGAGTGCTGAATGCCTACATCAAGAAGTTAGAAATATCTTAAATTAACAACCTAACATCACACCAAGAAGAACTAGAAAAACAATAGGAAACCAACCCCAAAGCTAGCAGAAGAAAGAAGTAACCAAAGTCATAGCTGAACTTGATGAAACTGAGATGTGAAAATCCAGACAAAAGCTAGTTCTTCAAAAAATTAAGCAAGATGGATAGGCCACTAGCTAGATTAATAAAGAAAAGAGAGAGAAGATCCAAATAAACACAATCAGAAATGACAAAAGTGACATTACAACCAACCCCACAGACATACAAAAAATCCTCAGTGAATATTATCAACACCTCTATATACACAAACTAGAAAACCTAGAAGAAATGGATAAAATCCTGGAAATCCAAGTCCCCCAACATTGAAACAGGAAAACTTGAAACCTTGAACAGACCAATAATGAGCTCCAAAACTGAATCAGTAATAAAAAGCCAACCAACCAATAAAAGCCCAGAGCCAGATGGATTCACAGCCAAATTCTACCAGAGATAAAATTATTCCAATCCTACTGAAATTATTCCAAAAAATTGAGGGGGAGGAGACTCCACCCTAACTCATTCTATGAACCCAACATCATTCTGACACCACAACCTGGCAAAGACACAACCAAAAAAGAAAACTTCAGACAATATTCCTGATGAACGTTGATGCAAAAATCTTCAACAAAATACTAACAAACCTAATCCAGTAGCACATTAAAGTTAATCCACCACAATCAAGTAGGCTTTATTCCTGGAATGCAAAGTTGGTTCAACTTATGCAAATCAATAAATGCAATTTCCCACATAAACAGAATTAAAAATGAAAACTGCATAATTATCTCAATAAATGCAGAAAAGACTTTTGATAAAATTCAACATTTCTTCATATTAAAAACCCTCATCAAATTAGACATCAAAGGAACATACTTCAAAATAAGAGCCATCTGTGACAAACCCACAGCCAACATCATACAGAATGGGCAAAAGCTGGAAGCATTTTCTCTTGAGAGCTGGAACAAGACAAGGATGTCCACTCTCACCACTCCTATTCAGCATAGTACTGGAAATCCCAGCCAGTGCAGTCAGGCAAGAGAAAGAAATAAAAGGCATCTAAATAGAAAGAAAGGAAGTCAAGGTTTCTCTCTTCACAAACAATATGATTCTATACCTGGAAACCCCCATAGACTCTGCGAAAAGGCTCAGAGAACTAATAAACAACTTTAGTAAAGTTTTAGGATACAAAATCAATGTACAAAATTCAGTTGCATTACTATAAACCAATAACATTTAAACTGAGAGCCAAATGAAGAATATAAGTCCACATACAATAGCCGCAAAAAGAAGAAAATGCCTAGGAATACAGCTAACCAAGTAGGTAAAAGTTCTCAACAACAAAAATTACAAAACACTGCTGAAAGAAATCAGAGAAGACACAAACAAATGGAAAAACATTCCACGCTCATGGATAGGAAGCATCAATATCATTAAAATGTCCACACTGCTCAAAGCAATTTACAGAAGTAATGCTATTCCTATCAAACCACCAACATCATTTTTCACAGAATCAGAAGACTATTCTAAAATTCATGTAGAACCAAAAAAGACCCTGAATAGCCAAAATAATCCTAAGCAAAAAGAACAAAGCTGGAGGCAACACACTCCCTGACTTCAAACTATATTAAAGGCTACAGTAACCAAAACATCATTGAGCTGGTACAAAAACAGACACATAGACCAATGGAACAGGATAGAGCCACACACCTCCAACCACCTGATCTTTGACAAAATCAATAATACCAAGCAGTGGGGAAAGGACTCCCCATGTAATCATCTCAGAATCATTTACTCTTCAGTAAATGGTGCTGGGTTAACTGGCTAGCATAGGCAGAAGATTGGAACTGGATCCCTTCCTTTCACCATATACAAAAATTATCCCAAGTTGGATTAAAGACTTAAATATAAGACCTAAAACCATAAAAAATGTTAGTAGAAAACCTAGAAAATACCATTCTGGACATCAGCCTTGGGAAAGAATTTATGACTAAGTCCCCAAAAGCAATTGCAACAAAAACAAAAATTGATGAGAGAGAGATCTAATTAAGGGAAAGAGCTGCTTTCTGCACAGCAAACAAAACTATCAACAAAGTAAACAGACAACCTACAGAATAGGACAAAATATTCACAAACTACCCATCCAACAAAGGTCTAATATCCAGAATTTGTAAGGAACTTAAACAATTGAAAAGAAAAAAAAAAAAAAACATTTAGAAAGGACATGAACAGACGCTTCTCTAAAGAAGACATACATGTGGCCAAATATATGGAAAAATGTTCATCACCACTAATCATTAGGGAAATGCAAATCAAAACCACAATAAGATACCATCTCACACCAATCAGAATGGCTATTACTAAAAAGTCCAAAAAAAAAAAAAGAAAAAGAAAAAGAAACAGATGTTGGGGAGTTTGCAGAGAAAAGGGAACACTTACGCACCATTGGTGGGAATGTAAATTAATTTAGCCACCGTGGAAAGTGGTGTGGAGTTTCCTCAAACAACTTAAAATGGAACTATCATTTGACCCAGCAAACCCACTACTGGGTATACACCCAAAGGAAAACAAATCATTCTACCAAAAGGACATATGTTCTTATATGTTCTTTGCAGCAGTATTCACAGGAACAAAGACATGGAGTCAACCACGATGCCCATCAGTGGTGGACTGGATAAAGAAAATGTGGTACATACATGCTACGGAACACTATGCAGCCATAAAAAGGGACAAAATCATACCCTTTGCAGCAACATGGATACAGCTAGAGGCCTTTATCCTAAGCAAACTAATGCAGAAACAGAAAACCAAATACTTCATGTTCTCACTTATAAGCAGGAGCTAAACAATGAATTCACATGGACACAAGGATGGGAACAAAAGCCACTTGGGCCTACATTAAGGGGGAAGATGGGGGGTAGGAGCACGGGTTGAAAGCTGCCTATAGTATACTATGCTCACTACCTGGGTGACAACATCATTCGTACACCAAACCTCAGTATCAGGCAATTTACCCGTGTAACAAACCTGTATGTATACTCCCTGAACCTAAAATGAAAGCCAAGATAATAAAAACTATTTAAAAATAAATAAATAAATAAATCCCTATTTTCTAATGACTGTGGTCATGTCAGTATGGCTACTTCAAAATAATATGTCCTTCCTGAGATGTATATGCCTGTGAAGAACACCAGCAGTCTGAGGGAAGAGCAGATTCGAATGGTCCAGTGGAAGAACATTGAATTGGGAATCTGAGAACTAGTTCCAGCTGAAGCTTTGCCAGTTACCAGTTGTTTAGTATTGGACAAGTCACATAATCCCCTGACTCTCAGGTGGTTTTATTGCTGTTGTTGTTTAAGCATCATGGGGCTAACACTAGTAATCTCGTCTTGGTCTAATAGTGCTCCATCTTTTCTTCCTAGGTCTAGTCATATTTTGAAAACAAATTGGTTTCACTGTACGTGCTATTTCATAAGTTTGTTTTTTAATGTATTTAAATTATCAGCATATCATGAGCATTTTCCTATGTCTTTAGGTAGTTTTATGACATGTTCTTAAAGATTGCATTGTTTTCTCTTATGAGACTATACCATCTTTGCACACCAACCCTCACTTGTGGAACATGGAAATGCCTTTATTTCCTATTAAAAATAGTGTTAACCAGGTGCAGACAAAAGGAATTAATCTGGACTTCTTCAATTGAGATTACACCTCATGTGTTTCAGCTACATAGACCCGTCTGTCTCTGGCTGGAATTAGGAGCCTAAAAAGAGAAGGGGCTGAAGGACTGATCACTTAAGAGTAGAAGGGGCTGAACAGGACAGGAGGTGCATTTGTTTATTGAGTACTGACATGCCACATACTTACATGTGTTAGTACAACGACCCTGTGAGGTAAGGCTTATACTCCATTACATTTGCTATAAGAGCTGAACTGAATCCATGCTCACAGCTACCATGTTGAAAGGGGAAACTGAGAAGGGCCCAGAACCACTGCTGTGCCACCACCCCTGAGACTCCACCATCCTCTCCTCCACACTATGACACCTGACCCTCTCCTTTGCCTGGGCACACCTACCACCTCACTGCCCCACTCTTCTCAAACGCATCCCTCAGATATTCACTGATTTATCCTTTCAGGACTTCTCAATCATGTATTTACCATCTTATTATAAATGATCTAATGCTCAGATTCTTAGGGTTACAACAGTTGATTTACATAGCCTTGCCTATGTGCAGTTAAGTCACTTCAAGATGGAAAACTCCCTGATTAAACTTAAAATGTGGTAATCTGACAACATGAATACTCTGGACTAAGTATATATGTTATTATAAACATCTTAAATAAAACATATACATTGTTTAAATCTGCTAAACACTGTTTACCAACCTCTGTACTCTTCCCACCCACCTCCACCCACCCTCAAAATCAGGCCACCCTTGTAGCAAAATTCTCTGCTTTCCTACCAGAGTGTGTAGCATTCATTTGCATTTCTATTTAGGTCAGCTTATTTCATAACACCCATGGCAGTGGGCAGAGCCCACAGGAGTCTATACCCTTCCCTGCCTCTAAGCAGTCACAAACAAATGGAGGGAGTTAGACGACTTCTAATATCGTTTCCAAATTTAAAATTCTGCATAATTTGGCCATATCTTAATGTTCCAATAAAATGCATCTTTCCATTGTGGTTTACTTTACTGTGTTAAAAGTTTGCACACTAAAAATTAGAAGTTAGAAGCCTCAGCTGAGCACGGTGGCTCACACCTGCAATCCCAGCACTTTGAGAGGCCGAGGCAGGTGGATCACATGAGGCCAGAAATTCGAGACGAGCCTGGCCAACATGGTGAAACACCGCCTCTACTAAAAATACAAAAATTACAGGTGGCACATACCTGTAATCTCAGCTACTCCGGAGGGTGAGGCAGGAGAATTGCTTGAACCTGGGAGGTGGAAGCCACAGTGAGCCAAGATTGTGCCACTGCATTCCAGCCTGGGCGACAGAGTGAGTCTCTGTTTAAAATAAATAAATAAATAAATAAGGAAGCCTCTCATTCCTAACCAAGTGAACTATGAAATGTTGAGAGATTGTACATTTCCGTTCTACTCCTAACACTGCTGGTGTCTGGCGCTGTGACATGGCAAACTGCTTCCTGTTTCTGAGCCACAGTTTACCTATTTGTAAAATGGAAGATTTATACTAAACATATTCTGAGATGCCTTCTTGGCCCCGGCATTACAGTATTGGATTCTGATCATGTATTCATTCTGCTCAGAAATGTTTCTGGTCTTAAGTTATCAATAACCCCTGGTAGAGTCCGGGACATTGGGACTAGATCCTGCAGGCCCAGCCCAGGCTCACTCGCGGCTGTTTGAAGGAGTCACTCGCATGGACCAGTAAAGCAAAGGCAGCGACGCCTCGCGGTGAGGGCCAGAGCCCAAGTCCAGGGAAAACGCTCCTTTAGCGCCACACGTTGCAAAACAACCTCTCCTCCTTGCTGACGCTGCCGCCGCATCCGGGCTGCAAATCGAGCCTAGATCTTTCTGCTCCAGCACAGCCTGCCGTGCAGTGGATGCGGGCGTGAGGGGGACGCAGGAGCGGCTGGGGGCGGGGGTGCTGCTGACCGTGGAGAAAGCAACCTCCTTCCCTGAGGGGCTTCCCCTCTCTGCGCCACCATCCCCCACCCCCTGCAACAGGGCAGTGGCTGAGCCCATCTCTGTAGGTGGGAGGTGGGGTGGGAGGGAGGAGGAAGACCCTCTCGCTTGAGCAGGACTTGGAAAGGAGACAGGAAGAGAGCCCATTTCCAAACTCGGCCTCTTCCACTGAGGTTCCACCTGCATAGAAGGGGCTTCCTGGGACCCACCAAGCCCCTGATGCCACTTGGTCATCTTACAAGAGAAGACACCAAAGTCGAGAGAAGGAAGCAGCTGTCCCAAGGAGGAGCAGCTGGGTGGGAACTTGAACCACCATCTCCTGGCCCCTTCTAGTTCCCTGTCCCCTCCGCTAGACTTCTTCAGCCAAAGGGGGTTTCTCTCCTTTTAGTTTCTTTGCAAATCTACTTCCAAATATTTGCATTGACCTATCAGATTGATACTTAAAGAATCAAGGATTTGGCCGGGAGCGGTGGCTCAAGCCTGTAATCCCAGCACTTTGGGAGGCCGAGATGGGCGGATCACGAGATCAGGAGATCAAGACCATCCTGGCTAACATGAAATCCTGTCTCTACTAAAAAATACAAAAAACTAGCCGGGCGAGGTGGCGGGCGCCTGTAGTCCCAGCTACTCGGTAGGCTGAGGCAGGAGAATGGCGTAAACTCGGGAGACGGAGCTTGCAGTGAGTTGAGATCCGGCCACTGCACTCCAGCCTGGGCGACAGAGCCAGACTCTGACTCAAAAAAAAAAAAAAAGAATCAAGGATTTGTGCATTTGACACCTGAAACTCATCTCTACCCCCAAGGACCTTCTTGTGTGTTCTGCTTACCATCCACTCAGAATTTTTGCAGCTTTTTGAGGGTCATCATCCATCTGCAATCACCTTAGAGACATCAGGAAGTGTCCTGATCATGATCCCCTTGTAGAGGTGAGAAGTGTGTCCTGCAGCTAATCCCATCCACCATGCAGACAGGATGCTAACCAGTCTCAGAGGACACCTTTCCTCTGGCCCAGCTGTTGGGTGGCTTACCTGGGTTTCTGCCCCAGTCCTGTCTCAGCATCATACACTTGCTGTTTGAAGGTGGCCATCCCATGAGTGGGCTAAACTAGGCATTCTAGGACTAGTCAGGAGGTGGCAAGTCACCATGTTGATCAATTCAATTAGTAAAGGCACTGTTTGGGAAGAGAGAGGGGTCACTATCAGCATCATATGAAGAGCTAATGTTTTTGAGCATTTACTATGTGGTAGGCTTTATGCTAAATTCTTACAAGTATTGTTTTAATATAATCCTTACAGCAACGATACTATTGTTATTCCTGTGTGGACAATGAGGAGAAGGAGGCACATAAGGAAAAGGTTACTAAATGGGGAATAAGGAAACTCAGCTTCCATTCTTGTTCTAGCTCTCTGTAATCTCAGGCAAGTCACTTAACCTTGCTTTCTGGTACATGAAACATCTGAATTGGATGAAATTATATGCATATGTGCATTTTTCTGGAAAGAGCAGCCACAATTTTCATCAGCATCTCAAAGACACCCATTACCCCCCTCCCACTCACACACACACACACACACACACACACACACACACACACACACACACACAAACCAAAGAACTCTTGGGACTATCTCATCTTATAGCCTTTTTCACACTAAACAATCTACCTTACATTGTCTTCTAACATTGTAAGTACCGATGGGCTTGAGCAGTACTGATAGGCAGATTCAGATTACAGTCACCACTGAGCCAAAGAACTCTGTGATTCAGGGGTGTGAAGGGCTCCAGGCTGCGCGCTGGCTTTTCCAGCACACCCGCATGTCCAGATAGCCATCGCAGGAAGGATGACATGGAGATGGGATCATCAGATTCACCCTCCACCTGCTTGCAACACCTCAGCATTTTTAATTCAGCTTGTTGTATTATTTACTTGCAACTGGACTCCAAGTTTATATTGCAAGCTCAAGAAAAGATTCACAATCCCTTTTTTTTATTGTGCTATAAAAAGAATTATAGTGATAGAACCTCCATAGGGCTTGAAGTAAAGCAGCCATTCATTAAGCATCTGCTGTGTCCTGAGTATGCTAGCAATGAACAAGACAGACCAGGTCCCTGGCTGCATAAAGAACAAGAGGGACTGTGGCAGGGAAGTGCCAGGCAGATGCACAGAGCACGAGAGTGAGGCCTGGAGAACCAGGAGGGGCTTCCTTGAGAAGTGGTGTTTGAGCCACAGAAGGATCCCTGAAGAATGACTCATCCCTGATGGATGAAGAGAAATGAATTAAGCAAAAGGCGCAGATCAGAGGGGTGGAAGAGCATTCTGAGAGGAATGGGAAGGGCCCAAGGCAATAAAGAACTTGGTCCACTGGAGGAACTGAAAGGAGGGCAGGCTAAGTGCTGAGAGAGGGAGAGTGGTGTGGGAGATGCAGCCGGAGAGGAGGCAGGGCCAGTGTATGCAGGGCCCAGGAATCGCCAGCTGGGATGCTAACTGGCTGTGGGCTGTTGGCAAGGCAGGTAAGAGCTCACATGTTCCATTTCCTTATCTTAAAGGTGAGAGTCTTGAATTAGATGATCTCAAAATCTCTTTCTGACTCTACTATCCTGTGATATTGTGACTTCAAAGAAAGTGAAATGATTGCTGAGAAAGAGAAAAGTGGCCCCTGACAACCTGGATCTGGGTGGTTCTATAAGCTAGGCCTTGGCATTCTCCTGTTAAACATAAACAACTTCACAGAACATCACCAGCAAGCAAGGTGTCTCTGTGACCATGATAAAGACAAATATAAGACCACTCCACAATCATGTCTGAACACAGACCAAAAACATTAACATTGTCCAAACCGTGGAACTGACCAAACATTTCCCTATTCTGGCTCAGAGGAGTGACTGCTGCTCCTTTACCCTTACAGCTTCACTCTCACTTAGTCTTCCTCCCTTCTAGACAAGATTTATTAAGATATGGAATCATAGAATTTACCCCTGCTTCTGACAGCATGCAAAGCCCCGCTTCCTTAAACCCTCCCTGAAATCGCCTACCACAAACCCCAGGCCTGTAAGTCCTTTCTAGCACCTTGTCGGTGAGGCAGCCCACAGTTCTCCTTCTCTGCTATGGGTAATAAACCCAACTTGTCCAAGCACGGGGCATTCCTCATGCAAGTGCAGGGCTGGCCGTGAGAAGTAATGCCACCCTACACTTTGCTCTCCGGGTGCCTCTCTTGTCTCACCAGTTCCAGCCCAGTCCTGGGGGTCTTTGGCTGGAGGAAGTTGACATCAGTCCCCTCCCCTGCTCTTCCCTAATCTCACCACACGTACCCTGCTCTGGGCCTCAGGGTGTTGGGGAGTAAAGCTGGGAAGTAGAGGAGGAGAAAATGAGGAAGAGAAATGCAAGAGGGCAACTTCTCAGGGGAATTTTGTCCACCTGATGATGTGGGAACAGAATTAAAACTGTCTCCAGAGAGAATGTTTCTTCTCTCACTTGAAGTCTGGGCTTCCTCCTTTTATGTCTATGCCCCACCCAGATTACGCATGGGCTACTTGGGAGGTTGTGGTATTCCTGTTTCCCAACCACACACCACCACCTCCCCTTAAAGTCATCTTCACAGGAAGGTAACCAGCTCCCAGTGGAACTGACCCATTTGACAGTATCTAAGGGGAACAAAAATTGCTGCTGCTGCTGATTCAGATTCACAGCTTGGACTTCCCACCCTTAGCTAAAAGTTTTTCACTGGGGGGAGTCCCCACCACACAGCCTACTCTATTCTGTTCATGTGAGCCAGTGGTAAACAAACCAGACTCCTGGTGCTTCCTGAGTCAGATAATAACCGAGGGAAAGAAGTGACCCCTTTCTCTGGACACAAAACCAACTACAGGACCCTTACTCCTCTGATTGAGAAAGCTGGTGAAGTCAGCTCCTTTCAGCTTGGAGAAGCTGTTGCTCACATCAGGCACATAACTGTTTCCAAAGCCATAGAAATGTCCAGTTCATGGCAAAAGTAGGGTTTTATTTGTGTTCAGTTTCATGAAGAGTTCAATCAACTTTTTCAGTAAAAGGCCAAATAGTAACTATTTTAGGCTTTGTGGGCCAATTTTTGCCATAACTACACAAATCTACCCTTGCAGCACAAAAGCAACCATAGATATAGTGCAAGTGATTAGGCATGACTGCATTTCAACAAAACTTTATTTATAAAAACAAGCAGGTCAGATTTGGCCCAAGGATTATAGTTGGCTGGCCCCTGGTGTAATGTAACCAACACGTGAGCACAGCTGAATAAGAAGAGGAATAATAACCTTTGCCCATTACTCTCTAAAGGGCTTACTTCTCATTAGACAGATGATTGAGAGATTTAAAATCAGTTTGGAAACTGATGGAGGATGAAGAAAAAGAGGGAGAGAAGAGAGAAGAAAGCAAACATGAGAGGATGGAATTGTATTTATTTCAAATGAGTAATGGAAGAATCAGAGTGGAAAGGGTTCTTTGTAAGGCCTCTGCATAGCAGGCCGACCCTAGTCATCTCTTACCCTGACCAGCTGGTCAGGAGTCACTCACTGAGGCTCAGTGACTCACTGAGGCTCAAGCTATGTGGACTAATCTGACTTCAAGGTCAGGTTTATAGAAACGTATGTGGGCTTCTTTGGGGAAAGTTTATTTGAGACAGTCTTCCTCCGGACCAGTTTCAGGTGTCATTAGCAATGGAGAATCTTCTCATAGAGACAACTGAATGTAGCATGTTCCAGGATTTATTTTTTAAATGCTAGTTCCTGATTCTTCTGGGCAAAGCTGAAGAAGGCAGAGAGACACTGAGACTGTACTGCATCAGCACAGATTGTGGAATGTTTAGGACCATTTCAGTTCCTGAAGAAAGAGCCCCTGAAGAGCTCATAGAAAGGGCTCCCAGGGGAGGAGAGAAGGACCAGGGAGTGCTGCACACTTCTAACAGTCACAGGTATTGTGACTTCTAACAGTTGCAGGTAAACAGGGTCCCAGACCTTCCCATCTGGGACTGATGGACTGGTTGTGAAGAATGTATACTCATTCCACAAATCTAAAAAGGGAATTAATAATGGAAGACTTAAGTGTAAAGTAGAGCACCCAAGACTCTGCTCGGAAAGGTAGATATAAATGATAACCACATAGGTAAATCCCCTGCTTGTGGCTGGGAAGAGAGGGTGAGAAGTAGTCTATCTACAGTTAATGGCCATTTTCTCTAGTTCACAGACCATGCATATTGATTATAGATTCAGAAAGTTACCCTAGCTTTACAGCAATGACTTCTGAACTGTGCTTTCCTGGAATACGAGTTTCAAAAGATGTTAGCAGTTATTTTGCAGGAGAAAGGTTTCAGGGAAACTGAAGAATGAATTGACATTGACAGGAAACTGTTGTGTATCCATTCAAAATGCATTTTTGTTTAGCTGTGTTATCCTAGGAATCTGAGGCAGGAGGATCACGAACCCAGGAGTTCGAGACTGCGGTGAGCTATGATCATGGCACTGCACTCCAACCTGGGCAACATAGTGACACCATGTCTCTAAAAATAATAATACATAAATAAAATTAAATTTAAACAATCATTCTTAGGAGACACATTTTTTAGAGCTCAGAACAGAATATGAACCTAGACAGATGCATATAAAAGATGGTCTAGCAATGGCTTTCAAACTTGTTAAAACACAGGTTGCTGGGCCCCACACCCAGAGTTTCTGATTCAGTAGGTTGGAATGGGATTTGTGTTTCTAACAAGTTCCCAAGTGATGGTGCTGATGCTGGTCCAAGGACCACACTTTAAGACTCACTGTCCTGCACCTGGCTCTATTCCCAACAGATAGGAGGCTCTTTTTACAGTAACAAGAAGTTTCTGTCTGAGGGTTACCACATTACTAGAAATCAATTGGATGGGTTTCCACCATGTGTCAGGCTATATTGGCTGACCCAGCATCAAAGTCAGGGTTAGAAACATAAATGGGCTTATTTGGGGAAAGTTTATTCCAGACAGTCTTCCTCTAGAACAGCTTCAGGTGTCCTTAGCAATGGAGAATTTTCTGACAGAGGCAACTGAATGTGGTATGCTCTAAAATTCATTCTTTAAATGGGGGTTCATGATTCTTCTTAGCAAAGCTGAAGAGGCCAGCTAATAAATCAACACATATTTCCTGACATTTCCTGACAGGGAGACATGTTCCTTCAAACAATGGGAACAAAATTCAAAATGAATTTAGAGGGGAGATAAAATTCAGTTTGAACAATTTCAATCTGAGATATTTGGGGATAAAAAAATACAGATATCGGTTCTGAGGGGACTACTCAAGCAAATGTATATTAGGAAATCAAGGAAGCCCAAGAAGGCCAGAATGTGGACATGAGTCAGCCAAATTGTGGAGTTATGGACAAAAGCTAACAAACACGTCCTGAAACCTGTCACATAAGGGCTGGGACACAAATTCTTTTAACCTCAGGTCAGCCCCAAAGCATGGTACCAATTTCTGTTAACATGCTCTAAAAAATGACATGAAGAACTTAGAATAGTTTCTTGGCATATTAACAACTATCTCTAGAAAAATATGAAGTAGTCCTAAGCAGAAAAGTTTGAAAGAAATTTGGATAGTTAAGCCTGAAAAAAAGTGAAGATGATTCTACCTTTAAATTAATGAAAATTTTTGTCTCTGGCCTTTCATTGCAGTGATAAATTAGGCAAGAATAAATGGCCTTAATTTTAAAATAGATGTAATTTTAGTTAGCTGTGAAGTAAAATCTTCTTTAAAATGGAGTAATGAAACACTGGAGGCTTGTTATTTTGAGCCTGGAAATTTGTAGAGATGCTAATTGTAGCTAACAGTACTTACGCTTTTTTTTTTTTTTTTTTTCTTTTTTTTTGGCAGAGTCTTGCTCTGTCACCAAACTGGAGTGCAGGGGTGTGATCTCGGCTCACTGCAACCTCCACCTCCCAGGTTCAAGCGATTCTTCTGCCTCAGCCTCCCGAGTAGCTGGGATTACGGGAGTGCACCACCACGCCCAGCTAATTTTTGTATTTTTAGTAGAGACAGAGTTTCACCCTGTTGGCCAGGATGGTCTCAATCTCCTGACCTCGTGATCCGCCCACCTCAGCCTCCCACCTTGGGATTACAGACATGAGCCCCCCCACACCTGGCTGTACTTACGCAGTTTAAGTGTCTTTAAAGTTCCATAGAGCTCTTCCTTGGTTCCTGCACAATCTCAAAGCCAATTGAAGAAAGGAATTTCCACAATATTGAAAAAGTCCAGCCGGGCGCGGTGGCTCAAGCCTGTAATCCCAGCACTTTGGGAGGCCGAGACGGGCGGATCACGAGGTCAGGAGATCGAGACCATCCTGGCTAATACGGTGAAACCCCGTCTCTACTAAAAAGTACAAAAAACTAGCCGGGCGAGGTGGCGAGCGCCTGTAGTCCCAGCTACTCGGGAGGCTGAGGCAGGAGAATGGCGTAAACCCGGGAGGCGGAGCTTGCAGTGAGCAGAGATCCGGCCACCGCACTCCAGCCTGGGCGACAGAGCGGGACTCCATCTCAAAAAAAAAAAAAAAGAAAAAAGAAAAAGTCCAAATGCCCACCAACAGGAAAATGAATGAATAAACTGTGATGTATTCACACAGTAGAATATTATACAGCAGTTAAAATCATGGATTATCATAAAATACAACAATATAGGTGAATTTTATTAATATAATATTAAGTGAAAGAAGCTCAGAAGATTACATACAGTATGATACCCTTTTATAATGCTTAAAACAACTAAAAATTTTAAATACATTTTAGGAATATAGGTAGATACAATATAATCATATAAAAGAGAAGACAAGCAATGACCACAATGAAAAAGACTGACAGTACCAAGGGTGGACAAGGACATGGAGTGATAGAAACTCTCATAGAGTGCAGTGGAAAGATAAATTGGTACAACACTTCAGAAAACGTTTTGATAGTATCTACTAAAACTAAAGATACAAAAACTCTATGATCTAGCAACTCCACTTCTAGGTCTATATTCAACATATGTTCACAAAAAGACATGTTCAAGAAAGCTCATAGCTGAGGGTGGAGCAAGATATCAGAGTAGAAGCCTCCACTGATGGTTCCCCCTTGCAGGAACACCATATTTTAACAACTAACTACACACAAAAAAGCACCATCAAAAGAAGCAAAACTCAGGTGAACAATCACAGCACCTGGTGTTAATTTCTTATTGCTCAAAGAGGCACTGAGGAGAGTAGGAAAAACAGCCTTGAATTGCTGACACACCCCTCCCCTATTCCCCCAGCAGTGGCTGTGTGGTGCAAGAGAAAATCTGTGCACTTGGGGGAGGGAGAGCATAGCGACTGGGCCACTTGGCATTGAACTCAGTGCTGAGCTGTCCCAGCAGAGAGAAAAACTGTGCTGGGCTCAGCTGGCATTCGCTGAGGTGGAGGGAGCATTTGGACCAGCCCTAGCCAGAGGGGAATCACCCACTTAAGCAGTTGGAACTCGAGTTTCTGCAAGCCTCACCACCATGTGTTAAAGTGTTCTGGGGTCTTATGTAAGCTTGACAGGCAGTCTAGGACAAAAGGACTGCAATTCCTAAGCAAGTCCTAGTGCTGGGCTAGGCTTAACACTAGAGCAGTGAACTAGGGCAGCAGGTGACCTAGAGAGACACCATCCAGGGTGGCTAAGGAAGTGCTTGTTCCACCCATCTCCCAACCCCGGGTAACACAGCTCACAGCAACTAAAGTGACTCCTTCCTTCTGCTTGAGGAGAGAAGAGCAAAGAGTAAAGAAGACTTGATCTTGCACCTTGGATACAAGCTCAGCCAATGTAGGATAGGGCACCAGGCAGAGTCATAAGGCCTCCATTCCAGGCCCTAGTTCCTTGACAACATTTCTAGACATGCCCTGGGCCGGAAGGGAACTCACTGCCTTGAAAGGAATGAGTTAGTCCTGACAGAATTTATCGCCTGCTGACTAAAGAGTCCTTGGGCCCTGAATAACCAACAGTAATACCCAAGTAGTGTGCCATGGGCTTTGGGTGAGACTCTGAGACGTGCTGGTTTCAGGTGTGACTTACTACCTTCCCAGCTATGGTGGCTATGGCAAAAGATTCCTTCTGCTTGAGAAAAGTAAAGGGTATGTTTACTTGCTGCTACCTTAGGTACCAGTTCAGCCACAAGGTTATGGAGCACCAAGTGGGCTCTTGGGTCCCCGAGTCCAGGTGTAGTCTCCTAGACAGCATTTCTGCTCCTGTCATGGGCCAGAGGGGAGCCCATTGCCTTGAAGGGTGAGTCCCAAGCCTGGCAGCGCTCACCACAAGCTAACTGAGGTGCCCCTGGGCTTTAAGTGAACATATGCGGTAGCCAGGCAGAACTCCCCCTGAGCCAGTAGTGGTGGTGGCCACCAGGAGGGGCTCCTCTGCCTGTGGAAAGGTGAGGGAACAGTGAGAAGGACTTTGTCTTGTGGTTTAAGGGCCAGCTTAGATGCAGTAGAATAGAATGCCAGGTAGATTTCTAAGGTTGTTGACTCAAATCCTGGCTCCCAATTGTGTCTCTGGACCCACCCAAGGCCTGGGGGAACTCACTGCCTTTAAGGGAAGAACACAAGCCTAGTTGGCTTCTTCACCTGCTGATGGCAGAGCCCTAGGACATTGAGGTAGAACATAGATGGTAGCCAGGTAGTGGTTAAATCAAGCAAATTTAACCCAAAGAAGACTACCTCAAGGCATTTAATAATCAAACTCCCAAAAGTCAAGGATAAAAAAGGATACTAAAAGAGCAACAGGAAAGAAACACATAACATACAACAGAGTTCCAGTATGTCTGGCAGCAGACTTTTCAGTGGAAACCTTATAAGCCAGGAGAGAGTGCCATGACATGTTTAAAGTGCTGAAGAAACAAGACCCAGTGATCTGTTGCCTATAAGAAACACACTTCACCTATAAAGATACACACAGGCTGAAAATAAAGGGATGAAAAAGATATTCCATGCCAATGGAAACCAAAAAAGAGCAGGACTAGCTATACTTATATCACACAAAATAGATTTCAAGACAAAAATTGTAAGAAGAGATGAAGAAGGCCATTATATAATGATAAAGGGATCAATTCAGAAAGAGGGTATAACAATTTTAAATATATATGGAGCCAACACTGGAGCACCCAGATATACAAATCAAATATCATTAGAGCTAAATAAAGAGACCACAATACAATAATAGCTAGAGACTTCGACACCCCACTTTCAGCATGGGACTGATCTTCCAGACAGAAAGTCAGCAAAGAAACATCAGACTTAATCTGCAGTATGAAACAAATGGGCCTAATAAATACTTACAGAACATTTCATCTAACAGCTGCAGAATACACATTCTTCTCCTCAGCACATGGATCATTCTCAAGTATAAACCGTATGTTGGGTCACAAAACAAGTCTTAAGGCATTCAAAAAATTGAACAACTTAAAAAATAAATTTAAAAAAGTAATCCCACTTACAATAGTCACAAGTAAAATTAAATACCTAGGAATTAATCAAAGAAGTGAAAGATCTCTACAATGAAAACTATAAAACACTGATGAAAGAAATTGCAGAGGACACAAAAAAAGGAAATATATTCCATGTTCATGGATTGGAAGAATCAGTATTGTTAAAATGTTCATACTGCCCAAAGCAATAAAAGATTTAAGGCAACCCCTATCAAAATACTAATAGCATTCTTCACAGAAATAGAAAAAACAATCCTAAAATTTATATGGAACCACAAAAGACCCAGAATAACCAAAGCTATGCTGAGCAAAAAGAATAAACCAGAGGAATCACATTACCGACCTTCAAATTATGCTGCAGAAGTATGGTAACCAAAACAGCATGGTGCTGGAATAACAACAGCTCAGTGGAACAGAATGGAGAACCCAGAAACAAATCCATACACCTACAGTGAACTCATTTTTGACAAAAGTGCCAAGAACACGCATTGGAGAAAAGAGTGTCTCTTCAATAAATGGTGCTGAGAAAATTGGATATCCAAATGCAGAAGAATGAAACTAGACCTCTGTCTCTCACCATATATAAAAATCAAGTCAAAATGGACTAAAGACTCAAATATAAGACCTCGAACTATGAAATTACTAAGCAAAAACATTGGAGAAACTCTCCAGAACATTGGAGTGGGCAAAAAAATTCTTGAGTAACACTCCAGAAGCACAGGCAGCCAAAGCAAAACTGGATAAATGGGATCACATCCAGTTAAAAACCTTCTGCACATCAAAAGAAACAATCAACAAAGTGAAGAGACAACCCACAGAACTGGAGAAAATATTTGTAAACTAGCCATCTGACAAGGGATTAATAACCAGAATATTAGGAGCTCTAACAACTCTATAGGAAAAAAATCTAATAATCCAATTTAAAATGAGCAAAAGATCTGAATAGACCTTTCTCAAAAGAAGACATACAAATGGCAAACAGGTATATGAAAAGGTGCTCAATATCATGATCATCAAAGAAATGCAAATCAAAACTACAATGAGATATCACCTCACCCCAGTTAAAATGGCTTTTATCCAAAAGACAGGCAATAATGAATGCTGGCAAGGATGTGAAGAAAAGGGAACTCTCATACACTGTTGGTGGGAATGAAAATCACTACAACCACTATGGAGAACATTTTGGAGGTCCCTCAAAAAACTAAAAATAGAACTACCATACAATCCAGTAATCCCACTGCTAGGTATATATATCCAAAAGAAAGGAAATCAGTATATCACAGGGATATCTGCACTTCCATGTTTGTTGCAGTAGTGTTCACAAAAGTCAAGATTTGGAAGCAACCTAAGTGTCCATCGGAAGATGAATGGATACAAAAAATGTGTTACGTAAACACAATGGAGTACTATTCATCCATAAAAAAGAATGAGATCCTGTCATTTGCAGCAACATGAATGGAACTGGAGGTCATTATGTTAAGTGAAATAAGCCAGGCACAGAAAGAAAGACTTTGCATGCTCTAATTTAATTGTGAAAGCTAAAAATTAAAACAATTGAACTCATGAACATAGAAAGTAGGAAGATGGTTACCAGAGGCTGGAGAGGGTAGTCGGGGAGTGGGGAGGAAGCAGGGGTGGTTAATGGGTACAAAATGTAGTTAGAAAGAATGAATAAGACCTAGTATTTGATAGTACAATGGGACGACTATAGTCAATAATAATTTAATTATACATTTTTAAATAACTAAAAGAATATAATTGGATTGTTTGTGACACAAAAGATAAATGCTTGAGGGGGATGGATACCCCATTTACTATGATGTATCAAAATATCTCTGGTACCCCAGAAATATATATACCTGCTGTGTACCCACAAAAATTAAAAATTAGAAAAAGAAAGTTCATAGCAGCACTGTTCATTAAAACCCCAAAGCATTCATTAACAGGAGACTGGATAGGTAAAGTGTGGTAGAATCATAGGAAAATACTATACAATAATGAGAAAAAACAAACTATAGTTACATACAATATAGATAATCTTGCAAATACATTGGACAAAAAAAGCCAGATACTACATAATTCCACTTATATAAAGTTCAAAAACAGGAAAATCCCATCTCTGATGGTAGAAGTCAGAGTACTGGTCATCCTTGGGGAAGGTAATGGCTCTAAGGAGGCATGAGTGGGGGCTTCGGAGTTCTGGTTCTGTTTTTTGATGTGGATGCTGGTTACGTGAATGTTTCCACTGTGGAAATTCATGTATGATTTGTGCATATCTGATGTTTATTATACTTCAAGTAAAAATTTATTTTAAGAGTGAGAGAAAGAAGAGAGATAAAGAGAAGGGAGTAAAAATAGATAAAAATAACAAAAAGGATGGAAGATACGACATATCAATAAGCATAGTTTTCAAAATATATTTCAAAGGATATACAGTATGAATAGGTAGTAAAATCTAAGTAAAATCTTTTTTGCAGTGTTTTTCATGTTTAACGTTTATGTCTATTCATATAGCCATTGTTTTAATAACATTCTACCATATATTTTCCAGTTAAAAGTAATGTAGTTGTCTGTCTGTATCCATGGAAGATTGGTTTGGGACCCCCTCAGATACCAAAATCTGCAGATGCTCAAGTCTCTTATATAAAATGGCATAGTATTTGCCTATAACCTATCTACATCCTCCTGTATATTTTAAATTATCTCTAGATTACTTACAATATCTAATACAATGTGAATGCTCCATAAATAGTTGTTATACTCTATTATCTAAGGACTAATGACAAGAAAAAAAGTCTGTACATGTTCAGTACGGATACAGCCATTCATTTTTTCCAAATATTTTCAATCTGCAGTTGACTGAATCCATGGCTGCAGAACCCACATATGCGGAGGACCAAGTGTACATGTTTATTTTATTAAATTTCAAAAACAAAAAATAAAACAGGGAAGAAACCAGAATTCCATCACTGAGATCTAATCATCCTTAACATTTTGGTGTGTATCCTACCAGTCTTTCTGTCTTATGATTTGTGAAGTTTTTAAAAGGATGGGGTGGGAAGGGAAGCAGGGAATAATCAGCATGTGGTTGAGGATAATGGCTTCTTTGGTGCCAACATGTCACATGTATACATATGTAATAAACCTGCACATTGTGCACATGTACCCTAGAACTTAAAGTATAATAATTTTAAAAAAAAAGAGTCACAAGAACAGGATGTAATACAGGAACCCACTGGTAGGTTACTATGGATGTTTTTTGTTGTAGGTGGTAGATTAATTATTAAAAATAACCTGGGAAATAAAAGTGGGCCAGGTCTCGACCAAGAATGAGGATGTGTCACCAACCAGGGATTATGATCAATCCAATTTTGTGTGCCTGTGGTCCAATTAAAACTAAAAGAATTCTCATAATAAATAGATTCTGTGCTGTAATTGAAAGTAAGTTTAGTCCTCTGAAGTCCTAAACTGACATTTTAAAGACAAACTGTGCACTGACAAATCAAGGGGGAAAAATTACTTCCCTTTTCAGTAAGAAGAAGCTTGCCCTTTGATTACTAAACCTCACATAGTTTTACAATGAGTTGTGAATTCCAGCTCCTGTTCATGATAAAATTGGCCATAATGATTCAAACATTCATGCGTCAGAAGGTTTCAGTGTAAACCAGATAAACTTCCCAGGTCCCTTCTACCTCTAAAATTCTGTATTTTAGATTAATGACCTGGTGTGTCTACCCACTCAATTAATAAAGCAAGAATGACTTTTCCAGACCCTTTCCTGTTAATTACACAGAGAGTTTCAACTGGGGACAGTTCTTATTGCTCACAGCAAAAATTCAGATTTATTGGTTTGTTTTTGTGTTTATATCCCTGTTGCTCTTAATAAAAATGAAAGGTTTAATGTGGTGAGTAAATCATGGTAAAATATGTGCAAGAATATAAAATAATGCACACATAATGTTAGAACACTAAAATGCATGCTTTTGGTTTCTATTTTAGCTACAGTGGAGGCACAGATTTGGCTTACAGCTTCCTAACACTCAAGACAAAGAGGAAAACAGGAGAAGAGAGAAGATTTGTAATGCCTATAAAATAATTTTGGTCAGGTTTTCCAAAGAAAACGAGAATTTCTGTGTGCTTAGAAAGATGTCCCCATGATGTGTTAGAACAGCTTCTATCAGCTCTTGAGAGTCAATGGTTAAATATCTAGAATTTTTACAAATATGTTGTTAAACCATTGATAGCTTGAAATTGACCATAGTGGGAATATTTAGCAAACACTGCAAGTCAGGACTTGTTTTTCTTTTAGAAGCCAGTTTGCCAGCACACCACCACATGTCCCCGGTGGTCCTCAGACAGAGACACTGTATGAGGTCAGGAGAGTTGCAAGTGGTTGGGGAAAGGCTCAGTGTACAACTTTCTATGTACGATAGAAACCCATCCCTCCGGAGTAGAAGAGAACAGAAACATATGCCCGAGACCAGCGAATGATTTCAAAGTTACATCAGCAGTCACCCACCCCACCTGAGTCCTTCTTTCCAATAATACCCTTTGGAATTTCATACCTGGGATTACAAAAATTGCTATGCCCATTGAGGGGCAGACATATCTCCCCATTCAAAGATACACCTAAACAAATGGGAGAATCTCAGGTTACAAACTTTATGCTTTCCACTCAGTCAGCACTTCCAAGCCCGTGTTTCACAGCATCATGAAAAGTGTCCTTCAGGGAAGAGAAAAAATGTCCCATACCAAAATAAGCAATAATCTTTATTGTGGGACTTCTCAGAGCCTTTAAGGAAGCATATGTGCCCCTGTGGCAGAGTGTACATTAGTTCCCAAACTTGTTTTACCTCAGAACACTTCCTAGTGACACATCTTGGGACATCAGACTGGGTAGTCAGGGTTCCTTATGATTTGGAGAGGCAATCCCAGGATGTTATTCCACAGAAATATTTCTTTTATGTAGGACTTGAGGCTCCAGCATTTTTGTTTATAAAAACATGAGTTGCATATCTTCGCTTTTCAAATGAACCACTTCATTAACTCTGTTGGTGTTCATATATCCATCAGCAGAGCTGACTTAAGGCATGAAGGAAACAATTCATGACAAGAAGTTTCTTAATTTCCTGTGGGCTGTGTCCTCAGCAACTCACTCAGTCCTATGATGGACACAGAGTTTGTTATGTTGCACGCAGTACACACAAGTATACATCCACTCAACCATCATCATGGAGCCCCTCCATGTGCCAGGCCGTGGATGGGACAGACCTGGCCCTGTCTTCAAGGAGCTCAGGATACAGCGTTAATGAATGTCAGCTTCCTCTATTTACAGCCTTTCTTTGCTTTGTCTAGGCTTCTGCCTCCCCACTTTGCTCTGTGCCCTGTGCTGCTCCTCACCACTCTTGTTCATCCTTTTCCCTCCCTTCCCTGATAGCTTTTTCCAATGACTCACAAGAACCCAGCTCAGCTGCTGTTCATTATGCTCCTGTCTTTGCATTTTTCCAACTCAATTAAGCCATTACCAGAACTAAATGAGGCATGGACTCCCCAAAAGTCACACCTGTTGTCAGGGAGATGGAGGGCAAGACTGTGTACAGCTGGCAGGCAGACAGCAGAAGCCGGGCTTGGGCTTGCGGGAGGCAGCCAAGGGTGACCGGGCAATTTGTGTTTCCCCCAGCACTGAAAGAGGGCCCTCATTTTAAAACAAGATGTGCCTTGCTTTGGTACAGAAGGAATGAAGTCTGATATAGAACTAGGGATGGCCGTATTAGTGATGGCAGGTAAGATGTCCCTAATTCTTTGGCAAATGTGCACCAGCTATGTATAGAAACCCATCTTGTGGGTCTCTTCAGCAAGAGGTAAAGGAAGCTGCAACCACAGCCAGGCACATGAGTTTGGTGATTATTGATTAAACTTTTTCAGGTTTATTTTTCCTGTTCACCCTCATTAAAACATACACATTTCACCTTTCTGCAATAGTGGCTTCAAACCTTACTGTTAGTATCTTTATGATCATTGTGATGAAAGATGACAAAGATTACAGTACAATAAACCAGAGACATAGCAGTGTACTCACCTTACGAAGATAAATTCTATTGGAAATCAAATTTAGTCTTATAACTATCTTTTTCCTAGGCAACCTAGAATTTTTTTTTGCAATCTAGGAATTCAGAAGTAGTAGCCTTTGAGCTTACTGTGCCTTTAATTTACTGAGTGATTTTATGTTCAAAAGGTCAGCGCCTGCGTTTTCTCTATTTGAAATGGGAGCAAAATCATTCTGCTCTAGAGATTCACAATTTCCAGAAATGTTAAGGCCAAGAGGTGAGAGTAGGGGTGGTTTTTATTTGGAAGAAAATTGAAACGTGGTAGTGTTCACTCCTAACGTTGTTTTGCTATCCTCTGTTAACTTGTCTTGACTGCGGAACTTGGATTAGCCACATACCTACTCTTGGAACAGCAAGTTCAACAGACATTTTTAGAGCATCCGTTTAGTACCAGGTTCTTTGTTTGATGCTGAGGATGCAGCTGTGATCATGGAGAAGCCTCTGCCTACAGGAACCGTCAGTCTTGTGGGGTGACCCCTTCCCTGTCCTGTCCAGGAATTGCCCAACCAGCCTCTCTTCTTTACTGGGCACACTTCATACATTTATTCAACAAATATTTGTGAATCATTTGTGCCAGGTGCTGTGCTGGGTGCTAGGCAGCAATGGTGAAGAAAAGAGACAGGCCTTGGCCTCATGAAGTTTCTGGTCCCTGTCTTGACTTAATTCTCTTTCCCAGCAAACACCAGACAGAGAATATCATTCTTTGCTCTGTGCTCCCTCAATACTTAATCCATGCCTCTTTATAGCATTTAGATCACCGTCCTTATAATACACCTTTCTGTCTCTTTTTAAACCATGAGCACCTTGAAGGCAAAAATTTCAACTTTCTTTCCCTAGTGTCTTGCACTCCCTAGTATCTAGCACATAGAGAGCTCAATAAATGGTTTTTGAATGAGTAAATCATTGCATGAATTTGTAACTTCATGAACCCATGGAACACATTGACCAGTCTGCCCTCATCTTCCATCTCCGATCCTTGGCTGAAGAGCCTAGTAAGCCATTATCTGTCCATACTGAAACACTCCTCCTGATGTCAAGAACCTTTTAAGCATAAAACCACCTGGTGCACGGGTCATTTCTTCTTCCAAGATGTATCTGCCATTGAGAGAAAGAACAAATATTAGCTTCAGCTTTGCAATACTCATTTGCAGGAAAGCAAGCATGATTATATATGATTTAAATGGAATAAATGTATAGTAAGGAGAACAAATGAGTTTATTTGTGATTCTTTGCTAGATACTGTTGGAGATAACTACAGTAAGAAAAAATATATATATAATAACAGTGGTTTAAACCAGTCAGAAGCCTTTTTTCTCTGTCAGGCAAAAGTCCAGGAATAGTTCAATACTAAGGTTCTGCGCTATGAAATGCTTAGTTCATGGCACCATCATTCCCTAGGTGGTAGCTCCTTGTTCAAGATGGTCTCCAGCTGTCATATCCACCTCCGTGCAGCAGAACAGAGGAAGTGGGGAGAAGGGATGAGGGGCAACCAGGAGTCAAGTACAAAGAAGATAAAGCTTTTACAACATGGAAGGTGGAAGGTGGTGGGAGCCTGAACAAAGGCACTGGCCACAGGAGTGTGTAGGAGAAGGCAGAGAGGGAAGCAATGGCAGAATCACAGGACCAGGAGACTGGATGTTGGAGGAGAGGGAGATGGTGGATCTAGAATGACCCTTAGCTTTGAAAGTAAATTCAACCCTGGCAACTGGACTCAAAAGGGTGGTTTGAAGAATACATTAGACTGAGAGAGTTAACTGCTGCAAATTGACCCCAAATCTCTCCTTCCTTTATTCCTTCTTGCCATGAATTTTCTGTTGAATGAACTAATTAAGTTAATAAATTTCTCCAAGTAGTTAATATTTCACAGGAAAAATTTAACAGGTCTCAGTGACTAACCCTAGCCAGTTATAATGTTCCCTCTCCTACCTAATTCAGTCCACGGGACTCCTTAAAATTCTGAGTTCTTAAGGCATTCTTAAGTCAAGTGCCAAAACTGCTCACTTGAGTAAGCTGAATATACAAAGAATCTATTTCCCCATCTAGAAGGTGGACTTGGTATTACCCTCATTACAAAATTGTTGTGAAGTTTAAAATACCTAGAATGTTTAAGGGACCTGGTACAATGCCTGGATCAATAAATGCTAGTTTCTCTTTCCAAAGTACTTTCTTTTTTAATGCTTTTATTTGACAAACATTTATTCAGCATTTCCTATTTTAGACACTGTACTAAGTGCTGGAGGGCAAAGTTAAATTTAGAAAAAAAGTTACTTTTTTTCACTTCTGAGTGTTAAGGTAAATTCTGATCATTTAGACCAGCATGCCTACCCCCTGGACTGGGAGCTCCTAACAATGTAAACATGCATGTGTTTGTCACCTTTATATTCCCAGTACAGGTACTTATTAAATGTATGAGTGAACATATGTCCAGGGTCCAAGTAATGAAGCCAAAAATCTAAAAGCAGGACTAGCGTCAGAAAACTGGGGTGGTCATGGATGTTCAGACATTACAGGAGGAGATTCCATGAAAACTGAGTGTCTGCTGGGGTGGTCCTTCCACCTGAGGCCCAGCACACTCTGCTAGGAATGCTGTTGGAGGAGAAGGTGGAATTCCTAAGGACCAAGAGGCACCATATGACAACGATTAAGAGATTGGGCTCTGGAATCAGACATTTATGAACATAACTATAATAAAGTGTGATGAACCTTCCAAGAGGGAAGCTCAAGATCCAAGATTTATATAAGAGACTATGTTCTTATAGGTGGACCTCCCTCACCTAAGGGTTCAGGGAAGGCCTCCTTCAAGAGCCTTGCAAATTGCTCACTGCACAACTGAGGGGTTAATGTGGGCTGAAATCCAACCTGTGTTCCACTAAAGCTGTGCACCTTGACTCAAAGCTGTGTGCGCCCCAGAAGGAGCTCTTTTCCTCATTCACCTGAAGGCCTACAGTTCACCCAGACACACCCCACAATTATGGACATCTGAAAGCTGAAAGATAAGTAGATGTTTTCCAGGCCAAGTTTAGGCCAGAGGGACCAAGGAGGGGAACAGCAAGTGTGAGGTCTGAGCATTTTAAAAGCCTGATGTCCTTGAGGAACTGAAAGAAGTTCAGCAAGGTTGAAGTGTGACATTCAAAGAGAAAACTGACAAGAGTGGAAGGGTATTCATTAAAGCCAGTATTTTCTATGAGTTTACTAGTTACATTGTGCTAATGGCTGGCTCTCCATGCATTATTTTGTTTAGATCACAGACATTAAGTGACTTGCCCAAAGTCATATTAGAAAGTAGTGGAACTATGATTCAAAGCCAGGTTTAACTCCAGAGCCTGTGCTCCAAAGCACTTGTCCTGTGGCATCCAAAGATTTGCAAATTGCAAAAGAGCAAAACTGGAGATGGGAATGCCAGTTAAGAAATAGTTGCAGAAATCTGGTTAAAAATGATAGTAGGGCTAGGCATGGTGGTTCACACCTGCAACCCTAGCATTTTGAGAGGCCAAGGTGGGAGGATCACTTGAGCCCAGGAGTTCAAGGCCAGCTGTGGGCAACAGAGTGAGACCCCATCTCTACAAAAGAAAAAATTAAAAATCAGCCAGGTGTGGGTAGCATGTGTTTGTAGTCCCAGCCACTTAAGAGGCAGAGGTGAGAGGACTGCTTGAGTCAGGGAGGTTGAGGTTGTAGTGAGCTGTGATGGCGCCACTGCATTCCATCATGGGTGACAGAGCCAGATTCTGAAAGACAGAAGGGGAAGGAAGGAAGGAAGGAAGGAAGGAAGGAAGGAAGGAAGGAAGGAAGGAAGGAAGGAAGGAAGGAAGGAAGGAAGGAAGGAAGGAAGGGAGGGAGGGAGGGAGGGAGGGAAGAAGGAAGGGAGCGAGCGAGGGAGGGAGGGAAGGAGGGAAGGGAGGAGAGGAGAGGAGAGGGAAAAAGAAAAAGAAAAAAAAAATGATGGTAGACTGAAAATAGTCTTGGAAATGGTGAGGAGTAAATGGATTCCAGAGAGGTTTAGGAAGTAGAATCTATAGGGCTTGGGGGTTGTTTAAAAATGAAGGACAATTATGAGAACAGAAAGAAGAAAAGATGGCTCCTTATTTTGTGTCTCTGTGGATGGCGTGTAATCTTCTAAAATAGAAAACAGTGAAGGAGAAACAAGTTCGGTAGGGAGGTGAGTTTAGGACCTGTTAAATTCAAAGAATCTGTGGAACATTCATGTGGCAGTGTCCAGTTGGCAGTCCAGTGCTTGGCCCTGAACCTCAAGGCAGGCTGGATATTTAGCCCCATCAACCTGTAATTGGTAATTGACTCACAGGGTGAGTGAGATAGGGTGTTGGTTAAGCTGGTCTTGAACTCCTGACCTCAGGTTATCCACCTGCCTCAGCTTCCCAAAGTGCTGGGATTATAAGCATGAGCCATTGCACTCGGCTTCATCCTATATTTTCTAAAAGAACTTACGTGCTGAATAAAATATCACTAATGTTATTATAACAAAAGGGGCTGCTGCTACTAATAGGCCAAATTTATGCCTCATTCACACAGGAAAATGAATGGATTAAAATCCAGCATCAGCACCAGCGGAGGTCTTAGGTTATCAAAGGCCTCTTTAAAATTTGACCTTTCATAACCTAACACAGTTCTTCCCCAATATGGGCAATTGAAGTTTCCTGTATTTTACATAAGTGCTATAAAAATGTGACTCCAAGCCAGGCCTTTTCAATCTGCCATCCCTAGACCCCTCTAAATGGAAATTCTGAGCCACCTCGGTTGCAGTAGTCGTAACAAGATGGGATTTAGGTTTAGCTGAATCCATTTTGTCTTTCTTTTCTTTTAGAAGGCATCACAGGAGGCCTCTACATGATGTGGCTTCCAAAGACTCAAGGACCACCCACCTTACAAGTCTGCAATGAAGAAGGCAGAAATGGAGATTCAAACACCACTTCTTCTATTCTTTTATTAATCACTCTGTAGACATGTGTCCCCACTGCAGGGAGTGAACTGCTCCAAGGGAGAAAACTTCTGGGAGCCTCCAAACTCCTAGCTGTCTTGTCCCTCGCCCTGGAGAGAAGGCAGAACCATGGCATTTTATTGCTGCTTCTGGGTCCTCTTGGCACTCACCTGGCACACCTCTGCCTATGGGCCCGACCAGCGAGCCCAAAAGAAAGGGGACATTATACTTGGCGGGCTCTTTCCTATTCATTTTGGAGTAGCAGCTAAAGATCAAGATCTCAAATCAAGGCCGGAGTCTGTGGAATGCATCAGGTAAGAAGAGGGGCCTAATCTGCCAGTCTCTTCTCTTCTGAGTGGTTGGAGAAAAGCTGCACCAAACCCAAAATATTTTTTTCAAACTTTGTCCTATCTTTTCAAGGATAGTGATTGATTGGTAATCATGCTGAAGCTTATTGCCCCCACAACCTGCCTTTTTTTTTTTCTTGAAGACTTCTTTTTAAATAAAATGTTAATTATGTTAAGTAGAAAATCCATGCATGGCCTGTTAAAGCACCTGGTGGTCATTTGGTGACCAAATTATCATCATTCACCTGACAGCAGTGTTGCTTAATGGAAGACTAAGTACCTAGAAGGAAATTTATTGCAGGTCTTGCAAACCTGAGTAGTAAAATCCCCCATTGACCTTACATGCTCCAGTGGATAATAATACCTGAGTGCTGGCTGCCTCACTCTTTTCCTTTCTTTCTTTCTTTTCCTTTCTTTTTTTTTTTTTTTTTTTTAGGCATTTAAATTGAAAGAAACCACAGTAGTCAGCATGACCCAGGCATCTTCAAACTGTAAAATGTAGTCCATAGCATTTTGGAACTACGGCCATTAGAAAGTCTTTTGCATAGGAAGGTTGCCACCCTCCCCACCCCTCATCCCACCGCACCAAGACAGAATGCATCTAACTCTCTCAATGGATTCTCTCTGCAGCTGCTTGAAGAGAGCTAATGTCTCATCAAATATTTTCTTCTCCAAGCCACAGTCTGTTTTATGGTCATTTTCTCCATGATATGCTTTCCAGATCCATCATCATCCTGCTTGTCCTCCATCTGATGCCCCCTAATTTACTGTGACCCTTTTAGAATATAGTCTCCAGGGTGAAGCACATCTCTTTAAAATAGGATCTGACTTCTGCAGAATACAGTGGACTGTATGTCACCTCCCCTGATCTACACTGGAGACTATGACTGTGCTCCAAATCTGGACCCATCTTCTAGAGAGACTTGCAACTTCCCGAAGGGATCCAACACTTTTCCTTGCTCTTCCCAATAGCTGGAAAATGAAAATGAAAACTAGAATTGTTCCAAGAAAACTAGATTTCTGTTCATGTTCTAATGAGAGCTAGTACATTGATAATATTTTCATATTTTTCTTATGAATGCAGGAAATCTAAGTGCAGAATTGCACTGATGCTGATGGCATCCTTCACATAACCCATGTGGACAAATATTCTGTTGCACCCCGCTGCACAGAGCTGTACATGTGCCGTGTGTATACAGACCTAAGATCAAGCAAAAGGCTTGCCCTAAAATAATATATATTTTCAAATTATGTTAAAGATAATAAAATTAGCTTAGCAGCATAGTTGTTTAATGTAAAAAAAAATCTGTAATATTTCATAATAACTTTGTAGGTTTAAAACAAATAGTTAAAGAAATACATGGGCTGGGCACGGTGGCTCAAGCCTGTAATCCTAGCACTTTGGGAGGCCAAGACGGGTGGATCACGAGGTCAGGAGATCGAGACCATCCTGGCTAACACAGTGAAACCCCGTCTCTCCTAAAAAAAAATACAAAAAACTAGCCGGGCGAGGTGGTGGGCGCCTGTAGTCCCAGCTACTCGGGAGTCTGAGGCAGGAGAATGGCGTAAACCCAGAGGCGGAGCTTGCAGTGAGCTGAGATCCGGCCACTGCACTCCAGCCTGGGTGACAGAGCGAGACTCCGTCTCAAAAAAAAAAGGAAATACATGAAGGAAACATAAAGAAAATGGTAAACAGAAAACATCACATTAAAAGTTAGACCAAGAGCTTAGGGAACCTAACAATACAATGCAGTACAAAAGATAGTATATCTCACCTCCTGTCACTGTCACTGAGTTCAAGTAGTGAACCTCACAATATAAAGAAAGAACCTGGCGAGTTTTTTCCTCTAGACACAAATACACTGATTCAGCACATTTCCTGAGCCCTCATGCTGAGCAAAGTGCTGGGGAAGTGAAAACTATGTCTCTGACCCTATTTCTCTTGTTAACTTGTTTGATTTTTATTTAAAATGTTCTTCTTTGAAAAGCAATGCATGTTCATTTTTTAGACATAAAGTATAAATAAGCCAAAAGCACGTAATTTTAAAACTAAGCATTCCACCACCCAGACATGACCACTGTTGTACACCCCAGAATAACCACTGTCTGTGTATGGCTTTCATAGGTTTGTTATTTGTTTGCAAAAATGAGATCATTCATGTCTCTTTCCCCTTGACCTTCAGGAATGTCATAGTCTAAACTTACGACTCTGCAAATCTGATCTGAGATTATTTTTAGGCACCCACATATTAATATCCTAATCTATTTATGTTTACCCTCGTCTTTTTCTTGTACATCTGCATATTGCTTTTATTTAAGTGTCTCACATTAGCTACTTCAAATTCATTACTGGAGAAGACAGATACAAATTATTCAATGAACTACAAATAGCAATCTTTTATTTTTATTTTTCTTTTTATTATTGTCATTATTGCTCTCTGTCTCTGTGTGAGGCACCGTGCTGAAGATTTTGCATAATTATCTTATGTCATCATCTTTACAGTCACCCTGTAAGGCAAGTGTTATCCTCCTTTTATTTTTATTTATTTATCTATTTATTTATTTTTGAGGTGAAGTCTCATGCTGTCACCCAGGCTGGAGTGCAGTGGCACAGTCTCAGCTCACTGCAACCTCCATCTCCCAGATTCAAGTGATTCTCCTGCCTCAGCCTCCCATGTAGCTGGGATTACAGGCACCCACCACCACGCCTGGCTAATTTTTGTATTTTTAATGGAGACAGGGTTTTGCCATGTTGGCCAGGCTGGTTTTGAACTCCTGACCTCAAGTGATCCACCTGCCTCGGCCTCCCGAAGTGCCGGAATTACAGGCGTGAGCCACCACGCCCGGCCATGTCATCCCCATTTTAACAGAGAGGGCTCTGTACAGAGCATGCCATGAAGCCAGAGAGTAGTAACAGTTCCATGATTCAAACCCAGCTTTGCCCGGTCTTTAAGTCATTGACTAGAAAGCTTCCCATTTTCTTCCACTTCTTCTTTCTTCCAGGTATAATTTCCGTGGGTTTCGCTGGTTACAGGCTATGATATTTGCCATAGAGGAGATAAACAGCAGCCCAGCCCTTCTTCCCAACTTGACGCTGGGATACAGGATATTTGACACTTGCAACACCGTTTCTAAGGCCTTGGAAGCCACCCTGAGTTTTGTTGCTCAAAACAAAATTGATTCTTTGAACCTTGATGAGTTCTGCAACTGCTCAGAGCACATTCCCTCTACGATTGCTGTGGTGGGAGCAACTGGCTCAGGCGTCTCCACGGCAGTGGCAAATCTGCTGGGGCTCTTCTACATTCCCCAGGTACTCACGCCTTCTCAGATGGGGCACTGGGAGCAGGATCAGAAGAAGCAGACTTGGGGGTGCCATGCCCAATATCCATACAGTTTGCTGTTTTCTTATCTCTGGCACAAAAGACCTATGATTTAGTTGATATGCTGTATCATGACCATTTGGGATTTCTGAAACTCCAGTGTCCACAGTGTCAATGATTCCTTCACTACTCTTCCAAAATTCTTTTAAATGTATCTTGCATAAAACTGTGTCTTTTTTTAAAAAGAGGCATTCAATTATTTATTTCCCACTCTATTCCTTTAGTAAATGCTTTTTTCCCTTCTGCTTTTACTAAAAGGAATCAGAGCATATGAGGTAAATCCCACCTCTCAAATTCAAAATATCTGTCCCTAATTCCATTTCCTGAAAAGTCTCTGCTTCTCTACTGTCTGGTTGAAACTTTAACTCAGAGGGAAGCAGAGCATATTTTCTCACAATACAGGAACTTAATCATTGTGTTGCATATTCCAGAAATGGAGAAAATTCTATTTCATTCAACAAATATTTATTCAGTATATATGTATAAGCAGTCTCCACTTAGCAGGAACTCAGCCTAGGTGGAGAGATGGCTGCATTTTCATATACTAACAGTTTATTGAAGCAAGTGCTTTAATAAACATTCAATGGTATATTTTTTCACCAAAAAAAGATAACGAATGTGAAATGCCATTTTATATCCTGGCATTTTCCTTCTTAACATTATAGAGCAAAGCATTTTTCAGTTTAATATTTATGAATCTATGACATCATTTTATAATAGTGAAAAAATGGAAACAACCTAAATGTCTGTGGGTGGGAGAATTAGCTCAATTGTGATGCATCCTTACACTAAGTTTGAAATTAAATTATAAACTACACCTTAAATTTATTTTTTTGAATGCTTAATATTTAAAATTTGTAAGAGTACCTTTGATAAATTTACATTTCTATGTTGGGAGGGCTCCATGGTTTTTTTTGGTTTTTGGTGTTTTTTTTTTGGTGATTGCCATTATCTCTTTATATACATGAGACAAGAGATAGTTTTGTCATTATTTACGGAATCCTTACTCCAGGGAATTAAAGGTATTTCCCATGGGGAAGCCCTGGCTTTGTAACTTTTGTGCCAAAGTGATCTGACAAAGCCTGTATCAGTAAACGTGCTGCGTATATTCAAATTTAGATACACAGTTAAAGTAAGTTATTGTTACACCATAGCCAACAGGCTAAGATGTCAAGTAAAGAAAGAACATGAAAGGTGGCAGGGGGCGGGAGGAGTGTTAATTCTTTGTGGTTTGGATGAAAGATAAGGTTAAGTTGAATTTGAATTATAAAAGTGCTTTGATTATCAATCAAACCAACATAAGTCTATCTACAGTAGGGGTTCTCTGCCATGTCTGCCATGGCTACCTATTGGAATTACTTAGGGAGCTTTAAACATACTGGTGCCTAAGTCCCACTCCCCAAAGAACAAGCTTTAATTGAGCTGAGATGCAGCCTAGGTGTCAGGAGGTTTTAACACTCCAGAAGTGATTCTAATGTGCAGCTGGGCTGGGAGCCACTGCCCTGCCGGGTGGGGTCATGAACCCAGGGGTATTTTGTATGCCAGCCACGCCACCAAGTGGATGGAACAGGCAGACCAGCTAGACAAATTGCGGTTGGAACAGTTTTCTGAATCATTCATGAAATTCTCCCCTCTTACAATAAAAAAAGTTTTGTGTGTTTCTGAGGGTTTTTTTGGGGGGTTGGGACACAAAATGGTATTTACCCCACTTTAGAGTTGCTTTTAAAAACTTGGGAAACATTATAAATATATCCCTTAAGAGAACATATCCATGAGGAATATTATTGGTTTTAATTTTTTTATTCCATTAAAGCCCTTTTGACCTGTTTTTCAAAAACTCAAGAAGCAAGCAATAATGGATGGATTTTTTTAAACGGTAGGTTTTGTGTTTGCAAAAATCTGATTCAGAGGCCTATCGTTTGGGTCTGCTAACAGAATTCTCTGAAAACAGTAACATCTAAACAAATTATTTAATTTAACCACCTGCCTCATGAAGTTCTGTTGTATTTTGAGAATACCTTATTCTGATAAAGGAAAAAATAATCAATTTTATACTATACCTTCTAAAATAAAAGCACTTGTCAGAAAACAATCATACTTGCTTTTTAGTCAAGTTGGCCTCATTTTTTCACAGACCAACACCTTTTATGTTTCTAATGTAGAAACTATCCATTGATAAGAAGAAACGCTTTGGAAAATTTTATTTAAAAATATTGGACATGGAAAATTAATTGTTTTAATTGGTGAGAGATATTAAAAAGGCATTCACCCAAATACCTTTGACTTGTTTTCTTAAGAAGTTCAAAATCTCTCTGGAAAAACTAGAGAACACAAGGTATTAAGCTACTTCATTTCCTAGAAGAAATTCTATTTGTGTTAAAATGTTTCGTTCTTCAGAAAAAATGTTCCCATAACTTGGAACTTCCTAAGTGGTGAGCCTTGATGACACAGAGTGCTGCAAATGAGCTGAAGCCAGCCTCATCAAAGATGTGGATCCCCTCAAGCTTTGGGGTGGCCAGGTGGGGCCTGAGTGGTCAGAGCACTCCCACCAGGGTTGATCAGCTTCTTCCATTTGCTCCTTGTGTTGCCATAATGTGAAAAGAAGTGGGAAAGCTCTGCACTAACTAATGCTTTACATGGTATTTGGCTACTTCTTCAAGCAACGATCTCTTAACGTCAAGGGCAAGACTTTCTTCCCCTGGTAGTCCACACCCTTGCTCAGATGCAGAAGTGGCTATGTCTTAGAGAGTGCAAACATGTCAAGACAGCTTATCCAGGGTTCCTGTTTAGCCTCTAAGATTTTCGAGACCCACATCAAAAGCCTGTCAAGCAGGCTTGGCCATCACCTATAAATGAATAAAGGAAAGGGCTCTGGAAGGTGCTTCCCAATGGAAGATTCTTCACAATGCTACCTTCAAAAGTGGGTCTGGTCATAAAATCAATCCAACAATAGAGGGATGGAGAGGAAGGGAGGTTTTTCTGATGATATTTAATTACACACGTCATTGTTATTGTGATGCAGGGGGATTGAGCCTAATGGTCTAATTGAGCCTAAAAGAAACAGTTCTCAGAAATGACTGCAATTAAGGTTACTTTTTTCTAAAGTACTGGGGTGCGGGGAGGAGAGGGAGGAGGAGGAATAACCAGAGGATGGGAAGAGAGAAATTAGGTAGAATAAGAAAAGGGAATTCCCGGGGACTCCTCTGAAAAGCCTTAAGTTTATAATCCATGGGGAACCTGATTCCTTCCAGAGGCAGATTATGGACAAAGTGTTTATTGCCGTAAAGGGAAGTTAAACTGTTCAGATCAGAAGCTGAGCACAACAGGCCAAAGTTGTGTACGTGGATATACTATAACCAATGAGGCAGCACAGAGGAGGTTAGAGGAAACATGAAATGGTGCATAAAGACTCTTCTTGAAAGGCTAAGCACATCCCACTATTGTTGGGTTGATTTTATGGCCAGACCCAGTTTTGAAGGTAGCATTGTGAAGAGCCATCGATTGGGAATTGGGATGCTCCCTCATAGACTGAAAGGTGCTTAAGTGCTCACGCTGGAGTGGAACAGATGCTGCTTTTCCTTACACTTTCTTTCATCCTGTACACAGTGAACAGCATAGTTGATAAATGAGACCAAGGCATGCTCAGAAAGCCACCTCCACAACAGCCTGGAGGCTCACTCAGCACCTCCTCACTCACTCACTCACTCATTCACCATGTTCTTGGTTCTCTCCAGGTCAGTTACGCCTCCTCCAGCAGACTCCTTAGCAACAAGAATCAATTCAAGTCCTTCCTCCGAACCATCCCCAATGATGAGCACCAGGCCACTGCCATGGCAGACATCATTGAGTATTTCCGCTGGAACTGGGTGGGCACAATTGCAGCTGATGATGACTATGGGCGGCCAGGGATTGAGAAGTTCCGAGAGGAAGCTGAGGAAAGGGACATCTGCATTGACTTCAGTGAACTCATCTCCCAGTACTCTGATGAGGAAGAGATCCAGCATGTGGTGGAGGTGATTCAAAATTCCACGGCCAAAGTAATCGTGGTTTTCTCCAGTGGCCCAGACCTTGAGCCCCTCATCAAGGAGATTGTCCGGCGCAATATCACAGGCAAGATCTGGCTGGCCAGTGAGGCCTGGGCCAGCTCCTCCCTGATCGCCATGCCCGAGTACTTCCACGTGGTTGGAGGCACCATTGGATTTGCTCTGAAGGCTGGGCAGATCCCAGGCTTTCGGGAATTCCTGAAGAAGGTCCATCCCAGGAAGTCTGTCCACAATGGTTTTGCCAAGGAGTTTTGGGAAGAAACATTTAACTGCCACCTCCAAGAAGGTGCCAAAGGACCTTTACCTGTGGACACCTTTCTGAGAGGTCACGAAGAAAGTGGAGGCAGGTTTAGCAACAGTTCGACAGCCTTCCGACCCCTCTGTACAGGGGATGAGAACATCAGCAGTGTTGAGACCCCTTACATAGATTACACACATTTACGGATATCCTACAATGTGTACTTAGCAGTCTACTCCATTGCCCATGCCTTGCAAGATATATATACCTGCTTACCTGGGAGAGGGCTCTTCACCAACGGCTCCTGTGCAGACATCAAGAAAGTTGAGGCGTGGCAGGTGCGTCCTTCACTTATATAGCAATTTGCTGTATAATAAAGCAGAGTTGGGCTTCTACTCCAGGCAAGAAAAATAGTGGTTACTTGAAAAGGGCAATATTTATTTATTTATTTTTTTTTTTTTTTTTTTTTGAAACGGAGTCTCGCGCTGTCACCCAGGCTGGAGTGCAGTGGCCGGATCTCAGCTCACTGCAAGCTCCGCCTCCCGGATTCACGCCATTCTCCTGCCTCAGCCTCCCGAGTAGCTGGGACTACAGGCGCCCGCCACCTCACCCGGCTAATTTTTTGTATTTTTTAGTAGAGACGGGGTTTCACCGTGTTAACCAGCATGGTCTCGATCTCCTGACCTCGTGATCCGCCCGACTCGGCCTCCCAAAGTGCTGGGATTACAGGCTTGAGCCACCGCGCCCGGCCGAAAAGGGCAATATTTAAATGAGGCCACTAAATGGAGTGTTGGATTCAAAGTACTTTTTTTAAATCTTGAGCAACTGACTTGAGCAAAATTGATAGTAATTTGATTATCTATTTAAAGCCTTGAGTCAACTGTTCTTTAGTCCAGTGGTTCAGAATAACTAAAGTATGGTCCCCAAAAGTTTTCAAATATCCCAGAACAGATTTAGTAATGAGTGGGGTATTTTTCTAATGTCTAAATTATCAATATTGTTCCCTTGTGAGTAAAGTATCTTTTGAGTACCTATTATGTTCCATATACTAAGTGGCATAAAGCTAGTATTATTGTGTTCAGTCACCACTTTTGCCATTACATTACGACAGCCTATACCAAGCCACCCAGCAGGTCAGCTAAGTGCGACTTAGGACAAAAGCAAATCAAAGGCACAGAAAACAAAAACTCTTTGTAAAAAGATTTGATATTGAATGTTTCAAAAAGAAGTACTGAAGTCGTTATCGTAGGAAAAATCAGAACTTCAGAGGAGTTCCCACACTTGTTTAGCCTTGTTTTGTATTTTTGAATTACACACAGGACAGACATCATAATCTTTTTCATTTCAAGAGCTTATATCCTAAATAGCTGTTTGGGTCTTGCATATGTGCCTTATTTTTTCAATCAGACCATGTTTTACACTCCTTTTGTATTTTCCTTAGTTCCAAACTGACCTATCAGAGAGACTGCATGACAGTGGAGAGGGCGGGGACTCCTGAATTTGAATGGAATGTCCCAGCCTCCAGTGCCCCCATTTCCTAGCTGTGTGATCTTAGGCAAACCATGGTTGTAAGTCACAGTGTCTCCATCTGTGACACAGACTTAATGTCTAGCTTACTTTCCACTCAAGGTTCTTTTGACTTAGGTTCGTGACATTAAATGACATGATATATGTAAAAGCAATTTGTAAACTTTCAAACTCTAAACAGATGTATGATTATTATAGTAGAATTTCAGTACACCTCTAATTTATCCATCATTGAGATAAAAATGATAACTAGAACAGCTTTGTGTACAGAACCCAACCACCACAAACCCTTTGGGAAGGATAACAAGAAGCAAAAAGCATACAACTTGTATCAGTCACTGTAGAGATTCTCATGAAAGACAAGGAGTGACTGTCTAAGTTGGTCGAATGAGTCAGAATCTACAAGTTCTCAGCCCTTCTTTTATGGGAACCTCTCACCCAACCATCACTGTTGGCTAAAATTTCTAACTTCTGTGGGGTACTCAGAGCTTCCTTCTTCACATGGAACCCCTACCCTGTCAAGATAGAGGTGCTGTAATAAAGGTCAGAAACTCTAAAGTCTTCAGGAGTGATGATGCTAAGGTGTAGGGTTTTAAGTAGGAGGAGTAAGGGGACAATCTTTTAGGTGGTTGATACTATCATCTTTTCTTTCTTACCTTTCATGTCCAGTGCAAGGAGGACCCCAACTCGAAAAAACTTCAAGACAAGGGTAGGGTTGAAGGAAAAACAGGTTTCAAGGGGGAAACTTGGCAGTTCTACCCTTCAATGGCTCCTCTTCCAGATAAGGAAATAAAATTCAGATGGTCAAGACCACAGCTTGGACCTGTGAGAGAAAAAAAAAGCCATGACAGGCAACAGTCACAACTGGGACTTTTAGTTGTGTAATAGAAAGCCCTAACCAAATTGGCATAAACAAAAAAAGAGGAAATGTAGTGGGTCATGTTACTAAAAATCTCAGAAGTGTTCCAGGTACAGCTAGGTATTTTCATCTCATCTTTCTGTTCTTCATTCCCCAGGGTTAGCAATTTTCAGCCTCTGTAGCAGCTTGAAGCTAGGATCTCCTTACTTCCCAAGATATCCTGTAAAAGTTCCAGAAACCACATTTATTGACCATTCCTAGGTAATGGATCCATCCCTAATGCTAGCAGTCCTCCAGACTACATAGACTTAGAGTAAGGGGGGAGTGAATCTCCAGTGAGAAGTCAGGATGCCATTATCAAAAGGAGGAAGAAATAGAAGCAAAGCAGCCAACATTCAAAATGTCCACTACACAGACACTTCACCCAACCATGGCCCAGGTAAAGATATGTTCTCCTGACTCTTACATGGTCTGGCAAAATCCCCCCAGGAGAGAGCACAGATGGGAAAATGGGATCAGAACTCTAGGGAGGAATAACATGGGATATTGGCCAAAATGTCCTGAGTGCTTGGTGTGGATCTCCTTTGAGCCTCAGGAACCTAGGTTGTTGGGCGGGCATTCCAGAATTTGAGATCTTGGCCAGGGGATGAACTAGCAATTATTAATTCTCATTATTAAGACCTATATCTTCATCAGGAAATCAACTAGCAATTATTCATTCTCAATATTAAGGCCTATATGGAAATTTATCACCTATAATCTAATCCAAGTCTCCAGCTAGAACTCCATGTCTGCCTTCTCTCAGTTCTTCCCCTGTAAGCCAACCTGCGTGACACCTCCTCACAAATCACTCATTAGTTTTTGGCACAGTATCTTTGCATAGGCCATAGCCCACACCAGAAGGGCCATCAATTTTTATCTCTCCTGTCATTTTCCACCATGAACATTTAAATTGTTTTCCAAATCTACTTTCCCCTGGAAGTCTTTTCAAATCATATTCCCACAACACACTTTCTGATCATTCTTGCTTCCTCATTTTTGATGTTTATATACCCACCTTAAGCTTCCACATCTCTTCAGTTGACTGTAGTAGACACTTATTAGTTAAAATTCTGGTTATAAGGGTCAATCGCAAATTTTTTCATTTCTCTCTCCTCAAAAAAATATATATCAATCAACTCATATGCCTCCAAAGTAGCACTAGCAGGTGATTTATGAGCATACAACCCACAATTGCCTTCTGACCTCTTCTTGGAGACCCTCAAGCCCTCCTCACATCCCTTCTCAGCTCTCTCTTCACTACTCCTTTGCTGTACTCTAAGCTTCATAAGATCAGGAACCATGCCTGTATTGTTCATCTGTATGTGCAGAATGCCTGATGCTGGAATATTCATAGAATGAATGAAGGAGTGAATAGCAGTCTAGTTGATTTGACCTGTCAGCACTACCTAGAGGCCTTTGAAGGGAACTGTTTGAGCCAACAACCCGTTCTTGAATCAATCACCGTGGCCAAAGTATTCTAGGCTCTGTTTGGACAAGCTTTAGTCACATCCCCACCATCAAGTTTGAATGGAACATCATGTAAGTACGAAATCACCTTCTTTCTTCTCTCAGGATGATCATGCACAAGGTGTGCTTCATACTCTCCTGCACCTCACACCAATACTCACTAGTCAAAAAACAGGCATGCAGCCATGGTGAGGATGGAAGTCAGATGGAGCTGATCTTTCTAGGAATTGCTGGTACTGCTGGAAGTTGGGGAATGGGGGATAAATTGTGGGGACAGCCAGAGAAGATGGAAGGGAGATAAAAAAAACATGGCTGGGATTAGAGAAGGGAATTGGGCCTGCATCTTCCCCCATGCTCTTACCACAGGAATTGGGCAAGAAGCATCAAGTTCATTATCTGTGTGACCTGGCCCTCATTATCTGTGTAAGAGCTGGAAGTCCTAGACCGGCGGGGAGTTTCTAATCTCTAGCGTTCAGCTTAATTCAATTGACGCAACTAAGAATGTGTGCCAAGAGGTGATTCCCATTTATGCTGATAATGAGCAACCATTTGACTTTAAAATCTTTTAGGGGAAATACCCTAAAATACCACAAGATGGGAATATTATGGCATAAAAAATATGTTAGCTTCGAAGTGCATGCGTGTACTGTATTTGCCCCTCTGTGAGATCTATGTGTCTTTCTGGGTGGTGTTTTCTTTGTGAACCTGTAAGTCTCATTGTGTCTGTATGCTATGTTCTATGTTCAGATCTTTTTCTTTGGTTGTTTGCTTTTTTGAGGCAGAGTCTTGCTCTGTCGCCCAGGCTGGAGTGAAGTGGCAAGATCTCGGCTCACTGCAACCTCCATCTCCCAGGTTCAAGCAGTTCTCCTATGTTCAGATCTTTCTATTAGCTTTTTAAATTTCTCTTCCCCTTCATTTATTCTTTTCCCTCATATTACTCCCCAAATAAAATAAATAATTTGGAAATATATTATATTGGATAATAATCTCAAGTAAAATTTTATATTTCATTTTAAAAGGAACTGTCAGTTCCTTTTTAAAACATTTTTAAAAGCAAAAGAGGCCAGGCGCGGTGGCTCACACCTACAGTCTCAACACTTTGGGAGGCCAAGGTGGTTGGATCACAAGGTCAGGAGTTCAAGACCAGCCTGGGTAACATGGTGAAATCCCGTCTCTACTAAAACTACAAAAAATTAGCTGAGTGTGGTGGCATGCACCTGTAGTCCCAGCTGCTTGGGAAGCTGAAGCAGGAGAATCACTTGAACCTAGGAGGCAGAGGTTGCAGTGAGCCAAGATCACACCACTGCACTCCAGCCTGAGCAACAGAGCAAGACTCCGTCTCTAAATAAATAAATAAATAAATAAATAAGAAAAAGAGTGTTCTCTCTCGGGCAGATATCTAAATTATCTTTTAACTTATGTTGCTTTTTTGTGGATCAATGATTATCAATTTAAAGATTCCCTGTCATTACTCTTAAGAGTGAAATGGTTTTCATCTCCATCTTCCCTGTTATGTGAATTAAAGGCAAGATACTATGCAGAAAATAAAATGCCCAAATGCAAAAATTGCAAGTCAACCTGCCAAAAGAAATATTAAAGATGTTTAAAGAGGTGACTTAGAGATATGACTTGGTAAGCATAATAATTGATTGATTATAAGTGGATGACATACAAATTTTGAGTAGAAAATATTCCACATTTATGTGATTTTATTTATATACCTGCTGTGAGGACATACTACAATACAATTCAGGTTAGGATTTGAAGTAAGGAAAAAAAAATCATTGGAGATGAGTCTTGAAGAGTAGATAGGATTTGTGGATATGGAGAAGGATCTACTGTACTCCTTGGAGGAAGAGTCACAAAATGTCCTGCTAAGCAAAAGAATACAGACAAAAAAATAGTACATAGTGTATTATTTCATTTATGCGACATTCTGTCTCTACTGACAGAAAGAAAGCAGATCATTGGTGGCCTAAGGCTGCAAGTGGGTAGAGGCTGACTTTAAGGGACACCACAGAACCTTTTGGGATGGTGGCAGTGGTAGTTACCAAGCATATACATTTGCCCAAACTCAGAACTACACACTTAAAATGAGTGTATATAAATTATACCTCAAAAAAGTTGATGAAAAAAATAATGGAAAGTCCGCAGATAGGGAAATCCTGGCTATGCATGGAGATCAGGATGTCATTCAGGTTAGACCATTTTCCCAATCATGGCCCCTCATGTTGCCATAAGCGTTACACATCTCTACCATTTCATTTTTAAAATATGTCCGTTTTCTCAACCTACATTTGTACCAGTTAACCTGTTGTAACTAGAGATAGACAACTTAATAGATGTCTAATTTCACTCCTGCATGTGAGTAGGTAGTATAGTGTAATGGTTAACTGTTTGGAATCTCAAGCCAGACTGAGTTGGTTTAAATTTTAATGGCCACCTAATTGCTTTATGACCTCAGGCAGTCACTTAGTGTCCTTGTGCCTCACTTTTCTCTCTCACCTGAGAAATAGAGATCATGAAACTTATAAGTTTATTATGAGGATAATGTTAGTTAATATGCACAGAGTGCTTAGGGTAGTGCCTGTATACTATGTTCAGTAAATATTCTTGAGTATTATTCTTTCATAGGTGAGGAAGGTAAGACCCAGAGAAGTCGGAATGATTTTCCTAAAGTAATATATCTAGCTAGTAAGAAAGCCACATCTGCTCCAGGTGATCTGTTCCCCAAAGAGGCCACAGGAGTTGCTAAAAGAACCAGTTTTGCCTTCTGAGCACCACATGCCTTCTAGCTCCTGAGAGGCTGCCAGATCAGCCAGTGGTCTCCAAGTGAAGACACTGGTCCACTACCTTGAACCCTGGGTGTTCACCAATTGTCCTGACACCTCGGTCCTTACACAAAGAGAAAGTATAGTGTGCAAATAATTGGGAGTGGATACAACCAATCAGGTCGGAGTCTATTAAACATCTCTTTGTCCATCATGAATATTATTGCATTTCTTCTTTCTAAAACAGTGCCTGCTTGGCCAGTAGTGGTTCCTCAATAAATACTTGTTGAATAAACAAATGAATAAAGAAAGAAAATGGGACAAAAATAACTCCTGAGAGGACAGTGACACAGTACCTAGATATAGGCACAGATAAGGGAGATCAGTGATCTCAGAGAAGTGGTCAGAAAACTCTTACACAACAAACCACAGTAATGCTGACTTCATAAACTGGGGCTGAAACTTAGCTCTGCATTATCAACAAAGTAAATTACATGAAAGAAAACATGTTTTGGTAAGGATTTTAAGACTATAAACAGGGTTTTTGAGGTACAAAGATCCAGAAACCATTAAATTTTAAATTATTCTTATATTTTTAACTGATGTAGGCCCCCTAAGAATCTTTATCAGGAACAATTTATTAGCCTAATTTGTACCAATAAATATGCCTAAAAGAAGAAAAGAAGCAACTTCAAAAAAATTATTTTGGCCTTTTTATTTGGTTGCTTGTTTTTGTTTGTTTGGGTTTAGAATTTAGATCATATTTTCAGTCTTACTTAGCCTGATTCAGTCCAACTGAACTGGTTAGAACTTCCAGTATAATCTTGTATAGATACAGTGAAAACAGACATTGCTGTCTGCATCTGATCTCAGGGGGAAAGCGTTCAGTCTTTCACCACTAAGTATGATGCTAACATTCATATATGCCCTTTACAGAGTTGAGGAAGTTCCCTTTTATTCCTATATTGCCGAGAGCTTTTATCAGGAATGGAAGTTGGATGTTATCAGTACTTTTTCTGTATCTATTCAGAAAAGCATGTGGTTTTTCTTTTGTAGTATATTAATGTAGTTGAATGTCAAACCAATCTTTCGTTCCTGGGATTAATCCTACTTGGTCATAATGTATATTCCTTTTTGTACATGTATTTGTGTGTTTAATTTACTAAAATTTGGTTAAGAAATTTTGCTTCTGTGTTCATGAGGACTATTGGTCTATAGTTTTATTTTCTTGTAATATCTTTGCCTGGTTTTGGTGTCTGAGTAATGATGACCTCAGAATGAGTTTGGCAATATTGACTCCTTTTTTGATATTCTATAAGACTTTTGTAGAATTTGTATGAATTCTTCCTTAAATCTTTGGCAGAACTCATCAGTGAAGCCACCTTTAGTTGGTTTTCTTTGTGGGATTGTTTTGTTTTGTTTTGTTTTGAGATGGAGTCTCACTCTGTCACCCAGGATGGAGTAAAGTGGCGTGATCTTGGCTCACTGCAACCTCTGCCTCCCAGGTTCAAGAGATGCTTCTGCCTCAGCCTCCCGAGTAGCTGGGATTACAGGCATGAGCCACCACCACCAGCTAATTTTTGCATGTTTAGTAGAGATGAGGTTTCACCATGTTGACCAGGCTGGTCTCTAACTCCTGGCCTCAAGTGATCCACCCACCTCGGCCTCCCAAAGTGCTGGGATTACAGGCATGAGCCACTGTGCATGGCCTGTGGGAAAATTTTGAACTGCAAATTCAATTTATTTAATGGATAGAATGCTATTTATGTATATATGAGTCAGCTTTGATAGTTTGTCTTTCAAAGACTTTGTCCACATCGTCAAATTTATTGGCGTAACTTTATTTGTAATATTGTTTATGATGTTCTCAGACTATCATTATAATGCCTGCAGCATCTATAGTGATGTCACTTCTCTAATTTATCATACTGTAAATATGCATCTTCTCTCTTTTTTCAGATCAGTCTGACTAGAGATTCATCAACTTTATTAATCTTCTCAAAGAATCAGCTTTTGACTTTAGTGATTTTTCTCTATATTTTTGTTGTCTATTTCATTTATTTCTACTCTGATCTCTGTCATTTCCTTTCTTCTGATTTATTCTAGTTTAATTTGCTCTCCTTTTTCTAGTTACTCATTTGGAAACTGGAGTCATTGATTTAAAAACCTTTCTTATAATATAGACATTTAGTGCTATAAATTTCACTGTAAATATTGTATTAGCTGCATCCCTCAAATTTTGATATGCTGTGTTTTCATTTTAATTCAGTTTAAAATACCTTCCAACTTTCCTTTTGATTTCTTCTTTGGCCCTCAGGTTTAGAAGTGTGTTATTTGGTTTCCAAGTTTCCGGTGATTTTTCCAAACATTTTTCTGTGATTTGTTTTTAATTTAATTCCATTGGAGTCAACATACTCTGTTTAATATTAATATTTTTAAATTTATTAAAACTCGCTTTATAATCCCGAATATGATTTATCTTGATAAATATTTTGTGTTCTTGAAAAGAATGTATATTCTGTTGTTGGGATGACTGTTCTGTAATTATCAATTAGATCAAGTTGGTTGATAGTACTGTCCAAGTCTTTTAAGTCTCATATTTTTATTGATTTTCTGCCTACTTCTTTCAGCTAATACAGATGCCTTATTGACCTTATTTTTCTCATTTATCCTCAGACTGATAAAAACCTCCTCATGGGCACCACTTGTCCACATAGTCATGCTGGATACCTACAGGTTTAATATCTATTCTATTAATCATGCACTCAAAAGACATAGTTTGAGTATCCACTAAAATCTAGGCCCTCTACAAACCACTGGAGATACGGAAAGAAATAACACAGTTCCTGCTTTAGAGAATTTTGGTCTAATGAAGTGTAGGTACAAAATTCCTAGCCACAAAGATTCTGGGGTGCTTTCTTCTCCAGATAAGATGTTTACATTGCCATGTCTTCCCTCCTGCCTACCCTTTATCTCCCTGCCACATCCAAAGTTGGACTTGCCATGTCTCATTACTCAACTCGCTACACCAAGTATCCTAGAGGCTACCTTGTTATCAAGGTTCCTGCCAATTACAAATGTCAGTTTCAATAATTAAGTCATATTTGGATTTTTAAAGTCTTTTTCCATGCCTTCCTTTTTGTAACAGCTTTATAAGATGTAATTCACATGTCACACAATTCAGTCATTTAAAGTATACAATTAAGTGGTTTTTAATATATTCACAGTTATGCAACCATAACCACAATCAATTTTAGAACATTTTCACCACATCAAAAAGCAACTGCATACCCTTTAACTGTCACTCCCTAGGCCCCCAAAGCCCCAGTCTTAGACAAACACTGATCTACTTTCTGCTTCTGTACATTTGGACTTTCCTGGATGTTTCACATAAATAAAATCATAAAACATATGATCTTTTGTGACTGGCTGCTTCTTCCATATTATAACATGTATCAGTACTTCATTCCTTTTTACAGCAAAATAGTATCCCACTGTGTGGATATACCACATTTTATTTATACATTTACCCAACTGATGAACATTTGGGTTGTTCTCACCTTTGGTTGTTATGAGTAATGTTGCTATGAACATTTATGTACAAATGTTTGTGTGGACATATATTTTTATTTTTCCTAGGTATGTACACACACACACACACACACACATACACACACGAGTAGATTTGTTGGGTCAAATGATAACTCTATGTTTAACTTTTTAAGGAACTGCCAAACATTTTTTCCAGTGTGGCTGCACCAGTTTACATCCCCACCAGCAGTCTATGGAAGATCCCAAGTTCTCTACATTTTGATCAGCCCTGTTTCTTATCTAATCCCATACCTTTTTGATATGAAATCTAGCCTCTTTTTTTGCCTTGGCTCCTCTTTACTTATCTTCTGCATTTCCCCTTGTTCTCTAGACATACATGATTCTTGAGAAATTGATCTCTTTACTGGCCCCATAACACATCATGTTTATTCCTAATGTGGTATCTTTGCCCATGCTGTTCCACGGTTTTTAACACCTTCCCTCCCTCTGTCCTTTCCCAGCCAAAATATTTACTATGCCTCAAGCCTGCATTGATCATTTCAGCCCTTTTTAATTTCTATCTCCTCTGAGTTTCTCTGTACTTAGAGATGATACCCCATCAGTTAGCAGTTACCTGTATTTTATCTTGTACTGTTTACTGCTTCATTGAATATTTATGTCTTGTATTTTATCCCCTAATCCATATGAAAACTCTATGAGGATGGGATAACCATGTCTTGTAGTTCTGCAGCCCAGTTCAGAACACACAGTGAATATTTTGTAAATATTTCCTAGTTGATTTATTCCAATAGTATAAAAATCCAGTCTTGTGAGTTTTTTAATGAATACTTAGAAACTTTAAGAAAATGATTTTTGATTGTTTCTCCTTTGAAGTTAGGATTATGGTGGAAATCTCCAGCCCATGCCACCAATAATGCAGAAGACTTGTAGCCAGGGATGAGCTTTAAGTCACTTGTCTGTCCAGTCTGACCAGTGTGAAAGATGACCAGCTAATTATGGAAGGATCTTGTTCAGTTCCCCTCCCCACTTCTACCTTGATGCCAGGAGAGTTCCACTGCAGAGAACTAGTGGACAAAGGAGAGAAGCAGCTTGTTGCCTGGCATGTTAAGAACCAAGGAACTGAAACCTAAATAGGAGGAAGAAATGTATGCTAACTACTACAGCTTTACCACTATATATGCATTTCAATAAGGATGTGTTACTGACCTCTGACAAATATTTGCCACGGACACTGTAAGCAATTTATATTAGAGGTGTAGGATGGTGTTGTAGAAAAGCCATATTCAACCCCCAGCTCCAGCACTTAGTGGCTGTATGACTTTTGCAAATGTCTTGACCTTTCTCTGCCTCTGTTTCATCATCTAGAAAATGAAGATACTAATAATTCTAATCCATAGAGGTGTTGTGAGGATTAAATGACATAGTGCGTATTAAGTATTAGAAGAGTGACTGGCACATAGGAAGTACAAATAAGAGGTAGTTTCCTACGTCTTCACTTTTCTCATCTCCTTTTCCACATGTACAGATACATGGCATGTGGACAAGATAGTGGAAACTCTATGATTAGGATGAAACATTTGCACTGACAAGTCATGGTAGGTACATGAGCTCAAAGTATAGAGGGCTTTGGAAGCTACCTGGAGAAGTTTGAAGCACATTTTATCTGAGTCATGGTAGGTCCCCAGCAGGAAGTGGGAGGGGCATGATTACGGCATGGAGAAGGATGAGCTGGCCATGTCAGAAAGGCCCCCGAGCTGCTAAGAGCAAGGTTTCGAGCAATGCAGGAGGAGGGGCAGTATTAAAGAGCAGAAGAACTGCATGTTCCTCTGAGGGCAAGAAGGATGTGTCAGGACAGGGATGTGTTGGGGTAGAGACAAAAGGATGTACACCACTCTGGGTAGGAGGAAGTCAGGTCACCCCAACAGTGAGGAGGGATAGGAAGTGGAAGTGGAGGTAAAAGAAAGGAGCATGTCTAGAACACCTCCTCTCCACTGACTGCCTTAAGGCCTCAGTAAAAATGAAGGCAAACAAGGTTGTCAACCATCAGAGAAGGTGAGAAGTCACAGGAGAAGACACAAACCCTTAGTAAGAGGCATTCTCCATCTTTTTTGAGGATGGCTCAGCAGTTGGTTGCAGAGCCAGCTAGCAGGGAGTGAGGGGTCCCTCTCCTTCATAGACCTGAGTGGAAAGTCAGGGCAGCCAGGGCCTGCCAGTGGAGCAGTGGTCACAGACTGCAGGTTAGGGGAGGCGCCCAGGGTGCTATGCCTGTGAGCACACACAGTCTATCATAGACTCCTTCCCCAGGCATATCTTGGAGCTACTTATGGATAAATCCAAGTGACTCCTCTTCTGTATTTAATCTTCCTTACTATAAATCAATGTTTGTTTAAAAATAAAGTCAATACAGATATCAATTGTTAAGAAGCAGTGCCATCTCTGGAGTGGAGTGGGACAGGAGAGGTGCTGGCTCATTCCGCGTGTTTGTCATGCATATCAGAATAATGTACGCCTCAGAAAGGCCTATTAAGGCCATTCACTAGATGGGCCCAGCCCAAACGTTGTCTCAGTGTGAGATTAGACATCGGATTTTAGGTACCTTAAAAACAATGATAAATGGCTGGGCGCAGTGGCTCATGCCTGTAACTCCAGCACTTTGGGAGGCTGAGGCAGGATGGTCACTTGAGCCCAGGAGTTCGAGACCAGTGCAGGCAACATAGTGAGACCCTGTCTCTACAAAACCAAAAAAAAACCAGCTCAGAATGGAAGACTGCTGGAGACTCAGGAGGTGCACTGGAAGCTGTGCCCTACACTCACAGGCTGGACCCTGCCTTACTCTCATGTGGTGTCACAGTGACACAAGGCTGGCCTCACGTGAAAGATAAGAGGCTGAGTGCCCACTGCCTCCTCTTGACTGATGTCAGGAACATGTGAGGAAGCAGAGCCAGGAGTCCAGCGATGCTGCAGTAGAGTATAGCAATTAACAGTGCAGGCTTGGGACCCTGGGTGAGATACTTAAAGTTTTCAGTGCCTCAGTTTCCCCAGCAATAAGATCAGCTTAATACTATTTGTTGTGAGGATTCGATTAGATAATGGATATAAAGTACTTAGGGTCGTGCCTCAATGGTAGTAAAAATGACTGATATCTAAAATGTTTACATGACTAACATGTGATATGTGTTAGTAATTATTATGATGACTTTTTTGTGCAAAGACTTTGTGACATAGAAAACCTTATAAAAATTCAAGGATTTGCCATGACTGACAGCAATAATGGCCAGGGCTTCACCCACAGCCTCATCTATTTCTTCCTTCCACCCCACTCTGTGAATTTTGGCAGCAAAGCACTTCCACAGCAGCAGGATCACAGGGAAAGAAAGTGCGGAGAATAAGTGCACTCAGCCATTTCTCCTCTCCTTCCCCAATGCCCAGCTCAGAAGATGCCAGGGATGGGCTCTGGCTTATAAATCCTGCCCGTCCTGGGGCACTTCCAGGTGATGGCACACCTGTAGGACCTTTGACCTGGCCAGTTGCCAGGTGAGATGTCTCCCTTTCCTTTCCCCATCTCCAAAAAAGTGTTTCTTACCCTAATTATAATTTGAATAATAATTAAAGCCCATGGCTTACCAGGGCTGCTGCTAACACAGGCAAGTACTTTGGTGTGAATTAGAAAAAGCTGCCTCTTCCTTAAGTCACATTCCTCCCACTTTGTTGGAACAAGATAGTTTACCGTCGTTGTACAGGGCACAGCCTACCTAATTGGTTCTATGTGGCAGCCATGTGGCTTGTATTCATTCTCTGCTCCTCTTTAGGTCCTGAAGCACCTACGGCACCTAAACTTTACCAACAATATGGGGGAGCAGGTGACCTTTGATGAGTGTGGTGACCTGGTGGGGAACTATTCCATCATCAACTGGCACCTCTCCCCAGAGGATGGCTCCATCGTGTTTAAGGAAGTCGGGTATTACAACGTCTATGCCAAGAAGGGAGAAAGACTCTTCATCAACGAGGAGAAAATCCTGTGGAGTGGGTTCTCCAGGGAGGTAGGTGCTGTCCATCAGAAAACCAGATGTCTCCACCAGGGGCAGGAAACCGTGCTGGGCTTTGGGAGGGCCTTTGGTTTCACCACTGGACTTCCAAAATAAAGAGTCCACTTCCCTGAACTCTCTGGCCACTGCAATCTTGGGGCTCCCTGTGAAATCCGTAGTGTTTAGTGTAAAGAGAAGAATCTCCAGAACCTGAGCCCAGTGCCTTCCTACTGTATTGAAACAGTTTCATTTTTCACGAATATGACTCCCTAGCTAGTCATAAAGTTTCCTTGGCTAAAACTTTCCCTAACCAGAGCAAACTATTTAAGCAAATGTAAACATCGGTCAAGTCAGTGGCTCTCAGCTGGGCCGAGGGCAGGGGAGACAAGTTTTAGAGTGGAGGGGACTGCTTTGGGGTTGTCACAATGACCAGGAAGTATTAATGGCCTTCAGCGCTTGGGGTCCAGGGATACTAAGTGTCCAGCCTGCGTGGGACAATCTTACATGACAAAGAATTGTCCCCACCTCAATGACCAGTAACAGCCATTGAAAGACACTGGAGTCCAAAATGGAGCTGGATGTTTTCAACTGAGTCATTCAGTGTTGTCACCACCCTCACAGCCTGGACAGTTCACACAGAGGTAGTTCACTGTCATCCACTGCTGAACTGTAAACCAAAAGGACAATTTATTCTCCTACTCCAGGAGACCTGTAACAAAGAGGAGGATGCTTGTGTTCCTGAGTATCACTGCATCTGGAAGCCTGTTAATAACCAGAAGCCCACCCCTCAGTCAATTTGCACTTAAGGGAGAGAAACGTGATACACTGGAATGATGACCATTCTGTGATGTTTGTGTCCTAGAATATAGCAGGCTGCTGAGAACCCAGGTCCTCTGTAAGAACACAGATCCTAGACAGGGCATCCTCTTAACTCTCCCAGGAAGCCTGGAAAAGACCCACCACATTTCTATTTGCATTTGACTTCTTATTATCACCTTTGAGCATCTTGACCACTTCTTTTTTATTTTTTATTTTTATTTTTTAGATGAGGTCAGGCTCTCTTGCCTAGGCTGGAGTGCAGTGGCACAATCTCGGCTCACTGCAGCCTCTGCCTCCAAGGTTCAAGCAATTTTCCCACCTCATCCTCCTGAGTAGCTGGGATTACAGGCGCACCACCACGCCCAGCTAATTTTTGTATTTTTAGTAGAGACGGGGTTTCACCATGTTGGCCAGGCTGGTCTCGAACTCCTGACCTCAGGTGATCCACTCTCTTTAGCCTCCCAAAGTGCTCTGGTGACAGACGTGAGCCACCACGCCCAACCATCTTGGACCACTTTTTATAACATAACCAAAGACTCACTTCATCTTCTTATCAAATGCTTCTTAGGTTGGACAGGTTCCTGATGAGATGCTACAATTTCACTGTTACCCAGTATGTAGATGGGTTACCCCTGGGAAGGTCTCCTATAGACAGTGAATCTCATCCACAGTGTGCCATTTTTAATAGCTTCCACCTCAGAGGGTGGGTTCTCAATTATAAGCATGTCATGACCTTTTCCAGATGGAGATTTGGGGGTTCCAGATGTTGTATTCCTCTGTCCACTAATTGTACCATTGTCTAATTTATCACGCATTTTCACTGACTGGAGTCTAAATTGATCAGCTATACTGCCACCTGTTTATCCCTGTTGGATCATCCAGGTTATCTTTCACCCCCATTAATGCATAGAATTGAATTATCTAATGGCACATGTCTCCTCTCCACTGCAGCAGGGAACTATCTCCTGTACAGTTCTCCATAGCCCTAATGTCCTCTCCCAGGCTATGTACATCATTGGCTTAAACACTGATAAATGAATAACAGGGAACTCTCATAAATTCTGTCACTTATGTTCTTGGAATAGTTGACACAGTTACAAGTTAAATCTAATTTTTCCATAGAAACATTACCTCAAACCTAGCACACAGTGGATACTCAACAAATCTTAGGATCTACTCTATTATTTTCTGTACTGTTTGTGGAAATGACCACAAAAATATCATCTATATTTAACTATAAATTATATATTAATGACTTCCCTACATGTTTCACAAAGTTGTTATTGAGATCAAATGAGATCAAGGATGAAAAGTGTATGATAAACTGAATCATACTATTAATATATAAATGCAAAGTATTATTAATATGGCATTATACTTAACTGATGTTCTCAATTTTCTTACAAATGTAGCACTAAATTTAGAGCTAGATAGATCTTTAAAGATCCTTATATTCAAGCTTCCAATTTGAAGTTGATGCCACTGAGGTTTTGGGATGCAAAGGTGACTTGTCAGGCCAAACAGATGGTCAGTATAAAAGCTGAGACTATGTTCTTCCATTTGTTTGTGTCCTCTTTGATTTCACTGAGCAGTGGTTTGTAGTTCTCCTTGAAGAGGTCCTTTACATCCCTTGTAAGTTGGATTCCTAGGTATTTTATTCTTTTTGAAGCAATTGTGAATGGAAGTTCATTCATGATTTGGCTCTCCGTTTGTCTGTTACTGGTGTATAAGAATGCTTGTGATTTTTGCACATTTATTTTGTATCCTGAGACTTTGCTGAAGTTTCTTATCAGCTTAAGGAGATTTTTGGCTGAGACACTGGGGTTTTCTAAATATACAATCATGTCATCTGCAAACAGGGACAATCTGACTTCTTCTTTTCCTAACTGAATACCCTTTATTTCCTTCTCTTGCCTGATTGCCCTAGCCAGAACTTCCAACACTATGTTGAATAGGAGTGGTGAGAGAGGGCATCCCTGTCTTGTGCCAGTTTCCAAAGGGAATTTTTCCAGTTTTTTCCCATTCAGTATGATATTGGCTGTGGGTTTGTCATAAATAGCTCTTATTATTTTGAGATATGTTCCATCAATACTGAATTTATTGAGCGTTTTTAGCATGAAGGGCTGTTGAATTTTGTCAAAGGCCTTTTCTGCATCTATTGAGATAATCATGTGGTTTTTGTCTTTGGTTCTGTTTATATGCTGGATTACGTTTATTGATTTGCATATGTTGAACCAGACTTGCATCCCAGGGATGAAGCCCATGCTCATGGATAGGAAGAATCAGTATCATGAAAATGGCCATACTGCCCAAGGTAATTTATAGATTCAATGCCATCCCCATCAAGCTACCAATGAGTTTCTTCACAGAATTGGAAAAAACTGCTTTAAAGTCCATATGGAACCAAAAAAGAGCCACATTGCCAAGACAATCCTAAGTCAAAAGAACAAAGCTGGAGGCATCATGCTACCTGACTTCAGACTATACTACAAGGCTACAGTAACCAAAACAGCATGGTACTGGTACCGAAACAGAGATATAGACCAATGGAACAGAACCGAGTCCTCAGAAATAATACCACACATCTACAGCCATCTGATCTTTGACAAACCTGAGAAAAACAAGAAATGGGGAAAGGATTCCCTATTTAATAAATGGTGCTGGGAAAATTGGCTAGCCATAAGTAGAAAGCTGAAACTGGATCCTTTCCTTACTCCTTATATGAAAATTAATTCAAGATGGATTAGAGACTTAAATGTTAGACCTAATACCATAAAAACCCTAGAAGAAAACCTAGGTAATACCATTCAGGACATAGGCATGGGCAAGGACTTCATGTCTAAAACACCAAAAGTAACGGCAACAAAAGCCAAAATTGACAAATGGGATCTCATTAAACTAAAGAGCTTCTGCACAGCAAAAGAAACTACCATCAGAGTGAACAGGCAACCTACAGAATGGGAGAAAATTTTTGCAATCTACTCATCTGACAAAGGGCTAATATCCAGAACCTACAAAGAACTCAAACAAATTTACAAGAAAAAAACAACCCCATCAAAAAGTGAACAAAGGATATGAACAGACATTTCTCAAAAGAAGACATTCATACAGCCAACAGACACATGAAAAAATGCTCATCATCACTGGCCATCAGAGAAATGCAAATCAAAACCACAATGAGATACCATCTCACACCAGTTAGAATGGCAATCATTAAAAAGTCAGGAAACAACAGGTGCTGGAGAGAATGTGGAGCAATAGGAACACTTTTACACTGTTGGTGGGATTGTAAACTAGTTCAACCATTATGGAAAACAGTATGGCGATTCCTCAAGGATCTAGAACTAGAAGTACCATATGACCCAGCCATCCCATTACTGGGGATATACCCAAAGGATTATAAATCATGCTGCTATAAAGACACAGGCACACGTATATTTATTGCGGCACTATTCACAATAGCAAAGACTTGGAATCAACCCAAATGTCCATCAGTGACAGACTGGATTAAGAAAATGTGGCACATATACACCATGGAATATATATGTAGCCATAAAAAAGGATGAGTTTGTGTCCTTTGTAGGGACATGGATGCAGCTGGAAACCATCATTCTCAGCAAACTATCGCAAGAACAGAAAACCAAACACCGCATGTTCTCACTCATAGGTGGGAACTGAACAATGAGATCCAATGAGATCACTTGGACTCGGGAAGGGGAACATCACACACCGGGGCCTATCATGGGGAGGGGGGAGGGGGAAGGGATTGCATTGGGAGTTATACCTGATGTAAATGATGAGTTGATGGGTGCTGACGAGTTGACAGGTGCAGCACACCAACATGGCACAAGTATACATATGTAACAAACCTGCACGTTATGCACATGTACCCTAGAACTTAAAGTATAATAATAATAAAAAAAAATAAAAAATAAATGAAAAAAAAAAAGCTGAGACTAGACTCCAAGGACCCTAACTTAGACCTCAGTGCTCCATTCCCTACACTACACTACCAATAATTCTTTCCTTGTTTTGCTGCAACAAATAAGAAGTAAAAGAGACACCTTAATTAGGGGCTTGGAATTCAGATGAGCTTCCTTGGCCAGAATTGGACAGGCATCTTTAACAAGACTGTTGAGGAGCCTTGGAGATACTTGACTGCTTTTTGGAAAAATGGATCTTTCTGATGGCTACCTCAGCCCACTCCTGTGGTGATAGGATTTCTCTTTAGCTGATGGTTGCTGAAGGATGCAGTAAGAGGACCCAGATGGAGACATTCTTCTAAGCCTTGACTGGTACAAAGCAGAGTCTGGTGTAGTGAAAAGTGTAGACTTTGAAGACCGACCTCATCGCGAATCTCAGCTCTCCAGTCTCAAGCCATTGTGTGACCTTCAGCTTGTTCCTTAACCATTAACAAGAAGAGAAAAAGAGGCATGGCAGACATTGCTATCAGCCCTCATTATTTATACTCCTCTTTTTCTTTAAAAATAGAACTCCATTTTAGCTGGACATATGACTACCCAGATTCAAGATGACATTTTTCAGCCTTCATTTCTACTAAGTGTGGCCATGTGATTAAATCCTGGAGAATGGGATGTAAGTGGCAGTGTTGTGGGATGATTCTGGGAACCTTCTTTAAGAAAGTGCTTGCAGGTATCCTTTGCTCTCTTCTTCATCCCTTCCTCTATCTTGCCTCCTGGAAACCAAATGCCACTATCAAGGACTATGAGGCAAAGACAAACATGTCAGAACCACCAGGTAGAAAGAGTCTAGGTGTCCAACATTGTGGAGTGCTATATCACTCTAGACCACATCCCTAGACATTTATATGAGACAGAAATACAGTTGTCTTGTTGGAGTTATTATTTTGAAATTGTTGGCACTCACAGCCTAGCAGAAACCAAGAAGGAAAGCTACTAAATTTATTTTGTGATGATAATATAATCTTGATACCAAAAACAGATAGAACAATACAAGCAAAGACAATTATAGGACAATATTCTTTATATATGTAGATGCTCAAATCCTAAATAAAATATCACCAAACATAGACCAGCAATGTATAAAATAAACATCATCTCCTAGTAGAGTTAGCAGTGAATGTACGGGAATGTAATGATAGCCAAACTTACAAAGTTCATAAATGTAGCTTATTACATTAGCAGAATAAAAGATAAAAGTTCTACAATGTCAGCAGACACAGAAAAAGTATCCATTAACATTCAATACCCTCTCAGGTTAAAAACAAAAATTTCATTAATCTAGGAATAGAAGAGAACCTCACTTTACCTTGGTAAAAGATACAGCAACCATCATTCTTTTTTCATTTTATTTCTTTTAAGTTCTGGAGTACATGTGCAGGATGTGCAGGTTTATTACATAGGCAAATGTGTGCCATGGTGGTTTGCTGTACCTGTCAACCTATCGCCTGGGTATTAAGCCTAGCATGCACGAGCTCTTTTCCCTAATGCTCTCCACTCCCCCCACCCTTTCCGGACAGGCCCCAGTGTTGTTCTCCACCCTGTGTCCAGTGTTCCCGTTGTTCAGCTCACACTTATAAGTGGGAACATGGGGTGTTTGGTTTTCTGTTCCTGCAAAACGTAATTCATCACATAAACAGAACTAAAGACAAAAAGCACATGATTATCTCAATAGACACAGAAAAGGCCTTTGATAAAATTCAACATCCCTTCATGTTAAGAACTAAATAAACTAGGTGTTGAAGGAACATACCTCAAAATAATAAGAGCCATTTATGACAAACCTACAGACAATATTATACAGAATAGGCAAAAGCTGAAAGCATTCCCCTTGAAAACTGGCACAAGACAAGGATGCCCTCTCTCACCACTCTTATTCAACGTAGTATTGGAAGTTCTGGCCAGGGCAATCAGGCAAGAAAAAGAAGTAAAGCATATTCAAATAGGAAGAAAGGACGCAACCATCATTCTTTAATGGGGAAAATTTAGAAGCATTCCTAGTGTGGGTTTGGAAAACAGGGCCTTTAGCTTTCATTCAGTGATTGAATGGGTTGGCAACTTAAGGACTGAGAGCACATCTCTGAGGATACCTTGTCACCATAGTTGAAGATGATTATGTGAGTTGTCCTATTCCCTCCCCTCCCCTCCCCTCCCCTCCCCATCCTTTTCAAAATGTATGCACTTATTTTTCTTGTCTGATTCCATTAGCTAGGACCTCCAGTGCAAAGTTAAAGAGTAGTGGTGATAGTGGACATCCTTGTTTTAAATGGAAATACTTTTAATATTTTCTCTATATGAATGATGTTTACTCTAAGAGGTTTTTTGGTACCCTTTTTCAAGCTAAAGATATTTCTTCCCACTCCTTTTTTACTAAGCTTTTATCAATGGTTTGTGTTGAATTTCATCAAATGCTTTTTATTTATCTGTTGGCGATCATATGATTTTTTTCTCCATTAATTTGTTAATACAGTGAATAATACTTACAGATTTGTCTAACATTAGACTTTTTTGCACTCCTGAGCATAAACCCAACATGGTCATGATACATTTTCTTTCTTAGGTCCTTTGAGTATGTTGTCTAGTGTTTTAGTATTTTTCATCTGTTTTCAAGTAGTAGAAAGTAGTGGCGCTTTTCCCAGATCATCATAGAATCCCATGCGTGTGTGTGTGTATGTGTGCATGCACATGTGTGTGTGTGCATGTATACCCACTTGCCCACAGGCATCTGTCCCTTTCACAGATATCAGAACCAAGGACCTCTGGACCTCCTTTTGCCTGGAATGGGCCCAGCATCTGTCACACTGATTCTTGTGCCCAAACTCCTCCCTCTTACATGTTTTGAAGAGACTGTAGGGTTGGCCCCGGATCCTACAGCTACAGACACTCACCTTTGTGCTGTCTGTCCTCCAGGTGCCCTTCTCCAACTGCAGCCGAGACTGTCTGGCAGGGACCAGGAAAGGGATCATTGAGGGGGAGCCCACCTGCTGCTTTGAGTGTGTGGAGTGTCCTGATGGGGAGTACAGCGATGAGACAGGTAAGGGAACCCCTCTTGGGCACTGTGCAGGGCTTGGTCCACTTTGGAGGCCTGGGGTCAGTGAAGCCCATGGAAGGGCTGGGTTGAGATGGTGCTTTGCACAGTTTCTCATTTAACAAGGGTATGTCTGAGCATCACAAAATGTTGGTCATGGAGGTGGAACAGAAAAAGAAAGTTAAATGTTCTTTTAATACCATGAAAGCTAACAACACCTATTACACATCTTTCTCTTACTTTATACTGCTGGCCAATATATTTCCCTTTTGTTAGAGTTTAGTGGCCCTGAATGGACAAAGTTCTGTCTGCTCCAGACTCCAGAGTTAATAGGCCATGATAGAATTGCCTGCTGGGTGCCTGGCACTGAATTTGCTATCTTACTTGTGCTTTTCCTGTTTCTCAGGTTACTTTTAGGTGGGAATAATAATTAAAACTATCCTATAGAGTTTTGAGAATTAAACGATTAATATTGGTAATGCACATGGTAAGCTCTAGATAAATATTTGTTAAACAAAACTTTGGCATTTTAGAAGTACTCTATAAATATTAACTATAGTTGATATTATTATCTCATGTTATCCTCACCCCAATAATGGCATTATTGCTGCTCCCATTTTACAAATTAGGAAACTAAGGCTCTGAGAGGTTAAGAAACTTGACCAAAGTCACATCACCAGTAAGTAGTATGGCCAGGATTCCATCCAGATCTCTAACTCCAAACACCCTGCTCCTTTCACTGCCCAAAACTGCACACTGCCTGGGAGTTAGCAGAGACTTAGTAAACAGTTGTCAATTGAATGAGTCTGCAGCCTCCCTCATCGAAAAGCTGTGGATATGGAGTGAGGAAAGCATAGGTCATGTGCGTGGGATACTCTGCCTTGATCTAAAGGAAGTCTGCTCTGGTGTGTCTACAAAGCCCATCCATATATCCAAAATAAATCAGTCTCCATATGAGATGTCAGATATGTTCATTTGCTTCACTAGAATAGCCAGTTTACTGCCCATATGTATCCCACAACATCATGTTGTAAACCTCAAATATTATCCAATAATATTTAAATAAATAAATCAGGTTAAGCTTCAATCATTCTGTGAAGCGTTGATGGACCATGCTAGACCTCTGGTGTGCAGGGCAGCCACCTGTCCAGCAAGGTTGATCATTCCCTGATATAAACCATCAGCAGGTAGTGTTAAATGAAGCAAGGGCCCCACCCATGTCATGTGCAAAGGGAAAACAAACTAACAATAGAACCATCAGAGTTACATGAAATTAACCATGTTATTAAACATGTTGGGGTTCAGCATATTTTTTGATACTGTAAAAATCAGAATGTTTTCATCAAAATGAAGAAAATATGTAGTGACCACATTCAAAAAACTATGTATTCCCACCACCACATGTACACTCACACGTTTTAGTCTGTGCCACACAGTAACTCACTCTTCACCGGGACATTTTACAGATGCCAGTGCCTGTAACAAGTGCCCAGATGACTTCTGGTCCAATGAGAACCACACCTCCTGCATTGCCAAGGAGATCGAGTTTCTGTCGTGGACAGAGCCCTTTGGGATTGCACTCACCCTCTTTGCCGTGCTGGGCATTTTCCTGACAGCCTTTGTGCTGGGTGTGTTTATCAAGTTCCGCAACACGCCCATCGTCAAGGCCACGAACCGAGAGCTCTCCTACCTTCTCCTCTTCTCCCTGCTCTGCTGCTTCTCCAGCTCCCTGTTCTTCATTGGGGAGCCCCAGGACTGGACTTGCCGCCTGCGCCAACCGGCCTTTGGCATCAGCTTCGTGCTCTGCATCTCGTGCATCCTGGTGAAAACCAACCGTGTCCTCCTGGTGTTTGAGGCCAAGATCCCCACCAGCTTCCACCGCAAGTGGTGGGGGCTCAACCTGCAGTTTCTGCTGGTTTTCCTCTGCACCTTCATGCAGATTGTCATCTGTGTGATCTGGCTCTACACCGCGCCCCCCTCAAGCTACCGCAACCACGAGCTGGAGGATGAGATCATCTTCATCACGTGCCACGAGGGCTCACTCATGGCCCTGGGCTTCCTGATCGGCTACACCTGCCTGCTGGCTGCCATCTGCTTCTTCTTTGCCTTCAAGTCCCGGAAGCTGCCAGAGAACTTCAATGAAGCCAAGTTCATCACCTTCAGCATGCTCATCTTCTTCATTGTCTGGATCTCCTTCATTCCAGCCTATGCCAGCACCTACGGCAAGTTTGTCTCTGCCGTGGAGGTGATTGCCATCCTGGCAGCCAGCTTTGGCTTGCTGGCGTGCATCTTCTTCAACAAGATCTACATCATTCTCTTCAAGCCATCCCGCAACACCATCGAGGAGGTGCGTTGCAGCACCGCAGCTCACGCTTTCAAGGTGGCTGCCCGGGCCACGCTGCGCCGCAGCAACGTCTCCCGCAAGCGGTCCAGCAGCCTTGGGGGCTCCACTGGATCCACCCCCTCCTCCTCCATCAGCAGCAAGAGCAACAGCGAAGACCCATTCCCACAGCCCGAGAGGCAGAAGCAGCAGCAGCCGCTGGCCCTAACCCAACAAGAGCAGCAGCAGCAGCCCCTGACCCTCCCACAGCAGCAACAATCGCAGCAGCAGCCAAGATGCAAGCAGAAGGTCATCTTCGGCAGTGGCACGGTCACCTTCTCACTGAGCTTCGATGAGCCTCAGAAGAACGCCATGGCCCACAGGAATTCTACACACCAGAACTCCCTGGAGGCCCAGAAAAGCAGCGATACGCTGGCCCGACACCAGGCATTACTCCCGCTGCAGTGCGGGGAAGCGGACTCAGATCTGAGCGTCCAAGAAACAGGTCTGCAAGGACCAGTGGGTGGAGACCACCGGCCAGAGGTGGAGGTCCCTGAAGAGTTGTCCCCAGCACTTGTAGTGTCCAGTTCACAGAGCTTTGTCATCAGCGGTGGAGGAAGCACTGTTACAGAAAATGTACTGCATTCATAAAATGGAGAAGACTGGTCTAGGGAGAATGCAGAGAGGTTTCTTGGGGTCCCAGGGATGAGGAATTGCCCCAGACCCCTTTCCTCTGAGGAAGAAGGGATAATAGACACATCAGATGCCCCAAATTTAGTCACACCAGTTTAAATGACAGTGAATTGACCAATGTTCCCTTTAAAATTAAAGAAAGAAGAACTTTGTGTTTCTGTGGTTGCATTTCAAATCATTGAGATCTCCACGGTCAGATTTGCTGTTTGCCCACATCTAATGTCTCTTCCTCCATTCTGTCCCATCCAACAGCTCAGAGATGAAACTACGGCTTTAAACTACCCTCCAGAGTGTGCAGACTGATGGGACATCAAATTTCTGCCACCACCAGAGCTGAGAGTCTGAAAGACAGAATGACACCAGTCCTGCCCAATGCCTTGACAACCGACTGAACTTTAAATGTTCACAACATAAGGAGAATGTATCTCCTCCTATTTATGAAAACCATATGATATTTGCTCTCCTACCTGCTGCTGCTATTGTGTAACATCCAGAAGGTTTGCACCCCTCCTATACCATATGTCTGGTTCTGTCCAGGCCATGACAGTGATGCCATGTTTAGATTCCAGGATCACAAGAATCACCTCAAATTGTTAGGAAGGGACTGCATAAACCAATGAGCTGTATCTGTAATTAATATTCCTGTATGTAGTTTTATCCTTAGGAAAATGCTTCTGTTGTAATAGTCCATGGACAATATAAACTGGAAAATGTCAGTCTGGTTTCTATAAGGCAGTATTATTGAGCTCTATTTCCCCACCCCACCATCCTCACTCCCATGAGCTGAGCCTTATGTGAGCCCCTTCAGGGACTCAAGGGTCCAGAAGTCCCTCCCTTTCCTACCCTAAAGAATTCATGAAGCCAGATCCACCCTGTCCCTGTGCAGAGTAAGCTCCCAACTATTGGCCTGCTAATAGCTGCCAGGGTAGGAAAGCCTGGTTCCAAGAAAGATCCACCCTCAAATGTCAGAGCTATGTTCCCTCCAGCAGTGGTGTTAATACTGCTGGTCACCCAGGCTCTGGAGCCAGAGAGACAGACCAGGGTTAAAGCTCTGTCTTGGTTATTTGCAAGCTGGGTGACTGTAGGCAGGGAACCTTAACCTCTCTAAGCCCCAGCTTCTTCATCTCTAAAATGAGGACAGTAATCATTCTTTCCCCTCAGAGCTCTGATGTGGATTAAATGAGATAATGTATGTAAAGTACTTTAGCCTGGTGCCTAGCACACAATAAGCATTCAATAAATATTAGTTAATATTATTATTACTGATACTATAATAATAATTTTCCCTTCAAATACAAAATGAAACATACATATTAACCATTCAGATTGTACCAGCTAGCCCACTGATCACAATCACTCTCTCTACAATAAGCCCAAGAGCTCTGGGGCCCAACACATGGGGTCAACCCTAGTAACACTGGCTTATGGTGAGGAAGCCAGAAAGCTGGTCAGCCCCTCAGGCGGCCTGATGCCCTGTCTCTGCAGTGTCAGGGCCTGGACCTCCAGCATCCAGGGAAGACCATCACCTGTCTAGGAGGAAGTTCTCAGATCACTCTCAATGCTACTCTTAAGCTGAAGTCAGACCATTGCAATTAAATCACCTGAAGCCTCAAATCGTACAGCTCTTGGTGACTTCTTCCCCTAACCACTTCCTTCCAAAGGGGCTCCTTTTAGTGATTTGTAGGGCAAATTAGTTGATTTGATATTTGTTAAGATTATGATGAGAAACCATTAGAGGGCACCATGTGGGAGCACAACTGTGAGCAGAAGGTGGTGACTCAGGACGACCCGAGTGAGGTACCTGCTCCCTACCCAGGAAAGGCACCGCCCCCCACCCAGCCTGCGCCCCCGCTGCAGTCATGCCTCTAACAGAGCTGAGTGGGGTTTTATATTTAACATTTTACTTGGTCTTAAAAAAAATGCTGAAAATATGATGGTTTCAGAATAGCTATGAAGGAACAGCCTCAACAGAATGTCACATACTTCTCCCTCCGGGGTTTGACTTCAATGTCCACCTCACCTAAGGAGCTTAAGGAGGAAAACATAGGTTTACAGTGAGCTTTCATTTCACCAAGTGCTTGCAAATAAAGGAGTCTCTCCCAATAGTATTGTCAGAAAGGCAGATACAGCAACACTGTGCCAATTTATACGCAGCAGGTGCAACTCAGCCAAAATCAGGGGTGTGAAATACGAACCTTCATTATTTTTCTAAAACAACTTAATTTCTATCTCAAATTCCCATCCAGCCTAGTGACAGAAACTTCATCTTAGTCAAATCGGGGTTTTCACAGTAACTTCAGTGTTTTCTGAGTCAATTTAGATGTTTGGGGATCAATTCGGAGGTTGTTCCTTCTCCCTTCCAGGAGGGTTTTTGTAATGTTGGGTGGGCCTCCTCAGTCATCGGCAGCTCCCTCATGACATTGCTGAGAGCAATCTTATGTGGCCTTTGCTGGCGTGCTCTGAGGCATCGTATCCTCATCTGGTCCCATCACGGGATTCATGGTGGTTTTCACGCATGCCTCACTGTCCTAACCAGTCGGTCCCTGTGGGGCCTGCCAGCTCTTGCAGCTACCTCCATGCTCATCCCTGGGGCCCAGAAATCACTGGCAGCCTCACTTCCACATCTACTTGACTGCTGTCTCCCCATGACAGTACACAGAGCTTATGGAGGCTAACAAAGACTCCAGGGTACCAGAGAAGAAACAGGGTACATGTCTCCAAACCTGAATAGATTTCGTAGTAGGCAGAATAATGGTCACCTGAAGATGCCCACGTCCTAATCTCTAGAACCTATGCCTGTGTTGTTACATAGCAAGGGTGAATTAAAGTACAGTGGAATTAAGATTGCTAGTCAGCTGACCTTGAGATAGGAAGAGGGTCCCAAATTATCCAGGTGGGCCCAGTGGAATCCCAAGGGCCCTTAAATGTGGATGAAGCAGAAGAGTCAGTGTGCGAGCGATACAGTATGAGAAAAACACCACCGGCCAGTGCTGCCTTTGCGTAGGGAAGTGGGCATGAGCTGAGGAAAGCAGGCTGCTTCTAGAAGCTGGCAAATGCCAGAAAACTGATTCTCCCCTAAAACGTCCAGAAAGGAATGCAGCCCTGCCAACACCTTGATTTTAGCCCAGTGACACCCTTGTAGGACTTTTGACCTCCAGATCTGTAAGATAATACATTTGTGTTGTTTTAAGCCATGAAGTTTGCAGTAATTTGTTTCAGCAGCAACAGAAAACAAATACATTTGTATTGTCTTCTCCTTCCCTGAGTTTTAGCAGCCAAGGATCTATTCCTGTTCTCACTGTGGTCCTCTTCCCCCCACCTAGCTCACTCGTTCTCCTCTAATATTCTATTCCTCCACATCTGCTTGGGAAAGTATAAACCTCATATTCTAAGTCTTTCCTGGCTTTGGCTATAGAAAATACACAGCCATGTTGTCTCATTCCATTATCTGTAAGTAGCAGAAACCTGAAAATGGTAGCTTCAACAAACTAGTGTTTGCTTTTCTCTTGAAAAAAGGAAGTCAGGAGGTAAATATATGCTCACCTTTTAATTACTTTTAAAAATATTTCTTAGCTTTTGTTAACAGTGGGCAACTGATTACATTTCTTTTGAAAATTAAAATGAATTATAAAGAGATTTTCACTCAAATGAAAGTGTCCTAGAAGATTTTAAGAATCAAGGTTGGAACTTTAGAGGTGACGATCAACATATAACATCAATACCCTGAAAGTCCCTATGATCGTCACACATTGTCTAATTGCATTAATTTTGATTTGGGGGAAGTTGGGGCTACCCTACCTCTGTCTCCAGAAGTCACATTTCAAGGCAATGTTGTCTGTCGTTTTGCTCTAGTTGAAATCGCATAGCTATGGGCTGGCTCTGCCCAGCCGGAGCTTCCCTTTGCTCATCTGCTGCATTTGAAATCATTATTGCTAGAAAAACAATGGAACATCAATAAGGGCTGCTGGCTAATCACCGGAGGAGGTGGTCCTCATTTGTCTGAGGCTGAGTGGTCATTTTAGGAGTCCACTGGAGACAAGAACCCTCCCAGAGGTGGGTGGAATTGGGGTAGGTGGGAGGAAGTTGCCATAGTGAGATCACAGCCTCTGGGAGATGCTGGTTTTCCTGGCCAAGATCATGGAAAAAACATCAAGACTTGGATGACAACTTTGAGTGACTTTGCTATTATGCAAAGAGTGAGGCAGGGGTCAGGGAAACAACAAGCACAGGGTAGAACCTGTCACAGGAATAAAGATGCATTCCAAGGATCCAAAGAAGAGTCTTAGCCTTGAGAGGAAAAACTCAGCAAGTGGTATGAGAAATGGAGAACCGCTAGGTGAAGGCCAACAGGGCAGGAAGCTGGGCAGAACCAGCACGAAGGTGCATCTGGGAACTGGAGGGACAACTGTGACTCTAGCACCAAGTGGGGCTAGGGGAACCTTCTCCTCTGTTGGGAATAACCACCACATCCGTCCCCTCCCCTGACCCCCGGACAAGAGTGGAGGACACTTGGAGTGGACACAAGCAAGGGTACCCGTTTAAATCAACAGCTGAGGCCAGATGCAGAGGCTCATGCCTGCAATCCCAGCATTTTGGGAGCCTGAGGTGGGAGGATCACTTGAGCCCCAAGAGTTGAAGACCAGCCTGGGCAACACAGCAAAACCCCATCTCTACAAACAATTAAAAAAAAAAAAAAACAGCTGGACATGGTGGCATGCGCCTATAGTGGCAGATACTCAGGAGGCTGAGGTGGGAGGATCTGCTTGAGCCCAGGAGGTGAAGGCTGCAGAGAGCTGTGATTGCACCACTGCACTCCAGCCTGGGTGACAGAGTAAGACCCTGTCAAAAAAAAAAAAAAAAAGGAAAAAAAGAAAAGAAAAGAAAAGAAAAAGAGCTTTATTGGAAGAGAGAGGTGAGGTGGGGGAATAATAGAGATACAGCACCAGCTCCCTGCCTCTAAAATGTGGGCACCTGGGTAACTAGATAGCACAGGAAGTTAGAGCAAATAAAAGCAGCAAACCCTGCGACTGAAGTTTCAGCACATGGATGGCAAATATTTTCAAGTTTAGTGAAAATAGGTAAGATATCAAAGCCCAAGAATAACCCCTGGAGTCATTACAGGATTTGATCCCTCACAAAGGCGTCAGGAAATGTTTTTGGAAGAATGTGATTGTCTTCCTTGATATCAACCCAAAGATGTGGTTATTGTTCAAAATATCCTGATTTTCTTTAAATGTTTTGTTTCTATCTGACCTCTCATTATAAATGAGAAACGTATGAATTATAAACATACACTCATTATAAATGAAGATTGCTTGGTAGTGGACTAATGGATGATTGTTTCTGCTTCTTTAGGATTTTCTAAATTTTTCCCAAGTTTTGTACATTAAGCACAAAATTATAAAAGGAAAATAAAGAATTTAAAATAAACATGTAACCAAATTTTAAACAAATAAGTATATCATATTAGATAGGAATCACCATATTGGGTTAGTCACCCCTCCTACAAATTTTTCTAGAGCTCTAATTAGCTCCCAAGACTTTCATGGGACTTTTAAATTTGTGAACAGGCTGAGGACATAGAATAGTGGAAAGGAGTGAGATTCTAGGCAGTACGACAGATAAGTTACACGTCTTTAGATGAGGCAGTTAAGCTTTCTTTGTCTCAGTTTCCACTATGAAAAGTACATAGGCCAGGCATGGTAGCTCACACCTCTAATCCCAGCACTTTAGGAGGCCAAGGCGGGTGGATCATTTGAGGTCAAGAGTTTGAGACAAGCCTGGGCAACACGGTGAAACCTCATCTCTACAAAAAATACAAAAAAATTAGCTGGGCATGGAGGCGTGCACCTGTAATCCCAGCTACTTGGGAGGCTGAGGTGGAAGGCTTCCTTGAGTCCAGGAGGCAGAGGCTGCAATGAAGCAAGATAGAGCCACTGCACTCCAGCCTGGGCAACAGAGTCAGACCTTGTCTCAAAAAAAGAAAAGTAGATAGACTATTACCTGCCATAATTACCAACTACGGTTGTTTGCCAAATAAAACAAGTGATTTGAAAGGGACTTCAGGAATATAGGCAAAATATAAATAATTATTAAAACCATGGGTGACTGAAGTTTAGCGGGTTTGCTTTTGAAATCTTGGGAAGTGCCATGGAATGTAATCATTTCTTCTGTCAGCTTTCTTAGTTGGAGGCAATAGAATTCACTCTAACTAGTTCAAGCAGAAAGGTACTTGTTATATGGTATTAGGAAGCTTATAACATTTTGGGAGGCTCAGTGATCCAAATTTAGTTGCTATACAATCAGGATCAATTCACCTAGGAGAAATGCCTAATCCCTCTATGAGGGTGTTCTGGAAAAAGCTTCATAACCTCCCCTGCCTTCCACTTAGCACCAAGACACACAGAACTAGACACTGGAACCTTCACTGCAGCTGGAGGAACCAAATCCCTCTGCCTGTGCTTGGCCCCACTCATAAGAACTTTCCAAGTCTCACATCAGCCACATGCAGAGCCCTGGCTGTCAGGGAGTCTGGAAATGTAGCATTTGCTTCCCAGCCTCTATAGTGGAGGAAGACCTGCTAGAAGAAGGTCAGAGTGGCTACTGAACAAGCCCGTCCACAGTGTCTACCACCCCAAAACAAAGATTTTTAAGATCAAACACAACATGAAAAACACACACTCTTAAGAAAAATATAAGCAAAATATGATTTATTTTCATCTCCACAGCTGTGGTAGATCCACAAGATGCTGTGCTGGAGACTGAACTACACCTGGCATTTTACCATGAGGGAGAACCTGCTGGCAGAGGAGATGGAGAGAGAGCAGGAACATGCACTGCAGGAGATTAGTACTACTTGTCTTTTTAAATAACATGCATATGTTTGTATGTGTGTCTTTGTGTGTGTGTTGTATGGTAACCTCACCTGATAGCAATAAGTTAATAAGAAATGAGGGTTCCCAGATGGAGGTTGCTGGGGGCAGAGTGCTAAGTGAAAATGCTATGTGAACGGCATGCTTTTTTTTTTTTTTTTTTTTTTTTGAGACGGAGTCTCACTCTGCTGCCCAGGCTGGAGTGCAGTGGCCAGATCTCGGCTCACTGCAAGCTCCACATCCCAGGTTCACGCCATTCTCCTGCCTCAGCCTCCCGAGTAGCTGGGACTACAGGCACCCGCCACCTCGCCCGGCTAGTTTTTTGTATTTTTTAGTAGAGACGGGGTTTCACCGTGTCAGCCAGGATGGTCTCGATCTCCTGACCTCATGATCCGCCCGTCTCGGCCTCCCAAAGTGCTGGGATTACAGGCTTGAGCCACCGCGCCCGGCCAACGGCATGCTTTTTACAAGAGGTTGAGGTTCTCCCATCCAGTCCACCACCACTGGACTGCCCTGTATTTAAGTCCCCTTCAGTAAACCCTACGCCTCCTTTGCTGACTCCAAGTCTCTTCTTCAGCCTCTTGAACCTGGTGCCATCCCTACTGCAGTTAATCCGGGTCCAGTACAAGAAGTGTCTATTTAATAGCCTGGAGAAAATGCATAATCATTTAAAAGTGATTATGTCGGGTGTTAGAATTATTAGTGATTTGTATTTTCTTTGTAATATTTTTCTGGGCTTTTTTTCCTTAATTTCCTTCCATGAGCATAATGTATCATAAAACAAGAAAAATCTGTCACTTGGGTTCTCAGATAGGACAATATTATGGATATGTTTTTGGTTTGTTCATTTGTTTAAGTTTTTATTTGGACATAATTTCAAATTTACAGAAAATTTGCCAAAGTAAAAGTAGTACAAAGAACACTTGAATCCCCACTACCCAGATTCACTTACCGTTTACATTTTAACCCATTTGCTTTGTCCTTTGTGCCATGGTCATTTAATAAAATATGATGCACATGAAGTATTTATGGATGAAATCATATGATGTCTGGGATTTACCTTAAAATACTGGAATGGGGAGGAAAAAAGGAATAAGGGAGAAAGATAAGACAGGAAGAGCAGAAAATTATGGTCATTGAAGCTGGGTGACAGGTAAGGGAATGCTCATTTTTCTATTTTTTTTTTTTTAGTTTTAATTTTTTTCCATAATAAAAAATGTTAAAAAGCAGTGGAAGGATAAAAAATACTATTAGTCAAAAAAAAAAAAAATGACACAAAAGAATTTCACTGATTTGACTGGTTCAATTAGTTGTAAGAAAAGTTTGTCAAACACTCACAAAAAAGAGAACCTGAAAGTCTGCCAGGCAGCTAAAATTGTCATTGAAAAGCAAAAAATTTAAAATCAAATTAAGACTTTCACAACAAGGTTAAAAAGTAATTTTTAGGACTATATCAGAAAGGCCTTCCTGGAGCTTGATGAAAAACAAGTCCCCTGGATCTTCTAACATTTCATCCATTTATGATCTTGTCCTTAGATGAACCAACTCTTGACTGGTTCACATTTTTTATTGTCTTCTGGCAAAATGTTAAAAATTTCTTAACAGATCCTTCTTAGCCTTTGTGCCAGAAATTTCTCTTTTATGTACAGTCCCAAGTAAATAATCCAACAGGTAGCAAAATTAATTAGTTACCAACATGTTCAGGCTAAAAGAGAACCTGTCTGGGCCGTATTGAGGGGAGGCCTGCTTTGAGGGGAGCACTGGCAAGTGCTGAGGTCCTGTGAGAAAAATAGGAGAGGATCCAGCCCCCAACACCCAGGCTAAGGAAATTATGCTATAATTCCATGTCAGGGAACCCATAGACATTAGCTATGCAAACATGTGGACTATGTCAAAACACAATCAAGTTCTAGAAATAATGCTTAGGGAAGAATGGGACACAGAATAGGATGTCCACACGGGATAACATGAATACAATTTCACTGGAAAGCAAAATGAGGGAATAGGATGGAGGAGATTGAGTTTATTGTTCATTTGCTTTTCTTTTGTAAAGTTACATAACTTTGCTGTAAAAAAGAAGGAGAGAGGGAAGGAGGGAAGAAAAGAAGGGAGGATGGAAGAAAGCCTTATATGAGATCTGAGATATATATTTTAACTGTGATTTAAGGGCTAATAAAGCCAAGATTCTAGGAGACAGGAGATTAGAGGAAGTCAGTTTTGGGCTCTTGAGGTAAATCCAGCAGAATTATTGATTGGATAGGCTATGGAGAGTGCTAATTCATTTCCCACACTGTGATCAATATTAGGTGACCTGTGATAAGGTGGAAGACAAAACATTCAAAGAATAATTTTTTAACATCACTTTGTTTTGCAACCAAATACAAAACAGACAAAACGTTATTAGCATTGCTCAGTGTCTCCTCTTTCTGTGCCTCATCATCCTCCTCCAGCTCCCGCCATGCTAATGAAGGCCCCAGACATCTCCAGCCTGGACCATCACAACTGTCACAATCTTATTCAGCAAGCAAAGCTCTTGGGATAGAATCCTAAAGTAACTTCATTTTTGTACAATTTCATGTGATAGTCAAAACTCCGAACACAGTTTCATTTGGGCCTCCTCCCCTTCCTCAGCTCAGGCCTCCTGCAGATGAACAAACCTGTAGTCAGAGAAGAGGGTGTCGTTAGCCATTTCCCCCTTCACCCCATTTGTGCCGTGCCCTTTCCTCTGTGCACACATGGTTAACCCCTCCGAAACCGGGGCACAGGGAGGAAGGAAAGTAAGTTACAGCTGACTTTTTTGCTTGTGGGTACTCTCATGTGTTCTTCGGAGCCTTCTTCCATTGCTGGAGACCTGTCTCCTCCAGGTTCCTTAATGGGGGTGATACACTCTCCACACCCGGAAGCATCCTCTGATATGTCTAGTTTCTGTTTGTCCCTCCAGGTATCCCTCTTGACCGGGACCTAAGAACATGTAGAAGAATAAACTCTAAAATCCTATTGCCCTGGGGTTCTTTTCCAGGAAGCAAGGGCCACCAGACAGAATAAATGACACAATGCAGATACACAGAAATACTCCATTTACTTCCCCCGACAGCCACTTCCATGGAAGATTCAACACAGCTGAAATGCCCAAAAATGTTCTTGAGTTCACAGGTGTGAATAATAACAGGTACAAAGACTCTTTCCTTTGACTAAAACTTTAGTCAAGCTCCTCTGAGTGTTCCTCTTAACGAGGCCCAACCTTGGGCTTCCCTTTCTGTCCTTATTGAATCTAATGTGAGCAAGAATCCTGTTAAGTCAGGTTAGGAAATCCCCTACTCTAGGGATCTGACCACCCTCAATATCGTATCACCCCGGCCTGCCTGCAGCAAGAATCCTATCAAGTTAGTTTAGCCGGACACCCCTTATCCCTGATGTTTCCTCTTAGTCATTTTCCACCCACTGTCATCACCCTGCTCCTCGGCTACAAACCCCCACTTGTCCTGGTTGGGGTCAGAGTTAAGTCTGATTGGCAAGACCTGTTGCAGTGGTCCCTACACCTATTGCCTGATCCCCAGTAAAACCTGCCTGACCATCTTAACTAGTGCTTGGGTAATATTTTTTTTTAACAACTGTTATTTCAAATTCAAAATCATGACCTCAAGATCACTTCCTTGCTCCCAAGCCCCCTCCCAAACTCCTTCCAGACATTCTCCTAAGGTGGGAGCTGTGGCTTTTTTCACTATAATATCCTTAAGGAGTTGGCCACGTAATCAGGACACCCAAGAGTAGAGATTTCAAAGCTCAACTGAATCCCTCGACACATTTGGTATTGACTTTAGCTATTTTCTTGGCTCAACTCCCTGTTCTGTTATATATTCAAGATTCTGTAGTTTCTTCCTTCCTATCTTATATGACTCCCCCCAGTAAGTCATCTAAAACCACTAACTTAAAACATTTCACTTCTGTTAACTAAAACCTCATAGTTCACCTTTCCCAATAAACTAGACTTTCCTACTTGATCAACAATATTCAATGATTTTCATTTGCCACTTCAGAAAAACCCCACCAACATTAATGAGACACATTCTATTGCATTTAATGAGACATCAATGAGTGTGATCTGGAGAAAATACTTATTTAAGCCAGAAACAAAAATTTTGATCTGGAGAAAATATTTATTTGAGCCAGAAACAAAAATTTCTTTGCAACACTGGCAGTTATAGAAATTATCATAACAAGAGTCAACCCCACAGAGCCTTGTGGGCTTTGAAAGGATCTAAGACCACAGCAGAGACTCACCTTTTAGTAAAGCATTAAGTCTTGACACCACATGAGTTTGGACATTGATGCATGATCCTCCTGGATTTGATTTGAGCAGATAATCCACAAAAGGTGTGTATGCCTCTCCTAAGTTTTTGGATTCTTTCACTGTACCTTGAAGTGATAAAAGAAGGCAAGTAGAATTTAGGATATCAAGCTGAAGTTAATAGTAAGATTCAAGTGATTTGGATTCTCTAATTATAGTCAAAGAAAACACTCAGTTTCCCCAATAAAAGTAGCAAGTAAAACGATCTGACTTCCGATATATCAGATACACAAATTAGCACTATCCTCCAGAACCAAACTGTGCATCCACCTGATTATAAGAATCTCATTCTAAATCCCAGCACTTTGGGAGGCTGAGGTGGGCAGATCACAAGGTCAGAAGATCAAGACCATCCTGGCTAACAATGTGAAGCCCCATCTCCACATTAAAAAAAAGTTAGCCGGGCGTGGTGGCGGGTACCCGTAGTCCCAGCTACTTGAGAGGCTGAGGCAGGAGAATGGCGTGAACCTGGAAGGCGGAGCTTGCAGTGAGCCGAGATTGCGCCACTGCACTCCAGCCTGGGCGACAGAGCAAGACTCCATCTCAAAAAAAAAAGGAATGCCATTTTATAACAAAATCCTGTTAATGCCTCTTTTATTAAACTCTCTTGAACAGGATTCAATATAGGATCACCTTTTACCAAATTCCAGTGCATAACAAACAAACATCTCAGGTGGCAGTGTACTAAAGGATTCTTGCTATTAACTCACAGTAAAATCTTTTTCAGGTCGCTTACTGTGGTAGGCAGAATAATGGCCCCCAAATATGTCTATGTCCTAATGCCTGGAACCTGTAAATATGTTCTGTGGCAAAGGGGAATTAGGTTGCACATGGAATTATGATCACTAATCAGATGACCTTGAGATAGGAAAAGTATTCAGGTGGGCTGGATCACAAGGGTCCTTATAAGTGGAAGAGGGAGGCAGGAGAGTCACGGTCAGAGTCAGAGAGAGATTTGAAGATGGTGGAAGTGACGAGAAGCCAAGGAACACAGGTGGCCTCTGAAAGCTAGAAAAAGCAAGGAGCAGATTTTCCCTTAGACTTTCCAGAAAGAAAGCCAGTACCTTTAACCCAGTGAGATCTGTTCTGGACTTCCAACCTCCAGAACTATAAGGTAACAAAGTTGTGTTGTTTTAAGCCACTAATTGGCAGTAATCTGTTACAACAGCAACAGAACAAACACCATCACACTTGCCCTTTCTGGGCCTCAGTTTTCTAATGTGTCCACTGGGGGAGGCAGGGGTGGTTCCGCTCTGACATTCTATGATTGCGAGTCTTGCTGAACCATGAAAGAATCAGTTCTTTCTCAGACCACAAAGATTTTGTGGGTTCAAACCACTGCAACTTCTGAAAACTTTCACATGGTAATAGGAATTGGTTGTCATAAAATTAATTTGACAATATGATTTTAGGATTAAATGACACTACAGAGAAAAATCAGACAAATCCAAAATACTGAAATTCTATAGGGCAACTGTTCTGGTCTCATCAAAAGGTCAATATCTATATCTATGTCTACACATATATATACACACACACACATATACATATATATGGCATTTCTAATATACAAGTCTAAAGAGATATAGCAACCAAATGTAATTATAACATTTGAATTAAAGACAAATTTGGGAAATGTGAATTTGAACAGATTTTTAGATAAAGTTGAGGAAGTATTGTTAGTTTTCCTAGGGGTGATAATGTGGTTATGTAACAAAATGTCCTTATATTTAGGGGATGAATGCCAAACAGTTTTGAGGTAACTGGTCACAATATCTGCAACTCAATTTTAAATGTTTTATACAAAAAAATAGACACAGATACATGTTAAAATATATGGCAAGATGCTCATAGTTATTTAATCTGAGTGGTGATACAGAGGTGTTTGCTACACTGTTTCTGAATGTTTAGAAATTTTGTAATAAAAAGTTGGGGGATTTGTTTTTAAAACCTGTTTACGAATGTTTGGTAAACTTTTGCTCAGAAACTTTACATTTTGGCTTCAAGATGCTCCCTTTGTACAGAACTTTCTAAAACTATTTGTAGCAACTCAGATTTGTGGCAGGATAACTACCACCTTATGTAAAATAGTTTAGATAAGTTTCCAGTCAAAAAGCTCATGGGAAAAAAAGTGATGTTCTTCTATGAATCAGTGGGAAATTACTGCCCTCTCATTGAAGAAAGACTCACTTAGTGGAATGGGGATTTTTAGTCTGAGCAGGTCAGAGATTTTCATTTCTTGATTTTGCCAACAGAAGGGATAAAAGTGAAACTCTGAATATTATAAATAGGAAATTATTGCCAAGTAAAAGAAGGCAGGCACAAAAATTATTCCCTAAACACCAGCATCCTACAACCAGTAGCAGAAGGAGACTGCAAGAAATTTGTGCTTCTAAGTCTGACTAAGGTCCCAGAGCTGTGCCAGTCATTTCCTACTGACATACAAGAGAACAGAGAAAAAATTAAACAGTATCATTCTAGTAAACCCAGAGAAAAGAACAGGATTAGCTAGAGATAGAATGAAAACTACTTTTATATACTTTGCCTTTTTGACTTTGGAAAATATGACTAGTCAATACTGATTTCTATTTATATTAAAATAATACTTAATAGTAATATATTAGATATTAAGTATTAAAATAAGTAATATAAATACATTAGATATTAAGTATTAAAATAATACTTAATAATTAAAAGTTTTTATTAAAATAGTTAATGTTTTTAATTTTTATTTGAAAATATATAGTTTAAATCTACAATGGAATTCATACAGAAAATTATAATTTGATCATATTGTGGATGACAGAGCCAAGATATCTGCTACCACCTGGTGGAATATAACTGAATTGCAGTAAAAGCCTGAGGTGAGAGGGTAGGAGAGATTGTCAACATCTAGTTTAACTTAAAGTATAATAATAATAAATAAATTTAAAAAAAAAAAAAAGAACTTCCACCGGCCGGGCGCACCAGGCGCGGTGGCTCCAGCCTGTAATCCCAGGTTGGGAGGCCGAGACGAGCGGATCACGAGGTCAGGAGATCAAGACCATCCTGGCTACGCCGTCGCTACTAAAAAACACAAAAAACTTGCCGGGCGAGGTGGCAGGCGCCTGTAGTCCCAGCTACTCAGGCGCCTGAGGCAGAAGAATGGCGTAAATCCGGGAGGCGGAGCTTGCCTGTAGTTCCAGCTACTCAAGACGCTGAGGCAGGAGAATGGCTTAAACCCGGTAGGCGGAGCTTGCAGTGAGCTGAGATCCAGCCACTGCACTCCAGCCTGGACTACAGAGCGAGACTCCCTCTCAAAAAATAAATAAATAAAATAAATCCCACCTAGGCCAGGTGCAGTGGCTCATGCCTGTAATCTCAACACTTTGGGAGGCTGACTTGGGCAGATCACCAGGAGTTCGAGACCCACCTGGCCAACATGGTGAAACCCCGTTTCTACTTAAAAAAAAAAAAAAAAAAAAAAAATCAAAAAAATTAGCCGCACGTGGTGGCAGGTGCTTGTAATCCCAGCTACTCAGGAAGCTGAGGCAGGAGAATTGCTTGAACCTGGGAGGCGGAGGTTGCAGTGAGCCGAGATTGCACCACTGCACTCTAGCCTGGGCGACAGAGTGAGATTCCATCTCAAAAATAAATAAATAAAAATCCCACCTAAGTCTTCATTCCAGAACTTCTATTTCTTATATTGATGCACAAAATTTGACTTCTTCCATTATGGTTACCAAATATATCCAGTTTATTGAACACTGTGGGCTACAAACTCATATAGTTTTACTTTCCTCCAGTTACTGCCTTTGACCAGGCTTTGCCAAATCTTTCTTCCCATCCCTTACCAGAATTTTGGGTAGACTCTACATCTTTCTAGTAATTTTCACTTATTAAAAAGTCTTGTCTAGTTTAAAACTTGAGCTTTTGAGACTGAGTCTCGCTCTGTCACCCAGGCTGCAGTGCAGTTGCATGATCTTGGCTCACAGCAACCTCTGCCTCCAGAGTTCAAGTAATTCAACCTCCCAAATAGCTGGGATTACAGGGGTGTGCCACGACACCCCACTACCCGCTAATTTTTCTTTTTCTTTTTTCTTTTTTTTTTTTTTTTAGTAGAGATGAGTTTTTGCCATGTTTCCTAGGTTGGTCTCAAACTTCTGGACTCAAGCAATCCTCCCCGCCCCCCGTCTGCCTTTGTCTCCCAATGTGCTGGGATTACAAGGTGTGAGCCACGATGCCCAACCAAAACTTGAGTTTCTAATCCAATTTAAGGCTCACATTTTATCCTCCCCATCACCCCATCAAGAAAACTTTGTCTTAAGAGACTTAAGTGAGAAATGGCCAGGGTCTGTTTTTTCACTCATACTCACTTCCTTTTTCTGAGTCTGAAAGATGGATGTGTCTCTAATTTGTGTGGCCCCTTTTATAGTCCTCTCTTGGCTGCCTTTGCTTCTCTGGCTAAGACTGACAGGTTGCTAACATCAAATGACCAAGTAACATACACAGCAGCCAACTGTTCACAAAGACAGGTCGTTGGCTTTACCCCTGCCTATGTACACAAAGAGTCAGAAACAAAGAAAGACCTGGTTGTTTGCTCAAGTTTCTGGCCATCTAAAGAGTGAGCCCGAGTCCTCAGGCCTCCTTGTTAGTTGGTCCCAGTTCCCTTTCTTAACAGTTTTTGTGGTAAGTAAATATAGATCATATGAGTAAAGATAATAGGCAAAATAGAATAATGTTACTTGAAATCAATTATTTGGCTCTGATATAAAAAAGACAAAACTAAACACTATTAACTTAGACAATTTATTTTAAAAGCATTATCCCAATAATGTATGTCATTAATGTACATCATTAGTAACTGAACCAACAAAATTTTAGAAAGTTTTTTTTGAGAATATAAAAATAGCCCATAGTTCTATATGCCATTCCCTATTAAAAGGAACCAGGACTTCCTCAAGAAATGATTGATTGCATGGCTGTGGTAGGAAATATACAAGCTGAATCTATGATATGTTATTGTGCCAACAAACAAAGAAGCTATCAAAGTCCACTGTAATTATATCAAAAAGACATAAGAGCCAACTTGAGGGGCTTCTATAAGCCTAAGATGGAACAATATGAGCATCAGTAAAAGACCATGATTGTAATTGATTGAAAACTTTTCTAACTTTTAAGTTCAGGAGTACATGTGCAGGTTTGTTATGTAGGTAAACGCATGTCACAGGGGTTTGTTGTTCCATTTATTTCATCACCCAGGTACTAAGCCTAGTACCCATTAGTTATTTTTCCTGATCCTCTTCCTCCTTCCACCCTCCACCCTTCAATAGGCCTCAGTTTCTATTATTCCCCTCTATGTATCCATGTGTTCTCATTATTTAGCTCCCACTTATAAGTAAGAACATGTGGTATTTGGTTTTCTGTTCCTGCATGACTTTGCTAAAGATAATGGCCTCCGGCTCCATCCATGTTCTCGCAAAGGACATGATCTTGTTCTTTTTATGGCTGCACAGTATTCCATAGGGTATATGTACCATATTTTCTTTATCCAGTCTACCATTGATGAGCATTTAGGTTGATTCCATGTGTCTGCTGTTGTGAAGAGTGCTGCAACAAACATACACATGCAAGTGTCTTTATGACAACATGATTTCTATTCCTTTCAGGATATACCCAGAAATGGAATTTCTGGGTCAAATGGTAGTTCTGTTTTTAGGTCTTTGAGGAATTACCACACTGTTTTCCACAACAGCTGAACTAATTTACACTCCCATCAACAGTGTATAAGCATTCCTTTTTCTCCACAACCATGACTGTACTTGTTTTTTTTTTTGACTTTTTAGTAATAGCCATTCTTACTGGTGTGAGATGGTATCTCACTGTGGTTTTGATTTGCATTTCTCTAATGATCAGTGATGTTGAGCTTTTTTTTCATATGCTTGTTGACCACAGGTATGTCTCTTGAAAAGTGCCTGTTCATGTCCTTTGCCCACTTTTTAATGAGATTATTTGTTTTTTCTCATAGATTTGTTTAAGTTCCTTATAGATGCTAGATATAAGACCTTTGTCAGATGTATAGTTTGCAAAAATTTTCTCCCATTCTGTAGGTTGCCTGAAACACTTTAAATATATAAAAATGCATTAGTTCATTAATACTAATGAACTCTCCTAAACCCCACCCTCCGAAAAAAAGAAATTTAAAAAAACCTTAATTCTCACAATTGGAAGTTTCAGGACAATAACTTATTATTTGTTCATTGATAAATTAAGAGAAAAAAGTAAGCATTTAGCCTTCCTTTCGCTATTTGAACTGTATTTCAGGGTAATCAAATCATTGATGATGGAAAATTCTTCTTTATATAAGAATTCAGTTATTAACATACAGAATTTAGTAACAGACTACATAATAACCTATCTGGCTATATAAGTATGTCAAAACTAATTAAATTGTATGTTTTAAATATGTGTATTGTACATCGATTATACCACAATAAAACTGTCAAAAAATAAATATAACAACAAACACAAATAGCCAAAGTAATGACAGGACTAGAAAAATCACCATTCCACTACACCTAATAAAGCAATGGGTTAAGGTTACAACACTGATGCCAAAACCATTTCATAAAGGGTGAAGGTGAACTTTATAAGGGAGGATCAGGCCGACCCACCTAAAGCCCTGAATAATATCTACATCACTCAAGTGCAACATTACATGTTTTAATACATATTGCAGTGGGAAGTATATAGCATGCCCATGAAGTATTATTGCCTAAAACAATAAACCTAAATTTAATCAAGCCTGGAAGTATAAATAGCAATTTACAGAAACATGGATTATTTTATTTAAAAAGTTAAATGACATCATTCATTCCTGCCAAATTCAGGATATGGAATATCATATAAAATAAGCAACTTGGTTTCTGCAAAAAATCAATATGGGAAACAAAAGTAGGAGGGTGTAGGTATTATAAGAGATTTAAGATAATCATAAAACAATAAAAATTAGTCATTAATGGCCAAATCAAAAACCCAAAGGCCATTCCACCTTGAAAGTAAGAAACGTTTTATTAAACTACTTTTGGATGAAAGGAAAAATATATATCATTTTCCCTGAGATTATTGAATTTGCAAAAAATTTTGAGAGAATTTGCAGAAAATGTTGAGACTATAAACCTAAATATTTGAATACACGGGATCCATTTAAAAGTGATCTGAGGAGAATTCACAGTCTTAAACACTTATAGCAACTAAAAGTTAAAGAATGAAAATAGGTGAATTGAAGTCACAACTCAGAAAGTTAGGGGGAATGAAAGTAACCAAAAGAAAAGATAAGAAAGGAACTAATAAATCTAAAAGCCAAAATTAATGAGGTAGAACATTTTTAAAAAGAACAAAAAAGAACTAATTAATCAAAATCCTTGGTCTCCGAAAAATCAACAAAGCAACAAATCAAACAAAATAATAAATGACAAAAGGAAAATAACCGTTGAAACAGAGAAGATATTTTTTAAAATCTTAACTGACTACTTCATACATGTTTATGCAAATATATTTGAAAAGTTAGATTAAATGGACAAATTCCTACTAAAATACAGTTTATCAAAATTTACTTAAAGATCTTAAACAGAGCAATATCCATGTAAGAAATGATCAATGAGCTACTCACAAAAAAGCACCACAATCAGTTGCAAAGGAAAATTCTATCATATCTTCCAAGACCAGATCATCTCAATCCAATATAAATTGTTCTAGAGAAGAGAAAACATCCAAATTCATAACACTGATTCCTAAATCTGACAAACGTGACACAAAGAAAATGACAGAACAATATCACGTATGTACCTTAGGTAAAAATCCTAAACTAAAATATTAATAAACAGGATCCAATGCCACATTCAGAAAATAATACACCATGTCCAATGGGATGTAGTCCAGGAACACAAAAATGGTCCATTATTAGAAAATCAATTACTGTAATTGTCCATATTAATAGATCTAAGTAGAAAACCCGTATGATGATCACCATAAATGCTGAAAAAATTTTGACACAACTCAAAGCCTATTTCTGCTGTCAAAAAAGCACTCAGGAATGTAGGAATTAATGTATTTTTGTATTAATGTAATAAAATATATACACCTCAGTCCTAAAGCTAGAAATTTACAGATGACATAATAATGTATCTGTAAAATCTTACAGAAACAAAGTAAAACTAACCAAGCAATTAAAAAATTCTAAAGTTAGCAGGATATAAAACTAACATAACAGAAATCAACAGCCTTTAGATACACTAACAGTAACCAGTCAGAAAATAAAATAGAGGAGAAAGTCCTATTGACAATAACAACAAAAAAAATGAACTCTAAGGGATAAATTTAACAAGAAATGTGCAAAATCAGTATGAAGAAAATTTTGAAACACTCCTAAAATACCAAAAACTAGACTTGAATGAATGGAAAGATGTTCTTGAAGAGGATCACATCCAAAAGATGTCTGTTCTTCCCAAGTCAATTCACAACTAAATATACCCAGAAGATTTTTTGAAACTAGATAAGTTGATACTAAAGTTCATGTGAAAAAATAAGTGCAAGAACAGCTTTAAAAAAAGAAAAACTGAAAAAGAACTAGAAGGACAGTGTTCGGGTGGGTAGGAAAAAAAAAAGAAGAAGAAGAACTATAAAGGAAAGGTAGCACTACCAGACATTAAAACACATTTTAAAATCTACAGCCAGGTGCGAGGGCTCACACCTGTAATCCCAGCACTTTGGGAGGCCGAGGCGGGTGGATCACCTGAGGTCAGGAGTTCGAGACCAGCCTAGCCAACATGGTGAAACCCTGTCTCCACTAAAAATACAAAAAATTAGCTGGGCATAGTGAGGGGCACCTGTAGTCCCAGCTACTCGGGAGGCTGAAGCAGGAGAATTGCTTGAACCTAGGAGGTGGAGGTTGCAGTGAGTGCCATTGCACTCCAGTCTGGGCAACAGAGCAAGACTGTCTCAAAAATAAATTAATTAATTAAATTAAATTAAAAATAAAATGAAAAGCTCCATAATGAAAGTTTGATATTGGCACACACATAGACAGATCTGTGTAAATGAATTCAAAGTCCAGAATTAAACCTAAGTATAAATAGAAATTTAAAATATGGTAGAAAAAAATCATATGGCATCTAAAAAAATCACTGGGGCAAATATGACTATTTAATGCATGGTGGGAAGACAACGTGACAGCCATTTTGAGAAAGATAAAATTGAATCCACACCTCAAACTATACATAAGAATAAATTCTACTGGGCTTGGTCACTCACGCCTGTAATCCCAGCACTTTGGGAGGCCAAGGTGGACTGATCTTTTTAGCTCGGGAGTTCCAGACCAGCCTGGGCAACATAATGAGACCCCCGCTCTCTACAAAAATACAAAAATTACTCAGGTGTGATAGCACACACCTTGTACTCCCAGTTATTCGGGAGGCTGAAGTGGGAGGATTGCTTGAGCCTGGGAGACGGAGGTTGCAGTGAGCTGACATTGCTCCACTGCACTCCAGCCTGGACAACAGAGAGAGACCCCATCTCAAAAATAATAATAAGAAGAAGAAGAAGAAGAAGAAGAAGAAGAAGAAGAAGAAGAAGAAGAAGAAGAAGAAGAAGAAGAAGGAGAAGGAGAAGGAGAAGGAGAAGGAGAAGGAGAAGGAGAAGGAGAAGGAGAAGGAGAAGGAGAAGGAGAAGGAGAAGGAGAAGGAGAAGGAGAAGAAGAACCTCACAATAGATCAGAGATCTAAATATAAAAGATGACGCTGGCCAGGCACGGTGGCTCACGCCTGTAATCCCAGCACTTTGGGAGGCCGGGGCGGGCAGATCACGAGGTCAGGAGTTCAAAACCAGCCTGGCCAATATGTTGAAACCCCATCTCTACCACAAATACAAAAATTAGTCAGGCGTGGTGGCGCGTGCCTGTAGTCCCAGCTACTCAGGAGGCTGAGGCTGGAGAATCACTTGAACCCGGGAGGCGGAGGTTGCAGTGAGCGGAGACCACGCCGCTGCACTCTGGCCTGGGCAACAGAGCAAGACTCTGCCTCAAAAAAAAAAAAGAAAAGAAGAAGCTAAACCATATAAATACTAGAAGAAATCAACAGTGAATTATTAACTTTCTGTGACTCCAAATCCAGATTCAGTAAAAGAAAATACTTATTGATAAATTTGACTACATAAAAATAAAAAATTGTCACATCACAAAAAAGAGCACCAAGGCAAAGTTAAATGACAAATCACTAAGAGAAAAATATTTGCAACATCTATCATAGATGATGGGCGATACCCCAAAACCCAATATAAAAATGGGCAAAAGACATGAACACACCATTACATGAAGTTAAGAAAAAGGCTGTGGAGGTGAGCAGGCTCCTGTCCTGATAGGTTATAAGCAAAGTTAGCACCATCTCTCTTTTAATAAAAAGAGAAATAATCAAGCTGCAAGGGCTTTTATGTCAGATTGTTTTAAGACACATCTGAGGGATACTTAACTGGAAATAACAGACTGAGTTAGGAAGCTGCTACATAGCCTGACAAGAGGGTTAGTTTTATCAATGATTAATAACAATTGAAGTCTTAGGATAACACCAAATCGTATTTGCGAGCTTCTATCTGGCTTTAAAAGTAACTAAGTAAGAATGTATGCTTAACTTTGAAAAAACAGCTCTTTCTGTTTCTAACACTTGATCAGACAGCATAATGATCTCTTTAAGCAACGATTCCTTGTTAAGCGGCTGGAGTTAAGGTTCCTTCCAACCACTAGATCCTGTGAGACTATGATAATTCTGTGATAGCCCAGTGGAGAAAGCATAACAGAGGTGCCATTGGCCACTTGGTGGCAATACATCCTAATTGCATGTAAAGTTCTTAAATGGTAATAAACAGCATGCTAACAGACTTGGAAGCTAATTTATAAAGACATCTCAGGCAGTTTACAAGGTGCCTTAGTTGGAAAGATCAGCTAAATGCTTAATATCCTTTAAAGGTGCATTAGAAGCAAAGCAAAACATACCTTGTGTTTGCCAAAAATATTTGTGGTTACACTCTAGAAAATTCTCTTAGGAAATATCTTTGGAGCTAGAAAAGGTTCAAAAGGAAAGTAAAACTGCTGACATAGGAGCAATAACCAAAAAACACATAGACAGTAAAGAGATTTCATTAATAATATTAAGAACCTACCACTGTGTAGTCATCTGAGCTGGAACAAATCAGTTAAACTTTCAGGACTTCAATTTCCTTGCCTGAACTGTGAGCTAGCTCAGAGGTCAGCAAATGTTTTCCATAAAGCACCAGGTAAAACCTTGCAGGCCAGCAGGGTGCAGTGGCTGGCACTGTAATCCCAGCTACTCAGCAAGCTGAGGTGGCAGGCCTGCTTGAGTCCAGGAGTTGGAGCCTGCAGCGAGGTATGATTGTGCCACTCCACTCCAGCCTGGGCAACAGAATGAGACTGTCTCTGAAAAGAACATTTTTAAATGAAAAAAACTTTGCAGGCCATATGCTGTTTGTTGCAACTTCTCAACTGTCATTGTAGCATGAAAGCAGCAATTAACAATACATGGCTGTGTTCCAACAAAACTTCATTGGTGGCCACTGAAATTTGAATTATACATAGTTTTCACACATTATGAAATACAACTCTTTCGATTTCTTTTCAACCGCTTAAAAATATAAAAACTATTGTTTGACGGCTATTTAAAACAAAACAAAACAAGCAGCTAGACTAGATTTGACTCACGGAGCTGTAGTTTGCGAACCATTGGGCTAGATGTTCTCTAAACTCCAGCTTTGTGTCTTTGTTGATTAAACTGGTATTGATTCCTTATTTAGCTAACACTAGGTTTATATGTATTTTACACTATCTTGCACGTTTTTCTACAGCCTAAAGCAGTTTCTCAAACTTGATTTACTTATATCCCCATTAAACAAGAATTTAAAAGATGTCACATCTTTTATACAGCTCATATTATTTGAAAAGTAGTTATCTTTGTTCTTTCAAATATGTATGTGGGTTTCCAAATTTTACATGTCCTTCTTCCTGCCTGTCTTCACCACAGAATCCCAGAATTATCCTCATGTGTCTAAGAATCACTGCCTTATGGTTGTTTAGACTTGAAAATTCCCAACTGGAAAGCCCCTAAAAAACCTCACTTCTCTTTTCTACTGAAAAAAAAAATAGTTTTCCACTAAGTCTGCTGTAAATGAGAATGGCTAACTTAGACTTACTTCATGGAACAGCGAGTTCCAGGTAAGAGCTCTACTTGACCTTCTGTTCGTCCTTTCTTCCACACGGTCAGAATCTGAAGTATGAGCCGAAACAGGAATCCATGCATTCGTTCTTCTCCCCTGTTCACCCGTGAGAACGCCCATCTTTCCACCAAGATCTGATCAGTTGGATGGTCACGTAACTGGTTCTAATAGCTACAAGAATAAAATGTTGGAAATTTACACTTATGGTCAGTCTGTGCAAAAATTCCTGTAAATGGTAGAGAAGAGAAAGAAGCTAGCTGCTTTTAGACCCATACCTGGTGACAGGCAGCCTTAAAGCTACTTCTAGAAGGAGACAGGTTATAAAATGCCCCATCTCCATGAATAAGTCTTTCAAGGTTAGGGAGCTTCTTTGCTAAAGAGGAGAAGCCCTGGGGGGATGCACATTGAGTGCCCTCAGTAAGCCAGGAACCATGCAGCATTTGGTCACAGCATCTCTCCTATTATGAAGTCAGTGGGGACTTTTAACACCTTTAGGACAGCTGAGGAATCATCTGCCTGGACACAGCTGGAAGCTACTTCAAATTGGAGTTTTACTACCACCCTCCTTTGCTCCAGGCCTCAGAGTTCTCTGTGCATTTATTTCCTTCCACTTAACTGGGACAATATTCTCAAGTTTTACTTCCATTTCAAGCAGACATCTTGTCTACACTCTCTCCATTCTAGAATTTCATGTCTTACAAACAGAAAGCAGAAAGTCTTGTAGACTTCTGCTTTCTAACATGCAACATCTCCCTCTTGTGACAATGAGGACAGACTGACCACTAGCTTTAATGGGGGAAAGGCCAGGGAGAAGTTCAAGAAGAATAAAAATGCAGGTAAATACCTGAAATATTATCCAGCCACATGTTTACTTTTCAGTACTTATACAGGTTCTTAGATGACTTGCTTGCACAATTTAATATCTATAATCATCACCCCATCTACTGAAATTAATTGGCAAATACACTTTCTACTTCTAACCCCATTTTCCTCAACTAAGTGCTTCTCTCTACTCTGGCCCTATATTTCCATAGTAGAGTAAGATCACTTGACAAAATTTTATGCAGCTGTTAAATGTCACATTGAGGAAGAATATGTGATAATATTCACAATAAAAATAATAAAGGTAGTAGGAACGATAAAATCACAATTTTATAATGTCTATACTTAAATATAGCCTTTAGAAAAAGGTTGCAAAATTCCTCACCAGAATTTTAAAAGATATCTCTCAGTGGTGAAATTATAAGTGGGATTATTGGTAATAATGATTTTCTTTTCATATGTTCAAATATTTCTGAAACTGCCTTTACAAAATTATAACTGAGAAAATTATGACAGTGAAAGAAATCAGACCTAACCGACTCTACCTCGCTTCTAACCTTTAAGTTGTCCTTGTTCATTCTTAAGCATAGGCCAAGTTAACTTTCGGAAAGAATTCAGTTCATGGTTTGACTCTGAAACAAAATTGATAATAGCTCTTTCTGAAAAGACCTTCTCCTGTCTGGGGGCCAGTCTGTCTGTGTAGGACTAACAAAGTAACTACAAGATTAGAAATTACAGTTTAAGGGTCATGTAGTTGCTGGCTCTGAGTCTGAACCTCCCCAAATTGTTCCTAGGGATAATATCATTATTGTAAAACCTAAGATGAGTGCTTGAGATATTTTGGAGACCCTGCACTCGATGGATCAGGTGAGACTAACCAGACCGGCAATCTGGCTCAACCAGTGCTGCCATCCCACCCAGGAACAGAAAACGGCAAGAAAAATTCACTTCAACTCCCTATGATTCCGTCTCCATCCTGACCAATCAGCACTCCCCACTTCCCAAGCCTCTACCCACCAAATTATCTTTAAAAACTCTGATCTTGGCCAGGCGCGGTGGCTCACACATGTAATCTCAGCACTTTGGAAGGCCGAGACAGGCAGATCACAAGGTCAAGAGATCAAGACCATCCTGGCCAACATGTTGAAACCCCGTCTCTACTAAAAATACAAAAATTAGCCAAGCATGGTGGCATGGGCCAGTAGTCCCAGCTACTCAGGAGGCTGAGGCAGGAGAATTGTTTGAATCCGGGAGGCAGAGGTTGCAGTGAGCGGATATCATGCCACTGCACTCCAGCCTGGCAACCGAGCAAGACTCCGTCTCTAAATAAATAAATAAATAAATAAATAAATAAATAAATAAATAAAAGACAATACTTATCCAAGTTTAATGTGTGTAGGACTCACCTGGGGAAACTTTATTGCAGGGTGCGGTGGTTCATGCCTGTAATACCAGTACTTTGGGAGGCCGAAGCGGGCGGATCACCTGAGGTCGGGAGTTCGAGACCAACCTGATCAACGTGGAGAAACCCCATCTCTACTGAAAATAGAAAAATTAGCCGGGCATGGTGGCACATGCTGGAGGCTGAAGCAGGAGAATCGCTTGAACCTGGGAGGCAGAAGTTGTGGTGAGCCGAGAGCGTGCCATTGCACCCCAGCCTGGGCAATAAGAGCGAAACTCCGTCTAAAAAAAAACCAACCTCTGATCCCCAAATGCTCAGGGAGACTGGTTTGAGTAACAATGAAACTCTGGTCTCCCACACAGCCGACTCTACGTGAATTACTCTTTCTCCATTACAATTCCCCGTCTTGATAGGGCTCTGTCTGGACAGCGGACAAGGCGAACCCATTGGGCAGTTACATTTCTACAATGCACATGTGCTATTTTTATAATCAGAGAAATACTATTTTTAAAACTAAAGCATTTATTGAAGTATGATTTGTACACTATGTATATGCTGTACTTCAAAAAATGGTTTTAAAAATACAAGAGCAGGGATCTCCAATGACGAGAATAATAAAGAAAAGAAACCTTCCCTGAGATTATCTCAGTCTCTGGTTGGGCTTTTCTTGCTCACCAAGGACATTGTTTATACTAGTTAAATTTCCTGTCTGTCCCATGGAAAATGTACTCTCTTATTTTTTTTAATTCTCAGCTATTAATGTGCTTAATAAAAACATTTTTCAAATCATACGTATACTAATAACTGATCCAAAGAGAAGACTGTACTACAAATGTACTGTCTCCCCACCAATGACTACAGAACCAGGAAGTAACCTTGATATGTCATATAGATGATGAATGTCCTGGCTCGCTGGTTGAGTCATGAAGAACCTGTTGGGTAAATCTGGTCTAACTACCTGTCCTAGACTTTGTAACTGCTGGCCCCACCCTCTCTCTCCAGGTTCTGCTGTGTCTCATTTGTTTCAGGAGAAATCTGACAGCCTCACCTTCTCACATAGGCTTGCAGGTCAGATAAGGTAGAGGAATGGTATCAGAAGTAGGAACAGCACTGGTCTTAGGCCATCACTAGTGAAAAATTATGAATGTGAGTAAGAAGAGCTCCCCTGTCACTGCCAAATCTGGGCCTGACTTCTCTTATAATTACTTTACTTTTCTTATGTCTGACTCAGTTATCTTTACCTCCACTTGGAGTCTTTTTTATTTTTATTTTTTATTTTTTGAGATGGAGTCTCACTCTGTCGCCAGGCTGGAGTGCAGTGGTGCAATTTCGGCTCACTGCAACCTCCGCCTCCTGGGTTCAAGTGATTCTCCTGTCTCAGCCTCCTGAGTAACTGGGACTACAGATATCTGCCACCACGTCCAGCTAATTTTTTTGTATTTTTAGTAGAGATGGGTTTCACCATGTTGGCCAAGATGGTCTCGATCTCTTGACCTCGTGATCTGCCCACCTCCGCCTCCCAAAGTGCTGGGATTACAGCCATGAGCCACCGTGCCCAGCCTGGAGTCTTAAAGTGGTTTGCATCAATCCACGATGCCATGCCCCTTCTGTCCTCTGGTTTGGGGGGGGCTGTGTAACCCCAGTAGCAGAAGAGGGATGTTTCTGTGATTTGGGCTGAGCACTGTAACTGATTAATATTCTTTTAATCCTGATCTCTGACATTCACTCTGCAGGGAAAGCCTCCAAACTTTACCCTGGATCTCTAGGCCTAGCAGACTTGAGGTTAACACTAGTTTAACCTCCAGGATTTTAACTATCTCCAATGTGTTCATTCATTCAACTATTGAATGTCTGAAATGTGTGCGACACTCTGCTAGGCACTGGGGATACAATGGTGAACAAAACAGACATAGTCCCTGCCTATGAAGTTTATGGCTTAGACAGAGGTACAAGCCAAAACAAAAACAAAAAGAACACTCCAAAAAAACAAAGCAGGAATCCCAGTAGATTGTGGTAAGAGCGCTAATGACAATGTGCAACAGGAGTATACAGCACAGGCACAAGGATGCGGCGGGTAGGAGGATGTGTCCCGGGGAAGAGACACCTCAGCTGAGTCCTTGTGTTAATCTGCTAGATCTGCATTACAAAGTACCCCGGACTGGGTGGCTTAAACAACACAAATCTATTTTCTCACTCTAGAGGCTAGATGTTTGAGATCAAGGTGTGGCAGGGTTTATTTCTGCTGAGGCCGCACTCCCTGGCTCATCATCCCATCTGCTCCCTGTGTCTTCACATGCTATTCCCTCTGTGCTTTTGTGGCCTAATTTTCTCCTCTTATGAGGATACCAGTCATATTGAACTACAGACCACCCTAATGACCTCAGGTGAACCTAATTACCTCTTTAATGACACTATATTCAAATACAGTCACACTGTGAGGTACTGCAGGTTAGGACTTCAACATATGAATTTAGGTGGGGACAGAGTTCAACCCATAACAGGCATAAAGGATCAATAGAAATCAGCCTGACAAATGGAAGCAAAAGGAAGTGTTTCCAACCTCAGCAAAGAGGCAAGAGGAATAAGGCACCTTAGGAGAACTTGACAGGAGCCAGGTCAGAGAAGGCTGTGCTAAAGAGTGAGAAGTACACTCTAAGGATAATGGATAACTATTGAAGGGCTTCCATTAAGGAAACAATATAATTGGCTTTGCTTTCTAGAAGAAATATTTGGATATTGTGTGAAGAAAGAGGAACATGATTGAAGGAGGAGGCCAGGGGAAGCTATTGCTATTCTTCAGTGGTGAAATAACCACGGCCTGAGCCAGGGTAGTACAGGCCAGATGGATGGAAGTGAAGGGAGTCGATGTAACTGACAAGCTCTGGAAATTCCTGGATGAGAGGGCTGAGCATCAAGGAAGAGTGGAGGATAACACCCATCTTTCTAACTTGGGAAATGAGAAGAACAAGCCATGGACTGTGAAAGGATGAGAACGTACAGGAGAAGGTGAAGGGGTCAGTCGGAAGTAGACCCTGTAACCAAGAGACCACCCAATATTATCCACCCAACATCTCTACTAAGTGCCACATTTTACATTATGAAAGGAAAGAAGAAAAACTACTTAGGTATCCAACCTGGCTTGGTTTTGGTTATGAGACTTTTATCTCTTCTATTTCAAATATTGAAAAATTAACCCAAAAATCCAAATGCATCCTTCTATCCTGTTTTACTTTCTTCATCTCCCTTTATATTTCTAGACCCTTCACAATGCAGCTGAGGACACAAAATATAAGGATGATTGCTATAGTTTATAAGATATTTGGAAACAAAAATATGATGTTTCCATTTAGGAACACTAACTACACATATACCAGACACAGAGTTAAATTTTCTACATACATTTTCCATTTAATTCTCACAATCCTGTGAGGTAGTTAATTACCTCCATTTTACAGACAAGGAAACAGATGCTCAGAAAGGTGAAGTCACCTGCCCAGGTTTACAGAGCTATGCAGATTATTGACCTCAGCTGTCCCTCACTCCAAAGTCCATGCTATTAACTGCTGTGCTACTCTACCTCCAGCAAGCCCTCCTTCAAGAATTGGGATGAAGTTAAAGCCATTCCACAAAAGCCTTCTTTTTTTCATACCTCTTTTTACTAAAAAATAATAAAGTATTATTAGTAAAAACGTCCAATGAACTTGAGCTCCATTTTAGAATACAGTAGGAATAATGCTCCTGGAACTGTGCAATCCAGCAGGTCCATAACTGTGCTGGCTGGGATCAAGCTACCAGGCCTCAGGCTTAATTCAGGCCATGTATAGAGACTGCCAGCCAACTCACTTACACGAACAGACTTGATAAGTTTCTGATCAAACTGTCCAAGCATCTGGGCCATCCCTTGGCCAGCAATGCGGAGAAATTGGAGCCCTGTGATCATCAGGGAATATAACCTTGAACTCCTGGCTGTCCTGTTGTGTTTTCTTTACTTTGGATTTTTTTTTTTTTTTTTTTTTAGACAGAGTCTTACTCTGTTGCCCAAGCTGGAGTACAGTGGCGTGATCTCAGCTCACTACAACCTCTACCGCCCAGGTTCAAGTGATTCTCCTGCCTCAGCCTCCTGAGTAGCTGAGACTACAGGCAGGTGCCACCATGCCTGGCTAATTTTTGTATTTTTAGTAGAGATGGGATTTCACTATATTGGCCAGGCAGGTCTTGAACTCCTGACCTCGTGATCCACCCGCCTCAGTCTCCCAAAGTGCTGGGATTACAGGCGTGAGCCACTGCACCTGGCCTACTTTGGATTCTTAAAGGAAGACCATTTAAACTGGCAACAAAGTCTAGTCTCAGTCCTCTGATTAACAAACACTGTAACCCAAACTGATCCTTAGTTTCCTCAGCTGCAAAATGGAAAACTTGACCAAGACATGTTTTTCCAATGACCTTTAAGGACTCCAGAAGTCCATGTTAGCTGGTTGCCTTCTTCTCCCAATGAGAAAGTGGTGAGATCTATGAATTTGTTCACATATTTACTGGGCAGCTGCTGTGTTTCATAATCTAGGAGATGTGATGGCTAATGGTCAAGACAACAGTTTCTGCCATGGAAGAGATTATAATCAGATCAGCAAGAAGATAAACAGAAAAATATGTGTAATAACTGAGATAACAGGAATATGTCGTACAAACTGAGAACTACAGGAAACCACAGAAGGCTCTGGGTGGTGTGGTTTTTGAAAGCAGTATTGCACGTAGATTAACAGAGAACAGAAGGAATCACATCCTTGTCAAGGGTCATTGTATGAACAAGGAGACAGGAGCAAGAATGAGAATGAGAAAGAAGTGCAAGAGGATCTAAGAAGACCCAGCTGGAGAGAAACTCTGAGAGAGAATCTGGTTCAGGAAGACCTGTGAGTACTTGGAGGCTATTCTTAAAATTGTAAATGAATTTGATAGATGACAGGAAGTACCCAAGTTAGGAAGCAATATTTTTTCAGTGTATGAGAAAGAGCTTGGTTTTCAGGAGAAACTAGAAGGGTAGGATCCAACCAGGGAGTGTCAACAATAAGCCAATAAGAGGTTGATGAAAGCTTTAAGGGAGTGATAGCTGTGAAAACAGCAAGGAAGGGTGAAATTGAAAGACTTTGCAGAGTCATCACTGCCAGTACGTTTGCATAATTCCTGGCAATATTCCCCCTCAGTTTCTACGCAATGAGCTTTTAAGTTGTAAATTGCCAACATCTTAGAAGTATTACGCCAAGACCTCATTTGTTTAGTGTAATGTAAGGTTTGGGTTACTAATACGCTATTTCAGTCCTTAAAGTGTCCTCTGTAAGAATCCAGTTTTTCTAAATATCAATGGATACAAAAAAATTAGAAGTTTAAAGTTTAACTCTCCCTTCTCTTCTCTCCTAGGTGGCTGTGTCAGTGCAGGCAAAAAGGAACCCTAGAAGGATCCAAGTGGAAATGACATAGAAGATAATGATAATCCCATGAAGTGGTGAAGCTATAACCACCACCTGTCCCTGTTGATTAAAGAGCTCCACCTGCCTAGGCACAGCATCCTCAACTAGGATTGGGGGTAGGCCATTGGGCTAGGACAAAACTTTGCAGGACTGACACATTACAGGCCCCCGTGTAGTATATACTAGAAGTGCTGCAATAGGAACCCAGAATCCACCTGCACCCACCTCAATATGAGTAGCACGTGTTGCCAACATCTGCTTTGGCTCTTTCCTTCAGCTGTTTTCATGTGTTTTCTCTTTGTAAAAATGGCTTCCACCTAGCAGTGGACTACTTTTCCAGATTCCCACCTTTTCACCTCCCTCCTGCCTCTATAAACTTAGGACACCAACATTGTAAGTTACTAGGCTTCTAAATTTAATACATATGAGAATCACCTAGGGAGCTCTTTTTGAAATGCAGATTCTAGGCCGGGCGCGGTGGCTCAAGCCTGTAATCCCAGCACTTTGGGAGGCCGAGACGGGCGGATCACGAGGTCAGGAGATCGAGACCATCCTGGCTAACACAGTGAAACCCCGTCTCTACTAAAAAATACAAAAAACTAGCCGGGTGAGGTGGCGGGCGCCTGTAGTCCCAGCTACTTGGGAGGCTGAGGCAGGAGAATGGCGTGAACCCGGGAGGCGGAGCTTGCAGTGAGCTGAGATCCGGCCACTGCACTCCAGCCTGGGCGGCAGAGCGAGACTCCGTCTCAAAAAAAAAAAAAAAAAAAAAAAAAAAGAAATGCAGATTCTAGGGCCCACCCTCAAGAGATTGTAATTTAATTAATCAAAGAATGGGACTCAGGAATCTGTAGTGAACAGGCATCCCAGCTGACTCTGGTGTCGGTGGTTCCCAGCCCAACTTACCAGAGCACTGCAAAGTTGAACCTAGCAGCATAATTAATCCATGCTAAAGCCAAACTCATAAATGAACATTTATCAAGAAGTCTTTGAGAGCATGGTTCTATGATGATGTATGAGTCTTAGGGCTCATTTTTCCTAGGGTGTAAACAAAGTCACACTGGGAGAGCCTATGATCCCAGTGTATATTTCTGGCAGGGCATAATTTTCTCTATAGGGACAGGCACAGCAACATTGATTGTATAACGTTACTCCACCCTGGAATTTACTATTAGTCATAAAAACTGAGGCAACTCCAGTATTGCTGGTTCATTTGATGAGTATACAGGGTGGGAAGGCCTCTACGATAACTTCTTTCTCCCCTAAAGGGCAAAAATGCAACTCAACTCACAATCCAGGCTACTGAGCAAAGGTTTGAATGACCCCTGAGCCCATACAAGCTTCTCTACATTGTTCTGAGAGGACCCAAAAGCCACTGGTGTTGTTGAGACCACTGGTTCCTTTGTCCTGAAGAGAAGAGGGAGAGAAATGATTGCTGCTACACTCACTTTGAAGTGAGAAAAGTTGTGGGTGGCTGAAAATTTTACTCTGGAAAGATGTTAGGTAGCTCGTTGTTTCTACAGCCCTGCAAACTATGCTCCTGATACAGAGTGCGGCAAGCGGGGCAGAGAAGTGCTGGGAAGGGAAAGGCGTAGTCCCCGGCTGGGGCTCCAGCCCCAGACCTGTGCCCACAGACCTAGGTGAGGACAGGCATTTGTTTTCATGCCCAAATATTGCATTTCCCAAGACCACCCTGGGCTGCCATGCTCCTATCCTGTGCTTATAAAAACTCCAAGATCCTGGCGGGCACACACACAAGCAGCTGGACATCAAGAGGAACACACCAATGGCTGAGGACACAAGCAACTGGAAGTTGAGAGGAACACACCAGCGTAAGAGCAGACAGGGACCGGCAGATGCCGGAGAGGAACACACCAGCATAAGAGCACACCCACAGGCACTGACAGACTTCGGCAGGCCATCGACTGGTGGAACAATGCAGAGTTTGGCTGGGCTGGTCAGAGAAAAGCCCAGCTGCTGGGAAGCCCAACTGCAGGGGAAAACCACCGTCCCACTCCAGCCCCCTTCTGGCCTTACCATCTACCTCGCTGAGAGCTACCACTCAATAAAAATCCTTGCACTCATTCTCCAAGCCCACATGTGATCGGATTCTTCTGGTATACCAAGGCAAAAACCTGGGGATACAGGACGCCCTCTGTCCTGATGATGAGGCAAAGGGTCTAATAGAGCTGATTGACACAAGCTACCTACAGACAGCAAAGCTAAAAGAGCTCTTTGTAACACACACCCACTGGGGCTTCAGGAGCTGTCAGCATTCACCCCTAGATGCTACCGTGGGGTCGGAGCCCCACAGCCTACCCGTCTGCAAGCTCCCCTTAGAGGTTTGAGCAGCTGGGCACTGAAGAAGTGAGCCACTCCCCCTGTCACACACCCTGTGAGGGGGACAAGGGAACTTTTCCCGTTTCACTCCCACCCCTCACCCTCTGTGTCCTGGCACCCAGAGAGGAGCCCTAGGGCAGGCACTCCCCCAGCCTTGTTGGCTTTAGTTATGTTCATCCCATCTTCCATCTTCATTCTCAGTGCATCTGCGTAAGCCTCATTGAAGTTAGCCAAGTCCGGGACCACAGAAGCAGATATGGGTTAAACAATCCCCTCACATTCCAATCCCAGCCTTTCTTTCCCCTAAAGCATCTCCATCCCTAACTCACTGCAAAGTACTAACCTCTAACTCACGGAGGCTCAGAACTCACCTTTTGGGGATCTCCTTATGGCCTCACTCCCTGGTTGTTACTGACAACCAGCCCCAGTGGAAAGCCAGAGCCCTCTGTGGCCAGAATGATTTTTTTTTAATTTGCCTTGTCTTGGCTACAATTATTTTTACTTTTTACAATAAAAAAGTTTTTCCTGTACTTTTAGGAATTTTCTATAGCCTGAGAAGTCAAGGATAGCAAAGAAACTCCAAGTGGCTAGAATACCATGACCCCAATATGGTTAGCTAAGAGATGTAAATTCATATGTACATTATACCTTTTGAGAAATAACTATCAGCTCAATTAAAGATAATCATTAAAGAAAATTTAATGCAAACTGTGTATATGTATTTGAGACAGGGTCTCACTCTGTTGCCCAGGCTGCAGTGCAGTGGTGTGATCATAGCTCACTGTAACCTTGAGCACTTGGGCCCAAATGATCCTCCCGCCTCAGCCTCCCAGGGAGCTGGGACTTACAGGTATGCACCACCATGACTGGTTTACATTTTTTGTTTGTTTGTTTGTTTGTTTGTTTTTTGTAGAGACAAGGTCTCACTGAGTTGCCCAGGCTGGTCTCAAACTCCTGCCCTCAAGCAACCCTGCCACCCTGGCCCCCTAAAGTGCTGGGATTATAGGTATGAGCCCCTGTTTGAGGATGAACTGTATATTTAAAAAGAGTTTATAATCTAGAGAAAACGTAAGTAAATATAAATAGCTATATGTTTAGATACATTTTTGTTGAGTTCTCAACATTTCTCTAGAATTATTTAATCCAACATTATTTTTCCAATATTATAAAACTTCCTCCTGCCTTGTGCAGCAACTTTTGAACTGTCATCCTTGCCAACTTTAGGCTGTTGAAATGGATATAGGCAGGTTCCTAGACAAGAATGGAAGTAGAATAGACTCTTGTGGTTTAACAAATCAGAACAAGTTTTTAAATCAAAGAAACGCCGCCGGCTTTACACGTAAGTTGAGAGGTGATCACCTAATTGATGTGATGCATGGATGCTTATAAACCACCTTACTTCCCAGAGTGTATTTGCTCACCTCATGCATAAAATTTCACCATTCTATTTCTTCATCTTAAAGCACTTACTCAGTCAAAATGTAGATACCCATAAGATTTTTTTACATGTACTGTTTTGCAAAAGATTTGCAGAGTCTTTTCTAAGAGTTCATTCTATTTTTTTTTTTTTTTGTCATATCCTTTAGACTCAGTAAGAGTCCATTTTAATAGATGACAGAGGAAAAGTAGAAGAGGACAGATACATCTACGGGGATTGGTGGAAGGATAGAAATCTGAAAGCCTGATGGTTTTGGCTTCAGCAATCCATAAATTCATTAAGCCTGGAACTTAATGCCTTTACCAACAGAAGAATTATATACACAGATTCATCCATTAGCTAACTCTTTTATGCCAATAGACACCGCCGAGGAAGCATAAAGTCTTTCTTCCCACTGCTGTCATGTCTAAGTCAGAGTCTCCTAAAGAACCCAAACAGCTGCAGACGCTCTTCATCTGAGAGTTGAGCTTTGAAACAATCGACGAGACTCTGAAGAGCCGTTCTGAGCAATGGGGAACGCTCACCAACTGTGTGGTAATGAGAGATCCCAACACCAAGCACTCCAGGGGCTTTGGGTATGTCACATATGCCCTTGTGGAGGAGGTGGATGCAGCCATGAATGCAAGGCCACACAAGGAGGATGGAAGAGTTGTGGAACCGAAGAGAGCTGTCTCAAGAGAAGATTCTCAGAGACTAGGTGCCCACTTAACTCTGAAAAAGATATTTGTTGGTGGCATTAAAGAAGACTGAATAACATCCCCTAAGAGATTATTTTGAAGAGTACGGGAAGAATTGAAGTGATTGAAATCATGACTGACCGAGACAGTGGCAAAAAGAGGGGCGTTGCTTTTGTAACCTTTGGCAAAAGGAGGGGCTTTTGTTTTTGTAACCATGGCTCCGTAGATAAGATTGTCATTCAGAAATACCATACTGGGAATGGCCACCACTGTGAAGTAAAGAAAGCCCTGTAGTAGCAAGAGATGGCCAGTTTTTCATCTAGCCAACGAGGCTGCAGTGGTTCTGGAAACTTTGGTGGTGGTCGTGGAGGTGGTTTTGGTGGGAATGACCACTTTGGTCACAGAGGAAACTTCAGTGCTTGTGGTGCCTTTGGTGGCAGCTGTGGTGATGGTGGATATGGCGGCAATTAGGATGGCTATAATGGATTTGGTAATGATAGTGGTTATGAAGGAGGCAGCCCTGGTTACTCTGGAGGAAGCAGAGGCTATGGAAGTAGTGGACAGGATTCTGGAAACCAGGGCAGTGGCTATGGTGGGGGTGGCAGCCGTGACAGCTATAACAATGGAGGAGGCGTACGTGACTTTGGTGGTGAGAGTGAAAGCAATTTGGGAGGGCATGGAAGCTACAGTGATTTCTGAAAAAATAACAATCAATCTTAAAATTTGTACTCATGAAGGGAGGAAACTTTGGAGGCAGAATCTCTGGCCCCTATGGTGGTGGAGACGAATACTTTGCCAAACCACATAACCAAGGTGGCTATGGCAGTTCCAGCAAGAGCAGTAGCTATGGCAATGGCAGAAGATTTAAAATCCTGCCAGGAAACAAAGCTTAGCAGGAGAGGAGAGCCAGAGAAGTGACAGGGAGCTTACATGTTACAATAGATTTGTGAACTTAGCCAAACATAGTGGTGGCAGGGCGTAGCTGCTAAAAAGAAGGCATATTTTAGACAATACTCATGTACATGGGCAAAAAAAAAAAACTCAAGGAGTGTATTTGTGACTAATTGTATAGCAAGTTATTTTAGTTTCTGCCCAGGTTGGCAGCTCTGCCTTCTTGGTGCATGGCAACTTCATCTGTTCTTCTGATATCACCACTTTGGTTCATCTTGTGAGACAATGGTGCTCGATTGCAGTGTTTTCGTCTCCTTGGAGGTGCTTTTCTTTGCATCTCCAATGGGTTCATTGTAGAACTTCAAATGTCTAGTGGGTATCCAAACAGGAAGCTGATTTTCTCCTGGTGAAACACAAGCAAAACCTCTTCCCCAGGTTATCACCTTCCCTATTTCCCATGTCTTATTTTTGTTGTCTTTCCACCAAATCAGTTTTCCTTCATGTGGACTGTTCTTTTTACCAGTAAGATGTTGTTCTGCAGAAGTAGTAGTTTGATTTCTATAAATGTTTAAAAAATTTAGGCCGGGCGCGGTGGCTCAAGCCTGTAATCCCAGCACTTTGGGAAGCCGAGACGGGCAGATCACGAGGTCAGGAGATCGAGACCATCCTGGCTAACGCGGTGAAACCCCGTTTCTACTAAAAAATACAAAAAAACTAGCCGGGCGAGGTGGCGGGCGCCTGTAGTCCCAGCTACTTGGGAGGCTGAGGCAGGAGAATGGCGTGAACCCGGGAGGCGAAGCTTGCAGTGAGCTGAGATCCGACCACTGCACTCCAGCCTGGGTTACAGAGCCAGACTCCGTCTCAAAAAATAAAAAATAAAAATAAATAAAATAAAATAAAAAATAAAAAATTTAAAGTATAGAGTGCTAGATTAAGTTGCATCTGAGGAGTGGTACACTCCTTACTGTCTCCCCCTTCTTTTTGTTCAACTAACTGAGTTTTGAGTGTTCTATTAGTTCTTTCAACTATGGCCTGTCCTTGGGAATTATAAGGAATTCCTGTTTGTGTAATTTTCCACTGATTTAAGAATTTTTGGAATGCTTTACTACAATATCCTGGTCCATTGTCAGTTTTAATTTTTTCTGGAATTCCCGTTACAGCAAAACAAGATAATACATGTTTTTTAACATGGGAAGTACTTTCTCCTGTCTGGCAGATTGCCCATATGAAATGTGAATAAGTATCAACTGTTACATGAACATATGACAATTTTCCAAATGAAGGTACATGTGTAACATCCATTTGCCATAATGCGTTAGGACACAGACCTCTGGGATTAACTTCTGCCTCTTGAGTGGGCAGGTGTAGTACTTGACACTGGGTGCAATGTTGTACAATATCTTTTGCCTGTTTCCGTGTGATATCAAATTTTTTAACCTTGCTGCATTTACATGAGTCAAAGCATGAAGTTCTTGTGCTTTTATGAATGCAGAGGATACCAATAAGTCAGCTTGTTCATTTGCTTTAGTTAAAGGTCCTGGTAAATTAGTGTATGCTCGAATATGAGTAATATAAAATGTGAAATTCCTTTTTCTTATAGTTTGTTGTAATAAATTGAACAGCTGGTTTAACTGAGCATCCATGCTATATTTAATTAGAGCTGTCTCAACATCCCTTGTAGCCTGTACTACATATGCAGAATCTGATACAATATTAACAGGTTGATTAAAATCTTGTAACACTGTAATGACTGCAACCAACTCTGCCCTTTGAGCCGATTGATATTGAGTTTTGATTACTCGCTCTTTTGGCCCTGTGTAAGCCGCTTTTCCATTGCTGGAACCATCAGTAAATACTGTCAGAGCATTTTCTAAAGGTTCATGTCTGGTAATTTTAGGTAAAATCCAAGTAGTCAATTTTAAAAACTGGAAGATTTTTGTTTTTGGGTAATGATTATCAATAATTCCCATAAAATCAGCAAGACCAATCTGCCATGCACCAGAATTGATAAAGGCTTGTCTAACTTATTCCTTGGTTAAAGGAACAACTATTTTGTCTGGGTCATTACCACACAATTTTATTATTCGTAATCTTGCCTGACCAATTAATGTAGCTATTTGATCCAAGTACAATGTAAAAGTCTTAATTGTACTGTGAGGAAGGAATGATCACTCCACAAGATCAGTATTTTGAACAATGATGCCTGTTGGAGAATGTGCAGTAGCAAAAATCAAAAGTTGGAGTGGGGCTAAGGGATCTATTCTACTTATTTGTGCTGACTGAATTTTTTCTTCCACTAATTTAATTTATTTTGTTGCCTCTGAGGTTAATATTATTTTACTATTTAAGTCTGGGTCTCCTCTTAGGATAGAGAATAAATTTGACATGGCATAAGTAGGAATGCCTAGAGTTGGCCAAATCTAATTAATATCGCCTAACAATTTCTGAAAGTCATTTAATGTTTTTAATGTGTCTTTTCTTACTTGTATTTTTTGTGGTTTAATTTTTCTATTTTATATCTGCATCCTTAAATAATGAAAAGGAGTAGAGGTTTGAATCTTATCAGATGCTATTGTTAGTCCTGCGTTGGCAACCTCTGCTTGCAGAAAAGTGTAACAGTCAATTCATTTGTCTCTTGTTTCTGTAGCACATAAAATATCATCAATATAGTGAATGATATAACAATCTGAAAATTTGTCTCTAACTGTTTGAAGGACTTGACCTACAAAAGTCTGACAGATAGTTGGACTGTGAAGCATTCCCTGAGGTAACACTTTCCACTGAAACCTGGTGGCTGGTTCTTTATTATTTACGGCTGGTATAGTAAAGGCAAAGTTTTCACAATCCTGCTCTGCCAGAGGAATGGTAAAAAAGCAATCCTTTAGATCAATTATAATTAAAGGCCAGTCTTTTGGAATCATGGCCGGGGAGGGCAACTTGGGTTGGAGAGGCCCCATGGGTTGAATTACAGCATTTATGGCTCTTAAGTCCATTGACACACACCATTTGCCTGATTTTTTCTGAATTACAAATACAGGAGAATTCCAGGGCAAGACTAAAGGCTCAATGTGTCCCTTTTCTAATTGTTCCTTTGCTAATAAATGTAAAGCCTCCAGTTTTTGTTTCGGTAGCGGCCACTGATTTACCCATACCGGTTTTTCTGTTTTCCAAGTTAATGGAATGGGTTTAGGAGGCTCTACAGTGGCCGCCCCTAAAAAGGATACCCTATTCCTTTTCTTTGTTGATTTTCCTCTGTCTCAATTGGGACTTTAATGCCATTTTCATTTTTTCCCAATCCCTTTCCTGGTATATATCCCATCTTAGTCATGATCTTTTGACTCGTGGGGCTGTATAATGGAGCGGGCATAATGATTTCTGCACCCCACTGTTGTAACAAATCTCGGTTTGTTGAAACAAACCCAATAGACTAACAGGAATTGAAGTAATCGTTGGCTGGACAGTACTTTCTTGATTATCTGGCCCTAAACAATGTAAAATCATTGTACTTTGAGACACTTCTGAAGCTGTGCCTACGCCGACAAATCTTGTAACAGCCTTTTGTTTAGGCCAATTTTTTGGCCACTGATTTAAAGCAATGACAGAGACATCTGCTCCAGTGTCTACTAACCCTTCAAACTGTTTTCCTTGAATAATGGCCTTACACACAGGTCTGCTCTCAGAGACCTGACTTGCCCAATATGCAGCCTTTCCTACCGGATCAGTGCTTCCAAACCCTCCTGTTCTTTTTATCTCACTGTTTCCAACTTTAATATAAGGTAGGAGTAATAATTGAGCAATCCTGTCTCCTGGACTGGCACTCCAAGGAAATAAGGAACTAATAACCAATTGAATTTCGCCTTTATAGTCTGAATCAACCACACCAGTACGAATTTGAACTCCCTTTAGATTTAAACTTGATCTTCCTAAGATTAGTCCTACAGTCCCCTCAGGCAATGGGCCGTATACCCCTGTGGAGATTTTTCGTGGAGGCTCCCCTGGAAGCAGAGAGACTGCTTGTATAGTACATAAATCTACTGCTGCACTGCCACATGTGTGGGGGGGATAATTGCCGTATTGTGATAACTGGCTTATTCCCTGAGGCACTTGTGACAGTGAGGGTTGTTGTTCCTGAAAACCCTGAGGAACAAAAGGCTGAATTGGGAATGCCCCAGTTTGTTGCGGGGCCTGAGGCTGGCCCCTCCTCTGTTTCCCGACAGTGGTTGCCCATTTTTATCAAATTTAGAATGACATTGATTACCCCAATGTTTTCCCTTTTTACATCTTGTACATAGGCCACGTGGCTCTTCATCTGTTGTAGTAGCTTGAGTAGTTACATTTTGTTTATTTGAGACTAGGCAATTGTTTTTTAGATGACCTATTTGACCACAATTATAACATTTTCCCCCAAATATTCTAACTTGTCCTCCTAAAGCAACTCCTGTGATTGCTTGAGCCATAAGCATAGCTTTATGCATAGCTCCTCCAATTCCATCACAGGCTTTAATGTACTCTGATATTACGTCTGATCCTGCCGGGACCCTTCCTTTTAATGGCTTAATGGCTGATTGACAATCAGGATTGGCGTTTTCATATGCCATCAATTCCATTATGACTGTATGGGCATTCTCATCAGTAACTGACTTTTGAGCAGATCTTGAAGCCTTGCTACAAAATCAGGGTAAGGCTCTTTAGAGCCTTGTCTTATTGTATTGAAGGAGGGGCAGGTGGTTCCTGGGTCTTGGATTTTCTCCCAGGCCCTAAGGCAGATAGCCCTAATTTGCTCAATGGCCTCATTTGGCATTATTATTTGTTGACTAGCAGTGCTCCAATTTTGACCTATTCCTAATAGTTGATCTACGTCTATGTTAATTGGAGGATTGGCAGTCCTATTTCTTAGGACCTGTTCTTGTGCCCCATCAATCCACCAAGTCTTAAATTGTAAAAATTGAGAGGGTGAGAGTGATGATTTTGCCAGAATCTCCCAATCATAAGGAATGAGTCTATGTTCACGAGCAATGGAATCTAATAATGTTCTCATGTAAGGACAGTTGGGTCCATACTGTTTTACTCCCTCTTTCATTTCTTTTAGCATTTTTATAGAAAAGGACTCATATCTGGCTTCAGCTATGGGAGGCTCTCCCTCTTGGGCCCCTTCTCCAGGTGGTCTTGATTCTGATATTAGTGGGAATTGCTACGCTTCAATAGCTCCTTGTTTTCTTGCCTCATCAATAATTTTATGTAATGCACCACTCTGTCCACTAGGCAGTGCTGTAGAATTACATCCCATGGTGGGCAGCTGAGGATTTAGCGCCCTGCCCTGTGGCGCTGGAAACATTCCTGGCTGTCCATATGGATTTTCTGGGGGCAGCCGATACTGAAGTTTGGCTGGTGGCCAGTATTGATAGGCTACTGGCGGCTGGGTCTTATTTTCTACCGGCTGATATCGTGGACACTGTATTTGGATTGGCATTGCCATGGCAGAGACTCTATCTTTTTCTATTTGATCTTCTTTTGGAGTTTGTACTTGTTTAACCTGCATTTGAGGTTGTAAAGTTACAGGCATCTGAGCTGCTGTAAGAGGAGTTGGCCATCGTGGTTAGACTCTGATGGCTCTGCTAATTCTGGACCTTTTTCTTCTAATTTTAATGTTTCAGGATCTATCACCTCCTGTAATTGATTATCGCCAACATTTTGCATTGACCGAGCCATTACCGGCTTTGCTACACATTTACAATGTGAACTTTCTGTTCCTTTCCTGGATTCTATCCCTGCCTCTTTTTCACAATCTACTGCACAGCTTTCAGGGCCATTAGAAATTGAAACGCTATCTTCTTCTGTTTGAAACAGTTCTAAAGCTACTTTAATAATGACCCAATCATTCCATACTGTAAGTGGGATGATCTTACCTTCCCTACTTGCTTGTTTTAATTATTTGCCAATTTTTTCCCAGTCTTTTAGATCTAAAGTTCCCTGTTCCAGAAACCATGGGCAAAACTGTTCTATTGTTTGAAATAGCATAATTAGATTATTGGTAAGAGACTTTAACTCCCCCTCTTTTTAAGAGAATTTTAATAAAGCTGCGATAAGAGGCATATTTACTTTTAGTTTGCCCCATTGTTACCCTAGGTTCTTCCGAGCACACCAGCTTACCGCAAGGCTGACTGTAGACATACTCGGGAGTCTGTCGTTGACTTGTCCTCAATGACCACGCTCCAGCGTACCTTCACCTTAGAGAAAAGCACCCATGTCGGGCACCAGATGAAGGGGTGGCCTGCCCCTCCACACCTGTGGGCGTTTCTCGTTAGGTGGAATGAGAGACTTAAGAAAAGAAATGAGACACAGAGACAAAGTATAGAGAAAGAAAAAGTGGGCCCAGGGGACTGGCACTCAGCATACAGAGGACCCACGCGGGCACCAGTCTCTGAGTTCCCTCAGTATTTATTGATCATTACCTTTACCATCTTAGAAAAAGGGAAGTGGCAGGATAATAGGATCATCGTAGGGAGAAGGTCAACAGTAAGACATATGAATAAAGATCTCTGTGACATGAATAAGTTTAAGGAAAAGTGCTGTTCCTTGGTATGCATATGCAAACATCTCCATAAAACTTTTTAGTGCATAAAGAGCAACATTGCGGCTAGCACGTCCCACCTTCAGCCCTAAAGTGGTTTTCTCCTTTCTCAGTAAACAGAACATACAATCCGGTTTTACACCAAGATGTTCCATTGCCCAGGGATGGGCAGGAGACAGATGCTTTTCTCTATCTCAACTGTCAAGAGACCTTCTTTCCTCTTATGGACCTTTGGCAGTGTAGGTGTCCCTGGGTACTTGAGATTAAGAGAATGGTGATGACTTTTCACAAGCATACTGCCTTCAGGTACTTGTTTACCAAAGCCCAACCTGCACAGCCCAAAATCCGTTAAACCTTGAGTCACCACAGCACATGTCTCTTGCAAGGACAAGGTTGGGGGTAGGGTCACAGATTAACAGCATCTCAAATACAGAACAAAATGGAGTCTCTTATGTCTACTTCTTTCTATATAGACACAGTAACAGTCTGATCTCTTTTTCTTTTCCCCACAGTTACAGGAGGAATACAAAAGACAAAAGCAATATTTGCTTTGGGGAAGTTTTTACTTCTACAATAAATTATTGAGAATCAATAGGAAAGAGCTGAAAGTACAGGGCATAGACCCCAAAAAGAGAAGAGTAGACTTGCTTTTTATCATATCCCTTACCACTGGGGAGATTCAATAAGGATGGCCTGGACTAGGATGTAAGTGAACAACTAAAAATGGGCTGCAGGCTTGGAAAAATGTCAGGGGCCTAAATATGAAAGGACTTGACTTGGGGAGGTCACATGAAGATGAGTAGAACCAGTGGCCTATGAAAGCTGAGCCAAAATCTTCAGATGACCTGTGGCCTCTTGAGGGAGAACCTTGTCATCCACATTCGCTGTTCTTCTTAATCCACAGGGTAAAGGCATTCTGTGGAGAGATTACCTGTGTAGCGCCCCTTAGTTTAGCCCATAAGACACTCACCTAGCTCCAAGAATTTGCCAAGCACCTACCAAACATGATTATAAAGAAACAAGCACCTCCCTGTATTGTGATATAGAACAATCTCCAAAATATATTGTTAGGAATAAAACAAAAAGTGTAATCATTTATATAGAATACCATTTTTATAAAAGAAAACCTATATAGATGTATATTTATCTATGTGTATGTGCATGTGTGTGTAGCCAATTATTATTATTATTATTATTTTTTTTTTTTTTTGAGACACACTATTGCTCTGTTGCCAGGCTGGAGTGCAGCGGCACAATCTTGGCTTACTGCAACCTCTGCCTCCCAGGTTCAAGCAGTTCTTCTGCCTCAGCCTCCCGAGCAGCTGGGACTACAGGTTCATGCCACCATGCCCAGCTAATTTTTGTATTTTTGGTAGAGATGGAGTTTCACCATGTTGGCCAGGATGGTCTCAATCTCTTGACCTTGTGATCCACCTGCCTCGGCCTCCCAAAGTGCTGGGATTACAGGCGTGAGCCACCGTGCCCAGCCTCCAATTATTTTTATATTTGTATGTGTATAGAATGTCTCTGAAGGATACAGAAGAAGTTGGTGCCAATAGTTGTCTCTGGAAAGTATTCACTCATTAAGTGAGTGAATAATTCCTTATATTGTACAGCCTGGTTCCTTTCAAACATTTTTATCTTGTGTATGTATTATATATTCCCAAAATTGAATAATATAATATACATAAATATTCAGACAACGTGGTCATTTTGCTTCTAGATAAGTTGCCTGCAGAAGCACTCACTTACGTACAAAAGGGGAAAAAATGCAACATTGTTTGTAAGAATGAAACACTAGAAACAACCAAAATCATCATCAGTAGGGAAATGAGTATATAAAATATGAACTAGTATATAGCAGTTAGATAGGTAGACTAAATAGATAGGTCTAGCATAAAGTAGCATATCGCGGTTAAAGGAAATGAACAGGATTGATCCATCTGTGGATTGATCTATGTGTATATCAACATGGAAAGGCTCAAAAACATGTTGAAGAGAAAAAGGAGCATAACATAGAATATATTTAGCATACAATTTAAGTGAAATTTTAAAAACACACCAAGTAAACGTATAAAAATGACCTGGAAGGATATCAATTCACAATGTACTTTGCTTCTGGACAGCAAGGTTATGTGGAGTGTGGGGCTTCCTCCATATCTGTAATATTTTATTTCTTAAAAATAACTACCAAAATAAAAGATAGCAAGCAAACATGACAAAAAGGTTAAAAATTTTAACTCTGAGTGATAGAAATATAGATGTTTGTTATTTTATTCTTTGTGTTTTTTCTGTATGTTAAACATCTCCAGATATTTAAATAAGAGTAAAGAAGACACATCCAGCCCAGGTCCTCCAGATAGATCGGTTTGCTTTCTTTCTAAAGTCAAGTAAATTCTAAATTAACCTTGACATTATTAGTAAGTTTTGCTTTAAAAAAAATAAAATTTTGTGTTAGAAGTTTTAAAACATTTGGAAATTCTAGTTGTAGTTTCAGATTTCATAATTCAGATGATGCAACAGGATGGAACCATTGTCAAAGAGAATGCGGGGATGTTTGATGCTTGTTAGGACATGACTCCTATACTTGCCTGTTTGTTCATCCTCCAACCCCTCTTTCTTCCAAATTCCATGTAGCATATTCTGTCCAGGAAGCAAGAAGACTTGCTTGGAGGCATACTCATTTTCCCCATGCCTCTTTGCTATTTCTGGAAAATAAAGCATTCTATAGGCGGAGCTAGTGAATGCCTCTTTTAACACACGAGTCTCCACACTTCCCTATTCACTTTGGTTCCAGCATCCTGTCCAGCAAAGAAGCAATCAGCCAAAATGATACCTGGAGGCTTATCTGAGGCCAAACCCGCCACTCCAGAAATCCAGGAGATTGTTGATAAGGTGAGTTGATGCCATTCAGGAAAAAGTCTGAGCCAAAATCTTGATTCATAAGTTGTCCTGGTGGAAAGGATGTGGCTGAACATGAAAACTAGAAGTTTAGGATGTGTGTGACTTTGTTCAGGTTTCTTTACAACTAAGATGAAATAAGAGGTTTTCAGATGAAACCTCGAATAATCCCCAAACTGTGAGTGTGACCTTGAGTGAATCACATTTCTTCTCTGAACTTCATTTTCTCCATGTGTAAAAGAAGAATTTGTATTGTATCATCTCTAAAGCTCAATCCTAGATATGATTCTAGCATTACTAATTCAGTTTCTGATACAACTTTTCTAATCTCACCAAGTGAAGCCAACATGTAATTGAAGTGTAAGGTTATTAACAGTTTGATGAAGTAGTCTTGGAATGTACTGCAGGGAAATTTTTAAAAAATAGATTGAATGAAGAATAATATTGTAAAGGCAATCTATTTACAAATTTCATACACTTATGCCCAAATATACAGTGTTTTAGTCTTTTCAGAGTTAAAGGGTGATTCAGCTAATGGAGAAGAGAAGTGATAGTCTAAAGTGACTCCAAAATGTCAGAGGCTGCCAAATTATATACGGAAAAATAGAACTCAATGTTATTAGCGGATTGATATGTTTTTCTCTTTTTCTTTTTTGTTTTGTTTTTAAGAGATGGGGTCTCATTCTGTCACCCAGGCTGGAGTGCAATGGTGTGATCATGGCTCACTGTAGCCTCAACTTCTCCAGCTCAGGCGATCCTCCCCACTCAGCCTCCTGAGTAGCTGGGGTTACAGACTCATGCCACCATGCCTGGCTGATTTTGGGGGTTTTATTTTGTTTTTAGAGATGGAGTTTCATTCTGTTGCCAGACAGGTCTTGAATTCTTGGGCTCAAGCCATCTACTCACCTAGGCTTCCCAAAGTATTGGGGTTACAGGTGTGAGCTACCACACCCGGCCCTGATATATTTTTCTAAGTGTTGTGTGATTAGCTATCATCTAGCTATGCAGTAAACATTTAGTTGCATATTTTATGAAGGAAAACATGTACAAATTACCATTTTAGGTTTTTAGTTTGTTACCTTATTTTCTTGTATTATTCCTTCTTGTTTTTTCTCTCTGAAACATCATTCCATGACAGTGTGGAACACAAGATCAGCTTTTGTGTGATTATAAGAGTTGGGATCCTGTATATTCAGGGAACTAGAAAGCTCTCTAAGGGGCCAGATGCCTAGAATCCCATCACTCATTCTTGGGGACTAATTATTTCTCTTTCAAGCGTTCTTTTTAAAAATAAATATCTTGGAGCTTTTTTTCTGGGAGATGATATTAAGTCAGTAATTTCTTCATGTGAATCCGCAGATCAGATCCATGTTCTCAAACTTGAATGTGCACATGAATCACCTGCAGGTCTTGATAAACCTTAGATTCTGATTCAGGTGGCCTGGGGGAGGTCTGAGGTTCTGCATTTCTACCAGACTCCCAAGTGCTGCTGCTGCTGCCACCCATGGCCTCACTTGCCTGCAGAATCAGAGATGTATGGCATCCTACAAGGCCAGGGGGAGATGGCGCTTTAAAAGCCAGGGTGCAGGCTGGGTGTGGTGGTTCATGCCTATAATCCCAGCACTTTGGGAGGCTGAGGCGGTTGGATCACGAGGTCAGGAGTTCGAGACCAGCCTAGCCAACATGGTGAAACCCCGTCTGTACTAAAACTACAAAAAGTAGCTGGGAGTGGTGGCAGGTGCCTGTAATCCCAGCTACTCAGGAGGCTAAGGCAGGAGAATTACTCAAGCCTGGGATGCAGAGGTTGCAGTGAGCTGAGATAGTGCCACTGCACTCCAGTCTGGGCAACAAAGCAAGACCCTACCTCAAAAAAGAAAGTCAGGGTGCCAAAATAAAATTTGTCTATTTCATTTGAAAAATGAAGGTAACACCTCTTGCCCTACCGATGTCAGAGCTGTAAGGACTAAGTGAGAAAATGTGCATAAAAATAACTTGAAAATGAAAAACAAATGTGCATAGGTGAAGCATCACAATTGTTTGCTTCAAATTTGTGGCTGAAAGCATCCCTGATCCTAAAAAATCCCCCTGAGACTCTCTAAGGACCAGAGCTGTAGAAAGACAGGGAAAAATAAATTTGAAATAGAGACAGTACAGAAAATTTTAATGATTTTTTTAAAAATCTATCACTTGATTAGCAATAATTATTAATTTTTAAAATAAGAAGCTACCAGAGGGCCTTGCATTGTTAATAACACCTATCTGTGAGTCCCATTTTAAATTATAAAATTGATTTGAAAGTGTGTGTGTGGCAGAGAGGAAGCTGCTTCCCTTTGGCTCAAATGTCATCAGAGAGGTAGAATGAGAGATAAACATTAAGAACAGCTACCTCACCCCAGAAAGGAGCTTTGCAGTTTTAAAAAGCTTGACCTCCATTCAAACTCTGATTTCATCTTCATAACCCCTGGGGCAGGCAGGGAAGGTATTGTGTCTATCTTACAGATGATGAAACCAAGACTTAAAGAGATTAAGAGTCACTTAGTTAAGCTGGGCAAGGTGGCTCAAACCTGTAATCCCAGCACTTTGGGAGGCTGAGGCGGGCGGATCACCTGAGGTCAGGAGTTCAAGACCAGCCTGGCCAACATGGCGAAACTCTATCCCTATTGAAAATACAAAAATTAGGCGGCGTGGTGGCAGGTGCCTGTAATCCCAGCTACCCAGAGGCTGAGGCAGGAGAATCACTTGAACCTGGGAGGCGGAGGCTGCAGTGACCCAACATCGCAACATTGTACTCCAGCCTGGGCCACAGAACGAGACTCCCGTCTCAAAAAAAAAAAAAAAAGAGTCACCTAGTTAAGAAGTTAGCTCACCCCCAGTGTCTGACTGCCTGCACTCTCCACCACACAGTGGCAGAACACAGAGGAGCTTTGTTAGGAAAGGGAAATACACTGAGTGGAGAGAGTGTGTTAAGTTTGTCTTCTCAGTGGAAGCACCAGCCTCAAATTTAAGTCAATATAGGAGGCCAAGGCAGGCGGATCACCTGAGGTCAGGAGCTCAAGACCAGCCCGGTCAACATAGCGAAACCCGTCTCTACTAAAAATACAAAAATTAGCTGGGCATGGTGATGGGCGCCTGTAGTCCCCGCTACTCAGGAGGCTGAGGCAGGAGAATCGCTTGAACCCAGGAGGCGGAGGTTGGAGTGAGCCGAGATCGTGCCACTGCACTCCAGCCTGGATGACAGAACGAGACTCCATCTCAAAAAGTAAAAAAATCTTAAAATTTAAAAGTTAAAAAAAATTTTTTTTTAATCATTAGAGGGACAGGTGCGGTGGCTCACGGCTATAATCCCAGCACTTTAGGAGGCAGAGGCGGGCAGATTGCTTGATCTGGGGGATTCAAGGGCATCATGACAAAACTCTGTCTCTACCTCCTCGAAAATACAAAAAAAAAAAAAAAAATAGCCAGGTGGTACACACCTGTAGTCCCAGCTACTTGGGAGGCTTAGGTGAGACGATCACTTGCACCCAGGAAGTTGAGGATGCAGTGAGCCATGATCACGCCACCGCACTCCAGCCTGGCCAACAAAGTGAGACTTTGTCTAAAAAAAATACATAAATAAATAAATAAATATAGGAAATGAATATCAGTGAATCATTTCATGGTTGGTGCATTTCTTGTATATCTCCTAAGTGTCTAGCGTTATGCTAATTATTATAGAAGCTACATAAGGGCTGTAAAATATGGCCCCTGGCCTCTAGCAGTTTATACGGTAGTTGGGAAAAATCGAGATATCTGGAACAGTATATAAAACAATATCCAATTAAGTACTTTTTCATAATCATAGGTTTTGGACCAGAAAAGATGTTAGAGATTGCTGGTCAAACCTCCTTCCTTTCAGGTAAATAATTACTGTGAGGCAGTTCAGCTACTCCCGTGTTAAAGCCCGGATTATCACTTATCTGCCCTCTCTTGCAGGAGTGAGCCTTAGGGCACAATTTCCAGTTCAGTGTTAGAAGGTAGAGGAAGAGTTGGAAAACTCGTTGTAGTTTAGGAAGCACTTTCACATCATTTATATCATTTATGCCCCTACAAACAGCCCCAAGAGGCAAGTGTTATTACAACCACTTTATAGGTGAGAAACTTGAGTCAATTCCTTCTCCAAAATTACAGTAGGTCCCCATGCAGGAACAGGGAAAATGGGTAGGTGCTGGCAATTCAGGGACAATCTCCACTACCTGTCACTTACTTGCTAGTTTTACTTTTTGATTTTTGAATGTATTTCTGTTTTTTTCTTTTTTTTGAGACGGAGTCTCGCTCTGTCGCCCAGGCTGGAGTGCAGTGGCTGGATCTCAGCTCACTGCAAGCTCCGCCTCCCGGGTTCACGCCATTCTCCTGCCTCAGCCTCCCGAGTAGCTGGGACTACAGGCGCCCACCACCTCGCCCGGCTAGTTTTTTTTTGTTTTTTTGTTTTTTTTTTTGTATTTTTTAGTAGAGACGGGGTTTCACCGTGTTAGCCAGGATGGTCTCGATCTCCTGACCTCGTGATCCGCCTGTCTTGGCCTCCCAAAGTGCTGGGATTACAGGCGTGAGCCACCGCGCCTGGCCCTGTATTTGTGTTTTTTAAAATCACCTGTTAAAGTGCAAGTATTCTCAGAGGAGCTGAAGTTTATCAGCTTTCCTTGGCCTTCTCAGAGAGCTTCTTAGTGGAAGGCCAACTGAAGAACCCCATTAGAAGGAGAGAAAGAAGAAAAAGACATCACATAGAGAAGGGAAGAGTATCAAAGACAAATGTTAACTGCATGGTCAAGGAATTTGATATCACAGTGAAAGAGGAATATTGGATGAGGGCAGAAAGAAAAGAAAGGCAAACAAAGGGGATGGCAATTGAGAAAACTTGAAAGTTTTCGAAGGCAGGAGAAATGAGTTTTCCCATTCTGAAAATAACAGAGACTGAACATGTCATTGTAGCATCATGTACTAAAGTACACTTGGAAGAAAACCCTCTTCCAAGATTCTCTGTATTAGCTGAGGTCATTGCTATACTCATCTTTCCTATTTGGGAAGACAAGTTGTCAGGATGGAAAACAACTGTGGTCTTTTCATTCAGAAAACATTGGTTAGGTAGACAGAACTGTGTGAACTGCTATGGGGATAGCAGGGACATAAAATAGTGCCTGCCCTTGTGGAAATTTATAAAATAGAATGGATCTAAGAGGGACACATCCCAGAAAGACAGAGCCATACATAATCCCATTCATGAAAAGCCACAATCTGTATAATGAAGAACCAAATAAATGAATGGCCCAACAGCAAAAGCCTCCAGATCATTATTGCTGATTCATTATCTATATAATATGTTAATGAGCGTTTGATGAGAATTCTGAGCATGTTTATGAGAAGGAAAGAAATGTTATTTAATTATTTTTAGAAGGGTTATACATGCAATGTGCATGCACACAATGAACACACACACACACACACACACACACACACACACACACACACTCCCCTTAGTCATAAACCTAATTGCTAAATACTATTCCTGGCTAACACACAGAGCATGATTTTTGTTGGTCAGGACACCACACAAACACCTCATCTGCATACCATCCTGGGCACACCCTGGAACTTAGTATGTCATGGCTCTAACCCCATCCACAAATTTGCATTCCCCTCTCTGACCACAGCCTCCTCATTAGTCGCCTCTCCCACTGTCCCACACCCAAAGAACCTGCCATTCAGCCACACCAGAATCCTTCAGGCACCTACCTTCCCATCTTCATGATAACACACCCAGGCCCACTCAGTCTCTCATCCAGCCTGGACCCCATGACAGGAGGATAGCTTCAGATACTCCTCCACTCATGATGATTTCCTTGACCCTGGGAGCTCCTAGCTTTCTAATTCTCAATTAAAGGTCACGCCCACTGCCACCACTTTCTATGCAGCTACTACTGTTCCAGAATCAAAGAACTTTGCCAAAGCGAGGTGCAGAACCACAGAAAACTCACCCATTACAAACCTGTGGATTAATGCTGAACAACCTGGACAGGACCCAGGAATGCCAGAACATACTTTCAGTCATATTTGTTGGTCTTTTTCTAGAAACCCCACAAATGTAAATCTCTCTTCAGTTCCTCAATCCCTCCCACCACCATGTTCCCTCCAGCAGGATGTCTCAGTTCCTACTCTTCTTACACCAGCCGTCCCCAGCCTTTTTGGCACCTTTGTGGAAGGCAATTTTTCCACAGATGTGGTGGAGGGGATAGTTTTGGGATGAAGCTCTTCCACCTCAGATCATCAGGCATTATATTCTCATAAGGAGCACGCAACCTTGATCCCTTGCATGCAGTTCACAATAGGGTTCCCACTCCTGTGAAAATCTAATGCTGCCTGCTAATCTGACAGGAGGCGGAGCTCAGGCCATAATCCTCACTGGCCCACTGCTCCCCTCCTGCTGTGCAGCCCGATTCCTAACAGGCCGTGGATGGGTACCGGTCTGCAGCCCAGGGGTTGGGGACTCCTGTCTTAGGAGATTGCAGGCCTCTGGTAAGAAAACGCCCCAGCTGACCCTATCTCTTGCTGGATCTCATTCCTCCCTAGACTCTGTTCTCCTCTCTTCAGCCAGCCCTTCCTCTCTTAGCCAGGTGACTTCATTTCTTGCATCCTCAATGCCTTGTCCCATACTTTCTTCTTCCTTCAAAACATACTTAGACAACAAATGTCCACAAGTCACATCTTACTGGCCCTATTGTCCTTTCATGTTACTATTCAAACTCTCCTTCCTTACTCTGTAAAACTCCCCCAAATGTAATTCATAAACTTTGCCACCAATATTTTTCTATCCATTTTCTCTAAAATTAGGCACAGTCCTATTGTTTCTGTAGAATGACTACAGATTAGGGGAAAGTCCTGGGTGTCGGGTGCCTCATGGCTAAAATCCTCAGATCTCAGAGAATAAACACCTCACTAAGATTCATGCTCGGTAACAATGAGAAATGCTTGAAGAACTCTGGGGTAAATGCATCCTACCAGGTGCTCCTCCCTGGTAGCCTCCTGCCCTGGCTGGAGACCAAGTGACAAACCTCCTCTGTATTCCTTCAGCTCCCGTCACCATCACGCATGGCAGACTGAGAAAGGTGAAGGCCAACTGCATTCAGCAGGAGATGTGTCCATTCACCACCAGTCTCCTACCACCGTTCCCAGCTGGCCTGCATCCTCCTAGTGCCCATCCTGGGGAGTCTTTCAGTGTCAGGCTACCTTCTGAGACTTAAGGTTTCACTGACAAGCTCCCCTACTCTGCCCCTTTCCCTGCTCCTCTGCTCAAATCTCATCACTCAGGTCCATGTCGTCATCTAACATTAAACCATGCAAATCTGTTTTACTGGGAAGAGGGAGGGAGGCTGCAGGTTACAAGTAGAGTGAACCAGAAATCAAGGTCCACAGTCTGACATGTGCCAGAGCACTTCAAGAAACAAACCAGATCTTTTAAATCCCCCCTCTCATGGAAAATTCTGCATTTGTGGATTATACAGATATGATGGAAAGGTTAAAGATTTAGATATATTTCTAGGACAGATAGAAATGAATACTTGGGGCCAGGCATGGTGGCTCACCCCTGTAATTGCAGCACTTTGGGAGGCCAAGGCGAGTGGATCACCTGAGACCAGGAGTTCGAGACCAGCCTGGCAAACATGATGAAATTCGGTCTCTCCAAAAATATAAAAAATTAGCTGGGAATGGTGGCAGACACCTGTAGTCCCAGCTATTCAGGAGGCTGAGGCAGGAGAACTGCTTAAACCCAGGAGGGAGAGGTTGTAGTGAGTCAAGATCATGCCACTACACTCCAGCCTAGGTGACAGAGCAAGACTCCATGAAAGAGAGAGAGAGAGAGAGAGAGAGAGAGAGAGAGAGAGAGAGAGAGAGAGAAAGAAAGGAAAGAAAGAAAGAAAGAAAGAAAGAAAGAAAGAAAGAAAGAAAGAAAGAAAGAAAGAAAGAAAGAAAGAGAGAAAGAGAAAGAAATAGAAAGAGAAAGAGAGGGAGTGAGGAAGGAAGGAAGGAAGCAGGGAAGGAAGGAATGAAGTAAGGGAGGGAGAGAGGGAGGGAGGAAGGAAGGAAAAGAAAGGAAAGAAAAGAAAGAAAGAGAGAGAGAAAGAAAGAAAGAAAGAAAGAAAGAAAGAAAGAAAGAAAGAAAGAAAGAAAGAAAGAAAGAAAAGAAAAGAAAAGAAAAGAAAAGAAAAGAAAAGGAAAAGAAAAGAAAAGAGAAAAGAAAAGAAGAGAAGAGAAAAGAAAAGAAGAGAAAAGAAAAAAGAAAAGAGAAGAAAGACTGGCTGGCTTAGGATTTGTGCTTTAAAAAAAACATGACTGAAAAGCAGAAGGAACACAAATCAGATATATAAGTTATCAGGCAAGGACTTTAAAATAACTATGATTAATATTTTTTCAACTTTAAGCAGTCATGCTCAACTCATGGCCTCAGATTCCTCATTTATAAAATGAGGTTTAAATGGACACTTTGGCGGTTAGTGTAGAGATTAGCCCTTTCAAACTCAGCTCCTAATTTGACTGGTGTCCAATGCTGGCCACCCCTCCTTTGGAATCTCGAAAGGCTTTGGAAAGGGACCCTAAGACAGTAACCCGTTTCCTTACTCTGCTTCTCCGTGCACCGTTTCTCCGCTCTCCTGCCCCTAGCTCTTCCCACTTCTGGTTTGTTCTCACTATTTGTCTTCTCCCTTTCTCCACTTTGAAATTTCGTTTCCATCTCAACAGAGCAGTCACATTTTTCCCATCTATTCTCAAGGTTACAGGAGAACTGAGTGGAGTGTTTGGCCTTTCAGAAGTGGTCTGACAGCTCACAGTTTGCATATGTCTACATCTTTGAAAACAGTTCTGGTACTCAAACTGAGGCATCAGTAGTAAGGGATTCAAAACATCTGCCCAGGGAGGATTGTTTGAGTCCAGGAGTTCGAGGCTGTGGTGAACTATGATCATGCCACTGCACTCCAGCCCGGGTGAGGGGGAGATCCTGTCTCTTAAATTTAAAAACAAAAACCAAAAAACAACTGCCCACTGATGGGAAAGATGAAGGACTGCCTTGGGAAAATTCTAGATGCATTGGAGGCCTGATTGAAGTTGTATGGACATGAAATGCTTTCATGAAGGGCATAAAGGCAAGTTCTCAATAAACAAGGTATATTCAATACACAGAGTTATATCTTTTTTCCTCCAAAGGATAGAAAATAATTGAGGTTGAAGGACAAAGCCACATATATAAAGACAACAGGAGATAGGCAAGTACCACCTCAGAAATAGCAATAAAATTTTGGAAGTTGGAAAACAGATGAACAATGGAAAATGCTGAGCAGTCTAAACAGAAGCTAAGCCCACAGAGGGGAAAGTCTAAGCCAGAAGCAAGCAGATTTACCTGCAGAACGTCACAAAGGCGCAGGCATGAACACCACCAAAAACTCGTAGCCAGGAGTGAGGCCTGGGACCAAAAGCAAGAGGACTGATCTGTATGAGGGACAGTGAGACCTCCCCGAGTTCCTTCTCCCTCACTGTCCTCCACCCTGGCAGAAGAGGAGCTTTACACTTAGCAGGAACTGAGTCAAGAGCTCATAGTAGACTCTTGCATATCAGGCCCAGCTGAGAGTGGGAATGAAGTACTGTACAGAAAGCTGATGGGTTCAGTAAAAATTTACATATTAAATTTGGGACTCTGTCTCCCTTCTCATGTTTGGTTCGGGAATGCTGACATTTAAACCCAACCCATATCCCTCCATGGTAGACAGAATGATGGCCCTCCAAAGATGTCCATGTCCTAATCCCTGGAACCTGTGACTAGGTTCCTTTACACAGCAAAAGAGACTTTGCAGGTGTGATTAAATTAAGGCTCTTGAGATGGAGAGGTTATCCTGGATTATCCAGGTAAGCCCATGCAACCACAGGGTCTTTATTAGAATTATACCCAAATACTGCACTCTAATTAGTATATTGTTTTCCACAGGGGTATAGGTCAGCAATTCTGAAATTATTTTATGTATACGCTAGAACTGAACAAATAGGCAAATACATTGCAAATAATAAGAACCAGGATTCTTCCTCAGCGTTTGAGAAAGGAGTTATAATAAGGAAACGGGAAAAGCTAAATAAGTCCTGTGGTATTTGATTTTTAAAATTTTATTTATTTATTTATTTATTTTATTTTATTTTATTTATTTATTTATTTTTTGAGGCGGAGTTTCACTCTTGTTGCCCAGGCAGGAGTGCAATGGTGTGATCTCATCTCACTGCAACCTCTGCCTCCCAGGTTCAAGCGATTCTCCTGCTTCAGCCTCCTGAGTAGCTGGAATTATAGACACCCAACACTGTGCCCGGCTCATTTTTGTATTTTTAGTAGAGAAGGGATTTTATCATGTTGGTCAGGCTGGTCTCAAACTCCTGACCTCAAGTGATCCACCCACCTCGGCCTCCCAAAGAGCTGGGATTACAGGCATGAGCCACCACGCCCGGCCGTGGTATTTGATTTTAATCAGAGGAAAAAATATATATATGTGTGTGTGTGTGTATATACATATACATACACACACACACACACACACACATACACACATATATATATACACACATGCACATACACACACATACCCATACACACACATATAAAATGACACACACATAAATGTGTGTATATGCACACACATACAAATGAGTAAAGATGTGTGCACGTGTGTGAGTACACATATTATTTTGTAGCCCTTTCCATTGAGTGGGCCTAGAAGCAATGACATCTAGTAACAAGAGACACAGCACCCAAATCTTGGGTCTTAAATACCATTCTCCAATAAAAGGAGTGGGGACTCCTTGGAGAAATAGTTGATTCCAGCGAGGAGGCAAGGAAACTTCAAGATAAACCTGGAACATCTGACTCTACTTGTGTAGAGTCAGAAAGTTAGGAAGTGCTTATAAAATGATAGAGGTGTGTTGAAAGGACACGGGCATCAGGTGAAGGAGCTCCCAATGGCCAAATCTAGGACATTTGAGTAACAAAATAAAGAGTAATGAATTGTAATCCACAGAGTAAAATAAATATCCATGAGTCATATTAACATAAAATAAGTAATTGACTACATGAAGAGAAGAGAACAGCTCTTCCTTACAGTAGAATTGCAAATAATAAATGTACAAGAAATTACTTTTTAAATTACCATTTGGCCAATACCACAATTAATCATTGTTGTGGGCAAGAACCGTCAATGGATGCTAAAATTCATGAATGCAAGTACAGCGAGAAACAAGACTCCTCACAAGACACTAACTAATTACAAAGGGAAAAAAATGGTAACTTTACAGTGGAGAAACCTGGCAGACATCCTAAGTGATCAAAATTAACATCACCAGTAACGAAATGTAGCTCCTGATAGGATGCACTTAAGCACAACATCACTTTTGTGCTATCCTTACAAAAATGTGTAATACTAACATAAGAGGAGATCACACAAACCTAAACTGAGGGACATTCTACCATTTAACAGGCCAGTATTCTTCAAAAACATCAAGGTTGTGAACAACAAAGGAATGAACCCAGATTGTACGAGACTGAGTAGAAATGACAACTAAATGCAATGCAGGATCCTGCATGAGATCCTGGAGCAGAAAAGAGACATTTTCAGGATAACTGGCAAAATTCTGATAAGGTTTAGAGACTACTTAATAGTGATATACCATGTTAATTTCCTGATTTTGGTGATTATACTATGTTATGTAAAATGGCAAAATTAGGGGAACTGTAAATGATATAAGAGAATTCATTATACTAATTTTACAACTTTTAAGTCTGAAATTATTTTAAAATAATGTTTTAATCAAGTAGTAATTATTGCTCTACTGATTTTTGTTAATCAAAGATATATATAACTCTTAGAGTTTAACAGTCAAAATGCTCCTATATTGCATTACCACACTGAGTTTATGTGAATTCAGCCTAAAGCAACAAAATTTGATGTTTTAACCTATGTAATTGTATTAAAATAGGTGTTTTCTATTGAAATAATAAAAATAGCTCATAGATTTCATTACCATCTTTGAAGACTTTTAGGAGGATGAGGTTCCCAGATGTGTACGTCACATAGATGGAGTCTAATATAGCTTTGATTATTTGTTTCCTCTTTTCTTTTCTTTAGGTTAAACCACAGCTTGAAGAAAAAACAAATCAGAGTTATGAAAAATTGGAAGCTGTGGAGTATAAAACTCAAGTCGTTGCTGGAATAAATTACTACATTAAGGTTAGAGTTCAGTACCTACTTTAGCGCCAAAAGATCTATTTCTCATTTTATGTAAAATGTTCCCTGATTTCCCTACCATATAATTGCTTCCTTACAGTTGTCCTAAATTAAGATGCCTAGCATGATTCCTTCCAAGTGGTAGACTCTCAAATTTGGTAAATGATGTGATGCCATTTTTTTTCTTGTGAATTCAGAAAGCTTTATTACATTGATTCTTGATTTCTGGAAATTGTATAGAAAAAGATTTCAGAGCAGTTCAGGGCATGCTGGATTTGTGGCTGTGCTGCTTCTTAGGTAAGGAGGGAGGATCACGTCTCATCTGCCTGAAGGCGTGGGGCTGGACCACATGGTATCTTGAAGCCGATTCCACCTCAAAGCTGTATGATTCTATATGTCTAAATTAAATAAATTAAAGTAACGACTCAAATCATTAGCTGGGAAAATAATTTAAACCTTTTTTGTCCTTTAAATAAGCATTTTGATTAATATAATGTAAATATTATTTTGTAATTCAAATTAGTAGATTTAACTTATGGCACTCTAGGTATAGTTTAAAGCAGTGGAGTAGTTAAAATAGTTTAAAAGTTAATTATATAGCTCTGTCAGAAAATTACACGATGCATTGATCCAGTTCTAATTGAAGTTACCAAGATGAAACCAACTGAACAAGTCAACCATGAATATTTAAGAGCCATTTTTGTCCTTATGTATTAAGAAGATGATAATTCTGATTTTAAAAATAAAAACAAATATTAAAGTATGTTTACTTAATCTTTACTTAACCATTCGACCAGGGCACAGTGTGGCTTATTTCTCTTTAACAAACAATTCAATTAAAATATAAACATTTTAAAAGACGTTTTCAGCAAAAAATAAACATAAGTAAGTGGAGCTAGTCAGCTTAGCATAAGAAAGTTTCAGTACCGAGCTATGTATATGGATCAGCCCTGTTCTGCCAAATGTGAGCTCCTAGTAAAGACCAGGTCACATGTCACAGGGAGCTTTGACCAGGTCACGGGGAGACACATGTCACAGAGGACCCTGCTGTATCCTCAGAAAACAATGGCACCATTTCCTCCATTTTCAATCTGATTTCTTCATGGCTGGAAAAGAACGTTTTCCCGTTAAAAATGATTATGTGCAAAGATAGGAAGCATTCCATCAACATTAGAATATTTATTTTAATAATTTATGATTAATTCAAATGCATACATTTCACATGTTACCACATATTACATTTCACATATTACCGCATATTACCAGCTCACATGTCTCTTCAACAGTTCATCAGACAATTATCTTGAAAATTTCTTCTCTTGACCACCCTTTTGCCCTCTCTTAATCAGTCTCTCTCTCTCTCTCTCCTTCTCTCTGTCTCTGTCTCTTTCTCTCTCTGTCTCTCTCATCTTTTCTTCCTTCTGCTATCGAATTTTTCCTATTGGATCTCAGCCACTGATCCTAGTTCCCTTTTACTTCCTGGTAGTCTGGCTGTTGATCCCTTTGCTCTGAGCCACTCTAGATTTAAGGTCTTGCCAGTGACGAGACCTTCTCTATGTATTTCAGGTACCTATCAAGAGGCAGGTGGTACAATGGAAGGACCACAGGCTTAGGTGTCAGAGTGTCCTGGGTTTGAACCCTTGAAGCTCCTCCTCCTCTCTGAGCCTTCATTCCCTTATCTGCACAATGAGGGTAATAATCTGCTTCGCAGGGTGTTGTGAGGAATATATAAGCTGGAAATTTATTGAGCACTTACAATTCACCATGCACTAGTCTAAGAACAGGGCTTGTATTATCTCATTTAATCCTCACAACAAATCTATGAGATAAGTACAATCACTTCTCTTGGGTTACCAATGAAAAAATTGAGCTCCAGGGTGGTGAAGAGACTAAAAAGGTCATACAACTATAAGATCTGAGTCAGGATTTGAGCCCAGATAGACTGAGCTTAACTACTGGCTGTGCTGCCTCTAATATAAAGCACAAAATAAGAGCTTTTAAAAGGTTACACTGGCCTGGTGTGGTGGCTCACGTCTGTAATCCCAACACTATGGGAGACCAAGGCGGGAGTATAGCTTGAAGCCAGGAGTTTGAGATCAGCCTGGGCAACATAGCGAGACCTTGTCTCTACAAAGAAAATGTTTTAATTACCTAGGCATGGTGATGCACATCAGTAGTCCTAGCTACTTGGGAAGATGAGGTAGAAGGATCACTTGAGCCAAGGAGTTTGACATTGCAGTGAGCTGAGATCGCACCACTGCACTGCAGCCCAGGCAACAGAGCGAGGCCTCATTCCCCCATCAGTACCCTCCAAAGAGGTTACACTGTAGAGTGAAAAGAATGTAGATGCTAGAGCCTAACAGATCTGGGTTTGAATATTGGCTGTGCCACTTATTAGCTGAGAAATTTATGGAAAATCACTTAATCTCTCTTACTCTGCTTCCACATCTGTAAAATTTCATTGCTCCACCTTTCTTCAGGCCTATAATATAAGTTAATATAATCATTTATATAAAATGTTCATCATAGTGTCTGGCTAACAGTAAACATTTGATATATGGCATTTGTTAAAATTAGGATAGGAAGTGACATCAGAAGCACAATAAATATTTTTATAAGACAAAGCATTTATTGTCTCAAGCAAGAACCAAAGTAAAAATTCTTACCATAATTTTCCAGGTCTCAGATTCATGTCCAAACTACTGCTTCTGCTTCAACCTTCATACCAATGACTTCCTAGCAAAACCCCTTAGCTTTTTTTTTTTTCTTTTTTGAGACAGAGTTTCACTCTGTCGCTCAGGCTGGAGTGCAGTGGCACAATCTCGGCTCTCTGCGACCTCCATCTCCCAGATTCAAGCGATTCTCCTGCTTCAGCCTCCCAGGTAGCTGGGATTACAGGTGTGCACCACCATGCCCAGCTAATTTTGTATTTTTAGTTTTCACCATGTTGGCCAGGTTTGTCTCAAACTCCTGACCTCAGGTGATCCACCCGCCTCGGCCTCCCAAAGTGCTGGAATTATAGGCGTGAGCCACAGTGCCCGACCCCTTCACTCTAGAAGGGAGGGTGTCTGCCCCCTGGGCTCTGCTCAATCTTACCAGTGGGCGTTTATAAAGTAGGTTCTGATATAGGTATATGAACCCTGCATCCCAAATTTTCTAGGGCAATTCTGATTTTCTTTTCCCTTTTCAGACTGTATGGCAAATAAAGTGTCCCAAGTTGGGAGTCAGAAAACAGCATCACCAAAAATATAGGCTGTCACTGGTTTTCTTGCTCCATGCATCTTTGAAAATGAAATGCTGTCCTTTGTGCCCAGATTATACTAAAAAAAAATAACAAAATAAACCTAGGACTTATGCCTCTTGCCATGCCATTAGTCTACAATTTTTTTTTTTTTTTTTTTTTTTTTTAGGCAGAATCTTGCTGTATCACTCAGGCTGGAGTGCAGCAGCGCAATCTCGGCTCACTGCAACCTTCTCCTCCTGGGTTCAAGTGATTTTCCTGCCTCAGTCTCCCGAGTAGCTGGGATTACAGGCATGCACCACCATGCCTGGCTAATTTTTTGTATTTTTAGTAGAGACGGGGTTTCACCATGCTGGCCAGGCTGGTCTCGAACTCCTGACCTCGTGATCCACCTGCCTCAGCCTCCCAAAGTACTAGGATTACAGGTGGGAGCCACGGCGCCCAGCCTACTCTACTCTTTCTCTCCTAAAATAAGGTGGTGGATTTATGAATACAAAGAGTCTAAGAATGGGTGGACTAGGTCTAGCAATGCTATTCCTCAGCAGCTTTTTGGACAGAAGTCTTTATAGATCTGTAGCTCTCTCACTTGATGTAGACCCATTTGAATAAATCTCCTTTTGTTTTCTCTTTTTTTTTTAATACTTTTCAGGTACGAGCAGGTGATAATCATTATATGCACTTGAAAGTATTCAAAAGTCTTCCCGGACAAAATGAGGACTTGGTACTTACTGGATACCAGGCTGACAAAAACAAGGACGATGAGCTGACGGGTTTTTAGCAGCATGTTCCCAAAGTGTTCTAATTCCTTCCACTGGCTACTGAGTCATGATCCTTGCTGATAAATAAAACCATCAATAAAGAAGCATTCTTTTCCAAAGAAATTATTTCTTCAATTATTTCTCATTTATTGTATTAAGTAGAAATTACCTTTTCTTTCTCAAAATCAGTGCTACTGCTTTAGAGTATAAATTCCATATAAATTGATGGCATTTGGAAATCTTATAAAAACTAGTTAAGCCTAATGCAATTGGCTAAAGGATAGTACACCACACTCACCCCCACCATAGGCAGGCCGGATCATGGACTATCAGTTCATCAGCCTCCTTGTTCCCTGTGGCTGCTGATAACCCAGTATTCCATCTCTACCCTCATATTTTAAAATTAAATCAAGCATTTTACAAAGTGTGTGTATGTGTGTGCGTGTATATATATAAAATATATATATATATATATATATATATATATATTTTTTTTTTTTTTTTTTTTTGAGATGGAGTCTTATTCTGTCACCCAGGCTGGAGTGCAATGGTGCAATCTCGGCTCACTGCAACCTCTGCCTCCTGGGTTCAAGCGATTCTCCCATCTCAGCCTCCCAAGTAGCTGGGATTACAGGTGCCCACCACCGCACCTGGCTAATTTTTGTATTTTTAGTAGAGACAGGGTTTTGCCATGTTGGCCAGGCTGGTTTCGAACTCCTGACCCTAGGTGATCTGCCCACCTCAGCCTCCCAAAGTGCTGGGATTACAGGCGTGAGCCACCATGCCTGGCCTATATTTTTATTCTGAAACAAACTTAAACATAGAGAAAAGTTGCAAAAAAAAAAAAAAAAAAAAAAAAAAAAATTCTTTTTCCTGGACGTTTGAGACTTAAGTTACTTACCATGATGCCCCATCACCAACAAATACTTCAGTGTGCATTTCCTCCAAACGAGGATCTTCTCCTGCAAAACTGAAATACAGCCATCAAAATCAGGAAATTGGCAGGTCATAGTGGCTCATGCCTGTAATCCCAGCACTTTGGTAGGCCAAGGCAGCAGGATTGCTTGAGGACAGGAATTCAAGACAAACCTGGGCAACATAGCGAGACCATGCCTCTACAAAAAAAAAAAAAAAAAAAAAAATTAAAATTTAGCTGGGCATGGTGGTACATACCTGTAGTACTAGCTACTTGGGAGGCTGAAGTGGGGGGATGGCTTGAACCCAGGAACTCGAGGCTACAGTGAGCTATACTCATGCCACTGCACTCCAGCCTGGGTGATGGAGAGAGACCACGTCTCTAAAAAAATAAAAATTAAAAATAAAATTAAGCAATTAGGAAATTAACACTGATACACTGGTAGCATCTAATCCCCAGACACCATTCAAATTACCCCACTTGTCCCAATAATGTCATTTATGACAAAAAGATCCAAGCCAGGTGAGGTGGCAAGCACCTGTAGTCCTAGCTACTCAGGTGGCAGAGGCAGGAGGATCTCTAGAGGCCAGAAGTTCAAGGCCATAGTGTGCAATGATCATGCCTGTGAATAGCTACTGCTGGGCAACATAGCAAGACCCCATATCCAAAAACAGATCCAATCCAAAATCATGTGCTCCATTTAATTGCCATTTTCCTCTTATTTAATACCTTTATTGAGACATAAATTGAAACATACAACTTACTCATTTAAACTGTACAGGTGAATAGTTTTATACCACATTCACAAATGCATGTAAACCTCACACAATTTTAGAAGATTTTCATCACCTCAAAAAGAAGTCTCATACCTGTTAGCTATCACTTCTCCAGCCTCCTCCACACATACTTCAACCCCTAAGCAACAACTAATTTACTTTCTGTCTAGATTTGCCTGGTCTGGACATTGATATATGTGGAATTATATAATATGTGGTCTTTTGTAACTGGCTTCCTTCACTTAGCATAGTTTTCAAAATTCATCAATGTTGTAGCATGTGTCCGTATTTTATTTCTTTTTATGCACAAATATTTCATTTTATCAATATATCACACGTTGTTTGTTAACTAATCAGTTGATAGATATTTAAGTTGCTTTCACCTTTTGACTATCAGGAACACTGCTACTATAAATATTTGTGTACAAGGTTTTGTGTGTATATATGTTTTCATTTCTCTTGGGTATATACCTAGGAGTAGAATTTGCTGGTTCATATGGTAACTAACTCTATGTTTAATTGTTTGAGAAACTTACAGACTGTTTTCTGAAGAGGCCACAGCATTTCACATTCCCACCAACAGTGGATGAGAGTTCCATTTTCTCCATATCCTCACCCACACTTGTTATTATCTGAGCTTTTTTAAGGTTAGCCAACCTGGTGGATGTGAAATAATAGCTCATTGTGGTTTTGATTTGTATTTCCCTGATAACTAATGCTGTTGAACATCTTTTCATGAGATGATTAGCCATTTGTATTAGGTTGGTGCAAAAGTTAGTGTAGTTTTTGTCATTTAAAAATAATAACAAAAACTACAATTACCTGTCTTAGTCCATTTTCTGTTGCTTATAACAGAATATCTGAAACTGGTAATTTACAAAGAAAATGAATTTATTTATTACAGTTATGGAGGCTGAGAAGTCCGAAGTTCAGGGCCAGGCACAGTGGCACATGTCTGTAATCTCAGTATTTTGGGAGGCCAAGGGAGGTGGATCACCTGAGGTCAGGAGTTTGAGACCAACCTGACTAACATGGTGAAACTCCGTCTCTTTACTAAATACAAAAAAAAAAAAAAATAGACAGGAGTGGTGGCACATGCCTGTAATCCCAGCTACTTGGGAGGCTGAGGCAGGAGAATCACTTGAACCGGGGAGGCAGAGGTTGCAGTGAGCTGAGATCGTGCCATTGCACTCCAGCCTGGGCAACAAGTATGAAACCCTGTCTCAAAAAAAAAAAAAAAGTTTGATACTGCTAAAGGCTATACTATACTAGACATGGGATTGCCACCATGTCTGGCCTGTCTATAGTTTTCTTATGACACCTTTTTTTTTTAGAAATGGTCTCACTCTGTTGCCCAGGCTGGAGTGCAGTGCCCAATCTCAGCTCACTGAAACCTCCGTCTCCTGGGTTCAAGTGATTTTCCTGCCTCAACCTCTCAAGTAGCTGGGATTACAGGCACCCACTACCACCCTGGGCTAACTTTTATATTTTTTCAGTAGAGACAGGGTTTCACCATGTTGGCCAGTCTGGTCTCAAACTCCTGACCTCAAGTGATCCACCTGCCTTGGCTCCCCAAAATGCTGGTATTACAGGTGTGAGCCACTGTGTCCAGCCTTCTTTAAATCTTTAGTACCATTCAGTAAAGCCATCTGGGCCTGGGCTCTTCTCTGTGGGTAGTTTTTTAAATTACTAATTCAATATCCAAACTTATTATAGGTCTATTTAGGTTGACTGTTTCTTCTTGAGTCAGTTTTGGGAGTATGTGTTATTCTAGGAATTTGTTCATTTTATCTATGTTATCTATTATTGGCATACAATTGTTCATAGTATTCCTTTATAATCCTTTCATTTCTGTAAGGTCAGTATTAATGTCTCCCCTTTCATTTCTGATTCTAGTAATTTGAGTATTCTCTCTTTTTGCTCTTAGTCTACCTGTAGGTTTGTCAACTTTGTTTATCTTTTCAAAATAACAACTTTTGTTTCAATGATTCAATGTAGTGTTTTTCTATTCTCTATTTTATTTATTTCTACTCTAATGTTTATTATTTCTTTCCCTTTGCTTGCCTTGGGTTGACTTTGATCTTCTATTTTCTGTGTCTTAAGGTAAAAGGTTAGGTTATTGATTTGATATTATCTTTTTTGGCATAAGTGTTGACAGCTATAAATTTCCCTCTAAGCATTGCTTTAGCTGCATTCCATAAGTTTTGGTATGTTGTTTATTTTCATTCATGTCAAAATACTTTCTAATTTTCCTTTTGATTTTTCCTTGATTTCTTTCTTGATTTCTTCTTTGACCCATTGATTATTTAGGAGTATGTTAATTTCTACGTATTTGTAAAGTCTTCCATCCTTGCTCCTGTCCCCCATCCTTGTGACTCCCACCTCCACCCTCCTCACCCCATCACCTGCCCCCCAATGCTCAGTCATTTACATCCTGTCCTAGACCACTGCCACTATCCCTTTACCTAAGTACCTGCCCTCTCCACGCCAGCTATGCTCCACCATGGTGGGTGGGCACCTACCCATGGAGAAGCCAACTCCAACATCTAGTTTCGACCATCCAAAACCAATATCTGGGCCGGGCGCGGTGGCTCAAGCCTGTAATCCCAGCACTTTGGGAGGCCGAGACAGGCGGATCACGAGGTCAGGAGATCGAGACCATCCTGGCTAACACGGTGAAACCCCGTCTCTACTAAAAAATACAAAAAACCAGCCGGGCGAGGTGGCGGGCACCTGTAGTCCCAGCTACTCGGAAGGCTGAGGCAGGAGAATGGCGTAAACCCAGGAGGCGGAGCTTGCAGTGAGCTGAGATCCGGCCACTGCACTCCAGCTGGGCGACAGAGCGAGACTCCGTCTCAAAACAAACAAACAAACAAACAAACAAAACAAAACAAAACAAAACAAAACAATATCTGCTGTTCTTGGCCCTACTTAATGGATTTGGGGCTGAATTGTTAAGGAAGGAGAGAGGAAGAGGGAGTGGAGGGGAGAGTAAAGGAAAAGGAGAGAATGAGAGAGGCAAAGTGAAGAGAAAACTTGTTTTAAACATGCTTGGGTTGGGCTGGGCACAGTGGCTCACGCCTGTAATCCCAGGACTTTGGGAGGCTTAGGTGGGTGGATCACGAGGTCAAGAAATAGAGACCATCATGGCCAACATGGCAAAACCCTGTCTCTATTAAAAATACAAAAGTTAACTGGGCATCGTAGCGTGTGCCTGTAGTCCCAGCTACTGGGGAGGCTGAGGCAGGAGAATCGCTTGAACCCAGGAGGCAGAGATTGCAGTGAGCCGAGATCGTGCCACTGCACTCCAGCCTGGCTACAGAGCGAGAATCCGTCTCAAAAAAAAAAAAAAAATTGCTCAAGTGGGGTGGTGGTGGCATGCACCTGTAGCTACTTGGGAGGCTGAGGCAGGAGGATTCCTTGAGCACAGGAGTTCGAGGTTGCAGTGAGCTATGATTGCACTACTGCACTCCAGCCTGAGTGAGAGAGCAAGATCCTGTCTCTTAAGAAAAAAAAAAAAAAAAAGATGTTCTAAAGCGAGCTTGTCCAACCCACGACAGGACCCACAGGCACCCAGGATGGCTTTGAATGCAGCCCAACACAAATTCGTAAACTTTCTTAAAACATGAGTTGTTGTTGTTTTTTTTTTTCTCATCAGCCATCATTAGAATTAGTGCATTTTATGTGCGGCCCAAGACAATTCTTCTACCAATGTGGCCAGGGAAGCCAAAAGATTGGACACCGCTGCTCTAAAGTCTCCCTCTGGGCTCTGCACTCTGTCCATCACCCCATTAGTGCCACTTGACAATCCTCTGTCCCAAATAATAATAACAGCTAATATATATTTAATGCTCACCATAGTCTAGGTAGTGTTCCAAAGACTTTATAAACAAAACTTATTTAACTTTTTTAACAATCTCATGAGGTAAATATTATTGCTATCCCCTCTTTACAGAAGACTGAGTGTAGAAAGATGAAGTTACTTGCGCAAGGCCGCATGACCAGTTAGTAGAGAAGTGAGGATGTGATCCAAGCTGTTTGCCTCCAGGGCCAATGCTCTTTCTTAACCCCTACACTTTACTAACATATGCTCAGAATTCCTTCCCTCAGCTATTCTGACCCCTTGAAGCAGATACGTAAGGGAGAGTTGAAACACTGGTTGTTTTTAAATAGCCATTACTAACTCTTACTGCCTCAGAATGGAGAAGCTATCCTATCCATCTGCCTTCAGCTCCTAGCACATAAACAGTCAATAAGTGAACTAAAAGATCTCCACGGGCTGACTAGTATTAGTACTCTGGAGCTCTTAGGTAACAAGAACAACTAGAGACAACTCTACTGGCTCAGTAATAAGAATTCTTTTCTGAGCAATGCAAAAACATAGACACACACACATTGGTAGCTCTTTACACAAAGCAGTTGATCAAAGATACATGAAACTCCATAATTAGGGTGATTAGATTTACTTTAACCTGATTTTGGGGTGGAAAGTCTAAATACATCACACATTTACAAATTAATCTAATAAGCAACATACAAAACCTATGCAAAGAGAATGACACTCATGCACTGCCATAATGATGTTTTTGTCAATGACAGACCACATATACAACGAGGTCCCATAAAATTATAATGCAGCTGAAAAATTCCTATCACCTAGTGACATTGTAGCCATAGTAAAAATTTAATGCAATGCATTACTCACATGTTTTTGGTGATGCTGGTGTAAACAAACCTACCTTGCCACCAGTCATATAAAAATATAGTGCATACAATTATGTGTAGTACATAACACTTGATAATGATAATAAACAACTATGTTATTGGCTTATGTATTTACTGTACTACACTTTTTATCATTATTTTAGAATGTACTCCTTGCACTTTTTTTTTTGAGTTAACTGTAAAACAGGCTCTGGCAAATCCTTCAGGGGGTATTCTAGAAGAAGGCATTGTTATCATAGGAGATAACTCTATGTGTGTTTTTGTTTCTGAAGACCTCCCAGTGGGATAAGATGTGGAGGTTGAAAATAGTAATATTCAGCCAGGCGTGGTGGCTCACGCCTGTAATCCTAACATTTTGGGAGGTCGAGGAGGGTGGATCAGTTGAGGTCGGGAGTTCGAGGCCAGCCTGACCAACATGGAGAAACCCTGTCACTACTAAAAATACAAAAATTAGCTTAGCATGGTGGACCTTGCCTGTAATCCCAGCTACTCAGGAGGCTGAGGCAGGAGAATCGCTTGAACCTGGGAGGCCGAGGTTGTGGTGAGCCAAGATTGTGCCATTGCACTCCGGCCTGGGCAACAAGAGCAAAACTCCGCCTCAAAAAAGAAAAAAAAAGAAAAAAGAAAAAAATAGTAATATTGATCATCCTGACCCTGTGTAGGCCTAGGCTAATCTCTGTGTTTGTATCTTCATTTTTAATAAAAATCTTAAAAAGTAAAAAAATTAAAAATAGAAAAAAGCTTCTAGAATAAGGATATAAAGGAAAAATATTTTTGTACAGCTGTGCAATGTTTCTGTTTTAAGCTAAATGTTATTATAAGAGTCAAAAAATTTTTTAAATTTAAAAGTTTATAAAGTAAAATATTACAGTAAGCTGAGGCTAATTTATTGTTGAAGAAAGAAAAATTTTAAAATAAATGTAGTATAGCCTAAGTGTACAGTGTTTATAAAGTCTACAGGAGAGCACAGTGAGTCTCAGGCCTTCACATTCACTCACCACTCACTCACTGACTCACCCAGAGCAGCTTGTAGTCCTGCAAGCTCCATTTATCACACCATTTAAAAATCTTTCATACTGATTCTTACTGTACCTTTCTATATGTTTTTTATTTTCTTTTTTTATTTTTTTAGGAGACACAGTTTCACTCTATTACTCAGGCTGGAGTGCAGTGGCATGATTGTAGCTCACTGCAACCTCAAACTCCTGGGTGCAAGAGATCCTTCTGCTTCAGCCTTCTGAGTACCTTGGACTACAGGCACATGCCACCATGCCTGGCAGATTTTCTTCTTTCTTTCTTTTTCTTTTCTTTTCTTTTTTTTTGCAGAGATAGGGTCTTGCTATATTGCCCAGGTTGGTCTTGAACTCCTGGGCTCAAGTGATCCTCCTGCTTTGGTATCCCAGAGTGCCTGTTCTATGTTTACATAGATACACAAATACTCACCATTGTGTTATGATTGCCTACTGTCCTGTATTCAGTATGGTAACATGCTATACAGGTTAGCAGCCTAGGAGCAACAGGCTATACCATACAGACTAGGTATGTAGTAGGCTGTACAATCTAGGTTTGTGTAAGTATAGTCTATGATGTCTGCACACTGACAACATTGTCTAATGGCATATTTCTCAGAAGGTGTCCCCATTGTTCAGTAACATGTGACTCTACAATAATTCACTGTCCAAAATAAAAGACTTGAACAAATAGATAAACATATCCTGTTGCTGGTTAGGTATACTTCATGTTAAAGAGAACATAACAATAAATAAAAATAAATAGGAAAAAATATCAAGTAACGTGTGCAGTGATTCTGGATCTTGCCTGCATATTAGAGTCTCTTAATTTATAAATTAACACCAAAATATCCAAGGTGGGGTACCACTGCAGATCGATTAAAAAATAATCTCTGGAAAATAGTCCAGGTGATTCTGATGTCAGCCAGGGTTGTGTGCTAGTGTGATATAAAGAGAAAAGGTTTAATGGAAATACTAGCTCTAATTGAATTAAAAATATATCTTAAAGTATAAAATGTATTACAAAATATTCCACTGAGCCAGGCCAGGCGTGATGGCTCAGACCTGTAATCCCAGCACTTTGGGAGGCCAAGGTGGGCGGATCACTTGAGGTCAGGAGTTAGAGACCAGCCTGGACGATATGGTGAAACCCCATCCTACTAAAAGTACAAAAGTTAGATGGGTGTGGTGGCACATGCCTGTAATCCCAGCTACTCAGGAGGCTGAGGCAGGAACCTCCCCTGAACCCAGGAGGCAGAGGTTGGAGTGAGCTAAGATTGTGCCACTGCACTCCAGCCTGGGTGACAGAGCAAGGTTTTTCCCCCAAAGGAAAAAAAAAAAAAATGTGAGCCAAATTTGTTTAAGCCAGATAGAATAAAAGCAATGTGAAAAAATATTTTTATTTACTAAATGCTCTTGAAATACTGCATTTTATTTTGGAATATAATCAACAATTTGGATACAAATTTCATATATACCATAATGAATTACAAATTGGTTAAAAAGTGAAAAATTGGAATAATTTAAAATCAACTTTAATGCAGATTTTTTTTTTTAAAAAAAGCTTATTTTAAAGGATTAGGAGGTGGTGTTTGAATTAGCCTTATTCTCCAAGAATTGTTGGGATTCTCAGAGAAATGAGAAAAAGATAGACCTGCAACTGGATAAACTGCTGATGGAAAGAGTGTTTGGAAGTTTCTTGGCCATTAACAGCTGTTAAAGGAACAAGTTTCCCCTAAAAAAAAAAAACGGTCTTCCCTCAGCAGTACTCTTGCAACCAAAGGAAAAAATTACATCTCCGAAATATCTTCCCCGCCAAATTTGAAATGGAATCTGGAAGTAAGAATTTGTATTCTATTGCAAATATTATTTTGCCTGACCCCAAAGGGAGAGACAGAGAATGTACTCTTGCCTTGCAGAGTTGAGAGACTCAACCCCTACTCTAGCAGGCACTCCTAGAATTTTCTGCCACAGACTGTGTTTTTGCAGAGTGTGTGGCCACTGGTATTGGGCCAAGTCAAGATTCAGAGGGTATGACCGTGCCCAGGGCTGTGGGCAGGGCTTATTCTGTTCTTTCTGGGAAACAGATTTCCTCCCCTACCTGAGGGAGAGAATCAATCATTATCTGTCTAGTTTCTCATTTGGAGAGTTCCAGAGACTCATCCTGGGCCCTGGAGGCTCAGAGGCTTACCTTGTTGGACTTGAAGTTCAGACGCAGTGACGAGTTTCACCCAAGGAGCTATCCAAGCCCATCCCTGCTGCTCTAAACAATATGAGAAGTATTTCATGAGGAAAATAATGTGCTAACGTCGGTGGATTATTTAACAGGGAGATACTGCTTGAATACTGGCTTACTGGGAATGTTTTAGATAGGCTCTTTTGGTTCAAGAGAATTTATTTTATGTCACAGGGATTCTTTATAAAGATGCATTTGCTTAGAAATCTAGAAAATGCCAAACAGCCAGGCTTCATAGAGGAAAGGGGCCCACACAGAACTGGGTCTCACAGTCAGAATCAGAATCCAGGCAGCTCTAAGAACCTGAGGAGCTGTGGTAATGGGTTTTCGTTCTAGGGCTCCATCATTAATGGGTCTCAGCTGTTCCCCAAGCAGCTGTCTGTACTTCTCTTTGTGTCTACTTTTCTGCCAGCTTCAACTGGCGTTCTTTCTTCTACTCTATATAACTCCTCTCTACCTCACGGTGTACATCCTTACAGCTTCTGTTTTCTCAGAACATTGAGCTTCCATGGCCCCTGTTGTGCCTCATCACCCCTCTCCTTCAGGCCTCACTTCCTGCTCACTACATAATTCTCTCACTATTTCTCAGTTCAAAGCTGTGAAAAATTTGATTGCCCAGATCCTCTTTTTGCCCCAAGACATGTCACAGGACACTGGCCAACTTAAGGTTTAGCAGTTCTTGGGTGAGCTGCCCAACCTTAGTCTAATCAACCTAGTGTAAAATGGGTCATCTGGGGGTGCTCTTTCAGTAGGAGCTGTGGGTCAGTCTTAGAAAGGGCTCTGATGCGGCAGGCATCTAATCCACATGACAAATGGATGACTGGATGGATAGGTAGATAAAAAGCAGAAAGGCAGATTAGATAGATAGATAGATAGATAGATAGATAGATAGATAGATAATAGATAGATAGACAGATGGATAGATAGACAGATAGATAGAGTTAGACAGCCAGATAGAAATACATAGACTGACCAGCATATTTGTCCTTAGAGAAGTAGGGAGAGATTAGGGGAAGAGATTTAGTGTGGGTTGAACAATTGAGCAAGGTGGGAACGGCATTCACATGTTGAAATATTTTATTTTATTTTAATTATTATTATTTTTGAGATGGGGGTCTCACTCTATTGCCCAGGCTAGAGTTCAGTGGTGTGATCATGCCTCACTGCAACCTCTGCCTCCTGGGCTCAAGTGATCCTCCCACCTCAGCCTCCAGAGTAGCTGGGACCACAGGCACACACCACCACACCTGGCTTTTTTTGTATTGTTGGTAGAGATGGGGCTTCACCATGTTGCCCAGGCTGGTCTTAAACTCCTGAGCTCAAGCAACCTGCCTGCACTGGCCTCCCAAAGTGTTGGGATTATAGTTGTGAGCCACTGCACCTAGCCAACATGTTGCAATATGTTAGAGATCTGACCCCTACCCTTAGGAACCAAGTAATGGACAGGTCCTGGCTGGGCTAGCTATTAATGCTAAGTTTCATTTTAGAGAAATAAGAGATTTCTCCCAAATTCTTCCACACGATTCTGCCTATTTCTTCATGTAGGGCTTAGTATTCTCCAGAATTTTCCTATAGAATCTGCCAAGGTTCTTCTCCCAAATGAGGCAGTCATGGAAAGTACTTAGAATGGAGCCTAATTTGTGGTAAGCACTTGGCAAATGAGCAATTATTATTATAATCTTCATTAATTTAACAAATATATGAGCAGTGTATCACTTATGGGCTACATTTGACTGCATATAATAGACCCAAATAGGTTAAACCTCTATATTTGGGTTAACCACCCCTGTTACATCCCCAAATGAACAGATGACAACATCTCACATAATATCTCACCACCTTCATATAATAACAAGTTTAAAGGCAGGTAGCCCAGGGCTGGAATGACAACACACAATTCCTTCTCCTTCTTTCTGTTCAGCCGTCCTTAACATGGTTTTTGTCGTCTTTCATCTGTCACCACATAGGCAAATAGCCCTAATCCTTGTCACTTCTAGCCACCCTAACCACATTTCAGGTAGAAAGAAGGAGGAAAAGAGGAGGAAGGGACAGTTCTCTTTGCACTGTAAATGTTTCTCAAAAATGCCCTAGCCTATCTCATTGGCCAGGATTGTCTGACTGATACTTGGAGCTGCAGGGGAAGCTGGGCACAATGCTACCCTAAACAAAACCAGGATTCTCTTGGTAAGGAAGAGAAAAATGGATATAGGGTAGGAAACTAGCAGTGTCTCATCCAGCTCAGACACTGAGAAGCACAGTGCCAGCCCTCAAAAACAGGTGGAGGAAAGAGATAAGTGAGAAATTATAACAGTGTAATAAAGATTACGATAGAGGTGTTATTGTGGATGTGCATAAAAGGGACACGTAACTTGTACTTGAGAGGTCAGGAAAGCCTTGCTGAAGGAAATGATAGCTGAGACCTGAAGCATGGGTAGGAGTTGGCCAGGGAAGTGTGAGAATGCACAGATGTTCAGAGGTGAGACTGGGTCTTTTCTTGGAGCACAAAGAAGTTTAGTGGGGAACAGAGTGCATCATAGCGAGCAGTGAGGTTGGAGGTGAGCAGGAGACAGAGGATGGACTTCCTAAGCCACTTTAAGGAATCTGTATCTGTCTTCAAGGCACTGAGAAGCCACTGTGGGTACAATTTTTTTTTTTTTTTTTTTTTTTTTGAGACAGAGTCTCAAATCTGTTAAAAACCTGTCACCCAGGCTAGAGTGCAGTGGCGCGCTCACTGCAACCTCCGCCTTCTGGGTTTAAGCGATTCTCCTGCCTCAGCCTCCTGAGTAGCTTGGATTACAGGCGCCTGCCACCACGCCTGGCTAATTTTTGTTTTTTAAGTAGAGATGGGGTTTCACCATGTTGGCCAGACTGGTCTTGAACTCCTGACCTCAAGTGATCCGCCCATCTCGGCTTCCCAAAGTGCTGGGATTACAGGTGTGAGCCACTGCGCCTGGCCAGCCACTGGGGGCTTTTAAGCAGAAATTTTTCTTGCTGGTTTTAAAAACTGGAGTGGGAAAATCATTCAATCATAGCAATTATTTTTAAGTGCCAGTAGATTACCTATCCCTTCTTAATGCACCAGGAGATATACAAATGCACCTCAGCCAAGTCCTCTCCCCTTGGACAGGGGTGCCCCCAGCTGGCCATTGCCTTCAGAAGCTGGAAGCCATGTTTGTCTAAACCTCTTGTTAACGTTTTGAATTTCCTTCCCAACGTAATTCTATGGGATAAAATTAGGCTTGTCCTGGAAATGCTACCCCAATGAGGAGGCATCACTTTCTATCTTCTTTATTCTTCAATGTTTATGCTCAATAATAAAGATTCTTTTTTAAGGGTCAATCAAGTTCATCAAGGGTATTCTACAAGGCTAAATACATACAGAAATCATGAGTAACCTAAATAATCTCTAATATGTTTGATTAGATCACCTAACTCTAGATAGAATGTTCATTTTTCTTGGTTTAAAAAGGGCTCACACATTTGATTAATCTCCCAGTTTACAAGATTACAAGTTTATCACTCCTGGACACTGGCACATTAGCAGGGACTACTATAGCAGCACTGGGTACATTATCACTACATTTCCCAAACTAGTATCTTCAGTGTACAACTTATTATTAAAACAGGATCTTGCTCTGCCACCATAGCTGGAAGGCAGTGGCACAATCATAGTTCACTGGAGCCTCAACTTCCTGGGCTCAAGAGATCTTCCCGTCTCAGCTTCATGAGCAGCTGAGAATACAGACAAGCACCATTTCAAAAAATTTTTTAAAAGACTGGGTCTCACCATGTTGCCCGGGCTGGTCTCGAACTCCTGGGCTCTTGATCCTCACGCCTCAGCCTCCCAAAGTACTGGGATTGCAGACATGAGCCACCACACCTAGTAAAGAGTACAACTTATAAAAGAATGACATATTAGAAAACACCCTTTTTATTACTGCACTTCCTTGGTACATTTCAGTCTTAAGTTAAAGCAACTTTTCAAAGACAAGGGCATTATATTTTCCAGGCAGCTGGAAACAGTCATTTGCAACCCACTCTCCACCCCATTCCTGATTTCCTTCTCTATTTTTTTTTCATAGAACTTTATCACATTTTAGCATACCATATAACTTACTGCTGTCTTCCTTCACCAAATAAAAGCTCTTTAAAACCAGGTATTTTTGTTTTGCTGAGTGATGTAACAATAGTGGTTAATAGTGCCTAGGAAGGCATTCAAATATTTGTTAAAAGAATTTGCAAATGTATCATCATAGGTGTTTCTTCATATGGCTGTCTGTTCTGCCAAGGAAGGGCCAAACTCATCTGTGAACTTTCGAACCTTCTACTTCTTTTGTGTGTGTGTGAGTTGCTGAATCCTACCTATCTTTCAGGCAACAAAAGCGAATCAACAAATTGTTCTAAGGCAGTAATTACACACAGGACACTTTTTCAGCAGGCAACTCAACTTTCAAAAGCAATGTCATCCATCTTCCTTCATTAGTTGAGGTTTTAAATGCCATTATCACACTAAACCTATTCATTTATACTATCACTCCACACTGCCACCATTGCACATTTTTCAAATGTTACACTGTAATGATTCAGGCACTCTACTAACATAATTGGATTAACTAGATGGTATTTTGGCCGACCTGAAATTCTGGAAAGACTGTTAATGAATCCTTTCCAAGGATTTGAATTCCCTCCTGAGCAGCAGAATCAGGGAGACCTTCGTCTTTCTGTTCTTGTATCCATCTTTTCAACTCACTTATCTACCCAAAAATTACTTACTCAACTTTATATAAGCCATTTTTCACTGCGGACCTCTAGGAAATTTTTGTTGAGACTAGACTAAAATCTCCACAAAAAGTGTCTGACCTACAGTAAGTGCTCAAAAAGTTTTGTTCAAAGAATGGTGGGCACTTTATATCTTTATCACTCATTTCTAAATGCATAATCTGATGGTGGTCAATGTACACAGGCCTACCAGAGACCTAGCTGGCTAATCTAACTGGGCCAGAGCCAGGGGGCTTATTTAAATCACTATGGTGGGCAGAGTCCTAAATTGGCTCAAGATATCCCTCAGACCATGAATATGGGACTTGGTGTCTGTCGTTTTAAAAAACCTGGCAAGAGATTTGCGGATGTAATTATGATTCTCATCAGTTGACTTTGAGTTAAGCAAAAAGATGTGGTAGGCCTAATCACACAAGCCCTTTAAAATCATTTTATCTGGTTTGTAGCATAAAGGGAAGTCAGACAGATTCCAAGTATGAGAAGAACTGAATGCACCATTGCCAGCCTAAAGATGGAAGGAATCATGTGTCAAGAAATGTGGGTAGCTTCCTGGAGCTGAGAGTGGCACCTGACAGTCAGCAAGGAAATGGGGACCTCAGGCCCATGATGCAACGATCTGGCAACTCAATGAGCTTAGCAGCAGACTTTTCCCCTAGAGACTCCAGAACAATGCCCAGCCTGGCACTCAACTTGATTTCAGCTTTAAGACCCTAAACAAAAAAAAGGTCAGTCAAATCTGCCCATCTGGCCTACAGAACTGTAAAATACTGTTTGTGATAATTTGTAAAGCAGCAATAGAAAACTAATAACATAACCATTCCATACTAGAAAGTGGTTTTTTTTGCAAGGACCAAATCCTGCAATTATAGCAGGTTTGTTACTAACTCATTTGCTGTCATGCAAGCTCTTCCTTGCTTTTCCCTTTCCTGAATTTCTGCTTTCCTTTTCCATGACCATGGAAATACTGTCCAGGAAAGAATTCCACCAAAAATTAGTTTTTACATCTGAAAACAAGATCAGTTAAGGTACTAAAAGAAAACTTCTTTGGACAGTGTCCAGCTTATAATACTGCCCTTTTATAATCAACCCACAAAGATAAATCAAGGAATAAACTTATCAATAACCAAAAAGGTCCACATCCATGCCAATACATTTATAAAAATAAAAAAGTACAATACAAATTAGATATTGAAAGTGCATGCAAATTCTCTTATGAGAACTGTTGTACAACCTGACAGGATACTAAAAAATGAAAACTAAAATTTCAATAAATAAATAAAAAGAGAACTGTCTCAACATAGAAAACAATCAAATAAATATGTACACTGAGTCAGAAAATTATTTTAATAGTTACAAAACTTTTTTTTTTTACAGAATCAGTATAAAATAGCAGTTGATTTCTCCATAATTATCAGAATTATTTATACTTGAGGTCTTGGCTAAGTGGGGCTGAAATCAACAAAAGGTCTTGGACTGTTGGCTCAGAAATCATCCTAGGAAGCCCGCCCTGTTGATATCTGTCATGCTTAGCTCTTATGAGATGACCCAGTCCTTAAAAAAAAAAAAAAAAAAAAAAAAGAATCTCTCTTTATTCATTCTTTGGAGGCTTGAAGTGAATTCGGCAGCGTTCATTAAACACCTAAAATATTGAAACAGAAATAAAAGTCATTGAGTTATCCTGTATAAATCAGGCCTGGAACTAAATTCAATTTAGTATGCTTCAAAAGGTTATTACCATTTTTGTCCTAAGTCAACAGATTTAGGAAACAGAAGAGTTTCCTCACTAGTTCAAACTGACTTACGAGGTGTGAATGCACAGAAGGCCTTGACATGTATTTACAAGACAATTCTAATATTTTAATAAAATTTAAGTTACTTAGGGAAAAAATCATCAAGAGCCAGGTAATTTAGTTACTAGCAAACATTTCAACTTCATATTCTGGACATTTTTTAAACAACTACACAAAAATATCTAAAATAAGTTTAAATAAAGAATGCTCAATAACTAAATGTCCACATGGAACTATGTTAAATAAAAATTTGGTATGGTTATTCAATGGAATACAAACAAGGTTAAAAATAATTTATGTTCTGATTTAAAAAGATCTCCAAGATTATTAAGGGAAAAAAACAAAGTGTGAATAGTACACTTTCACTTGTGTAACAAAGGTAGAAAAATACACACACATAAAATCAGAAAAGGTGTATCTGAAAGCATATACCATTTTTCAGAGAAAAGGGAAAGAAAGAGGTGGCTGAAGGAAAGGGACAGAAGGTAGAATTTTTACTGTATATTACTATTTTAAAAAATTTAAAAAAATTTTTTAATATTAAAAAAATTTAAATCACATGTCAAAACTTTTAAGTGTCCAATTAAAACAATTCTGAGGCTGGGCGCGGTGGCTCAAGCCTGTAATCCTTGCACTTTGGGAGGCCGAGGCGGGTGGATCATGAGGTCAGGAGATCGAGACCATCCTGGCTAACATGGTGAAACCCCGTCTCTCCTGAAAATACAAAAAACTAGTTGGGCGTGGTGGCGGGCGCCTGTAGTCCCAGCTACTCAGAGGCTGAGGCGGGAGAATGGCGTGAACCCGGGAGGTGGAGCTTGCAGTGAGCCGAGATGGGCCACTGCACTCCAGCCTGGGCCACACAGTGACACTCCGTCTCAAGAAAAAAAAAAAAAAAAATTCTGAAATTGAAAAGAATTTCTTCTCAGAATGTACCCCCATACATCATTAATGTGAAGAACAAATCACTTTTCAGGTAAAAGAAAAAACAAACTACCTATGTTGGCTGCCATTGACTATTACAAAAATAAAAGAAAAATCGAAACACAGAGGTTGTGAGGTATTGTTATTATTTTATTTCTTTTTATTTATTTATTTTTGAGATGGAGTTTCACTCTTGTTGCCCAGGCTGGAGTGCAATGGCGTGATCTCGGCTCAATGCAACCTCCACCTCCTGGGTTCAAGAAATTCTCCCACCTCAGCCTCCCGTGTAGCTGGGACTACAGGTACCTGCCACTACACCCGGCTAATTTTTTGTATTTTTAGTAGAGACGGGGTTTCACCCTGTTGGTTAGGCTGGTCTCGAACTCCTGAACTCAAAAGATCCACTTGCCTCGGCCTCCCAAAGTGCTTGGATTGCAGGCGTGAGCTACTGCGTCTGGCCTACTATTCAATTTCTTAAGCTGAGTGGTAGATATATGAATGTTCATTTTATTAATATTCATTAAATTCTACGTGTCACATATCTTTGGCATATGCATCTCACAATTAAAAGAAAATATATAGAAATTATATAGACTCTTTCTAGCCTTTTTACGATTCATCTCACTCATTTCCAGCCCTGATATTTCCCTGAAATTCCCAATCAGACAAGAGGGAGGCTTCAATTTAGTGGCCTGGACACACTGGTTGGGGTGATACATACAACTTGGCTGAGCCTCTCCAAATCCTTTTCCCAAGTGATTTCCTGTCCACTTCTGCTGGCCCATTGCACCAGAGTACGATGGCTACATTTTCCTCTTTTTAAAACAAGTAAGGGCCTCATCTTCTGTGGAGTGGATAGACCATATTTTCTTTAAAACTAATATTAAATCCAAAGTAGTTCACTCTTCCCACCACATTATACATACACCATAAATTTCTGCACTTGTTGTTTCAAGCCAGATGTTTCACTGTACCCCTTCCCCATCCAATCCCAAGAGTAAATATGATTTCTCCAGAGAGTAAAAACGGGAAAATATTGCCAAATCCTCTCAAGTGACAGACACCTTATCATGTTGGTGGAAAGGGCAGGAATAGGAAACCTTGGCAAAGAGGATAAGATAGAGAAATGTGATAAAGCAAAGAAAGTCAATTTGTATTTTGCAATTTGTTCATGTCTCAGCAAGCTGGTACATTCTGGTTTTGGTTCAGCTAACCTCTCTTATAAGCATACAGCTTAACAACATTCCAGTAGTTAAATTCAAATGATAAAACAGAATTTTCAGTACATTTTCTCAGATTTAATAGATTTTTGCCCTTTGTAAATCTTTTAGAGTTTTAGAGAGGGGTAAATGGATATACTTTTCCAGAAAACTAAAGTCAGAGTTTTATGAATTTTGACTATATGTAAGTTTCTGGGATCTGGTCCCCTAATCTTGTTCCTAACAAGAACTATGCAATGATAATAAGGAGGCTGTAAATCTATGAGCAATCAAAAGCCTTATTATCAGATACCAGTAAAACTACATATAATAACAAGTTTTATGATCAGATAAGTTAGAAGAGAAGGAACTGTATAGGTTACCTAATGATAGGAAAACTTACGGAAAGTAACTGAGCTCAAAAAAGCTAATTTTAACAAATAGCCTCCTTGAAGGTTCTGAGTAGTTACTCTAAATGTCAACTATGCCTGTAATTAGTGTTAGGAGACATAGAGAATGCCTCTAATGCTGTTATGATGGCAGCTCATTTAGTTCTATCATATGCTTATAAAGATAATTTTGTTTTGTTTTGGGTTTTTTTTGGAGATGGAGTCTCACTCTGTTGCCCAGGCTGGAGTGCAATGGCTTGATCTCAGCTCACTCCAACCTCTGCCTCCCGGGTTTGAGTGATTCTCCTGCCTCAGCCTCCCAAGTAGCTGGGATTATAGGTGTGAGCCACCATGCCTGGCTAATTTTTGTATTTTTAGTAGACACAGGGTTTCACCATGTTGGCCAGGCTGGTCTTGAACTCCTGATCTCAGGTGATCCACCCGCCTTGGCCTCCCAAAGTGTTGGGATTACAGACATGAGCCGCCTTGCCTGGCCCAGTAAAGCTAATTGTTATAAAATGGCGCTAATTAGATGCTAACTGAATCCTGCTCTCCCTCCCCCACCCCCCAAAAGGTTACAACCCTCAACTGTAAATGTAAATGAGTGATCTCTACTCTCCTTACAGCCTCAAGGCACTCTTTACTCCCCTCCCTTGGTTTCCCTTTGTTAGTTCAGTTTTCCTGCTACTTCTTTCCAAATACCAATGTTATTTTGTACCTTCCAGCTCCTGTCATTTACCACTTCTTCAACATTCAGTTCTGACTGCATCCATTTCAACTGCAAGAAAAAAAAAATTGAAGTTATAAAATTTAAAGAGCTAAAACCACACTCATGTTTATCCAACAAAACCTGCTGCTGCTCTAGTATTTTTGTCTGTTAATGGCAGAGTTTGGAAGCTTCTTTGACACAATCAACTTTCCCCATATCTAATCAATTGCTAATCTCAAACTTTGCTGCATATTCTAATCACCTTGAGAGCTTTAAAAAAAAATCCCAAGGCCAGTCAGTTCACAGAAGACATACAAAATGCCAGTCTTACTAATGTATAAAGAAATGCAAATTAAGCCATAATATGACAAAATGAGTAAGTCTGATAAAACCTAACATTAGTGAAGGTATGGGAAAAGATATACTCCTATATATTCTTAGTAAGAGTATAAATTGTTACAACTTCTATGAAGGGCAATTTGTCAAGACTCACAGGAAATGTACATTCTCATGTCCTTGAACCCAATGATTCCAGTCCTAGAGATTGATCATACAACTACAGACTTGCAAAGATAGCACAGAGGAAAAAAAGGACAAGGAAGTGTAAACCTGATTTGAATAGAGAATTAAGAAAAAAAAAAACCTCAAGGAGGAAAGAGAATATAGGTGGAAGTGATCTAGAAAGGCATGCGCTTCCTCACACCTTAACCATACAGTCAGAAGTCTCAGGCTAAAAATGCCAAGTCTTTAGCTTTCTTTATAACTGCCAACCTAATTACTCCGAGAGAAAAGTAGCCAATTCCATTGCCAGGCCCTGAGAGCAGGGCTCACAATACTCCCAGTAACATTTTGTTAGAGGACTTGAAGGGGAAAAAGCTGGCTAGTTCCAGGCAGAAGGCTTGAAAATATTCAGGAAAATGAGGAGAAAAAAGCATGAACTATAGGTTGATGCCACCTAAGAGTTTAACACCAGGATGACTTCCTCAGGCCAAAGTGAAGAACCCAGACCAGATTTGGGAATAAAATGCCAGAGAGCTCAACAAGATCTGGGCAAGCATGAATCTGACACCCAGGCCAAAGACCCTGGCCAACTAGGAGCGCAGTTCAGGCAGGAGGTTTGAGACATTCGTGGCAACACTGATAAGAATGGAACTTGGTACAGGTCCAATAGCTCCTTGCAAACTCCCTTCTTAGATGCAGAACTGGTGTCAAAGCGTAGGTTGGTACACATGGCAAGAACTGTGGAACAAGGAGAAGAACTGCATTCTGACAATTAGTCCTGTGCTGTGCAGTAGTAACAAGCCTGAAGAAGCCCACCAATGCAACCTAAGTTCCCATTTTAATCAGCCATACAGACCAAAATCATTAAAGCTCCACTTCTCTGACAAAGCCTGGACTGACTGCCAAAGAAATAATTTCAGTTGAAGAATAGTGTGAAAGTCACTAAGATAGTCTTCAAAACTGCTCTCAAGTATTTAAAGGGATACTATGCAGAAAAGGGTTCAGAATTATCCTGGGTAACTCCAGAGAGAAGAATAAGAAGCAGTACTTATATATTATGGAAGCAGAATTTCACAATATATATGAAAATCTTGGAACAATTAGAACTGTCCAAAAGAGAATACACTGACGCTGAGACAGGGGATCCTCCCCTGCCACAACACCCTGCCCTTAAGCCGTAGTAAAACAAAAGCTAGAAACCACTGGTTGGTGATATGACAAAGAGGATTAATGCAACAAATATGGAGTCCCAGAGACTCATAAAGGAAAGAAACTGCTACTTCGTAGCAGCCAATATGCAAGGTCTTTCTTACATCCTTGAATCCTCCCCACACCACCCCACCCCCCTCCTCAAAAAAAGTAAGAAGTTATTAGGTATCAGCTCCATTTTACAGACTCAAAATCAGAATTTTCAGAACAAGATTACAAAGCCACCAAGGTAGGTGGGATTTATTTCCTTAGAGCTGTCTGCCTTTGGATTATTTTTTAAAATTCTACAACATTGCAGATATTACAGCCAACTTCTAATATAATTTTATCAGTGCTACCAACAAACTGTCACCTTTGAGACAGTTGTCTCTAGGTCTTCAACAGGTAAACTTAAGGCAACTAACATGTGACAGCAGTTACAGAGGTCCAGAAAGGAAGGTGCTTTTTTTGAGTTAGAAAGGTTCAGGTAAAGTAGTGGGGAGTTTCTGACGGGCATCTGTCTATAAATAAAATATACTCACTAAAGTATTTGACTATTAGTCACAACTTAAAGAAACTGACTGAATCCAGGGTCAGAAGAGATGGGTTAAAGTCCCAGTTCTACCACTTACTAGCTTGTGGCTTTGGGGGTGTCAGTTAGTATCTCTGAGTCTTTTTCCTCAGATAGAAAATGAAGAGGTAGAGTTGTACCATCTCCAAGAGCTCTCTCTGATTCCATAATCTTCATAGCAAACTTGAAAATTAAAAAAAAAATTCACGTTTCCTTATTTGCTTATGTACTAACCCATGGTTACCCCCAGCCCTATATGTTATCGAGCTAGAAAGCAAACCTCATTCAACTCACTGATTGGTTTCTCAACCCCTCCTTGCAGTGGTCATCCTGGTGATTCTATCTGGGCCCTAAAGACACAAGGGCAGATCTGGAGGCTGAGTAAATTGTGTGTCACAATCACTCCCAAACACTCAGTAGTTTAGAGTTTTGAACTTTGCTCTCCACTAACTAGTCACTCTATTCTGTTTGACTTGATCTGTAAACAGTGACTTTTCAGTTTCTGATTTAACAGCCTTTGCCCTGCAGTTTCCTTTGTCAACACCTTCAAGAGCATTGAAATACAAACTCCAATATTACTAGACTTTCTCCAGTTTTATATAAATTATCTGTATGCCAGCTGGACACGGTGGCTCAGGCCTGTAATCCCAGCACTTTGGGACGCCAAGACGGGGGGATCACACGGTCAGGAGTTCGAGAGCAGCCTGGCCAACATGGTGAAAACCCGTCCCTACTAAAATACAAAAAACAAAAAATTTTAGCTGGGCGTGGTGGCAGGCACCTGTAATCCCAGCTACTAAGGAGGCTGAGGCAGGAGAATCTCTTGAACCTGGGAGGTAGAGGTTGTAGTGAGCCAAGATTGCACCACTCCAGCCTAGGCGAAAGTTCGAGACTCCATTTCAAAAAAAATAAAAATAAATACACAAATAAATAAATAATCTATACGCCTTCATGAACAGCAAGGGGAATAAGATCAACATCACTGCATTAGGTCACTGTCCAAGGGATCCACCAGTGCCTGTTGCATGAGCAGGTATGGAATACAGACCTGATGCAGTAGTCATGAACAAAGAGAGCAGCAAAGACAGTGGCTGAGTCCTACATCCAGTGAGACATCCTGAATTGGCGGAATGATCGAGAAAGTGCAGCAGCCCGGCCTACTCACCTTGTGTGCAGCCAGCTACAAGGAAAGAGGTTTCTTTTCTTTTCTACTAATAGCTTTCAATAGATGATGAGGTCCCCTTTTTACAGTTTAGCTACATCTTCTAAACAAAGGGCAAACTTCATGACTGTGCAGTATGAAAAGCATGACTCAATCCCACAAGGATCCATAAGTCACCTATTATGCCATCTTAAAATATAAACATGAAGTCAGGTGTGGTGGCTCACACCTATAATCCTAGCACTTTGGGAGGTGGAGGAGGGCGGATCACTTTGAGCTCAGGAGTTTGAGACAAGCTTGGGTGACATGGGAAGACCCCATCTCTACCCAAAATACAAAAAATGAGCTGGGTGTGGTGGTTCGCACCTATAGTCTCAGCTACTGGGGAGGCTAAGGCAGGATTGCTTGAGCCCCAGAAGCAGAGGTTGCAATAATTGAGATTGCACCACTGCACTCCAGCCTAGGTGACAGAGTGAGACCCCATCTCAAAAACAAACAAAAAAAAACCATGATTTTGATAATTGTACACTGGTCCTGTAGGAAAAGTCCCTGTTCTTCGAAATAACTAATGAGTTTAAGGGTAAAGTGGTACAATGTATACAACATACTCTCAAAATGGTTCATGGGAAAAATATATTTATGCACACAGGTGTGTGGGGAGACAGGGAGAGTGAGGAAGGCAGGGAAGGATGAAGAGAAGGAGAGAGGGAGGGTGAAGAGAATAAACTGTAAAGCAGGTGGGGCAACATATAAATATTAAGTGAATATAGGTAAAGGGTACATGAGAGTTCCTTGTACTATTCTTACAACTTTTTTGTAAGTTTGAAATTATACAAGATAAAAAGTTGCCGCTAAGAGTCCCCTCAAAAGAAAGACAGCAATAAATCCCACATAATAAAATATGATGTATTTTTCTATTGTTTCCTTGACTTGTCACACACGAGGGCTGTAAAGAAACAGTTCTGCTGCATTAACTGTATTCTGAAGTCTACACCCTATCTACATTATAGTTGACTTGGGAAAATAAGGCTTCCTCTGACACATCCTAGGTAGGTACTTGCCGTTTTCTTAAAAGTAAAAACACTGCAGGAATGGGGGAGGAAATGGGAAAAAGGCATGTCCAAGAAAAGGCCAAAGATCCCTAGCAACTTTTACACAGTAGGGAAATAAATTATGAGGTACAAGTGCATCTGGTTATATTTAAATCACACTATATTTTTATGGCTAACGAGGGTAATATCCTGAAGTTAAATAGTCTATATTACATTTCAGCAGATTTCTACAGAATGAAACTGGAGCTATTTTCAAAATATATTAGAGATGTTTTTTCTCAAGTTATGTCTCAAAAGGGAGATACTATACAGATGTGATTTCCCCAGAATTTCTGATGTGGTACTTCACCTGTAGTGATCCCTTGTCTTTAATAGAAAGAAACAAATAAATGAAAATAAATTATGACTATGTGCTCATTTTAGACAAAGCTGCTATGTTGCATTTGTTCAAGACATGCACACTAATTTACCAATTAATATCTAAACATAATAAAATAAAGCCCACTAAAATTGAAGCACTCGTCTCTCGGTTATTTTTTTTAAGTAATAGCCATATTATATGCCAAAATTTTCATATTAAAATTTTTACTTTCAAGGCTACAGTTGGAAAAACTTTGCCTGAGAAATGTTAATTCTGTTCAACTTACCTTTGTCTGCTCTTTTCTAAGTTGCTTTAATAACGTTAAATCATCCAAATTCTTTTCTCTCTCTTCCCGGAGGTTTTTTACTACTGCTGAGGTCTGGGCTATACAATTTTTTATGACTCTGTCTCTACTGGCATGAGCTGCCATCAACTAAAGAACAAAGGAATGAAAGGAGAAAAAAAATGCATCAATTTTCACATTTTAGTGCTTTTCAAAAAAGTTCTTGAGACTATACAAATTTAATACTTTCTAAAACAATTTCTGATGACCGAAACCATGAAAGAGAAGATTGTGTTGAATCAGCTACTTCATCTAAAAACATAACCGGCAGCATCTCTGAGGGTGGAAGGTATGAAGTCTGGGGCTGTCCTCCTCCTCAATATGCTCCCGGTATTGACCTCGGCTTCCTGCATTCCCCACACTGGACTTTTCATTTCGGTTTCGTCTACCTTACATCACTGACTTTTCCTGTGATTCCATTCATGTGTTCCTCTATTCTACAACCACCCGCACACGCCTGGCCACTGACGGCTATTCTTCCTCTCTTTGTCCTTTCATATTTTTTTCTGTCTTACATTGTTAACAAGTGAAAGAAATTATACACTAAGTCATGTATAGAAGATTTCACTACAATAAAGAATAACAAAGAATGCTACATTTACCTACGGAAGACAGAGCCCTTTTCAAGATTATAAAGTATAAGTACTGATAAGGAAAACTTATATATGAAGCACAGATTAGTAGTTGCATCAATTGTGTGTGCTGACTGAAATTAAGGATGTCTGACAGAACAACTCTTTGATAACCTCCATCTTAATGCAACAAATTAATAAAAACAGTTCTCATTTATTTCCCATCTTGATTCATAAAGTATCATGGTCGTGTTTCAAACATACTTCCATAATCACAGCCACATTTTGATAATACCCCAAAATCTGCATTTGTAAAGCACTGTTTCAAGTTCGTAGACTTTATTGTTCAGTACTGATGTTTATGTTTACCATGGGAATAAACAATGTAAAGCTAAAAAAAGTCACAGATTGAAGGGAATATGCTCTAATAAGATCTCATTGACGTTTATAAGTTTTATCTTGAGTAACTTTTGAGATTTGAAATTTCTAAAACGAGTGCTTCATAATAACTTTACTGATCATCTCCTAGGAAGAAGTGCTATTTGAAAAGGCAAATATCCCTTCTTTAGCTATAGAAGGAAGCTGGGTCAGGGATTAAAGTCAGGGTGAATATGAGCAACTTGGACATTTCATAGAGTTCTGCTTCTTGACTGACATAATACTTAAGGGAACTCAGTGGTACTTATTGGTATGGGCACTCTGCTGCATGCTTGATCCCTGGCACAAAGCTACTTGAAAAATTAAGCTTTACTTGATATAAATGTTGCTGAATCCTTCCAGGATAAAGATACAGAGAAAAACTCAAACACACACACAGGATTTCCAAAACAGAAGAGTTCTAAATTTAGTATGCAAGCTTATCCTGACTCAACAAGGAGATAAAAAATAACAACTTGTGACTCTCACAGGGCCTGTTAAAAAAAATGATAGCAGTAGCAGCAAACATTTTTTGAGACAGGGTCTTGCTCTGTCACTCAGGCTAGACTGTGGTGGTGTGATCTTGGTTCACTGCAACCTCTGCCTCCTGGGCTCAAGCAATCCTCCTGCCTTAGCCTCTCAAGTGTCTGGGACTGTAGGCGCACGCCACTAAGCCCAGCTAATTTTTGTATTTTTTGTGGAGATGTAGTTTCGCTATGTCACCCAGGCTGGTCTTGAACTCCTGGACTCAAGCGATCCTCCTACCTCAGCCTCCCAAAGTGTTGGGATTACAGGCGTGAGCTGCCGCACCTGACCAGCAATATTTATATACAAAACACTGAGTACTGTAGGCACTTTATAACTCAATGCGCCAACAACTGTATGAACTAGGTACTATTATTATACTAGTTTACAAATATTAAAACTGAGGCAGACAGCCGGGCATGTTGGCTCACACCTGTAATCCCAGCACTTTGGGAGGCCGAGGTGGGTGGATCACTTGCAGTCAGGAGTTCGAGACCAGACTGGCCAACATGGTGAAAACCCCATCTCCACCAAAAAATACAAAAAAATTTAGCCAGGTGTGGGAGCATGTGCCTGTAGTCCCAGCTACTTGGGAGGCTGAGGTGCGAGAAACGTTTGAACCCAGGAGGTGGAGGTTGCACTGAGCTGAGATCCTGCCACTGTACTCCAGTTTGGGTGACAAAGTGAGACACTGTCTCAAAAAAAAAACAAAAAAAAACCTGAGGCAGAGGTTATGTAACATATTCAAGGTCACCTAGCTAGGAGGTAGCAGATGTGAATAATCTAGATCTAGAATCCATATTGTTAATCACTATACTATAAACATCTAGGTTAACAGGAAGATTGTAAATGGAAACAATTTTACAGATTATGGAAATTATATGAGTAGTGAGGTGAGAGAGGGAGTATCACCAAAGTGACCATAAATTTTAGTTCTTCAGACAGAGGTACCCAAAGAAAGTGAACTGTCTAACAACCTCATAGCCAATTAGGACTAGGTCCCATACTATCGACTCTGGACACTGAATTCCACTCATTAAGTCCACAACCTTATGGTTTTCTCAAGCCACAAGACTTACCTGCTCATTTAAAATAACACACTTTAACACAGAACAAAAATATCAGTAGTTGATGCTCTGAATTTAACTGACATGGATAAGCTCGTCCAAAACTGATCTGAGAGAGGCAGTTTAGGTTTTAAGGATGCCTTCTTCATGACTATGAATCCAAACAATAACCTTGTGGTAGAACTTAAAATAGTAAGTGTCATTTGAACTTTAGCTTCTGCATTAATGAAAGAATATAGGTAAATAAACTATGAAAAAGATTTTGCTGCATCATTATTTCCTTCTGCTTTTGGAGATTAAAAAAGAGAAATAAAGGGTGGGCAATGAAAAAAATATACTTGAGAAACCAAAGCCTCAGGAAAGGACAATTGATCCATTGGTTTTCCTTCTCTCCCAGTTGCCAAATGCTTCTATTCCCCTTCCTGAGGAGTGAGAAAAAGAAGATTTAAAGGTGTGAAGGGTTTTAATTCTTCTTTATACCAGTTGTCTGGCTTTTTAGGACTGATGTACTCACAGTCCTTGCTCTTGTTACTGTCTTACTTCACTGTTTCACTCTCCTCTTTCATTCCTTTGTACATAAGGTCTCCGTGAGGTAAAGGCTGCAAAACAACTGCTCCCATTCTTTAGAACCATTTCTTCTCAGGTTTGGTAAGATTTCACAAGCATAAGGTCACACATTTTCTTGAATGTGTAGTAACCAGATCAAAACTTATATACACCATCAGGTATAGGCAAAGAAACCTGAAGATGTCATTCCTTTAGTCACAGCTGAGTTACAAGATAACTGATTTCTTATTCAGTCTGCAAAGAAAGACATGAAAGAAGCAAAAGACTCAAAAAATACACTTACAGACTCATAAAGTTGTTTACAGGTTTGGCTGGCATCAATTTTCCCTGCAAAGGAAGCTGTTGGAACCGTAGTGTTTAATTCATGTACTATTCTGTCATCAATTGTCCTCATCACCTTGAGTAATTCCTATATGTATTTAAAATAAAAGAATATAATCCGAATGGAAAGTTAGTGATAAAAAATGAGTATTTAAGTAAAAAATAAAGCTCTTGGATATTTTACAATCCTTTAAGTCAGGAGTGAGGAAACCAAGCCAAATACAGTGTAACCATAAGAAAATGTTCAAGGATGATAGGTAGGTTAAGTAATGGTAATTTTAACAGTGGGCACCAACTCTGCCTCCTTGGCTCAAATGTGACTGTCTTAAGAGTTAAGACTGTTTTACTCACGTTGAAATCCCGTTTGCTGGCATGGTGTTTAGCAAACAGTGTATGCTCCTTCCATCTCCAGCATACAGCCAATAAAGTATACTACTAGTTTTTAATTTTTCTTAGTAACCCTAGCTCATATGTTCCAAGGATCCCTCTTCCCTCAGAAAGCCTCCAATTCTCAAAAAAAAAAAAAAAAAAAAAAAAAAAAACCTAACAGAAAAATAATATCAAAAGGGCAGGGAACTTAAAAAGACTGGTACTAACTACCCATATAGCATAGCCCTCCTACCCACATGTGATCAGTGTACTTCTTTTCACTTGTCACTAGAGAAAGGCTGGACATCAGCTACATCTCGTCTTCAGTTAAACTCTGGGAGAAGTTTCTGGCAGTATATCTTTCTCTTTCTTTTTTGTTTCTCAGATTTACAAAATATCCAAACAAGAACAACAACAACAACAAAAAACCCCAGTCACTTACAAAGCATCAAGAAAATGGCTAGGCATGGTGGCTCACACCTGTAATCCCAACACTTTAGGAGGCTGAGGCAAGAATATAGCTTGAACCCAGAAATTCGAGACCAGCCTGAATGAAAGACATAGTGAGACTCTGTCTCTACAAAAAAAAATTTTTTTAATTAGCCGGGCATGGTGACTCATGCCTACAATCCTAGCTACCTGGGAGGCTAAGGCAGGAAGATCACTGAGCCCAGGAGTTCAAGGCTGCAGTGAGCTATGATCACACCACTGTACTCCTGCCTGGGCGATAGTGAGATCCTGTCTCTTAAAAAAAGAAAGAACGAAAGAAAATAAAACAGAATTATATAATACTAGGAATACACTTATTATTGAAAACATCCAAGTTAACATTCAATATTAATATGTACTAAAAGCAACGTTTGATTCTTTCTCCCTCAATATACTATCCTACTTCTTACCTTTGCCAAACTTAAATCCATGACTGAAACCAATTCCTTTCTTTCCTCATCCATTTGTTAAAATAAAAATTCTTATTATGATTAAATTATTACTTTCATTTTAGAAAAGTTAGAAAAACACTTTAAATAAAAATCATCTATAGTTAACCATTATCAACACTTTAATATGTTCCTTTGGTCTTTTTTCTACACACACCTATTAATGTTTTTATAAAACTGAGGTACTATGTAACATTTTAAAATCTGGCTTTATGACATTATATTATGAGCACTCTGTTCTTGTTGCTAGAAACGTCTTGATTTTTTTTTTCTTTTTTTTTTTTTTTGGGACGGGGTCTCACTCTGTTGCTTAGGCTGGAGTGCAGTGGCATGATATTGGCTCACTGCAGCCTTTGCCTCCTGGGCTCAGGTGATCCTCCCACCTCAGCCCCTCAAATAGCTGTGACCATAGGCATGTGCAACTACACCCAGCTGATGTTTTTGTATATTTTTGTAGAGAGAGGGTTTTGCCACATTGCCCAGGCTGATCTCGAACTCCTGGACTCAAGCAATCAGCCTGCCTCAGTCTCCCAAAGTGCTGGGATTACAGGCAAGAGCCACTACACCCAGCCCTGAAGATATTTTAAATAGTTGCATAAGTATTCTATCCTGTTCAAGCACTACAACTTATTTGGTTACTTTCTCTTTAACGAACATTTAGGTAGTTTCCAATTACAAACCACTTAGTCCATTCAATCTAAGTCTGTAGTCTAGATTCTGTTCTATCATTCCATTAATTTTTAATTAGTGAATTTAATGGCCTTTTCTATACCTCAATCTAGAAGTGAAACAGCTTCCAGAAGGCTCATAATTCAGACTAATAAAACACTGGCAAATATCAGGTCTAAAACCAAGTTCATTATCTTCTCGTCCTGTATCTTTCTATTTTTTAAACAGTATTCTCTGTAAACTGGAATTCTTAAGGGATAATCTCAACATATTCACTGGGCAACCACCATACATAGTGGAGGATATATGTATTGTGCTTAAGTGGCAAATTCCAAACAAATGATGGTAGTACTATTTGGGGAGTCCAAAAAAAAAAAAAAAAAAAGGTAAGTAGAAGACAGGGACCCACCTTGCCACTTTACCTCCTATGACTGGCCTATTAAAAAAAAAATGTCCTTTAAACTCTCCTTCAAAACCTTCCTTTTCACTTGCTAAACTTAACTGATCTTCTGAGGCCAAGGGTTAAGCTGTGCCTTTTGGATAGAGGTTTTCTTGGTTATGAAAGCCCTCAGCAATATTTGTCTTTAAATAATGCAGCGGTAAGAGAGAGTACCACAGACTTCATTCATTTATTAACTCATTCTTCATTCAAAATATAATTACAGTCATTCCTTAGTATCCATGGGGGTTTGGTTCCAGGTCCTCCTATGGTTACCAAAATCCAAGGATGCTCAAGTCCCTGATATAAAATGGCAAAATATTTGTATAAAACCTATCCACATCCTTCCATATACTTTAAATAAACTCTAGATTACTTATATCTAATACAATATAAATGCTATGTAAATAGGTGTTAGTTATACTGTAGTGTGTAGGGTATAATAATAAGAAAAAGTCTGTACATGTTCAGTATGGATGCAACCTTTTTTTCCGACTATTTTCCATCCACGATTGATTCAATCCATGGATGTAAAACCCATAGATATGGGAGGGCCAATTGTCCTATGTCTAGTAATGGTCAGGCACTATTCAAAACATCAAGGCCACAGTAATGAATAAAAGAGGTCCTTGCTCTTATACAGCAAAATTCCTGAAGGGGGAGATAGAAATTAAACAAGTATCCTATAAACAAGATAATCTCCGGTACTAAAAAGTACTATGAAAAAGAAAACAAACTAAGGTAACGAGATGAAGAGTGACTGAGTGGTGCTTGGGGGCTACTTTAGATAGAGAGATCAAAAAAGGCTTTTCTGAGGATGTAGCATTTAAGCTGAAACCTAAATGACGTGATTGAACCAACTATAGGAACATTTGGGCTGGGGGTGGTGGCTCATGCCTGTAATCCCAACAATTTGAGAGGCTGAGGCAAAGTAGGAGGATTGCTTGAGCTCAGGAGGTTGAGGCAGTGGTGAGCCATGATTGCACCATTGCACTTCAGCCTGGGCAAACACACAAAAAAACGAAGGAGAGGTAGTTGGATATATTTTGAAGACAGATATATCCAACTGTTGGGTATATTTTGAAGACAGAGCTAACAGAAATTGCTGAATTGGTGGTCAGGGACGAGAAAAGAAAATAGGATGACTTTCAAGCTTGAGGCCTAAGCAACTAAATGTATGGAAATGCCATTAACTTATGGTGATGGGAGACTGGGGAAGGAAGAGACTTGGAAAGAGTGGGAACATCAAGAATTGTATTCTAACTCAGGCTGCCTGATGATTACTGTTCATTGTTTGTATGTGGTAATGGTATGGTGTTAGAAAGTCATAATCTCTTGGAGATAAAGTCAGAAATTTTACAGAAAAAATGGTATGGTATTTGGGACGACCTCAAAATAATCAGATTAGGGTGGGGTAAGTGGTAGTAGTGAACAGATGAAACAAGAGTGGCCATGAATTGGTTGTTGAAGTTGGGGAATGGGTACATGAGTGTTTGTGGTACAGCCTCTCCTTCTGTGTTATGTTTAAAATTTTGTAGAATAAAACTTTTTTTTTTTAAGTTCTGTTGTGGCAACAGATATTGGCGTGCATGCGGAGAAAAGGGAATGCTTATACACTATTGATGGAAATGTAAATTAGTACAACCTCTATGGAATACGTGGAGATTTCTCAGAGAACCAACAACAGAACTACCATTTCACCCAGCAGTCCCACTACTGGGTACTTACCCAAAGGAAAAGAAATCATTATATAAAAAAAGACACCTAGAGGCTGGGTACGGTGGCTCATGCCTGTAATCCCAGCACTTTGGGGAGGCCGAGGCAGGTGGATCACGAGGTCAGGAGTTCGAGATCAGTCTGACCAACATGGTGAAACTCCATCTCTACTAAAAATACAAAAATTAGATGGGTATGGTGGTGCGCACCTGTAATCCCAGCTACTCGGGAGGCTGAGGCAGGAGAATCTCTTGAACAAGGGAGGTGGAGTTGCAGTGAGCCGAGATTGTGCCACTGCATTCTAGCCTGGGCAACAGAGTGAGACTCCATCTCAAACAAAAACAAAAAAAGACACTTGTACTCATATGTTGATTACAGCACTATTCACAGCAGCAAGCTAACTGTCCATCAACAGTTGACTGGATAAAGAAAATGTAGTGTATGTATACACACATATATATGGAATACCATGCAGCCACAGAAAAGAATGAAATCATCCAGGCGTGGTGGCTCATGCCTGTAATCTAGCACTTTGGGAGGCCGAGGCAAGTGGATCACCTGGGGTCAGGAGTTCGAGACCAGCTTGGACAATATGGTGAAACTCTGTCTTTACTAAAAATACAAAAAATTAGCTGGGTGTGGTTGTGGGTGCCTGTAATCCCAACTACTTGGGAGGCTGAGGCAGGAGAATAGCTTGAACCCGGGAGGCAGAGGTTGCAGTGAGCCAGATCGTGCAACCTGGGCAACAGGAACGAAAGTCTGTCTCCAAAAAAAAAAAAAAAAGAAGAAAAAGAATGAAATCATGTCCTTTGCAGCAACATGGATGGAACTGGAGGCCATTAAGTGAAATAACTCAAAACAGAAAATCAAATACCAAATGTGCTTGTTTATAAGTGGTAGCTAAACAATGGTGCATATACACATAAAGATGGAAAGAATAGACATTGGGGACTCCAAAGGATAAGGGGAAGGAGGAAGGTGAGGGTTGAAAAACTACCTGTTGGGTACAATGTTCACAATTTGTGTGATGGGTAAATTAGAAGGCTATGAGTGCCAGGTGCAGTGGCTCATGCCTGTAGTCTCAGCTGCTTGGGAGGCTAAGGCAGGAGAATTGCTTGAACCCAGCAGGCAGAGGTTGTAGTGGGCCGAGATTGCGCCACTGTACTCCAGCCTGGGTGACAAAGTGAGACTCCATCTCAAAAAAGAAACCCGTATATGTACCCCTAAATCTAAAATTTTAAAAATTAAAAAAACAACAAAAAACAAAGCTTTGTTTTGGACTTGTTACGTTTGATGCCTATTAGATATCTGAGTAGAACAGTGGAATAGAAAGTAGAATATGCCAGTCTGACACTGATCAGGGGTGGAGTTATACCAATAAACTGATGTTCTTTAAAGTCATGAAACTAGAAGAGATCACTGAAGGAGACGTACAGAGCGAAGGGGGCCAATGAATTAAGGAATTCTAGCATCTACAAGTAGAGGAAAAATTCTGTGATGTCACCGAAGTCAGAAGAAAGGTTTAAAGGAGGGAATGGTCATTTGTGTTGAATGTTACTAACTCAAGAATTATATGGGGCCAGGTGCGGTGGCTCACATGTGTAATCCCAGCTCTTTGGGAGGCTGAGGCAGGAGGACTGCTTGTGGCTAGCAGTTCAAGACCAGCCTGAGCAACAAAGTAAGACTCTTGTCTCCACAAAAGTAAAAAATTTAGCCAAGTATGGTGGCATGTGCCTGCAGTCCTAGCTACTTGGGATGCCAGGGCAGAAGGATCACTTGAGCCCAAGAGTTCAAGGTTACAGTGAGCTATGATGTGGCACTGCCCTCCAGCCTTGGTGACTATGCCTCAAAAAAAAAATTGTAATGAATAAACAAATGATTCTATGAACAGAAATTAAACTTTTAAACTTGGAAGGATGGAAATCATGGGTGACCTTAAAGAGAGCCATTTAAACAGAGTGTTTAATGGACAGAAAAGGCAATGTGGCTTAAGTACAGAGAGAAAGATAAAACATGGTGTAACATGAGGTCCATTATTAGAGGTCATATGATAGGATTTTAGTCTTTTCTGAGACCCACAGGGAACCAAACATGTATTTTTTGTCATGATTAAGGTTACACGATCAGATCTGTGTTCTAAAATGACTGCTTAGGTTAAAGTGTGGAACATGGACTGGAGAGGAACTACAGTAGATGTCAAAAGCTCAGTTAGACACTGCAGCAATCCAGGTGAGATTACGTCATTTGACATTTCCTGGGATTTTTATTGACTCTGAACTTTAACCAGTTTTAAGTTTGAACACTGGCTATACCTTAATCACTTTAGCCCGATTCATCTCCAATAAAACAATTTGGATATACTACTAAGTTTCTCACATAGCAATGGGAATCTATCCACATTAACTAGGTAATGAGTCCATCAATTTTATTGTCTTACCAATGGAACCTACAAATATGGATTATCAAATAGTCATGCATTGCTTAATAACAGGGAAACATTCTGAGAAACGTGTCATTGGGTGATTCTGTTGTGTGAGAATCATAGCATGTACTTACACAAACCTAGATGGTATTACAGCTTACTACACACTTAGGCTATATAGTATAGATGACTGCTTTTAGGCTACAAACCTATACACCAGGTTACTGTACTGAATACTGTGAGCAACTGTAACACAGTGATACTTGTACATCTAAATATATCTACACATGGAAAAGATACAGTAAAAATATGGTGTTATAATCTCATGGGAACACATCTGTATATGCAGTTGGTCACTGACTGAAACGTCATTAGGTGGAGCATGACTGTATATCAATTTTTCTGTGTGTACCAGAGAATTATCAATATATGATCTAGAGCTTGGCTTTCAACTTGGCAGACACTAGCCACATGAGATTATGTAAATTAAAATTAAATGCAATTTAAAATTTAGTTCCTTAATTGCAGTAGTCACATTTCAAGTGTTCGAGAGCCACCTGTTACTAGTGGCCACCATATGGAGACAGCATAAATGTAGAACATTTCCACCATCACAGAAAGTCCTATTGGACAGTGCTGTATTCTAGAAAATATAATGACAATCCCTAAACTGATAACGTACTTGTTCAGGAATTGCTGAAAACTGTATGCCATTCTTTTTTTTTTTGAGACAGAGTCTTGCTCTGTCGCCCAGGCTGGGGTGCAGTGGCCGGATCTCAACTCACTGCAAGCTCCGCCTCCCAGGTTTAGACCATTCTCCTGCCTCAGCCTCCCGAGTAGCTGGGACTACAGGCGCCCGCCACCTCGCCCGGCTAGTTTTTTGTATTTTTTAGTAGAGACGGGGTTTCACCGTGTTAGCCAGGATGGTCTCGATCTCCTGACCTCGTGATCCGCCCGTCTCGGCCTCCCAAAGTGCTGGGATTACAGGCTTGAGCCACCGCGCCCGGCCTGTATGCCATTCTTAAACGTCACAGAAGAGATACCAGAAAAGCTAAAGAGAAAGAAAAAAAGGGAGGTAAAATGATTGGGGAAGGAAACATTGTAGCAAAATAAAGTGTGGGTGATAAAGTAGTAGATGCATGCCATTTATTCAATCATTTGAGTTATGAAAAGAGGGAGATTAGAATTTTATTTATAGGAACCTGTTGAGAACAGCGAATGTGTGGTCCAACATAGTGGGCCCTCAGTGTTTTTGTGGTGTAATGAGACAGGAAGTGATTTCTTTCAAAATTGAAAAGGCAGAAGGAAAAGAACTGTAAACCATCTCACCAGGCTCACATTTCTTCACAGGGAAAAAAGTGTCAAAGCTCTTAAGGCAACTCCAAAAGGTTCTAGGCAAAAGTTTGCGCTGCCCTCACAGATTATGAGCAAACGAAGGTGAATGCAGGCACAAAAATGCTGCATTTTTGGATCACTTTGGATCAACCATAAGGAATTACTGACTACCTACCTGAGGCCTAGCCCCAATGGCATACACTCCTGTCCACACAAATTCACCAAGAAAATATACAGAAGACACCCCTGAACAGAACAGACATCATACACAATAAACTGCAACACCTGTCCACAGAAATAACACAAAAACACACACAGTTCAATGGTTCTCTGAAAGCCGCATCTTGTGTAGAACCCTCATGAGCTTCTCAACGTTAAATCATAGCCAAAGATAACTTTATAAATTCTGTAGTACCCCCAGCTTCTTCTTCCATCTTCCTCAAAACAAGAGATCTGATTTATCATGAATCTCTCATTGTAGGCTGACTCTGAAATTATACAGGCATTTTTCTTGGAATGCATTTTATGCCTTCTCTCTAATTGGTAGGGTAAGGATCTCATCCTCTTGGAAGGCAATTTAGGTATTGAAGCAGTGCCTATATTTAGTAGTGGGCAGGAGTAGAGAAAACTTTCTATTGCCTCTACAATTATACTATAGTCTATTCCTAAGATTCATTCTCAGGTAAAGTTATTTTATAATTCTACATATTTTTCAGGGTACATACGGGTGAGGAGTAGGAAAGTGGTCATTGTATAACTAAAATACAGTGTACTCCAAAGAATGACATGGAACTCCCTTAATCTTTCCTCTCCTCTCCCTTTGACTGACAGTACCCAGAAGTAACGTCATTGGTACTTGACATCAAGGTCCCTTTTACATGATGCTCTTTTCAGACAGATCTGGTTCCTCAAACTCTATTTTTACAACAAAGCTCCCACAGTGCTTCCCCCAAACCAGAAACACTGCCAGAGTCCTCTAACACCTAACATCCCCAAGGACAGGAATAGAAAGCAGCCCCATAAGTATAAAAGGAACCATCATTGATGCTAGAAAATAATATATTTAGTATGTGCCTAATTACAATGTGATTCAAAATCAATTATGTCAATGAATGTTCCTAATAGAAATACTAATATTTAAACAAGCATGTTGAAGTGCTGGGGGGTGGGTAGGAAGAAAGAGACATGTATGAGGACAATGGCAAGAGACATGACAAGAGGCACTTTGGGATTGGATTTTAAAAGGTCTTATATGCCATGTTAAGATGGCATATAAGATGTTTAGATCTAGTCATATGAACCTAAAACTTAAAAACATAGCTTAGATTATAAAATTCAGAATATAATAGCATATGCCACAGTATTATGGAGATTAGATTGAAGGGGGAATACAGTAGAGAAAAAACTGCCAGAAGATAATAAGGCCTGTTGCAAAGCTAGTTCCAAAAATGACAGGGGCCTAAACAAAGCCACAGGCAGTAGTGATGAATCTTCCTAAGGCACCTCTTTGATCATCTCACCCCTTTGCCCAAAAAGGACTCCCTAACTGACACTTGACACACAAGGTCTTCCACAAATCTGGTTTTAATCTTGTGTAACCCCAATGTGACCCTGTGTAAATAATGTGTTCTAGCAATACTGATTTTCTATTTCCCTTAAATACATAAAACTCTTTTTGTCTATTATCCTATTGCCTCTGCCTAGAATACCCCTAGTCCCTGCCTGCCTAAGGCCCAACTCAACTATATCTCTTGATTTGTTTCTCTCTAAATTCTTTTAGCATTTTATTCTTTTTTTTCCCAATATTTTCCACATTTTACAGCCCTACTTAGATTACATTCCTTGTTTTATACTCCATCTACTGGGTTTTCGCAAGTGCCAGGAGGCTAGTAGGTATCTGTCATGGGTTGAATTGTGTGTCCCCAAAATTCATGAATCCCTAATCCCCAACATGACTGTATCTGGTGATAGGGCCTTGAGGTATGTGATAAAGGTTAAATAGAGGTCATAAGGGTGGGGCCCTAATCCAACAGAACTGATGTCCCTATAAGAAGAGGAAGAGATAGGCTGGGCACCATGGCTCACACCTGTAATCCCAGCATTTTGGGAGGCCAAGGGGGATGTGGATCACCTGAGGTCTGGAGTTTGAGACCAGCCTGGTCAACATGGTGAAACCCCGTCTCTACTAAAAATACAAAAATTAACTGGGCGTGGTGAGGGGCATCTGTAATCCCAGCTATGGAGGTGGAGGTTGGAGTGAGCCAAGATCGTGCCACTGCACTCCAGCCTGGGGCACACAGCGAGACTGTCTCAAAAAAAAAAAAAAAAAAGAAGAGGAAGAGATACCAGAGATCCTTCTCCTTCCATGTGCAGGCACAGAGAAGAGATAGTGACATAGAGAAGACATGGTGAGAAAGCAGCCATTTACAAGCCAGGAAGAGAGGCCTTACTATAACTAATTGTGATGGCACTTTTCCCCCCTTAAATCAAACTGTGTAGCCTAGAAACTGATGGCAGCTTAATCTTGGACTTCCAGTCTCCAGAACTGTGAAAAAATAAATCTCTACTGTTTAAGCCACCTAGTTTGTGGTATTTTGTTATGGCAGCCCTAGCAGACTAATACAGTATCCAATAAATTCTTGAATGCATGCTAAAATGGGATTCTAGGCACTCGATTTTAAACACTCTTTTCTGGATTTTATTTCAATTTGGAAATAGGATATTTTCCAGATGTACTAAATCTAATTTTTGTAATGAAAATATAAGAATTGCAAAAATTTAAAACACTTTAGGCCGGGCGTGGTGCCTCATGCCGGTAATCCCAACACTTTGGGAGGATGAGGCAGGAACATTATTTGGTGAGACACTGTCTTACAAAATTTCTTTTAAAAAATTACCCGGGCGTGGTGACACGTGCCTGTAGTCCTTGCTACAGGGAGGCTGAGGCAGTATTCAAGAATACCACTACCTTCAAACCGTTCAAAGTACAAAGCTTACTACAGATAGGTCAATTTTTCAGTATCTTGGGTTAGTTAATGCAATACATACTTAAGATCATGATTTTGGAATTCAACTTTGTAACTAAACAGAAGCACACTTATGACTGAATTGGAACAGATAACTTTAATGGCAAGTTGGTCAAAACCAGATCCCTATTCTTTAATTCACGGGTTAATAATTAGCCCTAGATCTCTGATATTTGAACATAAAAAGGCAGAACCTTTAAATATAACATCTTTTCTAATGGGTAATGACACTAGAGCAGGTACTAGAATTAATCCTCCCTCCAAGCTTCCATACGTTCTGTCCCACAAAAATAGTAAATTGTACCAAGTGTTTGTTTTATCAACTAAATAACTCTACTTCACTTTTTTCTCTCCCACAAAAACTCTACTTAGAAAAGTACGAGACGAATGGCAGAAGCTGGAAACTGAGTTCAGGGAACTGCTACAAGATTGTTACAATTCTTATCCACGGATCCCGAGCTTTACCACCGCGGATTACCCAGAGCTTACCACTCAAGGCCTGTGAGCCGCGGAGAGAACTATGATCCCCCTCCTCCCTCCTCCTACAGAGCAGCCTTGCTCCCTAAGGCCAAACCCATGCCCCCCATGACCTCCAATGGCTCTACAAAAGAGCTTTGAATTGCCCGCTTTTTCCAAAGCTGGTTCATACTCCCTCGCAAAGCAGGGAATAGGGTCTGGGGACAAAAGGAGGGACATGCCTGCCACATGAGGAAAACCCCATCACCTGGAACTCGGCGAACTCCTCACAGTTCACACCGCCACTGGGCGCCGCCATATTGGACAAACACGAGGACCCCGCTGCAGGCCAATCACCGCGGAGCAAAGGTGACCGCGGAGCCGCCTGACAAAAAATATAGCATGAGGGGAATCCTTAGGAAAGCTGAGTGCAAGACTTGACTTCTACGTGGTCCGCATCCACCTCGAAACCTGTCACCCTGCTGTCCTAACCCCTTTAACATGCCCTCCTGGAACTGGGCCAGATGCATGGATCAAAGATTGTCAGAACTTGAAGGGGCTGTTTACTCCAATCTCATCTTCACAAAAGGGAAACAATTTCCTTGTCGTTCCCCTACCAGGTCGTTGAAAGAAATCTAGGCAAGTGAGGCCTAATACCTCTCACTCCAGTGCCTATCTTCCTCCCTCGACCCTGGAGCAGAGGGGTCTTTGTTCAGAATTTGGGACCACTAAGAAACGTCAAAGAAAAAACGGCATTTCTGGCAGAGTGGGTGGGTATGAGTAAGGTGTTTAGGATGGAGATGATCAAATGTTTTTAGAAAATAGGTAAATAGAAAACAAATTGAAAACATACACGTTAATTTCTCAGATTTGCCTGAGGGATGCTCCAAAGCCAAAAGGTCACTGAGCACTGAGTCTAAATACGTGTTTTCTGATAAAAGCGTATGTTCATTGAAAATACTGGAAGAGCGGCATACTGGAATACTGGTTTATCTGGTGTATTTCGGGCGTTTACAGCTCACGAAAGTTGCACTTTTCCCTTCTATTTCACACAGGTCCTTCCATGGATGCATATCCGCTAGGGCAAGAACCCACGGCGCCACACTCCACAAGACCATTTCCAAAACTGGCTCGGAACGCGGCGCCAGGGGCACTAGGCTGGCGCCGCCGGTCTCCAGCGCGTCGCGCACGTCCTGCACGCCCCGCACTGGCGCATGCCGGTCCACAGCGTCGCGCACGCCCCACCCCCGGCGCCGCCTGCGTCCTTCCCTCTCCAGCACTGGGTGACATTGAGCTCACTAGCGCCGCCGTCCCCGGCGAAGTTCTGCGCTGGTCGGCGGAGTAGTAGGTGGCCATGGGGACCCTCCGCGGTCTGCTCCTGGCAGCGGGTGAGACGCCGGTCGGGCTATGGGAGGTAGGGCAGCTGGCCCGGCCGCTGCGGGTGGGGGAATCCTGAAGCCTTCCTAGGCCCCAGAGTGGCTCCATTCCATGACGCACTTGCTCGGTTGCTCGGAATCCTGCCTCCTTAGTGTCAGTGTGGGAGAGAACTAGGTGAGCAGCTACTGATAGACATTGGAGACTGCCCGTGAGTTACCCTCATCTCCATCCACTCAGCTCCCACCAATTTAACTGCCCACGTGCCTACCCTTCTCCCCACCCCAGTCCTCAGACTCCCCTGAGCTCAGTCTGTGAAACACCTACTATCCCTAGACTTCCCTTTTACCCATTCATTCAGCTTTCCACCCTAACCACCCCTATCTGTTGCTCTACTTGAGTCTTCCCTCTTCCCTGCCCCTTCCTCTCTGGAGTTTATCCCAGAAAACCTCCAGTCTGAAGTTTCCCCACTCATTAAATGTCTGATTAGGCCAAGGATTTAGGTCTTACAGATTAATAATAATTATTTTCTTAAAATGGAGGATACATTACTTTTAAACACTTATAGAATTAATTGATTCGAATTTCTTGGAGGAAAGTGTGTAATTGAAGGATCTGCAGTTTGTTTTGGTGGTAGACATTTGTGTGATGACTGTTTTGGACTTAGGTAATGAAAACTCTTGGGAGGACCAGCAGAGCCTTGGCATAGTAGGGGTTGAGAAATCAGAGGGCTTGCATTTTGCCTCTTTTCTAGGTACCAGAGATCTTTTGTTCAATGGCGCTACATTATTAAAAAGTTGTTAATTCAATTTTTAAAGAAAAAATAGCCCCAAACTTGGCTATTCAAATAATATAAATGTATATTGTAAATGTAAATGAAATAATGCAAAAAAAAAAGTGAATGTTGCATAGTTTCACAAGTTTGGTATATAACCCTCCCCACCCCAAGGTTATCCTTTACACAGCTTATCTGATGTTCCAGTGGAGAATGGACTGGAAAACATGTCTCAAACTAAGGAGTATTATTATATTTGCTTCCTTTAAAAGCAAACACTTTCTCCACTAAAATCCTCAGTACTATGATTGATTTTATTGATTTTGTCAGTTTTGTTGAACTAATTCACCTAAAATATCTTCTGTACATCATATTAACCATTATAAAGCTTTTCAACAAGGCAAGTGAAAGGATCGTTGCTCTGTAAAAAAGTTAAAATGGACTGCAGGAAAAGAACTTTGACATCTTGGAACTAATACTGAGTGTATTGTAAGTAGTTCACCTTCTTGCTTTGATAGTATATTTATGCATCTTGAAAATTCCAAAGCCTCTCTGCAAACTTCTGATATGTGAAAACTTCACTATTGACCACTTAACCAAAGCAGAATTCCTTGAGTGGTTTAAGAACAAGTTATTTTACTTCAGATATAAAATGTTTAATAGCACACTAAGGATGTTATATGAGCAGCTCTCTCCATATGATCTTCCACGAATATCTGATGCTTTGTGAGCAACTCCAGAACAACCTACTGCCTTTCACCCACTTCCAGCTAAACACTTTCATATACATTATTTTGTTGGATGGATTTCTCATAGCAGCCCTCTCAGGTGAGTCTTACTCCTCCCACACTTTATAAGTGAAGAAACATAGGTTAGAGATGACTTGTCCAGGATCACTTTGCCAGCAAATGTTAGAGCCAGGATAGGAGTCGGTACCCTCTAATTCTGGAATTTTTGTGCTTTTTGCTGTTGTTCAAACTGTTCATTCAGGGGCTGTGCGTGTATGAATTTGTCATGACTAATTGGGTCTCAATCTGAAATGAAAGAGTCATGAAATGCAGATTTAGTTCTGAAATGCAAGTACATCTTCATGTGCAAATGGCTTTTCAAGAAAGAAGACTGATTTAATAAGCAGCCTTAGCCAAAGGAATGATAGATCAAATAGAAATGTAGGCCCAGTGTGGTGGCTCACGCCTGCCATCCCAGCACTTTGGGAGGCTGATACCGGAGGATTGCTTGAGACCAGGAGTTTGAGACCAACCTGGCTAACTTAGCAAGAGCTTGTCTCTCCGAAAAGCTTTTACAAATCAGCTGGGCATGGTGGCTCAAACCCGTGGTCTCAGCTACTCAGGAAGCTGAGGCAAGAAGATCACTTGAGCCCAGAAGTTTGAGGCTGCATTGGGCTATAATACAGTCATGCTACCACACTCCAGTCTGGGCAACAGAGTGAGACCCTGTCTCTGGGAAAAAAAAAAAAAAAAAGCATAATCTAGGCGTCCCTTATTTATCCAGAATATTTGGAATAAGATTCTCTACATAAGTGAAATTTCAGATGATCAAAACTTAACCTTATAAATGACGGACCTTTACTTTTGTTTCTGTTGGCAATCTTTGGTATACTCCCTTAGCAAACAATATAGCAAACATAATATAGGCTTTTATGAGCTCGAATTTGTTATTTTGTAGATGTAGTTGTAGATACAGATCAGGGTTGTTAAGTTGTGGTACTGGACACTTCCATGTTTGAGAGGTCCTGTGAACTTCTCAAATTTTTATGATTGTGTACCATTTTTGAGAGAGAGGGTCCATAACTTGTATCTGCTACTCAGAGCAGTTCATGCTCTTTAAGTTAAAAAGCACTGATACAGATGATTAGGAACTAAATGGCCATTTACCCACACTATGCTGGGTTTCATGAGGGTAAACACTAGATCTGTTTTGTTTTTACTCAATCCTTACCACTTATTGGTGTTCAGCTCATAGTAGACAGGCAATGCATATTTTTTGGACGAAGGACGCTAGGACATATCTTGGAACATGCTGCAAATATAAGGTGAGTTTTCACACCTCTTTTCTCCTGAAAGAATAAAATAGATATAACTTTTAGGATATTGTATCTTTCTACAGAATGATTATTAGTTCAAAGGAATAGAATGACCTTACAAGAATGTTTCTTCTTGAAAGAAAGTTTTGCTGCCCTAAACTCTGTTGACTGGTCAGATTTGAAAATGAATTTATTATCGTCATTATTGTTACCAATGTAAGGGACTATGGGCTGCCTTCCTTTTAGTTTAACTGACATTTCAGAGCATTAGAGTAGAGAGATATCTTAGAATTCAGGTAATCTAGTCCTCTAATTTTTACAGATGAGGAAACTTAAGGGCCAAGAAGGGAATCGGCTTGCTAAGGATCACACAGGTACAGACCTGGGACATAGCCAATATCCCCTGGCTCCCATTCTGATTTTATTTCTATCACATTCTGCTACCTTATTGTTCTGTTTGTTCTTGCTAACCAACCTTAAATGAGAACATACCCATTTTAACTACCCCCACCTTTGGCTTTGCTCATTGCTCCTCTCCAGGTCTTACCAAGTATTTATTGAGTACACAATGAATGCCTTGTATGTATATTGTGAAGGCTCTAAAATGAATGGACTGCACCACTCCTATGGCTGATTTATTGCAGTGAACAAACAAACATATAATACACCAGAAAAACCTATACAAAACAGTATATATATAAAGCTTTAGATTACAGACCAGATTATAAGTGCTGCTGTGGTGTCCTGGAGCCACTGACTTTGTGCATGTCTCTTCCCAATTTCATATTCGGTGATGTTACATTAGTAGCTTAAGATCTGCTATGGTAAGGGTTATTGGCAAACACTACAAATCAGGACTTGTCTCCACTGGCCCCCTCCAGTATACCATCGGCTTCAAGAATTCTGAGATTCTTGAAGGCTCCATTGAAACAAAGGGGTTTGAGAGTGATGTGAGCACATGTAGGGGCGGTAATGAGTCTGAAAAAGGCTACGAGAGGAAAGATTACCTTGGATTTTGATCAGGAGGTAATAGGAGATAAAGTGTGGTGTTTGGAGAAGTTTGAACCAAATGAATTTGAACCAAAAAAACCTTTTAGCAGGAGAAGTAATACAAGAAACATTTCTGGAAAATTAACACAGTAACTACATACTAGTTAAACTGCTGCTACCTATGAAGATGTTACAGTAACTGATGTGTGAGGTGATGATGGAAATAACAAAGGAATATATTCAGGAAGTGTCTTGAAGAAAGGATGAGTTTGGAGATACTGAGTAAGGAAGGACTTAAAGACAAGTTTTTTAATGTTGAGGACTACAGAAGCATTGCCTCATTGTCAGAAATAAGAAAGTTGGAAAAATAATCAGAAATGCCATCAAAGATTTGTGTTAGTTTGGCAGAGAAGATAGCACATTATTGAGTAGGTTTAGGTGGCATTGAGTTATAGGTGGTGAGAGGTTGAAGACCTGAGGGCAAAGGAAGAGTAAAGTTATGGAGATAAAGATATGGGAGCAATTAGTCTGGAGTGGATTTTTAAAACAGAATGGATGAGTGCTTTTAGCACAGAATAGAAACAAGGACTAAGCCTTGGAGGTGTGACATAGGAACTGGGAAAGAAGACGTTAAAGAAGATAGGTCATAGAGGTTGGAGATGAAGTGAGAGAATATGGTGGTACAATGTAAGAAGGCATTGAATCCTTGTAGAAGGATGAGATCAGTAGAGTCATATGGCCACAAAAATGGCAAGAATAGAGTCAGAAGGGCTAATGATGAGAATCTAAAAAATGTATTGGTATGACTAGAAAGAGGTTACTAATGTTGGTAGAGTAATTTTATTAAAATGATTGGAGAAGGAAACATTGTAGCAAAATAAAGTGTGGGTGGTGAAGTGAAGTAGTGGATACATGCCATTTATTCAATCATTTGAGCTATGAAAAAGAGAAATTAGAATTTTATTAATAGGACCTGGCCAGGCGCAGTGGCTCAAGCCTGTAATCCCAGCACTTTGGGAGGCCAAGACGGGCGGATCATGAGGTCAGGAGATGGAGACCATCCTGGCTAACACGGTGAAACCCCGTCTCTACTAAAAAAAAAATACAAAAAACTAGCCGAGTGAGGTGGCGGGCGCCTGTAGTCCCAGCTGCTCGGGAGGCTGAGGCAGGAGAATGGCGTGAACCCAGGAGGCGGAGCTTGCAGTGAGCCGAGATCACGCCACTGCACTCCAGCCTGGGCGATAGAGCGAGACTCCGTCTCAAAAAAAAAAAAAAAAAAAAAAAAAAAAACAGGACCTGTTGAGAACAAGTGAATGCTTTGTCCAACATAGTGGACCTTCAGTGTTATTGTAGGGTAATAAGACAGAATTTTCACTAACTACTAGTAGAAGTTACTGGAGAAGTAGTCAGCCTTTCTGGAAAGTAGGATAGATAGACAGATAGATAGATAGATAGATAGATAGATAGATAGATAGATAGATAGATAGATAGATAGATAGATAGATAGATAGATAGATAGATAGATAGATAAGATAGATAGATAGATAGATAGATAGATAGATAGATAGATAGATAGATAGATAGATAGATAGATAGATAGATAGATAGATAGGATAGAGATGTAGATGGAACCTTAAAGGGTTTCATACACTTTTACCCTTCACTTCCAGAATTTTGTTCTAAGAAAATAATTAGAAGTACCATCAAAGATGTATGTAGAGAACTGTTCATTGAAACATCACTTATAATAGTGAAAAATTGGAAACAAATCAAGTTGTAGGGAATTACTACATTCAGGTTATAGCTGTGTGTTGGGTGTTATACAGCTACTAAAATTATTAATATCTTGGAAAGTATTTGTGACATAGCAAGATACAGGATTATCTGATTATGAAAAATGTATATGTTGTATGTAAGTATAGGAAAGGTCTGAAAAGAAATATTAATGCACCAAGTTGTTATCCCTAAGTGGTGTTATTATGAGTGCTTTTATTTTTCTTCACATATTTTTTTAACCTGCAAATTTTCTTTAATGAGCAAGTGTTACTTTTATAATTTAAAGTTTATTTTACAAAAAGTTTTTCACATAATAACATGGTGTATAACAACTTGGTGGTACAAAGGTTTTTACATAGCGAGACCCCATCTCTACAAAACAGATTTTTTTAATTAGCCAGACATGGTGGCATCTGCCTGTGGTCCCAACTACTACAGAAGATGATACAGGAGGATCGCTTGGGCCCAGGAGTTCAAAGTTACAGTGAGCTATGATCACTCCACTGCACTTTACCCTGGGTGACAAAGTGAGACCTTGTCTCTAAAAAAAAAAAAAAAAAATTAGGTTTTTTAGTTTTGATTTTAAAAATGGGGGAAATAACATTTGGCAGGAAAAAGGCAGTGGAAAATAAGGATAAGTTTGGTACAACATCCCTCAGGAGAGGGATTACTTCTTAAGAATGAAGGAAGACTGGTATTTCTCCAAGCCTGCAGGGAAGGATGAGAAAACGGATATAGGGAGTCTGTTTCTGTCACAAAGCCCAGGTCAACAGCTAAGGCCTAGAGAGTTTCAAATAGCCACTCTGGGGAGTGGGTTGTAATATTGATCCTCTGATTCCCAGAGAGTTGTCATATCTCCAGTCACATCACCTATGGTTCTCTCCAAGAGGACCTTGAAAGATTCTGAGAAAGAAAAAGCATCCCTACCTTTCCTCACTGTCTATCATGGGGTTAGAAAGGATATTTATGGAAAGGAGGGGACTACCAGGAGAAAAGCTGGTATTTCAACCAGCCTCACCCTGGCTGACCACTATAGCCTCCAGCTAGCAATAATATTTCTGAGGCACTGGTTTTCAAATTATGGGTCCCCCATAGCAGAAGTGTCACCATTACCTGGGCAATTGTTATAACTGCACATTCTCAGGTTCTGTCCATACTTACTGTATCAGTGGGGTACAGTAATCTGTTTCACGGGTCCCCCAGCTGATTTTGATAGATAAAAAAGTTTGAGAACCTTTACTCTTAAGATTAGCCATTTGCCACCCAGAGCCTTAGAGACAGCTGTGAGGCTTCATCTTAACTTCCTGCTAGGACCCTGGAGACACAGAACTTGTCAGCCAGGGACAAGCTGCAAGTCCAGCCAGAGGGTTAAAGGGCTGTTTTTCTTTTGGTTTGTATGTTTTTAATCGTGATCCACCAAAGGATGGAAAATGTCTGGCTTGGGCATCTGGTCAATATATTCTGTCTCTTTGAGAGAAAACGAAGGTCTTAGTAATGATATTAAAGCTTGTTTATACTGTCATGTTGTTATAATTGCAAAATAAAAACCAAGACCACATCAAATACTTCAGACATTTTTTAGTGATAACTTTTCTACATTTTAAATTTTATTTTATTTTATTTTTGAGAGAAGGTCTGGCTCTATCACCCAGGCTGGAGTGCAGTGGCATGATCTCAGCTCTCTGCAAGCTCCGCCTCCAGGGCTCAAGCCATCCTCCTGCCTCAGCCTCCTGAGTAGCTGGGACCACAGGCGCATGCCACTGTGCCCAGCTCATTTTTGTATTTTTTGTAGAGATAGGGTTTCACTATGTACTGATAAAATTTTTAAAAATATTTTTTGAGCAAGACCTTGTCTTTAAAAAAATATTTTTTACATTAGTCTATTATTCTAATATCTATAATAAGATAATATTCGTATGTTTTAATCAGCATTTATACTGTAGGGAGGTAAAAGTTATTAGCATACAATATGAAGTTGTAGTAAGAAAAAGTTGGGAGATATAGTCTGATCTAGGTGAACCTCTCATGTCTCCAAGTTCCTACACCCCATGGCTACCTCAGGTACCTCTGACATCAAATTCTACTTGTCTTCCCATTATTCATTCTGTTCTGGCCATACTGGCCTCCTCTTTATGGGCTCTAGAATCTTTTAGGGTCTTTGCATTTATAATTCTTTCTGTTTGGAATATTCTTCCACCAGATAGCTGCATAGCTAGCCCTTGCTTCCCTTCAAGAGTGACATTCTCACAGAGGACTTCCTAACTACCCTATATAAAATTTCATACACAGCCCATTCCAAACATATACTTCATGTCCCCATTGTTTATTTTTTTTCTCTCTGGCACTGAGTATCTAACATATATATATATATATAAAACTTTTTCCCCAGTAGAATGCAAGTTCTATTGGCACAGATTTTTATCTTTTTTGTATATTTCCTAAAACAATACCTGGCACATAGGAAGTACTTTGTTGAATGAATATCTCCAGCATACATTGGTGTCACTGATAGTAAGTATACTTGTTAGCATTTTTTGCTGTATTATTTCTCAAACTGAGCTAGCTGAGAGGCGGTTTGTCTTCTGTTCTCCTAAACTGCCTTTGTTCTAATTAGGAGAGATGGGGAGGGACAGCTGTCTTACAAAATAATTATTGATTCTTTTTCTGTTTAAAGAGCAGAGTCCTCCTAGCTTGCTGCCAGTTAACCTTGTTCCTTTTGTAAGTGCCTGCCAAAGGAGGAATGGGACAGCATTGTGTGAGATGGGGCCTTGTAGGTCACATTAAACCAGTGGTTTTCTGGGGAGATGAAAAAGTCCTGGAGATGGATAGTAGTAATTAGTTGCACAGCAGTGTAAATGTACTTAACGCCACTGAATTGAACACTTAAAAATAATTAAAATAGTAAATTTTATGTTACGTATGTTTAACCACATCTTAGGGGAGAGAAACTCCTAGGTTCTCAAAGTATAGTCCAGAACCAGCAGTAGCAGCATCACCTAGGAACTTGTTAGAAATGCGAATTCACAGCCTCCATTACAGAACTGTGGATGCAGAAACTGGAGGTAGGCAGCCTCATGATTTGTGTTTTAACAAGGCATTCCTCTGATTCACACTAAAACACTAAAGTTTGAGGATCACAAGATTTAATAATTGTGTCTTAATCCTCAGTGCTATTAAAAGCTGTTGAAGAGTTTCATAGACTTTTCCAATTGCCTCATAACTGCATAATTACCTTTATCAGAAATCCTAACTATATTTGGGTAAAATTGAAAAGTGTTCTAGAAGCATTTTATTGAAGTTAATGTTTTACATAATATTTTTTAAAAAACAAACTTAACACAGAGCCTGCTGTGTTTCAAGTGTCTTACCAGATGCTCCCATATTTGCTTTTCCATTTAACCCTCAAATCAGCTTTGGTACAAGAAACACTGCATTATCCACATTTTAAATGAGGAAACAAGCTAAAAGCAATTAATTTATCTCCTTTCCACTAGGTATTACAGATGTTGTGCTTACCAGACCCAGGCAAAGCGTTCTGGGATTTATAGCCCTGAAAAAGGAAATAAATGAGGCCTTTTATGAAAAAGACCATGTGGCAGGTAACCACAGTTAGAGATTCCAACTTCAGATGTGTCAAGAGTAAGGACCTCTGAAAATCCATTTTTACCTAAAAGCAATGATAACACTGCCGGAAGTTGGCAGAAGCAACTTTTCCAGAACTCTGGAAAATTACCAGGCATTTGTAACAATCTGAGGAGCATTTATCAAAAAAAAAAAAAAAAAAAGACTGAAATCGTGGTAGGACAGCAAGTCTTGTGGAGTTTTAACTTGCTTTATTCCTGTCTTCTCTCAGCTTCATAATAGCCTTGAAAACCAGCAGCCTCACAAGTCACAGTTGCTTTGAAAACCAGCAGTCGGCTGGGCGCGGTGGCTCAAGCCTGTAATCCCAGCACTTTGGGAGGCCGAGACGGGCGGATCACGAGGTCACGAGATCGAGACCATCCTGGCTAACACAGTGAAACTCCGTCTCTACTAAAAATACAAAAACTTAGCCGGGCGAGGTGGCAGGTGCCTGTAGTCCCAGCTACTCGGGAGGCTAAGGCAGGAGAATGGCATGAACCCGGGAGGCGGAGCTTGCAGTGAGCTGAGATCCGGCCACTGCACTCCAGCCTGGGTGACAGAGCAAGACTCCGTCTCAAAAAAAAAAAAAAAAAAAAAAAAAAGAAAACCAGCAGTCTTGCAGGCACTGAAGAAGGTGGAATGGGTTTAGAGTTCTCCAAAACTTTCAGTTTGAGAATTGTTACTATTTGACTTGTCTGACAGTTCGCTGGAAACCCCATTCATAGGGCTTGTCTTTTTTCACCTGACTTGGAGTTTATTCACTGCAAACAGTGTTTTCCCTGGTGCATTTGTTGAAAATAATCAGCAGCACTTGTTTGACATAACATGGAGTGCGTAACAGCTGTATGCCAAAAATGACATAAACCAGATGAAATGGACACACTTATAGAAAGACAAAAATTACCAAAACTAAGTCAAGAAAAAATAAAAAATCTGAAAAGTCCTATAACAAGAGATTGAACTAGTGATTTTAAAACTTCCTGCAAAGAAAAAGTCCAGGCCCAGATGGCTTCAATTGTGCATTCTACCAAACATTTAAAGAAAAAGATAGAATTAATCTTTCACAAACTCTTCCAAAATACAAAAGAGGAGGGATCACTTCCCAATACATTGGATGAGGCCACATTATCCTCATACCAAACCCCCCCACAAAAAAAAAATCTCAAGAAAATTACAGACCCATATAGATCCCTTATGAATATTGATGCAGAAATCCTCAAGAAAATACTACAAAATGAATCCAGTGACATGAAAAATTATAGATTGTGATCAAGTGGGATTTATGCTAAAAATGTAAGGTTAGGACTCCTGACTCAACATCATTCACCATGTTAATAGAATGAAGGAAAAAAACACACAACCACATCAGTAAACACAGAGAAAGCATTTGACGAAATGCAACTTCTCTTCACTATAAACACTTAGAAACTATGAATAGAAAGGCACTTCCTCAACCTGATAAAGGGCATTAAATGAAAAACCTGCAACTAACATCTGACTTAATGGTGAAAGGCCGAATGCTTTTCTGCCATGACATGACAAGGATGTCCATTCTCAACATTTCTATTCAACACTGTACTGGAGGTTCTCGTTAGGGAATTTAGGTAGGAAAAACAGTAAGTGGCAAAAGAAGTAAAACTATATTCCCAGATAACATGATCATGTATATAGAAAATCCTAAGGAATACATACACACACATACCCTATTAGACTAAATGTTGAACAGTTTTGCAGTATGCAAGATAAATGGGCAATAAATGATGCAAACATGAAGAAAATTCCAAATTTTATAATAGCATCAAAAAGAATAACGAAGTTTACAACGTACTCTGGAAATTGCAAAAACACTACTGAAAGAAATTAAAGAAGACCCAAATAAATGGAAAGACATCCCATGTTCATGGTTTGAGAGACTTAATATTTTTAAGATGAAAGTATTCCTCAAATTGATCTACAGATTGAACACAATCCCCAACAGAATCCCAGCTGGGGCCTTTGCAGAGATTGGCAAGCTTGTCCTCAAATTCATACAGAAATTTAAGGGACCCTGAGTAGGCAAACTAATCTTTAAAAAGAAAAGCCAAGTTGGATGACTCATACGTCCTGATTAAAAACTACAAAGCTGTAATAATCAAGACTGTGTGGTGCTGGCATAAGGACAGACATCTAGATCAGTGGAATAGAACTGATAGTCCAGAAATATACTCTCATATTTACGGTCAATTGATTTTCTATATTGCGCTAAAACAACTCAGGAAAAGAATAGTCTTTTAAACAAGTGGTGCTGGGAGAACTGGGCATTTACATGCCAAAATATGAATTTGGATCCTTTCCACATAAAGTATACTACTATAACTCAAAATGGATCACAGACGTAAATATTAGAGCTAAAACTCTGAAATTCTAGAATATAGGAGTAAATATTTGTGACCTTGTATATGGCACCAAAAGCTCAAGCAATAAAAGAAAAGATGGATAAACTGGACCTCACCTAAATTAAATTTTTTTATACTTCAAAGGACATCATTAGGATAGTGAAAAGATACTCATGGAATGGGAGACTATATTTGTAAATTATATATCAGATAAGGAAGGAACTCTTACAACTCAAAAAGACATAACCCTACTTAAAAAAAATGGGCAGAGGAACTATATAGGTATTTCTCTGGAGAAGATATGCAAATGGCCAATTAGTACATGAAAAGATCCTCATTATTACTTTTAGATAAATGTAACTTAAGACTACAATGAGATACCACTTCATTCCTACTGGGACAGTTATAATCAAAAAGAACAACAAATGTGGATATGGATGTGAAGACATTGGAACCCTCATATATGAAAATGTGAAATGTTACAGCCACTTGGAAAATGGTCTTGTAATTCCTTAAATTATTAAATGGAGAGTTGTATCACCCAGTTATTTCACCCCTTAGTATATACCCCACAAACGAAAATACATGTTCCTTAAAAACTTGTACACAAATGTTTATAACGACGTTATTCATAATAGCCAAAAAGTGGAAACCACCCAAATGTCCATTAGTTGACTAATGTGTAAACAAACTCTGGTATAGTGGAATAAAATTAGTCAAAAAGGAATCAAGTACTGACAAATGCTACAGCATGGATGAACTTTGAAAATATAAGTAAAAGAAGACAGTCATAAAAGACCACATGTTGTATGATTCCATTTATATAAAATGTCCAGAATATGCAAATCCATAGAGACTGAAATCAAATTAGTGATTTTCTAGGGTTGGGGGAAGGAGGAAACAGGGAATGACTGCTAATGTATTCAGGATTTCTTTCTGGGGTGATGAATGTCTTCTGGAATTAGATAGTAGTGATCAATACACAACTTTGTGAATACATGAAAACCACTGAATTTCACACTTTAAAAGTGAGTTTTATGATAGGGAATTATGTATCAATAAAAGTATTATTTTTAAAATCTTAAACATGAACATATTTCATGAGAAGTCCACAGTAGTATCTTTTAACTTGCTATGTTCAAAAGATATATATATATTTTTTTAACAGCAAGGGGGAAAAGTGAGGAAATGATGCTTTTCACCATCATTGGGAAAACTGCCTCTGTAACCATGTTTTACTCCTACTGCCTCTCTCACCTCCCCTTACTGCTCCAGACTCTGAGGCTGCAAGACACCCAAATGGGAGTTTGGAACTTCCAAGGCACAGTCTTTTTATCCACTAGCAAATTCGTTTTTAACCACAAAGGTCTGAGGGCACACTCTTACTACATTCAATACACGTCTTGGGCATTCAATTTCTATCATCTAGAGCATCATATATATTCAGTTCGTGCACCTATTTTGAAATCTAACTAGTGGCAAGGCCCTAGTTAGATTTATCTCTTGTGCCTTTCCAGCTTTCATTTCTGTTCCACTCTTCCATATCCTAGAGACTCAGGGGCTCTTAGATGTCTTCTGATCTCAGGAGCTTATACCAGACCTTGCCCCATCTGCACCACAGTCCCAAGATCAGAATTACTCGCCTTTTCTCCCACCTGATCAAAACTATTTCTGGTTGTCTCTGCTTCTTATTTTAATTAATTAAAATTATTCATGCTAAAGCTGAAGGTAAGAATTCCTAATTAAAACTAATTTCTTAAATGTATTTATTTTATGAAGGTATTTCCTAGCTTTATTCACTGAAAAGGCAAAAACAGTGACAAACTGAAAAAAAACGAGCCCCCCACTAAGGAGTCTCTAAAAACATTTCTTTAAAAGAACCAGAGCCCGTTGGGAGGAATGTGTGATTCCAACTCAGGGGCAGAAAACATTTAAAATCAGTCTAGAATATCTTGTCAGAAAGAAAGCTATCAATGACCACTAAGGATGTGTTGAAAGGACTCAACAGCCAGTTTAGAAGGGTTCCTAATAACTAAAGATGGGATTAAAAGGAACAACTGAAATAGTCTAGAGCACGTCACATGTGTAAAAATGCAACATAAGGCAGTTGCAAGAAAACCAATTTGTTCATTTGAAAACTGGTAAAGGGCAATAATCCAGCATTTATTCCACATTTTCTGCTTGATTTATGCCTTAAGATAACCAAATAGTTAATGTGAAAGGGGAGAATACCACCATTTTGCAATCCCTAATGATATAAATGGATCTAGGTAATAATCACGATTGTCTGCTAAAAAAAAAGAAAAATTAGATGAAAGGTTGATGGGGAACCTTATGAAAGGTGAATCAGACTGATAGCATCTACTGATCAATCTTAATATGAAAGACAAAATTGGCATATGCCTATTGATGTGGCATAATAAGACATACACAGTACCTGTCACCTATGACATTCTTGCTAAAAGATCTAATCTGAATCTTTCAGGCCTCAAAAATCTGTTTACAAGGAATAGAGGAGTTTGGAGAATATGTTGGATAACACCATGGGGGTGTGATAAGCAAAATCTAAAATTGAGGGACACTTTATAGGACTAATGACTGGTTTCTTTAACAAATGATTTTTAAAAATGTAAGAGGAGAGACCTATAGATTTAAAGAAACTCAGGAAGCATTAGCCATATTCAGTTTGTGCACCTATTTTGAATAAGCCAACTGTAAAAAAAAAAAAAAAAGCCTATCAGAAATTTCATCTTAATAGGATTTGATCATAATATACTGATATTAAGGAACATTTTAAAATTATATTAATATTTCAGATATGATTTTGAAATACATACTGAAGTATTTATGGATGAACTAATATAATATTTGGGATTTGCTTTAAAACAATCCAGTAAGGGGTAGATAATAGGTAGAGTTTAGGGGAAACGATATTTTTAAAATTTTTTAAGTTCAGGGGTACATGTGCAGGTTTGTTACATAGGTAAACTCATGTCACAGAGGTTTGCTGTACAGTTTATTTTGTCACCCAGGTACTAAGCCTAGTACTCGTTTGTTATTTTTTCTGATCCTCTCCTCCCTACCATGCACAACCCTCAGGTAGGCCCCAGTGTTTGTTGTTCCCTTCTGTCTGTCCATGTGTTCTCATTATTTAGCTCACACTTATAAATGAGAACATGCAGTATTTGGTTTTCTGTTCCTGTGTTAGTTTGCTAAGGATAATGAATGACCTCCAGCTCCATCTGTGTTCCTGCAGAGGACATGCTCTCATTCTTTTTTTAAGGCTGTGTAGTATTCTGTGGTGTATATGTACCACATTTTCTTATTTTATTTATTTATTTATTGAGACAGTCTCACTCTTGCCCAGGTTGGAGTGCACTGTCATGATCTAGGCTCACTGCAACCTTCAACTCCCAGGTTCAAGTGAGCAATTCTCATGCCTCAGCCACCCAAGTAGCTGGGATTACAGGCATGCGCTACTGTGCCCAGCCTAAAGAAAAGACCACATTTTCTTTATCCAGTCTGCCATTGATGGACATTTAGGTTGATTCATGTCTTTACTGTTGTGAATAGTGCTGCAGTCAACAAACACATTCATGTGTCTTTATGATAGAACATTTATATTCCTTTGGAGATATACCCAGTAATAGCATTGCTGGGTCCAGTGGTAGTTCTGTTTTTAGGTCTTTGAGGAATCGCCATACTTCTTTCCACAATGGTTGAACTAATTTATACTCCCATCAACAGCATATAAGTGTTCCTTTTTCTCTGAAACCTCTCCACAGCATCCCTTATTTTTTGACTTTTTAATAGTAGCCATTCTGGCCAGGCGCGGTGGCTCACGCCTGTAATCCCAGCACTTTGGGAGGCTGAGGTGGGAGGATCACCTGAAGTCAGGAGTTCAAGACCAGCCTGGCCAACATGGTAAAACCCCGTCTCTACTAAAAATACAAAAATTAGCTGGGCATGGTGGAAGGTGTCTGTAATCCCAGCTACTCAGGAGGCTGAAGCAGGAGAATTGTTTGAACCTGGGAGGTGGAGGTTGCAGTGAGCTGAGACCACACCATTGCACTCCAACCTGGGCAACAAGAGCAAAACTCCATTTAAAAAAAAAAAAAAAATAGCAAAGGCTTGGAGCCAATCCAAATGCCCATCAGTGATAGAGTGGATAAAGAAAATGTGGCACATATACACCATGGAATACTATGCAGCCATAAAAAAGGATGAGTTCATGTCCTTTGCAGGGACATGGATGAAGCTGGAAACCATCATTCTCAGCAACCTAACACAGGAACAGAAAACCAAACACCATGTGTTCTCACTCATAGGTGGGAGCTGAACAATGAGAACACATGGACACAGGGAGGGGAACATCACACACCAGGGCCTGTCGGGGGTAGGGGATTAGGGGAGGGATAGCATTGAGAGAAATAGCTAATGTAGATGACGAGTTGGTGGGCGCAGCAAACCACTATGGCATGTGTATACCTATGTAACAAACCTGCACTTTCAGGACATGTATCCCAGAACTTACTAAATAAATAAAGACTGAGAATGGGCAGGCACGGTGGCTTACGCCTGTAATCCCAGTACTTTGGGAGGCTGAGGTGGCCGGATCACCTGAGGTCAGGAGTTTGCGACTAGCCTGACCAACATGGAGAAACCCCACCTCTACTAAAAATACGAAAAAATTAGCCGGGCATGGTGGCGGGTGCCTGTAATCCCAGCTACTTGGGAGGCTGAGGCAGGAGAATCGCTTGAACCTGGGAGACAGAGGTTGCGGTGAGCCAAGATTGTGCCACTAGACTCCAGCCTGGACAACAAGAGGGAAACTCCATCTCAAAAAAAAAAAAGCAAGACTGAGAATATAGTTACTATATAGAGATGTTCATTTGGGGAGAAATTCAATAGAGTCTTGAATATTCTCATGATGTGCAGAGATTATTTTAAATCATAAATACATCTTATATCTTAAATATGTTTTGCTTTCTGTATATACTTGATATTTCTATGAAAATGTTTTATCCTAATATTTGCCAACAAGAGTCTTATATTTGTGTGACCTTTTGAAAGTTGAGTAATAACTGTAATGCTACTTTGCTTATTTTTCATAAAAGTGATTTTGTTTACTATATCTGAAAATGCATTTTTCATTTATTTTTTCTTATTCTTCTTATATGTATACATCAAGTGTGGCATTTGAGAATCTGTTGATAAAATTTACAAAAGTAGAATTACAATTTTATGTTCATGATGAGTGACTTAATAATATTCACCTGATTGTATCTCTTATTTTGTGTGCTTTTGTTAAACATATGTCGATTTATTTTGCCAACATTATTATATAGACAGAGAACTCCTTTTCTTTCAGGTTAGTTCATGCGATCCTGGTTCATGGAACATAAAGTGAGATTTTATGGGTGACAGGGAGAGAGATCAGGCTTGACTTGAGGGCACATGGGAAAAGAAGGGGGCTATCCTTTCACAAAGATTTAAATATCTCGTAAGAACTGTTTGCCAGTGCAATTATGAATATGTGTATTTGTGCCTAATTTTTATTTTTTAAAAGCTCAGGTGATTATAATTTTATCTGTAAAATGTTGAAAGTGTAGTCTGATTAAAATAGTATATATCTAAAAATTAAATAAATAATAGGCATTGTGGCTGGTTGTGAGATGGCATTGCATTGTGGTTTTGATTTGCATTTCTCTAGTGATCGGTGATGTTACTTTTTATTCCATATGCCTGTTGGCTGCATGTGTATCTTCTTTTGAAAAGTGTTTGCTCATGTCCTTTGCCCACTTTTTAATGGGCTCGTGTTTTTTTTCCTGTAAATTTGTTTAAGTTTCTCATAGAGCTGGATATTAGACCTTTGTCAGAGGCATAGTTTGCAAAAATTTTATCTCATTCTGTAAGTTGTCTGTTTACTCTGTTGATAGTTTCTTTTGCTCTGCAGAATCTGTTTAGTTTCTGCACAGTAAAAGTTAAATGTATTAGATCCCATTTGTCCATTTTTGCTTTTGCTGCAGTTGCTTTTGGCATCTTCATCATGAAATCTTGGCCCATTCCTATGTCCAGAATGGTATTGCGTAGGTTGTCTTCCAGGGTTTTTATAGAGGTTAAATGATACTTATTAGCCATATAGCAATCATTGTTGAAAATGGGTGATGAGTATATAGGGGTTCGTAATAGTACTCTCTATCTGTGCTTTGAGTTTAAATTTTTAAAATAAACTACATATATTCTTATATACGTAGTTTTAAAGTTATATTTAGTTCAAAACTACATGTAAAATTGATTTCTAATTAGGGACTTGTGGCTTACAAGGAGCAAGGCTTTCTAGAGTTACTTCTTGCTGACCACTGCAGCCCCCTAACCAGTTTATCAGCATAGTATTGGCAACTTGGTGACCTAGTTTATCACTTTTGGGAGGTTACTAATCTTCACCTAAACAGCCCTGATGCCATAATACATAATATTGCCACCAGAGCCATTGTTATGATAAGACACATGTGAGAAGTACTTATTTAAAATTTACAGCTGGTAACATGTTTATGTTGTAAATTCCTAATTTCCTAATCAATAAAACATTTATATTTTAAAAGAGCATCAAGCATAGCATTTTAAATATAGTATGTGTGTCTTACATATAGTAAATTCATTTCCTAAATGAACTAATTTTTATAAATGAAACGTAACTTGCAGGTATTTCTTATTTTGAGAAAACATCACATTTTCTTTCTTTGAAACATTTTTCTCTCTTTTTTAGGAAGCTGTTTTAGGTTATGTGAAAGAGATGTTTCCTCATCTCTAAGGCTTACCAGAAGCTCTGATTTGAAGATAATAAATGGATTTTGCATAAAACCACAGGAAAGTCCCAGAGCTCCATCCCGTAAGTTTTTATTTTTTCTATTTATGGAGTAGATAGCTCCCAAGGAGTAGGAAAACTTGGAATCAAAAGAACCCAAAAGAGAGAGGTTCCCATATCATACCCTCCCATGTAGAGAGAACACATTGTGTTTACATTGTGCATGTGCACATGACCAATATGAGCACAGTATGGGAGGCCTGAGGGAGGTCCATGTTCCTACATCATACAACATGGGAGGCCTGAGGGAGGCCCATGTTCCTACATCATACCTCCCATGTTTTACTCATATGCAGGCTCATGTCCTACATCACACTTCTCATGTTTTACTCACACGTAGGCCCATGTTCCTACAGCAGACCTCCCGTGTTGTACTCCTACTGGTCATGGGCACATGCACAGTGGTTTCTTCATTTTCACCATTTGTCATTTTCATCTTGCCTCTACGGTTGGACTGGAGCTTTCTCTTTTCTTTTTTTTTTTTTTTTTTTTTTTTTTTTTTTTTGAGACGGAGTCTCGCTCTGCCACCCAGGCTGGAGTGCAGTGGTCGGATCTCGGCTCACTGCAAGCTCTGCCTCCCGGGTTTACGCCATTCTCCTGCCTCAGCCTCCCGAGTAGCTGGGACTACAGGCGCCCGCCACCTCGCCCAGCTAGTTTTTTTTTTTTTGTATTTTTTAGTAGAGACGGGGTTTCACCGTGTTAGCCAGGATGGTCTCGATCTCCTGACCTCGTGATCCGCCTGTCTCGGCCTCCCAAAGTGCTGGGATTACAGGCTTGAGCCACCGTGCCCAGCCCAGACTGGAGCTTTCTCTAGGAGAATGGATGCACCAAAGTAAATAGTAGTCCAGAAATTATGTTTTAAAGAACTCCAAAGATGAACCAAATTAAGATACTATGTGTTAGGTAAAATATAAGTAGGACCTTCTCCTTATTACCCTTACTGGCTCTCCCTTTGCACTGATTTTTATCTCTAGTCCCGACTTATTAATGAAATGACTCAGATGGCATGTATTCCCTTCAGACTCAACAAATCTTTTAAGTAGTATTCATGCTCTTTGTTTCTTCAGCTGGGTCTTTTCCTGTCTTCTTTTAGTTACAATACTGCTCTTGTCTTAGTAATCCAAGTTTGATGTTCTCGTGACTCCTTCCTCTTTGTCTTAAGCAGTCTCCACATGCTTTCAGTCATCCTCAGACTGACTTCATCTCTCTTCCCACTGCTGCAACTCTGGTTCAGACTATATCCCCTCACCCTTGTATTACAGTCTCCCATTTAGACTTTTTGCCCACTCTACCCTGTCCCCCTTTTCTCTCTCCATCCATTGTACAGATAGTAAGCCTTCCTAAAACATTAGTTTCTTCCGTGTTTCAAAATGTACAGTAGTTCCCAATCAACTCTAAACCCCTTAGCCTGACATTCAAGCTCTGGTAAAATCTGATTGTACCTTACAAACTTTTTCTTAATCTACTGAAGTCAGACAAGCTCCTCACTGTTCCCTCCTTGTTCATCTTTACTTCATATTTTTGTTCTTGATGTTCTTTCAGTTTTCAGTGGATGAGGCTTATATTGGGAAATAATGCTTTTATTTTACCTCATGGGATTTTATAATCTTATTTGGAAAATGAAGCATCCTAAGAAATTCCATTCAAATAAAGCTCTAATTAACTTGAAGTTTCTCAGTGTTTCTGTTTAGTGACTAGTTAAAAAGCACTAATACCATTTTTCTGTTATTAAATTTGAGAGTTATAATCTCAAACACGTAAGATTTCTTGTTTGGTTTTTCTCATAGGCAGTTACAGCCACAGAGTGCCTTTACACAAACCTACGGATTGGCAGAAAAAGATGCTGATATGGTCAGGTCGCTTCAAAAAGGAAGATGAAATCCCAGAGACTGTCTCGTGAGTGCTGAATTTAGTATTACAAGCAGCTTTCATTTCTCACTAACGTAAGGGAAAAACAATGCCTCTGAGTTCCAACTGTTTAAAACTTTTCAACCAAATTTGTAAACAGTTTTCACTTTTCCAAATGTTTTATCTTTGGTAAATGCTTGGAATATAAACAATGCTAGAAAACCTGTCTCTTATCATTGGTATGTTACATAGTGACTAGTGAAGAACTGTCAGGTACTCTGAAGTCAATTGATTATTTGATTTCATCCCCCGGCTACAGAAGTGTGACTTTTTTAAAGTTTGTTTTTAATCTAGGTATATAAATTAAGTACCACTGACAATGACTATATTCCCCCAAATCCATTTAAGTACTCAACCTTAGACATAAAAGTATTTAATTGCAACACTCTGGAATTCAGGAAAGAGTGCTTCCTGTCACCAACTTCCTTAAACCTAAGGGAAGGGATCTTGGCTGGGATCTTGGAACTTTTTCAGAGTTTGTAGATAATGAGTGCAGTTTCCTCCAACCCAGTTTCTCAACTCCGTACTATTGCTATTTGGGGCTTGATGATGCTTTGTGGTGGGGGGGTGTCCTATTTGTTGGAAGATGTTTGGCAGCATCCCTGGCTTCTGCCCTCTCAATGCCCATAGCATTGCCTTAGCGCTGACAACCAGAAATGTCTCCAGACACTGCCAAATGTCCAAGGGGCACCAGGGGGGTGGGAATCTCCCCTGGTTGAGAACCAGTGCCCTAACCTCATGTTAAAGACCCTGACTGGCTGGCACCTTGGCTAAAAAGAGATTCTGAGAAATAGATGTCATCTCCTGTGAGGCATCATCCTATTCAGGGACAGGGACTTTGGACAAAGCTCCTGGAAGTTCCCTGTCAGCAAGAAACTATTCCTGGATCTTCTGGTCTCTGGTTTCAAGTCATGACTGAAAAAGATCTGAGCTCATTCAGGACTTCTTTCCCAGGGAAATATGTAGTATTTATTTTCTGTTTACAACAACTTTAATAGAGCTTTTCTGCTTCCGCCAGTCAAATTGATAGCACATTACTTTAACTAGAATTATTTCAGCAGGAAAGCCCTGGTTTTTCTTAGCTCAAGTCATGTATTCTTCTGGGTAATAAGAGAATACTGGAAATAACCATGACATCAGGTTCTTGCCTATGCCTTCATTCTTCCTATACCAACAGAAAATAAGCTGGTATTCACCCATGGCCATAAGAGATGCTGTATAGGCTTTGTTGTAGAACACCTTCCTCAGTCTGCCTAATAGTTGGTTCCAAGATCCCCTCAGGCCCAAAATACTGCCTCATGAATCACTCTGGAAGGGTCTTTTCTGGGCCTAGGCAGCCATTTATCCTTGTACTGGTAGTTCTGAACAGGCACTGCTTAACTTGCCCATTCCTGTTACTCCGTGTGGGATGGATTATTTTTCATGAGGATCATGGCACTTCAAATCCCATAAAATACCATCAACATGGGAAGTCAGTTTGTGGTTAGTGGAATCTCAGGTGCTCCTAACTGACCAATTTGACGGTCCTTAGCAGTTGTATTGAGTCCCTGCCAGCCTGCAGGCCCAGCTTAAATGCCTGGAGAACCCCATCCACATGCTGCTTCACAGGTACCAGCTCCTACATCACATTGTACATGCATTCATCTTCCTCCTTCCACCTGCAACATCCCAGATCCTTTGCCTCCTTCCAAGCATTTTTAAAGTAATCCTCTCCCCAATTTTAAAAGTAATATATATTAAATATCTCAGGGGAAAGAAAGCACTTCAATCCCATCATCTAGAGATAATCACTTCCTATTTACACATCTACTGAGAAGGCCAGAAGTTAATCTTGGGCCCCATAAGGGCTCCACATCCCCTGCCTTGAGGTTCTGCCAGACACCGAGGTAACAGAATCGTGACCACCAGGTGTGGCAATGCATGCCTATAGCCCTGGCTGCTCAGGAGGCTGAGGGAGGAGGATCGCTTGAGTCTAAGATTGTGAGTCCAGCCTGGGCAACATGGTGAGACCCCATCTCTTTAGATAAAGTAAATTAAAAATAGAACCATGTTGCAAAATCACCAAGGTAGATTGGCCTTCTCTTTAGAATCTTCTATGTTAAGCCTCTTAGGTTTCACACAAGAATGATGAACCAACCATCAACTTTTTTTTAAGGCACATGAGTTTGTATTCAGTGGATAGGTTAGAAAAGCTGCACTTTGGCACTTGCCAAAGACCACAATATCAAGTTCACTGTCACTCAATTTTAGCAAAACATTAGTTTAAAAACATAAATATTAAGGAGCATTGCTTAAAGGACCTTCCTCCTATTTTAGATATTCTCATATCTATTCCAGGTTCAAGACAGAGAGAAAAAAGCTGGGTATATGGAACACATTGGTTAACTTTCTCCAATGTTTGATCTTTCTGAATTGTGCTTTGTGTTGAAACATATGAAGCTTATTGTAGTATCTGTTGTCAAGATGTTTTCAGATGATGACTAGATCACATAATATCTTCTTAAGAACCTCAGGGAGAAATGGCTGCCTGTTTCACTTTTAGCATTTATAGGCTGGTTGGAAACCTGAGAGCTGAAATTGGGGTCCACCATAGCAAGTATAGATTAATATGCCTTGCCCATGTTTTTTTTTTTTTTTTGGCTTTGTTCGTGAGTTCACATTTTATTCTTACTTTTGTACTTAATTAAGTGTGTGCTATCTTGTATTTTATATATAAATGAGTTATTAAAAATGCCTCACCCTCCCCAAAGTCCTATGAGATCTCTAGGCCCTTTTTAAAGAGATCTCTAGGTCTCCCTATATATATTTATAGACACTACTATACTTTGAATTTATACACAGCTTTTTATCCTGCACAACTTCTGAAAGGGAAAAGTTAATAACTTTCTCTCATGATCTCATTGTATTACTAGGTTGGAGATGCTTGATGCTGCAAAGAACAAGATGCGCGTGAAGATCTGCTATCTCATGATTGCCCTGACAGTGATAGGATGCATCGCCATGATTATCGACGGCAAGAAGGTGAGAAGGGGTTTTTCTCTATCCAGTGTGTATGTTCTCCACCAAAAACCTAGAATAAATAAGGGATTGACCCTTGTATTTACCCTCTGAGAAGAGGAGGCTACTTTCTACATTACATGAGAAAAGATAAGCAAAAAAATAAGGCATATTGGGAACCAGCCTGGAATGTCATCCTTGGGGATAAATAGCAAATCCTAACTTTGGCCTAGTGAAGGAGGACTAAATTCATTTTGTGTAACGTAAATTTAAAAAGTGTTTCTGATGACAGATGTCATAATGTAAATTAAGAAATATGACACTGGCATATTTAATAACCCATTCCATATTTCCAGAGTGCTCTTGGTACCCAAGTGTATTTACCCTCACCATAACTGCCTTCATCATGGTGAGCTTTCCTAGCAGGGTTCTTTATTTGAAGCTCAGCCAGACAGGGCCATATGTCTAAGGACCATAGCTCCTAAGCAGTACATAGGAATGCAAGTCCGGAAATCTTTAGCACAGATTATGATAATAGCTATCACTAATTGAACACTCACTGCATTCCAGGTACTTTTCTAGCTGATACCTCGTCTGAACCTCACAAAAACACTAAGATAAGTATTATTAGGACCTCATTTGTAGATGAGGAAAACTATAGCTTAGAAAGCCTTAGTAACTTGCCCAAGGCCACACATGTCCCTAATGATGAGCCACAATGTGAACCTAGACCCAATTCAGGTAATAGGAAAATTGCTCCCATTTATTGAGTGCTTATTATGTAACAGGCACTGTTAAGCTCACTTAATCACCCCCATAACCCTAACAGGTAAATAGTTTTCCCAAACTCACATAGCTAACAAGTGGCAAGATAAAAATTTAGACCCAAGTTTGCAGGATACCAAACCTCATACTATACTATCTTGCTATTAAGCTATAGTTATTTTTATATTCAGCAGCTTTGGTCAAATTCTTCTTTTAATACCATGTATGATTCTGTATATCACAGCTTCCATGTGGAAAGAGATGTCTTACAACTACTTTAAGATACTAAAAATGTTCTACACACTCACTCTTAACTGACTTTCTTATCCTCAGTAATTCCAGAGTAAAAGGAAATGTACTTTTGGCTGTCTTCAGTCTTGTAGTTAAATGGAAATACTGACCATTTTAGGCTGACCTCATGGGAGTACAAAGGGGCAGATGTGCTGAGCTGGGCGAAGTTCTCTTGAAAACTCTGTTCTACCCCACTTCATTTTTTCTTGTCTCCCTCTTTGACCTCTCATGCGTAGTTCTCAGGTTAAAACCAGCAGAAACATATGGACAGGACTGTAAACTTCTAGGATCTGAGAAATTTGCATTGCTTTTGTATATTCGATTGTACTAGCTGAGTTTAAATACTCCAGAAGCAAATTATTCACCTGGAATCACTTCTAGCATCATCCAGGGCTATATGCTGTGTACTTCAGAGAGTTCTTCTCCTGTTCTTTACCATGAAATTGTAACATTTTAGTTTTATGGAATTTCCATTTCCATAAATGCTACTGGAATGGAGAACTTTTTAACTTAATGTGATTTGGAAGAGAAAAATTAGCCATTGTATATTTTGCTCTCACCATCAACTTTCCTTTCTCCTCCCCCTCCATATACCCAATTCTTTTACATATGAAATTACACAAATAGGAGGAAATATCAGCTTAGGGTACTAGTTTCACTTATTTGGTATAAAAGTTTTGAAACTGGCCTGTATGTAAGCTTCATAGAAATCTGACCATTTATATGGAGGGAAACGAGGGAAGAGGACGGTTGCCTCTCCCACTCAAAGGATGGAATTGTAGTACAGATACTCGTGGAAATCATCAATGGTAGTATTTTGGTAAAGTCTGGAATCTCCAAAGCTGAATGTTTTTGGTAAAAGAGAAGTAAGGAACTAGAAGGGTCTGAGTATGCAGATAAGTTGGGGAAGGAGAAAAGATAGCAACAAAGAAAAGTGAAAGAAGAAAAATGGGATAGAAATGGCAATGAGAAGGTATTTAGTATAAAAGAGAAGTGGGGTGGAATGAGGAGAAAGTATAAGAGAAAAGGAGAGGATAAAGATTGAAAGAAAGGGGCCAGAAGGGAAGAAAAAGGAGAGGTGTGGCACTTCTTACTTATGCTTGAATGGATGAGCTGCTGTTCTCGGAAGCGTACGAGGAAGTTGAAGCACATGGAGGAGACTGCCACGCCCAGTGTCCAGACAGCAGAGGACTCCATGCCTCTACTGCCCTGTTAACCTGCTGTCGTCAATGCAAGGTAAAGATACCCTCCCCTGACCAGCATACAAATCACCTGTTCAAATCTCTTTTGCTTTAGGCTGCCCAAAGAAACCAGACTTTAACACGCTTGAACTTAGAAAAGAAAGCTCGTCTGAGAGAGGAAGCAGCTATGAACGCCAAAACAGAATAGCAGAGGTATCTGTGTTGGCTGGATTTTGAAAATCCAGGAATTATGTTGCAACGAGCCTGTATTAAAAAGGATGTGGTATGAGGATCCATTTCATAAAGCATGGTGTGCCCAAACCTGTACCATTTCCGTATTTCTGCTGTAGAAGTAGAAATAAATTTTCTTAAATGATGACTGTGTTTTATTGTTTTGATCCAAGTAAAGTGTAGCCTGTCAGCCTTTTGGACAAAAATGAAACAATTTATTTCAACTTGAATACCAACTCTTCAGAGAAGCAGGTACCATATCTTACTTCTCTTCCCATTACCAAAGTAACCTCTCCACAGGCGAACTCATTTTGTAGAGATAAGGAAGGCCAGTTGAGTATATGGCCCAGGTGCAGCTTGGAGGGCCAGCCTTCTCAAATGCCTTGGTGTATTTGGTGGGGAGGCTGCTCCCTAATAGAGCAAGCCCTGAGAAGCAGCCAGACCACATTCTATAATCTTTGAACATGCTGCCAAATGGAGGCTTTTAGGAGAACAGTTTTTTAAACATCCTGACAAGGTCCAGCCAGGAATTTCTAAGGACTTAGAAATCCCAGCATCATGGAGTTGCTTGGGGTCAACACAAGTCACCCTCTTAGCTTCATGCCTTAGAATTCTCAACTGGCTGTTTTCCTACCACCTGAGAAGCTAAATTTCTCAATTACAAAAATCTCATGTATTATCATTGTTAGAAGTATTTGCACCTCATGTATATCTCATTTACAGTTTGACCTTGGGATATTGAGTTGTTTCATATTTAGGTATGAATACAGGTTTCTATTTTAAACATAGATTCTCACATGCTTCTTAATTATTCATGGATGACAAGTCATTACAATAGTCCCCTCTTATTCACGGCTTTGCTTTCTGTGGTTTCAGTTACCTGAGGTCTGAAAATATTAACTGGAAAATTCCTATAACAATGCATAAGTTTTAGATTGCATACCATTCAGTGTAGCATGATGAAATCTCTTGCCAATCCATTCCATCCACCTGCGATGTGAATCATCCCTCTGTCTGGTGTATTCACACCATATGTGCTAGCCGTCTCTTGTTATCAGATCAGCTATTGTGGAATCAGTGCTAGTGTTCAGGTAACTCTTATTTAATAATTGCCTCAAAGTGCATTGTGCTGTGCCGAATTTATAAAATAAACGGTATCATAGGTATGTATGTATACGAAAAACAGTATATGCAGGGTTGGGTACTATCCACAGTTTCAGGCATCTGGGGATATATTCCAAGACTTTAACAAGCTTGAACTTAGAAAAGAAAGCTTGTCTGAGAGAGGAAGCAGCTATGAAGGCCAAAACAGAGTAGCAGAGGTATCTGTGTTTGCTGGATTTTGAAAATCCAGGAATTATGTTGCAACGAGCCTGTATTAAAAAGGATATGGTATGAGGATCCATTTCATAAAGTATGGAATATATCCCCAGAGGGTAAGGGATGACTACTATATACAGCCATGCCAACATGCTGGTTCTCAGAGAATTATAAGAGAGATTAAAAATACATGCAGCTGTTTGGGCACTTTTTTCCCAAATAAAAATACCCAGTAAAATGTAACATACTACCTATAGCTTGATAATCTATCTGAGGATGTTTATGATGTCTGTCCATATACTTTATTTTAATTTGGCCTTAGCTTCTTTGTAGATATCAAGTTATCACTTGCAAGTTTATTATCAAAAAGCATAGTTTCTTGTACATTTTAGAAAATTAGTTTCTCTTATTTTGAGACACCTACACCAATGTTTTAAATATGGATAAATTTTAATGCGGAACTTCTTTTAAAAATAAGTAATCCTCTTCTTTTTAGAGCAATACAACAAAAATGTGTTGTATCTTGGAGATTTACATTATGAACGTAGTAACATTGATGAGCTTTAGTTTAATGAAACCCTTTTTTTTTTTTTTTTTTGAGACAGTCTTGCTCTGTCACCCAGGCTAGAGTGCAGGGCATGATCTCAGCTCATTGCAACCTCTGTCTCTCGGGTTCAAGCGATTCTTGTGCCTCAGCCTCCTCAGTAGCTGGCATTAGAGGTGTGCACCACCGCATCCAGCTAATTTTTGTATTTTTCATAGAGACGGGGATCTCACCATGTTGGCCAGGCTGGTCTCAAACTCAGACCTCAGGTGATCCGCCTCCCTCAGCCTCCCAAAGTGCTGGGATTACAGGCATGAGCCGTGGTGCCTGGCCAAACGTTCTTATTACAAATATTTCATTAAACTAAAGCTCACAACTGTTACTATGCATCAGGAATTTACACAGTCATTTCTCCTTTGTGTCATTCTCCTATTTGATAATGTATAGTGACTATCTCTTTATGGGTTATATACCAGTTTCTTGGCCAGAATTCAAGATCTGCCCCTAACTAACCCTACTTCTCCCAATACCCTCACATACCAGCCTTATAGCACTCATCCCCTACTAGTAACTCTGATATCTCATATTCCTCAGAATGTATCAAGCAAACAAAATTTAATGAGCACTACTATAAGGTACCATAAACTACAAAAGAGGACAGTTTTGCCCTTGTTGCTTTCAGTTAAATTATTGTACTACTTTTTGCTTAATTTCTAGATTTTTTTTGCATGTTTATCATGTCTCCATAGGTAAAGTGGGCAGAAATATTTTTCTACTTTGTATTTCCTGTAAGTGCTATTTGAATAAAGTTAATATATGAGGTTACGGTTACTTTTTAATCATCACGATAGTTTTGGGAATTTATTACTAAAATTTATTAAAGCAGGCAAGGAATGAAGTTGTATCCTTCACTGTCATTCAAACATTACTTGAGTCCCTTTACTATACAAAAAAGCCAAAGAATACAATACAGAGACATACTTCCTGATTCCACAGAATTCATAATCTGGAAACACAGCCCATGAAAGCATTTCAATACAAACTGGTAAATAATAGGGACAGGAAAACCTAACTCAGCTGTCAGCTGTGATTACAGGCAGGCAGGCAGTGGATGGGTCCATCAGTGATTTCTTTCTTTTTTTGAGTCTCCCTCTGTCGCCCAGGTTGAAGTGCAATGGTGCTATCTCGGCTCACTGCAACTTCCGCCTCCCTGCAAGCTCCGTCTCCCGGGTTCAGGCCGTTCTCCTGCCTCAGCCTCCCGAGTAGCTGGGACTACAGGCACCTGCAACCATGCCCGGCTAATTTTTTGTATTTTTTAGTAGAGACGGGGTTTCACCGTGTTAGCCAGGACGGTCTTGATCTCCTGACCTCGTGATCCGCCCACTTCGGCCTCCCAAAGTTCTGGGATTACAGGCATGAGCCACCGCGCCCGGCCCCATCAGTGATTTCTGAACTGAGTTTGAAGCATGGGCAGGAATTAGTAGATCAGACACATAACCAAGAAGAGCAGTCTTCATCAGACGTTTAGCTTGCCTGAAAATCACAAGCACAATCTAAAAAGGTAGTGAAAGGTCCTTCAGAAACACCATTTATAATGTTGTTCTGGTTTTTTTCTTGAAAAAAACTAAATTTTTAGACTCTTAGAATGAACCTAACCTTGGCGTGTTTTTCTGGTTTTTATTCTATGGACCATTTCATATCTCATCACACAGGATATTACCAAAAGTGTGCAGGTAGCATCTGGCATGTCTTTCCAATCCTCCACCACCATCCCAAGCTTATGCACTTGTTCATCTGATCTCCCAAACCAGAAACCCTGGAATTATTCCAAATTGCCTTGCTCCCCTCTTTTAATCAATCATCCTGTCCTGTCAATTTCTAAATATTTCTCAAATACACTGATCCTCTAGGATAGTCACTGAGAGGAATGGGAAATTGTCCAGTGATAGACAAATGAAATTAATAATAGGCCTCAAGATTAGAAGTCAGTTTTTAAAGAAGACATACAAGTGGCCAACAAACACACACAAAATATGCTCAACATCATTAATCATCAGAGGAATGCAAAATATAACCACAATAAGATACTCTCTTAAACCAGTTAGAATGGCTATTATTAAAAAGTCAAAAAATGGCTGGGTACAGTGGCTCATGTCTGTAATCCCAGCACTTTGGGAGGCCGAGGCAGGTGCATCAAATGAGGCCAGGAGTTCGAGATCAGCCTCGAACATGGTGAAACCCTGTCTCTACTAAAAATACAAACATTAGCCAGGCATGGTGGCACACCTCTAATCCTAGCTACTTGGGAGGTTGAGACATGAGAATTGCTTGAACCCAGGAGGCAGAGGTTGCAGTGAGCCAAGATTGTGCCACTGCACTCCAGGCTGGGCAACAGAGTGAGACTCTGTCTCAAAAAGTCACAGCAAGGATGCAGAGTAAAGGCAGAGCTTATACACTTGGGAGGAATGTACATTTGTACAACCTCTATAGAAAACAGTATGGAGATTTTCAACTAAAATAAAACTACCATTCGATCCAGCAATCCCATTAGTAGGTATCTACCCAAAGGAAATTATATTTAAAAATCACTGGCACTCATAGGTTTATTGCAGCACTATTCGTAATAGCAAAGTTATGGAACGACCCTAAGTGTCCATCAAGAGATGACTGGATAAAGAAAATGTGGTGTGTATACTTATATACATACACACACGCACATACACACCACGGAATACTACTTAACCATAAAAAAAGAATGAAATGTTGTCTTTTGCAACAACATGGACGCACCTGGAGGCCATTAAGTGAAATAATAATAAAGTCAAAAATCACATGTTTTCATAAGTGGGAGATAAACAATATGTACACATGGACATGGAGAGCAGAATCATAAGACACTAGAGCCTTCAAAGGTGGGAGGGGAGTGAGAGATGGGAAAGTATTTACTGGGTACAATGTATACTATTTGGGTGAGGGTATACTAAGCCCAGATTTCACCACTATGCAATATATCCCTGTAAAAAATGTTTCATGGATATAAATCCATAAAGATTACAAAACGTTTCTCAAAAAAGATTGGTAGTCAGAAGCTCTGAGTTCTAGATGTGCTTTTTCAACTATCTCATTTTGTAAATGTAGTATATGAATCTCAAAATTTAACAATCGATAATTTTTAAAATACAAAACTGCCAAAATTAAAACAAACCATCTTTTTAAATATCTAAGTTTTTTGGCCAACTTGGCTCTACTACTTGATTTCCAAAAGGATTAGTGGTTACTTATCCACAGTTTAATTGTTTTGTCATTTTCTAACGCTGCTGATGCGATGAGGTTTTCTGTAGGATGACAAGCTGCTGAGATCACGACATCTGTATGGCCTTGTAATTTCTGTACAATCTCTTTAGTCTGAAGGTTCCAAATGTAAACCAGGTTATCCTCGGAACCAGACACAATCCACTTTCCACCAGTAACTGAAAAATTGGCAAATATGCAATATTTCTCATTCTTATGACCGGTGTATGTTTTCAGACACCTGCCTCTGCTATAATCCCATAGTTTAAGAGTGTTGTCCAAAGTTGCAGTGAGAATATATTTACCATTTGGAGAAAATCTTACAAAAGAGATAGGAGGGTTATCATCATCAACGAGCGTTTTTAAACACTGACCTGATGCAGCATCCCAGATTCTACAGAGGCCATCATAGCTACCTGACACTATCAAGGACCCACTACAATTAAAATGAACAGCAGAAACTGGATCAGAATGAGCAGACAAAGTCTTGAGACACTTTCCTGTTTTCACCTCCCATATTTTCACAGTCTCATCAAAAGATCCTGAGATTATAAGGTTGGATGGCGGATTGAAGTTACAACAAAATACATAATTACTGTGCCCCTTCAGTGTTTTCAAACATTTTCCAGATCTCACATCCCATAATTTTAGAGTTTTATCATCTGAGGCAGAAACAAGACGACTGGAATCGGATGACCAGGCAACATCCGATATTTCCAAATTATGACCATAGAGTGTTTTCTCATATTTTCCATCATATGCTCCCCAAATTATGATTAGCCTATCAGCAGAAGAACTTGCTAGCCATTCTCCATTAGGACTAAACTTAACTGATGACACTGCTTCCGTGTGTCCCACGAGAGTACATCTGAGAGCATAGTTTGGGTTTTTAGGCACTTCCTTGCTCTGACTGGCCGATGAGGAGAGGGCCAACTGTGCTCTGGCGTCTCCTGACTCCTTTGTTGCCATGGCTCTGAAGCTCCAAGTTAGCAGGTGTGCTAGACGTCCAGCCCTGAACAAGGCAGTCCAGTACTTTGGCTTTCTGTCCAACAAAATGAAGATAAACGCACTGGATTTAAAAAGTACGGTTCTGAAAGCTTAAAGTTTCTGGACAGTCTTTCAACTGTGAGATATACGGAATCAGCAGCACGGCTTGGACTTCAGTTTTTCATCGTTTTGTTAAGTACTTGAGAAATACTGTTAGAAGGATCCTGTGCGCTGTCAGCAAGTAGGACACAAATGTTCGGCATTCTGTTAACATGTAAAGCCTTCAAAGCAGGGGTGACGCGAGGGGCTCTCTCTACAGAAAGTATTCTTTCACTACCGCCCCCCTCCCCAGGTCGAAATGTTTCAGAATGCTGAGCAACCCTACCAGTCAGACTAGGTAATTGAAGATGAATGAACCGCCGCTTTTAGCGGATTTCAGAAGCTAAAAGCCTACGAAGCCACCGAAAGTGGAAATTCTGACCCGCCGGCTACTTTTTCCAGCACGTACCAGCAGGTGCGCACTGCCGCGTCAATAGCCAACAAAGCCGGAAAAGCAGCCTGGCGCATGTGCAAAGGAAGTCCCTCCTACCACTACCGCGCCAAGATGACCAATGGGAGACGGCCATCTGCGCCTGCGCAAAAAAGTTGCAGAGTTCATTTCCGGTCCTTTTCGCCCCGCCCTTCAAATGCGAAAGCGACTGCCCTGTTGGGTGAGTGCATTAGCTGGACATGGTTTGTGCGAGACCTGACTGGCTACTGTGGGGAGCAGTGGATCGTTACTTCAAAGACCGTTTCTTTTTGGAAATTGTCACAGAGAAGGACTACATTTGCTTATGCCTACCTTAGCTGCAGGCGTAGGCCCACACTTGACGGGTAAGCTGCCTAAATGGCAGCTAACGTAGATCCACCCAAACGCCGGAAACGGGGGAAGCTCCTGCTTTGCGTGGGTTCCGCTCCCTCCTGTTTGTTGTGGTGTGGAGCCTGGTGGCGTGTGTGGCGATGGAGTCACAGGGTGGGGGACAGAATTTATACCAGATTGTAAAATTCCTGGTTTACGTTTCCCCTGTAAAAGTTTCGTAAAGCTTAAGAAACAGGTCTTTTGGGGGCCTTTAAAAGCCGGTGTTCTGCTGGGAGTAACGAGCAGACGTTTTAGCACGTACGGTTTAAGCTTCCACAGAGAAGTCGGGATCTCAAAGTTGCTTGAAACAGAAAAGGACAAAGAGGTTGGTGGAATAAGGTAATAGATGGGTAAGGTTACTCTTAAGGAGGCTTTAGAGAGTTTTCCCCAGTAGGAGATGATTAATAATGAAAGTGTATAAAATGTACATGCTATTGAAGTTACAACAGAAGACATAATTACCGTACCCCTTCAGTGTTTTGAAACATTTTCCAGATCTCACATCCCGTAATTTTAGAGTTTTATCATCTGAGGCGGAAACAAGACGACTGGAATCTGATAACCAGACACTTTTAAACAATAGGTTTACCAAAAAACTGGAAGCCCTACTAGTTTCTCCAACCTGTAGTTGCTCGATAAAGAGTGCCCGAGGCCAAGCACTCACGCCTGTAATCCCAGCTTTGGGAGGCCCAGTCGGGCGGGACACTTAAGGTCAGGTGTTCCAGACCAGCCTGGCCAACATGGCGCATCCGTCTCTACTAAAAATACAAAAATTAGCTGGTCGTGATGGCGCACGCCTGTAGTCCCAGCTACTCAGGAGGCTGAGGTGGGAGAATCGCATGAACCAGGAGGTGGAGGTTGCAGTGAGCTGAGATCCCACCAATGCACTCCAGCCTGGGCGACAGAGTGAGACTCCGTCTGAGGAAAAAAAAAAAAAAAAAGCCCAAGAGAAGCAGAAAAAGCGTGGCTTAAAAGATTTTCCTGCTGGCCAGTCACGACGCAAATGTCTCGTCAGCGTCAAGAATTTAAAAGCACTTGGAAACAAAGGGTCTCCTATTGTATACTTATTAGGGATAATTGAAAGTCTTTGCCTTTGTAAGGCAGAACAGGCACCCTTAGGTCACCTGTAATAAACCGACTGTAGTTAAAACATCATTACTTTAAGACTGTACCAGTCTAGGGGGAAATTTAAACAAGAATGGACAAATACTTTAGTCTTAGCTAGTGCATATTAACTGTATAAACACAGTGAGGAAGTCCTCAGAATGAGGACTCAAATTGTTTATTTCTATACATTAAATTACAACTGTTTTTAGCTATTAAGGTCTCCATGGACCTCCCCTTGTTAACACTTTTAGAACTTTTTTTTTCCTTCAGCATTATCTTAAAGTTCAGTTCTAACTAAACCCTGCTGCTGCTTTTCTCTTCCCATTAGCCTGGATTAGTGATTTTGCTGAGAAGTTTAGAAACTGCACCAATTGAAAACATGGTGGCAGGCGCCTGTAATCCCAGCTACTCCGGGGGCTGAGGCAGGAGAATCGCTTGAACCCTGGAGGCGGAGGTTGCAGTGAGCCTAGATTAAGCCATCACACTCCAGCCTGAGGAACAAGAGCGAGACTTAATCTCAAAAACACAAAAAACAAACAACCAACTTTGCAGAGACGGAGTTTCACTACATTGCCCAGGTTGGCCAAGCAAAATTTCTTACATGGTCTCATTAATAGTTTCTATTTCTGCTGCCCTTAATCTTTACCATTTAGGTGATTTGGAAGTTTCCTCACTACAGAAATCAACTAGGTTTCTTTAAATTTCCCATAGACATCTTAGAAATGAAAGTCTCTTAATATAGTTTAAAGGTGTGTTTCCCTTGCCCCTCAGTATTGTAAATATCTAAACAGATGTGTTGCCACAAATGGGGCAATTTTTTAATTTAAAAACAATTTTTTTGTGTGTGTTGGACCAAACCGTGGTGTGGGAGTGATTGCCACATTAAGGAATGCCTCAACTTCCTTCATAGCAATTCTTGACTACCAAATCCAGTCTCAATATCAAGCATTAATAGAACTATCTATACACCTAGTTGCTTAAGACCATTAGCCAATGTATGAAAATCTAGTTGGGCTAAATATGGAGTGGCCACATAACATCATCTAAACTAGGACATTTTTAAAAGTGAAAGGGGGCAGTAAAATAATTCACAGGTGTTAGTTGATCTCCAAATGTAAACTCTGGGGTTCTGCCCAGCAAACTACTACTTTTGACTTCCCAAGAGGACACTCTTCATAATCATAACTTAATCTTACAACATTGTACACTCTGGTAGTTTACACCTCAGCCTGACCAGGTCTCTCTCAAACCTGGTCCCGTTCTCTCACCACCCACTATGGTCTTCTGGGTTTCTGTTTTCTCCTTACCCATCACTGTATCTTAATAATGCCAGGCCCAAGTGGTGGGTAAAGCAGTGATCCTTATTGAGGACTCCCAGTGAACTCCATTGGCCTTCTGCAGGCTAAGTGCATATGAATGAAGGATTAAATGAGTAATTTTACTTTCTGCAAAAAGCAATCATAGAAATGACTATATTAATTTGAGAGAAAACAACTCCTTCAAAATGCAAGTGAAATGGGGCAACAATCATTCAAGCTATCTTTAATAAACTTGTAAACCCACTGTTTTTTTTTTTTTTTTGGAGGCTGGAGTGCACTGGCGCAATCTCGGCTCACTGCAACCTCCACCTCCCAGATTCAAGCGAGTCTCCTGCCTCAACCTCTTGAGTAGCTGGGATTGCGTGTGGCACGATGGCTAATTTTTATTTCTAGTATAGACGGGGTGTCGCCATGTTGGCCAGGCTGGCCTCGAACTCCTGACCTCAAGTGATTTGCCTGCCTTGGCTTCCCAAAGTGCTGGGATTACAGGCATAAGCCACCACATCCGGCCATAAACTCAGTAACTTTGTACAATAGATACAACAATGTAGTCTGCAGGAACTAAGGCTATGTTTTGCCTCAAATGTTGTTTTCAGAAAAAAATACTTGGTCAGTGGAATCTCTTCAACAAAATAGAAAGCAGCAGTCATGGAGTGAAGAAATAAATCATCTTTGTTTCTACTCATCTGTCACTTATGTGATACACACAAGATGTAAAAAGGAAAAATCCGTTTAATAGCCTAAGGCAACCAGCAGCTTCCACACTGGTTGGATACTAATAAATTTTTTTCTTTACTGTTAAATATACCCACCAGCTTTTCTAAAACACTTTGTTTTTAAACACCAGACCTCTGCTATGACAATGTTTGATTTTGTAAACTTCAGGTCAAATCATGTCTTCTGAAAAGTAACTGTATATAAAACACATGTTAAGACACTTGCTTAAGATGTTAATCCTGGTTTCAAGTAACAGCATAAAGGAATTCCTTTGAATTTTCTTTTGTAGTCAAGCACCCTTTACTAACATCACAAAGATGCATGCAATTCCTTCATTTAGTATTTATTGAATGTCTACTATGTGCAAGGCACTCACCCATGGCCTGACAGACCACATTCAAGTACAAAGAATCATTAGAGCCATTCCAAATCTAAGTGTCAGAACACTTTGAAGCAGGATGTAGAGTGGTCAGAATGACTTGAGGTAAAGCTGAAATACTCAACAACCAGTACATTAAAAGGTGATTTTAATTTTTGACATTCCTTGGGATATTCCTTTAGGAAGAAGTAGACTGTATTAAATTCACATCCATGGCACTGCTTCCTGAGGCAGTAATTCTTCAAAGCCTTTCCTTCTGTGTCAGTACCTTCCACATTTGTGTGTTTGAATGGATCCGTCTGTTTAGCCATTATGTTACTAAACTCGAAATCATTTGCACAAAAACAAAAACAAAAAAAACCTGTTACTATACTTGTCTGGTCATACAGAATTTTAGCACCACACAAGAGGAAAGATGTTTGGCTTGAGAGGGCCTAAACTCCAGTCTGTGTAACCTAAAACCAACTTAAGTCTGATTTTGTCATTTTAAGGGTGCTGATGGTGAGGAAGAGTCAGGAAGAATGGTCCAACAAAAAAGGCTGGCCCAGCTGTGGCTGCCAAGTCTAGTTCTGGGAGTTGCTGGGCACGGAACTATTGCGTGGCCACTGCTTTCTTCAAGACACAGAATTTGCAGGGCTCTTCCCCTCCCTTGGACAGCCATCTAAGTGTTGTAAACTTGGGGCAAAGTAATTTCTCGTAAGTCTTCACTTTGTCATCTATAATATAGTGATAATTATCAAAGAACATCTGGAAGATTACATGAGAAAAAAGGAAGGCCCTTAGCCATGTATCTGGTGTACAACAGATGATCAAATAAAGACAAGTTACCTTAATTTGACCTATAGGGAAAACACTCTAGGACTTTGTTTACCCTTAGTTGAAAACAGAATGGAACACTACTTTTCTTTCTTCTTACCCCAAGTTCCAGATGTATTTTATGTCCAGTAGCAATTTGATATTTTAAATTAGCATATAAATATTTGCTTTATCACATGTTCTGATGTCCTGGTATCCGTTGTTATAACCTGTATATAACCTGTAATCCCAAAGTGCTGGGATTACAGGCATGAGCCACCACGTCTGGCCATAAACCCAGTAATTTTGTACGATAGATAAAACATTTTATGGAATATTCTTGATGACAGCCAACTTACTGTAGGAGTCACATTTGACCTTTGATAATTTTTTTAAATTACTTTAACTTCTGATGACAGGAAAAGGTAGACCAAAATATTTCCCATCCTGGCAGATATATATTTAATCTGTTCACCTCACAACACAGAGAAATGGTCATATTGAGATGGATAAAAATTCAGATTTGAGACTTCCATGTATATAGGCATACCTGTCTGCAAATGCCACCATTTTGGAATGTAGGACTTAGCATACAGTATGGAAGGTGAAAGCAAACAATGCCGGTTTCTTAAAGTGAATCCCTTTTCTTCACTGAACATCATCCTTAGACACCACAATTTCCAATATACTTAAAAACCATCAACCCCTAAAAAGTTATAATGATTTGCCTATTGATACAAAAGTTTTCACAAAACTAGCAAGAAAGAAAAACCCCTTGACTCCAGGAAAACCTTTTCATAACGCATCCCCAAGCTAGGGGATTAAATCGCTGAAATGTTTATTTAGAACTAGAGAAGTAAATTCAAAGTTGCCTGTGGGTAGACGTACAATAGAAGATTTGGTTGACAAAGTCTGGTTTATAAAATATACTTACATATTGTTTCTTAGGCAAAATTCGGCAGCAATCTGGAATAATTCAGATTTTTTATGAGATAATTGCCAATCTTTTTATCTGTGACGATAATGCCGAAAATGACTCAGAGCCAATAACCTTCATCTGGCATATGGAAGAAACAATCCTAGGGCAATAGAGTTTTCAAAAGCAGAACTAACAAAGATAAGCGTTTAAAAGGGTCTTGAACAATTACAGGAACATGAAACAAAGTGTTCCACAGAGAACTCTGTCCCCTAAAATCTCTTTCTTCTATCATCTACCTTACCCAGAATTTCTCAATCCAACCACATCTACCTGCTGGTCCATCAGATACCAGATGCCTTTACATCAAAATTCTCTTAATGCTTTTTTCCCCCACTGAAGTTCTCATTACAAGTAATATAGATTGGAAGTTTGGAGGATGGGCGGGAATAAAAAGGCAAGGTAAAACAAAGCCACTTTCCCCATTCCATATATAAAACTACAAAAGAGTTTTCCTGTATTGAAATTAACATGCTTTTGTAATGAGCAACGCCTTAGTGGTAGCGTATTCAGTGAATTTAAGTTAACAGAATCTGACAGGCAAAGAACTGAAAACAGGATTTACAGTTACCCCTTGCAATGTCATTCCTATTACCAAAAAGGCTGCTTCAGTACCAACAAGTTCCAACACATCTGAGTTATGCTATTTAACTTTTAGCCAATTCCAACTTTGATACTTTAAGAAAAAATCATTTTATTGTTTAAAAAAAAAACTTAGATCTTATAGTTTATGAACTTCTAGGACAAGATAAATTCCTCTGTTTTAGACACAAAATAGATCACGTCAGTTAAATAGACTTTGTTTTAATTCATTCACTGAAACATCTCGCAACTGCTAGCAAAAATTCCGAATGCACACTACTCTTCCTAATGTGGGGAGACAACTGTGTGCTTTGTATTTTTCCCACTCAAATTGGCGTATAAAATGAAATTATTTTAACTATCCAATGGAAAGTACATAATTTAAAACATCCTATAGAAATGACATGTTACTAGTAATTTACAATTTAAAAAAACAGCCACAAAAAAGTCAAAGCTAAAAACAAGATTTTTACTATGAATCAGTGCTTCTATTATCCTTCTGAAAGAAGTTATATTTTAATGTGATGTAAAGGCAACATTGAAATTTCTTCTTTAAATTAACCACCTAATTTATCCCTAAAATTACAAAGAACCAAAGTCTTTTACAGGTCAAGTGCAGTAAACTAAAATGTTCTCTCAGCACAAAGCAGCACTAGAAAAAGTAACAGTTATAGATGGGAGTTGTCTAGTTTTGCAGTGGCTGCTCCATCAATAACAAACAGACATCAGACGGTATCCATCCCAGAGCACAGACACTACTACAGACTAGATGCGAAGAATGCGTCACACTCTTGGCTGATAAATGTCCTTTGTCTTTGACTCTTTCTAGTTTGAAGTGGATTTTTTAAAAGTTTAAATCAGGTCACATAAGTTGGCTGCTTAAATAACATGATGAGGTATGAAAGCTCTGAATATCCCTTACATTCAGCAGGATTTACCAGAGATGTATAATAGCTTGTCAGGGGCAACTTCCAAATAGTTTTTACACTTTGGGGTTATAATGAATTCTAGAAGAGGACAAGTCTAAAAAGGTTTAAAAGGGTATGCTCTGAAACAGAGGTGAGCAACCTTTTCCTTCAGAATTCACTTGAACAGCGCATCAACAAAAAAATCTTCTCTGGTAGTGTATCCCAACATTGAGTCAAGATGGCCAACTAGCACCGAGAAGTCGTATTGAACTCATTTGCAGTTCTCTTGGCAATTAAGCGTATTTTTTTCATTCCAGTCCAAGCACAAATGTGGATCACTGAACACAGTACTGGAAGCGCCATTTGCAGGTACAGATTGCAGTCATCATTAAATGAGCCAGAAGGCAGATACTGTTTTTATTTTTCTGGGGGGGAAGGGGAAGCGGCACAGTACTAGCAGGAGATGAAATAAAATGATTAGGGAACAATGAGGTTATAAGATCACTGTTCTTATTTGGGTTAAGCAGGTCATGTCGAGAAGATGGTTTTTTTTTTCAGATAAGGACACTACATTAGAGGAATCGTGTGCAGCATGAAAACATTAGAATCGAGCTGCACCTAAGAAAAAAATCCCAAAGTTACTTTCAAAAGTATGTGTTATCTGCCAGTCACAGAGGGGAAAAGCACCTAGGGTGAACTGCAATTTTTTAATGAGGACCTTGATCAGGACCACAAAGCCTGAAACATTTGTTTTAATGCAGAAACACAGCCTCTAGTTACACTGATTGCATTTGGGAAAATTGGAGGGTTTTTTCTTCCTTAGTTTTTTTAATTAAATTATAGGATATGGTTTTGATTACTAAGTATTCGAAATCCTCATACCAGCAATAGAAATGAACCACTTCCAAATCCTAAGACACAAAAGACCAAAGAGAAGCAAAAGCAATACAAATTAATATGTGCCCCTCTCCTTTCTGCTCTAAGGGAATCTGCAAACCAGTATCATATTTAAGAGTCAAAGTGTTAATTCTTCAGCATTCCTGACAACTAGAAAGCACATTCACTGAAGGCTGAAGGTGAGGGAGTGGATGGTTTAACTTTAATATCTGAAGAATGGCGCCAATAGAGGAAAGAAAACCATCCAATCTCAGTAAGGATTAATGCAAATCTGGCTAGAAAAAGCCACCAGGTAATCCAAGGGTTCACTGTGGAAGAACTCATGAAAAGTACTCTGAAGTATACACAACAGGTCTAAACTTCTCCCTTGTCGTAAGTAGTTGTGTAAAATTCAAGATAAAGATTTAGTCTCATCTTTTAATGTCAGTTTTTTCCCCCATGTTAAAGGGAATGAGGAGTCCTCCTCTTTTATTCCCCCACAAGAAAAAGGGAGCCACATTAATACGTGTATATTCCCATAACTCTAATGTAAGTGCGGATCTCCAAAGCCTAGGGATTTTTCCATAAGAGAGTGGGCCGTTCTGGTTACCCTTTTATTAGAAGGGTATTCCACCACAGAGAGCCGGAGGTTTTCCAGATGTGTGTAAGAGAGCAGGTGCGCAAGGCAAGCAAATGAGCGCAAACAGTATTATGGAAAACATTTGAGAAGTTAGCTCCATGAGGACTGTGGGCTCCACAAGAGGACTCGACTGGGTAGCCTGGTCTGACACAGGAACGTGAAAGCAGAGTATTGCTTCAAAGCTGGAAACCTTCCATAGGAGCCTCACACTGTTGGAAGATGTACTGCTGCTGGTTAAGGTCAACCTGGGGTGCAATGCTGCTGTCTTCATCTTCGGTCCCGAAGTAATGCTCAATAAGATCAAAGGCCTTTTGGTAGATCTCCTGGTTTTCATGACTCTGTAAGAACTCAATTTTATCCAGACCTGAAATGGAGAATAAAGGAAAATCTATTGAAAACTTCAATAAATATTGGAAATTCCATAACTATATATTCCCAAACTATATTTTGTCATATATCTCTGTTCTTGATGTAAAGAAAGATTATTTGTATCTCATAGGTATTTTATAATAGCACAGAAATGACTGCTGGGATTACATCTGAAAGCTAATATTATAAACTGACATCTTAAATACATATGCAAGCAACATCCAGTCTGCAGAAGCAGCAATTTCCCTAACAGTCCTCTTTTCATCCAGTGCCTAGCAGCAGTATTGTTTTTATTGAACTCTATCTATGACCCAATTAATTTTTCGCCATAAACTTCTTCAACCAAAGCATCTTACCATAAGCTTCTTCAATCAAAGCACAGTAAGGGTTAATGCCAGTGCCATTCCTTTTGGCTTCCTGTTCTCCAAGCCTCAGGATATTTTCCAAGCCATTTAGGGCAACCTGTACAATCTTAGAGTCCATGACCGTGAGGAGATCACAGAGCGGCTTGATACAACCTAGTTCTACTAGGTACCTAAACACAAAGAATAATGTAGTCAAACAAAACTTTAAATTTTGTTAAACTTATGAAATTAGTGAACAAGTCATCCTCAACCTTACTGCAAAGACTTAAAAAAAAAAAAAAAAAAAAAAGGCACTCTTTCAACCATACAAGCTATACCTTTTCACAAAAACAAAACACCCTCTAAATAAATTATCCCAAACCAGTTCTCTGGCACCTTTCTCCATTCTTTTCCCTTCACAATTTATGCATTCCAAAAACAGGAACACTCACCTATTAAAACTTTGAAATGAGTAACTCATCAAAATAGTATAATTTTGAGTAATTTCATCTTTGTTTCCATAGAAAGCCACACCTCTCAAAACATGACACTCTTGGTGCTAAAAGCCAGCACAAGCCTGATAGGCCAAATCTTTCAAACATGACTCGAATTTTAGTAAAGTAAGTTGTGGGAAGAATAAACAAACGTCAGAGGACTCTAGAGCTGGTATTTTTCCTTTAATTCAAGCAGAATGTATAATCATATGTAATCAAGATTAATCATACTTGAACTGCAGAGACATGATTACATTCACAGTAAATAGTCATGTCATTTTTTATCATTCTGGTTTCTCAAGTTGAGTACAGAGAGGCAGGGATAATGAATCCAGTTGCATTCTGTGGATGGGTAAGGTCATTATGAAACTTACTGCTAGTGCTAATCTATTTCTCTCTCGCATGCTGCTTTTTTGTGTGGGGGAGGAAGAATTCAAAAATATATAAAAATAAATCTCTAGCCAAACAAGAAAAAAAGGAGAAAAGACAAAATTACTAATATCATGAAAAAGAATCATCACTTGATCTCATGGATAGTAAAAGGATAATAAAGGAATACTACAAACAACTCTATGCTGACACATTTGATCATTCACATAATAAAATGAACAATTTCTTGAAAGACACAAACCACCAAAACTCAATCATGGAGAAATGAATGATGTGAACAGGCTTACATGTATTAAATAAATCGAATCATTAATTAATAACTTCCCAGAATAGAAAACACCAGGATGAGAGTTTCACTGGTGAATTCTGGCAAACATTTAAAGACGAAACGATACTAGTATTCTACCATCTCTTCCAGAAAACAAACAGTGGGGATACTTCCTAACTCAATCTATGAGGCCAGCACTTCCCCAATACCAAAATTAAATAAAGACATTATAAGAAAGGAAAATTACAGACTAATATGTCTCATGAACATGAATGCAAAAATCCTCAACAAAACATTATCAAATCAAATCCAAGAATGTGTATGAAGAATTATATACCAAGTGGATTTATTCCAAATATGCCAGGCTGATCTGTCATTTTAAAAAAATGAATCAATGTAATCAACTTATGATCACTTCAACAGATGCAAAAAAGCATTTAACAAAATCCAATGCCCATTCATGATAAAAACGCAGCAAACAGGCCAGGCGTGGTGGCTCACGCCTGTAATCCCAACTCTTCGGGAGGCAGACGCAGGTGGATCACCTGAGGTCAGGAGTTCAAGACTAGTCTAGTCCACATGATGAAACCCCATCTCTACTAAAAACACAAAAATCAGCCAGACATGGTGGCGGGCACCTGTATTCCCAGCTACTTGGGAGGCTGAGGCAGAATCGCTTGAACCCAGGAGGCAGAGGATGCAGTGAGCTGAGATCGTACCACTGCACTCCAGCCTGGGCGACAAAAGCAAAATTCAGTCTCAATAAATAAACAAACAAGCAAACAACCCAGCAAACAAAGAGACAGAACTTCCTTAAGAGATTCTTTGATAGAATCTCAACAAAGAACATACAGTTAACATTATACTTAATGATGAGAAAGACTGGTAATAAAGCAAGGATGTACTCTCTACCACTCCTATTCAACAGTGCACTGGAAGTCCCACATAATGCAGTAAGAAAAGGGAATAAAAAGTATACAGATTAGGAAGGAAGAAATTAAGACTGTCTTTCTTTTCAGATGACATCATTATGTAGAAGGCCCCAAAGAATTTATTTAGAAGGTTGTACGATACAAGGTTAGTAACAATTCAATTACCATCCTATATTCCAGTAATTAACAATTGGAATTTGAAATTAAAAAGACAGTATCTCAACCCCAGTACTTTGGGAAGCCAAGGCAGGCGGATCTCAAGGTCAGGAGTTCAAAACCAGCCTGGCCAACATGGGGAATCCCTGTCTCTACTAAAAATACAAAAAAAAAAAAAATTAGCTGGGCATGGTGGTGGGCGTCTGTAATCCCAGCTACTCAGTAGGCTGAGGCAGGAGAATCGCTTCAAACTGGAAGGTGGAGGTTGCAGTGAGTCAAGATCGTGCCACTGAACTCCAGCCTGGGAGAAAGAGCGAAACTCTGTCTCCAAAAAAAAAAAAAAAAAGACAATATCTCATTTACATCAGCATCAATAAAGTGTAAATCTAATAAAATATGTACAACAGGGTATATATGAGGAAAACTACAAAATTGATGATCTAAAAAAAAAAAAATGGAGAAATATTCCATGCTCATGGACAAGACAACTCAATATTGTTAAGATGGCAATTCTTCCCAACTTGATCTACGGATTCAATGTGATACTCCCAGACAAAAATCCCAACAATAGATAACCACAAACTGATTCTAAAGTTTATATGGGAAGGCAAAAGGCCCAGAATAGTCAATACAATACTGAAGAACAAAGTTGGAGGAACGACATTATCAACTTACTATAATCTAATCAAGACAGTGTGGTATTGGTGAAAGGACAAACAAAAAAACCAATGGAACAAAATAAGAGGGCCCAGACATTCACAATACTTGAATGTTTGTTCCCCTGATGGTATCCTAGATGCCATTTAGGCTTTCTTTTCTTCTCTTTTCTCTTCCCTACCTCCCTCCCTCCTTCCTTCCTCTCTTTTCTTTTGTTTCTTTTCCTTCCTTCCTCCCTCCCTCCCTCTCTTTCTCTTTCTCTCTCTCTCTCTCTTTCTTTCTTGTATATCTGACTGGGTTATTTCAAAAGACCTATCTTTAAGTTTAATAATTCTTTCTTCTGCGTGATCTAATACACTGCTGAAGGTCTCAACTGTATTTTTACTTCACTCATTAAATTCTTTAGTGCTGGGAATCCTTTTGTATGTTATTATTGCTTCTTAAATTGTGTGGTGGTAGGATGGTAGGAGATGCTCATAACAACTTTTGTTTTGTAAATATGTATTCTTTGATTTAACCCACCACCACTACTACTACCATCATTCACGGATTCACCAAAAGTTGGGTAATAATTATACTTGTTTTTATTAATCTTTCTTACATTTATGTATAGCTCACATCTGTTTCAATGTTTAATATTAGAAGGTTTGGGGGTCTATATTTTGAAGGTTGGTGATGTTTCCTTGACCAGAAATATCATGTAGTAACTCAACTGATTTATATTAATTAGCCTATGGTAAAATTGGTTTTGATATACAATGTTTCTCTTAAAGTTTCCTGGAACCTATCAATGATATTAAGTGAGGACTTCCTATACTGTACTAGCAGAGTGTGTGTGTGTGTGTGTTTGGTTTCTCAGATAAACTGCAAATTCATGCACGCACACACAAAAAAAGAATAGAGGGCCCAGAAACACACCCACACAAAAACAGTCAACTGATCTTTAACAGAAGAGCAAAGGCAATTTAGTGGACAAGGGATTCCACCTTTTCAACAGTGCTAAAACAACTGAACATCCATACAGAAAAATAATGAACCTAGACACAGGCCTTACTGTGTGTTACTCATGAGGTTAGACAGGCCAAGTCTTCCCAATACCCAAGACTGAGGCTTTCATCCCAGTATTCACCAATCAATTACTTCATCATCCTTGTGAAAGAATGACCTATAGCAAGACTGACCTGCCACCTCCAAAAACACTGCATTCTCTCACTTTTCCTCATGCTATTCTCCCCTCCAAAATTGCCAAATCTCTATACAAATGGTAAGTTTCACTTCTTTGACGAATCTTTCTCTAATTTCAGTTAATAATCCTTATCTCTCATTAAGAACATGTGTTATATATGTATTAACATTTGATTATATTCACCCTAAAATTCTAGGTATTTCCTAAAACATTCTTTTGAGACAAGAGTCATTCTGTCTCCCAGGGTGGAATGCAGTGGCACAATCTTGTCTCACTGCAACCAACGTCTGCCTCCTCTCATTTCAGCCTCCCAAGTACCTGGAACTACAGGAGAACACCAACACGCCCAGCTAATTTTTGTAGAGACAGGGTTTCTCTATGTTGGCTAGGCTGACCTAGCCTAGGTCTCTAACTCCTGACCTCAAGTGCCTTGTCCTCCCAAAGTGCTGGAATTACAGACGTGAGCCACCACGCCCGGCCAAGATATTTCCTAAAATATTCTAATTGTTTCTTGCATCCAAATCTGGTATCTGCAACAAGAGTAAGGAGAAGCCAGATAGATGTCTTTTATAAGTGATAAGGTCAGTTTGCTTTTGTAATTTGGACTGTAATATTTTTGTGACATTCTTTCAAGATAACTCTTCTTGTGGGGAAGAAGAAACTGCTAGGAGAGTGATAATTTTATTATAAACAGCTATGCTGAATTTTACAAAGGGACAGTAGCAATTCTATGCTTCTCTAACAGAGCAAAATACTCCCGAATACTTTCTCATGAAAGATGGCCTAATAAAATATATATGTTTATGGTTTATTTCTTCTTCTTTTTTTTTTTGAAGCGGAACGTCACTCTGTCGCCCAGGCTGGAGTGCAGTGGCATGATCTCAGCTCACTGCAACCTCTGCCTTCCAGATTCAAGAGATTCTCCAGTCTCAGCCCCCCAAGTAGCTGGGATTACGGGCGCATGCCACCACACCTGGCTGATTTTTGTACTTTTAGTAGAGACGGGGTTTTCACCATGTTGGCCAGGCTGGTCTCAAACTCCTGACCTCAGGTGATCCACCTGCCTTGGCCTCCCAAAGTGGTGGGATTACAGGCATGAGCCACTGCACCCAGCCTGATTTATTTTGATTAAGAAAATATATTTACTATAAAATATAGAGATAATAATTATAAATGTGAATTTGAACATAAAGCTTATTCAAATAACTATAGTACTTCATTATTTTTGCCATCTGGTGACAGCATAATTAAAATCATGGTACCCTAGAACCAGAATTTTGGAGGTTGGAAAAAACCTACAAGACAAATGCGCTATGTCTCCCTGAAATAACCTGCCCATGATGAACTTTACCAAAATAGCTACTGCATGTGTTAATTTGTTTGTAATTTTATTATTTCAGGTACATATTTCTTATTTTCTCTACCTGATCAATTTCTGTACTTTGTTACGACTAATTTTATTTTTTAATTCCAAACAGAATACTCAAAACTAGCATCTGATGAATGCCTACATTCAGTCCACAAAGCAACAATATAAGTAGCAGCTATGTTTGTCTGACATTACATATGAGTAAGGAGTTAATGCTTTAACACTCATTTGAAACCATCTTTCCCTAATTTTGGATTCCCCATAAAGAAAGTTAAGAAAGGCTGGGTCTAGGCTCCATTTTTCTCTTCATCATTACTTTTTTCCCTGTCTGAAATACTAGATGTCCTGAATTTTGCATTTAATTATATGATGCTCCTTTGAAGAACTGATTCCCATCCATATTTATGTTTTCTTCCACTCATTAAGCTTATAAGCTGCTCACTGGGCATGATGGCTCACACCTGTAATCCCAGCACTTTGGGAGGCCAAGACGGGTAGATTGCCTGAACTCAGGAATTCAAGATAAGTCTGGCCAACAGGGCAAAACTCTGTCTCTACTAAAAGTACAAAAATTAGCTGGGTGTGGTGGTGCACACCTGTAATCCCAGCTACTAGGGAGGCTGAGGCAGGAGAATCGCTTGAACCCGGGAGGTGGAGGTTGCAGTGAGCCGAGATTGTGCCACTGCACTCCAGCCTGGGCGACAGAGAGAGATTACATCTCAATCAATCAACCAACCACTAAGCTGCTACCAAGGGACCCATTTAAGTCTTGAGCTGCTACAGTTCTCTCCCTTTAACAAATGAATACCATAGTACTTTAGAAGATACCTGCCTCTACGAAATTTGGCACTTTATTCTCAGACATACCACTCTTTCAATTCTGATCCAATTCTACTATTAAGACATCTAAACTAATAAGGGCAAGAGTAAGTTATTAAACTTGGGCTCTAGGTTCTACAAGTAACCTATACTACCCAAGATATTTCTAACAAGTAGCTCCAGAGCAGGTTGAAGCAAGGATTTCTATTGCCTCAAGCCTCAACTATGCCTTACTTCTTATATCCCAGGATTACTTTTCAGCAAAAAGAAATGGGAGAGATATAAAGAATTAAATATACATCTAATTATGACACCAAGGACAATTTCCTAAGGACTGGAACTAGACATTCTTAATAAGATCATCTCTCACTTACCTTTCCCCTCAAATGCAGATAATCTTTGACTCTAGGTAATATGTGGGAGGTTAGAAAGTGATAAGACACAATAATTTTTCTTTAACTTACAATATGCTGCCTGATTGGTACTTACTTGATCTGTTCAGCTGATCCTCCCGAAGTTGCATTTGTGATGGCCCAAGCTGCTTCTTTTCTTGTCCGAAATTCAGCAGTTTGTAAAATACTAATGAGGGCTGGGAAAATGTTGGCATCTATCACAGTCTAAAATTAAAAAAAAACTTAAATGGAAAAACCTGTAAGATTTATAAAAATATTCATGATACTAATTATAACTTCTAAGCTAGTTTGACTATTAACACACCTTCTCCTGTCAGAAATAAATGGGAAAGAGTTACATCATTATCTACCCCCCTTTTTTGTGTGAGATAGAGTCTCACTCTGTTGCCCAGGCTGGAGTGCAGTGGTTCTCAACTCACTGCAGCTTCCACCTCCTCGGTTCAAGTGATTCTCCTGCCTCAGCCTCCCGGGTAGCTGGGACTACAGGCACACAACACCAAGCCCGGCAAATTATTGTATTTTTAGTAGAGAAGGGTCTTCACCATGTTGGCCAGGCTGGCCTTGAACTTCTGACCTCAGGTGATCCGCCCACCTTGGCCTCCCAAAGTGCAGGGATTATAGGTGTGAGCCACCATGCCCGGCCTATCCCTAACCTTTATGCTATACTTGGTATCACTGAAAACATCTTCCCTGGAGTTTGTGATCTTATAATCTCCTATTTTCTCTGAGTTCTTTTCTCTTTTATTGTCCTCTTTTGTTCCGTCCATAATAACAAATTTTAAGAGTTCAATTTTCTGCTCCTCTGCTATTCCATTCTCACATAGCATGTAAACTTGCATGTGCGTGCGAAAACTCTGTAGTCCTCACTTCTCACTGGAGCATCAGCCCAGGGTAGCCAGCAGTTTACATTAGGTCTGCCAGTCACCTCAAACACATCATCTGCCTGCTATATCAAGTTTCCTTTTAAGCCTCTCTAGTTCACAAAGGCTATTAATTTATGTTCTCAATTTTTAAAATCCTGAGTCCCATCTTTTTCCTTTCCTTTGGCATTGCCATGCTATTCCAAGCCACTACCTCCCAGATTACCAAAAATTAGCCTTACAGTTGGATGGAGTACTTTTACTCAATCCCATTCATGTACTAACACTAAAGTAGCCTTCCCAAAATTACTTTCTCCCGGTTTCTCCCTGGTACCTAACATAGATTTATATCATTTCCTACGTTAAGAAACTGAGAAGTTCTGCATAAAAAAGCCTGGTGGTGACAGGCAATCAAATACAGATGAAATCACTTCATGTGAATGTTACAGATTGTTATAGCTATTAATCTCAGTTCCTAATTCAGCATTTTGGGGACAAACTGCTTTCCTGGTCAAAAACTCTTATTATACCTGTGAAGGACTTCAACAAAGTTTGACAAAGTTGATGAATGGAAAGACACCTAATCCTGGTCCTGTCATTTTACTAGAGTTGCTCTTGAGCAAACCATTTTAATTCCATGAGCTGTTTCATCTTTTTATTCAAATTTTATTTTTATTGACAAATAGTAATTGTATATATTTTTGGGATACAATGTAATGGGTGCTTCAATGCACACACACAAACACACACACACACACTATTGTGATAAATGAAAAATTTGGATTAGATGACCTCTCTGTTTCCATTCATCTCCAAGGCCTTCTATGTCTGTGTTGTCTCTTTTCCTACCCATTGTTCCCATCCTTGATCACTGCCCAGGCTGAACACTTTGGCCCACTGCTTGTTGTCCACTTGAGTTACTCTCCCACCAATACAAAGACAAAAAGTAAAAACCAAGTAACTATTTAAAGAAAAATGGGTATCCAAAAATTCATGAAAATTTGAGGCAATCTACTACATGGATCCACTGGAAAAATAAGTATCTTACTTGGAAAGAGTAAAGCCAATTGTGTTCAGCATAAAGCCCATCAAAACATTTTGAAAATACAAGACACTATTTCTTGGATCTTGGTGATACATCAAATATGAAAGACAACAGGAAAAATGAAGGCTTAATTTCAAAAGACTTAACATCTATAAGCTAGGATAAAGTAAAAAGCTGACTATGAAGTAAGACAACAACACTGAAAGTTAGTGGTCTTCAAAGCAATTATGAAAACAATATACGTTTTGTTTTATTCTGTATTGAGATGGAGTCTTGCTCTGTCACCCAGGATGGAGTGCAGTGGCACAATCTCGGTTCACTACCAGCTCTACCTCCCAGGTTCAAGTGATTCTCCTTCCCCAGCCTCCCACGTAGCTGGGACTACAGGCACCTGCCACCACGACTGGCTAATTTTTTGTATTTTTAGTAGAGACAAGGTTTCATCATGTTGACCAGTATGGTCTCGAACTCCTGACCTCAAGTGATCCACGGGCCTCAGCCTCCCAGAGTGCTGGGATTACAGGCAGGAGCCACTACACCCAGCCGAAAACAATATATGTTTTAAAGGGTGACTGAGAAAAAAACCTTACTTTTCAATAAAAATACTGAAAGAAAAGTTAGGTCCTATGAGGTTACCTGGATCTGTGCCCTATTTCCAGCTGTAATATTAGATATCGTCCAACATGCTTCCTTTTTGATAGATTCCTTTGGGCTACTCAGCAAATGCAATAAACTCTGCAGAGCTGAGCAATTCAGAATTACCTAAAAGAAAAAGTTTGAAAATTTTACTTATTGTATTGTTCTAAATATAAATGTTTAACTTAAAGAACAGATTTTATGAAAGACATAACATCTCCCCTTGAAATTTTATAAATAACTTTATACAGGTAAAAAAAAAAGTATTCACTGTTAATAAGAATTAGTTTCTAAGATTATCAATCCAGTTTCATTGTACACATTCACAACGGCTAAATTGTACTTAGTAACTGCAATAGCATTACTCATTCACCTTCCCATCCCAACAGCGTAAGTCTTCTGAATGGATAAATAAATATATCAAGTGGCCAGAAAAGTCAGGAGTCTCAGATTTGTAGGTCCTCTGATAACACACTACTTGGTAGTCAATGAACGAATACGTACTTAATGAGGTATATCAGGTGCTTCATAGGATACAAAGATAAAAAAGATATGACCTCAGCTATCAGTTTATAAAGGTGAAGGAGGTAACACAAATACACATGGAGAAGGAGACTTACTCTACTAGAAACAAAAATAAAAAAAGTGTGATTAAGATAGTATATGGCAGGTTTAAGAATTAATCACTAAACAAAGAGAACAGAGATCTATTCTAAAAACAAATGCAGCTATGTATAAAGTTTATAATAAAAATTAACCCTTTCTCCCAATGACTGGTGGCTTTGACAGAACTGGAATAAAAAGCTAAATAGATTAAAAACAATTTTTTCAAAATCAGTTCTTAACACTGATATGGTTTGGATCTGTGTCCCCACCCAAATCACATGTCAAATTGTAATCCCCAAGGTTGGAGTGGGGCCTAGTGGGAGGTGACTAGATCATGGGGTGGAGCCTCCAAGAATGGTTAGCCATGGTTCTGTTCTAGTATGGAGCACCTTTCCCTACTCCTTGCTCCTGCTCAGGTCATGTAAGACATGCCTGCTTTCTCTTCACCTTCCGCCATGACTTTAGGTTTCCTGAGACCTCCCCAGAAGCAGAAGCTACTATACACATTATGTATGGCCTGCAGAAACATGAGCCAATTAAACCTCTTTTCTTTATAAACTACTCAATCTTAGGTATTTCTTTTTCTTTTTTTTGAGACAGTTTCACTCTTGTTGGCCAGGCTGGAGTGCAATGGCATCATCTCTGCTCACCACAACCTCCGCCTCCTAGGTTCAAGTAATTGTCCTGCCTCAGCCTCCTAAGTAGCTGGAATTACAGGCACGCACCACCATGCCCAGCTAATTTTGTATTTTCAGTAGAGACGGGGTTTCTCCATGTTGGTAAGGCTGGTCTTGAACTCTTGACCTCATGTGATCCACCTACCTCGGCCTCCCAAAGTGCTGGGATTACAGGCGGGAGCCACTGCACTCGGCCAGGTATTTATAGCAGTGAAATAACAGACTAATAAAAACCCTAAGTTGCCAAAATAAACTTGCAGCTACTTAAGAGTAAATATTTTTAAAAGTAATCATAAAGCAGAATATTAGAAAATAGCTGATTTGGGGATGGTAAAAGACTGAGCATAAAAATAAATTATAGGAGAAAACAAAAATTTCATGAAACAAATGTTTTCTTGTCAAAAATCATAAAAGATTTTAAAAATGTACACCATCCAATGTGAAAAATATTTGCAACAAATGAGAGGGTTGCTATCTTCCTTGTGTAAACTGAAAAGAGAAACTAAAATTTTAATAGAAAATTATCTCATAAGTAATGAAAGAAATGCAAATTAAAATCAAGTCTTTTATGCCTATTAAATAGGCAACAGGATTTCATTAGCAAAAAGGAGGACTGACACTGCACATAAGAAATGAAAAAATGCAGAGACAAGCTATTACAAAGTATCATAAGAACAGACTACTGCGGCTATTTTCATTTTAAGAAACAGTATGGTTCTATCACTAAGGCTGGAGTGTGGTGGCATGATCATAGCTCATTGCAACCTCAAACTCCTGGGCGCAAGCAATCCTCCTACCTCAGTCTCCTGAGTAGAGTAGGTAGGACTCCAGTTACATGCCATCATGCTCAGCTAATTAAAAAAAAATGTTTTTAGAGATGGGGTCTTGCTATATTGCACAGGCTGGTTTGGAACTCCTGGGCTCAGGCAATTCTCTCACCTCAGCCTCTCAAAATGCTAGGAATACAAGCATGAGCCAGCATACCTGGCCATGATGAGGCTAATTAAGAAAGAGTTCTATGCCCCAAAAATAATAGGCTAGAAAGAAGAATGAGACTAAAATCTTACGGAGAAATTCCTTTGAATCTTTTCAAGGTTCTTTATCTTACAGGCACTAAAGCAGCTTATTGTTTCTAAAAGAAGATAATGTAAATAACATTATTTCAGGAGAGATTCAGTTGTTATTAGGGGGAATAAACTGAGATGAGTAACTGCTTAGGAGAGTAGGAGGATGGGTGGGTACAGCAACAACCTGTGTGTGTGACAAGGACCAAAAGAACGTAATTTGATGGGGATCTAGTAACAATAAGAATCAAGAAGACCTGGCAACTTGCTATACAAAGTAGAAGGGAAGAAGACACCACATGTGACTGCCAAGTTTCATGTGTAGGTAAATAGAATAGTTATATCATTACTTGAAATAGGAAAAATAAAAACTTGGAACTTGCTTTGTGGGGGAAAGAAGACATACTGCGAGACGTATGTGAGATATGCAAAGCAAGCAGAAATATGTAAGAGACTACTGCAGATATAGGACTGAAACGTGAGATAGATCAGAACTAGACGTATAGATTCAGAACTTCGTTCCATTCAATAAATATTCTTTAGGTCCCTATATATTGTGCCAGAAATTATTAGATTTACAGAGGCACAGAAATAAACACTGACATAATCTACCTCTAGAATCTTAAAATCTAGTAATTAGTTACAATACAATGTGATTAGTATTCTGATGGATGAAGAAAAAAGAGTAAGTACCTAACTTAAAAGTTTAGGGTCAAACAAGCATTCTCAGAGAAAATAATGATAATACCAAGAATTCAAGAACAAGAAAACATTAGGAGTAGAGAATATGGATATGTGTGAGGTGGCAGTCAGAGCAAGGGGTAGCAGTGAAGGCATATGTTCCAGGCAGAGGGAATAAACCATGTGTTAAAGCTCAGAGCTGAGAGTGGCCACAGCCAATTTAAGGAACAAATACGGCAAAAGCATACAGCATATGGAGGTGGGTGAGGGACAGAAAGATACTGATAGGGTTCAAAAATTCAGAGGGTATAAAAGACACTATAGTTGTTAAAAGTCTCTTTCCCCTTCTTGTATCCCAGCCAACAAGTTCCCCTCAAAGACAACCAATATTTTCAGTTTCCTGTATATCCTTCCAGAGAAATTTTATGCAAATATAGTCAAACATGTATTAGTTTCTTCTACTGTTCTCTTCTGAAGTGTCTGAACTAAGCCCTGCAAAGGATGAACAGAGACAGAAAAACAGGACTTAGTAACTGATGAGGGAGGTGGAGGAAAGAATCAAGCTGATTGGTCCAGGTTTCAGGGGAACTGTTGGTGCCATTCACTGATACAGGGGAACATAAGCAGAAGTTCAGATAGTACAAGGGAAAATGAGTTCCCTTGTGTAGACAATAAATTTAAAGTAAATACATTACAGTTAGAAGACAACTGAGAGAGCAAATCTAATCTCCTTAATTTTAGAGATTAGAAAAGGCATTAAATGTATTGCTGAAAGTCAGAACTGGTGAAGAAAATGCTAAGGCTAAAACTCAATTCCCAATTCTCAATCCATGCACACAAGGGTGATCACTGACATTATAAAAAAGACCTATGAATGAGGCTGAAAGATTGCCCCGTGAATGATGTTCACAAAAGGAGACAAGAGGAAAAGGAGCTTGCTAGGGAGAAATAAGTGGTCACTGAGGCAGAAGAACCAAAAGACTTCAACGTCACAACACAGCTGAGATTTCAGGAAGAAATACAGCTAGAACAATGCACTGTGAATGGTGTGTCTTGATACAGAAGTTGAATGGAGAAGATGGGGACATTAGAAAGTAGGAGGGAAGAATCTTCCTCACACAGGGGACTTACCATGTACAAAAGGAGAAAGCTATCAGAGAAGGTGATATCGAGATGACAAAGACAGAGAAAAGATGCTACGAGAGGATTCCGATGCTCATCAGAACTATTTCAAATAGGAGTGAAGAAAAACAAATGTCTGACCAAAAAATAGTCACTATCATAGGAGAACCCCAAATTACTACAGGCAACAGGTCAAGTCGGAGATACTGAAGGTACTGAGAGTAGATGCCTAAACCAACTTTTTTTTTTTTTTTTGAGTCAGTCTCGCTCTGTTGCCCAGGCTGGAGTGCAGTGGCACGATCTCAGCTCACTGCAACCTCTACCTCCCGGGTTCAAGCGATTCTCCTACCTCAGCCTCCCGAGTAGCTGGAACTACAGGCATGCGCAACCATGACCGGCTAATTTTTTGTATTTTTAGTAGAGATAAGGTTTCACCGTGTTGCCCAGGCTGGTGTCGAACTCCTGAGCTCAGGTGATCCGCTCACTTCGGCCTCCCAAAGTGCTGGGATTATGGGGGTGAGCGACTGTGCCTGGCCAAACATTTTTAAACATTAGTGAAACGCAGTATCAAGTTTCCCTAACAATATGGAGTAAAATATGGTAATAGAAATATGATCATGAAGTTCAATGTACTGTTTTTAAAGGAAAAAAGAAACAGTTACCACTTCTTCATACCTGTGTCTGAATATCATCCCCTGTGACAATGTTTCCCACAGCTCGCAAAGCAGGAGAAACCACTTTATAATCATTATGCCTGCAAAAACAAAAAGTAATGTTATAGCCAACAGTTCTATCCTTAGTTTCATTTCTTTAAGATCAAAATTTAAAAACAAAAAATAGTGATAGAATTTTAGAGCAGAAATGTACCCATGGGGTTAATTAAGGGAACATTTATCATGATGATGGAATGTCTGGTCTTCCCTAGAATAACTGTCTTTCCTCTTATTTTAGTACATTTGGAAAAAACTACCAATCTTTCTGAAGAATCTTTCCCAGCTATTCCATCACCTGGATTTCAAGTTTCCCTCTCTTTCTTTAATATAGGTTTCATTTCCTCTTTACTTGCTCTTGTATGGTTGCTGAGATAATTGAGAGCAACAGTTAACATGTACGTAACATTTTTAAGTTTTATAAATTGTCTTAATTTTCACAGAGGTAAAAGTGACACATCAACAGCTGAACTAACTTGAAAATGCAAGTCAGGAGTCACACTCCAAATACAAAGGTCTTTCAACTAAACTTACTAAACTGCCTTACTGGTCCAAAAACCACTCCACAAAGCCATATGTATATATTTAAAGACAGATATTAAGTCCTTATTTCTAGCTAAGTAAGTCACTATCTTTTGATTTTCCTTAAGGGTCCTATTTTTCCCTCCACTTAAATGAGACTGATCACTCTCTAAAAACCGTGCCAGTTCCTTCAAATTTAAGATGTGATGATTAGAAAGAAATGGCTGGGTTCCATTCCAAGATGGGCAAATAGGAACAGCTCCAGTCTGCAGCTCGCAGCGTGACTGACGCAGAAGATGGGTGATTTCTGCATCTCCAACTGAGGTACCTGATTCATCTCACTGGGACTGGTTGGACAGTGGGTGCAGCCCACAGAGGGCAAGCCGAAGCACGGCAGGGCATCACCTCATCCAGGAAGCACAATGGGTCATGGGATTTTCCTTTCCTAGCCAAGGGAAGCTGTGACAGACTGTACATGGAAAATCAGTACACATCCGCCCAAATACTGTGCTTTTCCCAGTCTTAGCAACTGGCAGACAAGGAGACTGCTCTCCCATGTCTGGTTCAGCGGGTTCCATGCCCACGCAGCCTTGCTCACTGCTAGCGCAGCAGTCAGAGATCGACCTGCGAGGCTGCAGCCTGGTGGGGGTACAGGCGTCTGCCATTGCTGAGGCTTGAGTAGGTAAACAAAGCAGCCAGAAAGCTCCAAATGGGTGGAGCCCACTGCACCACAGCAAGGCCTACTATCTCTCTAGACTCCACCTCTGGGCGCAGGGCATAGGCTGAACAAAAGGCAGCAGACAACTTCTGCAGACGTCCCTGTCTGACAGTTCTGAAGAGAGCAGTGGTACTCCCAGCATGGTATTTGAGCTCTGAGAATGGACAGACGGCCCCATGTGGCCTATCGGGGGAACCAGCCCCCAGTATTTCAGTGTAGGTTCTATTTTCCCTAAGAGTCGGCCCGTCTGAGAAATAGAAAGTATAAAAGAGAGAAATTTTACAGATGGGTGTCTGGGGCTGACATCACATGTTGGCAGGTTCCGTGATGCCCCCAAGCGGCAAAACAAGCAAGTTTTTATTAGCGATTTTCAAAGGGGAGGGAGTGTACAAATAGGGTGTGGGTCACAGAGATCACATGCTTCAAAAGGCAATAAAATATCACAGGGAAAATGGGGGCAGAGCAAGATCGCAAGGCCAGGGCGAAATCAGAATTGCGGATGAAGTTTCACATCCCACTGTGCACACATTGTCATTGAAAAACATCTTAACAGGAAACAGGGTTCGAGACAGACAACTGGTCTGACTAGAATTTGTCAGGCTGGAATTTCCTAACCCTAGCAAGCCTGAGGGCGCTGCAGGAGACCAGGGTGTATTTTATCCCTTATCTTCAACTGCATAATACAGACACTCCCAGAGCGACCATTTTAGAGGCCTCCGCCTGGGACTGCATTTTTTCCCCAGGGCTGTTCATTGCTGAGAAAAAGAATTCAGCGATATTTCTCCTATTCACTTTCACAAGAAGAGAAATATGGCTCTGTTCTGCCCGGCCCCATAGGCAGTCAGACCTAATGCTTATCTCCCTGGTTGCCTGAAAATCGCTGTTATCCTGTTCTTTTAGGATGCCCAGATTTCATACTGTTCAAACACACATTTCACAAACAATTTGTATAGATAATGCAATCATCACAGGGTTCTGAGGCGACATATATACTCAGCTTACGAAGATGACGGGATTAAGAGATTAAAGACAGGCATAGAAAATTATAAGAGTATTAAATGGGGAAGTGATAAATGTCCATGAAATCTTCACAATTTATGTTCAGAGACTACAGTAAAGACAAGCATAAGAAATTATAAAAGTATTAATTTGGGGAACTAATAAATGTCCATGAAATCTTCACAATTTATGTCCTTTGGCCGTGGCTTCAGCTGGTCCCTCCGTTCAGGTCCCTGATTTCCTGCAACAGTAGCCTAACTGGGAGACACCACTCAGTAGGAACTGAGAGACACTTCATACAGGCGAGTGCCCCTCTGGGATGAAGCTTTCAGAGGAAATAACAGGCAGAAATATTTGCTGTTCTGCAATATTTGCTATTCTGTGGCCTCTGCTGGTGATACCCACGAAAACAGGGTCTGGAGTGGACCTCCAGCAAACTCCAACAGACCTGCAGCTGAGGGACCTGACTGTTAGAAGGAAAACTAATAACAGAAAGGAATAGCATCAACATCAACAAAAAGGACATCCGCACCAAGACCTCACCTGTAGGTCACCAACATCAAAGACCAAAGGTAGATATAACCACAAAGATGGGGAGAAACTAGAAAGAAAAGCTGAAAATTCTAAAAAGTACAGCGCCTCTTCTACAAAGGATCGCAGCTTCTTGCCAGCAACGGAACAAAGCTGGACGGAGAATAACTTTGATGAGTTGACAGAAGTAGGCTTCAGACAGTCGGTAATAACAAACTTCTCCGAGCTAAAGAAGCATGTTCTAACCCATCGCAAGGAAGCTAAAACCCCTGAACAAAGGTTAGATGAATGGCTAACTAGAATACACAGTGTATAGAAGACCTTAAATGACCTGATGGAGCTGAAAACCATGACACAAGAACTTCGTGATGAATGCACAAGCTTCAGTAGCCAATTCGATCAAGTGGAAGAAAGGATATCAGTGACTGAAGATCAAATTAATGAAATAAAGTGTGAAGACAAGATTAGAGAAAAAAGAGTAAAAAGAAAAGAACAAAGCCTCCAAGAAAAATGGGACTATGTGAAAAGACCAAATCTATGTTTGACTGGTGAACCTGAAAGTGATGGGAAGAATGGAAACAAGTTGGAAAACACTCTGCAGGATATTATCCAGGAGAACTTCCCCAACCTAGCAAGGCAGGCCAACATTCAAATTCAGGAAATACAGAGAACACCACTAAGATACTCTTCAAGAAGAGCAACCCCAAGACACATAATTGTCAGATTCACCAAGGTTGAAATGAAGGAAAAAATGTTAAGGGCAGCCAGAGAGAAAGGTCAGGTTACCCACAAAGACAAGCCCATCAGACTAACAGCAGATCTCTTGGCCAGAAGAGAGTGGGGGCCAATATTAAACATTCTTAAAGAAAAGAATTTTCAACCCAGAATTTCATATCCAGACAAACTAAGCTTCATAAGTGAAGGAGAAATAAAATCCTTTACAGACAAGCAAATGCTGAGAGTCTGTCACCACCAGACCTGCCTTACAAGAGTTCCTGAAGGACACATTAAACATGGAAAGAAACAACCGGTATCAGCCACTGCAAAAACATGCCAAATTGTAAAGACCATCAATGCTAGGAAGAAATTGCATCAATTAACGGGCAAAATAACCAGCTAACATCATAATGATAGGATGAAATTCACACATAACGATATTAACCTTAACTGTAAATAGGTTAAATCCCCCAATGAAAAGACACAGACTGGCAAATTGGATAAAAAGTCAAGACCCATCAGTGTGCTGTATTCAGGAGACCCATCTCACGTGCAGAGACACACATAGGCTCAAAATAAAGGGATGGTGGAAGATCTACCAAGCAAACAGAAAACAAAAAAAGGCAGGGGTTGCAATCCTAGTCTCTGATAAAACAGACTTTAAACCAGCAAAGATCAAAAGAGACAAAGCCATTACATAATGGTAAAGGGATTAATTCAACAAGAAAAGCTAACTATCCTAAATATATATGCACCCAATACAGGAGCACCCAGATTCATAAAGTCTGTAAAGACCTATAAAGAGACTTAGACTCCCACACAATAATAATGGGAGACTTTAACACCCCAATGTCAATATTACACACATCAACGAGACAGAAGGTTAACAAGGATATCCAGGACTTGAACTCCGCTTTGCACCAAGTGGACCTAATAGACATCTACAGAACTCTCCACCCCAAATCAACAAAATATACACTCTTCTCAGCACCACACTGCACTTATTCTAAAACTGACAACATAATTGGAAGTAAAACACCGCTCAGCAAATGTAAAAGAACAGAAATCATAACAAACTCTCTCTCAGACCAGAGTGCAATCAAATTAGAACTCAGGATTAAGAAACTCACTCAAAACTGCACAACTATATGGAAACGTAACAACCTGCTCCTGAATGACTACTGGGTAAATAACAAAATGAAGGCAGAAATAAAGATGTTCTTTGAAACCAGTGAGAACAAAGACACAATGTACCAGAATCTCTGGGACACATTTAAAGTAGTGTGTAAAGGGAAATTTATAGCACTAAATGCCTACAAGAGAAAGCAGGAAAGATCTAAAAGCAACACCCAACATCACCATTAAAAGAACTAGAGAAGCAGGAGCAAACAAATTCAAAAGCTAGCAGAAGGCAAGAAGTAACTAAGATCAGAAAAGAACTGAAAGAGATAAGAGATACAAAAAACTCTTCAAAAAAATCAATGAATCCAGGAGCTGGTTTTTTGAAAAGATCAATAAAATTGACAGACTGCTAACAAGACTAATAAAGAAGAGAAAAGAATCAAATAGACACAATAAAAAAAGGATAAAGGTGATACCACCACCGATCCCACAGAAATACAAACTACCATCAGAGAATACTATAAACACCTCCACGCCAATAAACTAGAAAATCTAAAAGAAATGGATAAATTCCTAGACATATACACTTCCCAAGACTAAACCAAGAAGTTGAATCCCTGAATAGACCAATAACAGGCTCTGAAATTGAGGCAGTAATTAATAGTCTACCAACCAAAAAAAGCCCAGGATCAGATGGATTCACAGCCAAGTTCTACCAGGTACACAGAGGAGCTGGTACCGCTCCTTCTGAAACTATTCCAATCAACAGAAAAAGAGGGAATCCTCCCTAACTCATTTTATGAGGCCAGCATCATCCTGATACCAAAGCCTGGCAGAGACACAACAAAAAAAGAGAATTTTAGACCAATATCCCTGATGAACACTGATGCGAAAATCCTCAATACAATACTGGCAAACCGAATCCAGCAGCACATCAAAAAGCTTATCCACCACGATCAAGTGGGCTTCATCCCTGGGATGCAAGGCTGGTTCAACATACGCAAATCAATAAACGTAATCCAGCATATAAACAGAACCAAAGACAAAAACCGCATGATTATCTCAATAGATGCAGAAAAGGCCTTTGACAAAATTCAACAGCCCTTCATGCTAAAAACTCTCAATAAACTAGGTATTGATGGAACATATCTCAAAATAATAAGAGCTATTTATGACAAACCCACAGCCAATATCATACTGAATGGGCAAAAACTGGAAGCATTCCCTTGGAAAACTGGCACAAGACAACGATGCCCTCTCTCACCACTCCTATTCAATATAGTGTTGAAAGTTCTGGCCAGGGCAATCAGGCAAGAGAAAGAAATAGAGTATTCAGTTAGGAAAAGGGGAAGTCAAATTGTCCCTAGTTGCAGATGACATGATTGTATATTTAGAAAACCCCATCATCTCAGCCCAAAATCTCCTTAAGCTGATAAGCAACTTCAGCAAAGTCTCAGGATACAAAATCAATGGGCAAAAATCACAAGCATTCTTATGACAAAGGGCTAATATCCAGAATCTACAAAGAAATTAAATTAATTTACAAGAAAAAACAACCCCTCAAAAAGTGGGCAAAGGATATAAAGAGACACTTCTCATAAAAGACTTTTATGCAGCCAACAGACACATGAAAAAATGCTCATGATCACTGGTCATCAGAAAAATGCAAATCAAAACCACAATGAGAAAAAACAACCCCTCAAAAAGTGGACAAAGGATATAAAGAGACACTTCTCATAAAAGACTTTTATGCAGCCAACAGACACATGAAAAAATGCTCATGATCACTGGTCATCAGAAAAATGCAAATCAAAACCACAATGAGATACTATCTCACGTCAGTTAGAATGGCAATCATTAAAAAGTCAGAAAACAAGAGATGCTGGAGAGGATGTGAAGAAATAGGAACACTTTTACACTGTTGGTGAGTGTAAATTAGTTCAACCATTGTGGAAGACAGTGTGGCGATTCCTCAAGGATCTAGAACAAGAAATACTATTTGACCCAGTGATCCTATTACTGGGTATATACCCAAAGGATTATAAATCATGCTACAACAAAGACACATGCATGTTTATTGCAGCACTATTCACAATAGCAAAGACTTGGAACCAACCCAAATGTCCATCAATGATAGACTGGATTGAGAAAATGTGGCACATATACACCATGCAATACTATACAGCCATAAAAAAGGATGAGTTCATACCCTTTGCAGGGACATGGATGAAGCTGGAAACCATCATTCTGACTAAACTATCACAAGGACAGAAAACCAAACACTGAATGTTCTCACTCATAGGCGGGAACTGAATGATGAGAACACCTGGACACAGGGTGGGGAACATCACACACCAGGGCCTGTGGTGGAGTGGGGAGCAGGCAGAGGCATAGCATTAAGAGAAATACCTAACGTAAATGACAAGTTAATGGGTGCAGCAAATCAACATGGTACGTATGTATACCTATGTAACAAACCTGCATGTTGTGCACATTTACCCTAGAACTTAAAGTATTTTTTAAAAAGTCAAAAAAAAAATGGCTAAAATATATAGTAGTCTAGTGACTGAAGAATACAAAGGATTACTTCCCAGATTTTGAATGATGTACTTCAGACTCCTGCAGCATCATACTGCCATTAATTCACATTAGCACGACATTACTGATCTGCATCCGGTCTGTAGCCTGCTATAATCCCAGAGTTTTGTATTTTGTATTAATACATTATAACTATCTAATCTATTCCAAATGTCATGTTCGAGACAATGTCTCCTTGCATCTACTTTCTACTTTGAATTTCCCATGGCTTGTAACTGTACCATTTCTCCATTATGTTATCATTTTCATTTTTTTTCTTCTGCAGTATCTAAAAATTTGATTATTACGGTCTCATATTATTTGTCACGAGTAAATTTTCCACTTCGTTATCAAAAGCATCACAGACATGATAAAGCAAAATAAGATTCAATTTCTGATACTTGTCTAAAATAAGCTCTAAATGAGACAGATAAGGAATGACTATTTTAGTGGCAGTATGCCTTCTGATGTCCAGTGGTTGATCTCAGGTCATCCAGTACGAGCCTGCAACTACACATATCGGAGTTTTCCCAATGTTTCTGCCAAAGGTCTGCTAACAGCAGAGGAGTAAGAGGTTCTCTATAAACCTCAATAAAACAAGACAAACGGATCTGACATCAACATAAACAAGTAACAAAAACAGTAGCCCAAAGCACAATAAATCATTATCATGTATAATCAATTAATATTTAAGTATTAGCAGCTAGAAAACTAGTACCAAGGGGAAAAAAGTGGACACACTTTCTAAAAGATATCTTACATCAGCAGTTCCACAAGTCTCCTACATACTCCCGCATCGATGACTGCTTGAATTTTATCATTGGGTCCATCTGATAGATATGAGAGGGCCCAGCAGGCATCAGCCAGTACATCAGTGTCACTGACAAACAGCAACCAGGAAAGCACATTCAGACATGGAGAAACCTGTAAAAGGAAAATGATGATTATGAAATTTAATAGCCTAAAGCCAGAAGTGAGGTGAGATACTCAAGAAGGCAACCAGGCATATACTTGGTGACTTCTAGGGTGATTTGCTCTTCTAAAGATGAAGCAGCAAGTACCTAAGTGGCATTTCCGTCTTTGGCAATGTTGTCAGTGATCTTGCACTAATCTGTAGTCAAAGCCCAAGGAAAATAATTTCAGAGAGCAAAGTTTTATATACATCAATTCTTGGAGTGAGATTCCCTGTCAAAACACATTCTTTGTGGACTAAATAGGTAAAGGAACTTTCACAAATGCGAAAGCTATAAAATTCTGTATTTCAGATACTTTGTTATAGACCAAAAATGCTAAGGTTTTAAGATGAATTCAGTGAAATATGATTCCAAATTAAAAACAACTACAAAAAAACCCGTTTAATATCCAGAATCTGCAAGAAATTCAAATCTAACAAAAACAATCCCATCAAGAAATTCAAATCTAACAATAACAATCCCATCAAAAAGTGGGCTAAGGACACAAACAGCCAATTCTCAAAAGTAGATATACAAACAGCCAATAAACATATTAAAAAATGCAGCCAGGCACGGTGGCTCATGCCTGTAATCCCAGCACTCTGGGAGGCTGAGGTGGGTGGATCACCTGAGGTCAGGAGTTCAAGACCAACCTGGCCAAGATGGTGAAACCCCGTCTCTACTAAAAATACAAAAATTAGCTGGACGTGGTGGTGGTGCGCCTGTAATCCCAGCTATTCGGGAAGCTGAGGCAGGAGAATCACTTGAACCCAGGAGGTGGAGGTTGCAGTGTGCCAAGACCATACGAGTGCACTATAAGCCTGGGCAATAAGAGCAAAACTGTCTCAAAAAACCAAAAAACAAACAAACAAGAAAAATAGACGTTGGCATGAATGTGGTGAAAAGGGAACACTTTTACACTGTTGCTGGAAGTGTAAACCAGTAAAACCACTATGGAAAACAGTGTGGAGATTCCTTAAAGAACTAAAAGTATATCTACCATTTGATGCCCAATCCTATTCCTGGGTATCTACCCATTATACGAAAAAGATACTTGTACACACAGGTTTAGAGCAGCACAATTCACAATTGCAAATGCACAGAACCAGCCCAAATGCCCATCAATCAACAAGTAGATAAAGAAAATGTGATATATATACCATAGACTACTACTCAGCCATAAAAAGGAACGAAACAATGGCATTTGCAGCAACCTGGATGGAACTGGAGACCATTATTCTAAGTAAAGTAACTCAGGACTGGAAAACCAAACATCAGATGTTCTCATTCATTAAGTGGGAGCTAAGCTATGAGGACACAAAAGCGTAAGAATGATACAATGGACTTTGGGGACTCAGGGAGAAAGGACTGGAGGTGGGTGAGAAATGAAAGACTACACACTGGATACAGTATATACTGCCTGGGTGATGGGTGCACCAAAATATCAGAAATCACCACTCAACAAGTAACTCATGTACCTAAACACCACCTGTTCCCCAAAAACCTGTTGAAAAAAAAAAAAGAATCTCATGGACTCCCAGAGAACTCACAGATCACATTTTGAGAACCATTGTTTTAAGAGAACTGAAAGGATAGTCTCTTAATACAGTATACTAATTGTATGCAGCCTAATTTCAATAAGCTTTACAAATTCTTCCTTCATGCTATGCTTTATTTGCAGTCCCTTCGTAAATGTGCACCTTCAAGTTATGCTTTAAATTTGCTTTTTAAATAATAAAGAAAACCAACAAAAACAACACTGTTTGTCTGAAAACAGATAAAATTCTAACATTTTAAATTTTAACAAAAATTATCTTTCTGTTCACCTTACTATTGGTTGCTATATTCTTTTAATTGTATTTTTCTGCCAATGTCCCAAAAGCATAGTCCTTACCTTTGCAAATTCTGGAGGTGGACTTTTCCCTCTACAGAGATTAGACAAAGCCCATACTGCATTCCGGGTCATGGTCAGGCGGTTTTGCTTTGAAAATAACCTACAAGCACGATGGTACAATGGTAAACTATATAACAGACAGTGATTATCTGATGACATAAATACTAAATAATACTTTTGATAAAGAGATGTCTTCAGACAGCTTTTCTCCAAAACATTAAAACTTCATTAATTCTGATGCAAGTAATTCAGAATTTTGGCACGGAAAAAGATAGGGTGCTGGAGGAAATGATCTATACAAGAAAATATCTGGAATAAAAAATAACACTAGAAAATCCAAAATGATTTCCAAAGATGTAATGCTTTCTGAGGAATCTCTTACATTTTTATTCTCAAAAAGGAAGAAGGAAGAAGAAACTTACTGCAAAAGAGGGGGAAGGATATTGCAGTCTAAGACATAGTCCCTGCACATGGTACTATCTCCAGCAATGTTGCCAAGAGCCCAGACTGCCTGTGAAAGAATCATTCATTAATAAAGGCTACATAGTTTAATTCCCTCATAATTCTTTCAGATGCCAGTATACCACAATAACACGTTCATTGGCGAGTCAAATGAAATAGTTGTAGGATTGGGGGGGGAAGATAAGTAGTATCCAAGAGTATACAATAAACAGAGGTTTTCAGTTTATTAAAGGAAAGAACTAATTCTTTTTTGTTTGTTTTTGTTTTTTGAGGCAGAGTCTCACTCTGTCACCCCGTCTGGAGTGCAACACAGTGAAACCCCATCTCTACTAAAAATACAAAATTAGTCAGGTGTGGTGGTAGGCGCCTGTAATCCCAGCTACTCGAGAGGCTGAGGCATGAGAATTGCTTGAACCTGAGAGACAGAGTTGCAGTGAGCCAAGATTGAGCCAATGCACTCCAGCCTGGGTGACAGAGATTGTAAGACAGAAAGACAGACAGACAGAAAGACAGACAGAAAGAAAGAAAGAGAGAGAGAGAAAGAGAGAAAGAAAGAAAAGCAAAGTAAAGCAAGAAAGCAAGAAAAAGAGAATTTTCTTGCTTACATAAGAAAACAGTGAACAAAAAGAAGTTTGTTTTCTGTACCCTTCTGCACAAAAGTAGCAAAGACTAGCCACTTTCTTTTTTTTGAGATAGGTCTCGCTCTGTTACCGAGGCTGGAGTATGGTGGTGTGATCTCGGCTCACTGCAGCCTCCACCTCCTGGAGCTCAAGTGAACCCTCCCACCTCAGCCTATCAAACAGCTAGGACAACAGGCGTGTGCCACCATGGCCACCTACTTTATTTTCTGTAGAGATGGGGTTTCACCATGGTGCCCTGGCTGGTCTCGAGCTCCTGGGCTCAAGCAATCTGCCCACCTCAGCCTCCCAAGTGCTGGAATTACAGGCATGAGCCACAGCAACTGGTCTACTTTCAACACTTGAAATTTCTACAAGAAAAAACCTCTATCAGTAACTGCTTACATGGTCTAAAAAAGTACATATACATGGCTTAAAGAATGTCAGGTTTGGAAGGGGAAGATTATTTTGTGTCTAAGAGAAATTCCGCCTACAGTCACTAAGACATTTTCTATTTGATTAAGACTAAATTTCTAGAACACTCCTTTGTGACAATCCATAGATTACCAAAGCCAACTGGCAAAACTCAGCCCCTTATTATGACTGAAGGGAAATACTGTTTCTTTTTTTTTTTTTTTTTTTTTTTTTTGAGACGGAGTCTTGCTCTCGTTGCCCAAACTGCAGTGCAATGACGCGATCTCGGCTCACTGCAACCTCCGCCTCTTGGGTTCAAGTAATTCTCCTGCCTCAGCCTCCCAAGTAGCTGGGATTACAGACACACACCACCACGCCCAGCTAATTTTTGTATTTTTAGTAGAGACAGGATTTCACCATGTTGACTAGGCTGGTCTCGAACTCCTTGTGATCCACCCACCTCGGCCTCCCAAAATGTTGGGATTACAGGCATGAGCGACGTGCCCAGCCGAAAAATTTCTTTCAGCTGCTTCCTTTTGTTTCATTTTTACCTGTTCCTGGACATCTTCAAACTCTGAGCTGAGCAACTCTATGAAGATAGGCACAGCTCCTGCCTGAATCACAATCCGGGTCTGAAGAGAATTTCCTGAAGCAATATTTGTCAGTACCCAAGCTGATTCAAACTATAAAGATAAAAATAATTTTCATTATCATTTTAGAATGTAAAAGCTTATTTACTTATAACAGTAACATTTTCTGTACATGAAAAAAAGATTCTGAGATCATTATTTGCACGTAGCCTATCAGTTGAGTACTTTATTAATTTTAAAAGAACATCCAGAAGAGACACCTCAACCTAGAAGAATATTCAGGGTGTCTAAAATTTCAGTTCAAGAAAGAGTAAACATGACGCCATAAAAAGAATGAGGGAGTGTTACATATGCTGATATGGGATGATCTCCCAAGATATACATGAAAACAAAATGCAAACAGTGTACATTAATATGGCATTATACCATATTTTCTAAAAGCATTAAAAAGGAATACATGCATTAATTTACTTATTGCACAGATTATCTCTAGAAGGAGTTATAGGAAACTAAATACTTGTTGCCTGCATGGAAAGGTCCTGGTAACTAGGGAACAAGGATGAAAAAGACATTTTTCACTGGAAAGCTTTATGTGCCTTTTAACCTGTACCATGTATGTTATCTAATAAAAAAAAAAAAAGGTTTACAAACTTCTGTAGAATGGGCAAAGTAAAATGGGGAGAGAATGTTAGTGTGAAACATAAAATATAGGCACAGTGAAAAAGGCAAAAGGTATCAAATGTTAGGTAGGTGAAAGGAGTTAACAGCACATAATGAAAAGAAATGACAACTTCAAAGCATAAGAGCTTCCAATAAATAAGAGAGCTCCAAACCAAAATACAGAGACAGGACTTTTTGGGCATTCTTAATAGGGAGAGAAAAATGAAGGTAAACTGACTAAAGGTTGATATATAGCATTATAGCACTGATAAACAGAAGATGTAAAGGAAATTATGGCCAACAAAAAATAGAGCATACTACACTAAAATATATCTCTAACACTAACTTGACTCTTTAGCCTAATATTGAGAAATCCAATAATGTACTCTATTTAGTTAAGAATTCTTAATTACATTTCAGATTGTTTCTTCCTCCATTCTCTCTTCTATTTAATAAAGCACATACACAGAAAAAAAGAAAAATTCCATGGTATGTCCTTTAAATCAGAGACAATAACAAGTCATCATCAAATGACCTGTGATTCTTCTAAGCTTCCAGATTAACTAAAAGGTAGCTGTCAGGTAGAAAACTAAATTCATTAATCTTTGGGAATAGAGGAAGACAGAGGAAATGGGCAATCTGATCAAATCACATTCAAAGCTATGCTAATGATACAAAATTCATAGCAGAAGACACATAACCAATGGATGTTCCAAAGAAAACTATAAAAGTGACACACATGAGTGAGGTAAGGGGGTTTAGCAGCAGCAGGGAGGCCCATAGTAGGAGCACTTCAGTTAAGGAGCCCGTATCTGGTCCCTTTTTGTTATAACAAAAATTCTGGAGACTTGCACATTAAACCCCAGGTACCATGAAATAAAAATTCTTCCCATATTTATCCCTGTGATTAAATTACTAATGAAAACAACACTCCGACCCTTTCAGTACGTCTGAATTAAAACTTGACATTTGTACCGTACTTTATATCTTCTTTTTCTGAGACGGAGTCTCGCTCTTGTTGCCCAGGCTCGAGTGCAATTGCACATTCTCAGCTCACTGCAACCTCCGCCTCCCAAGTAGCTGGGATTACAGGCATGTAACATCACGCCCGGCTAATTTTTGTATTTTTAGTAGAGACAAGGTTTCATCATGTAGGTCAGGCTGGTCTTGAACTCCTGACCTCAAGTCATCCTCCCATCTAGGCCTCCCAAAGTGCTAGGATTACAGGTGTGATCCCGGCCACTTTATATTTTCAAAGTACTATTCACATACTCGCAGAAGATCCCTACGATAACCCAGAGATGTAAGGTATCTGGCTTTTCTTGTGTACAAATGAGGAAACTATCCAAAAAAATCCAACAATTTGACTAATGATTTGAGTAATGTTACACAGTCCAAGACAAGGACTGTTACAGCCTCCTAATCTAATACATTATGAAGCCCAGTCATAGTTTCCTGAAACATAATGCTGACCCAGAAATATTTCAATTGCTTGTAGTTTGGATATCTAGTACAAGAAATTTTAAATAACAGTATGTCAGATTATTTATACTAAAAAATAAAAAACAAGTTCACCTAAAATGTAGTTTCTTTTGCTTACTAGGAAAATTAATTTGTAAACCAGAGTCATATGATGTAAGTATAAAAGCAAACTGTCCCACCACAAGGCAGGCTCAAAGTTCAATAAACAGTCATCAGATACTGCAAACATCAAGTCAAATAAAAGGAAACTGTAAGGAAAAGTAATCTGGAAAAAAAATAAGACCAGAATACATACCGTCTGTATAAAAGAAAAAGATTACAGTGAGATTTGGATGCAAAGAAATTATAATTATAACCTGGGTACATAGGGATATAGTACAGAGTTATTGGTGAGAAAAAATTACTTAGAATACTAATTGGTGCCAGCATTCAAACTGCTTGAGTTTAGCACCAAAGATCTCAGGGGAAATGAGGGAGAATTCCAGAAGCTACACAAGTTAATAAAATACAAAAGCAAAACAATTCAAGTGACAATGACTAAGAAAATGAAAAATAAGTGAATAACAGCCTGAATACAGATGGTAAAAAGAGAGAGAAATTATTACATCTTAGCAAAAGAATAACATGCCAGTTATGCTCATCACTAAGTAGTATACAATGATGATAACCTCTGAATGCAATTCAGGAATGAAAATCAAGAACATCTTTGCTATTACTGGGGATAGAAGTAAATGGGTAACTCTAACAAGAGGACCACTGAAAATACAACCATATTCATGCATTAAAAAGGCAATAAAAACACACAGGGTGCTGATTACTTTGCTGTTTTCACTTTGTGAAAGCTAATCAAGCTGTATTTGTGAAATTTTCTACACCCATCTACACATGTGTGATATATATGTATGTTTATGCATGTATCCATATATGTATGAGAGGGGGGGAGTAAAAAACAGAATTTCCCTGAGTATAGGTCTGTCTCTATTAATGTTAGAAGAAGTAACTGTTAAACGTATTTGAGTATACGTTTTTAAAAATTAGATGTACTTTAAACTACATAACTTCCCTTTCATCATAGTCTATACTTTAAAGCTGTACTCCACTGAGATTTGCCATCTATTTTTGTTTTTTTTTTTCCTAAATGTTTCAGCCTTGGGTACTAGATTAGAATTTAACAAGAAATAGTTGTGAAATGGGAAAGCCTAGAATTGATGGCAAATACATATGCATAAAGTGATGATAGAAACAGCCAAAGAAATTAATTAAAGTAAGCAACCCTACTACGAGGAAATCATTAACCTGGAAAAAAAAAAAATCTAAGAAATGGTATTGCTGAAGTAACAAATGGTGGCCAAATAAAATTTTCACTTCTTTTATTGTTTTAAACTATTATATTCTTAATATCCAAGAATGGCACCATACAAGGAAACAAGCTATCATGCAGCTGTAACTACTTATAAACTGTAATTCCACTCATTATTTTTCACTGTCCTGAACTCACTAAATAAGGCTACAACTGAAATCTGCACACTGAAGGTTTGATGCTTTCTCTCTTCCCTTTCTTAGTCTCTACCTTCTGGCGCTCAGTTCCTTAAATAAGGAAAATGAGAATCCAAAGCTGAAGTACTTCTGACCTCCTATCAAGTTTCCCACTCCAGGTTGAGGTACGCCTGGTTCCCTTTCTCCATTTGGATCAGGACTCTGTTGCTGGCCACTTTGCCGGTTCCACTCTGGTTCCTAGCAAATGCCAGGCTCACCTGGAGAGCAAGTGAAAAGAAAGGCTCACATCAGAAAAATAAACCCAGATTGCAAACTCTGCAGAGAACACTGCCTGAGTCATCTGAGCAACTTTCCAGGAAAGGCAGAGAGATCAATGAAGATGGGAAAAGACACAGGAGGATGAAGGCTTACTGCAGTTTATCACATTAAGCTTTTAGAGGGGACAAGAAAGGCAGAAAAGGGGAAACTAAGCCAATGTAATTCAAATTTACAGTTTTTCAAGGATTATCTGTCTAATATTTGGAAACAGAAGGCAATATATTTATTTCTAGCTATTTTTATAAGCTTCTATAAGAAAGTTTGGGAATGCCACATCTCAGCATTGCAAAGGACAGTACAAAGATACTGGGCCTGGACTCAAAGAACCAACAGAATAGGCTCACAGACCATGCCATAAACCAGACCAGTCTCATGACAAGGGCTCAAGTCTATCTGAGACCTAGATGTCACGGAGCTTGAGAATGCTCTTAGCTAAAAGGCATTGTTTGCTTCCAAAATCCTAGATTCCACCCATGTTCACCTTCAGTACCTGGGCAGCAATGCTCAAAGCAGGCACTTTTATCTCCCTGGTTTGAGGTACCTTACTGACTTGGGAAGCCAGAAAGAACATAAAAAGACCCTTCACTAGGATTCACAGTTCTTTATTTATGGAATGAAGAAATTAAGTTTGTTCACAAGATTTATTAGTGAGCTGAGCCATCAAATTTCCTCTTGGCACCACACAGTATGACTCTCCTTCTGGAAGAGAAATGACAAAAGCCCTATTCCAAAGCTGCACTATTCAACTTTTAGTAAGCAGGTAAAAGTATCAGGGATAGCTTACATCTGTGTGCTCTCCAAGAACACAGAGGAAGGAGTAACCTCCAAGCTTCCCAGAGCATGTCTAATTATTTGAAAACATGGTAGAGCAACAAGTCTCCTGGCTTTAAGGTCTCTCTCAATATACTTGCCCTTCTTGCTTCTAGGTGGTCAAAGGTCCCCACTAGTCACAGTGGAGAAAGAACACCATGGTGTCCTTAAATGTACACATAAAAAAGCTAGAGATGGCCCTTAGATAACAAACAGGTTGGTTATTTCTCAGTCTTAGGAGAGCTAAGACTATCCTCATAAAATCATGAGGTTATCACTTCCAGAGGAATCATTCTGCAATATTTCAGCCTAATTATTAGTTTGCACAAGGGTGGAATCTGGGAGTTTACGTAGAAGCAAATTAGAGATTTCTGAAGGCTTTCATCTTCAGATGTGTTAAAATACAAGTTCCACAATTACAGAGTAATGAATTAAAAAAAAGATGTAGAATGTCTTAGCCAGAAGAGGGCACTGTCTGAGAATATACTTGTACTTTTTAAGGAGTACAAGGGAATGCAGAGATGTGGAAAGATCCATTTCTCCGACTTTTTTCATTTTAGATCTGAAAGGTTATATACCATCTATGTTTAATGCATAAAAGAACTAGACTTCCACAACCACCTAATAAAAACTGCCAGATCAAGGAGTAAATTCAGTATCTCTCATCTACTCTCATTCCCAGAGACAGGATAGAAACACTTTTTTCAGCACGAACAAAATAACTTTCCCTACCTCCCTCTTCCTACAAATCATTTCAAATGATAAACTGCAGTAAGGTTCCTCATTTGGTCCCTCTGGTTCTTGGCAGGTTGCTTAGGGGATCAGGCTCTGTTCTCTGCAGTGTTGTTTGTCTGGATTTCCTTTTTTCCTGAGAAAAGTCTCTCTCTTCCCTTGCTCTCAGGGTGAACGTGATTATTTTTCAGGTGTCTGATGATCGTGGCCTTAGATGGGGACCAGAATTACAATCCAGGAGGCAGCTAGCAAAACAGAACCTTAATTCAAATGAGCATGGGAACTGGTAAATGTCAAACTGGAGAAGAAAAACTGATGGGACATTGAAGTACTCTACCTTTTCTGGATTTCTTGTTTTTCCTCTGGAAGGAACTCATCACCGCAACAAAGAGTGTAAAACAAAGAGAAAGAAAGGATAGGAGGAAAGAAGAGAAAACATCAAGGCAAATCATCAAGTTGTAGGAATAATCTATAATGGTGTGGACAGTAAGGAACCTGGGGACAAGAGCTATCATTTACAAAAATGCCCCAGTGTCTACATGGTTCCAGCCTGAGTAAAGAACAGCACACAAGGGATGGGGGATATCTCTATGATTAACTAGTTTTTGGCCAATATTTTCTTAGAAAGATAATCCCATTTTGTGATCAACTTGGCATCTAACCAATTTTTGTAGTTACATAGTCTCAAGGTCTAAGCCTTTGAGATTAGATCCTACAGGTGAGAATTTAGGGATCACATATATTTGTTACTAATAAAGGCACTGACTCAGTTGGTTACTCCAGGGAAGTTTACTAAAAAATCATCAGTTTACTAAAAACCCAACTTTATCTGGGCGGGGGGGAAATAGTATTTTAGAATTTCTAGATAACTTCCAGGATGACAGTCAGCTGACTGTTGGTTTCTTTTCTTATGAAAATTACTGAATTCCTGGCTGGGCACAGTGGCTCACGCCTATAACCCCAGCACTTTGGGAGGCCAAGCAGGTGGATCACTTGAGGTCAGGAGTTCGAGATCAGCCTGGCCAACATGGCAAAATCCCGGCTCTACTAATAATACAAAAATCAGTCGGACGTGGTGGCGGCCGCCTATAATCCCAGCTTCATGGGAGGCTGAGGCAGGAGAATCACTTGAATCTGGGAGATGGAATTTGCAGTGAGCTGAGATCTTGCCACTGCACTCCAGCACCGGCGACAGAGCAAGACTCTGTCTCAAGAAAAAGAAGAAGAAAAAAAAACCAAAATTCTGAATCGAGATTACAAAATTTCCTCTTGGAATCTCTCATATAGTAGAGTACTGAAAGCCTAAACTGACACAGCAATAAGGACACAGATTCCTGACAAGGTTATCTCCTTATTGGCTTTTTGTGGGGTGGAGGAAGAATTAATTAGGAACAGATTTGGGAATTAATGAGACTCTGATCTAGCCCATGTTACACCATCCTGAGAAAGTCACCAAGTATCATTTAAAACTCCCTCAAAACAAAGTTTATGTAGCCCACACTTAAGTTCCTAGCTGTAACGGCTCCTCTGCTGTAAACATTTCCTGATTAGAGAAGTATTATCCACAATCAAAAAACATTTTAAATGATTAAAAATGACAAGAATTATAAAGAGTGTAACGAAGGCCTACATGTTAACAAAGCTATAAAAGCAGCTTGCAATGCAGTTGTCAGGAATATCATTATAAACAAACTTAATTCTTCATACAGATAAAAATTAGTAACAAATTTGTGTACAAAATAAAAATTTTCAAAGGGAATTAAGTTATGAGGCAATAAACAAAAATTATTCGCACCTGCAGTGTACAATTCTCTTTTCGTTTGAGGAACTCCACAAATCTTGCCACTACTCCTGGTGTGCTGATAACTTCATCAATAGGAGGGTTAGGTTCTGTTTCCCCATAAAATAAAAGAAAAAAAAAAAGTCCTTTGATTTCAATGCAAGAACTTGACACTCAAAACTCCTTAACATCCCTCCCTCCATTTACCATCTCTCATGTTCGAAATCTATCCAAAACAAATGAAATGTCAAACTGGGTTTATCACTTTGAGGATAGGGTAGTCTGAAAGGTTTCACAATGAAGACAAGTCTCAATATAGGAAAAAAGGATGGGAAGAATTCTTAAAAATTAAAATTACTGCATCCACTTTTTAGAAAACCTAGAAACCAGGGGGCAAAAAAACCCTCAAAAGACCATTGTTACTGTTCTGGTATACTTCCTTCTAGCCTGTTTCCTATACATGGGTTTTAAGTCTAACTGCTCTTGTCTGTTGTAAATCGTCTTAAGGAATTGCATTACAAGATTCTCAGTAGGCCTGTAGAATTTAATTGTGTACCTGTAGGAGCTAGCAAGAATTTACGAAGACTGACTTGCCAACTTAATCTCACTTTCATTCATGATAATACAGTATCCTATAAATGATGTCACTCAATCAAAACTTGTAAGGCAAATAGGAAGGAAATGTCATAGACAATCAGATTAATAACTTCAGTCAGAGACTGACAAAGTTACTGATAATATGCATGTGGCAATGCCAGAAAACCGGCAATTAGATCACAATACTACTAGGGAGACTCTTACCCAAGTCAATGGCCTTACTGAAAGAGATGACTAACGGTTCAATGTTAATTTGGAGAGGACTCTAATGACATGCCATTTACCTGGTTCAACATTTCTATTAACCACTCAGGTAAACACAAAAAACAAATTTGATGATTACAATAAACTAGTTAATATGCTGAGTTACAGAAATAACATAGAAAAAGAACAACAATAAGTCAGAATAGACAACAACAACAACAACAAAAAAAACAGAAATAAAGCAAAGTTCAGCATCTAAATTGTTTAAAACAATTTTAAAAAATCTACATGACTTTACAAACAAAACCTACAACAGTTCAAAAAGAAAAGCACTAGGGAGTTTAGTTTGTTGAAAATTCAACAAAATATTACTATGCCACGACTATCAAAATAACTAGCTACCTTGGACTACATTATCAAAATAGACACTCTTAGGGCAAAGAAGGTAACCTCTCACCATACCCTAAATAAATAACAACATATCTGAAATACTGGATTCTAGTTACCACATTTTTAAGAGGGATGGTGGCAAACTAGAATACATGCAGGAAGGTAGTAGAATGGTGAAAGCCCTTAAAAAAAAAAGCACATTACAGAAGAAAACCATTAGGCTTAGCATGTTGAAAGAGATAAGACTTTTTTTAAAGGGGTGAGGAAGTATACATTTCCTTCAAATATTTTTAATACGCAGTCTGCAAAAGACAATTTTTTTTTCGTCTATAGTGGTAGCTTTTTATTCCACTTAACCTCAAGGGATATATTAAATTTTTTTTAATCACCAATGACCCTAAACAACCATAACTTTATATTGGAGGGTTTAAGTATTTACTACCAACATTATAATCTGATTCAGAATTCTTTTTACTTGCCCAGGTTGATAACAAATATCAGATTCCATTCTACACTAATTATACCAAAAAAAGTAACTACTGGCTGGGTGCAGTGGCTTATGCCTGTAATCCCAGCATTTTGGGAGGCAGAAGCAGACGGATCACGATGTCAGGAGATCGAGATCATCCTGGCCAACATGGTGAAAACCTATCTCTACTAAAAATACAAAAAAAAAAAAATACAAAAATTAGCTGGGCGTGGTGGCATGTAACTGTAATCCCAGCTACTCAGGAGGTTGAGGCAAAAGAATTGCTTGAACCAGGGAGTTGGAGATTGCAGTGAGCTGAGATTGTGCCCAGCCTGTGCTCCAGCCTGGTGACAGAGCCGTCTTAAAAAAAAAAAAAAAAAAAAAGGTAATCACCCTGCCCACCAGTAAATCCATTCTTAACTTTCAGTGGTAAATTGCTGACATTAAAATCAACAATCATAGCCCTTTCAAGTAATATTTTTAAAGTTACTCTATAAAAAAAAGTTAATCTCTCAATTTGAATTAACATGAGATACTGACTACTATTCTCTATAAGGTCTTTTATAAAATAACCCAAAAATGAAAATAATTTTGCTTTCTGATCCTGGTAAGATCCCACAAATACACAGGAAACTTAAAATTTAGGCATGGTTCACAATTACATGTATGTCTACGCTTTTATCCTTTTATTGATAAATATACTCCAAAACAAATTATCTGTGGTATGAAAAACAGATTATGGGAAAGTAATTTTGTAGAGAGATGAAAAAATATACTCAACATATTCATAGCTCACCTTTTGAAAGCAGTTTCCTGAATTTCTGTGTTGCTGAAAGCTGTTGCTCTGGGCTTTTGGAAAATATCATTTCAATCATGTCAGAAGTGATGACACCACCCTGGGATCACAAACAAAAAGAACATATAATACATTATCAACCTTAATTCAAAGGAAACAAAGGTAACAGATATCATGGCCAAGTCATTAAGTTAACCATACTTCCCCAGAAGTTATACAAAGGTAGGACAATCTTTACATCTAGAAATGTGTAAGATGATTAATAATATAATGAAGCCAAATTCTCTATCATTAAAAAGCTCACAGTAGAAAGTAATCTTACTAGTAAATAAGACAAGGAGCTTATTGCTCTTCCCCTTCTTGTTCATCACATGGTTGGCTCTTCTTTATCAAAATTAAATGTTAAGTTTTAAAAGATGGCTTTTCAAGACCTCCAAGCCTAAAGTAGCCACTCTATCTCTATCACATCACCCTATTTCAATTGTATGCCCAGCCCTTATTACACTCCCAGATATTTTTCTGTGTTCCTCCAGTATACTGTAACCTCCTTGTAAGCCCAAGACTCTGTCTGTCTTACCACTCTATCACACTGAGGGCTGGTGTACTGCAAATGCTCTGCAATATTTATTGAATGAGTATATAGAGTGGTCCTGTATAAATCTAGCCACTGCCAAATTCAACAGCTGACTCTTAAACTTATTTAAAATTTATTTCTTGTTATATTAAAACTTTCCAGTTTCCCACTACCTCCTTGCTTTATTAGAATGTTTCCATTTCCCACCATAACTCATCCCCAGTATTAGCAGTTAATTTTCTTCTCAGGGTTATTTGTCACAAAGAAACAAAGTTCTTATTTCATGAAGGGTAACAGTCAACAAGATGAATTGTAAAGAAAGCTGCACTAAGCTGCAAATGCTGGATGACTGGTAAGCAATATCTAAAAATCCTCATAGGGGAATATATGAAGCATTCTACTCAAGAATCAGAAAAGTATTTTCAAAATTGCAAGACTCATTCCTAAAGGTTTCTATATGATTTGTTATGAATATGTTTGCATGAACACATTCATATATATATATACACATTAAGCAAATATCTTTATCTTCCCTCTCTTATCCTCTTATAGCAAGCTGTACTGACTTTACATCACACTATTTAAGTACTGTTAACTTTACATTATAATATTTAAGTCACAGGCTATCAAGGACAGGAGTGAACATCACCCAAAGATTTTGCATCCTCTTCTGCAGAGTAACTACAGATGTGCCTCAACTTACAATGAATGGGGTTATGCCCCACTAAATACATCATAAGTTGAAAACATCGTAAGTAAAAAATACACTTAATACACCCAACCTACCAAACTTCATTGCCTAGCCCACCTTAAACATGTTCAGAACATGTACATTAGCCTAAGCTGAACAAATGATCTAACACAAAGTCTATTTTATAATAAAGTGCTGACTATCTCATGTAATTTACTTAACACTGTACTGAAAATAAGAAACAGAGTGACTGTATGGGTATTCCAAATATGGTTTCTACTGATTGCATATGGCTTTCACACCACTGTAAAGTTGAAAAATCCTGACTTGAACCCTCGTAAGTCAAGAACCATCTATGTATTTTCAGTTGCACAAAAGAAAGTTGTAATCTGGCTGGATGTGCTGGTTCACGCCTGTATTCCCAGCACTTTGGGAGGTCAAAGCGGGTGGATCATGAGGTCAGGAGTTCGAGACCAACCTGGCCAATATGGTGAAACCCCATCTCTACTAAAAACACAAAAAATTAGCTGGGGGTGGTGGCGCACACCTGTAGTCCCAGCTACTCAGCAGGCTGAGGCGGGAGAATCACTTGAATCCGGGAGGCAGAGGTTGCGGTGAGCCGAGATCATACCACCGCACTTCAGCCTGGGTGACAGAGCAAGATTCCCGTTTCAAAAAAAAAAAAAATGTTGTAATCTTAGATAAGGTACAGCTTTGCTGTTACCTTTATTTGAGACAAAGTATATGGTGTAAGGAGATGTGTATGGATACCAGCTGGCAAGGGGTAGACTATGATGGTTAATTTTATGTGTCAACTTGACTGGATTATGATATCCTGGTATCCAGTTATCTAATCAAACACCAGTCCAGATGTTGCAGTGAGAGTTAATTTTTAGATGTGATTAAAATTTAAACCAGTATGCTTGACGTAGACGGCCCCATAATGCAAGTTGGCCTCATCCAATCAGTTGAAACCCTTAAGAGCAAAGACTAGGTTTTCTGAAGAAAAAGGGATTCAACAACATCAACCCTTAACCTGAATTTATACTGGGCCAGTGTGCCCTACAGATTTCACACTTGCCAGCTCCCAAAGACATGAGCTACTTTCTTAAACTAAATTTTTTTCTCTCATTAGTTCTGTTTCTCTGGAGAACCCTGACTAATACAATCCATAAAACACTTTATATTCACTTAACAGTTCCTCTTTTAAAAAACTGGAAAGACTAGCTTTCTGAAGGGCCTAGAAACTTTCATTACAAAATGATGGCATTGGCTATGTCTGTATGAATTACAAAGGAAATACTACTACTACCCCCCCAACTCTCAAAAAAAGTTGGTTCATGTAAACTGGCGATCTATGAAATGAAATAAAAACAAAAACGACAAAATACCATGAATAGTATGCCACCATTTACCAAAAAAAAGGTGAGGGAGAAGAGAACACTTTAATATACAAAAGTTCTCAGAAAGAATAAATAAAAATTAAATCTAGATAGGTCTAATCCATACAAATAAAGCATGACTTTTATCTCTTCATGTTAACTTCAAAAAAGTAACAAAATGGTTCACAACAGAAAAATCCAACAGTTCTGATGTGGAATCAAGTTTTTAAATCATACAAACAGGTCAATTTTGTAAATGAATTAAAAAATCATTATTTTCTTTAAAGTATCTCTTATGGCTGGGTTTGACGGCTCAAGTCTGTAATTCTAGCACTTTGGGGGGCCAAGGCAAAAGGATCACTTGAGGCCAAGAGTTCACCTGGGCAACACAGTGAGATCCCGTCTCCACAAAAATTTTTAAAATTTGCCAGTCATGGTGGCAGATGCCTGCAGTCTCAGCTATTTGGGAGGCCAAGGCAGGAGGATTACTTAAGCCCAGGAGTTCAAGATTGCAGTGACCTATGATTGCACCACTGCACTCCAACCTGGGCAACATAGCAAGACTCTGTCTCTTCAAAAATAAATAAATAAATAAGGTATCTATTATTATTCAACTTTTAAAGAACAATTTTATCTTATAATTAGCTTTATAAGTTTTTATAGCAGAATTAATCCTTACAGTTTAACTGCACTTTATCCAAAATATGAACCATGGAATTAAGCATATTCTTTTTAAAAATGAAATGCCAAGTACTTTTTGTAGCCATCTAACCTTTTTTTAAAACTCAAAAGGAAATCTACATCTCGTATCTTCATCACAAAAACACCAAAAAGAGTTCATTATCTTACTGGTGCCATCTCCATGTTATTGATCTGGGCCTCATGAAAGCCTCCATCTGACATAACTTCTTCTTCTGTTTCTTCTTCTGCTGTAGCAACATTTCTCCGCTTGAATAACTGAAATATAAAAGATTGGTGGTAAACGTAAATTCTAACACAAGGGAGTTCAACATTCAAATACTAGGCACCCCATTCAAAGTGGAGTCTTTGAAAATCATTTTTAAAATTCTAAAGTCATCGGCTTTTACTGATGAGTAACCATTTCAGATTTCTCCACAGTCTTATAATCAAATACAATTAACTATCACAATGTGTTATAAACAACACTTGATAAGGTAAAACTTACTAAGAGAGGGCTGATACTACATGACATGAAAAAAAAAGGTTGGAAAAAGGAGCTGGGTCATGCTTGGACATTTTCCTCATCCCTTTATGTAAAGTATACATCAGGACAGTCCTAACAACGTACCAGGGAAAATGAAAATAAAAACGATGTTCAAATGACTTAATACTTCCCTCCTAATCTCCAAAGACGGTGGACTGAGGCTTCTGACCTTCCCAACCTATCCAGCAACCAGTGGCAACAAATGATGACTGCTTAAGCACTACCTTTAAAGCAGCCCCGTTAATTTGCATAGGCAAAGGAGACTAGTTCTCTCCAAAGTCAGCCAACTAGGGTGATTACCATTATATTCTTATGAGTCCTGGGCAGCACATTTATTCATCAAGCCATGATGGAGTAACAGTAACTTACCCTCTCTCACCCTAAACAACTGAAAACAGACAAAATACATAAAATAATGTTTCAGCCATTGAACAACAAGAAGCACAGAGCAGTGATCTCTCAGAAAGCAACACCCAAGATAAGCCCCATTACTGCCTGAGATTACTACGCAGACAGTTCCAGGCTGCACTGCAGGGAAGGTAAACTCAAACAGAGTTTAGATGCTCCTTGAATGAGGAAATTAACAGTTCAGAGCTGAGAAGGCCAAGAGACCTAAAGTTCGCAAGGCAGAGTACAACATAGAAAGAACACCCAAGATCTACAGGAAGTTCCCTCTGAGATTTAACTTAATACTAATCAGCACATAATCATATTCTTCCAGAAGACAGAAGCAGAGATAGTACTTCTCAACTCATTCTAGGAGATCAGCATTACTGTAATACTAAAACCACCTACTGAAGACCTATTTAACAGTAGTTTCTTTTACCCAGTACATGTCCAGCTATCAAGAAAAAAATACAAGGCATATTAAAAGATAAAAAACACATTTTAAAGCAACAGAGCAAGTATCAGAACCAGATTCAGCTACGGCAATGATATGGGGATTATCGGACCAAGAATTTAAAACTACGATTAATATGCCGAGGGCTTTAAATGAATAAAGTGGACACTATACAAGAACAGATAGGCAATGCAAGGAAAGAGATGGAAATTCTAAAAAAAGAACTAAAAAAATGCAAGAGATCAAAAACAACAGAAATGAAGAATGCCTTTGATCGACTTTTTAGTAAACAAGACACAGCTAAGGAAATAATCTCTGAGCTTAAGGAAATCTCATTCAAAATCTTTAAAACTGAAAAAAAAAAACAACAGAAAAAGGACTGACAAAAGTAGAATAGAGTATCTATGAACTGAAACAACTACAAATGGTATAATAAACATGGAATGGAAGTATCAGGAGGAGAGGAAAGAACAAAAGAAATATTTGACACAATAATGACCGAGAATTTCCCCCAAATTAGTATCAGACACCAAACTGGCAGGCCACGGCTCACTAATGCAGGGCTCCATAACAACTGTTGCAGCACTGAGTGGTTAAGTTAAATATTAAAAGCTGAAAAAAGTCAGTGCCCTTATACAAAGGCTGGAATGTAACAAAAGCCCACCAAGAGTTTTGCCTGGGCCTTAAAACATAACAAAGAAACTCCCCAGGCCTCCACAAACAAGTTTATTGGAGATCTGAAAGAACGCCCCAAACCTCCCTGAGCAGGAGAAAAGATAAGGGTAATCACTCCAGCACCTGGATTAAGTAAATTTACTGAGACTCCAGAGGAAGATCTTCAAGACTCGGACCTTAGTTAGAGATTGAAAGAAGTTAATCGCTTATGTCTTCAGATAAATACACACTTACATGTAGACATATAGCTTAAAAGGTATATAATATCTGGAAAACTTTGTAATTTTGAGTTGGTCTGGCAATAATTTCTAGGCCTTCTCCCTGTAACCGGTTACAAAAATAAAAATTCTCTTCCTCCCCAGTTCATCTGCCATCTCGTTATTGGGCCACGAGAAATAGCAGCCCAACCCTCAGTTTGGTCTGGGAACAAAACCACAGGAAGCCCAGAGACCACCAAGCTGGACAAAGGCCAAAAAAATCCCACTAAACGTAGGGATATCATTTTCAAACAATAGAAAATCAGAAATAAAGGAAAAACAATCCTAAAAGACAGGGGGAAAAACACTGTACTTACACATGAATAAAGATAAGAATGATAACCACACATGCCAGAAGAAAGTGAAGTGAAATATTTGAAGTGTTGAGAGAGAAAACCACCAAACTAGAAACTCTGAACCTTGCAAAATCATCCTTCAAAAGTGAAGAGATGAAATAAAGATTTTTTTCAGAATACTAACGAAATTTATTGTCAGGAGACCTGCTTTCCAAGAAATGTTAAATGAAATTCTTTAGCAAAAAGGAAAATTATATAGGTCAGAAACTTGGATCTACATAAAGGAAGAACACTAAAGAATGAATAAGTGAATGTAAAATTAAAACATTTTAAAAATTGATTTAGCAGGTAAAATTTTGTTTAAAATAGCAACAATGCATTTGATTATGTATGCTAATGTAAATATATATGAGATTACATATATTTCTGTATAAGTTAAATGAGTAACAGCAATGATACAAGGAATGGAAGGGAGAAACAGGATTATCTCATAGTAAGATACACTACCTGTGAAGAGGTATATAGTGTTTTTTAAAGCAGATTTGAGGTAGTTGTAAATATACATTTACAATCTAGGACATTCTAGGACAACCACTAAGCAAAGTAAAAAAGTACAACTGATATGCTAAGAAAGAGAAAATGGAAATCATATAAAATGCTCAAATAAAACCACAAAAGCAGAAAAAGAGTGAAAGACATAACTAGAAACAAAAAACAAGGGTAACAAATAGAAATCAGTAATGAATACAGTGAGTATCAATCCAACTATCTTCGCAATTTCTTTGTCAATAGTCTAAGTGCATCAATTAAAAGAGAATGTCAGATACATCTTGGAGTCATCCTATTCAAGGGTGAGGGAACTGGGGTATTATTTATACATCATCTTCCATCATCGGTTCAAGGTTGTTGGGGAATGTTAATTTTCTAGTACCTGCAACCTGCTACACAGATGCAAAATTGGAATTCAGTGGTCACAGAAAGTCCTCAGGTAAAGAAACACAGGTTCTGACATGTAGAAGTTGGGCCTGCATACAATGCAGGGGTGACGGTAAGGGCAGGAAACAGAAGAGGTCAGCTATAAGATACCTTTATATTTGTCAACATAATCACTCTACACCTTTACATTTAGTCCCACAATTCCTTGAAAGTACGCAGTATGTCCCACAATGCAAATCATTTTGCTTATACAATGTATTCCTTCACTGATTTTAATTTAATTGACTGAAATATTCAGTTCAATATTCTAAATAAATCAGCATTTTGGCAAAAAATAAAGACTAAAAGAGATTGTCAAAGTGGATCACAAAAACAAGAACCAACTGGATGTGGTTTACAAGAAACCTACTTTAAATAAAAACACAGATTAAAAGTAAATAGATGGAGAAATATATATCATATTAACACCAATTAAAAGAAAGAAGAGTTGGCCACGCATGGTGGCTCATGCCTGTAATCCCAGCACTTTGGGAGGCCAAGGCAGGCAGATCACATGAGGACAAGAGTTCAAGACCAGCCTGGCCAACATAGCGAAACCCCATCTCTACTAAAAACACAAAAATTAGCCAGGCATGGTGGTGCATGTCCTGGTAGACAGAGGTTACAGTGAGCTGAGACCGCACCCCTGCGCTCCAGCCTGGGCCACAGAGCGAGACTCTGTCTCAAAAAAAGAAAGTGGAGTTATCTGTAATAATTTCAGACACAGCAGATAAGGCAAGTTATCAAGGGTAACTTTTATCAAGGATAAAAATAAGGATAAAAAGGTCATAAAAATAAGGATAAAAAGACATAATAATGCTTAGCGTGCATAAGCCTAACAACAAAGTGTCTATGTAGGCAAAAACTGACAGAATTGCAAGGAGAAATAAATGAAGTCACTATTACAGTTGGACACTTCAACGCCTATCAGAAATGGACAGATCAAGCAGGGAGAAAACCAGTAAGGACATAATTGAACTCAACATCAATCAACTGAATATAATGAATATCCACAGATTATGTCACAGAAGAAATAACAGAACACACATTTTTACACTCACATCAGATATTCATCAAGATAGACCACATTCTGGACCATAAAACAAAACTTAACACATTCAAAAGAACAAGTCATAAAATGTCTCCTCTCCGGCCACAATAAAATTAAATTACAAATCAATAACAGAAATATAATCGAAAAAAAAAAAAAAAAAAAACCCAAATACTTGGGAGATTAAATAACACACTTCTAATAACACATAGGTCAAAAAAGAGATCTCAAGATAAATTTTAAAATATTTTTAGCTAAATGAAAATAAAGGCACAACTTATCAAAATCTGTGGGATGAAGTGAAAGCAGTGCTTAGAGGGAAATTCGTAGCATTGAATGTATTTACCAAAAAAGACAAAAGATCTAAAATCACCTAATCAATCACCTTAAAAAAACAGAAAAAGCAGCGAATTAAATCTAAAGTTAGCAGAAGAATAAAAATAAGAGCAGATATCAATGTAACTGAAAACAGGAAATCAACAGAGAAAAATCAATGATAAAAACCAAAAGCTTGTTCTTTGAAAAGATCAATTAAACCATAAACCTCTAGCCAAGCAGACTAGCAAAAAGAGAAGAGGACACAAACTCCTAATATCAGAAATCAAAGAAAGAAATCACTACAAATCTCATGAAGATTAAAAGGACAATAAAATAATACTGGCCAGGCACAGTATACTGGCTCATATCTGTAATCCCACCACTTTGGGAGGCCAAGGCAGGCAGGTCACTTGAGGACAGGAGTTCAAGACCAGCCTGGCCAACATGGCGAAACCCCGTCTCCACTAAAAATATAAAAATTAGCCAGGTGTGGTGACAGGCGCCTGTAATCCCAGCAACTCAGGCGGCTGAGGGACCAGAATCGCCTGGATCCGGGAGGCAGAGGTTGCAGTGAGCCAAGATGGCACCACTACACTCTAGCCTGGGTAATAGCAAGGCTCTGTCTCAAAAAAATAAAATTAAAAAAAGAATGCTATGAACAATTCTAATGCTACAAATTTTATTACCTAGATAAAATGAACCACTTTCCTGAAAGCCACAAACTACCAATAACTCACACAAGAAACAATATAAAAATAGGCCTGTATTAAAAGAAACTGAACCAATAATAACCTTTCAAAACAGAAAACACCAGGACCAGATGGGTTCGCTGGTGAATTTTATAAAACACTTAGGAAAGAAATTATACCCATTCTCTATCATCTCCTACACAAGATAGAAGCAGAAGGAATCCTTCCCAAGTCATTCGGTAGAGGCCAACATCAGAGTATTCCAAAACTCGACAGAGACATCATAAGAAAACTACAGACCAACATGTTTTATGAACACAGGTGCAAAACCCTCAACAAAACATTAGCAAAACAAACCCAACAATGTATAAAAAGAATCACATACTATGATCAAGTGGGATTTATCCCAGATGTAAATTATTGGTCCAACGTTTGAAAATCATTAATAAAATCCATCACATCAACAAACTAAGGAAGAAAAATCACACAACCATATCAACAGATGCAGACAAAGCATATGAAAAAAAATCCCACACCCATTCACGATTTTAAAAATTCTCATTCCTCAACTTGACAAGGAATATCCAGAAAAAACCTACAGCTAACATCATACTTAAATGGTATGAAACTAGAAGCTTTTCTGCTAAGATCAGGAGCGAGACAAGATTTCCTCTCACCACTCCTTTTCAGCACTGTATTGCAAGTCCTAATGGATTCATTAAGACAAGAAAAGGGAAAAAGGCATGCTGATGAGAACGGAAGAAATAAAACCATCTGTTTTTCTCAGATGACATAGTTGTCCACATGAAGAATTCAAAATAATCAATGAAAAAAAACCTCTGGAACTAATAAGCAATTATAGCAAGGTTGCATGATACAAGGTTAATATACAAAATTCAACTGCTTTCCTATACACCAGCAATGAACAAGTGGAATTTTAAATTAAAAACAGTGTCATTTACATTACACTCCCAAAAAACAGAATACTTAGGTATGAATTTAACAAAATATATATGAGATTTCTACGAGGAAAACTACAAAGCTCTGATGAAACAAATCAAAGACCTAAATAACTGGAGAGGTATTATTCCTATCTATACAGGAAGACTCAACATTGGCAAGATGTCAGTGCTTCCCAACTAGACCTATATATTTAATGCAATTACAACCCCAGAAAGTTATTTTCTATCACCAAGATGATTCTAAAATTTATATGGAGAGGCAAAAGATCCAAAATAGCCAACAAAATACTGAAGGAAAAGAACAAAGTTAGAGGACTGACTCTACCCAACTTCAAGCTTTATTGTAAGCAAGACAGCGTGGTACTGGCAAAAGAACAGACATACAGATCAATGAAACAGAATAGAGAGCCCAGAAATAGACCTCATAAATCTAGTACAATGATCTTTGACAAAGAAATGGATAAAATACAACGGTGCAAAGGTACTGTTTTCAATAAACAGTGCTGGAGTTCAACAAAGTATTAACAAAATTCAACAGCACATTAAAAGGATCATTCAATATGAACATAAAGGATTTACCTCAGGGATACAAGGATGGTTCAACATACACAAATCTATGAATGTGAATCACGTTAACAGAACGAAGGACAAAAACGTATGATTGTCTCAATAGATGCAGAAAAAGCACGAGACAAATTTCAACATCCTTTCATAAAAACTCAACAAATCAGGTATAGAAAGAATTTACTTCAACACAATAAAGGCCATATATGAGAAGCCAATAGCTAGCATCATACTAAACAGTGAAAAGTTGAAAGCTTTTCTTCTAAGATCAGAAACAAGACAAGGATGCCCACTCTTGCCATCTTCACTCGACATGGTGTTGGAAGTCCTAGCCAGAGTGATTAGGCAAGAGAAAGAAATAAAAGGCATCTAAATTAAAAAGGAAGAAATGAAATTGTCCCTGACTGTAGAACACATGATTTTACATAGAAAAAACTCTCTTAAAGACTCTGCCAATAAACTGTTAGAAATAATATATGGATTCAGCAAAGTTGCAGGATATAAAATCAATAAACAAAAATGTGTAGCATTTCCATATACTAACAACAAACTATCTGAAAAAGAAATTAAGAAAACAATCCCATTTACGATGGTTACAAAAATAAAATAAAATACTTAGGAGTTAATTTAGCCAAAGAGGTGAAAGACCTGTACATTAAAAACTATATAAAACACAGATGAAACAAACTGAAATAAATGAATGGAAATATATTCTTATGTTCACGAATTAGAAGAACAGTATCAAAATGTTCATACTAACCAAAGCAATCTACAGATTCAATGCAACCTCTATCAAAATTCCAATGATATTTCTCACAGAAATTTTCTAAAATCCTAAAATTCATACAGACCCACTAAAGACCCCAAATAGCCAATGCAATCTTGAGCAAAAATGAACAGAGGAGGCTTCACACTGACTGATTTCAAAATACAACTGACCCTTAAATGACACAGGCATCAGGGGAGCCAATCCCCTATGCAGTCAAAAAGCTGCATATAACTTTTAACTTCCCTACAGCCTAACTACAAATAGGCTACTATTGACTGGAAGTCTTAGCAATGACACAAACACTAAATTAATACATTTTGCATGATATATATATTATATGCTGTATTCTTACAATAAAGTAAGCTACAAAAAAAATGTTATTTAGAAAATCGTAAGGAAGAGAAAATATAGTTACAATTCATAAAGTGGAAGTGGATCATCATAAGGGCCTTCATCTTCTCGTCTTCAAGTTGAGTAAGCTGAGGAGGAGGGAAGAGGAAGGGTTGGTCTTGCTGTCTCAGAAGTGGTAAAGGCAGGGGAAAATCTGCATTTAAGTGGACCCAAGCAGTTCAAGACCTTGTTCAAGGGTCAACTGTATGCTACACACTATAGTAATCAAAACAGCAAGGTCTTCGGCATGAAAACAAACACATAGAGCAATGAAACAGAATAAACAGCCCAGAAGTAAATCCACACATTTATGATTAATTGATTTTTCTACAAAGGTGCCAAGAACACACAACAGGGGAAGAACAGTCTGTTCAATAAATGGGGCTCAAAAAATTAGATATCCACGTCCACAAGAAAGAAACTGAACTCTTATCCCACACCATAAACAAAAATTAATTCAATATGCATTAGAGACTGAAACGTAAGACCTGAAACTGTAAAACATAGGGAAAAAGCTTCCTGACACTGGTCTAGGCAATGATTTTTTGGATGGGACCCCAAAAGCACAGGCAACAAAAGCAGGTAGACAAATGGGGTTACATCAAACTTTTTAAAAAGCACAGCAGAGGAATCGAAAGAGTGAAGAGAATTTATGCAATGGAAGAAAATATTTGCAAACCGTACATCAGATAAGGGGATACTATCCAAAATATATAAGGAACTCAAAAATAACTCAACAGTAAGAAAACAATCTGATTTTAAAATAGGGAAAGAACTTAAAGAGACATTTCTCAAAAGACAACATAAAATGGCCAATAGGTATATGAAAAAATGCTCACCATCACTCATCACCAGGAAAATACAAATTGAAGCCATAATAAGGTATTACCTCATACCTGTTGGAATGACAATCATCAAAAAGATGAAAGATGGCATGTTGGTGAGGATGCTGAGAAAAGGAAACCCTTGCACATTGCTGATGGGAATGTAATTTATTATAGTCAGTATGAAAAATAGTATGGAGGCTCCACAAAAACTAAAAGAATTACCATATGATCCAGCAATCCCACTACTGGGCACATAACCAAAGGAAAGGAAGTCGGTATGTCAAAGAGATATTTGCATTCCCAGGTTCACTGTAACATTATTCACAATAGCCAAGATATGGAATCAACCCAAGTGTCCATCTCAGATGAATGGATCAAAAAAGTGTGGTACAGACCAATGTTCTTAAAAACAGATCAATGTTCTTAAAAATGAAAGAAATCCTATCATTTGCAACAACATGGATGAACCTGGAGGACATTATGTTAAGGAAATAAGGCAGATACAGAAAGACCACATAAACATCTCACTTTTATGTGGAATCTAAAAAAGTCAAACTCATAGATGTAGAGAATATAATGGTTGTTAATAAGTGTGGAGGATTGGGGACAGGAAAGGCTGGATAGATGTTGGTGAAGGGCTTCAAAATTTCAGTTAGGAAGAGTAAGTTCAAGAGATCTATTGTACGACAAGGTGACTATAGTTCATAACAATATATTGTACATTTGAAAACTGTTAAGACAATAGATTAGCCAGGTATGGTGGCTCACACCTGTAATCCCAGCACTTTGGAAGGCTGAGGACAGAGGATCATTTGAGACCAGGAGTTCAAGACTCATCTGGGCAACATAGCAAGACCCTGCCTCTACAAAAAAGCAAAAAATCAGCTGGGCAGCATGGCACTGGCCTGTAGTCCCAGCTACTCGAAAGGCTAAGGTGGGAGCTCCAGGCTACGGTGAGCCACGATCACACCACTGCACTCCAGCCTGGGTGACAGAGTAAGACCTTGCCTTAAAAAAAGAAATCCTGCTGAGACTGTAGATTTTAAGTGTGCTTAACACAAAATGATGAGTATATGAGATGATCTGTATATTAATTTGCTTGATTCAGCCATTCCACAATATACACATATTTCAAAACATCATACTGTACACCATAAATATATACAATTTTATTTGCCAATTGAAATATCCGTATTTAAAAAAAAAAAAAAAAGGTCCAAGCCGGGTGTCATGGCTCATGCCTGAAATCCCAGCACTTTGAGTGGCCAAAGTGGGGGAATCACGATGTCAGGAGATTGAGACCATCCTGGCCAACATGGTGAAACCCGTCTCTACTAAAAATACAAAAATTAGCTAGGCGTGGTGGCACACGCCTGTAATCTCAGCTACTCAGGAGGCTGAGGCAAAAGAATTACTTGAACCAGGGAGTCGGAGGTTGCAGTGAGCCAAGATGGCACCACTGCACTCCAGCCTGGCGACAAGAGCGAGACTCTGTCTCAAAAAAAGAGGAAGAAGAAGAAGAAAGGTGCAAAGGGGGAAAATGGTGCTGGAACAACTGGACACACACAGACAAAAAAAATAATAAATCTAAACCACAGGTCTTACACCTTTCATTCACAAAAATTAACCCAAAACAAATCACAGTCCTAAATGCAATAAAATAAAAAACTAGGTCAGGCGCACTCGCTCGCGCCTGTAATCCCAGCACTCTGGAAGGCTGAGGTGGGTGGATCACCTGAGGTCAGGAGTTCAAGACCAACCTGATCAACATGGTGAAACTCCATTTCTATTAATACAAAAATTAGGCCGGGGCAGTGGCTCACACCTGTAATCCCAGCACTTGGGGAGGCTGAGGCAGGTGGATCACAAGGTCAGGAGTTCAAGACCAGCCTGGCCAACGTGGGGAAACCCCGTCTCTACTAAAAATACAAAAATTAGCTGGGCATGTTGGCACATGTCTGTAATCCCAGCTACTCAGGGGGCTGAGGCAGGAGAATTGCCTGAACCGGGACCCAGGAGGCAGAGGTTGCAGTGAGCCAAGATTGCGCCACTGCACTCCAGCCTCGGGTACAGAACGAGACTCCATCTCAATCAACCAACCAACCAACCAAACAAACAAACAACAACAAAAAATTAGCCAGGCGTGATGGAAGGCATCTGTAATCCCAGCTACTCAGGAGGCTGAGGCAGGAGAATCGCTTGAATCCAGGAGGTGGAGGTTGCAGTGAGCCAAAGATTGTGCCATTGCTCTCCAGCCTGGGCAACAAAAGCAAAACCCTATCCCCACCCCCCCAAAAAAAAAAAAAAAAACTGAAAAACTCCTACAAGGTAATACAGGAGAAACGGTGGAGTTCCTAGGATTGGTAATGATATTTTAGATACAACACCAAAGGCATGATCCATGAAATAACTGGTAAGCTCAACTTTGTTAAAATTAAAACATTCTGCTCTGTGAAAGACACTACCAAGAGAATGAAAAGACAAGCCACAGACTGGGAAGAAATATCTGCAAAATATCTAATGAAAGACTAGTATTCAAAATATATAAAAAACTTAAAACTTAACAAGAAAACAAACAACCCACCTAAAAATGGGCCAAAGACCTTTAAAGACACTTCACTAAAGAAGATATGTAGATGGCAAACAAGCATATGAAGAGGTAATCCATATTATATGTCATCAGGGAAACGCAAACTAAACGAGATACCACTACCTACCTATCAGAATGGCCAAAATCCAAAACCACTGCTAACACCAAATGCTGGCAAGGCTGTGGAATAGGAACTCATATTCATTGCCAGTAGAAAAGGCAAAATGGTACAGCCACTTTGGAAGACAGTTTAGCAGTTTGTTACAAAATTAAACATACTCGGCCAGGTGCGGTGGGTCATGCCTGTAATCCCAGCACTTTGGGAGGCCGAGGCAGGTGGATTACCTGAGGTCAGGAATTCAAGACCAGCCTGAGCAACATGGTGAAACCCTGTCTCTACTAAAAATACAAAAATTAGCCAGGTGTGGTGGTAGGCGCCTGTAATCCCAGCTACTCAGGAGGCTGAGGCAGGAGAATCACTTGAACCTGGGAGGCAGAGGCTGCAGTGAACCAAAATCGTGCCACTGCACTCCAGCCTAGGCAACAGAGCAAGACTCCGTCTCAACAACAGCAACAAAAATTAAACATACTCTTCCATAAGATCAGCAACAATATTCCTTGGTATTCATAAAAAACAACAACAACAACAAAAACTGGAAGTGTCTATCTACACAAAATCCTGCCCACAAATGTATATCAGAGTTTTATCCGTTAACTGTCAAAACTCAGAAGCAACCAAGATGTCTTTCAGCAGGTAAACGGATAAACTACGGTGCATCCAGACAATGGAATATTATTCAACACTAAAATGAAATGAGCTGTGAAGCCATGGAAAGACATGAAGGAACATTAAATACATATTATTAAGTGAAAGAGGCCAATCTCAAAAGGCATACACATTGCATGATTCCAGCTATATGACATTCTGGAAAAGGCAAAACTATAGAGACAGTAAAAAGATCAGTAGTTGTTGGAGGTTGGGGGAAAGGGGGACAAACAGGTAGAGCACAGATTTTTAGAGCAGGGAATCTACTCTGTGTGATATCAAACGCACAGAATGTACAATACTAGGAATAAACTCTAATATAAACCATACACTTTGAATGACAATGATGTGTCAATGTAGGTTCACTAATTATAACAAAGGTACCACTCCATGGGGGATGCTGACAATGCCGGAGGCTATGCATGTGTAGGGGCAGAGAGTATATAAGAAATCTCTGTACTATCTGTTCAATTTTGAGGGGAACCAAAAACTGCTTTAAAAAAATTAAATAAGGTCTTTATAAAAATAGTGAAATAAACTTTTTTCAGACACACACAAACTGAATGAATTCATCACCAACAGGCCAGTCCTGTAAGAAAATGTCAAAGGATGTTCCTTAGATAGAAGGAAACTAACACCAGATGAAATACAGATCTACAAAAAGGAATAAAGACCATCAGAAATAGTAATAATGTGGTACGATATTTTTTTAAACTTTTCTCATTAGAAAAAAAAAGTATTTAAAAGAAACCATTGAGGCCAGGCACAGTGCCTCACACCTGCAATCCTAGTGCCTTGGGAGGCTGAAGCAGGAGGATCACTTGAGGTCAGGAGTTTGAGACCAGCCTGGACAATATAGTAAGACTCTGTGTCTACAAAAAATAATAAAAAATTAGCCAGGCACGGTGGCGCGTGCCTGTAGTCCTAGCTACTTGGGAGGCTGAGGTGGAAGGACCACTTGACCCTGGGAGCTCAAAGCTGCAGTGAACCATGATGGCACCACTGTACTCCAGCCTGGGCAACAGAGGGAGATCCTGTCTCAACAAAGACAGATAATAACAAGTGTTCCAAGAACGTGGAGAAACTGAAACCTTCATACATTGCTAATAAAAATGCAAAATGGTACAGCTTTTGTAGAAAACAGGTTGGCAGTTCCACAAAATATTAAATGTAGATTTACCACATAACCCAGAAATTCCACTCTCAGTACACTGTACTAAGAGTTGTACTTAGCATACTGTATAAGTACATACATAGAAATAAAAACATACATCCACAAAAAAACTTGTATGTGTTCACAGTAGCATTATTTACAATAGTAAAAAAAGTTAATCCAAATGTCCAACAACCGAATCAATAAACAAAAAGTGGTATATCTGCACAATGGAATATTTAGTGAGAAAAGGGAATGAGGTACCAATACATGTTACAACATGGATCAATCTGTAACACACTCTACTAAGTTAAAGAAACCAATCACAAAAGACCACATATACTATATGATTCCACTTACATGAAATGTCCAGAATAGGCAAATCTATAGAGACAGAAAGTAGATGAGGGTTGAGGGGTGCTAAGTGGGAAGCAGAGGGAATGGAGAGTGACTGCTAATGGGCATAAGGGTTTTGTTAGCGGGTGACCAAAATGTTCTAAAATTGGTTGTGGTGAAGTTCTGGAACTCTATGAATATACTAAAAACCACTGAATTATACACTTCAAGTGGGTGAATTGTACAGTATGTGAATTAAATATCAATGAAACTGTTTCAAAGCCAATGCTAGCTAACAGAAAGCTGGAGTGACTGTATTATAATGTCAGACAAGTTGGTTTAAGATAAATAATATATCAGAAAGTAGGTAATTTCATAATGATCAAGGAGTCAGTCAATCAAGACGATGTAAGAACCCTAAACGTTTATATATCTATTCAACTAGGAACAGAAGAGAACTTTCTTAACGTCATATGACATTTTGGGCTCAATGAAATTTTAAGTTTTTAAAGAAACTCTTTAAAAAAGTTTTTCTTTAGTATACTGTATAAGTACATACATAGATATAAAAACTTTTTAAAAAGAGAGATAACTTCCCTAATCTCATAAAATATACACATGTATCACTTAACAAGAGTCTGAGAAATACATCAGACGACTTCATCATTGTGTGAACATCACAGATTGTAGTTACACAAACCTAGATGGAAAAGCCTACTACACACCTAGGAGATATGATACAGCCTATTGCTCCTAGGCTACAAACTTGTACAGCATGTTACTGTACTGAACACTGGAGGTACTTTTAACCCAAAGGTAAAAATCTGCATATCAAAATATAGAAAAGGTACAGTAAAAATATGGTAATTATAATCTTATGGGACCACATCATATATATGGCCCATAGCTAATGGAAACATAGTTATGTAGTACATGACTGTATATGAAAAACCTGTAATTAACATCATAAGTAATGAAAGACCCACTACTTTTCACCTAAGGTCAGGAATAAAACAGATAGGTCTGTTTTTACTATTTTCATTCAACACTGCACCATTAAGTTCTAGTCAATACAACCAAACAAGTTAAAGAAATAAAAGGCATCCAAATAATGGAAAATAAGGAAACTTTTATCTGTAGATGACATGATTACCTATGTAAAAAACCCAATGGAATCTATAACAAAGGGACTAGAACTAACAAGTGAGTTCAGTAAGCTTTAGGAGATCAGTATACAAAATTAAACTGCATTTCTACATATTAACAATGAACAACTGAAATCTAAAAAATAACAATTACAATAGCATCAATAAAAATGAAATCCTTGGGGAAAATGTGACAAAAGATAAAAATCTGTAAGACCTACACACCAAAAACTACAAATTGCCGAGAGAATTTAAAGATGACCTAACCCCCGCAGCAGGTCTCAGTAGCTGGCAGAGTGGAGAGGACGGGATGGGACAAGACCGGACAGCAACAGCCAGGCAGCCTAGCTTCACAAAGGCTCTCACGCTCCCCACCACCAAAATATCCAAGAGGAAGGAAGGTCAGCTCAGCTGAAGGGATAGGGAAGGAAGAGCCCAGGTGGAGATCCAGCACAGTTCTCAGCTAACCCTGCTCCTACAAAAGTGGAAAGGAAGCCAAAAAAGGCAGCAGGAAAGGATACATCTTCAGACAAAACAAAAGTGAAAAGGAAGGCAAAGAGAAAATACACCGAAGTGGCTAACCAAGAAACTAAACATTTACCTACAGAAAACAGAGAAACTAAACTGAGAAAGCCAGAGGAAAAAAAAGCCAAGTGTGATTAATATATACCTTGTCTCATGAGTCATTCCTGTCTCCCTTGTACTATCCACAGGAATTTTCTGAGTTTTTTTTGTTTTGTTTTTTTTTAATTGGAGTTTCACTCTTGTTGCCAAGGCTGGAGTGCAATGGCATGGTCTTGGCTCACTACAACCTCCACCTCCCGGGTTCAAGTGATCCTCCTGCCTCAGCCTCCCAAGTAGCTGGGATTACAGGCGCCCCCCACCACAACTGGCTAATTTTTGTATTTTTAGCAGAAATGGGGCTTCAACATATTGGCCAGTCTGGTCCTGAACTGACCTCAGCTGATCCGCTCACCTCAGCCTCCCAAAGTGCTGGGATTACAGGTGTGAGCCACCATGCCCAGTCCAGAAGAATATTTTTATAAACTATTTTGTAAATGTAAGTTTTTTAGTAGCTCTAGAAACGTTTTTAGAAGGAGGGAATCCCAACTCATCCCATTTTTTAGGTGTAAATGCTTTTTTTAAGAGGTGAAATAATTTGCTGGTTATTTTTTGGTACAAACAAAATAGTGTGGGATACTGAATTATGGCAGGCTTTGACATTCCACATATGAGGGGTTAGTTTTTATATCCTACAATAAAAAGCATACAAAATGGCAATATGGAATCACAGTTCTGCATTTAATGTCTTGAATATTTTAAATTACTTCTCTTCCTATGTTGTTTTTTAGCAGAATTGTTTCCTAAAGAAAACCACTCCTTGATCATGGCTCTCCCTATCAGAAATGTGCATACTCTGTAAAATCTTCAGTCATGGTAGTGCTGTTTTCCTAATAACCTTGTTAATGTACTGCAAAAGATTGAAAATTTGAATATGTAGTATATATGCTATTAAACTGTGAATTGGTGGGATGTACGTAGTAACTTAACATTTTAAGATACTGGTACCTGACAGCCTCTTAAAAATTTGCCTCCAGATTTTAAGCTGGAAATTCACTGGAATAACTGTTTAAAAAAGAATTACAATACACAGCTTTTTAGATTTTCAGTACATATGTTAAGAACTGTGTACAAATTGAAATGTCTGTATACTGATCCTCAACACAACCAATAAAATCTCAATTATAAAAAATAAATGTGGCCGGGCACAGTGGTTCACGCGACTGTGATCCCAGCACTTTGGGAGGCCGAGGCAGGCAGATCACCTAAGACCAGCATGGCCAATATGGTGAAACCTCATCTCTACTAAAAATACAAAAATTAGCTGGCATGGTGGTGGGCGCCTGTAATCCTAGCTGCTTGGGAGGCTGAGGCAGGAGAGCTGTTTGAACCAGTGAGGCAGAGTTTGCAGTGAGCTGAGACTGCGCCACTGCACTCCAGCCTGGGTGACAGAGTGAGACTCCATCTCAAAAAAAATAATAATAAAATAAGAAGAAAGAAAGAAAGATGACATAAATAAATGAAGATACTGTGCTCATGGGTCAGAGGACTCAAGATTTAACTTAAGAGTATCAATTCTCCAAACTGATTTATAGATTCAACATAATCCCAATCAAACTCCCAGTAGGCTTTCATGTACAAACTGAATAGCTGATTCTAAAAGTTCATATAAATGTGAAGGACCTATAATAACCAAAACAATGTTTTACTTTTTAAGGGATGAGATCCCGCTTTGACACCCAGGCTGGAGTGCAGGGGCACAATCATACCTCAGGTTGCTGCCTCAAAATTCTGGGCTCAAGCAATTCTCCCACCTCAGTCTCTTGAGTATCTGGGACTACAGGTGCATGCTAATTGGTTTTTGTTGTTGTTGCTGTTGTTTTGTTCTTTTTGTAGAGATGGTGTCTTGCCATCTTACCCAGGCTGGTCTCAAACTCCTGTGCTTAAGCGATCTTCCCGCCTCAGCCTCCCAAAGTGCTGGGTTTACAGGCATGAGTCACTGCGCCCAGACCAAAACAATTTTGAAAAAGAAAAAGTGCTCTAACACTACCTGATTTGAAACTAATCTTAAGGCTACAGTTATCAGCCAGCATGGTATTTAACCTATATAAATAGACCAATAGAACAAAGTAGAGGTCCAGAAACAGACCTATACAGATACAGTCAACGGTAAGTGTTTCCAAGGAAATTCAATAGGGAGAAATAATCTTTACAATAAATGGCACCTGAACAACTGGATAGCCATATTAAAAAAAAGAACCCTTAACATGTACCTCACATCAGAAATAAATGCTTGTTCTTTAAAATATACTTTTGTAAATGAAAAGGCAAGCCACTGACTGGGAGAAAATACGTGTAAAACATGTACCTAGCAAAAGACATATCTAGAAGACAATCGACTCAATTAAAAAATTTCACTGGAAAGGAATTTTTTTTAACAGACTTCACTAAAGCAGATACACAGCAAATAAGCCCATGAAAAGATGCTCACTGGTGATCTATTGTATAGCATGGTGACTACAGTTAATAATAATGTATTACATAAGTCAAAATTGCTAAAAGAGTGAATATTAAATGTTCGCACCACAAAGAAGTATATAAGATGATAAATATACACAATTATTATTTGCCAATTAAAAATAAACTTTTTTAAAAAAGAAAAGATGCTCACAACTTTATTTATTAGGTGAATGAAAACTGAAACCATCATGGAGTACTTCTACATATCCCTCAGAATAGCTGAAATAGAAAAGACTGACCATACCAAGTGTGAACAACGATGTGTAGCAACTCAAACTCTCATACACTGCTCATGGGAAGGTAAAATAGTACAACCCATTTTGGCAAACAGTTGACAGCACCTTAAGTATACACCAGCAATACAACCCAGCCATATCACTTCTAGATACTTATCTGAGGGAAAAGAAAAGATATATCCACACAAAAAGCTGTCCATGAGTGTTCCTAACAATTTTATTTGTAATCAACAAAAACTGGAAATAATCCAAATTCCATCAACAAGTAAATGGATAAACCAATTGTTGTTTACCTATACAATAGAATACTACTCAATCATAAAATGGAATGAACAATTCATACATAAAACAATAAGTGAATACCAAAATGATTAAATTCTGTGAAACGAGAAAGAAAAAGAATACACGTTGCATAATTCCATTTATGGTAACTAATCAGTGGTAACAGAAAATAGATCAGAGGAAAGGGGTAGAGAAAAATGTACTAAAAAAGTATACTAGGAAACCTCTGGGTGAGATGAATATGTTCACAACTTAATTATGGTGATGGTTTTCACAGACTGTCAACCAGACTGTCATAAACCTATTTTTAAAAGATTCCATGTTAAATTCTGTGCATTCTTAATGATATTAAAGCACACATTATTTCATCCCTTTGGAGGATGCTAAGAAACCAACTCATTATTATGAAAAAATATATAGGAAGAGAATCAAGCATTTCTCTGTCCTATGTCAACTGTAGCTAAGGGAAAGGTCTTCTTTTGAGTGACCTTCCAGCTAATAAAAGCAGAAGGAATGATCACTGTAACCTCTACAAAAGTAATGGATCTAGGCAGGGACCATCAAACACTGCCAAAACTTGAGGTAAAAAGCTGTCGGGGCTCTTTATAATGACAGATCAGGCTGACAAAACCGGAATGTAAGGATTAGCCAAGTAATGAATTAAAAAATAGGCAAAACAACCAAATAGACATTTCTCCAAAGACATACAAATGCCAACAAGCATATGAAAAGATGCTCAACATCACTTATCGTTAGACAAATGGAAATCAAAACTACCATAAAATGTGTAGCCACTATGAAAAACAGTAGGGAGGCTATTGAAAATATTTAAAATGAAATCATCATATGATCTAGACATCCCACTTATGTGTATGTCCAAAAGAATTCAAAACAGAATATCAAAAGAGATATTTGCACACTTATGCTCATTGCAGCGTTATTCACATGGGCCAAGGAGGTGGAAGCAGCCCAAATGTCCACCAACAGATGAATAAAGAAAATGTGGTAATACATACAATGGAGTATTATTCAGCCTTAAAGAAAAAGGGATCCTGTCATAAGCTACAACATAGATGAACCTTGAAGTCATTATGCTGAGTGAAATAAGTCAGTTACAAGAGGACAAATATTGTATGAGTCTACTTATACGAGTTATCTAGAGAAATCAAAATCATGGAAACAGAAAGTAGAATGTCAGTTGTCAGAAGCTGGGAAAGGAGAAATGAGGAATACTTGTTTAATGTGGTATAGAATTTCAATTCTGCAAGATGGTTCTAGATATATGTTATATAACAATGTGAATATTGTTAACACTACTGAACTGCACACCTAAAAATGGGTAAGAGGAAGAATTTTGTTTTCACCATTAATAAAAATTTTTTAAAACGGTTAAGAGACAGTATCAAATACAACGTATGACTTAGTTTCTGACTCTAAGAAACAAACATAAGATTTTGTGACAATGCAGAAAATCTGAATGTTGACTAGATGCTTAATATTAAGAAACTAACTCTTTAAAGTATGATAACACTATTCTGAATGACCTTCCAGCAAATAAAAGCAGAAGAAATGATCACCGTAACTCCTATAAAAGTAATGGAACTAGGAAGGGACCATCAAAGACTGCTAAAACTTGAGGTGAAAAGCTGACAGGGCTCTTTGATGATTTTTAAGTTTAAAAATCTTTATCCAGGGCTGGGCACCGTGGCTCACTCCTGTAATGTCAGCACTTTGGGAATCCAAAGCAGGAGGACTGCTTGAGGCCAAGAGTTTGAGACCAGCCTGGGCAACATAGTGAGACCCCATCTCTACAAGAAAAGTTTTGAATCAGCCAGGCATAGTGGTGTGTGCCTGCAGTCCCAGCTACTAGGGAGGCTGAAGTGGATCACTTTGAGCCTGGGAGATTGAGTCTATAGTGAGTTGTAATGACACCACTACACTCCAGCCAGCATGGGCAACAGAATGAGACTGTCTCCAAAAAAGAAAAAAAGAATCTTTATTCTGTAGAGATACATACTGAAGTATTTACAGATAAAATAATTTGATAGCTGGGAATTGCTCAAGTAATCTAGGACACTATTTTACTTCTGTCTCAGTGCAATGTCTGGTGGTGAAGAATTCTTTGGTTGACAGCTTCCTTCTTTAAAGATGCTTCTCCACTGTCTTCTGGCTTGTATTGTTTACAATGAGAACTCTGATGTCATCCTTATCTCTGTTCCTCTGCATGTAACATGTCTTTACTCTGGGTGTTTTTAAAGGGTTTCTTTTTAAGATTAGGTTTGAGCAGTTTGGCTATGATGTGCCATGATATAGTTTTCTTCATCTTTCTTGTGTTGGGGATTCACTTAGTTCCTTCAATCAGTGGATTTACAGTTCTTCATTATAAAAGGTTTTCAGACATTATTTCTTTAAGTATTTTTTCTCTTCCACGCTCTCTTTTCCTTTGGGGACTCCAATTGTCTGTATTCAGGTTTCTTGAAGTTGTCCCATAACTCACTTGTGGTTTTTTTTGCCCTCGTGTGTGTGTGTGTGTGTGTGTGTGTGTGTGTGTGTGTCAGGGTGTGGGGAAAGGGGGGTATCACCTCTTTTTCATTCTTGATAGTTTCTATTCCTATGCCCAGAAGTTCACTAATCTTTTCTTTTGCAATTTCTAATTGCAATTAATCCCATTTGTGAATTTCTCATCTTGGACATCACAGTTTTTATCTCCAGGAGTTCAAATTGACTCTTTTCATACCTTTTTACTTTATTAGTTTTTTTTGTTTGTTTGTTTTTTTAAAAAGAGAGTCTCACTCTGTCACTCAGGCTGGAGCACAGTGGCACAGTCATAGGAATAAGCCTCAAATTCCTGGGCTCAAGCCACCCTCTCACCTCAACCTTGGGATTTAGGACCATAGTGTGCGGCACAAGTTTTTAACTTATTTATTTACTTTCTGGTAGAGACCGGGTCTCGTTATGTTGCTCCTGGGCTCAAGCGATCCTCCCATCTCAGCCTCCCAAAGCACTGGGATTATAGGCATGAACCACCATGCCTGGCAGAGTCTTTATCTTCCATATCTCTAACTTTTTGAACATATGGAATATGGTATGGTTATAATAACCATTTAAATTTTATTACCTGCTAACTCTAACTTATCTTTATCAGGTGAGTCAGTTTCAACTGATCATTCTCCCCATTGTGTTGTGTTTTCCTGCTTTTTTGCATATGTCACAATCTTTGGATGCCAGACAATGTCAATTTTACCTCATGTGCTAGGTATTTTTGTATTCCTATAAACATTCCTGAGCTCCATTTTGGTATACAGCTAAGTTATATGGAAACTTTTTGATCCTTCTGGACCTTGCTTTCATTTGTCAGGTTAAGTCTGGAGCAGCACTAAGTATACAGCTCATTAATCTTAACTACTGAGGCAAGGCTCTCCTAAATACTCTACCTAATCCCTCATGAATTATGAGTTTCTCCAATCTAGCTAGTGGGATAGGCACTATTTCCAGCCCTGTATAGGTACCAGGCACTGTTCCCTCTAATCCTTTAAAATGATATTTTCTCTAACCTTGGGTAGTTTCCTCAAACACGTGCTAATCAGCATTCTGCTGAATATCTGTGGAAAGCCTTTGAAGATTTTCAGGCTTCACTCAATATACAGGTCTCTCTTCTTTGATATTCCATCCTATGAACTCTATTTGCCTGGTATTCACAGACTCTCAGCTGCCTCAACGCAGCAAGGCTGTGGGCTCTGCCTTAGCGCCTTTTTCTATGTTTACAACTAGAAACTCAAAACAGTAAGCTGAGATAATCACAGGATTTATCTCATTTGTTTCCCATCTTTAGAGATCACTATCTTCCACTGCCTAATGCCTAGTGTCTTGAACCGCTGTTTTCATGTATTGTATCTGTTTATTCCTGGTTCCTTCAGGTAGGAGGGTAAATCCTGGTCCTAATACTCCATTTTGGCCAGAAGCAGACGTCTTTATAACTTTCCTGATACTCAAAATACCCCATTTTTACCCAATGGGAGCTAGTTCAAGTTAGCTCTGAGTCTTTTCAACAAAACTTCAGTGGTCTCAGGTAACTTCTTTGCTTTATAAAATATTCCCTATCTTTAACCAAGAACCAGTTATTTTTGCAAGGAACCTGGTTCCTTTGAAAGAAAAATTCTAAATACCTCAGAATGCCAGTGCTCACTGCAACAAGGTAATTTACTATTTCTAGGCCCTCTCAGGACAGGGCTGGTGTTTTGTTTTATTAAAGAAAATATATCATAAATTCCCAGTGATACTACCAATTCAAACTTACTTAACTTCTTTAATTTTCTTATTTACTTATTTTCTTAAAGTAAAAGTATCAGATTTCTAATATTAATATAAATATGAATTTCCTTTATTCATATACAAATATATATAGTTTCGTAATAACTACCAGTTTTATATGGTTACCAAAAGCAAGTGAAGATTCATTTATACTTCTCTTTTGTCGTTAAGATATAAACTAGCAGAGGAAATTAGTCAAATTACCATAGTTTAACGGTATATTAAATTAATTCTTCTCTGTGTGGCTTAGCCATAAGCATGACAAACCAAGTCACTTGTTTCCTGCTTTTTAATTTGAAGATTTCTTCTCTCATTTTGATTTAATTTTGTTTTACAGTTATTTAAAACATTTACATGATTCCAAAACCATACCTAGTCACGAACATTACATCTATTGGACATGCAGTTTACATGCACAGGCAGTTTGGTACCCTTAATAATCTTTTAAGTACTATAGGTCATGAAAAAAACAATCGCTCGTGCGATATTTAACTCTGAACAGCAAAGCTATGTCAACAGTATTCAAAACTGCTAGAAAAAAAATCAGCAACAGAAAATATTTTAAAAATGTACAACCACTTTCAAGACACGTTAAGTGTTATTAATGCAGTGATAAAAACTGTAGCGGCTGTTGGTTAAACAGCAGGTGAAATCAAAGGGCAAACTGACCAACATGCAACTAACACTACTAGCCAAAAGAAGCACTAACAAAAACTGGTTTGATAAAAGTGGAAGAACGAGATTGATTAACATATTAAATTTGTCAAAGACCATTTATAATGCAGTAAAAGGTTGGAAAACATGCAAGTTATGCAATTACTCAAGCAAAAATGTCTCAGCATGATAGACAACTGTGAAAATCTTTAAAATGGCATTAAATGAAATAATCCCAAAAGGGTAACAGAGGTCATACAGATTAAGAGATGTACCACGGTATCCAAATAGCTATAATCAATATCATTTAATCGTTAGTAGTTATAAGAGGTGGGCTAAGCATGCAAAGCAATGTTGTGACCATCACATTTTAATTATGCTTTCTTTCCAATCCTGCCCTGCAAAACAATCACAAGATTTGTGTCACAGCATGCCAGTACAACTTTTATCAGGTGGACCTAATGCTGCATGAGCCTGTGGAAAGAACACTAATTCAGATATGAAAAGATCTTGGTTCTACTTATCTGCTACGTAATCTTGGCCAAATCATTCAAACTCAAAATTCTGGTATAAAATAGAAACATGGTTTGTACCTGCACTGCTCTACAGAAATATAATGAAAGCCACAAATGAAATTTTAAAAATTTCTAGTAGCCACATTTAAAAAAGGAAATAAAATTAATTTTAATATTTTATTTAACCCATGTTTAGAATATTATTTCAGTATAAAAATTGAGATACTTATTTTTTCATACGAAATCTTCAAAATCCAATGTAAATTTTACACTTACATATATCAGTTTGAATTAGCCACATATTAAATGCTCAATAGCTAACTGTATGCTGTCATATTGGACAGCATAGCTCAACCATTTTCAAACTTTTCATGGGGAAACAGAAGCAGCATGAGACTCAACTGAGCCTCAAAGCTCCACGGAACATAAAAATTTTAACACTGCTGGTCTAGATTATTGCAAAGGTTCTTTCCAGTGAAAAAGACTATTATTCTTTATGGCAATGGTCACTTACACTGAACTGCTGTAACCACTTAGCTGAGTTTCAGATAAAAGACCAGTAATGCTATGAATTTATTTTCTATCCATTTCAGTGTTTTTACATACATATGCTTTATCTTGTCCATAATCAGACACTTAAAGACATTCACAATTATTGTGTAACTGTAATATATCAGAAAATAATAACCTACCTCAGAGTTTGGTTGAGATGATTAGAGAAGTTAATTCATTAAGTGCTTAGAATAGCAAACACTCAACAGTTAACTGTTATCATCAATACTTCATCATTAATCCACTACACTATCCTAGAACTGTCCAGCTCTATTCACGACAGGATTAAAACATATTATAGCTTTTCTTCCCAAGGTCAATAAAATTTTCATGCCAGTTGTAAACTAATCAGCATAATAATCTACCTTATACAATGAGACATACATATCAAAAATAGTACAATCAGGCCTTCCCATCCTTTTAGTCTCAGAAATACTACCCCACAATGACAAAAGGGACAAGAAACAAAAACAGTATGTGTAGCTCCCAGTCATATCTACGACAATGGAAAAACAGACTGAGAAAGGACATACAAGTTAGAGTGGAGGAAGATCAAACCTAAGAGCCTATGGAGGAATATACTGTTGAGAAGCAAGCCCACAAACCACACAGAGCCTTGGAAAGCCTCAGAAATTTTTCTTAATTGAGGTATAACGGAAAGCTGTAGTGAGGTAGCGGACTGAAACAAGGGCACAGTTTGAAAAAGAGAAAATTAAGAAAACCAGCCTAGTAAGTCCAACATTTGACTTACAGGATATGAGGAAGGAAGGAGCTTCTCAATGAATTAACACAGGAAAATTCCCAAGAACATAGTCTTATACTGAAAGTATCCTCCTTTACCCCATCACCACACCAGCTAAATTTTGTATTTTTAGTAGAGACAGGATTTCACCACGTTGGCCAGGACGGTCACGAACTCCTGATCTCAGGTGATCTGCCCACCCTGGCCTCCCAAAGTGCTGGGATTACAGGCATGAGCCACCCCACTCAGCCTCATTATAGTTTTAACTTTCATTTATTTGATAATTAGTGATGCTGACCATTTTTTCATGGTCACTTGTATGTCTTCTTTTGAGAAGTATCTTTTCATGTCCTTTGCCCACGTTTTAATGGAGTTTTTTCTTGTTGTTTGAGTTCCTTGTAGATTCTGAACATTAGAACTTTGTCAGATAGTGTTAACAAATATTTTCTCCCATACTGTAGGTTGTCTGTTAAATACATTATTGCATTTGCTGTGCAGAAGCCTTTTAGTTTAAGCCCCATTTACCTATTTTTGGTTTTTGTATGTTTCCTTTTGAGGACTTAATCATAAATTCTTTGCTTAGATCAATGTCCAGAAGAGTTTTTCCCAGGTTTTCTTCTAGGATTTTTAAAGTTTCAGGTTATATTTTTAATTATTGAATCCATCTTGAGTTAATTTTTGTATATGGCAGGGGTACACTTTCATTCTTTTGCATACCGCTCTCCAATTTTCCCAGCACTATTCATTGAATAGTGTATCCTTTCCCCCGTATATACTTTTGCCAACTTTGTCCAAGATCAGTTGGTTGACAGTATGGGGCTTTATTTCTGGATTCTCTATTCCATTCCATTGACTTATATGTCTACTTTTATACCAGTACTGCGTTGTTTTCAATTACTACAGCCTTGTAGTATAATTTGACATCAGCTAATGTGATACCTCCAGCTTTATATTTTGCTTACGATGGCTTTGGCGATGGGGGTTCTTTTTTGGTTCCGTATGAATCCCAGGATTGTTTTCCCTTATTCTGTGAAGAATGACATTGGTAATTGGAGAGAAATTGCACTGAATCTGTAGATTGCTTTTAGTAGTACACAAATTTTATAATGAAGTTTAATTACATGAAATCAGTAGTCACCAAGAAGAAACAGAATAAAATGAACACTGCGTTAATCAAAGCGTGCCACTGCTACACCTTCAAATGGTGTTATGCCAAATACGATCCATACACTGGTGGTTATATTCAGACCTATACCTGGGTTCACATGTATCATACATGTATTCCATTTAAATATATGAATATAAATATATAACCATGCTGTTATGATTTCTGAGAATAAAAGGAAAGGAAATTACTGTAATCTCAGCATTTTGGGAGGCTGAGGCAGGCGGATCATGAGGACAAGAGATCGAGACCATCCTGGCCAGGATGGTGAAACCCTGTCTCTACTAAAAATACAAAAATTAGCTGGGTGTGGTGGCATGCGCCTGTAGTCCCAGCTACTCAGAAGGTTGAGGCAGGAGAATCGCTTGAACCTGGGAGGTGGAGGTTGCAGCAAGCCAAGATCACGCCACCATACTCCAGCCTGGTTACAGAGCAAGACCCTGTCTCAAAAAAACCACACACACACACACAAAAAACAAAAAAAGAAAGAAAAGGAAATTCACCCAAAAAATACAAGCTAATATAAAAGCTCACTGAAAGAAAAGGATCCATTTCCAGTTCAAAAATAAATAAATATATAAATAAGAGAAAATTAAGGGAATACATTCAAAGATGATAAAGCAGAAGGTCAAGAACTCATAATTTGCTACACTCAATATAAAGTCTATTACAATATTACAAAGTATCTTTGCCAATAATAAAGTGCTTGATTCATATATCTACAACCCTAACAAATAAAATACTGAGGTTGTAATGTACTGTTGGACTTCACCTAACTGGATTATCTAATGCAGTTTTTCATAAAATCTGTTTTGAGAATATTTCACTATGACTGCAAAATATTTATAATAGAATATCTTATTTCTCAAGCATGAGGGTTCTAATTCATCTGACTTTATGGAATTTCTATAGTGAGGATCAAATGCTTCTTCAGGCTCCAAAGTCCCTCCTTAGCAAAAAAAAAAAAAAAAAAAAAGGCACTTAAGCCTTATGTCTTTTCATTTCTTTGCCAAAAGTAATAGACCATTTGTCAACAGCATTTTCAAAGGAAGGCTAAAAAAAAAAAAAAAAAAGTTCTAAATGTCTTTATGATTAATAATTAATCTGGAATAAAAAGACATATTCTGTGAATGAAATTTTACTTTAAAATGTTAGGTAACAAATAAATGTAAAGACAAACATGAAACAAGTGTAGCAAATTGTTGACAATTACTGAATTCAAAGGACTGGTTTATGAGGTTTCTCCTTTCTTTTTGTATATATTTTTACATTTCCAATTTTAAGTTTACAATGAACAGCAACACTTTATTGGTCACTTGTGAATTCTTTAACAAACATACACCAAAAAAATCTTAAAGAAGAAAGTTGCACCTTTAGAAAACTAAAATACACTAAAAACAAATAGGCGAAAATATTGAACAGTGTAGTTATGCTGAGAAAATGAGAATGTGACAGATTTCCCCATTCTTGTATACCATTTTTCAGGACCTCCTCATCCCCACTCCAAAAAAGTAATTTTACAGGGGAGAACGGGAACACACGCGTGCGCGCGCGCACACACACACACACACACACACACACACAACATTGTTAAAATAAAAGAAGGTAGTTTCAGGCTTAAAATGGAACATTAAATTCTTTAAAAGAAATGAATAAAGGTAAAGGATTTACCTGTTCTTCTCTTTTCTGCTTTCGTAACTGTAGTCCTTCTTCCTCCCTCCTCCTGCGCATCTCATCTGGATTCAGAGATTTGTTCTTATAACTTTTTAGGCGAAAGTTCTCTTTTCCTGGGGTGGTCATGATTTCTACAATAAAAGTGGGGAGAGAACAAATGAGTTTACTGTGAAGAGCTCTGTTATTCTAGGAGCTCAGTCTTTTACATGCAGATATCCCAAAGGGACATCAGAAATGCCTACTTCCCCTCCCCAACTCCTGCCTTTTTTGAGACAAGGTCTTGCTCTGTCCACCCAGACTAGAGTACAGTGGTGCAATCATAGCTCACTGCAGCCTCAAACTCCTGGGTTCAAGCAATCCTCCTGCTTCAGGTTCCTGAGTATCTGGGACCACAGGTGCATGCCACCACGCCCAGCAAATTTTTTTATTATTTGTAGAGACAGGGTCTGATCATGTTGCCCAGGCTGGTCTTGAACCCCTAGCTTCAAGTGATCCTCCCACCTTGGCCTCCCAAAGTGCTGGGATTTCAGGCGTGAGCCACTACACCTGGCCAGGTTACTTTAACAGTTTTATTAAAATGTGCTATTCAACAGCTTTTAGTGTATTTACAGCTTGTACAACCTTCATCACAGTGAATTTTGGGACATTTTAATCACCTCAAAAAGAAATCCTGTATTGTTTAAGCTATTGTCCCTATTATGGACATTTCACATGAACAGAACAGAATCATGTAATATGTAATATTCTGTGACTGGCTTCTTTCACTTAGCATGTCTTCAAGGTTCATCCATGTTGTAGCATATATCAGTACTTCATTTCTTTTTAGGCTGAATTCCAAATGGACATTTGGAATGTTTCCACCTTTCAGCTATTATGAATAACACTTCTACAAACATTTGTGGTCAAGTTTTACACGTTTTAATTTCTCTGGGTTACATACCTAGAATCGCTAGGTCATATGGTAACTATGTTTAATTGCTTAAGAAACTGCTCAACTGTTTTTCCTAAGTGGCTGTACCATTTTATATTCCCATCAGCAGCATACGAGGCTTGCAGTATCTCCACATCCTTGCCAGCACTTTACTATTAAAACTTTCATTGAAATCATCCTAGCGGGTGTGAGTGGCATCTCATTGTAGGTTTGGTTTGCAATCCCCTGATGACAAATGAGATAGCGCATCTTTTCACATATATATGTGTTAACTGTGTATCTCCCATTAAAATAAAGTATATTCAGAGCCTTCGCCCATTTTTAAATTAGGCTGTCCTTTTATTATTGAGTTGTAAGAGTTCTTTTTACATTCTAGATAAGCGTCACTTATCAGATATGCTTTTCAAATATATTCCATAGATAGTCTTTTCACTTTCTTGGTGTCCTTTGAAACACAAAAGTTTTAATTTTGATAAAGTCCAAATTAATCTGTTTTTTGTTGTTGTTGTACATGCTTTTGGTGTCATATCCAAGAATCCTTAACCTTGAACTTCTTTCCAAGAGTTTTACCTGTTACATTTAAATCTGTGATCCATTTTGAGTTAATTTTTGTTTGTAGCATGATATGAGAGTCCAACTGCATTTCTGCTTGTGTCTATCCAGTTATCCCAACACTACTTGTTGAAAAGACTCCTCTTTCTCCACAGAATGGTCTTGGCACCTGCTACAGACTGAATGTGTGTCTCACCCAAAATTCTTATGTTAAATCCTAACTCCCAATGTGATAGAGGTTGAAGGTAAAGCCTTTGGGAGATGATTAGCCCTTAGTGGTAGAGTCCATATAAATAGGATTAAAGCCCTTAAAAAGAGACCCCCAAAGAGTTCACGTGCTCCTTCAGCCATGTGAGGACACAGAGAAAAGAAAGACATCTGTAAACCAGGAAGCAGGCTCTCATCAGACACTGAATCTGCCAGTGCCTTGATCTTGGACTTCCCAGCCTCCAGAACTGTGAGAAATAAATTTCTATTGTCTGTTAGCCACCTAGTCTCCGGTATTTCATTACAGCAACCCAAACAGACCATGACAGTACCTTGTTGACAACCAGCTGACTATATACATATATGTGGTTTAATTTCTTGACATTCAATTCTATTCCACTGATCTCTATGTGTATCCCTGTGCCAGCCCCACACTGTCTTGGTTACCATTGCTTCAAAGTAAGTTTTGAACTTGAAAAATGTGAGTCTTCTTACTTTTTTGGTTCTTTTTTCAAGATTGTTTTGGCTATTATTGATCCCTTGCAATTCCATATGAACTTTAGAATCAGTTTGTCAATTTCTATGAAGAAGTCAGCTATGATTCTGATAGGAGACTGCACTGAATCTGTAGATCAATTTGGGAAATACCAGCACCTTAATGTTAAATCTTCCACTTATTTAAGATAGGAGTTCTATTTAGATCTTAATTTCTGTCTATAATGTAGCTTTCAGAATATGTTTTATACTTTTGTTAAATTCATTCCTAAGTATTTAATTTTATGCCAATGGAAATGAAATTGTTTTAATTCTCAGATTGTTCATCACAAATCTAGAAAAATACGATTGATTTTTGTATATTGATCTTGTATTCTACAATCCTGCTTATTTAATTGTTGCTAATGCTTTATCTGATACACATCATGTCATCTACAAACAGATAGCTTTACTTCTCCCTTTCCAATTTTGATGTCTTTTATTTCTTTTTCTTGTCTAACTACCCTGGCTAGAGTCTCCAATACAATGTTGAATAGAAATAGAGCAGACATCCCTGTCTTATGCTAGACCTTAGAATGAAAGCAGTCTTTTACATTAAGTATGATGTTACCTTTGGATTTTCTGTGAATGCACTTTTATCGGGCTGAGAAGTTCCCTCTTATTCTCAGTTGACTGTTTTATCAATAAAGAGTGTCAGATTTTGTCAAATGCTTTTTCTGTGCCTACTGAAATTAAAATGTGTTTTTTTTTGTTGTTGTTTTTTTTTTAAACACACAAGGGCCAGGTACAGTGGCTCATGTCTATAATTCTAGCATTTTGGGAGGTCAAGGCAGAAGTATCACTTGAAACCAGGAGTTCAAGACCAGATTGGGGAACATGGACTCCATCTCTACAAAAAAATTAAAAAACAAAAATCAGACAGGCTGGTGGTGTGCACCTGTAGTCCCAGGTACTCAGGAGGCTGAGGCAGCAGGATGGCTTGAGCCCAGGAGTTCCAGGCTGCAGTGAGTCATGATCACACCACTGTACTCCATCCTGGGTGATAGTGAAACCCTGTCTCTTAAAAAAAAAAAAAAAAAAAAAAAGATGGGTTTATATTTTCTTGTGATATATTTGTCTGGCTTTGATATCAGAGTGATACTGGCTTCATAAAATGAGTTGGAAAGTATTCCCCAGGAAGATTTTGTGAAGAATTATATTCTTTATTTCTTTAAATATTTGGTAAAATTCAGCAGTAAAGCCATATGGGCGTAGGCTTTTTCTTTGCAGGCAGTTCTGTGACTACTAATTCAATGTCTTCACATGTTACAGGTCTATTCACATGGTCTGTTCCTTATTGAGTCAGTTTTGGTAGTTTTTGTCTTTCCAAAAATGTGTGCACTTCATCTAAGCCATTTAATTTACTTGGATACAACTGTTTTTTTGAGACAGAGTCTCACTCTGTTGCCCAGGCTGGAATACAGTGGCGCCATCTCGGCTCACTGCAACCTCTGTACCTCAGGTTCAAGCCATTCTCCTGCCTCAGCCTCAGAGTAGCTAGGATTACAGGCATGTACCACCACGCCTGGCTAATTTTTGAATTTTTAATAGAGACAGGGTTTTACCATGTTGGCCAGGCTGGACTCAAACTCCTGACCTCAGAAGACCCACCCGCCTCAGCCTCCCAAAGTCCTGGGATTATAAGCATGAGCTACCATGCCCGGCCACAACTGTTAATAGTATTTCTTTATAATCTTATTAATTTTTATAAGGTCACTAGTGATGTCCCCTCTTTCATTTCTAGTTTTTTCCCCCCCAGACACTCTCTCACTCTGTTGCCCAGGCTGGAGAGTGCAGTGGCACAATCATGGCTCACCGTAGCGTCAACTTCCTGACTCAAGCAATCCTCCCACCTCAGCCTCCCAAGTATCTGGGACTACAGGCACTTGCCCAAATTATTATTATTTACTGGGGGGGAGGGGGGTGTTGGGGGGATAGAGATGGGGTCTCAGCACGTGGGAAACTGGTCTCAAACTCCTGAGCTCAAGTGATCCTCCTGTCTCGGTCTCCCAAAGTGCTGGGATTACAAGCATGTGCCACTGTGCCTAGGTAATCTGAAAAATGTTGAGTTTTTTCTCAATCTAGCTAAAATTTGTCAATTTTATTCATCTTTAATGCTCTCTATTGTTTTCCTATTCTCTGTGTCATTAATTTTCACTCTACTCTTTATTTGCTTCTTCCTGCTTGCTCTGTTCTTCTTACCTCAGTCACTTAAAGTGGAAAGTTAAGTTACTGATTTGAGATCTTTCTTTTTTTTTTTTTTTGAGACAGAGTCTCACTCTATTGCCCAGGCTGGAGGGCAGTGGCACGATCTTGGCTCACTGCAACCTCTGCCTCCCAGGTTCAAGTGATTCTCCTGCCTCAGCCTTCCAAGTAGCTAGGACTACAGGCACCTGCCACCACACCCAGCTAATTTTTGTATTTTTAGTAGAGATGAGGTTTCACGATGTTGGCCAGGCTGGTCTCAAACTCCTGACCTCAAGTAATCCACTCACCTCCGCCTCCCGAAGTGCTGGGATTACAGGTGTGAGCCACCACACCCAGCCTCCTTTCTTTTTAATAAGGGCATTCACGACTAAGTTTCCTTTTAAGCACTGCTTTAGCTGTATCCCTAAGTATTCCTACATGATGTCTTCATTTTCATTTATCCCAAAGTGTTTTCTGATTTCCTTTTTGATTTCTCCAGGGACCCACCAGTTATTTAGGAGTATGTTCTTTAACTTACACATATTTGTGAGTTTCTCAAATTCCTTACTGTTACTGATTTCTTTTTTTTTTTTTTTTTTTTTGAGACGGAGTCTTGCTCTGTTGCCCAGGCTGGAGTGCAGTGGCGCAATCTCGGCTCACTGCAAGCTCCGCCTCCCGGGTTCACGCCATTCTCCTGCCTCAGCCTCCCGAGTAGCTGGGACTACAGGAGCCCGCCACTGCGCCCGGCTAATTTTTTCTATTTTTAGTAGAGACAGGGTTTCACCATGGTCTCGATCTCCTGACCTTGTGATCCGCCCGCCTCGGCCTCCCAAAGTGCTGGGATTACAGGCGTGAGCCACCGCGCCCGGCCACTGTTACTGATTTCTAATTTCTTTCCATTGTGATCAAAGAACATGATTTGTATCAATTTAATCCTTTTACATTTATCTAGCTTGTTTTGTAGCCCAGTAAAACGCAAAATGCACACGTAACACTTCCTATCCTGGAAAATACATTATTTCCAAGATATACATATTTCCATTTGAAAACACATATTTTTGACTTGCTGGCTGGTAGTGTGGTCCATACATGTCTGTTAGGTCTAGTGGGTTTATTGTACTGATTCCTTCTTGACCTTCCACCAAGTTGTTCTGTCCTCTATTGAAAGTGGGGTACTAAAGTCTCCAACTCTTATTATTGAATTCTCTCTGTTTCTGTCAGTTTTTGCTTCTCTCATTCATTTACTGCGTATGTCCTAGGACCATTTCCAGAGGCTTTCCATGGTTGTTTTTGAAACACTTTACCCTGAGTTTACCGGGTAGTGGGTCAGCAGTGCTCTTTATTATGCTAAAAGCTACATACTTACTTACATGATGATGATTTTGATGCAAACCTGGGTTGAGAATCACTAATTCATAACATGCTATCACATCTTCTATTTTACTTGGATCTCTTAACAAACCTTTATGGCAAAAATTATCATTCTCACCTTTTACAGGTAAGCAATCAGAAGGCTCAGAGTGACTTGGCCGGGGTTACACACTTAATAAAGATAGAGCTAGGATATGAACGCAGGTCTCATTACACACCCAGTGATCTACTGACATGGACTGAATTGTGTCGTCCCCCCAAAACTCTTATGTTGACACCCTAACCACCAGTGTGACTTGTATTTAGTTATAGCACTTTTTAGGAGGCAGAGTTAAAGGAGGTCATGAGAGTCCTACCCTGATAAGACTGGTATCGTTATAAGAGAATGAGACACTAGAGACTTCTCTGGGAGATACAGAGAAAGACTGTACAAGCAGACAAGAATGCAGCTGTCTACAAGCAAGAGAGTCCCCAGAAATCAACTCTTTTGGCACCTTGATCTTGAATTCTAGCCTTCAGAACTGTGAGAAAATAAATTTCTGCTTAAGCCACCCAGTCTGCAGTATTTTGTTATGGTGGCCTGAACAGACTAATATATCTACCCAATGGAAATTTGGCAGAAACTTTATCAGACTAAAAGGTGGGTGTAATACAAATGAGAAATTGTGAATAATTCCAAGGGAATCATATTTAAAGCTGCTGAAAAATGATATAAAGAATGCTGGTTTCCTGAAGCACGCAGCATTTTAGCTATGAAATATCACAATATGGCACAATAATAGCAGTGTTGCAATGATGACTCAAATTCAAAATTCGGGTGGGACATGGTAGCTCCCACCTGTATTCCCAGCACTTTGGGAGGCCAAGGTGGGAGGATCACTTGAGCGGAGTAGTTTTGTAGTGACCCTGTCTCCACAAAAAATACAAAAAAATTAAGCATGGTGGCAGGCACCTGTGGTCCCAGCTACTTGGGAGGCTGAGGTGGGAGTATCACTTGAGCCTGGGAGGCCAAGGCTGCAGTGAGCCAAGATCACACCACTGGGCAAAATCCCATCTCAAAACAAAAAAAAAAAGATTCATAAGTTTCAGTTTCAGGTCAAATAAAGGAAAAAGCCAACAGTAAAAGTCTAACAAGACCAAAAACCTAAAATTAGTCTTAAGGAAGTAACTTAGAAGTCTGTATTCAATGTGGAGCTGTAAGGGTAAGCAATTAAAGCCAGCGTTGGAAGCATGCATATATATATATATATATAGAATAAATGATAAATAAGGCAAAAGATGAAACGAACAACTGAGAAATGTCAATGAAGGCGTAAGAAAGTCTCGTGCACTTCTAAAACGTTTTTGTACTTTGAAATGATTTCAACCTTTTTCAAAAATCTAAAAGGAAACAAATGTTACACAAAAATTAAATATTCATCTGCTTTTTTATTAAAATGTCATAGGCAGCAAGTTGAACGAAGCCTAGCCTTCCACAAGTCCCGTGTTCAAATTTGCTTCGCAGAACAATGACATACAGAAGATAGTAGACTTCTGTGAGCCTGTTTCCTCATCAGTACAATGGAGATAATGATACCTCATAAGGTGAAGAACAACATGTAAAAGCATACTTCCCACTGTGTAGCCCTTGTATAGTTTATACTTGGGAGTTATTAAAATGGTCATTATTTTTCTCTTTTGAACTATTAAACATGGTGAATTATATTAATAGACCTCCTAATACCAAATGATCCTGTTTCTTTGGATAAACACACTTGGTGATGGTGTATATTACCCTTTTCCAATTCTATTTTTTGTATTTGCCACATTGAGAGCTGTTTGAAAAAAAACACGGCTATGATTCCAATTATATGACATTCTGGAAGAGGTAAAACCAGAAACAAACAAACAAAAAATCCAGTGGCTGCCCGGTGTTTGGGGGAAGGCAGGATGAATAGGTGGAACACAGAAGAATTTTAGGGCAGGAAAACTATTCCATAGGATACAATAGTAGCTAATGCAGGCTATTACACATTTGTCAAAACCCAAAGAATGTACAACATTAAGAATGAACCATAATGTAAACCATGAACTTAGGGTGAGGATGATGTGCCAATGTTGGTTCATCAATTGTTTTAGCCTGTTCAGGTTGCTAACAAAACACCAACAACTGGGTGTCTTATAAACAATAGAAATTTATTCCTCATAGTTCTGGAGGCTGGAAAGTCCAAATCAAGATCCTGGCTGATTCAGTATCCAGTGAGGGCCCACCTCTTGGTTCATAGATGACCATTTTTTCCACTGTGTATTCACATAGCAGAAGGGACTAAGGAACTCTCTGGGACCTCGTGAAAGGGCGCTAATTACATTCATGAGGGCTCCATTATCATCACCCAAAGGCCTCATCTTCAAACACTACCATACTGGAGACTGGGTTCAACATATTAATTGTGAGGGGACATAAACATTCAGTCTACAGCATTACTTGTAACAAATGAGCCATTCTGGAGCTTGTGCAATGCTGATGGTGGGGGAGTCTACATTCACGTGGGGCAAGGGGTTGACAGAAACCCTGTACTTTCCATTCAATTTTGCTATGAACCCAAAACCGCTCTAAGAAATTGTGTGTGTGTTTGCACACGCGCGTGCGCCTGTATGTGTGTATTTAGATTCCCCACCCTAAGGGGGACAACCAATCTCATTTATGAATACTGGTGAGGAGATTTTTAAGTTTCACTCCTTTCACTGTATTACTTCAATGGATGTATTTAGACTTTGGGTGAGAGAGAGAGATATTTTTAAAACATAAATATCTCCTCACCAGTATCCATAAATGAGACTGGTTGTCCCCTCTTAGGATGGAGAGGGGATTACATTTGTTCTGTTGGCAGAGAATTTTTTTTTTTTTTTTTTTTGAGATGGAGTCTCACTCTGTCACCCAGGCTGGAGTGCAGTGGCACAATCTCAGCTCACTGCAAGCTCTGCCTCCCGGGTTCATGCCATTCTCCTGCCTCAGCCTCCTGAGTAGCTGGGACTACAAGCGCCCGCCACCACGCCCGGCTAATTTTTTGTATTTTTAGTAGAGACAGGGTTTCACCGTGTTAGCCAGGATGGTCTCGATCTCCTGACCTCGTGATTCGCCCGCCTCGGCCTCCCAAAGTTCTGGGATTACAGGCACAAGCCACCGTGCCCGGCCGAGAATTTTTTAAACACACACCTCAAATGTCCCTCTTAAAGAGTCTAATCAATGTGTCTGAAGCAGACACCTCTGGGTTATTCTTCCTTTTAGGATCCCCAAGTGGGCCGGGCACAGTGGCTCACACTAGTAATAACATCACTTTGGGAGGCCAAGGGGCAGGCTTGAGGTCAGGATTTGAGACCAGCATGGCCAACATGGTGAAACCCGGCCTCTACGAAAAATACAAAAATTAGCCAGTGTGGTGGTATGCACCTGTGATTCCAACTACTTGGGAGGCTGAGGCACGAGTATGCCTTGAACCTGGGAGGCAGAAGTTGCAGTGAGCCAGGATTGTACCACCGCATGTCTCAAAAAAAAAAAAAAAAAAGAACAGCAAAAAAAAAAAAAAACCAGCGAATTCTGATTTGCATCAGCAGTTGAAAATCACTATAGTAGAGCACAAGTTTTATTTTTAAAACAATGTAAAACACAGTTGAAAATGAAGGCTGAAGTTGGACTGAAGACAGCTTTGACAGGAAAAAAAGGAAATAAATTTCTATGTCTGTGGTAAGAGGAATAACAAAGTAATTGTCTGAGAAAATTAGTTTATCCTAAGCAAGTATTTTTAGGTGTTATCACCTAAGCTACTAATTAAAAACTGTAAGTTACCGTCAATTACTTTTCAAAGTACCCTCTCAGGAATCAGAAGCCTTCAAAATTAAAGCCATTACACCTAAACTTCCTCTTGTTTTCTAGAGAAATAAAGCAAAAGAAGCAATAAACTTAAAAACAAGATGCAATACTGGTGGTGAAATAGAAACACACTCTATTCTTTCAAAAAGAGATCTCCCACTTTCTCCTTCATGTTCACTTACTCAATTATCAAACTTTGCTTATTCTATCCAAAGTCTTTGATTTTATCTGATCCTATCTATTCCCACTGCCACCAGCCTGGCTCAAGTCTGTGTCAACTGACACCTAGGTAACTACAACAGCTCTAAACCAGCATTCTTAACCTCAGACTCTTTGCTTCTCAATTCATCCTTCACACAGCCCTCAGATTTTTTTTTTTTTTTTTTTTTTTTTTGAGACGGAGTCATGCTCTGTCGCCCAGGCTGCAGTGCAGTGGCCGGATCTCGGCTCACTGCAAGCTCCGCCTCCCGGGTTCACGCCATTCTCCTGCCTCAGCCTCCCAAGTAGCTGGGACTACAGGCGCCCGCCACTTCGCCCAGCTAGTTTTTTTTTTTTGTATTTTTTAGTAGAGACGGGGTTTCACCGTGTTAGCCAGGATGGTCTCAATCTCCTGACCTCGTGATCCGCCCGTCTCGGCCTCCCAAAGTGCTGGGATTACAGGCTTGAGCCACCGCGCCCGGCCCAGCCCTCAGATTAATCTCAATACCCTTTTCACTGTATTACTTCAATGGATAAGGAACTACAGTGTTTTTAACCACTTCTTAAATGAAGTCTAAACTTCTTGGTCCTGCAAGATCCTTTTGTCTGGATTCATTCAATGCCATTCTCCACCAATCTAAATCCAAAACAGTGAGTTTATATTTTCATTATATTCAAGATGTTATATATTCAGTGCACTGAGTCAGCTCACCTAATCAGTAAATCTCAAACACATTCTAAATGTTCTGAATATTTAAAATCCTTAATACTCTTGTGGAACAACTTGAAATGCTAATACACTTAATTCTACCATATAAATCAGGCATAATTTTACTAGAAAGTATATGATATGCATTTATTATTAAAAACCAAAACTACAAGAAAGTATGACTACAAAAAAGTTATGAATTTAAATAAGTGTGAGTGTAAGTATAAAGTGTTCAGTTCATTTGAAAATATAAATTATTCACGTTAACAGCTTCTAGTCAAACGGTAGTAGTTCTGTTTAAGATTTCAATAGAAATTAGAGAAGAAAATTAAAATTTGAAATATCCTACCCATTCTTTTCCTACAAGATAATTAAGGAGTAGCTTTATTTTTATTAATAGCATTTCAATGTTCAATGAAAGGAAAGTTTGAAAAACCCTGCAATAAAGCCTTTCCTGTGAGAAGTCAATGTGGCAGACATATGATTCATAGGTGTTCATTTCTGGCCTCATCTTATAGCTCTAACCAATAATCCAACGGCAATAGGTATTTTTTTTCACAGCCCAGTTTCAAATGTTTTCCTTTGAGAGGTTTATCATAACCTTTGACCCAAATTCTGAACCCCCAACTCCCAGAATCTATAGATTCCCAAGCTGGGAAGTTCTCCAAAGACATTCTCAATATCAAAACACTTAAAGGAAAATATTTGTCAAGGACTTGGAGAACTCAAACCCTGAATTCAGTAATTCCACTTCTGGTATGTACATAAAGGAAATAAAACGAGCAAGACTGTTCACTGCAGTGTGATTATTCTAGTGAAAGATTGTAAACAACCTAAAAGTTCCAGTATGAGGGCCTGGTTAAAGGAAACGTTCACAATACATTGAGAAAACAGAACACTAACATGAAAAATCTGAATGCTGGGAACAAAAACCCAACCTACATTATTCTCTATACTTTCGAAAAGTATTTCATGACTTAAGAAATCAAAATATAGCTGGGCACAGTGGCTCATGCCTGTAATCCCAGCACTTTGGGAGGCCAAGACAGGCAGATCACATGAGGTCCAGGAGTTCAAGACCAGCCTGGCCAACATGGCAGAACTCCATCTCTACTAAAAATACAAAAATTAGCCAGGCATGGTGGCAGGCGTTTGCAATTCCAGCTACTCAGGAGGTTGAGGCAGGAGAATCACTTGAACCCAGAAGGTGGAGTTTGCAATGAGCTGAGATGGCCCATGCCCCATTGTACTCCAGCCTGGGTGACAGAGCAAGACTCCATCTCAAAAAAGAAAAAAAGAAAAAGAAAAGAAAAGAAAAGAAAAAAAGATATCAGCATATAAAATTTGTATATGGAAATATTTTATCTTCTAAATTTTCTATGCTAAGCAATATACTAATTATACAATAAACTTTCAAAAAGTAGAGCTGAAAGCATATTTTTACTATGATAAAGGTCATCAACCTACCTAAAACACAATTTCTGTACTTTTCGCTAGTATTTTCTCAACTCAGTATGCTGTTATTTCATCAGAAGTTCTGATTTTTAAGGTCTTTATGAAGGAGAAAAATTATCTCTTATCTAAAAGTTGAATGATTTTTTTGGGGGGGGGTTAAAAAAAAAAGACAAATCTTTCCAGAAGATGAAATAAAGGGCTCATTCTCTCAGTTGTAAAAAATTTAATTGCAAAAACTTGCCTTCATTCAATTCATATCCATTACTGAATTTAATAACCACTGTAATGTATCTATTTTGCGGACACTTATGAGGGCTTTCAAATTTCAAATTAGGAATTAGCACATATAGAATGCGCTTTTCTTCCCAAATCATATTAACAACTGAAAGCCAGAAATTCAATTTGAATCATCAATGATGGGCACACGGTGGTCATTCAAATGCTATGGAAAGAATGAACAGGTCAGAAAGCAAAGAGTTTATGTAAAGAAATAAAATGGTGGACATGGTAGAATACTAAAATTATAAAGAAACATATTTTTCAAATAAATAAACCAGAACCACAGCATACAGAGAATACGTAAGGACAGAATCAGAGATGATGTCAAAACCTAAAAGAAGCCATAAAATAGACAAATTATAGGTCACTAGCAAAGTGGAAAACTCTGAAGCCTAACCTGCAGACAAAGAAGTCAATAAGAAACAAGCTGATTCACACTATCTACCCACAAACAGGAGGCTTCAAACAGATCACCCAGGTACTATTCCTCCTTAAGGTAGTGAGGAGTTGGGCTCAAAATCAGAAGGTTCATTGAAAGTCTACAAAACAGTCATCACATGCCCAGATTTCCTCCTCCACTCTTCACAACCAGACAACCATCCTTCAGTAATCCCTTAAAATGGATGCTCCAATGCAGGTGAGAGGTGAGGGTGGGGGTGAGGTGCCTTATTGAAAACAGAATTACATGAGCACAACAGTAAAAACCCAAGCTCCTTTTCTAAAATGACTTCTCAAAACATGGCAGCCAGATACACATTCTCCTGGCAAGAGACTGGAGACTCTCAGGGAAACTGACTAGCCCAAGAGAAACAAACCTATGAGTATATAAGCCCTCCACCCCCCCCACACATACACAAAAAAAGGCCTACTCTCTCCATCCTTCAAGAAGCCATACTTTTAGAGCTTCCAATTTAGTTTTTGGCCCTTCATTCTTAAATATGAATGGACAGCCACAAGACTACCAGATATCTGGGGAAAGTCTCAAAATTGGTAGCAAAAGACAAAAATGGTAACAAAATTTTTAAAACTATCATTAATATCACCAAAGAGTACAGCATCTATGAAACACCACATAATACACTATAAAATAAGAATGAGAGGCTGGACGCACTTTGGGAGGCCGAGGAGGGTGGATCACTTGAGGTCAGGAGTTCAAGACCAGCCAGGTCAACATGGTGAAACCCCCTCTCTACTAAAAATACAAAAACTAGCCAGATGTGTTGGTGGGTACCTGTAACCCCAGCTACTCAGGAGGCTGAGGCAGGAGATCACTTGAACTGGGGAGGCAGAGGTTGCAGTGAGCCGAGATCACGCCACTGCACTCCAGCCTGGGGGACAAAATGAGACTCCATCTCAAAAAAAAAAAAATTATAATGAGATCTATGAAATTTAAAATATGGATGGAAGTTGAAATTCAACAGAAGGCTTAGAAGATAATACTGAGGAAATCTCTCAAAAAAACAGAACAAAAAAGACTAAGGGATGGAAAATAGGGGGCAGGGGAGAGAAAATTAGAACCTAAGAGTTCCAATATTCAAAAAACACCAATTCCAAAAAAAGAACACAAAGTTGATAAGGATAAGACTATCAAAGAAACAAAGCATCAAAATTTTGACTCTGTTCAATGAGAGTCACTACGGACAAAATTAACAGGAAGGAGGACAGACTTAGAGAAGATATTTTCCAAGTGTGATATCAACAGACTATTCAAATCTAATCTCCACAAGGAACTTCTGCAAATCAAAAAGGAAACGCAAAGTAAAAACAAACAACGAAACAATTATCAAAAATAACAATCAAAATGGATCCAAGAGATGCTCAAATTCAACAGTAATCAGAAAATGTAAACTGAAACAAAAGGATACTATTTCCCCTGCCCCTCCAACTTAAGGGATCCTCCCATGTCAGTCTTAGTAACTGAGATTACAGGCACACACCATGGTGCCCAGCTGAGATTCCACTTTATACCCATCAGACTGACAAAAAATAGAAAGCAGCGGGACACAGTAGCTCATGCTTAGAATCCCAGCACTTTGGGAAGCCAAGGCGGGCAAATCGCCTGAGGTCAGGAGTTCAAGACCAGCCTGGCAAACTGGTGAAACCCCATCTCTACTAAAAATACAAAAATTAGCCAGGCAAGGTAGCGGGCCCCTGTAATCCCAGCTACTCGTGAGGCTGAGTCAGGAGAATGGCTTAAGCCCAGGAGAAGGTTGTGGTGAGCCAAGATCACACCATACCATCCCACCTGGGCGACTGAGCAAGACTCTGTATCCAAAAAAAAAAAGAAAGAAAGATAAAACCAAATAACGGCAAAGATGTGGGCAAAAAAGAACTCTCAAGCACTAAGAAAAAGACCTTTGCAAGTCTATATCACAATACCTAAACACACAAACCTCGACTACATATTTCACAATGTTTTGTGTCCGGAACTGGTGGGTTCTTGGTCTCACTGACTTCAAAAATGAAGCCGCAGACCCTCGCAGTGAGTGTTAAAGTTCTTAAAGATGGTATGTCCGGAGTTTGTTCCTTCAGACGATCAGATATGTCTGGAGCTTCTTCCTTCTGGTGGGTTCTTGGTCTCCCTGTCACGAGCGCAGCTGCAGACCTTCGTGGTAACTGTTACAGCTCTCAAAGCCAGCGCGCGTCTGGAGTTGTTGGTTCTTCCCGGTGGGTTCGTGGTCTCGCTAGCTTCAGGAGTGAAGCCGCAGACCTTCGCAGCGAGTGTTACAGCTCATAACGGCAGCGTGGACCCAAATAGTAAGCAGCAGTAAAACTTACCACAAAAAACCAAAGAACAAAACTTCCACAAAATGGAAGGTGACCCAAGGGGGTTGCCACTGCCTGCCTCGGGCAGCCTGCTTTTATTCCCTTATCTGGCCCCACCCACTTCCTCTTGATTGATCCACTTTACAGAGAGCTGATTGGTCCGTTTTGACAGAGTGCTGATTGGTACGTTTACAATCCTTGAGCTAGACACAGAGTCACAGAGTGCTAGTTAGCTAGATACAGAGTACCAATTGGTGCGTTTACAAACCTTGAGCTAGACACAGAGTGCTGATTGGTGCATTTATAATCCTTGAGCTAGACAGCGTCACAGAGCACTAGTCCTCCAAGTCTCCACTAGGTTAGCTAGATACAGAGTACCAATTGGTGTATTCACGAACCCTGAGCTAGAACCCTGTGCCGATTGCTGCACATACGATCCTCCGGCTAGATATAAAAGTTCTCCAAGTCCCCGTCCAGTTCAGGAGCCCAGCTGGCTTCACCCAGTGGATCCTGCATCAGGGCTGCAGGCGGAGCTGCCCGCCAGTCCCCAGCCACGCCTGCACTCTTCAGCCCTTGGGCTGTCGATGGGACCCGGCGCCACGGAGCAGGGGACGGCACACGTCCGGGAGGCTCAGCCCGCGCGGGAGCCCACCGCAGTGGGAGGAGCTCAGACACGGGGGGACTGCAGTTCCCGAGCCCTGCGTCGCCGGGAAACAGCCAAACCTGGCGAGAATTTGAGTGCAGCGCCGGCAGGCCGGCACTGCTGGGGGACCCGGCACAACCACTGCAGCTGCTGGCCCGGGTGCTAAGCCCCTTACTGCCCTGGGCCGGCGATGCCGGCCGGCCGCTCCGTGTGCGGGGCCCGCCGAGCCCGCGCCCGCCGGAACTCACACTGGCCCGCCAGCGCAGCGCGCAGGACCGGTTCCCGCCCGCGCAGCCCGGGTTCCCGCCGGCGCCTCTCCCTCCACACCTATCCCCAAGCAGAGGGAGGAGGCTCCGGCCTCAGCCAGCCCAGAGAGGGGCTCCCACGGTGCCGCGGCAGGCTGAAGGGCCCCTCAAGCACCGCCAAAGTGGACGCTGAGGCGGAGGAGGCGCTGAGAGTGAGGGTTGTTAGCACTTTGTCACCTATCAGTTTCATATACAATCAAGGAATCTACCAACCACAATGTCATAGGAAGAGGTAACTCAGAGGTAAGGCTCAGAAGTTTAAGAGAAAAATTTAAAGGACCTGTATGACCTGATGTGTGACAAGAACTGAGAAGCATAATTCATTCTAAAATTGTTTTTACCTAACGTCCAAAATAATAATGAAAACTTCCCAGAACTAAAGGACAAGAACTCCCAGCTTATAAAGGTCCATGGAATGCCCTTAAACAAAAAAAGACCCATACCTAGACATATCATCACGGAATTTCAAGGGTTAAAAATATCCTAAAAACTTGTAGAGACTGGGGGTCAGTAAGGGAAGATCACATACAAATGAAGAATCAGATTGGCTTTGGATTTCAACAGTAACCCTGGAAGAAAGAAAACAACAGAACTACGACTTGCAAACTTGAAGTAAAAGTTACCTTCAGCTCAGAATTTTATACCCAAATTATTGATCAAATGCGAAGTCAGAATAAAAATTTTTTTCAGTCATGTAAGATGTCAGAAAAGTTTTTGTTTTCCATGTATCCTTTCTCAGAAAGCTACTAAAAAACGTACTCCAAGGAAGTAAGTAAACCAAAAAAGAAAATACAGGAAACAGTAAACGGGAACCAGTACTAGAGAGGGCAAATAATTTTAAGGATGATGAAAAGAGAAGTCCCAGGAAAACAACTATGAAATAGGACTAGAAAGTAACTAGTCCTAATTGCATTAAGAGGTTCTAGGTTAGCTGTCTCACAAAATGAAGCAAACAACAACAAAAAATACTAACTTCTAGAAAAACAAAAATTTATCAAGAGAAGAAATGATATCATAGTACTCTACATGGGTCAGCTGTGAACATTTATATAGTTGTAATATTGTAAACACTAAATATTGGTTTAATAAACACCTGTAACTATATTTGGAGGATGGCAGAGTCAGTGTGTGCATGTGACAGGTGAGGTGAATATATATGTGAAACACTAAGGATCATCTTACTTAGAAGAAAGCCAATAATATCTATAATTGCTGTATCATGAAATAGCAGTAAAAGCAAGTCACTGTATTTGTAAATATGAAAGCAAACATAAGAAACAGGAGAAAGAAAATGGTAGCTTCTCAAGTGCAGAGGCTGAGACAAGGAACAGCTGCTTTTTCAGGTATTCTAATTTTAAATTTTTATTTTTTTAATGTTGACAAAACAAGGAACTTGAACAATCTCACGATGGTTATATTTTCAGTATTATTTCATGGTGTTAAACAAACTACATCTAGTTTGTTTTGCCAAAGAGACTGAACGGCTAAAACCAATCTTTAACGATCAATGTGAACACAGTACAAACAGCCCTACTTGAATCCCAACTTCACTACTTTGTGAAGTAAGGCAAGTTACCCAATCACCTTGCACACGTAATCACCACCTCAAAATGGTTTTGCAAGAACAATTAAGTGAAAGCAACTGATGCAGAACCCGACCCATCAACAGATAGTATTTTCGGCAGGTCTTTCTGTTCCTCAGCTGCAAACGCCTATTCTGACCCCAAGCTGCCTCGCTGCTCACAGACTATATAGGGACTCATGGACAACTCAGCACATATCCCTCCTCACACTAGAAAATCAATCATGATGAGTAAGCAGACTTATCTTTGTATATGAAGGGCAGCATTACTGTTGTTATATGAAGGAGATTATCCCCATTATCCACATTCTGGATTACTGCCTGCTTTCAAGAACTGTCCGAATTAGTCTACAGCACTTGGACAGAACCATTTTTTCATGTTCTGTTTTGTAGATTTGTAACATCTTAAAAAAAAAGAAAGAAACATACATTCCCATAGTCTTCATCCCTACTCTTCCAATGTTTCCAAAATTTCCAAAATTTTCTAATGCTGGCCCTATCTGGTCTCCAGTTGGCCTGAGGCCATCTCCTGCTTACCACAGCAAAAGAGAGAAATCAGCCCAAATCAGCTAATTAACTATTCACCACTTCCAATGTTTTCTTCCGTATTATGGCTAAATTCATAACACCATGCAAAGTACAAAGATACCTTAAAACAAAACAAGGCGTTATCTTTTATCACTAGGTCAGTCATCTTTACTTGCAAGACCAATCAAAGGTCTTAATTGATTTTATACACAGTATTCATACATCTAAAAACAATCTGGCAGACTTAAAAGCACAGACTTCATAAATCATTAAAACTCTATTTTATCATTAATTCAACAAACACTGCTAAAACACTGAAGATGAAAACAATAGGATATAATCCTATTCTCAAATGTAAAGGGAAAAGGACCATCGAGAGCAACAGAGAATAAAGAAAATAATCCAGGAAACAACTGACAGCAATTCCAGATTACGTATAAAATAATTTTTAACATAGTTGAGACTAAAGAAAATTATAAAAATTGAACACAGCTCTGAGCCTCCTGACAGTCAAAAGTATGGAGAAACAGGATGGCTTACAAAACAATCTAATAAAACCAGTCATCTGTTTAAAAAAAAAAAAGCTTAATACTGGGGTCTTAGGAAGAATTTGTCTCCAAGGTCTGTATTTTATAGGAACCAATAAATAAATTAGAAATTTCTTCATTAGATATAAATGAAGAAAATGTTTTTCATGGCCCCTTTTGGTATGTATCAGTTCTAGATAAGATGTATATTAAATCATAGTTCTGTGAAGAAACTTCTATGAGAACCACTTTATAAAGTAACATAATGCAGCTGGGCGCAGTGGCTCATGCCTGTAATCCTAGCACTTCAGAAGGCCGAGGAGGGCGGACCGCGTGAGCTCAGGCGTTCGAGACCAGCCTGGGCAAGACGGTGAAACCCCATCTATACTAAAATACAAAAAATTAGCCGGGTGTGGCCGTATGCGCCTGTAGTCCCAGCAGTCTCAGGCAGGAGAACTGCTTGAACCAAGGAGGCGGAGATTGCAGGGAGCCTGCAGGGAGCCCAGATCTCATCACTGCACTCCAGCCTGGGCAACAGAGCAAGTCCTCCACACCCCCCCCCAAAAAATAATAAAATAAAAAATAACATAATGCAAGAACAGTGATTTCAGGTGATACCTTTCCCATTTAGTTTATTCTAGGTTTTTATAAATGTATGTTTTGTTGCCCTACAGGACTGTAAATTCCTCAAGGCTTATGTTGTCTGCTTCCATTTCAACTGCCTTTACTATTTAGTAGAGTGCTTTACAGTTGCTACTCAACTATAACTGATAAAATGTTATGCAGTCAATATTTGTAATATTAGCTTTCCCCGCTACACTATAAATTCCATGAGAACAGTGACAGTGAGTTTTGATCGCGACTATATCCCTCCAAATCTAGAAGATCACTCTATAAGTATTCGCTGATTGAACGGATTAAATAAAGAAAACACAACGAAAAAGTATGAAAGGAGAGAAATAATTTAAATGGCAGTAACTTTGGGTTCTAAGGTTGTTCTCAATAAGAGCTAGAAGACCTCAGGTAAGTTACTTAACATTTGATTGTCAATGCTTTCATCTGTAAAATAGAAAAATTAACAGATATTTCAGATTTAAATGTTTTTAATATATATATAAAGCATTTAACACAATACCTGAAAAAGAACTCAATAAATGTTAATTCCTTTACTTTCTCTTACATCTCATCTATCCATAAAACAGTGCCTTCCAGGAATATATTATTTCAGTAAAAATACAACAGTAATCATTCTTACTTTCCTTTGAAAAATTAAATTTTCATCTCTTTAATCTTTAAAAAGGAGGGAAAAATAACTTGTGGACTGCTTTCAAAATATTACAAATGCAAAAGCTAGTTAAGAAAAAAACAGTGTCGAGAATGAGCCTTGTTGGTGGCACCCGCCTGTAGTTCCAGGTAATGGGGGGGATGCCTTGAGGCCAGGAGTTCCAGATCAGCCAGGGAAACAAAGCTAGACTCCATCTCTTAAGAAAAAAAAAACAGGAGGGGGGAAATCACCTTATCTACTAATAGAGATTTTTAAGCAACCGTTTATTTAAGAAAAAACGGTGAAATTCAAGTTAATATTACTTGAGAGTACCCGTTTCAGAAAAAAAAAATACTCTGCATTGCTGGGTGTGGTTGCCCGAGACTAGTCCCAGCTACTTGGGAGGCCAAGGCAGGAGGCCAGTTTGAGCTCAGGAGTTGGGAGTACAGCCTGGGCAATATAGCGAGACCCCATCTCTTTAAAACACAAAAATTCGGCAATCGTTTGTTCCGAGTTGAAACCTTAAAAACGAAATATTTTGAACGCTTTCACTTAAAAGTGGAACATGACCCAATCCCAAAAACATTACTTCATGACGACTCCCTTGACTCCAGTCATCCTTCAGTTTTATCCTCCAGTTGTGAGCTTAATCTGATACCTAGCTGTTTCCCTCGCATCGCCACTTTAACACGCGGTGTGCAGACCAAGTTCTGTCATTCCTGTAATTACCACACCCCCAATCAGCCGCTACAGGCCCCTGTTGTTATGACATCTGTAAACTGCAGCCGGTCGTCTCCACCTCCCCGCGCCCCCGCCCCGCTTCCCCTACCTCCCTCCGGGCCGCCGGCTCCGACCCGGGCTGTAACTTGTGAATTCCCAAGACGGTCCCTTCTTGCCAGGGTTAGAAATTTTACACGCCACCCCTGCTCCTTCCTGCCTCTGTCAGAGCGCTCTGCACGGCCCACCCCCGCCTCCCGCCCGCCGCCCAGCCACGGCGCAGGCTCCGCGCTCGCCTCCTCTCCGCCCGCTGCCTCGGCACTCCGCAGTCCCCGGCGCCGCTTACAGCCCTGCCGCCGCGCCACGCCGCCCCGCCCCGCCTCGACCGGCGTTCCCGATGGCGATCACACCAGGGCTCCCCACCCCCACCCTCTCCTCCGCCGGCCGCGCGGCCGTTAGGACAGCAGGGCCCGTGACGCACGGACGCGGGCCGAGCGTCCGGGCCCAGGCACCGCGGCTCGAGGCCCGGCCGGCGCCCGCCCTCGCCCCAGGGCCTCCCCCGAGTCCCTCCCGGACTGCCCGGATCTGCCGGCGGGAGGGGGAGGGGCCGAGGCCGCAAAGCCCCCGCACTCACCAGGCTCAAGGCAACCGATCCCGGTGCCACCGCTGAAGTGAGCCCTCGCTCGCCCGCCCGCCGTGCCGCTCCCCGCGCACAACCTCGAAGAGCTGGCCCGCGCCTCGGCGGTGCTCAGCAGGCCTCGCTCTCCGCCGCCGCGCACCTAGCAGCAAGACTCAGCTCTGCCGGCGTTCGCAGTGCGCCTGCGTGCGGGGGCCGGCCCGAGCGCCTACGCGCGCCCCTCCGGCGCTTGCCGCAGAGGCTGCCGGGAGACGTAGTCTTGTAACGCTCTCTCGCCGCACGTTCCTAGCGATTCTCGCCCAGCCTGCGAAGAGTCGGGGATCGGGGAGAGGAGAGGGTCTCGCTAAGAAGGAGGTTTGCAGACCATAACAAAGGTTGGAGAAAGTTATATGTGCAAACCTGTCTTTGCTAAGCTCTTCCAGGGCGGATCGATGTTCACCTCTGTATAGCTTCTAACAAAGTAGGTAACTAATACGCGTTGATGGAATGAATGATGGAATGATTGAAGACTGAGGGAGTATTACAAAATTAGTAGGTCAGCGCCTCGTGTCTAAAGGGCTCACGTGCAGCATGAATGCAAGAAGCTTCTGGACATTCCTTTTTTAGTTATGTCCCATCCCCTTTGCTTGATAATGTATGAGTAGTATCAAAAATAATTAAGTGCCGGGTGCAGTGGCTCACACCTGTAATCCCAGCACCTTGGGAGGCCTAGGCCGGTGGAATACTTGAGACCAGGAGTTTGAGACTAGCCTGGGCAACATCGCGAAACCCCGTCTCTACTAAAAATACAAAAATTAGCCGGGGGTGGTGACGGGCGCCTGAAGTTCCAGCTACTGGGGAGGCTGAGGTGGGAGAATCACCTGAGCCCGGAGTTGACGATGAGGCTGCAGTGAGCCGAGATCGCACCACTACACTCCAGCCTGGGCAACCGGAGTGAGACCCTGCCTCAATAATAATAATAATAATAATAATAATTAAGAAACTACATGAAACACAAATACTCGTTTTACTCTCAAGTGCTCTCAAACGAAAACTTGGAGCAAATGATTGTTAATGTTAAATTTGATGGAATTCTTTGGGGGAGCAAATGGAGTAGTGGCTTCAAAAGAAAAACTGAAGCCAGCCTAGCAGGGGTCACAGAATAGTAGATAGATTTAAAACATATGCCAAGAAGCAAGGTAAAAGAGATGAGGTAGATTAGTACATTTATAAATGTCCCAGGGAAGAGGAGAAGACAGAGGACCACTCTACCTGAATCCTAGGTTATGCAATGTTCATTTGTCCTGGACTTCACTCTGCTGCATCAGCATTCTCCCGCGATGTGTTTACTAAGATCAGAGTTGAGTTTGAGCAATGTGGCTGGGGAAAGGGAAGGTGTGTTCACCAGGAGAGACTTGAGGGCAAGTTTGCCTGACCCCAGCTAGACTGAAGACAGATCACCTTATTCCAATAAGGAGGTAAGATTGATTATTCAGAGCTGGTCTTCAGTCTTCGGGAAAGCTAATTTATTTCCAGTTCACCCTTAATCCTAGCTAGTCCTTGATGGTCCCATCCAAAAGTCTGGGCTATTTACTCGGGCCTCTTCTCTTTGATGGGCCTTCTAAGGCCCATGAGACAACCATAGGCTCTGCTCACTTTTTCAGCCACTGCTTTCAGAGTCAGCAATCACCTTAGCTTTGGAAAAATGATGACAAATATCAGGCTCACCTCTGGTGGCTTCCTTTTTCTTCCAGATCTTGCACTCACAAATTCTCACTTCCTTGGTAGCTCTTCAGTACATTAACGTTTTTATATTTTGTCCAGTTGTTCTCTGTAGTGGAAAGGTTGATTGAAAACAACAGTAGGCCATTGCTGGAAGTTGAAGTACTATGTATGTTACTTTTACAAAAGTGTTATCTTACAGTACATGATGTTTTATAAGCTAATGTCTCTCTGACAATATCATTTTATATTTTGAGAAATTTGAAATTATAGAACAGTATTTTTTGTTATCACAAACAATGCTGCTATGAACATTCTTGTACATCTCTACTGTGTATAGGGAAACTGCTAGATCCTAGGACATTGCATCTTTAACCTTACTGTATATATTAGATAGAAATCTAAGATGGCCCCTATAATCTCTGGTCCCTGGTGTTGCCTATATAATCTCCACCCCTTGAGTGTAGGTGGGACCTTTGACTTACTTCTAGCCAACAGAATATGGCAAAGATGATAGGATGTCACTTCCATGATTCCTTTTCATTATATAAGACTGTCTTTCCAAACTGGAGCTAGAGATTTGCTGCTGGCCTTGAAGAAGCAAGCTGTCATGTTGTGAACTGCCTATGGAGAAGACCACATGCCAGGGAACTGCAGATGGCTTCTAGAACTTGAGTGCAGCCTCGAGCTGACAACCAGTAAGAAGCCAGGGCCCTCAGTCATACAACTACAAGGAAATGAATTCTGCCAACACCCTGAGAGAGGTCAGCCTCCAGATGAGAAGACAGCCTGACTTACACCTTGATAGCAGTTTTGTGAGATCCCGAGCAAAGGAAACAGCTAAACTGTGCCTGGACTCCTGGTCCACAGAAACTGTGAGATAATAAATGTGTCTTCACATACTATATTTATGGTAATTTATTATACAATAGAAAACTAATACACTAGACATTGCTGGATTATTTCATAAAGTAATTGTACCCATTTGTACTCTATAAACGGTATATAAGATACTCTTCACTTGCTAACAGTTAGAAATGTCTGGCTTTTTACATTTTTGCCAATCTAACATATAAATTACTTGAACATAAAAACATGAAAAATAGATATTTACTTAGAATTGTGTATTCTGTTGTATTTCTTTTCTGTTGCATAAATGCAATTAAATAAAATAGCAGGCTGGGAACAGTGGCTCATGCCTGTAATCCCAGCACTTTTGGAGGCTGAGGCAGGAGGATCACTTGAACCCAGGAGTTCCAGACCAGCCTGGGCAACATAACAAGACCCCGTCTCAACACACAAAAAAATTAGTCAGCCATGGTAAGTCGCACCTGTAGTCCCAGCTATTCAGGAGGCTGAGGTGGGAGGATCACTTGACACCAGGAGTTTGAGCACACCACTGCACTTCAGTGTGGTGACAGAACAAGACGTTGTCTCTTTAAAAAAAAAAAAAAAAGCAACTAGTAGTAATAAATAGAGGGACTAACTGAGCAAATAATATCTGTGAGAAAAATACAACAAATTCATAAGATTTCTTTCTTTCCTCTAGTATACCAATTTAGCTCTATTGCATATTTGAATTTTGTAGGCTATATTATATTCTTGAGAAAAATAAGTGTAAGAATTTTTTAAAGAATGTATACAATAGAACTAATGAAACAGTTATTACCTATGGCCTCTTCGAGGATTATCAGACAGTTTCGGAGAACCAGCAGGTTTATTTCTGTTTTATCATAAACGTTCTCTCCATTCTCATCTTCAATGTATTTCCAAATTGAAACAGTCCATGCTGTTTTGTTCCACACTTAAAGATATTTTATGGCAAGCCAACATTTTAACATCTTTTCCGTGGCCAGCTTCAGTGATAGCCACCTTATAGGCACGTGTTTAAGCAATCTATCTCCTTCCATTTCTATAAAGTCAAAAATTTTATTAAGTGCTTCTGTACATTTTGAGGAAATTGAAATGACCAAAAACTTTCATTATCAAAGCCTCCATATCTCAGGTAAGCAAATCACAGCTCTCTTTTAGCATTGTTTAGCAGATGAGATCCTTTCATTTTATTTGGTAAGAAGTTACCAAGTTATTTTGACTGAATAGAATTCATCAAAATTATCATTTACATCAAAAGCAGATAAATGAGCCAAGTCTAGTTTGTGTTTGGCCAAGATATGATACTCTTCGTTTTATGTTTCTGTGATTTTGTGAAAATCTTAATAGACATCAAGATGACAATTTGAAACTCCAGTTTTCAAGTCAAGTCACCTAAGAGCTAGAGGGAACACATTTTTTTTTTCTTTTTTTTTTTTTTTTGAGACCGAGTCTTGCTCTGTCACTGAGGCTGGAGTGCAGTGGCATGATCTCAGCTTACTGCGCCTCCACCTCCCAGATTCAAGTGATTCTCCTGACTCAGCCTCCCGAGTAGCTGGGACTACAGGTGTGTACCACCACAACTGGCTGATTTTTTTCGTATTTTTAGTAGGAACAGGGTTTTGCTATGTTGGCCAGGCTGGTCTCAAACTCCTGGCCTCAAGTGATAGACTCGTTCGCCTTGGCCTCCCAAAGTGCTGGGATTACAGGCATGAGCCACCGCACCCGGCCCTCTTTTCTTTCTTATTATGTTGGACAGGAACTCTGATTGCTGATGAGTAGTAACAGGAAGCATTTATCGTCTCATTATTTCATGGGGAATCATTCTAATGTTTAATCATGAAATACTTGTTTTGGTAGCTATCCTTTAATGAATTGTCTATCAGGTGATTTTTTCTATATATTGAAATGAGTACAACCTTTAACATATTTATATGGTGAGTTACACTAATTGATTTTTGAAAGTTAAATTATCCTTGCATTTCTGAGGTAAACCCAAGTTGACTATGATTTACTTATTTACACAGAGCCAAATTATAATTGCTAATATTTTATTTAGAATTTGTACATCTACTTACATAATTTAATTCATCTATAATTTTTTTTATCTTATACTGTTTTCTATTTTTTGGTGTCAAGGTTATACTTGCCCTAAAAAAATTGTCGGGGAGTGTTCCCTCTATTTCTATTCTCTAGAAGATTTTATTTAAGATTAGAATAATCTGTTCTTTGAATATGTTGTAGAATTCACTAATAAAGTCAAAATCATCTTAGCCTGCTGTATTTACCTGTTTGCTTGGTAGGTAAATTTTTAAATGCCAATTCAATTTATTTAATAGATATTAGAAAATTCAGGATTTCTAGTTCTTCAATCAATTTCGGTAAATTATATTTTTCTAAGAAAGTCTATATTTTGTCCAAATTTTGAATTTATTAGCACAAAACTGTTTCTAGTTACTACTTTTAGATCTCTAGTGTGTCTTGGTTACATTCTTCCATTATTAACAATCTTTATTTGTACCTTTTCTTATATTTTCTTGATCAGTCTTACCAAAGGTTTGTCTGTGTCTTTAATCTTTACCAAAAAACAGCTATTCATTTTATTGTTCTCTGCACTGGATATTGTTTCTATTTCACTATTTTCTGTTTATATTTTCTTTCTTCAAGTTTGTTCTGATTTTCTTTTCTTACCTTAAGTTAGATGTCTGCCTAGCTCATTATTCCTTTATTTTTCTTAATATAACCTTTAAGCTTAGAAAGAATTTAAGCACTATTTTAGCTTTATGTCACAAGCTGTGGTAGTATTATTTTCATTATCATTCAGTTCTAAATATTTTCTATTTTGTTATGTTTTCATGACCCACGGGATATTATTTTGAAGATTATATCTAATTTCCAAACAGATTTATTTTAAGCTATTTTTAAAATTGAATTATATGTTAATTGCATAATGGATGATGGCCAGACAATATAGACCCACTGAGAATGTCTTTAAAACTGTTGAATTTAGTTATTTCTTGTCTAGGGTCTTTGGCAAAAAGTAAATAAATAAAAAGAAAATGGTTAAATTTGGAATATGGTCAATATACATAACTGCTCAGTGTATTTAAGAGTATTCAGCGTATTTAATGTATTCTCTCATTGTGTGAGGATTTCTATACATATAAATTAAATAAAAACTGTGTAACTCAATTCTATATTCTCACTAATTTTTTTTTTACTGGGTCATCTACAAGTTACTGAGAGAGCTGTTAAATCATTATGATAGTGGATTTGTCCACTTTGCCTATAATTCTGTCAGGTTTTGCTTTAAATAGTTTGAGTCTATGCTATTAAATGCATATGGGCTTAGTTTTATGTCTATTTCTGATGAATTAAACCTTTTGTTATTATCAGGTAGCTATTTTTATCCTTAATAATCCTTTTCAACTTAACATCTATTTTGCCTGATTTTATTTTATTTTATTTTATTTTTTGGAAACAGGACCTCAATTTGTTGCCCAGGCTGAAGTGGTGTGATTTCGGCTCACTGCAGCCTCCACCTCTTGGGCTCAAGTATTCCTCCTGCCTCAGCCTCCCAAGTGGCTGGGACTACAGGCACGTGTCACCATGCCTGGCTAATTTTTGTATTTTTTGTAGAGAGCAGGACTCACTATATTGCCCAGGCTGGTCTTGAACTCCTGGGCTCAAGTGATCCGCCCTCCTTGGCCTCCCAAAGTGCTAGGATTACAGGCGTGAGCCACTGCACCCCAGCCTATTTTGTCCAATTTTAATATAGCTGTACCAGCTTTCTTTTGGTTAGTGTTTGCTAATTACATTTTTTCCATTTTTTAATTTTTGATCTTGCTGTAGTTTAATGATTTTTGTTATGTCTCCTACAAACAATATGTAGTTTTTAAAAATACAATCTCTTAATCTGTGATTTACCTAGCAAGTTTAATCCAAATTACACATATTGTGATCACATATACATTTGGAATTATTTCTACCATTTCATGTTGTTTAATCTTTCTTTCTTTTTGCTTTATTTTTCCTCCTTCCCTACTTTCCCTGATATTTTCTTTCTTCTTCTTTTTTTTTTTTTTTTTTTTGGTTTCCTGAGTTGGGGTCTCTGTCACCCAGGCTGGAGTGAAGTAGTACAATCATGGCTCACTGCAGCCTCAAACTCATGGGTTCATGCAATCCTCCCGCCTTCATCTGCTGGGTAGCTGGGACTACAGCCACACACTACCACGCCCAGCCCTGACTTTTTAAATTCAATTTTTTTTGCCTACTATTTGGAAGTTACATGCTTTATTTCTCTTCTTTTAGTGGCTCTGTTAATTGTCAATGTGCTTAATAAACTTAATATCTCCAATCTCCTCTTGCAAGGACTTACTTATTTCTTTAGAGATGAAGTCTTGCCATGTTGTCCAGGCTGAAGTGCAGTGGCTATTCACAGGTGCAATTACAGCACACTACAGTCTTGAACTCCTGATCTCAGGGGATCCTCTTGCCACAGCCTCCAGAGTAGCTGGGACTACAAGTGCCTACCATAGCACCTGGCCCAGTGTGAGGACTATTAAACATTTTAACTGTAGTCACCACTCTACCATATTACATAGTTCATTTTCCAGTATTTTATTTCAGTCTTATTGCCAAAATTAGACATTTCTATATGTTGCTTTATAAAGACAATGGTCATCATGATGTGTCCATATTTACCATTTCTTTGCTCAAAATGCCTTCTTGCAGCTTAAAGTTTTCTTTGATTTCTCCCCTCATCCTGAAGTATTAATATATCCTTTAAATTTTAAGTTCTATAAGTGAGAGCCCATTGTTGGTAAACTCGGTTTTTGATGATCTGTGATACAGTATGGCTCTGTATTTGCACCCAAATCTCATGTTGAATTGTAATCCCCAATGCTGGGGGAGGGAAGGTGTGTAGTACCAGCCGCTTCACTCTCTCCCTCTCTCTCTCCTGCTGCTACGTGAAGATGTGCTTGCTTCCCCTTCACCCTTCCACCATGATTGTAAGTTGCCTGAGGCCTCCCTGGCCATGCCTCCTGTATAGCCCGTGGAACTGTGAGTCAATTAAACCTCTTTTCTTTATAAATTACCTAGTCTCAGGTAGTAATTATTTATAGCAGTGTGAGAATGGACTAACACAATCTGTTAGTGTCTTTATTCAAAAATTATGGCAAAATGAAAGTTCAGCTAATTGTAGAATTCTAGTCTAACAGTTAACTTCTCTCAGCCCTTTGGAAATATACTAACGTCTTCAGACTTTCATTGTTGCTATTGAAAAGTGTATTCATTTTTTTATGGCTGTCACAAATTACCATGACTTTACTGGATTGAAAGAGCACAAATTCATTGTTTCAAAGTTCTGCAGGTCAAAAGTCAGGAATGGATCTCACTGGGCTAAAATCAAGGTGTTGGTCAGCTGGCTTTATTCCTTTCTGAAGGTTCTTGAGTTTGTTTCCTTGCTCATGCAGGTGTTGGAAGAATTCAGTTACATGCAGGTAAAGGACTGAGGTATGTTTCCTCACTGGTTGTCAACTGGGAGCTACCCTTTACTCTTAGAAGCTCCTCTCTGATCCTTGCACATAGCCTCCTACATCTCAGGATCAAATTCTTCCCATGCTGCCATCTCTTTGACCCACCTAGTAAGCATTCTCTACTTTTAAAGACTTTCGTGATTAGATTGGGCCCACCTGTGTGGGAAGGACATTATTCTGCCAAACAAAGAAATGGGCTGTCAGTCTAACTGTCTTTCCTTTGTAGATGATTTGGCTGTTCTCTTCAGCTGCTTTTAAGATCTGGCTGTTTCTTTGTATGTATTTCTTCTTATTTACCCTTGTGAATACTGACTCTCTTCCATTCTCTTTTAAAATTCCTATTAAGCCCAAACTAGATCTTTCTTCACTCTTTCTCTCTTTCTTTTCTTAACAGGGTCTTGCTTTGTCACCCAGGCTGTAGTGCAGTTGCTCCATCATGACTCACTGCAGCCTCAAATGCTTGGACTCAAGCAATCCTTCAGGTAATTTGTGTGTGTGTGTGTGTCTATGTGTGTGTCTGTCTGTGTGTGTGTGTGTGTGTGTGTGTGTGTGTGTGTGTGTGTAGATGGGGGTCTCACTATGTTGCCCAGGCTGGTCTCAAACTCCTGGCCTCAAGTGATCCTCTCACTTTGGCCTCCCAAAGTGTTGGGATTACAGGAGTGAGCCACAGCACCTGGCCAGCGAGGTCTTTCATATCTATCCTCTCACTCTCAGCTCAGCTGTGCACCACAGGCCTCAAGCGTGTGTGGACACTTCAGCACCCATGTCCAAGCCTCATACATACAAATGATCATCCATTGGCTATTCTTGATGCAGACTCTGGTACAGCCCACACTCAGGAGGAGGGATGCAAGAAAGAGACCCGATCAAGCCCTGGAAGTAGACTCAGAGCTGTTAGGGCAGGAAATTTTGGGGCTCTGCTTTCCTAGTGGGTGATTTAGGAATGAAAAGTGCAGGGTCCAGATGAATCCAATCTCTTGGCCCTGTGGAGTCCTCACCTTGTGAGCATGGGCACAACCGGAGGAGGGCTAGAATGAGACCCTCTTAAGTAAGGAGCCTAAGGCAGGGGGCCTCTCAATCCAGGGGGAAAGGCAGATCCCCTGTTACTCAGATCCAAGGGCAATGCCATATGAGACAACAAGCACACTTCTTTCAACAGGGAGAATGCTAGTAAGGTAAGGCAAGGAAGAGGAGGAAGTGTTCTGTGCCAGGGGTTGAGGATGTGAGGTCAGGAAAGTTTGGAAGTACACAGAAATGTGGATTTAAAAGTAGGCAAGAGATGCATGGTGAAATTAGCTGGCCTCTACATTGCAAGTAGAACTCTGTAGTCAACTTTGGGCATAGTTACAGCAGATTCAGCCTTTATAAGGGCTATTCTCTCTACTTAAACAACTCTTCTGACTGCTCCTGATTTGCTACATCCCTTATGTTCTCAGCTTGAATTTCACTTGCTTTAGGCCTTGCCCCAAGTCCCTGATTAATCTATCCCTCTCCCTTTTAAATTTTTCCACAGAGTCTATACTTCTCTTTTTGTTATATCTAATCACACTTGTTAAGTTGTCCATGGTTGCCTTTTTGATTATTCAGGCTAAAAGGTTTGTGAAGACATTTGTCTTGTCCGACATCATATCCCAGGACCCACAAAGTGGCTGAAATGCATCTGGTGGTCAATATATATTTGGTGCATTGATAATATGTCCTCACGGTGTTTGAGTGGCATTACTTGATATAGCTGAATCCAAACAGAATATCAGCTTTTTTATGTCCTTCCACTTCAAATTGTTTCATTTTACACATAATTTTTCAGAGCCAGTGAATCAGACAAAGATGATTTATTTTCGTATCTAAAACACTTTATAATATTCTCTGGAAAATCTAAAATCATGCTGTTTTCCTAATATTTTTATACTGTCATCATTTTAGAAAATAAAAGGCCTGGGTTATATACTAGAAAAGTTTCTTCATTGTATGCAAAATATTTATCTCCTCTAGTAAAGGAGAATAAAGAAAAACTGCAAGAGGAAGGAAGGTCCTGAAAGTTTTTCATTTGGTATCTACCTACCCCAACCCCAAGACATAAAGACAGATAAAGGCACTAAGATGCTAGTATGTGGCTAGGCCTTTCAATAACCCAGTCAGTCCATACAGATAATCCATGGGATATATTCAAGCCACTCTCTGAGCCATCGATGGTCATTATTTGGTTAGTTCACCCAAGGTAAGGGCATACCAGCTGTTAAAACGATATAGAGATTAATCAACGGGGCTGCCACTTGTTAATCCCCTCCAGGGATGCTGTGCAAAGGGTCTCATTGGTCCTAATGAGTCATCTTGTGACTGTACATAATCCTGGGTGCATATCCACAAATACTGAGGTATAGCCTGCATACCACTAAAAATAACAAAGGTTTCAGGGCTGGAGACATTGTCAACCACACTGTCATGACCATATACAGCTCCAGGACTCAGTGGTGGGGGAACAATATTTAACGGATGTCCCTGGCAAAAGGAGCCTGTGAGTACTTCAGCCTCGAACACATAGATCAGCTTATCTGCAGCAGAGATTTTCTTGGCCTTCTCTGCCAGGTTTTTGAGGTTCTTGGTGAAGTATATGCCAGCTCCGTATTTTGGCTCTGATAAAGGAAAAAATAATAATAAAAAGATATTATAATCTGGTAAATGATATTGCCGATTTGGGTACTAATATCTATTCTCTCTCTAGTCTTCCAAATAATCACTTCCTCCTGGTTCTGAGTTCCTGTGTCTATAGCAAAGGCACTAAAAATTGTTCCTTGAAACAAATTATCACTGACACCATCAACATAATAATAACTTGCATCCAAATATGCCATTAGGGCCGGGTGCGGTGGCTCACTCCTGTAATCCCTGTACTTTGGGAGGCTGAGGCGGGTGGATCACCTGAGGTCAGAAGCCTGGCCAACATGATGTTACCCTGTCCCTAATAAAAACACAAAAATTGAGCTGGGTGTGGTGGCAGGCACCTGTAATCCCAGCTGTTCAGGAGGCTGAGGCAGGAGAATCACTTGAACCCAGGAGTCAGAGGTTGCAGTGAGCCAAGATCGCACCACTGCACTCCAGCCTGGGCAATAAGAGTGAAACTCTGTCTCAAAAACAAAAACAAAACAAACAAACAAACATTAGTGTTCATAGAGAAGTTAATGGTTTTCAAAGTATTGCACATTGATTAGATTAAATTATCTATGATTTGGGTAGTAACTCCATGTAAAAGACAAAGATCTGAGATTCAAAGAACTTAGATTCAAGTCAGTATTATCAACTAAGTAGCTGACAGAGCATAACAAAAGGAAGGTTCTGTTTCCCTTAGAACATTGTCTGACTTCTACATGCTACAATAGGGATATTTGCAGAACTCTCAAGAAGATGGTTTGAAAATAGCATCTAATAAGAGAAGACAGAGTGCCTCCTAACCTCATGAACAGCATTACAAGAAAAATATGTCACCTGGGACTGGTGGCACACACCTGTAATCCCAACACTTTGGGAGGTCAAAGTGGGTGGATCGCATGAGCCCAGCATGGGCAACATGGCAAAACCCCATCTCTACAAAAAATACAAAAAGTAACCAGGCATGGTGGTGCACACCTAAAATTGTAGCTACTCAGGAGGCTGAGGTGGGAGGACTGATTGAACTCTAGGAGGTTGAGGCTGCAGTGAGCTGTGACTGTGCCACTGCACTCCAACCTGGGTGACAAAGCAAGACCCTGTCAAAAAAAAAAAAAAAAAGAAGAAAAATATGTCAAGGGGAATGTGGAGTATATAAAATATTAGTGTGCATACTTCATTGTTTAGGAAAAGCACTCCTGAATTTGGAAGGACAGAGGCATTCTAGTCACCAGGAGGGTACTGTGTATTCTCCATGGGTTGGCACAATACCTCATGAAGAATCTCCAAGTGCATGTTATCTAGGTCCATGCTCACCAGGCAACTTTCCACCCATCAGGCACTCTGGGGACTGTGATATTAAGGAAGAAATGCCCTATTCCGACCACTAGAAATGAGTACTCTTCATTCTGACACATTGCCTGTGATCTGTATTACCTTCTTTGGAGTATTAAAAACACTCGGGAGGCTGAGGGCCAAATTCTGGACCTCAAAGGAATCCCTGTTCAATGCCCTTTCTGACCTCACTTAGAGGGAAAATAAATGTTACCTTCTTTGATGCCGTATTATCCTTCCTTCCTTTCCTTTTTTCCTTTCATTTCCTCCCTCTCTTTCTTTAAGTGGGACATAACCAAACACTTTTAGGCTCAAGGGCAGCACTGAACAATAGAAACGTACTACGAGTCACGCATGTCATTTAAAACTTGCAGGCTGAGTGGCTCATGTCTGTTATCCCAGCACTTTGGGAGGCCAAGGCAGAAGGACTGGTGGAGGTCAGGAGTTTGAGACCAGCCTGGGCAACACAGTGAGACCTAATCTCTACCAAAAATAAAAAAAATTAGTCAGGTATTGTGGCACTCACCTGGAGTCCCAGCTACTCTAGTAGCCACATTTTAAAAATGTAAAAAAAAAAAGGGTGAAATTCACATTTTTATTTAAGCCATTCAAGACATTATTTTAACATGTAATCTATATTTTAAAAAGTATTAGATATTTTACATTCTTTTGTAGTAGGTCTTTGAAATCTGGTGTGTATTTTATACTTACAGCATCTTTCAATTTAGATCAGACACATTTCAAGTGCTCAATAGCCACATGTAGCTAGTGGCTACCGTATTGAACAGTGCAGCTCTGGAAATTTAAAAGTGAGTAAGACATGATCCCTATTCTCAGTATTTCACAAAGGGAAGTCTCTGCATGTAAACAGATTAAATATAGTACAATTTATGTGGCAAGGTAATATTTTGAGATAAAAATCAAAGATTTTCTTTCCCAGGAGTTTCTTCTTGCTCTTTGTTCTTCCACCTATTGAGTCCTTGCTACTTCTTATTAAGGATGAAAAAGATAAAGTTGAAAACAAAGTCAATATATAAATATATGTATAGTTTTTTGAGAACTGCCTGCTGGGTGCAGTGGCTCACATCTGTAATTCCAGCACTTCAGGAGGCCGAGGCAGGCAGATCACGAGGTCAGGAGTTCGAGACCAGCCTGGCCAACATGGTGAAACCCCATATAATTATAACATAATATTATAATACAATATATATTATATTATATATTATATAATATTATATGTACTATATAATTATATAATATATAATTTTATATATGTAAATTATATATAATATATAACATGTATATATTACATATATTATATATTACATATATTATAATATATTATAATTTATAATATATATTATATATAATGTAATATATAATATTATATATTATATTATAATATATTATATAATATATTGCATATATTATATTATAATATATATTATATATTATAATGTAATATATTTTATATATTATATGTAATTATATTTAATTCACAGAAGAGAGTATGGTCTTGAAATTCTGGCTTTCAGAGTTAGCTTTTCTGAGAGGAAGAGGGCTTTTTGAACCAAAAGCTACAAACCAGAAGGATTCACAGCATGGGATTTTTTAGCATAAATGATAGAGCAGACAGTAATATAACATATTCTAAGAACATTTTTCTCATTTCAAGACAAATGAAAGTTCTTTCTTCCAGCTGGTGGGAAGAGAAGTATCAGAAGTGACGTGACTAGAGCTCTTGGGGGAGCTTGGGAAAGGGCTCCCTTTACTACCCCCACTCCCTTGAGAGCCCTGGGAGTCAAGAGGGGGCCGAACAATGGAAGTCTCAGAATAAGAACAACTGGAGGGACTCGCAGAGCAGACAGACCCTGGCCTGACTCTAGTGGGTGCAGTCCCTCATCCAGCCTCATCACCTGAGTGGAGATAGCAATGGTTGGAGAAGTCTCTGGAGCAGGTGAGGACCACTACCCAAGACCCTGCACTCAGCTTGGAGGATGAACATGCTCAAAAATTTCCTGTGTGGCAGGAGGAACACAGACATGGCCTGGAAAGGAATTTCTTCAGCATGGAAAAGACATAGAGTGGCCTGTGCAGACACTGAGTGTAAAAGGCACAGGAGAGTGCTAATGACCAAAGCTCAGGTGGTTTATCAAGCAGAGGACAATGGGAGCCATAAGCCAGACAACCCTCCTCACATACAGAAAAGAGGAGAAAAGGGGCAAACATTGCAGGAACTGAGTTTCAATCTTGAAGGGACTATGAAAACTCTGAAAATGACTGAGTTCACATTGAACTGTCAAGATTCAAATTTTCCACATCTGTGGACATGGGGAACAGGACAGTTGGGTAAAGTTCCATTATAGAGCCATAAAGGAAATGAGTTCTATGCCTGAGTTTCATAGGACAATAGATTTTAGTACTAATTAAAGTTATAGATGTCATAACAAAGGAATGGAGGTATGCAGGAGCACAGAGGAGGAAGATACTTACTAGGCCTGCAGGCCTGCAGGAAAGATGCCAACAAGGAGATGCCATTTGTACTATGTCTTGAAGAAAGAATAGGGGTTTGTAGTACTGAAAAGGGCAAGGAGGGAAGTCATTCCACAGACAACAGGAGAGAGGCATGAAAGTACATAGCATGTTTAGGGAACTCTAAAAAGTTATGGCTGGAATCTTGAGGAACATAGTGGGTGATGACTGCTGAAATGATGTGGGAGCTAGGGCCTTATATTCTCTGCTAAGGAGTTTAGGCTTTTATCTCATAGGCAACTGGGAATGCAGATATTAAGCAAGAATGTAATTTTTAGTGTGATAATTCTGGTGGTAAAGGATAGATTAGGCAGGGGTGTGTTTTGTGGCAAGGAGAGGACCTCGTAATAGTCTAGGACTAAAGGAAGATGAACTAAGGCAGTAGGAATAGAGAGGTGAAACTGAGCTCAGATCTTCATGAGATTGAATCACTAGGACTGGGTGAATGCCTGGATATAAGGGTGAAGGAAAAGGAGGAATAGAGGATAATAATGTTTCAGGCTTAGGAAACCTGGTAGGTAGATGGTGATGATATTAACCAGGTTAGGGAGAATCAGCAAACAAGGGGCATATTTCTTAGGGAAAATCATGGCCAAGAAAAGAGATCAATTTGAGATACCTATGGGACATCTGGGTAAATATGTCAAAAAGAGAATCAGATATATGAACCTGCAGGTCAGGAGAGAGGTAGGGAGTTAAGAGTTAGAAATTCCTAAGTCATCATCATTAAGGTAGCAGTTGAGGCCATGGGAATAGGTGCCATCACCAAGGGGGACATTGTAGAAGAAAAAGAGAGAAGACAAAGAAGGGGCAACAGATGAACTCATGAGATTATAAATTGTAAGGGCAAGAACTCTATGGTTTTTTATTTATGCACTATTTCTAGTACCCCTAGCATGGGGCCTGATTCATAGAATGTGCTTAATAAATACCTGTGGAACAAATGAATCAACCCAATAAGAAACTGCATGTGTAGATGCCTTCTTGCTGTACTCAACCAAGTCCTACAAGCAAGAGATTTATTCAGAACTGGCTGGAGTGCAAACATAAACAGAAAAAAGAAAATAAAGCTTTGTTAACAGAAGTTCCCTCTCCTTTGCCTGTGGGTGGCCATCTACATTGACTGAGAGTCCTATAATTTGGAACATTGCAGGGCTGAAAAAGCTAAGAGCTTTTGTACTCCATATAATAACAGCTTCAGTGGTAGCAAGACTGGTATCTCCTGGGCTTGTCTGGCACCTTCTGTTAAGGGTTCTCAGCAGCCTACAGAGATGAGTCAATTGGTGCAGGTCACATTATGGGTCATGTCTGAATTGCCTCAAGGCAGTGGCTGTTAAACTAAAGGTTAGGGAGAAGGGAAGAGCACACAGACCAAATCTTGAGGTAAGAGACCAAAATCTTGAGTTGAAAGACTATGTGGAGACAAGATCTGTGGTTAGGTTATAAAGACATAAACTTAACCAGAAGAAATTAGGCCTCATGCCCACTTAATTTTTAAAGGAACTATATTGCTGAAGAAACCACAAGCCTGGTTACAACAGTCTGAGCACATTCCAGCCTGTGAGACAATCCATGGCTCCCTGATAGGCAATGAACCTGGAAATAGCCAAGGGCTGCAATATATAAGGAAGATTTTCCCAGAGTGCAAAATAAAGGTTTTACAACATGGAATAGAGAGTCCTCCCTATACTTCATCAGCAGCATGTAGATAAGTGGTATGCGCCAGTGGCTGTTGTGTGTTTTGCTTCTCCCCTTTCAACATGAGAGTTTTCATTGCAGTTTTCCTGCTCCTTTTCATATCACTATATAATGGGTCAGTTGGGGGCAGTATCTTGCCTTTAAGCTTTAAGACAGAACTGCCTACCGGGCACGGTGGCTCACACCTGTAATCCCAACACTTTGGGAGGCTGAGGTGGGCGGATCACGAGGTCAGGAGCTCGAGATCAGCCTGGCCAACATGATGAAACCTCGTCTCTACTAAAAAAAAAAATACAAAAATTAACTGCATGTGGTGGCACACGCCCGTAATCCCACTACCTGGGAGGCTGAGGCAGGAGAACCGTTTGAATCTCAGAGGCGGAGGCTGCAGTGAGCCAAGATCATGCTACTGCACTCCAGCCTGAACGACAGAGCAAGACTCTATCTCAGAAAAATAAATAAGGAGAGAACTGCCTGAACTTGAACTGATGATGAGTCTGGCTAAGACCTTGGGACCATATTCCTTGGGAAGATAGTAGGTGTCTTATTTGTTTTGGTAAGAAAGATGTGTATAGATGTTGAGCAGACAAGTAGCAGGGTCTGCCACAGGACTGAAAAGAGAATACTCACTAGATTTGGAAAATAGGAGCACAGCGATGATCTTAATGAAAGTAATTTAAGCAGAAGTAATGGGTGGGGATTGCAGAGAAGCCAGCTTTAGGAGCAAATGGAAGTTGTAGATTTTTTGAGACTTTGCTAATGAAGGGACTATACTGATCATCACTTTCCTGGTTGCCCCAAAAGGCTTCTTGGTGGGGATTCATTTCTCTATTTTTATCCCCAGTAATTGTCTATGTTCAATATTTACCCCAGGTTTTGCCTATGTTCTCTCCAGAACAAAGAAAAGATGATTTCTAGAGCCTTTGCATCCTAGAAACCAAGTCTATTGGAATTGACTCCTCAGCAAGGATCATGCTATGGAGTGCACGTATTTTGAAAGCTAAAGATCAAGAGCCGTATATTTAACGGACCAAGTAAAATCAAGCCACCCTGCTAAGTACCTCTCCATAATTATTACTAAACTTCTTTTCCTCCTTTGGAGAGACCTAAAGCCAGAAATCTTCATTACTGACTGAGGAGTAGAGGGGGCAATATAGGAATTATATATGCAATGTTTTTGTACATCTGAAAACAGACATGGGAGTTACACATAGAACTCCTATGACTAAAGAGGATCTTAAGATGCTATGCACTTCACCTGCCAAATGATACCTAATTCATCCACCAGCAGGCTATAGGAAATAAAGGGATGAAAGAGAAAAGACCAACTTTCTTAAATTTAGGAAAATGCCCTTTTAATTAAGGGATGAGGATGGTTCAGTGCTGTTGGTAATAATTTTGTTGAGATAAGTAAGGCAAAAAAAAAAAAAAAAAGCCTCAACGTGCTCTCTGCAGATAGGACACAGAAACACATAATGGAGAAAAACAGTGAACCGTAGTTCTTACTGCTCACACTTTTCATCAATGTAAAATGCAACAGCAACAAAAGATACAAAGGAAAAGTAAAAAGTATCACTCTTTCCAGAATACTTCGTGACCTGGGTCATTATTCGTGACCTCTAAATCGCAGTCACAAATGATCCCTTCCCCACAACAAATGCTATTAGTGGAAGCATCTACTGATGTCAGCTCACCAAATCCCACAGAGTAGCCCCAATGATGAGGCATTGACACCTACCGCAAGGCACCGAGTACATTCTTTGAAAGCCAACTCTGCATACCACATTGCAGAACTGGTATGGGACTTGCTGAAACAGCCTGTGGCTCACTGATTGCCTGGGCAGTTTTCCTTCCATCATTTCCTTCTTTCTTTGAAAGGCAGCCATAAGAACCTTATTTTCTATCTTCTCCACCTAGAATCATAGAAAAGAAAGACTGAAAAAGAGGCTAGAAAAAGAGCTGCAAAGCTCTTTAAATTGCCTATTATATTGCTTCAAAAATAAAAGAGCTTATGTGCATAATATTACTTTGCATGCAATTTGCTTTTCATATAAAGTTGCAAAAGAGTCTCTCCTCCCTCTAATCCTCTCCTATTTTGATTCTGTCTCTTCAAAATTCCCTGCCCCTTCTCTAATAAATTTCTTTAACAAAAATTCACTGACTTAGACATAATGTCTGCCCTCTTAAGCTCATAGTTTAGTGAGATAGAAAAATAGGTAAACAATTATAACACAGTGTGATAAATGCTATTCCACTTCTTTTATTTTGCTCAAAGACGGGCTTCCTGGATCTGGAATCTGCTTCTGTGTGTCCTGACGTCATTTTTACCTTCCGATTCCAACTATATCCCTCGTGCCTGCCCTGCCTTGCTCTCTTCTCGGTCTTACTGACCTAGGATTCCAAGTCCATGAGCGGCCAGCTTAGAATCATCAGTAGGTGAGCTTTTCCTTGGGCTACAGAAGCAAGTTAATTAACAACAAAATGAGCCAAATCCTCCCCTTTGTTAGGTATACCTTTATAACCTGCAAACCACATTTTTCAAACTGTTTCTTTTGATCTTCAAGCTCTTGAGTTAGAGGCACAGGACATTTCAGAAATATATTTTCTTTCATTTTGTCTTGAGTTTTTTGTTGCTGATTAGTCCACTGTCCTAAAAATGAGTAACACAAAAACTTTGTTTCAACGCTCTGAGAGAGGAAAAAGGAAACTTAATGAAACAAATTCTAGAAATTTAGAGGAAGGGATTAGCCAGTTTAAATTGTGTGCCTCATGCATTTAGGACATGCAAGGAGAGCTATAATATTATGAGCAGTCAGGATAAAATAAAGGGGTAATAAATTTGTCTTTAGATGATTTGAACCATGAGGCTAAGGGGATGTGAGTAAAAGGAGCATAACGTATACTTGCTTCTCCACAATCAATGCTGTAATAATGAGAAATAATTGTGTTGCTCATAGGGTATGTTTTTATTTCTAGCCCCAATGCCTATCAGCAAAAAGAGACAGGCATTAGAAAATATTAAATATGGAATGATAGGAAATGACATGACATTTGTAAAACACTTCAAAATTTTCAGTTTCCTTCCTTATTTGATCATTATAACACCACCATGAAATAACGCCATTTTACAAATAAAGAAATTGAAGTTCAAATAAGTAACTTGCCCCATAGCACACACCTAGTAAGTAAAGAGCTAAGATTACAAACCTGGCTTTCACCAATGCTTTTTGTAAGTGACAAGGCAAAATACTTGGAACATGCATCACTCATATACCACCCAAAGAAGAAGAGCAAAATTTGGAGATTAAGAGTCTATGGTGTCTTGTTTTTCCTCCCTTCCTCTTTTCTCCTCCTCCTATTTTCCTCCCTCCCTCCCCTCCCTCCCTCCCTCCCTCCCTCTCTTCCTTCCTTCCTTCCTTCCTCCTTCCTTTTTTTCCTCCCATCCTTTTTTTCAAGAGGCAACCTGTTTTTGTCCAAAGGAGCTCCTTACTGGACTAAATATACAGGTGGACAAATGAAAACCAAAAAAGACTTGTTTTCTCTTGGTTTATTTTTAGTTTGACTTAAGACCAAGTATACTAAAATGACCTAATCCCCGGTTCATTATCTAATTGAATGGGCTCAATTTAACCACAAAAAGCAGGTGACGAATTGAGGGAAACTCACTAGAGAGCCAAGTTGTAAATCTGAGAAAGTGGGAGGGACAAAACTCCATAGGAGAGGAACTGCAAAGACCAGAAACTTCAACAGAAGACTGTAAATTAACTTTGGAGAGCAATAGCTCATATTTATAAGGTGTAATATTAGAGTTCAGTTTCCTTGAGTTCAACAAACATTTGCCAAGCTCCTTCTATATGCCAGGCACTGGACTGGGCACTGGGGACCCAAAAATCACAAACTTCTGCCATTGGAAACACCTACCAGGAAGGATTAAAAGAGTGGCATAAAAGAGAGGTGATGCCTTTGATTTAAAAAATAAAATTAGTGTTCTGATGGATATTTGATATTCCTTATAATGATAACTCATCTCAAAATTATCCATTTTGTTAATTAACATCTTAATCTGATTAAGACAGGGTAGGTTTTCCTGAACCTCTAAGGCTTCTGTGGAATAATATATTTAGTCATCAACTACCAAAAGTGCCATCTTGCGGCAGAACAAGGGACTTACATGACTCAAAATTGTCAATAGCTGGGAGAATTAGCCCACCTTATGACTTCAGTTAATTTAAAGCAATGCCACACACACACACACCCACACACACACACACACACACACACACACACACACACAAACAAAATAATGCCACAAGTTTTATAGGAGATTCATGTTTCTTTGTATCCTGTTCCCCTAAGCTGACACTGGTGTCAGTTTCAATACCTACATTCACTATGTTTCAAAAACTAAGTGAAAATCATAATCTTGGTTCTTATGCTTGTGTATTCTTTTTATCCATTTTTTTTTTTGCCACTGTGTTTTCTGTGGAATGTGGATACAACATTTATGGGGAACTCTCACTCACTTAACCATTTATTCCTGCATTATTTTTACAAACACGTGGTAAAAATAAGGTGTCCTTTGAAATTTTGCGTCTGAATTTTTGCACCTCTTACTAAATCCATTCTCCACATTATAACCAGTGATCTTTCTAAAAACACAAGTCTGATCTTAACTTTGCTTAAAATTCTTTAAGGTTCCCTATTTGTTTCAAGAAATTCTCTGAACTCTTTCACGTGATTTATAAGGTCTTACATAATCCAGGCCTTGCAACAATCTTATTTCTTGATGTTTTCTTTCTTTGCCTAACTAACTTCTACCTATTATCCAGCTCTCCATTTATGACACCTGTGATAAGCCCTCCCATGACTTCCCAAGTCTGGGTTAGGTGCCTCTCCGCAGTGCTTTCGCTCTCCTCTATCATCACTAACCTGTGTGCTCATCAAGGTTCCCCATTAGACTTTGAGCAGGAACAATGTCCATCTTGTTTACTGCTGTAGTCCTTGCACCTAGCACAGTGCTTGGCACATCATGGGTGCAATATGCATTAGTTGAATGAAATCTATATCTATCTCTATCTCCCGAGATGGCATTTCTTTTTTTCTTTCTTTTTTTTTTTTTTTTTTTTTTGAGACAGAGTTTCACTTTTGTGGCCCAGGCTGGAGTGCAATGGCTTGATCTCAGTTCACTGCAACCTTTGCCTCCTGGGTTCAAGCAATTCTCCTGCCTCAGCCTCCAGAGTAGCTGGGATTACAAGCATGGGCCACCATGCCTGGCTAATTTTTTTTTTTTTTTTTTTTTTTGTATTTTTAGTAGAGACAAGGTTTCTCCATGTTGGTCAGGCTGCTCTTGAACTCCCGACCTCAGGTGATCTGCCCAAAGTCCTGGGATTACAGGCGTGAGCCACCACGCCCGGCCCTGAGATGGCATTTTCAATAGTATAATTTCCTAGTTAGCTCTAGGGCTCTGTTGAAAGGATCTCTCCAGATCCAAATTCCCACATGTATCCTGATGAGTTTAGCCCCACTGAATGGGAGATACTTGAGTGTACCTCACAGTACCAATGTATAATTTCATTGGCGAGAGGGCTCAAGGTAAGTAATTTTAGGGTTCCTAATGCTGTCAGTAACAAATAAATACAATAAAACTTGATAAAAGAAATAAGATAATCTGATAGAATGTGTCTACATTTGAGCGCTGCATCTGAAGAATTAGAAATGTATACTTTTCCCCATGGCTTGGGTTTTACCACTGCCAAAATTCCATGTAATTGCCTCTTAGACAATCAGGGTTATTACAAGTAAATAAAATTGTGTTTGTGTGTGTGTTCACAAATAATCCTGATTGTCAAAAGAGAGCAAAAAATAACTCACGAAGGTTTATGATCTAACAAAGAATCAGAATGTTTGCTCCCTCCTCTCTCTGTCTCTCACCCACATCCATACATACATGCTCACACCCAAAAGAAGGAACAATGGGGAGAATTTACTTTCTAACTTAATAGAAAGTTACTCACCTAACAAGCTCCAAAGTCCTTGCTCCTTTTTCCTTGCCATTTCCTCCTGTACTTTACAAAGCATATCTTCAATGTTCATAACCACCTCAATGAGGTCAGCCTGGGCTCCTTTAATCTCTAACTCTGTCCTTCCTGGTTTGATAATTTCTGTGATGGAGACACTTGAAGTTTTCTGAAGCTGAGATAAAATGTCATGTTCCTTTCTCCCAAGGTACAGAATATGATTATTCTCAATGATGTGATGGTTCTGGAGACTCAATATTCTTTGGATCCATGCATGGGCCTCCCACATTTTTTCCATGTTGAATCCCATCAGATTGATGGCAGGAAATCTAGCTTCAAGCCCATTTTCTCTTTTCTCCTCTCTGGTTGACTGGGGGACTGAAATGACTATAATAAGCAATCATGGAAGACTAGCGGTTTTTTTTTTTTTTTTTTTTTTTTTTTTTGAGACGGAGTCTCACTCTGTCGCCCAGCCTGGAGTGCAGTGGTGTGATCTTGGCTCACTGCAAGCTCTGCCTCCCAGGTTCACGCCGTTCTCCTGCCTCAGTCTCCCGAGTAGCTGGGACTACAGGCGTCTGCCAGCACACCCAGCTAATTTTTTATATTTTTCGTGGAGATGGGGTATCACCATGTTAGCCAGGATGGTCTCGATATCCTGACCTCGTGATCTGCCCGCCTCAGCCTCCCAAAGTGCCAAGATTACAGGCGTGAGCCAATGTGCCCGGCTGACCAGTGGGTTTTAAAACAGTGCAGAAATGGGATGGCTGGGTCAAATGGTATTTCTAGTTCTAGATAGGATTATAAGTCATGTTGCTATAAAGACACATGCACACATATGTTTACTGTGGCACTATTCACAATAGAAAAGACTTGGAATCAACCCAAATGTCCATCAGTGACAGACTGGATTAAGAAAATGTGGCACATATACACCATGGAATACTATGCAGCCATAAAAAAGGATGAGTTTGTGTCCTTTGTAGGGACACGGATGCAGCTGGAAACCATCATTCGCAGCAAACTGTCGCAAGAACAGAAAACCAAATACCGCATGTTCTCACTCATAGGTGGGAATTGAACAATGAGATCACTTGGACACAGGAAGGGGAGCATCACACACTGGGTCTTATTGTGGGGAGGGGGTAGAGGGGAGGGATAGCATTAGGAGATATACCTAATGTAAATGACAAGTTAATGGGTGCAGCACACCAACATGGCACATGTATACATATATAACAAACCTGCACGTTGTGCACATGTACCCTAGAACTTAAAGTATAATAAAAAAAATTAAAAAAAAATAAAACAGTACAGAACAAAACACCATGGCCAGCGTTTTACCCCTGTGATATTGTCACCACTGTCAGCAGTAGCAGCTTCAATTAAGTACCTATCTCTGAAAGCTGCATTGGGTATGAAGGAAATCTACCTGTATTGTTTACAGCCTCCTTTGGAACACAGAGTTTAGCTTGTAATGGATTAGCTTTATCATCTCTTGCCTCTGCTATGTTGCATTTATCAGTTCACAGATGAGTTCACCTTGAGATCTCACCCTGGATGTTAAGTATTATTTCCTGCTGAATAGGATTTTCCTTAACCTCTTGCTACTAGTTTTAAAATCAAACATCTCTGAAAGACACAGAGCTTGAAGAGTCAAAATTATTTTTTAAAAAATGAATCTCTGATTTTAAGAATAATACATGTTTATTATTTAAAAATTGGAAAATTATCAACATATAATGGAAGGAAGAAATACCTGTAATTCCACTACTCAGGATTCCTCACAACCTTATGAGACAGATACTAGTAGTTGTCCCATCTTACCAACAAGGAAATTGATTCACAGAGTCATTAAGTAACTTGCCCATGGCTACAGGACTAGTTAGCGGTGGCCATGAAGCTAGTAGGTATGGGCATCTGACTCCAGTGCTCCCGCATATGCCTTCCAGTGAGTAATATCTGAACAGCAGTGGAAATTAGCATCTTTCTCCTGAGATCTCAGTTGTGTGGTACAGGAGCTACAAAAGAAGTATAAGGACAGACCCAGAAGTAACACAGGGAGGACAGTCTTCCTCTGAGTAAAGATAAAAAATACAAAAGTCAAGGTTTTAGACAGCAGTAAGAAGTAACCCAGGTTTTATATTGGAGGCATACTTTTGTTTAAACCCTTGTTCTGTCTGGGAGATTATATTATTTTTTAGGAGAAAATAAAAACAATGCATAGTGATATTTCATTTAGCCATTATTATCAAGAGAAAATTCTTCTCCTTCTTCTCCTTTTTCCTCTTCCTCTTCTTCTACCTCTCTCCTCTCTCTCCCCCTCCCCCACTTCTCCTCCTCCTCCTCCTATTTTTTTAGAGATGGGGTGTCACTATGCTGCCAAGGCTGGTCTTGACCTCCTGGCCTCAAGCAATACACCCACCTTGTCCTCCCAAAGCACTGGGACTATGAGCATGAGTCAGCATGCCTGGCCAATAATAATAATAATAATAATAATAATAATAATTTATTTATTTATTTTTGAGATAGAGTCTCACCCTGTCGCCCAGGCTGAAGTAGAGTGGCGCGATCTCTGCTCACTGCAACCTTAGCCTCCCGAGTAGCTGGGATTACAGGCGCCTGCCACCACGCCCAGCTAATTCTTGTACTTTTAGTAGAGATGGGGTTTCACCATGTTGGCCAGGCTGGTCTCGAACTCCTGACCTCGTGATCTGCTCACCTCAGCCTCCCAAAGTGCTGGGATTACAGGCGTGAGCCACCGCACCTGGCCAATAATTATTATTCTAACTTTAGTATATGTGTTGGCAAAGTGAGCACTATTCTTCTAGATAAGTAAATTGTTCGGATCACTAAAGGATAACTCTTCTGGCACCAAAATGCACTGAATTTTAACTATGAGTTATCTATTTATTTTTTTTTTTTGAGACCAAGTCTCCCTCTGTTGCCCAAGCTGGAGTGCAGTGGCACAATCTCGGCTCACTGCAACCTCCGCCACCTGGGTTCAAGTGATTCTCCTGCCTCAGCTTCCCGAGTAGTTGGGATTACAGGCACACGCCCCCATGCCTGGCTAATTCTCTTTTGTATTTTTAGTAGAGACGAGGTTTCGCCTTGTTGACCAAACTGGTCTCGAACTCCTGACCTCAGGTGATCCGCTTGCCTCGGCCTCCCAAAGTGCTGGGATTACAGGCATGAGCCACCGTGCCCAGCTGAATTAAATATTTCTAATGATAACATACCACCTCTCTGCCTTCTTAAATAGTTTTTTTTGTTTGTTTGCTTTTTTGTTTTTGTTTTTGTTTTTTTTGAGATGGAGTTTCCCTCTTGTTGCTCAGGCTAGAGTGCAATGGCGTGATCTTGACTCACCACAACCTCCACCTCCCACGTTCAAGCGATTCTCCTGCCTCAGCCTTCTGAGTAGCTGGGATTACAGACATGCACCACCACACCTGGCTAATTTTGTATTTTTAGTAGAGATGGGGTTTCTCCATGTTAGGCTGGTCTTGAACTCCCGACCTTAGGTGATCTGCCCACATCAGCCTCCCAAAGTACTGGGATTACAGGCATGAGCCACCGTGCCCGGCCCTTCCTAAACAGTTTAACCTTTCCTTGATAATCTGAGATCATCATCATTAATCATTTTGTTTATTTGTCACCCAGGCTGGAGTGCAGTGGCACAATCATGGCTCACTGCAGCCTTGACCTCCCCGGGCTCAGGTGATCCTCCCAAGTAGCTGAGACTACAGGCACGCACCACCATGCCTGGCTAATTTTTGTATTTTTTGTAGAGATGGGTTTCACCATGTTGCCCAGGCTGGTCTCGAATTCCTGTCCTCAAGTGATTGCCTGCCTTGGCCTCCCAAAGTGCTGGGATTACAGGCTTGAGCCACCATGTTCCATCATTAATCATTTTTATGTCAATTATTGTCCTGTGCTATATAATTCCTTTACAGTTGTCCGCAAGAATTACTGAATTAAATGGTGACATTTGCCACCATTATTCAGATTAATGACATACAGACCTTTTGATGTTCCTTTTCTATGTTTTTCTCACCTAAAACTCCTCTTATGTACCCATAATGGATTCCCTGTGGTTCCCCAAACATGCACTGGATTTCTTTGCTCCTGTGGGTTTTCTCTACCTTGGATGCCCCATCCTACCCTCTCTGGACATTGGAAATCTTGCCATGCTTACAGCCCAGCTTAGAACTATCTCATTCATGAAGCCATTCTTCATCTTTACCAGTCAAAAGGAATCTCTTTCTCCTCTTACCTACCTGGGGAGTTTGTCCATCTTCTCAGTCATTATTTATTGTCTGGCATTTGTTTAATGCTTTCAATTTATAGAACATTTTTGCATACATAATGTATTATCCTCACAACAGTCTGTTATTATCATCACTATACAGATAAATAAAGAGGATCATAAAAGGCACAGTTCCAGGCCAGAAATGTTAATGCTCTCCTTCCTTACTTCCAGCACTGCCAGGCCACTGAACATTCCATCTCAGTCCACCCAAACTTCACTAAAAGAATGACGTTATATACCTGTAATCCCAGCATTTTGGGAGGCAGAGGCAGGCAGATCACTTGAGCCTAGGAGTTTCAGACCAGCCTGGGCAACATGGTGAAACCCTGTCTCTACCAAAAAACAAAAAAAAAATTTAAAAATAATAAAATAAATTAACTGGGCATGGTGGCATGTGCCTATAGTCCAAGCTACTTGGGAGACTCATGTGGGAGGATGGCTTGAGCCTGTGAAGCAGAGGTTGCAGTGAGTTGACATCACACCACTGCACTCCAGCCAGAGTGACAGAGCCAGACCTTGTCTCAAAAAGAAAAGAAAAAAAAAATGCTCGGCATCAAAATTGACTAGGGAGCATTCACAATAGATATTGTTGGCCCAGACCCAGAGTCCCTAAATCAGCATCTGTAGAGCTGGGACAAATACATATTTTGGGAGTTTTTTGTTTGTTTGTTTTTTAAAGTTTCCATCGTGATCCCAGTGATTACTCGGGTTTGAGTAGCATTGAGTTAACCCATTTATCTGTTATTATTGAGATGTGTTTTCTGTAATTACAATAAGTAACCCTCTTTAGACGTTCAGAGCAGAAAGAGTGGCTGAATGCCAGTTTATGGAAGCCAGAACTTTTTCTTGGGAAAAAATTATAGATATCTATTTATGAATCAACCACCCACACCTTGGATTATCCACTGCAACTCAAACCTCCTCTGTTCATATCATGAAACTGGACCAAGCAAGAATAGACTCATGATCAGGGCATAGAGTAGGCAGGTATCCAAGCAGGACCACAATGCAATACATGTGGCTTATTTATTCTTCTTCTCCCCTCCATTAGTTCAGATGATCAAGAATAGAATGAGCCAATGGTGGGCGACACTACTTATTGGCCTGTGAATTTCTTACTCACCACTGTAATTGTTCAAACCCAGCATCTTGGACCTCTTTGCCATTTCAGCACTGAAAACCTACAAGAAGCAAAACAGAGCAGAGAGTCATAAGCAGGGCTGATAGCCATTGTCATCAAAGTCTCCCTCTCTGCACACACAGCACTTGACTTCATCCACTCTGTCAGTCCCATTCCTACTACCACAAATCTAAAGCAGCCTTTAGGAAAGTCCCAGAGAAGAGGACCACCATCTATTAGAACACAGAAGGAACAAGCATAGGAAAAATGAAGATGAAATCAAAATCTGGTATAAATAAAGAAGACTATGCATTCCAAGACAAAATATAACCATGCATTCATTCAACAGATTTTAATGCCCTGCTTGCACTAAACCAAAGCTGTGGATATGTCACTGAAGAAGAAAACTATAGGTAACTAATAAAACACAAAATCATTTAAAAAATGGTATACACACCAAACTTGGTCTGTAAATTGAATAATAAAATAATCTGTTTTATGTAAGTTAATTCCTATAGAGTGCTTGAAATTGCTCCTGGCGTGTAGTAAACATTCAGTACATGGTAGCTATTGTAATTGTTATTATATGAAAGTCTATAGACAAAGATTTGTGCATATTGCAACACAGATCCATTAACATAATGTCTATTAGAAATAACACATCTCACTTAGCTTTTGGAGCCATGGTATTCACTGTCTTCCTTGTCCAAAGTAGATACAATTGGCAATACAGATAGTCCTGACTTACAATGGTTTGATTAAGGACTTTTTGGCTTTATTGATGGTGCAAAAGTGATATGCATTCAGTGGAAACTGTATCTTGAGGTTTTCCCAGGCTGGTGACATGTAGTAAGATGCTCTTTCGTGATACTGGGCACAAGCCAAGCTCCCAGTCAGCCACAGTAAACACTGTATTCAGTAAGTTACATGAGATATGCAACACTTTATTACAAAATAGGCTTGTGTTAGATGATTTTGCCCAACTATAGACAAATGTAAGTGTTCTGAACATGTTTAAGGTAGGATAAGCTAAGCTATAATGTTTGGTAGGTTAAGTGTATTAAATGCATTTATCTCACCGCAACTTATTTAGGAAGAAAATATGTGCTTATTAGAAGGCTTATTAGAAGATGTATACATTATATCTGCACACACATCATACCTCCATGTGGATATAAAGTAGTGTTAATGCTGAAAAGAGCCTGAAGGAATGGTCAACATTCACTTTTAATGTAAATTGCTGTGTAAGATAATCCTCTTGTTTGAGTTACAAAACTGAAAGATGTATAATTCTCTGTGTTTGTGTTTAATGGTTCAGAACAAAGTTTTGAGCGCAGACAGACACCAAGGTTGATCTTGGTTTGGCCATGTGACTAGCTGTGTGCATATTAACCTCTGGGTTATGTTTTGGATTTGTGAAATGGAGACGACAACAGTAGCTTCATCAAAATATTAAGGGGAGAAGGAAATGAGACACCTTCTTAGCGCAGTGCCTGACAGACACAATACATGGCACTATATACTTTTTTTTTTTTTTTGAGACGGCCCTGGCTGGAGTGCAATGGTGCAATCTCGGGTCACTGCAACCTCTGTCTCCCAGATTCAAGTGATTTTCCTACCTCAGCCTCCTGAGTAGCTGGGATTACAGGCAGGTACCACCACACCCTGCTAAGTTTTATATTTTCAGTGGAGCTCGGGTTTCACCATGTTGGCCAGGCTGGTTTCCAACTCCTGACCTCAGGTGATCCACCCAGCTCAGCCTCCCAAATTGCTGGGATTACAGGCATGAGCCACCGAGCCCAGCCCCCTATGACACTATTTTTATTATTAGTCCCTGGGGGAGCACTCAGACTGTGGTTGATCTTTCCATTTTTCTTAAACTGTCATGCACATTTTTGTTTGTATGTTGGAGAGAATGAACCTTCTTTTCTAGATGTGGTTAATTCTTCTTGTATGAAAATGGTGCTTCATAAACAGTTCAGGGGCTGGGCATGGTGGCTCACGTCTGTAATCCCAGAACTTTGGGAGGCTGAGGTGGGAGGATTGCTTGAGTCCAGGAGTTTGAGATTGGCCTGGGCAACATAGTGAGATCCCACTTCCACAAAAATGAAAGTATTAGCCAGGCATGGTGATGCATGCCTATAGTCCCAGCTACTCAGGAGGCTGAGATGGGAGGATTGCTTGAGCCTGGGAGGTTGAGGATGCAGGGATTTATGATCACACCACTGCACTCCAGCCCAGGCAACAGAGCAACATCCTGTCTCAAAAAAAAAAAAAAAAAAAAAAAAGGAAATTAAAAAAAGAAATAGTTCAGGAGTTCAGGGATGTGATCAGGGCACCTATCTGGGCTTAGAGATAATCCTCTGCATGGGAAAACTAATGAACTTCATCTGAAGGACAGGATTATTCATTTTATCAGAAGGTGAGCTACTTCCTCGGGTCATGCACCACCATCTCACCAGTCAGCTGTGGGTGAGGTGCAGTGGGATACTGGAGCTGGCAGACAGTGACTCAAGAGAGCCTGCTGTGACCATCTCTTCCAGCTCTGCTTTCAGTGACGTCATATCAACAGCTTGAAAGCAGCCACGGAAATCAGCAAATGCTACAAATCTCTCTGTGTCTAATTGGGCAGCAGAAGGAATAAGGACTTTTATACTTGTTCCAAGAAAGACCAAGCTGGAACAAGTATAAATTCATTTCCTTATAGGCAGAGATAAAATGGCAACCATGCACATAGAGCAGGCCAAGAGGTGGGAATATGAGCAGTCAGAGAACTAATGTTTGCAGCCACTTTCTGCCAGGCAAGGCCCTCTATATCCAAAATCCAGACACGTGCTGAGAAGTCTCACTAAAACTCAGATGTTGCTGTTGGCAGAAACAGAAACCTGTATCTCGAAAACCTATTTTAGGTTGCTGTATCTTATTTCCTCTCCTTTTTATTCTTCCCTAACATCATTAAAGTCTTTCTCGAAAATGCCAGCTAAGTGAGAATAAAGCAGAGATGGTCAGTACTTTAAAGGCAGAACAGCACTGCAATATGTAGTAATTACGCTGAATATAACACGGTTTATTCACATGTTAGGAACTCAGCTTGATCTGTCCACCCAAACAAAAAGCTGAGATGAAGTGCACTCAGACCCATAAGACAAGCTCCCCTCCAACACAGGGACCCCAGACATATTAGACCATGGCTGATTTCCTTCTGACGTCACCTACAGATGAGCTAAAAAAGAATGGGTTGAATTTGAGGGCAGTACTGGAGACATGGCAAAACTAGCCAGGCATACCGCTGCTGTTAAAGAAACTGGAAAGAAAAGATAAACAATTCACTGAATTTAGTAACAATTCAGCACTCAGTGAACTACAGCTCATCACAGTTGATATAATAACAGCTACCTTCTACTCTGTGCTAGGTACTATTCTACGTGTTTCACAGATATTAACTCTTTTTTTTTTTTTTTGAGATGGAGTTTCACTCTTGTTGTCCAAGCCGGGGTTCAATGGTGTGATCTCGGCTCACTGCAACCTCCGCCTCTCGGGTTCAAGCGATTCTCCTGCCTCAGCCTCCCGAGTAGCTGGGATTACAGGTGTGTGCCACCACGCCTGGCTAATTTTTTATATTTTTAGTAGAAATGGGGTTTCATTGTGTTAGCTAGGCTGATCTCAAACTCCTGACCTCAGATGATCTGCCTGCCTCAGCCTCCCAAAGTGCTGGGATTACAGGCATGAGCCACCTCACCTGACTGTATTAACGCATTTTATATTCACAACAGCTCCATAAGATGGTAATTAGTATCCCTCTTTTAAGGATGAGGAAACTGAGGCACAGATAGGTAAACTAACTTGCCCAAGGTTATATAGCCAGTAAGAGACAAAGCTGAGACTGATGGGGATTTTAGAGGGAAAACTGATTGAGGAGGAGAAGACAGGCCAGGCATAGTGGCTCACACCTATAATTCCAGAGCTTTGGGAGGCTGAGATGGGAAGATCACTTGAGCCCAGGAGCTCAAGACCAGATTGGGTGACATAGTAAGACCACTTTTCTACAAAAAATTTAAAAATTAGCCAGGCATGGTAGCACGTGCCTGTAGTGCCTGCTAATCAAGAGGCTGGAGTGGGAGGATCATATGAGCCCAGGAGTTCAAGGCTACAGTGAGCTATGATTGTGCCACTGCACTCCAGCCTGGGCAACAGAGCAAGACCTCATCTGTTTAAAAAAAAAAGAGACAGAGAGAGATAAGACAAAGAATTTGCCTTAAATACACTGCATTTGAGATGACGGTCAGAGATCCAAGTGGAAATGAGAGAGGATTGGCTAAGAAGATAGGACTTCACAGAAGTTGTAAGAACAGTTGTGTTCTTGAAGGGAAAGAGGTGAGAGAGCAGCAAGGACCCCAGACTGAAACTAGAGGGTTGCTTACCTTTAAGGAGCAGAGGGAAGAATAAGTGCCAATAAAAGGAAACACCAAAGCTAGGTAGTGGGGTAAACATGTTTCTTTTCTTTTTTTTTTTTTGAGATAGTTTCACTCTTGTTGCCCAGGTTGGAGTGTAATGGTGTGATCTCGGCTCACCGCAGCCTCCGCCTCCTAGGTTCAAGTGATTCTCCTGCCTCAGTCTCCCTAGTAGCTGGGATTACAGGCATGCACCACCAAACCCAGCTAATTTTGTATTTTTAGTACAGACAGTGTTTCTCCATGTTGGTCAGGCTAGTCTCGAACTCCCGACCTCAGGTAATCCACCCGTCTCAGCCTCCCAGAGTGCTGGGATTACAGGTGTGAGCCACCATGCCCAGCCGTCTATAATGACATGTTTTACTAGTTCAGAGGTAGACAATCTGTAAATATTAAACTTCACCAAGTTAGAACACCACTACATTATACAGCACCTAGCCCTGCGTCTTACATTGTAGATACTAAACAGATGTTGTTGAATGAATGAATAAATGAATGAACTGTAGGACATATCTAAGATATTAACTTACCTTATGTATCTCCAAATCTGTGGGAAAGATCACAAACTTTACAGTTAACTGGTGTTTTACATGGTCTTTGGCAAATGTTAAAACTTCATCAAACAAAATCTCTGCTGCTGTTTCCTTCTTTATATCCATGTTTCCAGTCCCAAGGGCAGGAAAGGAAATGGAAGTTATATTTTGCTTAATGCATTTTTCCAAACACTCCTTCACTGCATGTTTTAATGTCTGTAGGAAAACACAATTTTAAGATGCGCATTTGAGTCAAGAACAAGACTCCACTTACCCCTTGATCCTGCCCCTATTTTACAATGTCCACCTCCACTCTCCCTCAGGGTTCGTGTCCCTGCCTCCTCACATGACAGGAAAGGTCCCACTCCAGAGGGAACCCACTATGGCTATAAGGTTAGGTGGTGAGAAACTGAAGCAATAGAGTGGCCATCTTGTGCTATTCAGGACATGTGGGCACTAGAATTTCTCCCGGTTTATGTAGCCTTGCCCATCCCCCCAGGTCAGAGAGCCAACCATCAGTTTACCCCATTCACCTACCCCTTCCAGGTCAAGGTAAAGAGGACTGAATTTTCATAAAGGATATCGAGATTAAAATAAGAAAGCAGCACTTACTCAATGTCATTAAGATCTATTATGTCATTCCTCTTGGAGAAATGCTAATATTTTTGGCAGATTTAAACTTCTACCAACTGTTAACATCAAAATAATACAGGAATGTTGCCCATGGAAGGACTTTGGAAAACTGAGGGATAGAGGGAGACTAGAGGACCAATTTGGGATTAGAGAGCTCTCAAGAGGGAACCAGAAATGGTGAAGAAGAAAGATAGACAAAGGCAGAGAAGGGGATTAAGTTTCCCTCTTTTCACCATCTGAGTGGGTTCCTCCTATTCTTTAATGACTATTTTATTTTATTTTATTATTTTATTTTATTTTTGAGACAGAGTCTCACTCTGTCATCCAGGCTAGAGTGCAGTGCTGCGATCTCGGCTCACTGCGACCTCTGCCTCCTGAGTTCATTAATGCTTGTATTTTATGTGCCTCAGTGGAGAGTGGGCTAGACAGCCACGGGTGGAAGAGACCTCAGGTAATAGATTTGACTGGAATGATGCTGGAGGGGGAACCCCAGCTGCTCCAGGAATATAACACATGGAGGGACATGAGAGACTGAATCCCTTGCCTACTTAGGAAAAGGCGGACGAGGTCACTGGGTATGTTGGGGTGAACCAGTGTTCAGACTGAGGGAGTACTAGTTTCAGTGTCTATCTGCAGTATGCCTATTAAATTTAGACATGGGTTAGGCAACATTTTAAGCTTCTTTGTTGTTTAGTTTGTTTGTTTTTTGAGACAGTCTCTGTCACCCAGGCTAGAGTGCAGCAGTGTGATCACAGCTCACTGCAGCCTCAATCTCCTGGGCTCAAGTGATCCTCCTACCTCAGCCTCCTGAGTAGCTGGGACTACAGGTGTGCACCACCACACCTGGCTGATTTTTTTTTTTTTTTTTGGTAGAGATGGGGGTCTTGCTATGTTGCTCAGGCTGGTCTCAAACTCCTAGGCTCAAGTGATCCTCCCACTTTGGTCTCCCAAAGCACTGGATTCACAGGCATAAGGCACTGCACCAGACCTAAATCAAACTTCTTAAGATAACTTACGGCAACTGTACCTGTTCAGTATTTCTGGTATTCACAGGTGTGCTAAAAAATGAAGACTATACCACTTGACAAAATATTTCATGAATGTAATGAAATGATGGAAATTTGTTAAAAAAAAAAAAAAAAAGACTATATAGACTATGGAGCTAAATAAAGACACATTTATTTTAAACTTACCTGAGGTTTAGGAAATTCTGAATGCCACAGTACATGGTATATATATTGGCAGGACAAATTAAATCCTCTTGTGACCAGTACTAACTGGGACGGTTGAAACTGTTTAGCCTTTGTGGCAAGAAATTCCGATTGCATTTCAACTCCTGCTTGTTGTAGAATTGACTTTGCCACAGGTCCAACTGTAATATCACGTGGGTCTACAGAATTAACAATTACATCTGCCTGAAAAGGGAAGAAAGGGTAGGATTCATTGTTAAATTCCTTCTTCTTAAATGAATAATTTAAATCTTTACTTCCCTGAAGAGCTTTGAAAAATACTCTTTGAAGACCCTAATTTCTTTTTTTTTTTTTTTTTTGAGACGGAGTCTCGCTTTGTCGCCCAGGCTGAAGACCCTAATTTCTAAAAAATTTCATTATTAATATATAGAAACTCATATTTCCAAAGAGCGATCATTTGATTGCCATGATTGAAGCTGAATTACGTAACTCAGAAATTACGAAAATGTATGGATGATATAATTTTCTTTTTTTCTTTTTTTTAATTTTTAATTTTTTTTTTTGAGATGGAGTCTCGCTCTGTCACCCAGGCTGGAGTGCAGTGGCGCGGTCTCGGCTCACTGCAAGCTCCACCTCCCCCGGGTTCACGCCATTCTCCTGCCTCAGCCCTGAGTAGCTGGGACTACAGGCGCCCGCCACCATGCCTGGCTAATTTTTTGTGTTTTTAGTAGAGACAGGGGTTCACTATATTAGCCAGGATGTTCTCGATCTCCTGACCTCGTGATCCACCCGCCTTGGCCTCCCAAAGTGCTGGGATTACAGGTGTGAGTCACCGCACCCAGCCCGGCTGATGTAATTTTCATTGCAAACATCTGTTTGCCCCTTGCTGGATTACACTTCCCAGATGGCTAGATTCCGAGTATTCCCTGTGATTTGTTTTAAGCTCTGTGAATAAATGGTTTCATCTCTGCCTGACCACCATGACTTTTTGCTATTTCATCATGGGTTTTTGTTTTGTCTCATTTTAAATAGGAAATAAAATTTCTTGGGAAATTTCCATCTCCTAATGTTTTTATGGTTTAAAATATAACGAACTTAACATGTTGAAGAAACTCCAAATGGGACAAAAAGGTATTCAATGAAAAGTAGGCCCTCTTCTTGGTCAGGTCCCCAGACCTCCTACTCACCCACCCATCTTACGTGTAACCAAGTTCTTCATCTCTCTCTTCAGAAATAGACTGTACATATACATGAGCTGTACTTTAGACAATATCATCTCCTAGTTAACCCTCAGAGCTGTGCTAAAAATGATAGTGTCCTTCCTTCCCCCATGCCCAAATTCCCCTAATCATTCTATTGACTTTGGCTCCCTTTCAGGGTAACTCAGGTACTTCTTCACTGATGTTAATGAATGCATCACTTTGAAAGCACAATTAGAATTTGCAATTTGGGGGCACCAACACCCTTTAAAAATTGTAATGTTCCTAATGTTGCTGGCAATAAATACACATTAAAAAATTCAGTTAAAGGGATAAGTTAGTCAACTAGAATGCTTCCATTTTAATTTTAAATTTGTGTGTTAATGACTTCTCAAATATTTCATTTCATGAACTCCCCTAGTCTTCTCTCTAATTGTCTTATAGGCAATAAGTGTTTTTTGTTTGTCTGTTTGTTTTTTTGTTTGTTTTACCAATGTCTAAGTCTGTTTGATTGTGGTCATGGGAGTCTTAAGTGTGACATCACTGATTCAGAAGTAAAAAAAGAATACAGCCTTATATTCATTCTCACCCTCTGTTGTGGTGCCTTCTCCCTCCTACTCCCTCCACTTATTTATCATTAATTTGCTGAACCCTTAGATGCATGCCCAGACCAGGCCTTGGGGCTATAGGGATGAAGAGGCCAAGATCTCCATCTTTAAGGTGCTCTCCGTCTAGCAGGGGAGCTGCACTAACTCAGAAATACCTAGGTTCACCACTACCTTGACTCCTTCCCTCTCCCTGTTAGCGTCCTCGCCTTTGTGCCCAGTGACTCCCAGCTACATGCTTAGTTGCACCTTGTATTCTCCACAGCCCCTGGCAGAGTTACATTCTGTGTATAAACACACAGACTATGACTTAGAGCTCCTCCCGTGTCTCCTGACTCTAGTCAAGCCCATTATTTTCTGTCAATTCCTCTGCATCTCTCTGATCAAGTCACTCTGACCACCCAGAAAGCTTCCCCTCCTGCCAATCATAACCACTGAAACTTGAGATCAGATTCAAAACTCATACCTTCTGAAGCAATCTTTCTTGGCCCACTATACTCCACTCTTGTCACAAATTTACATACTCTTAAGTATTATTTTTGTTTACTATTGATAGGTTGCTTCAGAAATGTTGAGATGGTTTTTCTCCCCAGAGAGATTTTTCAAATAAAGAATATTTTTACAGTGAAGAATATAATTGACTTTAGGTTCCTTGGGATCAAAGGTTATTCTAATTCCTCAGGGTGCCTAAGATAATAGCAACAGCAATAATAATGATAAATACTTCTTACATATCAAGCACTACTCTAAGCATTTTATGTGTATTGATCCCAGCTCTAAGATACAAATGCTATTATTATCCTCATTGTACAAATGAGGAAACTGAAGAACTAAAGATAAAGTAACTTGCTTTGGGTTACCCAGTTAAAAAAATAGCAAAGCTGGTATTCAAATCCAGATGGCCTGGCCCTGAATGCTATATTATTATTATTATTATTATTATTTTTAGAGACAAAGTCAAAGTCTGCTCTGTTGCCCTGGCAGGAATCACTATAGCCTTGAACTCATGGGCTCAGGTGAGCCTCCTGCCTTAGCCTCCCAAAGTAGTTGGGACTATAGATGTGCATCAACATGCCCTGATAATTTTTTTTTTTTTTTTGAGAGACAGGGTCTTGCTACGTTCCTCAGGCTGGTCTTGAACACCTGGGCTCAAGTGATCCTCCCGTCTCGACCTCCCAAAGTGCTGGGATTACAGGCATGAGTCACCATGACCAGCCTATTGTAAAAAAACTTAAAATAAAAATTTTTAAAGAGATGGGGTCTGGCTGTTTCCTAGGCTGGCCTCCAACTCCTGGGCTCAAATGGTCCTCCAACCTCAGGCTCTCAAGTGGCTGAGTTACAGGCATGTACCACTGCATCTGGCTCATATTCTTAATCCAAACAAGATGATTTCTCCGTAGTGTTGCGTAGTGTACACTTAAAAATTATTTAACTTTCAAGGATCACCTGTGCCAGTTTGAGAGAATAGAAACAAAGACTTACTGTCTGTCGTTCAATGTGGCCCTGGACAATCTGGAGAGTCAGGTTGTTTACGACCATTGCATTGAAAGAAGGGGTGGTTTCTTGTCTCAGCTCACTCTTCCCTAGGATTAATTCTGAAGCAGCTTTAAAGGCAGCAACAGTAGGGTCCTCATTGCTCACCAGGTGAATTTCTTTCAAATTACTCATCACTGGCTTCCTTTGCAAATGAACCCGGATAGTGTTTACAATAGTCTCTGTACACAAAATCAGAGGGAACTGAAAAATCCCAGAGCTCAAGGCTGGAATTGCTACTGTCTTAATGTGAGTATTTATATAGAAGACATAATCCAGAATACTTACAATGGCCTTCTCCAACTTTCTAATACATCCCTGTGTATCCCATTCCATCCACCGAGGCCCAACAGCATGGATGATCTGTTTGCAGGGAAGCCTCCCAGCTCCCGTGACAGCTATCTCACCAGCTAATACTTTACCAAATCTGGCAACCCACTGTTTGCTTTCTTCTTGGATTTCAAATCCACCAGCTTTCACCAGGGCCAGGGCCAGGCCTCCTCCATGTAGAAGATCTTCATTGGCTGCATTCACCACAGCATCAACAGCATGTGTGGTGAGGTCATCTTTCCAGACTGATAACTCTACCCTAGGAGTCAGCATTTTTCTGAACACTTGCAGAGATTTGCTGTTGCCTTCCTGAACTGGAGAGACCACGGTAGAGATACAGCCAAACTTATTCTGGAGAACTTCACACAGCTGACGCTCATTATTTTTAAAAATTTTGAAGTCATTGTGGTTAATGGGAATTCGCCAACTATACTTGTCTCCAACAGCATCAGTTCCTGGAAAAGAAGAGAAGATTAAAAAAAAAAAAAAAAGAAAGAAAGAAAAAAAAATCACAGTTTGAAAGGTTGTAATCCCACTTCATACCAGGAGACTGTGTTTCCTATGTGCAAAAGAGAGATGAACTTCATCTATTGTCCTTTGTGATTCTTCTTCTCAACTAGACATATAATCAGACCAAGGACATCTAAGAGTTTTCAATGGGTCACCCATAAAGTGCATACTCTTGTGTCTGACATAGATTAAGTACTCCATAAGTGGTAGCTACTACGATGCAGTGATGATGGTAGGAAAACTATGTATATGGGGGCCATGAATTTTTAAAAATATATATAAAAGTGGAGAGCTTAGAAAGACCCATGCTTAGGGCACAGGTATTAGAAGGGACTTAATTATGAGCCAAAATAGGTGGAGGTTTTATAACTTTTTTGCTTTTGTCAGCATCTAAGTTTGTGTTTTCTTAAGAGCAGACCCTGAGACAAAGATTTGAATGTAAGTAGTTTATTTGGGAGGTGATCCTAGGAAATACTAGGGCCTTGGGGTGGGGAGGGCAGGGTGTGAAAGTAAGACAAATGAACAAAGCACGTGTAACTAGGCAGATGGAACTTAACTCCACTGGGAAATAGTGTAGATCTTGTGCCTCAGGGTTATATCACTGGTGGGGTAGTAACCACAGGAGCTGGGATATTTATTCAACCTCTTTTTTTTTTTTTTTTTTTGAGACAGGGTCTCACTGTGTTGCTCAGGCTGCAGTGTAGTGATGCAATCTTGGCTCACTGCAACCTCTGCCTCCTATGCTCAAGCCATCCTCCCACCTCAGCCTCCTGAATAGCTGGGACTACAGGCTCACAGCATCCCACACCATCGTGTCCAGCTAATTTCCATATTTTTTTTTTTTGTAGAGAGGGGGTTTCGCCGTATTGCCTAGGCTGGTCTCAAACTCCTGATTTCAAGCAATCTGCCCACCTGGGCCTACAAAAGTGCTCCAAAAGACTCAAGCAATCTGCCCACCCCACCTGGGTGACTCCAAAAAGGCAACCATGCCTGGCCTACCCGACTTCTACTGGTCATTGATTGAGGCAGTTCCCTGGTGAGTAGGAGTAGGGGAAGACATTGGACCAACCAATGAGTGGAGCATTGATAATGTCTGCTTCAGTTCAGTAAATAATTCTTTATGATAGTCTAGTCTGGCACAATTTTGGTGAAATCAAAACTAATTGACTAAAAATTATTTACTGTATGTGGCAGACAAGAAGATATGCTACTCAGATCTCCCTGCAATTGGCTAGGAAGTGGGAAATACAGTTAGCTGACAGCCTCCAGCTGCTAGCCCCTCAGGGTTCATCTCAGCTTTCAGCCAAGGTCATGCTATTCTCAGGGTAGCCTCCATCAGTAGCTGAGCAAGGCCATTTATGCCCAACGTGGGACACCTCTAACAGTCAATCTCAGGCTTGCAGAGACTGTCAGGTTCTTTTTTTTTTTTTTTTTTTTTTTTTTTTTTGAGACGGAGTCTTGCTCTGTAGCCCGGGCTGGAGTGCAGTGGCCGGATCTCAGCTCACTGCAAGCTCCGCCTCCCGGGTTTGCGCCATTCTCCTGCCTCAGCCTCCGGAGTAGCTGGGACTACAGGCGCCCGCCACCTCGCCCGGCTAGTTTTTTTTTTTTTGTATTTTTAGTAGAGACGGGGTTTCACCGTGTTAGCCAGGATGGTCTCGATCTCCTGACCTCGTGATCCGCCCGTCTCGGCCTCCCAAAGTGCTGGGATTACAGGCTTGAGCCACCGCGCCCGGCCAACTGTCAGGTTCTTATTACAGTCTGATGGCTAGTCTGCTCAGTCCAGCTTCCTCTCTTTACCTTTCACAGTGAATTTTTTGCACTCCTAATTCCATCTCAAATTCTGCTTCCCAGAGGACCCAGCTTGGGACACCGTATTTCATGGTGTCTAAGACATTGTTGTTACAATGCCTCTGAGAAAGGGAAAAAAAAATGCCAACTAAACTGGGGCATACCATCAATTGATAAAATGTATACTACCTTATTTCAGTAATGTTAAAATGTGAAAAAAAATGTGCAGGCTAAAATAGATAAAATGTGATAATTACTTTTATTTTGCGTCAACTCCCATTTCTAATCTGAGTCTCCTAGAAGACCTCTTGTGGACTCAATTACCCAAACAAAGCCGGAATTGAGTAGTAAGGCCCTATTGGCCTGAGCTTTGGTTGAAAATCTTTAATGGGGCACCCCTGGAATTAGGCAAGAACTATTTAGCTTGTATAGCACTCGTTGAGCAAGGAGACAATCAGTTGGCCACCCCATCTGGCCAATTTCAGCTGTAGGCTCTCGTTAAAAGAGTCTCACATTTATGGGCAAAGGAGAGGAATGGTGGGGGCCCTAAGAGATCATGCCTGCTGATGCCACACCAACTCTGAAGCATGTGCGGGGGTCCCCACAAGGATCTGCAGTCACGCACCTGAGCACCTGTAGGGGAAACACTGTCCTTATGTATTCCCCTTTCTCCACTGAAGAAAGATCTGAGCAAAGACTTTCTGAAACAAGTGTGAGAGCGAGGTAATCCTACCTGATTTTTCACTGTAAGCTGCTGCTCCGGCAACCTGTGAAAAATGAGAATGGCTTTCTTAAAAAATGGAAGTACAATGACTACAGCTTACTGATAACAAATACACCCTAGTGAACACAATGCAATGGAAATCCTGCTCAAAGCACTGCGTTTGGGAGGGAGGGGAGCATGTGTTTTTAAAAATCTGCATGTCCGAAACACTTAAAATACTAAATGTGCCAGCAAACATTGCCCTATGCCATTTCCCTAGGGGCCAATGCATTTCTTTTTTTAAATTTAGTTTTATTGTTTTTTGAGACAAGGTTTCACTCTGTCACCCAGGCTGGAGTGCAGTGGTGCAATCACAGTTCACTGCAGCCTTGAACTCCTGGGCTCAAGCAATCCTCCCATCTCAGTCTCCTGAATAGCTGGGACTACAGGCATGCGCTACCATGCCCAGCTAATTGTTTTTACGTTTTTTAGAGATGAGCAGAGTCTTGCTATGTTGCCCAGGCTGGTCTCGAACTACTGGCTTCAAGTGATCCTCCTGGCCTCAGCCTCTATAGTAACTGGGATTATAGGCGCTAGCCACTGCCAATGCATCTCAGTGCATCTCATTCTAATTGAGAATGAGATGAGGGTTAGAGATTAACACTTTAAAAGGCCCAAAAGTCACAGACCAAAATGACCCCAAACTCTCACATAGACTCCAATCTCCAAAGGCTCATGGGGTTTCTCTAGACAGAAGACCTGGGGACGTGAGCCTCATCAGCTCTGTCTCTCATCCACCAGCAAGGATCCACTTTCAATTGCTTTTGTCATGGCACAAGCCTTAATGTGAACTTTTCAAGTTTAGTAAGTGACTTCTAATCTGATCTTTCTCTATTCTCTATTCCCTTCTTTTCATTCATCCTCTATTACTCTCCTTACCCCAACCCGAAAAAGCAGAATCACTAAATGAGCTAAGAGAATTAAAAATATTCTGAAAAATCATCCAGCTTCAAGTTGACACTATTGATTAGATTAGCATATTACTGATTCTCCATTTCCCAAGAAGGGAGACAGGAGAAAACTTTACTGGGCTATTAAAAGCAGATGAGGATGTCGGGTATTAGTGAACACCCCAGATTTCTTGCTGTTATAGAAAGAAGTATTCATGTGCTGATCAAGGTTCATGTCATATACACATTTATGCTTTTTACCATGGAAAAGTCCATCCTCCAGGTCCCCGGGGGAGTCTTTAAATGTTTATTCTCTTTTGTGCTTCAAAGCATAGACTGTAGTTTCCAGATACAGTGGTCCACTTCTAGGAATGAATTAGAAAAGATGCAATAAACATTAGCCAGAATCTTAGGAAACTCAGTAAGAATATACTGTAGGAGGACCAAACATGATTTCTGATTTTGAACAGTTCTTAATTTCCTTGATAACGATGTACACATTGTTTTGCTGTTGTTGTTACTGTTTACCTTCTACCTTTTCCAAGAAGGGTTCCAATGGAAATCATAATGCCAGTTCAGAGAAGGGAAAATGCTCTACGGCCTGGAACAGGGACAGCTTTATGGAGGAGGTGAGACTACAGCCTGGCAATGAAGAATGCAGGAGGATTTTACATATTTAGAAGAAGAGGATGATAACAAAGTGGTGAGACTGAGAACAACATTCAAAGAACAGTAAGGAAGACCGAGCTTATGAGTGAATGAAGCCCCCTGGAGAGTGTCTGAAGAAAGAGGAAATGCCATTTTTGCCTGTGAGGGGTGTGTATCACTGAATTTGTGATGCATATCCTTGACCTAATGATAGGGGCATATCTGGTTAAAAGTCAGAAAATCTCAGAAAAAAATACTTTGTAATGATTTTCCATCTAATAGGTAGGAATTAAAGATTATGAATTTTTAGAAGAGTGATGATGAAAATGCTTAAAGATACAGTTGCCCACACTTGTTGCTATATTTAGGCCGCTAAATAATTCTAACGTCTTTGCAATAGAAAAATTTTGTACAACCATCTACAGCATCAGATCCCGATCTTTACTCATCAAGGGAAAGTAGCAGGTCTAGTACAATCCTTTGCATCCTAAAATGCAAAGACAAGATGCATTTTTTTTGCCTCCAGAGGGCACTGCTGTTTTCAAAAAAGAAGGATGACTTCATCTGCTTTGACCATGAGCTTTTGCTTTAAATGTTGCACCTGTTTCTGTCTTCAGGCCAGGTTTTACAGGCCTATGGATAGCCAAACAAGGAGCATAGTGCTCTAAGCATTCCACCTCTTCCATATTAAAAACAGCATAACCACAAAAGCCTTCCTAACTTTCCATCACTGGTTCCTACTGTGTTTCCTTCTCTTCATAAGCAGTTAAACTTCTGGAATGAGTAATGGACTCTCCTGTCCACCTGCCCACTCAGCCTACTATAACCTGGCTCCCTGTCTCATTCCCAGCACCCTTTAGAAACTGCCAGTGGCCAGGCACGGCGGCTCACACTTGTGATCCCAGCACTTTGGGAGGCAGAGGCAGGCGGATTGCTTGAGCTCAGGAGTTCAAGACTAACCTGGGCAACATGGCAAGACCTCATCTCTACTAAAAACACAAAAAGTTAGCTGCACATGTTGGCACATGCCTATAGTCCCAGCTACTTGGGAGGCTGAGATGGGAGGATCACTTGGTGGGAAGCTAAGGCTGCAGTGAGCTGTGATCATGCCACTGCACTCCAACCTGGGCAACAGGAATGAGACCCTGTCTCAAAGAAAAAAGGAGAGAAACTGCTCATCAGAATCCCCCATGTGGTTAATGCCAATGGATTATCTTCTATCCATCTTTACTGGACCACTTTCTATAGTATTTCACTCTTTCATTCCTGAAATCCTGCTTTCTTGGCTTCTCCTATGCCATCTTCCCTTGGTTCTTTTATTACCCTTCACTTTACCTTTACAGGCCTTTTCCCTGCGTTCACTTCCACCATACCCCTCTTAATTGTTTGCTCCAGGATTCTGTCTAAGGCATTTTTCATCTCATTCTACATGCTCTGCAGGAGTGAACTCATCCACTCCCGCGGCGTCAACTCACCAACTGCAAATATGACTCTAATATCTGCAGTTCTAGGCCATGGCTCTCCTGAGCCCCATTTTTCAACTCCACCTGGAGGTCTCACAGTCCCCTCAAATAAGCCTCTGCATATCTCCTGGTCTCCAATCCTCCATCCCACCCCCACCAAATCCATACTTTATCTCCTGGATTCTGCAGCTCAGTAAATGATAATACCATTTATGCACTCAAATCAGAAATCTAGCAACTTTCCCTCAGTCTTTTTTGTCTCATATCTGGGACCTGACAACCTAAATCACTTTCAAATATGCCCCTACCTTCCTCACCCACTGACACTGCTTCACCTCAGGGTCTCAGCACCTTTTGCCTGAGCTGTGGCAATATACTCTTTTCTTTTCTTTTCTTTTCTTTCCTTTCCTTTCCTTTCTTTTTGTTTCTTTCTTTTTCTTTTCTTTTCTTTTTTTTTTTTTTTTTTTTTTTTAAGACAGAGTCTCACTTTGTGGCCCAGGCTGTGGCGTGATCTTGGCTCACTGCAAGCTCCACCTCCCGGGTTCATGCCATTCTCCTGCCTCAGTCTCCTGAGTAGCTGGGACTACAGGTGCCCCCCACCACGTCCAGCTAATTTTTTTTTTTTTTTTGTATTTTTTTAGTAGAGCTGGGGTTTCACTGTGTTAGTCAGGATGGTCTCGATCTCCTGACCTCGTGATCCACCTGCCTCAGCCTCCCAAAGTGCTGGGATTACAGGCATGAGCCTCCACGCCCAGCCAGCAATATACTCTTTTCAAAGATTTAAATGTACCTGATTTGACATTTTATTGTTTGAATAGGTATTACATTTACGATGTATAAGAAAATGTAAAAGGTTTCCTCCTATCTCCCCTACTAAATTCCCTGTCCAGAGTGCTTCTCCTGTATTCTTCCAGTGGCATTTTTTACACAAAAGGTAGTAGCTTATATACACCCTTCTGCATCTTATGTTTCTCACGTAATGTATCCTAGAGATCTTATCATATTAGCACATAGAGAGCTTCTTCATTTTTCCCACTGCCCATTGTATTCCATTGTATAGATATATTATTATTATTAAACTGCTGGTCCCCCTATTTATGGACATTAAAGAGTTACCTATCTTTTGCCATTGTAAACAAGGCTGTAAAGAACATCTTTGTACACAGGTCACTTCACACAGGGGCTAATATAGCAATGGGACAAATCCCTAGAAATGGAACTCCAGAATCAAAAAGCATATGCTGTTGTAATTCTGACAGTACTGCCAAATTGCTCACAGTGAAGACTGACCCATTTCCAGTCTTACCAGCCATGTGCAAAAACCTTATCTCTGTCCTCTCTGCCGCCAGTCATCCCTGCTTGTAAATGTGTCTTCCACACCATTGTCAGCACCATATTTCTAAAATGCATATCTGGCAAGTCATTTTCTTGCTTTCCCTGCTTACAACCCTTCAAGTCATATTTACTGCTCTTCAAAGCTTTTCACCATCTAAATATGTGCTGTCCAGGGTGGACTATCAGCCTCACGTAGCTACTGAGGCTACATGTGGCCAGTCTGAATCGAGATGTGATGTAAGTGTAAGAAAAACACTGGGTTGCAAAGATGCAGTATGATAAAAAGAATGTAAAAAGCTCATTATGTGCTGAAATGATTAAGTTTTGGATATGTCAAGTTAAATAACATCATTACAATTAATTTCATCCGTTTCTTTATCCTTTAAAAAATATGGCTGCAAAAATTTTAGAATGAACATACTGGCTCACATTGTATCTCTGTTGGACAGTGCCCATCTAGGTAGGCCCTCCCTCCCTCATCCCCTCACCCATCTCCTCTCCTCCCAGGCCCCAGGCCCACTCTGTGCTTCAGACCATAGTGGTCCCTAAGCCTTAGGTGCTTTTCCCCCCAACCCTGTCCTCCCCATCTCGTCGCCACACTCAGTTTATTAAGATGCTGCTTGAAACTTCTCCTTGGAGGCCTTGAAGAAGTTTTGCTCCCTGGTTCACAGGTCCGCCTCCCCTCACCAGCCCTTGACATCAGGGCCTTGCTCTGCTCTTTGGGCAGCAAGAAACAATTCAGTGCTGTTGGTTAAATCAAGCAATGGAGGAGAAAAGCCCCCAGGAGCCTGTCTAAAGGGTAGAGTTGGAGGGAGGGAAGGGGTAACAGGTCACAATTACCAGATGAACACATTCAAATTTTCAAAAATGGGTAAGTTTAACATGGATTCAGATGTGAATTACTTTTTAGCATCAAATAATAGTGATAACAGCAGTAAGAGTTACAAAGAATAAGAAACACAGGAGAAACTTACTTTCTTTGCATAGTCTACTCATAAGGGAGGCCTGGCCCTGGGATCCTGGTCCGCGCCCGCCCCCACTCTCCGCCCCCCCCGTACCCCGAGCCTGCAGGAAAGGGGACCCCGAGGGCCCAGGGGCACCGGACCTACCCACCCGGCAGACCACTCGCCTCGGTGCAGACAGCACAGGGAAGAGGGGGAAGCAGCTCTGCTGGGAACAGGGAGGGACCTCCGGGGAAGCGAAACTGAAACTTTGCGCCTAGTCGGCGGGGCGGGCCGCGCCTTTACCCCAGTCCCGGCCCAGCGGCGTCCCGGAGCCCCCGCGCCCTCCCGACGCGCAGAGCCATGGCCTCCGACCTGCGCCCGCCGTCCCCGCTCCTCGTGCGGGTGTCCGGGTCCGGCCTCCGGGTACAACGGAAGCTGGAGAGCTACTTCCAGAGCTCTAAGTCCTCGGGCGGCGGAGAGTGCACGGTCAGGCCCCAGGAACACGAAGCCCCGGGCACCTTCCGGGTGGAGTTCAGTGAAAGGGCAGGTGAGCTTCGGGCGGTCGGGCTGCGAAAGCCGAAAGCCGTCTCTGGGGCCCCGACTCCCGGGTTTCCAGGCGGACCCAGTTCCAGCTGACCTAGGGGAGAGGGCGGAAGAAAGTATGCCACTGTGCGGTGGCGGACAGGGACGGGGCCCTGCTGCCAAGAGACTCACTGAGACAGGGAACACTCGGTGGAGGATAGGGCCTCACATGTGCCCGGTGCGGATCCGGCTAACCCCGCCTTAGTGTGGATGTTTTCCATATCCTCATTCTAACTTAATTTCTCAGCTGTCATCTTCCATCCTCCAGATGCCTGTCAGCTGCCGTCCTTGTCATTCAGGGATTCCACTTTTATGTTTTAAATAATGGTTCCATTGTTCCATCCATTAACAAAAGGATGTTCCATTTTGTATTTTTGAGGATTACAAAAGTGATATATGCTCACTATAGAAATAAGAGAAAAGAGTAAAAAAGAAAACAACCTGGAGATAAACAATGTGTCCATTTGGTGTATTTTCTTCCTGCCCTTTTTTACGAATGCCAGCAAACACACGTGTATTTACACAATTCGGAGTCTGCACTTTTGATACTTGCTGCTGTAACTTACCTGTATAATGAGTATTGAAATGGGAGACCAGGATGGGTGTGGTGGCTCACGCCTATAATCCTAGCACTTTGGAGGCCGAGGTTGGTGGATCACTTGAGGCCAGGAGTTCAAGACCAGGCTGGCCAACATGGCGAAATTCCGTCTCTACTAAGAATACAAAAATACCTGAGCGTGGTGGTGCGCACCTGTAATCCAAGCTACTCCGGAGGCTGAGGCAGGAGAATCGCTTGAACTCGGGAGGCAGAGAGTTGCAGTGGGACGAGGTCGCACCATTGCACTCCAGCCTGGGTGACAGAGTGAGACTCCGTCTCAAAAAACAAAACAAAACAAAAAAACAAAAAGGGAGGGAGGGAAATAAAGAAGGAAGGAAGAAAGGGGAGACTGGAGACAGTTTCAGAAACATGACGTTTAATGAGTGGACAATGTTCCATTGTCGTTAAGCTTTCACTTCTGTAGTAAAACTTAATCCGCACACTTCAGAACTCTTAATAGCTCCCCAATTTCCTCCATCGCCAACCCACCATTCCGGGGTGCAGTGAGCAGCCTTACTGGGAGGTGCTGGGGCAGGGTACAGACACAGGAATGACAGGATTACTTGAAATCTCTCCCATTTTTATGTATGTATATGTGTGTGTTTAATGTTTCTGCTGAAGCTAAGGAGAGAGTGTTGAAAAAAGGAGAACACCAAATGCTTGTTGACAACGAACCTGTGCCCATTTTCCTGGTACCCACTGAAAATTCAATAAAGAAGAACATGAGACCTCAAATTTCTTCACTGACACAGTCACAAGCAGAAACACCGTCTAGTGATACGCATCAACATGAAGGACATATTCCTAATGCTGTGGATTCCTGTCTCGAAAAGGTGAGTATTGAAAGAAGGAGCTGGCTGTACCTGCGCCTCCTCTCCAGTCACCAGCCTCATGTATTATTGATCCAACACCCATGTGCTGGGCACATACATGGGAGCCAGGCACTGTTTTAGGCACTGGACACAGAGACGAACACAACAGACAAGGTCCCTGCTCTCAGGCGGCTCATATTGGGGCCCAGGGCATGCACAGAAAGACAGTAGGCAAGTGAAATAATTAGAACCATTTTATTTATTTGGAGAGAAACAGGGCTAGGGCGAGCAAAGGGAAGATGGGGGTGGTGTTATTTCTTTTTTCCCCCAACAAGACAGAGTCTCACTTTATCACCTAGGCTGGAGTACAGTGGCATAATCATGGCTCACTGCAGCGTTGACCTCCTGGGCTCGAGCGATCCTCTCACCTCAGCCTCCTGAGTAGCTAGGACTACAGGCGCCACTACACCCAGCCAATTTTTTTTTTTTTTTTTGGTAGAAACGGAGTCTCACTATGTTGCCCAGGCTGTTCTCAAACTCCTGGGCTCAAGCGATCTGCCCGCCTTGGCCTCCCAAAGTGCTGGGATTACAGTCATGAATTACTGCGCCTAGCCTGGTTCTACTTCTAACCAGAAATCAGAGACAACTTGACTGAGGAGGTGACGTTTGGCCTGCAACTTGAATGATGACAAGATTCATTCAACAATAGATATCCACTGCTTAATGTGTTCCAGGCACTGTTATAGGAGCTGGGGAGGCAGCCAGGAACATGGCAGACTCTGCTTCTGGGGATGGCACCTTCTAGTGAGAGAAACAGACAATATTAATAAACAAATAGATATATAATAAAATGTCTGCCAGTCATACCTGCTAGAAAGAAGAATAAGAAGAATACGTGACAGACAATGACAGAACCACCATTTAAAATAGGATGTCTGGAAAAACCTCAAGTGAGATGACATCTCTAGCCAAGTGGATTTCTGGGGGGAAAATGTCCTAGAGGGAAGCATAGGTACAAAGGCCCCAAGAGCTGACATTCTGAGGCCCAGAAGCTTGAAGGAAGCCAGTGTGGTGGGAGGGCAGTGAGCAAGGGAGAGAGGTGCTAGGAACTCGGGAAGGTACACAGAAGACAGGCCTTTGGGGCTGAAGATAAGGATTTTGGATTTTTAACTTAAAATGTTAGGGAATTCATCAGATAGTTTTGAGCCAGGGGAGAGACGATCTGGTTTATATTTCTAAACGGTCACTCTGGCTGCTGTTGGAAAACTGAACATAGGAAGGGGCTAGAATGGAGAATTAGAACCCAGTTAGGAGGGGTTGCAATGCGCCAGGTGAAAGATGAGAATGGCATGGACTTTGGGTGGCCTTGATGGAGGTGTGAAAAATGGCTGGATTCAGGAAACATTTTGAAGATCTGGAGGAAGGATTTACATGCAAAGTCCTTGAGAAGGAACAAAACATTAGAAATTTTGCTTTTATATTACATTTAATTGGCCTCTGTCCTTTTTATCTTAACCTGGCACGTCTTATATTTGAGCTTCTAAAGGCCAGGGTTTAGAAGGGACCGACAACTTCGCATGCAGTCAGGTGTTAAAAAGAAAAAAGGAGGAGGAGTGAAGAAGAGAAAAAACAGTCATAGGAAAGCCATTTTCCTCAGCTTTATGGCTCCCTTCCAAGTTCACAGACATTTGTGAGGGCCATGACAACTCGCCCAGAGAGCACAGTGCCTTCCCTTGACTGCTGTTCCCAAGATCAAACAGATAGTGGCAGTTGTAGAACACAGATCTCTTGGCCATGGAGCTTTCAGAAATGCTCATGCCCAGGCTCCACTGCAGACTAGTTAACATTAGAATCTCTGGGGATGTGCTTGGGCTTTGGCTGGTTTATTTTTCCCTGAACTTGCCAGGTGAGTCTTATATGCAGACAGGGTTGAGAACCTCTGGGATGTAGCATGCTGTATCCTCTAAAAAGGATTTGAGGCCGGGCACAGTGGCTCTCGCCTGTAATCCCAGCACTTTGGGAGGCCGAGGCAGGCGGATCACCTGAGGTTGGGAGTTCCAGGCCAGCCTGACCAACATGGAGAAACCTTGTCTCTTCTAAAAATACAAAATTAGCCAGGCATGGCGGCGCATGCCTGTAATCCCAGCTACTCGGGAGGCTGAGGCAGGAGAATCTCTTGAACCCAGGAGGCGGAGGTTGCGGTGAGCCGAGATCATGCCATTGCACTTCAGCCTGGGTAACAAGAGCGAAACTCCATCTCTAAATAAATAAATAAATAAATAAATAAATAGGATATGAAAGAAGTTGCCCCCTGCTTGGGGAAGATGTAGATGTAGTGGTTGTTTCTCTAGTCTCTATGCATTCTCCTGAAGAGAAGATGGTAGGTCTGCATGCTGAGAGGTTTTATTTGTTCCTGTTCCTTTTAAAATTTCAGATCTTTCTTACTGTAACAGCTGACCTGAACTGTAACCTGTTCTCCAAAGAGCAGAGGGCATACATAACCACACTGTGCCCTAGTATCAGAAAAATGGAAGGTCACGATGGAATTGAGAAGGTGTGTGGTGACTTCCAAGACATTGAAAAAATACATCAATTTTTGAGTGAGCAGTTCCTGGAAAGTGAGCGGAAACAAGAATTTTCCCCTTCAATGACAGAGAGGAAGCCACTCAGTCAGCAGGAGAGGGACAGCTACATTTCTCCTTCTGAACCAGAAACCAAGACAGAAGAAAAAAGCAACTGTTTTGAAGTTTCCTTGCCTTACTTTGAATACTTTAAATATATCTGTCCTGATAAAATCGACTCAATAGAGAAAAGATTTGGTATAAACATTGAAATCCAGGACAGTTCTCCAAATATGGTCTGTTTAGATTTCACCTCAAGTCAATCAGGTGACCTGGAAGCAGCTCGTGAGTCTTTTGCTAGTGAATTTCAGAAGAACACGGAACCTCTGAAGCAGGAATGTGTCTCTTTAGCAGACAGTAAGCAGGCAAATAAATTCAAACAGGAATTGAATCAACAGTTTACAAAACTCCTTATAAAAGAGAAAGGAGGAGAATTAACTCTCCTTGGAACCCAAGATGACATTTCAGCTGCTAAACAAAAAATCTCTGAAGCTCTTGTCAAGACACCCGTGAAACTACTCACTGGCAATTACATGATGAATGGAATTGAGGTTGATAGTGCCCGCTATACACTTTTAGAAACTGAATTACTACAGGAGATATCAGAGATTGAAAAAAGGTATGACACTTGCAGCAAGGTTTCTGAGAAAGGTCAGAAAACCTGCGTTCTGTTTGAACCCAAGGACAAGCAGGTAGATCTATCTGTGCATGCTTATGCAAGTTTCATCGATGCCTTTCAACATGTCTCCTGTCACTTGATGAGAGAAGTTCTTTTACTGAAATCTTTGGGCAAGGAGAGAAAGCATTTATATCAGACCAAGTTTGCAGATGACTTTAGAAAAAGACATCCAAATGTACACTTTGTGCTAAATCAAGAGTTAATGATTTTGACTGGTTTGCCAAATCACCTTGCAAAGGCGAAGCAGTATGTTCTAAAAGGAGGAGGAAAGTCTTCATTGGCTGGAGAGAAACTGAAGGAGGATCATCAAACACCGATGGACATTGATAGTGATGATTCCAAAGCAGCCTCTCCGCCACTCAAGGGCCCTGTGAGCTCTGAGGCCTCAGAACTGGACAAGAAGGAAGAGGGCATCTGTGTCATCTGTATGGACACCATTAGTAACAAAAAAGTGCTGCCAAAGTGCAAGCATGAATTCTGCGGCCCTTGTATCAACAAAGCCCTGTCATATAAGCCAATCTGTCCCACATGCCAGACTTCCTATGGTGTTTACAAAGGAAATCAGCCAGAGGGAAGCATGATTGTCACTGTTGCAAGAGACTCACTTCCAGGTTATGAGTCCTGTGGCACCATTGTGATTAATTATTCTATGAAAGGAGGCATACAAACAGTAAGTATTTCTGAAGTCCATGGGTTTCTTGCCACTATGCTATGATTACCAGGGCAAAAGAGACTGTCCTATTGCCTATTAGACAGTAGATTTCCCAAGGAATTATCTCCAGGGTCATGTGCAAGGGATTGAAATAGTGGTAAAGGTCACAATGTTTGCTGATAATTCAAATATCTTTTGTGTCTATTTCTTAAGACAGAGAAAGGGTAGGTGGAGATTATATCTTGAGATGGGGGTTATCAGGAAGGTGGACAGTGTTTCCAGCATGAATTCAAGGAAAGAGGAGAAATATGGGTTATTGGGAATATCAGCATAACTTCAATACTTTTCTTGCTTTTGATTTGCTTTATCTACAAATGAACACATCTATACCTATAATAAAATTTTGACAGGGCACTGTTTTCACATGACATTTTCTTGTCCTCACACAGGGAGAACACCCAAACCCAGGAAAGAGATACTCTGGAACACAGCGAACTGCATACTTGCCTGATAATAAGGAAGGAAGGAAGGTTTTGGAACTGCTTCGTAGGGCCTTTGACCAAAAGCTGATTTTTACAGTGGGGTACTCTTGCGTATCAGGAACCTCAGATGTCATCACTTGGAATGATATTCACCACAAAACATCCAAGTTTGGAGGACCAGAAAAGTGAGAGCCTTTTGGGATGTAATGGCTACTCAACAAATTATAGAGATTATGAACTACGGCAATTTCTGGATGTGGATATAAGAAGAATCTATAGCAGTGGTATTGGGTATAGTCAAGTATTTTGAGAGATACTAGTCAGGGATGATAATCTCAAAGACAGCAAGATTGGTCCCCATCAACTTCTACCCTGCCAGCTATAAAGTACTATGGAGTTATTTCAATTTTGCACCAAAGGGCAGGGGGGTTTTGAATCCAGGATGAATACTATATAAGCTGATTTAATTTGAGGCTTGGTGTCTATTTGAAGGCTAGATGCTAGGAAAGTCACTTACTTTGCTTTCTTTTAAGGTCACCTTTCTTTTTCCCCTCTTCCCCCACCAGTCCACAGAGAACCTGAAATCACTTGACCAATAATATTCTAGAGAAAGTCTAAGTTGTGAGGAGACTATTGGTGGAAACTGCATTATAGGAAATCCAATTGTTCTTTATGAAACCCCAATAGGATTCCTCAGACCCTTGGTACTAAAGAAAAAATATATACCCTGAGACATTTTCAAAACCTGAAATTTGAAAATCCTACTAGCATGTGATTACAACGCCCCAGTAAAACACAGTATATTATTATATTTTTATGAGAGTCACTGCTTACTATAAACTGAAAAATTTTAAGAATTAACATAGACATGAAGCCTCAAATTAAATCAACGTACTTACCATTCATCTTGGATTCTCAAACCCCCTGCCCTTTGATGCAAAATGTAATAACTACATCATGTTAATACTTTGGAGTTGGCAGGGTAGAAGCCAGGTTGAAAGGCAGATGTTGGCCAGACAGCTAGGCTCACTCACTAGTTAAATGACTTGCATCTGCAAACGTAAAAGTCATGATACATCATCCACCTTCAGGATTACTTGTGAATGTTTGCAACACTGGATATTAAATCCTTAAATGCTGGATATCTATTGCACATATCGGAAAAATTTGTGGTGACACTAAAGGAATTTTTCTTTCTCCAGGTATGGCTACCCTGATCCTTCGTACCTGAAACGTGTCAAAGAGGAGCTGAAAGCGAAAGGAATTGAGTAAGAAAACTGCTGGAAGATGTCTTAAATCAAACTTTCAAAAAAGTATATTTTAGGAGGCTGATTTTATGCCAATCTAAATCCTTACGTAGAAAGGACTTTGAAATTTTTCTTCTTAAGAAATGGTTTGTATAAGAATAAGAATCTGCTAGTCTGTCATTTCTGGAGTGATATTTTTTTTTGAGACGGAGTCTCGCTCTGTCGCCCAGGCTGGAGTGCAGTGGTGCGATCTCAGCTCACTGCAAGCTGCGCCTCCCAGGTTGACACCATTCTCCCCGCCTCAGTCTCCTGAGCAGCTGGGACTACAGGTGCCCACCACCACGCTCGGCTTATTTTTGTTTTTGTATTTTTAGTAGAGACGGGGTTTCACCGTGTTAGCCAGGATGGTCTCGATCTCCTGACCTCGTGATCTGCCCGCCTCAGCCTTCCAAAGTGTTGGGATTATAGGCATGAGCCACTGCACCTGGCCCTGGAGTGATACTTTTTATGGAAGACAAAAGTCCCCCAAATCTGTGTAAAATCTGCTGCAAGGGTGTCATGCCTCTTGTGTCATCACTGGGGTTAGAGGTGGGTCTGAAATCATCTTCTATGTCCTTCAGTTGAACTATCAGCTGCCAATTGATCCTTTTCATTGCCATCTCTGGGGTGGTTCTTCATTTTTTTGTGTGTTTTCCCCTTAATCTCTACCTGTGAAAGTGAAATTCTATTGTAAATGGGAGGAAAAAGGGTTGGTTGTGGAAAATTAAAGACCCATATTCCGCTTTCTTACTCATGGCAAGAAAAGTGGCCATGAGTAGAGATTGGGCAAGCATTGGTAATAAATGGAATAAGACTAATTATTATTATTATTATTAGAGATGGAGTCTCGCTCTGTCTCCCAGGCTGGAGTGCAGCGGTGTGATATTGGCTCACTGCAACCTCCACTTCCCGGGTTCAAGCAATTCTCCTGCCTCAGCCTCCCCAGTAGCTGGGGTTACAGGTGTGTGCACCCACACCCGGCTAATTTTTTGTATTTTTAGTAGAGATGGGGTTTTGCCATGTTGGCCAGGCTGGTTTCAAACTCCTGAGCTCAAATGATCCTCCTGCCTTGGCCTCCCAAAGTGCTGGGATTACAGGCATGAGCCACCACATCTACCCAAGACTATCATTTTTAATGGCCAAGAGCCTAGTATATAGTTGGTGCCTGTCAGTCTGTTTGTGTTGCTATAAAAGAACACCTGAGACTGCGTCATTTATAAAGAAAAAAGGTTTGTTTGGCTCACAGTTTTGCTGGCCAGAAGGTAGGGCATCGGGTGAAAGCCTCAGGCTGCTTCCATTCATAGCCAAGTGTAGCCAGAAATCATATGACAGACAGGAAGTGAGAGAGAGGTGTGGGGGAGGTGCCAAGCTCTTTTTAACAAGCAGTTCTTCAGGAACTGATAGTGAGTCACTCCCATGAGAACAGCACCAAGCCATTCATGGGGGATCTGCCCCCATGACCCAGCCCCCTCCCATTAGGCTTCACCTCCAACACTGAGGATCAAATTTCAACATGAGATTTGGAGGAGGTCAAACAAACCAAACTAGAGCAGTGTTTCATAAAATTGTGTTGCCTGACTTAGGTTGCTAGTAAGCCAGCAGAGGGATATTTGCCTCCAAAATCTTTGGCACAGGCAGGAGTAAGGAAGCCATTTCTAGAGTCCTGGCTACTAATTTGGAAAACTGAGCTTCTTTCTTTCATTGTTTTTTGCCTTAAGAGACAAGGCCTTACTATATTGCCCTGTCTCTTAAGGGAAAACATCAAGACTGGACTTGAACTCCTGGGCTCAAGCCATCCCCCAACCTTGGCCTCTCGAGTAGATGGGATTATAGGCACGTGCCACTGTGCCTGACTTAAGTTTCTTATTCTAGAACACTTGCAGCCTGAACTCTGACCAGGCCCCCCACTTGAGCCTTTGCTTTCTGTTCCTTGTAAACTGCCATATTGGGTGCACTTGCCCTGCCACAGTAATGCTACATATTTCTGAGCATTGTTTTTCTCTAGATAATTTTGTACTTTTGAGTATACCCCACTTCCAAGTGTTTTTTTGTTTTGTTTTGTTTTTGTTGTTGTTGTTTTGAGACAGGGTCTCACTGTGTCCCCCAGGCTGGAGTGCAGTGGCTGGAGTGCAGTGGCACAATCACGGCTCACTGCAGTGTCAACCTTCTGGGGCCAGGTGATCCTCCCACCTCAGCCTCTCAAGTGGCTGGGACCACAGGCATGCACCACTATGCCTGGCTTTTTTTTTTTTTTTTTTTTTTTGTAGAGATGGGGTGTCCCTGTGTTGCCCAGGCTGGTCTCAAACTCCTGGGCTCAAGGTATACTCCTGCCTTGGGCTCCCAAAGTGTTGGGATTACAGGCGTGAGCGACCATGCCTAGCTCACTTCCAGGTTTAACAGACGAACTTACTCTAGTTTCCATCTCCATCATTATAATAACCGTAGCCCACATTGTAGTAGTTTTTCAACCCTTAACTCCCACCAATTCATGTTTTCACCTTTAAATTCCTTCTCGCTGATACTCTCTCTGGACAGAAGAAAGGTGAAATAAGCCTACTATAAGGAATATATGACATGCCAAATTTTATTTTTAAACAGTTCTTCAAGTCAGATTAATAATAGCAAATTATGTGATTATCCATTTCCCAGCCCCTCTCCAAAAAAATGGTAAACAAGATGCCTTCTTCTTTTCCCAAAGATACACATACACACGTACAAATTTTTTATCAGATAATAATAGCTAATATTTAATGAGTACTTACCTTATTTTGTCCCCTTTCAACAGATTTACATACGTGTGATTGATACAATTCATTTTCCCATTTTATAACTGAGAAAACTGGTGCACAGAGAGGATAAGTAACTTGCCAAAGGTCACACAGTTAATAAGTGGAAATGCTGGGACATGAACCAGGTAGTCTGCCCCCATAGTTCTGCCCCTGAGATCTGTACTGTCTCCCATGAGGGTACTTCTCCATGGAGCAGGCTGAGGCGAACCCTTTATTCTGGGCTTCTCTCAGAAATGGATTCCCACACAGTACTCAAAGCAAATTTCCCCAGAGGAAATCCTATTTGAAGAACTTAAAAACTCAGAATCTTTTTCTTTGTCCAGAGAGTTGAGGAAGCTTAAGCTAAATGATACATGATTTTTTAAAAAATCAGATTATAAATTTAGTTTTTGGTGATTCATTAAATTCTTTACCATTATAGTTATTTTCTAGCTATTCATCTTTTAGCTAAATTTGTTCCAAAGAAGGAAAAGTTTGGTTTCTACTAAGTTCTGGATGGGAGATTGCACTGTGTGTGATGTGCAAGTTTCATGGTATGGGTGACTGGAGAGCATTTGGGTTACTGCTTTTACTCTTTGGAAGGTGTTATCTGTATCTGCTTTAAATAAAGTTAAAGATTTAGAACAAATTGTGTTCTCTCCCTTCTTTTTTTTCCCTTTCGGTTGAGATTCTGGGTGTTTCCTACAACACACACAGGATACAGTTGTAAAACATGTGCATGGAGGTCTTTAGTTGATTTGGTGTGTAGCTGCTTCCTAAATTATCACAGTACAACTTAACTACTCTTGACTTCACTGCTGTTACTTTTGGCTGTAAAAATCACATTTCTCAATATTTTTTCCTTATAACACATAGGTTATAAAGATAAAAGTAGGCTGCAGATTTCATCTCTTCTCTGCTAGAGAAAGCATATGCAATACCTTGCTTCTGTTTCACCTCTCCAACATTGGTGCTGAATTACCCAGACAACTCACTGAGCACTATTAGATCAGGGGCACCCTTCTCTCCAAAGAAAAAATAAAAGAATAATACTGGCCGGGCGCGGTGGCTCAAGCCTGTAATCCCAGCACTTTGGGAGGCCGAGACGGGTGGATCACGAGGTCAGGAGATCGAGACCATCCTGGCTAACACGGTGAAACCCCGTCTCTACTAAGAAATACAAAAAACTAGCCGGGCGAGGTGGCGGGCGCCTGTAGTCCCAGCTACTCGGGAGGCTGAGGCCGGAGAATGGCGTGAACCCGGGAGGCGGAGCTTGCAGTGAGCTGAGATCCGGCCACTGCACTCTAGCCTGGGCTACAGAGCGAGACTCCGTCTCAAAAAAAAAAAAAAAAAAAAAAGAATAATACTGACGTATTTGATGCCTCCCTGAAAATAGCATCAAAGTAGTCATTAGGAGAAAAATAAGATCTTTATTGGACTTCCTTACACTTACTGTAATAGTTTAGTGTTTACAAAAATTAGTCAGGCATGGTGGTGCACATCTGTAATCCCAGCTACTTGGGAAGCTGAGGCATGAGAATCGCTTGAACCCAGGAGGCAGAGGTTGCAGTAGGCTGGGATTATGCCACTGCACTCCAGCCTGGGCAACACAGCGAGACTCCGTCTCAAAAAAAAAAAAAAAAGTTTAGTACTGTTTTTGGTTTGATTTCCATACAGAAGTTAGGTACTATTTCCTTTTTTATCGATTGGGTCATTTTTATTGATCAGATCTAAAACACAGAGCTCGATGCAAAGATTAACATATTAATAATTTTGGAGGTCCAAGCCCAAGGAGAAACAAAAAGAGAAGTGAGGCAAAGTAAGATGTAATGCAATGCAGTGCTAGGAGTTATCACCCTGGTTCCTGCTTCACAATGAGCCTGATGCTGCTGGTCTGGGAATTACGTTTAGAGATCCACTGGCCTAGAAAATAGAGTTTAAACTCAGCAGCATGGCCATTAGAGATTTCTCATGCCACTTTGCATACTTTGTGTTCCTTCCTCACCACCAAGTCCCTAGGGTTCAGTCACACCAGACTACAAGATTTTCCAAAGCACAGTCTATACTTTCATGCGTGTGATCTTTGTTCGGTGTAATCCACCCCCTACTCCTGCTCTCTGCATGACAGATGATGAAAGAAGGAACTCTGAAGAGAGAGAGGGAGAGAGAGACACGCCTCATTCTCATTCTTCACCTCATTTTCCTCTTAGAAAATCCCCTACTCATCATCCAAGGTCTTACTGAAATGCCACTACTATAGAAACTTTTCTCCAATCTTGTCTCTAAATTACAACAAACCACTGATTTCTGTTATCCTAATACTTTATATGTGTCTCAATGCAAATATGATACCAAAATCCATTGCCTTGCTCTCTGCCTTGGAGGTGGTACCCAGGGCTGACCTCTGAGTACCACATCAGCTCCATTCTCTGATTACTCATTGGGTTCTGCAGTGGGAGATACCAGCACGAGACTGGAAGGCAGAGGGACAGAGTACTTGAGATGCTTATACTCCCCTGGCTGTCTCCCGAAAGCAGTCATGGGTCCTACCTGCTGGCACTTTCCTATGGGTATAGCTCTTACCAAGTTCAGGAGATGCCCCCTCCCTTGCCCCTTCAGCCTAGATGGTAAGGAGAGGAGGCTGCTTCACCATCTCTCACTGGTTTCCTTAATCCTTTGCCCACACCTGTGTAAATAATTTCTTTATTAAATTATCCTCAATGATTAATTTTGAGTATACCACCAGTATACTGCCAGGACTTTTTGTAATACACCAGGTAACTGTATTAATCTATGTTTTATTTCTCCATCTCCTTACTTCCCCCCTCACTCCAAAGAGAAGGGATCTGTCTAATTCATCTTTATAATCTTAACACAGTGCCAGGCATATCAAAGGCCTTCAATACGCGTTGATTGTTAAATAATGCCTTGTTGGGCCAGAGGGGAACCTGACTCCAGCTCTGGCTTAGGGAGCACAGGAAAGAACCCAGTGTATTTTTCTAAAGATGGGTGTGTAGGGAGATTTGGGGGGCAAGGAATGGGATGCCCAGCAGAAAAGGAAAGGAAAACCGATTTTTGTGTTTTAATGTGTCAGGCATTCTACAGACTTTATCTCATTTAATCTTCATGACAATAACATAAAATAGCTATGGCTGTGCCCATTGTACAGATGCTATCGACTAAGGCTACACAACTAATAAAACTGCAGAGCCCAGGACTTTGACCCAGGATTTGTCTAGCAGCAATGTCTCAAAGGGCGACAAAATCCTGAGGCAGCTGTTTGTGGACTCGAGGCCTCAATGTTTGGCAGCAGCGGTTTTCAGAGAAAAGAAAGCGAAAGAAGTTCGAGGCACAAGTCTGTTGGGTGGGACGCACCTGCAGTCTGGGCGAGCCGAGGATGGTTGCCCCAGGCCCCTTCCTGCAGCTGCTCTGAGTCCAGGGGCTCCGACCTCCGAAGAACTTGCGAACCGAGTTACACGTGTACTTCCAGAGCCGGACGAGATCCGGAGGCGGAGAGCGTGCGGCTGGCCGGGAACCCTGGGGCGTGTCAGGCCTTCCGGCGCTCTTTCTTCGGGAGGATGGTGAGGAGCGCGGGGGACGGGTGCGGGAAGGGGACAGCAGGGCTGAGCCCGGGGCCCGCGAGACCCAGCAGCCCGGGCGGGCGCAGAGACCCCACGCCACGCAGAACCCTCTCTTCCAGGGGGCGCCGACTACAGTGAGTTACTTCCCTGTTCCGGAAGAGGGGGGAGCGTGCTGCTTGTTTTTCCTTAGGATTTCTGGTCTCCACCCCTCCCCCCGTGCCCTGCTTAAAATTTAAAAGTTCTTTATAAAGTTTGAAGGGATATGAGTCCTTTATTTGTGATATGTGTTATGAGTATGTCTTCCCAATTTATTTTTTGTTTTTTGAGTTTGCTTATGGTGGCTTTTTTTTCTTTGCCATGCAAATATTTTAAATTTTGTGTAGCCAGACTTACCAGTCTTTTATTTTATGACGTCTAGACTTTTAGTCATATTTTAATATATGACTTTTAGTCATACTCTTCCCTACACCCAAATTATAGAAGAATTCACTTATGCTTACTTCTAGTACTTGAACTGATTTATTTTTTACATTTAGATCTATAATACATTTGGAGTGTGTTATTGTGTGTGATTTGAGGAGTGAATCTAATTACTTCTTTTTCAAATGGGTGTCAAGCTGTCCCAACACCATTTATTATAAAGGTTATCCCTGTCCCAGTAACTTGAGATACCAGCTTTATCATGTACTAGACTTTCATATGTAGTTTGGGTATTTCTGGACCTTCTATTTTCGTCCATTGACCTGTTCATTCATCTGTTTTAGAGAGACTTTGCTGTATGTTTTTCCTAGATAGTGCTTCCTTGTCACTATTTTCCTAGCTATTCTTGTTGTTTATTTTTCCTTATGAACTTTTCTGATGTATGATCAGTTAAAAAAGAAGAAAAGAAAAACTCTTTGGAATTTTTATTGGGATTGCATTAAATTAATAAATTATAGAGAGCTGATATCTTTAGGTGGTGTTGACATGGTCTAACCTAATGTGCTGTGAAAGACTGAGAATTTGAGTATGTAATGTATATGATATTAAATTGTGAATTGGTGGGACATAGGTAACAGCTTATCAACAGTTGTAGATACTGGTACTTCATATCCTCTTAAGGAAAATTTGCCTCCAAATTTTAAGCTGGAAAGTCACTAAAATAACTTTTAAAAAGAATTACAATACATGACTTTGTAAATTTTTTTTGTGTGTGTATGTTAAGAATTGTGTACAAATTGAAATATCTGTGTACTGATCCTGAACACAACCAGTGAAATCTCCATTATGAAAGAATGTTTTGAAGCACGTAGAAAAGGAAACAAAACAAAGGACGCACTTTCATTGTTTAAGTTGACTTTTGTGTCTTTTTGTTTTGTTTTGTTTTGTTTTTGAGGCTCTGTCGCCCAGGCTGGAGTGCAGTGGCCGGATCTCAGCTCACTGCAAGCTCCGCCTCCCGGGTTCACGCCATTCTCCTGCCTCAGCCTCCCGAGTAGCTGGGACTACAGGCGCCCGCCACCTTGCCCGGCTAGTTTTTTGTATTTTTTTAGTAGAGACGGGGTTTCACCGTGTTAGCCAGGATGGTTAAAGAAGGTTTATAGTTATCTTCACATAAAACATTTCTTGTTTAATTTTTTCTCAATATTATATATGAGGTTTTCTCATTCACTGTATTGTCTATTTACGTGTATGTATACTTTGATGTTTTCTTTCATTTTAAAAAATTAAGGTGTAATTTACAGACAGCTTTTCTATATTTAGAAAATTCATACTTTTTAGTGTATAGTTCTGTGAGTTTTGACAAATGTTTACCAGTACAATGAAGATAAAAAAGAGTTTTCTACCAGTTTCTTTGTCTTCAACCTCTTCACTCAAGATGAGCTCCTGGCAATCACTAGGGGTCATATTTTGGTCCCTAAAGTTCCAGAAAGTCATGTAAATAAAATCATCCAGCAGAGAGTCTTTGGAGCCTTAGGTATCACCAGTTTGCTACTGCTTTCTATTAATAGTTAAATTCCATTGTGATCAGAAAACATATTTTTCATTATTTGAATTCTTTAAAACCTATGTGTTGAGGGCCGGTGGCTCACACTTGTAATCCCAGCACTTTGGGAGGCCGAGGTGGGTGGATCACTTGAGGTCAGGAGTTCAAGATCAGCCTGGCGAACATGGTGAAACCTCGTCTCTACTAAAAATACAAAAGTTATCCAGGCCTGGTGGCACACGCCTGTAGTTCCACCTACTCGAGAGGCTGAGGCAGGAGAATTGCTCGAACCTGGGAGGCAGAGGTTGCAGTGAGCTGAGATCGTGCCATTGCACTCCAGCCTGGGTGACAGAGCAAGACTCTGACTCAACAACAACTACACACACACACACACAGAGAGAGAGAGAGAGAGACAGAGGGAGAGAGAGAGAGGGAGAGAGAGAGGGAGAGAGAGAGACGTTTGTCTTATGGACAGAATATGATCTATCTTGGTAAATTCCCAAGCACACTTGAAAACAAAGTACATTCTCTCACTGGGTAGAGTGTTCTATAAATGTGAATTAGGTAGAGTTGGTTGTTGTTCAAGTCCTCATGTCCTTACTGATTTTATGTCTACTTGTTCTATCAATTATTAAGGGAGGATGATGAAATCTCCAACTATAATTGTGGATTTGTTTCTTTTCTCCTCAGAGTTCTATCAGTTTTGGTTTCATATATTTTGAAGCTCTGTTATTAGGAATAAAATGTTTAGGATTATTTCCTCCTGATGAATTGATTCATTTGTCATTATGAAATGCCATTTTTACCCTTGATAATATTTGCACTGAAATCTACCAAGTTTCTTTTTCTTTTATTTTTAAAAATAATGATAAAATACATATAACATCAGATTTACCATCTTAACCATTTTTAAGTATATAGTTCAGTAGTGTTAAGTGTGTTTACACTGTTGCATAGGCAATCTTCAGAACTTTTTCATCTTGCAAAACTGAAACAGTATGTATTTTTTTTTTGGGGGGGACTGACATTTCACTTAGCATAATGTCTTCAGGGTTCATCCATGTGATAGCATGTGTTAGAATTTCCCTCCTATTTAAGGCTGAATAATATTTTATTATGTATATATAAACATATTTTGTTTATACATTCACCTATTAATGGATTTGGGTCGCTTCCACCTTTTGGCTATTGTGACTAATAATAATGAACTTGGGTGTACAAATATAGTCATGCTCTGCATAATGAAGTTTCAGTCAGTGATCGACCATGTAAACAATGCTGGTCCTGGAAGATTATAATACTGTGTTTTTACTGTACCTTTTCTATATTTAGGTATGTTTCATACACAAATATCATTGTGTTACAATTGCCTGTAGTATTCAGTACGGTAACATGCTGTATAGATTTGTAGCCTAGGAGCTATACCATGTAGCCTAGGTGTATAGTAGGCTATACCATCTAGGTTTGTGTAAGTACACTCTATGATGTTCACACAATGACAGAATTGCCTAATAACACATTTATCAGACTGTATCCCCATCATTAAGTGACAAATTACTGTATCTCTTCAAGATCCTGTTTTCAATTCTTTTGTATTTATATCCAGAACTGGGATTGCTGGATCATATGGTAATCCTATTTTTAATTTTTTTTAGGACTGCCATGCTGTTTTCCATAGCAACCAAATCACTTTTACATTCCCACCAACAGTACACAAGGATTCCAATTTCTTCACATCCTTGACAATACTTATTATTTATTTTCTTTCTTCCTTCCTGTCTTCCTTTGCTTTCCTTTTCTTTTACAACACCCATTCTAATGGGTGTGAGGTGATATTCCACCGTGGTTTTGATTTTTGTTTCCCTCATGATTAGCAGTGTTGAGCATCTTTTTATATTCTTGTCGTCCATTTGTGTATCTTCTTTGGAGAAATGTCTATTCAAGTCCTTGGCCCATTTTTAAATCAGGTTTTTGTTGAAGTTAAGTTGCAGGAGTTCTTTGTATGTTCTGAATATTAACCTCTTCACAAATATATGATTTGCAAATATTTTCTCCTGTTCTGTAGGTCACCTTTTTATTCTGTTGATTGTTTCCTTTGCAATGCAGTTTTTTGCTTCACGTAGTCCATTTGTTTATTCTTACTTTTATTGCCTGTATTTTTGGTGTCATATCCAAAAAATCATTGCCAAATTCAATGCCATGAAACTTTTCTTTTTTGGTCCGTTGTTCTATATGTCTTCTTTATGCCTGTACTGTACTGTTTTGATTACCATAGCTTTGTAATATGTTTTGAAATCAGGAAGTGAAAGACCACCAGCTTAGTTGTTCGTTCTTCAGATAGTTTTGGTTATTTGGAGATTAAAAGTGATTTAAAAAATAAGAGAACCAGTCTTTTATATTTACTTACATTTTACCATTTTTCATCTAGCATTATTTTTGTTCTCTCTGAAGACCTTCTTTTAACATTTCAACATTTCTTATAGCACTGGTCCACTGATGATGAGTTCTTTCAGCTTTTGCATGTCTGAAAGGTTTTTATTTCACATTTATTGTGATTGATATTTCCTTTTTTTTTTTTTTTTTGAATCAAGGTCTCCCTCTGTCATCCAGGCTGGAGGGCAGTGGTGCAAACACTGCTCACTGCAGCCTTGACTTCCTGGGCTCAAGCGATCCTCTCACCTCAACCTCCTGAGTAGCTGGGACCACAGGCATGCACCACCTTGGCACTCAGCTGGTTTTTAAACATTTGTTGTAGAAATGGAGTCTCACTATATTGCCCAGGCTGGTCTTCAACCCCCAGGCTCAAGCAGTTCTCTCACCTCAGCCTCTCAAAGTGTTGAGATTAAATGTAGGAGCCACTGCACCCAGCATTAATGACATTTTCTAAGTTGACAGTTAAAGATATTGCTCTACTGTTTTCTGGGTTACATTGTTTCTAACTAGAAGTCTGCTGTCATTCTTATTTTTATCCTTCTGTGTGTAATTCTTTTTCCTTTGACTGCTTTTCAGATTTTCTCCTTATCACTGGTTTTAAGCAAGTATGATGTGTCTAGGTGTAGTTCTTCTTCATGTTTATTGTGTTTCTTGGTTTATAGTTTTCATCAAATTTTAAATTTTGGGGGGCATAATTTCTTCAAGTATTTTCTTCTGTACCATCCTGTCTCTCTTTCATATTAGTCCACTTAACTTTTGCCATACCTTACTAATACTTTATTCATTATCTTCTGTGTCTTTCATTTTGCTTGTTTTCCATTGCTGTGATTTAAATTTCACTTGTCTTTTCTTTCTGCTGTATATAATTATGCTGTTAATCCCATACAATGTTTTTTGTTTGTTTGTTTGTTTACCTCAGACATTGTATTTTTTCTCTCTAGGAGTTTGATTTGGTTCTCCTTTATAGTAAGTGTCTGCTAAGTATGCCCGTGTTTTCCTCTACCTTCTTGGAAGTATGAAATATCATTATAATAATTGTTTTAATATCTTTGTCTACTAATTCTATCATCTGTATCTTTTTTTCTTTTTTTGAGATCGATTATTGCTCTTGTTGCCCAAGCTGGAGTGCAATGGCGTGATCTCAGCTCACTGCAACCTCTGTTTCCCAGGTTCAAGCAATTCTCCTTCCTCAGCCTCCCAAATAGCTGGGATTACAGGTGCCTGCCACCATGCCTGGCTAGTTGTTTTTTGAATTTTTAGTAGAGACAAGGTTTCACTGTGTTGGTCAGGCTGGTCTCAAACTCCTGACCTTAGGTGATCCACCCACCTTGGCCTCCCAAAGTGCTGGGATTACAGGTGTGAGTCACCATGCCCAGCCTGTATCATTTTTAAATTAATTTCAATTGATTTATTTTTCTCTTCATTATGCATTATATATTGCTACTTTTTTCATGCCTAGTAATTTTTGATTGGATGCCAGACATTATATGAATTTCACCTTGTTGAGTCCTGGATATTTTTGCACTTTAACAAATATTCTTGAGATTGTATCTGGGTTACAGTTAAGTTACTTGAGAACTGTTTCACCCTTTTGAGGCTTGTTTTTAAGCTTTGTTAGGCAGGAGCAGAGTGACCTTTAATCTATAGTTAATTTTTACACCATGGAGGCAAAACCCTTCTGAATGCTCTACCTTATACCATAAGCATTATGAGATTTTTCTACTGTGGCTATTAAGAACAGGCACTATTCCTAGCCCTTTTGTCATTTGAGACTCAAGGGGGATACTCTGTAGACTTCTGGAGCTCTTTGTGCAACTCTCTCCTCTCCAGTACTCTGACCTGTAATTTCTAGTCACTTTCGCCTCCTTTAAGTCCCAAGTTTGTCTGTCTCCTCACTCAGTGAGGCTTCCAGGCTTCTCCTGAGTTTCTTTTTCCTGCTTTGTGGCTTGCACCGCTCTCCATGTGGTAAGCCTAGAAGGGAGCAATTGTAGAGTTCACCCTGTTTCTTCTCTCCAAGGAATCACTGTCCCATATTGCCTGTTATCAAATATCTCAAAAAATATTTGAGATATCTTTTGACCAAATTTCTAATTGTTTAAAGTGGGATGGGAAGTCTGTTATTCATATTTTCCTAAGTAGAAGTCCTGAAGCTTTTGATGTTTGCATGCTCATTTTATATCTTGCTGCCAGCTGAGTTTTTTTTTTTATTATTTATTTTTTCATTTAATTTAGGGTCTTCCAGGTATAAATCATGTCACCTTCAAGTGAAAACAGTTTTATTTCACCTTTTTCTATTCTATGATCTTACATTTTGACAAATATAATTGCATTAGTTAGTTGCTACAGAGCAATGTTAAATCAGTTACCATACTTACCTTGTTCCTGACGTTAATGAAAAAATACCTACAGAGTTTTCCTAAGTAGAATGCTCCTTTAGGATTAAAGTACATCTGTTTTTATTATGTTAAGGAAATATTCATCCATTTCTTTCTTTTTTTTTTTTTTCCGAGATCGAGTTTCACTCTTGTTGTGCAAGCTGGAATACAATGGCACAATCTTGACTCACTACAACCTCCATATCCTGGATTCAGGCGATTCTCCTGCTTCAGACTCCCGAGTATCTGGGATTACAGGTGTGTGTGACCATGCCTGGCTAATTTTTGCGTTTTTAGTAGAGACGGGGTTTCACCATGTTGGTCAGGCTGGTCTTGAACTCCTGACCTCAGGTGATCCACCCACCCTGGCTTCCCAAAGTGCTGGGATTACAGGCATGAGCTACCATACTGGGCCCATTTCCAGTTTTCAAGAGATTTTGTTAGGAATTGGTGTTAAATTTGGTCTAAGCTTTTTCAGTATTTTTGGAAATAATCATATTTTTTTTTCCTTAAACCTATTAATATGGTGAATTATAGTAATAGATTTTTGAAAATTGACCCATTCTTGATTTGCTTGACTTTTATGTAACTCATATTCTAGTGCTTTACACATTGATATCTATGAAGTGCCCTTTTGTCACTGAACTAAACTGGGTCTATTTGCTTGGGCAGTGGAAAGCCAAATACTAAAGTACCAGGTTTTTGCAGTGAGAAAGATTTATTCTGAGTGAGCTGACACAAAGACAGGAGGAAGTGCTTACATCTACCCAGCTACTCAGGAGGCTGAGGTGGGAGGATCACTTAAGCCCAGGAGGTGAAAGCTGCAGAGAGTAGTGTTTGTACTTCTGTACTCTGGCCTGGGTGACAGAGGGAGACCTTGTTTAAATCTGTCTCTCCAAGCTGGAGACTGGGTCAGATTTTATAGCCACAGAAAAATGGGGTATGATCTGATTGGATCTTGCAATGAGGTAATGCTAGGAGACATGATATGACTGGATCCTGTTATGGAGTGACATCAGGGTTTGATCTGATTGGATCCTGGATCCTGCCATGTAGTGTCCACCACTTAATACAGTTCCTGTTCCTTGCTGCTGAGCACTTAGGTTCTGCCCGTGGTTGCACATTTGGGTGTTCAGTTACGTGACCTTCAACCTGGGGGTCTATGGCAACTGAAAAACAACTTGCAACTTCGTTACATAAAAGCTGAACCCCATTGGTCTGGTGCATTTACATTTTTGCATACTGAATTCACCCTCTCATGAATCATCTGATAGAAGACGATTTTGATTTATCACATGGACTCCATAAACTGCCATCCCCTATTCCATTTCTGGAACTTTAGACAGTTTACCACCTTGGTTGAGGACAGAGCCTTGTGTTCCATTGTGTTAGTTTATCAACCTACGTTTCTTGAGTAACTGTTGTTTTGCAAATGTCTTTAAAATTAATGTTTTAGTATTTTATATGAATCCATTTCAATTGCCATTGGTAGATCTTCTATTTGCTTCATCAGTTGAAACATTTTCAATTAATTAAATAAATACAGAACTTTTATTCTACTACTTTTGGGGTGTTAAAAGTTAAAAATTGTAACCCTGTTAGTTACAATTAGTTTTACTAATTGTAAAACTAAAAGGTTTAGTTTTACTAAAAAAGGGTTAGTTTTACTGTGATTAGGTGTTGATTGTGAGGTATGAATTGATGTTTAATTTTCTTCATAATAAAACCCAACTTTTCCAACAATATTTATTAAATTATGATTCATCTCTCCACTCTCCTTAATATTTCATATATTAAACTTTTTTTTTTTTTTTTTCCTATCACCTCTGTTGGAGGGCAGTGGCCTAATCATGGCTCACTCTAACCTGGAACTCCTGGGCTTAAGTGATCCTCCCACCTCAGCCTCCTAAGTAGCTAGGACTACAGGAACACACCACCATGCCCAGCTAATTTTTTGAAGTTTTTGTATAGATGAGGACTTCTGTGTTGCCTAGACTGGTCTCAGATTCCTGGCCTGAAGTAATCCTCCCACCTCAGCTTCCTAAAGTAGTGGGATTACAGGCATGAGCCAACATGCCCAACATGCCCATATGTTAAACTTTTTGAGAGATTAAGGCTTATTTCTAGAATTGCTATTGTGGTTCTTATATTATCCATTCTTAACTTAGAACTATTTAGTTTTATAATTGTTCTTTAAGGATGCGTTTTTTAAAAATAGCCTTCAATTTTTAGAGTAGTTTTAGGTTCCCAGCACAATTTAGCAGAAAGTACAGAGTTCCTATATATCCCTCACACCCCACCCCCACACAATCCCCCCAACTATCAACATCCAACGCCAGAGTGGTACATTTGTCACAATTTATAAACCTACATTGACCCATCATTATCACCCAAAGCCCTTAGTTTATATTTGGGTTCACTCTTGGTGCTGTACATTCTGTGGATTTTGACAATGTTTAATAATATGTATATACCATTATAGTATCATACAGAATAATTTCACTGCCCTAAAAACTCTCTGTGCTCTGCTATTCATCTTCCTTCTTGGCAACAGCTGATCTTTTTACTGCCTCCATAATTCTGCCTTTTCCAGAATGTCATATAGTTGGAATCATACTGTATTTTGCCTTTTCAGATGGACTTTTTTTACTTAGTAATATGCCTTAAGTTTGCTCTATGGTTGTGTGTGTGTGTGTGTGTGTGGTGTCTTGATAACTCATTTCTTTTTAGCACTAAATAATATTCCCTTGTCTGAATGTACTGTAGATTATGTATCCATTCACCTACTGCAGGACATCTTGGTTGCTTCCAAGCTTTGGCAATTATGACTAAAGCTGCTATAAATATGTATATGCAGACTTTTGCATGGGGAAAAGTTGTCGAGTCAGTTGGATAAATACCAATGAGCACGACTGTTGAATTATATGAGAAGAGTAAGTTTAGATTTGTAAGAAACTGCAAGACTGTCTTCAAAGTAGCTGTACCATTTTGCATTCCCATCAACAACAAATGAGTGTTCCTGTTGTTCCACATCCTTGCCAGCATTTGGTGGTGTCAGTGTTCTGGATTTTCACCATTCTAACAGGCGTATAGAGTAGCTCATTGTTGTTTTGTTTTTAATTTTTATTTACTTATTTTTGAGCTGGAGTCTCACTCTATCCCCCAGGCTAGAGTGCAGTGGTGCAATCACTCACTGCAGCCACAACCTCCTGGGCTCAAGTGATCCTTCCACCTCAGCCTCTCTGGTAGCTGGGACTATAAGCCACCACACCTGGCTTATTTTGTTTATTTTTTTGTAGAGATGAGGTCTCACTATATTGTCCAGGTCTTGAAGTTCTGGACTCAAGAAATCCTCCCTTCTCAGTCTCCTAAAGTACTAGGATTACACGCTGGTGTTAGCCACTTCACCCGGCTTCATTGTTGTTTGAATTTGCAACTCACTAACATGATGTTGTGCATCTTTTCATATGCTTATTTGCTGTCTGTATATCTTCCTTGGTGAAGTGTCTGTTCACATCTTTTGCTCATTTTAAAATTTGGTGTTTTTTAAAAAAAATTGTTGACTTTTAAGAGTTCTTTGTATATTTGAGATAACACTTCATCAGATATGTCTTCTGCAAAAATTTTCTCCCAGTCTGTGGAAAGATGCATTTTAAAGTGTAGCAAGCCAAGTTCCTAATCATTTCCTTTATTATCTTTTTAAAAATATATACATTTTGCTTTTATTTTATCAAATTTTATAGTTTATCGTGTTAATATCTTGAGATTGAATTAAAAGTTTTATTTTATCTATAATTTAGCTTGGAGACTATTATTATTTGTACTATATTTACACATGAGCAGAGACTATCTGTTGAGGCTTATTTTTGCCATTAAAATTAAGTTATTCTGTTAATATGATCTCATATATCTATATATTTTCTAGGAATTGGTTTATTGATTTTTTTTGGCTTATTGATTCTTGTTTTTTGATGCCAGCTTTATTAAGATATAATTTACATGCCATAAAATTCACTCTTTAAAAGTGTGCAATTTAGTGGTTGTTAGTATGTTTACGGAGTCCACTGCTATCTGCTTTTAGAAATTTTCAGCAAGGTGTGGTGGCTCATACCTGTAATCCCTGCTACTTCAGAAGCTGAGGTGGGAGTATCACTTGAGCCAGGGAGATTGAGGCTGCAGTGAACCATGATTGTGCCGTTGCACTCAAGCCTGGGTGACAGAGCAAGACTGTCTCTAAAAAATAAAAATAAATAAAGAAATTTTCATCACGACAAAAGAAACTCCGTATGCATTAGCAGTTACCCCTTATTTCCTCCTCCCTCTCCCCCAAATCCTGGTAACCACTACTATACTTTCTGTCTTCATGGATTTATATATTCTGGACATTTCATATAAATGGAATCATACAATATGTGGCCTTTTGTGACTGGCTTCTTTCACTTAGCATGTTTTCAAGGTATGTTGTCGAATGTATAGGAACTTCATTACTTTTTCTTCTTTTAACCAAATAATATTCCATTGTACGAATATATTACCTTTTATTTATCCATTCGAATGATGGACGTTTGGGTTGTTTCTACTTTTTTTTTTTTTTTTTTGAGATGGAGTCTCACTCTGTTGCCCAGGCTGGAGTGCAGTGGCACCATCTTGACTCACTGCAAGCTCCACCTCCCAGGTTCAGGCCATTCTCCTGCCTCAACCTCCCAAGTAGCTGGGACTACAGGTGCCTGCCACCACGCCTGGCTAATTTTTTTGTATTTTTAGTAGAGAGATTTTCACTATGTTAGCCAGGATGGTCTCGATCTCCTGACCTCGTGATCTGCCCGTCTCGGCCTCCCAAAGTGCTGGGATTGCAGGTGTAAGCCACTGCGCCTGGCCTGTTTCTACTTTTTGGCGATTGTGAATAATGCTGCTGTGAACATTTGTTGTCTCAGTCAGCTTGGGCTGCTGTATCAAATATCACAGACTGGATGACTTCAAAAATGAACTTTTTTTCTCATAAGTTGGAGGCTGGAGGTTTGCGATCAGGGTCCCAGCATGGTAGAGTTCTTAGTAAGGGCCCTCCTCCTGGTTTGTCAATGGCCCCTACTTGCTGTTTCCTCACATGGGCTTGTCCCTTCATCTTCTTGTATTAATCCCATCATGGGGTCCACCCTCATGACCTCATCTAAACGTAATTGTCTCCCAAGAGCCCCAGCTCCAAATACAATCACAGTGGGAATTAGGACTTCAACTTAAGAATTTAGAGAGGAACACAAACATTCAGTCCATAGCATTTTTGTAGAGGTTACTGTGTGGATGTATGTTTTCATGCCTGTTGGGTATATACCTTGAAGTGAACTAACTTTTTAAGGAACTGATACATTGTTTTCCTAAATGGTTGCCTTATTTTATATTCCCACCAGCAATGTGTCTTTTTCATTTTAATCATCCTAGTGGGGTGAAGTGGCATCTCATTGTGATTTTGATTTCCACTTTCTTAATGGCTAATGATGTGCATCTTTTTAATGTCTTTATTGGCTATTTGTATATCTTCCTTTAAGAAATGTCTATTCAAATCCTTTGTCGTTTTTTAAATTGGATTTTTTAAAATTGTTGACTTGTGAGAGATCTTTATATATTCTAGGTACAAGTCTTATCGGCTATATGATTTGAAAATATTTTCTCCCATTCTGTGAGTTGTCTTCACTTTCTCAATCATGTTATTATTTTTTATTTTCACAATACGTTGTATTATTTGTAAAGCATAACTTTTTTTTTTTTTTGAGATGGAGTCTCACTCTGTCACTGGAGTGCAGTGGCACGATCTCGGCTCACTGCAAGCTCCGCCTCCCAGGTTCACACCATTCTCCTGCCTCAGCCTCCTGAGTAGTTGGGACTATAGGTGCCCTCCACCATGCCCGGCTAATTTTTTTTGTATTTTTAGTAGAGACGGGGTTTCACTGTGTTAGCCAGGATGGTCTCGATCTCCTGACCTCATGATCCGCCTGCCTCGGCCTCCCAAAGTGCTGGGACTATAGGCGTGGGCCACCGCACCCAGCCTGTAAAGCATAACTTTTTATCATTTTCATTTCTATACTTACCCTCTTTCTTTTCCTCACCTTATTTTGATGACCAAGAAGAGTTCCAAATAATATATTGAAGCAAAGTAGTGACAGAACACATATCTGATTTTTGTTTTATTTTGATTTTTGCTACTTCTAAGGAGAGTGACTTTTCTTCTTCACTGTGAATACTGTTGACTTTGACTCTCTATTATGCTAAGGGAAAGCTCCTTTATTTCTCTTTCAAAGATAAAAAACAATGAAAAATGGAAGTCAGAGTCTCTATTGTCCCCTTCCTTTGTGATAAAGGTCTACTCAAACCCAGTCTTCTTTTTGAATATGCAACACTTCTGTGTCTTGGTTACATCTGTAGACTGTCCTTTTGTTATGCAGTAACAGAAACTTCTTTCTTTGCGGTAAAATGTTGTAGTTCTATTAATTTAAATCAGTGGATGATCGCCATCATTTACTATCATGTTTCTTACTTTTTTCCCCCATGATTTGGTAAGTAAATCTGACTTTACAAAATATAATGTTTAACTTTGTGCAATATTTTAGCCAATGAGTTACTATTTGCTTTGTTATTAAAAGAATAAGGCAATGAATCAAATCTATTTTCTTCCAAAGTATTTAAAAATAGAAAGTAATATAAAAGCCAAATCCTTTCAAATCTCAAATCAGACATAAAAATATCGTGAGTGTTTCTGTCTCCTTAAAAATCAGTAAGTTGGAACATTCAGGTACAAAAGTAATACTTTCCAGAAGAGTGGAGAAAATGGAAGAAGTGGAAATGGATGAAATAGATGAATTTGCAAAAGAGATCCTTTACAAGTCTCTCTTTTGGTTGCACTTCACAATGTCCAAGACATCATGACTCAGAACATGCTAACCTTGCTCATGGAGTCTTTTAGTGACCTGCCAGAAGCCAATGGTGATTTCAGGGTGGGAGTAACACCCAACATTAAAGTTGTCACTTTTCTTAAAAATATTGGGGCCAGGCGCAGTGGCTCATGCCTGTAATCCCAGCACTTTGGCAGGCCGAGGCAGGCAGATCATGGGATGAGGAGATCAAGACCATCCTGGCCAACATGGTGAAACTGCGTCTTTACTAAAAATACAAAAATTATCTGGGCGTGGTGGTGCATGCCTGTAATCCCAGCTACTCAGGAGGCTGAGGCAGGAGAATTGCTTGAACCAGGGAGGCGGTTATTGCAGTGAGCCGAGCCAAGATCGCGCCACTGTACTCCAGCCTGGTGACAGAGCAAGACTCTGTCTCAGAAAAAAAAAAAAAAAATTGGTAAGACAGACGACAGCTTTTACATTTCATTTGCAAACTATGGTTGCACACTACTTTGAGATTCCAGACATCCCACAATGGGCCTTCATTAAAAGAATGAGATACCATCTCATGCCAATCAGAATGGTGATTATTAAAAAATCAAGAAACAATAGATGCTGGCGAGGTTGCAGAGAAAGAAGAATGCTTTTACACTGTTGGTGGGAATGTAAATTAGTTCAACCATTGTGGAAGATGGTGTGGTGATTCCTCAAAGATCTAGAACCAGAAATACCATTTGACCCAGCAATCCCATTACTGGGTATATAGCCAAAGGAACATAATTCATTCTGTTACAAAGATACATGCATGCATATGTTCATTATGGCACTGTTTACAATAGCAAAGACATGGAATCAACCCCAATGCCCATTGATGATAGACTGAATAAAGAAAATATGGTACATATATACCATGGAATACTATGCAGTCATAAAAAGGATGAGATCATGTCTTTTGCAGGGACATGGATGGAGCTGGAAGCCATTATCCTCAGCAAACTAACACAGGAACAGAAAACTGAACACTACATGTTCTCACTTATAAGCAGGAGCTGAACAGTGAGAACACATGAAAACAGGGAGGGGAACAGCACACACTGGGGCCTGTTGAGGGGTGAGGTGGGGGAAAGGAGAACATTAGAGAAAAAAGCTAATGCATGCTGGGCTTCATACCAAGGTGATGGGTATTTAGGTGCAGCAAACCACCATGACAAACATTTACCTATGTAACAAACCTGCACATCCTGCACATGTACCACAGAACTTAAAATAAAAATAAAAATAAAAACGAAAACCAGACAAGGCAAAGAAAGAGAGGAAAGTCAAGCATGCACATAGCACTGTTCTAACCATTAAACTAATGTTAACTCTCTTAATCTCCTTGTGAGGCAAGTAGTATCATTATCCTCACTTTCTGGGTGAGGAAACTAAGGCATAGAGAACATAAATGACTTGCCCAAAGTCACACATTCAGTAATGGTGCAGCTGGGATTCAAATCCCAGGCAACCCTTGTTTTTAAGCCTTACAGTAAATGGCCTTTTTAATGTTACAGCCAGAATTCAAAATCAAATCTCTCTGACTCCAATGTGTGTGCCCTTATCCGCTATACCAGGAGTGAGCTCTGCTACTCCATTTTTGTAAATCATTTTATCTTCTAGTCACCTTGAACATACATATGTGTGTGTGTGTATATATATATATATATATATATAGACTAGAAGATAAAATCTATCTATCAGGCCGGGCGCGGTGGCTCAAGCCTGTAATCCCAGCACTTTGGGAGGCCGAGGCGGGCGGATCACAAGGTCAGGAGATCGAGACCATCCTGGCTAACACGGTGAAACCCCATCTCTACTAAAAACACAAAAAACTAACCGGGCGAGGTGGTGGGCGCCTGTAGTCCCAGCTACTCGGGAGGCTGAGGCAGGAGAATGGCGTAAACCCAGGAGGCGGAGCTTGCAGTGAGCCGAGATTGCGCCATTGCACTCCAGCCTGGGGGACAGAGCAAGACTCCGTCTCAAAAAAAAAAAAAAAAAAATCTATCTATCTATCCATCCATCCATATTTTTGAGACAGAGTCTCCCTCTGTCACCTAGGCTGGAGTGCAGTGGTGTAATCTCAGCTCACTGCAACCCCTGCCTCCCAGGTTCAAGCTATTGTCCTGCTTCAGCCTCCCAAGTAGCTAGGATTACAGAAGCCTGCCACCATGCCCGGCTAATTTTTTTGCATTTTTAATAGAGATGGGGTTTCACCACGTTGGCCAGGCTTGTCTTAAACTCCTGGCCTCAAGTGATCCATCCACCTTGGTGTCCCAAAGTGCTGGGATTACAGGTGTGAGCCACTGCACCAGGCCTGTTTACTCATTCAGAAAGTATAGGTAAAATCTGTCTCACAGGTTCATTGTGAAGATTAAATTGAGACAATATTTACAAAATATCTGACACATAACAGGTACCCAATAAATAAAGCTGTTACAATTATCAAATTAAGAACAAATGGGAAACACAAGTTACTAATTTGGTGAGAAATAACAGGTATGAGTTGTGTTTTGGATAGCTGTAATTCTTAGCAGATATAAGCACAAAATGCCATTATTAAATGTTATTTAAATATTTCACTCTTTCATTTTCACTGTCCTTCATTGCTATCACCTCTGATATGAGTACTAAATAAAACTGTTTTTACTAGGAAAATGTATTTAAAATAGGCTAGGGAGTCCAATTAAGAAAAATATGGGAGAAAAAAGGCAAAAGAGTTCACTTAGATGTAAAACCAGACCACTAAGTGATGGTCTATCTTCTGCTTGCCTGGGAGGTTATTGTTTCCCATGTTGACCCATTCCATCTTAGGGCAGTTCTAATTATTTAAAAATGTAGCTTTATGTTAAGCCCAAATATGTTTTACTATAGCTCTACATACCAGTGTAGAGTTGTAGAAATCATTCCTTCATAAGGCAGCCCTTCGAATGTCTAAAGACCACTGCTCTTGCATTCCACCCCACTCATTAACTCTACTCCTGCAAGTCAAAGATTCTCATTCCCTTCTGCATATCCTCATGTGACATGGTTTTGCATCCTTTCAGGGTGTCGGTTTTTCTATTCTGAACATATCTAGCTTTCATAATCCCTTTGCAACATTTGGCACTTTGAAGTAAGCACATGCCACAGGTGTTGCCTGTTTTTAACAGTGAAAAGTAGAATAAAGTTATTATTCGTGCACATTCTCATTAGTGTGTTTCTATTAGTATTGCTCCCAAATTCATTTTACCTTTTTTTTTAATGAATGGACTTTGTTTTTAGAGTTTTAGGTACACAGAAAAAAATTTAACAGAAAACAGAAAATTCTCAAATACTCCCTCTCCCCTAGTTTTCCCTATTATTAACATCTTGCACTAGTGTGATACATTTGTTGCAATTGATGAACCAATGCATTGTTATTAACTAACATCCATAGTTTAGAGTTCACTTTTTGTGTTGTATAGTTCCATTGGATTTTGTTTGTCTTTTGTGTGTGTGTGTGTTTTTTTTTGTTTTTTGTTTTTTGTTTTTTGTTTGAGACAGAGCCTTGCTCTGTTACCCAGGCTGGAGTGCAGTGGTGTGATCTCAGCTCACTATAGCCTCCACCTACTGGGTCAAGCCTCCCGAGTGGCCGTAACTACAGGTGCTTGCCACCACGCCCAGGTAACTTTTATATTTTTAGTAGAGATGGAGTTTCACTATATTGGCCAGGCTGGTCTCGAACTCCTGACCTCAGGTGACCCACTTGCCTCAGCCTCTCAAAGTGTTGGGATTACAGGTGTGAGCCACTGCCCTGGCCTGTTCCATTGTTTTTGACAAATGCGTAATGTCATGTGTCCACCATTACAATATCATACAGAATAGTTTCACTTCCTTGAAAATTCCATGTGCTCCACCAATTCATCTCTCCTTCCTTCTCCCAAATCTCTGGCAACCACTCATCTGTTTACTGTCTCTAGAGTTTTGCCTTTTCCAGAATGTCATATAGTTAAACAATACAGTATGTAGCCTTTTCAGACTGACTTCTTTCACCTAGGAATCTGCATTTAAGTTTCTTCCATGTCTTTTTGTGGCCTGATATCTCAGTTCTTTTTCTTTTTAGTGCTAAATAATATTCTATCATATGGAAGGACCATAGTTCATTTATCCACTCACTTACAGAAGGACATCTTGGTTTTGGTAGTTATGAATAAAGTTATATTGCTTCCAGAAACATTCATGTGCAGGTTTTGTGTGAACAAAAGTTTTCAGTTTATTTGGGTAAATACCAAGTAATGCAATTGCTGAATCATATGGGAAGAGTATGTTTAGTTTTGTAAAAAACTGCCTGTCTTCCAAAGTGGCTGTAGCATTTTGCATTCCCACCAGCAATGAATGAGCGTTCCCACTGCTCCACATCCTTGCCAGCATTTGGCAGCCTGTTTTTTTTCTTTCTTAAACAGAGCTACATTACTGTTAATTCGTACTGAGTTTACTGCCCATCAGGATCCCTTAGACATTTTTATATGACTTAGCTGCTGAGTCACGTTCTCTTTCTCTCAAACTTGTGCAGTTATTCTTTGGACTTTCCTTAGTGGTCTTTCTTTTCTTTTGTGCCTCTCCAGATGCCCTGGGCTTGGTCTCTTTTACTTATCAGGTGCATTCATAAGCCAACTGCTTATTGACTGTATTACTGTTAAGGACTCACACTTAGATTCTTTCCCCAGGGGATTGCCTTTGGGAGACTGAAGGGTGCCTCTCCCGGAGGTGCCTGGGAATTGACATTCATCTCCTGATCAGATGGTCTGTAGACAATAACTGACTGGTATGGAGGTAGAGGAACTGAGCTCCCTTGCCCCTAGGAGGGACAAATGCTGTTATGGAAGTTATATATTCCAGAGCTCCCTGGGAGATCAGGCAGACACCAGGGTACACCTAAAAACATATTCTAGCTTAGCTTCTTCCCCTTCTCTATCTTCATCTCTCACTTCCTACAGGTTTCTCCTGAGGGCACAACCTTATGCAATTGTAGATTACTTGCACATGAATCCCAAACTCAGGCTCTGTTGCTAGGGAATCTGACCTAATTTTATGACTTCTTTCGATTATAGCACACAACTGTTTCTAATATTTTTGACTGTTATAACCATTCTTTTCAAAAGTACTAATGACCCTACTTCAAATAGGTTATTTTGAATTGCTTATGCATTGTTGCTTGTATTTATTGAATCTCTAAGGGCAACACTTTTTCAGGAAAAGAATTACCTTTTCAATATTATGACAAATGTCAATGGGAAAATCAGATCAAAATGATAAAACTTTATGGCTAAGTAAACATGCATGGAATCGATCCGTTCTATTAGATGAGGATTACCTCCATTGCATTTACAAATGTCACATCCCTCACTGAGCTGTTGACAGTCGTGCCATTTTAGGAAGACATTCTATTTCAGTCTCATGGTGTCAGGATTTATGTGCAAGAGGTACCTTTTACTCTTTAAAAATTACCATTTGGTTTTGTCTGAATGATGCCTACCCTTTATTTTTATTTTTGGTGCTGGACACCTACTTGGGCAAAAAGCCTGGGTCTTCAATGAAAGGCCCATTTCTGTGTCACAGTGTTATGTCTTTGGGCACAGCCTTGTATCAAGGGGAAAAGTCTCTGAGAAAGTTGCCAGCAGCACTCCTGGTGGCCCTGGATCCTCACATATGGAAGTTATTGCCTAAAATGCATCACCTGATCAGAATGACAAATCACAAGATGAAAAGTTGTCACTGTGAGGTAGCATGACCCCAAGGCAGCCGCAAGGGGTTGGAGGTAACACACAGGTCTGCAACCACCCAGCTCACTCAAGGAAGACTGAAAAAAATCAATGTCATCAAGACCCGAAGAGAACATGTTTCTAAAAAATTCTCTTGCATTGTGTCTAAATATCAAGTCATCAGATTCAATGTGAAGCCAGCAGTACGGGAAGACATAAAAAACAGTGTAGAGGATGATAGGATTTTGATTTTGATATGTTCAAGAAAATGGTCATAATAATTGGTTGTCTGGAGGATGTGAAGAGTTGTAACACAATTAAAGACAATAAGAAAAAGCACCAACCAAAACAAAAAGGAAAACCAAAATGTGACTGAGAATGTAGCTAGTTCTTTTGGGAGATTTTCTAGTCTTCACATCGATGCTTTAAAAGACTCTCACCCAAAGAATTCTTAGGGTGGGAGATCACTGATAAAACTTTCATCAAACATGCCAGCATGCATGCAGAAGAGTAACAAATCATTAAATTCTTGAGCAAGTGAAGGTATTGCCCAGAAACCCACTGCCAAAGCAGAGAGTGAAAAATAATCAAAAACAATTTTAAACAAAGAAAATTGATATCCTTTTTGAGTGAGATCAGGCATGGAAAATAGGTTTTGTTTCATGGATTACCTCTGACCAAATGATAATTGTTGCCTGGAGCTCTGTTGAGGAAGATTGAGACTAGATCTGGGTTGATTGAAAAAGAATGCTGATATGGATTAGTAATGTCTGTCACAGGTGCAAGAGGGGTAACATGTACTATATTTTTGCCATTTTTGTGAGAAATACCATGAGGTGGATAAGCTCAGATTCCATGAAGAGTAGAACTGAACTGGGTGTCAAGAGACCAGATTCAAGTACTGTGTCCTCCATTAGCTAGTAGTTTGATTTTGATCAAATGATTTCAGCCATCTGCACACTGGTTTCCTTTTCAGGCCAATGAAGTTTCTATCCTCGATGGTCTGTCATGACCCTTTAAATTTTAAAATTCTATGATCGATTAATAGTCAAACTCCAAATGCATTATTATGGAGTACTCAGGGATATGTCTTAGTTTGAGTGCCTCCTGAAGAGGACCCTAAGACAGGATTCAAGTGCAACTTATTTGACTAAGAAAGTAAAGGAAATAGGCTGGACGCAGTGGCTCATGCCTGTAATCCCAGCACTTTGGGAGGTGGAGGTGGGTGGATCACTTGAGGTCAGGAGTTTGAGACCAGCCTGGTCAACATGGTGAAACTCTGTCTCTACTAAAGATACAAACATACAGAAATTAGGGCTGGGTGTGGTGACTCACACCTGTAATCCCAGTACTTTGGGAGGCTGAGGAGGGCAGATCATGAGGTCAGGAGTTCAAGACCAGCCTGGCCAACAATTAAAAAGATAATTTTTTGTATCTTTGCAAAGATACAAAAATTAGCCGGGTGTGGTGGCAGGTGCCTGTAATCCCAGCTACTCGGGAGGTTGAGGCAGGAGAATCGCTTGAACCCGGGAGCAGAGGTTGCAGTGAGCCGAAATCGCGCCATTGCACTCCAGCCTGGGTGATAGTGCGAGACTCTTGTTTCAAAAAGAAAAAAAAAATACAGAAATTATCTGGGTGTAGTGGTGCATGCCTGTAATCCCAGTTACTTGGAAGGCTGAGGCAGGAGAATCGCTTGAACCCGGGAGGCGGAGGTTGCAGTGAGCTGAGATCGTGCCACTGTACTCCAGCCTGGGTGACAGTGCAAGACTCTGTTTCAAAAAGAAAAGAAAAAAAAAAAATACAGAAATTAGCAGGGTGTGGTGGTGCATGCCTGTAATCCCAGTTACTTGGGAGGCTGAGGCAGGAGAATCACTTGAACCTGGGAGGCGGAGGTTGCAGTGAGCCTAGATCACGCCACTGTACTCCAGCCTGGGTGACAGAACAACACTCCGTCTCAGAACAAAAAAAGAAAGAAAGTAAAGGAAACCGATGGGGCACATCATCAAATCAGCTCCCACTTAATCCCACTAGGGAAACTCACAGTGAATCTCTCTGGGAGGCAAGGTTGCTGCTATATATTTATACCAGCTCCTGTCCACCACTGGATGAGGGCTGGTGGTGGGGGATTGTGGAGGGGGGTTCAATATACCTGCACTTCCTCTCTGCTACACCAGCAAGCCAAATGAGGTCTGTCACTAAAGAAAGTCCCCAGGCAAGAAATACAGTTGGAAATATATCCAGGGTGCATTTAAACAGTAAAGGCTGGGGAATACAGACAGGGTTGGCTATGCTAGGATTCTTAGGGGGATAAGTAAAAAAGCTCACTGGCATTTGGGATATTAAATACAATTGATGTTCAAACATTATAATAATAAACTATCTGCTTTTAAATCCCAGAGCCGAGTTATGAGTTTAGAGAATTCTGTGAAATGTAATAGTTATTTTCCGTACGAACACCTATAAGGAAAGTTTATTTATTTATTTTTCATTTTTTTGAGACAGGTCCTCACTTTATTACCCAGGCTGGAATGCAGTGGTGCCATAATGGCTTACCGCCACCTTGATCTCCTGGGCTCAAGCAATCCTCCTATCTCAGCCTCCTGAGTAGTGGGGACTACAGGCACATGCCACTGAGCCTGGCTAATTTTTTAAATTTATTTTTTGTAGAGATAGGGTCTCAATATGTTGCCCAGGCTGTTCTTGAACCCCTGGGCTCAAGTGATTCTCCCACCTAGTCTTCCAAAGTGCTGGGATTACAGACCTGAGCCACTGCACCTGGCCTAAGGGAAGTCTTGAAATTGGCATTGCTGGTAATGCTTTACTGTTTTCTCCACAGTCCAGAGACGAGTTCAGCAAGAAAGATTGCCTTTCAATCAGGAATGTTGTAGCTTCAATCCAAACCAAAGAAGGTCTGAATCTCAAGTTGATAAGTGGAGATGTTCTATATATCTGGGTAGGTGATGCCATTTAATAAATCTACCAAGGAACAATGGGATCTAATTAACTTGTTCTGTGACTTGTTCCATGATTTAACTTGTTCTTTGTCTTAATCAAAGATTAAAGATATCAAAGATAAATTTGAGAAGTTAAACCCACTTAAAGTTTATGCAGAAATACACTTACCATCCCCTATATTCTTCCACATGTACTCATGTGGAGGGGTTCAAGTTCAACCACAAACAAGAGTTTGCAGATCCATCTCTTATTTCTCTGTAACTGATCTTGACTTACTCTCAACCCAGTTCTATTTTTCTCTCCTGCGCCAGTCAGCATTATTGAGGAAGATATGTGTACACCACAGTATAGAATCACCCTTCACAAACACACCTTTGCTTCTGCCTGAGCACTTTGCAGAAGCACAGGAAGAACGAGGAGGGATAAAGGTTACCAGAAGAGGTGCTAAATCCTCACCCTGGCTGCTGCCTATCCCTCCTCTCCTACTGCTTCCTCTTCCTTGGAATCACCAATTAACAGAAGATTCAGGCCCTATAATCCTCCTATAGTTGACAGTCATCATGCTCAATCCTGGCTGCAGATCATAATCATCTGGGGGACCTTTTAAAAATACAGACTCCCAGGCCTCACCCCTAGAGATCCTGACTTTAATTGGTCAGGGATGTGGTGTAGGTGACAATAGTTTTTGAAAGCATTCCAAGTGATTATCTTATGCAGCTAGGGCTGAGAATCACTGGTCCAGATGCTTCTTAGAATTCTATAGCCCCACCATTTGGACACCTGATGTTTACCTCAGATGGCAGACATGCAGGACTAACAGAAAGAGAACTCTGCTGAGAAACTGGGAGACTCTTCTGGATTAGGAGCCACTGGAAATATTCTTTGCATTTACTGTAGTTAATGGGATGGCAGAGGGGAGGCAACCAGCTGCTTTCTTCATGTTCTCTAGAGTTTTTGGAGTCCTCTGTCACGTGGGTTCAGGACTTTGTCCTCAAATCAGCACGTTTAGAAGTTGCATCTTACCATTTTACACAGAATTGATCTGACTCGCACTAATCAAACTCAAGAGACTTACTTATAAAACTGGAATTGTAATTATTTTGTTTGCAATGAGAAAGATAATTGCCATGGCTACTGGTAATAGTGAGCTGTGCAACTGAGTATTATGAGAGTGATTGGTGAGTAATATGACCAGAAGAACTGGATGATATAAAAGTACAGTAAATTTATTTTTCACTCTAGGCGTAGGCATAGTGTGGTGAGTAAGTAGACGAACTCTAAAGTCCGTTCTGGCAGGGTTCAAATACTGCTCCACCACTCAACAGCCACTGATTTTGGTCAATATCCATCTTATGTCTCAGAGTTCTTATCTATAAATATGGATGATGATGATATGAGGTTGTTATGAGGCTTAAAATGAAATAACTCATATAAAGCACTTATCCCCTGCCTTGCACATAGAAAGGACTCAAAAAAATGATAGCTATTATCATTATCCCCTTATGATGGTCCACTTTATACTTTACCTTACTCAATTAGTACTACAACCTAATTAAGATATATATGACTTGCCCACATTTTATAGATAAAGAAACCAAGGTCTTTTCACTATGCAGTCCTCCGAGTTGATTATAAATTTCATGTCAACTCATATTGGGATTTACCATTCTTACCATTGGGTGGTGCTGTATAAACTTTGGAATTCACTTTATCTTTCTTCTCTGAATTCTTTCTCCTATCCAGTTAGTTTCCAAACCCTAATAAGCCCTCTTTCAAAATATCTCATGTACATGCCTTTCCTTTTCATTGCTATTGACTACAATACACATTTCAGTACACACCATTCCCAACCCCCAATCACGCCTCAGTACTACCCTGACCTCCTTGTCACTCTTTAATCTGTCCTCCACATTGCTGTTTGATATATATTCTAAAAACATGATTTTAGCAGGTACTTCTCTGCACATACATCTTTGGTGTCTTCCTTCTACCTATAGGGCAAAGTCCAAAAAAGTGTGACTTTCCAAGTATTCCATCGTCTGGCCCTAAATCTCTTCCCAGCCCCTCTTCTCACTATTGAACCTCTGCTTCAGCTAAATTTGAACTACTTTCTGATCTTTCACAATCCTATGCTTTCTTTTTTTCTTTTTCTTTTCTTTTCTGTTCTTTTTTTTTTTTTTTTTTTTTTTTTTGAGACTGAGTCTCGCTCTGTCGCCCAGGCTGGAGTACAGTGGTGTGATCTCGGCTCACTAAAACCTCCGCCTCCTGGGTTCAAGTGATTCTCCTGCCTCAGCCTCCCAAGCAGCTGGGATTACAGGCACCCACCACCACGCCCAGCTAATTTGTGTATTTTTAGTGGAGACCAGGTTTTGCCATGTTGGCCAGACTGGTCTCGAACTCCTGACTTCATGTGATCTGCCTGCCTTGGCCTCCCAAAGTGCTGGGATGACAGGTGTGAGCCACCACACCCGGTCACAATCCTATTCCACACACCTTGAATGCCTTGCTGCCTTCTTTCTACCTGACCCAATTACAGCCATTCTTCAAGGCCTATCTCAAATTCTTATCCCCTTTAAAAGGTCTTCACTCACTATTCCAATCTAAATATTTTCCTATCTTTTTTGAAATTCTATACCAACTAATATTTGTATATTTAACCATGTCTTTTGATTATTTTGAATTGATTTAAACGTTATGACAAGGTTACTTTTTCCATTGTTCGTTTTTTCCAGATAGAGTCTGGCCTTGTCACCTAGGCTGGAGTGCAGTGGCGCAGTCACGGTTCACTGCAGTCTCAATGTCCTAGGCTCAAGCAATCCTCCCACCTCAGTTTTCCAAGTAGCTGGGAATACAGGCCACTAGCTAATTTTCCTCTTTTTTTAATTGTAGAGACAAGGTCTCACTGTGTTGCTCAGGCTGGTCTTGACCTCCTGGGTTCAAGCAATCCTCCTGCCTCGTCCTCCCAAAATGCTGGGATTACAGGCGTCAACCACTACGCCTGGCCTATTTTTTTACATGTTAATATATTGCTTCCCCAAACTGTGTAGGAATCAGTAAACAGAGAGTGAAACTGCAAGTGGGAGTGAGGAGAGCATGGGCTAGATCAATTTTGTTTTGTTTTGTTGTGTTTCTTGGATGGCTTGCTCATTCTTGTCTCTGCAGGGGGCTTCTCGGATCTTGACATTGGTTTATGCTAACTTCATATAATAGCGCATATGCTAACTAACATTATATGAGTGGACCCAAGAAAGCTAATTATTAAGTTGAGAAATATAACCTATTATATGTCGCAGAGACATAGACATCTTTTAATTTACCATGAAGAAGAGTCCCCAAAGAACCAGGACAACCAAAATCCACATGATCAGGCTGGGCTCACTCCAGGAATCCCAACGCTTTGGGAGGCCAAGGTGGGCAGGTCACTTGAGGTCAGGAGTTCAAGACCAGCCTGGCCAACATGGCGAAACCCCATCTCTACTAATAATACAAATATCAGCCAGGCATGCTGGCACATGCCTGTAATCCCCACTACTTGGGAGGCTGAGGCACGAGAATTGCTTGAACCTGGGAGGTAGAGGCTGCAGTGAGCCAAGATTATGCCACTGCACTCCAGCCTGGGGAACAGATCGAAACTGTGTCTCAAAAAAGTAAATAAATAAATAAAAATTAAAATTAAAAAAAAGCCACATCATGAGGGTGTTTGTCTCCTCCTACTCCCAAATTACCAGGGAATCAGAAGGTTTCTGGTGAACACAAAATCTGACTAATAGGAGTTACGGGCTGAATATGTAACATCTCATGGCATTAGGCTATGACCCTCATTTCACCAAATGAACAGCCTTAGCATTGACATTGGAGAACTCGATATCCCTGGACAGGCTAGAATGGATACTGCCTACCCTCACCTTAGTGATTTTCCTTTGCCAAGGCCTTCAGGGTCGACCATATCCTCCTTCACATCGACCTAGTCTTTCTTTTGGTATATTGTTAAATTCAAAATAAATATTCTCAGTTCCTGCCAGCCTAAGAGCAATTCTTTCTCCCTTCCCGTCTCTCTGTCTCAATCTTTCTGTGTTTTTGTTTCTCTCTGTCTCTGTCTCTGTTTTTCACTTTCACTTTTCTTCTTTCTCCATTTCTCTCTCTCAGTCTTTGACTCTCTGCCTCTGGTCTCTGACTCATTTTCATAGCTCTACTCTGACTCATTATGTTTGATTTCACAGCAGTGGTAAATATATTTCCTTAATGTCTAAGTTTTAGAAATGACCTCATCATGGTGTTTCAGTGCTAACAATAGACTGTAAGCTCCTCGAGGGTGGGGATGACATGTTAGTATGACAGGCAAAACATATCCGTGCATTAGCCCATAATACTCAGTAAATTTACAGGTGCTCAGTCATTATGTATTATTGACTCAATCTCTTAACTGTTGCTTTTTTCGTTAAGGCTGATGTCATTGTCAACACTGTTCCCATGAATCTTCAGCTTGGAGGAGGACCACTATCTCGGGCATTTTTGCAGAAAGCTGGTCCCATGCTCCAGAAAGAGTTAGATGACAGCAGGCGGGAAACAGAGGAAAAAGTGGGTAACGTATTCATGACAAGTGGCTGCAATCTGGACTGCAAAGCTGTGCTCCATGCCGTGGCTCCAGATTGGAATAATGGAGCGGGGACTTCTTGGCAGGTAGGGAACGCTCTTAATTCTCCACCTCACTTGGTAGCTTTGGGAATCTTCTTCTGGTGTGGTGTAGATCTGTGCTGAAGGGAGGCAATTTTGCCCTACAGAGGACAGTTGGGTTGTTACAACTGCTACTGGCATCTAGTGAGTAGAAGCGAGGGATGCTGCCAAATATCCTATGATGCACACACCAGTCCCCACAACAATGAAGTGTCTGCCCTAGGCTGTGAAACCCTGTATTGATTGAACCCTGTCTGTCTATTGCAATCTTTATTACATTCCATGGAGAATCCATCACAACTACCAGTTATTTCCGAGTAATTGACCCTTGGAAGTAGCAACAGTCACTGGGATTCTACAGGAGGGGTGTCTAAGATGTAATGTAATAATCTTTCAGTATAGCAAAGAGGTGTGCCCAGCACTGTGGTGAAGAATAAAAGAGTCAGTGCCCTTTCGATAACATCATTCCCACCTCCACTCCCACTTTAATTTCCCAACTTTTTTTCAGAATATAAAAAAGTAATACAATTACATTGTGGAAAATATAGAAAAGTACAAAAAGACAATAAAAATAATAATCCAACCATCAAGAGATAACTGTTTTCTTCTTCTTTTTGAGACAGAGTTTTGCTCTGTCACCCAGGCTGGAGTGCAGTGGCGCCATCTCAGCTCATTGCAACTTCCGCTCTGCCTCCTGGGTTCAAGTGATTCTCCTGCTTCAGCCTCCTGAGTAGCTGGGATTACAGGCACCCACCACCAGGCCTAGCTAATTTTTGTATTTTTAGTAGAGACGGGGTTTCACCATGTTAGCCAGGCTGGTCTCAAACTCCTGACCTCAAGTGATCCACCCGCCTCGACCTCCCAAAGTGCCAGGATTACAGGCATGAGCTTCTACTGTGCCTGGCCTTAAGAGGTAACTTTAGTTAACATTTTACTATATTTCCTTCAAGTCAACTTTATGACTTCATGCATATTTATTTATTTATTTTTTGAGATGGAGTTTTGCTCTTGTTGCCCAGGCTGGAGTGCAATGGCACGATCTTGGTTCACTGCAGCCTCTGCCTCCCGGGTTCTTGCAATTCTCCTGCCTCAGCCTCCCAAGTAGCTAGGATTATAGGCATGCGCCCCTACACCTGGCTAATTTTGTATTTGTAGTAGAGATGGGGTTTCTCCATGTTGGTCAGGCTGGTCTTGAACTCCTGACCTCAGGTGATCTGCCTGCTTCATCCTCCCAAAGTGTTGGGATTACAGGCGTGAGCCACTGCAACTGGACAGCATATTTATTTCTTAGTTGAGATTCTCTCTCTCTCTCTTTTTTTGTTTTTTAATTGAAACAGGGTCTCACTCTGTCGCCCAGGCTGGAGTGCAGTGGCGCAATCTTACCTCACTGCAACCTCTGCCTCCTGGGCTCAGGTGATCCTCCTACCTCAGCCTCCCCAGTAGCTGGGACAACAGGCACACATCACCATCCCTGGCTAATTTTTGTGTTTTTGTAAAGATGGGGTTTCACCATGTTGCCCAGGCTGGTCTTGAACTCAAGGGCTCAAGCTATCTGCCCACCACAGCCCCCCAAAGTGTTGGGATTATAGGTGTGAACCACCGTGTTAGGCCCAATATTATCTTTTTTTTCTTCTTCTTCTTTTGGCCCAATATTCTCTTTAAACATTTTTAAATACCGTTTTTTGTTTTTGTTTTTGAGACGGAGTCTTGCTCTGTCACCCAGGCTGGAGCTGGAGTACAGTGGCATGATCTTGGCTCACTGCCAGCTCTGCCTGCCAGGTTCACGCCATTCTCCTGCCTCAGCCTCCCAAGTAACTGGGACTACAGGCACATGCCACCAAGCCTGGCTAATTTTGTTTTTGTATTTTTAGTAGAGATGGGGTTTCACCATGTTAGCGAGGATGGTCTCGATCTCCTGACCTCGTGATCTGCCTGCCTCAGCCTCCCAAAGTGCTGGGAGTCACTGCGCCCGCCACCGCACCCGGCCAATACAGTTTTTGGTTTTTTTTTTTTTTTAAAAAACTTAACATAAATACTGCATGTTGTTAAAGATTCTTCATAAACACCACTTTTAGTTGCATTGAGGTACCATTTTTATGCAGCCATTCCCACACTGTGGACCCGCCTCTCCTGAATGAGTGTGACTCTCTCTGGAAAGTACTCTGCCCTGTTTTTGTTTCCTCTTTCTGACTTCTCAGGCCCTGATTAAGCCAACAATAGCAGAGAGGTCCTTGTCAGACTTACTGGGACCACAACTCTTTGTTTTCCACCAACTTAAGCCCTAACTTATGTAAATGTACTTTGCACATTTCAGATCATGGCAAATATAGTCAAGAAATGTTTGACAACTGTAGAAGTGCTATCTTTCTCATCAATCACATTTCCCATGATTGGAACAGGAAATTTGCGGTTTCCCAAAGCTGTTTTTGCTAAACTAATCCTTTCAGAAGTGTTCGAATACAGTAGCAGCGCAAGGCCGATAACTAAACCTTTACAAGAAGTCCACTTTCTGGTATATACAAATGACGATGAAGGCCGTCAGGTATGTTTACATATCCTATCTGCTTAATTCTGGCAAGTGAACCCAAGAGCATTCAGATGTTTTTATAGATCTAGGAATAACTGTGTTTTCTACTCCTGTGCCCATAAGTGATAGTTGCTAATGGGAGGTTGCCATATGACTTAACTATGAGCCAACACTGATAACTCATGTTCCTAGACAGTTCATCAACAGACAAGCTAATCGATAATAAATACATTCTTAGAAAGAAGTGGAAAGTTATTGGCATAAAAACGGCCTTGACATTTTAACACTGACTATATGAAAGCTAAGTCATGGCTTTATCTATGGGGAAAGGGCAGAATAAGAGAAGCCTCAAAGATTTAGTTATTTGGATAGAATAGACCAGTCTATACAAGTCTGTGAGTGTCTACGAACTAGAAATAGCAGCACCATATTCAGCAGTGGAGAAGCAGTCAAAGCACACTAAGTAGTTCCCACTGACATTAGAAGAATGGTATACCTAGGTTTAATCTCAGTTTTGCCATTTAAAAGTTGGGTGACATACCTCTCTGAATCTCAGCTTTTTTTTTTTTTTTTTTTCCAGACAGAGCCTTGCTCTGTTACCGAGGCTGGAGTGCAGTGGCACCATCTCGGCTCACTGCAGCCTCCGCCTCCTGGACTCAAGCAATCCTCCCATCTCAGCCTCCCTCGTAGCTGGGATTACAGGCATGTGCTACCACGCTTGGCTAATTTTTGTATTATTAGTAGAGACGGAGTTTCTCCATGTTGGCCGCTGGTCCTGACCTCAGGTGATCCACCCACCTTGGCCTCCTGAAGTGCTGGGATTACAGGCGTGAGCCACCGCGCCCAGCCTGAATCTCAGTTTTATCAAGTGTAAGAGAGTGTGATAATAACACCTTTCGGAGTTGTTCTAACTATTAAAAGGGGTGTATTTGAAGTGTTTTGCATGATATCTAGCACATAGAAAACCCCCAAAACTGGTTGTAGTCATTACCTGACTTTAAGGACTGACAGGAAATTGCTACAACTTACTAACATCACCACTTAAACAGGATCAAAGATAATTTTGTTTTTTAAGTTCTTAGTTATTCTTACCCATTCTGGATGGAAGTGTGGTCTTTCCAGAGATGTTTCCCAAAATTCCCCAGAAACACTCCAAAGTATTGCATGATGTAGTTTGTAAGTAAATTTATCCATCGGAAATAATAATAACAGTTTAAAAAATAACATTTAGCCCCAAAGGTTCTTAGTTTTCTTTCCCCCAGTAAATATAAAATATCCAGAGACATATTTTCTTGCTCAAAGATAAACTGGGGTAAATTATTATTAGCAAAATATTCATGATATATGTGTCCTTGTTGAGTTCATAATAACATCTGCCCTTTACTGGGGTGACATCTCCAGTAGCAATCTGGAAAGTAACTGCCCCAAATTTCATTGTTAACCAAGAATTAGAAACATGGACTGGTACAGGCTCACGCCTGTAGTCCCGTGCCAGCACTTTGGGAGGCTGAGGCAGGGGGATTGCTTGAGCCCAGGAGTTCAAAACCAGCCTGGGCAACATGGCAAAACCTCATCTCTGCCAAAAATACAAAACATTAGCCAGGCATGGTGGTGCACATCTGTAGTCCTAGCTACTTGGGAGGCTGAGGTGGGAGGATCAGTTGAGTCCAGGGAGTTGAGGCTGCAGTGAGCCAAGATCATGCCACTGTAGTCCAGCCTGGGCAACAGAATGAGACCCTGTCCAAAAAGAAAAAGAAAAGAGAAAGAAAGAAAGAGAGAGAGAGAGAGACAGAGAGAGAGAAAGAAAAAGAAAAGAAAGAAAGAAAGAAAAGAGAAAGAAAGAGAAAAAAAGTAGAAAGAGTCCCAAAGATACCTGAAAAGAAAGAAAATGGATGAATACAACCCCAGTGAAACTTTATAACTCTACTCCGTCACCCATTGCTCAGTTTTATCACTCACACGACCCAAATGCCTTTTTGTTTTTTCATTTCTAAACAAAACTTCAATGTCTGAGGTTTTCTACTGTGAATTTTCATGTTTTCATTCAGAAGGCTTTGGCTGGACATAAGAGATGAAGCATACTGTATGTGTTTGTTGTTAATCACCCCCAGAATGTACCTAACAGCCAGAGATGCCAAGGAACGTTGTTGCCCTGACCCTGCTCACCTACAAATGCTCTACACTGCCCTCAGCACATTGGATGTAGGAGATTAGAATTATGGAGTTTCAAAAGAGGAGGGATAACTGATAGTGGTCACAAAAAAGGCATGTGACTTCCTGCAGAGCCAGAGTCAGCACCCCTGCTGACATACTTGCCTGGACAGTGTTAGATTACTCCCAGGGTAAAGTAAATCAGCACTGCTATTTGCTGAGAAAATTCCTAGGTTGAGCTGCAGTCCTTTAAGAAGTCTCTGAAGGAAGAGGAAATCTTTTGAGAACTATTGTCATCAACTCTTTGATATTGGATGATCAATGCTCCAAAGAATTGGATTAATATTTTTACACAACATTGTTGTGGTAACTATTTCTATTTCCAGGCATTTTTAGATGAATTCACTAAATGGTCAAGAATAAATCCCGACAAGGCCAAGATTCCCACAGCTGGAGATACCCAAGGTCTGGTAAAGTCATTCTGCTAAGGAAATATTTCCTTTTGCTGAGCAACTCTTCAGTGGTAGTTGAAGTCCAATAGAAGGAGGCAAAGCTAATTCACATGAAGAACAAATCTGTGATAGAGGAGGTATTACAGCATGTCCCATTGTCTGGGCACACAAAGAAACAATCGCATATTAACATGAACCAAATCAATGGTAATGAAACCAGTTTCTAAGAAATGGTAATAAAAAATAACGAAACTGTGCCTGGCACACTATACTTTACTGATTCCTGTCTTATATAGTATATTATTTAACATGTACAATGGCCCCATGGCAGGTGGTTCTGTTGCCACTCTATAAATGTCAAAAGGTAGATCTAAAGGGTTTAAGGGATGAGCTGAAGTGGCATATCTAAGTTGTAAGCCTCAGAGTGTGGAGTGGAGAGTAATATGTCAACAGGTTAAACATAACTTCCTCTGAGCAGTCTTTTTTTTTTTTTTTTTTTTTGAGATGGAGTCTTGCTCTGTCACCCAGGATGGAGTGCAGTGGCGCGATCTCTGCTCACTACAACCTCTGCCTCCTCGGTTCAAGCCATCCTCTTGCTTCAGTCTCCCGAGTAGCTGGGATGACAGGTGTGCACCACCACACCCAGTTAATTTTTCTGTATTTTTAATAGACACACAGTTTCACCACATTGGCCAGGCTGGTCTCGAACTCCTGACCTCAAGTGATCCTCACACCTCAGCTTCCCAAAGTGCTGGGATTTCAGAGTAACCTTTATATTGCTACACCTGTGGTAATAAAAGACCCTCCTAGGAGTGTTGTCTGCAAGAAAGGACAGTGCCCTTTTCACACTGCCTTTTTTTCCTCACTCCTCTCTCTTGACACCACAGCAGCTCTTGCCAGTAGACAGACTGGCACAATCAGATATTTCTGCCTCATCCTATGTAACTCAGAAAATGTAGATATGCTTACTGTCACAAAGCATTATTTTCTAATTTCCTTTAAAAAGAAAACCTAGCTGTTTAAGAGGCCAGGAGATACGGTAATATTTGGGTTTATGTTGGCGGAAAAGAAAGAGGGCCGGGCTGGGAAGAGAATAGGGCCCCAAGATGAGTGCTCTTCCTCCGGAAGCTGAGCCAGCCCATTCTTTACCTATTTCCTTTCTTTTCAGGTGTGGTTGGGACTGTCTCTAAGCCTTATTTCACAGCATATGAAATGAAAATTGGTGCAATTACTTTTCAGGTTGCTACTGGAGATATAACCACTGAACAGGTAGATGTTATTGTAAACTCAACAACAAGGACATTTAATCTGAAATCAGGTACTTTATTTAAGCAATACATTGTAATTATTAGTATGACTAATTTCTGGAAGGGAAATTGTGGCAAATATTTGCCCTGAGTAGACAGAGAGTGTTGTAGAAAATATGTAGTCCCTGAACTCAGGAAGATGTGGGTTGAATCCCAGCTACGTCACTTACCAATGTATAGCTGTGGACAAGTCACTTAACCTCTCTGAGTGTCAGTTTCTTTGCCTGTCAAATGCCTATTTCCCAGGAGAGGATGAGATGGGGTGTCAACTGATATAAAGGTGGAGTGTAACTGACGCATGGTACTTAGTGTCAGCTCTGGACTGTTGAATTTCCACATCTATAGTTTAGTACCTCTAAGTTCCTCTATTTTTATTTTCCTTTTTATGCAACCCAGTTGGCATTCACAACTCACCTCCCATAGTTCTTCTCTTCTCTACATTACACTGACCCAGAAATGAAACGCAAACCTTTTTCTTTATTTTCCCTGAAATGTCTGACCACTCCCATCATAGTAACACATTCAGGCATGCCCTCCCCTCATATGTCTATTAATTTATAACGTATACACATACACTCTTAACCTTTTTGGGTTTTTTGAGGTGGAGTCTGATTCTGTCGCCTAGGCTGGAATGAAGTGGTGTGATCTTGGCTCACTGCCACCTCTGCCTCCGGAGTTCAAGTGATTCTCATGCCTTAGCCTCCTGAGTAGCTGGGACTACAGGCATGCGCCACCACCTAATTTTTGTTGTTGTTGTTGTTAGAGATGGGGTTTCACTATGTTGGCCAGGCTGGTCTCGAACTCCTGACCTCAGGTGATCTGCCTGCCTTGGCCTCCCAAAGTGCTGGGATTACAGGCATGAGCCACCGTACCTAGCCCTCTTAAATTTTTGTATATTATAAAACGTTGACTTTTAAGTTAAAAGGGTAAGATAAAACATAAATAGAAATAGAATTTAAATATTTTCCAAGTTGAAAAATATTATGGAACTTACCATGCAGAAGTGAATCTGTAGAATATCCATTTAATTCATTGGTCATTCCATTTTTCAGTCATTTAAAATGTAGACATAAATAACATTTGGTTATTTGAAACACGCTAAATTGAACCTATGCATTTATCCCCGTCCCCTTTTGGATTCCATTAATACAACTGTAAAGGAATGAAAAGGATATAAACACACAAGAAAAAAGAACATTGGAAGGAAAACAACTATGAACAGAAGATAACAAATTTTTAGATGATGGGGAGCTGCTAGCCAAGAGTGGTAACTGCCATGGAGTAGAGAAAATTTAGTACCTGCAGGAGAGAAGAGTAGCCCCAGAGATACAGGAATTGGAGGCTGCTGGTATCTGGGAAGGCAGGGGGCAAGTACAGAGATAAAAACAAGGTTGAATGAAATTCAAGATCAGTAGCAATTAGACTACTTGATTGGATCCCCCATCCTATACAGCAGTAACTTTCCTTGCTCTTCCCTGGCCAGAGATGGGAGGTTTATTCTCTAGAGAAACAGAACCAGAGGGATTTTGGACTTAGGGCACCAGGCATAGGTGAGATGAGGAGCTAGACTGAAAACTGTTTAAGAGAACATCTGTGTACCAAACATTGAGTGCCCAGCCCCTCTCCCTGCGTGGATCCCAGAGCAGCAGACAGCAGGTGCTGCCTGCTTGCCTTATACTGAAGCCCACTGGTCAACACGCCTTCTTGAGTAGAACTTCTAAGCTCACTCTTAAATAGGAATGGACTGGCGAAAATCACTTGACATTTGAAAAAAGTCTTCACAGCAAAGACAGAGACCAGAACAAACAAGTTGAAAAAAGATTTTTTTAAAAAGACACATTTTATAACACACACACATAATCAAGGATATATAGATATCTTCATAATGATAAAACAACTAACATTCATTCAATATTTTCTGCACGCCAGGTTCTGTGCTAAGCATTTTTCATCCATTACCTCTTTTAATGTACAAATAACCCTGTGAGGGAAGTGCCATATTAGCCTCTGTGTAACAGATGAGGAACTTATTAGTCACATACAAGCTAGTAAATCCTGGAGTCAACTTCAACCCAATTTATCAAAATGCAAAGTCCATGTTTTTAACCACTGAACCCAGCTGTCATTAGACTTGACCAAAGTGGTGAAGCTACAACCTTGACTGGAAGATTCACTGGACTGAAACCATCTGTCTAACTGAATGGGGCAGGGAATCAAATAACTTAGTAAAGTGCTTGATTTTATTACAGTTTTGAGATCCATGCTTCTCATTAGTATCAGAACTTTTATTTTTATATTTTCATTCATTTTTACAACATAATAAGGGTCGAATGCAAAAAATTTCAAATAACTGCAAAAAGAGTCCTGTATAAATAGAGAAGGTAAAGTTGCAGATGCCAGTCTTTCAGATCCTGGGCACTTCCATGGCACTGAGATCAGACTGTTCATCAGCCACTGGATGGAGGTTGCTATAGAAACAGCAGTTGGTTGGGCATGGGGGTGGTCAGTGGATTATGCACAAAAGGGTGAGTTGAGCAGAAGTCTAATGTACAAAAGCTATAACCACTTATTGAATTCTAACTGATGCCTTTTACCATTAACATGTCTTATTTAGGTGTGTCAAAAGCTATTTTAGAAGGTGCTGGACAAGCTGTGGAAAATGAATGTGCTGTACTAGGTATGGGCACATGTTACTTTTGACTACAAACTTGAAAATCAGAGGGCTGAGATTACAATGAGAGGATGTACAGGAGGACTGGGGGTGGAGTAAGTAGCGAGCAAAACTTTGAAAGAAGGTTGGTTCACTGGAAGAGCAGGCACAGGTGGTGGGACTTGGAGGCTATGGGGGAGAGGTTCTTTATCCCACCATCTCATCTGCCTCTTACTTCCTGAGTAGTAAAAAGAACCCAGGCCTGGGTCCTAATAATCCAGGCTCTGCCATTTACTGAGCGATCCTAGGCGCGTCATCTAACTGCTAAGAGCTTTGCTTCTCTCATCAGTAGGAAAGTTCTACTAATAAGTAGTGTGGGAAAGCTGTGCCACAGGTGGTTTTGAGGATCAGAAGGAACAATTAATGTGAAAAGTTCTGTAAACTGTAAAGTGCTGTACAAACTTTCCCCAACCTTGTTCTACTTCTTCCAACACAACTGCATATAACCAACTTCTAATCCTTTTATGAATGAGTGTGGACTTTGAGTGGGGAACCTAAGGTAGTGATTATAAACTATTTGTCCTTTAAAATACCCCTTGCAGAGTAGGGTAGACAGTCAGCTGTGAATGTGCTTTCAAGAAGTCATAGTGCACCATGTTTGACAATGTATTCCCGCAACTGACCTGCTACAGTGCCTGAAACTCCTATCTTAGTAGCTCTCCTCTGATTAAGAAATTTCTCTGGAGTGAATAAAGCTCTGGAGTGAGAGCAGAGGAAGATAATATTTGATCACTAACATGAGGAGTTAGCAGGAGTTGGAGCACTGGGAGAGCTCGCTGTGCCTGGGAGGCAGGAGCAGAGGATGAAAGTGGGCTGCACAACCTGGAAAAGCCTGACGAGGCTGCCTGGGAGGGAGGTGAGAAGGACGCCCGAGGGGCCCTAGGGAGTGCCTGGGCATGGGTGCTCCTCAGGAGGGCAGGATGGGATGGGCAGGGATCCACTCTTCTCCTCCTTCCTTTTGCCGGCCCCAGCCTTACTCAGAGCAGTCTGAACCAAAGAAGCAATGCCTTAAAATGGCCCTGGTCATTTCCTTGTGCTCAAGAGCTCTAGAGTCCTGAGCGAAGGAGAAGTTTTCATCCTTTTACACCTCCGTGCCACAGAGTTCGTTGCTTTTACCTCCTTCAAAAATTAACGTGGCTGAATGAGCCACGTTATTTTTTGCTCTTCTGGGACAGCAGAGTGGGGGTTTAGAGCTCTGGAGACTGGCTGCTTGGGTTCAAGTCCCAGGCAATCTTTGGCTACTGACCTTACCTCTCTCTGTGGCTGTTTCATGTGTGAATGGGAAAACAGTACCTGCTTCACTGGCTTGTTTTGAGGATTGAGCAGATTAATGCAGATAAAGTGCTTTTGAACAGCACCCCAAATACTCAACAGTGTATTTGTTGAGCTCGAGAATTCTGATTGTAAAGAAAATGTGGCTGTCACAGTCCAGTGAATGAAACCAACAGGCTTGAGGGAGGCTGGGTTTCACAGCCTTCACTGATGTCAGCTATGTTCATTTCTCAAAAACCAAAGTGTTGCCTCCAGTAACTAATGGGCTGCATGTTTGTTTTTCTTCCCTTTTTTTCAGCTGCACAGCCACACGGAGATTTTATAATTACACAAGGTGGATGCTTAAAGTGCAAAATAATAATTCATGTTGTTGGGGAAAATGATGTCAGGAAAACAGTCACCAGTGTTCTAGAAGAGTGTGAACAGAGGAAGTACACATCAGTTTCCCTTCCAGCCATCGGAACAGGTTTGCAGCTTATCACTCTATAATAAAATTTGAATGATACAAATTCCTTTAGATTTAGTCTCACTCTTAAGCAGATCAATGCTGAGTCCATCTGAAGGTGGCAACAATGATGTAAATCAGAGAGGGGGCCATCTTTTAGATCCGGAGGGCGCCACCAGCTACTGGGCCCAAGCCTCTTTCCTCCATCTTTCTTCTTTCTTTCTTTATTTTTTCAAGACAGAGTCTCACTCTGTTGCCCAGGCTGGAGTGCAGTGGCATGATCTCAGCTCACTGCAACCTCCTCCTCCCAGGCTCATGCAATCCTCCCACTTCAGCCTCCCAAGTAGCTAGGACCACAGGTGTGCACCACCACACCTGGCAAATATTTGTATTTTTTTATAGAGACAGGGTTTCCCCATGTTGCCCAGGCTGGTCTCAAACTCCTAGGCTCAAGCAATCCGCCTGCCTCAGCCTCCCTAAGTGCTGAGATTACAGGCATGGGCCGCTGAGCCCACCCCTTTCTTGTTTATGTTCCCTAAGTATCTTTCCAAGTTTGGTCCTTAACTTCATAGTTTTCTCACTCTTCATTTTTTCCCCTTGGGGGATTCATTTGCTCTCATATCTGGTAACATTTCTGCACTGACTCTCAAATCAGCATTTCTCATTCTCTCCAGGATCTCCTCTGGGGAAGTTTTCTGTTACTAAAAACTTCATTACATCAGAATCCAAACTCATGATCCTCCCTTGAAAACAGACACTCCTCTTGAGCTCTCAGGCTTTTTCGTTTCCTTCTTCAGTGGTGCCATGATGCTCCCAGCTACCCTGGCCTGCCATCCTTGCTTTGTTGTGTCCCCAGACCCCCAGAGTCAGCAAGTCCTGCTGAATCTTCTTCCAGAGAGTTATTGAGTTCCAGCCTTTCTTTTCGTTTCCAAACCCTTCAGACCTCCCCCATCTGGTTTACTTCAATGTCTCCCAGTCGGCTCCTCATTCATGCGTTCGTTGAATTGAAATGCCGTTACCCAGGCTCTGTGCAAGGCACTGGGGAGAAAATCATGAGTAAGATGCAGTCACTCCCCAGGAGCAACAAGCTCAGGTTTGTCCTGCTCACAGTGTCTAGGAATGCTTTCCTCATCTCTATCGTATCATTCAGTCATTTGCTCTTCTTAGTTGACAGTGCTACTGGTCACTCACTTCCTGATTCATTCACATCCATGTCCCCTGTCACTCTCATGCAAATGAGGGCTTCTTCCTTGGGAAGTATTAATAGTATGTAGCCACAGATTACCATTAATCTAAGAGAGTTTTTCAGCAATTAAATTTTTGATCTTAGAGCCACCACCATCATTTTAGCTCAACTCTGTAGACTTCCTTCTTCCCAGATTAAAACAGAATGCTCCTGCAGGTATTCCAGGCCCCTCTCGTATAACCCCCAGGACACCCTCCAAAGTTTGCAGTACATTCTTCCTGGCTTCCCCACTGCCCTTATTAACACCTATAACCTCTAGTTATAACCTTTTGTTATCAGTGGTAATGAGGGCAATAGGGAAGCCAGGGGGAACGTGCTGCAAGCATTTTGTTACCACTTTTTGTTCCTTTTGTTCATTCATTTCTCCCCATCTGGAGCCTCTCCCACACCATCTGGCTAATTACAGCTCTCACAAACCCAAATTGTTTTGTTGCCATCACCCAGGGCAAGCACTCTGCTACTTGGCACTGGGCAAACAGAATGGAGTAAGCTCTGGCCCCTCCAGGAGTTCGTGATTTTGGAACAGATGCAGGACATAGTAACCGAGAATGATACCCAATGCAGAGATCACATGGTGTGATCGGCCACATAATGGGAAGGTTTGCAACTAGGCAGGTGGAATGAACCTGTCAAGGGACTGCATACAGAAAGAGAAGAGGGCTGAAACCAGAACAGTGGAAAATGCCCACAGGTAGATTGTGGTGGGGAAAGGGCAGAAAAATCAGCAAAAGAACCAACCAGTAATCCTAAGTGTTGGAGGAGGATAAGTGCAAAACCCCAGAGGAGGAAGTGGGAGGCCATGAAATGCTTGTGCCAGGCCTCTTCGACTGTGAATACATTGTGAGATCCTCAAAAGGGAAGGACCAGATCTTTATCTCTTCTCTGCCCTGTTGAGTGAAGAATCATTGCCCTTTAAATTTTGTTGAATGGCGGAATGAATAACAGGTGATTTTGATGATGCCTCCAGACGTGCTCATGGATTTTCTCTTCCCCATTGATTTCAACGAACATTTTTGAAATGTTTCTCAGGCCTGGTGCAGGGGCTCACACCTGTAATCCTAGCACTTTGGGAGGCTGAGGAGGGTGGATCACTTGATTGCTTGAGGTCAGGAGTTTGAGACCAGCCTGGCCAACATGGTGAAATCCTGTCTCTACTAAAAATAGAAAAATTAGCCAGGCGTGGTGGCAGGCAACTGTAGTCCCAGCTACTCAGGATGCTGAGGCAGGAGAATTGCTTGAACTAGGAAGCAGAGGTTGCAGTGAGCTGAAATTGCACCACTGCACTCCAGCATGGGTAACAAAGTGAGACTCCATCTCGAAAACAAAAAGATGGACAGAAAAAAGAAATGTTTGCCAGGCGCAATCTATTTTGAGTACCACTAAACTCCCATGAAGTAGCTGGAATAGCTACATTAATTTTAGTAGTAATATTAATAATTGCTAAGATTTATTGAGTCCTTACTACATGTTCTAGGTGTTTTATATGTCAAAGCTCATGTATTCGTTACAGTAACCTTATATAGGGTGATCAATTCTTTTGAGTTTTTCCAGGACTTTCCTGGTTTTAACACTGAAAGTCCCATGTTGCAGGCAGCCTCTCTGCTCTGGGGAAACTGGGAAGGTTGGTCTTGGTACCTATGACATGGAAACTATTAGCAAAGACAAGTTTATTGTGAAGATAATGAAGCTTAAGTTATTGGACTTCACTTGCACAGGATTTTTAACAGACCCTGAGAGAAGCCCTAATAATGTCTTCACCTGGTTATATGACTTAGTAAAATTTAAAAAGTAGGATATTTTAACCATCATGAATTAAGACCACTATTTCTCCCCACTTTGACGTCTCATACTTCCCCTTGCACTGGGTGATGTTGGGGTGGCTATAAACATTTACACGATATAGCTAAGGAAAGTTGCCTTAGGAATACAATTTTCAGCATTTTAAAAGATATACTTTGTTGTGATTTCTTTTCTGATTCTAAATATTCACTGTTATACATAATTACATACTTATTCTTTTTCTGAGATATATAAATTTCAAAACCTGGATCCATCCTAAACTCTGTGTCCCCATTTTGTAGATGAGGAACTTGAGGTAGGTTCAACCTAGCAACAGAGCTAGGTTCAAAGCCATGCCGCCTGGTCCCAAATCCTGCACAATTTTTACCATTACATTTTTTTGTTTTGTTTTTTGTTTGCTTGCTTGTTCGCTTTTTACTATTACATGTTTTTTTTTTTTTACCATTATATTCTTACCTACTGTATTCTTAGCTACCATATTCTTATCTCTGTTACCTATTACCTTCTATTATTACCCCCAATTTCTAGCTGAGCAAACTGAAGTATACAGATGCTATAGGTTGAGTGTGTCTCTCCAAAATTCATATGTTGAAGTCCTAACCCTGGTACCTCAGATTTAGAGGTAGGGTTTTTTTTGTTTGTTTTTTGTTTTTTATTTGTTTGTTTATTATTGTTTTTTGAGACAGAGTCTCGCTCTGTCACCCAGGCTGGAGTTCAGGGGCACTATCTTGGCTCACTGCAACCTCCACCTCCCCAGTTCAAGTGATTCTCCTACCTCAGCCTCCTGAGTATCTGGGATTACAGGTGCCCGCCACCATGCCCAGCTAATTTTTGTATTTTTAGTAGCGACAGAATTTCACCATATTGGCAAGTCCGGTCTCGAATTCCTGACCTGAATTGATCTACTGGCCTTGGCCTCCCAAAGTGCTGGGATTACAGGCGTGAGCACCTAGTCTGGAGATAGGGTCTTTAAAGAGCTAATTAAGTTAAAATGAGGCCATTAAGGTGGACCCTAAACCAATATGACTAATGTCCTTATAAGAAGAGGACATTAGGATACTGCCAGGTATGGAAGGAAGAACATGTGAAGACACAGAGAGAAGACAGCCATCTACAGGTCAACCTTGCTGATACCTTGGCCTCAGTCTTCTAGCCTCCAGGATTATGAGAACATCAGTTTCTGTTGCTTAAGCCACCAGTCCATGGCTTTTTATACCGCAGCCCTAGCTAACTTCAAGAGGGATCAAATGACTTACTGAAGATCAGACAACTAGTAAGTAGTGGAGCCAGGACATAAACTCAGCTCTTCTGCATCCAGATCACATGTTCTTATTTCTGCACTGCCAATGCCCATCAGCAAAAGATCACCAGGAACACACACTATGGGGAGCTCTGCAGCATCTCAGTAGGAGAGTGTTAGAAAACGTAATGGATTTGGGCTTGTTTTAGGTGATTTTGTGGCAGTCTCAAGTAAGTGGGGCTTTTCTCTGGATCAGAGACTTTGAGGAAACAGACATAATTCTATGATTGTCTTATCTAGAAGGAAGGAGGATGCACTCTGGCTAAATGTATGATTGGTAATGCAGCAGCTGTCACTCTTTTTTTATTTTTATTTTTGAGACGGAGTCTTGTTCTGTCGCCCAGGCTGGAATGCAGTGGCACAATCTTGGCTCACTGCAAGCTCCGCCTCCCGGGTTTACACCATTCTCCTGCCTCAGCCTCCCCAGTAGTTGGGACTACAGGCGCCCGCCACCACACCTGGCTAATTTTTTGTATTTTTAGTAGAGACGGGGTTTCACCATGTTAGCCAGGATGGTTTCAATCTCCTGACCTTGTGATCCGCCCACCTCAGCCTCCCAAAGTGCTGGGATTACAGACGTGAGCCACCACGGCTGGCCTAGCAGCTGTCACTCTTATTAGTCAAGATGGGGGATGTTTGGCCATCTCTGTGATTTGGACAGGGTTCATGTTTTTGTCTATGATAAGACATAATTATGGAGTAGTCTTGTTTTTGTGTTAATTCATCATGGTCAGAGTGGTTACATGGATGATATACTATGAAATTGTTTGTATTCAGCTAAAGAACATCAACTAGCTGTGAGTGTCAGATCAGTTCCTGGCTGTCAAGGGTTTTCCTGTTTCTCAGCACTGAGAACTGCATGTGCCAAATTTCATCATATTACCAACATCAGCTGAAATTTCTTCTTTGTCATTAAATTTTTTTCAGGAAATGCCGGAAAAAATCCAACCACAGTTGCTGATAACATAATCGATGCTATTGTAGACTTCTCATTGCAGCGTTCCACCCCATCATTAAAAACCGTTAAAGTTGTCATCTTTCAACCTAAGCTGCTAAATGTATTCTACGACAGCATGAAAAGAGACCTCTCCGCATCACCGAACTTTCAATCCACATTCTCCATGACTACATGTAAGATGTTTACTTTTTAAAAATCACCTAGCTGGCTCTGATAATCACTTAGAAAATGTTTAGGTGTGAATGTACACTGAGTTTATAGTTTTCTATTTGTTTTAGGACTTTTCAGATAAGTTTTTATGACCCATGGGAAAAGTACAAAAATTAGAGAACGCAACCTCCTGTCAACTGATTATTTTCCTGAGAGACAAAATCATGCCTGGGAAATAGGAATGGCAAATAAACAGGAAGAGAATGGAAGTGAGGAAGCAGAAAGAGGGAGGAAGCTTTGCAAATTCTAGCCAATGGTCTAGCCAATATTCATTGATTGGTTGGTATTGACCCTCATTGCCTCTTGGAGCTGTGAACTAGCTGATTAATATTGGTCTGCTAATCATCCACCTATAGACATGTTAGCCTGGAATAAAATCAGATGTAAGAAGGAAGTGGCTAGGGTCAGCTGGTTGTACTACATCACAAGCAGCCAGACAGTTCCCAGATACCCAGTTGCTACTCTGTAAGGTGTGTTTATACTTTTAAGTATTTGCACCAACCTCTTCCTCTGATTTCGTTTTCCCCTATTTTGTGGCATTTGTACTGCTATTAAAATAACTAGGACTGCAGCCTCCTCTTGAAATCACTATTTTCACCCATTTGGAGCACTCACCTTTAAAGCGCTGTGGGTTTTGCTAGTGATAAGGCACATGTGCCATCAGCAGCCTCCCTAAACTGAGAATTATTATCTGCTGCTGTCAGGAGGAATGTCAGTTCTCTCTACATTTATTTCCTGACAAGTATTCTCCTCAGCATGCTACAACACACAATACATGTAGGACACACACAATAAAAACATGAAAATAATAGTTGGATCTGTAAAGGTTCTTGCAGTAGCAAATAACAGAAAATCCAACTTACACTGGCTTAAGCAAAAAGCAGAATTCAATAACTCATGTTATTATAAAACCCACACCTTCCTGGCTTCAGGTACAGTTTGGTCCAGGTGCTCATATAATAATATCATCTAGACCCTGAATTTCTTCATCTCTCATTCTCTTCTCAGCTGTGTTGTCTTTTTCCTTGGGCTTCATATGGTGAAAGATGGCTGCTAGCAGCTTTAGGTCCACATCCTTTCACAGTCAGTTTCAAGAGGAAAGAGTATATCCAGTGGAGATATACACTTATCCAGGAACATGATGCCAGGGAACAGAGGTCTTTTAAGCGCTGAGAGTCTTTCTGATTGGACCATTTTAGGTTATCGTTGCAGGCAGGGAACCAGAATTACACTGATTGGCCAAACCAGAGTCACATACTCCACACTTCAGCTAGATGGGGTCACCATTCGAAGCAATGGGGGAATAGCTGTTCCCCAGAGGAAATTCAGAAAGCTTTTACCAGAAGATGAGAAAAGGATACTGGGCATTTAAAAATAGTATGTACCTACTACAGTATCTAGGGATATATAAACTAACACTTCTTCCCTTTGGTCCTTGTAGATGAAAATTTTTATTTAAATTTAAGAACAGTAAATAAGTCATTATCAGTAAAGTAAAAGATAAAGTTTAACTGGTTCATCACTCTTTGCTTTCATCAAGATTTTAAACAGACTTACAAATTTAAAAAACAAAACAGTGAAGTTGAAGAGAGAAGCAAACAAAAAACTGACTAAAATGAGCAGACAACTGACCCTCTGAGACAGCAGGGTTGTCAATGCAGTGAAAGACTGATTTCAACCTGAACTTCTGGCACCCGAGGCAAAAACAAACCACAATAAAACTGCATTACGTCATCTTTGTTGTTAGAGAAAAGGAATAATACAGATGAAATATCAGATAAAAGGAAGTTTGTTGGCTCAGATAAACTGGAATTTTAGTAAGGATTTAACATATAGCCCTTTTTCAAAAAGAACTTAAAGAGGATAGCTTTGAGATTCATTTGTGCAGATGATACACAATTACTTTTCAAATGTATGTTAAAGCTATTTATTGAGTCCAGAGGTTATTTATTGAGCACCAACTGTATATCAGATATTAGAAATATAGATTTGGGAAGTCACGTGAGTAGGTGGGATTGAAGCCCTTAAGTGTGTTTGGCTTATCCATGAGAATAAACAGTGAGGAGAGGAAGACTGGGGGCAGAGCCAGGGATCTGGTTTGTTTGTTCGTTTGTTTTTGAGACTGAATCTCACTATGTTGCCCAGGCTGGAGTGCAGTGGTATAATCTTGGCTCACTGCAACCTCTGCCTCCCAGGTTCAAGCAATTCTCTTGCCTCAGCCTCCTGAGTAGCTAGGATTACAGGCATTTTAGTAGAGATGGGGTTTCACCATGTTGGCCAGGCTGGTCTCGAACTACCAATCTCAAGTGATCCACCTGTCGGCCTCCCAATGTGCTGACATTACAGGCATGAGCCAACGTGCTCGGTTGGGATCTTGGTTTTTAATCCCATCCCCACAGCTGAGGGCATTTATCCTGAACCACCAGGAATTCGAAAGTAGAGCTTATCTTTTAAAACAGTGGTCCCCAAACTTTTTGGCCCCAGGAACCAGTTTCACGTAAGACAAGTTTTCCACGGACTGGATTATGAAGGGGGATGGTTTCAGGATGATCCAAGTGCGTTACATTTATTGTCCACTTTATTTTTATTATTATTATATTGTAATGTATGATGAAATAATTATAAAACTTACCACAATGTAGAATCAGTGGGAGCCCTGAGCTTGTTTTCCTACAACTGGACAGTCCCATCTGGGGGTGATGGGAGACAGTGACAGATCATCAGGCATTAGATTCTCACTAGGAGTGCACAATCTAGATCCCTTGCATGCACAGTTCACAACAGGGTTTGAGCTCCTATGAGAATCTAATGCTGCCGCTGATCTGACAGAAGACGGCGGTAATGTGAATGACAGGGAGCAGCTATAAACACAGATGAAACTTTGCTCTCTTGCCTGCGGCTCACCTCCTGCATGCAGCCTGCTTCCTAACAGGTTACAGACCAGTGCTAATCTGTGGCCTGGGATTTGGGGACCCCTGTTTTAAAAAACACTAATCTTTTCAAAGAGCTGTATGGGAAGAGGGCTCAGGAAAATCCTAGCACATGGAAACACTTTTAAAAGGGTAGTTACCATGATATTTCTGTGAAGCCCTGGGCTGCAAGTCAACAGTGCTCCTTACTTTGGTAATGACCTTCCATGTGATGCTGGGTGAGTATTCCTGGGACTCTGTTTTCTCTCCTCTAAATTGTCTAGCCAAAGTCATCTTTTGTACATAGAAGACAGAGTAGGTTGGTGTGGCTTAAGGGTATGATTTAAATGTTTTTCCTCCAAGAAAATACCTTTGGCTTTATGCTTTATTCCCTGTTAATATACAAATACCAGCTGGGCACTGTGGCTCATGCCTGTAATCCCAACACTTCAGAAGGCCAAGGCAGGAGGATTGCTTCAGCCCAGGAGTGGGACCAGCCTGGGCAACATGGCAGAACCTCATCTCTACAAAAAAAAAAAAAAAAAAAAAAATAGCGAGGCATGTGCCTGTAGTCGCACCTACTAGAGAGGCTGAGGCAGGAGGATTGCCTGAGCCTAGGAGGTCAAGGCTGCAGTGATCCATGATTGTGCCACTGCACTTAAGACTGGATAACAGGCCGGGCGCAGTGGCTCAAGCCTGTAATCCCAGCACTTTGGGAGGCCGAGGCGGGCGGATCACAAGGTCAGGAGATCGAGACCACAGTGAAACCCCGTCTCTACTAAAAATACAAAAAATTAGCCGGGCGCGGTGGCGGGCGCCTGTAGTCCCAGCTACTCAGGAGGCTGAGGCAGGAGAATGGCGGGAACCCGGGAGGCGGAGCTTGCAGTGAGCCGAGATCGCGCCACTGCACTCCAGCCTGGGCAACAGCGTGAGACTCCGTCTCAAAAAAAAAAAAAAAAAAAAAAAAGACTGGATAACAGAGTGAGACTCTATCTCAAAATAATAATAATAATTAATAATAATATGCAAATACCTCTGGGATGTAAAAAAATCAAGCTTAATTGGTTTTTAAGAATAATAACCCTATGTTTACAAAGGACTTGGCATTCCCTAAAGCACTTTCAGACTCCTTACTATATTTTAACTTTGCAACAATCCTGTGAGGTGGTAGATAGAGCTCATGGGATCCATCTTACAATTCCCATTACACAGATGAGAAAATAAAAACTCACCCAGAAGTGGTGTTATATGTGTTCAATGTCATACGGCTGGTCACAGGCTGAGGCTGATCTGGTCTTCTGATTCCAAGTCCTGATAGCTTCCTGCTCTCCAACCTCAGGGCATGAAAGGAATAGAGAGCCCCCAAAAAACCTTCACCTCCTTACTTCCCAGGTTTGCCTGCTGTATTCGGGGGAAAGGAAGCAGCAGATCCAAAAGGACTGTAAGGCCTTGGGTTAGAAATGATTAGGCAGAAAGATCCTGAAGGAGATGGACAGTGGGGGAAAGGAAGGAATGTAGCTTTCAGAAACCACACACCTTATTGGTGGGAAACTGCCAGAACGACTTTAAAAATAGAGTTTGAAAAGAGCTTACTGATTAGGGTTAGATGCCTCCCTGTGTCACAAGAACTTACCCCAGATGGACTTGCTCAACAGGAAGACAGTGCCCTGGATCCCTCTCTCAGGCTGGGTATATCTTTCACTAAAAAGGAGTAAATTGTGGCTTTGTTTGTAAGGAAGAAATCCTTTGGTTTTTACCTATGGTGGTGTGTCTCTAATGCAGGGTGTCCATGTTCACACTAGTCCTGCTATCTTAGCAAGTTGATGTCTAGCCTTGGTGTTTTAGAAGTTCCAGGAAGCCATTGAAAAGCAAAGGAAACCCGGGCATGATCACCTTATGGGAAAGCATTCTCTTAGCACATCTGCTATTTTCTTTACATGCTGCTTTCTCTGCTTGGTGTATAAGATGGGGTACAGAACAATGTACTTTAAATATCTTTAGCAGGGTAATCATTTTCAAAACAATAGAAGAGAACTGCATTAAATAATACTGATAAAAGCAAAAGCACCTAGAAATTAACATTCATGTTTACATATTAGTTTCTTACAAAATTAATTCCATAGAACTCTCTGGGAAAATTACAATTTCAAGCTACAGTGGATCTAAGTTTATCTAAATATTTTAGCTAGAGCATTAATGAATATATTGTGTGTCATATTGATGTCAGACCATTCACTTCATCTGGGTTTACTCAACTGAGGATAATAGAAGAAGCAACTGTGAAACGTGTAACTTCTAGTTTAAAGACCAGGTTTGGATGACAAGAGACAAGAGCATAGGAGGTACCCTGATTTTCAGAGGTCTTTGGAAATGAATGTTGTATTTTGACCAAATGCTGACTTTCCAGATAATCTTCCTGAACACTGGACTGACATGAATCATCAGCTGTTTCGCATGGTCCAGCTAGACCCAGGACAACCAGAATATAATACCATAAAGGACAAGTTCACCCAAACTTGTTCTTCCTACACAATAGAGAAGGTAATACTGTGTTAAAATTTACGGTTTAAAAATGTTGATGAATTAACATAAAAGCTATCTCTTTTTAAATGACACCTTTCCTTCCTTTGTACCTTACTATGTTTATTTTAACTGGAATTAGACTTACTCAAGCTCCACAGAGTTCAAATCTCACGGTTTACTCATTAGCAGTAATGAAGGAGATTCCAAGTCACATGTGTATGTTAGGATGCTTTCAGCTGCAAGTCACAAACCAACTCACTCAAACTGATTAAACAAGGAGAACTGTGTCGGAAATTAATGGAAAGTCCCGAAGTAGGATGGGCTTTGGAGAAGTCTGATCCAGCGGCTTGATGGTGTCCTGGATCCAGTTGCTCCAGCTTTGCTGTCCTCAGTGTCAGCTTTGTGTTAAGGCTGGACTCTCTTTGTGGTTGTTGGGTGGCTGCTGGCAGCAATTAGAGGATCTCTGCTTTCTCATTCACAGCCCATAGAAGACAACTCCGTCCTGTCCTCTCCTGCAGTTACTGGACAAGAATCCCAACCACTGCAACTCTCTCCATGTCTAGGGAATACCCTGTTCTGGTTGGCTTGGGCCTGAGCTATCAGATGCCATCAATGTGTGATCCATATTGAAATCCTGATTAGTTTAACTCAATTAGACGCCATCCTAGAACTATAAGTAGGGCCAATCCCACTCAAACCAGAAGTTGCTGATGAGGTAGAATGTATGTTTAGAAGATTACCACAATGTCCACTATGCTGCGTAAAAACATTAGTCAGTAAACTATAGGAGGGCATTATCATACCATGTGTATCAGAACAGGGTGGGGCATCCTAGTAATTTAAAATCTTGTTGGCGCTTCCATAGAACTGTGTACTTACCTCTTGGAGCACTTATAAAGTGGTACTTTGTAACTATGCACTTACATTACAGCACTTATAAGGTACTTTGATAACTTTCACATGCCTGGCTCCCTGACTAGACAGTGAGCTGCTTAAGGTAGGAGTTGCATCTTGTTCATTTCTTCATTCTCAGTACCTAGGAAGCTGTCTAGCACATAGTAGGACACAATATGTATTGAGTAAACTTGATTGAATGAATGAGCTTAATTCCTGAGAAAGGGGAACCAGGAGATAGAGACATCCTACAGAAAGGACAGAATTTAAAGGAGGAGATGCCTCGTCGTGTTAAAAGCTGTTGGAAGTACAGTCCTAGACCTCTGAATCCATGGGTTCTGCATCCATGATTTCAACCAACCTCGGATGGAAAGTGTGGTGAGGCCTATGATGGTTGAGTGTACGGAATGTGTACAGACTTTTTCTTTTTTTTTTTTTCAGACTTTTTCTTCTTGTCATTATTCCCTAAACAATGTAACAACTATTTACATAGCATTTGTTAATACATTGTATGAAGCAATATAAGAAATCTAGAGATGACTGAAAGTATATGGAAGGATTGTGTAGATTATATATTAATACAAATACAGTACTATGTCATTTTATATCAGGGACTTGAGCATCCTCAGATTTTGGTATCTGCAGTGGTCCTGGAACCAATCCTTCATGGAGATTGAAGGATGACTGTACAAGATGTGCAAGAAACTCATTTCAATTGTGTTTACTCAGTATCTGCAACTTTCTTGGCTCATACTTCTTTTGAAAACCCCCAACTTTGGATTAATTCCATAACCTACCTTCTCTCCTGCTGCTCCTAGATGAAATCCTTACTAATTCATGATCCCCAGCCTCAGCTGGACCCTCCGGGCTGCCTGGAATCCTTCATTGCTTCCTCCAGTCACCCCCTCACACATTCCCCATTGCAAACCTTCATTTCTCTCCCGGAGGCCTCCGCTACTTTCAGCAGAACATCTTTCCTACCTTTTATGGCTTGGATTCTCCTCAACAGCTGCCCAGGTACCCACTCCATTCTTCTTGAACCTCTCTTCTTCCTCTGTTTCCAGAACATCATCCTTTCAGATTTCCTCCTCCTTTCCCAGACACAGGTTATCTGGAGCCCGTTCTTATAACTTCATAGCTCCAGGTGTGTTCTCCTGACCATCCCTTATCACTCTGTGGGGTAGTGGTTAGTTTTCTTGCCTTGCCCCTGCCCCTGTGCCATTAGACTGACTGTTTCATGAAGGCAGAGATCCAACACAAGCTTGATTCATAGAGATGTTCAGTAGGTGATGGCTGAATGGATGTTAACTCCGTTTCCTAGGAGGAAGGAGAGCCAGTAGAGAGTGATATTTTGAAAAGAAGTGAAAGAAGAACAGAGTTTTAAGGAGGGGATGGTTCATGGTTTGAAATGCTATTCAGAGGTCTAGAAAAAAATAGTCATAAGATTAGGCAATTATAAGGTGATTTGTGACCATAATTGGAGCATTAAGAGAAAGAACTGTTATGAGGAGAAGCCACATGGAATGAGTTGGAAGATGAGAAGGAGTTAAGGACATGGCTATTGAATAACTACACATTTTTGAGTAGGTGTTTGAATGTCAGTGAATCTCCAGGAATTCCAGGGAATATATATTGGTAATCATTTTGATATAAACTATAAATTATGTTATTTAAAATATATACTAACAAGCACTATTACAAAGCATAGATACTAATAGATACTTTTAGCCCATCTTTCTCTAAAGGCAGAAAACTGCCTACTCTCTGAATGTGCTGTCTACTTGTATTCTCTTCTCCTTTTCCTTCACCAACTCCTCTTTCTCTTCCTTCTTTTTCATATTGCTTGTTTTAAATCCACAACAAGTGCAATACACTGAGCCCCAAGGTCATTTCTGAAATATTTTGTCTTTTGTCACTTGCAGATTGAGAGGATACAGAATGCATTTCTCTGGCAGAGCTACCAGGTAAAGAAAAGGCAAATGGATATCAAGAATGACGATACGAATAATGAGAGACTCCTCTTCCATGGGACAGATGCAGACTCAGTGACATATGTCAATCAGCATGGCTTTAATCGAAGTTATGCTGGGAAGAATGGTAAGGAAGCGAGTAATCTGGCTGATCAGAACGAGGCAAATGATAGTTTCAGACTTTTCATACCCAAGCAGTGTGGAACCATGGTTGGCAGCCATATTATCACTGTCAGAATAGAGCTCGCTGTGTTTCACTATAAAGGAGACTGGCAACCTTCTGAGGGAAGCTTGAGCAAATTTTAGAAATGAAGAAAAGTAACTTTAATGTGCAGGTTTTTTTTGGGGGGAGGCTTTTTTTTCTTTTTAGACAGTCTCATTCTGTCACCCAAACTGGAGTGCAGTGGCAAGATCATGGCTCACTGCAGCCTTGATCTCTTGAGCTCAAATGATGCCCCCACCTCAGTCCCCTGAGTAGCTGGGATTACAGGCATACACCACTATGCCTGGCTAATAATTTTGTTTTATTTTTGTAGAGAAGGGATCTCATAATGTTAGCCAGGCTGGTCTCGAACTCCTGGCCTTAAGCAATCCTCCTGTCTCAGCCTCCTAAAGTGTTGGGATTACAGGCATGAGCCAACACACCTGGCTAGAACTGCATTTAAAAAACAATTTGTTGTCAGATTAGGCATGGTTCTACATATTGTGTAATTTTATACTCTTAGGAAGGTTTTTGTCTTTCTCTTTCCAGCTGTATTCTATGGAAAAGGAACCTATTTTGCTGTGGATGCCAGTTATTCTGCCAACGACACCTACTCCAAGCCGGACAGCAATGGGAGAAAGCACATGTACATTGTGCGAGTACTTACTGGAATCTTCACAAAGGGACATGCAGGATTAGTTACCCCTCCACCCAAGAATCCTCACAATCCCACAGATCTCTTTGACTCGGTGACAGACAATACACAATCTCCAAAGCTATTTGTGATATTCTTTGATAATCAGGCTTACCCAGAATATCTCATAACTTTCAGGCTTTAAAAATATTTTTATCATCAAAGAGATTATTTAAATCATCTGTGAGAACAACATGCAATCTTCGTCTTTGCATTTGGCCTGTTTAAGCAGACAAAAGTTTCCCTTTCAGGTGCTAAAATGCTGAAAATTACCTTTTTAAAATGCTCTATTGCTGCAATTTGTAGCATACCTTTTTTTCTCAGCAAATTGATGGGTGGAAGCTAAGAAATGTATGGTAAATGTCACAGTTAGAGCTACAGCTATTCACAGACACCAAATCTGTAGGAGAATAAAAAGCACATTATTCTTTTTCCATCAGAAAAAAAAAAACAAGATACATCACCTTAAAGCCCAGATGACACTGTTCTACTTGGAACATATTAAGACATCGAATGGTGGCGGGTTAAACTGTACTACTTAAGTGGAGAGGCTACTGTTATGCATCTGTAACAGCTGGGGATTTTACCTTATTAAGAAAAACCTGTCGATAGTTCAGCTGAAATGACTGGATCACAGAATATTAACTCTGTTATGGAACAAATCATAACAGATTTTACCCGTTTACATTTCAGGTAAAAATGTGTAAAAATATTATCCCCAATTTTAGTGACTTAATCCCACACAGTCTTTGTTGGTGCGGAGTTCAGGTATGGCCTACCTGGTCATTCTGCTAGGGTCTCTCTGAAGTTACAGACAAGATGTCAGGGGATGTGGTCGTTTGAAGTCTTGTCTGGGCTGGAGGTCTATTTCCAAGGTGAATCACAGGTATTGGCAGTCCTCAGTTCCTCTCCTCACGGGCCTCTCCACAGGCTGCTTGAGTGTCCTCATGACACAAGAGCTGGCTTACTCCAGAGTGAGCAACTCAAGAGAGAGCAAGGCAGAAGCTACCAAGTCTTTATGATTGAAGTCATACACCATCTTTTCCGCAATATCCTATTGATTATTTGGATCATCTTGTTCAACCTGGGAGGGAATTGCACAAGAACATGAATACACATTGGCAAGGATCACTGGGGGCCAGCTTGGAAGCTGTGTGAATGAGCAAATGAATGTACAGATAGAACGTTAGCAGCCAAAATGATGCTAGAGGTCACCTACCCCACTGTCCTCTTGTCTTTCTCCCCCAACCCTCCCCTGCTCCCAGGCAAGAAGCCCTCTAGCCTCTGCTTGATCACTTTCAGCACTCAACATCTTGAGGGAACCTATTCCACTGTGGGACAGTGTTAATTAGTGGAAAACTCTTTTTTTCAAAAGTTGAAATCAGTTCCTCTATGTCTATTACCTGCTGATCACTGTCCAGACTTCTGGAGGACACAGGACAAGTTTTATTCCTCTTACCGATGGTAGCCTTTCAGATCCATCCCTTCCCTCCAGTATATTAGAGTGATGTAAATTCTTAAAATGCCTAGCAGTTTATTTATCCTGAAGCATCACTTTTGAAAAGTTAGACATTTAAGAAGTATTTACATTATCATAAATAAATTACATGTGCATTTAAAGAGGACAGAGGAGTATAAAGAAAAATATCTCACCAAACTCATTCATAATTCCAGCACTAAGGGAAAACCACTGCCAATTTCTCATGTTCTCCCTTCCAGTTTCTTCTCTAGTCCAAATTCAACAAAGTCAAAATCACATTTTGTTCAGTCACGAATCATATGATATTGTTTCTACCATTTTTCATTTAACATTACAAGTTGTTTTCCTGTGTTGTTATTTTTTCTGTACACATAATTTTAATGGCAGAGTTATTCTGCTTTATATCTTTTCCCTATTTTTATGTATATAGAATTATAAAATTTTTAAAAATGTAATCATCATTTATAGTTTAATAATCAGTTTTATTTTGCAGTGTATCGTTTTCCTCATGTCATTAAATATTTTACATATTATTTTTAATGGTTGCATAGTATTTCATTGCCTGTTTCTACCTACATGTCGTGTCAAAATAAGGTACCTATATTTCTTGATAAATATGAGGTTAGAATATGAGATGCAAAGATCCTAATCTACCTTCAACAAGACAGTCAAAATGCTCTGTTGCTGCAATTTGTAACATACCTGAAGGAAATATAGTCCCAGAGAACAAAGTAAGGTTAAGTAATGCAATTACTGCCTGGGACTTGTCTCTCAATACCATTGCAGAATTCTCGTGAGCCATGTTAGAACAAGAAAGGACTCCTAGCCTGGGCAAATAGGGAGACCCTATCTCTACAAAAATACAAAAAAAATTAGCCCAGCATGGTGGCACATGCCTGTGGTCCCAGCTACTCAGGAGGCTGAGGTGGGAGGATTGCTTGGACCCAGGAGGTCAAGGCTGCAGTGAGCTATAATCCTGCCACTGCACTCCAGCCTGGGTCACAGAGCAAAACCCTATCTCAAAAAAACAAAAAACAAAAAACAAAAAAACCCTTTTACTTAGGTTAGGTGGACTCTTATTTACAATGTCCACTGCTGACTTGTTGCCTCCTCTAATATTGTTACTCAGGGATGTTGTTCCCCAGTTTATTTTGCTGTACCCTTATGTCAGGAGTAAGACACAGAAGTCTGGAGTACAGTATACCCATGTTATTAAAGTTGTGATGCTTTCTTGAAGAACAATGAACTAATCAATAATTATAGTTGTTTAGAAATTCTACCTTCCGTCAGTCTAAAGCTAAATTGTATCTTTCCATCCTTTAAGTCCATCTCCTTCCCACTTGGCTTGATTTTTCCTCTCTATATGACTAGAATGGTCTCTACTTCTATCCTAAGAACTAACTGTTATCTAGCTTAGTATCAAAATTAGAAGTCTTGTCAAACTGCTAATTACTGAAGAAATCCATCTCTGTTCTCTGTATCTTCAGAGTTCAGGTAAATGGTACCTGATCGATCCAAGACCAGAGACCATGAGCTCTAATTCCGGACTGGCAGCCTTCTTTCACAGAAGCCTTTATGGTCTCAAATAGCTTCTCATTGCTTTTCTTACCATTCTTCTCCTTCTTGTTCCTTTTTTTTTTTTTTAATTCTTTCTCTCACTTGTGGAAAAAAAGGACACATACTCTGCTTGGATGAATCAGGAAATATTTTCATTTTTTTCTGCACCAATATTAGATAGCCACTCAAATTCCACATAGTATATATGGTAATGTATTAATTGAACACAAGGTTTACAAATTCATTTACAGTGTGGCGGGTTATCACAGGACTGGTGAGATCTTTCATAGCTAGTATGATCAAATTCAATTTCTTCTGAGTACTTGACTAGAACAAATACAGTTTCTTTTAGTAAACAAGCTTTATAGTAAATATGTTTTACAAGCTTAATTGATTAAATTATTCCATATCCTAGCTTTGGTCTTCACCACATTAGTAAACATAGGAAGGGAATCTTACAACTAAATTCAGAGTATGAATAACTTAAAAGACCTTTGGCCCATTTCTCTTTGTTTACACTATTTTTGTGGTAACTAGGATATAAATATTCTCAATCTTCTTTTCTTTATTTCACTGAGAAGGGCATTTTCTACACAGTATTTAATTCCCCTAAGTTTCTTGTTCCTAAAATTATCACTCTATAACTAAGACCTATCAGAGGAGTGATTGTGGCTTCCACAAAATCCAACCACCTCTTCAATCTGAGCCTTTCTTTTCATGTGCTTAATGTATTCTTGTCTCTTCACTCCTAGACCGCTCAACTCTCAACACCTTTTTCACATTCAATTTACTCAATTAGTACAATGCAAGATCAACCCTCCACCTAAACAGAAAAAAAATAATGAAAATGCTTCTCTTTAGGTCTTTGTAGTTTATGGTGCTAGATGGAGCTCTTTTTTTCATATTAACTCCACTAAAATTCCAATTAAAGTGCCCAAGATAAGGGAAGTACCAATACAAAAAGAACAACATAAAATTAACAAATCTGGGATCAACAACAAAAACAAATTCAGTGTAAATACGGGATGGGGGGATAAAAACAAGAACCCAGAAAGTAAAAGTAGGAGTATTGGAATCTAGAACATATAATGATAAACATCATAGAGCAATAACTCACTTCTATTGTTTTTTGTTTTGTTTTTTGTTTTGAGATGGAGTCTCACTCTGTTGCCCAAGCTGGAGTGCAATGGTGCCATCTTGGCTCACTGCAACCTCCACCTCCCGGGTTCTAGTGATCCTCTTGCCTCAGCCTCCCAAGTAGCTGGGATTACAGGTGTTCACCACCACGCCTGGCTAATTTTTTTATTTTTAGCAGACTCAGGGTTTCACCATGGTGGCCAGTCTGGTCTTGAACTCCTGACCTCAGGTGATCTGCCCGCCTCAGCCTCCCAAAGTGCTGGGATTGCAGGTGTGAGCCACCACATCTGGCCAAATGTTCTATTGTTAACAGAAGTTTGTTTGCTCTTTTTTTTTTTTTTTTTTTTGAGACAAAGTCTCTGTTGCCCAGGCTGTAGTATAGCGGTATGATCTTGGCTCACTGCAACCTCTGTCTCCCAAGTTCAAGTGATTTTTGTGCCTCAGCCTTCCAACTAGCTGGGACTACAGGCATGTGCCACCACACCTGGCTAATTTTTATATTATTAGTAGAGACGGGGTTTTGCCACATGTTTCAGGCTGGTCTCGAACTCCTGATCTCAGGTGATCTGCCTGCCTTGGCCTCCCAAAGTGCTGGGATTACAGGCTTGAGCCACTGTGCCAGGCCTTGTTTTTTTCTTTTGAAACAGGGTCTCACTTTGTCACCCACACCAGAGTGCAGTGGTGCACTCATGGCTCACTGCAGCCTTGATTTCACAGGCTCAAGTGATCCTCCCATCTTAGCCTCAAGCAATCCTCCCATCTCAGCCTCCCAAGTAGCTAGGATCACAGGCACGTGCCACCACACTGGAATAATTTTTTTTTTTCAGTAGAGAAAAGATCTCGCTATGTTGCCCAGAGTAGTGTCAAACTCCTTGGCTCCAGTGATCCTTCCACTTGGCCTCCCAAAGTGCTGGGATTACAGACATGAGCCACCGCACCCAGCCAACAGAGCATTTTAATATATACAGTATCTCACTTCTCTCTGTAGCAGTCCTCCGAGGAAGGGCCCCTTTGATGGAGGATGCTGATCCTCAAAGGGATCAGCTGAACATGCCTCTCTCATTCAGCTAGTAAGTGGCAGTGCTGGGACTGGGTGTCAAATCTCTGAGAAAGATCAGAGTTGTTGATAGACTCCACATTGCATGAATGAAAGCAGAAAACAGTATACTGACTTAAAAAATGGTAAGCCAACAAATAAAATGAAAAATGGCTGGGCACAGTGGCTCACGCCTGTAATGCCAGCACTTTGGGAGGCTGAGGCTGGTGGATCACAAGGTCAGGAGTTTGAGACCAGCCTGGCCAACATGGTAAAACCCTGTCTCTCCTAAAAGTACAAAAACTAGCCAGGAATGGTGGCGCGTGCCTATAATCCCAGCTACTCGTGAGTCTGAGGCAGGAGAATTACTTGAACCTGGGAAGCAGAGGCTGCAGTGAGCTGAGATTGCGCCACTGCACTCCAGCCTGGGCGACAGAGCAATACTCCGTCTCAAAAAAAAAAGAAAAAAAAATCACAACAAAAAACTGAAAAATGAAAGAGCACTAAATAGTCCTATCACAAGAAGTCAAGAAGGCTTAATTAACTCAGAAAACAGGGTACGCAAATTCAAAGTCCTAATCAAAGGGGTTTCTGAGTAAACACAACCAAAAGGCAGCTTGAAAAACCACAAGTCAAGAATATGAAAGAAAATTTCCTGGAATTGAAAAAAGAATATAGCTTTGGGGGAAAAAGGACACTTCATTCAATTAAGGGAGATTACATAATAATCACATGCATTAGAATAACTTTCATCTTGTTACCTTAGATTATTCACCAGGAGCCCCCAAGTTTTAAAATATACTTAAAAATAATTTTTTTTTTCTTTGAGACGGTCTCAATCTGTTGCCCAGGCTGGTGTGCAAGTGGTATGATCACAATCTCGGCTTACTGCAACCTCCAACTCTTGGGTTCAAGCAATTCTCCTGTTTCAGCCTCCTGAGTAGCTGGGATTACAGGCACTGGCTAATTTTTGTATTTTCAGTAGAGACAGGGACCAGGCTGGTCTCAAACTCCTGACTGCAAGTGATCCACCTGCCTTGGCCTCCTAAAGTGCTGGGATTACAGGCATGAGTCACTGTGCCTGGCCTAAAGTAAGTTTTGTTTGTTTCTTTGTTGGTTTGTTTTTTGAGACGGAGTCTCACTCTGTCACCCAGGCTGGAGTGCAGAGGTGCTATCTCTGCTCACTGCAACCTTGCCTCCTGGGTTCAAGGGATTCTCCTTCCTCCTAGCTGGGATTACATGGGCCAACCACCACACCCAGCAAATTTTTTTATTTTTATTTTTAGTAGAAATAGGGTTTCACCATGTTGGCCAGGCTGGTCTTGAACTCCTGACCTCAAGTGATCCGCCTGCCTCGGCCTCCTAAAGTGCTGGGATTACAGGCGTGAGCCACTGAGCCCTGCCAGTAAGCTTTTAACTAAAGTTAAGTGATGTATGCTTTAGCTGCAAACTAAATGGTTTCCTTGTGTGTCTACCTGCAAAGGAAAAGTACTCCAGGGTGAGTCAAGGGAGAATGCTTTTCTCAGGGATATCTCTTAGTAATTGAGACAAGATACTCAGGCATGTGTTTCTGTTGGATTGACCCTTTTTACTCTCCTTTCCCAGTTCTTTTTTCTCCCTCTCTCATACAAGGGAAGTGGGGCAGTAAGAAGGAACTGGAGATGGGAAGAGCATGGAGCTGGCTCTTCCCCGGAGAAGCCTTCTCACTTTGAAAGGCTCATGGGGGCCGGCCGTGGTGGCTCACACCTGTAATCCCAGCACTTTGGGAGGCCGAGGTCAGTGGATCATTTGAGGTCAGGAGTTGGAGACCACCTGGCCAACATGATGAAACCCTGCCTCTCAGCTACTTGGGAGGCTGAGGCAGGAGAATCGCTTGAACCTGGGAGGTGGAGGCTGCAGTGAGCCAAGATCAGCACCACTGCACTCCAGCATGGATGACAGGGCAAGACTCTGTCGAAGGAAGGAAGGAAGGAAGGAAGGAAGGAAGGAAGGAAGGAAGGAAGGAAGGAAGGAAGGAAGGCTGGCTAATGGGGCCAGGGTGAGATCCAGGGGAAAGGAGGCTTGGGGTGTGAGACTTGGCCATTTGGGCTCTTGGTTTCAGGGAAAAACACTCTCTTCTTTGGATTCATCTTTTCACCATGTTGACCCTTCCTACATCATATGAAGACCTAGAGAACAAACTAGGCACGCAAGGGGCCTGCGGTTCAGGAAGCCACACAACCAAGAAACAGAACGGAGGACAACCCATTTGCTGAGATTGTTATTTGCTGCCAGACAATCCAGGGATTTGGGGGTCATCATTGTCTTTCCATAGGTAATAAATATTAATCCAATGAACTAACAAAAGAGGTTGGTGTGCAAAGCAGATCAAGAGACAGTGTATTAATCTGCTAGGGCTGCCATAGTGAAACATCTCAGACTGCATGGCTTAAACAAGGGAAATCTATTTTTCTCATAGTTCTGAAGGCTGGAAGTGCAAGATCAAAATGTCATCAGGGTTTGGTTCTCCTGAGACTTCTCTCCTTAGCTTGCAGATGACCCTTCTTACTGTGTCCTCATGTGGCCTTTCCTCGGTGCTCACATTCCTGGTGTCTCTCCGTTTCCTTCTAAGGATACTTGTTCTATCAAATTAGGCCCCACCTTTGTGCCCACATTTAACCTTAAGTACCTTTTCAAAGGTTCTATCTCCACATACAGTTACATTGAAGGTTAGGTCTTCAATATACGAATTTTGGGGTAACGCAATTCAGTCCCTAACAGATTAAAAATTCAAGAGATTAAGTACAGACAAAATTTAGAAATTAAAAAAAGAGAAGGAAAGAAAATTCATTTCAGAATATCAAGAGTTGGCACCATGTAGACCTGGCTTAGCATTAGCAAACTTGGAGGGGTCAGTCCTGACCTTAGAACTAATATAATGTGCTAACTGGGTAAACTTGGGCAAGCCACTTACACTCAGCCTCAATTCCTCATATTTAAATTGAAATAATAGACCAGGAGAGCTGGCTCATGCCTGCAATCCCAGCACTTTCGGAGGTCGAGGCAGGAGGATCACTTGAGGTCAAGAGTTCAAGACCAGCCTGGCCAACATGGTGAAACTCCGTCTCTACTAACAATACAAAAATTAGCCGGGTGTGGTGGCACGTGCCTGTAGTCCCAGCTACTCGGGAGGCTAAGGCAGGAGAATCGCTTGAACCCAGGAGACAGAGGTTGCACTGAGCCAAGATCACGCCACTGCACTCCAGTCTGGGCAACAGAGCAAGACTCTGTTTCAAAATAAATAAATAAATAAATAAATTCAAATAATAACTTCCAGGGCTAAAGATTACACCAAAATGATAATGAAAAAAACATATTATTATTTTAAACTAAAAATTTGGAAGGGAAGTCATGAATCGCACACATCATAGAGACAACCATAAATACGTTTGATTGCATTAATATTTTAAAAATTGAGGTTCAGGATTAAGATGCATCTAACTTTGCTTTCTCTAACCTAGGAAAACCACATTAATGGGATTTTAAAGGACACATATACCCTCCAGAACAGGGAGACAGAAGAGGAGATGTAGCTATGACATATTAGAAGCTAAAGGCAGATGGATCTGTGATAATGACTGCAGACTTACAACAGCTCAACCCTAAGTTGGCAAGTGGAGGGAAAGCTGAGAAACCACTCGATTTACCTTTAAAAGTCTCAGAACTGAGAACAAGAGTGTCTCTCTGGAGCTAAGAGTAAAGCAGCAAAGCTAGGCAGGTACTAAAATAAGAAAGACAGGATGAGAGCCATTGAAGAAATAGTTACATCCCTAGATCTCTCTGCCCCTTCCTTGCCCAGAATAACTGCCCTTCTCCTACTCCAGGAGAAATCTGGAGGCTATTCCCTATAAAAAGTAAAATGAAGGGTCTCTGAGCAGGATATCAGGCACAGACAAGGTGTTGGGTACTATACCAAAAATAGGGGAATCAGAAGCCAAAAGCATACTAAATACTTAATCCTGAAATGACGGCCCTCCCCAAACTGCCTTCCACCATTTGGCTCCCAGAACAGCAGCAGCCGGAAGTTTACTCACCAAGCAAGAGATTGAAAATTTCTATACACGTGGAAATTTTACCTAAAGAGACTGATGTTAGAAATTCATCAACACACAGGCCACCAAATCCTGTAGAGTGAAACTCAAAGATGATGAGCCCCACTCACTAGCTCAGAATTCTCACTACTTTTTTCAACTCTTGTGAAACAGACAACCAAGATTTAACAGACGTTGCAGGAAAATCTCTAACTCAGAATATAAAGCTACTTTAAAAAAAAACAAAAACTATAATCAGAAAGAAAATGCCATAAAAAGGGAACATTTAGGAAACAAGTAAGAGGCCTTAGACATAATAACAGAAATGAAAAAAAAAAAAAGTATTGGAAGATAAAGTTGCAGAACTCTCAGAAAGTAGAGTGAAAAAGCAATGAAATGGAAAATAGAAAACAAAATATAAAATTAGAGGACCAGGCCAAGTGGTCCAACATCAGAAAGAGAGATCAGAAAACAGAGAGAAAAACAAAAATTAAATAAATAATTCAAGAAAACACCTCCAAACTAAAGAACACAAGTTTTCAGATTAAAAGTTTGTAGCTAGTGCTCAGCACAACGGAAAAAAAAAAAAATGCAGACCAACCCCAAAGTATACCGTGGGGAAATTTCAGAAACACAAAGGAAAAACTTCTAGAGCGAAGAAAAGAGAACAGGTTATCTACAGAGGATCAATAATCAGAATGGTTTCAGATTTCTTAGCACCAACACGAAGCTTAAAGACAACAAAGCAATGCTTTCAAAATTCCAGCAGAGGCCAGGCACTGTGGCTCACAGCTGTAATCTCAGCACTTTGGGAGGCTGAGGCAGGAGCATCACTTGATTCCAGCCCAGGAGTTTGACACCAGCCTGGGCAACAGAGTGAGACCTTATGTCTACAAAGATTTTTAAAATTAGCCAGGTGTGGTGGTGCATGCCTGTAGTCCCCGCTACTGGGAAGGCTGATGCAGGATTGGGGGTCGCTTGAGCCTGGGAGGTCAAGGCTGCATTGATGGTGCCACGGCACTCCAGCCTGGGCAACAGAGTAAAACCCTGTCTCAAAAATTAAAAAAAAAATCCAACAAGAAGATATTTCTAACTACAACGATGGCAAGAGCCTTTTGATAACTGTAGACTGCAATGCAAAAGAAAACACAAGTCTGTCCAAATAAGAGAAATCCTCCCATATTTAAATATGTGTTCGGATGTGCATAGAATATCTCTAGAAGGATATACTAGAAGCTAGTAACTGTGTTCCCTCTAGACAGAACTGGGTGCTATGGAAAAAAGGTGTAAAGGAGACTTAATTGTTACTGCTTACCTTTTTGTTTCCTTTAAATTTTATACTATGTGCATATATCACCTATTTGAAAAATAAATAAAATAAAATACATTTTATTTTAAGAGCTACATTGAGATATCCCTCTTTTTAACCTATTAGATTTGCAAAGATCAGTTCTGTAACACACTGTGCCAGTGAAGGCGCAGGGAAGTGGGGCTCACTTGGTGGGAGGTAATGGGCTCAATTTCTATAGAGGGCAATTTGGCAATAACTATCAACATTACAAGTGCACATATCCTTGACCCAGCAATTCCATTGCTAGGAATTTGTCATACAGATAAAAGTGAGGAATTATTATTTGTACAAGGTTATTTATTGTAGCATCATAGCTTTTTTTTTTTTTTTTTTTTTTTTTGCGTTGTTTTCCTTGCAAGAAAGGAAACTAAAAGGCTAGATGGAATAGGAGGGAGGTTTTTGTTTGTTTGTTTTTGAGACAGAGTCTCACTCTGTTGCCCAGGCTGGAGTGTGGTGGCACAATCTCGGCTCACTGCAACCTCCTCCTCCCAGGTTCAAGTGATTCTTGTGCCTCAGCCTCCTGAGTAGCTGGGATTACAAGCACCTGCCACCACACCTGGTTAATATTTATATTTTTATTAGAGATAGGATTACACCATGTTGGCCAGGCTGGTCTCGAACTCCTGACCTCAATGGATCCACCCGCCTCCGCCTCCCAAAGTGCTGGGATTACAGGCATGAGTCATTATGACCAGCCTGAGGGAGATTTTTCACTGGGTACTTTTGTACCTTTGAATTTTGAATCTCATGAATGTCTGTATTAGTCCACTTTCATATTGCTGATAAAGGCATACCTGAGACTGGGTAATTTATACAGGAAAAAAGGTTTAATGGACTTACAGTTCCACGTGACTGGGGAGGCCTCACAATTACGGTGGAAGACAAGGAAGAGCAAATCATGTCTACATGGATGGCAGCAGGCAAAGAGAGGGAGAGCATATTCAGGAAAACTCCGCCTTATAAAGCCATCAGATCTCGTGAGACTTACTCACTATCACAAGAATACCATGGGAAATACCTGCCCCCATGATTCAATTACCTCCCACCAAGTCCCTCCCACAACAGGTGGGAATTCAAGATATCAGTGTCTTACCTATTTTACAAAACAAAAAAACAAACACTATCCCTTAAATTTTTACAACTTCTTTAAAAAATTTTAAAAAGCAATAAATAAGGTGAAAGAGACAAGTCACATGTTGAAACAAGGATTTATAGTGCATATAACCAGTAAAGGACTAGTATCTAAATAATACTAAAGAACTCCTATGAATCAAGAGAAAAAGCAAGACTCCTCGCAAATATATGGCAAGACCATGAAGATGCAATTCACAAAAGAGGAAAATTGAATGATCAATAAATAGATTTCTTAACTATTCAACTTTATTAAAACTATAAGATATTATTTCATATATATCAGCTTGGGAAAATTTAAATGTCTGACAATATCAAGTGTTGAGACTGTGGAACAGGAGCTCTTGTATAGCTGGTGGAAGTACTAATTAATCACTTTGGAGAGCAAGTCAGGGTTTTTAGATGCATTATAGATAAGGCATCATTTAAAACACACCAAACAAAAAGTAAAAGGAAAGATGGTATGGATTGTACATTTTATAACTGTAAGCAAACTAATTCCCAAATAAAAGAAGAGAAAGTCTCAACTGGGATTCCACCCACGGAGAAAGATGGAGGCTGTTTAGGTAATTCAACCTAACTCTCTATCTGACAGTCAGCTCCAAGAGGGGCTGTCCAGTTTTTCATCCACATTGAAGGTGACTCAGGTGTCTGTCACTGACTGGGGTGAGGGACTTTGTTTTATTCTCCTCTCTCTGTGGTGTGAGCACACAACCATGCAACAGCAACAGACACCCCATGTGCTCTTTGCTCTGAGTATCCCAAGGAAGTAGCCATAATGTAAGGGGGAACAAGGAGACCTCATGTCTCTACTGGAACTCATCCCTATGGGCAGTCTTCTCATCCAGGCCTTAACCAGGTGAAGCTAGTGGGATACAGAACACTCCTCCCTTCCTTCTGCTACAGCGTTCTCCTTTCTCCCATGTTATTTTAACTTCTTCTCCCAACTTTGAGCCTTCCTTTCTTTTCCAGACTACAACCTTGGTATTAGTCCATTTTCACAATGCTATAAAGAACTGCTCGAAACTGGGTAATTTATAATGGAAAGAGGTTTAATTAACTCACAGTTCAGCATGGCTGGGAAGTCCCAGGAAACTTATAATCATGGCAGAAGGCAAAGGAGAAGCAGGCACCTTCTCTACCAGGCAGCAGGAAGGAGAATGAATGAAGGAGGAACTACCAAATATTTATAAAACCATCAGATCTCGTGAGAACAGTATGAGGGAAATTGCCCCCATGATTCAATTACCCCCTCCTGGTCTCTCCCTTGACATGTGGGGATTACGGGGATTACAGGAACTACAATTCAAGATGAGATTTTGGGTGAGGACAGAAGCCAAACCATATTAATCCTTTCCTCCGCAAGGCCCATGTTTCCTCTAGTATCTACAAAATCTTTGTAACCTACAGTATCAGTTGAAAGTCATAGCCTTAACTTCCCAGTCCTTCCATGCTACTGAATGGAAAGACCTGGAGGCTGAATCCTGGAGATGGAGGAAAGGAAGAGAACATGAAGGTATTTTTGTCCTATAGAAGACAATACCTACCTTCCCTCCCTCGCTCTCTCCCTTCTTTCCTTTCTTCTTTCCTTCCTTCCTTCCTTCCATTTCTCTGATGTATTTTTTAAAGAACAATAAAAATTTAAAATCCAGATGTTAATCTTTCATTATATATGAGTTTCATATCTACTATAATTTTAATACATATTTTGCTTTAAAAAACCCTTCTGGGTCATTTCTAGCTTTCAAAGAATGTTTTTAAAATCCTTTACACTCTTGAGCTCTGTTCCAAGATGGCTGAATAGGAACAGCTCCAGTCTACAGCTCCCAGTGTGATTGATGCAGGCGATTTCTGCATTTCCAAATGGGGTACCTGGTTCATCTCATTGGAACTGGTTGGACAGTAGGTGCAGCCAATGGAGGGTGAGCAGAAGCAGGGCGGGGTATCACCTCACCCGGGAAGTGCGAGGGGTTGGGGGATTTCCATTTCCTAGTCAAGGGAAGCTGTGACAGACTGTACCTGGGAAAATGGGACACTCCTGCCCAAATACTGTGCTTTTCCCAAGGTCTTAGCAACAAGCAGACAAGGAGATTCTCTCTTGTGCCTGGCTCAGTGGGTCCCATGCCAATGGAGCCTTGCTCACTGCTAGGGCAGCAGCCTGAGATCAAACTGTAAGGGAGCAGCCTGGCTAGGGGAGGGGCGTCTGCCATTGCTGAGGCTTGAGTAGATAAACAAAGCAGCCAGGAAGCTCAAACTGGGCAGAACCTACCACAGCTCAGCAAGGCCTACTGCCTCTATAGACTCTACCTCTGTGGGCAGGGCATAGCTGAACAAAAGGCAGCAGACAACTTCTGAATACTTAAATGTCCCTGTCTGGCACCTTTAAAGAGAGCAGTGGTTCTCCCAGCATGGTGTTTGAACTCTGAGAACTGACAGATTGCCTCCTCAAGTGGGTCCCTGACTCCCATGTAGCCTAACTGGGAGACACCTCCCAGTAGGGGCCAACTGACACCTCATATAGGTGGATGCCCCTCTGGGATAAAGCTTCCAGAGGAAGGATCAGGCAGCAATATTTGCTATTCTGCAGTATTTGCTGTTGTGCAATATTTGCTGTTTTGCAGGCTCTGCTGGTGATACCCAGGCAAACAGGGTCTGGAGTGGACCTGCAGCAAACTCCAATAGACCTGCAGCTGAGGGACATGACTATTAGAAGGAAGCCTAGCAAACAGAAAGGAATAGCATCAACATCAATAAAAAGGACATCTACACCAAAACCCCATCTGTAGGTCACCAACATCAAACACCAAAGGTAGATAAAACCACAAAGATGGGGAGAAACCAGAGCAGAAAAGCTGAAAATTCTAAAATCCAGAGCACCTCTTCTCCTAAAAAGAATCACAGCTCCTCACCAGTAATGGAATAAAGCTGGATGGAGAATGACTTTGATGAGTTGACAGAAGTAGGCTTCAGAAGGTCATAATAAAAAACTTCTCTGAGCTAAAGGAGCATGTTCTAACCCATCACAAGGAAGCTAGAAACCTTGAAAAAAGGTTAGACGGATGGCTAACTGGAAGACCTTAAATGACCTGATGGAGCTGAAAAATATGGCACAAGAACTTTGTGACCCATGCACAAGCTTCAATAGCTGATTCAATCAAGTGGAAGAAAGGGCATCAGTGATTGAAGATCAAATTAATGAAATAAAGCGAGAAGACAAGATTTGAGAAAAAAGAGTAAAAAGAAACAAACAAATCCTCCAAGAAATATGGGACTATGTGAAAAAACTAAATCTACATTTTATTGGTGTACTTGAAAGTGATGGGGAGAATGGAACTAAGTTGGAAAACACTCTGCAGGATATTATCCAGGAGAACTTCTCCAACCTAGCAAGACAGGCCAACATTCAAGTTCAGGAAATACAGAGAACACCACAAAGACGCTCCTTGAGAAGAGCAACCCCAAGACACTAATTGTCAGATTCACCAAGGTTGAAATGAAGGAAAAAATGTTAAGGGCAGCCAGAGACAAAGGTCGGGTTGCCCACAAAGGGAAGCCCATCAGACTAATAGCAGATCTCTCGGCAGAACCTCTACAAGTCAGAAGAGAGCAGGGGCCAATATTCAACATTCTTAAAGAAGAGAATTTTCAACACAGAATTTCATATCCAGCCAAACTAAGCTTCATAAGTGAAGGAGAAATAAAATCCTTTACAGACAAGCAAATGCTGAGATTTTGTCACCACCAGACCTGCCTTACAAGAGCTCCTGAAGGAAGCATTAAACATGGAAAGGAACGACTGGTACCAGCCACTGCAAAAACATGCCAAATTGTAAAGACCATTGATGCTAGGAAGAAACTGCATCAATTAACAGGCAAAATAATCAGCTAACATCATAATGACAGGATCAAATTCACACATAACAATATTAAATGTAAATGGGCTAAATACCACAATTAAAAGAAATAGACTGGCAAATCGGATAAAGAGTCAAGACCCATCAGTGTGCTGTATTCAGGAGACCCATCTCATGTGCAGAGACACACATAGGCTCAAAATAAAAGGATGGAGAAAGATTTACCAAGCAAAGGGAAAGCAAAAAAAGGCAAGGGTTGCAATCCTAGTCTCTGATAAAACAGACCTTAAACCAACAAAGATCAAAAGAGACAAAGAAGGTCATTACACAATGCTAAAGGGATCAATTCAACAAGAAGAGCTAAATATATATCCTAAATATTTATCCTAAATATCCTAAATATATATGCACCCAATACAGGAGCACCCAGATCCATAAAGCAAGACCTTAGAGACCTATAAAGAGACTTAGACTCCCACACAATAATAATGAGAGAATTAACACCCCATTGTCAATATTAGACAGATCAATGAGACAGAAGGTTAACAAGGATAGCCAAGACTTGAACTCAGCTCTGCACCAAGTGGACCTAATAGACATCTACAGAACTCTCCACCCCAAATCAATAGAATATACATTCTTCTCAGCACCACATCGCACTGATTCCAAAATTGACCACATAATTGGAAGTAAAGCACTCCTCAGCAAAGGTAAAACAACAGAAATCACAGCAAGCTGTCTCTCAGACCACAGTGCAATCAAATTAGAACTCAGGATTAAGAAACTCACTCAAAACTGCACAACTACATGGAAACTGAACAATCTGCTCCTAAATGACTACTGGGTAAATAATGAAATGAAGGCAGAAATAAAGATGTTCTTTGAAACCAATGAGAACAAAGACACAATGTACCAGAATCTCTGGGACACATTTAAAGTAGTGTGTAGTGGGAAATTTATAGCACTAAATGCCCACAAGAGAAAGCAAGAAAGATCTAAAATTGACACCCTAACATCACAATTAAAAGAACTAGAGAAGCAAGAGCAAACAAATTCAAAAGCTAGCAGAAGGCAAGAAATAACTAAGATCAGAGCAGAACTGAAAGAGATAGAGATACAAAAAACGCTTCAACACATCAATGAATCCAGGAGCTGGTTTTTTAAATGATCAACAAAATTGATAGACCACTAGCAAGACTAATAAAGAAGAAAAGAGAGAAGAATCAAATACACACAATACAAAATGATAAGGGGATTATCACCACTGATCCCACAGAAATACAAACCACCATCAGAGAACACTATAAACACCTCTATGCAGGCCAGGTATGGTGGCTTATGCCTGTAATCCCAGCACTTTGGAAGTCGGAGGCAGGCGGATCACAAAGTCAGGAGATCAAAACCATCCTGGCTAACATGGTGAAGCCAGGTCAGTACTAAAAATACAAAAAATTAGCCGGGTTTGGTGGCATGAGCCTGTAGTGCCAGCTACTCGGGAGGCTGAGGGAGGAGAATTGCTTCAACCTGGGAGGCAGAGGTTGCAGTGAGCCGAGATTGTACCACTGCACTCCAGCCTGGGAGACAGAGCAAGACTCTGTCTCAAAAACAAACAAACAAACAAACAAAACACCTCTACACAAATAAACTAGGAAATCTAGAAGAAATGGATAAATTCCTGGACACATACACCCTCCCAAGACTAAACCAGGAAGAAGTTGAATCTCTGAGTAGACCAATAACAGGCTCTGAAATTGAGGCAATAATCAATAGCCTAGCAACCAAAAAAGACAGGACCAGATGGATTCACAGCCCAATTCTACCAGAGGTACAAAGAGGAGCTGGTACCATTCCTTCTGAAACTATTCCAGTCAAAAGAAAAAGAGGGAATCCTCCCTAACTCATTTTATGAGGCCAGCATCATCCTGATACCAAAGCCTGGCAGAGACACAACAGAAAAAAAGGAATTTTAGACCAATATCCCTGATGAACATCGATGCGAAAATCCTCAATAAAATACTGGCAAACCGAATCCAGCAGCACATCAAACAGCATATCTACCACGATCAAGTGGGCTTCATCCCTGGGATGCAAGGCTGGTTCAACACATGCAAATCAATAAACATAATCCATCACATAAACAGAACCAATGACAAAAACCACGTGATTATCTCAATAGATGCAGAAAAGGCCTTGACAAAATTCAACCACGCTTCATGCTATAACCTCTGAACAAACTATGTTTAGATATGATGGAACATATCTAAATATTGTAAGACCTGTATATGAAAAATCCACAGCCAATATCATACTGAATGGGCAAAAACTGGAAACATTCCCTTTGAAAACTGGCATAAGACAGGGATGCCCTCTCTCACCACTCCTATTCAACATAGTGTTGGAAGTTCTGGCCAGGGCAATCAGACAAGAGAAAGAAATAAAGGGTATTCAATTAGGAAAAGAGGAAGTCAAATCGTCCCTGTTTGCAGATGACATGATTGTATATTTAGGGAACCCCATCGTCTCAGCCCAAAATCTTCTTAAGCTGGTAAGCAACTTGAGCTAAGTCTCAGGATACAAAATCAGTGTGCAAAAATCACAAGCATTCCTATATACCAATAACAGACAAAGAGTCAAATCATGAGTGAACTCCCACTCTCAATTGCTGCAAAGAGAATAAAATACCTCAGAATCCACTGTACAAGGAATGTGAAGGACCTCTTCAAGGAGAACTACAAACCACTGCTCAACGAAATAAAAGAGGACACAAAGAAATGGAAGAATATTCCATGCTCATGGATAGGAGGAATCAATGTCATAAAAATGACCATACTGTCCAAGGTAAGTTATAGATTCAATGCCATCCCCATTAAGCTACCAATGACTTTCTTCACAGAATTCAAAAAGCTACTTTAAAGTTCATATGGACCCAAAAAAGAGCCCACATTGCCAAGACAATCCTAATCAAAAAGAACAAAGCTGGAGGCATCACACTACCTGACTTCAAACTATACTACAAGGCTACAGTAACCAAAACAGCATGGTACTGGTATCAAAACAGATATATAGACCAATGGAACAGAACAGAGGCCTCAGAAATAACACCACACATCTACAACTATCTGATCTTTGACAAACCCGATAAAAACAAGGAATGGGGAAAGGATTCCCTACTTAATAAATGGTGCTGGGAAAACTGTCTAGCCATATGTAGAAAGCTGAAACTGGATCCCTTCCTTACACCTTATACAAAAATTAATTCGAGATGGTTTAAATACTTAAATGTTAGACCTAAAACCATAAAAACCCTAGAAGAAAACCTAGGCACACCATTTAGGTCATAGGCATGGGCAAGGACTTCATGTCTAAAACACCAAAAGTAATGGCAACAAAAGCCAAAATAGATAAATGGGGTCTAATTAAACTAAAGAGCTTCTGCACAGCAAAAGAAACTAACATCAGAGTGAACAGGCAACTTCCAGAATGGGAGAAAATTTTTGCAATCTACCCATCTGACAAAGGGCTAATATCCAAAATCTACAAACAAATTTACCAGAAAAATAAAAATAAAAAAACATCAAAAAGTGGGCAAAGGATATGAACAGACACTTCTCAAAAGAAGACGTTTATGCAGCCAACAGACACATGAAATAATGCTGATCATCACTGGTCATCAGAGAAATACAAATAAAAACCAAAACGAGATACCATCTCATGCCAGTTAGAATAGTGGTTATTAAAAAGGCAGGAAACAACAGATGCTGGAGAGGATGTGGAGAAACAGGAATGCTTTCACACTGTTGGTGGGAGTGTAAATTAGTTCAACCTTTGTGGAAGACAGTATGGCGATTCCTCAAGGATCTAGAACTAGAAATACCATTTGACCCAGTGATCCCTTTACTGGGTATGTACCCAGAGGATTATAAATCATGCTACTCTAAGGATACATGCACATGTATGTTTATTGTGGCACTATTCACAATAGCAAAGACTTGGAACCAACCGAAATGTCCCTCAGTGATAGACTGGATTAAGAAAATGTGGCACATATACACCATGGAGTACTATGCAGCCATAAGAAGGATGAGTTCATGTTCTTTGCAGGGACATGGATGAAACTGGAAACCATCATTCTGAGCAAACTATCACAAGGACAGAAAACCAAATACAGTATGTTCCCACTCATAGGTGGCAATTGAACAATGAGAACACTTGGACACAGGGTGGGGAACATCACACACCAGGGCCTGTCAGGTGGTGGGAGGCTGGGGAAGAGATAGCATTAGGAGAAATACCTAATGTAAATGATGAGTTGATGGGTGCAGCAAACCAACATGGAACATGTATACCTATATATCAAACCTGCACGCTGTGCACATGTACCCTAGAACTTAAAGTATAATAAAATTTAAAACAAAACAAAAAAACCCTTTAACTTGGCCTGATACTAAATAATGTTATTGGTCAGGGTTCTCTAGAGAAACAGAATCAACAGGATGTGTTGATATTATATAAATAAATTACAGGCTGGGCATAGGGGTTCACACCTGTAATCCCAGCACTTTAGAAAGAGTGAGGCAGGTGGATCACTTGAGCCCAGGAGTTCGAGACCAGCCTAGGCAACGTGGCGGAACACTGTCTCTACAAAAAATACAAAAATTACCTGGGCTTGGTGGCACATGCCTGTAGTCCCAGCTACTTAGGAGGCTGAGGTGGGAGGATTCCTTGAGCTCAGGAGGTTGAGCAAGGCTGCAGTGAGCCGCGATTGCACCACTGCACTCCAGCCTGGGCAATAGAGTGAGACAACGTCTCTAAAAATAAATAAATAAATTACAGGCCAGGTGCAGTGGTTTATGCCTGTAATCCCAACACTTTGAGAGGCTGAGGTGGGCGGATCACTTGAGGTCAGGAGTTCGAGACCAGCCTGGTCAACATGGTGAAACCCCATCTCTATGAAAAACACAAAAAATTCCCAGGCGTGGTGGTGGATGCCTGTAATCTCAGCTACTCAGGAGGCTGAGGCATGAGAATTGCTTGAACCTGGGAGGCGGAGGTTGCAATGAACCGAGATCACATCACTACACTCCAGCCTGGGTGACAGAGCAAGACTCCGTCAAATAAAATAAAAGAAATAAAATAAAATAAAATAATTAAAAAATAAATTACAGAATTAAGTAATTAAAATTGCAATAAATGTTTAAAAAGAAGTAGAGAGTGCTATAAAATGTACTACTTAACTGAGCCTGAGAAGTCAGGATAGGCTTTCCTGAGGAATATGTCAAACAGAAATAAGATTTTTTTGTTTTAAAATATAAGAAGGTATGAGAAAAATGTTTAAGGTGAAATAAACCTATGTTTCCAAGTGCGATGAATTAGCTAGCGACAGAGTGTGTTCCCATATAAAATAAGCAGAAAATTAGAACAAAATAGAGGAGCCATCTATTTTAAGGCAGAAAAGGGCTTCTGAGTTAGCAAGAACTGAAGGAGCTAAAACTCCAGAGAGGGAGAATCACAGCTAGGGAGAGCTGAGTTCTGCAGCCACTGCCCAGGGGTCATTTGCTGATTCTGCGCTTGGTCAGGAGACTGATAACTCCAGGCCTTGCACCCATGGAAGACCACTGCTGGGAGGCAGAGGCCAGGAGGGATATGGGAGGAGATTTAGAATGTCTCCACAGAACATCTGTGAAATTACAGGGATGCACGAGGCTGGAGTCTAAAAAGAGACAGAAAACCTCTGAAGCAGAACAGAGCCTTCAGCAGTCTTGTGAAGACAAAGATTAGAATTCTGGACCCACCAGGTGGAAGAGCATGGAGAATGCACCAGGATTTCTGCTGAAAATCTTGAAGAAGCAGGAGTAAAATTAATGCAGGCTGAACCTTACCAAGGATGCAACTCAGCCTCAACTCACCACAGTGCATAGAGGATTCAGGTGACCAGTCACCAATTAGAAACAAGATGCTTTATAAAATTAATATAATTTTTATTGTATGTGGAAAAAAATAAATGAGCAAGAACATCAAAAAGTATTTCAGATTCAAAAAGAGTGATAAGAAGAATTTGTCCTAGCAGACATTTAACGTTCTGGTAACAAATTTGAAACACTTGGTATACAGGAATATCAATAATGAGAATATTTAAAAGACCCACACTTTCCACTACACTCTGCAAAAAAAAAAAAAAAAAAAAAAAAAAAAAAAAAAAAAAAAAAAAAAAAAATCCAAGTAGATTGGGAGTTAAACAATTTTAAAATAAAAACAAATACACACATATAAAAGACTAGTACTAGGGGAAATCACTTTTTGACTGTTGATGGAATATGAATGAAAAAAAAGATGGACAGGTTCATTACTTAGATAGCTTTATCTTTGATGGAATGAATACCAATAAAGCTGAAATTTAAAAATTCAGAAGGCTGGAGAAAAGATTTGCACATGAAGACAAAAGTTCAATAACTAAAAAGTATGAAGAGTGCATATAAATAGGTAAAATACCAACTGTCTATGAAACAAATGATTAAAAAACAGTTCATACAACAAGAAACACTGTCGGTAAAACATAATTTCAAAACTATTCAACCTTGTTGGTAAAATAACTGCAAATTAAACCTACTGTGAAGTTTCATTTTGTGCCTTTAAAAAATTTAGAAAAACTTTTAAAAAGTTATAAAAGCCAAAGCCTGCAAAGCTTCGGGAAGCAGATATGCTCATGCATTAATGATAGCGGTATAAATTGATTCAATCTTCCTGAAGGGCAAAATGGTACTTTATTGAAAGAATCATAAATATGCCTAACCCCTGACCAAGTAATAGAATTTATCCTGAGGAAATAATGTTTAATAAAAAGTATATGTATATATAATGTTTATTTTATGATGATAAAACATTGGACTAAAGCTAAGAGCCCAACAATACAGATATATAGAAAGAAACTCACTATGGCATATCAAAATGACATACTCTAGTAATATATTGAAAACGATGAATATGCTATAGGAAATAGAAAATATTTGGATAAATCATGTTACATAAAAGGAAGAATACCAAATTGAACATATACACCCATTATGACTATAACAGAACCATGAATATACATGAGCAAAGTGAGAAAATGACACACCTAGGAAATGTTTCTAGCTGGGTTAAGATCAACAGACTATTGTAGTGAATTATTTCTGTCAAGTTGTTAAAACATTAGATTTCCCTTTGCCTTCTCTTTCCTTTTCCCAACATGGCGGCCTCAGCAAAAAAGAAGAATAAGAAGGGGAAGACTATCTCCCTAACAGACTTTCTGACTGAGGATGGGGGACTGGTGGAGGAAGGAGCTGTTTCCAAACCAGTCAGCTGGGCTAATGAAACGGGTGACCTGGAAGGAAATGTTTCAACAACTTGGCACAGTAATGATGACGATGTGTATAGAGCGCCCCCAACTGACCGTTCCATCCTTCCCACTGCTCCATGGGCTGCTCGGGAACCCATTATCGACCGGAGCCGTCTTCCCAAATCGCCAACCTACACTGCTTTTCTAGGGAACCTACCCTATGACGTGACAGAAGAGTCAATTAAGGAATTCTTTAAAGGATTAAATACCAGTGCAGTGCGTTTACCACGTGAACCCAGCAATCCAGAGAGGTTGAAAGGTTTTGGTTATGCTGAATTTGAGGACCGGGATTCCCTGTTCAGTGCCCTGAGTCTCAATAAAGAATCTCTAGGTAACAGGAGATTTCAAGTGGACGTTGCTGATCAAGCACAGAATAAAGACAGGGACGATCTTTCTTTTGGCCATGAGAGAAATCGGAATTTTGACAAAACAGATAGAGACTGGTGGGCTGGTCTTGCTACAGACAGCTTTGATGACTACTCGCCCAGAAGAGGTGATGATTGCTTTGGAGACAAGTATCGAGATCGGTATGATTCAGACCGGTATCGCGATGGGTATCGGGACGGGTATCAGGATGACCCACACTGGGATATGAGATCGATATGGCGGCCAGGATCGCTATGATGACCCAGGCAGCAGAGACTTTGATAGAGGCTATGATTCCCAGATAGGCACTGGCAGAAGAGCGTTTGGCAGTGGGTACCGCAGGGATAACGACTACAGAGGAGGCAGGGACCGCTCTGAAGACCGATGCAACAGATGCGATGATCGGTTGTGGAGCCCCAGAGATGATTACTCTCAGGATGATTATATGAGTGATGATAGAGGTCCCTCCCAAAGACCCAAACTGAATCTAAAGCTTCGGAGTACTCCTAAGGAAGATGATTCCTCTGCTAGTACCTCCCAGTCCAGTCGAGCTGCTTCTACCTTTGGAGGGGGAAAGCCCGTTGACACAGCTGCTAGAGAAAGAAGTAGAAGAACTGCTACAGAAGAAACAAGAGAAGTTGCAGCGTCAACTGGATGAGCCATAACTAGAACGATGGCCTCGGGAGAGACACCCAAGCTGGTGAAGTGAAGAAACTCAGGAACGGGAATGGTCGCGGACAGGAAGTGAGTCATCGCAGACAGGGACTTCCGCCACACCCAGCAGAAATGCACGAAGGAGAGAGAGTGAGAAGTCTCTAGAAAACGCAACACTCAATAAGAAGGAAGATTGTCACTCTCCAACTTCTAAACCTCCCAAACCTGATCCTACCTGACCCAAAGGTAATGCCAGCCCTCCACCAAAGGAGAATGCTTCGGTGAAGCAAAGTTCTAACCCTCCTGCTCCATTTCAGAGCTCAGACACAGGGCAGCAATCCCCTACAAGTGGTGGGGGAAAGTAGCTCCAGCTCAATAATCTGAGGAAGGACCAGCAAGGAAAGATGAAAGTAAAGTGGATGGGATGAATGTCCCAAAAGGCCAAACTGGGAACTCTAACTGTAGTCCAGGAAATGGAGGGAACAAAGACCACTGGAAGGAGTCAGATGGGAAAGATGGCAAAAAGGATCAAGACTCCAGATCTACACCTGAGCCAAAGAAACCTGAGGAAAATCCAGCTTCCAAGTTCAGTTCTGCAGCCAAGTATGCTGCTGTCTCTGTTTCTGGTGAAGATGAAAACAAAGGAGAAGATTACGCCCAGTAGACCTTGACATCCTGTGCTTTCTCCTAGTTTCTCTCCACCCTGGAACATTCGAGAGCAAATCAAACCTCTATCCAAACAAGATAAAATAAAACTCACCATCTCCTGGAGACTTTTCTTACCTTTTTTTTTTTTTAATGAAATTATTTTGCATGCTGCTGCAGCCTTTAAAGTATTGAAGTAACTGGAGAATCGCCAATATAGCCAGAGAGAAAGAGACTACAGCTTTTTAGTGGAAAAGTTGTGGTGCGTTATGTCACCATGCAGTTGCTAGTGTGATTAGTGCCTAGGGGCCTCCATTTAGCAGAAATGGTAATGACAGTGATATAAGGTCTGGAATCTGGTTGGTAGGGGAAGGAGGTATAAGGAAAAGTGTGAGATTTCTGCTTTTTAGTTTTATCCTATTGTGGCATATATGAATTCTCAAACATTATCTGAATAAATTTTTCACTCTTGGAAAGGTAGGTTTAGCCTCAAGTTGTTTTAGTCTTCAGGAGGCTGCCAACCCCTCCTGTTATTTAATTCTGAGTTTTGGGGGCCAGTCTAGGGGGAATGCTTTCATTTTTTTTTACCTCCCAGGGGGGTAGTTGGGAGTGAGTCTATAGGCCATAAAGAATAGGACTGCATTGGACCAAAATAAATGGGAAAATCGTGGTTTGAAAAGAAGCTTTTGGAAGGTAATGAGTCATTTTGCATCAGGTAATAGGGGAAAATTGTGTGACCTCCAGCAAACAAAAGAATGGTTATTTCCTGGAGCCGGAAGCACTTGGGGGTCATGATAATTCCCAATGTTTTGTGTGTCCTGGTTTTACCCTTTCTAAACACTGTCCTTTTTGAAAGTTCGACTATATCCACATTCTGTTGAAACGTTGAAACTTTAAAAATTTAGACTCTTGTCATCTTAAGCTCTTCATGCTGCTCTTAACCTCCAAAAAGCAGTCTCTAAGTCACACAGATGATCTCTTGGGCATTTTCTCTCTCAGCCATGGAGAGCTGTGAAAGGAAGAACTGCTGCTTTTCTCAAGCAAATCGGTTTCTTGATGCCTTTTGGTTCTCACACCTTGCCTGCTCCTGATGCTTTGACCCCTTTCATAGATCAGAGTGCTCTAGGGTAATGGATGGTCTTGGGTGGTGAATAAAGGTGGATAAATTGGGACAGGGACAGTTAAATTGGGAGCCTTTCTTACAACCTTGATGGTTTTGTTTTCCTCCAAGTTTCCTTCTCCACTCAAATGCCACACCCATGCTTGTTGGATTTATGAGGTGGCCAGACCAATGGGTTGTTTTTTCTTTTTCTTTTCCTTTTTTTTTAAGCTCTCCTTGAGAGAATAAATGGTAATGGAGAGAACTATTTAACAAGGTCCTGGTTTCTCTTGCAACACAGTAGCTAAATTTGCCTGCTTTTATGTGCATTTTTGTAGGGATCAGCCTGGTAGACAATATTAACAGAGAAATAACAGCTTGATCTTGGTTTGCAAGCACTTCTCCTATCAGTCCTAGATTAGGCCCTGTTCAGCCATGCAGGGGTGTTGGTTTATACGTGCTGCAGCAGCGGGCATAATGAATATAATTTACTCGGTGGACAAAGGTATGTACCAAATGAATTTAAATAATTAGGGTGGACTGGCTAGTAGCTTCGAAGTGAGCTTTTAAAGAGATACTGAAGATTGGAAGTTTTTTTTTTTTAAGAAAAAAAACCCATTGATTGTAGATAATGAGAAGCTAGGGTTTGCCCCCTTCATGTCTACTCTCCCTCCAAATAGATACCAAACTGTTTTTCCCTCTCCCCTACCTTGCCCCCCTGTTAAAATAGAAATGGGGATTGATTAATGTCCCGCTCCTGAATACATGTAAAATTTGAAAATGATTTGTAATCTTAGACTTATTATATGGGAGATGTCCAGAGATGTAAAATCCCATCCTTTGGGTTGTGAGTTTTTTGTTTTCTCCAAAAAAATCTGATCTTAAAAAAAATTAGATTTTTAAAAAACTTTAATATTGCTATGATGAGATTGTCTTTGCAGGACATTGAATTGGCTTATAAAAACAGTTTTTTGCTGCCTTCCTAAACTGCACAGATGGACAGATGACAGTGTTTCTATTTAGTTACAGGAACTTCGTTGAATCTATATTTTGATAGAAAGATAAAAGGCCAGGCCGGGTGTGGTGGCTCACGCCTGTAATCCCAGCACTTTGGGAGGCTGAGGCAGGCAAATCACCTGAATTCAGGAGTATGAGACCAGCCTGGCCAACATGGCAAAAACCCCATCTCTATTTAAAATGTAAAAATTAGCTGGTTGTGGTAGCATGAGCTTGTGATCCCAGCTACTTGGGAGGCTGAGACAGGAGAATTGCTTGAACCCGGGAGGCGGAGGTTGCAGTGAGCAGAGATGGTGCCACTGCACTCCAGCCTGGGTGACAGACTGAGACTCTGTCTCAAAAAAAAAAAAGGAAAGAAAAGAAAAAGAAAAGAAAAGAAAAAGAAATTTAATTTCTGTGTCCATAACAGAGTTGTACTGAAATATAGCCATACTCACTTGTTTATGTACATTCTATGGCTGCATATGGGTGACTATGAATCAAAAATTAAAAATCTAATTCTCTCAGGTGCACAAGAGGAAAGGAAACTCTCCTCCCATTTTTATTTTTGAAAATTTGTCATTGTTAATTTTCTCTCTGCCCTTTTGAGATGTATCAGAATCTCTTTTGAAGGCTTTTTTTTTTTTTTTTTTTTTTTTTTAGCCTCTTGCCAGTTTTACAACCCAGGAATGTTTTCTCAAAGACCTGGGAGCCATCTCATTGAAATGTAATCATCAAGGAAGATGGTGCCCCATCTCCCAGTTTCCACAGGAGGGCAGTAGCCTGACTTCAGCTGGCATCTGGCTCCAAATCATAACTACCTACTTGTCATAGAAATACGAGAAATTTTATTATTTCTTCAGATGAAGACAATTAACTAACACAGATGGCCATCTCAATTACTGGGTAGTTTAGGATGACCTATGTGTGACAAATGGTATTGTCAAGTCCTCTCACTTGAAGCTAGTTATCAATTGAGAACATGTGTGTATCTACTGGACTATGTAAAAAGGTGAGATTTCTTTCTATCTTTGAAATCTTTTTAGTGGACTGCCTGTGATAAGCATCACATTCTGGTTTAATGCTTATTTGATAACTATTTTTTTTTTCTCTTCTGCCTTGTGGAGAGGTTTTCCGGGTCAGCAGGAGATTTAGTTTTTAATTATATTTCCGTAACAGCTGCTTCTGGTCTAGGATGGCGGAATTGAGTAGTTGCAACAGAGACCATATGGCCTACATAACCTAAACTATTTACTCTCTAGCTCTTTAAAGGAAAAGTTTGCAGTCAAACCTGGGCTAGATAACTAGATGTGTATGCAAGATAATTAAAGAAAGTTAAATTATTTAGTATAATAAAGTGAGGGATTTTGAGTTTGTATAGGTGGCTTAAAGAGAAGCAGTAGGGGCCTGGGAACATGGGGAAGGGGGTGATCAGAAGAGGTGGATCTTAGGGCAAGGGGTTGCAAACCCAAATGTCTAGAGGGGCTGCGATGCCAATGAGCAAAGTGAGCCAAATGGAAATTTTAGTGAACTGGATGGAGCCCAGACCCTTGGTTGCAGCTGATGGCAAATCATCTGACTTTTTGTTTGTTTGTTTTTCCGCAAATAAGCTGTAAATCTGAGGTTTTATATGAAGACTCACATTTTTAAAATGTTAGCATCTAATTTGAATTTTTCAAAAGCAGGTCTCAGGGCAGGTTTGTTTGGTGGTCACCAACTTGTGACTTCTGATCTCAAGTTGGGGAGTCAGGGAGGACCTCTCCATGTTAACTGTTAAATGGTTTGGGCAGGAATTGCTTGATAAATTAATTCCTAGAAATAATTATGTGTGAACTTTGACCTGGGAGTTGATTTCTACATTGAGATGTAATTAATCTTCACTAAGTATGTTAGTGAGGATTTGGGGTAAGAAATGGGGTAGTATTTCTAGAGTAGAAGCAGCTTGAAAACAGGACCACAGAGGCAGGAGTCACAGAGAATATTTAGTTGTGGACTTTCTCTGGAAAAATGGAGGCCCCTGAAAACAGATACTGCAGAGAGCTCTGGGCCTTTCCACAGTGCACTGAATGGGGATTTCGGACGTTTTATTCAGATATCAAGTGAAATACAGTTCAAAGAGGATAGAGAACTTAGGGACTTAGAATAATGATTGACATTTAGCAAACCCTCCGTAAATGTTAGCTCTTGTAATTAACTACTGTTTTCTAGAATATGTATGGAAACCCAGATCACTTGGCCAGGATGCAACACCTGCCCAGAAACAAAGGAAGCTCAATCACTTTTCAAATCCAAAGGAAAAGATTGGAGTATGTGTGGTTTAAAATATGTCTGCACTGAAGCAGGAGGATCACTTGAGCCCAGGAGTTCAAGACCAGCCTGGCAACACAGCAAGACTCCATCTCTATAAAAAATTTAAAAATTAACTAAGTGTGCTGGCATGTGCCTATAGTCTCAGCTACTCAGGTTGCTGAGATGGGAGGATTACTTGGGCACAGGAGGTAGCGGCTGCAGTGAGCCATGATTGAGTCACTGCACTCCAGCCTGGGTAAGAAAGTGAGACCCTGTCTCAAAAAAATAAAAAATGAAAAGAAAAGAAAAATGTCTACAAATTATTATTATTATTATACTTTAAGTTCTAAGATACATGTGCACAACATGCAGGTTTGTTACATATGTATACATGTGCCATGTTGGTTTGCTGAACCCATTAACTCATCGTTTACATTAGGTATTTCTCCTAATGCTATCCCTCCCCCTGCCCCCCACCCCACGACAGGCCCCCATGTGTGATGTTCCCCACCTTGTGTCCAAGTGTTGTCATTGTTCAATTCCCACCTATGAGTGAGAACATGCGGTGTTTCGTTTTCTGTCCTTGTGACAGTCTGCCCAGTTTCCAACTTCACCCATGTCCCTGCAAAGGACATGAACTCATCCTTTTTTATGGCCACATAGTATTCCATGGTATATATGTGCCACATTTTCTTAATCCAGTCTGTCATTGATGGACATTTTGGTTGGTTCCAAGTTTTTGCTATTCTGAATAGTGCCACAACAAACATCTGTGTGCATGTATCTTTATACTAGCATGATTTTTAATGCTTTGTGTATATGCCCAGTAATGGGATCACTGGATCAAATGGTATTTCTAGTCCTAGATCCTTGAGGAATTGCCACACTGTCTTCCACAGTGGTTGAACTAATTTACACTCCCACCAACAGTGTAAAAGCATTCCTATTTCTCCACATCCTCTCCAGCATCTGTTGTTTCTTGCCTTTTTAATGATTGCCATTCTAACTGGTGTGAGATGGTATATCATTGTGGTTTTGATTTGTATTTCTCTGATGGCCAGTGATAATGAGCATTTTTTCATGTGTCTGTTGGCTGCATAAATGTCATTTTTTGAGAAGTGTCTGTTCATATCCTTTGCCCACTTTTTGATGGAGTTGATTTTTTTTTCTAGTAAATTTGTTTAAGTTCTTTGTAGATTCTGGATATTAGCCCTTTGTCAGATGGGTAGATTGCAAAAATTTCTCCCATTCTGTAGGTTGCCTGTTCACTCTGATGGTAGTTTCTCTTGCTGTGCAGAAGCTCTTTAGTTTAATTAGATCTCATTTATCTATTTTGGCTTTTGTTGCCATTACTTTTGGTGTTTTAGTCATGAAGTTCTTGCCCATGCCTATGTCCTGAATGGTATTGTCTAGGTTTTCTTCTAAAGTTTTTATGGTTTTAGGTCTAACATTTAAGTCTTTAATCCATCTTGAATTAATTTTTGTATAAAGTGTAAGGAAGGGATCCAGTTTTAGCTTTCCACATACAGCTAGCCAGTTTTCCCAGCACCATTTATTAAATGGGGAATCCTTTCCCCATTTCTTGTTTTTGTCAGGTTTGTCAAAGATCAGATAGTTGTAGATGTGTGCTGTTATTTCTGAGGCCTCTGTTCTTTTCCATTGGTCTATATATCTGTTTTGGTACCAGCACCATGCTGTTTTGATTACTGTAGCCTTGTAGTACAGTTTGAAGTCATGTAGCATGATGCCTCCAGCTTTGTTCTTTTTGATTAGGATTGTCTTGGCAATGTGGGCTCTTTTTTGGTTCCATATGAACTTTAAAGTAGTTTTTTCCATTTCTGTGAAGAAAGTCATTGGTAGCTTAATGGGAATGGCATTGAATCTACAATTTACCTTGGACAGTATGGCCATTTTTATGATATTGATTCCTCCTATCCATGAGCATGGAATATTCTTCCATTTCTTTGTGTCCTCTTTTATTTCATTGAGCAGTGGTTTGTAGTTCTCCTTGAAGAGGTCCTTCACATTCCTTGTACAGTGGATTCTGAGGTATTTTATTCTCTTTGTAGCAATTGAGAGTGGGAGTTCACTCATGATTTGGCTCTCTGTTTGTCTGTTATTGGTGTATAGGAATACTTGTGATTTTTGCACACTGATTTTGTATCCTGAGACTTGGCTGAAGTTGCTTACCAGCTTAAGGAGATTTTGGGCTGAGACGATGGGGTTTTCTAAATATACAATCATGTCATCTGCAAACAGGGACAATTTGACTTCCTCTTTTCCTAATTCAATACTCCTTATTTCTTTCTCTTGCCTGATTGCCCTGGCCAGAACTTCCAAACTACATTGAATAAGAGTGGTGAGAGAGGGCATCCCTGTCTTATGCCAGTTTTCAAAGGGAATGTTTCTAGTTTTGCCCATTCAGTATGATATTGGCTGTGGGTTTTTCATATACAGCTCTTATAATATTTAGATATGGTCCATCAATACCTAGTTTATTGAGAGGTTTTAGAATGAAAGCACTGTTGAATTTTGTCAAGGCCTTTTCTGCATCCATTGAGATAATCATGTGGTTTTTGTCATTGGTTCTATTTACGTGATGGATTATGTTTGTTGATTTGCATATGTTGAACCAGCCTTGCATCCTAGGATGAAGCCCACTTGATCGTGGTAGGTACGCTGTTTGATGTGCTGCTGGATTCGATTTGCCAGTATTTTATTGAGGATTTTCGCATCGATGTTCATCAGGGATATTGGTCTAAAATTCCTTTTTTTCTGTTGTGTCTCTGCCAGGCTTTGGTATCAGGATGATGCTGGCCTCATAAAATGAGATAGGGAAGATTCCCTCTTTTTCTTTTGATTGGAATAGTTTCCGAAGGAATGGTACCAGCTCCTCTTTATACCTCTGGTAGAATTCGGCTGTGAATCCATCTGGTCCTGGACTTTTTTTGGTTGCTAGACTATTGATTATTGCCTCAATTTCAGAGCCTGTTATTGGTCTACTCAGAGATTCAACTTCTTCCTGGTTTAGTCTTGGGAGGGTGTATGTGTCCAGGAATTTATCCATTTCTTCTAGATTTCCTAGTTTATTTGTGTAGAGGTGTTTTGTTTGTTTGTTTGTTTTTGAGACAGAATCTTGCTCTGTCTCCCAGGCTGGAGTGCAGTGGTACAATCTCGGCTCACTGCAACCTCTGCCTCCCAGGTTGAAGCAATTCTCCTCCCTCAGCCTCCCGAGTAGCTGGCACTACAGGCTCATGCCACCAAGCCCGGCTAATTTTTTGTAGTTTTAGTACAGACATGGTTTCACCGTGTTAGCCAGGATGGTCTTGATCTCCTGACCTCGTGATCTGCCCGCCTTGGACTCCCAAAGTGCTGGGATTACAGGCACGAGCCACTGTACCCAGCCTGCGTGGAGGTGTTTATAGTGTTCCTTGATGGTAGCTTGTATTTCTGTGGGATCAGTGGTGATAATCCCATTTATCATTTTGTAGTGTGTGTATTTGATTCTTCTCTCTTTTCTTCTTTATTAGTCTTGCTAGTGGTCTATCAATTTTGTTGATCATTTAAAAAAACCAGCTCCTGAATTCATTGATGTATTGAAGCTTTTTTTTGTCTCTATCTCTTTTAGTTCTGCTCTGATCTTAGTTACTTCTTGCCTTCTGCTAGCTTTTGAATTTGTTTGCTCTTACTTCTCTAGTTCTTTTAATTGTGATGTTAGGGTGTCAATTTTAGATCTTTCTTGCTTTCTCTTGTGGGCATTTAGTGCTATAAATTTCCCACTACACACTACTTTAAATGTGTCCCAAAGATTCTGGTACATTGTGTCTTTGTTCTTATTGGTTTCAAAGAACATCTTTATTTCTGCCTTCATTTCATTATTTACCCAGTAGTCATTCAGGAGCAGATTGTTCAGTTTCCATGTAGTTGTGCAGTTTTGAGTGAGTTTCTTAATCCTGAGTTCTAATTTGATTGCACTGTGGTCTGAGAGACAGCTTGCTGTGATTTCTGTTGTTTTACCTTTGCTGAGGAGTGCTTTACTTCCAATTATGTGGTCAATTTTGGAATCAGTGCGATGTGGTGCTGAGAAGAATGTATATTCTGTTGATTTGGGGTGGAGAGTTCTGTAGATGTCTATTAGGTCCACTTGGTGCAGAGCTGAGTTCAAGTCTTGGCTATCCTTGTTAACCTTCTGTCTCATTGATCTGTCTAATATTGACAGTGGGGTGTTAAATTCTCCCATTATTATTGTGTGGGAGTCTAAGTCTCTTTGTAGGTCTCTAAGGACTTGCTTTATGGATCTGGGTGCTCCTGTATTGGGTGCATATATATTTAGGATAGTTAGCTCTTCTTGTTGAATTGATCCCTTTAGCTTTGTGTAATGACCTTCTTTGTCTCTTTTGATCTTTGTTGGTTTAAGGTCTGTTTTATCAGAGACTAGGATTGCAACTCCTGCCTTTTTTTGCTTTCCCTTTGCTTGGTAAATCTTTCTCCATCCTTTTATTTTGAGCCTATGTGTGTCTCTGCACATGAGATGGGTCGGGTCTCCTGAATACAGCACACTGATGGGTCTTGACTCTTTATCCGATTTGCCAGTCTATGTCTTTTAATTGTGGTATTTAGCCCATTTACGATTAAGGTTATGTGTGAATTTGATCCTGTCATTACAATGTCAGCTGGTTATTTTGCCCGTTAATTGATGCAGTTTCTTCCTAGCATCGATGGTCTTTACAATTTGGCATGTTTTTGCAGTGGCTGGTACTGGTTGTTTCTTTCCATGTTTAGTGCTTCCTTCAGGAGCTCTTGTAAGGCAGGTCTGGTGGTGACAAAATCTCAGCATTTGCTTGTCTGTAAAGGATTTTATTTCTCCTTCACTTATGAAGCTTAGTTTGGCTGGATATGAAATTCTGTGTTGAAAATTCTCTTCTTTAAGAATGTTGAATATTGGCCCCCACTCTCTTCTGACTTGTAGAGTTTCTGCAGAGATCCGCTGTTAGTCTGATGGGCTTCCCTTTGTGGGTAACCCGACCTTTGTCTCTGGCTGCCCTTAACATTTTTTCCTTCATTTCAACCTTGGTGAATCTGACAATTATGTGTCTTGGGATTGCTCTTCTCAAGGAGCATCTTTGTGGCGTTCTCTGTGTTTCTTGAATTGAATGCTGGCCTGTCTTGCGAGGTTGGAGAAGTTCTCCTGGATAATATCCTGCAGAGTGTTTTCCAACTTAGTTCCATTCTCCCCATCACTTTCAAGTACACCAATAAAATGTAGATTTAGTCTTTTCACATAGTCCCATATTTCTTGGAGGATTTCTTTCTTTCTTTTTACTCGTTTTTTCTCTAATCTTGTCTTCTCACTTTATTTCATTAATTTGATCTTCAATCACTGATGCCCTTTCTTCCACTTGATCGAATCAGCTATTAAAGTTTGTGCATGGGTCATGAAGTTCTTGTGCCATATTTTTCAGCTCCATCAGGTCATTTAAGATCTTCTAGTTAGCCATCCATTTAAACTTTTTTCAAGGTTTTTAGCTTCCTTACGCTGGATTAGAACATGCTCCTTTAGCTCAGAAAAGTTTTTTTATTACGAACTTCTGTAGCCTACTTCTATCAAATCATCAAAGTCATTCTCCATCCAGCTTTATTCCATTACTGGTGAGGAGCTGCAATCCTTTTTAGGAGAACAGGTGCTCTGATTTTTAGAATTTTCAGCTTTTCTGCTCTGGTTTCTCCCCATCTTTGTGGTTTTATCTACCTTTGTTCTTTGATGTTGGTGACCTACAGATGGGGTTTTGGTGTAGATGTCCTTTTTGTTGATGTTGATGGTATTCCTTTTTGTTTGCTAGGTTTCCTTCTAACAGTCATGTCCCTCAGCTGCAGGTCTGTGGGAGTTTGCTGGAGGTCCACTCCAGACCCTGTTTGCCTGGGTATCACCAGCAGAGACTGCAAAACAGCAAATATTGCACAATAGCAAATACTGCAGAATAGCAAATATTGCTGCCTGATCCTTCCTCTGGAAGCTTTGTCCCAGAGGGGCATCCACCTATATGAGGTGTCAGTCGGCCCCTACTGGGAGATGTCTCTCAGTTAGGCTACATGGGAGTCAGGGGCCCACTTGAGGAGGCAGTCTGTCCATTCTCAGAGCTCAAACAGTGTGCTGAGAGAACCACTGCTCTCTTCAGAGCTGTCAGACAGGGACGTTTAAGTCTGCAAAAGTTTTTGCTGCCTTTTTTCAGCCTTGCCTTGGCCCCAGAGGTGGGGTCTACAGAGGCAGCAGGCCTTGTTGAGCTGCAATGGGCTCTGCCCAGTTTGAGCTTCCCAGCCACTTTGTTTACCAACTCAAGCCTCAGCAATGGTGGACGTCCCTCCCCCTGCCAGGCTGCTGCCTTGAGGATCGATCTCAGACTGCTGTACTAGTAGTGAGTAAGGCTCCATGGGCATGGGACCCGCCGAGCCAGGTGTGGGATATAATCTCCTGGTGTTTCGTTTGCTAAGACCATTGGAAATGCACAGTATTTGGGTGCAAGTGTCCTGATTTTTCAGGTATAGTCTGTCATGGCTTCCCTTGCCTAGGAAAGGGAAATCCTCTGGCCCCTTGTGCTTCCTGGGTGAGACAATGCCCTGCCCTGCTTTGGCTCACCCTCCATGGGCTGCACGCACTGTCCAACCAGTCCCAATGAGATGAACCAGATACCTGGGTTGGAAATGCAGAAATCACCATCTTCTGCGTTGATCATGCTGGGAGCTGCAGACCAGAGCTGTTCCTATTTGATCTTCTTGGAACCGAGAGACAAATGTATGCAAATTCTTAAACACCCCTCCAATGAGGAAATAGAATCTGTTTCTCTTCTCCCTGACTATGAACTTGCCTTAGTGACTCACTTCTTTTTTTAAGAGAAGAGGTCTCTCTCTGGAGTGCCATGGCACGATCATAGCTCACTGCAGCCTTGAACTCCTGGGCTCAAGTGATCCTCCTGCCTCAGCCTCTTGAGTAGCTAGGACTACAGGTGCATGCCACCATGCTCAGTTAATTTAAAAAATAATTTTTGTTAGGCAGTGTCTAGCTATGTTGTTCAGGCTGTGACTCACTTCTAATCAATAGAATGCTTGAGAAGTGAAACTATAATTTCTAAGGGCTAAGTCATAAAAAGTAATAAAGCTTTGGTCTCTCTCTTGCTCTCTCTCAACATGTCTTAGGAGCTGAGTCACCAAGTTGAAAGTTCACCTACTCTGAAGAAACCATGCTAGAGAAACCATGTGGTGATCCCACGTATTGAAAGAGATACCAGAGGAGCTCCAGAGGTTCCAGCTCCCAGTTTTTTGAGTTATCCTAGGCTGGGTACCTGATGTGTGAGTAAGTAGCCTTTGAGAGGCCTCCAGCCTCAGCCACAGTCTGATTACAAATTTCTCATTTCTTGAGAAAGAATTGCCTAGTTTAGCCCAGTAAACCCCCAGAATCTTGAGGGATAATACCACTAAATTTGGGGGAGGATTATTAAGCAGGAAAAGACAACTGGAATAATGTTCTTACCTCCTGCTGTACTTAAAAAAATTGTTTTAAGTTAGCTACATTGCCTACTGTAAAAAGGGAGTCATTTATACTGAAATTTCTTTCATGCTCATGCCTTTAAATGACTAACAAATTATGGGATTTAGGGAAGAAGTTGATACGTAGGATAGGGATTTCGTTTATTTTAATTCAGGCTTATGACTGACTTTTAGAAACAGAAAAGATTTTCCAAATCTCTTCCTCAGAGCAAATTTTTTTTGTATGTAAGGGCTTTGAGATATCTACTATCTGATTGTATGTGGAATGGCTCACAAGATTGTACTTTTTGACGGATGATAGATGGAACATCCAAATAGTCTGAATTTGAGACTGCAAGGAGGAAGGACGCTACGGCTTTCTTCAAGGTGCTAATGGTTAGGCTGTGGAAAACACATGGATTGAGCAGATGGCACTTATTCCCAGCCAAGGACCAGGCTTCCATTCAGTGGCATTAAAAGATGTTTTAAAATGTCAGCCTTCCCCATGGAATATTTATTCCCTGTGTATGTTTATTCATAAACATGATGTTTATTACATATTTATATATATAATATATATTAATATATTACATACAATATATTATTTATCTATAATATAATATATATTATTTATCTATAATATAATATTATTTATATATAATATTATGATCAAGTTGGGTTAATTCCAGGAATGCCTGAGCAATGTGAGGAGGGTGGCTGCATGGGGATATGGTGGTAGCAACAGGAGATTGGTATGTAGCCAACACAGGATATTGCACAGTTATATAGAATCTAACACAGTTATATAGAAGAGATTGACCCAATAAGTAAATATATTGAGGATAATGGAAGGCAGATTTCTCGCTATTGGAGAAAGGAGTTACAAATATGCAAAGGAAAAAAAAAAAGAATGAACTTTGTGGTGTTGGCTTGGAACTGGAGGTATCAGTATAAACTCATCATTTTTATATGTATATAGATATATTGATGTAAAGAGAGAGAGAAAAATAAAAAATGCAGTTGTGTGTGTACACATGTATTCCCTAGCACTGTCCACTGAGAAAGCCTGAGACAGTAACACTTTAAAATAGATGAACACAGCACTCTTTGGAATAATGAGTGATTCCAGGCTCAAGGCAGGGAAGTAATGAAACTTTATTTACACAAACAAGTAGTATGCTGGATTTCGCCAGCATGCCATATATATATACACATATATACACACATACATATATATACACACACACACATATATATACATACATATATATATTTTTTGCTTTTATTTTAGGTTCAGGGATACATGTGTAGGTTTGTTATGTAGGCAAACTCGTGTCACAGAGATTTTTTGTACAGACTATTTTGTCACCCAGGTACTAAGCCTAGTACCCAGTAGATATTTTTTCTGATCCTCTCCCTCCTCCCACCCTCCACCCTCAAGTAGGCCCCAAGTGTCTGTTGTTCCCCTCTTTGTGTCCATGTGTTCTCATCATTTAGCTTCCACTTTTAAGTGAGAACATGCGGCATTTGCTTTTCTGTTCCTGCATTAGTTTGCTAAGGATAATGGCCTCCAGCTCCATCCATGTTCCTGCAAAGGACATGATCTTGCTCTTTTTATGGCTGCATAGTATTCCATAGTGTATATGTACCACATTTTCCTTATCCAATCTGTCATTGATGGACGTTTAGGTTAATTCCATATCTTTGCTATTGTGAATAGTGCTGCAATGAACATATACGTGCATATGTCTTTATGGTGGAATGATTTCTATTCCTTTGGGGATATACCCCAATAATGGGATTGCTGGGTTAAATGGTAGTTCTGTTGACTCTTTGAGGAATCACCACACTGCTTTCCACAATGGTTGAACTAATTTACACTCCCACCAATAGTGTATAAGTGTTCCCTTTTCTCTGTAACCTCTCCAGTATCTGTTATTTTTTTTACTTCTTATAGCCGTTCTGACGCAGCATGCCGTATTTTGCCATGCCCTATTCTAACATACTCAGGGTGATGGGGTATTATGTCAGCTATTGACTTTCAAATTGTTCAGGAAATAAAAAACTCTCTATATTAGTCTTGCAACTTTTCTGTGAGGTCAAAATTATTTCAAAATAAAAATTATCATTAAAATTAAAGACATTTTCAGACCAACAGATTAAGAAAGCTCACCATTCATGTGCTCTTACAGAAAGAACTGCAAAGAATAAGTATCTACTTTAGGAAAAACAAGATTGAATGAGGAAGAAAAAACAGTGCTTTGGAACAATTGTTAATTGTTAAACATATTGCTAAATAAATATTGACTAATTCTGAAAAGACTAATTTTGGAGTGTTAAAAAACAGTTAACAATAGCAAAAGGATAGCAAAATAGGGGGCAAGTTTTTCTCAGGTCTTTGTGTCATTTGAGAAGGTGTATTGAGTAGCTTTAAACTTTGTTTAGTCTAAAATCTGCAAAAGAATAGGTACAGAAATTCAATCAAAATAGAGAACGAAAAAGGGAATAAAGAAAAACTATCAATCTAATATGTGACAAGAAATGAAGAAAAATAAACAAGGAAGAAGATAGTTTATTTAAAAACCCACAAATAAAATGGTGGGAATAAGTCTAACTATATCAGTCATTTATAATATCCAGAAATTTATGTTTGCCAATTAAAAGACAGATTGGATTTAAAATAATCCAGCCATATTCTGTTAGCAAGAGACTTACCTAAACTAAAGACATAGAAAATTTGACAGAAAAGGGATGAAAGTTTTTCAGGTGTATCAGATAGAATGCTTTTGGCAATAGGCAATGGAATACCTAACTAAAACAGGCTTAAATAACAAGGCCGTATGTTGACTCATGTTGCAAGAAATCTTGAGGTAGGTGGTTCTAAGGTTGGTTCTAAAGCTCTAAAGCTCAATGGTGCCATCAAATATCCAGGCACTTTGTAAATTTCTGAGAGATTAGCCTTCAAGGTTACAAAATGGCTGGTCACATCCTACCTGATAACATTAAAAAAAAAAAAAAAAAAAAAAAAAAAAAAAGAAGGAGAAAAAGGATTTCTTCTCAAATGTCTGTATTTATTGGGGAAGAAAGTGTTTCCCAGGAGCAGACAATGGACTTCCCTTTATATCTCTTCCTAGAACTGGGTCACATGGTCATCCCTAAACCAATCCCACTAGAAGGGAATTAGATTACTAAAACTGGCTTAGTCCAAGCATCAATCAGGTGTGGGTCTAAAGGACATCTATTTTACCTAAACACTTTGCTACTTAGTATCTAAACAAAATTGAAATTCGCCTAGCAAGGAAAAAAAGAGTATGTTAGAGTAAGTAATCAATCTATTTGAAGTATCTGCCGCACTTGGCAAGTGGTCATAGAAATGTTAATATAAGACAAAATGGACATTAGGGCAATGAGAATACAGCAGAAAGAATGACACTCACTAATGACAAAAAGGAACAATTCACTGGGAAGATATAAAAATTTTGAAACTGGAGGCTGGGTGTGGCGGCTCATGCCTGTAATCTCAGCACTTTAGGAGGCTGAGGTGGGAGGATCACTTGAGCCCAGAAGTTCAAGACATGCCTGGGCAACATAGTGAGACCCTGTCTCTTAAAACAAAAGATAAAAACCTTGAAACTATAGCCTCAAATTAAGCAAAATCAAAAGAAGATAAGCAGAAAGTGGCAATATCACAAGGAAAAATTAACAAATCATCTACCAGGTATGAAAGTCTCTATTTTCCCATACAATCACTACCAGAGCTTTGTTATTCAGGCCATATAAATATGATATGGTTAACTTGGCCTTGAGGTAGACCTGGATTCAAACATAAGAGTCAACAGTAATCTCTGCTGAAGGTGGGAGAGGTAAGGCAAAGGCAAGATCAATGAGAGATGCTGCTATGAGTTGTCAGCAGCCAATATTTCCAGCAGCTGGGGAATGGGTTTATAACCCTGAAGAAGGGATCCAAGCAGAGAGCATTGCAGTATGCAGTATGAAAGTATAGCATAATATTGAACTCTACAGCAAGACAGCCTGGGTTTGTATCCTAGCTTGACCATTCTCTAGCTGTGTGGCCTTGGGCAAGATATTTAACCTTGATATTTTCTTGATAACCAAGATATTTTCTATGTCTTTAGTTAGGTAAGTCTCTTGTTAACCAGTTAGGTTAGGCATGTCTCTTGTTAACCAGTTTCCTCATAGTAAAGTGGAAATAATATTAATTGTCTTATAAGTTTGTTGTGAGAATTAAATGAGTTACTATACTGTTTTGTGAACTGTAGATCCTACTGTAATAATGGGTTGTAAAATCAATTTGTGAATTTCAGTCTGTTTTTTTCATGAAATATAATATAATCAATACTTTTATGATAAGATTTTCTATTGGCAAGCTATAGGGAAACAGGTACTCTCATACATTGCTGGTGGCAGTGTAAAATGGTACAGTTGCTATTGCGGTAGACTGTTACAAAATGCTGCCCCCATGACTTCTACTTTCCTGTATTCATACCCAGTGTAGTCTCTCTATTAGTCCATTCTCACATTGCTATAAAGAAATCCCTGAGACTGGGTAATTTACAAAGAAAAGTGGTTTAATTGGCTTACAGTTCTGCAAGCTGTACAGGAAGAATGTCTGCAGAAGTCTCAGGAAACTTACAATCATGGTGGAAGGCAAAGGGTAAGCAAGCAGACATGCCTTCACATGGTCAGCGCAGGAGGAATAGAGAGAAGGGGAAGGTGCTACACACTTTTAAGCAATCAGATTTCATGAAAACTCATTCACTATCACAAAAACAGCAAAGGAGAAATCAGCCCCCATGATCCAGTCACCTCCCACCAGGCCCCTCCTCCAATACTGGAGATTACAATTTGACCTGAGACTTGGGCAGGGACACAAATCCAAACCATATCAGTCTCCTTCCATGTGAATGAATATGAACTAGCCCTGTGACTTGCTTTTACCCATCAAATGGGGAAGCAATGTTATGTGACCTCAAAGCCCATGCCTTAAGAAGACTTGCAGTTTAAATTTTTGCTCACTGTGAAGCCAGGGCCATATAAAGTCTAGGCTACCCTGCCTGAGAGACCACATCAAAGGAAGGCCCTGTATTCTAACCATCCTAGCTGAGGGGCCAGGTATGAGTGAGGCCATCTTAGATCTTCTAGACCACATAGCAGCCATATAAGCAAGCTTAACCGGCACCTCAGATAGCAGAGATGAACCATCTTGGCTGATTCCTGCCCAGCCAACTCACAGAGTTGTGGTAAATATAAAATGGTTGTGTTTTAAGCCATTATATTTTGGAATGGTTTGTTATCTAACCAGATAACTGAAACACCTATAGAAAGAAATTTGCAATATATAAGGAAAGTGTATGTGCATTTACTCTTTAACCTGTCATTCCCACATCTAGGGATTTACACTGAAAATATACTCCCCCAAAAAACAAACAAATAACCAGACAAACATGTCCAAGGTTACTCAACGTGACATTATTTGTAATTGCAAGATATTAGAGATGCCCTAAATGTCAGGCCTAAGAGATGAGTTAAATAAACTCTATATATCCATACTTCAGTGAACTGGGCAGCTGTAAAAAATAATGAGGAAGATCTCTGTGATCTGATATGGAATAACTTAGAGCATATATTAAATGTAAAAGTCAAAGTATAACTGTGTATAGATAGAGATATAGATTACTTATTTATAGCATGTTACCTATTGTATGAAAAGAAGAAAAAGTCATACACAAAACACACATTTTTGCCAAAAGAAAACAGGGAAACTATATTCCAGAAACTGATGATATGCTTACCTGGTTACTTACAGATATAGTAGAGATGGAGTGAGAGGATTAGGGGACTTCTCTGAATATCTTTATATGGTTTTGATTTCTGAGTGTCAAAATTTTATCATTTCCAAAAAGAAAGTCAACAAGTATGAGGAAAAACCCTAAAATTGAATCCAAACAGAAATGATGACCCTGATTATGTGTCTTATAACAAAACTATACTCAGGAAAAAAGTATTCCAAATAACTTTTGAGCCTAGTAATCTTACTATACACCCTCGATAGTTTCTATTCAGTGGATAAAAAGAACTACAGAGAAATCTTACAGTTTATTTAGTAGATTTGTTGTTGATAATTGTATTGGTGTTTGTCTTAGTCTATTCAGTTTTGCTATAACAAAGTACCATAGACTGGCTAGCTAATAAATAACAGAAATGTGTTTCTCATAGTTCTGGAGTCTGGGAAGTCTAAGATCAAGGTGCCAGCAGATTTCATGTCTACAGAGGGCCCAAATTGCTGATTTACAGATGGTCATATTCTTGCCATGCCTTCCCATGGCAAAAGGCAGAGAGGAGCCCTCTGGGTTCTCTTTTATAAGGGCACTAATCTGACTTATGAGGGCACCACCCTTATGACCTAATCACTTCCTAAAGGTGTCACTTCCTAATACCCATCACATTAGGAGTTAGGATTTAACATACGAATTTGGGGGGATACAAGCATTCAGCTTGTAACAGAGTTCCAATACCAAACTATGTTGTGTGTACTGAAGGATTGAGAAAATAAGTAAATATATTAATGTTCTTGGGAAACAAAGTTCATACTTTGAGATAAGGTTCATACAAGAGAATCATATGAGAAGAAGATCATAAGAATCATTCAAATATGAAATGGTAGGAGAGAAAGAACCTGTGGTGACTGACTGAAATTAAAGCTATTTCCTAACCTGTCCACAAAACTGAACTGAAGAGTTAGGCTTATACTATTTATTTCTGCACAGTCTTCATTTTATATTTTTCCCTTGTGAAAGCATTTTTTTAGGCTTCAAAGGAAATACTTTTGTCTTCTAGTATAATAGTAATATAAACAAATTATTCCTTGAGCTGCATGATCTGAGGTCATTGTAGCAACCAAGAAGAAAGGTGAGATTAGATGTTTGAGTAAAACTTCTGGAAACATCTTTCTGTCTTTATTATTCAAGAATTTAGTGGAGATGTGTCTGGGTGACACAGACTGACACAGACAGTTCTGGAAGTGAGCCCAGAACTCAATGAGTTCTTTTAATTTTCAAGTTGAATTCTGACAGTTTTTGTTGTTTTTCTTTAAATTTGATTACCACATTGACTCCGTCGCTACATTTCCAGGCAGTCCATAATCCAATAAAAACGTCCTGCCTCAGGCTTTGATGGATCTAGGATTTGGAGCTTTTAGATAATAAATATCTGTGATATTTGTAAAGGTGTGCCACTGTTCATCTCTTTCCAACTCAGCATTCAGTGAAATCACACTAGGAACTTCATCAGCTGTAGTGAGAATATTTACATCGTGGAATTGACAAACACTACAAATCAGGGCCTGAGTTATTGCTTTGTTGGTTATCTGGACTTAAAGTGATGGAGAATATGCTAACAGGGCAGATTATTTAAAAGTGGGTCACATCTATAGCTATTACATTGTAAAAAGCACAAACAATTGAGGAAATATTCTTCCAGTATTTGAAAATTTTTATCCAGTTTAGTAAAGAAGGAATTATGTCATTGACAAATAAGGGTTCTGACATATATCTGCATTGCTTCACTTTCATTTCACTTGTTAATGTAAACAAAAGTGTCAACTTACATTTATGTCAAAACTATACTCATTCCTCAATGGCAACCATAGGTTGGCTATGGCTTTTTAAAATATAGATATAGATATAGATATATATCTCCAACACAAACTTTATCATTAAATGAGTTATGTTTGTCTTGCACTAATAAACTTTTATTTCACTCAAATTAGAGCAATAATCTTCCATACTTAAGTATCTTCCCTGCCCAATAATTCAAAGAAACAAAATCCAGAATGATTAGTATAGATAGAAGTGTGGGAAAAATCTTTGAAACATTGTTTGAGAATCAATCAGCTATTTAGAAATTACAATGAAGTATTACACATTCTGTTATTATTTGTAAATTATGTGTTATCCAACCATTATGTCAGTAAAATTTATAATAAACATAACACACATGGAAACTTTGTTTCAAAAATCTGGTTGCTCAATATTTAACAGCCATTACTGGTAGGTATCGTGCATGATATAGTATGGTAATAAAATACTGTGTGTTTCTATTTTTAAAAATGTGATCTAGATTATACTGAGAATGAATGTTTGTCTTGAGACATACACATGTGTGTTCAATTCAATGGTTACCTAATTGCATGATGAGGAAAGGTCTTTACACAAACATGGAAAGATCAAGTCTACTCTGGACTCTTTTGGAGATGCCACCTCCACCTCCCACTCAACCGTAGTATTGGTGAAACAAAATTACTTCTGTTTGGGAAAATGCATCATTAGTAATTACTGTCCTGGTCAATTGAGGGGTATGGAGACTGTCCCTATGGAGGTTTGAAGATAAAAGCTCCCAAAAGGTACCTGAGCATAGGGAGTGAGGCCAAGGACTGTGATGTGTCCATCAGGGGGCTCCCTCTGAGGGCAGAACTTCTTGGAGTACTTTTCCCTTGATTTATGACCATGTCTTATTTTGGGGTGACTGGGCCAGGAGTTTCAGGAGCAAAATGAGGTGGAGTGGTGAGTGTGAGGTACCTACAACTCACTGATTCAGGACAGAAGGGAAAGCAGCCCTTTCCCTCCTTTATGCCTCAATGGGAGAAATGGGGAGGCTGATGCTGGTTGGTAGAGAAGTTCAAAGGAGCACGATGCTAGGCTACAGCAGTTTGTAGAGAAACCAAAAAGGGGAAATTAGATGAAGTAGGGAAAGGGAAGTTCAGCCCAAAAATGCAGACATGGGCTGTTATGTTAAGATGAGCTGTGGCTGTGAGGTGGAAGGAGAACCAAGGAACAGTGATATGAACACGGCCACTTCTACAGCAGAAGGCCACCCCAGCCCCAGGCCCTGAGAAGACACGTGCTTCCCAGGAAGAAGGGGTCAGAAGGCAGATACCCACAGGAGACAGAGAATTGTGAGAGGATAAGCATTCTTCAAGTGAACAGGGAGAAAATAACTTACAGGAAACAAAGTACTGCAGGAGCTAATGCTGTTCAACAATTTGCCCCTTCTAGAACTTCCCTTCCTTGGCTTTGAAGACCTGCCATCCTGATCCTCTGATAGCTCCTTCCCAGTCCACCCAGGCGTGATAAGCAGACCTCAGGTGGTAAGACACGTTGTTGATAATTAAATAAACCCTCGAAAGTAATCCAGAAATGCCTCTGACTTTATTTCTTATACAATAATTATGTGAGGAAAAAGAGAAACTTTTTGCTGAGTTCTGGAACCCCAAACTCAGGGGAGAGTGGGAGAGGAGGAATGCTGATTTTACTTGTGGTTTGGGATCAGATGGAAAGGCCCTGGGGAGAAACGGTCACCAAGTTTGGCTGAGGGCGCTTGTCCTCCCCTCCTCCGCATGCAGGGGTCCAGAGCAGTTTGGATCAGATGATGAGCGCCATCTGCAGGTAGCAAGCTGGAGGCAGGAGAAAAATACCTGTATACTGTTTAGAATTATTATAGAGCCGAAATAAAAGCCAGGTAAACCATTTGGCCCATCTCTGGTTCTCTTCATTCTGAAATTCAGCCCGATCCTGTAACCCCACAACTTGCTGCCTGGCTCCTTTTTCCCCTTCACGGTCACATTTCTGCAAAGAGCCTGTTACGCTCGCTGCTTCCACTTCCTTCCCTCCCTTTCAGTCCTCAGAAGCTGCCATCTCCCTCTACTCCCTCCTCTCCAGGAGACGATGCGTGCGGGTCCCCAGCAGTCCAGCAGACACTTCTCTGACCTGAAGTATCGGTAGCACTGGAATGATAATCCCCTCCCAACTCGACTTGCAACACTGCTTTATTTGGGGTCAAGGAAACACACAGCCCCAGCTTCTCTCCCACCACTTGGCCTCCCCTCTTGCAGATGCCACTATTATCCAGCCACTTGCACGGGCTATCTATGGCTGACCATGGAGTCATCCTTGAGCTTTTCCTTCTCTCAAGGCTCACATTCTTCAGCAAGTCCTGCTTTCACTATTAATTGAGATCCTCCTTTTAGTTCTTCTCTGCCAGCATCCCAGTCTCAGCCACCCTTGTCTCTCACCTGGGACACTATGGTAGCCACTTGGCTGACCTCTCTGCCTCCACTCTAGCCACCACGTAGCAGCCGGAGTGATCCTGTACGCGTGAATCACACCGTGGAACTCCGCTTCCTAACCCTCCAAGCTCCCTCCCCCTCCATATCCTTGGGGTTATCAGGTTACATGTCACGGCCCCATAAACCCTCCCTGAGCCACCATAGCTGGGCTAGGAGCCACTCCTCATCTGTTCCAGGAACACATGTACATTATTTCCCAGAGCACCTATTCCCCGCTGTGTTCACCATAGCTCCGTGATCTCAGTGAGAGCTCAGTGAGTGAGTTCATGGCGCCTAGTAAATATTCCACAAAAAAACCTGTGAGTGTAATTGTTTCTCCCACATTTCTAGACGTGTAATACTAACAGATTAAGGAACAGAAAGCCAAACAGGGAAAGCAACGTAAAATTCTGATAATCACATTGATTGCTGAAAAAGCCCCCAAATAGGCAGCAAACATTCTAAAAGGGCCACAGTTTGCGAGTCATTTTATTCTTTTGTAAAGGGTCGGCCTGCGGCAAAAATTAAATGATCTTTGTGTTTGGCCAAGGTCTGGTGCCCCAAAGCTGCCGACTTGATCTGCAGTTGGGGTGAGCGGCAGGCAGTGGGGCCGGAGTTAGGAGGGGGTGTGGGAGCCCGCGGAGCACAGGTGAACGGAGGCCGCCTTCCCGGGGCGCCGCTGGCCAGCCCCAAAGGGTTACTTTGGCCTTGGCTGTGGGCCGAATGCGAAGGTGGGGAGGTGGGCGGGGGATGACTCGGCCATTCCTGGGTCCGCTGTCTTAGGCTGAAGGCAAAAGGAAACCAAGGCCTGGGAGTTTTCCAGGAAACGAAAGCGAAAGAGTCAAAGTTAGCGGCCCGGAGTTGGCGCGGCCCCTGCAGTCCGGCGGAGAGCGGTGCTGAGGATGGCTGTGCCGGGCTCCTTCCCGCTGCTGGTCGAGGGCTCTTGGGGCCCCGACCCCCCGAAGAACTTGAGCACCAAATTGCAGATGTACTTCCAGAGCCGGAAGAAGTCGGGAGGCGGCGAGTGTGAGGTCCACCAGGATCCCAGGAGCCCGTCCCGCTTCCTGGTGCTCTTCTACCCGGAGGACGGTGAGGGGCGCGAGGGGTGGGGTGAGGAGGGGGCGCCTCTGCCCTCCCTCCAGGGAGATGGCGGCGGGGCGCACACCGGAGGGGGACCCGCCCGGCTCCGGCGGGTGCTGTAGCGGAGGTGGCCGAGCCGGGGGCGGGGGCGGGGGCGACAGAATGGACTCCGAGCGCTCCCGGGGCGCTGCGGTTCCCCGGCGCCCTGCGTTTCCAGGCGCTTAACGGCGCGGCCCGGAGGTGGCGGCGGAACAGCGCAAGTGACTCTTTATCCCTCGATCATTTTCTGTCTTTCCCTGTTGTGGTGGTGTTATTGTTTGTTGTTGTTGTGAAGTGAGTCTATCCTCTTGTCATCCTTTTCTGTCTTTTCCTTTTCTTTAAGAAACGTGACAAGTCACAGAGATTCCTCGTGGGGCTTGGAGATTTCCAGAGGTCCTGGGGTCACTTGGGAGAGGGGCAGAGGCGCTGCCTAAAATCACACGGCCTGAATGTCAACGTAGAGCCGTCACAGCAGCCACATTGTCGACGGCCTGCCGGGGCCTCTTCCCTGAGTCTCTAGTGCTCAGATTGGGAGCAAGGACGATATTCTGAAGTGACAGTGGGTTGGGAGATTTGAGCTTTGGAGGAGGAAAGTCGGCAAAGTTCCCTCCTTACAGGCCATTAAGGGGCTTTTTCCCTTCTTCCCCACTACTCCCCACTCCCCTACTCCCCACTACTTGGTGGGTCAAGAGCCCACCGATGATCTGCTGGCTCAAGGGCCTCCCTGGTCTGCAATGGGAAGCCTGTGACCTGCAGCTCCCAGAATGGGCGCCTTTTCCACTGGCATCTTATGGATGGTGACCCACTGGGATCTAGTCAACCCCTAATTCCGCTTTCTTGTCTCTGGATTTGGAGAAGCGTTTGGGCCAGAGGAGAAGCAGGGAGGCTGAGGCTGAGGCCGTGCAATTAGAGGGCCCCAGAAGGGATCTAAAAAGGAAAAATGAAACAGAAAAAGAAAGGTGCACAGAAGGAAGGAAGGAAGGAGGGGGACAGGAGACATGATTGGCTCATGGCCCTTATGAAAACAAAATACCATGTTTTCCTAGGATTAATTTCACCAAGGAGTGCTCAGAAGGGCAACTATGTGATCTTTTCCCTTTAGGGTGTCACTTTCCCTTGAGAGTTTTCCCCACTTTGACTTCAGAAGTCAACATCACCATCGATCTGGCCCTTAAGGATGCTTCTTTCTTCTTTAGATTCCATTATCCTTAGAAGTAGGTCTTACCCATCTGAATCACCTGGAGAGCAGGTTAACCAGGCACCTTCCCAGCTCTGTTTTAGAGATTCAGGTTCAGTGAATGTGGGGTGGGTGGTAAGTATGTGTTTCACCGGCATCCCAGGTGACCTTGGTGTGTTAAAGTTTCAGAATTTCTGTAGTTTGCTGACAACCCCAAATGAATAAAAATACAAATATCACAAAATATAATTTTGTGATGATAAAATAACTCAATTCTAGCCCTCCAAGCAGAAAAGATTTTAGTCTTACTTCTGGGCTATCATCCTTGACCAGCCCCAGCCCACAACTCCTCTTCCTCCACCCCCAGGCTGCTCCAGTGGCCCCTCTTGTCTTACTCCCCAGCACAGATGACCCAAAACTTATTAAAACTCACAACCGGCCAGGCGCGGTGGCTCATGCCTGCAATCCCAGCACTTTGGGAGGCCGAGACGGGCGGATCACAAGGTCAGGAGATCAAGACCATCCTGGCCAACATGATGAAACCCCATCCCTACTAAAACACACAAAAAAATTAGCCGAGCGTGGTGGTGTGCGCCTGTAGTCCCAGCTACTTGGGAGGCTGAGGCAGGGGAATCTCTTGAACCAGGGAGGTGGAGGTTGCAGTGAGGAGAGATCGCACCACTGCACTCCAGCATGGCGACAGAGAAAGACTCCATCTCAAAAAAAAAGCAAAACAAAACAAAGCAAAACAAAAAACAAAACAAAACAAAACAAAAACAAACTCAAAACCTAATATGGTCAAAGTTCTTGGGGGTGGAAAATCCCTAGTCAGTTTCAGTTTCCTACTTGAGGAACCACTTTCTCAGTAACAAGGGTCAGGAATTTGCTGACAATGAATGACCTACCCTTGAAGTCCCCGAAGTGCATTCTTCTTCTGCAGAGGATATTCTCCACTTTCCACCCTCCATGCCAGGAAATGGCCTCAACAGGTACGGGCCCATAGCATAACCTGATTTGATTCATATAAACCTAATAGGCAGATAATAAGAATGAGCCCACCAGCACTTGTCTATATTTATTCGTGTATAGCAAATAGAAATGAATGGGAAGCTGTATCTCACTTTTATACAGTTCACAGGATTTCTGAAAAGTTGGTGTAAATTGACATAACATTTTAAACCCTGTTTCAGATGTGTCTATTTTATCATACATTACCAACATATCTCCATTAACCTTACAAATAGACAAGAAAACTAAGGCTTTGTAAGTACGGCTTATTAGGAAACATGGTCAATATTAAAAGTCAGTTTAAGGATGCAATTCAAATCCATGTCTGCTTGCTAAACTTTTCCTCTTTTACTTCACGTAGCCTCTCTTGAGAAACCGACGAAGCCATTGATGGATGGTAACGCAGCCCATAGAAATCATAGAATAATTTTGTAAATAAAGATTGCTTGTCATTTGGCCGTTTTTCCCCCTTTTGGACATTTCAGTTCGGCAGAAGGTTCTGGAGAGAAAAAATCATGAGTTAGTATTGCAAGGAAAAGGAACATTCAAATTAACTGTCCAGTTACCTGAAACCGCAGATGAAATCCATCATGTCTTTGAGGAGGAACTTCTAACACAGGCAAGTAAACTTTAGGCATGAATAAAAGGGATTTAGGTCTTCCAAGGTGTGTGAAATGAGAATCACAATGAGGAAAATACAGTGGAAAGAAATGTATGAAGCAAACTGCAGTGAGGAAAGCAGATTACAAATGTAGGGGGAGTGAGGGCAGTGGTAGGGTAGGGTAGTATGGGATAAAGTAAGAGGGGGTACTTCTTTTTTTTTTTTTTTTTTTTTTAATGCAGTCTTGCTCTGTCACCCAGGCTGGAGTGCAGTGGTGTGATCTCGGCTCACTGCAACCTCCGCCTCCTGGCGATTCTTCTGCCTTAGCCTCCCGAGTATCTGGGACTACAGGCATACGCCACTATGCCCAGATAATTTTTGTATTTTTAGTAGAGACGGGGTTTCACCATATTGGCCAGGCTGGTATCGAACTCCTGACCTCGTGATCCACACACCTAGGCCTCCCAAAGTGCTGGGATTATAGGCGTAAGCCACCACACCTGGCTGGGGGTACTTTTTGTGATTTTAAACACATTTGGAAAAGTCAAGACTTGGGGGTTATAATAATGGTGGTTTGGGATGTAAAATTTGGGGTCTGTGTCTCCTGAGTTCTTTATAACCTGGAACCTGTTATATTTGTTTTATTTTGTGTGTCATTTTGAAGAGACAGCAATCCATACCACATGTATTAAGTATCACCCCAATTGTAAAATGGAATAGTAACAATAATGATTCAACAACAGATTGTAGGATTATTGTGAGGGTTAAACAAGATGATCTGTATAAAGCACATGGCACAGTTCTTGTTATATATAATAAACACTCAGTAAATGTTTTATTTTTATTTGTTTTAGTATTCTTTTTCAGAGACAGGGTCTCACTCTGTTGCCCAGGCTGAAGTGCAGTGGCATGATCATGGCTCACTGCCTCCTTGACCTCCTGGGCTTAGGTGATCCCCCACCTCAGCCTCCCCAGTAACTGGGACTGCAGGCGCATGCCACCACACCTGGCTAATTTTTTGTATTTTTTGTAGAGTCAGGGTTTTATCATGTTGCCTAGGCTGGTCTCGAACTCCTGGGCTCACGTGATCCACTTGCCTTGGCCTCCCAAAGTGCTGGCATTACAGGTGTGAGCCACTGCACCTGGCCTTAATTTAATTGTTATCTTTTTTAGAGACAGTGCCTTGATCTGTCTCCCAGGCTGGAGTGCAGTGGCACCATCATAGCTCACTGTAACCTTGAACTCCTGGGCTCAAGTGATCCTCCTGCCTCAGCCTCCCAAGTAGTTGGGACTACAGGCATGCATCGCCATGCCTGGCCAATTTTTTTTTCCTAAATTTTTTTTTTTAGAGATGGGGTCTTACCATGTTGCCCAGGCTGGCTTTGAACTCCTGGCCTCAAGCGATCCTCCCACGTTGGCCTCCCAAATGCTGAAATTACAGGTGTGAGTCACCAAGTTCAGCCTCAATAAATATTAAACAAGGGAAAAATTATGAGCTAAGATGTTTCTCTGATGTAGGATGTACCTCATATTCCCAAACACTTGGTGTTAATTGGGGTTTCTGTTATTTGTGTCTCATCTTCATTGGTACTTTTTGTGACTTGAAAGTGAATATGCCACTATGTATGGCCCCAGATGTATTCAAGAGCACCATTATCAGACCTTTTCATTATTGTTTCTGTTTATCCTCCATCTCCAGGCTGGTCCCAGGGACATTTTCTTATGTAAAGAAATTGTTAATAATGTATTAATGCTACTTTATTGTTTGCGTTTCAGGAATCCAAGACCAAAGAAGATGTTAAAGAACCAGGTAAAATCTCAGTTGAGATGACTCTGACATTCACCAAGCAGTTATTAAAGGCAGCACTTGAGGGGGTCAGCCCTCTCTTCTTGACTTCCACAATGCAGGATGTGCTCCGCTGGGAGCTGCCTTGGACTGCATCCTCTTCATATTCTGAGCCAGCTGTGCAGAGGGTGGCTTTTAGGGCTCAGGTCATAACGATTGGAACTGCTCTCTCTGGGGCCTGGGAGACACGTTGCAATAGAGGGGAGGGCAAAGAAGTGCCAGAGAGGTGGTGATGAGCTGATCTTTACTTTCCACTTGTGCTGAGCCAGCCGCTGAGAAGCAAGGACATGATATGTCCAAGGGAGTCGCATGTGGCTTAGCACTGCTTCCTGAGCACTGGGTGTGAGGGTGCTGTGCTCTGAAGCCAAAACAGGAAGTTGTGACTCCTCTGTGAACACAGGCTTTTGAGCACTGGTGCAGGATTGGATTGGAGGATTGCAGTCCTCTAAAAGACAGCAGTTCTTCTTATCTCGTCTGCTGTAGGAAACAGCTAGCGACCAATTAGCTGTTGTGGACTCCAATGCTCAACTAGCATCTGGGCATTGAGCTGTCATGCCACCTGACATTTACTAAAGAAGCAACTAGTTTTCATAGCTAAGCATGCTATTATAAAGGGTAGGAAGTGAACCACTCTGAATGAACCGAACCAGAGAGATAAAGTGATACATGTATCTAAACCTTAAGGAAAAGGAACAATATATAATCATTGTCCTCTAATATTGAAATTATCTTGAGAACATGTAGTTTTCTGCAACTTTCTCTTTTGGAAAATGGCACTGGAGTGAGAGCTGCCTTTATTTGGCAAAAAGATTGGATAGGGATATATGGCTTATTTTTATCTAATATGGATGTCCTGTTAAAACTGTAGAATTTAGCATGCATGGCTTTCTTAGGCAGCTCAGGAGTTTCATGAAATAGGAATTTTTTGTCTCTTTAGAGTAATTCCTGCTTTCCATTCCTCACTTGTGGAACTGGCTCCCCAAGCTCCCAGTGTTTGTTGTTGGGATCTCCTAAATCCTTATCTTTTTCTTGGAAGATGCCAAAGTGCTATACTCTCAAGCTCAACTTCAGACCAGGAAGTGGTTTTATATGTGCATATTTATTCTTGCTCCATAGCCCTAGATCTAAAATTTAATCACATCTGTGGTTCTTATGACGTCGTAGATTTTTACCTTAACTCTGTCTTAACTGACATGTTAGCACTGTTTTAAATTTGCTTAAAACTCCCAAATGTGTTCCCAGCGAAAGCCCCAGTCCCCCTCCACCAATAGACTTTTCATTGTCCTGGGGATTTTAGGCCCGTTTTCTAACCTGTTTTTACCTGACCTGGACTCTAAGGATAGTAGTCAGCTAGAAATTTGGGTGGTCTACACAAGATACTTAAGTTGACTCCTTTAAGGGAAGCAGAGATTCTTTGCTGAATAGTTACTCCACACTGATCCCTGACAATGGCCCTAAGGCTGGGACTCTTGAAATTAATTGGAACGGGGTAGACAGTTTCAGAACTGAGCAAAGTGTGTGTGGAGAGTAGGTACTAACTGGATTCTGTTTCTCAGGGATGGGGATAGCAGAAGACACTGCACCATGAATGCACTAGGCATGCCCGAAACCTCATGCGAAAAGTTTGAAACTGAGGCATCAGCAGGAGGTGACAGGGCAGGGAAAGGCACACACACCAATGTCAGGTGATGTCAGCACTGAGCTACTGTCCTGTTCCAGGATAAGCTTAGTTGGGCTGGATCTGAAAGGTAGAAACCAGCACTTGGAAGGTCTTGGAGAAGAGAAAAGGGCAAGAGCAGAGAAATACTGCTTACCTGTGGTCGGAAATTCTGATGTTTTCAAATCCATATCCCCAGACTGGACTCCTCTCTCAATTCCAGAATTTCTGTCTGACCTTCTTTTGGGAAGTATATTAGAGCCAACATGCCCGAAGCCGCATGTGTCATCTTCCTCCCCAAGCAGGGGCCTTTCTGGCCGCCTCATTTCTCTTGAAGTACACAATCAGTCTGCTCGTCACCTACTAGACATTTCACGCATCACGCCTTTCACATCTGCTGATTATAGAGACCTTTTTTTTTTTTTTTGGAGAGAAGGTTTCACTCTGTTGCTCAGGCTATCTTGGCTCACTGCAGCCTCAACCTCCCTGGCTCAAGCAATCCTCCTACCACAACCTCCTAAGTAGCTGGGGCTATCATAGCATGCACTGCCATGCCCAGCCAATTTTTAACATTTTTTGTGGAGACATGGTCTCACTATGTTACCCAGGCTGGTCTTGAACTCCTGGCCCCAAGTGACCCTCCCGCCTTGGCCTCCCAGAGTGCTGAGATTACAGGCATGAGCCACTGCACCCAGCCTCATTTTCTTTTAAAGTTTTCCTTTTCCATCCTTCTCTCACCACAGGCCCTTCCTTTTTACCTCACAAGTTCAGCATGGCAGGAGCTCCCTGCTTGCTCTATCTGTGTCTGCCACCCTTCTCCTTAAACCTGACCAGCCCTTTGCACTATTGCTAAATAGCCTGCCATCCTTTTCATGGAAGCCTTCCATGACTCACCCTCACCACAAACTGGGAGATAAAGTCCAGACCACCTTTTGGTTCTAGTCTGCTTTTCTGGCCTCATTTTCTTCATTCTGCACAAATGTGCTCCTTTTGAGCCACATCAGTCTAATCGCTGTTTTCTAAATTGTCTGATGCAATTGCAGCACTCTCCCTGTGCTTCTGTTGCTCACAATTACCTCTATCCCACTTTTCTCTACCCAGTTCCACATACCCTTCAAGACCTGCTGAACTTCCTCCTCTTCTCTCAAGTCTTTCCATGCCAGCCCAGCCCTTTTATCTCTTTCTGGGACTCTTGGCTTGATTGTTAATGCTCTTTTTTGGTCAATTAAGCCTTTCTTGTGGTGAAGCGTCTAATATTGATGGGGTTATAAAACTATGTTGCTGGAAAGATTCTTTCAATCCAATTCACTTAGTCCTATACCCTCATTTTACGATTAAGAGACATGCCCAAGGTCACATGGCTAAAGAGTGGCAGCAGGGATTAAACACATACAGCCTCCTCCCTAGCCCAGCAGTCATTCTGATTTGTTATACCTGTCTCACTTAGTGCTAATTCATGTAGTTGCTCTATCCTTAAGCTATTTTTTTTTTTAAACTTAGCATGAGTGTGTTCATGGCATGATAGCCAGCACACAACAGAGTGGTCTAACTGTTGTAACAAACAACCTCCCAAATCAGTAACCTAACACAACACAAGTTTGTTTGTTTGTTTGTTTGTTTATTTTTCTGAGATGGAATTGCCCAGGCTGGAGTGCAGTGGTACAATCTAGGCTTACTGCAAGCTTCGCCTCCCAGCTTCAAGCGATTCTCCTGCCTCAGCCTCCCGAGTAACTGGGATTAGAGGCGTGTGTCACCATGCTCAGCTAATTTTTGTATTTTTGGTAGAGACAGCGTTTCACCATGTTGGCCAGGCTGGTCTCGAACTCCTGACCTCAAGTGGTCCGCCTGCCTCATTCTCCCAAGGTGTTGGGATTACAGGCATGAGCCACTGTGCCTGGCCACAACACAAGTTTATTTGTTCTTCTCATCAGAGTTCAGTGTAGTTGGCAGCTGGGGTGGTGGTGGGAGTGTCAACCACTTCACGTGGTCATTCAGGGACCCAGGCTCCTTCCACCCTTTGACACCATTATCTCTAAATGTGATGTCCAAGGTCACTGCAAGGGAGAATGCGGTTTCATATTAAGGAGCTTTATATTGGCCAGGCCTGAAGGTGGAATTCACTTCCACCCATATTCCATTAACTGCAGGGACACTACTGTTGAAACTGAACTGCAGGAAACTTGAGAAATATTGTCCAGGAAGTAAGCAAAATGGATTTGGTGCACCCAGAGCATTTTATGCTGCCACTGCGAAGGTTTACACATGTCATTTTTCTCGTATACCTCCATTAGAAAATCTGTAAATGTCTTATCCAATGTTTTTATATTCTTTCCTCTCCTTATATCCAGGGTCTTGAACACAATAAGAGTCCCCATTGAATAATTGTCCACAGAATGTCTAAAGATCAGATCGTACACACCATGCTTCAGTGGACAAGCATACAGTGAGACTGACCTTGTGTGTATGTGTAACTCACTCTTATGGTCAACAGTGGAGAGGAATGAGTCAGCTAGGTGATTGCCATTCAGCGGGCTTTGTATGCAGCAGCCCTTGGCCATTTCACCTTCTGTGTGTATTCCTTAATCATTTGCTATAGGGATCCTTTTTTCTCTTCAGTGATGGGAACTTAACTGTTTTTCGGAGTATAATGTGTTAGGTGATACCCATGTTTGGGCACCATCAGATAGTCTTGCTTTCCTCCAGTGACCCAAGCAGTAAATCTCCAATTCAGCAAACATTTACTGAGCCTCAGTTATATACCATATGCCAGCAATACAAGGATGAATAAACATGCATCTTGCTTTTGAGAAGCTTAGCTCAATAATTTTAGTATGGTGCTGTGCTAGAAATAGATATTAAGTGCTAGGAAGGATAAGGCAGTTTCCTCAAAAAGGCCAGGCAGAAAAGGGTATAATAAAATTAAACCTCAATTATGTATAATTTTAATATAAAATTCACATATAAAAATAGTCCTATAATGTAAATTGTTCTATAAATGACTATTTACTTAGCTAAGTAGTGTGAATATTTTTTCTTATTACTAATAATTGCATACTAATTTTTAAAATTCATTTCCGGAGGTTAATATGTGTACCCACCAGCAATAAATAAAAATCTTTTTATTCTCTATAATGCCTATAATCTTGAAAATGCAGATGTATTTTTTGACATGAAAATTTAAAAATATGAACTTTAGTAATAGGCAATTACATGTTACATGTTGCTTTTATTTAAATAAAGCAAAAAGCCATCCAAGGTCTGTTTTTCTGTGAGTTAGCCAAGAGATTGGCAAGGAAAGAGGGCAGTGCCTTGTGATAACTTACTTTGCTAAGACCATAGTAGATAACTATAACATCTTGTACCTCTTTTGTCTTCCTAAAATCAGATGTGTCAGAAGAATTGGAAGCAAAACTCCCTCTTGATGATGGATCAGACAACATTGAAGATATCCCAGAGGAATGTGAAAATATTTCCTCTTTGGTGGCATTTGAAAACCTCAAGGCAAATGTGACTGACATAATCCTTACCTTGTTAGTGGAGAACATCAGTGGCCTGTCCAGTGATGACTTTCAACTGGAAGTAATAAGAGATTTTGATGTCGCTGTTGTTACCTTTCAAAAGCACATAGGTAAGATGAAGTGACGCTTCCTCTGTCTATCTTCTTTGCACCACATCATGGGACTTGAGATACCTCTTAGTGGGACATCTCTGAAAGTTTGACTCTTTCTAGTAGCTACTAAGAGAGGTTTCCAAGTTAATATAGTTTTTTTTTTTTAATTTTGAAAAAGAAGCATATTCATATTGAAACCAAATTCTGGTGTTTTTAGTAGAATTAACTTTATTGCAGGAGTACCCAAGTGTGTATGTGTGACTGAGAAAGAGAGAGACAGGCAGAGAGAGTAAGAGAGCGTGTGAACACAGCAAAATAGACATCTAAAATCCAAGTGATTCCAAGTAAAGGAGTCGGCTTTTTCACATGTGTTATCTCAGTGGGTGAAGTAAGTATTTGTATTACCAAACTGGACTTCGTGGAAGGTAATGATAACACATACTCATAGAGTGCTGACTATAAGCCAGGTGCTATGCCAGCCTCTTTACATGTATTAATTTGTTTATCCTTTCTAAAACCTTATGAGATTATTATTATTGATCTCCATGTTACAGCTGGGGAGACAAAACACAAAGGTGCGAATGCATGGATGAACTGGGTTTGAACCCAGGCAACCTACCTCTACACCTGTCCTCTTACCACTTTACCAGATATTTCCTTAGCACTTTTACGGTCGTTCACATATGTAGGTACGAGTAAGTGCATGTAATGCAGAAAATGGGTGCTCTTTAAAGTAATTGTCAGGATTCTGTAGACAATCTCTGAGATTGGGAAGAGAGCTGTCACCACCCAAAACAAGTACATTTTCCAATTCCAAGCCTTCACTCTTCCATGGCCATGGCAGTGGAGTGGTTAAGAGCACAGGTCATGGAGTCCAGCTCTGCCATTTAACTAGTTATATGAGGTTGACCAAGTTATTATCCTGTCTGTGCCTCACTTTTCTCATTTATAAAATGTCACAATAATACCTACCTAATATAGTTTTTGTAAAGATTGAATGAGATAATGTTTGAAAAGTTCTTAACATAGGGCCAGGTGTAGTGGCTCACGGCCTGTAGTTCCAACACTTTGGGGGGCCAAGGTGGATGATAGCCTGAGTCCAGGAGTTTGAGAGCAGCCTGGGCAACATGGTGAAACTCCATCTCTACAAAAATACAAAAATTAGCCAGGCATGGTGGTGCGCACCTGTACTCCCAACTACTCAGGAGGCTGAGGTGGGAGAATCACTTGAGCCTGAGAGGCAGAGGTTGCAGTGAGCCAAGATCATGCCATTGCACTCCAGCCTGGGTGACAGAGTGAGAGCCCGCGTCTGAAAAAAAAGAAAAAAAAAAAAAGAAAAAGAAAATAAAAGTACCTAACAACTTAACGTAGTACCTGAGACGTAGTAAGGACTCAAAGGGAGCTATTCTTATTTCAAATTTATTACTATTTCTTACAAAGGGAAAACTAAATGGACTTGCTTTTGTACATTGATCAGAATCTTGAATGCCTAATATGTGCTAGGCACTGGTCTAGGTGCTGTGGGCAGAGATGAATAATCAGGTTCCTGCCCTTGAGAAACTCACAGCCTGGGGTCAGGGAGGAAGCCCATATGTAAACAAATAAGGAAGGTCCAAGAGAAGAAGCTGTCTCTCTAAGCTGTGAACAAAAAGCTGTGGGAAATGGGAGGAAAGGGACCCCCTTTCAAACAAGGTGGCCTGGTCTTGCTTCTGTGAAGTTTATACTCCAGTAGTACCATTTGATAATGTCCAGAATATATTCCATCTGCTTGACATAGCTGTTTCCCTATCCATCTGGTAAACCCCTCTTCATTGTTCAAAACCCAGATCAGAGCCACTTACTCTGGGAATCATTGTCTGATTCCCAGTATTAGTCTTCCCACCTCATTTGATCCCACAATAGGCAATTTATTTGCTCTCAAGACTTGCTCCCTCATGGATGATGCACTGGCAGAGACTTGTTATGTTTATTTTTGTATCCTCAGATCCTAGCACAGTGCCTGGCACATCGTGGGCCCACCATCGATACTTCTTCTTCTTCTTCTTCTTCTTATTATTATTATTATTATTATTTTAAGACAGTCTCGCTCTGTCGCCCATGCTGGAATGCAGTGCAGTAGCATGATCTCAGCTCACTACAGCCTCTGCCTCCCGGGTTCAAGTGATTCTCCTGCCTCAACTTCCCGAGTAGCTGGGACTACAGGCATGCACAACCATGCCCAGCTAATTTTCTTATTTTTAGTAGACACGGAGTTTCACTATGTTGACCAGGCTTTTCTCGAACTCCTGATCTCAGGTGATCCGCCTGCCTTGGCTTCCCGGAGTGCTTAGATTACAGGCATGAGCCACCACGCCCGGCCAATACTTATTATCAAAGAGACAGTTGAGTCCTGAAAGATGAATAGGATCAAGATAAAAAATTGGAGAAGAGCATTCCAAATGCAGGAAATTGTATACCCAAAGACCCTTTAAAGGAGAAGGGGGTTTACAAAAATAATGACTAGTCTTTGTGGCAACATGGAAAATAAAATGAATGGCAGGGAATAACCAAAGGTGATGCTTGGAAATTAGTTTCGAGTCACATCGCTAAGGGCATTGTACACCTGGCTGAGGAGTGTCAACACTCATACCTGCAGGTAATGGGGAGCCATTGAAGGGCTTGAGAAAGGGGTGAAATGAGATTTGTAGGGAAAGCCCTCAGGAGGGTTGGTGACGGCTGGGGCAGGAAGTGGGGACATAGCTCAGTGGCAGCAATCGAGGTAAGACATTCGCATGTGTGTCGCTCAGAGACTGGGAGTTTTAGGTATGTAAATTCTCATGTAGGTGTTAAGATCTTGTGTCTAAAAATGGAGTGCTTAGCTCTCCCTTTTAACTCAATTAGTAGCCAGACATTTTCTTCTATACAACATAAAGATACAATCAAAATTTACTGATTTTCTTTCTTTTTTTTTTTTTGGTTTGTAGATACTGTAAGATTTGTTGATGATTGTACCAGGCACCATTCAATTAAACAACTTCAGCTTTCTCCAAGACTTCTGGAAGTGACAAAAACAATCAGGGTTGAAAACCTGCCACCTGGTGTTGATGACTACAGTTTAAAACTTTTCTTTGAAAATCCGTATAGTGGAGGGGGAAGAGTTGCCAACGTTGAATATTTTCCTGAAGAGAGTTCAGCTCTGATTGAATTTTTTGACAGAAAAGGTAATATTTGTTAACCTGTCATACATGGCATAATCTAGGCCAGTTTTAGCTGAGCTTAACAGTTATCAATTTAGTTCTGATGTGTTTTATTTGTTTATTTATGCATTTCTTTGGGAATTGAATAAATAATCCTGTTCATCTGGGATATGATGCTTAATAAGGCCAGTGATTCAGACTTTAGAGAAGGAACATCAAGTTTTTGAAAGATTTAAGGAGATTCTTTCATGAGTCTCTACCTATGATGGACTGAAAAATACATTCTTGGGATCTTTGAAATACTATATTAAAAAGGAGATGATCTGTGTTTTAGCCACACACTTGATAGAAACTCTCAAATTAATTACAACAAGGTTAGGTAAAGAAATACTCAGCAACTCATAGAGTTCCTGTACAGTACCACTACTACTTTCACCTATTGTACCGTCATTCAAAAATGGACAGGAGTGGTTTCACATGACCAGTGGATGCCTGCTGGAATATTGTTTGGAGTGACCCTGTGAAAACCATGTCCAGCTGAACCTTAGAGAAACACTTGTGAGTGTTTTGTGACGAAGACTGCCAGTTCTCTGAGGCATATACAAGGTCAGCTTGGAGGTTCTACTTGTGTTCAGAGGTCAAGGCTGAGCAGAAGGAGTTAGGGGGCCAGGCTTCTTAGGAAAAGAAGGAAAATTGTGCCTGGGATTAATAAGGGTGGGGCATGACATAGGATAATGTGGTATGCCACTCACTTGAGAGAAATTGTTCCAACAGGGTACTTGAAGGAACCTCCCTTTTCCCAACTCAATTTTTATGAGCTGGGAAAACTGGGTAAAAGTATGGTTTGAATTAAAATGGAATGAAAGACCTACTATTCCTTGGGCAAAGGGACAAAGAGGAGCTTCTGTCACATATTCAAATCTCCCTCTGCCTGGTCTTGGGCCCGGAGAGAGAGAGGGGTACATAAAATCCTCTGCCCTAGAAATTAACTTCCCAGTTTGTGGTGAGAGTTGACAGTTTCAGGGTTTTCAAACATCTTGAGGGCATGGGGCTGTTGGGTTTGTCCTCAGAAGGGCTATTCTGCACATACACAACTAATGTTAAGTACTATTTAATGAAGGTTTATTTTCTCCCAGAGCTATTCATGTAAACTCTAGGGGGCCCTCTCAAAGGTTCCCTTCCTCCCTGATCCCTTTGTACCATCTAACTTTTTTGACCACACCTCCTCCTCCAAACCCACTCATTCTCTGTCCTCCACAATCTGTGATATACTGACTTTCTTTTTTGTTCTCTAGCTTCTCCTTCTTATTATTTTTTAATTTTCATTTTATTATTTATTTATTTTGAGACAAGGTCTCACTGTCGCTCAGGCTGGAGTACAGTGGCATGATCATGGCTCACTGCAGCCTCAACCTCCCGAGGCTCAGGTGATCCTTCCACCTCAGCCTCCAGAGTAGCTGGGACTACAGGTGCATGCTACCATATCCAGCTAATATATTGTATTTTTAGCAGAGATTGGATTTCACCATGTTTCCCAGGCTGGTCTTGAACTCCTGGGCTCAAGCAATACTCCCTCCTTTGCCTCCTAAATTGCTGAGATTATAGGCGTGAGTCACTGCATCCAGCTTAGCTTCTCATTCTTTTAATTATAACTTACATTTGCATAGCTTCGCAGGGTGTTACCAAGTGCACTCAGACAGTCTGTCTTATGGGCATCTTGATTGTTATAATCCCTGTTTTACACATGAGGAAACTGAAGCACAGAAAGGTCCAATAACTTGCCCAAGATTACGCAGCTATAAGTGACACAGTCAGGATTTGAACTTGGGTATTCTGATCCCATAACATATACCCTAACTTCTCTCCTTTTTCCAAATCTCCTGTTCACCTATAACGTTAATTTTTCTTATAGGATAGTTCACCATTCACAATGGGTTGCCAATAATGAGGCAGATGGTAGATAGAGCTTGGTTTAAAAGAGAATTTGTTGCACAATATTGTGTTTTATGTAGATTTCTTGAGAGGAAAAAATTAGGCATTTTACTCTAAAATTATTTGGTTCAACTTCACAAAATCTGATTTAATTTTTAAGGAAGAGAATTTTCATTGAACACCTATGTCTGTAAGATCTTTGGCTGTTTTTTCTGCTACAGTATCTCACAATCCCATTAATAATCTGCACGGTTAGATAAACTTTGTCCTTACAGGCAAAACAGGATGGAGACTTGAAGGCATATTAAGATGACATCTGCCATGGTTCTTGGGTCAAACAGACCTGAATTTGATTCCTGGCTTTGGTGCTTACTAGCTTTGTAATCTTGGCCAAGTTACTTTAACCCACCTAAGCCTCTGTGCTCTTATCTGTAAAATGGGACTCACATTACTGCTTACCTTAGAGGAGTGCTGTGAGGTTGAAATGAAATAATACCAGCAAAGTGCTTGGTGCCTGACAGTGCTCAGTATGTTGGTAATCATAAATACTGCCTAGGCTTAGGGCTGCCACAGGGCCACGTTGGGAAGTTGAAGCTGTATGTTTGGGCCTCTGAAGGCCACTGTCTTTCCATCATGCTCGATACCAGCTCTAGGACCCCATCACACACAAGGTGAAGTTACTTTAACAGCGTTCCACAAAGGTTGCTCTTTTAACCCAAGTTGTTATTGGAGCACATTCTGATTCCCTTTCTGTAGATGCTCTGCCTAATAACTTACACAAAATGAGGAGGGGCTTGGAAGAGAAGAGCATGCGCATGCACACACATGCAAACACATCCATGGGAGTATTCCAGTGAAGTGGAAAAAGGAGATTGCAGCAGGGCCAGGAGGAGGTGTGGGTCTTACTGAATCATAGTCTGTGGGGCTGGGCTCTCAGAGGACCGTGATGATGACTTGGGTTTGGTAGAGGGGCAAGAGGATGGGCTTTGGGGTTGGACAAACACTGAATCTTAGCTGAGTTATCTGCAGTCTATGTAACCCTATCCAAGTTATCTAACCTTTCCTAGCCTCAGTTTTATCATTTGTAAGTAGGGATGATAATAATAATGTCTCTACCTCAAATGGTTGTTGTGAGGATGAAATGAATTAAATATATGTAAAGCACTCAGAATAGTGTGTGACACATGCTAAGCTATAATAATTTATTATTATGCTCCTCCTTTTCAAGGTATTAATGTAAATCTAACTCAATTTTGAAGCCTAAAATTATAGGACTGTACAGGAAGACCAAATAGCATAATACTAAGGTGAGCTTCACTTTGAGCACCAAAATATTTTTTATACTAGGGCAAACATTACTCTCACGCTTGTGACCAAACTCATGTATTTCTTAACATGATGGTGATATATCAGTAATATCAGGAAAACAGTAAACGGAATTTAATTAACAGGATTTCAGCATAGATGGATCTTGGCTAGAAAGTAATTATTCCATTCAATAAGGGATACCTGTGCACCTGTGCACTGCTAACCCATATCAGTTTATATTAGAGCACTTTGAGAGTAGTGCTGCTTTTTAATATGCTGTAACATCACAATTCTACCAACATTAGATTTTTTTTTCTCTAAAATAGGAAAATTTTGTTTTGTTTTTAGTTGCCATATATCATCCTGGGCTTACGTTATTTTATTTCTTTCCTTTTAAGTGTTAGACACCATCATGGCCACAAAACTCGACTTCAATAAAATGCCGCTTTCTGTGTTCCCGTACTATGCCTCACTGGGCACAGCCTTGTATGGAAAGGAGAAGCCTCTGATCAAGCTTCCAGCACCATTTGAAGAGTCACTAGATCTTCCCTTATGGAAGTTCTTACAGAAAAAGAACCACCTGATTGAGGAGATAAACGATGAAATGAGGCGTTGTCACTGTGAGCTCACGTGGTCCCAACTCAGTGGTAAAGTTACCATCAGACCAGCAGCCACCTTAGTCAATGAAGGAAGACCGAGAATCAAGACCTGGCAGGCAGATACTTCCACGGCACTCTCTAGCATCAGGTCTAAATATAAAGTCACCCCAATTAAAGTGGATCCAACAATGTGGGACACCATAAAAAATGATGTGAAAGATGACAGGATTTTGATTGAGTTTGATACACTTAAGGAAATGATAATCTTAGCAGGGAAATCAGAGGATGTCCAAAGCATTGAGGTACAAGTCAAGGAGTTAATAGAAAGCACTACTCAAAAAATTAAAAGGGAAGAGCAAAGTTTGAAGGAAAAAATGGTCATTTCTCCAGGCAGGTATTTTCTTTTGTGTCACAGCAGTCTACTGGACCACTTACACACAGAGTGCCCAGAGATAGAGATTTGTTATGATGGAGTCACTCAGCACTTGTGCTTGAAAGGACCTAGTGTAGATGTGTATAAAGTCAAGTGTGCAATCCAGGAAAAGGTGTACACCATGGCTCAGAAAAACATTCAGGTTTCTCCTGAGATTTTTCAGTTTTTGCAACAGGTAAACTGGAAAGAATTCTCTAAGTGTCTTTTCATAGCACAGGAAATTCTTGCACTTTATGAGCTAGAGGGTACAACTGTTCTCTTAACCAGCTGTTCTTCTGAAGCCCTGTTAGAAGCTGAAAAGCAAATGCTCAGTGCCTTAGATTATAAACGCATTGAAGTTGAGAACAAAGAAGTTCTTAATGGCAAGAACTGGAAAGGGCTCACTCATAATTTGCGTAAGACACAAAATTTCTCCCCAAACACTGTAATCATCAATGAGTTATCTTCAGAAACCACAGCTGAAGTCATCATTACAGGCTGTGTAAAGAAAGTAAATGAAACCTATGCATTGCTTTTTAACTTCATTGAACAAAACATGAAAATAGAGAGACTGGTTGAAGTAAAGCCTTCCTTAGTTATTGACTATTTAAAGACAGAAAAGAAGCTATACTTGCCAAAGATAAAGAGGACAAATGTGCAGGTAAGTTTCAATCCTGAGAACAAACAAAAAGGCATTTTACTAACTGGCTCAAAGACCGAAGTACTGAAGGCAATGGACATCGTCAAGCAAGCCCGGGATTCAGTCTGTGTTAAAAGTGTCCATATTGATAAGCCAGGAGCCAAGATGTTCTTCCGGGATAAAGCATGGTTTTATCAACGTGAGATCAAACGGTTGTTTGGTTGTTACATCGAACTACAGGAGAATGAAGAAGTGAAGGAAGGAGGCAGCCCCTCTGGGCAGAAGTGCTTCTCTCGGACGGCCTTGGCCCCCGGCGTCGTGCTCATTGTGCAGCAGGGTGACTTGGCACAGCTTCCTGTCGATGTGGTGGTAAATGCATCTAATGAGGACCTTAAGCATTATGGTGGCCTGGCTGCTGCGCTCTCAAAAGCAGCTGGCCCTGAGCTCCAGGCCGACTGTGACCAGATAGTGAAGAGAGAGGGCAGACTTCTACCGGGCAATGCCACCATCTCCAAGGCAGGAAAGCTGCCCTACCACCACGTGATCCATGCAGTGGGGCCCCGCTGGAACGGATGTGAGGCCCCGAGGTGTGTATACCTATTAAGGAGAGCTGTGCAACTAAGTCTCTGTCTAGCCGAAAAATACAAGTACCGATCCATAGCCATCCCAGCTATTAGTTCTGGAGTCTTTGGCTTTCCCTTAGGCCGATGCGTGGAGACCATTGTTTCTGCCATCAAGGAAAACTTCCAACGCAAGAAGGATGGACACTACTTGAAAGAAATCTACCTTGTTGATGTATCTGAGAAGACCGTTGAGGCCTTTGCAGAAGCTGTGAAAACTGTATTTAAAGCCACCCTGCCAGATACAGCTGCCCCGCCCAGTTTACCAGCAGCAGCAGGGCCTGGGAAAACATCATGGAAACAAGGAAGTCTGGTGTCCCCGGGAGGCCTGCAGATGCTGCTGGTGAAAGAAGGCGTGCAGAATGCTAAGGTGAGTGTTGCCTTTACAGAACACCACCAGGGCACTGTGACTCCACTTAGTCAGCGACTCTCTCATGCAGGGCTGAAGAAAGATAAGGACCAAGGGGAGAATCAAGGGAGAGAATCCCATGCCCTCCACGCCCACCTTTTAACAATTTTCCTTAGATAACTGGGCTCCTTACCAAATCATTTACTAATTGAGATCAGCCAATTATTTGTGAGAACTGAAAGTGTATAGAGGTCAGATTTCTAGGTTTCCAGTAGATATAGAAATCCATAATATCACACATTTAGACAGTTCTCTATACTTTACGCCTGCCGTGTTTTGGTAAATCTAAGACTAATTTCCTAATTTACTGACAGCAGATACAGAACAATCAGAGCATAGGGTATGCAGAAGACAGGAATCTTGTCAATGATGCTGAGCAAGAGTGAGCTTAGGGCCAGAGTCTGAGGGACCATCAGCACCCAACACCAGTGAGGAAGTGAAAAGTGGACCTGAGGAAGTTACAGGTGCCAGGCAGTATGTAGGGACAATTCTTGTAGGCTGCAGGGGCATGGCGGTGGCGGGGGGACTAAAATGTTTATTTTTATTTTTAATTTTTTTTCAGGCAGGATCTCGCTCTGTCACCCAGACTGGAGTGCAGTGGCACCATCTCGGCTCACTGCAACCTCCACCTCCCGGGTTTAAGTGATTCTCCCACCTCAGCCTCCCTAGTAGCTGGGACTACAGGCACGTGCCACCATGTCCGGCTAATTTTTTTTTTTTTTTTTTTTTTTTTTTTAGTAGAGATGGGGTTTCACCATGTTGGCCAGGCTGGTCTTCAACTCCTGACCTCAGGTGATCCGCCCGCCTCAACCTCCCAAAGTGCTGGGATTACAGGCATGAACCACCGTATTTAGCAACATAGGGTCTAACTAATCAGAACAGCAGCCATCTGCCCAGGGTCTGAAGCCTCCTACTGTGCCAGGCACTACTTCTTTAATTGGAAGATTTGGGGGAGTCCTGGCAGGGGAGTCAGGGTGGAGATGGTGGGAGCAGTGAGGGCAGATGCCGGGCAGCACTTATTTCCCAACCAACAGAAACATTTTTCCTTACTGTCTTAACTGGCATGGCCATAGTTGTGTCTTCCAGTGGATATTTGCCTCAACCTTCCTCTGCTGGCGTGGAGTGAATGTGCTCGGGGCTGCCAGAGGGACCCTGGGACCCAGAGCTGGGTGAATGCCCTTCCTGCCACCCAAGAATGCTGCTGGGCTCTTTTTTGCCCCACTTTTTAAAAGGAAGATCAATTAGCACAATATACATAAAAGAAAACAGACATCACAATACAATGAAAGTTTCATCAAGTCTGAGTGTTTTATTCAAAGACCAAGACCAAAGTCCTAAATTACTAGCACTGGGTGTTACTTATCTTCATCATCTTTAAACAAAATACAGTTGAATATGTGCTTTACATGATATTAAGTGAAATGAACAAAATTTAATAAACTTGCCAAATGTTTTGCTTTGAATTGTTTAAAAGAAAAAGTATATCTAAGCATACATCCAGTGTCCAATGTAATGTGATAAAAGATGACACAATTGAAACTATATTAACCTGAATGTATTTGCTGTTTCAGCATATTTCTACATCACAACTGTCTTGAGAAAAGCTGAAAATTGATTAACAGTCACACTCAATCACCTTCCTTTTTGTTTAAACAGCTTTGTTGAGATATAATTCACATACCATACCTGTTTACAATGTGCAATTCAGTGGTTTTTAGTATGTTCACTGAAGTATGCAATCATTACCACAACCTAATTTTAGAACATTCTCATCATTCCAGAAAGAAACCCTGTGCCCATTAGCAGTCACTCCCCATTCCGTCCACCCACCTCCCCAGCCCTAGGCAGCCGCTAATCTACTTCCTGTTTCTATAGATTCACTTATTCTGGAAATTTAATATAAATGGAATCATACAATTTGTAGTTGTCTGACTGACTTCTTTCATTTAGCAGAATGTTTTCAAGGTTCATCGATGTTGTACCATGTATCAGAACTTACTTCCTTTTTATGGCTGAATAATACTCCATTGTATGGATAGACCACATTTTATTTATCCATTCTTCAGTTGATGAACATTTGGATTGTTTCCACTGTTTGACTTCCATGAATAATTCTGCTATGAACATTTGTATACCAGTTTTTGTATGAACATATGTTTTCAGTTCTCTTGGGTATATACCTAGGAGTGGAATGGCTGGGTCATGTGGTAACTCTGTGTTTGACCATCTGAGGAACTGCTACATCATTTCCCAAAGCAGCTGCACCATTTTACATTCCTGTCAGCAACATTGACAGTTCCAGTTTCTCCACCTCCTTGTTGACACTTGTTAGTATCTTCTTTCTGATTATAGCCATCCTAGTGAGTGCGAAGTCACATCTCACTATGGTTTTTTTTTTTTTTTTTTTTTTGAGACGGAGTCTCGCTCTGTCACCCAGGCTGGAGTGCAGTGGCCAGATCTCAGCTCACTGCAAGCTCTGCCTCCTGGGCTTACGCCATTCTCCTGCCTCAGCCTCCCGAGTAGCTGGGACTACAGGCGCCCGCCACCTCGCCGGGCTAGTTTTTTGCATTTTTTAGTAGAGACAGGGTTTCACCATACTAGCCAGGATGGTCTCGATCTTCTGACCTTGTGATCCGCCCGTCTCGGCCTCCCAAAGTGCTGGGATTACAGGCTTGAGCCACCGCGCCCGACCCTCACTATGGTTTTGATTTGAATTTCCATAATGACTAATGATGTTGAGCATCTTTTCATGTACTTTTTGACAATGTGTGTATCTTCCTTAGAGAAATGTCCACGTGGATCCTTTGCCCACTTGTAATTAGTTAGTTAATTATTTTTAGAGACAGGGTCTTGCTCCGTCACCCAAGCTAGAGGACAGTGGCACGATCATGTCTTGCTGTAACATTGAACTTCTGTCCTCAAGTGATTCTCCCTCCTTGACCTCCTGAAGTGCTGGGATTACAGGTGTGAGCCAAAGTACCTGGCTTATATTTTCTCTTTTTCATTTGGGTTATTTGTCTTTTTATTATTAAGTATTTTTTCTCTATTTTGGATATAAGTCCCTTATCAGATATATGATTTTCAAATACTTTCTTCTATGTGCCATCTTTCTTTTTTGAGTTGTTACTTTGTATAAAATATTTTTTGTTTTAAAGTGCTGAACTGGAAGATTTAAAACAGATTTTTACTTGTAGTAAGCTTAAGTAATAACTACAAAAACCATAGCTAATATTGGTTGTTACTATGTGCCAAGCCTTGTGATGGTTTTTTTTGTTGTTCTTGTTTATTTGTTTATTTATTTATTTTGAGACGGAATCTTGCCGTGTCACCTAGGCTGGAGTGCAGTGGCGCAATCTCAACTCACTGCAACATCTGCCTTCTGGGTTCAAGTGACTCTCCTGCCTCAGCCTCCCAAGTAGCTGGGACTACAGGCGCCCGCCACCACACCCAGCTAATTTTTGTATTTTTAGTAGGGATGGGGTTTCTCCTTGTTGGCCAGGCTGATATCTAACTCCTGACCTCAGGTGATCAGCCTGCCTCGGCCTCCCAAAGTGCTGGGATTAGAGGCGTAAGCTATCATGCCCAGCCAACACTGTGCTGTTTTTGACATGCATTTTCTCATTCACTGCCATGCGGCAGATTCTAGGACTATTATTCTTCTCACTTCACAGACGAGAGAGTGAGGCTTAAAGGGGTTAAGTAATTTGCCCACATCCCCCAACTAGCAAATGGTAGAGCCAGGATTGGAATTTGTTCAGGCTCTTAACCATTGCACTATTTCAAAATGTTAAAAATAATTTTGTGTCTCATTTTTAAAAATCAACTCTTTTGACCAAGCATCAGTAATGGGAATGAATTTCATTCCTTGTCCCTTTTGACACCAAATGTCACGACATTCTTTCCCAACTAGGCATGGTGGCTCATACCTGTAGTCCTAACTACTTGGAATGCTGAGGTGGGAGGATCACTTGAACCCTAGGAGTTTAAGGCTGCAGTGAACTATGATCATGCCACTGCCCTCCAGCCTGGGTGACAGAGCAAGACCTTCTCTCTTAAAAAAAGTCATACTTTGCTTTCCTTTCACTCCCATAGATGCGTAGCTTCCATGACTGCAATAACTGCTCTGCATTACTCCTTAGTGACCCAGGCAGGCCAGCTTTGAAAATCACTTGGCTACATTCCCTCTTTCTGTTCTCTTGACCTCTCTAATCTGCTCACATTCACTGATGAAAAAGCTTCCAGGGCTGATCCCTGCCTGTCAGGCAGTCCAGATGTCTTGGCACTCGAGGTGGGCCCCCCAGTCTACCCCCAGTGTAACATTTCTAGCCTGGAGTGTACCATTTTGCTGCAGAAGCTTTCTCAGATCAAATTAATTTGTTCACAGCTCACAACCCACCATGCCTATGTTCATGCTGCTCTCTGTCTCGCTCTGCCTGCTGAAATTCTTCCCATTTCTCAAAGCCCACATTGCTCATGGTGTCTTCACTAGTTACTGAAACAGCTTTCTCTGGACTCCTCCAGTGATGCCATACCATTCATAGATTGCTTTTTGACTGCTCTCTTTTGTTCCTAAGTGCCACTTAAATAAGTATTTAGTAACACTTTGTCTTGTGTTGATATTTAAATCACTGAAACCTTAATCATCTTAGTTGTCTCCCATTGTGCCAAGCCCAGTGGCTCAAATATAGTAATCATTGATGAATGCTTTTTGTTAAAATTGGAAACAAATTTTTGGTTTTGTCTTTCAGACGGATGTTGTTGTCAACTCCGTTCCCTCTGATCTTGAGCTTAGTAGGGGGCCTCTTTCTAAGGCCCTCTTGGAAAAAGCTGGACCAGCGCTCCAGGAGGAATTGGACACAGTTGGACAAGGGATGACTGTCAGCGTGGGCACAGTGCTCAAAACCAACAGCTGGAATCTGGACTGTCGCTATGTGCTTCACGTGGTAGCTCCGGAGTGGAGAAATGGTAGCACATCTTCACTCAAGGTTGGCCCTGGTTTTGAATTCTCCAGGAAGTCGGGTAGCCCTTTGGGTTCTCCTTTTAGTAGCATATTGATTGGACATAGATTGGGCCTTGTCTGTTTCTCTTCCACAATAATCACGCTTTTGGCAGATTCCATCATGTGGCCATTTCTTTCAGCTGTAGCTGACTTTTCCTGATGACTAGTTAATAATATAAATGAATTATTGTGCTCAATAATTATTGGAGCTCAGGGAAGGGTTACTGAACATAATATTATTACTTGCTTAGTGAAGAAAGCCAGAGAAGGGTGTGAAGAATGGAAGAGAATGAAGGAAAAGAACAGTAGTTGCGTTGCTTCTTTCCTTCATTGTGAATGTGTTTAAGTCTCTCGCATTCTCTTTTCCTTTTCCTTTCTTTCTCCTGTATTTTTCTTTCCTCTTCTGATTGCCCTTAATCACTGTTGAAAGCAAAAAGGAGTATTCGAGGTCACAAGGTTGCTAAATTCTTGTCCTTTTTATTCTAACTCCCATTTCTAGACAAGATGTATAAGGATATGCTTTGTGCGTTTCAGATCATGGAAGACATAATCAGAGAATGTATGGAGATCACTGACAGCTTGTCCTTAAAATCAATTGCATTTCCAGCAATAGGAACAGGAAACTTGGGATTTCCTAAAACCATATTTGCTGAATTAATCATTTCAGAGGTGTTCAAATTTAGTAGCAAGAATCAGCTGAAAACTTTACAAGAGGTTCACTTTCTGCTGCACCCAAGTGATCATGAAAATATTAAGGTACAGTGCCACTCATTTCTGATTATTTTGTAACTGAGACCTAATGTTTTTTCAAATGTCTTTTTGTTCTGACAGGATGCTTTTTGCATTCATTTCCCCATACAGGAAAGTAAGGAAGTAGTTTACACTTGTAGTTGTAGCATGACAAATTTTAAGACAAGTTACAGATGTAGGAAAAGTTTAACTTCCTATTCAGGAAAATTTCAAACATATCCAAATGTAGACATAATAGTATAATGAAGTCCGTTGTACCTATCACTGAACTTCAACAGTTATCAACCTATGGCCAGTATGTTTCATCTGTATCTCCATTTATTTCCCTTCCTTCTATATTATTTTGAAGCAAATCCCAGACATATCATTTTATCCATAAACAATTCAATATTTATTTTAAACAATAACATTTCTTTTTAAAAAAGTAACATAACCACAATACTGCATCACATCTAAAATAAATGGACAATAATTCCTTTATTTAACCAATTATCAAATCAATTCTCAAATTTCCAACTATCTCATAAGCGTTTTGTTTTTACAGCTTTGTGTTTGAAGCAGAATCCAAATAAGGCCCACATATTGCAATGGAGTTGACTATAGGATTTCCCTCCATATGGACATAGAAAAATTTTAATGCAGAGCATAAAAGCACAGTGTGGCCTTATCACTAGGAAGACGTCAGAAGATGTGGTTAGAATGGATTAGCACATTCCCATGTGGATAGGAGAGTTGGGACCAGAAACACCAGAACCATCATCAGTCATGAGTTCATCATTCAGCTACATTTACTGAGCATCAGCTGTGGGAGAGCCATTGGACTCAGCATTATGGCAGCACAGCAGGCATTTAAGCCATTATCCCTGCAGTCCAAGTGTTTACTTAATCAAATAAAATAGATGACATTCAATGTTTGAAAAATTCCCATGATATTACAAAAATTGATCAAATAGATTAAAATCAGCAACCCAAGAGATATCTGTGGATCATTGGACCATCTGAATTTTTAGGTAACACTTAATTTTTCTGTGACGCTAGATACTACCTTTAAGTTCGTTGGAAGCAAGTAAATCTAACCTAAATTCTAATCAGGCAACCAACCACCTGAGTAAAATATGTGGTCCATTTACTTGTCCTGTATAATTAGTTACTCTTCTGTGCAACAGAAGCTTTTAAAATAATCTCCCTATGACTTGCATTGTGCAAGGTGATGTGGATCGTGGAACAAGACGAGTAGGAATGGCACATACTTTCCCTCCTATAAATCACAATTACTTTAGAGCTAAGATTTATATACACAAAATGAACTAAATGAGAAGCATGAAGTGCTGTTTTTGAATGAACAGGTGATTGAATACAGCATGAGTCCTGTGACACAGACCTGAACCTTCAAATACCACTCTTTTTCATACAACCTCAGCATTCATTTTCTTTCCTAAAGACTGAGTATTTTGCAAATACTCTGTAAAAAGAATTAGTCTATATAGATACCTTTAGTACCATCTGAAATTCTCTGTGTGTGTCTGTTACACTTTTTCTCTTTAGACTCTTAAAGACAGTTAAACTTTGGTTACATTTGCACACACACACACAAAAAATCAGCAAAGCCTATTGAGATGTTTATAGATGGAGACTGTCACAGAGAAAGCCGCAGTCCCGTGATTTGAACATGGCCTCAGATGTGCTTTATTTAGATTATTTAAAAAAATTCAATCAGTTGCTAACATTTAAAAATCAAAAATTTCACATAAAACTCTAGATATCCACTATGACCTAAAACTTAAAAACTTCTGGCACATTAAACATGGCTTCCTGCTTGGAACAGGAAGTTTTCCATGTCTGAGTGGCAGGTGTTCTCTAGTTCTCCACAGTCAAATCAGTCTACCTTTACCCATGTGCCTTACCTACCTGGCTCCTGGAGGCCTGTGAGTCTGAGATCTTTGTTCTACCCTCTCTCTGAGACCTTCTCCCATTATTGCATCTGTCTTTAGCCAAGATGTTACTTGATTTTTTTTTCCAACAAAATTATCTGTTGCTTGTTTACAAGGAGGAAGAAAATGATGATTTTGGAGGGTCACCAACAGGCAAAAAAAAAAAAAAAAAAAAAAGAAAGAAATTCACAGGTTTATTAACACTAGAATACATACACCAGCTACTTGCTCCAAAAATCATGACTCCCCAGCCCCTCCTCTTTTGGTATAAACAGGAAATTAAAAATGGAAGTGTTTGGGACCTTGTGATGGTCATTCTCTTAACATTGTAGTTCTTACAATAGGCAAGTTATTTGCTTTGACTGACTATTATGGTAATTCATGTTCATTGTAGAAACTTTGAACAATGCAAAAATGCATAAATTCTTTAGTTGGATTTTATTCCAGCCTGCTTTTTTACATATGTACTTTTAAAAGTGGGATTGGCTGGGAGCGGTAGCTCATGCCTGTAATCCTAGCACCTTGGGAGGCCAAGGCAGGCAGATCACCTGAGGTCAGGACACCAGCCTGCCTAACATGGTGAAACCCTGTCTCTACTAAAAATACAAAAATTAGCTGGGTGTGGTGGCCTCCCAAGTAGGCTGAGGCAGGAGAATCACTTGAACCTGGGAGGCAGAGGTTGCAATGAGCCAAGATTGTGCCACTACACTCCAGCCTGGGTGACAGAATGAGACTCCATCTTAAATAAATAAATAAATAATTAAATAAATAATTAAAAGATTGTGATTATATATTATTTTATTTAATATCCTTCACTTTTATTTTCTGTTTCATTAAATCTTTGAGGCTGGGCACAGTGGCTCACACCTTTAATCCCTGCACTTTGGGAGGCCAAGGCAGGAGGATCACTTGAGGCCAGAAGTTCAAGATGAGCTTGAGCAACATAGGGAGATCCTGTTTCTACAAAACAAAACAAAACAAAACAAACAACCAAAAAAAACTTAGCTGGGTGTGGTGCCATATGCTTATAGTCCCAACTACTTGGGAGGCTGAGGTGGGAGAACTACTTAAGCCCAGGAGGTCGAGGCTGCAATGAATGCCTCTAGCACTTCAGCCTGGGTGACACTCCAACCTGGGTATCACAGCGAGATCTCATTTATTAAAAAATAAAAAATTCTTCAAAAATCAATTTTTAATGGCTGCTAAATAATCCAACACATGGATACAGCAACGTTTATTTAACTTTTTCCCTGTTGAATTTTTAACTGTTTTTTCTCTATTATGAATAGCACTGTAGTGAATATCCTTGTATTTATATCTTTGTCCACATCTTTATTTTCATTAGACACATTTATAGAAACAGAATCATGTGTTGTTTTCATAACTTTCAAGATCTGCAATGAAATTAAATAATACTGTTTGATAATGGTTATCTCCCACATATGTATGTATGCATGCAGGACCAAACACCCTGATGATTCCAATTTATTCGTCTACAGAGGAGTGTAATGATCAACGCTATATTTATATTTCAGGCATTTTCAGATGAATTTGCCAGAAGGGCTAATGGAAATCTCATCAGTGACAAAATTTCCAAGGCTGAAGATACACAAGGTTCAGTAAAGCTTCTAAATTGAAAAGTGATTTGTAGTTGCTAAGTAACTGTTCATTGACAGGTAAAAGATTGTAGTGATAATTTTTATGAAAGAAAAAACAATGAGTGACAAATGATACTAAGTTATGTTTCATATGCCTGAGCGTGTAAGACACTGGTCATGTTTACATCATCTGAAGCAGAAGGGAAGGCAGGCCAAGTTATATAATCTGTACAATGGGTTTTAAGTAATGACAAGACTACCATTTCCTGAGGAGAATGTGACATGTATTTTCCAAAATAGACAAATTAGAGAGACAACGCTAACCAAATGTTTCACCTCTGTCAAATTTGTTGTTGCCATATTTGAGTTGATCCTGTTTGAATTTCACCGAGGCTTCTTTAATAGAAAAATGTATGTCTTTCACCAAATTTGGAAAATTTTAAGTTATCTCTTTAAGTGCTTTTTTGTGCACTGATCTATTTCATATCTCCTTCTGTTTTCCAATACTGTGGTGCTAAGCCTTTTGACAGTGTTCCAAGGTCTCTGCAGAGCTGTTCTCCCCATGCCTACCACCCCCCTGCAACCCTGCACGTCTCTTTTCTCTCTTGTTCTTCAGATTGGATAATTTATCTTGACCTACCTTCAAGTTCACTGAGTCTTTTCTCTGCCCACTATGCTATTGAGCCCATCCAGTGAATGTTTTATTTTAGATATATATATATGTAAGTTCTAAAATGTCTATTTGGTTCTTTTTAAAATTTTTAAATTCTTTAAAGTTTGAACTTTATTTTCCTTTGCAATTTATTATTATTATTATTTCAATAGTTTTGGGGATACAGGTGGTTTTTGATTACATGGATAAATTCTTCAGTAGTGATTTCTGAGATTTTAGTGCATCTGTCACCTGAGCAGCATATACTGTACCCGTTATGTAGTCTTTTATCCCTCACCCCTCTCTCAACCTACCCCTTGGAGTCCCCAATGTCCATGATATCACTCTTATGCTTTTGCATCCTCATAGCTTAGCTTTCACTTATAAGTGAGAACATAGGATATTTGGTTTTGCATTCCTAAGCTACTTCACTTAGAATAATAGCCTCCAGCTCCATCCAAGTTGCTTCAAAAGACATTATTTCATTCCTTTTTATGGTTGAAGAGTATTCCATGGTGTATATATAGCACATTTTATTTATCCACTTGCTGGCTGATGGGCACTTAGGTTGGTTCCATATCTTTGCAACTGCAAATTGTGCTGCTATAAACATGTATGTGTATGTCTTTTCATATAATGACTTATTTTGCTTTGGGTAGATACCCAGTAGTGGGATTGCTGGATTGAATGGTAGTTTTACTTTTAGTTCTTTCAGGAATCTCCATACTGTTTTCTGTAGTGGTTGTAATAATTTGCATTCCCATCAGCAATGTAAAAGTGTTCCCTTTTTACCACATCCATGCCAACAGCTATTGTTTTTTGACTTTTAAGTTATGGCCATTCTTGCAGGAGTAAGGAGGCATCTCATTGTGGTTTTAAGCATCTCATTGTGGTTTTAATTTGCATTTTCCTGATGATTAGTGATGTTGAGCATTTTTTCTTATGTTTGTTGGCTGTTTGTATACCTTCTTTTGAGAAATGTCTGCTCATATCCTTTGCTGACTTTTTGATGGGATTATTTGTTTTTTGTTTGTTTGTTTGTTTGTTTTTTCTTGCTGATTTGTTTGAGTTTCTTGTAGATTCTGGATACTGGTCCTTTGTCGGATGCATAATCTTCGAATATTTTCTCCCATTCTGTGGATTGTCTGTTTACTCTCCTGATTACTTTGCTGTGCAGAAGCTTTTTAGTTTAATTAGGTCCCATTTTTAATTTTTGGTTTGGTTGCATTTGCTTTTGGGGTCTTAGTCATGAATTCTTTGCCTAAGTCAATGTCCAGAAGAGTTTTTCCAATGTTATCTTTTAGAATTTTTATGGTTTCAGGTCTTAGATGTAAGTCTTTGATCCATTTTGAGTTGATTTTTATATGAGGTGAGAGATAGGGATCCAGTTTCATCTTCTACATGTGGCTTACCAGTTTTCCCAGCACCGTTTGTTGAATAGGGTATCATTTCCCCAATGTATGTTTCTGTATGCTTTGTTGAAGATCAATTGGCTTTAAGTATTTGACTTTATTTCTGGGCCCTCTATTCTATTCCATTGGTCTACATGCTTATTTTTATACCAGTACCATGCTGTTTTGGTAACTATAGCCTTGTAGTATAATTTGAAGTTGGGTAGCATGATGCCTCCAGATTTGTTCTTTTTGCTTAGACTTGTTTGATTATATGGGCTCTTTTTTGGTTCCATATGAATTTTAGGAATTATTTTTCTAGTTCTGTGAAGAATGATACCGGTATTTGGATGAGAATTCATTGAATCTGTAGACTGCTTTGGGCAGAATGGTCATTTCCACAATATTGATTATTCCCATCCATGAGCATGGAATGTGTTTCCATTTGCTTGTGTCATTTCTTTGACCAGTGTTTTGTAGTTTTCCTTGTAGAGAGATCTTTCACCTCCTTGGTTAAGTATATTCCTAGGTATTTTATTTATTTATTTATTTTTGCAGCTATTGTATAAGGGATTGAGTTTTTATTTGATTCTCAGCTTGGTCGTTGTTGGTGTGTAGCTGGGCTACTAATTTGTGTACATCGGTTTTTTTAACCTGAGACTTTACTGAAATTGTTTATCAGATCTAGGAGTTTTTTGGAGGAGTCGTTAGGATTTTCTAGTATACAATCATATTACCCGCAAACAGCAACAGTTTGACTTCCTCTTTTCCAGTTTGGATGGCCTTTATTTCTTTGTCTTGTCTGATTGCTCTGGCAGGGACTTCCAGTACTATGCTGAATAGAAGTGGTGAAAGTGGGCATCCTTGTCTTGTTCCAGTTCCCGGGGGTAATGCTGTCAACTTTCCCCCATTCAATATGATGTTGGCTGTGGGTTTGTCATATATGGCTTTTACTACTTCAAGATATGTCCCCTCTATGCCTATTTTGTTGAGGGTTCTTATAATAAAACGGTGCCTGATTTTATCAGATGCTTTTTCTCATCGATTGAGATGATTATATGGTTTTTGTTCTTAATTCAGTTTATGTGATGTATCGTATTTACTGACTTATATATGTTAAACCATCCCTGCATCCCTGGGATGAAATACACTTGTTCATAATGTATTATCTTTTTGATGTGCTGTTGGATTTCGTTAGCACATATTTTGTCAAAGATTTTTGCATCTGTGTTCATCAGAGATATTGGTCCATAGTTTTCTTTTTTTGTTGTATCCTTTCTTGGGTTTATTATTAGTTTAATACCGGCTTTTAGACTGATTTAGGGAGGATTCCTTCTTTCTCTATCTTTTGGAATAGTTTCAGTAGGATTGGTACCAATTCTTTGAATGTCTGGTAGAATTCAGCTGTGAATCCATCTGGTCTGGGACTTTTTTGTTGTTGGCAATTTTTTAAATTACTAATTCAATCTTGCTGCTTGTTATTGGTCTGTTCAGGGTTTCTGTTTCTTTCTGATTTAACCTAGGAGGGTTGTACATTTCCGGAATTTATCCATTTCTTCTAGAGTTTCTAGTTTGTGCACGTAAAGGTATTCATAGCAGCCTTGAATGATCTTTTGTATTTCTGTGGTATTGGTTGTAATGTCTCCAGTTTCATTTCTAATTGAGCTTATTTGGAACTTCTTTCTTCTTTTTCTTGGTTAATCTCACTAACGGTCTATCAATTTTCTTTATCTTTTCAAAGAGCCAGCTTTTTGTTTCATTTTTTATCTTTTTGTGTTCGTTTGTTTGTTTCAATTTCATTTAGTTCTGCTCTGATCTTTGTTATTTCTTCTACTGAGTTTGGGTTTAGTTTGTTCTTGTTTCTCCAGTTCCTTGAGGTCTTTTTAAAATAGTTTCTATTTCTCTGCAGAGACATCCTATTTTTCCATTCATTCCATATCATTTCCATCCATTCAAATGTGTTTACTTTGACCTCATGGATCATAGTTATAGTAGATGCTTTAAAGTCTTCTATAATTCCACCATCTGGGTCACTTTGGGATTGACATTTTTTTTTTTAATGGAGTCTTGCTCTGTTGCCCAGGCTGGAGTGCAGTGGTGCAATCTTGGCTCACTGCAACCTCTACCTCCTGGGTTCAAGCAATTCCCTTGCCTCAGCCTCCCAAGTAGCTGGGATTACAGGCATGTGCCACCATGCCTAGCTAATTTTTGTATTTTTCTTTTAGTAGAGGCAGGGTTTTACCATGTTGGCCAGACTGGTCTTGAACTCCTGACCTCAAGTGATCCACCTGCCTTGGCTTCCCAAAGTGCTGGGATTATAGGCTTGGCCGGGATTGACATCTTTTTTTTTTTTTTTTTTTTGAGACAGGGTCTCACTCTGTCACTTAGGCTGGAGTGTAGTGGCATGATCTCAGCTCACTGCAGCCTCAAACTCTGGGGGCTCAAGTGATCCTCCTACCTCAGCCTCCCAAGCAGCTGGGACTACAGTTGTGGTGCACAACACCATGCCCAGCTAATACTTGCATTATTTGTGGAGATGGGGTCTCACCATGTTGTTCAGACTGATCTTGAACTCCTGGACTCAAGTGATCCACCCACCTTGGCCTCCCAAAGTGCTGGGATTACAGGCGTGAGCCATCGTGCCTGGCTGGATTGACATTCTTAAGGGTTGATCAAATTTTCCTGGTTCTTTATATGACAAGCAGTTTTGGAATATAGACTGGGCATTTTAAATATTATGTTGTGAGACTAGGGCCACCCTTGGGTCAAAGCTGGGAGAGAAAAGAGGAAAAATGCTAAAACAGAACAAAATGGAAAACTATCCCCCTTAGCAGATTGCTTCTGCGAGTTTTGGCTCCTTTCTTCAATCTGTCTGCTGTTATTGTAACTTTTCAGAGCTCTTGGGTAGTGGCTTTTTGTATTTGTTCTGTTTTTAGTTGTAATCAATGGGAGAGATAGGCTATAGCAGACTAACTTCACCTTGGCCAGCACCAGAGTTCATGTTTGATATGGATTCTATTTTCTAATTCTTTTTTCTTAAACAGATCATCACTGAGGCTGAGGGGCAGGGCCAGGTTAAAGACTAGAGGTCACAGAAAGAGAGAGAGAGGGAAGACATACAAGACGGCCACATGTGAGCAGGATACCCAAGTCATTCTTGCTGTGGCTGACTTGGTTATTGACTTTACTTCTTTTCTTTTCAGGTTTTTATGGGACTGTTTCTAGCCCTGATTTAGGTGTGCATGAAATGAAGATTGGCTCCATCATCTTCCAGGTGGCTTCTGGAGATATCACTAAAGAAGAGGCAGATGTCATTGTAAATTCCACATCAAAGTCATTTAATCTCAAAGCAGGTACTTGTACAATTTTGATGAGTTCAATAGTTAATGGTAGATGCCATGAAGGAGGGTTTCTGTAGCCAAACTGGTTTTTATAACTTTTGCTTGTTAATTAATAACTTCTAAATTATGTTGACAGGGTTTTCCATAATTAATAATGTTTATTTTATGAAGTTTTCTTCTTTGTCATCAGCAATACCCAATTAGAGTATTCCTCAGATAATGGAGAATGCATTTAGATAATCTTTCTGATCCAAATATACCACAGTGGTTTTTTACTCATGTTTGTAATCATCTTGATTTTCTCATGTAGGGGTCTCCAAAGCAATTTTAGAATGTGCTGGACAAAATGTAGAAATGGAGTGTTCTCAGCAAGGTAAGGCACCTTCTATTTTTTGGTCCGGAGTTGTAATTGTATGGGAGGCTGTGGAGAGGCTGAGGAAAGACTTGGGGTTGGGGAGACAACACTCTAATTTTAAAATGATACATTTTACTAAACAATTTCAATCACAGAGACTTAGAAGTGAAAAGTAATCTCACAGTTAAAAAGTAAAGTCATACCATTCCATCAAAGATAGTATTTCAGGAGTTTTTTATTCACAAAATGCTTATTTGCCAAGTTACACATTTTGCTTTCTAAACAAATGATGGGTTCAACATCTACTAATTTTGCATCTTTTTGTTTGTGTTTCCCAGCTCAGCAGCACAAAAATGATTATATAATCACCGGAGGTGGATTTTTGAAGTGCAAGAATATCATTCATGTAATTGGTGGAAATGATGTCAAGAGTTCGGTTTCCTCTGTTTTGCAGGAGTGTGAAAAACAAAACTACTCATCAATTTGCCTCCCAGCCATTGGGACAGGTTTGTGGCCTCTGGCTGTCAAGGCTAAATCCCAAGGCGTCTACTTTCCCTTCCATTTGGAGCTGAGTGTGAATGTGATCAGTGCTGAGTCTGACCCAGGGCAGCAACCATTAAGCTAGGAGTGGACAGCTTCCTCCCCATAAGGCAACTCCCAAGGGAATGACAAAGCCTGTGGATAGTTTGAGTAAAAGAGGAACAAAACGCAGGAAACTGAAGAGAGTGTTAGAATGTTAGAGAGATAGAAAGAAGGGAAGGGGAAGTAAGGTGGGGAAGAGAAGGGAGAGAATGGAAAGGCCATCCCTCGTTCTCTTTCCTCAGTTACTTCACCTTTTTCCATTCCCTACATAGTCTCCATTATGCAGCCCTTAGCTTCCTCCTCTTTCCCCTCTCCATGGACAATCTTAGTACAACAACTTCCACCTCACTCTAGCTGATTCCCAGAGGAACACTTCCAGGCTTCAGCTCAACAGTCAGCTGTGTCACTTGGCCCCAGGGCATTTCTGTGTAGAAGCTTCTCAGTCACCAGAACCTAGTGGGTCAGAAACTCAACTCCCCACTTTCCTCTTTTCAGCCTACGTGCTTCTTTGATTTTCTTCTTTTCCTAAAACTATGTAATGACAGCGTGATTTTTCGTATATAAGGATGGCACTCTGGATTTATCATTAGTTAGGTGGGCTTTATTATTATTATTATTATACTTTAAGTTCTGGGGTCCATGTGCAGAATGTGCAGTTTTGTTACATAGGTGTTCTTTGAGCTCTTCAGGAATTCCTGCTTGGTCTCCTTCAGAGAGCTGGTCAGGGGAGGCATGCCTTTTTAGGCTTGAAGTGAACGGAGCTGCCTGGTTCCAGTGCGAGAATAGTCAGCATCAGATCTGTCATTCTATTGCTCAGGAATCTAAGTTTGAATCTCTTATGCTGGCATTCTAGGTTTTCCAGAAGGTTAGCCTCAAGAAACTTAATCTTCCTTGTCAATTTCTGGGCCTTCTTCTAACCCTCTGACCCATATCTGTAATTCTGTACCATTCCTTATAATGTTCTGAGATGGAATTCTATATCTATTTTACAACTTTTCTATTTCTAAAAGTATAATTTTTGATCCCTTTGTTTTCATTCCCCTTAGAGTATCATCTATTCCTAGCAGATTAGCCAACATTTCTCCTATCTCTCTCTATCAGTCATCTGTCTATCTATCTATCTATCTATCTATCTATCTATCTATCTATCTATCTATCTATCTATCCATCTATCTATGTATGTATCTATCTATCTATCATTTCTCTACTTACTTATCTTTTTTTTTTTTTTTTTTTTTTTGAGACGGAGTCTCGCTCTGTCACCCAGGCTGGAGTGCAGTGGCGCGATCTCAGCTCACTGCAAGCTCCGCCTCCCGGGTTCACGCCATTCTCCTGCCTCAGCCTCCCGAGTAGCTGGGACTACAGGCGCCCGCAACCGCGCCTGGCTAATTTTTTGTATTTTTAGTAGAGACGGGGTTTCACCGTGGTCTCGATCTCCTGACCTTGTGATCCGCCCGCCTCGGCCTCCCAAAGTGCTGGGATTACAGGCGTGAGCCACCGCGCCCGGCCTTACTTACTTATCTTTTAAGGACACCCGCCAATGACTCCTCAGTCTCTTGTCTCCATCTGCTTTTTTCTCTGAGCTCTAGTCTTGGGTTTCCACCTTCAAGTGATTTAGACCGAGAAAGCAGGCAGCTTAGGGGTGCCACAGACCTTCCCAAAGGAGTCCCTGGTAGAGTCAAAAGAAGAAACAAAGACAGAAGGTAGTTTTCATTTTGTATAAATATGTACACATTTGAGCATTTCTGGGCTGCTGCAATCCTGTCATTTCTTCCACTGACCTAGTTGCATTGCTGGTCTGCACAAATAAATCAGGGTTAGTGGGTTATCCTTGCACGTCCTCTTTACCTGTCTTTTTCACCACCTGAGCTGGTCCTGAGACTGATAGATGTGGAAGCTTTCTCTTTTAGTGGTGTATATGAGTTCAGTTAAGACTGTGATCAAGACAGCCTCTGGCAGTTAAAGGAGCCTCCTCCCTATTCCTTAGAGACCCCTGCATAAGAGGAGAGACTAGGTGGTCAGCAACACCTGTGATCACCTCAAGCTGAGCACAGACTCCAAACTCCCATTCCTTGTCATCTCCCCAAACCTGCCCTTCCTCTTATATCTCCAATCATGTGAAAAACATCACTTTCCATATAGAGTCCTTGACTCTACCCTCTTCATCACTGTAATCTTCATTAGCTTAGGAATTATTTGATTGAATGTTTACCGAGTGCCCGCATCTGCGAGGCACCATGTTTAGGCACTGGAGATAGAAAGATAACTAAGAAAAGGATCCAGTTCACAAAGAGCACTGAGCCCAGTGTGAGAGACAGGCATGCAAACAAACAACTGCAATGCAACATGAACCATGATATAGTGAAGGTATGTGTATGGCAAAAGAGGGAGAGGGAAAGGTTAAGGACAAACCCAGCTGGTCCCTATGTCCTCCTGACTTTACTTCCAAAATAGCTCCTCAATCCCTACTCTTCATTCTGGCCTCCTCTTTTTGTTCAGCTCTTGTCTTTTGACTAAGCTTTTAATACAGCCTCCTAACTAGACCTAGACTCCCCACTCCATGCTTCCTCCACACCCCTCCAGACTTATCTTCCTTAAAACTAGGTCTGTTCTGCATACATGCCAGGTCGAACATACACCCATTACATAGTTCTATCTGGCATAGCCTGTCCCTCAATTTTCCATATTTCACCTACTGATCACCTGCTCATCCCCACATATCACATCATCTGTGTTTTAGTAAGTGCCTAGTGAGTACCTAGCCAGTGATAGGATATGGCACATGTTTCTTGAAAGTGAATGAATGTAACTGAACTTGTCCATATAAACTCTTTCAAATACCATGGGAAAATTACAGCTTTGCAAAAGAGAATTTCCCTCTTTCTCTGATCATCTGATTTAAAAAGATTTGAACAACCCCCCTTGGTTAATTTTATGTGAGGTTTGTCTACATTCCCACAATTGTCAGCATAACCAAGTCAAAGAAGCCTACTCTTGTTCTGCAATAGTGTGGGCACCATCAACAACAATTAGCCAGGTGGGCTCTTAGTCTGTCACATCAGCTTGGCCAAGGAACTTTTACATTGCCCATCATGTGACTTTGCCAACTGTTATTCACATGGGACTGTTCCCACGGCTGGAAAGGGACTTTTCATGATCTTACCTAGGCTGTCACTTTCATGGCTTGAGAAGGAGGATATGGTGTATGCTGAAAATAGGGAACACTCTGCTCCAGGTAGCTACCTTGAATCCTGGTGGTCAGCTAAAATCTCACTGAGTGTGGAGGGAAAGCCTTCTTGAAGGCTTATAGATAACTTGTGTCTGAAAAATTATAGATTATAACAAATAGCCTATAGCACTGGGTGTCTTACTAAATTTTGCTTAGCTTAAATTAGGTTCCCAGAGATGTCTGGGAGAATAAGGATACATACATAAAATCAAGTGATGACTGATCCAAAAAAAGGTTTTCATCTTTAGAAAGTATTTTATGTCAACATATATTAGCATCTGCTTTTCATGAAATTTTGAGGACACTAGTGAGCTAAGAAGAAAAGCTGCTTGTGCTCTGTAATAGGAGATGAGGAACACAATGAGCTGGGATCAGCTGAATAGAGTAGATATGATTGTCAGACACCAAAAGTCAGACTTCTGGGTCCTTTGTTCATTGCCAGGCTGTGGGCTTCCTGACATCCTAGAACCAAAACCCTCATTGCATCTAGGACTTCAAAAGTGTTTGCTGATGCTTTGTTAGAAAATTCCACAATGATGAAAGAATTGAGGAGTGGGCATTTATTCTCTGAGCATTGGAAACCCTAATGTATTCCTTAGCCTTCCACTTAGGTCCTTTTGTCCTTCAGCAATTTTATTATTTGCTCTTCCAGGAAATGCCAAACAAGACCCAGAAAAGGTTGCTGAAGCCATAATTGATGCCATTGAAGACTTTGTCCAGAAAGGATCAGCCAAGTCTGTGAAAAAAGTTAAAGTTGTTATCTTTCTGCCTCAAGTACTGGATGTGTTTTATGCCATCATGAAGAAAAGAGAAGGGACTCAGGTTTCTTCCCAACAGTCTATGATGTCTAAACTTGCATGTGAGTTGTTTGCTTTTATGAAATGCATGTTCCTAACGTTGATGTCACATGAGAAATACATAATCTTCCTTTTCTTTTTAGCATTTTTGCGCATTTCAAAGCAACCTCCCAAAAAAGAGAATCATTTGGTTTTGGAAAAGAAAACAGAATCAGCAACTTTTCGGGTGTGTGGTGAAAATGTCATGTGTGTGGAACAAACTATCTCCTGGCTGCAAGACCTGATTGAAAAAGAACAGTGTCCTTATACCAGTGAAGATGAGTACATCAAATACTTTGATGAAAAGGAGTATCAGAAGTTGAAAGAGCTGCAGGAGAAGTTAAATATTAACATTTTCCTGGACAATAAGAGACCTTTGATTAAGGTTTTGGGAATTAGCAGAGATGTGATGCAGGCTAGAGATGAAATTGAGGCAATGATCAAGAGAGTTCGACTGGCCAAAGAACAGGAATCCCGGGCAGACTGTATCAGTGAGTTTATAGAATGGCGGTATAATGACAATAACACTTTTTATCGTTTTGACAAAATAACCAATCTGAAATTAGAGGATGCAAGAAGAGAAAAGAAAAAAGCTATTGATGTCAAAATTAATCATCAGCACTACACAGTGAACTTGAACACATACACTGCCACAGATGCAAAGGGCCTCAGTTTATCTGTTCAGCGCCTTGTGAAATCCGAAGGTGAGTTAAACATTCATACTTGTCATCTACTATTTCACACCTACTTTGGGCATAACACTATTTTGTACATACATCAGAATTTCAAATAGGAAAAAATTCATGTAACACTAATGAAATAAACTAGAAAATATGGCCTCTGAGCTTGAAGTGCTTACGTTATGGCCAGGAAAACCCAGAACGGATGTACCCAAAAGCCTGAAGATGACTATCTTCTTGGTAACAATAGTCAAATCTCACCTTTGTTCCCATCTTTACAGTTTATAAGCTTCCGAAAGCCAGTTGTGCTGAGGAGGTAATAGCTGCATCAATTAGGGGAAGGAAAACCATAGGCTTAAAGGAAAAGTGATGGCCCAAGGTTTTCTAGAACAAAAGGGCAAAGGGAAAAACAGAAAGGAAAGCCTGGTCAGAGGGTGGACCCTCTCTGTGTCTGACTGATAATCCAGGGAGGATCGGGAGCCTGTAGGAACTTCTCCCAGAAGTCACCTCTACCGAGAGCAAAAGGTTCCTTGACGCACATGACAGGAAGCAGGCTTCAGATTCTCTGAACAGATCTACTCTCCAAGAAGGGAATGCCTGTCTTGTGTAGGCAGCCATTCCCACCTTCGAACCAGATTAAGTCCCCCTTGAAAACAGGTAAATTAGCTTCCATTACACCATATTTATCTCTTGTGAGATCAGTGTGAACAGATTCCTAACACTCTGAGCAACCCTTGGAAAATAATAAATCACATATAGTATTCTGCTTAGCAGCGGAGGAGACAGAGCTGTCACCACAGCCTATCACATAGCAAAATCTGCCACCCAACTGCCTCTTAAAGATGCTATGAAGAATAATGAAAAAATAGATGTGGAGTGCCTGTGGTGGTGATGGTGAGGCGTTCTGGCAAAAATCCATGCATAAACAAAACGGCAACTACTTAGAACACTGTAGGGAAATAATTTATTGTTAGATTGTGACTATTAGAGATTGAACCGAAAACACAGATGAGTTATACTGCACCAACAGTTCTCAAATCGTAGTATGATCCAAACTTAGGAGGCAGACACACAGGCTCTGCTCCTCAGAGATGCTGATTCGGTTGATCTGTAGCTTTCCTTTTATTTTGGTTTAACAAGCATTCCAGTTGGTTCTCATGTAGGTTGTCTGTCGTTCATGCTTTGAAAAGCGTTCTCCTAGAAAGATAAGGAACTTTTTGAATGCGTAGGATTGGAAGATAGTAACACAAGAACACAGATACTAAATTTTCCAGAGTGTACCGGGGATGTACGAGGGCATCCTCAAATGTCTCCTTTGCAGTTGACATCCCTGCACACTGGAGTGATATGAAGCAGCAGAATTTCTGTGTGGTGGAGCTGCAGCCTCGTGATCCTGAGTACAACACAGTGGCAAGCAAGTTTAATCAGACTTGCGCACACTTCAGAATAGAGAAGGTAAGCCTTCTGCTGAAATGTGGTTTCTGAATGGTGGAAATAAGTTCTGTCATGGTCCTATATAAAATGTATTTTCATTCACTTCCTATCACATTTTTTAACCCAGAATTAGAATTTTTATGGTAATTAGTAGATTCTAGATTCTACTCATGTGACTATAATTACTGAGGCATTAAGATTCTTGTGTCAGTGTAATATTCAGTTGTAATATGATAGAACACTAAAGACATAGATTTACTTTGTGAAGCAAGCTAATACAAATGCAAAGATATGGCTTTAAAATTGGATTTGATAACTAGCAAATTCCACAGAGAGCCATGTAGAGGCTCCTCCTCAGATCAGGACCATGTTACTCTGCCCCACTATTCACAGGTCAACAGTGCTTCCTTGATAAAGCCAGCAGCCCTTTCCTTGTTTATCATCATTGTTTTGGGCAGGTGAGTGTGATGATTCGTGCCTGTAGTCCCAGCTGTTGGGAGGCTGAGGTGGAAGGATGGCACAAGCCCAGGAGTTTGAGGCCAGTCTGGGTAACATAGCGCAATCCTGCTCTCAAATAAAAACAACCGATTATTTTGGCATCTTCTTCCATTTTTAAACATTATTGATACTGCTCTTTGAAATTATATTTTTCCTTGACTTTCTCTAGCAATATTATTATGAGTTTTCTTTTCCTTGACCAATTTTCTTTTCATTATCGCAGGTACTGTTTCTCTTCCAAACCCCTAATTCTAGCTTTATTCATGCTACTTATGCTTAAAGGGTCTTTTGTCTCTGTACCTCACCAGGGAATATTTTTACCCTTCTTGGATTCAACTATTAGTTCAATGTCGATAGCTCCCAAATCAACATTACCAACCTGGGTCTTTGACTCAAATTCTAGGACATACTCCCAGTGGCCTAAAAAATCTCCACTTGAGGCCGGGTGCAGTGGCTCACGCCAGTAATCCCAGCACTTTGGGAGGCCGAGGCCGGTGGATCACGAGGTCAGGGGTTCAAGACCACCCTGGCGAAGATGGTGAAACTGCGTCTCTACTAAAACTACAAAAATTAGCTGGGCACGTTGGCAGGCGCCCGTAATCCCACCTACTCGGGAGGCTGAGGCAGGAGAATCGCTTGAACATGGGTGGTAGAGATCGCAGTGAGCCGAAATCATGCCACTGCACTCTAGCCTGGTCGACAGAGTGACTCCATCTCAAAAAGAAAAAAAAAATCTCCACTTGAATATCTAACTGCAAAATCAACTTCTCTAAAATCTAATGCATCATAGGTATGTAATTCTCTTTCCCTTTCCTTCCTCTTTTCTGTTTTTGGTTCTGCCACTTTCTGAGTAAAGCCAGAGATCTTTGATCCGCCATAACAAGTCTGCCAGGAAGACCTGCATTTTCTTTCTTTGCAAATTTTTCTTACTCTCTATTTGAACTGCCAACACTGTTTATTCATGTAGTTAAGCACATAATAATTCAAAAAGATTTAAAGTGCTCTGCAAAGATGTAGACTATACCTTCAGATAAAGTAAATAGACAAAGAAAATGGATAAAGAGAAAAGAATGGCAGGGAAAATAAGATAATACAGAGGTACTACTAGTTCTCAAAAATACATAACATGAGGTTACCAATTTGTCTCTGAGTTTCCTAGCAGACTAAGCAAGAAGTAAACATTCAGCTACAAGACTCATAATGTCCATAAATGAAAAAGAAAACCATTTGATAAGGAGGTTCACAGCTCCTCACAATACTGAGACTGACTCCTGAGAGGTTTCTCTTGTGAATCAAGTACTAGAGAATATCCTCAACATCATCCTCACAATAAATTCAGCATCAGCTTTTACACCACTGTCTTTTATAATGTAAAACTGGTTGAACAAAATCGATGCCTGATTGAATGAAAACAATTCTATGAGGCACCAAGACAATGTGATTCAAGTACACAGCTCTATCATGGTCTATTTCTGAGATAACAAGCAAGTCTCACTCCAAGTATCAATTACTGCTAACTGGTAGTGGCTGACTGGCACATTGTGATGAGATGCTAAGTTTAGATTGAGCAAGAATGAATGTTCTGGTTGACGAGCAATATCTATAGTGGGCCCTATGGATGCCTGCTGCATATTGGCAGACCTTGGCCAGAGAATTGATTTCAACACTTTTTTACAGTGAAACCTTTTTTTTTTTTTTCAATAAAATCTTATGTGAAATCCCAGTGTGTGAACCAGATAAAAGCAGGGGTGTCAGTAGTACTTAAGGCACCTCCAGGGAGGTCCCTAGAATTGTGAAAATAACATGAAAAATGGGTGGTCTTTCATCCTCTATGACTATTAAGTCTTATGATTAAGGTTTTTAATATCCATAAGCCTTCCACTTAGATTCAACAATTTTGCCACTTTTGCTTTCTCTGCCTGTCTGTTTTTGCTGAAGCATTTGAAGGTAAGTTGCAGACATCATGATACTCCTATTTTAGCAAGTATCTCCCAATTAAAGACATTCTCCTAAATTATGACAATGCCATTATCCCAATTAAAAACTTAACATTAATTCAGTAATATCCAATATACAGTCCATATTCTTTCCCCCTCCCCACCCGAGACAGAGTCTTGCTCTTTCGCCCAGGCTGGAGTGCAGTGACGTGATCTTGGCTCACTGCAACCTCTGCCTCCTGGTCGCAAGCGATTCTCCTGCCTCAGCCTCCTGAGTAGCTGAGATTACAGGGGCCCACCACCACACCTGGCTAATTTTTTGTGTGTGTTTTTAGTAGAGATAGGGTTTCACCATGTTGGCCAGGCTGGTCTCAAACTCCTCACCTCAAGTGATCCCTCCGCCTCGGCCTCCCAAAGTGTTGGGATTACCGGCGTGAGCCACCACGTCTGGCCCCAGTCCATATTCTAATTTTTCCAATTGTTCAAAAAAATCTCTTATAACTCCCCCTCCCCCACCCCAGTCTGAGTTCACACACTGTTTGGACATTATGTCTCCTTTGTGTCTTCTAATATAGAATAGTACTCTTGCATTTAAAAAAGTATTTTTCATGACACTGAATTTTTTAGAGTTTAAGCCAATTGTGTTGTAGAATGTATCACATTCTGGATCTGTCATGCCTTGATTTTTGTGGAAGAATCCATGCCAGTTTTATAGATTCTAGACTTATCTGATTCTTGGTAATATCATTTATTTCTCTATCCTCTTTATTTCTGGTAAGCTGAGTTAGGTTGAAAGATTTGAATAAATTCAGATAAATATTTTTTGCAAGAATACTTCATAGGTGATACATCACATCAGGAACCTCAGATGGTAAGGCCATCCCACTATTAATGATGCTAAGTTTGATCGCTAGTCAAGTTGGTGACCACCATATCTCTCCACTGGAATCAGTAGATTATCTGTAGGATGAAACTTCGTCAGCATATGAGTATCCTGTTCCCCAACAACCTTGTACTGATTGATTTTCACTTCCATTGATGATCCTTGCCTGAATCCATCATTACACTGGAGGTTGCAGGATGGTGATTTTCTAATTCTGTCATTCCTTCTATATAGGTTATTTGGCATTTTTTTTAAAGAATAAATGTTCTTTTTTTTCCTGATTTTAAAAAAAAATCAGTATGTTATATTTAATTACAGTGATTATTCTGTTAGATGTACAAATTATCCTACATTTGGCTGGCAGGAAGTTGACTCCCATGTCTTTTAATGACCCCATTTATCTTTGAGCATTTCTTTACTTTTTGCCATGAGATTTGTCTTGCTCACCCTGTACTTTCCTTGTCTCGTGCCTGGAATCAGACATTTTTCTAAGAAGCCCTGTTACCTTTTAGTGGGGAATGGTAGTGAGAAACCAAGAGTTGTGTGTTGTGTGTGTTCACTGCTATTGAGGTGTTGTTGCTTCCAGGGTCTTTTGTGGCTAGAGCTAAGAAAATCGTGAACTCGTGTTTATGTTTTCTTTTCTTTTTTTTTTTTTTGAGGCAAAGGTGTGCTCTGTCATTCCAGCTAGAGTGCATCGGCGTGATCACAGCTTACTGCAGCTTCCAACTCCTGGGCTCAAGCAATCCCCACCACCCAGACTCTAGAGTAGCTGGGGCTACAGGCACATGCCACCACACCTTTTTTTGTGTGTGTGTGGAGATGAAGTCTGTGTTATCCAGGCTGGTTTCAAACTTTTGACTTCAAAAGTGCTGGGATTCACCCACCTCAGTCTCTCAAAGTGCCAGGATTACAAGTGTGAGCCACAGCACCCAGCCATATTCATGTTTTCAATTGAAATTTAATGTTGAAACATTTTTTCTTAATATCTTAATATTTTATGTCATTTTGTGTATAATAGAAATTTTGGCTTTTAATAATAGTACATTCTTGTTTCATCCTATAGAATACATAAAATTGTTTCAAAATTATCATACCAAAATTATTATCAATATTAAAATAGCTATGCCAGCTTTCTTTTGGTTATTGTTAGCATGTTATGGTATATCTTTTCACATTCTTTTTCTTTTAATCTTTTAATAACTGTATATTTAAGATGTATCTCTTGGTAGCAACATATACTTGAGTTTTGCTTTTTCATCATCCAGTCTGACAATCTTTATCTTTAACTGGAGTACTTAATCTTACTTACTGTACTTACTGATATGTTTGGGTTTAAATGTACCATATTAATCTTTGTTTTCTATTTGTAATATCTATTCTTTGTTCTTTTTTATCTTTTCCTGGTTTCTTTTGTATTATTTCTATTTCATTTTCACCCCTATTATGTTGTTGGTTATACATTCTAATTCTTTCATTGCTTATCCTAGAGACTATAACATGCATCCTTGACTTACTGAACTGTAATGTAAATTAGTACATCCATCATTTCCCAGACAATGGAAAGACCTTTGAATACTTTAAACCTTATTTATCTCTCTTTTGCTTTTTGTATGGCTTTTAACATGCATTTTAATTCTATTTATATTTGAAACCCAATGAAACATTTTTGTCTATATTTATTTACATGTACCAACATATTTATCATTTATTTCCAGAGTCCTTCAATTCTTCCTATATTTCCACGCTTCCATCTGGGATAATTTTTCATCTAGATGTAGTATTTCTTCCAATGCAGATCTGGTAGTGATGAATTCTCTCAGTTTTTATTTATCTGAAAATATCTTTATTTCTCTTTCATTCTTTGAAGGATATTTTTACTGGGCATAGAATTTTAGATGGCAATTATTTTCTTTCAGCACTTCGAAGAAATTATTGTCTTCTATGTTACTGTTTCATCGTACTTCCCTTCTCTCTACAGTCTTAGCTCATCAAATCTTTGATGCCTTCAGATAGACTTTTCTCCTTCTCTAGCTCTTCTAGTAGTTGTTGGTGAGAGGTTGGTCTGATAAAAGTAATCTACCCTGGCTAGACATCTGCTGCTAATAATAAACTTACTAAATAAAGTTTAAGATTTATTTGTAATTTTTTTTTACCTTAGAATTTATCCCATAAAAAATATAGAATCAGGTAAAAAAAATTACTTGACATAATTATTTTAAAAGTTTTTAAAGGGTAAGAAACAACCTTTTTAAATTTAAGGATTAACAGACTAAGAAATTGAGAATTATTTCAAAACTCAAAAAATATTGAAGGCTTTAAAAATGAGTGAGATAAAATTTAAGGTAAATGAAATAAAATGAATGTAGGCATTTTGAAGATTAGAAATTTAGCCGTAGATAAAGAATACAAAGGAAAAATAATTTTAAAATCATAAACCAGATCAACAAAATATATGCTAATGCTGAGACTTTGAATTAGAGTGCAAAAATTGTATCTTAATTAAAAAGAGAAAACCCAAAACTGGAAAACAAACAAACAAACAAACAAAAAAACCAGATGATGGCAGGTAATAGTGTTAAGCCTGAGAGTTCTCCAAAATGGAAAACATTCTGACAACATGGGCAATATGGAACCTTTACCTTGTGCCTTTCCATGAGGGACTTTGGCCACCTTTATCCACCCTTCAGTCTTCCCAGGACAGCTTTATGAAACTGCTACTACTTGGTGATTAGGGGAGTTTAGAAGTAGAACTGCAACCCAGGACCCAAGCAGTTTCCAGCACCGCCCTGGAGGCCACTGCCTAAAGAGATGGTGAAAGCATGGCCACTTTGGTCTACAACATTCAAGATTCAGGCTCCACTCTTCCAACTGGACCAGAGATTTTCATTAGTTAATTTCATTCTTGCCTAGATACTCTGTTGCTTCTCTTACTGTAAGTACACAGCTAGGTCAACCAGTATCCCAGAAGGACTAAGGTGGTGAGAGGCAGAGTGCAAAGCAAGGTGGACACGGCAACAGGAGCAGTCATTAGAGTACATGTAAAAAGCAGGAGTTGCAGAAGTTGGGCCAGCAGAATTCATGTCATGAGTACTTAAAATCCTAAATCTTGTTTGCGCTCATGCGGTACATAGAAGATGTTAAAAATTAAACCAACATTCTTCCCATTGCCTGGTTTTATGAAACACTGGATCTAAAAAGATTTCGGAATGCAGAAAGCTGCCATCTGGCATTGGATTTTCTGTTTAGTGTGCTTTTATTTATGAAACATAGTGATCATGTTTCATTTGCTGTATATATGAAACATAGTGATCATGTTTCATTTGCTGTATATTGGCAAGTGTTCTTGGAACTGGCAGAATATTTTTCTTTATTAATTTGCAGATTGAGAGGATCCAGAATCCAGATCTCTGGAATAGCTACCAGGCAAAGAAAAAAACCATGGATGCCAAGAACGGCCAGACAATGAACGAGAAGCAGCTCTTCCATGGGACAGATGCCGGCTCCGTGCCATACGTCAATCGAAATGGCTTTAATCGCAGCTATGCTGGAAAGAATGGTAAGGAAGCGAGTGATCTGGCTGCTTGGAATGAGGCATCAGCCATGAGAGCCTGAGTTGGCTGGGACCATGTGGATTCATTGCGGTCCCCCATCATTGATGGCCATGTTGCAGCCCGAGTTTCAGGGTAGGACTCACTATATTTCATCCCAAAGGGGACTGACTGGCCCTTCTAGGTAGAAAAATTGATGATTAAAAGTGAAAAGCACAGAAAAAAAAATTTTAAGAGAGGCTTTAGAAATAACATTATTTAACAGATTGGGCCAACATATCAAATTTTACATTAAATTGAAATCCTTAAAAATGGTTTTTCTTTTCACAGCTGTGGCATATGGAAAGGGGACCTATTTTGCTGTCAATGCCAATTATTCTGCCAATGATACGTACTCCAGACCAGATGCAAATGGGAGAAAGCATATGTATTATGTGCGAGTGCTTACTGGAATCTATACACACGGAAATCAATCATTAATTGTGCCTCCTTCAAAGAACCCTCAAAATCCTACTGACCTGTATGACACTGTCACAGATAATGTGCAACATCCAAATTTATTTGTGGTATTTTATGACTACCAAGCATACCCAGAGTACCTTATTACTTTTAGAAGATAATGTTTTGGTATCCTTCTCACAAAATATTATCCATTTGTACATATCTAGTTGTAAAAAAAGTTTTAGGTTTTTTTATTCCTCTTAACAGATTTTTCCTAATATCCAAGGATCATTCTTTGTCACTGAAGTCAGTCTTTCTTCAGCTTCTCGTTCGTAATGGAAATGAACTTATCTTGAGACCTAATAACTTGGAGAATTTAAATGAGATAATGCAGTTGCAACTGTGTGTCCACAAGTATGGACATCAAATCTGTGGGAAAAGAACAGGTTTGTATTTTCAGGAAGGAGAGAATAACAATCTTACAGACAGAGGGCACAGCTAAGCACAGCTGCCACTGCGGGAGACAGCCGGCCCCACGTCAGGATGCCATAGTGCTGTGGGGAGCACAGTATTACCAAGTGGGTAGGGCTTCTGTCTTCTCTGGGAGCAGGGATGGTATCTTAGTCATATTGTTTTCCTTGGGATGAGGTCTGTGCCTGATGTACAATGGATACTCCATAAATGTTTGATAAACCAATGAAGAACGAAAAAAAGCCTAGTCAGGCTCCTATCCAAAGTCGGAACTATCTCTTTAACATTCTAACATTCTTGACTTACTGTCACTTTACCTCAAATTGAACAGATTCCATGATGGGAACTTCATTCTCCCCAAACTAGCCAGTGACATGTGGGACAGCTCTGGCCAGGGCTCTGGGACTGCAGTGTACTTTCCCTGCATGGTCCAGGAGCTGTGATGTGGCTGTGGTCTAGGGGAATCCTGCCCCATGGAGTTGCGCCGCACAACCCTGGCTCCAGTTGCCAGAAGGCTCTTTTTAATGTTGAACCAAAATGTGCCTTCTTTTTTTTGAGACAGAGTTTCACTCTTGTTGCCCAGGCTGGAGTGCAATGGCGCGATCTCGGCTCACTGCAGCCTCTGCCTCCCAGGTTCAAGCGATTCTCCTGTCTCAGCCTCCCAAGTAGCTGGGATTACAGGCATGTGCCAACACACCTGGCTAATTTTGTATTTTTAGTAGAGATGAGGTTTCTCCATGTTGGCCAGGCTGGTCTTGAACTCCCAACCTCAGGTAATCCGCCCGCCTCAGCCTCCCAAACTGCTGGGATTACAGGTGTGAGCCACCGCGGCCGGCCAGTGTGCCTTCTTATAGTGTCTACTCATTGGTCTTTGTTCTGCCAGTGATAACAATGGGATAACGCCTGCTACACAACTTCACTGTGAAACCCTTCTCCTGTGCTGAGATTAAACAAACTCTAAGATTATTAAATAGTATATTTTCCTTGATAGCCTAACTTTTGATGTCTTATGTATAAATAAACCAAAGGAAGTGAGCAGTCATATTGCTAATCTGCTAACTCATATCTATTGAATGATAAAGTTTTAAAAGTTTCCCCAGGTAAGTTTAAGATTCAAACACCATCTATTGAGCACGTAGATTGTGTGCCAGGTAGTAAAATAGGGGCTTTCACACACATTGTCTCAATTCCTCAAACAATCCTGTGAGGTAAGAATTCTCTCTGCATTTGAAACTTGAGGAAACATGCTCAGAGTGCAAGAAGCTTCCTTGCCTGAGATCACCTAAGCAGGAACCCTCAGAGCCAGCAACTGAATCTTGGTCCCTGTGATGTCAAGTCCACTGCTCTTCCCACTGCAGAACATGGCCTCTAGATTAATGCCACTGATTCAGGAACATCTCCAACAGTCTTGAAATACCCCCATCTTCCCTTGTTGTTTTTTTCCTTCTGGCTTCTTCTATTATAGTCTCTTTATTTGAAACTCTGTAGGCCAAGGCCAGAGCTGATACCGACACGGAGCCAGTGCAGATAGCACATCAGATGCTAGGGGTCACTGGGAGGATTAAGGGATTTAATCTGCTAGGAACACCTGTACTTGAAGTGGAGGAGGTTAGGCGGCCACAGTTGCTGCTTCATTAACATAGAGGTTTTGGATTTTTTTCTCTTGTGGTTTGTTTTTTAAGTGGATTGGCAGACTCCTTATTGCTTAAGAGTGGCTTTCTAGGCAGGCCACTGGCATCTGAATTCATCATTGACAATAAATGTAAGAAATTGGAATAAAAAAGAGAGACCCGCTGTTATTTGCTTTTGTTCTCCAATGGTTTGGTTAACTCAGGGTAAGGCTGAGTATCAGGGTATATCGCACCGAAGAATAACAATCCATTCAGTAATGTTATAGTTATCCTCAATCTAAACATGTTAACTGTCATTTTCCTCCTTTTCAAATAAAATACTGGAAAACTGTCATTTAATGGTAAACATTTTTATCTTAAAGGGCAAATATGGGGGGGCTTAATGATAAACACAGACCACTGCTGATAATAATAATAATTTAAAACCACAATTAAGTATGACAGCATGAAGGGATGCTCAGTGTATTAATATTTGGCTGAAAATTACAGGAAGGGGCATGATACAGCCATAGTTCAGTGAATCTGAAGGGCTTATTGACCCCAGCAAGTAGCCCCGGCTGAAACAAGTCCACTTTGCACCTGTGATAGGTCTTGGTTGTTTACTCTAGGGTCAGAAATTCTCTTTTTTGGTATTTGGATCACCTGAGGTGTTTGCTGAACCTCCAAGCTCTGGCCTCGTCCCAAAGGAGTCAGATTCTCTAGCACTAGAGTGGTTCCCAGGAATCTGCATTTTGGGCAAGCACCTCAAATAATTCTGGTATCTCTGACACCCAGAGCCACTATAAAATGTTCATGGACCTCAGGCACTTTTGCCATTGTGGGCCCTTTATTGCATAAAAAAATTAAATATAATTTGTAACTGCATTGACATGAACACAAATGAAGTCGAGCCTGGATTATATATTTTGTTCCTGATTTTAAAAGAAACTAAAAATCTTTGTGGCCTCCTAAAAGATTCGTGGGCCCTAGCCATTGTCTACTGCACCTAATGGATAAGGCAGCCTGCTGCTGCTCCCTTGATTCTGTGACATTAGGGGGAAGGCTGAGCTTTTATTTATTTTTTATTCTTTTAAGGATAGAGGTTTTACTATGTTGCATGAGTTGGGCTCAAGCAATCTCCCTGGCTCAGCTGGGATTACAGGCACATTCGGCTGGGTTTGTATTCTTTGGCGCCCAGGCTGGAGTTCAATGGTGTGATCTCGGCTCAGCGCAACCTCCGCCTACTGGGGAGGCTGAGGCAGGCAGATCACGTGGTCAGGAGTTTGAGACCAGCATGGCCAATATGGTGAAACACCGTCTCTACTAAAAAAAAAAAAAAAAAAAAAAAAAAATTAGCTGGGCATGGTGGTGTGCAACTGTAATTCCAGCTATGCCTCAAGCGATTCTTCTGCCTCAGCCTCCCGAGTAGCTGGTACTGCAGGCGTGTGCCACCACACCTGGCTAATTTTGCATTTTTAGTAGAGACGGGGTTTCACCATGTTGGCCAGGCTGGTCTCAAACTCCTGACCTCAGGTGATCTGCCCGCCTTGGCCTTCCAAAGTGCTGGGATTACATGTGTAAGCCACGGCACCCAGCTGAGGTTCTCTTTAATCAATGATTTCACTTGCTCAGTCAGCTTACCTGTGAAATGCAGGATGAAAAGGGACACAGCTACCATGGTGGCTGACAGCCCCCCTTTCACTCTCTTTTCTCACATCATTCTCTGCAGATAGTCAGAACCTCTTGCTGCCTTACGGTCTCTATGAAATCAGGAAATTATCCCCCATAATCTGTTTCATACCATAGAAATCCATGCACAACAATGTGTTAACTCTTCTCCCAGGTCTCAGCATCTCAAATATTTAACTCTAATTGAATTAAATGTTTTGTCTCAAAATGCCTTGTAAACTTTCCTGACCCCAACCTACACTAAAAAATACATTTTATATCAGGCCCAATACATACACAGATGTAACTGAAAAGTTTTATGAGATATACTTACCCTGAAATATTTTTCATGAAAGGTTTCCTGAAATAATAGAGTATTCCAATTCAGTGAAATTATTTATTCCATTTAAAAACAGAAAACAAAAAACGCTGGTCTCTGTAATCCCAGAACTTTGGGAGGCTGAGGCAGGCAGATCACGTGGTCAGGAGTTCGAGACCAGCATGGCCAATATGGTGAAACCCCGTCTCTACTAAAAAAAAAATACAAAAATTAGCTGGGCATGGTGGTGTGCACCTGTAATTCCAGCTACTCAGGAGGCTGAGAGAATCGCTTGAACCCGGGTGGCAGAGGTTGCAGTGAGCGGAGATCGGGCCACTGCACTGTTGCATGGGCGACAGAGCGACACTCCACCTCAAAACAAAAAACCAAAACAGAACAAAAAAACAAAAAACGCTGGTCTCACCTGCTACAACGATTTTATAATAGGTCACTATCTGCAGTTTGAAAAAGTGGTCAAAGGAGTAGCAAGCATAAAAAGTAAAATATCTGTAGTAAATGATGTCTATTTCTGCAATAGGAATATACCAAAAATAACAGCTACCTTATCTTTGGCCACATTCTCTGTCCCAATGTACTTGATGAGGTATTGTCAATAAGGTCTCATTTTTATTATTCACTCATTCAAATATTTAATAAGCACCTACTACATGCTGGGCACTGATTGTGGCTCTGCAAATAACAGCAATAATCAAAGTCCCTACCCTTAAGGAGTTACATTTTGGTTGGGAGAGATGCTAATGAAATTCGTAGGTAAATACATAGTGGTCAGATGGAGATAAGTGCCACAGAAGGACTCTTTTCAGACCCTTCTTTCCCTGGGCATGCTTATGTAACAACACCCTTCTTCCCTCCATGAAAACACGTACTTTCTTCGGATTTACTGATACTCTTTACCTCGAGGACAGTAGGATAGCCAGCTATTAGTTCAACTCAAAGGTGACTTTGCATATCTTTTCTGTTGTGTATTTGTTTCATGCATGGTTACCCAGAGATCAACATGCTTTTCTAATTTCTAAATTCCTTCTTAGACAGTGATGGTGATTAATTATCCCTGGATCTTGCAAATGTAATGAGAGTGGGATCAATTTCACTGAGCTAAGTCTTTAGTCACTGTTTGGGGATTTTGAGTCCTTTTTAGTCCCAGGATTGGTGTTCCTAGATGTCCAAGTTCCTTGCCTGAAGAGGCCTCATACTGAACCCACAACTACTTTTCTCCTGATTGGTATCCTGCTCTGAATGACAGGGGTTATCCAGTGAGAATTCTGTAGCTGTTACAAGTGAGATCACCTCAGAGCAAGGCTAGATTCCAGACCCAGTGGATCCATTAGACCAGGAACAGATAGTGAATATTTTTTCTGGGCCACACACTCTCTGTCACTACTCAACACCACCGTCGTAATCCTGAAGACATCGTAGACAATATGTAAATGAATTGCATGGCTGTGTTCTAGTAAAACTTTATTTGCAAAAATAAGCAGCAGGCTGGTCCCTGGTTGAGGCTGAGGAAGACATTACTTCCTACTGGAAATACTTGGGACTTACATTTGAGACAAGCTGAAAGTATGGGATGAGGGAGGAACAAAAGCTTACAAACAAAGAGCAGCCAGTTTGGCCAAAGAGGCATATGCATGAAAGAAGGTGGCAACAGATTGTGCACATGTACCCTAGAACTTAAATAAAAAAAAAAAAAAAAAAAAAAAAAAAGAAGGTGGTAACAGACTGAAATGTAATTCGGTAAGGACAAATACATTTACAAACGTGCAAACTGACCTTTTACTGGTTCATCTTTATTTTACAGTCACACTACTTAAAAATACATATTTAAAAAATATTATTTTAAAAGTCATCTTCCACTAGAATCACAAACTTCTTCCTTGTATCAAAAGTTGTGCCACTATCCTGGTTACTTGTGGATTCACCAAGCAGTCCAGCAAGTCGTCCGTAGAAATGAATGTTTGAGAAGGAGCCGTAGTAGCATTTGAGGCAATCTGTTCCTTAATTGCCTTTTCACTGTTCATTATTTGTTGTCTCTTGGCACAATGCAGTTTTCCAAAGTGTTCTCCATCCTTGTCAACAAAGTCTTTCCCATCACTTCCAAATATGCCTCCTCTTTCTGAAGGTGGTTCTTCGGACCTCTGTGCCACAGGTACCAGATCAGGGCCAAAGGGACTTGCTGCCTCCGGTTTGCCTGTTCCTGTGGTCAAGTTCTGGCTACCTGTTTGGCCCACCTCCATGTGGCTGTACACATTTAATTCTTCCTTTTTCATGCACTCTCCATCTGTTCTCGGTGCTTGGATTTCTACTACCTTAGATGTTCTGCAACGATCAAAAAATGCAGAAACAGCTGCATTTAAGTAGCAACAGTTCACTGCATGGGACGTTTCCTCAACCTAAGGGAAAAGAAAAACCCTTTAATATGGTTACATACATTTAGTTACATTGGAAAACAAAAGTCCTAGTCAGCGCTGGTTTACCACAGGAAACTTAACTGCCATGATGAAGACCAGAAGCCGCCTACCTCAGTGGGGTTTAACCAGGCTCTGGTATTTTGTGGATTCTCTGCAGTTTTCAGGGCACACACAAGCATACGAGTGATTGCCTCTTCTACCCGGGCCAGGTGATCCTCTTCCTGAATTAAAAAAAACACACTTTTAACTTTTGTTAAGTCTCATGGCTTTTAAAGAGAGAATGAAGTCTCTTTTAATTTCATCTTCTGTTCTCTCATTAATACAAGTTTTGTTATAGAAGGAATGAATATGCTATTGGTAGAACCACAATTTTTGTGTATTTACTATCATCTGCCATCTAGAAGAGTTGCAGAATATTTCACCAAATTTAAGTATGTATTCTATCTATAAGACACGGCCTTAAGTATCAATCACCTTATGATATTTTCTCCAATCTTTTCCATTATTTGACATGTTTAAAGTTTTTTTTAAAGTACCACATACAGAGGAATAATCCCTATAGAGTCTGACAAGCAAATTATTTCAGAGATGGAAGAAAAATTACAATAAACATGCTTGGCTACAAGAATGAGATGGCTATCCATCTAAACATGGCTTTCTTAAGACAGAGTAAGCATAAGGTATAGCATTAATGAGGAACTGCATTAAAATCAACAACTTCTGTTTACCAAAAAACACCACAAAGGAAAAAAAAAAACTAGATGCCTGTAACATATATAACTGATAAAATATTAATGTGTAGAATAAAGAATCTACACATAGCAATAAGAGAAATGAGCAAATTTTTAAAAATGGGCAAAAGACACAATGACCAGCACTTTTAAAAGGAGCAATCAGATGACTAATAAACATATGAAGATATGTTTAGCCTCCAGGGAAGTGCAAATTGAGAAACCCATGAAATTGGCAAAAAGGGGCCTGATGGTTCCACGTGGGACATTGAGAGACAAAAGTCTTATACACTAATGGGAAAGCAAATTGATAGAGACATTTGGAAAACATGGGTGGCATTATCTCGTAAACTTGAGTATTGTATACCCTACGGACCAGCAATACCACTCCGAGATTTATGCACAGTCTAGAGAAAATCTTGCACATGTGTGCCAGGAAACATGTATAAGAATATTCTGTTCACAGAAGCAAAAAATTGAACACCAAATCATCCATCAATAGAACAATGAATAACGTATAAATTATTATAAATATAAATTATTGATATATATACATATATTAATATATGAATAGTAATTGAAATAGCAGCATGAATATTAATAATGAATAAATTATGGAGTATCTTAACACAGTATTATATCACAGTGAAAATGAATGAACAGCTTACATGTGACAGCACAAATGAATCTTAGAAACACAATATTGAACTTAAAAAGGCAAATCTCCATGATGAGATACCACTTCACACTAGGACAGCGCTAATAAAAAAAAGACAGATATTAACAGGTGTTGGTGAGGATGCAGAGAAATCAGAATCTTCATACATTGCTGGTGGGAATGTAAAATGGTGCTTCAGAAACCTGGGAGTTCCTCAAAAGGTTAAACACAGAGTTACCATATGTTATGATTAATTTTGAGTCAAGTTGGCTAGACTATAGTGCTCAGTTGTTTGGTCAAACAATAATCTGGATGTTGCTGTGAAGATATCTTGAAGATATTACTAGCATTTACAATCAACTGACTTTATGTAAAGGAGATTACACTCAATAATGTGCGTGGTCCTCATCCAATTAGTTGAAGTCCTTAAGAGCAAAAACTGAGATGTCTTAGAGAAAAAAATTCTGCCTCAACACTGTAATAGAAGTCCTATGTGAGTTTCCAGCCTGCCAGCCTGCCCTACAAATTTCAGACATGCCAGCCCCCACAATCAAGTAAGCCCATTCCTTAAAGTAAATCTCAATCTCTTGTTCTCTATATAAGTACAGACATTTCTATGTATTATATAGATATCTACATTTATGGACATGTAGATATCATGTAAAGATATCTATCTACATATATACTGATAGGAATGGAATTGCTGGATCATATGGTATATCAGAGTTCCTCAGAAAAACAGAACCAACAGAAGATGTAGCCAGATAACCAGATACAGATATAACATAAAACATTAGATTCATTATATACCGTAAGATTTAGCCATGCTATAGCATGCATCAGTATTTCACTCCTTGTGATATTTGAAAAATATTCCATTGTACACATATACCACATTTTATCCACTTATCAGATGATTGATATTTGAGTTGTGTCACTTTGGGCTATTATGAATACTACTACTGTGAACATTTGTGTAGAAGTTTTTGTGTGGACCTACATTTTCATTTTTCTTGGGTATACACCTAGGAATGGAATTGCTGGATCACATGGTGTATCAGTCAAGGTTCTCCAAAGAAAGAGAACCAATAGAAAAAAATATATATGTGTACATATGTGTACAAAGATAAGACAGATGGATAGATGGACAGATAATGTGACAAAACTTTTTTGTTTAAACAAGAGAATGAGAAGAGTGAATGGAATACATAGGGAAGGGATTGGGAAGAACACAGCACCACTCGAACAGAGCTAAAATCTCTACTCTTTTCCAAATATGTTATTCATGAAAGCAATATCAGAACCTGGAGTTAACTTGAGTTATATAAGTATGGTAGGCTCTAAAACCTAAGAGCTTTTTGGAGCTAAATTTGGCAAAAAGAAGGAATTATTGTCCAATGTTGAAGAGACAATGATAAAAGCAACATATGACAGAGAAAGATAGGATTATGTAACTCCAATTGTGCATTCCAGTTTTTCAATAAAGAATGAGTGGCCTTCAAACAGAATTATACAGAAAGATGTTGAAGAAGGAACTGGAGGTCTGGTTTGGTGAAGGACAGAAATCATCCACTTGAAATCAGCATGAAGTTCTTAGCTACCACACTTCTAAGTATGGAGTCTGTTTATACTCAATGATACTAATCCTTTGGAAAATTATAGAAAAGATTACTAAATAGTATATAATGAGCCTTTTAAAAACACTGTGGTGAAGTCATTCATGTTACTGAAGCCACATAAATTCAAATCTAAATAAAATATGAACAAACACTATCCTATGGTAAATTAAAAAACAGTATATCACAACCAAGTGGTATTTGCTCCAGAAATTAAGATGAATCAACATTAGGCAACCAATTGATATAATTTATTGCACTACCAAATGTTTACTAAAGAAGAATATTATGTAATCTTCTTTATCAATTCAACAACATTCAATACCTTTTCCTGATTTTAAAAAACAAAAAGTAATGAAATAGAAATTGATGGATACTTAATATGATAAAACACATACAACTCAGCCCCAAATCTAGCATTTCATAGTCAGGAACAAGGCAAGGATGCCCACTATCTCCACTATTATTAATGAACTGGATGGATTAGCCAATGTAATCAGACCAAATCTCCACCCCCACCCCACAATTATAGGCAAACAAATTAGAAAGGAAGAAGAAAAACTATCTTAATTTTCAGGTAATCTGAGAGATACCTGAAAATCCCAGAAAGTCAGTATAAAACTACCACAAAATAAAATAATTCAAATTAACACAAAAATCAATAGCTATCATATACACTAATAATATCCACTTAGAAGACAGAATGGAAGAGAAGACCTTACCCTAGCAGCAAAAAAAGATGAAATATGGCAGTCCTTCCTTACCTGCAGTTTTGCTTTCTACGGTTTCAGTTACCCATGGGTAATCTCAGTCAGAAAATATTAAATGAAAAAATCCAGAAATAAACAATTTATAAGCTTTAAATTTCATGCAATTCTGAGTAGTGTGATGAAATCTCCCACCATTCCACTCTACACAGTACACATTACCTGCCTCTGAGTCACTCAGTAGTTAGCTCAGTGATCAGATCACTGTCGTGGTATTTGCAGGGCCTATATTCAAGGAACCCTTATTTTACTTGATAATGGCCCCACAGTACAAGAGTTGTGATGCTGGCAATTTGGATATGCCAAAGACAAGGCGTAAAGTGCTTCCTTTAAGTGAAAAGGTGAAAGTTCTCGACTTAAGGAGAGAAAAAACCAGCATGCTGAGGTTACTAAGGTCTATGGTAACAAATCTTCTATCTACAAAACTGCGAAGAGAAAAAGTTATGGTAGCTTTGCTATCACACCTCAGACTGCAAAAGCTGCAGCCACAGTGCATAAGTGCTTAGTTAAAATGGATTAAGTTTGCATCTTAGTTAAGACATTACATTTGTAGGTGGAAGGCATGAACAGAAAAGTGCTGACTGATCACAATCGGGTTTGGTAATATTCAGGGTTTCAGTAATCCACTGGGGTTCTTGGAATATATCCCTCAAGGATAAGGAGATACTACTGTGTTTAGGAATAAACATTTAAAAGAAATGTGCAAAGCTTATGTGAGGAAAACTTTAAAACACAGCTGTAAAAACAAAAACAAACAAAAAAACCTGGACTTGGATACGTGGAAAGGTACCTAATTTGTGGACAGGACAATTCAAAATCATAAAGCTCAGATAAAATTTAATATGGATTAAAAAATCAATAGGTTTTTTTTTTTTCTGATGCTAGACAAGCTGATTTTAAAGAACACATAAAAAAACAGAGGCAAGAATAGCCAGGAAAACCCTGCAAAAAAAAGCAATGGTTAGTCCTACTGATTTTAAAATGTAAGACCTCACTAAATAAATAGGAAGAAAGACCAATGGACAAAATAGACCCATATACGTTCAGATATCTAGTATATGATGAAACAGACATTTCAAATCATAAGGGAAAACAGACTAAAATAAATGATGGTCCTACAATCCTATTATCATTTTGGAAAAGATAAAATTAGATCTCAACCTTATACTATATCCTAGTGAAAAACTTCCAAATGGATAAGAGATCTAAATGCAAAAAACATGAAACAATCTAAATTCTAACATAAAACATTGGTGAATTCCTTTATGACCTGGAAAAGGTCATATGACCTTGGTTTTTAATTATGACTCAAAAACAATAAAGTTCAACAACAGATTTTGTTGGTGAGGCTGTGGAGGAAACAAGCACTTTCATTTACTACTAATGGAAATAGAAAATGGCACAATCACAATGAAGCTGAATTTGGCAAAACCTAACAAAATTTAAGATACATTTACCCTATGACATGGCAAATCCAGTGTTAAGATCTTCCCCAAAGACACACTTCAACAAATATAAAACAACATATGCACAAGGTTATTCAGTGGCATTATTTGTAATTACAAAAGACTGGAAACAATGCAAACATCTATCCTTAAAGGAACTAATTAACAGTAAAGCACTCATATAATGAAGTACTAGACAGTGGTTGAAGAAAAATATGAATGTTTCTCTTTACTATTATGTAGTGAAATTCAGGATATTATTGTTGAAAAAAGCAAGGTGTGGAACACTATGGTTTATTACTTTCTGTGGAATAAAGGATAGAAAATAAAAAATATACTTGAATAAGTATATAAATAAGTATACAAAGATGTATTTATATGCTTATGCACTTTGTACATATAAGACTGTTTACATACTTATTTACATATATAAATATGCGTATTCATTTACTTAATTTTATATATAGATATATGTTTACAAGAAACACTGAAAATGATAAACCAGAAATGAATAAAAATGGATCTCTATCAAGGTTGGGAAAAATGGAGTGGATGGAACAGGGATGAAAGGCAGACTTCCCTGAGTATAACTTTTAATATAGTTTTGACAAGTTAAATGTTCTACATATTCAAAATATTAAATTAGATCAAAATTTTAAAAAAGTAAATCCTAAAATTGAAAACGGAAACAAATGAACTTAACTAAATATCCAATTAGTAAAATAACCATAAATGAAAAGAAGTCCTTCACAATGACTCCTGAATAAAGGACTTTGTATCTATCCCTCTTAGTAATAGATACAGTCTAATAATAAAAAGAATTGCAAATAAATTTTAATTTTTACTGGCAAGTTTTATGGTTAGTAGTAGTATTTCTATTTGAATTTTGGAAATATAAATTTGACATCTTTTTTTTTTTTTTTTTTGAGATGGAGTGTTGCTCTGTCACCGGGCTGGAGTGCAACGGCGCGATCTCGGCTCACTGCAACCTCCGCCTCCTGGGTTCAAGTGATTCCCCTGCCTCAGTCTCCTGACTAGCTGGGACTACAGGCACGTGCCACCATGCTCGGCTAATTTTTTGTAGTTTTTTTTAGTAGAGATGGGGTTTCACCATGTTGTCCAGGATGGTCTCGATCTCCTCACCTTGTGATATGCCTGCCTCAGCCTCCCAAAGTGCAGAGATTACAGGTGTGAGCCACCGCGCCCAGCCTAATTTGACATCTTAAAAAATATATTGCTGGATACAGCAAACAAATAAGTATATTGCTGGGTTTTTTTTTTGTTTGTTTGTTTTTTGTTTTTTTTTGAGACGGAGGCTCGCTCTGTTGCCAGGCCAGAGTGCAGTGACTTGATCTCGGCTCACTGTAACCTCCATCTCCTGGGTTCAAGCGATTCTCCTGCCTCAACCTCCTGAATAGCTGGGATTACAGGTGCGCCACCATGCCCAGTTAATTTTTGTATTTTTAGTAGAGATGGGGTTTCACCATGTTGGCCAGGATGGTCTTGATCTTTTGACCTCATGATCCGCCCACCTCGGCTCCCAAAGTCCTGAGATTACAGGCGTGAGCCACCATGCCTGGCTTTATGTTACTGTTTTTAAGGACCCAGATTTTCAGTGTAAGAGAAGAGATAAAAATACAGAAACAAATAAAAAATTCTATCATGTTAAACTTGAATTACTTTTATAGTTCAAAAGTCTGATGATTGGGTGTCATGCTCATGTGTGAGACATGCCTCCCTTAAGCCTTGTTATGATGTCAGCACATTACCTGTCTAGATATATTTTTTAAACACGTGAATTAGAAATATATTAATATCTATCAATCAATCAATCATCTATCTATCTCACATTCTAGCTACATCACTGAAAGAGCCTAGAAACAGTGACACCCAGGAGCAATGAACAGCTTTAGAGCTGAGATCTCAGTTTCTAAAGGCCATTCCCTACAAAAAGAACTGTGGCTACCAGGAGAAATTAAAGACTTCCAAGTTTGGGGCACTAAAGAAAAAAGGGTATCCTGGGATATCTTCCTGTGCCAGAAAGCCAGGATACACTCAAAGTCTAATTAATGGGGACACATCAAAAGGGCACAGGCCAGCTTGAAGTTTCACTAAAAGGACAGATAAGACCCAAATTTAAAATTATCTTGTCAAGATGGAATGCTCAACCAAACCAACATGATGAAAATTAACAGGGATGACTGTGTATTACTGGATTTAGAATTAAAATCAGCTTCATAGGTACAGGATAGGATTCAACCTGCCTGACAGCAGATCATCTGAAAAAAAGCACCAACATTTTAGAGTTGAATATGAAACTAAAGTGAAATGAGATTACTAAAAAAACTAACCCAATATTACAAGCAGCACTGGAAATATTTAGGATGGAGATCATGTGGGGTAGAAATCTTATACTCTACCAAATAAGGCCCACTGATATTCAGTTTTAGGCACTATATATTAAGAGAACTATTCTAGACATAATAACTCTCCCTCCTCCTCATAGCAATTTCTACTTTTTAAACACCTCCCATATGCCATGCACTATATTAGATGTTTTTACAATGTGTTCTCCAATTTAACCTCACAACCACTCTACTGAGGTGGGTTCAATTATAATCCTCATTTTACAAGAAAATGGAGGCTTGAAGAGATTAAGTAACTATCTATGTTAGACAGCTAACAAAGGTAACTTGTATCTTAAAGTTGCCTGATTCCAAAGCCTGTGGCCAGAATGGTAAAATGTCTGGAAAAAGGAAAAAGTCACATAAAAACACCCCATTAAAGACAGTAAGAGTTTTTGAGCATGGAAGAAGAAAAGATTATGGAAACACTTGGAGGTATTTTCAAATATTTTAAAAAGATGACAGCTCTATTCTTTAACAAGTGAACTTCCTTGGGAGGTGAAGCACCTGTCAGGGCTATTGTAGATATGACTTTGGCATTGGGAGTGGAAGTTCCCCATGGATTCTACCTTAACATCTGCTGCAACTCCAGTTCAGCATGCTATAGGCAAAATTTCTGTTATGTTACTGATCTCCTGCCATACCTCTCACCTAAGCCTCAAGGCCTACAACTCTTGTCTAAGCCCACACAATATAGCTTTGTTACAATATTCCTTCTGTTCCACTGATTCCAAAGCCATTCCTATTACCAAAGGATAGGAAAAACTAGACTAGGGAGAGGATGCGGCTGTCAAACAGAGCAGAGAGATGCAATCCAGGCTTCAGGTCAAGGAGAGCAGAGATGCAGTCAGGGCCTCTGGTTAAAAAGAGCCAGCTGCAATTATGGCCCCAGTTGAAGAGACAGACTTGAGCATAACAAGCAGCTATTCTAATTGTCAAACAGAGCAGGCAACCAGGATTAAGCATAACACATAGGAAGGAAAGGCCTCTGGCAGAAACGAAATGATAAAAACCTAGCACTGAAAGACAGACTCCGCTTTGAGAATACATAGAAGCCAAGACAGAATTCTGCAATTAGTAATGACCTTGAACCAAGAAGCAGGTATTGGCCGGGCGCGGTGGCTCAAGCCTGTAATCCCAGCACTTTGGGAGGCCAAGACGGGCGGATCACAAGGTCAGGAGATTGAGACCATCCTGGCTAACACGGTGAAACCCCGTCTCTACTAAAAAATACAAAAAACTAGCCGGGCGAGGTGGCAGGCACCTGTAGTTCCAGCTACTCGGGAGGCTGAGGCAGGAGAATGGCGTGAACCCAGGAGGCGGAGCTTGCAGTGAGCTGAGATCCGGCCACTGCACTCCAGCCTGGGCGACAGAGTGAGACTCCGTCTCAAAAAAAAAAAAAAAAAAAAAAGAAGCAGGTATTTCCAGCCCAGACAGTATGGAAGAGGAGTGGCAACAAGGGACACATATCGGCAAATCTGGCCAGACCCAACACAATTTTCCTAACAACATGGTCAAGGGAAAGGACCCTGCCTGCCAGCATCAGGCCCATTCTGTGTACTTAAAAGAAAGAGAGTGGCACACCACTAAAATTCCAATTTCCAACCTAAACATCCATTAACAGAGGACAGAATGCATAAGTTATAGTGCACTGCAACAAAAAAATACTGAAGCATTGGTTAAAAAAATTAATTACCAAGTTGTACAGCCAGACCTCATACATCTTTTAAAAGCATGATCTGCACTTACTTAAAAAAACAAAACGAAATGAAAAAGTACCAGTTCAATCCATGAGTTTATACTGACAGTGACAGGATCAATGGATTCTACATAATGCCACCAGTGTCTGGGAACAAACAGAACCTGAAAACCAAACAAAGAATGGTTAGCACAAGAACAGGACATTTCATTTTTATGTCAGACTCAGACCCTAATTGAGGCTGCTAGGAAAAAAAGGAATACAAATGAATTCACAATAATATTGCTGGAGAAAAGCAAAGGAAAAAAACCCCGCAATCCTTTTTTCCTTTTACTCCTTTTTTATTGACAAGTTCACATGTTCTACAAAGGATACTGCCAGCATCTCTATTCTCTTTAATCCTGGGCCTTCTTCGTCTGCGCCTAAATCTTAGTACATGATTCTGAGATTCTAATTTTTCCTCCTTTCCATCACAAAATAGTTGCATGCATTCTGAGAAAGGGCATAGGTAAAACACATAGGACATGGCTTCTGTATTCTCACAGTTCGAAATCTAGCCAATAAGAAGATAAAGTAAAGAAAGGTGGCATTATAGAAGTGGTAAATTAGAAGAAAATGATGTTTGAGAATTTCAGAGGTAGGTGAAACAGGCATGAACTAGGGAGGTCAGGGGCAACATGGATGGAGGAAGTGTGATTTGAACCCGGGCTAGGAGAGAATTCAGACTGAGAAAAGAATGAAGACATGCCAGGAAGGATAAGAGGTACAGGAGAGGGAGGTAGGACTATAGAGGATAGCAAGTAGGTCAGTCTTACTATCACAGAGGGAATAATGGGAGATAAGGTAGGGAAGGGACAGTGGACTTCAAAATAAGAATTTAGATTTTATCTGGTAGGCATTAGGAGTCACTGAGAAATTCTAAGTAGGGGGATGGTTAAAATAGTGGTATTGAGAGAGTCTGAGAAGGACAGCAGATATTTGCAAAGGCCCACTTATTAAATGTTAAAATATAAATAGGAAGGTATAATAAACAAAAGCAATGGGCAGAGTCAAGAAGGATGGCATCTATCCAGACTCAGTATGAGATTTCCTATTGAGAGCAGAGCAGATGGAGATGATATGAAGCTTTTGGGCTTCAGATTTAGGAAACTACTGGTATTTGCTATGAACAAGGCAGGACTGGGAAATAGAAAGATCCTTTCAGGAAAACTGGAAACTATGAAAGTCCACTTGACAGTCATAAGTAGGTTATGCATGTCCTATCAGAGTAAAGTTTCAGTAAAGTGGTGAGAGAAAGAGCTGGGTTTGAGTGGATTAAAGAACAGACAGGAGGTAAGGAAAACTGATACAATGAACAAAACCAGTCATTCAAATTTGGCTATTAAAGACAGAAGAGAAAATGATTGGCAACCACTTCACACTCTCTGGAATGGCTGTAAAAATAATGATAAAAAAGAAAAACAAGTGTTGGGAAAGATGTGAAGAAACTGGAACCCTCATACAATGCTGGTGGGAATGTAAAATAGTACAGTTGCTATGGAAAACAGTTTGACAACTCCTCAAAAAGTTAAACAGAGGGTTACCATGTAACCCAGCAATTCTACTCCTAGGTATACCCAAGAGTATTGAAAACACATGTGTACATATGAAGACATATGTACACACAAAACTTGTACATGAATGTTCAAAGCAGCATTACTTATAATAGCCAACAAAGCAGAAACAACCCAAATGTCCATCAACTGATGAATGGATAAACAAAATGTTATATGGCCACACAATGGAATATTATTAAGCCATAAAAAAGAAATGAAGTGCTAGTAACATTCTACAATGTGGATGACCCTTAAATACATTATGCTGTGTGAAAGAAGTCAGACACAGAAGGCCCTGTATCATAATATTGCACCACGTGAAATGTCCACAATGGGCAAATCTACAGAGATAGAAAAAGATTAGTTGCTGTCAGGGGCTGTGGGGAGAGGTGAATGCAGAGTGACTAACAGGTTGAGGCAACTCAGTGAAGTGAAATTGTTTGAGTTGATAATGCTTTAGTGAAGGAAGCAGGAAAAGAGTGAGTGAGACGGGTACAATGGAAGGGAGAGGGATAATCAAGAGAATAAAGTCTCTTTAAGTGACTAAGAAAACCTTTCAAATTATTAATGAAATATCAGACAGCAAGCGCCAATGTTGAAAAGGAAATTTTCCTCACTGGGAAGCAGCACTATGTATAATACCTTTGGAAATGTTTCAGAGTTAGTAATTTATGAAAACAACATCCATTCTTGCTTAAAAGCAAACATTCTCAGTTCCTTCTGCCCCTGTTGGCTCACACCTGGATGCATTCCGACCTGTGTTTATGTGTCTGGGTTCAGTTCTATCATAATTGAACAGATATTAACTGTGATTAAATGTTCCAGAGATGCTCAAGTACCCATGCCTTGAACATTTTCTCCTGACCTAAATGAAAATGACTCTGTAGACTGTCTTCCTCCAAAGTCCATTCTCCTCTTTACCAATAGGAGGAGCTGTGTTCCCTCTTGCCATTTCCTTTCCAGGACCTGTGAAGCAGAGGTGTACCTGTCTGAAGCCTACAGCTGGGGCGGCTACCTTCCAACAGCAGAGCAGAGGGAAGGAAGCCATTCTCATTTGTACTGCGCGGGGAAGGGAAGCACACAGCATAAGGACTTCAGAGAGTTACAGCTGTGGTGTCCCCTGGCAGGTCATTAAAGTTTTAAAGCCTTATTACCTGTCCTGGGCTCAGTGTAACCATATGTCTTTGAGCTTTCTGGAACTGAGGAAAACGCTTTAAATCAGGATTGACAACATTGATTTTACTGAACACACTAGATTCTTCATAAGGGATTCTAGTTGGATAAAGGAAAGGAGTATCTTCAGGAGGAAAGAGATGCCATCGTTTCCTAATTAAAAAAAAAAAAGAAAAAAGATACAAGTTAGTACTCTGATCTTAAGACAAAACATGTAAGAAGGCAAAAGCTAAGTGTTCATTTTCACTCATTTAAATTCGATCCCTAAGGGAATACAAGCACCATCAGTGGTCACCTGGCCATCTCTGACTCAGCGCTAGAATCCCTCTGCAGATACTGGGTGGAAGGCTGTGTAGCAACTAAGGGGCTGCCTCATGGATGTCCCAGGACACCGTAAGGCAGCCTCTTACATTGCTGGGACAGAATCTAGTTCGTAAGATCATTCTTTCTTATCTCAAATCAAAGTCTGCCTTCTCATAGTTTTCATCCCTGACTCTAGAGCTATTCACAATAACCCCCACCCTTTCAAATATCTGTATTCTTATCTTATTCAGAGCAAACACTCATAGTTCCATCCACCAAATAGTTTCCAGACTTCTCCCTGTTTGGGTTATATATAAATTCCTTAAGTTAAACATTTGTTAAGTTAATCCATTAGGGAGTGGACATGCACAAATAACACCACATAAATAAAGCAGTATAATGTGGGAATTTTCAAAAAGAAAACTGTCAAATGTTTCTCACTTAAAACAGTTTTGAAAATGGAGGTAATAAATTCTAACTCACAAAACACTAGACACACCTATGCTTTATGCCAATAGGGGGAAGACATCTGAGGCAAAAGCAAGGGAAGTATGAGAAAAAAAAGAGACCTAGACATCTAGATGTTTAGATGGGGAGGCAAAGAGAAAAGAAGGAAAAACCTAGTTCTGAGAGAAGAAGCCCAAAGCCCTCTAGTGACCCCTTGCAGTTGTTAGAGTGGGGCTATCAAGTCCTTTCAGAACCAAGAAACAGGGGCTGCTGTTTTCGAACTAAGTAGTATATACTGAAGTCTTATTTTGCTTTAGAAATTTGAAGGTTTTATAGAAATAATGAAATGCTTTACTCTTCAGTAAACATTTACATTCAGGCCATGTGTAGTGGCTCACTGCCTGTAACCTCAGCACTTTGGGAGGCCAAGGCAGAAGGATTGCTTGAGGCCAGGATAGAGACTAGCCTTGGAGCCTGGGAAACATAGCAGTACCTCATCCCTATAAAAATTTTTCTGAAAAAATTAGCCAGGTGTGATGGTGTGTGCCTGTAGTCCTAGCTACTCAGGAGGCTGAGGTGGGAGGATTGTTTGAGCCCAGGAGTTTTGAGGAAGCAGTGAGCTATGACTGTGCCACTGCACTCCAGCCTGGGTGACAAAGCAAGACCATGTATCTAAAAAAAAAAAAAAAAATTCATTTCGGAGCTATAAGGCAGTCTATCAGTTTACACAGTCATCAGTTTAAAAACCATTGAGGTTCAAAAGCTGTTTGCCCAATCTTAAAGCTTTAATTTAATTTAAGCTTTAAGAGCTGCTCCATTCCACTGTATTAGTTTGAAAGCAGTTTTCAGTATCAATATGCTGCGAATGTTAGAGTTGGAAGGGCTCTGAAGAGATCATCAGTCTAATTTCATTTTCAAAGTAGTGGCAGAAAGACTCAGAGCTTGCTCAGTGTCACTCACTGGGGTGGTGGTAGATTCAGAACGAGGTCACAGATCTCCTGGCTTCTCCAGATCCCAGTTCCTTCCCCTGCACCATAGCAATATTTCCCAAAGGAATAGCCATAATGATAACCATCCCATCCAATCTGCTTTGTTTGGCTTAAAAAATGTAAAATGCATGAATCCTTCTATCAGAAAAGGTATTCAATCACCATGCGATCTCCTGCTTTAAAAACCTCTCATGCTTCTGGATGCTGAAAGAACAGAGAGTAACAGTGTTTGCCTGGAAGTCAAGACACTGGGGACTCAACCTACCTGCCTTTCTGGTCTACTCCCTCTGTCTCCAATGCACAACATATACTGGACAAATTAAGGGGTCCTCTCTACACCCCATGCTTTCTCAGGGTCCCTCTGCCCTTCCCATCTGGGTCTTTCGAGCACTTATCTATCCTTCAAGGCCCACCACAAATGGCAGCTCCTCTGTGAAATCTTCCCTGATCTTTCCAACAGGAACATGACCTCTTCTACTTCTCAGTCCTACAGCTCTGTGAAACCTTCCTCTAGAGCATGGGCATTCTGCCTTGTATCACGGCTGTCTGTCGGCTTGCCTGCAATCTGGTTGTGAGCTCTCCCACGGTAGAGATGGTGTATTACTCCCTCACCTCTGTACCTACTGTAACACATGGTCCCTGTACAGAAGGATACTCAATGGGTATTTACGAAAGCTATTTTATTATTCCAGAGTTATATAAGGCCAGAAAATGTCTTATTACAAAGTTAAAAAAAAGTGATATTAACTTTATATCATAGAAAGAATTCAGGTATTTTTTGATAATGTTTTTCCAACTTGAATTTCTCTGGCTTGTTTCCCAATTCAGAACACATGGACAGCAGCTACTTAAAATGTTGTCTCTCTTACCAAGTTTAAGGTTTTAGCCTGTTAACTCCACAAAGGTTGAGACCACACTCATTTGATTGACTCTTGCATCCACAGCGTGTAGCTATGTACCTGACACATTCTGTGCCCTTTAATAAAGATGAAATGCATCAGAGAGTGGATAGCTTCTACCATTCTGTAATTTTCAGAGTTCTTCACATGTGAAATGTATCCACAGACGTACTGACTGTTTCTCCTGAACCTATTCACAATTCTTTTTACATCTAATAGGTCTGAGAACTTGTACATGGCCTTTTCTGTTTTACTCTCTGTGCTGCCCTGTAAATATCCCACATGACCAGGAGAAAAGACTGGGGCATCATTAATTAGGGGAAAATAAGGCTGCACATACATCTGAGTACATCCTCCAAGTGGCATAAACACTTAAGACTCTCGTAGAACTCCAGAAACCAGAAGCACTGCCTATCCCTTCTAGAGTCCACAGATAGATGGAGACAAAAACTGACCTAAGGTAACAATACACTGTATTGTGTCAGGTAGGCACAAACTAAAATTTAGAGTTTAAAGGGTCCAGTATTTTTCAAATCAGGATCGCTGGCATCCCTTGGAGGGGAGCTTGAGGGCAACAGTGGAGCCTCTTCCTTTCAACAAACTGCTCTGCTCTTATTTATTTAGATTTGGAGAAAGGGTGTTCCCATTTTAAAATAAAAGTTTGAAAACTACAAACTCATGTAAAAAAGAAAAGCTAAGCATAGGCTGGGCATAGTGACTCACAGCAGGACTTTGAGAGGCCAAGGCAGGAGGATTGCTTGAGGCCAGGAATTCAAGACTAGCTTGAGCAACGTAGAAAGACTCCATCTCTAAACAAAATTTTTAAAAAATTAGCTGGGCATAGTGGCACACACCTGTAGTCCTAGGTACTTGAGAGGCTGAGGCGGGAGGATGGCTTGAGGTCTAGGAGTTAGGATCACGCATTGCACTCCAGCCTGGGCAACAGAGCAAGACTCTGTCTCAAATGTCTCTAATTTACAAAAAAAAAAAAAAAAAAACAAAACAAAAAAAAAACAAGCAGAGAGCTGTCTAGCTGACCTGGGAGTGGAATCCCAGAATTCTAGAATCAACTCTCTGAAGACAATCCTGATCACGGCAAAGCACTCACCTGTAAACCACCATTTTAACTGTTCTCATTTCACAGAGGAGAAACCAAAACCAGAGGTTAAGAGGTCTGCCCCAATCATAAGGCAGGCTAACAGAATGGGGCTGGGACTACACCTTGGGGTACTGCCCTATTCTCTCTGCCACCCCTGATGCATGCATGCACAGGTGCACACACACACACACACACACACACACACACATTACCTTCCTTGTACCTGGAATACCAAGTTACAACCATAGGAGTCCAGATGACAGGGTGTGTGGGCTCCCAAGGAGCCAATCCACAATGTACTTTCCTGTCCATTTCTTCCAGGAAACCCGAAGTCAGACCATTTCACATCCTGTTTTGAAATAAAGTTGCAATCCATCAAGAACTAACCAACTTCTCTGTATGGTAATGTTGCCCATTTTCACTTGCACATCTGTTATTTGGCAGTTGGAATATTCTGTTATGCAAAATGCTACAGATGGAAGAGGTTAGGTTTCCAGGGCAGTTCAAGAAATCTTTCTAGCCAATAACATATTTGAATAACCACACTAATAGTAATCATTCAACAAATATTTACTGACTACTTACAACATGCCAGGCACTGTTCTGGAAGCTTGTAATGAATCAATGAACAAAAGAGACAAAATGCCCACTCAGATGAAGCTTACATTTTAGAGTTGGAAACAGACAGGATTCTGCTGATATTTAGGGAAAGCGTGTTTTGGGCAGTTAAAACAGTGAATACAGTGGAAACGTCATTATTTCAAATATCTCTGAGACGCAACCGAGGAAGTCAGAAATCCTTATTCCCTCTAAGCAGTGCATATATTTGTGTATATATGCAACTTACTAACTTTATGTACTTCAATGACCACATAAAAGAAGCCTTCTCCTACATTAGTGGGGTTACTTAAAACTATCAATGCTGGAGCCTTAGCTCATACCTACTAGATCAGTCTTCAGGTGAGGGTGTCAAAGTACATCTTTTGAAATATACATCCATGGATGGCTTTCAATATACTCCCCAAAGTCATGAACTTCTTAAGTGCAATGATCTTTAGAACAGAGACAGCACAGTGCTCTGGACTTAGACTCTTCATATGCCTGGTTCTGTGGGCAAATCCTGCTCAAGTCAACTACTGGGAAAAGCCTATACTTTTAGAAGCCAACGGTGCATTTGCAGCACAGAAAAATAGGGTCACACATAAACCAAAATCCATGTGATTAAACAGATTTATAAGCTAGAAAAGAAAAAGAACATACTAGTGAACCAGGCATGATGGTTCTGCCTTATTTTTATTTTACTCACGAAATTTTCCTTTTGGTTTTAAAAAACAAAAGCAAAGAAAAAAAACCCCACTTCTATGTGCAGAACATCATTCTCAATGCTGACACTCCTTTTATCAGTAACTGCAGTCCAAATTTTCTATTTTTAGAGGGAAAACATTAACAGCTGTATTCAAAAAGAAAGGATTTTAAAGAGAAATTTAATGGATGGTTTTGAGGAAGACTAGAAAGGGCACTTTTTTTTCATTTTTGTTTTGAGTGATGAAAATGGTTGAATACGTGCACATAACTAATGTCTGACATAGAAGGGGGAATTTTTGCAAGGTCAGCACCACTGTAAATGCATATGGCTCACATGTGGCAGTTCCAGTGGGTGGTAAAAATCCTGTTCTCTCTGCATATAGCCTATAACCTCCATACTGGGAGCTTACCCCTGTTTTCTCAATGCCTAACTTAGTACCAGGCTCAGGGTTAGACCTTGGAACACACTGGCTGCTTGGGAGGGAAAGAAGAATCCACTGACTTATGATGGTTAAAATAGTTCAGGCCAATGACATTTTTGAGCATACACCTGGTGTGATGCTGGGTGTTGGGGATACAAAAATTAATGTAACACAGGCCAACCCTTCAAATCTAATAATGGGCGATAATCCTATAAACAGAGCCTTTCAACATGATGTAACAAGTGCTCTGACACAAATATGCAGGAAATGCTTTAAGATCACAGCAGGAGAGCCCTGTACCCAAGCAGGGAGCTTAGGGGAGGCTTCCAATTAACCTGGTCCTTGTTGAACAATTTACCACACCTCAGTCTGAAGAATTTAACTAAAGGTAGCTGAAAGCCATTCAGTATAAAAAGGAAAAAAGAGACTTGTCTTAGCTAAGAAGAGACAGGTTATGTGATTCTTAATCTTATAGATACGTCCCTGCAGGAATCTAATGAATACCAAAGCCCCTTCTCCTCAGAAAAAGCACACATGAAATTTCATATATACTTTCAAAGAAGTGACAGACCAACCCCACATGAAAAACCCTGTTCTAGAGCCCTGCTTTGGAAAGAATCACTGAAGAAAGATTTTTCTACAGGGTGAGGTTACTGTATGAGAAACTGAGGAGAGGCTTCCCTGGCCTCTTGTCTAACAGTAATGACTTGAAAAGCAAAACTGTCAGCCAGGTGTGGTGGCTCATGCCTGTAATTCCAGCAATCTGGGAGGCTGAGGTGGGAGGACTGCCTGGGTCCACGAGTTCAAGACCAGCGAGGGCAATGTTTGGTGAGGCTCTGTCTCTACAAAAACTTTTTTTTAACAAATTGGCTGGATGTGGTGGCATGCACCTGTGGTCCCAGCTACTCAGGAGGCTGAGGAGGGAGGATCATTTGAGCTTGGGAGGTTAAGGCTGCAGTGAGCTGTTTGCACCACAGCACTCCAGCCTGAGTGCCTGAGTGACAGAGCAAGACCTTGTCTCAAAAAAAAAAAAAAAAAAAAAAAGCAAAATTGTCAGTGTAAAAATAGACAGCATTGAGAGTTGGGCTTCTCTGCCCAAGTAAGTTTAGCTACTTATGGGTAGTCAAATGTCTGAAGTCAATGTGGGCCCAGGAATCTGTCTTGAGTCTTGCTAGAAACAGGAGGCCCTGTTTGGGTGCTACATCTGTAAAACCAAAAAGGGTGATCAGTAGGGTGATCTGTCCTGGAGTCTACTCAAACATACCTCAAGAGTTGGAAAAATCTTTAAAAATCATCTATTCTCAGAAAGTTCTATTCTACACCATCCCTGAAAAGAGCAAAAGTAGCTAGCTTGGGAGGGAAAGGAGCTAGCTGGTTGACCACTTACTACAAAATCAGTATCTACTTCCTGGTAGCTTACAGAGGAGGATCCTAGGTTTGCTTTCTATAACTAAAGAGAACAAGTTTATTTCCTGCCAAAAATTGCTATTTTTAAGTTATCAGAAAGACTGTCCAGCTTCTCCTTTATTATTATTTTTTTTAACCTAGATGCAGCAGCATTAACTTTTCCTTCCAATTGCTCTTCTCTCAATTTCCTTTATTTGTCAACAGGCCTAAAGCCTGGCTCCCAAACTGAACCCCAGACACAGTCTACACAGAACCCGTATCCATGGAATTGTAACATTCCATGACCCGGACATCATACCATTAATGCACTGTCAGACGGCACTTTTCTTTTTAAGCAACTAAATTATACCAAGGCTAATATTGGGCCTCCCTGTCTCTTACTTGCAGACTGTTGCTTAGCATATCTCTTCAGCCTTGACTTATAGTCAAGGACCAGCCTAATATTTCCTAATTTTCCTTGTGATTTACTATTTGACTTATGGATTATTTAGAAGTTTAAGGTTTAATTTCAAATATTTGGGGATTTTTCAGCTATCTTTTTGTCATGAATTTTTAATTTAATTCTGTTGTGGTGAGAGAACATACTTTGTATGACTTAAATCCTTTTAAATTATTGAAACTTGTTTTATAGCCCAGAATATAATCAATCTTGATAAACGTTCCATGTGCACTTGGAAATAATGTGTTTTCTGTTGTTGGGTGGAGTGTTTTATAAATGTCAATGAAATCAAGTGGATTGTTCAAGTCTTTTGTGTGCTTACTGATTTTCTGTATATTTGTTTTACCCATTATAGAGACAGAGGTATTGAAATCCCCCTGCTATAATTGTATATTTGTGTTTTTCTCACTTTAGATTCGTCAGTTTTGTTCATGTATTTTGAAACTGTTATTGGGTTCATACACATTTGGGATTATTATGTCCGCTTGGTGAATTGACCTTTTATTGTGATAAAATGACCCTCTCTACCTTGGGTTTCCTTGTTTTGATGTTAACTATGTCTGTCTCCTCCTTTGAATAGTATTGGCATGAAAAAGGAGTGCTTACTATATGATTCCATTTCTACGAAATTCTAGAACTGCCAAACTAACCTGCAGTGACAGAAAGTACTACATCAGTGGTGTCTGAGAATGAGGGTGTAGGGAGAGACAGGTTATGAAGGGACACTGGGAAACTTTTGGACATGATCAAAATGTTTGTCATCTTGAATGTGGTGATAATTTCTTGGGTGTATGTATACGTAAAACTTAATCAAACTGTTCACCTTAAATATATGCTGTTTATTATATATCAGTTATACCCCAATAAAGTTGTGTATGTATTTTTTTAATACAATGCTATTAGTACACTTTGATCCCACTGTCTCGACACTAGCAGTTTTGTTCACCATTGCATTTGTACCATCAGTGCAAATGTCAACACTGTGAAATAAGCAAATATCACCTTAGAAGTATTATGAAAATAATTTTTATCTCAAAGATCCTCTGAAAGGTTGTCAGGGACCCCCAGGGGTCTATGGGCCACTCTGGTTTACAACATCACAACTGTAATTACTCTATGTTCTTCTGTTCTGACTCCTCCTCTAAGTAATTCTAAAACAGTTTCTTATGAAAATACATTTTAAGTCATACTCCAGATTAAAATTGAAATACTTTAATCATGTTCACAAACATTTTATAACTTAAAATTATATAAGGATAGCATTTAAGACCCTCCCAAGTATGGCTGACGCCACCTGTCTGCTCTGCGTAAGGCCCTGTCCAGTCTCCTCACTGACCTATGCCCTCTCTTACCTCCTGGCCTCTGCTCATGCCCCTTTCAATTTCTGCCTGTTAAAGTTCTATGTTTTAGGACCTGGCTCAGGTTCAGCCTTGGCTATGAAACCTTCTCAACCACTTGTACCCATATCCATCTGTCCCTTGCCTTCCTTCCTATATGTTTTATTTGGATTACTATTTAAATGGTAAGTGACACAGAACGTTTGTGTCCTCCTGTTCCTTTAACAATATTGTAAGCTCTTTGGGCTATATTTTATAATTTTTTACTCCTGTAAACTGCTAACATACTGCTGAATACATAATAGGTATTTGAATGATTACATAAGTGGATTTTTTCCTACTCTTACCATTTCTTGTTTTGATATTTCTCTGGGTCTTTAGGACCCCTCAGAGAATGTTTTGACTTAAACCCCTAGCTTCACCTTTGTCAAATTCTCTGCGGCTTCTAGTTAATCAGTGTAGCATTTGTCAGCCTTGGTAAGAAATTCTTAATCTCCCTGGCTCTCTACTAGTTTTGTAAGTTTTTACTTACAGCCTCTACTTGAAGTTTCCTCCTATTAACTCTTTTCTTCCACAAATTAAATTTATCTATGAAAAATATGTATATTGATAAATATATTGGTATGATTGGAAAATATCCTGTAGCCTCAAGATGGCCTAAAAGTATGATTTTGACACTTAACTGACTTTTGTGTATAGCAAATAAAATTAATCTTATTATTTTTTAGTTATACATCATATCACTGACTAATCTAAATAAAGCACTTGTTTTGAACATTTTGTTCTCTACTTTCCTAGAAAGGTAGGGAATTTGTGACAGTACAAAACAAAATTTCTTTCTTTCAGACTCATTAGGTAAGAATGACGGGTTTTACCTTTTGCAATTATCAGTAAGTATCATCATAATTGAAGTCATTAAGAATCAACATGTAATAAAAGGAATTTTGCCCCAAGAATGCTTCTCAGGTAGATTCCATTTGACATTGTGATTTGAATTGGCTACTGAAGGTCAGGAGCCTTGTTAAGTCACCAGGTCACAGATTCCCAAAATACAGTAGATGGAAGAATAGTTGTAACATGTCTTGGACTTTAAAACATAGCTATGAGAGCATGTTGAAATTGAGGCAGGTGATTTGATAATGAATAATGGCATCCGATGGCCAATGATGCTTTCTGATGAGACAAGTTGGAATGTAAGAATTAAGGTGTTTATCGAGCCTATCGGTGGGTAGAGAGTTAATTACCTCTTTTCTGTTTATGTACCTAAGGTAATTTTTCTAAGGAAAAAGAAACTCAGACAATTGCTAATGTACAACGTCAATTTAAGGGGCTGTTTGAAATTTGGATTGAAATATTTATCCTTTGTAAGTTTTGGAGAGTAATTATAATTAATTGTATTATTTTAAAAGTTATATTTTGGGCTGGGCATGATGGCTCATGCCTGCAATCCCAGCACTTTGGGAGGCTGAGCAGGCAGATCACTTGAGTTCAGGAGTTCGAGACCAGCCTGGTCAACATGGTGAAACACCATTTCTACTAAAAATCTAAAATTTAGCCAGGCACGGTGTATACTCCCAGCTACTCGGGAGGCCGACGCGGGAGAATTGCTTGAACCTAGGAGGCGGAGGTTGCAGTGAGCCAAGATCATGTGATTGCACTCCAGCCTGGGTGACAGAGTCAGACTCTGTCTCAAAAAAAAAGAAAAAGAAATACATGAGCCTGAAAGCTTCCTAAGACTTTTTTCTGATAAGAACAGTGGTATTAACAAACATGACTTTTTGAATAATGAAATGTATCAAGTATACTGAAAATGTGTCAACATTTGGAAGATCTACATAATTCAGTAAACCAATATTTTCCAAATGGTCCATGATAACATTACATAAGATCCATTCTGCGCAAGACAGACCAATGGATTTTATTACAAGGGTACAGAGTTCATTCATTACAGGTTCAGGTTTTATATTGCAACTAATGAGCCTTTAAGAAACTACCTCTCATCAAGTGTGGTGTGGTATAAAAACAATCCACAATTATCTGAAAAGGCTGTTATTAATAAATACTCCTCCCTTTTTCAGTTTCATATGTGTGTGAGGCAAAATTTTCTTCATATACTTTAAACAAACCAACAAATTGCAATAGCTTGAATGGAGAAGCAGAAAATCCAGCTGTCTTCTTACAGCCAGACATCAAGGAGACATGCCAAAATGTACAACAATCCATCCCTCTGATGACATTGAAAATTTTTTGAATATAGTTATTTTCTTAAAAATATTATTATGTTAACATATAGCGGGTTGTGTCATTTTAAATAAATTAATAAACATTTTTTAAATGTACCCATTTTAATGCTTAACTACCCACCATTTTATGACAGATATAAGAAAGCTTGAAACACAAGTAATAAGACTTGGTAGCTGAATGAATTAAACCAACATAGGTACCTGTGATGTAAGAAGACTTGGAGCCCAGAAAATTTCGAGACAAAAGGTGATATAATCCTAATGGATGTGGTTATTCATAGCAGAATTAATTGCCATAATATGAGCTGAGAGAAAACTCATTCAACTCAAAATATCAGATTTTATAAGGGCTCAGTTAGAATTCCAGCACATTGCCAAAAAGACTGCCCTTTATATCCACACTTAATGGACAGGTCACATACTGCTCAGTGCTGCCTTGCCTGGGATGAGACAGAACTACTGAGGTCAGATCAAAGACTCATCCAAGGCAGAGTGAGCCTAGACTCAGGACAGAGAGTCCCAATGGGACTGAATGTATGCACACCCTCTGTAGGCACAGTAGTCATCAAAGCTCTGGAGTAGCTAAAGCTCTGAAAGCAGACTATTTGGGTTACCCCTTCGTAGTTGTATAATCTTAGAAAAGGTTTACTTAACCTCTTTGGGTCTCATTTTTCTTAAAATGGGGATAATTATTAAATCATAGAGTTACTTTGAGGATTATAAATGTAAAACATTAGAAAAATTCCCCCCAAAAGTAAGTACTTGATCAATGTTACTATTAAGCAATATTTTACCTGAAATATGGAGTAAAGTACTAGTCTGATTTACAGAGTGGTGGGGGGTGAGTATGAGAAACATAACAAAACACTTCTAAAGTTAACTATGAAATCTGTAAGTTCCATAATTAAAGAACCATAAAGTGATCACAATTAAGGTTGTAAGAAAAAACATCTACCTTAAAATTATCATTTAAAAATGAGTAAATAGTAGATTTGGTATTGACTTTGAATTCAGAGTCATTTACTGAGTGTTTTTAAAACCTATGCATTTCTTTCATGGGTAAGAGAATGAAAATACATTCTCAACAACAATGACAGGCTGGGTGCAGTGGCTCATGCCTGTAATCCCAGCACTTTGGGAGGCCTAGGTTGGTGGATCACTTGAAGTCGGGAGTTCGAGACCACCCTGGCCAACATGGTGAAACCCTGTCTCTACAAAACCATACAAAAATTAGCTGGGTGTGGTGGCAGGCACCTGTAATCCCAGCTACTGGGGTTAAGGGGTGGGCGGTGGCTGTGGCAGGAGAATTGCTTGAACCTGGGAGGCAGAGGTTGCAGGGAGTTGAAATTGCGCCACTGCATTCCAGCCTGGGTGACAGAGACTCCATCTCAAAACAACAACGACAACAACAACAACAACAACAAAACTATGGGGCAAGGTGACACATTTTTCCTTTTTTTAATATAAAAAAGCAAAATTAAGCCAGGCGCAGTGGCACATTCCTATACTTCCAGCAACTCGGGAGGCTGAGATGGGAGGATCTATTATAATACCTATGTTAACATCAGTATTTACATCTTGACTCAACATAAAGAAGAAAAATATACACTGAATGGAAAATTACTGAGGAGCCAAAGAACTATCAGCCTATGAAAGCCAAGTCCAGAGAGTGGGTGGTGGCAGAGAGGAAAAGAGGTGAACAGCCTGCAGGGATGGTGAAATATTTCTCTCCACAAAGAAGGGGCAGGAAGAAGGACTCTGGAGCCTTGGCCTGAGTGGGGGCAAGGCAGAGTCCTCCAAACAGCCTCTGGAATGGCTCCCATTCCTGCCCCACACCTAAGACACACATGGAAACAAGAGCAGAGAGTTTGCAAAATTATCTCACAAAATAAACTGCCAGTTTAAGGTAGAAAACATTTAAAAGAAAAGAGGATATGGTAGTCTGGAAACTCCTGTTGTCAGTTATGTCAACATACGGCAAAGAACTTCCATAATTTTACTTCTGCAAGTCACTCCCACACTTCTATAGGGCTTCCGCTACCAAATACTGGAAGCCAAGTGTTCTCTGCCTCAGGCCATGAACTGCCAGATAAAACAGCTGTCCAAAACCCCTAGAGCAGGTAGAAATTGCAGCAGCAGCCTGGTCACAGCCCAGGGAATGCTCCTTCACAGAATCGGCTTTATGCTTTCATCTGCCTCGCTGACGCGACAAGAACTTACATGGAGGTCAGGAGGCAATGAAGTTTTACATACAATCTATGCTTCTAACATACTCCAAACCGACTCAAGCACTGTTTAAAAGCAAACGAGGGTGTATAGGAAGTTTGTGAGCAGGAAAACAAGGAAGCCTGCTCATCTGTGTGAGCCAAATGATACACTTCTCTTCAGCAAACTTTCGGTTTGAGTGGGTGAAATATCCAGGACTCATGGCGATTACTTATGAGAGAAAAAGGCAGAGAAGGTGCCAGGGAGATTCTAATTTGTGTGTTCTTAAAAACAAATTCCTACCAAGATTAGAAGGAAGGTTCTGACTTACCTGGAAAATATCTGTCTTGTCTTCAAATAGACTGACAAAATATTTATAGTCAGCATAAGCCCAGAACTTGGAATGGTCATAATCTCTAAATGGTCCAGAAATACTAGACTGGTCACAGTTCCAGGTCAGAAACTCTTCGAGTGTAGCTTCTACATAACTACATGTAGTTTCAAACTGAGGAACTGCAATGTAAGAGAATGCAACTTTAAATGTATAATGAACACATTTCCTAATTATTGTTGTTTTTTAAAAAATAAAGATGATTTCAACCAAAACATTAACTTTGAAGACTAACTAAAAATTCGTTTTGAGCCAGGTGTGGTGGTGTATGCCTGTAATCCTAGTTTCTCTGGAGGTTGAGGCAGGAAGACGGCTTGAGTCCAGGAATTTGAGACCAGTCTGTGCAACAGAGCAAAACCTCATCTCCAAAAAAAAAAATTAATTAAAAAATTTAAAAATTGATTTGTACTTGTTATATAATTAGAGCCATTTATAAAATTCACAATACTCAGGATTAAACATAAAAGTATAAAGCACAGTTTTAACCTCAAGATTAAAGACTACCCTATGAGTAGATTTAGTAATCCAAACTTGAGGATTTAGTAAATAAAAACTTGAGGCACCATATAGTTAAATGCAAAATTTTATGCTGCTGACACTTGAAAAAGGCAAAGATCACTAGAGATGAGGGTTGATCAGGAAAGCTTCAAGAAAAGGTATCTTATCTGTCCACAATGGCTTGCTATTATGGGTGTGACCCCAGTGAGTCAAGATTGGAGTCTCAGATTGACACAGACTATTCTTCTAAAAGAATGATGAAATTAATTTTATTTTTGCAACTTAAATGAACATAGGAAGTTAATATTTAAGAAATCTGATTATGACTTCCTTTACAAAACATGAAATCTTTTCAAGATGTGATATAGATCAGTTAGCACAGTGCTTGACACAGCAGATTTCAGTAGATGTTCACCACTATTTTTTATTTTTTGTTTTTGTTTTGAGATAGGGTCTTGCTCGTCATACAGGCTGGAGTGCAGTGGTGTAATCTCGACTCACTGCAACTTCTGCCTCCCGGGTTCAAGTGATCCTCCCGCCTCAGCCTCTCAAGTAGCTAGGACTAGAGGCATGTGCCACCACGCCTGGCTAATTTTTGTATTTTTTAGTAGAGATGGGGTTTCGCCACGTTGGCCAGGCTGATCTTGAACTCCCGGCCTCAACTGATCTGCCCGCCTGGGCCTCCCAAAGTGCTGGGATTACAGGCGTGAGCCACCGTGCCCAGACAATGTTAGGCACTATTATTAGTACTTCTTATCCATTCATATATTTACTTGGAACCCTTTAAAAGTCAGCTGAATCAGTAGCAAGAAGAATATGAATATTCTTCTTTCAACGGCTTTTATCTTTTCTCTACGTTTCTGCCTGTAACTGCTTAGAATTATCCAATCATCTTTTTCCTTTCCCTTCTTTTTCCTAAGCCACAGAATGGCAGAGAGGTAATAGAGACAGGGTGTATGTCAACGAATCATCCTAATTCATCCACTTTAACTTGTCACCTCACTTTGAGAAGCAGGAGAACTTAACTAGGGCACATTTATCTAAAATATTAAAATATACATATTCAAGAACTATTAAATTTTAACAATTTTTGTAAAGCACTTAGTGCCTGGTACATACTAAACAATCAATATACATAAACTCTTAACATATCAACATTGGCCAGGCATAGTGGCACATGCCTATAATCTCAGCGCTTTGGGAGGCCGAGGTGGGAGGACTGCTTGAGCCCAGGAGTTTGAGATTAGCCCGGGCAACATGGTGAAACCCTGTCTCTATAAAAAATACAAAAAAATTAGCCAGGTGTGGTAGTATGTGCCTGGAGTTCCAGCTATTCAGGCAGCTGAGGCAGGAGGATCACTTGAGCCCTGGAGGTTGAGGCTGCAGTGAGTAGAGACTGTGCCACTGCACTCCAGCCTGGGTGACAGTGAGATCCTGTCTCAAAACAAAAACAAAAACAAAACAAAAAAATTACCAACTTCATCAAAAATTTATCATAAAAGCACAGAAGTACATAAAATTTAATTCTGACAAACAAAAGTGCATGGGGCAAGAAAGCTGTATGACTCTGGGAAATAGGAGTCATTTCTACAAGATTTAAGTAACTCCACTGTAAGTCTAAACATATTATACCGTCTTAGGAGTTTTCACTTCCTAGAATTCAATCCAACTGAATACTAAAGCCATTAAATGAGCTACTTGCCCCTGGGGTGGACTAAGCAGGACTTTTCTGTTGAGGCCAGTTATCTCAGGCAAGCCTGATTTGCCGCCCCCAGAACCTGGCCTCATTAGAAGACTTCATTTTCTGTTATAGCAAGCTCTGCATGTTAAAAAATGTTAAATCTAAAAATGTAAAAATTACATATGAGAACTGTTACTGTCAGGGGAAAATTATCATGAATGGAATGAATGAAAATGACAGATCTTTTCATTTCCATAATGATTTCAAAATAGAATTTTTTCACTCTTTCCTGGTAGTAGCATCATCAAAGGTACTGCTCTGATTTTGTTATAATGACAATTTCTTTCTGGGTAGTACAGTTGTTATTCTTAGTTTGTCTTATGCAATGAAATTATTCCTTTCTAATTTTATCAAGATTCTTTCATTTAATGTTGAAGTAGTCTAGGCAACTATAATGTTCATCCTACTTACTGTAAAGTACTAGGTAAGAAGCGCAACTGAGGTCAGGATTTGGCAGTAGTGTACAAGCTGAGCTTGCTTTTAATTATTATAAAAAGGGGTCCTAAAATAGTTTTTGCACAACAGGATAACAACTATTTCTCCATTTTGTTAAACTTTCATCATTTTACAAGTAAGAAGTAATACATGATGCCTAAACTCTAAACAGGTCTTTTGATCACTCTATCCCCCTGCTTTCAGATGTTCAGGGTTATTTCTACAACTGCTTGCCAAATTTACTGCCAACTGAGATACAACACTGCCACTGAGCACGTATCTTGGGAAACAAATCTGATCCAAAATGCTATGTGATGTTCTCTATCTGCTTCCTAAAATAAACTAAGGAACACATGATATTCAAAAATGCCAATTATTAACACTTCTATTTCAAGTATTCTAGAAAAATTCTAACCAAGACCTAAGACCTAAAACAGAAATAAGAAACATACTCAACAGAGAGGAAACAAAGTTATCCTTACTTTCAAAATCATATGCCTGTCTAACTAGAAAACCCACAAAACAACACAAAACTACCTAGGCTAATTAGTAGGTGCACACAATATAAACACACAGAAACAAATGGCTTTCCTCTATGACCAATCACAACCAGTTAGAAAACTGTAACAGGCAAAAATATTTCCTTCATAACAGCTATAACAAATTTATAATATTTTAAGGAATCTGTAGACCTACATAAAAACTATAAATCACTTTACTGAGACCCAAATAGACTTCGTAAGTAAAGATAACATGTTCCTGTGTAGGAAGATACAGTATTATAACAATGGGATTAATTAATTATAAAGCTTAATCAATTTTCATTTGAAATTCCAACAGGTTTCTTTACAGTGAGAACTTTGTGTAACTCTAAAGTTCATTTAGATATATAAAATTCAATAATATCTAAGAAAAAAGAGTAATTAGGGAGGATGAATTGTATATTCAAATATTAAAATACATACCAGTACTAAAAGCATGTTTTAAAACTGTTTTACTGGCCCCCAAACTGGTAGCTTAATATGTGACCCAAAAACTGATGCTGGAATATACAAGAATATAGTAATATAATAAAGGTGATTTCCAAAGTCAGTAGGGTAAAAAAGAAATATTCAGTAAATGGTATTGGAATAAAATTTCCAAATTTAGCTATTTGTATAAAAAAATTCATTGAATACCATATAACAAAATAAGTAAGAAATGGATAGTTAAATGTAAAAAAGAAATCATTAATCAATTAGAAAAAAACTATTAGAATATTTCTCTATTTTCAGGATAAAGAAGGAATTTCTAAAGTTAAATGAAAATAAAAATGTTAATAAAGCATTATTTGATTATATAAAAATATAAAACTGTGAAGCTAAAATGAAAAAGCAAACAATAACTAGGAAGCTTATTAGTTAACAACACAATCTTCTTTTTTTCCATCTGTTTTACTTATTTTTTTTATTTCTAGAGGCAGGGTCTCAGTCTGTTGCCCAGGCTGGTGGGCAGTGGCATGGTCAGAACTTTGAACTGCTGGGCTTAAGCAATCCTCCTGCCTCAGCTTCCTGAGCAGCTAAGACTACAGGTGTGCACCATCACACCCAGCTAATTAAAACAATTTTTTTTTTGTAGAGACAGGGTCTTGCTATGTTGCCCAGGCTGTTCTGGAACTCCCAGCCTCAAGTGATCCTTCTTTCTAGGCCTCCTACAGTGCTGGGATTATAGGTGTGAGTAGCTGTGCCATGTCACAATCTTCATAATATATAACGAACCCTAAAATCCCAATAAGGAAATAGTCAAAGACCAATTATCAGAAAAAAATACAAATTACAAATAAACATGAACATATGTTCAATATCGCTAGCAATCAAATAAATGTGTGTTTTTGTTTTTGTTTTTGTTTTGAGACAGAGTCTCACTCTGTGGTCCAGGCTGGAGTGCAGTGCCACTATCTTGGCTCATTGCAACCTCTGCCTCTTGGGTTCAAGTGGTTCTCATGCCTCAGCCTCCCAAATAGCTGGGATTACAGGCGTGCACCACCATGCCCAGCTAATTTTTTGTATTTTTAGTAGAGATGGGGTTTTGCCATGTGCCCAGGCTGGTCTCGAACTCCTAAGCTCAGGTAATCCACCCACCTCGGCCTCTCAAAGTGCTAGGATTGCAGGCATGAGCCACTGCATGCAGCCAAATAAATGTTAATTAAAATAATGAAATAACATTTTTCATGTAACAGGGCCTCGCTCTGTCTTCCAGGTTTGAGTGCAGTAGCGTGATCACAGCTAACTGCAGCCGCGACCTTCTAGGCTCAGGTGATCCTCCCATCTCAATCTCTTGGGTAGCTGGGACAACAGGCGCACGCCACCATGCCCAGATAATTTTTTTGTACTTTTCGTAGAGACAGGGTTTTGCTATGTTGGCCAGGCTGGTCTTGAACTCCTGGGCTCAAGCAATCCTCCTGCCCCAGGCTCCCAAAGTGCTGGGATTACAGGCATGAGCCACCATGCCCAGCCTGAAAGATTTTTAAGATAAATTTCAGTTTTGGCCAAGGAGTAGCAAAACAGGAACCCTCACATGTTCTGAAAAGAATGTAAATAGAAACCACCTTCGTGCAAAGCCCTTAGCCATATGTTTCAAAGCCTTTCATTCTTTCACTTCACAAATTGAATGTCCATTAGGTGCTCAGCCCATGATGAGATGTGGCCCTTGCCCTCACAGAAGTGACCTTCTTGAGGGGAAGAGACTTTAAACAGGTAATTATACAACCATGTGATTACAACTGTGCTAAGTGTTACTAAGAAATACAAAGTGTTCTGAGGTAATTGAATAGTCACACCTGATTTGTGGTATGGGGAAGGATAGATTTGTCAAGAAAAATGACATTTAAGCTAAGATCTGACAGAAGGAGATGAATTAATTAGGTAAAGTTGGCGGAAAGGGAAGTGAGAAAAGAGAGGCTAGACACAGGGAACTACATACACATGCGAAGGTCCTGAAGTGGGAAGAAACAAAGCCCTGGAAATACAGAAACTGAAAAATGCTTGTCTGGCCTGAGCTCAGGGAGAGAAATGATGCTGGGCCTTCCACACCACAATGGACATTTTGGTCTTTAGCCTAAGAGTAACTGGAAGCCATTTAAGTGTTTTAAGCAGAGAAATAAGATTAGATTTGTTTTCCTAAAAGTCGTCTCTGGCTTCAGTATGAGGAATGGTGTGGAAAGGGAGGGCAAGGGGTGCAGACAGACTAGGATGAGGCCATACAACTATGGAGGTGAGAGAGAGTAAGCGGGGTAATGCCCACTAGAGGACAGCTGTGGAGACAGACAGAAGCAGGCGGATGCTAGATATTTAGGATGTAAGTCACTGAGTCACAAGACACCACTCAAGACAAGCAATCAGAATGACTCAGAGGTTCTGGTGTAAGGAGTGTCACAGATAGTGCTGCTAATGATGATAATGCTCATATCCTTTGATCCAGTAACTCTCCTAGGAATCAATCCTAAGGAAGTAATCAGAAACTTTGACAAAATTTGTTTGCAAAGATGTTCACTACAGTCTTTTTAAAATTTAAAACTTGTAAGCAATCTAAGTCATCAAAACTTTAAAATAAATTATGATACTACCAAACAATAAAATATTAGGTAGCCATTGAAAAATCATACAATCTCAAGAGAAGCTGCTCAGAGTAAAAGAAAAAAAAAAGCAAGCTATGAAAATTAATACAACTTTATTTTTAAAATACAGAAAGGCCTACATGGGCATTCCTCAAAATATAACTAGTGGTTATCTCTGAGTAGTGGGACATTTGCAAGTCATATACTAAGGGTAGTATCCAGAATATATAAAGAACTCTTATAACTCAATAATGAAAAGACAAAAACAATTAGAAAATGGGCAAAGGATTTGAATGGACATTTTTCCAAAGAAGATATACAAATGGCCAATACACACATAAAAAGATGCTCAACATTATTAGTCATTAGGGAAACACAAATCAAAACTATAATAATACTTCCCATACACTAGAATAGTTATAATTTTTTTTCTTTGTTTTTTGTACTTTTAGTAGAGACAGGGTTTCACCATGTTGGCCAGGTTGGTCTCAAACTCCTGACCTCGTGATCCACCCACCTCGGCCTCCCAAAGTGCTGGGATTACAGGCATGAGCCACTGCATCCGGCCTAGAATAGCTATAATTTTTAAAATGGAGTGTTGGCAAGGATGTGGAACAAACTGGAACTCTCATACATTGAAAGTGAGAATATAAAATGGTGCAGCTGCTTTGGAAAATGGTTTCTTAAAATGTTAAACACAGAATTACTGTATGACCCAGCAATTCTACTCCAAGATAAATGAAAATACATGTCTACACTAAAACTTGTACATGAATGTTCATAGTAGCATTATTTGTAATAGCCAAAAAATGGAACGACCCAAATGTCCATCAACTGATGAATAGATAAATAAAATGTACATATTTGTACAACAGAATATTATTTGGCAATAAAAAGAACTGAAGTACTGACACATATTACAACATGGATGAACCTTGAAAACACACTAAATGAAAGAAGCCAGGCACAAAAGGGCCAATATTGAATGATTCCACTTATATGATATATTCTAAGTAGTCAAATTCATAGACACAGAAAGTAAATCAGTGGCTGTGAGGGCCTATGGTAAGGCAGAATGGAAAATGATGCCTTAATGGGTACTGGGCTTCTTTATGGGATAATAGCAATATTCTAGAATTAGATAGTAGTGATGGTTGTACAATATCGTGACTACACTAACAACCAATGAATCGCATACTTTTAAATAGCTAAAATGCTCAATTTTATGTTATGTAGATTTTATTTAATAAAAAAGAACATTGTCTTTACTAAAAGCTCAGAGTCGTTTCTCACAACCTCAGAGAGTTATTTCCCTTTTTTTTTGTGCTTAAGTATTAACTTGAAAATGTCAAATTACTTGTCTCATCTATAAAATGGGATAATAGCAGCACTGTCCTAAGGTTTTAGGAAGATTCAGAAAGCTAATACCGTATGTGCAAAGTATTCACAATAGTGCCTGAAAAAATAGCTTTAAATAAATGTTAGCTATTGGTAGTATTGTACTTGGAATCTAACCAGAATGTGAAAAAATTACTATTTCTGTTTTTATCCAAATTAGTGTCTAACAGACACTTCAATGAGAGGCAGATTTCTTTGACTAAAATCAACAAGGAAAAGGCACAATTTGATTTTTATGTTATTGCTGCTGGTCTAAGATTGAATTTTAAACAGTTTGATCTTTGATTATAATGAGATGACAAAGAGTTCCAGGTATATTCAACATGCTACATCTGTCACAGGAGTACAAAGGGGTTCCAGACACCAAAAACTAAATAATTCTGTCAGCAATGCTACAAGGTCAAAATGAGAGAAAGCAGGTTGGAGCAGCAGGAAGGGAAGCTGGGGACTTTTCTAGTTCTCCTGAGCTGTTAATAGATATTAACAAGCTACTTTACCTCAATGCTTAAAAAAACTGAAATTCTAGACTACCAAACTTACCCATATTGAAATATAAGTTAAACACCAGAAAATGATTATAGACTCTCTTAGATTAGAAACAGTAGTTTTAGAGTTAATGGTAAATTATCTAAATTTTAGAGTTAATGGTAATTGCTTTATCTGAAAATAAGGCAAACAAATCAAAATGTTATGTCTTCAGAAAAGAAGAGGCAAAATCTATTTGCTTAAGAGAATAAAAGAGCGAGCTTTACATATGGTTCATGTTTGTGCGATGCAAAACAGGTCAGTCAGTCAATAAAGCAGAGGGATAAAATTACAACCCAGTAATTATACAACTATAAATAGTGCCTGAAGCCACAAATAAAAGGACACATTCTACTTGAGTAAAAAGTGGATGGCACTATTAGATTAGTATTGGTCTAATAGGAACATAAATAAGAGCACATTAACAAATATTTATTTATTAAGTGTCTAACATTTAATGAACCACAATAATGTTTAGCAATATACATATAAGATACATGAACAAATACATTTTGTATGCGGTCATAAACTATAGACTGTTTTGTCTATACTTTATATAGACAAAAACAAAAAACACTTAAGCCAAACTGTTTTCCAAACTTTCCAATAAAATATTCCTGTATGTACAGTGAATGGTCAAAAAAAGGATTAGAAAGCAAGGATTTTCAAGAGATCAGGAGGCCACTGCTGAGAATGCAGGGATGCTCCTGAAGAGACATTATGATAGTGATTACCTATAGTCATACCTGTGCTCATGCTTTTCATCCCCATTCTGAATCGTATCCGTTTGCCATGAAGGACCTCCGAAAGGTATTTAGCATTCCAGTGTCGTGCTGGCCAATCAAACACCATGTTACAGAAGATTGCAGGTTGTTGTAAAGACATGATAATTTCTTTTGCTTTCTCTGGCGTAAAAGGTTTGACATGTTCACCTAGAAAGAGAAATGAATAGAGCAATAGATAGAAAACTATCAAGTTTTTTCATACAATATGGAGAAAAAAATAGCGAATATTGTTTTTATCATGGCAAATCATTCTCTACAATTACAATGATGTATACATCATTTACTGCTGTTTCTATACACATATGACCTCAAAAGACCTAATTCTTTTCTTTTTTTAGATCCAGGGGTATATGTGCAGGTTTGTTACATGGGTATATTGTGCAATGCCAAGGTTTGGGCTTCTACTGAACCTATCACCCAAATAGTGACCACAGTACTCAACAGGTAGTTTTTTAACCCTTGCTTCTCTCCCTGCCTCCTCTCTTTTGGAGTTCCCAGTGTTTATTATTCCCATCTTTATGTCTGTGTGTACTTGATGTTTAGCTCACACTTATAAGTGAGAACTTGTGGTATTTAGCTTTCTGTTTCTGCATTAATTAACTTAGGATAATGGCTTCCATCTGCATCCATGTTGCTGCAAGGGAAATGATTTCATTCTTTTTTATGGCTGCATAGTATTCCATGGTGCATATATATATATATATATATATATATATATGTATGTATGTATCTCATATTTTCTTTATTCAATTCACCATTAGTGGGCACCTAAGCAGATTCCATCTCTTAGCGATTGTGAATAATGCTGTGATAAACACATGAGGGCAGGTGAAAAGACCTAATTCTTAAATGATTTTTCTCATACTAAATTTTAAGTGTTTAAATTTTGGTAGATATTTACAATATTCAATGTCAAAAATGAAACTTCAGTGTTAAAAAAGGCTTTCCAACTACATCTTTAAATTTTAGAAGGTGTGATTTTTTGGAAAACACTACTTCCTAAGTAGAGGATTATGTAAGAAATGCTGATGGGAACTACTCTTGAACAACTAGAGTTGCTGCAGTCAGCAACAATTCTACTTGTTATATCACAGGTTAATGCCAGAAAGACTACTGAGTCAATATAGCAGTCAACCGGGGAGGGAGAAGGATTATTTTTATTGCAATTTTAAAAGGATAAAAGATGTACTTAGATGGCAATCAATATTAATCCTTGGTTTCAACTGCATCTATAAACAGTACAGAAGAGCTGTACAAACCAACACTGTAATTTAAATAAATGTCACAGAATCATAAAATATTAATCTTGGATAGGAGAGCAAAGATTAGTATTTTTTGAATAAAAGAACAAGCAAGTTTCTCTTTTAAAGACGTCTTAAGATGGCAAGTTTTTTGGGAGGTTTAAAAAATGCTTCATACTCTCTGACCCTCAAAACATATATTTATGATTATCAAGAACAATCAGCTAACCCTCTATTTTAGTTACTTTATCTATAATTACACTGAATTCAAAACATTAAGAAAAATTCATAAATAGTCCAAATTCTTCTATCACCCAACCTTCTTCTCTATGATAAAAGGAAGAGGGATAGGGAAGGAATCATCAAAGAACTTGAGTAATTTGTGTTTGTCTAAAGGTAAGGCTTGTTTTTAAAGAAACTGAAAACTTAAATCAGTTTGGCCTCCTTTCTCAGACAAGGACAAAAACTTGGAATCCCTTCTTAAGCCCTCAGTGAAAGTCAGCAGGCTCTAAGCCCTTGGTAGATGACATTTCAGAACAATCTGTTACCTTCTACACAGTCATCATTCTAAGTGAGAAGGTCAGTGTGGATGCTCAGAGGGGAAAGGCAGGAGAGTCAGGGACTGCATGCAGTGAGGAAGAGAAGGCACCCTTGGTCTCACTGAAAAGCAGCCCCTGGTTTATCTTCAGGTGACCTCTACAAGGTAAAGAGCCCTGTAAAGGATAACATTATGTGACCAAGAATACAATTTTCTGTTTTTCCTTGAGATGGTTGCTTTTTATTGTGTTTTTCACTTTTGACATGTACAGCAACTTTGCATTCAAGTTCTTCATCCATTCCATACGGGTCTATAAGTCTAAGTACAAGGTTACCTATATTGCAGTGCACCAAATCTTCCTGGACTTGGTATGCCTGGATTCCGCGTATATGAAAATGAACACCTACATTTTTTTATTATATGTTTTTAAAGTTTTGCTGTAGACTACTTGTACGGAAGGTCAAATTTCTCCTCTACCCTCTTAAAGTCTCTAGCTGAGACTGACATAAAACAGGTTAACAGGGAAACGCATACAAACATTATTCAGAAATTTTTACATGTACATGGGAGCCCTCACAAGAAAAATGAAGACCGAAAGAAGCAGTTAGAGCTTAACATCTATATAGTAGGTTGGGCAAAGAGTAGTAAATTTTGAAAATGAGACAAGACAAAGAAGTTGGGTGAGTACAGGTAATTGTGGAAAAGTGACTGGGAAGATAAAGGTTGGTTTAACAAGGTTTGTTAGTACAGATTTCTCTCAGCCTTTATTACCCATCTTTGGTTACAAGAATGTCTTCCTTGTTCCTGGTACAGGGAGGGCAACTTTCACATGGAAGTTTTACCTCCCGCTCTTGGGAAGAAAAAGGGAGCTCAAAATGACCCTGCATCTGCTGTTTTTCAATGTTTTTTTTTGTTTGTTTGTTTGTTTTTTTGAGACAGAGTCTTGTTCCGTCGCCAGGATGGAATGCAGTGGTGCAATCTTGGCTCACTGCAACCTCTGCTTCCTGGGTTCAGGCGATTCTCCTGCCTCAGCCTCTCAAGTAGCTGGGACTACAGGCACGCACCACCATGCACAGCTAATTTTTGTATTTTTAGTAGAGACGGGGTTTCACCATGTTAGCCAGGATGGTCTTGATCTCTTGACCTTGTGATCCACCCACCTCAGTCTCCCAAACTGCTGGGATTACAGGGGTGAGTCACTGTGCCCGGCCTTTTCAATGCCTTTTACCCCAAATAATCAGTGTACCAAAGTGGCATATTTGGGGGTGGCATATTTTGATCCCTACACTATGAAAAGCTATAATATATTCATGATAAATAGTATTCTATTGTTCGTGGCATATAAATTGGAATCATCCTTTGGGAAACAACTGGGAAAATGAAAGAACTGTTCATTATCTCAGTAACTCATGTTATAGGAATTTACTGTAACAAATAATTAATCATGAGCTATGTATAGCATACACATACACACACACAAATGTCTACTACCGCACTATAACAACAAAATATGTAAACAACCTAATGCCCCAAAGCAGAAAAATATTTACTAAATTATGATAAGGCAATCCCATAGTATACTATACTCACTAAAAATGAGGGCTGTCTAGAAATATGTAGAGATGTGAGGTGGGAAGGGAGAGTTGGACCTGAAGTTGACTCAGAGCTATTGCAATAGCCAAGCAATAAGTATGGTACAGGCCTGAACAACAGGGGTGGCAGTGAGTAAGTAAAAGATGGTAAAGATGAAGAAATACTCAGAGAATAATATCAAAGGCTATTACAACCAGAGATGTGGGGTGGGAGTCAGATGTAGCCACAAGACTGAGTTGTCTAGACTTGGTGACTTGCCATAAGAGCAGAGCAATAACTCATTCTGTTGGGAAGATGAGTAGTTTGATTTTGAACACAGGCACCATAACGATACCATACATTTAATTGTTTAATGCTTCACTGTTTACAATGCACTTTTACATTAAAAGTGCTCATCTGATCTTATAAGAAGCCTGTAAAACACAGGCAGAGACGGTAATTCATTTCCATTAACTGAAGGAAGAAATGGAAGCTTAGATGTCAGAGGACTGGAACCAGATTTATCAGGTCCCCTCAGTCCAAGTCCAGTGCTCTTTCCACTGCACAATCCTATTTCTAGAGAATTGACTGTGCAACTTAACTAGGGCTAAAAACTCAGAAGAAAAAATATAAGCTGAAAGGATACACAAGAAAGCTCAAGATCAATTCATAAATAATCATTCACATGCGCTCTGGGGAGAGAGGAATGTTTTGAGGAGCGCATGAGTTGTATGTGCATGAGCACACATGGCAGGGAGTGCTAGTTACTTTTGACAAAGACTCTTTGCTTGGCCAAACTTTAGTCAGGCTTTGATTCTTTTGCTAGGTCCATCTATGCACTTCCTTGTAAAACCCAGTTTTAGGCAAGAACCTTGCTAAGTCAGTTTAGCAAGAATTGCCCCCATCCCTGACATCTGATCAGGTTTTTCATCCTCAACCGACCTCCAGGTGATATCTGATCACCTTGGCCTGCCTTCAGCAAGAATCCTGTTAGGTTGGTTTAGCCAGATTTCCCCTTACCCCTGGTGTTTCCTCTTAGTAATTTCTCATCCACTGACTCTGCTCCTTGGCTATAAATTCTCACTTGCCCATGCTGTCTTTGGAGTTGGGCCCAATCTCTCTCCCCAACTGAGAGACCCTGTTACAGTAGTCCTTATATCTATGGTGATGGTCCTGAATAGTCTTCCTTACCATGCTTTAACAAGTGTCACTGAATAATTTTTTCTTTAACTTCTACTTACCCAATACTCATTCTCTTCTTCCTTATTAAAAGAACTTTGGGCAACAGGAGTGACTGAAAAATTTTATTTCCCAGACTTCTTTGCAGACAGGAGTAGCCAAATATAGATAGATAGATAGATAGATAGATAGATAGATAGATAGATAGGGAATATATATATATATATATATATATAAAATTTCCATGTGTGTGTATATGTGCATGCGCGTGCACGCTCATGTGCACATATTGAAGTTGTGAGTCAGACTTTTGGCCTCATCTTTTTCTATATACTGCCTGGAAAGCAGACATAATGTTTAGCCCTCTTGAGAGACAAATGAAAGGTCCAGGAAACTGCAAACCTTAAGCAAAAGAATGCAAATATGTTCATCTTCGTGCTACTGAACCAACTACTACCTCCTGAATCATTTTAGATTAAAAAAAAAAAAAACCTTCTAGTCAAGACTGTTATTAATTCATAGCTGGTATAACACCTTGCTTTCTGAGGCCATCATTTTCCAGGATAACCATATTCTCCCTATACAGTGCTCTGTGGCTTGGGCTGGATGAATCATGGCTGGTCTGACACACAGTCTGACATACACAGTTCTAAGGTTGTAAAATACTCAACCTATGAACATTTTGCTTCTGGAACTTTAAAGGGCAGAGAAAAACAGAAGCACGAATTACTTTGGGGTAGGGATTTATTTATTCTACTTACCTTACATTAGAGCCAATAGATCACATGGCTTTGATTATTCCCAAAATGGTTCATATTTGAGTAGATATAACTGGGTAGCCTTTTATAAATATGTACACAGGTGACAGTAGCGCATGAGTAGTGTTTTGACAAAAAAGCTACAAAGAAGTAAATATTCTCTAGCATAAAGTTAAATTTAAAAAATTTAGTTATCTGATCTAAAAATCCCACACATCCCAGAGATTATTTAATAGGAGACCGCCAATACTAAAATTTGCTGAGAGAGTGCCTGGCCTAGTGACTGGTATATATTAAATGCCAAAACATTTGCTAAATGAATGAAAGCACTATGAAGTGTGTGCAAAGCAGAGTAGATGTTCATCATAACAGGAAATTAGCATATTTACAGAATTTCAGGCCCATCGTGAAATAAAACAATCAGCTGGTTGTGAGATAAAACTAATTTGGCTTCTGATAATTTAATCAACAATAAACTGGGCCATTAAATTAATGAATTTAAATGTTACAATTTCCTTTAAAGAAGAATGTGATGCTACCCTGTATTAATTAAACAGCCTACGGATGCACCCAGTTACTCCATGCTAGAAATATTTTGCAAAGAGCTATAAAAATTCTGAAGCAACCTCAACAGTCTTCAAAGGATAAGGGTATTTAGGTCTAAACTTGCAGCAGGTAGTAATTTTTAACTAGATGACTTAGAAACTGCTGAAAAAAACAGATGAGTGATCTGGGTATTACACAATAAAATTTTCTCTCTCCAAATGTAGCACGTTCTCCAGTCAATTTATTACAGCCTTAGTTAACAACTAATTCTTTGGAGATAGTGAAACATCATCACAAATAAATTGCATCCTTCTCAGTAATTTTTTAAAATTAATGCAAAGTACAAGATAATTTGAAACCTAATTTCTCTGAGTATGCCAACTATCTGGTGTCAGTCAATTAACACCTGGCCTGGATTTGTATCTGAGATTTCAACTTTAAGACAAGAATAAGGAACATTTACCATGTGTCCAGAATACTCCTAATATTAATAGAATATAACAAAAATCTTGAAATTATACCTTGTCTCTCATCAGGTATAATTTTAATGAAAAAATTAAAAAGATTTTTACAAACCTTCAGAAGTTGACATAAGAGTAAGTCTCACATTACAATACAGAGACTCACTATAATGATATAGCATGAATTTAAAACTGGGTCCTGGCACAGTGAGATCATTTATTTCTGAATGTATACATCTAAGTATATATGTGGTGTTTCATCAGACAACTATAGTATATACATATGAGAAATTTTAAAACCTCTGGAATGGTAGATATTAGGGCAAAACATAATGACCATTTGGGCCATGTTAGAAAAACCCGATGGAATCGTGCAAGTACTAGCTAACAAAATGACTGGATTAGTACTAAAGACTGAATGGTAAAACTTACACTAAAAAGAATTTTTCATTTTGTAGCCACTATTTTAAAATGTCAACACAAACTAAGAAAATTCTCCTGAAAGGCAACATAATGCTTAAGTAAAATGATGGCTAACCATAAACCCTTTGAATTTCAATGTCTAGAAGGTGATGTCTGTCACTGAAAAAAACCACAAACGTTAGTGCCGCGGCCGTTATGACCTAGCCTTATCAATACCAATGCTTGGTGTGGCAGTGAACATGCGGGAAGTTCAGGCTGGGCACCTGAGACAGTTACATGCTGGACAGTTACCAAAGGTTCATGAGCTTTTTAGTTTCTTTCCATCCTCCTACACTTACAACGTTTGTCCATTTAACCCAGAAAACTTATCTTTACCTCAAAAAATGGCTCGTAAATTCAAAAGTAATACTAGTCTTAAACCAAAGCAAGAAAAAGGAAATCTGTCTATATTTTAAGTGAAGTTAACACTAGAAGGAATGACATCTCAAATACTAAAGGTTTTTGCAATGTACCTCCAAAATTTCTACCAAAATGTTTCCACTGAAGCCCAGCCTCCCCTAAGTGAATTTTTGATAATTTAAAATAAATGATTATTTTATCTTACTTTTCCTCAAAAATATTCAACAGCAAGGTCTTGAAAAGACATCTGCACACCCATGTTCACAGCAGCACTATTATAATAGCTAAGTGGTGAAAACAACTCAAACGTCTGTTGACAAATGGATAAGCAAAATGCTTACACATGCAATGGAACGTTATTCCGCCTTAAAAAGGGAGGAAATTCTATCATATACTACAACATGGATGAACCTTGAAGACAGTATGCTAACTGAAACACGCCAGTCACAAGAAGATAAATGCTATATGATTCCACTTATATGGAGTATCTAAAGTGGTCAAATTTCTAGAAACTGAAAATAAAATGGCAGTTACCAGGGACTGGGGGAAGAGAAGAAAGGGGAGTTACTGTTTAACGGATGTAGAGTTCCAGATTTGCAAGACGAAAAAGCTCTAGAGATCGCCTTCCCAATGATGTGAATCTACCTAACACTACTAACACTTAAAAATGGTTAACATGGTACATTTTATGTTATACGTTTTTACCACAATAAAATAAATGGTATTGTTTTTCTGATACTCATTATTACCAAGCATTCAGTGAAATTAAAAATTTTATCTACATTATGAATTACATATGGATTCTAACATGGGAATTTTTTACTTTTTGAGATAACACAGGCTTTTGCTTTTCTTTAAACTCCTCCACCCTTTGCCCTTTAAAATGAGAACAAAAATGACATGGTGAGTATGTGTCGCCAGCTGAAAAAGAGTAAATCCAGTTATGTAGGAATGTTCATTCTAAATGAAAATCAATTCCATACAACTCTAGATGAGATATTTCCTCAGGAAGCACTGGAAGAAGAGTTACTAACACATTCTTCTTCTCTTCATCAAGGCATAATCTTGGCTATAACTAAAAACTAAAAAACAGCCCAATAGAAAGAAATATAATAACCTCAGTTTGAAAGACAGAATCACACTCAAATAACTGCAATTTTTAATTTCAATGAATGCTTCAATCAATGTATGATTATGAGAATAACATTTCACATTCAGAATTTAAATTGATTCTTAATTAACAATAAGTAGTTTCATGTTTGTTTTTAATTATTTCTAAGCTGTTATTTCAAACAAACAATATCACATTCTTGAAGGCAAACCTCTTACTTTTATCTCCCTACAGATTAGTCCAGTGCGTGGCATAAAATGATGCTAAACAAATTTTTTTTTCAAATAACTGTATAAGAATACCTGATTTTTAGCAATGTATAAAACTTTATTGAAACTAAGCACTTCTGTATAATGAGCTATCAAGCATAACCAAGGTGATCAATTCTATGATTTTATGCTCACCTCTACCGGTTACCCTTTCCTGCTCCCAATCACTGACTCACTCCTAATCATCCTCAACCCTATGGCGACCATGCCAAAGCTTCTTTTTTTTTTTTTTTTTTTTTTTTTTTTTTTTTTGAGACAGGGTCTGGCTCTGTTGCTCAGGCTGGAGTGCAGTGCAGTGGCATGATCTCAACTCACTGCAACCTCCGCTTTACAGGTTCAAGCGATTCTTGTGCCTTAGCCTCCCACGCAGCTGGAACTACAGGTGCGTGCCACCATGCCCAGCTAATTTTTGTATTTTCTGTAGAGACAGGGTTTCACTATGTTGCCCAGGCTAGTCTCAAATTCCTGAGCTCAAGAGATCTGCCTGCCTCGCCTCCCAAAGTGCTGGGATTACAGGCGTGCACCAACACGGCTGGCTGCTTCTTCACTCTGAAGTCTCCAGCACCTTCTCTACTTCCTTACTTTTGTGGTGCCTTGCTCTATTTTTCTGCAAAGACTGAAACCCACGATTTTTCTCTTCTTCACTTCAACATTTCTGTTTTTACCCTGCTCTTCTCTGGACTCAATGGATACAAGTCTTCCTCTTTTTCACCCAGGTTCTCTGTCACTATTTCTACTCTAGTAGAATCAGTCTCCTCACCTGGCTCATCTTCAAGAAATTATCCAAGGAAGCACAAACCAACCCAATTTCTATTAGTTCCTTCTCCTCTCAGCCTCCAAAGTACTTCATGTGTATCATACTGAGTATTATATCCCAGCTAATTACATCTGACCTTTTGGATATGTCTTATACTACAGGTCTTTTTATCTATGTCTTTATTGCCAAAAATGATATTTATAAGCTATTTTGGGGCAAAGACTGTCTTCTGCTTTACCACATGAAAAAGGTCTGTTTACCATATGCCATTCAAATACTTTTTGATCATGGAATAAGTTTGCTCAAAAAGGAACTTTTCAGCTGGGTGCAGCGGCTTATGCCTGAAATCCCAGTGCTCTGGGAGGCTGAAGTAGGGGCATCACTTAAGGTCAGGAATTCGAGACGAGCCTGGGGAACACTGTGAGACCCTGTATCTACAAAAATAAAAAATAAACAAAAAATTTTTTAAATGAACTTTTCTATGACTCCCATTGTATTCATCATTGTACTGAATGTACCGACCCTTTCACTTGACTTTATTTAATGTATTTATTTTTCTCATTCTCTTACATAACATCTCTAATTTCTTCTTTCAGTTTCAACATCAGTCACTAAGGCTGGCACTTTCTATTAATAATAAAAATGGTCACCATTCCTGAATATCCAATTCCTGCCAGATACTATGCTAGATAATCTACACATATTAACTCTAATCTTCACAATGATCATGCATTTTACAGAGGAGGAAACTCAGGCTCAAAGGGATTAGGTACCTTGTCCTCCAGTCTTTCTCCCTCCAATCAATCTTCTACCCTTCAGTCACAGTGATCTTCCTACAACCAAAATTAATCATGTTATTTCCCTCACCTAAAGCTCTTTAAGGCTTCCTACTATCTTAATGTCTAGATTCCTTAACCAGGCATAAGGTAACCTTTAGGATACCTCTTTTCTTACCACTCCTGACACTGCTTTCAGTTCTTGGCCAATGTCATGGTTTCTCCTTCTGCCTCTGGACTTGGCATGGAGTGCCCTTATTCATTCATTCAACAAACGTGGCATGTGCCAACTATGTGCCTGGCATTGTACTTGCAGCTGGGCACACGGCAGTGAATGAAACAGACATAGGTCCTGCCCTCAAGGTACTTACAATCTAATGGAAAAAACAAATAATAAATACAGATTGTAGTAAGTAAAATGACAGAAGCAGGATGCTGTATTCCAGAACATCTAGGGTTGGGGGGTGCAAGAGAAATCACAGTGACTGTTTTAGATAGTTTGGTCTCTTAAGGTCTCAGGTGGTGACATACTTTAAAACCTAAAGATTAAGTCAGCTATGTGAAAAGCGAGAGGGGAGGTGAGTGACAAGAGATCCTGCTAAAGACATCAGCAGAGCCCAAACCAAGGCCACGGTTAAAAGTCTGGGTTTTATTCTAACTTCTAAGGGCAATGTAATTCACTGAAGAATTTTACATAAGGAAGAGTCACTTTTTGCTGCTGAATGGAGAAGGGATTAGAGGGGTACAAAATAGAAAACAGAGACACAAGTCAGGAAGATACAGTAGTAGTTGAGGTGAGAAAATGCGGATGATTTGAAGTGGGTCTGATAGTGAAGGAGGAAAAAAGTAGACAGATTAGATGCAGAATTGACCTGACTTGCAAAGTCATCACCTGAAATTAAGAAAGAGGCAGAGAGAGGTTATAGAGTTCGGGGATTTGTCATTGGAGAAAGTCGGTAGGCTCACTAGAGAAACAGAGGATCAAAGGGATCTCAAGCCCATACTGGCTGAATATTCAAGAGTTTGGCCATTTTCACTTTATACGGTCATCAATTTGTGCAGGACTTTTTCCAGCAAAGTTCAGGCGCATAGTGCAGGTAGAAAGTGGGCAAAAGGTTGACTTCATCCAGAGTAAGAGTTTTGTCAGAAAAAGGTGCAGGAAGGGACAACAGAATTTTTCAAAGGAACGACATACATTCTGGATAAGGGGGTGCAGTGGATAGAAAATGGAAAAATCAATGCAATGGAGGTATAGATGAAGGTCAAGAATTGTCTCCCTAGTAGAAAGTGGTCAGATAGTAGAAGGCTATAATTTGTTTCTTCTGCTTGGAATGGGGGTTCAGCAAACTATCTGATCCCTAAATACATCCATCCTTTTCTGCTCCTTGACTTCCTGAACCCAGCACCACTACCTGAGTTTGCCACCATCTCATCCAATCAGAAAGGCTCACCTCAGCCGATCACAGGGTCAAGAAATCGAGACCATCCTGGCCAACATGGTGAAACCCCGTCTCTACTAAAAATACAAAAATTAGCTGGGCATGGTGGCGCGCTTGTAGTCCCAGCTATTCGGGAGGCTGAGGCAGGAGAATTGCTTGAACCTGGGAGGCAGAAGTTGCAGTGAGCCAAGATCGCCCCACTGCACTCCAGCCCGGTAACAGAGCGAGACTCCGTCTCAAAAGAAAAAAAAAAAAAAAAAGGCCGACCTCAAACTATTCCCTCCTTGAAGCATTTATGTTCTCTCCACTGAGATCCCTCCTCCTGATAACAACCCTCACAGAGTGTACTACTGGTAGAATAGTTCAGGTGAACATATAGTAAGTCATTCTTTTCCCTTTCTAGGCTCCTTTGGAAAAGGTATTGTTATAAATATTCAAAAGTCTCTGGATCCCGCGACAGTATCCAGAACAGAGCGCTGCACGGTGCAATCATTCAATAAATAATAACAGGGATCTCAGGCTCATGGGTCTCCAAACCTCATCTCCACTTGCTAAACCAGGGTTCACTGAAATAGAATAAAAGCGCATAATCCCTGTTCACAAGTCTCAGATAACTCCCATTAATCTCAAAGGTTGCCTTCAATTTCACAAATTTAATTTTAATCCCAACATTCAAAACACCCCTATTTAGCTAACGATGGGCAAATATAAAACAAAACAAAACAAACACCCCATGCGTGAAACAGCACTGGTAGGCTACCCTATGACGATCAAAAATCTGGATGCCACAATTCGAGAAATGCCACGCTCGCTAGAAAATACAGAATTTTCTTCATAGTCCAATGCAAGGCCAGAGAGACCTGGGACGGGGCTAAGGCAAACGGCCCCACGAGGGGTGCCACGAGAGTCAACTGGTACTGGGTTTGTACTCAGGGTCTGACCTCAGCCTGGCACCTACCTTCCTCCCCTCCAGCCCCAGCTGCAAGGATCACAGGAGTGGTCGCCTCGGAGCCTGCTGCCATGGCTACCGCAAGGCGGGTTCTGCCGGAACCCAAGGCGGAGCGGAGCTGGGGTGGGGTCAGGGTAGGGACCAAGCTCCGGGACCCGAAGTTGCACCACAGGAAGGAGCCCCGGCGACTCCCGCCTCCTACGGAAACGCAGGCGCTCACGTGGAGGTCACGTGATGGATGCTGGGCGGGACCACGCAGCTTTGTTTTGATACCCCGGGTGTGGAAATACGAACACGTGGTCTGAGTTGTGGCGCTTTTTTACCTAACCCGGACCTTACGCTTCTTTCCTGTAGTTTTAGCTTCGTTTCTGTGTCTCCTTTTCTAGTCAGATCCTTGCTTTCCGCCTCGGCTTTTCTCCACCCTAGATGATTGGAGTTTTAGGGGAAGGTTTGACGCTTTATGGGGCTCCGGCGGTGGGATGGGTCTCTGACTTCAGCTTTCGCGAGCCGCTCTTGGCAGCCTTGAATGCGAGGCTAGCTCACGCTTCTCTTACACCTCTCTTGCCCTTCTGGTAGCAACCTGACTCCTTCTAATTTTAGTGGCCGCCGGGAAATACGAACCTCGGGCAAAGAATCCTGTGATTGCGTTCCCTGTGACTCATTTCCCGATGCAGACAAGCCAAATTGCTTGACTTAGGTTTTCAAGGACACTAATCCACAGCTGTCAGGCTTCTGGATTTGTATACCAAAATAAACAAACAGCTGTGTGAAGAGATCAACAACCACCTTTCTTCTCGTTTACCCTGTGGTCAAATCATAATCACTGGAGATGGATCTGGGTCACTTTGGGGCAAAAATCTTACAACTTTACTGGACATACCTTTATTGCTCGCCTATTAAGTGACAGACGAAATGGGTAAAAAAAAGTTTACATATATATGAATGGAATTGGCTAGTTTGCAATCTCCTCTTTGGATATGTAAGACAAAAAAAAAAAATAACAAAAATAGGCAGTACTTATTGTACATAAATGATTTTTATGAGATAATCCCCTGGGACCAACTACGCCTAAATCTTATCCTCTGCCTATAATTTCTGAAGTTATTAACTCAACAAAAATAAGAATAAGCCCAAAATAGACGCAAGCATTAGGTTAAGTGAGCACAGGTCACTGAGTTGTTTATTACGCACAAGATCTAACTTGGACACTTCCTCCAAACACCCCAGGGTTCCTTGCCCAACCTCCTCGAATACAGCCTCTCTGCAAGTTTCCCTCTCCCCGACTCAGCCGCGCTTGTCCCTGCCTTTTCAGCGCTACCTGCCCTCAGTCTGGGACCTGGCTCCTTTCCTCTCGCCCGTGTCTCCTAGCCACCGGTGGAGTGGAGGGCGGACCGCAGCCTCCTTGCCGCCTGCCCCGCCTCCCCGCCGGCCCGGCTCGGGCCGCGCAGGCGCACGAGGCGCGGCCCGGAGGCCGAGGGCGACCACAGCAGCCTCCGCCTCCCACTGCTTCGTACGATTCTGCCCTGGGCTAGTCGGCGGTGACCTGGACTGAGCCCGGCATTGGCTTCGCGCGCGACGCGTCGCCATGGGCTCTCGTTGGAGCAGCGAAGAGGAGAGGCAGCCGCTGCTGGGGCCCGGGCTCGGGCCTGGGCTGGGGGCCTCCTGGAGAAGCCGGGAGGCGGCGGCGGCGCTGCCCGCGGCGGTCCCCGGTCCCGGGCGGGTGTACGGGCGCCGCTGGCTGGTGCTGCTGCTCTTCTCGCTGCTGGCGTTCGTTCAGGGCCTGGTCTGGAACACCTGGGGTCCCATCCAGAACTCGGCGCGCCAGGCCTACGGCTTCTCCAGCTGGGACATCGCGCTGCTCGTGCTGTGGGGGCCCATCGGCTTCCTGCCCTGCTTCGCATTCATGTGGCTCCTGGACAAGAGAGGTGAGGGGTCGGGGAGCGCCAGTCCGCGCTGTCTCCTCGGGGAGCCGGCGCCTGCCCGCGCTCCAGGCCTGCCAGCCGCCTCCCTTGGCCCCGGCATAGGGGTTGTGTGAGGTGATGGAGTGTTGCTAGCATTCCATTTCTGATTTAGGAACCCTCCGTCCCCAAAGCGACAAATGTGGGAAGGCTACCTTGCAAATGTTTATGTTTTTATCAGGCCGTTTATGCAACACCAGGGATTTAAGCGATCTCTAAATGTTCAAGTTTTTACATATTGTGAACATCAGAGCATGCCCGTGCACGTGCAGTGTGTTTTACACCTGACAAAAATGACTGATGCTTTGACTTCAAAGGGATTTGGGGATGTTGAGGGTGAAAAGGTCGGAAAATAGATTGATGGTGCCCAGATGTAAGGAAATAATGAGTTGGTTTTGTGTAATAAATGACTTCAGCCCAGGAAGAGCTATTGGGAAACTCAGATCTGACACTTTGGTTTCTGGAAGGTGGTACTCGGCAGCTTTAAAATGTGTGTATGTGGCTTTCTCAGTTGAGAGTTGCGACTTTCAATTAAAGCTTGCAGATGAGTGAAGATGCTTTCTTAGAATGGTACCCTCGACATCTCTCTTTACCACTTGTCAGTGTGATTCTCTGAGGAGAAAAAAAAAAAAAAAAAAGCCATAGGACTGAGAATCAAGGCATACGTACCACATAAGTATGGATAAATGATTAGTAGTGACAGTCAACCCTCAAGAGGCTGTTGTGCAAGATTTTATATTTATTAATTGAATAATGCTTGGGAGCTACTTTGTACAGTTTCTGTTCAACGTTTTATAAGTTTTGTTGCAATGAGTTCTTTAGTCAGATTTAGAAGGTTGTCTTAGTTCACTGGAGCTGCTATAACAAAATACCATAAACAGGGTAGTTCTTAAACACAGAAATTTATTTCTCACAGTTCTGGAGGCTGGGAAGTCCAAGATGAAGGCTCAGGCAAAATTGGTGTCTGGTGAGGGCCTGCTTCCTACACAGTGGTCTTTTCATTATAACATAAGATGGAAGAAGGGGTTGGGGATCCCTCTGAGGTCTGTTTCATACAGGCAGTAATCCAATTCACTTGGGTTCCACCCTCATAACCTAATCACCTTCCAAAGTCTGCACCTTCTTATTCCATCATTTTGAGGGTTAAGATTTCAAAATGTGAATTTGAGGCCAGGCACAGTGGCTCAAGTAATCCCAGCACGTTGGGAGGCTGGGGTGGGAGGATTGCTTGAGCCCAGGAGGTCGAAGCTGGAGTAAGCTGTGATGGCACCACTGCACTCTGCCCTGGGTAACAGGGCAAGACTCGTCTCAGAAAAATAAATGAATAAACAAAATATGAATTTGAGGGGAACACATTCAGACCTCAGCAAAAGTCAAGTGTAGGTAGGTATAGAATTGCAATTGTCTGGCATGTAGTTAGCACTCAAAATTAGTTGGTTATTAAGAGAGTAATAATGGCAGGGTCATGTTAGTAGCTGTGCTTCCTTCTCTCCTCCTTCACTGGAATTACTTCATTGGAATCCATGTGAAAAAGACTAAGGAATAGTTGACTGTAAATTCCTTAATGATCAACAATGTAATGTAGCTGCTAAAAAAGAAAGGACAGTTTTAGGCATAGAAGCATGGTGTCCAAAACAAGAAGCGAAATAGTTTGATAGGCTCTACATTAGTGTTTAGTTCTGAGCTTGATTCTGAGAAGGCCATTTGACAAACTGCAGAACTTTGAAGGTTCTGCCACAAGAATGATAAAGGGTATAAAAATCATGATGTGTAAAGTGAAGGGAACTTGGGTATATCACACTTCAAAAAGAAACTTGAGGCAGAATATAGACTGTGAAGATCAAGTAAAAGAGGAATTAGACTTATGTGTAGTTCTAGAAGGAAGAACTAGACTGAGTCAAGTTACAAAGGAATGTAACTCAAAGCAATACAAGGAAGGACCTTCTAACAAAGATATCCAGCCCTGAATGGGTGTGTCTCGACAGCTGTAGAACTTCCAGCTACAGCAAATACTTTTGCAGAAGATGTGTACTAGATACCGAGGAAGGGCTTCTCCTACCAAATGGAGATTTTCTTTGGGTTTTTGTTGTTTGCTTTTAAACTAAATATTGATTTTCTTTGGGTTTCTGCTGGGCTCAGTGGCTCACGTTTGTAATCTCAGCACTTTGGGAGGCTGAGGTGGGTGGGTCACTTGAGCCCAGGAGTTAGGGACCAGCCTGGGCAACATGGTGAAACTCCAACTCTACAAAAAATACAAAAATTAGTCGGACATGTTGACATGCGCCTGTAGTCTTAGCTACTGGGGAGGCTGAGGCTGGAGGATCAATTGAGCCCAGGAAGTAGAGGCTGCAGTGAGTCATGATCGCTCCACTGCACTCCAGCCTGGGTGACAGAATGAGACCCTGTCTCAAAACAAACAAACAAACCAACCCAAAGAAGTACTTTACCTATCATCAATGTTACAATAATATTTTTTTAAAAAGAAAAAAGATTTTGTTTCCGCTGATGTATTTTTCTTCTGTTCCAGGATTCAGTCTGGGGTCCTCTGTTGCATTTAGTTGTTATTTCTCTTTAGTTTCCTCCAATCTGCGATAATTCCTTGGTCATTCCCTTAACAAGTTTGGCTAAATTCAGGGGAAAATGCTGAGCTGTAGTTTCTTTTTATTTTTATCAGGAGCATTTTTCAGTATTATTCCCCAAATTTAGCCAACCTTGTTTTTTATGGTAGAAAAATGTTAATTTGCACCCTTCTTATTATAATTGTACCTACTATCCATCCGTGGCAGGATAAATTAGAAACTACCTGTTCACTTTATAAAATAAGGTACTTCAGTTCTTCAGTAGTTCTTGTGACTATATAGTGAATTCAATTTTATATTTTCCTTTGATTGAAGCAATAAAAAATATATTTTAAAATTCTCTTTATTAGGAAGTAGTTTTCATTTTTAGTAGAAGAAAGCAAATACACTTTTATATGTTGGCTTTCCTGCTACAGGTGTTCCATCTACACACGTAGAAAGAAAGTTCTTTCTTGCTTCTGGCATCCTTGGGTACTAAAACGTCTTTTTTTTTTTTTTTTTTTTGGAGACAGAGTCTCACTTGGTCACTCAGGCTGGAGTACAGTGGTGTGATCTTGGCTCACTGCAACTTCAGCCTCCCTGGGCTCAGGTGATTCTCCCGTCTCAGCCTCTGAGTAGCGGAGACTACAGGCATGCACCACCAAGCCCGGCTAGTTTTTTATATTTTTTGCAGAGACGGGTTCTCACCATGTTGCCCAGGCTGGTCTTGAACTCCTAGGCTCAAGCAAGGCACTAAAGTGTCTTGTACCCTGGAGGGTAGGTGGTTCTTGGTCTTTGTGCTGCCTCAAGCCCCAGCCTGATTAGTATGGAAGAAAGACTGGTTATCTTCCTAAAATGGGTTTGTACCTTCCCACCCTTTTTCATTTACCAGCAAGGAGACAGAAAAGGACTAGCTAGAGAGATCACAGAGCCGAGACCAAGTGTGCCCTCGAAGCTAACTAAAAGTTTCAAGGAGATGGCAACCCAGTGTGTTCCATGCACTGGGGATATGGCCCTCACAGACCTTCCTCCTAATAGGGAGATCGAGACAGCAAACAAGAAAAGCAAATATTTAGTATGTCACCTGGTGATATTGATACATGGTTTGGAGAAAAGCAATGTAAAGGAGGAAGGGAATGTGATAGGGTGGTATTATACTTTACATAGGGTTTTGGGAAGGCATCACTGATAAGGTGTATTTGAGCAGACACCTGAAGGAAAAATGACACCTGACATGTTCGTTCTGGAGAAGACTGTTTCTGGCAAAGGGAACAGCAAAGATAAAGATTCCAAACTTGTCTGGCATATCCAGGAAAGAGCAGTGAGGCCTTTGTGGCTGGAGTAGAGCCAGTGAGGGAAACAGTGGTAGGAAATGAGGTCAGAGAGGTAGTGAGAGGCCAGGAGATACAGGGCCCTATAAATCATTCTTAAATGGCATCTCAAAATGGCATCTCAGCCATTATCAAGTGAGGAGGCCTCACTCCATTGACAGGCTTTCCGTGGAAGAGTAAAACAATGACTACGCTCTTGTCTTTAGGACAAGAGCCAGAACAGGGAGACAAGTTAGGCTAGTAGAATAACCCAGATGGGAGCTGATGGTGGCTTTTGACTAAGGTGATAGTGGAGGATTTGAGAAGTGGTTAGATTGCAGATATGTGTTGAAAGTAGATTCACCAGTATTTGTTGAAGGATGAGATGTGGAGCGTGAAGGAAGGAGACGAGTCTAAGCTGTTTCTCAACTTTTTAGTATTACTGATTGGGAGAATAGAGCTTCAATTTACTGATTTGTGGAAGACTGTAGAAAGAGCAATTTTGGAACAGATGGCATGGAGATCAGGGATTTGAAATGCCTATTAGATATCCAAGTAGACAGATTAAACTGTCAATTGAATATACAAGTATGGAGTTAAGGGGAGAGGCCTGTGCAGCATATTTGGGAGTTGTCAGCCTATAATGGTATTTAAAGTCATGGGTCTGGTTCAAGCTCATTCTTATTGGTTAAAAAAAAAAAAGAAAGAAAGAAAAAGAAAAAAATGTGTAAAAAGTGTTGTGGGACTGGGTGAGATCACCTGTGGAGAAGGGTGGAGCTTCCCTGGAGTAGAGGACTGAGCCTTGGGGCATTACAACATTTAGAGGTTGGGAAGACAACAAAGAACCAGCTAGTGAGGACTGAGAATAGAGCACTGGATTTAGCAACATGGAGATCTTTTGGTGTCCTTTAAAAGAATCATCTCCCTGGAATGATGTGGTGAGTCTGAAATAAAATGCAACGAAAAGAATCAAAGACAGTGAGTGTAGACATTTCTTTCAAGAAGTTATGCCATAAAGGGCAACAGAGAAATGGGCAGTAGCCAGAGGGAATGTGGGTACTAAGGAGGTTTGGGTTTTGTTTTGTTTTTTTCTTTTTTCGGTAAGAGATACTAAAGCATATCTATATAATGCAACATCGTAACAGTTCCATAAAAAGGGGGAAATTGATGATGCTGGAGGGAAAGGGAGGAACTGCTGTAGCCATGTAGGCAAGATGGGATGCGGTCCTCCAGGGCACAGGCAGACAAGTTGGCCTTAGATGGAAGCATTGACAGTTGATTCTTTAGTAGTAACAGGAAAGAAGATAAGAGTATACACATACAGATGCAGATGATGGATGATAAGAGCTTGTAGAAGTTATCTTTGCTTTTTTCCCCCTCAGAAAAATAAGAAACAGAATGATCCCCTGATGAGGGAGGATACAAATGATCCCCTGAATAGGGGAACAGAGAGAGAGGATACAAATAGGGAACAAATGGAGAGGATAAATTATGAAACTATTTTATGGAAAAATGAAGGACACATGGTTTAGGAAGTTGTAGTAGGATTGTTGGGTAGCACTGAGGGCTGCTTTCAGTGACTGATCATTAATTTGAAGTGAGACCAGTCAGCATGGTTGTGTGTTTCCCTCCAGCCTGTTCTGCTGGGCAAGTACAGGCATGGGCAGAGTTGGCAGAGAGATTTAACCAGTTACAGTTTTACCAGGTGAATAGGACTGACAAAGTGCAGACCAAGAGTAGAGGGTTAGGTAGAGAGAAATCTGACAATGGACCATGGAATCTAAGGAGGACAAAGAAAACACATGAGGTGGTTGAGAAGAAATAGCAAGCTCTCAAACTGTCATTCCATATTGAATCAAGAATTTGTTCTTGTTAGACTACTAGAGAGAATGAATGGGAAAGAGAGGAGGCCATGGTTGAGGAATGGGGTGCTTGAAATTGAGATTATGGCCTGTAATCCCAGCACTTTGGGAGGCCAAGGCGGGTGGATCACCTGAGGTCAGGAATTCAAAACCACCCTGGCCAACATGGAGAAACCCCCTCTCTACTAAAAATACAAGAAATTAGCCAGGCCTGGTGGCGGGCACCTGTAATCCCAGCTACTCGGGAGACTGAGGCAGGAGAATTGCTTGAACCCAGGAGGCGGATGTTGCAGCGAGCCAAGATTGAGATCGCACCATTACACTCCAGACAAAGAGCAAAACGTCGTCTCAAAAAAAAAAAAAAAAGAAATTGAGATTATGACATGGATGCAGTTATGGTAAAGATAAGGTCAGAGTATAAACAAAAGTGTGGATGGCTAAGGTAGGGCTAAGAGCCTACCTCAGACCATGGAACAAGAGGTCAGAGATCTGAGAGGCTAGCATACTGAAAGGATCATGTAGTGGATATTGAAATCACCAGGTTTTTGAAAGAATAGTGTCCTGAGGAGTAACAATGAGCCAAGACATCTTTAAGCAGTGAAGGCGAATAACCGGGAGGCAGGTGTGTGGTGGTCTGTAGACAACCACAGCAAGGAGCAGTGGGTATTAGTCAGAAAAAATTAGACCAAAGGCTGTTCTGGCCATGATGGAGTAATGGGAACTGAATTTATCCTTCTATCTTAATTAAAAATGAAAAATAAGGAATCAAAATATATGGAACTAAATAAATTTCAGGAGCTGGGCATGGCACACCTTTAATCCCAGCCACTGGGGAGGCTGAGAAAGGAGGACCACTTCAGGCCAGGAGTTCAAGACCATCCTGGGCAACATCGTGAGACCTTATCTCTAAAAAATAATAATAAATAAATATTAGAACAAAACAAAATACGTAAAACAATGGTTTTCAAACATTGGTTGACAGGCAGGGCAGGACAGGGCAGTGATCCCTATGACTGCTTCAGTTTACTATCCAGAGAGAATTGCCAGACAGGAGCACAGAAATGGGGAGCTCACTCAGAGCCCAGCAGTTTTCCTGAATTAAGGAGACGGAGGTGAGAATTCGAAGAGGCCAACATAGCTAGAATTCTTCAGGTAGAAAACAATGGAGGAGGAAACTTCATAGAGAATGTTCTGGATCGGCAGGGTGTTCCTCTTGAGTCTTCAGCAGAAAACTGATCAGAGGATACATGTGAGGAAATTAGCCCAGACTGGAGGAAGGCCTGCCAAAAAAGAACAGGCAGAACAGTTCCCCAGGATCACACAGGCTGGAAATAGTTCATGTTCCCAAGACCTGTAATGAAAAAATCTCTGTAAACATACTACAGATGTTCAAGAAGATAGAAGAAAGAAAGCGTGAACACATTAAAGAGAGACAAAGAGGACAGAAAAAGAACAACATTGGGCCGGGCGCGGTGGCTCACGCCTGTAATGCCAGCACTTTGGGAGGCCGAGGTGGGTGGATCACGAGGTCAGGAGATCCAGACCATCCTGGCTCACACGGTGAAACCCCGTCTGTACTAAAAAATACAAAAAATTAGCCGGGCGTGGTGGCGGGTGCCTGTAGTCCCAGCTACTCAGGAGGCTGAGGCAGGAGAATGGTGTGAACCCGGGAGGCGGAGCTTACAGTGAGTCGAGATCGCGCCACTGTACTCCAGCCTGGGTGACAGAGCGAGACTCTGTCTCAAAAAAAAAAAAAAAGAACAACATTGAACTTCTAGAAATGAAAAATGTGATCAATGTGGAAGGTGAAAAATATAATCAATGTCTGAGATGACAGAAATATACTAGACAGGATATAACAGCAGACTAGACATTGCCGAAGAAAAGGTCAGTGTGACTTGAATATATAGCACTAGAAACTATCCACAATGGAACACAGAGAAATAAAGACTAAAAATGATCAAACAAAAGACATGAGTTATCAGTGAGCTGTGGGACAATTTACATGTAATTGGAGTATGTAATTGCATACTATGCATGTAATTGGAGTCTCAGAAGGAGAAGAGAGAAAAGTAAGCAGGGAGAGCATGGAGTGAGATAGAGTGATGCAAAAAAAATGTTTGAAGAAATAATGGTCAAAACATTTTCCAAATTTAATGACATCTATACACCCACAAATCTAAGAAATTTAAGAATCCCAGGAGAAGACCCATAAGGAATCCTACACCAACACACATCATGTTCATACTTCTTTAAAACCATTGATAAAGAGAAATTCTTAAAAGCATGGGGAGAAAAAAGACCAGGTAACTTGGGTAACTTGTGGGCAGAGAGAGTAGGAATGATCTGGAAGTGGCAGGGAAAGCAATGTAAGGGATTTCTCTGGGAGTAAGAAGGTAGAGAGAATGTTTGGAGAAGAGCTTCGGGAAGGTAGTGATTCCACTGATTATGCCTGAGCACTCCAGAAGGCACAGAGGTAGGTTTCTGGGGTTGAGGAGGTAGGTGACAGAGATGAGGTCTCATTAGGGGATGTATAAAGCCCTATCAGGATAAGGATGACCTGTGAATCTTGAATTTTTTGTGTCTGATTTAAACAGGAAAAACAGGCATGATGTCATTAGTTCTGACAATCTCCAAGGCAGATTAGGGTGACGAGGCTGTGAAGGTTATGAGCAGAGAAAAGAGGATCTACCCCAGAGCCAGCAGAGCTCATCTTCACTTCAGCTGATGGAAGTGTGGAGCCAGGGAAGGGGGTGGTCTTACCAGGTGAGCTCTGTGCCTGTTGCTGACTTTCCATGCTTCCACTATGGGTGTGTGGGTTTTGGGGGAGGGATTTAGTCAACTCTGCAGCCTGATTCTTTAGACATCTGCAGTGGAGGCTTCCATTCCTACACTCAGTGGTCCCCAGCAAAAGGAGTTATTGCATCTGTTGAAAGGAAGCATTCTGAATGTTGGATGCCGTGTTTGAAAAGAAATGTTTTTATTTTCAATGATGTTTGTTTTTCTGAAATTGTTCACAGATGGCTTTTGCACTTACATCCTATTACTGTTGTAATCACTTGGGGTCTATTTATGTAACAGTCCTATATGTCTCAGAAGCCAATGTGTTAGGCAGTTCCTGCATTGCTATAAAGAAATACCTGAGGCTGGGTAATGTGTAAAGAAAAGAGGTTTCACTGGCTCATGGTTCTGCGGGTTTTACAGGAAACATGGTGCTGGCATTCGCTCATCATTCAGGGAGGCCACAGGAAGCTTACAATCACAATGGAAGGTGAAGAGGTAGCAGCCATGCCACTTGGTGAAAGCAGGAGCAGGAGAGAGAAAGTGGGGGAGGGGGGTGCCACACACTTTTAAAGGGCCAGATCTCATCTCCTGTGAACTCAGCAAGAGCTCAGTCATCACCAAGGGGATGGCCCAAGCCATTCACGAGGATCTGTCCCTATGATCCCAACACCTCCCACCGGGCCTCACCTCCAACATTGGGGATTACATTTCAACATGAGACCTGAGTGGGGACAAATATCCAAACTATATAAGGCTATTCTCCTGGGGTCCTCATAAGTCCTCTCCCTTGATGAGTGGATATCTTTTTGATGACATGGAATTCTAGAGTCATGCCTTGTCAAGATGTGAGTGACATGAAGAAAGCATTTTATTCAAGATCGCCAGCTGGGATAGATTAAACAACACTTGGCAGCAATTAAAAATACACAAGAAAGCCACCACACTGTACTTGTGAGGTTGCTTTATTTTTCATTTTTGTATTTTTGTGGAGATGGGGTCTCACTATGTTACCCAGGCTAATCTCAAACTTCTGGCTACAACGGATCCTCCCACCTCCTAAAGTGTTGGGATTATAGGCGTTAACCACGGTGCCTGGCCAGAGGTTGCTTTAGTAAGCAGTTTTTCACAATTTCTTTACTCTTAAAAGTTTATATTAGCTGTTGTATTGCGAAATATTTGATAAAAAGCATAACTGAGTGAAGTATGGTAGCCTTTAGCAGTAACAATAGGAAGCCTAGTTATTGGACCATATGGCCATAAATAAAGCCTCATTGCTTTGCTTGGTGTCTGCTTACCTTAATTGCAAACAAACTCTTTAGAAAAAAATAAGTATCATGTAGAATGTAAGCCTTATGGTCCCCAACCTATAAAAATTCTATTCAGTATCTTGTAGGGTACCCAGTATATCCTTATAAGAGCAACGTCTTGTGATTTTAGGATATTTATGACCATGTATGTACTTTTTATTAATTGTACTCTGTTTCCTGTGGCTGTAATGTGATTTTTAAAGTCTGTATTCTGTTAGTAGAAGCAGTAAATGAGCAGTATGTATGCATTACTTGTTACCAAGAAACACAGTTCCCTATGGTATTCCTTCTGGTAAATTGTATTAATCATATTCAGATTATATAAGAATATTATAAAGTAATTCAGTTCATATCACAAATTATCCTTAACGTAGCGTGTATGCCTGATCTGGATCTCAAGTTTATTTTCTTTGCTATGTTTGATCTGCATAATTATAGTCTTGTTGACTTTCAATTTCCTTCAAGCAGAGTAGCTCTTTGAAAACCAAACATTTAACCATGTACCCTCTGCCAAAAGAGAGAGAGAGCGCCCTGGGAAAAAAAGAAATATTACATTAATTAGTTTATGTCTGTTCTCTGTGTGAAATGGTTTCGAGGTGATGTTGGATTTGGGAAAAATTTGAAGCAATGTGGCTACCTTTGCCATAGACTTAGTGTGAACCACCTATATGATGTGACTGCCACAAACAGTAAGATATGTTAATTTAGTATTAACAGAGGTGTAGCATTCCAACAATAGGAAGAAAGAGTTCTGTTAGATTATTCTGCCATAGCTAGAATATTGTGTCTATTTCTGATTATCTTATTTTTATATTTGTATATTTTGCCCTCTGTGTGAACAACCACTGACACACATTTTCAAAGTAATTGTTGTGTTTGGAATACAATGGGAAAAAACTATCTGATCCACGTTGTCTTCTAAAGTCCTAAGCCATGATTTTTTAACATTATTAAGCATTATTTTATAATGAAAACCGTCGGATAAATCAAGAAAAAATAAAGACTGTGATTATATTGATAATCAGAGAGGACCACTTCCTATGACGTTTTAACAAGCATTAGCTTGTTCTGATTATAAAATATGTAGTTCCCTAGTTGTCATTTTTGAGAAATCTTAAAGCTATGATCTATCACCTTAAAATACTTTTTAGGGACAGTTAAGAGTTTTTTTATTAGCAGCTTACATTTGAAAATTCAAATTTTTCTATTAGAGATGTAAAACTAAAATATCTAGTCTTTTAAAATTATTTGCCATATTTTTAAGTATTATATCTGAATGGAACATTTTAGACATTCCTTTTGAAAAATTAAACTTAATAGAACTTCTTCCTCCGTCTTTGATATGAACATTCCTGTTTTCCATTAAAGTTAGAATCATCTCATTTTCTTTTTTCTTTTTTTGGACACAGAGTCTCACTCTGTCGCCCAGGTTGGAGTGAAGTGGTGCGATCTCAGCTCACTGTAGCCTCTGCCTCCCAGGTTCAAGCAATTCTCATGCCTCAGTCTCCCAAGTAGCTGAGATTACAAGTGTGTGCCACCACAAACAGCTAATTTTTTTTATTTTTAGTAGAGACAGTTTTACCATGTTACCCAGGCTAGGCTTAAACTCCTGAGCTCAGGTGATTTGCCCACCTGGGCCTCCCAAAGTGCAAGGAGGATTGCAGGCATAAGCTACCATGCCCAGCCCATCATTTCATTTTCAGCATGTACGGTTTGTCGTCTTTTTTTTCCCCCATTTTTAAAGTTATACAGAAAAGCCATAATATTAGCATATCATGTCAGTATGATTGACTAAAAGTAATCTTTATTTTTAACAGTGGACTTAGGAGAAAATCAAGGTAATTTCAATGTTTTTCTTTTCATTTTAGGTCTCCGGATAACTGTGCTCCTGACATCCTTCCTTATGGTTTTGGGAACTGGTCTAAGATGCATACCTGTATCAGACTTAATGCTTAAAAGAAGGTAAGTCCTGTCAATAACATTTCTCCCTCATTTTTCATTTTATTTTGTGTATACATTTTTAAGAAGATCAGTAAAGGGTCATATTTATAGAAGCATTTATTTTTTTACCTTATATGATGATTAATTTAATTTACATTTATTGTCATGGAAGACGCTATACTGGTTGTTGTGGAAATAAAAAGGGCAAGTTAATCTTCATATTATTCAGGAACAATTATGAGAAAATAATAGTATAACATACCATTTGTAAGTATAATAGTATAACATACTATTTATATAATAGTGTAGTTAATGCTACAGAAGAAATACAAAATTGCCCCAAGAGACTAGTAGAAGTTTTGGCTGCAGGTATCAAAAAGAGGAGTCCATAAAGGTGGTGGTAATTAAACTCGGCCTTGAATGATGAGTAGAATGTTGGTAACTATAGTCAGGGGAAGGGTATTCCAGGATGGGGGACTAGCAAGAGTGAAGCCAGGGAGGCAGGTAAGCATAGGTCTTTTCTGGGGTGGATAGGTAGTCTTATTTGTAAATAGCAGCCTTTCTGCAACTGGGACCATGGATTTATTCTTAGAGAGTGTAAGGTATACGAAGGTTTTAAATTTTGTTTTTATATTGGTTATAATACAATATTATTTTACCAGTAATAATCTGCAATAAAAAGATGTTTTTGTTGACCAGGATGCCAATTTCTTAAATTAGTGTTTCCCAGACTGGGGTCCTTGAATGTGACCTTGAGAGTCATTGAGAAGTTTTTTTCCTTTCAGAAGGACCCATAAATTACTCAAGTTCGAGAGATATTGGTCTACAGATTAAGGTGTAAAAATGGGATGTAAAGAGATGAGGTTAGAAGGTGATATTTTGATTCTAAAGAGTCTCGATGCCATCCTATGTTATTAACAGCGTACTTTACTCACTGGATAGTGGGAAGCCCCTTAGGCTTTTAATCAGAGGAGCGCTAGTTTCAGATCTGTGTTATATTCACTATGGATTGAGACATGTTGGATTGATTATAAGGGGTAGAGATTGCTGGCAGAAGACCTGGAATGATACAGTGGGACCCCAAGCTGGAGTCATTCTTTTGTTGGTTCATTTATTAGGTCATTCATTCATTCAACAGAATTCACTGAGCTTCTACTATGTGCCAACCTCTCTTGTGGTCATTGGGAATATGACAGAAGACAAAGCAGATAAAAATTACTATGTAATGTAGTAAAGTACATAGTACGTTACATAGTACATAGTACATTTACATAGTACGTAGTAATTTACTATGTAATGTACATTACATTACATACTGTGTATGTGATGTAGTTTCATTCCACTCAGGGAAACCAGCAATAAACTAGATAAATAAGTAAAATATATAGTATGTGCCAGGGAGGGTAAAATAGGAAAGAAAGATATGAAAAGGCAAAGAAAGGATGGTGAGATTTCAGAAAGAAAAACCTAACTGGGAAGATCACCTTTTGGGATAAAAACCTGACAGAAGTAATGGATGATGCAGTATCTAGGAATCAAGTGTTATATGCAGAGAGAACCGCAAGAATTCAGGGCAGAAGAAGGGACAGGGATGCCTGGCAGGGAGGCTGGTGTGGCATGGGAAGAGCAGGTAGCAAATGAAGTCAGAGCAGTTATGGGGTGGTAGTGGGAGTGTGGGACCAGATTCTTTAAGACCACGTCATCTCCTCAGCTTTTTCTGAGCTAGGAAGCCTTTGGAGGTTTTGAGCTGAGAGTGCCATGGTGTTCGGCTGCTCCACTGAGAATGGACTGAAGCTTGAGGTCATGGGCATAAGTAAGGAAAGTTGGGAAACGAGTACAATAAACCAGGTGAGAGATGATGGTGGCTTGGACCATAGTAGTGGTAGTGGGAGTGGTGAGAAGTGGTCAAATTCTGATCATCTTGAATATTCAAAATATAATTATATTCTGGTCCATTTGCTGATGGACCAGATATGGGGAGTAAGAGAAAGGAGTCCAGAATGATTCCATGCTGTGGGAAGTTGGGGGAATGGAAAGGGTGGCACAGACCTGAGGGGAAATGTGAGAAAAAGAGATGGGAGTGATATGCTGGAAGTTTCACTCGAGAGACTCTGAAATTGGCGATTCCATTAACAGATGGGGAACATAGAAGTGGGGGAGAGTGGATTTCAGGGACAAGATGTTGACTTTCTTTTGGAACAGAATTTTTCAGTTTCAAAATAAATGTTCAGTTTTGAATTTTCAAAATGTGTTCTCTTTCTAGAAAATTTAGGGTACAAGGGTTCATATTTTAAAAGGGAGATAGTACAGTCATTTGGTTTCTATGGAAAGCTAGTCATAATTTTCCATCCTTCTGAGTTAGATTTTAACACAAGTCTCATTATTGTATTTGAGATGCTCTTAATTTTTCAAACATGCAGAGGTGTATTTTTTTAAGCATCCACAGATTTTAAGTACAAATTTTCATGTAAGCTTAAATTCAACACTGCTTTCTTTTAAAATGCCTATTAAGGCCAGGTGCAGTGACCCACACCTGTAATCCCAGCACTTTGAGAGGCTGAGGCAAGTGGATCTCTTGTGCCTAGAGTTTGAGAGCAGCCTGGGCAACATAGCAAGACCCCATCTCAAAAAAAAAATGCCTATTATTATTTTTGCTAGCTTTTCTTCTGTTTTGGGCCATGCATACTATTACTTGTCTCCAGTCTCATATCCCTTTATATCCTTTCCAGATATAAAATTCTGGGAATAATAGAGTTGACTGTCCATCTTGTTGGAGAAGGTGGTATGAAAAAGAAACAATTCATAAAGAAATGTAAGCAAATGTAGAACAGGTAAGAAGTAGAAATAAAAAGTTCAGAGATTGAATCTTTCATAAAAAGAGTGTATAAATTGATTTTTCAATCTTAGTCATTCATCTATAAAGACTACAGGAGTATTAACCCCTTGAAATAAGACTTCGTTTTGTAGTCTTTAAGCATTTCTTTTAAGCAGTATTATTAACAATGCATGATGCAGCTGTTAAAATGAAAATGCTACACTTGGAACATGTATTTTCAACAAATCGAGTCTGTAACCATCACTTTTAAGCTTCAGTCTCCGCCAGTGTTGAAACAAGCATTTAGAAGTCTGTGTTTTTGTGGCCTTGTTTCACTCAGAACTTTTTGAGCTTCTGACCTAGCCTTTTGGAATGGCTCCTCTGCACCCTTGACTTCCTGTGTCTTAGCTCCCTTAAGTATCAAGACATGAGAATAGCAGCATTCTGACAAGCTCTTCCTAATGGTGTTCTACTTATATATAGTATCAGTATTTCTTTTATTTGCATAGTACCGATGAAAATTCAGGAAAAAAATTATTTTCCCACGTTTCTCTTAAGTAAATAAGGAACTTGGAATAACAAATTATAAAGCATTTTTTTTTCTATGATCTGGAGCCAAATAATACCCCCAAAAATTGTAAATGCCATCACTCTATTGCAATGAGCGCTTACTCTATGGTGTGAAATATTATATTGCTTTCCCAGTAAACAACGTAAGGACTTCCGGAGGGTGAACTTATAGTGAGTTATATCTACTCTTAATCATAGGTATATCCAGTGATTCCCATAACACATGCCATGTATATTTTTAAATTTTATTTAGTTCCGGGTTGCGTGTGCAGGATGTGCAGGTTTATTACACAGGTAAACATGTGCCAATACACACCACATTATCTTTCAATTCAGTGTAATTTTCATTAATATTAACAATACTTAATGTTTACCAGCATGTATTAAATAGTTTGGTTCTAGTAAACATAGACTTTCTAGAAATACACTCCACTATGAAATTCTTTTTTTTTTTTTTTTGAGATGGAGTCTTGCTCTGTCACCCAGACTAGAGTGCAGTGGCGCGATCTCGGCTTACTGCAACCTCCGCCTCCAAGGTTCAAGCACTTCTCCTGCCTCAGCTTCCTGAGTAGCTGGGACTACAGGCGCCCACCACCACACCTGCTAATTTTTTTGTATTATTAGTGGAGACGGGGTTTCACTGTGTTAGCCAGGATGGCCTCGATCTCCTGACCTCGTGATCCACCTGCCTTGGCCTCCCAAAGTGCTGGGATTACAGACGTGATTTCCATTGTGAAATTATTTGCAGCTGACAGGATTATGTTGAAAATGACCCTAACAGAAAAGGTGAATTGTTTCGTGAATGATTTTGTGACAGCTGCTTAGCTGTATGAATAAATAGGAAAAAGAACCTAGATCTCCCTGCCTTACCACTTAGTAAATCCCAGTTGGATCAAAGACTTACATGTAAATAATGAATCATAAAAGTATTAGAGCATGACTGTTTTACAGAATCTGAGGGTAGAGCAGGCCTTCCAATTAAGACACAAATCCCAGAAGCCATAAAAAAAAGCCTTGATACATTTGACTATGTAAAAATTTAGATTATCTTTATGATTGAATATATTGTGAAACAAAGTCAAAAGATAAGTTAACTGGGAAATATTTGCAACAATAAGACAAATGAGTAATTCCTTAGTTCTTTGAAATCAGTAAGAAAAATAGCAACTCAAGAGGAAAATAGGTAATAGATATGAGCAAGCAGTTACAGAAGTCAAAATATAAATGGCATGAACTCAAGAGAAGTTCAAGAGAGTTCTTTCTTGAGAACTTGAGAGAACTCAGGAGAATATTCAACTTTCATTGTAATTAAATACATGACAATTAAAATAGCAGACAAATGTCTATTTACTGGCAAAGATGAAAACAAATTCATAATGTGCTGTGCCTGAGATGTGGGGAAAAACAGGCGCTGCTGATGTATGAGCAGTTTGGGACATCATTCTATTTGGAGGGCACTTTGGCAGTATTTACCAGATTCAAATATACATGTCCTTTAACCTACACCTATATTTGCACTTACGGAAAATCAGCCCACATATAAAGCTCTATGAATTTGCAAGAATTACCATGTTTGTGCAGCTTTGCTTGTAATAGCAGAAGGCTGGCTGTAACCCAGATGCCTTCAGCAAAGGACTGACTATGATGCAGTATATCATGGAATCATATTGCACTGTGAAAAGGAAGTAAAAGTCCTGTGAGTGCTAATATGAAAATATCTCCAAAATATATTGTTGAGTTAAAAGGCAAACTTTAGAATATTATGTTTAACATGTTCTTACTTAGAAAAAAATGGGAAGGGTATCATTGGTTTTTTTCTGGGGAAAGCATCTGAGGAATAGAAGTCTGAAGTGGAAAGGACATTTACTTTTTATTTTTTTACTACTTTTGGGAATATTTTTACCATGTGCATATATTACTTTTTTTTTTTTTTTGGAGACACTCTGTTGCCCAGGCTGGAGTGTGGTGGTATGATCATAGCTTATTGCAGCCTCAAACTCCTAGGCTCAAGGGATCTTCCTGCCTCAGCCTCCCACATAGCTGGTAGTACAGGTATGTGCCATCACGCCTGGCTAACTTTTAAATTTTTTATAGAGACAAAGTCCCACTATTTTGCCCAGGCTGGTCTCAAACTGTGGGGTCAAGTGATCCTCCCAACTCAGCCTCCCAAAGTGCTGGGACTACAGGTGTGAGCCACTGTATCCATCCTGTATTACCTTTTTAACTGAAAGCACTAGCTAAGTAAAACTAAAATCACCACCTCAGAGCTTTAATAATGAGAAAAGTAAAGAGAAGGAAGGGTTATATATAAATTTCCCCAGCATAGAAATGTGAATCTTTTGATGTAAAAAGGAGCAATTGGTAGATTTAACAACTAAGACTCTTCCCAGTAAAATACAGAAGATTCAGATTCCCATATATCAATGTCTTCTAAAATATAATTCACAGACTACCTGCTTATTAAAATACAGATCCCAGGGCCCCAACCCAGTCCCACTGAGTTAGGCTTTTGAGTGAACCCTGAGAATGAGCAGTTTTAACAAGCTCTTTTAATTAGTCTTATGCTCATTTAAATTTGACAACTACTTTCCTAGTTCCCTAGTCTTATACTCATTTAAATTTGAGAACTACCTCCCATCTTCACTTTAAATAATAATTGATTAAACAAATAGCTTTGTGCTTGTCCATCCTAAAATATAATCACGCAATACATTTAATGTCTTATTTTAAAGCAGATTAAGGAGTAGCCTCTAATAAGTCTATTTGCCTTAATTTGACTCTTAAAACTGCAGACAACTCAAGGCAAGTAAAACTCATGACTGTATTTCTGCATAGTGGTCAGATGGACTTCAGATAAGAAAGATTGATAAGAAAAGATGATCAGTCATGATAAGCACTTAGCAGGGAAAAAAAGGGAGTAAAAAGATTTATAAAGGCAGGGCGTGGTGGCTCATGCCTGTAATCCCAGTAGTTTGAGAGGTCGAGGCAGGCTTATCATCTGAGGTCAGGAGTTTGAGACCAGCCTGGCCAACATAGTGAAACCCAGTCTTTACTAAAAATACAAAAATTACCCAGGCATGGTGCATGCCTGTAATCCCAGCTACTCAGGAGGCTGAGGCATGAGAATCACTTGAACCTGGGAGGTGGAGGTTACAGTGAGCCGAGATTACGTCACTGCACTCTAGCCTGGGCCACAGAGCAAGACCCTGTCTCAAAAACAAAAACAAACAAACAGACAAACACACAAATCACAAAGGAAAAAGGTTTTTGGGTTAGAGTTAGGCTAACATTTTAACAACATTTTGCAGCTTTATGCTTTAAAACATTATAAAATTAAAATGCAAACTAGGAGAAATGGTGTTGCAAATATAATAGATAACTTATAAGTAACATGAGCATTTTTGAAAATTGAATAGAAAAATGGACATAGTAGACATGGCTAACAATTGTTGATTCTCAGATTTCATCATTTAAATTTATAATTTAACCATCAACATTTATTGACAGTGTATGTTAGTATCAGTAAAGTACAGACTGAGCTGTATAACAAAGAAACCAAATATATTGAGGCTCAATAAGGTAGTGGTTCATTTTTCTCTCAAGAAACAATCTAAAACAAGCTTGCCTAATCCATGGCATGCATGCTGCCCAGGATGGCTTTGAATGTGGCCCAAAACAAATTTGTAAACTTTCTTAAAACATTATGAGTTTTTTTGTGTGATTTTTTTTTCTTTTAGCTCATCAGCTGTCATTAGTGTTAGTATATTTTACGTGTGGCCCAAGACAGTTCTTCTTCTTCCAGTGTGGCCCAGGGAATCTGAAAGATTGGACACCCCTGGTCCAAACGATAGTGGACTATTTAAGGGAAGTAGGCAGCTTTGTTTTGAAAGGTCTTCCAGGACCTAAGTCCCTTCTCTGTTGTTGCTCCAGCATCTCCTAGGGTGATATTATTGTCTGTATCTGGCTGTCATTCCAGCCCACAGGAGGGGAAGTGGGATATCCAAGGCAGGTGACCACATCTTCTTTTTTTTTTTTTTTTTTTGAGACAGAGTCTCACTCTGTCACCCAAGCTGGAGTGCAGTGGCGTGATCTTGGCTCACTGCAACTTCCACCTCCCCGGTTCAAGCAATTCTCCTGCCTCAGCCTCCTAAGTAACTAGGATTACAGGCACCTGCCACTACGCCCTGCTAATTTTTATATTTTTAGTAGAGATGGCATTGCATTATGTTGGCCAGGCTTGTCTCGAACTCCTGGCCTCAAGTAATCTGCCTGCCTCAGCCTCTCAAAGTACTGGGATTACATATGTGGGCCCCACGCCCAGCCTGTTTTTGTCATTTCTAGCCATATCTCATTGGTTGCAGACTTAAAACTTGGCCACGTGGATCTGGAAGAGAGATTGGAAAAGCAGCTCAGCAGCAGTGAATGTAGTTAAACTCAAGGATGCTATACCAAAACAAAGAAAGGGAGAATAAATAGGTGGAAACAGTTAGGAGTCTTTGCTGTCAGATGCCTCTATGTCCATGCACTCCCCTCTTCCAGGCAGAGAACACATTCATCCTTCCTCAATGGAGAAGACTCGAAGTCCTGTCCAATTAGTGTATCCAGCTCAGAATCCAGAATCTCTGGGCTCTATCAGATCTTTGTGGCTCTCTGAGAGTAATTTCTTTGATTATTGTTTGTGGCTTTTGGCTTTGTCCTCTGGAAGGCTCTTTTTTGTCCATTATCCCCAGTGACCACACCTGAAGTGGTTGTTGGACATTTCACCTTCTGCTTGATGCTGATTTGGGAACCTGAAGATTACTTTAGGGATCAAGCAGTCTTAAACCTTGGTAGAAGTGTTTTGTAGTATCTTGGCAATACACTTCCCTCATATGCTTAGTAGTCTTTTGGTCTATTTACATCAGGTAGGTTCCATGAACTGTAGCCATGCCAAAATATTTCTCCTTCTGCTAATGGTTCTTATACCTGTTGAATCTCCTCTTTCCTTTACCAGCTTGGGTACCCATCGCAGATTTTCTCAATTTAGTGGTAGCCTTACCTTGATGCCATCTGAAAAAAGTAGGCCTGGGAAGAAAGATAACACCCTTAACCTAATTTTTGCTGCTAGACTGGCTCCGAAGCACATTTTATTTCCTGCCGTTTGGATTCAGAAGCAACCTGAGGCTTCAAATTTCTGGATTCTCATTAAATTTATATTGCAGGCCTCGGGCAGAGAAACTGTCTTAGCAGAGCTCTTGTCCGTTCCATCTCTGCTTGCAAACCAGCTAATTCTTTATATCTCTCTTGTGCCATCCTAAACTCAGTAAGGGGCAGGAAACACAGAGTAATGTTCTGATTTTTTTCCAGCCAATCCCAGGTCATCACAAGCAGTGGTATTGCTGCTGCCACAGGTGACCTGCCTTTTCTGCCTACAGCCTGACCACTAAGTCAGTGCCAATATCTTGTGCCTTTGTGAATGCAGCGCCCCAATTCTTGAGCTAATTTCTCAATTGGAGGACAAGTTAAGTTGCTGTAATGAAGAGATATCAAAATAGCGTGGCTCAAAGAAGACGGTATTTCTTTCTTATTTAATAGTCCAGAGTAAGCAGGTGGGCCAGGGCAGGTAGCAGTTCTGATCTACAAGGTCGTCTAGGGACCTGGGTCCCCTCTGTCTTGCTAACTTCTCCCCGGGTAGATGACCTTGACAGTATAGTAAACAGCCAGTTCATCAGCACAGTCACATTGCACCCCACAGGAAGAAGCAGAGCACAGGGAAGCAGTTGTCTTCATTCTTCATGGAGGTGACCTTGAGGTCTTCCTGCTCTAGTCTCATTGGCCTGAACTTAGTAATAACAAGGCCCCAGCTAGCTGTGAGGGGCACTTTTACTCCTGCAAAAACTTAAGGTCCTCTGTAACTAGAAGGAAAACAGAATGACGCTGGGGTAATAGTTAATCATCTCTGCCACAAGCAAATTGGCTACCTATTTGGAAGGAAAAGACCATTTTGTATCCTCGTGTCATATGATGTATCAAAATAAATTCAAATAAATGAAATGGTTACATATTTAGCTGAGAAACAATATATGGGGCTATTTATTTGATCTCCACATGGGAAAGATATTTTTTTCGAACATGAAAATAAAGGAAAATCATAAAGAGAAAGGCTGATAGATGCGAGGAAGAAAAGTCGGAGGAATGTTTCCTTGCCTTTTCCAGCAACTGCAGTTGCTGCTTTTGAAAACAGAGGAAGGGGGCCTTAAGCCAACAAATGCGGGCGGCCACTGCAAACTGGAAAAGGCAGGGAAACAGATTCTCTTCCAGAGCCTTTCGAAAGGAGCCCAGCCCTGCGAACACCTTGATTTTAGCCCTGGAGTCCCATGTTGGACTTCTGATTTATAGAACTGTAAGATGATGCATTTGTATCATTTTAACCACTAAGTTTGTGGTAATTTGTTATAACAGGAATAGGAAACTAATCACCAAGTTTTACATGTGTGTGTGAGAGAGAGTGTGTGTGTGTGTTTGTGTGTATGTGTGTGTGTATGTGTATTATTTATTTTTTGTTTGTTTGTTTGTTTGTTTGTTTGAGACAGGGTCTCATTCTGTTGCCCAGGCAATTGTGGCTCACTGCAGCCTTGATCTCCTGGGCTCAAGCAGTCCTCCTACCTGAGTTTCACAAGTACCTGAAACTATAGGCATGTGCCACCATACTCAGCTAATTTTTTTATTTTTTGTGAAGACAGGGTTTCACTATATTGCCCAGGCTGAGCTCAAACGATCCACCTGCCCTGGCTTCCCAAAGTGCTGGGATTACAGGTGTGCACCACCTCGCCCAGTGTGCTTGTATTTTTAAATAGTGATACTCTATGCTGATGAAGCGGACACTGTTAGCTACTACTGATGGGAATGTAAATTACTACTAACCCTCCTGAAAAACAGTTTGCGAGTATATTTCCTAAGATCTAGAGTGTTCATACATTTTAACTTACCCTAAAGAAATAATTTGGAAAGTAGCTAATATTCACATACAAAGATTTTCACACCAGCTTTATTAGTATTCACAAATAAGTTGTTGGAAACAACTATCCAACATTAGGAAAATGGTTAAATGAGATTTTATATATCTGTATAATACAATATCACAAACCATTAACAGTTATTATAAAGAATAATGAAATGAGAAAACACTTGATAGACTATAAAATGATTCAGTGCATAAGCTGTATATTCAGTATGATATCTGTGGTTACCTATGTATGATTAAGTATTGATTGATCGAGAGCATGAGAGAGATGCATTAGGGAAAAAACTGAAAGAAGAAAAGACTGGAAAATCAAAATATTAGTAGTGGTTGTCTGACTTGGGGTATTCAGTTTATAGATGATTTTTTTTCTTCTTTATGCATTTCTTTTCAAAATTTTCTACTATGAATGTGTATTCATATATACTTTTAAACAAAAAGGCAAAATAAAAGTTATGTGACAAGAAACAAGGAATGAAACAAAATGAGGGGAAGTAGACATCTCTCAGACCAGTACTAAGGCCATTTTTCCCCTTTGCCTTGCTGAGAGATTATTGTATATGATCTTAATAAAAATATTGTGAGAGAAACTGGGCTTGGTGGCTCACACTTGTAATCTCAGCACTTTGGAAGGTTGAGGTGGGCAGATTGCTTGAGGCCAGGAGTTCAAGAGCAGCTGGCTAACATGGTGAAACCCCATCTGTACTAAAAATACAAAAATTAGTCGGGTGTGGTGGCATGTGCCTGTAGTCCCAGCTACTCAGGAGGTGAAGCAGGAGAATAATCTGAACGCAGGAGACAGAGGTTGCAGTGAGCTGAAATCACACCACTGCACTCCAGCTGGGCAACAAAGTGAGTGAGATTCCGTCTCAAAAAAAAAAAAAACCTTGTGAGAGGCCAGCCTCGGTGGCTAATGCCTGTAATCCTAGCACTTTGGGAGGCCAAAGCAGGAGGATCACTTGAGGCCAGGAGGACTAGCCTGGGTAACATAGCAAGACCCTGTCTTTACAAAAAATTTAAAAATTAGTCAGGTGTGGTAGTACGTGCCTTTCATCCCAGCTACTTGAGAGACTGAAGTGGGAGGATCACTTGAGCCTGGAGGTTGAGGCTGTAGTGAGCTGCCTTCACACCACTGCAGTCCAGCCTGGGAGACAGAGCAAGACCCTGCCTAAAAAAAAAAATCCTGTGAGACAGAAAGTATCTTTGGAGAAATTGAAACAGAAAGAGAATGTGATTTTCTAAAGATTATATGGTTAATTAATTTAGCTAAGACTAGAAGCTAAGCCCCGTGATAGCTAATCTAATATTATTTTCACTGTGTTTTTAATGTATTTTCTATAGCTGGTATTTGATAAGATATTAAAAGCTTCTTTAGGGCCAAGACTGTAATACTCATCTTCATATTCCCTTTAGTGCCTAGCTGCAGGTGCCTTGACCATAGCAGATACTCAGTAGGTATTTTTAATTGAATCATTATTGACCAAAATTAGTAAAGGATACAAAAATAAAATAGATTTTTATGAAAGCAAACAGGCTGTGATACCAAAGTTTTTGGAAGGCTCATTACTTTTCCACCACTACGTCTATTTCTCTTTTCCTATCTTCCTTTTTCCTGTAGGTAATTCATAACATTTCAAACCCTTTTTATTGCCCACCTTTTCTTGGGCTAAATAAAGGAAAACTATTTCCAGCACTTTTGCCATTTTCAACATCAAAAAAATCCTATAACATGACTTTTTTTAAAGGCTTTTTTTTTTTTAAAGAATATGACCTAAGAGTTTATTTTGATATGGCATAATTAGGAATTGGGAGAAAGTTTCTGAACTATTGACATATTGAGTTTTGGAGGTATTTTTATGTATTCTAAATTACTTCATATTAAAAATATATAGAATTTAAATTCTGAATACTAGAATAGCACTGAGGAAGTGTCTGCCAGATTTCCAAAAAGCCAACTTTAATGTTAGCATCAATGTTAGTCATAATAAACTAGAGGTTTATAAAGTAGGTTTATGAACAGAATAAAAATATTCTGTACTGTGTGCCTTTGGATTTAAGAACATTGGATTTTCTTAACAATCAGTAATTTTTTTTATTATTATTATTAACAGAGAACCTTCAGAATGGGATCATGTGAGAGAGCAGAGATTTGTGGACTGATGAAATTAGCTATAATTTCGATTTCTAGTTCTGGCTGAGCCACTAGCTAGTTGTATGACTGCAGCTCCCCCCCCCCCCCCGCCGCCATACGTTTTAGAGAAAGGAAAGTTATAAAATTAGAAATGTGATTTTACATGTGTTATTAACTTTCTGGAAGGGGTTGGGTTATAAACTCTAAAGATTTTAGTTCTAAAACATCACATTATTTAAGTAGAGATAATTTAGGAATCGTAGGTATTTCTTCCAGGATATCAGAAAGCAAAAGGTTAGAATACCAGAGTATTAAATGCAAGCTACAATGTCAAGTACATTAGAGGACCTGAACTGTAGATCTTCAGTTTGCACTTCAGCTATTGGCATTTGTGTGAAAAGCTATAGTCAGTTGAATAATATGAAAAGAAATGCAGCTGTGCACCAGCGCTGTCCCACGCGCCCCTGCAGGCGTTGTCCTCTGTGGGCAGGAGCACTAATTGAGGGCAGTGGGACTCTGCAGCGCACCCAGAGCTGAGCCTAGCTGGGTCTTCTCCTAGTCCTGCCACAGGCTAGCAGTCTCGGCAGTGCTAATGCTAGTGGGCAGCCCCAGGTCTCCCTCCCTCGTCTCCACCATCCCTGCTCTGCCAATGCAGGAGAAGTTCCCCTCTGATATGGTTTAACTGTGCCCCCACCCAAATCTCATCTTGACCTGTAGTTCCTATAATCCCTATGTGTTGTGGGAGAGACTTGGTGGGAGGTAATTGAATCCTGGGGGTGGTTACCCCTATGCTGCTGTTCTTGTGATAGTGAGTGAGTCTCGTGAGATCTGATGATTTTATAAAGGGCAGTTCTTCTGCACACACTGTCTCGCTTGCTGCCATATAATACATGCCTTTATTCCTCCTTCACTTTCCACCATGATTCTGAGGCCTCCCAGCCATGTGGATCTCTGAGTCCATTAAACCTGTTTTTCTTTATAAATTACCCAGTCTCCGGTATATCTTTATCAGCAGCATAAGAATGGACTAATACACTCCCCCTCATCTACTTTTCCATCTGGCTTGTGGGGATAGGATGAGCCAGGCTCCAGAAGAAGACAGAGGCTAGGTAAGGAGAAAAGGGAAAAGGAAAAAGACTTCAGAGAGGAGGGAAGAAAAGGGAGTTGGGGGCCGTGGGTTGGGAGGTGGATGGAGAAACGGGAGAGAGTTAAGGAGTCAGTATGAGGAGACTGGGCTAAAGGAGGAAGCAACACATCTGCCTCCTGACAGATCTCTCCCAGCTTGTCCTGCAGAGGTGTAAGAGAAATGCAGTCCATTAACTGTGAGGATGCACCTGCTTTCTTCAGATGTGGAGTTTCAGGTAAGGAAGCCAGAGTCAGACCCCGTAAACTAGTCCATTTCCGGACAACTGCCTTTCTGCTCCAGAGCTTATCGCCCAGAAGACGAAGCTGCCTCCTCACACTCCTAACTTCTGCCCACCCTTCCAAAGTCCACTGTGCTTGAGACAGTCATGTCACGTTGGCCTTGCTTTTAAAACACCCTAAAGCATCTTTGTTTTTAAAGCTTTATTTTGAGAATATTTCTTAGTCATCTTTTTTCTTTTTTGTTATTACTGAATTTAAACTTGTTAAAATTTATCAACAGAACTGATCTGACGTGTGCATTTGGATAACTTTGTGTGGTTTTGGAAACGCAGTTTAGTTGTGTGTTTCAGTGACTGCATGTCCCTGTGCTGAGCTCAGTCTGTGAGTTCCCGAGAGCATCCACACTGCCTTAGTGCTATGGAAGTGAGGCCTGTGGGGACTGCAGCCATGATCCTGACCTACAAGAACCTTAACTATTACATGGTAAAACAAAACTGAGGCATGTAATGATGACATAAATAATTAATATTAAACTGTGTGGTTGACTTCACTGTACTGAAGATTGTGAATCACTCCTCTTTTGTTTTTCTTTGTCATTTTTAATAGTCAGCCCAGATCAATAGGTATTAGTTTCTGAAAGCCAGCTTTTTTCGTAAGTGCTTAGAAAGCATTAGGATAATCGTGAGTTGCATTTTATCTTTTAATGTGTGAAAGTGTTGAGACTTTTTAGTTCAGACTGTTCATTTAAGCTGGATGTTTTTTCTTTTCAGTTCACTTTGCTAAGCTTATATACCTAATTTTTATTCCTACATCTGTTTCTTCTAGAAATAGTCTAAATCTAGATTTCTGTTTCCTCATGAGTCTGACTTCCATGCTGAACACTCCACTGAAACTGCTTCTCCTCAGACTGCAAATGACCTCCTCTTTGCTGAATCCAGTGGTTACATTTTAGTTATTATAAACGATCTTTCTTTTGATGTGATGATGTTGACCACTTACTCTTATGTTCCTGGAATTCATCTCTCCTTAGTTGCTGTGATACCAGTCTTTCTTCTTTTACTTTTTTTCTGCCTTATAATGGCTCCTTCTCAATCGTCTTGCTCGACTCCCATTCCTCTATTTTTAAAATATTGTTATTCTCCAGTGTTTGTTCCCCAACCAAATCCACCTCCAACTTGTATTTCTCAGGTCAGACTGCTTTTCTTAGCTTCCAGCCTATAATAGCCACATATTGGATGTTTGTACAGAGTTGTGGGTGCCCTCCTCACCAGTGTCCACCCCCTCGCCTGGCCATATCTATTATATTACCTTGACGGTTCGCCAGACCATCCGTCCTCCACCTCCCCACTGTGTTGCCAGTACCACTTTAAACCATGCCATAGATTCCCTGTCCTGGACTTCATGCCTGAGGGTGTCCCATTCTGGCTTTCAGCCTTGCCCTTCCATGTGGGGCTCAGGATTTCATAGGGCCAAGGGGATGTGCACACCCTGGCCTCCACCCTCTAATCTTATGCACTAGCTACACAAGACCCCAAAAACAGTCCTTACAACAAGCCTCTTTCCCAGGCCTGCTCTTCCAAGAGTAGGCTGCATCCCTGCTGTGTACTTCCTAGGCCTAAGGGATAGCTAAGGGGCAGCTATTTGGAGGGGATAGATGGAGCTTAGATGGAGTTTGGACCTTCAGCTCCACATGTATATATGCAAAGCCCTGATATATAGACCAGGGCCAGAGGTCAGAAGAGAAGAAGGACATGCAGAGACCTCTGTCTGTATTCTTGTCATAGGCAACATAAGCATAGGGGCAGGCCAAACCATTGCCTTCTTTTTCTTTATATTCCTGCTACAGTGCTGGTAAGTGACGCTTCACCTGCTTTTTAGGGATTCTTAAGGGCAAGGGCTTTAGCTTTTTAATTTTACATTCTCATTTGCCTATCACAGTGCCTACCCAACACATGGTGACTACTCAGTATATGTTTGTTGACTTCAGTAATAAATGCATAGTTAACATTTTATAATTATATTTTTTCCTTTATTATCATTTTAAAGAGGTTATGGTAATGTTCATGTGATTTTATGATGTCTTAGGGTCAGTATTTTTCCAGAAAAAAATGTATCTCTAATTTTGCATTCCTATTAAATGGAAAAATTAGACTTAATATATAAGCAGAATTTTATTTTTAAATATCTTTTTATGAATTTATTTCATAAAATGCGGTTTGTTAATGGTAGGTGGTAGAAAATAGTGTCAGGCAAACATGAAAATCTTGATACTACAGATTACTGTAACATCACAGTCCCCAGTACAACAGTGCTTATGACCAGTTATAACACATTAGAAACTGCTGAACCCTGAGGGATGCTAGGATAGAAGTGTCAGAAGGAGCAGGACTGAGTTCTGGAAAACTACAAAGTGCTGGGAGGAGTGGGACTGGGTTTCCCTGCCAGGTTTCTCATGAATTCAGAGGCTAACTAGTTCTCCTACTGAGCTTGTTTATGAAGAGTGGTGTATGATGACTTTTAATGCAAAAGCATGTAATTATCTAAAATTGGAGTAACTTTACAACACCACATAAGCTTGTTTTAATTCCTGAGATGATTTTTAACTATAACCTATATGCCCTAGATTGGCCTCCCAAGTTCAAGGACCTTTAAATCAAGAACCCATCTGAAGTGTCCCTGGTGCTATTCCTTCTTTGGATACTATTTTAACACATACTGTGTCGCAGTGAGAAATGTTCTGGTCTAAGAGTCGAGTAAACTGGACTTGGATGGCCCTTACATTATCTGAAACTCACACATTCTCTGACTCTTAGGTTTGCTGCTTGGATAATAGTCTATTTGTGATTCCACTGAGAAGTATCAAAGAGTTCAGCCATGGGAATAATTTGAATTTTATTCCTTAACTATGAGGAGCTTGCTTCTTTCTTTCTTTCTTTCTTTTTCTTTCTTTCTTTCTTTCTTTCTTTCTTTCTTTCTTTCTTTCTTTCTTTCTTTCCTTCCTTCTTTCTTTTCTCTTTCTTTCTTTCCCTTTTCCTTCTTTTCTTTCTTTTCGTTTTTTCCCTTCCTTCCTTTCTCTTTTCTTTCTTTCTTTCCCTTCTCTTCCTCCCTTCCTCCTTTCCTTCTCCCCTTCCCTTCCTCCCTCCCTCCCTTTCTTCCTTCCTTTCCTCTCCTCTCCTCTCCTTTCCTTTCCTTTTTTTCTCTTTTTTTTCTTTTTTCTTCTTTTTTTTTTTTGAGACAAAGTCTCGCTCTGTTGCCCAGGCTGTAGTGCAGTGGCACAATCTTGGCTTAGTGCAACCTCTGCCTCCCAGGCTCAAGCGATTCTCATGCCTCAGCCTCCTGAATAGCTGGGATTACAGGCATGCGTCACCATGCCTAGCTAATTTGTGTATTTTTAGAGGAGGTGGGGTTTTGTCATGTTGGCCAGGCTGGTCTTGAACTCCTGGCCTCAAGTGATCCACCCACCTTGGCCTCCCAAAATGCTGGGGTTACAGGCATAAGCCACTGTGCCCAGCCAGGAGTCCTGCTTTCTTATCAGTCTTTTTGTTTGTTTGTTTTTTATTTATTTCTTCCATGTTCTTGTTCTACCCTTAACATTTTTAGACATAGTAAAGTTTACTCATTCCAAGCCTTCTTCTAGTTGACAGGAGTCTGATACCTCATAAAAAGTATCAAGTATCAAAGCAGATACTTTATGAACCATCACACATTGTCTCATTGTTGTGCCATCACAGGTAATGATTAAAACCACTTAATGATGTTATTGCTGGAACATTTCTATAATAAAACTGCTGTGGGACAGCTTGGGTTCCACTGGCTTTTGGAGGAAGTAAACAGTTTAAATTGTTTCTGTCATCTAGAAAATAATTCCCCTTACACAGGGAGATTTTTAAACTCAATTTTAAATTGAGTTTTTTAAATTTAGTAATATCAATGACACTTGGAGCTATGTTGCCTTCATGTAATTTTTCCAACATTATGAAGCTATGGGCAGCCCTGATTCACATATTTCACTTCCCACTCTTGTGTTTCTACATTAGGACACTTCCTCTCCCCATGTGCTTATTTTTCTCTTCTGCGTTCAGAAAACTTTTTTTTCTCTAACTGGCTTAAGATGGCAGTTAAAAAAAAGAGGATTTGAGACACACATAGTGCTTAGAAAGCAAAACAAGCGGAAGAAAAAGATGAGTTCATATCATGAAAATGTCACATGTACTGTCCCTTCCCTTTCCTCTACCTCCAGGGCAAGAGAGGTTGACATGTCTCCCTTTCTTGCCTGTGCTTTCTTTGGACTTCTGGCCTCTTTTCTACTTCAAGGCAGCTCTTAAATGTGAACGTGTATATTGGGGGTGGGGGAGCAATAGAAGAAAAGAGTTGGCCAACAAGGAACAGGAGTGCTAAGTAGAATATTGGGAAAAGGTCAGCAAGAGAACAAATGGAATGGAAGAAAGGAAACTACTTTTCATTAATCCTTACAATTTAAGTCAGAATCGGAGTATAAGAACTGGAAGGGACTTAGTGATCCTGTCATTACAGTACCCTAACCTAACAGATGCTCCGTAAATGCATATTCAACTTAAACTGATCTCCTCATTTCACGAGGAAGAAATGGAACCCCACAAAGTTAGGTATTGTTCAGGGCTAGCTCTGAGCTCAGCTGGAACCCAGGTCCTCCAGTTCCTCAATGACCTTTTCTATTAGAAGATACTTCAATGACTCTTTCATTTTTTGTATTTCCACCATTTGGCAAAGAGTGGGTATGAAATGTTGAGCTCAACTGTAAGGCTGTTGGCACTTAGTAGGTCTGTTAATGAGTGGCAGTCTAGTAGAAGGAGTATGGATTTTGGAATCAGACCTGGATCTAAATTTCAGCTCTGCCTGTCAGCACTTGGGCAAGTTTCTTAATCTTTCCGAACCTAGGATTTTTCATCTCAGTAAATGGGGATCATAATAGCTACCACTTAGTGTTGTTATAACAACTAAATGAAGCAAGGTTCTAAGTACTTACAAGAAGTACTTAGTTTGATGTGTGGCACAAATCATAGGTGACAGTAAATATTTGTGAAATGAATAAATGGTAACTATTACTATGTTTGATCTCCCTCATAGGGAGTCAACATACCTTTTTTAGAAGGTAAATCAACATGTCTTTTAGGCATGTCATATTCTTTACAGATATGTATACTTATTGACATAGTTAAAAACTGCTGTTTGGCTCATTTCTTTTTGTCTTAGAGAATGCCTGTTTCAAATACCTCACAGCCTTTTAATTTTTAAATTCCAGATTAATTCATGGAGGACAGATGTTAAATGGATTGGCAGGTCCAACTGTAATGAATGCAGCACCATTTCTCTCCACGACGTGGTTTTCTGCAGATGAAAGGGCCACAGCCACAGCTATTGCATCAATGCTCAGTTATCTTGGGGGAGCATGTGCATTTTTAGTTGGACCACTTGTTGTTCCAGCTCCCAATGGGACATCACCTCTTCTCGCTGCAGAGAGCAGCAGGGCACATATTAAAGATCGCATAGAGGCTGTGTTATATGCAGGTAATTTGAAGTTTATTTTCTTCTTGTTATACTTTGTCTTTTATCTCAATCATCTTCACTCTACGTTTTGTATACCAGACACCTTCATATGAAATACTTGAGAGGACTAATATGTAAACTTACATACACTGTGCATTCCTTATCATATGATATAGAGATGCTTAATTAAAACTTAGCACTCTTCCTGGGAAGTTAAATTTTAAATTTATTATTGCCACATGGAGGGGTATTTCTTAATTTAGTCTTTTTATCTATTTGCAGTTAAGCACTGTATAACACATTTTCTGTGTCCTCTGTAGATATCAGGATAGAAAACGTCGTGATTGACAATAACCATTTGTTAAACATCTATCTGTTGGTAGATGTTAAGCCCATTTTCTCCCTTGTAGTTTCTCCATTATTGGCCATGTTCTGTAACCTTATTTACCTTGATCATCTACAGTTTATCCTCATTTCCTACTCTCTGTGTGTTTAGTCTGTTATTCAGGGATACTGACCTTTCTAAAATATTCTCTTTGAATTATTTTATTTCTAGAGTCGAGCCCTGGTCCACTCTTATAGTATAGTCTCCTACAGATTTTCATAGATATAGCCCCTCTCTCCATATGCCTGTTTATTATTTCCTCTGCATTCAGGAAACTTTTTGTAAGTGTTTACTATATGCCAAGCACTGTGCTAAGCACTAGGAATTGGTAAGGTCAATGATGAGACAATTGTAATACAAACAAAGATATACAGAAGTTGGGAGACCTAACTTGCCTGGGTTTGTAGGGAAGTTGAGGGGGGAGGATAGGCTTCAACAAGAATGTAATAATTAAAGTTAAGAATTTTGTAGGAGTTCACCAAGTGTTTGAGTGGTTAGTGTATTCCATACAGAGGGAACAGTAACTGCAAAGGCAGGGAAGGTATGAGAGAGCTCAATATGTCTAGGGAACTGCAAGTAATTGAGTATGGCTGGAGTGGTATAAATGTTTGTGTTTGGGTATAGGTAACAAGTGGCAGAAAATGAGACTGGAACAATAAGGGACCCAATTATACTGAACCTTGTTTTAACTTCTTTGTTTACTTATCAATTTCACAAACATGTTTTGAACACCTGTGTATCTGTCACTATGCGAGTCACTGAGATAGGCATGGTTCCTGGTGTAACAGAACTTACAGTGTTCTGAATGGTACAGACAGGTCAACAGTTATAAAATAGAACAGTGAGTATTATAAACCAAAGGCCTACAATTGCTCTAAGAGCTCAGAAAGGAGCATCTAACCCAGATTTTGGAGGTGAAGTAGAGCTTCCTGGAGATGCAGCATCTAAATCAGAGTCTGAGGAATGAGAGAATGATGGTTAAATACAGCAGGCAGGAAGATTACACTATGGAGAAGAAACTTAAAGGAGAAGCCCGATGAAGGGAGACACCCTGGTACATTCAAGCCCAGAGTGGCTGAGATCTGGTGAGAGCAGTAGTAGGTGAAGCTAGAGAGGAAAGCAAGCCGCATGCAAACCTTCTAAGCAGGGCTGAAGGGTTTGAGGTTCACCATATTGTAGGCAAAGGCCACACTCTGAAGAATTGTACATCAGAGAGTTATTTGATGACATTTACATTTCAAAATATGGTTTAGAGGGATTAAAACTGAAAGCAGCAGTATATAAAGCATTTCACCTCCTTTACACAACTTACCCCTTTTAAAGAAAAAGTAAAAATGTAAAAATGAGTAAATAAAACTGAACGCAGGTGAAACGTAAGTTTTAAACTTCATTTTGGTCATGTTATTCTTTTTATTGAAAACCTAAGCAGTTATTGTATTTTTTACATGATGTTAACCACTGTTAAGCATGTGTCAGTGGAGTACATGCAGCTCATGGTTCCCATGCAGTCAAGCAGAAGCCCCTGCTCAAAGTCTCCCAGTTACTTCTTCATTGCTTTCCTGTTTGCCAATCTGCCTTTCTGAAATACTGCCCCATGACTTAATTCTATTCAAAATACTGTGCTAGGATTGTCATTTTAAAAAGTTAAAGATTCTTAAATTATTCCCGACAAAGGTAACATAAGAAAAGTAAACTACAGATCCAGATCTCAGATGAGTATAAACAAAAAGTCCTGAATAAAATATGAGCAAACTGATTCCAGCAACATATATCATAAAACGGTTGCTATACCATAACTAAATGGGATTTATTCCAGCAATGCAAGGTTGGTTTAACATTCAAAACTCAATTTATGTAATATATCAGCAGATAAAAGGGAAAAAAACATGATCACCTTAAAAGATGAAGAAAAAGCATTTGAAAAATCCAACACCCTTTCAATGAACTAGAAACAATCAATGAATTAGGAACTCTCTCAACCTAATAAAAAGCATCTATTAGAAACCCACAAGAGGCCTGGCATGGTGACTCATGCCTGTAATCCCAGCACTTTGGGAGGCCAAAAAGGGAGGATCACTTGAGGCCAGGAGTCTGAGACCAGCCTACCCAATATAGCAAAACCCCATCTCTACTAAAAGTACAAAACGAATAGCCGGACATGATGGCACATGCCTGTAATCCCAGTTACTCGGGAGGCTGAGGCATGAGAATCGTTTGAGCCTGGGAGACAGAGGTTGTAATGTGAGCCAAGATCACACCACTGCACTCCAGCCTGGGTGACAGAGTGAGACTCTGTCTCAAAAAACAAACAACCTGCAGGTAACATCACATTTCACTTCTAGGGTTATGAACAAGACAAGGATGTCCATTTTTCCATGCCTTTTTAAAACTGTGCTGGAGGTTCTAGGCAGTATCACTGAATAAGAAAAGCAAAAGATACCCAGATTGTAAAGGAAGTAGTAAAGAATGTCTCTGTTGAAAATGATGAGATCTTGAATATAGAAAATTCTCTGCAATTCACTAAAAACTATTAGATCTAAAAAAAGAGCTTAGAAAGTTTTATGGTACAAGATTAATATGTAAAAATCAGTTGTATGTCTATATATTGGCAATGAACAATCTTAACATACAATTCAATTTGCAATAGCATCAAAAAGAATATGTTTAGGAATAAACTTAACAAATGAAGTGTAGAACGTATAATCTGAAGACTACCACTGTTGAAAGAAATTAAAGAAGACCTAAATAAATGGAAAGACATTCCGTGTTCATGTTGGGAGGTTTAATATTGTGAAGATAACCCCAAATTTATTTGCAAATATAATACAATCCCTTTTAAAATCCCAGCTGCCTTTGTTGCAGAAATCGACAAGGCGATCCTGAAGTTTACATGGAAATGCAAAGGACCAGCAATATCCAAAACAATCTTGAAAAGGAACAAAATTGGAGAACTCACACTTCTCAACTACAAAACTTATTACAAAGCTACAAGATAACATAGTACTGGCATAAGGATAGGCATATAAATCAGTAGAACAGAAATGAGATTCTAAAAAATAAGCCATTACATTTATGGTCAATTGATTTTTCAGAAGGGTCCTAAGATAATAAGGGAAAAAGTCTTTTCAGTAAATGGTACAGGAACAACTGAATATCCAAATTCAAAAGAATGAATTTGAACCCCCTCGTTAACTCAAACCTGAATGTGAGAGCTAAAACTATAAAACTCTTAGAAGAAAACTAAAGAGTAAATCTTTATGACCTTGGGTTAGGTGAAGCCTTTTTATAAAAGACATCCAAAGCACAAGTGGCAAAGGAAAAAAGATAAGTTAGACTTCATCACAATTTAAAACTTTTGTGCTTCAAAGAACCCAGAAAGTGAAAAAGACAGTCCACAGAATGGGAGAAAATAGTTGCAAATCATGTATCTGATAAGGGACTTATATCCAGATTATATAAAGCATTCTTACAACTCAACAACAGAAAGACAACGCTATTAAGAAGTGGGCAAAGGACTCAGACACATTTCTCCCAAGAAAATACACAAATGTCCATCGAACACATGAAAAGATACTCAGTGTCATTAGTCATTAAGGAAATGTAAATTAAAACCGTGATAAGATACCCTTCACACCCAGTAGGATTGCTAGAATCAATAAAATGGAAAATAATAAAGTGTTGGCAAGAAAGTGGAGAAATTAGCACCCTCATACATTCCCATACATGGGAATCTAAAATGGTGTAGCCGCTTTAGAAACAGTTTCACAGTTCCTCAAAATGTTAAACAAAGATTACCATACAATCCAGAAATTCCATTTCTAGATATGTATCCAAGTGAAATGGAAACATACACCCATGTAAAAATGTATACATGAGGGTTCATAGCAGCATTATTTGTAATAACCAAAAAGTGGAGACAACCCAGATGTCTATCTACTGATGAGTGGATGAATAAAATGTGGTATATCTGTACAGTGGAATATTATTTGACAATAAAAAATAGTAAAGTACTGATACTCCAACATGGATGACCCTTGAGAGCATTATGCAAAGTGAAAGAGGCCAGTCATAAAAGACCACATATTATATGATTCCATTTATAGGAAATGTCCATAATACTCAAATCTGTAGGGACTAAAAGTGGAGCAGAGGTTGCCTAGGGGCTGGGAGATTGGGAGTAATGGGTACAGAGTTTCTTTTTGGGATGTTGAAAAAATCCTAAAATTGATTGTGGTTATGACTGTACAATTCTGCTGGTAAAGGAAAAACCACTAGATTGTGCACTTTAAATGTGTGCATTGTATGTCATGTGAATTATATCTCAGTGAAGTTGTTTACAAAAATACCAATAGAGGGTCAAAGAATATGAATAAGGCAATCACGGAAGACATACAAGTGGCCAATATGCATATTTTAGGTGCTCATTCAGTATTACTAATAATTAAAATAACTCTAAATTAGAACAGTTCATTAACTTCTTATTGCTCCCCAGATTGACAAAGAATAAACAGATTGAGAACACCAAAAAAAAAGAAAAGAAAAGCAAAAGGAATCTGTTAACAATCTTGTGTTTAAAAAAATAGGAATCTTTAAATTTCTAATTGCATTAAACAGAATTATCTGTGGTTAATTGTCTTATAGGAATGTTGTCCTTTTTGCTAAGAATAGCCCTAGAATTAAAATTATCCAACTGAAAGGACCTCTAGAAATCCCTAAATTCAATCCCTTTATTGGCCTAGAAAGATTAAGGGATTTGTTCAAATTACAAGCTAATTAATGGCATAGACAGGTCTATATTCCAAGTTTCCTGACTTTTCTACTAGTGCTGTGCTTTTCTACAAAATTGTACACAGTTATCAAAAGCTGGAACTTCCAAGTGCCAGAATTATAGAGGGAAAGATTGGGATGCTAGAACCTTCCTTTCTATAATGGGGACAAATTAAGATTGTTTGGGTGTTCATTTTACTTCTGATTGTTTAATATTCTACATTAGCTACTCTTGTGTTTAAATTCTATTCTCTGTCTCTTGGTTTCTTATTTTTGGATGCTTTCTTATTCAAATTTCCCGTACAACCTGTAAATTGGGTCTATCTTACACAGCGCATCAGACTATCCTATCATGAATGAAACAAACCTCCTATCCTGTTATTTCTTACCAGTTTTTTTTTCTGAGTGCTATACTTATTAGACAATCATCCTAGACCTGTTTCACAATCTCTTTTATAGTAACGTACTGTTGGCTTTTAATATTTTCTCCATAAGGCAACATTTGTTTACTTCCTCAATCTTTTTATCTGTGTGCCATAGTACCAGCATATACATCATTGTTAGTATAACCTCTAACCAATTACTTGCTGAAATTTGTATCTTTATATATTCTTTTTTTTTTTTTTAACTACACTGAGCAATCTTGGCTAGATACTATATTTTGCTTATCTTTATGAGCCTCAGACTCAGTTGATGCTCAGTAAATATTTGTTAGATAAATGAATACCTGAGAGGCCGGGCATGGTGGCTTACACCTGTAATTCTAGCATTTTGGCAGGCTGAGACAGGAGAATGGCTTGAACGACACTTGAGCTCAGGAGTTCGAGACCAGCCTGGACCACATGGTGAGACCCTATCTCTACAAACAATAAAAATAAAAATTAGCCTGGCATGGTGGCATGCATCTGTGGTTCCAGCTACTTGGGAGGCTGAGGCAGGAGGATCACTTGAGCCCAGGAGGGTCAAGTCTGTAGTGAGCCATGTTCATGCCACTGCATTCCAGCCTGGGTGAGAGAGTGAGACCCTGTTTGAAAAAACAAATAAATACTTGAAGTATTCAACTTTTTGTGTGGCCTGGTTAACATTTTACCTATCTTTTTCTTTCAGAATTTGGAGTTGTCTGCTTAATATTTTCTGCAACACTAGCTTATTTCCCACCCCGACCTCCTCTTCCTCCCAGTGTTGCTGCAGCTAGCCAGCGGTTGAGTTACCGGAGAAGCGTCTGTAGATTATTAAGGTAAATATACTGAAAGTCATTGGATGGCTTTGACTGACACCTTCAAGATAACTTCAGATTTTTAAAAAATAATTTAAGATAGTAATTTTTCAGCAACCTATTAATTAGGTAGTAATTGATAAAATAGTAATTGAATATTTTAGATTTCCTACCAGAAATCTATCTTGAAAAATCACCAAAAACAAAAACCTCTGTAATTTTTGCCTTCTCTATATATCACCTATACTATTATTTGCTTAATGTTTTAAAAATCAAATATTTTATTTTTCTTAAATAACTTGATTTGTATTTGAAATTGTATGATATAAAAAATCCTATATCATACAATAGTGTCTGTGAAATCATGGATTCTATGTGTTATACTTTTCCTAATATGCACATTATTTTAATTTATTATGTATTTGTTAAGGCATATTAAAATAAGCAGGCAATAGTCAATACAAAGTGAATAAAATAAATAATATTATTCTCATATCAACTGAAATCATTTTATGTACCAGCAGTAGGATCATACTTTAAGAAGCCTAATATATTATTTATTTTTATTGGTATAACTTAAGTATAGTTAGATTAAACTCTAGTCTTGAGGGCTCAAATGCCCAGTACTGAATTTAATTCTTGGGATATATAAAACACCACTATTGATTATGATTTGCAATTGGACCACTATACTTTGTCATTTGAAATTTTTTCATAGTTAGTTGTGAGGAGTTTTTATTGATTCTTCCAACAACTCTCTCTCAATTGGTTCTTTCTTTTCTTGGGTTCCTCTCCCCAAATGGTAAGTTTCTTGTGGTAAAGAAGTAGTATCTGTGTCTTTATATCTGCTGCAATAATACTGTCCAATAGGAATAAAATGGAAGCCACATAAGGAATCTTACATTTTCTGGTAGTTTTCAATAAAATTTTTTTTTTTAATTTATTTATTATTATTATACTTTAAGTTGTAGGGTACATGTGCATAACGTGCAGGTTTGTTACATATGTATACTTGTGCCATGTTGGTGTGCTGCACCCATCAACTCGTCATTTACATCAGGTATAACTCCCAATGCAATCCCTCCCCCCTCCCCCCTCAACATGATAGGCCCCGGTGTGTGATGTCCCCCTTCCTGAGTCCAAGTGATCTCATTGTTCAGTTCCCACCTATGAGTGAGAACATGCGGTGTTTGGTTTTCTGTTCTTGTGATAGTTTGCTAAGAATGATGGTTTCCAGCTGCATCCATGTCCCTACAAAGGACACAAACTCATCCTTTTTTATGGCTGCATAGTATTCCATGGTGTATATGTGCCACATTTTCTTAATCCAATCTGTCACTGATGGACATTTGGGTTGATTCCAAGTCTTTGCTATTGTGAATAGTGCTGCAATAAACATACGTGTGCATGTGTCTTTATAGCAGCATAATTTATAATCCTTTGGGTATATACCCAGTAATGGGATGGCTGGGTCATATGGTACATCTAGTTCTAGATCCTTGAGGAATCGCCATACTGTTTTCCATAATGGTTGAACTAGTTTACAATCCCACCAACAGTGTAAAAGTGTTCCTATTTCTCCACATCCTCTCCAGCACCTGTTGTTTCCTGACTTTTTAATGATCGCCATTCTAACTGGTGTGAGATGGTATCTCATTGTGGTTTTGATTTGCATTTCTCTGATGGCCAGTGATGATGAGCATTTTTTCATGTGTCTGTTGGCTGTATGAATGTCTTCTTTTGAGAAATGTCTGTTCATATCCTTTGCCCACTTTTTGATGGGGTTGTTTGTTTTTTTCTTGTAAATTTGTTTGAGTTCTTTGTAGGTTCTGGATATTAGCCCTTTGTCAGATGAGTAGATTGCAAAAATTTTCTCCCATTCTGTAGGTTGCCTGTTCACTCTGATGGTAGTTTCTTTTGCTGTGCAGAAGCTCTTTAGTTTAATGAGATCCCATTTGTCAATTTTGGCTTTTGCTGCCGTTGCTTTTGGTGTTTTAGACATGAAGTCTTTGCCCATGCCTATGTCCTGAATGGTACTACCTAGGTTTTCCTCTAGGATTTTTATGGTATTAGGTCTAACATTTAAGTCTCTAATCCATCTTGAATTAATTTTCGTATAAGGAGTAAGGAAAGGATCCAGTTTCAGCTTTCTACTTATGGCTAGCCAATTTTCCCAGCACCATTTATTAAATAGGGAATCCTTTCCCCATTTCTTGTTTCTCTCAGGTTTGTCAAAGATCAGATGGCTGTATATGTGTGGCATTATTTCTGAGGACTCTGTTCTGTTCCATTGGTCTATATCTCTGTTTTGGTACCAGTACCATGCTGTTTTGGTTACTGTAGCCTTGTAGTATAGTTTGAAGTCAGGTAGCGTGATGCCTCCAGCTTTGTTCTTTTGACTTAGGATTGTCTTGGAGATGCGGGCTCTTTTTTGGTTCCATATGAACTTTAAAGCAGTTTTTTCCAATTCTGTGAAGAAACTCACTGGTAGCTTGATGGGGATGGCATTGAATCTATAAATTACCTTGGGCAGTATGGCCATTTTCACGATATTGATTCTTCCTATCCATGAGCATGGTATGTTCTTCCATTTGTTTGTGTCCTCTTTTATTTCACTGAGCAGTGGTTTGTAGTTCTCCTTGAAGAGGTCCTTTACATCCCTTGTAAGTTGGATTCCTAGGTATTTTATTCTCTTTGTAGCAATTGAGAGTGGGAGTTCACTCATGATTTGGCTCTCTGTTTGTCTGTTACTGGTGTATAAGAATGCTTGTGATTTTTGCACATTAATTTTGTATCCTGAGACTTTGCTGAAGTTGCTTATCAGCTTAAGGAGATTTGGGGCTGAGACAATGGGGTTTTCTAAATATACAATCATGTCATCTGCAAACAGGGACAATTTGACTTCTTCTTTTCCTAACTGAATACCCTTGATTTCTTTCTCTTGCCTAATTGCCCTAGCCAGAACTTCCAACACTATGTTGAATAGGAGTGGTGAGAGAGGGCATCCCTGTCTTGTGCCAGTTTTCAAAGGGAATTTTTCCAGTTTTTGCCCATTCAGTATGATATTGGCTATGGGTTTGTCATAAATAGCTCTTATTATTTTGAGGTACGTTCCATCGATACCAAATTTATTGAGCGTTTATAGCATGAAGGGCTGTTGAATTTTGTCAAAAGCCTTTTCTGCATCTATTGAGATAATCATGTGGTTCTTGTCTTTGGTTCTGTTTATATGCTGGATTATGTTTATTGATTTGCGAATGTTGAACCAGCCTTGCATCCCAGGGATGAAGCCCACTTGATCATGGTGGATAAGCTTTTTGATGTGTTGCTGAATCCGGTTTGCCAGTATTTTATTGAGGATTTTTGCATCGATGTTCATCAGGGATATTGGTCTAAAGTTCTCTTTTTTTGTTGTGTCTCTGCCAGGCTTTGGTATCAGGATGATGTTGGCCTCATAAAATGAGTTAGGAAGGATTCCCTCTTTTTCTATTGATTGGAATAGTTTCAGAAGGAATGGTACCAACTCCTCCTTGTACCTCTGGTAGAATTCAGGTGTGAATCCATCTGGTCCTGGACTTTTTTTGGTTGGTAGGCTATTAATTATTGCCTCAATTTCAGAGCCTGCTATTGGTCTATTCAGGGATTCAACTTCTTCCTGGTTTAGTCTTGGAAGAGTGTAAGTGTCCAGGAAATTATCCATTTCTTCTAGATTTTCCAGTTTATTTGCGTAGTGGTGTTTATAGTATTCTCTGATGGTAGTTTGTATTTCTATGGGGTCCGTGGTGATATCCCCTTTATCATTTTTAATTGCGTCGATTTGATTCCTCTCTCTTTTCTTCTTTATTAGTCTTGCTAGCGGTCTGTCAATTTTGTTGATCTTTTCAAAAAACCAACTCCTGGATTCATTGATTTTTTGGAGAGTTTTTTGTGTCTCTATCTCCTTCAGTTCTGCTCTGATCTTAGTTATTTCTTGCCTTCTGCTAGCTTTCGAATGTGTTTGCTCTTGCTTCTCTAGTTCTTTTAATTGCGATGTTAGAGTGTCAATTTTAGATCTTTCCTGCTTTCTCTTGTGGGCATTTAGTGCTATAAATTTCCCTCTACACACTGCTTTAAATGTGTCCCAGAGATTCTGGTATGTTGTATCTTTGTTCTCATTGGTTTCAAAGAACATCTTTATTTCTGCCTTCATTTCGTTATGTACCCAGTAGTCATTCAGGAGCAGGTTGTTCAGTTTCCATGTAGTTGAGCGGTTTTGATTGAGTTTCTTAGTCCTGAGTTCTAGTTTGATTGCATTGTGGTCTGAGAGACAGTTTGTTATAATTTCTGTTCTTGTACATTTGCTGAGGAGTGCTTTACTTCCAATTACGTGGTCGATTTTGGAGTAAGTACGATATGGTGCTGAGAAGAATGTATATTCTGTTGATTTGGGGTGGAGAGTTCTATAGATGTCTATTAGGTCTGCTTGCTGCAGAGATGAGTTCAATTCCTGGATCTCCTTGTTAACTTTCTGTCTCGTTGATCTGTCTAATGTTGACAGTGGAGTGTTGAAGTCTCCCATTATTATTGTATGGGAGTCTAAGTCTCTTTGTAAGTCTCTAAGGACTTGCTTTATGAATCTGGGTGCTCCTGTATTGGGTGCATATATATTTAGGATAGTTAGCTCTTCCTGTTGAATTGATCCCTTTACCATTATGTAATGGCCTTCTTTGTCTCTTTTGATCTTTGATGGTTTAAAGTCTGTTTTATCAGAGACTAGTATTGCAACCCCCGCTTTTTTTTGTTCTCCATTTGCTTGGTAAATCTTCCTCCATCCCTTTATTTTGAGCCTTTGTATGTCTCTGCGTGTGAGATGGGTCTCCTGAATACAGCAGACTGATGGGTCTTGACTCTTTATCCAGTTTGCCAGTCTGTGTCTTTTAATTGGAGCATTTAGCCCATTTACATTTAAGGTTAAGATTGTTATGTGTGAACTTGATCCTGCCATTATGATATTAACTGGTTATTTTGCTCGTTAGTTGATGCAGTTTCTTCCTAGCCTCGATGGTCTTTACATTTTGGCATGTTTTTGCAATGGCTGGTACCAGTTGTTCCTTTCCATGTTTAGTGCTTCCTTCAGGGTCTCTTGTAAGGCAGGCCTAGTGGTGACAAAATCTCTAAGCATTTGCTTATCTGTAAAGGATTTTATTTCTCCTTCACTTATGAAACTTAGTTTGGCTGGATATGAAATTCTGGGTTTAAAATTCTTTTCTTTAAGAATGTTGAATATTGGCCCCCACTCTCTTCTGGCTTGGAGAGTTTCTGCCGAGAGATCTGCTGTTAGTCTGATGGGCTTCCCTTTGTGGGTAACCCGACCTTTCTCTCTGGCTGCCCTTAAGATTTTTTCCTTCATTTCAACTTTGGTGAATCTGGCAATTATGTGTCTTGGAGTTGCTCTTCTCGAGGAGTATCTTTGTGGCGTTCTCTGTATTTCCTGGATTTGAATGTTGGCCTGCCCTACTAGGTTGGGGAAGTTCTCCTGGATGATATCCTGAAGAGTGTTTTCCAACTTGGTTCCATTTTCCCCCTCACTTTCAGGCACCCCAATCAGACGTAGATTTGGTCTTTTTACATAATCCCATACTTCTTGCAGGCTTTGTTCATTTCTTTTTCTTCTTTTTTCTTTTGGTTTCTCTTCTCGCTTCATTTCATTCATTTGATCCTCAATCGCAGATACTCTTTCTTCCAGTTGATCGAGTCGGTTACTGAAGCTTGTGCATTTGTCACGTATTTCTCGTGTCATGGTTTTCATCTCTTTCATTTCGTTTAGGACCTTCTCTGCATTAATTACTCTAGCCATCAATTCTTCCACTTTTTTTTCAAGATTTTTAGTTTCTTTGCGCTGGGTACGTAATTCCTCCTTTAGCTCTGAGAAATTTGATGGACTGAAGCCTTCTCTCATCTCGTCAAAGTCATTCTCCGTCCAGCTTTGATCCATTGCTGGCGATGAGCTGCGCTCCTTTGCCGGGGGAGATGCGCTCTTATTTTTTGAATTTCCAGCTTTTCTGCCCTGCTTTTTCCCCATCTTTGTGGTTTTATCTGCCTCTGGTCTTTGATGATGGTGATGTACTGATGGGGTTTTGGTGTAGGTGTCCTTCCTGTTTGATAGTTTTCCTTCTAACAGTCAGGACCCTCAGCTGTAGGTCTGTTGGAGATTGCTTGAGGTCCACTCCAGACCCTGTTTGCCTGGGTATCAGCAGCAGAGGCTGCAGAAGATAGAATATTTCTGAACAGCGAGTGTACCTGTCTGATTCTTGCTTTGGAAGCTTCCTCTCAGGGGTGTACTCCACCCTGTGAGGTGTGGGGTGTCAGACTGCCCCTAGTGGGGGATGTCTCCCAGTTAGGCTACTCAGGGGTCAGGGACCCACTTGAGCAGGGAGTCTGTCCCTTCTCAGATCTCAGCCTCCGTGTTGGGAGATCCACTGCTCTCTTCAAAGCTGTCAGACAGAGTCGTTTGCGTCTGCAAGGTTTCGGCTGCGTTTGTTATTGCCTTGTCCCCAGAGGTGGAGTCTACAGAGACAGGCAGGTTTCCTTGAGCTGCTGTGAGCTCCACCCAGTTCGAGCTTCCCAGCAGCTTTGTTTACCTACTTAAGCCTCAGCAATGGCGGGCGCCCCTCCCCCAGCCTCGCTGCTGCCTTGCCGGTAGATCACAGACTGCTGTGCTAGCAATGAGGGAGGCTCCGTGGGTGTGGGACCCTCCCGGCCAGGTGTGGGATATGATCTCCTGGTGTGCCTGTTTGCTTAAAGCGCAGTATTGGGGTGGGAGTTACCCGATTTTCCAGGTGTTGTGTGTCTCAGTTCCCCTGGCTAGGAAAAGGGATTCCCTTCCCCCTTGCGCTTCCCAGGTGAGGCAATGCCTCGCCCTGCTTCAGCTCTCGCTGGTCGGGCTGCAGCAGCTGACCAGCACCGATTGTCCGGCACTCCCCAGTGAGATGAACCCAGTACCTCAGTTGAAAATGCAGAAATCACCGGTCTTCTGTGTCGCTCGCGCTGGGAGTTGGAGACTGGAGCTGTTCCTATTCGGCCATCTTGCTCCGCCCCCCAATAAATTTTTAAAAGTCAAAATCATATCAAGCATCTTCTCTGACCATAGTGGAATAAAACTAGAAATCAACTCCAAAAGGAACCCTCAAAACTGTACAAACACACGGAAATTAAACAATCTGCTCCTGAATGATTTTGGGGTTAACAATGAAATCAAGGTGGAAATTAAATTCTTTTGACATGAACCATAATAGTGATATAAGTTATTAAAACCTCTGGGATACAGCAAAAGCAGCGCTAAGAGGAAAGTTTATAGCACTAAATGCCTACATTGAAAAGTCTGAAAGATTACAAATTGACAACCTAATGTCACACCTCAAGAAACTAGGGAAACAGTAACAAACTAAAACCAAAGCTAGCAGAAAAAAAGAAAAAACAAAGATGAGAGCAGAACTAAGTGAAATTGAAACAAAAAATACAAAAGATCAGTAAAACAAAAAGTTGGCTATTTGAAAAGATGAACAAAATTGATAGCCCATTAGCTAGATTAACCAAAAAAAGAAGATTCAGATAAGCTCAATTAAAAATGAAAATGGAGACGTTACAGCCAACACCACAGAAATACAAAAGATCATTCGAGACTACTATGAACACCTCTATGGACACAAACTAGAAAATCTAGAGGAAATCGATGAATTTCTGGAAACATACAACCCTCCTAGATTAAATCAGGAAGAAATAGAAACCCTGAACAGACCAATAATGAGCCATGAGATTGATTCAGTAACTTAAAAATTGCCAGCCAACACATATACACCATGGAATACTATGCAGCCATAGAAAAGGATGAGTTCGTGTCCTTTGTAGGGACATGCGTGCAGCTGCAAACCATCATTCTCAGCAAACTTTCGCAAGAACAGAAAATCAAACACCGCATGTTCTCACTCATAGGTGGGAATTGAACAATGAGATCACTTGGACATGGGAAGGGGAACATCACACACCGGGGCCTATTATGGGGAGTGGGGAGAGGGTAGGGATGGCATTGGGAGTTATAACTGATGTAAATGACGAGTTGATGGGTGCTGACGAGTTGATGGGTGCAGCACACCAACATGGCACATGTTGCTACATATGTAGCAAACCTGCACATTGTGCACATGTACCCTAGAACTTAAAGTATGATTAAAATAAATAAATAAATAAATAAAAATAAAATCAAGCAATAAAAAATATATATATATTAATTTGAAAAAAAAAATTGCTAACCAAGAAAAGGCCATGGTCAGATTGGCCAGATGGATTCACAGTTGAGTTCTACCAGACTTTCAAAGAAGAATTGATACCAATCCTACTGAAACTATTCCAAAAGATTGAGAAAGCAGGAATCCTCCCTAACTCATTTTGTGAAGCTATCGCCCTGATACCAAAACCAGATTGAGAAAGAGGGACTCCTCCCTAACTCAATCTATGAAGCCAGTGTCACCCTGATACCAAAACCTGAAAAAGACATAACAAAAAAGAAAACTACAGGCCAGTAGCCTTGATGATCATAGATACAAAAATCCTTAATAAAATACTAGCTAACCGAATCCAGCAGCACATCAGAAAGACAATACACCATGATCAAGTGGGTTTCATACCACAAATTATTTAAAATAAGCATGTCAAATGTGATATATCACATAAACAGAATTAACAACAAAAACAATATGATCATCTTAATAGATGCAGAAAAAGCATTCATTAGCATCTCTTTATGATAAAAACCCTCAACAAACTAGGCATAGAAGGGACATACTTCAAAATAAAAGCCATGCATGACAAACCCACTGCCAACATCTTACCGAATGGGAAAGCTTGAAAGTATTTCCCCTGAGAACTGGAACAGGACAAGGATACCCACATTCACCACTTCAGTTTGAAATCACTGGAAGTCCTAGCCAGAACAGTCAGGCAACTGAAAGAAATAAAAGGCATCCAAATTGGAAAAAGAGGAAGTCGAACTATCACTGTTTGCCAATGATGTGATCATATACCTAGAAAACCCTGAAGACTCTTCCAAAAGACTCCTAGATTTGATAAATGAAATCAGTAAATGCTCAGGTTACAAAATCAGTGTACACAAATCAGTAGCACTGCTCTACACCAACAATGAGAAAGCCAAGAATCAAATGAATAACTCAATCCCCTTTACAATAGCTGCAAAAAAATTAAAATACCTAGGAATATTCTTAACCAAGGAGGTGAAATATCTCTACAAGAACTACGAAACACTGCTGAAAGAAGTCATAGATGACACAAACAAGTGGAAACACATTCCATGCTCATAGATTGGAAGAATCAATATTGTGAAAATGACCATACTACCCAAAACAATCTACAGGTTCAGTGCAGTTCCTGTCAAAATACCAATATCATTTTTCACAGAATTAGAAAAAAAAATCCTAAAATTCATATGTAACCAAAAAAGTCCAAATAGCCAAAGCAATCCTAAGCAAAAGGAACAAATCTTGAGGCATCGCATTCCCTGACTTCAAATTATACTGCAAGGTTATAGTTACTAAAACAGCATGGTACTGGTATGAAAGTAGTCAATGGAACAGTCCGATGGAACAGAATAGAGAATTCAGAAATGAGGCCAAATACATACAACCAACTAATCTTCAACAAAGCATACAAAAACATAAATTGGAGAAAGGACACCCTATTTAATAAATGGTTCTGGGAAAACTGGCAAGCCACAAGTAGAAGAATCAAACCGGATCCCTATCTCTCACCTTATACAAAAATCAACTCAAGATGGATCAAAGACTTAAATATAAGATCTGAAACCATAAAAGTTCTAGAAGATAATGTCAGACAAATACTTCTGGACATTGGCCTAGGCAAAAAATTCATGACTAAGACCCCAAAAGCAAATGCAACAAAAACAAAAATAAATAAATGGGACCTAATTAAACAAAAAGTTTCTGTACAGCAAAAGAAATAAACATCAGAGTAAACAAACAGCCCACAGAATGGGCAAAAATATTTGCAAGCAAGCTCTGTATCTGATAGGAAACTAATATCTAGAATCTATGAGGAACTCAAACGGATCAGCAAGAAAAAAAAAACTCATCAAAAAGTGGGCAAATGACATGACCAGAAGACATTTCTCAAAAGAAGACATACAAACAGCCCAAAAAAAAAAAAAATAGGAAAAAATGCTCAACATCACTAATCATCAAGGAAATGCACATTAAAACCACAATTAGATACCACCTTACCCCTGCAAGAATAGCTATTATTAAAAAGTCAAAAAACAATAGATGTTGACATGGATGTGGTGAAAAGGGAATGCTTATACACTGCTGGTAGGAATGTAAGTTAGTACCACCTCTATGCAAAACAGTATGGAGATTCCTTAAAGAACTAAAAGGAGATCTACCATTCAACCCAGCAATCCCACTCCTGGTGTCTACCCAAAAGAAAAGAAGTCTTTGTATGAAAAAGACACATGCACTTGCACATACATGTTTGTAGCAGCACAGTTTGCAATTCCAAAGATATGGAGCCAATCTAAGTACCCATCGACTAATGAGTAGGAAAAGAAAATAAGTGTATATACACCGTGGAATACTACTCAGCCATACAAAAGAACAGAATAATGCTTTGTACATCAACTTGTAGGGAGCTGGAAGCCATTATTCTAAGTGAAGTAACTCAAGAATGGAAAGATCAAACACTCTATGTTCTCACTTATAAGTGGAAGCCAAGCTATGCGTAGGCAAAGACAGAATGGTATAGTGGACTTTGGAGACTCAGAATGGGGAGGATGGCAATGAGTGAAGGATAACAAACTCCATATTGGATACACTGTACACTACTCAGGTGGCAGGTGCGCCAGAATCTCAGACTTCACTACTATCCAGTTCATCCGTATAACCAAAAATCATTTGTACCCCAAAAGCTGTTGAAATTCTAAAAAAATTGTTTTAATTCTTTGTATGTTTGGGATAAAAATCTTTGAAAATTTTTAATAATCCTATTTTAAAAGGAAAAATAAGTAAAATTAATTAGAAATAAGTAAAATTAATAAGTAAAATTAGTTTTAGGAAATGAGTAAAATCAATTTTAGTAGCATATTGTTTAACCAAGCATATCTAAAACATTATTTTAACATGTAATCAATACTAAAACTTATTAATGAAATATGTTACAGTCTTTTATTCATATAACATCTTTGATATCCAGTGGATATTTTGCACTTAAAGCGCATGTCAATTTGGACATTAAATTTTTGCTGGAAATACTTGATTTCCAGTGGAATTAAATGGAATACTTTAGGTATCACTAAATTTACAGTTAAAAAAGTATTCATTGAACAATGTCTCTTGTATTGCACTGTTTATCCTAAGTTAAAAATAAATAATTACAGTTTCTGAAATTTTGAATCAACAGGTATTTGCTATCATTAGAAAGGATCTTACATTCTATAGGCCATTGTTTGGGGCTTAATTGCAGATCTAACACTTCTGTAGAATACTATTTTTATTATTTTCCCCATAATTTTGAACAAATTACCATAGCTAAAAACAATTCCTTTACCATCTCTTCATCTAAAATGCTTTTATTTTTGTACGAGGATCCAAACCATTTTATAGCTGGCCAAATTATAAGTTCAGATCTGTTAAAAATCATTTAAATGTTTGTCCAACATTTAATTCTGATTTCAGGCAACTAATTTTCTTAATTCTTTTTTGATCATTGAAAAGAAATGTCTATAAAATTGACCATGTGTTTGCTAAAATGCCTTTTAATATTATTCAGTTAATTATTCTAAACTTTTTTTCCACAGCAGACATTTTATTTTGCTCTGCTGCAGCAAATTGTAATTGCCATTCATTGTGAAGTTTGCAACATGCCTTCTTCTATTTTGGTCTCTTCTTTCTACAGGAAATATTCAAATACACAAATTACAATGTCACATGTCACATCAGTGTGTAGAAAAAAATAATTAGAACTGAATCCGTTCATTGACACCAAGATCAGTGATGGATTATAATACTAGAGACAACACCTGCCCCAGCATGCACACTATAATAATATCTTAGTGTTGCAGCTGTTCAAGGGAAACGTACTCCTACCAAACAGAGTTGTGTTTAATGGAAAAGTACCTTTCACTGCTTCTGCTTCAAGTTTAGATTTAAATTAGTTAAAATGAAATAAAATTAAAAACTCAGTTCTTTGGTTGCACCAGCCACATTTCAAATGCTATGTAATATTGTTTTTCAAACTGGTTTACAGCCAACTAATTCAGTGTGTTGACAGCTATTTTCTTTAAGCAAAATAGAATGGAATAAAATAGAATTGAAAATATTATTTCATCACATGAAATAAGGATACCTTCTTTTAGACTTTTGTTTCAGTATATATGTTGCATATATATGGGTAGGTCACAAAGTAAAAATAAATTTCTTACTAAAAATAAAGTGAAAAGTTTTTGAAAATCACTTCTCTATAGTACATTGCCTTTCACATAATAGGTTTAAAAAAAAGTTAGGTTGAATTGTGATTAGTGGCACACATTTGTAAGATGACAGTTTAAAATGATCGCTTTTTTAATGGCAACAAAAGCCAAAATTGACAAATGGGATCTAATTAAACTAAAGAGCTTCTGCACAGCAAAAGAAACTACCATCAGAGTGAACAGGCAACCTACAGAATGGGAGAAAATTTTTGCAATCTACTCATCTAACAAAGGGCTAATATCCAGAACCTACAAAGAACTCAAACAAATTTACAAGAAAAAATCAACCGCATCAAAAAGTGGGCAAAGGATATGAACAGACATTTCTCAAAAGAAGACATTTATGCAGCCAACAGACACATGAAAAAATGCTCATCATCACTAGCCATCAGAGAAATGTTAATCAAAGCCACAATGAGATACCATCTCACACCAGGTAGAATGGCGATCATGAAAAAGTCAGGAAACAACAGGTGCTGGAGAGGATGTGGAGAAATAGGAACACTTTTACACTGTTGGTGGGACTGTAAACTAGTTCAACCATTGTGGAAAACAGTGTGGCGATTCCTCAAGGATCTAGAACTAGAAATACATTTGACCCAGCCATCCCATTACTGGGTATATACTCAAAGGATTATAAATCATGCTGCTATAAAGACACATGCACACGTATGTTTATTGCGGCACTATTCACAATAGCAAAGACTTGGAACCAACCCAAATGTCCATCAGTGACAGACTGGATTAAGAAAATGTGGCACATATACACCATGGAATACTATGCAGCCATAAGAAAGGTTGAGTTCAGGTCCTTTGTAGGGACATGAATGCAGCTGGAAACCATCATTCTCAGCAAACTATCACAAGAACAGAAAACCAAACACCGCATGTTCTCACTCATAGGTGGGAATTGAACAATGAGAACAGTTGGACACAGGAAGGGGAACATCACACACCGGGACCTGTTGTGGGGTTGGGGGAGGGGGGAGGGATAGCATTAGGAGATATACCTAATGTAAATGACGAATTAATGGGTACAGCACACCAACATGGCACATGTATACATATGTAACAAACCTGCACGTTGTGCACATGTACCCTAGAACTTAAAGTGTAATAAAATTAAAAAATAAATAAGATGATCACTTTTTAAAAACAATGCCACTTAAATAAATTTTTTTCCCTGCAAACCTAGCTGCAGATGTTAGATAGCAATAGAGAAAGGTAGAGAGGTAGATTGGGGTCATATTATGACATACTAATAATTTTGGACTATTCTGTTGGAAATAATGAGTCACTGAAGCATTTTAAGCCAAGGCGTTATGTACAAGATTGTTCTGACAAGGAAAAACAGTTAACTTAAAATTGTCCCTCCAACCACTTTGACTTGTGTTTACTTCTAATTACCCTGGAGTCAAACTCTTCATTCTGTTTAAACCATAAAGTATAAGATCTTCCTTCTCTATAAAAAGTCCTTTTCACCAGTACCTAACATTCCTTTGTCTTTTATTGCTTACTGTGCACGATTGCCAGCTTGTACCTTTGGGCTCTCCTGGGGAGTTCTCTGGGCCTGCCATGCCCCATTCCCTTCCTACCAGTGTAATTAACCCCAGTCTCTCATAGAATTCCTGAAATCATTGCTTCCTGGGTCAGATTATTTGCCAGCACGTGAACACATGTATTAATCTATTTTTTCGTCGTTTGTATTTCCTTCTCCCATTTCCCTCCCCGAACCCAGGCCACTTCTCAAATGCCTTTAATGTGTATCTCTTTGTCTCTGTACTTTTGCAGTATATGTACTGTTTTGTATGCATCTATGTTTAATTCATGTAAATTATGACATACTGTGGATGTCATTCTGTTTGACATTTTTCACTAAGTACTACATGGGTTTTATTTTTTAACTTTTCATTTTGGAATGTTACAATAATATACAAAGGTAGAATAGTATAACCCCTATTACTCGGTATTGACAATTGTCAGTCAGTTTACAACCAGTCTTGTTTCATCTTTGTACCACCCACTTCCCACTTCCCACCTTCCTGCATCATGAAACAAATCCCAGATGACAACTCCATTTCATCTAGAAATATTTCAGTATGTGCAATATATGTCAAAAATAGACTCTTTTTAACATAAATATAGTGCCGTTATTTTAACTAAAAACTTTTAAATAATAATTTGCTAGTATCAAATCAGTGTTTAAATTTTCAATTATCTCATAAACATTTAACAGTTGGTTTGAACAGTTTCCATATTAGGTCCACACATTGCAATTGGTACAAAGTGCCTTAGAATCTATAGATTTCCTTGACATGACTCTTTGTTTCTTATAATTTAATTGTTGAGGAGCCAGCACTTTTATTCCCAACATCTGGATTTTGTTGATTTCCTCATGGTATAGTTTGACATGTTCCCCTCTCCTTTGTGTTTCCTGTAAATTGTTAACTAGAAATATGTTGTGATTCAGGTTTTATTTTTGCTTTTGTTTTTGTTTTACAAGACTACTTCATAAGTGATGCTGCCTCCTTTCATCAGGAGGCATGTAATGTCTGGACAACTCTCATTTTGTGATGTTAGCACTCTGTTTCAAGGTACACCCCTGCTGCCGTGTGTACACCTAGTTCTTTGTACTCCATGGCATTAATTTATCACATTTCATCTACTTATTCTCATTGTGTACCCAGATTGCCTCCAATTTGTTGTTACCACAAACACTACTGCAGTGACATCCTCATTCACGTCACCATAGACCTGAAAATTTATTTGGAAAATAGACCCTGTAACATGACTGCTAGGTCATAAAATAGTCTAAGCTTGATTTGTCAAGCACTGCCAGATCGCAGTGACATGACCATAGCACACAGTAACCACCTGCCTCAGCCTCCCAATTAGCTGGGATTACAGATGCACACCACTGTACCCGGCTAATTTTTAAATATTTTTATAGAGATGAGGTCTCATTATCTTGCCCAGGCTGGTCTCAAACTCCTGTCCTCAAGTGATTCTCCTACCTCGGTCTCCCAAAGTGCTGAGATTACAGGCATGAGCCACCATGCCTGGCCAGAGGTTTTTTTAAACTACCTACCCATTTGATGAAATAATATTGGTTATCTGTATAATAAACATTGAGAATTTTAAACAATATGAACAAAATATTTTTCTTGTAAAAATAAAAAATTTCAAGAAGCGAGCCGGGTGCCATGGCTCACGCCTGTAATCCCAGCACTTTGGGAGGCCAAGGTGGGTGCATCACCTGAGGTCAGGAGTTCGAGACCAGCCTGGCCAACATGGCGAAACCCTGTCTCTACTAAAAATACAAAAATTAGCTGAGTGTGCTGGTAGGTGCCTGTAATTCCAGCTATTTGGGAGGCTGAGGCAGGAGAATCACTTGAGCCAGGGAGGCAGAGGTTGCAGTGAGCCGAGATCACACCATTGCACTCCAGCCTGGGCAACAAGAATGGAACTCCATCTTAAAAAAAAAAATTTTCAGAAGCTTGAATTTATTAACTCACAGATTTTTTATTAACTGACAGACTTTTTCTTTTATAAAGCTTGCCACTTTGAACTTCTTGAAGAATATATATGTATATACATGTATATACACAGATATGTATATATAGTTATTCATATGTATATATACATATATGTGCATATGTATATATATGTATATATTTTTTAACTTTTAGGCTCGGGGTACATGTGCAGATTTGTTACATGGGTAAATTACATGTCATGGGGGTTTGGTATACACATTATTTTGTCACCTAGATAATAACCATAGTGTCCAATAGGTAGTTTTTCTGTCCTCACCCTCCTCCCACCCTGCACCCTCAAGTTGGTCCCAGTGTCTGTTGTTCCCTTCTTTGTGTCCATATGTACTTGATGTTTAGCTCCCACTTGTGAGAACGTGGTATTTGCTTTTCTGTTCCTGTTAGTTTACTTAGGATAATGGCCTCTTGCTCCATTCGTGTTGCTGCAAAGGTTGTGATCTTATTCTTTTTTATGTCTGAGGAGTATTATATGGTGTATTTGTACCACATTTTCTTTATCCAGTCTACCATTGATGAGAATTTAGGTTGATTCCATGTCTTTGCTATTGTAAATGGGGCTGCAGTGAATACACACGTGCATGTGTCTTTATACTAGAATGATTTATATTCCTTTGGGTATATACCCAATAATGGATTGCTGGGTCAAATGGTAATTCTCTTTTAAGTACTTTTAGAAATTGCCAAACTGCCTTCCCTGGTGGCTGAACCAATTTACACTTCGACCAGCAGTGTGTGTGCATTCCCTTTTATCTGCTACCTTCCCAGCATGTTATTATTATTATTTTTTTTTTTTTAGTTTTTAATAATGGCTATTCTGTAGATATTTTCTGATTCTGGTGTTCCAGTTTCCAAATGACATACATTTTTCATGACTATGTTTATTCTAGATTTTTAATTTGTTGCAATATTTCCTTTTATTTCTCATTCACAGCAATTTTAGATTTTTGATGATTGCTTTAGCATATGCCATACCACTTGGTGTATTTGCTGGCTGGTCTGGAGTTCTGGACTTAATTTTAACACCAGCGCACGTCAGCCAAGTAAGTATTTTATTTCTTTATATATTGTAGGTATTTTCATTCATTTGATTTATAAATACTGGTTACGTGTTCTTGGTTTTAGCTTCAAGGACTGGGTAAAACATTGTCCTATACCATTGTTGCAAAAGCAAGATCTTTATGGAATGGGTAAAAAATAATGTTGATTTTCCTCCTTGATTTTGACAATAGTTATGAATTTCACATTTCTCTGGACATTATTAATGATACGACTGGCTTTTTAAGAAAGGAAGGAAATCTTAGTTTTGTTGACTCCATTCTTTATCCTTTCTTCATACCTTATGAAGAAGACTAAGATCCCATATCAATTATATAGCTATTTCTTCATCTAGTTTTTGACTTTCTCTGTGGGCTCCAAATAAGGGTATTTCATTTCTTTAAAAATAACCATTTCACCTATATGCTTGATACCATCCATTCCTTCTCTTTGCTTCCAGATAGCACGGTAGAAAAGAGGATAGAGAAATATGGAGAGGTAAATAGAAGAAAACACACTAATGTGATATTCTATTGTATGAGTGAAAAAAAAATTTGTCTATTCTGCTTTTAGTGAACATTTGGATTGTTAACCTTTTTTGACAACCACAAACAATGCTATATTAACACTCTCATACATGTCTCTATGCACTTCTATATACATTTCTAATGGATACATATCTAGGAATGGAACTGCTGGTTATGGTATATGCTACTTTGGTAGGTGATGCCAAACTTCTCCAAAGTGGTGGTATCCATGTATAATCCTACCAGCAATATATGAAATTTCTCATCATCCCACATCATTTGCCACTTGTGTGATGATATTAGTCTTTTTCACTTTAGACGTGCTGATAGCTGTGCAGTTGTATGCCATCGTAGTGACTTCTGTGGTGTCTTTTCAGTGTGAATTGGATATTTTGAATATCCTTTTCTGGTGACATACCAGTTTGAGTCTCTTGCCCACTATTGGGCTACGTTTTTCTTACCAATATGTAAAGAAGAGAGCTGTGCAGAAGGGAGCTCCCCAGAGGACTTTGTGGGGACTCCAGTAATCTTTGGCTGAGAAATGGGCTGCACATATAAAGGGCAAAGCTACTAGAGGCTTAACAGAGAGAATGGTATGGATTGAAAGCAGAACAAAGATAGAAGAGGTCAAGCATTGTCTTGGAGTTCTGGCCCAGTCAAACTGTAGAATCAAGGACCATGTCCTAGATAGAGAAAGTCTTACTCTAGTTTAGACCCATCATAAACAAAGACAAAAATCTGAAGAGGAGACACTTTGGAGATCTATCCTTATAAAGCACAAAATGAGGCCTACACATCCTCAAGGTAATCAAGCAATAATTGAACTGTCTACTAGAACAAAAGTCAACCATTTTAGAAAAAGTAAAAGAATCTAGAATCTCTTTATTGTATCATCCACAACATATAGTATACAATTTTTTTTTTTTGACGGAGTCTCGCTCTGTCGCCCAGGCTGGAGTGCAGTGGCACGGTCTCGGCTCACTGCAAGCTCCACCTCCTGGGTTCACGCCATTCTCCTGCCTCAGCCTCCCAAGTAGCTGGGACTGCAGGCGCCTGCCACTATGCCCGGCTAATTTTTTTGTATTTTTAGTAAAGACGGGATTTCACCGTGTTAGCCAGGATGGTCTCGATCTCCTGACCTCGTGATCTGCCCACCTCGGCCTCCCAAAGTGCTGGGATTATAGGAGTGAGCCACCGCGCCCAGCCCAGTATACAATTTTTTTTAAAAATGCATCAGACATGTAAAGAAACAGGAAAGTGTGACCCCTATTTGGCCAGGTGCAGTGGTCTCAAAAAATAAATAAATAAAAGTTTAAAAATTTACAAAGCAATCATTAGAAACCAACTCTTAGAAACTCTAGATGTTTGATTTAGCAGACTGAGGCTGTAATGCAGAAAAGATAAAGATAAATCTTTGCTTGCTCCAAGTTCATAAATATGTTATCTTGTACAATTGTGTCATCCTGTATAGTAGCTACTAGCCACATTCAAAATAAACTTCAAACTTAATTTGAAATTTAAACCAATTGAAATGAAATAAAAGTAAAAAATAACTTCCTTAGTTGTGTAGCACTTTTCAAGTGCAGGATAGCCACATGAGACTAGTAGCTACCATGTTGCACGGTGTAGATAGAGAACATTTCTATCATCAAAGAAAGTTCTATTGGACAGTGCTGTTCTAGGGCTTTGTTCTTTTACCTGTCACATTTACCTAGAATTTAAACCTAGAATTGATTTTGTACTTATTATAAGATAGGGGTTAAGTTTCTTTTTTCCCCATAGATATTTGTTAACCTAGGATCAGTGTTTGAAAAGATCATTTTTTTCCTTCACTGCCCTCTGTTCATCTTTGTTGTAAGCAAGTTTCCTTCTATACACGGGTGTATTTCTAGACTTGATTCCTTTAGTCTCTTTGTCCCTGCACCAATACCAAATTGTGTTATTTATACTAGTGTTATAAATAAGCACTAGTTTTGATATTTAGTAAATATCCCCCTTTATTGGGATTTCTATTAGAGTTTTTATATCTACAGATCATTTTCAAAATTAACTGCTTTATAATACTGAGTTTTCTGAACCATGATCATTATGTTTCTCCTCATTTGCTTAGGTCCCAATATCTCTGAATGATGCTTTATAATTTTCAGCAAAGATACCTTCTGTGTGTTTATTAGCTTTATTCTCAGGTATTTGATACTTTTTGAAGCTATTGAAATTAGCAGCTTTTAACATTTTTATTTTATTTTTAAAATTGATATGTAATTGTTGCACATTTTGGGGGGATATATAATATTTTGATACCTGTACACAGTGTGTAATGATCAAATTGGTAAGAGTGCTATCCACCACCTCAAACGTTTATTTTTTCTTTGTGTTGGGAACCTTACAACTCTTATAGCTATTTTGAAATGTACAGTAAGTTATTGTTATCTGTAATTTCCCTACTGTATTTTTGAGTACTAGAACTCACTCTTCCTATCTAACTGTATTTTTGTACCCCTTAACCAACTTCTCTTCATCCTCCCACCTTTCTTCATCAGTGGCTGGTAACTATCATTCTACGTTCTGCTTTCCTGAAATCCACCTTTTTAGTTCCCACATATGAGTGAGAACGTGCAATATTTGTCTTTCTGTATTTGGCTTATTTCAGTTAACATGATTTCACTTAACATCCATGTTGCTGCAAATAACAGGATTTCATTCTTTTTTGTGACTGAATAATATTCCATTGTGTATATATCTGATATTTTCTTGATGCATTCATCTGTTGATGACACTTAGGTTGTTTCCAGACCTTGGCTATTGTGAATAGTGCTGCAATAAACATGGGAGTGCAGATTTCTTTTTTATATACTGATTTCCTTTCTATTGTGTATATATCCAGAAATGGGATTGCTACATCATATGGTAGTTCTATTTTTTGTTTTCTGAGGAACCTCTGTACTGTTTTCCATAATGGCTGTACTTCTTTAATTCCCACCAGCAGGGTCCAAGCACTCCCCCTTCTCTGTATCCTTGTCAGCATTTGTTACTTTTTTTGGTGATAGCCATCCTAACTGGGGTGAGATGCTATTCATTGTGGTTTTGATGTGCATTTCCCTGATTATTAGTGATGTTGAACATTTCTTTTTGTATATTTGTTGGCCATTGTGTGTCTTCTTTTGAGAAATGTCTATTCAGGTATTTTGCTTGTTTTTTAATTGGATTGGTTTTTTTGCTGTTGAGTTATTTGGGTTCCTTATAGATAGTGGTTATTAATCCCTAATTGGATGTATAGTTTGTGAATATTTCTCCCATTCTGTAAGTTTTCTCTTCCCTCTATTGTTTCCTTTGCTGTTCAGAAGCCTTTTAGTCTTATGTAATCCCATTTGTGCAATTTTGCTTTTGTTGCCTGTCTTTTGAGGCTGTATTCAAAAAATCTTTGTCCAGACCAGTGTCCTGTAGTGTTCCCCCAATGTTTTCTTTTAGTAGTTTCATAGTTTCAAGTCTTACATTGAACCCTTTTCCCTTTTAGGGGAAAAAAAATGTGCAGCTCACTGCCAGCACTCATTTAATTTTATATAAACATGCTCTTTGATGCTGAAGCAAATCTGACTAACTTTCAATATGAAAATATAAAAACTGTTCTTGGAGTTATTTCTAAACAGAACTAACATCAGAATCATCTGAATCATCAGAATCGTCTATCAGATTCCTCAAATGAATCTCTAGCCAATGACTGAGAACGATGTTAACATCACACGTAGGAATGCTCCTTTTTCTAGGATTTGACATTTTCAGCAGTTGAGAATTACTGTTTTGTAAATGGAAATACCACTACTAAAAACAGAATGCTATAAGTAGAATGATGTCTTTTGTCTCCAAAGTTGATATACTAAGAGTGATGTGAAAATAGTCATAAAAGCAAGATAGTTCATGGCGAAGATATCTTGGGGTAAATGCTGCAGCTGCAAAAGCGCCTCTGGCGAGTACTCTCAGGGCAAACGGGAAAAAGATTAAATCTTTAATCCATTTTGAGGTTTTTTTTTGTTTGTTTTTTTGGGTTTTTTTTTGATACAGTATCTTGCTCTGTTGCCCAGGCTGGAGTGCAGTGGCAGAAGCATGGCTCACTGGAGCCTCAACTTCTTGGGTTTAAATGATCCTCCCACCTCAGCTTCCCAAGTAGCTAGGACTACAGGTGCACGCCACCATGCCCAGCTAATTTTTTCAAGTTTTGTAGAGACGAAGTCTCTATGTTTCCCAGACTGGTCTGGAACTCTTGAGCTCAAACAGTCCTTGCACTTTGGCCTCCCAAAGTGTGGGCCACGTCAGGCCATCTTTGTGTTTTAATTGGAGTATTTAGTGCATTTATATTTAATATAATTACTGACAAGTTTGGGTTTAGACCTACCATCTTACTATTCATCTTTATTTTGTTCAGCCCTTTCTATTCTTTTTGCCTTCTTTCTTACCTTCTGGATTAAGTATTTTTTATTACTTCAATTTCCCCTGACTCTGTTAGGTTGGCAGTTATAGACTCTTTTACTATTTAATGATTACCCTAAAAAGTACAGAATGCACACTTGACTTATCAAATTGGAATTTTACCTTTTCTATGATAATCTAAGGTTTTTAGAACCCTTTAACTTCATTTAACCCTCTCCCATCTTTTGGGCTATTACTGTCATATATTTTAACTGCACAAGACATTATTGTTTATACAGTTGATATTCATTGACTCAAATTTATCTTCATATTTATTCATTTTGTTCTTTATTTCTTTATCTTCAGTCTTCAGATCTGTAATCATCTTTCTTCTATCTAAAGAGCACCCATTAGTGTTTTTGTTTGATTATTGTACAGGTCTGTGGGTGACAAATTCTTTAGTTTGGGGTTTGCATTTTATTTTATCGTTTGTTTTGGTCTAAAAATGTCTTCATTTTATCTTCATTTTTAAAGTTTGTATCTTGTTGGGCATAGAATTATTGGTTGACAGTCATTTTCTTTTGGTTCTTTGAAAAAAAATTCCATTTTCTTCTGGCTTCCATTGTTTTAATTGAAAAGTCAGCTCTCAAATTTAAAAGCTGGCTGCTTTTAAGATTTTCTGTTCATCGTCGGTTTCAGCAGTTTTGCTTTGATTTGATACAACTAGGTGGCATTCTTTTTCTAAATTTATTCTACTTAAGGTTTACATAACTTATTGAATGTTGTCTTGTTAGCTTGATGTCTCTCATTAATTTCTGAAAATTTCTAGTCAGTGTCTCTTCAAAACTCGTGCTCTGTTTTCTCTAATTTCCTTTGGGTATTCTAACTATATACATTATACCTTTACACTGTATTCTCTAAGTCTCTTTACTTTGTTTTTTGAATTTTCCACTCTTTTACCTTTCTTTTCTTCACCCACTTTTTTTCTTTCTTTTTTTTTTTTTTTTTTTTTTTTGAGACGGAGTCTCTCTCTGTCACCCAGGCTGGAGTGCAATGGCCGTGGTCTTGGCTCACTGCAACCTCCGCCTCCTGGGCTCATGCCATTCTCCTGCCTCAGCCTCCCGAGCAGCTGGGACTACAGGCGCCCGCCACCACGCCCGGCTAATTTTTTTGTATTTTTAGTAGAGATGGGGTTTCACCGTGTTAGCCAGGATGGTCTCGATCTCCTGACCTCGTGATCTGCCCACCTCGGCCTCCCAAAGTGTTGGGATTACAGGCGTGAGCCGCCGAGCCCAGCCATCACCCACTTTTTTGTTGTTGTTGTTGTTATGACATATTCTTTTTCCTTCCTATGCTTCAGACTGGATATTTTAGCTATCTTTTCTTCCAACTCACTATTTCAGTTTTCAACTCTGTCAAATATGCTATTAAATTCATCTATGAGTTACTTTAAATTTTATAAAATTTGTCTTTGGTTCTTTTTTTTGTTTGTTTGTTTTTGAGATAGAGTCTTGCCCTGTCACCCAGTCTAGAGTGCAGCGGCTTGATCAGTTCACTGCAACCTCTGCCTCCCAGGTTCAAGCAATCCTCCTGCCTCAGCCTCCCCAGTAGCTGGGACTACAGGCACGCACAACCATACCCAGCTCATTTTTGTATTTTTAGTAGAGATGGGGTTTCGCCATGTTAGCCAGGCTGGTCTTGAACTCCTGACCTCAGGTGATTCGCCTGCTTCGGCTTCCCAAAGTGCTGGGATTGCAGGCATGAGCCACCACCAAAGAAACCTGTCTTTGGTTCTTTTTATAGTTGACAGATTTCAGCAGAAATGCTTGATCTTATTTTTTTTCTCTATTAAAAATAGTTACTTCAAATTTGTATCTCATAATTCCATTATCTTGGTCCCTTGTAGGTCTATGTATATGTTTGATATTTGGTAATTTTAAAAAATCTCTTTATGCATTCAGTTATTTTTGATTGAGTGCTAGACATAGTACATGAAAAGCTGTGGAGATAATTTAAGTATCAAGATGATGTTGTTTTCTTTCAGAGATAATTTATATTTTTTCTGGCGGGAGTCTGGTATTCACCTTAATCTAGTTTCAGAGCTTGAGATCACTTAAAGCTGGGCTTTAGTCCTTCAGGAGGCTGTTCCATTTCTAGTTCCTCCTACTCTTAGGTGTAGCCCTTCAGAGTGCCCAGTTAAAATGCGGGATTTTTACAAGGCCACCCCACAGCAGGCCCTAAACTGGTATTTTTTCTTCTAGGTCAGTGAGGCTGTCAATAACTTCTCAGTCCCTTAGCCACCTTCTCTGAAATTAGCAGACAACCCTAAAGGAAAATTGTCTCCAAATACCATGCTTATCTCTTCAGATTATCTTCCCATCCTAGATCATGGTTTCAGAATTCTGGATTATTTTCTTATCTCTCTGATGCCTTCAGATAAAATTTTCCCCAGGTTTTCTAGTTCTCAACCAGAATACTAATCTAAATTACCTAGTGTACATGTTTTAGTCTCTTCAGACTTCCACAACAAAATACTTTAGACTGGGTAATTTATAAATCATAGAAATTTATTTCTCACAGTTCTGGAGACTAGAAAGTCCCAGGTCAAGGTGCCAACTAATTTATATCTGGGGAGGGCTCACTCTCTGCTTCCAAGATGGCACCTTCTTGCTGCATTCTCATGTGGCAAAGGGGCAAGGCAGCTCCCTTCAACCTCTTTTATAAGGGCACTCATCCCTTCATTACCTCCTAAAGGCCCCTACCTCTTAATATGATCACATTAGGGATTAAGTTCCAACATAAGAATCTGGGAGGGACACCAACATTCAGACCATAGCAGCACCTTTACTGTAAGAAGAAAGCCTTCCTTTACTTTTCTCACCTGTTTTTGTGGATGGCAGGTGTTCCAAGTATGCTCAGTTCTGTTAAGGAAAAGTGTAGCACCCATTTAAATGATACTGATTTTGACTGGGCATGGTGGCTCACACCTGTTATCCCAGCACTTTGGGAGGGTGAGGCAGGTGGATCACTTGAGCTCAGGAATTCGAGACCAGCCTGGGCAACATGGCGAAATCCTGTCTCCACCAAAAATACAAAAAATTAGCTGGGCGTGGTAACACATGCCTGTAATCCCAGCTACTTGGGAGTCTGAGGTGAGAGGATCACTTGAGCCCTGGAGGCAGAGGCTGCAGTGAGCCCCGATCGCACCACTGCACTCTGGCCTGGGTGACAGAGTAAGGCCCCATGTCATGCACACAAAAAATGATACTGATTTGGCAGATCTGTGCTTCATGTTTTAAACCCTAAAAAGCCCTTCCAAGTATCTTTCTTGGTACAAACTCTGAGAGATATAGAGACCCTGAATCATATCAGTTATTAAGTAAAGTAGAATTTAAAATTAAATGAAAGCAATTTTTTTTAATTTTTAAATTAAGTATTGAGTAGAATTTTATTAACTAAGACAAATGTCATGAACAAAGCAAGTAGAAAAGTACAAAATGTTCTGAAAGTACCAGCATCAGTACAGCCCAATGTGCAGTGGTCCTTAACCTAGAGCATGACCCCACTCACCTAGAGGATAGAAGGAATTGTTTGTGGGAGCCTAGTGGGCCTTGGATTATAGATACCAAATGCGCTGCAGTGAAAGGAGTGGTCCTACAGAACAGAGAATTATCTTGCCTCAAATGCCAATAGTATGAAAAACTATACAGAGATAATTTAAGCTTCAGGATGTTATCTTTCTCCTGAGAGCCTTCGTGTTTGCTTCCGGCAGCAAACACCAATAGAGCAAAAGACTCATATAAAGTTACTGTATCGCTTAGAGTAAGCTATCCTCCTGGAAGAAGTAGAACTCCAAAATTCTGAGACTTAAGAAAAATTTATTTGTCATTCACATTGCAATCTGGGACAGTGTTTGTAATCTAGGATAGTTGTCCACAGTTTGAACAGCTCTTTTCCTCACACTGATTTAAGAGACGGAAGCTGCTTCCACTTGTATCTCTTCTGTCCCCTAGGACCTTGTCATTATATGCATGGGCGCAGCTGGGCAGCCACATCCAGATTGCAGCTGGCAGGAAGGGAGAGAAAGCATGGAGGAGGCATACACCTTCTTTCAAGTTCTAACCTGGAGGTGGCACACTTCACTTATGCTCACTTCCATTAATGAGAGCTGACACATGGTCACCTGTTCCAGCTAGGAACTGGGACAGGTCATCTAGCTAAGTACCCAAGTAGAAGAAGAAATCGTTTGGTGGACAGCTGGCAATCCCTGTCACAAGTGTAATGAAAAATATGACTCGAAAAACAATAAAAGGTAGAAGCTAGTTTGGACAATGCTCAAGTGCCAGGTCAGGTTTGAACTTTGTCCTGTAACCACAAGGAAAGCCAGTAACTATTTCCGAGCAGGGACGCGGAATGCTTAGGATAATTATTCTGGCAACAGTGAGCAAAATAGATTGTGAAAACCATTTAAGAAGCTCTTACAGGGTTCAAGAAGTAAGAAGGTAATAAAAGCAAGCATGATGGTTGTGGGAAGGAGAAAGAGGAGACAAGATGTACCAGTATTATTAGAGACATGAAATTTATTTCATAACAACTAACATGTATTGAGCACTTTACGTTTATTAACTTATTTAACCCTCAAAAAACTTTATTATCCCCATTCCATTAATGCAGGAACTGAGACCTAGAGTATCAGTTGGGACAGAAACCAAGTCATAATAAGAGTTAAAGATACAGGAGTGATGAGGAAACGTAGGCAGCATTCATAGATTGCTGTGAAAAAGTGTGGCCGCACAGGCAGGAAAGAGACTAGATAGATGGAGAAGACTCATCAGTGAGTAATAATAATAACAGCTAATGTTTACTGAGCACTTCCTATGTCCTGGCCACTGATCTGGGTACTGTATACAAATTATGTCATTTAATCCATTTTATAGGTAAAAAGACATAATTTGCCCGGAGTCACACAGTTAGTAAATGGCAGGGCTGGAAATGTTTTCTCAAGAGGGGAACAAGCTATACGTTTGAAACCCAGCTCAACTTCTTTTTCTCTGTCTACTCTCTTGCTCAGCCCCACATTTCCCCCTGACTTCCACCTTCTGATATATTTTTAGTTGTTGCCCCATGTTTTAGCATCTAATTATTACCTAGCAGTTTCCTATATTGGTTATATTTAAACTTTTTCGGGCTATGACTATCTTCCATCCTTTTCTTAATTTTAAGAGTTCCTAGTCCAACATCAGGCATGTAGTACATACTTGAAAAATATTTGTTTGATGACATTGATTATTTTGTTGACTTCAATATTCCAATAAAAAGTTAATCAAGGACTTATTTTCTTAGATGCTTGTATACATTAGTTACACGTGAATTCTTTTATTTCATCCATTTAGCTATTAACATATTGATTATAGAGGACTTTTTTTCATTCCTTTTATATTGCAATATGATCATCTTATATTCAATGTGTCTGCTTCTTTCTTAACAGGTAGATGCTGGCTGGATTGGATTTTGGTCCATAGTTGGAGGCTGTGTTGTTGGAATAGCTATGGCAAGGTGAGAATATTTTGTTAAACTTGTGCATGGACAGAGGAAGGGGAAAAAAGCCTAAAGATAAATAGGCTCCCCTAAATAAACATTGCAATTCAGGGAAAAGTAAAACAAGCAAAGGTCAGAAAGGGGTACTTGTTCAGACTACAAGAAAATTCACATGCATTATATAGAATTACTGCTAACAGGATGGGTATGGTGTCTCACACCTATACTCCTAGTGCTTTGGGAGGTCAAGGTGGGTGGACCTGAGGTCAGGAGTTCAAGACCAGCCTGGCCAACACAGCAAAACCCTGTCTCTACTAAAAACGCAGAATTAGCTGGGAGTGGTGATGAGCACCTGTAGTCCCAGCTACCGGCAAGGCTGAGGCAGGAGAATTGCTTGAACCCCGGGAGGCAGAGGTTGCAGTGAGCATGACTGCGCCACTGCACTCCAACCTGGGCAACAGAGTGAGACTCCATCTCAAAAAAAAAAAAAAAGAATTTGCTGCTATAAGAAAGTTTCTCTGGAGTAGTCCCTTCCTTGGGTGTTTTTTTGGAGACTGGAAATGTATTTCCAGTGTAATTAAACTGCCTCTTTCCGTGTTATTGGAGAACAACATCTACAAATGGAGTCCAAAAAAGGTAATGTAATAGTAAAGACAAATTAATAGTCATGGAGACTAAAGGGGTTGAGAAGAAATCATTTGTAGAAGTGTCATTAGAACTTTCCATGAACAGGCAGTGTCCTGATTAGGAGATATTATATATTTATGGTCTTTTTTGGCAGGTATTTTCCTATGGTTATCCCTTTTTGATGCACAATGTCTGTGAAGACTTTCAGTTTCATCATACTCTCTTTGATCACAACCTATTACAACAACACATTGTTAGAATTAGTCAGAAGGAGGAAAAAGGTCCCATTTGTTCTAAAAAAAAAAAAAAAAAAAGGAAAAGAATGAAAATGTCACTCTTTTAGGCAAATGCCTATAAAACTACTCTTGGTATTTTCCAAAGAGACAATATTCATTCACTTCCCAAATCATTTTACTATGTGCAAAAACAAAATTAGGCAATCAACTTTACCATAAAGAGGAGAATCTAATTACATATTTGGGAAGATCAAATAAGAGCCATATATCACCTCAATATCTAAATACTTGAATCTAATTGATATGGGATAATGTTATACCTAGACTTTATGGTTCATATAGTGTTTCAGGGATATTAAAAGAATAAATTGACACTGTAATTTCTAAATCATTTTATTTGAAGTTTTAAGTTAGGAAAATATAAGAAAACTAAAAGCTAAAGAAGCAGAAGGGGAAAATAGTATTTGTAGGAAATCACTGATATTAAAAATACATCGACCTGTCTTATTTTGACAAGAATTACACCTCATTTTTCTAGTTAAATCTCCAAGCCAATTATAGTGAGTCATCATTGATCACATCCTATTCTGAGCACCAAATTGGTCAAAGAGGGAACAATTATATATCAAAAAATGATGTCTCAAATGTTTATTTCTCATTATTTTCCTTCTATACCCCTTAATTTTAACTAGATATCAATATAACTAGAGGGAAAAGTTAGAATGAGGACTTTTCTGCTTTTTGTTTGTTGAAATGGAAGTTCTAAAAAATACTACCCTTACTCTGGGATCTGAAATCAATTTCAGTTATTTCCTAGCCCTAAAATCAACTTTAAAATTACTTTCCTAACACCATTTTTAGGGATTCCCTAGAACAGAGCTGCCTTGTAGACATGAGTGCTTTGGGTGATATTTTTGTAATTATGTTGTTAAAGACCACTATTAAAGAGACTTCTTGGTCCTAATAATATGCTTCAATGGTATCAGCCTATTCAAAAGGACTGGGTCTCCAAAAATAGCAGACTACAGCTGTCGGTTTATTCTTGTATGATCCGTTTCTGTGAAACTTTCTTGCAATTCAGGTCTGATTTGTACCAAAAACCTGTTTGATTCTCTTATACCTTGTCACCTCTGTATCTGACAAATAAGTTTCTGCAGGATACCAAAATGTAAATCTGAAAACTGTTAGGTAAGCGTGGGATTAAAACAGTCTTTTGGATTTTCTTGAGGAACATTTTGTAAAGTTGTGGAAACTTTTTCAGCATATGTAAGAATTTTCTGCCTGAGGACAAATTTAAGTCACTGGGCAAAAGTTAATTCATTTTTCCCACCAAAAGATGGCATCAGCTCTCATAGGAAGTCATTTTATTCTAGAAAACACAAACATGATTAACCATATCATGTCAAATAAGTACAAAACAGAAGACAGTATTCAAAGTTTTAAGAAAGACAGTCACATCATTACAATAGAAATTAAAATTAACTTCAGAAAATTCAAAGTGGAGCGAATATAGTAAATGTCGTATTTGAGATGGGATCAGCTATTCTATAACAGGAACAATTCTGAAGAACAAAATAAATTGTGCAGCCAGAGGATTGTGCCTATATAATCAACAGTTAATCTGCAGGTGAGGAAAAGCAGCTGGCAAGTGGAAAATTTTTTTGGCATAGCTAAATGATAAGCATCTCTACCAGATGCCCTTTAGTTTCATGAAAACTCAAACATGAAAACTTAAAATACTATAAAAGTCCCAAGTTTAGGCCGGGCACGGTGGCTCAAGCCTGTAATCCCAGCACTTTGGGAGGCCGAGACGGGCGGATCACGAGGTCAGGAGATCGAGACCATCCTGGCTAATATGGTGAAACCCCGTCTCTACTAAAAATACAAAAAACTAGCCGGGCGAGGTGGTGGGCGCCTGTAGTCCCAGCTACTCGGGAGGCTGAGGCAGGAGAATGGCGTAAACCCGGGAGGCAGAGCTTGCAGTGAGCTGAGATCCGGCCACTGCACTCCAGCCTGGGCGACAAAGCGAGACTCCGTCTCAAAAAAAAAAAAAAAAAAAAAAAGTCCCAAGTTTAGAAGAATAATATTCCTATTCCAGATGCTGTATATGTTTTCTTTTCAGGAAGTTTACAGTCTGGTAGGGAAGACAAAAAATAAATGCAAAAACAGGACAATTTCCAATAGAGAAAGTGCTATGAAGAAATAAAATAGAAAGTGGAGATGGGATGGGGAAAGATTTCTTCACTGAGCCCAGAGGGCCTTTTGAGCTGAGACCTGAATGACCTGAGGGGTAAGCAGGAGTAAGACATGTGACGATCCGGGTGGTACCAGCATTCCAGGCAGATGGAACGAGTACAAAAGCTACATATTGCTGTGGTAAGCAACCATGGCATGTACGAGAAAGAGAAACATGGCCATCCAACTGGAGAATGGAAAAGAGAGAGCAGTGGCAGGCAGCAGGTCACATAGGACCTCAGAGGCTCTGGTGAAGGCATCTGTATTTGTTCTCGGAGTGAGTTTGAATTTTGAGAGAGATCTTTGCAAGTTCATGTCAACAAATTAGCCTGATCTTCAAAACTGGGATAATACACCTTCATTATAGAATGTTTGGAAAGTATAGAAAAATATAAAGAAAATGACAGTGGCACTTAAAAACTCAGAATCAGCCGTGCGTGGTGGCTCATGCCTGTAATACTGGCATTTGGAGAGGCTGAGGTGGGAGAATCCTTGAGCCCAGGAGTTCAGGACCAGTCTGGGCAACATAGGGAAACCCTGTCAGTACAAAAAAAAAAAAAAAAAAAAAAAAAAAATTAATTAGCCCAGCTACTCAGCAGGTTGAAGTGGAAGGATTGCTTGAGCCTGGGAGGCTGACGCTGCAGTGAGCCTTGATCACGTCACTACACTCCAGCCTGGGCAATGGTGAGATCCTGTCTCTAAAAAAAAAAAAAAAAAAAAGTAAACACTCAAAATATATCCTATAAATTATAGATCCTGAACAAAGATGCCATTTTTTTGTGTTTTATAAGAGAGGAAAAATTATCACAAAGTAACATCATATAAGAAAATTTGTTTAAAAAACACACAAAACTGTCTTTTAAAAGAATACATGGAAAATTCCTCAAGTAGTTGTTAATGAAAGTGTGTCATTTGTTTAAATAGTATTTTTAAATCCCACTAGAATTAATAGAACATTTTTGTTTTCAGGTTTGCAGATTTTATCAGGGGTATGCTGAAACTAATTCTTCTCCTCCTGTTTTCCGGAGCTACGCTGTCATCCACGTGGTTCACCCTGACCTGTCTGAACAGCATCACACACCTACCTTTAACCACAGGTGAACATAGGCTATTTTAGAACTTTTAATAAATATTTTCGTTCATAGAAATGTACGTAACTCTGACAGTAGGACTTCTTCTTGCTTTCTATAAGTAAGTGTTAAATATACAAAAAAGTTTCTCTTGTCCAGTCATCAAACTATCATCTTATCTAAAGAGTCCAAGAAATAACTAAAAATATTTTAATTGGTATTTTTCATATGGAAAAGAAATATAATCTTTAGCCTTAAAATGTAGAGCATGGAAATGCTTATCTTTAGCCTTAAAATGTAGAGCATGGAAATGCTTATTTTTTTAAAAATTCCTATCGGAGCATAATGCAAAGATTTTTATCCTGGTTATAGTCATTATATCACTGTTAAACAATAATAAAAATTAACAAAGGCAAAAAAACTATGGTATACTTCAGTAAAATTATTTGAACCAGCCTCTATAGGTTTATTTTACATTTGGTTTTATTACATCATTAATATGAAGTAAAACTTACTGGAAATACCTGTTGAAAGTATATTACAGCCAGCTTACTTAGCTTATCTAATAGACCTGAAACATTTTTAGTTGCTGTTGTTTTTGTTGTCATTATTAATATAATCAATTCAGAGTCTATTAGTTTTCTATCGCTGCTGTAAAAGTTATGCAAATTTAGCAACTTAAAACAACAGAAATTTATTACCTTACATTTCTGTAGGGTAGAAGTTTAACACAGGTCTCACTGGGCTAAAATCAAAATGTGAACAGACTCTAGGGAAGAATCTTTTTTCTTGCCTTTTCCAACTTGTAGAGGTCACCCCCATTCCTTGTTTATGGCTCTGTCCTCCGCCTTCAGAGCCAGCAACCTTGGGTCAAGTTCTTTTCACGTCGCATTATCTGTGCCTTTCTTCCATCATTCCATCTGCTTCTGAACCCTTCTGCCTTCCTCTTTCTTCCTCCTCTTCCACTTCCACTTTTAAGGATGCTTATGATTACACTGGGCCCACCAAGATAATCTGGAATAGTCTCTCAATTTTAAGATCAGCTGGTTAGCAACTTTAGTCCCATTTCAACCTTAATCCCCTTTGTCTTGTAAAGTAACATATTCACAAATTCCAGATTTTGTCATGAATATCTTTAGGGGAGGGAGGGCATTACTCTGCCTGCCATGGGATGTTTTTAAAATTACTGTGGCTTTATTATGGATTATTATTGGCTTATAAACCAGAGACTGTTAGTGCGTCTTCCTTTCTTCCAGCAAAATATTAAGATGCATATTTTGTATTATTTGCAAGTAATATTCAGCCACCTTTTGCATTATATGTTTAATTATAGGATTATTTGTTATAAAGGTAGATCGTAAGATTGTAACAGTCATTTATAACAAGCATTTGTATGAGTAGAAGTAAATAAAAGTCTGAAAGTGACTCCATAGGGACCTGTTTCCCAGTGGCATGTATGTTCCATGGGAATCTTTGAGAAGGCAGGTGTTTTTGGTCCACATTATATGTAAGGAATATTGCATATCCCAATTTGAACCCCTATACTCTGTAATAAAAGAACCACCAGTTTACACATCAGAGGCATCAAATCTTTCAAGGACAGCCATTTATTTGGGATTTCCTACCACGTTTGCAGTGATAATAGGGTGAGGGGATAAGGTTACCCTATACTAAAAATTAGCAACCTCTGCACCAAGCCAGCCACCCTGGAGTGCCTCAGTAAACTCACAAGGGCAGCACAGGGATCTGCAACATCTGTCAGATACTGGTTGAACCTCTAGTTCAGAGAAGTTCCCAATTTCAGCATTAGATTCTACTGCATTCTGTTTGATGACATCATATCTTTGCAAAGTAGTTTTTTTGGCAGTTGCTGTGATAAAAAGGAAGTACACACAAGTGCCAAGCAAAAATTAGTGTGGAACACAAAATGAGGGTGGAGGGTGTCCAGTCTGATTCCAAAACTTTTAAAAGTCTTGCAGTGCGCATCGGTGCACACGTCTCATCAATAGGTAATTGTGGTTCTTTAAGACTGAAATAAAAATATATTTCCGTTAGCTTATGGGTATTATTTTTTTAATGGCTACTAAATTGTTAGGACATATAATACATGTTATTAAATAGTTTGAACCAAATGATGTGATTAATGGGATTGTTGGCTATTTCTTTTGGCCTTGGAACACTGTGAAAAAAATTATTGAAACACTAGGAGTGCTAAGAACAAAGAAGGCTTGGAAATCCCTGCTCTACACCATCCTGCCAACAGTCCCTCTTCTCTGTACACATGCTTAGCCTGGAAAACCCAGTTGTCCAAAGTAATAATTAGATACAGAGTAAAATACTGTGCACTGTTGTACACACTGGCATCCTACATTGGGGTTCTGAACAATTTTGGCAAGTATTCTGAGCCAGAGCCAGAATTTTTTTAAAAATTTTATTCTGGTATAACTTCATAATTTAGCAGTTGTACAACATTCTAGTAGAACAGTCTTAGTTTACAACTCTTCTTATTCATGGCATTACATTCAGTTTTTGTGTGTGTGTGTGATACTGTATGTCAAGTTAGCATCTGTGAGATTTTACAAGAACATAGTCATGAGTACATCAAGAACAGATTTCTTTCCCTTGAATTAAGTATAGAATTTGTATTATAAGATAGTACATTCCATTAAATTTTATGTCTTTTCAATTTAATATGATAAAATTAACAGCTTTATCTCTGGGTGGAGAATTAAGAGTGAATTTAATTTTTTAATCTCTTTTTTTGGCCTGGATTTGTATGAGTATGTTTTAATTTTATAATCAGGGAAAAATGTATTTGAAAATTATACATCTTTTAAATCTTAAAATTGATGTGATTGACACTAGTCAAGACCATATTTTACCAGTCTGGTATTGAAAACAATTATAATGGACAGAAAGGAAAGCAGAATTCTAAATTAACTTAAGGCCAGAATTGAAAGATAGAGTTGATGTGGCCAACCTAACAACCACAGAATTTATAAGTTCTACTGTCTTTTTCAATTGTAAGTAAGTTTTTGAATGTCACTTCGATACTCCTGAAAGATACATTTTTACCTTACAAACACACTGAGTTAAGGACTAGATTTGTCCACATTCCTTCTTTGAATTATAGCAGGTTTTTGTCTCTCTCCCCTAATACTACTTAATACTTACCTGGGTATATATGTCTTATCTTCCCTGCCAGTCTGAAAATCTGGAGCATGGTTTTTTGCCAACTCCCACTGTGGAACCTAGCACGGGCCCTGAAGAAGGAGTGAATGAATGAATGAATGAATGAAGTATATGTTATCTCCATGTGAGCCGCAGTAAACATTACTTGTTGCCAATGGTAGTCAGCAATTGTGGTCACTCTTATTTAGCACTTGCTGTAGGAAGGTAGAAGGGCATGTTTTAAATGGAACACGAGAATTTAAATAAATCTGTCACAGACACTCTTAGAAGCCTTGTAAAAATCTGACCTAATTCCTTTTAAGTAAAAGAGATTTCATGAAAGGAAACTTACTACAAAATCTAATTATAGACAAATCTATACCTTTAGGCTTGTGTTTAAAGTCCATAATGGCAAATTCATGTTTCTTTTTTACTAGTATTTTAATCAGGAAAATATCTAGTCTTTTTCCTCTTTCCTAGCAAACTTAGAATTTCTATTATGGCTTTTTATATATCAGAAGACTCTACATGAAATGTATTTGTAAATATATGCATTAATTTAAACTGTTTAATAAATGGAAAGCTAGTTAATTTTGTTCAACCCATGTGTTATAAGTGCTACTACTGTCTCATTAAAACTTTTTTTTTTTTAGACAGTCTCACTCTGTCACCCAGACTGGAGTGCAGTGGCACAATTTCAGCTCCCTGCAACTTCCATCTCCCAGGTTCAAGTGGTTCTCATGCCTCAGCCTCCCAAGTAGCTGGGATTACAGGAGTGAGTCACCACACCCAACCTCATTAAAACTTTCTATTACAATCTTTCTGTAGTTCACCGGTTGTGATATTATTGTTACCATCTCTACAGAAAAAAATCTTGGTCATTCCAGTCTATCCCAGAGCATATTATTTTGATACATTTATTTGCTTACATACATCCTCTTGGAGTCTTTTCCTTATGGAAACTCAGAATATTTAAAATTGCATTATGTCTTTATTAATTGAAGTACTTAGAATAGGGCGAATAAATAACCTCATGACTAGATAACATGAGTTTCAAAATCTTGAAGTTTATGCAATAAACAAAATTGTGAAAACACATTATTCATCTTATCTGAGAACTAGAGATCTAGCAGCCCTGTTAGCCACAACTCACCAAGTCATTTTGTACTGAACAGATGAATGCTTTGAAAATGGCATTTTGAAAAATGTTAGCACTTCGCTGAGTTTACTGAAACAGTATAATTTGACTGTTTGACAGAAGTTGCCTTGGGAGAGATTATTTATCTAGTTTCATCTAAAGTTACTAGAATGCTATGACAGTGATATCAGAAACACGCTGGGTGGGGAAGTAAGGAAGGACAACTAGCTAGACAGAAGCCCCCAGGGAGTGACAGCTGACCACAAGGTGACTTCAGGTGTTATTTTAAAGAAAGGAAACATACCCAGTTGTATTGAAAGGCATGCAACAGCTGGGTCAGTGGCTTATGCCTATAATCCCAGCACTTTGGGAGGCCAAGGCAGTAGGACCACTTGAGGCTAGGAGTTTGAGATCAGCCTGAGCAACATAGTGAGGCCATGTCCCTACAAAAAATAAAAAAATTACCAGATGGCATGGCATGTGCCTGTAATCCTAGCTATTCAGGGGGCTGAGGTGGGAGGATCACTGGAGCCTGGGAGTTCGAGGCTATAGTGAACCATGACCATTCCAACAGAGTGAGATCCTGTCTCTTAAAAAAAAAAAAAAAAAAAAAAAAAAGGCATGCAACATGTATAGGCTAGAGAGTAATCCTCTTGCTATGTTTTCATGTATTTTGCCTCTGTTCTTAACTACTCTTCAATTTTATGGACTAAAAGTGACAAAGTCTTGTGCTTATGACAGACTGCTCAAGAAAGAAAAAGTAGAATATGGATTAAGAGAATGGATTTGTGAAAAATCTTAATGTAAGAATCATTAAATGCAGAGGAAGATCATATAATGTTTATCCACGGAGATTTTCAAGAAGAGAAATAAGTCTTCCAGCAGATTCTGTGTTTCTTAGAGTTGGAGGGCTTGACTAGGCATCAGTGAGTGTTCCATGATTTAATAGTACATTGCAGCAAAATATGCCTCATCCTCTTTTGGAACCGCAGTTGCATATACTGCGTATTTTAATCAGCGGTAGATTATGAAGGCCATAGCAGTCACTTTTTTTAGGAAGAAATGTGATGCTGAGAGAAGAGGTACAGCTCAGTGATATAGAAAAGTATATCTGTGTGTGTATACACACATACATGTATATTCTATGTATTCAGCACGCTCAAAACCTATGAAAAAGCTATGTAGTTAGCAAACACTGTGAATGTTTCTTCTGGCTGCTTATTGTTTCTCTTTATATGTACTTTCATTTGCAAAAGGTGTATTTTCACTTATTCAAGTTTAATTGGATTGTGAAATAGTTGTAATAAAGGTCTAATCTAATAATTCCCAGTTAACTTTCCTAACTTCATCGTGAAATAAAAGTTCAGTCAGTATGCACAATAATAAAAGTTTTTCCAGTAAAGTATATTAATGTTATAAGCCTACCCTTCAGAGAAATTTCTTGATTCTACTCCTTAAGATAATTTATAATAAAAATCTGTTGTGTTATTTTATAATGCTACTTATTTCTTCATAAAACTCTAAGCAAATCTTCTATTATTCTTTTCCACCAAGAAGCACCTACAGGTTTTTTGTTTTTTTGTTTTTCTTCTGAAACAGTCTCACTCTGTTGTCCAAGCTGGAGTGCACTGGTGCGACCTTGGCTCACAGCACCCTTGACCTACCAGGCTGAAGCTGTCCTCCCACCTCAGCCTCCCAAGTTAGTGACTACAACGTGTGCCACCACGCCCAGCTAACTTTCTTTTTTTTTTTTTTTTTTTTTTTGGTAGAGATGGGGTTTCGCCACATTGTCCAGGCTGGTCTCAAACTCCTGAGCTTAAGCGATTTGCCCACCTTGGCCTCCCAAAATGGTGGGATTACAGATGTGAGCCCCATGCCTGGCAAGATTTTTGTTTTTAATATCCTGGTTAAGTTCTCCTCCCTACATATGTTTAAATTTGTTATTGATCTACTTAAATGAACTTTAGGCATCATCTAATATAATTTATCATTCAGTAAGTGAATCTCTTCTATCACATCCCAGGTTTATGTTCATCTGTCTACAACTTGAATATCTCCCACAAGAGAAGACATTACCTGTTTTGTTGTTAGCTCTGGGGCCTAGAACATTCATCCTCCCAGTGAGTTATAACTGATTTGAAGCAACAAAGCTCGCAGAGAACAAGTCTACTCCCTTTCTCTTCCATTGACAGCCCTCAAAACATTTGAAGACAGCTGTCATGTCTGACCTTAGCTTTTAATCTAACCATCCCCCCTCCACCACCACCACCATTCTTAGAACCATTCCTCATCGGATGTGGATTCCACACCACTGACCTGCCGGATCACTCTCTTCTAAACTTATCATAGCTTGCTAGGGTCCTCCTTAAAATATTTTTCTAGAATTTAGCACACTTCCTGCTGCATTCAGCACCAAAGCTGTTGCTTCTATTGGTTAGACATGCTTTTTTTTTTTTTTTTTTGAGAGAGGAATATAATTATCATCTTAACAATGTGCATATAAATGGTTGCTGGGGCAGCAGGTGTCCATCCTGTTCCTTAGAGTAAGAGTGATCTGAGGTATTTACTGCTCTAACATAGCAGCCTCCACATAATACGTATCTGATAAGTCGTTTTGAAGAAAGGCTTAAGCTAAGTTTTCCCTCTTCTATACTTAGACATTTGGGGCCAGTTTTATATTTATCATGATTAAAATTCATCTTTTTGTTTGTAACCTTTTGATGTTCTTTGGTTTTGGTTCTGTCATATAATGTGCAGTCACTTCCAGCTTTTGTGCTGAATACGGATTTGGGAAATATGCCTTTTGTGTCAATACCATTGGATTAAAAAATACCAGGCCTTGTTATTTTTTGTTTTTTTTTTTTCACTCTGACACAGTGAATTGGCAGAAAACATGCTAGAGAGTCTGTAGGCCTTAATCATATTGTTAGCACTGCTAATTTACAGTGTTTCTAAATAAGCTGTTTTTTTACTTTCAGAACTTTGGTCACTTCAACTGTAAAATACTTTACCTGCCTCAAAGAGCTGATAGGATAATCAAATAAGATAATATATGCGAAAGCAGTTTTTAAAATATTTTTAGAAATTATATAAATCCAAGATTATGAAGTTGCAATTGTTACTGCTGCCTTGAGAATCTCATTAGATGTTGATATAATAGTTCTTATTCTTATCTGTGATTTGTTTTATAACCACTGATCCCCTAAGTTTTTAGTGTAACTATAGTTAATAAAAATGTATTCATACATAGTTTTATTTCCCTAAAGTTTAGTAATTTGGTTTGTTGCAGGAACAAGGGTGGGAAGGAGTACTTTCAGGGTTATGATCCAAGTCATGTGCTTGAAATACATTCATTTTTAACTGTAGTTTGTGCTGCACAGGACTTTGTTTTTTGCAATTTAAAGTGTAGGCCCATGAAATTTTATTAGCTTTTTATTAGAAAAAAAGTCTGCATCAGCACTTGAGTTGTGTTTGTTCTGCTGAATTACCTTGAATTTTTAATTGAAAGGCAGTTGATTATAATTTTAGTATCAGTATTATACAAAGTTATGGAAATATTTAATGATCATGTAGTTTGAACCCTCCATGACAAGCAGGAAATTATCTTGTCTGCCTGACTTTTAATAGATGACATTCACCCACTGAATGTATGAGACTCTAAACTGAAAACTCAAATGGAAGTCAAATTCAGACTTAGAATAATCAGCATCTGCTTTATGCATGCCCCAGAACACTGGAATATATTAAATCAGTCCTGACACAACTACCTTCCCCCATTCTGAAGATGAAGATCTTAATCTAACCCCTTCCTGGGTAAATTATTATGATTGTTTACTTATTGCAATAACAAGTGATTTCCACATGTCTACCCAGTGTAATAAAAACCTCTTGGTTATTACTTTTATAGTAATAAAGAAGCAAACACCAATACTGAGACAATTGAATGAAAATACCTAATTTTTGATTACTGGCCTCTGAAGTTATATCATCCATTTATCCTACATATAGTAGCCCATTTGTCCTCCATATATAGGAATTCTAACAAATGAAGTGGGAATCTTCATGTCAAGGATTCTGCGCCAAGGCTATGTTATGTGGCTTCTGGGTATAGACATCAGCTCTTTGGGTCAGCTCACCTGGTGATAACCAATTCTGAGCTCATCAGCTCACAAACTCACATGAAGTGGAGTTGTGTCCACTGTCCATTCATTTGCTCATCATGAAATTTCTTTTAATTCTGTTAACTAAGCTATACACATAGTAAAAAAATTCAAATTCAAATAGTAGAAAAAGAGTATAGAGTGAAAAGTCGCTACTCTCTTGTGACCCCCAGTTTTCCTCTCTAAAGGCAAATCTGATTGCCAGTTTCTTCTGTATTCTCCTAGGGAATTCTGTGTATTTACAGACAGATAATGTGTATGTGTCCTTTATTTTAATATAATATACTTTTCAGCACCTTTTTCACTTATGTATCTTAGATGTTATTAATATTATTATAATACATACAGAGGTGCCTCATTTTTAATTGTATAATATCTCTTTGGATGTTTTATAAATTTTTAACCAACCAACACCCCCCTGCCCCATTGGGAGTTATTTAGCTTATTTTGAATCTTTTCATACTACATTTTTTTTGGTAAGTGTTCTTTGTATACCTATACCTGCATAGCAGTAGGATAAATTCCTAGGCATGAAATTGCTAGGTCAAAGAGTAATTACATCATTTATTTTGATAGACATTTCCAAATTACTCACCAGAAGATGAACTATTTACAGTTCCATCAGGAATGTTTAACCACAATAAAAACTGTATCTTTCCAACAACAGTTATTTATCCCTCATCTTCCAAGTTCCTCCCAGGATTTAGATACATAGAAAGCCAAAATCCAAAGATTCTTAATAAGCATGAAATGAGGGCCACGGGAGTTGTATGGTCTTGAGGTCTCAGGGTTTTCAGACAGAGTCCACTGCTTCCCCGTGAGATGTGTCAGAAGAGACCAGACTCTTCCGACACATCCCATCCCTCTTTCTTTGTACCGTGCTTGATTAAAAAAAAAAAATCATTAAAATCAAATCTCTCTTTTCGAGACTCTATATTGATAGTTCTCTTTCAGTGTGTTCTTACTATATTTTTATTATTTTACCACATAGAATTATTCTATTAACCAGATTGTGATTATTTTTCAATTATTACATTTTAATTTGTCTGATTATAAATTATATGTAGGAGTACATTTCCTTCAGAAATAAAAATGTAGAAAGTATTGTTTCAAAACATGTTTCCTAAAAACAGCTAATTCCATTGGAATTTGGGAATCTTTACTCAGAAGTAACACTTGGTGGTCCTTAAGAGCTTGGTTTTTTTCCTGTTATTTACTTCAGTATTTTCTTGTTTTAAACTCTTAGGCGCATCTGTGTTTGGGTCAATGGTTCTCTTTCCTCTGACTACCACTGACTGATCAACAAATTTTTATTTTAAAAAATAACTTGATTATTATTATCATTATTATTATTATTATTATTATTATCATCATCATTTGGAGAAACAGGGTCTCACCATGTTATCCAGGCTGGTCTCGAACTCCTGGGCTCAAGCAATCCTGCCTCAGTCTCCCAAAGGGATTACAGGCATGAGCCGTCATGCCAGCTTGATCAATAAATTATTCTAGGCCGGGCGCGGTGGCTCACACCTGTAATCCCAGCACTTTGGGGGGCTGAGGCAGGTGGATCACTTGAGATCAGGAGTTCGAGGCCAGCCTGGCTAACATGGCAAAACCCCATCTCTACTAAAAATACAAAAAAAATTTAGCTTGGCATGGCGGCACACACCTGTAATCCCAAATACTCAGGAGGCTGAAGCAGGAGAATCACTTGAACTCGGGAGGCAGAGGTTGCAGTGAGCCGAGATCACACCACTGCACTTTAGCCTGGGCAACAGAGCAAGACTCCATCTTAATAATAATAATAGTAAATAAATAATTCTAAAATGTTTTGGAAATACAATACTCTATAGAAGCCACCAGTGATATTCCATCCCTAGATTTCCTAATGTACCACTAATGAGTCATATGTAAGTAGAAAATGTGATGATTTATATGATCTATATCTAGCAGATATATAGTGAACATGAAGTATTATGTTTTGTTTTTAAGAATCTCTTGAAAATTATGTCACATTTTAAATGGTATTTATCATAGCTATCAGATGCTTCCCAAGTAATTGTTAACATAATTTGGTCACTGCCTTAGCCAGCAGTATGTTCTTTATTCACTAAGTGATTCTTTTGTTATCTATTTCCATATCGATCTTCTATTCAAAGAAACAGTCAAAGTAATTACCAACTATTTGTATTATCAGAATATACTAAATATTTTATAATCCCCAAAGACTAATGTAATTGGAGGGGGAAGCAAGAGTGGAGGGTAATTAGAGAAATTCTATTAGAAATCAGTGTATACTATTATTTTTTTTTTTACCCCTTCAACAATGTCATGGACTGTTGATGATTGCATCAGTTGTGGTAAACTTTGGTAATATGATATGTTCTGTGAGTGTGTGAATAATACATAGCAGATTTAATGTAACTTCCTTACTTTCTGCAATTCCCATACAGGATTGTTTTTTCCTTAACAAATATTTTTATTAAAAATATTTTCCTTGTAACCTTAAACTTAGGATAAATTCTACTCATTATTATCAGTGAATATGATATACTTATTAGGATATAGAGACATGTTTTAGGTTTCTAAATAGGGTATCATTTTTTCCTTTCAGGTTCTGTTTTCACCTTCAAGTTAAAATTAACAAAGGTTTATAGAGAGACAGTAGTAGCAATGATAAAATTAATTGTAGTATATTTCCCCAGACTTTCTTATAAGAATAACATCCTTATTCAATAGATTTTGCCACAGAATAGTGTTAATAGACTTTTTATGGTTTGATTGGGGATCCTAGTCACTATTAATTGTACATTTCTGGATGGAATCTTTTTCTGTGTTTCAGAAAAGTTACTCATTAAAAAAAAAATGTTGACCTAAAACCCATTCCAAAATTGAGGACTAATTCCATTGTGTTTCTCAAGAAATTACATACTGCATAATGTTTATTTTGTGCTTGAAAGCAATTATTAACCAATCTCTTTAAATATGTAATTTTCAGTAACATTTAATGTTTCTGACATTTATTCTTAGATTTTACATTCTCTTTCTAAAATTATGGAACGAGTCTGAAGGAGTGTGACCAAGCAGGAGAATAATCCTTTTAATTATATGATAGTGGTAAATTGTTTTGTGCTCTGGAATAATCCACCAGAAAGATAAAGGAAATAAACTGGTACCCATCCAGCAATAAAATGGGTTGTGTCTACTCCAGAAAACCACAGCAGAGAGCTGGCAGACGTGTGAAACTTTGTCAAACTTTATCAACTACCTTTGAAAAGAGAAGACATTTTTGAGTCAATACTTGGGAAAGAGAACACCCCAAAGATCTGTCTGATATGACGCCTGGCCACTACCGTGAAACTAAAATGTTTGTGTTTTTATTTTAGTGACGTTGTATGCCTCCTGTATTCTCCTGGGAGTGTTCTTGAATAGCAGTGTACCTATATTTTTTGAGCTTTTTGTGGAAACTGTCTACCCAGTCCCAGAAGGAATTACTTGTGGAGTTGTCACTTTTTTAAGTAATATATTTATGGGAGTACTTTTATTTTTTCTCACATTTTATCACACAGGTAAGAAATTTGATTTTTTGTTTACTGTCTAAATGTGTTACAAGAAAAGTTTGGGTCAGTATAGAAGTTTTTATATGGAGAAGTCTCTAAGGCAAATTACTTAATGTGAGCTTGCATTGCCAGTAAAAGAAAAATTCCTCAATTGCTTTTCTTAAAATGCATTCTAGCTCAAGTGCACCCTCGCTTTTCCCTGGCCCGGCCCTGTACTCCCCGCCCCGTGAGTTTCTGAATTAATTAACCGGGGCTGGAGCCCAGGTGATTCAAATATGCAGATTCTCATTGAGAACCTCTGGTGTATTGCTTTTTAAAAACTACTTGGAATCTCTCTTAACACAGGGTGTAATTTAATGTTAGGGGTGTATATGGAGTTTAAAGCCTGATGAACGAGAGGAAGTCACCCAATGTAAGGAATGCTCTAAAATGCAACCTCCAAGAGGCCGAATTGTTTATAGGAATGTTTCTGACAGGGTTATAACTGAAATAATAACCATGCTAACCTCCTTGACTGGAAAACAAATTTTGAAACTTTTTTTTTTTTTTTGAGACAGAATCTCCAGTCCAGGCTGGAGTGCAGTGGCACCATCTCAGCTCACTGCAACCTCTGCCTCCCAGGCTGAAGCAGTTCTCCTGCCTCAGCCTCCTGAGTAGCTGGGACTACAGGCAGATGCCACCATGCCTGACTAATTTTTGTGTTTTTAGTAGAGATGGGGTTTCACCATGTTGGCCAGTCTGTTCTGGAACTCCTGACCTCAAGTGATCCACCCACCTCAGCCTCCCAAAGTGCTGGGATTACAGGCATGAGTCGCTGCACCTGGCCAGAAACTTGCAAAGCCAGTGTGAAACAGAATCCTCCCTGGGTTTTGGACAACTTCTGGCATAGCACTTTCACCCAGCAGCACAAAGTGTCCATAGGATAGATGAATTTCTTAATATAATGAATAGTGCATTAGATTGTTGCTGTCAATCAGTAATGCAGGTAAAGTAGGTCTTTGCTAAACCTGATACAAGTTTGGTTTATCATATGAAGGAGAGTGATATTAATGAAGTCAGAAGACCACTCTTTGTTGTCCTGGAAACACGTGCTTCCATTTGGGAAAAGCGCCGTCACCAGGAATCAGGTTCTTTGCTTCCAATTAGTTTTCTCAACAGCGTGGTCTGACAATCGTTACATATCAGCTTTAGTCCACTTCAGTTATGTCACAATTTAAATTAAGTGGCTTATTGCCTGTCTGTCTGGTAAAGCATCGGAGATGGCTGTGATGCCCCCTGGGATGGTAGAAGCAGTTTTCCAGCCGGTGGGCACAGCTTTGCTTAGTGGTCGGTGCCGCCCAGCAGAGCATGGTTTTTTCTGTCAGCTAGAAATAGAGTTTTGTCCTCCCAGTATTTAAAAAGAACAACAGCAGATGCCAGATAATGTTATCTCCCAATACATCTTTTGCTTATGGTCTCTAGTATATAACAAACACATTTTTATTGATCAGTTTAAGGCAGGGAAGACACCAATAATGGAAACTGCCCTAAACTGTCTTACTGCAACAGAGCTCCGTGCACACCTGACCATTTTGCCTGGCTAGTAGCTTATCTCTGTCACTCTCCTGGGTCCTGCTGCAGTTTTGACTTGTTTAACAGCATCTGGTGTCTGGAGTGAATTAAATGGAACTGACGTCAGTCAGTGCTCATTCCTCATTTTGCAAATTCATAGTGACCAGATACAAGCAGATATTCTATTTCTTTGGCAGAAGGAGCAGAAGAAACACTTAGTACTATTTCTGCCCATTTCTGATATAATCAAGGATTCATCTAGCTGGGAGAAACAAAACTTCCCTCTTTTTGGTTGGTTTCTGACCATGTATTCTTATACATGTCTATATAGATGTTAAAAAGTTTCCACCTAAACTTTGTGACTATTGTGAACAAAAGTGAAACTTATTTTTTAAATAATTTCAATGTTTATTTTAGATTCAAGGAGTACACGTGCAGGATTGTTACATGGGTATATTGCATGACAATGAGGTTTGGGACACAAATGATCCCATCACCCAAGTAGTGAGCATAGTACCCTATGAAACTTTAAATAATCATTAATTTTAATCCACCAAGGTGGTTTCCAGGAAAAAGGTCTCATTAAATTTTGACATTTAGGCAGTTAATGAGAAGATACCTGTGAAAGAGCCTAGTCCAGGGCACAGCTGGCACCCACCAATGTTTGTTTTGTTTCTTCTAGATAATTAGCTGACTGATGCTAGGAATTTAAATATCTAGTCTTCCATTGCAAAGAAATGCTTTTATATGTGTATCTATGAGTGTGCATAATGAATACACGAAAACATCGTCCACATCTCTCTAGGGCTAAAGTTACTAAAACCATGAAATCTGTGTTGAAACTGTTTTCAGTAGGATTAATTGATCTTGCCCTTAAAGTCCTACAGCAGAGGTCCACATTCTTTATGGTCTGAGGTATGATTATACATAAATTGCAAATCTAAAAATTCTGTAAAACTGTTTCCTAACAATAACTGTTAGTTCTGCAGCCTAGTACCCTAAACATTTTATATGATAAACTGAATCCCCTTCCATTAAAGCTAGTGTTCATACGTCATTATTCAGTTATTTTGAAACTTGAAAACTCACCCACAAGTTAATTATATGTCAAAATTCAACTATTATGTGATTAGAAGGCCTGATTTTTTTAGGGATAGGGGGAGACAGGGCCTTGCTCTGTCACCGAGTCTGGAGTGCAGTGGCGCCATTATGGCTCACTGCAACATCAGCCTCCCAGCCTCAAGTGATCCTCCCACCTCAGCCTCCCAAGTAGCTGGGACCACAGGCATGCACCACCAAACCTGGCTAAATTTCTGTGTTTTTTGTAGAGATAGGGTTCCGCCATGTTGCCCTTGCTGGTCTTGAACTCCTGGGTTCAAGCAATCCACCTGCCTTGGCCTCCCAAAGTGCTGAGATTATAGGCATGAGCCACCACACCCCGCCTAGAAGTCCTGAATTTTAATCATCATAAGGATCTGTGGTTTTTTAAGTCACTTTTCAAGGAAGTACTAAACTTCCTGACTAGGGTTTTTCCCCCTACAGTGTGCTATCTGATAAGTGAATACATCAGACAATTTTTAGGGCTATACAGACTAACCCCAAAATGACCGCAATAGAATGCCTTGCCTAGCAAGCTAGGTTCTGCTGGCGATTTGCTTGCAGATTAGAGCCATTGCAGTCATTGAGGGCAAATGTGATTCAGGCTCCTTTACCAATGCCACTGGCTTATTTGGACCCCTGGGTCACAGCGTCTCCACGTCCTATTTCAATTCTGCTTTGGGTACCTGGAACCTTATCAGAAGTTTTTTAGAGTTTTACTGACTTGGATTTTTCAAGGTCACTTTCAAAAAAAATGTTGTTACTTGCTCCCTAATATAAGCATATTTGTAAAACTGAGTTGCTTCCTGTGTTTGTTTTGAGAATCTCATTGAGTTGATATAGCATGGTGATGCTTTATTCTAATAACGTTACATAGAAAAATCAATTTGAGAATGCTCTTATATCCTTTATGTGCTCTGAAATGTATTCTGTTTAATATTCTGAAGTTTGTGTTGTCTGTTACTTTTTGTTCTAGAAGCTTTGCAGTGGGTTTTGGCTAAAAGCATCACGATTTTTATCTCAGTCCTTTCATTTTAAAGTGGCTGACCATGAATGTGAAGCTGTTTTGTCACTCAAAAGATTCAGGGGCCTGGCAGAGGTGGGAGGCGTTGACTAATGGTTACCAGGAAAACAAAGAGCAGGTTCAACAGATGTGGACTAGTGAGAAGTAATTTTATATCTAAGAATTAGAATAATGGAATGTGATGGTAAAATCTACAGGGTAATTGATGTGGAACGAAGATAGCAGGGCATTATCCTGGGAAATCATGGGGTCAGCTGGCTGCTCACCTTGGTGAGAAAGGAAACAATCTTATTAAATCATCATAAAAGAAAATAGGAAGTTGTTTCTGGAGGATGGTAGCTGGAAACAGACAAGTACTTATAAGTGGTAGAAACCGAAAGCATGGCGTCACTGAAGGGAAAGATGAAGTGAAAAGTACAACAGTGCTTCCAGAAGAATAAGGTAAGAGGATGAGCAAAATCCCAATTAATTCAGTCCCAACAGAGCCTCATCATTTGGTGCAGAGCCCACTTCACTGAGTAAGGTCGAGCACCTGTCTAAACTGTAAGTTGGCAGAATGAGTACTGCGACTGCTGTGTAGTAGACAATAGTGGCCCAGCGGAAGTATGGGGCAGACTGTAGGGGCCTGCCTTCAAGTGTGGATTTATATTTTATCTAGTGAAAGGCAAAGGGAAGGAGTATTAGAAAACCATGCTTCTTTTAAAAGTTGAAAAGAATTATAATACGAAAATGTCAGTGGCTCAGGATTCTGTTAGTTCATCTACATCAGGATCAGAAAGGACAGCAGTTGACTTTGCTACTGCCAAGTCAAATTAGATTTTTAGGCAAGTTATTTCCTTGCTTATTAGAGCGCCTAAACAGTGGTTTATGTGAATGGTTTTCAGCAGGAAAATGTAGAGGTTCCTCTATCTCTGACCTTTTCCTTTCTAAAAAGGCAAATAATTTCAAAGAACACTTGCAGTTGACCGAGACAAGCGCATTTACTGAGAAGTGGATTTGACTTTTCAGAGAGAGGAACACAGTAAAAACCAGTCAACAAACCGTGGCGCTAAACAGCAATTATGAGACGTTTTTAGAGATTTCATCTGAAGCTATGTAGAAGAAATGATTTTACAATTCTAATAATAACTCTGAAATAAAAGGTCTGTTTTGGCAATATTTGACAAGTTTCTCAGTTTAAGAAAAGCAAGGACAAGCTGATTGTTGCTATGTGTGTTGCTTTCGTTCCCCATAAAATACAGTCTCTAAGATTTAGCAACTGTCATTGTTGTAAACCGTTTTGTCAATTACCATACTTATCTGTTGCTTGAAATTCGACCCTGAAGTCCAAGTTCTCCCTTTTAATACAAACAAAATGCTATTGTCTATATTTTACTGCTTTTTAATTTTTTACTACTTCTTTTTGACTAGTAAAATTATCAGAAATCCAGGGGTTCTATAGTCAACATAAAAGCAGAAAATGCCCAGTGTGTCATTTCAGGAAACATGAGAATGAAGACCAGATCTCATAGATCACAGCTTCTCTGAGTATTTAGACTATGTTCAATCCAAGTAAAGCAGAGAAAACAGCTTTGCATAAAAATACCATAGAAATACATGTCTTTGTTACATGCTATAGAATAGCATGTCTGACTTTTAAAACATAGTAATTGAGAGGTGGGGAGACTATATTTGTGAGCATATTACAGAAAAAAAGGTATTGTAGCACCTTTTCTTGCCAGTCAGTCTTCTGATTTCCGTTCCTGAGCATAAATTGCTCCTTTAGCCATATGAATTATGGATTAAACTAAAGCAGCAGTGTGGAAATCTTTAGGATGACTTTTGAAGATTAAGGCAGAATTAGCATTTTGTAGAAGTACAAAGGGAAAATACAAACCCATAACAGTGACCAAAAAAGAAAAAAGGCACCAAGGAGCTTATTTTCCTCGTTTATTTTTTTAATTGAAACTGCTGAATGGATATTAAACTAGAAACGTTGTCCCCACCACCTTTACCAACCTCTTTATGCCAAGGAGCTATTCACTTCAGAGCCTTGGGATTAACTGGCAGATGGGATTGGGGTAGAGGAAGGCTGAACAGATGCACAGCCCTAGGGTCCCCGGAGCTCCAGGAAGCAGCTAGAGGCAGCCACAGTGGTCAGTGTGTGTTGATAGCAAATGGCTCAAGATTGTCTTGTTGGAGAGTCCTGAATTCATGAGAGCATTTCTGAAGAACCATGTTCTTGACACATTAAATCAAACAACAACAGAATTGCCTATTCAGATGATGCCTATAGGTTTTCCAGTAATTGGTATCATACATAACCATTCATGCTGGTATAGAAAAAGACTAGAAAGAAATAAGCCAAAATATTCACAGTGATCTCTTTGGGGGCAGAATTATGATTGATTTTTTTGTATGTTTTATTTTTAAATATATTTTCTAATCTATTTTACGGTGATTTCTACTTAATGTTTTTGCTGAGAAATAGATACTTCTATCCAAAATATATACAAGTGTTATCCCAAAATTCAGGTGATTTTCGTATTTGTCTTTTTAATCCATCAGCTGTTTATAAACAGGGACAGGTGATGTGATAGAGGGCACTTAAAAAATAATTATCAAACTAACATTTAAAGGTGATTGATTTTTTTCTTTGAAGTAATTTATTTTGTAACCAAAGTCAAGGTGGATTAAATTGATGAAAAGTTATGAACAATATTGATTAAAAATATTCCACATGGAAGCCCCGTCATATATTACACACATCACTTAGTCTCCAGATTGTCACTGTTTATTGAAAGTCAGTTTCTAGGCCTTCCAGGATGCATTTATTATAAGTACTTTTCAATGCAGAGCAGACCCCTTCCGGCATACAGGTGGTGGTCTGCTGGTGATACATGAATGTTTAAAACTGCATGTTTTTTGTCTTACAGAGTTGTCTTGGTTCAACTGGTGCCTTCCCGGGTCGTGTTTGCTTAGTCTCCTCCTCATTCTGTGCTTCAGGGAATCCTATGACAGACTCTATCTTGATGTGGTTGTCTCCGTTTAATAGCACAGACTTGAAGGAGTTTAAAAGGAGGCTGGAAATCAATACTGCACACTGCACATTTGCTCGGAATTGCACATCTAACAGAAAAAGAGGGAGAAGAAAGAAACTTCATTCAGAGGTTTTGTTAGGTTACAGATTATCACATTAATTTAATTACTACTAGGTAATAATAATAATGGGAGACTTGAGTGATAATAGGGGATTTTAAAACTCTACAGATGGCATACCTGTGCCTGATTCTGGGGTTGGAAGTGTGACTTCTTACACATAAAGCACTACCTAAGTAATACTCTCTCTGTTTTGTGCCAGTGCTAAACTACTGATTACTTGTAATTATGAAAAGAAATAAAGGGTGTCTATCACATGAAGATAACGCCTTCCCTAAGTCACATATCAGAATAGGAAGATATGCCACTAACTTCTAAAGAAGTTCAAACCCTGTATCCAATTTTAATGATAAAATAGCCAAGAGGCATATTGATGATAGAAATTAGCCATGTGTACACTACATTTTTTCTAATAAAGCCATTTCTTATATGACTCCTTATTTTAATCAGGTCAGAAGCCCTTGGCCATCTTTACTATGGTGATCAGGTGCTTTCCAGTGACTTCCGAGCATAGGCACTGTGTCTCCATCTCAACTTATCCTTGTTTCTGTGAAATACAATTTCATCTACTAGGCCCTTAAATAATTATGTGAGGGTGACTAAATGTTTAATATAATTACATTAAATATTGTATGAAAAATGTAATTCCATTAGGATCTAGCACTTTGTTACAAATGAAATGACAAGTCACATAGACATACTGTGTCTTCTGCCTGTATATGGTGGCATGAGATGTAACGTCCAGAGCCAACCATTATTTACCAGGGTTAGGTTTTATTCAGTGACCCTAGTTTAAAAATAATAATTTATCACATTGAAACTTTCAGCCCTGTGGAATGATTTCTGAATTACATCCTGTGTTTCAGCTTAGGTTGTAAAATACTCCGTTCTCTGTGGAGTCAGCATATTTGAGAGGGCAGTGTTTTGCCAGTACCTATCTTCTTTCTACAGATGATAGCTTTTTAAAAAGTAAGAGTTCCACATTGGGTAGCTCTCAGAAACAGATTTCACTGTGACGTAAAATACGCTGCAGTGGGAGTATGGTATCACCACTATTCATATTTACATCATTCCCCTCACACACAGAAACCAACCCTTTTCCCAAAAAGTCAAGAATACTACTATACCTTTATTATTCTCAGCTTCCTCCAGCCCCTCTTCTTGTTTTTCCTCACTTGAAATTGTACCTTCATTGTCAGCTAAGTATATATACTTTTGTGTTTTTCTGGACAGAGTGCAAGTGGCTCTTACTAGCCAAGGTGGTGAAGTATGGTTCAGGAAAGCTGGGCAACACTGGGCCCTGCTCCTCTCTGCACCTGTGCACGCCATGACACACCCATATGCAGATCCCCAAGTCTCTCTCCCCTCCCCCTTAGCAAGTACAAGGCTGTGCATTAACTCACCTCTGTGCCAGAGAAGCATCCTTAGAAGTTGCTTGGCAACTTCTAAGACCCTAACTTGTGAAACTAGGGAAGTAAGAAACCGTTCAAATTTAACATCTGTCTTCAGTCATCTTTAAATCATCTGTCTTTATAAACACCCTGCTCACATAGCAGAAGGACTGAAGGAACTAAGGAACTTGCTAAAGAGAAGAAAAAAACAAAAGCTAGACTTAGTTCCAGTTAATTCTGTCATTCTTCTGAAATAAAAATGAAATAAAAGGAAGGCAGAAATCTTTTTTTTTTGAGACAGGGTCTTGCTTTGTGACCCAGGCTGGAGTGCAGTGGCATGGTGCGATCTCAACTCACTGCAACCTCCACATCCCAGGTTCAGGTGATCCTCCCGCCTCAGCCTCCCAAGTAGCTGGGACTACAGGCATGCACCACCACGCCCAGCTAATTTTTCTGTTTTTAGTAGAGACAGTGTTTCTCCATGTTTCCCAGGCTGGTCTCAGACTCCTAAGTGATCCACCCACCTCAGCCTCCCAAAGTGCTGGAATTACAGGTGTGAGCTACCATACCAGGCCAAGAAGGCAGACTCCTTGAAAATGATTCAAAACCAGCCATTAAGGATATCCACAGACCATGAACCAGATGCTAAATAAGCACCACCCCTTCCTCTTCGGAGGGAATGCAGAAAGGAGAGGGAAGAATTATAAGGTATTTGGTTTTAGTCAGAACTATTATGTTTGAGGATGTTATGGTATAAAGTTCTGCTATAGTAAGATTTCTTCTGTAGAACATTTTAATTATGGTTAATTGCACTTTTTTTTTAAGGGACAGGATCTGACTATGTTGCCCAGGCTGGACTCAAACTCCTGGACTCAAGTGATCCTCCCACCTCAGCCTCTCGAGTAGCTGGGACTACAGGCATGCACCACCACACCAGGCTTAATTCTTCTTTTAACACAAAGTAGAATAACACTTTAAAAGTATTACCTGAATGACTGATTAGTTCAAAACATCCCAAGTGGGTAGTGATTAAAAATTCTTGCATTGTTCAGAATTCTTGTTTTTAGAATACATGAGGTGAGATGAGTCCCTGTATTTTGTTTGTATGTTCTTACCCCTCCAGCAGGTAATTGTTCTAATTACAAACTGCAGCTGTTTTAAGTGATCAAAAATTTCATATACCAAACCTGACAGGAAGGGAACCAAAAGGCTTGGGGGTGGGGAGAAGATTACGCATTGTTTACTTGAATATTGCAAATCATATTTTCTTTTTTTTATTTCTATCATGCATCAAAATAGACCAGCTGCTTTCTTTACACTTTCTAACCATTATAGAATCCTAATGAAATGTTACAGCTGAAAGAAATCTTAACCCTTCACTAATCCAAACCCTCATTTTAGAATTTATAGAAATGATTCTAGAGAGGTAAAGTACAACTGAGGCTCACAGTTTCTGACTCCCAAACCAGGCGTTTTTTTCCTACCTCACAGAATTGCAGCTTAATTTAGACCATTTTGGGTGTGCATGAATACCTTCCATGTTCAGAAATGATAGGGCTTAAGAGTAAGCCTCCATTATTGAGTATGGGAAGTACAAGGATTAAGTTGAGGTGACTATTTGGTTTATAAGTAAAATTCTTTTTTCTCCATCACTATCCTGTAGGTGCTCTGACAGCTCTTAGCTCTTGGGTTGCAATGACATCATGTAAAAAGATGCCGATGAATAATTCAGTCCCATAAACTATGAATTGGTAAGGACATGCTGTAGTGCAAGTTCCCTGTGGCTTATCAATTAATACTTCACAGTTTATGGGAAGAAGCATTTTTTTATATGATCCCTGGTGGAGGTATAGGAACAAGACAGTTGTACACACAAATGCGTTTCACTGGAGGATGGAGCTAATAACGAGAGAATCAAATACAAATGGAATTTTGTATATTTAAATATATATGGCCTGAGGGCCAAGTTTTTTCATAGATCATATATTCGTGTTTAATTATGGACAATGTTTACAGCTTGTTTTTATGAAGGCCTTCTAATGAGAGATCTAAGCTAAGGGATTTTAAATTGAAGAGATTAAATCCCCATCTACTTAACTTTTAATTAGTTTTTTTTTTTTTTTTTTTTACTGTTTTACTAAAATCCAGGCATTCGTCTTACTGTTTGCGTAAGTACAAGCTTCACTTTAGGCTCAAGACTGAATAAAAATGCTTAGCAAATTTGCTTTAAATTAGTGTTTAAAAAATCACATTGCGCATTTGTCCCTGAAATCAGTACAGAAATTACTACCATTTTGCCATATTAAGGCAAGTACTAAAGCTGTGATATGAAGAAAATGTCATATTAAAAAAGAAACGCAGGAAACTATGAGAACATTTTATCAAACTTATTTTATGAATATAGGAGAAAAATGCAATTCCACTTTGATTTGGAATTATATTCATGCAGAAGAGACAAGATAGTTTATTTCTTTACTATCAGACAGTGTGCTGGTCTGTTAGGAAATGTGAGCAATACTCAGAGGGGACGTGTCTGGGCGGTCTTAGAACAGGGCTTTACAGTGGGCTTTGGGGTGCTTTGTGCTCAGCAGAGGCAGGGTGGCCTGCCCACTCAGCAGACAGCTTGGCTCTCGAGCTCTCATTTCCTCATGTGTCCTTCTGGTTCAGATGGAACCTCAAACTTAGGAGAGGCTTCCAGGAACTAATACAAAGGCCCTTAGGGGTCCCTTGAGGGTGTCATCTCTGACCAGGGGGATGGGAGTGATACAGGCAGTTACATGGCCCTCAGTCTCTGATTTACATTTGTTTGTGGTCAGGATTTAGATCACTTTATGATTTTCTGAGGCTCTGACTCGTCAGATACCTTTCTCAACCCTTGGATGAATCTGACCTCAGCTCTATCCCTGAGACCTTCCACTTTCTTGAACTGACTTTCTGACAAAGGCTTCTTCACCCTCAACCCCTCCCCAGGGTCCCTGGCAGAAATCCATTCTCATTGTGAGTAGGAAGTAAGGCCATACGCCCAGTCTTTCCTCTCCTGAACAAGACACTAGCAAGCTCAGAACATGAGTAAGTCCAGGTGCTCCAGAAAGATTTAACAGGTCTTCTCACATCTAAGTCTTAGAAGTTCAAGTATTTCCTTGAAATGGGAATTACAAAGGTCTCTAACAAGTTTCTATAGTTATTACTTGTTGCATTTTTAGAATATGGGCTAATTGCTTTATGTGGTCTTTTGGTTGTGCTCTAGAATCTGATATGCCTCACACAGTAGCTTTCCATCTTAGCCCACTCTCAAAAAGAGAGAACAAAAAGCTACCCAGCCCCAGCTGTTCTGTTCATTCAACAAGGGAGAATTAAACTTTTTTTTAACCTAGCTAAAAAATGAAAGAATAGAATTGATTTCAGTAGCTTTGATGAAATGATCAAAACACATCAAGCTATTTTAACTCTAAACGTGCTTGCTGGACATAGTACATTGTAAGGCTTGGGATGCCAAAGGGGATACCAGAAAATAAACCCAAATATCACAGAACTCTTCGCATTCCCTACTTTATAAATTCTTCTGATTTATAAAGGCAGCTTCTGCAACCTTGAACAAAATGGCAAGGATAACTTGGAGAAACTGTCAGTTTACCTTAATGTTAGAAAATGATACTTCTTTTAAAGTACTATTTAATTTAGACTTCATCTAATTCAAATTGGCTTTCCCATTTACCCAGAAGGATCATAGAATCAAAGAAATGATCTAATTCAGCCACCTCATTTTACAAATCAGTAGAGAACCTTTTAGGTTAAATGACACAGCCAGGTTTTGGCAGATCACTCGGCTCCTAGACTAGCATTCTATCCCTAAATGATCAATGTGTTAGCCATAAGTAATTCTTTTAAAGTGTTGAAAATTACATGAGAAATACATGAGTGTGTAACTATTATAAAATAGCACAGGAATAGAAAGTAAAGTCTACCTCCATACAAACATGCTGTTTAATCTGTTCTCTCTGGAGGGAAGCATCATTCATTCTTTCAGAGGAAACTTGTATATGCATTTACATATCTATGTCTAAAAACTCGGGGGGCATTTAAAATCAAGTCACCTAGCAATCTCTTTCTTGGACCATATGAGTTTCTGAGATCCTTATTTGTCTCCCAGATGAATCTGCCAAATGTAGCATATTGTGGTTAATATAGATGTTTCATAGACCTGCTTATGTACCGTCAGGCTCTATCATATTCTAAAGTTCAAAAGTGAGCTCCAATATGCACTATTGTGTTGAGTTCCAATATACACTATTGTGTTTTCTTACTGGAAATACAATTTCTGTTCTTAACACTATGAACTAAGCTCCCTGTACTGTGAGAAGAGAAAGTGAATAACCGACCTACAAAATCCATATAAGTTTCCTCGACAGGGCTTGCTTGGCTTCCGTCTCAGCAGAGGCACACAATATTGTAGAAAACAGAAGTCAAAAGAATAATCTTGTGCAATATATATATATATATTTTTTTTTAGGCAGGGTCTCACTTTGTCACTCAGGCTTGAGCGCAGTGGTGTGATCTCAGCCCTACAGCCTCAATCTTCCAGGCTCAAGCAATCCTCCAGCCTCAGCCCCCCAAGTAGCTGAGACTATAGGTGGTGTATACCACCATGGCCAGCTAATTTTTTTATATTTTTTGTAGAGATGGGGTATCGCCATGTTGCCCAGCCTGGCTTGTGCAATTTCATTTTTTAAAAAAATAGCTAATGGAGATTCTGATAATTCTTATCGTTCCCTGGTCAACTTCTGTGTCTTTCCTAACTTTCAGGCTGTCAGTAGAAATGATGAACTGTAGCAGGCCAGGAGTTCAGCTTCATTTGGTCACTTCTTTCTTTCCTGTCTTCTTGCCCATGCAGCTTTCCCCTTTCTGGTGTTGTCTTCTTATTTCTGACCATGCTTGGGAGCGAGCTATGTGACACCCAGATTTTCTGAGTTGCCAGCAGTGGAGAGGAGAGACCCGGGCAAGCAGATTCTTCATGGACCCTACTAGAAAGGACAGAGAAAAAGAGCACTGGTATAGGAGCCCACGAGCCTGGCTCTTAACCCTGGCCTGGTGACTTCAGCTATTTGACCTTGAGCAAGTCACTTCATTTCTCCTTTAGCAACATCTCTAAAATGAGGGAGTGAACAAAGATGTTCCCTTAGGTTTCTTCCAATTCAGAAATACCAGTTCATTCTTATTTAAATATGAACATGACCAAGGCATGTGCAGTCTGTAAAGCTGGAGAGCTGCCCAGCACCATCGTGTTTCCATTTGTGCAGTAGCCCCCTCACGTGAGCCCTGTACGTGAACATATGAAATCTTATGCTGCATCCACATTCAGTAAGAAGAAATTGCTTTTTCAGTGTCTGTGGGAGGAGATAAGCTGCAGGTGCTGTTTATTTTCCCAAAGGACTTTATATATGAAACGCAGGCTTTATTAAATTTATCAAATGCAATAAGAGAAAAATCTGTCATCTGATGTTAAGATAGCATTCTGGGAGCCGGGTCGGGGTACTGTATTTGCTCGCCAGAATCAGATCAAACCAGATACGAGTCCTTTGGTGTGGCCGGATTCATTATGAGGCAGCATGGGTTTGCACCTGTAGAAATCAAAACTGTTGGGTCAGATAGGAAAGCCAATCCTTGAACTTACATCTTTAGTTGAGGCATCAAAGAATTGTAAGTTGCTTTGCAATGATGCCATCTCCACATGGTCAGATTCTTCCAGTACACTGTGCAGATATTTTACAGAATAAGAGCAAAGTTTCAGCATGTCAAGGAATGATCTGTACTCAAGTGTTAGTAAACAAGGCTCTTTTTTTTTTTTTTTAATGTTAGTAAACAAGGGGTTTTTTTTGTTTTTGTTTTGTTTTGTTTTGTTTTTGAGACAGAGTCTCTGTCATCTAGGCTGGAGTGCAGTGGCACGATCATAGCTCGCTGTATCCTCAGACTGCTGGGCTCAAGTGATCTTCCTGCCTCAGCCTCCTGAGTAGCTAAGACTACAAGCGCATGCCACCACCCCTGGCTAATTTGTTATTTTTTGTGGAGAAGGGGTCTCACTATGTTCCCCAAGCTGGTCTTAAACTCCTGGACTTAAGCAATCCTCCCACGTCAGTTTCCCAAAGTGTTGGGATTACAGGCGTGAGCCCCCATGCCCGGCCAACAAGACTTCCTCGTGACTACAATATGAGCATAATATTAACAGCTGTGAGAGAGAAGTGAACCGGAAGACCAGCCTCAGTGTCAGGAAGTCTGGGTCTCTGTCCTCTGTACGGCTGCCAAGCAGCCTTGGGGCTTTGGGCAAGTCATCTGTTCTCTCTGAACTTTGGCTTCCTCACTTCTAAAATAGGAGGGTCAGAGAAGATGTTTCTTTTTGCTGAAAACTTTTACAGTTCTGTGATCCACACCTCTTGGTCACACACAGCCGAAAGTAGAAAACGTGAATGCAATACTTTTCCACCAGTACTCCTAGTTTATACATTATATTTTTAAACCAACAAGGAACTTCTACAAGGCCCTGTTAGTGATGTGCTACAGGTACCAGCATTAGGGAAACTTTCAGACTGTTATATCTATTCGTTCCTTTGTCCATGTTTACTTCTATTCATTCTGTATACAGAGTAATTATATATGTACAATTACATGGCAGTGAAAGATAAATCAGAAAAACAAAGAATTTGTTTTGTTTTGTTTTTTTGAGACAGCACCTTGCTCTGTTGCCAGGAGTACAGTGGCGCAATCTTGGCTCCCTGCAACCTCTGCCTCCCGGGTTCAAGGGATTCTCATGCCTCATCCTCCCGTGTAGCTAGGACTACAGACATGTGCCACCACACCCAGCTAATTTTTGTATTTTTAGTAGAGATGGGGTTTTGCCATGTTGGCCAGGCCAGTCTCGAACTCCTGACCTCAAGTAATCCGCCTGCCTTGGCTTCCCAGAGAGTGCCAGGATTACAGGCATGAGCCACCATGCCCAGCCAGAAGGTTTTTAAAAAAATAAAGACACTCCTGAACTAACAATTACAAAGAGCTAGTGACAGTTTCCCAAATAATTATGCATAGTAGGAGCCCATATGTTGTCCTCATATCATAAACCATAATTGATTTCGAGGAAAAGACATTCTGCCCCACTGAAATTCCTTTCATGAGGAAGACCTGGATCTGTTTGGAGGCACAGAATTAATTTTAGCATGAGGAATCCAAACCCTTCCATCATTCCGTGGCTGAGGAATGGGTTATTACTCCTATGGGAGACTGGGAATGTTGTTGGTACCCCAGCTTTCTCTTAAGACAAAATTTAACAAATGCATACGTGCTAAGATGCATATACTTACAAGGCTTTGTGGGTCTCCTTTCTAAGGGGAATTTGAATACTAACAAAGACTAAACACCAAAAGGGGGCTTTCTAATGGTAGAATTTGGGATATCAGCTAGCCACATAGAGCAGAGCTACTTTGGGGGCTGGAGACTGCAGAAAGCCTTCAGGTTTCTACCTGTGAGTAAACCGAATCACACTTGATGCATTGCTAGTGAAGTCCCAGCCCCCTGACCCTTTGCAGAAACCCAAAGAATGCTAAAAAGGGCAGGTTTTAGTTCCTGCCAATTGTTTCATTTACTACAAATGTCCCCAGTTCCAAATTCACTTCCCTCCCCACCAGAAATAGGTCATTTTGGAGGCTTATGAAAATTAAGCATTAAGAAAATCCCGCCTCCATCCTAATACATTGCATCCACAAGTCCCAAACAAAATCACTTCCTTGGCCTACACACATAACTACCTGTTTCTGTTTAGGTCTGTGACTCAGAAAGTGCCTGGAAGAAGTCATGAGAGGGGGTCGATCCCATCTTACCTGCCATAGGAAGAATAGGGCCTGCTTAGTAAAGTTCAGTGTGTGTGTTGGGGGTGGTGGTTCTTAGTCCTTCCTTGAATTCACTGAGTCGCATTGCACTACCCTTCCTTGTCAATGAGTTGTTGCTGAGGAATTATTGTAGTAAGTAATACAGGTGTTCCCAGTGAAGCCATCCCTCTCCTCCAAACCTCCGCTGTCCTTTGGGTTTTGGCTCCAGGATCCTTGCCCCATGTCCCAAAGAATCCCCACCCCCAGGCCTCCCTCCTCTTTTGCCAATTGTACCTGACCTTTTCAGGAAAAAGAAATCAATTGATACCTTAGTCCTAATGTTTGACCCTTTTCTATCTCAGAATAGAGAAGCCCCCATATTTGTTCTTTTTTTACTCAAGCTTAATATAGACCACCTAGGCACAGAAGCTCCATGCTATATTCTGTTGCCTATAATTATCCTTCCATCTAATTGGGAAAAGGTTACTCTATTGAACCAACTGCTGATTCCCTTACCTTTTCACTCTTTTGTCAGTATTCCTTTACCAGTAAATTATTGGTTATCTAGGTCCTGAAGTTTCATTCATGTTTTCTTTTTTAAAGCTTTAATTTTTCTTAGGAAAACTGTTTCTCTCATCTTAAAGCAGACTATATGATCTTTTCTATTCTACTTTGTAATATAATTTGAACATAATGAACACTCTAAAGTCAGACATGGATTTTATCATAAAAGCAGATCATATTAAGATTTTTTAAAAAAAGAACCAGGATTGAGGAATCTGTAGCTAATAATTTAATAATTCACCAACATGTTTTGGGCTCCCACTTCGTGCTGGCCACTGGGCTAGGCACTGAGGATGCAGAAGCAAACAAATCAGCCTCCTGGCCCGCAGATTTGCATTCCAGTGAGTCCATTCATAAAAACTAACTCAGAGCCAGCAACACCCACCCCCCAAAGGGCTGTTGGAAGCTTTGTAGCTCATCTGTACAGCTGTCTTGGTTCCTGTGCAGGATCTTACTCTCTTGGGAAAATATGTTCTAAATCCTGTTTCCTTGGGCCATTAAAAATCCATGCTGTCCCTAATCAATATATAGTTATGTGTGACCTTCATAGAATTAAAAAATGCCCCCGGATAGCCTTTGAAGGGAAAGGCAAATAAATCTGCTTTGATGGCTTGAAAATAAGTGAAAAGGTTTTTAGGGAAAGCTAACAAGCTTTCGAAGATTTCAGATCTGCCAGGATTCATTCATTAAGGCATGGGATTAGGCCAAAAGAGCCTCCTACCAAGGGAGAGACAGGGATCATGTAAGGAGATCTGTGAGACCGCAGTGGAAGAGGATTGAAATAGAAGCCAGACCTGTAGACGTATTTGTTAATATGTGTGCCGAGCCAAAGTACAGGAGGAGGCTTGGAGGCATGGAGCTGTGGTGGAAGCAGGTTCTGAAAAGCAGAACTCTGAAGCTGGCTCATTCTCACCAAGTCATCTGGCCCAGCCTCCCGCCTCCAAGCACATCCTGCCTGCAGAGGGTCTGGCTAGCTGCCTTTTCATCTCTCGAGGGATGGAGATTCTACAACCTCCCTCTATCATCAGTTCCAGAGCCACTCCCCTTTGCACTAGAAGTTCTTTCAAAGAATGAGGGTGTGAGGGAGGGAGGGGTCAAGAAACAGAGTGACAGGGGAAACAGGCAGAAGAAGTCAGGGCAAAGGACCCCAGCATGAAGAGTTGTGGAGCTGGAGGTGGGGAAACAGCCTGGCATCTCACACTTCCTTCCTTCTCTTAAATGTGAGCAGCTGACTCCAAGGCTTGTGGAAACTCTAGAAGGTAGAACCAGCCATCTGGGGAAGCTGGCCTCACAGATGCCCCGTCTGGCATAGTGGAGGTTCCTGTGCTCTGAGGACGCAGTGTAAATCTAGACATACACTGCAGCCTGGGAAGAGTTGTGTTTTCTTCAAATGTCTTTAAATTTCACAATCACCCCTCTAAAGAAATGTTCTCTGATTGAAGGCATGCCTTCTATACCTACTTTATTGTGTTTCATGCATTCTGCCAGAGTAATTGCTTTTCATATCAGTTCTTGGATGCAGAGAAATCTCTGGTAGTCTAAGGGGATTTCAATCCAAGTAAAGCTACTATCTCTTATTCCATCCAGACTTTTCCATCTGCCTCCGCTCTCTCAGTCACATACCTAGAAGCAAGCCAGGAAGCCTGTCCAACCAAAATCACTCTCCAAAGCCCAAGCACTTTATTGTTCTCCCTGTCTGTTCTCGAGCCAAGGTGTATTTGGCCTCATTTTATGCTATTAGTTGTCTGGCTTTCATGGCTCTGCACCACATTACAGTCAGAGCAGGAAGGCCGGCAGTGGAGATAGAATGATGGCAAAAACCCAGAGCAGAGGCCTCTGCTGGCGAGGGAGCCTGCAGCACTCTCCACACTGGTGGATCCTAGCATGCCCAACAGACCCCCATCCCTTCCCCTCGGCCTTGGGCCTTGAGTCTCATTCCAATTCATCCCCTCCCCTTTCCCTCATTCCAGTCCCAGGCGACACTTGATGCGCCTGACTTCTTTGAAGAGGATATCAAGAAGTGAAGGAACAAAGTCCTTTTCTGTTCGGTATCTGGGTCCATCCTGGAAAAAGTTTTTGGCAGAAATGGCTGCAGTGGAACCCTCTGACCGCCAGAGTGAAATAGTGCTCCAGCAGGCTGCGGTAGACTCGCTGCCAGAGTGGGTCAGGACTGTCCCAGAGGACAGGGTCATCTCTTGAGAGTCCTCCCAGCTCCAGGGCCTGATTTTAAAGCAGTAACACTAGGATATAGGTTATGTACAGGCTCCTGGAAGGCAGGTGCCGCAGCTCCTGTGACACCCCATTGCCTGAGCAAACTTCTCCAGTACGAGAGATAAAGCAAGTATGAATGGGTGCGGGGGGGGGAGCTTAAAACCTGCCACACTGAGACTCGATGCCGGGGGCCATGCACCCGCTCTGCCGCCTGCTAGGTCTGTGCAATGGTCAGAGCAGGGGTGTGTGATGAGTTCAGCTCCCAAGCATATCCACACTTAGGAAGTGTTCTGTGTGTTTTTAAATAATCCTTACCATGTAAAGATTGTATTACATTTGTATACAAAATTTTTTTGCATTTTACTTTTGTAATATTTGGGGTTTTATAGATTTTTATTTTATGGCCAAGTATACTTTTGTAAGGAAATGTTGAAGTCTTGAGTATTTTTATTCTTTTAAAAAACTATAGTTAGTGTCAACTGTGAGCACTGATAAATATTATTCATGTGTGGTTTTCTTTCTTTTTAATCCAGACTTTTTAAGAAACCGTTTTGGCATAGAGTTTTACTTAAAATGCTGCTTCATTTTACATATTGTGAATACTGAAGATTCTAAAAAATAAAGATGCATTTAAAATCTCTGTGCTGTTCCATTGTAGAAATGGTAATGTGCATTGCTTTGCCAAAGTGGTAATTAAATGTTTAATGGTTTAGAACTCCTAGTTCACAATAGGGCTTCTCGTCATCACTCACAGCGTGTGAGCTTCCAAATAAGCCGCCATTTCTTTGGAAAACGCACGCACTTAGGCATGGCGATCTCCTGTTCCGTTAGGAAATACGGTTATGTTGACATTATGGTTACTGTGCCTGTGGTTTTGCAATAAACATGTATTGAAAGCACTTGTGATAACGTGGTCCGCATTTTGTTTTTAATCAAACTCCAAATGGCAGTAGAAGTGGAGCCAAAGCTTCCTGAGCGTTCGGGCAGCAAGATGTGGTGAGAAAAAAAACATGAGCAAGGAAGCAGAGGCGGCTGGGCCAAATCCTTCTCCTCCGCGACAAGCGCGGAGACGGGGATTCCTTTCTCTCTTTTGGAAATCCCCTGTCCTCATTCATTTAAGAAACATAAAATCAAGGAGGGGGATAATTACATTTACCTTTGCCTGGATTTTACGATGTTGGAATAGAGTGAGGAACACAAAGCTCCTGGCACATTTTGATTGCCTCATACGTGTTCCTGGCCTTCTTCCCTCCCTTCCCTCTTGAGTCTTCAGCATCTATTCAATGAATGCTGGTTGGGTGAACACACAGTGTATCTATCTTAATGCCATATAGGAAACAGAATTCTTACCCTGATTTTTAAAAATAATTTTTCCATTATAAAATAATACACAGGGCCAGGCACATGCCTGTAATCTCAGCACTTTGGGAGGCTGAGGCAAGAGGATTGCTTGAGCCCAGGAGTTCAAGGCTGTAGTGAGCAGTGATCGTGCCACTGTACTCCAGCCTAGGTGACAGAGTGAGACCCTGTTTAAAACAAAAAACAGTTATTAAAGATTTTTAAATACAGAAAAGTATAATGCTTTCTTCTTGCTATAAACGTCTTTTAATATAGTACAGATTGTACTGCGTTTTTGTTTTATATTCTTAACATTATATCCTGAACATTTTCCCATGACAAGGGAAACTTGGAATTTAAAATTTCATTTTATTGTTGGACATTAAGGTTGTTCCTGAGGAGACCGATTCTGGGGAATACATCATTGTATATTTATCCTAGTTTCTGATGATTTTCTTAGAAAAGATATCCGGAAAGCACATTACTTTGTTCAGATATGAAGACTTTAGCTCCCACTATGAGTCCCCAGGTTAGTTCTTTAGCCAGCCCCATAGGGTCCACTAGAAAATGAATGCATTTCAGGATTCTGCTCAGGTGAGAATGGTGACAGTAGAGTGAGTCGCACTGACCTCTCCTTCCCCTTCCTATTCTTTTCTCTACTTAGGGTACAAACCATATGCCCTTGATGTGAATGGGCCCTGTTTCAACTCTTTAGTTCTTATATAAAACACTGGACTTGATAGTGGGGTGCAGTGGCTCACGCCTGTAATCCCAACACGTTGTGAGGTCAAGACGGAGGATCACTTGAGGTCAGGACTTGAAGACAAGCCTGGGCAATGTAGTGAGACTCCATCTCTACCAAAATAAAAACTTAAAACACACATGACTTGATGATCTTTAAGACCGTTCAATTCTTAATTCTAGCAAGAGACAGAAAGGAGACAATGTAAGAAGGGCTGGAGGAAGGGAGGCAAATTCTCATTTGGATAAATGGAGAAGGGGAGGCCCTATAAGGGATACTTTCATTTTTCACTAGCGGTGTCTTAGAGAGTTGTTTCATGCATAATTTATTGGATGGGTATCATTTGTTCCCTAAAGGATGCTAGGTTATATTTTCGAATTTTGTCAACAAAGCAGTCTTTATGAAGCTGAAGATCATACTTCTCACATTTACTTTGACATGTCTGTGACTGAGATTGCGGAAACAGGCCTGAACCCCCAGTGCTTAGCTCAGTAACAGTGGTGATAATTTTGGGTGCTTGCTCTATGCCTGATACTGTTCTAAGCACTTTCCATGCCTCAGCCTCACGGCAAACCCAGAGTAGATTCTATTATTAGCTCCATTCTGCATCAGAGGAGAAAACTGCCCCAGGTCAAATAGCTGGTGTGCAGTAGAGCTGGGTTTGAGCCCAGGCCATGTGGCTGCTGCAGAGCCCCAGGTTCTAACCAGGAAACAGTAGGTGCTGGGTAGCCCTTTGTCCAAATGTGGAGGGAAGGGGGTTTTCCGAGGGCCATGTATTTGTACCGGCTGCCCTTTGTGCTACACAAAGTCCTTTAATCAATTTACTCTTCTCAGAATCCCTGCAAGGTAGGTGTCACCACCCCCACATCACGCAGCACACAGCTGCTCAGTAAATGGTGGAGCCGAGTTCAGAAGGCCAGGGTCATCCCTCAGCATCAGGGGCCCTCGGATCAGGGCGAGGGGCACAAGAGGCTCACAGGCACGAGAGACTGAATGAAAGCAAGAACTGCCTTTCCTAAAACTGATCGAAGACAGCTCCTGCTGTAAAGAGGTCATGGCTGTGTTCTGCTTCCCACTTACCCTTTCACCTTCTCCATGTTCCCACTTCACAAGCAACAGATGCATCTCTCACACCTAGCAGCACGGCTGCAGAGGTCCTGGATGTAAAAAATAAAAATAAAAAAACTCATAGTAAAATTAAAACCTCCTCACTGCCAGAAAAACGTGGGAGAAGACGATTAAGAATGTGCATCCACGGTACCTCTTACAACAGTTGTCATGATGAGTCCAGGGTAGGGCTTGGTATCTGTCCCTTTTCTGTATGTATTTCTGTCCCAGACAATGTGGCATTAGAGATGGGGTGCTTTGACTCGGGATGTTCAGGATTCAGAAGGATTATAGAGTGGAGGAACAGAAAGGATGGCAATTGTTATTTAATAATCTTACTTCTCCTATTTCCCAACTACTGCGAAAGATCGCCAAACCTCTGAAGGCAAGGAGGGCATCAGTGAGCAACCATGAGGGCAGCAGGACCTTGTTTCTTCCACGTGACACCTAGGTCAAGGCTGCATGCCTTATCTAACTATATTCCGGGTTGGAATAAAACATGCTGCTTTTGAGCTCATCCTCTCTGCCTCTTCACCATTCTCAGTAGTAAGGAGGAGCTTCAACAGTACTTTCTTCTCTGGTGCCTTGGTCTGTGTCCCAGAGGCATCCTTCAGAGTATTGCAAAGAGGCGAAAGTAGGAAGTTCCCTATTCCTTACTGTACAGATGAATCCTACACCTTCGAGTAAAAGGAACATTGTAAGAGATAAGTTTGTATTTTACATTTTCTTGGACATTTACTCACACTTTTCTAACCACTTAATGAAGGTACAGTTGACATACAGTTAGCCTCACATATTTGAAGTGTAAAATAAAAGTTTTGACAGGTGCACACCCATGAATCCATCACCACCATCAAGATAGTGAACACATCTACCCCCTTTACCTTCCCTATCACCCCTCCTGTCTCCATACCCCCTCCCCAGGCAGTCACGATTTGCTCTCAGTCACTATAGATTCATTTTTATTTTCTAGAATTGTATATAAATGGAATCATACAGTATGCCCTGTTCTAATTATTTTTCCTGGCTTCTTTCACTCAGCATAATTATTTTGAGAGTTATTCATGATGCTGCATGTATCAATAGTTTGTTCCTTTTTATTGCTGAGTTATATTCCATTGTGTGGATATATCATATATCACAATGTGTGTATCCATTTATGTGCTGATGGATATTTGCATCCTGTGCAGCTTTGGGCTCTTATCAATAAAACTGCTATGAGCCTTTGTGTACAAGTCTTTGTGTGGACTTATGTTTTCCTTTGTGTTGGGCAAAAACCTAGGAATGGAATGGCTGATCATATAGTAAGCATATGCTGTTGAACACAAATTATAGCAACCTGTTGTTTTGGACTAAGCTCCTGCACCAAGCCCCAATGAACCACTCTAAAAGTCAAAATGGAGTCACTCATGCTAAAGTTCCATATCACCAAATGGAAAATAAGTTATTATCTGACCTTCTAAGAAATCAGAAGAAAGAACAGCCAATTCCCCAGACAGGCCAGTTTCAGTCTTTAATGGGCATGACAAAGAAGTTCCTCGTGTTTTCATCCTCATGACAAAAAGTCACCTGAAGTCACCTGACGGGAACCAGTTATCTTTCTCGTTTTGTCTCCCTGTCCCCCGAAACATGGAAAGTAACTTTGAAATGACCACTCTTTCTCTTAGTTTTTGCTATCTTCAGCCCTTCTCTGTCTATAAAGCCAGCCTCTTCTGCTCAGCTCATTGGAATACTTACTCTATTTTATGGAATGAAGTGTTGCTCAATTCTAGAATGGCAATAAAACAGAAAAAATTCTTTAAGCTAAATTTGTTGTGATTTTTGTCTTTTGAAATGCTTGACTTCCAAACTGTTTTCCAAAGTGGTTTCAGTTCTCATTCTCACCAGCAGTGCAGGAGAATTCCAGTTGTCCCACATCCTTACCGTGCCTGGTATGATCAGCCTTTTTATGTTTTTATTTTCATTTTATTTTTTATTTTTAGTTTTTGATGCAGAGTCTTCTTCTGTCACCCAGGCTGGAGTGCAGTGGTGCAATCTCAGCTCACTGCAACCCCTGCCTCCAGGATGCAAGTGATTCTCCCACCTCAGCCTCCTGAGTAGCTAGAACTACAGGTGCGCACCACCACACCCCGCTAATTTTTATATTTTCAGGAGAGACAAGGTTTCACTATGTTGTGCAGGCTGGTCTCGAACTCCTGACCAAGTATCCACCCGCCTCAACCTCCCAAAGTGCTGGGATTACAGGCGTGAGCCACTGCCCCCAGCCTGATCAGCCTTTTGAATTTTACCCATTGTAATAATGTGCTGTGGTATCTCATTGTTTTAATTTGCATTTTTCTAATGACTAAGGATGTTGGTCATCTTTCCACTTGTTTATTTGCCATCCCTAAATCTGCTCTGGGAGAGGGTCTCTTCAAACCTTTTCCCCATTTTTTTATTGGATTATTTGTTTTCTCACTGGATTTTTGTTTCTTGGTTTGATTTTTGAGACAGGGTTGTGTCCGGGCTTGTCTTGAACTCCTGAGCTCAAGCAATCCCCCCACCTCAGCCTCCTGAGTACCTGGGATTACAGGTGCATGCCACCATGCCTGTGTCTCATTGGACTTTGATCATTTTTTATATATTCTGGATTTACAAGTATTTTCTCCTAGCCTGTGACTTATCTCTTCATTCTTTTAACAGTGTCTTTCTTAATTTTGATGATGTCCAATTAATCAATATTTTCTTTTATGGATTATCACGCCTTTGATGTCACATTGAGTCCTTGCCTAACCCAAGCTCATAAAGATTTTATCGTATTTTCCTTTTAAAAGTTTTACCATTTTTATTAAATTCTGCCAAAAGATTATCAAATACTATAAAATTCATATTCATCTTTTACTTGGACGCAAGTCTTCTTATCATTGCCAACTTGTCTATTTTTAAAAATTTCTGCCATAGATTTCAATGTCCACAATCTAAAAGATTTCGTCTGTAAGTAATTCATTTAACAACAATGACTTTTCAATTTCTGAACTTACCGGCGTTCTTAGGTGTCGCACACTCGCTCTTGTGCACACATTGTCTTTCTCTCCTGTTAATTTTTTTCATTCTGGTAATAAGTGACATTTGTTCTAAACTTCTGTTCTCTAAAATTTTACTTTGTATTTAATAATTGTCAAAGTTCAAATATCTTTATAATGTTTGACATCAATAATAATCATGAATATCTTAATCTCAAATACATTTTTAGACTTAGACCTTAGAAGACATTTTTAAAATTAAAATTATAACTCATATACATATTTTCATTGCAGAGAAGTATGATAGGTGAACAATAAAAGACTTTCAGCCTTAAAAATATATTACACTAGGATAAAATTCTATGGGAGAAGTAAAAGGATACTCCAAGGAGTAAAAGGAACAAAGCAAATTTTCCAATTGTTCAAGAATTCTTTCTGTATTTTTTTAAACGCTGTACTTTTTAGATTCTCTTGACTACATTTTAACAGAACAGTTTTATTTTTAAAATGTCAGTATTTACAATATGCCAGAAATTACATCTTTTGCAGCTTTTTATGATGAGAAATTCTAGATGTCAACATAAAAATTGTGAGGGTGTAACTAATGTTTTGGAAATCTTTCAGAAAGTATGTGGTAAAAAGAAAATATAATAATAATAATAATAGTCAGTCTTCCACCCCACAGTACTTCACAGAAAAGAACAAATAGGAACGTGTGTGGCGCTGGCTGAGAGCTGGATTCATTCCTCTGAGTGGGGAGATAAGATGTCAGGGAACCGGATTTTGGATTTACCTCAGCACATAGACCGTTTATTTCTGGATGTGGCCCAGGAAGGCAAACACGAATGTGTCAAACTCCTCTTTTCTCTGAAAGGGAATTTAAAAGTAAAGATCATAGGCCAAGCCAATGGTAACATCTTTTGGGCAAAGAATCTGCTTTGTAGGGTATTTGGGTAGAGGGAGAAGTTGGGCCAGGAGAGTGAGTTCTGAGCCACACCCATAGATGTCCATGAGATAGAGAGCTCCTACAGTTAATAAGAATCATGGAGTCACTTCAGCCATCGTAAGAAGGTGATTCGACTGGATATGGGTTGGAGCCAAGAGGGGGCGAGCTACCCTTTCTCTCTCTCTCTCTCTCTCTCTCTCTCAATTTCAGCCAGCGCAGTCTTTCTCCCCATCAGTCTCGGTGTTTCTGCTCCATTCTTCCATCGCTACTAACCTATCTTATCCTCATTCTTCAGCCCGGATCCCACAGAGAGCCCCTCTGACCGGCTTAGCTGATTTCCCTCTGGGCTTTTGGGTAGGGTCCTTCAAGACTGCACACCGTGGCAGGCAGCCAATCCATGGCCATCCCTGTGCAAAGCCCAGCTCAACACTGCTTGTCTGATGGGAGGAGGATGGGTGGGAGGAGCTGTTTCAGAAACCTGGGAGTAATGGACATGACAGAACCGTCACTGAGATGTCCATTTGCCTGTCATTTTCTGGGGTGGAAATGCAAGTCTGGTCTTCCTATGCCCACTTGTCTCAAGTCCCTCCCACACATCAAGTGACAATAACAGCTTTTCTATCACCATTGAGGGACCATATGGACATTAAAATGAAGATGAAGAGAACACAGGAACTCTCTAAATCTGAAAAGATGCCCTAAACAGCCAGAAGGGCCCCACTCCTTGCCCAGATCACAAGTGCTGGTAACAGAGGGTCGGGGGATCCAGGGAGGAATTCCAGAAAGCCTGGGCCTTGTCCCTACTCCTGAGATAAGGAAAGGGGTGGAAGAAGGGAGGGTCGTAGGATGCCAGACAGCTTCAATGTCGAGGGCTTTGGGATTCCCTCTGCCCAAAATGCCCAGAGACAGATCCTGAAAGCCCCAACATCACTGACTTCTTTGCGGTCAGATCCTGAAAACCTTTATGCACGGTCAACCAGCCACACTTAGGCTAGAGTCTGCTTAGCCAATTGGTATTTTAAAGAAAAGGGACCCAGCAAGCCTATGACATCAAAAGAGGCAAGATTTGATGGCAAAAAAAAAAAAAAAAAAAAAAAAAAAAAAACACACACAACAGTTGTAAGCCGAGCATGGTGGCTCATGCTTATGATCCCAGCACTTTGGGAGGCTGAGGCAGGTGAATCACTTGAGGTCAGGAGTTTGAGACCAGCTGGCCAACATGGTGAAACCCTGTCTCTACTAAAACCAGAAGAAGTTAGCTGGGTGTCGTGGCAGGCTCTGGTAATCCCAGCTACTCAGGAGGCTGAGCCAGGAGAATTGCTTGAACCAGGGAGGCGGAGGTTGCAGTGAGCCACGATCGCACTACAGCCTGGGCGACAGAGCGAGACTCCATATCAAAAAACAAAACAAAACAACAACAAAACAACCCAAATAACAAAACAAAACCAGATGTAGTGTGGCCCTCAAGGAGCATCTGACCAGGTTCCAGGGGGACCAGAGCCACGGGAGGAAGAAGGGACTCTCCTCCCATGAGAAGGGCCTGGAGATGCAGGGACTCTCAAGCCACTTTGGCCGACTTTCTCCTTCCCCTAGGATGACCCCTGCACTAAAAGTGGAGAATCACTTCTATAAGAAGAGAAATACAGATAAAAAGAAAAGATATAATGTAATGTTACGTAAATTGGGCAAATCTATCAAAATTTTAAAACGTGTACTCTTTGAGTAATTCTATTTTTTCAGAATTCATTCTGCCATTATAGCTGTATATATATAAGGATAGTATTCACCTATAATCCCAGCACTCTGGGAGGCTGAGGCGGGTGGATCGCTTGAGTCCAGAAGTTTGAGACCAGCAACATAGTGAAACTTCGTCTTCACAAAAAATATAAAAAACTAGCTGGGCGTGATGGCATGCACCTGTAGTCCCAGCTACTCAGGAGGCTGAGGTGGGAGGATCGCTCGAGCCTGGAAGGCAGAGGCAGAGGTTGCAATGAGCCGTGACTGCACCGCTGCACTCCAGCCTGTGTGACAGAATGAAACTTTGTCTCATTAAAAAAAAAAAAGGAAAAAAAAGTCTTTGCCACACTGTAACAAAAGATTGAAAATATCCTAAAAGTTCATCATTAGGGGTTTGGTTAAATAAATGCTGGTGGCAATTGTTAGGGAAAAGACAGAGGTAGAACACTCTAGATGACAGATTGTTAAGTGGGAAAGCTGGTGCAGAATAGTGTGTACCCAGAACACACACTTGGGCAAATGCTAAAATCAATATTGAATTAAAGTTGGGGTCAAAACCAAATAATACCATCTCAGAATGAAACTCCTGGGATGTAAGAATTAACCTGAAATTTCATCCCAAAGAATGTAATTATTCTTATAATTTTGCTAATGGTCAAATTCTAAGTTTGGCCTTATGGTGCAAGAACAGTAATCACCCAGCATGATCAGCTGCAAAACAGCTCTGTGATCACATCACTGCAGTTTTGTTTTTTGGTTTTTTGTTTGTTTGTTTGTTTGTTTGTTTGTTTTGAGACAGAGCTTTGCTCTTATTGCCCAGGCTGGAGTGCAATGGTGAGATCTCGACTCACTGCAACCTCCGCCTCCCAGGTTCAAGCGATTCTCTGGCCTCAGCCTCCCAAGTAGCTGGGATCACAGGCACCCACCACCATGCCCAGCTAATATTCTGTATTTTTAGTAGAGATGGAGTTTCACCATGTTGGCTGGGCTAGTCTCAAACTCCTGACCTCAGGTGATCCACCTGCCTCAGCCACCCAAAGTGCTGGGATTACAAGCATGAGCCACTGCACCTGGCCTTTATGGCAGTTTTGTCATAAGAAATAGATGCTTACTTTCCACTGAGAATGGGAGAGAAGCCAGGTATTTTTCAGATATTACATTTTCCTGCACTTTTTTTCTTTTCTTCATTTTCTTTATATCTCTTGTTATGTCTGAATCAAAGGTGATTTGTCATAGATATTGTACATGGTTTTGCAATTTTTTTTCTGCTTATGGAATGTTAGATAGAAAAGCTAACATTCTATTTTTAAAAATTCATTTTCATAAATGTGAATTCCCAAATGGAATTTATTCCTGAAAGACTCATAACCTAAATGGAATTAAATATCAAAAATCAAACATAATTGTTAAAGGTGATTTTATTTACCGTAATGCATGTGAGATATGCACCAAACTAGTTGACAAATACTAGAGTTATGACTTAATCAAATATCTATTATTCTGCCTGGTATTATTGAAAATTGCTCAACATTCATTGGCTCACAGAGATGACAATGTTCTTCCTAAAGTTATCTCACTAACATTCTCTCTCAATATCCTTTTTCTCAGTCTTTTTCTCAATTTATTTGCTATTTAAAAGTGATTGTTTTTGAACATAAAATTAGCAGCTTTCACCATCATTATGTGAAACATTAATTATTGTGGCCTTTTAATCTTGTAATAATAAATATATATAGTTCAAATGACTGAGAATTTTAACATATGAAGCGTAAAAGAGACATTCATTTCACTTCAAGACTCATTTGATATTTATAGTATCATCTATTAATAAATCTAAATGGTATGCCTTGTGCATATTACTAATGTTGACATGCTGATTAGATATAATGATAGACAAGGTGCAGTGGCTCATACCTGTAATCCTAGCACTCTGGGCAGCCAAAGTGGGAGGATGGTGTGAAGCCAGGAGTTTGACACCAGCCTGGGCAACATAGTGAGACTCCATCTCTACAAAAACTTTAAAAAAATTAGCCAGGCATGGTGGCATGTGCCTGTAGTCTCAGCTACTTGGGTGAGGTAGGAAGATTGCCTGAGCCCTGCAGGCTGAGGCTGCAATGAGCCATGATCACACCACTGCACTCCAGCCTGGGCAACAGAGCAAAACCCAGTCTCAAAAAAAAAAAAAAGAAGATTTAATGATAACCTGTGTAACGATGACTATAGATTAAGCACAAACTCGCAGGGGTATTATAAATAATATTGAGGTAGGCATTCAGCTACTGAGACTTCCAAAAGCTGAGATTGAAGGCCAATTCAAAGATTTTTACCGAATATCAAGGCCAAAGCCAACGTTTGGTGCATTTTATGTTCAGACATGATAAACATACATATATGTGTGTGTGTCCCTGATCTACCTCTAGGTGCCTCATGGAATGAGATCTTGGGGCCTAGGAATCGAGAATGGGAGATTCACTTTTTATTGGATATCCTTTTGTACCGTGAGCTCTTTGGAGCTACACCCCTAGGAATCTCGGAAGGGAGATTTATCAGGGGTGGTGGGGGAAGTGGACCCTCTGTTTTTGAGAGTGCTCAGTGCTGGGCAGAGCTGATTAGGAATGTCCAAGTACTGTGGGGATCCTGTGTCCTACCAGCCCTGGAAACTGGGGTGCAAACCTAGGGAAACATCTCCCTTTTAGGGTGCTTGGAGGGTGATTAGTGGAAGGACCTTATGGGTAGGGATAAATTTTCCCACAAACTTCAGAGTTCACATTCCAGACTCTAAAGCCTGAGCCTCCTCCAGTCAGCACTACAGAATTAGAGGCCCAGCCCCCAAGGACTAAGTGAGTGCCCTGTTGGCAGCTGAGGATAAGGTGCACGGATTTGCCAGAGGAGTGTGTTTGGGGCCGGCCTGCAGGGTTCTCAGTGAGCCGTCAGGGTGACCAAGCAGTGCAGCTGGGGGCCATGGAGTGGTCTGAGTGGCAGGCAAGGCTGGTCCAGAACAGCTGGGTCCTGGGAGGAGCCTGGGGCTCCAGTGAGCACAGGCCTGGTGGACCTCCAGTTGAAAGACTCCTTCCTAGCGAGCTCCTGAAATGCTGGACCTAGGTGACTGACACATTGTTCGGTAGAAATGGTGGGGTGTCTCTCCTCTTCTGGAAGATCCCCTTTTGGAATGCTGCAAGTCTCAGAGGCAAGGCTCGTCCAGTTGACTCTCCAAGGAAGACATATTCCCAGGTTCCTGTGTGAGGATAATGGGTTCAGGGTGTCTGATTTCCCCAGATGGCCCAGCCTATGGAACGCAGCTACTTCTATGACCAAAATTCTCTTCAGGGGATTGGTATGTTACACTCCCACCAGCAGTGTATGCTCATTTCATGGTTACTAACCTAAGGGCTAACATTGAGGAGTACTTGCTACCTGCAAGCCTTCACTTCTGGGAATTTATCCTAAGGACATAGGAATATGTATAATAGAAGGAGGTCCATAATAGTATTCATTGGTAAAAGAAATGTTGAAACAAATGAGAGTGGTTTAAATAAATTATGATACATTTATGTAATATAACCGTACATCTACATAATAGAGAATAAATGTATGTCATAGAATGGATAATTCTTTTCAATAGAAATAGAACTTATTTAACAGAAAGTTAGGATTTTCAACCGTTATGCAAACCTTTTCCAAAGTAAATCTTAGTGGCACAAACAAATATATAAAAAGTGAACTTTCTCTTATTGAAGCGGTGGGGTGGGGTACATTGTTACCTGTGGAGTCCTGCAAACGAAGTCCTCTCTCCCTTCCCTGACCCCATCCTAGGGCAGCCACTGAAAGGGATCCTGAGACTCTAGGGAGAATTTTTTTTTTTTTGAGATGGAGTCTCACTCTGTCACCCAGGCTGGAGTGCAGTGGCACCGTGTCAGCTCACTGCAACCTCCGCCTCCTGGGTTCAAGCAATTCTCCCGGCTTAGCCTCCTGAGTAGCTGGGATTACAGATACCCACCATCACGCCCGGCTATTTTTTTTTTTATTTTTATTTTAGTAGAGAAGGAGTTTCACCATGTTGGCCGGGCTGGTCTCGAACTCCTGACCTCAGGTGATCTGCCTGCCTCAGCCTCCCAAGATAATTTTTCACAGTGTAGGAAAATAATGATATAACGTTCTGTCTTAAAATCAGAATAAAAACCATCCACATAGAATATCTTAATTTTATGAAACAGTCTCAAATCTGCACAGAGCCATAGAAAAATGCCTGGAAAAAGAACACATTAAAATGACGGTTTTCTCCTGGTTGGATTTTAGAGCATTTATATTTTCTTTTTAATATGTTTTTCTTTTTATTTTCCAAAATTTCTTTAATGAACATGTACCATGGTTATAATTAGGGGAAAACAAGAAGTTATTTATTTCCCTCACAAAATTTACCCCAACATTCAGTTGGGACCAAAAAGCTCAAAGGCTTGTCCCTCTGGTGCTGTATCCTACATGATTAAAAATTGTAATATATATTAAAAAGTTATTATTAAGTCCACATACAGTGTTTCAGTTACTGTGATTATTATCAATATGATCATGGTTGAACCAAATGGCAAACAAGGACTACATTTCCCTTCCTTGTGCTCTTTTTGTTTTCCTTTCCTGGTGCTAATAATGATCTCATTTTTGGAGGGAAGGGACATAACAGGGATGAGACAAAGAAAGGGATTCTGGGCTGGCTGTTAAAGCTCTATTTCTTGACCTGGATGGTTGTTACAAGGGTGTTTGCCCTACATTCACTAAGCTATACTTGCTTTTTAATGATTTTCTGTACCTGTGTTTTATTTTACAAAAAAAAAACAAAGCTTAAACAAACTATGCAACAAGAATGAAAAAAGCTTCTTTTTATTTGCTTAGTTTTCTTCGAATGCAAATTTAAGTCTTTCTACAACCCACCCCCAGTAGTTTTATAAAATAAATCTTCATACAACTTTCCATACAAACCTGCCACATAACCTATCAGTTCCATTTTCTCCTGGATCCTGCTGGGTGCATGCCATCCTCTAATACCCATCTGAATTGGTTGCCCACTAAGACTGCTTCCTGGCTTCAGCCCCTCTTCACCCCCTTCCTGTGTTAGGTCCCCTTTCTTCTGGATGCACATTTTCTTTGTTTATTTCCTTGTTTTAGTGAAACCAAGGCACATGTGAGATATATTCTTTGAGACTCTGCATGTCTAAATGTCTTTATTCTCATATGACTGACTCATAGTTCAGCTGGGTATAAAATTCACAACTGAACATCATTTTTACTCAAAAAATTTTAAGTACAATTTTCATCGTATTCTAGCTTCAAATTTTGTTAGTAAGAGATTTTACACCATTCATATCCCCATTTTTTTTTTTTTCGGTCTGTTGTTGAAATGCTCTTTTCAAGCCTAGTGTTTTGAAGCCAGTATTTTGAAAAGTCATATGACTCAGGGGAGATCTTTTTCATCCATGGTGCTAGGTACTGAGTGGGGCCTTTTATCTGGAGACCTCCTCCTTTGGTCCTAGTGAATTTTCCTGTACTCTTTCTTTGATATTTCTCTTCTGAGTTTTCTCATGAGCTGTTAGACCTCCTGGACTGATCCTCTTGTTTTCTTATCTTTTCCCTCTTGCTTTCTTTTTTCCTTTTCTTCTGTGTGTATGTGTTTTTTTTTTTTTTTTTTTTAGTAAGAGGCAAAAGATTTATTCATTCCGAAGGGAAACCAGAGCATCCCCTCTTATTTTCTCTCTCTTTGTCTTTTGTTCAACTTTCTGGGAAATTTCTTGTCTCTTTAAGCCCTTTAGCTGTTTTTTTTTTTTTTTTTCTGTCATATTTTTTAATTTCTGTGAACCTAAGTATGTCCTTTAAAAATTACATCCTTTGGCCGGGCGCGGTGGCTCAAGCCTGTAATCCCAGCACTTTGGGAGGCAGAGACGGGCGGATCACGAGGTCAGGAGATCGAGACCATCCTGGCGAACACGGTGAAACCCCGTCTCTACTAAAAAATACAAAAAACTAGCCGGGCGAGGCAGCGGGCGCCTGTAGTCCCAGCTACTCGAGAGGCTGAGGCAGGAGAATGGCATGAACCCGGGAGGCGGAGCTTGCAGTGAGCTGAGATCCGGCCACTGCACTCCAGCCTGGGCGACAGAGTGAGACTCCGTCTCAAAAAAAAAAAAAAAAAAAAAAAAAATTACATCCTTTGTTTATTTCATATGGTATCTTCGCTTATTTCTGAAGAATGGGGTGTCTTTGAAGTGCTCTCTCTGTATTGTCTCTGTTTTCACTGAGTTCCACTTTATCTATTTGTTTGTTTTGGTGTCTCTTTCATGTTGGACCTTTTCCTCTGGTGTCTGTGATCCTTATGTGCCCATTCGTACCACCCTCCTTGTGAGGGAGCACATTCTGAGATTCCTCACCTCTGGGGCCAGGGCTGGTTACCAAACAGCCTTTGCTTACTATGCCAGCTCATCTGCAAGCAGTGTGGATGCCCTAAAAATTAACTGCAAGCTCTGTGTACAGGGTACTGTTTGTAAACGAGTGTAGTTTGCTGTAGGACTACATAGCATGATGAGCAGCTGGCTTATTTCAGAATTTGCAGGGTTAGTTCATTTCTTCAAAGGGTCATTTTCTAGTCTTTTACCTGGGGAGGAGGAGGAAGAAGAGGAGGGGGAGGAAAAGCCTGTCTGTCAGAGTCTTGGAGTTAGCTTAGGAAAGGCAATGGCTGAATCCCACTGACAACGAGTCTGTCCAAACAACCCCTTACCACACACCCACCTCTGGGCCTGGTGTCCCCAAGTCCAAGGTTTCTCTGGTTCAGTGTCTTAAGGGAACATACTTATTGCCCCCTGTGGAGACAGAGGAGTGGTGACAGACTGTAAGGGTGGAGAGTGAAGACAATTTGAAAGTCTAGCTGAAGCTTACACACAGATATACAACCAATCCCTCTCTCTTCAGTCCCCACCTTAACCCCACCTTTCTCCTTCCTGGTTTCTCCAGTATCTGGTTCTTTCTGAAATCACTTGGATGCTTAGTATCTGGTTCTTTCTGAAATCACTTGGATGCTTAAGTTTGGCCCACATCCACTCTACCGGATGCCTGGTTCCTCCATCTGCTTTCTGTCTTCATGGATCATGATTTGGGGTTACACATACATCCTAGATTTACTGAAAATAGTGACAGAACTTTTGTTTTTCATTCTGTTTTGGTGGTGATTCTGAAAGAAAGAGGGATAAATGTCTTTATACCACCATTTAAAATCCCTAAGCCCCTGCCTTGGTTTTTAGTATAACTGTGTTTATCTTTTTGGTTTTCTGTATCCTCTAAATTTTCTGCAGTGGACACATATGACTTTAATAAGAAAATGCACACATACTCAAAAAGTCGTTTATACACAAAAGGGTGCAAAAAAGCCTGGAGCACCCACTCCTGCATCTTCCTTACTCCTGCTGAGCCAGCTGGGACAAAGAAGAACCCCTTGCCCTTCACACCTCAGCTCCCTGACATGTCAGAGATCTTCACACCCTCCTTGTCAGGGAGCACATCCCGGGGTTCCTCATCTCTGGGCCAGGGCTGTTTACTTAATAGCCCTTACCAACTTTGTCAGCTCATCTGCGAGCAGTGTGGATCCTTCATGCATTCTGAACAGTCATGCCTCCAAAGCCATGTTTTTGTAAAGAGAATTCAGCGTGTGTGTGTGTGTTTGTGTGTGTGTGTTTTGACCTGGCACTCAAGGATTTACATTCTGCTGATGCCACTGCAGTCAACAGTGGGTGGGCATTGCCTGGGAAGTCTCCATGACTGCCTCCTACAGACCTGCCTAATCCCTCCACTTGAACACACCATGAGTGACCCTTCTGAAGCAGGCACCCTAGGCCCTGGAACACTCTTTAAACTTCAATGACCCTCAGGTCCAAGGGGCTCTGAGACCCCAGGATGTAAAATGCCCTGCTGGCTGGGTGTGGTGACCCACGCCTATAATCCCAACACTTTGGGAGGCCAAGGGGGACAGACTGCTTGAGTCCAGGAGTTCGAGACCACCCCGGGCAACATGGTGAAACCTCATCTCTCAAAAAAAAAAAAAAGTCAAGCATGGTGGCACATGCCTGTAGTCCCAGCTACTCAGGAGGCTGAGGTAGCAGGATCGCTTCAGCCTGGGAGGCAGAGGTTACAGTCAGCCGAGATCGCACCACTGTGCTCCAATCGGGGGGACAAAGCAAGAATCTGTCTCAAAAATAAATATATCAAAACAAATAAATAAATAAAATGCCCTGCAGGCCCCCATGAGCTCAGGACATATGGGGCTAGGAGGAACCAATCAGCAATCCCAAAACTGCAATACTCATGTGCTTCCTGAGCTCTCCGATGGGGCTCCACCGTGCTGATGACACTGCCATTCCAGTTGTCCCGGGGTAAACAGGAAAGATTTCAGGAATGTTCTTTCCTCCTCCTTCCTTCCAAGAACCTTTAAGCTTCAAGCACTCCTCCCTCCCTCCCCAAGAGCCTCTGCCTCCTCTACCACTAGGATGGCAGATTTTACAGCCTGACCTACAATTAGATTCTGCTGGGAATCCTAGGAGAATTGATCCAGCCAATTAAGTCAGGAAATTGCTCTCTAAATTTAACATGTCCGTCAATCTCATCCAAAATGGCAGCATTGATTTGGTGGGCTGAGGCTTTGAGGTTATCTTTATTTAATACAGCAAAAACTATATTAGGCTTCTCCCACCTCACAGATTTGCCTGTTTCTCAATTTTGATTTTATTAAACTCAGCAGTATAAATATCTCACAAAATAATTCTCATCAACACTCTCCCTCTGCACTCACACCCTGGAGCTATTGCCTGGAAGAGATGTTAAAGGAGCAGGCAGAACTCTCTCCTGTTTTGTTGCCTTTGGTGTACCTTACGACCCCACTTGTGAATTTGCTTATCCCCAACATCTTTTCCAAAAAGGGTGTAGGGCAATGTATGTGTACACTGTATGTCTATTTCTACTCCACAAATGGAAAGATATCATCTATTAAAGATAAGGCTACTTGGGGCATTTCCTCTGCCTTGAGAGACCATCTGCCACCCTGGTGCATTGCTCAGATTGCCTAGACCATGCAAGAGGAGCCCACGCACAGACGCAGAGACATTTGGAGACTGGATATCATCTTTAATTAATAATGCCACAGCCCAATGTCTTTTATGTTGCTGTAGCAAATTGTGATTGTGTGTGTGTGTGTGTGTGTGTGTGTGTGTTCCTGAACAGATGAAGGGCCAGAAGAGACTCCCAAGCAGGTCTCAGCCAACAACTTTGTCAAGCAGCAACTGGAAGACAGTCTCCATAGAGGCACGGAGGCCAGACTTCTGCCTCCTATGGCATTGAGCCTCTCTCCTGGGCCACCTTTCGTACATTGAGGGCAAGGCTGAGGCCTGTACCAGCCCAGATTAAAGGACTTCTAAGCATAGGCCAGCCTCCAGTTCCCAGTACTCACTGCCTCTGACCAGAGGGATGCCCTGGGTATAGACTTCCAGGCAGAGGTGGACAACCTGCGCTGACCTTGGTCCCATGTCACACTGGGGCAGCACCACAATGGCCCAGCCCTGGCAGAAAATCCAGAGCTACTGGAGCCACTTGATTGATTACTTTCAGAGATCATCAGGATGTAGCACAGGCCGTTTTTGGGGCCAGCTGGAGAAGGCCAGACTCAGCTTGTGGGGGCCACAGGAAGTTGTTTCCAATCCAAACCTAAAAGCCTGCCCTCTTGCCATCTCCATTCTTCAGTTCCTCAAATGCCCAGTACGTCCACAGCCCAGGCATCACAGCGTAGGGTCAGCGTGACAGTGGGTTGCAAGATAACCATGAGAGACCTGGGCTGAACTGGACCTGCAGCCATATGCCAGCCTGAAGCCAGCCCTCTCCCCCATGGTCAATGCCAGCCAGAGCTCTCTGAAGCCGGATGGGACCACCCACAGGCAAGGCAGCAAGTTCTTGGCCTAGTGCAGAGCGAGAAAACCAAACTGGCTCCACTGTCCCATCTCCACCTGCTCTGTGCCTTAGGAAGGCAAGGAGCCCAAGTCCCCAGGACGGCAGTATCAGCTGTTGGGGAAGCACCGTTGTCCAGGTGAGGCCTCGGGCCGGAAGCTATGTTTGTTCAGGGGGCTTGGGTAGTAGGTAGTTGTGTACACATTGGTCTGCTGCAATGGGTAGAAGTTGGCTCTGTCATCAGGGATCAAGTTATTCTTGTTCAGGGTCTGTGGGAAGAAGAAGAAACCAGAGAAAGGGGTGAGGGAACACACAAGGGAAGGGAACAAGTCAGGGCAAGGAGTCCAGAAGCCAGTCGTGAAAGCACACTCAGACTGAAGATCCAGTGCTCTGTTCACACCACCACTGCCCAGTTCCACCCAGCTGAGGGCCAGAACCCCTGCGCTCTTTACCCTGCCCTCCTACCCTGCCCTCTTCTTCTACAAGGCGGCTCCCACCTTGAACTCCATGGGTGTGTACTTTTCATTCTTCGGCGTGCCTCCACCCTTGTAGTGCAAGTGGTTGGGGGTGGCAGGATGGACCAGTGTGGACTCCTGGGACTGACGCTGGCAGTGCTGGCAAGACAGGTACACTGCCAGGGTCAGGAGCCCAGAGCCCAAGAAGCAGGAGATGCCCGTGGCCACCAGGTGGATGAGATTGAACCCTGGGGGAAGAGAGGCAGGTAGTAAGATAAGGGCCACTGTGAAGAGGACAGACTCCTGCCTGCCTCCCTGGGAGCAGAAACAGCAACAGGAGGCTCTGAGGCATCCTGGAAAAGGCTCTGAGGCCACAGCCAAAGGAAACGGGGAGGTTGGGGAGGCTGTCACTGGGGACCTCTTTCACAAGGCACCCTGTGGCTCAAGTCAGAGGTGGCAACCAGAGAGTCTAGAGTCAGATGACAGGATACAGACTTATCATGGCCTCCTAGCTGGGGGGCATGGAGGGAACTGCCCAGACCACCCTACACACTATCTCAAAGCAGTGGGGACCCCAACAAAGCTTGGCTGTCTGGAGCAGGATGGGGAAAGAGTCCAGACTTTGGAGTGGGGTGCTGGAGGGCTGGGAGGACCGCAGCATGAGGTGGGGCCGGTTTCTTTTACCTGCACAGTCGGTGGCCTCCTCCATGCCGGAAGCTGGCAGGATGACTGCAGGAAGACCAGTGGACAGGGTGTCAGGGGCAGAGACGAGAGGAGGGTAGGCGCAACCCTGGGAGGATCCCTAGGTCAACGCTCAGCCGTACGACTGGGCGTGGGGCCTTCATTCCCCTCCCTCTCTCCCCAGACCCCACCTCTGAGAAGGGCTAGCCCATCCACTGGATGAGGAGGGCCCAAACCCCAAATGTATGCATAGAGGCAAATATGGGAGTTCTCTTTTGGCATCTCCTTCCCACCTCCATGTTTCATCCTGTGCCCCCCGTTCCCCACCAGGACACAAGCTTCAGAAGGAGAAGGAAGTTGGGAGTGCAGGCTGGGAAGGGTTGCTGTGCTGGTGCTGGCAGGGGGACCCACCAGGAATCTCGCTGTAGGGGCAGGGGCGGCTCTGGCTGCTGTTTCCAGCACAGGCGCTGGGCCCTGGGAGGAGCTCCTCACAGTGCCGGCTTCGGCTCTGGGCTCCGTCCTCAGTGCACGTACTCCACTCAGACCAGGGCGACCAGCCTTCTGGGGGTTGTGGGTAGGATAAGGTTAACTGCCCAGGGACCCCCTGGTGGGGATCAGAGGGCTCCATGGCGTTTCCCAGCCCTGGCGGGATGTGCCTCGTACCTGGGCAGGCCTGTGTGGCACATAGTGCCTCCTCCGTGTGCAGCCCGAGACAGATGTCCTCACCCGGGGAGGGTGCAGGGCTGGTGCAGGAACGTGTGCGTTGATAGTGACCCCCACCACAGGAAGCTGAGCATGGAGACCATGAGGTCCAGCAGGACCAAGCACCCCGAACTGCAAGGGGACGGGGTGTGTCAGGCGCTGTAGGGGCAGGCAGGGCCCGACACGGTCTTCCACCCCATACCAGGCCAGGCCACTCTGCCCTGAGCCACAGTGACCTCAACATCCACCTGATCCACCCGCCACCCAACAATCCACTGTTAGGGAGTGCCCCCACCCCATGCGGCAGGTGAGGGACACGCGGGAAGCAGCAGAGACACCCGGAGGGAGACAGACCGACTCCACCTCCAATCAAACTTCTTACCTAACTCATTAAGAAAAGTGAAACAAACAAACAAACAAACAAAAAAACCAGGAGGATAAGTTGAGGCCCTACTCCACCGGAGTAGCCACTGCATCTATGGCCGGGGCAGAAATTTGCTCTGGGAGTCCCTAGCACAGAGATGTCAGGGAGAAGGAGTCACCTACGCATGGGGGCTCCTGGGTAGGCCTGGGGCGGGGGAGGTGGGCCTCCAGGATAACAGGGTTTCCCTGGGCCAAGGATTCCTTCCGTGCAGGGTTACCTGGGCAAGCCTGGGGGTTGCAGTCCTGGTACTCGGCAGCATCGCCCACGCAGGGCAGGCCCCCGTTGCGGGGCTCCGGGTTAGTGCAAGTTCTCTTGCGGACGCGGAAGCCTAGCTCGCAGTCCCGGGAGCAGGACGACCACGGGCCCCAGGCGGCCCAGCCCCCGCTCACCGTGTGCGGGGAGGTGCTCCCGCTGCGCAGGAGGTCCTCCACCAGGGCTGCGGAGGGGCTAAGCCTCAGCGACTGGGCGCCCGGCCACCCCGACCCCGGCCCGGGCCTCCCGCCCCCGCCCTCACCGCGCCGGGGCTGGGAGGGAGGAAGGAGTGGGGCACCGGGGGGCGGAGTACCGTCGGTGTCACAGGCTCCGGAGCCTTTCGCAGGGCAGCTCCTCGTCTCGGTCCTTCTCCTGCCGAACTGCAGGCCGTGCGGGTCTGCCAGGGGCGCGCGGCAAGTGAAGCGGAACCGCTGTTCCTGCCGCGCCCCGCCCTGCGTTACGTTCACCGGCAGCCACGGCGTCCAGGGCGTATTGCGCCGCACTTCCGGGCAGCCGTCCGGGTTGCACGTCTTGAACTCCTGCGGGTGGCAAAGAGGCGACTTTAGAGCCCCGCGGCCTCCGGGCCCGCCCTCCCCTCGGCCCCAGCCCCCCACGCCGCGCCCCTGGCCCACGGCCCCGACCCTCACCACGCCGCAGCCCAGGCAGGAGTTGCCGTTCTCGCAGGCCCGACGCCGCGACTGCACGCCGCCTCCACAGTTGCTGCTGCACTTGCTCCAGGAGCCCCAGGAAGCCCAGAAGATGGGCACCGGGCAAGGCGTGTTCTCGTTACAGAACCTGGGGTCGGGGGAGAGGTGTCAATCCAAGGAGGGGGACTCCCTTCCCTGACAAGAGATCCCTGGGAATGCAAGACCGGAAAGGACGAGAGTCCCCGGAATCACGAGGTGAATCCAGGCCGCTTTCTGGGGGGCCGGGAAAGTCTGGGACCTCAGAGCAAGCGCGTTCTCCCTCACCGCTCCTCCCGGCTCTTGCCCACGCAGATGCGGCCCCCGTGGCGTGGTGCAGGGTTGCTGCAACTTCGCTGGCGGACCTGGAAGCCGATGCCACAGGACGTGCTGCACAGCGCCCACGATGACCACGGGGTCCACGCCCCATTCCTGGCGGGGTGGGAGGGGATAGAGACAGATGCCCCTCTGAGCCCTAGCTTCTTAGATCTAGTCTATCTCTGGGCCGATGTATTTTCTATTGCTGTCAGAAAGAGCTGGACAGTGACATAGAAATATCTTCTCCTAAACAGGTCATCTCAGGCAGACTCGCTCATCCATCTGTTCATTTGTTCCTCCTTCAGACATGTATTGAGAGCCTTCTTCTATATATCAGGTTGTGCTCAGGACTAAGGACGCAGAGATAGGACATGGCCCCTACTCACAGGGGACAAAAGGGCAGACTTTAGAGAAGAAGGTCTTAGTCCCCTTTCCAATCTGCAGACTCCCTTTCAGCCTTGCTGGCTGGTCACAATCCTTGCACTGAAACCCACACTCTGTCCCCTGTACTACACTGCATATGCTTTGCTCCAGCCTCACACTGTGCACTCATGCCTACTCTGACTCCAATTTTCAAATCTGGGCTCTACCACTTGCTGGCTGTGAAACCCTGGGCAAGTTACCAGAACCTTCTGTGCCTCATAGTACTCTTAATTTTAAAGTAAGGATAATGATTGTATTCTTACCCCCATGAGGTTGCTGTGAGGGCTACATTAATAATGTGTATGAAATTGTTTTAAGAGTGTCCAAGGCTGGGTGTGGTGGCTCATGCCTATAATCCCAGAGCTTTGGTAGGCTGAGGTGGGAGGAACACTTGAAGCCAGGAGTTCGAGACCAACCTAGACAATATAGTGAGACTCCTGTTTCTACAAAAAATTTTCAAAAATTAGCTGGGTGTGGTGTGGGCACCTGTAGTCTCAGCTAATCAGGAGGTTGAGGCAGGAAATTACAGTGAGCCATGATCACACCACTTCACTCCAGCCAGGTCAACAGAGTGAGATGCTGTCTCAAAAAAAAAAAAAAAAGTGCCAGAAATTATGGCTTACTTATTTTATGGAGTCCCCAGGTACCAGGCACTGTGAAAGCTCTGTATATACCTCATCTCATTTAACTCTCTCAACAACTCTTGTGTGGGTACTATAACCCTCACTGAGAGAAACTCAGAGTGGTTAGGTAGCTAGGCCACGGCCACACCTCCAGACGGTGGTAATCCAGGATTGGCACCAGGTTTGCTTGACTTGCCACCATCCCATGCTGTCCCTCATGTTTGGGATGAGACTTACTGAGGCTCACCTTTGTTTGGGAGTGACCTCCATGTCTGCCCAGCATTCCTCTTTGCATCAAGAGCCACCAAGAGATAGAAACTTATCTCTCATTAGCGTGGAAACTCCTTCAGGGCTCAGGTTTCCTGCCTCAGATATTAGCCACCTATCCAGTCCCCAGCATAGCCCTGAAGTGGTTTCTGTCCCTTAGTTCAAACACCTGAGTGAGGGGGCTCCATTTCCCTAGTTCTCCCCATCCTGGTCCAAGGCAGATACCATGCAAGCCCTGTCCTCACATACCTAGAGCAGTTGGCAATGTGGATGGCTGGCCCCAGGCAGTCAAGGCCCCCACAGCGGGGTCGAGGGGAGTCGCAGGATCGGGCTCGACACAAGCAAGAGCCTGAGTTGTCCCCATCTAAGTGCTCACATGGTTGCCATGGTGACCAAGGGCCAAAGCCCCCATCCCGTGTCACATTCCGCACCTGCAGACACGCATGGGGGACAGTACCCCTATTACCCAAGGCAAGGGCAGGGAAGTCACAAGATCTCAGGGGATTGGGGGAATATTGGTGGGGAGTCATAGCCTGAATTGAAGGAGGGGTCTGAGATGGGAAGACATAAAGGGATTCTCACAGGACAGGCGGTGATGTTCTGGGTCCAGAGGCTCATGTTGGAGCTGTCCTCGAGCGTGCTGCAACGTTGCTGCTTCCCGTCCCAGCCACAGTACGGGTCCCGGGCCCCCAGGCATGCCCTGCCAGACAGACGTCCTGGGACTCAAGCCCACTGGCTTCCCAGTCTCACCTGTATCTCAGGAACACACTTGAACACTCCCCTCTGGGCACCACTTTCCATCCATTTGTCTTCCATGATAATAATGAAGTTCATTGAGCCTTTACTGTGTGTAAGGCATCATTTTAAGCACGTTATAAGCATGAATTAATTTAAATCCAGCACCCCAATGAAGTAGGTACTGTTACTATCCCCATGTTATCTGGGGGAAACCCAGTGACCTGACCCAGGACTCAAACCCTCATCCTCCAGAGACTGCACATTTAAAAGAGACGGCACTGCTTTCCCCAAATATGGGTGCCCCATACTCCTCACCCACAGCCACAGGGGCAGATGTGGTTACCAGGAACCCAAAGAGGAAGTGCCTCCCTGACACATGCTATGATCATAGAGTCATAAAACATTATAGGTGGAAAAAGCCTTACAGATGGTTTAATCCAGCCATTCTCAACCCTGGCTGCACATTAGAATCACCTGAGGAGCTTTCAAAACATACCAATACCTGAGCCCACCCCAATCAACACTCTCTGGGGGCGAAGTCGTGTTTAAAAGCTCCCTGGGTGATTCTAATGGGAGTCAGGCTGAGAACCACTGGGATCCCCTACACAGACTTTTCATTGTACAAAGGCAAAGGGATAAGTATTTTCCTGAGATCACACAGATCAGAGGTGGTGGAGCTGGGTCCAGACCTAAGCTTTTGACCACGCTTTTCCCCTCATACTTCTGCTTCCCATGGGAGGTTGTGTCTGATTTCACACACTGAATATGAGCCCATCCCTCAAAACACAGCACAGGATCAGCAGACACCTGGATACTGTCCATGGTCACCTGGAGCACCCACATGCTTGTGCTGCTTAGTGGCAGGAATCAGAGTCCAGTGGTTTAGCATCGTGAGAATGAGCTCAAGCTATAGGAGGTCACATCCTAGTTCTCGATTCCTCAACCCTGAGGGCTGGTCTCTCTACAGTGGCCCCAGAATGATACTGGTTCACACACTGTTGCATGCCCCAAATGCCTCCACTTCTCATAGTCCAGAGCTCCTTTCTTCCTTTTCTCCTTTTGATGTCTTCGTGTAATTTTTTAACAGAAAAATCTAACCTCCACTAGTAGGACTCCAAAGGGGAGAAAAAGTCTATGGCGATTATGGAATCAGGCTTTGCTATCCATTGCTAAGTACAGAGAGTAGCCAATCCTGGTGCCAAAAGGAGGGTCCCTCCAACACTCAGCCCACTGCCAATCCTGGAGGGATACCTCGATCCCTCTGTCTCCTGTCCCCAGCTTCCACCCCGTTCTGAGCCAGTCTGCTGAAGAGGGTCTGGACAGAGCACTAAGCAGGGGCTCAGAAATTGGAGACTGGAAAACAGAAGAGGCTTTGGAGAAGGAGGTACTGGACTACAAAGAAGATGGAGCCTGGTGGGGAGTTTCACACCATTCTGTGAGTTTGCAGAGGGATCGTCCCATTGGACAAAGGGAACAAAGATGCCTGGGGCTAAAGAGATACACCAAAAACAAACAAACAAGAAAAGAGCTAAGAGTTGCCGCTTTTGGCTCCTCAGGGGTAGAATTTTTCTTATCTCTTGAAGCTTCAGGGAGAGTCACCTGTCAGGTGAATTCTTAACTTTCAGTGAGTTCAATAAATCCTGTCAGGCCCCAGAGAAAAATGAGGTTAATTATACAAAGAAGAGGGTGGGGCTTCTCCTTGTCACCAAAGGAGGGCAAAGAAGACAGTACTATCCGATGCTCGAGACCAACCCATGACCTCATATAAGCGAGGCAATCATGGGAGTCCGGTGAGTACACTCTGGCCCACCCAGGAATCCAGAATACTCAACTGTTGCTCAGGAATCTGTTTCCAGTTTATTCACTCAAGGGCAATTTCAGTAAATTATACAAGATAAATGTGGTCATATTTTCGTCTGGGATCAATGGTTTGATTTGAGGGTGTTTTATCAGCAGAGTCCATCAAACTGGACATCATCGGACTGCATGCAACACATGTACACAAGTAGTCCCAGCAACCTTGGTTTTGAGACTCTGCTTACTGGCTGACATTGGGATCAAGAGGAGTGCTAGCAAATTCAACCAATGAGAACTCAGTAAAGCCCACTCCTGAATTTATTTCCTTCAGCCCTCAAAAAGGGGTATCAACCTCTGGAGGCAGGGGATGTGGAATTTAGAAGTGACACAAATAAACTGGAAAAAATAATTAGCCATAGCTAGTGACTAACAATAATAATAAACAATATTCTATCCATCAAAAAACCAATGTCTGCCAGCAGAGAAAATGGGTAAGGGCAGAAAACCTGAATCAGCCTATATAAGACAAATGCAGAAGATTCTGGAGAAACGCAATTTGCCTCTTGCTCCTTCTTCCATCTAGAGCCTAACCAGTTTTACAGCAGGAGTTCCCAGTCTTGACTGCAAATTAGGATATCCTGGGCACCCTTTAAAAAGTGCAAGCAAACAAAACAAAAAGCCCACCCACCTGTAGTTTGGCTTTTTGGACTGGAATAGGCCCAGGCACTGGAATCTTCTAAATACCCCCCGGCCCCAGGTAACTCTGCTGAGTGCCCATGGTCAAGAACTGCTGTGCCAGGGGCCACTTTTGTCAAGATTCCCAAGCCAAGGGATGAAGTGTCTTGTCTTTCCAAACCATAGCAGAATAGGAAAGAAGAAAAACATGGAGTAGATGCTGGCTCCAGCCTCCTTTCTCCAAGCCCTCTCACCCCTTCAGCTTCCCTTGCCCTCAATTAAGTTCCAGAGAAGAGGATACCAGATTCTCCATGGACACGCCTGCCCTGCACCTTCCCTGGCAGCCTGAGGGGACGCTTGAGACTTCTTGGAGCCAGTGCCTGAGCTCTCTTCTTGTGAATAAAAGGGATAACTGCCTCCTTGGCTCAAGTGGAACCACATTTGCTGCTTTTGGCCAAAGGCCACTTCAAAGCTTACAGAGCAGGGAACGCTCTTAGGAAAAATGAAAGCTCCAAGGATAAGAGACTTAGAGTGTGTCTCTGACTGTAGAAATGGGTGGCAGTTTAGAGTTCTTTTCATAAAGGAGCCATCAGACCAATAATATATCACCATGTCTTTCTTTTCTTTCTTTCTTTTTTTTTTTACTGCAGTGTCTCAAGCAGCCATTACAAAAAGGAACAGGTTCATTCCATCGGCTCGCGGGACAGATGGATGGTGGAAGTTGCAGGCAGGCGAATTCCTGCACTGTGGTGCAATAGTCTCACAGTGGGAGCTGTCCAGGGTGGAAACGGTATCTCTGGAGCTTGTGAGCAAAAAATGTCTGAGAGTGGGCCTTCCCTGCGCTCATGGGGCAGCCAGGGGAGATCTGTGAGTGAATTGGGGGTAGAGGATCCCTCTCAAAGGCAGGGTGAAAGGCATGCTGGAAGGAGGAAAAGGGTGGTTCATGCATAAAACACCCGCTTTGCAGAGCCAGTCAGCAATTTATTCCCTGGGCTCCTCCTCGTGGGAGCACTGGTCTCTCTCTGGCCAGGCCAGGTCTCCGTGGTGCCCCATGGGGCTGAGATTCTCCTGAGTGAAAAGAGGCAGTTGGAGATAAGCCCCTGGATCCTGGGCAGAGGAGAGAGCCTGAAGAGGCCTCTGCTTACCCACCCTCATCTTCCTGCCGGTTTTGGAAGGCATGAGGGAAAAAGCATGAAATGTCTATCCTAGGACACAGTAAAACTTTGTGACAACACATCCCACAACAGTGCAAATTCTAATATATTGTGGCAATTGGCTCCCAGACTCCTGGAGTGCACAGCTTGGTGACTGTGTGTACTTGCTGTAGCCATTTTACTAAACTTCCAATAATGTGACCTTGCATTTCATACTTTTTGGATTCACCTATAGTTTTTTAGCAGGGTTTTCAGTATACACATCAAGGGCTCCTATCCCAAAGTCAGGAAACCAAATAGGATGAAAGCACTAAACTCCAAACTGACCTCTTTCTGCCTTGCTCCAGGGCAGGAGTGCAACGGGCACACTATGCAACCTCCCCAGCCCCTCTCTGCAGAATGTGAGCACAGGCCTCCCTAGCACACCCCACTGGAGCTGAACATCCCAGCGCCTTTCCTTCCTCCCATCCACTACAGGCCCCGTTCCTTCAGATCTGGCTTAGACTCATACTAGCCCACCTGGCATCCACTTGCTATATGACAATGCTGTTCACCACTGTCTGGTTGATCTTTTCACACAGCCCATGACTGCACTCCACTGCTCTAGGACCACTCCAGTGCTCACAGCCACAGGATTCAAGTCAAAATCCTCCCTTGGCCTTCTCAGTTGGCCTCAATCTAGTTTCCAGTGCCATTCCCCATGTTTCTCCTGCACCAAACTCCTCTCAAGCCAAACAGTCAACTGAAGGATCAGTCATGTGTGGAAGGCCACGTTGTGCCTTGGGCTGGGTGGGGCTCGCTGGTGGAGTATAAAAAGTACTGGGCCACTGGGTTTGCCTTTAAGGATTTACAACCTCTCGGAGAACAAGCCATGTGTGAAAAGCTGTGATTCATTGCCAAGTTGTCCTGTCTATATTCAGCAAGACTCCAGAGGGCCTAGGAGGCTGGAGGGCTCCTAAATGCATTTGGGGAGATGAAAAAGTAATAAAGATACCAGCTACCACCTGTGATTCACTGGACTGGGCACTTCATGAATACCAGTCCCAATCCTTACAACTCTGCCTGCGTTAAACATCATTTGTTCCATCAAATGTCTCCCCGTTTTCCTGATGAGAGAGCCGAAGCTCAAAAAGATTCAGTTGTTCAAGATCATATAATGAGTAGATGATGGAGCTGAGATGGAGCCCCAGGTGTGTCTGGTTCCACCACTGGAGTCCTTCCCACCATACCCGACCATCTCTCCCCACATGTCTGATATAGGCCAAGCTTCTCTTCCCACCCAGATATCTGGAGATCTGAGAGAAGTCAGTGTTTGGGGATTATTTCTCTTGCCTTCTCTCACACCAACAGTCTTACAAAGTGCCCAGAATATGGTAGGGCTTAGTAAGTGTGTGGTGTCTTGTTGATGGAGCCCTGTGTTGGGGCTGAAAGGAGCTGGAGTGTCTGCCCTGAGACCCCCCCTCCTTGGCTGCCTCACCAAAACCATCCAACTCCTCCTGGCCCCATGGGCCTCTGCCCAGCTCCTAGCACACCCCACTGGAGCTGAAGAACAGCCCTGTATCATGGATACCATTTGTCTTCCGAATCTTGAGGACAGATGGCATAGCCAGGACTCTCAGTTGCAAAGGCCACAGAAGCTTGCATGGCTGTGGCGATGCCAGCTTCTGAGTATCATGAAAATGAGGCGATGCAGCCTGGGAGAGCCTCGGGTGGTAGGAGTCTGGGCTACATTTCCATTTGGCTTTGGAATAGGCTTTGAATTCCCCCTTAAACATTGATGCCACAGTTGTCAAATCTGTGAGTCCACTTGAAGCGATGGTGTGAAGAACCAAGTTCAGAAGCAGTGCAAAGCCAGGGCAACTCCACCACGTGGCGCCTCACCTCTGCCCTACCTACAGCAGCCCTTTTTACCTCTTCTAAGGAAGGAAGGAAGAGGAGCAAAAACGTGGGGCTGACTTAAAGCACCATCTCCATCTGCCCCATATCAGGGCAATAAGTGCTGTGGCTTCAAAGATAAAACCTCTCTGTACTGAAGGGACTGAGAATAAATCAAGTGGGCTAGAGATGGTTGACTGACCCTAGCTATGTGTTTGACAACAGAGATAAAAACAGCCACCCACCAAAATTCCCTAAGCACACACTTCCTCCAGGTCAGTACCTGGAGGAGATTATCTCAATTAACCTTCACAAAAACCCTGCAAGATGTTTTACCAGGAGAGAACCAAGGTTCAGAAAGGTGGAGTGACTCGTCCTAAGGCACACTAGTGGAGACTGCAGGGACCGACCCTAGGTCTCCTGGGTCCAAAGCCCCGCCACTTAAGCACCGCCGCCGCAGTGGGGGCCTCGGGAGTCACCCCCGTCCCAGCTTACCCCTGGCTGCGGTAGGCGGCGCACCTCTCCAGTGGGACCCGCAGGACGCCGTCGCTCAGGCCCACGAAGAGCGCGCGGGCGCTGTGCAGGATGCGCAGGCTGCGCAGGGGCTCGTGGCGCCCAGGGGGCAGCACGTGCAGCTCCTCCAGGTAGCAACCGCGGACGCTGCGGCTCGCCGTGGACAGCGCCTTAAGGATGGTGCCCGACTCTGGGAGAGAGGGAGAGCCAGACCAAGGTGGCCTTGAAGGCCCTGGAAACTTGCAGCCCTGCCCCAACCCTCAACCCACCCCCGACCTGCAGTCCAGGTTGGGCCGGGCCGGCTCACCGGTGCCAATGTAGAGTACATGGTAAAGCGTGTCTTTAGCCTGCACCAGGTCCACCACGAGGTGTGAGAAGCGCACGCTGTCCTGGGTGACACAGGGCTCGGGTGTCACCGGCTGCACGGCCTCGCTCATCAGGAAGAGGCGTTGCGCGTCCTGCAGGCTGCGCTCCGTCAGGTTCTCGTTGGGACCGGTCTCAGGCAGGGTGCCACACTGCCGCGGGGAGCCAGGTCACACGCGCCCGGCCACCGGGGCTGCCGCCATCCCCCGCCGGCTCCCTCCTCCTGGCAACCCAGGTGGCCGCAGCAGCGGACGCTGATTCTCCAGCATCCCCCACCCCCAGCATCCCTGCTGGGCGTCCTGCACCCTTTCCAGGGTGGGATGCCTCTTCTTTGGGAATTAAGAACAGGAGGCTAGGGAGAAGGGGAAGGAGGATCCTGCCAGGTTTGGGGAAGAGGAAGGAGAAGGGCAAAGAGGACTGGACTATCTAAAAACGGATAATTTGAGTGTGGACGAGTGTCTGGTGATTTTTATGCTGTTGCTGCAGGTGCCCCCTCCTACCTTGGGCCAAGCCCTGCTGTCCCTCTGCTGTGTCCTTGCCAGCTCAAAGTCCTTATGATTTCTAAACCAAAGCTGGAAGCCAACCACTTTTTACCGAGCATCTCCTACATTCCAGGCATATGAACCTTCGGACATTATCTGTGAGGTGTTATCTCTTACGGTATTATCCTTAGTTCCAGATAAGGAAAAAGAGACTGAAGGAGGTTGGATGACTTTTTTTGTCCAAGGTCACAAAGAGATAGGCTAGATCGGGGTCAGGATGGTAGGACTGCAAAGCTTGAGGTCTTTCCCTGCTCCATCCCACGCCCTGGGTGGGAAGCTGGGCGAACATGAAAGTCAACCATCAGCAGCCTCCTCTGCCCCCTCGTTCTTTCCCCTTCTCCATTACAGGATGGGGCATGCTAACACTACCCACGGCTGGGCCCTAACCACTCCCTGACCACTTCTAGCACTGTCCACTTCCAGGAATTAGTAGCCATGTTGAACACACTGCGAGAAAGCTCTGGCTAACATCCCCAAATTCCAGCCAGACAGCTTGTGTAGTGCTTTCCTGGTCCTCTACACTGTGGAGAGCTGAGGTCCCACTTCCCTGCCTCCCTGGAGGTATGGGCTCACATTTAGAGATGGCTCTGACCATGCTTCCTCGCACTGCCCCTCACCCACTCTCCCTTTCTCCCTCACAGTGGTACAGGCTAATACCATCAGGAAACCATTGTGGATCCCAGAGATGGGCATGGACTGGCAGGAACGGAGCTGATGTCTGTCTTTGCTAAGCAGCTGGGAATCAGCTTGTGGCTGGTAATCTGGGGGAAAGGCAGTGTGTGAAGACAGGGAAACAGGAGGAGATTCTGTACCTGGAAATTGGGGATGGGGTTGGCGATGGGGAGCCAGGCAGCCCTGGGGTTCTCCTGGTAGCGAAATGGGCCATTGAAAGCCTGGGAGATAGCACTGAGGTTGAAGGCGCAGACAGCAGAAGCCGCAATGCTGTTTCTGAAAGGCAAGAAGTAGTGGGACAAGGCCCTCCCTGTAAGACCTGGCACCCTCCTCATATACCCCACAGCCAGCTGTCATGTCCAATTCCCAATGCTCTGTAAGCATCTATGATGAGTCTGGTGTACCACCGGGGGATCTCAAAGGGAGGTGATGTGGTCCTCACACTCTGTAAACCCCCTGGGAACGACCCACTGACAAGAAGCACTGGTGAATCCTTCTGTGCTACTGCCTCCCTCCCTCCCTCCCTTATCCAGCAGGAGGCTGAAATACAGTGACTTTCAAACATTGTAGTCCATGGCCCATGGTAAGAGATATATCTTACCCTACAACTCAGTATAATATGCACACATCCATAAAGAAGTGTATGAACTTACCCTTACTAAATATGTTAAGACTCTGATATTTTATTCCATTCTATTCTGATTTAGTTATTTACAAAAGCTGGTTACCAAACCACTGATTTATGCCATAGCCTGCCACACCCTGAGTCCAGATGACCCAGGAGAGCCTTTCAGTCACAGAAGCATGTTTCCATGAATCTTACGTGAACAGCTCACAGAGAGGAAACCACCATACCAAATGCCTCCAGTTCTATTCTTCACATTTAGTTCTTCTCCCAAATGTGTCCATTTCTCTCCACCTCTGCCTGCTTTCAGCTTCCCCTCTCGGCCCCTGAATGCTGCACTGTCTTCCTGGTGGTCTGCCCACAGCCTGTCTAGTCTCCTAATCCATTCTCCACACGGCAGCCAGAGTGGTGAGTGTTTCAAAACGCACCTCCGAGCTGGTTGCTGGCCTGCTTCAAATCTGTCAATAATTTCTCCTTGCTCTTAGAATAAAGATTAAAGCAGTCTGCAGTGTCCTTTGGGACATACCCTCCCTGCCCTACCCCTTCACCCTCCTCTCCTGTCTTTCTTCTCCTCACCCTTAAATGTCTTGCCACACTGATCACTGCTCAGCTCCTGAAATATTTCTTCCCACCTCAAACCTCTGCACATGTTACCTCAGGCTGGAATGCTCCTCTCCCTTAGTTTATTCCTATTCATCTTATAGATGTCACTTCCTACAGGAAACCTTCCCTGATCATCACTCCTCTATACTGTTAGAGGCTTTTCCACACACTGCCCTTTCCCTTTGTAGCATTTATCACGATTAAAATTTGTTGTTAATATCCATCACCCTGTTTAAGCTTTTAAAGGCAGAACCATGTCTGCTTTTGCTCCCTGACGCCCCACCCCTACCAGGACAAGCACCTGCATGGAGAAGGCATGCAATAAATACACTATTTAGAATTCACACTGATGGCGTCAGTTTCGATGCCTCTCCACCTACTCCTGACTCTTCTCTCTGTCCACCCCCTCACACTGTCCTTCCTATAGCTAGCCTGGCCCTCATCCAGTGCCTGCTATCTGGGGCCCAAAGTGAGCAAACACCACTCCATGGCTCATAGGTTTCTGGTATTCCTACAAAGAACATTGTGCAGCCAGTGACTTCCTTGGTCTCGGTGCCCATCCATCATTGTCTATATCAGACTGCCCAATCTTTTGGCTTTCCTGGACCACACTGGTAGAATAGTCTTGGACCACACATAAAATACACTAAACACTAAGCATAGCTGATGAGCCAAAAAGAAAAAAGAATTGCCGGCTGGGCGTGGTGGCTCATGCCTGTAATCCCAGCACTCTGGGAGGCCAAAGTGGGCGGATCACAAGGTCAGGAGATTGAGACCATCCTGGCTAACACAGTGAAACCCCATCTCTACTAAAAGTGCAAAAAATTAGCCAGGTGTGGTACCACACACCTGTAGTCCCGGCTACTCGGGAGGCTGAGAGGCAGGAGAATTGCTTGAACCCAGGAGGCAGAGGTTGCAGTGAGCCGAGATGGAACCACTGCACTCCAGCCTGGGTGACAGAGTGAGACTCCATCGCAGAAAAAAAAAAAAAAAGAAAAAGAAAAAGAAAAGAAAAAAAATGCCAAAAAAAAAAAAAAAAAGTCTCGTAATGTTCTCAGAAAGTTTACAAATTTGTGTTGGGCCTCATTCAAAGCTGTCCAGGGCCACATGCCGCCCAAAGGCCGTGGGCTGGACAAGCTTGGTCTATAGGAGAGTCGCCTGATTGGGTTAGCCTCTTACACAGAAGGAGGTGTCATGATCTGTGAGGGTTACTCGTCCTCACACCTAGAAAACAAAAGGGGCTGTCATTCCCAGCCTGGTTTTCCAGCACAGTCTAGATGGGAGGTGATGGCAGGGTTACCAGAAGACTGCTGGTTAGATTGAACAGAATCCCATAGTCCTGAGGTTGGAAGGGACCTTAGGGAATCCCTGTTGAGCCTCCCTGAGGCTATTGCTGCCTGCTCCCCTCCCCCACATGGCTACATCCCCTCATCCAAGGCAGGCTTTTCCACTTTCATCACCAGCATGTTCCTCCTTCATGCAGCCTAAGCCAGATCCATTTGCTTTATTCATCTCTGGCCTAGGCTTGCCCTTCCCAGCAACCCAGAACACGTGCTTACCGCTCCAGAAGCAGTAAGTCACAAAATCCTCAGATGACCCCTGGCAGGAGTCATGGAAGTCCCCATTTTATAGATGAAGCCCACCAGGCCATGAGGCCAGGCCAGCTCCTGACATCACAGGAAAGGGGCTGGCAGAGGACAGGACTCACACATTGGTTGTGAAAACTCCGTAGATGAGGTCCTGCTCCGGCAAGTGGAAGGCACTCTGCAGCTCGTTATAGTAGAAGGGGACCTCGCCCGGGCGGGAGCAGTTGAGCCGGGCCTTCATGAATGTGGTCCATGTGTCCTCCAGCAGGAATCGGCCCCCCACGTCATTCTTGCACACGCGGGCCACGCGAGAGTACACGGTGCGTCCACAGTCATGCTCCACTGCGTTCTCCCGCAGGAAGAAGTATGCAAACAGCCCAATATCATAGGCTGCCACGAAGTTTGGCTCTGGGTGGGCAGAAGAGGAACAAGGGGCAGGCAGGCCAGCGGGGAAGAAGAGGGCAGAGTCAGGAGGACTCAACCACTTCAGTTTTCCCAGATGGGCACCTGACACCCCTCTCCCTGCAAGCTTGGTGGCCTGGGGACCCTAACTAACTCTCTTCCCACTTTCAATACCAAGTGCAGCTATAATATTAAACATGTGTCACCGCACACCTCTCACTGGGTGCCAGACACTATCCTAAGTACTTTATGCGGATTAATCCAGTCCATCAACAGATGAGGTAAATCCTATTATTATCCCCATATTATAGATACAACATTGCGGCACAGAGAGCTTAAGTACTTGCTCAAGGACACACAGTATTTAGGTTGGTTCAAAAGTAATTGCAATTTTCGCCATTGCTTTTAATGGCAAAAACCACTATTACTTTTGCGCCAACCTAATAGTTAGTGAGGAAGCAGGGGTTCAGCCCCAAGGGTTAGGAAACTCATATGGCCCTTTCCATAACCTCTCTCTCTCTTTCTTTCTTTTTTAAGAGGCTGGCTGTCACTCTTTCGCCCAGGCTGGAGTTCAGGGATGTGATCATAGCTCATTGCAGTCTCAAACTCCTAGGCTCAGGGCATCCTATCACCTCAGTCTCTTGAGTAGGTAGGAACACAGGCATGCATCACCACGCCTGGCTGATTTATTTTTTATTTTTATTTTTAGAGACAGGGTCTTGCTATGTTGCCCAGGCTGGTCTCCAACTCCTGGCCTCAAGAGATGTTCCTGCCTCAGCCTCCCAAAGTATTGGGATTACAGGCATGAGCCACTATACCTGGCCCCATAATTTCTTCTTATCCATAACTTGTTTTCCTAAACAATTCCTAATTATCTCCCTCTCTCCTAATAGCCCACCCTCCATCTGTTCTGGGGCCTCGGGACATCATCTGTGATTTCATCTGGGGCTCATCTCCAGCATGCTCTGGTCTACACTGCCCTACTCTGGACCTCTTCCTTGATAAGGCAAGTGGGAGCGCTTGCAGAGGTTGGCAGGAAGGAGGATGAATGGGGGACTCAGGGTGGGCTGGTGGGATCAGAACCAGGGGAGTCCCCACCCCTGGCACTGGGGCCTCCTTACCATTGAGCCACTTGGAGTTATACTGGGCAGTGCGAAGCGGTGGCCCACTGCCCAGGCTGCGGTAGATGGCAGGGTCCCGACCTGAGAAGTCGATGACTGTAGCCGCATAGAGCTCCCCCTGGGAGGAGATGACAGCTGTGGAGTTGTGGCGTGGGTCGTAGGGGCAGCGGGCCACACCATTGATCTTCTCAATAGTCCTGCTGACGTTCCCCACCTGGGGACAATGGGGAGAAGGGGACACTTTTCCCTGAGGCCCTGGGGCTGCCTGTTCTTTCCATCTGAGTTTTGTTTCCTCCTGGGCCCGGGTCTCTCTGGGTCTCTCCCCTCCTCCAGCATCATCTCACTGCCCAGCTCACGGTCCCTCTGAGGGAGCAGCCCTCAGGGAGGGAGAGGTCCTCCCAGTAGCTCCATCAGCCTCCAGCCCCAGTCAGGACCCTCCAAGGTAAGGCTGACCAGTAAAATACAGAAGGCCCAGTTCAATTTGAATTTCAGATGAACAGGGAATACATTTTTAGTATAAGTCTATCCCAAACACTTCATGGGGCACATTTATGCTAAAATATCATTTATTGTTTATCTGAACTCCAAATCTAACTGGGTGTCCTTTTATGTTTCTGTTTTGGGTGTCTGTTTGTTTGCAAAATTTGGCAACCCGCCTTCAAGGCTGTGTGCCTGGGCAGGAGAGCCCCCGGCATGGTGCCCCCTTCAGTCTGCTCTACCCTGAGCTGCCCACCTGTCTGCTGGTGCACACGGGGGAAAAGGCATTGGTCCCACACATGAACACCTTCCGGCCAGTGACGATCAGGACTCGCACGTAGTTCTGACACTCCTCCTGAGGCAGGAAGGAAAGGAGCAGACAGCATAGCTCTCCAGGTGTGATGCTGGGTATCTCACCCTCACACCACTGCGTCATGAATGCCAACAAGTCTTCTAAAACACTTCCCTTGACCCCAGACCTACCTGTCCGATGTCCCGGTCACATCTGTGGACATCCCCTCCCACCAAGGTCATCTCTCCGCCTCACTGCTCACTCAGATGCTCAGGACCAACTGGCCACAGAGCTATATCCCCACCTGCCCAAGGAGCACCAGCTCATCCTGGCCAAGCCTCTCCAGCAGGGGACCTCATGTCCACACAGTGCCGCTCCATCCCCACAACCACAGGCCTCCTTCCAGCTCCAGGTGGGGCCCCCGGACCGCTGAGACCACGTACCTCCGTCTTCCCTTTGCTTTGGCAGGAGCGGCGCGTGTCCTCACTGGAGGCCCACTCTGTGGCCTGGGGGAGGAACACAGGAACACACAGACATCACATCGCTGTGTCATTCACTGCCACTCGTCACCAGAGCAGGCAGCAGCCGGTGTCAGGAGTTGACAGGAAGCTGTGAAGGAGGGATTGTCTGCAGGGTGAGGGCTCCTCTCACTACATCTACATAGGTCTGGGAGGGCTGCCCAGTCTCCTTACCCAGAGGCCTTTCACGGGTGGGCACCCTCAGTCCAACACCCACACTGCCTGCTTGGGTCAGAGGCGGCCTGGAGGAACAGCTTCTGAATCTTTCATCATCCCCACGCAGCTCTGCCCTCGGAGTCAGCCAGGGAGCTGGAAGTGGCCGAAGGACCTTCAATCCCACCCCAGGCCCTGAGTGGGAAATGCGCCTATTCTGTGCCAGATGGCCCTCAACTGAGTGGCAGGCAGGAAGGGAGAAAAGATTTGGCAAACCCTGAATGTAGGAGATTTAATTTTCTAATGACAACTCTGGGCTTTTTTCTTAGCAGATGGGGAAAACCAAGGTTCTGTGTGACCTAAGCAAGTCACACAGAACCTCGTGTAGAGCAGGGACTGGAACCCACATTTCTGATTCCAAAGGCTATGTGTGTTCCCATAGTCTTAAGGGCTAGGACTTCCCCTTTCCTAATTGCTGTCCTTCCTCCCACCCCCACTGTCTGCACTTTCCTTCCAGCTTCCCTGGTAGCATCACTCATGCTCTGCCGTGGGGTAATGTGTTTGGGGACACAGCTTTCATGTGGGGACCTGCAGGACAGTGCCATGTTCTCACATGCCCATGGCATTAGGAGAGGGCTGTCCCCAACCCAGGATCCCTTCTTCCCCTTCATCTGTTCTGCCTCTACTCTCTCTGAACAGCAGCTGGAGGGAGGTGTGATGCCCTCCACGTCCGGGCAATGTCAACAGCCCTGGTGTGGTTCATTATATATTTCTGGGTCACATGTATAAACATGAACTGTCTACCTGTCCTGGGAGAGGGAACCCTGAGCAAGCAGCTCTGTCATCCAAACGGGGAGGGAAAAAAGACCCCACCTACTTTTAACTTCTAACAAAGCTGTTTCCAGCCATGAAGTCACTGCCTGCAGAGCTCCAGAGGCCGCAGTGTGGGAGGGGAGGCAGGGGGCTGGGAGAGGGAGTAGCAGGCCTCTCTATGCTTTCCAGCCCACAGCCAACCTGCACCGGCGATGGCTGCTTTGTAAGGCAGAGGGAGGCTGACTCCTGCACACCCTGGATTCGGGAGCTGAGTGACGAGTTTGGAGCCCAGGCTTCTGTGTCTCCCAGACCTTGGAGAAGAGCAAAGGACCCTGAGTCTGGCCACAGAGCCACGGTGTTCATCTGGACAGAAACAACTGAGCACTGTCATACTCAGGACCCATCATCTCCTAGGCTGAGCCGATATGAGAGAAGAGAGGGACATAAATAAGAAATCTCGGGCCTTCTGGGGCTAGAAAAGAGCAGTGAGCCACAAACATTGCAGTTGTGCAAGCCCAAAGCCCGGGACAGTGGGTGGCTTTGGGAGGACTGCATGAGCAAAGGGTCCTCGAGTCTCTGAGCAGAGGTCAGCCTTGATCCCATTGAAGGGGGGCTGTACCATAAAAGGAGTTAAAGTTACGCTGGACTCAACAATGGGATGGGCACTGTGCCAGGGACTTGACATACTTTTTCTCTTTGATCCTCACAGATAACAGTGAAACATGTAGCCTTTTGCTTGTTTTATAGGGAAGAAAACTGAAGTCCAGAGAGGCGGAGCAATTTGCCCAAGGTCACACAGCTAGTAAACAAGAAACAAGATGCGAATCCAGACAACTGACACCAGAACGAAGCTCTTTCTGCTATATCCTGCAGCCTCTCATGGTGAATAGATTTCTCTAACCAAAAGTTAGACCATATGCCCCAAAAAGAGGGTATGTGTTTATAGAGAGAACAGCACAGAATGGCTTTTTTGAGACCATTTATTTATTTTTAATTCATTTCAAAAATTATTTTTATCAAATTAATGATGCACAGAGTTTAAAAAGTTAAATAGTATTAAAATGTATTAATTAAAATCCTGGCGACCCACTCCTCCTGTACCCCACCCCTTTTCCCAAGGACAACCACCTTCACTTCTTTTAGTTGTTTCTCTGTTTTTTAAAAATTGATTTCTAAAAAAGATGTATCAGTCTCAGGCTTCATCTTTTGAATTCCTGTTATGGAGGTGAAGATTTTTCCCACTTACCCACCACCATTCTTCCCAACACCAAAGCACACATAACATTTCCCGTCTCCCCATCCTCCCATTATAATGACAGTTTTAATTAAAATCAACATTGGTATTTACAGCCAGTACCCCAGATTTCACTGAATGTATGGCACCATCAATTTGTAATATGAACCACTGAGAAAGAAAATTGCTGCCAATCAAATGTTCTTATTAGTTAAAATTTTAACATAAACATATTGAAAGTGCTCTTATTTAGACATATGTTTTATCATATATCAATCTCGTGCACACAAAAAATATATGCAAAATTGAGTATCCTTAAACCTTTGAATTGAGCATTCATCTCTTCTGAATCACTTTTTAGAGTTGTCAGTGCTCATTTTGTTGTTTGTCTGTTTGGAGAACCATTCTTTGGACTACCTAGGTGTCAGTGTTGCAGTAATTCTTACAGAGCGTTCCACTCTGGTCTCCACAATTTTCTTCCATACCATTGACCTCATCCTGCAAGTTTGGATGCTTACAGAATGGGCGCCATACCAAATGATGCCCACAGGTTTCTGACAAACCAGGACTCACATTCTTCCCTCGTGTAATCCTAAAGTGGTTTGTGGACTGAAACGTCGAGGGTTTGCTGTTGTCTGGTCAGAACACCAGAAAAAATGACTAAGTTCATACCTGCACGGGCATGACAACATCAAGACTGCACCTGGCTGATAGTGACTGTCAGATGTCTTTGACTGAAAGACACGTCCCGACTTCAGACTCATTGAAATGTGAAAACACGTGCATGTGAGTGAGAATCAATGAAATATTCGTATTCTGATAAGGTTTTCTTATTATTTGAACAACGTTTTGTTTTTCCTGGACTGAATAATTGTCTTGATTGTCTCCATTTGCTTGTTTTGCGTGGACCTATCACCGATTTTCCCCAAATGTCCAACAGGTCTTACACATCCCTCTCAATACGATTTTTTTTTTTTTTTTTTTTTTTTTTTTTTGCTTTTTTGGAGACAAGGTGTTGCTCTGTCGCCCAGGCTGGAGTATAGTAACACAATCATGGCTCACTGTGGCCTCGACCTCCCGGATGTTAGTCCAAACTGCACCATTTTAAGCTTCCCCACTATTTTGCAAACCTTGGTCAAAGCGAAACATTTCCCAGGCATTCGGGCTGTGAGAAACATCCTTCCTAACCACCTGACCACAAGGTAAACAAAGGCCCAACTAAAGAAACATCCCTGTTATAGCTCACTGGGCAAAGGTCCAAGGAACACCATGATGACATTCCATGGGAATAAGGGCCAGAACCGCCTCATCATGGGAACATCTTATCAATATCCCACCGGGCAGCAAGCCATACTGCCCAGACCCCTCCTGCCCACACCTACAAGCACCCCCAGCCTGTAGGCAGCAGTGCGCTCTGGCATTAGGCTAGTTTCCCACTTCTATAGGTTTTATGCTGGACATAAAGCCTGCATTTGCTGTTGAGCCACCCTCTTGCTATGTGTGTGTCTTTCTTTAACCTTCACCTTCCCTTCAAAACCTAACACTGAGCTCAGATGATCCTCTTGCCTCAGCCTTCCAAGTAGCTGGGAACACAGGTGCACACCACCACACTCGGCTAGTTTTTAAAAGTATCTGTACACACAGGGTCTTGCTATATTGCCCAGACTTGTCTCATACTCTTGGTCTCAAGTCATCTGCTCCCCTCGGCCTCCCAAAGTGCTGGGATTATAGGTGTAAGGCACCATGCTGGCCTCAATATGATTTTCTTACTGCACGCACAAATGATTCCGATAATCTGCGAGTTCCCATCCTCTTCCTCATCCCCCAACCTCCATCCTCCTGCTCAGTGTTCTGGCTGCTCTTGAGGCCTCCTGCTTGACTGTTAGCCTGGGACTTACCTTCTTTCCTCTCCTGCTTTCTGAATCCCATGTTTCCCTCTTTCTTGATTTATTTGCTTATTTTGGTGGAACACATCTCCAGTATCTTCCTAGGAAAAGGAACATGGTAGATCAATTTTTCAAATTCTTGCATGTCTGACTTATTCTTTCTTCATACTTGATTGGTAGTTTTGATACCGAATTCTAGATTGAAAATAACTTTCACTTGGAATTTTAAAGGCATTTATTCCTCCGTTGTCTTCTGAGTTCCAGCATTGCTGTTGAGGAGTCTGACGACATTTTCTTTTTCTTTTTTTCTTTAGGCTCCGGACACTTTTAGGATCTTCTCCTTAATAACAGTGTCCTGAATTTCACACTGATGTGCCTTAGGACGGGTCTCTTTTGGAACTCAGTCAACCTTTTAGCATTGAAGACTCATTCTCTGTTTTGGCGAATTTTCTTATGTTAGTTCATCCTTAATTTCTTCCTCACCTTTTCCTCTATTTTCTTTTTGGAACTCTTAATATTCCAATCCACTGTTGGCCTTTGTGCATTGATCCTCTAGTTTTCTGATATTTCTCTCCTACGTTTCATTTCTTGTTTTTTGTTGTTCTGGTAGGTTTTTCTTCAACACTATTTTCTAATCCTTCAATTCAATGTTTATTTTCCCAATCACATTTTAAATTTCCATATTTTAAGTTTATTGTTTTATAAACAAAATACTTTGTATATCTCAGAAGATACTAATTGGCTGTTTATCATTAATCGAATTTTTTTTTTTTTTTTTTTGAGACAGACTTTTGCTCTGTTGCCCAGGCTGGAGTGCAGTGACACGATCTCTGCTCACTGCAACCTCTGCCTCCCAGGTTCAAGCGATTCTCCTGCCTCAGCCACCTGAGTAGCTGGGATTATAGGCATGCCCCACCACACCCAGCTAATTTTTTTGTATTTTTAGTAGAGACAGGATTTCGCCATGTTGGCCAGGCTGGTCTTGAACTGCTGACCTCAGATGATCCACTCACCTTGGCCTCCCAAAGTGCTGGGATTACAGGCATGAGCCACCCTGCCCAGCCAAAATTTTTTTAAATTATTTCTCTCATTGTTTCTGTTTCTAACAGTATTTCTCATTCCATTTGCTTGTTTTGGCCTTCTCTTTCACTTTGGAGGCTTTCCTCAAGTGTCTGGTGATTTCTGGCTATTTGTTCATACCTAAAAATAAATTACTAACCACTTCCCCCAGAAAGAAACCAGGGCTTCTTGGAGAAATGGCTGATTCCAGATCTGGGGCAACAAATGCACAAGGTAAGGCTGGAAATTTCTGTCACATCAGATACCAAGGACGTAATCAAAGATGACTAGGGTGGGTCTAAAGGACCCGGGAGTCAACATGAAGAGGTCCCTGCTGGTGAAAGATGGGGTAATCGTGAAAGATAACTGCAATGGATTGAAAGACATCAACAATGTTTATATCCACCAGTCTGTGGTGAACTTAATAATAAAAGACAAATTAATTGATCACCATTGAAAGATACTAGCAAACCAGCTCATTATTTGAAAACTGGTAAATAAAGATGGAATATCAAATATTTATCCTGCCTTTCCTATATGACTACATCACTGGGTCATCATGTAGTAGATGAAGAAAAGGTGTTTTTCCTTTTTTTTTTTTTTTTTTTTTTGAGACAGAGTTTCACTCTTGTTGCCCAGGCTGGAGTGCAATGGTATGATTTCAGCTCACTGCAACCTCTGCCTCCCAGTGATTCTCCTGCCTCAGCCTCCTGAGTAGCTGGGATTACAGGTGTGTGCCACCACACCCAGCTAATTTTGTATTTTTAGTAGAGACAGGGTTTCACCATGCTAGCCAGGCTGATCTTGAACTCCTGGCCTCAGGTGATCCACCCGCTTTGGCCTCCCAAAGTGCTAGGATTACAGGCGTGAGTCACTGCGCCCGGCCCAAAAAGTTTGTTTTTATAAAAGTAGCCCAGGTAATTGATTGTAATACCTAAAGAATTAAGGGATCTAGAAACAGATCATCATTGGTTACTAACATCAAAAGAGAAAATCGGACACTATGTACCTCCTAAAGAAAGAACACAAGAACACCTATGAAGAAATCTTGCCAGCATCTAAATTGAATGAAGTTTTTAGCTCCATCAATCAATGTACAGGTGATACAGGGAAGAAAGCAACATGTTCAGTCATGCCACTTGCATTACAATCAGCAAAATCCAGGCTGTGGGAAACTCTATAGGACAGGTGACCAGGCTTCTTCAATAAAAAATTGCACAGAGAGAAATATTGTTTTAAAGAGACATATCAACAAATTGCAGCATATTTGAATCCTGATTTAAATAACTGAAATTATTTTAAACTTTTATAAGTAAGGAAATGTAAACAATAACTGGACATTTAGTGATATGAAGTTTTAACTTTGGGCCACTTACATAAGAAGAATCCCAGCCTGGTATGGTGGCTTATACCTGTAATTCCAGCACTTTGGGAGGCTGAGGCAGGACAGCTTGAGGCCAGGAGCTGGAGGCTGCAGTGAGTAATGACTGTGCCACTAGCCTTAGTGACAGAGTCAGACCCACCTCAAAAAAAAAAAAAAAAAATTCCCTACTTTTTAGAAATGTATACTGAAATATTTATGGATGTTATGATATGTCTGAGATTTGCTTCAGGACAGAGATGTGGGGGGATATATGTAGATGAAAGATGATTGACCATAAGCTGATAATTGTTAAAGCTTTTAAGTGCTGTTGAATACACAGGGTTCATGTACAATTCTCTTTGCTTTTGTGTGTGTATGAAATTACATGATAAAAAAGCATCTTTGTTTGTTTGCCTTAAGAGTAAAAGTACTAACCAGCTCACTGGAAACTCCATGGGAGGGCTCATAGAGACTGGTGGGCTTCTCCTAGGGTGCTGGGTGAGGAGCCTTTTTCACTGGGAGACCCTCTATGTCATATTCTAAAAGTCTGGTCTCTGGAGTCATTGAGTTTTTCCAGCAAAGACTCCCTCAGTCTCCTGCCTGGAAGTGGGGCTGGGGGAGCAGGGGGTGGGAGGAGGAAGTAGACTTTCGTTTGATCACACACCATCAGTGCCCTTTAGGAGTCCCTAAATATAGGGCGTTTCCAGTTGAATGTTTGGAGAAAGGGTCTTGGTTTCCTTTCTTGGAGGGAGGGAGAAGATGGAAGAAGGGATTGCTGTTTGGGATGGGATAGGAGACCTGGGTCCCAACCCTTTAATTTAGAGAATTTCAATCAATCATCCCTTTTATCCTTGTACCTCATCTTCACATCACACAATATGGGACACCCAATTTTGGGGCCCTTCTGAGGAGTCAGCTGCCTGTCCACTGCATCCCCTCTGCAAGCCAATCTGCTCTATCTACTTTTCTTTCCTCCTTTTCTTCCTTTTCTCTCTCTCTTTCTCTTTCTTTCTTTCTTTCTTTCTTTCCTTCCTTCTTTCTTCTTTCTTTCTTTCTCTCTTTCTCTCTTTCTTCTTTCTTTCTTTCCCCTCCCTCCCTCCCTCCCTTCCTTCCTTCCTTCCTTCTTTCTTTTTGACAGCGTCTCACTTTGTTGCCCAGGCTGGGGTGCAGTGGTGCCATCCCTGCTCACTGCAACCTCCACCTCTCGGGTTCAAGTGATTCCTGAGTAGCCTCAGCCTCCCGAGTAGCTGGGATTACAGGTACCCACCACCATGCCCAGCTAATTTTGTAGAGATGGGGCTTCACCATGTTGGCCAGGCTGGTCTTGAACTACTAACCTCAGGTGATCCGCCCGCCTCGGGCTCCCGGAGTGCTGGGATTACAGGCGTGAGCCACTGTGCCCAGCCTCTGACCACTTTCCATTGCCCCAGAATGCATAATCTCCTCTTCACTGACATCTTTTTCATTCTCTCTGCTGTTGTGAATGTGCACCCTTTAAAATTTCTCACTCTTTTTAGTGGAGTTTTGTGAAGGGGTGGAGAGAGATGTGTCTGATCAATCTGGAACACAGAGTGCTTTAAACAAGGGCTGTCCCAGAAATTCCAGAATGATCTCTAGTAACAGTAGCTCTGTGGTTTTCATGCTGTGAGAGGAAGCAGGCGACACTCAGAGACGTGGATCATCTCCCTGTAAACTCAGCAACTCCCACGGACACTTGGGGGCCAGGGACAATGGCTGAGTGTCTACGCATTTTTGGAGCATTAAGTCCACTGCTCAGTGGAGTTTAAACTTCAAACCACTCCAGGGCTGCCAGATTTGAGCTTGGAGGACGTGGAGATAAACTGGAAGAGAGCTCAGGCACTGCGCTCCATGTCTGCCCAGGCCCGAACAAAGCCCCGTTGTGCGTCCTGACGCATATGTGCAGAACAGTCCTCGTTTCTGCCTCGCAGGATATCTGGCAAACCAAGATCATAAATCTGTTGCAATTAGGCCTCCAGCCAGGTCGTCCCATGGAACTGTTCTGGCAAAGGTCGCTCACGAGCTCCTAATTGCCAACTCCAAGACAGCTCATCATGCTGGTCCTCTCAGCAGCCCGGGGACGCTGTCGATCACTGGCCTCCTTTTCTTTCCCGGTACCAGTTCATTAAGTTAGACTGATAAATAACCATACAGGTGAGCTGATTTGATTTCCCCCTACTCCTCCATCCCCAACACACACACTGCCCCATCTGCTCCTAGCTGCACCTCTTCCCTACTTCAGAGCTTGGAGGATTGGGAAGGAGCTGGGCATTCAATTTTCTTTAAGGAAGAGAGGTTTACATAAATTGTTTAATAGGGGTTAGGTACTTAGAAGTCCCTTAATGGATACTGGTTTGCAAAAACTGTTTACATTTAGATTTTTCTTTACGGAATGTTAATTATTTAAACTATCAATAAAGCACTGAGTTTTAAGTTTGCTTAAATCATGCCCTGGGGCCAAGTGGGAGAATCAGTTGGCTCTTTAATGGGGAGTTTTAACCCAAGTGTAGCCCCAGGCCACAGGGAGAGTAGAGGAAGCTGGGCTGGGGAACCCTGGCCTAGCCGCCCCTGTCAGCGAAGTGGTGCAGATCATTTTCAGCACTTGGTTGCTGGTGACAGCAGACACTGAGAACTGAAAGCTTATAACCAGGGACCCAAAGCCCCCGGAGAAGGCACTGGCAGGACAACCCCTGAAGTCAGGCTTTGAGAGTTACAAGTTGGGGCTTCCTCACCAGACAACAGACAGGAGGACCGGGCACTGAAGACCAGAGGCCAAGGTCTGCTCCAGGGGACGCTGGATGGCCCGCCCCAACCTCTTGCTTGTTCTCTCCCCTCTGTGGACAGATGGCACACACCAGGGTGGGAATGTGGACATAAAATGTATTTATTTCCTTAGTTCTGTCACAGTGAATCCAGCCTGAAATACTGAGGTCAGGCCCCTCAGAGACACGCTGGGAAAGGTGGTCAAGCCAGTTCCTGGCACTTTGGGGGCTTGTCTGTAGGGCCCTTCAGGGAATGCCCTTGGAGCTGAGACCCTGCTCCAAGCCTGAGCTATGGGCTGCCATCAGATACCTGCCCCAGGCTGATACCAGGGTCAACACTGACCTGGATGAACCAAACCCCAGAATTCAGTCATCAGGCGCAGAGTCTTAACAGCCTTGCTTTTATTTCTGTGTATCTATTTCTCTTCCTCCCTTCAGCCACATTACACTCCCAGAAGGCCTTCATCTGCACACCACAGGAACCAAATAAAAAGCCAGCTGCCTGGAGCTCAGGGTGGGACCCCTGGGTCCACTTCCTCCCGCCCACTTTGAACCTCCTCTGCACTGGCTTCCCCCAGGCCCCGACCTGCTGGGTTTGGCATCTTGGCTTACTTTCCTGCCAATTGGAAACTAGGCTCTGGACTGGCTGCCTGTGACTGAGCTGACAGGCCACAAGATGCTGCTTCTGGGGAACTTCCCCTGCCTCGCTCCAGCCCAGATCCCAGGAATACACTGCACAGCCCCTCAAGGGAATCATATGTGATCTCTTATGTGCATATTCCTTGCGGCAAGGTACCGGGCCTGATTCACTTTGGAACTCAAATGCCTTGTACCATGCCTAGGATGAGACTGGCCTTCAGTAGTTATTCGACAAATGTTTATTGGGTGGGTGAATTGATGGATGGATGGATGGATGGGCAGGCTGGCTAGTAAAGGTATGGATAGAAGGACAGATGGACAGATAGAAGGACAGATGGACAAATGAATGGCATTTTCTTTCAATTTGCCCTAGTTCCTCCCAACCCTTCCCTTCCATTGGGCACACATTTGCTTCCTTATACCTCCCCTCTAGCAACCAGCCAAGAGCTGCAACGCCCCTGGGTGTGTGGACCCAGGTGTGACCAGAATGTCATACCAGCTCCCCAAGAAAGTCTCCCCTGTGGCAGTGAAACTCTATACAAACAGCCCAGCACATGATTAGGTTCTAACTTCCGATTAGGTTAGTCACTTCTCATATTTTCCTGAAGACCAGAGACTCTTCATTTCTTATAGTCCCGTGGCCCCTAGCTGAGTTCTGGTACACAGTAAGTGCTCAATGAATGCTTAATCACTGGGAGACCAGAACATGTCTCCTAGACATGAGAATTGAGGCTCTCTCCTCATTGAAGAAGAAGAGATGGCCTTCCTTTCTCTACAATATTCAGCCTCTGCAAAGATGGTTTGGCATCTGTTTCTCAATCTGGGATAAATGTTCTGGATCAAGGAGTCCCATTAAAACGCCTCTCAGAGCACTTAGGGAATTATGCTTGGGAAGTCCTTCTTGGCAGCAGATAATAAATCAATCACAGCTCAGAGAAAATGCTGAGTTAGAATGGGATCATTCAGGTTGGGCTAGGAAAGGAACTAGGAATACTCTTTCCGTGGAGGCCTGAACTCAGAGACCCTCCTGTGGATCCAGGTTGAGGACTTACAATAACAACCAATCCAGTTTGCCCAGTATTGTCCCAGTTTTTGCACTGGGAGTTCTGCATTCTCAGTCAGGGACAGTTGGTCAGCCCAGCCTGGTGGTGTTTTCCTCCCTTCCTCATTAGCAGCCTTGCTGCATGATGCAAGAGCCCTGTATGCCTCTGCGTTGATGTGAGCCACACCCCTCCACATACATTCCCTGCAGTGACCCTGATAGCTAGGGTCTGAGTCCATGGCCAGTGAAAAGAACAAGTGGCTCTTGTTTTCAACTTTAGAGGCTGAATTCTGAATGGCGCCACTTGCGTTGCCCTGCCTTGGGCTCTGGAATAGGGGAAATTACAGGAAGGGAAGGGAAGAAAGCAATCGTACCTGAAGAAGAGAGACATTGGCAAGGCTGAGTCTGAAGAGGTAGTTCCTGTGAAAATGGAAACAGACATCCTAAGTGACGCTGGTTCTGCAGGCAGGACCCAGGGAGCAGCTTCCTGGCTCGGGCCTTCTGGGATGCCAGGACTGGGTGCTGATTGCCTAGGGTCAACCCCCAAGGAGAGCTTTACCTCCATTTGCTCACTTAATCTTCACACAACCCTGGGAGGAAATCCAGGAAGCTCCATGTTACAGATGATGAAGCAAGGTGGGTAAATGGCCCAAGTCACCAAGATAGTAAGTGAAGGAGTTAGGATTCAAACCCAGACTTTCCTCCAAGTCCCATGTTGTCTCTGCTCCCAGCCAACTCAGCTGGCCCAGAGAGGAACCCCTTGACCCCACCTTTTCCAAACATGGAGGCTGTTAAACGTAAAGCCTCACAGCACTCTTACAGGGATGCAGACAGCCAGCTTCCTCCTATCCTGGCCCACCACCCTGACCCACCCCTCCTCACACAGGCCAGCCATCTCTCCTGGTTCCACGTCCCGGGGTCCTGAGTCCGGTTTGTTTGTTCATCTCCTGCAGTCTCTCCAGCAGTCGGTGACTCCGGGTCTGACCTTTCTGTGGCCACCTCTCTGGACTGCCCTCTGTCCTCTAGCCCAAAAGACCCCATCCACCACCTCACCATCCTTCTCCCCACAGTCCAGCCTGCACAGGGCTTCCAGGCTCACCTACCTCAAACCATTTTCACCTTCAGTAATAAAGAGGATACTACTACTAGGAATAATGATATCAGACACTTTTTGAGTATCATAAGTGTCAGCCACTGCTGCAATTTCTTTGCATGGACGCTGGAGCCAGGAGGCCACCACGTACAGACAGGGAGAATTCCAGCTCAGCCACCTGCCACCTTCTGAGAGCCTCAGTGCCTGTCTGTACAATGGGGAAGTGAATGGCTGTGTTTCTTATTTCACAGGACTGTGGAGACAGAGGAATGGTGTGATGCACATTAAAAGGCTCTGTTCATGTTGAACACATGTAAAGTCTTGGTTTCCCCAACACTTTTCTTGCTTTGGTTCTTCTGTCTTCTTTGGGCTATTCCTATTGCGGTTCCTAAACTTTTTAGGAATAAAGACTTTAGAAAGTTCTGGCCTACCTCAGCTGAGGAGGGAAATGAAGGGAAGGGCTGTGGAGTGGGCCAGAAAGAGAAAGAGGGGCCCGTGCTGAAGGAATCCAGAGCCGGAAGGAGACGCCGCAGGCCGAGAGACTTCTCTTCCCAGCTCTGGCTCCAGGCCCAGGTCCCACTCAGCTTCTTTGCTGTCCTGGGGCTGGGGGGGCCTCCTGGGTGACCTTGGCTCCAGGCCTCGGCTGTCCTTCCCCAACCCCCTCCCCAAGTCCTTAGCAGAGCTCCCCCCGTCCCACCCTCCTGGGCTGGGAACAGATGAGCTCCAGCTTATGGCTGTGCCCCAGCTGCCTGCTCAGGTAACACAGGCATCTGCTCACAGCTTTAACAAATTAGGGGAAACATTGCATCACTTTATTCATTTTTATCCCATCAAAAATCATTCATCACAACATCGCAGTCAGCTCTCCTGGGAGCTGGAATATGAGAACAGAGAGAAATCTCTGTAGCCTGACCCACCCTAAATCCCTTGTGGAACAAGGAGGGGTATAAATGAATATAAAATTTCCCTAGCCTGAATTCCAGAGGTCCAGGGGTCAAGAAGAAGGGAAGACAATGTCAGGCAGAAGAAAAGGAGGAAGGAAAATGAGCTGGAGACAGGAAAAGAAAGTGGCCAAGGACCCACTACGTTGGTTCTAAGAAGCCTGAGGGACCAGGTCTAGAATTGATTTTCCGTCCATCTGAGGGCATAGCCAGGCTCAAGGATGCAGGAAAAAGTGTCTCTCCATCTGTGTGTGGGAAGCCTCCAGACAGAAAACATAACCACCTTCTGGGGAAGCCGCAGAGCAGACCAGGAAGAACAGTGTGACCACAGTCACAGGGTAACCTAACCTCTCCAAGCTTCAGTTTCCTGGTCCATAAAATGGGGGTACATAGAACCCACTTCCTGGGTTCACCCACTTGTGAAGATTCAATGATTTACTGCGGGTATAATTTACTACATGTATTAGATTAAACACATGTGTGATTTACTACATTTACTACATGCAATAACTAACTTACTACATATACAGCACATGCCTGGCACATGGCCAGTGCGGAATAAATGGCAGCTTTCGAAATGCTTTCACAAGGCTCAGAGCAGAATCTTCGGATGCTACCATCTAGGTTTGTTAAAGTACACATGTAAAACGGGAGAAATCACAATTATGTTGAAGGATCACATCAAGGCCAGTTTCCTGATTGTAATGTTGTCCTACAGTAATGCAAGATGTTAGCCTTGGGGGAAACTGGGTGAAGGGTATATGGGATCTCTCTCTATTATTTCTTACAACTGTATGTAAATCTACAATCATCTCAAAATAGAGAGTAAAACAATTACTCTCTTTGCTGAGAAAATAAAGTCCATCCTCTTGTATACTTGCATATGGACAGACTCCCTCTGGGGGGACAGTCAAGAATCTCACCACTGGGTGCACCTTCAGTTGGGGGTCCTGCTTGTTTGAGAGGGTGGCCCTGCTTTTCACCATATACTCCTTTGTACCTTTTGAATGTCCTACCATAAGACAAAATAGTTAATTTAAAAATTAAAAAATTAAAAGAAAAATGCTTTCAGGCCCAGCTTCACAGCAGCCCTGTGAGACTGGTGGCACAGAGACAGTAACCCAGACTTTACACATGAGGAAACTGAGGCTCCAAGGTCAAGATCCCCCAGGACAGGAACCCAGCTCATCCACACCTAATCCAGAGCTCTGTTCCTGACTTGCCTCATTTTCATACAGCAAATGAAGGGGTGGAGACACTAAGGAAAGCTCCAGGGCAAGGATGGTCAGCTACAGCGTGGCCCAGAAGTGCCCAACCCAGTGGCCACCCTCTCCCCAACCCCACACCCACTGAGTCAGAACTTCTGGGCTTCAGAGCTGAAAAATAGTGCAGTCCCAGGTGATGACACAGACAGACCTGCAGAGCAACTCTAGGCCTGGGTTAAGGAGACCTGGCTGTAGTCCCCACACCCTGTTGCCATCATGCTATGTGATGCTGGGAAGGTCACCTTCCCTTCTCAGGGCCTCTGCTACCGCCTGCTTTAAATGAGGACAGTTGGGTGACACCAGAGATTCTCAAACTTGAGTGTGATCAGGCCACCTGGAAGGGTTGCTAAAACACAGGTTGCTTCTTCCCAGAGTTTCTGACTCAAGAGGTCTGAGAAAGACCCAAGAATCTGCATTTCCAACACATTCTCAGGTGCTGCTGGGCCAGGGACTGCACCCTGAGACCCTCTGGAATCGGCCCTCTCTAAGCCCCCTCCCTACCAGAGCCAGTGGTCTGTGGTTTCATGAGGAATGAGCTCCTCCTAGTCCACCCAGAAAGCCTCCGCAGGTTCCCCTGGAGAGTACTGTCTGTTGGATATTGGATCTGAACAGCGGACTAAGAAGTCAGGCCACAGACAGGTGAGGTCCTTCGGGAAAGGTTCTACCCCTACCCAGCCGTCCCAGGTGCAGGCCGCCGGCTGGCCGGCAGGGGGCTCCTGGGCACCTTCTCTGCATGGAGCTCCCAGGAAACTGGCCCAGAAAGCCATTCTGGCAGCCGAGCAGGGACCAGGCAGGGACCGGGCAGGAGGTGGTCAGCAGGCATCCCTGCCCTCACTAACTGCCAATCACAGAGGCCTGCAGCTGGCTGAGATTGTGAAGTCAAGAGTCACCCCCACCCCCACCCAGCCAAAACACGCTTCCTTCTGTGGGGGACAGACATCCACACGGAGAGGGCCCAGCAGAGAGGATGGGGCCCAGCACATGGGTCTGCCCAGGTGAGTTCATCCTGAATACTATTCCCTCCACCCAGCTCCAAGCCCCTGCACTTCCGGCCCCCACCCCTCTGCCCCTTGTTACCTGGCTCCCACAATGAGCTGGTTCCTGGAGGGGTCCAAGGCGAGCTGGGAGAAATCCCGGGCTCCAGGGTAGGTGAAGTTAGAGACCCATGGCTGCAGATCTGGTGGAGGGAGAGGCAACACTGTGGTTACTGCTGGGCCAGGGGCTCCCAACTGCACCGCACAGACCACAGAACAGAAGGGTGAAAATCGGGGGGGAAGTGGGACAGTGCCACCCAGGAGATCTGGTGTCACCTGCCCACCTCTGTGGCCCCAGGGACTTGGGAGTGGGTGTTGTAGTCACTGTTCTGCCACATTCCTTAGCTCAGAGGAGGGCATTACCCTCCCTGCAGAGGCATGAAGGGATACCTATACTCACCCTTGACTTCCCCCAGACCCTCACTAGCCACATGAGTATACACTGGCAAATCCTGCCTGTTCTACCTCTAAACTGCCTCTGAAATCCTTCCACTGTTTTCCCACTGTATCCCACCCCCATCCAAGCCACCGCTAGCTCTTGTCTGGAGCAGTGCCAACAGCCTCCTAACCAGCCTGGTTTCCACGCCTGCCCCTTTAGTCAATTTCCCACAAAGCAACCCGAGCGTTTGTTCTTAAATGCAAATGTGGTCATGTCACTCCCCAGCCCAGAACCCGTCCATAGCTCCCAACCACCCCCAGGAAAAGTCCAACTCTTGCGAAGGCCCTTGGGTTCTGGTCCGCTGTCCTCCCAAGTCCAGTGCCTGGCACAGTGATTATTTACTGATCCCCTGAAAGACATTCCCTAAAGTCTTCACCCCAGCCACACTAAACAAACACTTCATACTTCCCCAAGTCCATCCCACAAGAGCCTGCAAACCTTTGTGCTTCTGTTCTCCCTCGATGGAACAATTCCTGTTCACCCCCATCCCTACCTCCTCCAAGAAGCCTTCCCTGACTGCTTCAAGCCAGGGTTAAGGGCTCCCGTAGTTTTCTACTTTACTGCCACACTGTGTGTCTAGCCTGGTAGTTTGCCCTGGGGGCCAAGAAAGACTTTGCTTCCTAGATCTCCAGTCTCAGTTGAGCACCTAGCAGTGTTTGAACGAATATATGAATAATCCTCAATCCCTCCTTGTATGAGGGGAACTGGATTTTCAGACAAGATTCTGCAGAGGTGGGAGGTGCAGAGATTGCGCGGTCAGTGTCCACCCTGCCTCTAAGGAAGGTTGTTCCCAATCAAGGCCTTTCAAAGGGATTGGGTGGGCAGAGAGGAGACCTCACAGCCTCTGGGCGGATGGGGAGTGGTCTGGGAGGGCCTGCTTAGAAAGTGCCAGCTGACTCTCTCTGTTTCCCTCCTGCTGAAGACACACTTCTCCCTTCTTGGTTCACAGCCTCCTGATAGCTCTCCCTCAGCCTGTGCATGACCCATGGATGGGTGGGAATTGGCACCAGTAAGGAGAGAGCCATGGAGCAGAGGGACTTTCATGCCGATGGTGGTAAAGATTCCGGGGTAATGGGAGGCACTGTGCTTTCTCCCCATAGCGCCTTAGCAACTGACTCACACAACGGCCGGCCGGGCGGCGGCGGGGGGGCGGGGGTGGGGGGGGATGGGGGGAGAGAGGTTGGGGAGGGAGAGAGACTGTGTGTGTAATCCAAGGGAAATAAATCATTGCTCATTATCCCTCCACTACAGAGTAAAAGCAGCCCTTCATTTCTGCACGACAGGCAAACACTTAATCGCTCCCTGGAGAACTGAAGGTTTTGCGAATTGGATGTTTTTCAGAAAACTGTGATAGGCATGATTAAAAAAAGAAGAAGAAAGAAATTCTGCAGCAAAATGAAGCAAACCCCTTGGGCCTGCCTTTGCCCCCAGCAGGTGATTATAGGTTGGCAAGAATTGTCATGTAGTCACGATGGTCTTTGGGCAATATAGGATAAGAAGTGGATCTGGAGTCTGGTGGGTTAGGTTTTTAGCTGACCTCTCAGAAATCCTGGATAAATATTATATTACCTTAGAAATGAAACCAAGGGTTCTCCTCTTCCAGGAAGCCTTCCTGGATTACAGCCTCTCCACCCTGATCTTATTTTGTTCCACATTCTCTCTATCCTTTTCATTCCATTCACATTGTATGTTATTGTTACTCTGAATGTGGTCAAATATTTTCTGTGTGTGTAGGGCGGGGTCTTCCCTGTCCCTGTGAGACTGGGTGCTCCCTAACAGCAGCAAACAGATTACACCTTAATTCCCTCCTTCCCTTTCAACAAGGGTATTCCAGATATAGGCAGCTGAATGAGGGAGGAGGTGGCATGATGGGTCTGCAGTGGATACTCCTTCTGGGGACTTCCCAGCTCAGTCTTCACTTAGCCCCTTTTCTGGGGAGGAGGGGAAAAGAAGAGGAAACAGGGTAGAAGCTGGGATAAAAATGGGGAGGTGGGAGTGGAGGTATGGAGGGTGGTGGCCTCTTCCAGTTTCAGTCCCTCTCCCATAGCCCCGACCAACACGGGCAAGGGGGATGGGGGAAGTGGGGACAGAAGGGGCCGGCATAGCACGTGGATCCTGGGGGAGCCTTGGGAAGGGAACCAGACTGCTTGTATTAAACAGGCCAAGGGGACCAGAGGGAAGGCTGTCTTTAAAAACACCAAGCACGTTCTGAGCTCCATGTATGGCAAAGGCTTTGGATGGTGACTTTAAGAGAAAAATGACATTCTCCATGACGCGCCTGTGATTTTAATTATAGTCAATTCAATTACCCACCTTGTGGGTTAACCACTGCCAGTGTTAAGTCCAGGCTGGCTTCTCCTGCTGCCTGGAAGGGTAACACTGGCAAATGAGAGAATATGCAGGCTGAAGAGAAACACAGCTTGGCCCCCCCAAGAGAAACCCACAGGAGAAAATTTAACCTTACACGACACAGCAGTGAGATTCTGCGAAAAACAGCAGTGAGATTCTGCGACTGGCAGCTCCTCTAGGGTGTTTAGGGGTTATGCACAGCTCAGTCAGGTGTCAGGGGAGAGGGAAACTCACAGTTACAAGCTGGCAGCCTACAGATTGGTCAGAAAAGAAGTGTAACATCCTAGGGGGCTTGGAGGCTGGGGTTGGTGCTGTCCTTGATTAGGGCAACTTCTGAGCACAGCATTCCAGAGCACAGTCCTTTGCCCAGTGTGAACTGAGTCCCTACTGTGTGCTCAGCCGTGCTAAGGGATGTAGGAACACAAGAGAACCAGTCCTGGTCCAAGACCAGAACCAGTACCAGCTGGGCTGAGGGACCAAAGGCAGTGACTTTTAACCAACAATACAAGATCATTAGGTACGCAAAGAAAACTTTTGTTCACCTCCAAGGCCCCACAGCATCCCCTTCTGTACCTGGCACAAAGCAGGGCCCAATACAAATTCGGCAAATGGATAGGAAAACTCAAAGCTGTCAGAATGCAGAAGGGGAGGAGGGCATTCCTTCATTCTGTAGGAGGGTGGGGTGAGAAGTCAGATTCATTCAATTCATACCTGAGGATCAAAAATGGTTTCAAGGACCCCAGGCACACAAGGAAGATATCTCCCACCTCCCTGACTTCCTCCCCCAATCTAATTTGCACAGATGGAGACCTGCCTGGTCGGGGGACAGGGATTCCCCAGCTCTCCTTCCATGTCCCTGCCCCCAGACTCAGCCAGGCCAATAGTGCCCCCAACAAAGCCCCTGGGAGGAAATGTTTCATTAGGAGCTGCCACAGGGGCCCCAATGTGAGGAGGGTAGCCCTAAGAATCCACTCCTTCTGTCTCCCTCTGTCCTCTTCAGGGACAGCCACCAGCACTCCAGGAGCCATCAGAAGTCTGAGGGTGTGCACGCGTTTTGCAGGCTTAGGACATTGTTAATTTACTTTAATCCACTTAAGCCTTCAAAGCCTTGGATCCCAGCTCAAACAAGACAGCGCCGAGAAGACAGCTGGAAACCTTCCTCCCTGAGAGGAACCAGCCCACAGCTGGGAATCCCACCCTTCCTCAACACCCCCAGACTCTCATACATACTGCCTCTCCCACCCCTCAAATCCTGGGCCTCACTGGTTGATTTTTCCAATTGGGTTCCATCTTGCCCCGCCCACTCCTGCAGGATGGGGCTCTGCATGTCCTCCCGTATGGGCCACCGGAGGGTAGAGCACCTGATCGCTCTGCAGTGGGCAGTGGACAGAGCACTGCACGTGCAGTCAGGAGCCCAGCACTGAGGACTGGCTCTGACAAGCCTCTCTGGCCCGCCACGCCTAGGCTTCCCATCTGTAAAAGGCAGTGACGATCTCCTTGCACTGCCTCCCCAACAGGGTTACTATGAGGAGGAAACCGGCCAGTGTCGATCAAACTTAAGAGCCTAGGGACCCCTGAGACTACATCTGCAGATCCCAGTGTGAGCTGCCAAGTAGGTGGTGGTTCATGAAGTACTAATGTGACTGTAACACAACCAGGACCCACCCAAACTGGGTAACAGGTCGTGAGAGAATGTCTGGGATGCTCTGGTATTTGTGTTTTGTTTTTTAGCAAGTATTAGAATGTATATACTAATTTTAGAAACTCTTATCAAGAATTTACAGACCCCTTGGAATATGTCCAGTGATTTACAGATCACAGTTTGGGAAACACTTTAATAGCACATTCTCATACCCTCCCTTGACAAACAGAAGGCATTATGAGTCACCAGGGCCCTTGCACTGAGGTTTCCCAAGACCCTAAAGAGAGGGATCCCTGCAGCCCCTTAGAGCAGAAGGAAGCTTTCCAGAGATCTCCAGGTACCTCCTAATGCGTGAGTCATGCTGAGACCCCTGGCCACCTCCACCCAGGGCATCCACAACTTCCTTTTCTAGCAAAAGACTCCCCTTCCCCCAGGTTGGCATGCATGAAGGGCCTGAATAAATTACCGAGAGACAAAAATTAGACCCCTCCAGCCCATTGCTCCCCCTCCTTCTTAAAACATCCAGCACCAGAGGAAGAGTCTCAGGACCCCGGGACCCAGCAGTTAATGAACATCCCAAGGACATCCAACAGCCAGAAACATCCTGCCAAGGCCTGACCTAAGTCCTTCAGGACACGGCCATTGCAAGACAGGGCCAAGTAGGAAGCAGCTCTTACCTTCAAAGGCCACGGTGGGGTGCTCGCTCAGGGCGCACAGCTGCTGCTCACTGCTGGGCTCACTGGGGACATCCTGGGAGTTGGAGAGGTGGGACACCAGCAGTGTGAGGCTGGGCAGCAACAGCGAGACAGCCAGGGGGCCTGCAAGCACCATGGTGGGCCCCTCTGCAGTCCTAGCTCCGGGAGGCAGACAGGGGAGAAGACCTGTAAAGTAAACACTAAGTCTCACCAAGGGCTCCCTCCATCTGGGCCCACTTCCCTCCATTTCCTTGTGGTTATCAGTGCCCCCACCGGATTTGAAAAATAAATTTCTATTGTATTTATGTTACTCAGAGTTTGCTCTGCTCTAGTAAATGCAAAGATATAGATCATTCCCTGAAAGCTAATTTCCCCTCTAATAGCATTCTCTACAAAACTGACAAATTACAGTGCCTTTTCTATTTATGATTCCAAATGGTTTAAAATTAGTTTTAATGATAAAGGTAGTATCTTAGGGATTTTAATAATGGAGCTGAGGCCATGGGTAGTTGTTTGTATAAAGATAAATCTGGATCCGTAACTCATACTTTATATACTAGGAAAAAATTCAAATAGACAAAAGATTTCAATGTTAAGGATAAAAATCATAAAAATACTAGAAGAAAATGCAGGCAGGATCCTTTATACCTTGGCATGAGAAACCATGGCTCAAAATCCAGAAGCCATCAAAGAAAAGATTGATACATTTGACTACATTAAAATCGCAAACACCTGCACTTCCCCCTCCTCTCCCCCAAAACAACATCAATCAGGCCGGGCGCAGTGGCTCATGCCTGTAATCCCAGCACTTTGGGAGGCTGAGCAGGGCGGATCACCTGAGGTCGGGAGTTCAAGATCAGCTTGACCAACATGGGGAAACCCCTTCTCTACTAAAAATAAAAATTAAAAAAAAAAAAATTAAAATAAGTAAATAAATAAAATTTTTTAAAAATAATCCATCAAAATCATAAGGAAAATGACAAACTAGGAAGAAATATTTGCAATTCATATCACAAACAACAGACTAATATTCCTAATATATAAAGAACTGAAACTGCCTTTGCAAAAAGTATGACAGTGCAGGAAATCTGACCTAACAGACTCCATCTTGCTTCTAGCCTGCAAGTTGCCCTTGCTCATTCCTAGGCCTAGGCCAAGCTAACTGTGGAAGGAATTTAGTTTACAGTTTAACTTTGAAGCAGAGAAGATTACAGCCCCTTCCCAAAGCAAACCCCCTCCTTGCTTGGGGATCACACCTCCTTTGTAATACTAACAATTTAGCCACAGGATAAGACAATATGGCTCAGGAGTCATTCAGCCAGATGTCACAAGATTAATAATTGCTCCTATAGATAACATTATTGTAAAACCTGAGATTGGTGTTCTAGGTATTTTTTCAGACCCTGTATTCTATTGGATCTGCTGGTGCCATCCAGACTGATAAACTGGTTCATCTGACCTTGTGGCCCCCCTACCCAGGAACTGAACTCAGCACAAGACGACACGCTTCAACTCCCTGTGATTTCATCCACGACCTAACCAATCAGTGCTCTCCACTCCCTAGCCCCACTGCTTCCCATACTATCCTTTAAAAGCCTTACCCTCTGAATTTTGGGGGAGGCTGCTTTGAATAATGATAAACTCCTGTCCTTCTGCTTAGCTGGCTTTGCATCTATTAAGTTCTTTCTCTATTGCAAAAACTTGCTGTTCTCAATGCATCAGCTTTTCTGGACAGCGAGCAAGATGAATTCATGCAGCGATTATAGAACTTCTAGGAATCAGGAAGGAAAAGACTAACAATCCAGTAGAAAAATAGGCAAAGAATATAAATATAAACAGGAGCTTAAAATATGAATGACAATTATCCTCACTCATAATAAGAGCAACACCAGTTAAAACATAGACTGAGCATAGACTGAGATACCACTTCTCATCTATTAGTTTAGCAAAAATCCAAGTTAGATGCTGCAGTCTTTTGGTGAAGCAGTGGGGAGAGGGCCACTACCATATACTGCTGTGGGGGTTGGGGTGTGCAAGATGGCAAATCCCTGTGGGGTGATCCTGGCAATATCTGGCAAAACTACCCATGTATTTACCCCTCGACCTAGCAACCTAATTCTTTGTGTCTACACTCGTCCTCCTTGGAGTGTGTTCCACAAACCAGTGTCGATTCACACACTGGAACAACTCCACGGTCACAGAAATGCAGAGATCTGAGAGTCAGTGTTTAAAAATCTTTATAATAATTTGACAGAGTAATTTTATGTATATTGAATCTAATAACAAAATATTCAGGCTTGTATGTTGCATGTTTTATTTCAATTCATTTCTCTAGTAATTCACTTTTATTGAATTTTATGTAAGTATCCATCTGTGACAGATTGTAAATTGAAAAATCAAACCTGCCTCTTCACAGATAGTTGAGGGCAAAAACAGACCACAGAGGCACCTGCACATGTGCAAAGTGACTTACGTACGAGATTGTTCATTGTCACATTCTTTGAAAGAACAGAAACGCAGGAAACAACCAAATATTCAGAAACAGGAGATTGCTCAAATAAACTAGGGTATATCTTCACAATGGAATATTATGCAGCTGTTAAAAAGTATGAAGATTTTTCTCTCTTTATTTTACTTAATTTTTAGAGAGACAGGGTCTTGCTCTGTTGCCCGGGTTGGAATGCAGTGGCACTATCATGGCTCACTGCAGTCTTGAGCTCCTGGGCTCAAGCGATCCTCCCAGCTCAGCCTCCCTAGTGGTTGGGACCACAGGCATGCACCATCATGCATGACTAGAGGGGCATGCTCTGTTGTAAGTGGAGGGGTCGTCTTGTCCTGCTGCCCAGGCTTCCTCTAGGCTTTGATATGGAAAAATATCCATATCAAAAAAGTGAAAAAAGCAAGGTACAGAACAGCTTAATAGCATGGTACCTTTTGTGAAAATAAGAGGGTAAAAATAAGAACATATGTATTTATATATGTTTATAATAGCATTGATATACACTGGAAAAAGAAACCAAAACTAATTTTAGTAGGTTATCTTTAAGTAGCAAAATGGGAATCAAGGCTTCTCAGTAAATACCTTTTTATATTATTTTCATTTGTGACCAGGTAATCATATTGGCCACTCAATAAAGTTTTTAGATTTAAGAAACTTAAAAAAAAACTAGTTTGGGTTCACTAAAACTCCTGGAAAACCCTAACATTTGTCTGACTTGTCGCATCTGAGTCCCTTCCACCTCCTCTCTCCTTCCCTAGTCCATCCAACATGTCACCAAGCCCCACTGACCCTATGTCTCTCAAAGGTCTCTAACCCAGAGTGAACTCCTTGGTGTCACTTTCTTCAGCAATAAAATGAAAGGTTGAACTAGATTGGGGATCCCCGACCAGGAGCTGGGGTGAATTAGAATCATCCCCCTGAGGGAGCAGAGTCCGGGGCTGGCAGGTATGGAATTCCCAGGTGATTCTGATGAGCAGCTCCCAGGGTTGAAACTGGAGGACTAGAGGGCTGGGGCTCCTTCCTGCTCTAAGACGTTTGCCCCAACCCTTCCTCTCTCTTCCCTTCCTACTGCCACTACCTTACTCCAGGTCTGGAAAATCACAGTAGGATTACTTTTTTCCTGCCTAAGGTTCCTCACATGTGTGTGAAATGGAATAATACCCATCACTGAATGGTTGCACGCCTCCAAGGAAATAACAGAATGAAGCCAGTGCACCCAACTGGCCCCTTCTCCCCCCACTCCCTCCCTGGTCTGCACCCCACCCGGAATTAGGACCCACAGCACCTTTTTGATCCCCTTATCCTCAGGCTCAAACTCATTCATACTTTACTCCTCCCGAGAAGAGCCTGACCATTCCTCTTAGCAGAGACCCTCTGGGAGGGAGATTTGGTCCAAACCTACTCCCTGAAGTGATTTTTCACACTGTCACTCACGTGGAGTTTTTCCTAAGCGCTAGCCTGGGTCCGTCTTGTGGCATGGGGTTTGGCTCTGCTGCCCATCCTTGGAGCCCACCAATTTTCCTGACATTGACCCCTGGCCCCTCAAACAAGGCCGCAGGACTGGGGAAGAGGGATTCAAAGGGCAAGGCCAAATCTCTGGAGCAAGACAACCTGAGGCCCCGTCCTAGCCCTCCTCTTTGCTAGCTGTGTGACTCTGGGAAAAACACTCTCTCTGCCTTAGTTTCTCCAAACTGGGGATGATAATAACAATATCAACTTCTTTAGCAGTTGTGAGGATGAAACGGGTTATTACCTTTAAAAGGCCTAGAGCAGTACCTGGCAGACAGAGTGATCAACTAGCATGAGTTATTCTGGTGCTCTGGGGAGAGAGGAACAGGGACTGGAGCATTTCCTTTTGCCCTCTGACACTTATGCTGGAAGCCCTCTGCCTGCACCTCCTCCCTGCTCTGTGCCTGGGAGGTTGACGAATGTGGGAGAACTGCATCCAAGGAGGCCCTGCTTGGGTTTGGCCAACAGAGGGAGGAGAAGGCAGTAGAGTGAGCACAGCTGCAACCCTCGACAGACCAGAGCTCCCCTGCTTCCAGGCTTCAGAAGGAAATCGCTCCCTCTGCCCTCCCTTCAGAACTAGGGGTGGTGCCGCCTCCTTGCTTACCAGCCCCTGGGTACTGCACAGGGAGTTATCCCATGTGGTTCCCAAACCCCCTTCCAACACCTTTGTAAACAGTTCCTTTATTAAACTGCCCTCACATTACCCCAAGTGAGTATGTCATCTGTTTCCTGGGGGGACCCTGACTGATAGAACACCTCATTAGGGATATTCAATGCATATGCAAATAGCAGCTTTTTAGCCCTTAGCTGGGGCTTTTCTCCTGTCAGCCCCTAAGCATATCCAAGGTGCCAGGACAATTGCCCTCCTCTCCCCTCACTATTTCCCACCCTCCCACTGACCTGTGCTCCCTTCCCAGGCCTCTCTGCCTCCCCGCCCCAGGTCTGACCACCAGCTTCAGAGCCGCAGGCCTGGCCCTCTATGTGGCCAGATCCCAAGCTCCAGGGGCCGGAATTAGAAGCATATCCTGGGCCCCTTCTCCTACCCTGAACCCTAGGACTTAATGTACCTAAGTTCTGCAGCAGAAGTTCCATTCTTATGTAAATATGTCCTCCAAGTCCTTTTTGAATCAGTAATTGCAGATTAATATTACTGCGTCCACCTGCGGCCCAGCACAGCACGTCTGTCTGTCTGCTGTTTCAGGAGAGAAGGGAAGGACAGGACACGACGAGTGGGGAAGGGATGGAGCAGGGCCTAGATCTGGGATCTCCTCTACTCGGTTACCTTCCCTCCAGGTGAGGCAAGAGCAAGGAGTCTATGCCTGCAGCTTTGCAAATTTCAGCACAACTGCGGGTATCATACTGAAAAAAGAAGAGTGGTCGGTTCCCATATCACTGGAAGTGTTCGGGGTCTGACTTTTCGAGGCGAGTTCTAAACTTGGGAGGTGACTTCCCAACTCCCAAGAATTACCCATCTATGGCAATCATCTCCCCTCCATTTGTGGTCAAAGGGGTAGGCCCCAGCAGCCTCATATGTACCATGGGGTCCCCATCCCAGCCACAGCTACTTGTACCAGGATGGTCATGTGATCAGAACAAACAAATCAGGTCTCTCCCACAGCAATGTGGGTGTGTGAACCCCCAAGGTCAAGTCAGTCTTTGTAGAGGAAACTGGAATATGTAAATGTGGACCCTGGTCATATTCTGTTTTTTGTTTGTTTGTTTTGTTTTTTGTTTTTTTAATGAGATGGGATATCACTCTGCTTCCAACCAGGGTGGAATGCAGTGAGCATGACCATAGCTCACTGTAACCTCAAGCTGCTGGCCTCAAGCAATCCCTCAGCCTCCCAAAATGCTGGGATTATAGGCATGAGCCTCTGTGCCCACCGTGGGGTGGTTATCTGCTACCTGCCATGTGAGCTGAGGACAATCTGAAGGCAAAGACAAGTGACAGGAGACAGAGGCGTGCTGACAGCTTTCCAGTTCCCAATTCCAGCCCTTTCCTGAGGTTTAAATATGTTCTGCTTCCATGAGCCACCCCCACTCCCAGATCCTTGTAATAAAATTTCCCGTTTTTACTTAATCCCATTGGAGTTCTATCAGACTAGGAGTTGCCGACAGGCGTTGCCTCCTAAGTCTGTCCTTGCCTTCCTCCTTTCTAAAGGAGCCTCGGCTTCATGACAGCAGGAGGCAACCCGCCCTGCGCAAAACTTTCCCTAGTCTTTCAGGCAGAGGTGGCCCATGAGCTGCATGAGGAGGTTGTCAGTGGGGCTTAGAGGGATGTGTTCTAAGAGAGCTTCCCTTTTTCCAGAGTGGTCAGCAGATAGGAGGAATGGTGCCACAGTAGCCATCTGCAGCTGGTAAGTGACTTTTAGCCATATGCTAAGGATGGCAAAGCAGGTCAGGTCAGTCTTTGTAGAGGAAACTGGAACAGATAAATATGGACCCTATGTGGTGGTCATTTTTTTTTTTTTTTTTTTGGAGATAGGGTCTCACTTTGCCACCTAGGCTGGAGTGCAGTGGAATGATCACAGCTCACTGCAGCCTCAACCTCCCAGGCTCAAGCGATCCTCCCTCCTCAGCCTCCAGAGTAGCTGGGACTACAGGCACATACCACCAGGCCTGGCAATTTTTTAAATTTTTTTAAATTTTTTATTTTTTTGTAGAAACAGAGTCCACCATGTTGCTCTGGCTGGTCTCAAACTCCTGGACTCAAGCTATCCTATCACCTTGACCTCCTGACCTACTGGGATTACAGGTGTTGAGCCTACCTGAGTAGTCATCTTCTCTTCTTCTTTTTCTTTTTTTTTTTAGACCCTGTCTCTAAAAAAACAAAGGACGTGACCTTTAGCCATATGCTGAGGTAGGTGGAACCTGGGACGTTGAAGATGGAACCAACTCCATTCTGTCTACCTCCAGACTCCTTTCCTATGCTTGCTGTGTCTCGTTTCCTTCTCTGCAAAATGGGGAGAATAATAACACCCAGCTCACAGCTGTTGTGGAGATGAAATAAGTTATTTTTGTCTAACAGGCCTAGAACAGCATCTGCCACAAAGTAGGCATTGTGTAAGTGCTATTATTATTATTATGAGCAAATAATACACTCCTAACTAGTTTAAGTCCTTGCTTTTCACATCTCGATTATATTAACTAAATATAATTCATATCCCATACAGTTTGGTTTCTCATACATACAACCAAATACTCCCAAGACAAACAGAAACTTCTATTTCTAACACGTCTGTCTGATTTGATGTTAAAATAGTTCCAGAAGTTCCCACCAGCAGTGCATAGCCAATCCAATTATCCTGAGGGTTGTATAGTATCATAGAAAGCCCTGAGCTTGGGAGGCTGCCCTACCTGGTTGCAAACCTTGGTTTCATCACCTGTGAAATAAGGTTAATAGCTTCTTGCTTAGAGAGAATGCTTTGATACACCCAGAACTAAGTCTGGTACCGAGTAGGCTCTTTATGAAATCCAATTCATATTTTAGTTTACTAGTAATATGTAAAACATATTCCACTAGTTACCTAAGTATCTGTTCATTCATTTATACAATACTTCACTGAGCATTTACTGAACACCTGCTATGTGCTGGGCCCTGTATAGATGAGAAAGTAGGGAGGAGGGAGGTTCACAAGACAAAAGCATGGTCCTTGCCTTCAAGGAGCTTACAGTCTAAAAGAGGAGAGGAGACATGTCTCCAGTGAGCAGAGACAGCAACCCATGGCCCGGGGTCTGGATGGGGAAGGGGGCACAGAAGGCCCGTGTCTTGCCCTGCCTCAGGCCTGCTTGGCACTGGAGCTGGGGCAGAGTGCTCTAGGAGTAGGGGAGGGGAGATGCAGCACCAGTTGACTCCTGCTATTTTGGGAAATCTTCAGCAGCGAAGAAAGCATTTTCCCAAATCTTTGGCCAGAGTTTCTCTTGCCTTCTCTCACGCTGCTGTCCCAGTTCCCTGTGGGTCCTGGGTTTGGGGTCACTCTAATGGTGCCTGGAGGCGTGTGAATGCACGTGTATGTGTGTGAGAGAATGCATGCCCACGCACATGCCCCCTGAGGCCTCCCCGCCTTGTATGGGACTTCTTCTGGGCTCATTTTCCCAGCACAGAGATTAGGAAGAGGGTTTGCTGAAACAGGCGGAGGGGGTGCAATTGGCGAGTGACAGTGAAGGAGCGCAGAGAAGTGGAGGCAGGAGCCAAGGCCAGAGCAATCAGGAGGCCCACAGCTACAGAGCGACCCGTGCCCTCTGCTCAGGGGCAAAGGACGACGGAGACAGAGGCGAAGATAGTTGAGTATGAGAGCTGAATTCCCCAGAGCCCAAACTGGCCTCCTAACAGGCGCCCCCTGCACAACTGAACCCTCCCCCATTTTCAGAGAGGGGACTGCCCAGACCACTCTGGGGTGGGTAGCAGCTGAGTTGCCACACTGGGATCATTCCATTCAGCAGGAGGATGCATCGGGCCCGGCTCTCCTGCAGGGTCCAGCAAGATGGATGCATGGGTGGAGCAGCAGGAAGCAGCCGATGACAGTACCCTAAAAGGGAGAAGACGCCCTGGGAAAGTGGGTGACAGGCTGCAGTCAGGAGGGCGGCTAAGAGGCCTCGTGTAGAAAGCGGAACTCTCTTGAAGAGAACAAGGGTGGAGCTTCCCCAGCCACCAGGAGCGAAGAGCATTCCAGAGGGCACAGCAGGGGAAAGACTTGGCCCTGGCCTATCCTTGGACAATCTGGAGAAGCTGGTGGAGGGAGGCAGAGAGGGAGTTGAGTCTGGAAAGGAGGACCGAGGCCAAATCACAGTGAGACTTGAGCACAAACCTAAAGATTCAGGAGGTCTCCGTCTGCTGAAGAGGACTTGTGGCTAGTTTGGGACAGTACAAAGATGTGGTCAGGTCCGTGCATGCTTTGGGAAGTTTGGTAGCAGTGAGCAAGGGGACAGGTGAATTAGAGCAGGCCATTTATCAGCAGGGCAACTGTAGACATTGGGAAGCTGGTCTTGCACCCAGAATGCAGCTAGATCTCAGCCCCATTTGCACCCTTGTGGATAATTCCCCAATCCAACTGCGGTGCTTGGCTCCAGACAGAAGCAGGGAGAATGAGGGACCAGGTTGGAAGTCGTGTGGCCCACAGAGCTGCACCCAGGCAGGAGCAGCACGGCCACTCATACTGCGGCTGACAAGGAGGTCCTCTCCAGGGTAACCTCAGACCTCTTTTCTTTTTAGTGAAAAAAACCATGAAAGGGTGTCATCAGGAAGAAAAAGACAACTTACAACCCTAAAAGATGAGGGCTTGAGTGCAAGTGCCTGGAGCATATTGACAGCATGCTAGGCACTGTGCTAAGTACGCTCTTTCCCCTGCAGGATCTCACAGCAGCTTTGCAAGAAGGCCAAGAGGTGCCCACATAAGCATCATTCTTGAAGCTGAGGCACTTGCCCAAGGTCCCCCTGCCACTGCCAGTGAAGCTGGGATTTGAATCCAAGACTGTCTGCTGCACAAGCCCACACCCTAGGCCGCTACACTCACCATCCTCCCTGGAAGACAAACTGGCCCCAGCCCTATCATTGCATTCCACAGCCCTGGCTCCACACGCTCTCCAAGCAGCCCTCCCAGTTTAATTTGGTTTTCTGAGTTGGCTTCCTTACTAGGGAGAGTGCTTTCTGGCTATAAATTATTCAGCTGACTTCCTGCTGCACACCAGCCTCCTGTGAGTTTGGGCTGTGGGAGGCAGGTTTTCCGGGTCCTGAATGGCTCCGGAGAAATTCTAGAGGTTCCAGATGGACAGGGCAGAGTCTGGAGCCCTGAGCCCAGCGTGATGACAGCCACCTGGCAGCTTCCCCCAGCCCAGGCCTGACAGCCAGGGGCCAGGGTGGGTGGGAAGGAAGGCGATGCTTCCTTTACTCCCCACCTCCAGCTCAGTACATGAGGATCTTTGGGGAAGGGCATTCAGGCCGGTCCTCTTTCCTGAGTCCCCTCCATCCTTGCCTCCATTCAAAGTCTCCACTTGGCTGCCTGCCTGGGAAAGGGGGAGAAAAAGAGAAGGAAAATAAAAGAAGAGGAAATAGAGGGGAAACCAAGAGCAGGGAAGAATGTGTACTGTCTGCAGTTTGGCAGGGGGGGAAAGGCATTGTGGAGGCAGCCCTCTCCTGCCCCTGCCCAGGGCCACGAATATGGTGGCCCCGCAGCGGGCTTCTCCGTGGGGGCGATGAAGGCATCTTCCCACCCACCCATCACTCACCACTTGGGGGGCCAAGCTTAGCCCAACTCAGCACAAAGATAAGATTGAGATGCAGATGCCTTCCCATTGCTCTGAATAGAGCAGATTGGATACGGATTTTCCTCTTTTCTTCCCTTTAAGACCATCTGGGGGACTGGGGCCCAGAGGGAAGGTTTGGACCAGAGCGGGGAGGGTTAGGAGGAGGAAACCCTTCCTAGCACTTTTCAGCTCTAAAATCTGGGGGGTGAGGACATGGGGAGCCTCTCCTACTCCAACTCCCTTGCCCTCTCCCAGTGGCAAGTTCATCCCCTGCCTCTGCTTTCTGCAATCTGGGTTGAGTTCTTCTCTCCTCCATATATTCCTAGAAACCTCCAAGTCACGCGTGTGTGTCATGAGTGTTCCGGCAGTCCTCCCTGCATCCCACCTACATCCCTCCAGCTGCAGTGGGGAAGATGAAAGGAACAAGGTGATGACCGAAAGTTTAACAAGAAGGACTCTGACACAGATCACATGGTTCAACACTGTACTTTATAGATGAAGAAACTGAGGATGGGAGGACAGAGCAAGATTGGGCAGGGAGCTCACAGCAGAGACTAAATAACAGCAGGATCAAGTAACAGTGACAACAATAATAACAATGTTATTATGTACCCAGAAGTGTTCTATGCTCTTTATATTATGCCACTTAATCCAAACAATAACCCTGTGAGGCGGGTATTATAATCATCCGCATTTCATGGATGTGAAAACTGAGGCACAGACCAGTAAAAAGTAACTTGCATGAGGTCAAACTTGTAAAAGCTGGATTCAAACCCAGGCAGTCGGGCTCAGGAGTCTGCCCCTTACTCAATGCCAGCACATCACACAGGACTCAGCCATTTAGAAAATGACATTATTTGACATAGCAATGTGGGTAGAGCCCAGGCCACTCCAGGGAATGTTTGCAGATGGCGAAAACCTCTTAAACATGGTCTATAATCTGCTGTATTTGTGATCATAGAGACTAGTCTTGCTCCTATGAACAGAGTAAGTCAACACATGGTAAGAATTGAAAACAAGAATACAACAAGAATGTTTACATCACTTGGGAAAACAAAGTGTGAACATCATGAGGGCAATTGTGTAGAAGACAGGCATGTGGAGGAAAATGGACCAAATGCATGCGCTGAGAGCGTGCAATCATCGGGGAGAACCAGGCCCTTGCCTCATAGAGTAGCAGTGTGGCTTAAACAAAATAAGGTGAATAGCATGTTTGGTTCATGCCTTGCACAGATTAGCATTACAAATGGTGGTGGTGGCTTCACTAAGGTAATATGATGACTAGGATTTTGTTTTTATTTACCAAACATTCTGTAATGTTTTATTGTTTTTGCAAGGAAAAAGAAAACAAAGGAGACTTGCCTACTTTAATTGCTGAAATTAAATGCTAAGGATGTCACCAGACGCAAATCAAGCTTATCTATTCATTAGAGCAGCCTCCTTTTCCTCCTCCCCATGGGCAGGCTCTCTCCGTGGAAACATTTCACTATCAGATACTCAGTTGTGGCATAAAATGAAAACTGCATTTGAAAACATGCCCACAGCTCAAAAACAGGCAGCAAATCCAACTAAAGGCCTGGATTTTCTTGGGATTTCCAGCATAAATTCAGTTGCTCAGCATAAACCTTTGTGGGGAGGGCCCATTTCTGCTCACTTCCTCCAGTAACGTTCCTCACATCCAGAGAGTTAGTTCTCTGTAATTCAAAGAGCTCCTACAGAGATGGATGGTGGTGATGGTTACAGGACGGTGTGAATACTTAATGACACTGAACCGCATAACTTGAAAATGGTTAAAATGGGTTGGTGGCAATGTAAAATGGTGCAGCCGCTATGTAAAGCAATCTGGCGGTTCTTCAAAAAATTAAACATAGAGTTACCGTATGATCCAGCAACTCCACTTCTGGGTATATACCCCCAAGAATCAGAAGTAGGATATTGAAGAAATATTCCTGCACATGTTCATAGTAGTATTGTTTACAATAGCCAAAAGGTGGAAGTAACCCAAGTGTCCATCAACAGATAAATGGATACATGAAATGTGCAAGATATATACAATGGAATATTATTCAGCCTTACAAAAGGAGGAAATTCTGACACATGCTACAACATGGATGGCCCTTGAGGACATTATGTTAAGCGAAGTAAGCCAGTCACAAAAATATAAACACTGCATGATTCCATTTATATGAGGTACCTAGAATAGTCAAATCCATGGAGATAGAAAGTAGACTGGTGCTTGCCTGGGGCAGAAGGAAGCCGGAGTTATTGTTTAACGGGTGTAGAGTTTCAGTTTTGCAAGATGAAGTGTTCTGGAGATGGAGGGTGGTGATGGCTGCACAACCATGTGAGTGTACATGATACTACTGAACCATGGACTTAAAAAGAGTTAAATGGCCAATTTCATGTTATATATATGTTACCATAATTTTTAAAAAGGAAGAGCTGCTCAAACACAGTGGACTGAGGTCTTAGGAGGTATGCTGATGATACCCTAGATGAGGGGGTCTTCTCCCTGCTCTCCCCTCAGTCTGGTACCTGCTGCAGCCCCCTTACACTCCCCTGGGCACACTTACCCCTGACCAGTGAGAGAAGCCAGCCCCCTACTGTCCATCCACACCTTAGCTGTTGGGCTGGGGTATCAGGTGGCCCAGGGACGAGGTGGTGGGCAACAGGAGACGGAGTGAAGCCTCAAGGCATCCAAGAGATGCAGGCCAGGCACCAGCTGGAACCACTCACTGAAGGGGGAGAATTTTGGGTGAGTCATGGATACATGATGAACTAGGCAAAAGAGATGAGGTCGATATGAGGCCAGACAGCCCCTGGGACCACATGGTTGCTGCTGTGTTTGTTTCTTGGTGCGGCTTTAACAAATCACTACACTAGTGGCTTGAAACAAACTTTTTTTTTTTTTTTTTTTTTTTTTGGAGACAGGGTCTTGCTCTGCTGCCCAGGTTGTAGAGCAGTGACACGATCACAGCTCCTTGCAGCCTGGACCTCCTGGGTTCAAAAGATCCTCCTGCCTCAGCCTCCCAAGGAGCTGGGACAACAGCCTGCACCACCATACCTGGCTAATTTTTAAATTTTTTTGTAGATATGATATCACTATGTTGCCCAGGCTGGTCTTGAACTTCTGGCTTCAAGTGATGTTCCTGCCTCAGCCTCCCAAAGTGTCCTCCTGTCTCTCTCTCTCCAAAGAGACTACAAGCATGAGCCACCACACTGGGCCTAAAACACACATGTATTATCTTATGCTTCTATAGGTTAGAAGTCCAACATGGGTCTCAATGGGCTAAAATCAAGGCATTAGCAGGACTACATTCCTCAATGGAGGCTCTGGGGGAGAATCCATTTCTTTGCCTTTCCCAGCCTCTAGAGGCTACCCACATTTCATAGTTAGAGCCAGCCACATTGCAATCTCTAACCCTTCTTCCACTGTTACCTCTCCTGTGGACCACAGCTGGGCAAGATTCTCTACTTTTAAGGATCCATGTGATTACATTGGGCCCATCTAGATCATCCAGGATAATCTCCCTACCTCAAGGTCCTTGACTGAATCACATCTGCAAATTCCCTTTTGCCTCGTAAGGCACCATATTCACAGGTTCTACGGATTAGCACATGGACATCTTTGGTGAGCCATTAATCTGCCTGCCACAGCCACCCTAGGGGACTCCCGCTCAGTCATTCCCACATGGCAAACACATTTCTGGCATCCAGAGACTCATCTGTGACTGAATTTCTGAAGAAGGAGTAGCAGCCAGTAAATGGATCCCAGCAAGTCATGGTCACATGGTCTCAGGGAAGAAGGAGCTACTGCTGGAGGAACATCAGGAAGCCAGACATGCAGGCCCGGGGGGCGGGGAAGACGGAGGAGCAGAGATGTGGAAACGACAGGCATAGGAAAAGCGAACAGGGTCTGTCCCATGAGAAAGAGGACAGCCATAAAATAGAAAGAGGGAGATTGCGGGAAGACCTTCCAGGTGAACTGCACTCCAACAAAAAGAAATTCATCAACACCAGCACACACGGTGATTATTATTCACTTCCCAAAAGGATTTTCCAAAGTGTTCTTTAAGTAATGAGTTCCACTGTGTTCTTAAAATAGGATTTACACCCAATTTTTCAGTAACACATAAAGGGACGCTTGTAAATCTATGGAAATGAAGTGAGACCAGCAACATCTGCTGCCTTGCTTTCTGTGCTGGTGGTGTCAGAGGGAGACAGAAAGAACCACAGACTGGGGTGATGGGCTCAGACTCTGCCCCAGCTTCCTCAACCCCCTGGCCCCCCATGAAAATTATCCTATTTAATGCACACACCACCCTTACTCTCATTTCACACATGTATAAACCAAGGCTAGAGAGGTGAGGGAAAAGTCACAATGGGTGGCTGCAGGTCAGGTCTGGCCCAAGGGCACTCTGACTCCAAAGCCCCGTTCTTTTAGCCACTCACAGAGAGCAGAGACTTTTCAGGGTGGCAAAGAGTCGTGTGTGTGTCTGTGTTGGTCACAGAAGCTGCATCCCTCCTACACGCTCAAGGAGATGAGCAGACAGCACCAGGGGCCATTGCTTACCTAGCGGGTCATTTCTGGGATGCTAATGAAACTTTCAATTAGAGACCAAGCCTTTCTTTCTAAAGTTATTAGAAATAAGAATCCGAACTGGCCGGGTGCTGTGGCTCATGCCTGTAATCCCAGCACTTTGGAAGGCCGAGGTGGGCAGATCACTTGAGGTCAGGAGTTCTAGACCAGCCTGACCAACATGGTGAAACCCTGTCTCTACTAAAAACACAAAAAAATTACCAGGTGTGGTGGCTCGTGCCTGTAATCCCAGCTACTTGGGAGACTGAGGCAAGAGAATCACTTGAACCCAGGAAGCAGAGGTTGCAGTGAGCCCAGATCGCGCCACTGTACTCTAGCCTGGGTGACAGAATGAGACTTCGCCTCAAAAAAAAAAAAAAAAAGAAAAAGAAAAAAAAGAATCTGAACAGCCTGAAAGAGGCTAAAAGGCTGTGATATAGGGCCAGGCATAGTGGCTCACGCCTGTAATCCCAGCACTTTGGGAGGCCAAGGTGGGCGGATCACGAGGTCAGGAGTTTGAGATCAGCCTGGCCAACATGGTGAAACCCTGTCTCTACTAAAAATACAAAAATCAGCTGGGCACGGTGGTGGGCACTTGTAATCTCAGCTACTTGGGAGGCTGAGGAGGAGAATCACCTGAACCTAGGAGGCGGAGGTTGTAGTGAGCCAAGATCATTCCATTGCACTCCAGCCTGGAAAACAGAGTGAGTCTCTGACTCAAAAAAAAAAAAAAAAAAAAAAAAAGAAAAGAAGAGAAAAAGCTGTGATATAAGTGGCTGATTTTATTCCAATGTTATTAGAGCTAAGAATCTGAAAGGCAGGAAAGAGGTTAAAAAGCTGATATAAGTGGCTGATTTCGTGTCTCACTGGGGAGCCAGCTGTAGCAGATAAGAAGGGAGACAGAGAACACGGGGCATCGGGAGGAGCAGAACATCTGACTCCCTTGGCTTTCTGGAAATACCACTTGGGCATCAAAACAGATCATATAGAGGAAAGTGCCAGAAAAATATTGAACCCTGTTTCTACTTCTCTGTCATTACACAGTCCAGGTTCTTTCTACCCTCTCAGTTGACCCTAACTTTTCTTTCTGGTTCTTTCTCCCAAATGTGTGGTTCCCAAAGTTCTATCCTCAATTCCCTCTTCTCTCACTGTAGGCAATACTGGGTGGTCTCAGCCGCCCTCCCTCCCTCCCTCCCTCCCTCCCTCCCTCCCCAGGGCTTTCACTTCCACCCCTGCCCCACCAGCTCTGCGGATTGCCAGTCCTTCTCTTCCAGACTCCAGACCACCAGGCCGCCTCCGTCTCCATGTCATCCAGGCATCACTACCGCAGCCTGCCCAAAATAAATTTGCCATTTTTCTCCCTTAACCTGCTCCTCCCACGTTCCTCATTTCTGTCATTGGTCCTACAATTTCCCCAAATATCCTGATTCACATTTCAGCATTCTCAGGCTCTCCTCTCTATCATCTCCTACAGGCAACCCATTGTCGAGTCCTGGCACCTGTACCTCAGTGGATCCCAACCCCAGATGGGATGGCAGGTGACATGTGACAGATGAGCCAAGTATGTGGGGTGGAGGCAGAGGAGGATGGGAGGACACACGCTTCGTCTGGGCGGGACAGCTACCAGCTACCCCGCTCCACTTTCCACCAGTTAACTGTTGCTGTATAAGGACACAGGCCCAGACCTGCCTAGTTTTAAAGATCTGCACATCTGGATTTATGTGACATTTTCCCCATTTTTAAATGCTTGCAACCGCTTGCATTTTTTGAAATCCCTACATGCACCAAACAAAACATGTCTCCTTTGACCTCTGGGCTTTGGTCTCTCTCCCACTGTTCCTTCTTTCCCTTCCTACCACCAAATATGTCCATGCCTCCCTCCTGGACAAGGGAACCCCCTCTTCCCTAGCCAGCTTTCTCCCTTCACCCTTTGCTGGTCTCAGGGCCCCACTGAACAAATGTTGAGTCCTTTAGCTTCAAACTCAAGGCCCTCCAGAGAAAAAGAGAATAGTGAGGGTGAAGGAAATAGAGAAGAGAAGGCTGCTGCCACTCAGGGTGACAGAGCCATTAATTAACAGAGTTAAACATCTGGTGTTTAATTAACACTCTCCCTCCTCTTTCATTCTCCCTCCCTTTAACTTTCCCAGAGGGGCTCTACAGTGGGTGAAACTGAGCAGAAACCAGGAGAACAGCCTCCTGGCTGAGTCAGGGAGGGAGGGCGAGGAGGCTGGTGTTTGATTCCGTGTGCTGGAGGGAAGAGGACAGTAGGGTAGCTTTGTGACTGGCTTACTTCACTTAGCATAATGTTCTCAAGGTTCATCTAAGGACGGGCTAGGAAGAAGCAGCTTGACGTTTCAGTGGTAGGGACTGTCCAGAAGTTTCTTGGGCAGGAGCTCAGTGCCTGGGATTATACGAGGAAGTCACCAGCTCTCTGTGGCTAACGTGATTGCCTCCCTGAAATTCATTCCCCCATTGTCTTCGATAATAAACTCCCACATTGCACAGAGTGGCAATGTTTCCAGCCTCAGGCGAGACACTTGCTTCTTCAGCCTCTTTTGAAGCTACGGGTGCCCAGGTCTGACCAAGGAGAAATAAGCAGAAGTCTGCTACAGGCTCTGGGAGGACATTTGTCTTCCTTGTAAGAGATAGACTCAGTGGGCACCAATCCCTTTCCTTTCTCCACCTTCCTCCTTTGCACTTGAATGTGATGTCTTGAGCTACAGCGGCCCTGTTTTAACCATAAGACAAGAGACGAGCCAAGAGGGCAACAGAATACCTTGATGCTGTTGAGCCAGTGAGCAAAGACCAGCAGCTGCTGCCCCTTCTGAAACCTCTTGGGAAGTGATTAAATAAATCTCTATGTTTAAAGTTATTGTAGGTGGTGTTTTCTGTTACATGCATCCAAAAGCATTCATAAGTGATACACTCCCTACCCTAAAACCTCTTCTCTCTAGGGAGATAAGTAAGCGACCACTTGTTTAATTAGAGTGGGGTAAAGTCAAGAGCAGACACGCTGCTCAGAGTGCCTCCCAATCTGGATGACCCAGGACGCAGGATTAGGAACTGGAAAGCAGCTAGTAGAGTGGGCCATGGCTGCATGAGATGGGAGCTCCGAGGGAGTCCTCTCACAGCCTGCCAGACAGTGGGAGCTCAGCCGACACGGGTTTGTGTGAACACATGAATGGCTGGATGTGCCGCTTCTTGGCACAGGTGGCCCAGCGACAACCAGCTGGAAGAAAGGGACTCTCCAGCAGCTAGCTTGAATCTCTCTGATTCCAGACCCTTCTCAGAAGGCCATGCTGGAACACCGCTCCCCTTCAGAAGTTCCCTCCTCCTCCCCACTTCCTGTGATGCCCACCTACCCTTTTATTTGGCACTTAATCAAACCTCCCCATTCGCTCCAAATATGGCTCTTGGTTTGACTGCAAACCCCGGGAGGCAGATACCACTTCCTTTTTCAGCCTCCAGGACCTACCAGTGTCTTGAACACTGAAAACAGTTGATAAATGTTTTCATTTGAAGTTGATGCTTTGGAGGGTGCAAAGAGGTTTGTGACTTAAAGAGTTGCTCAGAGAAGGGCCCCTCTTAAAAAGAATAGTCCCAGAAGTCTGTAGTACTGCCTGAAATTGTCCTATTAGACATGGACCGTATTGACTGGCTGGGTCACCTTAAGAGAAACAACCACTCTGAGCAACAGTTCTGTGTGAGGGGAGTGCCGACTCAGCGTGGAAGTTCACTGTGAGAATGTTTATTATTATTATTATTATTCTTTGAGACGGAGGTTTGCTCTTGTTGCCCAGGCTGGAATGCAACGGTAACATCTTGGCTCACCACAGCCTCTGCCTCCTGGGTTCAAGTGACTCTCCTGCCTCAGCCTCCCAAGTAGTTGGGATTACAGGCGCCTGCCACCACGCCCGGTTAAATTTTGTAATTTTAGTAGAGACGAGGTTTCTCCATGTTGGTCAGGCTGGTCTTGAACTCCCGACCTCAGGTGATCTGCTCAACTCAGCCTCCCAAAGTGCTGGGATTACAGGCGTGAGCCACTGCACCCAGCCTTAAGAACGTTTATTATAATAAGCTTTTAAAAGTGACAAGTCTTGGAAGAATTATCCCAGCAATTATTCACTTTTGAATGTAATCCTGCAGATTTTAGGGTGGTGAAGAACCTTAGAATTCCTCCTCCTAACTACCCCCACACGACTTCGAAACTATCTTCAGAAGTAAGCAAGGATCTTCTTGAGTTGAATTAACATGACATTTCTTAGGAGAGAAAGAGTAGCAGGCGCTGTTGGTGCCTGCCCCATGCATGGGTGGGTGCACCCATCCAGATTGGCTGTTAATGGTTCACACCTGCAACCCTCTCCAGAGGCCTGCCCTTCACCCACTGCAGACTCCTGGAGACTACAACCCTCACCACCATTCCAGCTTGGGCAATCACCAGCTGACAGAGAAGTATAGAAGCCCAGCCCCCATGTCTCCAGGTGCAGCAGATTCTGTGGTGCTATTCATGCTCCAGGGCTCCTTGTGGGATCGTGGGATCGTGTAGCCTTGGCTTCACCCTCTGCTCTACCCTGGTTCTTCTGGAGGGCACTACCTGGTTGGTCACTTGCTCAAGAATCTACTCAGGCTTTGCTTCTTCCAGGGAAGCTGGACTGAGAAAGGCCTTTTGGCCCTTTCTGCCTTCCCAGAGGAGGACTGAGAAGGAGGTAGGGGAAGAAGCAGGCTGGTGTCAAAACTAAGCTCTTCACACTTCTCTTTTGGCCCAGGGCTCTGCCCTGACACTCTATGTGCACGAGAGACCACGCACCAGGCCCAGCCCTCAGTCCGCCCAAGGACAGCAGCCTTGACCAGAGCTAGCATGTGTTCCTGCATCCTCCATGCGCTCCTGACCTCCCTGGCTACTCCCTTCTCTCCAGAAAATGTGCAGATCCTCTCCAAGGCTCAGCAACACTTCCCAGAAAACTGTAAATCCAAAAGTCAATTGATCTTCATGTCACCACATTATCAGAATTGGGCACCCAGGAAGGTTTAGGCTCAGAGACTCACAGAGTATTCGTGTAAAAAGGGCCTTGAGAGGTGATGTAGCTACCTCCCTCACAGTTTAATTTGGATTATACTTCTGCATCTGTGCCTCTCCCCTGTTATTATAATTGTGATAATTATGGTCTGCTTTATTCTCCTCTGGACCATTTACACAGGTGCACAGAGACAGAAATGTATGGATGCAAATCCCCGACCCCAGGCTCTTTTTTCAGGGTTTGCCTCCCTAGAGGCAATGAACATGAATGAGGGACAGTGGCCTTGGGGGTGACCTAGTAGCAGGGTAGGATGGGGGTCCAGCCCACAGGTGCTGTGCCTCTTAGATTGGAAGGGTGGGAGAAGCAGCTGTTTGCACTCTTATGTACCCTACTCCAACGCCCACCCCAACACTACTGGAAATACATTTTTTTTTTTTTTTGAGACGGAGTCTCACTCTGTGGCCCAGGCTGGAGTGCAGTGGCGCGATCTCGGCTCACTGCAAGCTCCGCCTCCCGGGTTTACGCCATTCTCCTGCCTCAGCCTCCCGAGTAGCTGGGACTACAGGCGCCCGCCACCTCGCCCGGCTAGTTTTTTGTATTTTTTAGTAGAGACGGGGTTTCACTGGGTTAGCCAGGATGGTCTCGATCTCCTGACCTCGTGATCTGCCCGTCTCAGCCTCCCAAAGTGCTGGGATTACAGGCTTGAGCCTCCGCGCCCGGCCGGAAATACATTTCTTTCCAGTAGAAATGGAAGGGCAGTGGAAATCAGGTCAGTTTGGATCTTCCTATGGTTGATAATGTCTCTGCGGGCATCTGAGGTCATCCTGTCCATCCTCCAGGCTCCAGGGAAGACAGTTCCTCCTTCAGTCCAGGGCAGCTTTACTCCAGCCACATCTCTTGGTGACCTCAGCTGTGTCTGGTGGCCATCGCTGTCAGGACATTCTTACATCTTTTCTGCCACACGACCCAACATTCATCAAGGGTCCTAATAAATGCTATGGGCCATAAGCCTTGGGGCAGGTCATTTTCTCTCTTTGGGGAACCCCTCTTTTGAGCATTCTATCCTCTGTTCACCTGCCAATGCTTACATCTGACTCCATTTTTCTCACCAATGATCCTCAACTTGTCAAATCCCAGATACCAGGACTTCTGGTGAAAATACATGGGTTCTGTGCTCGAATAATTTTAATTATATCTAAGCTTTCTCATGTTCTTTTTTCTATGACAGACAGTGTGCTAATTGTTTTTCAAATGTGATCTCATTTTATCCTCACCATATGGCTATAAAATAAGCTTTGCTGCCTTTTTTCAGATGAGGAAACTGAGGCTCAGAGAGGTTGGGCGGCTTGCCCAAAGTCACACCAGAAGTGGCAGAGCCAGATCTGCCCTCAGATCTCTTTGATGCCAAAGCCCATGCTCTTAGTCAACCTGCTTCCCGCCTCCTTCCAGGGATGCTTTGGAGAGAGGTTCCCCAGGAAGGAAGGTGAAGGGGCTTGGTGCTCTCTCCTGGCTGTGGGGCACAGAGAAGGGATGCCACCCTTTAGGGATCAGGTCTCCTCCTGATTCCCTGTATCCAAAGCTGAGTCCAGCCCAGTTCCTCTCCCACTGCCCAGAGTTTCCTCCCTGTGTCCTATCCCGTGCTGGGTTCTGGACGCATTTTCTTTCTCTCTCCTGGTCAGGATGCCTGCTACTGCCAGGGCCTCTGATCATAATTCTCTATTCCAGTGTCTCCAATGAGAGCTCCCAGCTCCACTCCCATTCTGCTCCACCTCATGGACACCACAGCCCCTAGGTGCCCCCAGCCTTCCTGGCACCCACCTGCATTGATATTTCTGTGTCCCACTCACTGTTGCGGATGCTGGAGTCACTGGTCCCTTCTGCTTTCCGTTCCCTGACGCAGGGAAAGTCACTGCTCATTAGTTTGTGCCAACAGCGCGGGTGGCAGAGAGCAGCGAGGCAGATAATCTGAGGTAGTGGGGAATGTAAGAATCGTCTCTATTTGGCTGTGGAAGGTATTTTTGGACTTACAGTTGAATGTGGGTGTATGTTATATGCTGGGAACTCACAACACTTCAAACCAAATACTGAAGCTCAACCAGCAAGACCTGGCTGCTGGTTTCAGGAATTAGAAAGTGGTCCACCCTGTTTCTATTTCCTGCAGAGCTGGGTGGCTCCGTGTCTCTGCTGATGTTCAGGACCCGCTGAAGCAGAACTGCTACTTCTCTAGGGCTCAGAAACCACACTTGCCCCTGACCTAGAGCCTGGGCTGCAAATGTGGACGCCCACAGCAGGTGGGCAGCCAAGTGAGGCCAGTTGGTGTCACACAAAAGGGAGTGGCAGAGCGAGGACTGTGAACCCCTTCAGGAGGGCACCATCACTCCTCAGGGGGAGCTGCTCCTCAGCTCCAGCTGATGACAGAGGCCAAACAACTGACAACTGGTTTGCAGTCTCCAGCCTCGCGGTTCACACACTAATGTGCATCAGAATTGCCTGGAGGGCTTGTTACAACCGATTGTCGGGCCCCTGCCCCAGAGTTTCTCATTCAGTTGATCTAGGGTGGAGCCCAAGATTTTGCATTTCTAGCAAGTTCCCAGGTGATGCTTACAGTCTAGGGGCCACACTTTGGGAACCACTGCTATAGCCCAGCAGCTATAGAATAGGAGAGTTTCCCACTTCCTTACCTTTTAATATTGGCAAGGCTTTGTTTGGTAAGTATCAACTCAAGAGGTAATCGTGTCCTTTAGAAGTTAAAAGTCAGAAGAAAGGGTGAGACACATTTATTAAATGGCAAATATGCATCAGAAACTTTCATGAACATCTCGTTTAATCACCACAGCCTTCCTGCAAGGTAGGTAGGTATTATTGCCCCTACTTTACTGCTGGGGATCTAAGGCACAGAGATGTTCATGACTCGCCCAAGGTCGCAGAACTAGGAAGGACAATTCTGGGACTGAAGTCTAAATCAGCCTAACTCCAGTGCCCATGCTTTTCCCAAATCATCAAACTGCACAGAGAAACTGGGCCTCTTTGCAAAATATACCTTCTTTCTGGGGGTTGAGCAGAATAGCCTTCCCTTTAGGGGCCCTTCTAAGTGTGTCCATCGGGGCAACTCACAGGAAGGGCTGGGTCAAGAGCCAGAAGGCTTGGAGAGGGGAGAGTCCTTTGCCTCCTTCCAAAGGGAATGATCAATAAAGACCTGGTCCTGGAGCACTACCCAGTGGCCTGTAATTCCCAGGAGACAGGAGGGCTGACCCTGAGGCAGCATAGTGCCCTGAAGTGCCATGCCTGAGGAAGTCACTCCTGAACAAACCGCCTTAGTCCTTGGGAATACATCAGAGCGGGATGGGAGAATTATCTGGTTAATGTCTGCAAACTCATGGCAGGAACCATGTCTGTTTTGCTCAGTGCTATATCCCTAGCTGCTAACCCAGCACCCGTCACATAAGAGACACTGAATTATTTGTTGAATAAGAGAATGACTGAATAGTGGAACAAAGGGCAACGAATCTTTGCTCTCAGGCAAAGGGACTATGGATAATGTGCCCACTCATGGTTGAAAGTGTAGACACTCATAAAGCAGCCAGCCTTGAGAAGGGAGATGTGGCAGGTGATAATTCTGCTCCAGGTAATTGATCGGAAATGTTTTCCAAATCCATCGTGGGCCATGAAGCAAAGATATTAACAGGCCTGCCTGCCAAGAGCCAGAAAGAATGAGGTCTTATTCACCTCTGGATCCTCAGCCCATGTCTATTGATGAATGAAAGCGAGTCTCTGCTCCTGAATGCCCAGTGGGGAAGGTGTTCACACACTGATTGCTGCGTGGGTGCTGGTGGGCCTCTGCCCAAGAAGCCTTCCCCAAGGCTTTCTGGAAGGCAGGTGGAGCATGGTGAGAAGAGCATGGACTTGGAGTGGGAAACTGTGGTTCAAGCCCTGGTATCAGCCACTCCTGAACTCGTCAATAGACACAATCCCAGTGGGAGCAACAGGGACCGTCTTCTTCATCCCTGAGCCTGGCTGCCTCCCTTCTCTTTAAAAAACAGGGGGAATAATGATAGCAACAACAATAGCAATCATAACAACTTCTTCACAGACTTGTGAAGGTGGGATACTTGTGCACTGAGAGCGGAACAAGCACTCAACAAATGCTTGTTGTCCACATGGATCCGCTGATAGATCCACCATGGCTGGTTCACTTCTCCAGCGTGGAGAGTTTTGAGAAGAGTCCCTCACTGCTCCAGATAGGAAGCTCTACCACTACTTGACTTGCTTTCCTCTTGCTGCAACTTAAACCCTTTTACTCCACTGTCTGTGGTGACAAGGAATAGGCTGGCAGTTGGTGAAAGCTCTCTCTAACACTGGTCTCCCCTGCCTTCCTGGGAAAGCAGCAGAAACACACTTTTTGGAGCCAGGAACTAATGCTATGGAGAGTGTACAGTGACTTAAGATGTATTCAAATGAGTGCAACTCCAAGCCACATGGTAAGACAAATGGTTCTGCTGCCCATGTGTAAAGCATGCCAGCCCTTTTCCCTGGCATGTGGCACACTCCAGATCTCTCCCCTCATCCAGTTACGTGTGTGCAAAACTCAGCCTGGATCAGTCACCCTCGAAATTTGAGTCAAATAAAATTAAAAATAAAAATTGTTCTTGGATCACACCCTGTTCTGCATTATCTGTGCTATGGTTTGACTTTATTCAGCTCTTTAACCACTGGCTCCAGATGATCTCACAGATGTAACTGGGCCAGCACTGGGGAGAGAGACCCCCACCTGAGTTGGTAAGAGCCGTTGGGATGCTGGGCTGGGTGCAGGATAGGTGACAAGCAGAAAGGCCGTGTCAGGAATCATGCAAATCCCCATGTGGATGGGTCCTTGCTGTTCTTCACAACCATGATGCCATCAGATTCCCTGTGAAGTCTGCAGAAGGCTTGTCATGGCTCCCATTTAACTGATGAGAAGCCAGAGGCCCTGAGAGCAGCTACAGATCCAAATGCTCAGAGTGGGAAGTTAGCCCAGGTCTGCCTTCCCACCCCGCAGCCTCTCCAGGCTCCCGGAAACACCCTTATTCCCCAAGTCAAGGCGTGATGGCTCACACTGGATAAGGCCCCGAGCCACTGGGAGCTGGGAGCCTGGAAACTGTGGGAGAACCCCTACGGATTAATGACAGGTCATTCAGAGTGTCTATATACCTTGTTTTGGAAATCTAAGAGGTAAACATAATAGGATCCCAAGGTCTCCAGAAAAATCACTCACAATGCTCTCTTTGGGGAGTGAGCAGTATTGATTCCGGGGCAGCAAAGAGAAATGATGGATGCTCATCCCAGTCTGAGCCCCTGACTCCAGCCTGTGTTCAAGCTACGTTTACGTCCTTCTCTCCCTTTACACCCCTAGCTTCCAGACTCGATGCCAAGTGGCCCGGGGCCTCTGGTGCCCTGAGGGGAGCCAGCCAATGAGCTGCTAACCCAGAGGACATAAGCTAGTCCAGCTCAGCCTCTGCCATGTGACCAGCCAAAAGCAGAACCCCAAACCCCACCCCAAGATGAGTGGGGCCCAGCCTGGCAGGCAGTGGAGGGTGCTGCAGAGTGAGGAGGGGTGGAACACCGACAGTGATCAGAAGGGAATAAAGAACACTGAGGCCAGTTCATCTGTGAAGGTCGTGAAATGGACAGAGTTTTGTTCCTTTTGGTGTACGTTATTGCAGTTATGATGGTGTTTGTGCAATAAATGAAACAGTGAAGGGAAAGTGTTTGGGGTCTGTGTTGGGGTTGCACGATGCTGCAAATTTGGTGGGTTGTAGATTCCCAGGGAGGGCAGGCAATGTGGAGCCTCACTATCCCACTCTGGAAATCTACAACCCACCAAGTGTGGAGCCCAGGACAGAGGGGCAGAGGTATGGGAGTGGGGATGGGCGGAGAGGGAGGGGAAGGTAGGGAGAAATTCCTTAAACCCCATTCAGGATTTCCTTCTGGAGGGCTGTGAGTCTTCTTCACCAGGCTCAATTCCTGGTACTCTGGGTCCTGCCAGCTCAGATTCCTGAACTTCCAGAACATAATTGTCTTCCAGCTCAGCAGGGCACAGCGTCGGGCCGGCTAGGAGCAGGCTGCCATTCCCCGAATGTACACCCTGTCAGTGCCCAGATCCATCTGGAGAGCAAATGGCTGGCTGAGGGGAGAGAGCCCAGGCACACCACCCCCCATCTGCTCCCGCCATGTGACACACACTTGCAGGCGGGGAGGGAGAAGCCTGAGGTGGTTGGCTGATGTAGTGGGGAGGGTGGGAGAAAGAGCAGGGACCAGCAAAAACCCACTGTCCAGCCCCAGCCAGAAGCCTTTCTGGGAACTGCTCTCAGCCCTACTCCCATTGCCAGGTGAGCCCCCTCACTCCTGCACACACACAGGGGAAAGACAGGTCTGAGTGAAGGCCAGGCCTGGGACTCCACCACCACCACTGCCCCAGACACAGGAAGGTGGATGTGGGTGCACACTCGCCTGCGCACATGCCTGAGATCCAGATCATTCCTTCAAAGCTTCTTTGCAGGTGCAATGATGCAGCCTCACTGCCGCCCTAGCCCTGAGCGCCTACAAGGCAGGTGACTAGTCCTTCTGGGTTTGGGTGTATGGGCTGGGGAGGGTGAGGCAGGGACACATGCCTGAGGACCTCTCAAGTCGAGGGTGTCCAGGAGGTGAGCAGGCCATGGGGCTTGGTTGTGGGCAGAATAGAGAGCTCCAGCCCTGGGCCAGGGGATGGGAAGAGAAGGGGGGTGGTCTTTAAGAGAAGTACAGTGAGCTCTTTCTGATATGGTATAAAAGAAGCCCTTCTTGGAGACAGAAAGATGGTCAAGGGCTGACAAAACCCTTCCAGTGCTTAATGAATGTCTCTCTTTAAACCTGGCCATTGGTGCCAAAGCCCCTTAAGTTCCATATTCATAGAGCTCAGTTATAATAAGAATAACAGCTAACAGGCTTACTATTTGCAGGACTTTATCTATGACTCACCCTGTAGGCCCGGCCCCCACCCCCAGCTCTCCTTTTCCACAATGGAACTGGAATAGAGTTATCCTCGTAGAGGCCTGTTGGAGAAGCATCTGAAATGCAAGAATTCTGGGGAGGGAGCCCGGAAGTGTCCTCCGCTCAGGTCCACAAGGACAGCAGAGATATGGAAGGGAGCGGGAAGCCATGTCATTTTCCTCCCAGAAGCTTTAGTCAAGTGCCCACAGGTGTGGTCTGCAGGCAGACGTGGGGAGCACCAGACAAGGAGAGATGGAGTGGGGACCCTGGGTCCAGGGGTGAGGAGCAGTGGAGTAAGCAGAGGCACAGCTGAGCCCCTGTCTGCCAGGAGAGCTGCCGCTGCTGCCTGGCAGGAAAGGAGTGTGATGGATGCTCCCCTGCCCAGCTGCGCCTCAGCCTTGGCAGGGGAAGGAAGGACGATGAGACCCTGAGCCAGGGAACACGGATTTCTGCCTGAGGAGGCAGAGACCAAGGCAGAGACCTGCCCTCCCCCTTCTCCTCCCCACTACCCCCCTCCTTTGGCACAGCCTGGGTTGACACTGAAGCACTCATGCCACAAAACGTGCAGCCCTGGGTTCAAATCCCAGCCCAGGCTCCCTTAGCCTCTCTCAGTCAGTTCCCTCAACTGTAAAACCACACAGGGCAGTTGTGAAGATTAAAAGATAATGTTTTCGGAAGCACATACCACTATCTGGCACCTAGAAAACACTCAATAAATGTCAGCCATTATTTTATCATCATTATTAGTGTTGTGATTATGCGGACCTTCCGTCTCTCTCTCCAGATGCTCACAATAGCCTCCTAAGTACGCTTCCTATCTTTCATCTCTCCTCTCCAATCCGTCCTACACAAAGCTGCCAGAACACAGTCTACAGCAATGATTTGGTCACATTATTCTGCTGCTTAAAACCCCCACCAGCTCCCCACTGCCTACACAATCAAATCCAAATGCCCTGCATAGCAAGGCCTTTCCATCTGCCTCAAACTCCCTCTCCTGCCTCCTCTTTGGCCATTCCCCCTCTATCCAACCTCCTCATCACATCCCAAATCTAGATACTCTTCACGTCATGCACTTGCCCACCTCGATCCCTTCACTTCTGCTCGCCCATCCTTGTAGAATGCCCTCTCCTCCAACGAAAACCTCCTCAGCCACCAAGGCTCAGACAAATGCCAGCTCATCCATGAAGCTCCTTTTGACCCTCACGCAGCCAACAGCTTCCTCTGCTGACAGATGCAGCATGTGGTTTATATACTCTCATCATTTCCCCGCCCTGTGTTGGGCTGTGCAGATGCAGGAAATGCTTCTCAAAGTGTGCTCCTAGGACCAGCAGCATCTGCACCTCCTGGGAACTTGTTTAAAATGCAAATTCTCCTGCCTCACCCCAGATCTACTGGATCAGAAAATCTGGGGGCAGGGCCCAGTAATCTGTGTTTTAACCAGCTCTCCAGAAACTATTGCACACTCAGTTGGGGAACCACTGATGTAAGGTACCTGTACCCTACAGGTGATGCTTGGTACACAGAGAGAAGTGATGGGTTAGATCAGATCACTTGGGTAGCTTTGAAAAAATACAGCTGGTTGGGCCTCACCTGCAGAGATTCAGATTTAATTGATCTGGGGTTAGGCCTGTGCATCCATGTTTTTTTTTCTCCCAACATTTTATTAAGAATATTTTCAAACATACAAAGCAGTTAAAAGACTGCACAGTGAACACTGGTATACCCGCCATCTAGATTCTATTACCAACATTCTGCTGTATTTCCCTTATCACACATCTGTCTACCCATGCATTCATCCATTTTATTTTTTGGTGCATTTCAAAGTAAGTTGCAGACATCAAACACATCACACAAACACATCTGAGTGATTTAAAAGCCCTCCGGGGCCAGGTACGGGGGCTCACGCCTGTAATTGCAGCACTTTGGGAGGCCGAGGCAGGCAGATCACTTGAGGTCAGGAGTTCAAGACCAGCCTTGCCAACATGGTGAAACCCAGTCTCTACTAAAAATACAAAAATTAGTCAGGCACGGTTGCACACCCCTGTAATCCCAGCTACTCAGGAGCCTGAAGCACAAGAATTGCTCGAACTGGGGAGGCGGAGATTGCAGTGAGCCAAGATCGGGCCTCTGCATTCCAGCCTGGGCGACAGAGTGAGACTCTGTCTTGAAAAAGAAGAAAAGCCCTCCAGATGGTTACACTGTGAAGTCAGGGCCTCTCTCATCACAGGTGAGAAACTGACAGTCTCTTAGGCTCAGCTCCTGCTGTGAAATGAGGAGGAGGAGAAGGATGATGCCTACTATGCCTCCCTGTCCCACTCTTACGAGGACTGAATGAGATCACATTTGAGAAAGCCCTTTGTAAAGGGTCATATGATTAACAGAAAGCAATCCCTGACTCCATGCTGGAGAGGAAGGTGTCCAGAGCTGTTGCAGGATCACTGAATAATAAACGAATTGCAAATAAATGACAAATAATTATTTAGTATAAGTGTATCCAAAATATTGCATGAGACATACTCATACTCATACTGAAATACTCTTTGTTGCTTACCTGAAATTCAAATGTAATTGAACAACCTACATTTTTACTTGCTAAGTCTGGCACTCCTAGAACTCAGTCGTGTCTTATGGAGAGCACCAGGATCAGAACCCTCTACCCAGAGAAGAGTCAGGGCTGGCAACAGGGACTACAGCTCTGCCTAGCCAGCCTCTCATGCTCCTAGGATTTAAATGTTAATGTCATCCAAAAACACCCTCACAAAAACACTAGAATAATGTCTGATCAAATATCTGGGCACAGTGGCCCACCCAAATTAACATATAAAATTAACCATCACGGTCAGCAAGTCTCAAACATTAGAGTACAAAAGTCTCACTGGGGAGAACCAATTAAAATGCAGGTCTCCAGGCCCCACCCCAGAGATTCTGATGCGCCAGGTTTGGCACAGTGCTCAGGAGCCAGCATGTTAGCCACCGCTCCAGATGGCTGGGATCCGAGGGCTCCACGGGCCCACTTTGGGAAGCACAGCAGTTGTCACTCAATAAATATTTGCCGACTAAAGGGATGTTGGAGGTAGGAGTGTGGGCAGGAAGGCATCTGAGCCAGGGCCAGACCAGCTCTGCAAGACTGTGTCCTAGGGGCTCTGTGAATGGCCCCCAGTGGAGTGATGGCAGATGGGGAGCCAGCCAGCCAGTCCTGCCCCCAGGCAGGGACCCACAGCTGAGTTTACAGACAGACACAGGAGACAGAGCTGCAGGCAGTGGGCAACTCCACCAGCCCTGGCACTAACCCAAAGGGCAAACCCTTGAACCAGGCCTAGCCCCACCTGGGCCCCAGGGTGCCCTTCTCTGTCCCATGCGAGTCGGTGGGGTGGACGTGCTCGGCCTCTCATGAGCCGATGAGATCATGGCTCAGGAATCTATGTGCAGTCGGTTGCCCCTGAAAAGAACCGCTCACTCAGCTGGGGAAGCGAGCAGCTGAATGTTCACAGGCCGGCTGGGGAGGCAGGGCGTAGGGCCACAGGGACCCGCGCAGCATCCCAAACACTTCAGAGAGGAAGAAAATCAACCCTGGGTTGTACAAGCCCATGATGACAGAGCTGTTTCGTTTGTTTGTTTGTTTTTAATAGACTCCCATAGACTGGTGGTCAGAGTTATGTCCCTGAAAACCTTACAGCTAAATAGGTAACTGCCAGAGAATGACAGCATCTGGGCAGAAAGAGACTCTTGGTGGTGAGTTAGGTCCATCTCCCAGGACCAGCGTTCTAAACATTTCATCGTGATAGAAGGCTGGAGGGGGATCCCTCCGCTGGGCAGCCTCCAGGAGGGGAGAGGCATGGGCAGCCAGCTTCGTGTCAGAAGGGGCATTCATCCTCAGGGCCTTGCCTGATGGGGAGTAAGTAGGTGCTCAATAAATGCATGTTCAGCTCAACTGAGCAAAGGGTAAAGCAAGAGGAGAGGAGACTAGTGGCTGCCCCTCTTCCAGGCCTCTTTTACCCCTGTTACCACGTCCTGCAGCTCTGGGCTGCTCTGTTTCCACCCCTTCTGTGTGACCTCAAATGCCACCTGGCTCCCTTCATGCCCGTCCTCCTGCCCAGGTCCTGCTTGGCCATCTTCAGCCTGCCCTGTGAGCCATCGCACAGCAACTGGGAAGGCGGTTCAAAGAGGGAGACGCAAGACACAAAGAATGCCTTGACAAGAAAGGACAAAGCACTGGGGCTCTGCAGGCTGGAAAGGAACAATGGGATAAATGGGATGGGAGGTGGGGGAAGAACCAAAGTCCTCAGGTGTCTGAAGGGTTATAACTGAGAGAGGATGACCAGAGACACCATCGCTTTCAGGACAAGGCAAGGTGAACGTGGACAGTGGAAAGACCCGCCGAGGAGAACATTCAGGATGGGAGCAGCGGAGAGCCCCTCTGTCTCTGAGATCACCTGGGTGTCTCCAGGAAGAAATGCTTTTCTGCCTGACATGGCCTGCAGAGCCAGCCAAACAACCTGCCATCCACAAACGCTTCCACATCCTCCGCAACTCTCTTCCCGGATTAAGCTTGTGCCACTTCTGGGGGTTCCCAGTTCCACATAAGTTTACTACCTGCTGTGTAAATAGCACTTACTTTCATTTGTGCTACAGTTTCTTTTGGCTGCCTTCAAGGGCTCCCCTTCTCTCTTGTTCTGATTTCAGGGACTTGGAGATGAAATCTACATGTCACCCTATGGCAGCCTTAAGGGAGAGGGGCATTCACAATTGGGATGTCCCCCCCTCACTGTCTCCTTTCTGTCCTGGGATCCTGGTAGATTTTTCAACTAAATCCAGAAAGACAATCCCTTAAAGAAGGAACAACAGGCCATCCACCTGGTTTCCCCAAGGCCGGGACCATGTTGTCTCCAACCCCCCTGCAATAATGCCCGGCTCTCTGGCTGTTTGTTTTGGCCAAACCAGCATATGCGCTCAAAACCTTTAAGGGAACATTCTAACAGCTAACATCCTTAGATTTACATTCTAACATCCTTAGATTTACTGGGTTATGTCAGAGCACTGGCAACTCCCCATTTGTGGATATGACTTTACTGATTTTCCCCTAAGTGTGTGGCCTTGCATATCCAGGGTGAAGGGATGCTATACTTATCTGGGCCATATGCAACAGCTTGCCTGACATTTCATCACTTGGAAGCTGCTGATGTTACCTACATTTTGTACTGGACTCTGCCACTGACATCCCCCACCCGAAAAGTATCATTTCTCTTCTGTGTCATTCTTAAGCCAGTTTCTGACCCAAGACACAAAACTCCATCCCAGTCCCAGGATGATGTATTCTGCTGTGGATCTAAAGGACCAAGGAAGCACTCCCTGTTTCAGGGATGCTGGGGTGGGCAGTGGTGACTGATGGTCAGCTTCCCTGGAGAGCTTCAAGACCAGGACCAAGGCCAATAATTCTGGCCAGCCATGCTCTTCCTGGATGCTCTTCCATTTGGGCAATGACCCAAATTATTATTATTTTTATTGTGGTGAATTATCCATAACACAAAATCTACCATTTTAACAATCTTTCAGTGTCCAGTTCAGGATCTTTAAGTGAATTCACGCTGCTGTGTACTATCGCCACCATTCATCTCCAGCACCCACTCAACTGTCCCAGCTGAAACTCTGCCCACTAAACAGTAACTCCCCAAGCCCCACTCCCCACCTGCTCCTGAGAACCACCATCCTACTATCTGTCTCTGAATTTGGCTACTGTAGGTTCTTCATATCAGTGGACTCTTACAGTATTTGCCCTTTTGTGTCTGGCTTATTTCACTTAGCATAATGTCTTCAGGGTTTATCCATGTTGTAGCATGTATCCCTAAGTTATTTTTTAAAGTATGTCACCAGGTAGCGCTTTGAGGACATGGCAAAGAAAGAACGGACATGGTTACTGGAGTGGCACCCATAAATGTGGGCACGAACACACACTTGGCTCTTGCAGGCTGGTGTGTGTTAAATAGACATGTGCTTGTGCACCCCCTCCAACTGCCCTCCACGAATTGCAGGGGCCTGCCCTCCCTCCCTTTGGGAGCAGTTCTCACACCATCCTGCGCATAACATAGGAGACACCTGAAGAGCTGGTTACAATGTGGGTCCTAGGCCCCTCAGAGCTTGTGTTGGGTCCCGTGCAACAGGTGATGCTGAGGTAGGGGACTGGGCACCCCACTTTGGGAGGCCTTCCATCCCAGGGCTGCTCCACGTTCCACAAGGGAAAGACATGACCCCAGCTTTGGTTCATGTGTGGCCAGGCTGCATTTGACGGCTTCCTGGGAAAACCAACAGGTAGGGTCCCATTGGGAAATAAGGTCAGCACATCCCTGAGAGCATGTCTGGCCTATGAGAGTCAGATCTAACTTCCTACACTCACTTCCTACTCTTTCCCATGGAGGTCCCCACTCGCTTCTCAACGAACTCCTGAACAGCACACCAGCATGCTGGAGGCAGAATGAGACAAGAACACCGAAGCTGTCACACAGGCAGAGCTTGACCCAAGCCATGAGAGAGGCACACAGGCACTGTTTTTTGAGTGGAGACAGAACACTTTTGGAGCCGGAAAGGCTTCTCAGCTTCTCCGAGGAGGTGGCACTTGAGATAGACAGAATCCTGACAGTAGATAGAAGCAGCAGGGGTCACATTCCAGAAACAGGTGATGTGGGTTTGGAAGGCAACCAGGATCTGGTGTGACACGGATGGATGGAGTCTCTGAGTTGGAAGTCTGGGTATAATTCCAAGTGCTTTGCATTTGGCCACGTGACCATGGCAGGTCATCAGCCCCTGTAGGCTGTGCTCCTCAAGTCAGGGCTGGAGTGACAGGAACAGAGGCTGGGACCGTACAGTGGAGGGCTTTGGCTGCACTTAATTTAGAGAGAATTTGGGAGCCATGCAATGCTTTAGAGCAGAGACCCACACTCCTTTTAGCCACAGGTAGGACAAGGGTGGAGGGTCGTGCCTCTTGACTTCTCGTGTCCCACGAGCAGCAGCTGGTTAGCCTGACACCTCCAAACCCTTCCTCATTTCCCATGTGGAGGATTTCCTCCAGTGAGGGCATAGTCTCCGGAAGAGGGTTTCCTCTGGCTCCTGGGAGGACTGACAGCCCCCTCCCAGCACTGGTTCACAAAATCAGGAAATGTGGATGCTAAATAATTCATAAACACATTAAATAACACTGGCTCTAGCCTCGATCCCTGGGGAGCTCGCTGTTAATACTTCCCTCATTTAACATCAGCCTGAGCCAGACATCATTAGGAAGGGAAATCTTCTCTCTCTTTTAAAAAATCATGTAGCTTAAATGGTTTGGGATTGTTTGCTACTTTGCATGATTCCTGCCACCGCTCCTGCCCATTACGGGGATAATTAAGAATTGACTACGGTTGGCAAAAAGCATTCAATAGCCAACTTTTTATTTGGTTTTTTGAAGTGCCCCAGCCCTCCCCCTGTTCCCCCACCAACCCCTGGTCTTCCCTTTCTAGTCCCTGCAGCCACGCAGCCCAGATCCCTTCATGCACCACCCCCAACTCCCCAGGTCTGCTGCCTGTAAACACTTTTAGAGTCCCATGGAAACCACACACTGAATGGAGAAAAAGCAGGGAGACCATTCACTCTCCTCTTATTCTACTGCCCCATTTCCTCCAGGCACCTTGCCTGATGTCCCTTGGGCCTAGGGCCAGAGTGTATTTGTTCGGCTGCCCTGGTCACCCGGGAATGGCATGGGCTCAGATCCCAGGCCTGTCCACCAGCTGGTCATTCTCTCTTTCGAGAGTCACTCTCTCTGACGGGCTGAGGCAGGATTAAAGACATCAGGAGGAAGAGCATGCCTCTGATCACAGAAGGAGGGGTTATAGACACCTGGCAGACCCCAGCTGGCCAGGCAGGGCGGCTGCGGGATGTCGGGCAGGACCTGGTTGACCAGGGCCAGTTCACCTGAGCCTGGTGTCCATTCCCCCAACCCCACCTGTAGCACTCCTCCACCTCCTGCTGGTCAGAAGAGGCAAGGGGCATGTGGCCAGTCTAATTTTGAGGGGCAGCTCCAGGCATTGGGGTGATCTTTAAGGCTCGTCTCCTTTATTTCCCTGCCTCCAACCAGAAGTACATCTAAGTCATCTCAAGGATTTTGTTTTGTTTTGTTTCATTTTTTTCTCTGTCCTCATGTCACTGATTTCTAGTGTTCTAAAATCCTGAACATTCTTTTTACAGTCTAACTTAAATTTTTTCTCCTGCAGGTTCAATGCATTATGGGTTGTTCTGAGCTCAGGAAGCTGGAGTCTTACCTTGTGCACAATAAATCATCCAGGGGAGGGGAAAAACCCTATAAAGACACACAAGAAAGCCAAGCTACTTTTGGGGGAGCACAGAGAAGCTTCTAGAATGGCTGACAGAGTCCTATTACTTGACTTGGGTGATGGTGTAAAAAGCTTAACTTTATAATAACCCATTACTAAAACATCTACTTTGTGTGGTTTTCTATATTTGTTTTATAGCATCTCAAAGTTTGAAAATTAAAATTAAAAAAAGTCATCAAAGTGTTTAGTCAGTTGTATCTTCATTCAGGCTCCCATATGAAACTCTCCTTTAGGGTGAACAACCCCCATTTCTTTAGCATCTCCTCCAAGGCTCAGAATCCCTGCACCAGATGGTTGACCAAATCCTGTGGCAACTGTCTTGAGGGAACCTTTCAGGCCTCGAGGGAAACTTTCAGGCCTCGAGGGAACATTTCAGGCCTCGAGAGAACCTTTCAGGCCAGGTACTGCTGGAGCACTTAAAGGATCAGAGAGCCAGGACTTCCTTGAGTTTCCAGAACAGGCTGTGTGACTGTTTTGTGCTGGTTTGCTGATAAATATCTTAAACAGGCAGAATTTGGCCTGAGATTGACTTTCATGGTAACCCAGGAATGAGGTGAGGAGGAGGCCTACAGCCCTCACCTACCACTAAAGATTGGAGGCTACTGATGTTTACCAAATTGAATTTAAGAGTTGGGCAGGACCTGGTTGACCAGGGCCAGTTCACCTGAGCCTGGCACCCAGTAATTGCCCAACAAATGTTAGTGTTATGATTATCTTACTCCTGCTGTGGAAGCAGAGGGAAAGGGAGTGGTAAGGGACAGGGTAAGGGATAGGGAAAAGAGGAGGAAGGAGAGAGAAGCAAGGGCAGGTCATTCCAAGAGTTTGGCTCTTAGTAGGAAATTCATCATCAGCTTCATCATTGGTCTTACGTGCAGAGGAGCAGAGGAGGAAAGAAATAACCAGCTAGCAAAGCTGGTACAGGCCGCCTTTTCCTTCCTACAACGTTTTGCTATGGAGGGCTTGCCCATAGTTATCTAAGTAACCTTCCTTCTTCTCTTCTCCTTCACTCCCCCAATGCCCCCACCGCCCCCATCCTCTCCCCACCCCACCTCCCCCTCCCCCACCGCCCCACCACCTACAGCTCATTCACATAGGGCCATCCCTCAGGGATTGGAAGCTGCAGGTGGGCTCTGAAGGTCCAGTGGGAACCCTCCCCTCAGGTCTGTCTGCCTCACCTCCTCCCCAACTCCACAGCTAATGAAGAAGCCTGGCAAAGTGTTTGGAGGCCCTCCCATTAACCTTGTGACTCCCATTCTGGGCAGCAGGGGTGGCCTCAGAAGGAGAGCATCTGGGTTTGCCACTAAAACCCCCCTTTGCTGTCACTTGTCAGTCGGGGGCTGCCAATATGTCCATGCCTCTTCATGTCCGTCTGTGGCTTCTGTTTGGGCCCATGTCTTTGTCTCTTTGCTCTCTCTCCCTCTGGGGCTCCTCTGCTCCAACAAAAACCCACAGCAGAATCCTGGGCACATCACAAATAGTTTTCATTAAGAATAACGACAAAGGTTACCCATTGGGTACAAGGTTTGCTATTTGGGTAATGGGTACACTAGAAGCCCAATCCCCACCAGTACACAATATACCCATGTAACAAGCATGCACTTGTATCCCCTGAATCTGAAGTAGAATTTAAATTGAAAAAAAGTTCTACTTAAAAAAAAAAAGTAATTAAAACGAAAGCTTCAGAGAAGGAAAGAGGAAATTAGATTTTATTCTAAATTTGTCTGACATAGGCAGTTCCCCAGGGACACAACCGAAAATGTAAAGGCCCAGAAAAATCACATACGGGAAAAAATAATTTCCCCCTGTTTGTCCCAAAGACTTCTTTGAAATATACGATTTCAAATACGTTTCTGGATCCTAAAACTTTTTAGAATGAATAAAGTGTCTAGGACAGGGTATTTTTATGCTCCCCAACCATTTCTAAAAATTACACCGTAAGATTTTAAGTTAAAAAAGCTACATCAATCTTTTTGTCTGCATATAATGATGCATCTTGTTTGACATTCCTTTCTAAATGACCTACAGAAAAATCAATTGTTCCTGAGAATCCAAGTACATTTCAACTTATAAGTACAGAGGAAGTAAAATGGATTACTGTAATGAAAAATGGCCAGGCACAGTGGCTCACACCTGTAATCCCAGCACTTTGAGAGGCCAAGACAGGAGGATTGCTTCTAGCCGGAGTTCAAGACCAGCCTGGGCAATATAGCAAGACCCTGTCTCTAAATTTAAAAAAAAAAAATTTTTTTTAAAGAAATTAGCCTGGTGGGTGGCACTTGCCTGTAGTTCTAATTACTCTGTCCCAGCTGAAACAGGAGGATCCGTTGTGCCCAGGAGTTGGAGACTGCAGTGAACTATGATTGTACCACTGCACTCCATCCTGGGTGATAGAGTGTCTCTTAAAAAAAAAAGAAAAAGAAAAATGAGAAAAATGTTGTCCCCAGCAACTTCAGCTTCCATGAAAGTACTGGATCTAGGATTTGGAGGCAGACCTGTGAAGAGGTAAAAGGGGAATGGCCACAGTGTTTGACAGATCTACCCCCCAAAAGCTCCCAAACCCCAGCGCCCAGCTGCTCAATGCTGCAGATAGCTGGAATCCTGCAGGAGGAGGTGTGAGCCCGGAGAAAGCTGGGGGATCTCCCAAGAAAATTCCATCCCCCAACAGGGTGGCCACGCCAGCCTATGGTTCCAATCTGCCCCTTCCATCTTCTACTGCATGTGAAAAGAAATGGAGCCATATTTGGAAAAACATAGTCCAAATCAAGAAATAAATTAACATGTGAAAAGAGAGAGAAGCTTGTCCCAATTTAGGCAAATCTTCAGTTTTCAGGACTCCGGGAAGATGATAAAAACGAAGTGTTAGAAGAATCAAATATGACTCAAGGTGATGGCTCAAAGAATGAGGCTGATTAGATAAAATTCTATGGAGTAAATTGTGTTCAATGAGATTTAAAGGTTTTCCTCTCCTTTCTTTTCACAATTCCTTTTCTGAAAATAAGTGCTTTTCTGTTTCTTGCCAACACCAAGTCCAGAAAGCATAATACTGTCCTTTGTCTTACTCTAAGTGTGTTGTAGATGGTTTCTTCTCTTCAAGGCTTTGCCTGCTTATTAAAAAGTGTCAGAAGACAGTGCATGCGAGACTTCTGAAAGCACAGGTGCTTTTATAATGGGAAACTTGAAATTATTAGCAGAGCAAACTGCAACATACAATTTGATCTACCCAACAAGATAGTTTCATTTTTATTAAATCAATTATATACAACCATTTTTGACATTTTGAAACAAAGAGACATGAGATCTTCTGAAAAATCACCAAAACCAAAGTTGCACACAAATTTTCATCTTCCTTCTAATATTTGAGAAACAAATGATCTTTTTTCCCTGTGCTTCCAAAGAATGTTTAAATCCAAGACAAGTCACTCCTGTTGCTCCCTATAAGGCAAGAGAGGCAGGAGGGGGCACTGGGAGATGAGGCAGGCCCAGAGAGAGAGAGAGTGTGTGTGTGTGTGTGTGTGTGTGTGTGTGTGTATGTTGGGGGGGGTGTGTGTGTGGTGTGTAAGTGTGCTGGTCTTCCCCCTACTTCCCTGCAATGCAAATGCTGGGTAGAAAGAACACACACACACACACACACACACACACACACACACACACACACACACACTTGCCAAGGGGGTGTCCATTCAGCCAAGAAAAAACTCTCAGCTGAAGTTAACCCTATAACCCTGCATTTGCTCCACCATCTTCAAAAGAGGTTTGAAATTCTTTCCCAAACTTTGCTGCACTTTCCATGAGAATGGGGATGTTCCTGCATAAAACATGAGTTTAGGACGGCCATGAGCTAGCAGGCCTTGGGGAGCTTGTGTGGGGCCCGGGACTGTGGGGAAGAAGAACAGAGAGGTGGGGGAAGGGAAGGGAGGCTGTTTTCTCAGGCTGCATTTCTTGCAGGCTCCTTGGAGACCGGAGAGAGGCCAGGAAAGGTCTCAGCTGGGGCTGGGCCCTCACAGAACCTGTGGAAAAAGGGATGCTGTGCCTGACCCAGTGAAGCCAGATGGGCTGGGGTTTGAGGACCTCCAGGAAAGTGATACCGGGAAGACAGGGGGGAGAGAGAGAGAGAGAGAGAGAGAGAGAGAGAGACAGAGAGAGAGACAGAGAGAGAGAGAGAAAGCTTGGAGAGGGGAAGTCCTGGGAAGGGAAAAATGCAGGCCAGGGGGGAAACTCTACTAAACATTGAACATGCAGTCTTCTTCCCCCCGTACATGGGTTCACAAAGGACAGGGACAAAAGGTCTGCCTCTTTTGCTATCTCCACAGAATCCAGCCAGCGGCGGGCCTTTTACGTGCCGTTTTTGAATGGCTGCAGGTGGCCGGGCAGGATTCTTATCCTGTTATCAGCACCCCAGTGAGTAGGATTTAGGGGTCTGCAAGAGGTCCTCTCCCTCAAACTGGTTATTAGCACTGCTCGAATTAACTCAGCAATGGGCTAAATGCCAGCAGCAGGAGAGGGATGTTAGGGCATTCTGCTGCTCTGGGGACAGAGCCCTCATGAAAATCACTGAGGCACCACTCTCCCCAGAGGTCCTGGAAGGGCAGGAGTGTTTATGCTGCTGGGCCATGGTGTGTGCTACGGACGGACGCCCTGTATTGGTCACAGGATTGCACAGATACTTCTGCAGCCTCCTCCTGACAGGGACTGGGAGAAGACAGACACTGAAATTAATGGGGATGTAAACTACCTTGAATCCCTTTCGGGAAAAATCAGGACATAAGGAGTGGGTTTTGCTGGGGTTGGGTTTTTTGGATTTTTTTGTTTTCAATTTTGAGAATTTTATGATACCTGCAAAATAGCTGGCAGTGCTCCAGAATGTGGTCACTGGATCTTTGCACGTCACTGGTTACTTACCGCAAGTTGGAAAATGCTGAGACCAGCCATAGAAGTGCAGTTGGAAGGGGGCCCCAGAGATGTGCAAGAGTAGTGGTCTTCAAACCTGAGCTGCATCAGAACCACCCAGAAGCCATGCAGAAACCCTGGCTGCTGGCCCCCAGCCACGGAGATCCTGATTCTCCATCTGGGGTGAGACTCGAGAATCTGCATTTCTAACAAGTCCCCAAGTGATGCTGTGCTATGGTGCAAGGAACACACTGGGAGAACAACTGTTCTAGAAAACCCCTCCTTTTGTAGTTGAGGAAACTGAGGCGATAGGGCTTTAATGGCAGAGCCAGGAACTCACAGCCAGGTTTCCTGAAAAGAAGGTGTGGCACCCAGCTCTAGCATGAAACCCCAGTGTGGAGGTGAGGCAGAAGGGATAGGACAAAGCCCATACTCTGCTAAAATCAAACACCGTCTATATCCTCCATGTGCTAAGGTTGAGTCTATAGAACCCCAACCACCCGGATCCCACTGGAGGGGCGGAATGGGAAACTGAGGATAAAGTGACCAGTTGGACAGGCAGACAGCAGCAGGAGGAAGAGCGGGAGCACATAGATTACGGAAAGCAAGTAACACAGAGTGAACAATTAAGGGACACTGGGGAGCCTCCTGCCAGCCCTGGAGGGCAGATATTAATAAGTCTCTCTAGGACTTGGCAGTTTGGGAGCAAGCTTGCTGCTTCCAGCTGTGACTTGACCTCACATCTGTTATCTCCTAAGGCCTTGGGGTGGGGCCTGGAAAGCTCTGCTGGGAGAATGGCCAGAAAAAACAATTAATCTCACCTCATCTGGGCTCTCATGCCCGTGAGGGCTACCACACCTCCTCGAGACACATCAGCCTCATCCTCCTCGAGACTGGGAGCTCCTCAAAGCCAGAGACACATCACCTAGCTCTAGCCTGGTAAGCACTTGGTAAAAGTTGGATAAAGAAATGAATGCAGGCATGAATGCAGCCCTTCTGCTCTGGAGAAACAGGCTCTGCCATCAGTGTACTTCAAGAGGAATCCCACCTGTGTAATCCCACCAGTTGGGGATGGCCAGTGGGGTGTCTGTTGCTAATTGGCACAGTATGGACAGGAGTCCCTCTTCTCCAAAATGTCCCCTCCACATCTTTCTCCCTGCTCTGCTAGGGGAAAACAATCTTTTTGCATCTAACCAGCGTATGTTCTGAGAGAGTCCACACCCCTGCTCTGGGAGACCGGTCTTGGAATCCCTAACCCTATGAGAAGCTCCTATTGTCCACAGATGGCCCCTTGTCCCATCAGTTTCAGATGGGAGGCTCAGAGCCCCTGCAGATTCCCAGCAGCCACACAGAGGCTGCTGGCGGGTCAGGGAAGGCTGTGAGCTGGGGTCTGCTGCCTGATGTTGCCAGGCTTAGTTGTGGGGAGAAAGGTCCCAAGTGCAGAGCTGCGCTGAGACTGCAGAGGCAGTGTCCTGGCTCTGAACCTTCCCCTCATAGTCGACCCTGGACTGGCCCACCAGGGTTCTGGGAAGGCTTCCTGATTCTGCACCTGGTCTCATGGACATGTGCTGTGCCTTCTACGGCAGCCCACGAGGGCCTCTGAAGGACCTCTCTGTCTCTGTTCCACGTTGGGTAATCCTCATGTCACTTTTGGAAGTTTCACAGACCAGCACAGAACAGAATAGACACACGGTAGATGTGACCCAGCTCTGTCCTGGGGCCATGAAACTGCAAACCTCAGAGCATTACACCCTAGAGGTTGGAAAGGTGCAAATCACAGAGTTGCTTATTACCCCAAAGCTGTCCATCTGGGGAGATTTCTCTCCCTTACTCCAATGCCCATTGAGCTATTCAGAGAAAATTGGTTCCTTGGGGGAGTAAAGGTCAGAAAAAGAGAAAGGTGAAGGCTCCCAAACAGTTGCTGGGGGCAAACTGATTCTGCGTAGTTAGGCAGAGACCATGAAGACTCAGGGCCCTAAAAACAATATGCTGTGGCTTGTCTGGGGTGACTAAAGATCCCAGGCAGCACTGTCCAGCCACCTCCCTGTCCCTGTTCTTTAGATGCTGTTTAGAGATTGTAAACTTACCTACCAGTATCGAGCATCATTAGAGATAAAATCTGCTGAAATAGATCATACAAGGCATTTCAAAGCCCAGCAGGCTGATTAAGAGATGATTTGCTGGTTTGTGGCACCTGGAGCACCTCTCAGCTCCCTTCCACAAACTGGATTTTGGCCAATAACTTCTCTGCAACATGAGGCTTCCTATCAGTCCCTCCTCTGCTAAGGGGCAGCTGGGGATCCTGCCCTCCAGCTCTGGGGACAAGTTTCTGCACAGTCAATGGGAGACATGGAAAGAAGGGCAGCGCCTTTTTTCCTACACAGGAGGCAATACTTCCTACACAGAAGGATTTTGCCCTTGGCCAAATACTTGGCCATGTTGAGACCCAGTCTTATGGGGCCAAAGGCCACATGAGGGCCCAAGGAGAGGATGTAGCAGCAGCAGCAGGGTTCACCTGAACCAGTGGTTCTCACCAAGGAGTAACTTTGCCTGCCTGGGAGGAGACAAGGGCGCTCCTGAGCTGTCTTCTCTACCTGCCCCCCAAACTCACTGTCAGGTAAGAGAAGGACTCGAGGGCTTCACAATATACGACATACATGTACACACATGCACACACACAACCACACTGCCACCTGTTCACATCATAGGTTCTGGAATGTCTCCTTCACGGAGCCCTCCTGGACCGATGAAGAACAGGACCCCTGTGACCCCACAGGGATTCTGATAACAAGAAACTCAAGAGGCTCTTCTCCTCTGCTTACTCTTCCTCAGAATTATTTTGCCTTTAGGATGAGACTTAATCCAAGCAAGGTACAGAATCCTCTCAATTGATTTATTTCATTATTGGTGCAGAACATGATGTCTGTCTCACTCAACAGCTCCCCAGGGCAGGGCTCACCTCCATATCATTCACATTCAGTACAGGACCCAGAATGCTGCCAGCAAGTGTATGTGTAAATATATGCACACGCGTGTGTATGCTCACACATGCTCTGGATGCTACGCCCATCCTGGCCTTGATGGCACTTTTAGCTTTTGAGCAGGAGTCAAGAAGGAACAGTGGTACCCCACAGTGGGATTTTCCTTCCCAGATTTCACACTGCACAGATGGAGGACCCAAACCAGTAGCCGAGACTCACCACCGCATTTCCACTAGAAAGAGCTGGAGGTTGGTGGAGGCTGGGAGAAGTGATTCTCCAGTCAGGATTGGGTGAGAACGTGAGCAAGATCACACACAAGCCCAGAACCCAAGCCTTTGCACTCTTAGGCCAGACATGGTTACACTTCACTTGGCTAGGATGAGACCGAGTCTCAGGGGACCAAAGGCCACATGGGGGCCCAAGGAGAAGATGTAGCAGCAGCAGTGTTCACCTGAACCAGTAGTTCTCAGCCAGGAGCAATTTTGCCCTTGAGGGACCTTTGGCAATGTCTGGAGGCATTTGGGGCTGTCACAAGTGAAGGTGCTACTGGCATCTCACAGTTGGAAGCCAGGGAAGCTGCCAAACTTCCTACAAGGCATAGGACACTCCCCTTCTGCCCCACCAAGAATTATCCATCTGCAATTTTCAATGTGCTGCTGTTGAGAAACCTTGACCTAAACACTGCTGCACCCTCTATGCCGTGATTACTGAGTGAGTTGTAAGAAGGAAAATCTCAGATGAGTCAGAATCATGGTCCTTCAGCCCTGCCTTAGATTTCAGACAAGCTCCAAAGGATTGGAGTATACTGGGTGGGGGTGGGGCGCACCACAGAGTTTTCCCACACACAACCTTCTGGAAAGTTGGAAATGTTCCCAGTGGGACCTCAGAGGTTATCTTGTCAAAACATACTCATCGTAGGAAACTTAGGGAGATATAAGCAAAGACCATACTATCACAAAGGAGAGAAAACACAATCGCAGGCATGTTAGGAATTCCAGGAAGATGGGCATCCCTGTGATGGCAAAACAGATCGCTGAGAACCCGTTATGGATACGGGAAGCATGTGGCGACCTCCTAGGCCTCCTTATTCCCAGACGCAGCCCAAGCTGAAAACAAAACTGTAACCACCAAGGGGAAGGGTTTTAATGGATAGGCAGGGATCCAGGCTATAACAGAGGGTCCCTGGGTTCCCAAGGCTGTGGTTCTCCAGCCTTATGGTGTTTCATTTTGCGCACATTCAAAGCGGGGACCCACCACTGTTTGCAAAGAAAAAAAGAGTTCCCGTGTCCTTTCTTGGCAGCGCTGATAGCAAAGTGACTCTGAGAAGCCCAGCAGCCCACGGGTCAGGGACTCCAGGGCAAAAGCAGAAGGATCACAGAGACTTTTCAATGGCTTTGGGAAGAAGATGTCAGCATGGGAGGAGGCCACATGGCCAGGGAAAGGAAAGGGCAGATCTCACTCTGCGATCTATGCGCTTTACCTAGCAGGGGTTAAACAGTAAGAGTACAAGTGAAAGCCTGGAGCACCTGTGGGTGTGGGGCATTTCGGAGACACCATCCATCCACATGCTCTCAGACACATCTCTACCCAACCAGGAGAGGGAAGAAGTAGGAGAAACTTCTTCCAGGGTCTCCTGACTCCCGAGAAAAACACCTGCAGCCCCAGCTCCCTGATGCCCCACCTCCTCACCCCCTATTGGCCCTGCTCCCTAGATCTCCCACCCCATCCAGCTGGCATGAGGTGAGGCAAACTAACGTCTAGTCTCTGAAAATACACCGTCAGAGCTGGTCCACTGTGACTCACTTGGGTACATCCAGCGAGCGCAGAAAGGGACACCCGTCCAAGTACTCACCCGTAGCAGCTCAGCTGCGGGCACCGTGCAGGGAAATCAGACAGCAGGCAGGAGAAGCAGTCCCGGGAAGCCAGCACCATCAGCCTGCTGTCTGCCAGAGCCTGGGCAGCAGCTGGGCTCTGGGCTCTCCCACTCCTCGCCCCCAGCGACAGAGGTCAGGACTTCAGCCCACGCCTGGGAGCAGACCTGAGGCCACAGGCACTCCGGTTCCAGATCCCTGAAAGGGGCTCTGGGCTTCCTGGGGCTGATGAGTTCTCAGTCCAGGAGAGCCGGGACTGCTGCTACTGTTCACGGGGAGAAACCAACATTTCCTGTAGAGTCCACCCAGGCCACTGTGCTCAGGTGAGGTCAGCAAGAAAACCTGACGAGCAGCTCCAGGCGGCTTGGTCTGGCCCCGGGAAAGCAGGACACAACGCGGCAGCCTGCCCCCGAGCAGCTCCGATTGTCCCTCGCACTGCTGAGCCTCACTCCCAGCGCCAGACAAAAGCGCTGGAAGCAGCTCGCAGCCCGGCTGTGACACACCAATCACCAGCGCCAGACTGTCCTCCCAGCTGGCCAAGCCCTGGCCACCCCACAAGGGCTGGCTTCCTCTCCCGTGTTTCCTCAAAGCTGCCTGAGGATGGTTTAGGATGATTTATCCTTGTGGAGTGGATTATTCGTCCCAACTTTGGCTGGACCAGAGAGCAGTGGTGTAATGCCCTGGCTTAGAGAGTGAGAGAGGGAGGAAGAGAGAGTGTGTGTGTAAGAGTGTGTGAGAGACCGTATGTGTGCATGTGAGCAAGAGAGGAGGGTGAGAAGCAGTGCGTGCATCTTCCCAGAGCATCTCTCTGTCCCTCTCTAATTTCATCCAATCCCTCTTTCCTCCTGGATTTGGAGACGGGGGATGGGCAGTGAGAGACACAGATTCCAGAAGAGGCAGGAGACACCATCCCTTCCTCCCCGCCCCCTTGCCACCCGCTCTGAGAGGGTGATAATGCCACCCCTCCCGCTCCTGCCACCCCCACAGCTGCTGCTGTCAGCAGTCAGCTCCCCCTGCCGAATACTCTCGGGGAACAACTTTGGAAGAAGAAGCATTTCACCAAATAGTCAGCGGCATCGCCCCTCCTTTTCCCAGCCCAGGTCCTTTTATGCTCCCATATTGGTCATTGTCCTCCCCTCCTCAAGCCCACCTGTCCCCACGCCCATTGTCCATAAGCCTCAGAAGCCTCTCCCCACCCGCCCATCTCAGAGCTATATCGTCTTCACCAGGCTTCCTGTGGGTCCTGGGCTGGGAGGACAGCAAGCCCTTCTGGAGTGTGCCACCAGCCCGGCGCCACTACAGCCTGACTTCCTCAACCTTCCCTCCTCTGTGCTGCCCACCAAGACACCCCACAGATAACAGGATGAGTGGTAACTCCAGGCTGCCTGCACAATTCATTTGGAGGGAAGCCAGGACTGCAGAGAGTGTAGTGGGGAATAGAGGATATTCCACAGCCTCTCATCTCTCCCTCTCCTGTAAGATTAGCCACCTGTAGGGCGGAACACCTCTCTGTTTCACATCTTGGCTACCACAGAGGAGGCCAGGACCCCATCTATGGCTTTCATATTTACCTCTTGCTTTGCAAACAATTATGGTGGTTCTCAACGAGTGCAGAAGTGATTACTCTTTCTTGACCTGTGAAAGCAGGGAGGCCCCTGCCTCTCCTTCCTACATTTTCCTGCCATGGTGGGTGTGTGCTGATGGGTCTGTAGGGAGAAATGGGGAACGAGGTAAACAGAGTGAGGGATTTGGCGCTGGGAGGAGCTCTTTGGAGACACAGCACCACAGGCTGTGCCACCCTCGTCCTAAGGGTAATTGGCTTGACCATGCGAGGTGACCGCCCAGGCAGCTCGCTGTTGTGGTTGACTGCCTTGGCTTAGGGGTTAGGCAGGACCAGAAGTGTAAATTTATCAACTGTGTGACCTTGAGCAAGCTGCTAAATCTCTGAGACTCGGTTTCCCTATATGATAAGTGGGAATATTAATATCTATTTCATAGGGCTGTTGTGAGAATCAAATGGGATGAAATGGGTACAATGCTGCCCACAATGCCTGGCCCTCAGAGATGCTGGATCCTTTATTTCTTCTTCTACGGAATCCTGGGAAATGGAGGTGGTGGTTCTTGCACTGGGAAGGAGGCCCCCAGGTGAGCTGCTTAAAGGGGAAGGGCCGGCTGGAAGGAGCTGAGAGGGGTGTTTAGCAGGAGGAAAGCCGGGGATTGTAAACCCAGAAAGGAGAGGCGGAGGGGCAACATGTCAGGTTGGAAAAGCAAGTCCAGCCAAGGAGGCGGAACGTAACCCAGGACAAGCCAAGCTGGGGACCAGGACTGTGGCCAGGGCTGGAGGGACCCTGTGAGAAGCAGGGCATCGGGTGGTGGGGGTGGAGAGAGCTGCTTGCCTGGGAAAAATGTTAGTCTGGGGTTTTCTGGAACAGAACCCAGGGACCATGGCAGAGGGCGGCTGGGTCAGCAACAACCATCAGAATCCCAAATGGACAAATGGAGGCCTGAGTAGAACAGGACAAGCTTCTCCAGAGACCAAAAGGGAAGAAGAGGCAATGGCCTATGCTCTACCAGAAAACCCTTGATAACGACCAACAGCCCCCCGGGATGACAGGGTGTCCATAGCCCAAGCATCGGCGCCTAGAGACAGGTTCTAGGCAGAAGAAGCTGTAATCATGGGTCAGCCACAGGTCTCGATTCATACCTGAAAACAGCTGGCCTGGGCCACACATGGTTTACATTCTGAAGCCCCCTCTAGCATAGCTAAAGCTGAGAGGACACAGCACCCAAGCTTGAGAGCGGGGCATGCGGTTCAAAAGAGGGGATGGCCGTGAATGCTCAGACCAGCACCTCAAATGAGACAGCCCAGTATCATGGGGAGATCATGGCTGGGGAGGCAGGAGGCTTGGGTTCTAGTCCCTATTCTGCCAACAGTTGGCTGGGCTGCTGGTCTTCCCTGGCCCACTGTATCTTCCTCTTTGAAATGAGACCAGATTTGTGGTCTTCAAACTGCTTACTTTTCAGCAGCAGAACCCATTCTCATCACTCTGAGCCTCCATTTCTCATTATTAAAGTGAAATCTTATCTAGAATATCTGTATATATCCAGATCAGACAGAAGCAGAGCTACGTTGATGGGTCAAGGGCTGGAGCCTGGCTGCCAGCCTCCTTCAGCAGCTCTTAAGGTAACTTGGAGGTGCTCTAGAGCTCCTCAGAACACAGCCTGAGATCACAGCACTAGTCTGAGGGCCTTTCCCCTCTCTGACTCCAGGGCTTTTCATCCCCACGGAACACTGAGTAGACACCAACTTGGATGGGTGCCAGCTGGAGGGCGAAGCCTAAGAGGGTCCCAAGGGAGGGGGCAGCTCTCCCCTAACACACACACTCAGCATCTACGGGGGTTGCAGGTCCCACAGCAGAGGCTGCTGAAGGTGGGAGCTGGCCTCGGTGGCTACGGGTGGCAGAAGGGAGGCCGTCTGGGCCCCGGGATCCGGGTGACAAATGTACTACACAGCAAGGCCAGATGGACGTCCCTGCCTTTGGCACCACGGCTGCTCCAGGAAACACTGGGCTGCCTTTCATACTCTGGATCATCGCAGACTCCCTCTCTCCCCAGCTCAGCCAAATCATAAATCTAGCCTGCCAGGGGAGCTGGCTGCCCTGACCCCGGCCCCATGCTTCCCCGCCTTGGCCTCGCACATGCCAAGATCCAGGCACGAGCAGTGGAAGGAGGGACTGTGGGGCTGGGCCCACGTGGACTGAGAGCACTGTCTTGGTTTGGGGCTTTCCAGAATGTTCTTCGGCCATATTTTTCTCTTTTTGTCTTTCTAGCCTTCCTGTTCAAGATTCTGTCAAAGGCTTTCTTTTATAACCGTGCACCCCTCACACCAGCCTCCTCAGCCCTTCAAGAGTTTAAGTCTGACAGAAATTGGGATGTTCCGTGAGGCCCCGGAGCCCAAGACTGCCCTGTCCTTGCCCTGGGCCTCTGGGAAGGAAGCCAGAGTAGCATTCGACCTGTCCAGTCCCCACGAAGAATGTTCTTGCACAGGCAAAGATCCCTCAGCTAGAGACGCAGGGAGCCCCTGGATTCTGTCTCCTGGAGGGGGCGCAAACGGCCTCACCAAGGGAGGATTGGTTCCCTCCCTGGTCCACCTGTGGGTTCTTTACTTGCCACTCCCACCGGCTGTCCTATGTCCACACCCAAGGAAAGGGAAGCCCCGAAAATGCTCTCTCCTGTTGCCCTGGCTCCACCTTCGCTACCTCCTTTCTTGCTTTTTTTCTCGTGAATTCAACATATCACTTTGTGTGGCACTTATGGTTTGTGAACTGCCCTTTCCCCCTTCGCAACAGTGCAGTGGGCACTGCCATCTCCTCTTCGGGTGTGGAAGCCGAGGCTCAGAGTGTCTGACCAGATCCAGGTCACAGACTTCACCACGGCCAGGCAGAGACTCGAACACCTGTGTTCTGTGGGTTGCTCACTTTCTCATGGCTTTCTTCACCTCCCCCTCTCCTCAGCCTCCTTCAGTTTCCTCTCCTCCCCTCTAGCTCCTCCTCTTCTCTCCTTTCTTTCTGGCATCTCCTCTCAATCCCTCCTCTGCCTCTCCCCAGAAGATTTTCTCTCCTCCAGACCCACCTGAGGTCAGAGCTGATGGGGACCTTACCCCATCCCCTGGTTCACAGGCCAGGAGACTGAGGCCACGTTACCTGGCTGGTCCCCAGACCTCTCCCCTCCCCATCTCCACCAGGGCATGTTGGTGGCTGTGGGAGGCCAAGAGGGGTAATGGATTTCTTAAGTCATCCTGATTTTATTACTTGAAGCATTTCTAGGGCAGGACCCAGACGAATACTCGCTCCCTCCCTCCCTTCCCTCCTCCCTCCCTCTGCAGCAAAGATGCTGCATCTCTGCATAATGCCTGCGCCCTGTTTCACTCAGAAGGGAAAGGTCAAGGTCTGTGTCTCTGCAGCCAAAGTTACCAGCAGCCAGAGTCTTTGAGGGAAGTTCATCGGCCTGAGGCCTCTACCCCCAGGCCAGGAGACCCTGCCCCTGCCCCACACCACCCAGAGTGGGCCTCTCTCGTCACTGGGTCTTGTTATAGTTTGTCTCCTTGGGACAGAGATACCCCAGTCTCTAGGTATCACCCCTTCTCTTCCTCACGCCTCCACTTTAGGACATTCCCAGCTTGATGCAACCTCAGGCGGCAAACACTGCCTGACGACTGCCATGGAGAGCTTGGTGACAGTGACGTACCTGGCTGAGCCGGCTCCCAGGAGCAAGGCCACAGCCTGTCAAGACACTGAGAAGCCTCACAGGAGCCTCCCTTGGGGCCTTCTTACCACAGACCAGGCATCCCCACCTCGTATACCAACCTGATCTTTCCTTCTCCCAGGGCCCATCCACAAAGCCAAGGCCCAGGGAGCCTTGGCAAACCCTCTGGGAGTGCTCTGAACAGCAAGACCCATTTCACTCCGGGGTCGGCCACTCACAGCAGCCCGCAGAGGTTGGCCCACAGACTGGAGGAGCTAGTCGAGTAGAGCAGAAAGGATGGGGCTTTGATATCAAGAAGCCTGGCTGAATCCTGATCTGTCACTTATCAGCTCCCTGACCTTGGGCCAGTCACCACTCTGAGCCTCCTTTTCTCATCTGTTAAATGGGAAAGATAAAAGTTCCAGGCTTATCCATTTCACCAGGTGTGAGAGGATTCCACAAGGCGAAGCAGGTGAACATGTTCTGGAAATGGACGGAAGCCTGGGTCAGTGTTACCCAGGTCTGCAGAGCTGTCAGTATTCCACTCCACCCCACAAAGCTCCAGACCTACCCTGCTAGTCCACCCATTTGGCTGTAGGATAGTCAGCTAGCTACCCAGCTTCCCCTGAGGTGTGACTTCGTCCCTGACTCCTGGCCTCCTTTAGTCTCCAAGTAGGAGCCTAGAGTTCTTTGTTCCCTCTTCCCAGGGGCTCCGCTCAGTGAAAAGGCACTCCAAGTCTCATCTTCTCAACTCATTGCAAGAAGTAGAGAGATTTACTGCTGAGGCCTTCATTACCACTTAATTGTGTTCCCACTAAACTCTCATTCATTAGCCACTCTAAAGCTGTCAGCACAATTAAACAGACTTATTGACTTACAGACTTTGAGGGTGGGAAGACAACTTCAGCAAGTCCAATCTGTCCAACCCTTTCATGTTAGAAATGAGGAAAATGAGGGCAAGAGATGGTAGTTGACTCAACCAAGGTCACACAGCAGCTAGTGATGGAGTCGGAGTTAGAAACCCAGGCCGTACAGTTCCGGCCCGGAGGCCCCCCTTCCCATTACACCACATTCCTAAGGGAAGGCAATGCCACCTCTCATCTTCCATCATCTTTCATTTCCCAAAGCAGCTATTTAGAATTGAGGCGTGTCCCCAGCTGGAAGAAAATATAAATGTAGAATTTTAAGTAGATTAAAAAAAAAACTCACCAAAGATAATGACATCTGTACCTGAGGCAAATGGTGACCAGCTGTAAACACGAATGAGCCTCTACCTCCTGGAGCTGAGGGCAGCGAGGACCCTCCCTTCTCCCTTCCCCTCCCCAGGGAGGAGCAGTCATACAGACAGGACCAATGGAGCCGCAGGCTGGCTCCACGAAGACCGCCAGCATCTGGTTCCATGCAGATACTCGGTCCCAACTGGACATCCTGTAGCACAGTCTCTGAAGTGGGACCCAAGAATCTACACAGGCTAAAACAGGTTCTAAGGAAGAAAACACCGAACATCCACAACAGCTATGGGGACACAGAGAAAAAGACAGCCACAAAAATAGACTCCTAATAAAAGGAACAGGCCGGGCACGGTGGCTCACGCCTGTAATCCCAGCACTTTGGGAGGCTGAGGCAGGTGAATCGCGAGGTCAAGAGATGGAGACAATCCTGGCTAACATGGTGAAACCCTGTCTCTACTAAAAATACAAAAATTAGCTGGCCGTGGTGGCGCAGGCCTGTAGTCCCAGCAGGTGGTTGAGGCAGGAGAATCGCTTGAACCCGGGAGGCAGAGGTTGCAGTGAGCCATGATTGCATCACTGCACTCCAGCCTAGGTGACAGAGTGAGACTCTGTCTCAAAAAAAAAAAAGGGGGGGGGGAACAAAGGAGCAGCCCTCCTGAAGGACAGAATAAGGCAAGGGCAGGAGGGAGGAGCTGGACTGGGAAGGAATGGGGCAAGGGGAGCAGGTCCTAGAGGTGGCGAAGGTGCAAACCCTGAGCCAAGGTTCTCAGTCATGATGGCCATGGCCCAGTCGTCAGGAGGCAAGCGCCAGGACAACAGTTTCAACCTGAGGCCAAAGGGGTGGCCGTGGAGGCCAGGCAGGAAGAGGCTATAAAGGGCATCATAACAGCAAATGGCTCTCTGGCATTTGGCACGCACCTGGCACTGTCCAGAGTGCTTTAGGTGTATTCATAAATCTAACCCTATCTAAGCTCTGTGAAGTGGGGTCACTGTCATCACCCCATGGTGCAGGTGAGGAGACAGAGGCTAGGGAACTAAAGTAACAGGGCCAATAGGTGGCAGAGCAGGAACTCAAACCCAGGGACTCAAACCTACTGTGACTCCAACACACTGCCATTGTAGAAGACTAAAGCTGGAACTCCAGCCTGGGGTGCACAGTGCTTCTTAACAGGGGAGCCCATGGCATTTTTTGAGGGATGCACCTTCCTGGTGAGCTGCAAGGATTTAGCATCCCTGGCCACCAAATGACAATAGGATACCCCAGTCACCTGAATACCCAAAACAGCCCCGTACTTTCAGACACCTGCGTACGTGGTGGTAGTCGACCCACTCCAGGTGGAGAACCACCTGAGGCAAGAAATAAGGATGAAGTGGGAGCACACACTGAATCCCAGAGGCTTGGCCTCGCCCTGCAAGGGACTGTGCTAGACAGGGAGCTGGTTGATCCCCAGGAGGCAGCCCTGGGAGGAGCAGGACGGATTTCGTATCCAAGTGTCCCCCAGAGCTCAAGGTACTGGGCCCCAGCAGGATGTGACGCGGGGTAGGGGGTGATGCTGGAGAAGAAGGAAAGGCAGTGGGAAGAGACCATAAACTCAGACAGCCAAGGCTTGAAGGGAAATCTCAGGGGAGTCTGAATGTGGGGATGACCTCGGCATCCCCACCCTCTCTCACACAGTGGGTGGCAGCCACCAGCCACAGCTCAGCCTCTGTGGGGTGAGCTTTTCTGCAGAGGCTTGGGAAGCAGCAGGAGTATCATGGAGAAAAAGAAAAATAAGTCCAAGAACCATAGATTTTGGAGAAGGAACTACCCCCACCCTGACTCCCTCCGTTTTTTTTTAAACCTTAGCTGGTGGCAGCAGAAAATTCACAAAGAGCTGCAGTCATCGGGGCAGTGGAGGAATCTTCAAACCTTTTTCCCTTCATACTCAATACATCCGCGCCACTCTATCCAACTCTTCTCTTCCTACTTCTCTCCCCTTCGTAATTCCCAGTGACCGAAACTCCAGAATGTATTTATAATGTACTGAAGAATGCATTTATAATGTACTGAATGTACATTTATCATTTACATTTATAATGTACTGAAGAATGCATTTAGACAACATGAGCTAAGTTCATACCCATTCATGCCCTTAAAAGCCCAGGCCTGGTGACATCTGCATTCAACCTCACAGCAGGCAGCCAGGCAAGGTACTTAGTGGCAGGAGGAGCGAGCACAGGGAATCCATAAAGCAAAAAGAAGAGGTGATGACATTCCTCAGGCACTTATTGGGTAACAAACTCCTTTGATAACTCCAAATTCTACACAATAAGGTGCATGCTGGGCACTGCTCATTCCTCCAAAAGCAATGTAAAACACAGTCCTTGCCCTCCGGGAGACAAGATACACATGCAATGCCATTTTTGAAACAATGTCAAAATAAGTGTTCTCCGCAACAATTTCTATAGGTGTTTTGAAGTGAAAGAGAATTCAGCTAGTCAACCAAGGCACAAGAATCAGAATAGGCTGTGCATCCCAGCATGTCGAGAGGCCTCAGTGGCACAAGGATGAGGAAACCCAAGTGCCAGAAAACACAAATGGGTGAAACCCATGGGGTAATGGGGAGAGAGCAAGGGAAGAGGCGTTGGGAGGGCGTCATTCTCGGAGCCCTGTGCTGGTGTCAGGTGGACAGGCATCACGGATGGGGTATGCAGGGGGAGCTCAACTTTCACTATTCCATTAACCCAGTGCATTGCATTCCGAAGGAGCCTGTCAGTCTTGATAGACACAGGAGAATGCGTGCATTCCCTCAGAAGCAAACCTACTCAGTGTCCCGCTCCCAAATGCTTTTGTGTGGATAATCACCGTTCTAAGTAAGAGACACTTCAAGTTTCCCAGTTCATTTTCTTGCTGCAAAGCTTGCAAGAGCAGCAGACGGATGCAAACTCCTGCTTCTCTTCTACTGGTGAAAACAACCCAATTTGAAGAATAAGCACCAATTAACTAAGTGGGAAGCTCAAGCTGTGAATCCTGAAGAGCTGTAACCTGACAGCAAATTGCAGTTCTTTGGAGGGAGCGGTGGGAGGCAGGGGCAGCCTCCAGTCAAAGTAGCCTCCTGAAGCCCCGACCGGCAGACATTGATCATTATAAGTCATTCACGTCTCAGCAAACAGTGGGACACTTGTTTAGGAGAAATATTAAAAGAGGGGTTCCTTTTTGAGCACAGGGTTATTTATTCTCAAAGAAAATGCTTTGGATGCCATTTCCAAATTAAATTTGTTAAGAACTAGCCAGAAAATTAAACTTCGCGTAAACACACAGTCCTTTAGTTTTCTTATCTGTAAAACGGTGATGACCCCAGACATACTTATTTCCAGAGATAAGGATGAGGTGGTGCTTTGTAACCCGGAAAGCACTACAAAAACAATTACTAGCATCCATAGTGTGTCATATGTCTATCATCCTAGTGAGTGTGACAGGTAAAATCAACAAGCAGGTACAGTTACCTCCAAGAAGGGGAAAGCACGCTGCAGTCACCTGCAGATGGCTGAGTTCAAGTCAATTTAAGTTTTTTGAATGTCCAGTAAGTGCACGGCACTGCAAAAAGTACTGAGGACACAAAAGTGAATGAGAAGCAGCCACTACCCACCAGGAAAATCTCATAAAGAAATAAGCCTACTTCCAAATCAAAACATAAAACCACCTTCAGAGAAACAGAAACACAGTAACAAAGTGCTCCCACTAAAGCCTCAGGCTTCCCCTTGCACCCACACACTATTAGCTCATCCACTCAGTATTTACCATTGGCATGCTTTTAGTTCAAGTAACCCAAAACTCAATTCAATTCAAAGAGGCTTAAACCAAAGAAAATAGAATAATTCACATGAGAGGAGCTTTAGAGATAATAAAAACCATGCAGTTCAGGTTCTTTCCATCTCTCCACTCTGCCAGCCGCTAAAATTCCACATCCTGCCATTCTCCATCCTCAGGAGGCCTCTCCCCAAAGAAAGTTCTTGAAGTTTGCCAGGTGTGGTGGCTCACGCCTGTAATCCCAGCACTTTGGGAGGCCGAGGCAGGCAAATAATGAAGTCAGGAGTTCGAGACGAGCCTGGCTAACATGGTGAAACCCCATCTCTACTAAAAATACAAAAAATTAGCCAGGCGTAGTGGCAGGTGCCTGTAATCCCAGCTATTCAGGAGACCGGCAGGAGAACTGCATGAACTTTGGAGGCGGAGGTTGCAGTGAGCTGAGATTGCGCCACTGCACTCCAGGCTGGACGACAGACTGAGACTCCGTCTCAAAAAAAAAAAAAAAGAAAGAAAGAAAGTTCTTGAAGTTATAATTCAGCTGCCAAGAACAATCAGGGCAGCCTTCCTTGTTTAGCATCTACCTAGAGAATAACTTCTGGTGGCTTTCTATTGACAAACAGGAAGAACTTTCCTAGAAATCAAAAACCTCTCCTCAAATCTCATTAGTCAAAATTGTGTCATGTGTCCATTTATGGCCCATGCTAAAGTTAAACAGCATACGTACCCTTAAACCTGTCAAGGCCATCTCCTTAGTCAAGCCCGAGTTTCACTGCTGCTACTCCGGGAGGAGGTGTGGAATGGAGGATGGGAAGTTTACTACAAGGTGCCCTACTCAGAACTTTAGTTACCCATTTTCCAAGCCCATATAAGAAATGCAAATTAAACGTGAAGAAAAAATTTGCCTTAGGCAGATACACTGTGTCTAGCAAGAAGGGACATCCGTCAGCAAGAGGCACAGCTGGAAAAAGGAAAGAGCAGGCACAAAATTCAAAACCTCAGGGGGCCATTTGGCGTAAGCAAATTGTCCCATACACCCCACTGAATCAGAGCCCAGTCCATTAATTAAGGTTTCTAATATACCCTTGGGACACCAAGAAAAGGTTACATTTACACTTGCATTACCCGGTGTAAGAAGGCAGGGATGCATATAACACATTTTATAGAGAATCACAAACTCAATGGCTAACAATGTAAAAGTGTTGTTGCTTAAAGAGGCCGATCTAAAGTGTGGTAGAACACTTTACACTTTAGAATGACCCACCCCAGCTTCTCTGGAGAGCTGGGATTTCGGGTGCAGACTGCAAATATAACATACCCAGGCAACAATATGTTACAGCTGGCCTCCCACCAGGCTCCTCCACGCTGATGGAAATTGATTGCACCTCATTTCCAGTGAACAAATAGTTGGTATTTGGATTAGGATGTTGCTCTTTTAGAACAAACACTCAGGCTTCCAGCCCCACCTGGACCTATCAAATCTGAATCTCATGGGTGGGCCCAAACTCAGTCTTTTCTTAAAGTTCCCCTAGTAAATCTGATGATCAGTCTGACCAAACCTCACACTGCCTCCCTGAAAATCCAGAATACTCTGTAGGAAAAACTTCCTGAATGGGAGAACCAGTGCCTTATGGAACTCTGAGAGGTTATCTCTTCTACACCCTCTCTTGCCTTCAAGAAGGCCAGCATGAAAGGTCAGAGGAATGGCAGAAGCCCTGAGCACTCACTCCTTCCGGGGATGAGCACACTTTCACTCAAGCACCATAGCCAATCCACCACTCAGACCCCATTGCTCCCCTACACACCCTCTTCCTGCCCACAGCCTTCCTCCACCTGGCCCCACCCCTGACAGCATCAGGGTCCTCCCCAGCCAGAAAGGACATTATCTGTCACCTATTAAAGGACATCATGCCAGTTTTTACCTCACAAGTTCCTTTTGTAATTGACTCCCCACCCCATTCTGTCTCACTGAAGAAATGTTCTTCATTTGATGCTTATTATTATTATCATTATTATTATTATTATTATTATTTAGAGACAGGGTCTTGCTCTGTTGCCCAGGGACTGGAGTGCAGTGGTGCGATCATAGCTCACTACAGCCTCAAACTCCTAGGCTCAAGTGATCCTCTCACCTCAGCCTCCCAAAGTGCTGGGACTATAGGTGTGCATCACCGTACCTGGTTAGTTGTTTGTGTTTTTTTAGAGAGATGGGGTCTTGCTATGTTGCCCAGGCTTCATTGTATATTTAACTCCAATTCCTCTCATTGTAACAGGCTGAGGTTGAGGGCAAAGGAGGTGGAATAGAGAATAAATAGGGACGCAGGACTCCTTGGCCACCAGAATGTGACTCCCAGGGATGAAAGAGTGATTGGCCTGAGGGGGTCATTTGAGCTCTTCATTTTTTTCCAGGCAATGGAGAGAGCAATCCTGATACCTGAAACACTCCAGTTTCAGGGGGACGCTGGTCCCAGGGACCTGCCTACCATGCAGACTGTTTTTGTCTCCATCCCACCAATTCCTGTAATCTTTCATTGCCAGCCCCTGCACGGCCAGAGATTATGGGCTTGGCCATTACTCAGAAGGCTCTTCTCTTTCTGGCTTGGTCAAACACCACCTGTGTGACTTTGGAGTTATTCTGCAATGTCTCTGAGCCTCAACTTCCTCCTAAGATGGATAATGCTTGCCTTGGCTTGTCTCCCCAGTTCTCATGAGACTCAAAACACAACAAATGTGACTGTGCTCTGTCAACCTGAAAGCACTGTCCACTCATGAAGGGTCACTGTCCACTGGGCTAGGAGTGTCTGCCGCTGGGAAAAGCAGTTCATCCATCTTTGTGCCTCCAATGTCTGGTGTTGGTAAATGACCCCCGAGGGGTGGCTGCTGGGTGGTACATGAACCAAATGAGGGGACGACAGAGGAGGATGGGAGTAACTCACAAGTCAGGAGCGTGAAAATGAAGAAAGAGAGAAAAGAAGAAATGCCTTTCTTTTCCTGCCGCCCTCAGTCTCCAGGAACTAACAATGCTCCCCAAATAGTGGCCCCCACCACTGATTAGGTAACTTTTTAAAGTCATCCCAGCTCCAATTAGAAAAGGATGTTAGTAAAGCTTTCCCATACCAATTTAAATAAACACTGAACACATTCAACATTTAAACTGAATGGAAATCCCTACTTTAAACAACAGCCTTCTAAAGGGCTTGCTGGTGCTGCACTGAGAGCTGAAATTAGGAATTGGGAGATTTGGAAGCTTGGGGTGGGGTCCTGGGGAGGGGCAAACCCTGTCCCCAACTCTGGGCTGCTTTGGTTTCCTGGAGGAAGAGGTACTCAAGAGGCTGAGAGAGCCAGGATGGCAATTGGGCTTTTTTAAGCCCAGGGAAGCCTTGGTCTTCTGTGTTGAGCAACCGCCAGGCCTGGGAACCCACAGAATCATCCTTACCATTCTCCTGCAATCTATGTTCAGTTCTGCTCCACACACATCCCCTACCACCATCACCCCCGTTCTCAGAACAGAAACACAGCCGTTTAGATGAAAAGGGCAGCTGCTTTGCACCACAAACAAGCCCTCCCACTACAATCCCAGCTGCGTTTTCAGATATTCCAGCCTCTCTTTGCATCCTCGGGTCTAAACTATAATGGAATAATTGGAATAAAATATAAAGCAGAACTTCCCACCCAGAAAAGCATGAGGAATGAGAGGGTGGTAATGTTTAGACATAAAAGAATACTCCCACAATGTTACCCTTGCCCTCTGAGCATGGGGCAAATTTGCAAGCCAGTGTACCCTTGGGGACATCCCTGGACCTCCCAACACCTACTCATGCACATGGATCTTGCTCTTGACCCCTTCCTTCTGCCCCACTCAGTGTTAGGGCTGTATCAGGGCTTTGCTCTCAGGAGCTGAGGGTGGACAAGGGCTCACTAGATAGCCCCTGGGACTACCTCTAACATACACAGACCCTGACCCTCCTCTCATTCTCTAGGGTAGATCCCAGGGAGGCCAGAGCCAGGGTAACTTTCTTTGGCCACCTCCTCCCTCACTTGAGAGTTAAGTGATTATCTGCTAAGCACTTCTCAATTGAAACATTGATTCTTCCCCTTATCCATACTGCTATGGTCTGAACATCCCCTTCAAATCTCATGTTGAAACTTAATCCCCTGTAGCAGTATTAGAGGTGGGGCCTTTGAGAGGTGATTGGATCATGAGAGCTCACTCCTTACGAATGGACTAGTTCATTCATGGGTTAATGGGTTATCATGGGAGGGGAACTAGTGGCTCCTTCCAGAAAAGGAAAAGACTTAAGTGAGCACATTTGCATGTTGGCCCCCTTGCCATGTGATACCCTGCACCACCTTGGGATTCTATAGAGTTCCCAACAGCAAGAAGGCCCTCACTAGATGCAGTCCCTCAACCTTGGACATCTTAGCCTCCATAACAGTAAGAAATAGATTCCATTTCTTTATAAGTTACCCAGTTTTATGTATTCTGTTATAAGCAACAGAAAATGAACTAAGACAGATACCAAGTACAGTATAAATCCAATTCCAGTATACTCCAATATAGTATAATTCCAATTCCAGAAATGCCAGGAGGCAGACCAAACTAAGTAAAGACACAGAAAATGTATAAGCCACTGTCAAAGTATAATTTTCAAAATGCTCTCATATATGTATATTTATTTAACTCATTAATGAGGAATGGTAAAGCTGGCTCAAAAGAACTTGAAGAACGGGGTTTGCATGATCAAGAAAGGCATGCAGAAATAAGTCTGTTAGGTCGAGACAGAACTGTCCTACAAGGCAATAACACCATAACTTTTGGAGTTATGTTTTCTACTGGACAGAAATAATTTGCATCTCTACTTGGTAAAAATCACTTGCAACTTATCTGCCTATATGTTAACATCTAGCTTCATGAGGCCTGGCATCTAATCAATAATAAACTGAGAATCGAACACTGTTTTTTCTGTCTCCCCTGCTTAGAATATAAACTCCATGGGGACAGGGTTCTTGTCAATACTTTCCCCTTCCAAAGCGGTGGAAGAGTATTCGGCACCTGTAAATGTATAGTGGGTATTTGTTAAAGGATTATTTGAAGGCACCCCAGAGTTCGGGGCCCAGGAGAAGAGGCCTTTTGCATCAGGAATGGCTGGATATAGCCCTGATGGGTGGGTGGGATCCGAATGGGAAGGGAGGAGAGTGGAGGCAGAGGAGAGAGTGAGGACGAGGTGTGGAGGAGGGTCAGGAGGAAGCTGGGGAAGGACAGGGTGTTGAGAAGATGTTGTCAACAGTGTCAAATTTGGGAGATTACACAAATGCAGTAGGTAGGGGCTACACATTCAGAAGCCTAGCAGACAAGAAAAAGCATAGACAATCCAGAAGCCAGCTGAGTTAGGTGCAGGTTTTTAGAGAAGGACCACATTGGGCCCATTTGAAGACAGGGGGAGAGAGGTGTGGCCATCCAAGCAGCAGGTAGGTGTCAACCAACAGTGGCAGGGGTTTCCCCTGGGCTCAGGGTTCAGGAGCTGAGGGGCACAGAGGCCTCCAGCTGGAGCTGGGGGGCTGCAGCTTCCCAGGGCTGGGTGTCGACAAAGGACAGCCCGAAGAGCAGTGCCCTGCCCCCCACCACAGGTGCACCTTTGATGTGGCTCAGGCTGCTGGGCAGAGGAAACCCAAGCTTCCCAGCGCAGCCTGCTCCATCAATGCCACCCAGTTTTCAATGAGGCTGCATAAGACACGGACCCGGTGGACCTGTGGCAGGGCAATTGCTTTATGGACAGAGCGGCTGGCAGGAAATCAAGGCTCAGTGTTTCAGCCTGAGATGAAAGGGAGCTTTTACCCAGAATCCTATCAATGCACCCACACTCCCCTCTCCACTCTGTGAAGAGGGGTTCTCAGTGCAGGGAGCGGGGGTTGACACTTCCCTACTTTCTTCTCCATTTCCTCTCTTCCTTCTGGGTAAGCACACACAGTGGGAGTGTCTTTAGGAGAGGGGACTGTGGGTGAGGGAAGGGTCTGTGTTACCTCTGCAGGTTTTAATTATCTAAGCTTCCTCTGTGGGATGAGGGAGGGTCCTGTGAGCACACCAGGGATAAATACAGAGTACAAAATGTGTTCCCCCAAGCTTTGCACATCGCGCCCACCCACCACTGTATTTAAAGATTTACTCCCTCCATTCACATGTATGTGTGTGCGTGTATGTGTGTCTGTGCATGTGTGTGTATGAGAGAGAGTGAGAAAAAAAAAGAGAAAGGAAAAGAAAGACAATGCTATTCCATGGTTGCTCCACGCAGCAGCCAGCCCGTTTCCCTTGCTCCATTTCTAGGCCCTGAGGCTCATCAAGTGACCTTGAAATCCTGCAGGAGTTCAGGACCTCTGGTCCTCACCCTACAGTGGAAATAGAAAATCAAGGATCTTCTTTTTGAGAAGATGCTCTGTCCAGGCTTTGAAAGACAGATGCAGGAGGGGGAAACTGGGATGTTTTATGGCTTTAGCTCTCTCTTTAACCACAACTCGACACACATTTACTGAGGCCTTGGTGCCTGGCTTTGGGCTGGGCAAAGGGACACAAAGACAAATGCTGCTCTGTCCCTGCCCTGGGAAATGAAGTTCATAGCAGGGAGACCACATGGTGATGCAGTACAGGCAGCACCAGGCGCTGAAGGCAAAGGCAGGAAAAGGTGCCTGATTCACGCGGGAGCCCTAAAACATATGCTGACGCCCAAGCTCCCCGCTGGGTGAACTGAGTCCCTCTTTGATGGTGGGGCCTGGAGGACGGGAGGTGGCTGGCTCTGGATGGGTGAGAGGTGGGGAGTGCCTTCGGGAGGTTTGGAACCCCACGGCTCAGGGCCAGGGCCTGACACCCCATAATCCCCCAGCATGTTCACACCAATAGCAGAGGCCATGTGGTAGGACGGGACAGACCATGGAATTTGGAATTGGAAGACAAAGGTTTAAAATTGCCTCTTAGTAGATGTATGACCTTGGTCATACCCTTTCTGGAGAATTTCTTCACCTCTAAAATGGGTATAACAGTACCAAACTCAGAACTTAGTAATTGTAAGAATTAAGTGAGGCAATGCACAGAAGGCATTAGAACAGTGTCTGGCATGGAGTTCAGGAAAGGGAAGTTGTGGCTTCTGGGAGAAGTAAATGAGGATGCAGGTGTCCTTCAACAACAGTGAAGTGGTCCATTAAAAAATGGTTTCAGCTGGACGTGGTGGCTCACGCCTACAATCCCAGCACTTTGGGAGGCTGAGGCAGGCAGATCAAGAGGTCAAGAGATGGAGACCATCCTGGCCAACATGGTGAAACCCCATCTCTACTAAAAATACAAAAACTTAGCTGGGCATGGTGGCACGTGCCTCTAGTCCCAGCTACTCGGGAGGCTGAGGCTGGAGGATCGCTTGAACCCGGGAGGTGAAGGTTGCAGTGACCTGAGATCACACCACTGCACTCCATCCTGGTGACAGAATGAGTCTCCATCTCAAAAAAAAAGGGGGGTTTCTCTCAATATCATCATCATTTAGCCCAGAGCAGGTGAAGGTGAATTATCTGGGACCCACCACCCCAAACCTCTACAGCAAATAGCAGGTGTGAATCGGGCTGAACATGTGGACCGACAGTCATGGGCTCTGTCACTGAGGCCAGGACACTCCTGTGAAGATGGGGGCAGACAACCCGTCCTGGGAGCCTATTCTCAAATGCACAGGCCCAAAGGCCATTCTTGAGCACATGGAAGTACAGGAGATGTACAGCAAGCCCCTCCTCTCATGTAACAGTGAAGCCCCTTCCAAAGCTGCCATCTCACGACCCTCACTCTCCCACCTCCATCAGAGCAGCAAAGGAATGGAAAGAGTGTGTCTTGGGGTTGGTGACTTAGCTACCAGAGCCTCGGTTTCCCCATTCATGAGATGAAGGAACAGCTCTTGGGATGGCCCCCTGGGGATTAGGTAGCCTGTGTTTAGAAAACAGAATGCCTGTCACATCGAGCATCCAAGACATGGTCACCCCATTCAGCCTCTGTGTCACACCTGAACCAGGTCAGGACTGTGCAGTTCAGTGTGGGAGACTGTGGGGTAGCCAGGGCTCATCCCAGGCCTCGATTTACCCATATTCCCTGTGCATATGGAAAGATCTGAGACGGAATCTGGGGTTTTGCCCAAGAAGGGGGGAATCCCGAATTCAGGCCCAGCTGGAAGGTGGGGTTTCCCCAGGACAAAAGACTCTGCCCCTGGGCCTCTGTGAAATGAAGCCCTGCCCAGCATACTCATGCACAGAGTCTGCAACCCAAGGTTAATGCCTGCATCCTGGAAGCTCAGAAACAGAGCCCAGGACACATGCTCCTGACAGAGGAACAGGCACTAAGGCTGCTACCCCAGAGAGGCCACAGGAGAGGGACAGCCTGGGAACCAGTACGGGGCTAGAGAGAGGAGGAGGCCAGGGCAATGCTGGCTGAGAAAGCACTTCCTGTGCTGAAGGGTAGAGTGGCTTCCCATCACCTCTCCAGAATAGAGAATGAGCCAGAAACCCCATCTGGGCCTCCCAGCAAAGACAGGGCTTCTGAACAACATCCCTGCAGTGAAACTCTGCCTCCTCGAATTGCTTGACCCTCCTGGTTTCCAATCTCCCTCCAACACCACATGCATTTCCTGGGCTCTGTCTGGCACTGTGCCCCGCAGGAGCCACAGGAGAGGCCCAGTGTCAGGTAGCAAGAACACGCTTTGGCTTCACTGTGGCCTAGGTTCAAATCCTGCCTCTACCTCTATACAGTTGTGAGATGTGAGGCAAGTTTCTTAACCTCTCTGAGGTCTTTTCCTCGTGTGTAAACCGGGGCTCATCTCTCCCTCGGAGGCCTTCATGAGGACTTCAGTGAGAGACTGGCCCGTAGTAAGTCCTTACACATGGAAGTTGTTATTTGAGAATACGATGCAGATCCCATCAGAATCCCTGGAGCTGAAGGCTTTCAACCACCCCTAAGCCTTCTTATGCCTTCTCCCCCATGTTCCCCCAACCCCCACCACCATTTTCCTCTGTGCCCCTGGAGGAGGCCAAGCACCGAACCAGGCCAAGATTCATCCTAGGTTAGGGAGATTTCCCCAGCAGATGACCAGGGCAAAGCCATAGGCATGGCCCCTCCTTCTCTGCCCCACCTAGACCCCAGGTCTGTGTGAAGCCATCCTCACCGGTCCTACCCTTTCAAGGAGAGGCTTTCCTGAAGTGGAAACTGCTGCAGACACTTAGCCCAGTGCGACAATCTCTGAACAATCTTCCCTCCCAGCAGGATTGGGCTGCGAAGTGTCATTAAAGCCACAGGTTAATTAGGTGTGCAGCCATCTTGAATAGAGAAGCACCTCACCTCCTCTCATCAAGCATCCAGAGGTTCAGGGCTGCAGGAGGCAAGAAAGGGACCCACACCACCTTTCCCCCACCTTCGTCCTTTACCCCTCCACCCCAGTCCTAAAGCTCTCCAGCCAGGCCATGCCAGAATTGCCTTCCATCAGCTGTAGTCTAACTGATGACATCCTTTTTTCTACAGATTGATGGAGGGAGTGGAGAGAACAGATCTGGCTGTGACTAGGGCTTCACAGAAGGTGCCTGGAGAGGTGTCCTTAGAGATGGACAGAGCCTTGAGTCCCCTCCTGCCCCCAACTCAACCATGAGGAGGAGACAGTGTAAGGACTGTTTTCAATGCAGGGTCCTGCAGAATGGAGCCAGGGATGGAGGCAATGCAATGGATGAAGGAAAAGCGGGAATGAAAAGAACACACTGGTCAGACACAGGAGAGAGTTGGGAGGCACTGGCCCACATGGCTAGGAAGACTGGGATTGGCTTACTAGTTATCTAATACCTTCCTATCTCAGCCTGGCTCAGTCACTCCAAAATGGGGGTGCTGTGAGGAATTTCATGAGCTAAAACATATACAGCTTTTAAAACAGGCTGCTACAGTGTAAGCTCTCAGGAAACCAGGAAATCCTCACAACACCCGTCCCCTTCTGCAAACTGCTGAGTCCTGGGCTCCAGCTCGCTAGTCCACTCTGCAAAAGGCCTGGTTCGCTTGGTACCTTGAGGTCCCAGGTGCTTTACCAGGTGACCCGCTATACAGAAAGGAACTTGTGTCGTTCAATTCCCATAACAACCCTCTGAAGTAGGTATGATGGCCATTTTACATATGAGGAAACTGAGCCTTAGAGAGGAGAAATAATTTGCCCAAAGTCCACTCTAATAGTAAGTGGCAAAGTAGATGTTCGACCCAGCTCTGTGTGGCTCCCGGCTTTTCCTCCCACCCCAAGCTGCCTTCCAAGCCCCACTCCTCAGCAGAGTGTCTGAGGCCCTCACATCTAGCTCTTCTCCCTGCTCCCAATCTAGCCAGATTCATGCCCCCCGTCCAGCGTCTGGAGGCACACACCATCTTCACTTATGTGCTTTCCCCACGGAGTCAAAGAGCCAGAATAGGAAGGAGAGAGGGAAGGGCTTCAGGGAAGAGGGGAGCTGGAGGGTAAAGGATGCTGAAGGGGAACGAGGCTGCTGCTCATCAATCTGGGAGGCTTCTCTGGCACGTCCTACAGCTGTCTCCAGCTTGGCTTCTGTCTCCCCCATCAGGGTGCGGTATTCCACAGGAAGGAAATGGTGAGAGGAGCTTTGGGCACAGGAGGGCCAAGCTGGAGGCTGGTGAGAGGCCCGCAGAAACTCCAGCTGCTCTGAATGTGTTCAAGCCACTTGGCCGGGACACACATTCAGCGAACAGGGAACATGCAAATGAGGCTCAGAACAGCTGTAGATTCCTGATCTCATAGGAATCATGATAGGATCCTGGCAAGCACTAGGGCGGCTGGGAGGCCTCCAGTGGACCATGCAGTCAGTCTTCACTTCCACAAAGGGGTCTGAGGTGGGTTTTGCAAACCACAGAGGTCAACTCAATGTGCCTCCTGCAGAGACTCTAAACGAAGGCTAGTAGACATTTAAGAAGGACAGCTACTCTGGGAGGCCGAGGCGGGCGGATCACGAGGTCAGGAGATCGAGACCATCCTGGCTAACATAGTGAAACCCTGTCGCTACTAAAAAAAATACAAAAACTAGCCGGGCGAGGTGGCGGGCGCCTGTAGTCCCAGCTATTCGGGAGGCTGAGGCAGGAGAATGGCGTAAACCCAGGAGGCGGAACTTGCAGTGAGCTGAGATCCGGCCACTGCACTCCAGCCTGGGCGACAGAGTGAGACTCCGTCCCAAAAAAAAAAAAAAAAAAAAGAAGGACAGCTGAGATCACCAGCAGACAGTGTGTGTTTGGTAGAAAAGTCCTGTCAGGCAAAGCACATCTCCTCCACTGACAGGGTCACCATGGTGGTAGACAAGGGAAATGGAGTTTGCTCATCAACCAGATCTTAAATGAGACATCTGACAAGCTCTTCATGAAATCGTTGTGTATAAGCTAGAGAGGAAGCTGGAAGGCAGTAGCATTAGTGGGACATACAGCTGGTTGTACCCCAAGGGGGCTTAGCAATGGATCCCAGCCACCTGGAGGGAAGTGTCTAGGGGTCATGCTGCAGAGCTCCCACACACACCACCCCATTCAACCTCTTAGCAAATCCTTGGATCAATGTACAAGAAGCACTTGAAGTTGACAGCAGCAGCAGATACATTGGATGACAGAGGCAGGATCCGAAATATCTTCGTCAGGTGGAGAGATTATTTCAAGATAAGATAAATTAGGGAAAAATGTAAAGTCCCAAACAGGAGGTCAAAAAGGTACAGCACTGTTGTAGGATGAATTGTGTCCCCCCAAAAAGCTCACAGGTTGAAGTTTTAACCCCCGGTATGTCGGATTATTGCCTTATTTGGAAATAGGATTGTTGCAGATGTAGTTAGATGAAGTCCAGTGAGAGTGGATCCCAACCCACTATGACTGGAGTCCTTATAAAAAGGGATAATCTGGTGACACACATGCACACAGGGAGAACATGTTGCAAAGATGAAGGCAGAAATTATATTGATGCTTCTATAAAATAAGAAACACCAAAGAATGCCAGCAAACCACCGGAAGCCAGGAGGGAAGCACGGAGCAGATCTGCTGTCATATCCCTCAGAAGGAGCTCTGCCCACACCTTGATCTCAGACTTCTGGCCTCCTGGACTGTAAGACAATAGTTTCTGTTGTTTAAGCCCCTCAGTGTGGGGTGTTTTGTTACAGCTGCCCTAGAAAACTAATTCAAACACAAAGGTAAAATTGGGAAGATGCGGCTGAGTACATTATGTTAAAGAGACTCTGGGGTGCTGGTTGGCTGTAAGCTCAGTAGAAATCAGCAGTGCTGTGTGGCTGCTAAAGACAGCCAGATCAGAGTTGAGGTTATGTTAACAGAAGGTGCACTAGCTGAGTTGATATGGATATGCTGGTCAGGCCTCACCTGGAGGGCCACCTTTGGTACCTGGTGACCTCAACTGGAGAGAAGTGGGAGATCTTCAAAGTCCTATGCCCAGAGATGAAGAGACAAGCCAGAGGAGGACTGCTGAAGTGAGGAAGAGGTGGGAGGCTCACCAGCTTCCAATGTTTGAAGAGCTGTGGCATAGACGAGGGACGAACAGCCATCCACACCAAGAAGTGATGGAACCCACAGGGAGAGAAACAGACTTCAGAGAAATAAAAGAATGCTATTGGGCAGTGTCGCCCAAAACATCAAATGCGCTATCTCGTGGGGACCTGAGCTCTCTGTCTCTGAGAAACTCAAGACTCCACCTGCTGACCACTCAGTAGAGACTTGTGCCAAAGACTCAGGCAACTTGTAGCTCCAAAGAGGGTCCACTCACATTCCCAGCCTGGCTTGACACCAGCAACTCGAGATTCTTACCTATTTAAAGTTAGAGGCCACCATGCGATGTCTGGGCCTCAAGACTGTCCATCCATGGCTTCAGCAGATTAAACTGTGTGCTGACTCATGGGTCTCAGAAGATCAGGTTTGGTGAGACACAGGTCCACTGGAGGGATGAACCTGCTCATGCTCACAGAATAGGGGTCCCAGGAGGATGAGGGGTGGGAAGGAAAGCTGCCCTGACTCTCCACTGTCCAGGGAGTGACGGAGCTGGCAGCCCAAGCCTTAATTGATCCCTAACTTGAGGGAGCCCCACACTGGTGTGTGCTGTGAGGGGACACAGAGGAACTTACACTCAGACCTCTCTTTGAGGGGCTCAGGGAGAACTCACCGGGAAGACAGTATTCTGCAGGAGAGGCAACTGTGATGCCGGTAAGAAGACGCAGTGATCCCTAAGTATATCTGGGGGATCAGTCCCAGGACCTCCTGCAAATTCTCAAATGCACAAATGTTCAAGTTCCTTACATAAAATGGTGTAGTGTTTGCCTATAACTACACACATCCTCCTGTATACCTTAAATCATCACTTGATTACCTATAACACCTAATACAACGTAAGTACTATGTAAACAGTTGTTATATTGTATTGTTTAGGGAATAATTACAAGAAAAAAGTCTCTGTACATGTTTAGTATAGATACATTTAAAAATTTAATTTAATTTAATTTTTATTTTTTAGAGACAGGATCTCCTTCTGTCACCTAGGCTAGAGTGCAGTGATGCTATCGTAGTTCATTGCAGCCTTGAGCTCCTGGGCTCAAGCAATCCTCCTGCCTCAGCCTCCCAAGTAGCCAGGACTACAGGTGCATAACACCATACCTGGCTAATTTTAAAAAAACCTTTTTTTTTTTTTTTTTTGGAGAGATAGGGAGAGCCTTGCTATTGTTCTGGCTAGTCTCATAATCCTGGCCTCAAGTGATTCTCTGGCTTCAGCCTCCCAAAACACTGGGTTTACCAGTGTGAGCCACTGTGCTCAGCCTCAGATACATTTATTTTATATTATATTATATTGTTTTATTTTATTTTATTTTATTTTTTTTTGAGACATAGTCACTCTGTCGCCCAGGCTGGAGTGCAGTGGCATGATCTCAGCTCACTGCAAGCTCCACCTTCTGGGTTCACGCCATTCTCCTGCCTCAGCCTCCCGAGTAGCTGGGACTACAGGTGCCCACCACCACGCCCGGCTAATTTTTTGTATTTTTAGTGGAGACGGGGTTTCACTGTTAGCCAGGATGGTCTCGATATCCTAACCTTGTGATCCGCCCGCCTCAGCCTCCCAAAGTGCTGGGATTGCAGGCGTGAGTCCCCGCGCCCGGCCCAGATGCATTTTTAAAAAATATTTTCAATCCAAGTTTGGCTGAATCCTCACATGGATTACACAGATACACAGGCTGACTATACTTCCCAGGATTATTAAATAAGCTCATTTAATCCTCCTTTAAACACAGTCCTACCTCATCTTACAGTTAAAAAAAAAAAAAAGAAAAAGAAAAGAAAAGGATGCTCAGAAAGGGAAAGGAACTTACACAAAACTCACAACCAAAAAGCAGCCATGCTGGGTTTGAAGCCAAGTATCTGTCTCATTTTCAAACCCACACTCATTCCAAGGTTCTCCAATGCTTCCCTAGTAAAGGGCTGTAGGTTGTGAGTTTCAAATAATCACCACAAGCATCCAGCAACAGAAAGAATGACCTAACGTGGTCCAAAGCAGTGTCTCCAGCTTTAGCATGCAACAGGGTTTTTAACAGCACAGGTTGGCTGGGCGCAGTGGCTCACACCTGTAATCCCAACACTTTGGGAGGCCGAGGTGGGCGGTTCACTTGAGGTCAGGAGTTCAAGACCAGCCTGGTCAATATGGTGAAACCCCGTCTCTACTAAAAATAAAAAAATTAGCCAAGCATGGTGGTGGGGGCCTGTAATCCCAGCTACTTGGGAGGCTGAGGCAGGAGAATCATTTGAAACTGGGTGGCGGAGGTTGCAGTGAGCCGAAATTGCACCACTGCACTCCAGCCTGGGTGACAGAGTGAGTGAGACTCCATTATCTCAAAAGAAAAAAAAAAGGTTTTTTTGCTAGGCCCCAGCCCAGCAAAAGGTTGACTGAACCTTTTTAGTGGGTCTGGGGTGCAGCCCAAGAATTGTTGCATTCTTAAGAAGTTCTAGTGGCACTAATGCCACAGGTCAGGGGCTTTACTTTGAGAATCCCAGCTCTAAAGAGATCAGGAAAGGAATTGGTGTTCCAGCCTCAGAGCCGCAAAGACATAGAGGTACACTGGTAGGATGATCACCTGTTCCCAGGGCAGGAGTCCCGCAAAAGCCAGGCAGCAGAACTGCTGGCCAGTGCTGAAACAGAAGCTTACTTCACTAGAGTCCATCTGGTTGGGAAGATGCTCATTCTAGAAAACCTAGGTTCCTGTACTTTTCACTCTGGGCTCTTCTGGTTCTCCCGGGCTGATGAGTATGTTCTTCCATAGGAAGCCCTGCTTCTTCTGTGGTTGACCACAGTCACCCTCAGCGTTTTCTCCCTGTCTTAGCAGAGGAGCTTCTTTCACCAGACCTTTTGCGGCTGGGCTTCCCAACCTCCTCCTGATGCCAGATGCCCTCCACGAAGCACATCTGAGTTGGGCAGGGTCCCCTCTCAAATCCATATTCATAAATGAGCACAGAATGACCAGGAAGAACCCAATCTGGACCCCACATTTCTCTTAGCTCCATTTAAGATGGTGTTGTTCTGCGCCACCCCATCACCTTGCCAGCTCTGATGAAGCCTGTGTGCAGTTGAACCCCTCAGATCTTTTTCTCAGGACCTCAACCAAATCAGGTCTGTCCCCAACCCTCTCATGAACTTGAGTAATTAATTTCTGCAATCTAAATGCAACTTTCCATCTGCTGCTGTTAGATTTCATTTTGTTAGTTGAAACCCAGCATTCCAGTTTGTTGAGATCATTTTTGAATCTTTATTCTGTCTTTTATTGGAGCTGCCTATCATGGCCTTGTCAACAGATTTGATTTTGCTTACTCCAGTTTCATCCAAGTCATGGATAAAAACGCGAAGCTTCATATTCCAGAATCTCACCTTCCACAAACTGTCTTCTCTTTTAAAATCCCTAATTCTAGGATCATAATTCCCCAAGTCAGACTTCCTATAGTCTAAGGGAGGTCTCCGGGTACATGGTTTCTTTCCTTGGCTATTATAAACACCAGGCGCATGTGGTCACTTTCATCTGATCATCCTATCATATCTTGTCACCTCATTCTGGATCATGGTCAGAATTGAATCAGGATAGTTTCAGTTGCCATTCTTGACCTTCTCAGTCATGACAATGTTACAGAGGCAAGAATGCAAGAATACATCCAATTCTCCACTTTAAGCAGTATCTGGTTTCCAGTAGAAGTCAAACTGCCTATGCCCTGTCATGACTATAGCATGCCTCCCTGACAGCCTTATATTCCACACTGGGAAAGTAGCACCCAAATTCTTCCAACTGGCTGGAGAAGCTGTAATAGGAATACATCATAACTTGGACCTACTCAGCTGCAAGGCATGCTGGAATCTTGGCAGCTGGTCAGTGAGGAGCAAGAAATGTTTTCTAGCATGGGTTACCTGGATAAAGGGATGATGAGGACATGACCCAGGAAGTAAAAAGGAAAGGGGAGCGTTGATGAACAGCATCCCAACTCTCCTGCTGTTTGTACTGAGAAATGCCCCTCTTCTACTGGAGAAAGACACAGCATATGTCCATGGGATGCTGAGGGAACATTTCTGAACAACTTGTTGACAACAAGCCAAGAGTTAACATCAAGAAGATTGAGAAAAGCGTATGTGGTAATTAAATGTGTAGGTTCTGTGTTTAAATCCCAGCTCTACTACTTATTAGCTGTGTGACCTTAGGCAAATAATTTTATTTCTCAAGGTTTCAGTTTTCTTATGAGGAAAGTGGAGATAAAAATAATATGTGGGCTGGGCGCAGTAGCTCATGCTTGTAATTCCAGCATTTTGGGAGGCCAAGGGATGTGGGTCGCTTGAGCCCAGGAGTCTGAGACCAGCCTGGGTAGAAACCCCATCTCTACATGAAACACAAAAGTTAGTCAGTCAGGTATGGTGGTGTGTGCATGTGGTCCCAGCTACGCGGGAGGGAGGCTGAGATGGGAGGATGGTATGAGCAGAGGAGGGTGAGGCTGCAGTGAGCTGTGATTGCACCACTGCCCTCTGGCCTGGGTGACAGAGTAAGATCCTGTCTTAAATAAATTAATAAATATTTTTTTAATGTGTACATAAGGCACCTGAGGATTAAAAGAGATAATGCACATAAAAAGTTTACCAGGCTGGTGTATAGTAACAGCTCTATAAACCACAGCTGTTTTTACAGAACACTAGCTGGAAGGCACTGAGTGTTACGGTTCAGGGGCTGGAGGTATGACGATGAAAGGGCTGGGCAGGTGAAAGGAGAAACAAGGATGCTGGAGGTGGGGGCAGGAGAGCCTAGGAGTTCCTACGAAGGGAGAGGCAGCATTCTGTGGAACTGATCTGGAGACAGAGCCTCGGACCAAGGCTAGGTCAAGGGATGCTGACCTCAAATCCGGGAGAGGGAAGCAGTCAGCGCGAAGTCTCAGAGGAGAGCAGTGAAAAATGTCTCTAAAACTCTGAATCCAAAAACTTTTTTTTTTTTTTTTTTTTTTTTGAGACGGAGTCTGGCTCTGTCGCCCAAGCTGGAGTGCAGTGGCCGGATCTCAGCTCACTGCAAGCTCCGCCTCCCAGGTTCACGCCATTCTCCTGCCTCAGCCTCGGGAGTAGCTGGGACTACAGTCGCCCGCCACCTCGCCCGGCTAGTTTTTTTTGTATTTTTTAGTAGAGACGGGGTTTCACCGTGTTAGCCAGGATGGTGTCGATTTCCTGGCCTCGTGATCCACCCGTCTCAGCCTCTCAAAGTGCTGGGATTACAGGCTTGAGCCCCCGCGCCCGGCCCCAGAAACTTTTTATTGCTGTAGGAAGTCAGTCAAAAATGGTCTAAATGGTCCATGTGAAAAGGCATCAATATTCCACTTCTAGAAATCTGTTCTGAGGAAATAATCATTGATAGGCACAAAGATTTATGTGCAAGGATGTTCACTGCAGCATTGTTTATAATAGTGAAAAGTGGTTTACAATTTAAATGTCTGACCTTGGGGGTTTGTTAAATAAATTATGGCGCATCCACATGATGGAATACCAGGCAGCCATTATAAAGCCCATCTTAGTAGGATACTTAGGAAGGGGGAAATTATCACAATATGCTGTTAAATGAAAAGGCTGGTTACAAAGAGTACAATCACAATTTGGTTACATACCTATCTAGACGAAACACACAAAAATGTTAAATGAATATTCATTACTTTTATAAATGCTTTTTAAGAAAAAAATGACCAAAAAGAAGTAACCAGACAGGAGCTCTCACAATCAGCTTATAATAGAAAGTCATTAAATTCAGAACACAAACAGTAGCTATGATCTGAATGCCAGGAGCTGTAGCTGGTGCCTATTAGAAAGGACCTGGCTGTTTAGAAGGGTTGAGGGCTAAGAGGTTCTGCATGCCATTGGCGTGAGGCCAGGTAGAGCCTAGAAAAGAAGATTTAGGTCAGTGGCTCTCAACCATGGCTGCCTATTTGAAGCTCAAAAAAAATACCAGTGCCCAGGCTCCCCCCACAGAAATTCTTTCTTAATTAAGGTCTAGGATAGGGCTGTCAAATATATATTTTTTAAAGCTCTGCAGGTGATTTTTACGGAAGTCAGTGAATTACTTGTTGAGCTGGACCAAGCCACTGTTACCTGTATACAGAGGTAGACTTGAGGCTGCTCACCCCACTTCACAGCTGCCTTCTCTCTGGACAGGGCCTAGGCAGGAAAGTGAGGAAAGTCTCACTCTGGAACGTGGAGAGCTGTTGAAAGGGAGCAGGTGCCCCAAGGCACCTGGTCTATGCAGAAACATTACCCTCAGCCTTGGGGACATTAACAGAAGTGCTCCTTAGACCTTGCCTGTTTGGAGCTTTTACCACGAGGACACTGCTCTATACTTAGACTCCTGATGGGACCCAGGGTACCCCTGACGCCAAACACTGAAAGTCCAGGCTCTACAAAAGGGGGAAATCTGCAGGAGCCTGACCCTGCATCAGCCTGAGCTAGTGGGATTTTCCTCTTCTGTCCTGCTTTTGGGCAGAAATACACACCAACCAACAGGGCAATGTGTAAACCTTAAAAGCAGTCTGCTTTGAGTGGATGCGGTCTCTCTCGGAGAGGGCTACTAGTTTCCCCCAGGCGCCTTGAGGGAAGAGAAGCAGAGGGAGCTGGCTGCTAGAAACAAAAGTTTGTATTAAATGATAAGATCTCCCCCAGCTTCTCACTACAGATATAGAGTTACTCAAGGCACTGAAAGAAGGGAAAGAAGAGGCCTGAGTTGGGTGCTTCACACACTGGATCCATCCGTCCCTGAATAATTAAGAGTCAACTGCAGCTCTTTTGTATTCTTAACAGTGGGGCTCCTGGGGGGCCTTTGGGATGATGACTAGGGCAGTAGGGAGGGAGTTTTGGCTCAGGTAGTCCAGTGGGGTTGGCAAATAGGGATGGATCTAAATTGTTACCCTGCAAGCCATTTCCCTAAAGTTGCCTCCAAGGGCGGGCTCATATCAGTGCCGGCAAGGAACGGAACTGTGGATAGAACTGCGGTTAATCAGATGGTCAACCGGTAACACACAGCTTTGGAATGCCTTGCATCTACATTTATATGTGTGTGTATATATACATATACATGTATATTTATATGCACATGTATGCCTCAGTATACAGCAGATTTACCTTCCAAATGATGTTTGGCTCAGGCTGAGGCAAACAGGAAAATGCATTCTCTGAAGATGCAGCGACTGGCAGTCGGTCAGATGGGTTAACAACAGGGGGGCTGGATGGTAACTAGAAACTAGCCTGAGACTCACATTCCCCACAAAGAATCCACAGAAAAGTCAATGAGCCACTCCTGGAAAATCAAGAAGCAACTGTAATAGCCATTCAAAACCACTGACTTGAGGGCCAGAAAGGGCTTTAGGATTCTTGTGAACACCTCCCATTCACAGATGAAGAACCCAGTGGTTTAGCAGAGGTGCTCAAGCAGAAAAGCCTCCCTCATTTCTAACCCAGCCTCCCCGCTCCATAACTGAAACCTCGAATTTGATCCTCAGGGGACTGGCAGGACAGATGGTCACCAACCATCCTTCACATACCAACCTTTCCCATCACAGAAGATGCTGGCCAGAGACATTCCTGGTTCGAATGCAAAGATACTCTGATCATATCGACAAGGCTTCAAATTCAAACGAGTTCCACGTGTAAGTCTGATTAAGTCATCCTTATTAAATGCAGATCAATGAGGACAGTGTCATGGAGGGATTCAGCACACACAGCATTGCCTTTAAAGCTTTCGTGTACTCAGGGAAAGCCCGATGGAATCCTTGTCCCTCTATTTCAAGTCAGAGAGAGTGGAGGAGAATCAGCAGACCAACTGCCAACAAGAGCTCAAGGTTAAACTCTCCTGACCCCAGTCCCTGTCCCAGAGATCCCTCCTTCTGCTTTCTCTATTGTGCCCAGCAGCAAATTGGACAGAAAACCATCTTCGTTTTTTATTCCGCTTTGAAGCCACCAAGTCGAATAATTTCTCACTGGTGAGTCTCCCACTCAAATCAGGACTGAGAGGCCATCATGCAAGGTTTGGGTTTCATCTCTCATGCTCACTAAAACAGAAGGGAAGGGAAGTGGCATGGCAGAGCCACACAACATTCAGCACCCTCCTGTCCCTTTCCTTTCAAAACTCAACTCTCAGCTGGAACTTCTCCCTGCCATTTTCTAGCATTCAAGCTGGTTATAAAGGAAATTTCTTCAGAAGGAAAGTATTGCAGGAGATCCATCTGAAAGAGAATGGCATTCACGAAGATCCTGTTCCAGATTACCCATTAGAGGATTATCTCCTCAGCTAAGGCAGATGTCATCAAACCAAAAGTCACAAAGAGGGGGATTTGCAAAAGTATAGTACGATGCCAGTGAAAAATCCAGGTGTTGTCCACACATGCTATAAATGAAGGGCTCAATTCTGTCAATTCAATGAAATTCCGTTAGTCAAGGCATTTGCTTTGGCCTCTTGCCATACATTTAAGACCAAGTTAGTTAAGTGTTGTCATAAATTTAAGGCCAACTTAGTGATGGCTAAACTCAAATGCAAAGATCTGAATGTAAAGAAAACTCATTCATTAGAAGTAACCATTTCCAGCGCGCGCACACACACACACACACACACACGAAATGAAGACAAGCTAGTGATCAAGGTGACTGAATGAGGCAAAAGATGGTCCCCAGAATCCACTGTGGTTTAGACGCTTAAGTATAAATAACACTCCCTCCAAGCATTTGTCATCCCCAGAGCTCCAGATGCCCAGATCTCCAGGAGCCTGGCTTTGCCTCTATCTACACCGTAGGTACAAAGTACATGTTTACTTTTGATGAGTGAGGAATCTGAGGCACAGAGAGGGAACTTGAAACTAGGAAACAGCTAAGGTGATGGAATCCTAGCCCTCTGACCCTCCCTCAAAACCCTGGACTCCAAGTCCTTTGGACAACTCCACATTAGCTGTCAGGTCTCCCAGACAAACCCACAGGGGGAAAAACACCACAGTAAATTCCACCACAGATGTTGAGGCAATGCTGATAATTGTGTACTCTTAGTCATGCTGATTTATCCCATCCTGGGAGATCAGAGGCATATGTTGTTTACTGTTGTATCCACAGCTCCTAGAACAGTGCCTGGCACATAGTAGGTGAGTGAATACAGGAGTTTACTGCCACTGATGGTCTCTTCTACCCTGTACCCAGGCAGTGACAAAGCCAACACTAGAAGATCATAGGAAACTTCTGTCTACTGCCAGGGTATAGGTGATGTGGCACCAGAACTCAGCTCTGGGTTCTTTAAGGCAATAGACATAACAAGGTGACATGCACTTCTAATCAGGGATCTTGTCTTTTTGTCCTCTCTGTCTATTCTACCACCTCAGTCATCAATGAAAGTGGTGAACTGGTTGACTGGTAATGAGTTGCTAACTCAGATCATTGGATATAAGAGGGTAACCAAGACTAAGGACAGGAGTGTCATGGTCAGTGTTCAAATAATTGGACCCAATAGCATCTTCTTCCCAAATATATGTACTCCATCCATAAATGTCCATAAACCCCATGATGGTTCCCATTCCTCTTTTTAGATCCCCACTCAGGGATCAGGGCTTTCTGGATGTTCCTTGGAATCTGCAAACATCCAATGTGAGCTTCTAGTCTTATCTCATCTAACCCTATTGCTACATTAGATGAAACAAAAAGTTATGGTTGAATTTTCTCTTTTTTGTAAAGAATAAAATTGGTTTACACCCACTGGATTCCCAGTGGGAAGGGGGACAGGAGATCTGAATCCAGTCTTGGCTCTGCATGTGGAACCTAATATTGATGGATGCGACGTGCTCAGATTTGAGTAAAACAAGATGGCTCCCTCAAGGAACTTATCATTTCACAGAAGAATCTTAATGGGCCCTGAGAATGAGGGTGAGCCAAGGGCCCAACAGGTCAGAGGTAGAACCAGGCCATGAGATATTTCAATCAATCCTCAAGGTATAGGGAGAAAAGATAACATGTACATTCAAGGCAGATGAGCTCACTTCTTAGAATCTTAATTTCTTACTCTATAGATATAAGGGGTCAGGCTACTTAAAGGCTGTTAATTGATTTTCTTAAGACCATTTCACTTGGCCAGTTTGGCTTTGAACTCCCAATTGCCCATAAGCTGGGCCACTCTAATTGCCTGATCAACACATTGTGATCTGCCTGCCCTCTGTAGGCATTTGAATTTGTGCTTCTCCTGACATGGACAATCTCCAGGGCCTCTTCCAGCTTTGAGTCTTAATAAGAAGTGACCAGTGGAGGGTCTTTCAAACAAGCCAGGAAGTTCACCCTAAGACAAGAAAGTTTCTGGGGCTCCTCAGTCCTAATGGGGAGGTAGCAATCTATAGTTTGGAGCTGGACCTCTCGGCTTCTCTGGTTTTCTAGTCTGGCACTAGAAGTGGTAAAGGAACTTTTTCCCCTCGCTAGTGGGTGTCCTATCTCAGGCCAGAGTCAATAAGCTCAGCTCTCTGGTTGACCTGAGTCATCAAGCTTTCTTTAACCCTTCCTCTCCTAAACCCTTGGGTCATCAGGAACCTTGCTGCCTGTACAGCCACTGCATTTTCCTCTCCATGTTCTCCCTCCCCAAACACGTAGACAAGTGTCTCAGGATCAAACTGGTGAACTTAGTAACCTCTCTAGGCATGGGCTCAGCACTGTACCTCTTTTTATCTACCAGCATTTAGCATGGTGCATTGCACACAATAGGGGTTTAAACAGTGTTGGATGTCCACAGTGATGATTATGTTCACTACTGTTGGCTTTGGAGGAGGAAGGCTCTGGCATTGGCTGCTTGGAAAAAGAAAAGGGATGGAAGATCTGCCATTCCTTCTCAGACTGGTGGTGATAGGTGTCCACATGGAGAAAAGAGCACCCCCGGAAACCCACACTCACCTACACTCACCTTTCCCAACACAGCACAGCCAGAGGCAGCCCTTCCTTGCGAATGGTCTACTCACACACCCCAAGGTCAGAACAGTTCTCACCACCCCATGAGTGACCAAGTGGCAAGTTCCCCCGTCTCTCCTATATTTTATTTCCTCCTCCGTTGAAAATCTAGACTTGGGGCAAGGTACTGGCTATTTCTTTCCAAGCTGTTTTTAAATCTGCCCCTCTTTTCCTAACTTGTGAGGTCCAGTTGTAAGGTTCAAGTTCCCCTCTTGCCCCTTCCTCAAGGTCATCTGTCCCGGCTTAGAAAAGGTGAGAGGCCACTGCTGATTGTCAAGAAGAGAACAGGCTTAAAGAGATGAGCGGAAGTGGGAAGTGAGGAGCAAGCGGGCAGGGAGGGCTGTGGAGAGAGGCCCCGCGGCCGAAGTGGGTCGCGGTGCCTGAGAAACGTGGAAGGAGGTAGGATTCACTAGGGGCTGAAGGAAAAAGATGGGGCTAGGGCCAGAGAAGGTAGGATCGTGGTGAGATCTAGATACGCAAGCTTCCAAACCCCCAGTCCCAATTCCGTTAGCCAGGAAGGAGTGCACCCCAGGGTAGGCAGCTCTCCCGGCTCCAGCTGCTCCCACCCCGCCCCTCTGCAGAAAGCCTGGGCAGGATCGCAGGGGTGCGGGCAGAATCCAGCGCTCCTCTCTCCTCATCCAGACTCGCGGCCCACTCCCGCCTGGAGCGGTGGGCAGTCGGAACGACCCAAAGACTGGGCTTGGGGTAAGAACGGCGCTGCAGGTGGTCCTCCTCCTTGTTTAAAGTTTGCGGTGGGCAAAGGAGTCGGCTCCGTTGGGCCGGATCCTCTCGAGCCTCGCCTTCTTCCTCCTCCAGTCCCGCGACCACTTCCCTCTCGGCTCCCGCCCCGCGCGGGTCCCCGATCCCCTCTCCCGTCTGCATCCCTCTCTGTGCCCAAGCGCCCCCCGCTCCCTCCCTTCTCGCTGGATCTCCCGCAGGACGTGAGCGGAAAGTGAATGGGCAGCCCCAACCACAAAGACAAATTACCATGAGAAACATAAATCGGGAAATCGCCGCTCGCGTCCCCGCTTCCAGCTGCCGCACCCCTCTCCACCCTCCCAGGGCCCTGAGCCACTGCCCCTGGGGCCTGACGGGCAGAGTTCGTGCTCCGCAGGGCAACAGTGTCCTGGAGTGGGGTCTGGGAAGAATCCGGGCGGCGGCTCCGCAGGCGGCGGCGGTGGAGCGGGGATGTCCCTGAGCGGGAGATTTCACACTCCAGGCGGGCCACGCGTTCCCACGCGCCTCGCCGCCCGCACTCTCCCTCCGAGCTGTTTACTAGCCGGCCCTACCTAAGCCTCCATCTCCTCACCTCTGTCCCTCTGTCCCTCTGTCCCTCAGCCTCACTCGTCCGTCTCCTTCTCCAGGCCTGGGTCCCGGGTCCCCATCGCCGCTGCAGCCCCGATGCGCCGACCACAGCCCGGGCAGGGCCCAGTGCAACCGGGACCCAGAGCTGGCGGGCGGCGGGAACGCGGCAGCGCCAAGGGCTCTTAAGCCGAGGTGGCAGCGGGTGGCGCGGAAGCCAGGGGACCCCCTGTCCTCCCGCCCGCAGCCTCACCTACCTGGCTTCAACTTGCCAGAGCCCAGACCCCTACCTCCCTACCCCGATACCCACCCGAGTTGCTGAAGTTTGCAAGTTGCAGCCCCAACCCGCGCAGGGGAAGCGCCCGGGGCTCCCGGGACTCACCTCCCAGCGACGGGTGCAGGTGCCCGATTCCCCGCGGCTCCCGACTCCCGGGCGGCGCGGAGCGTCGGGGGCGAACCAGGAGAGCTGGCGGCCCGTCTGGGAATAGGGCGGCCGCGCAGGAAAGGCCTCCAGCTCTCAGCGCTCCAGTGCAGTCCCGACCCCGGCCCGCGCCAGCTGCACTCGGGCTCCCAGCAGCCGCTGAACGCGCTGCCGACCCGCCCGGCTCGGCGGAGCTGGGCTCTGGCACCAACCCCCGCGCTCCAACTAGCTCCCGACCCGGCGCGCGGAGAGAGCAGGGAGGAGGAGACCGCGGGAGCAGAAGGAGGGAGGGGGAGGTGGGGGAGGAGTTGCGAGCGAAAGGAGAGAAGGAGGGGAGCGGCAGCGAAAGAGAGGAGGGGGCTGGAGCGGGCCTGCCGCGGCGGGCGCTGCACCCGCCAGCCTCGAGGCGCGCGGAGGAGCGCGAGGGGGCGCCCTGCGGCGCGGCCGCTCGGCCGACTCCCGCCCAGGGCCTGCAGAGTGTGGTTACCAGCCGGGTGGGCTGAAGCCCCTTCCCCGGCGGGCATTCCGGCGGCGAGACCTAGGCCCCCGAGCATTTGCCGCCGTTTGCCACATCCCGCCTTGCAGTGCTCGGTCACCCCAGCTCGAATGTTACATCTTCGCGGGCCATCGGCGGGACCTGCCCAACCCAACACTCCGGGCCTGAGGAAGCTCCCCCAAATCCCACTCCGGACTCCCACATTCCCCAGCCCCATCAGTTCGGAACGATCTTCCTGCCTGTGGATTTGAAGGGGAAGGGACCTTGTGTAAAACGTGGGAGAGCCGTTATAACCTGCAGTGGCAGAGAGGGAGGCTAGGCTGCTGGGCTGGGCTGGAAAGCCAGAACTGGCCGATTAGGGTTAACCTTGCAAACTGTACGATATTGAGCGAACCTCTCCAAGCCTCAGTTTCCTCAGCTGTAAACTGGGGTTAGTAATACGCACCCTACAGAATTGTGAAGAACGAGTAGGGGATACGGGGAGTAAAATAACATCAGGAACAGTGGGAGGGCAGCCAAGAGATGAGCGATCCGCGGAGGTGCTGGAGCGTTCTCGGCTGAGGACGGAAGGTTTAGCGCAATCAAAACAAGCGAGGCCGAATTGTTTACAAGTTTAAGTGATCTAGTGTTTCTGATGGCTAGAAGGCGGGAGAGAAAGACGCAGGGGGCAAGCTTCAAATCCTAGCTGCCCGGGCTGCAAGAGGGATGGGAAGGGAGCCCTCTGCTGAACAAAAAATATATTTGAAAATTTAAAAAAAGGTGACCTAAGAACGAGTGAGAAAGACAAAGGATCTGAAAAGCTAAAACCAGGAAAGTGTGAATCTAAGAGATAACCAAAGAGAACTATGGAATAAAAATAGATAAGTCGGAGGAAGGAAAATATCAAAAGACTTTCTAGAGTATGCCAAAAATCGGATAATTAGAACAAAGTCTGAGTGAAGCATTTTACATAATAAAATTCTGGGTAAAGGAAACCCCGATAAAGCAGAAGAATTAAGACACTAAGAGCCCCAGAGAAGCACCTCCTCCCTGCCATCCTCCTACCCCTGGACCATGGCAAGAAGCAGTTTGACAGGATAATGGGAAAGAAAGGGTGGTTCTGAATCCAAGAAGGGAGTTTATGAGACACTGTAGAAAGAGAAACAGTGCAAGACCTCAAAGATAGACTTTCTAAGGCAACGGAAATGCTGAAACTCATAATGTGCAGAATGGAGAGAAACTTACAAAGGGAAAACACCTTCTGGACACAAAGGCAGAGACGCAGAGAAGAAAAGGAAGGAAATGGGCATGTGCGGGCATACCAGTCTGGTAGCCCATTCATTTAATATTGGGGTGAAAATCAAGTTGGAAGAGGCAGCACAGGATATTGAGTGAAAATCTATCATGAGCCCTGGACCATTCTTCCAGGTCCCAGGTTGAGATGGGGATAGGTCTCCTGATCCCCACTGTGGAACCTTCCCACTGTTATAAGCGTGCCCCCCTCATTCCCTACAGAGCTGTGGGGAATGTTTTTGTCATCACAAAAAATAGAAGTATGTGCAATATAGACATACCTTTTAATTAACACAAAAAACCTTTAAGCTATTTCATACTGTAGGACCAGGGAACGAACAGGAGAGCTTCCAATTTGTCTGGTTGGGAGAACAGACAAAATGCCTTCTAAGTGGCTCTGTCAGCCACAGCTCTCTCTTGAAAGATAACCAAAATATTCTCCACCCTTCACACATTCTCTCACCTGCTCTCTTGTTTGCTACCATGTTTTGATTGTGTTCTTTCTTTTCTTCCCACTGTCAAGTCAAGGCCCTTCCTGGCTCTCCCTCTCCACGTTGTAAAGTGGAGAGGGGGTTGGGGACTGGCACAGGAAGAGAAGAGAGGAGACCCCAGGCTGGGGACACAGGGAAGGAAATTTTCCTTTTCAGGGGAAGCAGGAGCCAAGATAAGGAGGCACCCAAAGAGACAGACCAAGTAGCAGGGCAGCTAGCAACACTGGGCTAATTAATCCTAATTGCATCCTAAAGTATTGTATTGATTAACAGTGATTACTCAAGAGCTCTCAATACAAGAGAGCTTCAGAAGCCCAACCCTCCGGAAGGGACAGTTTCTTTACTGGCCTGGCTTACCACCTGCTCTTTGGCAAACCCAGCCTGGTTAGAATCTGAATCACTTACTTGGAGCAAAACCTGGAGTGTTGATCCCATCACCACAGTGTCACAACCAGCTTCTGCCACCTTCCTTAGACCTTTGCAATAACCTATAAGATAATTGTTTCTGTTAGGAGCAATTCTCCTCCTACTGAGAAACATTGTTAATTAAGCAGAATGGAAATATAGTAATTAACAGTGTTATCTCAAGCAAACAAGCTAAAGAGCAGTGAATAAAGGAGGTGAGAAGGAGTTTTTAGGATTCACTCTTGACCTAGAAATTCCAAACCTATATGAACTAAGGTTCCAAGAGGTTAAGAAATAGGTCCAGGGGCCGGGCGCGGTGGCTCAAGCCTGTAATCCCAGCACTTTGGGAGGCCGAGACAGGCGGATCACGAGGTCAGGAGTTCGAGACCATCCTGGCTAACACGGTGAAACCCCGTCTCTACTAAAAAATACAAAAAACTAGCCGGGCGAGGTGGAGGGCGCCTGTAGTCCCAGCTACTCGGGAGGCTGAGGCAGGAGAATGGTGTAAAAACCCGGGAGGCAGAGCTTGCAGTGAGCTGAGATCCGGCCACTGCACTCCAGCCTGGGCGACACAGCGAGACTCCGTCTCAAAAAAAAAAAAAAAAAAAAAAAAAAGAAATAGGTCCAAATTATCATGCTCAAGGGTGGAACAGCAGAAGAATGGAGACACTAAGAGCCCCAGAGAAGCACCTCCTCCCTGCCGTCCTCCTACCCCTGGACCATGGTAAGAAGCAGTTTGACAGGATAAGCTGGGAGTACAACACTTCTTCCTCCTACCTGAGGGCATTTTCGGGGAGATAAACCTAAAAAATGAATGCAGGCTCTCCCAAGAGGCCATCTGTATGTGTGTGTCTGTGTGTGTGTGTGTGTGTGTGTGTGTGTGTGTGTGTACACATGCTTGTGCATAGCCCAGGCACAAACACAAACCTTGTCTTGCAGCAAAAGGCAAACAGCCAGTCATATACTAATAGGAGACAGAGAATTAAAAATAAAAAGTAAGCAAGTATAATGTCCAAATCATTTTCTGGTCCCAGAATTGTCTGCTCATTGTGCCTGGGGATGGCAAAGAAAAAAGAAAATACCCACCCCAGAAGTCATTGTCAATTTGTGAACCAAAAGCATGCTCAGGTCAGAGGAACTGAAGTGTCACAGAATGACTGCTTTGCCATACATTGTCCTGAACTAATGTGAAAGAAGAGATCTTCCTTCCTTCCTTCCCAAACATTTAAGTGTCACTCAGTATGCGAGGCAGAGAGGTCACAGGAAGAGCTTCACAGGCAGGCAGGGGAGGCAGACGTAGCCATAGCAAATGCAAGGACTGCCACAGGATGGGAGCTCTGCAGGCACATGGAGAGTCAGCTACCAGCTCTACCAAACAGGACAAAGAAGTCTTCATTGGAAAGGGCCATTCTAGCTGGGAGTGGAAGATAAGGCAGGAATTTGCCAGACAGAGAAGCAAGAGGAGGCAGAGTATTCCAGGCAGAGGAAGTAGCATGTATAAAAGCACAAGGCGATATAATTAGATTTCTGTTTGAAGAATTACTTGGCCCTGGTTAACAGATTCAGAGAGAGCTGAAGCAGTAAATGTGAGCAGGTGTTTCACGTGGTGGAGAGAGCACCGCACCAGCAGTTAGGGCTCCCCAGTCCTAGGATGAGCTGGGCCACTGATGAGCTGAGTGTCCTTGGACAAGCCTCTTAATCTCTCCAACCTCAGCTCCTCCTGGATAAAATGAAAGGGGTTGATCCACTGGTTTGTAAGCTTCTCCTTGCACATGTATTCTATGATTCTGACTCTACCTGAAGATACTTCTTTAAATCCTGCTCTACATTATGCTCTTTACCATATTTGCACACTTGGTCCTTTCCTTGTGTGTAGCACTTTACAGTTTACAAAAGTATTTGCCATGTTCTATCCCCTTTGACCTTCAGAGCCATGTAAGGGAGATAGCCACACTGAAGACCTAGATGAGCTTGTCCAGTCACTGGCTGGAAACCTCTCTGTGCTGATGACGTCCAAGTTTGTATCTGCAGCTCTGACCCCTCGCTCTCTCTTAAAATCTGGATGTACAGAACCAACTACCTGCCCCTCCTCTGCGTGACCTTCTAAGAGACATCTCCGACTGAACACACCCAACACTGAACTTCTGATTTGCTTTTCCAAACCAGCTCCTCCCTTAGTCTTCCCCATCCTGGTAAATAAAAACTCCATTCTTCCAATTCCTCAAGGTCAAAATCTTGAAGTCATTTCATACCCCACATCCAGACCATCCATAAATCCTATCGTCTCTATCTTTGAAATATTTTCAGAATCTTACCATTTCACCCCACCTCATCCACTTGCGCCCTAGTTCAAACCACTCTCTTCTCTCCCCTGGATGTTTGCTGTGCTATTTCTAACCGTTGTACCTAGTCTATTCTCCACACGGAAGCTGTCCTAAGTCAGATCCTATCACTCCTCTGCTCAAACACCTTCTATGACTCTCCAACTCTCTAGAGAAAAAGCTTTAGCAGCCCCACAAGGCCTGTCTGACATTATCTGCTAGCGCTCTCCCTATTCTCACTTCTCTCAGGCTACCCCAGCCTCTCTGCTGTTCTTCACACACCCAAGGCTCTCACCTGAAGGCCTTTGTACTTGACGCTCTCTCTGCCTGGAAACCTCTTTTGCCAAATGTCCACATAGGTCATTTCCTCACTTCCTTTAATCTCTGCTCAAATATCAGTTCATCAGAGATATTACCATCTTTTCAAAAATGACAAATACTTGTCATTATCACCACCTGACATTGTACATATTTATTGTCTGTCTCCCCTGACCAGAATCTAAATTCCATGAGAGTAGAGGCCTTGCCTGCTTTGTTCAGCACTATAGCCCCAGCTTACAGAACAGGGCTTGGTTTTTGTTTGTTTGTTTGTTTTTAAAGGCACAAAATAATGATTCAATAAATGAATGATTATTATCCTCATTTTACAGATAGGAATCAGGGATGCAATTGGTAATTTTCAGAGCTACACTTTAACTGAGATTTTTCCATATAAATTTTTTTCTCCAGTTGCTTAATTATTAGTTAATATTTATATTTGCAATTAAAAACTCTTTAATAGAAAATGTATATTATAGTTAAACAGATGATAATTGTTTTTCAACCCACTTAACCACCTGCAGCGTTCCAAGTCACAACAGAGGGGAGAGTTAGCTCTGAAACCCACAAAAAGTGTTCATCAGTCCCATAGGCACACATTTTTCTGGAACCATTTTTGTTCCCTGTGTTACATTTCTAGTTTTTCTTCATACAGTCCTAAGTCAAGGGTGTGGTGAGAGAGAGGAAAGGCAGGCTTTGTAGCTGGGCCTCGGGCTGACACCCAGGGGTAGTCGCACCTCTCTTCCTGGGCATTCACAAGTACCTCTCTGCCTCCCTCTTTCCTGCTGAGCCAGCACAGACTGTCAGATTTGGGCTGAGGAAGTGAGGTGTGGGGTGCGATGATCAGAGGCATGGCTAGTTTAGGGATGACACCAGGATTCCTGGCAGATGAGCAGGTTAAAGGGTCAAGTCAAGGGCTGAACTCCAGGCAAGGAGGACAGCGGCAACTCTTAGGATGTTTAGACCCAAGGAAGAACACAAGGTGTGGTCACCCTTCTTGAAGGCATTTGAACACTAGAGATCTGTGTCTGTGATTATCTCCCAGGACCAGTGTGAAGCCACAGAGGTCCTGGACAAGATCAAAACAGGATGGGCATTGACCAAGGTCACCTAAAGCAGTGTTCCCAGAAGGAGATCTGCATCCCATTAGAAAAAGGATCCCGGCCAGGTGTGGTGGCTCACTCCTGTAATCCCAGCACTTTGGGAGGCCAAGGCAGGCGGATCACCTGAGATTGGGAGTTCGAGATCAGCCTGACCAACATGGAGAAACCCCATCTCTACTAAAAGTATAAAAAATTAGCCGGACATGGTGGCACATACCAGCTACTCAGGAGGCGAGGCAGGAGAATCACTTGAACCGGGGAGGTGGAGGTTGCAGTGATCCAAGATTGTGCCATTGCACTCCAGCCTGGGCAACAAGAGTGAAACTCTGTCAAGAAAAGAAAGAAAGAAGGAAAGGAAGGAAGGAAAGAAGGAAGGAAGGAAGGAAGGAAAGAAGGAAGGAAGGAAGGAAGGAAGGAAGGAAGGAAGGAAGGAAGGAAGGAAGGAAGGAAAGAAGGAAGGAAGGAAGGAAGGAAGGAAGGAAGGAAGGAAGGAAGGAAGGAAAGAAGGAAGGAAGGAAGAAAGAAAGGAAGGAAAGGATCCCAGGTTGTAACCAAGAAGGGGCATGGACCTGGCCTGGTGCTTAGAAGACCCAAGCAGGACCAGATCCCTGGGTACAGCATAAAGAGGGAGAACCTCCTGCCTGGTTGGGGGTAGAAAACCACTGGAGTGGTTGAGAGGTCCAGAAAGGCTTCTTGCCCCCACCAAAATGTCTCTCCTCTGGTGTTCCATGGACTAAAATCCTCATAGCAGTGAAACAGTAGGTTGGCCTAATGCCTTATCTAAACAAGGCAACCCACGCATTAAGAGCACCTTAGCAGGAGTGGGAGATAAACAGTTGTTTCCTCTGAATGATCTTTTGAGCACACCACTGTACCAGGACCATACAAAGCACCTAGAACCCTAGCCCCTGGAGAGAAGGCATTCAAGATATTATTATTGATAGAAGGCATGGAGGTATGCAGTAGGAGATGATGTGTGATTATGGGAGGGCCAGAGAGGCCTTGAATGCCATGGAAGGTGGCAGGAATTTTTCCTATAGTCCAGGCAAGGGAAATAATCCAAAGTTTGGGGCAGAAGGCTGATACAGTGAGAACGGTAGCAGTGGCTGAACTTGAATGAGGGAGACCAGTTTGAGACTGTTATGACAGCCCCAGCACCTGAGTAGGATCTTGATTGGGGCAGATATGCCAAAAACAATGAAAACCCATTATCCACCCTTATTGCATGAGGTAGTACCCTAAGGGGTCAGAAAGCAGAAGAAGAAACTGAGATGGGGAAGAATAAAAAAGAATAAGAGAAACTATATGAGTGCGCAGTAGAGAAAGGGGGAGTGTGAGCCAAGTGAGGTAAGTGAAGGCCTGATGAAGGCAACTTTGCCTGAACCCCATCCATTTGGCTTAGTGCTGGCTCTGCTCCCATCTGGGAAATGAGGGGGATAGAAAGTGTCCTTAACACATCCTGGCGATGCTGCAGGTAGCTTGGATCTGAGATGTTAGCCAAGAAGCCCTGATTTGAGTGGGAGGCAGCAGGCTTCCTCACTTCAATTAAATAAGAATTTTCACACCCCTGTTATTTGCTCAGTTCTGTTCTGAGGCTAGAGAGGACACACACAGAGGATAAGCACTGCTTAAGGGATGATCATCTTACTGGGAACGTGAGGTGCAAGCAAGAAGTAAATAGCAGGTAAATGCCAGATTGACTGCTGCAGGCAATAAACACTGGAGAAGTTCAGGGGAAAGGGAGTCGCTGAGGCTTACTGTCCAGGAAGGCTTCTCCAAGGAGGTGGGAATTGCCTTAGGTCACAAAGAAAATGTAGGCGTGGACAGGTGCAGGCGAGGAAACATGCATTTAGTGGAGTTCTTTAAGAAAGTAAAGGAGGATTAGGTATAATAAGGAAACACCTATAACCCACTTAGACTTTTAAAGAGCTTTTGACAAAGTTCTCTAAGAAAGGCTCTTTTAAAAGGTTAAGTCACCATGAAGCTTGAGGGGGAGGTAAGAACGATATCTCTTTTATCAAGAGAATGGCTTAGAAACAGAAAATAGATGGTAGGAACAAATTTAGGCTTCAGCCAGGCACAGTGTCTCCTGCCTGTAATCCCAGTACTTTGGGAGGCTGAGACAGGAGGATTGCTTGAGCTCAGGAGGTCAAGACCAGCCTGAGCAACATAGCGAGACCCTGTCACTCTAAAAGAATTTTTAAAAATTAGCCAGGCATAGTGGCACACACCTGTAGTCCTAGCTACTCGGGAGGCTGAGCAGGAGGATCCCTTGGGCCCAGGAGGTCAAGAGAGCAGTGAGCTAAGATCCAGCCACTTTGCTCCAGCCTGGATGACAGAGCAAGACCCTGTCTCAAAAAAAAAAAAAAAGAAAAAAAAAATTTAGGCTTCTTTAGATGGCCCATTGTTAAAATATTCTCTTCAAGAATCTATGCAATAAGTGGATAAACATACAGTGAAATATTCAGCCTTTAAAATGATTTAACACATGTTACAACATGGATGAACCTTGAAGACATGCTAAGTAAAAAAGTCACACACAAAAGGATAAATACTGTATGATTTTACCTTTATGATGTATTTAGAGTAGTCAACTCACAGAAACAGAAAGTAGAATGGATGTTGCCAGTGACTTGAGAAAGGGGTAAAATGGGGAGTTAGGTTTTAATGGGTGCAGTTTCACTTTGGAATGATGAAAAAGTTGTGGAGATAGATGGTGGTGACGGTGGCTGAATGTGAATGTGCTTAATGCCACTGAACTGTGCACTTCAAGAGCACTGAGACAGCACATTTTATGTTAGTGTATTTCACCACAATTTAAAAAGAAAACATACATATGTAGAACGACCCAGTTTATGTATTAAAAAGTAAATATTTTTTAAATAACAGTTAACATGATACATTTTATGTTATTTATATTTTACCACAACAACAGCAAAAAAAAAAACAAAAGAGTCTGTGCCAAGACTGGTATAATTTAACATCTTTATACATGTTCTGGAGGGGAAGGTCACATGACAAATCTTTCCCTTGCAGATGGCTCCAACTATAATCCTCCAGGTACAGTAGCAAGAAACTGACAGGCTTTGACAGGAGGAGGCACCAGAGCATTGGTCTTTGACCCTGGATGGACATTGGAATCATCTCCGGGAGCTTTTGAAGATCTCTCCAGAGAATCTGATTTAACTGCCCTGGGTGGGGCCCCAGGAATTAGTGGTTTTTTCCAAAGCTCCCAGGTGATTCCAATCCACAGCCAGGGTCGAATGGTTAGAGCATCAAGGCTGAAAACCCCAGACTCCCTGAGTTTGAGTCTAGGCTGTGTCATTTGCCAGCTGTGTGATAATCAAGTTACTTAATCTGTCTGTTTCTCAATATCCTTGTCTTCAACATTGTGTAATAATAGTCCTTACCTCATAGGGTTGCAGAGAGAATTAAAAGAGATACTGCAAGAAGAACATTTAATACAGTGCCTGGGGCATTGTAAAAGCTCACTAAATGTTAGTTATTGTTACCCACCGAGTTTGTATAATTTGGCAAGAAAAGGGGCAGATAAATTTAATGTGGTATGTGCAGATACGTTTAAAAATAAAATCCGAACTCTGTGACTAACATCTCTGTCAAAAGTCAGGAGAGGGCCTTTGGAAGAATTTTCCCTTCCAATACATGAGTTGAAAGTCCTGCTTTGCTCCAAAAGCCAAGAAAACACGTCAGGCATCAGCAAGGGGAGGAGGTGGCTGAAAATAACAGAGCCCCCACCCCCGCATTTCTTTAAACATGATACATCCACCTCTCACTGATTTGTGCTGGGTTCTAGTACCTGAACCTCTGATGTTCAGATACTGGAGAAGGAACGGAAAAGAATAACCGAAGGCTGCCGAGGGAAGACAGGCCAGAAAGGGTTAGAACCCTCCAGACTGGAAAAGGACACGAAGGCAATCAGTAAACTCATCAACAACCAGAAGGTGAACAAGGACTTATTCAACCCAAATACTCGCTGGAGGGGAAGATGAGAGAGGAATAGTTAGAGCAAATAAAAGGAATGGGTAATAAACTTGTGGAACACTTTACTCCAAGATGTAGTACATGAGGGAAATATAAATGAATTCACAAAGGATCTGGACAAAGCAATGTCAGAGATGTAAATAGATGCCCAGGGAAGCTGACATACCCCCATCTGGAAAGTCCGCATCAGGGAAGGTAGTGGGCATGTCCCTCCTGACAATGGAGGGACCGTGGTCTGACCAGCATGTGCATTCTGATGTGTTTAGTGTCCCTAGGGAGGAATTTGCCAAAGAGTCAGGAATGGAAATGAGTGTGCTGTATTCAACGGACAGTGAGAAAACTGGCTTGGCTAGAGCGAAAGGGCCAAGGACATGAGGGGGATTAGTCAGGATACGTAAGACTGGATCAGATTATCAGCGGTACCCAGAACCAGTGAAATCAGCCCAAGAATCACAGAATATTGCAGCTCCTCTAGTCCAACAACTCCCTTCAAAAGATGAAAAAGTAGAGCTCAAATCAAGGGAATACATTCACTTGTCCAACATCTTACAATGTGTTAACAGCAGAGCAGAGATGGGAACCCTGAAGCTCTTCTAAAATACCATATGGTGGACTGGGTCTGGGAAGGACTTTGGAGAAAGACTATTACCAAATCAATGACCTTGAGAGAGCATTATCTCCTCTGAGCCCCAGTGTGAAATAACTTAACCCACTCCAGGCCACATTAGCCTGGGGATACAAGTAGAGACTTGGCACAAGTCCCAAAGCTGTTTCTCCAACTCCACCCTCTTAACTTGGGAATTGCAGCTCTCCCCGAATTTTTCCCAATAAGTCCTTGCAAGCCCCAGCACATGCCTCAGTCAAGTCCAGGGCCCGAGTCCTGTCAGCTGCCCTTGCTCTGTCCCTCCTTGCCTTGGTTGTTTGGGTCAATGCCCCTAGACTCTATTGATGTCTCATTTTACGTCCCCTTCTGGTGTCCAAGAACGTCTCCAAGTTAAGTTTCCTGATGTTTGTGAAGAGGGATTGTTTTGCAGGATGTAGAACACATTGGCCTCAACTTTTCTCTCACTCTTCTTTGAAAATGGAACTAAAGCAACTTTTGGTGTTTCTTGTCTCTGCACTGCAGCTGTGGTGCCTTAGGACTGTCTGGGTCAGAGGGCAAGCCGAGCGATATACTCACCCCTGCTGCACTCAGAACTCTTCCTCTCCTCCAAAACTGGCTCACTGCCCTTGAATTGCTCACCATTGTATCCCTAGCACAGTGCTGGGTACATTGTAGATGCTCAATAAATATTTGTTGAATGAATTAACAAATTCTTCTCTTCCAGGTGGATTCTCTCTTCAAGCTCAGAAAATTAATTTTTTTCACAGGAGACTCAAACCAATCTCTGCCTATTTGTCCACCCATTTCCCCCTGCAGTCTTACAGATAGGCTTGTTTAAACCATAGGGTAAATATGGTTTGACTCCAGCTAGGAATTTGGGATGCATGCAGTAAGATAATGCAGACAAATGTGTCCAGCATAAAACCTGGGATATCACAGATAACCCAACACCATTATTCTTTTTCTTTCTTTTACCTAACTAGGATTACTGACTCAGAAGGAGGAAAAACATCAAAGGCTTCACACAAAGAAATCTATTCAAAATGAAAGCAATTTGGAGACAGGAAAATTATGGTGTATCCACATCTGGCATAATGTGGGTAGTTCTAGGCATTTAACCTTAAAAAGGCTACACTGGTGTTATTTATTACAATTTTAATTTAGACCTCATCTATTTCCAAAAAAGATTCAAGACAAGTAAAAAGGTTAAAAAATAAACAAACACTTACATAGAAGAAAAGAAGGACATGAAAAATAAACATATCAACCAGTTGGTTGGGTTCATGCAATTCAAGAGTGGAAAGAGTGAAACGTGGAGCTGGATGGAAGCTGAGATTGTCCATAAGTGCAGAGCAACAGGTCCCAGGTGCAGGGGACCGATGGCTGAGAGGGCAGAGATGGCTGGCAGTGGATGAACATTCACAGGGCAGCACGTTTGGGATGGAGACCAAAAGAGTACATCTGTGGAAGTTCCTCAGGGAGAGGAAAGTTCCCAGTGTTTCTTTGATCAATCTGAGAAGGAAGTAGAAACCTGGTTAAAAGGCAACAAAAGAAGCATGTTGGTAGATTTCAACTTGGAAATGAAAAAATAGCACTGCTTTGGAGGAGGCAATGTGTACTGATGCAACAGAATGATATTTGAGATGATAACCACTGAGTTCTTTTCTTCTCTTTTTCCTCTTCTCCATCTCATTCTGGCCATAAGGCAAGAGGACAGAAAGCCCTTATCCCCTGGGCTTTCTAGGCCTTGAGAGTGACATGAGAGGGTGAGTCAGGTTCTTATGGGTGGGTCAAGGAAGTTAACTGAGAGAGAGCCTTAGGAGGGGATCTCAGTTGGGATGAGGGGTCACGCATCAGAGGGATGTGGTGTGGACTGTCCCCATAGCAAATCTGACTGGGATGTGATTACAACTCAGGGATCCCCAGCACCAGGACAGTGCAGTCTCTGTTTGAGCAGGACTATTTATTACCCCAGCCAAGCCCAACAATGAGGCCCCCAGAAGCTGCAAACAGACACCACCATCCACCTCAGAAGCACACTGCCAATGGGGGACCACTTAGGGAATCCCACCTTTCTCCAGGAGCACAGAAAAGTGGAAATCATACTGAGTAGACTAAGTTTTGAATTTAAAAAAGACTGAGAAATACTGAAGTTTATTGATTGTACTTGAAAGTGACTAGAATAAATTTCTTGCCTCAAGCAGAATACAGGCTTGGGGTCAGAAATTAACTGAGTTGTAAGAAAATGAAGTTACACGATTCCACACCTGAGTCTTTTGATGTGAAATTTGCAGCTACTTCGGCCGGGCGCGGTGGCTCACGCCTGTAATCCCAGCACTTTGGGAGGCCGAGGCGGGCGGATCACAAGGCCAGGAGATCGAGACCACGGTGAAACCCCGTCTCTACTAAAAATACAAAAAATTAGCCAGGCGCGGTTGTGGGCGCCTGTAGTCCCAGCTACTCGGGAGGCTGAGGCAGGAGAATGGCGTGAACCCGGGAGGCGGAGCTTGCAGTGAGCCGAGATCGCGCCACTGCACTCCAGCCTGGGCGACAGAGCGAGACTCCGTCTCAAAAAAAAAAAAAAAAGAAATTTGCAGCTACTATTCTGATTTGTTTTGTTGCTGTTGCTAGAGTAACACCTCAATTAACCAGAGAGTATCCTTCCATGAGCTTTAAGCTCCAGGAACAGCCTCAGAATGGATATGAAGGCTATTTCTAGTGCCCCGGACACGGAATGACAATGAAAACAGTAAAAGTATAAAAGGTCTGCAGAGCTCACCTGAGACTGATTTGTATGCCAGAAATCCTCATACTGTCTTCTCTCTTCCACCATGGCTGAGTTGCGTGACCTCCAGGTCATTTAATGTCTCTGAGAACAGTCACTGTGGAGGGGGAATTGTGAGCATGCCTAGGACACCATGATGTGCTTTTTGTGTGCAGCCCATAAGTTCCCTATTAGATGGTTGTCTCCTGAGGGTCACTCCAAGTTGTATTTGTCTCTCAGCCCCTCACATAGTGTTTGGCATATGCTAAATGTTCACTATATGTGTGTTGAACCCAAACGAACAGGTTGGCAACAGCTAGTGAGGTCAAAGTGCTCCCTGGGAAAATGAAGAAGATAAGAAGAAGGGTAAGGAGGAACTGGAAAAGAAAAGAAAAGAAAAAGAAGAGGAGGACACAGTAAAGTAGAATGAACAGAGCAGGGAATGTTGAAAAAGTCAGTCAGGAGCACGCTAGAGCCAGATCCACTAGCTGTGTGACCTTGGGCAAGTGAATTTATCAACCTGAACCTCATCTGCCAAATGGGAATAATAATAGTACCTACTGCATAGTGTCTATGTGAGGATTAGATGAGTTGGTTTAAGTAAAGTACCTAGTGCATAGTAAGAGTTGTGTATTAACTATTTCTACTATTAGACACACACAGGGCATATGAAAATGTGTACTCTCATTAGTAGTTAAAGATATGCAAATGAAAACAAAATAATATTGTCGTCTATTGGCAAAGGTTTTTAAAACTTATTTACAGGCCAGGTGTGGTGGCTCATGCCTGTAACCTCAGTACTTTGGGAGGCTGACGGGGGATGAATGGTTGAGCCCAGGAGTTTGAGACCAGCCTGGGCAACATGGCAAGACTCCGTCTCTACAAAAATACTAAAATTCACTGGGCATGGTGATGGGCACCTGTAGTCCCAGCTACTGGGGTGTTGTGGGGGTGCTCAGGCATGAGGATTGCTTGAGCCTAGGACGTTGAGGCTGCCGTGAGCCATGATCGTGCCACTGCTCTGCAGCCTGGCTGACAGAGCAAGATCTTGTCTCAAAAAAAAAAAAAAAAATTATAATTCTTGAACCCCTCGTGTTCTTGAACCCAAAGAATTGAGGGTATGGCAGTTGGGGAGAGGGGGATTATCTTAAGACAATTTCCTTGGAGAGCGTTGTGCCGAGAATCACACACACCCCATCAGAGCTATGCCAATCCCTCAGCTCAAGCCGAGTGAAGGGGGATACAACGGGATCACTCAGAAAAGTAAGTATGTGACCCTCACTGTCAGAGGCCGGGAGCACAGGAGACTAGTGTCTGTCATCTGCTTCATGAAACCTAGAAAGCTAGAGAGGTGGGCTACTTGGGAAGCTGAGAGCAAAAGGGTTGTGGTCAAAAAGACAGTAAATGAGTCTCAAAAAAATCCATGAAGGTGCCCAGAGACAAAGAATCATCTTTAAAACTCTGCTCTGCCATGAGAACACAAGGACATTTGATGACAGTACCAGTTAAATACAAACTTTCTTGTCCTCGTTCCCATGCCTTCCACCCTCGCTGTGACCAGGGAGGGATGAGAGGGAAAGAAAAGTTGACCACTCTCATGACCAGAGGCAGACAGGTTGCCTGCAACTGATCCCTGATCCCGGGTAGGGAACTGGGGAGGAGTCTTATCTCTGAATGAAGATGAAAGTGGTAATAAAATTAACATTCTGTTATTGAAATAACATTCTGTTATTGAATTCCAGTGTTTGCATCTTAAAGTGACCGCGGGTTGTTTTACTATCTAGAAGTAAGTAGAGTTTACAGTCAGGGTAGAGTTACAGTCACAGGGTAGATTTCCTCCACCAAGCAGCTTTAAATAGACATGGGAAGCAAAGCAAGAAAAGTTATTTTATTGTTACATTCTATGAATCCTGTTTGCTCCATGTGCTGCTTCTGTGTTTCTTTCAGGCAGTGCTCATTGTTGCTTTGGGTGTCTGTATTTGCTTGCCCAGCATCCAGCCCCCAAACACTGATTTCCTGATGAGGAAAGACTCCTCCCCCAGTTTTGCAGTTTTGATAGGCATTTTAATAAAAGTGCCCCAGCTGCCTCTGGCTAACACAAGGGCCTGTAGCTAAGCGCAGCCAATTGGACGTTCTCTCCAGACTCTTGAATCTGAGGGCAGGATTGGCATGCAGGAGTGAATTCATCCCAGCAACTAACCGTAATTAGTTCCTGTACGCAGATCCCTGGATCTTCTCTTGATTCTATGGACTCCAAATAAATTATTTTTCCTTATAAATTAACCATGATCGATTTCTGCTACATGCAATGGAAAGATTTTCAGTGTCAAACTGGAGGGGAAAAAAAAAGAGCTTGCAATATGATGAGTGCCATCCTATGAGAGGGATTCCCAAGTTCCTCTAATGAAAATGTCAAAGAGCACATCTTAGCTTTTGTGGAATGTAGACAGTTATGAGAGGTGGCAGGTGGATCGATGGGTGCACAGAGATAGATAGGTAGACAGTCACACATATAGGTATATATGGATACAATTGTTATTTCAAATATCATACAGTCATCCTCTCTCTGGCCCAGTGCTAATTGGAAAAGCAAAAACAGATTTGAGCAAGTGTGGTTGATGGAGTCATTTGTTTTCTGAAGGGCTGCCTTGGCATTTCAAAATGAGACACAGAATTTGATTATATCAAGTTAGTGAAAAGGAATCACTTCGTCGTGAAGTTGTAGAACAATTTTGGGACTTTTTCAAGGAACTCTTTTCTGAATACTGTCTCTTTCGAGCACTTTTATAGTTTTCTGAAACCAGTTTGTTATTATGTGAGGCTTAATGATGTCTATCTCAGTAAGTATCAGTGAATCAAATGTCCTGGGGTTTAAGCAGAATAAAATAGATTAAAATCAAGAAATGTGTAGTGAACCCTGTAGCAGATATTGTTGATGCCCTACCCAATAGCTACCTTTTTGTTAAGAGAATATATGTACTCTTCAGATATCGGGTAGTCATGTATTTCAAGGATGGATCACTCCAGTCCCAGTCCAACAGTCTTAGTCATTCAAAACTATTCTGCTAATTCTGCTGGTGATTGGCTTTGAAAAGGACACGTGACTGAATTCTGTCCAGTGACCCGTTAGTAGCTACTGACTGGGTAGATTATTCCAAGAGAGGTTTCTTAGTCTTAAATAAAGGCACAGGGCCAGGCACGGTGGCTCATGCCTGTAATCCCAGCACTTTGGGAGGCCGAGGTGGGCAGATCATGAGGTCAGGAGTTCGAGACCAGCCTGGCCAACATGGTGAAACTCCGTCTCTACTAAAAACACAAAAATTATCCAGGGGTGGTGGTGCATGCCTGTAATCCCAGCTACTTGGGAAGCTGAGGCAGGAGAATCACTTGAACCTGGGAGGCAGAGGTTGCAGTGAGCCAAGATGGCACCAGTGCACTACAGCCTGGGTGACAGAGCAAGACTCCATCTCAAAAAAATAAAATAAAATAAAAAATAAAGGCACACAAAAAAAGACTGTCCAGTTTCTGCTTCTGGATGGTGATGTGTGAGGATGTGATGTCTAGAGATAGTGCAGCTATCTAGTGACTGTGAGGAAAGCTAGCAAGTGTACTGAGAATGGCAGAAAGTAGAGATGGACAGAGCTGGGGTTTTTGAGGTTGTTGTTAAACCAATAAATTGACCAACCCAAAAAACTGTCCTTGTTACATTAAATAATAGTAAATCTCTTCATCGTTTCATGCATTTTAAGTTGTTTTCTGTTATTTGAAAGCTCTTTCCCACCAGGAGTTTACAATCTTTTTTAGAGATTTAACTGAATGAATCTTTTAAATACATGACACCAGTTGCTCTCAGACAAATATATTTTTCCTAACTGGTACTAACATCCATTTGAACTTTTCATGAATGATTATTTGAGAACAGCAGAACTCCCTAGGTAAGCCAAGCTATCTTATTATTAGGTAATTATAAAATGCTCCCCAAGGTTATGAGCTGACAATATTTTCACCGTCTCCCTGCCCTGCCTCCTCCCCTTCATCTTCTCCATGTTACTTTCCTGATCTGACCTGTGGAGAAGGGAGATACTCAGAATATGAAGTATTATTACAAAACAAATGTCATGAGCAAGCTGCTCTGCCATGTAGACACTATAGAAGATTTTTTTTCCAGCCTTGTGACAATATTAAAGATATGGTTTTCATATTGCTTGTGCTTAAGAGGTTGTTGAGAGTCAAACATTAAAAGAACTTGGGGAAATCATGATCAGTGGCATATCTGGAGAAAAGTGTCACCTGGTGATGAGAAAGATGATAATGTCAGTGATGGGATAAGCTGGGGTCAAAAGACACCTGTGCAGCTTCTTGGCAGTGGCAAAGGATAATCTTCCCTCACACTCAAAACAAAAACCTCCTAAATATAGAAGGCACAGTGCGTGAGTCTAGTTCCTGGGGGGTAGAGATGCAGATATAACTGAGCCAGCTTCCATGGCTGCGCAAGAGTTAAAGGATACCAACGGCCACAGTGAGGAAGAAAAAGCTATTCTGGAGGTCCAAGCAATCACTGAGGAGGCAGCTCCGACCTTTGATTTGCTAATTAATTTTGCAAAAAGGCAACCTGCAGTACATGGCTCCCAAGAGCAGACAGGACACAACCTTCATCCAGCTTTCAGAGAGACAAACAAACAGCCAAAAGCAAGCTGACTTTGGGGCTTTTCCAAAAGAGCAATTTGCAGCATGTTTCCTGGGGTCATTGATCACTCAGCCCTCTGGGCCATCCTGTCTGCTGCAATTACCGCAGTACAAAGAAGTGGCCGATGTTTGGGAGGCTGACCAAGGAGCCTGCACGGCGCAGAGGGACACCCCAGGCTTTGATGCCACCTCTCTCTTGCCACACCTGCCTCTAGTCTCCACCTATTGTTAGGAGTGTGACCTCAGCCAAATTTCTTATCCTTTTTTTAGCCTTAGTTTTTCTGCTTGTGAAGACAACAGGCCCACCTGCCTTACAAGATTATTGTGATAAAAACTAAAGGAGATGGTGTGAATGTAGTGAGGGCCTACTGTTTTGTGGAGCCATACCCCTTTGTCTGGGGACTCCCACTCCCATTCCACCTACACGGTTTCCAGGGCAGTCATCCTATGGTGTCAAGACCCCCTGCTCCTTGGCCACAGTTAATCAGTTCTGAGATGCACACCAACCAAACCAGGCCAACTGCAGCCCTATCCTGGGAAGTTGAGGAACTGAAAAAATGAAGAAGGGCCAATCTCGGTCCTGGAAACTGAGGACCAATAAAAGATGAAGATATCCTTGTTCTGCAGAGCAGAAAAAGATGGGCCTCAATGGGAGAGAAACCGAAAGAGTCCAAAGACAAGCAGGAGTGAGGAGAAGGAGTTCTTCCTGGGACTCCACAGGGCTCCAGCCGGGTCCTAGTCAATTCTCAGTACAACAGTGCCTTTATAGGCCCCATAAAGCCCTTGGATACATTTCCAGTTTTGCCTAGCTTAGCAAAAGCCATTTTCCAATATGTACGGTGCAGAGAGTTCTTCATAATACAGCTTATTGGAAGTCGGGGGTTCTCACTCACTCATTCAACAAATAGGTCTTGAGTGTCTCATTCAACAAATATGTCTGTGCCAGGCACATCCTGAGGGCTGGAATGCACAGTCCCCATCCTCACAGAACTTATGGTCCCGTGAGGAATATGGACATTCCCCAAATAATCACCCAAATAAATATATGATGATATAACTCTTGGTTCCTTTCCCTTGCATTATTAGAAAAACGCTAACTTATGTCTTACACCGACATTTAAGAAGACCGAGAAGCATCTTAATGGGGTTAAAGGTCAACTCTGGCACTTCAACAGTTAAACTTCAGTCATGTGGAAAAGGCAGCAATCCCAGCAGCTCCTTCCCTTCTGCCAGATGAGGGAGGCGGCACTGTGTATCCATGGGCTTCACGGTTCCCATCGTCACCTTTATTGCTCTCTTTAAATCCTGGGGTTTCAATTTTCCTTCCCATCAGAATGATTCTGCTTTTAACAACCCCAGACCTTTCTCCTTGTTATTCTCTAGCCCCAGGCTGGTGCATCCACATCATCTAAGAGAGGCATCGTTCCCAAGCAGAGGGCAGCACGGACCCCAAGGAGCTGTGTTGTCACTGATTTATGACTCCCCATCCTCTGCCTGTTGAGGAAAATCACTTTATCAAGATGAGAAATCAGGGCTGGGGGTGGAGCAGGGTTTCCTGATTGGCTCCAAACAGTCTCCTGCATATTTCAGAGGCACTTATATTTACAAGTTATCAGGACTGCATGCAAGTGTTGTGGAGAGAAATGACCAAATATTGAACAGAAGGGCGTGATTTGCCTTGTATTTATTCAGTTATGCTTTTCAGGATTTAAAGGGTGGAGTGTAGCAATTCTGAGTGTAGAAACAAGGAGCTGGAGCAGCTGGCCTGCACACATTTTAGGACAGATACTTTTCTACCTCTTAGTCTCCCATTCGATGGATCTGAATGCACTTGGGGTTCAATAGTATCATCTTTTTCACCACCCACGTCATGATCATCACACTTCAGAGCCGGCAGGCTCTTGAGCATCCTCCTGGTCGAATCTTTTGTTTCACAGATTAGGAAGCTGAGGTTCAGAAAGGAGGAAAAACTTGCTCAAGGTCACACTGTGAAGTTGAGAGTGGGGCTAAAAGCCAGGTCCTCTGACTTCTGATCCATTGTTGTCAGGCCTTTTGTAGGCAGCCTGAGGTGCTGCATGCTGTACAATGGCCTTAGCATTGTTTGTGTTTTTTTTTTTTTTGACTGAGTTTCGCTCTTGTTGCCCAGGCTAGAGTGCAACGGCGCAGTCTCAGCTCACTGCAAACTCCGCCTCCCAGGTTCAAACGATTCTCCTGCCTCAGCCTCCCAAGCAGCTGGGATTACAGGCATGAGCCACCACACCTAGCTAATTTTGTATTTTTAGTAGGGACGGGGTTTCTCCATGTTGGTCAGGCTGGTCTTGAACTCCTGACCTCAGGTGATCCACCTGCCTCGACTTCCCAAAGTGCTCTAATTACAGGTGTGAGCCACCACACGCCTGGCCACGGATCTTAACATTAGGGCGTCTCCAGTCTCCGACAGACATATTAAAAAATGCACAAGAGACATTTTTTGTTTTTACCATTTGTTTCCAGCTCAACAGTAATGTAATCATATTATAAAAACCTGGAAAGCAGGAAAAAGAAAGAATTAGTCTTAACATTCTAACACAATCTATGTTAGCATTTTGTTCTTTTACTTTCTGCTTCCTTTATATTTCGTTCCCTTTGCCTGTAGTTGTGATTATAGTGTATCTGCACAATTTTGTGTCCTACGTTTTCATTTAACTTTATGGCACAAGCATTTTCCATGTTATTACTTTGGCTTCATAACCATAATTTTAACGATTACTTAATATTCTACCAGGGAGATGTGCCACAGTTTACTTATCCATTCCTGTATCATTGGACATTTAGGTTTTGCCAGTTTTTCATTAACATAAATAATGCTTCGATGAACATCTTACGCATATAGCGTCCCCCTACATTTATGTTATTTCTGTAGGACAGCTTCCAAAAGTGGAATAACTAGGCCAATGATTCTGAACAGTTTTATTCTCTTGATACATATTGCCAAATTGTCTGCTAAGAGCTTCTTACTAATTTACATAAACAATTTCGAACAAGAGTCAAAAGAGCAACTAAATAAAAACTTGGCAAAGAATAAAATAGGAATAAAATAAGAAAATGTACACAACACGGATGTTAAATGCATTCTGGTGCATATGCTGTGAGATAAGCATCTCGCTCTCATAGTTGAAAAGAGGAAGAAAGCAAAGACTCTCAGGCCTGTCATGCTGTTATTATTTCCAGGCTTAGGCACTCTAGCTCTTGCAGTTGCACAATAGGATCACCTAAAATATTTCAAATTGCTGCTATCCAGGGTTGGCCCCTAAAGATTCTAGTTTACTTAGCCTGGGACGTGGTCTCACTCTGAGATGGCAGAAGTTTTCCCCGTGATTCCACTGCGAGGCCAGGTCAAGCACCCCAGCGTGGGTTGGGAGGTAGTCAGGAAGATTGAAGAGGTCAACAGAGACAGAGACACTGAGCGATGTCCCTAGCCCCAGTGTTTCCTCCTCTGTTTCCTGTGCCCTGGGGAGACCTCAGCCCATGGGTGCCGACAAGTCTCTCACTGCTCCTCCCATCCTGAGGCCGGATATGCCGGCTACATCCAGCTCCCACGGGCCCCAAGGACTCCTAAGAGGATGAAATGAGGAAGAGCACAAAGTCAGGGACAACTGTGGAGCTTCCAAACTGCCAGCCTAAGGGACCTTAAAAGGATGGGAGGCCAGGCGCAGTGGCTTAAGCCTGTCATCTCAGCACTTTGGAAGGCCGAGGTGGAAGGATCGCTTGAGCCCAGGAATTCAACAGTCTGGGCAACATAGTGAGACCTTCATCTCTACAAAATTGTTTTTAAAAAATTAGCTAGACATGGTAATGTGTGTCTACAGTCCTACCTACTTGGGAGGCTGAGGTGGGAGGATCACCTGAGCCAGGAGTTCAAGGTTACAGTGAGCTATCATCACACCACTGCGCTGCAGCTTGGGTGACAGAGCGAGGCCCTGTCTCAAAAAAAAAAAAACGAAAAAGCAAAAATGGGAATTCCAAATGTTCAACTTTAGCACTTGGTAAACACATCATAGTATATTCACATCCTGGAGTGTCATGTACCACTCGAAAGAATTTATTTGTGCTAAAATGAAAAGTTCTTCAAAATTCTAAATGAAAAAATAGGCGCAGAAGAGATGTACAGTATAATCTGATTTAGGTAAAAAGAACCCTATTACATACATACTCACTTGTGTACACACAGAAGGTGTCGGAAAAGATACATAAGAAATGAACAGGGCTGGTCGCAGTGGCTCACGCCTGTAATCTCAGCACTTTGGGAGGCCAAGGCGAGTGGATCACCTGAGGTTGGGAGTTTGAGACCAGTCTGACCAACATGGAGAAACCCCGGCTCCACTAAAAATACAAAAATTAGCTGGGCATGATGGCTCATGCCTGTAATCCCAGCTACTCGGGAGACTGAGGCAGGAGAATCACTTGAACCCGGTAGGCAAAGGTTGCAGTGAGCTGAGATTGCACCATTGCACTCCAGCCTGGGCAACAAGAGCAAAACTCTATCTCAAAAAAAAAAAAAAAAGAAAGAAAGAAAGAAAAGAAATGAACAGGAGTATCGATCTTAGAAGGGTGGGTTTGGAGGCGTGGGAGTGAGGAGAGTGAAGGGGAGTTGAACTGTTCACCTTGGGCTCTTCTCTACTGCTTATAGTATATGTCTTAAATATGTATTACTTTTGCAATTTTATTTTTAAAAGACTCTTATATGGTTTTCCAATAATGGGAGGGCAGGGAAGAAAGACAATAGTAAGAATAATAATCTCATACATTCCTCCTAGCACATTACAGTTCAAAAGTATAATCACTCTTTTGTGATGAGTTGGGTCAGTATTATTCTCATTTTATAAGCAAAGAAACTGAAGCTCCAAGAAGCAAACAAACAGCAAGATAATCAGGACTGATCACATGTAGACTTGAGTTCCAGGCTTCCAACTTCTAACCCTCTGACCTTAGCATCCTTTCTGTGATTCCATGCTTCAGAAATAAATCCCAGAGAAGCAGGATTCGGATGTCCCAGAAAACACTGATTTCCACCTGCCATGGCTTTTCCTGTCCTCAGCCACCCACACTGGAGGCATGGAAAAGTACCCCGGGGAGCCTGCTCCCACAGGAGAAGGGGAGAAGCAGAGCTGGGCAACTGACCTTCAAGGAGGCCAGTGGTGATAATGGGTCCACTTAGCAAGCAGGCCCCTCCCCTGGGAGCTCTGTGGTCTGAGGCTCCCTGTCTGCCAGTATGTGAGTTGAATGAAGGGGAGAGGCAGTCTGAGAGTGACCTGGCTAGAAGTGTGTGAGGGAAGAGGAGAAAACACAATCACTGATCATTGAAAATGCAACATGAAGCACGAAGCTTAGCAGCTAAAGTTAGCTCCCAGTCCAACCCTAATCACCAACTCTGGGCCGGAAAGGGTTAACCAACCATCACCACTGAGTTTGGGCCTCAATTCCCCCTTGCCTCCAGGCAGAATTCTTCAGAGCACAGCAGAGAGATAGTAAACAGCTCAAGCTCCATCAGAGCCCCCATAAAACACCACACTGGCTGAATCCGAGAGAATCTTTTAAAGGTCATTTGTGTACCTGGCTTCCACACTGTACACCTCTCTACCACTCTCCACTATATCTCCAGTGCTTGTTGGGCAGGTGTGGGAGGGGTGCATCTTCCTGGCCTCTGTATCCCCCACAGCGCCTTGCCTTCAACTGGCATAAAAACACCTCCATAAATGTATATCAAAGTAAAAGGAATGAACACCATCAAAGATGGTGATGGCCAATAATTATTCCATTTAATTAATTAATGTCATCAATTATATACATTATATATTATATGTTATAAGCATAACATATTACATTTCATCAATTTTATGTTTCTATATATTTTTAATTTATAACGCATTTGTTTATTTACAGCTCTTTGTTTGTTTGTTTGTTTGTTTGTTTGTTTTTTGAGACAGGGTCTGACTCTGTCACCCAGGCAGGAGTGCTGTGGCACAATCACGGCTTACTGCAGCCTTGACCTCCCAGGCTCAAACGATCCTCCCACCTCAGCCTCTTGAGCAGCTGGGACTACAGGTGCTTGCTACCATGGCTGGCTAATTTTGTATTTTTCATAGAGACAGGGTTTTTCTGTATTGCCCAGGCTAGTCTCGAACTCCTGGGCTCAAACAGTCCTGAACCACCCACCTCGGCCTCCCAAAGTGCTGGGATTACAGGCATGAGCCAGCATGCCCAGCCTACAGCTAATTTTTTATGAAGTTTGTGAAATAGAAACTAACCCTTACTACTCCATTTTACGGATGCAGACACTAAGCCCTACAGAGGTAAAGGAATTGTGGCCTCAGGCTGCACCATGAGTAAGGGGAAGCCTGGAGTCTAGAAATGTGACTCAGAGTTAGCACTGCTGCCCATACGACTTTGGAAGGACAGTGTGTTTCTCCAGCAGAAAGTGTAGAGCCATAATTAATCAGTAAGAGGTTTCCCAGGGAAGGATGGGGTAGTCAGAGTGGTGGGTTCAGAGCTACGTTTGATAGGGAATTATTTGGAGTTGTTAAGGTAAAGAATGAACCCGTGAGGTGTTTTTATCTGATGAAAAATCTATCAAACCACACTTATGATTTGTGCACTTTTTTGTATGTAGGTTATGCTTCAATAAAAATTAAATTAAAAAGAACGAGTGAGCAAATGGTCCCCGAGGCCCCGGTGCTGTCTTATATAGAAGGATGACTGGTTAATGCTTTTGCCTCCCAGTGGGATAGGAGAAGACAGGTGTTCGCTCCCTTGGAATCTCTCCCTGCTCCACAGCATCCTCCACACTGGCACCAAGCTGTCATCCTGAAATAAGGGCCCAATCAGGTCCTCCTCTGCCAACAACTCCTCAGTGGGTTCTTGTTACCTGCAGAATAAATTCCACACTCCTTGGCAAAGCCAGTCACATTCTGTGCCTACGCAGCTTTCCAAGCTAACCTTTCATAGGAGAGGGGGCAGAGGTAGTAATTGAGCATGGAGACCCTGGGCTCAACCATCTCCTGGCCATGTGACCTTGGGCAGGTCCCTGAACCACATCTGTAGAATAGGAGTGATGGTAAGGTACCAAAGTAGAGGTCACGGTGAAGGGAGCAGAGATTATGTACATCAAACATATAAAACAATGTCACATATCCGCTTAACTCTCATTGAATGTTTGCAATCACTTTCCATTTTTCATCTGACTAACCTGACACCTTAGATTATTTCCTCACCATTCTGTGACCATAGGATCATACTCTTCCCCTCCTATTCCTGCATCTTCTCTACCCACCAAATTCTCCCCTTGTCTCTAAGATGAACTCAACTGCCATTCCTCTGGAAAGGCTCTTTCCAGCCCCTCCCTACCAATGTGAAACTTCTCCACCCTATCTTGTGGTCCCATAGTGCTTTGTGCCTCCACGGGAGCACTTATTCTGTGGCACTTACTCTGTGCCACATTCGTTCTTCAGTAGGGGACTTTGCCAAACATCACTGCTGCATAAACATCTTGCTCATTTCCAGGGACCTCCCACTGAGTGATGGGCACTTTACACATTGGAGAGGACAGCACCTGAGATGATTGTCCAGCATGTGAACATCCCAGCCCCTTTCTCTGAGACATGTCACTGTCCCCAGCAATTATTTTGTGCAGTGCAACTTCAATCCCACTTCCCAAGCCACTGTTGATAGGGCTAGGGCTGAGCAACCGATCCAAGCTAGCCTGATCAGTATATGCAGTCCTGGGAATCATAAGTGGACGGAACAGCTGCTGCCGGTCTGGCCAGCACTGCCCCATCCCTGCCTATTGTGGGTGGAATTGTGTTCTCTTTCCACCAGATAATGTTGAAGTCCTAATCCCTAGCACGTGAATGTGACCTTATTTGGAAATGAAGTCTCTGGAAATAGATGATCCAGTTAAGATGAGATCATTAGGGTGGGCCCTAATCCAACACGACCAGTGTCCTTTATAAAAAGGGGAAATCCAGACACAGAGCCCGACATGTACAAAGAGAAGATGATAAGAAGACACAGGGGAAACACCGTCTATAAACCAAGGAACCCCGAGGCTACCAGACACTAGGAGAAAGGCAGGGAAAAGATTTTTCCTCACAGCCTTCAGAAGGAGCCAACCCTGCTGATACCTTGATTTCAGACTTCTAGCCTCCAGAACTGAGACACTAAATATCTGTTCTAAGCCACCTAGTTTGTGATACTTTGTTACAGCAGTCCTAGGATACCCTCCTTTTGGTGAGCTTCTCCTCTCTTCTCAAGCGTGTGGTTCCAGAAGAAGTTACTCCTTTCCTCCTCCCCTGTGGTCATTGTCATTGTCGTCGTCATCATCATCATCATCGTCAACATCATCATCATCATAACTAACCCATGGGGAGCCTAACTTTGTGCTGGGCACTATTCTAAGCAGTCTAAATTTAATCTTTATAAAATCTATGGGATGGGTCCTGTTGATATCCCTACTTAACAGACAAGAACACTGAGATATAGAGAGATTTAAGTGCCAAGAGTCCCAGAGCTAATCAGTAAAAGAACCAGGATTTAAACCCAGGCAGTCTGACTTCAGAGCCTATGAGGAGTAGAAACATGTCCCAAGCAGGATCAAGTAGAGTTCTAAGGGTTCTTTTAAAAAAATTGAAATTTGGGGAAGAAGAGTCAAGCCTCTTAGATACATCAGTCGTCATCAGGGGTTCATAGCCTTCAACATGTGTAAAGGGCAGGTCTGTATTAAAGAAAGGATGCTCACAGTCAGAGAAGAGAAATGGGGATATGAATGATATCCAGTCCCTGTCACCCTCTGTCAAGGAGGCTTAGTCCCAGCCCTGCCCTTTCCAAGGCTTGTTTATAAGATCCCATAAATTATGGTTTTGTCCAAGCTAGTTATGTTGGGTTTTCATCATTTGCAAGCAGAAGATCCTGGACCAGCACACCTGCAAATTACAAACTGGGACTGAAAGACTCCATTTCTATTGGGAGTGGTCTTTTGAGTGGCAGGGATAAAAATAAACCTTGGCTCCTTTGAGACAGGGATCTCCTGCAAGAGACTGGGTATCAGACAAAGCTGGGCTCTGCAGCCGGGGAGGAGGCAGTAAATGCCAAGAAAAGCAGAGAGGGGATGGAGAGAGAGCACGCTGTGGAGTCCTGAGAGTTTTCCAGTTCTGAGGCTTGGCTGCGTTCTCCCTGAATCCTTGTGATCAATACCCCCTTTTTGGTTTAAACTGGCACAAGTTGGATTCAGTAGGTTGCATGCAAAGAATCATAAATAATACACATGCAATAGGAACTCAATAACTGTTAAATAGAATGGAAGGTTTTTAAGTGAGGCAGTAAGTAAGATGGAGATTATTTCTCAGGAATATTGCTCTGGAGCCTGTATGACTGAGAGATGAGGTGGCAGAGTGCAGACAGGGGCAGAGATTATAAAGATACCCACGGAGGGGAGCATGAGAGGGGAGAGGCCAGAGTGGCTAAGAAGGGAAGTGGGGGTGCCAAAGGGAAGGACTTGGTAGAATTCCACAACCAAGGAGATATGGGAGTAACAAGAAAGGGGATGTCAAAGATGACTGGGAATTTGTGACTGATTTCCAGAAGGAAGGATGATACCATTAATAGGAGGGAAGTCAGGAGAGAAGATGAGCGGGCTCTGGCTCTAACACACTGTTGCTGAGCTGAGGCACCAGTGACAGAGCTAATTAGCGTTAACTGAACAGAAAGAAATGGGGCCTGGTGTTCGGGAGAGAAGTCAGCTGCTGAATTAGAAATTCAGGGGTTCCCCTTAGCTGAGAGCTGAGGCTTGAGAGAGGCTGAGGCAGCCCAGGGAGAGCGCAGAGGAAGAAACCAGGGGAGACACATTATTTAGGAAGTTAGAGACTAAATAACCTAAAAAATAAAGAAAGAGCAGTGGGAGAGGTGGGGCAGAAATGTAGCATGTGCAACATAGAGGAAATCGAGGAAGGAGAGGGTTTTCAGAAGAGGATCCTGGTGAATGGTACCCAAAACTGCACACAGGCCAAACAAGGACATTCTCAGGGGACTGAGACCAGGCGATTTAACTCACTGAGGAGGAGACGGTGGGAAACCTCCACGGGAGCGGCAAGTCAGTGATGAGGGTGGAAGACAGATGGGAAGGCCTTGCGGCAAGGAGGCTGCAAGTCATTTAATGCCACAGTGGTCTCCAGCTGTTTTTGCCTTCTCAGGGAGTGGTGACAATGATTTTACAACTAGGAAAATACCTGGATGGCCTGTTTGATGAGAAAGGTTGAAGACTCCAGGACATAACCTGGATATGCCGGTGAGGTCATGAGAAACCTGAGCTACGCTGCCTAATAACAGGGCAGGGGTTGAGGGGTTGGGGCCGTGGATTGGGAGTGGAGGTTAGCAGCCGCCACATTAGTAGAGGGAGAAGATGTGGAGTGGTATCAGCCAGGACGCTTGTTTGTAAACAACAGAAACCAACCCTGACCCTAGCTAACTTAAGCAGAAAAGAAACTCACAGGGAAGGCTCACAGAATCCAGGAGAAGGCTGGGTGCGGTGGCTCACACCTGTAATCCTAGCACTTTAAGAGGCTGAGGTAGGAGGATTGCTTGAGCCCAGAAGTTCGAGACCAGCCTGAGCAACATAGTAAGACCCCCATCTCTACTAAAAATACAAAAAATTAGCCAGGTGAGGTGGCACGGGCCTGTAGTCCCAGCTACTCGGGTGGCTGAGGTGGGACGACGGCTTGAGCCCGGGAGGTCAAGGCTGCAGTGAGCCATAATGGTGCCATTACACTGCAACCTGGGCAATGGGAGTGAGACCTCTCTCAAAAAAAAAAAAAAAAAAAAAAAAAAAAAAAAAATCCAGGAGAGGTATATTAGCTATTATGGTACACAACAAATTACCCCAAGGCTTACAGCCAAAAATTAACACACATTCATTATCTCATAATTTCTGCTGTTAAGGATTAGGGAGCAATTTAGCTGGGTAGTTCTGGTTTGGGGTCTCTCATTAGGCTGTAGTCAGGATGTCCGGTGGGCTTCAGTCTTCTGAAGTTTGACTAGGGCGGGAGGAGCTGCTTCCAAGATGTCTTACTCACTGGGATGCCAATAGGAAACCTCATCACTTCACTGGCTATTGGCATGGGGCTTCATTCTCACAGGCAGGACTCTCCATAATCCCACCTGAGAGTCCTTAGGACATGAAAGGCGACTTCTCCCATGTGGGCAGTCCGAGAGACAGAAAGGAGGAAGCCGCAGTGCCTCTTCTGGCCTGGTCTCACAGGTCACACATGGTCACTTCTGCCATATTCCTTTTTTTTTTTTTTTTTTTTGAGACAGAGTCTCACTCTGTCGGCCAGGCTGGAGTGCAGTGGCACGATCCCGGCTCACTGCAACCTCCACCTCCTGGGCTCAAGCAATTCTCTTGCCTCAGCCTACCGAGTAGCTGGGATTACAGGCGGGTGCCATCATGCCTGGCTAATTTTTGTATTTTTAGTGGAGACAGGGTTTCACCATGTTGGCCAGGCTGGTCTTGAACTCCCAACCTCAGGTGATCCGCCCACCTAGGCCTCCCAAAGTGCTGGGATTACAGGCGTGAGCCACCACGCCTGGCCCACATCTGCCACATTCTTTTCATGAGAAGTGAGTCACTAAGTCTAGCCCATCCTCACAGAAAGGGGAATTAAGCCCCAGTTCTTACAGGTGAGAAGTATCAAAGAATTTGTGGACATATACTAAAATTAGAACTGTCCAGGAAAGTTGGAGAATGAGACTTGAAAAACAGAAAGCTGGACAGCCGGTGCCCCAGCCAAGGCCACACCAAGGAGTAGCCTGCTCAGGGCTGGACACCCTAGGCCATGTTGCCCAGACATGGGTGCCCCTCTTATAAACTATAAACATTCCTTCCGTTATTCATAGCACTCCCTCCAAAGATACAGTCACTGGCCTAGGCAGCTGGTTGGCTGAGTTTAGATCACTGTGCCCAACCCTCAGTTGCAATATGGCCTTTGGGGATGCTGCAAATATGAGGCAGGATTCTGACTGTCACCAAGACCTGCATGGTTGCGGGTCTGCCAAACACACATACATCCACAGGTACCACTAGAGCAATCCCCATCACAGAAGGGTTTCTGTGTGATTCTCCAACCCCAGATGGGTGTCCAGCAATTCAATTCAATTCTAACACTGACTCCCAGAGTTAGTGTAGACCCCAAAGGTTAAGGGGCCGCCTCATGTTTGTGTCAGCACAGGATGAAAACAAACCAAAGTGCCAGTATCTCTAGCTCCAATATCTTGTTTCCACTGAGATGTGTATGCCTTGGTGGAAACGAGATATGGGAGCTAGAGATGACAAAGGAAAACATCTCATCCCCGGGAGCCCCCAGAATCCCACTGTGAGAGTCCTCGATTGAGACTGTCCAAAGGCATTTAGTGGGGAGAAGGTGTTGAGTTGCTTCCCATCATAAGTGGGAAAAGGTTTTGAGTCATTTAAATTTAACTATTAACAGAAGGGTGACCCCACAAGATAGAGGATCTGAGGATATCCTGGATGCTGACATTTGGCTTTAAATATAAACTTGGAGTCTTCAGTAATGTGAATGTTATTGTTAAGGAAGAAAATGATGTCTTCTAAGGTCAGCCCTAGATTTGGTTATAGCAAGTCAATGTGTTTTTGTTGTTGTTGTTTTAAATGAGCTAGAGCCTGGGACCTTGTAGGTAAAATCAGTTGGAGAGCTAAGTTATGAGAAAAAATGGGGAAAGTGAAAAAAATACAGACACATTGGAGATATAGTTCTCAAGGGAGACCTTCTGAGTAGGATGAAGTTCAAATGCACTACCACAGGGTCATATGGTTTCACTTAGGGTCCATGAAAGAGGCCCAAAAGCACAGGTCCTGGAACTGGGTAGAGTTTGTCTGGGGGACTCCAGCCACATGAGGGGGTGCTCATAATTCTAACTAAAGGCCAAGGGGTGGGCCTGCAGGACTACAGGGTTAAACAGCTCACCAGCAGGAGTCAGGATGGGTAGGTGGAAAGGAGGGCAAGATGGTCAGAAGAGATAAGGACCCAGGCTGGAGAGGACAGGCAGAAAGCACACATACCAACTTAAGAACTGGGCTTTGTAATGTGATGTTTTCTTAATGAAATGTCAGAGGCAGGCCCTACAAATGAGTCTATGATGAATGTCCAATCAATGTCCAATAATGAGTTACTAATTATTGTTCAATAACCAACCACACGCTTCCTAGGCCTGCCCTGAAACAAAGGTTGACTGTTGTCACGGTCAGTCCCTCCTGGGGAGATGGGCTGCTCACCCAGTTTCATTCTCCTGAAGCTGTCCTTCCATATGCCCACTTTTGGAAGGATGTAGCCTAACCCAGGTCTGTGACAGTTCTTTTTTGTCTTAAAATTACTTGATCAGTTTGTTCCACTGTTTGTCTATATTCGTGTTGACAGGGTTTCCTTATCTGTGTTGTCAAACCCTCTTGCTACAGTTCATTTCAGACATTTAATGAACTCTTACTATGTGCCAGGCACTGGGGATATCAAGATAAATGAAGTAAACCAGATGCCGTGCTATCTTTGTCCTTAAGAGTTAACACCGTGTGTGCGTGTGTGTGTGTGTGTGTGTGTGTGTGTTGGGATATGGGTATTGGAGTGGTTGAGAAACTGGAAGTTGTAGGAAAATATAATATTTTGTAAAGAGGACTATCAAAGAAGAGCTAAATATCCATCCAGTACAAATGCTAGCTAGATATTTTACACAGATAATCTCATTTACTCATCAATATAACTCTGTAAAGAAAGTACTGTTACTATTCCCATTTTCCGGAAGGGGGATGTGAGGTCATGTCACTTCTCTAAGGCCACACAGCTAGTAAGTGGCAGAGCCAGAGCTCGTATCCATGCCTTTATAAGGCCAGTTTCTTTTAATTGTAGTAAATACACATAGCATAAAATTTACCATAACTATTTTTAAAAGTACATTCAGTAATATTAAGTACATTCACATTGTGGTACAACCAAACTCCAGAATGCTTTTTATCTCGCAAAATAGAAACCCTATACTTATTAAACATCTACTTCCTATTTTCCCATTTGTTTCTCCCCTGACTCCTGGCAACCACCATTCTAGTTCCTGTCTCTATGAATTTGACAATCCTTGGTAATTCATAAGTGGAATCATACAGTGTATGCCTTTTTGTGACTGGCTTATTTCACTTAGAATAATGTCCTCAAGGTTCATCCATGTTGTAATTTGTATCAGAATTTCTCTCCTTGAAGGATGACTAATATTCCATTGCATACCGTATTTTGTTTATCCAGTCATTTGTCAGTGGACAGTTGCATTGCTTCCACGTTTTGGCTCTTGTGAATAATGCTGAATGAATATGGGTATACAAATATCTCTTCAAGACACTTCTTTCAATTCTTTTGGATATATGCTCAGAAGTGGAATTGCCAGGTCATATGGTATTTCCACGTTTAATTTTTAGAGGAACTGTCATGCTACTTTCCATAGTGACTGCACCGTTTTACATTCCCACCAACTGTGTACAAGGGTTCCGATTTTTCCACCCATTGCCAGCACTTATTATTTCTTCATTTCTTATTTATTTTTTTCCTCCCTCCCTCCTTTCTTTCTTTCTTTCTTTCTTTCTTTCTTTCTTTCTTTCTTTCTTTCTTTCTTTCTTTCTCTCTCTCTTTCTTTCTTTCTTTCTCTCTCTCTTTCTTTATTTCTCTCTCTCTCTTTCTTTCTTTCTTTCTTTCTTTCTTTCTTTCTTTCTTTCTTTCTTTCTTTCTTTCTTTCTTTCTTTCTTTCTTTCTTTCTTTCCTTCCACTATAGCAGCCATCCTAATAGGTATGAGGGGGTGTCTCCTTGTTGTTTTGGTTTTCATTTCCCTAATGATTAGTGATGTTGAGCATATTTTCATATGCTAGTTGTATATTTTCTTTGGATATGTGTATTCAAGTCCTTTGCTTATTTTTAAATGGTGTGTGTGTGAGAGAGAGTGAGAGAGTTCTTTCTATATTCTGGATGTTAACCCGTTATTAGATATATCATTTGCAAGTATTTGCTCCCATTCTGTAGGTTGCTTTTTTACTCTGTTGATTGTGTCCTCTGATGTACACAAGTTTTAAATTTTGACACAATCCCATTTACCTATTTTTACTTTTGTTGTTTGTGCCTTTTGTTTCATATTTAAGAAATAATTGCCAAATCCAATATCATGAAGATTTTCTACTGTGTTTTCACCAAGAGTTTTATAGTTTTAGCTCTTATATTTAGGTCTTTGATCCATTTTGAGTTAATGTTTGTATATGGTATGAGATAAGGGTCCAATTTTATTCTTTTGCCTATAGACGTCTAGTTCTCCTGACACCACTTTTTGGTTCTCCATTGTTAGCCACTTTTAAGTCTACCATTTAGTGGTATTAAGAACATTCACGTTGTTGGGCAACCATCACCATTATTCATCTCCAGAACTTTTTATCATGCTACACTGGAACTCTGTACCCATTAAACAATAGCTCCCTCCCCCTGGCCCCTGGAGACCAGGTTTCTATGTTCTGTCTCCATGAATTTAACCCAGTCTTTGTTCTTGAGGACCATGTTCTACATGGGAAATTGTAAGAGCACAGAGCAGGGACACTTAGCTCTGGACTGGTGGGGTGTCAGTAAGAGAATGACAAGTGTAAGAAGAGGCTTTTGAAGGAGTGGTGCTCAAGCTGGGTAGGTACCAGCCAAGCAAGGAAGTGAGGGAGGAGCTACATGTCAGCAGCTGGGATGAGCGGAAGCAAAGGCTTGTGAGGCAGCTTGGGGTATTCTGGGCACCACGAGCTGTCCTGGTCAGTCCCTCTCGGGGGTGTGAACTGCTTGCCCAGGCATTGAGGTTACTGAATTATTTCCCAGCTGTTTCTTCTTTGGGATCCCCCGTTCCTTTCACCTTCCCTGTTCAGAGCTGACTTTTCTTTCCTTCCATCTCATTCCTCCTCTTTTTAAAAATCTTGAACTTCTTTGTGAAATGTAACATATGTACCTTGTATTATTAGTCCATTCTCGCACTGCTGTAAAGAAATACCAGAGACTGGGTGATTTACAAGAAAAGAGGTTTAATTGGCTCAGGGTTCTGCAGGCTGTTCAGGAAGTATGGCAGCATCTGCTTCTGGGGAGGCCTCAGGGAGTTTTTACTCATGGTGGAAGGCAAAGCGGGAACAGGCATCTTCACATGGCCAGAGCAGGAGGAAGAGAGAAAGGGGGGAGGTGCCACCCACTTAAACAACCAGATCTCACGAGAACTCACTGACTATACAGTACCAAGGGGGGATGGTGCTAAACCATTCATGAGACCACCCCCATGATCCAATTGCCTCCCACCAGGCCCCACCTCCAACACTGGGGATTACAATTTGACATTTGGGTGGGGCAACAGATCCAAACCATATCTTACCTTATAATCCATGGATGTGTGTGATTAATTCTCACAGTGTAAACATGCCCGTGTGCCCCAATTCAGACGCGGAATCTTACCAGCACCCCAAGAGACCCCTTCCGGTGACTACTGACATCCTTCCCCCAAGGGTAACCACTATTTTGACTTCTAACAAAATAGACAACCTTCGCCTCATGTTGCTCATATAAACGAATCCTACAGAATATACTCGTCTATATCTGGCTTCTTTGGTTCAACATTCCTCCTTTTTTTCTGGGCCGATTCTTATCTTGCCTGAATGTCAGAAAATGGTCATTGTGCTAGTCCTCATCCCAGCTGAGATGATGGAGGGGAACTGGCTACACAAATGTAAGGTGGTGTCACAATTCGCAATAAACTGCAAGACAAGAAGTGTCTCTGGCCTGGCCCCGCGGGGCTGCTGCTGGAAAATGGATGGTGCCCATTGAGGGCTCTAATGGAGGAGGGACAGTGCTTGCCCTGTGCTATTCTCCTAATATTTCAAGGAGAGTGAAGTGAGAATTGGTAAGCATTCCCAGAAGGGCCACAAATTGCATTTTAGCTTGTTTCAATTGCAGAATGAAATGGCTTGTTTTCTTGGAAATTTTTATTCCACCCCCCTCAGTCCCTTGCCCTCTGTTTCCCTGGCTCTCAGGTGCATAGCTTCCTTCCTCCCTTCCTCCCTTCAACTCTTGCCCCTTTTGGCAGTTACATTTCTGCAGAGTTTAGCCCTCCCTGGACCCAGGAACTTTTAGCCAGTCTTGAACTTGGAAGATACAAGAGCTACAAGGAATCCTGATGATTAGCTGATTCATACCACCCTTAAATGTTTAGACTTAAGAAAAAGACTGAGAGATAGTGTATATAAAGTGTAAAATATTGGTATAGAGTTTAGATAATAAATCAATTCAGCTGGAATAATACATTAATTTTAACACATGTTAAATGTCATGTAACTACCGTTGAATCAAGATACAGGTTGGGCATGGTGGCTCATATCTGTAATCCCAGCACTTTGGGAGGCCAAGTCAGGCGGATATCACTTGAGCCCAGGAGTTCAAGACAAGCCTGGGCAACAGAGCAAAGCCCTGTCTCTACTAAAAATACAAAATTAGCCCAGTGTGGTGGTGTGCGCCTGAGGTCCCAGCTACTCGGGAGGCTGAGGTGGGAGGATGGCTTGAGTCCGGGAGGTGGAGGTTGCAGTGAGCTGAGACTGCATCATTGCATTCCAGCCTGGGCGGCAGAGTGAGACTCTGTCTCAAAACAGAGAAACAAAAAAGCAAGATGCAGAGCGTTTCCAGTACCTGGAAGGTTTACTCATGCTTTCCCCACAGTCCGTCTCTATTCCTCATCCACTTGTTTTCTTTTATCACCACAGATTGTACTTGCTTGTTCTTGAACTTTAGATAAATGGAATCATACAGTATATATTATTTTGTGTCTGGCTACTTTTGCTCAACATCGGGGTTTTGAGATTCATCCACGTTGTTGTATATAATCAGTAGTTTGTTCTCTCTCTCTCTCTCTCTGTCTCTCTTTTTTGCAGAATATGCTATCATTAATTTATCTCCTCTCCTGTTCTGACAGTTGGGTTGTTTCTGGTTTGGGCTGCTGTACCAATTTGTTAGGGCTGCCGTAACAGACCACCATAGACTGGGTGGCTTCAATGACAGAGGTTTGGTGTTTTTTTTTTAATTATTCTGAAAGCTAGAAATCCATGATCAAGGTTTTGGCAGGGTTGATTTCTTCTGAGGTCCTCTCTCCCTGGCATGTCGCTGGCCATCTGTCTTCTCTCTGTGTCTTCACACGGGCTTTCCTCTATATATGTGTCCTACTGTCCTCTTTTTATAAGGATACCAGCCATGTGGGATTAGGGTCCACTACAATGACCTCGTTTAACCTTAATTACCTCTTTAAAGTCTCTAAGTACAGTCATATTCTGATGTAGTAGGGGTTAGTTAGGACTTCAACATATGAATTTGGGGGGACACAAGTCCATAACAGCTTCTATGAATAAAGCTGCCATGAATATTTTGGCACAGATTTTGTACATGTACAGTTGTCCAAAGTAGGTGAGCCAATTTACACTCCCACAGCAATGTGTGAGTGTTCTAGTAGCTCTGCATCCTCACCAACCATTTCATTTTACAAATGAGCAACAGAGACCCACAGAGAGGTGCAAAGCTCACTTTCCCATGTGCAGATCATAAGTTCGAGGTTGCAGAGCAGAGCGTGCCAAGGAAGTCCTGTCCCAAAACTGCTTTAGGAATTTCTGACACTTCCCAACACATTACATCGCTCAATCATTCAGTCATTCATCAAAAAGAACATTGAGAACCATCTGTGGCTCCGTCCTGTGCTAGGCCCTGGAAGCAAGGTGATGAACAGAGAGACAGGAAACTGACATTCAGGCTGGAGCAAAAGACAATGAACACAAGGACTCAGTAAGTCTTGTGGATTGTAGTAGGTGCTAGGCAAAAAAGCAACAGAACCTAAGCAGAAGTTGGGATAGAGAAAAAGGAGCTCGGCCGTGGGGAAAGTAAACTCACCTGTAGATGGACTGCTCTTGAAGGGCCTCTCTGAGAGGCCATGGATAGCAGAACCCTAAAGGATTCCAAGGCGCCAGCCAGACAAAGGCCTAGGAAATTGCTGAGGCAAAGAATTTAGGAGGAGCACAAGCCCTGAGGTAGGAGCAGCTCTGGAGAGGGGAGGAATGAGGAAATGATGGTCTGTGTATCTGAACCCAGTGGACAGGGGTTGGGGGAGGCAGGAGATGAGGTCTACCAGGCGAGGTCCAAGACCATGCAGGGCTTGCAGGTTGTGGGAAGAGTTTGGATTTTATTCTAAGGGTAATGGGAAACCACTGGAGAGTTTCAAGGGAGGGGCAAGCAAGATCCAACTGACATTAACAAATGGATGGTATGGGGGAGAAGCAGGCACACTCCTTCAGAGACTGTTACCCTTTCCTAGGTAATAGTCACTGACATGTCAGCAACTTAGACTCGGGAGGAGATGGAAGAGATATATTTTGGAGGTAAAACTGACAGGATGTGGTGAGGGGTTGGATGGGCCTGTTGGGAATAGGAAGTCAGTGATGGATAACTTCTAAGTTTTGAGCTTTGACTCTCCTGACAGAAGGCAAGGACTTTTCAGCTATAACTTACCAACCTCTGACTGTGCAGTTCTCTTGTTCATCTCACTACTGGATATCTTGAGCCTCAGGACATAGTAAGTGTTCAATAAACATTCTCGAATGTATAAACTGACTGCATGCATGAATGCTTTAGCACAGCAGGGCCCAACCTTTTTGGCACCAGGGACCAGTTTTGTGGAAGACAAGTTTTCCACAGACAGTGGGGGGACAGGGGATGGTTTTGGGGTGAAACTGTTCTACCTCAGATCATCAGCATTAGATTCTCATAAGGCACCCACAGCCTAGATTCCTTGAATGTGCAGTTCACAACAGGATTCACACTCCTATGACAATCTAATGCCACCACTGGTCTGACAGCAGGCAGAGCTCAGGCAGTAATGCTCGCTGGCCCACCGCTCGCCTCCTGGTTCCTAACAGGCCACAGACTGTCCAGAGGCCCAGGGTTTGGGGACCCCTGCTTTAGAACATGGAATGGGTTAAATAGTTTTTCTCTTTTGAAAATGTTTACCCAGGTAAAATTTGCATAACATCAATTAACCATTGTAAAGTGCACAGTTTACTGGCATTTAGCACACTCACAATGTTGTGGAACCATCATCTATCTAGTTCCAAAATGTTTTATCACCCCTGAAGGAGTCCCTATACTCATTAAGCAGTCATTCCCCATTCCTTCCTCCCCACCCCCAGCCCTGGGCAACCACTACTATGCTTTCTGTCTCTGTGGATTTACCTATTCTAAATATTTCATAAGATGTAATCACATCATATGTGACTTTTTGTGTCTGACTTCTTTCATTAGCATACATTTCTGAGATTCATTCATTGCAGCATGTGTTATGTTAGCATTTTATCCCCCCTGCTCCTTTTTTTTTTTTTTTTTTTTTTTTTGAGACAGGGTCTCACTCTGTGGCCTAGGCTGGGGTGCAGTGGCATGAGCTCAGCTCACTGCAGTCTCCATAACCCAGGTTCAAGTAATCCTCCTGCCTTAGCCTCCCAAGTAGTTGGAACTACAGTTCCTTGCCACCACACCGGCTATTTTATTTTTATTTTTAGCAGAGATGAGGTCTCACTATGTTGCCCAGTCTGGTTTCAAACTCCTGGTATTACATGATCCTCCTGCCTCAGCTTTCCAAAGTGTTGGGATTACAGTCATGAGCTGCCCTGCTGGGCCATTTTATTCCTTTTAATAGCTAAATAACATTCCATTAGATGGATGTATCACACTTTGTTTATCCATTCATCCTTTGACAGACGTTAGAGTTGTTTCCACCTTTTGGTTATTGTAAATAGTGCTGCTGTGAACACTGGTGTACATGCATTTGTCTGAATATCTGTTTTCAACTCTTTTGGGTATTTACCTAAGAGTGGAATTGCTGGTCAAATGGTAATCTATGTTTAAGTTTTTGAGGAGCCACCAAATTGTTTTCCAACAGCTCAATAATGTTTTACTGAAGTTAAATAGAATAAGCAGCGGGGAGTCTGGGAGGCAGGAATGAGGGCTTCTCCTGTCCTTCACAGGCAGCACTGGACTCTGCCATTTACCGGCTGTGTGATCTGGGTCAACGTACTTAAATTCCCTGGACTGCCTCCTAATCCTCAAAGTGGAGAAAATAAAACCTAATTTCTGTGAGCTGCGTGAGATACTGTTTCTGAAGCTCCAGGCACAGAGTAAGCCCCCGTGCATTAATTGCCTTTCCTTACTCCCTGACCTTGCCTTTTCACACTTCACTCGCTGCCACGTGGCGTCGGAGGCCAGTCCGCACCCGCAGCCCCCAGCTGAGCCAGGCTGCAGACTACAACTCCCAGCGAGCACTTCTTCCCGGCCGCCTCTCCCCGGCTGCTGCGCATGCTTTGGCAGACGTGGCACCGGGAACTCGGAGGCGGGGAGCGGCTGGGAAGTAGCCGTGGTGGTTGGCCGAGGTGTAGCTAGCAGGCGGGCGGGCGGGCGCGGGCGCCGGAGTGGAGAAAGGAGCCAGCGGTGGGCAGCGGCTGCGGGGATGGCGCGGGCTGGGCCGGCATGGCTGCTGCTGGCAATCTGGGTGAGACTGTGGGGCAGGGGTCCGGGCTGGGCCGGCACGTGTGCCCCGCGTGCCCTTCTGCGCTCTCTGCTCCAGCTCTCTCCAGGACGTGAGGGAAGCTGCCCCGGGGCACCGGGATGAGGGCGTGCATGCCAGGCAGGCGGGCACCGGGTGCTACGCGGGAGACAGCGGGAGTCCCGGTGCCCTCCCCGCCAAGCGCTCCCGGGCGCAGGGGCAGGAGGCAGCTGTGGGGCGCCGGGCGATCCCTGGCAGGGTGCTTACGCCACGGCCACAACTTTGCGGGGATGCAGGTCGGGGCACAGCCACCAGCTCAGGCGGGACGCCGGCGGGCTGCGGGTGTGCTCAGCCCCAGACTCCGAGCCCTGCACCTGTGTGAGTGCGGGGTGGGATGGGGGTGCTTACTACCTGCACTGCCGGAAACCTTGGTTTAGGGCCACCTTGTTCTTGGTTTCGGCCCCAGGCGTCTGGGAAACTGCGGGCCACCACCTGGGCCTCCGCCCACAGGCCAGGCTCGGTGGGCTGGGTGGGGTCGACGCAGCCCGCCCCTGCTGAGGAGCTGCTCCTACACCCAACTGAGGGGCTGGCTCGAGCCTCAGCCACTTTCTAGCCGTGTGACGCGCCGGTTCATTTAATGTATCTGAGCTAGTCTCCTCATCCATGATATAGAAAGGCAAAGGTACCCCCACAGGGTGGTTCTGAGGGTCGGATGAGGTCTCAGAGAAAGAAGCTGTGTAAACTGCAAAATCTTACGAAAGTGGAAAAGGAGTGGGCTCCAAGAGGAGTTTGCTACACTTGGTGGAGGGACTCCAGGCATCCCTGAGAGAGGTCGGAATGGGTGTGCCTGCTGGCCCAGGACTGGGGTTTGGCCTTCGTGTCGCTGTGGATGTGTGATGGGATATTGTGGCCATCTTTTCCATAACTTATGCCCTCCCTTATTTTAGGACCATCCTGGCTCCTTTTCTCCTGAAGTTCCAGGGAACTTCCTGCTCCTGGCACCCTCCCCAACCCAGATTTTCCCGTTATTTTCCATTTGGGTGTGGCAAGGACACTGGGCAAAGAGGAGGAGAAAAGGAGTGTGGGTTGAGTTGCTTGAAACACTTCCATCTCCCAATACCCTGGATCACCAGTGAGGAGTGGCCTGGGACTCTCTGGTTGGAAGCGGCTGGGGAAGGAAGCCCCCTGTTCTCTTAGGTCTGTGTTCTCACTCTCGGGGAGAACCAGGCTGGAGTGGGGCAGTGTCACTTCATTGCGTCTGGGTTTGTTGAACGCTATTTTGCCATCAGTCCCCTGGAGCCAGTTGGTCTGGACGGGTCTCTGGGCCAGGAGAAGGGAGCTATCTTCTGCAAGGCCCCCATGGGTCTTTGCACTTGGACTGAGTAGGAGGTCCTGCTTTCCTCCCTTTCCCCTCCCTCTTGTGAAAACAATGGGCTTGAGAATCTGAAATTTCATTCGGCAGACATTTATTTATCAATCACATTGTTTGGATTGATATTTTGCCCTCCACTGGGTTGGATTTTGGGTGGAGAGCAAAACACACATTGTGCCTGCCATCTGGTGTTGCCCTGGATTGGGCAAAGGAGTCAGTCCTGTGAGCAAACAATGACAGAACAGTAAGTGCTGTGACCTTAGGTACTGGTACCTTCACTGAACGGGAGCCATACATTGATTTAAAGGGAGGTCAGCCATGGCTTTCCTGAGGTGGTGGAGTTGAACAGAGTCTGAGAGGAGTGTGGTAGTTAGCTAGGCACTGGAGGGCTGCGGCTCCCCTTCACTGGGAGGTGCGGAAGAGCAGGTAGGTTTGCTGAAAGCACTAGAACCTGGGAGTCCTGAGCAAGCAATTTCTATCTTCTCCTTTCCCTAAGCCCTAGAGTTGGCTTAGCAGGTAGGAGGTGGAGGGAGCATGCCAACAGGAGCAGTGGTGAGTGATTGCTGGACAGTGGGTTGGGCCTTTGTAAATTTAAATGCTGTGCCTATCTGATAAGGGCTCTCCAGGTTCCTGGAAGCAGGTTGGGTTTCTTTGTTCATTCAATATTTACTGAGGGCTGATATGTGCACAGGACTGGGCTGTGACCTGAAGGGTATAAAGGCATCTGCAGGGATTCATGTACAGGGATATACACCCACCGTATTTTTTACAATAGCAAAAATGCGGAAATGGGTTAAATGCTCAATAATAGTGGCTTGGTTAAATAATATCTGGCCTTGTTCATATCATGAAAAGTGATGTTTATTTTTGTCAGTTTGGCCTGCTATAACAAATATCCCATAGACTGGTGATGCAGAACAATCGAAATGTATTTTTCACAGTTCTGTAGACTGGAAGTCTGAAATCAGGGTGCCAGCATGGTTGAATTCTGGCAAGGACCCTCCTCCAGAAGACTGTTGGCTTCTCATTGTATCCTCATATGATAGAAAGAGGACTAGACAGTTCTCCTGGGTTCCTTTTTCAAGGGCACTAATCCTATTCATGAGCGATCCACTCTCATGACCTAATTACCTGCCAAGGGCCCCACCTCTTAATACCATCACTTTGGGGGTTAGGATTTCAACATATGAATTTTTGGGGGAATGACAGAAATATTCAGTCCTGGCCGGGCACAGTTGCTCACACCTGTAACCCCATCTCTTTGGGAGGCTGAGGCGGATCACTTGAGGTCAGGAGTTTGAGACCAACCTGGCCAACATGGTGAAACCCCATCTCTACTAAGAATACAAAAATTAGCCGAGCGTGGTGGCAGGCACCTGTAGTCCCAGCTACTCAGGAGGCTGAGGCAGGAGAATTGCTTGAACCCAGGAGGCAGATGTTGCAGTGAGCCGAGATTGTACCACTGCGCTCCAGCCTGGGGGATGGAGCAAGACGCCATCTCAAAAAGAAAGAAAAAACAAAGAAGAAGAAATATTTCAGTCCATTCCAATGTTTGTAAAGAATATTTATATTTACTAGAATGTTATGTTTATTATGAAAACATTTTATGATGTTTATGAAGAATATCTAAGGATGTGGAAAAATGCCCAAGTGTGATAACTAAGGGAAAAGCAGGATATAAAACCAAACCCCAGGGTGGCTGAAGTTACGTGCATGAAGAATTAGCAGTGCATCAAAATGTTAACAGTCATTGTTCTGGAAGGTGGAGTTGTGATGACTTGTGCTTCTTTGCTTATGTTTTTCTGTGGTTTCCAAGTTTTTCACATGAATATGTATTAGTTTATAATCAGGAAAGTTAATGAAGATTTTAAAAAAATGTTCCTTTGGGAACCCTCAGCCTTCCAGAAGAATACTGGGGTGGAAGGTGTCACAGTCAAACACATGGGACAGGTTAGTTCCAAGAGCTTCCAGGCTGGGTGTCTGTGCCCTCAGAGGCTATGGGTGGTGGTATCTTCCTTCCCAAGCACTTCTGGGCACAGGGGCAGGAGGTAGCCCTAGGGTGCAGGGCGATCCCTGGCGGGCCGTGCTGTCCTGCTCCCATCCCTGCGCTGACTGCCTGCTTTCCTGCTGTCCAGCTCAGCTCCTCCCTGCAGCTGACCCTTCTCTAGGGCTATCCATGCTGATTGTCCTGTGGTCTCCACCAAGCCTGTAGGATGGAGAAACATCAAGCTGGAGCGAACTCTAGGTCTCCAAGCTCAGTGGTTCTCAAGCATCGGGCCAAGGACTGAAGTTGGGCTGGGCTGGACTTTTCTGGTCTACAGTCAAACTGGAAAAAAAAATGGCGTATTTGTTTGTTTTTCATGAATCCAAATGTTTTCAGTTTAAAAACTTGTCAATTTTTCTGACATGATGACCATATTTTGAGGGGGAGGGGGTTACAGCATCCTTTTGAAAAATGAGGCTGGTTGTGGTACATTGTGATTTCTTTTTAAAAGTCCTTTCTTGATAAAATTTATTTTTAATAATATAAAATCCATGTTGCATATTTATATTTAAAAATACATATATTCTGCTGATCCATGAGATTCAGAACTGATCTAACTCAGCCTTCTTCTTTTATAAGAGAATAGCGAGGCCTAGGGAGGGAAGGGACTCACTCAAGGCCACCCAGTTAGTGAAGGCAGAGCTGGGAGAAGAGCCAGATCTGCTGAATGTAAATCAGGTTCTTCCCACTCCTCCATCTCCCGCCTGCTTCTCTGCCTCTGCCCCTGATGGTCGCTTGAAGCTTAGACCCTGGAGAACAGTGGGTGGAGGTGCAGGAGGCAGATGTTTGCTCCTGGCTTCTCCTGTAGAGCTTTTAAGGTACACTTATTTAGGTTCTGTACTTCTCTGGGACCATTATATATTTAATAGGCTTTTGTGGGCTGGCCTGAGAACTGAATTGCCATTTAAAATGCTATTTGGAACCTGGAATGCACATTTCCCACAGAAATAAACACATTACAGTGGAAGTCTTAAAACAGACCCGGCATATAAGGTGGAAGTGTGGCTGAGTGCCATAAGAGCGGCAACCCCCGTGTGCTGGGGATTCAGGACGAGGCCAAGCAGTGGGACACTGAATGACCAGAGAAGGCCCCAGGAAAGAGCAGGGTGTGAGCTGGCCTCACAAGGAGGGCAGACTTGGAGCTCTGTGACAGCAGGGAGTACCCTGTCCTGGCTGTGGTGTCCCCAGCACCTAACTCAGGGCCTGGCATGTCATCAGCCCTGGTCTGTGTTTGGCTGATGGAATTAATGTCACAGGCAGAGAAGGAAACCTTCTAAGCCAGAGACATGGAAAATGAGGAATGATAGGCCAGGCTGGATGGAGGGAGGGTTTGAGTCTGGGGATGAGGGGAATAAGACTGAAAAAGTGGATCGTAAAGAACCTTAAATGCCTGGCAAAGCCATGGGGACTCGATTCTGAAGGTAATGGAGAGACATGATGAAAGCTGCTCTTTTAATAACAAGATCAATCAGGTCACATGCAGGGTTGGGTGGGAGGGGGAGAGACTGGATTAATTTTCCCAGAACAACACTTTCATCCTTACTTTCCTCTCTGTTATCTACAAGATAAATTCAAGTGTTATGTAGTGGAAAGAACATGGGCTTTCAGCCAGCTAGACACTCAGGAGCTGCCTGACCTTGGGCCCTGCCTCAGTTTTCTTGTTTGTAAGTGGTGATAATGATATCCATCTTGAAGTGTTGAAAGGATTAGAAGAGATACAGGAAGCACCCAGCACAGTGCTTGGCACAGGAAAGTGTCCAGTCACTGGGAGTCTCAGCAGTCATTGCCAGTTGTTGAATAAGAGATGATGGGGAAGTCAGTTAAGAGGAGGAGGTGGGCAGGGAAGGGCCAGAGAGAGGCTGCACGATTTGAATGCCAGGTAGGGGGCCCCCTGTGCTGCTAGGATTCTCCCCACGGGAGTTACTTGGAGCTGAGCTCTTGACTCCCTCCTTGCCCCCTCTCTGCCAGGCCGCTGCAGAGATCCCATGTCGGGGCGGTGTGCAGAAGGGCTCAGGATATAAGTGTGCTTGGTTTCTCTCTCCTTTCTTCTGAAAGTAGATCCCCTCTTGGGAATGAAGACAGCAAACACACTATATCCCTGGAGGTTTTGCCCCAGCTTTGCGGTTTTGTTCTGTCGGGCTCTTGTGTCTTGCTTGGTGGTTGTGGTAGGTTTTGAGGCTGTCTGAGTGACAGTGGGCCAGAAATGAATGCATGGGGTATAAGGAGAGACTGAGGTTCTTCCACATTACCTGGACTTGGGATGGTTTATTTGCCCCCCACCTCTCCTTCCTTGTGCGTGTGCATGTGTGTGTGGGGGAGGGGTTGGGGGGGTGGTGGTATTGTCTTTAACACCTGACATCTTAGGTCCCAACGGGAGAGGGAAGGAGCAGGAGTTCTCAGCCCTGGTGGGCTGGCCCATCCCTTCTGCCTGGCCATCTTTCAGCACTGCCTGGAGCCTCTGGCTCCCCATGTGATCTGTTGGCAGAATTGTTAAATCGGATGCATTTGTAGAAGGCTTTAGAGTTTGCAAAGCATTTCCATGTATTTCACGTCAGTGTGGTTTTGAGCCCCATGTAACTTGGTGAGGTGAGTAGGCTAGCCCAGTACCATTACCCCTGGAGAGGAATGGGTGGCTGGACAGGGAGGTGGGAGGCGACATGCCCTTAGACGAGGTGGAGGAGTCTGTGGCCTGGAAGGTGAAGGAATAAAGAGATAGGTGGGGACCACAGTCAGAGTTCTCAGTGCCTGGCTTGAATGTGTAAGCAGCTGTGTTGGCAGCCATTTTCCAAGAGTGTCCCTGAAACTTATTTTTCAGCTACTCCCTGGTGGCTGTGACATTGTACGGGAGTGGCCAGCCAGGCACGTGCTGACTGTGTCCTTCCCCCGAGGAGCTCCAGTTCGCTGTCCCCTGTTGCCACCCTACATCAACAGGGCCTCTTTCCATATACCAGTTTGCAACCACTTATAATTAATTAGCTTTGTGATCTTGCACTGGGGGGTTGAAGACACTCATGTAGTGTGGGATTAAAAGAGCCTTTATTCCTCAAAATCATACTGAGGCACCAGTTTGATGCACATTCCATTCCTAGATGGTGTGATGGTGGGCCTGTGTCTGGCTTCAGAGTTTCCAACTCATTAAAGCTGCGGAGGCACAGGGGTTGAATGTCCATTTGCTGCAAAGAATCCTACAGTTCCTCCAACCCCTGGTGCAGGCAGATTTCTTGAATTTGTGAGCAGGTCCTTTAATCCTTGTTAGAAGATGTTGATGAAAATCAAGGTTAAGCATTGTAAGCTGGGGCTTAAACATAAAGGTGATCCAGTATCTGAGCCCAAATGTGGGCCTGGTAGGAAAGCTCTGTTGTTGGGCCAAGCAGGGAAGGGTCTTGAGGACCAAGTGGATTTGTTCTCATCACGGGGTCTAGTCTTTATGGGTCCTGAGCAGAGTATTAGTACATGCCCCCTATTTCAAAGGAAAGTGGACCAGCATCCGCATCCTACATGTGCCACAGATGTTCATTCATTCAACAGATACTTCTTTTTTTTTCCCAAATGGATATTTCCTTGAGAATCTTTTATGAGCCAGGCCTCATGCTAAGGCATTGGGGATAACCATAAATAAGTCAGACAACATCTCTTTCTCTCATGGCCTAGTGGGACAGCCACTGATTAATTATTTAGTTCAGGTAATAAGTGCCGAAAACAGAAAGTGTTAATATAATGTGGTAAGAGAATGTATAACAGGGCTCCCTAACCTAATTCAAGGAGTCAGGAAAGGCTTCTCTGAGAACCTCTGGGTTTTTCTTGGAATAATGTGTTTAAATGTATAAAGTAAAATGCATAGAATTACAAAGAAAGCAGTTATATTGAAATACAGTTATCAAAATATAACAAGGTTGTGATAAAATAATATTTATGTTTATTAATGCATCGTATAAAAAGATTGAAGGTACAAGTTTGATAACTTCTATAATTTTAAGTAGTGATGAGCATAAATAGTGTTTCAGGATATCTTGTAATGTGGTAAGGAAATCTGATTTCTGTTGGTGGCAAAGTCACAGACACTGGTACCCTAATTACTACTGTAATTTATTATCTACATTCATAAATGTAGAAAGCATTTATACATTTATAAATACATTCATAAGACAGGAAAGGCTAAATTTCAGTTAGAGGTTAGTGAAGATAAAGATGTCATTTTTCTCCATCCAAATTCGTAGACTACAGTGGAAAAAAATTATCTAAAACTTAGAAATAAAAGATGATTTTGTGACCTTTTAGTATCGTACTAGAGTATTGTATAAAAACCACCTAAGGACCAGCTGTGCTCTAGGGGATGTAACTCTGTTTATTATTTGTTATGGGCCATACTTTGTAAAGTTAGGTAGGATGCAAATTATTTCTGTTTGGTAAAGAAGAGAAACACAAAGATTATTGCCCTGAAGGACATTAACCTGTTGGTATCTAATGTAGCAGTCTTATATCAGGATTATATCCTCTTTTTTAGGGTCTCTTATTAGCAAGTTAAGTAAAACTTTGAAATATGCTCAATACCTATTTGTATGAGAATTAGGCTTTTAACATTTTAGAATTATACTTGACGCCAGTTTAAGAACTGCTGAGTAAGCAGAACGTAAAGATGTGTTGCTTAGAAGAGAGGTCTGGTCTGGAGATGTTGATTTAGGGGTGCTGTTCAGGAGAGTGGGTGAAGTTGGCTGGGCATATAGGGTAGGAAGAGAGGGTAGACTGAGTGAGCTGCAGAACTTCAACATTTAAAGAATGGGAAGAGGAGGGTTTACAAAGAAGAAAGGAATGATTGTTAGAGAGGTAGGAGGGAAACCAAGTGTCGCATGGAGTTCAAGAGGCCAAACAAGATGAGAACTGGAAGTGCCTGTAGGGTTTATCTACAGGGAGGTCATTGTTGAGCCTTCACCAAGAGCCTTTTTGGTGGTGGTGGTGGTAGGGAGGGCAGATTTCAGAGGGATGAGCAATAGAAGGAGGCAGGAGGATGGGAGGAGCGGGGGAGATGGAAAATTCTGGCTAACAGTGGACAGGGGAGTGATGTGGGGCCCAGAGAGAGGGTTTTTAAAAGATGGGTCAGTGATGGAGTTTCTTCACCTTAAGGAGATATGTGTTAAATGGATTCCTGCGCTCCCAGCCCCTGGAGATGTTTTTCTTCAAGAATAAAGCCCAGGAATCTGTATTCCCAGAATACTGAGTGCTGTGGTACAGCTACAAAACTAGACACATTTCGAAGTTAATCTTATATGGCTGGTGGTACTTTGCCAGCCGAGCTGGGTGCTCTCGATTGAGTGTGTAGCACAAGTTCTGCTCACATTGGAGCTGTGTCACCGTTGTCTGCTTGCTGTCACGTGACCTGAGCAAGTGCTTTTCTCTGAAGGGATTTGGGGGCTTGTGAACGTGCTGGTAGCAGAGGGAAGATGGATCAGGTTGTCACTGTGGCTCTTTTCAGCAGGTCATGCTCAACAGCTAGATTGGAAGGGAAAGCAGACTTGCCAGCCTCTCAGGTATTATTCTGGGTGGAGCAATGGGGAGTGGATGATGCTCCAGGGATGTCTGTCGGAACTATTCACATTGACAGGCCAAGAGAAAAGCATCAGATCTGTCCTGGCAGGGTCCTGGCTCTACTGTTTTAGGCTTAATCCGAGGCAAATCCCTTCTCTGAGCCTCAGTTTTCACATCTCTAAAGTGGGGATAGTACCACCTCTGCCTATAAACACTGATTGTTTATGATATAGTTTTTCAACTCCTGCAAGAATAGTCATACATTTTACAGTGTAACCCAGTAATATTCGGTTCACTGAATGCACAGCGTTGCTACCTATGCTACTCACTGATGTTTTCTAGTCAATGTAATTTTTTTAAAATGCTACTGTAACTCACTGATTCTATGACTAGACTCTTGGGTTGAGACCTGAAGGGTGGAAACAGTGGCTTAGACTCTCAACTTTAGAGGATGAAATGAGATCATGTGTGTAAAAGCATAGATGTACACCATGGGTCATGAGCACTGAGTTGTTATTTTCTTATCAGTTAACGGAGCTTGGAGGCAGAGTTGATTTCCGGAGTGGGAATTCACCTGCTCTTCCTCCCTCCCTGCTGCCTAATTCAATGTTCCCTCTCCCAGTTCTTCCTTGTTAACAGGCCTGGCACACCAAGCTGGCAGTGATCCAGAGCCCTCTTGGCTCAAGAAGAGGTTTTCCAAAACATTAAAAGCTTTAGGGACTTAAGTCGTGGCTAAATGCACTGCAGTTGCAATTTCAGGATAAGAAAACCTGTTTTCATAACCTCTCAGATAAGTTGCCCTGCCCCTGAATTGTCTATTGTTGACAACCACATTTGTGCCGTGGGGAATACGGGAGGGGAGAAACTGTGCTGCGTAGCCCCAAATATAAGGTGTGGCTTTTTAAAGGAAGCGGAATAGAAGAAATGCAGCTGGCCTTGTATTTACAGCAGCAAGCAGTAAGATGTATGTGGCTCTGGGAATCTGTCTTCCTTACGCCCCACCTCTGGTGCTGGAGTCTGTCAGACTTGGGTCTGAATCATAGCTCTCTTACTTGCTGTGTGACCTTCAGCAAATTTCTTAACTCCCCTTAGTCTCAGTTTCTTTATCTATAAAATGGGAACAATAAAAGTGCTTACTTCGTACACTTGTCAAGATAATTCAGTTAGATAACACGTGAACTGCTTAGCTCGCTGCTGGTCATACAATAAGCACTCTGCTTTTGGCTGTTGTTGTTATCATGGGCTAATCCCTAAGCCCTGGATTTGGAATTAAAGGATCCTCTCTTGCATTCTGTTCCTTGCCAGGTGCTTTTGCATTTCTGTTTGTTAATAAGCACAGTTAGCTCTCTTGGCTCCCAGTAGCCAAGGGTCTCACATCCCAGGGCCAGCCTCTCCTGCCACCTCTCTCTCTCTCTCTCTCTCACACACACACACACACACACACACACGCACACACACACACACACAACAGTATCACCACCATTCAGGGACGCATGGTGCTTGGTTTTATTTCAGAGGCTGCTGGGTAGACATTTGAACATTGGGAAGCATCGGTGGTGAGATCCCCAGGCTTGATTTAAGGTTAGGCCTTCACTCCTTGTGCAGAGTAGTGTTTAGCTATGGTGGCTCATGGCAGATGTTTAGAATTTACCCTTTTAAGGGGCATACAGTATGCATATTTTAAAATTAATTTTCTTTCTTTCTTTCTTTCTTTCTTTCTTTCTTTCTTTCTTTCTTTCTTTCTTGAATTTACCCTTTTAAGGGGCATACAGTATGCATATTTTAAAATTAATTTTTTCCTTCCTTCCTTCCTTCCTTCCTTCCTTCCTTCCTTCCTTCCTTCCTTCCTTCTTTCTTTTTTTGAGACAGAGTCTCACTCTGTTGCCCAGGCTGGAGTGTAGTGGTACGATCTCAGCTCACTATGACCTCTGCCTCCCTGGTTCAAGTGATTCTTCTGTCTCAGCCTCCTGAGTAGCTGGGATTACAGGCGCGTGCCACCATGCCCGGCTAATTTTTGTATTTTTAGTAGAAACGGGGTTTCACCATATTGCCCAGGCTGGTCTCAAACTCCCGACCTTGTGATCTGCCCGCCTCAGCCTCCCAAAGTGCTGGAATTACAGGCGTGAGCCACCGCGCCTGGCCTAAAATTAATGTTCTTTCTTATATCTCTCATCAAAACCATTCTACAAGTATTTGCTAGGTATATGTTGCATGCCAAGTACTTTGCAGATTCCATATAATAGTTATAAAAAAAGCCAAACCACCCAGTGTCTCATGACCAGAGACGAGACTGTTCAGCTAGCAGTGCAGAAGGACACATGAGCACTGCACATACGTGGGAAAGGACACAGAGCAAGTGCTGGGCGGGGAGGAATCAGAAGGCCTATGCAAGAACTAAGGGCAGTATCTGGTTGTGTTCTGGAAGCCTCTTTCTTTCCTTTCTTTTTTTTAGGCAAGTTTTTTTCTTTTTAACTTTTATTTAGAAATAATATCGGATTTATAGAAGAGTTGCAAGAGGAATCCAAAGGATTGTTATGTGCCCTTTATTTCGATTCCACAAATATTAGTATTTTATCACATTTGGTTTTATCATACTTCTCTTCTATATATATGAAGTTTATATATGATATTCCTTTGCCCCCTAAATACTTCAGTATTTCCTAAAACACAAAAACATTCTCTTATGTAACCACAGTACAACGATCAAAACTAGGAAGGTAGTATTTGATTCAGGACCCAAACCAGAATCACACAGTGCATTTAATTGTCCTTCGTTAGTCTCCTTTAATCTGGAACAGTTCTTCAGTCTCTGTCTTTTGTGACCTTGACATTTTTAAAGAATTATCCTCAATTTGGTTTTTGACGATGTTTTCATTTAGTGCATTATATCAGGGGGCACCTGACGTCAATTTGACCCATTACTGGTGGTGTTTCTGTTGGCCCCTTAGTTAAGGGGGTTTCTGCCGTGTACAGTGGGGAACCACTGTAAAGTTACATTTTCTGATGGGGAGACACTTTGAGGCAGTTAATTATTTTCATAATGGTAGCCAAGTGGTGGTAATTTTTTTCTTTAAACATTTAGATTGGACATGCTTATTATGACAAGTTGAAAAAATAGAGAAAGGGGAAGAATAAATACTACTGAGGGCAAATCCTCAGTGTTTTTCTGAGCATACTTTTGTTTACTTATAGTTGTGGTTATACCATGCATATTTTAAATTCTATTTTTAAAGACAACATTAAAGCCAACATTTTTGCATTGCGAAGTCTTTAAAAACACCATTTAAATAAAATACCATCTAAATGGCTTATTCTTCTATTGAGTGGCTTACTCTGTGTAACCATTCTGTCGTTGCTGGACATTTAGGTTGTTTATAGGTTTTAACTCTTATGAGTAGAATGGTTGTGAGTCATATGTGTGTCAGACCTCTGCTAATTTCCTCAGGACACATTCCCAGAAGTGGAATTACCAAGTCAAAGAGCATAAATACTTTAGAGATACATGATAAATTATGCCACCTACCTTTCCAAAAGAATGGTACTAGTTGAGGTTTCTGCCAGCAGTATATGACAGTTGAGCTCCATATTTTAAGAGGTTCACTAATGGTGTTTCTCAACCTTTTATTTTTTTTAAACTGTGACCCACCAATGAAGATTTGGGTTGAGATTAATTTCCTGTATTTTGATTTATGAGAGCCTAGGTATTTATTTCTAAAAACAAATTATGGTATAAAATAGCACATTACTCTTTTCAAGCTGTAACAGTCTGAAACAGAGCATTGGGAAGAGCTCTGGGAATCACTGAGGTGGCGGTGTCTGGACAGTGGGGGATTTGAGGTCACGCATGAGGAATTAGGATATTTCACCTAGAGAATCCTAGAAGAGACATGTTTGCTGTCTTTGGAGTGTGATAGGCTGACAGATGTGCGCGCGTGGCGGGGGGGATTTAACATTTCTAATGAGGAGCGCTCCAAGATGATATGGGTATGGTGTAGGACATGGGACTTCCACATATTAGCATATTGAGTTCCCACAGCCTCCTGGTCCAGCTGAGTTGAGTGGTCTCAGGAGATTTTCAGTCCCTGGCTCTGGAGGGCTACCTGGAGGCTGGAGATGGTATGTGAGGAATTTTGAGGGGATTTCTATATTTGTGGAAAACCAGTCAGCCCAACTCAAATCCGAATTGAAAGAGATGTCCTGGCTTTTTTGTCTCCAGAATGGTCCTCTTACCAGAAAAGGGCTGGGGTAAGGAAACAGGAGAGTTCCTGGGCTAATTCTTCTTTCATTTGTGGATAGCTGGCATCAGGTGACCAAGGTACCTGATAAGAACAGGCACACTGAAAATCTGGGCTACTAGGAAGAACGCTGGGTAAATCAATCCCTTGACAGTCTCTCTGTCTCCTTCCTTATAGATAACGTATCTAAAGTTTAATGCATGATTTGGTGCTTAAGGCACTTTGAAATATCCCAATTAGAACAGATGTTTGTATTTCTTTCTAGTTAAAGCTTTTGTTCAAGATCTATTTGTATGTGTGCCAGAAGACCCAGAATGAGAACTCCTTAAAAAGATCATTTATTGGCCGGGTGCGGTGGCTCAAGCCTGTAATCGCAGCACTTTGGGAGGCCGAGATGGGCGGATCACGGGGTCAGGAGATCGAGACCATCCTGGCTAACCCAGTGAAACCCCGTCTCTACTAAAAAATACAAAAAACTAGCCAGGCGAGGTGGCGGGCATCTGTAGTCCCAGCTACTTGGGAGGCTGAGGCAGGAGAATGGCGTGAACCCGGGAGGCGGAGCTTGCAGTGAGCTGAGATCCGGCCACTGCACTCCAGCCTGGGTAACAGAGCGAGACTCCGTCTCAAAAAAAAAAAAAAAAGATCATTTATTTCACTCATGCAGAAGCCTGCACAGGGATATTCCAGGGCCAGAATATCCCTGTGTAGTGTCAGGGACCCAGGTAACATCTATCTTGTTAGCTCCTCTTTAGCAGGCCCTTCCTCCCCATTGTCTCAAGGTGGCTGCTTGAGTTCCAGCCATCTTGTCCAAATTCCAGCTGGCAGGAATGAGGCAGGGACTGAGAAGAGTCATATCAGATGTCTGTTAAAGTTGCCACATCACACTTAAGCTCGCGTTCCAGGGGCTGGCACATGGCCACACTTGCTGCAAGGGAGACTGAGAGGTGAAGAGGTTTTTACTGCAGGTGGCCACTTACCCAGGGAAACTCAACGGTTTCTTCACAAAGCGTGATTACCTCACAGTCCTCTGGTGGTGATCATGAGAATAGGTTTACCAAATGATACAACTGTAAAGAACTTTGGAAATCACTCTCAGTTCCTCAGTTTTCCAGAGTAGGAAGCAGACTTGGAGAAGGAGAGATGCCAACCAGTAATAATCAAAGTCAGCACAAAACTTGAGCTTCTGACTCCAGGTACAGTGCTCTTTCCGCCAAACCACAAGCTCTAAATTCTCAGCCCGCTCAAGTTCTCTGACCTTGGATTCAGGGCCACATCTGTTTTCTCAGGTCCTCCTCTTTTCCCTGAGTCCCTTTAGTACCAGCTTCTTAAGAGTCTAGACTTAGATTCTGACATTTCAAAACTATTTTGAGCAAAATGTGGGTTAAACTAAATTAAACCTGTTTCTTCACAGTTCTCAACATAAGGGTATCTTTTTTCCAGGTGACAGAGCAAAAGAGGTTGAGTCCCACCTTCACCCTTTTTCCTCAATGTTAAACTTCTGTTCCCAAGTCTTCCTCCGTTAGCAAGCTGCTTTTACATAATTGAATATCGCTGGCTTCATGGTCTGCATTGAATAGTAAATCCATAATGACAGACGGCTTTGCTAGTTATAGAGAATGTGAGGGTGCTGGCACACGCCCCAGAGATGAGGAGCTTTTTAAAGCTGAGGTGTAATGTGGCAAGGACTGTTCTCCCTGATTATCTTCCAGCGTACCGGGACTCTTATCTCTTTAGTTTGATGGTGATGCTGGGTGGCGATCAGCCTCATTAAGTGAGGTAAGTGAAGAGGGGAGTTTGTGTGTGCTGTTAGCAGATGGAGAGGACCACACACTTCCTGCACACAGTCTCTGGCTGGGAACAGACCTGGGCTAATTGCCACATTTAGGATCTTCATGCTCTTGGCCCCAGGAACCTTGGGAGACTCCAGGATCTGCTGGGCTTACAGAAAGCAGAGGGTTAGTCTAAACCCCTGCTGGGACCCTCCTTGCCCTGGGATTCTGGGAGATGGGGGCATTTCCTGGTTGCTTTGGCAGGCCCTGCCTTGGAAGGAGATGTTCCTTTTCTGCTTGGGTTGTGCCATCTGTTGCAGCAGTCCAGGGAGCCTGTGGGGTTGAGAGAAGCAGGCCTCCTCTGGCCAGGAGTCGGGAGTTGGGAGGCCCAACTTGTAGTCCTGGCTCTGTTACTTACCTACTGTGTGACCTTCGTAATTAATGTAACCTGTCTGAGCCTCAGTTTCCTCATCTGTAGGATGAGGCAGGTACCTACTCACTGGGGTATTGTGAGGGGTAAACGAGTTAGTGGGTATGAAACCTGGGAAGTGTGCTCTAAATGTGCCGTGTGACCTCTTGGTCTGGGTCGCTGTGCAGCTGGTGATGATTCGAGGCTTTCTGGTGGCTGAATGTGTGTACGTGTTCGCTCCTTCCTGCCTGGACCTGCTGCCCTGCCTGATTGCAGACAGGGCCCCTGGAGAGGAAGAGGTGGTCCCCGTGTTACTGCTGTCCTTGCTCCCCTTCTAAGTTGTCTTGTTAATACAGAGAAGTGCAATTATTCTGTGCTTCTGCATGCCAAATGTTAGATTCTTTGTCATTTCCCCCCTCATGTAGTCCTAAGCCACCCTGCAAACTGGGCATTGGTATTCTCCTCTCCACCTTGTAGGTGGGGAGTTGACACTCAGAGGTCTAGTAACAGGCCTGAGGTCATCTTGCTGTAAGTGGTGGCACCTGGATTTTCCCCAGGTCTGTCTGACTCCTGAGCCAGTGCTCTTTCTGTGGTGTCTAGAAGACTGCAGAGCGGGGAGAAGAGAGTGGGTTTCTAAGTGGATGGTGGTTTGTCTGGCAGGCTCTGAATGAGCAGACACCTGTTACAAGAGCACGGCAGGGGGTCTGGAAGATGAGGAAGGACTCAGTCTCCACCCCATTGCCTCCAGACATGGCAGAGGTGGGCAGTGAGGACCTCCGTGCCCGGCACTCTGTTGCTGCTGGACTCTGAAGAGAGCCTGTACTCAGGGGAGGGATTGGGTGGTGGAAGGGGACTGGTGCTCTGGAGGGAGGGGGTGCAGTGAAGCTCTGTGAGGGGGTTTGGAGGTTGGGGGCATTGGTGCTCTGACAGCGATGTGCTGGTTGGCTGATAATAGGCAGGACCTGGCATTGGGGGCCTCTGTTTCCCAGAAGCAGAAAAGGGGAAAACCATTTTTGCTGGCAGTGTTCTGCCCTGCACCAGGGAGGTGCTTTATGGGTCTCAGCTCAGCCAGCGGGGGCAGCTCAGCCCTGATGTAAATGCTGTTAAAGCTGAGGGTTGTGAGCAGAAAGAAAGCAATTATTGGAGAAGGTCAGAAGGGGTTTGCATGGTGAACAAAGGGGATCTTTTTTCTCTCCTTTACCTCTAGAGCGATTGACTTCGAATGTAAAGAGCCTGCCAAGCCCAGGAACAATGCCATGACTGGCATGGAACCCTGGCTGCCTTTGGAAGCACTTCTCAAATCCTGCCCTTTCCCCCCCAAGGGCTTGACAAAGGAGCAGATAGTTTTTGCATCATTAACGTTGTTATTGTTGCTGTAGTTATTGTTGTTATCAAGGTTTGTGGGTTGTGACTTATGAAGTCTGCAGTAAGGCTCTTGGCAAGGTGCTCCGAGGTTTGCTGGGACTGCATCTTAAGGAAAGGAAGGAGCGTGTACATTGGAAAGGTTAAAATAGACTGAAGTGGAGGAGAAAGGAGAATGTTAAGTGGCAGGAGGAAAGTCCCCTTGGGCTTATGGGGAGGGAGGAAACGCCTCCTACTTGTCTGCCCCTGTGGTTGTTTGCTAGGGTGAGGGTCTGTCTGAGGCCAGACACAGAGGGGCCTTTCATCCTTCCCCTTCTCAAAAGCCCGGTTAGTGTCTCAACTCTTTGGACCCCATGTCTCAGGATTCTCCCTGGATCGGCCTATCTTGATGATTTTTCCTCTCTTGTTCTCAGATCCTGCCACTCTGGGCAAATCCTGCTTCGCCTCTGCCCACTAATGCCTGCACGCCCCCATCTTCATGGGATACAACTTATCCTTCTTCTGACCCTGTGGAACCTCCTTGCACCTTCCCATTATCACCCCAGCTCCTGTGCTGGGTAGACTTTCTCTCCTCTGCAACCTGGCTTCCAGCTCCCGCCACGTGTGCCACTGACATTCTCTCCAGTGTTCCCAGGGACTTCACCGCCTTTGGCCCTGTCCCAGCCCCTCCCCACTCTGCCTGCCTGTGGATCACTCCCTTTTCTTTAAAAGCGTCCCCTCCCTAGTCTCTGTGGACGCAGCCCTCCCCACCTCCCCCTTGGTCCTGCCTCCTCCCTCACTGAGGGTATTTCCTGTCTCCTCCCTCTGAGCCTGGCCCACGGGGACTTCATTTACTTGGTGGCTCACCTTGCAACCTGGAGAATGCCTATATTTGATGCCTCACTGTCTACCTGTCCAAAACCTGAGCCTATTATCATCTTCCTTAATGTGAGAGAAAAGCCTCCTTCGCTGCTGCTTCTCCGTTCTTCCATCTTTGGCTGTTGTTCCAGCCTCCCAACCCAGAATTCTGGGAGTCGTTTTAGACTTTTTTTCCCTTTCTTCCTCACTTACCTATGAATAGTCATTGGGTTTTGCTGTTTTTCCCTCTGAGGCTTTTGCATTGATCCATGTCTCTCCACTCGGGCAGCCACCCAGCAGGGCCCTCCACCTCCGGCCTCCCTGGCTGCTGCCCAGTCTGAGGTCACGGCCAGATGAGTCTCTACAATGCCATGTTCATCCTTTCACTCCCCTGCTAACTGGGCAATGATGCTTCCCACTCTCTTCTTGCACCAGGCCAGGCCCTTGGGCAGACTTTGAAGAGCCCAGCCTGCCCCGCTGACTTCTGCCGTGCTCCAGCCCAGACACCCCCTGAGCTGTGATCTGTCTCGTTTCCATAGTCCCTTTGGGCCTCCCAAGGGCTGCTGTGGACTCACCCCATCACATGCTGATAGTGGGTGACCTCTGCTAAGGTCAGGAGTGTGGTAACAGTATAATTTGTCATGTTTATAATTCTGGGCAAACATTTCCTGAGGGCTTTCAATGGACCAGGCCCTGTGCAGGGCCCTGCCCTCCTCCAGAGCTCTTAATCTTGGGGGTGGGGGTGAGGGTAGGGAGATGGACCCTTCACACAGCTTCCAAACCGGCTTGGCTGTGGGTTATGCCCAGTCTGAGCCTCAGCGTCATGCCCAGTGATGGTTTTCAAGCAAAGTAAATTTGCTCAGCACGTTTCTGGTTGGGCTTAACTTCTCTACTGCGTGACACCAAACGCTGGGTGAGGGGCTTGGCTGGCTGGCTGGAAAGTGGTGTGTTAAATCTCAGTGGCCCTTGGTTAGATGACCTGCGGGATGGACTGGGTTTTATGGGAAGGAAGCTGAGGGTGTGCTGTGAGCCTCAGCCTCTTGTGGTTTCTCTTGTACACGCTTTGTTGTCGCTGCAACTCAGCTGCACACAGCGCTGCCTGGCAGATGAGCTCTGGGCTCACCCTCCCTCCTGCCTTCCCTTTTCCTTCTCCCCAGTTCCAGAAGCTTAGGTGCCTACCAGCCTCAGGAGAGGCTGGGCTACAGGTCAGAGTCCTGAGGCCCTGGGCAAGAGCAGTTGTTGCTCTCCACTGGTCAGATTATCTGAGGATTAAAAACAGCAGTGAGGCAATGTGTTTTTCCAACAGATTATTTTTTTCCCTTTAATCATGTGCATTGAGCTGTGGAGTTTTCAGTCTGAACTCCATTAGCTGCCTGGGAGCAGTAGGATAACATATAATAATAATAAAGTTTAGCAAGCTTTTTGGTGAGCTCTTAAGGTGGCCTGCATAAGGGCAGTGGGTCCTCAGGCATTTTACCCTGCTCTGCAGGGTGTGATGAGGGAGAAATCATACCTTGGCTTCCTCTTGGATGACTTTACTCTGGGGAGAGGGAAACTTTGAATTCCAATGGCAGATTATATTTAGAAACACTAGAATATGGTCATGTTTCAGTCTTCTTCTCTGCTGAGATGGAAGTTTGTGTTGCATATTATGGTAACTGATACTCTCAGAGTGCTTTCTGATTTATAAAACATGTTCAATAAATTATCCCATTTCATCCTCACAGCAATCCCACGAAGGAAGTATCATTATCTCTATGTCAGACGGGAGTCACTAAGCCTCTAAAAGGTTGAGTGACATTGGCTAGGCATCTTAGCTCTTGAGTGGTAGGGCTCAGACTCAATCCAAGGCTTCTGGCTGCAAAGAGGCAGGGGGCTGAGAAGGTGTGAGCTCATATTAGAAAGACTGGGATTCAGGTCCTGGCTGTACTTAATGAGCTGTGTAATTTTGGTCATATTATTTTTAAAACAATTTTTTGTAGCATAAATTAAAACTCCTCTCAGTATGACCAAGCATATCAAATAAGCTATGGTTGCCTCTTCTTATTGACCGTGTTCCTCCATGAGCTCTGTCCTCACTCTGTTCTGGTCTGGTTGCTCTGCAGGCTGTTGAACAGTTGTCATCCTGGGATTTCTCTTCACCATCAACGTGGTCAACCTTTTGTATCTCTCTCTCATTAAATTCTTTGTTTCCATGTCTAATTTTTCATTTACTTTTTGTTTTAGTGGAAAATGGGTCCCAGTATCTTTCTGAGAAAGGGTACACTGGTGGTAAATTTTATACATCTGATATCTTTAATCTGTTCAAGTAAGTTTATTTTCATGATTGGTGGATAGTTTAGCTGGTTACAGAATTCCAGTTAGAAATCATTTTCCTTGAGAATTGTGAAGCCAATGTTTCATTGTCTTTTGTGTGCTGATGAACAGTCTTATGCCAGTTCTGACTCCTGATCTTTTGTATGTTGTATTTTTTTTTTATTTGAAATGGTTAGGATCTCCCCTTTGTCAGCAGTGTTCTGAAAGTTTTCAGTGATGTATTTTGGTAAGAGTCTTTTTATTCATGATGCTGGGCCCTGCCATCTGAAGACTCACATCCTTCAGGTTTGGAACATTTTCTTGAATGATTATTTTTAATTTATTTGCTTTTTTAGAGATTGAGTCACTGTTGCCCAGGCTGGCCATGAACTCCTGAGCTCAAGTGATTCTCCTGCCTCAGCCTCATGAGTAATTGGAACTGCAGTCATGAGACGCTGTGCCAGGTCTCGAATTAACTTTTTGATAATTGATTTTTCTCTTTTTTTTCTCTCTTTTTCTTTTTCTTGAGTCTCTTTAATTTGGCTCTTGCACTTAATGGGTCCATTCTCTTATTTTTCTTAAGTCCTTTTTTATTTCTTGATCTTTTTGTTGTGTTTTCTAGGAGTTTGTTTTTGTTTTCTCAATTCTACTTCCAACCCTAATTATTTCTGTGATAATTTTACTTTCCAAGAGATTTTCATGATTCTCTTTGAGTATTTATTTTTCTTCATATCATTCTATTCTTATTTTATGGATGCACCATTTTATTTCTCTGAGAATAATAATTTTCTTGTTTACTTCTGTGCTTTTAATTTTCTTTTTCCTCTACATTTTATCTTTCCATTGGTTTGTTCTGGTCTCTGTCATTTGTAACTGGTGAACTTTGATCATCTGTCTGTTTTGAAGAGCAAGGTACTAGCCCATGGACTGGCAGCTCTGTGAGTGTGTAGAGGGAGTGGAGAGTGCTTGTTTACTGGGAGAGCCTCACGGTGGAGATTTGAGCAGGAACTCAGCTGTTTCGATTGAGGATCTCCAAATCACTGTCTTTAGGTTGTTTTTCTTATGCTTCTCAGTTTCCCCAGAGGGAAATTCTCTAATCTCTTGCCTGGGGAAAAAGACTGGCAGGTCGCATTCCAGAGAAGGGAAGGGAGATGCTGGGGGCCAGGAGCTTGGAGAAATGAGTGATCTCAAGATTCAGTTTGTAGACTTCCTCTGAATCCCCTTGTCTTTTCTGACGGCCATCCTCCTACCCTCTGCCGGGTTATCTCCCAGTGGAATTTTTCTTACTCAATCTCTCCATATAGTAACCTTCTTGCTTTCTGTCAGGTGGGCAAGGGGCTGTTGCCCAGCTGTGCAGTCTGGGCAAGGGGATCTGCTTTGTGTCTACTCCTTATTCACACTTTTAATAAACCCCCACCCACTGCTTTTAGCCCACCCTTCATTGTGCCTGCAGAGGTGCCTGACACCTCCAGTTCCCAAAGTTTCCCAGGGTTCTCTGGGGGAGAATTGGCTCATTTCTTGTTGACTAACCTCCTGAGATCACTTGCCTGAGTAAGAAAAGCTAAAAGCCTCTTACCCATCCATTCCCACCCTAAGCATTAAGGGATGATCTTATTTCTCTGTATATTTTATGCTTTGATGCTGCTAGATGGGATGGAGTTTTTACATTGCCCGAGAATATGGCATTGGGGTAACATGAGGAATATGGACAGACATTGACCTCCCAGGGGGCTCTCGACTGATGTGTAACAATGCAGAATGTTTATACAAACCTCCCTTGGTATCCTTGAGGGATTGGTTCCAGCATCCCGCCTCCACAGGGTACCAAAGCCCATAGATGCGCAAGTCCTTTATATAAAATAGCATGGTATTTGCATCTAACCTATGCATGGCTTCCTGTATACTTTAAATCATCTCTAGATTGTTTATGATACTGAATACAATATAAATGCCATGTAAGTAGTTGTTATATTGTATTATTTTTATTGATATTATATTTTACTGTTATCCTGTTATTTTTTATGTTTTCAAACATTTTCCATCCATAGTTGGTCAAATCTGTGGATGCAGAACCTGCGAGATAGAGGGCTGACTATGTATATCTGTAGTCCATACAGCCTTATAAAAGTGCATGGGGAAGGGAGACTGGGAGTGGGCTGCGGAGTGTCCCTAGAGGTGAAGAAGTAGGTGTGGTGCATGAGATGTGTTGGTTTGCCCTCATCCTCTGGAAGGAAAGCAGCTCTAGGCAGCACATCTGTGGGCACCGATTCTTCTGGGGCCCAGCCAGAAGCTGGAACTCACGGTCGTTGGCTCCTTGATCCCCAGGTGGTCCTGCCATTGTGGCTGTCCTCTGCAAAGGTCTCCTCACTCATTGAGAGAATCTCTGACCCCAAGGACTTGAAAAAACTGCTCAGAACCCGGAATAATGTACTGGTGCTTTACTCCAAATCTGGTGAGTGTCCCTTCCCAGCCTTGAGGTCAACCATCGGGGTAGGATGGGATTCAGGGGAAGGAAGGGGGTGGACATGGAAAGCAGGAGACCTTAGGATGAAAACCACTCAGGGAGGGTCCAAGGGGCTTGGAGTTTGTCAGCTTTCCTCAGAAGACAGAGGCAGAGGCATACAGGAGCATTAGCTCTGCCGCTTTCTGATCCCAGGGGTGGTTCCGTTTCTTTTTATGAGTGTTGGGAAAGTCCTCTGGAGCCCCTCGCTCCTCAAGAGGGAGAGGGCGTGTGTGAAGTAGGATGGAGGATCACAATGGCGGGCACTGGGGATGGATGTCCTGGCTTCCTGCACAGGCATGGGGCCGATCCCTGCCAGGGCACACTTTGCCAGAGCTGTTGATTTACTGGCCAGGCCGGCCTGTTGCCAGCTGAATGGGCCCCAGGCTCGGGAGCACTCACCCCAGCTGGCAGCCCTGGCCCTGCCAAGCCCATCTGTCCTGCTCTGGGGTCAGATGCAAGACTGAATTTGGAGTGGGCTCTAAGCTTGGGACACAGCATTTCTTGGGGGCAGGAGCAGCAGCCTGCCTCTCTTCCGACCTTGAGACTGGCAAGGACATAGCAGATGGAGAGAGGTTTGCTTGGCTCTTGGCAGTGACTTTGGGGAAGGGTGAACACTGACTCCGTTGAAGTTGTTCCAGCGGAGTTAAGTGTTTTTTGCTGCTTCTAAGGATGCCAAGTTTTCTGTGGCCCTGGAGAAGCAGCAGCCAATGGCTGGGCCGGTTCCGGGCACAGGTTTCCCTGGCAGCTCGGCCTCAACCCTCACTGGCACCTGGGGGATGATAGAGGCTCCAGATGTGCCTGCATTCTCCAGGCATCCCTGGCATGTGGGATGTCTTCATTGCCACTTGCGGCTGCTGCTTCCGCTTCTGAGGGTCTGACGCACATACCCCGAGTGCATTGTTGGGAGCCCAGCATGTGACTAGCATTTCTCTGCTGTCACCTCTCAGGAATAGAGGTGAAATCAAGGGAAAGGGAAGCAGTGTACTCTTGAGGCCTGGGGCATAGGGCCCTGAAAACATGTGGCTTGCTGCTTTGGATACTCCTGGAGTTGGAGCTAGGATGATTGTCAGTGATAGACATGTTCCATTCCTTCTCTAGGGTAGATCCCACCATATAAGCTCATCATAATACAGTCTCATTTGCTCCTTTGCCAGGAGGGAGGCAGTGCGGGTTGTCAGAGGACATCCAGTGTACATATGAGGAAATGGAAGCTGGGAGTAGCAGACTCGTTTGAGATCTCCTAGCAGCAGGTGGGAGCTGGTCCCCTATGCCCCGCTGCCTCTTATTTTCTCTGATGGAGGATGGGAAGAGAGTATTGATTCTGCAATGAGAGAAGGGCTTTGAGATCAGGATGGGGCTGAGGCCGGAAAATCATTAGGGAGTTAGAGAGTGGAAAGGTGGGGCCTGTTGTCAGGAGCTTGCAGGGCAGGAGGTAGCGCCTAAGCTCTCTTTCCCTCACCCCACCCTGTCTCGAGCTATTGCGAGTAGAGGCCCTGGTGCTTCCCACTTGTCAGCCTACCTCCTGCTTTCATTGCCTGATGGGGCCTGGGCAATTATTTTAACTTCCTGCCTCCTTGCCCAGGCCTGCTGCACAAGAGACATGTGACCTTCAGTGGGATTTTGAGCAGTGCAAAAACTGGATTTTCTTTGCTCCCTCCCATCCTTCCAAGCAGTGCCTCCCTTTCCATGGCTGAAATGCAGGTTAGGGCAGGGGGTACTTTATCTTGCTCTAGTTTATTTCTCCCCCTCCCCTGCTTCCCAGAACCCAGTCAGAGCAGTGAAACAATGGCTTCCCCACTTCAGTGGCTTGCCCTCCTCCTGTCACCCTGGCCGTGGTTTCCTGGGAGTGCCTCCTCCTAGTGACTCCGTGCATGTCTCTTGAGCAATACTTTTGTTTGCTTCTGTGAAAGGCTCAGCATGCTCTGTATTCACAAACAGCTACCATTATCCACACTAGAAAAGGCGATCTGTGGAGGCACATGATTCAGACATCATTTCTGCTTGGCGTGGGGATGTATCATACGGTTTCTGGCGGGAGAAAGCGGCAGATCGCTCTCCCCACCAGTCTTTGTCTGGCAGGACTTTCAAGTGAGCTCACAGGTGTCACCTAGGAGAATGTGACTCAGGAGCCTGCTGGCCATAGGAATCAAACACTGGCCACAGCCACTTTGCAGTGGATCATTGCAGGCTGGCAGTGCTAAAATCCTGGCCACAGAGGCTCTGTCCCTAAGACCCTGCCCTCCCACAGTAGTATCCGGGTGCCTTGCCCTGACCCATCAGGATTGACACCTGCACCAATGAGAAAGTCTTCCTTTCTTGCGATCACTCCATCCTGTCCCAAGGCGTGGTCCACATTCCTGCAACTGACTCCTGGAGGTGCTGTCAGGACCAGCTCTTGCCCCGTGGCTTCTGGGGAAGTGGGCTGTTAAATGGGGCTTAGGTGTCTTTGGCATTGGCCCATCAGAGCCTAGTGTCACGTATAGACCTCATTTTACCACCAGGTTGTACTGAGCTCCTAGATAAGCATGTGCTCCACAAGTAAAGGAAGGATCTGACCCCAGCTCTCGTCAGCTCCTAGGTGGGGTGCCAGGACATTTGAACATGGAGTCAGCAGCATCATTCCCTGCTTTAGTTATAGGATTGCCATTGTTTATGGAATTTTCAAAATGTATCCCAGAAAGACATGAGTCAGAGACTTTACTGGCCTTGAGGATCTGGCTGAGAGATTCTTGGAAGAGTAAGGTGTGAAGTGTGGATTAAGGCAGGGTGACTTGGGGGTTCTGTGTCCAAGAGGAAGGCCCCTGAGGATGGTGGGATCAGGGGTTTCTGAGAAGAGCCAGGACTATTCTTGCAGCACAGGCCCTGGCACTGTTGAGTGCAGGGATGGGTGTTTTACCTGGTGCTCAGGACTTTTCCACCCGCTCTGGGATTGGTCTCCATCCTTCCTCACCTCTAAGGGAAGATGGCAGAGGTGACCCAGTGCCTTTGGGCACAGATGTTTAATTTTCTGTTTTTTTACAGAGGCGGCAGCTGAAAATCATCTCAGGTTACTGTCCACAGTGGCCCAAGCGGTGAAAGGACAAGGCACCATCTGCTGGGTGGACTGTGGGTATGTGCTGGGGCCATGTGCCATGTGGCTGCTGGGCAGGGGGCACTTGGGGCTTTGAAGGGTGGGGACGGGAACTGTCCTTTGATTAATAATCTGGGAGGGAGTATGCGATGGAAAGGTTCCCTCTAGTGATACTTCAAGGTCACTCTGGACTGGAAGAGTGGTGTCTGGCTTTCCACCCCTTTCTTCACAGCCCAGCCCCCTTTCTTCCCTTTTTCCATAGAGATTTCACTTTCTTCTATTTCTATGTGTTGCTTTCTTCTGTCTTCCCAGAGGGAGGTGAGTGGCAGAGGGGGCCTTCCTGTCTTACAGAGGGTGGCCTTGATACCCCGAGAGGCAAGGTGATTTTCCGGGTTACCCAGCAGGTTTGCCTGTGGTGGGTCTGCAGCAAGAACCATGAGCTTTACCCCCAACCCAGGACATTACCACTAGATGCCTCTGCTGCCCAACATGCAAAGGTAGAATCAGTGGGTCGAGCTGCCTGTGCCTTGGCTTCTGAGGGGGCCCAGGCCTGTAAAGGTCTTCTAAATCTTTAATGTAGCTATTATTGCCTGAGTAATATGCCCTGTTACTACCCTGCAGGTTAAGTGAACATTTATGGTACCCACCCCAGTGTAATCCTCTTCCTCTTCAGTCTGAGTTCTAAATGGTTACTTTTCAAGTGAATTTTTGGGACACAACTGATTTATAAGTTGATGACCTCAAGTTTGTTCTGCCTGTGATTAGAGAGCATTGAAGGAGATTCATATTTTGACAAAACACTGAGTGAAACTAGGATAATAAGTCTTAGCCAAGTGGTGTGTGCTGTAGAGGGTGTGCGTGTGTGTGTGTGGCCTCATACTTCCAGATTCATTCAGATGCTAACTGAACAGAAAAGGCTGCTCACCAGGCAGTAGGTGAGATCTTAGCCATTGGTTAATTCTAGTTCATAGTTGATCCGAAAGGGTGCTTGCCTTCCAGGCATCTCTCTGTCTCCCATATTTGACCAGCCATGCTCTGTGTGACTGGCAGAGTAACAAAGCCTATTAGATGGAGACAAGGCACTTTGGAATTTCCATATCTGGAGGTGACAGCAGTTCTTCCAAGCTGATGGAGGCTTATTGTAGGGAGTTCTTACAAGGCTTGTAGGTGGCAGAAATGGGCAGAGGAGCTTTGACTTAGTTGCTATCTCCACCTGGGTCCATGTAACAGACATTACTGGGCATTTACTACGTGCTTTGAGAACATACAGATGGATAACTGCATCCTCAAGGAGCTCAGTATGTGAGGAGAGGGCAGACACTTAGCCCAGTGATTCCAATGTCAGGTGAACAGTGCCGCAAACACAGACTATATGTATGGAGGGAGAGCCCCTCCATTCTGCCTGGAAAGGTTGAGAAAAGCTTCACAGAGGAGGTCGTGTTCACATTTGGTGCAAAGACCTCAGAGCACAATACCACGTGCTCACAGTGCCCTGGCTTTCCCTGCAGGCGGCCACCTATGGAATGGACCCCTAGAACTGCCTGTGGAGGTAAAAGGCCTGCTGCTGTCCCTGAGTAGCCTGGAAAACATGCAGCGCAAGGTGCCTGAGTGAAATGGGGTCAGGGTAGTGGGTGAAGACAGACTATGGAGATTCAACTTCAGGACTCAAGTTTGGAAACATGATGTCTGGAGTCAATAAAAGTGCCAATGAGAACATCCTGTGAATTTCCACGTGCTCAAATTAAAATTGGGGCAGGGAAGCACCTTGGAGCTTGAAAGAGTTAACCCGAAGACGGAAGGATGGACTATTCCATGTAGTTGCCTCACTCTGTTGAATTTATTCCTGTAAGAGGAAATAGAAACTGAAATGTTAGATAGCTTTTAAAATAGTGTGGATAAGTAGGTGAATTATGGAGCCAAAGTGGATTAAGTTGGACTCAGGAATATCTGGGTGTGAGTTTGAAATTAGAGGCAGGGTGCAATCTTTCCTGAGTAGCCCAAGGTTCAGAACTCTGGGCTGTGGCCCAGGTAGGCCACTCTGGGTGGCAGCTGTCACAAACCACTATTGGAAAAGGAGATCTCCAAGAACTCAGCTCCTACCCTCCAGCTCATTTACTCCTGCTTCTAGACTTCTAAACTTGCCTGGAATCGTCAGGACATGGGGAGCCCCCGTGTTAGCTCCACAGAGCCCTGCAATGAGAGCTCTCGCGGTTGTCCTAAGTGTGTCCAGTCCATTCTGTGGGTCTGTGAATGAGACACACCCAGGGATGGGCAGAAGTGCCGTTGGGAACTTTGCTTTCTGGTGCTGTCTGCTGAGGAGCGAGTAGGTGGCATGGGGCCAGGCTACCTTCTTTATCCTTGTCACTGTAAAATAGCAGGTAGCCAGCCAGAGCTCACCTCCCTCAAATGGGCCCTGCTGAGGCACCCATCTCTCATCGTTTCCAGCTCCACTTCCTGCCCTGCCCACGAAGGGTTGGTGGCTAGGATGGGGACAGGGCTTGGGGTTGGGGTGACCAGGAAGGTCAGGAGGTGACACAGGCCACCCTGCTTTTCCCTTTAAAAGGCAGGCGAGGGGAACAGGGAGCATCTGGGGTGAGAGAAGATGCTACTCCAGTGTCAAGGTGTCTTTGCAGGCATGTGGAATAAAAGAGAAAGCCTTGGGCTTAGGAGGGGGCCCGGGCTGACTGCTGACTAGTTAGTTAGCTGCACTGCTCACTAGCCCTGTGACACCAGGCAAGTCGGTCACCCTGAGTCTGTTTCCTCAGCTGTGAAATGGGACAGCGATACACGTTCTGCCTTCTTTCCAGGTCTGTGATAAGGATCGGATAAGTGAAAGTTCTTTGTAAAATAGGAAATACAATTTAAATGTGAGACACCGTTCTCCTAGTGTTGTTTTTCATCTAGACAAGTTTGTTCAGGAGGAAGCTGGAGGGGGAGAAATGGTATGCTTGTTCACTCAGCAACTGTTTACTGGGTGAGGACCCCTTGGTTCTTGTAAGGATGAACCTGAAGAAGGTTTTGGGCATGGGAGTGAGCCCCAGGCCATGGGTGTGTTTTGCTCTGACCCTTAAGAAGTACAGGGTGCAGGCTGGGCACAGTGGCTCACACCTATAATTCCAGCTCTTTGGGAGGCCGAGGCAGGTGGATCACCTGAGGTTGGGAGTTCGAGACCAGCCTGACTAACATGGAGAAACCCCATCTCTACTAAAAATACAAAATTAACTGGGCATGGTGGTACATGCCTGTAATGCCAGCTACTCGGGAGGCTGAGGCAGGAGAATCACTTGAACCCAGGAGGTGGAGGTTGCGGTGAGCCGAGATCGCACCATTGCACTCCAACTTGGGCTACAAGAGCAAAACTCCGTCTCAAAAAAAAAAAGTACAGGGTGCAGTGGAATTTGTAGGACTAAAGGTCAGGAGACCCAGCTTTGAGTCTAGGCTCTGACATCAAATAGCTGTGGGGCCTTTGGCAAGTCACTGCCCCTCTCTGGGCTTCAGTTGAATCTTCTGGGAAATGTGGGGTTGAGTCTTCCAAGTTGCTCTCATCCCTAAATAGCCTGGTTCAGAAAATGCTGGAAGCTTCCAGGCTTGGTGTGTGTGTGTTATAAGCATGGTGGTGGGCGCGTGCCTTCTAGTCTTTGAGGGGGGTCTTTTTCTCTTTGTGCCCCTCCCTCCCCATTCCCCATTTTGAAAGGGTTCCTATCCTTCTCTCTGAGGTTCTCTCCTGTCTCCCTCTTTTCTCTCCCCTTATTAGGTTTCTGTTCCCTTTTCCCAATCCTGAGTCCAGGACTCCCTGCAACCTGGCACGGCCCTTTTTGTTTTTGAGACAGTCTCTGTTGCCCAGGCTGCAGTGCAGTGTCACAATCTCAGTACATTGCAGACTTGACCTCCCAGGCTGAAGCCTTCCTCCCAGCTCAGCCTCCCCAGTAGGCGCATACCACAATGCTCAGCTAAGTTTTGTATTTTTTTGTAGAGACCAGGTTTTGCCATGTTGCCCAGGCTGGTCTTGAACTCCCAGGCTTAAGCAATTCACCTGCCTCTGCCTCCTAAAATGCTGGGATTACAGGCATGCGCCACCGTGCCTGGCCTGGCCTGGCCTTCTTTTGGCCTCTTTTCTCCTCTCTCCTTTCTGTATGGATATTTCTTTTCCTTTTCTTTTTTTAATTTTTTTGCTTTTCTGGCTCTTTCCTCCCTATTCCTCTATGCGCACCTGCAGGAACACACGAACACTTCTCCGCTGGTTTTCTCCCTGCTCCAGGTCCTGTAACTTGTTGCTCTGGGGTGTCTGTAGGGCGTCTGACTTGTGTCCAGGGTTTTGTCAGCTTTCCTTCTCCCTCACTCCACTCCTGGCTCAGACCTCAACAGCCACGCTCAGTCTGGCTGGTGGTGGTTGTCCGGCTGTTAAGCGGGTTGTGTGTGCGGGAGTTGGTATTCCCCTCGTGCCCTGCCAGCTGGGCGCTGGGGCTCGGGCTTGGCGTGGAGTGCTGCTGTCTGGGAAGTTGAGCTGGAGCCAGCATGGAGCTGTGCCTGGTTTGCTAATTCCTGAGGCTGCATCTCACAGGGGGCAAGGCTGTCCTATCAGGTGCTTGCTACTTTCTTTTCCTTAAGGCTTAGGGTCACTGCTTAACCACATCTGCTTTCTTCCCTGCCCTTCTCCCCATCTGCTTGATTTCCCTGGAGCGGTGACAGCTTCCCAGATGTAAGATTGGGGACCTGCCAGAGCAGGCATAACATATTTTGAAGACTTATGTTTTTTCCTAAAAACTATTTGAATTTAGCATTTGCTCCTCAGCATGTTCAACATTACTTACAGGGGGTAAAACAGACTCCCAGAAGAAGTGCCATGTTTATCTTGTGGCTTCAGATACCTTCCAGCACAACACCATGCACTTGTTGGAGTGACACATCCCCTTGAGGAGCAGAGCCTTAGAATTGCTGGGCTGGGAGGGCAGTGGAGGGGAGGCACCTTACATGTCTTCAGAAAAGCCATGTTCCTCTCTCTTTTTCCCACCACTCTTACTAACTGTACTGTGTAATCCGGACCCTGTGATGCACCTTCTTGAGGCATGTGCCAAGGGAAACAGCCAACTCAGGGAGGAGCCCTATTGTAGGGAATCCTTCCTTCAGAGGGTGCTACGTGACCACCATGGCCTGTCCAAGGTCAAGGTTCAGCTCTTTCAGGACTTCTGTCTCATTGCCTCCTGCCTTGTATCCTCCAGCCACATTCTTTCACATCGTCCTTGGTACTTGGCATCAGGCAGTCACTCAGTATTTCTTGCTCAGCACTCGCCCCCCTTTTCTTCACGTCCTTGAAGTGAGGACACTTTCTACCTTTCTTCTCCTACCTGGCCCCAGGAGATCATGGGTCCACCTGGCCAGAATCCTGCCATGTTAGACCGGGGCCGGTGGGAGGAAGAGAGTTATCCCTTCTTTGATGGGGAAATGGAGCTAGAGAGGCTGGGGTAGCCATGGGCACAAAGTTAATGTTAAGACAGGCAGAAGCCTTCCTTCTTGTCTTCAGTGTGGTCTTGTTTCCACCCCACCAGGAGGGGCTGAACATGGTCTGCCGTGGACGTGAGAACCCCAACTGTGGCTGGCTGAGGATCCGGTTGGGAGGCAAGGAGAGAGATGACAGGGGTTCAGAGGTTATTTTGTCTCCATTTTTCGCCCCAGGTTCTGGCTCGTGGTTCATGTGTCAGGATATAAGGCAACCTGTCTCAATGCTTTATTTAGTCTGACTTGACCCCGTAGAGAAATCAAGCTCCATTCAGTTTATGTGGATAACTCTGGCATTTTGCAGCTCAGGAAACTAAGGGTCCTGCCAGAGGTCGCTAATGGCAGAGCCAGATGTTGAAACTGTCATTCTAGTGGGCTGTGGTACTCAGACTGGACTGGTGAAAGACCTCAGACCCCCACCCCCTGACCCCGCCGTCTCCCAGACCTTGTTTTTCCTCTTTCTTCCTGCTCTCACCCCCACTTTGATCCCTGGGCCTGACTCCCCAGAGTGTGTGTCTCCAGTCTCTTGGATAGTAATTACTGCACAGGAAAATCCAATAAACACAGCACTGTGTACCTGCAGCAGCCACTCCCGACTGGCAGCCAGCTGTCCCATGGCAGATTCAGATGAAAACACCCATGCTCATGTGTCTGTCTGGGTGTGGGGGTGTGGGGTGGGGAGGGAAGTGTGTATAGGCCTCTGCAGTCTTTCCTTCCACATTATCCGTGGAAGAGAGCCAAGTGAGGTGGGGAAGGATAGGATGGAGCAGATCAGTGGCCTTGGCGCCTCATTCCTTGGAACAGTGGTGAGTAAATGGGCAGAGGGATGGCTGGTTCTTGCAGGACAGGGGCCAGGGGAGTGGCGGGTGATGGTCTTTGCACTGCCAGCCCCTTCTCCATGACCCACGGTGGCGTTCTCCATCCCCTCAATTCTAGCAAAGCATCTCGTTTTCCTGCTCACTGCTTTGTCTCCTTTCTCCCCTAGAGCCTCAGTCACTGGCTGGGGGAGGGAGGTAGGCAGTAGATCAATTAATTGTACTTAATCTCTCAACTCAGATCCTTTTAAGTCTCTGAGCTTAGGTAATTTTCTCCCCTACTTGAACTCTTCTGGTATTTATTGTCTGCACTGCACAATTAGTGTGTGCACACATGCTTGCGCACACACACACTACTCACACTTATACACTCTGAGAGACAGAACTGTGGGAAGGAGGGGAGCAGTGCTGAGAGAACATTGTCAGGAATTGTCATCTGGCAGGATTCCTGGAGCTCAGTAGACGGAGCCCAGAGATCCCAGAAAGCCAGAAACGCAGAGCCTTATCCCAGCGGTGGTAAGATAATATCATTCATTTCAGCCATTCAGTCAGGTGATTTATAGAGTGCCTACTATGTGTCAGCTGCTGTTGTGCCACTGGGGAGATAGCTGTGCACAAAACCAAGCCCTTGGCTTCACGGAGCACATGTTTCTGATGGGGCAGGCAGTGGACAAGTTGGTCAGATGTTGACAAGCGCCGTGGAGAGGAAGACAACAGGGGAGGGGAGATTAGGAGTGCTGGATCCAGTGGTCCTCGGGTCTGTGCCGGAAGTGTGCTCAGACGGGACAGGAAGCCTCCTCCCCACTCACCTCTCAGGGAGAGAAAGAATGCAGGGAATGGGGAGAGGAGAGAATCCTTAGGAGTGTTACAAAACCTAACAAAGAAGGTGGCACAGAGTCTGGAGTGAGGGCTCGTGGGGCACTTGCTTAGGTGGAGTGAGGGCAGGAGGCTGCGCACTGGGCTGAACCTTGGAGGCCAAGCTGAAGAACAAGCAGGGGTGCCTCTGTGGCCCCAGCTCTACCAGCCAACTTAGTTGATTTGGATTCTTAGTCCTAAGACTTGCCTGGGCCCTCAGGGAACCTAAGGCTGCCGTCGTGGGACTTTTTCGTGGAAGGGTTTCCCACAGAGTGGACCGGGATTGGCGTGGGAATGAACCAAGCCCCTGTTTCCTCCCTCTGCTTTGTGATAGTCACAGGCAGAGGCTGCTAGCCAGGCTTGATGGAAGAGAGAGGGACATGGGGTGGGGATTCTCCCCTCCAGTTGCTGCCTTGCAGCGTCTGAGCCGCCCAGGCAGGCACTGCAGCATGAACCGAGAGGCGATGAGCCGGCCCTTCACATGCCGTGGGTGCCAGGATGGGGCTGATGGGGCTGATGGGGCTGAGGGAGGCTGCGCACATCCCATCCCAGCCTTGGCTCCTGCCCCAGCTGCTGTTTGTTGTTGCATTTGGGTGGACGGTAGGTGGTCACAGAAACAGTGGAGCACAGAAGAACAAAGGCCAACGAGGAAGGTGCCAAGTGAGTGGTTGTAAACATCCCAAGTCGAGCCCTCTGTCCCGGGGAATTAACTCAAGCGGGGAAGGGGCACCTCATTCACAGTTGTTATCAAACAGACCCACCACCCCTCAGTGCAGCTTCACCACAGAGTCCCTGCGGGACAGGGCACACCTGAACTGTAATAGCGGTGGTCAGAAGAGGCATATGTGGACCTCAGAGGGCTTTAGGATAAGAAAGTTTTCAGCGGATGCCCTGGGCTGCCCTCTGTATTTGGAGAGCCCACCCCCAGCTTGCCGCTTCTCTCTGGACTCTATCCTAAAATGTCCTTGCCACCTTGGGGGAGGAACTATTGCAGTTCCTCTCTGGATTCTTCATGCATTTCATGAGTCCCCACTGTTTGCCAGGCCCAGGGTTGGAAGCTACAGTGGCTGCAGCGATGGCTAGACAGCTGGGACTAGTAGGGAGGAAACCCCTGGGCCTGAGGGAGGAAGGGAGCAGGGAGGCACTCCTCCTCTCTGACCATCACACACCTCTCCAGTAAGACATGCTTCTTGAGTTGCAAATTGTATCTTTACACTTAAAATGAGGTCCTACGTTTTTTACATGTCCACTGATGAGTGTTGCTTTTAGAATTGAGCTGAGTGGTTTAATTAGTCCATCTGTTCTGGGCTGGTGCACAGCTGTGTGAAGCTAATGGCTGTTGGTGGAGGTGAGGTGTGTAAGCAACAGGGGGATACAGTGCCTTGCCTCAGGTGGCTGTCGTACCTGTCCCAACAAAGTTCCCCAAAAGATGACTCCAGTTGTGTAGTCAATGGTGACCAGTGGGCACTGGGTAGCCGAGATGCCCTCACTGAGTCTTTTCAGGGCTGGGGAGATGACCCCCAAGTAACAAGCAGAACTCTCGGACTGGCTGAGTGCAGGCAGGACGGGGAAGCTGTGGGAGCAGGTCAGGTCTCTAAGGGGCTGGTGTAGGGCACAGGGGAGCCAAACCTCGTGGAGGTAGGGGAGAAGAACATGAGCCAGTGAAGGAGCTAGTCTAATGCAATGAGTGGTTGCCAAACTTGAGCACACATCAGAATCACCTAGAAGGTTCTTCAAATGCAATTGCTCAGGTATCCCCAGGGTTTCTGATTTAGTAGGTCTGGGATGGGGCTGATAATTTGCATTTCTAACAGGTTCCTGGATGATGCTGGTGCTACTGGTTCAGGGACCACATATTGAAATCCATTGTTCTAACAGGCAGGGCACTAAGATGAAATGAGGTTGTGCACGAGTGCTTTGTAAACGGGGAATGGTACCTGACAGGCATTTCTTATTGGAAGAGAGTGTAATATCCCAGATGCCAAGGGAGGGGCTCCTTTAACCACAGCCTGGTCCTTTCTCCTTTTGTCTTTTGTCAATACCTGGCCAGATTTCATAACTTCTTCAACATGGTAGCATGTTTTCCTCTTACCTTGGTCACATAGTGTATAGCAGGTAGCCTATGTCAGAGCTCTAAAAACAAAAATCTTGCTTGTCCCACCCCCGACAGTGATTCCAAATTAATAATCAGGGGAAGGCCAGGGCATCGATCTTTTTAAAAACTTGCCTGGTAAATCTAAAGAGTGGCCAGGATTGGAGTTTATTTTCTTGTTACCATGGATTGTCCACCCCCTAAGCTGCTGGGGCACCTCCTTTGTCTGGACCTGTCTTTGTCTGGGCCTGAGGGAGGAGGGGGGCAGGGAGACCAGTCCAGCTAACATAGCAAAACCCGATCTCTACTAAATGTCCTTCTCCCTCTGTCTGTCTGTGTTGCCACCCACAAGTCATGACACACCTGCTCCTGTCTGCTTGTCTCTTTATTTTATTTTCTTTCTTTCTTTTTCTTTTTTCTTTTTTTTTGAGGTGGATTCTCTCTTTGTCATCCAGACTGGAGTGCAGTGGCACAATTTTGGCTCACTGTAACCTCTACCTCCTGGGTTTAAGCGATTCTCCTGCCTCAGCCTTCCGAGTAGCTGGGGTTGCAGGCATGCACCACCACGCCTGGCTAATTTTTGTATTTTTAGTAGAGACGGGGTTTCACCATGATGGCCAGTCTGGTCTCGAACTCCTGACCTCAGGTGATCCACCTGCCTCAGCCTCACAAAGTGCTGGGATTATAGGCATGAGCCCCCGCAGCCAGCCTCTGTCTTTCTTGATCAGCCCTTAGCCTCCTAGTTAGTCTCCTCCCTCCAGTTCTCACAGCCCATCTGTAGTAAGGCCCTCATCTGCTATTGGGAATTCCAAGTTACCTGGCTTATTTCTTAGGACACCAGCAGATTTTGCTGTCAACACCTTTATGAGGACTTCAGGTGATAAATGGTTCCCGACATTTGTGTCTTTCAGTGATGCAGAGAGTAGGAAATTGTGCAAGAAGATGAAAGTTGACCTGAGCCCGAAGGACAAAAAGGTCGAATTATTCCATTACCAGTAAGTACACATGGGCATTTCCAATTTCCAAGTAAGTGCCGAACGTTTTCATTGGTATTTTCAGTGAACAGCAATTTTTAGTTAGATTAATTTTATTTCAGAATGGTTTTCTTCCTGTGTTTACAATTGTTTCTTTAAAAAAATAAAATCCTGAACTGCATTCAAAAGCTGAACCTTATTAAGATGCTGCAGGAAACCAAAGGTATGTATCTTCACAACCATTCTTAAAGTTAACACATTTTTCTCCTCATTTGACAGGGATGGTGCATTTCATACTGAATATAACCGAGCTGTGACATTTAAGGTAAATTTACCTCCCTCATTCTCAGCAGAGGTGGAGTCTGAATGGACGCCCAAAGTCTGGCAGGTTTTCTCTCTGAGAAAAGAAAGGGCAGATTGCACAAATAGCTCTTCTGAATGACCTGAGAGATTCTTATCTCTAGAGCATATGTCAGCAGAATATCTGGAAAAGTTTGTAGCTCTTAACACAACAGATTAACCCAGCTTTGGAGATGGGTTTGTGAATGTATCAGCAGTTGTCCAGTGAGGCAGATGATGTCACCTCTCTCTCTGCCAAAGGCCTGGGCCTCCTTTTGCTGTAGCTTCAAAGTCCTCCCCTCATCTCTGCGGTAGTGGCCACCCTCAGGCTGGGTGGGACGTACGGTGCCCAGGTTAGCACAGGGTGTCACACATGGGCAGGTTGGCACCTTTGGCCTGATGCAGCTTGTTCCAGATGAGATATGGGTATCATTGAAGAGTTCTCTGCTATCAATCCAGTTTAGAGGTAGATGAAAAAGCATAAATGGAAAGAAATATAAAATCCTGTAATCTATACATGCTTTGTAACCACAAAGCAGCTGCCCCAGCCCTTAGTCCTCCTGAACTGCAACTCTCCTCCTTCAGGGTTAGGATTCCCTTCCTCCAACCTGTCTTCTGCTTTCTGGTCCTGTGTTGGCTGAAGCCATATATTTCTTCTGGTCCTGACATGTTTGAACTCACTTCCTAACCCTCCTGTTTCCCACACTGGGTTGGACCCTGCACTCCTGTCTCTTCATCTGCCCCTCTTTCTCCATCTGTGTCTCTTCCATTTTTTTCCTATCTGTCCATCTGTCTGTGCAGCTGTCAGAGACCCTCTCCCTCTGCCCTTCCTTCTCCCTCTGTCTCTCCCCACCATCTCTCCAGGTCATTTCTTGCTTATCCACTAACACTCATTCTTTTTTTAAGTTGCTACAGTGTTCACCTTATATAGGGACTCAGCCTGATTACTCATCACCTTAACACCTACTTAGACACTTAGAAAGTTCTTCCAACTACAGTTGCTCAGCCCTTCTTATTCTGTGTTAAGACGTCAACTGAAGTTATTGGAGAGAACACACGTTCCTCAGGAACAAGATTTAACTGGGTGGGATGGGGGAAGCGCTTATGCAATGATGGAGAGAGGGCTAGGGTTTTGTTTTATTATTGGAGGCTGTGTATATTTTATGTTTAACTGAGACCTCTGAGGAATCCGTCTTGGGCTTATGGAGCAGGGAGTTCTGAGCAGCTACTCAGAACTGTGGTAGCAGAGAAGTAGCAAGGAGCCCAGGCGGCCCCAGCGTGCCACTGGGTGTCTGGGTGGGAGAGGCAGAATCCTGGCTTCGCCCCACCTCTTACAAAGATCAGGTGTGTGAGGTCGGCGTTCTCTTGACCTTCCCGTGATTTTGGCATCAACAAGGTGAAGAAGTGGCTGAGCATTGTACGGGGCCAGAGTCTTCAGTTTCAGATGGCACTCTTAGTCCCAGCACCCCCAGCAGGACGGGGGCAGAGTCCCTGGAGTTCTCCAGGGCAGAGGGAAGGGGACAGGATGGTTCCCTGACTGCTGATGGCTTCTGCTTTTTCAGCTTGAGACAGCTGAGATCAGAGCTCACCTTAGTCACTGATTAACTTTCCTGGGACCCTGACTCCAGAGAGACGGAGGAGCCCCCAATAGGAGGGGCCCATGGCCTGCAGGCCCATATTCTGGCTGTGGTTTTTGTCAACCCACATGGTTGGGCAGAAGCCTGGTCACAGATGCTGTGCCACGGCATCTAGAGAGGTCACAGGCCAGATAAGTGAGAACTTATCTCCCCATTGGCAAAGAATAGGAAACTCAAAGCGGGGAACATCCCCTTTAAGCTGCCCTTTCCTTGTTCACACATACTCCCCAAATCCTTACTGTAGAAGTGGTGAGGGCCAGAGGTGCCTGGCAGTCTGCATTCAGATGACTCACTGATGATCTCAGGGCCCAGTAGCTGTGAGCCAGGATCACAGCCGGGAAGGTGTCCTGAAGGCCAGATGCAGTGTCAGGCGGTGCCTGGGACTCAGAGCACCCAGAATAGGACCATTGAGGGTGGGCTTCCAGTACTGCTCCCCACAGACTTTCCCCATGAGGTCTTGTCCAGTTAGATCAACTCGGAGAGAACCTATGGGTGGGGTTATTCAGCTTCAGTTAAATGAGAATAATCCTCACCTGAAAAGCAAGGTTGTGTGTACGGACATGTCAGTTGTCACATTAAAAGGTCATTTCTCTCCTTTTTCCATCCACTGCTGTCTTTTCTTCTTGGCCACCCTCAGACTGGATGGGACCTCAGGCTGAGGTGGAGATGGGGGTGGGGGGCTGGGCGTGGGGCCAGGAGTCCCCCAGAGCAGCAGTTCTTAACTTGTTCTGGGGTCCTGATCCCACTGAGCGCCTGCTGAACACAGACCTCCCTGAAACAGTGTGTGTGCATACAGTCAAAGTCAATGTTTTCACATGAGCCTGGGGTTTCACTGACTCCTGAAGTCCCTCGTGCACCCTAGATTAAGAACCCTGCACCGGGTATTTCTGGAACCCCAGGCAGGTGGGCACCTACCAGCATCTTTCTCACATGGCCTCGTGGACAGGTGCCTCTGCAGCTGTGGGTGAGTGCGGGTGTCGGGAAGATCCTGCCAATTCCATAGTTCCTTAGGTTGTCACGGCAAAGCTTTGACAAGGGACTGAGAAAGGGTGGATCCGCCTTTTGCTGTGGCAGAAATGGCTGTTCTCTTGCCAGGAGGCGTTTCACAGCTCCACTTGGACAGGCAGGAAGCACTACCTGAATGAAATCCTATGAAGTCTTGGCTGTCTCCCATTCTCCCGTAGTAGTTCTTTCCAAATAGAGTTTCCAGAAATAATAAGCCTTTCTAAGGTCCTCTCCGTGTGTGACCGGTGGATGGGCTGAATGCATACCCTTATTATTATAGAAGGGCACCTCCCTTTCTCATCTCAGGCCGCACACACACACACAAACACACACACTCTCAGTTCAGCATCTGCTCGCTGGAGCGTGGTCAAAGGTGACAGAAGTAACAGAATCTGACTGGGGTCTGGTACCTGATCCTGGCTTTCACAGACTTTGAGCACCGTCTCTGAGTGGCTGAGGGGGAAGGGAATGCTGCTTCTGCCCTGAACTGATGAGAGTGGCAGGGGGGTACGGAGGAGGGTGGAAGGACAGTGCCCCTCTTCCCTGCCCCTGTACGTCTTCCCCAAAGGGAGTGGAGATTTGAGTCATTGTACACATAACAAAGGCCAGCAAAGTCCTTTATGTGTAAGAACTTTGTCAGATCTTCAATCCAGGCAGTCTGGAAGAGGGGCCCAGGAAGAGAAGTATAGCCACAAGGGTGAGGCCACATTGGTGCTCACCCTGCCCTGGGGGCTTCCCAGCCTGGACCCCACTTATTCACATATAGTGGAGGATAATCAGGATTTAATCCACTCCAAAACCAGTTTAGATCATGAAATACCAAGCAGGTCGTAAGTAGGCATGATGATCTGCTTATGGGATGACAGTTTTAGTGGCTGCAGGAATGTGGAAATGTCTCCTTTGGACGAGACTGAGACCATTATTCCATTAGTCAGAAAGACTTCTCGGAGGAGATGAGATTTAGTAGAAGCACTAGTATGTCTCTGGTTTGAATAAGCCAACTCATTGTCTCAAATTTTCTTTTTTTTGTCTATGAAGATGCATAGTAGGCATGGACCACCTGACTGGAGTGGGCAAGGTGTCTTGTGATTGAAAAAGCCTGGTGGGAGTGGTGGAGGTGCATTTTTGGGGCACTTATCCATGATGTCAGTGGACAGTGGAAATAACACACCCTCAAAGCTCATGCCACATGCAGTCCTGAACCCAGCACCTGGTGTGCCCAGGTCTCCAGGCAGGGAAACAGGACAGGTTCCTGATTCCCCCACCTCCCTCTTTTCAGGGCTAAAATGCATTTTCTCTTCTCTCTTTTTTTCCTCAGTCCATAGTGGCTTTTTTGAAGGATCCAAAAGGGCCCCCACTGTGGGAGGAAGATCCTGGAGCCAAAGATGTTGTCCACCTTGACAGTGAAAAGGTAATGTATTCCTGTTAGTTCTGATGGGTGCTGGAATCTTCCCTAGTACTAGGGCCTCCCAAGGAAAGGAGCCCAACAAACTGAGAAATGGGACTATTCCAGGATCCCTTGTACTTTCCTCTAGGGAAGCTAGGCCAGGACCCTAATATTTGACTCCCCTTCCCAGCTCCATCTTGTAACCAGTGGCGATCACACGTTGCCTGAGAATTTTCTCCATTCTTCACCTTCCTTATTTAATGTATTTGAACATGTTTAGATTTTCCGTACATTAATATAGGTTTAAATGTTCTCTCTCTATTGTGTAATCCAGATGTTGCTAGGATTGGCTTTACATCTTGTTTTTTGTTTTGTTTTGTTTTGTGTTTTTTAAAGAATAACCTTAGAGATTTAGGTTAGATTTCCAGAGACTTGAGGCAGATCTCTATAATTCTGGAACATTCTATAGCTTTCAACCAATTATTTACCCTCTTATGCTTTGATTTCCAAATTTGGCCAGGGGTGGAGGTAGAAGGGTAGATCTAGATTATAGTCTTTGTTAGTTCTTAAGTATTTAACAAAAGCTATGACAGGCCGGTTGTGGTGGCAGGTGCTTGTGGTCCTAGCTACTCAGGAGGCTGAGGCAGGAGGATCACTTGAGCCTAGGAGTTCAATGGTAGCCTGGTTAACGTAGTGAGACCCCATCTCTAAAAAAATAAAGAATGCAAAAGCTGTGACACATATTGCCCCTCCGTCCACAGCCTGCCCACCTGACCTGAATGTGCATCTTTAGCCATGTGCATCCGTGTTTGTATGATGCCTTCACTTAGGATGGGCAAGAATTTCTCTGTGATTGTCCAGATGGTCTGTGAGTCAAGCAGTGCTTTCTGTAGATGGAGGGAGAAGGTTCATTCCTATCTCGATAAAATAAAACATAGCTTTCATCTTTGTCTTCCTCCTCTCCCTTTTCCTTTAAAATTGTTGACTCTTTTTTGTTGTTGTTTTTAGAGACAGGGTCTGGCTCTGTCACCCAGGTTGGAGGAGTACAGTGTTGTGATCATAGCTCACTGTAACCTTGAATTCCTGGGCTCAAGCAATCCTCCTGCTTCAGCCTCCTAAGTAAGTGGGACTACAGGCACATGCCACCATGCCTGGCTAGTTTTTAATTTTTTACTCACGCCTGTAATCTCAGTACTTTGGGAGGTGGAGACGGGTGGATCACTTGAGGTCAGGAGTTCAAGACCAGCCCGACCAACATAGTGAAACCCCACGTCTACTAAATTACAAAAATTAACCGGGCGTGGTGGCACCTGTAATCCCAGCTACTCAGGAGGTCAAGGTACTAGAATTGCTTGAACTCCAGAGGCAGAGGCTGTAGTGAACCAAGATCATGCTACTGCACCCCAGCCTGGGTGGCAGAGTGAGACTCTGTCTCCAAAAAAAAAAAAAGACATCTTCAAGATGACAATACTGGCTCTTTGTATCCCAGAAAATGTTGTGCCCAGCCCTTAATTTGAATCACCACTGATCCACTTGGTTGGCCTACAATGATGATACATTTTATCTTCCTCCAGAAGGTTAAAAAAAAGGCATCATTTTCTTTTGCGCCAACAAGCATTAAGAGTACAGTCAATAGGCAAGTTACAGAGGCCCATGCCTGTAATACCAGCACTTTGGGAGGCTAAGGTAGGAGGATTGCTTGAGGCCAGGAGTTCAAGACCAACTTGGGCAACATAGTGATAGCCACCACGCCGGGCCCACATGTTTTTTAAAAAGACATCTTTAAGGCCGGGCACAGTGGCTCACGCCTGTAATCCCAGCACTTTGGGAGGCCAAGGAGGGTGGATCACAAGGTCAGGAATTCAAGACCAGCCTGGCCAACATGGTGAAACCCCATCTCTACTAAAGATACAAAAAATTAGCCAGGCGTGATGGCACGTGCCTGTAATCCCAGCTACTTGGGAGACTGAGGCAGGAGAATTGCTTGAATCTGAGAGGCGGAGGTTGCAGTGAGCCAAGATCATGCCATTGCCTCCAGCCTGGGTGACAGGGCGAGACTCCTTCTCAAAAAAAAAAAAAAAACATAAGAGGGGCAAGTGCCAGGAGAGAATGGCACATGTGCCTAGAACCATGGAAATACCAACAGCCTAAACGGAGAGCTGCTCCTGTGAGGATGAATGTTGAGAGTTCCTCTGGAAAGTGATTGCCTGGTGCCTTCCTCCCCCAGATACAACGTCCTAACCTTCCTCAGGTTGTTCTTCTGTAACTGTAGGAATATCAAGCGGAAATATTTCTTTCACACCTGTAGCGAATCCTCTCATTCCGCTTTGTGCTCTTTTCTCTCCTATGGAAATAAGAAGTATAGCTGGTTGTCTGCTAATAGAACGTCCACATAAGTAATGAAAAATTCCAAATTCAAGTTTGAATTGCTGATTCAATTTGTAGGCTTGGAATTTCCTACTTTGTGAAGGTAATTAAGAATCTTTGAATGTAATATCTGTTACTACTCAGGATATGAAACCAAATTGCTATAGGCTCAATAAAAATCTCTTCTCGGATCTTGTACTAGCTTTTATCTCCAGAAATTCCAGAAGACAATTTTAGAAGCGTTTGCATCCTGTACCTCTAGTTAGGGTTAAATATCTTGGTTACTAATTTTGTTTGGAAATTAGTGCAAACAAAATTTGTTTGAAAATGAGTGCCTTAACCCTCTCTCTAGTTATGGAAACGAGGGTAAACTTTTCCAGAAATTATTCTAGTGTTTTGGATATCCACAAAAATTTAAACTTTTTTTAATCTAACTGAAAAATTTTAAGTTAATGCACATTGTTGAAAATTTAGAAAATACACCTTCAGCATAAAGAAAAAAAAATAAATCACCCCATACCTTTACATTGAGAGAGATGCCTGCTGATATTTTTGTAGTCTTCCAGGCTTTCAAGGTAATGTGTACATAATGTTTTTACTCACAAAGATGTCATTACATTTTATATGCTGTTTTGTAACTTGCTTCCCCCCGCTTTAGTGCACCGTGCACATCTGATTGTGACATTAAACACTCCTCTTTATCAGCTTTAATGAAGCAGTAGTATCCCATTGTGCTGGATGTGCCATCATTTATTTACCTAATGCCTTCTTGCTGCCAGAAAGCTGCATTTTGAAATTTTCTTATTTTCCTTATTATTCAAAAGAGAAAACCCTCTCATTTTCTTCCGTAAAATGTGGTTGAGCAGCTTACTTTAATCAAAATATGCTCTTATCGTCGTGCATCACTGCAGTCCTTGGTAGAGCTGCTTTTTCCCATCCATCATTGGCTCTCGTTGGAAGAAAAGTCTCTCTACCCTGTTCACACACTCAAGTCTTTACATGAGCACTGTGTGGCCGTTTGTCTTTTTGCCTTTATTGTATGTATCTAACAAATCATTATGTATTGCTTAATAACATGCCCGGCACTGTTCTAAGGGTTTTACAAATCCATTTTGCCTGTAACCTCCTGGAGGGTGGAGCAGGCCCCCTCCTTCTGCCCTGTGTGCTCCGTGGACTCCTGGGGACAAGGATGGTGGTGGCAGAGCTGGAGCCTGGGAAGAGATTAGCAAGAGATTAGTGGGTATGGGTTAACCCCTCTTCCCACAGTGAGCGGATCCCCATCTGGCCAAGTCGGGCACACATGAAAACAGCCATCCGCACCACAACAAAACCGCTGTGTAAGTCACAGGAAGGGGCAGCCTATTCAACAACCCCATGGGACAAAAGCCGCTGTTTGCCATCTTTGAACTGTTCAGGTGGAACTGAAAGGAAAGCCAGCAGCCTGGACCTCACGACTCCCTCTCACCAGGTGGCCAAAGCCATTTGTTAGCTTGAGGCCTCAGTTTTCCCATCTGTAATACACGAGGGCGATGGTGGTCTCAAATAGATCATCTCTGTGGTTCTTCCAGCTCCTGACCTGCCGCGGCTCTGCCCCCACCTGCAAATCAGCTGCCAGCGTGTACTTTCTGAAGTGCTCATTCCCGCTCCCCTCCCCATCCCTACCCTTCACCCCACTGTGTGCAGAAGGGTCAGGGAGAGTGTCTCATCCTGTTACTGTGTTGTGTGTGAGCTGCTGGTATTCTCTTTTTGTGCCTCAGGACTTCAGACGGCTCCTGAAGAAGGAAGAGAAACCGCTCCTCATCATGTTTTATGCCCCCTGTGAGTAAACTTTCTCCCTTGGGCCAGAGCTAGTTGTTTAGTCTCTTTGTGGGAAGGAGGCGGGTGGGGGCTGCGGGCGGGGTTGGGGGGACTAGCCCGGGTGCCTTGCTTAGAATGCTGAAACTCATCTCTCCATCTGCTCCTCTTTTCCTTCATCTTTGCCTTTTCATCTGGCTCCTCCCCTCCTGCTGTCCGCCCTGCACTCTGTCTCCACTAGAATCGGTGTCCTTCTACCCTCTTTATCCAGAGCTCCACCCTGTCTGGTCAGCTCCACCTTCCCCAGCCATGTCCCGTTTCCTGCTGGTGGTGCCATGCCTCAGTGCCGGTCACCCTGTGGCTGTTCTCCACCACAGGCTGTTCTCAGGCATGGTGTCACGGTCCAGAGCCTGGCCCACCTCTGGGGGCAGCAGCTCGTCTAGCTCTGACTCCTGCATCCTCTGCTGGCATCCTCTGCAGGTGCTACCTGGGAGGATCGGGGAACCAGGAGCAGAGAGAAATGGGTTCCAGGATTTGGGCTTAGTCCCTGTATGAGGCAGGAGGATGTGGAAATGGCAGGAGGATATTTCAGATGACAGCCCGAACATGTGGCTTTGAATCCCAGCTGTGCCACCAGCAAGCCGGGTGAACTTGGCCAAGTCCTTCACCTCGCTAGGTCTCCGTTTCCACATCTGTAAGAGAAGGGACTGGATCACAGTAGTGGCTTTCAAATTTTTTGATTGAATTTCACAGAATTAAAAACGTTTTATATTGCAACTCAGTATTAGAAGTATGTATAAATTATATGCAAATAAGCTGAAACAAAAGTTTCGCAAACCACTCTTGCCCTTACTATTGCCATCTGTTGTTTACCAGATGTAATGCCTACTATTTTCTGTTCTGTTTTATTTAAAAATTATTGGTTATTCCTACTGCTTCATAACTCTCTGACAAGGGGTCACCAAATTATGGCCCACGGGCCAGCTGCCTCTTTTTGTAAAGGTTTATTAGAACCCAACCATGGCCATACATTGATGTGATGTCTGTGGGTGCTCACGATCTATACCAGCAGAGTTGAGTACTTGTAACAGAGACAGTGTGACCTGCAGAGCCTCAAATATTCACTGTCTGGCACCTCCACATTCTAATGGGTCCCAACTCACAGACTGAAAATAACCCTGGGTTTGAGCCTGGCAAGGCCCTTTGTGCTGCCCCTCTGTGAGCTGCATCGGCCCTTCATGAAGCCAGCAGGGTCAGTGTCTCCCTGAAGGCTGTGGTGACAGAGGGGCTGTATATGATGCAAGGCAGGTGTGCCCAGGTGTGTGTGTGGCTCAGGAGGGTGTCATAGGCTCTGGTTTGTCATAGCAAACCAGAGTTCTGTTTGCTCATGAAAGCCCATCTCGAATCCCGCTTCCTGAGTTATTTAAGCAAAAGTTCCTCCCATCTGTGCCCTGGGGATGACGCCCCCTGCCGGATGCCCCTCTGTGGCACTCTGGTGTTTCTGCCTGACTTGAGCCAGTAGTTTATTCGCCATAACAGCAGCCTTTCCCCAGCCTGTTTTTTGTTTGTTTGTTTGTTTGTTTTTTGAGACAGAGCCTTGCTCTGTTGCCCAGGCTGGAATGCAGTGGTGCCATCTCAGCTCACTGCAACCTCCGCCCCCCGGGTTCAAATGATTCTCCTACCTCAGCCTCCCAAGTAGCTGGGACTACAGGTGCCCATGACGCCCAGCTAATTTTTTTATTTTTTGTAGAGATGGGGTTTTGCCATGTTGGCCAGGCTGGTCTCGAACTCCTGACCTCAGGTGATCCACCCACCTCGGCTTCCCAGAGTGCTGGAATTACAGGCGTGAGCCACCGTGTCCAGCCCTCCCAGCCCTGTTTTGATTGCTGGGTGTCCTCCAGTCTCAGCCTCCTCCCCAGGCCTCCTCGCTGGCCCCAGGGCTGTGCTCGCCTTTGGGAGAAGGCCCTGGTGTCTTACCTGCTGTAGATCCAGCTCTGCCCTGAATGGTAGCTACTTTAACCCTCTTTATTGATGTTCATTAGTTGGTTTCACCCCTTTTTGTTTCTTCTTGGAGGAATATTATTAGCTACCCAGCTGTGAATTGCTTTAGGAATTATCCTTGTCCACACAGCTCCTAGAGGATGGGCCTCCTTTGGTGTATCTTAAAGTCCTTCGGAACTCAACACATTGGTTAAATGAAGCTGTAAAACGGAGTGTATGTCAACATGCAGCACGTGCCACAAGACAGCATCCAGGTGTAACCAGGCAGGTCTCAGTGTGATGCCATTCGTCATTTAGAAGTGGTGCACTGGCAGTTTGCACCTGCATGCTGTGCCCTCTCCTGCCACGCACCCAGGCTGTGTGGCGGTGTGCTCATCTCACCCTTCACAACAGAGATGCGAGCACAGTTGTCATCTTTACAGAAGAGAAAGCTGGGGCAGGGGAAGTTAGGTACCTCACAGAGTCACAAAGCTTCTTGGTGGTCAGGGAGGGAGGAGAAAACTCGGAGGTTAGGTTAAACTTTTGGTAGAGGGTCAGATTGGTTGGACTCCTAGGTCTCAAGGAACCTCAGGACTCTTTTTTTGATTATGCACACGTGTATGTTTTTTCACAAAATGAAACAAGCTTGTGCTTTTAGCACACTAGTCTAATCTAGTCTTCATGGCATCAACATTCAGCTGATTCCTGGGATACACAGCAGTTCCCTAACTGGGACGTCTGTTAGGACTCTGTGACCCTTTGGTCACATGTGGGGTGAATGGGCCCAAAGGCAGTGGGAACCTTCGGTGGTGACAAGGAACCTGGCTCCCCAGGTTTGCTTTCTGAATTAATGATATAGAAAGGCTGACTACTCTGACTTTTGGGGTTTGAGAGTGATAGTTAGTCTTACCTCTCTCCCTGCCTCCCAGTGGAATCAGCTAGAAGATAAACTCAGGAATCACAGGGCCAGCTCTATTTTTGGTAAAGTTAAATTGGAAACTGGCTTGGCCTGTGGTTTCCTACTCCTCCTCCATCACCTTTCCCCCACCGATAACCTCCGCCCAGCACCGCTGGCCCTGCCCACTGGGACAGCTGGCCGACTTATCCCCGTTTCAGGGTGTTGTTGCTGCAGGCTGCAAACAGGCAGCACAGGAAGAGAGAGGTCCCACTGTGGAGACAGATAGTAAATAAAGTTCTTGATAGATGAGTGTGGCCCAGTGGGCGTCAGACTCTAGTCACTGAGCGAAGAATGAGTGAAAGGCTGCAGGTGTCCCCTCCTTATTTTCCTCCCTGGGGAGTGGAGCGACATCCTCTTCCCTCACTGGAAGTGTTTCCCCCCCACGGAGCGGGAAGCACGTTCTCAGGCGTGGCTTGAACTAAGATGTCTCTGCAGGCACGGAATGTTCCCCAGCTCTGTCTAACACCTGCGGGCACCTGTCCCCACTGCGCAGATAGGGAAGCCAAGCCAAGCCACTGGCCCAGGATCACCCAGCCAGCAGGAGTCATGGGGAGATGCAGACCTCGGTCTCGGCCTCGTTCTTCCCAGAGCTGAGCTCCTTCCTCTGCACCACCTGCAGCCTCCTGTTTTCTACCCAGTGCATTTCTCCCAGAGCATTGTTCCTGCTTCTGTTCCCCTCTCTCTGAATCCCCACAGTGGGAACAATGCCCCTGACAGGTGTCATATCCCTTCCTTCATGCTGCTGGTGGTGTGCGCATTGAGGTGGCAGGTCCCGAGGAGAGGTGCCTCTCATCTTCTGAGGGCAGATTCGGCAGGCTCCCACTGCAGGCTGGCCTCGAAACAGCCCCTTCTCTCCTGCCAGGACTGATGGCAGAACTTAAGCCCAGGGTTCACGTACTGGGGGGGGTGTGAGTCCACCTGTCAGGAATGTCAGGAGGGGGCTGTGGGGCCATTTTTGGAGCCTCATGGCCAAATGTCCTGTGTCTGCATCTTGTCCGATAGGCTTGGTGCTGGGGAGGTTCTGGTGACCCAGAAGGAATGTTGGCCTTCTGGCTTCACAGCCTGTCTAGGCGTCAGCTAAGCATGGATTGGAGCTAGGCTGCCTGTCGCCACATGGACCCGGTGCCCGCTGTGCCAAGCTGCGATCAGCCTGACACATGGTTCCAGGCAGCTTTGGTTCTGTGGTGTTCAGATGCATCTGAAGCCTTGTTTTGTAGCAGAGAGGTGGTCAGAAAGGGTAATAGCCTGGCACTTCAGAATCCCTGCTGTCTGAAGAAACTGCTCATGTCCTGTGGGATCAGTGCTGAAACATGGTCTGCTCTGGTTTAAGGGAAGGAGTTTAAGGTCACTCTGATGTTTTAGTGGATGTTTGGGACCTGGCCTTCCTGGTCGCTTGAGCCCAGGAGTTCAAGGCCCCCTATCAAGGCTGCGGGTCTTCACCACTAGGAGAGGAGTGTGACCATGGTAGATCACAGAGCCCCAGAGGGCTGAGCCAAGGCCATCGCAGACAGAATCCTTTGCTATCAGAGCTGGAAGGGGCCTGAGGTTGTGTGGTCCAGCCCCCCTCATCTGCCAGAAGAAACAGCTCAGGAAGAGGGAGTGACTTCTCCAAGGCCTTCAGCAAGTTGAGCAAAGATCAGAGTCCGCGTGGCATCCCGATTCCTGGCCCGTCGCTCTTCCCATGGGCCAGAGCCAGCACTGTTCACGGTCAGCCTGCCTCCGGTCATTGCTTAATTATCCTTGTTTTTTTTTTTTTTTTTTTGAGACGGAGTCTTGCTCTGTCGCCCAGGCTGGAGTGCAGTGGCCGGATCTCGGCTCACTGCAAGCTCCACCTCCCGGGTTCACGCCATTCTCCTGCCTCAGCCTCCCGAGTAACTGGGGCTACAGGCGCCCACCACCTCGCCCGGCTAGTTTTTTTGTATTTTTTAGTAGAGACGGGGTTTCACCGTGTTAGCCAGGATGGTCTCGATCTCCTGACCTCGTGATCCGCCCGTCTCGGGCTCCCAAAGTGCTGGGATTACAGGCTTGAGCAATTATCCTTGTTAATGAAAGAGAAAGGAGGCATGGACATTCCAAAAGTGATTGTATTCGTGGTCACACGTTTTTCTTCATGATGGCGTTTGACTCTGGCTCATTTGCAGCCCTGCCTGGGCAGTGGGGGTGGCTTTTCGCTGCGCACGCAGCAGTTGCTCTCTTGACAACTGTTCTGGTTTTCTGAATTTCTGTTGAATTTATTATCAGCACTGAAGCATTCTAGGCTCTGCTCTTCTCCCATCGTGTCATGTTTGTTTCTTCAGTCCAACATTTATGAGTGATTGCCGGGCAGTGCCTTGTTTTGCACTACTGATACTGTAAGCTCTTTGGGGACCGGGACTCCCACCTCCTGTTCCTTTTGTGTTCCCAGGGTCTGGAATAGTCCTGAGCTTCTCAAGGCTGGATAAGCTCTTGTTGGGTAGAGGATGGCCATGGGGAGGCAGGGCAGAGTGGAAGGGCTCAGCCATCCCTGTAACCGGATGTGGTCTCTCTCCTGCCTGTGACCAGGGTGCAGCATGTGCAAGAGGATGATGCCGCATTTCCAGAAGGCTGCAACTCAGCTGCGAGGCCACGCCGTAAGTGAGGCACCATTGCCTGGCAGGGCTGGGTCACTCTTGGACTTGGCAGAGGAAGCGTGCCGGGGGTGGGGTGGGGACAGGTTTTGAAATGGTGAGGGTGGCTGACCCAGCTGCCTGGGCCGTTGCTGAATCGAAGCTTTGCTTGGAGCTCAGAGACGAGACCTGTTCTCTGTGAAGGTTGAGAACTCCACCAAGTTGCTAGGACCAGGAGAGTTTGACACCTGCCAAAGGCCAGTGATGAAATAGGACACCAGCAAGATGCACATGTGGCATTGTCAGGGGACCAGGGACCAAGGTCAGGACATCATGAGTCCGGAATTTTGAGGGCTGGGCTCTGAAGTGAGCTGAGGCAGCTGTTGGGGAGCCCAATGGCAAAGAAGAGGGTGCGATGACCTTAGGGGTGGACCAGAAGCATAAAGGGGGCTCACAGAGTTGATGGCCTGTCCAGGCTTCCCAGGCTCTGTGGTTCCTGTGAGGTGAGAAGAATGGTGGAAACCAGAGGAGGAGGTGGGTCTGGATGGGGAGTGAGACACCTGGGAATGCAGGCATTCTCCCAGGAAGGAGTAGGCAGAATGGAGACACGTGTCCTAAGGATGCCTACCTCCAAAGGAGGAGGAAGAGAAGCCACTAAGGAAATGGGACTTCAGAGAAGTAGGAGCAGCTGGGATGGGGCAGAGAGGTAAAAGGGGAACAGGGAGTGTTGCAGGGGAGAAGAGAGCTGGGAGGAGGGACAGACCTTATCCAGAAGGGCCAAGGGTCAGTCACCAAATGCTCCCTGGTACCTCTGTGTTCCCCCACCCTGCCAGGCTTTTTTGTTCTCTGCCTTATGTCTTATTTTTTCATTGTGGTAAAAAACATGTAACATTACATTGACTATCTTAGCCATTTCTAAATGTACAGTTCAGTAGTGTTGAGTATATTTACACTGTTGTGCAACCTTTCTCTAGAACTTTTTTGTTTTGCAAACCTGAAATTCTATACCCACTAAATATGAATTCTGCCTTCTCATCCCACCCCTGCCCTTGATAAACTGCCTTTCTACTTTCTGTTTCTATGATTATATATGTCTATATAGTCTGTCTGTTTTAGAGACAGGGTCTCACTATGTTGCCCAGGTTGGACTTGAACTCCTGGGCTCAAGCGATCCTCCCATCTTAGCCTCCTGAGTAGCTGGGACTTCAGGGGTGTGCCATCTGGCCAGGCCTATTTCTATGATTTTGACTATTTTAAGTTACTCCTATGAGTGGAATCTGTAGTATTTGTCCTTCTGTGACTGGCTTATTTTGCATTGTATCCTCAAGTTTCATCCATGTAGCATGTCATAGGATTTCCTTCTTTTTTTAGGGCTGAATTATATTCCACTGTATGTACGTACCATATTTTCTTCACATACTCATCTGTTGATGAGTTGCTTCCAGCTTTCTTGGATGCTGTGAATAATGCTGCAATGAACATGGGTGTGCAAATACCTCTCTGGGATCCTGCTTCTAATTCTTCTCAATTTCTGTTTGTCCATTTTGCACTTACCCCAAGTAGCAGAAGTATCTTGTTTTGATGGCAACATAAAAACAGCTGCTGGCTCCTCTAGGGAGTGTGGAAAAATCCATACATCTTTCATGAAAGATGATCGAGAGGAGCCATCTCAGTGGTGTGGCCAAAGCCCCATTAAGGGAGACCTGAGGTCCTGAAACTGCATCATGATCTTTGTGGATCAAATTAAGTGGTGATTAGCTCAAAGTCAACTTAAAAAGTTTAAGTGGCAGCACCTGGGCATGGCGATGGCCCTGCTCGCCAGCTGCAAGATGGCTGCAGAAAGCCAATGCTTTCTCTTTTGACCTCATTCTGGGGTGACACTGAGGTCCTGCTTGCTTCTCACTAATGAATTTTTAGTAACTTGCCTGGAGACATTTGGTCTTGGGGCACACATACATCACTCCAGGGAAGTTTCGCTTCACATTATTGGGACCTCAACAGATACCATATTTTGAGATTATTTAGCCTGGAGAAAAGAATTAATTACCCACAGTATTTTCTCTGCCTGCACCCGCATACACTTAGAAATCTGCTCAGCTCAACTTCCCAAATTCTGTGCTGTGGAAGGTAAATAGCTCAGCCCCAAATCAGATCACAAGTTATCCTGGCCAGACCCACTGAAGCAGAAGAGGACTTGGTGCCAGTCTTGGTGCATCTCGTGGGCCATTCTCAGCCAATGCTGCATCCACTGCCAAACTCAGTATTCTTCCAGGCCCCCTCCCACACTGCCACAGAGCTTGTCCCTGTCACGCACAGCCAGATACGTTCATCTTTGCTTTTGTTCCAGATCACTTTGTTCAGCACTTGAAACTAATTATGATATGTGAGTTTCTTGGGCACGGGAGTCGTGTTCATGTCTGTTTTCTTTAGCACATAGCACAGGGCCAAGCTCACATTAGATAACCGGTATTTGCCAATGAATGAATAGGCTTGTGGCTCATCACTCCTGAGGGGTATGTTTTATTTTAAGCCCTATATTAAGAGTGATGGTTCTCTCTTTTAAAGGAATTCAGAGCATTTGTTATTAAGGCCAGAAGCATAGTGAGAAGGACATTTGTGGGACAGGTTATAAGGTTAACTGCAAAGATCACTCGTGTTCAGAATACCAGCTTCCGGCAGGGCATGGTGGCTCACGCCTGTAATCCCAGTGCTTTGGGAGGCCAAGGCAGGAGGATCACTTGAGGCAATACCAGCCTGGGCAGCACAGTGAGACCCCATGTCTACAGAAAATTTTAAAAATTAGCTGGGTGCAATGGCATACACCTGTAGTCAATGCTAGCTACTTGGGAGGCTGAGGTAGGAGGATCTCTTGAGCCCAGGAGTTTAAGGCTGCAGTGAGCTATGATTGTGCCATGCTCTGCACAACAGAGTGATATCCTGTCTCTAAAAAAAAGAAAAAATGGATTTCAGCTTCTCCTGCCTGGCCCAGGTCTAGAAATATAAAAGTTACCCATTCCAATTCCCTCAACATTACAGAAAAGTCGGGGGCGTTGTCTACAAAGCTGGGCAAGTCAAGTTGTGACCAGGTGTTGGCTGCCTTGGCCTAAGACATCTGCGTTGTGTAAACTCATTTCTTTGTTTGTATATTTTCTTGCTTGGGTTTGTTTTGTTTTATTTTCCCTTTCATTTCCTAGAAAAGCATCTTCTGGAAAGTTCTAGCCCTTTCCCAGCTACATAAAGGGGGAAGGGCCCTGGCCACTGCGGGCATCACCCATGTAGGAGGCCCATAGAGGCTAGGGCTTACTCTGCAGGGGCAGCTCACCAGAAACTGGGGACCGGGCTAGAGGGGTTGAGTGACCACAGGTGTCAATTGCTTTTTGTCTTCACACACAGAGAAGAGGTGGGACTGATAAATGGGCTGCTGTTCCCCAGAAATCAAAGCTCACCTCCTCCTCATTGCTGAAACACAGCTGGATTAGGTCCTTCTGTCTCCTCTTCATCTCTGTCATCTTTGAGCCTTTTTGGCTGGCTCTGTCTCTGGCAAGGGTCAAAAATCTTCCTCCTCTACAGATTTCTTGGGAGGTGTTCAACCTGATGATATCATTAGGAAGGAAGGCATGCCGGGTCACGGATGCACAGCCTTTGCCATTTCCAAACTTAGGGCTGCCTCTTTTTTTGCTGTCATTGACGTCTGGTGACTCATCGTGTCTGTCCCATCTACTCCTGCTAATTGACATCCTCATTAGCAGCCACGCTGCCCCCTATCTCAGAGCAACCGTTAGAATGAGCCCTGTCTCCATCTGCCTCTTCCCAGCCTTGCCAGTTATTGACATCTGCACTGAGCCTTTGAGCTTTGCCAGTCTTTGGTGGACCTCGGCCATGTCTGGGTATAAACACCATGAAATAGAACCGTCATGACGACAGATTTGTACAGACCAGGCTCTAGTGCTGGTTCTTGCTAACCAGCTGGGAGATCTTGGTCCAAGTTCCTTAGCCTTAGAGCCTCCATTTTTCTATCTGTAAAATGGAGATGATAATGCCAACCCTGCCCACCTCACTGGGTTGTGGTGAGGAACAAATGGGCTGTGCGGAAGAAGCCCTGTACTCCACAGAGCACTCACAGACAAAGATGACTGATCCCCTCTCTTCCCGACAGCTGCCCTGCACCATGTTCCTCCCACCGGCTAGATGGGGGTGCTCCCAAGGTTCCGCTTTCCTGTTAACACATTGGAGCAAGGGTTTGTCTTATTACGGTTTGCCCTCCAATGACCGCATCTCTGTCCATAGCTTCAACAAAACATAACTCTGTGGAGCCCGAGTCCTTCCCCTAAGTGCCAGTGTCACATGTCAGATGGCTTGCTTCACATCTCCGTCTGGATTTTTTCACTTGTGTCTCAAATGCATGTCTGAAAATTCAGTATCTTTCCATCTGGCAGACTGTGAACTTTGCATTAAGACCTTTCCCCAGGGGCCAGGCTCTTTCCCCACCCCCCACCCCAACATCTCTTTACTGAGGCATCATCAGGCATCTTCCTCATGCGCCCTTCATCCTCTCCCTGCCCACCAGTCCTGTCCATGCTCTAGTGGGCCATGCTAACTGGTTGCCAAAGGCTGCTGACTTGTCTCCCGACCACAGCATTCCCTCATAGCTCATCCTTTCTGCTTCGAGAGATGCAACTGGGTTGCGGATTGCTTTCTTACTTAGAAACCCTCGGGAGGTCTCCATCACTTCCTGAATACAGTCCTGATTTCTCAGGCATTTCAAGCCTTTCCCAAAGTGATCCTGGCCAACTCATTCAGCCTTTTCTCTCATGTCTTCTCCTTTCTGTGTATCCTGCCTTCCAGTTAGAAGGAAATGTGCTCCATTTCTTGGGCCACATCTTTCTTTGCCTTGCCTCCGGTTCCCCATCCCAGGATGTCTGTTGAAATCTTACTCTCCTCTGAGTGCAAGCTCACATACAGCCTACGCTGAGAAGCTGCCGTGATGATTCCTGGCAGCAGAGCTGAACACACAGAAGAGCATGTCACGCCAGCTGAGTGGCCCCAAGCATGCAGATGGCGGTGGGGAGGGGGGAGGCTGTGTTCTTATCTTCTCCATAGGCCGAGACCAGGTGTTTCGCCTCGTTTGACTTCACAGATTCTAACTCCAGAGAGTGTTTGTATGTAGTTGTTCAAAAACCTTTGTCTCGTTAACTAATAGATGCCCCCAAAGTGGCACAAAAGTGCTACAGAAACTTGGAGAATTAAGAGCTCACCCCAAGCAAAGGTGGTTTGAAAAGGCTGCCTAGAGAGGTGAGGTTTGATTTGCCTTAAGGGATGGGTGAGTCTGGGGGTCTCCAGGAGGTGAGGGATGGGCAGCCTCAGCAAGGGGACTGGAAGGCACCAAGTGGGGACCAGGAGAGAACAGCGAGTGTTCCAGAAATGTGGGCAGAATAGAGCACCTCCTAGTCCTAGTAACAAAAATAGCTAATACATTTTGAGTGTTATTGATACTTCCCTTGTATTATCTCATTGAATCTTCTCAACAACCACATGAGGCGGCTGCAGATGAGGAAAGTGAGACACAGAGACAACTGTGACTCGGTGAAGGAAATGCACGACCACATGGGGAATCAGGACTCAAACCCAGGCATCCCGAGCCCATGCTTCCAGCCACTGCACCATGTTGCTGCTGCACTCAGCAAGATGTCTGAGAAGGCAGACGGCCCAACTTCCTTCCTGTGCAGAAATCTCTGACTGTCTTGTTCTGGGAGAATAAAAAATCTAGACCCTAACAGGTGTACAATGAAGAGTTTTGTAAGAAAGAAAGATTCAAAAATGAAATAGGTAACATATGGGCATTGAATATGGAGCTGGATTTTCGCCTATATTCAATGAAATTGGAAGGTTTTGTGCAGGGAAGTGATGTAATGAGCGAGGAGGACATGTAAGATTAATCTGTGGTGAATGTACACTGACACTGGGGAGATCAATTAGGCAGAAAAAAAAGGACTTTTAAAGTAGACAAATATTACTGGAACAGGCCACTGGAGCAGTCTGGGAAATGAGCAGAATGACTTTTAGAGAACGTTCCAGGGCTTCAAGTAAATTTGAATTCAAATTTATTCTCCCTGTATTATTTGCTGCATCCTAAAATGGGTTAGCAAAAAAAAGAAAATCAGTGATTTAGTGAGCATTTATTGTGTCCTTGCTGTATGTGAGGCCTTGTGCTAGGGACTTAAAACAATTGGAAAGATATCCAGGTGCCCCTAGGAATGGAGAGGCCAGAGGCACAGCGGCTCCCATCACCAGGAAGACTTGGTAGGAAGATGACAGTTACTCAGCTCCAGTTTTGTGCTAAAACCTCTCATCTCATTTAGTTCTCTAAAGAGCCCTGTGACGTTCACATCTTCCAGCAAGGGGCCTCAGTGAGGGTGAGTGACTTGCCCAAGGTCACATGACTCATAGGTGGAAACTGTCTTTGCAATCAAGTTTATTGTCCACTGAAACTACTATTTATTTTTCTCTCTGTGTGTGTCCCTGTATATTATTCAGTGAAGTCCAGCTTCCTGGGTTTCTTCTCTCTGCTTCTGTAACTGCTGCTGGCTTTTTTTTAACTTACTTTTCCCTTGCTTCTATGCCACTCTGCTTTGTGGAACATCCTTTGTGTATCTGGCCATTCTAGCTACGTTCTCTGGAGAGAACAGATTCAAAGTCCTGCCTGGGCATGCTGGCTCATGCCTGTAATTCCGGTGCTTTGGGAGGTTGAAGAGGGAGGATCGCTTGAGCCCAGGAGTTGGAAGCCAGCCTGGGCAACACAGCAAGACCTCATCTCTACCAAAAAGAAAAAAATTATTAGCCGGATATAGTGGCACACGCCTGTGGTCCCAGCTACTCAGGAGGCTGACGGGGGAGGATTGCTTGAGCCCAGGAGTTAGAGGGTGCAGTGAACTATGATCATGCCACTGCAGAGGGAGTTTTAGGGGATTCTTTATTTGAGTCAGTCTTAGTATTTAGCTACATCATCAGTTACCCAGCTACTAAAATACTCTTTCTGATTCAGGGATAGTGGACATGTGGACCCCTGGAGCCAGAATATGTTCAGAATTCTGAGATGATGATCCAGCCAGGCTGTGGGTAATGGTCACCAACAGGAGGAAACATTGGGGAGACACAGCTCGGCCTAGAGGGAGGAGAGTTAGGCAGGTGCCTCGTTTCTCATGTTGTGTTATGAGAACCACACAGCTTCCCTGGCCACAGATAAGCTGTGAGTTTTGAAAACATCACACTCAAGCCTAGGTGGGCAAACCGTGAGGTATCGAGGAAGGTGTCTAAGGATGTTGTGCAGAGCTGAACTGGTGTATGAAAGCCACTTATTTCCATTGCTTAGGAAAGAGTACAACCCTAGTTGACATGAGCAGAGAAATAGGCGTTAACACATCCTTGACTGTGGCCCCTCTCTGAGAGCAGTGTGAAGTTGATGGCAAGGCCAGGCTTCTTCTGCAACCCTCAGAACATTTGTTTTGCTCTGGGGTGGTTCTTCCTGCAGGGAGGCAGAGGGAGCAGGCATGCAGAGTGTAGCACTCGGCGCAGCTGCCTGGCTTCTCCAGTGCCAGGTCATGATTCCTGGCTGGCTTCGCTGGCCTTGTTTCTCCGCAGCCCTGATGCACATCAGTCTGTGGGGCTTTGTCCCACATGTCTTTCTGGTGGGACAGCAGCTGGACAGATGGCGTGTGGACTAGAGGGTGTCTGTAGGGCACAGGTTCCACACGGCTGTTCTCCGCTTCCTCCCAGGTGCTGGCCGGGATGAATGTCTACTCCTCTGAATTTGAAAACATCAAGGAGGAGTACAGCGTGCGCGGCTTCCCCACCATCTGCTATTTTGAGTACGTCCCCCACTTTCCTTCTAAAGCTCACCTCCCTTCCTGGTGATTGACCATAATCTCAGGGTGGCATTTGCATCCCTGACTGAGCCCACGTTGTTTCTCCACGTTTCACAGGAAAGGACGGTTCTTGTTCCAGTATGACAACTATGGGTCCACGGCCGAGGACATCCTGGAGTGGCTGAAGAAGTAAGTGGGGGGTGTGTGTGTGTCAGGGGGCGTGGACCCAGAGGGTGGGGCACCTGCTGGGCCTGAGGGTCGCAGGGCTCTGGCTGGGGATTGGGGGAGAGAATAAGGAAGGGAATTGTGGTACTGCTTGCATAGCTGTCTCTGGCTTGAGTCTAGGTCACTATGGGGATTGTGGGAATTTAGGTTGCAGGAGCCATGAGGATTTGGTGTGATTTTGGCCTGTGATGATCAGACCTGCCTCGGTGTTGGGTGTGGAGTCTGTCTCCCCTACCTCCTTTCTCCACGGGTTGGAATTGGGGAGGGGCTGTCTAAGCCTATCAGCTCTTCTGGAATAGTCAGGGCCTTTCTGAAATCTTCCCACATTTCACATCAAGTTTCTCCTCAACACGTCTATCTGGTGGATAGAGGTATTTCTCACCTAGGCTACCAGGTTTGAGAGAGGTTCCACTGCAGGTCTCTCTGAAAATAGAATTGTCAGTTGAACACTTATTTCAAACACAGCACTGTCTTAGGTGCTGTGAAGGTACTAAGAAATATTCTAATGCCTTAGGCTTGCTGAGTGCTTTACTGTTCAACCCCCACAGGCATTGCTTCATAGCAACCTGTGATCCCTGTTTTATAACGTGGTTAGATCCTTGTAATGCCAAACCCCACCACACTGTTGGCCCCTGCCTCCTTACCTGGAGCCCCCACTGTGCTAGGCCTGCTGCTTTGTCCTGCCAAATCACCCCATTCCCACTTCTCACCAGCACTTCCACAACAGGCTCACGATGTCCCCTTCTGGAAGCCTCCCCAGGCCACCCTCGCTGAGCACGCACCCGGCTCAGGCTGCGCTCTGTGTGTCACGAGTTTGGCACTTACCAGCCACTGCTGCTTCATGGGTATTTGTGCATATGTGTTGGAATAATAACAGCCAATGTCTTTTGGGCTCTCCTTTGTGGCTGACACTGTTCTAAGCTCTTTACATGGATTATCATTTTAATCCTCACAACAGCACTGTAAGGAAGATGTTACCGTTCTCTTCATTTTATGAATGAGGTTCCTGAGGCACAGTGAGGGGGTGGTGCTGCCGGTAAGCAGTGGCAGGGCCCTGATGGATCCCTGCAGCCCCTACAGTCCAACTCAGCCTCCTCAAGTTCTGCTCAGACCCCCTCTCCTCAGCTGCCAGCACAGTGGATATTTATTGACATCGTTACCTTAGGGACATAGTGTGCAAACCCAAGGGTTAAAGAATTAGTTATCCAAAGATATGGAGGTTGAAAATGTGTATTTTCAAAATGGGAAAGAAGGGTGGGTTTTGTACCAGGAAAAAAAAATGCACATGAAACTAACTGTTAGATTTCTAAAGGTGGAGAATCTCCATCTTCTGTTCTGCCTACTCCCGGGAGATAAGACACAAGTGCTAGCACATGTTTGCATCATGTCTTTTATTTCTTGGAAGCGTTCTCACATCTCTGTCCCCATCGGCCACCTCATTTCCAGCCCCTGCCTGGGAAGGCTGCTGCCCATTATCATGTGTTCATTGTCTTAACCTGGGCCTTTGCTTTCCTGTTTTACTTTTTCATTTGATAATAAGCGTGTCCTCTCCTCCAGCCAGACACATCTCATTCTGCTTTGGGAGAAGGTCTCAACAAATAGCAATCTCATTTGTCACCAGAGCATAAAATCTGTCTGCTTCCCTTCCCTTCTCTAACGTTTTCTGATTTCAAAACACCCTCCTATCTTTTTTGGAAGGATAAGGTTTGTGTGTTTTTTTTAAGTGTTCAGAATTGCCTGCTAACCCTAGACAAAGGGAGCACATCAATGGCATTTCTGAACTAGGTTGTTATCTCCCCGTTGGAGCCTCCCACCCCATCCTCTCACTTCTCTCCTCTCGGTGTACCCCATCCCGGCTCCCCCACCCACATTGCTCTGGCTGGCCTGCACCCCACAGCTGCCTCCAGATTCTGGTCCTGGGCACCCCATCCCCACTTCCTACTTCCCCCCATCCCCCGCCGTGGGAGAGAAGGAGCTCTTGTTAACGGCCTTATCCTCTGCAAGAGCTAGCAATGTCATTCTGCTACCAGCTGGCTTAATTTTTAAAAATCTTTTCTGATTTTAGAGATACTCAACTAAGATAGGCTTATTATAGAAAAACCTAAAAGTGTGGTTAAACAAAAAGTCCTCCCCCACCCTATTACCCAAAGATAGCATATTGTTATTTCCCCTGCACAGATCCAGCTCCGCATGTGGGTTTTCCCGGTCCCATGTGGATTAAGCCTTTTCCAGTTTCCCCTCGGATCCTGGTGGGCAATAGTGACCTCATCTTTCCTGCTTTCTCCGTTGGCCCTTAGCTGCTCAGGGCTTCTGTGCAGCCAAGTATACAAAGATGAGGGTGAAGCCAGCCTAGCTAATTCTCCAGATGTCTCTCCAATGCCTAGGAGAGAAGACCCAGGTCCCGCCCTTCAATGTGTGACGCTGGTGGTTGGACCAGGGAAGGGTGGCCCCAGGTGAGGCAGGGCAGGGAGTCAACCCTGGCGTCTGAGTGTATGAGGGCTCTGGAGTAGATACGTTGATCGTGGCGCTGGTGTCGTTTGTATTCCTAATGGCCACATATCTCATTGGCCCCTTGAAGCTGTCACATGCTGAGTTGGGCTAGCAGACGGGGGGAGGGGTGCATAAGCAGTGATCCATTTTAGGCAGGGCCATTTTGGCCTGTGTAGCTTTATACCAACCAGAAGTGAACTGAATTAACAAACACCAAGTTTTCTGGACTCATAATGTGTAGAGTTGCGTCTTCTCATCTATGGCACGTGCATCTCGCTTAGATGAGGGTCTGACTGTGTGACCCTCCCAGTCCTAGAGAGCCTGGGACAATTGCTGTCTCCAAACTGCGGAGCTCATAAAATCAGTCACATGAAGGGAGATCGTAAGGGAACATACAAGTCATCAAATCTGCCCCAGCAATTCTCCTTTCAACGTTTGCATTTCCTCACTCCCACTGGACTCATTCTGAGGTTCCCCATTCATGCTTGAATGACTCTTATTATTTAGGTGATAAATTATATCTAGGAGCATTGGGGTAGTACTTTATAAAGTTACAAAGCATCTCACATCCATTCTCAGCTTAGCTGAGCCTGAGAGCTAGGTAAAGAAAGGACCACAATGCACTGTCTTGTCACTGTTTTAAGCTGTTTGATTGTGGCTAGTGGAGGAAACAGGACTCAAGCCAGGTCTTCTGACTCCCAGTTTGGCCTTCTTTCCCTCTCCCCTGCTGTAGACAGAACACTCTTATTTACACCAAACCGAAGTTTCTTTCTCTGGAGCTTCCACTCGTTAGTGTTGATTCTCCTCTTCAGGGCCCTAGAAAACAAATCTGAATTTCTTTTCTTAATGCAATTTGGAATATTTGACGATAGCCACTGTGTTCTTTTATGTCCTCTCTCGAAATTAAACACTTCCGGTTCCTTAAGCCGTTTTTCCCCGAATGAGAGAAATGAGCATTCCCTCATTCAAGGAATCTCCTATTCAACAAGCATGTATTGAGTGTCTGCTGTGTATTGGGTGCAGGAGTTAGTAAAGAGGTGAGGGAGAGCCCAGTCTTCAAGGAGCTCACGGCCTGGGGTAGGCAGGGAGTGAAAAGCATCATTTAGCGTTTTGGGTTCAGACTCCCACTCAGTTCGTCTCTTCCCAGTACATCCTCTTACCACGGTGCCCAGTTCTCCAGTCCTCTCCCGAAAAGAAACTTCCAGTCGTCTCCTGGGTGGGAGAGGGGGGCGCCCTAGGATCTGAGGATCTGACCACTCCTGTGACCGCTAAACCTCCTGTTCTCAGCTGTAGGCTGTAGCTCTGCTTCAAGGAGTGGGCCTCCGGGCCCTTCAGAGCCTTGTCTTCTGTGTGGGTGTTGTTCTTGGGCCCCTACTCTGCTTTTTCTGCCCAGAAAGTTTTTTGTTTTTTGTTTTAAACTCCTGAACTGTTATTTTAGCAGTTTTAGAGTGTATTCGCCTCTGTGGTTAACTAGAAGTTCCTCCGGTTGTTTCCTTACGGTGCCTGTACTCCTGCAAAGCCATGGCTTCTCCATCCTATATTTGTGCACTTGCTGGACTTTTTAAAAATTTAGTTTTTGAGTCGATTACATTCACATAATTCAATTTTTTTTTTTTGAGATAAGGTATTGCTCTGTCACCCAGGCCGGAGTGCAGAGGGTGCCATCATAGCTCACTGCAGCTTTGAACTCCTGGACTCAAGCGATCCTCCCGCCTCAGCCTCCTGAGTAGCTGGGACTACAGGCATAGGCCACCATGCCCGGCTAATTTTTTTATTTCATATTTTTGTGGAGATGGAGTCTCACTCTGTTGTGCAGGCTGGCAAAATTTTAAGATGCTTAAAAAGAATACATTCAAAAGTCTCCCTTTCACTTCTTTCCTCCTTCTTATCCTCCCCCCCCCCATACCTTAGAGTTTACAACTTAGACCAGTTTCTTTCATGTTCTTAGAGTGTTGCTTTATGTAGATATTAGCAAATGTGAATAAGTATATTTTATCTCCCCCCTTTTAATGCAAAAGTTAGCAAATTCTAGACTGTTCCTTCCATCTCCAGCAGTTTGTCCACATCAGTGCGTACAGAACATCATTCTTTGTAGTGCTCAGCCCTCCCTCGTGTAGATGGACAGCAGTTTACCTAAGCCATCCTTCCAGTCTCCGCTATGACAAATAACCTGCAGTGAATGCCTTCAGATGCACATAATTGTGCACGTGTGCAGGTGTATTGTAAAGATAAGAAGTGGAATTGGTAGTGTTTTGAGGGGTCAGTAGTTTGAGCCCAAGTATAGGAACCTAGATTGCATGATGTTTGTCTAGGACCATTGTCTGGCTGGTGACTCATTCTGAAGCTTGATTTTGCCACCAGTCCTATCTGACATTGGATATGCATGGGCTGAGATTGATTTGCCCTCTCCCTGCCTCCTTCCATTTCTTGGGAGCCGGGAGGCCGTGGCAGCCAGTGGGGCCCAGTCAGAAGGGCCAGAGAGGGCTTCTGAAGGCGACATCATACCCGGGCTTCTGCGGAGGGAAGCGAGTGGCAGATTTCCATTGTGTCAGCCACTTCGCTCCCTCTGGATTATCCAGCCCTGGCTGCTGGAACTTTAAAATGTTTCCTCCTGTAGGCTCTCAAAGGCGGGACACAATGGTTGTCTTTTCACATTTGTCATCCTCGAGGGTTTTTTCAAAGCTGCAATTTGAAAAAACTGGCAAGGGTAGTCGTGGCAATAAAGCAGCAGAGAGACTGTGTCACCACCAGCCGCCTTGTCCTGAACTTTGGAGCAACGGAGGGTCCCTGCAAGCCTCCCTCCTCCTAGCAGATGATGACATAGGACTGGCACAGAGTCACGCTGCGGAAACGGGCTCCAGAAAGGTCAGGCGGCTGCCTAAGGTTTTGCAGCTGATGAGTAGTAGAGTTGATTTGGCTTCTGGGAGAACTAAGTAAGTTGGTTGTTGGCCTCTGGGAAGGATTAGTGATGTAGCGTCCACACTCTCATAGTTAGGATACCCCCAGCCTTGCTTCCCTCACTGCGACCTTCCCTGCACCCCTATGTGGCAGCTTCCGCTTGCATGGCCTAAATCTGAACTTTCTCAGATACCTGGCCTCTCTCTCTCCTCCTCACCCCCTCCTCTCTGTATCCTCTTCCTCCCCTCCACTGCCCAGGGGGCAGTTTTAAACACAACAGTGAGCTTTTCCAAAGGTCACCATTCACTGTTGCTATTTATTCTTTCCAGTTTGCTCAAAGTTTGAAATAGGTTGAGAAAGCTAACAAGCCCCCAGATTCCCAGGAGGAAGTGAGATTTCTTAGGCTATCTAGAGAGCTGTAGCCAGAAGCCACTGTTTATAACAGGATATCAGCTAAGTACCTGTCTGGGGCTTTGTGGGGAAGGTGGAGGTGGGCAGGGCAGCACCACTCACCCCACGACACCTCCATGAGGGCAGTTTCTGGTTTGTTAAAGGCTGAGCCCCTGGAGTGGGCCATCCCGAGCCTGTGGGGAGCTTTGTGTCCAGGGGGCTGGAATGAGAAGGGCTGCCCAGGCCCCAGGGCCTGCTCTGAGCTCTGCCTGTTTTTGGTCTTCCAGTCCGCAGCCGCCACAGCCCCAGGTCCCTGAGACTCCCTGGGCAGATGAGGGCGGCTCCGTTTATCACCTGACCGATGAAGACTTTGACCAGTTTGTGAAGGAACACTCCTCTGTCCTCGTCATGTTCCACGCCCCATGTGAGTGGAACTTTGCTCCTCCCCCTCCACACCCTCCCCTCTCTCAGAGTAGGATGAGCGTGGCACTTTGCAACGTGAACCCAAGAAGCACTTATTTGTTGGATGCCAGGACTCGTGCTAAGCTGGGGGATGCAGTGGTGACGGGCAAGGTCCCCACCCTCATAGTGCACATGGCCTACCCCCCATTGCCATAGAAACAGCACAGAAGTCCTGACTGGGCTGCATTTGTCACTTAGCTAGAGTTCAGTGAGGCTCCACCACCCCTAGCTCTGAGCATCTTCCTCCCAGTCAGCATGAATTGGAGAAATTAGGCTGGAAGCACCCTGAGATGTTACCTAGAACAGACTGGGCCTGGAAATAAAATTAGGGCTGGTGCCTCATCTGGGGGCTCATGCCTATAATCCCAGCACTTTGGGAGATCGAGGCAGGAGGATTGTTTAAGGCCAGGAGTTCAAGACCAGCCTGGGCAACATAGCAAGACCCCATCTCTACAAGCAATAAAAAATTAGCCAGGCATGGTGGTGCACACAGGAGGGCCTGTGCTTGCCCGGGAGCTGAGAAGGCATGGGGAGGCCAGACTAGAGCTGCAGATCACGTAGCATCTAGAATGCCTTCTGTCTGCTTCACCTGGTTGCAGTTTCAGCCTGAAATGACCACAGTGAATCAAGGAAGTAAAATGCTGTAAATGCTATCAAACGTGCTTGCGATAAGGGCTGGAAGGCCTGTGGCTCAGGAGTTTTCTGGGCCAGTGTCCTCCCTACTCCCATGGAGTGTGGAAAATTGACCATCAGTGGTTTCCAAGAGGGACAGGGCTGCCCCTGGGAAGGCAAACAAGGCCACGTGAGAGCCAGGGGATGGCAGGCACAGGCACAGAGTGTTGTGAGTAAGAGATTGTGGAGGAAAAGCAAGAGGTCAGTGCCTCACGGAGCAGGGCTGAAATCGCGAGGTCACGGTGCCTGAGGACGGTTAGTCCATACAGGCATATTCTGTGAGGAGGAAATGTTATTACTCCTCTTAAACATAGGATCCTCATGCCAACAATTGTGTGTCACCTGACGGCGGTAACAAATTGTCTTCCTGAAGGGTCATCTTTCATTTTACCCAGAGTGCCAAAAGTGAGTACGATTAGCCCCATTTTACAGATGAGACCATCACACAGAGAAATGACATAGACCGCCCACGGCTCCATGAGTCCTGAGCTGCTTCAGGCCTCAAGAGCCTTAGGATCCAGGAAGAACAGGGTCAGAGCCTGAGCCCTGGTCTCCTGGCTGCCTCCCCTTCCCCCACAGTAGCTGTGGGTTTGGCTAGCCTGGGAATTGTTCACAAACGTACTCTTACCATGGATTTTCCGAACTCTTTCTTTCTTGCAAGTGCTAAATTCTTAAGGGAATCCAAAGGAAAGGTTTCCTATAGCTCTTCTTCTGAGTTCCTAGAAAAGAGACCAAAACAAGTCCCCAAAACTAAGTTTCAAAAACCCTCCAGTCTTGTGGGCCTCTCCTGATGAAGCGCAGTGATGGGGCCTTAGGGGTGTCTGCCTCAGGTCTGCTAGGGCCTTGGTGAGGGCATCCCCGAGGGTAAAGGTACCCGAAGAAGTGCCCACCATGAGGCCAGCCAGGCAGCACTGCAGTTCTCTTCCTAGCTATAAAATACACTCCCTGGCCAGCCTCAGAGCTGCTGCTGGAAGCAGGTCTTTCAGGAAGTTATGTTGAACCTAGAGCCGAAATCACCCTGCTTGCACCCCGTCCCAGCCATGACGGCAGATACCGGCTGGCTGTTTTCAGTTCTTCCTTGGGAACCTCCAGCGTCTTCACCGCCATGTGTCTGTCCTTCCAGTTACAGTCAGGAGAGGCCACCAGTCCCCTGGCCATTCATGGTTCTGCGCGTGTGAGTTTATTTCTGCTGGGCTGGCAGAGTGAGAGGGATCAGGGCAAAAGCACGTGGTTAGCTTCCTGATGTGCCGCCCGTTAATGTTCCCATTAGATGGTAATAGCTCTGGAATAATTCTCTTTCTACACACTCTTTCATTAGGAGCATGGTCTTTAGCCTATGAAGGGATGGAATATACATGCTTTTTAGGGAGTTCAGAGCTCAGGACAGGTGAACTGAGAGCAGAGAGCTCGTAGCTGCCTGGCTTTGTACCTCGTGCCAGAGTGCTTCTGAGAACCCCCAGTGATCAAGAAACCACTTTTGCAGTGTTTGAGGGACCTGGAGTAAAGGACAAATGCCAAGAGGCCAGAGACCAGCAGTGTCATCCCGGGTTTCCTAAGTGCAGAAAGGGTGAATTCCAGAAACCACAGTGTTCCAGGTGTCAGTCCCAGGCCAAATACGTAGTGATTTGGAGACAGACCATTTTAGAGACTCACAGAAACAAATTGGGATCCATCTAACATAGCAGACCACAGCTTCTACTCCAGATGGCTGAATGCACTGCTTGGTTTGTTTGTTGGTACAGGATTGCTGAGCTTGATGAATTAGCATGTCTTTCTTTTATCAAGACATTTGACAAAATGAGTGGCTCTTTTCCTGAGTGTGATGGGGAGAATCAGACAGGATGGAGCTACCCTGAGGGGAAGCATCCCCTGAATATATTGGGACTGTGAATCTGGCCTGAGTCTGTCTAGAGGGTATGTACTTGTTTTTAATTAGCAACTTTGTTAACAATATAAAAAGGCATACTTTCACATTTGGCAGGGTTAGCCTTGGGAAAAAGCTAACCAGCTGAAATATCAGGCCATGCATTGACATTTTGAAGCACCCCAACAAACCAAAATAGTGGGGTTCAAACTAAAAAGCTGAATTTATTTTTTATGACTCTATACTAATTATAAAAGTAATGCATGTACATTTTGTCAAGGGATAATATAGGAAAGTATGGAGAAGAAAATTAAAATGCTTCCTGATACTGATTCCCAGAGAAGACCATGGTCTTTCTTTGCAGTGTTGTTTGTTTGTTTGTTTTCTTTTCTTTCTTTCCTTTTTTGACATAGGGTCTCACCCTGTCACTCAGGCTGGAGTGCAATGGCACAAACACAGCACACTGCAGCCTCAACCTCCTGGGCCCAGGTGATCCTCCCACCTCAGCCTCCTGTGTAGTTGGGACTACAGGTGTGCACCACCACACCTGGCGAATTTTTAAATTTTTTGTAGAGATGGGATCTCACTTTGTTGCCCAGGCTGGTCTGCATTGTTGCTTCTATGTCCATAGTAAGTACCCAGTCAATGTTAGTTTCTTTCCCGTATCCTGCTTAGAAAGGCCAGGAAGGGAAAGGGCCTTCAGCTTCCTCCTGATCTGTGCTGCCCCAAGGCGGTGCTCTCTGTCACCTGTGGGTTCCAGAGGCAAGTCACTTGCTTCTCTGCCTGGAACTGATGGGATACTTGTGAGGCCGCCCTGCTGGGCTCTTGGTAGGAAAGGCACACGGCACCCCTCCCTGTTCTGTGTTACCCATCACCATGAGTGATGACCGACCTGGAGATGCCATGGGCCCTGCTCCTTTACCCTCTTGCCAGCACTCCCGCCACTCACTTCCCACCTCAGCCTCCCCCATCTCCCCATTGTCTTCCTTCCCTTTGTCTCCCAGCAACAGCCCATTAGAAACCCTCCACAGACACTTCAGTGGCCTCTCCAACTGATGCCTAAGTTGTCACTATATACATGAGCCTGAGGCAGCCACAGTGCTAGGCCCTTCATATGGGTGATCTCCATCCTGCCGCAGGCCACACTGTCCCCCAGGAGCTGGGCTGGGCCTCCTGGGCAGGACAGGCTGAGTGTGAGCAGAGGGCTCTGAGAGCGGCGTTTGTAGCACTGCCAGTGACAGAGCCTGGGCCCAAAGCCAGGAGCAGCCTCTCTTGCTAGCACTTGGCTTCCCCTTTGTAGCGAGGCTTCATGCCTGACCTCCCTCTGGTCCTCACGGTGGGGCCTCACATGTACCCCCAGGCCCGGTTTTCTCACCCTGCAGGCAACAGAGATGCTCTCTGCAAAGGGTGTGTCAGCAGGACACTGGCTGCTGCCACCCGTGGCACCTTTTGTTTTTCTGCAGCGTTCTGTATGAGAGAAGTCAGAGTGTGTGTGGCCATACTCATCGCCGCTTGTCACTGTTTTTTTCCCTCTCTAGTAACTCCAGGCCTGCATTAGCAGGGGAAGGACAGGCTGCTGTGGGACCACCTGAGTAGACATCATTTATGTGGGGATGTTCAGGGGAGCAAAGCGGGCATCCCAGAGAGGGGTGTTCCTGAGGAGCAGCTCGTCTCTGCTAGGCCCGTGGACACCCATGCAGGTGCTGGGGATCCTGAGCACCCCCGCCCTTCCTCTCCCCTTTGCTGCAGGGCCTGTGGGGGGCCACGTGGCTCTACCCTTGCCCACCCCCTGACTCATCAACCCATTTTCCTTGGCAGCAGGTCTAAGATGGGATGTTTTCTTTGCCATAACTCGCCTCCAGCAAGTGTCTGCACTGCCTTCCAGGAGCCGGGCTGTTTCTGGCAGCAGGTCCCTATCAGACTCAAGATTTTCTGCTGCCATCTTTTTTTTTTTTTTCCTCAAGCTTTTAACTTTATTTTTGTCTTATTCTCAAAGCAATATATAACCTCTGTAGAAAACCTAGAAGGTACAGTGAAATATAAATGATCAAGGAAAGAAACTACCTATAATCCCATTATCCAGAGGAAACCACTTTTTTTTTTTACACTTTTTGGCATCATTCTTGCTATTGTCGTTCATTTATTTTTTCCCCTTGTTTTTAACTTTTATTTTTAAAATGAATATACCATAAAATTGACCTTGTTTTTTAATCACATGTATAGATTTGTGTAACTATCATGCCACTAAGTGCCTTCATGCTGTCATTTTACTTTATTCATTCATTCATTTATTTCTCTTTTTTTTTCTTTTATTTTTTTAGAGATGGAGTCTCACTATGTTGCTCAGGCTGGCCTCAAACTCTTGGGCTTAAGTGATCCTTCCACTTCAGCCTCCTGAGTAGCTGGGACTACAGGCACAGGCTACCACATCTGGCTAATTATTCGATTTCTTTTTGTAGAGATGGAGTCTCCTTGTGTTGCTCAGGCTGGTCTTGAACTCCTGGGCTCAAGTGATTCTCCTGCCTCGGCCTCCAAAGCAGTTGGGATTACAGGTGTGAGCCACTGCACTTGGCCACTTGTATTTTCTAATTACACAAATAATTTAAGAATAATATTAACAGTATTCTTGTTATCAGCAGTGCAAGGTTCAAGGGATACATAAGAGTACAGTGTAGACAGTGAAAATCCCTCACTTCCCATGCCGTGCCCCTTCTCAGGGCTGGTCACCACTCACAGTGGAGGATGGATCCTTCCTTCTCCTTCTGCAGTGCTTCTACCTAAACAACAGGGGTTGGGTTTTTTTGTTTTTGTTTTTAACATAAATAGCACTACTTTCTATCCATTTTTCTGTGACTTGCTTTTTTTAAATTGTCAGTAGGTCTCGAAGATATTTTCACGTAAATGTAGATATTGGCACCTAAATCTACCTCAATCTTTTTAACCATTGAATAGTATTTTATAATTTGGATATGCCAGAAATTTTAAACCATTCCACTATTGATAGGTATTGTATTTATCTCCAGTTTTTCACTATTCAAACAACATAGTGAGCATTGGTAAGCATATATAATTGGGAACATGTATAAATATTTGTGATTAATTCCTAAAAGTGAATTTCCCTGGCCCTGGGGTAAGTAAGCTTGAGCTTTGATAGATGCTACCAAATTGCCCTACAGAAAGGTTTTCCCAACCCCAGCATGTGACAGAGCCTTTGTCCTCGCAGCCATGGATACTATCTGCCTTTTATATTTCTGCTAAGCTGGGCAAAAGAGCAACTTGTCTGCAGCTATCTGACCTCTCGGGAAGCTGGATATCTTTTCATGTGATAATCAGCTTTTCATGTTTCTTCCATGGACCACCTATTCATACGCTTTGCCCATTTTTCTGCTAGGTCTTTTTATTTATTTGTCTTTTTATTCTTGACCTAGAACTCTACAATTATAGATATTAATCTTTATCTGTTTTCTGTTTTCCATGTTCCGATAGTCTATTTCTTGCTCTAACTTTGTTTATGGTGCCTTTCATTGTACAAAGCTTTACATCCTTTTTAGCTAAATAATGGCTATTATATTTATTGGTCACTGATCACACTTACTATGGATCAGGCGTTGTTCTAGTACTTTCCATATTTTAACTCATTTAGTCTTCATTAAAAAATTCTGTGAATTTGATGTCATGATTAATTATTCTCATTTTATAAGTAAGGAAGGAGAGACACCAAGAGGTCAAGAAACATTCCGAAGGTCGCATAGCCAAAAAGTGCAGCCAGGATGAAATCCCAGGCTGTCCCAGACGCCACAGCCTAACCACTGAGCCATTCTGCAAGTCTGCCTTCTCCCATCCTGACCTCTGGGGTTTGTGGGTTGTTTAGGAAATTCTCCCTTAGGATATAAAAATAGTGCCCTATATTTTGTTACAATGTTTGTATTTTTCCATTTCTTTCTTTAATTCATCTCTATTTTTCATTTGTTTGTTGTGCCAGGTGGGAGGAAGGGATCTGATTTTCTTTCTTTCTTTTTCTTTCTTTTTTTTTTTCAGACAGGGTCTCACTCTGGTCACCCAGGCTGGAATGCAGTGGCATGATCGATCATAGCTCACTGCAATTTCAGACTCCTGGGTTCAAGTGATCCTCCTGCCTCAGCCTCCTAAGTAGCTAGGACTACAGGCACACACTACCATGCCTGGCTAATGTTTTAAATTTTTATAGCAGTGGAATTTCACTATGTTGCCCAAGCTGGTCTCAAACTCCTGGCCTCAAGCAATCTTCCTGCCTTGACCTCCCAAAGTTCTAGGATTATAAGCATGAGCCACTGCATCTGGCCCTAATTTTATTTATTTAAGTCTTTCATATGCATCTTTTTCCTTTACATTTTCCCCTTAACATTATCTTGTAGGCATTTTCATACGTTACTAAAAATGTTTTTTTAACATGCTTTTTGTGGCCACATAATATTCCACTGTATAATATAATGACACTGTAAATTAGTTAACTAGCATCATAATATTGAAAGTTTGAGTTGTTGACCATATTTCCCATTATAAATCATGCTGCAAAGAACATTTTAATGCATAAATATTTGTCTACATGTCAGATTATTTCCTTAGGATAGAAACCTGGAAGTAAAATTTTAAAAGCTTGTTTATCCACATTTTGCACTAACATAAAGGAAAAAACAAACTCTTTGTATAAAAGGAAGGGCCATGTGATGAATAGAGGCGTCTGTGAGTGTGTGAGTCTTCCCCAAGATGCCTGTAACCGTCAAGGAGTCCACTTTGGTGCTTATGCATTTGGAAGCCTTAAAAGAGCTCTGAGGTCTCTGTAGGCCCCTCCGTGTCCGTATTTCTGCTGCATTTGTAGGAAACCCTCCCTCTCTGGCATGCCCCAAGCCAGATTCCAAGCAAGGCAGGAAGCAGGCTCTTCTAGAGGCCCAAGTACTACCCCAGTACCCTGGCTACCAGGGAGCTTTACAGATTAATCTAGTCCCCTGGGAAATTCTGGTTCCAGCATCCAGGAAAGCCCTATAGCTGGTCTGTAATAAAATCATAAGAATAATTGAATTTAATGAAATCCAGAGGAATCCGAGGGCTTGGGGTCGACAGGAGGCCAACATTCCCACAGCCAGAAAAGAGCATGATCAAGGAGTTGATGTGCAGACCTCTATGCCAGATCATGGAAATCAGAGTAAGTGCACTTACACAGATGATAAAAGCCCAACAAGGAAGTTTAGCAATAAAACTTAATGGCCCCTCAAATCACAGTCAGGACACAGAATGCAGTGGGCCAGAGTCCCGCTCCCCACGTGTAACCCTCCTCCTCCAGCTGTCCCACAGCCAGAGACATCATGAAGGCCAGGCCCAGGGGGCTGGTGCTCAGGTCACGGCCAGCTCTATCCATCACCCACGGCTCCCCAAGACAGGAGGGTGTCAGGGAGGGAGGTGTTTGCTCAGCCAGACCTTTCTCCTCCTGTGGGCCTGGCCAGGTTCCTCATCTTAAACTCTGTTTGCAGAAGTTTATTGCTTAGCCTTAGTGTCTTATTCAGGGTCAGAGGGAATTGATGCTAGAATTGAAAACCATAACGATATCAAGAGAATTCTAGGGTATGTATGGGAAACTTTAGAACAGCATCCTTAGATATTAGAGATTTTGGGAGACATTTTTCTCCTAGTGAGGTGCAGAGGAGGCACAAAGATGGTAGTGGTAAGGGGAGGGGAGGAGGCATGCACAGTAAATGGCTTGGTTGCCAGTTCTGCTCATTCGAGGTGTTTAGTCATATTAACGACTATTTGAGTGCAAGCCATGACCCTTGCCCATAAAGAATTTAGTCCTGCCAAACCTTGTGTGCACAGGTGTAAACCTAGCAACCTAACAAGTCATGAGGCTAATTCATTCAGGAAGTGTGTGGAGCAGCGTGGGCAGTATCAGGAATACAGTGGCCAACTAGACAAGACAGCTGAGCCCCTGCCTGCACATACGGAGCCTCCATTCCAGTTGAGGGGATGGGCAGGGAACAAGTGAGCAGATTACTCCAGCTGCTTTGAGTACAATTAAGAAAACAAAACAGGTTATTGGGAGAAAGCATGATAGCGTGAGGCGCCTTTGGGATGGGTGGTCAGGGAGGGTCTCCTAGAAGGTGAAATTTGAGTGGAAGCCTGAGTGGCTGATGTAAAGGGTGAGCCGCACATGGGAAAGAACATGTTGCAGGGCCCTGGGGTAGAAATGAGCTTGGTGTGATTGCAGAAGAGAAGGAGAGCCAGAGGCTGCAGTAGGAGTGACCTGAGTTGAGGTTGAAGGTAGGCAGGACTTAGACTGTGTGGGGTCTGTAGCCATAGTAAGTTTGGATTTGAATCTACCTGTGATAGGAAGCCACTGGGAAGTTTTAAGCAAAGGGATTTGATATGATTGATGTTTTGAAAATATACCCCAGCTGCCCTTAAATAACAGAAGACAGCAGTATCACAGTCACAAAGCAACACAAAATTAAATGCCATAGAAATACCTGAATAAGAAGTATTTTGTAATTAGAAGAGAAACAGATCATTTGATGGGGCTACAGTGAACTGGGAAGACTCAAAGCAGGGGCCAGAACCAAGGCAGGATTGTGAGGGGTTGTCCAGGGTGGATGCTGCCTGTGGAGAGGTCCTATCCATCAGGACAGGGGCTGGGAGGAAGAGGGGGCAGGTGGTGATGGCCCTGGGGGATTTGTTACTTCATCTTCCAGAGCCACAATTTCTGGCACTGTAAAACGGACCTACTGAGCTGGGTCACATGTCTGGTGGGGCTGCAGCAATACAGTGTGGAAGCCCAGCACAGATTGCGAGTGCTTTCCTTATAGAGGTAGGGAATTCTGGGAGCTGAGGCCGAAGTCCAGGAGACAGCCACGTGTGTGAGCTGCAGAAACTGGTTTCCTGGTATCGACCTCAGCTGGCTTCGCATGTCTGTGGCAGACGTTGCAAGGTGGTCACGGCTCCTCTTCCCAGTGAGCCAGTTCTCAGACTCAGCCTCTGTCTCAGGCCCACTGCTGATGGAAGCTGGCAGGTGGAATGAAACCCACTTGCCACCCTAGCAGGGCAGTGGCGTCAAAGGCCTGGAGCCTGATAAAGGGATGAAGTAAACCTCCCTACCAGCACAGAGTGAATTCTCATCTTCAGGAGTCCTGCCACATCAGCTGGGTCACTTTCGAAAGAAACAGTGATTTGCAGTGAATGGCAACGGCTGGCTTTTCTTTGTCTTCCCTGCCCCGACTCCTGCTGCAGTCCCACTGTCCACCTTGACCGTGGGCCCTGCCAGCAGCTGGCCTGACAGCACCATCCATATCATGGAGGGTATGGGGAGAGTGGTCAAGGGAGCCTCTCTTCCCTACCTCTCCCAACTCCCACGGAGGCCACCCAGGGCCTCACACCTGTATTTCCTGAGGCCTCCCTGTGTGTCCTCCACTATGTGCTGCTGGGCCGAGTCAGTCTGTCTCAGGGCAGTGGACCTTTGAGGACTTTGCAGGGACCACTCACGTCTCTCCAGAGCAGGTTGAACTCACTCACAGCCGCAGGCGAGTCTCTGAGCTTCCTTCTCCTGCAGTTCGTTCATGCAGGGTGAGCCCCTCGCTCTGCCCCAGTCGGAGAAGGTCAGCCTGAGAGCAGGAGAGTGGGGGGCTCACCTTGGACAGGTGCAGGGAGCAGCAGCCTGGGGGTGCCCCAGGGGCAGGGAGATCCCTTTAAGAACTGTAGAATTTTTTCATCCTGACCATGGCCCCAAAGGATGGTTTACTCCACTCTATTTTAGTGAGAAGCAAAAAAATAATTTTTAATCTTAATATACCTCATATTAAGTCAGTAGTCCATGTTCTTCCGCTTCCCCTCCCATTGGAAAGTGATTGGCTTGGAGTCTGGTGGCCTCCTTTGTCCTGGCTCCTAACCCCAGTTCTGAGGATCCTGCTGGAATTATACATACATGTGGAGTATCTGTATCAGTGTGGGGAAGGAGAAGAGAGGCTTTTGTGACAGTCTCAAGAATGTGACTGCCGGGGAGGCTCAGACTCCTGCCCCAGCTCTCCCTGGTCCCTCTTGAAGTTCTTCTTCCTCTCACTGCTGAGGTGGGGGCCACTGCCTAGAGGGAGGGGCCTGCCTACTGTGCCCCACTGGATCACGGGCTGCATGTGTCCCATTGGGAGCAGGCTCAGGGAAATACAAATAGCACTGCATGCTTTTGTTTCAGGTGCATCCTATTAAATGGGCTTTTGTGGTTGCCTCTGGGAATCTGCATGTAATCGGTGTGTAAACTTGTTTCTGTGGGGAAAACAGCCAACTTAACAAAACAACCCTTTTGTAACTGGATTATTTAGGCGACACATGGCTTGTGATGATGCTAATGTTCATTTCTGGAAAGTGATATTCTTGTCATTCAAAATAATGATGATCTTGATGCCTCTACAGCTCATGATAGGGGGGATCCCAAGTGGGGTCTAGTCAGACCATAAACTCCCAACGTTGTCTAACCCTGTGTGCAGTTTTCTGGAAGAAGGGTTTACCACTTTGATCATGATCTCCATAATGTCTGACTGCAGGGGACATTAAGAACATCTGCTGTGGAGAACCAGGCCAGGAACAGCCAAGCTGCCCTGCCCAGCCCAGGGGCAGCCTCTAGGTGGCTGAGCTCAGCAGTCCCAGAGGAGCCCTTAGGAGCACTTTTGGGGCTGTGTGCCTTGCTCAGCCCTGGCAGCGGAGTTCTGCACTGCTGAATTGGGCATGGGGACATCCTTGTTTCTCTGAGGCTGGCCCTGCCCTCCTGACTGGGACCTCTGTCCTCTGTCTCTAACTTGCCCCCATGTGTCCTTTCATCTGCCACCTCCAGGAGGTCTTCTCAAGCCCCTGGTCACCCCAGGAGTTGTCTACTAATTATTTAATTAGGTCTCTGCATTGCTGACCAGTAAATATTTATCATATATCTATTAAATGATGATCCTTTTGCTTCATGGGGAGGTAGAAGGTAAAAAAAACCTCAAGTCCCACCTTTAGAGTCACCATCTGGGGCCAGGCACGGTGGCTCACACCTGTAATCCCAGCACTTTGGGAGGCCGAGGCAGGTGGATCATGAGGTCAGGAGATTGAGACCATCCTGGCTAACACAGTGAAACCCCGTCTCTACTAAAAATACAAAAAACTAGCCGGGCGTTATGGCGGGCGCCTGTAGTCCCAGCTACTCGGGAGGCTGAGGCGGGAAAATTGCTTGAACCCAGGAGGCAGAGGTTGCAGTGAGCTGAGATCGCGCCACTGTACTCCAGCCTGGGTGACAGAGCGAGTCTCCATCTCAAAAAAAACAAACAAACAAACAAACAAAAAAAAACGAGAGTCACTGTCTGGTACCTAGAGCCCAGCGTGATGAGTGTGTAGTGTGGGTACAATATGTAACAGGGCTAAAAGCAGCTGCCAGCTCCCCCAGGGCTGCCAGGGCAGCTGAGGAGTGCTCTTCCTCTGGTTCATCCCTTGAAGACATCATGTGTGCCACTATATTCCCCTCTGGACCAAAGACCATGGTCCTGTCTGTCATTATGCTGGAAGATTCTAAGGGCTAATGCCTTTTCTACCCTTTCTTCTGCATCATAGCCCAACAGGAGTAGGGAGCTTCCTAGATAATGGCAGCAGAGATGCCTGTATACCCAGCAGTTCCTCCTCTTCTTGCTGTGGAGCCTCCCAGTTGAGGGTTAGCAGTGTCTCTCTTCTTGGATCCACCTGGGAAGAACAGACATGTTGGTGTGGCTCAGAACTGTAGTCACTCCCTTGGCTGCATTCCATGAGGGTCAGTGCCCTTGACCAAGTCATGTCTCCAGTGCTCTGTCCAGAGGAGGAGCTTGACAACACTGCCTGGGAGCTCGAGGATCGGTTTGGTTTTCTGTTATCAGTTAAGTGGGGAGTAGCACTCCAGGGTCCCTTGTCCCTGAGAGGGACAGGGTGAGGATGAGCTGAGGAAGCCAGGTACAGGCAGGAGTGGAGTGGAGAGATTAAGCATGAGACAGGTTCATGTCTCACCTGGAGCTGAGTTCTGCAGAAATGGCCTTGGAGGAGGAGACAGGAGCTTTCATTCCTGCCGTGTGCTCAGCTGGAGGCAGGAAAGCCGATTCCATAGCTCAGTGGGAGGTCTCCTCTGATTATACTGTTTGACTTTCTGTCTTCCTTTCTTCTTGTCTTTCCTTTTCCTAACAATCAGTGGTAGAATTACAGTGTTCTCAGCTCCCACACAGTAGCACACCCCTGAGAAGGTTGAGTCACGACCTGTCATCCACTGATCCTGGTTAATGCATGATCCCTGCACAGCCGGGCTCACCTTCTGAGCAGCCTCCAGCCTAAGCCAGTCTGCAGACCCCTCACCTCCCAGTCCCTCCAGCATCGGAGGCCAGAAAGTACTCTTTCTATTAAAATGAAAACGATGTACAAATGTCGAGGTCTGTCATCTACACGAAGTGCTTAATTACTTTTTAATGCATGAAATTTTATGATTTGTGACATCTTACTGTGTTCATGTGGCTGTAAGAAAAGGACGGAGCAGTTTCTATCCCAAGAAAATCCTATCATGTCATGTGGGGACAATTGGGATGTAATTATGTCCCATACTCATGCTTCTGTGAATTTTTATGCCCAGCTCAGGGCCTCAGGCCTCAGAGGCCTCTTTATGTAGTTGTTTTATTTTTGTGTCTGGAGTACCTTCCCAATACCCCAACCCATTTCTGGTGGATTAAGCAAAATATTTCTTTTCTTTGAGCTGGTGCTGCTGCTGCTTTTCTCCCAGGTCCCCCCAGTGTCTGGGAATGGGGCTGAGCTGCCTTCCAGAGGCGGCGCAGGGGAGCATCCCGAGGGCCTTCTGTCCAGAGAAGATGATGATGATGATCACGGCATAGTGCCACAGCCTCCACGCTGCCTGCAGCTGGGGCCTCTCACCAGATCGGTTGGGTTTTCAACCCAGCTCTGTGACCCACAGCTGTGTATGTAGCCCTGGGCAGTCACCTGCCCTCTTGGTGCCTCAATTGTCTAATCCATAGAATGGAGATAATGTCAGTTTCTACTCTGTGGGGCGGTTTGAGGCTGTAAAGCACTGGTCAGTACCTGGCACACCAGGGCTACATACACGTTGCCCGTATTCTTTATGTAGTTGTTTTATTTTTGTGTCTGGAGTACCTTCCCAATACCCCAACCCATTTCTGGTGGATTAAGCAAAATATTTCTTTTCTTTGAGCTGGTGCTGCTGCTGCTTTTCTCCCAGGTCCCCCCAGTGTCTGGGAATGGGGCTGAGCTGCCTTCCAGAGGCGGCGCAGGGGAGCATCCCGAGGGCCCCTGTGCCATAAGAATGGTTTCTCTTGATCTCTCCCCACAGGGTGTGGCCACTGTAAGAAAATGAAGCCAGAGTTTGAGAAGGCAGCAGAAGCCCTCCATGGTGAAGCAGATGTAAGCTTCCTTTCCTTCCCCTCACCGTTCTCTTTGAAAGAATCATTGACAGGTGGAATCATTATGACTTTGCCCTACAAGCCCTGCTGCAGCTCCCCTGGTCCCTGGAGGCCAGCAGTACCTCTGTGTGCCCAAGTAGAATGCCTTAGACAGATGGGATCCTAGAGGAGGGCAGAAGGACTATTGGGCCATGTGCCCATGCCTGTCCGGGTGACCTCTACCTGCTCCCTCTCTTCTCTGGGACCCTGGCTAATGGGAACAGGTGCCAATCTACTCAACGTGGCTGGTGGGGCAGATTCAAAAGCCTCATCTCAGCTCCTAAATGACAAATGGCCATGCCAGTGTTCAATTGTTCCCTGGGATATAGGAGCCCATCGGGCTAGCCACCCCAGTTAAATTCCGGCAGGTCCAGGATGGGCTGTGGGGGCAGCATCTGGGCTCCTGTGTTCCACCAGCACCGCATCTGAGGCTGTAATGCATGGTTGGCCTTTCCCCCATCCCAGAGCTCTGGTGTCCTTGCAGCTGTCGATGCCACTGTCAACAAGGCCCTGGCAGAAAGATTCCACATCTCAGAGTTTCCTACATTGAAGTATTTTAAGAATGGAGAGAAATATGCAGTGCCCGTGCTCAGGACAAAGAAGAAGTTTCTCGAGTGGATGCAAAAGTAAGTGTTATAATCTCAATAGCACATCCTAACTGCCGGCTGGCGGCCCCTGGAGACCACCTTGAGGAGGTGAAGTAAACTTTATGGTCAATATCCTGGGCTCAGGCCCACAGGAGTCAAGACAGATCTGACTTCCTCAACCCTAAAGCCACCCTTTGTGTGCTGATCACATGTCCTGATCAGCAGGTCACTGCTGGCAGTCCTTCTGGACGCAGCTTCATCGACACACTAAACCGTGTGTTGCTTTTTCTCTATCTCAGCCTCCTTAGGCCCAAGTCTCATTGTCTGCATTTTATTCCAGTCCCTTTGAATAAATGAAGGAGACACAGCTCTTCATAGCCAGAGCTAGACTCATTTCGTCCAGGTTTGCTAGTGGTTGGCCGGGCCTCCGGTAGTGTCCACGGGGCAGGCTGCGGTGGTTTGCAGCTGAGGATAAAGATTTTGAAGAGCCCCCTCAGCCTGTGTATTAGTTTGCTAGTGTTGCCATAACAAAGTAACAGACCAGATGGCTCAACAATATAATATAACAATATAACAGAAGTTTATTTTCTTACAATTTTGTTTTGTTTTGTTTTGAGACAGTCTCACTCAGTCACCCAAGCTGGAGGCACAATCTCAGCTCACTGCAGCCTCCACCTCCCAGGTTCAAGCGATTCTCCTGCCTTAGCCTCCCAGGTAGCTGGGATTACAGGCGCATGCCATCACACTGGCTAATTTTTTGTATTTTTAGTAGAGACGGGTTTCACCATGTTGCCCAGGCTGGTCTCCTAAGCTCAAGTGATCCACCCACCTCAGCCTCCCAAAGTGCCAGGATTACAGGCATGAGCCACTGTGTGCAGCCTATTTTCTTACAATTTTGGAGGCTAGAAATCAGAGATCAAGATGTTGGCGGGGTTAGTTTCTTCTGAGGCCCCTCCCCTTGGCCATCTGCCTGTGACTTCCCATGGCCGCCCCTTTATATGTATCTGTGACCTAAGCTGCTCTTCTTATAAGGACACCAGTCATGTTGGATGACAGCACACCCTAATGACCTCATCTTAACAGAATTATCCCTTTAAAGGGATAATTTATCTCTAGAGAGAGTCACATTCTGAGATAATGGGGGTTAGGACCTCAACATAGGAATTAGAGGGGGGACACAGTTGAACTGATACGGTCTGAGCTACTTTGTTAGGACATTGGTCAGATATGAGGTGTTTATTTAAAGCACAGACTCTGAGACTCTGATTCAGGAGGTGTGAATGGGAACCTCAGCCATGGTGTTCTGAGAAACACCAGCTTGTGGAATGGGAACAAAGTTGCCACTAGATTCAGGGGAGGCCTCTGGCAAGAGGTGAATGGACTGGTGAGATCCTGGCCTCAGCTTCTCCCACTTTGTCCTGCTCGTCCACTGGGAGGATTCGGAAAGTAGCCAGGCCTTTGTCTTAGGGACCAGAGGAAAATGATGGTTTGTCTCTGAAACAGACAAGGTGCTCACCCGTCAAGGCCTTCTAGTGTCTGAAGCAAGTGGCTTGTTCACACCCACTTTTCCAGCCTTGCTCTGGTGCCAGAGCTGGTTCACTGGAAAGGACTGGGTGGGGCGGGGGATCTGGCCAGGTCCCTGTGATGCTTGGACTTATGGTTAGAGAGCCGAGGGAATCCAGAGTGTCGATCATCACTAATCAGTGCTCCAGAGTCCTGGACACAAACAGCGAGCATGAGGGGCCTCCGCCCTTTCTGTGTGCCGCTGCTGCTACTGAGAGCCTGAAAAGCACTCAGGCTAAGTGCTTTCAGGTTTAAGTACTTTCTTAAGCATTTTAGGTCAAGAGCATGGGCTTTGGAGTCTGAGAGACCTGGGCTCAGATCGTGACCTTGAGCCATTTCTTTGACGCCTCTAAGCCCCAGCTTCCCATCTCCATCTATGTAAGATGGAGACAGTAATTTCCCCATAGACTTGTCTAGGGAATTAAATGAGGAATTAAAAAGGGGAGTTGGGTTATAGAGAGGGGAGCAGGGGAGCAAAGGCTATTGCAAGGCCCTCCAGATCCATCCTTGCATGGGGCAGAGTGGAAGGACCCAGTGGACAGCAAGAGACTGAGAAGCAATAATATTTATCCAACACCTGGCATTTATTAGAGCATCTAGGCTCTCAGTAAATATTAGTTCCTTGACTGAGTAGATGCTTTACATATATTCTGTGCTCTTCATAAAGATCCTATTGTCCTCATTTAACAGAAAAGAAAATGGAGACTCAGAGGGGTTTAGTAACTTACCTAAGGTTGCACAGCTGGTAAGGTTGCATAGCTGGACTTGGACCCAGGCCCGCCCCACTCCTTGGCCCATGCTCTCCACCAGAACAAAGGCTGAGAAGCAGAAAATAATGAACGATAATGTAGGGTCCTAGAGGGGGCAGGAAGGAGGGGCCTGGGAGCCCAAGTGGAGGTGGCGCTATGCCCTTGTCAAGGAGTTCATGGCCCACAACTGGGGGGCTGCCCTGCCCTAAAATGGGGTCAAGTCTTCCGTATTTTACAAAATGGCTCCTTAATGGGCTCCTCAGAGGGAATCAGGGAAGATCTTTGCTGGTGGCACAGATTTGTTTGCGTTTGAACTACGGTTTTAAAATGAAATTTTAGAAGGATTGTAGTGGTTTCTTCATGCACGTTCCCCCGAGTGGTTGGGACATTGAGGGTGGACTTCCTTGCCCATCTAAAAATCTCTCCTCATGGCTGCCTCCCCTCTCCCCTGGCTTCTTGCAGCCCTGAGGCCCCCCCGCCGCCAGAGCCCACGTGGGAAGAGCAGCAGACAAGCGTGTTGCACCTGGTGGGGGACAACTTCCGGGAGACCCTGAAGAAGAAGAAACACACCTTGGTCATGTTCTACGCCCCTTGTAAGTAGCTTGGGTGCTCACTGAGTGGCACGGTAAGAGGTGTTTGGCCCCACCAAACCAAGAAGACCTGCACACCCACCCCAGGGACCAAGGCAGCTATGAACCAGGCTCTCCAATTTTATTCCAGGCTGACAGGCCCTTCAAATCCAGGGCCTCCTTTTGTCAGCCTTGTTGGACTCCCCTTCCTTTGGGGCAGCCTTTCTCGTATCCTAAATCCCTCTGCCTCTGTGCTGGTTCCCTCTTGTCCCTGGGCTTCTCCATGCCCCTGTCCTCTACTCGCACACTTCCCACCCCTCAGCTGCCTCCGCCCCCTCTTCCTCCTCCAGACACTTGGAACCCCCTCTCCCTGCCCTTCCAAATGGCTCTGGAGCCGTGGCATAGGCACAGCCACATTCACTCCTGAGCTCCTGTGCTGTTCTCGTTTTAATCAGAGCTTAAGCTGAAGAAGTGACACGTCTGCCGACATTGACGTCTGTGACCTCGGGTTTCTGTGTATTCCCATTTTGAAGTTGTTAATTGATACTTACAATGAAAGGTTCTTAGAATTTCCCACTCTCTGCTGCCCTTCTCTCTCTCCCCCAGGTTACAACTCAGCTTAATGGAGTGAGGATAATAAAAGCTGCGGTCTACAGAGAAGCCAGGCAGCTCAATCTAGCCATAAACCCGCTCAGTTGTAGCCGGCCCTCCTGTTGGCTCCCCCTGCCCCCACCTTTCAAGTGTCAGTAATCCATGGAGTCTCTGTGATCTCAGGGTCTGAGAGGGGCCGCCACAGCCTCAGCCCCCTCCCTGAGGCAGCCTGCTTGCCCATCTCTTTCTGCCTTTCCTTCTCAGAGTGGGACTTGTCCCCTCCCAGTCCATTAGGGAGCTTCCGGCTGTCCTCTTCAGTCTGTACAGTGTGCCCAGAAGCCTGAAAATTTTCGGGAGCTGACGTCTTCCTTCTGGCGGACTGAGCCTTGCCCAAGGCCATGGGGCAAGTTAGTGGCAGGCCCCTCCCGCAGCCTGCGTGGCTCGCTGTCTGTCACAGGCGCAGGCCAGAGAGAGAGAGTTTTCAGCCGCAAGTGAGAACCTGGCTGCAGGAGTGGAGGGCTTGCTCCTTAGAGTTTCTTCATCTCTCTTACTGTGTTTTTCTGTCCCTAAACCTTGCCCCGGGGACATACATCTTTATCAGTGGGTTACAGGGGGAAGACTGTCCAAGGACAAAAAAGATATCTCTTTTGACTTTTTAATAATAAAAAAATACTTATTTTTATATATAAATATAGCATATACTATATGCTTTTTGTATATGAAGGATCTAAACACTACAGAAATGTCAAATAGTAAAGTCAAATGCCTGATAGAGGTCTAAAGGAAAAGCAGCCTGCCCACACATTTCCTGCTCCCCTTCTAGCTGCCCCACCCCAACACCTTACCTCCCCTCACATCTCTCCACCTCCCACATCCCTTCTCCCACCATGTCTGCCCCCACATCCTGTCTCCCCAGCTTCTGCACGGCTCTTCCTCCTGCTGTTTCTTTGCTCCTTTTATGCTGAATGGTCTGGTCATGGTGACTGCCCTTCTTAGGCCAGCTTGGCGGAGTCTCTAGAACTGCAATTGTCCAGCCTGTCCTCAGTCTTTGTTCCTCTTTCCCCTCTCTGAGAGGCTTCTTTGGTTTTCTGCTACACAGAGGCAGTGCCTTTTTTTTTTTTTTTTTTTAAACCCACATTAAAAAAAAAAAAAAATCATCCACATCTGGCCCTCCTGACACCTCTTGGAAGCATCTTCATGCACTTTCTGAAACAGCCCTTCCTCCCATTATTCACTGGCCCCACTCTTTCTTTTGGATAATGAGAAAATTAGATGCAACAGAAGTCCATTAATCTGAGGCCTAGATATTTTAAATTGATGGTAACAGGAATTTACACTAGGCTGACAGTTACCTTTAGACTTTCAATGAACAAAGGTTAAAAAGGAAAAATTAATAGTCAAACCAGGTTTCCAGGAAGGGGTGGTTATTTTCAGCCAGACTAATGCTATTATGGGCATACAGCACACACAAGGGGCCTGCAGCTGCCTGCAGGAGCTGTCTGTGACGTACCTTGTTAACCAGTAGATTGCGCTCTTTAAGTGTTTTGAAAATTTTATAACATCATCCCTTTATAGTGTGACATTTTCGTGAATTTGAGCTATTTTTCTTTCTGTTATGTCAAATTAGTGAAGTGTTACTTGTAATTGCCATTTTAGGCTATTAAAAAATCAGCCAGTCTCTGCTGAGCTAGGCTATGCTAGACACATTGCTAAGCTGTGCTTGTCTCATTTCTGATATAACCCATTGCTGGCCCAGGTCTCTTCTGCTCCTTCTGCATGAGACTTGGCAAATCCCTCTACACCCCCAACCCCCGTCACCCCCCACAATGCTCTGGGCCAGCTGGCCACTCTGCCAGCCAGGCCATGTGGGTGGTCCTGCTCATCTCAGGACTGGATCAAGGAAAAAATTCAGATTAAACTTGTAGCTTACCCTTAATTTGGTTTCACAAAACCCTTTGAAATGCCAATCATTATTATCTTATTTTAAAAAGGAGAAAGTAGATGAGCAGAGCCGTTTCTGTTCCCACCGTGGCATCTCTGCCTTCCCGAGGCTGAGGTAGGCCGGCTGACATAGGAGGTGTGGGCTGGAGCCTCCCCTTGCTCAGGGAAACCCTCCCCTCAGAGCCCTACTGCACCCTGGGCAGTTCTGTTCACCAGTGACTGGGAAAGGGCTGAGAGAGGAGGGGGGTTTGGGTTCTGATCTGTTAGTGCTGAGGGAAGGGCTGGGTCAGCCTGCAGCTTCCTGGGCTCACCAGGACAGGAGGAGAAAGTGGCCCCCACAGAGGTCCCTACCCTGCTTCTGAGACACTGAGGTCAGAGTTGGGGCTCAGGGTGATGCCCAGAACAAGAGACAGATGTTGGAGTTAGGGGCCCCTGTATAGCTCAAAGGCCTTAGGCTGCTCTGACAAGCTTTCTACCTGGGACAGGGACCATCAAGGGATCTGAGGACTGCCTGGTGACATCCTGTAGCTTCTCTCCCTCTTACCCTGACCATGGCCTTCTGGTTCCTGGGTTCGAGGTTCTGGTTATTGTAGAGCAGAGGGTCAACGGAGACCCGGGGACCAGGGCCTGGTTTGGCTGCTCATAGTCTAGGCTGGGTGGGAGTTGCTAGGAACGCAGAAGTTAGCAGCAAAGCATGAGCAGTGGGTGCCCTGAAATCCCCCCAGCCTGCATTTTCCAGTGCCACTTCCTCTCAGTCAGGAAATGGAGAGATTTGCTATTGTCCCTGGAGCAAGAGAAGATTGTAGCAGGCTCTGAGAATTCCGTGTCTTCCTCTTTAAGCCCAAAGCTCCCTCTGCCCCCAAGATCAGACTCTTCCTCGTCCTCTGTGGAAGGAGCAGAACTATACTACAGTGACCATCACCCCCCAGCCTGGGCAGGAGCATATGATGCTTGTGACAGGGACTCCTACCAATCCCCCCACCAATAGATCAGACATGGGCGGGAGGTGGTTAGACTGGCAAGGTTGATGAAAGGACCCTGACAGTGTGGCGGGCTGGGTTGGGGCTCCTGGAGAGCCCTCTCTGGAGCTTTCAGGAAGGGCCCCTGGCCCTGCAGCCTCCCTGCCCATGCATCACTGTCCTGTGTGCTCTCTTCCCCCCTCACACAGGGTGCCCACACTGTAAGAAGGTCATTCCGCACTTTACTGCTGCTGCTGATGCCTTCAAAGATGACCGAAAGGTAAGGATAACCCTCTTCATCTCCTGATCTGCCTCCAGCTAATTCCTACACCTTCCTCCTTGTCATTCAAGTCCCTTCCCCAAACAGGGGCAGGTCAGCTAAGACCTGTAAGCAGGGAATTCCTTGGGAACCAGGACATTCTCTTTATAAGGAAGATAGGGCAGGCTGGATTTATGCTGCAAAATCAACTAAAAGGGATACGCTAAACCATTCCAGCACTTACTTGGAGGAGAGGGATGGTTAAAAGGGTCATCTGTTTACTTTTTTAGTGCTTGAACATTTTTACTGTAGGATTATCAACATGCATTACTTATATAATTAAAAATACAAATTTAAAAATCCAACAAAAGTCAACTGGAGGATGCCACGGTGGAGGAGAGCAAGGCTATGTCAGTGGAGCCTCGCCCTGCCTAAGTGAAAGGCTCCTGCAGCTGCCAACTGATGAAGCATAAAATTAACAAGCTAGAGCTGCAGATTGGATTAGAGTGCAGGGCTGCCAGGTGCGTCCCCCAGGCACATCCCCCCAAGGCAGCTGGTGCAGTGGGGGCTGCTGCTGGGAGAGGGCTTGTGGGACAGGGAAATACCCCTGAATTTGGGGAAGTGTGATTGACTGCCAGGCTTTGAGTTCCCTTTTCATCTATGCCAGGCAGTGCTGATGCAGAAGACTGCAAAGATTCCTCCCAACCCTGAGACTCAGTCATGGGAACCTCTGGCCTAACAGGCCCTAGAAGCTGGCAGTCATGTGGGATCTGCATTCACACACACCCAAACCCAGAGTCACACGTGGGTTTACCTACTTTCCTGGGTGGAATCCCAGGTGGGGCGAGGGCAGGCTGGAAGGAACCAAGGCCAGACATAAGCTGAGCAGAGAGTCCTGGATGGTAAACAGGCCAAGCAGGCCTAGACAGAGGTTCAGCCAAGGCAGGGAAGGGGAGCTGGTATCAGTGGAACAGCACTCCCAAGCAGAGACGGATGGCCATCCCAGGGCTGGGTGGGCAGGGCTTGCAGTTTTGATCGAGGCCAATAGGAGGTCAGGCATGAAGGTACCATCCAGACCTTGTAGGAGCAGAGATACAGGTGCTGGGATCACCTTAATGGGCCCAGAGAGAGTGGCAGAGATGGGGTGATGAGAACTTTACAGGGACATAAAGCCAAAAGAAGTCAGGCTGGGGACAGGCCCATGTAGGGAGAGTAGGGACGAACTGGGGACCTGATTCCCACTTAGACCTAGAGCCCGGGACTCTCTCTGGAGTCAGGAGGTCCCGTTGTTACCCACAAGCCTTGGCTGCAGCTTTGAGACACCCCTCACCCCCACCAGAAGGGAGTACAATGACCAGAAGCATTTTCTCCTCTGCCTGCCCCTTTCCCTGCACTGAGGGGTGTGTGGCAGCGGAGGCTTCCTTCCCATGTCCATGTCCCTCATTGTCCCCACCCACTTGTGCACAGCACAGGGTGGTTGCTCCTGCTTGGGGGTCCCAGGATATCCAGCACGGCCTGGGCTGCCAGTCCACAGGACTGGAATAGGTGCCACTCTGCATTGACGTCCATCACACCCCACCCAGAACGCTGGGTGCTCTGGGCAGCAGGAGAAAGGCTGAGGTGTGCCATTTCCCTGTCCCACCGGCCACTCAGGTCTCCACAGGCCCCAGGAGATCTGTGAGGATCCTGAGGCATGACTGGCACACACAGCCTGGGCTTGCCCTCCCAGCCATGCTGGGGAGCATGGTGTCAGGGAGTGTGGTCCAACTGAGGCACCTGGGGAACTGGGGAAACCCTGAAGGGGCAGCCCCATTGATGTGGCCCCTTTCTGCCCACTAGACCACTGCTGAGGCTGCCCTATGGCCTGACCCGCGTCAGTGCAGGTGAGGCCAGACTTGCCAGGCCTCCAGCAGGCAACTGAGATCCCATGTCTCCTCCTCCCATTCCCCCTCCACTGCTACACGGGGGCCCATTTCCTTGATGCTCCCTTCCCCTTAGACGCTGACGCACCTTTGCTTGATTGTCTTAGACCAGTGGTGTTGTGGCGTTTTCCTGGGTTCAATCCCTCTGTCTCTTATTCCTTCTGTCTCTCCTTTCAGCTTCCTTTATTCCAAGCCAGGGATCACCCTCAGTTGCGTTCAGGAATGCACTTCATAACCTCTCTGTCCGAGGCAGGTGGCCTGCCTGGGTTTCCTGGAGATTACATTCATGACATCAGGGAAGCCAGCCATCTGGCCTGGGGGGCTGAACTTACTGGTGCCCACCCTGTGCTCCAGGCATGGCACCATGACTACTGGGTCCCATCCTACAACTATCAGATCGGAGTCTCTGGGGGATGGTGCTGGAAATTTGTGGTTTTTAAGAGCTGGCTCTTGTGCTGGCCACAGGCTGGTGTGTGGGGACTGCTGGCCTGTCCCCTCTTCCTTTATATGTGAGGGATCCAGGCCCAGAGAGGAGCTGTGTCCCACGCCCAGGAATGCCCAGTGGGTCACTGACAGCCAGAACTGGGTCTCCTGACACCCCATGCTGCCACTTCTTAGCTGGAATTGTGGGGTTTTTCCACCCAGAAGCCAGCCCCTGTTCCTTTCCCAATCAATATGCAGTTGGTTGTTCACTTCCATTTTCATAGCCAAAGTCAATATTAGGTCCTGCAGAGATTTATTTTACTGAATCAATAAAGCTGTGTGTGGCAGCTCATATTTTAGCCGAGGAGCCTCCACCCCCTCCCGGGAGCTTACTTGGGAACTTAATCGGTTGGCACACTGATGGGGAAAGGACTGCAACGTGTTAGTGTTGGGACAGATGGAGTTATTGAAGGGGCAAGGCAGACAGGACCTGTGGTGGGCTGGCAAGCAGGTGGGGGGCTTACCTTTCACTGCACGTCAAGGTGTCCCCAGCCTGGGGGTAGGGTGGGGCTAGGTGTGAAGGTCACTCCTAGAGGGAGGCCCTGAGACAGTGGGGGCCCCTCCTCTGCGATGAGCCCACTTCGCTGCCGGAATCTGGCCATGACGTGTAGGTCCTCCCGTTTATGAGGCTGGCTACTGCCTTTTCCGAGTGAAAACTCCCTGAGGACAGAGACCTCATTTGTCCTTGAACTCCCCACAGTCATGACCCCTCAGACCTGTGTAAATGTTGACTGGATGAAGGAACAATATAACATATTTGATATTTACTGACAGCTCTTCTTCCACTGAAAGCATTACTTACATCATGTTGTCCTCACGATAGCTTGCTCAACTAGGTATTGTTACAGTGCTCATTTTGCTGAAGAGGTAGGTGATTGAACCTTAGAGAGATCATATGCTAGTTTCTCAGCCGGAGAGGGGCAGAGTGAGAATCGCAAACAAGCATTGTCAGAGTTTGAGTTCTCCCAGAAGCAGACTCTGCTCCTGGGCTCATGTGCAGGGAATTTATTTGGGAAGTGACCTCAGGAAGTTCACAGAGGATCCTGGAAGTGAGACATGAAAGGGGAGGAACCAAAGCAGGTGTTTTCTGGGCAGATGACTGTATGAGTCACCAAGGCTCAGTCCCACGGGAAACCTCACCAGGAAACATGACACAGAGCTGTTCCACTCAAAGGCCAAGGAAGCCAGGGTCCTTGTTCTAGAACCCCATCTGTCATTGGCCTTATGTCCAGCTCCTTGAGGCTGGGAGGATGCTCTGAGGCTGAGAGTAGCAGGTGCTGTGGCAAGGGCTGGTCCGAAGGGATGTGGCAGGACACCAGCAGTGTGTGCCCCAGGAATTTGTACCAACCACCATAGAGCAAACTGAGAAATCATAGGTGTTCGTGTTGCAGGTGATCAGTGCAAATCTTGAGTTGGATGTAGGGGTGCAGGCATTTAGGTGAAATTTCAATGGCTGAGAAGAGCTTTATTCGCTGCCTTCTTTCCAAAGAGTCTAAGCTGCTGCCTTTGGGGAGGACGCATTTGTCTCCTCTTCTGTGGAAACTGCACATGGATTCGCCTTTGCAGCTAGAAGTTGCACTCCGTGTGTGCAGCTGGCAGCTAGTTTAGGTGATTCAGAACAAGTATACATTTCTAATTTAGTAGATTTATAAAACCATACACTGTGTTTCCAACAGCTCCAGAGCATGTATAACAAATTAAATTCATAATTTAAAGCAGATGCAGGGAGAGCAGCAGCCTGGAGCCATGTTCGTCCAGCACTTTCACAGCGGAGCAGCAGCTCCTGGCCCAGGCTGGACATGGGGCCTTAGCTGCTGGCTGCAGGGAAGGAGAGTGTGTGGATGCCCGTGCCCCTGGGCAGGGCCCCATAGCACCTGCCCTGAGAAATGGAACCCCACCATTTGGCCAGGGGAGCATCTGCCTCATGTTTTTAAATACTAAAGTGCTTTAGAGGTGGGCTGGAGTTATCAGAAGTGTGTAGGGGCCAGTCTGGTGGCCTGGGTGAATTGGGCTCCAGGGGATGCTGGGGAAGGTACATTTAGCCTACCTGAAGGACAGCTGCCTCTCCGCCCCGCCAGTTGTCACCTGTGAGACTGCAGGGTAAGTGCCATCAACTCTTCTGACTTTGAAAGAGAAGCTGGAAAGCCAAATTGTTGTATTAGATCTTCTGGCTCCATTTCTATGGTGGAGCTAATTCAGATTTATTTATTTATTTTGTTGTTGTTGTTGTTAAATTCAATGTGGGCCAAATAGAACAGGACTAAGAGCCAGACATAGATTGCAGGCAGCAAGTTTGTAAACTCTGTTTTATAAGTCTCACTATATAGAATGTTACGTAACTGAAGAGTAGAAGGGAAGCATGAGGGTGAGAGAGGTGAGGATGGCGCCTGGTGGCCAGGGGAGGCCGCACCTTACTCTTCTCTCCAGCTATCCATTCCGCAGCTCACCTGGGCATGAGGGATATGATGAGTAAATGTCGCCATGGGGGCTGGCAGGACTGTCCTACTTGCAAAGGGGCCTTTGTCCAAATGCAAATAACCGTCAACCAAAGAACTGTGTGAATCTCGGCTATTCAACAATTTTAAATTATCTTATTGAATCACCCTCTTTTAATTTCTTCCAAGCATTCGTTGAGCTCTATCTAAAATGATCTCATTTGTTATACAGCAGACGCTTGATAACTGGACTTTGTCAAGGTCAGCATTGTTCCCCCAGCATCTAGAACAGGCTTGGCACACGGCAGGGTTTCAGTGCGTGTTGCCTGGTGGGAGGACTCCCTCTCATGGAAGTCTGCCCCATCTTCCGTAACACCTCTGTATTGGGTGTGGCCATTGAGGACCTCCTCTCCGGCTTCCCTGGTGTATGACCCTCAATAGGAAACAAGTTCCCCATTTCTGCTTTATACTCTCTTCCTTTGAAAAAACAACTAATGATAAAGAAAAGCTGCCCAGCATGTGGAATTTACTAGATGGTCAAGAAGAGGCCAGTGGCCAATGTGGGAACCACTTTCTGACCAAACATTCTGATGGCTTTAGTCATGCGGGGCTCCTCTAGTTTCCAGATGTGCTTCCCTGGTCTCCTCCTCTTACAGTCTTGGCTCAGATGGCGAATCATACAGAGCGCCTTTGCCCCACTCACCTGGCACCTGGGCCACCTCCCTCATCCCTCACATCACACCGTGTTGGAATTGTCACTTTATCCAACCCCTGCCCAGACACTGAGCCCCTAAGTGGGGACAGAGCTTGTATATGGGGTCGGAAGAAGTGACTGTAATAGCAGCTGACATTTCCTGACCACGAATCCAGTGCCAGGTTCTATGCTCATTGGCCTCACTCGAATTCTCTTATTCAGTCTTCACAATATCCTGATAGCCAAGATACTGTTATTATCCCCATTTTACAGCTGAAAAAATGAGGCACCAAGAGGCTGGGTCATTTTCTTTAAGTCTTAATGTCCAGGCAAACCAAGGGTGCACTTGGGGAACTTGACTTGAAAGTTCTTGCTCTTAACCTTGGCACTATACTGTCCCCCAAGCAACTGTTCCAGAAATATTAGTTGAGAAATGATTGAATCCTCCAGTCCCTTACAGAGAGCACCACAGAACCTGTGGTGTTTACAAATGCTTTCAAGTCATCATTTCCTTTATGATCGTCATACTCTTGATTTTAAAGGACAGTCTAAAGGCACTCCAGGCCAAGTCCCCTAACCTTACCCACCTGGAAATTGAAAACAAGCACCATCAGTCTCCAAGGAGCCCTGAGTTGGGGGTGCTTTGGTTCAGTTCCTACCTGCCACTGAGGAGAAAAATCAGAGTGAGCCTGTGACGTGGACTAGATGTGCAATCTGTGTTGTGGGGTCCAGGCCTCAGCCTGGGAACACCCTGTGCCAACTCTTCTTACCTTGCCCCCTAGATCGCCTGTGCTGCTGTTGACTGTGTCAAAGACAAGAACCAAGACCTGTGCCAGCAGGAGGCTGTCAAGGGCTACCCCACTTTCCACTACTACCACTATGGGAAGTTCACAGAAAAGTATGACAGCGACCGCACAGTAAGTCGGGGAGAGGAGTCTGCCCAGAGCTCGCTCTGCTGATGGGCAGGGAAACTGCCACTGAGGAGGGACAGCACTGGGCAGCGTCCCAGAAACCGCGGAAGTCAGCTGGAACACTGCACCGAGAGGCCACAGGCCCTCGGCCTGGCTGAGGCTTGACATTGCTGGAGGAGAGTCCCAAGGGGTTGTCACAGATGTCCTGTCCCCAGAGCCAGGCTGGACTCCAAATGCCGAGGGTTTTTCTCACTTGCTGGTCAGGGCTGGTGGAAGCCATGCAGACCCTCTCCGCCTTGCAGACGTCTGCCCACCTCTCCCTGTCACAGGAGTAAGCCCCTGGAGGGGCCGGGGGGGTGGGGAGGGAGCGTGCATGGCCAGCTCAGGGATTAAAGCTCATTTCTCTCTCTCTCTCTCTCTCTCTCTCTCTCCCCCTTCCCTGCAGGAATTGGGATTTACCAATTATATTCGAGCCCTCCGGGAGGGAGACCATGAAAGACTAGGGAAAAAGAAGGAAGAGTTATAATTCCTGCCTCAGAAAAAGCTTTTCCATTACACTGTGAATGATACCTGTTTTGTTGTTTCTGAATTTCCACATGTTCTGAAGACAAAGTTTTTTATAGCGGCTTATGGCCATTTTGTACAATTTTGAAATAAAATTAAACCATTTATTTGGTGGTATGGTTTATTTTCATGGAGCCTGTACTAACAAAGGTGGATACTCACATCCTTCTCCTTCCACCTCTGCTGGGAGGTACAGAGCTGTGCTCCAGTGCCCTGTCTGCATGGAGGTCACCCCTGAGAGTGCTGGCCCCCTGTCAGTCATTTGAGAGCAGAACAGGGAAACTGGATCGCAGAATATCCTGCTGGAAAATGACAAGCTAATGAGAGGAAATACGTCAAGATAATCAATGACTTTGGGAGGCTGAGGTGGGAGGATCACTTGAAGCCAGGTGTTCAAGACCAGCCTGGGAAACATTATGAGACCTCATGTCTACAGAAAATAAAGTTACTGGGCGGAGGGGTACATGCCTATAGTCCCAGCTACTTGTAAGGCTGGGGAGGGAAGATTGCTTGAGCCCAGGAGTTCAAGTCTACAGTGATCTATGTTCACATGACAACTCCAGCCTAGCTAGAAAGCAAGACCCTGTCTCAAAAATAGAAAAGTAAAAGAAAAAAAAAAAAAGATGATCAGGGAAATTGGGATGCTGAAGCAAATGGTAACCAAACACTAGCTTCTGGATTGTTGTGGTTTCAGTATTGGTGTGTTTCCTCTGTGTGTGTTTTCCTGGAACTTACTTAGGTATTTATCTTTCTCCAGCTGTTTGTCTTCTCTTCCTCTCTCCGTTCCCTCCCCATTCTCCCTTTAAAGAAAATTAAGTTGCTGCTTCAGAGGCATGAATGGAGTGGGGGAAGGGGGTCTCTGTGCCAGCTGCTTGCTGTGCACCCCGGATGGAAGGGATGGTGTGTTCTTGAGGTGCAGATGTTAGATCTGCTCACCAGCCCCCACCACTGACCACAATAACCCCAAATCTTTACGCCACATTTTCCACGGATGGGTGCCTCGCGCGGCCTCCTGCCTGTGTACGTCTCTTTTTTGACGCACCTTTCCGGTGAGTCCTCATGCTTTCTGCATGCCTGCGTGACTGACACCCAGCCCTGTGCCCAGCGGTGCAGTCAGAGCCTGAGCACAGCGGTAACAGGTTTTGTCTGCTCGTTGGTATTTCTCCATGGACAGCGGAGCAGCCTTGCAAAGTGCTGGAATTACAGGCGTGAGCCACCACACCCGGCCCCAAAATCCTCTATCTTAGGCCTGTGTTATCCAATAGCCATTAGCCACCTATGAGTATTGAGAACTTGAAATTTGGCTACTGCAGCTGAGTGAAGGTGTGTATGTCTGTGCCTTTTTATATTGTGGTAAAATACACATAGCACACAATTTACTATTTTAATCATGTTTAAGGGTACAATTCAGTGGCACTAAGTACATTTGCATTGTTGTCCAACCACCATTACTATCCATCTCTAGAACTTTTTCATCAACCCAGACTGAAACTCCGTAACCATTAAAGAATAACTCTCCATTCCCCACTCCTCCTAGCCCTGGTAACCCCTATTCTACTTTACGTCTCTATGAATTCTACTATTCTAGGAACCTCATATAAGCAAAATCGTACATTGTTTTGTATCTGGCATATTTCACTTAGCACACTGTTTTCAAGGTTCATTCCTGAAAGTATGTAGCATGCATTAGAATCTCATACTTTTTTTTTTTTTTTTTTTTTTTTTTTTTGAGATGGAGTCTTGCTCAGCCGCCCAGGCTGGAGTACAGCGGCACATTCTCAGCTCACTACAAGCTCCGCCTCCCAGGTTTACACCATTCTCCTGCCTCAGCCTCCGGAGTAGCTGGGACTACAGGCACCCGCCACCACGCCTGGCTAATTTTTTGTATTTTTAGTAGAGATAGGGTTTCACTGTGTTAGCCAGGATGGTCTCGATCTCCTGACCTCGTGATCCACCTGCCTCGGCCTCCCAAAGTGCTGGGATTACAGGCATGAGCCACCGCGCCCAGCCAGAATCTCATACCTTTTTTAAGGCTGAATAATATTCCACTGTATGTACATAACCATATTTTGTTTACCCATTCATCCATCAATGGACATTTGGGTCAATTTCACCTTTTGACTGTTCTGAAGAATGGTGCTATGAACATAGATGTACAAATAAATACCTCTGTGACATCCCATTTTCAATTCTTTTGAAGGTGGAATTACTGGGTCATACGGTAACTCTATTTTTAATTTTTTGAGGAATGGACGGACCATTTTCCACAGTGACTGCACCATTCCGTGTTCCTACCAGCAAGGCATGAGGGTTCCAGTTTCTCCTCATCCTCGCCAACAGTTATTTTCTGGTTTGGTTTGATTTGGTTTCATTTTTAATAGTAGCCATCCTAATGGGTGTGAAGTGGCATCTCACTGTGGTTTTGAAGTGTGTTTCCCTAATGATTAGCGATTTTGAGCATCTTATTTTTATTTTTATTTTTTTGAGACAGAGCCTCACTCTGTCGCCCAGGCTGGAGTACCATGGTGCCATTTCGGCTCACTGCTACCTCCTGGGTTCAAGCAATTCTCATGCCTCAGCCTTCTGAGTATCTGGGATTATAGACATGCACCACCATACCTGGCTGATTTTTGTGTTTTTAGTAGAGATGGGGTTTCACCATGTTGGTCAGGCTGGTCTTGAACTCCTGACCTCAAATGATCTGCCCACCTCAGCCTCCCAAAGTGCTGAGGTTACAGGTGTGAGCTACCTCACCCGGCCTTGAGCATCTTTTCATATGTTTATTTTCCATTTGCCTATCTTATCTGGAGAAGAAGATATTCTCTTATTCTCTTTAAGTTGTTGCCCATTTCACATTGGTTTTGTGTTGTTCCCTTGTAGGAGTTATTTATATATTCGGGATATTAATCCCTTATCTAACATATAATTTGCAAATATTTTATCATGTTCTGTGAGTTGTCTTTTCACTCTCTTGATAATGTCCTTTCATGCACAAAAGCTTTTAATTTTTATAAAGTCCACTTTATCTTTTCTTTTGTTGCCAATTATATCCAAGAAATCATTGTCAAATTCAATGCCCTGCAGTTTTCCCCTATGTTTTCCTCTAGAAGTTTTATAGTTTTAGTTCTGAAGTTTAAGTTTTTTACTCATTTGGAGTTAATTTTTATGTGGTGTAAGGTAAGGGTCCAACTTCATTGTTTTATAAAATATATATAACTTAAGATTTATCATTTTAACTATTTTTGCATATACTATTCAGTGGCACTGATAGCACTTTTGTTGTTCAAGTCTTAATGATAAAATAATGGGGAACAGTAAGAGCACAAAGCACAGAGTTTGGTTCTGACCAGCGATGCCCAGTCACTGGGAGCTTCCTGTGGGCAGGGCTGGTGCCTGTGTTATTCCGTGTGATGTGGGCAGGTCACGTAACCCCTGAGCATAGGCTTTGTCTTCCTAAGAGGGCCTGATGCTTTCCAGATGAGATTCCACATCTTCTTATGTTGCAGTGGAGCAGACCAGTTTCTGAACCCAGAAGCATCACCTTCCCATGCCTGGCGCAGAACAGTCCCTGGAAGCCAAACACCTCTAGACAACATACATAACATTTTAGGTTATGTGTATTTTACATAACATAATGGATATCCAGGCTGGGTGCAGCGGCTCACGCCTGTAATAGCAGCATTTTGGGAGGCCAAGGTGGGCGGATCACCTGAGGTCAGGAGTTAGAGACCAGCCTAGCCAACATGGTGAAACCCTGTCTCTACTAAAAATACAAAAATTAGGCGGGCATGGTGGCGGGCACCTGTAATCCCAGCTACTTGGGAGGCTAAGGCAGGAGAATTGCTTGAACCCAGAAGGTGGAGGTTGTAGTGAGCCTAGATGGCGCCACTGCGCTCCAGCCTGGGTGACAGAGTGAGACTCCATCTCAAAAAGAAAAAACAAACAAACAAACAAAAAACAGATATCTAGTTTTCCCAGCACTACATGTTGAAAACATTGTTCTTTCCTCCCTGAATAGTCTTGTCACTCTAGTTGAAAATCATTTGATTACATATGTGAGGGTTTATTTCTGGACTCTCTATTTAATTGGTCCATATGTCTGTCTGTATGTCTGTACTACACTCATTACTATAGCCCTGTAGTAAGTTTTGAGATCAGGAAGTGTGAGTCCTCCAGCCTTCTTGTTCTTTTTTAACATTGTTTTGGTTTTGGGGGGCGTCCCTTGAAATTTCGTGCAGTACCATCTATCACCTGTGTAGATTCGCATAACTACCGCTGTAATCAAAATACAGAACTATTCCATCACAAGACATCTCATGCTTCCCCTTTATATTCACACCCCTCCCCACCTCCCCTGAACCTTGGCAGCCACTAACTTGTTTTCCATCTCTATAATTTTGTCATTTGGAGAATGTTATATAAATGGAACCATATAATATGTAACCTTCAAGATTGGCCTCTCTCACTCTACATAGTGCTGTTAGAGTTCATCCAAGTTTTTGCATAAGTCAATAGTTTGCTCCTTTTTATTGCTAAGTAGCATTCCATGGTATGGATGTACCACAGTTTATTTTACCATTTACCTGTTAAGGGATGTTTTGGCTGTTTCTGGTTTTGAGCCTTACAAAGAAAGCTGCTGTGAACATCTATGTATAACCTTTTTGTGTGCACATAAATGTTCATCTATGTGGAATAAATGCCCAGGAGTATGATTGTGTTTAGCTTCTAAAGAAACTGCCACACCGTTTTCCAGAGTGTTTGTATCATTTGCATCTCACCAGTAATGTGTGAGATCCAGTTTCTCTGCATCCTCACCAGCATTTGCTATTGTCTCTCTTTTTTTTTAAAAATTTTAGCTGTTCTAATTAGTATGTGGTAATATCTCATCATAGTCTTAATTTACATTTTCCTAATGGCTAGCAATGTTGAATATTTTTTCATGTGCTTATTTGCCATCTGTGTATCATCTTCAGGGAAATGTCACTGCATGTCTGTTGCCCATTTCCTAAGTGGATTGTTTTATTACTATTGAGTTTTGAGACTTCTTTACATATTCTAGACACATTCTTAGTCAGAAATGTGGTTTGCAGATGTTTTCTCCTAGTCTGTAGCCGTATTTTCATCTGCTTAACAGAGTCTTTCACAGAGCAAAATTTCTTAATTTTGATGAAGTCTAATGTTACTATTTTTTCGTGGATTATGCTTTTGATGTCACATCTAAGAATTCATCACTAAACCCTAGATAGCAAAAATTTTCTTTTTTTCCTAAAGTTTTACATTTAAAGATATGATCAATTTTAAGTTAATTTTTATATAAGGTGTGAAACTTAAGTCAAGGTTTAGTTCCCATGCCATTTGTTGAAAAGACTATCTTTCCTTCACTGTGTTTCTTTTGCACTTCTGTAAAAAATCAGTCAACTGGAAGCCGGGTGCAGTGATACATGCCTGTAGTCCCAGCTACCCAGGAGGCTGAGACAGGAGGATCACTTGAGCCCAGGAGTTCAAGGCTGTAGTGTGCAATGATCACACCTGTGAATAGCCACTGCACTGCAGCCTGGGCAACATAACAGACTGCAGCTCTAAAACAAAACAAAACAAAGGATTAAAGTTGTAAGTAAAAAAATATATAGCAGTTGGCTATACTTACACAGGTATATCTCTGCACTCTCTATTTTGTCCCTTTGATCTATGTGTCTATTCCTCCAGTAATACCACACCATCTTAACTACTCTATGTAATGCCTTGAAATCAGATAAACTGAGTTCTCCTACTACTTTTTTTTTTCCAAATTCCTTTAGCCATTCTAGTTCCTTTTGCTTTTCATATACATTTTGGAATAATTTCATCCACATCTAAATTTTTCTGGGATTTTGATAGGAATTAGAGTAAACCTGTATATAAAAATTATCAAATGATTCAGAAAAACAAATATATCTATGTGTATGTACATGTGTATCTGCTATACTATGCAGATATATTTGTTTTTCTGAATTGTTTATCTACTATGTAGATACCCACATACACACACATAAGTACAAACACAAAGAGAACGAAAAACAAGGCAAAGTGTAAACAACTGGTGAATCTGGGCAAAAGGTGTGTGCAATTTTTTATAAGTTTGAAACTACGTCAAAATAAAAAGTGCTTCCTAATCCCCCGCCCACTAAAAATTATGCATGGAAACAAACAGCACACCGTTAATAAATAACTCAGCAACCCGTTTTAGCAGGAGGGCTGAGTCAAACTCTCTCCAGGCAGGCCTGCTTCCTGTGTGGCCAGGACCCAGGATTTCCTTGGACCTCCACAGAAGGTTGCAGACAATGTCTGGGAATCTGGCTAAGGAGCTTACCAGATTGTGTGACCTCGGTGAGATCACAGGCCTGCCTCAGGGGTCCACAGCACAAAGGGGAAAGAGGTGGTGCCAGCGAGCATGGAAGACAAAGGGCTCCAGCCAGGACTAGAGGAGGAAGGAAGGTGCCTGAGTCTCAGGCGTTAGTAGCCGCCACCCCACGCAGCATTGACTGGTAGAGGGAGGGAGTATCTGCAGGACCAAGGGGGGACCCTCCTCCTTAATTGTCTCCAGGACAACATGAAAGTTTGTGCACACCTCATGGGGAAGGGAGGAGAGGAACTCTGAAACCCTGAGCATTCATTCACCCAGAGTCATCCCAAAGTTACCTAAAAATGACTTTCAGTGTATTCGATCAGACTGAGATCATCATTTCTACTAAATCAAGGAATATAAACACACACACACACACACACCCCTTTCTCTACATAATAGGCACAACGAAAATATGCAACTCCTCTATGCCTGATAAAATGTGGTGCCCAGCGCTGAACACAAGACTGCAGGTGAAACCTGGCCCACACAGGGTAGAGAGAACCATGAACTCCTCATTCCAGATCTTTTATCTCGGTTAGTGTAATCTAAGGACGTAGGCTCGACATCAACAATATCCATCAAAGCTTTTTCACGCTGCCCACAGGAAAGGCCAATCCTTGATAGTTCATTTTCACCAAATATTTTTATTTGCTGGTTTTCAGGGTAACCACATGTGGTATAATAAACCTGGAAAAGTGCAGAAAAGCACACAGAAGGAGATTTAAATCACTTGTAATCCTGGTGCTCATGAATAACTATTAAACGTTTTCTTCCACACACACAGAGACACACACACGTACGAAAATCTTACCATTTTGTAAACTTTTAAAAGTTTTTACAAGATATTCTGAGTATTTTCCTATGTCATCTGGTATTTCTCCTTAACATAATTTTTAAAGACTATGCAATGGGGTTTCTCGATATTTGCACTATGGACATTGAGGTCAGATAATTGTTGTTAGGGGCTTTTCTGAACATTGTAGGATGTTGCAGACCTCTGACCTCTACTCACTGGATGCCTGTAGCATCTCCCCACTCTGCTGCATGTGACAACCAAAATTGTCTCCAGATATTTTTGTCCCTTAGAGGGCAAAATCACTCCCAGTTGAGAACTGTTGCTATGTAGTACTTTATCCTGGATAAATGTGATCATTTACTTAGAAATCTATCTTATTAGATGTACGTGTTATTTATAATTATTCCCTGCTATGAATAATGCTGTATATACCTCTCTGGTTTTGTTATTTTATACATTTTTGAATTTTCAGAAGTGGCCTTCTGGGTCAAAGAATATGCATGTTTCTAAAACCTGTGGTAGGGCCGGGCACAGTGGCTCACGCCTGTAGTAGCAGCACTTTGGGAGGCCGAGGCGGGCAGATCACCTGAGGTCAGGAGTTTGAGACCAGCCTGGCCAACATGGTGAAACTCCGTCTCTACTAAAAATATAAAAGTTAGCCAGACATGGTGGTAGGTGCCTGTAATCCCAGCTACTCGGGAGGCTGAGGCAGAAGAATTGCTTGAACCCAGAAGGCAGAGGTTGCAGTGAGCCAAGATCGTACCATTGCGCTCCAGCCTTGGCAACAAGAGCAAAACTCTGTCTCAAATAAATAAATAAAGCCTGTGATATATTGTCAATTTCCTTTAAAAAATTACCTATTTATGTTCTTACTAAGAGTATATGAAATGACCTGTTCTCCTAAACTCTTGTTAGCTCTGGAAATTATAATTTTTAAAGATCTTTGCAAATTTTATTTTTGCTGTAAGACAATTATTTCAGTTAAATTTTTTCTTGAAAATTTTAGTTTGCCAGGATGTTTTCAATCCTGTCTCTGTCTCTGATAAGTTTTCTATCGTTAACTTCATGTCACTTGCAAATTTGACAAGAATTTAAATGTAAAAAAAAAATAGAGTTTAACCTAGAATCCTGTAGCAGGCCAATAGAAATTTCCCATCAATCCACTAGTTCAGCATCCCTAGATACAATCATTCAGCAAGTCCCTAACCCACTTAATTACCTCAGCCTCTAACTGATATTTTCCAACCTTTCCTAAAGGGTACAATGAAAGACAATGTCAAATGTTTTGTTGAGGTCTGGATTTAGTATCTACCACATTTCTCTGGTGAACCAATCTAATAACCGTATGAAAGAATAACTCTTTACCTGTGTAGAACGCCTTACAGTTTGGACGCATTTTTAAATTCGCTTATTTTCATTTGGAGAAATGAAAATATGTATTGCGCGTACTCAGCCTAGCCCCCTATTTTCAGCCTCCCTTTCGGATGTAGTTGGGGCCTCCAAATCCTACGCCTTTCCAGAGTTCTGTAGCATGAATCTGTTTCTTGGCTTTTCTACTGCCAGGTTGGGTTTCTGGTCTGCTGAGCCAGTGCCACCCAACACTGTTCTTCCCTTAAGAGTTACATCTCCTATGAACTAGGCACAGTGGCACATACCTATAGTCCAGCTACTTGGGAGGCTGAGGCAGGAGGATCACTTGAGCCCAGGAGTCTGAGGCTGCAGTGCACTGTGATCACACCTGTGAAGAGCACTGCAGTCCAACCTGGGCAGCATAGCACAAGCTCATCTCTTAAAAAAAAAAAAAAAAAAAAAAAAAAAAAAAGAGTTACATTTCCTAGTCTCCCTCACAGGCAGGACTGCCAGCAATAGGTCTGCAGTTCCTGAGATTTGAAGCTGATGCAATTTAGGACCCACTTTTTAAAAAATATGCAAAAATGGCCAGACACAATGGCTTATGCCTGTAATCCCAGCACTTTGGGAGGCTGAGGCAGGCGGATCACCTGAGGTCAGGAGTTTAAGATCAGCCTGGCCAAAACATGGTGAAACCCTGTCTCTACTAAAAATACAAAAATTAGCTTGGTGTGGTGGCGGGTGCCTGTAATCCCAGCTACTCAGGAGGATGAGGCAGGAGAATCGCCTGAACCCAGTAGGTGAAGGTTGCAGTGAGTCAAGATCGCGCCACTGCACTCCAGCCTGGGTGGCAGAGTGAGACTCCGTCTCAAAAAAATAAATAAAATAAAATAAAATAATATATATACACACACATTTTATATATATATATATACACATACATACACACACACACACACACACAAAATTAGGCCAGGTGCAGTGACTCATGCCTGTAATCCCAGCACTTTGGGAGGCTGAGGTAGGTGGATTGTTTGAACCTAGGAGTTCAAGACCAGCCTGTGGAACATGGCAAAACCCAGTCTCTACAAACAAAACAGAAATTAGCTGAGTGTGGTGGTGTGCACCTGTAGTTCCAGCTACTTGGGAGGCTGAGGTGGGAGGATCACTTGAGCCTGGGAGGTGGAGGCCACAGTGAGCCGATGGCACCACTGCACTCCAGCCTGGACAACAGAGTGAGACCCTGTCTCAGAAAAATATATAAATATATGCAAAATTTGTGACAATGGTAAATATCTATTTACTTGAAAAAAGGAAATCACAAGTTAAACTTAAACACTTAAAAAGCTGAAATATACCACAAATAACATAAAATCCAGAAAAACAATACAATGTTTTTATTTCTATTAATTTTTTCTTAGGAGTCTGCTCAGGAAACTCTCCTCTGTCCAGTCTATATAAAGAGCCAGTTTCCATTCTTCACCCTGCTTTCTTTTATTTGATAGCATTTATCCCAAGAGCATCACATCTGTCTTATATGTTCACATATTTTCTTTCTTCCCCTCTAGAATGTAAGATCTAGAGGGCAAAAACATTTTCTGTCTAGTTTGCCGTTTTGCCCCCAAAACCAGAAAAGGATAAGTACTCAAGGGGTGTTGAATAAATGTTGGAAATTTTCACATAGAACCCCATATCTCACAAACTGTATGTAGAGTATGATCCAGTTTTTGTTTAAAAATATGCATAGAAAAAGAAGACCAGAAATAGATCAAAATATTTAAAGTGATTATCTTGGGTTGATAAAACTAGGATTGATTTTCATTTTCTTAATCCTATTTTTCTAGATATTCCAATTTTCATTTCAGTGATGTATTTAAAATTTTACATAAGTGAAATGCTCATGATGAAATGCTAGATGAAAAAGCTAGAAACAAAATGTATCTACTATGATCCTGATTTATTTAAGACATTTTTTAATTAAAAAAAGACTTGAAGGAAATGCAGCAACAAATTGAAAATGGCTACCTCTGGAAGTTGGAATAACAGATGGTTTCCATTTCTTTCTACTTGTTTATGTTTTTGCAGATTTTATAATGAGCATGAATTACTTTGATAATGCATGATAATAAAAACAACAAATGTTACTATGGAGGAAAGAATGGGGGTTGAGAAAAATGAGGTTCCATTAAATTTGAGATAAGACTTGGTATTTATTTGGTAGTGTTCAAAGAAAGGTCAGGGAAGACAAAAAAGAGTACCAAGAAAGGGGGAATAAGGTGGGAATGGGAGGCCTTGATGAGATCAAGATAGTCATAGGGAAAGAAAGAAGGGATGAATATAATAATGTAGGTGGAGCAGTGGAGCAGAGGAAGCAAGGTGGGCTTTCCCTCATTTGGATTGAAATGAGAGCCCACTCTCAGAACTTCCTAAAGCAGGCCTAGAATAATAAATTAATGAGAATGTGAATGGAGAAGTCCAAGTTGAGTAGCAAGTAAATGGATATCATTTTGTAAATTTTTTTTTTTTGAGACGGAGTCTTGCACTGTCCGCCCTGGCTGGAGTGCAGTGGTGCAATCTCGGCTCAATGCAAGCTGCTCCTCCTGGGTTCTGGCATTCTCCTGCCTCAGACTCCCAAGTAGCTGGGACTACAGGTGCCCGCCACCACACCCGGCTAATTTTTTGTATTTTTAGTAGAGACAGGTTTCACCGTGTTAGCCTGGATGGTCTTGAACTCCTGACCTCGTGATCCGCCCGCCTCAGCCTCCCAAAGTGCTGGGATTACAGGCATGAGCCACTGTGCCCGGCCCATTTTGTAAACTTCTGATGGGCTCTTTTAAAAATCAATGAAGAAAAAATATATTCTGAAATTGCTCCAAATGTCTTTTTATCTCCAGTTTTTCAAGACAGATTTCTGAATCAGGATATTCATGACTTAATTGTGCATTAATTCAGGTGGTAATGATTGACCGTAACTGCAAATAACAGGACACATTCTTGTGGTCTCCTGAGGACCACCTGGGTAATGGAATAATAATGACAATTAGGATGTGGTGAATCCAACTTCTCGCTATGAAATAGAATGCCAAATAGAAGTAGTTAGTATTCATTCAAAGCAGCATGTGAATAATCAGATAAAAGAAAAGTACTTAGTGAAGGCAAGAAACACTTAGTGAAAAGTCTTTTAACATTTATTTTTGTAGCACAATAAAATAAAAATGTGAGTTAGTGTTAAAATTAATAGCTTATCTAAAGAAACTCCCCAGGACTTACTGCCTACATACAAAGTTACTTTAAAGACAGAAATAGAGACTGTATTGTAAAATAGAAAGAATTCAAAGTTCCTTTTTATTAGAATACACATTGATGTGTGAAAGTACTTTTAATTAGAGATAATTAAAATAATAGGCTATATTTAAAATAATTACATACTAAAAGATGTCTACAAAATGATGGGAACTTGGCTATAAAATTTTAACACGAGCAATATTAAGCATAATAATACCTTATCTAGATGAATATGTTTTTTTGCTAATCTATCTTTTCACCCCACTTGCCCTTATTCTGCCTAGAAGGGAAAAAAACTCACCAATTTACAGACCTTGATTCAGCCAGTATGGAATAAATTTACTGGAGTTATATCTCTATGACAAAGTTATAAACATAAATTTCCCATTGAAATAAAACTTAAAAATACCGGATCCCTTGAAATATCTATCTATACACATATCTACAGAATAGAGAACTACATATTTAATATTTGACAGGTCTGACTGTGTTCCTTACATTGATGGTTAACTTAAAAGAAAATAAAACTAGAAAGCCCTAGCTAAGAAGAGATGTTTAACTTAAGTATAACCTAAGTAGTAATAAAATGAAATACACATTAAAACAAGGAGCTTTTCTTCCCCCACTCAAATTAGCAAAGCATTTTTTAAATGATAGCACCCAAAGAATCATTATCAATCATCACCAATAGTGTTTTAAAGTGGTTCAAACATTTTGTAAAGTAATCTGGCAATATATATTGAGAGGCACAAAAAAGATTGTAACTTTCAATTTAGCAATTCCAGCTGTAGGAATGTATCCTAAGGAAATAATCTCAAACACAGAAACAGCTACAACCAAAAAATAATAATCATCTAAGCATTATTCATAATAGAAAAAAAGGAGGGAGGAGAGAACTCTGAAAAAATTGAAATAGCTAATAAAAGAACATGTAAATTATAGCACATTCATTTGTTATATTCTGCAGGTGGTAAAAAATGATAGTTATTAAAAACTAGGGGGAAACATGGAAGAAATCTTATGGTGGGTTAAATTTTAACAGCAGAATGTCAGTTTGAATATATTTATGATTGCAATTCTTCAAAAATATGCTTTTTAAAAATACAGAAGAAAATACATGAAAAAGATAATGATAGGGCTGTTAGGTGATGAGCATATGGATACTTTTATTATTTTTCTATACTTACTACATTTTTGTGATGTGATTATATTACTTTAAAAATAAAAATATTGTTAAATTTTTGGAATGGAGATTTACTGGCTTGGAGTTGTTGGTTTTTACCCCAGTGTTTTTACTGGCTTGGGGTTGTTTTTTTCCCTCAATGTTTTTCCACCTTCTTCTTCTCCTTTATTTTATTTTTTATTTTATCTTATTTTATTTTATTTATTTTGAGACAGGGTCTCACTTTGTGCCCAGTCTGGATGTGCAGTGGCGCAATCACAGCTCACAGAAGCCTCAATCTCAGGGGCTCTAGCCATCCTCCCATCACAGCCTCCCGGGTAGCTGAGACTACAGGCGTGTGCCTCTATGCCCCGCTGATTTTTATATTTTTTTTGTTGAGACAGAGTTTCACGTGATGCCCAGGCTGGTCTTGAGCTCCTGGGCTCAAGCATTCCTCTCGCCTCAGCCTTCGAAAGTGCTGGGAATACAGGCATGAACCACCGCACCTGGCCCTCCAGCTTCTTGTTTAATGCCACTAAATCTCTGAGGCCTTGATAAAACTAGACAGCATAAACATAAAGTAAAATGGAGGGGGGGTGGGAATTTTTAGGTAAATACAGCTGAAAATGCTTATGATGAAATATGATATTAAAAATTGAATACAAAGTGCTTTATCTAATGTATTCTGATTTTCACTTGTTAAAAATATTTTTATTAAAAATAAGGTTTGACCTTAGATATGACAAAAGGCAAGCAAGAAAAGAGAAAAATATATAAACGAAACTTCATCAAAATTAAAACATTTTGTGCTTTGAAGGACCAAGTGGGTGCACTTTCTACCCAGTAGCATGACTATAATAAAAAGATACTGTTGACGAGGATGTGGAGAAATCAGAATCCTCATACATTGCTGGTAGGAATGTAAAACGGTGCAGTTGCTTTGGGAAACAGTTTGGAAGTTCCTCAAAAAGTTAAACATGGAGTTACCATATGAGCCAACAATTACATTCCTAGGAGAAATGAAACATGGGCAGAAAAACTTACACATACATGAAAGTTCAGAGTGACATTTTAAATAGTCCCAAAGTAGAAACAACCCAAATGTCTATTAACAGACCAATGGACAAACAAAATGTGACATACACATGCAATGAAATATGATTCAACTGAATGAAGTTCTGATACATGCTGCAATATGGATGAACTTTCTTGTTGTATTTTTTGTTCGTTTGTTTGTTTGTTTTTGAGATAGGGTCTCACTCTGTCCCCCAGGCTGGAGTGCAGTGGCACAAATAGGGCTCACTAAAGCCTTGACCTCCCAGGCTCAAGTGATCCTCCTACCTCAGCCTCCTGAGTAGCTGGAACCACAGGCGCCTGCCACCATGCCTGGCTAATTTTTGTATTTTTCGTAAAGATGAGGTTTTGCCATGTAGCCCAGGCTGGTCTCCAACTCCTGGGCTCAAGTGATCCTCCTGCCTCAGCTTCCCAAAGTTGTGGGATTACAAGAGTGAGCCACCACACCCAGCCTCATGGATGGACTTTGAAAACAAGCTGAGTGAAAGAAGCTGGTTCCACACTTTTACGCTGTTCATGGGACTGTAAATTAGTTCAACCACTGTGGAAGACAGTGTGGCAATTCCTCTAGGATCTAGAACTGGAAATACCATTTGAGCTAGTCATCCCATTACTGGGTATATACCCAAAGGATTATAAATCATGCTGCTATAAAGACACATGCACATGTGTGTTTATTGTGGCACTATTCACAATAGCAAAGACTTGGAACCAACCCAAATGTCCATCAATGATAGACTGGATTAAGAAAATGTGACACATATACACCATGGAATACTATGCAGCCATAAAAAGGGATGAGTTCACGTCCTTTGTAGAGACATGGATGAAGCTGGAAACCATCATTCTGAGCAAACTATCGCAAGGACAGAAAACCAAACATCACATGTTCTCGCTCACAGATGGGAATTGAACAATGAGAACACTTGGACACAGGAAGGGGAACATCACACACCAGGGCCTGTCGTCGGGTGGGGGGGAGCGGGGAGGGATAGCATTAGGAGATATACCTAATGTAAATGATGAGTTAATGGGTGCAGCACACCAACATGGCACATGTATACATATGTAACAAACCTGCATGTTGTGCACATGTATCCTAGAACGTAAAGTATAATAAAAATAAATAAATAATAAAAGTAAAAAAGAAGCTGGTTCCAAAAGACCATCTATTGTATGATTGCATTTATATGAACATCTAGAATAGGCAAATCTATAGGGACAGAAAGTAGATTAGTGGTTTCCCAGGGCTGGGGAATAGCAGGGTGGGAGAATGGATATGGGGCTTCTTTCTGGATCCATGAAAATATTCTAAAATTGCAGTGATGGTTGTCCAATTTTGTGAAGGTATTAAAACTGTCGAATTCATATGCTTTAAGTGGGTAAATTATATGGTGTGTGAATTATATTTCAACAAAGCAGTTTTTTTTTTTAAGTACAACACCTCTACTAGAATGACCAATGATTTTCATTTTCATCTATTTTTTGGTGGTAAGCAGTGTTCATAACAGGCATCATCTAATAAAGTGTTATCAATGATAACAGTTATGTATCATCAAAAAGCCAGTGAGGCAGAGCTGCTGAGCACTTTAGTAAGCTCAGGAGCCAACAGAGATCTGGATCACAATCCTTGGCCAGGCTGCTATTAATTATTAGTTGGGTGATCTTGAGCAAGTCACCTAACCTGTCTTGTGCCTTAGCTTCCTTCTCTGCACTGAGAACAGCATGATGATTTCTTCATACTAGGTTGTTCTGAGCATTAACATAGAGTTTGCTTAACATGGCATATGGCAAACTCTCAATAAATGCAGGTCAGCAATAGGAGTAGGAATGGTAAAGGTATTAGTGCTAGTGGTAGTCATCATAGAGCATCCATAGTGCAAAAAAGGTTGTGAACCACCACTCTCAGCCCACATCATGTTTGCAAGGCCCTCCCTCTGCAGGTTGGTAGGTTGTTGTAAGTGAGGAGGTGGGAGAAGATGCCTCCTCAATTCAAATGGCTTTTGCAGAAAGTGTTGAAAGAAGAATTCTTTTGGCTTTCTGGGCATGTCGAATTCCTAATTCTGATTATTTTTTTCTCTGTGCTTAGGGGATGCCAGAGGGAGGCCTTTCTCTGAGCTCTGTGGAGGCCAGTAAGTAGAATATTTCTTTCCATTTTGCTTCTATGTATGTTTCTTTCTTTCACTTTCTTCTTTTTAAAATTCACACCAAAATAAATGATTGAATTTAGATTTTTTCCAACTTAATAAAATTATCTTGCATTCAAAAACTATATTTGAGAGATATAAAGTAATGGACCTCAGTGGAATATAAGGTTTATCACTATCGGGTCTGTCCTGTTAGGAGCCTCATACATTCTACCATTTTACAGAGCTCTACATAATCAAGGAAAAATTAGGCTGCTAAATTTAAAAGTTTGCTCTTTTTAAATTTAGATTTGCTGTCTGTAAACACAGGGTCACATATTCTAGAGAAATTCCTTCACAGTACAAGAGGATGTGTTTGATAATGTTGGCACCAACGTCATTGGTCATGGCAAAAATAAATTTTAATCATGCAATTAAAAACAGGTGGCAATGGAGTTGGAATGAATTAGAGCCATACTTATTAACAAGAAAAAAACTCCAAAAATTAAATTAGAAAGTTGAAAGATATTGGGAGTGTGATCTCATTTATATAAAGCTTAAAATCTATGAAACAATACTATTGTTTTGGATGCATGTATTAGTAGTAAAAGCTGAAAGAGTTGCATGGGAATAATAAACACGAAATTCAGAATAGCGGTGATTTGGGCAGTGAAAGAATGGAGGGGAATGGAGTCAGGGAGGTGCCTTCAACTGCATTTGTATGATTTTAGTCTGCGGGCTGGGCATAGTGATGTTCTTTATATTATTTTAATGGCTTATCATATATTATTTCACACTTTATAAATCATTTTTTAAAGAAAAAATGTGGAGGCATGTAGTTTGTTCTACTATTCTCTCTACTTTTCTGAATTGTAACATTTTTCAAATTAATAGAATACTATATGTTAATGTAAACTCTCCATGCATAACTTTCCCTTTTTGTCACCTGTTTTAGTACTCAAATGAATTGAAGGGAAGATAGAGTGAGGTAGTGATATTATTTCAGAAGTAGTGAACCAAGGCCTCCTCTGCTGAGAACCGGAACTTGAAATAAATTAGGTTTGGTTCAGTCTGGAGTATTAATTGGATTTAATAATTTATGAGCTAAGTGTCACAAGGGTCCATGATCCTTAAAAGAATTAATCACATTTCAAAGGGCATTGAAAACCACATAAATGCAATAAAGTTGCATGGTCTGTTCATCAGCACATTACCTTAAAGTCCTGTGGAAAAAGTGGCCTATTTAACATTCTAAAAATTAGTCCAGACTTTTGCATCAGACTTTGTGCAATGTCATTTACTACCCATGGGAAAGAAATGATTACACAAATACCGTAACACAACACATGTTTTATAAAGATACATGCATATTTAACAACATATATATTAGATACATGGGTGGATGACTACCTGGAGAGTGGAGGAGATTGGTTAAAAATAAAATAAAATGCCTTCTGGCAGGTCTGGCTGGATTTCCACTGGATTAGCCCACTTCCAGGAGGTGAGGACAGCCTGAGGCAGTGGAGGCTTGGGTCTTGCTCACTTCCTTGACTGGTGGTGGGAGAAAGCTGAAGACCTGTATTGTCGTTCAGTCTGCTTGGGAGAGGGAGGGGCCAGCCCACTGCACCCCAACATTGTCTCCACTTGACTAGAGCCAGGAGAGGAGGAGGAGGTAAGGGTTGTTGCTGGGCTTTTCAGTTCTTGTTACTACTGCTATTGCTGCGATGCTATGACTAATTATACTGCTTCTGTATCTGCTAATGATACGGCCGTGTTTGAGCCCTTCCTATGTGCTAGAACATGGAAAGAAGATATTTGAAATTCTCATTTGATCTTATCAATTCTAAGGGATGCAGGTGTTGTTAAAACTATTTTACAGGTCAAGAAATTAAGATGCAGAGAAGTCAGGTACCTTATCCAAGATCTCATGATGAATTACATGGCACAGCTGGTCTGAGCTTTTCTTTAAGTCTCTGGGGTCATACCTTCCAGCTGTTGTCATAAAATGGGGCAGTCACGTTTTTGTCAGCTGCAGAAATTCTCACTGTCAGAGAAGAAACCAACTCCAAACCCAGCCTCATCAGGTGAGAAAGAAGTTTTTCTTTTTAATAGCCTAGACCACATATAAATTGGTAAATGTACTTAGGAACCTGTATTGATAATCAGAAAAGTTATCTATTCTGTGACCCAGCCATTCTACTACTAGGAATATATCCTAAGGAAATCATTAGAGAAAAAAGTATGCATTTGTTCACAAGGATGGACACTACAGCATAATTATAGAGGTGAAAAAGTGAAAGCCACCCTTAAGTTCAATAATAAAGGGCTGATAAATTATACATACAGCTTATAGACATATCCATAGTTTAATAATTGCTAAGATGTATTACGTGCTTACCACATGACACTGATTGTTTTAAAGAACTATATATATATATAAACTCATTTAATGTATACACTAGATTACAGTGTAATCCTTAAAAAAAATTATATCAGAATATTTATGACTTGAAAAAATGTACATGATCTATTGCTGAATGAAAAAAGCATATTACAAAACTATTTTAAAACTATAGATAGAAGCAAAAAGGCAGTCATTAGAACTGGGAAGAGGCCTGAAATTACTGTTACTTTCTTCTTTGTGATTTTGAGATGTATCAAACTTTTCTATAATAATAATCTATTACTTTTTTAATAAACTGATTTAAAAATAAATACATAGCCAAGGTATTAGGCCATGCCTGAGGACCTCACACCCCAGCAGTATCAGGCCTCCCAGGAGGTGGGGCCACCAATGAACAAACAGGTGAGGAAGCCCAGCTGGTGCCATGGCCGTGGAGCCAGTGACCCCTAACGAAAGCCAGCTGCTGCCTCTATCTACCAAGGGCCCTGCCCACAGCCCTATTTACTAGGAAGCTCTGCTGCTGTGCGGCTCTGGCACCAAGACCTGGGTCACCAAAGAGAGTTCAGTCATTCTGGACAATACTAATAACAGAGTTACTCAGACTGTTGCTCCCAGGACTGTGATCAAAGGTCTTGAAAGAATTAAAGAGGAAAGAAACACAAAACGTGGCTCACCAGTCAAGACAGGTTTATTTTAGAGAAAACAAACCTGAGAGGAGCTTCTGGCCGAGTTAGGTCAGAGGCACGCTCTCTTACAGACTAAGAGTTTTTAAGGATTCAGGGTGGGAGAGTTTATCAGAGGCTTGGACAGCTTCTGTGTCTTTTTGTCGTGCTTATCTGGGAGGGAGAGTTGTGTGTCTGTTTCCATAAATCTTTCTGCAGCTGCAGGCATATCCCCCGAGTCTGCTTTTAGCTTCCCTATCTTAGTGCACCTGAAGGGAAAGGGATGTGCTTATTAAGGCCCACTGTTTTACTGGGGCCCATTGTATGAGGGTGAAGTTTGACAGTTACCCAAGAGACTTTCCCCCCACCTCCCTCTGTGCCCAAGCTGTCTTATCTGTGTTTTACTGTCTGTTCTTTCTGGCTGCTTATAGTTAGAAGGGAAGTGATTTCCTTGAAGTGCATGAGGCTAGAAAGGGAGCTGGAAGTTAAAGTGGCAGTGTTTGTCCGAGAAGATGGTGCTCCTGCTCTGTCAGGTCTTATTCCTACTTTAAGAGGCTTTCACTGTCTCTGGCTCCTGCTGACTTCTTGAACCCAGTTTCCCATGACTCTCTGCAGCCCTTCACACTAGAAAGGCCATTTCCTCCTAACTTTTCCCAGTACCTGTGATGCATTTTCTCCTTCTCCATATTTTCCAGACTTTTCTTTCCAATCCTCTGCTCTAAAATGTCTTTTTCCAAGCCTATGGATTGTTCCAAGCCTATAGATGATGCTGACGAAACTGATAATAGTGTTGATGCAACTGCTATAAACATAGGTGTAATAGCAGTAACAGCAATTAAACAGTATTTAAATAACACATAATAAGTGCTACTACTATTAAATAGTAATAGCTTTATTTAGCAGCTAAATAAAGCTACTATTTGTTTAGCACTTACTATGTGTTGTTCAAATACATTAAATCCTGTTTAATCCACATAGCTCATCTGTGCACAGATACTAGTGTCCTTTACAGATAAAAGATCTATGGCTCAGTGAGGTGAAGTAATTTTTCCAAGGTTCCGCCATCAATAAATGGTAGAAACAAACCTCAAACTGAGGTCTGTCTGTGCAATTCACAAAGAACTTCCCTATCCATGACCTCCCAAAATCCATACCTGTGAGGATGGCAGGTATGATCATCCCTGTTTGACAGTTGAGGAATCAAAGTCCGGTTGCTGATAATGGTGGTGGGGAGAGGAAGTCTAATAATCCCAGTTTCCTGAATACTAGGTGCAGAAAACATTGATTATGTGGAAAGACTTGTCATGGCTGTCTTAATGTGAATTCAGATGAATCTGGAGTTCAGAATTTCATCTACTCTCTTAAGTGCAATTCTGAATTCATCAATGCCCAGGAAAGGCACGGATGGAAAACGTCACCCTGTGAATGGACTATCAGATATGTGTACATATGAATGTGATATATATGCACATAGAGAACAGTCTTGTGAGAAAGTCTCCAGCAAAAAGCTGGGTACAAAGAGATTTAAGGTTAAATTTAAGGAGAAATAAATATTTTTGCTCCTTTTTCTAAAAATATTCACTGAGGTCCTATGAATGGCGAATAAGAAGTCTCCCCCTTTGTGAATTTGTGACTTTGACTCCTGTTATAGGGAACTAGAACTCCATCTGTCAGGAGTCCTGTGTTCCAGAGAAGATATGCTGATAAGACAGTTTGCCAGGCGTGGTGGCTCACACCTGTAATCCCAGCACTTTGGGAGGTCAGGATGGTGGATCACTTGAGGTCAGGAGTTCAAGATCAGCCTGGCCAACATGGTGAAACCCCGTCTCTACTAAAAATACAAAAAATTAGACAGGCGTGGTGGCACGCACCTGTAATCCCAGCTACTCAGGAGACTGAGGCAGGAGAATCGCTTGAACCCAGGAGTCAGAGGTTTCAGTGAGCTGAGATTGTGCCTCTGCACTCCAACCCGGGCAACAGAGCAAGACCCTGCCTCAAAACAAACAAACAAACAAACAAACAAAAAACAGTAAATAATGATTACTTAGGAGTCTGAGTGGCTTGTCCCCTGACCCTGCAGTTCCGGACTGTCTTATGAAGTATCTGATCTATTTCTTTCTTACAAAACTCTCATGGGCCACGAGTTCCTTGTGTTGGACTCTCAAGGGAGACCCAGGCCTGTGGTTCATCTCTTCCTTACACGCTTATACAAATATATTCAGTTCATTATTTACTCAGACTTGGTAACTTCCAGTCAATGTCCCAGGAAAGGCATAAAGTGTCCCAGAGTGGAATGAATTTTCAGGAAACCCTCAAGCCAAATCCTTTGTCTGATTTCACCTGTCACCAGGACTGGGGTCTCAGCTTACTCTGAGTGGCTCTGAGCTCAGCCAGGCCTCTGTGTCCTGCTCAAGGTTTGGCAGGAAGGAAGAGTGCTCCAAGGGTATGGATCCAGCTTGAGAAGCCGCATTGAAACAACTGCTAAAATGTATGCTTTACACACACACCTGACATTCTTTTCTTAGAGGATGTGGCATTCTCTTTGGGAGATGGCATTTATGAAAAAGTATATGACTACACCTTGTATTTTACTTTGTTTCCATACATGGGGTTGACTGAATTAAAGAAGTGACATCTTTTTCACAGATGCTTTGTTACAGCAGGTGAGTGAATTTGACCCAGATGTGTATCCCACACTTCTTATAGCAATTCCTGCCTTAAATATGTGGCAACTGAATTATATTTTAAAATGCACTTATTAAGTCTGCCAGTTAAGGGAATTCTGTTTTAATTATTTTAAGGTAAGGACTCTTTTTAAAGTAACTAGTCCCTACTTTTAAAAACAGCTTTATTGAGATATCACATACTTTACAATTGATTCTTTAAAAGTGTGCAATTAGGCTGGGCGTGATGGTTCACACCTGTAATCTCAGCACTTTGGGAGGCCGAGGCGGGCAGATCGCAAGGTCAGGAGTTCAAGACCAGCCTGGCCAACATAGTGAAACCCTGTCTCTACTAAAAATACAAAAAATTAGCTGGGTATGATGGTTGGCATCTGTAATCCCAGCTACTCAGGAGGCTGAGGCAGGAGAATCGCTTGAACTCGGGAGGCAAAGGTTGCAGTGAGCTGAGATTGCACCATTGCACTCCAGCCCAGGAGACGGTGTGAGACCCTGTCAAAAAAAAAGAAAGTGTGCAATTATACCAGGAAAGGGAGATGGGAAAAAAAATAAAATAAAAGTGTGCAATCCAATGGTGTTTCACAAAGTTGTGTGATCATCACTATAATCAACTTTATAACATTTTCATCACCCCCATAAAGAAACCCTCTACCCCATAGCTATCATTCTCCAGTCTCCTAACCCCACCTTCCAGTCCTAAGCAATCACTAATCTTATTCCTGTCTTTATAGATTTGCCTATTCTGCACATTTCATATAAATGGGGTCATACAATATGCGGTCTTTTGTGACTGACTTCTTTCATTTAGAATAATGTTTTGCGGTTTCATCAATGTTGTAGCATGTATAAGTTCATCACTCCTTTTTATAACAAATAATATTCCATTGTATTGGTATATTATATTTTATTTATCCATCAGTTGATGGACATTGGGTTTTTTCCGCTTTTTTGCTATTATGAGTAATGCTGATATAAATATTAATAGGCAAATTTTTGTGTGAAGATATGTTTTCATTTCTCTTGGGTATATACCTAGGAATGTGTTAATATAATTAATTGGGAGGCCATTAGGCTGAGATTGCTCTAGCATGTTGGGTTCCTATGTAAGCAAACCAAAACCCAACTCAATGTCAGCAATAAACAAAACTTAAGCTTAACCAATCAGAAACCAAGTAACTGCCAGCTAGGGACTTTCCACTTTAACCAATCAAATTTTTCTTTGTCTTGCTTCCACAAACACCTTATAAAAATTTCCCCTCATATTCCTTCACTGAACTGCTTGTGTTATGGTGTGGCCAGATTCCTGAATTGCTGAATGCTCAAAGAAACTAATTAAAAATGTAATGTTCTTCAGTTTATTTTTTAACAAGTGGAATTACATGTAACCTATGTTTACATTTGGAGGAACTGCCAGACTATTTTCTTTTTTTTTTTTTTTTTGACACGGAGTCTCATTTTGTCACCCAAGGTGGAGTGGAGTGGTGCAATCTTGGCTCACTGCAACCTCTGCCTCCCAGGTTCCAGCAATTCTTCTGCCTCAGCCTCCCGAGTAGCTGAGATTACAGACGAGTGCCACCACGCCTGGCTAATTTTTGTACTTTTAGTAGAGACTGGTTTTTGCCATGTTGACCAGGCTAGCCTCAAACTCCTGGCCACAGGGGATCCGCCCACCTCGGCCTCCCAAAGTGCTGGGATTACAGGTGTCTAAAGTAGATACACCATTCTACATTCCCACCATCTATGCAGCATGATATACAGGTGTTTTGCTTTCTCCGTATTCTAATACTTGTTATTAGCTGGCTTTTTGATTAAAGCTATTATAGTGGGTATGAAATAGCATTTCATTGTAGTTTTGACTTGCATTTCCCTGATGGTTGGTTATGTTGAGCATCTTTTCATGTACTAGTATATTTGTATATCTTCTTTGAACAAATGTCAATTGAGATTCTTTGCCCACTTTTTAATTGGATTATTTGTCGGTATGTAAGAGTTCTTTGTATGTTCTAGACAGACATCTCTTATCAAATATATGATTTGCAAGTATTTTCTTCCATTCTCTGTGTTGTTGTTTCACTTTCTGGATAGCATTCTTTGAAGTAAAAAAGGTTTTACATTTTGATAAAGTCCTATTTATTTTTTCTTTCGTTGTTCATGCTTTGGGTGTCATATCTCAAAAAACATTGCCAAATCCAAAGTCATGAAGATTTACTTCTATATTTTCTTTTAAGAATTTTCTAGTTTTAGCTCTCAAATTTAGGTCTTTGATCAATTTTTAACAAATTGGGAGTCCAAGTTCATTGTTTGGCATGTAGATGTCTAGTTGTCCCAGCACCATTTGTTGAAAAGATGATTCTTCCACTTTTTAAATTGTTTTGACACTCTTGTTGAAGATCAATTGACTGTAAATATGAAGATTTCTGGATTCTCAGTTCTATTGCATTGATCTATATGTCTATTTTAATGCTAGTACCTCACATCTTGATTACTATAGATTCATAGGTTTTGAAATCACAAGTTTGAGTCCTACAACTTTGTTCTTTTTCAATTTTGTTTTAGCTGTTCTAGGTCCCTTGAGTTTCCAAGTGAATATTAGAACTATCTTGCCCATTTCTGCAAAGAAGTTCAGCTGGTAGGGGCAAGAGTACATTGACATAGATTGTGTTAAATCTATAGATCAATTTGGTGAGTATTGCCATCTTAACAATGTTTAGTCTTCTGATCCATGAACATGAAATATTTGTCCATTTATTTAAATCTTCTGGCCAGGCACAATGGTTCACACCTCTAATCCCAGCACTTTGGGAGGCCAAAGCAGGTGGATCACCTGAGGTCAGAAGTTCAAGACTAGTCTAGCTAACATGGCGAAAACCCATCTTTACTGAAAAAAAATACAATAAGTAGTCAGGCATGGTGGTGCAGGCCTGTAATCTCAGTTACTCAGGAGCCTGAGGCAGGAGAATTGCTTGAACCCAGGAGGTGGAGTTTGCAGTGAGCCAAGGTTGCACCACTGCACTGCAGCCTGGGTGACAGGGTGACTCCATCTAAAAAAAAAAAAAACTTGTAACATTTTTCAACAGTATTTTGTAGTTCACAGAGTATAAATTTTGCATTGCTTTTATTAGATTTACTCCTAAATATTTTATTCTTTTTGATTATATTGTAAATTGAATTTTTAAAATTTTATTTTTGGATTGTTCTTACCTACTATATAGAAATATTATTGATTTCTATATATTGTGCTTATATCCTGCAACCTTGCTGAACTTGGTTATTAGTTCTAGTAGTTTTTTTAGTGGATTTCTTAGGATTTTCTATACATAAGATCATGTCATTTGCAAATAGAGATAGTTTTTCTTTTTCCATTCCAATATGGATGCCTTTTATTTCATTTTCTCACACCCTAAGTTTAAAAAAGTAACTCCTAAGTTCATTTTTGGTTTGCTTAAAACAAAGTTCAATATCAATTATATCTCAATAAAGCTGTTAGGGAAACATTTTAACTTTCCTTAAAACCATCACATATGGTATGGGGGGTGGGGAGAGCTGTTGGCCTACTTTCTTCTATGATTCTTCCAGGTGTATCTGGATGCTTAGATATAAAAATAATTGGACTCATGCTTTATAGATATTTTCCAATCCTGGCTGGGCATAGTGGATTGCCCTTGTAATCCCAACAATTTGGGAAGCTGAGGCAGGAGGATCACTTGAGACCAGAAGTTCAAGACCAGCTCAGTCAACATAGCAAGACCCTGTCTCTACAAAAAAAAAAAAAAAAAATTGAATAAACAATACATTAGCCAGGCATGGTGGTGTGTGCCTGTAGTCCCAGCTACTTTGGAGGGCAAGGCAGGAAGATCACTTGCACCAAGGAGTTCGAGGTTGCAGTGAACTATGATCGTGCCACTGCCCTCCAGCCTGGGTGACAGGCCAGACCCTGTCACTAAAAGAATAAAAATAAAAATAGATATTTTGCAATCTTGTTCTCAGGAGCTCAATGCACAGTCAAACCCTTCTCAGGATTAAGAGGCTTTATGAACATTAAAAAAAAAATCATATCCCTATTGGATGAGGGTGTCCTGAAACAGGAACTGGTGGAGGGTCTGTGGGTCCAGCTGCACAGAGGGGACTGCTCCTACTGTGGCGGGGGGGTGCCTTTTGGCCACAGGGATAGTGCAGCATCCAAGTCCCTGCATCCCTCCCTTGGGGTAAAAATGAAGACCGCACAGGCTGTATGGATTTATTGTGCTCTAAATGTCCAAATACCCCCAAATCTAGTTTTCCTACTACTCTTCAATCCATAGATGAGGGTCTAGGGACTGTGTTTCCAGGATGATCTTGGGACTAGGGGCCATGAGGAGATGGGAAGGCTTAGCCCCTGCACAAGGTCTGGCTGGCAAATACCCTCATGATCTCCTCTGCTACTGCAATCACCCAGCATTTTGTGAGGACCCAGGCTCTTGCGCTGCGTGGTTCAAAGGTGATCTCTTGTGGCTCAGAAGGTCTGAAAAGCAAACCAATCAGCTATGGTATGGAAAATAGTTCTTATTACCAGCGTCCTTTTATTTTCAGTAGGTTCTTATGTGACTTGTTTGTCCTTCTGCTCAGCTCTAATCAGTTCATGTTCTGTGCAAAGACACCCCCTAAATATTATTTGACTGGAAGTGACATTAACATTTTCCTGTGTCAATAAGAATGCTTCAAAAGCAGGATTTTCCATAGGTGCAAAATACTACATTGTCTGATTATATCATAATTAACCAGTTCCTCCAGAAAGAGGTTGGGATCACTTTGGGGGAATGCAAGCACTAAGTTCTTAATGTATCTCTTTGGATAAGGCTGTGTGTCACCAGCATTGGTGACCAGCACTGCAGTTGCATCCATCTTTCTAACAAGGACAATCCACAGACAAGCCCTATCACTTAAGCATGTGGCCAGGACTGCCCAGGACATGGCCCTCAGTTCTCGTCCTTCTGTAAAATCTACAACCTTCACACTGTTTGGCCACAGAAAAAGAGAACATTTTCCTGATGGGATATGTTAGGAGAACACCATTTTAAGGAGAACAATTTACTTTTTATATCAATCCTGAAATAAATCAGTGACAAAATTCAGTCAGACTCTGGCTGTTTGTGTTTCTAGGAACCTAAGGAATTGCCAGGTGACTCCATGTGAAGCTACCCAGGTACCAGGGTCTGAATGTGTTAACACTGGACACTTAAAGTGGACAGAAGGGCAGACAGACCTGGAAAGTTATCTGCATGTCCAGCAAATTCCCTGTGGCCTCATGGTGTTGCTTGTAGGTCTGGATAGACCCTCCGTGGTTTCTGCCCATCATTTTTGCCTGGCTCCCACCTCCGTGGACCACCTCTCCAGAGAGCTGCTCTCATCATCCTTCCAACCTGGGGACATGATTAGCACTGCCAGGGCAGGTAAGCCCCTCTCTTGGCTTTTTTTTTTTTTTTTTTAATTTACAGATTCCCTTTTGTCCCCATGTGCATCTCCCTTACCAGTGTGTGAGATGTGTCCGTAAGTATATGAATGTCCTTATGAATACGTGATGTTATTGTGTGTACTGATGCATTTCAAGTAATATGAATAGCATTGGGCTTAAAAATGATATAAAGCAAGAGAGGGGATTTAATGGACTGATCATGATAACTTGCTATGAATTCAGGAACTCTTGAAATGATGATGATGAACTCTCTGCACTTAAGGTTAAAAAACAAAAACCTGGATCCCTTGACCTTAAAGTTAAGGTTCTCTTCTTCTTACAGCAAAGGGACATGATGAGTGCCCCATCCTGCAGCCATCAAGAAGGCTTTAAGGGCCAGATTTGTTCCAGCAGTAATAAATAATGTTATCGGTTATGAGAATCTAACATCATGTACCCTCTTCATGTAGGATGCATTGAGAATGACCAAACATAATATTCTTGCCAAAAATGCATAAGCTTAATCTAATCATAAGAAAACACCAGAGAAACCCGAATGAGGGACATTTTACAAAATAAGTTAGCAGTGCTTTTCAGAAGTATCAGAGTCATGAAAAACAAGAAAAGAGCAAGGAAATCTCACAGATTGGAAGAATCTAAGGAGACATATAACTAAATGCAACCCAAGATACTGGATTGAATACCAAAACAGAAAGAGGACATTCATGGGCAAACTAGCAAAATTATGTAAGTTTTTAGTCTTTTTGTTATAGTACCAATGTTAATTTCCAGGTTTTGATGACTGTACTGTAGTTGTGTAAGCTGTTAACAATAGGGGAAGCCGGGTGAAGATTACACAGGAACTCTCAATGCTATTTTTGCAACTTTTCTCTAAGTCTAAGATTATTTCAAAATAAAAAGTTTTTTTTTTTAAATCTAGGCCTGGTGCCTTTTTGGGGAGTCAATTTTTGATGACTGATTCAATGTTTAAATAGTTATTGGTCTACCTAAATTTTCTATCCCTTCTCTGAAAGTTTTAGTAATGTATATTTTTTCTCAAAAGTTTTCCATTTCAACTATGTTTTCAGAATTTGGCGTGATATTCATTTATATAATCCCCCAATAGGTTTTGAATTCTCTGCTAGGTTTATAGTTATATCATCAACCTTTTTATAACTAACTAGCTTTATTTATTTGTGGATCTCTTACTCTGTTTTCTCCTTTGGTTGGGAGCTAAAAGAGCTTTGTCCTTTTACCTTTCAAATAATCTGTTTTGGTTTTGGTAATCATCCCATTATTTACTTTCTACTTTCAGTAATTTCTGGTTTCATCTTCATTTTTTCTTCCTTCTATTATTATTAATTTATGTATTTATGTATTTATTTATTTATTTTTGAGGTGGAGTTTTGCTCTTGTTGCCCAGGCTGGAGTGCAATGGCACAATCTCGGCTCACTGCAACCTCTGCCTCCCAGGTTCAAGTGATTCTCCTGCCTCAGCTGGAGAAGCTGGGATTACGGGCATGTGCCACTGTGCCCAGCTAATTTTGTATTTTTAGTAGAGACGGGTTTCTCCATGTTGGTCAGGCTGGTCTCGAACTCCTGACCTCAGGTGATCCACCTGCTTCAGCCTCCCAAAGCATTGGGATTACAGGCTTGAGCCACTGCACCCAGCCCCTTCTATTATTTTTAATTCATTCTATTACTCTTTTTCTAACTTCTTGAATTGAATGCTTTCCTCATTAATTTGCTATCTTGTGTCTAATATAGACAGTCATAAGAATGTAGCTATTTTTTCTACTTCTATTTGCATCACTTAAGTTTTAGTATGCAGTGCTTTCACTGTATAATTTTAAGGGTTCTATTTCTTCAACTCACAGATTATTTGTTAGTATGCCTTTTCCTTCCTTCCTTCTCTTTTTCTTTCCTTCCTTTCCTTTTCTTTCTCTTTCGGTCTTTCTCTCTCTCTCTGTCTCTCTCTCTCTGTCTCTCTCTCTTTCCTTCCTTCCTTCCTTCCTTCCTTCCTTCCTTCTTTCCTTCCTTCCTTCCTTCCTTTCAAGATGGGGTCTCACTATGTTGCTCAGGCTGGTCTAGAACTCCCGGGCATAAGCAACTCTCCCACCTTGGCCTCCCAAAGTGCTGTGATTACACTCATGAGCCACCGTGACTGGCCCCTTTTCATTTCTAAATGTATGGAACTTGTATTTTTTAATTATTATTCCTAATTTTATTTTATTAAAATATGAGTATTTGTCTAAACAGTATCCTTGTCATTGGCACAAGGTTCAAAATGCAACTTTAGTAAATACTGTCCATTTGCTCTTCCCCTTCCCTCCAAAAGAATTATTGGTTGCCTGAAATGAGAAAAGTGTTCCAAAATAGAATATGCATAATTGACTGAATAATCTGAGATTTCATCCTTGACTCACCCTCCCTACATCTTTCCAACAACTCTGTATACTAATGAAGAATATTAAAGCACAACTTCAGCTTGATTTGTGATTCAGTTCACCACCTTCAAACAAATTACAGCCAATAAAAGTTTTCAAATTAGCATCTCCTCTCTGGCACTTGCAGGTATCAATGACACTTGTGTGCGGATGGAGGTTATGGAGATTTGTGATTGTGCTGAAGAATGTAGGCCCAGAATCAGTACTTATTATTGCTGGTGTTAAAGTATGATAAATAATACCCTGGTTAATTTATATATTCCCACTACTTGAAACACTGAGCTAAGCTGGAATCTGAAGACAAGGTCAAGAAAGTTACTCTAAAATGCAATCTAATGAAATTTAATATGCTGGGCCCAGGGGCTCATGCCTGTAATCCCAGCACTTTGGGAGGCTGAGGTGAGACCAGCCTGGTTGACACGGCAAAACCCTGTCTCTACTGAAAATACAAAAATTCGGCTGGGTGCGGTGGGTCATGCCTGTAATTCCAACACTTTGGGAAGCCAAGATGGGTGGATCACCAGATCAGGAGATCGAGACCATCTTGGCCACCATGGTGAAACCCCATCTCTACTAAAATACAAAAAAATTAGTTAGGGGTGGTGGCGCACACCTATGGTCCCCGCTACTTGGGAGGCTGAAGCCTGAAAATTGCTTGAACCTAGGAGGTGGAGGTTACAGTGACCCGAGATCCCGCCACTGCACCCAACCTGGCGACAGAGCAAGAATCTGTCTCAAAAAAAAAAAAAAAAAAATTACCTGGGCATGGCAGTGCATGCCTGTAATTCCAGCTAACTGGGAGGCTGAGGCAGGATAATTGCTTGAACCCAGGAGGCAGAGGTTGCTGTGAACCAAGATCACTCCACTGCACTCCAGCCTGGGCGACAAGGGCGAAACTCCATCTCAAAAAATTAATTAATTAATTAATTAATTAAATAGACAAGGGAGGGGAGTTTTTGCAACAGATGTATTCTATTTTGTGGTTCTGAATGTTCTTTTCTATAAGCCCGAGGTGTCAGAACTAATGGCCCTAACTTATACAGACTTAAAAAAAAAAGTGCCAGTAGTAGTTATTCATCACTGCCTGTATTAGTCAGGGTTCACCCCACAAACGGAACCAATAGCCTGTGTGTATTTATAGAGAGATTTACTTTAAGGAATCGGCTCATGAGGTTATAGAGGCTGGTCAATCCGAAATCTGCAGCATGGGCTAGTACAGCAGTCCCCAACCTTTTTGGCACCCGGAACTGGTTTCATGGAACACAATTTTTCCGTGGATGGGGTGGCGGGGATGATTCTCATAAGGACTGCGCGACCTAGATCCCTTACATGCGCAGTTCACATGCGCGGTTCACATGCGCGCCTATGAGAATCTGATGCCACCACTGACCTAATAGGAGGCGGAGCTCAGGCAGGAATGCTCTTGCTCACCTCCTGCTGTGTGGCCCAGTTTCTAACAGGCCACGGACTGGTACCGGTCCATGGCCAGGAGGTTGGGGACCCCTGGCTAGGAAACCAGGAGAGTGGAGAGCATGGGTGCTGCAGCTCGAGTCTGAAGGCCATCTGCCAGCAGAATTCCTTTTTGCATGGGGAAGGCCAGACTTTGCTCTATTCCAGCTTTCAACTGATTGGATGAGGCCCACCCACATTATGGAGGGCAGTCTGCTTGACTCCAAGCAGTTGACTAATGTTAAATGTTAATGTCACCCAAAACACCTTCACAAAACATCCCGTATAATGTTTAACCAAATATCTGGGCACCATAGTCCAGCCATGTTTTTGTTTTATTTTGTTTTGCTTATTTATTTTATTTTTAATTTTTGTGGGTACGTAGTAGGCATATATATTTTTGGGGTACATAAGATATTTTGATACAGGTGTGCAATGTGAAATAAGCACATCATGAAGAATGGGATACCCATCCCCTCAAGCATTTATCTTTTGAGTTACGAACAATTCAATTACACTCTTTATTGTAAAATATACAACTAAGTTATTACTAACCCGTTGTGCTATCAAATAGAGGGCTGTTCCCCTCAGCCCTCCACTACCCTTCCCAGCCTCTGGTAACCATCCTTCTATGCTCTATATCCATGAGTTCAATCGTTTTGATTTTGAGATCCCACTGTTTTGCTTTTTTAGAGACCAGTTCTGGCTTTGTCACCCAGGGTGGAATACAGTGGTGCAATCAGCTCACTGCAGCCTTGAACTCCTGGGCCCAAGTGGTCCTCCTGCCTCTCAGCCTCCCGAGTAGCTAGATGACTTTTTTTTTTTTTTTAAGTTTTTTTGTAGAGACAGGGGTCTCCTTATGTTGCCCAGACTGGTCTCTTCCTGGACTCCAGTGATCCTCCCATCTCAGCCTCTCAAAGTGCTGGGATTATAGGCGTAAGCCACTGTGCCCAGTGGCCCATCCACGCTGATACAAAAATTGACCATCACTACTCAATGGGATAAAGGCTGTGGTTAGTTGCTGTTATCATTTAGTCCCTAGGAGACAGAGTACCTGAGAGGAAGAGGAAGACTTTGATTCCCAGCTGTGAAGCTTCCTAGTTTTGTGACCTTGGGCAGTTTTGTTAACTTCTTGTAGCCTCAGATTCTTCTACAATAAAAGAATAGGATTTATTATTATTATTATTATGTTTTTAGAGACAGGGTCTCACTCTATCCCTGAGGTTGGAGTGCAGTGGCACAATCATAGCTCACTGCAGTCTTGACTTACTGGCCTCAGGTGATCCTCCCACCTCGGCCTCCTGGGTAACGGAACACAGGCGCACACTACCACGCCTGGCTAATTTTTTGTGTTTTGTATTTTTTTTTGTAGAGATGGAGTCTCACCATCTTGCTTAAGCTGGTCTCAAACTCTTGGGCTCAAGCGATCTGCCCGCCTCGGCCTCCCAGAGTCCTGGGATTACAGGAGTGAGCCACCATGCCTGAAGAGTTGTGAGATGTAAATGATATAACCCATATGTGACATCTAAGGGTCTCTGTAGATATTCAGTAATTGTTCCTTTCTCTCTGCTTCCTCAGGAAACAGTATTCTCCAGTTGCTGCCTCAGTCTGAACCAAACTTATGAGATGATCCAACATCCTGGGTTCTGACAACTCTGCTCACAAAGTTACATTTGGATTACTCATTACATTTTCCATGTGTGTAGGCAAAATTCTCCTTGGAAAGTAGCATCCCATTGTTCATGAATATAATGGCATTCTTATTCATAAATCAGAAATTTATGAATTTCTGGATTAGAAATTGTTGGTAAGAAAAGCAATCCACTCTTAGAAACTCAAATAAAAAGAGGGTTTGTTATCAACACTGGGGGAATTTTGCAGAGAGTTAATTATAGGAAATAGCCTGTCTTCATTGAAAACCATAAAATGAGATTTCTCTTTGTCTCTCTCTTTTTCTCTCTCTCTCTCTCTCGCCAGAGATATATAATTTTATTCATTTCTATTTGGCTTCCTTTGCTGTGTTCTAAATGTCCACTCCCCTGTAATTTGGGCCACAAATGGCACTTCACCGGCCCTCCAGCCAGCTCTCCAGCCAGCTCTCCACATGACCTTGCAGCTCCATGCCCATACCATCTGACTCACTCATTCTCTGTTTCTTAGGTAAAACTCAGGAGAGAATCTAATTGGTTGCTGGCTGATTCCTTTGGTCACATGTTCCAATCCACTGTGGATAAATGGGAATGAGTTGGCACGTAATTAATAGACTGATCCTTTCAGGAATGTGAACCAAAAACTTAAACCCAAAGGGTTCATTGGTTGTGGTGGCGAAGTAATCTGCAGCTTCGTTTCTAGTAGGGTTGCTTGGCTGGGTCAGTCAATGCATGTCCAGCAGCTGTGCCTGCCCCGTGCTCCTGCATCCCCAGCCCAAGGTCTGCCCTGATCTCCCAGCGAGCCTCCAGACGCACACAGGTTGGTCTCGCACAGTGAGAGGAGGCAAGGCTCCCAGAGGCCTTTCTGCGCTTTAGTTCCTCAGGATTCCTGGTTGCCATTTGGCTGGCTTCTGGGGAACCCTGACCACTCCATGATGTGGCTTCCAGCCTACTGCTGTGATGGCTGGAATGGACCAGACATCTGCTGTGGCGTGCTCTTCGTGTTTCCCATCTCCCCACCTCTGTGGCTTCCCTGGCCTCTGACTCCCCACCCCTCCACAGTCCTGGGGATTTTGTCTGTACCCACATTTTCCATGCCCCCAGCCCAGTGCTTTACCTCATTTCTGGATGGACCAGCTCAGAACATTGGCTTTCTGAACTTGCAAAGCCAAGAGACAGACTTGACCTGGGCTGGATCTCTAAGACATATGAGGTGCCCCAAGGGCACCTCTCTCTGCCTTCACCATCCTGGAACTCCCAAATGGACGTGGCAGCAAAGCATCTTGGGGAACAGAGCTGCATGTGAGCGGGCAGGGCTTGATGGGAATCTTGGCTCTTACTTTTACTCACTGTGGGAAATTGCCCAAGTTTTTTGGGGCTTAGTCCTGTAAAATTAATAAAATAAAAGATACTGAAAACATAAGGCTGCTAGGAGAACTCAATGAGTACAAGGTAATTAGCACACAATAAACAAACAGGAGCAGTTATTTTAAAATGATTTTTGTCAGTATTAATAACAACATCTCGTAGTCCCCGGAAAATAGTGAAAGAGAAGGTATTACTGTACCACACAGCCAACTCCTCATTTCTGAGAAATAGGCTTTTCTCTCCACTCCATCTGTCCTACAAGGTCACTGCCATACAGAGGCAGTGAAGAAGTGACTGATATATTTATAGCAGTTAGGAAAACCATATTTTGGATCGGGAGAACATCCCCCACTTAAAACCCTCTCCCATAATAAAAGTTTAAAGTCCTTTCCTTGCAGCTTACCTAATTTTTTTTTTCTTAAACTACAGCCAGAATGTCACATTGAGGTTTCTCTCTCTGTGCAAACACCACTGTACTAAAACATATTTCTTACTAAATTTTGGTTGCAGGAAAATTATTCCTAAGTCATTTTTCCTATGGCCAAGAAGTATACAGTAATTAAAACCTCGTTTGTAAACATGAACAAGAAATAATTTATAGCCTAGGTGCAATCATTTCACTTTTTCATGAACTTACATATTTATGTGTTTGAATAAAACCTATGAATACTAACTGGCTCTTTATTCCAGTAAATGAGACTGTGGTGAGGAGTGAATTGGAGGAAAGTGTGGGGCACATAATTGAAAAATAAGATGGAGCAATGGATTTTGGATGCATGTCTGCTAGTGAATCATTCTGTGACTCTAAGTACAATACTTCGTGCTCTGATTCCCCATCTGGAAAATTATGATAATATAACTATCTGCAAAGTATGACACGAGATTCTATTTTTTAAAAAGAGGAGAACATCAACCAGGTTTTTGGACTTTGGCATCCAAATAAGCAAACATTCAAAACAAGAGTCTAAGAAATGATAATCTTTGTTTACATTTTGTCCTTAGTTAATAGAATTTGTAATATTTTAGGAAGCCACTTTAAATTGAAGGTTCTATCAAATTAATAATAGCATTCATATATTGTTTAGGCAAAGGGACAGATTAATAGGTAACTTACAAAAGATTCCACACATTTGGTCAAGAAACAATTAAAAATATCAATCTCATTAGTAACATAAAAATTGCAAGCAAGGCCGGGCATGGTGGTTCACGCTTGTAATCTCAGCACTTTGGAGGCCGAGGTGGGTGGATCACTTGAGGTCAGGAGTTTGAGACCAGCTTTGCCAATATGGTGAAACCTCGTCTCTATTAAAAATGCAAAAATTAGCCAGGCGTGAGGCGGGCACCTGTAATCCCAGCTACTTGGGAGACTGAGACAGGAGAATCGCTTGAACCTGGGAGGTGGAAGTTGCAGTGAGCCGAGATTGCGCCATTGCACTCCAGCCCAGGCAACAGAGCGAGACTCCGTCTCAAAAGAAAAAAAAAAAAAAATTAAAAACAGTCCGATGATACAAGTCTAGTTTTGGTGTGAGTGTGAGGAAACAAGCACATTATTGGTGAGAGTACAAGTTAATATAGTAAAGGAATTTGAGGAGAAAAAGTTTAAACCTGCATGCCCTTTGACAGAGAAATCCCACTCCAAAGAATCTGTTCTACCTAAACACACTATGTAAAGATGCACATATGACAGTGTTGGTGACAGTGCTGTTTGCAATGGCATGAAAAGGACACCTAAACATCTGCTAATAGAAAATGATTCAATAACTTGTGGTACATCCTCATTACCGTCTCCCATTATTAAAAAGAGTGAAGTAAACCCACATATTCTGATGGATAGAAAGGGGGGATGCTCTGTAAAATTTTGTTAAGTCATTAAAAACAAGTTATGGAACAATATGTAGAATATGATCTCATTTTTTGAAAAAGCTGTGTATGAAAAACTATTCACTAACTGAGTAAGAGAAAGACTGAAGAAAAGTTGAGGGGTGACTTTTCATTTTTTACTTTATATGCTTCCACATTATAATTTTTATGGCAAGTGTAAGTGATTTTTGTTGTTAAAATCATTTAAGGCTGGGCGCGGTGGCTCACACCTGTAATCCCAGCACTTTAAGAGGCCGAGGTGGGCGGATCATGAGGTCAGGAGTTCGAGACTAGCCTGACCAACATGGTGAAACCCCGTCTCTACTAAAAATATAAAAATTAGCCGGGCGTGGTGGCTCATGCCTGTAATCCCAGCTAGTCAGGAGGCTGAAGCAGGAGAATCACTTGAACCTGGCGGGCGGAGGTTGCAGTGAGCCGAGATCACACCGCTGCACTCCATCCTGGGCAACAGAGGGAGACTCAGTCTCAAAAAAAAAAAAAAGAAAAAAATTGTTTAAGACAGCATGTAATTTTACATAAACAGGCTTTTGCAACTCTCATTCTCAGCCCATGTCCCGCACTGCATCAGGCGAACCTGATGCAACCTTCTGGGTTTCTCTTCTTGTTTTGGGAGGTGTTTTCCTATGAACGTTTCCTTCTAATTATGAAATAATTTTTTTTTTTTAGACATAGTCTTACTCTGTTGCCCAGACTGGAGTGCTCTCGGCTCACTGCAACCTCCGCCTCCCAGGTTCAAGTAATTCTCCCTGCCTCATCCTCCCGAATAGCTGGGTTTACAGGTGCCCACCACCACACCTGGCTAATTGTATTTTTTGTAGAGATGGGGTTTTGCCATGTTGGCCAGGCTGCTCTTGAACTCCTGACCTCAGGTAATCTGCCTGCCTTGCCTCCCAAAGTGCTGGGATTACAGGCATGAGGCACTGAGCCTGGCCAAGAATATCTATTTATTATTGAAAGTGTGTAAAATACAGAAAAGTGAAAACAAAAACAAAAACAAAAAAACATTTATCTCACTCGGAGATAAACTGTACATATATTTTGCTGTATTGTCTTCCAGTCTTTTTTCCATATATTTGAAAAGATTAAAAATCTATAGCATTATATACTGATTTTCCACTTAGCATTTTATTATGTGCATTTTCCTATTATTACCAGTTTTTGGCAATTTTCATACTTATGAAATATACCATATTATGATGTCCTATCAGTTATTTAATATTGAACATTTTAGTGGTTTCTAACTTTTCGCTATTATAAACTATGTATGTATGTATATATGTACATAGATATTTCATTGTATCTCTGATTATTTCATCCAAATACATTTATAGAAAAAAAGGGCAGGAGTTCAAGACCAGCCTGGGCAACATGGTGAAACCCCATGTCTACTAAAAATACAAAAAGTTAGCCAAGCATGGTGGCACACGCCTGTAATGCAAGCTATTTGGGAGGCTGAGGCATGAGAATCACTTCAGCTCAGGAGGTGGAGATTGCAGTGAGCAGAGATCACACCACTGCACTCTAGCCTGGGCAACAGAGCAAGAGTCTGTCTAAAAAAAAAAAGAAAAGAAAGAAAAGAAAAGAAGGAGAAGTGTACTATTGCCGTGAATATATACATATATATATTCTTTTGGAGACAGGGTCTCACCCTGTCACTCAGGCTGGAATGCAGTGGTGCAATAATAGCTCATTGCAGCCTTGAACTCCTGGGCTCAAGCAGTCCTCCTGCTTTGACCTCCCACATTGCTGAGATTACAGGTGTGAGCCACTGTGCTAGCCTGACATGAATATTTTAAAGACTCTCAATATACATTGTTAAATTAGCTCTTAGAATGGCTGAATTAATTTGTACTTGTACCAGAAAAGGATTAGACAGAAAGAAGCTTTGGCCATCCTACTCTGACTAATGGTTTTATTTTATTTTTTTATTTTTATTTTTATTTTTTGAGACGGAGTCTCGCTCTGTCGCCCAGGCTGGAGTGCAGTGATGCGATCTCGGCTCACTGCAAGCTCCACCTCCCGGGTTCCCGCCATTCTCCTGGCTCAGCCTCCCGAGTGGCTGGGACTACAGGCGCCCGCAACCGCGCCCAGCTAATTTTTTGTTTTTTGTATTTTTAGAGACAGGATTTCACCGTGGTCTCGATCTCCTGACCTTGTGATCTGCCCACCTCGGCCTCCCAAAGTGCTGGGATTACAGGCGTGAGCCACTGCGCCCGGCTGGTTTTATTTTTAATTTGATAAATAATGAAAGGAAACTTTGGCCTATTTCATAGGTAAAAATGAAAAGTTTTTAAACGTATTTATTTGATTGTTAGTGTAATCAAAAAATTTTAAATGTATTTTATTCATTTGTAGTTTAAAAAAGAACATTTACTTCCATAGTCAAAAAGCATTGTCATAGTTAACAAAAGTAATACCAATTTCTTAATATTACCTAATATCTATTTCACAGTTAAATTGCATCAGTTGTCTCAAAATGTCTTTTCTGGTTTGTTCAAAACAAAAGCCAACCCAAGACCGTGCATTGCACCTGGTTGTTATGTCTCTTGAGATTCTTTTAATTTATGGTTTCTTTCTGCTTTGTTTTGTTTTGTTTTCTCCATACACTGACTTATTGAAGTTGCCTGCAGAATATTTTATTTTTCAGGACTTTTCTAGTTGCTTGCTTGTAGTACTGTTCAACTTTGTCCTCTATTCCCTCTAATGTTTGTAAACAGGGAGCTAGCTGTGAAAATGTGACAGATTAAAGTTAAACATTTTTGGGAAAAATACATCATAGGTGATGTGGTATACCTGTTATTGGGTCACATCAGGAGACTGACCCATGACATCTTGTTGGTCAGTGATGAGGGCCACTAAGATTGACTCCTGAATTATGGTAGGTAGTGGCAACCTGCTTCCTTCATGCAGGTGGGTTTTCTCCTTTGAATTGGAGAGTAATTTCTGTGATATACTTTGGCACTATAAGAACGTCCTCCGTCCATCTACTATTCACCTAATGACTTTACCACCAATACTTAATTTCTGTCTAAATCACTATTTTCATTTGGGGTCGAAAATGATTATTTTCTAATTCTATCACTCCTTCTCTTGTATTTATTTCCCATTAGTCTTTTAAGTAGAGCTTTCCTTTCTCAACTGGAACTACTTGCTTACTCCAAAATGAAATACAACTTCCATTAATACTAGAAAGGCAGGATATTTCATTTTTCCCCTTTAATTATAATTTAAATGTTTGTTTTGCAAGTTGTTTTCTTAGGCTTATTGCCTATTTGCAATGGGAGTGTTCCTCATTTTCTTATTATATGTGGGCATTCTTTGTCTCATATAGCATATATTTCTCTCAATTTTTGGTTGGAATATTAATTTCACTCTTTTTTTATGTACAGATGTTTTATACTTGTCAATCTGGTCTATTATCTTTTTATTTGTGGTTTCTTCATTGCTTTCATGCTTACAAACTCTCCTTTCTCCCAAAGCCAAATCCATCTTTATTTTCTTATAGCTATCTTATAACTGTTTTATGGTTAATTTTTTAACAATTATAGAATTGCTTATTTTAGAAATACCAATCCAGTCTTCTTATTCCTCTGCTGAAAATCCATTGGTGTCTTCCCATTGTGTGCAGGAGAAAGTCAAACTTGGCAATTTGGCATATCAGCTCTTTGGAGCCTGGCCTTTCTTTTGGCTTCATTTCCTATCTGCATTTCTAGCAATAGCAGACCACTTGCAGTTCCCTAAATAGTTAGTGCTTGTGCTTTACAACTATGGATTCTCTTCTCCATGACTTGCCACAGTCTACCTGATAAGTGATTATTCTTCCTGTAACTCTCAAATATCACCTCTTTTTGTAAAAAGTGTTCCATGTTTCTCTCTAGCTCTGTCCCTTTGGAATCCTCCCAGAGCCATTTGGTCAGGTTTTATTGGCATCTGTCTCGTTTGGCTGCTGTCTTAGTCTATTTGTGCAGCTATTGCAAAATATCTCAGACTGGGTAATTTATAACAACGGAAACTTAGTTCTCACAGTTCTGGAAACTGGGAAGTCTGAGATCAAGGCACCAGCAGGTTTGGTATCTGGGAAGGGCCTGATCTCTGCTTCCAAGATGGCACCGTGTTGCTGCATCCTCTAGAGGGGACAAATGCTGTGTCTCACATGGTGGAAGAGTGGAGGAGCACAAACCCACTCCCTCAATCCCTTTTATGAGGGCCTTCATGATTTGATTACCTCCTACAGGCCCCACCTCTTAATACTATTACATTGGCAATTGAGTTTCAACATATGAATTTTGGAGGACACATTCAGACCATAGCAGTTGTCATTGTCTTTAAACATGTTTCTCTCCCCATCCTGTGAGTGCCTTAAAGGAGGGACCATATCATATTTCCCATTGTCACTGCCCAGCACAGAGAGGATGCACAATGTTTGTTGAGTATGTGAAGCATTAATTAAAACACAACGTTGAATAATAAACCGTTTATTCCATGGTGGAAATGTTATTTCAGAATTTCCAAGATACAGATAAGAAACTTTTCTTTCTGGTTTTTTTTGTTTTAGAAATATTGCTGTCAAAGATGGTGCCAACCTGAAAGAAAAATAACATAATATAAATACGTTATTTATATTATATTTATAACCTATGTGTTATAAATTTTTTAAATCATATTTATAACCTATGTGTTAAGGACAGCGCTAGACATGCAGTGTTAGAGACAAGGAAACAATGCCACATTGGCAAAATTATTGATGCAAATGCAACGTTGAGAAATCCCTGCTTCCATCCCAGCCCCAGTCTCTCCAGCCCCTCCTGCTGGCAACTCTTTTCACCTGGTTCTGTAGCGCTCTGTCCCAAGACTCAGACATAATTCTACCCAAATACACATCTGCACCTCCCTCCCCTAGCAACTCCACCTAGAGCCTGGCAGTATAAGGGGCTCCCTCAGACTGGCTGCACAAAGGTGACTTCATAGTCTTAACCGTTTATCTCATGTTACAGTTTAAAAGCCCAGGCCTTCCGCAGAACTGGCTCACGTACCAATAGAGAAATCTCAAAGTGCAAAAAAAAAAAAGAAAAAAAAAAAAAACCACGGGATGGGGGAGTGCTAGAAATAATCGTGATTATATATTATGAAAAAGTAACAGTATAAAACAGTGCTGTGCAATAAAAGTAGAATGTGAGCTACCTATGTGATTTTTTTCTGGTAGACACCTTAAAAAAGTAAAAGGAAACAGATAGCATTGACCATAATGTATTTTAAACCACATATCAAGATATTAGCATTTCAACACATACAATCAATATTTTTAAAGTTCTACATTGCTTCATTTTTAAAACTTAATTTTAACTAAAATAAAATTAAAATGATCAAAATTAATAAATTTAGTATTGATACAGTACTACTATCTAATTTACTGTCCATATTCAAATGTCATCAGTTGTCCAAATAATGTTCTTTATGGCCATTTCTTCCTCTAGTCCAGGATCTCATTCAGGATCCTACATCGCATTTAGTTGTTGTGTCTCTTTAGTCTCCTTTAATCTGGAAAATATCCTCAGCCTTTCTTTATCTTTTTAACATTGACATTTTTGAAGGGTATGGGGCAATTTGTCACGAAAAAATGTCTTTCAATTTGGGTAACTTTAATGTTTCCATGTGATTATTTTCCGGTTTTGCATTTCTGGTGGGAATCCTACAGAAACAATGTATGTCTGTGGTAGACACGGAAATTCCCTGTCTGGGTCCTCCTTCAAGGGAGGACCTGTCACCCAGCTGCAGGGAGAGTCAGGAGGTAGCCTCCAGCTGATGGCTTTCTGTATGTGCTTCACCTTTGGAGAGCTACCTTGTTTGATATCATGCCCATCTTGGGGGAATCCACATCTGGTGACTTTATGAAGCAAGGATATAAAAGCCTGACCATTCTGATCCGACATGGGACCAAAGGTATCAGACATTTAATATATGGAGAAAAGAGTAGGTAGAAGATAATGTAGAGATGGCTATTTTTTTTTTTCTTTGAGACAGAGTCTCACTCTGTTGCCCATGTTGGAGTACAGTGGCACCATCTAGGCTCACTTCAGCCTCCACCTCCCGGGTTCAATCGATTCTCCTGCCTCAGCCTCCCAAGTAGCTGGGATTACAGGCGTCCACCATGCCCAGCTAATTTTTTTTGTATTTTTATAGAGACGGGGTTTTACTATGTTGGCCAGGCTGGTCTCAAACTCCTGAGCTCAGGTGATCCACCCGCCTCAGCCTCCCAAAGTGCTGGAATTACAGGTGTGAGCCACTGCACTGGCCCTAATATGTATCTTTAACTTATTATGTTCTACCTTCAAATACAGTTACACTACTTCATGTATGGTGCCAAAAACCTTGTAACAGTATATATTCATTCCCCTTTCCCTTACAATATCATTAACATATGTTTTACTTCTTAATTTGTTACAAACATTTTTATTTAACAACAATTTGTTACTTTTGCTTTAAGTGGTTAATTATATACATTTTCAAAAGAGGAAAATGTTTATATTAATTCATATATTCATATTTTCTAGTGCTTTTTGTTCCTTTTATGTGAATTTGAGTTTTTTCTTTTCTTTTCTTTTCTTTTTTTTTTTGAGACAGAGTCTCATTCTGTTGCCCAGGCTGGAGTGCAGTGGTGGAAGCTCCGCTTCCTGGGTTCACGCCACTCTCCTGACTCAGCCTCCCGAGTACCTGGGGCTACAGGTGCCTGCCACCACGCCTGGCTAATTTTTTGTATTTTTAGTAGAGACAGGGTTTCACCGTGTTAGCCAGGATGATCTCGATCTCCTGACCTCGTGACCAGCTGGCCTCGGCCTCCCAAAGTGAATTTGGGTTTCTATCTGGACTCATTTTCATTCAATCTGAAGAACTTTCTTCAACATTTGTCATAATTCAGGTATGCTAGCAACAAATTCTCTCATCTTTTGTTTACCTGAAAATATCTTAATTTCACTTCTTTTCTTTTTTTTTTTTTCCTTCTCACACAGAGTTTGCTCTGTCACCCAGGCTGGCATGTAGTGGCACAATCCTGGCACACTTCAGACTCAACCTCCCAGTCTCAAGCAATCTTTCCACCTCAGCCTCCTGAGTAGCTGGGACTACAAGCATGTGCCATCATGCTTGGCTGACTTTTTTTTTTTTTTTTAACTTTTTGTAGAGACGAAGTCCCGCTATGTTCCCTATGCTGGTCTTGAACTCCTGGACTCAAGCAATCCTCCCATCTTGGCCTCCCAAAGTTCTGAGATTATAGGCATGAGCCACCAAGCCTGGCCACACTTTTGTTTTTTGAAAGAATTTTTCCTAGATATGGAATTCAGAGTTGACAGAGTTTTTGCTTACAGGACTTTAAACTTTTTATTTCATTATATTTTGGCTTTCTTTCTTTCTGATGTGAAGTGCGAAGTCAGTAGTACCTCTTACCTTTGTTCTATATATGCAAGGTGGCTTCAGTGTCTCTCTGGTTGTTTCTAATATTTTCTTTTGATCATTGGTTTTCAGTAGTTTGAGTGTAACAGGCCTTGGTGTAGCTTTTTTTGGTGTTTATCCTGTTTGCGGTTAGTTTCTTTCTTTCTTTGACAGCGTCTTGCTCTGTCACCCAGGCTGTAGTGCAGTGGTGTGATCTCGGCTCACTGCAACCTCCGCTTCTTGGATTTAGGTGATTCTCCTGCCTCAGCCTCCTGAGTAGCTGGGATTACAGGCAAGTGCCATTATGCCTGGCTAATTTTTGTGTATATACACTTTTTTTAAAAGACGAAGTCTCGCCCTGTCACCCAGGCTGGAGTGCAATGGCGTGATCTCGGCTCACTGAAATCTTGCCTCCCATGTTCAAGAGATTCTTCTCTCTCAGCCTCCCGAGTAGCTGGGATTACGGGCATGCACCACCATGCCCAGCTAATTTTTAACTTTTTGGTAGAGATAAAGTTTCACCATGTTGCCCAAGCTGGTCTTGAACTCCCAGCCTCAGGTGACCCACCCACCTTGGTCTTCCAAAGTGCTGGGAATACAGGTGTGAGCCACTGTACCTGGCCTAGTTTATTTTCTTGAATCTATGGGTTTATATATTTTTTAATCAAATTTTGGCCATTAATACTTCAAATATTTTGCATCACCTCTCCTTTCTTTCTGAGTCTCTGATTATACATGTTAGATAACTTTGTATTAACCCATAGGTCACCAAGGCTCTGTTCATTTTATTTTGAACGTTTTTTCTCTCTGCACTTTAATGTAGATAATTATTTTTCACTGTTACTTTGTTTACTGATCTTTTCTTCAGCAATGTATAATCTGCTGTTAAGCCCATGGAGCAAAATTATCATTCAGATATTGTAGTTTTCTGCTCTAGAAGTCTGATTTGGTTCTTTTTACGGTTTTCATGTCTCACATTGTTTATCTTTCTTTAAGTTCTTGGCCATATTTATAATAGCTTCTTTAAAGTTCTTATCTTACCTGCCTGTAACCCCAGCGTCCTGATGCTCTCTAAAACTTAAAAAAAAAAAAAAAAAAAAAAAAGAAGAAAAGTGAAGTTCTTATCTGCTTTAAAAACTAATTTCAGCCGGGCGCAGTGGCTCACGCCTGTAATCCCAGCACTTTGGGAGGCTGAGATGGGTGGATCACAAGGTCAGGAGATCAAGACCATCCTGGCTAACAGGTGAAACCCCGTCTCTACTAAAAATACAAAAAATTAGCTGGGCGTGTTGGCAGGTGCCTGTAGTGCCAGCTACTCTGGAGGCTGAGGCAGGAGAATGGCGTGAACCCAGGAGGCGGAGCTTGCAGTGAGCCGAGATTGTGCCCCACTGCACTCCAGCCTGGGTGACAGAGTGAGACTCCATCTCAAAAAACCAAACCAAACCAAACCAAACAAACAAACAAAAACTAATTTCATCATCCTGGTCATTTCTGGGTCTGTTTCTATTGATCGATTCTTCTCCCATTTATGGCTCATGTTTTAATGCTTCTTCACATGTGTAGTAATTTTTTTATTGGATCCTAGGCATTGCATATATTACATAGGTAGGTACCTGAATTTTGTTGTCTGTCTTGAAAGACTGTTAAGTTTCGTTCAAGAAAGCATTTAATTTACTTGCAGAACAGTTTTTTCAGCTTTATTCAAGTGGGTCTAGAATAGTCTTTACTATTGGGCTAATTTAGCTTTAAAGTGTGGTCTTTTTAGGGTCTCTTTACCAAATGCTGCAGGGTTTTAATAAGATTTTTCATTCTAATCAGTCAGAGCCTGAATGTTTCCAAACTCTATACAAGTTCTTGTAGCTGTTCAGCTTAAATTTCCCCAGTAATTTTATTTACCAGTCTCATATGGTCTACCCTTAAAGTTATACCAAAGATTCACAGGAATCCTTATGTATATTTCTAGAGCTCTTTCTCTGGCACTCTGCCCCACAAATACCGTTTGTCTCAATCTCTATTAATTCCAATATCTGTGTCCTCAACAAACCCTGCTTGGCTTTCTTCTATCCTGTGCTTAGGTAAATACCTCCAGAAAGAAATCTGTGGATATTCTGGGGGCTCATCTGTTTTGTTTTCCTTTCTTCCAAGATCACAATTTTACTATGCCAATTGTCCAATGCCTGAAAACACTTGTTTCATAGATTTGGTCCAGTTTTCTATTACTGTAGTGGGAGGTCTAGTCTAGTATCACTTATTCATTCATGGCTGGATTGCCCTTAACCTTTGGAAAAACATAAACTTTCTATTCAATAGTAAAATACATACTGAAAAATTGGATAAGTATAGTGTACAGCTTGATGAATTTTCTTTTTTTCTTTTTTTTTTGAGACAGGGTCTCACTTCGTTGCCCAGGTGGAGTGCAGTGGCACAAACATGGCTCACTGCAATTTCAACCTCCAGGACTCAAGCAATCCACCCACCTCAGCCCCCCAAGTAGCTGGGACTACAGGTGTGCACCACCACGCCTGGCTAATTTTTGTATTTTGTTTATTTCAGAGAGGGTTTGGCCATGTTGCCCAGGCTGGTCTTGAACTCCTGAGCTCAAGCAATCTGCCTGCCTCGGCCTCCTCAGCCTCCCAAAGTGCTGTGCTGGGATTACAGGTGTGAGCCATCATATCTAGTCCAGTGAATTTTCATTAATTGAAAACACCATGTAATCAACACCTGGATCAATAAGAACATTACTAGAACTCCAGTAATCCCTTATTGCTCCTTTCTAATTATTAACACTAATAATTGTAACTAATTGGTTACCTAAGGGTAACCAATATTTTACTTCTATTACCTTATATGAGTTCTTATTTTGAACATTATGTAAATGGAGTAATATAGTAATCATTTTTTGTGTCTGACTTATTTCACTCAATTTTTGTGATTGTAAAATTCATGCATGCTTTGCATATAGTTGTAGATTATTGTCCTTCCTATATAGTATTCTATTATGTGAATATTCTTTTTTTTTTTTTTTTGAGATGGAGTCTTGCTCTGTTGCCTAGGCTGGAGTTCAGTGGTGTGATCTTGGCTCACTGCAACCTCTGCCTCCCAGTTTAAGCAATTCTCCTACCTCAGCCTCCCAAGTAGGTGGGATTACAGATGCCCACCACCACGCCTGGCTGATTGTTTTGTATTTTAGTTGAGACAGGGATTCACCATGTTGACTAGGCTGGTCTCGAACTCCTGACCTCAAGTGATCCACCCCCCTCGACCTCCCACAGTGCTGGGATTACAGGCATGAGCCATCGTGCCAGATGAGAATATTCTAAAATTTATTCATTTCATGAACATTCTTATACATATGTTTTCCGGTGAATATATGAATACATTTATGTTGAGTATATATCTAGGACCAAATCTATGTTAGTTCAGGCCTTTCTTCTGAACTTTAGACCTACATATCCAAATCTACTTGACATCTCTATTTATAGACATTTCAAATTTAACATATTCCAAGCCATTTGCTCCTCCTCCTGTGTTCTGTGAATCAGTAAATGGCTTCTTAATCCATCTAGTTACTTAAGGAGTCATCCTTAATATTCCTCTTTCTTGACCCTTCCCGGCAAACCAATCTGTTATTAAGTCCCTTGGATACCATCTCTAATTTATACATATCTTGAAATTATCTACCTCTTTCTGTCTCTAACTCCCATTATACTAGTTCAAGCCATCATTTCTGGCTTTGCCTGATGCAACTGCCTCCAAATGGCCTTCCAGCAGCCTTTCTTGCCCTCTTCCGAACTATTCTCCACAAACAGCCTGAGTGATTCTTAAATATGCAAATAGGATCCTACTTAATAGTCTTTATTAGTTGCCCATTGACCTTGGGCTGAGATGAGACAAGGGCCAGACCATGCTGGCTCTTATTGGCCACATTACAGATTTCAGGCTGTATTTTGGAAGTTTCTCCTTGCTCCCTACACTCCATCCACACTGACTTCCTTTTACTTCCTAGAGCACACGAAGTTCTTTCATGCCCCAACAACCTCACACATAATAGTTCCTTGACGGGGAACATTCTCTAAGGTTCTTTAATATGCCTGCAGCTTAAAAGGCACTTATTCAGAAGTCTCTTTCCTGACAGTCCAAAATTAATTCATCATTGCACCCACTAATTTTCCCTCCCAGTACTGATCACAATTTATAATTCTGTAACTATTTATGCTTTCATATCTTTTGCTCCAATTACGTCTTAAATTCCATCAAGTGTTATGTCCACTCCTGTAACCCCGCGTTTAACACGGTGCTTGGCACATGGTAAACAGCCAGTAAATGCCTGTTTAATAACGCATGAACGATGCGAAAGCTGGAAGGGGTCAAGGGGTCGGCATCTGGCACTTCTCTGCCATAGTTTGTTTCCTTCTTGTGTGTGGGTATAGACGGGGCCAGGTCCTCTCCTTGCTCACCCACAGGGGGCTTTTCTCCCTGTCCCCTTTATAAGTGTCTGCTGTAGGGGCCGCGTGTGAAAGACAAAATGCCTGCAGATACAGGGCGGCGAGCGGAGGGGATTGGCCCTATTTCTAAAGTCAACGTAGTTCTGTCATCAGAGGACTGTACTTTTCTGGCGCAGGTGCGAGAGACGCTGCCAATCTCTCCTGGAGCCGGTGGGACTAAGGCGGGTCCTGGGATCGGGCGGGTTGTTGTGTCCTTCCTGCAGAATCCGATTGGCCTGGGCGAGCCGAGGGAACGGGGGCGTGGTTTGATTCCGCGGGCGCGAGCCACGTTGGACGCGGCGCAGCCCCGCCGAAAGGCCCCTCCCAGGCCCCACAATGCACTGCGGGGTGCGTCACTCGGAGCGGCGGGTCCCGTCTCGACAGGTACTACCCGGCCCCTCCCAGTCCTCTTCTTCCCTTCTTAGGGGTCGTTCGAACCCCTGCCGGCCTCTCCCCTCCCTCTCCCTGCCTCCCGCGACAGCCTCGGTCTTCGCCCTCGGGACTGAAGACCTACCCGACGGGCAGGAGCCAAGTCCGTGCCTTTGGGGTGGGAGCCGGGGTCGCGGAGCTCTGGAGGGACGGGCAAGTAGGGACCCCGTCCCCTTCGACTTGAGGTTTCTCTGGGGCCACGCGGGCGGCCGTTGCGCCTCGTCTGAGCCGCCTGGGGTATTGGGCAGCCAGGGAAGGAGTGTCTAAAGGGGAGGGACAGTCGCACTTGGCTGTCAGTAGGTTGGTAGGGATTCCCTGGCGCCCAGTTGTCAGAAACACGGTGATCTACCTGTGTAGGTGGCCCGCGGGAGCTTGAGGTGGTATTTCCTATTTCTGTTAGGCAGAATGGGACTTGAACCAGTGTCTTACTTTACGTCTTGCGGGGATGGAGTGAGCACTGAACCCAGATATTTGCCCGTGTTGGCTCACGGAAACCTCTTGAGACCCTGCCTCAAGAGTCACTTTGGGAACGATGTGGCAGAAGGGAGACCTGAGCAATTGGCTCAACAAGTGGAGGAGGCTTCCGAAAGAAAAGGACAAGCCCCAGCTGTCCTGAATCTCTCTGCCAGTGAAGACAGCTTAAGATAATTTTTCTCCTGCTGCTTAGTTTCCTGGGTCATCCACCTGGGGCAGGGGGCTACCTTGAGAACCAGTCCCTCCTGGGTCTATTCAGCCAAGGCAAAGCCTAGCCCAGAGCAAAAATGTCAGCCACCAGACTGGAGATGTTGGGAACTTCAGTCAGGGGAACAGCCACTTTTCAAACTCTGAATCACTTTTCATGTTATTGATATTTGCTTACATGCTAAGATCGGAAGGAATCAGGCAGTGCCTTAAACGGTACCTACAATTTCTGGCATATTAAGTTTCCTTCAGTATTTGATTCTGACACCTGTGACCGTATCCTAAAGTAATGGGACATTCGGGTATTTCCTATGTTGAAAACCATCACATCTGTTTAGTGCCTTTTTGTGTGTGTGTGCGTGCAACTGGTTAAAATCGAAGTATATCTTATGTTGGTCTATGAAAGAGGCCCAGGTATCACAGGGGTGCCTGTGACCTTCCTTGAGTGTCTCACAGAGTTGTTAGAGTTGGGTCTGAGTTTAAATCCCTACTTTGTCACGTACTAGTTTAGGGATTAAAAAAATTCCTTAAGCTTTCTGGGCTTGAATTTCCTCAAAGGTAAAATGGAACTAATAATACCTACTTCACAGGTTTTTGGAAGGCTTAAATGAGGTAATGTGTATAAAGTGCGTGGTCCATGGAGAGTAATCAATAAATAATATAGCAAATATTTAATATAGTGCTTTTAGTATGTTACAAGGCAGTGTTTCAGGCGCTTTACATGATCCTATGAGATAGATACTATTGTCATCTTTAAAATAAGCCTATGAGATAGATACTGTTAGTAGCCATAATGTATAGATGTAGAAAGGCAAAGCTTGCCCAAATTTACATGTCTGCTACATGGTGGAGCCAGGATTAGAACCCAGGCAGCAAGTAAATAGGAGTTTCTATATCCCTGGTTTCTTATCTCTTGTTGGTTTTGGTAGACTGATGAAGCATAGTAGTGTGTAGATACTAGAAACTTAGACTGAAGTACCAGTTCTGCTATATACTAGCAGTGTGACATTGAGAAAGTAAGCCTCAGTTTCCTCATCTGTAAATTGGCAGTTCTACCTACCCAACTGTGAACTATGTGGCACTATACGAGTGTTGGAATTGACACATTTGAGCATGTACTGGGGGCCCTGTCCTAGATGTGGGTAAAATCTGTTGTGAAGTCTGAGGTCTTATACATACTGTGCAGTGTAAGCACCCATAATAGGAATGTCACACACTGCTAGTGAGGTAGAGGGCATAGGCAAAATGACAGAAATTCCATCCTCTTTATCACCCAATCTATCCCCCACCCTCCCTGTGTATCACAAGTAGTATAGCTTTCTGTCCAAATTAACTACCACCCTTTCCCATTCCCACAGATCTCAGCTAGCAATTGTAATAAAATAATATGTACCATATTGGTACTGTCACATATGCAAGATAATTTGATAAGCAAATGAATATTAAAGTTCTCCCAAAATTTTCACACACATACATATTTGAATGAAACAAGTTCTTTTAATTTAAATTAGGAGAAAAACTTAATATCTCAAAACTGATTTCACAGATATTATTACTAAAAAATAAAGGACAAGAAAAGTAAGTCAATTCAAAGACCAATATTAGGTAAATAGTACAGATGGATGAAGATAATTCTGAAAGTGGTACTTGGATGACTGAAGACTGGGAAATTACGAACTAAAACAAATATGAGTGCTTTTGCCCCCAGTATAAAATGTTTTTATCTTAAAAGTGGCATTTGTGAAAGCATTTGGTTAGAACGTATATACAAAATCCACTTCTATGTTGGGCTTTATTTATTACCTTTTGAGAGATACCTTCCTGAGACATTGAGCCCATAGTCATTACCCACACAAGGTTCTGAAGAAGAGGGGTGTCTTGTTATCTTGGGTCTGAGAACTTGCTAACCATTCATTACCATAGTAGTTTGGCATTGTGGGAATTTATTTTCCTCAGACTTTACGTAAAAGTTTACCCAGATTTACCTAGATTCTAACTTGTGCTTTTTCCTCCAACAGTTGCTGATGGGGAGAGGAAAAAATAGCCACTGTTCCGGTTCCCTATGAGTTAACTGCTGCTGTCCAAAGGCAGGTGTAATATTTTCTGTGTATTAAAGGTGAGGAGAAATGGCCCAGTGCCCTAAACATTTATCTATGACCCTGATAAGCTAAAAACTCCTAAATCTTCCCATGCAATTGTTGTAACCTCTTGCTTTCCACAGTTCCACTGATTCTTCCTTGGGATTTTCCCAACCACAACCCTCCTTAGACCTTAAAGATACTTTAACCTAGTTTAGGCCTGACATGGACAGATTTCCTTTTCTGCTAGTGCAGTCTAGATAAGATTAGTTTAAAAAACAACAAACTATATTATGAATCCAGGGTAAAAAGAAAAAAAGTAGGGGTATGTTTATTGAATTGATGGAGCGACAGCTTAGCCTAAGGTGATTGGAGTCTGTCTACAAATTAGTTAAGCCTGACGTTGATCATTGGACATTCATCCCAGTTTGTCAGGCTTAAATTCAAGTGGTTTGGATGCTGAATCAAATTACTCTGGTAGGAAGAGGTTTAATTTTTTCCCTAAGAAAAATCTTATCTATAGATATGTAGAAACAATTCTCTGACAACCTTGTAATAATTTTGACAGGGAATGTCACTGCTGTGTTCTGCTTTTGGTTAAAGGCTAAAGTATGTATTAGGAAAATTTGAGGCTGGGTGCAGTGGCTGACACCTGTAATCCCAGCACTTTGGGAGGCCGAGGCGGGCAGATCACTTGAGGTCAGAAGTTTGAGACCAGCCTGGCCAACACAGTTAAATCCCATCTCTACTAAAAATACAAAAATTAGCCAGGCTTGGGGGGCACCTGTAGTCCCAGCTACTTGGGAGGATGAGGCAGGGGAATTGCTTGAACCCAGGAGGCAGAGGTTGCAGTGAGCCATTGTACTCCAGCCTGGGTGACAGAGTGAGACTCTGTCTCAAAAAAAAAAAAAAAAAATTGAAATTTAAGTTTGTCCAACTTTAGTTTTACAGTTAGTGAAGTGGTGGGCAACACACCTATGTTGTTTGCTCTTTTCATCTGAATTTCTCTAATTTGGGGGTGTTTCTTGATGGTAGCACTCTTCGTTCCTACTATCTGGCAAAATTCATGGCACACAGTAGATACTCAGTGAATGTTTGTTAAACGAATGGAACTCAAAAATTGTATTCTTTTTACAGTACGTGTTTTAGAAAGTATGGATCATATATTTATTGATCTGTCCTCCAAGTCATTAAAGAATAACTTTGAAGACTACATGAAATTTGGCAACCTATTAATAAAGACTATTCCTAATATTTCTGTTAGGATCCTAGAGAGGCCAGACATAAAGTAATGCAGTCTACTTTTATTTTACTTTTTGAGACAGGATCTCGCTCATCACCCAGGTTGGAGTGCAGTGGCACAATCATAGCTCACTGTTGCCTCGAACTCCTGGTCTCAGGCGACCCACCTGCTTCAGCCTCCCCAAAGCAAGGACTGTAGGCGTGTGCCACTGTGCCCAGCTGATTTTTAAAATTTTTTTGTAGAGACAGAGTCTCACCATGTTGTCTAGGTTGGTCTTGAACTCCTGGCCTCAAGCAGTGTTGGGATTGTAGGTATAAGCCATGGCACCCAAACCAATCTACTTTTAAATACTAAAATATGGGTATTTAGAACTGTAAGTTACAACTTGCCCTCAAATTAATTCCCAGAATGGTTATTGTGTTGCAGTGTACTTCTGGAAAGACAACAGTTTTATAGTTAAATAATAAATGCTTAAGGGTATAAAGTAAGACATTTTCTTACTTTCTTACACTTAGGCTAAATGTTACAGTTTTGATTTAATAATTAAATAAAACATGGTAAAAAAAATTTAAAGAGGAGTTTATAGTATAGGTATCTTTTCAGGGATCCCAGCTTTTTCATGCTACTGCTTTTAGAAGAGAAAAAAACTGGATGAATGGAAAAAAACACCGATTGGGATATGTCACACTGGGACTTTAGTTTGGAGATTCCACTGTAATAAAAAGACTAATTTGTTTCTGGATATTTTTCTCTTTAAATGAATGGAGGGGCTGGGTGTGGTGGCTCACGCCTGTAATCCCAGTACTGTGGGAAACTGAGGTGGACAGATCACTTCAGGCCAAGAGTTTGAGACCAGCCTGACCAACATGGCAAAACTCTGTCTCTACTAAAAATACAAAAATTAGCTGGGCGTTGTGGCGTGTGCCTGTAATCCTAGCTACTCGGGAGGCTGAGGCATGAGAATTGCTCAAATCTGGGAGGTGGAGGTTGCAGTGAGCTGAGATCGCACCACTGTACCCGCCTGGGTGACATAGAGAGACCCTGTCTCTAAATAAAGGAGAAAAATATTAAAGGGTAATGACACAGTAACACCTAGAGATTTCTCCTTCTTCCTCATGAAAAGAGGAAAAAGGGATAGTGAACTTAATGCATTAGCTTTATTAGTTGGGTTAATTTTTATTGTCAGATCAGTGATCACCATGAATGGGAAGTCGGATTTTGACTTCACACAGCAGTGAAAATTATCAACTCCTGATTTACAAGCTTTGTAACAGTTGGTTTTCTATGGGTTTTTTTTTTTTAAATATGTATTACTAACTCATTTTTTCCTTTTTGGAATGAGATAATATTGACCTAGATGAAGTGGTCAGGTAAGGATTAATTTAGTCTCTAAGATACAATATTTTTAGAAAAATGCCTATGAGATTTTAATCAAATTTTTGAATTTTCACCGGTTGCCTCACCACTAGTGAGGAAGCCCTTAGTGACATTGTGCCTGACAGAAGAGTTATCACTTAATCTTAGATAGTGAACGTGTTTTCATTTAATGTTTTAAAAAGTATGAGCCTTAGACAATGAGCAGATTGTCAAGCCCTATCTCACAGTCAGTGGTTCAGAATTTTGAGGGCAGAGCCCAGAAATCTGCATTTTTAACTATCAACTTCTTATGCAAGCTGAAGTTTGAGAGCCACTGTATATTTTATGAAAGGTTGAGTGACTGTTGACCTGAGCTCCTTCAGACTCAGGCCTGTGAAGTCCTTTCATCTGTTTTTGTAAAGCAAGAAGAGAATCCAATAAAATAGGCCATTAAGATTTACTTCCTGGTAAAACAATTGAGAACAACATTAAAACCAATATCCTTTAGCTTTAGGATTTACTTTAAATAATTTTTTTTCGATTATAAAAGTAGTATATGTCTACTGTGAATATTGAGAACATTTAGGAAATTGCAAAATAATAATTACCCATAATACCATTTCGTAGAGGTGGGCATATTCTTAATTTGGCATCTTTTTCTGCATCCATTTTTCAATCCCTTTTTCCTTCTCTTTATCTTTGCCTCTTTATCCTTATGTTTGTGTAAAACAACATTTGCAATTGTTATCCTGCTTTTTTCTCTTTAACATATAAGCATTTTACCACATTATTAAACTTTTTCCACAAACATAACTTTTAGTTGCTGCGTTATATTCTGTTATATGAATATACTATAATTTACTTAACCATCACCATGTTATAGGATATTTAGATTGCTTTCAGTTATTTGAGTGGAAGAATGTCTGTTTAAAATTTTGTCTGGATTTCTGATTATTTTTCTCAAGACAGGTATATATTTAAATTTATTGAGGTCAAAAGATATGCCTTTAAACTCCTGTTGAAATTGCCAAATCATTTTGAGAACTGTTTGTACCAGTTTTTACTTCCATCTGTACTTATGAGAATGCCAGACAGAAGTATTATTTTTTAAAAAGCTAATGTGACTGGGTGCGGTGTCTCACGCCTGTAATCCCAGCACTGTGGCGGGCGCCGGTGGTCCCAGACACATCCTATCCTGTGGCATGGGATCCCAGGCTGAGGCAGGAGAATTGCTTGAACCCTGGATGGGAGATGTTGTAGTCAGCCAAGATGGCGCCATTGCACTCCAGCCTGGGTGACAGAGCAAGATGCTGTCTCAAAACAAAAAAAGCTAATATGTTAAGTGAAGCATAATATGTTATTTTAATTTGTTTTGTTTTGTTTTTTTCCTGAGACAAAGTCTCACTCTGTTGCCCAGGCTGAAGCTCAGTGACACGACCTCAGCTCACTGCAGCTTCTGCCTCCGAGGTTCAAGCAATTCTCTTGCCTCAGCCTCCTGAGTAGCTGGGATTACAGGTGTGCACCACCATGGCCGGCTAATTTTTGTAGTTTTAGTAGAGAAGGAGTTTCATCTTGTTGGCCAGGTTGGTCTCAAAACTCCTGATCTTGTGCTCTGCCCGCCTTAGCCACCCAAAGTGCTGGGATTACAGGTGTGAGCCACTGTGCCTAGCCATTTTAATTAGTATTCTTATATTACTTGTAAGTTGAATAGTTTTATATATGCTAATCAAGTTTGGCTTTAATTTTTATCTAACCCAAATTGTTCATTTTGTTTTAGGTCTTCTCTGTTGGTTGAAATGTCTATGATTTTATCTGCCTCAGTCATTCGTGTCAGAGATGGACTGCCACTTTCTGCTTCTACTGATTATGAACAAAGCACAGGAATGCAGGAGTGCAGAAAGTATTTTAAAATGCTCTCGAGGAAACTTGCTCAACTTCCTGATAGATGTACACTGAAAACTGGACATTATAACATTAAGTAAGACTTCAGTTTGCTTCATTTGACTCGCTTGCCCAGTAGTTGTCATTTGAATGAAGTTTAAGTGGTTGCAATAGAAAGGAGTGATTAGGAAAGCCTGTTCAAGTCAAGAATCATATTCTGAGCTTATACTAAATAGTCATCATGTCAGCCGCAGCCTTTTTGTAGTTTCTTTGTGTTTATATCTGGCTCTAGGAAATTTTATAGTTGCACAGATCATAGGTATTCCTCTTATAAGTTCATCACTAAGTATTTATTTGCATTCTTACTTACCCAGGGGTGTAGTAGGCAAACTATAATTGGAAATAAAATTTTTTACCTAATATCTGCCCTCAAAGAACTGAAGCAGCTTACATCTAGTGGGAGGGGGTAGCACTTATCACTGTATCATATATAAATCAAGTAAAACTGGGCAAATGGGTTAGAGAGTGACTATTTATGGTGGTCAAGGGACTCTCTGAGAGGGTGACATTTGAGCAGAGACCTAAAAGATGAGAGAGGAGGTAGTTACATGAAGGATGCTGTGTATGAAGAGCAAGGCAAAGGTAGCAGCCAGTGGAGAAGCCCGTTTTTACATACCAAGAGACAGAAAGAAAACCAGTGATCCTGAAGCATTATGGACAATTAATAGAGTTGCAGAAAGTGAGGCCAGAAAGGTAGGAATGGGGCAGGTTATGTAGTAAGTTTGGAGTCTATTAGTCTGTTTAGTTTAATGCAGTAGGAAGATACTGGGTAGTTTTAAGCTGGAGAGTTACATGATTTCATTTGGCTTAGAGTAGGTCATTCTGGCCGCACTGTAAAGAATAAAGGAGAAAGTGGAAGCAGAGAGGTCAGATGGAAGACTCTTAGAGAAGTTCAGGTGGAGGTGCTGATTGTAACGAGCTAGGGTTGTAATGAATAGAAATAGATTGGGGCTATATTTTGGGATTAATACCAGCAAATCTTCCTACTGGATTGAAATGGGATGTGAGGGAAAAAGAAGAATAATCACCTGTAGTTTTTTGACCTGAGGAACTGGATGAATAATGAAGCTCAAATGAGCAAGAAAGGAGAGGATAAGTGTGTCTGATTGGTAAAAAGTAAGAGTGCTGTTTGGACATGTTAAATCTGAGATGCCCATTAGACATCCAGGGGGCACTGCTAGGTAAGCAGCTGGAGATATGAGTCTGAAGCTTAGTGAAGAGGACAAGTATAGACATTTAGATTTGGAAGTCAGCCTACAGTTTGTGATTAAAACCATGGGAATGGATGAGACCACCTTGGAAAGCTTAGACGTGAAACAATTACGGAACGATTAACGTCTGAGCAGCCTGATACTGATTACACATACAGAAGGAAATAAGGTAAAAATACAGTCCATATAGGATATAGTAAACAGAGGACTTCATTGTTGAGATGAGACATGAGCCATGTCCTGAAGAATTAATAAGAGTTGGCTAAGGTAGGGAGGAGGACATTCCAGGTGTACGGAGGAGAGGCAGAATAAGCAAAGAACATGACTTAGCATGGTAGGTGTGTTAACATGCTTATCCTGGGTCAGTGGATGGTGATTTAGGGATAGTTGTGAGACACGTGTGATAATCACTATGGGGCCAGATCTTGGATTGCCCTGAAAGTTCAGATTGAAGGGTGTCACTTTGAGGTAATATGTTATAGGAAGCTCTGCTGCAAATTCAAGGGAAGTGACTTGATAAAAAACAGTCCTGAGACAGTGGAACTTAGGGTGAGATGGACAGTCCAAGAGGAGAGAGATAAGGCGGAGAGGTCAACTTGTTATTAGGGCCTGAAATAAGAAAATAAATGTGCAAATGAAAATTAGAATGCCAAAAGAACTAGAATGATAATGAAGAGAAATAGTTTGATTGGGGATCACTTTGAAGTTAGATCACTTCAAAAGAAGTGACCAAGCTGGATAGGATGGAATACCAGAGATGAAAAGAAGGAAGAGGCAAAGATGACTGAAGCCTTGGAATTGGACAGAATGATGGTGTCATTACCAGAAATGAGATCTTTGGAACAGACTGTTTATGAGGTGTGAGGCAGAAGAGAAAGATAATGAAGCTCCATTTTGATCATTTTTTTAAGACACTGGGGCTTGCTCTGTTACCTAGGCTGGAGTGCAGTGGCATGATGACAGCTCACTGAGCCTCAACCTCTTGGGCTCCAGCGATCCTCCCACTTCAGCCTCTCAAGTAGCTGGGACGACAGGGGCACACCACCACACCCAGCTAATTTTATTTTTAGTGGATGAGGTCTCACCGTGTTGCCCAGGTTGACCTCAAACTCCTGGGCTCAAGTGATCCTCCTGCTTGGCTTCCCAAAGTACTGGGATTACAGACATGAGCCACTGCACCTGGCCCACTTTAATTATTTAAGTTGAGGTTTTAGGCCAGGCACAGTGGCTCACACCTGTAATCTCAGCACTTTGAGAGGCTGAGGCAGGCAGATCACTTGAGCCCAGGAGTTTGAGATCAGCATGGGCAACATGGGGAGACGCCATCTCTACAAAAAATTAAAAAATTAGCCAAGCATAATATAGTCCCAGCTACTCTGGGGACATAGGTGGTAGGATCGCTTGAGCCTAGGAGGTTGAGGCTGCAGTGAGCCGTGATCTCACCCCTACATTCCAGGGTGACAGAGCAAGACCCTGTCTCAAATAATGTATATATAAATAAAATAAATAAATTGAGGTTTTGACAAGGTAGTTCAGTGGAGATGGGATAGAGATTTTGGAAACATTCACGTAGATGTGGTTGATATTGTGAGGGGAAAAATGCCTACTGGGTTTAGAGAGAGGCCCAGGATAGAACCTTAGAGAATGTCTACAATTTCTTGGATCACCTGGGTAATGGTAAGATAATGGTAAGATGTTATATTTAATTGGGGTTTCTGAGGGCTTAATTAGAAAATATTGTGATTATGGTGATTAAAATATATGTAAAATGATGTCTCAACCTACTTCTATTTTTTTAGAGGAAAAACTTGAAATATTTCAGTATTTTATTTAATAGGCTCTGTTAGTGCCCTGGGTCATTATTCTGAGTTTTATTTGTGAATGTATAGTGGTATAAACAAATATCAAAGTTATAGGAGATTGGCTTGAATGTATATTAATTCTGGTAGGTGTGCTGGACTTAAACACTTTTGCAACTTTTTTCTTTTGACTCTCTTTTTTAAAATTAAAAAAATTTATTTTGACTGTTCTTAAAAGTAAAATGTAACATTTTAACATCCCTTCATTCTATTTAACTGAAAATTCTAGATTTTGTATTATGTAGTTTTATTTAGTTGTACTCCAGCTTATTCCACACAAAGGATTTGAGGCAATTTAGGAAAAAAAAAAAATTGAAGGGGCCAAGTAAGGGAGTCAGAAGAAGGAAAATAGATACAGGAGAATAATAAACTGCAGTAACATTTCCTTCTGGAGATGCAAACTAGATAGTCCATCCATTTATTAGAGAAAGGTTGCACATATTACCGTTGAGTTTCCTTGTGGCCAAAGCAAAGGGGAATAATCCATAGGTTTTAGTGTCCATTGGATAAAAACATTGTTTTTCCTGTTACTGAGACCTGAAGTACATAAAGAGGACAGCATTTGGATAACATTCTTCCAGCAACCATAATTATGAGAGTTTAGGAGTGGGATAAATCAGCAGAAGTCTAATCTGGTCTAGTTCAAGAATACAATTCAGATAAGTCAAAAGGAAAAGATTACCTGGCTTTCAGAGCCATGCATAGAAAAATGTCTATGCGTGTTTTTTTGTACCAAACCTTCAATAAGGATTGGAAAACAGAAGTTCTAGTTCAAGTTCCTGACAAGGACCTGGATTTCATGTATTTTCTATCGCTAATAAGAGATCTTGTGGTTTACTTTATGTTTATTGAGATTTTTACCTTATATGACATTGAGCTTAGACTGAAATGCATAAAATTGAGAATTTGTGTGTTACCTGACTTAAAATTCTCACATCACAACTCTTTTTCTAACCACTATGAGTTTGCGAGATAAAACTCACAGGTCTGCCATAGCAACGTCGTAGCACAGCCTGAAATTGCCACCATGCTGTCCCTTTTTTCTCCTAGCCATATTAAATGCTTCTTTCCTTCAAACCCTACTTGTTTTGAATCACCTTCTTTCTCATTACTATTTCATGTCTCTAATGATCTCACTGCTTTCACAGATCTCCTGTAGAACTTGGTTGACTGCCTTTTTCATCACTTACTAAAGTTTCTTATTTTTAATTTTATCTCTCTATCCTCTCTATAACAGGGTTGTAATTAATTGAGGGAATTGATCTGCCATGGCTTATACTATTTTTGATTCCTCAACTCTTGGCATTGTGGTTTTCAGATTTGTATAGAAATTGAGGTACTCTTTCTTCACAGAATCTCAAAATCACTAAGTGTATAATTATGTGCCAAATGAGTTGATACCTCACATTAAATTCTGGTTGAATAGGCAAGGGAAGACCAGAGTTTGAAAGAAAAAAAAATAGGGGAGTAACATTTAAAATTGAGATAATTAGGCTGGGTCTGGTGGCTCACACCTGTAATCCCAGCACTTTGGGAGGCCAAGGCTGGCAGATCACCTAAGGTCAGGAGTTTGAGACCGTCCTGGACAACATGGTGAAACCCTGTCTCTACTAAAAATACAAAAAAAAAAAAAAAAAGGTCGGGTGTGGTGACGGACATCTGTGATCCAAGCTACTCAGGAGGCTGAGGCAAGAGAATCACTTGAACCCAGGAGGCAGAGGCTGTGATCCGAGCTACTCAGGAGGCTGAGGCAAGAGAATCACTTGAACCCAGCTGAGATCGTGCCACTGCACTCCAGCCTGGCGACAGAGTGAGACTCTGCCTCAAAATAAATAAATAAATAAAATTTAAAAATAAAATTGAGAAGATTCCTTTAGTTTTCTCCTCCTCTGTATTGGGAAAATGATGAATTTCAAATGAGTGTAGTGGCTGGATACTTCTGCTTCGCCAGTGAAGGACGTTCTGTGGAGCGTGGCTTGTGCTTGCACAGTTCCTTGTGCGTGTCATAGTAGCTACTAAATGAGGGATGGTTGTTTTGGGAGTATGACAGCATTCAGAGTGACAGAGAAACCTTGTTGATTGGGCAGGATGGTGTGTAGTGTGGGGTATTCAGTTTTATGATTTCTTCTCACATTCTGTAGTGATATTCCAATTCTCTCTATGTAAAATTTTAAGGAATTCATCTGTTTTATAAGTCGAAGGTTTTTTTCCTTAGACTGTAATGAATTTTTATTTATTTATTTATTTTTTTGAGACAGAGTCTCGCTCTGTCGCCCAGGCTGGAGTGCAGTGGCCGGATCTCAGCTCACTGCAAGCTCCACCTCCCAGGTTCACGCCATTCTCGTGCCTCAGCCTCCTGAGTAGCTGGGACTACAGGCGCCTGCCACCTCGCCTGGCTAGTTTTTTGTATTTTTTTAGTGGAGACGGGGTTTCACTCTGCTAGCCAGGATAGTCTCGATCTCCTGACCTCATGATCCACCCGTCTCGGCCTCCCAAAGTGCTGGGATTACAGGCTTGAGCCACCTCGCCCGGCCACTGTAATGAATTTTTAATGAATAAACTTATGTTACCACTTAAGAGAAAAAATGGCTAAAGTAAGTATGAACCATATGAAAATTAGGTTGAGTCATCTGAGATCTTTAAAACTTTGCAATTGGCTTTAGAGATTTAAAAATCATAGTTGTACATTTTGAAATCTCTTTATTTAAACAGTAAGATGCTGAAAAGACAAATACCTTTTGGGAAGCCAGTCATATCCTATTGTGAATTTTAGTGCAAGAAGTAAAATTTTTTAGTTCTTTCACTGTGAATTCATTTGAAGCCAGATAATGGCTGTGAGCCTCCTAATGTTCTTTCCTTGCCTTAGGGTTCACTTTCTCCCTATGTTGCTACCTCCAGCCAGGAATACTATTTTAGGCTTACCTGCGTTTTGGCTTTAGTGTCTAGCAGTCTTTCCCTTTCCCTCTTTCGGGATATTTTCTGATTACTAGAGTAACAACTTAAGCTATAACCCAATTATTGAGTACTTGCAATTGCCAGGTACTTTACTGACATTATCATTAAGCTTTCTAACAGCTCCGTGAAGGGCTATTAAATAGCGCTCTTTTCCATTGCTGGGGCAGACACACAACTCACATTAGCTTAAGGAAAAATGGGTATTTTGAAGGGTAGTGGTGGAGCTGGCCTCACAGATGTTGTCAGGAATCTTTCTCATTTCTACATTGTCTTACCTTTTGCAGATAGATACTGTCTACAGACTTGAAAACACTACACAGACAGCTCTAGGCTTACTTCAGTCCAACTGAGCAACTCCTCTCCATGTCTCAAGAACAAGACATTGTTTTTGCTTGTGTAATTGACCATTTCTAGACTAATTAAACGTTGTTGTCAGAGGAGATGAGGTACTCTTATTTGGCCAAGACTGCATCACGTGTCCTTACCCCTTTGAGCTTTACCACAGGCAGACAGAATGGAGCTGAAGGTAATTCCCCAAAGGGAAAGAGGGAAGGGATGCTGGGTAGTGCTATCACTACCCTATTTTACAGATAAGGTAATTGAGACTTAGGAATGTAAAGCAGATCCTTCAACATCACAAAAATAGTAAACGATATATCTGAACCACAATCTTGGATTCAGGAATTGCATTATTATCTGGTAAAAAATGACTGCTGCTCTTTACCCTTAACCCCTTTCTTGGCAGCATGTGTTCCTAATTCTCCTAATTATTTTCACTTTTTATGGAGAGAGAAATGAACCAGGGAAGAGAATGAAGAGAAATACCACACCTCTCTTTTATTGGTTGACAATGATGAGGAACAGAGTATATGTGAATCCTAGAATTGATGGGACAGCATTGTCTCATTGGAGGCTAGGTGTTTGAAAGGGAGAGGGTGTGGCAGGGAAATGCAACCAACCTGTAGCTACTAAACCAGTTGGGGGAAGGAGATAACCTGGGTATTCGATTTTCCTATTTTGTCTCATCACTGGCATCACATTCCTTTTCTCCTGCTTATTATGGCAAAATGTACAGCTTTTCAGCAGCATATATGTTAAATAGGCTCTTGTGAACTGGCCTAGGAACCTAATTATTGTTATTGTACAGTTTCTGTGGGAAAATGAGATCTGGGTGCAATAAGCTTTGGGAAATATACCCAATACATAAGTTATGGATTATCTGATCAGTTATCTAAAAAAGTCGGGATCTTCATCCTCTAGAGTGTGGCTGTGTTAGGGAAGTGAGAAAGGGTGAATTGGGAGATTAACTCTGAAGAAAAGGGAATAAAGATGTCAAAGGCAATCTTTGCTTGCTCTGTGTTTTATCCAAGTCGCTCATGGTGTAGTTACCATTGGCTTCTTAAAATGACCTCAGATTCTTCTTTAGGTTACTGTTGTGAGTTACCGTCATCTGGCATATTTCATATTAATAAATATTTTCCTTTTTAATGATGTTAAAATTTGTGGCTAAAATGGGTCTTTTATTCATAGGATGATTTATTCATGATTTGGCGCTTCACCATTGGAGGGTAATTGAAAGTTAGCCATGTGAGAAAGGAGTAAGTGAGAAAATAGGAAGTTCCTGGTAAAATGCTACATGTGGTGGACACTCAGTGTTACTGAGCCTTCATTCTTATCTCCTTACTCTCCCACTAGTGGCAAAGTCTTTTGTTTTCATCTTGTTTTCTATGAGACATATTTGGTGATAATACAATTCATAAGATATGCTCACTTTGTTAATGTTGAGCCTCTCTATTTAATTTTTTTTTTTTTTCATTTTTAGAAATGGGGTTTTGCTCTGTTGCCCAGGCAGGAGTGCAGTGGCACAATCAGCTCATAGCATCCTTGAACTCCTGAGCCCACGCGATCCTCCTGCCTCAGCCTCCTGAATAGCTGTGACTATGGGTGTGTGTCACCACACCTGGCTAATTTAAAACAATTTTTTGTAGAGATGGCATCTCACTTTGTTGTCTAGGCTGGTCTTGAACTCCTTGGCTCAAGTAGTCCTCCTGCCTCAGCCTCCCAAAACATTGGGATTATGGTGTGAGCCACTGTGCCTGGCCCTATTTAATATTTTAAAGTTTCAACACTTTATTTTAGAGAATAGAATTCAATGTGGAAGGCTCTATTCCAAAACTTTTTTTTTTTTTTTTTTGAGATGGGGTCTCGGTCTGTCACTCAGGCTGGAGTACAGTGGCAAGATCTTGGCTCACTGCAAGCTCCACCTCCTAGGTTCAGGCCATTCTCCTGCCTCAGCCTACTGAGTAGCTGGGACTACAGGCGCCCGCCACCACGCCCGGCTAATTTTGTGTGTGTGTGTGTGTTTTTTTTTTAAGTAGAGACGGGGTTTCACCTTGTTAGCCAGGATGGTCTCGATCTCCTGACCTCATTATCCACCTGTCTCGGCCTCCCAAAGTGCTGGGATAACAGGCGTGAGCCACCACGCCCAGCCCAAAACATTTTTTTATATTTGGCAAATTTAACAGTAGATTAGAGATGGTATGTCCTATTAAATAACTTTTCTGCACCCAGGAAAGCTGTTCACTGGGCAAACATGACTACAAAGGATAAGCAGAGTTTCTATGTATAGTGGTACAATTATAGCATGAAAATTACATGTTATATGTAATACAAATAATATATCAGTTCATAAATCAGTTTGCAATACTAAATCCTTTGCTATATATGTACCTTGTCATTTAGCATGCTACATTTTATGTATATATCTTGGTTTGTAAATCACTGTGATAAGTACATCCCCAGTAATTATATGGTAAGCTCCTGGCAGGCAGGGACTTTATCTTTGACATCAGAGCCTGTGAAGTAGAATGCTGGGCCTGTGCTAGGTGTTCTCTCTGCTGAGAGGAAGATCTTTGCTATTACTAGTTATTTAGTTTGGTGCAACAGGCCAGAATTGTCCTAATAATGTCAGTGTTTAATTGGTGATATGTAAAATTTCTTTGACAGTTTGTAAATAAAATTAGATACCAGAAAAAAAGTTTAATATGTAAAACCATTTATTCATTTTGTTGGATGTAGGAATCACTTGTGGAATGGCTTGGACACGTTATAGAATTAGCTTTATAGCAAAGAGATTAGAAGGGGTAAATTTCCTGTATCTGGTATTTGGACTTCTGCCAGTCTTACCTGTTAAGTTATACTTGACCCTAAAAAAGTTCCTAGTGGGTGTGCCAGGGAGGAGAACCAAACATGTAATGAAATTGGATAAATTCCTCAGGTAAAAGAAAAGCAGTGGCAATAAAGACCAAACCTCATTGGCACCAAAGCCCGGAAATGGAATGGAGCTAGACAATATAAAGGAAATTAGAGCGAAGTAGGAAAAACCTTGGCGATTTAAAAATTGTGCCCAAGGTAGAGAAAAGAGGAGAGAGAGTGTGTTTGTATGTGTGTCTGTCTGTGTGTGAGTAATGACAGTGATAAAGGGAGAGCAGACAAGTCTTTGAGACCTGCATAGCCATTCTTGAGGTACTCACTGTGAAGGTGAGTAATTCTACATGGCTCTTGAGAACATCCCTCTCTTAAGGACATGTCGAAGATTTACTGACCTGAACCCTAAATAAAGCCTTCTGGAGAACAGTAACTAGAAGACAAGTGAAGTTCTACTGTTTTCTGTCGTTTAGTTAAGTATTTATTGAGCTGCTGCTTCGTGTAGATACCACTAAGCTGTGCAATTACTGGTGCATGATATACTCAACAAATTAGTGTATAAATTAGTAAAAGAATGATGCCACCTTTGCAGTCATTTATTCACTGAGCACTTCTTGTTTACTAGACACAAAATATTCTAAGTGCTAAGAATATAACGGTGAGCTATACAGAAATCATCCCTGCTCTCATGGAGTGTGTATATTAGTGAGAGAGACATTGCAACAAAAATATATTAATATACAATTACAAATTGGGTTAGTTTGTGAAGAAAACTAACAGCTGCTATGATATACTGTAGGAGTGGGATCAGTTTAGATTGTGTGTTCTGGGAAGGACTTTCAGTCTAAGAACTGGAGGATATGTAGGAATTAGCCAGGTCAGAATTGGAGCACTGGGGAAGACAAAATCATGAAGTTTCTCAGTTTGGGAGTGGGAGGGCTGGAAGTGGGTTGGTATCCTTGGGGATCTGAAATAAGGCCAGTGGGTGGCTAGAATGTAGAGAGGGAGGAGTAGAGTTGTACAAAATGAAGTGGAGTGTTTGGGAGGGCTTCCAGAAGATAACTGTAATACAGGTTCCAAAACTCTCAAGTTTCATTACTCTTAATTTAGGGAATAAAATAGAGATTGATTTGGAAAAAGTGAGAAAACATTGGTGAATTTGGAATAATTGGTTAATCTATGCTACATGGAAGTTGCTATTGTATTGTGGAAAAAATGTGGGCCTTGGAATCAACTAACTTCATCCCATCTTTGCTTCTTAATGGTGTGTGACCTTGGATAAGTTACTAAGCCTCTCTGAGTTTCTTTTCTTTCATTTGTAAAGTGGAGATAATAGTGCCCCTTTATTGTGAGAATGAAACTAAATATGTAAAATACTTAGCAAAGGGCCTAGCTTATACTAAGTGGTCAGTAAACTACGTGGTGCTATTACTCTTACTACTATTTCTCTTCTTTCTCCTCAAGGCAGATAGACATCTGCCAGACTATCTATAAAATATTCACTAGGTGAACCTGATGAACACAGCAAAAGCATGCACAAACTGGCATGCCTATAATGACTTTAGACTATTTTATGGGTAGTCCTCAGTGAAGTGGTGGGAGTATTTCAATCTGTCCCATGATTGTTGAAAAAGCAGAATTTTTTCCATCACAAACATAAATGGAACTGTATGTACTTTGGGAAAACTAGCTTTACATTTCAAATAAAGCATTACAAAGCTAAATTTACTATGAAAAGCCATAATGTTATAGAACACACTATAGCCTTTTCAGAGAGAATCTTGCAACTGTAGTAAAATAAAGACTTCCTGAAAATGCTCACATGCCATGTTAAAGACATAGGGTTTCCTTTATTTTACATACAATTGTCTAGTTACATTTAGCACAAGTAAGATAAACCATTTGGGATAAACTGTCATGTAGGTGTCTGTGGCTGACTCTGTTATTAATGTGGAAATACAGTAAGACTCTGACACAATACAAAAAATGGATTCTAAAACCTTCAGTCGTATTAATGAAGGATAATCAAATAACTCCTAGCTAGCCAGTTGGGAGTTCCTAGGGTGTGGAAGCCAATTACCAATTGTCTTCAGGTTATTGAGGTTATTATGGGGTATATTTGAATGCTAATGACATGTCAAATAATTTTGATAATGACAGTGAAGATTTTTTTTGGAAAGAGAAAATCATTTGAGAAAGCATATTTTGGCCTTTGATTTAGATATTAAGTTGTAGAAAAAGGCAATATGCTATGGCTAAATTAATTTGACTATGATCCTTAAGAAGAGATACATTTTACTTTGTAAGCACTATATATACACATATAGAAAACTAAAACAAAAGTTTTATGAAACAATATGTATTCCAATACTTTCTGTTATATTTTACTTCAATTTCTGGAAAATGCTGTAGTTCACTAAACTAGTTTCATGACATAGTGGTTTACAACTTGCACTTTGAAAAACGTTGCCCTAAATGAGTGTGTATTAAGTGATGCTTCAGAAAGGAACAACCAGGCTACTCTAGAACCATAAGATCAGAACTATTTCACCACTAGTATATCCCATACCACTAGTAATAGATGACTAGTAGGTGCCAAGCCCATTTGGCAACCTGGGATGGTCTTTTAAAAGGGATTCATATATATATATGTGTCACATGTATATATTCACACACATATTTACTTGCTTACACACAAGCTCTCACAGGAAGGATACATAAGAAATTATTACTAACATGGATTGCCCAAGGGAAGGAGAACTAGGTGTCTGGGCAAGAGTGATAAGACACTTTAAGTGCCGTACGTATACCCTTTTATTTTTCATTCTTGTTAAATTTGAATCCTGTGAACTTATTTATTCTAAACATTAATAAATTCTGCTTCTATGTTATTCGAGAAAGAAAACAGTAAGGTGACCAGTATGGATCAGAGTTTTACAGTAAAGATTACTGTGTTGGCTGGGCGTGGTGACTTATACCTGTAATCCCACCACTTTGGGAGGCCAAGGCAGGCAGATCACTTGAGGTCAGGAGTTTGAGACCACCCTGGCCAACATGGTGAAACCCCGTCTCTACTAAAAATACAAAAATTAGCCAGGTGTGGTCGTGTGTGCCTGTAATCCCTGCTACTCAGGAGGCTGAGACAAGAGAATCACTTGAACCCAGGAGGCAGAGGTTGCAGTGAGCTGAGATTGTGCCACTGCACTCGAGCCTGGGCAACAGAGCAAGATTCCGTCTCAAAAAAAAAAAAAAAAAAAAAAAATTACTGTGTAGATTAGCAGAGTCCAGCATAGGAGTGGGGAATTACATCCTGCATGCTGTTTACTGCCCTTGATGTAGACCAGCTATATTGACAGTGCTATGCAATGATGTTTAGGCGACTCATTAAAAAGGGTTACTTTGTGTTTTGTGCTCTGCTTATTTATTATAGTGGGGTATATACTAGATTCTGGAAAGCTTTTTTTCCAATAGAATATGGTTAATTTTAATGTTTCAATGCTTTTTTTTTATTTTTAATTTCTAAATTTGTTATTTAGAAGTAATTTCAAACTTACAGAAAAGTTGTATGAGTAAGAAAAGTTCAAATAACACCTGTTCCCATAGTCACCTTTGGTCAACATTTTACCACATTTGTCTTCTCATTTTATCTACCTACCTACTTAACTATCTGATTTATTTTTTTTCCTGAACCCTTTCTTCATAACTGCTTCAAAGAGTATTTTCTAAAATTAGGGATATTATCTTACTTAACCACAGTACACGTGTCAGCCTCAGTAAATTTCTTGTTCATACCATACTTTATCTACTGTACTGCTAACTTTCCTTTTTTGTCAGTTGACCCAGGAATATGCTTTATATCATTTTTTTTATTGCTTTTTGGCACAGGATTTGGACTAGCATTAGGAATTGCATTTAGTTGTCATATCTCTTTAGCTGCTTTTTTTTGGGGGGGAGACAGAGTCTCTCTCTTGTCACCCAGGCTGGAGTGCAGTGGCGCAATCTCGGCTCTCTTCAACCTCCATCTCCTGGCTTCAAACAATTCTCCTGCCTCAGCCTCCTGAATAGCTGGGATTACAGGCATGCACCACCATACCCAGTTAATTTTTATATTTTTAGTCGAGACGGGGTTTCACCATGTTGACCAGGCTGGTCTCAAGCTCCTGACCTCAGGTGATCCGCCCACCTCGACCTCCCAAAGTGCTGGGATTACAGGCCCCCACCACGCCCAGCCTCTTTAGCTTCTTTTGATTGGCAACATTTCCACTTCCTTTATTTCTTTTTTACAACCCTGGAATTTTTAAAGAATACACTTTTTCCTTTTTAAAAATAGAATGTTGATCATTTTGGTGTTTTCTTATGATGAAATTCAAATTATGCATTCTCAGAATATTATATAGCTGATGTGTCTTTCTCAGGATATAACATCTGGAGACACAATATCCATCTAACATTAATGATGTTAGAGAGTACTTGGTGAAGGAGTTGTCTAGCTTCTACTGTATAATATTTTCCCCTTGCAACTAAGAAACAATCCATGGAAAGACATTTTAAAACCATGCAAATATACTAATCCATAAAAATTTCCCCCTAGATTTAACATCCATGATTGTCCTTGCCTGATCCAATCTTTACCATGTTGGTTGCAAATGCTGATTTTTCCATTGCTAGCACTACCTCTGCATTTACCAGTCAACACTCAGCATTCTGTTTTAAGCCATAGCCCTCAGTTCTACTTTTGCGTTTTTATATAAACTCATAAATTCCCACCTCCCATGGTTCATAATCAATTACTGTGTAAAGCAGAGGATTTGATTCTGGGGCATGTCATTGATGACTTCAAGAGGTCAGTGATCACCTTGAAATTGTGTGCAGTCTTCTGTGTTCTGACATCTTTCTAGGGAGAGTGTTCCTTTCATCAGAATCTTGAAAGGGTTCTGGACTCAAAAGTGGGGAACATGTTGAAGGGTTAGACTTTAAGCTGTCTGTAATACTTATAATACATTTGTATATCCGTTCCCCTGCTTTTTACCCCTAGTGATAACTGAAATGTTAGAACCATATTGTATGTCCCTCTGTAGTACATTCTATTTTTTGTCATCTGTTTTTAAACCACAACTTAAAATAGTACTGTATTTTGGTTCCTTTAAATTTTTTCCTAGAATATATAATAAATGTTAAGATCTTCATTGCCACCGTAGTAGCAGTTTATGGTGTATGGAACCAGTCTTGTGAAGCAGTGAATTACCTTGATTTAATTTGAAATTTTAAAACCAATGTTTTTTACACTATAGTTTTATTAGCTCTCTGGGAGTGAGCTACATGATGTTGTGCACTGACAATTACCCAAATGTTCTCGCCTTCTCTTTCCTGGATGAGCTTCAGAAGGAGTTCATTACTACTTATAACATGATGAAGACAAATACTGCTGTCAGACCATACTGTTTCATTGAATTTGGTAAGGGCCTGATTTTTTTTTCCTTTTTATTCATCTCCATCCAATCATAAGTAATTTTAAATCTAATATTGGGTGGAGGGGGGACTTCAGCTATCTTGCTTTTGATAATTTGGTAAATGATCTATAAATTATGGTAACATTTTACTTAGATGCTTATTAGAAAAAAAATTGTGTTTGAACTGTGAAGGGGATTTTGAGTATTGGTCCAAAGAATTAATGCCAGAGGATAACTTCTCAATGAGAAATTTGTAAGCCAGAGATTCAGACTTTTGTGTTTCTGTAATAATCTTTTATAGTCTGCTTCATGTAGAATAGGGGATGGCAAACATTTGCTGGAAAGGACCAGATAGTACATATTTTAGGCTTTAAGGATCATATAGTCCCTGTCACAACTATTCAGCCCTGCCGTTGTAGCTCAAAAGCAGCCATAGGCAGTACGTAAATGAGTGCAGTTATATTCTAATAAAACTTTACAGAATAGTCAGCAGGCTAGATTTGGCCTGTGGTCAGTAGTTTGCTCAACTTCTGATGTAGAAGGAAAAAGTTGTAAATAGTAAAAATAAAATTCCACTTGGAAAATATTTAGGAAATGTCTTATATTAGTTTTATTCAATTTATTCTTTAAAACCTACATTCTAATGGTGTAAGCAATAACAAGAAAACAGATTTATAAAAACATGCAACTTCTAGTGTGTGTTCTTATGTAATTGCAGCTGGTAAATCTGACAGATTTAATATTTCATGAGATAGGAATCTGTATAAAAATCAAGACTTTGGGCGAGGTGTGGTAGCTCATGCCTTTTATCCCAGCACTTTGGGAGGCCGAGGCAGTAGGATCACTTAAGGCCAGGAGTTCGAGACCACCCTGGGCAACAGAGAGAGACTCTGTCTGTACAAAAAAAATAAATAAGCTGGGCATGGTGGCAGCCCCAGCTGCTTGGGAGACTGAGGCAGGAGAATCACTTGAGCACAGAAATTCAAGGTTACAGTGAGCTATGATTGGACCACTGCATCCCAGCCTAGGTGACAGAGCAAGACCCTATCTCAAAAAAAAAAAAAAAAAATCAAGACTTTGGTTTAAAGTTAAAGCTCTTTTTCGTTTTTGCAATTTCTTGAAGTGGATGTAATACACTTAGGTAGTGTTAAATCCTTAGTTTATTTAAAATTACTGATTTCTAGAGGGTAAAACTGATGACTCCATGATATATTAATCATTAAACACAAGTAATATTGGAATACTTCATGACAAATTGAACAATTTTGAATAATAAACTACCTGTAATATTTACTATCCATAAGCATCATATTCTGAAACGATTAATTGACAAGTGACTGCAAGGAAATTTATGTTTTATTTTACATAGATAACTTCATTCAGAGGACCAAGCAACGATATAATAATCCCAGGTCTCTTTCAACCAAGATAAATCTTTCTGACATGCAGACGGAAATCAAGCTGAGACCTCCTTATCAAATTTCCATGTGCGAACTGGGGTCAGCCAATGGAGTCACATCAGCATTTTCTGTTGACTGTAAAGGTGCTGGTAAGATTTCTTCTGGTGAGTTCTGGATCTCAGTTATTTTATTTTTTAAAAATCCTTGGGAAGAACTGAGAAGCTCTTGAAAATGAATTACTTCATTCTAATATTTTAAATCAAGTACATGAGAGAATATAGAAGTTCAAAGCAATCCTTTTTCAGTGATTTATAAAGTAAGCTACCAGATATGTGACTAGTCAGGAAAATACTTTCAAATAGCAACCTCAGAGGATCTCTTTGCTAGAAAAACATTTTTTTTAATTTAAAATTTTTAAAAGTTAATTTTCATGGGTACATATTCGGTGTGTAATATATTTATGGGGTACATGAGATATTTTGATACAGGCATGCAATGCGTAATAATCACATTAGGGTAAATGGGGTATTCATCACCTCAAGCATTTATTATTTCTTTGTGTTATAAACATGTCAGTTGTACTCTGTTATTTTAAAATGTACAATAAATTATAAGTTATTGTTGACTGTAGTCACCCTATTGTAGTATCAAGTACTAAATCTTATTCATCTTAGCTAACTGTATTATGTACCCATTAATCATCCCCCTTTCTCCCACCCCCACTACCCTTCCCATCCTCCGGTAACCAAAATTCTACTCTCTATCTCCACGAGTTCAGTTGTTTTAAACTTTAGCTCCCACAAATGAATGAGAATATGTAAACTTTTCCTTTCTGTGCCTAGTTTATTTAACTTAATAAAATGTCCTCCAGTTCATCCATGCTGTTGCAAATGACAGGATCTCATTCTTTTTTTGTGGCTGAATAATACTCTGTTGTGTATGTGTGCCACATTTTATGCATTTGTCTGGTGATGGGCACTAAGGTTGCTTCCAAGTCTTACCTGTTGTGAATAGACTGCAGTAAACATGAGAATGCAGATGTCTCTTCGATATGCTGATTTCCTTCCTTTTGGGTATGTACCTCGTAGTGGGATTGCTGGATTATATGATAGTTCTCTTTTTAGTTTTTGAGGAACCTCAAAACTACTACTGTTTTCCATAGTGGTTGTACTGATTTACATCCCCACCAACAGTGTTCCCTTTTTTCCACATCCTCACCAGCATTCATTATTGCCTGTCTTTTGGATAAAAGCCATTTTAACTGGGGTGAAATGATGTCTCGTTGTAGTTTTGTTTTGCATTTCTCTGATGATTGGTGATGTTGAGCACCTTTTCATATACCTGTTTACCATTTGTATGTCTCATTTTAGAAATGTCTGTTCAGCTCTTTTGCCCATTTTTTAATAGGCTTATTAGATTTTTTCATATAGAGTTGTTTGAGCCCATCATATATTCTGGTTATTAATCCCTTGTCAGGTGGATATAGGGATTCACATTCCCTTGTCATTTTGCAAATATTTTCTATCATTCTGTGGGTTGTCTCTTCACTTTGTTGTTTCTTTTGCTGTGCAGAAGCTTTTTAACTCAATATAATGCAATTTGTCCACTTTTGCCTTGGAGGCCTGTGCTTGTGGAGTATTACTCAAGAGATGTCCTGGAGCGTTTCCCCAATGTTATCTTTAGTAGCTTCATAGTTTGAGGTCTGAGATTTAAGTCTAATACATTTGATTTGATCTTCATATATGACTAGGAAAACATTTAAGGTTTCTTTGTAAACATTTTTCTAGAAATGAAAAATAGGTTATTTGTACTGCTTATTTATAGGCATGTAAAGTGCTTTACATTTTGTCAAAATGGCTACATTTAAGGCCAGAGTGCTTGACTGTCACAGGTGTAAATACTTTAGTGATCATCTGCTCAAACCTTCCATCCCAAAGAAGGAATACTATCTTCAACAACTGTGAAAGGATATAAACTTTTGCTTAAAATGAACACCTCATTGTTTTATAAGGTAGCATATGACATTGTCAGACTGTATTTTTAAAAAAATTATTCCAACCTAAGCCTTTAGGGGAAAAGAAAATCTTCCTTACGTAATTGAGCTAAAGTCGGCTTCCCTATGTCTACCAGTTTGTTTTGTGATCTCTTTCTCCCTTCCTTCAGCAGAACCAGAAAAACAGTTAAGTCAGCAACTGTGTGTCCTTTCCATCCTCTTAGTCTAGTCTACTTCATATAAATATCTCCAGTTCACCAGTGAGAACACATGGACACAGGGAGGGGAACATCACACACAGGGGCCTGTCAAGGGGTCAGGAGCAAGGGGAGGGATAGCATTAGGAGAAATACCTAATGTAGATGATGGGTTGATGGGTGCAGCAAACCACCATGGCACATGTATACCTATGTAACAAACCTGCATGTTCTGCACATGTATTCCAGAACTTAAAGTATAATAAAAAAAGAAATAAAAATGCAAGACAATATCAACTATAGAATACAAGACAAACACATTTATCATTGTGTATTGACAAAGGGCGAAATTTTCAATTAAACTCTAACAAACATGCACCTTTTTGAATCACGAGGTCAGGAGTTCAAGACCAGCCTGGTCAAGATGGTGAAACCCTGTCTACTAAAAATACAAAAATTAGCTGGGCGTGGTGGCAGGTGCCTGTAATCCCAGTTACTTGGGAGACTGAGGCAGAGAATTCCTTGAATCCAGGAGGTGGAGGGTGCAGTGAGCTGAGATCGCACCACTGTACTCCAGCCTGGGTGACAGAGCGAGACTCCATCTCAAAAAAAAAGAAAAAAAAAACAAACCTCCAGTTAACTTAGCCTTTTCCTTTATGGCATTTCAAGTTCTCCCCATCCTAAAAGCTTCCTCTAGACATGCTTTAGTTTGTTAATATTCTTTAAATTTGGACTGAATACAACACTTCACATACAAATGTGGGAGAAGAGGGTAACAAATTTTATAAAAATAATCCAGTCAGTTAGTAAACAAGCAGAAAACAATAACAAGCCCAGTTGGTCAGGGGTGGTAGGGGGAGGGTGGGCCAGTACCCAGATTGTTACAATATGTTACCTAAAATGTCCAATTTCCAGTAAGTTATAAGACATGAAAAGAAACAGGAAAATGTGGCCAAGCATAGTGGCTCACACCTATAATCCCAGCAGTTTGGGAGGCCGAGGTGGGTGGATCACCTGGGGTTGAAAGTTCAAGACCAGCCTGACCAACGTGGAGAAACACGTCTCTACTGAAAAAAAAAAAAAATTAGCCAGGGATGGTGGTACATGTCTGTAATCCCAGCTACAGGAGAGGCTGAAGCAGGAGAATTGCTTGAACCCAGGAGGCGGAGGTTGCAGTAAGCCGAGATTACACCATTGCACTCTAGCCTGGGCAATGAGAGTGAAACTCCATCTCAAAAAAAAAAAAAAAAAAAAAAAACGGAAACAGGAAAATATGACCCATACACTGAGCCGGGGACGGGGACAGAATGTAGGTAACAGAAACTGCCTCTCAGAGCAGTCAGGTGTCAGATTTAACAAAGACTTCAAAGTAGCCATTATAATTGTATTCAAAAACTAAAGGAAACTATTAAAGGAGTAAAGGGGGAGGTATGATAATGTTGCATCAAATAGACAATACCAATAAAGAGAAATTATTTTTTAAAAAGTGGAAATTCTGGAATTAAGTAAAATTACTAAAATGAAAAATTCATTAGAAGGGCTTAACAACAGATTTGAACTGGCAGAAGAGTTAGCAATTTGAAGATAGAGATTATTTAATCGGAAAAACAGAAAAAAGAATGAAGAAAAATGAACAGAACCTCAGAAAAATAGGGGGCATGCCACCATAGGTGTGACAGGATACTGAAGAAGAAGGGAGAGAAAAAGCAGAAAAAATATTTGAGGAAATAATGGCTGAAAAGTTCCCAGATTTACTGAAGAACATTAATCTGCTCTTCCAGGAAGCTCAGTGAACTCCAAATGGGATACACACAGGAGATCCACAAATAGATGAATCATAGTAAAATGCTGAAATCCAAAGACAAGAAGAAAATCTTGAAATCAGCAAGAGAAGAAGAACTTGTCACTTAATGAGTTTACCTGTATAACAAACCCGCACACATCTATCCCTGAACCTAAAATATAAGTTAAAAGAAAACCAAAACTCATCACTTACAGTGAACCTCAATAAGATTAACAGCTGACTTCTTAGCAGAACCAATAGAGACTAGTAGGCAATGGAATGACATACAAAGTGCTGAAAGAAAAAAATAAAAACTACTAGTAACCAAGAATCTTATATCCAGCAAAGTTATCTTTTAAAATGAAGGCAAAAGAAAGACATTTACAGATAAATGAAAGATAAGATAATTTGTTCCTAGCAGAATCACCTTATAAGAAGTAATAGAGGAAATTCTTGGCTGGGCGTGGTGGCTTATGCCTGTAATCCCAGCACTTTGGGAGGCCGAGGCCGGCAGATCACAAGGTCAGGAGTTTGAGACCAGCCTTGCCAACATGGTGAAACCCCCGTCTATACTAAAAATACAAAAATTAACTGGGCGTGGTGCCATACACCTGTAATCCCTGCTACTCAGGAGGCTGAGGCAGGAGAATTGCTTGAACCTGGGAGGTGGAAGTTGCAGTGAGCTGAGATTGCACCACTGTGCTCCAGCCTGGGCAACAGAGCAAGACTTCATCTCAAAAACATAAAATAAAATAATAATAATAATAATGGAAATTCTTTAGGATGAAAACAAGTGACCCTAGAAAATGATTTGAATCCATTTGAAAAAAAGCAAAGAACAAGGATAAGGATAATTAAGTAATTTAAAAAGACAGTAAAGGCCAGGTGTGGTGGCTCATGCCTGTAATCCTAGTACTTTGGGAGGCCAAAGTGGGAAGATCCCATGAGCCCAGGAGTTTGAGATTGCAGTGAGCTAGGCTGCCCTCCAGCCTGGGCAATAGAGCAAGACTCTGATGCGTAAAAATACATTAATACATTTTTCTTCTACTCTCTACTCTTAACTGATTTAAAAAGTGATCATATAAAACAGTGCATATATAATATCATTTAGGCCTATAACATATAGAAATGTAATATATTTTCCAATACAGCAAAAAGGACATGGGCGGTAGTTAAGTTGTACTGGGCTAAAGAGATTACTCCAGATAGTAATTCATATCAACAGGAACTAATGAAGAAAGCCAGAAAGATAAGATAAACATTAACAAGAGCTATAAATATATAATTACTATCCTTTGTTAGCATTTTTAGAAGACATAAAATTCTATAAAGTTATAATTTATAACAATGTATTTTGGAGTTTGTGATGTTTATTGATATGTATAACAGCAATACCACAAAAGAGAGATAAAGGGAATACAGCTATATAGGAGTAATGTTTCTGTGGCTCATTAGAATTTAGTATAAATTCTTATAGTTAAGATGTACATGGTAAGCTTAGAGCAACCACAAAGCAAATAAAAAGTAGTAAAAAATTATTGAAGTAAAATACCGTACTACTAAATATTCACTTAATGCAAATTAGAAAAAAAAAAAAACAGTGAAGGAAGGATAGAGCCAAAAAAAGCATCAGATGGATAAGACAAAAGGAAAAAAATGGCAGATGTAAATCTGTATCAATAATAATAATATATGTGACTGGATTTTAAAAGTGTTAATATATTAAATAATCCAGTCAAAAGATGGAGATTGTAAGATTGGAGTAAAAATTAAAAAGCAAGATGCAACTATATGCTGTCTTCCTTAGATTCAAATATATAAATAGATTGAAAGTCAAAGGATAAAAAAAAATACATAAAGAGCAAAAGAGAGCTGGAGTAGCAATAATAATATTAGACAAAATGGACTTTATGACATTGTTGTGAGAGGTAAAGCATGACATTTTATAATGATAAAAGGATGAATCAATTAAGATAGAGCTATAAATGTATATGCATTTAACAACAGAGCCCCAAAGTACATTAAGTAAAACCTGCCAGAAGTGAATACAGAAACAGACAATTGAACAATAATAGTTGAAAACTTAAATACACAACTTTCAATAATGGATAGAACAATTAGGCAGAAAATAAGAAAATATAAAACTTGAACACCTGCACCACCATACACCAATGAGACATAACAGACATCTATTAGGATACTCCATTTAACAACAGAATTTATGTTCTTAAGTGCATGTGAACTATTCTCCAGGATAGACCTTATGCTAAGCTAAACAAAACAAAAAGAAAAACAAAACCTACATGAATTTAAAAGGATAGAAATAGTACGAAGTATGTTCTCCAGCCACATTAGAATGAAATTAGAAGTGAAAACAGAAATTTGGGAAACTCACAAATACGTGGAAATTAGAAAATACATTCCTAAATAGTGAATAGGTCAGAGAATAAATCAAAAGGGAAATGTGTACTTTGAGATGAATGAAAATGAAGACTCAGCATACCAAAATTTACAGGATGTAGCAAAAGCTATATTTAGAGGAAAATTTATAGCTGTAAATGCGTATGTTTAAAAAAATAGATTTGAAGACAACTTTCCACTTAAAGATAATGGACAAAGAAAAGCAAATTAAACCTAAAGCAAACAGAAGGAAGGAAATAACGATTAGAAACAAATGAAATAGAGGATAGGAAAACAGTAGAGAAAAATCAACAAAACCAAAAGTTGGTTCTTTGAAAAAACTGGCAAACCCTTAGCTAGATTGACCCAGAAAATAATTACTCAAATTAGAAATGAAGGGGGCAGGCACAGTGGCTCACGCCTGCAACCCCAACGCTTTGGAAGGCTGAGGTGGATGCATCACTTGAGGCCAGGAGTTCAAGACCAGTCTGGCCAACATAGCAAAACCCCATTTCTCCTAAAAATACAAAAAATTAGCTGGGTATGGTGGCACATGCCCATAATCCCAGCTGCTCAGGAGGCTGAGGCATGAGAATTGCTTAAAACCTGGGAGGTGGAGGTTGCAGTGAGCTGAGATCACACCACTGCATTCCACCCTGGGCAATAGAGTGAGACTCTGTCTAAAAGAAAACAGAAATGAAAAGGAGGGCATTTCTCCTGACCTTCTAGAAATAAAAAGGATTGTAAAGAAATACTGTAAACAAGTGTATCCCATTAAATTCAATAACTTTGATGAAATGGACAAATTCCTAGAAAAACACAAACTACTGGTAATGATGCAAGAAGATAATCTGAATAGATCTATAAAAGCAAAAATATTCAATTAGTAATAAAAACTACCCACAAAGAAGACTCCAGACCCAGATACATTTACTGGTAATTTTTACCAAACAGTTAATGAAAAGTTAATAAACAATTATTTACAAATAGTTCCAGAAAAATAGTAAAGGGCCAGGTGCTGTGGCTCACACCTGTAATCCCACCACTTTGGGAGGCCAAGGCAGGCAGATGGCTTGAGCTCAGGAGTTCAAGACCAGCCTGCGCAATGTGGTGCAACACTGTCTCTACAAAAAATACTTCCGTATTCTGTGACGCCAGTATCACCCTAATACCAAAACCAGGCAAAGTCATCACAAAGAAAGTAAAATGCAGACCAACATATCTTACGAATATAAACACAAAAGTCCTCAACAAAATACAAGCAAACCCCATCCAGCAATGTATTTTAAAAATGAGAACAGGCACTGTGGTTCATGCCTATAATCCCAGCACTTTGGGAGACTGAGGCAGGAGGATCACTTGTGCCCAGGAGTTTGAGACCAGCCTGGATAACATAGGCAGACCCCATCTCTACAAAAAAGTTTTAAAAATTAGCCTGATGGTATGCATGTGTAGTCCCAGCAACTCAGGAGGCTGAGGTGAGAGAATCACTTGAGCCCAGGAGTTTGAGGCTACAGTGAGTGATGATGACACCACTGCACTCCAGCCTGGGTGACAGAGCAAGACCCTGTCTCTAAAAGAAAAAATTATAGTTATGTGCTACATAACAACATTTTGTTAATGATAGACTGAATATATGGTGGTGATTTCAAAAAATTATAATAGCATATTTTTACTGCACCTTTTCTATGTTGAGATACACAAATACCATTGTATTACAGTAGTCTACAGTAGTCACTACAATAACATGCTGCACAGGTTTGTAACCCAGGAGCAGTAGGCTCTACCATATAGCCTCGGTATGTATTAGGGTGTACTATCTAGGTTTGTGTAAGTACATTCTATGATGTTTGCACAGCAATATCACATAATGACACTTTGTTCTGAATGTATCCCCATTGTTTAAGGATGCATGACTGTACACCCTGACCAAGTGGGATTTATCCCAGGTGTGCAAGTTTGCTTTTACATCTAAAAATCAGTTAATGTAGTATATTGATAAGAAATTAAAAAAAAACACGTGATTATCTCAATACATGCAGAGAAAGCATTTGACAAAATTCAACAGCCTTTCATGGCAAAAAAAAAAAAAAAAAAAAAAGAATAGAAGGGAACTTCCTCAACTTGATAAAGGTCACTTATGGAAAACCCACAACTAACATTATACTTGATGGTGAAAGACAGGATGCTTTTTCCTAAGATCCAGGGAGAAGACAAAGATGTCTGCTTACACTACTTCTACTCAACATTATACTGGAAGTTCAAGCCACAGCTGGCCATTGGACAAGGACAATAAATGAAAAGGCATGTAGATTGCAAAGGAAGAAATAAAATAACTCTATTCACATATGACATAATCTTTCATATAGAACATTCTAAGGAATCCACTGAAAAACTATGAGAACTAATAAATGAGTTCAGTGAGGTTGTGGGATACAAGATTAATATAAAAAACAATGGTATTCTATATACTAGCAATGAACAATCTGAAAATGAAATTAAGAAAATCCTATATACTGAAAACTATAAAACATTGAAAGAAATTAAACAAGACCTAAATTAATGACAAGTAGTCTCATGTTCATGGATTGAAAAACAGTATTGTTTAAACGGTTGTACTTCCCAAATTGATAGATTCAGCACATTGTCTATAAAAATCCCAGCTTTTTTTTGTAGAAATTGACAAGATGATCCTAGAATTCATATGGAAATGCAAAGGATGGAGCATAGCCAAAATAATCTTGGAAAATCTTGGAAAAGTACAAAGTTGGAGGACTCACACTTTCAAACATACTACCAACCTGCAATTGTCATGACTGTGGTTCTAGTTTAAGGATAGATACATAGATCAATGGAGTAGAATTGAGAGTACAGAAGTAAACACATTATGGTTATTTAATTTTCGACAGTGATGCCAAGACAATGGTGAAATAATAGTCTTTTAGACAAATGGTGCTAGGACAATTAGGTAGCCACATGCAAAAGAATGAAGTTGGACCCCTACCTAAAAAAAAATATAGATTAATTAAAATGTATCCTTAAAATTAACAACAAAACTATACAACTCTTAGGATAAAACATACATATAAATCTTTCTGTAGTCTTGTATTAGGTTTTTAAGACTTGACACCAAAATCACAATGAAAAAAGAAAAAATACACCAGGCACAGTGGCTCGCACTTGTAATCCCAGCACTTTGGGAGGCCAACACGGGCAGATCACTTGGGCCCATGAGTTCAAGACCAGCATGGGCAACATGTTGAAACCTCGTCTCTACAAAAAATACAAAAATTATCCAGGCATAGTGGTGCACGCCTGTAGTCCCAGCTACTTAGGAGGCTGAGGTCGGAGGACGGCTTGAGGCTAGGAGGTGGAAGTTGCAGTGAGCTGAGATCGCACCAATGCAGTCCAGCCTGGGCAACAGCCAGACCTTGTCTCAAAAAACAAAAGAAAAAAATGGGCAAGGTGGACATCATCAAAACTAAAAACTTTTTTGGAGATAAGTTCTTACAATGTTGCCCAGGCTGGTCTCATGCTTGTGGGCTCAAAACAGTCCTCCCACCTCAGCCTCTAGAGTAGTCTGGATTACAGGTGTGTACTACTTCACCCAATTCAAAATTGAAAACGTTGTTCTTCAAATAACACTATTAAGAAAGTGAAAAGGCAACCCACAGAATGGGAGAAAATACTTGTAAATCATATGTCTGATGAGGAACTAGTATCTAAAATATGTAAGTACCTCTTACAACTAAACAATAAAAAGACATAGTCCAGTTTAAAAATGGAGAAAGGGGCCAGGCACGGTGGCTCAAGCCTGTAATCCCAGCACTTTGGGAGGCCGAGATGGGCAGATCACAAGGTCAGGAGATCGAGACCATCCTGGCTAACATAGTGAAATCCCATCTCTACTAAAAATACAAAAAATTAGCCGGGCGTGGTGACGGGCGCCTGTAGTCCCAGCTACTCGGGAGGCTGAGGCAGGAGAATGGCATAAACCCAGGAAGTGGAGCTTGCAGTGAGCTGAGATCCGGCCACTGCACTCCAGCCTGGGCGACAGAGCGAGACTCCGTCTCAAAAAAAAAAAAAAGGAGAAAGGATTGAACTAGGCATTTTTGTAAAGAATTTGTACAACTGGACAATTAACACATGAAATTGTTACATCATAGTCATTAGGGAAATACAAAGCAAAGTTACAAGGAGATGCCACTTCATACCTATTAGGATAGCTAAAATTAAAAAGATAGACAGTAACAAGCGTGGATGAGGATATAGAGAAATTGGAACCCCTGTACTTTGCCAGTGGGGTTGTAAAATTATGCAATCACTTTGGAAAACAGTTTGGAAGTTCCTCAAAAAGTTAAAAAGAGTTACCGTATAGTCCAGCAATTCTACTCTTAGTTATACCCCAGAGAAATGCAAACATATGTCCTCACAAAAATGTGTGTATGAATATAGCATTATGCAAAATAATTCATGAATAGCAGCATTATTCAAAGCCAAAAAGTGTGGACACCCAACTGTCCATCAACTGATGAGTGGATAAATAAAATGTTATATATCCATATAGTGTATTATTATTCAGCCATAAAAGGGAATAAAGTACTGATATATATAAAACAACATCTATGAATCTTAAAAACATTATGCTAAATGAAAGAAGTCAATCATACAAAGGTCACATATTAATCATTCTCTTTATATGAAATGTCCAGAATAGGCAAATCCGGAGAGACAGGAGCTAGAGGAATGGAGGGAAATAGGCAGTGACTACTACTAATAGGTACAAGGCTTCTTTTGGGGGTGATGAAAATATGGAATTAGGTATTTACGATTGTTGTACAACTCTGTGAGTATACGAAAAACTCCTGAATTGTGTATTTTAAAAGTATGAATTTTATTGAATATGGATTATATTTCAATTTTTAAAATCACTAATAAATTCAATTATTACTTTGAAGACTTCCAGTTCTAATAGTGATGGAGTAGGTAATTCAGATCACCAGTCCCACTGAGTACATGTAGAAAAGCTCAATGAAATGTATATATTCTATAGAATATATGTGTCTCATCTAATATAGAATTTAATCCTATATAATCTTCCTGATATCTCTGGAGATCCAACAAGATTTCTAAGAATTAGTGGGATACAGAGGAGGATGGAGGCCCAGGGAGATGAGCTCAGTGTTCAGAGCTACTTTTTCCTTTGGTGCTTTTACCCATTTTGGAGAGAGCAGTTGACAGATTACAGAACAGGGTCTGCCAAGATGGTGAACCTTATGAGCATCTCTCCAGCTTTGGTTTATGACCTCAGATTTTTTGCACCCTAGGAATATGGGTGAGCTTAGTTTTGAATCATACTGTTCTCTAAAATTGGAGTGAGGTGATTCCACTGTGCTAATTCTCCAAAGGTCCTGGCAGAAGCAATCAAATATCTTCCTTGGAAGAAGATAGTGTCATAAGCTTCAAATTATGTCTACAACAAGATTTTGAAAATAAAATGTTTAGCGAACAATCATAGATAATTAAGCACCTTAAGAGACTACACTACATGAGCAAAGATCATCAGAAACGCGCGCGCGCGCACATGCACACACACACACACACACACACGCACGCACGATCTGATAGAAACAATGGAAGCCAGAAGACAGCTTAATGATAACTTTGAAAGGATAAAAGAAAATAACTGCAAATGTAGAATTCTGTGCTTTACAAAAATATCCTCAAAGAATGCAGTGGCAAGAATAGATATCCGTGTATTTTTCCTGATCCTGATATTAGCAGCAAAAACATTCAGTCTCTAGGTTTTGCTGGTCATATGGCCTCTGCTGGTATAACACATGAAAGTAGCCATAGGTGTTACATAAAAGAATGAGTGAGGCTGTGAGGCAATAAAACTTTATTTACAAAAATAGGTGGTGAGCTAAATTTAGTCTGTGGGTCATAGTTTGCCAACCTGTGCTGTCTGCTAATCTCTGGCACAGAGTTGACATAACCTTGTGACAGTATGGTAAATATACTGATATCTTTATCAGATAAAAGTACAATGCTTCTGATTTTTCTCTGTTTATCAGGATAGAGAAAAATGTGTTACCAAATGAGTACCTACAGATCAGAGAATGAATTGTTTTGTTCTATAAGAAGACTGCATTTGGGAAAGCACATGCAGTTGAAACCTACAATAGTCTACTGTCATCCTCCAAGACACATCCATTTGGGAGACATACTGGAGAGTTAAATGGGAATATAATAGGAATTGCTACCTATATGTCTTTTAAGCCTTGGATGGTGGCACTGATCGCTGTAATTACCTTGATGATATTTGGGTTGGGGGAGCTCCAAAACTTCCATTGGCTCTTCCTTCTCTAACTCCATGGGTCTGAGAGTCAGTATTGCAAAAGATATCTGTTCATTAATATACACTAAGGATTCAGGAATGTAACCTAAATTAGGGGTGGGGGTCCAACCTGACTCACCAGGATGTGGACTCTATTAGAAACTCCATGTATCACCTGACTTCCATAAGTCCCCACCCTGACCCGCAGTAACATCCTGGATCACCAAACGTTAGACACTTGGAAAATGGGGAGAGTCTGGTATTTGTTACTGTTTTAAGGAAGAGGGGCCAGGTGCAGCGGTTCATGCCTGTAATCCCAGCACTTGAGGAGGTCAGGGTGGGAGGATGGCTTGAGCTTAAGAGTTTGAGACCAGCCTGGATAACAAAGCAAGACCCTGTTTCTACAAAAAATTAAAAGATTAGCTAGGCGTGGTGGCACGTGACTGTAGTCCCAGCTACTAGAAAGGCTGAGGCAGGAGGATTGCTTGAGCCTGAGAGGTTGAGGCTGCAGTGAGCCTTGATCAAGCCACTATACTCCAGCCTGGGTGACAGAGTGAGACCTTGTCTCAAAAAAAAAAGTTTTGAAAGCAACTCACAAGTAGAACTTAACTTTAGTTTTATTTTTGAGATGGGAGTCTTGCTCTGTCGCCCAGCAGGCTTGAGTGCAGTGGCGCAATCTCGGCCCGCTGCAACCTCCACCTCCCAGGTTCAAGCAATTCTTCTGCCTCAGCCTCCCGAGTAGCTGGGATTACAGGAGCATGCCACCATGCCTGGCTAATTTTTGTATTTTTAGTAGAGACAGGGTTTCACCATGTTGGCCACATCTTGTCTCTAACTCCTGACCTCATGATCTGCCAACCTTGGCCTCCCAAAGTGCTAGGATTGCAGGCGTTCACCACCGCGCCCAGCCTAGAACTTTTTTTAATATAACTTTAAATATACTTTTAATTCAGACCAAGCCTACATAATATTTTTTATAGTCCCCAAGTTAAAATATATGTTTATGTTTTGGAACTTCTAAATAAAACTATTCAGTTTATTTTAGAATCTGGTTAATAGTTACTTGATAAACATCATTTTTCAGGCTTTTCCTCCCTCTGTTACAGTACCTTACTCTCAATATCTTTTTTGTATTTCTTAGCTTTTTTCTCTTTCCGGTCTTTTGATCCTCTCCCCACAGTCTGGCATGAATGTTTTTATCTTGCCATACTTATCATGTTCTGAAGTCTACAGATGTTCATGGTTTTAAAATGTGAAATGAAGGGTACTGTGTTCTGCTTTTACTTCTTTTAAAACTGCTTATTATGGAAAATTTCAAAGTAAACAGAATAGTATAAATAAACAGAATGGTATGATTAACTCTCATGTACCCAACTATACCAACTATATCAACATTTTGCCATTCTTTTTTCATCTGTACTTCTACCTACTCCCCACTCATCCACTCAGTAATTTATTTCTACATTTTTTTCTTAAGGGAGATTTACATATATTAAAATGCACAAATCTTTGCTATGTCCACCCCGTTTTAAAGTATATGTTTCATTATTACTCAGGTATGGTGAGGAAGAGATGACTATCATAAAAAAGATAGTTATACTCACTGATCCCTAGAGAAGGGAGCACACAAGGATGTACCGATGTGGGTCAGGAGGAAAATGTGGGCAAGAACTTTTATTGTGGCTTTGGTGGTAAGGAATGGGTGAGGCAGGGTAAGGAGGTTTTAAGATTGGCTAGTTTGAATAATTTCAATGGACTCTGGGGCATAGGTTCTATCTCTAATTGTCTGATACCTGGCCCTGGGATGATTGGGATAGGGAAATAGCCCTGGGTGTGATGAGAGCCTTGTAGAAGAGTTGGTTGGTAGCGTGAGTCTGGATTGATTGGAATGCATATGAAAGGTGGACTCAGGCGAGTTGTTTGCCATCCCTAGGAATTAGCTATCCCTGAGAGAGGCAGTTCTTCCAGGGCTAGCAAGGCCCGAGAGGTCAAAGCATCAAAAATACAGAATAAAAAGACATGATTAATAAACGCCCTTATCACAATATAGGACATTTCCATCTCCCCCATAAAGTTTCTTTGTGTCCCTTTTCAGTCAATTTCCACCATCCTCTAGACAACCACTGTTTTTATTTTTTTCCACTGGAACTTTATTTTTTTCTAGAACTTTATATAAAAAAAGACTACATTATGTGACCATTGTGTTCAGCTTCTTTTGCACAGCAAAATGTTATACATACATGTTGCCTGTCTCAGTAATTTGTTCCTTTTTATTCCTGAGCAGTATTCCATTGTATGAATGTACCACAATTTGTTTGTTTATTCTCTTGCTGATGGACATAAACTTCAGTTTTTATTATTGTACATAAAGCTACTATGAACATTCATCCTTTTGTTGACATGTATTTTCATTTCCCTTGAGTAAATATTAGGAGTGGAATTGATAGGTCAAAAGGTTGCCTGTTTAACTCTAAGAAACTGCCAGTTTTCTGAAGTAGTTGTACCATTTTATTCCCAAAAAGCAATTTATAAGCATTTTGATTACTCCACATCTTCACCAATATTTAGTGTTGTTAGTCTTTTTACTTTTATGTTGTGCTTTAAAAAAGAAAACTTCATAAAACCCTAAATTTAGGGTTTAAACTGATAGAAACACTTCTGTCAGTTTCTCTGACACTTGTATATTTTTAATCTCTTTTATCATTTTCTAGATAATTTGTCAGTTGCCTGAAAATGCTGCTCTGTTTTGGCTAGTGCCCACAAGCCAAATAGATTTACTAATCTCTCTTTCTTACACACACACACACACCCCCACCCCTCATAATCCAACAGGTATTTATCATTTTTTTCTCTAAAGTATTATGCTAAATTTTGTGGAGGCACTTTTTAGAAATATAGTAAACACATTAACCGTACTCAGAATGGGAAAGGGAAATACAATCCAATAAGTAAAACACATAGTAGAATGTGATACATGCTCCAAAAGAGGTAAGAAGGAAGACACTTTCAGATCTTGGAGCCTTGAAGGATATGCATGATTTTTATAGATGGTGATGATAAAGAAGGGCTTCACTGATGAAAAGAATAGTGTGTTTTTGTGCCAGACTGTTAGTCTCATTCGGTCATACTTCAGTAATAAATTAGGCTCATTTAGATGGAACTGACCTGAAATTTCTCTCTTATCTTCCACAGACTGTTTCCCTAGGCATTTTGGGCATCTTTGAGATTTCTAAAGGTACTGTCTCTTTGAATCCTCATAGGACTATTCTGGGACTTGGCTTCATCAATTATTTTTCCTTTTTCTTGATTCTTCTATTTCATCTTCACTAAATTCTTTCATTCCACCTATGTATGTATTCAAGTCTGCCTCCCTCCCTCTGACATTGTAGGAGAAAAAAGAATTATTTTCTCAATCCTGTTATCTCTGTTAAGCTTTCATCCTGTTTTTCTCTCCTTTAACTTCAGTAGTATTCACTTAATGCTTCCACCTCTTAACATCACCAGTTGTTCAATCTCTTGCAATCTGAATTTGGTAAGGAAAATGTGGTTCATGTATACAGTGGAGTACTATTCAGCCGTAAAAAAGATGAGATCCAGTCATTTGCAACAGCATAGAGGGAACTGGAGATCTTTAAGTGAAATAAGCCAGGCACAGAAAGACAAACATTGCATGTTGTCACTTATTTGTGAGCTCTAAAAAGCCCGCAACCACTTTTCTGATTTTTTTTTTTTTTAAAGGAGAATTAACTAGCATCTCCTGGTCAGTAAGTCTAATACTTTTTACCTTAAGGTCAGATTTTTGTGGCCTATCTATAGCCACTGTTAGCCATGTGTTTCTTCTTGATGGTCTCTCCTTCCTAGGTTTCTCTTGATTCTCCTGCATCTGCCTTGCCTGACTCTTCTTCCATCCCTTCTGACAGTGTTTACCAAGGATTTCCCTTGGCCTGCTTCTTTCCTTGATCCTCATTTAAACCTTTCCCTTCAGCTGCACACCTCTTCTGCTTTTCCAACTCTACTGCTATTCCATTCTTCAGTTGCTTGTTAAACATGGCCCACCATCACCTCAAATATGATGTTTAAAATGTCCCCATTTTTTATCGAACTTAAGTTTCTTCCTGTGGATCTGTTGCTAAGTACCCTCATCTTTCCGATCACCTAGAGGTAAAACCTCAACATTTCTTTGAATTTTTTCCCCTTCTGTTTGCCACATCTAATTAGTTGCCAAGTCTAATAATTTTAACCTCCATGACATCTCATTTCTTTATTTTTCCCCATTTCTTTTTTTTTATTATTTAATTTTAGCTTTATTATTTAATGAACTCCCAAGCACTCAGATTCCCATTTCTACTGTGACTATTCTGATTCAGGCCCTGATTTCAGTCAGTCTTTTGCAGTGACTCTCCCACAAACTTCCTAATGTAGAATTGTAGAAAGAGCATGGGCTCTGCAGTCAGATAGACCTAAGTGCTAATTGTGAAGATGGTCCTTCTGGCTGTCTGACTTATAGAAACTTATTTAATCTTACTTTACAGATGAGAAAGTTTAGGCACAGAAAAATTAGTCATTCCAGTTCAGTCACAGAGAAGTTAGTCATTTCTACCTCATCAATGAAGTATGCAGTTCTGAAGGGTAAATGGGACAATGTGTGGTTAGTGAGAAGGTACTCAGAAAAATATTATTTCTCCCTCCCTTACTTTTGATCTCTTTACAACCCATTAATAGATTAATATTCTTTAAGTATAACCTTCATCATATGAGACTCTTGTTCTTCAGTGGTTCCGCATTGTCTAATTTTCCATAATTCTTAGCCTAGAATTGTATACTATCTATCAATTTGTGTCCACCTCCCTTTCTGACCTTATTTCTCCCCACTTTTCACAAATATCGCTTTGAACCAAACCAAACCACTAGCAATGCCCTATAGCAGAATGACTGAGAACATGAATTCCAGAAGCATCTAAATCCAGTTCATGTACTTACTTTGTGCCCTTGAGCAAATTATTTAATGTCCCTAAACGTTTCCTATTCTGGGGAAGGGGAGCAGGATAATTATAGTGCCTACTGCCTTGGGTTGTTGGAAGGATAAAGTGAGACCAAGTATATAGTGTTGAGAGCAGTCACTGTTGGTAGTAGTAGTAGTAGTAGTTGATGCTTTTGTTATTTGTTTCTCCCATTTCCATCTTCACATTCACGTTCTTTTCTCTGCATGGAATGCATTTCTTCTCCTTTGTACCTGACTACATTTTATCTATCTTCAAAGATCTTTCGTGGTTCTAGTCACCACCCTCCCCTTTATCTTTCAACTTCATCATTCCTTGCCTCTTTTAGCTTAGAATGCTTATTACCTTCATATCCTTATCTGTTTTATCTCTTTTATAAAAGACTAGAAGTGCCTTGAGGATGGAACATGTAATTCAATTTTTGTATCTTCTAAAGCATAGCATCTTACACAGAACCAGGCCAGAAAGTATTTACCGAATAAATATATTAATTTACTGAAACCAATAGCCCTTTGTTTCCAAGGGATTTATTCTTACTTCTTTAGGAACTTTTGCAGAGCCTCCATAAACCATTGGTACATTTTCAGAAACATTGAATTTTGTTATCAACATGCCATCCTTGGGTTCAAGAAGACTAAAGAAAAGACATTGTAGCAGAAGGCAATAATAACAAAAGCAAAACAAAACAAAAACTGACCAGGTGACACTGCTTTGGATTCAGCAAAATTATTGTTTTTCTACACTGGCTCTCATTTGTTACTGTTACAAATACTGTACACCAAATATTATAGTACCTAGAATAGTGCCAAATTAAGCATTTTTGGATAATAGTGGATCTAAAATCTGTTTTACTGAAGTAAAAAAAAATAGCATAAATAGCTAATACATTAAAATGTGGTTAATATCTAGTTCAGTTTGTTAAAATGAGAAATTATTCTTAAGGAGTGTCACCTTCTTATATTGTGGGCAGATGAAGTATTCTCTTGATAACTTCTCAAGGTACAAGCCACAGAACCTGGGAAGTGGGTGGGGGTGGAAGTGGGGGAATCTCTAGAATTTCTTCCCCACAGTGATTTAGCACAACGCCAGCCTGTCCTTCATCAAAGGTGTACTGTGTTCTTGTTAAAGGAGGCTTATGCTTTTTAAAGGCTTTTATGCCTTTAAATATTTTTGGTCATTTTGAAATAATTTATAAGTGATATACTATCATTATAAAGAGTGTTCTGAGGCTGAGGCAAATGTTAGAAATTTAAGAAATATTTAATTTACATATATGTATTTTTTATTTCTTAAATAGGTATTCATCAATACACTAAAATGGTAATATTTTTCCATTGAATAATGGCTACACCTTACTTGACTTAAAAAGCTAAGGTTTTTTTAGTTATAATACAGAATATTATTTGAGGTTTTTGGTAAGGTAAACTTGTTTTATATACTTTGGGGTGTGATTTATGTAACCTATTCATTTGCCAGGTGGTTTTATTCTTGAGACCTATATTAAGAATTTCCTTTTTTAGTACAGGCCAGTTCTCCCTTACTCACTACTGAAAAGGGGTGGGGAGGGAGGCTGCAAAACATAATTAATGTATAGACCAATTAGATAGATTTTTAAATTGTGAAATTTTTTTTTTTCTTTACTGATATAACACTTGGAAGCAATGTTGAATAGAGACATTTAATTTTCTATTGTCATAGTAAAAATCTCAAGGAAATTGAGAGCAGGCAGCTTGGGCACCAAAGAAGTTTAAGAAAATGTTATTTAAGCACTTTCTGCTGAACTAGGGGAATAAATACTTTTTTGTGATATGTGGATTCTTGTGTTTTTGTAACCGTTTAGGGAAGATGTTCTGCTGTAATGGCTGAATATAAGTTGCAGAGATTTAAGCCCGCCCTTATATTAATATTCCACCTCATTAACTTAATTGTTAGGGCGTTTACACTTCAGTGATTTAAATAAAATACTCTAAATGTGATTCTTTTGTCTTCTCTTTCCCTCTGTCTCCTGTTTGAGGTCTAGATGATTATGTATTTAGTTTTGTGTTTTCATGTAGACCCTGTTGTTCTATTAAGCGTAAGATGATGATGAAGGGAAGCTATTGTATAACTCTTATGCTGCTAAAGCCCTGGAAGATAAGGGAATGTATTTGTGAAAATAAAATGGTCACTTCTTCAGCTGGTGTTTTATCATTTTTACCTTCCAGTGTTATTCAGAGGACCAGGAACTTTATAGCTATAAGACTATTCTGTTTTGGAGTTCAGATTGCTGATTATATATGAGCTTTCACACATATCCAGTGATATAACCCTAGAACCCAGATAAGGGAAAGTTTTGTTTAAAAGTAAGCTATGTTTGTACTTAAAAATGTTTCCTAAGCATTTTCAGCAAAAGTAGGATTATTCGATGAATTTCCAAGCAAAGTCACCTTTACAAATACTTGCACCTACTTGCAAATAGTAGACATATTTATGCAGTAAGTTTTTTCTAAATGATTTGCTGCCAGTTGTGAGCATTCCTTAGCACTGTCTATCCCAAATGCAAGTTACATGTCTTTGTTAAAAATGTAGAGAAAGGCCAGATGCAATGTCTCATGCCTGTAATACCAGCACTTTGGGAGGCCAAGGCCAGAGGATCACTTGAGGCTGGGAGTTGAAGACCAGCCTGGACAACATAGTGAGGCCCTGTCTCTACAAAAAGAAAGACACATGCACACGTATGTTTATTGCGGCACTATTCACAGTAGCAAAGACTTGGAATCAACCCAAATGTCCATCAGTGACAGACTGGATTAAGAAAATGTGGCACATATACACCATGGAATACTATGCAGTCATAAAAAAGGATGAGTTTGTGTCCTTTGTAGGGACATGGATGCAGCTGGAAACCATCATTCTCAGCAAACTATCACAAGAACAGAAAACCAAATACCGCATGTTCTCACTCATAGGTGGAAATTGAACAATGAGATCACTTGGACACAGGAAGGGGAACATCACACACCGGGTCCTATTGTGGGGAGGGGAGTGGGGGGAGGGATAGCATTAGGAGATATACCTAATGTAAATGACGAGTTAATGGGTGCAGCACACCAACATGGCACATGTATACATATGTAACAAACCTGCACGTTGTGCACATGTAACCTAGAACTTAAAGTATAATAATAAAAAAGAAAGAAAAAATTAGCCAGGCACAGTGGCACATGCCTGTAATCGTAGAGAGTCGGGAATCTGAGGCACGAGGGTCACTTGAGCCCTGGAGTTTGAGGCTTGTAAGGGGCTGTGATCGTGACCCTGTCTCAAAAAAAAAAAAAAAAGAGAAAAGTTAATTTTTCAGGGAAATGAAGCTTTTATGTTGTCAAGCATTTTTCATTTTATAACAGTATTTAATTGTGAATATATGTTGTTAAATAATTCTATGAAGTATCTGTTTGACCCATTTAAGTTGAGCAGTGAATTTCTGTTTTACCTAAGTTCATTTGTGAGGTATTGGTGTTCATTTCTAACTATTTATTTTATTTTGCAGCTCACCAGCGACTGGAACCAGCAACTCTGTCAGGGATTGTAGGATTTATCCTTAGTCTTTTATGTGGAGCTCTGAATTTAATTCGAGGCTTTCATGCTATAGAAAGTCTCCTGCAGGTACTGTGCTATTTTTGCAATTTCAGGTGACTGTGCCTGTTCATTCTACTTGTTACATAATTGATTTAAATTGGATTGGGTATTAGTATAATTTACAGTGCAAGCTCAAAATCTGTGTTTTTTTTTTTATAGCTGCTTTAGCTTCCTTTCTTCTAAAAGCACTGGTTGGCTTCTTTGATTCCATCATCACATGTTTATTTATCATCTGCTCTTTAGGAGGCACTATAGGCACTCTGGGGACCCCAAGATGTGTGTGACATAGGCCTTGCAGTCTCCTAACTGAAAGTTGAACTGGGAAGGCAAGGAAGTAATTGCCAAATACACAGAGTTGGGAAGGGGGAGAGGTCAGTATAATCAGGATTGGAGAAGGAAGGTTTTGTGGAGGAGAGTTGAGCGGGCCCTGGAAAGATCTGACCAGACAGACAGCAGTGGAAGAATGAAGAGGGCACACATGGGCTGTGTTTGTACCACTTCTGCGTATTCCCTACTTAGTTCATCTGCTCCTTTTTCTTTTTTTTGTTAGTGGCTTCTTAAAACTTGAGCTTCCTGGAAAACCACAAATTTATTCAGATATTTCTAGCTATTTCATTTTCAAGTGGAGTTCTTTTCAGAAACTATAGCTATCAGAATATACTAATTTTTTCTCTTACACTTTTTGTAAACTTTTTGAAATTTTCTTCAAGGTTAGCACATTTGAGACTGCACAGCTTTCCTTTCCTGTATTTCTATTCACTTTCTCTGAAGAACTCTTGACACTCCCACATTATAAATCAGTCCTCTTTCGTTGGTCAGCATTAAGTACAGAATACCATTTGTAAAAATCCACTCAGCATACTTTATATTCTGTTTTTAAATTGCTGTTACTTTGGGGAACCCTCGGAGGGTATCTTTCTGCATCTGTTTAGCCATGTAAAGCCAACAGCAGATGACATCACAGGTTCCAGCAGCAGAGCTGTTCCTAAAGGATATGTTATGACTTCCTAATTCCTCTTCCAAACACCCTTTGCCTGCAGGTTAAAGCTCCTCTCCCCTTTTAGGCACAGGACAGCCAGCTGCCTTCCCTTGGCCTATTTCTTATCCACGTGCCAGGTCAGATTTATTCCAGCAGAAGGAGTTCGGTTTTCAGCTGTTTAGATTACCTAACAAAAAGAAGAAAGAAAGGCAATTTGGAGATTGCTGATAGAAAAAGCTTATAAATAAGATACTCTTTTTTTTTTTCTTTTTTCTTTTTTTTTGTACTCAACATAGTAGAAATAACGATAGTATAGGGGTGTGAAGAGTTGTTGGTGAAGCAGGCTTGGGCTTGGGTAGAGAAAATATTGACCACCGCAGAGCCTCACTATCTTTGACTTATAAAACAGTATACAAGTTATGGAACCTGGGGCTTAGACTGCATTACCTTTAAGTTAAAATTCAGACAAGGCTATTGTATTTCACAAAACCAGTTTAAGGGAACAGTAATTTATTTCAGCCACTCAGATCTTATATCCCTCCTCTTCTTGGGCTGATTTCTTTTTTTCTCCTCTGATTTAAAACTTAAAAACTGAGGAAAGTAGTATAAATTACAGCTTTTTGCTTTTGAGATACTGCAACAGGCTAAAGCCTACCTTGTTTCTTAATTGTTCCTTGTCTTCCCTCTGATCAGTAATGTCTCTGGCTCATTGCAATTGATAGAGTTTTAGGTTTCAGAAGAACAATAATCTGATTAATTACCACTTAAGTGTAACTGACTGACAGCTCTGAGATTTCTCAGCCTATTACATTTTTAAAAGACGACTTTACAGACCATGAATATAGATAGAAAATCCTCAACAAAATACTATCAAATTGTATCCAACAATGTGCAAAAATAATTAACACCACAACCAAGTAGAATTTATCCCAGGTATGCAGGGCTAGTCACTATTAGAAGCCAATTAATCCATCACATCAACAGGCTAAAGAAGAAAAATCACATGATCATATCAGTAGGTACAGAAAAAGCATTTGACAAAATCCAAACCCCATACATCATAAAATCTTGGAGCAAACTAGGAATAGAGGGAAACATCCTCAATTTGGTAAACAGCATCTATTGAAAGAACCTACAGCTAACATCATCTTTAATGGTGAGAAACTGATGCTTCCCCCTAAGACTAGGAACAGGGCAAGGATGTCCCTACTTACCACTCTGTCCAACGTCATACTGGAAGTTCTAGTTGATGCAATAAGATGAGAATAGGAAATAAAAGATATACAGATTAGGAAGGGAAAAATAAAGCTGTCTTTGTTTACAGATGATGTGACTGTATAATATTGTTGATTCTTTTTCTATGTAGAATATGCCCCATGTGTGCAGCACCACACCCAGCTGATTTTGTATTTTTAGTAGAGATGGGGTTTCACCATGTTGGTCAGGCTGGTCTCGAACTCCTGACCTCCAGTGATCCACCTGCCTTGACCTCCCAAAGTGCTGGAATTACAGGTGTGAGCCACCTTGTCCAGCCTCACATGCTCTTAACACTCAAGAAATTACAAAGGACCCTGTGTCAACACCAGGGTCAATGACCAAATGGAACAAAACAAAAAAGATCAGATACGGAAACAAGAGTCTCCTAGCATCTTTATTTACAAGGGTTTTAGGAGCTCTTTGTCAGAAATCAGGGGCAGAGGAGAGAAGAAAAATATGTGGAACTCTCTGCTTAATTTTCTGTAGACCTAAAACTGCTCTTAAAAAGTCTATTTTAAAAATCCATCATTAAAACATAGACTTTCTCCATAATAAGAAGTTGGAGGGGCCGGGCGCGGTTGCTCACACCTATAATCCCAGCATTTTGGGAGGCTGAGTCAGGTGGATCACGAGGTCAAGAGATTTAGACCATCCTGCCCAACATGGTGAAACCCCATCTCTACTAAAAATACAAAAATTAGCTGGGTCTGGTGGCGCGCGCCCATAGTCCCAGCTGTTTGGGAGGCTGAGGCAGGAGAATTGCTTGAACATGGAAGGCAAAGTTACAGTGAGCTGAGATCACGCCACTGCACTCAGCCTGACAACAAAGTGAGACTCTGTCTCAATAAAAAAGAAAAAAAGAAGAAGAAATTGGAGGAAAACTGGAAAGGGAGGAATGTTCTCACTCTGGGCTTTGATATTCTTTAGTTAGGTATTGCTCCACTTGGCAGTTACAGTAGAACCGGTTGTGCCCAGCCCATTCTTAGGAAGCAGTAGATTGGGCCTTCTCTTCCTGTGGAGGGACCGAGCCTTCCCCTGCACACAGGCCAGGTGAGGATATTAGAGTCCCCGCCATAATGGAGCCTGAAATCAGGAATTCATGTTTCAAGGTTACATGTACAAATTTATGCCTTCTCAGAACAATGGCCATTTTGAGAAAGCCAGTGAGAGACAGCCATACCAGGTCCTCTGGCCTAGCACCCACCAGTCCCTGCCAGCTCAGCCCAAGTCTCCTCATCTAGGATAGCTTGGTGGAACAACAATATATTTTAATTTGCATAAAGAAACTCTAGAAAGATAAGAGACTAATGAAGATGTTCGGAACTGGACAGATGGAAAATTGGTGGGAATGAGACTTTTGCTGGTATATATTTATATGTATCTTTTATATATTATTTTTAATTTTTGAATCATGAATATTTCACTCACATTTTAAATAATATTTATTAGCACCTGTTATGTAAGCAGAGAAAAAAGACAACTTTTGTTAACTTAATTAGTAGATTTTTAAGCAACAAACATTTCAAGCAAGTAAAGGTAAATATGTTTGTGGGGGAGCCTGAACATTTTACAGGGCATTGCAACTTCTTCCTGCCCCATGTTAGATTTCAGTTTTCCTAGAAACTTAGAGATTTTTGTTGTTGTTGTTGTTTTTTATTTAAAACAGTTCGTCACAACTATGGTGGTGGAGTGTGAAAGAAGCATGGGGTATAAATTATGAATGGGGAAAAGGTTAGAGTGGTCTTTATTAGTAGGTCATTTATAATTTGGGAACTCTGTGTATAGGCTTGTATGTTTCTGATGGTGGATACAGAATCTTTTCTTTTGTCTTAGACTAAATTACTCCAACATTTCTTACTTAGCTGATTCAAGGAACAGTGAATTGGTTTATATGGGATTCTTAGCTATCTAGAAAATGAGGGCATTGGTACCTGCCTCTGTGTTCCCTTAGCATTTAAAGTCTGTTCAGCCATAACCCACCTGAAGTATTCCACGTACGCTCATTTAGTAGTTGAGGTTCCTGAGAGTGATTCTCAGAGGAGCAAGAAACAACAGAATACAAAGTTGGGGATAATATAGTCCACAAGTAGTTTGTCACTCATAGGTAGTTTTAAAAGATTTTCCAGCAAATTCTGATCCTCTCACCTAAATGAAAATCAGTACCTTTGCAAATCCACTTGACCAAAAGTAGAAACTCCCGTTGTTCCAGTTATTGAAGACTTTATATCTGCATTGAGTACGATGTTGTGGTAAGTGACGGGTGCTTGGAAATATTTTTCCTTTCCTTTTCCCACTGTGAAGATAAATGAAGGAGCACTATATTAGTGTTAGAATTATCTGCCTTGTAAAGATTCTGTGTCCTAAAAGATGGAATGGATGATAAGTGAACAAAAGGAGAAAATGAAATGTCAGAATGTAAATGGATACAATGATAAACTTAAGAGCTTTAAACCAGATAGGTTCAGGAGTGCAAACTAGAGTAATTTTCCAAGTACATCCTTAGCCCGACTTAACCTGAAAGAAAATACATACAAAATTGGGAACCAGAGGTCTCTTACTTTTAATTTTCCCTTATTGAAGTCTGTTTTATCATTGTTCACAACTTATATTGGATAAAAGATCCTTTTTATCTTCACTAAAGCCATTAGTCTTAAGACATACTCTTAGCCTTCTTTCTGGTTGATCATTACATTTTCATTAGGAATAATCTCAAATGTCACTCTAGATAATTTTTGGTTAGTAAAGGTTGAACTTTCTGAGGTGGTCTGCTCTGAAGACTTGAGTGTAAATCCCAGGACACAGGACTTAAAGTTTTATCTATTTTGAAGTTACCTACAGTGGTGTTACTCATATCACAGTGGTGGTAGGAGAGGGGGAAGGGCAGTACCCCAGATTGAGTGGGCTTACTGCTTCTCTGATACTTGATTTAAGAGCAAAGGACTTATTTGGGAATTATAATTTTAGATCTGACTGAAAATATGTCATGTATTTCCTGAGTGTGAGTAATATATAGACTTTAAAGATTACTTTTTTAAAGCCATGAATTCTAAACACTCTTTTCGAATGCTAGAAATGGCTGCTACATTTATCTCTAGTATCTTGAGGCTCATTTAAATTTGAGGACCCACATGAATCAGCATTCTTATATATTATTAATGGTGTTTGAAGATTCAGCACAAGTTTGTTTCTTCCAGATTATTAACTGCCTCATAGGGTGATAGCAAGGGATTTATTCAAATATGTAGCACTGAAGTTCTTCTTAGTATCTAAGTTTAGACTGAGGAGGCTTAGGATGGGTATAGTTTTTTTAAGTTCATAAGTTTATTTTGGTGTCCACAGTAATATATAAATTAGAGTATTTTCACTTCCTAACTTTGCTGAGTTTAGAGATGGTAATAAGTTTCTTGTGAATTGATACCTTATGAAGGCATAAACTTGGCTTATATTACATGTATTTCTTTAAGGATCAACCTTGAAATGATTACATTAATTAGGCTAATACCAAACTGAAAGTAATTTGCGTATGGCACATTAGAAAACAAATGGAATCTTCTGATATCTCAGTAGAAATTCTGGCCTGGAAGTTAAAATACCTGGGTCCCATCTGCTAGTAACTAACTTTGTGACCCTACATGGGTTGTTTTACCTTCTTGTATCTCATCTTGCAATTCTGCAAAATGAAGGTTTTAGACTACATAAGCCCAGGGACCATTTCTTAGGTCTTAGGACAGGCAGTCTAAGATTTCTCTGATTCTAAAATTGTTTGTAAAAGCTTCTACAAAGCAGAAGTCATCAACTTGCTTTTATTTCTTATCTTCTTTCCTATAGACTTGTTAATACCTTTTAAAGAAATTATGTCCCTGCTGGCCAGGCACGGTGGCTCACGCTTGTAATCCCAGCACTTTGGGAGGCCGAGGCAGGTGAATCGCGAGGTCAGGAGTTCAAGACCAGCCTGGCCAAGAGACCAGCCTGGCCAATATGGTGAAACCCCATCTCTACTAAAAATATAAAAATTAACTGGGCGCAGTGGCAGGGGCCTGTAATCCCAGTTACTTGGGAGGCTGAGCCAGGAGAATTGCTTGAACCCGGGAGGCGGAGGTTGTAGTGAGCCGAAGATCACGCCATTGCACTCCAGCCTGGGCGACAGAGCAAGACTCCATCTCAAAAAAAAAGAAAAGAAATTATGTCCCTGCTAATACTTAACAGAACTTTTTCATTTATTTAGTGACATATCTATGCTAAGATGTGGTGTCTACTTTCATTCAAAAGAAATAAAAGTATTTTTTCTGATTATATGCTAATTCATTGTTAAAGAATTAGGGGATCATACAAGACAGTGCCGTGAAATAGAAGATAATAAAGATTAAATAACATTAAAAAATGGAGAAAGAAAATAAAAAAGTTATAAATAAATAAAAATAACATAAAAAAGAATTGGGTGAAATGTATAAAGAATAAAATAAAAATTATCCCCAGATTTTCATATAGGCACATATATCCGTTATGTCCTTTTTTTCACTTAATATCAAAAAGTAAATGTTCCCTAATTATTATAAACATTTTAATAGTATCCTCCTAATACATTGTGTGGCTACTATATGAGGCTTTTGTTTACCTTCATCCTCATCTTTTTTTTTCTTAAAGAGACAGGGTCTCGCTATGTTGGCCAGGTTGGTCTTAAACTCCTGGCCTCAAACAGTTCTCCCATCTTGGCCTCCCAAAGTGCTAAGATTATAGCATGAGCCACTGCCCCTGGCCCCATCCTTATCTTTAAAAGAAAATTTACTTTATTTCTTTTCAGAGCAATACATTGGTACTCTAGTATCCCCTAAAGGTGAATAGTGACATTCATAAAGATTCGTATTGGAACTCCTTACCTCTGCCCTCTTCTTCCCCTCCTCTGCCTTTCTCCCTGTCTCTGTTTCCCCAGCACTGTCCACCCCCACTTTTGTCCCTGCTGCTGTCCTCTGCCCACCTTCCAACCTCTGGCTATTCCTTCACCTACATTTCATCTGCGCTTCCCTACTGGCTCGTTTCCCTCAGCCCTGCTGTTCTTTAAAAAAACAAAAAAATAACAAAACCAAAAAAGCCTCTTTACATATGCTCTCTTCTGATTTTTTGAGAGAGTAGAATATGTTTGTTGTCTTGTTCCTTTGCCCTCTATTTCTTAGTCTACTATGATGTCTTTTCTACTCCTGTAATTCTCTTAGATATCCACCATTAAGCTCACCAGTGTCCTTTCAGTTGCCAAATACAGCAGCTACTCTTTAGAGTCGAGTCTTATGTACCCTCTCTGCCTCATCTGTCATTATGTTCTTCCTTTTAAACATTTCCTTGTTTAATTTCAAAAAATAAATTTTATTTCAGGAAACATAGACACAAAACACTGTTAATAGTTTAATGTATTTACAGTTTTCTTCTTGACAAATCTCTTATCCGTTCATTTTTGTGAAACCGTTTTCTCCCATTTTGTTTTGTTTTGTTTCCTTGTTTCTCTTCCTATTCCTCAGTTTGTTTAATAGACTTTCTTCCTCCACCTGTCCTTTATATAGTGGCATTCTCCAGTATTCTGTCCTTGGCTTTGTATTCTTCCAACTCCATGCCTTCTTCTTGGTTACTTTCATAATGGCCTTTTTGAAAAAATACACATATATATACATAAACACACACACACATGCAGTAAAATATGCGCTTGAAAAATTTCAAAGCCTATAAGAGTTGATATTTTTACAGAAAAGTAATTCTCTCCTAATTTTCTTCCTCAGAGTCATCCTTCTAGGGAGATTATGTGCATATGCTAGTATATAGGTATTTATATATTTACTTATGCAATTCTTTAAAAAATTTTTATAGAAATGATAACATATTCAATACTAATTTGCATCTTTTTAAGTCTAAAAATATGTAGGAGATTATTCCACACCAGTACACAGAGACCTATTCTGTTCTTTTTAGTGGCTGCATGACTGTGTATTAAATATTTGTGTTTTCCTTTCCCTGCACCACATAACATCTTATTTTGAAATAATTCAAACTTACAGAAAAGTTTAAAGAACGGTAGAATTAACATCCACCCCATATACCTACCTACCATTTTCCTTCTCTTTCTTTTTTTTTTTTTTTTTTACTGAGTCATTTGAAAGTTAACATTGTAGGTATCATCTCAGTTTATTGCAAAATTGAATTCAATATGTATGTCTTAAGGGCTAAGATATTCTTTTACGTAATCATAATCCTCTTAATCACACCAAAGAAATTTAACATTGGTATAGTATTACCTAATAGAAAATCTGTATTCAAATTTCCACAGTTGCCCCCAGAATGTTCTATATAGTGTTTTATTCCTCTCTCTCATCTAGGAGCTAATCAAGAATTGAGATTTTTACTTGGTTGTCATAGGCCTTTTGTTTAACTAACTACTATTAAAATAGAAGACTGCCAAGTTAGATCTCTGGATCAAACTCTTTCCTGAAGCAGACTGAAATATCTGCTAAATATAATTATTTGGATGTCCCACTAGCAACTCCAGAATAGCATGTCCACAGTGCGCTCAATATTTTCTGCTCTTGAGTTACTTTTCTTCCTATACGCCCAACTTAGTGCATGGTATCATTCAAGCATTGCGTAAACCAGAAGCCTCTGAGTTATCTTAATCTCCTCCCTCTTTGACACAGTACATGTTAATTCCTTTGCCTTTGATTATCTTCCTACCTTGTCTACCAGGTTCAGCCTTTAAGACCAGCCTTTAAGACCCAGACTTTAAGCTTTACTCCCTTTAGGAAGCCTTCCCTGGCCTTTCTTTTTTCTCTATGCAGAATTAGATGTGTCTCCATTGGGCTCCTTTAGTATCCTCTACACACACCTGTGCCATCAGTTATTACTTTGGGTGGTAATTATTGATTTACGTATCTGCCTTCTTAATTAGAGTGACCTCCTTATTTGATGTGGACTTAACTCTCTTCTTTTTCTTTTTTTTTTTTTTTTTGAGACACAGTCTCGCTCTGTCACCCAGGCTGGAGTGCAGTGGCACAACCTTGGCTCACTGCAAGCTCCATCTCCCGGGTTCACGTCATTCTCCTGCCTCAGCCTCCTGAGTAGCTGGGACTACAGGCACCCGCCACCATGCTCAGCTAATTTTTTTGTATTTTTAGTAGAGATGGGTTTTCACCGTGTTAGCCAGGATGGTCTCCATCTCCTGACCTCGCGATCCGCCTGCCTCAGCCTCCCAAAGTGCTGGAATTACAGGCATGAGCCACTGTGCTGGCCGGACTTAACTCTTTTCTGTACTAGGGATAGTAACAAAGTACCTGGCTTGTAAATGCTTAATAAATATTTATTAAATGGAAGAATAGGCTAATAGGCAGTCTTCTCTTTATCAATTAAAGATTTTTCAAATGACGCAGACAGTAACCCCAGGGAGAGAGGAGTTAGTGAATGTTTCTGAGTATTTACTATGTACCAGTTACTTTTCTTTGTATTTGCAAATGTTATTTCACTTAATCTCTACAACTTTTAGCTTTCAAAAGAAGAAATTAAAGTTAAGTAACTGCCCCAGATTGTAAGTAAAGATTCGAACCCAAGTCTGACTGACTGTAAAAATATGCTTCTAAGTGTTTTAAAGGCATTTAAGGCTAGACGCGGTGGCTCACGCCTGTAATCCCAACATTTTCGGGGGCCAAGGCAGACAGATCACTTGAGGTCAGGAGTTCAAGACCAGCCTGGTCAACATGGTGAAACCCCGCACTCTACTAAAAAATACAAAAATTGGCCAGGCATGGTGGCGGATGCCTGTAATCCCAGATACTTGGGAGGCTGAAGCAGGAGAATTGCATGAACATGGGAAGCAGAGGTTGCAGTGAGCCAAGATCGTGCCACTGCACTCCAGCCTGGGTGATAGAACAAGACTCTGTCTCAAAATAAACAAAGGCTAGGCGTGGTGGCTGACGCCTGTAATCTCAGCACTTTGGGAGGCCGAGGCGGGCAGATCACAAGGTCAGGAGATCGAGACCATCCTGGCTAACACAGTGAAACCCCATCTCTACTAAAAATACAAAAAAAGCTTAGCCAAGCATGGTGGCACGCCCCTGTAATCCCAACTACTTGAGAGTCTGAGGCAGGAGAATCACTTGAACCTGGGAGGCGGAGGTTGCAGTGAGCCAAGATCGCACCGCTGCACTCCAGCCTGGGTGACAGCAATACTCCATCTCATAAATTAAAAAAAAAAAAAAAAAAGGAAAAGAGAAAGAGAAAAAGGGTGATTAAGAGAGTTAGAAAGTCGAAATTTAGAGAAAAAATACAGTATCCAATTGTAGGACAGTAAATTATAGTATATCCCCACAATTAAAGGTTATATAATCATTACAAATTGTGTGGTTGAGGAATATTTACTGTCTTGGGAAAGTGTTTATGATGTAATGTGAAGTACTAAAAAGTAGTATATGAAAGTATCAATCTATTTTTTAAAAGTGTATCTACATACACAGAAAAGGCTGGAAGGAAATACATGAAAAGGTTAGAAGTAATTTTCCCAGAGTTGTAGCATTTATAGGTTATATTAATTTCTTTTTTGTATAGGCTGTATTTTCCAGATTCTTTACAATGAACATGAACTTTTATAATCAGAAAAAAGGTCATTTAAAAACTAAAGGACTAAAGAAAAAATAATCAAGCAGAACTTATTTAAAGTTTTAGAATTATTACACTGGAAAGGTTTCATGTTGACCTTCCTTGTCTCTGGGGTGCAACAGGCCTGAGCATCCCAGACAGATGAGTGGTTCCTATTTTAAGATCTTCTCACTAGGATAAGCCAGCTCTCCTCTGCCTTACAGTCTGTTCTGTTGCCCAATAACCAGTGCAAAAGAAATTTTCCCTTTATACTATTTTATGAAGAAATGATAATGAGATACTCTTCTGTGTCTTGTAGAAATTTTCATCGTATAAAGAGATTTTTTTCTCTCTAAGATAAGGGCCAAATTAATGCTCCTGCCTGGAAGAGAAAAAAAATGTAATGCTCCTGTCCGGACTTTATGTTTTACTGTATAAAAACATTGAAAGAAGTTGATAATGTAGATATTTAAGAAGAACCAGAAAGGAATAGGAAAGCATGAGTTGTTACCTGTCTCCATTAGTTTTCTTTGCAGAGACATTCTATGCATGAGGTATCTTTTTCCTCTGGGTGGCTGTTTTTCTAGCATAGCATGCAAGACTGATTAGTCTTAATTTTTCTCATTGGGATTTAGCACACTCTAGTGGATAGTAGCTTTTCAGTTTTCACAGTTTTTTAGAAAATCGTATCACATTACTTTATTGGACAATTCGGTGATATACTTACTAGTAGTAAAGTTTGTCAGTATTTGAGTCAAGTAATGACCCTAGTGAGCCAGAGTAACTTTGTCAGCCACTGGGGCGTTGTACATTTGTACGTGATTTTTTTAGTAGTAGGATGAGAGGCTTTTAACAGTATGTCAGAACTTTTCCCCAGTGGTTTTCCTCTTTTGAGTGGAATGAAATTGATGGGGGTGGCCAAAATGTAGAGGAACACTTGTACCTCTACCTCACACTCTTTAGGCCTTAGAATGTGCTTTATGTTTTCATTTTAGGACTCTTGAGAATTTTTATATACCAGTGTGTGACAATTTTGACTGTGTGTAAACATTGTTATAGCCTATCTTGATGGATTGTTTCTGGAAATGGGCTCCCACCAGAAACAAAAATAATCTTTTATTTTGCTTTTGCAGAGTGATGGTGATGATTTTAATTACATCATTGCATTTTTCCTTGGAACAGCAGCCTGCCTTTACCAGGTAGGTTTTCTTCCATTTTAAAGAAACACTTTCCATTATTGTTTATTTCAGGTATCAATTCTAACAATTGATTGTGCATTTTAAATAAATTATTAAAACTCTGAGTTATTTGCTTCTCTTTTAATTTGAGCCTCTTTTAACTTTGTGACCTACATCTCCATTTTGAGTGGACATAGATCCCAGTGAATCTGATGTTAACCTTTTTCCTGTGCTGAGGCTTCAGTGGTGGTATGTCATCTGCCTGTGGTAGTAAAGACCACTCCTAGGCTGGGTGTGGTGACTCATGCCTGTAATCCCAGTACTTTGGGAGGCCGAGCTGGGCAGATCACTTGAGGTCAGGAGTTCAAGGCCAGCTAACCTTGCCTCTACTCCTCTACTAAAAATACAAAAATTAGCCAGGCATGGTGATGCATGCCTGTAGTCCCAGCTACTTGGGAGGCTGAGACAGGAGAATTGCTTGAACCCAGGAGGTGGAGGTTGCAGTGAGCCGAGATGACGCCACTGCACTCCAGTCTGGGCAACAGAGCAAGGCTACATCTCAAAAAAAAAAAAAAAAAAAGACTACCAGATTTTCTGGTGTTTGATCATTCAGCTTCCAGGTTCTGCTTATACTCTAGGCTGAGGATTTTGTATTTGGGGGGAAGTTTTTGAATAGAGAGTGGCACAGCAAAAGCAGGATTTTCTGATTCAATTTAGCAGTAATGAATAGAATGGACTATAAGAGCAGAGAGACTGGAAGCAAGGAAATGGTTTGAAATTATTACTACAGGTAGAAAGTAATGCAAGCTAACATCGTAATGGCAATGAGGATAGAAAAAAATAGACATTGAGAAGGAAGACTCACTGGGATTTGAAGACTATGAAACTTAAGGAGGGAAGAGATTTTGCACCTGGGTGACATGGAGACTGATAGTCACATTTCCAAGGCCAGAGGAGGCACACATTTGTAGGAAAGGAAGTTACCGGTTACCCAAATGCAAGAATGTCTTTGTTAAAACATGTTACAGCAAGCAAGGCATTTTGACCTAACTTTTTTTATAAGTGACACATTTTTCTAGCTTGAATTAAAAAAAATTAATATTAAGAGTCAGAACTGCAAATATAAGACTACCTAAAGTTCAGTGGACGTCTTTGGGGACATATTTTGAATATATGTATTTGACTTTTACATAAAGACATTAGACATTTTAGTTCCAGTGGCCCCATTTTTTAAAACTGCTTGATTTTTTTTTTTTTTTTTTTTTAAACGGAGTCTGGAGTGCAGTGGCGCAATCTCAGCTCACTGCAAGCTCCACCTCCGGGGTTCACACCATTCTCCTGCCTCACCCTCCCAAGTAGCCAGGACTACAGGCACCTGCCACCATACCCAGCTAGTTTTTTTGATTTTTAGTAGAGATGGGATTTCACCATGTTAGCCAGGATGGTCTCGATATCCTGACCTCATGATCCGCCCTCCTTGGCCTCCCAAAGTGCTAGGATTACAGGCATGAGCCACCGCGCCCAGCCAAAAAATTGCTTGATTTTCTTAACCATTTATATTATCTTCAGAAATTTTCTGTCAAATCTGACATTTAATAATGAATGACATTTCATGCAGGAAATGTGAAAACTTATATTTGTTAATGTCACATAGTCTTTAATTTTATGAAATATTGTATATATTTTTTTCTTTTCTTTTTTTTTTTCTGAGACAGAGTCTTGCTCTGTCACCCAGGCTGGAGTGCAGTGGTGCAATCTCGGCTCACTGCAAGCTCCGCCTCCCGGGTTCAGGCCATTCTCCTGCCTCAGCCTCCCAAGTAGCTGGGACTACAGGCACCCGTCACCACGCCCAGCTATTTTTTTTTTTTTTTTTTTTTGTATTTTTAGTAGAGATGGAGTTTCACCGTGTTAGCCAGGATGGTCTCAATCTCCTGACCTCGAGATCCACCCGCCTCGGCCTCCCAAAGTGCTGGGATTACAGGCGTGAGCCACCGTGCCTGGCCTCTTGTATTTTCTATTTTAATTTCTATCGTGTCACAAAAGGGATAATATCTCTCTTCTTTTCTTTTTTTTTTTTTTTTTTTTTTTGAGACAGAGTCTTGCTGTGTCGCCCAGGCTGGAGTGCAGTGGGGCAATCTTGGCTCACTGCAAGCTCCGCCTCCTGGGTTCACACCATTCTCCTGCCTTAGCCTCGCGAGTAGCTGGGACTACAGGCGCCCGCCACCATGCCCGGCTAATTTTTTATATTTTTAGTAGAGATGGAGTTTCACCATATTAGCCAGGATGGTCTTGGTCTCCTGACCTCATGATTTGCCCGCCTCTGCCTCCCAAAAAGTGCTGGGATTACAGGCATGAGCCACTGCTCCCGGCTAATATCTCATTTTTTAAAGTGAGAAAACTGAGGCAGTTTCAGTACTGTTCTGAGATCACATAGTCAGAAAGCAGTAGAGTCAGGACTTAACTCTGGGTCTCTGATTTTGAGTATTGTGTTCTGTCTACTATATCATGCTGTCTCTAGGCAAAATTCCTAATTCGTGTAATTTTTATAATGTAATAAACTCAGTTTTATAACTATACACATGATCTCATTTGATTTTTATCTAAAACTGAGGTATTAGCTTTAATATAATTTTATAAATAATCATTCTTGTAAAATATAAGTTTTGGTTGCTTTGTCTTAAGTAATTGTAAATGCTTAGTAATAATGGCAGAATGTATTGAGCTCTTATTTTGTGTTAAGCCTTTTATATTCATTGTACCATTAAATCCTCACAAAAAGGAGGATATACCATTATATCCTCCTCACTGAGGTATAGACAGTTCTTATAGCTTATTAGTGACTTGAACCCAGATCTCTGTGACTTCAGAGCACTTGACTACCACGCTGTAGATATGCACACCTCTGTTACATTTGCCAGAACAGCCTCAGGTAGTTTTGAGAGTTGCCTCATGGTAGAGTGGTGTCACTCAGGTGTTCTTTTACTTGAGAGAATTAAATAAATTCATGTTTTAAAAAAGAGAAGAAGAAAACTAATTTCCTTCACATTGAAAGGTATGAAACTTCCTGCTTTCTAAATATGATGAGCAGGGTGATAATAATGCTGTTTTTCCCCCCACAGTAAAACTTAAGTAATTATGTTTTACCATATAACGTGCTCTGTCTCCAGTTGTCAGGATATTTTTAAATCCTCTTTAGATCAGATCTGAAAAGCCATTACTACATTGTTTGTCACCTTTTTCATCAGGATGCAGGTGCTTATGGAAGCCCAAAGCTCAGCCTGATAGGATTAATCTTGATATGGAACATTTCAAATAGAGCAAAGGATCAGTGAAGAAACTAGAGACTATTCCTGTTCCTTCAGTGTTTTACTTTGAAAACTTGAAACTTACCGAAAAGTTGAAAAACCAGTATACTTAGAGTCATCAATTGTTAACATCTTGCAACACCTTCTTTATCTCACTCCCTCTTTATATGTGTGTGCGCATGGCGTGTATAAACAGACCATCCCCGACTGGAACTTTTTTAACTTTATAATGATGCAAAAGTGATATGCATTCAGTAGAAGCTATGTTTCAGGTACTCACATGACCATGCTGGTTTTCAGCACACTATTCAATAAATTATAGGAGACAATGAACATATTTTAATAAAACAGGCTTTGTATTAGATGATTTTGCCCAACTGTAGGCCAAAGTTTTGAGCGTGTTTAAGGTAGGCTAGGCTAAGCTATGATGTTTGGTAGGTTAATTGTATTAAATACATTTTTAACTTAGGATATTTTCAACTTATAATGACTATATCAGGATGTGACCCTATCATAAGCCAAGGAGCTTCTGTTGTTATTTGTAAAGTAAGTTTCAGACATATGTGTATGGGTAAAGTTTTTCTAATTAAACTTTTTATTTTGGGATAATTGCAGATTTACATGGCGTTGCAAGAGAGATCTTATGTACTCTTTACCTGGTTTCCCCCAATGTTATCATCTTGCAAAACTATGTAAAACAGTATCACAACCAGAGTATTGGTACTGATATAGTCAAGATACAGAACATTCCTCTCCCCACAGGGATCCCTCATGGAAGCCATATCCACTTCCTTAATCTAACCCCTCCTTAATCTCTGGCAATTACTAACAAGTTCTCCATTTCTAGAATTTTCTCATTTTAAGGACATTATATAAATGAAATTATATAGTATATAACTGGCATAGTTCAGAATGCTATAAGAAAATACCATAGATTGGGTGGCTTAAACAACAGATGTTTCTTTCTCAGGGTTCTGGAATCTGGGAAGTCCAAGTTCCAGATACTGGCAGATCACGTTCTTGCTGAGGGCCCTTTTCCTGGCTTGCATAAGGCTGCCTTCTTAGTATATCCTCACACAGAGAAAGTGCTGAAATCTCTTCCTCCTCTTACATGGTCATTGATTCCATTATGGGGGCTCCGCCCTCATGACTTTGTCTAAACCTAATTACCTCCCAAAGGCCCCAGCTCCTAATACCATCACATTAGGGATTAAGGGCTTCAACATTTGAATTTAGAGAGGACACAAACATTTAGTCCGTAACAGTAACCTTTTGTGGTATGCATTTTGTTGTTGTTGTTGTTGTTTGTTTGTTTATTTGGGGGACGGAGTCTTGCTCTGTCACCCAAGCTGGAGTGCAGTGGCCAAATCTTGGCTCACTGCAATCTCCGCCTCCTGGGTTCAAGCAGTTCTCCTGCCTCAGCATCCTGAGTAGCTGGGATTACAGGCATGTGCCACCATGCTTGGCTAATTTTGGTATTTTTAGTAGCGATGGGGTTTCACCATGTTGGTCAGGCTGGTCTTGAACTTCTGACCTCGTGATCTGCCCACCTCAGCCTCCCAAAGTGCTGGGATTACAGACATGAGCCAGATAGGCATTTTTTTTCACTCAGCATAATTCTCTGGAGATTGAGCCAAGTTGTTGCATAATCAATTATTTGTTGCTTTTTATTGCTGAGTAGTATTCCATGATATGTATCAATGATTTGTTCCTTTTTTTTTTTTTAAAGACAGGGTCTTGCTCTGTCACCTAGGCTAGAGTGCAGTAGTGCAATCATAGCCTCACTGCAGCTTTGAACTGGGCTCAAACTCCTGAGTAGATAGGACTATAGGTGTGTGCCACCACACCCAGCTAATTCTCTAATTTGTTTTTGTAGAGATGGGGTCTTGCTATGTTGCCCAGGCTGGTCTTGGACTCCTGGCCTTAAACAATCCTCCCACCTCGGCCCCTACAAAGCTCTAGGGTTACAGGTGTGAGCCACAACATCCAGCTTCATTTACTTATTGAAGGATATCTGAGTTGTTTTAAAATATTGGCTATTATAAAACTGCTATAAACATTTATGTGGAGGTTTTTGTGCGGACATAAGTCTTCACTTCTTTGGGATAAATGCCTAGGAGTACAATTGCCAGGTTATGTGGTAGTTTTATTAAGAAACTGAAAAACTGTTTTCCAGAGTAGCTGTACCATTTTACATTCCCTCTAGCAATGTGTGAGTGATCTAGTTTCTCTGCATCCTCACCAACATTTGGTATTGTCACTATTTTTTATTTTAGCCACTCTTGTGTGGTGATAGCTCATTGTGGTTTTAACTTGCATTGTTTAACATCATTAGCTAATGATGCTAAACATTGTTTCATGTGTTTTTCATTTGTATATTATCTTCAGTGAAATGTCTACATCTTTTTATTTTTTATTTATTTATTTTTTTTTTTAAGACAGAGTCTCGCTCTGTCACCCAGGCTGAAGTGCAATGGCATGCTCTTGGCTCACTGCAACCTCTGCCCCCCGGGTTTAAGCGATTCTTCTGCCTTAGCCTCCTGAGTAGCTAGGATTACAGGCACCCGCCATCATGCCCAGCTAATTTTTTGTTTTTTGTTTTTTGTTTTGTAGAGGTGGGGTTTCACCATGTTGACCAGGCTGGTCTTGAACTCCTAACCTCAGGTGATCCACCCACCTCGGCCTCCCAAAGTGCTAGGATTATAGGCGTGAGCCACCGTGTCCGGCCTTGCTTGTTTTCTAATTGGATTATTTGTTTTTTCACTGTTTTTCTTAGAGTTTTTCATACAATTGACCCTTTATATTTGTGGGTTCTGCATTTGTGGATTAAACCAACCATGAATTGAAAATACTTGGAAAAATATTGCATCCATACTAAACATGTACAGACTTTTATTTTTTGTCATTCCCTAAAGAATATAGTATAATAGCATTTACATTGTATTAGGTATTAAAAGTAATCTAGAGATTATTTAAAGTATACAATAGGATGTGGATAAGAGTTAAATGCAAATATTGTGCCATTTTATGTCAGAGACTTGAACATCCACAAATGTTGATATCTGAGGGAGGTCCTGAAACCTATGGATACTGGGGACAGCTATATATTCTAGATATTAATCCTTTGTCAGAAAGGAAGTGTGCAGATATCCTTTCCCAGTCTATGTTTAAAAAAAAAATAGTTTCAGATCAGTCTGTATCTTGTCTTTTCATCCTCTTAACAGGGTTCTTCACAGAAAAAAGTTTTTAATTTTGATAAAGTTCAGTTGATCAATTTTTCCTTTTATTGTTCATGCTTGTGGTGGTCAAGTCTAAGAGCTCTTTGCCTAACCTAAGTTTCTCTACTATGTTTTTTCTAGACCTTTTATTACAGTTTTATATTTTACATTTGTGATCCATTTTGAGTTAATTTTTGTATAAGATGTGAGACTTAGATAGCTTAAATCAAGGTTCCTTTGTCTATATTGTTCCAGCACCATCTATGGCAAAGGCAATTTTTTTTTCCTCCATTAAATTGCTTTTACACCTTTGTAAAAAATCAGCTGGACATACTTGTGTGAGATCATTTCCGGGTTCTGTATTTTGTTGCATTGATTTTTTTGTCTATCCTTCCACCAGTACGACAACATAGTATTGATTACTGTAGCAGTATAATAGGTCATAAATTTTCTTAGTAGTTATAGAACTATTCAAATTATGTTTCATGTTGAGTGAATTTATGGTAGTTTGTGTTTTTTGAGGAAATGGTCCATGTTATCTAAGTTATCAAACTTATATGTTTACAGTTGGTTGTAGTATTCTCTTATTGGCCTTTTGATGTCTGCAGGGTCTGTAGTGATATCGCCTGTTTCATTCCTGATAATGGTAATTTGCATGTTCTGTCTTTTTCTTTGTCAGTCTTACTTGTTAATTTTATTGATCTTTTCAAGAGCCAGATCTTTGTTTCTTTGTTTTTTCCTGCTGTTTTTCTGGTTTCAATTTTATTGATTTCTGCTTTTATCTTTACTATTTTCTTCCATATGCCTGCTTTGCATTTATTTTGTTCTTTTTCTAGGTTCTTGAAGTAGGCGCTTACATGATTGGTTTGAGAATTTTCTTTTTTATAATGTATGCACTAACTCCTAAAGATTTCCATCTTAGCACTTCTTTAGCTGTATTCCATAAATTTGGTATGTTTTATTTTCATTTTCTCTTAATAATTTTTAAAATTTCCTTAAGACTTCCTCTTTGACCTGTGGATTATTTAGAATTGCATTGTTTCTCTTCTAAATGTTTGAAGATTTTCTTGTTATCTTACCATTACTGATTTCTAGTTTGATTCCATTGTGATCAGAGAACACACATTGTGTGATTTCACTTCTTTTAAATTTGTTGAGGTGTCTTTTATGGCCCCAAAGTATGGTCTGTCTTGTTACATGTTCCATAGCCACTTCAACAGAATGTGTATTCTGCTGTTATTGGGTGAGTGTGTTCTGTAAATGTTTAGATCGTGTTGCTTGGTATTTTCAAGTTCTATATTCTTGCTGATTTTCTGTCTAGTGTTATACCAGTTGGCTAGAAAAGAGTATTGGATTATAGATTTTTCCATTTTGTATTTCAGTTCTATTGCTTCATGTATTTTGTAGCTATGTTGTTTTGTTCGTACACATTTAGGATTGCTGTGTCTTCTTGGTGGATGGGCCCATTTATCATTATATATGTTCCTCTCTGTCCCCATTTATTTTCTTTGCTTTGAAATATTTTGATATTTATCTGGTATCAATATAGACACTTTTGCTTTCTTTTGATTACTGTTTATGTGATATATCCTTTCCCATCCTTTACTTTTAACTTTCCTATGTTATTTAAAGAGAGTTTCTGACAGACAGCATAGAGTTGATTCATGTTTTTTAATCCACCCTGCCAATCTCTGTCTTTTCATTGCTGTACTTAAGTCATTTATAGTTAATGTAATTATGGATATGTTAGGGCTTATTTTTTGTTTTTTTTCATTTTTATTTTTATTTTTTTTCTTTGTTTTCCTGTGGGTTACTTTAACATTTTAAAAGAATTCCATTTCAGTTTATCTGTGGTATTTTTTAGTATATCTATTTGTGTAGCTTTTTAAATGATTGCTGTAGGCATCACATAATACATACTTAACTCTTTATGGTCTTCTGGTGTCAACATTTTACTAGTTCAAGACACCTTATCTCCCTAGATGTGTTTTTGCTCTCCCCTATTTATAATTGGCTCAGATATTTCCTCCACATATATTTAGAACCACATCAGCCAGTGTTATAATGATTTTTGTTTTAACCATCAAACATAATTTGGAAAACTCAAGAGGAAAATGAAAACCTATTGTATTTACCCATATTTTTGCATACCATGTCCTTTTTTCTTTCCCCACATTTCAAGATTCCATCTTATTGTTTTCTTTCTATTTAGAGAGCTTCCTCTAACCATTCTTTTATGGTAGATCTGCTAGCAACAAATTATCTTAATCTTTCATCTGATAAATGTTTTTATTTTCCTTTTATTCCTAAAGGATATTTTTGTTGAATACAGAATTCTGAATTTGGCAGCATTTTTTTCTTTCAGCCCTTGAGAAATGTTCTACTTTTTTTCTGGCTTCTGTGGTTTCTGATGAGAATCCCACTGTCTTGTTACTGATGAGAAATGAATTATCTTATTACTGTCAAGTGAAGATGGATGTCCAGAGTCCCACGTGTTCTCCACTGATACCACAGTAAGAGGGTAGAGGAGGGATTCATTGCCATCTAGTGAGAACGAAAGTCCTGGCTTCTACCTGCCGTCTCTGAAGCCACGCTGAAGGGTTAGAACATCTGCTTACAATGTTCTAGGCTCTCAACATTTGATGGTGTGGGTATGGGTGGGTCACAGGTTTTTTTGTGTGATGTTTGGCTAAAGTATAATAGTTACTGTTTAAAAGTTTTCTGTCTTGCTAAGGTGCCGCTTTCCTGGTCTTTTACCAGAGAGAGCAAGATCTTACTGAGTTACTGAGGGGTTTTTTTTTGTTGTTGGTTGGTTGTTTTGATATGCATGCATTGGCGTTTCTAGTTGCCGGCTTCTTCAGCTCCAAGTCTGGGATATATGAAGCAAAAAAGAAAACTCAGAGAACCTACCACTGTGTCATTCTTGGATCTCAAGATCCTTTATTTGTCTGCTTTTCCTCCACAGTTCAGTCTTCTTATGCTTGTTTTACATATAATGTCCAGTGTTTTTATTTATACTTAGTGGGAGAAATAGGGAAAAGTGTGTCTGCTCCATCTTCCCAGAAACAGAAGTCCCTGAGCAGTTGTTTTTAAAGTAAGATACAGACATGATATTTTTTACCTTAAAATACTTCATGATGTATCTTCTGAGAACACAGATACCTTTCTACATAGCCAGGACTTCATATCATGTCTAAAAATTTAACATTGATAAAATGTTATCTAATATAGGATTCCTATTCAGATTATTTCAGTTGTCTCCAAAATGTTTTCTTTGGTTATATTTCCCCGATCCAGGATTATGCATTTCATTTGATTGTCGTGTAGTTTTTGGTCTGTGATACAGTCTCCCAGCCTTTTTGTTGTTGTTCTGTTTTATTTTGGTTTTGTCTTTCATAACACTGACTTTTTTAAGGGTTCAGGCAAGTACCATATAGAATGACCCACAATCTGGATTAGTCTCTGTTCCTCGTGATTAGATTAAGGTGAAATATTCTGGCAACAGTGCTATATGGGTTGAATATCTCTTGTTGCTTCAGTCAGGAAACGTGATAAGTTTAATCATTTGGTTAAGATGGTGTCTACCAGATCCCCATTGCAAAGATATCTTTTTCTTCTTTGTAATAAGTATTATGTGGGGTAGAGACCCATTATTTTAAAAAGCCCTGGAAAACCATGAATTAAATATATATATATATATATATTTTTTTTTTAATTACTGGAAAAGCTAGCTCATTTTTACAGTAGCATTCCAAGCAATAAGTATAGATAAAAACTGGAAATATAAAATCACCATTAAGCGAACACCACAGTAATCATTGTTGCAGGCAAGAATCATTAATGGATACTAAAATTAATGGGCAAAAGTATGATGAGATAAGATATTCACATAATCTCAACTCCCTGCCCCAAAGACAATAATTGCAAAGAGAATAGATACCACCTTATTAAGTGATCTAATTTAACATGTAGTAACATGTATTGCATATCACCTCTGTGGTATTCTTGCCAAAATTGTATAACCTCATTTCAATCTTGACAAAACATCAGACACACCCAAGTTGAGGGACATTCCTACAACATAACTGATTACTACTCTTCAGGACTGTCAAGGACATGAAACTTTTTTTGTTTAAAAAAGATGGAGGAGCTGTTACAGATTGGAATAGACATGACAACTAATGCAATACAGAATCCCAGATTAGATTCTGGACCAGAAATCTAGTGGGACAGTTGGCAAAATCTGAATAAAGTCTGTAGATTAGCTAAGAGTATTGAATCAATGTTCATCTCCTGGTTTGATGAGGATACTATGATTGCATGATGATTACATGATTACATGATGATTATACTATGATTAAATAAGAGGATAACTGGGAACAGGGTGAAGAGTATACAGGAACTATTTTTGCATCTATAAGTCTAAAATTATTTCAAAAGAAAAAGCTATTTTTTTCTATTTCTTCAATCTTATATGATGAAAATCACTGATAAATACTTCCAATTCATTTTGCTTGGATAGCAGTCTTCTTCTTAAGTAAACAGTCCAAATTTATATAAGAACTAAACATATTTAACAGAACATTTCCACATTCTTTCTGCATTATAACAGACACTGGAATGTCCTTCCCATTCTGAAGCCTGGATACAGTTCCCCAGAGAGACCTGGGCCTCTCTCCTTAGACTTTGTGATTCCTACACTTACCAGGTTGTGAGTTTTAGACATCTTCTAGAAAACAGTTTATTCACTCAACACATTGAGCACTTACTGTGTCCCAGGCACTGTTCTGGGCACTGGAGATAAATGAGGAAATAACAGTAAAAAATCTCACCCCTCATGAAACATAGATTCTATTGAAAGCCTATGGATGACAAACAAAATAAGCACATTTCTCAAGTATGTTTATAGTATGTTGTGGAGAAAAATAAAGCAGTAAAGGGTGAATGTGAGGATAAGCAGGGGCGGTGAGGGGGAGTACTTTCTTTACTGTTTCATCTAAAATAGCACCCACTATCATTCTTATCATTCTCTATCCCTTTTTCCTGCTATCTCTTTTTCAAGACATAACTATTTGATATTACGTATTTAAAATACATCTATAATTTTTCTCCATTAAAATTTAATATCTATATGAGCAAGGGCTTTGTTTTACTCACAACTGAAGAACAATGCCTAACTTGTAGCAGGCCCTCAGTAAATATTTGTTGAGTGAATTCTCCCTCAAATGTTCAGTCAGATGCTGTACCTAGCATAGTTCCTTGTTTTCACTGGGGGACTAGTAAAATGTTGTGGATTTCATTAATACTCAGACTCAGGTTATATAAGAGTCCATTTTGTAGAATAGCTTGTATGCACTTTTTGTATTTTCCTGGGTGAGAATGGAACCCCTGCAGACCCTGGGAATGCTTCTTAGTTGCCTGTCACCATGGGGAATTTGCCCAGCCTGTTTACAAGGGAATCATTCCATTGCACTTCCATTTAAAATATGATACAAAATGCTTTTCTTCTGAAAAATGAAAAACGTAAGAGGAAAAGTCTATGTCCCTTTCAAACTGTGGAACTTTCATAGCTGAATGTCTTAGATATATGCTACATTATCTTATCCCTAGATAAAAAAATAACCTTATCCATTCTTGTATTTTACTCTCTGGCCTGTTACAATTTTATATTAGAAATACCTGTTTCTTTTCCTGTAACACTAATCATCTTTCATTTTTATATTTTGAACAGTGTTATTTACTTGTCTACTACACCGGCTGGAGGAATGTCAAATCTTTTTTGACTTTTGGCTTAATATGTCTATGCAACATGTATCTCTATGAACTGCGCAACCTCTGGCAGCTTTTCTTTCATGTGACTGTGGGAGCATTTGTTACACTACAGATCTGGCTAAGGCAAGCCCAGGGCAAGGCTCCCGATTATGATGTCTGACACCATCCTTCAGATCTATTGCCTTGGCTTCAGGGGGAAAAGGAGGGAACATATCATAACTGCCACTGTGATGAAGAAGCTGTTCCCCACAAAGGAGAAGCTCTGCTTTCTTTCTCTCCAACTTTCCTTTTTTAAAATCAGCATGGCGTGCCTGTGAGCATGGAAGACCTTCTAGGAAAAGTCCTCAGAAGAATGCTGGCCATGAGATTATCATTCAGAGGAGAAGATTTCTCTCTTCAAGGCCGTAACAGTGGAAGAACAGTCGTATGCCATTGGAAGACTTGGCCAGCCGTCCTGAATCCTTCCTGAAGAGTTCAGAAAATAGATGTGGTATTGCTCTGAGGACCAGGCAGGAGGAACTCTACAGTCTGAGTTTGCCTTTGTGAGGCATTAGTATAGACCAAATAAAAAGCTGCAGAAATTGGAAAGTTTATGTTTTAAATAAATGACTGTGATAAATATCAGATTTTACATTGTTGCAATGTGCAAATATTTTCTTTGCTTTGAAATATTTTGATATTTATCTGGTATCAATATAGACATCAGATTTGCACATTTATGGTACTAAGAGTTTATAAAGTCCAAGATGGTGTGAAATTGGTTCTTTTTACTTTTATATTTTTGCTTGAATCTTAACTCTGGAAATCACCTGATGTAGAAGAAGGCTGTGATGAGCTCGTCTCTGGAACATCACAAGTATTGAAAATACAGTAATGGATGTTTCCTTTCTAATCCATGTTTATTGTTTCTTTTGAAATCACGTCTAAAAACTATGACTCATTAGACTATAGCTGTTGTTTCCCAAACTTCAGTCTCTTGAGTACTACTTGTATTATTTTCTTAATATTTATCTTTTATATTTTAAAGTTTTTTTAAAAAACGAATCCTGCTCCAAGTGGAAAACCAGTATCCGTTTGCCATAAATAAAAGGTAACCACAAAATAAATAAGACGAACACAAAAAATGTTTTTCAGTTCTAGCTAGAAACTAATGCCTAGAAAGGCTCCGAATCTTAGACTCGCGCTTTGTGGCAGTGAGGGAGATGTTACCAGCACCAGCATGAGGCACTGTCTCTGGAATAGTCAGAGGATGAAAGGAAACTGTAAAGGGAATGACGTTCTCATTGTGATTCAGCATTACTCTGTGTTGTGCACCACTTAAAGACATCTTGTTTGCCACCAGTGGCATGGGTCCTGCACTATGGAAATGCTTGACTGTACTAAGAATCAGAAGGTAGCTTTCCTAGCAACTCATTATTTTATGGCTTTGAGGAATTAAGCCCCTAGTATCTGAGATAACTTACTTGCTTTTTGATAACGTTTTAAAGATTGTTTAAGCAGTTATGAATTAATAATATAGGAAGCACAGTGTGATTCCATTAGCAAAATCTGTAACTCTCATGGTTTTGGAAGTCATCTTCATGAGTGATTTTCCTTTGTTTTTTAAAGAAAATATTTCAAACAAGGAATTCAAAGGATGCTGAAATTGGATATCATCCAGAAAAACAGATCCCATTACATTGTAATTGTTGTTACTGGGCATATTGATTAATTAGAAGAAATAGTCCAGAGGGTAAAGTTAGTGAACTGTCTTGTTTGCGTGAACCAGTATTTGTGGATATGTCTAGAACTGTAAAATCTTGCTTAACTAGAATGTTAGTCTGCACCCTCCTTTTAGGAGAGTGAGGTAAAAAGACGGTAAGCTTATGATATCAGGGATTCATGTAAAACAGGAAACTATAGTTTGCTCCAGTTTTCTGCTCTAACAAAAGTATACATATTCTGAGAGATACCCCAAGGCATCACAATATCCTGAATCATCAGAACACCATTGAATTGTGTTGGGCATTTTGTAGCCAGGAAAGTGAAGTGGTTCAATTTAGAAAGGTTGTCAAGCCAGGCACGGTGGCTCGCGCCTGTAATCCCAGCACATCGGGAGGCTGAGGCAGGCAGATCACTTGAGACTGGGAGTTTGAGAACTAGCCTGGCCAACATGGTGAAACCTCATCTCTACTAAAAATACAAAAAGCTGGGCACGGTGGCGGGTCCCTTTAGTCCCAGCTACTCGGGAGGCTGAGGCAGGAGAATCGCTTGAACCCAGGAGGTAGAGGTTGCAGTGAGCCAAGATCATGCCACTGCACTCCAGCCTGGCCAACAGAGCAAGACTCTGTCTCAAAAAAAAAAAAAAAAAAGATTTTCTAAACTAATGGTTAAAACAGAGTTTTCTTGTAAATAGGGAAGTTGGAGCGTTCTGGTTAATTGAGATTTGGCTCTGTATTGACATAGCTCGCACTGGTTTGGTTTAGGAGCTACCTCCTTGTCATTGAATTGACCAGTTACAATGTTTGGTATTCAGATACATTCAGCAAGAACACTTGAAAACTCCTCACCAACTATTTTTAAAGCTTACTTTGTTTTTGTTTTTATTTTTTCACTGGCTATTTTGAATAAGAGGATGTTTACATCTTAATGTAAAAAAATGAAAAGTATAAATGTTTTATGTATAGAAATGTTTCATTATTTGGTGCCTATATCTCCATGTTTATATCATTTCCCTACCTGTATCATGTTGCCAAAAAAAGAACTGAATTTAGAAAAAGAAATTGGTGTAAAGAAGTCCTGGCCAGGCACGGTGGCTCATGCCTGTAATCCCAGCACTTTGGGAGCTCGAGGTGGGTGGATCATGAGGTTAGGAGTTCGAGACCAGCCTGGCCAACATAGTGAAACCCCTTCTCTTCTAAAAATACCAAAAAAATAAGCTAGGCATGGTGGCGGGCACCTGTAGTACTAGCTACTTGGGAGGCTGAGGCAGGAGAATCGCTTGAATCCGGGAGGCAGAGGTTGCAGTGAGCCAAGATCACGCCATTGCACTCCAGCCTGGGTGACAGAGTGAGACTGTCTCAAAAAAAAGTCCTTAGGCTCTTTAGAAAGAATCACATTAGGCCTTCATGGTGTATGATCTTATGTTTTATATTGCACTTTTACTTCTAAGAACAAGCCTGAGTTTACCTCCTCATAGTGAGTTTTGTAGCATAGGAGCTACAGTAGTAGCTGCCCTCATTCTAAGGGGGAGGACACAGAGGTGATGAGATGGTAATGACTTACCCAGTTCACATAGCTAAGCACACACAACCCTGATCTAGTGCAGGGCTCTTTGCACTAGCATGGAACTAATGAAGGTGACCAGTGTTATATTCAGGCAATATGACTGTTCTTGGTAAAGCCAAGGAATTGAGGGGTTCTGAAATTGGTGAGTACAGGCCTGCTGCTGGGATATTTTATCCTAAGAGGTGCATTTTAATTTAGATAATTCCTCAATACTGCTTTTTGATTAAGGTATACCATGAGAGCAAAGATACCCTCTTTTATATACTCAAAATAATTGCAATATTTGCTTGCTTTTTTTTTGGTCTGTATTTGAAATGTATTTACATTAATACCTGGCCTCTTTCCCAAAAGCACTTGAAGCAGCATACCAAGAAAAGACATATACAACCATGTTAATGAAATATGAACAGAAAGGGAAGAAAAACAAATGAAAATTGAAAGGAGGATTTACATACATTATTGTATGTAAAATTTGATTCTGGAACTTTCCGGAACCAAGGCTAAGGGAAGGGAAAGAAGTTATGCACTGCCCTATCAGTAGGTCAGAAGCATACCGGTTCCTTAGGGGGAGCCTTTTCTGATGCCTTCCAGTAAAGGTGTTCTCACTGGGGTCCTGTGAAGTGCTAAAATGAACAGAATTCTCGATTTTCACACATGTACATGTTATGATTGTGCCTTGGATCCTTGTGCCAATTTTCAAAGGCTTCCATTTCAGGGTTTGGGGGATTTGTGTAGGTGTGGTTAATAAAGGATTTTGTTTTCATAAGAATCCTAAGCTGAAAACAAGTATTAAGCTTGAAAATCATTTGAGACAAAGGCCTTAAGACATGGAGAACCTTTACCCAATTTTGCAATTAGCACATTTATATTGCAGTAAATGTGGTCTTCACAGTGGAATCTAGTGTGGAGAGATGGATGGCTCCATTTCTGTTAGGCTGCGTGTGGAACCCCATTAGACTCCTACTTTGTAAGGGGTCCACAGAGACCAGAAGTTTGTCATAAGGGACCTAACCTCCGTGGCTCCTGAGGTTAGCTGCTCCCCTAAAAGACAATTGCTTGGCCTTTATTTCAAAAGGTTTACTAAGTGACCTAAGGCCATACTCTGAGCTGTTGGGTTTCCAAGAAACTCAACAAAGTGTGTGTGTGTGTGTACACCTTCCTTGTTACTATTTTAACAGACTTTTGGCTCACTGTAAGAGTTAGAACTTCTGTGGAGTGTGTGGTAAAAGAACACATACAGCCGGGCGTGGTGGCTCAAGCCTGTAATCCCAGCACTTTGGGAGGCCGAGACGGGCAGATCACGAGGTCAGGAGATCGAGACCATCCTGGCTAACACGGTGAAACCCCGTCTCTACTAAAAAATACAAAAAAAAACTAGCCGGGCGAGGTGGCGGGCGCCTGTAGTCCCGGCTACTCGGGAGGCTGAGGCAGGAGAATGGCGGGAACCCGGGAGGCGGAGCTTGCAGTGAGCTGAGATCCGGCCACAGCACTCCAGCCTGGGCGACAGAGCGAGACTCCGTCTCAAAAAAAAAAAAAACACATACATTCAAGAGCAGCCACCACTCAAAACCACGTTGAACACTTAGCCTTACCACAAGTTATAGGTCACTCTTTAGGGCCACATTCTTTGTCTATGTTCAAGGCTTTATAGTATTTTTCTGCCTTATTATCTCTAAGGAACCAAAGTCTTTCTCCCTAAAAATGCTGTGGTACAATAAGATCTGATTTTAGGGTTAAATTGACTTTAGCAATATCCTCACTAAAAGTTAACAAAAGAAACCCGGCTCCAGGGGTTATGACTGAGTTTGTGCGAAAGGGCTGAGTCCGCTGAGAATGTACTCTGAGCATTACTGGTAAGGTTGGAGGTGTCTGATCATTAGTGTTCTGGGGCTGCTGTTGAATGTTGGCAGATTGCAGCCTCCTGTTTAAGCATCGAGCTTTTCAAAGAGAAAAACTGGCTGCCACTCTTGCAATGTCTCTTTCTTGAGTGGCCAAGTTTTCTAGGTTATTTAGCAGATGAAATCAAAAGAAACGTGGAAACACTGGTTGGAAGCCACATGGCGCGCATCCTTCTGCTTGTTAACGGTGAGTGGTGTTGATGCGTGGGCATTCAGGTTTCTTCTGCGTTGGCAATGCTGATGTGTAATCAGTTTTCTCAGCACAATTGGGGGTTTTAGGAAACAGTGAGAGATCAGCCTTAGTTCTCAGAGTTTTTGAAATCAATATCCTAGCCTTATGAATCGTTCCTTGTGTTTCCTTGGCAACAAACAGTATTTTCAGCCCAAACCCACCCACAGTTTACATTCACCCCTTTCTCCTGCATCTCACAGCGCAGCTATACAAGCATCACCCAACAGAAAGCACATTCAGGCGCCATCTGACAACAGGAAGCAGGACTCAGGCATTCCACTCCCCATTTGCTCCTGGTGTCCCCTCCCCAGCTCTGCCTTGCTTGCTTACCTTCTTTGTGCCAGCACTTTTCTTTGAGGTTGGGTTGCAAAGGATCTTACCTAAAGATGAACAAACTATTTCTCCCTTGCACTTTGAATTCCTCCAGTGCCTAGGACTAATGAGAATGCTTATTAGCTCATTTTTTGGGCCAGTGCTGGCTTCTCCGTAGTTAATCCTTATGGCAGCATGAGGTGGAGCAGGGGACGCTATATCATTTACATTTGAGGAAACCAAGACTTAGGAACCTGTCTTTGTATGATATGACACTTAGTGGTGGATGTGAAGTTCAAATTTGGAGTTTGGGTTTAAGCCGCTTAAAAGTTGGTGCTCATTTTCCTATGCCACAGTGCATCTCAGAAAGAAACTTCTTAGGGAATGTGTGTGTTACGACAGCTGGGTTCTTACTGTTTTAGCAGCAGTGTGAACAGATGAAGCAGACATGAAGGGGGAAATGGCAATGTATGCTGTGTGACAGGCACTATGGTAAGCATGTCATCTTCACTGAAAGCATTTATGAAGGTTTTCTCTTTTGAAAATGAGCCACCTGGGCCATGAAGAAGTTAAGTGACTTGACCACAATCACAACCTAACCCAAGTGGTAGCATCAGGATTTCAGTCCGGATCTGACTCAGAACTCAGATGAGTTCTTAACTACCATGTAATTTTAAGCTGGATAACATGGAAATATGTTTAAATATATAAGGAATATATATACAGGTAATAAGAGATCAGGTCAGTGCTAACTCCTACAGTATAGATGTCCCAGGTTGAATAAAATAGTTTCCTAAAATCTCTACATTTATAAGAATGACATAGGACAGATGGCTGCAAGAGGTATAGTGAAGCTTATGTATACCTTAGCTATTGGGGCAAGAAGTATACATTTTAGTACTTGTACTAAAACTAACATATAAATTAATGACTCTTGATAAGGAAAATAAAAGCATTATTGGTGATTTGGGTGTTACAAACATTGCTTTGCCTAGCAAAATGCCAGAATGGGTTGATTATTTGACTTGACATCATTTCATGGGAATTCTGTTAGGTGATTAGGGAATTTGTGATCCCTCTGAAAACATTAACCAAAAAATAGAAGAGAACTTTTCACAGTGTAAAACAGTGTTTAAGAGTTTGGAGCCAGAATCATCCCTGGCTCTCTCTTTTACTAGCATGATGACCTCAGCAAATTACTTAATCTTTCTGCCTCAATTTCCTCAGATGTAAAGTGGGGATAATAATCATACCTTTGGCAAAGCAGTGTTCTGATGATTGAGTGCGTAAATGTAAAGCACTTAGAGGCTGGCACAGCAAGTGCTAGGAAAGCATTTGCCACCACATTGTGGTCTTCCTTGCTGCAGTTACTTTAAAGGTAGTAAGAGTCTTAAATTGCAAATGCCCCCGAATGTCATAAATCATTGCACAAAACTTTTCAGAAGCCACCACTTAAGTAAGAATCCCATTGAAATATCTAGCAGGCAGGTGCTTGTGGACAGACTTCTGGGCAGGGCACTGGAGGTGCATCCAGAGAGAAGAGGGGGTTGAAGGACTCACATTTGCCAAATGCCTGCTGTATGCCAGGTGCTTTGCCCACCTTAACAAAGTCCTCCAGAGGGAAGGAAGTAGGATGAAGCCCCGTGTCACACACCTGGGAGTGGTAGGCTGTGCTCGCCAGTACCTGCAGAGTCTCTCAGGCACTGGGGTGCTGGTGAGTGAGGGAGGTGCCTCTAGGAACCTTGCCCTATCCAGTGTGGAACCAGCATTTTGGTCCCAACACACCTGACTTGGAACATTCGAATCTGATCTACAGTTTGCTCATGGATGGTGGCAGCCCTCGTGCCCACACTCTAAGGGCCCTCGTGAGTGTGCACATGTGTTGATGGGAAGTTGAGGGGTGTGGGGAGGCAGCCACAGCCTTCAGCTGCAGTATCATGAAGATGCTGGGGACGTGAGAGCTAAAAGGCACTCTTAAATTGCACAAATGCAACATGGATTTTAAAAGAATCTGAGGCAAAAGAGACCCTCCAAAAAAACCCATGTGAGCCGGGAGGGGACTGCCACTATGGCTAACAAAGTGGGGAAGCAATTTTGCAAAATAAGAAAACTAGTGTCAGGCTAACCAGAGATGCTAACAAACCTGAGATTCCAGGCAGATCTAAATTAGAAATCGGTCAAGGGAAAACACAGTGATAGTCTCCCTTATGGATTCCAGTGAGAATTCTTTAAATTCATGGTCCTGGTGGAGTAGCAGTAGGAGAGAGAGGCCCCTGGGGATGCATAGGCCCTCAGTGATTCAGCTCTGCTCACTAGACACTCAGGCAGGTGAGGTTGGGCGCTAGGAATCCCGTGGGGACTGGATGCCTGCCTACTTGGCTCTCAACCCTAGGTGAATCTTATCGTCTTCACCGTCTTCCTCCCCTTCCCTCTCTGGACCCTCTGCTTGCTCTGTGAACCTGGATTGATCTCCACTCGCCCCTCACTCCTGAATGGGGCCCTCGAAGGGAGAGGCCCCTGGCTGTGCTGATGTCGTGAACGCTGCTGGGCCGGACTGGTGTCTGCAGGAGGACAAAGCAAAGGCTGGTTCTGACTTTGGTTTGAAGGTGATTTTCCCACAGATTCCCCCTTGGCACGATGCTTTTACCTCATTTGTCTGTGCCTTTGGCTCTAATCTTAACGTCTTAATTACATTGTGTTTACATTTGCACGGTACATGTGGTCTGGCACTTGAAGACTGGATGAAGAGTTACACAAATATTTAGACTCAGGGAGTGCTAGTGGAGAACCTGGAGACCAGCCACTCCAATGCCCTCATTTGCCTTTGCTCATGTCCGTCTCATCAAGCAGGGACGCTGCAGGTGGGAAAGAAAGATGGCGAGAGGACAGCCAGTATCACATTTTCCTTCCCAAGACAGGGATGAAAAGCCACCAAGACGGCTTTTGTGAAAATCCGGAAGGACAAGAAAAGCCCAGTTTAGTCATCGGATCTCATTTCATCTATTGTTAACCTTGACGAGTGGCGAGCCCACTGTTCCTGCCAAGCTCTTCAGTACCCAGCTAGATGGGCACCCTGAACAGAAGTGCTTCTGGGCTAGTGCCATAGGGACTGCTCTGAGTACCAGGGTGGCCTCAGGCAAGGCTCCGGTCTTTTCTCGAATGGCTTCCCAGGCCTGAGGAGGCACAGGTGAGAAAACGTATGTGGAAGCTCTCTACACACCGTGAAGTTCATCCAAATGGAGCGGGATGGTCGCTGGTCTGCTGTGCCCACCCCCTCCCCAACCCATAAATAACAGCAGCCTTTCCAACTCTCCTTCTGATCCCGTGCTCAGTGTTGGGGGCCTTGCGGTGGGCAGCCAGGGCCAGCATGGCCAAGCCCTGTCAGTTCCCTTCCCTCTGAAGGTGAACTGGACAGCATTTGTTCTCTGTAGCGTGTGATTTGGATTTAGACAAATTCAAAAACTGCCGGATTTCAGAGCGTGTTTGTCACTGCCGTCGTCGTTCTCTTGTTCAGGCAGCAGTGAGAATCTGCTCAGCACTTGTGAGCACTATATGCTGAAATGCCTGAGAAGGCTTTCCTCCCTGCAGGGCCCTGGGCTCAGCACCTTTTTCAGGCTCCAGGAAGCTCATATCCCGCTGATGGACGGCTCGTGGTCCTCGCAGCACTATGGAAAACCCGCAGCTCCTGGCATCATTTACAAGCCACCCAGGTAATTTCGCTTTTGGAAAAGTTCTGTGAATGTATTTCTAACTTTTGTCTTAAGAGTAACGTGGCTAGCTGGTGAATATTTATTTCCAGCCTCTCCAATGCACCAGGATTCACTGTCTTCCCACTGATTAGCTGCTACACTCAAAGCATCACCATGCTGGCTGAAGTCTGGTCTTGGTTTTAGTGATGTCTGCTGTCAGTGGGCGTTAAAGTGGTGTTCAAAACTCACCCCACCTATCAAAAGCATCTTTTCAAATAAACGGTTATTTAGTATTCTAGATACGAATATGCCTTTGGAAAAAAGTAGACCCTCGTAAGGGAAGAACAAGTAAGTTCTCTGGGACTAGCTCAGTGGGGATGGGGTTGGAAAGGGCTTTTGAAGGTTTTGAGTTGCATTTCCTTGGCGTCTACACGGCGGTTTCATGGAGGCTGCCTGAGGGCCTAGTCTCTACTGGCCACAGCAGAGTGGACGTTGTTTAGGAGCTGAGGTTCCCACTTAGGCCAATTGGCCCCTAAAGTTTGAACATGTAATCATTCGGTCTCCTTTTCTAATGAATGTACTCCAGCGTGAAAACTTCTCAGCGTTAAAGTCACACCTCAATAAAATGGCATCTTTCACCAGGCACGTTGAAGTCCTAATGATGTCTACCTTCTTTGGAGCAGGAGGCTACATGCCCAGGACTGTCACATCTATGTCCCCACATGGCTATTGGTCAGTGAAGCTGTGAAATCTTTCACTGCTGCCTTTATTTACACCTGTGTTCAACTTCACGTGAGCAACCCCCTCTGAATTTCTTTCCTTAACCCAAATATAACCTGGCATTTGATGGCACAGCAGGCAGGAAGTGCTGACAGGGGCCCCTGCCTCCCCTACCACCTCTCCCTTCCTCTCAGTGGGGAGAGGAGTCCTAGGCCTGCAGGAGGTTCCCTGCATGGGGTTTGATGGCAGACAGGCCTGCTCTGAAACTCATCTCTGTTCATTACCAGCTGTGTGGCCTTAGGCAAATAACTCAACCTCTCTGTGCCTCAGTTCCTTCATCGGTACGATTAAATGGGATAATGTTTGTATGGCGCATATCCCAGTGTGGCACACAGAGAGTGCCATCATTAGCTATGCAGGTCAAATCAGTTCACTTCTGGCCTGCAGCTTGTCCGCACTCACCTGCTTGGGTCCTTTCCATTATCTGTGTTCCATGCCTGTGTTTTCACCTTTCTTTCTCGTGGCATATAAACATGTTTGGCTCATCTGTTTAGAGCATCCTTCCCTGGACCTGGTCTTTTCTGTTCTGATGCTGGATTTTGTATCCTCTTCACTCCTGGTCCCTACTCAGCCCTTGTTCCTCAGCCTCCTGTCCTGGGTGCACCTGCTCCCCAGCCCCATACACTGACTCTTGCTACGGTCACTAGTGTTCTCCCACTGGCCGCCACAAGGACCGCAGTCTTCAGCCAACATTATCTCTATAGCAAGGTGCTGTCCCCTGCTCAGGGGAGTTCTCTGCCCTCTGTGACTCCCCTCCCCAGCACCCCGAAGGCTGGGTGCACTGTTCTTCACACCAGGGCCAGGGCCCCCTGGCCCAAGCTGCAAATCAGACCAGGACACATTACCAGTGAAAGTGTTTAATAGTTAAATTATTTAAATAGACTTTTCAATTTCCATGGGAAATCATAATCGTATCTGTTTTTGCAAGAGTAGGAATAAAAAGAGTGCACACCCCTTAGAGGGAACGAAGAGCTAGCACTGCACCTGCACGCTGTCACCAGTCACTGCTGGGATGAGAGAGGGGTCCCCATGGGGCCGGGAGGCCATGACCATGGGGGAACACGGGATGAACTCAGCACACACACTTTACTCAGGTTGGAAGCAGAACGAAAACCCAACACCACTGGCGGGCGATGTGGAGGGGCAGGGAACTTGAGAACAATAGCTGGAAGAAACCAGGCCTCCAGCCCTCGACAGCAGGATGGCAATGCAGAACTCAAAGGATGGAGCAGCAGAAGCATGGGACAGACTCAGGCTTGGCAGTTTTGGGTCCGCACACTTTGTTTCTCAGAGCTGTGTTCGAATTGTGGTGGGATTAGTGTGCGGCGAGGGGAGGGTGGTGCTAGAGCCCAGTGAGAGGTGGTGCAGGTGGATATCAAAGTCACATTGTGGCAGCTGGCACAGAGCCACCGCCTCATCGCCTCCAAGCTCATGTTGGAGGTGAGGATCATTCTAACCTGAGAAGCAATGGGAAGATTTGGGCATGGGCCCTAAGGAGTCCATCGAATTCTGTGGTAGAGTATCATTTTCCAAATGCCTTCCTCATAGCTTATAAAAATAGTATTTTTTTCTTGGTATATTTAACTGCCTTCTCCCGATAAAACAAAATTCCTGCTAGCTTTCCCTGTGGACTCTAAAGCTGGGCTCTACCCATTCCTCTGCCTGGTTTGCCGGTGGAGGTCAAGGCCACTCCCTTTCCTCAAACCTGAGGGCTGCACATTGCAACCCTGTCTGAGTGCAACCCTGTCTGAGTGCACAGCTCCCGGAAGAGCCACCTGCACCTTGGCCAACTGAGTAGGCCAGGGAGGCTTGGCTTTCTTGCCCCAGCCTGCAAAGCACCCGGCCTTCTGTAAGCACTCCAGAATCCGGGGGAGCCGCCTCTGTAAGCAGCAAACGTCTGAAATCTCAGGGCGTGGAGGGTGGAGGGCGCCACACTGCCTGCCTCAGGATGAGGTTGCTTCCCTTGGTTCCAGCTCGGCCTGGGATGGGAAAGCAGCTTTTTGTTTTCTTATCATTCAATCTGCGTTTTGCTTAGGGAAAGCAGGGTGTGTGCATGTGTGTACACACGTGTGCGTGTGTCAGAGAAAGATGGGGCAATGTGTCCATGCATCCTCCTCCTTAAGCTGAGCATATGGTACCCCAAAAGCACACACCCACTGCTCTGGTGGTACCTGCGAAAACCCAAAACTGCCAAATCTGAAAGGAGGGAAACGCATCCTGTGTGAGACCAGTTCCACAGCATGAACACACGCACATATACACCAGTACATACGCCAACATACGCACAGTACAAATGAGCACACGCCTCGCTGTGCACGGCTGTTTTCTAATATAGAGAATTTACAAAATATAGAATTTGGCATATCTGTGAGATCTCCAAGGCTTTCAATAATACAAAATAAAAAATACAAAAAAGACAAGTGGGGATCCCTGCCCTCCCCCCGAGTGGCGTCCTCGTTTGCTTGTGGGTCTCTTACACGCATACAACTAGCATAGTCTAAAGAAGGGCACGGAGAACTTGTTTTGTTTTATTTAATAAATATTTTTCTCAGAATCACCACTCCTTGCTTGGCGTCCTCTTGCCTCCCCCTCATAATTAGTTCTGTTTCCCTCCTAGGGCACTGTCTGTGTGCGTGGAGGTGTGGGCAGAGGACCACGATGAAGGCCACAGTCCCTCCAAAGCCAGCACTCCTGCCCCAAAGCCCCTGCAGGCGCAGGGTGGCGGCCTCTCTGTCTGAAGTTTAAAGGCTCACATAGAAAAAGCAGACCCCTGGGGTCCCTAGGCTCCCCCAGGCCAGAGTCGAGCCTGTCTACCCCCAGCTGAGTCGGAGGCCCCTCCCTCAGCCCTGCCCTTGTCCGGGCCGCGCCACACACACATTCCCACGGCTCCTTTCCACCTGTGCAGCAGCACCTGTTAGAAAACTCAAGCTTCAGACCCAGTCTAGCAGAGTCTTCTACAGAGGGAAACATCTTTGGTCAGCTGGGTGCTCGCAGGACGCTGGCACCCCAGGGCCTGGGACGGAGGCCGCTGCCCACCAGCAAAGGCAGCAGCTGCTCTGGAGTCCAAGTGGAAAATCTCAACAGCGCAGCCCTGCGGGCTGGAGCATGGCTTCCCCGCCACCCCCGGCACACAGAGAAGCTGCTTCCGTGACTCTGGAGGCCAGGCTGCCTGGCACCGTTGGCCAACAGCTGCTAACTGAGCGGGGGCCCTCCATTGAGGAAGTAGGTCATCATCTCGCCTTTGCCCTTGACCTTGACCACGCCCCGGCACTCCAGTTGGTACGTGTTGGCGGCCAGCACCTGGTACATGTCCGTGGTGACCTGTGGGGGAAAAGGAGGAGAGGGGACAAGCCACTGATGGCCTTGGCCATGAACTGCTGTGGGGTAGAACCACCTCTGACTGCCCAGCCCTGCTGCCACCCCTGACACAGAAGGAGGGGGCAGATGCTCCACTGTGGCGCTCTCAGAAAGTGACAGCAGCTCACCGTGGAAGGGATCCTAAGAAAAGAGTGATGCCAGCTCTCACCCTCAGCACCTGTTCGTGCCAGGCACTGTGACGGGCAGCTTGCGTGTGCTGCTTCAGTGCCACTCAGTGTGGCCTGTGGTCCATGGACTGACTGCCCTGAGTCCAGGGAAGTTCAGGAGTGGAGAGTAAGGGCGGGGGAGCTTTCACAGCCATCTGACCTGGCTGCAGCCCGTCTCCAACGGTGTCCCCGGTGCGCTGTACAAAAGCATCCCTCCGTGACAGATCAGAATGATTTTTAAAAGCTGTTTTTCACCACAGGTCGTTTGAGAGCCTTTGCTTATCTCACTGCATCTTCCTGTGAGGTGACTACTATTATTACCCTCAGGCTCAGAGCATCTAAGTCACGTGCCTGAGGTTACACACTTAATAAACGGCAGGGCCTGGGTTTAGGTCCAGGTCTTGTTACCTGGCTCTGCTTTAGCTTTTGGAACAAAGAAGGGAGCTCACTGATGGCTTCATTAATTTCACTATCCCATTGCTGGGTGAAAGAGGAGAGTGGCGGGGGACAGGTGTGGGGAGTGGCAGCACGGCCAGTGCCTCCTGTGATGATCCAAGAGCCATTTGTGAGCGTCATCAGAGCTCCCCACCCCAGCCACGCTGCAAGCCCACTGCCGGGAGCACCAGGGAGCAGGGGCGGGAGTGCTGGGTGGGCTGCTGAGAGGGACCCCACTGTGTTACTAGCTGCAGTTCCTGTGTGGCAAAGCCCCACGCAAGGTAAGGTGCTGGGTCATTGTGGTGGCTGCTGTCCCTTGCACCTGTCCCTGAATGGGCTGGAAGCCTTGGAAACACACATGCCTCTCGCTCCTATCTCTAGGCCCATCCCGCTGCCCTCCTCAGCAGGAGGAGGTGAGAAAAGGCCATCAAGGCCAGGCCCCTCGGCCAGCTTCCACACCCCAGCCGGGTCAGCTTCCACACCCCAGCCGGGCCAGCTTCCACACCCCAGCCGGGTCAGGCTGAGTGGACCAGGACTGTGCTTGGGGTCAGGCTCTTTATTCAGAGGCCCTGTGGGGGAGAGAAGTCGGGACATTTAAGCAGTATCATCAGTGTTGGCAAAAGGCCTTAGAAGCAGCACAGTTAGCACCTGGAAAAACTGAGACCAGGCGAGCTGACTTCCCAGAGCCTCACACAGAACTGTGGGTGAGGGCCTTGCAGGGGACTACTGCCCAGAGCAATGCCTCTGCCATCAGACTACAGCAGGGAATCAAGGAAGGCTCGAGAAAAAGCAGCAGCTGAAGAACAGCAGGCCTGGAAACCACAAGCCCAGCTTGCAAAGGAGGGAGCAAGGGGAAAAGGCCTCTGAGTCTCTGGCCAGGGCCCTTGGCTGCTGGGGCTGGGGGAGGCACCATCCCAGGGCCAGCAGCCTCCACTGGCTCTCCTGAGCCAGGCCAGGAATGCTGCAGGCTCAATGGGTAAGACCTGCTCCCTGCAGACATCTTTGTATCCTCTCTGTGTGCCTGGGCTAGAAGGCACTGGGGCCTGCATGTGCACTCTCGGCTAGGCCTCTACAATCAGATCCACTCCCAACAGCCCCCAATCCCTTCCATGCCCAGTAGAGGGCTCTGCAGAAGCCTGAAGATCTGTCCAAGGTGCTGAGGGCCTGAAACACAATTGTGTTCTCCAAGCTTCCAAGCGTCAACAGCCCCAACACCCTTGAATCTGGCTGCAGAGATTCTGAGTGGGAACTTTGGGTGGCCTGTCCTGAAGACCTCTCGGTGTCAGACACAGGCCCTCCCATGGGGGTGAGGGGTGGCGGATTCTCCTGCACTCACCTGGATGCGGTCAGGTACACCAGTGCTGTCCATGCGGCTGGCCACGTTCACGGTATTGCCCCAGATGTCGTACTGAGGCTTTCGTGCCCCTATCACCCCGGCCACCACGGGGCCGATGTTGAGCCCTGCAGGGGAGAGGAATCAGCCACACTCATCAGGTTAGGACTGACACACATCTGGCTTGACCTCGCCACCATCTCTCTCTCCACATGCCACAGGTCCTGACTCCCAGCCTGAGACACCCATGGGCCTCCAGGCCCAAGGCCGTGCTTAACCCTGCCTCCCGCTTCTCTGCTCCTATCAAATGCCTGTGAATGCAAGACACAAGGAGCCTGCACCTGTGTCCTCGACACCTCTCAACCAAGAACGCCCTCTTCAAGGCCTCCTGTATAATGCAGTTGCCTTTCCCTAATCCTCTTTCTCCTGTAGCCATTTAGGCTCAACCTATCAGACTGGCTGTCTCCCTCTTCCTCATTTTTCTGTTTCTTTCCTCGCTATTCTCACTCTTAGATCCTGGCCAACTCATCGCCCTGTGCCAGTCTCCTCTCTCCGAGTACTCCTGCTCCCCCGCCTCTGAGCTGGGGCAGGCACACTGCAGCGACCAAGCTCCAGCCACCACTTCGGCTCTCCTCCGCCCACCTTCCCAATCCCACCCAAGGCAATGCTGAGCGTCACTGCCTCTGAGCCTTCGATGAGCTGCTTCTCTCTCCTGAGGCGTTCTCTTTCCTCCTCCCCAGGCTAAATCCTGCCCCCACGTATCTGGTTCAACTGATATTCTCTAGACATTTCCTGTCCTGTCTCCAGGCATGGGGCAATCCTTTCTATGTAACCTGCCGGTCTCATACTGTCCTCACTAAGCACCACTGTTGCCTGTTTCTTGTATGTGAAGGGCACGACTGAAAACACAGCAGAAGCTCCAAACTAGGCCCCTGGTGACCCTCACTTGGTCAGCAATGCCATCAGTCCTCAGGACTTCCTTCCGTGACCCTCCTCATCAGTCCTTCCAAGCCACAGGCAGCTTTATACCCCATGTGCCATCACCAGGCTGGACTGTCCATCTTGCTGACTGGACTGAGCCCTGATGGCTTCTATATCCCAAAGCCACGCCACCCAGGGAAGATAGGCCTGAGTCTGTAGGAAGGGAGCTGCCACACAGGCTCCCAGCTGCCTGCCCGGCTCCTTATCTACCTCTTGGCAGATTCTACACTCAGTCCCTAGGCCTGGTCCAATCAAGGAGTTGAGGCTTTTCAAAAACACACACTGGGAGAAAAACGCAAACCAAAGCAGGCAGACAAAACACAAACCAAAGCAGGATGGCGTGAAAGGAAAACAAGAATGTCAGTGTTACACAAGACCAAGAGTGTATGACGTTAATGCAAAAATGTAGGCTGCACATCACTTAAAGCGAACTCCCAGCTGGCTGTCTCGGGGCCTCCAGCAGCCAGTGCAGGATGCAAACCTGGCCAAGCCCACAAAGCACTGTGCCTATGGGATACAGCAAGCCAGCTGGCCCAGGGAAAGCCCGATTCCTGACACTCTGGCTGCAACAAAATGTCTCCTAAGGACACGAATGATCACAATACTGGTTTTTAGTCATCCAATATTTCGGTATAATGTGTTAATTTTGAGAATTGAAATGCCCGTATTTTTATGGGTGATAATTGTGATTTTTAAAACTTTGAAATCTGAATCACTGATGGTTTGAAACATACCCAGGGAGTTGATAATGCATTAAATGGCGAATAGAACAAAGGCCTGCTTGTTCAGAAAGTATTCTTTACCTCCACAGACCTCAGGAGGAGCAACACTCCACTGCGTCAGCTTTCTATTGCAAGACCAACTTGTGCGCCATCAGACTGTACACCCTCGGTAATATCCATTCTAAGGACAAACAAACTGCAGAAATGCCTCGAGCTTTGTGGAACGAGTTCAGAGCTGGCATTCCACAGTCATTTTATGGACACAGGAGGGTGGAACATACGGGGCAGTGTGTACCTGGGTTTTCATTGTACCATTTTTTCAACTCTTCTCTAGAGTTGAAACTTGTCAAAATAAAAGGTTAGGGGTAATGAAACAAAACTGACTTAGAAAAAAAAAAAGAAAAATACATATGTTTTTGGTTCAAAGACTTTCTGAGCAAGAATATGGTCATGACTATTTTGAAACTGATTCAGGACCTCTGTCGGACGCCACAGAGGCATTGGCACAGCCCCTCCAGAGCCATCCAACCAAGGCGAGGCACGTGACAAAGAAGGAGCCCAGGCAGATCCAGGGCTCTGACCTATCACAGGCTTCTCACCGTTTCTTTCCCTGGTTTGTGTGGATGAACAGCCGCTGGAAGATTTTGCTCCCCACCTCGACTCAACAATAACCCTACTTGAAACTTGTGTAAAAAGAGTAAAAAGTTACTCTTTAAAAAGTCGGAATAGAATCATTTCACAGTTACTATCACATGATTCTTTGAATGTTTAGTTTTTTCAAACTGTTTCACTTTATTTTGCTAACGATTTTGCAGCTTACATGTTTAATGTTCTAAATTTGCAAATTTAATGACTGGTAACATGTTTATGCATTTTGTATTTAAAATGTATCCAGTATTTGATTTTACTGTTTTCCATTTTTACTGAATGAATGTGGAATACTTTTAAATAAAACAATGCTGTTAGGTCAGTATTACTTGAAATAAATGGGACTGCCATCTGCCCGTGCTGCAACCACCAGAAGGCCCCATGCCCTCGGCACAGAGTACCCCCCACAAAGCCCTTCGAGCAGGCACAGCCTGGGCCCCACCAGGCCATCCCTGCATCTGAGTGAGGTGGGAACTCACCAAGGGGTGTCCTGCCCATGTGGCCCTCATGTCAAAAGGCAGCAGAGGCATCACCAGGCTCTGGGCGGGTTCCACTGTGAGTGACCCATGCCTGCCCCCACCTACTAAGGGCAGGGAACACACCACATCAGCCTCGGCTGCCCCTGGCCTTCTACCTTGGGACCACAATGGCGGATGCGGGCTGGGGTATGGGGGAGCTCCTGCCAGCCCTCCTCCTGACTGCACCCTGGGCTCAGCACTGCCGGGGGCCCCACTCACCGATCTTCATCTGGAAGTTGTTGAAAGAGTGCTCATTGATGTACTTCATCTGGTCCATCAGCTTCATGGCAAAGTCGGCCAGTGCCTTGATGTGGGTCTTGCCCACCTTGTCGTAGGTGGAGTCGTTGAGGCCGGAGGCAGCCATGTAGGTGCTGCCGATGGTCTTGATCTTCTCCAGCTGCCGGAACCGATCCTCGCTGATGATCTGGATGAAAGAGGCCAAACCTGGGTCACCCTCAACCCTGGGACACCGAGGGCCACAGGGAGGGACAGAGGATGTGCAGGGAAGTGCAGCAGCATGGCCCTTCATGTGTCCCCTCTTCACACAGTGGGCCTGTCTCCACCCTCATCAGTATGATGCTTGCAACGCTCCTGACACAGCCAGGCCCCTCCACACTCTCACCCGCCGGACAGTGCCTCCGGGCTACCTGCCCACCCTCATGCCAAGAGCCCTGAAGACAAGGTCACTAGTCACCTCTGAATCTCTTGTCTCCTCTTCAACAAGCTCACTCCCCCATCCCACCCAGGGAAACCTCCATTTGTCCAGCAGGACACTCTTTCCCTACCCCCTGGCCCCAGCCCTCCTAGAAGCCTTCCCAGACTCAATTCAGCCAAATCCCATCACTCCGCTGCCCCAGGAGTCTCGCAGGCTGTTCCCAACACTGCCTGGCCCAGCTCCATCGTCTTGCTCCTCTCTGCGCCCTGTGTCCAGGCCATGCCAGCCCGCTGGGGTGGCCCCTCTGACACCGATGACTCAGGAGCTCCCGGGGGTGAGACTGCGCTACAGGGCTCCGCATCCCCAGTTCCTCCACACGCCGGGTGCTCAACAGAGGTATGAGAAGGAAATGAAGGAATGCCTCAATTTGGCCTCCGCTGCTCAGGGCCTCACATCTTTGTCCTGCCTCCTCCCTTAGCCGAGGGACTCCTCCTACCTTTGGTTCTCTCAAAGCCTTGGGTCCTGACACTGAGTTGTCCCAGGCCCTGGGGCCCCGTGCCCCCTTGATGGCGTGAGAGGAATGGCAGTCAGCGAGCCAGTCAGGCAGCCGCCAAAGGCTAAGTTCAAATAGTGTGGGCTGAAACCCCAGCTCTGCCACTTACTGGCAGTGACCTTAGGCCAGACACTTGAAGTCTGTCGGCCTCAGTTTCCTCATCTGTCACATGATGATGAGACAGGCCATGTGTCCAAGGTGCCCATTGCAGCACCTGGGGACATAGTCAGGTTCCTGCTGGTAGAGCTCTCATCATCACTGTTTATGTCAGGATGGTAGAAGGGGACGCCAGGTCTCTTTACATCCCTCCCACACCAGGGACCTGTAGGCCCCTCCCAGGAACACAGCCTGACCCAGGCCCCACTGTGCACCTCATCAAAGTCAGCGATGATCTCATTGAGTAGCCGCAGGCACTCGACACCCTCGTTGTTGGCCTCCAGCTCAACGTAGAATTCGGAGAAGTTGGCGATGGAGGCGAACATGACCGCCACGCACTCACAGGACTGATAGTAGAGCTCATCGTTGCGCCGCTCGCGGGCCAGGAAGTGAGCGGCCACATCCTTGGGCAGGATGTTGTGCAGCAGCCGCCGGTTGTAGGCCTGCAGCTCCTCCATCTCCTCCTTCTCCTCTGTGGCCTGGGAGAAAAAGACTGCAAGTCACCCAGATGCCAGCGCGAGCCCAGGTGTTGGCCCCTCCACCTCCTCCTCTCCATGGCCTGGAGAAAAAGCGCCAGTCACGCAAATGCCAACTCGTGCCCAGGATGTTGGCAAGTACCGCTGTCTCTCCTCCTCCCTCTGCTGTTTCCACTTCCAGGTTTTCTCCAAAGAGCAGGACTTCGACAATCAGAAAAGACATTTCTGAGCATTGAACTCTCTCTGCCGGCCTCTCTGGGGGTGCTGAGCCTGCAGGGGGGAGCCCCGAGCAGGAACAGGCCTGGAGGCGAGGCTGCAAGGATCCTGTCTGCCAAAGGCCAGAACCAGGCTGGAGGGGAAAAGAATCCAAAACACAGCCCACACAGCCCTCCAGCTCCGCGGTGCTCCTCCACTGTTCATTACCTTAATTGATGGACCTGTGGGGGAGAACAGCCCAAAGCCCTGCCCAGTGTCCCTGCCTCCCAGGAGGGCAGACTTGCCCCAGAGCCAAGTGCAGCCAGGAGGAGCAAGTGCCATGAGGGACCCCCTGGGATGAGGATGGGACATCACCAGTGACTTTAGTTTACCCCCCAGTTTGGGTCCTGGGTCTGTGCAGTGGGATTTTGTGGTCACCCACCCTCCAGGTTAAAGGATAGTGCAGATCCCTTGCGTCAAGAAGCCAGTAGTGCCCTACACGGTGCTGAAGGGAAGAGGTGTCACACACTGAGGTGTGGCAAGGAACCATCTAACAAGAGTCTTCACGAGACACTGCATTGTAGTGGTCAGCTGGCTTCCTCACCCGTGGGGGCAGATAACATGGCCCCCTTTAACTGGGAGAGACCGTGTTGGCAAAACCAACCAGGAGAAGATCATTAATTAGCAGAGCCACTTTGAAAAGTCTGGCTGGCCCACTTGGGCTTTTCCTAACTAAATGAAGACACCTTTCTGCTCGGCTGCAAGTAGAATCTACAGCAGGACCAGGACTGACTCTCAGGACCTTGGCTGTCCCTGTGGGTGGTGGCTGTCCATGGGGAAGGAGCTGGCGTCCCTTTCCAAGGCTTCAGGACCTGGGTCCAGCAGGGAGGAAGAGCTCCCAGGGCAGAAGATCCAGGACCCCAAGGCTCAACGGCCAGCTCTGCCCCTAAGGTGAATGGGCTCCTGACTGTGCTGCCTATGTCCTGGTGGCCTCTGGAGTCCCTGGGAATGTGGATGTGAGGACAGGGATCAGCCCGAGGGGTCCTGGATGCTAAAGGGCCCCGCCTTCCACCACAACCCACAGAGGTGCGGGGAGTCAGCTTGTCTGTGCTATCTTCTTGCCCAGTCTTCCTGCCCAGGTAACCTAAGCTCCTGGGAGGCAGAAATGCCCCTCCCCAAGAATAAGGCTACCTGTGTCTGGCTCTGAAACAGCCGTGCCCATGGGAGAAGGCTGGGGGTGGGGGTCATTCCCGTGCTTCTTCTCACGGGCTGTCCCATGGAGGAGCCCGGCAGTCAGTTATTTGCCTCTGAAAATGCACCACACTAGACAGTCCTGCTCCTACCTCTGCTGAGACACATGCCTGGGGGCCCAGGGATGCCAGGAGCACTGCAGCTCCTTTGATGCACCCTGCAGGTGGCAGACAGCATCAGCCCAAAGTGTCAGACAGAATGGAGGTGGAGGCTGGGGGCAGGGCTGCTAGAGCAGGCTCCTGCTGGGGGCAAAGTCAATCCCCAGGGCCAGGCCAGTTGCTGTGGCCACCTCTGCAAACTCCACCTCAGCACAGGTGGGCACCTGCCAATGGAGCCAACTACTTCTGGGGCTGGGCCCTGGCAGGGCAGAAAGGTTCAGGGGGCTACAGCCTCTTGGTGGCCCCACTAAGGTCAATGCTGGAGGAAGGGACAAGAGCAGGCTCTCCTGAGAACTCAGACCCTGCAGTTAGGCCAGGAGGGGGCCAGGTGGGGACCTGGCAGGTCAGAGCGTATTCCTTGTGCAGGTGCTTCAAGAATGCTGAGGAGTCCACCTACCAGCCAACTGTACAGGGGCTGCTGGAGCCAGTCTGGGGGTGGGGCAGGGACTATCACTCACCCATCCCAAGGGCCTGCTTTTTGGCGTTTCTTTATTTGTATTTATGTGCTGTTGGCTCCCTCTCCCAAAATCCCAGGGGAAGAATGGGAGAATGAGGGACCTGCTGGAAAACTTCAGGGAGAGAGGTTGCCACAGGCTGGCAGGTAGACACAGGCTCACTCACACATTCCTACACACACACACACGCACACACACTCATGTGCCTGTGTGTACACACAGACAGGGAGAGGGTGGTGGGGGTCACGACTGAGCAAATAAACACATATATGAAAGATAATGGGAGGGGACTTTCTCATTGCCAGAAATGACATTGCAAGCATGGAAAAGGGAAGGCTGGGAAGAAGCCTGAGGTATTGGATTAAAATGGGAGATAGTGGTATGAACTCAGGATTATTAAAAGAAGATCTATACAGACGGATACTGAAGTAGTACAGATACATATGTACACATGCTTCCACGTATGTTTCCACACTTACATATCTTTCTTAGCGTTGTCCATGGAGAGGACCTACAAGCAGCGAGCACACCAAGCACTCAGACCTTGGTTTCTAAACACCACTCTCTACTATAAAGAATGAGGGAGGGCTCTTTGAAGAAATCAGATTCCTGGGCTGCAGCAGGGAAAGCACAAGATTACCCTGAGATCGCTTGTGTTACAAAGTCAGGAAAAGCTCAAAGCGTGATGGAGACCTGTCAGATAACACAGACAACAACTTGAAATGCACATGGGCCAAACCTAGGACAATTTGAGTATTAAAATAGTGAAGGTTGCAGATGATAACCCACTGGATTACATGGGAATCTGTGAGTCTAGGCTGAGGTAGAGAAGTGAATAAATAAGCAAATCAATGGAGGAGGAGGGACAGCTCTTCTGTGTAGTAGAATGCCAACCAGCAAGTCCAGAAGGAATGGCGGACACTGGGCATTGCTATCGGGCATTTCCACCGCAGGCACTGAGACAAGCAGGAGCCACCATGGATGCAAAGGTTGCTGGGCAGAAATTTGCTGAGGATCAGAAAATTACTGGAATATCAGACTCTCTTTCCATAAAGTGCTAGTCAAATACAAAGGGGGAAAGGGAGACTTGACAGTGGAGAAATCTGGTGATGCCGGCTGAGCAGGCATCAGCGCTGACATCAACAGTGGTGGGATGGGTCAGCGCGGTAGAGTCTCTCAGTGTGAGGCATCGAGGGGTGCCCGGCTCCATTTCTGTGTGCTTCCTCCAGGAAGGGCTCAGCCTGAGTCTGGACATGGGTCTGAAGGTCCCAGAATAACAAGTTCTTTAAGATTGGCAAGGACTGTGAGACGAGGAGAGACTGAGGATCTGCTGCAGACCGGAACAGCTCGATGCAGAGGGCCCATGCACAGGATCCTGGACCAGCATCAGGACAGTTGGCAACACTAAGTGGGGCCTGCCGCACCCCTGGTAATTGCCTAGGTGGGGAGGGTGTGCAGGGATGACGCAGGGAGTGTCCTTGTTTTTGCAAGGTAGACATGGGAGTATTTAGGGGTGATGAGGCATCATGTCAGAAAGTACATATGGCGGGGGGTGATAGAGCAAATGCAGAAAAATGCGAGCCTCCTGAAAATGTTCCCAAAGAAGAGGCGATTGAGGGAGAAGGCAGAGGCCTGACAAGGGGGGAGGCTCACACAGGATCTTCCCCAGGGTGCCCCAGCCCAGGGCTTCCCAAGGGCATTCTGCACAGAACCCTTCTGGGATTCTCCCTGGTTCCCCCAAACTTGGGGGATCCCCCCAACTACAGACCTCCATGCTAAGTTCCAGCCAGAACCCATGCAAAATACTCAGCAGAAGGGACAACCATTTGCCCCCATTCTCACTCAGCATCCAATAAAAAGCGGGGCCTCCTGCTCCAGCCCAAAGACTTCCATTCTGACGCCTCTAACAAGTCTGGGATAGAGGAGGCCAAGGAGAGCTGTGGGTGAGCTCAAGTGGTCTGGAGATAGGGGCTGGGCCAGAAGAGGTAGAGACCAGGCCAGGCTAAGCTCTGCACAGGGCTGGGCTGGAATAAAAGGTGTGAGGCAGCCCACAGGAAGACAGGGCTTTCTCCTGCTGAGCGTTCTTGGGCACTCCCTCCTGGCCCTTCCGAGATGCTCCAGCAGGTAACCTGGCCCACGGGCACCCCTTCCTCCAGGGAGACAAGGCACAGGGCACGGGGCATGCATCCTGGAGAGCCATGTTGGCTGGAATGCACGCAGCATGGTCAACAGTCTTTGCTCCTTCAGTCCATCCCCTCTGGAGGAGTCTTCGACCCAGCTCTGGCCAGGTCAAGCCCTGCTGAGCAGCCTTTGGTACCAGCTCCCTACCCTGGCCACACTCCTTCCCTACTCCTCCACTCACCTCTTGCCACTCTTCCTTCCCCCACCGTCCATTGCTGCCCCCACCACAAAGGACCTGCCCGCACCTCCCCTCTGTCCCTGCGTGGCAGCACACAAAGTAAGTGCCCCGCCAGTATTTGCTGACTTCAAAGCACGCCTCCTGGGCCCATCAGAGTCCCAGCACTGTCAGCATGGGTTTGTCTGCATACAGTAAGTCCCAGGGTTTTGCCCCTTGGCTCCAGAGAGCAGGGAGCAGACCCACGGGGACATGGGGCATCAAGTGGCTTCGATGGGGCCTGAGCAGGACAGCTTGTCAGTGTAAAACAAAGGCCCAGCTTGGCCTGGCCCAGGACACGAGCCTGTTGTCTCTGTCACCTGCTCCCAAATGCCTCCCCTCCCCAGGTCCAGCCCCAGGTCCACCCACCTGCAGTTTCCAGAGGAAGTCGAGGCGGGCAGTGGACTCCACCTGCTGGGCATGCAGGTACAGGGCCAGCACAAAGACTGAGATGATGATGGGCGTCACCACCTTCAATGCCACCTTGGTTGCGTGCTCAGGGCTGCGGGTAGGAGGTGGGCAGGCCTGAGACCGCCCTGGCTCCTCACAGTGGGCTCTGAGGACCCCCCACCCCCACCCACTGCTGTCCTGTTTTTCTTCCTCCCACTATACCTTCCCCTGTTCCTTATCCCCCTGCTCAAACTTTGCCTCACACGTGCCTCCTCCAGGAAGCCTTCCTGGCTGGCGGCCCCATCTCAGACCCTGCTTGCACCTGCAGCTCAGGCAGCCATTACTCCTCTCCTGACGCCTCATAATCCCCCATCACTTGGGAGCTCCCCTCTTGTCAGATCAGGGGATGTTGGACGAGACAGGGGCAGTGGGTGCAGTACAAGGGGGCCAGGCAGGCCATGCTGACCCTGTCACTGGACAACCTTGGGCAAGTGTCTTAATCTCTCTGAACTTTAGTTTGCTTATCTGTGTACAACAGGATAACAATACCCACATTTCAAGATGGTAGTAAGGATTAAAGAGATATTATAAACAAAATGCTTAGTGCAGCATCTGACAAACAGTAGGTCCTCCAAAACTAGTAGCATTATTGTCTAATTCTATTTTTGTTACTAATAGATACTCTTAACGAAAGCGGCCATTCCAAACCCTACGTCTCGTGCCAGCCAAGAGCTCAAGCCCTGGAAGGCTGCACAGAGGCTCCAGTCACCACCTCCCCCCTTGCCCAGGCAGCAGCCCTCAATGCAGGGACGGGTCCCACAAGCGCTGCAGCCCTCGCCTTTATTCCTCAACTCCAGAGGGAAAGTGGGTACCAGCTTCCATTCTCCTGGGTCTGGGGTTCTCACAGGCTCCTGGGGAAGGGCTTGAGGCTAAATGCTTTAAATGAGGCCTATGGAATGATCTGAAGCCGGTGATCCCAACCACAGAGCCTACAGATCACCTTGGCAGATATCATGAAAGTGACCAGGGCCTCTGCCCCTCAGGATGCCTTGCTGCCCCAGGAGGAACCAGCCTCCCTGTTCCTGCTGGCCTCCTCCTTCATTACCCACCTTGCCACCAAGGCCCCTCCCACCTGGGCACCAGCTGCCTTCCCTGTCTGTTCTCTGCTGAGGGCAGGGAGCGGCCCTATCTGAGGAGCATCAACTCACCACTGGGAGGTCCCGTTGTTGAAGAAGTCTCTGTGAAGAGAGTTGGGGAAGACTGGTCAGGGCCACCCTTCGGCATAAGGCGGCCTCCACTCCTGCTCGGCCCCCACGCCCTGCTCGGCTGTCCCCACCACTGCTGCTCCTGGCTCCCCAGCCCCAACCCCTCCATATTCAAGGACACTTTCAGGATGGGAGGTGGTAGAAAACGCAGCCCCAACTAGCACTGGATACTCATGACCACAAACCACCCAGCTCTTACCTGAAACCCTGCCTTCCCTGACCCAGCCCATCTGCCTGGGTGGAGGCCTGCCTGCCTCTCCCTCTCCCAGGCCTCTGCTGCCATCCAGAGGGAGTGGAGGAGATCCCACAGCTGCGCTGCTTGGTGTGGCAGCCGCTGGCCACATGCAGCTGATGAGACTTAACACGGGGCTGGTGCAAGTTAAAATGTGCTGTACGTGTAAAACATACACCAGGTTTTGAATAATTAGTGTAAAAAAAGGTAAGATATTTCATTAAAAATTTTATACTGATTATATCTTAAAATGATATTCTGGCTATATAGTACTCATTAAATAAAAGTCAAATTATACTTTTTGCCTTTTTAATATGGCTATAAGAAAATTTTAAATTACATAAGTGGTTTTTTTTTTTTTTTTTTTTTTTTTGGAGACAGAGTCTTGCTCTGTCTTCCAGGCTGGAGTGCAGTGGTGCAGTCTTGGCTCACTGTAACTGCCACCTCCTGAGTTCAAGCTATTCTTGTGCCTCAGTCTCCCAAGTAGCTGGGATTACAGGCACATGCCACCACGCTTGACTAATTTTTATATTTCTAGTAGACACAGGATTTTGTTGGCCAGGCTGGACTCAACTGATCCGCCCACCTCAGCCTCCCGAAGTGCTGGGATTACAGGCGTGAGCTACCGCACCCGGCCCACTTTTTATCTATTGGAAAATGTTGCCTTAGAGCCAAACCACGGTCTCCCAATCCAGAAATAACCTTTACTGTCTGCTGCCAGCTTCAGCACCTGAAGAGGAGATGCTGGGGACGGGGAAGGAGCAGTAAGAGGAGGGCAACATTCCCTGCTCCAGTCCCGACCCATGGGTAGAAAGTTCCTGGACCCTTTCTTCCTCCTCAAAGGACTGCAGCCTGTCCCATGCTCGACTGCCCCACGTCTTTGTGGTCATCTGCCCACGGCCCCTACACAACCACCAAGAAGTTCTTCCTTGAATATGACTTAAACCCTTCATTAGAGCTCCACTTTCTCAGGCAACACCACCTTCCCGAGAGAGAAACATTCCTGAGTTTTCTGTGTATCCACATTGTACCTCCACTGCCTAGGCCAGCGGCTGGCACATAGCAGGCCCTTAATAAATATTTTTGAATGAATGAATGGGTGAACAAAAGAACGGATGGGTGAATCCCTTCCTCTAACTCAAAATAGGTATAGTTTGCTACATTTTTTCAGGGGACACAGAACTGTCACTTTTTTTTTTTTTTTTTTTGCACTTCTTGGTGTGTGTGTAGGGAGTGGTGATGCATAGAAAAGAGTATGATGAATCAGGCACTTTAAATACATCTTACTACTATAGGCATTGATAATCTACAGGTCACATTTGCCAAGCTTCCAAATTAACCTGCTTCGGGGAGGTCTTGTGATTTACACCAATATCCTGTCCCTGAGTGAAGAATCTTATCTGAGCTCCTCAAATTGCTGATGTACTGATTAATGCATAACCTATTGATATAAAAAAATGCTGATTCATTTCTGAATCATGAATTTGTACTGATTGCTGGCATGTAGACATTTTAGTCTGTATGTTGTGATCTATAGCCAGTGATTGTAACCCTCCAATGACAAAGGACAACTCTGGTCTGAGGAGTCCCCTTCCCTTCTACTTTCTTACGAAAGCATTCCCGAAGCTTCTGGAACACACCCAACTTGGTGTGTGTATCTTCCTGGCCAATCCTCACATTCGGCTTCCATCAAAACTTAATCAAATTATTTCTGCCTCAACCGCCTTCATTTAGGTTGACAATATTCCCATTTTACAAGGAAAAGGTTATGAGGTTCAGAGGAATGACCAATGTGTCTGATGCTGAGATTCTAACCCAATTTCACCCGAAGCCTGAGGTCTTTCCCCTCATGGAGCCACCTCCCTTGGAAATCTGACATCTGTCACTACATAGCCATGCTGACTATGGGGCCAGACAGCCGTGGGCCCCACCTTCACGCCCATTACCTCTAGGACGTGGGACCTAACCTCTGCCACCACAGCCAGGAGCCTTTCGGTAGTGCACAGATGCCCCGCCTTATGTGGTGGGTCTGCCTATTTGGCTGGGTTGCTGGAGGATGAAGAGGAACAGCAGATATCCAGGCACCTGCCTTGAGGTGGGACACAGAGCCTGTGAACAACAAAGCTTGTCCCTCTGCTCCCACACACCTTACTGCCTGGCTCTGCTGGACCGTGACTCCTCTGAGCCTGGGGCAGCTGGACTGAGCTGAAAGCAGCCCACTGGAGGCTGCCCTGGCAAGGGAGGAGCAAATCAGAGAAAGAAACACAATGGGGCCTGGTGACCTGAGGCCACTCCAACTACTGGGGACGGGAAGGAAGGAAAGAAACAAGGCCATTTCCCCAGATGTCAGGGCTGGGGAGGAACAAGACACTCTCCTCACAAGTTCCCCGTGGTGCTGGAACCCTAAACCTCCTGCTCTTGCCACCTCCGTGCAATGTCCCGTGCCCCATGGGGAGCGTGAGGAAGGTGTCCCGTACATGGCATTGGCGGTGACCAGCAGGTCGGCATTGTCGAAGAGCGTGACACCCGGCACCTCCACGATGAGCACGTAGATGAGCTCGATGGCCAGCATGAGCGCCAGCTTCCCGATGCAGTTGATCTGCAGGAACACGGAGCAGGCCAGCAGGCTGAGCAGCACGCTGTAGGTGAAGTACTGCGGGCAGAGGGCAGTGGCATCAGCTCCCCAGGCCCTGCCCGCCCCCTGGCCCCGTGCATCCTCCAGTCTGAGCTGGCTCAAGTGAGGCCTGGGCTGGGCATGTTTCTGCTGATGTAAATTTCCCAACAGGTGTGATGTAAGGCGAAGGGCCCTGGTTAGGAACCAGGAGATGGGCTCCAGCTGGAGTCTGGCCATTGCCTGCAGGACAGCCCCACATTACAGCTACGCTGCAGGCCCAAGCTGCCCTGGGTTTCAGCCGTGATCCAGGCTGGGCTTTGTGTGCCTCAGGCTGTGTGCTCAGCCCCTCTGAGCCTCAGTGTCCCCTCTGCAAGACTTCCTCTCTCACGGCTTGCTGTGATGAACACAAGCAAGGAAGCCCTCGCTGCACTGTCCGGCACCCTCAATAACCGTGGGGAGCCCCTCATCTGCAGCTTTGAACCACAAAGCTCCAAAAGCTGAATGTGTTTTCATGACTCCTGTAGGGGCCACGCCTGAACGGAGCTGCTCTGGTGACAAGAGCTGACCTCACTGCTGGGACGCTAGTTATCTTTATCGTGTCTCCTGTGACATGCAGACATGCTACTGCTGTGGAAATATGACCACTTCATGATCAGACTCCACTGGGGGTGGGAGGCAACCTTTTAAAATCTGAAAAATTCTGAAGTCCAAACAATATGGGGCCCCAAAGGTTTCAGAGGAGGGATCATGCCCTGTGCTGTTCCCTCTGGGGAAGCCCCTTCTGGTCTCTGAGCCTCCGTTTCCTTCTTAGACAACTGAGGGGCTGAACCAGGTAATCTTGGAGGTCCCCATCTGCTGCTGTCCCTTGATGCACATCAACCTCGGTTATTGTTGTTATTATTCTTAATTTAGCACCATTGTTTCTGAGTCAGGCCTCCAGACATTTAGTCTTCGCACACAGCCTCGGCCCTGGGCTGCAGCAGCCCCCAGGGCAGACCCTCAGCCTCCCCAGGCCTTCTAGAGCCAAGGAAAGACTGCCCAGGGCCCCTGGGTGATTGGTTGCTGGGGGAAGCCTCCCATCACCACTGGGAACAGGAGCAGAAGAGGGAACGAGGAGGGCAGCCTAGAGGAGTAAGCTCAGAGCCCCAGGGCCCCGGTCTTTGAGAGGAGGGATGGGAGCTCCAAGAGCCAGCCTGGATTCCCATTCAGACCCTGGCCCAGATAACCAGGAGGCCAACACTGGATGCTGGGGACTCCCCCGGGCCTGGTCTGTAAGGAGTTGCTGAATCAGGAGAAACCTTTGAAGGGGGTGGTCAGCTGGTGGGGGCTGAAGGCTGGCACCAAGCCTCTCCCACAAATGAGGAGCCAGAATCTGCCCACTGCCACCCTCTCCCCCCGGCCTTAGCCTCACCAGGGGAACCACCACCAAGGGGCAAGTACGAGACTGAAAATAGCCTCTGCTCCTCACATACAGCCCTCAGAAAGTTGAAGTGCTCCTGTGGGCTCTCAGCCAGATGTGAGAGGCAGCGGAGGCTAGGGAGGCGAGGCTGGGGAGGGGAGGCTGGGTGCAACATGGCTGCCTGGAAGAGACAGAGAGCTTGCCACCAGCCCGGGGGGGGGGACGGGGGGGCGGGGGCGGGGCAGGGGTGGGGCTGCACCTGCCTAGGTGAGCTGGGGCCAAGCCCTGGTCCTCCCTGGGCCTTCCCTGCCCTATCTGTACAGCTGAGAGCCAGATCCCAGGCTGGGAGGGAGGCCCACACTGGCAGCCCACAGCACCCCTCAGCTGCAGTCACAGGCCCTTTGGGAGCTGGATGAAAACATGAACCTTTCTCCAGAAAAAGGCCAACTGCCCCCATCTTACTGGCTTCATGTGTGCACCCATAGGGAGCTGGGGGTATGAGACGGGGGAGGCTGGAAGCCCGGCCCAACTGCTGACTAGCGAACTGCTCCCTGGCAAATGCAGCACCGTGAATGAAGCACCTTGCACGCCACAGGTGCTTAATATATGCTGCTCTCTGAATAAGGATACGTGGCATTATTTTTAAACCCAAATGCCTGTGGGCACAAAATTTCTTTTTGAGGTGATAAAAGTATTCTAAAATTAGATGATGATGATGGTTGTACACATTGGTGAACACACGAAAAGCTACTGAACTGTGCACTTTGAACAGGTGAGGTTTATAGTAGTGCTGGTTTGGGATTGGGTTGCTTTGCTCCCCTCTCTCCTCTCTGACCCTAACAGCTGGGGCTTAGGTAGGTTCTCCTGAGGTGGGGTAGGGTCTGCTAGAGAAGCGGAGGGTCCAGAAAGTTTTGCCCTCGGATCAGGAGCACGAACTCTGTCTGGAGCCGGACAAGTTGAATGACAGCTCCAGCTTTGTTGAGTCCTGGCTGTGTGACCTGGGTAAATTACTTAGCCTCTCTGTGTCTCAGGTTCTTCGCCTCTACAAAGGAGATAATATAACACTTATGTCATAGGCTGTTGGGAGGATTTCATTAGTAAGTGTGTATAGAGCCCTTAGCCACAGTCCCTGGTAAGCACTATAGAAACAACAGCTACACCATTGTCATCGTCATCGTCATATGGAGGAGGCTCCCCTTGTTCCCAGTGTCTGGCATGTAGGAGTGAGAGACATTGGGGTAAGCGGGTCTGTAGAAGACAGTGAGCTGGTGAGACCCTGTCCTTCAGACTGTCCTGAGCAGCTGCGGGGACAGTGGGGGAGGGCAAGGGACTCTTCACCACTCCCTTCCAGCCTGTGCGCACCCAGTACCTCGGGGAAGTTGCAGTTGGGCCAGGGGCTGCCACAGAAGCCCTGCTCATCGCCCAGGCTGTAGTTGACGGCCGACTCCACCACATGACATGCGTTGACCTGGCTTGCGCTGATGTTGTGCTCCTGTGCCAAGCAGCCCAGCAGGTCCTTGGAGTTGCACGTGAACTGGGGGCAGGGAGGAGGGTGGTGAGGGGAGGGTAAGCTGCTGGGGGACAGGCAGGGCAAGCCCAGCCGCAGGCTCCCACCCGTCCTCCGCCTCAGGTGCAGTATGACACTGATGGGGACAAAATCTGAAAGAGGCTGAGGAACGGGCAAGGTTTGCCCAGCTGCCCTGGCTGGAGGGGGTGTGGCTAGCGTGCCCTGCCAAGGAGGGGCTCTTAAACATGCCTTGGGGACATTCCCTAAACTCTTCCTGGCCCCACCAGGCTTGAGAATGAAGAGCTAAGAACTTCACTTAGTGGGAGAGTAGCCAAGCATAGTGGCTCATGCCTATAATCCCAGCATTTTGAGAGGCCAAGGCCAGCGGATCACTTGAGCCCAGGAGTTTGAGACCAGTCTGGCAACATGGGGAAACCCCATCTCTAAAAAAAAAAAAAAAAAAATTAGCTGGGCATGGTGGTGGTGTACACCCGTAGTCTCAGCTACTTGGGAGGCTGAGGCAGGAGAATGGCGTAAACCCGGGAGGCGGAGCTTGCAGTGAGCTGAGATCCGGCCACTGCACCCCAGCCTGGGCGACAGAGCAAGACTCTGTCTCAAAAAAAAAAAAAAAAGAACTTACATGAGGCACATTGAGTCAAAGCTTATCCCAGACCCAGGAGCCACACAAATAAGAAAGTCCCTCCTAGCCCTGCCGGGCGGGTACATGGCTCCAATGGGTTTGATCCAATCGGGCTGTGGAGGTGCTGGGAGATCGTGCAGCCACCCACCATGTTGACAAAAGCTGCCAGGAACACCAGGGTGATGGTGAACACCCCAACCAGGGTGCTGTTCATCTTGGACCGCACGATCTTCCTGGAGAGAGTCTGCAGCGGGGAGGGGAAGAGCTAGGGTGGGGGTGGGGGGTAGAGAGGGAGGGAGGGAGAGACGGAATAGCATTCAGCAAGGACTCCACAAATGGCCCCGGGAGTGTAGTGGACCTACCTGTGTCTCTCCCCAGCATGACCCCCGGGCCTTCCTGGTGGCCCTCCCAGCCTGCAAGTCTCCAGCCTTGAACTGCTGCACCATTGCTTCCAGGTCAACAGCAGGGCAGATTCTGCAGCTGACCAGGAGCGGGACTATGTGGGGAACCCAGGTGAGAGAGGCAGGATGAGAGGAAAGATGGTATCTTGACCCAACCGAGAAATCAATAAAAAAGCACATTGGCCCACTGTGTGCCATCAGGGAGGGACGGTGGGTGGCAGCTGAGGAGTCGTGGAGGGCTCAGAATGTTCCCCGGAGGGTTGAGAAGGCTTCTGGGAGGGAGTGGGCAGTGGTAGGTTTAAGGATTTGGAGAGGATTAGGCCTCACTCAGGAGGAGGAACTGAGCAGCGAGGAGCAGGAGGGAGGTGGATGTGGCCCTGAGCACTGAGTGAGCTCTGTCCTTAGCACAAAGCTCCATGGACCTGCCATTTCCCTCACCCTCTCCTCCTCTGTATTCTTCCACTAGACAAACCATGTCTACTCAAAGACCACCTGCAGCTTTGGTAATTAAATGATTGGGCTCCTAAGTCCCATTTCTGCCACCAAATCTGATGCAGCTGGCCTTGTAAATGATGTCCCCCTCATCTCCCACGCAACCTAGGCTGGAAAAAGAACCTGATGGACAGAGAAGCAAAACAGTGGATCCATGATGCCCCACCCCTACCTGCCCCAACCCTTCCTGCTGAGGTCTATCTGCTACAGACATCTAGGTGTCCATAAAACCCCCCAAGGGCAGACAGGGTGGTTGAAAAAGCACTGAACCAGGAGTCGGGAAGCCTGGGCTTGGCTTGGTTTTTCCTTTCTGTTCCTGAGCAAGCCACATCCCATCTCTGAAGTCTCCTATTTGTAGGGCTCTTGGGACCTTTGGGCACCCCCAGCTTTTGTGGTGAGTGAAGCAGGCAAAGGTCTCTACCCCAATCATGGGCCGTGAGCATCCCTGAAAATTCTTGCTGAAAGTGCCAGACCACAAGGCTTCTCCATCCCCTGATACTGAGAGTGTCTGTAGTTGGCCACACTGACAGCTAAATAGGTCATGGGGCCGTAGCATCACTACCATGTGACCACTCATTCCCAGTGGGGAGGGGAACTGGCTTGTGTGCTGCAGTATTTGCTGCCAACTCAAAAAGGTGTCGGGCCCTTGATCCAGTGTTCTTCAGCTGCAACCCAAACCCACTACGTGTGCAGCATCCACGAGGGCCCATCACATGGGACTTCAGTGGCAAAGGGACTTCAAACACAAATATGCTGACATTCATGCTGCTGACTGTAACATGAGTAATAAAAGTTTTTCTCTCTGACCCAGGAGTCTCGTGTCTTCTGCCAGCCTCTATGGAACAGCAACCAGCAAACTCATTAGCTTGTAAGTAGGGTAAAATCACACCTTACACCCTTCAGAGTTCTAGACAAAAAGTCAGGTCCCTGCTCATCCCCGGGTCTTGGGCTTGGAGCTGGCTGTGTGCATAGGGAGGGTGTATATCTTTCTGACCCCAGAATCCTCCTCCACCCTTCCAGCAAAGCCATTTCCTATCAGCAGAGGGAAAGAGGGGACCACAAAGACGGATAGATCACAGGAAGAACTGCTGCCATGGCAGAGGCCTGGCAGTCTCGCATAGGCTACAGGCTGAAAGATGAAGGCCTGGGACTCCATCTCCCCAGCAGGAGAGCCTCCCAGGTATGCTCCTATACTACCAAGCCTGTGGCACATGTTCTGAGCAAACACTGGGATAATAAAAGAGACCCTCTGGGATAATAAAAGAGACCCTCTGACCAAACCGTCTTATGTGGTAGAAGGAAAGTTAAGTGTGATCTGAAGAGCATAAGCTTGTATTAAAATCTTGCTTAATAGACATAGAAATGAATCAAATAGATTAAGGGTCCAGAAACAAATCCTTCCATTTATGGCCCAATGATTTTGACAAGCGTTCCAAGACAACGGTGAAAGGACAGTCTTTTCAACAAATGGTGCTGAGACACACGGATATCCACAGGCAAAAAAAATGAAGTTGGGTCCCTACTGCACCCTGTACAAAAATTAACTCAAAATGGACCAGAAAACGTAAATGTAAAAGCCAAAACTGACAGAACTCTTATGGGAAAACATACAAGTAGATCTTTGTGACTTTGGATCAGGCAACGGTTTCTTAGAGGTGACACCAAAGGCACCAATCAAAAAAGAAAAAATAGATAAATTGGACTTTATTAAAATTAATTATTTTTGTCCTTCAACTAACACCATCAGGGAAGTTAAAAACAAAAAACAAAAAACAAAAAGTATTGGTGAGGATACAGAGAAGCTGGAATCCTTGTGCATTGCTGGTGGGAATGTAAAATGAGGCAGCCACTGAGGAAAACAGTAGGGCATCTCCTCAAAAAAATCAAGCATAGAATTATTATATGATCCAGTAACTCCACTTCTGGGTATATGCCCCAAAGAATTTGAAACAGGGACTTGTACAGATACTTGTACACCCTGTTCACAGCTGTATTCTTCCTAATAGCCTGAAAGTGGAAACAATTTAATCATCCATCAATTGATGAATAAACAAAATGTGATATATCCATACATGGGAATATTTTTCAGGCATAAAGAGAGTAAAGTGCGTTACATGCTACAACATGGATAAGCCTTAAAACTAATATGCTAAGTGCATGAAACCAGTCTCACAGGGCCATGTGAGATTCCCTTCATGTGAGATGTCCAGAACATGCGAATCATAGAAACAAAGTAGATGAGTGGTTGCCGAGGCCTGTGGTGATCACGGAGGGAGGAGTGACTGCTAATGGATCGGGGGGTTTCTTCTGGGGATGACAACAACGTTCTGGAATTAGCATCAATAGTTGAATAACTTTGTGAATATACTAAAAACTAGTGTATTAAAAGTTCATTCACCTGTATAAAGGTGAATTTTATGGTATGCAAATTATGTCTCAATGAAGCTCTTATTTTAAAAAATCTTGCTCAGCCTCTTACTGGTTGTGTGATCCTACACTCTGAGCTTCAGTCTCCTTACTGGGAAATTGGGAGTAGCTCTCTCCCAGAGTGGCTATCAAGACTTAGCAAAGTGATGCATTTGAAAGTGCTCTGTAAGCTGTTAAACGCAACAGAAAAGTGAGTTAATATTTGCATTTTAAAGAGCTATATTGCCAATAAGAATGAAAGTCCTTATTTCCCATGTAAAGGAATTTTTGGTTTCACAGCTGGGTAAAGTGTTTTGGCACTAGCATGAGGGATCTTACTCTGAAATGGTATGACAGATGGTTTCAAATCGCTGGCTGCTGAAAACTTTGTCATTCTATCTCCATCCCCTTTCCCCACCCCCACCCCAACTCCTATTTGCCCTACGTTGTTTAAACTGCTGAGTTCTGATCACCCCATCCACTGATTGAGAGGCTTCCTTCATCATTTTGCAACCACCAATGTAATGACTGATAGAGGCAAAGGTTACTAATGCATGCTAAAACTTTCTTAACAAAAGGTGGTCGGGGAATAGGGTATGCACATTAGCTTCCTGGTGAATATGGGACCAGGAGCCCCACCAGGACCATCCAGAGGCCAGGAGAAGAACTGCAGGCTTAAAAAAAAAATCAACGTTAGATATGGCTCTACCAGCTAATGAATGACTGCCTGTGCACTGGTTTGCTTGCTACAAGTCAACTTCCCTCCACACTCTTTTTTTTTTTTTTTTTTGAGACAGAGTCTCCCTCTGTTGCCCAGGCTGGAGTGCAGTGGCACAATCTCTGCTCACTGCAAGCTCCGCCTCCCGGGTTCACGCCATTCTCCCGCCTCAGCCTCCAGGGTGGCTGGGACCACAGGCGCCTGCCACCACGCCTGGCTAATTTTGTTTTTGTATTTTTAGTAGAGACAGGGTTTCACCATGTTAGCCAGGTGAAACCAGGATGGTCACAGTCTCCTGACCTCGTGATCCGCCCACCTTGGACTCCTAAAGTGCTGGGATTACAGGCGTGAGCCACCGCGCCGGGTCACCCTCTACACTCTTTAAAAAGACTTTCTCTTGACTTTAAAACCTCAGTAGGAACTCAGGAATTGCTGCTTTTTTGAAGTCTCCAGAAGATTTGACATCCTGTCTTGATATCAGTTTATAGAGTGTCTCATTTCCTATAATTAGAGAGTTCATCTCTATGTCAACCCTAAATCCAGATTTTACCTCAGTGTGGATCTTAAAACTCTTGGCTGGGTGCAGTGGCTCATGCCTGTAATCCCAGCACTTTGGGAGGCTGAGGCGGGTGGATCACAAGGTCGGGAGATCGAGACCATCCTGGCTAACATGGTGAAACCCTGTCTCTACTAAAAATACAAAAAATTAGCCAGGCATTGTGGCAGGCACCTGTAGTCCCAGCTACTTGGGAGGCTGAGGCAGAAGAATGGCATGAACCCGGGAGGTGGAGCTGGCAGTGAACCAAGATCATGCCACTGCACTCCAACCTGGGCGACAGAGCAAGACTCCGTCTCAAAACAACAACAACAACAACAACAACAACAACAACAAAACTCTTTGCCGGGGCAGAGTCTCTTTCCAGGGCTACACCACAACTGCAGTCAGATTGTGGAGAGGATTTTCCAGCAGGATAACTGTCTGTACCAGCCAATCACTTAATGCCTGCTCACAATCAGAGCCCAGAAAAAGAACTGATGTTCAAAAAAGAAGTTAAGAACCAGTACATTCCCAATCTGATTAATTCAAATCAATTCAACATGAAAAACAGGAGTGGGAACATAGTTAATAAACCATGATTGGGGTAAGGAACAGTTTGATCCTGGCCTCTTTGAATGTCTCCAGGCACGTTGAAGACCTCCCTGGGCCCCTGTCTGTGATGCGGGGCTAGGGTATTGCAAAGATAAAAGGAGGGGATGAAATTGGATGGCAAAAAAGTTTAAGAATACAGCCTCTTTGACAAGGAGCTAATAAAAGAAGCAGTAGCTCCTACTTCAGAAAAAGAAAAAAAAGGTAAGAAAACCACAGAGGTCAAACCTGGCAAGTAGAAGGGGTCTACCCAGTGCTCTCATCACTTGGCCTTTCAGGAGTCAACTGGACATATTAGCAGAGGCAGTGTCCTGGAGGGGAGGCTCATGGGCTCTGAATTAAAAGCCACCTGGTTTTAAATCCTAGCAATAACCACTTCCTAACTATAGGATCTAGAAAAAGCTGTCTAACCTCTCTGGGCTTCCGTTTCCTCATCTGCAAAGTAGATTCAATAAAAACCACCTTTGAGGCTCAGGAAACACAGCTTAAAGTAGCATAGCTTGGATGTGGATCCTGGGCTGTCCTGTCTTGAAAAACACAGGGGGAACCTACGATATGCCTCCTGGAACGAAGACCTCTCCATCTCCTAAATGAATGATGTGTGTGCTGAGATGTGAATGGTGAGAGGAATGTGCCCCCTGAGCATGCAGGCAGAAAGGTGAACATGGGAATCCTAAAATCCTCGCAGGATAGAAGGCACCTAGGAGGGGAGGGGTACTGGTTGCACAGTTAGACCCTATTTTAGAAATTGTGGACCAGGACTTGAGTTGGAGTGGTAGAAAGGAGAACCAGCAAGGTGGGCTTAGCTACACACAGGCTGCAGGGAGAGGAGAAGAGGCTCTGTCGGTGACTGCAGAGCAGACAGGGCCCACAGGAGGCTCTGGTCACAGATCCCAGGTGCTCATATGATCAGGTCCAGGGGATCAGTACGAGGTAGACCAAGAGCAAGCCATCAGGCTGGGGGATAAGAGAGATTCTCACACACACACACACACACACACACACACACACACACACAGACACACACACACAGCTACACAGCTGAGTTCCCCCACAGGGCCTATCTGTACCTAAGTATTTGGAGCTGGCTAAAGAGGGAAGGGGCTGCACTTAGGAGCCATGAGCAAACTCCCTATCCCTGGAGGTGATCAAGCAAAGCAGAGGCTGGCGCACCCCTTGCAGGGTTATCACTGGGAAATCCAGCCTCAGGTGGGTGGCTGGGCTCTCTCACTGCATGGGCCCCTTCCAACCTGAGATCCTCTGAGTTGTGGACAACGTGTGATGGTGAGCAGGGCTTTAACATGGTTTTCTCTAGGAAAAGCAGTTCTGGGGCCCAGGTCAGCACAGATGCCAAGGGAAGGAGGGGGGGTTTGTGCAGATGTGCAGACTTGCCCTCTAAGACAGCATCTCCAGAAGGAAGCACTCGGGGGGACGGTCCCCAAGGCAAGGCATCTGAGGGGCAGCGGGGGCTCTGCAAGGCAGCTGAGGCTCAGGAGTGAAACCAGGACTTGAGGACACGATGAAGACCAAGGCACCAAGTTAGCCCCACTGAGAAATCCAGGGGAGTGTGTGAGCTGCACTGAGCTGTGTCTGGAAAAGACTGAACAGGCCCAAGATAAAAAGGCCACCAAAGCACTTAGTAAGAAGGCAAAACCCAACCCAGAAAGGACCAGGGAAAACTGCTCCCCAACAGCCAGAGAAGACAATTCACTCAGCCGACACTTTCTCATATTTCTGTCTTTGAACAGGTTAAAATATGGACAGTTTAAGGAAGTTAGTCCACGTTGTTCTGGGAAAATGAAAAAGTAAATGAAATAGAGAAAGAGACTGACACTACCTGGCTTGGGGGTAATTTAGGAACTGTCGCATCTCTTTGCAAAGCCACTCCCTGTGACTTCTGAGAGACTGAGAAAATGAGAAAAAGTTTCTGAGTTCTGGTAAAACCACAAATGTTTTTCAAAAAGAAAACAGAAGAACCCTAAACACTGCAGGCTAGTCAGCTTCATGTCAGCACCTGCAAAGGTGAGAAAATGAACTTCATGCGGTCAACCCACTTGTGCCACGGTGCTCAGTGACAGGCTGACATCTGCATCAGGGAAGAAGGGGTACTGTTCCCCGCCACGCACATGGCAGGAGGTAGAGCCAGGTAGAATCTCCTTTCATGTCTTCACCTGCAAGCTGTTTAACCCACAACACGAAAGAGGGAAGAAGAAGAAGAATTCAATGGAAAGAAGTTCATATTACAAACGACTTTTCAAATTGGGCTCTGCGTTCCAGAAAGTGGATAAACCCTGAGAAAATGGCTAATCAGGCCACGAGAGAAGGAGGCGGCAGGGATAGGAGCTGAGGGTGGGTGCTGGAGTCTATTTAATGGGTCGACCACCAGCCCAGAGAGGCAGGTTCCAGGCTTCATAAGCCACTCAAGTTCTTTAATGAAGCCTTCTATCTGTAAGATGGAAAAAGCAGGCTACCTAGCTGGATGGTATGGGACTGGGGGGACGGTGTTTGTGTGGCCCGGGGATGGAGGGTGAGTATTCCATCTACCAGCCCCCTCCCCCACCCCAAGGAAACTGAGGCCTCCACAGAACAGAGGCAGCAAAAATCACTGGGCTAGACAAAAGAACTGAGAACATGCTCAGTGAATTTGGCATTGATAACAAAATAGGCAAATTCAACAAAAGAAGGCAGGGATGATTTTCATAACTCATCTTGAACTGTGGGGAAAAACCTCATGAGACCAAGAATGGCCAGTGAAGGTGGCTGCAGGCAGGAAAATGGGCCCATCCTTCCCCTCCTCCACAACTGACTGCAAATCAGGAAACTCAAACGGAATGAAATCAGTAGAGCTCAGGTTCACCTAAGTCCCTAACAGAAAAGGAAGGAAATTTAGGTTCAAGCTTAAAAAATGGTAGACTATGCACAGCTTTGATTCTGATTTGAATGGGCTAATTAAGTGCCTGAAACAAACAAAGAATGACTTTGCCTCAGGTTCCTTACTTCAAAAGAAATGTTCTCTTTGGGGTTCAGCAAAATAACTTTTAACTATGGTGTACTTTTTTTGTGGGTGGTTGTGACTTTTCATTGTGGCAATATTTATACAACATAGAATCTGACATTTTAACCATTGGTAAGTGTACCATTCAGTGGCATTAACCACACTCATGTTGTGCAACCAATATTGCTATCAATTTCCAAAACCCTCTCATCACCCCAAACAGAAGCTCTGACCCCATTAAGCAATGATGTCTGCCAGCCACTGGGAATCTCTAGTCTGCTTTCTGTGTCTATGAATTTGCCTGTTCTAGGCATTTCATATAAATGGAATCAGATGACACGTGTGACCTTTTGTGTCTGGCTTCTTTCACTCATTGTCATGTTTTCAAGGTCATTCTATGTGGTAGCATGAAACGGCGCTGCATTCCTCTTCGTGGTGGAATAGCATTCCACTGCAGTACACGGCGCATTTTGTTTATTCATCTGTTAATGGATGCCTGGGTTGTTTCCACTTTGTGGCTATTGAGAAAATACCGTGTCCTTTCATAGCCACGGGATGAAGAAGTGGAACTGTCCACTCTGGATAAAGCAGGCTAGGGGGGCCTTGACAACCGCAAGACCAAAAGGCAGGAGTGGCTGAACATGGGGCAGGAGGGAGGATGTGGCCTTGAGGAGGGAGGGTCAGTGGAGAGGCAGGGAACCAGCTAATGTTAAGCCCTACGATGCAGCCTATCAGATGCTACAATACCAGCAACTGACGGAGCACGCGGCTCAGCGTGGTGTGCTTCTCAGACGTGCCCGATGGCTCTGGCTGACCCTGCCCTCTCTGGCTGTCCACCTCTGCACCTGGCAGGGGAGGTGAACCACAGAAGGTGATTCCTAAGGTCCCTTCCAGTTCTGACAATCAGTCCAACAAGACCTTGACCACGATGTGACTATACAGTTAACAGACTAATAACGGCCCTCTCTGGAGGGTGGAGAGAGAAAGGGGACTTTGGAGGGGATGAAGGTCCAGTTCCTCCAGAAGGAAGACACGGTGCTCACTGCAGAAGAGGGAGTTATGGCAAGGCTGCACCTGAGTGCCCCACTGCCCACCCCAGAGGCTTGGCTCCCAGTGAGTGTCAGGGAGGAGTCGGAGAGGCTCAGCAGATGTGGGAGAGGCAGATCTGCCCCAGGGATGAGTGCTTCCTGGGGGCCAGCCTGGTGCGTCAGGGAATTCTGAAACCACTGGTGAAGAAACTGAGGGAAAGGCCTGATGGGCACGGCAAACAGGAACATAAGTGGTTTCTACCACAGACCAGAATGACCCGGAGCCAGGTCACATTGAGGGACACAGCCTGGACAGGGGACACAGCACGCCTAAGAGATATGGGAGAAAAACTCAGAACAAGAGCCACATTTCTGCCGCCAACACCAGCCGGCTGTGTGGCCCGCTTGGAAACACCGAATCACTCTGGGGCCACACTCCTCACCTATGTGCTGGGTGGCTCAAGACCTATAATCTCTGAGGTCCCCTCCAGGGAAAATTCCAGAGCACATGGGAGCACCAAAGTGTGTGTCGAGAGAGACCTCCCCCACGCCCATTCTCTCAGCAAATATTCACCGGCCACTGCTCTGTGCCAGGCTTGGTGCTAGGCGCCCTTCCTTCCTTGTGCATAACATGAACAGGCGCAGCAGCCACAGCATCTTCTGGTTGCAGAGATTTGCCAAGGGCAAGTTAAAGCAGCCAGTGAAGAACAGGTTCCCACGGACCATTTGCCCACCTCCAGGTGAGCTTGCTGCCAATGCCAATGGAGAGGTGTGGCTGGCAGCAGGCACTCTCCCACCCCTGCCAAGCACAACACTTGGGCCCCTTCACATTTCGGGCCCCTTCACATTTCAGGCCCCTGCGTAGGGCCCCTACCAGGGCTGAGACAAGCGGGAAGAAGGTGGCTGCAACCCAGCTGTCAGCTACACTCACCTTTACGCAGGAGTAGATCACAGACACAAACACCACCAAGGTCAGCAGCAGGGAACAGGTCAGGTAGAAGCTGAGCATGAATACAGAGCTGGAGGGAGAGAGGAGGGGAGGGAGAAGCCAGGCTCAGGTGGCAGGGCTGCAGCTTCTGGGGGGCCTGCCTGACAAGCAGGCCACAGGTCCCCCGTGCCCATCCTCACAGCTTCAGAGGGCCTGGGCTCTGAAATCCGGAGAGGGAACCTGAAGTTGCTCCATCTCCCCTAATCCACTGCCCAGCCTTTTGCACTGACTGCCTGAGCAGGGCTTACACAGCCTTGCAGGTGGATTCTGGAGCCCTCCCCATAAGGGTATGGTTCCCTCCCCTTCCGGTGGGGACAGCAGCCCACAGGAAGCTGAATAGAGAACCAGGTGACACCTGATAGGTATTTTGCCTAGTTCTCAGCTATTCACTGATGTGCTTCATTTAGCTTGGAAGAACCACCTGGTGATTCCCTCCAAGTCGTCACTCACGGCTCCATAAACAACTGTAAAGGCTGAAAGCTGATTGGATCAGTGGCCTTCGTTTCTAGAAATGCCTTTGTCAGCAGCACAGCCAGTCACTCTTTGAGAAACAGGGGTGACTGTCTCTTTAGAAGGGCAGAATCTCTAAGCCCCACCCCCTTTCCACTGCCAGGTCCCAAAACAAGTCTGTGGGACTGCCAGGTCCCACAGTTTTTGCTCCTCTATTCCTAGCCAGTTCAACAAGAAAAATGCAAGGATTTCCCTCTGCCCCTCCTTTCAGATGCAGATCACAGGTGACCTTCAGAGCCACCGCGGGTGGCCACCCTCAGACAAAAGAGCTGTAAGTGACTTTCCATCCGGAACTTCCCATTGGCCCTCCTGGGGCAAGGGCTGGCCTGGAGACAACATACCCCGCCATACCACCAGGTGGCTGTTCAAGGGAGGAAGAGTGGCCTGAAGATGCCAGGTGTTGTTACGGGGTTAAAAGCCAGTGGGGGGCATGAGAGGCAGGTGAACACCTCTAGGGAGGATTCAAACAGCATCTTTGTTCCAGGCCTCCACGGAAGCCAGCACTTAGCTGCCTTCAACAAACGGAACAAGACAAACGAATTCTCTTCAGAGGAAAAGAAAGACCTTTAGAGTGGCTTTTAAGGCTTTCCTAGAGAGGAGGTGGCTAGAGAATGACCTCTGCCAATGTCTAAGCCACTTGGAGGGAATGAAGCCGTTGCAGGCAGGGCAGGTAACTGAGACGACCCAGCCCTCAAGACGCTGCAGAGAAGGAAAAGCAGCAAAGAGGCAGGACTATGCACCCAAGCTACAGGGACTGTCAGTTACAACGGGGTTATAAACCAGATTGCCTTTTTTTTTTTTGAGACAGAGTCTCGCTTTGTTGCCCAGGCTGGAGTGCAGTGATGTGATCTCGGCTCACTGCAACCTCTGCCTCCCAGGTTCAAGTGATTCTCCCACCTCAGCCTACCGAGTAGCTGGGATTACAGGTGTGCACCACCACGCCTGGCTGATTTTTGCCTCACCACGCCTGGCTGATTTTTTGCATTTCCACTGTGTTGGCCTGGCTGGTCTTGAACTCCTGGCCTCAAGTGATCCACCTCCCTTGGCCTCCCAAAATGCTGGGATTACAGATGTGAGCCACTGTGCCCGGCCTCCAGATTGTTTCTTGATACTTGTGGGTCCACATCAGTACAGAAAGATGGGGTTTTATGCCAACAAGGAGCCCAGCTCTGCACAGCCTCAGTGCCGGTGTCAACCAGAGTGGAGCTGGCTGCCAGTGCCTGGTTTTCACCTGTGGCATCCAACAGAGTCACGGCAGATACAAATGTAAGGGAGATCTTTTCATTCTTTTAATAATGTTGTTAAAAATAAAATACACGTCGACATCATGTACCTCCTGCTATGGTACACGGAGAAGGACACATCATCACTTCAGTGGGAGCCTTGCCAAAATCTAATCATGAAAAAACATCAGACGCACTCAAATGGAAACTACAAATTAATTGGCCGGTACTCCTCAAAAGTGCCAAGGTCATGAGAGACAAGCAAAGGCTGAGGAACTATCACAGATGGGAGGGGATGGAGGACACGAATTAACTACATGTGACGCGGGATCCTGAAAAGGCTCCGGGAACACAAGCTGGATAGTGAGGGGGAAACGACGAATTAGAATAAGGTCAGTAGATGAGTTAATAGTATCATTTTAGTGTTGATTTCCTGGTTTTGATCATTATACTACAGTTACAGAAGTTGTCAACATTCGGGGAAACTGGATGCAGGACGCACAGAATCCCGCTCGGCTACTTTTGTAACTTCTCAAAGACCATTGTTTCAACATGAAAAACAGAAGGTACTGGCTTTGGGGACTCTTTAGATGAAGCAAGGCTTAGAAGATATAACCAAATTCAACCAGTGGATTTTGAGTAGATCCTGGCTATAAATAAAACTAAAAGTAGAAGATGTTTTGGGGGACAGTTTGGGAAATTTGAATATGGACTGGGTAGTAGGTGATAGTAGGGAATTTATGTTAATTTTTTGGTATATAAAGTATTGGGGTTAAGGAGGAAAATGTCCTTAAATTAGGTGTACATTGAGGTTTTTATGGGTAAATGTCTTTGTGTCTAAGTTTACTTTAAAACAATCAGAATAAAATAGATGAAACAAACACTGCAAAATATTAACAGTTATTCTATCTAGGGGATGGGTACTGATTAGATTAATTACTTTACTTTTCTGTGCATTTGAGGAATTACATAATAAAAAGTAAAAATATGTATTTATGCATACACTTATATGTATGTGTGTATATATATGTATAGGTGTATGTGTATAGGTGTACATACATAAGGCAATTATGTTTCTCTTTCCAAGCGAGACTCTAATGTGAATGACAATTTAACAAACACCTCATTTCCAAAAGCCCTGCATACTTCAAAGTACCCCCCATAGAAGCCACAGGCTTTCTCAGTGACACAGCCAGTCCTCAGAAAACTTCAGAAACACCTCTTTGTGAAATACTTTCAGAACTTGAAATCCATTCTTAGAAATATCCACAGTAGTAGAAAACCTGCATCTTTTGAATATATATGTATTTTTTTTTTCCAAGAACTAAAGGTTACACAGAAAGCGGCCCAGGGAATACTTTGGGTGACTCAACTGTCAGTGGTAGGGTGGGTTAATGGGACGAGACAATTAAGTGATAAAAAGGCGTCTCTTGACCAGGCACGGTGGCTCACACCTATAATCCTAGCACTTTGGGAGGACAAGGCGGGTGGATTGCCTGAGCTTGGGAGTTCGAGACCAGCCCGGGCAACATGGTGAAACCCTGTCTCTACTAAAATACAAAAAATTAGCCAGGCATGGTGGTGGGTGCCTGTATTCCCAGCTACTCAGGAGGCTGAGGCAGGAAAATTGCTTGAACTCGGGAGGCGGAAGTTGCAGTGAGCCAAGATGGTGCCTCTGCACTCCAACCTGGGCAACAGAGTGAGACTCTGTCTCCCTCCCCCTAAAAAAAGCATCTCTCGTATAGCTAAGCAGCGACCGGTGAGAAGTCGCCCATCCTGGAATGAGCACATCATCTTCCTACCCAGAGAGGTCAGAGCCCTGGCTTCCTATCCCACTGAGGGCACACTCAGAAACTTCTCTCCCTGCCTGAGCAAGTGTAGGCCAGACTCCCTGCTCTGTTCTCCTAAATGACCACCCCCTCCCAACCCTGGGATTCCCTGCAGCCAGAGGAAGGAGCCCAAGAGGGCTGGGGATACTCACTGGGGCACGATGGTGATCTGGACAAAGCAGATGAAGAGGAAGACGAGCGAGGCACACGCCACATAGGCACCAAATCGGTCGTCTACCTGCTTGGAGTACTGAGAGGAGACGGGCATGGTGAGAAGGGCCAAGACACCTGGCCCAGTCCACTCCAGCCCTGTCAATCCCACACACCCAGGGCAGCCACTCAGGGCTGGTCACCTGTGCAGCCCACTCCCACAACAGGGAAGACCCGAGGACCAGAGCCAGACTTAGACCCCAGGAAACCATTCCAGATCACCAGACGGTGGTGCCTTTGGAGAGGGCAGTTGAGAGGGATCTGAAACCTTCTGCAGGTGGGTCACCTTCAGAGTAATCCATACTGATCACGGCTGTACATGACTGCACACCATCTACCCGCTAGGAAACATGCCAGGTGTCTACAGGCCTCATCCAGCACCCCCACAACAGCCCGGGAAGTCAGAATATAACGGCTGTCATTTCTTCTTCAGAGATGAGCAAGCCGGGCCTCAGAGAGCTCAACAAGACTTGTCCAAAGTCACATCTGAGGCTCCTCACCCCAGCTCCTCCCATGATACCAATCAGCCACACTGATGGAGGTTGGGCTGGCACAGTCACCCAGAGTAACACCCAAGTCAGGTCCATACACTGCTGGTCCCTTTCCACAGCTCCGCCTCGCTGATTCAGTGTGCTTGTCTGGTTGAATGCTGATGAGCATACCCCAAGTCCACTTTAACTGAACCCTGGGGAGACGCTGCCACATAGTGCAAAGAGAACTGACTGGACTGGGGTCTGGCTCCAGCTCTGTCGCTGCTTCACTGGGTGGCCGAAAGCAGGTGCCCCAACCACTCTGGGCTTTAGCTTTCTCATTCACAATGTGAGGAAATGCAACAAAGAGATCTTGACTATCCCTGCCAACTTTACCACCTTGAGGTCTCAGTGTGACAAAGCAGTTGGGCTATCCATCAACAATGATAATAACAATAATGCAAATAGCAACGAATATGCACCGAACGCCTACTATGCGACAGATACTGTGTCATACATAGAAACTCTGCTGGGCATGGTGGCTCACGCCTGTAATCCTAGCATTTTGGCAGACTGAGGTGGGTGGATCACCTGAGGTCAGGAGTTCAAGATCAGCCTGTCCAACACAGTGAAACCCCATCTCTACTAAAAATACAAAAATTAGCCGGGAGTGGTGGAGGGTGCCTATAATCCCAGCTACACAGGAGGCTGAGGCAGAAGAATCACTTGAACCCAGCGGGAGGAGGTTGCAGTGAGCCAAGATCAAGTCACTGGACTCCAGCCTGGCCAACAGAGTGAAACTCCGTTTCAAAAAAAAAAAAAGAAATTAATTTCATCCTCACTATAACCCTATGAAGTGGGAATGTTAACTGCCCCATTTTCTAGATAATGAAACTAAAGCACAGAGAAGTTAAGATGTATCCCTTCCAACCAGGGAAGCCTCCCTAGAACTCACATCTTCCTAGGCAGCGCAGCATCAGAGCTGGGGAAACTGAGGCCACCCCTTCCATGGTGCTGGGGGCGGGACGGAGCTGTACTGTTTCCTTGCCCTCCTCCTCCTGGTCCTGATTCAGTACAGGGGCCTCCTTCCCACCCAGGGTGCTGTACCTTCTTCTCTAAGTCAGGCTCCCTGAAGGTCAGGAGGAACTTGCGGACGTGCTCAGACCGAAGCCTGTCAATGCTCCTGGCGTCAATGGCGCGGCCCAGAAACTCATCCACTTCATCCTCAGGGTTCGCACTCTCCTGGGCATTCCTGGGGAGCAGAAGCCACGGGCGTGAGACAGGCTGACCACAGGGGCACCAGCAGAGGGCTGGCTCTTCCGACCATCCCCCCAGACTCTCAGAGAGGCCCGGCAGCTGTCCACCATCAGCCCAATCAGGGCAGCGGGAGCTGAGACTGAGACCAGAAGCCTAAGCTCTTAACAACTGCACAGGTGAACAGACAACTGCCCAAGTCTCAGCCCTTCCGGCTTAAGGGGGTTGTTGACAATAGGCTTTTCTGACTCTGTTAACATATTATATTAGCATAACAATGTGAGCTACCATTGATGGTTTAATTGGACTTTCCCTACAGCTAACAGGCTTTGCTCTTTACCCTCCAGCTCTGCTATCCTCCTGAAAAGAAGCCCTAGATAGGGCAGCGAGAGTTTCTGCGGGTTTCTGCCACGGGGACTGTGGCCCACCTGGTTTCTTTCACCCAGCTCAGGGCACTCTTGAGAAGCAGGTTTCATATAGACTTGAGTGCTGACCTTCAACACCCTGTTTCTCAGGGTAAAGCCCAGTCCTGGAGTGGAATTTCTGACAGTCATGAGAACCGGAAGTGAAGGAGGGAGATGTGGGCATTGCCTCGGGGCACTGGATGCCAGGCGCTGCTGACCAGTGTGTAAGGTCTGCACTTTCCTGAGGGAGCCCACGTGTGTGCACACATGCACGTGCATGTCACGGAGATAAAATGGGCAGTGCTGAGCCCTGTCCTTCTGCTGGGTGGCCTGGGTTCCTGGGCTGCCCTAGCCTGTCTGGGGCTGCTGCTGACCACCTGACGGCTAGGGGGGGCTCCATTCACTCTCAGCGAAGACTGCAAGAGGGGTCATTTTCCATGGAGTGTGGAGAAACCAAATGATAAGGTGGATTGGGAGATATCCCCTAGACCTGGGAGCAGGAATAAGGAAGGGCATATTACTCACTTGTCCTTGGGGTCTTCAAAGCCCTAAAAGAGGATAGAGAGAGAAAGAGAAGAGAATGAGAACAGAGAGAACCCAAAGCTCAGAGGCTTCTAAAAGGCTGCAGCTCATCTCTCTACAGTCTCCCAAAGGGCGTGGACACAGAGAGGAGTGTCACTCAGGACCTCCTTCCTTCCTCCCTCCGTTTGTCCCTTCCCTGGCAGTGTGGAGCACTCTGCTGGGCAAACAGAGTTCGGCAAACACTGGGTGAACCCAAAATCCAAATGAACATACCCCTCTTCATTCCCAATGAGGACACAGTTTGAAAATACAAAAAGAGGGATTTATGTTCCTCTCCATGAGCCAGAGCTATCAGGCACTGAAACAGACCTGGGGCCCTGGTGGCACAGAGACTCTACCCCCAGCTCTACCCCCAGCTGAGGGCTCCGGGGAGCCTCAGCAGCCTCTGCAGTCACCTCCAAGTGACCAACTATGGGCTCTGAGCTCCTCCCAGGCTGCCAGCGCCAGCCCAGGATGGCCTGGTAGTTGTCTGCCTAGGCAAACTGCACCCTTCTCCTTGTCCTCTGAGAGTGGCCAGGCTCTCCCTCCAGGCTATAAAGTGGTCCCACGTCACCATCCCAGCCCTGGGCTGGAGGCATAGATGTCACTCAAGTGAGCACTCCCTCCGGGGGGCAGGCCTGTGCCTGATGCTCCCAGGATCCCTCAGAGCACAGGCGTGGCGGGCAGCGGGGAGAGCTGGACAGGCGAGCTTCCCACGGAAGACCCCCTGCAAGGGGCTGGCCCACTCAATTCCATCCCAGGAGCTGGTAAAAATTCTACTACAGAACCGAGAAGAACTGAGCTATATTACATGCATGCTGGTCTCTACGACTCAAAAATAGGCCGAAATGTTGTGAATAAGCCTGTTCTGGCTTTTCCCGATGCTCCTTTGGTCATCTGTTGAGGCTGGTGCAGGGGACCCAGTTTTTCTTCCTGTGCTGAGTGGGGGACCGGGACCATGCTAACCACACTGCTTGTCATGTTGGTGTGGAGAGCTCAGTGCCAGGTCAGTATGGCAAGTTGGTAACAGGACAGATAACACTGGTCCACAAACCATGGCAGGGGGACTGTTAAGAACACAACGGAGTGGACTGGGCTCAAATCCCGCCGCCTACTTACTCTAACAGTTCCAGGACAGCGGCTACTTGGCCTCTCCCAGTCTGCCTACACTCCCTCATGCAGCACCCGGGCCCCACCCTACTGGCCATTCCTGGGTTTGGTGAGAGGAGCTCGAGCCCACATGTGTCCTCCCACTGGCAACCTTTTTATTAATAAATAACCTTAAAGACCTTATGACACAAGTGCCTAAGCATCAACCAGCACGGCTCATCACTGTGTTTTAGAAGCTGGGTAAAAGCTGGAAAAAGATTTAAGAGGCACTGCTGACTCCAAGTTCAAACCTTCTAACAGCTCTCGGTCACTACTATGTGCTCCCGGGCCCCCATCCCCACTTCAGTGGACTATTTCTCATAGAACTCATCCAGTATGGGCAGCTCAGGGTGAAAGCTTGCCTTCTGTGGATCTCTCTCCAGGATTCCAGGCACGTGGAGCACGGAAAGCCCAGTGGCCCTCGTGGCAGCTGCAGAACCTGCCTCCATCCCCAGCCTAGACATTCCCACTGGCCATGCTGGAGTGGCGCCCAGAGGCTGGTCATTGGTGGTGGTCCCCTCAGGGGACACCGGGCCCAGCCAGGACAGGAGCCTCTGTTCCCACAGCCCTGTTCTTCTGCACTCCTTCCCCTCCCTGCTGGGCAAAGCGACGAACGCCATGGAGGAGACTTCCTGGCAGCCTCCTTCTCCAGAGACTGTCCCTTCGCCATGACAGTCCTGACTGAATTCTTCCAAAGTTCCTTGTCCTAATGATGAACAATATATCTGCCACCCCGGTGCCTACAGTCCAAACTATCTCCTTTAAGACTTCAAGATAACTAAAGATACAGCTTATATCAAACATCACTAAAAAATAACTTTCCAAGAATTCTAAACAGAAAGAATCTCTCACCACCAGTCCTGCCTCCCTGCCGGTTGCTCCCTGCCCTTCCCCGGCCACCTCTCTGCCTTCCCTTCCTCCCCATCTCCCTCCCCTACTCTCCAGCTTCCCCTCCACTTCCTGCTCGATGCTCCATGCCTCCTCTCTGTTGGTTCTCCTGCCCCTCTTTGCTATCCCTGCTCTCAATCCTTCCCCCTTTCCCCCTTTCTCCCTTATCTTTATTTTGAGATAGGGTCTCGCTCTGTCCCCCAGGCTGGAGTGCAGTGATCATGGCTCACTGCAACCTCAACCTCCTGGGCTCAAGCCATCCTCCTGCCTCAGCCTCCCAAATAGCTGGGACTGAAGGAGCATGCTACTATGCCTAGCTAGTTTTCCTTGTTATTGTTTGTAGAGTTGGGGTCTCACTATGCTGCCCAGGCTGGTTTCAAACTCTTGGCTGCCCTGACCATGTGGGTACAGAGTCTCCAGGAGACTATCAAAGGGCTGGGATGACAATGGGAAGGGTCGCCAACTGCTCTTTGCTCAGGGGAGGGAGGGTGGTGGCTGGAGCCTTTAGTGACACTGACCAGGTCTGTGGAAAGTCAGGTTTGGAGCCCTGGGGAAGGCCAGGTTTCTCCACTCTGCTGTCTGGTAACCCAGGGCCCCCCCTCCAGAGGTGTCTCTGCTGTCAAAACGTTAAATGGGGGTCTTGGCTTAATTCACTTTTCCTCCTGTACATTTTCCTTAAACTTATATCATCTGCTACTCGTTGGCTAATAAGGAGCAGAGCGACTGGGTCCCTGCCTGTCCCCTCCTCCAGGCTCCTGGCTCTTGTCTGCTGACTCCGCTGGATGTCCACGGAGTCCGCCTCTGATCCCTTCTGCCACAACCTCAACCGAGTCTGCTCCAGAGAGCCCAAACTTAGAGCTACTTGTGCAACATGCCCCTCCTTTGCTAAGTGGCCACACAGAAACACACACACACACACAGACACACACACAGAGTCCCTGTGCCATCCCTCGGCCCTTCCTGGCGTGGGTGACTCCCATCTGGGAACCTGGTGCCCCTGAGCTGAGCAGCATGCCTGAGGGGCAGAAGCCAAGCTCTCAGACAGGAGGAGAGAAAACGCCACCACGGCAACGTGGCTTCTTCCTCCTCTTCCCACCGAATCCATCTTCCTGTCATTGCTGTCAGAGCCCAGGCAGTGCATCCTGAATTCACCTGTCCTGGTGTGTGCAGGTCCCTGGAGGTGGGGCTGACACCCAACCATGGCCTCCCCGACTTGCTCAGGCCCTGTGCTCCCACTGGAAGGCTGGCATTAGTGGGGGGTGTTCCTCAGCACAGAGGGCAAAGGGGACCACCACCTGGCACTTCCCAGAAAGCACTAGGATAGTTTCTGAGCAACTCAACCGAAAGATGTGGTTTCACTTGCCTGGGAAATGCAGGAGGTGCTGGAAGAGGGTATGACAAGCTGGTGCCCACCCAACTCCCCAGGGCCTCACCAGACAGTGCCAAGAGACAGCTGGAGGCTGTGGCTGGCCGAGTCTAGCCAGACATGCCTGCTTCCAGGCTGTGCCGCAAGCTCTGCCAAGAGGGAGGGAGGAAGGGGTGCTGCTAGTCTGTTCCAAAGCCTAATGAGGCATGCCATGGGGTGGTGGGAAGAGCTTGGGGCCAGAAGCAGGTGCCCTACTCCTAGTCAAAGTTGGGGCAAACCGCACTTCCATTTCCTTGTCTGGCTCCCCAGATTCCCTTGGGCAACACAAAGTGTCTGGTGTGGGCCTCGTGCCCACAGAAGGCCCTAGCCTTGAAGAGTGTTGCCCACAGACTGCCCCACCAGCCACTCACCATCCGCTTCATCTCCTTGGACACCTGGTTGCCACCCAGGTGGTTGTAAAAGGGGCGCTCAGCCCCCCAGTGAGGTGGGTTGTGCCCGATGGAGTTGGTTCTCTGGCGGTTCATCTTGGCGATCATGGCCTTCTCTTCTTTCTGGGAGATGAACACAGATGCATCAGCCTGCAGGCAGGGTCACCTAACGAGTCCAAGTGGTGAGCTCCTCACCCTCCCCTAAACACGGTACCTGGCCAGGTAAGGGGCTAAGGCAGCTGCCCTTTCCTCTCAGCAAGCCCTGGAGCCCAGAGCTCTGCCCGGATCCTAGAACATCCCAGGCAAGCATCCTGGATCCCTCCAAACTCCCTACTGCCAGCCCTGGCTGGCTCAGGTGGGAGTGGCAAAAGATGATGAGAGTTGGTCTTGTGAGAAAGCAAAGGGCTTGGGAACATCTGCCATTTGCAAAGAGTTATCCCTATAAGTTTGACTATAAGATTCCATCCTGGGTGCCCTTCTCTCCTCTGGATGGCCTAGGCTCCCAAAGGCCTGAGCTGTCGTGCCCGGCTGCCTGCAGTGTGCTTCCTCACCCTAGTCTGGGGGGCAGGGCGATCAGCGAGGGCTGAGCTTGGGTCTCCCAGGCAGCCAGGCCAACTCGTGCCTACGCCTCCCAACTTGGTCTCTGGCAGGCTGTGGTGTCATGTCAGGCTTTGCTCATGGGCAGGCCAGGGCTCAGGGCAGGGTAGGGCTCTAGCTATAGCCTCAAGGGTGGGTGGGGCCTGATCTGAAGGTGCCCAGGGGGTGCCAGAGGGAGAGGAGACTTGGGATCACAACCTCTGCTCAACTTCTCCAAAATATGCTATAACAGAGACCAAAATATGCTATAACAGAGAGGGTACCAGGACTCGCCTGGGGCCCAGGAGGGCACTTCCAAAGAGGTTTGGGTCAGTGAAGTTATGAGATTCAAGAGCTGACAGGCATTGTACAAATACACAAACGGAGTCTCAGTCTATGGGCCAACACACTCCCCAGGATCTTGTCTATCTGTCTGTCTATCCAACCAAATGGGTGCAAGAGAGCTGGAGACCTGAGGCAACTCTCCCCTCAACTCCCTCCCTTGTCAGATAAGGTGACGGTGGGAACACACAGCCTGCTTCAGCTGACACTGCTGGTGGGGGTGCCTGTCACTCTTTCTGTCTCCATTTCATCCTTTTTGGACCACTTGTCCAGCTAGAAGAACCAAGAGCCAGAGAACTCAGGGTCTAGGACAGGAAGCTGTGGGAGGCCTTGCGACCCAGGCGCCGAGAGGAGAGATGTGGGAAAGAGCCCGGAGGACCCAGTTCACTGATACTGTGGCCAAGGAACTGGCCAACACTTACAAACGTGTCAAGGAAACCATGAGGAACTGTCCCCACAGGGCCCTGAATCTCCCGTCCCTCTTCCTGGTGCCTGTGGGGGGTCTGACACAGCTCCCGTGAAGAGCCCCTGCAGCCAGGATCTGTCCCCTGGGGCACTGCACAGTAGGATACGGTGTCCCTCTGATGTCCCTCTCGGCACGGGCACCTGCCCTCAACAGCCCTGCCTGCCACCCTTTAAACATCGCCTTTGCTGTCATCCTAGACTCTCTGAACTCTTCTCACAGCTTAATTTTGTCTTTCATTTCACTTCTTAGGAAGAGAAATGAGGAAGCTTTTCTCTATCAAAGGGCACTGACCGACAGATAAATTCAAAAGAAAGATTCATAAGTAAAAGGCATTTTAGTTTAGGAAGAAATAGAAAATGTTCTCTTGATTTGCTTTAAAAATTAAGAACATGGAACATGACACTATTAAAAATAGAACACTGGAGTCTGCTAATAATTTAACTTTATATTTCAGCAAGTGTGGGCTGAGACAAAGGGGGAAAAAGAAAGAGACTAGAAAGGGAAAGGGGAAAATAGGTTCAAGAAACAAAGATACATAGGCACATGTGGAGATGAACTCCCATCTATGGATCAGAGAGGGAAGAGATTAGGACAAGTGTCCACCCAGTAAAAGGCAAATGAAAAGGAGAGAGATGGAGATAAAACATACGGTATTCACAGACTCCCTTGATGCTGATCTCCAGCTTGTGGACTTTTGATGCCTTGTTGCTAATTTGAGGTCTGTTGCATTTTTGCAAAAGCAGCAATATTAAAAGGTTCCCTCTTTACCATCCTTTTTGCAAGGCCTAACTGCCGGGGTCCTTTTTAAGATGCAGGAACCACAACGGCGTAAGAAATTCATGACTTCACTCAAGGAAAGAGAAGGAAGCAGCAGGCCACGAACATGTTCCTCCCTGGAGGAAGGGAGCCCCTCAGCCCCCCGGCCCCACCCGCCCCCCGCCCACAGACCCGCTTCTGGGTGCAGCGCAGGATGAGGAAGGTCTCGATACTGTGCTCCTTGAGGTAGGCGTTGCGCTCGCCCCCACAGCCTGGCTCCACCTCGTAGTCCCCGTTCAGGTAGTTGAGTGTAGCCTTGGTGATGTGGATGCGTCTACAGCAGGGCAGGGATCAGGGTGGAGAAGGCAAAAAATGCAAAGTCAGAATGTCAGCTCCCGTGAAAAACCAAACTGCAATTAGTGGATTCATCACAATTGAAACCCTAGGGCCCCAAGCTCTGCTCAAATCCTAACCTCAACCTTGCATGGTACCCTCCATTACTATCAAGTGGGCTCTCGTATCCACTGCAACCATACTATCTCACACTGAACATCCTGGCACAGACCGCTACATTAGTGTGCCCAAGAGAACATGGCCACCAGTCTTGCAAACTTTGCAAGCCTCACACTCCTGCTCAGAAGCCAGCAATGGCTCCTGCACGCGACAGGATGGAGTCCAAATTCACAAGCCTGGCACTCATGCCTTCTGAACACAGGCGCTGTTTCTCCTAGCCATCCCTAAAAGGCCATCTGCTCTTCTCCCATTCCTTGGAAATGCTGTGTTTCCCACACCTGTGCCTCGCCTTGCTGTGTTCCCTCTGCCTAGCAGCAGGCTCTTCCCACCCCACCTGCCTCACCCCTCCCAGTCCTGCCTCCTTTATGGTCTAGTCATCCCAGAAACTATCTGTGCTTCCTCCCTCCTCCAGAACTCTATCACACCTCACCAGCCACTACAGTTTGGCTCAATATCTTCTGGGCCAAGGCTCAGGGAAGGGTGACATGATGCTCCCACAACTGACCAATGGTGGCACAGGAGATTTGGCAAGTAGAGGAATTTCTACTTCCACTATGCTCACCCCAGCCCCACCAGGTGCTTGCTACCCATCCTGCCCACACCACCCTGCCCCACCTCGCCTCTGCAGGATGGTCACCCTGGGTGGGCTTGAGTGGGAACCCAGGTTGGGGCCCTGAGCCACCCACAGCCTTCACTCACCCCGCCTTGCCGCCAGCCTCCATGTGGTTGGCTAGCGTGACGTCGTTAGACCAGACATCGAACTGCCACTTCCTTAGACCAAGGACACCGCAGTGTACTCGCCCGCTGTGAATTCCCACACGCATGTTCACGTTCACCCCTGTCACCTCCCGGACCAACCTGGGGATGGAGCAGGGGTAAGGCTGGGAGAAGGCTGGAGGCTGGGCACACAGAGTGGGGGTGAGGCTGCAGGTGCAGGGAAGGGTGAAGGTGCAGGGGTCAAAGAGTCTTCCTTCTCCCATCCAGCCCTAGAGTCCAAGAATGTTCAGCCTGAAGGGCACTGGGGTGGGCAGCAGGTGCAGTCGGCTGTGAACGGGGCTGTTCCCGACTTGGCCACAAGGTGGCGTGGCGCCACACTAAAACCCAGAGCCCTGCTGCTTCCCCTCCAGGAGGGCACCTCTGGCCAGCACTGCCCTGTCAATTAAATTGTGATTGGAAAAATGCAAATGCATGTTAGGGCCAACTTGAATTAAACGGGGAAGTTACCACCACTCCACACCCTATATGTATAATGCTCTTGTGGGTAAGGCAGAAATGGCTTTTGGATTATCTGTTTATTGGATTTATCCATACTGCTGCTTCCAAGATGTTAGCAGGGTGATGGCAAAAGGTGGTTACCCAGGTTTCAAGGGTATGCCCTGCTCAGGAGGGAAGGGGAGCCTGGGCAGGAGCAGGGGCTTAGGGTGCTCCATGCCCTAGAGGAAAGCTTGGTACCGGCCACACACACCACATATCCATATCTGGGAGGCCCCAGTAGACAGGGCAGGCCCTCCGTGTGCACTTATAACTCCTCATGCTAGGCAAGCAGTGGAGGCAGAGTGGGAAGAAAGCCATACATCTCCAGGTGCGTGTCTGAGGCCCATGGGAACCTGCCCAGCATTTGCAGGAGAGGGTGCAGGTGCCAGGAAGTGGCGTAATGGATGAATTCAGATTGCACTTTCTAGGGCCCTAGACCCTCCCTGACACCTGGGGCATGGGTGCACTCAGCCAGCCATGGGACCAGCAGTCTGACTTGCCCCAGTGGGTGGGAGCACCACTGAGACTCCCTGACCCCATCCCACGCCATCAGCAAGAGGCTGACACCCACTGCAGGGGAGACTGTGGTCATCCATCATTTCTCTTGTCCTGAATCAACTTGGTAAATACCTATACTGCAGCAGAATACCTTTACTGAAACACTTTCCATCCACAATGCCTTTGGATACTTGCTTAGCTTGACAATGGCTCATTCTGTCTTTTTGGCTTAACTCCATGGCCACCTCCTTCAGGCAAACTCTCTCGATCCTCTCAGTGGAATCAACTGTCCCCTCCTGGACCCTCCTACAATAGTCTGCCTCCCTTACCTCACTGTGTCCACATGACATGCCTCGTATCTGAGGACCAGGAGTCCTGGACTCTTTCCCTTAAGGCTCTGTGCTTCTGGGGAGACTGACTGTCTAGCTCAGGCATGCCGGGGACACTTGGCAAGTGCTGCGAGTAGAACTGAGCCAAACCAATGGACCCGGCCGCCTTCCTGGCCAGACACTCCCGTCTCTGACCTTGCCCTCTGTGCCTTTTTTCTCTGCCCCTGTCCAGGCTATTTGTAAAGCCCAAAGTCTCTGACTTGCTCCCTTGGCTGTCACAGAAGCTTAGACCATCCATGTTTTTCAATGACCAGGGCCCCTTCTGTGGCCAGTGGTAGCCATGAATTGGCCAAACTGCCTTTTTGCTATGGTTCACAGGCAGGGTGATTCTCTCTAAGCGGACCACCTGCATTTGAACCCACCTGCCTGGTGGTAGCACCTTGGGGAGTTGTCTAACCCCTGTGAGCCCAACCTTTCACATCTGGGAAGAAGCGGAACCAGCAGCTCGACGCCTGGCTGAGTGTTTGTAGGAAACGTGAGGCCCCGGAAGTGCAAGGGCCTCACACGGCACAGGGTCCTCACACGGCTGCCAGCCTCTCCTCCACTCCTGGAGTCTGCAGAGCCCTCCCTTCCCACACACTTCCTCTGGGAAAAGCTGCCCAGGCTGCTGTAGGGCACAGGAATCCTGGAGAAGGCAAAAAGTCTGGTGGCATACACCAACCCTCAGCTTGGCTGGGCACCTTTGGGAGACAGTTTCACCCCACTGTTTCCCTGCCTCCAACCAGGCAGCCGGCAGGTCAGTCAGTCTCTTGGGCTGTGGACAGTCCCAGGGAGGGAGACGGTACCCGGGGGCGGGCACTTACGAGATGGCCTCGATCATGTCCATGCCCATCTCCACGCAGCAGTGGGCGTGGTCAGCCCTTGCTTCAGGAAGCCCCGAGACGCAGTAATAACAATCCCCGAGGATCTTAATACGTAAACAGTGATTCTCCTGGAAAGCAAATTAATTTTACAAATTAAAAATAGTAGGAAAGAGAAGTGGGAGGAAAGACATGAAAAGCAAACAGATTCACCCCATGCCTGGAATAACTTGCCTTTTAGGGCAGTGAGCGCAGGCCCACGCTGGAACTCGGCATGGTCCCGGGACAGGCTTATCAGGAGACGTTGGGGAGGGAGGGATTGTGGGGATGGAGGGATGGGCTGGGCAGCCCTGAGTGGCATTCCAGCCTCCCAGACTCAGAAGCTCACTTTTAAAGATCCGCTCCAGAGCCCCAAGAGGAATTTGGCTGGTCGAACTGTGGCCCAGCCAGCAGGGTGGCCCTGTCAGCTTAAGGAAGGCCCCAAGCCCCAGTACAAGGGTCTCTGGTCCCCTCCATGCCCCAAGAGTCACTCTGATTCATTGCTTGAGATTCTATCAAAAGTTGCCTGATTCTCCTCCTTTTACAAAAAGACTGAAGCAGGGAGAAATGAGCTTTAACCAAAAGCTGGCTGACTCTCAGCCTGAGATTTTTATCCAAAAAGAATTTTGCTAAACTAGCAAGCAAGAGTGCCAAGAAACCAACAGAGCTGCTGCTGAGTGACAGGTGCCATGGGGCCACCTGCAGGCCACCATCAATCTGTAAGTGGGATTGTGATGGAATATCACTAATCCTCAATTATGAGCGGTCCAGCTCTGGATCCCAAAGGTAGTTGGGAAGCAGGGATTCAAGTGCCCGTGTGGCCTGGACTCGTTTGAGACTCAAGTGCCAAGCAGGTACTATTCACCTCATTCAGTTCAGTGATGAAACTCACAGGTGAGTACATGTGCCCCACCACGGAAGCCCCCAGAGAGGCCCTGGCACTGGCTCCGATGGCACCAGCCTCTCTCATCAATAACCCGGCCTGCTGTCCTGTGTGGGCCAAGGGGAATGTGTCTACCTGTCAGTGGCCACTGACATTTAATCACTCTACAAAGGCCTAGAGCTGGGAAAGGATAACGGAGGGGTGAATAGGGGCCTAAGGAATGAACGTGTAGTTCACCACTCCCTGCCATGGAGTGTTACTTCCAATTTATCCAAACGTTTAAGAGTCCTCTTTCTGGATGCCTCTAGGGAATGGCACACAGCCGCCTGCAGGCCAGCTGGGGACTTAGACTCATTCTCTTATCAGTCTGGCCAATCTATCAGGAATGTGGCTTGATGGCACCTAATGTGCCCCCAGACAAAGAGCATATTCCCCTGAGGGTTTGGGCAGTGTGACCAGCAGCCTCACCACCCGCTTCCACAGATGGAGGCATGGAGGGCTCCCTACGCTCTCGCTTGTGGTCAGCGACAGTGCTGAAAGCAACTCCAGCTGAGTGTGTCTCCAGCACCCAGGTAGGGCGTGAGGACACAGCCACAGCCTGAGGGGCCCCCTGCCCATCACCAGCAGGCTCTACCCAGCAGGGTACACCCAGGCATATGCCCATCCCTGGGGTTTAGCAGGTCCTCGACCACTGCAGCCTCCCTCAACAGCCCAGGTCGGGCCACCCTAGCCCCGGCTCAGGGGGACTCACTGCGGCCAGCTTGTCGAAGCGGGCGAAGAGCTCGTTGAGGGTCATGACCAGTTCCTGTGCGGTGCACTGGGATGCCAGGCTGGTGAAGCCCTCGATGTCAGCAAACAGGATGCTGGGGAGACAGGCAGAGGAGGAAGACCCTGCTATAGGCTGAATCTTTGTGTCTCCCAGATTCATACATTACATTTTTTTTCTTCATTTTTTTAAGAAGAGGTCTTGCTCTGTTGCCCAGGCTGGTGTGTGGTGGCATGATCAAGGCTCACTGCAGCCTCGATTTCTCAGGCTCAAGGGATCCTGTCGCCTCAGCCTCCCAAGTAGCTGGGACTACAAGAGTGTGCCACCCTACCTGGCTAATTCTTTTTTTTTTTTGGTAGAGGCAGGGTCTCACTATGTTGCCCAGGCAGGTCTCAAACTCCTGGGCTCAAGCAATCCACCCACCTTGGCCTCACAAAGTGCTAGGATTACAGCCATGAGCCACTGCACCTGGCTGCATTAAATCCTAATGCCCAATGTGATGGTATTTGGTGAAAGATAATGAGGTCACAAGGGTGGATCCCTCACGAATGGATTAGTGCCCTTATAAGAAGAGACACGAGAGCTTGCTTCTTCGCTTTCTGCTTGCCACCTTGTGACGATATAAGAAGGTGGCAGTCAGCAACCTGAAAGAGGACCTTTGCCAGACCCTGATCATGCTGGCACCCTGATCCCAGACTGCCAGCTTCCAGAACCATGAGAAATACAGTGCTGCTGTCTGTAAGCCCCCGGTCTTTGGTATTCTCTTAGAGCAGCCTGAACGGACCAAGACAGACCTCCATGAGGGAGCAGAGGCAGGGTTTGCGGCCAGGGCCCAGCCTGGGGCTCCTTGGGCCCGAGAGGGCTGCCAGCCAGCAAGAGTGCTGGGGGCTCCACACGGCTGCTGGGCAGGGGACAAAGAGGCCCTGGCACTGGAGGGCCGAGGATGCTGCCTCTTTCTGTTGCTATCCTCCTTCTGTGCTCTAACTGCACCCTCCCCCAGCCCAGGAGGAAGGCAGGGGAGGGGCGTGAGGCCTGGGTGTGTGCCTTAGGAGGGTGCAGGACAGGGGTCCAGGCCCCAACTCCCAGTGGTCTCTCAGGCCTGCCCCCTTTGACCTCTGAGCACACCCCGAGGGCGCTGGGCCCGCTCCTGGGGAAGAGAGGCCTTTGATGCCTCTGCTCTGGAAGGCATTTCAGGCCAGAATGGTGGCCTTGCAAACTCTGACTTCCTAATCCCACACAGAGGGGACTCTAGCCCTAAGCCCTCCATCCTGAGGGAGTCCTCTATCCCCTACAAGAAACACAGTAAAAGAGGCCCAGGGAGGAGAAAGGAAGGCACAGCCTGTCAGCGTCCCTGGAAGCCCCCAACTCCTCCCTCCCAGTTCCTCAGTGTACCAGCTGGTGATAGATCTTTCACCCGTCCCTGTGGCTTGTGTTGCCTAAGTTGAAAACATTTTCTTTCCTTTTCCTTTGAAACAGGGAAGGAAGACCCCAGGACCAGAATCTGTAAGGGCCCCTAAAGTTATTTTTCTTAAAAGGGACACAAAATCTAAAAACTGTGGTGTACTGAGATGCTCCAGGCAGCCAGGCCTGAGCGGGAGGTTTCCGACATGTCATCTCACTGAGTCCGCGCAAGAGCCCTGCAAGCGAGGGGTCAGTGTCCCCATTTCACAGACAGGAGCCAAGTCTCAGAGCAGCCAGGCAGGATTCCTCCTCCAAGGTCTGTTCTCCTCCCCAGGCAGCTCGGGACTCCTGAGGCTCCAGAACCCAGTCTCAGTTTTAAAATTAATGATGGTGAACTAAACATATTTTGTCCTTTTATTCCAAAAATGCATGTTGGTACATTAAACACATCTTTTTAAATCAAATATTGGGCTCACACCTATAATCCCAGCACTTTGGGAGGCTTAAGCGGGCGGATCACTTGAGGTCAGGAGTTCGAGACCAGCCTGGCCAACATGGCAAAACCCCATTTCTACTAAAAATACAAAAATTAGCTGGGCGTGGTGGCACGCACCTGTAATCTCAGCTACTCAAGAGGCTGAGGCAGAAGAATCACTTGAACTCGGGAGACAGAGGTTGCAGTGAGCCAACATAGCACCACTGCACTCCAGCCTGGGTGACAGAGCTAGACTGTCTCAAATAATAAATAAATAAATAAATAAATAAGATACTGACAAATGATAATTGCATATATTTATGGTGTGAGTGCAAAGTGATGTGATGATGTCACATATCCACCATGTGGAATGGCTGATTGGGCTAATCAGCAAATCCATTACCTCACATACTGCTCATTTATTCCTCCTGTCGTCTAACTGGAACACGGTACTCTTTGCTAAGCCTGTCTTGATATTCTCATGCTTTCACATCCAAGGCCCCGGAGAGTTGGTGCCTCCCAAGACAAGCCAATTCCCAGAGACAGTAAACAACTTGCCTTAGGGTGTGCCTTTCACACACAGACCAACCAACCCAGAGTCCACTGCTGACAACAATCCCTTGCCCTCACCACCCCAGGGACAGGCACCGGGGTCCCAGGCAACTTGGGACAGCCCCTACATACCGAGCCAGCGCAAAGACATGCTTCAAACCAGCCAAGCAGCTGCCTTGCTACCCTTCCTTCTCGCACAAACCACAATAAACGGCCCTGCTCCCTTGGCCTCCTGACTGCCCTGGTGCCTCCTCCTGTGGCCCCTGCATGGTGTGTCGCCTCCTCGTGGGAACTGTGAGTGACAATCTTAGCGGCAGTTCTCTCCCGATCTGTTGGCCTCCCCATCATAAAACCCACATTTTAAAACACACTACTTTAAGCTCACAGAAGTATTCATTCGTTCACACCTCACAACCACCCTGTCAGGAAATGAGGACACAGAAAAGTCACCTGGCCAAGGCCACACAGGCAACCTGGCTCCACACTTTAGGAGTTGAACCAATCAAGATGATGCTGTCTGTAGGCCCCACAGACATCTTAAATGGGTAAAGGCACTGTGAGGGAGGTGGGAGGACCTGTGGGAGCTGCTGCTGTGGTCCCGGACAGGTACAGGACCCCCGAGAGGGGTCACTCTCAGCGGCTGCTCACCAGCTCACACGAGGAGAGTCACAGGGCCTGTGGAAACAGGTTGGCCATCAGGAGTACATCCCAAGGCTTCGGCCAGGCTGTCCCACCTCCCAGGAGAAGCACAGGAGGGCAGCCCCCAGCCACTGCTGTTTCCCCAAATCCTGGCTCCTCTGGCCACTTCAATCCTAGCCTGGATCAACCAAGGCAACTGTAAGAGGGAAGTCAGAAAGAGTGGGAGAAATGGGGACAGGGACAAGAGATGGAACAAATGAGAGGGAGAGAAGAAAAGGTGAGGAGGTGGAGCAGAGAGGACAGGCCCTATCCTGCTAGGCCAGGGACTCAAGACAGCAGAGAGCTGCTCCAGCGTGTGCAGCTATGGGATGGGCCCAGAAAATGAAAGGGAATTTGGATTCTCCATAAGCTGTGATGCCCGGTGTCTGGCGTGGCTGGTGGGCCCACCACCCTGCCCAGAGGTAGGTACGCTGGCGTGTGCATGCCGGGGGGAGGGTGCCTGCAGACCCCCATCGTGGCCCACCCTCCGCCTCCCTGCCTCCCAGGTGGCTGCCCCCTCCAACCAGGGAGAAGGAGAAGGTCTTTCCCACAGTTTGTGAAAGCACCCCTTCCATAGTTGTTCTGAAGATTCTTCTTCATAACTCAGGAAATCAAAACCAAGGGAAGCTGGCGTCCGGATTGGCTGCACATGAGCCAAGGAGCATGTTCAGCCCCTGAATATGGCCAAGCATCCTCTTGGGGGATCCCCTTGGCCAACACCAGTACTTCAGACACAAAGCTGGCAGGCAGCATGACCAGTGGCTGGTCCAGCCCCGGTCTGAGGCTATGCAGCAAAGGCCTGGCTTTGGGGGCTGGAGATGCCCCCGGGGTAGGAAGGAAAAAGTCCCCTAATCCGGCAGAGGTAGGACTGCCACTGAGCAGTGTAACCCGTAGCACCAGGCAGAGCAGAAGAGGTGAAGAGGAGGAGGGTTGGGTACCCCAGACACACGAGGCAGACGTATGTGGTCCCAGGGGCTCCACTGCACTCCAGCCTCCTGTGCCTGCCTGGCTGACCCAGCCACTCAGGTGTGCCAGGCCTCTGCCCATCCGTGTACTGGGATGGCCAGGCCACGATCAACTCCTTCTCCACAGATGACCCTGCTGGACCTTGGCAAGCACATTCTTCCACGGCAACTCTTGTCACACTAGACCATATGGTCCTGGGACCAGACATCTCATAGAATCACCTGGGAGCTTTTACCCAGATAGGCCCCCTACCCCAAGCCCCAGAGATTCTGACTTAATCATCTGGGGTGGGCTCCGCTGTTGGTTGTCTTTGTTCTGTTCTATTTGTAGCTTCCCTGGTGATGCACTATGCAGCCAGGGTTAAGAACCACCACACTAGTTTAAAGGTTGCCTCAAGAAAGCTTCTACCACCCCATTTAAATTTACAACCTCTCCCATCTATCTCCCTTCTCTACCATATTTTTCTCCACTGACTAGGCTGTGTATTACTGTTGTTTATTATTATGCCTCGGTCTGTCTCCTCTCACTCGAATGTAAACTCTTTGAGGGAGAGATTTTTTATCTACTTGATTCATGGCTACATCCCAGCCCCTAGGAAACATGCAGCTGAATGACTGCCTGGATGTGGCGCGCCATGCCTACCTTGGCCTACCTTGGCCTCTGCTCTACACCCAGCACAACACCCAGACATGCAAGGTGCCCCTGGTAGTTCCCTCAGGCTGCTGTAACAAAGCACCACCAACCAAGTGGCTAAAAACAACAGATTTTTATTGTCTCGTGGTTCTGGAAGCTGGAGGTCTGAGATCAAGGAGTCAGTAGAGCCCTGCTCCCGATGAAACGCAACAGAATATCTCCTGGTGTATTCCTAGCTTCTGGAGGCAGCTGTTACTCCTTGGCATTCCTGGGCTTGCAGCCACATCACTCCAGTCTCTGCCTCGGTCCTCACCAGGCCTTCTCCCTGTGTCTGTGCTTTCACAAGGCAGTCTCTTTTTCTCACAAGTTCGCTGTTCCTATTGGATTAGGGGCCCATCCTACTCCAGTATGACCTCATCTTTACTTGATTTCATCTGCAAAGATCCTGCTTCCAAATAAAGCTACATTCACAGGTACCAGGGGTTCAATGTATCCTTTAGGGGGATAAAATTCAACCCACAACAGTGCCTAATACTTATTTGTTGAAAGGGAAGAAACTTCACTGGTTCCAAAGCAAGTAAGAGGCACAATTAGTAACTCAAAATTGTGACCTCTTCCTTCTGCCCCACAAAGCCTCTTGGAGACTCAAGCATGTCACCTGAGACAGGAGCCCATGAAGTCCACAGCCTGTCCCCCAGCAGACGCCATGTGCACGGAACCAGTAGCTGAATGGGTACCAGGGACATAGGGACATGGGTGGTCTCTGGTTGTGTGCTATGTGAGGAGCCCCAGGTGCCTTTGAAAACCTGTACCTCCCTGCAGCCTCCTGGGAATCCACTCTTCCTGGTCAGCTACTGAGGAACCAGGGAGGGGCAGGTCACTGCCTGCCAGGGAAGAGCCACTGAAAGCAAGGCTTCTATGCCAGGTGGGCGGAAGCCCAGGGAAGGTTGCTGCTGAGGCCCTGACTCTGAAGCCCCCAAAGCCTCCCCACACATTTATATAAACCCTGCCACCCCCACATCCCCCCACCTCCTGTCAGAGACAAAGTCACATTTCTCCGCAGCTTTGGGGGAGGATTCTGCTTAATGACTGTCACTTCTGCAGGCTCTTCGGTTTTATCAGGTTTACCCTACAGCAGACTGTCTGTTCTGCTGGCCAGGATTTCCTGATCTTCCCCAGAGTAACTCTGAAGGCCATGTCCCAACTCAGCGCTGGCCCAGACGTGCAGGAAGGTGCTCATTCATCTCTTAGCTCCCATCGGAGAGCTCCTCTTGGGAACAGGATCAGGCCCTCATGGCGGGTGCACAGAACTGAGGTAGGGCCACCCTGGCTGTGCACACTTCCCTAATTGCCTGCCATCCATCATTCACAGTCTCCTGCATTCTATTCCAGGGGCAAGAGTGGGAGACACAGTCCCAATTACCACAATAGGCCCTTCAGCCCTCCTGAGCAGCTTCGGCTCAGCTTTCCAAACCACGTGCGCTTTTGGTGAAGTGCATTTCCTCACGGTTGTTCCCACTTGCTGCTAACAGGCCCATGACTTTATGAAGCTGTCAGAGCCTGGCCCTTCTCCTGTGCACATCCTGCAGCACCTCTGGACACCCAGGTGCTGAGTTCTCCTGGCGGTCTAGGGGAGCCTGCGGTGGTGATCACCAGCTCCTCTGATCTCCTGCAGCCCTTGGCATCGTTAGAGCTCCAGGACCACATCAAGAACTGTGCTGAGTGGTAGAGGGTGGGAAGGGAGTATGGCAAGGTCTCAGCCCAACTCCCAGGAAGCTGGGAGCCGAAGGTGCTGGGGAAGTACCCGGGCGGGCCCAGTGTGGGCTGGGGAGGCTGAAGTGGCCACACCTCTGGATGGGCCAGTGGTCTCTTTCTGACCAAGAGTGCTGTCCCCTGCAGTGTGCCCTCTCCATTTGTCCCCTATCATCCAACCTGAAGAATCCTTTGGGCTCATGCCCCTAGTAAGGTACAGGAGGAGCAAGGAGTCACTCATGTCCTTTAGGGGAGTCAGCACAATCAGGTGTGGTCTTATTAACACTGGGCTGAGATCAGACACCAGACGCCTGTTTTCCAAGGAGTGGAACAAAAAAAGATGAGAGAGGGGCATGTGAACTGGCAGCAGCCACAGGTCCATCCAGGGGCATAGGCTGGGAAAGGGAAAGGGGGAAAGGCCTATGGGAGCCTGCAGGACACGGAATGCCTGCACGAATTCCACCAACAGGGAGAGCCTGCCCTGGGACGGCCGCGCTCTCTCCACTCTTGCAGGGACAACAGGACGCCTTTCTTCAGCAAGTGGAAACCAAGACAAGGGACCCAGTGACTGGTTTGACTGTCAGGACTGGGTCCAGAGGTCCTAGGTCGAGGCATGTCCTGGATTCGACTAGAGGCCCCCTGCAGGCCCCCTCCCGCCCACCCAAACCCCTCTCTTGTTTCTGCCTACCCAGATCCTACCCCTACTGTACATACAATGGAACGCCCCACAGCACCTACAGACATTCTGTTTAGAAAGTCTGGAAAGATTTAGGGAAATGCTTCCTGAAGGAAAATCACACAAAAGGAAGAAGAAACTGCACCAAGACCTAGCAATAGTTAGTGACCTCGGGGGTGAGTCTATGAGTGTTTTTTCTTCTCCATACTGCTCTTATTTTCCAATTTCTCTACAAAGAACATACATTCTTCACATAATGAAAATGTTTATTTTTTTGCCACACATGGTGGCTCATGCCTGTAACCCCAGCACTTTGGGAGGCTGAGGCAGGAGGAATACTTGAGCCCAGGAGTCAGAGGCCAGTTTAAGCAACATAGTGAGACCCGGTCTCTGCAAAAAATTTTTTTAAATCAGTCAGGTGTGGTGGCGGGTGCCTGGAGTCCCAGTTACTGGGGGGCTGAGGTGGGAGAACTGTTGGACCCCAGGAGGTCTAGGCTGCAGCGAGCCATGATCACACCACTGCACTCCAGCCTGGGTGACAGAGTCAGACTCTGTCTCAAAAAAAGGTAAAAGAAAAAAGAAAAATGTTGATTTTTTAAAAGGTAAAAAATCGCATTCTTCTTTTAGGGCCTGATTCTAACCCTTCCGTCTTCATGGTGTCTTCCTTGACTTACCTCAGCCCAGAATGATACTTCCTGTGTCTAAATTTTTATTAGAATCATAATCATAAGTAACAGCTGATTCCAGCTGTTTCAAAGACATAGCAGGGCAAATTCAACTGGTCAGTGCCTGTTTGCTCCGTCTTCCCTCCCTTCTTATCTCCCACAGGACCCCTCATTTTGAGTCCACAGAGCTAAAATAGTAAGTCCTTGCTGGCTACTGACTCTAGTCCCCACCAATCCCCATTCTGCATTTAAGGCAAACTGAGGTCTTTTGTTGAGACACAATCCCAGGTAAGGATGTGGAGGAATTCGAACCCTTGTGCACTGCTGGGAGGAAGGTCAAATGGTGCAGGCCCTCTAGAAAACAGGATGGCAGTTCCTCCAAAAGCTAAAGATAGAATCGCCGTATGATCCAGCAATGCCATTCTAGATATATACCCACCAAAACTGAAAGCACAGGCCAGGTGCGGTGACTCACTTCTGTAATCCCAGCACTTTGGGAGGCTGAGGTGGGCGGATCATCTGAGGTCAGGAGTTCACGACCAGCCTGGCCAAAATGGTGAAACCCCGTCTCTACTAAAAATACAAAAATTAGCCGGGCGTGGTGGTGTGCACCTGTAATCCCAGCTACTAGGGAGGCTGAGGCAGCAGAATTGCTTGAACCCAGGAGGCAGAGGTTGCAGTGAGCCAAGATCATGCCACTGCACTCTAGCCTGGGTGACAGAGTGAGACTCCATCTCAAAAAAAAAAAAAAAAAAAAAAATAGAAAGCACAGATATGAAAAAAGTATTTGTACACCCATGTTCCTAGAAGCACTATTCACAACAGCGAAAAGGTAGAAGCAACCCGGTGTCCATCAGTGGACACTCTGTATGGATCAATAAAATGTGGTATATTCAGACAACGGAGTATTATTCAGCCCTTAAAAAGGAAGAAAATCCTGACATATGCTATAACATGGATGAACCTTGAAGACATCATGCTAAGTGAAATAAGCCGGTCACAAAAAGCACAAATACTGTATGTGTCCACTCACATGAGCTACCTAGAGTAGTCAAAATCATAGAGACAGAAAATAGAATGATGGTTTCCAGGAGCTTGCGGGAGGGAGGATGGGGAGTTAGAGCTTAATGCGTATACAGTTTCAGCTTGTGAAAATAAGAAAAGTTCCAGAGATGGATGGTGGTGATGATGGTTGCACAAGGTGTATGTACTTAATGCCACTGAACTATACATTTAAAAATGGCTAAGATGGTGAGTTTTATGCTATGTATTTTTATCACAACTAAAATAATCCATAAATTTTTTTTTTTTAAAAGACCCAACCCTAGTGACTCCACCAACAGGGCCCCCTGGACTGTCAAGCTGCTGTTCCTGTAGCACTTAACTCCCTCACTGAGAGGGTTGGATATTCCCTAAGGAGCCGAGACGGTGTCTTTTTCATAGTGGCAGGCTGTATATAGCAGCAGCTCAGTAAATGTTTGTGGAATGGATAAAATAATAACACAAAGATCACTTACATCTATAACTGGTATGGGAGTAGAGTTCAGAATACTTAAAAAAAATATAGAGAGAGTCTTGCTCTGTTGCCCAGGCTGGAGTGTAGCAGCAAGATCTTGGCTCACTATAACCTCAGGCTCCTGGGCTCCAGCAATCCTGTTGCCTCAGTTTCCCAGTATTCTGGCCCTGGGATTACAAGCATGAACCATCGTGCCCAGCCCAGAATACTTTTCTTCATGTCAGGTTTGAGACAGGAATGCAGGATGTTCACAGCCCCTCCTCATGTGGTCTGTTGGCTGAGGGTGTGCGTGGAAGGTAAACATTTTCCACCCTCTGCCTACAGGGTGCACAATCCACCCACGGGTATCTGAGTATCTTGGACATTGTCGCGTGGTCATTATAATTCAGAACCATGCTGCAGCAGAGCCAGACACCAGAGCAACCTGGGGAACGCAGCCAAGTCCTTGAAGGAGACAGGAGAGGAGATAGTAACCTTAAAAGCGGGAGGTGTTGGGGAAACACTGAGGAGAGAGGGGATCTCTCCCCAAGACCCTGCCACACCCCTGATGTGTGGGGAGGTGGGCTGGCTACCCCATTGCCACACCAGGCTTGGCAGCCCCTCTGCTGGGACCCCAGCTGCAGATCCACAGGACTCTGGTGCCTGACCCCACCCATGCTCCATCCTGAACCCTGGAGCCCTGCGGGGAATGTTTCTTAGGCAGAGGACCAGCACCCCCTAGAGGAGACGGCCTTCTCTCCCTTCACCCAAAGAAGAGTCTGGAATGATTTCTCACCCACCCACCACCTACGACCTTTAAAACCTCAGGGCTCCAGCTCAGGCACAGACCAGTCAGGTGCAGCGCCATCCACACTAAGAACGAGCTCTCGTGAAAGCAGAGAATCCTTCAGAGCCCTCTTGGGCCTAGCTGGGGCGTTCTCTGGCCCCTGAAACTTTTGGGGTGTTGAGTTACCTGACCTTGACTCTCACCTGGTTGTCTGCCCTGCCTCAAGGGCAATCAGTCTGCAGCCTCCTGGGCTGTGCGGGGCTGGGGGCCTTCCATGCCCTACCCCACCTCAGCTCCCAGCAGTCCTGCAAGGAGTCCTGGGCTAGATAGCTGGGCCCCCTCTTATGGATGCTGCTCCTCTGTGCCTTTTATCACAATTAGAACAGAACAATAGAGCAGTACGTTGTCTAACATTAATACCCCATGAAGTCCATGTCTCCTGGTCACTAAACCCTAGCACCTACAAGAGTGTGATAAACTCAATTGACTAATTATTCATTGTTTAGTGTCTTCTCTAACAGAAGAAGAGCTTCATGATGCCAACGATGATGTGTACTTTAATCTGTGTCGCACTGCCCACCTCTAGCTGAGTGTCCTGCAGTGTGGCTGGTGGTCCCCAGTGATGAGGCAGAGGTCAAACACTAGCTGAATGGATGAGTGAACAGCCATCCCATGTTACAGATGAGGACTATCCCCATCCCATGTTACAGGTGAGGAAACTGAGGCTCTGATTAGGTGCCTTGCCCAAGTTCCCACAGTCACCAGGCGGCAGAGCTGGGTGTGGACCCGTCTGCTCAACACAGGTGCTCATCTTGTTCCCTTCTGCTGACTCCTGGGCAAGGGTGAGCTGGTGATGCCAAGGTCTATCTGCATCTACCTTTGCTGTGACCCACGTGGTATGGCGCCTTCTCTGGCTGAGAAGGCCGAGACTGACTGATTTCTCCCCTCCCCAGGCAGAGTTCCAGGAGCTGTCCCTCCCTCCAGAATAGCCTCTGCTGGCATGTCCCAGAGGCCCTTGTCCCTCCCAGGTGTGGGGAGGGCACAGCCCCCCCAGCCCTGGTGCTGTCGGCTGCAGTGAGCGCAGGTATCTGGGGTGGGGGAGGACAGGCAGGAGGGCTTGCAAGCCACTTGTGGATGTCCCAGCATGGGCCCGGGCTCCAGCTGACCTGCCCCATCAGAAACGCTGAAACATTCCTATTTGTTACCACACATCGGACAGGGGAGACATCTAAATATCTCTAGGGGTCTCCAGGGGTCCCCTGGCCTCTGGCCTGCCTCTGCCCATGGCCAGTGGTGGCTCAGCACCAAAACATCCTACAGGCCCCTTGGCCAGTCCCTGGCCGCCCCCCAGGAGGTGTGTGCTGCACAACCATTCTCCTCAGGGGAGAATGAGGCCATGGACAGTGGTGGCCTCTGCCTGTCACCCCTCCCTACTCAAGACAAACTCTTCTCCCCAAACCCCCATCAGTCTCTTCCTCTTCCTTAGATCCAGGCCCAGCCTGTCATGCTGTGCAGTTGATTTATTTTTCTTGTGGCCTTGCTCTCAGTGGGGCTAGAGAACAGCATGTCATCACCCTCTCTAAATATTACAACTCTGCAGAGAATTGATGAATGTGACTCATCACCCTCCATTCTCCAACTAGAGAATCCCCAGGCCTTTCTTTGTTGATATGAGTGTGATCATAATCATAAAAATAACAGTAATAATAATAATGGCAGCTCACAATTACTGAACACTTGTTATGTGCCCGATATTGTGCTAAGCACTTTCCCCACATTATTCCATTTACTCTTTGCAACTCTATTATGTAGGTACTCTTCCTCTCCTATTACACAGATGAGGAAACTGAGGTTCAGAGTGGCTCAATGCCTGTAACTTGTCCTGGTCACATGGCCGGGAAACAGCAGAGTAGAGGCAACGTGCAGAACTGCTTAACCCCAGAGCCTGGGCCTAACCACTGTGCCCCACTGGCTCTCCATGAGCCCAGCCTCAAAGGGTGTTTTTAAACTATGATGTCACCCCTCCATCTCGTACTTAACCATCAACCCAAGCCAAAAGTTCAACCCCAAAACAGAGACCAGAGTGAGCATTGTGTTTCTACCAAGGGCTATAACCAGTGCTACTGATGGAACAGGGAAAGAGGCCCCAGAGGGACATTTGCATATGATTGCTTGCAGTTGGCCTCTGATGTGTACCAGCCACCTCTGTCCCTGGCGATGTCAGAGTCAGAATCATCTCTGACCCCATGAAAATTATAGCATCTTGTTTTTTCTCTCCTTTCATCTCTTTCCTGATTGCCATCATTGATCCTGGCACATCCCAGACAGAAATACCCCCACTGTAGCAGGGGTCTGACGTGCAGGCTGTGATTAGGGCAGTGTTCTTTTATCAACCCAAAGTCACTGCCTCCGTGGGAGAGAGACAGAGGGAGGTGTCACCCCAAGGGCAGTCACCGTAGAAGAGGCCTGAGTCAGCCCCTCTGACCAAACACCCTTGCTAGAGGGCTGGGGCCCAAGAGCCAGCACCATGGAACGAGGAATAGGAAGATGCCTGCTGAGTGGGAGAAGACATGGTGAGAGAGGGCAAGGAACTGGGCGAGGCGCAGGGGTGGCGGGTGAGCCGGCTGTGTTGGCCGAGGCAGGCTGGGAACCTGTGCTGGAGGGCCAGACTGCTTCTGAGCAGTGAATTTTCTGGATTTCCTTTGTGTTCCACTGAATGAGTGAAACCTGCACAAAGCTTGCGGAGCTGAGAGCAATCAAGGAAAGCACCTTTGTCCACGCTGTGCCAGGGACAATGCCTGGGCCAGTGAGGTGGTGAGGACAGGACCAGGAAAGAAAATTCCAGAAGGGGGAGCTCAGTGGCTTGGCTTGTACATGTTGGGACCACTTGGTGGGCTACCCCTTGCCACTTTAAACTTGAGCCTATGGGATCTGTTCTAATAGGAAGTCTGTTTCCTCATATGTCCTAAGGGGGAGACCCCTGGATTTCAGGAACTGCCATCAGACAGGAAAGGCCCCTGGTGGCTCCTCAGTCACAGACACATACACACACACACACACACACACACACACACACACACACACACACAGAGACAGGAAACCAAATCTCTCTCCTGTCTCTCCTCTGAGTCTCCTGTGAGCCTAAGGGCTCCCCAAACCTCCTTCCCACAGATTCCTTGGACACACTCCTTTCTCCTGGGCACGTAAAAACATATGTCTGGTAGTCAGGCTGGGTAAAAGCTAGTATCAGAAAGTGTTCTGGGGGTGTTTCTCCCACTTAACCAACGATGGGATCTTGGAAAAGTTACTTCATCTCTGTGCCTCAGCTTTTTCTCCTGTAAAATGGAGATAATCACAGTACAGCCCTCTTCTTTGCTGTGGTGATTGAGTAGATGAATGCACTAGGGCAGTGGCTAGTTCAGGCAAGCTCTGCATAGGCGTGAGCTCTCACTGCTAGCGATCATTCCACCATGGGAGGGCCAAGGTGGGTGGGAGAAGCAGCAGGGAAACAGCACATCTGCACTGCCTGAAGGGCTCAAGGCCAGGAGTCCAGCCACGCACTCCACTTCCCTGAGCTCGGCTCAGCTGCAACACCCGCAGGTCTCTCCGGGATGTGGAGATTCAGCCAGGGGCAGCCGTCTTCCTGGGAGACCAAGGTGACTGCTGCCTACACTGTCCCTACCTGACAGAGGAGCGTGAGGGGTTGGGAGAACCCCAGAACTGGGGCCAATGTGTTTTGCAGATACATGTCTCTCCCAAAGGCTTAGAGTCTCAGTTTTGACAGACAGATGGAAGACACGCAGGCAGAATCCACAGTCTTGGATCCCAGGGCAGACTTGGGAACTGGGCAGTTCTCATTCTGCCTGAAAAAAACAGTGCTTCTCTCACCCCTGCCGTTGTCAGCCTCACCTTCTCTGTGTGTGTGTGTGTGTGTGTGTGTAATTTGCACTATTTCATTTAATCACTTCCTTGAAAACTCAGGCCAAGCCTCCAAAGAGTCCTCTTTACACCAAACTTAGAGGACTCGTGAGTCCCAGGGAAACTTGCCTGGGGAGAAGGAACTCTCCGGAAGGCAAACACAGCAGCTCCTTTTCTGGGCATATGGGAGGATTATCGGGCTCTCCAGGAAGCCATGCTGGATGAAGGCCACTGTATCGCTTCGTGTCCCCATGGAACTCATAAGCAGATTTTGCACTCTATTAATCTACATCTGTTTGCACGTCCCTGCTGTCAGCAGCTTCTGTCTAGGGAGGCGGCAAACATGCAGTGAAAGGAACGTGGGCTCTGGAGCGGCCACTTGGGTGCAGCCTGTCTGTACCACTGCTGGCTGGGGGACCTTGAGCTCTTGAGTCTTTTAATTTAGAACACATTCCCCACCCTTTTTTCTTTTTCCATGACTGACTTTTTAAAGAGTACACAATGTAGACTGTCCCACGTTCTGGATTTGTCCAGTTGTTTCTTGGTGATTTTTTTTCTTTAAATTTATTACGGAAAATTTCAAATAGAGTATATATGAAGTAAATAGCATACATGACCTATCTATCAACTGGGTGTGCTGATAAAGGTAGCTGGCTTGCAGTGCTGTCAGGAGGACTGGTGATAAGGTGGGCAGAGCCTGGCCCAGTGCCTGGCACGCACTGGCTTAGGAGGCATGGAAGCTGCCAGATGGTGGTGAAGATGAGATGATGGTGGTGACATTCGGGTCCCAGTCTATGCTTTCCGTCTCTCTTGGTAGGCTAGGAGCTCCTCCCCAAAGCGGGTGGTGGTGCTTCCTCCTTTCTCCTCCTCCTGTTTCTATTCTCTCCCTGCAGCCTCGCTGTCCCCCTCTCCCCACCCCCCAAAAAAGTTACAGGGGACACCATGATAATTCACATTTAACATACCTGGAGGGGTGGGGCTGGCATGCTCTAGACAACACATTCTCCAAAGTCAACAAACCACCCTGTCAGGCTGTGCCCACTTGAAAGGAGGGAAGTGGGATGTCTCCGTGGGGGTCCAGCTCTCCCTCCCTTCCCTCCTCCTCCCCCAGCCTCACCCCTACCTCACGTTGTCATGTTTCTGGATGTAAATCTTATGGAACATCATATCCTCCTGCTTGGCGTTGATGTCTGCTTTCATCTCCATGGCAACATGACGGGGAAGGACAGACAGCAGGAGCCGCTCCTGCGGAGGGAAGCACATTCTTTCATCACGGCGCCTTCCACCTGCCTGGCAAGTGCTCTCTCCTCCACACCTGTGCCCCTGCCTGAGGGCCCTGGAAAACCTTTCAGGCTCTCCCGGGACTCCTGGGCTAACACTGTGTGTGTGTGTGTGTGTGTGTGTGTATGTCTGTGCATGTGTGTGTATGTGCGTGCAGGCTACCTGTCCCCCATCTTCCCTCCCCAGGACACCACGTGATCCTTCCGCCTCACTCTCCACGTTTCTCTGGCAAAAGTGCCCCTGGTGAACCTGTGAGTACTGAGCACCTCGGGTTAGAATCCTGGATGTCACTTGAGACTCTGCATGACCTTGGGCAAATTACTGAACTTCTCTGAGCCTCAGGTTGCTCATCTGTAAAATGGGGATGGAGTTGTTGGGAGCATTACATGAGATCCACTCCATCAGTTTTCAAATATTTATTGAGCACCTACCATGTGCCAGGCACTATTCTGGGGACCAAGAGAGTTAACACCAAGAGTGAGACAGGCAAGGTTCCTCCTTCAGAAAGCATCTGGTGTAATGGGGGTCTCGGGGGCTACTATGGGGGCACTGATCAGGGACACCTGATCTCCGCTGGGGTAGTCAGAGAGGGCTTCCTGTAGACTGGAAGGATGGGGTAGGAAGGAGGTGCTCCAGTTCCACTTGGGGGACAGTGGCCCAGGAGAGAGCGAAAGCAAGCTGACTTAGAGAAACCACATCACAACCAGCTACAGGGGAGGTGGGAGAGAAGCAAGTGGAGGGGCAGGCCACATCACAGAGGCTCACGTCAGCCTGTTATGGAGTCTGGACTATGCCCTCTTTCTGAGCTCCTCTCCTGGGCCTGCCCTGCTCCAAGATGCCCACCTGCCTCCCTGCCAGACCAGACTACATCATTTGCTCATCACCAGCCTTTCATTTTGGCTGCCTCCAGCCCTCCTCATTCTCCTGCCCTTCACACCACACCAGATGCTAGAGCCACCCTCCTACGTGGCCCTGAGACTCTTCTGCTTCTATGTCATCTCTGCTTCCTCTCCCTCCACCTGGTCCCAAACATGCCATGTCCCACTTCTGTCCTCGCCCCATCCATGCCTGCATTCTGGGAGTAAATCCATGGCCAAGGCTCCCACTGTAGAGGTGGCTCTATCAGCCACTTCCCACATCCCTACCTCCTGTCCATGGCTCGCCAGCCTCCAGCTGCCCACGTGGATGTCTTGCCACCACCACCCTGACATCACACCCAAACCACACTCGCTTTCCCACACTGTCATTCCCCAATCACTTTTCTTTCCATTTCCCTGCCTTTACCCGGGACAGCCCCATTCTGCTGCACCAGTGTCGAGGCCCTGCCCACATAAATGGCTTTTGCTTCTCAGATCTTTCCCTCTGACACTCATTCCTTTCCCCTGAGCCGTACGCCCTGTCCAGCACTGATGAAGTCCTGCTCATCTGGAAACAGCTCTCGCACTTGTCCTTTCCGTTGTGCCTTCCTCCACTGCCCATATGCAGTTCTCACCTGGCTCTTGGATTCTGGTTGCGACACCCTGGACAGACAGCCTCCCTCTGCCCTCCCTGATGCCTGCACAGCCCCGATCTCTCTGAAACACTACCTGTGCTCAACACCGTCACAGGTTTTCTAGTTTCACCAGCCACATCACATACAGGTTTCTCCAGACCCACTAAACTCACTCTTCCTTATTTTCCACTGTAAATCAATGCCCATGTCCCCTTACCCCCTTGCTATGCCTCATGCTTGCCTGGCCCACTCCTGCCACCCCCAGACTGGCTGCTGCTCCTCTCCTTGCTGAAGCACCCTCTCCACCCCAACCTTAGCCTGTCACCGCCCAGGCCACCTTCAGGGCCAGACTGGATGACCGGGGCAGCCTCTAGATCACTTTCTTTGTCTCCAAGCTTGCTGCCTCTGGTCCATCCTCCCCTCTGCAAGCAAGCAACTGCTTTTCCTAAAACACACCAGACCATGTCGCCTTCTAAGCCTCCTGACCCTGCTGAGATCAGCCCATGCCCGCAGCCTGGCCTGGAGGTTTCCATGATCTGACTCCTCCCTGCTCTTCCACCTGCTGTCCCAGCAGCACTGAAATGAAATCCACACTCTGCTCCAGACAGAGCAGAACCCAGAGTCCCCTACGCTTCCTGGGGTCTTTCTTGCTGCTGCACACAAGCTCCTCAGCTGGCATCACCCTCCTTCTCCGCTGCTCCCCACCCTCCTTCAGGGTCTCCCTTTTCCCAGGAGGAGGTCCGACTCTGGCTGCCGGCATCCCCTCCCCACCTGCTGAAACCCCACATCAGTAGCCTGTTAACTGTGTGTGAGGAGAGGCCACCTTGGGGACCGGAGCTGTGTCTTGCCCAGTGCCACGGCCCACAGCCTTCTGCTCGAGAAGCTGACACATTCGTGAAGGGCGGTGTTCCCTGTGGGTCGGTCTGGCCCCCCAGGCAGCGGGAAACACAAGCACCAAAGGCCAACTCTTAGTAAATAGTTACTGGTGACAGAAATAGGAATTAAAAGACAGCGTGGGATGACTGGGAGAGACAGCACTACAAACCGTTTGGCTTCATGATAGGCCTCCTACATTTACAACCACCTCCAGGGCTGAGGGCCAGGAGAGGTAGTCAGGAGGCCGCTGGGGAATAATTCTGAGTCCAGTCATCACAGGGCCCCTAGAAGCTTCCTCAGGGAGCCCCGGCAGCTCTCTCTGCATGCTTTGCTGGCTGTGGCTCGCTGAGAAGCACCTGTCCGCAGAAAGCGTCCCCTCCTCAGCACATTGGCTCCGAATATGGAATGGCAAAAATATTTTCTCCCCTAAAGCCCTGTGGATTTGGTGGAATGTCTAGACTGGCCCAGGCCAGAGCAAGGAAACTGTGGCAAGCTGTAAAATGGTAATTCCCCTGGAGAAGTGAGAGAGGAAGCCCCAAAAATGGAATAAGGAGGAGGTATCCTGATCTCAGGTGAGAGACGCTGAGGCCTGGAATGGGGATGAGATAAGGGGCTTTTCAGAAATGCTGAGGCCTTGGGGTGAGCACGGTGCAGTGTGCCAGAGGTGACGTACATGTGTTAATAATAAAGGGCAGTGGGAGGACCCCAGGGACACTGCCAGCAAGGGCTTCCTTCAAGATGCTGGACCAGAAGCTCCGACAGGGCCAAAGAGTGAATGGGGAGAGCCAGGCCGAGGACTGGTCAGCGTAAGTGGGGACCTGACAAGACATGCCGACCACCGAGGCAGCACTGGAAAGGAAGTGGGGACACGTGGGGACTCGGGCGCCTGGAGAGGTACTACAGAGCTTTGCCCCCTCGTTTGGCTGTCTGGATGTCACCAGCCTGTCACTGTGACTCACTTAGGATGCAACCAGATGGCATCAAGGACGTCCCCCGCAGTAGTAAAACATTCTGCACTCAGGGTGGCCACAACATGTGCTCCATGCTGGCCTGGAGCCATGAGTGACCACTGCCATCTTGGCCCTTTCTCCATGTCCCCCACACTCAAAGGCAGACCTTCCATGTTCGTGTCAGCCATGGGGGCTGACGCCGCATGCGGCACTCAGGTGGGCTCCACTGATGCTTGCTCAGGGTCTGGGGAGATGATAATCTAAGAGGGGAGGGAAGGCCTCCGGTTTGGAGCAACCTTATCTCATAGGAGCCAGTGGGAGCCCCATTGCTCTGCAGACCCGCCCACTCTCTCCCCTAAGCCACATAGCCCCCAGGCCTCCTGTGTGGGAGCCATCACTCAGAGTCACCAGACCCCTACCTGATTCACACACAGGAGAGGAGACAGTGGGGATCCACACCTGGAATCCAAACAGGACTCCAACCCCAAAGAGGGAAGGGCTGGACCCCTGATGTGGCCCTTAGCTCTGCTCCCACCCCACCCAAGAGTGGTGCACACAGGGCAGGTCCCTCTTTGCACCAGGAATCTGTAACCCTGGGAATGGCCTGTCTTCCCTGGCCCAGGCAGGTCTAGGGAGAGATGGAACTTTCTTCCTTCTCTGAACCACCAAACCCCAGAACTGAGAGAGAGGAATAGCCAGGTGTGGGGTGTCTCAGGGGATGAAGCTCCTGTCTCTTCTTTTCCCTCATCCCTCCCCTGTGGAGCACTTAATCCCAGTTAGGAACGCTGGCTTCTCTCCTTACTCCAGCTCAAGGGGGGTGCAGTGTGGGGAGGGAGGGGGAGCCGTGTGGGGAGGGAGGGAGGGGGAGCCGTGTGGGGAGGGAGGGAGTGGGAGCCGTGTGGGGAGGGAGGGAGGGACCCTCTTGCTTGTGGCTTGTTTGCAAACCACAGGGACACCACATGGCTATGGGCACCTGGCCTTAGGCACGGGCAGGGTAGAGCTCCCTTCCCACAGGGCCTGGAATGCTGGACTCTCTCCAGGGGAAACATTCCCCACGGGTTGGGCCCCTCCCAGGGAGTGGGGCTGGCAGCTGTAACGAGCACCACCTGCCCCAGGCCAGGCGCTCAGGGGAGGCGCATCTCGGGTCTCCACTCCTTCCCACTGCGCAAGGGCAGGGGGCTCACTCACCTGTTGCTGGTTCTCCCGCTGTGAGTGGAGCCGCGCCTGGATGCACTCTCGGGTCTCCTGGAAAGCCTGTCTCTGGGAGACCTCAGCTGGGTAGTGGGTGCAGACACCCACGATGTTGGTGCAGGAGAAAATGAGAACATTGGAGACAAGCTGCAGAGGGAGAGAGGAGCACACCGAGCTCAGATCCTGACCCTCCTGGCCCCAAAGTGTGGAGCCCTCAGCCCCTGTCTCAGCAAACTCACACCTGGCACTGGCAAACAAATGCTGAGGGCACCCCACACGCAGCCAACCACTGGGAGCAGCCGGGCATAATCGATCGGGCTCTCTGATGTCCTCACAGCCAGAAGTTTGGCTGGCCTGTCATGGGGTATGTCTTTTAAGGACACTGAATCACCTAGTAATCATACTAAACATGCCTATCGTACCAGAAATGAAAAGGTTACATGTACTGTGACAGAGCTGTGTATGTGCTGGAGGCAGGAGGGCCACCGCAAGGAAGGTGCCACAAGGGTGCTGGGATTACACTTTTGAAAGTGTGATAGAGTCCAGCACAGGCAAGGGGCCACCCTCCCCCAGGGATCAGCTCCAACGAATCAAGGCCTCTCAAATCCCCTCAGGTCCCCAGCACTGTGCTAAATGCTCTAGGGAACGAAAGGACAAGGCTGGCCAGTCAGGGTCCGTGGCCACAGTGGGTCTCCACTCCTTCCTCCCTAGGCTTCTGGTCTTTCTGTTACCAGCCCTCTGACAACCACCACACCAGCTGGCCAGTGCCTGCCACTCCCCTGCTTCCCAACAACTGAGATGTGTGTGTGGAAAAATACCACTGACCCTCCAGGTCAGCAGAGTTGAAGCTGGAATTCCATTGAAGGAAATACTTACTGAAAAGCTAAGGGAAAACGAAACACAATACAACACGACGCGGAAAGCAAGGTTATATGGTACATTCAGATCCCAGTGAGTGATGCGTAGGCAAAATTTCTCTTGGCAGATAGAGCTCCTGGGTATCTGAGTACATGGGTCCTGTTGTCCTTGACTTGGGGCCACATGGGACAGAGCCACACAATGATGCTCCGGCTCCCAGGCTGTGGGGCCTTTGAGCTGCACCTCAGTTACTCCCTCCAAAAACTTCCTTCTTAGTCCCAGCTCCAGAAGGGGAGCCCGGGTCAGTCGCTGCACCTTCTGTTGTGGCTCCCTCAGCCCTCAGGAGGCCTGTGTTGGTCCCAAGTCCTGGGGTATGGAAGGCACTTGGCCATTTGCATCCCAAAGGGCCTTGCTGTGGGATGTTGGCTACCTGGCAGTGGCCCCGGCAGATGACTCCTACGCTCTTCTCAAGGGGCCTCTTGGCTCTCGACTCAGGTCTGCTTTCTACCTGAAGGCTTTGCCCACCACAGCTTTGAGGTGGTCCTGCCCTTGCTCCTTGCTGAATGTGGTACCACCTTTCCCTGGAGACATTGCATGGTGTGTATGCCCCAGTCCATGAAGACTTTCTCTTTCCCATTTCAGACTCTTACTCCCTACCGGCTGAAGAATGCCCTGAGCTCCCCATGTGTCTCCTGGATGTGCCTTCCAGGAAGGGGCAAGTTCAGATTTCCAGCTCCACTGCCTCAGCCGACTATTGTTGCTGACTTATAACTCCCATATTCTTCCACCCCAACCCCATCTACCCTAGAATCCCATCGCTGTCATTTTATGTAAACACACGGCATAGGAAAAGCCAACCTATTTATCACAAGGAAAGAAGACCCTTGCTCTTCAGAAACTGACAATCCACTTGAAGAGTGTTATAGATGGAATGTTTTGTGTCCCCCAAAAGGACTGTTGAACCAAAGAGTGGCTGGATGAGCCCGTGGCTTCTGGAAGATTCATCAGAGGCAAGAGTGCAGGAATGGGAGACGGGTCCAGACACTGCCACAGAAGCCCAAAGCATGAGGGAACAAAGACCTGTGTGTGGCTGGGAGCCAGTCAGGGCAGAGCTGACACAGAAGGAAGAGCCCCTAAGACCAGGGAGAAGAAAGTCCAGGAGGAAATAGACCATGGCCTGAAGCAGTAACCAATGCTGTGATTATGAAGTGAGATCCCAAAAACAGGCCTCTGGGAAGTCACTGGGAACCACTGGGAGAGGATAAGGAGGAAGAGACGAGGAAGTGAAGGTGGAGGGGTAGGCCACAGGGAATTCTGAAGGATGATCTAGTTAGGGGAGATCTGTGTGAAAAGAGAGGAAGGTGCCAGGTGATAAAAACAGAAGTGAGACAGGAGAAACTGGGAAGGAGAAGATAAGGAGCTAGCCTCAGACAGGCTAGTGCATCATGAAAATATGATACAACATGACCAAATGGGCTTAATCCCAGGAATGAAGGCTGGTTCAACTTCAAAAAGCAATCAATGTAATTTTCCATATTAACAGACTAAAATTTAAAAACCATATGATCATTTCAATAGTTTCTAAAACACCATTTGGCAAAATGCAATATACATTAATAATTTTTAAACTTACCAACTTAGGAATAGAAGTCCCTTAATCTGATCAATAGCATATACAGAAACCTACAGCTAAATTATACGATACTTAATGGTGAAAGACTGCTTTCCCCTAAGACCAGCAACAAAGCCTATTTGTCACTCCTATTCAACATCACACCGGAGGTCCTAGCCTATGCAATCAGACAAGAGAAAGAAACAAAAGACACACAGATTAGAAAGGAAGAAATAAAACGGTCTCTATTTGCAGATGACATGATGGTCTACATAGAAGAACATCAAAAAATTTAAAAAACTACCAGAATTAATATGCAAGTTTGGAAAAGTCATAGGATATAAAATTAATATACAAAAAGCAGCCTACTTTTATATATGAGTAAATACCAATTGGAAGTAAAATTTTTAAAGGTATAGTTGGCTCTCTATATCCACAGGTTTTACATCTGTAGGTTCAACCAACCTTGGATCAAAACTAATAGAGAAAACATAAGCAGATGGCTGGACAGAGAAAGAATGGCCTTCCCTCTTTCTGAGGCCAGAAAGAGAGGCCAGAGTCTATTTTGAGACATGACCCCCAAAGTAATTATCAAGTGTCTGCTGCAGCATCTCTGTACTAATCCTCTGGGTCTCTCCTGCTGTAATCTGACTCCTCCTATAGCCAGAAGGCCAATAGCAACCGACAGTGCAAATCCAGGTAAAAAGATGCACGGTAACCCAATATCCATCCAAATGGCTTTGCTAAGCTTAGTGTGCCTTGGTGTTCATCTCTCTTCTACTAAACACAAAACCAGGCAGGTAGAAAGAGGGTGCTGTGGTTTGAGGGTGGGGTCTTGAGCAAGGCTATTGGAAAGGTCGGATTTCAGCAAGTTGGACCTGAAAGTGAAAAAGAGATTAATAGCTGCCTCACTCACACACACTCACACCATCTGCCAAAAAAGCAGGAATCTGGGCACCAGGTCTTAAAGGGTGCTAAGGTCCCTGTGCAGATGCTTTGGTTATGAATAGTGAGGAGGTTATCGGTAAAATCTGATGGAATTCTGCTTACACACAAAGGGAGTCTGAAGTTTGAAAATGATCTCACACTTTGGGGACAAGAAAGTATGTCCAAATGCTGCCGGGCTCTCTTCTCCACTCAAGCAGTGACCAAATAATGAGCCACCTCTTACACCCCCATAAAGACAGGCACAGTAAAAGTAAGTATAAACCCTGTCCTTGTGTAAAGGACCTAATTAGTAAATAGTAACAGATATCAGTCACTGCTGAGGCTTCACAATAGCAGGTAAACAGGGCCTAATTAAGGGTTTATTGGTTTTCCCTGTGCTGGCCTCATGGGACACATCTAACCACATGGAACACAAGTGGGGGGTGTGTGTGTGTGTGTGTGTGTAGGGAGTCAGTGGTATGGGGGAGCATGTGACATATGCCCACATTACACCAAGTGGAGTGAAAAGGAGACCCGACAATACAGCAGACTGCAGACCTGGAGTAGCCTCAGCATCTGCTTTAAAACAAGCGGCCGGATGTGGTGGCTCATACCTGTAAAACCAGCACTTTGGGAAGTGGTCCTTGGGTGGATTTGGAAAATCAGATCTCACCTCTTTGGCTTGCACCTCATCGGGGTCATTACAGACTCTGAGGCACAGGGAAAATGCTGTAGTCTGTCTACTCTGTCCTCACAAGTGGAGGAAGATCTGGAAAAGGGAGTAGGGAAGAGTGGACAGGCCGAGGTGGGAAGATCACTTGAGTCCAGGAATTCAAGACCAGCCTGGACAGCATAATGCTACCCCATCTCTACAAAAAATAAAAATAAAACATAAAAAAATTTACCAGGTAGTCCCAGCTACTTAGGAGGCTGAGGCAGGAGGGTCACTTGAGCCCAGGAGGTAGAGGCCGCAGTGAGCTATAACCATACCACTGCACTCTAGCCTGGGCAACAAAGCAAGACCCTGACTCCAAAACAATAACAACAAAAAGTTTAAAACAAGCCCTGCAGATGGATGGGGTCCAAGTGAACAAGGTCCAGGGGGTCACAGGACCACATCAAGAGGGACTCCACTAGAAGGGGAATGTTTGACTCTCTTCTCAGAGTCAAAACCAAGGGGAGATGCCGAGGAATATTTAATACTTCTAAAACCCCAGCATTTCTGAAACCCAATCTCTGGCTGCCCGCAGGCTGCAGGTTTGATCTGAGCCAAGAGTGGGAAGTTACGGTGCTCAGTTTGTGCAGTGTCTCCTCAGGAAGACTCAAAGAAACCCCAGCCGCCGGCCTCAGGCACTACGGTCATTTCTGCCTCTCCTCTCTGAGTTTTCAGGGCGCTCTGTGGGCCTACTACAATAGGCTTGCTGCTGGATAATCCTGGGAATGGTACAAGGCAAAGGGGAGTGAGAAATGCATGGTTTTGGAGTAGAAGGAAATGAGTTGGGGAAGACCCCTGCTCAGTTTGCTCTTTTATGCGGTTCCTGTTGCTGATAAGTCAGCTTGCTCCTTGCAGTATCGTTCACAGGTGAATGGTGGTGGCTGTGGTAGGAATCAGAACTTCCTGGGGAGCCAGATTTAGTGATGGGGGAGGGAGCAGGATGTTCAGCTAAATTTGAATTACAGACAAACAACACATACATCTTTTAGTGTAAGAAGGTTCCAGGCAATATTTGGGACCTACTTATACTAAAAAAAATTATTCATTGTTTATCTGAAATTCAAATTTAATTGAGTGACCCATATTTTACTGGGTAACCCCACCAGGGGTCCTTTTCAAACCACACCTGCCCTCCCCCAGTCATGACAACCCTCTCCCCAAGCTCTTGTCCACTCTTCCCTACTCCCTTTTCCAGATCTTCCTCCACTTGTGAGGACAGAGTAAACAGACTACAGCATTTTCCCTGTGCATCAGAGTCTGTAATCACCCTGATGAAGTGCAAGCCAAAGAGGTGAGATCTGATTTTCCAAATCCACCTGAGGACCACAAGATGCTGGACCACCTCAGGGACCCTGGGGGCAGAGGACCAGCTCCCCCTGCTCTGGCTAGCAGAAAAGGAGGAGAGGCCCTCTCCTGCAAGGTGTCCCCTGGCCCCGGCCCTAAAGACAGGCACAATTCCTTCCTGATTTAGTCCTTTGTTGGTTTACAAACACATAAAACTAACAACGAAATGAATCCCAAATAAAAGAAGCTGACATCCTAGCAAGAGTTCCTTCCTCCTACACTGAATTTCATTTGTCTTACACAGTGGTGGCGGGAAGCTCAGGGAACCTCGGCGGAACCCCATCAAGATATAAAATAAAATAATTCAAGGAAGAATAATCTTAAATTATATACTCTTAGAAGGCATATCGGCATGGTTCCTTGTACACTGCACCATGCTCGATTAGGTGCTTAATTTTTTTTTTTTTAACTATTACATACTTTTAACTGTTTTTCTAATCACAATGAGTGACACCTCTAAAATTTTTCCTTTCACAAAGAATCAAGATTGCTGTATGTGTTTTGGTAATCAAACCTGCATTATATCTGCTTGGGGGCTTTTGTGACGAGGTCCTCTTTCAAGGAGGTGGCCAGTTCTATACCACTGGCTCTGGACAAACATCATCAAGCCCATCTCTCTGCTCACTAGGGTCCTGCCCAGACAATATCCCCCTTCTCCTCTCCTTTCCAGCTAGGATCTAGCTGCTCTGGGATTGTCATTCTCCCTTGCTCTGGAACTCCCCCTCGACTCAAGAACTGAGGATGCTTCCTGAGGGGCCTCCACCTCTGTGAACACCATTTTCTATGCCAGAGATCCTCAAATGATACCCTTAACATTACGACATTTTCCTACCCTAAAACCCGCCAGGCCTCTCCATTACCAGTAAGATAAAGCCCAAACTCCTGTGCCAGCATCAACGCTCTCTAAGTCTCATCATAGACCACATTCCCTGTCTCATGCCCACCCCAGCTACTAACTGTGTCTGAAAAAAACAATCTGAAATACGATTTTAAAGTGCAATGTTTAATACAACTTTAATGTTACTAAAATTAGAGCATGTAATATTGAAAAATCAACAATTAGCATCTGCTTAATACCTTTTAAGGAAAAACAAAATAGACTAAAATGTGAAGAAAGACAAGTATCTAGGAGTAATTGGGTACAGCAATATACAGTCTGCAAAACACTTTCTCACATGTAGTTCATTTCACACTCATCAAATCCCTATAAGATAAGCAAGTTAGGCAGCATCATCCCCCTCTGCCAATGAGGAAACTGAGGCTCGAGGCAGGGGTCCTGCCTGGAGTTACACAGCAAGGCAGCTGCAGAACTGGGATCACAGCCATCTCTTTCTGAGCTCACAGTTCATCCTACTCTACTGTACTAAGCTGTTATTTATCCCAATTTAATTTAGATCTAGTTTTGTTTTATTCTATTTAATAAAGAGACACTCAACTTTCTCTCACCCTTGTCCCAGGCGCCCCAGGCCTTCTTCATAGATCCTGGTCACATAAAGTACTGCTGATTAGGGACCTACTCCCAGCCACTGCCAGATTCGATGAATGTCCTCTGGGGTCACTCTCTCTAGGGAACTCACAGCTATGGGTAAGAAAGGCCCACCTGTCTCACAAAGCCAAGTCTTACTCTAGCGTAGCTTCCCTTAATTATTTTTTATGGAGATACAATTCACATACCATAAAATGCACTCTTTTAAAGTGCAAAATTCAGTAGTGTTTAGTGTATTCACAAGGCTGTGCCACCATCACTACCAACCTTAGGACATTTTCAACATCTCCAAAAGAAACCCCATGCCCATTAGTCACTGCCTATTCCCCACCCCACCCTCCCCCAGCTCCTGACAACCACGAACCTACTTTCCACCCCTATGGATTTGCCTATTCTGGACACTTCATATAAATGGAAGTGAACAATAGGTGGCCTCCTGTGTCTGGCTTTTCTCGCCTGGCATATTTTCAAGGTTCGTCCACGTGGTAGCACACACAGACTTAGAATCCTTTATCCAAAATGCTAGGGACCAGAAGTGTTTCATAGTTTGGATATTTTTCAGATTCTGGAATACTTGCATATACATAATGAGATATCTTGGAGATGGGACACAAATCTAAACATGAAATTCATTTATGTTTCATAAACACCTTCTACATGTAGCCTGAAGGAAATTTTATACAGTATTTTAAAATAATTTTGTGCATGAAACAAAGTTTGTGTTAAGTACTTATGTGTGGAATTTTCCACTGTGGCGTCATGTCAGAGCTCAAAATGTTTCAGATTTTAGCGCATTTCGGATTTCAAATTTTCAGATTCAGGATGCTCTACCTGTATCAGCATTTCGTTCCTTTTACAGCTAAATAATATTCCACAGCACAGATCTACCATATATTGTTTTATCCGCCATCAGGTATAGACATTTGAGTTGTGTCCAACTTTTGGCTATTATGAATAATGTTGCTGTGATGAACATTCATGTATATGTTTTTATATGGATATATTCTGTTTTCTTGGGGATATACCTAGGAGCAGAATTGCTGGGTCACACGGCAACTCTGTGTTATCTGAGGAACTACCCAACTGCTTTCCAATCACCTGCACCACCTTACATCCCCACCAACATTGCATGGGGGTTCCAATGTCTCCACATGCCCTGCCAACACTTATTTTGTTATCTTTTTCATGATAGTCATCCTAGCAGGAGTGAGGATGGTATCTCATTGCGGTTTTAATGCCCTTAAATTTGTAAAGTAAATAGCAACAATTGCAAGGGAGATAATGTCTTCTATAACTTGCACAGCTGTGCCTTTAGAGAGAAGTGGCCACATTGTACATTTTATTTTTTGTTATTTTTAGTTACTTATTCCTAGGAAGACCCCATGCTTTGCGCAACCAGAGAGAAATAACAGCTTTCATGTAATAGTGCTTACATGAACAAGACAAACACTGACTGAGTGCCTAGCACTGGGAAACCATGCCGCCGGCCACCTTGCCCTCTAGGACTCCAGATCTGGTGGGGAAGTCAGACAAGGTATGGAAGTGGTTGGGAGGACATAGACTCTGCAGGCTCCACAATCTCTATCCTCTATTCTCAAGTTAATTTCATAAACATTCAGTCCCCAGAGAATATGCCAGAGGAAACACCCTTAATATACAAAGTATTTTGCCAATTAACAATAAATGGGTAGAATTTAACAACAAAAAAAGGCTGGGCACAGTGGCTCATGCCTATAATCCCAGCACTTTGGGAGGCTGAGGTGGGTGGATCATGAGGTCAGGAGTTCAAGACCAGCCTGGCCAATATGGTGAAACTCTGTCTCTACTAAAAATACAAAAAATTAGCTGGGCGTGGTGGTGCGCACCTGTAATCCCAGCTACTCGGGAGGCTGAGGCAGGAGAATCACTTGAACCCAGGAGGCGGATGTTGCACTGAGCCAAGATCGCGCCACTGCACTCTAGCCTGGGCAACAGAGCAAGATTCCTTCTTGGAAAAAAAAAAAAAAAAGAATTGAGCAACAACAACAACAAAATGGGTAATGTGGATGAATAAGCTATTCAAAGTAAAAATACAAATGATTTACAAATGTATGATATCAAAAGATGTGAACCCTCACTAGTAAGCAAAGAAATAACAATAAAAGCAGTATTTTGCCTATTAAAATATCAAAGCTTTCTTTTCGTAGTAACAATGTTGGCAAGAATGCAATGGAATAGGCGCCCTCCTACATTATCAGTGGGAATGCAGATCAGCATAACCTTTCTGGAAACCAGTTTGGCAATATGTATGAAGAGCTTTCCAAATATTCATACCCTTTAACCCAATAAATTAGTTCCCTCCCAGGAATCTATACCACAGAAACCTCAGTAGCTTGAACAGGGCTTTATGTCCAAGGATGATTATAAAAGTTAACAATTAGAAACAGCTAAATGTTGAAAAACTGGAGAACAGTTAAATAAATTATGGTGCTCTCACCAGGCACGGTGGCTCACGCCTGTAATCCCATCACTTTGGGAGGCCAAGGAAGGAGGATCACTTGAGGCCAGGAATTTGAGACCAGCTTGGGCAACATGGTGAGACCCCATCTCTACAAAGAAATAAAAAATTAGCCGGGCATGGTGGCATGCACCTGTAGTCCCAGCTACTCGGGAGGCTGAGGTGGGAAGACCACTTGAGCCTAGGAAGTCAAGGCTGCCGTGAGCCATGATTACGCCACTGAACTCCAGCCTGGGTGACAGAGCAAGACTCTGCCTTAAGATAAAATAAAATAAAACTATGGTGCTCAATACCCTAGAACATCTCAAAGCCTTTAAAATGTCTTATTTAAATAACATTCAACATTGTGGGAAATTTTCCAAAATACAATGTGAAGTGGGGGAAAAAAGAATATGAAATTGCATATACCTCATGAGCCCAGTTTTTCACATGTATACATTTCAAAATGTTAACAGTGATGGAATATCTCTAGGTGGTGGGATGATAAGTGCTTTTTTACTTTTTTTTCTTTATACCAATGAATACTCTCCAACGTTTCTATTGTATATATTACTCTAAAAAGAAATACTGATAAACTTATATAAAGAAAGAAAAAAGTACATGCTTGTGCTGTGAGTACGGCAGGCTGAAGAATCTTTCCTTCTGACAGAAGAGATAAAATGAGAATGAAAATGCCTGTAAAACCAGAGAGAATAAGTCAAATGGGAAAAGAGATTCAAAATAGAAAAAGAAATCATGTCTGGGCAGTGGGGACTAGGACCCTTCCTGGAGAAGCATCTGCAGATGGGAAGGACCTGGCCAGCGGCATCCCAGTGGAGGGGCATACAGGTGACACAAACAGCATCAATATGGATGGGGCAGAGGAAGAAGAGTCCAGGGCTACACTGGGAACACCAGGTAGTCACTGCTGACCAGAAGCAAGGAGAGGTGGTCAGAGATGAGACAAGGGGGTTTATGGCCAGATCATGAAAGAATTTTTTCTATGTCAGAGTAAGGAACCAGCACATGATCTAGGAGGCATTAAAAACTCTTGATGGCTGCATTTACAAAAATAAAAAGTATATTAATTCCCCAAATTATAAAATGTACATTCATTATGGAACACTTCAAAATCATGGTAAAGGAAAAAAAATCAATTAACACCCAAAGACAACCAGTATTAACGTTTTCATTTATTCCTTTTACTTCCTTTTTTAAAAAATCTATTTATGGCTTTTTGTTTTTGCTTTCATAAAACTGTGATCTTACTGTTTATATAATTTGGTATCCTGTGTTTTCACTTTTTTCTTTTTTTTTTTTGAGACGGAGTCTTGCTCTGTTGCCCAGGGTGGAGTGCAGTGGCGCGATCTTGGCTCACTGCAAACTCTGCCTCCCGGGTTCAAGTAATTCTGTCAGCCTCCGGAGTAGCTGGGATTACAGGCGCCCACCACCATGCCCAGCTAATTTTTGTAGTTTTAGTAAAGATGAGGTTTGTATATTTAGTAGAGACAGGGTTTCACCATGTTGGCCTCGAACTTCTGACCTCAGGTGATCCACCCACCTTGGCCTCCCAAAATGCTGGGATTACAGGCATAAGCCACCGCGCCCGGCCTTCACTCAATATTGTAACATAAGCATGTTCCCCTGTTATTACAACTTCTAATGCTGCCAGCTTTCAAAAGGGAAATGTGATCACAGCAGAACTTTGGGTAGATTAAACTGACAGCTGGAAAGGAGGCAGTGAAAAGGAAGATGCTAGAAGTAAAGAGTCTAAAAGAGGGCTGTGGAAATAGCACAGAGAAGGACCAGGGGCCTGGGAGAGGCTGGAACTCTGAGAAGGGAAAGCAGAGTGGCCCCGAAGCAAGGCATCTGCAAGGAGTATTTGAGCCTGGGGGATGCACCTACGGGAAGAAGAGAGCTTCGGTTCATAATCTACTTAGGGAAGTCCAGGAGGAGCTGGCTTTGGGGTGAATGGGTTATGAATAAGAAAGTGTCACAAAAGCTAAATGCAAGAGTAGGAAAGTCAACAGAATCAGGTGTTGTGGAAAAGGTTGAAAAGAAATGGATGAGCAGACTGGGTAGAGGAGGAAGGAGTTGAGCTATAAGGGGTTAAGTCATTAGGTCATGAGGGGACGGTGAATGAAGGTGACTCTGGATGTTTGGCAGTGAAGGGAGAACAAGTGGGTCACAGCTTGAATGAATACGGCATGGAGGTTAGGAAACTTGATTTATCCAGAGGCAGAGGGAGGGGAGGGGCCAAAGAGGCAAATGAGGGCAGCACTGTACTTCCCCGCAGAACTGAGCTGTCCACCACAGGAGCTACTAGCCACACATAGCTAGAAACATTTGCAGTGTGGTTGGTCTGAAGTGAGGGGTGTTGTAAATATAAAATACACTGGAGTCTGAAATTGTTTTTTATTCATTACATGATAAAATGATATTCTGGATATATTAGGTAAATAAAATGTATTATTTAAATTACTTTCACCGGTGGGTTCGTTTGTTTTCTTTGTTTTTTCGTTTTGGCCCACTGGAATAGCTGGAAGGACATATGTGGCTCTCAATATATTTCTGTTGGACAGCACTCATGTTGTACACAGGGGAGGCAGGACAGGAGGGACCTGGAGCACAGTGGATGAGGGACAGATCCCAGGTTACTTGTGGAATATCAAACTGCTGGGCAATTGGTGGCCCACCTTAGGCCCACAGAGTGATCTGCCTCCCTACTGCCTCTGAGGGGGTAATTTCCCAAAGGCTCAGATTCATCTGCCAAGCTCAGGGCCGATTTCAGATGGTACACCAGGACAGTCATTCTCTGTGGCTTTCAGGAACATGAGATGTGGCAATAGAAAAGGGAAGGGGGGCTGGAGGTGAGACCCAAGGGACATGGAGGTGTATGACAGGGGCTCAGGCGTGATGACTGAGGTATCTAGGGCAGTCTAGAGAAGGGTATCAGACTCAAAATTCACCTCTCTTGCACATCACAAAACTTGGGGCTTTGGGAGAATACGTGAATTTAAAACCATGGGGAGGAGGGCATCCTCAAGAGCAATGAATGAACATCTAGAGGCAGCACAGTGTGGAGAAAGGCCTGGGAACTTAGGTATGAGTTCTCAGCCTGGATCTGCAAACAAAAAACATGTGGCTCTGGGCATGTCACCTTTCCTCTGGGAAGTCCAGCTTCCTTCCTCTGGGAACTTCGGCTTCCTCATCCATGAAACTGAGAGGCTGTGGGTGATGCCCAAGGTCTTCACCATCTGGGACAGTCCGTGGAGTGGCCACAGCCTGGGCCTCCAGCTGCTCAAGCAGGGACAATTTGCATTTCCCTCTAAATGGAGATGCTACTTATAAAGACTTTTAGAGAAATCCCTGATTTCAAATCTTCTGCCTTCCGTTCTCCTGCAATGCAACGGAATGCTCAGCATTGCAGTATATAAGCTATAGCTTTAAGAAGGCCTGTCATACCTGGAAGTCACACAAAAGTCCCCCATCCAACCGTGCTAGATCCACGGGGAATCCCAGAGGAAGCCGGAGTCCTTCAGAATCTATGCCAGGCACCGGCCCCCACCTCATCCCTGGACCAGGCGTGGGAATCACATGTACAAAAGAGCGGAGAAAGGCAGACATGTTCCCATAAAAACCAAGGACATGAGTTGGGGCGGGAGGACAAGGAGAGGCTGGCGTGCCAGCAGTACCTTGCAAAGGTTTTCCAAGGAAGCTCATGATGCTTCGCCCACCCACAAACTGCTTCTCCTGCAGTTCTCTGACCTCTAGGATAAGGAGATGTTTGCTTTGTGGCCTGGCAAGAAGTTTTGTGGGCTAGAAGTTTATTTATCCTCCAAGTGCAATCAAGTTGCTCTCTTCCAAAAATCTCATCTTGGAGAATAATTATCCCCACTCCCCCAAGCTCTCCCACCCTCAGCTTCCTCCTCCTCTCCCGGAAAATCAGACAAACTTTCATTGTTTCCCATGAATAGTGGTGACAGCTGAGGGTGGTGCCAGCCGTGTAGGTGGAGGGAGGGGGCTGACAAAAGGCTGGAGTCAGATTCAGGGGCGGGAAGAAGGAGCCCACCTGAACTCAGAGTTCTGGTTCCCACCCTACACAGGTGAAGTGCGGCTTCCCTGGTGCCTTCCCCCATCCCCTAGCCTGATCTGCTCACGCCCACATCTCCTCCTTCTTTCCATTCCTCACCTCTGGGGCTCATTTTAGGTCAGCAGAATCCAGAAGGAAAAAAACACTAAAGAGAAAATGAAACTGCCGCCAAGTGCTTACCTAACCTCCAATTGAGTGCGGAACCTAGATGAGGCCGTGTCTTCTGTGGGGCAGGCCTGGGCCCTACTCAGCACTGCACAGGCTGCCCTGTGGGGATGGAGGGACCATGGGCACCTCAGCAGTGATCTAGGGGCCCCAAAGACTGCCTAGGGGAGAGAGGCAGGAAGATACAGTGAGAGGAGTGCTATGCTGGGAGTCAGGAGCCCCAGGGGCCAGTCTTATGACTTGGAGCCAGTCATGCAACCTACAGGAATCTGAATGCACTCGTCTCTATAATGGAGCTAATGACACCTGCTATAAGACACCAATGCTAACACTGTACGGGTATAAACCAACACAGGCTGGGACTAACAATGCCATTAGAGATCTGGAGGGCTGAGAAGTAGATGGGAGGCCAGGCATGGTGACTCACGCCTGTAATCCCAGCACTTTGGGAGGCGGAGGTGGGTGGGTCACTCGAGGTCAGGAGTTCGAGACCAGTCTGGCCAACATGGCAAAACCTTGTCTCTACTCAAAATACAAAAAATTAGCTGGGCATGGCGGTACGCACCTGTAATCCCAGCTACTTGGGAGGCTGAGACAGGAGAATCACTTGAAGCCAGGAGGCGGAGGTTGCAGTGAGCCAAGATCGCACCACTGCACTCCAGGTTGGGTGACAGGGTGAGACTCTGTCTCAAAAAAAAAAAAAAAATTAGCTAGACATGATGGCACATGCCTGTAGTTCCAGCTACTTGAGAGTCTGAGGTGGGAGGATGGCTTGAACCCAGGAGGCAGAGGTTGCAGTGAATTCAGATGGTGCCACTGCACTCCAGCATGGGTGACAGAGCAAGACTGTCTCAAAAAAAAAATAGTAAATAGGAGCCAGGTCTCCTCTGCTCACTGCTGTGACCCTATTATCCAGGACAGAGGCTGACACATATCAGGCCACAATAAATACTTGTTAAATGAATACATGGATGAAAAGAAAACTGAAGGCTGCAGGGTACCTTTAAGGCCTTGAACATTCCAACTCACAAGAGAAGACAGTCCCAGACCCCCAGTTGCCTCTGATGGTGAGCATCAAACACAAGGTAGGAGATGGGCTCCAGGGTCTCTGCAATGGTTTTGCATGTACCCCAAAATTTAATTTGTTGGGAACTTAATCCTCAAATTCACAGGCAGATTGGAAGTGGGGTCTCTGGAAAGTAATAAGGATTAAAGTCATCAGGGTGGGGCCCCATGATGAAACTGGTGGCTTTATAAGAAGAGGAGGAGAGACCTGAGCTAACACGCACACACGTGCTCTTTTTCGCCATGTGATGCCTCCCACCACATCATGATGAGCAAGAAGGCCCTTACCAGGTGCTGTCACCATGCTCTTGAACTTCCCAGTCTGTAGAACCATGAGCTAAATAAACCTCTATTCTTTATAAGTTACCCAGCCTGTGGTGTTCAGTTACAGCAATAGAAAATGAACTAAGACAATCCTTACCTGCAGGAATGCCCAGGCCCACATCAGAATTAAATGAAAGATGAGTGTGGTACTAACTGCCATGGCCACTAAGCATTTGGAGATGGTTTCTATCAGGGAGATGAGACATGAGACAAGTCTGTGTGTCCCTGTGAGTGTCTGGGAACTGGGAGACCCAGCCTGAAGTGTTGGAGAGTCCCTTATTTGCTGGCTGACCTTGAGCATATCACTAGGAAATCCCCAGAAGAGATTGAGTCTACTGGAGAAACGAGCTAATGTGCAAATGAATCTCATGGAAAGGCTTGGTGAACAGCAAGAGGCCTGGATTGCTGCAGTGCAGCCCTTCTCCTCACAGGCTGGGCCAGATCAGCAAACTCCTCTGCTCTCTGGGTCCTATAAGGTTTCTTTCTATGTACAATGGGAGAATGTGACCAAATGGTTCTCAGCTGCTTCCCAAGAGCACTGACATCCTGAGGACTCTGGGGAGTCTTATCTGCGATGTCATTCAGCCTCCCAGAGAGAAACCAGGAGATTCTGCCCTGGTCTCCATTCTCTCCTGGCTGTGCTGCTAACAAGGGGGTAGGAAGGGTGACCAGAATTGGCACCACAGCCACAGGAAGCACTGATTGCCTTAATTCTTGGGGCATGAGGAGTAACAGTGTTAAGTCTTCTCTACCAGGGCCAATGGAGACATGACCTAATGCCAAAGGGTGAGCCATGAAACTCAACCATTATGATGGAAGACTATAAAAACGGCCAGTGGGAGGAGTGGCAAATGTTCATTTGCAGACTCACCTGCCCTGCACACTCCCTAGCCCCTGGAAACATATTCTCAGCTTGAGCTCCAAGTGATGGACTATAGATTATCACACCATTGCCCGCTTTAGAATAATTAAGATTAACCTTTTTATTTAAAAATAATAATTTTTAAAAGGCTGTGACAGAGACTGTAAGTTGTCCAACTAAATTCCTTGCCCCATTCTTCCCAGGCAATACACAGTCACTGGGCACATGGCTGCCCAGCCACAGACAGCATTTCTCAGCCCTTCTTGCAGCAAGGTGTGGTCATGTGACTATGCTAGTGGGGTATGAATGGAAGTGCTACATGCAGCTCCCATGTCACCTCCCATTCTGTTATCAAACACTTTCTTCTGGGCTAGAACACAGATAGGCTCCAAACCCAGCTTTGACCATATGAATGAGGATAATGTCCTTAGGAGTGGTGGAGCAACCCCATGGAACTGAATCATCCTACCAACCTGGATCCCATCACTTTGAGACTATGACACAAGAGAAATAAATTCCCATCTTCTTAAAGCCACTGTATTTTGGTGTCTCTTTTGTTACAGCAGCTTAGCCTTGGCCTTATACACCTGCAAACAGCAGGTGTTTCTAGGTCTGAGTATCCAGATGGCAAGCCCCTATCCCATCCCTCCTTCCCCCTTGCCCTCTCCCTTCCTCCCTCACGTCCTCCTCCTCCCTTCCCACCACATGCACCGGGGCAGAAGGGAGAAATCACAGCACACAGGGCACACAAAGTCCAGGGAAGGCAGGATGGGGCTGGAGGTGTGAAAACACCAAGGCCACTCCAAGAATGGTTGAAGGCATCTGAGCAGTGCTCCTGACAAGACCTGGGACCAAGCCCAGAAACCAGAGCAGAGACAAAGCAGACAGAGGGGCTAATTCTCAAGACGGAAGGAAGCACAGTGGCCGGACTCTGCACGGTAACAAACAGCGGCCCAGAGGAAAGAAGGAGTGAGCTCTGCAGTATCTCAAGAAGATGAAGCATGCTGTGGGGAAAACGTGGGATCTGGCTGGGACCTGGTATCCAAGTTCACATCCTTTTTCCTATGTGTGGTGGTGACTGAGTAACTTAACCTTAGTAAACCTCAGAATCTTCTCCTACAAAATAGGATGATACTATCTACTTCTCAAGGACTGTGTAAAGATTAAGGTGATGGACTAAATAAGGCGATAATATAAAATGTCAGGAAAGCAATTATTCTTCCACTGCCTATCTAGGTTTAGTAAAAGCAAGAAACTGAGAGCTCCAACCAATCGATCGCAGTCCCCTGAGGAGAGTGGAGAAGATAAGAACATCGGTAATTTGTCAACTGTCTTGAAGCACCAGGCACAGGTCTGGGTGCTTTACCAGAGTACTGGCTCCCAGGGGAAGTGGCACGTGGCCGGACCCAAGCCGGGTTCTGGTCCTGAGCCTCGCGGCATTGCACATGGCAGCCAATATCTCTCTCAGCCAGGCCTGGAGAACAGAGCAAGAGCTGGGGATGAGGCTGCCACTTCTGCACCCATTGTGGGCAATGCCTCAGGGCTCTCCCCATCAGCAGCGAAAGCCAGGCCAGGTGTGGGTAGCATGGGATCTGAAGCTCAGTTTCCTGCCGGATTGTCCCCCACCCCTACCCCTGCATATCTACATAGTGAAGGGCAGAAAAGCAAAAGGTGCCCCAGGGCCTCAGGACTCAGAAGCAGCCCACACTGCTCTTACCCCAGCACATAAGCAGAGAATGACATTCCCCAGGATGCAGGAGGATCCAGGGAAACATCACAATGCCCGATTGAGCAGGCTATCAGCCCACGCATGGCACCCACATCCTGAGGGCACCCAGGCAAGGAGATAGGGGAGTGTCCCTTTTCCTCCCCATTTGGAGGAAGCAGCACCCCTTCCCAGAGCTTGAGATGGAGGGAAAAAGCCCCAAGTCCTCAGAAAGGCAGACTGGAGTGAATTTAAGCCCATGACACCAGATGCTATTCCTGGCCACATGCCTAAGATGACAGAGCAAGAGTACCTCAAGAGGAACACACATGCCTGCCTCCCACCCCCAAAACCACTGGGTGCCTGTGCCCCACACCAGCAACGAGGGCAGGTAAGCCCATCTGGGCAAGAGGCTGGCAACAGGATCATTCCTGAAAGTCAGCTGTCAAAGTCTGCACCAAGGGAGCTGCTGTGAGAAGAAACCCTGGGTGTGTCCTTTGTACTCTGCTATCCTAAGCAAATGACCACTCTGTTAAAAAATCAGCGTTAGCATGTCTGAATATGTGTTAACTTGTTTTTAAAATGTTGTTTAAAGAGGGCCACAGCTACAGCAGAAAGTAGAGCCTACAAAGCCACCTTTGAACCCGGACAAGCTGAACCCTGACAAGCAGAGGAAAAGGCAGGGATACTGCGAGAGGTGGGCAATGCAACATTCAACCACCGTTCTCTCCTGCCCGGTTAAGGTTCTCATTCACTCTAGGAATTATCCACAGCAAACCATTCCTCCAAAGCCAGCCAGGCTGGGGCCAAGTCTCATGGAGCTGCCAGTACCTCCGCAGCACCTAGCATGCAGCAGGTATTCAGTAAGTGTTCGAGTAGGAACAGGGGCACACAAATCAAGTAATGACTGGTGTGTCCCAGTCACAGCCATTTCCAGGCAGCTGGTATGTACATGAGGAATACAGACTAATCTGACTTCAGCATGAGCCAAAAATAATGAAGAGAGGAAGTCTGCTATAAATCATCCAGCACATTTAGAAGTCCTCTGTCGCTGGGCACTATCCATGCCCTTGGCTTTCCTGCTTAATGCAGCAAACTGGATTGATACCAGAGGGATGGAGAACTCTTCTTGGAGCCTCCGAGTCTCAGCTGGGCTGCCCCAAGAGCCAAAATAGAACTGGAAGGATGAAGGCCACGGAAGGGACAGATTCTCACGCTCCCATCCACAGGGTCTCACAGAAATGACTCCTTGCCCTGAAGGGCGCAAGGGAGTTAGGACAAAGGTCTTTGACAAAGGAGTGAGTCAGGTCCCTGTTGTGAGCACCCCAAGTGCTAGCACAAGTCACTTAAGCTAAATTGCTCTTGTCAAAACAAGCCCTCTGCCAGCACTCGCAAGGCTGGGCCCGGCTTTCATCACCGACACTTGCTGAGCTGTGGAATTTAGCCAACAGGCCAGAAGCACCCCCCGCAGGTAGCAGAGGATCAGGACTGGCGAAGCATAGGCTCTGGGCTGGAGGTCCACTCCCATTTCTACCACAGGGTGATCTGGCAACCTTGGGAAACATCTCTTTACCTTTCGGTTCCTATAAAATCAGGACAGGGCTTCTGCATATTTGATGGAGAAGCTTCTAGTGATCATATGGTCAACTCCCAAATATCCACATTAAGGGAGGCAACAGTACATGGCCAGCACCACGGGACATAAGCACTCATGGTGAAGGTAGAAAACACAGGAGAAACCACACAAGTGGATGCTGAATAATGACATGGCTAGGTTCAGATTGCAAATGCCTCTGTCAGCCAAAGAGGTTAAGACAGGCATCAGGGATGGGGTGAGGTTTGGGCTGGGAGCTGAATAGGGTTGGGGTATGGAGGGGAAACTTCTGAATGAAAGCAACAGTCCTCAAAAAATCACAGCACAGGTGGGGCAGTGAAGAGGCCACCATAGCAGGATCAGAGAGTGACAGATGATGAAGCTGCATCAGTCAAATGACCCAGATAGTGAACCCCTGTCTGCCATGAGGGGAAGCTTGGCTTGGTCCCACAAGCAATAAGGAGCCACTACTAGCTGCTGATTGGGGTTGTTTCATGATATTTAATAACAGCTACTGTCTACTGGATACTTACAGTGTGCAGGTATAACCTCATCTAATCCTCGGAACAACACTATGGGCTGGGTGTAAATAGAATTACCATTTTACAGACAAAGGAAGTGAGGCACAGTGAAGTTAAGCAACCTGCTCCAGGCCACACAGCCAGGAAGTAGTGGCACTGGAACCTGAACCAGGGCCAGCTGACTCTGAAACCCATGGTCTTAATCACTGTGCTACACTGGCTCCACCCCAGAAGGAAGAACTGTTTGTCTTCCTTGGCAAAAGGGGGGCAGCAGCATTTGTCTGGAGGCTGGGTCTGCAGACTAGGAACGCTGCTGCACTCAGAAGACGGCACTGGGGCTGGAAGGGAGGGATGAATCCAGTAGATTCTTACAAGGGAAGTATTGGCAAGATTTGGGACTGACACATCCAAGCCTGGGGAAACTTGAATGTTTATGGAGACCTTGATAGAGATGGAAAGTCGAGAAGGTCACCAGTTATGGGGCAGATGATGAGCTCACATTGAAGTGTTGAGAAGTGCCCATCAATGGGCTCTCATATCTCTCCTTGAGAAGTTCTTCTTCTCCCTTCTAACTTAGACTTCACCTGCAGCCCAGGTCTTCATAAATTACCCTCCAGAGGAATGAAGCCTCTCACCATCTCTCAGCCCCTTCACGGGCCCCATCTCTTGATGACACCTCCACCCCTGCCCCCAGCCCCTTTTCAAGGGCAGCACATCTGTCCCGAGGAGAAAGGGCTGGGATCTGGTTAGTGTCTGCTCACTGCTGAGGAGTTCGACGTGGAGGACTCATTTATCTTCCAGTCTGTGTGTGTGAAAGTATGCATGAGTGTGTCAAGAACCTGCAGATATAAACAGCTCTGCCTTGGAGAAGGAAGCATACTCTCATTTTTCCTCAGTGGACGACAAACAGAGATAAACCAGATGCTGTTTTCCCAGGTCCTGTTGCCAGTAATCTCAGCCAAGGGGGCGCTGGCAGGGCATCCTTCCTGAAGACTCTCTGGAACCCAGTGGTCCTCAAGGCATCACACCAACAGCTCAGTCCACCCTGTTTTTGGGCTCGGCCACCAGTCTAGGGCAGGCCGCCCATTCCCAGTTCTCAGAGCAATCGGGAGAATGAGGGATATTTACAATCCAAGGTCAGCTGGCGCCATCTTGCTTCCTGGGAAAGAATGTCTCCAGCTAAGAGTCTGCCCCAAGAATGCTCGAGGGGTCAGAGGCACGAGAGGTCTCCGGCAGGCCAGTCATTCTAAGAGCTTACTTCATCCTTCAGTGTTTCCTGAGGGCCAACTGTGTGCTGGGCACTCTGGCATGTGGGGATGCTGGACAGGGCATTTGCATAGCAAGTGGATAGCTGAAAGGCTGGGCAGAGTGACCATGAGGGCCTCAATTAGCCCTGGGTAGTGAATGCCTGTTCACCTGTCCATGTCAGTATGTCTGTCCTAGTGATTCTTAGGTATTCACTGTGAGGAAGGCAGTCCACAGTCCCAGAGCTGGGACTCCACGCAGGCCTTTGGAGCATGGTGGGAATCATGGCAGTGATGGTGATGAGGAGTTTTAACCCAAAAGCTGTTGAGAGTATGTGTGCAGTAACCCTGAAAGGCCTGCATCTGCTTGCTCACTGGGGCAAAGACTGCCCAGGTACAAGGGAGACTGGAGGTCTGCTGGGCAGTCCTGCCTGTTTCAGCAGGACTGTGACTAAGGCAGCCCTCAGTTTGGGGGTCACAGAATTGAAGTGCAGGGAAATGCCAAGAGTGTAGCTGAGATGGCCACAGTTAAGCTAAGGGGCTACTGCACACATGCTCTCAACAGCTTTTGGGTTAAAACTTCTCATTACCATCACTGCCATGATTCACACCATGCTCCAAAGGTCCCAGCTCTGGGACTGTTGACTGTCTTCCTCACAGTGAGTGCCTAAGAATCACTAGGACAGCTAAGGGGTTCTCGGCCTTCGTGCATCTATAAGAGAAATCAAAATTTCTTCCAAGGAGTGTATGTTCTTTCTGCCTGAGGCCCAGGGTGGTCTCCCAGTCCAGACTGTAAAGTTTTGAGAAAAGTGTTATTAGAAGGAGGTAACACCTATTCCACCCCACTCGGGGCCTCAGGACACTGTCTGCTGAGTGGAAATCACTGCCAGCCAATGGGCCACCCTCCTACTATGTGTGTGCCCATAGAGGCCCAAAATAAATAACAATGAACACCTCAACCTTAGTCTCAGGTGGCCCCAGAACAGAGTGGCTGGGTGAGTGAAGATGATGAACTGGCCAGAAGAAGGATGAGAATGGGGAACAAAAGTCTGGGCAGGCAGGAGCGGGGAAACCAGGGCGAGCCCTCATCAAGACCAGGCAGGAAGAATACTTTTCACTGAAATAGTCCCAAAGCCTAATTTTAGACAATAGTTCCTTTCTCCACTCGCATTCTTCCCAGAACTAGGATTTGTATTCAGTTGAACTCCTGTCATCCCCTGGGGAAAGCTGCATCCTCTGGTGTTTGCAGTGCTTTTTCTCTGTGCTGAGCCAAACAATGAGGAGATGTGCCCCAGCAAGAAGAAGGAAGGCTTGGCTGCAACCCTTCTAAAATTGCACACGTGTTCTCTGCCACACACACACACCTGTCCACCTCCAGCTGACAAGCGCACAGCAGACAAGAGCTGGAGGTGCACACAGCAGCCACGATGATCTCAAAACACACATCGGATCATGTAAACTGCACTTCCTCTCCCACTTCAAACTCTGATAGAACTTCCAAGTCTCTTGGAATGAAAGCGCCTTAATTCAGCAATCCGGGCTTCAGTTATCTGGCTCCTTCTGCTCTCCAGTGTCATCTCACACCACTTCTTGCTATCACTGCCCCTGGCTCCAGTCCCTGCTCCATGCTAACAAGGCTTCTGCATGTGCCAGCCCCTCTCCCAAGAAAACTCCACTCCACCTTTCTTTGCCCAGTTACCTCCTACTCTTCCTGTGGACTCAGCCAATATTCAATTCCTCTGAAAAGCTTCTCTGACCTCCCAGAGAGGCTCCCCCGACAACAGCCATCATAGGCCTACACCTCCCTCCCTCTGAGTGCCAAGGTCAGCCAGCATTCTACCATGACCAGTGTGATTTTCCATCAGTGTGCAACTTCCCTGCTAGACTGTGAGCTCCATGAGTGCAAGGCCTGTTCTGCTCACCACCTGGGGAAGTTGCATCCTCTGGTGTTCCAAGCATGGAGTGCTTTTTCTCTGTGTGGAGGGAAACAAGGAGACATAACCCAGCGTGAAGAAGGAAGGTGCTTAGCACAATGCTAACATGGTGAAACCCCGTCTCTACTAAAAATACAAAAATTAGCTGGGTGTGGTAGTGCATGCCTGTAGTCCCAGCTACTGGGGAGGCTGAGGCAGAAGAATCACTTGAACCCGTGAGGCGGAGGTTGCAGTGAGCTGAGATTGCGCCACTGCACTCTAGTGTGGCAACAGAGCGAGACTCTGTCTCAAAAAAAAAAAAATGCTCAAAAAATATTGCATGAATGAATGGATAGATGAATGAATGAACGAACAAAACAATCAAACTGGTATAAGCTTTTGGGCACTCTGCAAAGGTTTAAGTAAAAGCACTCAAACAAAGCTTCTGAACAAAGCTAAAACCCAGCTCAGGTATAGCAGTCGCCTGCTCTCATTCTCACCCTGAGCCCAGAAACCGTTCCTCTCCACCATCCTGAGAATCAGCACCCATGTGGTCACTCAACTCTCACCTTCGCAGTCTGGCCAAATCCCAGTCCCTGGGAGGGGTGGATGCCCTGCTTCTTCAGGTGAGGAAATGGGTCCAGGGTCCAGGATCACACTGTCAGACATCAGAACAGCAGGGTCTACACCAGGACCCTTGACTCTAATGTGCTGTTCTATTAGAACAGGCGAGACCATGCCACAGGCCTCGAAAAAAATAAAGAAAGAAAAGACTTCCCACTCTGTTTGGGAAGTCAAGTTGCAGAGAAGGCTCGAGGGGAAGGTCAGGCTCTCCCAGACATCAGCATGTCATCTTCTGGATGGCTGCAGAGTGGAGGGAGAGGGACAGATGGAGGGAGGCAGTGACTGAGCTCCCACCTTAGTGCTCTGACCCTCCCAATCTCACGCCTTGGGCTCCAGATGTCCTGGCTGGTCCTGGCCTGCAGGAGGGCAGTTTGACACTGTCTTAGGGAAGCCCCACTTCAGTGTGAAAACTCAAGGCTCAAATCCTGGTCACTGGTCAGAGATGTGGAAGGACTGGCTGGGACGGGGAGCCTTGGCATGGGAAACCAACCCTGGATGCAGGTCCTGTCCCCGACTCTGACTGGGCAGATGTCATTAATTATGTCTCTTCATGCCTTTGTTTCCCCAAAGGTCAAAGGGAGATGCTCAGCACCAACTCCCCCGCCCCCTTGCCAGGGTTAGTGTACAGAGTAAAGAAGAGGTGAGAAATGGCATTCCCATGCAAGTGACATCAATTATTATAGATGGAGAATGTCATCTAGAGCCCCAGGGAAGACTTTTCCCTTCAGCGGTGCCTGGCTTTGTGGAAAAGGCCCATTTTGTCAGTCCCCTGTCCTCCTCTACACTCTTGTTCTCAGAGTATCCTACCCTAGTTTCCACGCAGGCTGAGATTCTCCAAGCTGGGTGAAGTCCTGGAGACTGGCAATGGTGCCATGGGACTGGCCAGGGCAGCAGATGTGAACACTCACTTTAATACACGCCTGTCATGGGACTGGCACTTCACTCCCCCACCCACATACAGGTTCCTGCCACCCCCAGTGAGGGACACAGGCCACTCGGAGGAGACACTTTTCCATCCTCCCCTGGTCCTTTGCTGCTGGAGTTCCAGGGGTGGGAAGTGGGTTGGTTAGGGGGTGGTGCTGGTACAGAGGACTCTGGAGTAAGGTTTGGGGAAGTTGGGGAGCATGACCTTCCTGGACCATGACCTGCCAGTAGCTCCCCTCGAGGAAAGTTTCCAAGCAATTCTGCTTCTTTGACATCACACTCAGTCTCCCTCCCTGAGGGAGGGAAGCCTCATGAGATGAGCAAGGAGCTGAGGTGAGAGACTTTGGGCCCACAGAGCAGGCGGGTTTGCAAGAACCTTGAGAGAGCCCAGAACAGCAATCCAGCAGCCGCCATCGCTGCTGTGAGGTGCAGGGAGCAATGGGAAGGGAGAGAGGAGGTGTGGAGAAGGGGGTGGGTGAGGCAGATGATGGAGGCTGTCAGGAGAGGCTCTGTGACTGCACAGAGTGGGGGTGGGTGTGTGGGTGAGGGTGGGGAGGCCTCACAGGGCTCAGAGATGGGACTTCAGAAGTTGAGAAATCCAACTGGAGCCTCCAAGTCTTAGCCAACTTCTGATCAGACCTTCTGTGAACAGCACAGACTCCAGCCTATTCTGGAATGGCATTTCTCTTCTTGTTAGCTAACACCCAGGTTTCTAATCGAGCCTACTCTAATAGATTCTTCTCATTTTTACAGAAGAACCAGAAACTCAAAGGAGAGGCCAACTCAACCCGAGGAGACACAGATAAAACACAAAGGCAGGGTCAGAATTCAAACCCAGGCCCCTCTAACTCCAAAGGACACAACCAGACATCTCCAGGTCTGATTCACCTCCTCCTCACAATGGATGAGATTCTCCTATTTAGAGCCACTTCCCTAATTAGAAGTAATGAGGAAACGTCCCTCCCCAGTCTTCTCAGAAACAGGGAGTCCAGATTTGAATACAGTTTGGTCTCCTAGGAAAAAATAAGCCAGAAAAATTCCAGTTGCAATTACCAATGCCATCCGTGTGATTATCAACCACAAACGTTTACAGGGAGCCAGCTCTGGTGAATGGGCTTGAATAGGGGAAAGTGACCACCAGGCCCTCTGCCCTCAAGTGGATTCCATCCCATCCCCCACAGCCAAGCCCTGAGTAGCTGGCGTTTGAAGGCTTGTGGATCCTGGGCTTCCCAAGGGGAGATGCAGAGAGAAGAGGTCTGTAAGCCCAGATGACCTAAACGATGTCCTATGAAACTGCCCACTGCCTTGGCCCTCTAAACACAAGGCACTGTTGGCTTCCTCTCCTGAAGTCAGGATGCCCAGCAGGGCCACCCTCCTAATATCGGGGCAGGCACACACCACAAAAGCCAGAGCCTAGGCCACCTCCACTGACCTTCCGCAGATCCTGTCCATCCCCACGAGAAGTGCAAACGTCCCAGTGCCCCCAAGGTGCTTGACCTCTCCCCATGGCTAGTACCTGTCTGTGCCTCAGCTGTCTCTCCTGGGAAATGGCGACCACTCTCTGGGTCAGCGTGAGACTTAAATAAGCTATCATATGTAAAGTGCTAACTGTGCTCAATAAACATGTCATCAACATCATTACTGCTGGGAAAGGGATGGACACAGATGGGCCTGTAAGGATGGAAGATCTGGCCTGAGAGATACTTGCCAGGAGAGGGAGGGGATAGGAACTCATGCTTCTCAGGGTTAATGACAGGTCAGGAGCACATGCTAAGGAGACAGCAAGCCTGGGTCTCATTCCTAGCCCTTCCACGTCATACTGTGACTCTGGGCAAGTTACTTAACCTATCTGAGCCTCAGTTTTGTCGTATGTATCATGGGGATAACAGTGGTGACAGTTTTCCCCATTGAGTGGTTGAAGTAGTATAGGCAATAACATGTGCCAAGTGCTAGCACATTTTTAAAAAGAATTTATTACTTTGTTTCAGCTCTTCTATTATTGGAGGGCAGCAGCCTCTTTGCTCTGCCCTCTTCTAGTAAACGCCAAGGATATTCACTTCTCCCTTTTATCAGAGCCAAAAGGTCTCCGTCACAGTACACCAGGGGTCAGGTCAGGAGCTTGGCATCTGCTTCAGCCCTAAGCCCTCATCTCCATTCTCCTGAGAGTCTTTACCTGTGGCCTGTGCCACATTCAGGGGAAGGAAATCACTATACCTTTTTCTCACAAAAGCCAATCCCAGAAGCCTCTCCCCAAAGACGTGGCTGGGAATTGGCTCAGTGGCAGGTGCCAACTCTACCCTTGCACGACATTGATAGCGAGTATCTCCAAATCCCAGCCCTGCTCATTCGTCTGGGAGAAGCTGGATGGTTTAGCCACAGGGCCAGCTTCATGCATGTGTGATCTGTGCAGCCGCACAGGGCTCCACACTGAGTTTAATACTCTGTTGTGTTGTTTCTGTCTTGAAATTCTCAGTACTTTTTGTACAAGGGGTCCCTTATTTTCATTTTGCATAGGTCCCACAAATCGTGCTGCTGGTTTAGCATGCTTATCCACACATCTCCCACTAGCTTCCATCACTCCCGAGAGCCACTGCCAGCACTAGATCCAGGCTGCACATCTCAGACCTTTCCTCAGCATCAGCTCTCACCTGGGCAACTGACTGCTCTCTGGCTTCTACCCTTGGGCCTGTACTCTCTTTTCAACAAAGCAACCAGAGGATCCTTAAAAATGTGAGTCAGAATCACATCACCCTCTGCTTAAACCCTGCAATAGCTCCCTTCTCACTCAAGGGAGAAGAAAGGCCCAAGTCCAGCTGGTGGTGGGCAAGGCCCTCCGCGGTCTACCTCCCTCCCTTACCTCGCTGACCTCATCTCCTGGGGCCCCATTGTCCCTCTGCTCCAGCCATACTGGCCTTCTTGTTCTTCTGAATAGGCTGCAGGCACATTCCCACCCAAGCGCCTTTGATCTGGCTGTTCCTTCTGCATGGGACACTCTTAAGCCAGATATCCATCCCGAAGCAAAGGACCAGATATCCTTTTAATGCCAGAAAAGTCCTCTAACATCATCTCATCTACAAAGGACAAACACTTACAAACACTTAATCCAGCCTTTTAAAAAAGCATGAAGTGTTGGTGAGAATGGAGAAATCGGAACCTCCAGGCATTGCTGGTGGGAATAAAAAATGGTACAGCCCCTGTGGAAAACAGTATGGTGGTTTCTCAAAAAACGAAAAATAAGATTACCATAGGATTCAGCAATTCCACCTCTGAATTATATACCCCAAAGAACTGACAGCAGGGGCTCAAACAGATATCTGTACACACATGCTCACAGCAGCACTATTCACAATAGCCAAAAGATGGGAACTACCAAGGTACCCGTATCAGATGAGTGAATAGATAAAACATCTATATACAACAGAACATTATTCAACCTTCAAAAGGAATAAGATGCTGACACATGCTACAACATGGATGAGCCTCGAAAACATTATGCTAAGTGAAATAAGTCAGACACAAAAGGACAAATATTGTGTGAAATACCTGGACTAGTCAAAATCATAGAGACAGAAAGCAGATTAGAGATGAACAGGGGCTGGGGGGAGGAAGGAATGGAGTTGGTGTTTAATTGGTAGAGTTTCTGTTTGGAATGATGAAAAAGTTCTGGAAATGGGTTCTGGTAGTGACTGCCCACCATGGTGAATGTACATAATGTCACTGACTGGCACACTTAAAAATGGTTATAAGATAAATTTTATGTCATGTGTATTTTACGACAGAATAAACAAAAATAAAACAGCATAGGTGGAAGACTCCATTTAACTTGAAATCCACTCTGGCCCCTGCACTCCTTCCAGGCCCATGTCTCCCACCAGCCACCCTTAGCCTCCTCCACCCCCACCCCATGCTCACCCCCGGGCCCCGAGCCTTGCTAACAGGTGACCCCTGACCACCACGCACAACTGATGGCCAAGTCCCAGCCCTGTCCTGGTGGGGGTGAGTGGGTAGACAGGGACACACATGTACACAGGAATGTAGCCCAGGCCATGGGGAGGAGTCACATTTTGGGAATCTGAGCCCTGCTCGCAGGACTAGAAATGCCAGTGAAGCCAAGTGAGCAGCCATAGTGTGTGTCAGGAAGGCAGGGAGGAGGCATCATTCCCTCTGCAGCCAGGCCCGCAGCTGCCCCCCTTGCCTCCTCGGGAATGTGAAGTACATCCCTGTGGCCTTGCACTTGAGGCAAGCGCGAAGGCCCACTCTCTCCACTCGTGGCTTTACGTGGCAACTGCCAAGGCTTAGCCAGGAGGAGTAAGATTCTTCTGATCGCCTGGGAAAATGTGAAGATGCTCACAGCTCAGCCTCAATGCCAGAGTGAGGAGGGGAGGGGCTGCCCTGGTATTCCAGGCTCCCACCTTAGTGGAGATGGACAAGCTCTTTAGGGAGAAGAATGCCAGACGGCAAAGTGCCCGCCCACGGGGCTAATTTTAGGCTGGTCTCTGCAGCAGCAACAGCGATGGTTCCTCATGCAAAGCCCTCTGCACAACTCAGCTAGGGAGGTTTAAACTACTGGGCAACCCAGACGGAAAGGAAAATGTACACAAGCCCATATCCACATCCACACATGCAGGCAGGCACATACACACACCCTTCCTCAAGGCGCACACACACAAACACACACACCCTTCCTCAAGGCATACACACACACAAACACACACACACCCTTCCTCAAGGCGTACACACACACACAAACACACATACACCCTTCTTCAAGGCACACGCACGCACACACACACACACCCGTCCTCAGGGCGCGCACGCGCACACACACACACCCTTCCTCAAGGCGCACACACACAAACACACACACACCCTTCCTCAAGGCATACACACAAACACACACACACCCTTCCTCAAGGCACGCACGCGCACACACACACACCCTTCCTCAAGGCACACACACACACACACACACCCTTCCTCAAGGCGTACACACACACACCCTTCCTCAAGGCGTACACACACACACCCTTCCTCAAGGTGCGCGCACACACACACACCCTTCCTCAAGGCATACACACACACACACACCCTTCCTCAAGGCACGGGCGCACACGTGCACACACACACACATCCCTTTCCTCAAGGCACGTGCGCACGCGCACACACACACACACACACCCCCTTCCTCAAGGCACATGTGCACGCGTGCGTGTGCGCACACGCGCGCGCACACACACACACATCCTTCCTCAAGGGTGGCCTTGTAAATGATCTTTTCTGCCCTGCAGAGGGGGGAGTCTGTCCGTTCTCCCAGGACAGTACTGACTGCTCCTTAGTCCCTGCAGTTCTGAACTCAGTAAGGAACTCCCAAATGTTATTACCATGTGACCCTTAAGATTCCTGAGTCAGAGGGCCTGAGGTCACTAGGCCCCAAGAAAAGACCCTGAGGGAGACGTAAAAATAAACAGCCTTTAGCTCACAAGTACAGATGGGACCCGCTGTCTCCTCTGACAACAGAACAGGTCGGCTGGACAGTACATATTATCAAGGAATTGAGTTAGGCTTGAGGGTGAATCTTCCAACCAAGGGGAACCAAAAACATAGAGCTACAGAGGCTCCTCTGGCGCGATAACTGAGTCGCCTTGGGCCAGGGCGAGTACAGCCACCTGCACACAGGAGGTTGGCTTCATGGCCCCAGAAGCCCTGCTGGTATTTTTGCCACTCCTTGTTGTGCCCTTTATATACATTACCTAAGGCTGTTGCCCAGGTCACAAGGGCCGGAACTAGGACTCAAAGCCAGGTATGTCCACAGACACTGCCCTTCCTCTGACCCCAGAACCAAGCTCCAGGGGACTGCTGGACCATCTAAAATTCACTACACCCACAAATTATTCCTGTGTTGCCCCCTTCTCAGTAAAGCCAAGGGAACTGGCTCAAGCTCCAGGGCACCTCTTCTTTCCCACCTTCCCACTCTGAAGTGCAGCCATGCAGACAGTCTCCGAATCCCAAGTTTTCTAACTTGGGGAACATGAAGAGGTCACTAGTACCACTCTGGCTTCTTTGTTATTCCTGGAGCCATCCTTTGTCCCAGGACCCCTCGGCCTGGGAGGAGAAGGGGGGCAACAGGACTGTCAGGGGGTGCAGGCACCAAGGAGGACCAGCCCTTCAGTCTCCTTGAAGTCCCTGGGACCCCGCCCTGGTCCTCAAAGTCATAATATTTACAGGGAACACTGAAAAGCCAGCCCCAGCAGCTCTGCCTGGCTGGCAAGTTACCGCAAACAGCAGATGGCTCTGAACAATTTGAATGCAGGCCCCCCTCTTCTTACAGCCGGCACCCCAGCCCACCCCCAGTAAGTAAATAAACAAGCAAGAAACTCCAGAACGAGGCAAAAGCACAGCTCTGGATGGCTCTATCTAAGCAAGCTGCCCTTCCTGCAGAGGCCACCCTGGAGCCAGAACCACACATTCACACTGCAGGGAGAGCCGGCACACATCCTTCTAGGGGCAAAAAATGTCCACTGCAGACACACACACACACACACACACACACACACACACACACACACACACACAGCCAATGCTGTAGTCTCTGTGTAGCTGTGAGCATGTGGGAGCAGGGCAAGTAGAGGGGATGGAGAAAGGAGAGGGAGGGAATGTTAATAGAGTCAGAGTGCTTATTTTATTAAAACCTTTTATAAATAAGCCTCACTTAGCCCCAGCCAGACATGTAGTCTTGGTGCCTAAAATCATGACTCCTCTACTTTCTGGAGACCTAGATGGTGAGCCAGGAGTGTGTACAGGGTGGGAGAGGAAACCCACCAAAGTTCTGAATGCCTACCCCTGCCCCCTCCAGCTCCCAGAACTCCTGCATGGGGCCCCATCTATCTGCAAGTTAGCTAGAAAAGCAGGAGTCCAAATGCCACCATAGCAGTTACTGGCTGTGTGATCTTGGACAAGTTACTTAACCTCTCTGTGCTTCAGTTTCTCATCGGTAAAATGGAGAATAATATCTGTAATCGAGAGCTGTAGAGTTAAAATAGATACTAGCTATCAAGATAATTCTCCCATTTTTCATTTTTCTTACCTCTCTCTCTACAGTCTAAAAAAAAGACTTCTTTTGTGGACAGGCTGAGAATAATCGTCACCACCATTACCCTCTGTCTAATCCCAAGACAGCTCTCCGGAGTAGGTGTTCTTATCCCTATCTTATTGATGAAGACACTGAGGCTCAGAAAGGCTCTGACACTGACCTGAGGTCAAAGCCTAAGTGATGGCGCCACAGGACCGTCAAAGAGGCAGAGTGTGAGAGCCCAAGCAGGCCAATGGAAAGGTTTCCAGAAGATCCAGCTCTCCTCAGAACTCCAGGCCAGGAGGAGGTCAGGAAAGGCTCAAAGGCATGAATGAGCCCGAAGCAGCTCAGCTTTGGTTGGACAGGAGGGCACAGGGCCAGCTGCCAAGCTGGGTGACTCAGCCTTGACACCTTACTCCTCCTGGGGCCCAGCCACTGAGCCCTGGCTCTCCTCATCCTCGGCAGAGGCCACCATCCTTTAAGGTCAACCAGCAGCCCAGAGGCCCAGCAAGCGAGACCCCACAGCACGCCGGTGGCTCCAGGGATCCTATCTTCCACCCTGGCCATCTCTCGGCTTCTCAGAACACCGTCTATCACGCTGCCACTCCCCACCCATATGTGCTCTCTGGAAGGAACTGGGGTGCTCCCAGAACTGGCCCATCTTCCACTTAGGAGACATGTTTCAATTTGCGCAGCACAGTCTCGTTATTCCTATTGTCTGGAACAAGTTATTAACAGCACCCTCTCACCTTCCACTCTCAAAAGAGTCCTGGTTTTGATGCTAAATCATATAGTCACCATACCCTGACCCTCCCTCAAGGCTACCTGAGCCGTGGGCCCAAATCTGTTAGCCAAGGAGGGGCACCCCATCCTCCTTGGACAGTTCCAAGGATGTCCAGGAAACACCCCTGACCAGTCTTTTTTACTTGGCAGGCTGCAGAAACTTTCTTCCCACACTGCCTGCCAGCGCCCCCCACCCCACCCCATTTCCTGTAACTTCTCCTAGATGTAGCCCAGCTGGGTCTTCTCATCATAATGCAAATGACCCAAGGTCTTAAGCCCGTCAGCATCAGCGTCAGCATGGAAGGGAACCTCCAGCAGAAACCAGCCACTCCAAAACAGAGAAAGACGACAGCCAGAGCCATGACCCAGCACAGCTCATGCCTACACTAGGATCCGTGAGAAAGTGCTGGGTCTCCAAGGAGAGGAGAAACAGGTATTCCTTCAGGCTCCATTCCATTCATTTCTTCACTACTTCATTCATTCATTCAACAAAAAATTGATTAAATAACCAGGTTCAAGGCTGCATCCCTATAATCAATGGTACAAATATAACAACCTACAGAGTTAGGATGTAGATACACACAGACACATGTATGTGTATACACAGATTTCATTATTCATGTGTGTGGGTTGTGAGAGCTATTCCAAGAATAATCTGAAAATCATTGGTATCAGGTTTTGAAATGCATCAATGCTTTTTAATACATTTACCTCCTTGGTGATGTTTGAGCCCATGTGATATTTACTACATTGTTATTTAAATGAGTCTAGACTCTGAGACCTCTTCCACTTTCATACAAAATGCCACGGTTGGGGAAGCTAGCCAGGGAAAAAAATCAATCCTGCCAAATCCATTGATCTGAGAGTAGGTATTAATTGCCCAGGATTTGATCAGCACAGCAGGAGGCTGGGGGTAAACCACAGAGTGCAAAGTAGGTGAGAGTAACAAAAAAAAAATACAAATCTACAAGGCTGCAGAGAAACTCATCTCTTGCCTAGGAGGACATTCATCCTGACCCGGCCCAGACCAGTCATAGACAAACATGAGAATATTCAAACCAAGGGAAATAGTAACCCCCCTTTAAAAAGGCCTATTGCAGATACAAAAAAGAATTTATTTTCAACACAACGTTAATTAGGCAAACATGTACTAAGGCTAATGGCAGGCCAGGCACTCTGCTAGGACTGGAGAAATCGGCAATAAATAAGGTCTATCTTGGGTCTTGAGACACACTCAGTCTAGGAGGAGAGAGATAAAACCAAGAGAGTACAACAGCTGGTCACGGTGTGTGGTCACAGAGGAGCACCAAGAAAGGAAAGGAAAGAGTCCATCCCTGCATGCTGGAAGGTGACCCAGGAGGGCTTACTGGAGGAGGTGATATTTGACTTGGGTTCTGGAATGCAGATGAGTAGCAAAGGGGGACAAGACACTGGAGGGACAGAAAGCATTCTAGAGAAGCTTGGCAGAAGAGAACAGCTGTTCAGGGGTATAGGGCAGATGGGGGGAAGCCAGGATTTCGGGCCAGAATGGCAAGGAAGCGATGTGCTCAGACCTGAATTTTGGAAACGTAGCATTACAGCTGTATGGCAGGTGGCCCAAAGAAGGACAAAGCTAAGTAAAAGGCTGCGCAACGGTCCAGACGAGAGATGATGAAGGTCTAACCAGGGCAGGTTGGGAGGGGCCACGGAGGTTGGAGGAATTGAGGGGATGTTTCAGAGCCAAACCCATCAGCACTGTATGACCAACTGAAAGTGGGAGGCGAGGAGAGGGAGTTGTCAAGGATGACTTCAGTTTCTAAGCAGGCAACAGGGAAAATGACAGGAAACAAGACAGAGAAGAGAGGCGGTGGAGGAGCCGGTCTCCGTGAGGACAGTGGGGTGGATGAGTGAGGGGTACACATGATGGGTTTAAAGTACCCTGGGGAGCAATAACTAACACGCAGCTGGAAATGTGCAGGTGTGTCTCCAGAGGCTGGGCCAGAGGAACAGACATGGGGATGGTTAACAAAATCACAGAGATGGACAAGATGAGCCGGAAGAAAAGAGCCCACGATGGAGCCCTGGGGAAAGCAAATGCTTGAGGAGGAAAAGAAAAGAGGAGGCCAATCAAGAGGCACAGTGGGAACAGCCAAAGAAAGACGAGAATGGGAGTGGGGCCAGAGCAAGTGGCGCCAGGTGAAGGAGGCCCATCATGTGGCAACCAGGGGCCCCCAATATGAGCGGCAAGGGCTGCTTTCACCATGAGGGGCCTCTGTGGGTTTGTGGAGTCACATACACTGAGAACTACCCTGTCGAGAGAGCCAGTGGGGAGTCGGAGCACAGAGACATGAGACATGGAGGCACGCCGGGGAGTGAAGGTGGTGTTACTATACTGGGGACCTGTGTCCCTAGTTAGCCTCTACGGGAGGGACCTGGGGAAGGAGGCAGGGCGGGAGGCCAGGAGTCATGGAAGGAAGGAGGGAGGAAGGTGGCCAGAGGAAAGAATGGAGGCCAGGCCGACAGAGGGAACGCCCCAGGCAGGAGAAGGAACTGGGCTACTCTGAGAAGCCAGGAGGTGCAGGACATCAGCTGAGATGGAGAGGGAGGGCTTAAGAGGTCTTCAATGAGGCAGAAAGTTTCTCTGCAGAACAGTGAGGGCATGGTGGAGACACAGGGCTGGGAGCTATAGACAGGACAGCAGTGAGGGCTCAGACTGGCCACTCTGGAGAGGAGGACATGACTAAAACAGCAAATCTCCTCAGAAGATCCTTGCCAAAAAGTCTGGCCCAGGAGAGGAACTGGTTCAGAAGAGTTAGGAATGCAGCTTCAAGACTTTCCTCTGGACTAGGATTTGTAGTCCTGACCACTCCCACGCACTCTCCCTGCCTCAATCTTCAAACCACTTTTTCCCAATACCAGTAGGGTCTATTTGTACAGGGAGAGTTTTCGCAAAACAGAGCTAAGCACCCCCCACCCCACTGCGAGCACACACGCATGTGCACACACTCCACACCATGCTGGGCACTCCTAGTTCCATACATGCCCACATCTGTGTCTTGCTCTTGGTGAAGTCTCCAGCAGAGCGGCACATGTGGAGAGGCATGTGACAAGCAGATGAGAGGGACACTAACCCCGAGGTTAGAAAAACCTGTAACTTTCCCCCTCGCTGACCACAGGGTCAGTCAACTCTACCAGAATTAAGTGCTTCTCTGTCCGTGGCTCTGAATAGGACAAACTCCAGCCTGAAGTGAATACCACCAGAAACTAATCTAACAGACAGTGCACAGATGTCCATGCAGGCCTTCTGAGCTGCAACTACAAAAAACAAATGGTGCAGTGCTCGCTGGGGAGCTTAGCTCTATGGGAGGACTACAAATGGCCCCTAGCCTTCCTCAAGAGTGCAGAGAGGAGAGGTACAATAAGGGCAAAGCTGTAGGAAGGGCCTGGCGTATGATCCTGTACAGGGCCGGGTGCACCAGGACAGAGCAGGTGTTCCCGGTGATGGGGGTGAGGATGACTGCCAATCCCTGAGCCATCACGACGCCAGGTTCAGTCTCAGGCCAGGAAGCTGGACAGACACTTCGGGCCATCAGCTAGAGGAGAGAGCCTGTCCCCTATGACTCTTCCCCAGCAGATGCAGCTCACAGCCAAGCCTGACTTTTTCTTGTGGAAAAACGGGGGAAGAAGAGGGAGCTGGTCATGTCTGGATGCTGTGCTAGTGGCCGGATGTCAAAGCAGCCTTTATAATCCCCTTGATCGCCCCGCTTGGTGTCTATCTTTTGCTCACCCTAAATGAATGCCTCCACTGTGTCTTCAAGCCTATTTCCCTCCTGTGTACTCTGGTGGAATGAGCCATGGGAGGGCCACCTCCTCATAGGAGACCTGTTTGGCAGCAGCTCTGCTGCCATGTGCACAAGTAGTCTTTTGGGAGCCTAGATCCTCCTAAAATCGTTTTGAGCTTTCTCCGCATCCACAGAGGTGCATTTCCCTGCAGGGAAGGATGATACATCCTTAGATTTTTCAGAGGCCCAAAGGAAGATAAAAAATTGCTTTGGGGGATTAAAAGGCACCATGGTGTAAAGACAGAGGGCTGGGCTTGGCCTACCCCGGGGCGTGGCAGATGTGAGTGAAACACCTTCCTCATAATCCCATGGTGATCCTGGGCCATCAAGGTTGCAGGTGCAGCACGGCCTGAGGCTGGGCCACCCAGTCCCATCCTGGGAATGGACTCAGCTCCTTCTCACCTTTGCCTGCTGAGGACAGCAGGCTGAGGTCTGCATCCCCGAGGGTTCATCTCTGAGGTCTGCCCTCGCATTGCCAGTCAACCTGCAACTGCACGCTACAAACAAGAGACACGTGGGGTGTGAGATGGACATTTCAAGGCCTCCCTCTTCCCTGGAATGAGGTGCCTAAAGCTGACTTTGGAAAACCAGAAGCCAAACACTACAAGGACACTGTGCTGACCCAGCCTTGGGCAGAGGCCAGCACACTTCCCATCTGCCCCTCCAGGGGCTTGGGGGCCGCCCAGCACACCTGCACATGAGGACCAGCTGCCCAAACAGACTGACCAGGGGTTCCCAGAAGCTCAAAGGATGTACAGGGCATGCTGATACCTCCAAGCGGGCGGGAGGGGAGGAGACGGAAGGGAAAGGAAGGAAAAGTGTGTGGGTCTGGGGTGAGGAAAGGGAGATACATTCTGAGAATTTCGAAGCACGTGCCACTCCTGAGGCTTTCAGGCCACGAAATCCGGCCAAACCCACCCTTTCCAGCCTGATGACCACAGACTGTCTAAACACTTCCAGATGTCCTTGAGGGCTGTGCAGGGGATGGCAAGTGCAGCTTGGACAAAACAGAATGAAAGATCACCTCTTGGGAAAGAGAAGCTATAAATTACCATTATGACTTCCCACCCAGAAGGAGGGAGACACCCTGGGACTGAAGACTGAGAGTGGCCGATGGAGATGTCCTTCCCAGGAGAACACCCAGTCAAGGACACTGCCTGGGCTGTCTCCAGTCGCCTTGTTCCAGCCCAGCCTCCACCATCACCCCTTTCCAAGGTCTAAATGCCACACTATAGAAATATTACCAAAATATCCGTATCCTCACCCCAAGCAATGGACTTAGCTGTTTCCAGGGCCTGGGGCTCCTGTTAGGTCACAGTAGTAACACAGGCAGGCCCTGCAACTTTAGTCTAACCTCCACTTGCACAACTCCAGGGGGTGCCATTCACAAGTGGGCCACATCTGAATGACTGCCCTGAAGGTACAGGACCTTATGCCATAGTCCCACCGGCTAACAGGTCGCCCTGGGGTGGCCGGTGGATCTACAACCAGCTCTCCTCCACCACGCTCCCAGCTTGTCTGCCCAGCAACTTCATCTCTGTCCCAGGGGTACCCACAGTCCCACCAGTGTGTCCTGGGGCCCTCACAGCATCCCCATCACACTGGGACTCTGGCATCAGGGGCAGAGTCAGCGGCTGCTGAAAGCCTGCCCACTCTGGACAAGCGCCTCCTCCTCACATCTAAAGTGTTTGTCTTAATTACTTTACGTAATTAAGAAAAATCCACCACTGTTGTGGCAGGAGTGGGGGAAGCAAGTTATACAACAGTATATCCTCCATCATACTACTTTGTTTTAAATGATTTCTAGAAAGAAATAGCAAAATGTGATAGAATTAAGGGGGATTTTATCTTTTCTCCTTTATACTTTTTTAACTTTACAGATTGTTCAAGTGGTGTCTATGGCTTTAGGATCAGAGAAAGAGGGCTATGAATGTGATCAAGTTTTTTTCTTCCCCTAGAGACACTTTAGATATAAGTTCTGGGAGCTCCTGGAAGCCTGCAAACCCGCCTGGGGTTCAGAAAGTCTGAGGAAGGGCTTAGATGGGCTGGGTCTGCAGGCAGCACAGGTTAGGCCGTGATCCACAGGGTGATCATAAACCGCAGACTGAGAAAGGCCACAGAGACCATCCGCAGCTCTCATCAAAAAGTCGTTGACCAAGGCCAGAGGGCACAAAGCTTGCCTAAGGCCAGTGAGCTGATGAGTGGTGACAAAGCTGGAGTCTGAACCCAGGCCCTCGGTCCCCAGGCAGACAGCGTTACTCCCCTTCTCTGGATCTTTCTTTCTCTCTGCATGTCTCTCTTTCTCCAACTTTGTTTCTTTCTCAGTCTCTGCCTCTCTGTCTCTCTCTGCCTCTCTCTCTCTCCTCCACCACCACTCCCCTCTCTTGCATGCTATACCTCTAAACCTCACTAAAGACTCTAATGGTGCCCCTTATACACCCTCCCCCATAGGACGGTCACTTTTTTGTGGCGGGAGAATATAGCATCCGCAGCAGGCCACCAGTCTCTCCCACCCCCATGACTCTAAACGCACTGAGCTGAGACAATGGCACATGCTAGGAAAACTGGGAATTTCAGTCCCTGTAAACAGACCACAAACAAGGCAACAGGTGACGCAGGCACAGAGGCCCATGTTCCTGCCACCTGCTCCCCTGACACACACTATACCAACAGTCTTCCCCGAGTGATACAAAAGAGCCCAGGGTAAGTGAGGCAGGCCTTGGTTCAAGCCCTCTCACTCAGAACTCTGCAGCCTTGGGTTCATTAAACCTTCTTGGAATCCCTGCGTCCTCATCAATAAAATGAGGGTGTTGGCCGGGTGCAGTGGCTCCTACCTATAATCCCAGCACTTTGGGAGGCAGAAGTGGGAGGATTACACAAGGACAGGAGTTCAAAACCAGCCTGGGCAACAGAGCAAGACCCTGATTCCATTAAAAAAAAAAAAATTCTAAAAATTAGGTGGGCATGGTGGGGTAATGCCTGCAGCCTTAGTTACTGGGGAGGCTGAATCAAGAGGATCACTTGAGCCCAGGAGTTTGAGGCTACAGTGAGTTATGACTGTGCCACTGCAATCCAGCCTGGGCAACAGTGTAAGACTCTGTTTCTAAAAAATACAATACAATACAGCCGGGCGTGGTGGCTCAAGCCTGTAATCCCAGCACTTTGGGAGGCCAAGACGGGCGGATCACAAGGTCAGGAGATCGAGACCATCCTGGCTAACACGGTGAAACCCCGTCTCTACTAAAAAGTACAAAAAACTAGCCGGGCGAGGTGGCGGGCGTCTGTAGTCCCAGCTACTCGGGAGGCTGAGCAGGAGAATGACGTAAACCCGGGAGGCGGAGCTCGCAGTGAGCCGAGATTGCGCCACAGCACTCCAGCCTGGGCGACAGAGCTAGACTCCATCTCAAAAAAAAAAAAATACAATACAATACAATGAGGGTGTGAGGGACAGCATCACATGCAAAGGAGACAGCATATGCAAAGTGCCCATATGGCCCGGCAGGTGCTCACTACATGGAGATCATTCTTGTTATGAACTCAGGCCTTCTGCAGACCAGACTGCCCTGCGCCTTGCTTCCCTGCCATCCCCAGCCCTGGGCCGGCTTCCTCTCCCTCCCTCCAGCCCCAGCTGCTGAGGACCCTTCAGGAACTATGAACAACAACAACAGCTTTTAAAATAGGGGCTGGGTGGGCGCAGTGGCTCACACCTGTAATCCCAGCACTTTGGGAGGCTAAGGGCAGATCAGTTGAGGTCAGAAGTTCAAGACCAGCCTGGCCAACATGGTGAAACCCTGTCTCTACTAAAAATACACACACACAAAATTAGCCAGGCATGGTGGTGGGCACCTGTACTCCCAGCTACTCAGGAAGCTGAGGCAGGAGGATCACTTGAACCCATAAGGTGGAGTTTGCAGTGAGCCGAGACCACGCCACTGCACTCTTGCCTGGGCAACAGAGTGAGACTCTATCTCAAAAAAAAAAAAAAAAAAAGGCCAGGCGCGGTGGCTCAAGCCTGTAATCCCAGCACTTTGGGAGGTCGAGGCGGGCGGATCACAAGGTCAGGAGATTGAGACCATCCTGGCTAACACCGTGAAACCCCGTCTCTACTAAAAAAATACAAAAAACTAGCCGGGCGTGGTGGCGGGCGCCTGTAGTCCCAGCTACTCGGGAGGCTGAGGCAGGAGAATGGCGTGAACCCGGGGGGCGGAGCTTGCAGTGAGCCGAGATCGCGCCACTGCACTCCAGCCTGGGGCACAGAGCAAGACTCCATCTCAAAAAAAAAAAAAAAAAAATCAGCAACATTTTAAATTTGCTTTTCTAACTTTAATGAGATACACATAGTTTTCTTTCTTCTCTTAACTCAATTTGATTTTAAAACATTTCTTTTCATCCAAATCAGAAATAACAAAGGATATTGCCTCCAATCCTATCACCTTAGCAAATCAACTGTTTCTATGTTTCCTTCTGCAGATCTCACTGTTTTTGAATGAATTTTTTTTTAAATGCATATCTAGGGTAGCACCTTATCCATCTATAGCACAACTGAGAATGGGGAAATAGCCCAGAAGGCATCTGATGGGACAAAGTAGCTGTCACTCAGACTCCACACTCACATTCATGACTTGAGCCAGAAGTGATCACCTCAGGTTGTCACAAGTATCTGACAGCTGTGGGTGTCCAAAAATTCTAATAATATACTTGTCAAGCTCGTGCAGTTTAGAAATAGCAAACTGGAAGGGATGGTAGGATGGGGGTGGGGCAGAGCCACTTTGGCAGGCACTGTGATAACACTGAAAAGTGGTAAGGCACAGTCTATTAATGAGAAACAAGACAGAAAATGAGTTCTTAAAGTATGCATAAGTTATCAAAACACCTAGCTGGACCTCTCTAGGGTACGAGCAAACCTCCTCTGACCCTCCTGAGGCCTGCGTTGTATTCTGTCAGGGGACGATAACTAACTAATGCAATGGTGGCCTGAGTCACCCAGAAAAGCTCACACCAGCAACTACTTAAGGAAGTAGACAAAGCACATATTTTCGGAAGACTTCTATCAGGACAAATTGTAATAATAAACACTGGCATGAATTTTTGATTATCCAGAAAAGCAGGCCCGTTCCCCAAGGGTTCTGAAGAGAAGGTTGTTACTGAGACCCTTCGTTTTTTAAGTGAAAATGGCCCTTTGGACAGTCCCCACTTTTGGTGGTCCTGTGTGATGTGCAGAGGGGCTCCCTAACTCTCAACGACATAGACCTCTCCCCACGCAGAGGGCTGAGCCCTTCAGGCCAATGCCCAGACCCAGAAAGGAATGTCAGTCCCACGTCTCCTGGTCTAACTATCTGATAAATGGACAATCCAGGGCCTTCAAGGCCTCCCGAATTGGTCTCCATGTGGCTCCACAATGGCTTATCTCCCAATAAACAGCTAAGCTGTTACCCAAGTCTACCTTCTCCTCCCTGAACATGTCCATCCTCCTTCACAGCACCTGTTCAGCCTGCCTCATATCTCCTGCCACTTCCCTCCCCATCAAAATCCTACTCTGCCTGCTGAATCCTCCTCCCCTCGCGGGCCCCTTTCCAGATTGAGTGGATGGCACTGCCTGTACACCACTTCGCTGGCTCTGTAAGCTACGTGCAGACAGACACTCGGCCTATTTGGTTCCCTACAGGAACAGCATTGTCTCGGCACCTGGTGGACCTTCAATAATCTTTTGCTGGATTTGAAAACCCACGTCAGCCGGACATGGTGGTTCACGTGTTACATAATCCCAGCACTTTGGAAGGGCGAGGTGGGAGGATTGCTTGAGTCCAGGAGTTCAAGACTAGCCTTGGCAACATAGTGTGACCCTGTCTCTATTAAAAAAAAAAAAAAAAATTTTTTTTTTTTTGAGATGGAGTCTCGCTCTGTTGCCCAGGCTAGAGTGCAGTGGCGTGATCTCGGCTCACTGCAAGCTCCACCTCCCAGGTTCACGCCATTCTCCTGCCTTAGCCTCCCAAGTAGCTGGGACTACAGGTGCCCACCACCACGCCCAGCTAATTTTTTGTATTTTTATTAGAGACAGGGTTTCACCGTGTTAGCTAGGATGGTCTCGATCTCCTGACCTCGTGATCTGCCTGTGTCGGCCTCCCAAAGTGCTGGGATTACAGGCATGAGCCACCACGCCCGGCCCAAAAAAAGTTTTTTAATTACCAGGCGTGGTGGCATGTGCCTGTAGTCCCAGCTACTTGGGAGGCTGAGGTGGGAGGACCGCTTGAGCCTAGGAAGTCGAGGTTGCAGTGAGCCATGATCTCACCACTGCACTCCTGACTGGGAAACAGAGTGAAGATCCTGTCTCAAAAAAAAGAGAGAGAGAGAAAGGAGTGGAGAGAAAGAAGAAAAGAAGGAAAGAAGGAAGGAAGGAAGGAAGGAAGGAAGGAAGGAAGGAAGGAAGGAAGGAAGGAAGGAAGGAGAGAGAGAAAGAGAGAGAGAGGGAGGGAAGGACAGAAGGAGGGAAGGAAGGAGGGAGGGAAGGAAGGAGACAAAGAGACAGGGAAAAAGAGTGGAATGAACAAACGAAAGAAAGAAAGAAAGAAAGAAAATAAAAGAGAGGGAGAGAGAGAGAAAGAAAAGAAAAGGAAAGGAAGGAGAAAAGAGAAGAAAAGAGAGAAGGGAGAGAGAGAAGGGAGGGAGGGAAGAAGGAAGGAAGGAAGGAGAGAGAGAGAAAGAAAGAGAGAGAGGGAGGGAAGGAAGGAGGGAGGGAAAGAAGGAGACAAAGAGACAGGGAAAGAGAGTGGAATGAACGAACGAACGAAAGAAAGAGAGAAAGAAAAGAGAGGGAGAGAGAGAAAGAAAAGAAAAGGAAAGGAAGGAGAAAAGAGAAGAAAAGAAAAGAGAAGGGAGAGAGAGAAGGGAGGGAGGGAAGAAGGAAGGAAGGAAAAGAAAGAAAGAAAAAGAGAGAGAGAGAAAGGAAGGAAGGAAGGAAGGAAGGAAGGAAGGAAGGAAGGAAGGAAAAAGAAAAGAGAGAAGGGAGGGAGGGAAGAAGGAAGGAAGGAGGGAAGGAAGGAAAAGAGAGAGAAGACAGATGAAGGAAGGAAAGAAAGAAAGAAAGAAAGAAGGAAGGAAGGAAGGAAAGAAAGGAAGAAAGGAAGGAAAGAAAAAAGGAAGACAAAGAGAAGGAGGGAGGGAGGGAAGGAAGGAGACAGAGAAAGAGAAAGAGGGAAAATAAAGAAAGAGAGAAAGAGAGAGAGAGAAAGAGAGAAAAAGAAAGAGAAAAAAGAAAGAAAAGAGAAAAGAAAAGAAAGGAAAAGAAAAGAGAAAAGAAAGAGACAGAAGGGAGGGAAGGAGGGAGGGATGGAGGAAGGAAGGCAGGAAGGAAGGAAGGAAGGAAGGGAGGGAGGGAGGGAGGGAGGGAGGGAGGGAGGGAGGGAGATTTAAAAAAAAAACCCATATCCGTACCACAGTGGATCAGGGGCCCTGCTTTCTCTAGCACACAGGGGCATGCATGCCTGCGGGCACTTCACACACATGCTTTACCCTTCCCATGACTTTGGGGAAACTTCTGTACAATGTGAGCTCCCGGAATTGGGAAAGGAAGAAAGGTCCCGCCGAGAAGGAATTCCCCTTGCCCAATAAGGATTTATGCTATTATTTTTCCTTCCACAAACCCTCAATAAACAGAAGAGCTAAATTTGTCTCTGTCCTGACATTCCTAAGAATGGGTGGAACTAGGTGGAAGGGAAGGGGCCCTGCCAGCACTTGCCTCTGTGCCTTGTCTAGCTGACTTTTTCCTTACTGCTTGATGCGGCATAGCAGAGGGGGAGGCACAGAAATATCCAGAATCACTTGCCCCTCTTCTGCCCCACTTCAAGCAGGAGTCTTGCCTGTGCTCAAAGACTGCCAAGGAAAGGAATGGACTCATCCATGCCAGCCCTTAATCACCATGGCTGGCCAGGCGCAGTAGCTCATGCCCGTGATCTCAACACTTTGGGAGGCCGAGGCAGAAGGATCACTTGAGCTCTGGACTTTTAGACCAGCCTTGGCAAAAAAAATCAAGACTCTGTCTCTACAAAAAGTTTTAAAATTAGCCAGGCACGGTGGTGTATACCTGTAGTCCTAGCTACTCGGGAGGCTGAGGCAAGAGGATGGCTTGAGCCCAGGAATTCAGGGTTACAGTGAGCTGTGATCACACCAGTGCACTCCAGCCTGGGTGACAGAGAGACTCTGTCTCAAAATTTAAAAAGTTCATGTCTGGAAAAAGTTCATTCCTGGTGTCTGGTTTAAATTTCTTCTGTTCTGCAGGGAGGATCTTCTTTGCCCTTCTCAACTATTTCTTCCTCTGATCTAAAGTCAAATGGACTTTTTCAAGCCAGAGGGGAGGAGGTTGAGGAAGGGGACTGAGGAAAAGGGGGCTTTTGTAACTATCCCTGGCTCAAACCCTGGCAGGCCAGATGAGGAACTAAGAGGGTGAAAACAGACAGAGAAGGGGATTGTGTGGGTATAGACACAGCACAGAGGCTGCTAGGAGAGTAGAGAAGAGAGGACCAAGAGAACAGCAAGAAGGGAAATTTAAGGGTTAACCCTCCTGTCGAAAAGTCTATCTGACTGCCAGGCACTGACAAAGTTGCTCACGGGTGTCTTGCCTCTTTGTCTGGGGTACTCTACTGCCTCAGCCCTGCAGCACCAAAGCAACCATCTGCTGCCCTCCTGCACACAGCATTGGCAACCTGTGCCCACTGCCATGGCAACCAGCTCTCCCAGTACCTGGAGGTCGGGTCTCACCAGCAATGAGTGCCCCACATGATTTCTAACAAAGTCCCTTCCCCTCCAAAACCAAGTGCTCCCCCGCCCCTCTACTGGGACCCGCACATTTTGACTGCAGAGTATGAAGGGACCCGAGGGTGCCCCAACTCGAACCGGTCACCCATGGCCATCACATGGTCTAGGGGGTCTGCCCTGGGGTCTCCTGCACTGAGACAACATAAGATCCTGAACGAGGCTTGGTTCTCTGCAGTTTTGCAAGGACAGATCTGAATAATATCTGACCATTCATGATCACTGCACCCCAGCCCTTTGTCGCCTCCAAACCGTGCAGCACGCAGGGCCACTACCACAGGGATAATCTTCAAATACCATTTTCATCCAATCGCTCTTCAGCTCAAGCGCCTAAAATAGCAGTCCCAGCTTATCAGATCAAATCTAAATGTTTATAATATTTCCACCCCTACACACACACTCCAACCTCTACCCTAGGTCCTCACCATTCAAGTCACGTACATCTCCTTTCTGTCCCAATTTTCTTGTCCCTGCCATGTTTTCTTTGCCCATGCCATTAACCCCCTCCTGTGATGTCCTTGTCTTCTGGGTCATATCCACCTCCTTTAGCAAGCCATGCTGCAGTCTGTCACTATAACTATTTGTACCTACCACAGTGTTAGGTGCAAATTAGTAAAACTGTAAAGGATCATCTCTCTGCTTGTGGGTTCCAAATTTCACTGCAAGTTCATCAATGGGAGAGCTTTCTCCTTCATTAGGCCTCAAGATTCCCCTGTTGGACTGGGAGCTCCCACAGGGCCGGCCATCCAGCTATCCCCTTAGAATTTCCCAGGGGCAGGACTGGGGGAGCTCTCTCCATACGCTCCCAACGCTTCAGCCCTGCATTGGCTTCTCTAAGGGTTCCAAGGCAAGCTGGAGGGCCAAAGTCTAGAGCGGTGCTGCCCAGTGGAACTCTGTAATGCTGGAATGTTCCATAGATACCAGATTGCAAAGACTTGATGTGAACAAAAGACATAAAGTCACCCACAGGTATTTTTTATATTGGTTACCTGTTAAAATGATAATATTTGGATATGCTGGGTTAAATAAAGTATATGCCAAAAACTCAGTTTACCTGTTTCTTTTCACTTTTTAAAAAATACGGGTATAGAAAAATGTTAAATTACACATATAGCTCACATTATGTTTCTATTGGACCATGGTAAAATGGTCTCTACTCCCCGAAGGGTGTAATGAGTGTCCCATCTGAATTGTCCCTAGGTCTTACTGTTTTTCCCTCTCCATATTGCTTTGCTTTCTAAAGTTTATTTTTTTTTACTGTAGTAAAAAACACATAACATAAAATCTACCCTCTTAACACATTTTGAAGTGAATAGTACAGTATTGCTAACTATATATATATTATTATTGTACAGCATCACTTTTTTTTTTTTTTTTTTTTTTTTTGAGACAGAGTCTTGCTGTCGCCCAGGCTAGAGTGCAGTGGCACAATCTCGGCTCACTGCAAGCTCCGCCTCCCAGGTTCACGCCATTCTCCTGCCTCAGCCTCCCGAGTAGCTGGGACTACAGGCACCTGCCACCACGCCTGGCTAATTTTTTGGATTTTTAGTAGAGATGGGGTTTCACCGTGTTAGCCAGGATGATCTCGATCTCCTGACCTCGTGATCTGCCCGCCTCGGCCTCCCAAAGTGCTGGGATTATAGGCTTGAGCCACTGCGCCCAGCCACAGCATCACTTTTCTCAGTTTAGTTTTCTTTAATCTTGATGTCTGCTTCTTTGATAGATACCTCCAATTCTCTCTGGAACAAACTGGTATTACAAGTTAGTTAATTGACTTAGACCTTTAGTGCCCTAATGCTGAACCTTTCATCCCAGGAATGCTTCAGGAATAACCATAATCATAGCAGCACATTTCATTTGTACTGCTTACTGTATGGGTGTGCTTTTTGCATGAGTCAGTCCATATAACGACCCTGTGGAACATACAAGTCGGGCATTAATATCCCCAAGTCAACAGGTAAGGAAACAGAAGGCCAGGGGTTAAGGGCTGTGTACAAAGGCAGTTGCACAACTAAAGCCCAACCCCTGGACCCCTGGCCACTTTCCATTCCACACATACAGTAAGCGCAAGGAACATGGGTTCAGATGTGGCAGTTACATGTTCTCTTGTCCCATCAAGAATTGTCTCTGCAATAGGAGGGACTGGGACACTGCTGATAAAAAGGGAAGTGTTACTAAGATAGGAGTAGGTAGTAAGAAGAGTAAAGAGGTCTAAAACAGAACCTGTGGGTCTGGGGTCCAGAATCACCTCTGCTCCCAAGTAACTGCATGCCCTTGGATCACTGCTTTTACATCCTGGGCTTTGTTTGGTTTCCTCATCTGTGATAGAAGCAGCCAGATGCTTCAAGACGCAGCTAGACCAGCACCGCTTGCCCTTCTAGTGGGAATGCAAACCAACTCAATCCTTTTGTACAGCAATTTGGCAATATGTGTCAAGAGCCTCAGAAAGTCTTTGACCCAGTAATTCCGCTTCTGAGAATCCTAAGAAATAATCCTTAAAAAGGAAAAAGCCTTATGTGCAAAGACCTTCATCTCAGCACTATTTATAACACTAACAAACTGGAAATGAGCTAAAGTCTAATAATAGGAGAATGGTTAAACTGTGATATGGTAAATCCATTTAATAAAATATTATGCAGTTATTTAAAATAATGCAGCATCTGTAGAAAACATGCATTTGGCCATATGAAAAGAGGCAGGATATTTAAAAGCTGATATGGGCCAGGCGCAGTGGCTCACGCGTATAATCCCAGCACTTTGGGAGGTCAAGGCGGGCAGATCACGAGGTCAAGAGTTCGAGACCAGCCTGACCAACATGGTGAAACCCTGTCTCTACTAAAAATACAAAATTAGCCGAGTGTGGTGGCACACGCCTGTAATCCCAGCTACTCAGGAGGGTAAGGCAGAAGAATCGCTTGAACCAGGAGGCAGAGGTTGCAATGAACCGAGATCACGCCACTGCACTCCAGCCTGCGCAACAAGAACAAGACTCCGTCTCAAAAAAACAAAAAATAAATAAATAAAAATAAAAAATAAATAAATAAAGAGCTGATACGGTATGAAAGCAGTTAAATTTTAAAAAGAAAAAGGAACACTGCACTCCTATGGGGACACACATGTGGATGTCCACAAAAAGCTGGAAAATAATTCACTGTAACGCTAATAGTGGCTAGTTAGAGTGATGGGACTAGAGGTGTTTGTTTTTTCTTCTTCTCTCAGTTTCCAAGTATGCATAAATAATTTTGAAAAACTTACATAGCAAGGGTCCTGGATTTGAAGTTCCCCAAGAGCATGCATGGTTCTAACATGTCTGGGTGAGTCAGACAGGTGGTAAATGAGGTTGCATGCTAAGCCCAGGCTCAGCGTTGGGGGCTCAGGGAAATGCCAAGCACCAGAGGGCTGCGGAACCAGGGACCAGCAGAGCCCCATCCAGATGCAGAATGGCCATTCCTACTACCCCATCCCTCTACTTTAAAAAATGAGAGGGAAGGGCCATTTCTGTGGCTATTGGCACTCAGGATGAAAAACAAGCATCTGTCTGACCATCCTTGGAGCCCACATAGTGGCGAGAGGCAGGTAGGGGAGCTGGGCAGGGAAGGCAGAGACACCACCCTCAGTGGCTATTAACAGCTTTGCCCAGGGACACTTATATAAGATTTTGTTGGAACAAGTGGTGGAAAGGTCAAGGCAGCTTTTCTTGGGGGGTAGGGAAGAGAAGCTGGGATCCTTCCTGGGTCCTAATCTCCCTCCCTGGTCAGCATTCTTCATGACAAGAACTTTTCCCCAAACTTCCCAGTCCCTTTCGGCTGTTCTCTGAGACCTCTACTCAGAGGCAGTGAGGAGAGGCAGTGTGGCAGGTAACTGTTACCGAACCCACCTAAAAACCTGGCCTGTCCCAGAAAGGGTCTTAGAAATATACCGAGAGACTCAGATGTCCCCCTAGATGACTCCACGGTGCCTGTCCCCGCAGAATCCACAGGCAAAGACCAGATGCCCAGGTCATACCTCAGATACGACCTGGACAAGCTGGAGCAGATCCAGAGGGGACAGTCACATGGACAAGTGCTATGAAGAGAAGCTTATCCACCAGTTCCTCCAAGACCAGTGCTGGGCACCCCTGAGAGCTTAAAGGTGGTGTGATTAGGACACAAAAAGGAAATGTGTTCTGAGTTGGATGGGGACCCATGGCCCTCATCTCTCTATGAGCTGAGACAGGCTGAGAACACAAGAGGCGTAGGGAGGGTTCCAACATGTTAAAGATAAGGCAGAACCACAATCGGTTATCAGGGCATGTGGGAGATACCTAGACCACGAGCAGGACCTTTTAAGGTCTATGGCAAGGAGGATAACCCTCGACTCTCCAAACATACTGCCTGGAGCAGGCCCAGAGGTGGAATGCCGGGCTGCAGAGCATGGCTCCAACCCAGAGTTACTATTCTTGGGATCAAATCTGGCTGCCTGACAGCACTGGATTGATGGTGACTGGTGGCCATGTGTTGACAATGCTGGCAGGATGCTGGAAGCCAAGGGGGCCCAGGAAGGCACGCACGGGCTTCTTTTGAATCTCTCTATCCAAGGAAGAGCAGCTCATAGGACCAGGTTGGGAAAATGTTTAAAGGAGCCCTAGTCGTGTCTACAATTTCTTCTTTTTCACAGGGAAGATGTATTTATGTTATATTTATTATATAATTAGAGATTGGTGGTTTAAAAAGAAAAAAAGGAAAGCAGTAAAGCATTCCTCAACACTGTGTGATGGCAAGGAAATCAAAAGATGTCTTCACCAGTGTCTCCCCATCTGTCCTCCGCATCGTGCAATGTCTTGAGCAGTACTAAGAGCACAGATTGGCCAGGCATGGTGGCTCACGCCTGTAATCCCAGCATTTTGGGAGGCTGTGGCAGGCAGATCCCTTGAGCTCAAGAGTTGGGGATGAGCCTGGGCAATACGGGGAAATCCCATCCCTACAAAAGATACAAAAATTAGCCAAGTGTAGTGGCACATGCCTGTGGTCTCAGCTACCTGGAAAGCTGAGGTGGAATTCCTTGAGCCTGGGAAGATGAGACTGCAGTGAGCCATGACTGCACCAACCACGACATGCCAGCCTAGGCTACAGAGCGAGACCCTGTCTCAAAATAAATAAATAAATAAATAAATAAATAAGAGTACAGATTACATATTTAGCGCCAGAAAGCCCCAGGTAAATTCAAGCTGTGGCTCCACCACCTATGCCCTGTGTTGCCTGGACCTGCTTTCCTGACCAGTAAGAGAGGATGGCAGTAACACCTACGTGAGAGGATGGCTACGAGGAAAAACTCAGGCAGCACTGTTGAGCAAGCAAGTGAGGTGCGCAATCAGTTCCTGGGTCCATCCCTCTAGGAATGCCGCTCTCTCCTCCCAATCTACCCCACACCACTGCTGTGAGAATCAATCAGCCACATCACTCAGAAACTCCTGGAGGGTCCCTGCTGTCCATGAAATTAGGAATGAACTCCTGAGCTGGGCTTTCCCAGCCCGCCGGGAGCTGCTCCTCAGACAGCTGCCCTGCATGGACCCTGGGTCCCTCCTTCCTGTATGTCTTTGTCACACTCTTCTACCCCTTTGCCTCTCAATCTCATCCCTCTCTGGAATCCATATCCATCCTCTGGACCTTCTCTGCTCTCTCCAGCCAGAAGGGAATTCTCTCTCTCTCTGTAGTCTTCCTTACATGCTATTCTGACTACAGCCAGCTACACACAGGTGTTCATCTTCCTGACTGTAGCCAACATTTTGATTTACAAAATGTTAGTTTATAAGAAAGGAGTAAGATCCAGTTCTCTTCCCTTGAAGAACCTGAAATCCAGTGAGGAAGATCAAGATATGCCCACCCAGGAAACATTTAACAAAGCAGAACAGCCGATTACAAAACACCAGCCAAGGCCGCAGAGTCAGCACTGTGTCTGAGTCACAATGTCACATTACCTCGAGGCTCTGGAAGGGGACTTTCAAATGCAGACCAAAAGGCTGGTTGACAAGCACTGACCAAGCACCTCAAGTGCTGAGAACATAAGACTCAAATAAGAGACAGTTCCCTCTTCACTGTGCTTTCCAACAAACACTATCCTTGCCAGACACAGGGTGAACAAGGTAACCCCTCAAGCCACTGGTCAGTTCAGAACACTAAGCAGAAGGCCTCCAGGCAGCATCTTCAGCCCTTCCCTTCTCACTGCTCCATCCAGACCTCCCACTCCACCACGGTCAGGGGCCAGGAGGTGGGCAGTCGGCCCATGTCCCCTGCCTGTGTCTGGGGCCCAGCTTCTGCCTTGCCCCATCTCTCCAGCTGTGTTCTGGAGAGAAGAATGCACACTATGCCCAGAACAAACACTAGCACAGGCCTCCTGAGTGGGAAGGCCGCTGGGGAAAGAAGTGAGAGTCTCCATCTCAGACAAGAGCTCCCAGCTGCAGGGGCTCTGAGTGTGTTGTGGGTCCACTCTGAGTTCAGCACTCGAGAATTTTTGGATTAGGTGGAGCCTGATGGGAAAAACCACAAGATCAGGGCTCACTACCTTGGCCAGCAGGGAAGACAGACTGGAGGAGTCAGGCCAAATGTGGACACATCCGGGTAGGAGACCCCTCCGCTGAAACACACATTTCTGTTTTATTGTCTCTTTTCAGACCCCATCTTCAGCTGGCTCTGAAAAAGAGACCCTGCCAGTGTGGTCTGATCCGTGTGTTTATCTTGGGGTCTCAGCACCTAACTCTGGGTCTCAGTTTTCTGACAAACCTGCCCCCTTGTGTCACCAGTGCTGCCGGAATGGTAAGAAGATGCCAGAAGGGCAGGGCAGAGGAACGAGCCTGCAAGAGCTGCTGGAAGTGCTACCTGTCACCACACTGCTGCAATGCCTGCTGGAGCGGCCCTGAAAACAGAGCGGCTCAGTGAAGGCCGGGGAGGCCAAACAGCACAAGCTCCCCAGGCCTGTCCTCCCTCGTGCTGTGGCTTTGGTTTTCATGCCAAGGGACTCCGGCCCTCCGCCAGGCTGCAGCAGCCTTGCTCTGCGCACTCCCTTGGCTGCATGGCCAGGCTATGAGCACCAGTCTAGAGCACAGGATGGAGTAGCAGAGACAAGGCGTCTGGGGCTGCAGAGTTTCCACGTCAGAGTTCTTCCCTTGCTTTGAACGCAAATGCTTCCAGACCCAGAACACTGGGACAGAGAGGACTGAACACCAACTTGGTTCTCTCCTTTAGGACCTGAAGGATCTGTGAGAAGTGAGGAGGGAGCAGGACAGGAGGGGAGAGGTGCCTCCTGCCAGGCCTGATCAGGGCCATACCAAATGCAAGGCCCATGGCCTTCCCCACTAGACCATCACACCTATTTTATTTTATTTTATTTTATTTATTTCTTTTATTATTTTATTTTATTTATTTTGAGTCAGAGTCTCGTTTTGTCGTCCAGACTAGGTGCAGTGGCACCACCTTGGATCACTGCAACCTTCACCTCTCGGGTTCAAGCAATTCTCGCATCTCAGCCTCCCAAGTAGCTGGGACTACCTGCCACCAGGCCCGGCTAGTTTTTGTATCTTTAGTAGAGATGGGGTTTCACCATGTTGGCCAGGCTGGTCTAAAACTACTGGCCTCAAGTGATCCGCCTGCCTTGGCTGGGCATGGCATGTGCCCTCCTCTTGGGAGCCATGAGTAACAAACTATCTTTTCCATAGTGGTTGCCTCCTGATCTGTTGGCCACACCATACCTGAACAATAATAAAACCTGTGGTTTAAAATACCCACATGCAGGGCTCCCCAGGCAGTCACAGAGATTATTGTCTGGTGCCACTGATCAGCAAACTGGCATTTTCATTTCAGTTGGAGAGAGTGAAGAGGAGAGGACAGGGATTTTTCTCTTTCCTCCTGAGATTGGGCTCTAGGGACTCAAGGTTATTCCCTTTCCATTTCTCCCATGGTCACTCAAAATGGCACAAATAATGGCTTAATGAGCACTGGCTCTGTTGTAATGATGGGCGGGACAAGGATGCTTGGCCGACTGGGGTTGAGCAAGTCTGTGCTCCCATGACTCCACCCAGTTGGACTCCTAATAAGGCCCTCTCAACAGTTCCTGGGCCCTCTCCACTTGAGCTGACTCTCCTCCAGAACACGCCACTGCCATCCTTGGCCAGCCTGCCACTAGCATACCCACCAAGCCGCCGCCACTGCTCCTGCTCCTATGGGAACCCAGGACCTTTTCCATCTGGGCACTAGGTCACTCCTTGGTTTTGGACCAAATGCCTCGCCTTGAAGCCATCCACACCCAGACCTGCAGACATCTTTGGAGTTCAGCCATCACATTTCCCTGAACTGGCTGCTCCTCTGTTCTAGGAATGTGACAGCCCCTCAGCTGCCCCTCCTGGCCAAGCTTTATCCTCCTACTCTGACCTTTGGATCCCTCAAGACCACATACCCAGCCCCAGCTCTAACCATCAACTCTCCCTTCTCCAGACACCCTACTGCTCTCAGCCTCCCCACAGACCATGCCATCGCCATCAGTGCACACCCCTCTCCTGAAATGCCCTCTCTTCTTAAACATGCATCACACTTCAGCAACCAACAGTAGCACTTAGATTTCTCTGGTCCCCAAAAAGAATGGGATCAGATAAACAAAATGTGCTCTAGCTATAAAATGGAATATTATTCATCCATAAAACATGAATAAAGCACTGATTCATACTACAATGTGGATGAACCTGAAAAATACTCTGCAAATGCCAGGTATAGTGGCTCATCCCTATAATCTCAGCACTTTGAGAGGCCAAAGTAGGAGGTATCACTTGAGCTCAGGAGGTTGGGACCAGCATGGGCAACATAGTGAGACCCTATCTCTACTCAAAATAAAAAAAAATTAGCTGGGCATAGTGGTATGCACCTGCAGTCTCAGCTCCTAGGGAGTCTGAGGTTGGAGGATTGCTTAAGCCAGGGTGATAAAAGCTGCTGTGAGCTATTATATGATTATGCCACTGCACTCCAGCCTGGGCAACAGAGTGGGACCCTGTCTCAAAAAAAAAAAAAAAAAAAAAGTTGCAAAGTGAAAGAAGTCAGACACAAAAAGATACATACTGTATGATTCCATTTACAGGACATATCCAGAATAGGTAAATCCATACAGACATAAAGCAGACTAGTAGTTGCCAGGGACTGAGGGGAGGAGGAAATTGGGAGTGACTACTAATGGGTATTGGGTTTTCTTTGGGGCTGACAAAAATGTTTGGGATAGACAGAGGTGGAAAACTGAATTTCAATTTTTTAAAGTGTGGTTTTAGAAAACGCGTCAATTACGCACAGTGGCCACATGGAAAGAAATATCAGAGGTGGTCTCAGAGAATACAAAAATCTCTGGACCTACAGTGAAAAATCTAGACACCAGTTCCATGTTTGATGCCTGGGACACATTAAGTAAATCATGGAACATCACTTCCAAGGGATGCTGTACTGCGTGAACACGGTCATAACACGTATTTTCAGTGTTGTTTTGAGAATTGAGTGAGATAATGTAGGAACAGCACACAAATGACATTCATTTGTACACTCAGCAAGAAAATTAGTATACAAATGTTACGTTTAAAAAAAAAAAGACATTAGATTGGCTAGGCATGGTGGCTCATGCCTGTAATCCAAGCACTCTGGGAGGCCAAGGTGGGTGGATTACGAGGTGAGAGTTTGAGACCAGCCAGCCCAATACGGTGGAACCCCATCTCTACTAAAAATACAAAAATGAGCCGGACGTGGTGGCATGCACCTGTAGTCCCAGCTACTCGGGAGGCTGAGGCAGAAGAATCGCTTGAACCCGGGAGGCGCAGGTTGCAGTGAGCCAAGATGGCGCCACTGCACTCCAGCCTGGGCAACAGAGCGAGACTTCATCTCAAAAAAAAAAAAAAAAAGCAGACACAAAGTTCTAGCTATACTCGGCCGGGCATGGTGGCTCACTCCTGTAATCCCAGCACTTTGGGAGGCCGAGTGGGTGGATTACCTGAGGGTAGGAATTCAAAATCAGCCTGGTCAACACGGTGAAATCCCGTCTCTATTAAAAATGCAAAAATTAGCCAGGCATGGTGGCAGGGAGCTGTAATCCAGCTACTAGGGAGGCTGAGACAGGAGAATCATTTGAACCCAGGAGGCAGAGGTTGCAGTGAGCCAAGGTCCTGCCACTGCACTCCAGCCTGGGCGACAGAATGAGAGACTCAAAAAATAAAATAACATAAAAATAGCTATACAAACCACATTTACTTATATAAAAGTGTATCTCTGTAGATAAAGTATAGAAAAGATTTAGAGAGCTAGCTGGTGTTTTAAGCTTATGAAATATTTTCTATAAAATTATCTTATACAGGCAGCCAGGCTCTTGATCTGGCTCTGCCTATAACCAGCCTGTAAAGTCTTTAAAATCCCCTCCCCATCTGACACTGGGTTTTTAGAAAGGTTTAACCCTTATAAAGGTTTAAAGTCTGCTTTAACTACATCCACTCAATACCTATTTCCTCTATGTGCTACGGGCTGTGCTAGGTGCCAGGGGCCCCCAGGGATTGGTAAGAGTGAGTCCCAGTACTCCAGGTGCGTACAATCGTGGGCCATGAAACCAGGTAGCATGTGGGGAAAAAAGGACAGATGGCCCAGCACATGCTAGTTCTCAGGGTGGCCACTGGAGAAGGTATCCTTGGAGTCAGGGTCTAAAGGTGGGATGCAGCTTTCACAGGTGGAAAGCCTGTGTTCCTGCTATCAGTGCTGTCCAAGCAGCACAGAAAGGCAAGGGAAGAACCACCAAAAATCGTTTTGATTATCTAGAGCAATGGTTCTCAAAGTGGGATACCCAGAGCAGCAGCAGCTGCAGCATCACCCAGGAAGCAGCTAGACATGCAAAATCTTGGGCTCTATCTCTGACCTTGTGAATCAGAAAGTCTGGGAGCCCAGCAAGCTCTCCAGGAGGTTAAGATGCCCACTCATGTTGAGGTGGCTCTCTTGCACCTCACCTGCTTCCTTAACAGAGGCTGGGCAGAAGGTGGAAACTGCCCCAGAGACATTCCCTCACTCGCCGGCCCCTCCCACTCTCCAAGCCCCAGTTGGATGACCTGAGAAAGTTCCCTGTGGTTAGAAGAGCTAATCTATCACCTGGATATAAATTAACTTGTCCTTCTCTCGTCACGAGCCCACTGACCTGGGAAAGGCAAACATGCAGCTGGCAGGGAAGGAGCAGTAATAAATCTGTATTTTTCTACAGGTCCTCCCACACCCACTTCCCCAACTGAGACCTGTGTTCCCTGAGGCAGTGTGGCCCCATAGCCCTGAGGTCCCTCTGCTCTCCCACATGAGCAGGTGCTGGATCCGGTCAACCCAGTGGGAGGCCCCCATCTGCCCTCAGGGCCTCCACCAGAGCTAGGAGAATGAGGAAGGGAGGGAAGGATGGGGGCTGGAACACAGCTCATCACTCTTAAGGATGGTAGAGTGACTGGAAGTTTCCTTTGTAGCACTCCTCAGGAAATAGCCCACAAAGACTCCCTCCAGGGCAGCTCTGTCCCTCGTAGAGTTCCCTCCCTCTCCTCTTCTTCCCCTGACCCTTATCCCCCCACTTCCTCCTCCTCCTCCTCAACACAGCAGCCTGGGGCCACCCTGTACCTCCCAGGCATAAGTAGGAATGGCAGAGCCATATCCCAAGGTGAACTGCCTGTTTGGGAAGGGCTAATGTCCTATTATTCCAATGCCCTTGGCCACATCCTGCACTCTGCCTGCCTTTGGAATGACCAGGTGAAAAACAATATAACATCTACCTTAGAAAGCTGCAGTAAGGATGAAATCTAACAGGACACATAAAGGACATAAAATAAAGGCTCAACAATGGCAGCTCTTAGATTAATCACCATCACATCCATTCTTTTTTGTTTTGTTTTGAGGTAGAATCATGCTCACTCTGTCGCCCATTGCATGATTGCAGTGGTGCAATCATAGCTCACTGCAGCCTTTAACTCCTGAGCTCAAGCGATTCTCCCACCTCAGCCTCTCAAGTAGCTAGGACTACAGGCATGTACCACCTTGCCTGGCTAACTTTTTCATTTTTTGTAGAGATGTAGTCTCACTATGTTGCCCAGGCTGGTCTCAATCTCCTGACCTCAACTGATCCTTCTGCCTGGGCCTCCCAAAGTGCTGGGATTACAGACGTGAGCCACCTCACCCCATTCTTATTCAAACAATTTAAATAGCTATCACCTACTGGATACAGCCTGAATTCCTTAGCACTAGCCATTCCAGCACCCACTCATCTCCAAACCAGCAGCTACACCAAATCACTCAGGTTTGTCAAATATGCCCTCTACTACCAAGCCTAACCTGTTCCCTCCATGAGCTTCCTGTTTCAGTTTGCCAGAAAGCTCTTCCTCCTTGCCCTGTGCCTCCACTAACCTCTTCCATTGCAGTTTCCCTGGGCCTCCTGGAATCAACAGTCAAGGGCGTACTAGTGCCTGCTTCAAGGAGAGCCTGCCATCCACCACGGGGGTCCACTCACAGAGGGTTGAGCATGTATAAGAGCAAAACAAATGTCTGGCAAGTGGACTGGATTCCCTCCAGTTCAGAAGAGAAACCAGAGCTTCAAATAAGCAGGGAGCAGACCCCTGCCAGGCCTCACCCATCACTGACCAAGGAGTCAGATCGCCAGGCTGGGGGCCTGTCCTCGACGCCTAGGGGAGGTGACACTCATAGTGCCCAGCCTGAGACAGAAACTCCTGAGACAACAGATGCTGACTCAGCCTGAGCGGACAAAGGACAAAGGCCTAAGCCTGGCCCAGGATCCCAGTGCCTACCTTTCTCCTTCCCCTGCCTGTTACACCCAGCCAGCAACATGTTTTAAGTCCAAGCTCCCACAGAGTACCAGGCCCAGCACCCCCAGTTCATCCCCAGGACTCATTCCAGAGGCAAAGCAGGGTGGGGCAAGAGTTGCTCCTGTCCTCACAGCCTGGTGACCAGGGTGGCCCTGGGACCAAAGCCTCTGGGCTCACAGCTTAACCTAATGGGACACCTGAGCTGACATGTCAATACAGGTGAGCAGGCCCATGTGGGGCTCTCCACTGTTGACAGCACAACAGAGTCCCAGGTGGACGCACTGCAGCCCTGTCACCCATCCCCCACCCCCACACAGCCCAGTGTCCATCCCTGCAGCCTGTGGGCCCAGGTACCAAGCCTACCCACACGCAACTCCCTACCTTTGGAACATGCCCTCTCCCCAGAGAGGCATCAGAACTTCCCCACCCTAGGCTCTGCCAGCATCCAGGAGCTCAGGGTGCTTGCCCTCTCCTTTCTAGAAGGTGCCAACAAGCCCCCACTCATAAAACCTTCCTCCACATAGGGGAGGATGGGAAGAGACAGCAGGAGGGAACGAAGCTAGACCTCGAGGCTTCCTGACTACATGGGGCACGCTGTGGCAGGAAAGAGGACACTTTGCCTCATAGGCCTCTCTGGCCATGGCCTGGGGGCCCTTATTTGAAGCTCTGGCCCAGCACCCCCAGTCCTACTGCAGATTCCTGCCACTAGGCTGCCCTTAGAGAAGGTATTCACCTCACCGGGAGACAGGGTGTGGTGGGAGAAGTAAGAACAGACAGTAACAGAGAAAGGACCCAATAGGACGTCCCTGTGGGCTCTCCCCCAACTCTGAATAGACGCCAGACAGTGCAACCACCGTGTCCTCCAAAAGCCCGGAAACCTTGTACGCTGGGGTTCCCAAAGGGGCCAGGGCCGCAGGGATGGTTTGGGGGTGAGATTTCAAGCGTATGGAGACAGCAGTTACAGCACTGACAGCCACTGTGTTGTGGTGGCAGAGAGAGCTCGGAGAAGCTAAGAGCAAAAACCTTGGAGGAAGATGTGCTGGGGAGCTGGGAGTCGGGCTTAATGGGGGTCTGGTGCAGAAGGAACCTGAGCCCCCATTGACGGTCATCTGGTCATGTGGAAGGCTCTGGGATCCAACTCACCCAATCCCTCATTTCCTATCTCTGTTCTTCAGCTTTACCACAAAAAGACATCTGCAGAACTAGAAACATCTGGATCCTTCCTCAGGCTAAAAACAAAACAAACAAACAAACAACGACCAAAAAAAAAAAAAAAAAGGGCAGTCATGGTTATGTGCTTCGTTCAATGATTGCCCTAAATAGCCCTGTCCAGGAACGTGCCTGTCAGAACAGCTGGTGACCGCGTCCCTCTCCCGGCACAGACGCCCAGCACAGCCTGATAGGGCAGGCGGCACAGGCCAGCATGCGCTGTCTCCTGGTTAAATCCACATCTCTAAGAAGTCACGGAGCCCCTGGAGACGCCCTCACCGTCCTCAGCAGACACAGGCTTCATGACGCCGGCTCCTCCAGGACGGGACCAGCCTCACTCCCCTGTTCTGTTTTCCCATTTTCATCTTGGAAACTGCCAGTTCGTGGGAGAGGAATCGCAGCCCATCTCCCAGCAGATGGGCCAAGCCAAGGACCAGACTGTTTTCTTAAGCAGTGACCTTTCGGAAGGCAGGAGCTGAGCGTGCCTAAAACACGGAACACGGAACATTTCCCTAATCTAAAGCACGCAGGAGCACTTCCCGTCCCCGACCAGAGAGATGGCTGAGCCATGAGCTCAGGCCCCTGGGTGGGCTGGGCCCAAGGAAGGGTGGTTGATTTCTGGGAGGCCTCTGATCTCAGCCTGAGCAGGGAGGGAGATGCCCCCTCCCAGACAGAATTTCCACAGTGGAGTCATAGAAAGCCGGGCTTGCAGAGGGTCTCCCCTCAGAAACCTGAAGCCTGTGTTGAGAGGCCAGGTCAGGGGTGGATTCTGTATCCAGAGCTGCACAGGATCCCAGCAAACAAATCCCAGAGCCGTGAGCCTCTCACCAGAGGGAGCAACCGATTAACAGCCTTTGGAAACAGGACAGCAGGCCCATTCAAGTCACTCTGCTTGGCCTGCTGTCAGTCTAACGTAAATCCCTCAGGCTGCAGCTTGAGGCCCTCTTGCTCTTCCTCAGTGAGGGCAGGGAAAGCAGTTCACCTGCCTTTGCTTTGTTCTACAAGCCTAACCATGTTGGGTGCGAGAGACATGAAACCCAGTGTCTGTCCTCGAAGGAGCAAATGGTAGCAGAGAGCGGGGGAGACAAAGGGGTGCTGCAGAACGGACAGAGTGAGGCCCAGGAGCTGCACCCCAGCCCAGCTGCAAACTGTGTGATCCTGTGTGTTCAGCCTCACTCTCGGATGGGACGATGCAGAAAGAGTTTGGGGAGATGACTGTGAAGCTCCCTGCCAGTCCTGATTCAGATAAAACTCAGAAGGGAGGAGGGAAAGAGGCGAAGAAGGTGGTCTGGACAGTACATCTTGGGCTAAAGGCATATAAACTGCCCGGCATCTGCCTGGGATGGATCAATGAAGAATAACTTTGGGGGACACCAAACTTCAAAGACCTGCCATCACTCCTCAGTCCACCCCACTCTTCTCTGCTCCCAAGTGGATAACCGCAGCACGGCCCTCCTGCCGGCCCCTCTACACTGATCTCACCTACTAGCTTGTCCCACACCCACGCCCCACCTGCACACTTACTGTGCAACTCTGTGGGACCCTTTATCCTCTCGAAGCCTTTTTTTCTAAACTGTAAAATGGGGATGATAATAGTTCCCACTTCCCTGACACTCCAACGAGCTAACATATGGCAAATGTTCCTCAGAAACCATATGGATGTTCTTTCAGCCAATGATTTCTTGTGTCCAGGACTAAACACCAGGGGATGAGGAGCTCCAACTCAGGGGAGAGAAAGCAGCATTTCTGAGGACCACTTCTGAGCTAGGGCTTGACCTGATGGCTTTTTTTTTTTTTTCCCGAGACAAAGTCTGGCTCTGTTGCCCAGGCTGGAGTGCAGTGGCATGATCTTGGTTCACTGTAACCTCTGCCTACTGGGTTCAAGCAATTCTCCTGCCTCAGCCTCCCAAGTAGCTGGGATTACAGGCACGCACCACCACGCCCAGCTAATTTTTGTATTTTTAGTAGAGATGGGGTTTCACCACATTGCCCATGCTGGTCTCTAACACTTGACCTCAAGTGATCCGCTCACCTCAGCCTGCCAAAGTGCTTGGGACTATAGGCACAAGCCACCATGCCCGGCCCTGATGGCTCATCTTTAAAGCAACCCTCCCGAGGGTCTACAGATGAGGAAACTGGGGCCCTGAGGGGCTAAGTAACCTGCCCAAGGTTGCACAGGTAGTCACAGCCAGAAGCAGGATTTGAACGTAAGGCGGACTCCAAAGCTTCCCACTGCGGCCCCTTGGGTCCCTAGAGAGAAGATCCTTGGGGTGAGCTAAAGCAGAGCCCGCGACCACCCCTCATCACCAGGGAGAGGATCCATGGGTTCTCCCACAGCCCCCACTGGTCCTCGGGTCTGATAGGAACTGTTTATTCTAGACTCGTATTTTCTGTAAGCACAGCTTAGGTTGCCAAGGGAGGGAGAGAAATGCATTTGTTAGAGAGGAATGGGATGGAATCATAAAACTTCCTTTGGCTCAGCTGGGGACCAGGGGACAGGGTGGAACCCTCCACCATGCCTGGACAGAGGGTTATCCAGCCTCTCCCCCAGCTCCATGGTATACTAGTACCACCTCCACGCCAGAGCCAGAGCGAGCCTGCCAAGTGTCAGTGTGCCTGTGGTCTCGGCCAGTCAGATCACTTCTCACCAGAGCCCTGGGGAGGGCTTCATGGCACAAAAGAAAATGACCCAGATTCTTTCTGAGCTTGTCCTCCCAGGGGTGATGGCAGCCCCTGGGAGAACTAATGAGCCTCTCTTCAGTGTCTGTGGGACCGTTTAGAAAGTGATTACTTTTCCTGAAACGAGAAAGGAGGTGGCACATCCCACAGCGCCCCTGTGGCCTCTGTGGCCTTGGGGAGGAGCTCCAACCACAGAGAATGCAGTTTAATTACAAAGCCCGGGCCTCCAGGTCTAATCTGGTGCTCCTTCTTACAACATTGTTTTCCTTTTTAAATTTTCCTTCATTTAACCCGAACACCATGCCCTTTGGGGGTCACTCACAGTGAGGAAACTGAGCGGCTTTAGTGGACCCAGGGTCACAGAGAGGCAAAGATCAAATTCAGGTAGATGGTTTTCAGAAATACATGCTAGGTATACAGGGGTAAATGGACATGATGGCTGGAATTTGCTTTAATATACTTCAGCAAGAAGAAAAAAAGAAAAAAGAGTAAGTGAAATCAATGCGGCAAAATCGTGACAACTGCTGGTTGAATGGTAGGTATATGGTAGTTCATTATTTTCTCTACTTTGAATGTTCCATACCAAAAAATCCAAGATAAAGGCTCCACCTAGGGTCAGGGGTTACAGTACAGGCCCCAGGTGAGGTGTCCAAGAACGGGGCAGGGCAAAGGAAAAGGAGAATCAGCAGAAAGGGACAGGTGGTGTGGGAGGCCTGGGTGGCCACGACACTGACCCTCCGAGGGGCCCATTCTCCTCAAGGACCTGTCTGAATGGACAGGTCACCTCTGCCGCAACAGCCCTCTTTCTGAGACTTCATTCCTCAGAACTTACTTCCAGATGCTTCCCCCAAAAGGGGCTAAAGGCAATAACCTCCTTCCCTGGGACATTTATAGCCAGAACATTTTGTCCCCTTGTCTTGGGGAAGACATCAGGCTGCTCAACAGTGGAACAGCCTGGACAACCTCCCAAAGGGCCTCCCTGTCCCTGATTTGATTAGAAGGGAGGCAGGAGGCTCTAAGGCACTGAGGGACCTGGAAGAAGTCTCTCACAGAAACTGGTGGAGACCTCAAGATTTTGAGCAAACTCCTACCCGATAGGGCTTTCATGCTGGGGACAAGGCACCCTGATAGAGGAAAATACCAACCCGTGGCTCTTATTATTCAGAAACTCTCTCTGCCACAAACTGAATTATGGCCCCCAAAGTTCCTCTGTTGAAGCCCTGTCCCCCAGTGTGAGTGTATTTGGAGATGGAGCCTTGAGGGAGGTAATTAGGCTTAAATGAGGTCATAAGACTGGGACTCTCATCTCATAGGAAAAAGAGTAGGCTCCAGAGATCTCTCTCTCCGTGAGAACACAGAGAAAAGACCCAGCGAAAGGCAGCCATCTGCAACCCAAAGAGAGAATCCTCATCCGACCCCAATCCTCTGGCACCTTGATCCTGACGTCCAGCCTCCAGAACTGTGAGAAAATACATTTCTGTTGTTTATGCCCCCAGTCTCTGGTAAATGTTACAGCAGCCTGAGCAGACGAATAGCTCCTTCCCCTGAGAGAGCTGAGAGCCAAAGGTGCATTGCAGTTCCATCTGTCCCCACAGCAGATCTGTCTAGCTCAAGAGCCCCTGACTTCTTGGCATCCCCCAAGGTACCAGGTTCTCCCCTACCCCACCCCCACCATGTGATCCAGGGCAGGAGGCATGAAAAGGCCACAGGTGGCTCTGCTTCTTCAGGAAGTCAGTGAGAGGCTCCCACGCTCTCTCCTCATTCCTCTTCCTGGGCTCCCTAATGGGGCAGTGAGGGAGATAACTGCCCGCTGGCCAGTGAGCCCTCCTCCCCTCACAAATCCTGGACAAACAGGTCCCCAGAGAGAACATTACCTTAAACCCTTGTTCCCAGAACTCTGTAACTGAACAGATATTTGCACAGGCTAGTCATTATCCTTCTCTCATTCAAGGACAAGTCCTTACTAAATGTCCACTTTGCTGAATGCTAGAGATGGATGTGTTGTTCCTGGCATTGAAGTGGCCAGAAATCTACAAATAAAGGAGGTAACAGGGAAAAGATATGGGCCACGGGACAGTATCTCAAGTCAGAAGACAGCAGGTCTAAATCCAATCCATTCAGATGGGTCTAAATCAGCCACGGAGTAGCCATGTGACCCTGGGTGGTCACCTCACCTCTCTGGGCCTCTATTTGTTCCTCTGAAAATGAGAGGGCTGGAGATGATGGTTATACTTCTTTCCAGCCCTGACATTCTAGAATTTTATGAAATAGAACTCAGAAAATGATATAAATGAAGGCTTGTAAGGTAAGATGGCCTGGGATGCCTACAATGTGCTGGAGGAAAATGCAGAGTGGGTGGCCTTCCAACAGAGCGAGACTCTAGACCAGCCATGGCTACCAACAATTCTGCAGGCAAGGAGACAGCCATTCACAGGAATCAGAGTGGGCTCACTTCCCTGGTGAAGCCAGCCAGTGCGCCCGTCAGCAGGTCTAAGTTACAGAGCACTCAGACCTCAGGAGCTGAGGCCCACACTGATCACTGGTTCCTGGAAAGGCCAGTGGCACATGTTCCCAAAAGATCCCACCTTACCACCTGGTCCATGTTCCCACCATCCCTGGCATGAGGGCTAATTTTACATGTGGACTTGACTAGGCTAAGGGATGCCCAGATAGTTGTAAAACATTATAACTGGGTGTATCTGCAAGGGTACATCCAGAAGAGATTAGCATTGGAATCAGCCGACTGAGTAAAGAAAATTGCTGCCTTAGTATATTTTGTGTTGCTATAACAGAATACCTGAGACTGGGTAATTTAGAAAGAAAAGAGGTATATTTAGCTCATGCTTCTGCAGGCTGAAAAGTTCAGGAAGCATGGCGCCAGCATCTGCTCCGCTTCTGCGGAAGGCTTTTCATGCTGTGTCACAACATGGCAAAGATCAAAGGGGAAGCAGATATGTGTGAAGGAACAAAACCTATGGGTGCCCTGGCTTTACAACAACTCACTCTCCCAGGAACGAATCCAGCCTCAGCAGAGTGAGAACTCACTCACTACCAGAAGAACAGCACCAAGTCATTCGTGAGGGATCTGCCCCCAAGACCCACACACCTTCCACTAGGCCCCACCTTCCAACACCACCACATTGGGGATCAAATTTCAACATGAGTTTCGGTGAAAACAAACTCAAACCACAGCAATCGCCCTCACCAAATTCAGGTGGGCGTTATCAAATCCACTGAAGGCTTGACTACTGAAGGCTTGAATAGAGCAAAAAGGTAGAGGAGGGGAGAATTCGCTCTCTTCTTGAACTGGGACATCCATCTTCCCTTGGCCTTGGACAGCAGGCTCCTGGTTCTCAGGCCTCTGACTTAGGCTGGGACTTACACCATTGTCTCTCCTGGGTTTCAGGCCTTCAGGCTTGGACTGAAACCACGTCACTGGCTTTTCTGGTCCTCCAGCTTACAGACAACAGCTCATGGGTCTTCTCAGCCTCTGTAACTGCATAAGCCAATCCCCCAGAGTGAATCTTTCTATGTCTATATAAATCCTAAGGGTTCTGTTTCTCTAGGGAACACTGATAGCGCACCCGGTACCCGAGAGAGCGCTGCATCCCCTCCCCTCATCATGATTCCAGGCCCTCCACGCATCTGAGGAGCACACAGTCAGGTGGCACTCAAGGCCCTCCCCTCCACGCGCCCCCACAGGCCAGGGAAGTGCCGTCCGCCCACCCACTTCTCTTTGAATGGCAGCAGTATTCCATCACTCTGGCTCATCTTCCACGCCTCCTCTTCCTCACTTGCCAAATCCTGTCACTTTTCCAACAGAAATGTCTCTCCCTTCACCATTTCCTTCCTACTCCCACCTCAGGCCCCATACCCACGTTGCCAGACTTGCATCAGCCTCCTCAATCCTGTAAATGCTCCCTGTCCAACCGACCCTTCTAAAGTACAGACTGCACCGTGCACTCCTGCCCGCAGACCTCAGTGGATCCCCTTTTACACCTCGGTTCTATAGATACTCCTCGCCCCAGCATGTGAGGGCAGCCATGATGTGTCACATTCAGCCTCAACTCCTGCCTGCTCCAGGGAGGACCCTGTGCTTGGGTCACCAGGGAAGACTCTATGTACCCGGACATACGTGGCACATTGCAGCTTCCAAACCTTTGTTTCCGCTCCCCCTGCCAGCAAGGCTTTTGCTGCGGGGCCCCTCTCAAAAGTGACCTCCTTCATGAAGCCTTCCCTGGGCTCTCCCCCATCCAGCCCTCCCCAGCTGCTGCTCAGCTCCCCTTCTCCTCTGAGTCGCTCTTCCCACTCCGACTGTCACCTTGCACTTCCCCCGTGCTCATTTCATTCTACCTTGTATTGAGTTATTCGCGCAGTTGTTGTAGATGCCCCCCACACCTCCACCCAGCACAAATGATGAGCTCCCTGTGGGTGAAGCCTGCACCATCCTCATCATTGTATCCCTAGGCTATGCATACAGAGATGCTCAAGACATATCTGTTTCCTCAAATGAAACTGAACAAACCGTTCTTTAGAGGGAGCAGGCGGGGCAGGCTGCCAAGGTGTGCTGCAAAGGGCCTTGGCACTGGCTGCTATATCAGGAGCTGGCATCACCCACCCTGGAGACAGGTCTCCTCTGTCCAGCACAGCTTGGTTGTAAGTTTATGAGTCATGGTCACGAGGCCACAGCAGCTTAATGAAGGACATTTTCTATCCACACTCACATGCATGCACAGACACACAGATACACCCTAGACAGGCAGATCATTTCCCGCTTAGAGATCACAGTTAAGGCTCCAGGAGATGGCAAGAAGGGCAGAGATGTTCAGGCCAAAACCCTGCTTTGGCTTGTCCTCGCAGAGATTTGTTACCTCCCTTCTCCTTTTCCTCCTGCCTGGAGCAGGGATGAGGCAGGAAGTGGGTTAAGAAAGAGATGAGGGGCAGGAAGGTAGGGTGGGAGGTGAAGGGTGAGTGATCTGTGCCCCAGGCCTTACAGATGGCCCCATCTCCATTCTCCTACACGGTCAAGAGCCTGGACCATCTGAGACAGATGCCAGAGGCTTGAGGCCAGCCAAAGCCTTGCCACCCTGGCCTGCTCAGTTCTGACACTGTTTGTCCCTGGGGGTGGCAAGCAGCTCAGGGCAGCAGTGAGGGGCAGTGGCCCACACCATACCTGCTTCAGATCCTGCACTAGTCTGCTAGGGCTACTGCAGCAAAATTCCACAACTCAGTGGCATAAACAACGGAAATCTATTGTCTCACAGTTCTGGGGGCCAGAAGTCCAAAATCAAAATGTTGGCAGAGTTGGTTCCTTCTGAGGGCTGTTTCCCAAGAAGAAAAAAATCTGTTCCCTGCCTCTCTCCTGGCTTGTGGTAGCCTCAGGTGTTCCTTGGCTTGTAGATGGTGTTCTCTCCCTGTCTTCAGGTCGTCTTGCCTCTGTGTAAATTTGCATCTGTCCAAATTTCCCCTTTTTATAAGGACACCAGTCACGCTGGATTAGGGCCCACCCTGATGACCTCATCTTAACACTGTCATCTGCAAAGACCCTATTTTCATATAAGGTCGTAGGTACTGTGGGTTGGGATTTCAACATCTTTTTTGGGAGACAGTTTAACATATAACAGACCCCAAGGGTGAGAATCACTCCAAGTGCTTATTGTTCTGTTGAAAGAATGACTATAAAAGAGTAAATCCTTATAGGGCTGACCAGGTGCTACACACTATTACAAGCAGGTTTACCAGCACTGAGAAGTAGGTTACTTTTATTATCTCCACTTCCTACTGAGAAAGCTGAGACCCAGACAGGTTAGGTAACTTCCTCAAAGTTGTACAGTATATGAATGATAAACCCAGGATTCACACTCAGGTGGTCTTTAGCCACTACACTACAATAATCACATCATACTATGTTAGCACTTATGCCAGTTCTGGGCAGCACAGACATTATCTCATCATGACACCTAGTCCTAAATCTAGTACCTGGGTGTGGTCCACTATGACCATCAGATTGAGCCATGGAGAATTCTCACAGGGCAATTGCTCCCTGTACCCTGGCTCACATCGTCATCCAAGGGTGGGTGGTAGGCAATGACTGGGTGGGAGGAGTTCTGAGTGGGCAAGTAAAGAGTAAGGGGCATGGCGGACACAGAACAGATGGAGACCACCGCCTTCCTTTTTGAGAGCTCCCCCACTGGCCTCCCAGGCAGGCACAAGACCACATTATATCAAACCCACTGCTATGCCATAGTGGAAAGGATTTATTGATATGTCCTGTTGGCTTTTTATTCAATGGGGGAGGACTGTGGGAGAGTTGAGCATGAAAAGCCTGAAACTCACTCTCTTCAAGCGCCACAGCCATCCCTGGTGTGCTAACCACAGCCCTGGCCTGGAGCCAGCCCCTCAGCTCACGGCCTTCTCCGTAAATGTGTGTGGCTTGTTGGTGTGCTGTTGTTGTTACTGTCACTGTTGTAATAATCACATTACCCGGTGTTTCTCCCCTGGCCACTCCAGGGACAGCACAGACATTAGCTCATAATAATGCAGTCTTTACTGGGAATCAGAAAACTGTGCAGGCACTGGGACTGTCAGCTTCCTCCTGGGCAGAGGGGCCCTTGAAGGGTTCTGCTCAGCTCCTGATGCTGCCAGGCTTTCTATCCTTTCTCTCGGCAAAGTGGCACCAAAGCTGAGTCTAGATTTGGATGAGCAGTTAAAGCAGCCAGAAGCTAAAATGAACAAGATCATGAAAAAATGAGGGCAGGCACAGTGGCCAGAGGAGCTAGTCATTTAGCAGACATACCTCCTCTCGGGCTGCCCACGGAAGTCCCATAGGCAGGGAGGTAGGTTAGGGCGTTTTATACAGATTAGTACACAAATTCTCACAACAGCCCTGTGGAGTGGATATCAATAGCGCCAAGTGCTAAATGGGGACACTGAGGGTCAGATAGTTGCCATCGCTTCTCCAAGGCTCTTGTATACAGGTAGGTGGCAGAGCTGGGTTTCAAACGCAGAGCCGCCTAACTGGAATGCCCCAGCACCTACCATTAAACCACACAGCCACTGAGTCACAACTGCAGGGCAGAGGCAGTGAGCTCAGCTCATGTCTGGTGGCAGGGGGCGCTGTGACTCCCCTCCTCAACCCCAACCAGAATGCCCAGCTGTAAGGACTCGCCTCCTCCTAGACCATGGCATAATGGCTCCAGGCTGGGCCCATCAGCAGCAGGCTTGGTCTCTCTTCTCATCACGCCTTTACAGGCCATAAGGCTCCAAAAGAATCCAAGGCCTGTGGCCATTCCAGGGGAGGGGGCGAGCATGCCAATTAATGAGATGGTCCTTTCTCAAGTAAGGGAGATACAGACACAGACATAGCACCCGATAGGAGCCCAGGACTTTTTGTACAGCAGTATCTGGACACACGGTGCAGAAACTTCCCTGTTTCCCTCCTGGGGAGGAGTGTCAGGGCTGACTTCACAGACAGGAGAGACTCCCCAGCACCTTGCAGTGAGAGGACAGACCAGTTACTGGGACCACCCTGGCCCCAGGCTCAGGAGTGGGTCAGACAAGGCAGCAGCCCAAGAGGACACAGGAGGTCTGGCCTCAGTCTTGAGTCCAAGAGGCACCAGCTCAGCCCTCCCTGATTGCCGGTCCATCCCACACTCACATCCACCTCTTCCTTACTCACGCCCATGCTGGGCACGAGCCCAAGCTAGGTACAAGCTCCACTGGCTATCAGGCTTGTGGAATCCTGACCCCAGCTATAAAACCCATCCCCGCCCCACCCCTTCGGAGAAGGGGAAGCAGAGGGAAACCACTGACTAAGGGGATGTGATTCTGTGCCGTGGGAGGTGGGAAGTTTCTCTCTTTCCCGCATCCCCAGCTACAGCCTTGAGGCCTCCACATCCCACAGCCTCCTTCCCAGATCTTCAGGCGCCTAGGACTGGGCACCTTCTGCATCCCACAGCTAGAAACTGGGTCCTGATGGGAGAGAAGAGGGGATGCAATGCCATCCTCAGGGGGCTCTCAGACTAAGGAGCAGTACCCGTTTCTGTCCTCAGAGTTCCCAATCTGCTGGGGACAGACAAGCCCCTGCCCTCAAGAGCTCCCTGACACCATTTTAAGAAGACCTGTCACCAAGCCCCAAGGCAGAAGGGCCCCAGAGGACAGGGCCCGGCAGCTGACAGTCCCTCTGCAGTAAGAATCCAGTCCCAGGAGCACAGTGTCTTCCTGAGGCAGAGAAGGGTTCTCGGGTATGAGGAAAGAAGGGCAGGGGAGGGTGGCCAGCTCAGGGGGAGAGCATAAGGGGCCACCCCAGGACTCAGCCCTGACACAGCACCTGCTCAGGCCCTGGTGTCCTTGGAGTGGCAGGGAGCACCATTCCCATCTCTTCAACACACAGGCCAACGCCCTGAGAGAGGCCTCGGGCAGCCTATGGCAGAAGGTCCCGCTTTTCATCCTGTCCTCCCTGTGGTTCCATGCCGGCCTTTGAGTGTCCCAGTGCCGGGTGTGGAAGAAACATGGTGAGGCCACCATCCCAGAGCAGATGGCTGGGCCTGAGACAAGGAGACTGGAAGCCAGCATGAGGATTATCCCACGGTCACCCAAGCGTCTGCGCCGTGCACACGCACATGGGACTGTGGGGGCCAAGGGGTGGCCATTGGCCCTGAGATGGAATGGTGGGCGGGGCTGGGCACACGCTGCCCCTCCGCTCAGGCCTATGCCTTCCAATACTCTTTGATCTCAGATGCTGAGACAGACCCAAGCCTGCTCCTTTCACGAGCAGAGTCCAGGGCTGTCCTCACTAGGCTGGGAGCTCTCTGAAGGCAGGAGCCAAGTTTCCTTCCTCTAGAAAATGGGGGTTTGGTGGGGTCAGGCAGAGAAGCAGACCTTGGGGCCTCCCCAAGGGGAAGGCGAGCGCTCTCCTATATCCTAGCAGGGGGCGCTCAGAGGTCCCAGTTCCCCATGCCAATTTCCCTGGAAAGATGGTCCAGGCAGAATGCACAGTCCTCTCACATGAGCCCTTCCCAGGGCTGAACACCTCTGAGGGCTAGAACAAGCACAGCGAGGCCTTTGGGGCTGGGGGCGTTTCTGAGGAGGCAGCTGCCTCCTGCCACCCCAACAGCCCTTCCTCCAGTCTTACCCAGGATGACCGTCCTCCTGATGGCTTCTCCTTCTCCACCCCATGATCAGCCTGGCGAGTACACGCTGGCTTTTCTAACGGGTTCCAGGTTTGAAGTGTGTATGTGTGCATGTGTGTGTGTGCGTGTGTGTGTGTGTGCATGCGCATGTCAGTATGCCTGTGTGCCCATCTGTCCTGGGGAGCAATAATAGTTAATAAATAAGTGAATGGCAAAAATAGCCTCAAAGGAGCTGACAGGCAGAAGGCCAGAGAGGCCGGGCGTGGGGCCAGCACCCTGAAATGCCAAATGTTAATTTAGCCAAAAAGAAAAAAAGGTCCATTTCGAGACTGACTCCTTCAGCCAGGGTCAGGGTCTGTTGTGACTTCTGGTGCACTGGCGCAGCCCCTCCCCAAGCGTACTGAGTGCAGCCCAGGCGTGAGTGGCCCCTCTCAATGTTAGGGTAACTGAGCGCTGCAGAGAGGGGCCCATCCTGGTGCACACAAGGTGATGGATGGGCAGGAAGCTGGCAGACCGCTTGCCAGCAGTTCTCCAACCATCCACCCAGTTGGCCAGCCCTGTGTCCACAGGTCCAACCAGCCAGAGGAATGTTCTGGACATCATTACCACCTCACACCCCAGGCATGGGTCCTGCCTCACCTAGACACTCACTCGGGGGAAGGGGATCGGGCTCATTGTCTCTATTATCTCCAGCCTTCGCCATATCCCTCGGGTGTCACATTTGATGTCTCAGGCCTTTGCCATGCAAGGCCTTCTCTGCAACAGGCCTCACAGGCCCACAGCTCTCTCAGCACTGAGGCCTCTGGTGGTCTGTGGGTGGTATCATCGTGCTCCACTGCATGCGTGCATGTCTTATGAAGTTACAGAAGGAAGTACATCTGGAAGAAGCAGCTATATGGCTTTCCTCTCTGTCCCAGTGGCCCCAGCCCTTTCAAAACCATGCGCAGCTTATTGACCAGATCCTCTGGAGCAGTCCCCAGAAGGGATGCTGGTTACAGGGCTGACCTCGCCACAGCCTCCCTCAGCTGCAGCCGCCCCCAGATTCAGGAGGATCCCAGCCCACCCCCCAGTTCACACCACTCACCCCAGGGAGCTCTGGCCCCAGCTCACAAGCTGGTCTCAGTCAGGTTCTGGGGGCAGCCTGGCTCCTGGAAGGTCTGTGCCGGTCACTTGGTGGCCAACAGCCAGAATAAGGACAGGGCCAGGGGAGGGTAAAACCCATGATCCAGGACCTAGCTCTTCTTCCACTTCTTTTTGGAGGCAGTGCAGTTTTCTTCTCGCCTGTTTACTGCCATCCAAACATACAGGCAGTCCAGAGAAACACAAGCTCTCCTGGAATGTGTGGGAATTTAAAAGTACAAACCATCCACATCTGGGACAGACCCCGGGTCATTTATTGAGGGCTTTGTACAGTCCCTGTGCTAAGTGCTCTGCCTATATCATCACACGTAATGCTCCACACAACCCTCTGGGGAGCAGGCATCATGATATCCCATTTCATGGAGGAAAGCACTAAGGCCCAGAAAGGGCAGGGAGCTTGCCAAGGAGAAACACCCTGCAGCATGGGGGTGGACAGCAGTGAACAGGATGAAGTTCCTATGTGTAGGAGCTGACATTCTTTTTTTTTTTCTCTTTTCTTCCTTTTTTTTTTTTTTTTTTCAGAGTCTCACCCTGTCGCCCAGGCTGGAGTGCAGTGGCGTGATCTTGGCTCATTGCAACCGCCCCCTCCCAGGTTCCAGTAATTCCCCTGCCTCAGCCTCCTGAGCAGCTAGGACTACAGGGGTGCGCCACCAAGCCAGTCTAGTTTTTTTATTTTTAGTAGAGACAGGGTTTCACCATATTGGTGCAGACTGGTCTCAAACTCCTAGGAGACCTCAGGTGATCTGCCTGTTTTGGCCTCCCAAAGTGCTGGGATTATAGGCATGGCCACTGCGCCCAGCCAGAGCTGACATTCTAAAGAGGCTATGGATGGAAGGAGGGCAAGGAATAAACAGAAGAGTTAAGTATATACTTTGTCAGGCAGCCCCTGAGAAAGGAAGCTATATGGAGGTTGGCACAAGGAGCCTGTAGGAGTGCCAGGAGCTCTGCTGGGGCTTGGGGTGCCCTAGACACCAGGGTCCAAGGAATGAGGTCCTCAGAGGCACCCAGTGGGGACTGGCAAGAGTGTGGGCTCCCAGGTTTCAGAGGGAGGAGAAGCTAGGAGGTTGACTCTTCAGGTGCTTAACACCTGGATGAAGGCAGAGCCCTGGGAATTTGAGGGAAGGAGGCTGATATGGGATATTTCAAGCCCAGGAAGAGGAGGAAGGCCTTTGGGATCCATCCAAGTCCCCTGGGGGAAGAGGTGATATCTGGTTCCCCAGAGGCTGGAGAAGATCTCCTGATTGGGGGACATGAGGGACAAGTTTTAGCGCCATTGGTAACCAAGGTAGGAAGACACTAACAGATGCCCAGGGGCTCCCTGTGGCCCTAGCCCTCCAGCTCCCTTAGTGGGCCTCTTCCAGCCTCCCTGGACAAAGGCAGCAGCCACCACACCCATCACTGGCCTCCAGGCTCTCCCTCTGTAGACCACCTCCATGCCCTAACGCTAGAGCCACCTTTCTAATCACAGGTGGGACCATATCTACTTACTTTTCTGCACACAGCTTTCTAGAAATCTCCTTTCCCTCCAAGAAACCCAAATGTATTGGTGCGGACGTCTATACACTTCCCAACCCAGTCCCACTTCCCAGCCAGCCTCGCCTTTACCACCATATTCCTTGGCCACTCTCCCTGGCCCCTAGTTTAGTTTCTTGCCTCCATGCCTTCGCTCCTGCTGTTCCCTGTGTGAGGGCTGCCCTTTCCCATGTCTCTGCACATGGAAACCCCTATTCATTCTCTAAGCTAGCTCAGAGAACATCTTTTTTGGGAAGTCTCCTAGGACCCTCCACTGGACTTGGGAGGTGGTGATGTATAAGAGACCAGACCCCAGAGCCAGGCTGCCCAGTTCCTTGTGTGAGCTTGGACAAGTTACTTAACCTGCCATACTCAATGTCCTCATCTACTAGATGTGGGTGACAATATCAGTGCTTACTTCATAGGACTACTGTGGAGATTAACGGAGTGAACAGAAGTACTTAGAACGCAGCTTGACACAGGTGACAATATTTACAGGTTTGCTGTTGAGGACAGGGTCTGTGGCTTGTTCGTCTTGGTTTCTCGGTGCCTAACACATGGTAGATATTTGTTAAATAATTCAGTTCAACAATCATTTAACACCAGCACCTAGGCAAAGAGAGAACTGATAATAACAAAAATAAAGTCAAGTTAGGGATGATGAGGAATTTTGTTTAGAGGCATGCTCGGTTCAAGCAGATGGAGGGACAGTGACTAGGAGGATCAATGGACAGGGACCCATGTCTGAGGTCGAGTCTAGAAAGAAATATTTGAGAACCATGCACCACCCGGCCTTGTTGACTATCTGCTTCTCCAGGTTTGTAGTACATTCATCCCCACAGCACTCCCTGTCCCTGGAGTACAGTCCCTTCTTATTTGAACAAGGGCACCCTTTATGGCACACACAGGCAGGACCTTCAGGAACCGTCTGATCTTGCTGTACAGACAAGGAAACTGAGGCAGTGGTGGATGTCTTCTTGCCAGGATTTTTGTGCCTGCAGTCATGCACTGTAGTGTAACAATCGGTGTCCCTGCAGTCACCTGAAAATCCCTTTGTCTGCCTCCTCTCTCTGGCTGTTGACATATGTTCTGCAACCAGGCTACTTCCTAGCTCCTGCTCTCTGGATTAGAGTGTCTCCATCTCCTGGCTCCCTTGCTTCCTTCAAAGCCTCCTCTAGCTCTGTCTTCTGAGAATCACCAGGCATAGGCTCAGCAGGAAGTTCCCCTCCACTCTCAATGTAACCATCATATTGTGCCCTTCCTGAGCCCACCTCCTGGTGCAGTGAACACAGAAACTTCTGTCTCTCAGAGGGGCCTGCCACTCCCCATCACTTCAGGGAAAGGAGAAGCTGATAACTTCAATCTATTCTCCCCCTGGGAAGAGCACTGGATGGTAGAACTGCATCCCCAGGGCACATGCCTCTAATTTGGAGGGGGGTGCCTATTTGGGATACAGATTCCTGGGCTCTACTGCAGACTCACTGGATCAGACTCTCTTGACAAGGGGCCCAGGAATCAAATTTTTAAACAGAGTTCCTGGGGAATTCTTGCACACCCACGTTTGTGAGCTACTGGAGTAGTGGTTCAGAGTGCGAGCACTGGAGCCCCATCATATCACTTTTTAACTGTGCAACCTTAAACAAGTCACTTAGCTTCTCTGAACTTCAATTTCCTTATCCATAAAAGGTTCTCATCTGAAGAAAAATAAAAAGACAATACCAACCTAATGGGAGATTATGAGGATCAAATGAGCTACTAAGGGTTCAGCACCGTGACTGACACTCTGCGCGTCATAAATGGTAGGGACTGGCAATATTTGTATTGCCTATTATTTTTAGGCTGGGCATCTCCTAAAAGTAGATTTCCATCAGACTGAACATTCTGCAAAGGCAGGGACAAAGCCTCCCGTTTCCTCTCCATGCCCAGAGCCCCAGGGGCTCATTAGGAAAGTGCACAAGCTGCTGCATGGAAAAGAAAGAGCTGCTGTTCCCAAAGACCACTAGATGCCATGGTCCCCACACCTGGCTGGCTGTTAGGATACTTCCAAATCTAGAGGGGACCCCAGAGAAAAGGAGGATCCCCCCAACCCTGCCCCAGTGAGTATCTGTGCTCAGCCCCCTCATCTGAGACCACAAAGCCTGCCTCTCCTCAGAGCAGAAGGCAAAGTAAGTTCCCTCATCTCAGGAGCACGGCCCACCCACCCCCACCTGCCAATCACGCAGCATCCTGAAGGCTTCTTCACTGAGGGGGCTCTGGAGTTCACAGAAACACAGAGGCTGCCACATTCACAAGTGACAGAGCAACAGAATGATAGCAACAGAGCGAGGCACCTTCCTCTAAAACCACCTGATGGCCCATCCTCAAGAGGGCAGGGGACAGGCATGGTCAGGGAACAGCAGGTGGAAGAGTATGGGCTGCACATGCACCATCAGAGTGGCATATCCCACCTGTGTGGCCGGCCCAGACTTCTCAGCTTCTGAAAAACCCAAGACTCTGAGCAACCGCACTCTGCTGGGGAAGAGGCTGCCCCACCCCATACCCACGTTCAACCCCAACTGTTCCTCCCCAGCTCACCCGCCCCAACGGCTGCCCTGGGGGTGGGGTGTGGAGACCCAGCAGGAAAGTCAGCGGGGGCAGCTCGGCCTGGGTAGGGAGTGAATACCGGCCTCAGCCCTTCTCCCACCTCTCGACAAAGCGTGCAGGTCAGCATCTCCTCCATTCCCCCACGCCCTCAGCACAGCCTCCCACATCTGCCCACGGCAAACACAGAGAGACCCTCTTCCTGCCCCACAAAGGAACCTAGAGGAGACCCAGGGAACACAGGATGAGCATTCCATATCTTTCAGTTCCCTGAAGAGAAATTAGACCTGTTCCTTAAGTCCCAGACTGAGGGTGACTTCCAGAAGACACAGAGGGAAAGCAAAGAGCAAAAAGACTGTGGGGAATACAGGCCGGACTCAGCCTTACAGATCTGGACTCACAGGGACAGGCCTCGCCTAGACACCATCGCATCCTCCAATGTGGCTCCCCACCACCCCACAAGCTCGCCTGGCTCCCGGACACCCCAGGATGGAAGCAGAGGCTGACACCACTTCAGGCCCAGCAGGAGTTCCTCACAGCACCGTCTGCCAGTGAAATCACCCTGAGGCCTCGGAGGAGGACCGAAATCAGCCCCACAGGCGTCAGGTGGGAAAGAAGCAAAGGCAGCAACACCCCGCACAGGGAAGATGTCAGATGGTGACTAACGGGCTTTTCTAGGCCATTGTCACCAATGCTGGAGAAATATTCCACTTTAAAAATAAGTGTAAAGCAAAATCCAAAATTAACTCTCCCCAGATAACCCCTTTCCAAAGAAAGACCACATCACAATCCACATGTGGTCATTCGTGGAGGATTTAACCTGAGGACATCTCCCTGTCCTGGCTAGGGATGCTTCCCAGGCCCCAGGTCCCAGCCCCACAGCTGGTGCCTGCCAACCTTTTCAGTCCTCAGACAGACCCCAGCTTCATCTGCTTCTCTGTTCTCCCAGAGCCCGGACCTGCAGCAGAAGGGTCCTTGCCCTTCTTGCCGTGATCTAAAGGTGCTAGAAATTAACTGACCACACAGAGGACAGGAAGGAAATCCTCTGAGGGTACAAGCCCCATCCTTTCCTCACCCTGCACATCACCCTTCTTTACTTTCCTAGTCTTGGCCACATATGCTAATAACAAACGCATATGGGGAGTTGCCAGCTATATAATTCCGTGCTTCTCATGAGCTACAGAGGTGAAGAAAAAGTACTAGTGCTGGACAAACACTGCTATCTACCTGTTGAGTAACCTGGAACAAATTCATTCATCCAGCCAGCAGCTATTTATTGAGCATCTACTACAGACACTTCTAGTTTACAGTGGAGTCAAAGAGAAACTCACGAAGACTAAAGAACACTGCTGAGGGTTTTAAGGCCACAGGTGTTTATACAATTTCTCCCTAATCAAAAGTGAAATATCATATCCTCCCTACTCAGGAGGTTGGGGCAGGAGGATCACTTGAGCCCAGGAGCTCAACACTGTAGTGCACCATGATCGTGCCTGTGAATAGCCCTGTACTCCAGCCTGGACAACAGAGCAAGGCTCTCTCAAAAGAAAAAAAAAAAAAAAAAAAACAAGGAGGAAAGAGCTAATAGAGTTAATATTTGATGGATCAATAGGCATTTGTTTGTAGCTAACAAGCCTTCAGGAATGTTCAGTGAGGTTTGCTGCTCTGCTAAGATGGTCAGTTTATCAGCCATGTGTAACAGTCATTTCCCAAAATATTCTTGCAGTTATTACAGCACTGCACTAAGCCATTTATCTAGCCACATTTGGGGTTAATTGCTGGTGATAAGAGCAACATAAATATACTAAGCCACAGCCTTGCCTGACAAGGTTTTTATACCAACCACCAACCAAGTTTTCTTCCCCTCTTACACGCCTGCAATCATTTTTAGTGGCCATCACTCCTACTGAATCACCACAATAAACCCTTTAGATATAAACAACTTGCCTTTCAATACAGCCATAAATCATACTCGGTGTCATCACATGACCCCTCCACTGATGAGGGAGGCTGAGGGCAGTAGTTCTCAATCCTGGTGCACATCAGAATTACCCAGAGTGTTACAAAACGCTGATGCCCAGCCACTGTCAATGTGCCTGGGCACTGGGATTAGGTGAAAGCTCCTTGACATGCCTTTACTTCCCACACCTTAAGTTCTGATGGACTCCTTGGGGTTAACCCACCCAGAAAGCCTAAGTCTCAGCCCCGGGCATTCAAGGTGAAAAATTGAGGCTGACACATGCACTGTAATACATGGCAGTAAACTACAAGGAAGTTGAAAAGGCACTGCAGGAACTGCTATTTCCTGGGACTGCTTTGAAAAGAATGAACAATCCTCTTTGGAATTTGTGTACTGATCCACACTCATATTTATTGTCCTTCAATATGCCCAGGAACTTGCCTCTTGTCAAGTCTTTGCGGTCCTCCCGCATCTTAACAGCTGCAAAGAGAGAAGTGGGGAGGAGGCAGCAGGCAGGAAAAGACACCAGAAGAAAGATTCGAGAAGGAACCGGGTGGAGGGAGAGAAAAATGGGGCAACACAGCCCCTCCCGACATGGCCTGACAGCACAGTGGGGGATCCCAGAAAGGGAGAGGAGATGAAAACCAGTGTTTTCTATTTTTTGTTTTACTTATTTTTATTATTTTTATTTATTTTTTAATTAAGCAAGGTCTTGCTCTGTGCCCAGGCTGGAGTGCAGTGGCGCAATCACAGCTCACTACAGCCTCGACCTCCTGGGCTCCAGTGATCCCCTTGCCTCAGCCTCCTAACTGGACCACGGGTACATGCCACCATGCCTGGCTAATTTTTTCATTTTGTGTGGAAACAGGGACTTGCTATGTAGCCCAGGCTGGTCTCTAACTCCTGGCCTCAAGTAATCTTCCTACCTCTGCCTCCCAAAGTGCTGGGATTATAGGTGTGAGCCACTGTACCCAGTTGAAAACCAGTGTTTTCTAAGGCAGAGCTCAGGCACAAGGAAGAGAAGCAGAGCTCTGGTAGAGGAGATGCCAGCCCAAGGAAGAAGCACCCAGAGGGACCCCTTCCTGCCAACGTCAGAACTCCTGTGGAACCTGAGAATGGGCACTACCTGCCTTCTTCCCACAGTGCTGGGCAAGTAGGGATCTAAAAGTCAGTAACATTCAGCAAATATTTGGGGATTGAAACAGACAAGATCCCTGCCCTCAGACAGCCAACAGTCCAGTGGAAAGACACATAAACAAAGCTACTGAGAAAAATTACAAACCAGCAAAGTGCTACAGAGAAAAAGAAGGGGATGTTTCTTGGTGTCAGATGCCACAAAGGCAGGCAGGGCCCCAGAGGAGTGCAAGCCCACACTGCTCACCCAGGGTTCAGCTCAGGCCCCTGTCCCTCTGCAGCCTGCTCAGCTGAGGTGCCAGAGCCAAGACACTTCCAAGCTGGCATCACCTACAGGGAGCCAGTCAAGGGGGCAGATGGATTCCTTCCACTCAGCGTGGTGAAATGCTTACAGGAAAGGGATTTGGCCAGAGGAAGACTGGGGACTAGGGCACATTAAATGAACAAACAAACAGCCTTCCCACCCCCAAAAGAAAATGTGAAAATATAATCTCAAAGATCTACTTAGCAAATGAGTTTCATTTTCCTTTAGCTTTCTTAAGAAGAGTGACAGGAACAGAACTGAATCTGAAGCACAGCTCAAGGATACTGGGGTATCTCTTAGGGTGTTGATGGTGCCGGGGAACTGGGCTTTAGAGACACCCTAGAAACGCTCTAGTAAGCACTAAGCTCTATCTACTGAATGCTACTCAACAGAGAGACCCCGGGTCCGACTTCCAGGGCTGTACCAAGAGGTGATCCTGATGGGTCCCCAGCAGGCTCCTCCCTTCCCTCCCCGTCTCACTTATGCCACCAGAAGACAGGCTGTGCGGCAGCCTCACCCCAGAGGTGAGCAGTCGTAACATCACTTCTGATACCTCTTCTGGGTCTCAGTCCCTACTCAGTCATCCATAAAACCACTCAGGAGCTCTTCATAGGTAAACAGTTGATCCCAGCTGCCCCCTAAACAAACACTTCAGCACAGCACCAATGACAGCTCAGGAAATGACAATCCATTTAATGCCCATCTGAACCAGACACCATGGGGAAAGGAAGGCCGTTACAAATAAAAAGCCACGCATTCCGAAACCAAACGGAGACAACTGCCTGAGAGCAGCTGGGCCCTCCACACAGCTTCTGAAAGCACCACAGGGAGGACCTAGCACTGCCCTACCTCTGAAAAGAGCACTGGGTTTGGAGTCAGAGATCTGAATTTGCACAGCAGCTCCAAAGTTAACTAACTAGCAATGTAACCTGAATGGGGTCAGTTCACCTCTTTGAGCCTCTTATTTACTCCTCTCCAAAACCACGTCGGCATCATACGTCTGTAACCCGCCTCACAGCTTACAGAGTGCTCTCACCTGCATTAAGTTGGGGCGCCCAGGAACAGATCCAGTCAATCAGGAATCTATCACCCCCAGTGTATACAGGAGAGAAAAAGGACTGAAAAGAGGTCAGGGCAGGGCCAGGTGCAGTGGCTCACGCCTGTAATCCCAGCACTTTGGGAGGCCGAGGTGGGCAGATCACGAGGTCAGGAGATTGAGACCATCCTGGCTAACACGGTGAAACCCTGTCTTTACCAAAAACACAAAAAATTAGCTGGGTGTGGTGGCGGGCGCCTGTAGTCCCAGCTACTTGGGAGGCTGAGGCAGGAGGATGGCGTGAACCTGGGAGGCGGAGCTTGCAGTGAGCCTAAATAGCTCCATGCACTCCAGCCTGGGAGATAAACTCTGTCTCAAAAAAAAAAAAAAAAAAAGAGGTTAGGGCCACTCCACCAGGATTACACAGTCAGGGCTGCTGTCTTCTGGGCCTCCAGGCCCCAAAGCCAATGGTTATCTCGTTTTAACACGTCACCTCGTCAGAGCTGCCATGAGAAGCAAACGAGATCATACATAAACAAGTCCTTTGTCACCTAAAAAATGCTAATTAAATATAAAGGTATTTGAGCCTTTTGGCTGGTATTTGAGCCACTGTCTAGTCCAGGTCTCAACCCTAGGAATGCCCAAGCCTCATCCCAAGAGTTAAATATAAATAATCTGGGGTGGGCCTTGTTAAGGTATAGTTTTAAAACTCCCCAGGGGATTCAAAGGTGCACCCAGGATAAGAAATCTCCGATCTATAGCCCTACTTTCCCCTTCCTCGCTCCATCACTCATACACCCACCCTAACCCTAACCCTAACAGACCATGCAGGATGACACAGGGACCCTCAAGAGGACCTGGGCCTAGGACTCCCGCTAATATGTGACAATCCCCTCTCTGGCAAGGGCCATGTTTCACTCCTTTGGGTATATGCCACGCACAGTAAGAGCTTAATAAGTGAGTACTGAGGCTGGGCGCAGTAGTTCACACCTGTAATCCCAGGACTTTGGGAGTCCAGGGTAGGCAGACTGATTGAGGCTAGGAGTTTAAGACCAGCCTGGGCAACATAGTAAGACTCCATCTCTACAAAAAATACAAAAATCAGCTGGGCCTGGTGGCACATGCCTGTAGTCCCAGCTACTTGGGAGGCTGAGATGGAAGAATCACCTGAAGAGGTCAAGGCTGCAAAGAGCCGTGATTGCACCACTGCACTCCAGCCTGGGCAACAGGGCAAGACCCTGTCCCAAAAAAATAAATAAATATGTAAGGGAGCACTGAATTGAACTCAGCTGAGCTTTAGATGCTTGAGCACGGTGGTCTGGGCTGGTTTCATTGTAGTAGTGCCAAAACTAGAGAAATGCTGAAGAGAGACTGCCTCCACAGACGAGGTCCCTGCAGACTTCAGTAGAAGAAGATTTAACCAATGACTGAGTCCTCCACTGACTGAGAGATGTCACAGCCTCTCCAGGAAGCTGGCAGACCCTTTAGTCAGCACATAACTTCTTTCAGAACCTGCATGAAATGCCCCAAATCAAGGGTCCTTGTTTCTCATACTCAGAAAACCTTTTTTTTAAGACCACAAGTTCTGCTGCCACCTTACAACAGCAGCTTAGGAACCTGAAGACAGGTCAGAGTATAAATGAAGAAGGGCCCAGAAAGCCACACATTTTTAAGAAGTAAAAATTCAGCTGGGCGTGGTGGCTCACACCTATAATCTGAGCACTTTGGGAGGCCAATGCAGGTGCATAGATTGAACTCAGGAGTTCAAGACCAGCCTGGGCAACGTGGCAAGATCCCCTTTTTTTTTTTTTTTTTTTTTTTTTATATTTTTCTGAGATGGAGTCTTGCTCTGTTGCCCGGGCTGGAGTGCAGTGGTACAATCTCAGCTCACTACAACCTCCACTTCCTGGGTTCAAGCGATTCTCCTGCCTCAGCCTCCCGAGTAGCTGGGACTACAGGTACGTGCCACCACATCCGGCTAATTTTTTGTATTTTTAGTAGAGACGGGGTTTCATTGTGTTAGCCAGGATGGTCTCCATCTCCTGACCTTGTGATATGCCCGCCTCAGCCTCCCAAAGTGTTGGCATTTCAGGCATGAGCCACCATACCTGGCCAAGACCCCATTTTTATTTTAAAAATTGCCAAAAATGGCTGGGCATAGTGTTGTGCACCTGTGGTCCCAGCTACTTGGGAGGCTGAGGTGGGAGGATTGCTTGAGCCCCAGAAGCAGAGGTTGCAATAAGCCAAGATCACACCACTATACTCTAGCCTGCGCAACAGAGTAAGACCTTGTCTCAAAGCAAAAATTTAAAAAAAGTAATTTATCTTTTAAAAAAACTGTCTTTTGGCTGGGCATGGTGGCTCATGCCTGTAATCCCAACACTTTGGGAAGCCAAAGCGGGCAGATGACCTGAGGTCAGGAGTTCAAGACCAGCCTGGCCAACATGGCAAAACCCCTTCTCTACTAAAAATACAAAAATTAGCCAGCCATGGTGGGGCATGCCTGTAGTCCCAGCTACTTGGGAGGTTGAAGCAGGAGAATTGCTTGAACTCAGGAGGCAGAGGTTGCAGTGAGCCAAGATCATGCCACTGCACTCCAGCCTGGGTGACAGAGCGAGACTCCATCTCAATAATAATAATAATAATAATAATAAATTTAAAAATAAAGTAAAAACTGTCTTTTAAATTTCATATCATTCCTCAAGTCCAGCAATCAATCAGCTGTTGATAAGCACATGCTATCAAATGGAAGAGAGAGGCCCAAGACAGGGCCAGGGATCCAACTCTGCCATGGAGGTCTGCACTTTATGCATTTTCGTTCTTAGTAAGCAGCCTCCCCACCCCACTGGTGTTCAAGTCAGACCCGGGTTAGGATGCAGGCTTCTCCACTTTCTGTTTGGATTCCCCTAGAAAAAAGCCCCTGAGACAAGGATTTGAGTACAAGAGACTTTTCTGGGAGGTGAGCCCGGGAAACATTAGGAGGGGAGGAGGGGAGTGAGAAATGAGAAAGGAAGGAAAGAAAGCCCCCAAAAAGAAGAGTGTTATCAAAAGCCTGTAACCACTGTGAGCCATTAGAGATTAATCCTTCCAGACAGTTCTAGGAGACGATGCAGAACACCAGCCTCAGAATAGGATTCCCCCAACCCCGAGGTCAAACGAGCTGGGGCGTTTGTCTGCCAGTGCCAAACAGCCACTGGTTGAAGGCTGCTCTCAGGGTAACTCCCTGGCACTTCTGAACTACCCTATCCGCAGGCCCCAAGGTTTAAGGCCAGCGAAAGCGCTCAGGTGCTAGGAGCTGGAAGTCTGGCTGGTATGAGTGAAAGGTACATGCCCAGGGGATATGGGCAGGGTGCTGAACCATCTGTTACAAGTTTGCTGTGTGACCTTGGGGAAGTTACTTACCTTCTCTTATCCCAGTTTCTGCAGTGGTGTAGAATTAAAAAAATGGGGATACAAAATGTCTTCCTCATAAGGATGACATGAAGATTAGATGAGGTCATGCATGGAAGGGATTAGCCCAGTGCCAGGTTTGCAGTAAAGACTTAATATAGGCTATAGGTTATCATCAATATGCTTTATGAGCTTCCTCCTTTTGGAGAGTGGGGATGGGAAAGAAACATTTGGGGAAGGCTGATCTGGAATGGTCTAACACTACTTCCCCATGGGCAGCCACGCACTCAGTGCCTTGCTAAGAAAAAGTTCCAGAAAGACATTCAAGGGACCCCAAGCCCACCAAGGGTCATTGTGCAGACCCAACCTGTTCTGATGCATAACAACAGCAGAAAACTCCTAAAAGAAACTGATGCAAAATAAAGGAGGCATTCCCCTGGTCCCTGCCAGCCCCCTCAGTTTATTTTATAAAGGATTTCTGACCCAGATGGAGAATGAGACTTGAAAGCAGGCAGCAGGCCAATGCAGTCTAAGCAATCTCCTTCCTGAGGGAGGAAAGCCACCAAAAAAAAAAAAAAAAACCCATCTAGATGCCTTCGGGTAGGCCTGGCCCAGAGGCAAGGGGCTAGATTTTGAGAAACTTCAAGGCTCCTCCCAGCCCTTGAAGAAGTGCGTCCTAAAGTTTGTCCCAACAAACACTAATGCCCTCCCCACAATAGGTTCCTTCGGAAAATGGTGCTGGAGTCAAATGTGTTTGAAAAAGGCTTCATGCCATATCCCCCTCTTGGCAAATTCTTATACCCATTACATATTAAAAGCTTTAATGTCCAAGAATTCTGTTTAACCCAGTATTTCCTAAATCTATTTGACACAGACCGTATATGTGTAAAACAGTCCCCCTCTAACCTCAGTTTTGCTTTCCGCGGTTTCAGTTACCCACGGTCAACCATGGTCTGAAAATATTCACTGGAAAATTCCAAACATAAGTAATTTCTAACTTTTAAACTGTGCACCATTCTGAGTAGTGTGATGAAACCTCCCTGTCCTGCTTCGTCCTGCCCAGGACATGAATATCCCTTTGTCCAGCAGATCCACGCTGTGCGTGTTACCTACCCCCACCCCATAGCCGGCTCAGTTATCAGATCAACTGTCACAGTACTGCAGTGCTTAAGGAACCCTTGTTTTACTTAATAATGTCCTCAAAGTGCAAGCGTAGTGATGCTGGCAGTTTGAATATGTCAAAGAGACGCTCTAAAGCACTTTCTTCCTTTCTTTTTTATTTTTTTGAGACAGGATCTCTCACTTTGCCACCCATACTGGAGTACAGTGGCATGACCACAGTTCTCTGCAGCCTTGACCTCCCAGGCTCAAGAGATCCTTCCAACTCAGCCTTCCAGATAGCTAGGACTATAGATGCGTTCCACCACACCTGACTAACCTTTTTAAAAAAATTTTTGTAGAGACGGAGTCTCACTGTGTTGCCCAAGCTGGTCTCAAACTCCTGGACTTAAGCAATCCTCCCACCTCAGTCCCCCAAAGTGCTGGGATTACAGGCATGAGCCACTTTGCCTGGTCCCACTGTGCCCAGACCCTAAAGTGCTTTCTTTAAGGGAAAATGTAAAAGTTATCAATAAGGAAAGAAAAAAATCGTATGCTGAGATTGTTAAGATCTACGGTAAGAACGAATCTTCCATCGGAAACTGTGAACAGTATATCGTCAAAACTGTTCTATTTTATTATTAATTATTGTTAATCTCTTACTATGACTAACTTATAAACTTTATCACAAGTATAGATATACAGGAGAAGAACATAGTGTTATGTAGGGTTTGGTACCATCCGTGATTTTAGGCATCCACTGGGGGTCTTGGGTTGTACCCCCCTCGGATAAGGAGGGACTACTATATGTGAGACATCTACGAACAGCCCTCCAACGGGCACATTTAGTGCGAGAGCCTGGGCTGAAGGCGGTCCTCAGAGCCACAACCCATCATCTTTGCAACCCCATGGCCTAGCACAGTGCCTAGTGTAAGGTAGGCACCTAATAAATGATTATTATCTGAACAAATAGGGAGAAGGCTGAAAGAACGACTTAATGATGGTTTTCAAATCTGTGAAGTGATATAGTATCAGCAGTGCCAGGCAACAGCTCTCTGTTTCTAAGAAGGCACACATTTTAAATTGCAGCAGGAGGGATTTTGGAAGCCCTGCTCAGAGTTTAGGATTACAACCCACCAAAATAGGCTTCCAAGCCGAGCTGCGTCGCTTCCTTCTGTGGAGGTGTTGGTCTAGCACTTCGGCAGAGCTTAGAGTCTGCGTGCAGACGTCCACCCACCCCACCACCCATTCATTCATTAGCTTGTTCATTCAAACCCTCACTGAGCACCTACTGTGTGCTGAGCACTGATGGAGGTGAGGCACTGGGTCCCTCAGGATTTCCTCCAAAACCCAAGTGGGACCACAGTGAGTTCTGTGATAAAGCCCAGGGAGCCCTGAAGGGGAAGGGAGAGGGGACCATGAAAGTGTGAGGTCAGGAGGCCACAAGCCCAGATGCAGCAGCTCATAACCCGACCAGAGCAAGAGGCAGTGGGCAGGGAGAGGGGGCCTATTACAGTTTCACACTGACACATGAGGCTGGCCTAAAGAATAAAGCCTCTACTGTCTCCTCGTGCTTGTTTGTCTAACCTACCCCGCCCTTTCTCTTGTGACCATATCTCATTGTTCCCAGAGAACAGCCCTGCCCCCACTTCCAAGTCCCTCCCCTCTTCATACTCACAGTTCCAATCTTCTCTTCCTTTCTTTAAGGCACACTCCCCTTAGAAGAAGATAGGAATTCTTCCCTATCTCCTGTCTTGTTCCTCCACTCCCTGACTTCCTCATTCTCCACACTCTATACCATCCCTTCTAGATCTGGGATGTCTTCAGTGGTTTTCATATCCACTCACCAGACAAATGAATGAATAAACCAGAAGTCAAACCTAGGCCCATCTTTCTACTAACCTCCCCTTCAAAAGGTGAGCCACAGATTGTTTTGCCTCAAAAAGGAAGGGGGGACTGGGGCGAGGGGGCAAGAGAGAGTCCAGGGCTGAGCACCCCTCTGATCCTGTTTTACCACCACCACTATGACCCAATCGCCTTCCAGATCTGCATCTGTGCATCAGTGCACACTCACCAGCCCCACCTGGATGCCTCCCAACAAGTCTGCATGTATGCACTCATTGTGCTTCTTTTAAACAGGGGCTGAGATGGGCATGATAAGAGGACACCCTGGAGGACTTTAGGAGGTCTTGACACTCTATTGCAAGACACTGACCCACAGAATTCTGGGCTTAGGTGTAACCTGAGCAGTCTTCTTGGCCAATGATCCCAAACCTAAGAGCTGGTCACCAAAATCACCCGGGGAGCTTTGAAAACCAGCTCCAAGTTGTTTTAAATAGAGATTCATTCCTGGGCCCCACCCTAGACCTTCGGAAGTTGTACCTTCCCAGTGGGGCCTGTGTCTGCATTCTTCAAAAACTTCCCAGGTGATTATTAGAAGCCAAGGTTAAGAATCAATGATGCAGTCAGTGACCCATCCAAATTTTCACCAAGCAGTCAATTTCCTCAGTAACAAGCCAAGGAGGTGGCCATCTAGCCTCCACTTGAACACCTCCACTGACGGAGAGCTGGCTACCCAGGAGGCACCAGATTTGGCTGCCACAACCCCAATGGCTAGAAAGGTGTCATCTACCTCGAGCTGAGACCTGTCTACTACTTCCGCCCATCTGCCACAAGCCTACCCTTGGGAGCAACAGAAAATAATGTAGCCCCTCTTCTAATATCTGAAAACAGGGATCCCAGCAATAACACCTTGCCCTTCGCGTTAGGTTTTCTTACCTGATACGGTCTGCTTTTCCCCCAGCTAAATATCCTCCATTCTCTCAAATGCTCTCTCAGAAGTTTCCCCTCCCCTTACAAAACTGGTCACTCTCCTTTGAAGTCTAGAATCGGAGGCCATTGCATTTCAGACCAGGACTCAATCCTCTGATGAACTGGATAAGGCTATAAACCTAACCAAGATCCTGTGGGCCTTTTCTAACAGCCATTCCAAAATGCGGGCTCACGTTAAGCTCACTGTCCGCTAACCAGAAACCCCCAGACTTTCTTCACAATGCTGTAAAAGGAGATCTTCCCTGTCCTACATTTGGATATTGCCTTAAGAAGGGGGAAAAAAAAAAAAAAGCAGGGCTTTCCAATTTTGCAATTTTGTGTTTGGGAGAAGAATGAATGCTGATCCTGCCTTCCATGAGCCAGCTACCCTCATCCGATAAGCATGGATGAGAGGAGGATGCTAGGGCCTCACTTATGTAACTATATCCAAGGGACTTACGGGCACCATCATGTTGAAGCCCACAGAGCAAACTTTTCATTCTCAACGCAGGCTACACTCCTGGGAAACACATGACAGCAGGTTGCACCCACCACCAAGATAAAGTGAACTGAAGTAGCAGGCAGGCAGCCATGGACAGGAGGCACTCAGCAAGAGGTTGTGCCATCACGGGAGGCTCCCTCCTCGGGTCCCTGTTTGGTGACGACCAAGGTGGCAGTTCCATTCACACCTCTTGTGGGAGAGGAGGCCTGGCCCGAGCATGGGCCACCATCCTTCGTGTGCTCCAGCCACACCCTCGGACAGAGGGACTCATGGCCAGAGCTTGAATGCACAGGAGAGTTCCTGTCCAAGCCTTGAACACTGATTTTGAAACTCTCTGTGAGGTTGATGGGGTTTAACGCATCATCCACGTCCTCATTAAAGACAAACACGAACACACTGTTCTGTGCTCCCACAGCACACAGACCTCACACTCCTGTTGCAGATGAACACTGAGATTGAATTATTAACAGTGTACATTCCCACAAATACAGCAGCTGGGCACTGTGCTCCTCCGCTGAGTCTCCGCCATTCCTGAAGTCTTCCCTCAGGGATGAAGGCACTCTAGGGATCTAGAAGATGACCCCCACCCCAGCCACTTCTGCTCCCTGCAAATATCCCCTCCTAGCTTCTGGGAGAAAGAAGCGATCTAATAAACAATCAATAAATATAATCGGCAAATACAGTCAGCCTTGAGGTAAGAGAAGCAGACCCTCCTCCACTCCAAACCCAAAGCCAACCCCCAACCCCAGCTTGCTGCTGCGCTGGAGTTAAGCCTGCTGCTGAAGTTCACTGCCACCAAATTTCTCCTATCCAGAAATGCAGATGATAGGGGAAGTAATTGGTGGCAGACGATACCCAGGCCTGTGGGTGAAAGTGTCTTTCTCCAGTCTACCCAGCGTCTCACATTGGGCAGTCAGAGTGATCCACCAGACAAGCCTCTGGGCCAAGTTCCAGAGCAAGGTGGCAGCTCTTCAGCAGGGCTTACTGGGCTGGGCTGCTAAGCAGGTGGGTAGCAGGAAAGGTTCTTGAAAGAGAAGAGAGGGACTCCATGGAGTCAGAAGAGCCCCAGGTACTTCCCTGGGGAGCCAGAGGTCAAGGTCTGAAGAACCATCAAGACCCAGGACCAGAAAAGCAAATGGCCAGGGGAAGCCAAGTACCAGCCAAGAATAAATAGGACAGGCTGCCATGATCTTTCAAAGTTAACACAAAGACTTCCCAGGCCCACGTCCACCACCTGGGTCAGCCTCATACCAGATAGACAGATGTGCACATGCTCACATACACACATGCACCCCTGAACAGCCACAGCCTCGAATCTTGGTCCATATCCCTACCCCCACCCCTCACTTGCCTCCTCGCTACAGACACACGTGCTCACAGTCATAGAATTTCACCCACACAGCGCCTGTGTCTTTCTGATCACTGGAACAACTGGCGACAGTTGTAGGTTCAAACAAGCACAAAAGAAGAAATGCAGGAAATCACTGAGTGTCTCTGCAAGGGGGAGGGGGAAGCGCCTAAGAAGCTGAGGAAAGACAGGGTGGGGTGGGAGATGGGCTGTCCCACACTGCAGGGAAAACCCCTAGCGGCTCCCCCAAGCTCATGGGGATCCACGTGGGGTCAGAATCTTCTCCTCAGAAACCATATCAGGCAGGTTGAATGTGGATGCATAATAATAATATCCCATATTTGAACAGGACTCTCCACTTTTCAAAGAGCTCTTCCATCCATTATCACCTACAGTCACGCCAGACCATAAAGCTGCTCATCTCCTGGAGTGCAAATGACCATCCCGCCCCCACAGGACACAACGATGCCTTCTCCAAAATAATCGTTAATAGCTAAGCATATGTAATAGTTGTGTGAGCATGCTTGTTTTTGTGTGAGTGCGTGCAGAAGCTTTATGTAGCAGAGTGGGATACAGTCAAACAAAAATGAGGTTGCCATGGCAACAGGCTCCGGCATCATTGCAGCCTATTAACACAAGTGAGGAATGTGTTTGGCAGATGCTCCAGTGTTATTTATGGTATGGGTGTAGCAGAGGGACTTCTAACAGGCAAAGGAGGAGGAAAAAAACAACCCCGTGACGCTCCTACTATACCCCAGCGAGGAGACAGGAGACGACAGTGAGACAAGAGCACAGAAGAGGCTGAGAGGCCTCGAATGGGGAGAGAGAGATGGGAAAGCAGAGCCTGCAGGAAGGCAGCAGAGAGGCGAGGTGGGCAGACAGTAACAGGGATCAGAGGGAGAGGGAAGAGAAAGGAAGTCAGAGAGGAAAGGAGCAGGCAGAGAGAGAGAAGGAGCCGAGGGGGAGGGTGACAAACACTAGGGACAGAGCCAGAGGGACAGAGAAGGGAAGAAACACCATCCTACCAAGAGGGACTGTGGCACCTTGTGTCCTGTTCCTCCCTTGAGTCAAAACCATCAGGAGCCACTGGTTAAGAAACCAAACGCTTCTCCTAATTGGAGCCAAGGGCAGAGCCCCACACATAAGAGAGGCTGAAGAAGAATAAAATACACAGGTCAGATAATGATGTTGAGGACCTGAGCAAACGGGGAGGGGTCCAGCCTTGCAAGAGGAGCAGTGAAGAAATGCCAGTCCAGTTTACTGAGGGCCTACTATGTGCCCAAGCCACCAAATGGAGAATTCCCAAAGCCCCAACATAGGAACTGCTCATTGCCACCCATTTCCCTGGACATGTGTCTCATCAAAGAAAAGAACAAGGCATCTAATCCAAACCACTCTCACACGCCTGCTGCTCTGGAGTAACCTGAGGCAGAGGTTGATGCTGGACTTCCCCCACCAGCCAGCAGGGTTTGCTCAAGAAAGACAAATTTTATATGAAGCATAATCAAAAGGGTAAATCAAGTACAAACAAAAAAAGATACAGTTTTCTCTGAAGCCAAATAGAGGAAATGTTTGCATTCCCTTGTCTTGAACCACTCATAACAAGCTCTGCACCACTCAGAGCAGATCATATAAAGTAAGTGTAAATCCACCCAAAATCCTACAGCCTTGCAAAGGTCTAAAGACCAAAATGGGTAAAAGAAGAACAGGGCAGGAGCCAGTGGGGGTGGGGAGAGAAGGGAGAGGGATTTGCCTAAGGAACCAGAAGGGGCAGTCAGTCAGACAGACAATCTATTGCTGCAATGGTATTTTCATGCTAAGGTGGAACTGGGGTCCCCCAGGTTCAGCAACCCTTTCCTGGGATCTGACTCCAACCTCCCTCAGGAGAAACCATACCTATAGCTGTAAACAGACCTTGTGTCCCAAGTTTGGTTCACAAAATACCCTGAATTATCCTGAAAATCTCCACATGGATGACGTGCCCCTTCCTCTACAGAAAAGCTACATCCACCCAAGTCAGGAGCAGTCCCCAAAGATACAACAACCGCCTGAAAGCACGAGTCCTCGGGTCAAAAGAGTTGGGGCTTTTATAAGCACTGACAATGGTAGTAACTTTTAAACCACCACCTCTCAAAAGGCTTCTTCAAAGCTAGTCTCTAAATATTTTTTTTTCTTCTGATCTCAGATCAGAAAAAAACTTTTAACTTAGCATCAACAGCCCCACCTACTCCACTCACTGGACCCCAACTATACTGGCAAGCAGTGATTAAATTCCTACTAAGTACTCTGCACTGTGCTAGGTAAGGGTGAGAGAATGGAGGAGGAAAAACACATATACCTTGGGATTTGTGCATCCATGGAGGTTACACTGGACAGACAGCAAGACCAGTGGACACTGGAGAATGAATAAGTGCTCCACTCTGTGCCTCTGACTCTATTGTTAATCATGCAGAAGACCAAGAGACCAGTGTGGTTGGAATGGAAGGAGAAGGTTCCTTGTAGGGGTACGGCTTGGGGCAGAGAATGTTAGAAGTGGAAGGGACATAAACAATCCTCTCATTCTCTAGAAAAGGTAGCAAAGGCCCAGAGAGCTTGTGTGTCCCCTCCCTCCCAGTCACAGAGCACCTTGCAGGTTCAGCTAGAGCCCAGAGCCCTGAAACCCATAACAGTGCTATTCCCTATGGGAGAATACTGTGTCCAGGAAGCCAGGGGGCACAGGAGAGCAACTCAAGAAAGATGCGGTACTCAAGAGGATAAAAGTCTAAGGGAAGGCACTAGAAGAGGAGACATGGAGGAAAGCAATGACAATGGAAAACCCTTAAGAGGTTCTATTCGAGAAGGCAGACACCAGTGGGGGGATGTGTGCACTGGGGTCCAAGGTGAAGAGACTTGCCTGTAGCAAGGGCCCAGTGGACTCTCACAGTGGAGCAGCATGCAAACAAGCAGGTTCAGAAGCAATCATGGATGAGGACCAGGAAACCAGACCACAGGACACTAAAGGGAGATATGGTATGGATGTCAGGGGGCTCCTCTCACCCTGAGGTCAGGATGGCCAACATGCCCCTCTCCCAGAAGCCTTTAAGAGAGTCACCAGTTAACCAGGCAAAAGTTGTATTTCTTCCTGAACCTACAGTTCTAGGCTCAGCCAACAAATCCCAGCAGGGATAAAATGTCCCTACCACAAGCAATGACCAGGGGCACCCACTTGAAGGGGTCATGATGTTCAACAACAGCTTTCTGCTCAGGCCGGAAGGGGAATTGCCACCACACACATCTCAGAGGCTCCTTCCCACTTTAGCTAAGGGCAGCTTTTTGGCTTGGGGCACTTTGCTAAGTGAAACAAACTTGTCAGTCCTCCTGCAAGTTCAGGGATATCTCCAGCTTCCAAATCCCCAGACTTAGACAGGTGGCAGGCTCATGCTATCTCCTCCTTACCACTGAGCAAGCGGTGCAGGGTGTCCCCTCACCAACCCTCTATCCAGGTCTGGATTAACAAAGCAGCAGTGACACTCAGGAGGGGGTGGTTGCTAGAGGGTCCAGCCAGTTTTGTTAGAGGCCTTTTGTATATAAGAACAGAAGCTCAGGAAGAGATGGGAAACACTCCTTATCATTTTCTCCTCCAACCTTCCTTCCTCACTGCATTCCCACAGTGATGGCTACAGTTCAGTATACGTTATCTAAGGGGCAAGGAACACTGCAAACGACACAAGGGCAGTCTTTTTGTAAACGAAGCCGCTGCGGCTCAGAGCGGGGTAAGAAGCTCCCAAACAGCCTACATGGCCAAGCCCTGTCTCTCTGGCTCTTTTCACCATTCGAAAGGGTGAGGGTGGAATCCCTTTCTTTGGAGTCAAGCTGAGGCCTGCCCGCCCTGCAATCCAGCCCCGGTGGCCAGGTGGGCCCCTACCTGCTTGAGCAGGAACTGGTCCTGGGCGTTGGTGCGCAGGGCGATGACCAGGTGGAGGGCGGACAGCAGCACCCCGCTGAGCACCGCGGCCCGCATGCGCACGGGCAGCAGCGTGTAGATGGTGTAGATGAAGAACACGGTCCACCAGATGCCCTCAGAGGCGCTGCGCGGCTGCGGCAGCAGCAGGCCCACCACCTGGACGGCCAGCACCACGGCGATGAGCGCATAGCAGGCCAGGCCCATGTGGTCCTGGTGGAAGGCGGCGCGGTTGCAGAGCACAGCCATGATGAGGATGACGCCCACGGCGGCCGCCAGCACGGCCAGGTAGGGCAGCTGGAGCGGGGGCCGCGCCGCGTGGAAGGCCAACATGACCAGGCACACGAGCACCAGCACGGCCATGAGCATGGTGAGGCTGCTCTGGTTCAGGCGGAAGAAGTAGCGCTGGTACAGCCGCTCCAGTTTGTCCGACGGGAACTTCTTGGAGCGGAATATCTGCAGCAACGCCAGGCAGCAGGCGCCCAGGGACAGCACCGCGCCGGGCCCCGCGCCCGAGCCCGAGTCTGCCGAACTACCGCCATCCCCGGACTCCTCGCCGCCCTCGACGGCGCCGGCCTCCAGCTCGTCGGCCGCGCGCCCCTTGCCCCGCCGCTCCTCCAGGCCCACCTCCACCGAGCGAGGGCGCACCTCCGTCCCGCCCGCCGAGGCAGCCGCCGCCGCCGAGCCGCCGCCGCCGCCCGCAGGGGGCGCCCGGGTGCTGCCCCCGCCGGCCGCGCCCCGCCGTTGCCGGCGGCTGCCGCGACCGCAGTCGTCGCCGCCGCGCTCCTGCCAGGCGGACTTGGAGCGGAAGCTGAAGCCGAAGCCCCCGGCCAGGGGATCATCGCCACTCAGCGGAGGATCGTCGTCGTCGTCGCTGCGCCAGCGGCTGGCCAGGCGCTGCTGCTGCTGCTGCTGCGGGGTCACCGCCCCCCCGGGTTTCTTGGTGGAGCCGCGGGCAGAACCCCCGGGGGCATGGGGGTAGCCATTCGCGCGGGAATCGGCCTCGCCCCACGCCGAGCGGTGTTCGGGGCCTCCCCGGGGCGCCGGCGCCGCAGTCTTCTGCGCCGCGTAGCCCGGGGGGCTCACGCTTTTGGAGCTGGACATCCCCCCCTCGGCCTCGTAGTCTCCTTCCTCCTCCTCCCCCGGAAGCCGGGCCGGGGGTCTCCAAGGGGAGGGCGGACGGCCGAGCAGGGGGACCAGGCTAGGGTCACACGTCGAGGGCGGCCCGGGGCCCTGCGCCGCAGCGGGGCATCTTGGCACCCCCGTCCTGAGCGGAGGAGGAGGGCACAGCCCCGAGGTGAGAAGTAGCTGAGGATCCTCGTCAGAAGTCCCAGGTCCGAGATGGAGTTGCCTCCGAGGAGGGGTCGCGGGGACTAGTCGGGCTGCTGCTGCGCCGCACGCGGAGAGACGTCCGGGATCCTGGCTCGCGTCGAGCTCGACGAGGGCCGGAGTTGCGGACGAGGCGGGACGGAGCGGTGTCCTTGCGGGCGGTGCCTCCCCGGACCGGCAGTGCCCGGGCGCGGCGCTCGCAGATTCCGCCTAAGCGGAGCCCAGCTGCTCTCGGGGCTCGGCGGCGGCGAGGGAGGCTCGGCGGGGGTCCCGGCGAGGAGACACTGCGGGTGCCCTTTCCTCGCAGCGGACTGGGAGCGACTGGGAGGTGCGGGCGCCAGCCAGCATTATTTTCTTACGAGGGGTGGGGAGGTGGGATGGGAGGTGGAGAGGACGGGGGAGGGGGCGGCGGGCGGAGCAACAGCTCCGGAGCCCCGGGGGGGAGGGTCCTGGAGCCCGGGGGGGCCGTCGCCCGCATCCCCCACCTCCCGCGGCGAGAGTGGAAGCGTGGCCCCGGCAAAAGCCGAGCCGAGCCTTCGGCGCGTCCGCGCAGGGGGCGGGGTCCGGGTCCGGGACCGGCTCCTGCGGTGCGGCCCTTCCCCTCTCGCCTCCCCCTTTCCCGCAAACGGAGCGGGGCCGGCCGGGACCTGCCGGCCCGGAGAGCTGTCGCGCCCGCTTCGCAAGCCCCGAGCTCCTCGCCGCCGGCTGCGGGCCCACCGCGGCCGGTGCGGAACGACTAGGCGGAGGACGGAATCCGGCGCAGCGCTGCCGCCGTTCTGCCCCAACGCAGGCAGGCTTCTCCCGAGGAGTAAGGCATCCAGAGATCCAGGGCCGGGGCTCAGAAGCAGCCGGCCCAGAGGGGCCCGCCTGAGAGCCGCGGCGCCCGGGAGGCGCTCCGGGGGGGCCCGCGGGAGCCCGGCTCAGGGCGCGCCATGCACGCTTCGGGCCCTGCGCCGCTCCGGCCGCTCGCGCCGCTCCTCCCTTCTCGCCCGCTCGCCGCCGCCGGAGAGCCCTCCGCATCCCCTCCTCCCGCTGCCTCCCCGCCCCCCGCGCCGCCCGGGCCTCGGCTCACAGCGGCGCGAGGCCGCCTCCGCCCCCGGCCTGGCCGTGGCCCCAGCCTCGGCGCCCCGCGGGCATCCTCAGGCCTGGCCGCTGGCACCCCAGTTCCCCTTCCTCACCTAAAATTCTCGCTGCGCCCCTCCCTCCCTGGGACCAGGAGCCGCATCCAGCCTGCGGTCCCGTTACCAGACCTGGGTGGAGCGCGGTCTTCTCCCGCCCCCGGCTGGGGCTCCAGCGCCCCCAGTCCTAGCTCCCCTCTTTTGTATCCCCCTTTAATCCCCCTCCCCCCATTTAGCCCAACTTCAGCCCCAGCGCTGCGCCCCCCTTCCCTGGCCCGGCTCGATTGGCCGCTTCCGGAGCTGTCAGACTTCAGTCCGGCGCTCTTATTGGGCGATTCTCTGGCCCGGCGGCTGTGCCGAAGGAGGGCGTACCGGGCGGGGGGCGCCTGGGAAGCGACTGCCTCAAGGAGAAGGAGAACAGAGTCCCTGGAGGGGTTGCAGGGGCCGGAGAGCCAGACCCGGAAATGGACGGGGGAGATGCAGAAACAGGACTTCTGAGACGCAGGAAGACAGTGATGGAAAAGATGGTGATGCAGTGGGTGAGGCCGATGCAGCCAGGGCGGGGCGGACAGGGAGGCTTTGGTGGGTAGTTACCAGGAGAAAGCCCCACAGTCAACACTGGAAACACCTGGGTTTTATAAAGCGCTCTTTGCCTGTTCATAAAGTCTCATAAATCTCACTTGGTTCCCGTCAGTAACCCTAGGATGAGACAGGACAGAGACCGTGTAGCTATTCCCAGCTTATAGATGCAGAAACTGAGGTTCAAGGAGCTTATTCAACTTGCCACAGGTCACACAGGTCTCTTAACTTGGCACCCAAAGGTCCTTCGTCAGCGCCAGACTGCCTCCCTAACCTAACAACGTGTTAGCAGGAAGGGTGGGCACCTGAGCAAGCTGGCGTGCCCGCTGGGGGAAAGCAGGGGAAGGGGAAAATGGCTAGATACACAGCACCAGCCACAAGAGGCAGGAATGGAGAGAAGGATTCGACTGCCAGGCAAAAAGGATCTAGGCCTGTAGAATGATGTGTCTACCCGATTCCCTTTGTCCCCAAGCTGTCCTGCTGGAGTTCTGACAGTCTAAACCCTGGAGAGTGGGAGACCACACCCCTACCCAGCCTGGGGGTAAACAGCTTTTACTTTCCCCTTCATCCTCCAGCTCTCTCCTCAGAGCTTCCGACAGGGAGCCTAGAGGTCTAAGTGAGCTTCCTTCTTTGTCTCTCTGCTGGTCATCTGTGCAGACTGGAAGATAAACCTTGCCAGAGTTACAAATTGGGAGCAGAAAAATTCCAAGAGGTCAGAATAAAATAACCCTTGAGTAATCCAGCCTTTGAGTATTCCACTATTAGCCAAGTTGTAAAAAAACAAAAACAAAAAAACAAAACAAACATGAACTTAGTCAATAAAAATTCTAGAGAACCCTCCATGTACAAAAGCACTGCGCTAGTTGGTACCAGGATGGAGACATGACCAAGCTCTACTGGGAACAAGTCAGGGATGCAGAAGAGCTAGCCACTATCTCTAGGTCAGAGCAAAGTTCTGGGTTCAATAGAAGTCCACACAGCACCTCGGGCATTCAGAGAGAGGGGGTGTCACTTCCCACTGTGAGGGCCAAAACAAGGGCCTGGAGGTCAAACCTGGGTCTAGCAAGGAAGGATGTCTAAGAAAGGGAGGATGGACTAATATTTACTTAGCAACTATTGTATGTCTGTAAACATTTTATTGTCAGATAACTATTCTGAGGAAGGTTCTCCCTACTATAAAGATGAGAAAACAGATTTAGGGAATCAAAAAGTTTGTCCAGCAGCGTGTGGTGGCTCACACCTGTAACCCCAGCACTTTGGGAGGCCGAGGCAGGCAGATCATCTGAGGTCAGGAACTCATGACCAGCCTGGCCAACATGGTGAAACCCGTCTCTACTAAAAATACAAAAATTAGCCAGGCATGGTGGTGCGAGTCTGTAATCCTACTCTGGAGGCTGAGGCAGGAGAATCACTTGAATCCGGGAGGTGGAGATTGCAGTGAGCTGAGACCACGCCATTGCACTCCAGCCTGGGTGACAGAATGAGACTCCATGTCAAAAAAAAAAAAAAAAAAAAAAAAGGTCGGGCGCGCAGTGGCTCACACCTGTAATCCCAGCACTTTGGGAGGCCAAGGCGGGCGGATCACATGGTCAAGAGATCGAGACCATCCTGGCCAACATGGTGAAACCCTGTCTCTACTAAAAATACAAAAATTAGCTAGGCGTGGTGGTGCGTGCCTGTAGTCCCAGCTACTTGGGAGGCTGAGGCAGGAGAATTGCTTGAACCCAGAAGGTGGAAGTTCAGTGAGCCAATGTCGCACCACTGCACTCTAGCCTGGCGACACAGTGAGACTCTGTCTCAAAAAAAAAAAAAAAAAAAAAAGTTTGCCTGAAGCTCACAGTTGTAGCAGTCTGCTCCGTGTATTCTACCATGCAGCAATGTAGCAGATGTGACATGGGTGGCACCCTCAAGACATAGTCAACTGCATGGACAGGGGTCACATGGCCGGAGGTATCAAGGCTATTGATCAACGTTCCATCCTTGATCCTCTCATCTTCTCATTCCCAGAGCTATCCCTAAGTCATTCCTCTTAATTTTATTCAATGTTTTAAAATAGTTGTTTTACAACAAAAGCCATGTATGATTGATGTGGAAAAAATTAAAAAGAAAGAAAACACACTCATAATCACATCACCTAGAAAGAATCAGTATTGGCTGGGTTCGGTGGCTCACACCTATAATCCCAAGTACCTTGGGAGGCCGAGGAGGGCGGATCATGAGATCAGGAGTTCAAGACCAGCCTGGCCAACATGGTAAAACCCCATCTCTACTAAAAATACAAAAATTAGCTAGGCGTGGTGCTGGGCGCCTGTAATCCCAGCTACTCTGGAGGCTGAGGCAGGAGAATCGCTTGAACCCAGGAGGCAGAGGTTGTGGTGAGCCGAGACTGCACCATTGCACTCCAGCCTGGGTGACAGAGCGAGACTCCGTCTCAAAAAACAACAACAACAACAACAAAAACCACAATATTATTGTCTTAATTTTTTTCTTAGACAATAACTGGATCTTTCACTCTACAATTAGTTTTAGAGTCTACCATTTTCTACTTAGGCAAAATACTGTGGATTTTTTTTTCATGCCAATAAGCATTCATCTACAATATCCATTTTACTGTCCAAATAGAATTCCATTGCATGTGTATAGTATAATTTATTTAACCAATCCCCTACTGTTAGGCATTTTTCACTGTCATAGCAGTTTATAAATAAAAGTTTCCACTCCTTTACTGTTATAAACAGTGAGCATTTCTGTAGATAAATTTTCACACAAGCTGGGCACAGTGGCTCAATTGGTAATCTCAGCTACTCAGGAGGCTGAGGTGAGAGGATCTCTTGAGCCCAGGAGTTCGAGGCCAGCCTTGGCAACATGGAGAGAATGCTGTCTCAAAAACAAATAAATAAAAATTTACACAAATCCTCAGGAGAAATTCCTACAAGTAGAATTGCTGGGCCCAAGGATAAGCATGTTTTTTTTCTCTAAGATATTTCTGAAATCTCTATCTTCAGCCCTTGCCTCCCTTCCCAGTTCCAAGCTTCCCTCTGGCTACTGGAGAGCTCCTCATGAATGCTCCTTGGGACTCACCAGATCCCAAATTCACTGTTTCTGAAAATAAGGTCATCTCCCAAGTAGCTTGCTCCTCCCTCCCTTTTCCTGCTGCTGGTGGAATTACCTTCACCCAAACTCCCTGATCTTAAGAGTGGTAGTCTCTTCTCTGCCCTTGTCTTTTCGCATCTGTCTCTTCTTCCACATTCTCTTACCACAACCTTCATCCAGATCATCCCCTTCCTTGCCTGGATAATTGCCACTCTCCCTCCTTGCCCTCAAATCTGTCCTACGCCTTGTCCTCATCTGATCTCACTCCCACTGAAATCATGTCCACAAAACAGCCTCTTCCTACCTGCCAGCTTTTACTGTGAGTTCACCCCCTTCCTGTCAGCCAGCCCCCATGAACTGCTCTTGTGCCTCTGCAGAGATAACCCTTTTTCCTCCACAAATCAAACTCAGCCCCTGAGGGAAGCCCTCCCTAATATCCCTCCCCTCCCTCCACCCCTTCCCCATGCCGATAGGCACTCCGTCCTCCTCTGCCCTCAGCACACCTTGCTTATATCTATTATAGCACCTGTCACATTGTATTATCTTGACTTGTTTACAGAACGGTCTCCACCGTCTGCTGAATGCCTTGAGGGTAGAGTTGCGATCTTATTCCATGCCCAGTGTTTAGCCTGGTGCCTGGCACATAGGAGGTGCCCAATAGTTGCTGGATAAACACATGGTACATCTGGGGAACGGTGAGCAGGATGGAGTCTCAGGTGTATGTAGGGGAGGAGGACTTTCAACAGTGGCTGAAGATGGACAGGTGAGTTAACTCTGGAACACAGTACAGAGGAGGTTGGGCTTCCGTTTAAAAACAATAAGGAGCCTCCGAATTTAGGGACAAAGTGTCCCGGTTCATTCTGTTTTAAGAGGCAAACTGGCTATAATGTTACTGCATTCAAGAAGCAAGATCCCTGTAATCCCAGCACCTTGGGAGGCCAGCGCAGGAGGATCGCTTGAGGCCAGGAATTCAAGACCAGCCTCGGCACCATAGCTGATAATAGTGAGACCCCATCTCTACAAAAAAATTTTAAAAATTAGCCGCATGTGGTGGTGTGCCCCTGTAAAACCAGCTACTCAGGAAGCTGAGTGGGAGGACTGCTTGAGCCCAGAAGTTCAAGGCTACAATGAGCTGTGATCATGCCACTGCACTCCAGCCTGGGTGACAAAGTAGGACCCTGTCATTGGGGGGGGGGGGAAAAAAAGCAAAATCCAAGAGTGTGGGAGACCAGTCAATAAGATATTGCAGAAGAGATGTAGATTGGGCCCAAAAGTGACCTGGTGATGGGAATAATGCCATTGGCTGGAAGAGGCCTGTGGAGGGCTGAGAAGGAAACCCTGCGGGGCCAAACCCTAGGTAAAGGAGGAGTCGTCACAGTCAGAAGAAATCAAGAAAAGCTGAGGATCACAGGAATGAAAGGCAGAGGTTTTCAAGACAAATTCCAAGGTGTGCACCTGGTATCGAAAGGATGAGGCCAGGCATAGCAGCTCACACCTTTAATTTCAGCACTTGGCAATGCTGAGGCGGGTGGATCACTTGAGCCCAAGAGTTCAGACCAGCCTGGGCAACATCACAACACCCTATCTCTACAAAATATATATATATATAAATTAGCCAGACATGGTGGCACATGCCTGTGGTACCAGCTACTCAGGAGGCTAAGGTGGGAGGATACCTTGAGCCCATGAGTTCTAGGCTGTGGTGAGCTGTGATCACACCACTGCATTCTAGCCTGGGCAACAGAGGAAAATCCCATATCAAAAAAAAAAAAAAAAAGACGTAAGAAGGATGTTGTCATCAGACAGAATGCCGACCTAAGCACCATCTCTGGTCTCTCTCTTAAGTGAATGCTTAGTTTGCTGGAGGTATGGGGAAAACAGACCCCAGGGCACAGCAGGCCCTTTGGGAGACCTGTAGATACGCCCCTGTCCCCCTCCAGCCATCTTCCCCCTCATGCCTCAGTTACCCTTCAGGACTTAATTCTTCACTCCCACAGGCTGCTTTTTATAAGAATATTTCTATTTCAGAAATTAGAATATTCACATATTAATATTTTAGAATAATCAGAAATACTTTTAGAAGTGGGTAGCAATAATACTCCCCTACCTAAAAATAACTCCCCCACACAGTGCTTAGAACTCCACTATTAGATAGTCATGCTTTGGGATAACACTCATTTGCTAAATTGATTCAAAATCAACGCAGAAAATTGAGAGACAGAAAGATCAGTGCTTGCCTAGGCCTGGGGAAGGAGAAGAACGGGCAGTGACAGCTAATGGGTATAAGATTTATTTGGGGGGTGATGAAAATGTTCTAAGACTAATTATGGTGATTGTACAACTCTGTAAATAGAGTTGAACCTTGAATAACACCGGTTTGAACTGCAGAGGTGCACTTATACCTGGATTTTCTTCTGCCCCTGCACTCCTGAGACAGCAAGACTAATTCCTCCTCCTCAGCCTCTGAAGATGAGGATGAAGACCTTTATGATGATACACTTCCACTTACTGAGTAGTAAATAAATTTTCTCCTCCTTATAATTTTTTTCTTTTTTTCAGACGGAGTCTTGCTCTGTTGACCAGGTTGGAGTGCAGTGGCGATCTCAGCTCATTGCAACCTCTGCCTCCTGGGTACAAGCGATTTTCGTGCCTCAGCCTTCTGAGTAGCCGGGATTACAGATGTGCGCCACCATACCCAGATAATTTTTGTATTTTTAGTAGAGACAGGGTTTCACCATGTTGTCCAGGTCTTGAACTCCTGACCTCAAATGATCCATCCATCTCAGCCTCCCAAAGTGCTGGGATTACAGGTGTGAGCCATTGCGCCCAGCCCCCTCTAGTTTACTTTATTGTAATAACACAGTATATAATACATACAACATGTAAAGTATGTGTTAATTGACGTGTATGTTATCTGTAGGACTTCCAGTCAACTGTAGGCTATCGGTTAAGTTTTGGGAGAGTCAAAAGTTTATATGTGGATTTTTTACTGTGCAGGCACTGGTGCCCCAACCCCTGCATTATTCAGGGGTCAACTGTATACTGAAAAGCACTGAATTGCACACCTTAGCCAGGTGAGTGTTATGTTATGTAAGTTATATCCCAATAAGATGGCTGGAAAAATGAATGCAGATACCCCTGGGAGGTTCAGAGATTTGTGGCAGGACATCAGTCTTTGACAAGTCAGTGTAATGAGTTTTTGTTTTGTTTTGTTTTGTTTTTGAGAGGGAGTTTCGCTCTTGTTGCCCAGGCTGGAGTACAATGAAGCGATCTCGGCTCACCACAACCTCCGCCTCCTGGGTTCAAGCAATTATCCTGCCTCAGCCTCCCGAGTAGCTGGGATTACAGGCATGTGCCACCACGTCCGGCTAATTTTGTATTTTTAGTAGAGACGGCGTTTCTCCATGTTGGTCAGGCTGGTCTCGAACTCCCGACCTCAGGTGATCCACCCGCCTCGGCCTCCCAAACTGCTGGAATTACAGGTGTGAGCCTCCACGCCCAGACTCAGTATAATGAATTTAATCAGCCTCTGTTACTGCCTGGCCAAAGTAGTGGGCACTAGGAGAATGAATGCTTGCTATTTAGGAATAGGGATGAGTTAAGAAGGAGAGAAGAATGCTTGGGACCAGAGAGCATTTCCTGGGTCAAACGAAACCATAGAATGGGAGACACTGGGTAGAAGAGGGGCTGAGGGCCTGGGTGCCTGGGAGCTAGAAGGAGGAGTGCAAACATGAAAGCCAGTTAGGAACTGGGGGTCAAAAATAAACTTTGCCCCCTGCACAATTTTGTCCAGGAGAGCCCTGCACTGTGAGTTATTCAAAAGGAGTTAAACTCTATGAACCCAAGGCTCTTTTGAGACGCAAAAGGATATTAAAGATTATCTCATTCCAACAATCAGGTAGAAATGACTCTACAAAGTGTGTCCAACCCCTCCTAGATGTCTACATTTTGAGAGCAAGCCCCATGCTCCAAACTAGATAGATGACTTACCTTTCCCACAGGGAACTAACTACTTATTTTCCCTAAGTCAGAGAATAGCTAACAAGATGGTGCACTGGACATCTTGTGGACTGGTCATCCATTGGGGGTGGGGCCCAGCATCTTAGCCATCAGGTACAAATGACTGAGTCCCTGGGAGCCATCCTCCACTGCAGCTGGGACCCCACCATGAACTCTGAACGTCAGCCCTGTTACTCTTGACCTTTGGCTTGGAAATCAAGAATGATACGTTTGCAGTTAGCCATCTGGGGAACTGGACCCTAGATTTTTCCAGACCTCATCCTTATGTCTAAACCTCTGGGCCTCAGGGAATAGGAAATATTCAAAGAGCTCAGATTGGAGCTGAGGTGGAAATGGCTGATAATAGCATGATCTGCCACTCTGCCAGGTGTTGACATTTGCATTTTAATGGAGGCGGTTAAGACCTCCAGTGCAAAGAGTGACTAATACGTTATTTCAATTGCTCCTGGAGGTAGGTGGGAGACCCTTTGTGGCCCAGGGCCTTTTGATGTCCCTCTAGTCACATCACAAGGACTGCACCTGATTGGTAGCTGCCAACCCTTTGGACTCTGATGCCCACATTCTACATTTGATCTTTGCTCCTGTTCTTGATTTTGCTTTCCTTCTTGCACTTTTCCTGAATCCTTTTTTACTAAAAGTTTGGGAACATCCCCATGAGTCATTTATTCTTTCAACATACATAAACTGATTACCCATTTGAAGCAGAAAACTATGCTGGGCACAGCTGAGTAGGGGGCACCTGTGAGGTATGTCAGCAAGATCCACCCCCAGGAAGTCAGAGGTGAGGAATTCACAGAAAGAGCTAGAGAACAGACAGCACATCAGCAGCAGAGATGGGCCGTGCAGCTTTTGCCAAGTGCTTCTTGAACACGCCAGACAAGAGGGAGTGAGTTCATAGGAGAAACATATTCCTATAGGTTGGAATGAACAAGAAGTCTTAGGGGAGGCTGGCCATGGTGGCTCCCGCCTATAATCCCAGCACTTGGAGAGGCCAAGGTGGGCAGATCGCTTGAGTCCAGACGTTCAAGACCAGCCTAGCCAACATGGCAAAACCCCATCTCTATAAAAAATACGAAAATTAGCCAGGCATGGTGGTGAGCGCCTATAGTCCCAGCTATTCAGAGGGTACTGAGGCAGGAGGATCGCTTGAGCCTAGGAGGCCGAGGTTGCGATGAGCCAAGATGGCACAACTGCACTCCAGCCTGGGTGACAGAGTGAGACTCCATCTCAAAAAAAAAAAAAAAAAAAATTAGCCAGATGTGGTGGTGCACACCTGTGGTCCCAGCTACTTGGGAGACTGAGGCGGGAGGATCACCTGAGCCTGAGAAGGTCAAGGCTGCAGTGAGCCACGATCGTACCACTGCACTCCAGCCTTGGGCAACAGTGAGATCATGTCTCAGTAAAAGCAAGGAAGGGAGGGAGGGAAGGAGGGAAGAAGGAAGAAAGGAAGGAAGGTCAGTCTTCGGGGAATGGAGGTGGTTGGGGTGAGACAGGGTCTTAAAGTGTGCATAGGAGTTGGATATATGAGACTGGATTGAAAATATCCCACTAGTCCCAAAAGAGCACAATCTGTATGATCTTGTTTATGTGAAATGTCTAAAAGAGGCAAATCTATAGAAAGTAGAACAGTGATCACCTGTGTCTAGAGCTTGGGGGAGGGAAATGGGGAGTCATAGCTAATGAGTACAATAGGGTGGCGAAAAGAGTTCTAGGATTATGATGATGTAGTACAAAGCTTCCATGACTCTGTAAATATACTAAAAATGAATTACACACTTGAAATTTATGGTATGTAACTTATATCACAATAAAGCTTTTTTTTAAAAAAATGAGGGAAAAAAGTGGGGTTAAAAAAAAAGCAATACATCAGTAACCCTGCTTCATAAGTATGGAGGGAATATCCTAGTTTTAAGTCCCTCATCTTTTTTATCTCTAAAGTGGGCCTGCATAACTTGTCAGGAAGAACAGAACAATAATGTGATGGTCCTTTTCAAACTATTCACCCTTACATAAAATGGGAGGCATTCTTGATAATAGCAAATTAATAAGTTTGCTCTTAATAAATCAGATGTTCATTTATGAGGTTAGCATGGAATGAGATACATCTCCAGGTCTCAAGCTCTTGCATACATTTATGGATCGCTGTGATAAATATTTTTATGTCTGTGCCGTATGTGTACCAGCTCCTCTAGTAGTCTGGGAGATCTGCTCTTTCATCTCTTCTGTGTTCAAAGCAGGGCCCCCAGGGCCATGCAGATGAGGTCTGTGTTCTCAAAGACATTCCCTGTTTCAGGATTCTGACAGACTACAGCCTGCCTGCCCCGCAGACTGGAGAGCTACCTCCTCCTGCAGGCGTGGGTGGTGATTAGAGTGGCCTGGGGGAGCTTGAGTGGTGCCGAGCATTGTTTCTCCCTCAGTGGTCGCTCTGGCCTTGGAGTGGTCCTGCCCATTCTCTGTGTGGCTGACTCTGAATCTGTGATTGAGGATGGCAAACCAGGCTGTGTTAGAGATCGTGCTGGGGCTGGCTGACCTTCCCCAAACCCGGATAATCTCTCTCCTTGGCAACAGGCTGGGGCACCGAGGGACAGTGACAGATTGTGAAATCCTGTGGCTGAGCTTTCTAGAATTTACTTAAAAAGAGAAAACAGTAACAATACCTTGCATTTGTATCATGCTTTTGGAAACAAAGCAAGCAAGCAGTCTTTAAAAACTGCTCAAGGAGAAAACAGCTTTAGAACTGTCTGGCAGAGAGCAAATCAGGTGGGTAAGAAATGTTGTCTTATTCTTCTCCACTCAACAACATTGAGATGCCGAAAGTGTTAGGAGAAATAATTTTCTTGGGGGAATGCAGAGAAAGAGAGAATGGGAGTGACTTGATCAAGATCACACAGCATTAGGGGCTGCATTTGACCTAAACTTCTCGACTTTTTTCATCAGCCCAAAGCAGGCAGAGAGGATGAAGTGGGATGACATTACAGTTCACTTGGTCCACCTGAGAACCTGAGATTCTGGTATGTACATAGCTCGTCTGAGTCAGGTTGTGAACTTGGTCCTTTAGGGCACATGAGAATATGTCTCTGCTTACAGGTCTGAAAGTTATAAGGAAGAATAGGGTTTGGGGCATGAGAAAAATGGGCATTTTCCTGCAAAGTTATTTGCACTAAGGATCTTTAAGCAAGGCAGGACCAGACTCAACAGATAGGGATGCGTGGGGCTGCTTCTGTTGCCTAGGGAAGCTTAGTGGAGTTCGGAGATTTAAAGGTGAGCAAACTCTGACCACTGGGCCAAATACAGCCCACTGCCTATTTTTGTAAATAAAGTTTTATTGAATCACTGTCACACTCATGTATTTATTGGCTCAGCTTGCTTTTGCTCAGAGATCAGATGACCCACAAAAACTAAAATCTTTACTGTCTGGCCCTTCAAGAAAACTTTGCTGATCCTTGCTTCACACCATACACATAAAAAATTAACTTAAAATTGGGCCAGGCACAGTGGCTCACGCCTGTAATCCCAGTATTTTGGGAGGCCGAGGCACACAGATCACCTGAGGTCAGGAATTCGAGAACAGCTTGGCCAACATAGTAAAACCCCTTCTCTACTAAAAATACAAAAATTAGCCAGGCGTGGTGGTGCATGCCTATAATTCCAGCTACTCAGGAGGCTGAGGCAGGAGAATCGCTTGAACCCAGGAAGCGGAAGTTGCAGTGAGCCAAGATCTTACCGCTGCACTCTAGCCTGGGCGACAGAGTGAAACTTCATCTCAAAAGAACAGTCCCAGCACTTTGGGAGGCCGAGGCGGGCGGATCACGAAGTCAGGAGGTCGAGACCCTCTCGGCTAACACGATGAAATTTTTAGTACAATTTTCTTGTACTAAAAAAATTGTACAAATTTGTACAATTGTAAAAATACAAAAAGTTAGCCAGGTATGGAGGCGGGCACCTGTAGTCCCAGCTGAGGCAAGAGAATGGCGTGAACCCAGGAGGCGGAATTTGCAGTGAGCCAAGATCGCACCACTGCACTCCAGCCTGGGCGACAGAGCGAGACTCTGTCTCAAAAAAAAAAAAACAACAACAAAAAAAACTCAAAATTGGCAAGACCTGATGGTTCATACCTGTAATCCCAGTGCTTTGGGAGGCCGAGGCAGGAGGATCACTTGAGACCAGGAATTCAAGACCAGCCCAGGTAATGTAGCAAGATCCCCATCTCTACAAAAAATTTTAAAAATTAGCTAGGCACAGTAGTGCACACCTGTAAGGAAGAGCCTGGGAGGTCGAGCTGCAGTGAGCTATGATTGTGCACTACACTCCAGCCTAGGTGACAGAGTAAGACCCTGTCTTGCAAAAAAAAAAAAAATAATTAATTAATTTATTGTAAGTGTAAAATGTAAAACCATAAAATTTCTAGAGAAGTGTGCAGGAGGAAAATCCTTGTAACCCTGGGCTAGGCAACAATTTCTTTGATACAACACCAAAAGCAATTTATTATTTTTCAAATTATTCAAATTTTTTGATAAACTTTATTAAGAACTGCTCTTCAAAAGAAATTATTAAATGAATGAAAAGATAAGGCACAGGCTGAGAAATTATGAATAGTTAATATCTAATAAAAGACTTGGCCGGGCGCGGTGGCTCAAGCCTGTAATCCCAGCACTTTGGGAGGCCGAGATGGGCGGATCACGAGGTCAGGAGATCGAGAGACGATCCCGGCTAACACGGTGAAACCCCGTCTCTACTAAAAAATACAAAAAAATAGCCGGGCGAGGTGGCGGGCACCTGTAGTCCCAGCTACTCGGGAGGCTGAGGCAGGAGAATGGCGTAAACCCGGGAGGCAGAGCTTGCAGTGAGCTGAGATCCGGCCACTGCACTCCAGCCTGGGTGACAGAGCAAGACTCCGTCTCAAAAAAAAAAAAAAAAAAAAAAAAAGACTTGGCTGGGATCGGTGGCTCACTCCTGTAATCCCAGCACTTTGAGAGGCTGAGGCGGGTGGATCACCTGAGGTCAGGAGTTCGAGACCAGTCTGGCCAACATGGTGAAACACTGTCTCTACTAAAATTGCAAAAATTAGCCGGGCATGGTGGCATGCCCTGGTAATCCCAGCTGAGGTGGGAGAATTGATTGAACCCGGGAGGCGGAGGCGTCAGTGAGCCAAGATTGCACCACTGCACTCCAGCCTGGCAGCCTGGGTGACAGAGCAAGACCTCATCTAAAAAAAAAAAAAAAAGAGAGAGAAAGATTTATATCCAAAATCTCTAGAAAGTGCTCTAAAGTCATAACAAGAAAACAACCCAATAAAAAATTGGCAAAAGATTTGAATAACCGCTTCATTCAAAATGGGTGAGGATATATGGATAACATATAAGGACATGAAAGGATACTAACATCATTAGTCGTTAGGGGAAAGCAAGTTGAAATCAAATGAGATACCACTATACACCTGTTAGAATGGCTAAACTTGAAGAGTGGCCATACTAAATGTTGGACAGGATATGAAGCAACTGGAACTCTCATACACTGCTGGTGAGAATGCAAAATGTTACAATCACTTGTAGAACAGTTTGACAGCTTAAACTGTCAAAAAAAGCAAAGCATACTCATACCATAGAATCCATTATTTTACTCCTAGCCAAGAAAAATGAAAACATATGAACATATGTCCACAAAAAGACCTATATGCTAATGTTTATAGCAGCTTTATTTGTAACTAGAAATAACCCAGATATCTGTCAACAAGTGAACAGGAAAACAAGTTGTGGAATATTCATGTAATGGAATAATACTCAGCAGTAAGAAGGGATGAACTATTGTTAAATAACGACATGAATGGCTCTCAATTATAACTGTCCTGAGTAGAAAAAGCTAGACACAAAAGGAGTACATACTGTATTACTCTATTTACTAAAAATTCTAAAAAATGCAAATGAATTATATAGGGATAAAAGCAGATTGGTGGTTCCCTGGGAATGGCAGGGGCAAGGAAGAGCAGAAGGGCTTGATTGCAAAGGGACACATGGAATTTGTGGGGTAATGGATATTCATTATCCTCATCGTGATGATTTCATAGGGGCACGTGTATGTGTGTATAATGTCAAAGGTTATCAAACTTTTCACGTTGAATGTGTGCATTTTATTGTATGTCAGTTGTGTCTCAATGAAGCTATTTTTTAAAAAAGAAGAAAAATCCTGATCATGTCATTTCTTTCTTTAAACACTCTGTGTAGTTTAAGCAGCCAGCCCAATTCCCCAGGCTTTCTGTTTCTTATCTCACCACAGTGGCTAGTTCAGCAGCCACTCTGTCCTTGAAAGCCTTCCCCTTCATTCTAGGTGACCACAGGTGATATCTGCATTGCCGCTATGTGTGGTACGGACTACCAGGTGCTATCTCCCAGTGTAAATAGAGGATCATTGTTGCCTTCCAATCCAACTAGGTGAGAGAACCAATCTCAGATGCTTATTTCCTTAAGAGTCTGTTGCTTGCCACCATCCTGGTGTCAAGCACTCTATTGGGGAGGGTTAGTCACAGAAAGCAGAAAACAGTTAAAACAGAAATAATATATTAAAAGATGCTGGAGACAAGTTCAAGGAGGAAGCTCTCAGCCATTTCTGCATAAGGGAATTACCTCAGTATGTGGGGAATGATCTGACTGTAGAATGATGCTATCTCCATTACCCAAGTACCATTTAATAGTGCTTCTCCCCAACACATCATAACTTCCCAAGTCACCTTCTTATCAAACTGCTACTAAACCTCAACTTAGAGCCTTCGATGAATGGTGCATTCCAGGTGTGGGGTAGGGAAAGGACGAGGTGAACCTGGAATACCTCATCAGGCTAGAAAGCAAAGATGTGCTCAAAGATTGATGGGGACATGTCAAAAGAACATGGGATGATACACATCTGTTAAAATGGATGAAGCAAAACAATGACAACAATAAAAATCTGACAAGGTTACAAGAAGCGATTCCAGACACCCCAGGATGATTCAGCAAACCAGCCGCCTGATGTGAATGAGACACCCCCCACAGAAGACCTGGACGTAGATCAAAGACACAGCATCAGCCTCCCTGGGAACTCTTTGAGGATCGTGTCCTGGTGGAAATCAGGAGTCCTGAGTTCTAGGCTGGTACTGCTGCTTACTTGCCGGTGCCTGCCAAGAGCAAGTCTTTCCTCCTCAGAGCTGCAGGTGTCTGTGTGTGTTAATAAGCAGGAAGGGGTGGACCCCAAGAATTTTCAAACTCTGTTGCCTGAAGCCCAGGACTCCTGGGGATTGCCTTGGGATGCTGCAAGGGCCAGAGGGAACCAGGTTAGGGGAGAGCTGCCCCCAGAACAGACCAGCTTTTATCTGCTTTACATTTGGCAGGTTTCATTCTCAGTTGACAACCTCAGGGGGTGCAGAAACATCAATTCCTTTACTTTCTAAATTTCTAAATTAATTTCTGACTCCCAAAACCCATCCCAGAAGCTAGATGAAGTGTTTACCTCTCTCTCTCTCTCTCTCTCTCTCTCTCTCTCTATATATATATATATATATATATATATATTTTTTTTTTTTTTGAGACAGAATCTCGTGCTGTCGCCCAGGCTGGAGTGCAGTGGTGTATCTCAGCTTACTGCAACCTCCGCCTCCCAGGTTCAAGTGATTCTCCTGCCTCAGCCTCCCAAGTAGCTGGAATTACAGGGTATGCCACCATACCCAGCTAATTTTTGTATTTTTAGTAGAGATGGGGTTTTGCCATGTTGGCCAGGCTGGGTCTCGAACTCCAGAGCTCAAGTGATCCAACCGCCTTGGCCTCCCAAAGTGCTGGACTTACAGGATGAGCCACCACGCCCACTAAGTTTTGTATTTTTAGTAGAGATGAGGTTTCACCATGTTGGTCAGGCTGGTCTCAAGCTTCTGACCTCAAGTGACCCGCCCACCTTGGCCTCCCAAAGTGCTGGGATTACAGGTGTGAGCCATCACGCCCGTTCAGATATTCTTAGGGTTCTCAGACAAGGGTGCCCACTAACGAGCCACGTCTCTGCCCAGTGGCCCCTGTGGGCCCAGCTGTCTCTGCTGATTCCGTGTCACTCCTGAGACATGGGTGCCTTTTGGGAACTGACCAATGTCCCCCTGCTTTTCTCACCTCATCCCACAGCCTCACTCCCCAACCTGGGAAAGCCCTTTCTAGCCTGGGGGAACTCTCCCTTTGCCAGTGAGTCCCCATTATGGGATAAATTGTGTCTCCCCTATCCCCAAATTTCCTATGTTGAAATCAATCCTAACCCCCAGTACCTCAGAACAGACCTTCTTTGGAGATAGATTCTTTACAGAGATAAGTTAAAATGAGGTCATTAAGATTGGGCCTAATCCAATATGACTGGTGTCCTTATAAGAAGAGGAAATTTGGTCACAGGCATGCACAGGGAAAAGATGATGTGAAAAGATGCGGGGAGTAGACAGCCATCTACCATCCAAAGAGAGAGGCCTGGGGCAGATCTGCCCTCACAGCCTTCAGAAAGAGACAACCCTCGTGACACTTGGATCTAGGATTTCTAGCACCCAGAGCTGTGAGGCCATCCATTTCTATCATTTAAGCCACCCAGTCTGTGGTATTCTATTATTACAACCCTAGCAAACTAATACAGATTCCTTCCCCATCTTTACCTCTCTTGCAAACCCTCTAAGTTCTCCCAGGTATTACAGGCTATTCCCCTAATGTCTGTTTGAATGGGAGAAAGCTATAGGGAGAAAAATTTCAGTTACTACTTCATAATCTAATTCAGCTACACATACATAAGGTTCCATTTGAACAGAGGACCAGAGGCTAGAAACAGTTTAAAAATGACTGGGTTCGTCTGGGCATGGTGGCTCATGCCTATAATCCCAACACTTTAGGAGGCTGAGGTGGGTGGATTGCTTGAGGTCAGGACTTTGAGACCAGCCTGGACAACATGGTGAAACACCATCTCTAAAAATACAAAAATTAGCCAGGCGTGGTGGTGGGCGCCTGTAATCCTAGCTACTTGGGAGGCTGAGGCAGGAGAATTGCTTGAACCAGGGTGATGGAGGTTGCAGTGAGTCCAGATCATACCACTGCATTCCAGCCTGGGTGACAGAGCCAGACTCTGTCTCAAAAAAAAAAAAATAATAAATAATAAAATAAAATAAAAATGACTGGGTTGATGAGTTGATGAGTGTTATCATTGGGTGATGGGTCTGTGGGGGTTGACTATACTATTCTCCCTACTTTTGTGTATATTTGAAAATCTCCATCATAAACTGTTAAGAGGAAAAACAAAAGACTGAGAAAACATCACTTAGACTAGACGACTCAGGTGCTTCCCACCTCTAGAGTCCATCATGGCATCATCAGTCCCTCTTCTTGTCCCCCCTACCAGCCAGGCTCAGCTGACAGCATCAAGAACCATCCTCGGCCAGGCACGGTGGCTCATGTCTGTAATCCCAGAGCTTTGGGAGGCCAAGCTTTGGGTGGCCAAGGCCACGAGGTTAGGAGTTAGAGACCAGCCTGGCCAACGTGGTGAAACCCCCATCTCTACTAAAAATACATTTTAAAAAATTAGCTGGGCGTAGTGGTGCATGTCTGTAATCCCAGTTACTTGGGAGGCTGAACCCAGGAAGTAGAGGTTGCAGTGAGCCTAGATCGCACCACTGCACTCCAGCCTGGCGACACAGGGAGACTCTGTCTCAAAAAAAAAAAAAAAAAAAAGCCATCCTCCAGCCCCCACAACCCCCACTGCCACCAGAGCCCATGGCCTTCCTTCTCCAGCTGGGCTTGGTGCAGAGGCCTCCATAGCCCTGGGCAGCCACAGCGGAGCAGAGCAGGCATGGCAGCCAGACCCCAAAGTACCGAGCGGACTCCCCAGGCGAACCTTGGGTGCCTCTCTGGGTCGTCCTGAATGGCCCCAGACCCCAGCTCCTCTCTCTCTGACCCCAGCTCCTCTCTCTCTTCTCAGGAGTCATTTTCCCTGAATCCTTATTACCATTTAAAATATCAAATGACAACTCCAGTGTTACTAATGACCACTCAAATCATTTTTCTGGGACAGCACTGTGGCTCTTGCCCAGGACTTCTCCTCGTCGAAAGCTCTTGTTGACCCCCAACAAGGTCAGGGCAAAAGAACCCATAGAAATAACAGTATTTAAATGGCATTTAAAATGGGTTCCAGATACTATTGGTATGAGGCTCATGGGTCACATTACTCCTGGCACTATGGTTAAATAGTTACTAAATAGCAGCAGCGCACTCCGTCTCAACTTCCTCATGTCCCATTTCAGGGGCTACTCTTTATTTATTCCCTTTTAATTCCTCCTCTAAACTCACTTCTTCCTTTAGAAGCAACACTGATGTTGAAATTTCCACTGACAAAATGAGAAGAGGAAAATGGGCTTTTCATGGGACTGATTTCATAAAATTTAAGAGACTGTCTTTTTTTTTTTTTTAATGATTATCTTCTTATTTTTTGGTCTTAAAATATCTTTTCTTTCCTGACACGGTGGTATCAGTGTGTCATGATGTATCAGTCAGAGTTTAATTGCAGGTACAGCAATCACTCTATTTTAAGCAGAACAGAATTTAACACAGGGATTTAGGACTTTACAACATTATTGGAGGGACTGGTAGTGCAGACTGACACCAGGCTTCTAGGAATGCCTCCCAAACACGGTAGGACTGGTTTGCCAAGAGTCCCACCATTGATACCAGCATCAGGAATCTCGGGGATCAGGAAGCCACTGCCCCCATCTGCCAACTTCAGGACTGCATCACCAAAATGGATGCTGCAGACTCTGCCTCTTGACATCCACAAAACTGGAGATGGGACCTGGGCTCTTTGCCAGGTCTGCCCCAGGAAAACCAACCATCTCACCTCCAAGCTTTCCTGGAGAAACAGTGGAAGCGGCAAAAGCACAGGCTTGGCCATGCTACTGCCTTGCAAATCTCATGCCAGTGCACCTGCCTGGCAGGGGCTGGAGTCGTGTGTGGACCTGGAGCTGTGAGGCCTGCTGCAGGGGTGCAATGGAGTTGTGTGAACTAATCTGCAAGATCTGCCACTGGTGATAGTTTGTTTTCTTGGCAACAGTGTGGCTGATCTCCCATATTATATTCATTTGTGAAATGCAAAATCTGAGAGTGGGGGCATCAATCCTATAGAGAAACCCCATCAAGGACAGAAATTAAACTACCTGTATTCATACCAGAATGTCCAGTACCTAGGGAAAGGTGCTCCTCTTCACTGTCATCAGGGCAATGCAAATCCAAATCATGACTAATCACAACTAAAGTAATCACTCCATACATTCTAGAATGACTAAAATGAAAAGGAGTGATGATGCCAAGTGTGAACAAGGATGTTCATGTATCTTATTAGCAATGCTTTGGGGAACCGTGCTACAGCATCTACTAGAGCAATGAGTGTGAGTGACCTCTGAGCCACTAATTCCATCCTGAACCCATGAGGAAAACATGTACGAGAATGTTCATAGCACCACTGCTTATTTATCTATTTATTAAAACAGGGTCTTTTTCTTTCGCCCAGCCTGGAGTGCAGTGGCACAATCATGGCTCACTGCAACCTTAACCTCCTAGGCTCAAGCAATCCTCCTGCCTCAGCTTCCTAAGTAGCTGGGATCACAGGCACACACCACTCTGCCCAGCTCATTGTTTTTTGTAGAGACGGGGTGTTGCTATGTTTCCCAGGCTGGTCTCAAACTCCTGGTCTTAAGTAATCCTCATGCCTCAGCCTCTCAAGTAGCTAGGACTAGAAGCACATTCCACCATGCATGGCACATTTTAAAATTTTTTTGTAGAGACAGGGTCTCACTACGTTGTCCAGGATGGTCTTGAACTCCTGTCCTCAATTGATCCTCCTGCCTTGGCCTCCCAAAGTGCTAGGATTACAAGCATGAGACACTGTGCCTGGTGTTTTTAAGAACCAAAAACTGTAAACAACCCAGATGTCCCTTGGCGGCAGGATGAATGAATACATTGGGGTACAGTCACACAGTGAAACTCTACACAGCAATGGGAGCCAACAAACACCACCACCATGCAGTAGCATGGAGGAACATCACAGACATGATGTTGAGCCAGCAGGGACGGACACAAAGAGGGGACACTATTTGTTTCCATTTATAAAGCTCAAGAGGCTGGGCGCGGTGGCTCAAGCCTGTAATCCCAGCACTTTGGGAGGCCGAGACGGGCGGATCACGAGGTCAGGAGATCGAGACCATCCTGGCTAACACGGTGAAACACCGTCTCTACTAAAAATACAAAAAACTAGCCGGGCGAGGTGGCGGGCGTCTGTAGTCCCAGCTGCTCGGAGGCTGAGGCAGGAGAATGGCGTGAACCCGGGAGGCGGAGCTTGCAGTGAGCTGAGATCCGGCCACTGCACTCCAGCCCGGGCGATAGAGCGAGACTCCGTCTCAAAAAAAAAAAAAAAAAAAAAAAAAAAGCTCAAGAGCAGGGCCTTAGCAGTTAGCGCAGTGGCCCTACTTGTAAGTGGATGGGAACTGGAAGGGAACACAAAGGGGGCTTCTTGGGTGTTGATCATGTTCTGTTTCTTGATCTGGATGCTGGTGACACATGTGTGTTCACTCTGTGAAGTTTTGTCTTGCTCTACACTTGTGACATAAGTACTTTTAAATATGTATAGATACTTCAATAAAACTGACACATACCAAACAACTACTTAGTGTCAATCTTTCTTTCTCTGAGCACCCTCCCACTTACACCAGGCTGATGATCACGATGGTTCCATTTATGGAGCACCTGCTGTATGCCAGGCTCTGCTGATTCTCATGACCTCGGGGCAAGGTGGCAGGGTGCTTGCCCCATTTTGTGGGTAGGGTGGCCTGTCCACAGCCCTCCCAAGCACATGCCCCTGCAGTGTAGCTCACTGCTTCTCCCTTGTGCTCAGTCTCTTTTCCTCATCTGCAGCCTGGGTAAGTGGTCCTTTGCCAAGGATGTGGCACCTCCCTGTCCCCTCCCCTCTGCTGCTGTCCCCGAGCTCCAGGTTGGTAATGCAGAGCAGCTGCCGCCATCGCCAAGCGCCCCAGAGGGCAACATGTTGTTCCTTGATGACAAGCCTCAGGGAGCCATGCAGTCACTGCCGGCCACACGTGGGTGGTCTAGGATTCTGGAACTTGTTCTTCCCCTTGTGCCAGTCTCTCCTGAGAGAAGTATGGGCGGTGCTTGAGGGATCTGCCAAGCCAGGACCCACAGAGGCAGGGAGGGAGGGTTTGTACCCAGGACTAGCCCCTTGTGGTTACCTGCACTGCTGGACCATCTCTGGGGAGAGTAGGTTCAGAGCCTCTGGTTAGTCTAAGCCCTCGTACCCCAGATGGCTCATAGAGGAAACTCCTGATGTCCTTGGGGAGGACCCTTCCCCAAGCTTTGGGAATATTGTGCAGGTGCATGTGTGTGTCTGGTGTGCTCCCTGAGGGCAGGCACTGCCTCATTCTCCCCTACCCTCAGCCTGACACTGGCAGTGCCTGGCCTCAGCAGAATGAAAAGAAGTGCCAGGTATGGACAGATGAGATCAAGAAAGACACACTGTCCCTGCCCTCAAGTAGCTTATAGCTTTGGTGATGATAGCAGCTGACATTAATTAATTAATTAATTAATTTATTTATTTTGAGATGGAGTCTGGCTCTGTCACCCAGGCTGGAGTGCAATGGCACAATCTCAGCTCACTGCAACCTTGGCCTCCCAGGTTTAAGTGATTCTCCTGCGTCAGCCTCCCAGTTTGCTGAGATTATAGGCACCTGCCACCATGCCTGGGCTAATTTATAGTAGAGATGGGGTTTTACCATGTCGGCCAGGCTGGTCTTGAACCCTGACCTCAAGTGATCCGCCTGCCTTGGCCTCTCAAAGTGCTGGGATTACAGGTGTGAGCTACTGTGCCTGGACCACAACCAATGAACATTTATTGAACACTCACGATTTGCTGAGCACTGTTCTAATTTCTTTCTTTTCTCTCTTTTGTTTTTTTTTTTTTAGACAGGGTCTTACTCTGTCACCCCTCTACCCTCGTACCCCAGATGGCTCATAGAGGACACTCCTGATATCCTTGGGGAGGACCCTTCCCTAAGCTTTAGGAATATTGTGCAGGTGCATGTGTGTGTCTGGTGTGCTCCCTGAGGGCAGGCACTGCCTCATTCTGGAGTGCAGTGGCGCAATCATGGCTCACTGCAGCCTCAACCTCCCAGGCTCAAGCAATCCTTCCACCTTAGCCTCCCAAAAAGCTAGGACCACAGGCATGTGCCATCATACCTGGCTAATTTTTAAAAATCTTTTGTAGAGATAAGGCCTCTATGTTTTCCAGGCTGGTCTTGAATTCCTGGGCTCCAGCAATCCTCCTGCCTAGCCTCCCAAAGTGCTAAGATAACTGGTGCAAGCCACTGCACCCAGCTCTTATTTCTTTATAGACATTGTCTCATTGAGGTCTTAAAATGACTCTTTGAGGCAGGTCCTGTTGAGTCTCATTTTGCAGACGAGGGAACTGAGACTTAGAAGTTTAAGGGACCTGTGGTAGGCAGCCTCTGAGAGGGCCCCAGCATCCCACTGCCTTGTGTTCATGCTCTCGTACAGTCCCCCTCCAGTCCAGGGTGGACTCTCTTACTGAGCAGAACAGGGCAGAGGTAGTGGGATGCTGCTCCTGAGATCGTTATTCAAAGACTGTGGCCTCCATTCTGGGTGCTTTCCCACTCTCTCGGGTCACTTGCTTCAGGGGAAGCCCTCTGCTGTGTTGCTAGGCAGTCACATGGCGATACCCTCACAAGTGAGCTTGGACCTAGTTCCTCTCTTAGTTGAGCCTCAAGGTGGCAGCGGCCTCGGCCTCCATCTTGACTGTAACCTCATGAGAGACCCTGAGCCAGAGCCACCCAGCTAAGCTGCTCTCAGGTCCCTGCCTGACCCACAGAAACTGGGAGATAGTAAGTGGTTGCTTTAAGCAGCCAAACACTGGGGTAATTTGTTACATAGTAGTAGACAGCTAGCACACTTGCCTGTCCTCACACGGTGTGTCTGTGATCCTGTTGGAATTTGAAGCCAGTTATGTCTGACCTCAGCATCCATGCTTTTAAAGAAATTTCAACTTTTATTATAGATTAAAGTGTACACGTGCAGGTTCGTCACATGGGTAAACTGCATGATGCTGAGGCTTGGGGTCTCAACGATCTCATCACCCAGGCAGTAAGCATAGTACTCAGCAGGTGGTTCTTCAGCCCATGCCTGCCTCCTCCCTCTCCTATCTAGTGATCCCCAATGTCTATTGCTCCCATCTTTTTCATGTGTATTCGATGTGTAGCTCTCACTTGTAAGTGAGAACATGCAGTTTTGGTTTTCTGTTCTTGCATTAGGTCACTTAGGATAATGGCTTCCAGCTCTACATATGTTGCTGCAAAGGACATGATTTCGTTCATTTTTATAGCTGCATAGTATTCCATGGTGCATATGTACCACATTTTCATTGTCAATTCACAGTTGATGAGCACTTAGGTTGATTCCATGCCTTTGCTATTGTGAATGGCGCTATAGTGAGCATACAGGGGACTGTGTCTTTTTGATAGAATGAACTTTTTTCCCTTGGGTGTATACCCAGTAGTAGGATTGCTGGGTTGAATGGTGGTCCTATTTTAAGTCCTTTGAGAAATCTCCAAACTAGAGTCCATGGTTTTTTTTGAGCTGGAGTTCGCTCTTGTTGCCTGGACTGGAGTGACCTTAGCTCACTGCAACCTGTGGCTGCTGGGTACAAGTGATTCTCCTGCCTCAACCTCTGGAGTAGCTGGGACTACAGGTGTGCTCCACCACGCCCAGCTAATTTTTTTGTATTTTTAGTAAAGACAGGGTTTCACCATGTTGGCCAGGCTGGTCTCAAACTCCTGACCTCAAATGATCCACCCATCTTGGCCTCCCAAATTATGGGGATTACAGGCATGAGCCACCATGTCCAGCTGCATCCATGCTCTTAACCACTCCCCTATACTGCTTCCCCTGCACAGAAGAAACATAGTCAATGCTGCTTGGACTGAATTGAGACTACCCTGAACAGATGAGAAAGCTGAGGGATGCCTAACCCTGGTAGATTTTTTTTTTTTTTTTTTTTTGAGACGGAGTCTCGCTCTGTTGCCCAGGCTGAAGTGCAGTGGCCGGATCTCAGCTCACTGCAAGCTCCGCCTCCCGGGTTCACGCCATTCTCCTGCCTCAGCCTCCCGAGTAGCTGGGACTACAGGCGCCCGCCACCTCGCCCGGCTAGTTTTTTTTTTTGTATTTTTAGTAGAGACGGGGTTTCACCGTGTTAGCCAGGATGGTCTCGATCTCCTGACCTCATGATCCACCCGTCTCGGCCTCCCAAAGTGCTGGGATTACAGGCTTGAGCCACCGCGCCCGGCCCCTGGTAGATTCTTAACCATTCTGGGATGCAGTTTTCTCATATGTAAGATGAAAATGATAATAATACCTTATTTCATAGGGTTGTTGTGAGCAGTAAACAAGTTTATAACTGTGAAGGTGAAGGTCTTCCAGCGATAACAGTTAGCCATTATTAACAGTAGATGCAATAATGTACGCAAATTTTTTTTTTTTTTTTGAGAAGGAGTGTCTTGCTCTGTCACCAGGCTGGAGTGCAGTGGCACAATCTTGGCTCACCGAAACCTCCGACTCTCTGGTTCAAGCAATTCTCCTTCCTCAGTCTCCCGAGTAGCTGGGATTACAGGCATGTGCCACCATGCCTGGTTAATTTTTGTATTTTTAGTAGAGACGGGGTTTCATCATGTTGGCCAGGATGGTCTCAATCTTCTGACCTCGTGATCTGCCTGCCTTGGCCTCCCAAAGTGCTGGGATTACAGGCGTGAGCCACCATGCCCAGTCTAATGTATGCAAACATTACTAATGTATGAAACAATACATTCTAATGTATGAAACAATACTCGGCTCAAGCTCCTCTGACAATCAGTGTTCTCCTTTGCAAAATGGAGGTATCAGTATTGTCATTCCTTGTTGTCAGGATTAGATGGACTGGCCCAGTGCCTGGCAAATACTAGAGGCTTAATAAATGGGCCAGGTGCAGTGACTCACACCTGTAATCCCAGCAGTTTGGAAGGCCGAGGTGAGTGGATCACCTGAGGTCAGGAGTTTAAGACCAGTCTGGCCAACGTGGTGAAACCCCATCTCTACTAAAGAAAAAACTAAATAAATACAAAAATTAGCCAGGCATGGTGGCAGGCACCTGTTATCCCAGCTACTCAGGAGGCTGAGGCAGGAGAATTGCTTGAACCTGGGGGCCAGAGGTTGCAGTGAACTGAGATCGCGCCACTGCATTCAGCCTGGGTGGCACAGCAAGACTCTGTCTCAAAAAATAAAGATAAAAATAAATAAATAAATAAATAAAAATGGCATCCACAAAATGATACATCAACAGATTTTTTTAAATTTTTAAATTTTTATTTTTAGAGATGTTGCCCTGCTTTGTTACCCAGGCTGGTCTCTAAATCCCAGACTCAAGCAATCCTCCCACCTTAACCTCCCAAAGTGCTAGGATTACAGACGTGAGCCACTGCACCTAGCCCATTGACTGATGTTTGAAGGGCGGCATATGGCAGATGAGTGATCTGTAATAGCTGTTACAGGGCACTGCTATGGATCCTGCTCATCGGAGACACCCCTTGTTTCCCTGCCCTGGAGTCTGGGAACTGGCTAAAGGTAGAGGGCAGGGTGAGGGTGTGGTGTGAAGAGCTTGTGGCTTGAGGGACATCTAAGAGGCTTGGACCTTCCTCTTGGTCCTTGGGAACATGCTCCTGAAGAGGCCCACAGCAGGCCCACTGTGCTGGCTGCTGGCAGGACCCTCGACTCTCCAGTGAAGGGATTATGTTAACAATCCCAAGAAGGAAATTGATTCCATGAAAATCCCCAACCCCTGGGGCTGGGAAACTTAATGAGTCCCAGCACAAATGAGTCCCCGCCATCTCTCGTTCCAATTGGATCTTTCTTGCAATGGCATGGTTTGTGCTTCAGATGTGCTCCAAAAGAAATAAATGAGTAAATAACACAAAAAAGATGGGCCTCACTCTGCAGTCCTATGTGGAAACGTTTGGGAAACTGTGATGACCATCTTTGTTCAAAGATTTGGAGATTTGTGAAACATGTTTGTATAACTTCTTTTGCCAACTTCTCGTTGAGTTTTTTTGGCATATTGAAGTATGAAATATCATAAAAGGGAAAACAAAAAACACATAGCCCCCAAAGGACACTGGAACGTACTTATTTAAAAGGTGTGACCGGGCACGGTGACTCACGTCTGTAATCCTAGCACTTTGGGAGGCCAAGGCGGGCGGATCACGAGGTCAGGAGATCGAGACCATCCTGGCTAACATGGTGAAACCTCGTCTCTACTAAAAATACAAAAAAATAAGCCACGCATGGTGGCGGGCACCTGTAGTTCCAGCTACTGGGGAGGCTGAGGCAGGAGAATGGTGTGAACCTGGGAGGCGGGGCTTGCAGTGAGCCGAGATTGTGCCACTGCACTCCAGCCTGGGTGACAGAGCGAGACTCCATCTCAAAAAAAAAAAAAAGGTGCATCTGCAGAGCACCCCAAACGTTATCATTTTCACTGAGGTGGATGTTGACTGTGAACTTCAGGACGGGAAAGGTGAGTTGTGATCTGGTTGGAACAGATCACTTCCCTTCTCGGATTTTCTCATCCACTAAGTATTAGGCTTGGACCTGATCAGTGATTTTCAAACTGGGTTCCTTGAAGCTCCTGGGGGTGCCCTGAAAGGGCTCCCAACCTCTTACATCCATCAGAACTGTTTCCTTTTTGTCAGCCTCACATTTTAGAGATGAGATTCTCTAACGGGGAAAAGGGATTTTCCCGCTTAGGAAAAAATGGCTCAAAACGTTCTTAGATCATCTATAAGCTCCTGTGAAGTACTGATATTGTGAGAGAGTGCATTCAAGAGAGGGAAAAGGGATTGAAAATGGGATGCAAAGTATAAAGTAAAACTCAAAAAAGAACTTCCTAAAAGCAAACAGCATAAGTCTCTGTCACAAGCAACGTGGAAGGAAAGCGGAGGAGTTTTCGTTTGCAGGGCTCTTTGAGGAGAGCAGCAGAAGAGTCTGGATGCAGTGAGGAAACTGCCCATGCCTGGAGGATTCCATGCTCCTGTGAAATTCCTAAGTGGGCTGAGCAATTCCTAAACGGGGAAAGGCCTTGCAAGGCACAAGGCAAAGTCTACTTTTCACATTACTTTCCTTCCACCTGGACTTACTCCTCCCATATTTCCAACCCGAGTTGTGCCTTTGACAAATGTTTGCTGAGTGTCTACTCCGTGCCTAACGCGATGCGTGTGCTCGGGAGACAGCGCTGAACAAGTCAAGAATGACTGCCCTCTCGGAGCTTCCCTTCCGAGAGGAAAAGAGGCAGAACCGGACTACTAACCAGTCACTTAGCGATGACTGTGCCAGGCTTCAGAGGGAGAAACATAGAACAACAGAACATTTCCAGGGCAGTTGGACACAGAGGGCTCCTGGGATAGGCTTCCCGGAGAGGTGATGTTTGAGAGAAAACCAGAAATAGAGGTGAGAACCAGGTGGAGAGGGAAGGATCCCTGCAGGGGGTGAGGAGCCCTCTCCAATGAAGGAAGTTATCGGGGCGCCCCAGAGATGGCTTCTCTGATGCACACACATGCTGACCATGCCGTGTGGGTTTAGCTCGTTTATAGGTTCTAGATCAATGAGTTCACTCCCTTGGTTGTCTTGCTATCTGGATTAGCTCCCGCCACCTCCTCTAAACCTGCTGCAGACCTGCCTGGCTTTCCTCTGGGGCTCACTGCCTCCTCCTAACTTCTAATTTTGGCTGGAACTCGAGGAGTCCATCAGCATTTTCACATGGTTGTCACTGTAGGGACCAGGGACAGGAGACAGAGAAAGAACCAGAGAGGGTAAGGAAGGCAGGGGTGAAAAATAAATGGGTTTCACAGATGAGCAAACTGCTGGCCCGAGTCGGGGCAGGATGAACCCCCGTGGGAGTGAACTAGGACACTTGGCTCTGAGCTTTGGAGCTTCTCCCACCTTTGGAGCCCATGACCCCTTCCCCAGCCAAGGGACTCCATCCGAGGCTTTTAGAGGCGCCTGTACAGAGCGGGGATGTTCAGTGGATATTAGCAGGGTTGCTGTGCTGTGAGACACTTAGCCAGCACAGCAAGTACTCAGTACAACATAGTTCTTTTTTTTTTTTTTTTTTTTTTGAGATGGAGTCTTGCACTGTCGCCCAGGCTGGAGTGCAGTGGCGCGATCTCGGCTCATTTCAGCCTCTGCCTCCCAGGTTCCAGCGATTCTCCTGCCTCAGCCTCCCAGGTAACTGAGATTACGGGTATGCAACACCATGCCCAGCAAATTTTTTGTATTTTTAGTAGAGACAGGGTTTCACCATGTTGGCCAGGCTGATCTCAAACTCTGACCTCAGGTGATCCACCCGCCTCAGCCTCCCAAAGTGTTAGGATTACAGGCATGAGCCACAATGCCCAGCCTCACATAGTTCTTAACAACAGCTACAGTAGCAGCTGTGGCTGAGAAACTGATCCTATTGTGGAGACTGAGCCAGGATCCCACCTACCTTGCCCCATTGTGAAAGCAGAGGTGAGCAGTGGGACTTCTATTTTTTTTTTTTTTTTGAGATGGAGTCTTGCACTGTTGCCCAGGCTAGAGTGCAGTGTCAAGATCTTGGCTCACTGCAAGCTCCGCCTCCCGGGTTCATGCCATTCTCCTGCCTCAGCCTCCCAAGTAGCTGGGACTACAGGCGCCTGCCACCACGCTCAGCTAATTTTTTGTACTTTTTTAGTAGAGACGGGGTTCCACCGTGTTAGCCAGGATGGTCTTGATCTCCTGACCTCGTGATCCGCCCGTCTCAGCCGCCCAAAGTGCTGGGATTACAGGCGTGAGCCACCCCGCCCGGCAGGACTTCTATTTTTGGCTGTTTTGTTTTTGTGTTTGTTTTTTGGGTAGTGAAGATTTAGGAAACAGAGATCAGCAGCATAATTAAAAGACGCTAATAACAAAATCAATCTGCCAAGTAATTATATATATAGCTGCTTTTTGCTGCATGGTAATTAGTCATAAATAATAAACAGTCGATAAAAACAAAGGTAACTGATTGGGCTTTCACACAGCCAGGCCATAGTAACATCCTTCCTGTTTTTGTCTTCTTAGTGCTCCCAGACTGGCCATGGATCAGGGCTGAGAGTTGACCTGACGCCAGGGAGCATTCAAGCACACTCAATGCTGACACTCACCTGTTGTGCCTCAGTTGCCCTGATGCCCCAGGGCGTTCCTTTCATTCTCTCATCAACCCCAGAAACTGCCATGTCCCCCCACCGCGGGGGTGTCCTTTGGCTCCATTCAGCTGCCCCTTTGTGTCTTCTCTGACTTCAGCCTGCCTTCCCCCTCTGTGTGCCCCTCCCCCATGTGCCAGGCTCTGCAGCAGGTGCTGGAGGGACAAAACTGAAGGATACCAGTTAGATTATCAGGATAAAACTGTGAAACATTTGGGTGTATGATGATGAAATATTCTAGCTCTGTGATGTCTCTATACACGTACATATTATTGCTCGTGACCAAGATATTTTTGTAGAACTCAAAAAGGGTTATTTTAAAAGAGAGAGAGATGAATAAGATCCAGTTCTTGATCTAAAGGAGCCAATAGGCTGCGAGAGGAAACAGCCTCTATACAGCTCATCCCGACGCCCATGCTAGAGGGGCGTCTACAAAGGCCGCGGAAGCAGATGTGCAGGCAGTGCTTTCACTTGGGTGAGAAGAAAGGGGTTGGGAGACAGCTCCGAGCAAGTTTCATTGAGTTGCATCTTGAAGGGTGAGGAGGAGTTTGGCAGGTGGCAGAGGGATTATAATAATAGCTCACATTTATTGAGCACTTATGAAGCACCAGGTGCTGTTCTAAGAACTGTTTGTGTGCTGACCCATGTAACCCTTGAAACCACGCAGTAAGGCAGATGTTATTGTCTTCGTTTTTAGAGGAGGAAACAGGGTGTAGTGAGTTGAGTTTTGTTCCCACCAGAAGGATGTGTCTAGGTCCTAACCCCTGGTCCCTGTGACTGTGACTTTATTTGGAAATAAGGTCTGCAAATATAATTAAGGATGGAGATCTCATTTTCAGATCTTAAGATCTTATCATGAGATTATAATCTCATTTCTTGATGAGATAATTTTGATTTAGGGTAGGCCCTAAATGCAATGACTGATGTTCCCATGAGAGAGAAGAAAGGAGAGGGGGATTCAAGGCACAGAGACACAGGGGAGAATGCGATGTGAAGGGAGGGGCAGACACTGGAGCGAAGCTGCTGGAAGCAAAGCAAACCTGGAGCCTCCAGAGGCTGGAAGCGGTGAGCAAGGGTTCCCCCTAAAGCCTTCAGAGGTAGCGTGTCCCTGCCCATAGCTTAGTTTCAGAAGCCATAGAACAAGCTCTCCTCTGGAGAATCATTGGCTTGAATCACTGTGAATGATCACCCCCTCTTCCTCTCCCTCCCCACAACAGAAGTCTTTCAGTTCCACATCAAGGAAGGGTAAGACTACCCTCTTTCCCCAGGGTAAAAATCAATGACCCAGTGAACCAGGCCCCAGACTTGCCTTAATGCACCACAAACAAGAACCCTATGAGCTGATGATACTTTCCCTGAACAGCAGGCTGTTCCCACTGGTGTGTGCCTGGGCCACCAGCAACAGTTTGACTTCAGGAGTCACTCAGTAGGGGCAGTCCTAGGGCTGAGGGAACCCCTTAAGTGGAGAGATGGGAAAAGGCTGGGTTCCTGCTTTGGGGAGGAGTCTAAGGGCTTTAGGCCAGCAGCAATGTTGGCTGCCTGTCCTGTTGGGAAGAAGAGAGACTCCCTGTCAGGCTGGTCCACACCTCCAGTGCCACTGGACCATTCCGATGGACAGTGCTGGGGCAGGCAGAGCTTTCAGGTGGACGGTGCTGGGCCAGGCCAGGGGGCAGGACTTGGGCAAGGGGCATGTTTCTGTGTCTCTGCTGTGTTTTTGTGTTTTCGTTCCTTTGTCCTGATTCTCAAGAGACGGCTGGGGACTGGTTGTTTTTTCTAGGGAAGTCAAGTCTTGGCGGTAGCAGAAAGGAGACTTGGTGCTCTCATGGGAGGTGAGAGCAGCAGCCAGGACCTGGAGAACCCGAGGATGAAGGCGGGCAAGGTTTGGAAGCCTGTGGAAAAGAAATCATATCACGTTTCCTGGGTGCCTGAGTGCTTGGGCTTGGGAACTAATGGACCACAGGGACATGCTGGGCTCCAGAAGGCCGAGTGAGCTGAGCAGCTCCACCAACCTTTCAGTGGGAATTGCCCCCACGGAGGGCCAGCTGCCCAGCTCAGGGCCTTTGTAGGGCTGAGGAGGACTGGATTCCTGTCAGGGCAGAATGCGAACAGATTTCCTCCCTTCTTTGCTTAGATTCTCCATCTACTGGTCCCTGCCTGGCATGCCTTCCCCTCCCAGGATAACTATTACATTTCTGCCAGGGTCCAAGCAAGAAAACAACACAGCTCCATTGTGTCTGGTTCTGAGAATTCTTTTTGTGACTGTCAGGTTGGTGTCAGTGTCCCTAGGAGGGGATGAAGGAGCCCGCTAGTCCCCAGGGAAAGGGACCCAGGCTGCAGGTGCAGAAGGAGCTGTATCAGGCCCTCAAGGCTAGCACTGAGCAAGATGGCAAAATTGAGGAAGAGAGATGTGGGGATTTTACCATTTTGTGGGCACTTGAATGGATTGCTTTATGTTTGTGACAACAAAGGGAAGAGGATTTCATTGTTGAGCACTTACTTTCTCTGTGTGATCAAAAGATTGACTTTCAAACGGGAGTTCTATCGCCAGGCGTTTGCCTATTGCGGGCGTTGTTTGGGCTCTGCCATCACGTGGTGCTCCTGGGTAACCAGCTCGGGGGCCAGGCTGGGCTGCTGCAGCTGAGAGTGATTCAAGATGGCGAGAGGAGGGCTGAATGCTCAGCACAGGGCACTGTGGCCTGGGAGCTACAGGAAAAGCAGTATAATTAGCAGTCATGAAAGGTGTGAGTTCTGGAACTCCACAGCCTCCCTTGATAGCCAGACTCTACCACTCACCTGCTGGGTGATTACGTGCCAGTTGTTTAACCTTTCCTCAACCATTCATGTTTCTTCCTCTGTAAAATGGGAGTCTCACAGTATTGATGTTGTAGAATAATTGGGAGAATTTCAGGAGTTAACATGTGAAAAATATGACTAGTGCTTGGCACGATACATGCTGAGCAGTATCAGCAGTATCCCCTGTGGTCCTGCGCAGGGGCAGACACCTGGCTTTGGGGATTTGGAGGGAGGAGGGGGAGGCATGGCATGAGATCCTGGGTGACTCCTGGGTGGAGCCCAGCCTGGGCCTGACTAGTGCCTAGCAGCCTGATGAGGTTTGTCACTTAGGAGAGTTCCTGTCCTCAAGGGTTGGAGGTGTCGCCACCTCTGGGCCCCACTGAGGGTAGCCTGTGCACACGTGCCATGTCCTGAGACCACAGAATGGGGAAGTGGCTGAGGTTCCTGCAGGGCCAGGAGAGGAGGCCACAGTCTCTGCTCTCCACTGAAACAAACTCTGTCTTTGACCATTTCATGAGCTAGGGAACAGGGCAACCCTGCAAACGAGGTATCATTTTCTCTCTATTTCTTATGTAAAAGAGGCTCAGGAAAGTGGTGAAGACAAAAAGTGGAGCAGGAGTCGAACTCAGGCCCAACTCCAAAGCATCACGAGGTTCTGTCTCCAAGGAACCAGGCAAGGGCTGGGAGATTGGTATTGGGCAAAAATAGAACCACACAAGCCAATGATATAGGGTACTCAAGAGGGGTGCGAGAAGAAGGGAGATAACTCAGAAGACTGAAGAGTGAAGAGAATGAGGAACCTGAGGGAGGAAAAGGAGAAATGAGGCTCTATGGTACGAGGGGTGTGTCTGCTCTATCTCTGCTGGAATGGAAGGCCCTAGGTATGTGGAGCTCTAAATCCAGAAATCTCCAAGGCCCAGGCAGGGAACTCAAATGAACACACAGGCCTGGTGAGGTGACCTGGAGAACCCACTTGGAGAAAGGGGACAGCCTCCACTCAGTTCCCGCGGGTGTGCCGAGGCATGCAGGAACCAGGCCCAGGCTTGCCGGAGTGCCACATCTTCTTTCCAGAGAAGCAGGAAACTAATTGTTTTAAATGTGAACTCTCATAAGTTTAAAATGCTGGTAACCAAAACAATTTAAAATATCATTTTAAGAAAAACAAAAACAAAAAGCCTACTGGCTGCCAGGATACAACCTCTCCTTTATGCCACTTGCTTACATGAGGGGCTCATGGTCCGATTGCGAGCCAATCCAGGCCTTCGCAAGACCCCAGGAGGGCAGAGTGTGTGTGTGTCAGGGAGGTGAGAACTGAGGACTCTGAGGAAGAAACATCCAGATTTCCAGAGAGAAGGAAACAGAGTAAGACCAATGCATTGCTACCAGAAGATGCAAAAGGGACGTTTGCCTTTGACTGCCGAGGTGCCTTCTACCAGCCCTTCCCTGTCACAGTGGGGCAGGGCCTTCAGCTCCACCAGAGGATATGAGGATACCCGTGCAGAGAGGGCTGAGGGAGACAGGGAGGAGGGATGCTTGGGGGCGGTGGAAGCCGCTCAGCTGGGCTGCTGAGGAGTGAATCACATTTCCATGTGATAGGTGCAGTTCACACTTTGTAAGGGAGCAGGGAGCCTGACTTTTCTAAATATACCAGGCAAGCCAAACAGCCACCTGCCTTGGGATTGACATTCCTGACAGGAGGCTGGGCAAGCCCTTGGATTCCATATCTGTAGGCTGCGTCTCAGGATGCTGCTCTGACTGGGGGAGAGTGGCTGAGGCAGGAGCTGGGCCTTCTAGAAGGTGCCCAGAGATATCAGTTCTCAGGTAAATACATGTAGGAACCTTGGGAAACCCTCACAGACCCAGATTAAGCTGTGCGAGCACAAGCTTCCAGAGGGGTTACTGGAAACTCCTGGTGGACTTTCCTCTTTCTGTTGCCCTCGGCCCTCCCAGGGCTGCCTGAAACAATGGTCCCTGGTTGTGTCCTCCAAGCGTATTCATGCCAGTATTCACGACATCCTCCTCAGGGCCTGGGAGGGTGCTCCCTAAATCCACAATTGCCTGGAAAGTCCCCTCCTGAGAGCACAGTGTGGGCAGCCCTGACTCTGCCTGCCTTGGCAGCAAGCTCAGGTCCCTGGAGGAGTAGGAAGTTACCTACTTGACTTACCCTGAAATGCCCTGCACGCCATCCTGCAGGCTGTAGGGTGGGGTGGTGGGGGGATGAGGAGCGGCTCCTATCCCTCTTTTTTTTTTTCTTTTGAGATGGAGTCTTGCTCTCTTGCCCAGGCTGGAGTGCAGTGGTGCGATCTCGGCTCACTGCAAGCTCCACCTCCTGAGTTCACGCCATTCTTCTGCCTCAGCCTCCTGAGTAACTGGGACTACAGGCGCCGGCCACCACGCCCGGCTAATTTTTGTATTTTTAGTAGAGACAGGGTTTCACAGTGTTAGCCAGGATGGTCTTGATCTCCTGACCTTGTGATCCACCTGCCTCGGCCTCCCAAAGTGCTGGGATTACAGGCATGAGTCACCGCGCCCGGCCAAGTGGCCCCTATCCTCTTGGTGTCAGTTTCCAACTCTGTACAAGTGGAGGCTGGAGGTGACAATGCCAGTCTGAGGCCTCCTCCAGGCCTGGTATGGCATAGTTGCCTCGGGTACGATGTGGGCTGGAGGCTTGGGGTGCTGTAGGGGGTAGGGGCAGTCTTCCATGGAGCAGGTGGGGCTGCTCTTCAGCTTACTTTGGGCATGAGGCACAGCAGCCCGAGCTGTGGGCAGGCAGCGCTCAGGGTCTGCTGCTGGACCCAGAAGGGCTTTCAGGGAAAGCTGGGGCTTGATGAGCTGCCCTAATGCTGGGAAGAAGAGGCAGCAATGACCCAAAGAAATGTAGGCAATGTAGGCTTTAGGCTGTGGGCAGAGGTGCCCCTGGCATGGCCCACCCAACCCAGCCCTGGGGAGGGGGCTCGGTCCCAGGCTTCTGCAGATAAGGACCTGGAGGCCTGTGAGAATCTTTTTTTTTTTTTTTTTTTTTTTTTTTTTTTTTTTTTTTTTTTTTTGAGGCGGAGTCTCGCTCTGTCGCCCAGGCTGGAGTGCAGTGGCCGGATCTCAGCTCACTGCAAGCTCCGCCTCCCGGATTTAGGCCATTCTCCTTCCTCAGCCTCCTGAGTAGCTGGGACTACAGGCGCCCGCCACCTCGCCCGGCTAGTTTTTTGTATTTTTTAGTAGAGACGGGGTTTCACTGTGTTAGCCAGGATGGTCTCGATCTCCTGACCTCGTGATCCGCCCGTCTCGGCCTCCCAAAGTGCTGGGATTACAGGCTTGAGCCACCGCGCCCGGCCGGCCTGTGAGAATCTTGTGAGCAGATTCTGAGCTGCCAGCAGCTCTGCTAATGACCAGTACCTGAGGATGACACTGGGTCCCAGAAAAATGTGGAGCTCAGATGCCTAGTGCTCTGAATGCAGCCTGAGCTCCAGGAGGGGGGGTCCTCCCAGCACCTCGACGTCTTATCACATTCACTGTGCTTCTCAGGAGCCCCAAGGGCTCAGAGAGGACTCCAGTCTCTAAGGAACTTCTGCAACCTGTGAGAGGCTGCCTTGGTGGGCAACCCATATGATATTCTGCCACAAATGAGGCTTGACCCTGGTGGAGGGAAACAGTTGTGGGCTTTGGGGTCAGTGAGATCTGGTTCAAATCCTGAATCATTCCTCAGAGAGACTTCACCTGACCATACTTTCTAACACATTGCCTTTCTAGGTTTCTTCACAGTCCTTTAAACTACCTGATTTAATCATCTGTTTATGAGCTTCCTGACATCTCCCAACCCCCAGTGAAAGGCTGGGCCCTGAGAATACAGTGGGAAGCAAGCCTGGAGAAGTCCTTACCCTCGGGGAGCTTTCTGTCCTTGGTGGGCAAACAGGTAAGAGGCGGCATCGAGGACTGTGATGGGGAAACATGCTCATTGTCACAGAGCAAGTTAGCAAATTATTTAAAGTGTTTTTTTTTTTTTTTTTTTTTTTTTTTTTTGAGACAGAGTCTCGCTCTGTCGCCCAGGCTGGAGTGTAGTGCCGTGATCTCAGCTCACTGCAAGCTCCACCTCCCGGGTTCACGCCATTCTCCTGCCTCAGCGTGTAACTGGGACTACAGGCGCCTGTCACCACGCCCCACTAATTTTTTGTATTTTTTTAGTGGAGACGGGGTTTCACCGTGTTAGCCAGGATGGTCTCGATCTTCCGACCTCGTGATCCGCCCACCTCGGCCTCCCAAAGTGCTGGGATTACAGGCGTGAGCCACCGCGCCTGGCCTAAAGTGGTTTTTAAAAACATTATTATGTTTTTGTAGAGGCAAGGTCTCACTGTGTTGCCCAGGCTGGTCTTGAACTCCTGGGCTTAAGTAGTCCTCCTACCTCAGCCTCCCAAAGTGCTGGGATTACAGGTCACTGCACCCAGCAAATTATTAAACATGTTGCTGGACAACACTTATGCTAAAAAATTCTTCATTGTTGTCTGAAATTCTAATTTAGCTGGGCATATTTGTTTTGAAAACCCTGGCACTGTGGGAGCGTCTAGGAGGAGCACTATAGCCAGTCCTGGGACCTGGAGCAGGTATTTCCTAGAGACGGGGGCCCCAGCCACACCTGAAGGATGGGAAGGAATTAGCAAGGTGGAGGGGGAGTGAGTCTTCCAAGTGGAGGGAATGTGGTGTACAAAGGCCAGGACGTGAGAGCCAAGCACCCTGAGAGCCTGATAGGCTTTCTCAGGATGGGGAGTGGAGGGGCTGGGGGCACAGGCAGGCACAGTTCGATGAAGGTCTTGGGTCATGTTCAGGAGTCTGGACTTTACCCCAAGAACAACACATTTACTGAAGGCTTTTAAGTGGAAAAAAACATGATCATCTCACATTTTGTTTTGTTTGGGTTTTTAAATTTTGAGACAGAGTCTTGCTGTGATGCCCAGGCTGGAGTGCCATGGTACAATCTCTGCTCACTGCAACCTCTGCTTCCCGGGTTCGAGCAATTCTCCTGCCTCAGCCTCCCGAGTAGCTGGAACTATGGGCATGTGCCACCATGTCTTGCTAATTTTTGTACTTTTAGTAGAGATGGGGTTTCACCATATTGGTCAGGCTGGTCTCAAACTCCTGACCTCAAGCCTTGGCCTCTCAAAGTGCTGGGATTACAGGCGTGAGCCACCACGCCTGGCTACATCTTGCGTTTTTAACAGTTGATTCTGGCTGCTCTATGGAGAATGAATTTGGGAGACCAGAAGTGGAAGGCAAGAGGCTGGTTAGGAGGCTTTAGCTACCATCCAGCTGAGAGATGATGGTGGCTTGGACAAGAAAGGAGGCAGTGGAGGAGGGAAGTGGATAGATTTGATAGATTCAGTCCATCCTCAGGAGAAAGAATCAATAGGATTTAGCTACTGATTCAAAGTGAAGGGGGCTGGGGGCCAATCAGGGAGCGGAAGAGAAAAAGTGACTCCCAAGTTCTTGAGCAACTGGAGGGTGGGATGCCATTCAGTGAGGTGGGGGAGACAGGAGGAGGGGAGGAAGAGGAAGAGGAAGAGGAAGAAAAGATTGGTGGCAGAGGAAGAGGAGGGTGCTTCATTTTGGATAGGTTGAGCCTTAGGTGCTCATGGAATACCTCAGTGGCAATGGACAGCAGAAGTCTGAAATGATGCAGGTCTAGACCGAGGCCTGAACCACCAGCATGGAGATGCAGCTGGAAGCCACGGGAGCCTTGCTGCTCCTCTCCAGCTCCTGCTTCAGAAGTCTGCAAGGCCGGCTGGGCAAGGACAGGGCTGAACCAGACTCTCTGGACAGGAAGCACTGGGGCCTGAGCTCAACCCTTTCCCTAGTGCTCCATCCAGTGCGGCAGCTCCCCCTGGTCCTTGTGGATGCCTGACAGGTAGGAGTGTGGACTCCTGCAGCCTCGCTTTCTGATTTTTCTTAGATAGTTACAGGATGTCTCTCAGTTTTAAAGGGTTTATAACTGATTCCATTTTAATACAATGTGGGCAGAATAGAATACATCTACGGGCCAGATCTGCTGTGGGGACCACTGGTCAGGGGCCTGGCTTTCGAAGTGAGAGGAGATGCTGAACAAAACCCTCAGGATCAGGCGCCTTTAAGGCAATGTTCCCGCAAATTAACCCATAAGCCCCTGCATCAGAATCACCCATGAAGTGTGCCTAAAAATGGAACCCTAAGCTCTGTCTCTAGCAATTCAGATTCAGAAGACCTGGGGAAGGTCCAGGAATCTGATTTTAACTAGTGCCATAGGTGCACACTCAAGTCTGAGAACCTCTGAGTTGGGGGTTGGCAGGGGAGACAGAGAAAGGTTGGTTTAGGCAGGAGAAAACCAAAAGATCAGGCTCTCAAAAGAAAAGGTCATTTCAGGAAAGATGGCCGGTTGATGGGAAGGAAAGATGTCGGCTTCCTGGGAAGGATTCCAAAGTCCATCTTCATTCTTCTCCGACACATCTTTTTCCTCCCCAAGGAAGAGGAATGTGGATCTTAATGTTCAGTTCTGAGATTGTGATAGAGCTGTATTTGCTAGTGGGAGTGATGGAGCCAATGGGCACTAAGAGGTCTGTGCACAGGGCTTTGGTTCCCTCTTCTCTCTCTCTTCCTAAGTGGTAAGTGGAGCAGGGTCAGCTGTCTTCTTGGATGCTTTCCTGTCCTTCCTGGCCCAGGCCCCACCAGCCAAGCATGGTGGCACATGCACTCAATCTTTATGACTTTCTGTCCTGGAGCTGAGGGTGTGTCGGAGCAGCCTTTCTCCCCATTTCAGTGGATAAGAGCTAAGTGCTGGGATGGAGAATGAGATGGGATTGGGTGAGAGGTGAATTGAGCAGGTCTCACAGTTTCCTGTGCCTAAGCCACTACCTCTCACTGGTTTAGGAAGCAGAAGTGTTCTATGAGGTTCTGCCCAGACTAGCATAATCCTACCCTAGGGCTCAAGCCAGTTAATTGCAACACTAGTCTGCTTGCTTTCCATTGATTCTTTTGTATACAACTCCACTGGGAATGCATCGAGGAGAAATGAGAGTTCTGGGCTGGGACTGGGCATTGTTGGGCCCCTCAGTCTACTCCAAAACCGTATCATTATTTCTAACATCCAGCAGGACTGCACCCCAACTTCAACCATAAGACAGGGACTAAAAAGCGTGCAATGGCTTTCATAACAAGGTCATTAGTGACCTTGAACAGAGAGGGTAGATAGGAAAAGCCAGGCTAGAGTGAGACAGCAAGAGCGCCAGATAAGAAAGACAGAAGTGGGCCGGGCACGGTGGCTCACACCTGTAATCCCAGCACTTTGGGAGGCTGAGGCGGGTGGATCCCTCGAGGTCAGGAGTTCAAGACCAGCCTGGCCAACATGGTGAAACCTCGTCTCTACTAAAAATACAAAAATTAGCCAGGCATGGTGGTGCATGCCTGTAATCCCAGCTAGTGGGGAGGCTGAGGTAGGCGAATCACTTGAATCCGGGAGGCAGAGGTTTCAGGAGTGCAGTAAGCCGAGATCGTGCCACTGCACTCCAGCCTGGGTGACAGAGCAAGACTCTGTCTCAAAAAAAAAAAAAAAAAAAAAAAAAAAAAAGAAGTGCTTCATAGGTGTCTCTTCCAGAGGACAGGAGAGAGGTGGAAGTAGGGGAGGACATGGGGTCAAGGCCAACATGGGAACTGCTGGCCAAGAGGAAGTACAGAGAGAGGGAGAATCAACAGAGTGAGGTTTGTGAGGAGGGGAAAGATAAAACCATCTGGAGCACAAGGTAGGGATTAGTTTTGGTGAAAGGTCACCCCATCCATTCTAACAGCAGGAAAAGGAAAGGATGATCCCAGCATGGGCAAGTTTATAGATCTGGTGACAAAAAAAGTTGAAGGAATTACTATCTGATGGCTCTGTTTTCTCTGTGAAATTGAAGGTAATATCCTGAGCTGACAGTAAGTAAGAGACTGAAAGATGAAGTTTAAAGGGAATCATAGATAGTGTCCTATGCAGGCAGTCCCAGGGTGAGGCCCAGCAGATTGATCTCAGCACCACGGCTACTGCCAGTCCCAGCCCAGTCTGCTCAGACAAGTTCACATCAAGTGGAAGCCTCCAGCTAGTGCTGCCGACACCTGGGTTCTCAGCCTAATAATTCAATTACCTATTTGAGGATGGTGATTTCTATATATTTTTAAAGCCCCAAGGGGCTGGGCATGGTGGCTCACGCCTGTAATTCCATCACTTCGGGAGGCCAAGGCAGGAGGATGGCTTGAGCTCAGGAGTTTGGGGTCAGCCTGAGCAACATAATGAGACCCCAGCTCTACCAAAAACCTCCAAAATTATTCAGGTGTGGTGGTACACACCTGTAGTCCCAGCTATGGGGGAGGCTGAGGTGGGAGGATTGCTTGAGCCCAGGAGGTTGGGGCTGCTGTGAGCCCTGATCATACCACTGCATTCCAGCCTAGGTTATAGAGCAAGACCCTATCTCAAAAGAAGAAAAAAGATCCCTAGAAACAACAGAACAGAAACAAGGGAAAATCTTCCTAGAGCCCAGGCTAAACCTCCCACCTCTCATTTTTCCCCTTGGATAGGTCAATATTCCCTGATGGGGACAGCTGCCACCGATAGATTAGTATTTTTCAAAGTGTGTTCAAAGAACTTTAGCCCTGAAGACGTTTCAAGGATAAAGGTGAAAAACAGGTTTGGAAAATCCTGCATTAGCACTCCTCTTGAGGTTGCATTCATATACAGAAAGATCTGAAACATTTAGCGGAGAGAAAACTTTAATTTTTGTTTCAGTGTTTTAAACCACAGACTCCTCTCCCTAACATGCCCATGTTCCCATGATCACTGGGAACTAAGAGTCTGTAGATTCCACTTTAACATATATTCATTAAATCAACAAATCACTTGAACATTACTATCAGCCCAGGCACAATCAACTAGTTGTGGTTAGTGAAGGACATTATTTGGTATATCCAAAGTGGTTGTCATTTAAACAACTCTCTCTTGAGGAAGATTTTCAGCCTGTTGAAGAGAGAGAATAATCTGTGGCATGAACAGAGGCATTTTAAATCTGTGAGAAAACTCACAGTCCAAGAGTCAAGTTAACTGAAATCCACAGGATAGACTGAACATGCTGCAGACAAGCATTCTCGGTCCAGACACCGCCTTATAAGGTGGCCTGACATTTTCTCATGGCCCAGGCCACCCTCCAAAAATATCCAGAGACAGAATGAGAGTGGGAACTGGCCTCCCCGAATGTTTCAAATACGAACAAGCAGGCTCTCCATGAAATAGGAGGGCTGACACCTGCTTTGCAAGCCGGCTCCAAAAGCACTCTGCTTTTCAAAACCAAGTAGTTGCAGGGTCTGTGATGGGGAGGAGGGCTCTGCAGCTGGGAGAAAATAGATTGAGCCTCGAAGCACGCACCCAAGTTGGTTTCTTTGCTCTAAAAAAAAAGTGTTATTTCCTGTACTCCTCCAGAATATGCTTTAAAATCTCTTTGCTTTATATGGACAATAAAAGATCCGTGACCGATTTTCATTAGAGGGCTTCTGTCCCTTGCCATGTCCTTGGGATGAAGCCGTTTTCCAAACTCCTTTGGCTCGTAAGGCCCTGATTGCTTGTGAGGTGCTGCCCCCCAGCGGGAAAGTCTGGCTACGACAACACCGAGGGAGAAATAAAGATCCTGGCTTTAACCAAGTGCAGCCAGCATCTGGAAACACATCTGGATTGCCTCCACCCAAAGCCAAAGATAGATGTGAAAGCACTGTCATGGTAACAAGTCTGGAAGCTCTGGAATTAGGGAGCAGAAAGCGTGACTTCCAAACAAAAATATTTATGAAATGGGCACTGGGTGCTTATATACACAGCCTTTCACATTCTTATTTTTGCTCACCAAATGAGATTTTAGGGTGAATTGCCTTTTGTGGGAAGGATTATTTTTGGTATTGAGACTTGCCCTCATAGCACTAATATATCTTTGAATTAAAAGAAGTATTGGTCAAATGACCACATGGCTGTCTCTTCTAATCCGGTTCTGTTATAGGCAGAGAAATGTTAATAGGTATGGCTATTTTTGGTAATAGTTGCTTAGAACAGTTTCTTCACCATTAAACTGTATGACAAAGAGCCAGGCTATTTGTGAGGCTGGGATTTTTTTCCTTTCAATAATAAAAGGAATTGCAAAGCTAGTCCTCATTCTTGTTAAAGGGAACAGAAAAACACAGCAGTATTTTTGGAATGCTGTGTAACAGTAGGTCTCTTAATTATACCAATGCTAATTTGTCCAGGCTAAGGCTTATATTAACATAGTACACATAATTGCCACAAAATATGACAATGACAAATTGGAAAGCCCTGGTCTCCCATTACCATGCTAACATTGTAAAAGTTGTGTTTTCTGAGTAGCCTGTACTATTAACTTTACCATCTGTTCCTCAGTTTCAGTTGCAATACTTTTTTCATAAATGAAAAAGCCAACCTCTGAAGCTGAATAGGCTCTACACGAGGAGAGAGGTGGTCTAACCTCTATGCTGGGAACATCTAGACCGTAATCAGACAGCATTTAGAAGGGAAGTGTTCCCCTTTGGAACAAAGACCACACTCTTAGGCTGTGGTGATGATCTGAGAAAGAGCCGGCAGGCTCAGATGGGGAGCACATCACTGCTGCAGGCACCATGATCAAGAGGTCACTGGGAAAAGTAACTAGGACATACCCAGCACCGGAGGCCTAGAGCTAGATCAGCTGTGACCCAGCAGAGGACACCCCAAGGCAGTGTCCTTCCCACCACTTCTTACTGCCAGCCTGAGTGAGGGGGGCCGTTCCTGGGATTCCTGTGTTTGGAAGCATTTTCAGGATGAAGTACTTGAACTTCACCACATCTTGCTTTAATATAAGATCAACAGTGCTGGGCAACAGGATCTCCCCACTGAACTTCTGTTAGAAAAGTTACACTAACAGACTGGGCGTGGTGGCTCATGCCTGTAATCCCAGCACTTTGGGAGGCTGAGGTGGGTGGACCACCTGAGGTCATGAGTTTGAAACCAGCATGGTCAACATGGTGAAACCCTGTCTCTACTAAAAATACAAAAAATTAGCCGGGTGTGGTGGTGGGCGCCTGTAATCCCAGCTACTTGGGAGGCTGAGGAAGAAACATCGTTTGAACCTGGGAGGTGGAGGTTGCAGTGAGCCGAGATTGTGCCTTTGCACTCTAGCCTGGGCAACAGCAGCGAAACTCTGTCTCAAAACAAAAAAAGAAAAGGTACACTAACAAAACCCCAGCTTGTTATAAGACAAGGGTCCTGAACCCTGTGCTGTTAATATCTCAGATTCTCTGGTCACTTGCATGAGGAACCCCTTGTCCCTCTGCAGCCAGCTTGCAGACTGGCTTAGCCTGAAGACTGACTGGCAGGGAAGGACTTTTTGGAAACCTCTTAATATAGTCTGTCTTTCCTGTAAGTGCAGAACCATTATGAATAGCAGAATTAGATTTTAAAATTGTTAAAGAGCTGGAGTCCGTAATTGAACTGAAATTCTCCCATATTCCTGAAACACCACATTCGGGCCTACTGACTATGAAAAATCATTGCACTCACTGGTAGGTATTTCAAATCCAGGCAGAGCACACATCAGTTTATTTTGAAATGCAACACAGATCAGTATTTTATGAATACAACTTATTACCACATTAACATTATCAGGTAAAAACAGCTTTCAAATGCATGCATAGAAAGTTAAGCATAGTCTCTGGACTCCTTATTTCTAAATATACAAAAAATACATTTAAATTATATAATTTTAGTGAATCAAAGACTTATAAAATTACAATTTTGGTTTTCACAACATAGAAAAAATACAAAAATGACTATATATACGGTTGTATAATTTTTTACCCAAATTTCAAAGGAGCAGTATGTATTGAATTTAATGTTTTATCTGAAACTCAGAACTGCAAGTAATTTGCAGGCTGGACCACATCAATGCCAACCTTTTATTATAAATGAATAACCAAAAAAATAAGTGAAAAATGAGGGCATGATCTCTTCTTATACCTCTTCAACTCTCCAGCACCTAAACCTTTCCTGTCAGAAGTCTGCTCTGGAGACAGTTTTTCATCTGTAAGGCCAGTACTTTATTCCATGACTAACTCTCCATGGTGCCTCTAGGTAACGGTTGGTACATGTTAAATGAATGAGCCCAACCTCAGTAAACATAACGCAGCAAGATGCAGATTAGCAGTCTTTGCCGACAAAAGCACTACTGCGGACCTCAAAGAATTCTCTCTGTCAGAAGAAGGCCCCCACGGAGGGGATCTGAAACACACAATCAAGTGGGTAGTTGGGAAGATGATGCCTTTGACTATGCCCTGAAATGAAACCGCTAAGTCTGACAAAATACCCACAAAAACATGACATTCCTTGTTCACACTTTATTAAGAAGGTGTGACATTTGGTGGTGTGGTTGTTCTCAATTTATAAAAGAATAAATGACTTCAAAGGAGAAATGAATTCATGTTAGGGATAAAGAAACCAGTTAGAGAGGTTATTGAAGGACACAGTGACATGCCTTACTTATCTGCCATAAGTATTCTAAATGTTGATGTACAAAAATACACACTGGGGTTGAGACCCTTTTTGAAAAGGGAGCTGTGTGCTGTGTTCTCATTGCCAAAGTTCAATTCAATGCAACAGCACTGTTTGCAACAGAATGTTTTTCATAAGTAGTGACAAATTATAATAAAGCGGCCCAAATAAAACCCCCAGTCCAGCAACCCTGGAAAAGCTGCATTTTTCATCCGGACTTCTAGAATTTTCCCAAAAACAACTGAAAAAATCTAACAGAATAAAGTAGTATGACAAATATAACCCAAGTTGATTCTATTTTATAGTAGAAATACATTATGGAAGAATAAAACGAGAGAAAAGGCATGAAAAAATCTTTCCCACATATTTTGTCTATCAAATACAAGAATAGATTCTAATCTCAACACGCCCAAGTTGAGTGCTGACTTTAAGAAGCAGAATTTTAAAGTTCAATTCAAAAATAATTTATTACACACCTGCCTGCATTAAATTTTCAAACTTCTATAAAAATAAGCACTTAAAAATTTAGTTTTCCAGGGGCCGGGCACAATGGCTCACGCCTGTAATCCCAGCACTTTGGGAGGCCGAGGCGGGCAGATCATGAGGTCAGGAGATCGAGACCATCCTGGCTAACACGGTGAAACCCCGTCTCTACTAAAAATACAAAAAAAAATTAGACGGGTGTGGTGGCACACACCTGTAGTCCCAGCTACTCGGGAGGCTGAGGCAGGAGAATGGCGTGAACCCGGGAGGTGGAGCTTGCAGTGAGCCGAGATCACGCCACTGCACTCCAGCCTGGGCAACAGAGTGAGACTCCGTCTCAAAAGAGAAAAAAAAAAATTTAGTTTTCCAGTATGAGTTTTCTGATATTCGCAATTATACTTTAAATGACAACTACTCAATAAGCTAAACTTTTAAAGTCTTAAAGTTCAACATCAACCCCCCCCCCAAAAAAAAAAAAAAAGCTGCAGGGGGTGGGGGAGGAAAAAAGGCTCCATAAAGATACTGTGCTATTTAATACTTAATGGACATCTAAACTCGGGCTTTCACATTTTCATCCAACTCTTTCTTTCTTATTTTTTTTTTCAGTTTACCTACAGTTGCAATACCAGCCCTTTTTTGAGGAGTTTTAAACGCATGGTTGAGCAATTAAATCATATGAGGATGTGACATGGATGAGATAATGTCGGTAGGACCAAACTATTTCTTGGCTGCTCCAACATGCGGAGATGATACTGCTTTTAGCTCATGATGGCCCAAGTGGAATGTTTTACTGCCTATGGACTTATAGCTTGGTGGAAATTAACATAGGACCTTAATTAGCAAAAGTATCCAAACAGAAGAGCAAATGAAAATTAAAAAATAAAACAATAATGGTGTATAAACCTATTCCTGAATGTTTTCTGACTACCTTTCTAAAGCAACACGTTCCATGTGCTTTCAGTAACAGAGCCTCCATTCCTACGTGGCTGGATCACCTTCTTCAGGGTCATCAGTGCATCAGTGAGAACAGCTACTGGCAAACACGTTACTCAGAGGTGTTCTGAGAACAGTGCTGTGAAAAGGACTTGTCGCTTATGAGCTATTGAGCTCCCCCTTTCTGAGACCTGTCATTTTGTTAAGATATGATTGAGGCTGAGCTCCAGATAAGATATATTCTTTACGGTATACACATACTTATTAGATTCAAGCACGTTTCTTAGTGGCAGGCAGTAATGACTCAATTTAAAACAAACAAAAGGGTTCTAAGTTGTTTTCTGATTATAGGCACTACCCCGAAGCTTCATAGGCATATACATTTTATAATTCATTCATTAGATACGAGGGGATAGGTCCCAGCCATAACTTCAGAGCATTCCAGAGAACAGAGTTTGCCGCTTCAAAAATACAAATAATTTCCAGCATGCAGTCAAGCACTTTGACAAGGGAATGCTAAACACACTGCAGACTGAAACATAACTATACTGCAAGCTGGGCTATTCGGTTGGTACGACTTCATTATTCAGACTGTAACTCTCAAGTACTTAGTGTTACAGGTCTTTACTGATCAGATACATGAAGGACACAGAAGGACATAAAATGTCAAATCCCTTTCTAGTGCCATCATAAATATTAGGAACTTCTGGTTGAAAGAGCATGCTGAGATGAACTGGCCAGGGTGTTTTATGTAACAATCTTTTTCTAAAATAAAATCTCAGGCCCACGTGACACTGGATTTTTGTTTTAGTTTTGTTTGAATATTTTAAAAATAGTTCTTACTTATTTTCTGTGAAACGTATTGGAAACTCAAAAAGTCTGCAGCATTTTTTGATCATTGAAAAGTTTGTTTTGGTGGGAGGTGCAGAAAGCAGGAACTATTCAAATTTCTTGTGCTCTTCAGTATGAGAAAGGATCTTTCTTCTCTGGTGTATCATGTGGAAATACAACTGGGGAAAAACTGAAAAGAAAAGAAAAGTTGGTTAAGAGGATGGTTTAAAATTCCATGCTCTATTTAAAGCATATGAACTTGAGGTCCTCTCTAACCCTCTGACTAATTTCTCATCCAGCAACCAAGGAAGGTAACAAAGTGGGCTTGGGGAAAGGGAGAAAAAACACAGAGAGACTTACCATCTTTCTTTTCCTGCTTTAGCTGAGGGAAAAAGTGGTGTGGAATACAGTGACAGACACTATTGTCACTATCATGAGCTATCTCGATGCCACACAGCAGCCAAATAATATTCTTTCATGTATTATCTCCACATTTATTCTGACTAACTTCACAACAACCAGGTGAAGAATTCTAGTGATGAAGTTATTATTCCTATTTCAAAGAGGAGGAATTTGAGCTCCAGAGAGGGTGAGCAACTTGCCTGGGGTCTCATAGTAAGTCCCAGACATAATTGGGACCAGGCTCTTGGCTCCTGACCCTCAGCCTAGCCCCATCTGGTCCCAGGACAGGTGGTTCTTTGGGAAGAACAACCTCTCTTGGGAAGTAGTTTTGGGTAAAGACTTGAGGAGGAGGAGGAGGAATGCCACATTTGCTTTGAACACAACTAAGCCAGGTTTGGATGTTAAAAAAAAAAAAAAAAAAAGGCCTTATGAAATGCAAGCCAGTGTCTTAGGCACTGGGGATTCTTCTGTTCTTGGTCATTTCACAGAATACTTCAAAAAGCACTGGTTCTCAAATGAATGGGGTGGTACTGCCTCCCTCAGAACTATTTGGAACTATTTCGATAGTTTGACTATTTGGAAATAAGGGAGAAAGGGAAAGGGTACTGGCAGTTGGCATATGAGACCAGGGATGCTAAAACATGCCACAATGTATGACAGTACCCACTACTAAGAAGTATCCCACCCAAAATGCCTATAGTGTCCCTCTAGGAAATACCAGTTTCAGCCACCCAGACTTCACAAGGTTACTGTGTGTAAACAACTCCAGGTGAAATGCTCTTTGTTGTACAATACCCTTCCTCTCCTCATCTCTCCAACAGCTCCAATCTTTATTTTATTGATATTACTTTTTTAGACAGGGTCTTGCTTTGTCACCCAGGCTGGTGTGCAGTGCTGTGATCTTGGCTCATGGCCTGGACCTCCTGGGTTCAGTCAATCCTCCCGGCTCAGCCTCCTGAGTAGCTGGGACTACAGGTGCAGACCACTTCACATCTGACTAATTTTGCATTTTTTGTAGAGATGGGATCTCCCTATGTTGCCCAGGCTTGTCTGGAACCCCTGGGGTCAAGGGGTGTGCCCACCTCAGCCTCCCAAAGTGCTAAGACTATAGGCATGAGCTACCAAGCCCAGCCCAGTCTCTCTTTTTCAGACGCATATTTTTGGAAGATAATTTCTACTACTCCCAACTCTCTCCTGACAAGTTTCTTCCTTTTTAAATGGGTTCCAAGCTGGCCAAATTTCAAATGATCCTCCCAAAGCACGCCAGGACACCAGTGCATGTGTGACAAAGATCTGCCAACCTGCAGAGGAGGCAGCATGTGGAACAGGGCTGCCGTCCACGCCATTGCTACTGCCAGGCAGGACGCTGTTCACAGGAAAGACCTCACTTAAACATGTAATTCAACAGGCAGAGAACTATTTTGGCATGAAAGCCAGAAAATCTGACAAGCTCTATAATCTAAAAACTGGAAGTCAAGATATAATTAAACCATAAGGAATGTTAATTGTAATCATTTAAAAATGTGGGGCCAGTCCCATTTCTATAGATTTTCTGTAGCGAAGGGAAACTGTGAGCTGGGCATGCTCAAAACCTTCCACTGGTTGCATTTGTGTTCACACAACCGGCAGCTGCAGCCTCACAGCTGGCTCAGATGGCCCGGGGGAGAATAATGACTTGGAAGTTATGCATTAAGCCCTTGGTGGCAGTTCAAGGAAGGAGATGGCCATGCAGACCTTCATTTCCATGGGCAGGGCCTGCCACCTACCAGAGGGGTCAGATGATGGTGCTTTCACTCCTTTACATCTCCCAGAGATTCCTCAGTACCCAGAGAAAGGAATGTGGATGGGAGGCCAAGGGCCTAGGGTGCCTGGCCTATTCTCCACAGTTCAGGCAGTGGCCTTCTGGCTGACCAAAACTGTGATTCTGTCTCCATCTGAATCACCTACATGTTCAGACTGAACCCGACCATGACACTGAAAGCTTTCCAGATGCATGGCTGCTACTTTTAACAACATGAGCTACACTGAGAAATAATAGCACTGAAAAAACCCCTCAACCTGAGAACAGGCTATTGAGAATTCCACCTTCTGTTCTCCCAGTTCAGGGGACACAGAATGGGGACACTGCTGGGCACGTGTGTGTGTCGGTCCCTGTGTGTGGGGGGTCAGCGGGGTGTGGGTGCTGCTGGGCCCTCCTTTCTTTAAGAAGATGGCCAGCCCTCTTGGGGCTCTCTTCCCCTCTGGGGAGAGAACTGTGGAGGGCGAGAGCACCAGATACGCTCTCTGCCTGGGCCAAGTCTCCTTGGTTGCTCTAAAAATCAGAGGTGCTCTAAAAAGCATATGAACTTGAGGTCCTCTCTAACCCTCTGACTAATTTCTCATCCAGCAACCAAGGAAGGTAACAACCAAGGAAGGTTATGGTTACTGACAACCCGGAAAGTGCCAGCTTCTCCAGGTCCTCACCCCTCATCAATGTATCTTGCCCTTTTTTGGCTCCCTCCCCCATAACCAATTTTCACCAATTTGGGGGTGGAATGTAAACAGGCCGTAGACATCTACTGAGTCCTGCAGGGACTGTGTTGTACTAATCCTGTATATATTGCAACTACAGCAGAATAGGACAGGAGCACCTGGCCAAGGCACCCCAATATGAGGAAACTCCTGGGGCCAAGTCTCATGAGCCACAATTTAGGCTATGTGTGCAACAACGCAACAATGGATGAGGCCCATGAAAAGGAGGTGTTACTTTATATAATACATGTGTATCATCAACTTGCCATTAAAGATTAAAAGAACACTACCTTGTAGAAAGAAAACCAAATTTGTTAAAGGAGACTGCATGTTAACAGCAACCTCCTAATTCTGCATTTTCTTCTGATAAATATAAAGCTTTGGAAAGTTGGAAACGTGCAGCTGGCCAGAATGAACTGTACACTCTGGCCTCAACAGTAACAACCTGAACCCCTGAGGACATCCAGAGCTGCTGGCTCAGGCCAGAGCACAGTGAGGCCAGCAGGCACCAGGTGACTCGCATCAGGAGAGGTGGTCTGTGTGCCATCTTGAACCTGGGGGAGGAGTCCGAGGTTTGCAGGGAATCTTTTAATCATTATTTGAGATCCACCCTTTTCCCTGGTTTACAAGAGGTAAGCTGCCTTAGAAAAAGAAATTATGTTAGACTTTAACTGAGCCAAGTTCTCTTACCAAAAGGAGGCTGGGACTGCAAGGGGGAATTACTTAAGGTAAAGAAAGCAGACTTCTGTTGGGAGGAGAGTCCTTTCCTACTCTCTAAAACAGGGGTACCCAACCCCTACCTGTTGGAACCGAGCTGCACAGCGGGAGGTGAGTGGTGGGCAAATGAGCATTACTGCCTGAGCTCTGCCTCCTGTCAGACCGGCTGTGGCTTTGGATTCTCACAGAAGTGTGAACCCTGTTGTAAACTGTACATTCAAGGGATCTAGGTTATATGTTTCTTATGAGAATCTAATGCCTGATGATCTAAGGTAGAACAGTTTCATCCTGAAACCATCCCCTGCACCGCCCAGGGAAAAACTGTCTTCCATGAAACTGGTCCCTGGTGCCAAAAAGGTTGTGGGGACTGCTGCTCTAGAAGACAACTGGCTCTGGGGTCAGTGTCTTCTCTTTCCTCTATCTCTTTCAAGACCAAGATGAAAAGCTCACAGCAGTGGGTTTCCCTCAGGAATGCTATCGTCATGGAGGCCGCATGTGGTACCCAGGCACTGTCACTACACCAAGAGCTCAGAAGGAAGAGGCAAAGCTCAGCACTGGTTGGCTACCAGAACACAAAGAGACAAACATGCAGACAGATGGAGGCTGCCCTGGGGAGTAGTTCCTGGAAGGAAGCCCTGCTTCCTAGAGAGGCTGGAAGTCTTGCAGGAACTCTCAGGTAGGAACTCCTAGATTTTTGTCAATGTGGAAGCAGCTTGTTATGGATCTGATTTCATAAAAACCTCCCTGCCCCTCTCCCAGTCACCCAGTATGGTACATGTCTCCTATTCATTTGACCATGATGAATTCAAATAAAGCCTGTGGTGCCCACTGGGATAATATGTGTTAGTTACTCTGAGTGTGGTAAAACTGCAACTGTGAACTGCTGCTCTAGAGACTGGAAAATGAAACTCTTAAAAAAAACAAAATTAGAAAGGTGAAAAACGATTAGTTAATTTTTATTACTTAAACATTTAGATGATTTCACATTTATCGTCTGTTGGAAAATCAACTACTTTTTATATTTGAAGAGAGATGGCCTCTGGTTGCTATGATTCCAGCACTAGAGAGGAGGACTCGATCATGAATAAAGAGTGGAAAATGAATCATGAAGCAGAACTGTATCCAAGAATTTCTGCAAGATAAACACTCACATGAAATCTAGATGTAGTTTTTTTCTCACAAAGCATGAAATGCAATTTTCCACAGAGGGACACAAGCATGTCACTTTGTTAGGATGATTCATTCTGGTGATGCCGTGGAATGAAGAGAAGTCCAACCCTGTCTGAATTTAACCTGGGGTTTAGGGAAGAATATAGCATCTTTTCTAGATTAAAATAAGATTCAGAGTTACAATGGTTATAGAAATAGCTAAATGGAAGAACCACTAACATTGTATGTCCTTGGTTATAAGAAGATCTTTTGGTATGTAGAAATCAATCATAGGATTTATAATTGAACATCAGAATTCCAGCATAGGACTAAACTCTTCATCCTCAGAAAGTAGGGCTCACTTCACAGAGACATCAAACGTGTCTTTTTCTCTGTCACTGAATACACTGATAGGCACATTTGATTATCCATATACTTAAATCTTCAGCAGTACTATTAAAATAATTAAAAACCATCTTGAAGAGAACACTGTGTCCCAATCAGTGCTCAACAAGAAAATGAAAAATGTGGAAAAAAATAAATCTATTATTATTTTGTTATGTTTCTAGTTAACTATCAATCAATTCAAAATGAAGTTAAATGTCTATTTCAATATAGTAACCAATGCAAAAGTGTTTTTACCATGTTTTTCAAATACCATAACAAGCAGTTCTTAAGAGAGAGAAAACTACAATCAAGGTAAGGCCTTTAATGGCTTTTTTGTTTTCCATTCAGTACTTTCCCCAATATATACTTAACCTAGCCTGGTACTCAGTTTCAAACCCACATGCTGAGAAGGGCTGCATTTTGGCAACTGTATTGAGAAGGGTTCATCTTTATTCAATTACTACTGGAAAAAATTCCCTTTGAGAGTCAGCATTCAAAAAAACCAAGAAGAATTCCCAATAAATGAGATGTACATTTACTTGGATATAGTGCAAAAACAGTCAAAGATATTTAACTCTAGTTATTGTAGAGCCAAATTTTAAAACATAATTAAATATATGCATAACTGTTTACTTACTTGGAATGTAGGAGATCATTATTAGAATCAGGAATGCATGGTAGTCAAAAGAGAAATTGTATTTGTTGGGTAAACTGATGGAATACAGGCCAGCTTGTCTGACAAAGGGCAGAGCTGCGTATATTGTGAGCAGTTCTCCTGACACTCCCATTGGGTACAGCACAATGAAAAGTGTGTACCTAAAGCAAAACAAAATATTCATTACTGAGGCTCAAAGTCAGCTTTAGGAGGAAGCTGCACTTCCCACCCTTCTAATCAGTCCTGGTCTTTTAGAAAATGATTGTTTATACATTTTCCTGTTTACCTGCTATTCAGATTCAGGTTTTACAAGCCAGTTTTTGAAACCAGCCTACAGCAGGTATATGTTTCCAAATGGTCTAACGACAAAATAAAGTCTGTTCAGGCAGCCTCAAAATTTGGTCTGATGAAATAAACAACTCTTCAAAATTATGCTCTAAAATAACTAAAGTGATGCCAAATGCTGGTAAAGTAGGGGAACTGAGTCATGGTTTATATTGAAGGGTCCTGCCCTGTGGGTCTTGGGATGGGGTTGGGGTGGTGGTGGCAGAGGTGTTGGAACATGTGGTCTAGGAATTCCACACCACACGCAAAGACTGAACAACAACAAAAATAGCACAAACATCTGTATACTGCTACTATTTTTCAAATGTTTGTACGTGCTATTGTGAAAAATTAAATATATGCAATTAAAAAAATTTAAAATTCATAATAGCTTTTGGTTACTATGTAATTTTCCAATCAAAACACCCCACAATTACGATTATCGTCACATGGGAGGGGAATTTGCATAATTTTTCTCTCTTTAAAAATGAGTTCTCCACATTCCTCAAAGAATTCAGAGAGCAGTCACTGCCCTATGGAACTGTAAGCCGCTGTAAGTATTGCTAAAGGAATCATCAGCTCAGACTTTCAACAGCCTTTGGCTGTTTGTGGCTCACAATGTGCAACAGACTACAAACTTCTGTGTATAGGAATTGTGTTGAAGATCTCTGAAGTGGAAGGGAAGACATATTCCCCACTGCCAATTTTAGCCACACTAAGTAGGATGGTGGAAAAAAATCTTTCAGAGGCCGTGGAGAACAGTGAACGAAAGAATCTTTCTCCAACAGTAAAATCAGGGCTTGGTCAACAGACTTCCCTAACAATCAGGGTAAACAGCTTTCACAGTGGCTGTCCAGGTTGGTTAGTAACTGCTCTGTTTCCCATTCTTCCCCTTTCCTAATAAAAATGTTCATTGCAAATGAGAAAAACAATAAAAATAACGAAGGAGTTCCCATACTCGAAATGTTGGAAACAATCGGATTATGTCCCTAATTTAATTACTGAACTCATAAATAGTCTAGGAACCACTGCTTTCCTTCCACCAAATAAGACGTTTCAGCTCCAGGGACAACTGGATCCTTGTGCTTTGTCACTCTCCCTCAAAGTCTTTCCCAGCTCAGGAAACTGCCTACAACTGTCTCATGGACTCATTAAGGTAAGCAGATGAACTACTAGCCTTTTACCAAAGTCATCATTACTTGTAAAAACAAAGCAAAATAATAGCGATACACTAAAACTGCCATGTAATGCTTGTTATTACCTAAAAATTAATTTAAGAGTCACAGCTTCTTGGCAAAATTGAGACTAGGAGAATAGGACTCGGTTCAAAAACACCCATCACAATGGCAGAAGCTCATCAGTAAAATGTGATGATATGGACAAAAAAGGGATGTTACAGCAAATCTCTATTGATTGCTACTTGGTGATGAAATTTTTTTTTTTTTTTTTGAGATGGAGTCTTGCTCTGTCGCCCAGGCTGGAGTGCAGTGGCCGGATCTCAGCTCACTGCAAGCTCCGCCTCCCGGGTTTACGCCATTCTCCTGCCTCAGCCTCCCGAGAAGCTGGGACTACAGGTGCCCACCACCGTGCCCGGCTAATTTTTTTTGTATTTTTTAGTAGAGATGGGGTTTCACCGTGTTAGCCAGGATGGTCTCGATCTCCTGACCTCGTGATCCACCCGTCTCGGCCTCCCAAAGTGCTGGGATTACAGGCTTGAGCCACCGCGCCCGGCCAGTGATGAAATTTTTTTAAAAAAGAAAATACTGTATAATTTAATTGAAAAGAACTGAGTCCAATTAAAATAATTTAAGTAAAATATAAAAACCTTAAAACAGTATTTCCGTTAGTCAAAGTTAAGTACAGAGTCCTATTCTGATGAAATCTACAGACAAGATTTCTACCCAACCCCTGTATCAATTTTATTTTTAGAAACTTGGAGGCAATATTTAGGCAATAAAAGGTAAATGCAATGACAGACCATTTCAAAAGTGAGCCTTCATTCCATGTGCTTTTTTACCTGGCCCATTTGATGAGGTAAGGCAGATGGTTTAACAGACTGAATGTATAAAAGGAGTAACGGATGATTTCCGTGATCGTCCAGGCAATAACAAACAGGAGGACACTGTCTTCACTCTGTACCTGAAGGAAGAGGAAAACAAAAGAAAAAAACCACACAGATAACGTTAATGAAGACAGTGTGCAGCACCCGGCAGAGCCAGGGAGTGAGTCGGCACAGCTGCTGGTCTCTATCCTCAGGGCCCCTGTACAGCAGAAAGAGCTTGTGTGTAAAGGAGCTGGGGCCTAGGATGACAGCTGTGTACATTCCAGAGATGAGGGCCAAGTGCGAAGGGCCTCAGTCACCAGGAGCGAGAGCAGCAGGGCAGGGTAACAAACACGAGAGGTGGGAGTTTTGCAGGTTTGCCAGCCTCATGCGGAGAATGTGGACTGATGTCAGTGGGAGCCAACAGCAGTTAGGTAAGGAAGGTGGGAGGGCAAAGTGGTGGAGAGCTTGGGATCCATTACCAAGAATTTTTCTTGATTTGCGTGACAGCTGCGAACTCAAGACAATTTCAGAAAAGGGGAATGTAAGGATTAAAGCACAACTGGGCTGGGTGCAATGGCTCACGCTTGTAATCCCAGCACTTTGGGAGGCTGAGGTGGGTGGATCACATGAGGTCAGAAGTTTGAGACCAGCCTGGCCAACATGGCGACACCCTGTTTCTACTAAAAATACAAAAAATTAGCCAAGTGTGGTGGCATGTGCCTGTAATCCCAGTTACTCAGGAGGCTCAGGCAGGAGAATTGCTTGAACCCGGGAGGTGGAGGCTGCAGTACGCCACTGCACCACAGCCTGGGTGACAGAGTGAGACTGTCTCAAAAAAAAAAAAAAAAAAAAAAAAAAAAGCACAACTGAAGATGAGGCTAGCTCACAGAGCCAGAAGAATTCCAGTGAGGGGAGGGCTGGGACCATCTGCAAGGCAAGGGCCCATTTATTTCCTCCCATTAGAGACTTCTTCCCCCAGAGGAGGCCTGCATTAACTCCTCTATGATTAGGGAAGCTTCCACACTGTTCCCAGGAGGCAGTTAGAGCCAGAGAGCTTTGAAATCTCCAGCCTCCTCTGAAGTTGCTTTTATGCTGAAAAAAACAATAAAGGTTTAAAAGAGCCCCTAGGTGATTTTTAAGGAGGTTTTCTCTTGTATTGAAAATTTACTGCTGTGGTTTTAACTTTCAGCACCTCCCCCAACCCCTTCCCAGCTGGGTTTGTAATGAACTTTCGTGCTTGAAAATCAACAAGAAATACCCTTGCACCCTAATTCATATTAGTTTCCATATATCCAAAAAAACAAAAAAACAGTCCAAGAGTCGGACATAAATAAGAAATCCCACCCCATAAACCGAACAAATCTTGACAAGATGGACTTTCTGTCCCATTCCTAATATCTAATACAGCGAGGGAATGGCATTCTAGCCTTAACTTTTGCTTCTTTCCATTTGCAATGTTAATAGTTTTTAGCACTTATATTCTTCCTCAGAAAGTGTACATGGAGCGATCCACCTACACAATGAAATAAGTAGTCATTTACATATCTATTAACTAAATTGCTCTGACAAAGAATTTCATAAATGCAGTCACTATTCTCTAAAAATAATAAGAATTTCATACTGTCAAGAGCAAGAGTACTTTCTGTTTTCCTGGTGCTCTCATATTAGCCAAAGTAAAGCAAAAGCCAAACACCTCTAAAGCTTTCATGGAGAGATTTTTCAGTCTGTCTCCAAATCCTTACTTGAATCCATCTATAACAAAATATAATATAAATATAAAAGCACACTTTGCTTTTTGATGTATTTTATAATCCTCCTTAAGGAGATATGTTTTTACAGTTATGAGTGGAAGCCTTGCCTAAAGAGCTCTGGGTTATAATAGGAAGTTCCTTTAATATTTTGTACTGTAAACATCTTGAAAGCAGGGAACGTGTTTTATTCATCTTCTGTTTTCCAAAAACACTGTGCTTTTCACAAGTAAGAGCTCAATAAATAATTGCGGAGTAAATGAATTCAGTCCTAATTGGGTTACTCCGAGACTCAGTTGCCTTCTTTAAGGTGCCTGATAGTTTCTGTGTAGTCTTAGTGACCTTCAAATAGGCAAAAACAAACAAACAAAACTTGAAACCCCCCCAAACCTCCTGCTTTGACCCAGCCTAGAGGTTGGTTATTATTCACCTCCCATCCATCCCCAAGTTAGATCTTAGCCAAAAGAACTATGACAAACTCAGACTAAGTAGGAAAGCAGTCTGTTCCCAGAGTCTAGCTGTGAAGACGATGGCATAAGTCTTTTTTAAAATACTAGGGATGCAGGAAATGACCATTTTGTGCAAAATGATATCTTCCAATCAATAGGAAATGTAACATTGTTATCAAGAAGGGATTTGGATAAAGAGATTGACATTATGTGATTTATAGATAATTATAAACCAATAACACAAAACGGGCAGTTAAAACCAGTATGATCAATGAGACTCGAAGAGATATTTGTACACTCATGTTTATAGCAGCATTATTCACAACAGTCAAAAGGCAAAGAAACCCAGGTGTGTACTGATGGATGGATAAGCAAGATGTGGTCTATACATACAATGGAGTATTATTATATACATACAGTGGAGTATTATTCAGCCTTAAAAGGGAGGAAATTCTTACACATGCTGCAACATGGATGAACCCTGAAGACATCATGCTAAGTAAAATAAGCCAGTCACAAAAAGGTGAATACTGTGTGATTCTACTCATATGTGGTACCTAGGGTGAGGCAGAGACAAAAAGTAGAGACAGAAGGTTGCCAGCAGCTGGGAAGATGGGAAATAGAGAATTATTGTTTAATTGGTATGGAGTTCCAGTTTGGGAGGATTAAAAAAGTTCTGGAGATGGATGGTGATGATGGTTGTACAACAATGGGAAAGTATTTCTGCAACTGAACTATACACTTAAAAGTGGTAAAATGGTAAATGTTATATGTATTTTACCACAATAAAAAATAAATGAAAAAACCCTCCAAACAGCCCTCAGTAACATAAATTTAATAAGTCTAAATGTAATTACATGACTTAGCAACAACAAAATGACTCCAAATCAGAATGGAGAAGACCCACCTTATGAAATCAAGAGATCTGGAGTCTTTGGTGAACCATAAGCCTCACAGGAGCCAACAGGGTGTGAAGTGGCTGTTCAAACAAACAACACTCCAGGATTCAGCTACGTTAACAGTCTTATCCCAAGTACTACACTGTAAATAGATGAGACCCCACTTAGGGAACAGAGTCTGCTAGAAGAACTCCTCAACTAGCAGAGCTGACTTTGGAAATGGAAAGAGAGGGTAAGTACTTTAAAATATGTAAAAGGATACAAAGAGAGGGTAAGTACTTTAAAATATGTAAAAGGATACCATAAGCAAGAGGCAGATGGACATGAGACTAGTAAAACTGGCAGGGAGTAAAATGCTGGGTTCAACCTAAGAAAAACTGAGTAACAAACCAAGTGACTAATCACATAGGCCACTGCAAAAAAGTCGTGTGCTTGTAGGCCCTGGACACATCCCAACCAAGACTGCCCAGGAAGGTCCTACCAAGGACAGGGGGCTGAGCTGGCCTGGGGCGGCCAGGGCTGCTGCTGTTCTTTGGAAAGGTGTGTGCCCATGATCCCTCCACAGGCAAGGCGTGAAACGCTGGCTAATACTGACTTCCTTGCATGAGCTGAAATTTTTCTAGTTGGTGAAAAAAATGGGTAGAAGTTTTGATGTTTCTTAAAAATAATTTTTCTTTCATCCAAAAGGCCAGAGAGGAGAGAATAACTGACAAGCTCTCCTGTCATCATTACTGACTGCTGAGCATGTGAAATGTGAACAGTTCTCTGGCTATTATTCCCTGCTTGATGGCAAGGTCTTCAAGGGCCCAGGTCTCATCATTTGGCTTCCTCAGTCCCGACACAGGTCTGGACACAGGGATGTGTGGAATCAACGCCCCTTAAATCGGATGATAACTTATATTTTTCTTTTCCTCCCCATTTTTTTTTTTTTCTTTTTTTGAGACTGGGTCTTGTTCTGTTACCCAGGCTGAAAGGCAGCAGCACAATCACAGCCCACCATAGCTTCAACTTTCAACCTCCCAGGACAGCCTCCTTGGGACTGATCCCCCCGCCTCAGTCTCAAGAGTAGCTGGGACTACAAGTGCGTGCCACCACACCCAGCTAATTTTTTTCTTATTTTTTTGTAGAAATGGGGTTTCACTGTGTTGCCCAGGCTGGTCTTGAACTCCTAGACTCAAGTGATACTCCCTCCTCGTCCTCCCAAGATGCTGAGATTACAAGTGTAAGCCACTATACCTGGCCACTTTTCTATTTTGAAAGCAACAATTGGGAACATTTTTATAGTAAGTGGGGAGCCTCCTTTCTATTAAGTGCCAGTGAGTCATCAATAGCCTCACAGGAGTAAGAAAAGCTAATTTAGCTTAGGAGGGGTTTTCTGAGGTGCAAAGGATTTGGATTATAAGAAGTTCTACTCAGCTGCTTTTTGAATTTATAACTAGAAACATATAAACATATGATTTTATTAATTATCAAGAATAAGAGGTTTATGGCTGAGGGGCTCATGCCTATAATCCCAGTGCTTTGGGAGGCTGAGGCAGGAGGATCACTTGAGTCCAGGAGCTGAGATCAGCCTGGACAGCATAGTGAGACTCCGTTTCTACAATAAAATTAAAAAGTAGCCAGGGTGGTGGTGCACACCTGTGGTCCTACCTACTTGGGAGGTGAGGTGGAAGGATTGCTTGAGCCCAGGAATTTGAAGTTAAAGTGAGCTATGATGGTGCCACTCAACTCCAGCCTGGGTGACGAGCAAGACCCTGTCTCTTAAAATAAGAAAAAAGGAGGTTTAATAAGTCTGCTTAAAGATTTTAATGCAAATGTTCGTAGAGTATTAGTCATAATTGAAAAGTGAAAACAACCCAAATATCCATCAACTGGTGAATGGATAAATGACATCTGATAGATATACCTGTACACTGGAATACTATTCAGCAACGTAAAGGGAAGAAATATTGACACATGCTACAACATAGACAAACCTCTAAAACATTATCCTGAAAGAAGCCAAATGCAAATCATCATACATTATATGATTCCATTTATATGAAATATTCAGAAAAGGCAAATCTAGAGACAGAAAGTAGATTAGTGGTTGCCAGGGGCTGGGAGTGGGAACTAATTATAAAAGGGCATAAGGTCTCCATGATGTGCTTATTTCACATTGCATCCCTATATCAAAACATCTCATGCACCCCATAAATACAGACACCTACTATGTACCCACAAAATTTTTAAAAAATAAAAAAAAATTTTTAAAAGGGTATGAGGGATCATATTGGGATGATGGAAATGTTCTAAAGTTAGATTATGGTGACGGTTGCACAGCTTGGTACATTTACTAAAAACCATTTAATTACACACTTAACATGGCTGAATTTTGTAAATAATACTTCTGTAAAGTTATTTAATTAAAAAATATCTGGGAGGTTGAGATGAGAGGATAGCTTGAGCCCAGGAGTTCGAGACCAGTCTGTGCAACATAGTGAGACCCCCTCTCTTAAAAAAAGAAAAAAAAGGAGTTTTCTTTAATACATATTATTGCCTTTTAAGAGAAAAGGGACATTTAGAGCAAAGAGGGAGAAGGGAGATGATGAAGATTTACCAAGGATTTCTAAGAAGAGGGAGACAAAAGCCAGGTTTAGGATAGGTTGCCAAAAATGCCATAAAGCCATGTTTCGAAGTTGCATGTTCAGAAAGATGGGCACAAATCGGGGAGTGGGTACCATGAAGCCCTTCCTGTTAGGGAATCTTCCTTTGCCTGGCATAGTGAGCTGTGTATTGGATACTCCACGCTGCAGACGGAAGGTTTCCACCCCCTGCTCTAAAGCGAGGGAGGAGGCGGCTGGGTGTAGGCGGCTTGTGTAATTTAGCCAAGGGAGTTTACATAGAAATTCAAGCTGGAGAAACAAATGGGTGCAAGAGAAAAACCTTTACACACAAATAGCATCATATGTTTGACTTTAAAAGGCACAGGGAGTATCAGTACATGAAAAGCTGTCATTTTTATTACAGTCAAAGAAAAACAGATGGTGCCACATAAGAAAACCACTATTGTAGAAACCCTATTCTTCTTAGCATTTTGGAACCCGCTGCTTACTGTGCTGGTTATTTCAAAGAAATTCTCTAACCAAGCTTTATGGCAAGCATTCTTTCCTCTTCTTAAAACCCCTTTCATTTGTGAAGAGATTTGGTAAGATCTAAGAGGGTAGGACTAGGGTTTGCTTTTGGAAAAACCGTACGTTTGTCTTAGTCTGCTCAGGCTGCCATAACAGAATACCATAGACTGGGGGGCTTAAACAAGAGAAAAGTATTTTCTCACAGTTATGGAGGTTGGAAGTCTGAGATCAGGATGGCAGCATGGTTGGTTTCTGGTGAGGGCTCTTTTCCTGACTTGTGGTCGGCCACCTTCTAGATGTGTCCTCACATGGTATCTTTCTTCATAAGGGTGCTAATCCCATCATGAGGGCTCCACCTCCTCATGATCTCATCTAAACTTATTTCCCAAAGGTCCCATTGTCAAATACCATTGCACTGGGGGTTAGGGTTTCAAGATATGAATTTTTTGTGGGAGGAGACACAATTCAGTCCATAGCAATGCTCTAGACTAGGTGTTGGCAAACTTCTTCTGTACAAGGCTAGTCAGTAAATAATTTAGGGAGGGTTTGTACCACATGTGGCTGTTGTAATATATTCATCACTGTTTTTTAAACCCTTTAAAAAATGCAAAAACTATTTGCTGGGCATGGTGGCGTGTGCCTATAGTCCCAGCTACTCAGAATCACCTGGGTCTAGAAAGTTAAGGCTGCAGTGAGCTGTGATCACACCATTGCACTCCAGCCTGGGCAACAGAGCAAGACACCGTTTCTAAAAAACAAAACAGGCCGGGCGCGGTGGCTCACGCCTGTAATCCCAGCACTTTGGGAGGCCGAGGCCGGTGGATCACCTGACGTCAGGAGTTTGAGATCAGCCTGGCCAACATGGTGAAACCCCGTCTCTACAAAAAATACATAAATTAGCCCAGCGATAGTGGCATGTGTCTGTTATCCCAGCTACTCTGGAGGCTGAGGCATGAGGATTGCTTGAACCCGGGAAACGGAGGTTGTGGTAAGCGGGGATGGTGCCACTGCACTCCAACCTGGCAACAAAGCGAGACTCTGTCTAAAAAAACAAAAACAAAAACAAAAACAAAACAAAACCCACCAACCAACAAAAAAAAAAAAACTATTATAAATCACAGGCTAGATTTGGCCTACAGGCCAACCTCAATTATAGATTCATTTAACCCCTCCAACCTTCGACTTCTTTTTTTTTTTTTTTTTTTTTTGAGATAAGAGTCTTGCTCTGTCACCCAGGCTGGACTGCAGTGGCGCAATCTCTGTTCACTGCAAGCTCTGCCTCCAGGGTTCACGCCATTCTCCTACCTCAGCCTCCTGAGTAGCTGGGACTACAGGCGCCCGCCACCATGCCCAGCTAATTTTTTTGTATTTTTAGTAGAGATGGGGTTTCACCGTGTTAGCCAGGATGGTCTCGATCTCCTGACCTCATAATCTGCCCGCCTTGGCCTCCCAAAGTGCTGGGATTACAGGTGAGCCATCTGGCCTGGCCCCTGTGACTTCTTTAGCATACAAATGTCACCCTGCAACATTTCTTTGACAGACTGTGTGGGGAGGTGGGGAGAAGGGAGTCAACGTCTATCACCAATGGACTCTATAGGGGGAAAAAGCAACCTTGTAAGAACATGTATAGGCAGGTTTTTCATGTTATTGTCATTTTAAAATCTCAGTAATTTCTTGTGTGTGTGGATAATATAAAATAAAATTTACCATTTAACAATTTTAAGTGTATAATTCATTGGAATTAAGTACATTCACCATATTGTGCAACCATTACCACTATCCATTTCCAGAAGGATTTCATCATCCCAAATAGAAACTCTGCACCCATTAAACAATCACTCCACATCCTCCCCTCACCGCCCACAGGTAACCACTATTCTATTTTCTATCTCTAAGAATTTGTTTATTCCAGGTACCTCATATAAGTGGAATAATACAGTATGTGCCTTTATTTTTTTGAGATGGAGTTTTGCTCTGTTGCCCAGGCAGGAGTGCAGTGGTCCAATCTCGGCTCCACCTCCCGGGTTCAAATGATTCTCGTGTCTCAGCCTCCTGAGTAGCTGGGATTATAGCCACCCACCAACACGCCCAGCTAATTTTTATATTTTTAGTGGAGACAGAGTTTTGTCATGTTGGCCAGGCTGCTCTTGAACTCCTGACCTCATGTGATCTGCCCACCTCGGCCTCCCAAAGTGCTGGGATTACAAGTGTGAGCCACTGTGCCTGGCCCAGCATGTGTATTTCTATGTCTGGTTCATCTATGTATTAAAATTTCCTTCCTTTTTTTGTCTGAAAAATATGTCATTGTATGTATATACTACATTTTGTTTATCATTTGTTGATGGACATTCGGGCTGTTCCTACCTTTTTGGCAGTTATGAATATGCTGCTATGAACATTGGTGTATAAGTTCAAGTACTTGCTTTCAGTTCTTTTGGGTATATTCTTAGTAGTGGAGTTATTGGATCGTATGGTAATTTTATGTTTAACTTTTTGAGAAACTGCCAAACTGTTGTCCACAGTGGCTGTACCATTTTACATTACAATCCTACCAACAGTGCGCAACAAGAGTTCCAATTTCTCCACTGCTTATTTGCTGTATTTTTTTTTTTTTTTTTGGTTTTTTAAAATAATAGCTGTCCTAATGAGTGTAAAGTGTTATCTCATGGTAGTTTTGATTTGCACATCCCTAATGACTAGTGATGTTGAGCATCTTTTCATGTGCTTATTGGCTGTTTTATATCTTCTTTGGAAAAATATCTATTCAAATCCTTTGCCCATTAAATTTTTTTTAGCGTCTCTTTTTAATATTTATGGTGACAGCAGCAAAAATTATACCTAATTGTTACTGAGCTCTTACTATATGCCAAGCACTTTTTAACATATATTACCTCACTGAATCCCCATTTTACAGATGAGTAAAGTGAGGTTTACAGAATTTGAACCCAAGGTATGTCTCCTAAACCTGAGCAGCTCTGGCTTGTCTTCTTGGGCTTGGGGGTCTCACATGCATGTGTGCACGGACGCGCGCACGCACACACACGTTGTTATGGGGTAACAACTATCTTTCAAAATCAGTAACTTTTGGAAGGAACCCTATGCAAGAAGAGCCTAGAGAACAGATAAGGTAAATGTGATATTTACTTAGTGTCAATAAAGACATTAGTTCTCCAACAAATGTTGCCTACCTCTGAAAAGGGAATAGAGAATATGATTTGAACTTCAGGGACTGAGGGGAAGAGGTTCACCGAGAAGACTGAGTAAAGCATAAAAAACTACAGGTCACTAGCACCCAGAGGTATCTTTAATATGTCCATGAAATGACTTCTAGTTGTACATCAATGACCCAAGTTAAAATACAACATGAGAACTTGAAACAAACACTAGTGAATTACCTAAAGTTAATGTGAATCTTCTTCCCTGAGTCTTGTTTTGCTAACAATCATTTCTTTTTTGTTTCAGTCCACCTATGGTTAGGATGTTTGACCCTCCAAACCTCATGTTGAAATCTGATCCCCAATGCTGGGGGTGGGACTTGGGGAGAGGGTGAGTGAGTTCTCACTGTTAATTTCTGTACCACTGGTGAAGAGCCCTCACTATCCCCTGGCTCCTCTCTCTTCATGTGACCTCTGCACAGGCTGGATCCTTTCACCTTCCCCCACGAGTGGAAGCAGCATGAGGCTCTCACCAGATGCAGCTGCTGGCACCATGCTTCCTCTACAGCCTGCAGAACCATGAGCCAAATAGACCTCTTATCTTTTTAAATCATTCAGCCTCAGGTGTTCCTTAATAGCAGCACCAATGGACTAAGACGAGCCCTGTTTATTTCTGGATTTAACTTATTGTCAAGACCCCTAAAAATTTATCTCGAAAGCTTGTTCCTCTTTTCTATCTCTGCTAAGCAGAAATTGAAATACAAAATACGATTTCAATTCAAAATGAAAAGAAACTCATAAATACCAAAATTAAAAAAAGAAAACAGGAAAAAAGGAAGAATGAAATACTTCACTAGGCAAGCTTCTGGTTTTCCACAGATCAGCCCAATCATCTCAAATATGTCTTTGGATAAGATTCACCTGAGATCACCTCTTTCCCTTCCCCATGTGGAAGACACAGTATCGTGGCTGAAAACTCAAGGTGGTGAGGACATGGAGAGGTGAGGGAAGGTGGTGGGCTAACACAGGTATGAACCAGAGGCCTGGCAGTTGAGGATGGGAGTGGTGAAGGAGAGACAGAGGTGACAGGTGGAAGAGATAGCCAGTGCAGCTGGAAAACCAGTCACATGGAGCAAACAAGCAAACTGAGCAAAAAAATCAATATATTAAGAAAAATTGGCTTCTTGCTGTTGGAGGAGGTTACTAACAAACATGGAAGGGAAAATGCCAGAAAGAACACAGAGGTATTAGACTGTGGTTGGACGGATCACTATGAATCCATGATTTATACACATACACAGCTATATAAATACTTTTAGATGTAAATGTGTGTGAGTATATATGTGTGTACGTGTGTGTGTATATGTATGTATATGTATATGTACCCAAGTTTTCTCTACTGAGAGGGTCTAGAAGCAATGACATCTCAGTAGCAGTGAGCATCTCATCTACCCAGATCCTGGATCCTAAGTTACCATCCTCTACTAAAAGGAACCAGGCAGGGCTCTTTGGCAAAATGGCTGATTCCAGGGCTGGGGCTGGGGTAGTACAAGATGAGTCTGGAAATCTTTTTGTGCCAGATCATAAGGAAATACTCAATGGATGATGGAAGTAAGTCAAGAGGACCAGGAGGAAGAACTCCCACTGGCCAAATCTAGATAGTTTTAGCATCAAAATAAATAATAGACTATAATCCATTGAATTATACAGGAATTCATGAGTCCAAACAGATATAAATAAAATAAATAAATGGGAGAAAGGGAAAGCTATTTCTTATAGAATGCCAACCCCTATGTATAAAAGAAATGACAGAAATAGACAGTGGCCATTTGATAACCATCATAGAGGTGGCTGACATAGGCAGGAGTCATTCCCACAAAATATTCATTAATAAAAAGGAGGTGAACTAGAAGTGGAGAAACCCGGCAGATACTAACAGGAGCAGGTGACAGAGGTCAATGTCACCAGGGGTGGGAAGGGTAGTCATGGCGTGCCTCCCGAGAAGAGCAAGCGTGGCTTGAATTGGTTATGAGGGAATGCTGGATGGACCTAGGCTGAGAACTTACAGCCTGTACTCTTTAAAACTGACACAAGGTCATGAGGGACAGGGCAAGGCTGAGGAGATCGTCCAGACTGAAGGAGTCTGAAGAGACCTGACAAAGAAACAACACACGGATGTGGCAGGAATACCACAGCAACCATGTGTCTCCTCCCATGAATCCCAGTGCTCAGCACAAGACCTGGAACACAGAAGATACTGATTAAATATTTTCTCCATTCTGGAATGCAGAAAAAAGACATTGTTTGGACAGTTAGTGGAATTTGAATGGAGCATACTGGATTAGACAGTAGTGTTGTATCAAGGCTGATTTCCCAATTTGGAGAGTTCTATGTGGGTGATATAGGAGTGTCTAGAACACATACTCAAGTACTCATGGGTGATAGGATGTTACACACAGGTTGCTCTCAAAGTTCAGAAAAAACAAATGATAATGCATATAAAAACACAGAGAGGCTTAATATGGTGGCTCATGCCTGTAATCCCATCACTTTGGGAAGCTGAGGCGGGCAGATTAGTTGAGGCCAGCAGTTCGAGACCAGCGTGGGCAACATGGCGAAACCCTGTCACTACAAAAAATACAAAAATTAGCCGAGCTTGGTGGCAAGCGCCTGTAGTCCCAGCAACTCAGGAAGCTGAGGTGGAAGAATCGCTTGAGCCCAGGAGGCGGAGGTTGCAGTGAGCCAAGATTGCGCCACTGCCCTCCAGCCTGGGGCACTAGAGTGAGACCTTGTCTCAAAAAACCAAAAAACACAGAGAGAGTAGGAAACGAAACAAATGAAGTAAAATGCCAATAATTGGGGAATCTGAGTGAAGAGAATATGAGAGTTCTTTGTACTGCTCTGGCAACTTTTCTCTAAGTTTGAAATTACTTCAGAGAAAATTATTTTCTAAAAATCACCTAAATACTAAGCAACCACTCTGGGGATACAATAAGAAGGAAATATAACTATTATCTGGTTTTCTAAACATTATTTTGGGTGTGAGACCTCAGGATCTGCTGGAAGAGGTGGGCTTTATAACCACAAAGACATAACATTTATAAGAAAACATATCAACAAGGGTACACAAATGGAAGGTAACTTGAAAGGGAACAGCAGATTGAACACTGGCCCCAATCTGCCTCCGCATCAGTATTGTCTTAGAGTGTAAACACACCAAAGGCAAGGTCACAAACTTGCTTTGAAGAAGGGCTAGCTTAGTTATAAGGCAAAATAAAATTCTTAATAAATGCTTTAGATTGGGATAATAATGATGATTAAGATAATGATAGTTCCCATTAGCAGGGCTAATTATTCCTTAAGAATGATAAAAGTAATTATGCATAAATTTTCACCAGCTAACTGTGAAATTATTTTAGTATGTATAAAGAACATACTCAGCTCTGTGTGAAAAGCCAATTATATTTCTGTTAGAAACCTCAGGATGGCCGGGCGCGGTGGCTCAAGCCTGTAATCCCAGCACTTTGGGAGGCCGAGACGGGCGGATCACAAGGTCAGGAGATCGAGACCATCCTGGCTAACCCGGTGAAACCCCGTCTCTACTAAAAAATACAAAAAACTAGCCGGGCGAGGTGGCGGGCGCCTGTAGTCCCAGCTACTGGGGAGGCTGAGGCAGGAGAATGGCATAAACCCGGGAGGCGGAGCTTGCAATGAGCTGAGATCTGGCCACTGCACTCCAGCCTGGGCGACAGAGCAAGACTCCGTCTCAAAAAAAAAAAAAAGAAACCTCAGGACACAGAATTCAAAACAGTTATACAGAAATTTGTCATTAAATTTTTGGGGAAAGATTAGGTTACATTATACCCAGTAGGTAGCTAAGATTTACCTACTAAGCACCAGGCACTGTTCTAAGCGCTTTAATGTGTTAACTTGCAGACCACTCCCTGAGGGGAACCACGGGGCCTGGGAGACTAGAACAGCTCCTGAGGAACCCGAACAGCCTACTCAGCCCTCAACTGGGCAACTGAGAAATGACCCAGTGGTCACAGCACTGTCATCCCTCTGCCTTAGCAGTTATCCCACTATATGGTGTTTGCTGTCTGCTGGATTCTGCTTGATTCATACTAGGCTGGAAGCCCTGTGAGGGCAGCAATTGCATCCCTCCTTTTCTCATGTGTCTTACTTAGTGCTTAGCACAATACCTAGGGCACAGAAGATACCAAATAAATATTTGTTGAATGAACAGGAATGAAGAAATAATAGACGGCAACCCATCTGTAGTCTCAGCAAATGTGCTCTGACTCGGCTGGAACAGCCTTGGGTGGGAGGGCAGCTCCTAAGGGGCTGCAGTGCCAGTTGGTCCGACAGCTGAGGGCTTGGGCTGGAGAACAGGACAGTTCTGACAACAATCTTGGTCCTTTACCTTGATTAAGCTTTTTTGAACAAAAATGTTAGTCATTTGGTTATTTATCTAAAAGGAATTTCATCCTTGATACTGAAACGCAATAGTAATAGATACAAACATGGTGGTTTTTTTTTTTAAAAAAAAGGTATCTGAATGAGTATGTAGGGTTTTTAAATCTTTTTATTTTTTCGAGACAAGAGTCTTGCTCTGTCTCCCAGGCTGGAGTGCAGTGGCACAGTGTCAGCTCACTGTAACCTCCGCCTCTCCAGTTCAAGTGATTATCCTGCCTCAGTCTCTGGAGTAGCTGGGGACTACAGGCATGCGCCACCACGCCCGGCTAATTTTTGTATTTTTTGGTGGAGACGGGGTTTCACCATGTTGCCCAGGCTGGTCTTGAATTCCTGACCTCAAGTGATCCACCCTCCTCGGCTTCCCAGAGTGCTGGGATTACAGCCATGAGCCACTGCGCTGGGTCTAGTATTAGTCTTTTGACACAACAATTTTATGTATAAAGTGCCCTTTATAATTTATTAAAAATCCACGATAAAGTGGCTGCTAAACAAAATACTATTCCTAAATGTGAGTTATAAAAATATTAATATTTCTTCCCCTTTAAAGGAGAGACTAATGTGCAACATAGATTTTTTTTTTTTTTTTTTTGAGATGGAGTCTCTCTCTGTCGCCCAGGCTGGAGTGCAGTGGTGCGATCTCGGCTCACTGCAAGCTCCACGTCCCGGGTTCATGTCATTCTCCTGCCTCAGCCTCCTGAGTAGCTGGGACTACAGGCACCTGCCACCCTGCCTGGCCAATTTTTTGTATTTTTAGTAGAGACGGGGTTTCACCATGTTAGTCAGGATGGTCTCAATCTCCTGACCTCATTATCCTCCCACCTCAGCCTCCCAAAGCGCTGGGATTACAGGTGTGAGCCACCACGCCCGACCAGATTAAAAAGAAAATCCTACAGTGATAAAGGAAACTCGTTAAAAAGTTCTTACCATTACAACACCAATAACTGAGAACTACTTTTTTGATGTGAATAATGGCCAAGTTAAATGTTCTGGCCTATCAAAACAACTCTTGGTCACGAAGTAAGCTTTTCTGAACATGCAATGAAAAAATATATAAGCATGCAATCAACAAGCAATACATGATTGATTCTGCATTTATGACAAGGCCAGAGATGCAGATCTGAATGCTAAAATGTTCCCATTAGTCCAATTTTAATGGTTCCTATGTGTTCAGCCTATTTTCTGGAAAACATGAAGAAAGGATGGTCGGTACCTCAACTAGCCAACTAGCCTAGCTTCACCACCACTGGCCTCTACTCCAATTGAGTACAACTCTGGAATCAAACAGATCTCCAGACTTCCTGGCTGCATGTCCTGAGGCAAGTTACTTATCCTCTCTGATTCTCAGCTTCCTCATTTGTAAACTGGAGACATCAGAAAAACATATTAAGTGCTTAGCAAAGCCCTTGCCATTTTAGCAGTTACCATTATTATTCCATGAAGGGAAAAATTCAATTTATTGAGATCCTACTATCTATGCTAGTCACTGCTGAGACTCCATACAACCTGATGGCTGCCTCTTAGGCTTCATTACGAAGAAATGCTTTGTGTTGTTCTTGTTTTGCTTTTTGTTGCCTAAGTATTGTTTAAAAGATGCCATATCTCCCTCTACTTGAAGGTTAACATACGTGTACCAACTCTGAGATGTCTAAGGATCTCACCAGCTGCTAGTCTTTCCCAATATTCTTCCTTAGTCCTGTTTGATTTGCTCACCTCCAAAAAGCATGTTATTAACTGTAAAGCTTTCATGCAACTATTACCTTCAACCCAATTCAAACACAGATACTGCATCAGAATGGAGTCATATTTAATCCCAAATCGTATTTAATCCCAACCTTCATCATATATCTAATCTAGTCTAAATATTCTATGAAGTGATAGTCCTTTAACTCCAGCAATGACAGCCCAGAGAACAATATTCTCAGCAATTGGTGACTGTGGCCCCAAGGAAAGAGCTGGGGCCTACTCATCCCACAGTCTGCCCCCAAATCTCCAAATGCAGTTTCCCACTGTGCCCACCCAACACTCCGAAGGCCACTGACAGAAAGGTAGCTGAAATGTCAAAAGAACATGAAACTGGCAATATATTTTGTGAAATGTCATGGTTCTTTCTGTTCTATGACAGTGTGATAATTGCAAAAATTTCAAAAGGTGGGAAAAAGGCTATGAACACCATCTCTTGGAGCAGAAGTATCAAAATGGTGACCTATGGTCCCTGATCGTAGATGTTCTGTTTGGGCTTGTACAGTGCTTTAGAAATATTTGAACCAGTTTTTAAAAATTAGGAGATTTCTCATTTTAAATATCTAGATTTCTGCCTTTTCTTAAAAAAATTAGATTTTACAATACTGAATCTGTCTGGCAATCTCTAGCTGAGGTGCACACTGACTGCTTGTGTGAGATGGCATGCACCCTCCAGTCACCATGCGTTTCTTCCATGTTCTTTTAAAATCCTGTGGGACAGACCTCTGCCGCCAACAGATAGCCTCTGCTACAGATGATAAAGTGCTACACAAATGTCATGCAACATATTCGAAAACTCTAAAGTTTTAAAAACTTTAGTTATTTAAAAGTCTGATTAGTTTTTACACTTGAGGCTCTGAACATACTTTCCTTTAAGGCAATGACCTTGGCAAAAGATTCTTTAAACCTGACCTAACGAGACAGCACCAATGCAGAAGGCAAAAGAGATTCACGATTTTCACGTTTTGGGTTATTCTGGTAACAAGCCACAGCAAAGGCCAGGCGCGGTGGCTCACACCTGTAATCCCAGCAACTTTGGGAGGCCAAGGCAGGCGGATCACAAGGTCAGGAGTTTGAGACCAGCCTGACCAATGTGGTGAAACCCCATCTCTACTAAAAAATACAAAAATTAGCCAGCGTGGTGGCACGTGCCTATAAGTCCCAACTACTAGGGAGGCTGAGGCAGGAGAATCGCTTGAACCAGGGAGGTGGAGGTTGCAGTGAACCGAGATCCTGTCATTGCACTCACTCCAGGATGACAGAGTGAGACTCCGTCTAAAAAAAAAAAAAAAAAAAAAAAGCCAGAGCAAGAAGATGTGAGAGGGAGAAGGTGCCAAAACCTGTCCTGCTAAAAAACAAACATTTATGGTTTGAAGAAAACAAAAGCTAAAACTCTTAATGTGGCAAGCCTAATAATTAGTTTTTCTGAAGAAAACAAAAGTTAAAAATCTTTAGTGTAACAAGCCTAATAATTAGTTTTTCTTCCCCTCTAAAATGCAAAGCATGCCCTTAGCGTGCACACACACAAATCCACACATGTACACCAAGGCACATCTTACAAATTCCGGAAGTACACCAGGGTTTTACTCCAGACTTGGAAAGAGTCCTCTCTCTGGAAAATGCAGACAGCTTAGTCATATGCTTTATTTTTTCTGTGATGCATCTCAGTTTGCAGTGATAGGTTTTGACTGCAGGGCTTCTTGATACGGGTAAGTTTAAAAAGGTTACTGAACTCTCTTCCCTGAAGAAATGGAAATACACTGTATGGATATTTCACAGGAGTGATGGGGGATAATTTTTTTACGTTCCTCTATGGTCTTTAAGATTCCCAACGAGATCAGTTACCTGACTGAATTCACTGTGCGGGACAACTATCAAGGGGTTGTAGGTACTGGTATTCTTATCATATTTATGTATTTTTAATTAAATTCTCTGATATCCCCTATTAGTATTTCAAAATAGATTTATTTTGAAAAAGCTACACTACATAAAGGACTGACGTTTTGGCAAAGAAGCAGGTAATAAGAGAGTTCCAGGCCGGGCGCGGTGGCTCAAGCCTGTAATCCCAGCACTTTGGGAGGCCGAGACGGGCGGATCACAAGGTCAGGAGATCGAGACCAGCCTGGCTAAATACGGTGAAACCCCGTCTCTACTAAAAAATACAAAAAACTAGCCGGGTGAGGTGGCGGGCGCCTGTAGTCCCAGCTACTCGGGAGGCTGAGGCAGGAGAATGGCATAGACCCGGGAGGCGGAGCTTGCAGTGAGCTGAGATGCGGCCACTGCACTCCAGCCTGGGCGACAGAGCGAGACTCCGTCTCAAAAAAAAAAAAAAAAAAAAAAAAGAGAGTTCCTCCTCCCGCAAGTTTTCAAATGAATATTAATCAATGCTTTAAAAATGCCACCTATTGTACTGTAGAGCACATCTGCTTAAAAGTAGTTTACAGGTAATAGTTTCTAACTTTTCTTGGCTTTGCTGACACAGTTTAACATGCTCACGATGCATGCCAATTACCTCACTTTTACAGTGAGAAATGAGAATCTTCAAACTCAGTGGGATAATAATGTTGACTGTACTCCTACGGCATATTTTAACTCAAACAGGAGAGAAAAGGCATGTGAAATGGTTTCCAACAAAGGCAAACTTAGCAGGTGAATCCACTGCAGAGGCCAAGCTGCAGCCCTCTGAGAGGTGAGGCCTGTATGGCCTCCTGACTCACCATTTAACCAACTGCTACCTCTGCAGTGCATGAAGAGAACCCCATCAACACCATTTCCCAAACCTGCAATTAGGATTTTTTATGACAGTTTAATCTAGAGTACTTAAAAAAACTCTTAATTTAAGGAATACAACATACCAAACATACCTTATAAATTTTGTTTCTTTAAAAGAAAAATTGTACAATCTTTTACATACACGTAAGATAAAATATATGAAAATCAAATTGCCTGAAATCGAGAGAATGATAAATAATGTCATACTGAATAGCTAGAGCTACACTGTCCAATAGTGCAACTTCTAGTCATATGTGGCTATTTAAAATACAATTAAACTGAAATTCAATTCCTCAGACACATTAACCGTATTTCAAGTGTTCACATGTGGCTAAGAGCTACTGTATTGAAGAATGCAGATACACAGAACATTTCCAGCAATGCAGAAAGTTCTATTGGACAGTGCTGGGGTAGAAGAAATACCCACAGGAAACATGTTGGTAACCAACAGCTTTCCATCACTGTATGGTATTAAAAAGTTACTTTTTTGTCTTGAAATAAATAAGCACCTTAATTCATTTCACTTTGAAGTCATGGATGAAAGCTGGTTTGAATGTCAGGATTCACTTACTGGTGACTGCCCACTAATAATACAACTTGACAACATAGTTTGAACACAGAGCCTTGTTCCCCCATGTTATTCATTAATTTAAGCTGATCACATATAACCACAGCTAGAAGCACACAGGCTTCTAGCCTGGAAATCTCATGTGCTTATTTGGAGAACTACTATTTTAAGCCCAAGGTAATGATTTTTTTCTTCCTTCACTCTCATTCCTTTTCCATGACAGTTTCCTAAAGTGAAAAGTCAAGCATCTTTGTTAATCCCAGAACTGCAAGTAACCAGATTTAGCTCTAAAGAGGCTTCCCACTATTGGAAAGTAGCATCAATACATATGTTAAGATACCACTCGACAGTATAGACACATCTTATGCTTGAAGAGAATGTATTCCAACAAGCTTGTCGAAAATTTCACCATCAAAAATAGGAGTAATGTAGGAGACCCCATGGATACATACAGAAGATAAATTAAATGAGAGGGGGTTAGTATAATATTTTAGAAGGCTAACCAAAGTGCTAAATGCACTGAAAAACCTAAAATCTGGAAGTCCTGGGACAGAGAGAGGAAGAAGTTGATCAGTGCTCAATCCTGAAGGGACTGGAGTCTGCCAGGACAGTCTGAAATGGGGTAGGCTAGGGCAGGGACAGCTCTGAGTCTTAGGGGAACCTCAGGACAGTGGGACATTTTTCTCTGGGGCCACTAGGTCAGGACCTGGTCATTCCTCTCCTGAATGAGATTTCCCCAAATTAAGATAACTGTGCAGAATATATTAAGATATATTCTGGTATAAATGTCCCTTCTCACATGAGAATTGACAACTAGGAATGGTGCATATCAGATTTTAGCCCTTGCGGTAAGAGAGCCAAAAAAAAAAAAAAAAAAAAAGGCCCTGAGAAGCTTCCCATGTCTAGGTGTTTGTAGGGGCAGAGTCACCATGGGGAGGAGGGCACAAGGTGCAGTGGAGGCAAGCCCAGAGTGGAAAAAGATTAACATTAAAAACAAGTGAAACCAATTTCCTGGTTTTGCTGTGCTTGGAACCTATCCAACTATTACTTGACAAAGAGGTTCTGTATAAAGTACTGTATAAAGTGGTGGTAACATTGGCTTCTGCGGTTTAAGAAGATGCTTGCTTGCTTTCTCTTTCTTTCTTTTACACGTAACTAAATTATCATCAGAGGATACTATATTTTAAACAACAACTGAGTTCTGGTGGAATTTTTCAAGGGCTATAAAGGAACTAAGGCAACGGGGGAAAGATGCAACATGGGATGACAGAAGTGAGCCCACTCTTGGCCAGTGTGGTAGCTCATGCCTGTAATTCCAGCACTCTGGGAGGCTGAGGCAGGAGGATTGTGTGAGGCCAGGAGTTGGAAAAGAGCCTGGGCAATGGTTTGAGACTGTACCTCTACAAAAATAAATAAATAAATAAATAAATAAATAAATAAAAATTAGCTCAGTGTGGTGGTGTGCACCTGTAGTCCCAGCTACTCAGAAGGTCGAGGCTGGAGAATAGCTTGATCCCAGGAGTTTGAGACTGCTGTGAAATTATTGTGTCCCTGCACTCCAGCCTGGGTGATGACAGGATGACAGAGCGGGATCCTGTCTCCAAACAAACAAACAAACAAAACCAAAAAAGAGAGAGAGAGAAGTGAATCTACACTGAACCTAAAAGATCTAAATATTTTTTCAATATTTTGAAATAAAATCTTTACACACAGTACAAGGAAAATGTTGGAAAGGGACAGGCAGAAAAATACTGAGAGAAAAATAGACATGCTGATTTTGCCAAAACCATCTATGCTAAATATAGGTAACGGCAAAAGGAACCAGCTAGCTATGAGATAAGCAACACAATCTTTAAGTGGAAATGCCACTAAGTGCTGCTGCATTTATCTAGGAGCTGCCTCAAGTTTGATAGTGTCTGATTAACAATCAAATAAGGAGGTTTTTTCTTTTTTTTTTTTTTTTTTTTTTTTTTTTTTTTTTTACCTTTAAGAGAGGTGCCAATTTTAAAACGAAGATGATGTAAATCCACCCACAAGAATATTTAAAATAGAAAGTAATCAAATAGATGGAGTAGGGTGGAGGATTTTAGACATTCAGCTTTTAGGGGGGACAAAGGATACTGAACGTAACTCAATGGCCTTTGCTAACTGAGCTGCAATGTCACTGTGGACAGGGCACTGGGGCTAGACGACAGGATGGCACAGCTTTGATCCAAGCGCAGGGCCCAAGGAAGAAATGACATGCCTCTGACACAGCATCTCATCTCCTCATCTGAATGATGGGGGTAAGAAGCTGCCTTTCTGCCTCACCATGACACCATGTTCACAGATGGCGCACGCTGGGTAGTCCACAACACAGCCATGAGGGATAACACAGAAGGCATGCGGCCACAGGAGACACGCCAACCAGGGAAGCGGCCTCAGAGGCGGGAAAAACACGAGCACACTGTGACCCAGCTGGAGGACCCAGCAAGGAGGAAAAACCCCAACAACCAAAACACGATCGGGAGCGGGAGCATTAGGACATTATGTATCTGGTGTTTTGGCTTCTACAAGAGTGGAAAGGAGGAGGGAAAGAAGAAGAAAGGAAAACTGTTCTCTCTCTGAAGGAAGTGGCACTCCTCTGCACAGCAGCTGCTGGCTGCTCTGTAAGGGTTTCAGGAGCTGCTCAGTGAAAACCTGCATGCTGGAGACCGTGAGTTCTCTCTCGATAACTGCCACCTTGTTCTCATATATCCTTCTCACTTCATCTTCACAAAAACTGCCGTATAGCAGACAGGGCAGATATCAGTATTACTATTTTACAGATGAGAAAAACAAGACTCGGAAAGTTGAAGTGCTTCATCCTAAGTCACAAGGTAAATATTAAAGCTCAAACTCATCAACCCTTCACCTAAATTTTCGGTGCTAAGCCTCCATGTTCTAGAATACTGAGTCCTAATTACCTAGAAAAGAATAAAACTGTCCAGGTGAGGTGATACTTTTGAGGAATCCCACGAAGAGCTGTTGGCACTGTTTCCTCAGGTGGGAATAATTTGGCCTCTGAGGCGATCTCCCTGACGGCTCTGTGAGGAGACCTCCCTGACGGCTCTGTGAGGAGACCTCCCTGGCGGCTCTGTGAGGAGATCTCCCTGACGGCTCTGTGAAGCGACCTCCCTGACGGCTCTGTGAGGAGATCTCCCTGACGGCTCTGTGAAGCGACCTCCCTGACGGGTCTGTGAGGATATCTCCCTGGCGGCTCTGTGAAGCGACCTCCCTGACGGCTCTGTGAGGAGACCTCCCTGGCGGCTCTGTGAGGAGACCTCCCTGACGGCTCTGTGAAGCGACCTCCCTGGCGGCTCTGTGAAGCGACCTCCCTGACGGCTCTGTGAGGATATCTCCCTGGCGGCTCTGTGAAGCGACCTCCCTGACGGCTCTGTGAGGAGACCTCCCTGGCGGCTCTGTGAGGAGACCTCCCTGGCGGCTCTGTGAAGCGACCTCCCTGACGGCTCTGTGAAGCGACCTCCCTGGCGGCTCTGTGAAGCGACCTCCCTGACGGCTCTGTGAGGATATCTCCCTGGCGGCTCTGTGAAGCGACCTCCCTGACGGCTCTGTGAGGAGACCTCCCTGGCGGCTCTGTGAGGCGACCTCCCTGACGGCTCTGTGAGGAGACCTCCCTGGCGGCTCTGTGAGGCGACCTCCCTGACGGCTCTGTGAGGAGACCTCCCTGGCGGCTCTGTGAGGCGACCTCCCTGACGGCTCTGTGAGGAGATCTCCCTGACGGCTCTGTGAGGCGACCTCCCTGACGGCTCTGTGAGGAGATCTCCCTGACGGCTCTGTGAAGCGACCTCCCTGACGGCTCTGTGAGGATATCTCCCTGGCGGCTCTGTGAAGCGACCTCCCTGACGGCTCTGTGAGGAGATCTCCCTGACGGCTCTGTGAAGCGACCTCCCTGACGGCTCTGTGAGGAGATCTCCCTGACGGCTCTGTGAAGCGACCTCCCTGACGGGTCTGTGAGGATATCTCCCTGGCGGCTCTGTGAAGCGACCTCCCTGACGGCTCTGTGAGGAGACCTCCCTGGCGGCTCTGTGAGGAGACCTCCCTGACGGCTCTGTGAAGCGACCTCCCTGGCGGCTCTGTGAGGAGACCTCCCTGGCGACGGCTCTGTGAAGCGACCTCCCTGGCGGCTCTGTGAGGAGACCTCCCTGGCGGCTCTGTGAGGCGACCTCCCTGACGGCTCTGTGAGGAGACCTCCCTGGCGGCTCTGTGAAGCGACCTCCCTGGCGGCTCTGTGAGGAGACCTCCCTGGCGGCTCTGTGAGGATATCTCCCTGACGGCTCTGTGAAGCGACCTCCCTGGCGGCTCTGTGAGGAGATCTCCCTGACGGCTCTGTGAAGCGACCTCCCTGACGGCTCTGTGAGGAGATCTCCCTGACGGCTCTGTGAAGCGACCTCCCTGACGGGTCTGTGAGGATATCTCCCTGGCGGCTCTGTGAAGCGACCTCCCTGACGGCTCTGTGAGGAGACCTCCCTGGCGGCTCTGTGAGGAGACCTCCCTGACGGCTCTGTGAAGCGACCTCCCTGGCGGCTCTGTGAGGAGACCTCCCTGGCGACGGCTCTGTGAAGCGACCTCCCTGGCGGCTCTGTGAGGAGACCTCCCTGGCGGCTCTGTGAGGCGACCTCCCTGACGGCTCTGTGAGGAGACCTCCCTGGCGGCTCTGTGAAGCGACCTCCCTGGCGGCTCTGTGAGGAGACCTCCCTGGCGGCTCTGTGAGGATATCTCCCTGACGGCTCTGTGAAGCGACCTCCCTGGCGGCTCTGTGAGGAGACCTCCCTGGCGGCTCTGTGAGGAGACCTCCCTGACGGCTCTGTGAAGCGACCTCCCTGGCGGCTCTGTGAGGAGACCTCCCTGACGGCTCTGTGAAGCGACCTCCCTGGCGGCTCTGTGAGGAGACCTCCCTGGCGGCTCTGTGAAGCGACCTCCCTGGCGGCTCTGTGAGGAGACCTCCCTGACGGCTCTGTGAAGCGACCTCCCTGGCGGCTCTGTGAGGAGACCTCCCTGGCGGCTCTGTGAGGAGACCTCCCTGACGGCTCTGTGAAGCGACCTCCCTGGCGGCTCTGTGAGGAGACCTCCCTGGCGGCTCTGTGAGGAGACCTCCCTGGCGGCTCTGTGAAGCGACCTCCCTGACGGCTCTGTGAAGAGACCTCCCTGACGGCTCTGTGAAGAGATCTCCCTGGCGGCTCTGGCCCACAGTATGAAGCACATGCCCACTACAGACCCTTCCCAGCAACTCCACCCCAGTGTGAGGCAGTTTGATTCCTTGGGTCTCTCTCTTAAAAAAAAAAAAAAACCAAGGTCAGTCATGCTTCTTCAGTGCAATGATTTCAGATCTTCCTCTGCCTTAAGGCAGGCTCCTCAAGCTTCCTCTTACCTAGTCATCAGCAAAGACGCTGGATTTTGGACAGAGCACCAGAAATTCCACAGTACCTTTGCTTCGCAGTTTAAGGGAACGCTAAGGCTTTCATTCCTCAAGAATGAAACAATGGCTCTTGGAGTTAGAAAAGAGATGCTGAGATTGGGTTAGGCTTCAAGTCAACTAAGTAGAAAAGTAAATTAAAATCAAGAAGGGAACGTCACAAAAATTACAGCACAACACATAGGTATCTTAGATCATTTCTCAAACCTTGGAATTCTTAAAATTATTTGAGAAGCCTAATAAATATTCAGATTCCCTGGTCCCACTCCCAGACATTCTGTATCAAGTGTAAGGTGGGTCCTGCAATATGCGTTTTTAATAAGCTCTCTGGGTAATTCTGGTCCAAATAGCGCATACATCCTAGTTTGAGAAAGAGTCTTAGAACTTTTAAGGAGAAAGGCTAATTGGAAGGATTCATCTCAGAGCACTTGAGCAGTAAAAAAACAGAGAAGCAATGTGTTGCAGATAAGCACCTAGGGCCCACAATTGATGTGTACATCTGATGTACCGATAATTTAGCAGGAGAATCATATCCTAATATGAATATGGCATGGTGGAACTGCTGAGGAGGAAAAGCACCTATGGATCTTATGCAGGCATTTTCCACTCCATAGGGGAGTAAGAGAAGTCAGCACAACAACAGTTAAAAACATCATGTTTACATCAGGTTTTCTTTTTTTTGTTTTGTAGAGATGAGGTCTCACTATGTTGCCCAGGCTGGCATTGAACTCCTGCCTCAGCCTCCCAAAGTGCTGAGATCACAGGTGTGAGCCACTGTGCCCGGCCGTCATCATGTTTTTAAAGGGTGAGAAGGTGGCAGCTCTGATGCAGCAGAAAGACCTGGGATTTAGAATCCAATCCTGACGCTGCCATTTGTTGGGTGTGCAATAGTCACTTTGCTGCTGTAGCTTCCAAACTCTAAATGGAGGCTACAACCTACCTATCTCAAGGCATGGTTGTTAAGAGAGAATGATCATAACATACTTTAATAAAGCCCTCTGTAAACTATAACATATCAAACAAAAACCAATACTATTATAAAAAACTGGAGGTTACTTTCTTAAACACTAATTACAAGATTTTTGTAAGCATCCTGCTGAAAAGTTGGTAAGAATGGTTAATTCAGTGTCACAAAGCCCAGCATCAAGCCAGAAGGGGGCGGGACACAGCTGACTTGTTTTGCCAGAGCTTCTGTTTGTTCATCTATATGGTCTCTTGGAAAGGAAAAAGGTGGATGTGTTATTAGCTATGTTAGGTCAAGGAAAAGCATTTGAGCATAGAGATCACAATTCTTTTTTTCTTTTCTTGCTTCTGTGTATTGATTCAAATTTTTTCATTAATATCCTGCTGATCAAGGTATCACACTAGTTGATGGGTGGATCCTTATACGTCATAAGAGAACACCATCGGATCACTTTTTAGTTTCACAATGTACATGATGACATTTATGTGACTAGCATTCCACTGCGTAGAGAATTAAAATGGCAATCAATGATGCATGTCCCATAGAGCTTCTTTTTTTTTTTTTTTTTTGAGACGGAGTCTCGCTCTGTCACCCAGGCTGGAGTACAGTGGTGCGGTCTCGGCTCACTGCAAGCTTCACCTCCTGGGTTCATGCCATTCTCCTGCCTCAGCCTCCCAAGTAGCTGGCGCCCCCCAGTGCCGTACTACAGGCGCCCGCCACCACGCCCGGCTAATTTTTTGTATTTTTAGTAGAGACAGGGTTTCACTGTGTTAGCCAGGATGGTCTCGATCTCCTAACCTCATGATCCACCTGCCTCCCAAAGTGCTGGGATTACAGGCGTGAGCCACCACGCCCGGCCCATAGGGCTTCTTAAAAGGAAATACACCTCATGTGAAAAAAGTACAGTCTAGTCTGAAAAGGTTATATAGGCTACACCCTAGCACATCATGTACAGGTACAGAAAAACAAGGGAAATGAGCAAAGAAAGTGGGCAGGGCAGCGGGGTGGAGCAGGAGTCCAAATTCACATGTAATGTGATTAAAGTGAAGAATTCTTGTTCACTTTAGAGGGGAATATGATGTAAAAAGAAACTAAGAAATGATAGTAGTGTGAAAATAATTTGAACATTACTACAAGAAAGCGAGATATATGTGATTAAGCAGTTATTTCTAAGGTCAATTTCCTTATGCATTAATTATACAGTTCCCACCATTAAAGTAAGCAGAGCTGAATATTAAGGAAAATAAAGATATTTTTAAGATGCTTCAGGAAATCGAAGAATAGAAGTCATATGTGATGTTGTACAGAACAAATTGAATTATAGCTAATATGAAACTCCAAGGCAGGAAAAATAGCATTTGGCTAAGAGAAGGGGCCAGGGAACAGGTGACAGATAGCAAGCACTGGCCTCTGAGGGGCCACAGCAACAGGCTTTTCAAGGTGACAGACAGTAAGCACTGGCCTCTGAGGGGCCACAGCAACAGGCTTTTCACGTTAGCTGTTGAAGACACAGGGCAGGGATGGAGGGCACCTACTGCTCTAAACAAAAGCATGAATAAGGAGTTCTGTGCAAAGAAAAAGAGAATGAGGAGAAAAGAACTATGATCCTAGGACAGCAGAAAAGCTGAAGTCCAATTACAATGGGAAGAGTAAGTCATCAACAGTGCTTATGTAAAAACAAGAGGATCCAAGAGACGATGGGAAGACAATAAAATATACTGTACTAAATTCTTCAGAAAATGATATGCCTTTTCTTTTTCTTTTTTTTAAGCAGGTAAATAAAATGATATGTTAATGTTAGCAGAAACTGAGTCACTCTGGTTGCAGAGAAACAATTCTGAATACGCAAATGTAATGAGTACATAACAAATTACTGTAAAACTCAAATGTGATAATGTATGTGAAACCGTCTGTTATGTGTTAAGTCCTTTGCATCTGGCAGGCAGTGTGGCTGTGGAGGATGACACCAGGTCCCTGTACCTACAGAGACATTTAATAGCTTTGCAAGCCAACCAGTTTCAATGATCTACCCAGGAAATCCTGGCAAATGTTGCTAACAAAAACTTGACTAATAGAATTGCTTGATTTGAGTTGTAAGGCATTTTTGATGTACCTGTCTACCTGCTTTGGCAGATGTGCTCATAAGCCAAGGAGTGGTCACTAAGCGGAACGGAGGAAGCAGAGCCCACGAAGAATCTATCAATTGGTGGATTAGCACTCAGACAATATCTGACTATATTGGCAAAGTGATTGGATACTTCATAGTGAACAATATTTTGACTTCATGTACCTAGCACTTAATTACTGAAAGTACATACTTACCTATTTAAGAATGTAAATGAGTTACTACTAGGAAGAAGTTTTAGGTCATTGGAGACTATTGGAAGATAAAATTATGAGTTGTTGGTTAAAATGAAAAGGAAAAGGTATCTACACAAAAGTATGGGAGGAAGAAATATCACAGTCCTTGCTTATCTGGAGTTTCACTTTCTGTAGTTTCTGTTACACCTAGTCAACCACAGTCCAAAAATATTAAATGGAAAATTCCAGAAAGAAACAATTCTTAATTCTTAAGTTGTACACTGTTCTCAGCAGCATGATGAAATCTCATGCTGTCCCAATCTATCCCACCTAGGACACAAATCTTCCCTTTGTCCAGTGTATCCATACTGTATATGCTACTGGCCCGTTAATCACTTAGTAGCTAACTTGGTTATTAGTGCTTGTGTTCAAGTAACCCTTATTTAAAAAAGGCCCCAAAATGCAAGAGTAGTGATGCTGGCAATTCAGATACGCCAAAGAGGAGCCATAAAGAACTTCCTTGAAGCGAGACAGTAAAAGTTCTCAGCTTAATAACGAAACAAAACAAACTGTATGCTGAAGTTGCTAAGACCTACAGTAGGAACAAATCTTCTATCTGTGAAATTGTGAAGAAGGAAAAATAAATTTGTGCTAGTTTTGCTGGTGAACCTCAGACTGCAAAAGTTGCGGCCACAGGCCGGGTGCAGTGGCTCAAGCCTGTAATCCCAGCACTTTGGGAGGCCGAGACGGGCGGATCACGAGGTCAGGAGATCGAGACCATCCTGGCTAACACGGTGAAACCCCGTCTCTATTAAGAAATACAAAAAAACTAGCCGGGCGAGGTGGCGGGCGCCTGTAGTCCCAGCTACTTGGGAGGCTGAGGCCGGAGAATGGCGTGAACCCGGGAGGCAGAGCTTGCAGTGAGCTGAGATCTGGCCACTGCACTCCAGCCTGGGTGACAGAGCGAGACTCCGTCTCAAAAAAAAAAAAAAAAAAAAAAGTTGCGGCCACAGGGCATGATAAATGCTTAGTAAATATGTAAAAGGCATTACATTTGTGGGTGGAAGACATAAACAGAAACGTATTTCAGCAGCAATCGGGTTGTGTGCTATCCACGGTTTCTGGTATCCAGTGGGGGTTTTGGAGTGTATTCCCCTTGAATAAGAGGGAACTACTGTATAGGTTTAAAATGATGACTTGGGCCAGGTGTGGTGGCTCATGCCTGAAATCTTAGAATTTTGGGAGACTGAGGCAGACAGATCGCTTGAGCTCAGGAGTTTGAGAGCAGCCTGGGCAACATGATAAAACCCCGTCTCTACAAAAAGTACAAAAAAATTAGCTGGACGGGGTGGCACGTGCCTGTGGTCCCAGCTACTTAGGAGGCTGAGATGGGAGGATTGCTCAAGTCTGGGAGGCTGAGGCTGCAGTGAGCCGTGATTGCACCACTGCACTCCAGCCAGGGTGACAGAGCAAGAGGCCGTCTCAAAAACAAAACAAAAATGCAGATGCCCAGAGTTTAGTGTGCTAGATACGAACAAGATATCAGAAAAATATAACTGAGTTTCAGACCACATCCACACCATCTGAACCTCCATGAGAACTCGGATTATAGGACTTCACCATTTAATCAGTCTTCTCTTTAACAACACTGCATATCTGGGGTATGTTTTCCACTATTAACCCAGTTCCTACAGTCAATGTGAGCTTTATCTCAGCTATATTGATATGACCTGGAACTCTGACCTGGAACTCCTTAGCCATAACAAACATGTGAATCAGAAAAGCTGACTAGTGTTTGTTAGTGTTGACATTATTTTATTTTAGTCTATATAAACACTTACCTCTTTGACACTATGTGTTACTGCCCATATTAGAAAAACTCTTGACATCACCTGGAAAGAAGTCAGGACAACAGAAGATGGAACAATTCCTGAAAGAAATTTTAGGATGGACAAATAAATGTATTGTACTAAGTTTCAATATATAATACATTTTCTAAAACATTACAATTTAAATGTTTAGAGCCAAAATGATCTTGAATAACTGAAAGGTGTGTCTATATTGCTATACAGACTAAGTTTTCAATGTAGTCAGTATTAAAACAAAGTTTTCTCCCTAAAAATAATAATATTTTTAATGGTATTACAAAACCATGGGATCCAGGTGCCTTTCTTAACCCTCTCAGAAACCACTGACCAAGTACAGTATTTTTTACACTTACTGTATAGACGGAGAAAGCAAAAGCACTACCTAATCTTTAAAATAAGACTCATTTTGCAATATGGGTTTCAAAACAAATAGGCAACAAAGGATGAGAAATCAATCCTATTCATGTCTAATGAGTGCTGGAAGCTCATGGACATCAGACTTGATACACTATCTAATGGTTAAGTTAGGTAGCTTTTATATATTTTGCCAACAAGCATAACAATATAAAAGACTATTTTTTAAATATTTTTTAATTTTTAAAATCACCTTGTTCATTACAAGCCCTGGCACAACTATCCTCCCAATGTCCTCGAGTTATAACACTGGAGTCACCTTTGATTATTTTATTTATTTGTTTTTTGAGACAGAGTCTCACTCTGTCACCCAGACTGGTGTGCAGTGGTGTAATCTCAGCTCACTGCAACCTCCACCTCCCAGGTTCAAGGGATTCTTGTGCCTCAGTCTCCCAAGAAGCCAGGACTACGGGAACATGCCACCATGGCTGGCTAAGTTTTTTTATTTTTGGTAGAAATAGGGTTTCACCATGTTGGCTGGGCTGGTCTTGAACTCCTGACCTCAGGTGATCCACCCGCTTCAGCCTCCCAAAGTGCTGGGATTACAGGTGTGAGCCACTGCTCCTCACCATGGTAGCGTACACCTCTAGTCCTATATCTAGGGAGGCTAAGGCAAGAGGATTGCTTGAGTTTGGGAGGTTGAGGCTTGCAGTGAGCTGTGATCGTGCCACTGCAATCCAGCCTGGGTGACAGAACGAGGTCCTGTCTCAAAATAAATAAATGAGTAAAAGTAAATAAATACGCAAATAAATGTATAAATGAATTACAAAACCTGGTTATATAATTGTGTAATACAGCTAACAAAGCTAATCAGTAAGTCAAACATTTAGTGAATATATTTAGCCAGATCACACTTAGATGGGACAATATGCAGCTGTGGATTTCCTCTAGAAACCAATCTTTAAAAAAAAAAAAAAAAAATATATATATATATATATATATATATAGAAGATCGAAAGCTCATACACTGCAAAACAAGGCTTATGTTTTAAGCTATTCTTGTAAAATAATGTTTAATGGCAGAATTGTACTCTTCCATATTTCTATTATAACAGACCTATTCTGAAAATTAGATTTGGCTTATTAACATGTTAAGTTTCATTTTGCTGGGAGAGGGGGATTAATGAGGTTGAAGCAATAACTACCTAGGCACCTGTAAGGAAAGCACCCATATAGAGGGAGCCTTTGATTTCTTTGATTTCAAACAACAATAAAAAAAAAAAAGTAAAAATAAAAGAACTGAGAATTAAAGGATTTCTTTTTTTTTTTTAAAAAAAGAGACCAGGTCACCCAGGTTGGAGTACATGACGCCATCATATCTCTTACTGCAGCCTCACACTCCTGGGCTCAGGCCATCCTCTCGCCTCAGCGTCCCAACTAGCTGGGACCACAGGTGCGCCATCATGCCCAGGTAATTTTTTAAAGGTTTTGTAGAGACAAGGTCTTGCTATGTTGCCCAGGCTGGTTTTGAACACCTAGGCTCACACAATTCTCCTGCCTTGGCCTCCCAGAATGCTAAGATTACAGGCATGAGCCACCATGCCCAGCCAAGAGTAACTTTTTGTTTGTTTATTTTTAAATAGAGTTTCGCTCCTGTTGCCCAGGCTGGAGTGCAATGGTGCGATTTTAGCTCATTGCAATCTCTGCCTCCCGGGTTCAAGTGATTCTCCTACCTCAGCCTCCCGAGTAGCTGGGATTATAGGCACGCACCACCACGCCCAGCTCATTTTTGTGTTTTTAGCAGAGACGGGGTTTCACCATGTTGGCCAGGATGGTCTCGATCTCTTAACCTCGTGATCCGCCCACCTCAGCCTCCCAAAGTGCTGGGATTACAGGTGCTAAGAGTAACTTTAAACAAATGGAACTAGAAGGTCTAGGGGCAAAAACTGCAATTCAGCTGAACATAGGTTTATTAATTATTCCCTCTCTACTATAAATCACCCTTCTCTAGGGAATATAAATTTGTATTTGTCTCCCTTTCAAAAATGCCATACATAAATTAACAGTGTTTTTCTTTTCTTTTTTTCTTTTTTTATGAGACAGTCTCGTTCTGTTGCCCAGGCTGGAGTGCAGTGGCATGACCTTGGCTCACTGCAACCTCTGCCTCCCAGGTTTAAGCAATTCTTGTGCCTCAGCCTCCTAAGTAGCAGGGATTACAGGCATGTACCACCATGCGTGGCTAACTTTTGTATTTTTGTTAGAGGTGGAGTTTCACTATATTGGCCAGGCTGGTCTTGAACTACTGACCTCAGGTCATCCATCCGCCTCGGCCTCCCAAAGTGCTGGGATTACAGGTGTGAGTGAGCCACACCTGGCCAAGAGTGTTTTTCTTAAGAATGCTTTAGTATCCACACACACACACAAAATATTTATTATTTAGTGTATTTCTCACCAGCCTTCTAAGTATATTTTAAAACAGTTTAACTTCTACTGTTTATATTGTCTTTTGCTTTTCTCATTTAACATTTTAAGAATTTTCTATCTTCTCTTCTTCAAAAGATTTTAGCTTAAATCATGATATTCCTTTGAGTGAACATGTTTGTTTATTCTCCTTCTGTGGGACATTTAAATTGCCTCGAATTTCTTGATACTATAAATGAAGTAATGAAGCATTACAAATAACACTCAAAATTTGAGGCTTAGACCTTTTTAAAAAAAGGATTATTTCCTTGGGACATTTTCCCAGAAGTAGAAGTACTAGGTCAAATGGCATGAATGTTTTTAAGGCTCTTGAAATATATTGCGAAATTGCTTTCCAAGAAGTTTATTATCAATTTATACTTCTACCAGCAATATACAAAAGTGCCTATCTTAGCATGCCCTTGGCAGAAAATTCAAATCTTAATACGTAATGAACGAAAAGCTGATCATACTTTCTAATTGACGTAGACATCAAGATGTTTCTGGTCTTGCCTGCAGGTGCTCCTACCATCTCTATCCAGTGAACTCGCCTACTTAGACACCTTAATTTCCCCCAAATCATGTCATTCAGACCAACTCTCACTTAGTTTCTCTGTAGCATAGACAACTACTTCAACCAGTCACCCAGCAAACAGCAGTTCAGGCCCTCATGTGACAGCACAATCTCAAAATGCCTGCTCTAACGGACCAGTCAAAAGGCCAAGAGCTCTATCCTTAAAATTAAGCTAAAGAACAGAAGGCCACATAGACGGGCCATTATTATCTTAGCTCTGAATAGAAATGGCATCACCAGCTTGGGCTTATCATTATTATCAGGTGAATTTCATAAGAAAATGTCAAAAAAAGGCTGGGTGTAATGGCTCACGCCTGTAATCCCAGCACTTTGGGGGCCTGAGGTGGGCGGATCACCTGAGGTCCGGGGTTTGAGACCAACCTGGCCAACATGGTGAAACTCCGTCTCTACTAAAAATACAAAAATTAGCAGGGCGTGATGGCAGGCGCCTATAATCCCAGCTACTTCAGAGGCTGAGGAAGGAGATCTCTTGAACCCGGGAGGCGGAGTTTGCAGTGAGCCAAAAATGCACCACTGCACTCCAGCCTGGGTGACAGAGTAAGACTCCGTCTCAAAAAAAAAAAAATCACTGTCAAAAAGTATTAATATTATCTTATTTGCCATAGGAATAGTATACAGTATAATGTCTGCCCTATCACTCAAACCTCTCATACAGGTAGGAAATTTGTTTTAGAGCTCAATGTTAAGATTGCTCCTTTCCAATAAGAATTATATAACTCAGTCACCCTCTTTAACTTGGTAGCCAGAAACTTTCATGCCAGATTTGAAGCATACTATAGTGCGATATTTTGTGTATGAGCTACCACAAATCCTTGTAGAATGTGGAATATAGACAAGACAGACTAGATTCTCTCTTTTTTTTTTTATTAGACAGGGTCTCACTCTGTTGCCCAGACTAGAGTACAGTGGCACAATCATAGTTCACTATGGCCTCAACCTTCTGGGCTCAAGCAATTCTCCTGCCTCAGACTCCCAAGTAGCTGGGACTACAGGCATGTGCTACCACGCCCAGCTAATTTTTGTATTTTTAGCAGAGACAGGGTTTCACCATGATGCCCAGGCTGGACTCGAACTCCTAAGCTCAAGAGATCAGCCCGCCTCAGCATCCCAAAGTGCTGGGATTACAGGCATGTGCCTGGCAGATAGATCCTCCTTCTTTCTGGCACTTCTTGCAGTCAATCCCACTGTTTTTTGCATTTATATGCCATTACTTCTTATTTGAACACAATGGCATAGCATGTTAAAACCCAAATACAGACATTTTTGTTGTTGGCTATTTAAATTAGTTGTTTACAGATGACAGAGAGATTCTGGAATCTTACTAGTAAACTCTCAATGGACTAAAATTCATTCAAAAAAGATGTACCAGACATCTACTATTTGTTAATACTTGTGGAGTGCCTACTCTGTGCCAGGTACTGCTCTCCACACTGGGGATGCAAAGGGAAGACAGTGTCCCTGGTGAGCTCACACTCCCAGGCTATGACTGATATGTTTTAGCATAGTTCTCAAAAATAAGACTTTTTCCTGAAGGTGATGAGGGGTGACCAAACATTTGTAAACAGGAGGATGGCATGATTACATCTTGGTTTCAGAAAGGTATCTCTGTCAGCAGTGCAAATCTTTGGCAAGTCAAGGTTGTAACTTGAGAAACAGTTATGGGAATTTATGTTGAAAGGGCAATGAAATTTTGAAGCAAAAACACTGGCAGATAAAAGAAACATAGCAGTGTGTGTGTGTGTATGTGTGGGTGTGTGTGTATGTGTGGGTGTGTGTGTGTTAAGCAAAAGCTGTATAAAGGGGATCTGGCAATTGGTTGCTTGCTTCGTGTGTGTGTGTGTGTGTGTGTGTGTGTGTGTGTGTGTGTGTGTTAAGCAAAAGCTGTATAAAGGGGATCTGGCAATTGGTTGCTTGCTTCCCCAGAATGAGGGTGCTCTGAGGACTCCCCAAACCACTGAGCCCTGCAAAGTTGGGCAGCACTAGAAATCCTCCCTGCCTGGTGCAACCTTCAGATGGGGCAGGTTAGTGAAGTTGGGAGACTGGCTATACCTGACAAAGACCAGGTTGACAGTTGAGCACAGTCATGCACCACACAATGGCATTCCGGATAACAATGTACTGCATATATGATGATGGTCCCATAAGATTATAATAGAGCTGAAAAATTTCTGTTGCCTAGTAATGTCCATTGTTAACATTATAACGCAACTCTTTACTCCTATGTTTCTGATGGTGCTGGTATAAACAAATCTATTGTGCTGCTAGTCATATAAAAATATAGCACATTATATAAAAATAATCATATAAAATATAGCACAGTACATTACATACAGTACATAATACTTGATAATGATAATAAGCAACTAACTGGTTTATATATTTACTATACTATAATTTTTATTGTTACTTTAGAGTACAATCCTACTTACTTAAAAAAAAAAGTTAAGTGTAAAACAGATTTTGGTAGGTCCTTCAGGAGGTATTCCAGAAGAAGGCATTGTTACAGGAGATGGCAGCTCCATGTGTGTTATTGCCCCTGAAGACCTTCTAGTGGGACAGGATGTGGAGGCGGAAGACAGTGATAGTGATGATCCTGACCCTATGTACACGTAGGCTTGTGTGTGTGTGTGTCTTAGTTTTTAACAAAAAAGTTTTAAAGAGCAAAAAAACAAATTAAAAATAGGAAAAAGCTTATAGAATAAGGATGTAAAGTATTTCTGTAGAGCTATACAATGTGTTGTGTTTTAAGCTAAGAGTTTTACAAAAAGCAAAAAAGTTAAAAAATTAAGCTTATAAAGTAAGAAGGTTACAATAAGCTAAGGTTAATTTATTATTGAAGAAAGAAAAATATTTTTTATAAATTTAGTAGCCTAAGTGTACAGGGTTCATAAAGTCTACAGTAGAGCACAGCAATGTCCTGGCCTTCACATTTCCTCACTACTCAATGATTCATCCAGAGCAACTTCCAGTCCTACAAGCTCCATTCATGGTAAGTGCCATTTTAAATCTTGTATACCATACTTTTACTGTGCCTTTTCTATGTGTAGATACACAAATACCACAGTGCTCCAACTGCCGTACAGTCCAGTAACCTGCTGTAGAGGCTTATAGCCTAGAAGCAACAAGGTAGACCATATGGCCTAGGTGTGTAGTAGGCTAACATGGCAACAAGAGAAATTAGATCACAGAATCTCCCTAACCAAATACAAAATATACTGAATCAAAAGTAGTAACATTAAATCACAACAACAGCAACAACAACAAAAATTACCAGCAGCAACCAAAAAGGAATAGGTACAACTTAATGCCATGTATTTTAAAACATGTTAGTCAGGAAAAGAAAGATTATGGCACAGTCTCTTCCCCCAAAAGTAATATTGGTGAATCAACAAAATCCTGAATGTTCATTAATGAGCCATATTTGGAGAGAAATACAAATTTCTGGCTAGAGTGTGACAGAACTGGAGGCTGAACAGCAATGGCGAAGTGGGGGAAGTGACTAACTAGGAGCCACCTCATCCATGCTGAGCCTTCTAGGCCCCACACTGAGTTGGAGACTGATACAAAATTCTCTATGGAAACCAGGGACACTTCCTTCAGGGTTGAGGAATCCTACAACAGGGCAATTAAATCTCAGAACAGAAAGCAGTGCCCACATATTTAATACATAGCTCATTCATGTTGCTTAAGATTCAAGAAGTATAAAAAGATACACAGAGAAAATTCTCCCTCCCAATCCCGTCACTGCCCAGGTCCCTTTTCCACAGGTCACCGATTATTAATTCCTTGTCTAGCATTCAGAGATAAAGTATATAAATCAAATATGTAGGTGAATGTATAAAGACATATTTATATACATTCTTTTTTCAATTTTTTGTAGAAACGAAGCATTTTATACACGTTCTTCTATACCCTGCTTTTCTTCCTTTAAAATCTATCCTGAAGATCTTCCTATATCAATATGTAAATTTTAATGACTGAGGCTTTATAATGCTTTCATAACCATACACTCTCCTAACCTGTACCCCCATGTCCTCAAGGTGTAGAAAAATGTGTAAAACAGAAAAACTTAAATCCTTAAATTGTAGCTCAGAGGGGAAAACAACTGAATCTGAAATGCAGGGAGGAAGAATTTGGTAATACCTCTGTCAGAGCAAATAAAATTGCTGGACAGAACTGCTAACACTTCAGCAAGATGAAGAGACATGGCAACAACACAAAAGGAATACAAGAAAACAAGGAAACAAAAGGAAACTGCCCATTGCATCCAGGGGGAAAGTCAAAGATTAAGGCAACTGGAAGATATTATGGAAAACAAAGACAAACCAACATAAGGATAATTGTTATCCCCAATGTCGGGGACGTAACATGGAACAGAAACCTGAAATGAAAAAACTAAATCTGCACTGAAAGAACACACAGTTGTTCCACATAACAACTGATAGTGAATGACTAAAACTGAGAAATTGCTTGGTTACAAAAAAAATACTTCAGAGATCCAGACCAAAAAAATTACCTACAAAGTAGTAAAAACTCAGCCTGAGTTTAGACTTCTCCACAGCAACATCCAAAGTAAGAAGGCAATGAAGCAACACTATAAAGGTCTGAGGCAAAGAGAGTATGTTCGAGGATATCATACCCACCCAAGAGGTCATTTCAGTATTACAATAAGGCAAAAAGTGGACATCACCAAATGTGAAAGAACTTCACATACAATGTTTATGTGACCTTGAGAAACACAAGCTGTCAGAAACTCAGCCAAATGAAATAAATCAAAATAAAGAACTCAGGAATGGAGAAGTCATAATAAAAATGCCCATGGTGGGCACTAAATCCATTCAAATATAATATTAAGACCAAACAATTATGGTAATTATGGTCATAGACTATATTATAAATGCTATGAACAATAAATTAGTAACAATTTAAAAATAGGAGAGAGGGAAGAGATACTAATTTCCTTAATAGAATTAAGAGGTATTGCCTAAATATCCTTAATAGAGTTAAGAGATGTTATGTAAAATGAAAATATAGGTAAACACAATTGGAATCCAGAATTTTCATAACTTTTTTCTTAGACAGATATTTTAGTAAATAGTGTTGCCCAGCATGGCAATCCCGGCGCTTTGGGAAGCTGATGTGAGACAATCACTTGAGTCCAGATGTTTGAGACCAGCCTGGATAACATAGTGAGACTCCACATCTACAAAAACTTTTTTTAAAAAATAGCCGGGCGTGGTGGCGTGTGTCAGTAATCCCAGCTACTCAGGTTGAGGTGGGAGGAACGCTTGAACTCAGGAGTCTGAGGCTGCATTGAGCTATGATGGCACCATCTGCACTCCAGCCTGGATGACAGAGCGAGACCCTGCCTCAAAACAACAAATACACACACACACACACACACACACACACACACAGAGTAAAAAAAAGTTTTATAATTTATTTTTGATGAACAACGTTTTTAATAAAAAATGTCTTTTTCATGATAGTATAAGCTATGTCTGTCTACCTACTGTTTCTTTCTCATATTAATATATATGTGAAGAGAATGCTCTCTGGAATGACATTTAACTAGTACTAATGAAGATTAGCTCTACTGATAGAATTTAGAATAATTTTAAACTCCACTTTGTACTTTTCCACATTGCCTAAACTTTTAAAGAACACAAATTAAATTTTCAAAATTAAAAAAAAACATTATTCTTAACAATAAATTAAACTTCTGGCACTAGCGAAAAGATAATTCTAAAAGTGAACCACTTCTAATCTTAAACAGGAATTTTCTTACTTTCTGCTAGAGTACAAGCTAATCTCAGGGTAACAGAAAATATTTCTGACCAAAATAGAGGATGGGATATAAAACAGGAGCTGGAGCAGATTCAAACACCATGGGACTCAGGGGAAAAGGATGGCTAGTGTTTTCAGAGGACTGACAGAGGGCAATTCTCTTTTCTTTTTTCCCAGCACATAGAAAACTGGCCATGTCTCTTGGGGTTGCAGCTCCCGACCACCCCCAGAAAGCAATATTCAATACATTTCACATAACATTTAGGTTACTGGGTTCTGACAAAAGAAATTTGTCTTAGACTGAAGCCAATAGCAAAACTATGGTATTTATAAGTTCTGTGGATTTACCTGAAGTTGGCATTTCTGAAATATGTACAAAACTTTAAAAGGGCATTATACTTCCTTTGTGCTAAAAGGATAGTGTTACTACATATATTCATGCTTAATTGTAATGAAACAGAAATGAATATTAAAGGAGAAACATAAGAAATCAAGTATATTGATACTTCATGTGTCATCATTGGTAAGAAGTGTGGGGCTAGACTGAAATCTTTTCCATTTAAGTGACAAAACTAAGTACAGAGTGCTTCTTGAACTAGGGCATGCATACCCAAAAGATGTTAATAGTGGTGTCCAATCCAGTGACATCCTACTAGTGGTCAACTTACTCAAACTCAGCTATATGAACTCAACCAAAACAAAATGAATGGAAAAATAACTTAGTGTGGACAACTGCACTCAGCATTTTACGATGTGAATATGTGCACCAGAATGAATGGTGGTCTTAGCTCCCTGGCCTCTCAGCATGATGATTGTGATGTTACTGTTCTTTACACTACCTTTGGATAATGTAGTTTCAATACAACATAGTTCCTTAATGAGAGCCAATTATATCATATGGCATTCAAATGAAGGAAGAATGAACACTTTCAACTGGAGAATAAAGCAGCTGTGCTAGACTTACTAGGAGCCGATACTAAGTTGCACTGTGATGTATGAGTAATTTAAATTTAAGGAATTTTTTCATAGGAATTTTACCCCTACATAAGCAATTCTACTTCAGAAGATATACCCATTGGATATATATCATTATATCTTCATGGAATATTGATTTTCCCTGAAAACTTTGGGGAAATCCATTTTTACATTAAACAGATAAAAGGGGACCCAAAGGTGTTTCATTTATGGCACGCTACCTTGCCTTTACTCTCAAAACCTTCTGGGGTGAAACTATATTCCCCATTGGTATTTAGAAAACTTGGGAAGAAAAGCTGAAAGAGCACTATAATACATAATAAAAAACACATATGGGGCCGGGCTCAGTGGTTCACACCTGTAATCCCAGCACTTTGGGAGGCCGAGGCAGGCAGATCACTTGAGGTCAGGAGTTTCAGACAAGCCTGGCCAACATGGTGAAACCCCGTTTCCACTAAAAATACAAAAATTAGCTGGGCATGGTGGTGTGTGCCTATAGTCCAAGTTACTCAGGAGGCTGGGGCACAAGAATCACCTGAACCCAGGAGGACAAGGTTGCAGTGAGCCAAGATCGCGCCACTGCACTCCAGCCTGGGTGACAGAGCGAGACTCGGTCTCAAAGAAAAACAAAATTAAAAAAAGTATGGTAGAAGTTAGGCTCAGGGAAAATAATGGTAGAAACAATAACTTAAAATCATGAGAGAAATTAATACCTAAACTAATGCAGAGAGGGCCTGTGCACTTGTTCAAGGTGGACCACAAACTTGGTTCTGAACTCCTTTACAACCAATACAATGAGAGAAAATAATCCAGTTGTACAATTCATAGTGCCCATGAAAGAAATAAAACCTGGGCTGGAGGCGGTGGCTCACGCCTGTAATCCCAACACTTCAGGAGGATCACTTGAGTTCAGGAGTTCGAGACCAGCCTGGGCAACATGGCGAGACCTTGTCTCTACTTAAAAAAAAAAAAAAAAGACAGGCATAATGGTGCATACCTGTAATCCCAGCTACTCAGGAGGCTGAGATGGGAGGATCACTGAGCCGAGTCTGAGGCTACAGTGAGCCATGATTATGCCACTGCACTCCAGCCTGGGGGACAGAGACCCTGTCGAAGAAAAGAAAGGAAAAAAATCCCGGTGCTTGTTTTTTTTGAGCCGTGTTCCTATATATTAATGAATTTGCTGTACTGTCTTCTAGTTCACTAGATGTTCTGTATTCATTTTCTCTTCTATTTCCTCCATTTCAGATGGCCAACTGTCCATATACCCACACTAGCATCTTATCCACTTATTGAGGTTCTTACAGTTAAAAAATAATAAATTGGTTTCAAGAGAGGGCCCAGAGACCTCTTAAGGGAATGACTTTTTTTGAAAGCTTTCTCAAACATTCAGAGTCTCCTCACTTGCTTATTTACTTTTGAGGTCTCCACTCTGAAAGTCTAACCTCAGAATGAGAGCAAAATATAGACATTAAATAAATGACACTTATTTCCTTTCTGAAGATAACTTAAAAGGGTGTCACATTTTGAAAAAGATGAAAATGTGAAGGTAACAGACATCATTCTCCGAGAGGACACAGTGAGTCAATTATAAGTCAATCAAATCTCTGTATTACAGTTAGCATTCCAATAGTAAATTCCCATCCTATTATTTTTATTGTTTATAGAATACCAGGTGTTTTAGACCAGATTAATTGCAGCCTCGAAATATGAATGGTTCATATGTATTTCACCAGCAAGACCACATCATAGACAGTTTTTAATTTTTTTTTAATTAGTCAAACTGTCAGGGCCAAACAAAACTGAACTTTTAAAAAACAGTTGAACTATTATATATATCATCAATTTTTGCTAACTTATACTAATAATCCTTAAGTACCTTGAATGCTGGATTAAAAAAAAACACTTTACTAGTATTTCTATTACTGTTTCAACATACTCAATACAAAATTGATATTGTATAATTCAATACAAAATTAGTATTTCAAATACTGTTTCAATATAGTTTTGAAATTGTTTTTATGCAAAGCTTTTCAAAAAGCTAAACCCAGCAGGGCACAATGGCTCATGTCTGTAATCCCAGCACTTTGGGAGGCTGAGATGGGTGGATCACCTGAGGTTAGGAGTTTGAGACCAGCCTGGCCAACATGATGAAACCCCATCTCTGCTAAAAATACAAAAATTAGCCAGGTGTGGAGGTATGCACCTGTAATCCCAGCTACTCAGGAGGCTGAGGCAGGAGAATCGCTTGAGCCCGAGAGGCAGATGTTGCAGTGAGCCAAGATTGCGCCACTGCACTCCAGCCTGGGCGACAAAGTGAGACTCTGTTGGGAAAAAAAAAAAAAAAAAGCTAAACCCAATCCAATAGCCACTTTGTTGAAATAACACAAGATCTAATAAACAACAAGGTTGAGAGAGTAAGTCATAAGTCATTCTCTCTTGACTCTACTAAACCAGCGATCACAGGATTTCACTTAAGCAAACCAAGAAATATACTCCTATTGGTAATGCTCCTTCTTCAGAGTTCTAACATACTGTGTGGGCAGGGAAAGAAGACTGGAGATAATATTTAACTGTACTAGAAGGTTGTGAAAAAAAGGTATCCATGAGAAAGATTCTCTATGTAAGAGAGCAAGGAACTGCTGGGGTTATTTAAATATGGTGCTTTTTTACTAAGAAAATGTTGGCTGTCAGAGTTGGAAAGGATCCAAGCGATCAAGTTCAATTCAACACGTGATAGATGTGAGGTTGGGAGAAGGTAAAGTGACTTGCCAAGCTTACATAGATAGTTCAATACAACAAATGGGTATTTACGTTTAACATTTGGTGGTCACTCCCTAAGAAGGTAAATTAATGGTCTTTATATGAATAGGACAAAATCAAATATTTGCAACTGATGTTTGAAATGTTCACAATGTAAAATGCTTGCAACCAATCTGACAACAGATTAACATTTAAAGTATACAAAGAATACAAATTGTTTTTATCTTAAAAAACATCAAGATGCTAATAGGCAAATGAGCAAAGGACATAGACACTACCCATAAAAATGGCCAGAATAAACAAACATATGGAATTACATTCAACTCCGCAATTAGGAATAAAGCAAATCAAAGAAACTATTACATTTTACTATGAGTAACTTAGTAAATATTGAAAAAGAATCATAATACCCAAATGCTGGTATTATGCTGAAACCACCATACTCACATTTTGCAAATGGGCACAATCCTTTGGGAATTGAAACTGGTAACATTATTTAAGAGTTAAAAGAATATTCATATGTTTTGAATTAGTCATTACACATAAAGATGGATGCTAAAGGCATAAACCAAAGACTAAAACATCTATCTATCAACAGAGATGCTAAGGCCATAAGCCAAAGACTAAAGAATGTATATATCGACACAGACATTGGTTGAAAAATTACTTCTAATATTTTAAAAATGAGAACAAACTGTTCTTCACCAAGAGAGACATGATGATACACCTCATTATTAGGTATTTTGCAGTAATTTAGAAGTATTAGTGAATACAAGATGAGCCAAACCATTCTGTCATACCAGAAAGCAGAAAATTATTAAAGATCACTGGGGTCCTTTCAAAAAAGACTCAGAAGAGAATCTGAAGATGCTCCAACTGGCCAAGAATGGGCTAATGTGAGCATCAGAAAGAATCGTTAAAATGGATGGAATCACATCAAATATGTTAAAATCTATGAGATTATGACGACAAAATAATAAAATGAAAACCTTCACTGTCCCTTTGACCCACTCTGATTCTTGTTGTTTGGGGGGAGGGTGTGTGTATGTGTCAGTATTAGTGCCTGCCTGAGTTGGGAATATTACATTCCAGGTTCTGTATGAACAGAGGGCTCTATAAAGCAACAGGACACCAGCCCTCTGTTTTAAATTACAGACCAATGTAAAACGAATTTAAACTGGATTTTCCCGCCTCAAAATGGAAACAGCTATTTTCTTTTAGAGTTAATGAAGTATTGGTAGCTGAAACCAATTTGACAACCAACGGATGAGAGATATTGCTGTCTGATTTCAAACTAAACCCTGAACTTTTTTTTTGAAAAAATAATAAAACACATTTTACATGGAAAAAGAAACCCTACACACTTTCAGCGGTCTTCTTTAGAGGATTCTGGGAAACCAACACATTATCCCGAAAACTGGTAAATCAAGGGAAAGAATCAAAGTAAAAAAAAAAAAAAAAAAAAAAAAAAAAAAGAATATTACTATATCACAGGAAATGAGGACAAACTGTTACCTCTGGGGAAGGGCACTGGATGGCTAGGGCACTGGGGCAGGAGAGAGACTCACTTTCCACTGCATACCTTTTTATAGCTTTTGCATTTTATACCAAGTGAATGAATTGCTTATTGAAAAAATAAACTCATTTAAAGTGTCACTATAAAGGATCACGTAACAAAATGGAAAAACAATTATATTAAAGGAAAAAAACTGTCAGAATCCAAATGATAGCCACTCGAATTATAACAATGTAGACGCTGGATATGCATACAGACCAGGTCTAAAAGGAAACACAGAAAAATAAAAATTATTGACCAGAATTGCAGAATATAGGGGCATTTTTTCTTTTTATTAAAAAGAATTCCATTGCTATATTTATAATTTATTTGTCTAATAAGTAATGTTAAAGTGGTATTTAAATAGAAAAATACCGTCTTTTTCCCTTTCTGTCATCCATACTTTTAGGAAAGCTTGGCTTTTTCAATCTTGAGTCCATAATCAAGGCACCAAGAACTGTTTGGGGGTAACAACTCTGGGTGTAGGCAAAAGATCCAAGAAAGATAAAAGAAAGGGCCTCTTGAGGGCTGTTCACACAGATGTTAAAAGTACAAATGACTTTGCCCAGCTCTGCTTTCCCATCCCTGTACTAATACGGGGGTGGTGGCAGTGGTGGCGTTCCCCGAGTAGGAGGCCTGCAGAACATGGGAAGAGCCTGTCGACAGCACATAAAAGACACACACTGAAAACACTGCTTGCAGGAGGAGTGAAGCTTGTCAAAGTACTGCAGAGGCTGGGAAAGTGAAGAGAAGAGAAAGAGCAATTATAGCCCGCACCTAACAATTCCTCAGCTAAATTTAACTGGAGAGGTGGAATATATCTGCAGCTTGAAAGCGATAGGCAAATGAATTTTCAGGTACAAGAAGACCCAACCCACACAGAACATTAAATGGTCATTGTAAAAAAAGATATTTTTTCATATCAATCATCTCCAATTATTCTGATATTTCCATTGTCATGCCCCAAAATAAATAAATGGCCTCAAGAAGGAATAAGGAAATCCTAGGCTCAGAGCAAAAGCTTTTATTTCTTGTTAGAAGCTAAATCAAAATAAATAAGAATTTATCAATGTCAGGTTTTTTTCAGAAATGCTACTTTAAAAATTTCCACCTATAAATAATGGAAATCAAATGTAAACTTTTATTTACTTTTTGAAGGTTTAAATTGAATTATTTATCTAAAGTTTTCCAAATTTTTATGTCAAGAGATATCTCAGCCAATATACTAATTCATACTAAACTATATTCACAAATAATTCCAAATACAATTTCTAAATTTCAAATGCCATTTTTTTTTATGCACAGAAATGTATTTCAAGATGGTAACAGAGGTAGGAGGAATGCTTGAGCTCAGGAGTTTGAGACCAGCCTGGGGAACATGGCAAACCCTGTCTCTACAAAAAATACAAAAATTAGCAGCGTGTGGTGGTGCATGCTTGTGGTCCCAGCTACTCGGGAGGCTTCTGTGGGAGGATTGCTTGAGCCCAGGAGGTCAAAGCTGTAGTAAGCAAGACGCCGCCTCAAAAAAAAAAAAAAAAAAAAAGATGGTAACAATATAATTATTTCTGGGTAATAGGATCAAGGGCGTTTTTATCTTCTTCTTTAGTACTTTGGTACTAGTTGATTTTCTTTTTTCTTTTTTTAAACAACGTGTATGTGTTACTTTATATTAGAAAGAAAGTCTTTTGGCCAGGCACAGTGGCTCACGCCTGTAATCCCAGCACTTTGGGAGGCCAAGGCTGGCGGATCACTTGAGGTCAGGAGTTCAAGACTGGCCTGGCCAACATGGCGAAACCCCATATCTACTAAAAATACAAAAATTAGCTGTGCATGGTGGCACATGCCTGTAATCCCAGCTACTCAGGAGGCTGAGGTAGGAGAATTGCTTGAACCCAGGAGGTAGAGGTTGCAGTGAGCCAAGATCATGCCACTGCACTCCGGCACGGGCAACAGAGCAAGACTCAGTCTCAATAAAAATAAATAAATAAATAAATAGAAATAAAGTCTTTTTACTTTTAACAAAAAGAGCACAACTTGATTTAATAGCCACCATATTGCCAATTCCACTAAAAATAAAAATGGGTACAATTTCCACTGCAACAACATACAACAATCATTTTCATACACAACTAATTTATAATCATTTTACCAAAAATATATATAATAAAAATATCTTTTTTTTTTTTTTTTTTTTTGAGACAGTTTCCCTTTGTCGCTCATCCTGGAGTGCAGTGGTACGATCTTAGCTCACTGCAACCTCCACTTCCCGAGTTCAAGTGATTCTCCTGCCTCAGTCTCCCAAGTAGTTGGGATTACAGGTGCACACCACCATGCCCAGCTAACTTCTGTATTTTAGTAGAGACGGGGTTTCACCATGTTGCCCAGGCTGGTCTCAAACTCCTGACCTCAAGCAATCTGCATGCCTCAGCCTCCCAAAGTGCTGGGATTACAGGCATGAACCACCGTGTCTGGCTCAGATATAATTAAAAAATCTAAATGGAAACAGCTTTTGGAAGAGTTTATTTATTCAATACTCCTTATTACTAATGAGGACTTCGATGGGAGGAAAACATGATCACGTACAAGGTCATTACTGAGATTTATGACCACATATATTACCTAGGGGTAAACTACTCTGTGTTTTTGCTTCTGGATTCCAACACTAAAGATATAGAGCCGATTCATTACTTACACTGAGTACTGTACTATCACTATGTGCTACTGCCAAGTGGATGGACTCATGGATTGCTCTATCGGCTCAGGACTTGAGCAACCATCCAAACCCTTGTGGCAGACAATACCAGTTGCTTACCCACTATACAATGTCCCTTTCTGCCTCACTAACAGAACACTGATCTCATTTGGGTTAGCAATGTACCCTGCTAAAACACTAGCTTTCTTGGGATGCCTTGCAACTTGAGGAAGCCACCTAGCACAGTTCTGACCAAGGAAACATAAACCAAGTTTCTGCAAAGCCTTGCACTTTCTGCTTGGAATGTAAACATGACATCATATTATCTCATCATAGACATCTTATAACTATGAGACTACAAGTACAAAGACAGAAGTCCCACACTAAGGATAGTAGAGCAGAAAGATAGACTTCTTGTTATATAGGGAAATTAAATCCCTATTTGATTAAAGCCACAGTAGTCAGAATTCTGGTATGCATAACCAAATGCAATCCTACTTATCCTTTTATTGTTGAGAAAATGAACTTAATATCTGAAGAGAATCTCGGTGGACTTAAGAAGTCAAACTATCACAGAGTGCAGGACAAGGCAACACTTTTAGAAGAAGCTATTTCAAGTACACTTTCCAGTCATGGAAACTAATGACATCAATAAGAAAAAATACGGTGGAAATTTGGTGTAATAATTTTTTTCTGGTAAAAAATCTTCTGAATCATCTATAAAACAGAGTTCATAAAAAAATTCACTAGTATATTATGTCGAAAAATTTTAAAAATCTGCTTTCTCTTACAATTTTGACATGTGGTATTCATGAACATCTTTTAAAAACATCTTTCTAGAGCCAAGAATGTGGCAACTCAATGCCAGGTCAAGATCTACCAGATATAAATGCAGTATTTAATGAACGTACTTAACTATTATAAATAGTCGATTGCCCTTTAATAAATAATTTTCCTTTAAAAGTGTTGGAATTGTGATTACCGCCTTCCTCCACACAGATTATTTTAAGGAAAAATTTCCCACCCATAAGCATTATACTCTAACCAACTAAGCAAATCAGTCCCAGATCTAAGATAAAATGTTATGTGAATAAACTCTAAAGAGCTAGGAAATATGTATTTCCCTTGATTCTTCACAGTAGATAAAGCACTGTGAAGAATTACTTTGCTTTGAATTCCAAGCAAGTTTCATAAATATTTATGGACTGAAAGTGTGACTGAACCTGAAGAACACTGAACACAGCTCACAGGTCCCAGAGCACGTTCCTGTCAAGTTTAGGAGGAAGCCCTTTCCAAGTGGGAGTTCTGGAAGGGAAAGGGATATTCCTTATCATGTATCAACAAGAAGCTAAGAGCCCTCGCATGCTGTACCACTACAAGTGGAGTCTGCACTGAGAGTCATCAGCCCACTTGGCTCCTACCATGGACAACCTACTAGGATGACCAGAGCCTGTATGAGGCGGGATATGTTAGACCAAGCATTACATCAGATTACACAGAAATAAAGGGAGAAACAAACTGGCCTATATTGCTGTTCAAATGACAATAACAATACTAAAAGTTGACATCTATTAAAAGCATTCTATGCATCAGGCCCAGATCTACATCCTTTACTTATATTAATTAATTTACTTCTCACACACTTCTGTGAGATAGGTGCCAGTTTCCTCAATGCATACATGTGGGAACTGAGGTCCAGAGAAGGCAACTCACTTACTAAAGCACACAGTAAGCAAGTGGAAGAACCAGAATCAAAGCCAGGCAGTCTGGCTTCAGAACCATGCTCTTAACTACTAAGCAGTACCACCTTCAACCTAGGAAGAAAAAAATCAGGAAAAACAAGCCTGTGGTGGGTGGTGCTAACATACGTCCATGAACTCTTTGATAGTCCTCCCTTCACAAGGCAGAGCCTAATTCTTCTCCGCTAGGGTGTGATGTGGGCTTAGTAACTTGCTTCTAACAAATAGAAAACAAGCTGAAGTAATGGTATGTGACTTAAGAGACTGGATCATAAAAGGCACTGCAGCTTCCTCCTTGCCCTCTCTTAGGTCTCTTCTCTTCCTTGAGGAAAACCAGCTGCTATGTCACGAGGGACACTCTAGCACGTTGTGAGGAGCCAGGATCCCCTGTCAACAGCCATCCCCCAGTTCTAGTCCACTCTGCAGATGACTACAGTCCTAGCCAACACTTTGACTGCAACTGCATGAGAGACGGGGCCAGAACTACTCAACTAAACCCTTCCCAAATTCCTGACCCACAGAAACTGAGAGATTGGAAACATTTTGTTTTAAGCAACTAAGTTGTAAGATATGTTTTAATATATCAATAGAAAACTACTACTACTACTCCTCTCCAAAAATAGATTACTACAGGCAGAACCTTTTATCAGAGCCAGACTTCCTTTTTTTTCTTTTTGAGATGGGGTCTCGCTGTGTCACTTAGGCTAAAGTAAAATGGTACAGTCACAGCTCACTGCAGCCTCCACTTCCTGGACTCAAGCAATCCTCCTGACTCAACCTCTCTGAGCAGCTGGAACCACAGGTGTGGGTCACCACACCTGGCTAAATTCTTTGATTTTTTGCATATATAGGGCCTCACTATGTTGCCCAGGCTGGTCTTGAACTCCTGGGCTCAAGTGATCCTCCAGCTTTGGCCTCCCAAAGTGCTGGGGTTACAGGCATGAGCTACCATGCCCAGCCCAAAATTTTCAATATCAAATCATATTTAGATAAGCTATAAATTGTGTAACTACTTAATGATCTCGTATGTTTGTTCACTCTCTGGAAGCAATACCATTTTGACCATTGCAGAAGGGTGGAACAACATATCCTTTATGTCCCTTCAAAAGCATTATGAATATAACTAATTAATATCTGAAATTCTACCCTACTTACTTTATTAAAATTAAACAAGGAGTATATTAAGGTTAAAAGATTATTCCTACCTTAAATTGTCACATACTCGTTTTATTAAGTCAATAAAAAAACAATATATTCCACCTCCAAAAATCTATAAGAACAAGCTGTCTATTCAAGGTGCTAATCTGCCATTATTTATAGACCTTGACTCCTTTCTGAGCAGCCGTCATTAACAGAACAATTTAGGAGTTCAAAATACTCTTTACTGAACTCAACTGCCTCCTGAAGTTATTAGTCATACTTCTCAAGGCTACAGTGTGATAAGTGATAAAGATGAACCGCATCTCAAGAAGGCTGTGAAGAAAAGCCACCGTGAAAAGCACCAAGATCAGGACTGGGAGCGGTGGCTCATGTCTGTAATCCCAGTACTTTGGGAAGTCAAGGCAGGCACATTTCTTGAGCTCAGGAGTTCGAGACCAGTCTGGGCAACATAACGAAACCCTGTCTCTACTAAAAATACAAACATTAGCTGGGCGTGGTGGCATGCACTGGTGGTCACATCTGCTCGGGAGGCTGAGGTGGGAAGACTGCTTGAACCTGGGAAGTTGAGGCTGCAGTGAGCTGTGATCACACCACTGCACTCAAACCTGGGTGACAGAGCAAGACCCTGTCTCCAAAAACAACAACAGCAGCAACAAAAACACCACAAAGATCAGCTGCTGCTTGCACAATGACATACCTCTAAAGCCCTCCTTCCTGATCATTCAGGTATCTTTGATCAGGTTTGAGGATTTCTGGGGGTCTGCCCCAAAATTATAACTGTAGTCTTCAAGGTGCCCCAGAGTTGTCATTTGGGAATCCAGGTATGCTCAGAGGACGAATACTGGCCTACCTCTTGGTGTAGAAGGGAAAGAGAAAACAGTAAGTTGGATTTTAGTTTAGAAGTATTTAAGGCTGTAATCCCAACACTTTGGGAGGCTGACGCAGGAGAATTAATTGAGGCCAGGAGTTCCAGACCAGCCTGGGCAACATAGTGAGACCCTATTTCTACAAAAAAAAAAAGTATTTGATACATTGCTTACCCCATTCTCCCATGCCCCAGGCTTTACAAATGGCCAGACTCAAGCTGTCCCATCCAAACTCAAATCCCCTAAAGGAAAAAGAACAGGAAGATCAAGATTGGTATCTGGGCAGTGAGGACTCAGGAGAGTGTGAACAGGGAATGAGAAGGAACCACTAGAGAAGCAAGAGGAAAAAGAGAAATGGAGAAAATGAGCAACAATGAAGTGGCTAGAAAAATACAGAGAAAGAAAAGGCAAGAGGGAAGAGAAAAGGGGGAGATTTAAAGTAGGGGATGAAGGCAAAAGAGGTTTTGTTTTTTGTTTTAAAGAATAGAAACACAAAGTGGCAGAGAAATGATATTCCCTGAAAGGAAAAGAGATAGACAGAGAAGCAGAGGGCAAATGGTGAAGAAGACAAAGGCTGACGCCCTAGGTTCCTGATTAGGAACGAGGTGGAAACTGGTAGTGCAACTAGCAGATCCAGAGTACAGAGAAGAGCAGGTCAGGGAACAATGATGAGGTGGCTTTTGCACATGCTGAGTCTGCGGTGTCTGCAGAGGAACCATGTGGAGATGTCCAGGTGGGCAGTTGGGACAGAGATGCAGGAGAAGGATGTGGCCCAGAAGTGGCATGTGGGAGCCACTGAAGCCGTGGGAAGGTACAGTGGGACCACACAGGGAGACTGCAGAGGGGAAGAGAAAGGTTATGGGCCAGAGCCCATGGAGCACCATTTGCGGGATGCAGGGAGAAAGAAGAATCCGTGAGGGAATCTCAGGACAAATGCAGGTGCCTAAGGCGCAGGATGAGAGCTGGGAGAGAGACTGGTGGGGTGGCAGAGTGAACAGCCTGACTCACCTTGAGTGGCAGCAAGGGTGGCACTGTCTTCAAGGAGAGTCAGGTTTTCAGTAAGGTAAGAAACTGTGGATGTTCGTACTCTGGGAGGACAGAGGTGACCTTGTTTATAATGGAAAAGGGTTCCAGAAAGCCCTATGGCCTTCCTTCTGTGTTCGTATACCTCTTTGAACTTACCCTTTGGGCGAAACATTTGTCACACTGTCCCTCTGTGCTTCATGTTTACCTCCTGGGCTTAAGGGCAGGCATGGGTTGGACTGAGTTTTGTATTCTCAGTGCTTTGTCGGTGCCACACCTGCCACCCAGCAGAAACCCGATAAATAATAAATATAGGTCCGGCACGGTGGCTCACACTTGTAATCCCAGCACTTTGGGAGGCCAAGGTGGGTGGATCACTGGAAGTCAGGAGTTCGAGACCAGCCTGGCCAACATGGTGAATTCCCATCTCTACTAGAAAAAAATACAAAAATTAGCCAGGCTTGGGGGCGGGTGCCTATAATCCCAGCAACTCGGGAGGCTGAAGCAGGAGAATCCCTTGAACCTGAGAGGCAGAAGTTACAGTAAGCCAAGATCGTGCCATTGCACTCTAGCCTGGGCGACAGAGTGAGACTCTGTCTCAAAAAAAGAAAAAAAAAGAAAAATTAATAATAAATACTTGTGGGTTTTCTGGAGGGACACTGGGAAGTCTATATTAGTAAAAGTTCTGAAATATGTAACTTTTGATCTATTTCTGGAAATTTATCCAGAGATTAATCACAGCTGTATAAACATTAAGCTACAAGACATTAAGCTACAAGTATAGTTATAATCTGCACACTTTAAAACCACCAATATATTTAACAAATAGAGCACTGGTTAAAAATCACAATATATCTACATAGCTGAATATGTGAAATCCTCTGAAAATCTATACAGATCAACAGTAACAAATGCAAGCATACAAACCCCACATCTTCAGCACAATTAATTGACACAGACTACACAGACTCAATACACCTATGAGTAAAAACAATAAACAGCAAATTCTAAGCACAGCTATCTCCTGAGGTCCCACTGCAAATCTTTGTGGAAAGTGAGGAGAATTTGGGAAAATGGCATGGAAGAGAGAAGAACAGAACAGAAGGCCTAAATCTGAGCCAAAATCATCCCTGAAAGAGACAGTCTACCTTAATTATAAAAACACTGAAAAACATCTTATTTGGAGCACTAACCACAGGGAAGAGACAGAGTCTGTGGGATGCTATGGCATTCTGAAAAAGGCATTGCTTCTCAGGAAGAAATGAGTAAAAAAGAAGGGAGAGGAGGTGCCCTCTAGTGACTGGATGGGGAAGGAGAAAGAGGCAGGAGGAAATTCAGATTCCTGTAACACAAAGGCGAGGTAAAACAATCAGGGGCATGTAATTCCTCCCCCACTGACCTCTTCAAGCAAAAAGCCATCCACTAAAGACACTATACTTCACTGCATTTAAGGATTACAGAGGTTGCAAACTAGGGATCTTATAAACCAACCCAAACTTCCAATCCTGTCTACAAAAGGAACAGATGCAAGTAGTTTACAACTACACAAAACCATTTTCAGGAGATAATAGAAAAAGAAGATCAAACATTTCGGCTAATGAAAATGCCCTCCAAAAAAACAATCACAAAGTAAACTTTAACACAATAACCCAAACTGAATTAAATATCCTTAAATAGGCATTTGGGCTATGAAAAACTATATGTTTAATCAATTCAAAAACTGAAAATAGAAGTGGACGAAAAGTGGGCAGAACTGAAAGAAAAACTGATTGAATTCAGTAAAAAAAAGAAAAAGATAAAATTATATCTGAAATGAAGACTAAATATCAAAGTGTCCAAAGGAGAACAGATTCAAATAAAAATGTAATAAAGAAAATTGAATAATAAAAGCAAAATAACCATGAGAATGAAAATATGATAAACAAAGAGGGATCAGTGATAAAGTAGTTGAAAGGGAAGGAGGCAAAGAAGATCCAACACACATGTTTGAAATCCCTAAATTAAAAGAGAAACAAAATAATGAAACAGAACTAAAATTTAAAACTATAGTCTAATAACACTTTCAGAAACAAAAGAAAGCCCAAATCTACATACTGAAAGGGCCTACTGGGTACCTGGGAAAATCACCCTGTAAAGCTCAATTGAGGCATATCCTAGTAAAACTATTAGACTTCAAAAAGTATGTGTATTTACAGAGAGAGACAGAGGAAGACTTGGAGTTTTATGATAAAAAGACCACATATCTCAAAAGAGTTTTATGATAAAAAGACCACATAATCAAGACAACTAGGTTCTCCACCAGACTCCCCAAGGGAAACATAAAAACAAGGTGAGAATGGAGCAGCATTTTCAAGAAATTTAAGGGAAGAAAAAGTCAACTAAGGATTTTGTATCTAGCAAATCAGTCCTTTAAATATCAAGGCTACAGAAAACGTCTTAAACATGGATGGACTCAGAGAATACTATGCTCACAGCCCTTCTTGGGAATCTTCTTTTGGGGAGAGGCATTCTGCCATGGGCCCTGGGCATTCCTGCTAATTCCTACTACGTATGCCAAAAAGGCAAGATCCTGACTGCTCTTTTCCCAGGTCATTTCGTAGGCTTGTGTTTTCAAGGAGCAACCTGGAGGGATAAGGTAGCATTGATTCCCAAAGAGCATTTGTTTACTATAAAAACACTAGATTCCTCAAGTGTTCTAACACAAACCACTGCATATCTAGATATTCATCTAGACACACATGTGTTATCCCCATGGGATTTGTGGGACATAGAGAACTGATGCAAATGAAGAGGGTGTTCTGGCTATTGTTTCTGCCGTGAGTAATACGGCAATATATTTGAATCTGGCCCAAGAGTCTCATGTTTTCTGTCAGGATCCAGCTAACAAGCAAACTTACTAGCTTGTGAGTAAGGTAACATCTCCAATATGTCACAGTCCTTGACACTACTACTAGAGAATGAGCTTCATCCAACTAAAAAGTGATGAGAAACTTGGGCAAAAGGACACACAGTGAACAGTTAATATATTTAAATGTGGTCTTAAGACTAAAACGAAGGTTGGGATAGGGCAGAATAATAATATATAAATGTTATATGTTCTGACAAGCTAAAAATAACATAAGTTTAAAAATGGGAGAAGGGAAAGAGGAAAGTAGAATAAGCTCACTGTTGTATTGGCAATAGGTGGGAGTTAAAAGACAACCTTTAAAAACTGACAAGCTTGAGAGTAAAAAATTAAATAAGAAAACAGAGGACTAAGGGCATTTAAAAAGATATAAAGACGTTTCAGTAGCTGGACATGGTGGTACACATCTGTAGTTCCAGATGCTTGAGAGGCTGAGGCAGGAGAATCGCTTGAGCCCAGGAGTCCAAGGCTAAAGTGTGCTATGATCACTTCTGTGAATAGCCACTGCACTCCAGCCTGGGCAACACAGCGAGACCCGATCTCTTGAAAAAAAAAAAAAGAAAACACATCAGGTAGGCAAATACAGCAAACATAACAGAGTATGTAGCAATTATAACATAAAAGTAACAGAGTAAGATAAACATATCTGTCATATCAAAAACTATGAATGGGCTTACCTCACCTATTATATGAAAGATTTTCAAACTGGCTCACAAAACAAAACCCAACTCTATGCTAATATTAAAATGATTTAGGGACACAAAATAAAAGAATGTACAATGGCATATCAGGCAAATAGAAACCAAAAGAAAGTAGGGGGTCATGATTTTGATTCAGATAAAGTAAGATTTAAGACAAAAAAGCATTAAATCTGACAAAGACTTTTCTAAATGCCAAAGCCACAACTAACAATGAAGAAATAACAGTTATAAATATCTATGCATCAAATAACATAGCAACAACTTTTGCTAAAGCAAATACTATAGAAGATGCAAGGAAAATTAGAAACATATTAATAATTAGAGAAGCTGACAACATTATCATTCTAAGTGCAAGACAGGTCAAGCAGACAAAAAATAAGTAAGGATATAGAAGAACTTAAAAAAAAAAAAAAAAAGACATTGAATTTTATACCCTGATAGTAAAAATGAAGTACAAATTGTATATGCCTTCAAAATTGGTTGGGGAGAAAATTGAGCTGGGAACAATTCTATCTTATTGAGTAAAGAATACGAAGAATGTCATACTGGAAGTCTTAGCCAGTGCAGTTAGACAAGAAAAATAAATAAAAGGTAACTAAATTGAAAAGGGGCCGGGCGCGGTAGCTCAAGCCTGTAATCCCAGCACTTTGGGAGGCCGAGACGGGCGGATCACAAGGTCCGGAGATCGAGACCATCCTGGTGAACACGGTGAAACCCCGTCTCTACTAAAAAAATACAAAAAACTAGCCGGGCGCGGTGGCAGGCTCCTGTAGTCCCAGCTACTCTGGAGGCTGAGGCAGGAAAATGGTGTAAACCCAGGAGGCGGAGCTTGCAGTGAGCTGAGATCCGGCCACTGCACTCCAGCCCCGGCGACAGAGCGAGACTCCGTCTCAAAAAACAAACAAAAAAACAAAAAAACAAAAAGAAAAGGAAGAAATAAAACTGTCTTTGTTCAAAGATGACATGATTATCTATATGGAAGATCTCAAAGAATCTACAAACATACACACACAAAATCCTAGAACTAATAAGCAAGTATAGCAAGGTCACAGGAGATAAGGTCAATATATGAAAGTCAATTGCCTTTTTCTATACTAGCAATGAACCACTAAAATTTCAAAGTTAAAAAAATACCATTTATACTAACACCAAATGAAAACACATATAAATCTAACAAAACAGATAATTGCTATGTGAAAAACTGCAAAACAACAATAAAAGAAATCCAAGATCTAAATAAGTAGAGAAATGTTGCATGCCTGTGGATTGAAAGATTCAATATTGTTAAGATGTCAGTTATTCCCGACTTGCTCTATAGGTTCAACACAATTCCACTCAAAATCCCAGGAAGCTATTTTGTAGATGTTGACAAAAAGATTCCAAAGTTGATATGGAAAGGCAAAAGACCCATATGAAACTGAAAAAATAAGGAATAAAGTTAGAGGACTTCTACTACCAGATTTTAAGACTTATAATCAAAGTAGCCCTGGTATTGGCAAAATAATAAACACATACATCAATAGAACAGACGGGCCAGAAATAGATCCAGCAATACCTGATCTTTGACAATGGCATAAAGACAACTAAACGGAGAAAGAATAAGACTTTTCAACAAAGGGTGCCGAACAACTGGATGACTATATGTTTAAAAAAAAAACCCATAAAACTAGACACAGACCTGACACCTTTCACAAAAATTAACTCAAAATGGATCACAGACTGAGGCGGGAGGATCACCTGAGGCCAGGAGTTTGAAACTGGTGTGGGCAACACAGCAAGACCCCATCTCTAAAAAATAAATTGAGGCCGGGTACAGTGGCTCATGCCTGTAATTCCAGCACTTCGGGAGGCCAAGGCAGGCAGATCTATTGATCCCAGGAGTTCAAGACCATCCTCCGCGACACAGAGAAGTCCCATCTCTACAAAAAGCACAAAAACTAGCCAAGTGTGGTGGTGTGCACCTGTCTGTAGTCCCAGCTGCTTGGGAAGCTGAGGTGGGAAGATCACTTGAGCCCTGCAGATCAAGGCTGCAGTGAGCCATGATCATGACACTGCACTCCAGCCTGGGTGACAAAGCAAGACCCTGTCTCTAAATAAATATTTATAAAAATTGATATACAATAGATGTGCATATTTTCAGGGTACATGTGATATTTTTATATATTCATGTAATGTGTAAAGATCAAATCAGGGTAATCGAAATATCTACAGTAACAAGTTTTTAGACACAATACCAAAGCACAATCCATGAAAGCGAAATCTGGTTAAGTTGTATATTATTAAATTTAAAAATCTGTGCTTCCTCAAAGACACTATTAAGAAAATCAAAAGACAAGCCCCAGAGCAAGATAAAATATTTGCTAAACACCTGTCTGATAAAGAATTTGTATCCAAAATATAGAAAGAATTCTTAAATCTCAACAAGAAAACAATCCAACTGAAAAATGAGAAGACCTGAATAGACACCTTGCCCCAAAAGATGACAAATGAGCATATGAAAAGATGTGCCATAGCATTTGTCATTAGAGAAATAAAAATTAAAACAACAACTACCACTATACACCTACTGAAATATCTGAAGTCCAACAAACCGGCAAACTAGACTTGACTAACATTAAAAATGTCTGCTCTGGCCGGGCGCAGTGGCTTATGCCTGTAATCCCAGCACTTTGGGAGGTTGAGGCGGGCAGATCACAAGGTCAGGAGATCGAGACCATCCTGGCTAACACGGTGAAACCCTATCTCTACTAAAAACTCCAAACAAAATTAGCGGGGCATGGTGGCAGGCGCCTGTAGTCCCAGTTACTCAGGAGGCTGAGGCAGGAGAATGGTGTGAACCCGGGAGGCGGAGCTTCCAGTGAGCCGAGATCATGTCACTGCACTCCAGCCTGGGTGATACAGCAAGACTATGTCTCAAAAAAAAAAAAAAAAAAAATTCTGCTCTGCAAAAGATACTGTAAAGAGAATGAAAAGACAAGCTTCAGACCAGGAGAAAATATCTGCAAAAGATAGTATCTGACAAAGGACTGTTATTCTAAACTTACAAAGACCTTAAAATAGGGTGCCCCAGTCCCTGGGCTGCACAGCAGGAGAGCAGCAGGTGAGTGAGCAGCACCGCCTGAGCTCCACCTCCTGTCAGATCAGCAGCAGTGTTAAGATTCTCAAAGGAGCTCGAACCCTATTGCGAACTGTGCATTCAAGGGATCTAGGCTGAGTGCTCCTTATGAGAATTAATGCCTGACGATCTGAAATGAAACAATTTCATCCCAAAACCACCCCCTCCCCTTACCCCCAGTGCATGGAAAAAATGTCTTCCACGAAACCAGTCCCTGGTGCCAAAGAGGTTGGGGACTGCTGCCTTAAAAGATACTTTACCAGGCTGAGGTGGGAGGATCACTTGAGGCCAAGAGTTCAACACCAGCCTGAGAAACACAGCAAGATCCTGTTTCTACAAAAAATTAAAAAATTTAGCTGGGCATGGTGGTTCACACCTGTAGTCCCAGCTACTTGGGAGGCTGGGGCATGAAGATCACTTGAGCCCAGGAGTTCAAGGCTACAGTGAGCTATGATTGCTCCACTGCACTCCAGCCCAGGTGACAGAGTGAGACTGTCTCAAAAAAACAAACAAACAACAACAACAAAACACCTCATCAAAGAAGACCTACAGATGCAAATAAGCATATTAAAAGATGCTCTACGTCATGTATAATCAATACACCACTACACACCTATTAGAAGGGTCAAAATCCAGAGCACTGACACCACCAAATGCGGCAGAGGATGTAGAATAAGAAACTCTCATTCATTACTCTTGGGAAAGCAAAACTGTACAGACACTTTGGAAGACTGTTTGGCAGATTCTTACAAAACTAAACATACCCTTAGCATATAATCCAGCAATCGTGCTCTTTAGTATTTATCCAAAGGAGCTGAAAACTTGCATCCGCATAAAAACCTGCACACAAATGTTCATAGCAGCTTTATTCATAATTGGCAAAACCTGGTAGCAACCAAGATGTCCTCTGCTAGGAGAATGGGTAAATTGTGGTATATCTAGACAACAGAGTATTATTCCGTGCTAAAATGAAATGGGCTATCAAGCCATGAAAAGACATGGAGGAAACTTAAACATGTATTACTAAGTCAAAGAAGTCAGTCTGAAAAGGCTGCATACTGTATGACATTCTGGAAAAGGCAAAACTATAGAGACAGTGAAAAGATAAATGGCTTCCAGGGATTTGGGAGATGAACAGGTAGAGCACAGAAGATTTTTAAGACAGTGAAAACACTCTGTATGACAGTATAATGTTAGATATATGTCACTATAAATTTGTCCAAACCCAACGATTGTACAATGCTAAGAGTGAACTATGGGCTTTGGACATTAATGATGTGTCAATGTACATTAATCAATCGTAACAAATGTACTACTCTGGTTGGGGATGTTGATAATGGCGGACTATGCATGTGCGGTGTAAGGGGGCATATGGGACATGTCTGTACTTTCCTCTCAATTTTGCTGTGAACCTGAAACTGCTTTAAAAAAAACCACATTTTAAAAAGTTAATGGAAAGATGTTTACAGTGAATGAAGAGAAAAAAAATCCTCTCCCAAGAAAAGGAAACAGAACCATAAAAATGACATACCATGGTCACACAAGTTTTTACAAATTTTCCGAAGCTTTCTTGCTCCCTTTTAACACATTGTAACCATTCAACTCCTGCCACAGAAGCATAAATCAAATGATTCCTTGGCTAAAAGATGACTCAAGCTTTCACTTTTTGGTTCAACGGGATTTACTCAACTTGGTAACTACTTGGTGTTTCCAACTTTGCAGGACTAACCTTGCTTTTGAAGCTAAGAATAGATGGAAGGTTGACTTCAGACTAACACAAACCAACGCACCAAAGAACTGCTGAAATATGGCACCCCTTTTCATCAAGCAAATAATACTCATCTTGGATTTAAAGGTATCTTATGCTTTACAATTAAGAAATATTTATAAAATAATCTTCCTCAGGGCAATGTTGAAAGCTCCAGCTTTTCCTTACCTCGAATCTTATGGATCAAGTCATCAGACAGTGATAGAAAAACATCCATTTCTATTTCCTCTGGTTAACTTGCTCATTCCTCAGTTTCGGCTATTGACTCACTACTCTCTGTTTTTATTAGAAGTCATCCCGAAGCCCGTTCTAAGAGAAAAATCTCCTTACTAATACAAGGGTGCCATCTAGTGGTAACCATAGTAAACGTCTGTTACAGAAAACGTGCGTGTGTGTCTCTCAATTCTGCATTCTGATGGGACTTTCAAAATTTACCTACAGGGAAAAAAGTAGTAGAACTACTGTACTTGAAATTTCCAAACACTGATACTTCGGCACATTTAAACATCTAGCATACCCTCCTTTTACATCACTCAGATCACTTTTACAACTCAGATCACTGACATTCATTTCTGAAGCAACATCACATTTACAGGTTCACAGAATTTCAGAACGAGCAGCTGTAAGGAATGATAGAGTTCATCATGTATTCAGTCCAAAACCCTTGTTTTTCACATGTGGAAACTAGGCCCAGATGGAAGATGCCTGACTTGTCAAACAACTAGTAATGTTTCCAACAGGGTGTGCCCTTGGTTGATTTATGATGGACTGGACAGCCAGTTAATATTATCTTATAGAGAAGGCACTTAATGTCTCAATAATAGGTTTCCATTCAAAAGAAACACTTAGTTGTTCCTGCAGGGACAGCACAGGATAAAATTCCCTGATCTGGGCTCTCTTCGTAGCTTTCCCTTCTGAACTCCAACTAGGCACAGAAATCCTCGGGGATTGTTTTTGCCTCGTACTTGGGTGCTGCTCACTGAGTGCTTCCACAGTGCGAGGTACCAGGTGGTGTATACCTGGGTAAGTCTTCCACCCTCCCTACTCAGGCTCCTTAGGCTACAAATGAGCATGCTCTATTTCTCTCTTTCTTTCCTTCATCTCAGTTACATTCACACAGAGCAGGGAACAACTAACAGAGCTTGGTGTTCCAGGCCAAGGAAACCATATGTACAAAATTATGGAGGTGTGAAAAAGCAGGATTTATTCAGAGAACAGGGCTGAAGTTTTGTGTGTCAGGAGCACAAGATGCAGGTGCATCTTATTCTCTCCTTGTCTGGAGGGGAGCAGGGAACATTTGATCAGGAGGCAACAGAATGAACCAGAGCCAAGGCAGAGGGAGGCTACTAAGCTGGTCTGGCAACTGATTTGGGAAAGATTAAAGTTAGAAGATGACCACTTATGGTCTTGACCTTTAGCGCTCCATTGTCAGGATGCTGGAAAACTACTACATTTGAATAAATGACAAAGGCAGAATTAATTGCAAAGGAGGAGAAGGTTGGTTTTGGCAACCTCCCACCCAGGCCTCCAATCTTCCCAGGGGCTCTCCAGGGGTGAGCCTTAGAAGCCTCTAAGCAGGGGAGACAGGCTTGCTTACCTGGCTACATCCCTTTCTCTCCCATCCCCCTGCCATCACCACCACTAAATATGCCCTCAGGCAGAAAGCAGTATTAAAATCTGAATAAGAAAGGTTTGTTATCCATATTTGTGACAGGGGTCCCGGTAAGAACAAGGCTTAAAGAGAGCCAGTAAGTCTCAGGGAGGCAGAGGCGGGAGGATAGCTTGAGCCCAGGAGTTCGAGACCTGCCTGGGTAATATAGCGAGACCCCGTTCTCCACAAAAAGGAAAAAAAAAAAAAAAGACAAAGAGAGCCAGTAAGGCACGTGAAGCTGCGCCAGCCCCTAGAAACTAAATGGGAGTTAGAACTTTGGATCAGAAACTTTTCTTTGGGGATGGTGGTTATTATACTGTACTGTCTGTATTTTAGGTAATTATTCCCTTTTGTCTCTTTCTTACAATTTGGTAAGGTTCATTTTTAAAATGTCAGCTAAGTGGAAACAACGCAGTAATGTTTCTGTGCCCAGCCACGCTGCTGAAGGCTGGGCACAGGTGTGAAAGCAGAATTCCAGGTGAGAGAAATTTAGAGGAATTCACCCGTTCCCTCCAAGATGCTCTCCTTCCAGAGTTCTCTTCTGTTAAAATTTGGTGGGTTCTGTGTCGGGTTTTAAAAATAAGTGATGGCAGTTACTTTACAATATTGCTTTGTGAATGACTGATAAAAGCTTGGCCCTCCTAAAGTAGCGGGGCAGAAGAGGGAGTGTTACAGTTCAAGGGAGGATTTAGTTAGCTCTAATTAGTGGGCTAGAAAGATTTTTTTGGTAGGAAGTGACGTGGGTCTCCCCAGCGGCTGCTCTGCTTCCTACCTGGCAACCTTTGTTACCTAATAAAATCAGTCTGGAGCCATACGCTACCAATGAATATTAAGGTGATTGTGGTTTTTTTGGAATTCACTTAAAATTTTTTAATAAAGTGTCTTCTGTTTGAGGGAGGAGTGCAAGCTGGCACACATAGCAAATATCTGAAACCACAAATCCAGGATATCCTAAGTGAAAGGTCTTTTGTCCCTGCCTGTTGATGAAATTAAAGTGCTAATACTAAACTTCAGATATAACTCTCTGGGCTGTGACTGAGCTACAATTTTCTATCAAAAGAAAACTTCTAGAGTTATTTATGTTGGTAGCATAATTTCTGACACGAAAGTTTACTAAATGCACAGTGTTATATCTTACCAAGAGTATCTTCAGCTCCACTACCTCCACCTCTAATTCCCATCCATAAAGAGGGGAACCATATTGCAGAATCAGCTGAGAACCATAGCCCCCATGCCTCTTCCACAATCGAATCCTGAAGACAACACAGAAAAGATATAATACTTCCTAATACTTCATTCAACACAAATCACACCACATGAATAAAAAACCACAACTCTTCTTTGCAGTATTATGCGGGGAGGGGGGGGGGCGGAACATATCTCAAGGTGGGTTTTGGTGTCTGTTTATTTTTTGAGATGGGGTCTCACTGTGTCATCCAGGCTGGAGTGCAGTGGCACGATCTTGGCTCGTTGCAACCTCCGCCTCCCAGGTTCAGGTGATTCTCCCACCTCAGCCTCCCAAGTAGCTGGGACTATAGGCACCTGCCACCACATCAGCTAATTTTTGTACTTTTTGTAGAGACGGGGTTTCACCATCTTGGCCAGGCTGGTCTCGAACCCCTGACCTCAGGTGATCCGCCCGCCTCAGCTTCCCAAAGTACTGGGATTACAGGTGTGAGTCACCATGACTGGCCTATTTTTTAAAATTCTCATTTCTAAAAGGAAACACACTGATTATAAAACTATAAAAGCATTACAAATCTTAGGTTGAGGCCTGCAGCCACAGCATTTCAGAAATCCCATCCTTCTATTATCAATAAAAAACAAACCACCTACTTTGAAAAAGTTGAGGTGTGGAAACTCATTTACAGCTACAAATGGCTTGACCCCCCTCACAGAAATTAGCCCCTCACATGGATTTTAGTTGATTGTTTCTGGAGGCCGTATTTGCCAAGTTGCATTGCCACAACCGTGAGCAAGATGCAACTCCAACTCACACTAAGAATGAAGGGCCCTGAAGTGCTCACTTGCAAAGAAATCAAAATTTAAGAAAATTAAGAATATGAAAGAGTTACACTTATATATATCTAAATATTGAACATTAGAGGCACAATAATCTTTTAATATTCTATGACATTATGTTGCTTAAGTAATAACAACAGCTACCATTTTATTGGGCAATTTTCCATACAGCCATGTTTCAGACATTGTGCCGAGTGTTCTTCCTGCATTTTTCCATTTAATTTTCACAGCAACCTGTGAGGTAGGTATTCTTATCCCCCTTTTACTGATGAAGAATTAAATGAGCACAAAAATTGAGTTACTTCTTGGAATCACACAGCTAGTGAGTTACCCAAGTCTGACTCAGGTCTATACTTTTCATCAACAATATGTAAACTAAAGATATCTCAAGGCTTATTATAAAATAAGTTTCTGAAAGACTAAGTTGTTTTAATGAAAACTTTCAGAATGCTACAGAAAAATAAACCATCATTCCACAAAACTTAAGTGATCTAAGTAAAAATGAAGCACTGCCTTTAGCTTAATGCTAGAAACAGCTTACTCATTATTGCTCTCTCTAATTCCTTTAAGGAACTGAAATCATTTTGATATAAGTTTTGGAAATTCCCACTAGAATTTGGTAAGATAATGATCAAATGTTCACCAAACTCCTGCTAGGTACTATGTACTTACTGTTAGGTACTAGGATACAGAGATCAATAAGGAACAGCTCTCGCTCTAAAAAATATTCAGCGGTGCTGGTGGGGACATGGGTGCCGTGCCAGACCACACATAATACAATGTGGAAGGTATAATACCGAGTGAGGTACAAGGTATTATGGAAGAGTGAGGAAGGGTCCCTACTCTGGCTGTGGGTGGTAGGGAAGTTTACTGGAAGAGACGCACAGAGCTGGCCAGCTGAAGGGGCTGGGCTGCTCATTCCAGGCAGAGAGCAGAGCCTGGGCACAGTGCAGACAAGCATGGAGTGGGAGGCAGGGAGTGGGCACTGGAAAGACTGGAGAGGTGGGCAGGGCCCAGATCATGAAGAAATTTAAGCCAGCAAAAGGTTTTAAGTAGACAAATGACATGCTCAGAATGGTACTATAACTAAACCCACAAGAGCAGTGTAGAGCATGGACTTAGAGCCACACAACCATAGGTTCAACTCCTGGGCTAGGGCTTAGTGCTGTGTGACCTTTGGCAAGGCATGATACATTTCTTTTTTAAATTGACACACACACATACTTATGCTGTACAACGTGATGTTATGAAATATGAATATACTGTGGAATGACTAAATCAAGCTAATTAACATATGCATCACCTCACACATTTATTTGTGGTAAGAACAAAGACAGGAAACCTTCTAAGCCTCAGTCTCAGCTGGAAAATGAGAAATAAATGAGATAATGAATGTAAAGCACTGGAATACAGTAAGTATTCAAGAAATGGTGGCTCTTATTATTATTATTATTATTATTGCTATAAGCCCAGAAGTTCAGGAAGATACATGGGAATCCAGATGAGACATACTGAGGTCCCAAGTAGGGATGAAGAAACAAGACAACCTGAAAGACATTTAGGAAACTGAACTGACAAAACTTGATGACTGCCTGGCTACAGGAATGCCAGTGAGAGAGGAGGAGACACCATGGACCAGCTCTCTTCTAGGATGAATGAATGAACGGCTGGTGGCTGGCGGCAGCCCTGACAAACAGAATAGGGAGGCAGAACGAGTCTGGGAGTGTGGGTCATGCTGAGGAGGTGCCTGTGTGCACCCAGGAACAGACGTCCAGGAAATCAGTGGACAGGGCTGGTGTTTGGGAGGCAGGTGTGGTTTGGAATTGGAAGTCTGCATATCTTATGCCATGAGAAGGGATCACCCACAGAGGGTACATTCAGTCAGAAGGGCAATGAGCTAGGACAGAACTCCAGAAACACTCACGATTAAGGGACAAGGAAAGAAAGAAAAGCACCCAAAGAAAGAAAAGGACCACAGAGGACAAGGTATACCAGGGGGGCTCAATACAATGAAGGCTGAAGGAGCAGGATCTCCAGGAATCATCATCAGCGGTGCCCCATGTAGCTAAGTCCAAGAACTCCCAACAGTGTACTCAGAATCCAGTAGAAATTGTTGCTGACTTGAGACCAGAGGGTGATTTTTTGTAGAACAAGGGGAACAGATGCTCGACTGCAGGGTTCAGGCATCGATGGGCATGAGGAAGCAGAAAGAGTCTACCATAAATCTGGGAAAAGGGATGGAGAACAGTTATATAGTAGTATAAGGGAAATACAGGGTCAATGGTCAGGTTAAAAGATTTTTAAGACAGAGCGCTCTGAGCATTTTGCGCACTGAGAAGGAAAAGGCAGATAGCACAGGGTGGTGAGGCAGGAGCGAGAGATGCACAGGCAGAACAAGGTCCTTGAGGATGTAAGAAGGATCCTGCCACTGGGCCCTGGGGATGCAGAGCTTAATTAAACAGAATCTGCCCTCAAGGAGCTCAGAGTCTGAGGGGGAAGCAAACCTGCCAACCCTCTGAGCAGAGTGTGATGTGCACACCAGTCCTCAGGATGCACTATACCAGAGGAACTTAGGGAACGCCCATCTGACTGTGGGTTTCCTGGACCTAAGTCTGAGTACACTCACCTCTCTACTCCCACTGCCCAATAGCATCTGGTATGCACACGTGCTAGGCATTCGATAATTTTCTTGGTGTGAATGAAAAAATATACTTGTCAGAAACTGTATTTCCAGGGGTAGAGAAATTTTATAAAGACATATAAGGGTATATTTTAAGACAGATAAAAGGATTTGGGTTATTAAAATAAAACTAATATTAACTAAAAATCATAGTACACATGCTCGGTGCTGTACCCTGAATGTCTGTGTGCCTCCAAAATTCCTGTGTTGAAACCTAATGCCCAGTGCAATAGTATTAAGTGGTGGGGTCTTCAGGAGGTGATTAGGTTACAAGGGATCTCATGAATAGGGTTAGAGCCCTTATAAAAGGCCCAAGGGAGCTCACTTGCTCCTTCCACCATGCAAGGACACAGTAAGAAGCTACTGTCTACGAGGAACAGACCCTCACCAGACAGGGAATCTGTCAGCACCACCTTGATCTTGGAATTCCCAGCCCCCAGAACTGTGAAAAATAAATTTTTGTTATTTATAAGCTACCCAATTTGTGGTATTTTGTTACAGCAGCCAGAACCGGCTAAGATACCTGGAAAAGATACATCTGAGAGCTTTATACAGAGACAGCTGAAGGTTAAGAGAGTTGAGGAAGAACGAGGCAGGGTTCAGTCATGTGGAGAAGGCCTGAGAGGTTCTAGAACTCTCTCTGGTCAAGTACATCCCCCAGTCTGCTAGGTTGTGCTTAAGATTTATTTAACCATTTATGAAACGATAAGATTTTTCATTTCAAAATTATAAAGGACTAAAAAGGAAACGTGTGCAAGACTGCACAAAAGTTAAAACCCATTCATCATAAAATGAAATCAGGCAGGTGTCAGACTGACCTGTCTCCAAATGAGCTTCCCTATTTACCAACTATACGACCTGGGCCAGTCACTAGTCTTCCTGGGAAAGCAGACCATGGGACAGATAAGTCCCCAAGCCGCTTTCAAATCTACCATTCAAAGGTTCCAAAACAGCATTTCTTAGCCTTTTGGGAATCACAAACTCCTCAGAGAATCTAATTGAAGCTATGCTTTCTCTCCCTACCTGCCCCTCCAAACAAACATGGAAATACACATAAAAAATTTTGCACATCATTTGAGAGGGTCCCTGGACGCTCTACCCATAATCCCAGGTAAGAAGTGAGAAACCGGTAGAGGTGCAATTCTTTTAAATCTTTTTTTTTTTTTTTTTTTTTAATTTTTTTAAACAGAGACTCATTCTGTTGCCCAAGCTAAAATGCAATGGTGTGATCATGGCTCACTGAAGCCTCAACCTCCTGGGCTCAAGCCATCCTCCCACCTCAGCCTCCTGAGTAGCTGGGACCACAGGCATGCAACACCATACGGGGCTCATTTTTTATTTTTTGTAGAGATGGAGTCTCCCTGTGTTGCCCAGGCTGGTCTCGAACTCCTGGCCTCAAATGATCCTCCTGCCTCAGCCTCCCAAGGTGCTGGTATTACAGGCATGAGCCACCACACCCAGCCCAAGGTGCAATTCTTTATAACAAGGTTCTTGGCCAGGCGTGGTGATTCATGCCTGTAATCCCAGCACTTTGGGAGGCCAAGGTGGGTGGATCACTTGAGGCCAGGAGTTTAAGACCAGGCTGGCCAACATGGTAAAAACCCCATCTCTACTAAAAATACAAAAATTAGCCAGGCATGGTGGTGCACACCTGTAATCCCAGCTACTTGGGAGGCTGAGCTATGATCGCACCAATGCACTCCAGCCTGGGACCCTGTCCCTAAAACAATAACAAAAAAAGAAGGTAATGGAGCCAGATACCACAGTGACCTCTGCTAGACCCACAGTGGACAGTTTGGTGTTCTCTACCCGCGTGCCCATCTGAACTGTAAGTTTCCCTGAATATAGCAACTACCCACTTTAGTTGTGGATTAAATTGATGGGCCATAATGGTGTAGATTTGCAGTTCTCAAATTTTCAGACCTTCAGTGCTTCTGAATAAGTATCAACTTCAAATCCTCCCTTTGACAGACATACCTGGAGTGCACAGCAATCACTATGGGCTTGCTCTATGGGATCTATCAACTTTTCAATACTGGTTTTTATTCAATTAGAAGGGTCTAGCCACCCCAAACTAGATGTTATGCCTCTATTCCACAGCAAAATTTGATGACTCGCCCCTCCCCACAAAAAGAAAAAGAAAACATACTGTATTCGCTTTTAGTAAAAATCCCCTACATTTGTGTAACTCTTTATACTTAGTACTTTTCTAATCTCTCTCACATACATGTAATATTCACCTGGGAGGTAGACAAGACTCCCATTTGAAAGATAAGGAGAGAGAATGATACCATTTAAGTGATCACAGAAAGGACTTTTCAACACAGCCCAGCACCAGAATTCCAGCCACATTTTCATAAACATGCTAATGTTTTTATTACCCTTACACTGAGAAGGTGGGAGACACCTCTTTTAAATTAACAGAACAAAATAGCTGTGACCTTTAATGAAGTGTTCAGTCGTAACATCTAAATAGTACCTATGATTTCAGAAACTGAAAGCCACTCTAATTTTAGCAATTCCATATATGATGACTAAATCATTTCGTTTTTCAATATTCAATAGAAATCAATCAAGCCTATCATCTATGACTTTTTAAACAAGCAGAATTCACTGTACATAGTAGGGGGGAAAATCCATACTTACCTATAGCACAATGTAAAATCTAGAGGAAAAAAGGGGGAAAAAAGAGGAGAATTAGTAAGAATCAATAGTATTAAAGTTTTATTTAGTATAAACTAATGTTTCAGTAAGAATAGAGCAGCATCTGCCAGCAGTATTAAATATGAAAAACGAACATTCCATTTTTAAACTTGGTTACAGGCTATTTAACAAAATGTAAATTCTTGCTAGTTTTGTTTGTTCATTTTTAGTTTGTGCATCTTTGAAGGATTTTCTGAGGAAGATTTACTCTTTCCACTCAGTGGTTTATCAGACACCAAGGGCTCTTTTAAAATGCACAAACTTGTAAGAGCAGTAAGTGTACAGCATCTCCATGTCCCATACGCTATAGAACAGAATGGCCATGGACTCTGGAACACAGGGTAAGAAGAGCCTTTGTTGGCTCTTCTTGCCTTGCAGGCCCTTCAATGCAGACATTCATTCCACTAAGTTCCACCCTCAGTTCCCATCTTGCCTCATTCAATGATCTCACTGCAGAGGGGCTTCCGTGGTCCAATCCAATCCTGTCTCCTGGGGATTTGGGCCTACATGCCAAGCTGCCTCTGGACAGCTCCATCTGGGAGTCACAGCAGAGACTCAAACACAGCCTCAGTGGGAAGCACACGCTTTTCTTCCATCACGCCTATTATGCCTCCTGATAACCAACCTCCCGGTCTTTGGGGTTCAACAGTCCTTCCTTCCCCTCATCCTCAAGTACAACCAGTTTCTAAGTCCTGCTGATGATTCTGGGGTCTGTCTGCTCCATTTTTATTTCCAGTGCCTTGAGTGAGACTGCCATCTCCACTCCATCTCAATGGCCATGAAACTGGCAAATTAGGTCCTTCTAAATCCCCTTCCAACTCATCCTTTATATAGCAGTGTTTTAACTCTGGCGGTGGTGGTGGCAAAAAAGTAATTTGAAGCCACTTCTAAAATTGATTTAATGACCAAAGCTTTTCTAGATGATATAACCTAACAGCTATTGTAGGGCATTTCAGAATTTTTACATTTCTCTAGCAGTCTTTATATTGTTTGATCCTAACAATTACCTGGCAGATAGGCAGGACAGAAAATCTCTACTTGTAGACAAGAAAACCAAGGCTCAGAGAAGCCACACAACTTGCCCAGGGCAGTAAATGATGGTCAGGACCAAGAACTTAGGTTTTATTTCCATTGTACCACATTATTTCATTGTGCATTAGTTATGAGATCTACAGAGTCAGAACTTGACAAGACTTAGCTTATCTAAAACATGCCTGAGCCTGATAAGACTCTGTGCTCAAAAACTATTTCACTCAATTTTGGGGGGAGGGAAGTGGGGAGATTGGATTAAAAAACCAAACCAAGCTGCACAATGTTACTGGTAGCTGACACGAGAACAAAACAATTACCACATTGCAAATCTTACAATCTTTTTCAACAGAAAACACTGTTAAGTAAATACTAAAGTGTAAATATGATAAGCTACACCTCCTGCTGCAAAGTTGAGGAAAATTAAAAGATGTAGATCAAAATGAGGAATGAAAAACATTCTTTGAAACAAGAAGACAGATGACAGTGCCTAGACAGAAAACCTGCTCTTTTTTTTTGGACACAGGACCTTGTTCTGCCACCCAGACAGAGTGCAGTGGTGCACTTACAGCTCCCTGCAACCTCAACTTCCTTGGACTCAAGCAATCCTCCCACCTCAGCCTCCTGAGTAGCTGGGACTACAGGCAATTGCCACCACGCCTGGCTAATTTTTGTATTTTTTGTATAGACAGGCTTTTGCCATGTTGCCCAGGGTGGTCTTGAACTCCTGGGCTCAAGTGATCCACCAGCCATGGCCTCCCAACGTGCTGAGATTACAGGCATGAGCCACCGCACCCGGCCCAGAAAACCTAGTCTATCCATGTATGCAGCAAGATGCCCAGACTGGCCGGGCATGATGGCCCACGCCTACAATCCCAGCACTTTGGGAGGCCGAGGGGGGCGGATGACCTGAGGCCAGGAGTTTGAGACCAGCCTGGCCAACATGGTGAAACCCTATCTTTACTAAAAATACAAAAAATCAGCTGGGCATAGTGGCACATGCCTGCAGTCTCAGCTATTCCGGAGGCTGAGGCAGGAGAATCGCTTGAACCCAGGAGACAGAGGTTGCAGGGAGCTGAGATTGCGCCACTGCACTCCAGCATGGGCGACAGAGCAAGATTCTGTCTCAAAAAAAAAAAGACATCCAGGCTGCTGATTAGCAACAGGACACTGCAGGAGAGGACACACAGCAATGAATGGCTAGCATGTCTTCTTTGCATGACAGAGCAGTAGTAGGTCTCAGTCCTCAGATGCACTCTCCCCTTTTTAATCACACATATTTTTATAACACCTCCTCTACCATTCTGAAAAAAAACATAGATAAAATGACCTACCTATACAAAATTTTCAAAAGCAAATAAATACAATGTCCCAATTGATATGCAAAGAAGAAATAAAAAGTAATTTATTTTTCAAAATATGTATTTCAACTTTTAAATGGGGACATAATGATGCAGTCAGATGTACATAGTAAGTTATGATAAATAAGTTTGGATTTAAAAATAAGAGTAACAGAAACCACTGTGGGCAAGTATAGGAAAATAAAAGGGCAGAGGTAGAGGTACAGACTCATACTTGGAAAAAAGAGTATTAAGATAACAATAGAAATAAAGAAGTAACCTTATACAAAGTTGGAATAATATGCTAAAGTAAGTAAAAGTCAAAGTAGAGAAATTGAAGGAGTACAATACTATTTCAAATCAGCTAGGTCTTATTTATTTATAAAGTGTCTAAATAATCTCCTAGGTTATGTCATGGGATAGGGTTGGAAGAGAGTATCACAGAAAATCCATCCTTCTGCCTTGAAATCCTATTGAGACATATAATCAGTACACAGTCTGTAAAAAGATCTTGAAAATATATTCTTTAAATGGTGCAATAAGGAACAGAAGAGGAATTAGATGTAAAAAAACTATAATGCAAGAGGCAATAAAGCCGTTGTGTAACAGAGGATACTTTTAGGACAAAACAGAAGACAAGCTATCCCAAAATAAAATTTACATTTCACAACCTAGATTTCATACCATTACACACACACACAGGCAATAATATGAAATATTAGTCTATATTAAAGAAATCCAATGAAATCCCTGCATTTCATGTGTCTCCAATAATTTAATAATTGAAATCTAAACAGGAATCTCAAAACTGATTTTCAGTGATTTTCACTACTGCGCTGAAATCCTTTTCAACTAAATATGCAAACTAGAAATGCTGTAATGCTTACAGAACAGAATGTGCAGAGAGAATAAATTACTTAATTATTTTGAGACAATACCTTCATTTCACTTAAGCTTCTTGCTTCATACCAATGATGGTGGTAGGGCAGCATTCTTAAGGCGATCCCCCACAATTACTGTTCCTTGGCTATTCAATCAAACACTAATCTAGGTACTGCAGTGTAGGGACTTTGCAAGCATAATTAAAGTCTCAAGTCAAGTGATTTGAAGATAGAGATATTATGTGGGTGGACCTGACCAACCAGATGAGCCCTTTAAAAGCACTTTCCTCTGGCTGGTGGCAGAAGGGGAAGTCAAAGATATTCAAAGAACAAAAGGGATTCAGCAGGCCAATCTGGCTTTGAAACTGCAGGGGGGTCATGTACAGGGCCTGGAGAGCAGCCTCTAGGAGTAAGGAGTGACCTCCTGCTGACAGCTAGCAAGGAAATGCAGACCTCACACCTACAACTAGATTCAGCCAATAACCTGGATGAGCTTGAATGCAGATTCTTCCCCTGGAGCCTCCAGATAAGAAATCATCCAGCCTGGCTGACACCTTGATTTCAGTCTTATGAGAACCCCGAGCAAAGAACCCAGTCAAGCCCAGCTTCTGACTTAGAGAACCGTGAGCTAATCAATGAGTGTTGTTTTCAGCCTCTAGGTTTGTAGTATTTTTGTTATGCAGCAACAAAAAACTAAGACCACAACCTTCTTCTAACTTAATAAGCTTTTTAGTTTCTCCTGAAGATTTTTCAGTATTAATACGTACTAAAAAATTGTCCATTTATATTTGTAGAGGGGTTGGCCTGGGGAGATATGCGGAAGCCAATGAGGATGCAGAACAAATCTTCTTGAAGTTGGACTGTCTCACATATCATAGGACATCTAGCCAGTAGTATCTCCAGTCATTGTGGCAATTGAAATACCCTCACAATTTTCCAAAATGCACCCTGAAGTGGTGAAGTGAAGTGCTGGCACTGCTTTGTTGAGGTCCACTAAGAATCACTGGACAAGAATAAGCACATTTCATCAAAAAAAATTTTAAGATGACTTGCCATATTCAAAATCTCCCTTGAAAATACATGTTGGACCAGGCACAGTGGCTCATGCCTGTAATCTCAACACTTTGGGAGGCCAAAGCAGGAGGATCACTTGAGGTCAGGAGTTCAAGACCAGCCTGTACAACATAGTGAGACCCCATCTCTACAAAAAATATTTAAAACTAGCTGTGCATGGTGGCATGTGCCTGTAGTCCTAGCTATTTGGAAGGCTGAGGCAGGAGGATCACTTGAGCCCAAGAGGTTGAGGCTGCAATGAGCTACAATCATGCCACTACACTCCATCCTGGGCAACAGAGCAAGACCCTGTCTCAAAAAAAGAAAAGAAAACATGCACCATAAACTCCTCTCTCCTCTTGTGTCCTTTCCATTTCCATTGGCAATAAACTGATTTTAGTTTTAAAATTTAACCTCAATGTCAAAATGCCATTTGCACAATAGGTTACTTGGAAACATCTTTTCAAAGTTTCTAAAATTTGAACTAGGGGAATTATTTTTGTAGGTTACCAACCATTCTGTTCAATTTCATTTTTAATCCAAGGTAAAACAATAACAACAAAGCCCCAAAAAGTTTAACAAATCTCAAAAGGAATAGAAACCCAAGCAGCTTTCAGGACCTCAGCTGCAGCCCACAGACTTAATATGATCCAGCTATAGTGATTCCCCATCTCTGTCTTTCAATTCAAAATTCCAAATTCTTGGGAGGAAAAAAAAAATCTGACTAGCCCACTTTGGGTCAGTTATGCACCCGTGGATCAGCCAGCTATGGCCTAAGATGCAGAGTCAGGGAATAGAGATGTAGCTGCTAAGGGTCCAGCCTTGAGAACCAGACAAATTCCAGAGAGGGCACGCTGAGCTGGGCAGCTCCACAGACATGTCCACTACACTCGTTTTATTTACTGTGCAGAAGTCCATAACCAATCTGAGTTACATTTACCCGTATTTGATTTGTTTTAGGAATTATCGTATTCTACACATATATGATTCCATTCTTGCTTAAAACTTACCAATAATAATAATATATAGTCTTCAAGGATAGACACCAAAATGTTAACAGTGGTTATCTTTAGATTATGACTGCTATGCATTTTCTTCTGCATCTGAGTTTTTTCTACAATGAATATATAGTACTTATTACTGGCAGAAAACACCTTTCCCCTCTCTTCTGGTTTCTATGAGGATGGATTTCCACCACATAGTACTGGTCTCCTTTAATTACTTTACCTCTGGAAAGGATGACTCATTTGAGGGTAAATTTGGGAAGAATAAATGGGGTGTGCTCAATTCAGCTCCACCTGAGAGGTTCCATAGAGAACTTAAGTTCTCATCGTTTCTTCTAAGACAGCCTGTCTGCTGCTGCTCAGGACAGGGTGAGTGGTGAGTCTAACTGTCGAGTTCAGTTAGCAAACCCATTTGACTGGCACACTAAAGCATGTCCTCAGCCTTTATCACTAATAAAGGTGATTTTTAGGATCCTTATGTAACTCCTTTGAGTTATTGCTCAATGTTTAGAACATAAACAAGCAAAGGGGTGTTGGTTATTCATTGGGTTCCCTCAGACTCCAAACATGTTTTCAAAATCCTTTTACATCCAATTTTTAAGGAGGAAATAGGTAAAAAGATTCCTCAATTACCAGTATTTTTCCTTTGTCACTTAATTTCACTTTTCTTGCTATCTCCAGCCCTATAATTTACTAATTCATTATGTGCTTAATTTTCATATTCTGATAGTGAAATGTTGAAGTCTCACAGAACTTAAAAGTGGGGAAAAATGTAAGGTTATCTAATCCAGTGTATTCACTGCACATAATGAATTGAGAGCGAGAGAGGTTAAGATCAAGGTCACAGGGCTAATTAATGGCAAAACCAAGTCTTCATATCCAAATTTCTTGTCTCTAGTGTTTTTACATATACTGTGACATCTCTTAAGAACAATTCTATTTCTTAACTTCTATAGCATTTCTGCCGGCTTTTTACATATTTTGTTTCTCTGTTCAGATAATCATTCATTCATCATATGATTTCACCAACATGTGTCTCCCATGTTCTTGCTACTGACAAATTGTGAACTAAGGTTCTTTTCAGCTTCTGCTCTGAAATCAACTTTATCTCATGCTGTAACTGGGTAGTCCTGCTTTTCTTGACACTGGGTCATGGCAAGCTAGTTTGTCCCTTAGTAAACTTAAAAGTCAGCCTCATAAGCAACAGATTGTTAGACTTTAGTTTTTAACCAGTAACCATCATTTCATCTTTTTATGTTGATAAATTTAATCAGTCCATGTGCATAAACATAAAAAATGATGCATTTCTGCTATACTCTATTATGCTATAGGTTTATTATTATTCTCCTGTCATTAAAAAAATTAACAGGATTTGTAGATGTAAAACTATTTCTCTTTAAATCGAAAAATAAACTAAGCTGTCTATTGTTTTCCTTTATCAAAAAACTTTAAAATCTTATTTTCCTCATTCATCTTGTTTTCAATTACATATAATATAGAATTTTATTTTTAAAAATTATACGTTTCATGTAAGTGATAAATACATACTGAAGTATATTAAAAGTGGTAATCTTTTACTCCCCTCCTTGCCCCAAAATACCACGCCCCTCCAGAGGTAAGCTCTAAGTAACAGTTTGATATATACTCTTCCATGCCTTTTTCAGTATCTGCAATTGTGCTTTTATCCCCTATTGATTTTCCTAATCTGAAAACATCAGCATATAACTATTCTCGTTATTATCGATTTAAAAATTTATAAACTCTGGAGTGATACAAAATTTACGTTGTTATGTTTGTCCTCCTTACCACTTCATTCTATCCTGGTAAAATCTGAAATATCTTATGGGATTCCACGTGATCACACTGCAATCTGTACTGTGGTCTAAAGGCTTATGCTGTGCAGTGGCCACTAGCCATATGTGCCTATTTAAACTTAAATAAAGAGTAAAGAATTTTCATTTTTATTTTTTTGTAAAACAGGGTCTTTCTCTGTCCCCTAGACTGGAGTGCAGTAGAGTGACCGTAACTTACTTCAGCCTGAAACTCCTGGGCTCAAGCGATTCTCCTGTCTTAGCCTCCCGAGTAGCTAGGACTAATGTGCGCCACTGTATCTGGCTAATGTTTGAAATTTTTTGCAGAGATGAGGTCTTGCTATATTGCCCAAGCTGGTCTTGAACTCCTGGCCCGAAGCGATGCTCCCACCTTGGCCTTCCAAAGTGCTGGGATTACAGGTGTCAGCCACCACTCCCGACCAAAAGTAAATAAAATTTAAAACTCAGTTCCTCAGACCCACTAGCCACATTTTAAGTGACTAGTGGCTACTGTTTTGAACAGCATTCCAACATTATCACTGCAGAAAGTCCTATTGGACAGTGCTAGTTTGAAAACTTGGTTAATTTTATTTATTTATATAACAGTTACTCTTTGATAACAGCTAACTACTCTGATTAAAGTTAAATACTCTTTGATAAGGTGCTTTCAAAGTTCCATTAGTTTTTCTAAGTGTTTTCAAAACGTTTCCAACTGTAGGAAATTGCATGGTCTGTTATCCAGGAACCTAACGTTTCCTACTAGCTTCACGGGGATTATTTCTTCTTTCAGGTTTAAGGTCCCAAGTTGTTTTTAACTATTACATTTTAAAATCTGCTCTTTTATGCTGGAAAATGTTTAAGGAAGGGAAGAAATTTTTTTGTTGTGGAACACCATAAACTCTCACTAACCATAGTGAGGTGGCCTTTCAGTTCAGCAAAGTTTTCTGTAACTTTTCTCCCTGATTATTTACAAGCTGTATATTCCAACCTTTTCTACTTCTTCTGGTAGTCTTACTTTTTGAAAGCTTATACACCCTTATCAGGTTTTCTAGATACACTGGTTCTATACATATTGTTTTTCTGTTACAATGTTTTGTAATGTTTCTTTTACATGGTGAACTGTGAAAATTTCCCTATGACTTCTGTTCTGCAATTGATTTTATATGAGAATACGATTGGGAACTCCTGCCTTTTTTGAATCTTCAGTATCACCTATTTCTTGCACTGTGGCTCCTTCCTGCCCTACATTGCCACCACTGATATTTTTAGTTGTTTTTTTTTTTAATTTCAGCACATTCCTTTCTACAGATGTTAGCTATTGCACCTCTTGAATACCACATCAATTTGCTTCTATTTGCTTGAGTCACCAAGCAGTGAGTTCTGTGTGGGTGGGTTCCTGTTTCCTTCCGGCTCCCTATTCCCTTCTAATGTTGTGACACTTATTAATTTTAATCAAGTTAGCGTTTTCCTCTGGTTTTCACACTGTTTGAGAAGTTGGTTTTTCTGGGATTTGTTGTCATTCCTATTTGTGTTAGATATCTCCACTATGACTTGCTCTTGCTAGCTTTTCAAAAGCCTCTTTTAGAGATGTGTCTCCTCAAAATGGGTCCAGAATAAAAGGAGCCTAACATATGCATGTAGCTTGCTTTTTAGAAGTTCCTTTTTGAGATTATTATTGGGAAATCAGAATGTTTCCACAAGAAGGAAAAATAAAACAGACAATGGTTATGTCCTCAAACCAGTTTACAAAAGCAGTCTGAAGCGCTATACCTCCATGGCAAAAATCAGTTAGTGTTTGAGCCATAAAGAAAGAAAAACTGGCAGGGAGATAAGAAGGGATCTTTCTTCTTAAGGACACTGCAAGTTCCTAAGACTTTGATATATTTTAGAGAAATACCCCAAATCAGTTTCCTATTCATTAAAGGATCTGAAGAGCATTGTGAGGTGAGGTCTGAAGAGTGAGACCGGACCACACAGATGGGGCCCAGAAAGTGGTGGTGCGGTTAGAAGACTAACAAAAGCTGTCTGCTGTCTCTCACCACTTCTCCAGACCCTGTCCTAGATCAATTCAACACGATCAGAAATGAGATTGGGTTGTTTATTCATTTTTGTAGATAAGGGGTTTTAAGTAGAAGAAAGATCTGTAAGAGAATGGGAAGGAAAGGGAGTTCCTGTGGTCCATCAGGCAGTCCCAGATGCACAATGGTAGGTAAATGACATATACAGCAATGTAAATACGTTGAAGATAGTCTGTAACAATCTCAACAGTTAACCTCTTTGCAGAGCAATCTTTAACCCATTTGAAATCTCACTGTCAATTGCAGAGGTATATCCAATCATGAGTATTTGAAAGTGTCTTTGCTATAATTACAGTCTTATGTTAACCAAAGATATTGAGAAACCCAAATTCTCTCAGACACAATTTTAAACTGCCATAACTGCATCAATCTACTAATTTTTAATCTAACTATACTTGACAAATACGCAAAGATAACATCTGCCTTATCAATGAATATCACGGACTCCAAAAAATGAATAAAGTAGAAAACATCCACAGCTCATTACAGAGGAACTTGTTTTTTAAAAACTGACATATAATTCACATGCCACAAAATTCACAATTTTAAACTGTACAATCCAGTGGTTTTTAATATGTTCACAGAGTTGTGCACCCACCACCACTATTTCAACAACAATATCACCACCTTAAAAGGAAATCCTGTACCATTAGCAGTCACTCCCCACATCCCCTAATAATTCCTCTACTTTCTGTCACTATGGATTTGCCTTTCTGGATATTTCATATAAATGATATCATACTATTTGTGACTTTTTGTATCTGCCTCCTTTCACATGCATTTTTTTCAAGATTTATCCAGGCATAACATATATCAGTAATTCATTTGCTTTTATTAATTTTATGAATGTTTATATCCATAGATCACATTTTATCCATGAGTAGCATTTTATTTATATATACTGGTTTTTTTTGGAAATGGGGTCTTGCTCTGTTACCCAGGCTGGAGTGCAGTGGCACGATCATGGCTCACTGTAGCCTTGAACTCCTGGGCACAAGTGATCCTCCGGCCTCAGTCTCCTGATTAGCTGGGACTACAGGCATATGCTACCATGCCTGGCTAATTTTTAAATTTTTTGTAGAGATGGGGTCTCGCTATGTTTCCCAGGTTGGTCTTGAATTCCTGGCCTCAAGCAGTCCCCCCATGTCAGCCTCCCAAAGTGCTGGGATTACAGGTGTGAGCCACGGCACTCAGCCAGGCTTCCTTTTGTACCTCACTACTACATGCTCCTTTGTACTTGCTTGGTAAATGTTTTTATGGCTTTTAAAAAGCAAAGTGTTATTATTTTCCTAAGAAGATTTGAAATTGGAGAACAAGTAATTTCGATTTCCTTTTTAAGTAAACTCCCACAGAACCTAATAAAGAATAACATTTAGCATAGAGAGATATAAATGAGTAGCTGCCTTCCCTGGATTCATTTTCTCCTCCTGTAAACAGGATATACTGTCAACACTAATAATTCCCATCGGGATAACTTATGTGTAATTAAACAATATCATACACATCTAATTATTACACAGCATAGATGGGGTAGGCAATGAAAAGCTCCTCAACCACAGAAACTGTTGTTTCAGCAAGCCTGCTCTAACGCGCAGTCCGAGGGATTACTTCCATCACTGACCTTTGCAATGTTAATTGCCTGCATGTTCCTGGGAGTCGTCACTTCCTTATGCAGACTTTTTCCCAAAATCAAATCCAGGATTTGTCACTTAATTGGTTCTTAGCGGGGATAACAGAGATAAAACCAAAAATCCAAGATATTTTCCTAAATCCCTATTAAAAATTCTATAAGGATAAACAGGCTAATCCTTCAAAGTCTAAGACTTGGTTCCTGAGTGGATTTTAAAGTATGACAGTTTAATGTCCCTACCTTCCATAAGATATACTTAAATTTCAAACATTATACTTCTAACATTACCAAGTGTTTTTTTTTTGCTGGTTTTTTTTTTTTTTTTTTTTTTGAGACAAGGTCTCACTCTGTCATCCAGGCTGGACTGTAGTGATGCAATCATAGTTCGCTGCAGCCTCAAACTCCTGGGCTCAAGCTCATGCCTCCCATTTCAGCCTCCCAAGTAGCTGGGACTACAGGTACCCACCACCCAGTCCAGCTAAAAAAAAAAAAATTTTTTTTTTGTAGAGACGAGGTCTTGCTATGTTGCCCAAGTTGGTCTCGAACTCTTGCCCTCAAGCGATCCTGCTGCCTTGGCCTCCCAAAGCTCTGGGATTGCTGGGATGATAAGCATAAGCCACTGTGCTCAGCCCTAATATTATGATAGAAATAGAAACCCCTTTAAATTATTGAAGTATTCCAATTGGGGACAACCCCCTACTATATCAAGTACTGGGAGTCTGATGGTCTTGACTCCAAATTTGCTTCTCTGTAGCTTGAAGGAACTGTACTGGCCAAGGCTCTGAGATAGAAAGTACTACCTATTTACTAGTGTCCCCTTCCAAAAAAAGTTCAAGCCTCTAAGTTTAAAAAATGGTTCACATTAGGATTTGTTAAAATTTCCTCAGACTCAAATGGTTAGGGTAGTAAGGGACTTTAGAAATCTACTTTAACCTAATTATTTTACAAATGAAAAGGAGGTAGATAAGAGAGAAAAGACTCGCCCAAATCTCTAGAGTCAGTTGGGAAAACTATTATACTTAAAATAAAAAAGGTACTCAGGCTTCCAGCTGGAAGCGCATTTCATCATACCACCTACTTAAAATGTCTAAGTATGGACACTATTGAAATTCCTCTGTGTTGCAGTGAGCCGAGATCTCACCACTGCACTCCTGCCTGGGCAACAGAGTAAGGCCCTGTCTCAAAGAAAAAAAAAAAAAGAAAAGAAAAGAAAGAAAGAAAAAAAGAAACTCCTCTGCCTTCTAAGAGAAAAAAACAAAAGCAAAATGGATAACTTTCTGATTTAGAAAGTGAGAGTGGATCCCACCTGGGTGACACAGCCAAACCTCATCTCTACCAAAAATATACAAATGAGCCAGGCACAGTGGTGCATGCCTGTGGTCCCAGCTACTTGGGAGGATAAGGTGGGAGGATGGCTGGGGCCTGGGAAGTCGAGGCTGCAGTTAGCAGTGATCACACCACTGCACTTCAGCCTGGGTGACACAGTGACCCTCTCTCAAAAAAATAAATAAATAAAGTGAGAGTGGGCTGGGTGCAGTGGTTCATGCCTATAATCCCAGTGCTTTGAGAGGCTGAGATGGGAAGACTGCTTGAGCTGAGGAGTTTGAAACCAGCTTGGACAACACAGGGAGACTCTGTCTCTACGAAGTTTTAAAAATTAGCCATGTATGGTGGTGTACACCTGTGGGCCCAGCTACTCTGGAAGCTGAGGTGGGAGGACTGCTTGATCCCAGGAGTTCAAGGCTGCAGTGAGCCATGGCCATGATTGCACCACTGCACTCCAGCCTGGGCGACAGAGCAAGACTCTGTCTCAAGAAAATAAAAAAGAGTGAGAATGAAAGGTAGAGGTATCACATTTCATTTCATGAGATAAACGATTTTTACTTTTTTTCTTTTTTTTTTTTTTTTTGAGACAGAGTCTGGTTCTGTCACCCAGTCTGGAGTACAAGTGGCGTGATCTCGGCTCACTGCAACCTCTGCCTCCCGGTTCAAAGCGATTCTCCTGCCTCAGAATCCCCAGTAGCTGGGACTACATGCGTGTGCCACCATACCCTGCTAAGTTTTGTATTTTTAGTAGAGACGGGTTTTCGCTATGTTAGCCAGGATGGTCTCAATCTCCTGACCTCGTTATCCGCCTGCCTCGGCCTCCCAAAGTGCTGGGATTACAGGCGTGAGCCACCATGCCCAGCGAGATAAACGACTTTTTCTTAAGTATCATTCGATAGTTCAGGTTTTAAAAGTTGCCAGTAAAGTATAAATGTCAAGATGGTCTTGCCTGGAGGCTAAGCAAAATGAACCAGATCTTCCCTGCAATCTGAAGGTTTTTCACCATAATGAACTACGGCGGCTATTGATAGCCCAAAGCTATCCCCATTCCTCTTTTCCATAAACAAAGTCTATAGTCCCTCAGACAGAAGAATGGGCATGTGTCCTAAGATTGGCTAATCAAGCACCTCACATCACTGGCACAGTCTAAGTAGGGCCAACCAGAATCCTCCCTGGGAACTATGTGACACAAATGCTGAGAAAAATAAACACCCTCCCTGTTTCCCACCATGTGGAGAGCCCAAGACCAACATTCAAAGAGAAACAGACAAGCAGAGATGAGAGAAAGCAAGAGAATCTGGCAGCGTCAACTCCTTGGTTCTCATTCCTGAGCTAGTTTCTTTGTAAATTAATCCTGTATCTGTATCAACTACAGAGGCCAGAAAATTCCTTTTTTGCTTAAAATAGTTTGAATTGGTTTTTGTCCCTTGCAATTCCAAAATGCTAATCTATACTTACCCCAAGAGAGAGGGCTGGATATACACTGCCCTTAATGCAGGGAAATCAATACATTTTTGTTAAATTTTTAAAATTTGGATGCCTTTAGACAGGCTCTCTATTATGTCTTCTATCTATCACTCCCAATATCCTACACCCACCAACTTCACTATTTCTATTGCATAAACCCTGAAAGCATCTGATTTTGCCAGTGCTTCCTCAGGATGTCCCTAGAATTTTTTAAAATCCTAATACAAGCTTGTTTCAGTTGATTTTCCAAAGTCGAATACAAAATATATTCAAGGTAATATAAGTTAAATGAGATTTTACCCAATCTAGAACATCAAAAAGCCTAGGTATCAACACTTTAGTACGTGAGGAGGCAAAATTTCAAAATTTAACACGAATCCAATGGAGGTATGCTACTTCAATATAATTTAGTTGCATGTTTTTTTTTATACCAATGGAAATCAATAACAACAATAAATCTCAGGACCTACCTCCAATAAGGCTCCAGTTTGAAAGAATTTCAAAGGCTTTTCAATTGAATAATAAAGGCTATGGTAGCTACCCTTAGCCAGGTATGCTCGGACCAGACCAACCGCTATAACCAGCCACCTAGTAAAAGAGAAAAGAGCAATCAGGAAAATATAAAAATAAAAAAAGTAGGATTTAGGTTAATAGACAGCTGTGGCAATAAAAGATATTGCTAAAGGTGACCTCAAGCATCAGTAATCTGGATTTATGGATGATAGCTCTCAAATGCCAAGCTGTAATGCACTGAAATGTTGCAACACCAACAGCACCTTACCAAGAGGGCTCAGTGAAAGCATAGTGGCACCTCACCCATCTGGAGCTCATTTTTTTTGGCAACTTTGCTATTGAGAACAAGGCCAAAAGGAAAGGAATAAGCTAAAATGGTCCTTGTGCCACTAAATTAGGTGCCAAGAAAATCTAAGACGAGAAAAAAATAGTTAAAGGAAAATTTTAAACAGCCTGTGCAATTAAAGGGTTTTTAATAATTATAGGGTAGAAAGAAGATCCTTTAAACTATTTTTATAATTGTCTCACTGGAACAATTACCCATACCTTAAAATCTATCCTTTTAAAATTAAGAATAAAGGGCTCTTGTTAAAAAAAAAAAAAAAGTTTTTTAGCCAAATTTCCCCAAATCAACTCAGAAATGAAAGCCAGATCAATACAAATCATAAAACAGGAAAGCACTTAAGCATACAGCCGTGAATGTTATATTTTTGTTCCACTGTCCTTCTCAAAAATAAACATAATGTTTTGTTAAGTTCCATAATAAAACAAATGGACCTTTTTATTAAGGTATGTCTCCTGGAAGGATTTAGATCAATGTATAGTATCAACTAGGCAATGGGGTGTGTGTGGTCTATGCTATTTCCAAAAACTATCATATAAGGACATCAAATAAGAGTTTGTAAAAGAAGAAATTATTTAATGGTGTAACTGGTATAACCATTAACAGCCTTTTAAAAAAAAAAAGCTTACTTTGCTCTCACAATCCCAATTTATCTTCCTGGTTTAAGACACCACTCCTTACCCTCCACCCAATTCTCTATGTTCATTGCTCAGGAATAGACTTCTTTCTTCTTACCAATGTACCTTAAAATCCCTCTCCAGTCCAATGCCCTCACCAGCCCTTGCTAAGACAACAAGAATTACATATATAAATATTAATACACACAGAGAGATTCCTGGATGTTCTTTTAAAAATCAATCTATGTGACCACTGATGTGATATAAAGCTTGTATCTGTACTAGTTCTTCATTGACCTGTGAGTCAAGAGAAATGATTTCCAGATCCGGAACTTCTACTAACAAGTTCTATGATCTCATGCAAGTCACAACTTCTCTGAGCCTAGGTTTCAACACTTACCATTTCTAATACTAGCAATACATGTATGATCCTCCCACGATGTATTTTCTTTTTTTTTCGGAAAAAAAAGCAAGGTGCTGAATTGTAAAAATAATAATATATTGGCATTTGTCTTATTTTAAAAAGGGGTAGGGGGATGTATAAACATATTTGCTTGCATCAGCATCTTAAGGATATACAAAATTAACTGCCTCGAGGGAGGGGATCTGGGTAGAAGGGAAAGGTGGGAGGAAAGATTTTCACTGTATTCCCTTATGTTTTTCATTTTGAACCCTGCCAATGTATCACCTACTTTAAAACTAAATAAAAATGGATATTCACTATACAATTCTTTCAACTCTTCTGTATGTTTGAAATTTTTCATAAAATGTTAGGACTTCTTTAAAAATTACAAATGAAGATAACTTAAAAATATATAACAAATTGTCTGATCCTGTGATCCTCCTCACCAAAATGACGAGATAAAGAATTGCAGAGCTGAAGGAACCTTCATCACCCAGCCCAACCCTTCAGTTTTACAGATGAAAACACGGAGGCTAGAGAAATAAGATGATTTATCCAAAGTCACACAGCTAGTTAGTGGCAGAGCTTGAACTAAAAACCCGCCGGGATAAGGGATGGACTAAAATGAGGGAGACAGAAGATGGGTAAAACCGTTTCGAGGGTCTATTCTCCCCCTCCCCAGTAACTCTGCCTTCTACTCCCCAGCTTCTTCTCCACCCCAACCCATCCTGAAAGTCTGAACTCATCTAAAACTCAGCTCTGCTTATGTCGCTGGCCAAAAACTTTGAACTCTTTCCCAATACCTTTCGGATTAAAGCGCAGTCCAGATTTTGAAAACAGCCGCCCAAATGAATGGTCACCCTGCAGCCACAGCTCCTCCACTCCCTAGGCTGGCGCCGTTCACCATCCGAGCCTGGTCGCCCGGGATGGGCTCCGCGAGGCAGGTCATCCGGCCGCCGCCCCGGGCCCCGCACCTGTGGCCAGCCCCACCTTTTCTCCCGCGGCCCTCGCGAGCCAGCGCCCGGCAGCCGTCCCCGCGCCCCAGTGCCTGGGAACTTGGCTCGACCCCCAGCGCAGGAGGGAGCTCGCGGGCAGCCACCGGGGCCGATTCAGCGCTCGGCCGCCCTCAGCGACCAGGTGCCGGGTCCCGGGCACCGCCCGCCCGGGATGCACTGCCTGCGGCGGGCCGCGCCGCTGGCCGCAGCGCTCCCTCCCCGGCCGCGCTGGCTCCCCGCCTCCCCGCCTCCCCGCCTCCCCGAGCCCCAGACTCACCCGGCTGTCATCACCACATTGTAGATAACCAGGTACGCTGTGGCCAGGGGCCCCGGGCCCTTCTTCTTCCGCGTGCCGCTGGCGTCCCCGGCCCCGGCCCTGCCACCGCCGCCCCCATTCCCCTTCGCCGCTGCAGTCGCCGCCGCTGCCGCCATGTCAAGTGCCCGAAGCCCGCTCTCGCAGCGCGAGCGGCTCTGGCCGGACTGTACGAGGCGAGGGGGCGGAGGGAGGGACGAGAGAGAGGCGGGGCCGGGGCCGCGGGGCGGAGCCGGGACAGGTCCACGGCAGCCGCCATCTTGGCTGAGGGCAAAGACGCTCCTGGCGCTTCCGTCCCTCGGCTTGCCTCAATTGCCACTGCCATTTTGGATCAGGGTAATTCCCGCCTCTTGCGCGCTCCCGGTTACAACCTCGGCGCCATCTTGGATTAGTTCAATGTGGCCACCCTCGCCAGGCCTGCTGCCTCTGCCAGCTGGATGTTGCGTCGTCTCTCGCTATTCGCCCTCCTGTAATCACCGCCTCCATGTTGAATCAAAACAATTGTGCTTTCGTTCTCCCTTCTTCAATGGCCCTACCTTCACACCTAAACACTATCGCTCCGGTATCCTGCCATTTTGAATCAGGGCGGTTGACGGTGGATTCACTTCCCATCAATCCTTGAGGCTGCATGGACCAGCCCTTTGCTAGGTGCGCTTTACTTCCAACCCGTAGCCGGGTTGGAGATTCCACCTCCGAAGTTTTCTTTCTGACTTTTGATTTTACATTCCTAGTACAGTGGAGAAGCCCAGGAGGCCTAGAATCCAGTGTCGTCCGTGAGGTTTGGGCAGGTGTTCAAGTGCATCTTCCAGCCTGAGACCACATGGACTCGCTCATCGTGAGGGCGAGAAGAGGATAAGCCCATTGGGCTGTCGGCTGAGAGTGAGGTGCGGGGTAAGGGAGTAGATTTATAGATATAGTGACTAAAAATAAAAGGATGTTGGCTTAGGTGGAAAACCTGTCTGCTTTGGGAAGCTGGAGCAGCTTGTGGGCACTGCTTCAACCAGCTGACCCCACTTTCCATTCATTGCTTTGTTTCAGGAGGTTCTTTATTTGTAAACGTCCCCTGCAATTTTTTACACACCCAAGCAGCTCCTTAAATGTATTACTGTATATGTGGTAGTATAAAATATATATGGGTTCATTCCAGCAAGTACTTATGGAGCGTCCACAAAGTTGCCCTGGAGTTCATGGCACTAAGTGAAAGAGACAAAGTCATCGGTCTCCCAGGGATTATATAGAGCAGCGGCCCCTAACTTTTTGGGCACCAGGGACCGGTTTCGTGGTGGGGGATGGATGATGGTTTCAGGATGATTCAAAGGCATTACATTTATCATTAGATTCTCATAAGGAGCATACAACTTAGATCTCTCCAATGCGCAGTTCACAATAGGGTTCGCTCCCCTCTGAGAATGTGATGCCACCGCTGATCTGAGGGAGGCGGAGCTCAGGAGGTAATGCTCCCTTGCTTGCTGCTCACCTCCTGCTGTGCCTCCTGGTTCCTAACAGGCCACGGACTGGTACTATCCGCAGCCTGGGGCTTAAGGACCCCTGAGGGAACCGGACGAAAATGCTCGTATTAGTTGGTGAGAAGTGGTATCAGGAAGTTATTACAATAATCCAGCTATAGTGATAGTGGTGTGGGCCAGAGTGGTGGAGATCGAGGTGATGACAACAACAATGAATTCTGGGCATATTTTAGAAGTAGAATCATAAGATTTGTGGCTATATTAGTTTTGGAGTGTGAGGTCAAAGGCATTTTGAGCAACTTGTAAGAAACTATTTTTAAGGCGGAAGTCAGGAATTTTGTTTTTTATATGTTGAATTTGAAATCCTTATTAAACATCCAAGTGGAGAGGCTGGATAGACAATTAGATTTAGACCCTGAGGTTCGGGAAGGAAGTCCAATGGGCTGGAAATATAAATTTGAGGGTTGTCAACCTAAAATAATAAAAAAGGTAAGAATCTAGTTGAAAGGAAGTTTATTCAAGCGTAAACGTTGAAGATGGCTACCTGGGAGTGTAGATTCAAGTTACCATAAATATACACTCTGATAAGCAGCAGTTATGAGTGGGTTTTTAAAGGAAAAAGAGGCAATTTCTAAGTTGTTTACTAAGAATTTACATTAAAATTACATTAGCTATTGATTGGCTATAAACTATTATTTGTATCACAGATTCCAGGAACATGAAGATAATGGGTGAGGCTCAGAATGGGTGAGGTGAGGAACAGAATGTCTAAACAATTGCCCCCAGGCAAACTCCTGTTTCTCTGGGCCTGATAAGTTTTTGCATACCTCACATAGCTCAGACAGCTCAAAGCTGTTAGAGCCATTTATCTTTTCTCAGAGTTCTGAGGGGGGTGGTGGTATTTAAATCCATGACACTGTAATCACCCAATACGTTCTTCCTGCTCACTGCACAGACAAAATCAATTCATGGAGACCATGGCATTGCAATAAAGAGTTTAATTGACATGAGATGGAGTTATTACTCAAAATCTCCCCCAAAAGTCAGAGGCTAGGGTTTTCCAAGAATAGTTTGGCTAAGATCTGAGAGCTGTAGTCAAAAAAAACACACACACACACACAAACAGTTTGGCAAACAGGAAGCTGGAGGAATGGGTGCTGCTGATTGGTTGGGAATGCAATTATAGGGATGCAATTAATGGGTGCTGCTGATTGGTTGGGAATGCAATTATAGGGATGTGGAAAATGGTCCTCCTGCACTAAGCCTGCTTCTGGGTGGAGGCCACAGGACTGGTTGAGCCAAGAGTCAAAGGTCCCAGTGGGGTCGTTGGCCATCCGAAATGCAGAAGCCTGAAAGGTTATCTCAAAAGGCCAATCTTAGGTTCTACAATTGGGAGAGCTGCAAATCTTGTGACCTCTGCAATAGTGGCTGGTAATCTATTTAACTTAACGAAGCCTATGTCTTAGCAGAATTCAAGCTCCTCTTATCCTTCTAACCTGGTGGCTTTTCATTAGTTTTACAAAAGTGGTTTAGTTTTGGGGAGGGGCTATTATCACTTAAACTATAAACTAAGTTTCTCCCAAAGTTAGCTTGGTCCAAGCCCAGGAATGACCAAGGGCAGCATTGGAGGTTAAAGGTGAGAAAGGAAAATGCCAGATTCACTGAGCCAAAGGGAAAAGTCAAGCTGGGAACTGGGTCACACAAACCTGCCTCCCATTTGGTTCCTAAATAAGATGGCTACAAAGATAAAAGCTATATACTTCCCTCACATTTTGCCCACAAGTAAATTCCTTTTAGGCCCAAAGATCTTTACTCTAAAACAGTTCTGTTGAATTTCAACCTGGCAATATAAGTTGATGTCTTCACAGGTATGAGACATAGGACAGAACTCAAGGTTTTCCCTCTGCTCACCTGAGACAAATGCATATCTGATTGCTTCCTCTGCCCGATTGTCTATGTTATCTTATGTAAAAATACAGATTAACTGAGCCAGATGAAGGCATGAATATTTCCTCCACACCCCCCTCACATGAAAATTGTGTATTCAAAAGGATGCAAGTGTTTTGTCTTTTTATCTACTGACACAATTTAAAAATATTTTTCAGCTGGGTGCAGTGGCTCATGCCTGTAATCCCAGCACTTTGGGAGGCCAGGCAGGCGGATCATGAGGTCAGGAGTTTGAGACCAGCCTGGCCAGTATGGTGAAACCCCATCTTTACTAAAAATACAAAAATTAGCTGGGCATGGTGATGCACACCTGTAGTCCCAGCTACTTGGGAGACCAAGGCAAGAGAATCGCTTGATCCAGGGAGTTGGAGGTTGCAGTGAGCCAAGATTGCACCGCTGCACTCCAGCCTGGTGACAGAGCAAGACTCCATCTCAAAAAAAAAAAAAAAAAAAAAATTTATCTTCCCCCAATATCCACCCTTTCCCCTTTAAGTACTGAAGCCCTCAAAATAATCTTTGGAGATAAGCATATACCTGCTTCCCTGGCATGCATCCTTTACTATGGCAAATAAACCTCCTAAAATGATTGAGACTTGCCTTGGTCATGTTCTTTGATTTGCAAAGGCAAGATGGGGGCTGGTTAGATCAGATCTCTTTCAGTCATAATTTTCTCACTGTTACAATTCTTGCAGAAGCAGTTTCAAGACCTCAAGAGATGAAGTGAGAGGTATAAATTGACAATTGTCAGGGTCCCATCCTTTTCCACCATTGTTGCAGATTGTTTAGAGATTCTGTTGCCTCTGTTCCTTGTTCAGGAAAACAAGGCAGTTTTCCTGAATTTTTTCTTTTTTTTCTTTTTTCTTTTTTTTTTTTTTTTTGGAGACAGAGTCTTGCTCTTGTCCCCCAGACTGGAGTGCGATGGCACAATCTCAGCTCACTGCAACCTCCGCCTCCCGGGTTCAGGCGATTCTCCTGCCTCAGCCTTCCAAGTGGCTGGGATTACAGGTGCCTGCCCCAATGCCTGGCTAATTTTTGTATGTTTAGTAGAGACGGGGTTTCACCATGTTGGCCAGGCTGGTTTTGAAGTCCTGACCTCAGGTGATCCACCCACCTCAGCCTCCCAAAGTGCTGGGATTACAGGCATGAGCCACCACACCCGGCCTTCCTGAATTTTTTAAAGTGCAAGTTGGTGAGCCCAACTTGCACACTGTAATCAGAGGGCAAAACAATTTCTTTGCAAAAGAAATAAAGAAGTGAACCATTTTACAAAACCAAATAATCATTCATCTGAAAGCTTCTTTCATTCATTTGACTGATTTTTTTTCAATATAATCTACTTAATGGGAAAGTAGGAGGAGGCAGGAGTGCATACAGTTCTGTTCAGTTGGAAGTCAATTTAAAACTCAATGTATCTTCTTTCAGTCACTTCAGCCCAATTCCAGGCTGTTCTTTATAGCAGCGATCTCCAACCTTTTTGGCACCAGGGACTGGTTTCATGGAAGACAATTTTTCTGTGTACTGGAGAGGGAATGGTTTCAGAATGAAACTGTTTCACTTCAGATCAACAGGCATTAAGTGGAGCATGCAACCTAGATCCCTTGTATGCACGGTTCACGATAAGGTTTGTGTTCCTCTGAGAATATAATGCTGCTGTTGATCTGGCAGGAGGTGGAGCTCAGGTGGTAATGCTCACTTGCCTGCTGCTCACCTCCTGCTGTGTGGCTGGATTCCTAACAGGCCATGGACCTGTACCAGTCTGTGGCCCAGGGGTTGGGGACCCCTGCTCTACAGTATAGCCAGAGTGATCTTTTTCACATACAAGCTTGTTAATGTCTACTACCTTCCTCTACCCGACCCCCTAAAGATATTTAAATGGCTTTTGATGACACTTAGGATAAAGCATATAATATTTAATGTGGTATACAAAAATCTGCATAGGCTAGAGCCTACCTGCCTCCTCAGACTCACCATGCCCCTCCTAGTCATACTGGCCTCATCTTAGGTCTTCCATCAAGCAATACTCCTTTTTTGCCTCAGGGAATTTGCATGTGCTGTTCCAGTCATGCCTTGCCAATAGTCTCCCAAAGTTTTAACTCATTCCAGCATTAACTCAAAAGTCCAAGTTCAAAGTCTGATCTGAGACAAGGCAAGTCCCTATCACCTGCAAGCCTGTACAATCAAAAACAAGTTAGTTACTTCCAAGATACAATGGGGGTATAGGCATTGGGTAAATGTTCCCCTTCCACATGGGAGAAATTGGCCAAAACAAAGGGCCCACACAAGTCTGAAACCTGGTTGGGTAGTCATTAAATATTAAACCTCTTAAATAATCTCCTTTGACTCCATGTCTCATATCCAGTGCATGCCGATTCAAGAGGTGGGCTCCTAAGGCTTTGGGCAGCTCTGCCCTTGTAGCTCTGCAGGGTACAGCCACCAAGGCTGCTTTCATGGGCTGGAGTTGAATGCCTGCAGCTTTTCCAGGTCCAGAGTGCAAGCTGTTGGTGGATCTACCATTCTGGGGTCTGGAGGACAGTGGCCCTATTCTCACAGATCCACTAGGTAGTACCCCAGTGGGCACTCTGTATGGATACTCCAACCCCACATTTCCCTTTTCTGCTGCCCTAGTAGAAGTTCTCTGTGAGGGCTCCGCCCAGGCAGCAGACTTCTGACTGGACATCCAGTCATTTCCATACATCCTCTGAAATCTAGGCGTAGGTTTCTAAACCTCAGCTCTTGGCTTCTGCAAACTTGTAGGCCCAACACCACATAAAAGCTGCAAGAGCTTGGGGCTTGCATCCTCTGAAGCAATGGCCCAAGCTGTACCTTGGCCTCTTTTAGCCATGAGCTGGAGTGGCTGGGACACAGGGAACCATGTCTTGAGGCTGCACACAGCAGTAGAGCCCTGGGCCTGCCTAGCCCAGGAAACCATTTTTCCCTCCTAGGCCTCTAGGTCTTTGATGGGAGGGGCTGTCCTGAAGATCTCTGAGATTCCCTGGAGACATTTTCCCCATTGTCTCAGCTATTAACATTCATCTCCTTGTTACTTATGCAAATTCCTGCAGCTGGCTCAAATTTCTCCCGGAAAATGGGTCTTTGTTTTCTACTGCATTGTCAGGCTGCAAATTTTCCAAACTTTTATGCTCTGCTTCCCTTTTAAACATAAGTTCTAATTTTAGATCATCTCCTTGTGAACGCATATGACTGTTTGCTTTCAGAAAAAGCCGTGTGACATCTTGAATGCTTTGGTGCTTAGAAATTTCTTTGCCAGATACCCTAAATCATCTGTCTCAAGCTTAAAGTTCCACAGATCTCTAGGGCAGGGGCAAAATGCTGTCAGTCTCTTTGCTAAAGCATACATAGCAAGAGTGACCTTTCCTCCAGTTCCCAATAAGTTCTTCATCTCCACCTAAGACCACCTCAGCCTGGACTTTATTGTCCATGTCACTATCAGCATTTTGGTCAAAATCATTTAACAATTCTTCAGGAAGTTCCAAACTTCCCCATATCTTCATGTCTTCTTCTGAGCCCTCCAAACTGTTGTGACCTCTACCTGTTTCCCAGTTCCACACTTGCTTCAACATATTCAGGTATCTTTATAGCAGTGCCCCACTCCCAGTACCAATCTTCTGTATTAGTCCAGTTTCACACCTCTGTAAAGAACTACCTGAGACTGGGTAATTTATAAAGAAAAGATGTTTAATTGACTCACAGTTCTGCATTGCTTGGGAGGCCTCAGGAAATTTACAATCATGGCTGATACAATTAGGCTGTGTTTCCACCCACATCTCATCTTGAATTGTAGTTCCCATAATCCCCATGTGTTGTGCGAGGGACCCAGTGGGAGGTAATTGAATCGTGGATGTGGTTACCTCTATGCTATTCTTGTGATAGTGAGTGAAACTCACAAGCTCTGATGGTTTCATAAGCATCTGGCACGTCCCCTGCTTGCATTTCTCTCTCCTACTGCCATGTGAAGAAGGTATGTTGGCTTCCCTTTCCAACATGATTGTAAGTTTCCTGAGGCCTCCCCAGCCATGCAGAACTGTGTCCATTAAACCTCTTTCCTTTATAAATTACCTAGTCTCAGATATTTCTTCATAGCTGTGTGAGAAGGGACAAATACAGTGGTGGACAGTGAAGGAGAAGCAAGCACCTTCTCCACAAGGCAGCAGGAGAGAGAGAGAGTAAAGAGGGAACTGCCACACACACATAAACATCAGACCTTGTGAGAACTCAACTATCACTAGAACAGCATGAGGGAAACCATCCCCATGGTCCAATCACCTCCCACCAGTCCCTCCCTCAACAAGTGATGATTACAATTTGAGATGAGATTTGGGTAGAGACACAGAGCTAAACCATATCACTCCTTTTTTGCATTTATAATCACTAATTCTTCCCCCTCTACTCACTGGAATTTGTACATCTTGCTTCTCTTCTTTTATTGGTTACCATAGAAATTACAGCATGGATCATTAACTCATTAAAGTCTAATATTAATCAGTATCTTTATTATCTTCCTAAACAATACACAAACCTTTCAAATCTGCCTGGTCATTTTTAATAATCCCTTGTTCCTTGCCTATATGAGTTTTTATGAATATATAATACCATGTATCTGTCATGGCACGTTGTACATAATAGTTTCACTGCCCTAAAAATTTGTGCTTTACCCATTCATCCCAAACCAGCCTCCTCCCACACCCATAGTTACCATTGATTTTTTATTGTCTCTACAGTGTTGCTTTTTCCAGAATGCCATATAGTTGGAATTACACAGGATGTTGCCTTTCCGTTGTTTTTCTTTTTTTTTTTTTTCACTTAGCAACATGCACTTAAGGTTTGTCTGTGTCTTTCATGGCTTGATAGCTTACTTCTTTCAATCACTGAATAATATCCCGTTGTCTGGATATACCTTCTTTTTTTTTTTTTAACCTATTCACCAATTGAAGGACATCTTGGTTGCTTCTAAATTTTGGCACTTACGAATAAAGTTCCTATGAACATTCATGTGCAGGTTTTTATGTGGACATAAATTATGTTTTGTATTTCATCTTTTGTTTTCTTAAATATTTTATACAGACTTATTTTATTTTCCCTATATGATAATTCCAATATTTGAAGTTTCTGGGGGACTAAATCATTTTGTTGTTGTCGTTGTTGTTTTTCACTGACTCATGGTGGCTTATCTCCCTGTAATTTTTTATTGTAAGTTTATTTTATTGAATTTAAATCAACGGAAATTCCAAGGACCTACATTGGGATGCTTTCCTTCAGAAGGACTTTTATATACCTCTGCTAAAAGCCAGAAGGCATCTTTAGTGTGCCCTTCAAGGATCCTGGAGGTTCAGCTTCCTCAAGTTGCCATGGCTCCAGGTTTAGCTTCTCATTTGCAGAACGGGTGTTGGCATTTGCAACATAGTGAAAACTCCCATATCTAATTTTTTAAGAAATAGAAATTAATACCTAAGAATATGACCTCAAAGGTGTAGAGTTTTAAAACTATCAATATCACCATAAATGAGAAGATTCGTACATTTGACTATATTAAAATAAAGAACTTTTGTTTGCCAAAAGATAGCATGAAATAAGCAAAAAAGCAAGGTAGAGAGTAGAAGATATTTGCCACATGTCTAATTGATAAAGAATTAGCCTCCAGGATATATGAAAACTCTTTCAAATCAATAGTAGACAATCATATTGGAAAAAAATGAGCAAAGACTTTAACAGAAGAAAATATAAATGGTCAATAAACATACACAAATATGCTCAGTCTCATTATTAATTAGGGAAATGCAAGTATAACCACAGTGAGATACCATTAATTATCCTCTAGATGGGCTAAAATTCAACAGTTTGATAACACCAATTGTTAGCAAGGGTGTGATGCGGCAGAAGCTCTGCAGACTGCTGTTGGTTAATTGATGCATTCAGTTTGGGAAACAATTTGCCATTATCTAGTAAAGTTGAAGACACATATATCCTGTGATGGTTATTCAACTGCCAGGTCGATGACCTTAAAGATCTCCTAGGATACATCCATCTGGATATTCAAAGCAGCATTGTTCATCATACCCCACACTGAATACAACACAACGTCTATCCACAGTAAAATAAGTAAATACATCATGGTACATTCCTATGATGGGATACTTTACAGCAATGCAAATGAACAAACTGCAGTTCTACTCAGCAACATGGATGAATCTCATAAACAAAATATTGAATGACAGAAGTAAGGCACAAAAGAATATATACAGTATGATCCATTCATCTGAAGTTCAAAATGAGGCCAAATGAAATGATGTTGTTTAGGGATACAGACATAGGTGGTAAAACTGTAGAGAAAAGCCAAGAAAATTATTATCACAAAAGTCAGGATAGTGGATATCTCTGATGGAGAGAGAGGATTTTATGACCAAGAGGGGACAAATAGCAGGGACTGGGAGAGGGCATGAGGAGGGGTTCTGGGAGTAGGAAATGTTTTATTTCCTCATGTGGGTGTGGTTCCGTAGGTTTTCCTTTCGTGATGATTCATCAACATGTATATTTATGTTTATGTCAGTTATATTTCATAATTGTTTTAAACAAAGGAATGACCAGCACAAGGAGAGGCAGAGGTATGACATCTAGGAAAAGTGCACAGGTAGCTTCACCATTGTTGGTGATGTTCTTAAGTTAGGTGTGGATTCATGAGTGTTCATTTCATTTTTATGCTCATAACTTACATATACTTTATATGTAAGATACATCTCATGTTAAATATGCATAAGCATTTTATAATAAAAGCAAAGAGGAATCCTGATAGTAGGAAAGAGGATGGTTTGCACCAGGATTGTCATCCAGGAAGCTATCGTATAGTTAATCTGGACATAATAAGAATGTTAGAGACTGGAGTCACTGCCATCTCTTTCAGGGAAGCCCTGTTGACAGACAGGGGCCATATTTTCTACCATATTATTCTCATTCCCCTGACTACATACATAGATGCTAAGACTATAAAGCAAAACCGTGAAATGTTTATCACAAAAGTCAGGATAGTGGATACTTCTGAACTGAAGGTGGGCACTCCTGTTTCTTATCTTTTTGTCTTCATAGAAAAGACACGAAAAGACGTATGTACTAACCAAATTTCCAGGTTCCTAAATAACGGAGACTAACTCTGGTTAGTTAGAGAGAAAATGAATTTATTGAAAGGACATTGAATAGCTCACAAAATTGATGGAAAAGCTGAATAATGAGGCTTGGCACTTGGAAAGGAGCCATGGGAAATTAAGCAGCCAGAAATAGAGACCAAATCAATACACAGGAAGCATCTGGTTAGTATCCAACTGCATCTGTCATTGGCACAGCCACCACTGGACATTGGACATACCCTTATTGCTTCCTCTTCCACCTCTGGAAAGATTCTAAGTGCCATTTGCTTCTTTCTGTTATTCCAGAATCAAGGTCTTAGGTAGGAGTGTCTGATTGGAAGGTCCCGTGCCCAAATTCTAGAGACAAGGGATCTGGGAAAGGGGCTATTTGTCCACACTTAAGCTTCTTTATTGGAATTTTTTCCAAATAGGAAGTGTGTTTAGATACTGGGAGGCCAAAAATGAAAAACTTCTATCACAGGGAATATTAGAAATAAACATATCTGGCCTCTGCCTATTCACAGGGAGGAGAAAAGATTAATAGGATCAATTAAGATCTGTGAAATTCACAGGGGCACGCTTTTACTTGGAGACAAGGGATTCTGCATAGTCACTAAACTGAAAGGCAGCCAGGCTTTCTCTTCCTTCTGCTTTGCAGTGCACCAGTCTTTCTCTTTTCTAGTTTTTCTGCCTGTGATTGGCAGTGGGAACTGGGGTGGAATTTTGATCAGTCCTGCCAGGCCAGGAAGCTATCTTCAATTCAGGAAAGTGAGGCGTGACCCTGCTGCCATCCCCAAACTGGCCAGCATCAGAAAACTTTTCAAGGGTATGTTTTTGGGTGCATGACAAACCATGAAGACAACTGACATTTGGGCCGGGCACGGTGTAATCCCAACACTTTGGGAAGCCGAGGTGGGAGGATCACATGAGCTCAGAAGTTCGAGGCCAGCCTGGGCAACATAGTAAGACCTTGTCTCTACAAAACATAAAAATATTAGCTGAATGTAGTGGTGCATGTCTATAGTCACAGCTACTTGAGAGGCTGAGGCAGGAGGATGGCTTGAGCTGGGGAGATTGAAGTTGCAATAGGTGGTAGTAGCACCACAGCACTCCAACTTGGGCAGGCAACAGAGCAAGATCCCATCTCAAAAAAAAAAAAGCTGACATTTGGATTATTGTTTGGCTGGTGATCTAGTTTTTCTATCATGCAAAACCCTGGAGGAAAAGAGGGACAGGTGATAGGATTCAGACTCTAAATTCCACCCTATACTTCCAGTTAGCGGTCACTTAGACTGGCTGGTGATACAATCTAATATGAAATGGCTATATCAGATTCGTCTCTTTGAGAATCTGAACTTGGAAGAACTGAGCCCTCAGCAGATGTGGAGAGAGAACAGAAACATGTGAGAGGCTGTGTGATAGTTGCCTTGGTATTTGATGACTTTCTATGATCAGCTGCAGGCTATAGTCTCCCTACAAATAGTTAATGAACACACTAATGAAGTCGGATCACATTTATGAATAAATGCTGATTAAAACAATGAGATAGATGTCTTCTCCTCCTCCTCCTCCTCCTCCTCCTCCTCCTCCTCCTTCTCCTTTCTCCTCCTCCTCCTTCTTCCTTATTCAAAATGTCAGTAACACTGTTGGCAGAGGTATAAGAACAGTTGTGTTCTTACACTTTGCTATTGAAAGTATAGATTGATAAACTTTCTGGAAGAGAGCTTGGAAATACATAAATTCATACCAAAACTTTAAAATTATGTGTGTCCTTTGACCCAACAATTACACTTCTTGGAACTGTTTTATTTTTATCTGTTTTAGAGATAGGATCTTGCTTTATTGCCCAGGCTGGCTTCAAACTCCTGGGCTCAAGTGATTCTCTCACCTCAGCCTGCTGATAACTGGGACTACAGGCACACGCCACTGCACCTAGCCATTGGAATTTATCCTAAAGAAAGAATTTAGGATGTGAAAAAATATTTAGTTATAAAAGCTCATCACAATGCTATTTACAATATGAATATTTCCAAACTGTTGGAAACAATCTAAATGTCCAGCAGTATAGACTGACTAAATTATGATGGAAGCTTAAAATAGTATATTCAGCCATTAAAAATGATTTTGCAGAAACTTACTTTTAAATGAGGCTTCTGAGTCAAAAACAAAAACAATTAATCATTCATAGCAAAAGCAGCAGCCAAAGCAACATCCCATGTTGGTTTCCAAGGGTCATCCTGAGAGCGAGATGGTACCTGCACATGCAGTGGGGTGCATAACAGGAGAGGAACCCTGTAAAAATTAGGAAACACTGATCTTATATATAACTGCCAGAGACGTGCCCATCTTCCCCTCCAGGGAGAGAGAAACCTTAGTTTACTCTGGAATGTAAGCAAATCTTCTCCAGGAAGGGAGGAAGAAGAGTTTTTTATCTTTACTATCCTGGTCCATCTCCAGGGAGGGAAACATGTCTACACTTTACTATCCTGAGATGTCTCCTTATATAAGTATTCTTGAATTGATTGCAATTGCCTTTGATCAGAGGACTTGAGCCATGCAGAAAAGTGAGATGTTCAGGGTGAATCTTCTTCTAACATTGATTGTATGTGAAGGGCAGAAGATTGTTTCTGAAACTGTCAATTTTTTTTCTCAGTTTGAAAAGATTTTTATTTTTTATTTCCTATTTTTTAGAGACAGGATCTTTCTCTGTTGCCCAGGTTAGAGTACAGTGGCATGATCACAGCTCACTGCAGCCTTCAACTCCTGGGCTCAAGCCTCAGCCTCTCAAAGTGCTAGGATTATAGGCATGAGCCACCACGCCCGGTTTTGAAAAAGTTTTAAGTTTGGGAAAATAATATTGCATAGATGTATTTGACATGGACATTGTTTAGAATATGCTAAGTAAAAAAGTGGATTATACATGGCATGTAGTAAGATCCCATTTTTTAACAATTAGGTATAGTATTTGTCTATGGAGAAAAAAATCTGGAAGGGGGTATACCAATATATTAATAACGTTTATGTTTGGCTGAGAGACAGCATCATTTGTTTTAAAATGTTCTTTCTGTTTATATGTGTTTTGTTTTTTCTCCAATGAATGTAGCAGTTTTTGTGATTAAATTTCTCTCTTTCCCTTCCTTTCTTTCTTTCCTTCTTTCTCTCTCTCTCTCTCTCTTTCTTTCTTTCTTTCTTTGACCGGATCTCACTCTGTTGCCCAGGCTGGAGTACAGTGGTGCAATCATAGCTCACTGCAGCCTTGAACTCCCAGGCTAAAGCAATCCTTCTGCCTCAGCCTCCTGAGTAGCTGGAACTACAGGTGCATACCATCACATCTGGCTAATTTTTAAACTTTTTGTAGAGACAGAGTCTCCGTATGTTGCCCAGCTGGTCTTGAACTCCTGGGCTTAAGTGATCCTCCTGCCTTGGCCTCCCAAAATCCTGGGACTACAGGCGTGAGCCACTGCACCTGGCCTTAAATTTTTTCTTTGTATCTGAAACTATAATTCCACTTTTTCTTTCTGTCTTCTATTAAGGGTAGATATCAATAATATGGGGTTTTTGTTTTGTTTTGTTTTGTTTTTTGCTAGTTTAGCTAAATCTTGGATAAACTTAAACTTCCCTATAGGAGGGAAGAGAAAAGGGTAAGAGGAAAACAACAATACTAAGAGAGAGGATGGAGGCCAGGTGAGGTGGCTCACACTTGTAGTCTCAGCACTTTGGGAGGCTGAGATGGGTGGGCTGCTTGAGCCCAAGAATTCAAGACTAGCCTGGGCAACATGGTGAAACCCCATCTTTACAAAAAATATGAAAATTTGCCAGGTATGGTGGTGGGCGCCTGTAGTACCAGCCACTCAGGGGACTGAGGTAGGAGGATCGCTTGAGCCCAGGAGGTCGAGGCTGCAGTGAGCCTTGAGTGGGCCACTGTACTCCTCTGCACCAGACAAAACCAGAGAGAGCATGGGGGAAAAGTAAAAACGGAAACTTGGCAGAAGAGGCAGGTCTTGCGGGGGTTTGAAGTGAAATGCTGTTTGATATAAACTCCTTTATCCACATCCCTTACAAAGTCAGTAAATTCTATGATGTTTTTGTATGAGTGGAATTTTTAGTGGGAAGCTCAGAGAAAATGAAGAGGAGACAATAGTAATATAGGTTGCAGTTTGGGTGTTGTATAGGAGCTTCAAACAAACATGCTTAGCTATATTTAGATTAAATGATCACCTAGAACAGTGGTTCTCAAACTGTTAAAAGTTATTAAGGATCCTGGCCGGGCGCGGTGGCTCAAGCCTGTAATCCCAGCACTTTGGGAGGCCGAGACGGGTGGATCACGAGGTCAGGAGATCGAGACCATCCTGGCTAACACGGTGAAACCCCGTCTCTACTAAGAAATACAAAAAACTAGCCGGGCGAGGTGGCGGGCGCCTGTAGTCCCAGCTACTCCGGAGGCTGAGGCCGGAGAATGGCGTGAACCCGGGAGGCGGAGCTTGCAGTGAGCCGAGATCCGGCCACTGCACTCCAGCCTGGGCTACAGAGCGAGACTCCGTCTCAAAAAAAAAAAAAAAAAAAGTTATTAAGGATTCTAAAGAACTTTTCCTAATGTGGCTTTTAACTATGTATTATTTACCATGTTAGAAATTAGAACTAAGAAAATTTAAGATCACAAGAAAATATAAACCCTCAGAATGATCACATCGTTACACATCGGGTAGACTCTGGAAAACTCCCTTCTACATTTGTTGATGAAAAAGGGTGAAAAAGACAAATAACGAGTTAGCATTATTATTAAAATAGTATTGACTTCATGTTCCCCCTGAAATGGTCTTGGAGTTCCAAACCACAATTTGAGAACCACTGATCTAGAAAATTAGTATTTTGTGAGGTAGGATATTGACTTCTACTTCTGCTCCATTTTCTCTTTTCTCTCTAGTGTCCTGTTGTTTGCACATTGGACCTCTTCTGATTCTCTTATCTTTTCTCTCCTGTTGTTCATTGTTGTCTTCTTGTTTTTCTTCTCCTCCCCCCCACTCCTCCTCCTCCTTCCCCTTCTTCTTTCTTCTTCTTCTTCTTCTTTTCTTCTTCTTCTTCTTCTTCTTCTTCTTCTTCTTCTTCTTCTTCTTCCTCTTCCTCTTCCTCTTCCTCTTCTTCTTCCTCTTCCTTTTTCTTCTTTCTTCTTCCTCTTTCCCCTCCTCCTCCTCCCCCTGCTAATCTTCCTCCTCCTCCTCCTCTTCCTTTTTTTCTGAGACAGGGTCTTATTGTGTCACCCAGGCTGGAGTGCAGTGGTACGACCACAGTTCACTGCAACCTCGACCTCCCAGGTGGTTGGAACTACAGGCACACGCCACCACACCTGGCTAATTTTTAAAAATTTTTTTATAGAGATGGGGTTTCACTATGTTGCCCACGCTGGTCTTGAAATCTTGGGCTCAATTAATCCGCCTGCCTCGGCCTCCCAAAGTGCTGGGATTACAGGTGTCAGCTACTGTGTCTGGCCTCTTTTTGAATTTCTTCCTGGGAGATTTCTATAATATGTCTTCCAACCTAGTTCTTTGAATGCTTCTTTAATTTTTTTCATTTTTATTTTTTGTGTATAGCATCCTGTTTGGTTTTGGGTATAATATTTTCTTAAATTTCTTTGAGGATATTAATTATTGTTTTCCTCTCCTCCCTATATGATCTCTATTTCTTCCAAGTTCTTTTTAATGTTTGTTGTCTTCTTTGTCTTTTGTGTTAGAAAAATTTCCTCAAATATCTGATGGTATTTACTTGTTTGCCTGTAGTTAAGAGTGAAGCACTAAGAACTGAAACTCTGTGACTAGCTGGGGCCTGTTTACTGTGGGCCTTGCTGTAGAATGCTCAGAGTCATTAGAATGATCTTAGCACTATCTGACAAATCCATGATAATGCAGAATTCAGTTGGATGTCATTTAATGTCCATAGGGGTGTGACCCTACCATAAAGAAGGACATGAAAACATTTTGGGATTCTACCAACTCCAAAAAGGTTTTAACAGACTGTGATGGTTAATATTGAGTGTCAACTTGATTGGATTGAAGGATGCAAAGTATTGTTCCTGAGTGTGTCTGTGAGGGTGTTGCCAAAGGAGATTAACATTTGAGTCAGTGGACTGGGAGAGGCAGACCCACCCTCAGTCAGCTGCCAGCACCATCTAATCAGCTGTCAGGGTGGCTAGGATAAAAGCAGGAGGAGGAAAGTGGAAGGACTAGACTGGCTTAGTCTTCTGGCCTCCATCTTTCTCCCATACTGGATGCTTCCTGCCCTCGAACATCAGACTCCAAGGTCTTCAGCTTTTGTACTCTTGGACTTACACCAGGGGTTTGCCAGGGGCTCTTGGGCCTTTGGCCACAGACTGAAGGCTGCACTGTCAACTTCCCTGCTTTTGAGGTTTGGGGACTTGGACTGGCTTCCTTGCTCCTCAGCTTGCAGACGGCCTATTGTGAGACTTCACCTTGTGATTTTGTGAGCCATAATAAACTCCCTTTCATATACACATTTATCCTATTAGTCCTGTCCCTCTAGAGAACCCTGACTAACACAGAGACTTAAATAGGAATCCTGGGCCGGGCGCGGTGGCTCAAGCCTGTAATCCCAGCACTTTGGGAGGCCGAGACGGGCGGACCACGAGGTCAGGAGATCGAGACCATCCTGGCTAACACGGTGAAACCCCGTCTCTACTAAAAAAAATACAAAAAACTAGCCGGGCACAGTGGTGGGCGCCTGTAGTCCCAGCTACCCGGAGGCTGAGGCAGGAGAATGACGTAAACCCGGGAGGCGGAGCTTGCAGTGAGCTGAGATCCGGCCACTGCACTCTAGCCTGGGCGACAGAGCGAGACTCGGTCTCAAAAAAAAAAAAAAAAAAGAATCCTGAGGATCCAATGAAATGACCGTATCTTTACGGGTAGTTGGAAAACATTACATATCCAAGGAGAACTGAAGAAATGTAAAACCAAGTAGTGATGAAAGATGTTACCTACAATCTTTTTTGAGACAGGTTTTCCCTCTGTCACTCAGGCTAGATGCAGTGGTACGATCATGTCTCACTGCAGCGTCAACCTTCTGGGCTCAGATAATTCACCCACCTTAGCCTCCTGAGTAACTGAGACTACAGGCACACACCACCACATGCAGAAGATTTTTTTGTATTTTTGGTAGAAGCAGGGTTTCACCACGTTACCCAGGCTGGTCTCGAACTGCTGGGTTCAAACGATTCACCCACCTTGGTCTCTCAGTGCTGGGATTACTGTGCCTTTCCTAGCTACAATTTTATTTGGGGTTGCAAACTCCAGGAACAAAGGAACATTTAGGACTGAAACTCAAGGACTGGATTTTAGAGTCCAAAATGTAGTGACTACAGAAAGGAACTTAGCTTGGCAATCAGTCACAAGAAATGTTTCAGGGTGTCTTATAATTCCAAGTCTCATGCTCAGCTGAAGTCTTTGGTCAGAGTAAACTCAGCCAGCTGAGAAGATGATGTTCCCCTAAGTGGAAAGGTAATATTTCTTCAAATGAACAACTTTCTTTAACTTTATAAACTTTAGAATTTAGGAAAGTTACAAAGTAAACATATGGTATTAAATGTTAGTTAAAATCCTTATTTTAGGTACTTCTTTTTATTCTTTTTTTTAAAGATGGGGTCTTACTCTGTCCTGTCAAGGAGCAGGTGTCCCTGAGAACCCAAACATTCCAGAGAGTATCTGAGAACCTACCTGGGAAAAAAGTCCCATAACACATATAGTAGGCAAAGAGCCAGAAAATTAGTTTAAAAGCAGCATAGGGATGGGAGGCAGCATGGGTCTCTAAAGCTGTCCTGCTGCTGTCCGGGAGTACCTGCTATGTAAGTCCTAACAAACTCATCTACTTGCTCAACTGGACTTGTCTGAGTCATTGTTTGGTCTCTCGGCTCCCTCCCAGTTTGGGGGAAGGTTTTTCTATGTGATTCCAGGTTTTTCTCATTACAGGCATGGCAATACATGCCTGTAGTCCTGAGCTACTTGGGAGGCTGAGTCCAGAAGTTTGAGGCTGCAGTGAGCTATGATTGCACCACTGTATTCCAGCCTGGACGGTACCTTGCTCAAAAAAAAAAAAAAAAAAAAAAAGGCATGTTAGAGAAATAGATTAGCCTGTGATTCCAATTTAACATATAAATTGTGTAACTGACTTAGATTTGGGATTCAAGATTTAACACTTACTAAATTTATAACAGTATTGGACCATTTAAGAGAAATTAAGTCCTATTGTATTTATAAATTTAATTATTATAAGACTTATTATATTTGAGAAGTTATTTGTAGGAGCTTTTCCTGGGAAGTTTTGTTATAAGCCAATTGAAGAATTTAAAATGAAAAGGAAATTATTATATGCTGGTAATAATTTTCATTTGTTTGTTTGTTTGTTTTGAGACAGGGTCTCACTCTGTCACCCAGGCTGGAATGCAGTGAGGCCATATCAGCTCACTACAACCTCCGCCTCCTGGGTTCAAAAGATTTTCCTGCCTCAGCTTCCCGAGTAGCTGGGATTATAGGCACGCACCACCACAGCTGGCTAATTTTTTAATTTTTTGTGGAGACGGAGTTTCCCCATGTTGGCCAGGCTGGTCTTGAACTCCTGACCTCGAGTGATCTGCCCAACTCGGCCTCCAAAAGTGCTGGGATTACAGATGTGCACCACTGTACCCAGCCATGTTTGTTTTTTGAGACAGAGTCTCACTCTGTTGCCCAGGCTGGAGTGCAGTGGCACAAACATAGCTCACTGCATTCCTGGCCTCAAGCAATCCTCCCACCTCAGCCTTCCAAGTAGCTAGGATTACAGTTATTTATTACATTTATGAATATGATTTTAAAATGATTAAGGGAATTAATTAACTAGATGCTAAAAGTCCCCTTAAAAGTTAATATTGCATTTTGGTAGATTTTATAAACCTACCAAATCATATCTGCCAATTGAATTTAAAAGTTTAAGGAAGAACGGGGTTTTAAAATTTGCAGTAGGTAAAATATGAATTAAAAAGAACAAAATGGGCCGGGCGCGGTGTCTCAAGCCTGTAATCCCAGCACTTTGGGAGGCCGAGACGGGCAGATTACGAGGTCAGGAGATCGAGACCATCCTGGCTAACACGGTGAAACCCCGTCTCTACTAAAAAATACAAAAAACTAGCCGGGCGAGGTGGCGGGTGCCTGTAGTCCCAGCTACTCGGGAGGCTGAGGCAGGAGAATGGCATGAACCCGGGAGGCGGAGCTTGCAGTGAGCCGAGATGGTGCCACTGAACTCCAGCCTGGGCGACAGAGCGAGACTCCGTCTCAAAAAAAAAAAAAAAAAAGAACAAAATGGTTTCTGAAAAATTTTTCTGTGTGCAATAATTACCGTTAAATGCATAAAGTACCCACATTGACAATTTGATGAGAATTGGACGTTTTTATTGAGAAATTCCCACATGACAGTGTATGTGGGTCATTTCTCTGGATTGTCCAGTTTCCAAGAACAGTCCTTCAATCCTTTGCCTGTGTAGGAATAACCTGCGCAGGGCTGGCTTCATGGGCCAGCATCCCATGCAGTCTCACAGGGCCCTGCTCTTGGAAGGACCTCACGCTTGTTCTAATGCTCTGCTGTTGCCATCTTGAAAATTTTATTTTAAACAAGGAGCCATACATTTTTATTTTGCACTGGGCCCTGCAAATTCTGTAGCCAGTCTTGCCCTGTAGTCAGAGTTCTGGCAGCCAAGCAGTGGGAGAGGGCTGGAGTTTCAAAGGTCAGTGTGCAGACTCTCCCCAATCCCTGAGTTTTCTCAGTTTCCTCCCTCTCACCTGCCAAGTTGTGCCTGTTGTCCACAAGTCCATGGTCTCTCCAGTCCAACTTTGAAAGATCCACTTTCCTGCCAGGGTTGCGGGGAGGGACTGTCAGATGGCCATATGGGCTAGAGGAGGAGGAGATGAGGGGGCTATCTAGTTCCCCTGCTTTTGCTAATTCTGTGGTAGGAATTACCTTGCCTTTTTCATTTGTTTTTTTGAGACAGGGTCTCATTCTGTTGCCCAGGCTGGAGTACAGTGGCATGATCATAGTTCACTGAAGCCTTGAACTCCTGGACTCAAGGATCCTCCTACCACAGCCTCCCGAGTAGCTAGGATTACACGTGTGTACCACCATACCCAGCTTGAATCACCTTGTTTTTGAGGCTTTCTCCCCTGCAGACACTTGCAGAATGGAAAAAGTTGAAACTTAAAATTAATTACCAATTAGCCTATTCCAAAATTTTGCTGACATCTCAACTCTAATGTATCTCCTCTCTCATTCTTTGCCCTTGTGGGTTTATGACTTTTGTTCCTGTATTAAGGTTTTGGGAGAAACAGAAGAAAATGCAGGTGTTCAATCTGCCGGGCATGACCAGTAGTCTCAATTTAGCTTCCATAGAAACAACTACTCTTCTCCTTAGTACTCGATTTTTGTTGCTTTATGTAATACTTAATCAAATTGTATAATTACAATGACAAGTACAACTGGCGTAAATAAGTTTAAGAACAAACCCATTTTGACTCTCAGTAAATATGCACCTCAGTTAGTGGGAACAGAAGTATATGGGCATTAGTCATTTTACAGAAGAAGTGAGAGTTGTGGTTAAGTTGGGCAAGTTGGATTAAATGGAGATTAGTCAACTGAGTTTCTATTTTAAATAAATGAATATAAGGCATTCATTAAGAGGGTGTATTATTGAAAATCTAAATGATTTGACTTCTTAGACAACCAATTTAAAGAAGCTAATCTGTCTTTTTTTGTTGTTGTTTAGAAAAAAATGGGGTTTCATTCTTTTTGCCCAGGCTGGAGTGTAGTGGCATGATCACAGCCTCACCACAGCCTCAATCTCCCAGGTCCAAGCGATCCTCCCTCTTCAGCCTCCCAAGAAGCTAGGACTACAGACACATACCACCACACCCGGCTAATTAAAACACAAGTTTTTTATTTTTATTTTTTTTATGGAGACGGGGTATCCCTATGTTTCCCAGGCTGGTCTTCAACTCTTGGGCCCAAGGAATTCTCCCACCTTGTCTTCCCGAAGTGCTGAGATTATAGTCATGAACCACCGTGCCTGGCCTAATGGTCTTTTAAAAAGCCTTTAGCAAACAAATGCCTTTCTGAGGTCAGAGTCTTTTCTGCACTTTGACATGGGTAGTATCGAAGAGTCCAGAGTTAACTCCTGACTCCTGGCTCCTGCTCTATCCTAACTCCCAACAATCTCTGCCTCTGCCTTGATCTCCTAGTGGACTTTTGAGCTGCTTTGACCTCAAAGACCTTGGTTTGCATGTATGAGTCATACCTTGTGAGGCTCCCTTTCATAGGTACTTGGCTGTCCAGCCTCTAGCCTTTGGAGAATTCAGGGCAGACGGACTTGCTTTCCTATTGGCTTCCTCCTATGCAGGATGTTAGCTTCAGTTTCTCTGCTCCACATCAGTTATCCATTCTTTGCTTTCCATCTTCCAGAATTCTGACATTTTCCATCTGTCATCACCCATATTTGTCTTTATATTTGAAGAGTTTACAGCTCTTTTAAGAACATTGTTATCCCTTTACTATCAGTTTAATGAAAGTTCTGAGGGGTAGAGAATCACTGCTTCTCTTGAGTAATTCATGTGTGGCTTTCTCTCTACTATGGTAGCTTCCTATTTCCTAAGCTGATATTTTCTTGATCTCCTGATTCTTCTGAAAACAGGAGCCTCAGTTTTTAGCTTTCTAGACAATTTGAAAAAGACATCTACTCAGCCTTCAGAGCCCTATTTGTTCTGTGGTTAATATGCAGCCAGAAAGAAGTCAATGTAAGTCAGCTTTTGCAAGTATCAATTAGAACTTAGGGGATGTGTCAGGATAAAAGTTAAGTGTAATTATTTTAAGTCAAGCTAACTCTGGGAAATTTCCTCTTGATAGAAAAATAATACTCATAAGGTCAGATGAGCTTTTCTCCTTTGACTGTGAAGAAGGGAATATTTAGGGACTGGAAGTTAAAACTTTTCCTTAGGACAAGATTAAGAGTTGTAACATTTCCTAAACTCACAGCAATTGTTTTTTTGTACAATTGCATGGCACTTTCAGTTTCAAAGGTCCTTTTTTTTGGGAGGTGGATAGAACTTAAAATAATACCTTCCATCTTTAGTACAGTTGTTGGTGGGATATTGGTTCCAGGACACCCCCATAGATAACAAAATCTGTGGTTGCTCAAGTCCCTTATATAAAATGGCATATGTAGTATTTGCACGTAACCTACGCACATCTTCCTGTATGCTTTAAATCATCTCTAGATTACTTATAATACCTAATACAATGCCTACACATCACTCTTTCACATAGATTCAGTGTAGTACTAGGTGAGCAGCAAATTCAAGATTTGCTTTTTGGAATTTTGTGGAACTCCCCACCCCCAAAATATGTATATATACATATATATTTTATATATAGTTTATATATAATATATATGTATTTTATATATATATATATATATATATATATTTTTTTTTTTTTTTTTTTTTTTTTTGAGACAGAGTCTCACTCAGCCACCCAGGCTGGAATGCAGTGGTGTGATCTTGGCTCACTGCAACCACAATCTCCCGGCTTCAAGCAATTCTCCTGTCTCAGCCTCCTAAGTAGCTGGGATTACAGGCACCTGCCATCATACCCAGCTAATTTTTGTGTTTTCGTAGAGACAGGGTTTCACCATATTGGCCAGACTGGTCTTGAACTCCTAACCTCAGGTGATTTGCCTGCCTCGGCCTCCCAAAGTGCTAGCATTACAGGCATGAGCCACTGTACCTAGCCCCCCACCAAATATTTTCCATCTCCAATTGATTGAATCCATGGATTTGGAACCCATGGATACAGAGGGCTGACTGAATATAACTTTTTCACATATATATATATATTTTTTTCCTGCAGAAATGTAATCAGTTCTTTCAGACTACAGATTGTTTCTGATACATCTTAGCATCTCTGAGTGCCAGAATGAGGGCCTACCATAAGGTCAGGCACATAAAGCTCGTTTAATCTTTCTATCAACCCGTGAATGTGGAAGTACAGTTACTCTAATGTTATAGCTGTGGAAACTGAGGCACAACCTACACAGCTGTAGTAAGAGGTAGAGGTGAGAGTTAGTAACTTATTTTACAGAGGGAATGAAAATGGTGGGTAAGTCGGACAAGTTGGTTCCTAGGATAACACCAAGAGGAACTGACTCCACTGATTAACCAGGTTAGCTGCCTCCTACCCAAGTACTCTGCAGCATTTGCCTTCAGTGACAACATGTAAGGTGCTTTCCGGAGAGACAGATCTGGGACTTCATGGAGCTTGCAGAATTGGTTGTATGACTGCTGGCTAATAAGTGTTTGACACATTTGGCCTAAGACTATCTCTGAAACATACCACCTGAAGCGTGGTTGTGGAGAAGCCCCATAGTTCAATCTATATCTTAACTGTTGGAGGCTACTGATACCTGCCTTAAAGATGTTATTAATAACAAACATGAATGACCACATTGACTTAGGTTAATTTGTAACCTCCTTCTCCCTTAGTTATCTCCAGCCAAAAGAACTCTAGTCTAAGAGAGTCACAAAATATCTTGTGAAAATTTACCACAGGCCTCAAACAGAGACTCGGGGGACTGAAGTCTCTGACATGAGTGCTTCCTGCAGAGTATAAGCATTTGGAACATGGATAAGTCCTGTGGGCTAAAATCTCCGGCAAGCAGCAGTTAGAAATTCAATGTTGTCCCCAAGCACTATAGATCTCCTGAGTGTTTTGAATTCCAGTGGGAAGGGAGTTCTGATAAAAGGCAGCTGAGTTTGGAAGCATTATAGCCTCAGGATGGCTCCTCTCCCTTTTGACCCATGGTTGAGGAAATTCTGCCTCAGCAGCCTTGTCTCTCTCCCTTTCTGCATCCATCTCACTGGTGTCCCCAACCCCCGGGTACATGGCCTGTTGATCCCCCATGTGTGATCCCCCATCTCAAGCAGCAATTCCAAAGACGTTGGAGAATGTTGGCCTTGTTGGTTGTCTCATATCAGAAATAATCTGAGAGTTGCTTGTGAATTGCAGGACTATTTAGATTTTGAGGTCATAGAACTGGTACTTTTAAAATGTCTTTTATTTTTAAATTATTATTATTATTATTATTTTTAAGAAATAGAGATGGGGTCTTGCTATGTTGCGCAGGCTGGTCTTGAACTTCTGGCCTCAAGTGATTCTCCTGCCTTGGCCTCCCAAAGTGCTGGGACCACAGGTGTGCACCACCGCACCCAGCCTTTAAAATGTCTTAAAAAGTGAAAACTATATTTGAATATAAATAAAGAATTAAGAACAATACTTGAGTATTGAGACTATATTATCCAATACAATTGATGAAACTATAGACCACACTCTCTAGACTTGCACACAAGCTTTTCAGTTTTAATTTCACATAATTTGAAAACTGACATACATGTGACTATAGAGCATTTGAAATGTGACTCATACAACTGAGGAACTGAATTTTTTATTTTATTTAAGTAACTTAAATTTAAATAGCCACCTGTGAGTAGTAGCTACCATCCTGGTCACCACACATCCAGAACACGGTGGTAAGCCTGTATCAGGATAGTCTAGGTTTTGTTGCAGCCACAGAGAACCCTAAAATCTTGGTGATTTAAAAGAACAAATATTTATTTCTTGCTGGTGTTATGTCCCCATTTTGGGTTGGCTAGAGACCCAGATGGCTGCAGCAGCCACCATCTCACGCATTGCCAGTCATTATGGAGAGGCTTGTACCAGCACATAAATGCTCTGGTCCGGAGGGTACATACATAACTTCTGGTCACAGCTCACTGACTAGGACTAGTCACATGGCCCCATCTAACCAGGAAGCCGACAGTGAAGCCCTAACTCTGTGCAGAGATCCTTAGCAACAACTGCCACTGACATTATCCCCCACTTTCAAAATACAGAGAAGGAGTCCCAAGGGATAAAGAGAGTAGTGCTACTTGTGTTTTGTTGAAAAATGGAGAATTGGGTTTCTCGGAACTCATTTATTATCTCCTATGTACTCATTAGCACGGATTTATCAAAAACAGGTGAGGTGTGGAGCAAAAAGCAAATTTCAAACATTTTAACAAAAATAAAAAACCTTTACATAAATTTAGAGCTGACAACAGTCAGCATGTCTTACTAGTTGCATGTAGGAAATATCTTTTAATAAGAAGATATGCAATGCAAGGAACAATCAATGGATTTTTTTTTATATGTTTGGGATGAAAATGAATGGAAGAAAGTATATCTGTTATTTTTCTTGGTGCAGCATATAAATTGTACATTTTTCACTAGCAAGGAATAAAAAGAGTCATTTTCTTTAAAAACAATAAATTACTAGGGACATTTGTGGATTGTGATTGTCTTAAATATGAAAACACTAAACATTTATTAACTGGACAACGGATTGTTTCTTTCCAGACTACATCAAAGAATCAGAGAATTATCTAGCCCTACATTTAACAGCATGTCTTAAACTCTTTCTAGACCATCCACAATATTGCTTGAACATCTGAAGACATGGGGGACTCGCCATCTGATATCTGATAACAGACTTCCTGTAAAGCAGAACCAGTAGTTTCTTGATAACAAATTCTTCAATATGAAGATATGGATGAAGCATTTGGCTGCCAATAATGAATTGCACCAAAGTCACCAATTCAAACCATGCCCTGGTAAATAGTATTAGTGATGATGATGATGATGATGATGTCACATGTTGAAAATGTCATGTAGATTTTAGCGTTTTGAGAACGTGATACTCTATAACAGTGGTCCCTAACATTTTTGGCACCAGGGACCACTTTCATGGAAGACAGTTTTTTTCATGGATCAGGAGAGGGGGTGGTTTTGGGATGATTCAAGCACATTATACTTATTGTACACTTTGTTTCTATTATTATTACATTGTAATAATAATAAAATAATTATACAACTCATCATATATAGAATCAGTGGAAGCCCTGAGTTTGTTTTCCTGCAACTAGACTGTCCCATCTAGGGGTGATGGGAGACAGTGACAGATCATCAGGCCTTAGATTCTCATAAGGAGCGTGAAACCTAGATCCCTCACATGAGCAGTTCACAATAGAGTTCGTTCCTGTGAGAACCTAATGCTGCCACTCATCTGACAGGAGGCAGAGCTCAGGCGGTAATGCGAGCAATGGGAATCGGCTGTAAATATAGATGAAGCTTTGCTCACTTGCCCACTGCTAACCTCCTTATGTGTGACCTGGTTCCTAACAAGCCATGTACCCGGGGGTTGGGGACACCTGCTCTATAAGATGTCCTTCTAGAATGATACAGTACTAAGCTGATGCTCAAGAGAAATTTTGAACTAAATGTGTAAATTAGGCTACCTATATAAACAAGAACTTCCTAAATCATTCTGTTCCATAGTAAAACACAACCATGTAAGCCAGTTCTTCACATATACGCACCAGTGTCTGTTTTTTGTTGCCAAGAGGTATCTGTGTTCTTTACAACTGGTAGCATGGAAAGAAAGAGAAGTCTGCAAAGATTGAACAAACAGCATGCACTGTGGTATCCTTTATTTAAAAATTGTGAGCTGACTACAGTTGTAGTGTTCTCATTTACCATTCTGATGGCATAATAAACCAAGAGAACATTAACACAATTCCAAGAAGGCATTAACCTGTAACACACATATACGCCACACATGCACACACACAACATACACGCACACAAAAGTTATATTCTGAACACAAAAGTGATGGAAAAAAGCTCTGAATGCTCTAAATCAAATAAAAACCCTTTATTATAATAAACTGTGGCAATACTGTGGCTATTATGAAAAATATTGTAACTATTTTAAAAGCAAAAGGAAAAATACTGGCAGTTTGAAACTAGCAGCAAAAAGCAGATAAAAATAGAATGGAAGATAACATAAGACTAATATCAAAATTCTAATGTTGATACTGTGTAGGACTGCACTGAAGTAATTTTAAATTGGTTCTTAAGGAACTCTTAAAAAGTCCCTTAAAATATTAAATTGTTGCACCTTACAAACAGTGGAAAAGAAAAAAAAAGGATTTGGAATGTTACACACACACAGAAGAAATGTGTTAGGTCTATCAATTTTGGTCTTTGTTTATGACCTTCAAAACATTTTATAAAGAAAAAATTTAAGTGCCAATGTAGTGAAAGAAAGTTAAAAATTCCTAAAGATGCAAGTCTGAGTGCATTTACCAGGTCTAAGAATATATTTAAAGGTTAGGGGCAAGGCATGATTGATGCACATTTAAGAAGAAAAATATGGAGCCCATAAGGTAGGTCAAGTTCTTTGGAGAGTGTTGAGAATGAAGATGTATTAAACTCTGGCTATCTTGGAGGAGATTCCAAAGTACATGGAGTTCTCCAGCTCTTTATCAGTTGAAATCTGTTTCATCGTGGCCAATAGATAAGACTAACTTTTCAGCAAACTGGTTTCTCCTGTATTCAAACACAAAAATCTTTACCACACATTCAGAGCTGATAACAACACAAATAAGAATCCTGGTTTACAAAGGAAACCACATAAGCAAGGATTTTTTTTCCCATGGGTTCTTAACCAAATGGCTGAAGCTGCTAGACATCTGCAAAGAGGGGATACGTTTAGATTTCCTACTGATTTTGGAAGAAAAATATTTTCCTAAGGAAGCCAGAGTCATCCATGAGCAGGGACCTGTCTTCAGAATCTAAGAAGCATAATGTCCTTAATGCTTAAACTCATGACAAGTTGAGATCCAGAAAAACTGGCAGGTGGAAGGGGAAAGAGAAATGGAGAGTTTGAACATCTGCAGTGTACTTTGGAATAGAGTGGCTCAACTGCTTTCAGAAATGAATTGCTGGAGTACTGGGAGAAAACCCAGTTATCCGGAGTCAGGGGGTGGGGAGAGAGAGGCCTCCCATCTCCAGGGACCCTCTGGGCTGAGCTGTGGGCCAGAACCCTTGTTTTGGCCTTATTTTTCATGAGCACAGTCAAGTGGATAATTTATGACTTTGCCCAGGTAAATATTTGGTTTGGTTACTTTCTCTCTAAAATCAATTGGTCAGCCAAGTTACTGGTGTTTTCCCTAAATGAAATCTAGTGGCACTAGTATCTTAAGGTGCCAGCTAATGTAGATTAATGCCCATCAATAACGCTGCTAGGTATCAACTGCTGTTGCTGAAGAATCCACCCACAAATGACCTAACTAGATAATCTATCACACTAGGTGCTTTTACTATCTTTTTTTTTTTTTTTTTTTTTGAGTTTTAGAGAAATAGTCCTTTTAATATGACTTAGAAACTGCTTTTCTCTGGCTTTGTTTCACTCTTCTTCCTCTTCCCCTTCCCCTTCACCTTCCTCCATCGTTTCCACAATGAGCTCTGCTGTGCAGGTGGCTTCTCCAAGACTGTTGACAGCTTTGCAGGTGTACTTGGCATCATCATCCCCACAAACATCACTAATAATTAAAGAGCAGTTCCCGTCCTCATCGTAGTCTATCTGGAAGTGGCGGGACTCCCTGATTGACTGGTCATCTTTGAACCAGACAACCTCGGGGTCCGGGTATCCTGCATCACAGGGAGAGAGCACAAGTTGCAGGAACTGTTATTCAAAATTTATCAACTCATGCAAGCAACTCATAAGCTATCACTATTGATAAAGGTGGTTAAGGAAAAAATTTTCATGTTGGCCTTTATCAACTGTTTTGATATCTACATTAGAAAATGGACATGTCTTGTAAATACCAATATCTGAAACCCCAAATAGAATATGTTAAATTTGTTCCATTTCCCACACATGTTGGACTAGCACCACGTCCCACCTATTAAAAAACTTAATGGTTTTTTTTTTTTTTTTTTTTTAAAGTGATGAGTCTCACTCTGTTGCCTAGGCCGGAATGTAGTGGCATGATCATAGCTTATTGTTGCTCAAATTCCTGGGCTCAAACAATCCTCCCTTCTCAGCCTCCTGAGTAGTGGAACTATAGACATGAGAGACCATACTCAGTTAAACATCCCACCTTTCACTTTTTGAGGGGTAGGAGGCAGGGTCTCATTCTATCACCCAGGCTGGAGTGCAGTGGCATGAACATGGCTCACTGCAACTTCCTGGGCTCAAGCAATCTTCCTCCCTCAGCCTCCCAAGTAGCTGGAGCTACAGGTACACACCACCATGCCCGGCTAATTTTTTAAAAAGTTTTTTTTGTAGAGACAGGGTCTCCTATGTTTCCCAGGCTGGTCTCAAACTCCTGGGCTCAAGTGATCCTCTGACCTTGGCCTCCCAAAGTGCTGGGATTATAGGCGTGAGCCACCACACCCACCCACCTTTAAACAGAGTACTACCTGAGGCTAGGCATGGTGGCTCACACCTGTAATCCCAGCACTTTGGGAGGTCGAGGTGGGCAGGAATTCAAGACCAGCTTGGCCAACATGGCAAAAAAATAAAAATAAAAAAGAGTACTACCTGAAATACTGCTCCAACTCCAACTCTACACCTAGATCTAAATACCTTCTTAGATTGATAATACAATTTTCTTTTTCTTTTTTTTGAGTCAGAGTCTCACTCTGTTGCCCAGGCTGGAGTGCAGTAGCATGATCTTGGCTCACTGTAACCTCCACCTGATTGGTTCAAGTGATTCTCGTGCCTCAGCCTTCTGAGTAGCTGGGATTACAGGTGCGTGCAACCGCACCCAGCTAATTTTTGTATTTTTAGTAGAGACAGGGTTTCAGCATGTTGACCAGTCTGGTCTGTATCTCCTGACCTCAAGTAATCCACCCGCCTCGGTCTTCCAAATTGCTGGGATTACAGGTGTGAGCCACCGTGCTTGGCTGAAAATACAATTTTCTATCTATTTTTTTTGACAGAGTCTCACTCTGTTGCCTAGGCAGGAGTTCAGCAGCATGATCTCGGGTCACTGCAACCTCCACTATCCAGGCTCAAGTGATCCTCTCACCTCAGCCTACTGCATAGCTCAGACTGCAGGTACACACCACCACACCCAGCTAATTTTCATATTTTTTATAGAGATGGGGTTTCACCATGTTGCCCAGGCCGGCCTTGATCTCCTGGACTCAAGTGATCTGCCTGTTGAGATTACACGCATGAGTCACTATGCCCAGCCTAAATTTTCAATTTTGTATAATAGTTAAATAATTTAAATGAAAAATAAGAGTAAAAACAAAATGGGAACAAGGGATCTTTTTGGAGTGATGAAAATGTTCTAAAATTGGATTGTGGTGGTGGTTGCATGACTATAAATTCATTAAAAATAATTGAATTGTGCATTTAAAATAGGTGAATTTTATGGTATATAAATAATAACTCAATAAAGCTAATAACAGCTATATAAAACATAATTGAAAAGAGCTGATAATATTTCTAAGAAGAAGAAAGCAATATTTGTCTTAGTCTGATCCAAAGCAGGTAATTTGCCTATGGACAATTGGAAATGGACCTCACCAATGAGCCTTTATGCATTAGTCATATTTCTGCAAAGTTCAGCAATTAAAAAATAAAATACACATGCATATAAAATACATACATATTATATATGTTTAAAGTGTATGTGTGCATATATATGCACAGAAGCATTACCAACATTGTGCATTTTGGTCGCATGTACATGGCATATACATGTACCCCGCTTTTAAAGTCATACATATACATACCTTTAAAAATATACAATATATTCCACCTGACTTTCTCTTAAATGTTGGAGATGTATTTTTATAGGAAAAAACCTGTAGCCCTGATACGGTTTGGATGTTTGTGCCCCCTGAATCTCATGTTGAAATGTGATCCCCAGTGTCGGAGGTGGGGCCTGGTGGGAGGTGTTTGGGTCATGGAGGCAGATCCCTCATGAATGTCTTGGTGCCCTCCCCAAGGTAATGAGTGAGTTCTTGCTCTGTCAGTTCATGTGGATCTGGTCGTTAAAACGTGGCATGTCCTTCTCTCTCGCTGTCTCTCTTGCCATGTGACATGCCTGCTTCTGCTATGATTGAAAGCATCCTGAGGCCTCACTGGATGCAGATGCTGGCACCAAGCCAAATAAGCTTCTTTTCTTTATACATTTTCTAGCCTCAGGTATTCCTTTATAGCAATGCAAACAGGCTAATACGAGCCCTAACCAGAAGAAAAATTATACATAAGAAATCAAGAATTCTAATATTCTTTTCAATGTTTTCTCAAAACAATTTTGGAAATTGTTTTTTTGAAGTAATTAGGAACACCCAGACCATGAGGAAAATTGGGTCAGGAAGAGCTGATCATAAAGTACCCTGCACTCCCACGCCCTGGACTCTCAGTGCATAAGTTTCAATTTTGTTTTTATCACAACAACATCCATATGCTTTAATTTCTCATCAGAGCTCCAGCCAAAAGTTGCATAAATATCAACGAAACAATTCCAAAGAGAAAATTAAGTACGAAACAATCCCAAAGAGAAAATTAAGTACAAAATGATAATCATTGTGTTACTTTAAAACATTCAAAAAAGAAAAAAAAACTTCAGAAGACCCAATGCAATGGTAATGGTGAGAACTGCAAGCAGTGGCTCCAGAGTCTTCAACAGAATCCCCAGTCTGAGAATTTTCACATTATCAAAGGCAGCACATCCACTTTCTTTTAATTGAATGGAGAAAGGAAAATGACTATGGTAGGTGAAGCATTGATAAAGCACTTTGATAATATAAAGATGCAGAAGAAAAACTATTTTTTCCATTCCTAACTTTGGGTTATTTTACTCAAAAGGCATTGTCTACTCACATTGCTGGAGAATCAAAGAAAGTGGGAGGCACAGTTTGTTCTGACTGCTGTACAGTGCTATGCGGCCTTGGGAAAGTTGCCTAATAAACTGCTGTGCTCTATTTGGTCAGACCAAAATGGGCGATAACCTGCCACCCTGCTTGGCAGGTGAAAGTCATAGACTTGAAGCAAAGAGCCTGTCTTATCTTGTCCCTTCTCTTTCTAGACGGTTGTAATCTATATGAAAATGGAAACGCTTTGTGTCATCAACTTTGCTTATTTCTCAGGTGCTATGCCATGACCCCTTAAGGTCCCTTGAGCTCTGACCCCTGATGGGTCTATGGCTGCATTATTCCCAGTAGGCAGATAAGCAGCCTGGGGAAGATGGCATTGGCTGAGTGCTTTGTCCTGGGTGCCTGGCTCCCAACTGGCCTCAGTCTGAAGTCACAATGCATGCTCTCTCTCTGTACCTGCCAGTCCCACAACTTTTCCCTTTACTCCATAACATCTTTACAAGATCTAAAAGGTTCCCCTTTCTCACATATTCCCCTCACAGAATCCCCAGAGCCACTCTATGACTTAGCTATCATCTTACAGTGGAGGGATCTTAACCCAGGGGAGCTGGACCACCATCCAAGGTCACACAGCCTGTGGACAAGTAGCAGAGCCTGCCGACTCCACATCCTATGTCTTTGTGCCAGCCTTCCTTTGAGGGCCTCGTATGGGCAAGTCACATGCTTTTCAGCAGTTTGCAAAGCTCATTTCACTAAGCATGTTCCAAAGCCAGGTAAGTCCATGCAAGGCCATTTCTAAACTTAGGTCTAGTGGCTGGTGTAAGTAGGTGAAATTTCAAATGTGCCCCCTGGGGAAGTGACTGAAGGACATACCTTCAGGAGGTGGGGAGTGCAGGGCATCGCCCTTTATGAGCAGCTCCTGCTGACCCAGTTTCCCCCAAAGCTTGGCGGTTCCTCATTGTCCCAAGCTGCACAGAACTGACATCCTGCCCAGGGTGCAGGGTAGGGACCCTACCATCCAGCCACACCCTATTGACAGTGAAGAGAAGCACAGCTACAACTTACCTTCAATCTTGCAGTCAAATCTAGCAGCACTTCCCTCCACAACTTCTAAATCACGAATGGTCTTAGAGAAATAGGGTTTTACATGAGGCTTTTCCTCAGCAACAGCCTCAAGGAAAGCTTGGGACACATCTTCTATAAGACAGAGAAGAAGACCAGGTCATTTCTTCATTCCTTGTTCTCGCCTCGCCTCTAGCTTAAAGAAACTAACTTTTTAAAAAGTCGCCATGATTTAGCAAAGAAGGCAGCTTTGAGAACTGAATCATAAGCACGGCTTTCTCCTGGGGACAGGTTGGCCTGCTGCCAAATAGTTTTTGGCAGAAGAAAGAACTGTGCCCAAGCTGAGGAAATGATCAGACTCCCCCTTTCCCTTATGCTGACATGTTGAAAGAGGAAATCATCTTTAAAAAGGATTTCTGGCTGCATTTCATGCTGCTTTAGGATTCAGCTGAGGGTATCTGAGCACGGCAGGACCTCGCTGGCCTTCCTAGTCTTGGTATCCCTCTGCCCTCCTTCTGCAGCAGGTGTTCCACCTGCTTTTTAGAAGGGAGGAGCCATGTCCTAGCCGCATCTTCAGCTTCCAGTGGCTCTTGCTCCATGCTCACACTGCCTTCATGCTGTGTGACTGTGGACCAGGATGTAGGATTGGTTCAGGGAAAAACTATAACTTGGAGGGACAACTGTATCTCCTCCCTTCCCTTCAGGCTATGTCTAGGTCATCTGAGGAGGGGCAGGAGTGGCTCGGGAGGGACCAGGCCTGTGTGCTGCAGTCTCTGTCCCTGGCTGCAAGGAAGCTCCAGAGCAGGCAGCTGCTGGCCTCACCAATAACCCTACCTTTGCTCACCAAAGGGATCTAAACTCAGCTTCTCACCAGTGGATACAAAAAGCACCAGGCAGGGAGGGACAGAGGGAGTCTCTGGCCAAATGAGATAAGGGCCTGGCCCTGCAGGCACCTGAAGCAGGAAAAGGCTGGGGCTTTCACTGAGGAGATGGACGGCACAGCATCTAACACGGTGAGCAAGTAACTGACCCTATTAGTCTCCAGGAGGGGCCCTGCCAATCCCAGTCTGCCCAGTTCAAATGACATGATTCAGCAGCATGAACAATGCCAAACAAATGTGGACCATGAGAGTTAATTTTTATTTATAACAAAACCACAAAGATGGTAGAAAATAGAATATTTTGTAAATCTTACACAACTGCATGTAATTTTAATGTATTTTTGCCCATTAATATAGAGTATCACTTTTGCCATAAGAACAAAAGAAGATTTTAATAAAGTCTTTGTTAATTTTAACACAAAATATATGAAAAAGCATAACTGAGGTCATCTAGTTCTATTAGACAAATAACAACTTTCCCTCTGAAAATGGCTAAGCCTAAGGTTAAATGATTAAGAATAATTATTAGACTTAGTAACTGTCAGGGCAACTCAAAATTACTTCTGAATTTATCTTTGCAGGGCATATTAAAAAAAAAAATTAGGAAAAAAAAAAAAAGAACAAAACCAACCAAAACCTCAAAATGCCCCTTTGTTCCCCAACCCTTTCTTTCTCACTAGCTGGCTGGAGAAACTCCTCCTTACCTTCAGATTCTAGTTTTTCTGCATTGAGCGGGCTGGTTGGTGACCCTGTTGAGGATTTCCTGCCACTGAGCCCTGAGATCATTGCCATAGAGGACAGTCTTCCAATGGCTCTCACAGCATTGCCCGTTTTCTGGAAAATAGACACGGGGGTTGGACTCAGGCGTTGTCCCTGGTTCCAGCTGGGTAGTGCGAGGGGCTGCGGGGAGTAGAGCCCAGCCCCAGAGAAGCAGCTGTTCCCCGGATCAAGGACCTCCCGAGAGCCGAGGTTCTGCCAGAGGAGCGAACCCAACCTTGCTCTGCTCAGCACTGTCAGTGTGTCAGAAGATGTTCAGAGAATGGAATGGGGCCTGGAACTGATGTGTGCGTTAATGTGACTAAACAAGGTCAACATGAGACAAAAACCCTTTTCATACAGTGCTTCAACTCCCATAAAAGGGATAGTTTATATAAAGCAACTGCAGGCTGAGACAGCTCCAAAGACTTATTGCTGACTGGGCCTAGCGGGGCTGTTTCTCGTAAAACAATGCCAGTGATGTGATTATAATTGGCCAAGAGAATAGTTACTACGGATCCCACAAGTCCTGATGCAAAAATAATCATGATAATAATAACAGAGCATCCTGTTGACCTTGGGCAAGTCACTTAACCACTGTGAGCTTCAGTTTCCTTCTCTAGAAGGAGGCGGCTGGACAAGATGATCTCCAAGGTCCCATTTAGCTCTGTTTATAATTCAGAGACTTAAGTGATTTGGAGAAACACTCTGGCTGGCCCCAGCACAAGTCTACGATGCAGTGAAGCTCTGGAGGGGAGCTCTTCCCTGGTGTGCATTCAGGCACCGAAAAGAAGCATCGAAGAAATAAAAGGCAACGGCACTTTGCTTTTCGGTGACTAGACTTGGGAGAGGAAAGAATTTCTGCTGAAAAGGATCAGAACTTGAGATGTAATTTATTTACATTGTGAAAATTCTACCAAGCATAAGATCCCTAATAATGTACAATTGTGTCTTATTGTTTTTTTATCTTTCAATAAGTTTTTCACCTTTTTTCTAAGGTTAACAGGAATGACTAAGAAAACTAAAGCACAACCAAGTCTTTCCACCCCTGCACCCAAAGCATCTTTTTTAGGCATCTAAAAGCTGTGCATCCAGACAACAGATGTCACCACAGACTGGCTACTTGTCCCCCCTGAGAGAGGAAGGAAACAGCCTCTTCATAGGCAAATGGCTTGTACTCATTGCACCTCAAATTCTGCCTGCAAAGTCATTTTCCTCCTGAATTCACTTCACATGCTTAAGTACTTCAGTAAAACCTCACCATTTAGGACTACTTGGAAAGCCAGTAAGCTTCAGTAAAAAGTGATCATTTTGAAAATAAATAACTTCTGGGTGCTAAGGAAACATACAGAAAATTGTGTGCGTGTGTGTATGGTGAAAGAGGAGACTTACTGCGGTGGGCAGGATGACCTTACTGTCATGCCTCCTGCCGTCCTTGCTGCAGATTGCTTTCATGCACTTTGGACAGACATTCTACCTCGCTCTGTCCCCTAGCCATCCCTTCTCGCACACATCACACTGTGTGGTGTGGGTATGTTTCTGGCCTCTGCCGCCACAGTGAGGCTGGGTCACTGAACAGAATCCAGGGAGCCGCAGGTGGAGGTGATGAGGAGGGGAAGACGGTGAGAGATGAAAATTGAACAATTTAACTGTGAGCAGAACCACGGTGTGGCCCTGCAGAGAATGCCTCTGCAGGCTCAGGCCACGTGGCAACCTTTCCTGCTCTTCTGGCAGATGTTACTGGTTCAGCCTGTTTGTTGTGGTAGCCGGAGTGTAGAGAGATCCAGCTCTTCCCATGGGATGTTATCATGCCTTCAGGAACAGGTAAGAGGTGGTACAAGCCATGGCAGCCCTCCCTGTGTAGTCAATGTCAGACCAGCCTGCTTCCTAATCAACCTGATTCTCACACTCTGCCCTTCTCTGCTCTCCATTCCCTTTATCCAACACAGATTGGTTTGTCATGGGCTAGGAGCCTCTAAACCCAGAGGGTTTGTTCTCAACAAGGGATAGGTTAGTTCTCTAACCCTAATTGCTGGGAGACCTTGTGCAAGTCAGTTCCCTTCTCTGGGCCTCAGGAGCCTGGGAGCAGAAGATTCTAATCTCCCTGCAGTTCCAGACCTCTACAGAAAGACGCTGGTTTATATCCATAAATCTGTAGCAAGGAACACCCGCCTTGAACCCATGAGCTCCCCATTTCCAGACATCAGGATTGAGACTGATCAGGACTGTCTTCACCTGTGTGGTGTGGAGAGATGATGCCTTTTCTCTTCCAGGTTTTATTTCATAACAAAGTGACTAATATGAACCTATTAGAACGAGGAAACAAAAGTTATAGTATTTCAGAGGAACTAGTAAAACAAATAAATAGGTCTCACATCTGGAGAACTTTTCTAAAAGATGGAGATATCCAGCATATAATTTCTAAAACATCAAAAATATCTGGAAATTGATTTGTGAAAAAAATTGCTGAGGAAGTTATTTGTCAGAACTAGAAATGAATATATGGGTATGTTCTAGTCTTCCACTTTTATGCCTTTGAGCTGACAACTGGTTATTGCTTTACTATCCAAGGACCTTAGGAAATTTTTGGAACATCAAGATAGCCAAGTTTTAATTTTGTAATTTCTGCCTTCATTTTGAGAAAGTCTTTTTCTCATTTGAGGGCAATTGCCCAGGCTGAATTCCTGTGTCACTGGTGGGCAGTATCTGCACCAGCCTCCTTCATGCAGCACAAGTTCCCTGCCACTTGGAGAGCTTGTGGGGCCAGCCATCTTGGCTTGCCGAGGCAGGCTTGTGGAGTTTCCCGGGATTAGGGTCTTTTGATGCCAATACCAAGACATTCCCTGGCAAATATATGGCAAGCTGGTTACCCGCACACCAGTCAGTCATCAAAGTCCCCCATATATATCATTAGCCCCAAGACTACAGTTTCCCCTGAGCAGGGCATATCATCCAAATGGGATGGTCAAGAATACTCCATGCTATGCTGAGTCCAGTGTTTTCTCCCCTAATGCCCTTGGTTCATACTGCTGGGGTCTTTATGGTTCCCGGAAAATAAAGATGGCTACCCACGGGCCTCTGATGTCTAGTCTTTTGCTTCCAGTGTGCATGCAAAAACGCTATTAATCTGCTCAACCTACCTGCCCCCATTGCTGCACCTTTCCAACGTATCTTTGTAAAATTCTTTTAATATAAATTTAAAATATACCTTCTTTCAGAATAACTTCATTCTAAGATGAGTAATACGATTACCCATACGTATACGAGTCATCTATACCCAGCCTAGCTTTGTTTGTAGGGATTTGTTCCCATGACACTTCATTCCTCCTAGGGCTTTTTATGAAAACCACACCAGAATAACAAGAAGGTGCCTTCTCTGGCACAGCTACAGAGAGTTCCGGGCCATCTGAGCCTACCCTTCCCCTCTCCCTCTGCCCCTGCTTGCAGCCCATTCCTTCCCACTCCACCCCACCGCACAGAACCTTGGCTGCTGCAAGAGGGAACCCCCATATTCCAAGGGGAGCTAAGGCCCTGGTGCTTGCAGTTAAAATGCAGAAAACATTTTCCCAAGGGAGCAACGTAACATGAAATGGTTAGAGCTGTTAACAGGGAAGCTACTCTTCAGGGACGCTACTTGTTGAATGGGAATTTTGTGGACAACTTTTGTGGAAAAATCATTTCCAAATGTCGCCATCTATACTAAAATATAAAATTAAGTTTCCTTCTCTGAATTCTACCCTTTTCTTCCCCTGCCCTTCCAGAAAACCCTATGGCTAATAATGCTGTAAACAAGAAGAAAAAGAAATTGATTAAAATATCAGCATAGGCTGCGCACTCAGCACTTCGGGAAGCCAACGCAGGAGGATCGCTTGAGGCCAGGAGTTCAAGACTACTCTAGGCAACATAGTGAGACCCTGTTTCTACCAAAGTTAAAAAAATAAAATAAAATTAGCCAGTGTGGTGGCATATGCCTATAGTCCCAGCTACTCAGGAGGCCGAGACGAGAAGATTGCTTGAGCCCAGGAGGTCGAGACTGCAGTGAGCTATGCTTGTACCACTGCCCTTCAGCCTGGGTGACAGCATGAGACCCTGTTTCTTTAAAAAAAAAAATCAGCACCACTGTGATTCCCTGACTGATTTAACTGAAAAATTCCCTTTGCCTCCTTTCCTATTTCCTCATCTCTTCTCTGCTCCTAGCCCCTGGGTTTAGGCGTCCTCCTGGCTTTGGTTCGTCTGCAGATGTTCCCAGGTGATAAGGCTGCCCCTTAACCTATAGCCTCAGCCAAGTAATATCCACTTAGACTCACTGCTCTGAGGACTGCCCCGCCCTGACATCAGCTTCCCTATCCTTTCCAGAAATATTTCTTTGAGACCTTCTGGCCACAGGATTATTAATACAGCTGACCTTTGATTTTGTAGATCCTCTCCCCTTTTTTAATAAAAGAATATTTGCTACTCAGATCCCAGTGGCACCAAAAGGTAAGCAGCTACAGATGTTTCAACTCACCTTGCACTTGAGGGAGGCCTGGAGACCCACCTAAACCTTCCCATGAGGGGCGTAGCCAGGAACTGACTTCCACGGCGGAGGAGCACAGCTGAGATGTGCTGGGGATGGTGGTCACTTAAACTCCACACTTGTGGCCCCCATTTGCCTTTGCTCCCTCTTTCAACCTCTGAGTGACACTCTACTTTTGAGGCAACTGTGATTTAGTCACCTGGTGTGGCAAATGACCAGTGTTCCAGTTGCCTCCAACACAGTAATTTCCCTTTTCTCTGCCACCCAGTCAGTCTCAATGCCCCTGGGTCCCTTGAGTATCCAGCTAAAAGACTCTGCTCCTGTCAAGCCAAGCCCAGCCAGAATGGGTCCAGCTCCCACCTCTGTGCCTTCTCCTCCACATGTGCAGTCCTCTTCTCTGTTCTGACTCAGGTTCCACACCTGATTCAAACTCTTGAGCCTGGGAGCATTTCTTCATAATCACATCCAACTCTGGTTGTGACCAGGTCGGTTCTATCCACACACACCCGTGGCTATGGAGAGCTATCCGGATAGTTTATGTATCTTGGTGCACATTACATCCTTTCATGTCTAGTTGCTTCAGTTCCCCCATTGTACTACATGGTCGCTGAGTATAGAAACCATGTCCTCTCAATTGCTTGAACCTGGGAGGCAGAGTTTGCAGTGAGCTGAGATCGTGCCACTGCACTCCAGCCTGGGTGACGGAGTGAGACTTTGTCTCAAAAAAAAAAAGAAAGAAAGAAAGAAAGAAGGAAACCATGTCTTCTCCAGCAGCCTAAGAATTGTAATTCTAGGCCAGGAGCAGTGGCTCACGCCTGTAATCCCAGCACTTTGGGAGGCCGAGGTGGGCGGATCACAAAGTCAGGAGATTGAGACCATTCTGGCTAACATGGTGAAACCCTGTCTCCACTAAAAATACAAAAAATTAGCTGGGCGTGGTGCCGGGTGCCTGTAATCCCAGCTACTCAGGAGGCTGAGGAAGGAGAATGGCGTGATCCCGGGAGGCGGAGCTTGCAGTGAGCCGAATTCGCACCACTGCACTCCAGCCTGGGCGATAGAGTGAGATTCCATTTCAAAAAAAAAAAAAAAGAAAGAAAGAATTGTAATTCTAATTGTAGTAATAAAAATGATAAAATAGATGATGATGGTGATAAACATCCTGTGGTTTTGGATAATAATTTTATCCACCCATGCCTTTTATCAGAGGCAGTCTTGGAGTTAAGACTATGTGTTTTGCAGTCAAGCTCTGGGTTTGAATCCTGACCCTTCTGCTTATTAGCTGTGTAACCCTGGATGGCTTTCCTAACCTTTTCTCTGCCTCAATTTTGTCTGTAAAGTGGGGATAATAACAGTACCTGCCTCCTAGGGTTAAAAGATTTAGTGCATAGATAGTGCTTTAAATGGTCCCTGACAGATGGCCTACCTTAATACCTATTAGCAACTGGGATCATTTTTGGACACTTACCATGTACCAGGCATTGTACTACTAAACGCCACATGACGATGATCTCGTGTAATTGTCATAATTATCACAACAAAGCTGTGAAGTTGGTACTATTATCCTCACTTTACACATGAGAAAACAAATCCACAGCAAGGTTACGTCATTTGCTAAGGACACATTAACATACAACCTTCCTAGATGGTGGGACCATGTCTCTCTCATGTGCCATCCTCCTTCATCATAAAGAGATGTGAGACCATCATGCTACCATCCCATTTTCAGGGTTGACAAATGGACCTCAAAGTGATGTTGCTCATCCCAAGCCATGAAGACATGAAATGTCAGTGGCTTAACCTGAGTAAAGGTTAAGGGTCCTCTGGGACAAAGGTGAGCAGGAACAGAGAGACAGCTAAGCTAAGAATCCATCCCATCTCCTCGAGAAAGGGACTCTGCACTCAGGACTAAGCACACCACTGTACCTTAATCAGCTGCCTAAACTGGTCCCAGACTGCTTCAGAAACGAATTTAAACTTTCTTGGTGTGAGGCCAGGGCAAGCTAGGAATGAAAGTGGCTTCAGCAACACAAATATGAGGGGTAATATCCCAGTCCAAAGTGACCCTCTCATTACCTGCCATTTCCTTCTTGCCATGTACTTCTTCATCCGGTCCTTGGAGAGTTTCTTGGCCTCCATGTTCTTGGTATCTTTCATTAGCCATGGATGCTGAAGGCACTGTGTGCAGTCCAGGCGGTTTCTGACAGAGGCAGAGATCAGGAGATTTTTGAGCAGGAGGAGACCTCAGAGACCACTGGTTAGATCAGAAATGGGAGGCCAGCTGTTCCCGGGCACGAGGGCAGAGGCCAGGGCCCCCTGCTCCCGGACCGTCCACCGTTATCAGGATCACTGTGCTCTTCACTTTTCTCCTCACTTGGTCTGGGTCATACTAACCAGAACCAGCATGGGTCAGTGTTATGAAAGCCTAAGCACCAAGGAAGCAACTGGGCTCCATGGCCTGCTCTTGGGGTCAAGGAAGAGTAAGTGCTGCAGGGCAGATGTTTCTGGGATTCTTGGGGTCGAGGAAGAGTAAGAGTAAGTGCTGCAGGGCAGACGTTTCTGGGACTGGCTGGCACCTATTTCAGGGTGGTGTCATTCTGCTGGTCCTATGAGGGCTGGGGCCCACAGAGCCTAATCCTCCTGCCACCCTGTCTGGAGGAGGGGAGAGTTAAACCCTAGGATAAAACCTCCAGCAATCAATGAACTTTCATGTTTTATGTCTTATGGTGTGGTTGAGTATCAGGTTTTTCCTGTTACAACTCAAAGAAGTAGGTCCTGCATATAGCCTATGAATTATGACTTCTTTAGAACTGCACTGAAACTCACTTCATCTTTCTGAAAGCTCTAGAAACACTTTAGATCTAGAAACATTTTAGAGCCATTGCCTTAACTGTAACAGGACTAAGAAAGCCTAAAGAACCAAATGCTAACATATATAGAAAAATGACTGGAAAGAAGTATAGCAAAATGTAGTGATCTTTAGATAAAGGGATTATAGATGATTTACATTTTATTATATTCTTCAAATCCTCTATAATTTGCATGCATTACTTTTATAATAGAAAGCTTTTTTTTTTTTTTTTTTTTTTTTTTTAAAGTGCTGATAGGTGGTGATTTCTGGTTGAAGAGAGGCTGGCTATAAGAGTTTATGGGAATTTAGTGTCTTGATCTGTTTGAATAAGATCAGTTCTTTGTTTAATCCATTTTATGAGCACAGAGGGATCCAGTACAGCCTGTTACTGACTTAATTCAAGGTCAGATGAGAAAATAAGATATATACACACAATACCTTGTTTACCAAATCTTCAGTGAATAAAGCTTGGATGACAAAAGCCATCGTTGTACCAGAGTTACTGAGGAAGTTTTCATCTCCTGAGGCACCTTGGGTGTGGGGGTCCCTCATACTGGAAGGTAATTTAGACTTCCCACAGTATCTTAGTTCTCCTTGGGTCATGCCCATTTCTGATACAGACTGTGACAGCAAAAGGCTAAAAAGACCTCATTGTCAAGGAGTATAGAATGTGGCCTCTGGAGGAGTTTGGCCCTGAATGGCTAAAAAGACCGAGAGTGGGGTGCATCACAGGAAAGCCTGACAGAGCCATCTGAGACACTCCAATATTGCTCCTTCAGCAGCTAACTGCACCCTCCTGCCCTGAACAGCCGTTCTTCCTCAGGGGAGCCATCGGCAGCCTTGCAAGGCTGCAAAGTCACCTGGGAGTGCAGAGCTTCCTGCCTGCCCTGGAGTCAGGCCCCTCCCCTTCTCTCTAGCATGCCACCCATGTCAATACCACCCTTCTTGGCAAGGCTACAACTACTCTCTGGGATTGCCAAGTATAGCTCTAAGCTCCTCTGCACCCCTACAGTCAGACTCTGCCTCATCTACTCACCTATTTGCAGAGTGGGTGAGCTGCCCAAAAGGCCAGCTGTTCTCACCTGAGTCCTACTGCTCCCTTTCCCTGGGCAGCCTTCCCTACACATGGAGAGCCCAGGACAGTTCCTTCCAGGAGATTCTGTCTAGGCACACCCACTGCCCACCTTCAGTCAACCTCCCACTCTGGTCTCCCCTACAACTCCAAGCTCTAATCTTGCATTGAAACCTGGAGGGCCTGAGTCCCTGACCTTTCCCCACAGCCCATGCACACTGGCCTCCCACTGTTCACTTCCCTATGTTCACAGCTGCAGCAGGCACAGGTGGGGAACCTTAACAGAGGCAGAGCTGGGAGAGGGCTAAGCCCAGTGGTCTGGGATCACAGCCTCCCTTTGGCCAGATGTTAGAAGGTACCTGGCTGTATTCAAGCATGCAGTTATTAAATAACTGAGATATAAAAAAACACTAAGCCAGAATAATAATAATCTGGGGATATGATTGGGACCCACAGAGAAGTTCTAAGATGCCGCTGTCCTCTGCTCTTGCTTGTTGAGAGGGTCCTTCCCCTGCAGCCCCTGAAGAGGGCTGTGGCTGGCCACAACTGTACCCAGAAAATAAGAAGGGCAGTCATTATTCACACAGAACAGCTGCCCCTCGCTCTGCAACGTGGTCAAGTGTCGCTTTTCAGGTCAGGTGTCTGAGCTTCTGAAGGTGAATTCCATGTCTAGCTCCAGAGGGCAGGGCCTAGGAAGTTGCCTCCCCGACCCACATGCACTCAGGTCTCTTATCACGCCCACCCTCCCTTCCTCAGGGAATGCTAGGAACGACTCAAGGCGGGGTGGCAAGGAGGGTGCCCCAACAGGCAAAGGAATCCCCCCCCCTTTGCTTCCCAACACAGGGCAGGGAGTGGGGAAGCAAAGACTGAAATCCCAACTCATTACTTCATATCTTTCTTCAGCAGATTGCTGATGAAATCCTTGGCATCGTCGGAGATCTCATCGAATGCCTCGTCGTCGAAATCCCAGGTGGCTGAGGTAACGTTGGCCAAGGTTTCATTATCGTTGTCTCCCATGAAGGGGGAAAGGCCACTGACTCTGCAGAGACAAGAGCAGGACAGCAGGTGTGGCTAGGAAAGGGCGTGCTAACTGAGGTCAAAGGTGAGGGTTGGCCAGCCTCCCCACCCCCAAACTCTTCTTGGCAAGGGCCAAGGCTCTGTGGGCCTTGCACCTGCCTTCCTTTCACTTGTGGAAAGAAAAGAGGGTGTGGTTCACAGCCCTGTCTTTTCTTGGTCACCTGCCTCTTGACACCACCTACCTGTGAAGCTGAGGTGCAGTGGGTTTGCTTTAGATTACGGGCTTCTGCAGGGTACACGGCAGGGCTGATAAGTCCCTCTGTCCTGGTCTTCTATTCTTCCCCAAAGCCCAGGCTACAGCCTTCTCCAAGCCGCTTCCTCCTGTGCTCCTGCCCCCTCTCCGTGGACCCGGCACATGGTAGTGATCACCACGGCACCCTTCTGTCCCCTCCCTCCCAGCTCTTTCCACTCTCCACACACCTTCAGCTCCAAGAAGAGGGCCCGGCACATAGGAGAGGCTCAGCAAGTGAAGTGTGTGCCCGACAGATAGATGGACTTTGAATCGGCAATGTAGGTTCAGGGAACCTGAGGCATTCATGCCAAACTAGAAAACTTCCCTATGAGGTTCTGTGGCAGAGGACAGAGTGCAGCCTCTCTGCTTGCTGGATGACCTTGGACAATTCCCTGATCTGTGTCAGTTTTCTCCTCTAAAATGGAGAAGCTGCCATTTAACTATAGGGTGGTCACTTCTTCATTCTCAGCAGCATCGTGATGGCAGCAGACACTTACTAAACTTTTTCTATGTGCCAGGCACTGGGTCAAGTGCCTAAAATAAGTGAACTCACTTAATCTTAACACTGCCCTATGATGCAGGTAATTCTTATAACTTTGTTTTACAGATGAGGGAATTGAGGCACAGCCCAGGCTCAAGTAACCTGCCCAAAGATTCGCAGCCAGTGAGACTGGAACCCAGGTATCTGCCTCTAGAGCCTGTCCTCTTAAATGCTATACTATCCTAACATTTCTGTGAAGATGAAGTAAACTGCAGTGTTCAGCACTGGCACCAGGCCTGGTCCACAGTAAGGAGACAGTCCATGCCCGGAGACCTCATGCAGTTCTGCTGGGTTCCCTCCACTCCCTCACCAAGCTGTGAGTGCAGGAATGACTCTGTGACCAGCAGCTGAAGCCAAATAAACTTTATAAGGTAAGGAATTTCAAAACAAAATAGATCAGATTTGCGGCGTATTGACCTTACCTCTCACCTCTGTGCACCTCACCTTCATAGCAACAACCCACCCCACTGTTCACGCGGGCCTCGTGAGCCAGCCTCATGGGTGTTTGACCTGCACAGTTGCCCAGAGTCCCACCCTTAGACAGGCCCTGTGCTTGGTTTAATGCTCTGCTGCTGTCATCTCAAGATTCTCAATAAGGTTTGAACAAGTGGCCCCACCTTTTATGTTGCAAATTATGTAGCTGTTCCTGCCCTGACCTCAGCTGAGCCCCATGAGATGGGTCTGGGGGCCAGGTGTGGTGGCTCACGCCTGTAACCCCAGCACTTTAGGAGGCTGAGATGGATGGATCACCTGAAGTCAGGAGTTCGAGGCTAGCCTGGCCAACACAGTGAAGCCCTGTCTCTACTAAAAATACAAAAATTAGCTGGGCGTGGTGGCGAGCACCTGTAATCCCAGCTACTCGGGAGGCTGAGGCAGGAGAATCGCTTGAACTCTGGAGGTGGAGGTTGCAGTGAGCCAAGATTGTGCCATTGCACTCCAGCCTGGGCAACAAGCAAAACTCAATCTCAAAAAAAAAGAGAGAGAGAGAGATGGGTCTGGGGCCCTCCAGCCATCAACCTGTCAAGTTAGGGCTTTACCAATGTCTCTTCTCCCAAATGCTTATGAATCCATCATCATAAGCCAAGCACTGACAGCTTCAGGAGTAAGGCTTTGGTTGAGTTTGACAGAACAAAACCCACTTGAAATACTGGGAGAAAAAGCTTGCCATGGGAGGAACCCTCTAGTGAAACCTTTTGTAAAGAGAAGAAAGCTTTTACAATGTGAATTGTCTCATCCTAATCAATATATTTGTGTTTCTGAAAAATAGGTTTTTGTGGATGGGATATTTTTAAAGCAAGACCCTGATTTATGTTTTAAGAAGGCAAAGAGAATCATTCTTGGTCATGTCCCCATGAGGGAAGGGTGGGCATTTACCTGTCCCAGAGTCTGCACTGTTATCTGCTGCTCTTTTCCCCTCTCTGGGCCTCAGTTTCTCCTTTTATACATCAAGAGGACTAGGCTAGATTTCCTAGGGGCCTCCCAGCTCTCCGTCTCTGTGACCCTGACCCCCATGTGGCCCATGCAAGCCCCTTCAGGAAGCAGCCTGTCTCTTGCCTGTCAGCCACCTGCTGCTTCTTTACATTTTCCACTGGAAACAGAGAGCGGGGAAGTCCGGCAGTACTCCAAAAGATGGCAGGAAAAGCAAACAACCCTGCTGTGGAATGCAGAAAGTTCCCCTTCTGCAAACCTCCTTTCCTTATTAGGAACTATAATCCTGCAAAGATAGGTCTTAATCTCTGCAACTCTGGGCACAGTCAGGGAGAGCCGCCTCGCCTCTGGCCTCTGGCGCTCTTCCTTCTTGGCAGCCTATTCATCTGAAATACTCTCCTCGCCCTGCCTGGCTCCTCGCCTGCCCAAGTTTCCCCAGCATTCTCCCTATTAAAGAGCACGTGTCTAGAATAAAAAATGGAATACATACACAGCATGTTGACAAAGAGGGTGTTCGAGTTTTCAGTAATGCTGTTGCTAGGTGGTGGGGTTTTAGAGGATTTTAAAAAACCTTTTTTGGGGAAGTTTTTCTTTATTGCTAACATTTGCATAAGGGATCATGTCTTTTAATTTTTTTTTTTTTTGAGATAGGATCTTGCTCTGTTGCCCAAGTTGGAGTGCAGTAGCCATCTCAGCTCACTGCAACCTCTGCCTCCTGGGCTCACGTGATCCTTCCACCTCAGTCTCCTGAGTAGCTGGAACTGCAGGTGTGTGCCAACACACCTGGCTAATTTTTTGTATTTTGGTAGAGATGGGGTTTCACCATGTTGCCCAGGCTAGTCTCAAATTCCTGAGCTTAAGCAATCCTCCTACCTCCACCTCCCAAAGTGCTGGAATTACAGGCATGAGCCACTGTGCCCAGCCTTGTCTTTTTATTTAGAAAATAGTCATTATTCTTATTTTTTATTTTTTGGAGACAGGGTCTCACTCTGTTACCCAGGCTGGAATACAGTGGCATGATCATGGCTCACTGCAGGCTCAACCTCCCCAGGCTCAGGTGACCCTCCCACCTAAGCCACCTGAGTAGCAGGGACCACAGGTGCACGCCACCATGCCCAGCTACCTTATGTATTTCTTGCAGAGATGGGGTTTTGCCATGTTGCCCAGGCTGGTCTCAAACTCCTGGGCGCAGGCCATCCACTCACCTTGGCCTCCCAAATTGCTGGGAGTACAGGCATGAGCCACTGCACCCAGCTAGAAAACAGTCATTATTTGTTAAAAAAAATCAACCAGTCAACAAATAATGTTAGTATTAAAACACCTCTTTATCTCCCTGGTCTCCTCTAGTTTTTAACTAAGAGATTGATCTGTTTTTCACAAAACTGTAATCAGTCTGGGCAAGTCCTTGGATGCTTTACTTTTTCTTCACTGGATGTATCAAGTACAGACAGACTCTACACATTGATTTTTAATGGTCAAATACTAGTCTTTGGTCATGAATGCAGGGCATTCTAATTTCTTAATTCTCAGCTCATTGCAAAAGAAATTCCCCCAGGGAATCTGATGTAGAGGCCTGTTTGGCTCTGGGGACAGAAGGTTAGGAGAGCAGAGGGTGCAGAAATGCCTCTTGGACTACAATTTCTCTCTCTCTCTCTCTCTCTCTCTCTCTCTCTCTCTCTCTGTGTGTGTCTGTGTGTGTGTGTGTGTGTGTGTGTTTTAAGAAATGGGGGTCTTGGCCAGGCGCGGTGGCTCAAGCCTGTAATCCCAGCACTTTGGGAGGCCGAGACAGGTGGATCACGAGGTCAGGAGATCGAGACCATCCTGGCTAACACGGGGAAACCCCATCTCTACTGAAAAATACAAAAAACTAGCCGGGCGAGGTGGCGGGCGCCTGTAGTCCCAGCTACTCGGGAGGCTGAGGCAGGAGAATGGCATAAACCCGGGAGGCGGAGCTTGCAGTGAGCTGAGATCCGGCCACTGCACCCTAGCCTGGGCGGCAGAGCGGGACTCCGTCTCAAAAAAAAAAGAAAAAAAAAAAAAAAAGAAATGGGGGTCTTGCTATATCAGCCAGGCTGGTCTTGAACTCCTGACCTCAAGTGATCCTCCCATGATAGCCTCCTGAGTAGTTGGGACCACAGGTGCGCACTACTGCACCTGGCTTCTGTGTTGTGTTTTAAGCAGCAGACAGATGCCCCGACTGTATCAGTGGCTAGCTAAGGGGACCACACATCTGCTGATGGAACTACTGACTGCTGGGAAGGGGTTAGTCTTTTATCCATATTAGCCATCTGATACTCTGGTGGGAGAGCTGAGAGGGCTGAGTAGGTCCACAGGAAGAGCTGTGCATCATTTTGTGGACTGGCCGAGGAAGCAGTGACGTGGGGTTTAGTTCTGTTAGTAAAAGTTGAAGGTGGTGGTGGGGCTTGAGGAGGGAGCAGGGATCCTAGGGCTGGAATCAAAGCACATTTCCAGGTTCAGCAGCAGAGAGGGCAGTGGCAGCCCCGGGTGGGGAAGGCAGAGGTTACTGGATCTGGCTGAGGAGCCCTGCAGCCAGACCCTGGTTTGAGGAGGCCCTGATGCCCCGGTACTGTGACCCCTCCTCAGCTGACTGGGCAGCTGTCACCAGAAAAGCTGACCTGCTTCCCTGCCACACACACCTCTCCCCACTCCTGGCATCTCCCGACCACACACCAGGGTGGGGAGGGACAGCTGACAGCTGTCTGCACCATGGTGGGTGTTGGACAAACAAATAAGCATGAATGGGAAGGCAGTGCTGCTGGGCCTGGTCAGGAAGAGGCAGGAGGAGGAAGCAGAGCAGCCATTGCTGGTTCACTCTGGCTTGAGGGAGGCTGGAGAAGGCATTGTGAAGTAGGGTGAGGGACGGGCATGGAGAAGAGCTGTTGTGGCCTCCCCACAGGCAGCAAGGAAGTACCAAGTCCAGGAAGTAGGGGAGGGAGACAGCAGCGGGAGGAGTGCTGTTAAACGGAGGCAGGCTTAGGATTTCTTCCATACGGAAGTGTGGCCTCCAGCTCTCTGGTACTGTCACTTCCTGCCAGAAACCACATGGCTATTGCTAACTTCAGAAGGTCTCTAAGTACTCACACAACCTACTGTCTCCCTTCAGGATCTGGGGTGAGAGTGTGGGGGCTCCACGACCCCATCTGCTCCTTCCCTATAGGGCCAGGAACTGCCCTGATGGCTGGGCTGGGTGTGAGAGAGTAAAGTCACATCGTCCTATGGTGACCCGGTCTGTTGCCTTCCCTTCCAACTCCCTGGCCTCTCCATCTCTCACTGGCCTCAGAAAGGAGAACAGGAGGGGCTCTCTGGTTCAAAGGTGGAAGTTGCCCAGACAGGGACTGCCCGACAGATGACTAGGCTCCAAAGAGAGGGACAGAGTGGGGCAGAAGATGCCATGAGGGCCACCAGAGAGCCTCTTTTGGGTGCTCCCAGCAGTGGTTCCAGAGTTCTGCATCGCAGGAGCTTAAAAGATACCACCTCCTTGGCGCGAACGTTTTTTTCCAGCACGAGTCTCTGCTGAGAGCCCTGGCTTGGGAGGGGAACTCCCTGACTTCCATCCCCGCTGAGAGAGTCAGCCTGGAAAAGCCCCAGAGGGCAGTGGCTCACAGTGGGGGTCCAGGAGCCAAGATGTGGCACAGGATTGATCCAGGCTGAGTCTGAGCCACCTGGCCTGGGTCCCTGCCACACACACCCCTCCTCCCTCCTGACACCCCCTGCCCAAGCACCTGCAGCATCAAAACTATCTTCTCCCCATTTCCAAAACTCTGCCCTAGTTCTTGGTCTTTGCTTTAAAAGTAATCTGGTAAACAAGGTAGCATAGTGTCCAAATTACTATGTTCCTCCACCTAAAAGAACTCTCATTTGACAATAGAGTGCCCTTATGACCCAGTTATTCTAGTTCTAGATTATACATCCAACAGAAATGTACAAATATGTTCACTGAAACACATGAACCAGAATGCTTCCAATGGCCAAACTGGAACCCACTCAAAAGCCTATCAAAGCAGAACGGATAAATTAACTGGATTATATTCACACAATGGGATACTACGTAACACTGAGAATAAACAGTCTACAATGACACACAGTACTATGAATGAATCTCACAAACGATGTCAAGCAAGAAAAGCCAGACACTTCTTTCTGTATTATTTCATTGACATTAGCCATGAGGGTAATGGTGACCTCTGGGGGTTGGTAACAGGGAGGGGCACCAGAGGGCTGTGGGGGCCTGGCAGTGCTTGGTTTCTTGATCTGAGTAGAGGTTACACTGGTGAAAACTTAGTGAGCAGTCTAGTCACTGCTCTGTCACAGACCGATTGTCCTGGTTTGCCTGGGACTGTTCCCATGTTAGCATCGAAAGTCCTATATTCTGGCAAACTGAGACGGCTGGTCCCCGGCCCGACTGTGGGAAGTGGGCAGCCACATGGGCTTCCTTGGCCCCTGTCACCTCAACGCCACATGAAGATTGAATCCCTGCCATGACCCACTCTTGGGTTTGTTCTGAGGATCAAACAAGGTCCTATGTGAAAATCTGTAGCTGCAGAAGATCCTGATGCCACAGCAGTGGGAAAACCCACTGAAGAATCAACAGTAAGGCAAGTCTCCATGACGGCTGGAGGGGGACCCGGCGACCAAGCCAGACCACAGGGCAGCTGGGGCTGAACAGAGAGCTGACCAAGGACTGCTTCTCAAGGGTCTGGTGTTTTTCCGGGGGCCAGAGGTTAACACGGCCCAGGCCTGGGGCCACCCTCAAAGGGGCAGGCTGGCCCCGCCCCCTACCCTGCTATTCCTTACTTATCTAGGGAGCCAGGAGTCAAGCTCGGTCCAGCTGCTGTCTTCACTTGTCAGCACCCCTTCTCTAGGAGGGGGCGGAGCAGGGAGACGGGCATGGCAATGCACACCTGGCCCCGGGTTTTTCTGCTGATCTGGGGGAGGCTGTGGTGGTGCAGCTCATTCCAGGCAGGAAAGAGGATAACTGGGCTACAATGCCTGTGGCGCAGGTTCCACTGAGGGGACCGTCCTAACAGGCCACAGTGAGTAAAGCTCCTGAGCATGCGAAAAAGTCACATTGCACAAAAGTCACCCCACTTCTGCTAAAGCTTTTGTAACACTGGCTTCCAAACCTGGCTGTGCATCAGAATCACCCAGAGCCTTTTCTCACATTGGGGTCTGAAAGCCCCAGGGGTCTGAGAAAGTATTCCTAGAGGTCTTCCTCATTTTCTTTGAAAATGTTAAATTTTTCCTCTTGTTCTGACAGTAAAAACATTATTGAATGAAAGCATACACATCTGCATCTTTGGGGACACCATCCCATAACTGCATGTGGCCACACAGGTTCAGGGGCTGCCACACAAGTTCTGAGGCTAATGACTGTCCGCACCCTGGGGCTTCAGGGACTAAAGCAGCCAGAGCCCACCGAGAGAGTGTTCTCAAGCCTTGTTACTCAGAGCGCAGTCATTGAAGCAGCACAGTCGCAGACCCAGAGCCTGTTAGAAATGTAGCATCTCAGGTCACCCAGACCTGAACAAAAACCCTGCAATGTAAGGAGCTGCCTAGGTGAGTCAGGCATGTTAATGTTTGTGAAGCACGCTGGCCTGGATGGCTGACCTCCCCTCTCCTACAGTATTGTTCATTGAAATGGCTTTGGATTTCCCACCTGATTTTTCAATTCTAATTACTGTGTTACTTTCTTTTGTCTGTTCATCCCATTGAAGGCTCGATCATCAATAGTGTTTATTAATTCATCCATATACTGGACTCAGAGATGAGGCTGGTAGTTGGGGTCCCCATGCCATAAGGATGGAGTGTTATGCCCTGAAGACAATAAGGATGCCCAGAGATATGCCCCTGGCCTCCTGCCCTCCTTCTTTGTATACCCACACAAGTGAAGTTTTATTATTTGGTGCCAGCCACATTTCCCATCCTTCTGACCAAAGGCCACAGGCTGGCCAGCCTTGGGGACAGTGAGCTCCCAGAATGGGGATCTCGGCATGTGTAGCTACATGATGCTACAGAATATGCAGGCTACTGACTTCCTGGGAGCCCAGGAGCAGGGTGGGCTGCCAGGGATGGGAGGGGAGCCTGCCACCCTCCTGACTCTGGGGCGGGCTCCCCATCATGACAATGGCAGGGCAGCCTGGGGACTCTCCCGTGGAAACCTCAGCCCCCACCCACCGGTCCACCAAGTGCCCCGAGACTCACAGGATGTAGCAGATGACCCCGATGCTCCACATGTCTGTGGCATAGCCGATGGGCTCATAGTTGATCACTTCAGGAGCCACAAACTCCGGGGTGCCAAAGAGGACCTTCAGGGACCCCGCATTCTCTGAAACCAGGATGGAGAGGGATAAATTGCCAGCACATCACGGAGCCCGCTTGAGGCCAGCAGCTGCCCAAATCTGTGTGTTGACCCCAACCTGGGAGGGGCCAGACACAGAGAACAGGCACAGAGACATCTGACCTCCTTGTTAAACAGGTGCCTCAACACACCAGTGAAACCAACAAACCGCACACTCACCTGAAATGTCCTGTTCAGGTTGGGCAGGGGGAGAAGAGGCCATTAAAGCACCCGCCCCTGAATGGTCTTTTTGTGAGTCTGTCTCTCTCATGAGTTAGTTCCCCTAGGCAGGGACTGTCACTTACGCTTAATAATAATCTCTAGCATTCACTATGTCCTATGTACCCCGCTGGCAGCTTTACAAGGGTTCTCACCAACCCTAAGGGGTAGGTATAATGCCCGTGCTGCTGAGGGAGTGAGGCCCAGGGAAGTGCAGTGGTTTCCCCACCTCGTTAACAAGTGGTGGTCAGGACTCAAGCCCAGGTAGTCCGACTCCCGAGCCATGCTTACCACCACTCCTCCCTCCTGCCTCTCCTACTCCTCACACAGCTTCATGGCTGTCCTCCAGGAGCTGCTGGGAGGGTAGTTGGGAGAGGCTTCAACCCCAGGGTGGTACCTCTTGGCCATAAAGGACCAGAGATGCCTGTTAATATGTGCAAAAGGCAGGTACCTATGGTCTCGCTTAACTTCGCAGAGCTCACAGCAAATGTTCTAAAACAAAGCATTTAACAGCCCTCAGATGTGAAAGTGCTGCTCCAATTCCTTCCTCTCAGCCCTTTCTGCTACATTTTAGCCTCTTCCCAGTTCTCTGGTCCTTGGTGGACACGGTTGTTCCCACAATATCCCTCACCAGTGGAACCTGGACCTTGTGTTCCCTGGGCTCTGACACTGCCGACTCCTGAGGACAGCGGCCTCTCTATTTGTTTAATTTATTGGTGGTCACTGTTCACAGGCAGGCCCTGTACGCCAGTCACTGCCTCTACCCTGTCCCATTGGCAGGAGTGAGCAGAGCAGGCACACGCACCCAGCGCTGAGGTGTGCTTCTCACCTGACTGCGCTGACCACCAGACCAGTCGTGGTCTATCGGAACCTCGCCCCCCACCTTGCCCCTTTCCTCTTTATGACCAACACAGCCTCAGCCAGCACTGAGCGTCCTAGGAGACGTTTATTGGGTGGCATTCATTTGGCCCCTCCTTTCTACTCCCTGCAGGGTGGTGAAATAAAGCCAGCTCACCCCAGCCCTAGGGCTCCTTGCTAGCAGGGCAGTGGCTGAGAAGGGAGGATGAAGCTGTTTCCTGAGCTTTGATCACTGGGACATCAAAGGGCTGCAGAGGCAGGCTGTATGCAGGCGGAACGTGAGCCAGGTAGGCACCTACCAAAACGCCTTCAGGGCTGGCCTTGAGACCCTGACCGCCTCCCCCGTGACCTCTCTCCTGGCTAGCATAAGAGTCAGAGGTGCTGCAGAGCACTCTCAGCAAGGTCTGGGGTCCTTGTTTCAACCCCAGCACATCCCCTGGCTCACAGTGGGACCTCCTGGGCAAAGCTATTGTGAACCCTTGTTTCCCAGTCTATAAGATGGGGCTCATAAAATCTACCCTGCCCACCTCATGGTGAGAATCACAGGGATTATTTTTATGTGAAAGTGCTCTAGAAACTGTACAGTATGATGCAGATGTACAGAGCCACCATCACCAAAATGACTTTTGCTGCTAATGGCACCAGAGTGAAAAACAAAAGGGGATAATCATCATCATATGTACACTAACACCTAAGCAGTCTTACTATGCTCAAGGCACTCTTCCCATCCCTTTACCTATATTAACACATTTGATACTCCTAATGAATCTGTGAGTTAGGTCCTACTATGATCCCACGTTTCTGATGGGGAATTTGAGGCTTACTGTCACATCCAGTAAGTGGTAGGGGCAGGATTCGAACCTGAGAAGTCTTCATGGTCTCGGATTTAACCCCAATATTGTACATTTCCTCTCACACTTACTGTGAGGGGAAACGGCCACTGCAATACACGCTGGTGTCTGTGGGAAATGAGCCTTACCCAGCCTCCTGGCCAGACCAAAGTCGATGAGCTTGATCCTGGTGCCCGTCTTGTTGACACACATGATGTTCTCCGGCTTGAGGTCCAGGTGCACGATGCCCTGCTTGTGGATGTACTCCACCCCCTCCGAGATCTGCCGCATGTACTTGATGCACTCGCGCTCCGTCAGCTCGAAGTCCTCGTCAATGATGCGCTCAAACAGCTCACCTCCTGACACGCTGCGGGAACATGTGCACGGGGTGGTCAGGCCACAAGCTCACGGAGGCCAGGCTGGCAGGGAGTCTGGTCAGGGTAGGCTGGGGAGAAACTTGCAGGAAAGTCCAGGCAATGGGGGTGATGGGCACTTCCTGAATCCCCCACCCTTCCAACATGGAAGAAGGGTCAGGGCCTCCTGGTTTCCCATCAGGGAACCCTGCCCTGCACCCACTACTGGAGACTCAGGGAAGCATCTACGCTAGGCAGTTTCAGAGGTGGGTGTGAACAGAGAGATCCAGACATGATCTTCTTTTTTTTTTTTTTTTTTTTTTTTTTTTGAGACGGGGTCTCGTTCTGTCACCCAGGCTGGAGTGCAGTGGCCAGATCTCAGCTCACTGCAAGCTCCGCCTCCCGGGTTCACGCCATTCTCCTGCCTCAGCCTCCCGAGTAGCTGGGACTACAGGCGCCCGCCACCTCGCCCGGCTAGTTTTTTGTATTTTTTAGTAGAGACGGGGTTTCACCGGGTTAGCCAGGATGGTCTCAATCTCCTGACCTTGTGATCCACCCGTCTCGGCCTCCCAAAGTGCTGGGATTACAGGCTTGAGCCACCGCGCCCGGCCCAGACATGATCTTCTTAACAAAAAGAGTGACCTCTGAACAGTCTCTTTCCCTCGAATGACCACACATGGCTAAGGGAACATTCTTGTGCCCTAGTGTGTCTTTTAGTCACAGGGAACTCAAGTTCAAAATACTCACAGTTACCACAAGCATTTGTTTTGCATAGCCAGGAACGGAAAAATATCTTCAATCTTCAATAATAAGCCTCAGCAAATTTTCTAAAATTAGTTGGCTATAACCCATTATACCTACAGCTGTGACAGATCTGCTTACTCTGGCTAGGTCTATAGTATTGGTTTACTCCCTGAAGTCATAATTAACTGGTCTCCCCTGGACCTCTTCCTTGCCCCAGCTGTGTAATCCTTTCTACCTGGATAGGCTTTGGATCCTGGCTATGTCTAGTCAACTTGGCTTCTGCAGCCACAGGCATGCATCCTCTGCTAGGGACTGCCCCGGGGTCTCAGCCATCAGCATATCGCCCTTCAGTGCAAATGCACGGCCCGCCGCCTGAGTTGCACGAGTTGTCTCTGTTCCCCTGTCCTAGCCCTCTGACCCACCTTTCTTGGTCTCTGCTTAGCAAGTTTAAAGCATCTCTCTGGTAACTTATGCAGCACCCAGATATCAGTAAGCTCACTTTTCTTTTTTTCTTTTTCAATTTTTTTTTTTTTTTTTTTTTTGGTAGAGACAAGGAGTTCAAAGTTATGTTGACCTATGATCACACAACTGCGCTCATGCCTGGGTGACAGAGTATGACCCGGTCTCAAAAGCGAAAGAAAGGAAAGGAAGGAGGAGGGGAGGGGAGCCCCGGCTGGTCTGGAACTCCTGGCCTCCAGCGATTATCTCACCTCAGCCTCCCAAAGTGCTGGGATTACAGGCATAAGCCATCATGTCTGGCTTATAACCAACCTTCCTTCTTTCCTTCTTTCCTGCCTGCCTGCCTTCCTCTGTCCCTCCCTCCCTCCCTTCCCTCCCTCCTTCCCTCCTTCCCCCCTCCCCTTCCCTTCCTTTCCTTTCCTTCGTTTTTGAGACAGGGTCTTGCTCTGTCACCCAGGCTTGAGCGCAGTTCTGTGATCATAGCTCAACATAACTTTGAACTCCTGGGCTCAAGTCATCCTGTTGTCTCAGCCTCCCAAGTAGCTAGGACTATAGGTATGTGCCACCGCACCTGGCTTATTTTTTAAATGTTTTGTAGAGACAGGGTCTCACTCTGTCACCCAGGCATAAGCTCATGTTTCTACAGTGGTCTGTAGGTCCACCAGTTGAACAAGGCCGGGTGGGTTCTGGGCCTGTCCTCTTGCAAGGGTATTTCCTCTCCTACAAAGAGTCCTCATGAAGAGGAAAGGAGTTGAGTTTGAATCCTGCTGCTGCCTTTTATGAGCTGTGTAACATTGGGCAAGTTGCTTAACCTTTCTGAGTCCCAGTTTCCTTATCTATCCCTGCCTCATAGAGTTTTTAGGAACGTAGGAGCCTTTGTAAAGTATCATGCCTGACACATAGAAGGTGCTCAACACTTCTTACTTATTGTCTGATAAGCTGTGGTAGGCTAGGTGGATCTTGTCACTGACCCCTGCAGGACAGAGACAGGGATGCACTGTGGGGCCCAGCATACCACAGCCTCTGCCACATGACACACACACTCACTTCTGGAAGGGCTGAACTGGAGAAGGTCAGTCTGTGCCAGTGACAGTTGGAGGGAGCTAGAACTGACACTTTAAAACCCATCTGAGAAGGAGGTCCCCAAATGGCCAGCAGGTGGTGCTCTTGTCCTCATGCCCCCCATTTCTAGTGCTCTCTACCAGGGCTCCAAGTCAAACTCTCATCTACATTCTTAGGTCTCAGCCAGTTCTTAACATCTCGGTGCTTCATTTTCCTCATTTGTAAGATGCAGATTAAAAACAGCCCCACCTCACAGGGTGGCTCCAAAGACTAAATGAGTCAACACATGTAAAGTGCTTGGAAGTGTCTGGCACACAGTCAATGCTCAATATCAATGATCAGTTTTCTATGTAAAGAATCACTTGGGGCTCTTATTAAAAATACAAATTCCCAAGCTCTTCCTCTGGAGATTTTGATTTAGAAAGTCTTGGGAGAGATCTAGGGATCTATATTTGTAATAATTACTCCAGGTCATCTTATGATCAGATAAGTTTGAGAAATACTGGCTTACTCAACTACCACTCCTGGGAGGCCAGCTGAAATTCACACCCTCTGAAAAAGTCACTCCCCATTTCCTCACATGGAATGATCTTTCCCTCACTGGGCATCCATGGCCTTATGTCCACAGCCTTGTCTCTGCACTTTCTACGGCCTTATGTCCACGGCCTTGTCTCTGCACTTTCTACGGCCTTATGTCCACGGCCTTGTCTCTGCACTTTCCATGGCCTTATGTCCACGGCCTTGTCTCTACACTTTCCATGGCCTTATGTCCATGGCTTCGTCTCTGCACTTTCTGTGTCAAGTTGGCTTTGCCTTGAAGTTCTGAACACATCACAGGTGGCGGGCTCATCTCTAGACCCTTATTTGCCTCCAACTATATTTGGCACAGACAAGGTGCTCCAAAATGTTTACGTTTAAATTTTAAATATTCTGAAAAAGCAAGCAACCATTGTTTTCAATGCCCTTGCGAACATCTGAGGCAATGAGTGGTGGGAATCTGAGCCATGGAGATAATTCCTGATGCATTTCTGGAGGAAACCTATTCAATATAAATTCAAACAGGTTCAATCCTATTCAGACATAACATATTTTGAAAACTGTTCCTATGGTTCAACTTTCTAAGATGGAAGGGGCTAAACAGGCAGGATTAATGGTTCTGTGGGTTTCTTTTCAAATTACTCAACACTATGGGTGGAAAATATTGGTTTGATAGACAGAAATTGCCACCCACAGAAATGGGATGCCAAGGGCCAAGATTAGGCTTAATAAATTAATGGTGAGTGAGCGAATGACTAAATAAATAAGTGATCCCTAACCTAAGGAATCAGATTCATCCCCCAAACCCTAGAAAGCAAGAAGGAATGGTGCTATCAGGGGACTCGAGACCCTCTGCTCCTTGTCCCATGGCAGCCAGCTGGAACGTTCTTTGATAAATTTTGCTAATAGTAGCACAAACATGAGATTAGCCATGGATGACACAGCTTAAACTTCACATTGTCTTCAAAGCTCAGGGTCCCACCACCACCTGGAATGTCCCAAGCACTTCCAAAAGGACAAGCCCAAGTAGGTCAGGGGTCTGAAAGAACCACTGTGTCAGACCAACTGCTATATGGTGGGGGCTCATCCAGTAATCAGAAGTCGGAAAGGCTGAAGACACATTCATTACTATTTCCCACTAGATCTGAGGCAACTTAACTTAAGGCTGGGACCCTGGAATACATTTCCATTCTTCTATCCCCAGGCATCATCCTTCTTTTAATCTCAGTTTCTCCATCCAACAAGGGTAGCACATTGCACTGGTGAAAATCATCCTTTCCCTTCTCAGTGGTCAAGTCTTAGAGTGTTTAAGCTGGAAGGGATGTATAGATGGAGTATGAACCTGTTTCCTTCTTCTTTGGTTAACTGAATTCTTACCAAGTTCCTACTCTTGGCGACCTGGCCAAGGTCCCAAGTGCAGGCAAATCTTCTGGTGTCTGGGCATGGAAGACCTGCTCCTGTCCACGGGGGAGGCATGGGGTAGAGGGATGAAAGCCAGACCAGCTGAAGTTTTCTTACATTTTCTCTTTGCTTTTTCCATCCAGCTTGCCAACTTCCAATTCCAAGCTAAGTATGGTATTCTGCCCACTGGTGCTGCTGCCCAGCCTTCCCCAGGCCCTGTGACTCCTGCACCCTCTTAAGAACCTGCTCAAGGTTTAACTTCTAAAGATAGGACATTTCTCCACATGTCCTCACATGCCCACACTGCCTAGACTAAGCAACCTGTTCTAGAATAAATGTGAAAAGATGCAGCCCACGGGGCTATTGTGAGGGTATAAAGAATGAGGCCACAGACATGGGCTATGTATTTCCTGAAAATGGGCAGGAACGTTTGAATTTGGGGCTGCATGTAGATTTTAAGATATGAATGGAAATTCTTCACCACATCTTTTATGGTTCCACGAAATAGTAGAATTTTATAACCAAAAGGGGTGTCTTGAGATTGACTGTTCCAATCCAAGTACTTCTTTGTGCTGGTAGGATTTGACAATTGTAAAATCATGACTCAACAGTAGCAGAAACTGAGGCCAGGCTTCCTGAATACTAGGGAGGATTTGTTCCACAACACCTTGTTGGAAGTTAAATGCTCAAAAAGTACTTTTAAATGGAAAAAAACCAGGATACAAAAAAAGTCAATGTATCATACTACTAACAATAACTCCCCATTATAGAGTACTGTGCCCTATATGCATTATTGCATTGAATCCCACAGCGTTCATGAAGGCGGGCATCGTATCTACATTTATGGATAATAAAACTAGGGATTGGTACAATAGAATAACTTACTCAAGGTCAAATAACAAGTTAGAAGTAGAGCAGGGATTTGAAGTAAGGTTCATCTGACTCAAGCCTACACTCGTAACTACTATTGCCTTTCCTAAGGAACACATACCGAAAGGAAATACTTGTGTGCCAGAATGTTAATGGCATGAGGGGAGAGAAAAGACTAATACTCCACTCATATCTACAGCTTGGGGATGTCTTACTGGCTTCAACTTTCCTGGGAAAGAATTCCAAGATGCTGATAGAGCCCCCACCAAAGGACAGAGACCCCCAAAGTTGAGGATGAGCATTTCAAGGATGTGGAAAGCAATTTCACAATATCTCTAAAGATTTCAAATGTGCATACCCTTTAATCCAGCCCTCCCTCGCTTCTGGGAGTTTATCCTACAGATATTCACAGGCATGAGTGAAAAGATGTGGGTACAAGGTTACAAACAATGCTTGTTTGTAAAGGCAAAAGGCTGGAAATCACCCAATCCCAATCTCTTATCAAAAGAAGGCTGCTTAAATAAATTGTGATTTTCTACACAACGAAACCCCACAGAGCTGTGAGAATGAGGAAGCTCACTTGGTGGTGAGATGGGACTAACTCTCATACCAATTCGCTGAAAAACCAAAGTAGGCTGGGTGCGGTGGCTTACGCCTGTAATCCCAGCGCTTTGGGAGGCTGAGGCAGATGGATCGCTTGAGCCCAGGAGTTCGAGACCAGCCTGGCAACATGGTGAAACCCCATCTGTACAAAAATACAAAAATTAGTCGGGCAAGGTGGTGTGAGCCTGTGGTGAGGTGGGAGGATCGCTTGAACCTGGGAGGTAGAGGTTGTAATAAGCTGAGATGGCACCACTGCACTCCAGCCTCGGCGACAGAGTGAGACTCTGTCTCAAACAACAACAACAACAAACAAACCAAACCACACTAAAAAAGCAAGGTATATGATAGTGAGTATAAGAAGTTACTTTTTGTGTTAAAAGGCAAGAAAATAAGAATATATGTGTGTGTGTGTTTATACACTTATGTTTTCATAAAGAAACTTTGGAAGGATACAGATACAAGCCAATAAAACTGTCCGTTCGTGTTGGTGATGGTGGTGGTGTTTAGGAAAGGGTAAACAGGAATAATGGTGGAAATTAGACTTTTCACTGTGTATTTCCTACTATTTTTTGAGGTGATTGTAGCATATATTCTAAAAATTCAGATAAAAAAGGAAACTGTTAAGAATGCAGATGCTGTGGGGGATGCCTGGCTTGCTGACGCCAGTGTGCATGATTGTATGTGTGTGTGTGCGTGCGTGTGTGTGTACACATGCACCAGCAGCTCAGAGGTGAGGGAGGTGGAGGATTCAGGTGCAGAAGAAACAATGGATTCTGGGAAAGCCTTGGCTGGAGGTCATTTGATCCATCTCCCTGCCTTTGTACAACCCCACAGGGAAAGCACCACTCTTTAATGAGTGAGAAGTCAAAACCGTACCAACAAGAGTAGACCGGGGACATGCGGAGACACAGGAGGGGACTGAGGACCAGAGCGAGGCTTCCATCCTGGATTTTGAGCCCCAAGCCGGGGTGCCGCTTATCTTTCATGGGGAAGTCAGGAAGCCGCCCTGTCCCTCCCCTTTGATTCTAAACCAACTTCAGGTGAGAATGACCCTGAATGAAACCAAGAAGCCTAGGGGTAGCTTTGCCCCTTTCATGGGGAGATGAGGGCGAGAAAGGTGCCAGGGTCCTCAAAGATCTGCTGGTTTGTTTTGGAAATAAGCACAGGGCTGCAGCTGGGCTGGTGCTCAGAGGCTCAGCGCCAGCACTGTGCACAGACCTTCGGTTCTGTTTGGTCAGGCCTGGCTGTATGGCTGGTGAGCAGCTTACATATCACACTCCTGTCTGCAGTGCTTTCCATCTCGGGGCAGAGGTAGCTGGGGTAGGGCAGTAGGGGAGACACATTTGGGGGTTCCCTGCGGTGCCCAGGCTGCTGGCAGTGAGCCACTCACATCTCCAGGACCATGACGATGTTGGCCTTTTCTTCGAAGGCATCCACACACTGGACGAGCTTGGGGTGGTGGAGGCAGTTCATGATGCTGATCTCCTGCCGGATATTCTCTTTCTCTTTTGCTGAATATGCCTTGAAGAATTTCCCTGCCCAGATTTTTCGAGTTTTCTTTTCTACAAGTCGAAAGACCTGTCCAAATTTCCCACTGCAAATGAAAGGAGGAAGACAGAAAAGCCACATTTAGCCCAGCTTTCCACTCACTTGGGGTTGGCAAATTATGACCCATGGGATAGATCTGGCCCATCTCCTTTTATAAGTAAGGTGTTATTGGAGCACAGCCCTGCCTGGCTGTTTGCATGTTGTCTATGGCAGCTTTTGCGCTACAGTGGCAGAGCTAAGTAGTTGTGACAAAGACATATCTCCCATAAAAACTAAGACATAGGCCTTTATGAAAGGCCCAGACTCCTGCTCTAGAGCAATGAGGCACATTTGTTTTTTCTTATCTTTAAACATTTTTTTTGTAGAAATGGGGTCTCACTATGTTGCCCAGGCTTGAGGCCAGGAGTTTAAACTCCTGGCCTCAAGCAATCCTCCCACCTCAGCCTCCCAAAGTGCTGAGATTACAAGCGTGAGCCACCACACCTAGCCTTTGAAGCACACTTCTAATGTTGACAAACCCACTGTCAACCTTGGCTGACGGCATCTCTTCTCCTCCCTGTGGTGGAACCCATGAAGATGGGTGGAGACAGCCCTTCCCAAATGCAGAGAATTACTGAGCAGTTGCCTTCTTTCCTTCCACTCCCTACCACTGATCCCCTGGTGATGGCCCAGGCAGGGTCCTGCTTCCCACTGCTGAGAGAGGGGAGAGTGGGGCTCCTCTGTGATGGCACCGACTCCTTTCTGATACTGATACCCGGTTTGCATCACTCCTTCATTTCCCAGAAACCGCTGGAAATACAAATGGAGTCCCACTCCTTTCTCTCCCACCTCTTCTATTCCTCCAGGGACAGGGCTAGGGGCAGATGAACAGCTTGGCTCAGGATTGGGGTCTGAGCGCACTCTATCCTCCACGCCCCAGGGAGAAGCCAGAGTAAGCAGTGCGACCAAGTTCATGAGGGAGCTAGATGACTGCTGCGCATTTAATGGAGCACTAACGCAGGCATTGCTTTACAGTGAGCACCGATCAGCCTCCACTGACTTCTGTGGATCAAATGGAAGGGATACCAAAGATAACTGATCCAGTCCTCTCATTTTATTTTATTTTTAAAATTATTTTATTATTTTTTTTAAGTTCTGGGGTACATGTGTAGGATGTGTATGTTTGTTACATAGGTAAACGTGTGCCATGGTGGTTTGCTGCACCTAACACCCCACCACCTAGGTATTAGGCTGAACACGCATTAGCTCTTCTCCCTAATGTTCTGCTCCCCCCACCCCCCGCCCTCCCCTGACAGGCCCCAGTGAGTGTTGTTCCCCTCCCTGTGTCTCACTTTAGTCCTGGGCTCTGAACAGAGGCATGGAAAAGGAAGGACTTGCCCACAGCCTTTGCAGAGCTGGGACAGTGCAGGACCGCATGGGCAACTCTGCAGAGAGTCCTGGGTGAGTGATGCTTTCATGGGTCCTGCAGGACTCTCAGTCTGGGGAGGAGGCAGGGCCCAGGGAGCAACAGGAAGCTGAGGCACTGAATCTAACTGTGAGACCCACACCACCCCTCACCCTGGGAGCCCAGAGGCAACTTCCCATTCCACTTACGATCCTAATCTCTCTTCGATGTCGTAGACGTCAGATACTTTTTGTTCAGTATTGATTGTCACCGTCCGATAATCAACCTCAGGCTCCTTCTCATCTGTGGGGCACGGGTCAGGGTTGGTGTGAGCCTCAGATGCCCCCACTCAGCTCCCTCCACCCCAAGAGACTGACCTAAGGACAGGGGCTGCACTCACCATCGTCTGAAACCTCCACTTCATCCTTTGGCTCTGGGAGGGCACAAGGAAGGACGGAGAAGACACAGGTGATTAGTACTGAAGGCTCACTGAGAATAAGATGTGCTGGGGGCCTTGCCAGGCCTCAGCATCCCTAGGCAGAAGACTACCAGGCCCAGAGCTCTGGGCATCCCCTGGGGCTGGTCAGTCCACACAGCAAATAGGGCCTGATGCAGAATGGCAGGTGCCAGCCTCCTCCCTCCACTCAGCTCCACTTCTCCACCAGGTCTCCCCTCCGTCCCATCCTCTCTAGCCTCATGGTCCCCAGATATAGCCTTCTCCACTTTCATCCAACCCTTCCTGACTTTCAGAACCTATACACAACTGTGACAGTCTCTTTCTCCCCTGGCTCAGAAGTCAGCAACTGCTAATTGCTTCTAGTGTCAAATCCATGTAGCCATTTGTTGAACATTGTTGATGGCATCCCAGCACTGGACCAAGCATCTTGAATATCAGTTATTGTGGGCATTCAAAACATATTACACAGAAGGCATGGTCTCTCCTTTCTTATAGCTTGTAATTTAGTTCAAGAGGCAAAAACATATATACTTGAAGTAACAATTTACAAAGTGTATCATAATCACGCACATTTTTTATTTTTATTTATTTATTTATTTTTTTTGAGACGGAGTCTCGCTCTGCCGCCCAGGCTGGAGTGCAATGGCGCGATCTCGGCTCACTGCAAGCTCCGCCTCCCGGGTTTACACCATTCTCCTGCCTCAGCCTCCTGAGTAGCTGGGACTACAGGCGCCCGCCACGTCTCCCGGCTAGTTGGTTCAAAGTAAATACACAACAGAGGAGGGTGACACAAAATGGGGCAATTGTAAGTGACAGCAATTATTCTTGGAAGAAATGCCTTTGAGTTGTGTCTTAGAGGAAATTATGGAATACAACAAGGGGGTGAGTAACGTCACACAAATGAAACCAACAGGTATTTGTGAGGCAGGCGGGGAGGGACACAGTCACGCCAGCTGCTCCCATGGCTGTGTCAGGAGGGAAGAGGGGTCTGGGGAACAGGAGGGGGTCCCCGGAACAGGGGGGCGTCCAGCAGAGCACACCCACTTCAGAGCTCCAGGCCTTCCTTTGCCTTGATACAGGTTTGTTTGTTGACAATCGAGCCACCTGACCTTGGCTGACTGCCTTTCCCTTCCTGGGCCTTGGTTTCCCCATCTGTAAGAGGAAGGGTTGCACCTGATGTCTCTGGCCCTGGCTAGCTCTGGATACCATGCTTCGTCTTGTGCTGTGTGCTCCTCAGCCATCGTCTGGGCTGTGTCTCGGCTGACAGCTGGACAACGAATGGGAGGTTTCCCAAGGAAGCAAAACAAAGACAGGAGAGAAAGCATAGAGGGAGGAAAAGGATTTTTAAAGTGTGAGTGTGTGTGTGTGAGAGAGATAGTGTGTAAGGGTGGGCATATGAGTGTGAGTGTGGGTGTGCCTGTGTGAGTGTGTGAGTGTGAATGGGAGTGTGTGTTTAGAGTTCTTAAGATGCCGCTGACAAAGCTTAGTTTTTTTAAAAAAATGAAACTAAACATGAATGGGGTTGGGAAGTATGTTATAATCACAGAAAGGAAATTGCCATGGAAAAATAAAAAAGGATGAGATAGACAGGGATATGCAGATAGAGTCTAGCTGAAGGATCAGAGGTGGGTTTCACAGTTACTGTCAGGATGTGGGTGTGGGCCTAACTGATCAACATTCCTAAATCTGCATGCTGGAGAGTGAAGAGTGGCATTGTCCGATTCACAGGTGGAAAGGATGACCTGAGAGCAATGCAACTAGAAGCCAGGAACGGAGTTAGTATTCAGGAGAATCTGATCATTCTACCTTCTAGGGTGGTGAGCCCTAAAGTACACAGTTAAAACCCAAGACAGAAAGAGCAGCTCCTCAATCTACTGCTCGGGCTGTCAGATGCTGTCACAGGGCAAAGTGTGCATGGGCCCCAAACAGGGGTTAGTACTGGGTAGCTGTTGAGAGCGCCCTGGGTGCTTGCCCCGGAGCTCTGGCTGCTGGCAGTCAGAAAGCCACGGTGGAGCTGGAGGTGGCATGCAAGGCCACTGAAGGGAAGGGCTACATCTTAAGACAATCAGAAAAGTGAGGCCTCTGAGGTTGGGAAAGAAGTCTACAGTGGACACAACTTTAAAGAGAATCACACAATTGCCAAGGGTGAGATGAGGGTTTCGGACTTTTCAACTCATGACAACTGCACCTTGGGAGAACCATTTGGTGTTCTACCTCACACAGGAGGAAGGCTGGAGGGATGTGGAACTCACACATGAGAGGTACCGCTAGAATAATAAGTATGTTCAACAGACATTTAGGTTAGTTCGGTGATGGTATTACAAACAGGGTTTTAACAGAAGCACAAATATTGGAGTCAATGAGTGAGGGGACACCAGGTGGACCAGTCACTGGACTAGGTCTTCGACACGGAATCATCCTATTTACTGTCAGGGAGGCCCCTGTCTTGACCTGTGGTGCTGCTGCCTGATATAGTGGTTCACCCGTTGAGGCATCCTTTATTTCTTATTCCTGTGCCACATTTTCCTGGCGTGGCATGGAGACCAGTGTATTCCGAGCAGCAGAGTGAGAGGGAAAGGAGAGGGCAGCTTTCCTGGCCCGGTGTCAGGAGGAGCAGTCTTGCCAATGGCCCAGCAGGAGGGGCCTTTCCCTGCGTGCCTTGAAGGGAGTATCCAGTCCTAGAGCTGGCCCCTGCCTGTCACTGTGAGTCCAGGTAGACAGTCACAGTGCTAGCCTCTGGCCTCACTCATGAGTCCACATCCACGCCTCACCTTCGCCTCTCACCCCAGCGGTCTGTGGCAGGTCTGATTCTCCTGCTAATGCTCTGGGGGAAGGACCTAGATCATTCTCAAGGAATTCCAGCCCCTCTTTCTAGTGCACTGTGTTCCTTTATGCTGCAGGAAACTCGGATCAAGACTCCGGACTAAGCCAGGAGCAATGGCAAGTGCCTGTAGTCCCAGCTATTCGGGAGGCTGAGGCGGGAGGAATGCTTGAGCCTAGGAGTTCAAGTCCAGCCTGTGCAATAGCGTGAGACCTGATCTCTTAAAAAAAGATAAAGATTCCAGGCTGCTACATCCCCTTCTGCTTTTCACTTCTTGTCCTGTCTCTCTTCTATTTGAGGGGCAAAATGACCACAAGGGGAGGATGAGAGAGAAGTAGAGGAAAGACCACAGTTCAACTAGTGGAGCTCTTGGTGCATAAAGCGTTGTTGAGAAAGGTGAACTCGTTTCCGTCTTTCCACGAGGGAAGGGGCTAAAATTGTAGCAGAAGGGTCTTCCACTGAACTTAAAAAAGAAAAAAAATCTGTTCCGAATGAGCTATGAGATCCATGAGCTAAGTGGAAGGCTATTTAGAGGATAGTTCTGAGATATTTCTGCAAACAGATGAGAGTCTCGTTACCCTGGAGTGTTTGGGAGAGGGTCAGCTGAGTGCTCAGGACCCTCACACGGCACAAGTCCAGTCAGTCCCCCGGGCAGAGAATTGTCCCTTCCCGCAGCCAAGGACTGTTGCACACCCAGAGAACACTAGAGGGCACCCAAGCCCTGGAGACGGCCTCTGAGGCCAGGGCGTAGCTGCAGCTTGGGATAGGAGCGGTACAGACTTTATATATTGAACTATCCTGGGGGTTGCAAGGAGGCCCCAGTTCTGCAAGAAGCATCAGTCACAGTAGTTGTTTTGCTAACAATTATACAGACTAGAACAAATTGGGGTTAGGAGCAGGGATGGAGTGGATTTGAGTGACAGCAGGATTCGAGGGGGAGTACAGTTGAAGACCTGGCTGGGCTGGGAGGGGGCGGGGCCGTGGTAAGGTGCTGGCTCTGTGCACTTGGGTTTGGGAGTGCAGTGTCAATTCAGGGACCCTAGTCTTAGGAGTGGCTCCAGCACAGAGAAGCCACTGGAGCTCCATGGGGAACCCATGCTTTGTCCCCCACTGTATCCCCAGTGCCTATGGCAGTGCCTAGAACACAGGAGGGGCACAGAACACATGGTGAATGAATGTGAGGTGAGGGCTAGGGTACAAACAGGGATGCAAATGAGGCAAGAGGACGAAGTAGAAGAGCGAGAGGCAGGAGTGGCGGTGGCTGTGGTGGTAGTGGTGAAGGTCAGAGCCAACATTAGCTGGGCTTCGTGGAGTGTGGGTTAATCAGCACTGCCTTTTCAAAATGATTACAGGTGTGAGCCACCACGCCCGGCCTCTTATCCTAAATTTACAATGTCCTTTTCCTGTTCTTCACACAAAACTTCTTGAAATAATATTCCGTGCTTCTGGCCTCTCTTTCTTCCATTTATTCCTTAACCAGGGCAACCGTCTTTTCACTCAGTGGAAACTCTACAGACTGATCACAAATATCACTATCAACCAAAGGACTAGATCCGAAGACCCTCTGAGTCCTCATCTCCTTCATCTTTATTTAGCATTGGATGCAGTTTATGAAGCCCTCTTTGCAACTTCTCCCTCCCCTGTTTCTTTGAGACTCCAGCCTCCTCTTGGTTCTCTCCCCTCTCAGTCCTTTCTCCTGGTACTGCAAGCTCCTTCCTCATGGTATTGGTATTGACTTTCTCTACCACACTCTCTGTAACCTTATCAATGCCCATGGTTTCAATTATTAATTAAATAGTAAAGACTTCCAAGCCTGCAGCACTAGCTTAAACCTTTCTCCTGGGCTCTAGACCCAATGTCTGAGGACACCTTCCCTTGGCTATCCCTCAGATGCCTCAACTCAGCAGGGCTGAAACCACAGCTCCCCTCTCCTCCCAGACTCCCTGTTATGTAACCTCCAAGTCTCTCAAGTCAGGAACGTGGAAGGCAGCCTGACCTCTTCCCTCAGTCTAACCAAAGGAACACAAGCTTCAGGACAGACAGCTCTGAGTTCAAGCATCAGCTCGCCAATGACAAGCTCTGTGACTTTGGGCAAGTAGCTTCTCCCCTCTAAATCTCATTTCCCCTATCTGTAAAATGAGGGTAATAACAGTATCTGCTGCATTGGGCTATTGAGATTGGATGAAACGATGCATATAAAGTGATTAACACATTGTAAGCTTAGAGTAAGTGCTCAATACATGTTAGCCATGGTGAATTATAACAATAAACCTCTAGCTGGCTCTTGAATTTGTGTTCAGTTACCCCAGCCAGGAACTGTAAGTCATCTTAGAATCTTTCAGTTCTCTTCCTCAACTCTCTATGCAAAAAGTCCTCAAGTATGGTCAATTCTACCTCCCGAGGCTTGAAGTTCATGCCCTTTTCATCCCTCTCCTGGACTGTCATCCCAGAGGCCCATCTGGTATGGCTGACTGCAGTCTCATCTCCTCTGACCCACCCGCCACTCCAGTGCTTCTCAAACGTTCGTGTGCCTCTGAATCCCCTAAGGAGTGGATCATTTTCAGTCAAGGCCCAGAAGGGCCTGGGGGATCTGCTTGCTAAGAAGCTTCCAGGATGCTAAGACTGCTGGTCCACAACTGCACTGTGAACAGCAAAGCCCTGCTCTTTCCCTAGTTCTCCAAAAACCAGATCTAATCTTCCTGATCCTCTGCCTGAGAATTTTTGATGAACTTCACAACTTCACCTAAAATGCCCTTTTAGCCTTACTTCCTCCTGTTCTATCTCACACAACATATGCCTTGGCCACACACGAGCATCTGAAAATGCCACACACTGCCATTGCTTTGTAACCTTTGCTCATGCTGTTTCCTCTTGTAGAGTGCCTTTCCTTATATTTCGTGCCTTTTAGAATCCTATCCCACTTTCCAAGACTTAGATTAAGTGTTACCTTCTCCAGAAAGCCTTCCTTGGTCTCCAGGGAAAAATGCTCCATGCATTCTGCTATGTCCCCTTGGCTCTTTGTTTACCCAGCTATAATACCATGCATCCCTTCTCATTATAGTTAGCCATACACACCTCTGTTCCCCTAGATCTTAAGCTCCATGTCTTATCTTTGTGTCCTAAGAATCCGACACCAAGTAGACACTCAACTATGGATACAAGAGGAGGAGAGAAGGGGTGGAAGGTGGAAGAGGAACGTGAGGCCTACTTGAACTCCTGGTGTGCCGCTGAGTTACACACCATCGCCCGCTGGTGGCAGCATGCCACAACTGCTGGTTCAATGTTTTTTGAAATGTCCAAAGTATTAATACTTTTGAAGAATGGCTCAACATCACTGTCTTGGAAACCAAGACCCCAAAAGACCCTGCCAGTCATCATTAATGTTTCCTCAGTTCCTCTTCACCCCTTTCAGTACAGTCTTTACATACACAAGGTCAGTCATACATATTTATTTCAAGCCACTGATGAAGTGAAGGCAGCCTACCTTCAGGTTTCTCTCCTACCGTTGTGAGTTCAGACTCCTGGCTTGGCTCACTGGTTCCATACACGTTGATTGCACGTACACGGAACTTATACTCATGGTCAGGCAGCAGGTCCTGAACGTTGAAAGAGGTGCTGCGGCATGTGGCTAGTTCCTTCCACGTCTTGTTGGCTGAGTCCCAGATCTCGATGCTGTAGGACTGCACGGCACTGCCCCCATCGTACGAGGAGCCGTACCAGGACAGGGTCAGTGAGGAGCTCCGAATGTCAGAGGCACAAGGTGTGCCAGCTGGGGGGTCTGGCTTATCTGGGGATAGAGAAGCACAACATCACCCACACTTTCCAGAACTGCAGGCAAAGGAAGTTTTTGAATTACCTGTGTCACTGGGGAAAGGCAGCCTAGAGAACTCACTCTGAAGTCCCTGGTCCTGCGTCTCTTTCCCTCATCCGCATATCACAGTTAGAGCTACGTACAAATCCACCTGTGCCGAAAGCCCCATGTATAACTATTTGCTCCAAAAAAGGTGCCCCTCCTTTTTATTGCTAGTTTTCCAGTCTACATGCAAGTCATGATTTCCTGTACTTTGCTCAAGTCATAAACATATTTGTCAGAGTAAACAGATCTAGGAGACTGCCAAGAAGGCGTGGACTATTTCCCACCGAAAACATGTTTTGAGAGAGAGACAGTTCAGCTTGAGTGTGTGTGTCTGTCCTTCAGGCCCTTGGCCAATGACCTGTGACATAACTAGGGGTCTGCCTCCACTTTCTCTGGGTCTTGAGAAATGCCTGCCCCAGCAAGGGGCGGTATAGCACAATGTTTCTGTTCTGAAGTCAGACAGATTCAGGTTTGAACACGGATCTGTCCCCACATGGTAGCTGTTAATTGCCCTGTGCCTCAGTTTCCCCATCTGTAAAATGTGAATAACAGCACTTGCATCACAGGTGGTTGTGAGAAATTCTTAGAAGAGTGGCTGGCTTGACTAGTCATTACTGTCAAGATTATTGTAGGAGTTTATTTCTAACTTTATATACTTAAAAATTACTCCTACCCTACCTCTTTTATTCTCAGAGGGCTGTTGAGATATAAATAATTTCAAAAGCAAACCACAATAGCAAATCACAGCCATCCCTGACTAATGGACAGAAAATGAGCTGAGGATACAAATAAGAAGTGGCCCTTTTGGCTGGCTGCCTTCTCATTCAGATGACCTGGCCTCAGAACTAGCAGTGCTGCCAACTTCAAGTCAAATCATGGTAGCCAATACTTTAATGAGGCTCTTGAGTTTTGCTGATTTTATTAGTTGCTTATCTGAGCAAAACTCTCCTATTTTTCAGATTTAGTTTTTGCAGATGGTTGGTTAGCTACAGATATCTGTGTTCATTAACCCTTCATCTCCCCCAATGCTTTTTGAGTTCATGAAGCCTCACAAACTAGCAACTGAAACCATGCTTTTAAGCTATGTCAGTCCCAGCAAATTTGAAACTGGTTTGTCTGTCTGACTTTCTCATTCAGAGAATGGTGCCAATATGTTCCTACCTCTTAGGGTTTTTGCAAGCGTCAAGTCAGCAAACATAAAGTACTTGACCGCTACTCTCCCACCCCCAGCAAGGCAGGAAGGCCAAAGGCAATTTCTGCAAATGACCCTGTGTATATGGAGAAGAAAAATCTGCATGTGTATACATGTATATACATATATACTCATACTCATATTCATTCTTGTCCCCTCTCCCAGCCCTGCTGATCCACATTCCAGCTCAGAATGTGCTGCCTAGAAACTGTCTATCCCCAGTAACCAAAGCCCTGGGAATGATTCTGGGATTGTGACAGAGCCACTTCCCAGTGCTGCCAGTCATGCCAGAGGCCTCCTGTGAAAGTGAACCACTTTCGCTGGCTGTTTAATATGTTCTCTTAGAAAAACTGTTTGTTCTGAGAGATATATTGGCCTTTTTTGAAACATTTCTGGTTTTGGCTAAGATGTTTATTACTCTAAACTCTCTTAAAGACAAGTGGTTCAAGTCCTCTCAAGACCCAGCTAAGGAAGTAAAAAAGCCTAAAGAGGGATGGAAGACAGACCCACTACTCCTCCCAGAGAAGGCTGCTTGGAAACCATGTGATTGGCCACGGCTGGAGTCGTGTGGGTTTATAAATGAATGCACTCTGCCAACTGATCTTCCTTTTGCTTTGGTCAAGAAAAGAAAACTGAGAAATGGGTGTTGCAGAAGAGTACCCTACCCTGTTACAGATTTGTACCCTACCCTGTTAACAGATGTCTCTTGGCTGAAAATGAGAACCTATACATAACACATGTGATACATAAGACTTGTCACACAAGAGAAGATGCAAAATTCGGGTAGAGGGACTTTAATTCCAAGTGAACCTCCAACACTTTTAAGAAATTTGCTACCAAATTAAGGAGTTCAAAAAAGACCCAAGTCAGAAGTCCTACGAGATTGGAGGCCTCCCACCCCTCCACCTGCCTTTAGGGCTGTGGGCTGCACTTAATGCTTTCTGTTCTTTCTAAGCTATGAGCCCCATGCAGTGGCTGAACTAGTGAGGGATGAAAACCCTCAGAAAAGAACAGATGTCCTTAGAACAGGGTGCTCCTGTGAGCCTGTCCTCCACAGCGACACACTCAGACTGGGAGGGAGACCCTGGGCATCTCTGGGCGAGGGAGACTCCACATTTCCTCTGAATTCTCCCAGGGCTCCCTGGAGGCTTGATTAACAGACTAGGAAACTCAGCTGAGTCTAAGACAAGAGTCTCCAATGGCACCAGCTCCAGGATTTTCTCCTCAGCAAATGTTCTAATTCCCAGGAAAACGGAGGATCCCGTCCTACAGCTTCCCACTAGAGTAACTGCCCTCGAGGTCTCTTGGTACTCGCTTATTTGAAGATGACCAGTGGCTGTGCCTAGCCCCACCTGGATGTCCCTTCCCTGGGACTTCAGCAGCTGCTGGAAGGACCCCCAAGGTTCATCTACCTGGATAATCCTAGCCCTTGAGAAATGGGTCCTCAGCAGCTAAGGCATTTTTCTTACCAAGAAAACCCAGTAGTCAGTGGCAGAGCCAAAAGGAGATTCCAAAAAGCCTCCGGACCCTCACTCCAGGGCTCAGGACCTTCCAGGCTATCAGGCAGAATGAGCTCAAGAAGGCATCTCGCTTAAGCCTGAGCTGAGCATTAAGATGGGAAATCATGCAAGTTCCAAACTCAGCATTTGGGGATTATTGGGTATTTGGGGTTCTCTCTACTTTGTTTTTCTCCTTTAAAGATGTGAAAAGAGACCTGCTTTTCTCGCGCTGGGTGAGTGACCTTAAGGAATCCATCTGGGTGTGCTGCTCACTGCCCCCTCCCTCACTCCCTGCAGGCCAAGACCAGGGGCGCATGCACAGGAAGAGGCTCTGAGCATCGCAAATTCCTGGGCTGCCTTTTAAAATATAACAATAATAAGTCTCCGAAATAGCTAAACATCACTCATTTAAGCTAACAGAGGGGAAGGCTAGTTTTTTTATCGTTTGAAAAATGGGAGTCAGAGATGATCTGAAAAGAAAGTGTTCCTTTAAAGAATATACAATAAGAGAAGTTTGCTGCTAACAAGGAGGAGTTGTATTAAACTGGCCTTATTTAGCTGGTCTGTAAAGGCATGAAGACTGTCTGGAGCAGGCCAAGTGATTCCTGTTTTACCTCATGTATGTTTTACATCTGCTTAATAAACCCTGATCAGAGAATACAGAGATGCCCCTGGAGATGCACAGGTAAATCTGAGCTTCATCTAGGTTTACTTTGAACTAATTCTAAGTGCATGGGCTCTGAATGAATGTGGCTTTGCTGTGTCCATCAATGTGAGTCCTATTTTATTGAGCAATTCTATTCTTAGCTCTTTGAGGGGGAGGCAGACAGAAAGCCTCGGTTCTCCTCCATTCCATTCCCCTCCCAGGACGGCACTTAACATGCTGCTCCTGCCAGCTGGCGGACAGCCACGCCAATGGCCCTGTCAGCACTGGCCGCAGAGAATAAGAAACTAAACCATAAAAGGCCAGAACTGCAGCCCGCGCAGTGGTGATCGGAGGAGGGGAGTGCGTGGCACCGCGCAGGAGCTGGGCATCGTGGGGGCTGGGGGAGGGACGGCTGAGTACAGAAAAGCAGTTCAAAGAAGCTGACCCCAAAGTTGCTTAAGGAGGAGCAGATAAGAGAGAACATCAAAGAAAAGTCTGAACTGATGCTTGCTGATAGGACAGGAGTATAGGGCCAAATCAGTGCTTCAGAACAGATCTAAATGTACCAGCAAACTGGATCACTAGCACCAAGCCTCCACAGGTTCCTGACTGCTTGGGAGGAAATTATTCAAATAAGCACCTGGAGTCACCAAAAACAGACAGAGTGAGAAAAGCGTTGTTCTTCTCCTTTAGAGATGAAAAACCCATTCCCTGACCCCTTTGTACACCAGTCTTCCCCAGTCTGAAACTTCTAACCGAAAGAAACAAAAGAATGGGGGTCAGAGGAAGGAAGACAAAGGGAAGAGAGGGGACACGGGACAGGATGACAGACACTGAGAAATGGCTGAAACAGAACACAGGGTAAAGAAACAAGGCCAGGGAGAGAAACAGAGCAAGAGAGAAGGTAAAGAGGAATATGGACAACTGGGGGTGGGGAGTGGATGCTCAGTCCTCTGTGAATTCCCTCTCTCGGGTCCCCCGAGACAATCTTCCAGGGGGCTTCACAGTACTTCCTGTCTGGGGAGTTGGGCCAGGGCGTGGAACCTGTGGTCTGTTCTGGTAGCTGGCATGGGCGCAGCTCACTGGCCACCTCATTTGTCTTCCCAGCTCTGTATTACTTTGACCTTTATCCTTATATCTTCCTTATTCACCTGGTTGGACAGGACTTCTTCTTCCCCAACTTCTTAGGGGCTGGAGGAAAGTGCTGCAGGGCTTCCTAAGGCTCAGCATGAGAAAAACGGAGGTACAGACATCAACAACTCCATGGCATGTGGACAGCTTCCCAAAAGGCTTGCATGTCCCTCTCAAGATGAATTTTATAGCCAGAGTGTTCCTTTCCCTTTTGGGACATTCTGTACCTACTTCACACTCCCATGAGTGGCACTGGAGGACAAGTGTTTGAAAGTTTAGAGCTAGTTCCCACTTAACCCCTGACGCACTATGTTACTTTGTTCAGATTAGTCCTCAGTTTCTCCTGCGTAAGGCTGGGAAACATCAGCCCTGTCCATCCTAGTCCTAAGGTGAGGGTACGAAATGAAGATGGGGAGAAAAACTGCTTGAGAACTAAGTCAGGGAATCACAGAATGTCAGAGAACAAAGCCAAGGAATCACACGCCACCAGAGAACAGAGGTGAGGAACCATAGAATGTCAGAGAACAGAGTCGAGGAATCAGAATGTCAGAGAACAGAATTGGGAAATCATAGAATGTCAGAGCTATAAGAGACCTGAAGAGTCAACGTCTCCAATTTCTAACTTCATGTCTAGATACCTCCATAAGAGAGATTCCAGGGGAAGACTTCTAACCACCGTAGCCACACAAGCCCCGTTACCAACAGATCCTTTTGTTCTGTGTGCCCACGTGTGTGTGCACCAGGAACACACAGGAAAGGCTAGTTTGCAGGAAGTTAAGGTTGGGATCAGCACACACAGCTGAGAGTTTTGCACACTGCATAAAAGGGACCTAGTGGGGGCATCTGGGCCAACCTGTCCTCCCCAAGGCCAGGTCATGAGCTCTGGGGTGAGGCTGGGGGTGTTGTACCCTTTTCACTCTGCCCAGCAAGACCCCTTTTTCTAATTTTCACAAATATACCCTGTAAGGTTGAAAGCCAAGGACAAATGGAAAACCCGCTCGGGTCTCGTGCATATATCAATAAATACCAGGTCAAAGGCTTTCACACGCACAATATATGAAGGCCCACAATGCATGAGGCATAAAGTCTACTCTCTATCTGTCTGCTCCTCTGCCTGCTCATTATTCCGCCGTCCCAAGCACCTGCCACAGGGGGAACAACTGTAGCAGAACATGACAACTGTGGGAGACTGGGTAGAAAACTCTCTTGATGCTCCAGGACAAAGCTGACCAGGGTACGAAGACAGTGGTAAAGAAGGAGAGGAAAAGTGAACTTGAGAATCAGTCTGGAGATAGACCCCACTCAATTGTGGGATGAAGGAGGTGATAAGGAAAAGCAAGTGGAGTCAGGGTTGGGGGGTCATGGTGACCTCAGAACAGTCCCTGCAGACTAATGGGGTGTGGGGGTGAGACCACAGGAAGCTGGAGGGTGCTGGGAGGTGAAGAAGCAGAAATGCAGTAGAGACTCACCCTTGTCAGAGAGAGAACGTAGGGTGGCGAGAGTGAGAGAGAACATTACAGGAGATATTCGTGCCTGTGCATCTGGCTAAGATGGCGAGATTTACGGGCTGCTGGGAGGAGCCAGGAAAGAGGAAGAGGTTGAAGAGAGAAGTAGGGATGGTGGAGTCCCCAAGGGCCTGGGGTCTAGAGCACAGGAGAAGGGAGCAGCCTTCGGTGGGCCCAAGGTGGGCCATCCCCAGAGCCTAGAGGGTGGAGTCAGGATGGGGACAGATAGAGACACCTGTGGTGTGGGGGCCAAGAAGGTGATCAAGTTTATGCCTCATGTCTCGCATTTCTCAAAGAAGCTAGATGTCAAGGTCTGAGGGCGGGGAACTCCAGGAACAGCTATCACAGAGAGGTGTTAATAGAGACAGGGAAAAGGATTTCTGCCTAGCCTTGGCCTCTCTGCTGAGCCTGGAGGTCAGCAGGCTCTAGGAGGGAGTCTGTAGGTTGCCATGATCTTCTTTCTGTGGTGCCTCATAAATCAGGCACAGGAGTGGTGAGAGAGAACAGGTGACAAAGTCCTGAGGCCCACGTATCTTGCCTGGGGGCTCCCTGCCTTCCCCTTGCCCCAAGCTCCATGCCACCCAGCCACCAGACTCACCCACGACAGTGAGGTTGACCTGGGCCTGCCTGCTGCCCAGCTTGTTCTCCACCAGCAGTGTGTAGCAGCCACAGTGCTCCTGGCGCGCGGCCAGGATGGTGAGCTTGCTGCCATTCTCGCTGTTCTCCACCTTCATGTGCTCGCTCTCCTGGATCTAAGGGTGGAGGATGGAGCAGGTGCTCGAGCCTTGGGCCCTTGGGCTAGGAAAGGAAGGGGGCTCTTCCCCATTCCCTACTTCCTGAAGGATGCAGTTGGACAAGCTGTGGGGGGCTCGGTCTAGTCTGGACTCTGCGCTTCCCCCTGAGGCCCCTTCTCTCCTGCATCCAGAGCCCAGCTTCCCTGAGGGTGCCAGGTCTGTGGTGGGCAAAGAGGGTGTGGAGCAGGGGCAGGATGGATGAACGAGCTGAGCACTCACTGCTCCCAGAAGTATCCTGGTCTCCCTCTACCTCTCTGGAATGGGATGATAGGAGAACTCATCTCAGCAGTCATTCACAAGGTCCACTCCAGCGGGTTCTAACCTCTTCTGTGCTGTCCAATGCTGTAGCCACTAGTCACATGTGGCTATTTAAATTTTAACTAGTTAAGTGGAAACAACCCAGATGTCCATCAACTAATGAACAAATAAAATATGGTCTGTCCTGACAATGGAATATTTATTATTAATTCATTGAAAGGAATGAAGTACTGATTCATGCTACAACATGAATGAGCCCTGAAAAGAGTATGTTAAGTAAAAAAAAAAAAAAAGAGAAAGCTACATGAGAGGATGACATACTATATGATTCCATTGATATGAAACGTCCAGAGTATGCAAATTCTTAAATACTGAGAGTAGATTAGTGGCTGTCAGGGCCTGGGGAAAGGGGAGGAATGTCTGCTAATGGGTCTGGGGTTTCTTACTGGGATGATGAAAGTATTCTAGAATTAGATAATGGCGATGCTTGCACGACCTTGTGAATCTACTGAAAACCACTGAATTGTACACTTTAAAAGGGTGAATTTTATGGTATATGAATTATATCTTAACAAAGCTGCTATAACAATTGTTAACTAATTAAAATTAAATATTCAGTTCCTCAGTTGCCCTGGCCACATTTCAAGTGCTCAAGAGCCACATATATATGGCTGGTGGCTGCCATATTGGATAGCACAGAGATAATACTTTCTTCATGGCAGAAAGTTCTGAGGGACAGAGCTGGGACTTGGCTAACCGTCTCTGAAAAGTGATGAGATTCCATCTTATTTCAGACAACAGTAGTCCAGATGTCGCTCAGGGCAAACATACTCTGGGATTCATGCTCTGCAAAGGCGAGCTTCTTATTTCCATCTTTTGAGACCAGCCTTACTTTCCTCCCTGTTAGTACTAAGTGTTCATCTCTGGGCCTAGGAGAATTTGAGTGGTTTTAAAACAGAGCAACAGAGGGCTCAGAATAAGTCTTCACAACTTCCCGCTCCTGTGCCAACCCACCATTCCAGGGTCTCTGCTGATCATGCGTACAGACACGCACTACCACCGTAGGATTGGTGGAGCTGCTGGGCTCCCCAAGTCCTTTCAAAGCTGGTTGTCCAGAAATTCAAACGTTTTTCCATAGGAACCATTATGATAAATTGTAGCTAGATTTCCGGGTCAGTCAGACACGATTCCATTTATCATACAATTCTTCTATCCAAATACTCACATTTGCTTTTATCCCTTCAGCATGTGACAAGTTTAAGCAGTTATGACAGACAGGAATCAGCGGGCTGACACAGAATCACAGCAAGCTCATGGAGTCTAAGGGTCATCTTGGGTCACTGGCTCGACTCTCCTGACTCTGAATAGGATTCTAGACTGTGCTATCAAATCAGATGAGGGCCATGGATGGTTTCTACTTTTCCCCTCACACTTTTCTCTATTACACAAATTGCCTACAAAGGCAGGAATTATTGGTAGATTCAGAAGCAAAGGTTAGCAAGAACTCAGGTTTGGCAGGTGAGCGATGGTAGGGGAGCGGCCTCTCCTATTTCTAAAGCTATGAAGAGTAAGGCCATTTCCAGCATGGCATTTCTCATCCCTTTCGGTCCAAAGGCTGTGCGGGTTGTTCCCAGCACCCCCAATGTCCACCCCATCCCGTCACTGACCTGCTTTCGGAACTTCATCCAGGTACAGGTGATGGGCTGGGTGCCTGTCACTTTACCAAACAGCTCCACTGACTCTCCGGCGCGTACCTTCTGGTCCTCAGGGAACTGGATGATCTGAGGGGGCATTGCTGAGGGAGGACAGGGAGAAAGTAAGTGAGGCGGAAGGGTCTCAGGCATTCTGATCACATTTGATGCCATTGTCCACAGTGGTCTGTTGGCTTCTCTCTTGGCTTCCAGAACCTTCAAGGTAAGACTGAGGGGCAGTGATCCTGCTGCAGGACATCCAAGTTCATGGACCTGCTAGGTTTGCTCCCCTCTTCATTCTGATTCCCTCAGAAGTGACCCACACGACTTACATGGTATGATTCTCCATTTATTGGTTGTACTGGAATTTGTGTCTTACCCTAATTTTTTGAATTGAGGTCCTAACTCACCTATGAATTAAGCAGCACCTTGCCTTCTAACCTCCAGGTCACCCTGGCTGGCAGGCTTGATTCAAGTCCTCAAGTGTCATCCAGTGGAAAACAGACAAGGGCTCCATAGAACAAGGACACACAGAGCCAGGCACAAAATAGCCCCGAAGGGGTCATGTGCACAAGGGAAGAGCAGGGGATGGATGGCAGGGCAGAATTCAAAGAAGGAGCAGGCAGCAGAGTTGCTAGTCCTGTGTGATGCCTTCAACATGGGAAGCAGAAGGAAAGACAAAGCTGTGGAATGGGACCAGGAGCCAGGCTGTGCAGAGGCTCTCCACGAGCAAACAGCCTGAAAAATGCACAGGTGGAACTGAGGGTGGGGGTGGGGTTGCAGTGGGGTATCTCCTGGGATCACATACCCAGGTGTCAGTCTAGCAAGGTAAAGGCAAAACCCCCATGGCAGATGACTTCTTTGCCCCCAGATAGTGCCGTGACCAATTACCTGCCTTCGGAGGTGTCTTGGGGGCAGGTTTCTTTTTCACAGTTGCATCACCTGGAACAAAGAAGTCCATAAGTTATTTCCTGTAGTTCTGTTTCTTCACAAAGCTCCTGATCCTAGGAAGATGCAGTCTTGTACACTGACCCCTCATCCAGGGAGGACTCTTATTTGAACATGTCTTTTCAGGCTGAGCACAGTGGCTCAGCACTTTGGAAGGTCGAGGCGGGTAGATCACTTGAGGTCAGGAGTTTGAGACCAGCCTGGCCAGTGTGGTGAAACCCCATCTCTACTAAAAATACAAAAAAATTAGCTGGGCGTGGTTGTGTGCACCTGTAATCTCAGCTACCCAGGAAGCTGAGGCAGGAGAATCACTTGAACCTGGGAGGCAGAGGCTCTTCTGAGCAGAGATTGCACCACTGCACTCTGGCCTGGGTGACAGAGTGAGACTCTGTCTCAAAATAAATAAATAAATAAATAAATAAATAAATAAATAAATAAAGTAAATGAATATGTCTTTTGAGAGATCACCTTGCTCTTTCATACAGCCAACCTCACGGACAAAAAAGAGTATCAGTTCTCAGGGACCTATGAAAGGGTCCCTGAAGCCTCCAATGAGGTTTAAAAACTCCCCAAAATGCTTATGCTCCCAGAGCCCTTTTCGAAGATGATAATGCCACACTCATTAACCACTCTCTCACCCTAACTTTCAGGAAACTCAGAAAGGAAATTATGTCATGTCAGATAAACCAACTAAAATTAGCCTTTGGTGTGGATCCAAGGGTCTCAAGCTTCCTTTGGGTCACAGACTGTGGACTGGTGGCTTTCATTTTTTAAAATGTTTGTTGGATGGATGAATGGATGAATGAATAAATGGTCTCCTCCCTTCTTACTCCTACTTCCTCCAAATAACTCAAATGAGAAAAATGACTCAAACAGAAAAGTTATGCAGCACAAACCTATTCACTTGGCTAAATCACAGTATAGCGCATGTGCAAGAACATCTTGAGCTGTCGTCACGGCTTGTTTCATATTTCTTCCATGTCTTTGCTCAAAAGCCATCTAACCTATCTATCCAAATGAAATGAAAACCTACAGGCACACAAATACCTGGACGCGAATATTTGCAGGGGCCTTATTCATAATTGCCAAAAACTAGAAGGTATCCAAATGGATGAACTGTGGTACATTGGTGCCACCAATGAAAAGGAACAAACTACTGATACACAGAACATGGACGAATCTCAATGATTTATCTTTTTCTTCTGCTCAGAGAAGCCAAATTCAAAAGGTCACATACTGTATGATTCCATTTATATGACATTCTAGAAAAGGCAGAATTAGAGGAATGGAGAACAGATTAATGAATGGTTGCCAGAGGTGGGGTGGGGGAGGGGTGGGCTGCAAAGGGGCACAGGGAAATGTTTTGTGGTGACAGAACCAGATCTTGACCATGCTGAGAGTCACATGATTATATTAATTTATCAAGACTCACGGAACTGTGCACTAAAGAGGGTGAAGTTCACTGCAGGGAAATTATACCTTAACATAAAAAATGAGGAAAAGCCACCAGTGAGATCTTCCCTAACCACCCCCTACAAACGGCAGGCCTGCCCCCAGGAGCCCTCATCCTTCTCATCTTGCTTTAGGTCCCCCACCCCCCACCCCACGGCACTTATCACCATGTGAAAAACTATATCTTCACTTATTTATTTACTGTCTGCCCTTCTCCTCCCCCTAAACTGTGAGCTTTCTGAGGGCAGGGAGTTTTTTGGTTCACTGCTGTGTACCAATGTGCCTGGCACGCAGTAGGCACTCAGTAATGATTTGTTGAATGAATGAGTGGGCTAATATTAACAACTATTCATCCAGATAGCTTCACCTCTGCAGATGAAGGGGAAGTGGTGTCATTGGCTTGGATATGGGTTGTCCTGTGACCACAGACAAGTTGGTAACTGGTGGAACTTGTTATGCATTTCCACAAGGGGACGGGTGCTCCTGCCCACTGAATGCCCCAGGAGGACTGCGTGAGGCAGCAGTCCCTGACAGGAGCACACTGAGATCATGGAGCGGATGGCTGCCGGCTGTGTGGTTAAGCCCAGGGTGAGAGCTTCCACCAAGTTCACTCTGGCTCGTTGTCATATTGATCCATCCGTCCATCTCCAAAAAGTTACTCAGGGCCTACTGTGTGCCAGGCAAATGCCAATCAGGATACACAACTAACCTGGGTACTGAGGAGGAAACCAAACAATATAAGAAATCAGGCCTCAGGGTCTTAAATGTCAAGGTATGTGGTCCACAGGAAAGAGGAAAGGCTTTTTTTTCTTTTTCTTTTGCCATAAAGGACATTTATAGGATAACTGGCAACATCTGAATAAGGTCAATAAATTAGATGATAGTATTGGATTAGTGTTAATTTAATGTTTTGATCATCAAACTGTGGCTTTATAAGAGATTGTTCTTGTTTTTAGGAAATACACACTTAAGTATTTAGGTGCAGAGGGTATTCTATGTGCAAATTACTTTCAAACTGTTCATAGTATATACGTATATATATGTGTATATATGTATATATATGTGTGTATATATACTTGTATATATGTGTGGAGAAGTAGAAGGAAGAGAGAAATGGAAAAAGAGAGGGAGAGAAAGAATACATGAAAAAACAAGGCCAGGTGTGTTGGCTCACACCTGTAATCTCAGCACTTTGGGAGGCTGAGGTGGGTGGATCACCTGAAGTCAGAAGTTTGAGACCAGCCTGACCAACATGACAAAACCCCATCTCTACTAAAAATACAAAAATTAGCCAGGTGTGGTGGCATATGCCTGTAATCCCAGCCACTCAGGAGGCTGAGGCAGGAGAATTGCTTGAACTCGGGAGGCAGAGGCTGCAATGAGCTGAGATCATGCTACCGCACTCCAGCCTGGGTGACAGAGCGAGACTCCATCTCAAAAAAATAAAAAGCAAACATAGTAAAATGTTAACCTTTGAGGAATCTAGATGAAGGGTATATACAATAATTTTTCATGCTATTTTTACAATGTTTTCTGTGAGTCTCAAATTATTTCAAGATAAATTACATAGAAAGTTATAAAAAAGATGTGTTATTCAGTCAACATGATGTGGCTGTTTGAATGGAAAAAGAACACTGTTGGTGGAGGAGATGGTTAGTTAGAAGGCTAAAAGATAGGATGTAAGATGGACCTGAAGGCTAGGGAAGGTCTGAACTGGAGAAAGGGGAGAACCCACAGGTCAGGAACAGACAGTAGCTCAGAGGTGAGAATCAGGGTGATGTTTGCAGGAGGCTGGCAGAGCACAGGGCTGATATTGGACAGCAGGGGTATGAGGATAGTGGACACTCTAAATTAAACAAAATTAAGGTGAGGCATAGTGGTTCAGCCTGTAAGCCCAGCGCTTTGGGAGGCCGAGGTGGCAAGATCACTTGAGGCCAGGAGTTCGAGACTAACCTGGGCAACACGGCAAGACCCTGTCTCTATAAAAAACAATAAAAACAGCCAGGTATGGTGGTGCATGCCTGTAGTCTCAGTTAGTTGGGAGGGATTGCTTGAGCCCAAGAGTTCGAGGTTACAGTAGCTATGATTTTGCCACTGCAATCCAGCCTGGGTGAAAAGCGAGACCTTATCTCAGAAAAAAAGAAAGAAAATTAAAAATTTGGTTCCTTGGTTGCACTAGTCACATTTCAAGTTCTCAATAACCATATGTGGTTAGTAGCTATCACATTGTGTTGATGTGGGACATTTCTTTCATCACAGAGAGTTGAGCTGAGGCTTTGTCCTGAGTGAACAGCGAGTCCTCACTCAAACAGCAGTCGGGCTGGGCTAGAGGTCCCTGATAGGCCTTTCCAGCTCTTGGGGGACAGATCCAATTAGGAGGCTATTGCCATACCTTGGAAGTCACTGATCAAGATCCATGCAGAAAAGAAGATGCAAATGAGAGGCAGAGGAAAGTTAAAAGAATTTAAGGGGCTAAACAAGAGGGAGGTACACAGATTACTTTGAGATTTCTTGCATAGATACACGTGGAAAGTCATACTGAAGGAATATAGAATTAGGAGTACCAGACTAATCTGTTTGAATCTGTTTGTAGGTTAGAAGCCCAGGATCAGAATTCCAGAGGGAGGCTGGTGGAGACTGGAAGTGAAAGATTCCAGAATTAAAGAAGCCATTAGAATGGAAACCATGAAGATGGGCCATTTCCTTGGGGAAAGAGAGTGCAATGAAAGATGAGTGGAGGCCAGGGTTCGATCCCAGGTGTGTCCACAGTAAAGAAGCTGAGACATGGGAGAGGGCTGTGGAAGGACCCTGAGAGCAGGAGTGTTGCAACAAGCAAGGGTAGAGGAGGACAGATGCTGGGAAGAGTGCCAGGTGTGCCCAGCATGGAGTGAGAGATGGTGATGCTGGAGAGGCCAGGTTCCATGGGACAGCATGGTCCAAAGTCACCCCAGAGGAGATTCTTGAGTAAACAGTGGGGAATGAAATAGTCAACGATGCTGGAGGTGAAAGGACAAAGAGAAACAAGGAAACAAGAGGGAATATGAAGCTCAGGTTTCTTCTGAGGTGAGAAAAGAGAGAAGATGACAAGGTGGAAAGTAATGGCTGGGGCACAGTGGAGAGGGAGAGCCCAAAGATGCTAGAGGGAAGAGCATGGGGAGCCAAATCCTTTGGTGGGGGAGACCAGATGCGATATGGGATGCCTGTGACTGGCTGAGCCACAAAGGCCCTGCCCCTCTTCGTCCAGGACTGTTGGGAAGAGAGAGGCCCTCCAGGGAAGAAGAGAGGGCTTCTACTGGAGCCCAGATCTGATCTCTGGAGAGAGGAGGCCATCTGCTCAGAGGAGCTACGTGGAGGGCTGTTGTCATGGGCTGCATTGTGTCTCCTCAAATTCACATGTTGAAGCCCTAACCCTTGGTACCTCAGAATGTGACCGTATTTAGAAATAGGGCCTTAAAAGAGGTAATTAAATTAAAATGAGTCCATTAGGGTGGGCCATAGTCCAATTTGACTGGTGTCCTTATAAGAAGAGATTAGGAAGAAGAGAGAGAGAGAAAGGAGCGAGAGAGAAAGATGGAGGAAGGGAGAAGGAGAGAGGAGAGCGAGAGAGACCAGACAAACGCACACACAGAGAAAAGACCATGTGAGGACACAGGGGAAAGATTGCCATTTTCAAGCAGAAACCTCGATCTTGGACTTCTAGCCTAGAGCTGTGAGAATCAATTTCTGTGGTTAAGCCACCCAGTCTGCCATGCTTTAAGTCAGCCCTGGAAGACTAATATAGCTGTGGATGGGCATCACCAGTGGGTGGGCACCAGAGGGTGTGGGAAGGAGGTTGATAGTCCCTGGGGTGAAGAGCTAGGAGCGCAACATGAAATCAGGGGACTCCAAAGTCCTGCCCCATACTTGGTGGCTCTGGGTAAACCCATTTGACTGGAAGTGAAGCCCTAACTAATCTTTCAGTGTCATAGTTAAATAGGATTGAAGGCCAAATTTTTATGTTTGTTCTGTAAATTTGGAGCTACCATTATTTGAATTGGTTAGCATTTGAAGCTGGCTTGGTTCCTATCAGTAAAAACAATTTTAAGTGTTAACAATGTTTTATATCTTATTCTGTACATATTTTATACGACCATCTGCTGAAATCCACTAATTGTGTACTAGGCTTATAGGCAGAAAACACCTGATTGTAAAACCCGGTTTCTCAGAGGGAGCGTTTCACTTGGTTCTTATCCCAATCAAATACAGCAGGGAGCATCATAATGTCTCCATTTTATGAAAAAGGAGATGGCATCTCATAAAAGTCTGGTGACTTGCTGGGTTCATAAAACCAGATGTTCTGGAGCTGGAAATGGGACCCAAGCCTCCTGCCAGCCAGGATATGGAATAAATAAAATTTGTTGTGGAATTAAGCTACATTATAAAGAAAGTATAGCATACAGTGCATGTTTTTTTTTTCTTTCTCTTTCTTTCTTTTTTTTTTTTTTTGACACAAGGTCTTGCTGTGTCGCCCAGGATGAGTGCAGTGGCATGATCACAGCTCACTGTAGCCTCAACCTGCTGGGCTAAAGTGATCCTCCCATCTCAGCACTCACCCAGCTAATTTTTTGTAGAGAGTCACTATGTTGCCCAGGCTGGTCTCAAACTCCTGAGCTCAAGTGAGCTCCCACCTCGGCCTTCCAAAGTGCTGGGATTACAGGCGTGATGGTGAGTGAGCCACCATGCTCAGCCTAAGTGCATGCTCTAACATCAGCCCCTCCCCCCACCATCCCCCTCTCTGAAACAAACAGATCCCCAGAGGACTTCTCTGTCCTTTGGGGCAAGTTTGGCCCCTTCAGCTATGTGGTACACCACCCTGTTGGCCAGTTCAGCCTTACACTAACCTGAGAGCTCTCATGTAGCACCTGTGCTTCTTCTCCCCAGTCCAGGTCCTCAGAAGAGGGGACATTCTGCTTGTCCAGATGCCCAAACTCACAGTACTCCTTGGCTCACGAACTAGTTTCCTCTCCTCTGGAGTCACTCTTATTATCTTATTATTCCTGTCAGCCCTTTGTCTCTCATCCCCTTCTCTGACACCATAAACTTTACGTACTAGCCAGTCAGAGAGGAACATCCTAGAAGGAAAATAAAACCCAAGCACCTCTGCAAACTCCATAGTGGCTGCTGGCCACGGGACAGGCAGGGAGGGCAGAGCATGCCCTACTCAGGCTGCCCCTCTGAGGAGGGGCTCAGCCATCTCCTTTAGGCAGTCAGCTCAGGCAACACCTTCCTGGGAGAGCACTGCCCCGGGGTACTGTGCTCCCCGCTGCCCTTTGAGCTCCTCTTTCCATCCCCTATTCTCTTGCCTCCATTTCCCCTGAAGCCACACCTCTCTCCTGAGCCCGTACCAATACATCCAACTACCTGACCATCATCTCCCAGGGAGATGCCAAACACGTACTGCCAGCCCACCATGTGCAAAGCCAAATCCAAGACCTTTTCCTCACACCTGCTCCTTGTCCCCATTTCTCCCAAGGCCCCCTCCCTGCCCATATCCCCTGACTAATGCCTGTTGACTACACCAACTGAGCACCTCCTCAGTCTGCCAATTTCTACCTTCCCACCATCAGCACTGTGGTCCCAACTGCATCACCTCCTAGGCTTCTGGTCCCCTGTCCCCCATCACATCTGTCACACTGTGGCCAAAGTGATCTTTCTCAAATGCAAATATGATGTCACTTCACTGCCCGAATCTGTTCAGTGGCTGCCCACTGCCACTCAGGATCAAATTCAACTCGTCTTATGAGGTCTTTGAGCTCTGTCCCTGGCTTTCATCCCCAACTTTCTTGCTGGCTTTCCCAAGAGGGGACAACTTTCATCACACCCTCGACACTCAATATTAGTGGTTCTCAAAATTTAGCCTACATTATGATTGCCTGGAAAACTTAATAAAAACACACATTCTTGGCTTCCAGGTGCTGGTGCTGCTACTGCTGCTGGTCCCTGCACCTTCCTTTGGGAAGTACTGCTCTGTAATCTACATGGAATGTCTTTCAGTTTCTGCAACACCAGGCTCTTGCCTTCGCTCCTTTGCACATGCTGGGCCCTCTTCTCTTGGATGGTTCTTGCACATTCTTTGGGCAGGTCCCAGCTCAAGTACCACTAATGCCCCGCTGGGTTCATGGCCCTCTGAGGTAGCTCCGTCACAGCATTCATCAGGCACTGCTATTTCAGAAACCTGTCCCCAACATACACACTATGGCAAGCTTCTGGGGACAGGGATAGGATCTACCTTCTGTATCTGCAGTGCCCTAGCATAGTACCTGGCACATGCCTGATAAATGGCCATAAAGGAATGAGTGAAACCCTTAAGGATTTCTGTTAACCTGGGAATTCCCAAGGAACATTCTTCCCCAGCCCTGGGCACTGATGCTGAGAAATACAGCCCTGGGGCTTGAATTTTTACATAACTTTCTATTAAAAGGATCAGTTTCTGCTGTCGCATCTTGGATCAAAACTGCCAGGTGCTGAGCCTTCCACTCTAGATAGAAGATTGATATTAGAGGAAGTGAAATAGCCCAATAAAAACATGAGTCAAAATATTGGATCTGGAAGGCTCCTGGGAAACCTGGAGCAGGGGTGGGGAGGCCAGCCTCCTAATTGTCCAGTTAATCTGTTCCAGCCGACCCAAGCCCTAACCGTCCTGGGCGGGAGGGGGGGAAAAGGAGGTCAGTAACCCACGGAAGTTTCCAGATGCTCAGTCTGAAAGCACCTGAATGCCTCACTCTCAAACATGGAAAATCAGCAGGGCAGAGAGACCAGAGCGAACGTTCGCAAGATAGGTGCAGAGCCTGAAGGTGGGTCTCACAGAGTCAAAAGGTCTGAGATTATGGAAAGCAAAGGAGAATTAGGGAACTAGCCCTACCAGCCTTGGGTATAGGGAGGTCCCTGGATGTCTGCCTCTCTGGGGACATTTCCCTTTTTAGGTAGGTAGTTAAAAATAGACATCAAATCCTTCACAATTCCCAAAATCAGCATGAACTTTCTGCCAAAGGCTCCTGAAAAGGACTCGGGCTGGGTTGAGCGTGGAGCGAGCACCCACCCCATAAGGCTGTATGGGAGCAGGGAGGAGGTGGGGGCACCTGAGGACGGAAGGCTGAGTCCTACCACACTGGCCCTGGGTGACCTGACCCACTCCCCCACTGTACACACTGGCCCCATCCAGTACATCCTTACAGATATGTGGAGGAATATTGGTCATTTTCCCAGAATTAACATCTCTGGGCAAATTTCTTGCTCACCTTCCTCAAAGCAAGGACTGTCACACAAGAAGATTCCAAAGAAACAGCGCTCCTCTGATTACTGCAAACATCCATTCCCAAACCCCCAGGACGCAGAGCATCAGGACGGTTATGAAAGAGGTGTGCTGGGCCAGGGGTGCCAGCATTGCTCGCTGGGTACCCTCCAGGTCCCCACTCTGGCCATTTCACTGGCTTATGGGAGACACTGGGAGAGTTGGGGAAGGAGTTGGGAGGAGTAGTGGGTGGAAGTCATAGAGTCACATACCTGTGGGTGGGAGTGTGCTAGGTAGGCACTATTCCTCCTCCCAGACCCACACTTTGGTTGGGAGTAACTGGGAGTTGGTGCCAGCTTTCAGAAACATTCATGGAAATAGCCCAGTCTCTCCCCCAGGGCCCCACATCTTTCACTGTCAGGCAAGTCTTGATGCCAAATCCCAACCTCTCTTCCACCTTTTGAATCCCATCAGGATTGAACATTCCCCATGACCTGCAGCGGAATGTTTAAAAAAAAGATTTGATCCTGGGGAAATCTTGCATGGAAACTGGATACAGTTTTTAATATCCAGAGATGCTTTCAAATTGACACAACTTTCCATTTTAGAGGCAGACACATATGGGAGGTCTAGGCAAAGATATCTGAGAGTCTCATAATCTGGGATGTTCCAAAGTGACTGATGTCAGAGATGAAGCTCAGACCAAGGCCAGGCATGGACTACAAAGGGATGTTCCATCGGCATCATCCCCAGTGACAGAACCACAGTGGAGGCAGGGACCCTTGGAGCATGGGAACTTATGAACTGGTTTGAAAAATCAAATATTTATTATAAACCTACTGAGGGACCAGCTACTAAAGTTTTGGAGATGAACAGGACCCGGTTAATGTCTTCAAGTTGTAAAAGCCCCACATGGATGCCCATTTATGTCTCTTCTGAAAGACCATCAATTTATGCAGACTGCTAGGAGGAATTCCTAGAGTCTAGTATCAAACTGGCATCACCTCATGTGCATTTCCTAAGGCCACTTCTTAAGCCCCATCAATGCCTCCTTCACACAGCCAGCATGCTTGTCTCCCCTCACACAAAATTCCCAAGAACTCCCCTGGCCATTTGGGCCCCCTCCAGCTGGGACTCCCCTAAACCTGTATGCTTAAGACCTCTTTCCCTCAGGACACCTTTGCTGCTGTGTGACCTAAACTATGCTTGCTGTAGCTTTGGACTCCTTCACACTTCAGATGATATGATGGAGAGTTTTTAATCTTAAGTGAACTGTGTCACTCAAAAGCTTTCCATCCAATGGGCTGATGCTGATGTCAGAGTCGGGAAAGGCCTGGAGTCAGCTGGAGAAACTCCCCATTTAACTGGCAAGGAAGCCCAGGTCCAGAGGAATGAAGGGCTTTGACCAAGGCCACATATTTAATTACTGGGAGAACCAAGACCTTCGTCTCCTGCTTTCTACCTCATTGGCTTTCTTGCTGTGTCTTGTGCCTGAGTGTTGCCCCAGAACTGAGCATAGTAAGTTGACACCCGGAGTCTGACAGGAGTATCTCTGTCTCCCCATGCCCTGCTCAAGCTTAGACGGAAGACTGTGGGGTGTTTCTTCCCTGGGCCTGTGAACTTCTTTCCTGTTCCATCTCCAAAGGGAGGAGAGGACCCACTCTGGGCTGGAGAAGTACACGAAGTGTTTTAGGAGTGTTATTATTAAATATTCAACAGGAGAAAAAGATAGCCATAAAGAACATTATTGGAACAACTGACAATAAATGTAGACTGTGAATCAATTAGACAACAGTATTGGTTCAATGACAAATTTACTCTTTGATTTTGATTTCAATAGTTGCATTTTAGTTATGTTCTTAGGACAACAGAATAATTAGAAGTCAAGGGCATGATGTCTCCAATTTGGCCTAAAATGGTAGGTACCTATCTCTATCTAAATGAATAAATAAATGAATATATATATAGAGAGAATGACAAAACAGTGAAACAAAATGTAAACAACTGGTGACTCTAAATAAAGAGCATACAAGAGTTCCTTGTACTATTGTTGCAATGTTTCTGTAAATTTGAAATTATATCAAAATAGGTATAAAAAATTCCCATCAAGAGGCACACAGCAAACACTGAGAGGTCTCAAGGTCCAGGGAGGCAAGCTGGCTGCAGCTCTCCTTCCCCCAGCTTTAGTGGCAGCCTAAAGCCAGTCCTATCAGCCAGTCCTCCTGCCACCTGCAATGAGCCAGGGGACATACAGCCAAGCCACATGTGGACAGCACAGAGTATGTCCTGAGACTGCAGCCAGGCCCGGGTGTAGTGGCCAGAACGTAGGTCAGGGTTGGCACTACAGTTCCACACCTTACTAGCTGTGAGACCCTGGACAGGGCAGTTTAGTTCTCTGAGGCTCTGTTTAGCTCATCCCTAAAATGGGAACAGCTATTTATAGCGCAGTTGAGTGAGACTTGGCTGAAGTGACACAGATCGAGCTCCTGAGATGATCCCAGTGCACAGGCACTCGGTAGACTCTGATTTTATTCAGCCTGCAGCTGTCCTGAGACAGGTGCCCTCACAATCTTCACTCCAGCATCTGGGTGGCTCCTCCCTGTCTGCCTCCTCCCCATCTGATGTTACCATTTTCTCTCCAGTCAAACCACATAAACCGCATTCCTCTCCTTCATAACCTGACCCTGTTTTCCTCATCCCAAAATCCTCCCAAGCTGCTCCCACCTCCCCCCTGCACTTGTGAGTCGGTGTCTGGCAGGTTAACTTGTACTTCTGTCCGCTTTCTCTCACCCTGTCCTTGCTTGGGTTGGGGTGGATGCCCTTGGCTTTTCCCTCATGCTCCTCAGTGCTCAGCAGGGAGGGAGGTGTGCAGAAGAGGGACCTGGTCACCATCTGTTTGATGAGAAAATCACTCAGCCTCACCTCAGGAAAGATGGATTTCCCTCTTAGACTAGGTACTTCTCAGCCCTTGACACAGATGAACACACACACACACAGCCAGATCGCTCATGGAATCAGAGGTGTCTGGGACTGGGGATGGCAAAGCTAAGAGAAAAAGGCAGGTTGCAGAGGTGTACAGACTGTGTGGTTCCATCTCTGTGAGGCAAAAACGCAATTGATGTACTTGTGCATGTATATAAAAATGCATGGAAAAAAGTCATTGAGGATTTTTGGGGCTTGAGTAGAACTGGTGGTAGATGAAAGAGGACTTTCACGTTATACATAGTATATTTCTATATTGTTTAAAATGCTTAAATAAGAATGTGTGCATATATAATGCATATAATTAATAAACTAAGAATTATCCTCCAAAGGGAGAAAAGAACGGGTGCAGACCTAAAAGACATCTTCACTTTCCATCTCTGGGCAGCCGCCATCTCAGGACGCTCCAGAAACAAACCCCAGGGTGTCTCTCAGGCCCCCAGGGTACCGGCTTCTGAAGGACAAGAGGGCAGGGGTGCAAGCAGGTGGAGGGCAGCTGCAGCCAGCCTGGCACTGCTCTCAGTGCTGGGGCGGCAGGTTTGGGGTGACGGGGGTGGGGGGCGGGGCGGTGGGCCAGCAAAGGGGTTCAAAGTGGCCATGACTTTGGAGTGTGTGGAGATACACACTGCCGTTCTTTCAGGGGCAAGATGTCTGAAATTCCAACATGGGGGCTCTGCACACAGAGTGAGATCCAAGTGGCGTCTACTGGAGTTAATCCAGTTGTGAATGTGTGTTTTCTGCAGAGATGAAGCACTTGCTGCCAGCCTGCTGCTCCCCTACTAACTCGGATGGAGCTTCACTCCCTGCTTCCAGCCTCCCCACCACAGGGTGCCTTGCTCTGCTCTCTGGGCAACGTGATACTCTGAGGATGCTGATGTGAGGGTCCCCGAGGCGGGTCCACACTTAACAGAGGCAGCAGGGGAGACCCCCTTCTGCTTCTCAAGACCCACAGTGTGGGCACCAGGCTTCTCCGTGGAACAGCTGGTTTCCAGCTTGACTGCACATGGGGTGACCTGGAGCTTGAACAAATACTGAGGCCTGACACCCACCCCTGAGATTCTGATGTAATTGGTCTGGGGGCAGGGGAAGCCTGCGTGGCAGTGGTTTAAAAGCTCCGCAAGTGAATATAACATGCAGCCAGGGGTGCGAGCCGCTGCTCCAGACTCGGACAGTGACAACTTGCATGGTGTTTCCACAGCCTTCTGTTCTCAGGGCAGACAGCCCAACTCCTGCTCTGCTCATCGTCTCAAGCTTGTTTTCCTCCTCCACAGTTTGGCTCTGACCCCATCTCACCTCCTCAAAGGCTCATTGGAGTGGGTGTGCTGGAGCTGAGGGCTGGAGGCCGCCCACCAGATCAACCCCTGCACTGCAGCTTCTGCACCCAGAAGTGGGGGACAGCCATGCCATAGCCCCAGTTCACAGCCCCTGGTGCCCTTCCTAGATTCTCTATCTCTTCTGCTCACGGTTTTCCATACCAAGTATAGCACGGGCCCAAGGAATATTTTTGGAAGATAAAATTATTAACCCATTCTCACTAGGTTTTTCTTGGTATTATGTATGCATTCCCAACAACTTATTAAATGTCCATTCTTGATATTCTCAGGCTATCTACCTTGATTAAGTGTCAATGAGAAATTAATTCCAATTTCGCTGTCCCAACATACTGAAGGCTGCGTTCCCCCAACAGCCTGGCTGGGGTATGTTTGAGGAACCCAAGTTCATCATTAGGAAGGTAAGAATAAAACAAAGTCACAAACACTGCGTTGTAATGGAAGAAGACTGTAGTCTGAATTAATCAGGCTCAATTACTTTTCTCTATCAGTAGGGGCAATTAGGAGCTTATCTTGTTTTCTGTTTGTTTGTTTTAAAACACAGCATGTGCTGGGGATGTTCAAACGACTCTGCACCCTCTGTTGAAACTGTAGGTTTCAAAGGATAGTTCTGCTGTCAAAATTAGATTAAAAATTATAAGGGCAGCCGGGGTGACACTGTGACTTTTGAGGCCCTTCTGCCTTTATAGCCCCCTCCTCCACCAAAAAAAAGGTACATAGATTTAATTATATATCAAGTATTATATTTGAATTATGTAAATTACTTTATAACTGCATGGGTATAAAGATGAATATATTCATGTTATGAATTAAAACATTGTCTTTGACTTAAAAGTTTACTTTTTTCTTCTAATTTTATAAGCTATTACAGCATTTGGCAGGCCTGTAAAAGCATTGTGGACCCTACGCATGGTGCCTAATGGATGTGTGGGCTCTGGGGAAGCTGAGATCCAAAAAGAGGAAGGTAGCTGTCTATGGTCACGGAGAGTCTCCTTTCTCTCTCGGCTTCTTATACCACACCGTGATTTGCCTTCCATGAGCAAGGCACAGCATGTGTCATTCTGAAAGGTAATCGCTTGAACAGACTCTGTACAATGGAGGAGGGAGGATGAGACCCAGACACGTCTCCGTGACACTGGGAAGGAGGGAGTGGAGGAGCCAGGTGTTGACTCTGGGAGCTGAGGTGAGGAAGAATTCAGGGATGAGGGACTTTTCAGAGGAGTTTGCCAGAAAGGTGTCCCATGGAGAGAGGTGCCAGAGAAGGCACGAAGGAAGGAACTGGTTCTGTTATTGGGCACTTCGGGGTGTGGGCGGACATCAGACTTCCAGGAGCTTGGGCAAGAGTGAGTGACCAGGAAGTGGGGGCTCTGAGGCTGCCCTCAGTCCCTGCCCCTGCCTCTGCCCGGTGAAGCTGGGCGAGTACTCACTCTCAGTTCCTAGCACGGGAGGAAGAGAGCTCTTGGGCCTCCGGGATTTCATCTCTGGGGCCTTGGTGTTCTCACTGGCCGGGGCATCTGGAACGAAACAGGTAACAACCAGCGTTAGTCAGCAGCCGCTGAGGAACTGAGCAGAGGGGGCCTCTCGGTCAAAATCCCACCTCGACCAAACTCCTCCCCCAACTCTGAGGGCCCTTTGTGCCTGCTGGACAGAACAGCGCCTGCGTCCAGGCAACCTCCTTCACCCTCCATGAGAGCACCAAAGAAGGGCCGTCCACTGCCCTGGGCCTGATTAATGCGGTGAAGACAGCACCGTCACCTTGGCAAGATGAGCGCACAGGCTGCCCTGGGAGCTTGGGATGATCCCCCAGGAATGCCATTGCTGGCAGAGTCGGGGCACAGTCACCCCTTGCTCACCCTCCCGGCTTTCTCCTCCATCAGGCCTTGTCTCCCTCCTGCTAGACATCCTGGGTCTCCAAAAGGCTGTCTCTCCAATAGGGGGAGGAGGGGACAGGGTCCCTGCTCTTGGGCTCATGGACTAGAGCTGGCACACAGCTTCTGATTTCTCCAACTTTCTTCTGCAGACCAAACTTTGCAGTGACAAACCAAACGGAGGTCTTTGAGCAGGCAGCCAGCACACCTCCCCTCTGAGACAGGGTCTAGGCCCCACTGTGGGGCCTCTGCTAGCCCTCCCCCAACAGGCCCAGTGAAGCTGGGCACAGCTGCCTGCTGGGCGGACCTAAAGATGCTGGGCGGTGCCTGTCCTTGGGCTCTGCTCCACACTCCCTCTGCCAGAGGAAACCCTCCCTCATGGAGAGCAAGCAGGGAAACATCACTTGGCTGGCTGGGCTGGGTGGGAAGGCCCTCACCGGCCCCCAGGACACTGTGGGGAAACCACCCGGGAAATGGGATAAGGAGGAGCTGGTTGAGCAGCTATCACTGGGCTCCAGCACGTTCACTGGCCTTTCTTCCCCCACAAGGAGCGCTCTTTGGGGACGGCACTGAGAGACAGTCTCCCCCTTGGAGCCCTCTCCCTGGGCGTTCTTTTCCTGCTCCTGAGGAGAGGAAGCTCAGTGGGGGCCGGGGTGGGTGGGGGGACTTTCCAGCGGAGGCTTCACCACATTCCTGAGGCTTGGCTGGGGAGGAAGAGCCCTCTCACATCCGCCTCCAGGACTGGTAGTCAGGGCTGATCTTGCCTAGACTGGGCTCCTGGGGCTCTGAGGGGTGGGCACAGGGAGCAGAACTGGGGGCTGGGGACATCTTCCTCCCAGCAAGTGGACTCTGAGCTGCCTCTGGATGCATTTCTCCTTCTGGGAGGCATTTAGGCTCCTCGCCTTCCCCAGAACATGGATCTGCCCACATGAGTCCCTCCGCTCATCACCACCCCACAGGCTTCCTTCCCAGCCTAGTGCCTGCCTCCTCTCTGTTCCAGGCAATCCAGGGAGGAGGCCCTGTGCGGGTGTCGCAGGCTCATGGCAGCTCAGAAGCAGACAGGCCTCCAGGGGCTGTGGCGGCAATCCCCCACCAAAGACAGCGGAAAGCCCTGCATGCACCATTAGGGGCTTTAAGTGGGACTTCTTAGCAGTACATGACAGGGTGTGCGGGGGAGCAGACAGCCAAAGCAACCCTTTCAAGTAGCCCTTGACACCAAAACACTTCCTCGCCTCCACTTCCCACTGCAAGCCGGACTCCTGCCGCCTCCCATACGGGCAAAAAAGCCCCAGATGGCACATCAGGGGTCCCTGCTATCTGGAGTGGACACTCTCAAGTTCCTCAGAAGGCTGCCTGCAACCCAGCACGCCAATTCCATGGGGACACAGAGAAGCAGAAAGCCATAGGGCAGGGATAATTTCATTTTCTTACACTGGACATTTTCCCCAAGGATCACGGTCATTCTCACTACAGAAAAATCCTCTGGACATAGTTCTTTGTCAGCCTCGGTGGATCTCAGCCTCAGCTGTATGTTAGAAGCACCTGTGCCAGGGTATCTCACCTCACAGGTCCTGGTTTCATTGGTCTGGGTTGGGGTCTGGGCATGGTATGACCCAGAAGCTCCATGGATGACTGATACTTGGCCAACAGAAAACTCCTCGTCTCTCCTCAAGCACAGGGAGTGCACAGGGAGTGGCTCCAGGACTATTCCAAGAGGCAGAAAAACCTGGCAGTGCTTCCCCTTGATATCTGGGGATGAGGGTGCCATAAACCAGGGGCATGGAGTCAGTCTAAGCTTCCCTTGTCCGGGGCTCTCCCTTCTTCCCTTCCTTGAAGACCAGCATTTCTAACCGTCGCCGATGACAATGTAAAGAAAGGTGTACCCAGTAATTGTTTCGTTTGTTTGGCCCTTTTTTTTGAAATGGAATCTCACTCTGTCACTCAGGCTGGAGTGCAGTGGCATGATCTCGGCTCACTGCAACCTCTGCCTCCCAGGTTCAAGTGATTCTCGTGCCTCAGCCTCCTGAGTAGCTGGGATTACAGGCGTGCACTAGCACGCCTGGCTAATTTTTCGTATTTTCGGTAGAGATGGGGTTTCGCCATGTTGGCCAGGCTGGTCTTAAACTCCTGGCCTCAGGTGATCTGCCTGCCTCGGCCTCCCAAAGTGCTGGGATTACTGGCGTGAGCAACCGCACCTGGCCCTTCTTAAGGAACAGGAGTACAGGGCAGAGTATGTATGCAGTTCTGCACTCCTTGGCTTCAGCACTCATTCTCCTGGTGAGTCTTGCAGCATAGAGGAGGGAGAAGGATCGGGTTTGCTTTTTTAACTGATGAGTAAGCTGAGGCACAAGAAAGCAAAGGATAAGAGGCCCAGTTTTCCTGGGTTCCTGAAAGAAGGGCAGCAGGGACTGAGACTCCTTCTGTCCTCATGCGGTTGTGTTGGGCTTTACTTCCAAGCATCACCACGGTAGAGACCAAGAGAGAACAGCTCTAGCTTTGGCTTTGTCATCAGCAATCTTGGGAACTTGGAGAAATAATTTAAACTGTCCCATGTCTCTGTTTCCACATCTGTACAAGGGAATCACTTTTTTTCTCTACCTCATGGTGTTCCAAAGCCCAAAGGAGAGAACACATGCAACAGTGTTTTGGAAAGCAGGAAATGATCGTTTATCAGCCGGGTGTGGTGGCTCACGCCTGTAGTCCCAAGACTTTGGGAGGCCAAGGCAGGCGAATCACTTGGACCCAGAAGTTCAAGACCAGCCTGGGCAACATGATGAAACCCCATCTCTATAAAAATTACAAAAATTAGCCGGGCACTGTGGCATGTGCTTGTAGTCCTTAGCTGCTTGGGAGGCTGAGGTAGGAGGATCACCTGAGCCCACAGAGCTTGAGGCTGCAGTGATCATGCCACTGTACTCCAGCATGGATAACAGAGTGAGACCCTGTCTCCAAAAAATGAAAAAAAAAAAAAAAGAAAATGATCACTTACCTATGAATTAATTCCCCTTGATAGCCACATTCCCTTACCTACTTCTGAGTCAGCTTTAAAATTTTCCACCTTCGGAAAGCCCTCCCTGCCCTGCCCCATCTGCCGCTGCCTCCGTCCTCGGCTCTAGGGTGCTGGGGTTTCACTGGACGTGTCAGTACACTACCCTGTAATGTGCTTTGAGTCTTATTTTCAGAAGTTCCTGCAGCACTTTATCTTTCCATCTGGCCATGAGGAAAGGGGCTCAAGTCCCCCTTTCAAACGAGGCACACCCCAGACTCGGAGCCCAGGAGGTGACCGCACTCCACCTAAAGTGTCAGCATGGTGGGGCTGTGCATGCACCACAGGGCCCTGCCAGGGATGCAGAGCCAGCAGACCTCCATGCCAACTGCAGCAAGGAGTGGGCTGGAAGGGCCATGTGCCTAATCAAAACCAGCTTTGTGCTCACATGACTGCCCAGGGGATAAAAATAATAGTAATATAAGTTCAAGAGCAGCTTATATTTTCTATTTTAATCATTTTGTGATGAAATTAAACTCCATTGCTAGATCTAGGCCCCTAAGGCTGAAGTCCTTAGCTTGTGTCTCCAAAGAAGTGTGGGGAAGGAAGATGGAGGTGTGGGGAAGTGGGGGGCCTCTACATGGAGGGGAAAACGTGTCCTTCTATGGATAATGCCTCACCCCTTCCACTCCTGGGCTCTGGACTCAAGCTGTCTGGGCAGCATTTTTTTTTTTTTGTCTCCCTCAAGAGGTTGGTTCCCTGAACTTTGACCCCATGCAGGGGGCGTGAGGTCTTGGGAAGCTTCTTGGAGGGGTCCAGCTTCTAGGGGCCCCCAGTGGGGCAGGGCAGAGGGGCTGGGCTTCAGCTTCTCCCTGGGTTGGCTCATCCCTCCTTGCTGGCCTCTCTCTCTGACTGAGTGCAAGCAGTGTGCTAGCATATTAAGGAGGAGAGATCAGGATGCTCGCGCTTCTTTCTGGCTCTGCTGCTTAGGAGCTGTGAGTCCCTGGGCAAGTTCCTGAACTTTTCTGAGTCTGAGCTTCCTCACAAGGAAAACGGAAATAACATCACCTCAAGAGAAGAGTGAGGGAGGTGTGACCAAGTCAGAAGGTGATGGCTGACATTTACTGGGTACTGACTCCATGTATGCACGGTGCTAAGTGCTTTGTGTTGATCTATACCATCAGATCAGGTTGAACTATACCATTCACCAGTATTGAAGTGTTTTTGACCTACAAAAACAGCAATTATATTTAGTTCCACATAATACCTGTTAGTTGTCTGTGATTATTTAAAGAATAAATCTGGGCCAGGCGCGGTAGCTCATGCCTGTAATCCCAGCACTTCGGGAGGCTGAGGTGGGTGGATCACCTGAGGTCAGGAGTTCTAGATCAGCCTGGCCAACATGATGAAACCCCTTCTCTACTAAAAATACAAAAATTAGCAGGGCGTGGTGGCGGGTGCCTGTAATCTCAGCTACTTGGGAGGCTGAGGCAGCAGAATGGCTTGAATCCAGGAGACAGAGGTTGCAGTGAGCCGAGATTGCACTACTGCACTCCAGTCTGGGCAAAAAGAGCAAAACTCTGTCTCACAAAAAAAAAAAAAAAAAAAAAAAAAAAGAATAAATGTGGGGGTGGGAGCAGACTTAGTAATATGGCAGGGCCAAGGTCAACAAAGGAGGGGTGGGTCAAAATCAGCTAAGCAATAATCAGAAGTGCCCAGGGGCCAAGGTAACAGTGGACCACAGTGGTTAGGAAACGAGGCTTGGATTTAACTTCCCACTCTGCTACTTAGGGTGACCTTGAACAGGTGACTCAGTCTCTGTATGCCTAGGATGAGGCTGTTGTTACTATCATTCCCCTGAAGCCCTCCTGCAAGGTCACCAATGACCTCAATGTTGCCAAACCCAATAGCCAATGCTCAGGCTCATCTTTATTTGGCAGCAGCACCTGACATGTTTTTTTTTCTTTTCTTTCTTTTCTTTCTTTCTTTCCTTCCCTTCCTTCCCTTCCTTCCCTTCCTTCCTTCCTTTTGTTCAGACAGGGTCTCCCTCTGTCCCCCAGGCTGGAGTGCAGTGGTTCCATGTTGGCTCACTGTAGCCTCAACCTCCCATGCTCAAGCTTCCTCCTGGCTCAGCCTCCTGAGTAGCTGGGACTACAGGCATGCCCCACAGCAGACAGCCAACTTTTGTATTTTTTGTAGAGACAGGGTTTCACCATGTAGCCCAGGCTGGTATTGAACTCCTGGCTCAAGCAATTCACCTGCCTCTCAAAATGTTGGTATTACAGGCGTGAGCCACCACACCCGGCCTGGAACATTAATCTTGATCATTCCTTCCTTTTTGAAGTTCTTATCATTTGGTTTCTAGGACACCCCCATCTCCTGGGTTTCTTCCCATATCACTGGAGTACTTCCTTCTTAGTCTTCTTCGCAGGCCCCTGTCCTGCCCCTGCCTCTCTCTCTCTCCCTCTTCTTATCTTCACCTCTGTACTCTCCAGGGACCTCATTCAACCCCAGGGCAGTGAATGGCCTCTGTGTGTGGATGGCTCCCCATAGCCTGCCTCCAACCCTGACCTCCCCCTCAACTTCAGGTTCATCTAAACACCTGCCTATGTGAGAGGACTGCTTGAGAGGTCAAATGGGCATCTTAAACTTCACATGCACTAAACTCTTGATCGTGCCCTCCCCCCCAACCCACCATTGATCTTCACTCCCCCCATGAAAACTAAGAGTCATCTTTGACTTCTCTCTCTCTCTCTCTCTCCATACCCAGCTCATCAGCAGCTCCTATCAGCTCTATAGCCAAAGAGGTTATGAATCTGATCACTTCCCGCCCCTGTTGTGGCAACTCCCGATTGTGCTCCCTGCTTTCCCTCTGACTCATCCTGGGTCTGGTCATCACATGGACATGAGTGATCCTTCATAAATGTCCAGTGTTGGCCCATCACACTTAGAATAAAATCTCATTTTTTTTGGTCATAGCCAACACTGCCTGGATCTGGTCCACAGTCCTCCTCAACCTCACTTCCTACCATCCTGCCCCTTGCTCATGGCTCCACCACCCTGGCCTCCTGCCTCATCCTGAAATGCCTCAAGCACAGTGTCCTCAGCTCAGGGCTATGCTCTCGTTGTCACCTTGTCCCTCTTCCTTCCCTGGCTTCCTTCAGTCTCTGTTCAAATGTTCCTTCCTCAGAGGGGCCTCAGCGACCACCCCGTCCAAAAATGGTACTCCCTTCCCCATTACCTTGCTTTGCTTTCTCCATAGCTGGTGACATTACCTGAGGATATGACACAGCTGTTCACCTGCATTACTGCCGCTCTCCCACTAGAAAAGTCCCAAGAGCTGGAACTTCTCCGACTTCATTTACTGTGTTAAAACCAGCTCCTACGGCAGTGCCTGGCAAAGAGTGGGCACTCAGATACTTGTTGAATGACTGAGTGAGGGCATGAGTACCCACTGGAGTGTCCCTCCCTATCACAATCATGCATGACCCTCTGTAGTCACAAAGCCCTGGTCTCACTGGTACCAAAAGCTGGGTGCCCTAGCCAGGGTGGCTGGGGACAGGAGGCCTGAGTTGAGAACGACTGGATGAGCCAGTGAGGGGCTAAGGTGCCTTTTGACTCCTCTCATGGGATTCTGGCCTAGGAAGGACTTAGTTTCCTCACTGCTCATCTGGGTTGGAACGAGAGTAAAGGGGTTTCTGAGTCCCATGTGCAGAAGGACCTCCCCGCAGGGAGGGCTGTTACTCAGGAAGGTCTGGATCACTCTGGGAGCGGGCCCCGTCGTGGTAATTCACAGTCCAGGGAGGCTGCACCAGGCTGTGGAAAGGGGCAGGTTTCTGAGCCAGACACTGAGTCCTGCCAGGATATTTCATGTTGTAATTCACCGTGCAGGGTGGAGCCCCAACACTGGATCTACGCCTGCTGTCTGTGGGGCCCGGAAGGCAGCTGACCCTTGGTAAGCCTTGGTTTGCTCACTGAGAGAGACACCCTGCTCAGCTGTTGCACAGACTAAAAATGCAAAGTGCACAACAGTCTCTGGCCAGGGCAGGCATTGAAGGTCAGCTTGTTCTCCTCCCGGACGAGTTTTCGGGCAAGTCCACATTTACTCTAGGTTCTAGCTCCCTTCTATGTGGCACAAGTTAACCCTTGTCTTCTGCTGAGTTCAGAAGGAAGGGTGATATGACCATAATCAAGAAAGTACATAAACACCCTTTCTCTTAGGAAAAAGACCCAAACACATGATTAAAATAGCCAGCTGTGCTGTGTTATAAAGGTGACATCCCTTATCTTTAAGATATGAGGCAATCAGTAGTGTGGGTAATGCGGACTGGCCAATGAGCCCCATTTGCCTCATTTTTATGAGATTTTGAAAGATATGTTGGCCTCAGATGTATGGTCTCGATGGTGTTTGGCACAGGATGAGTGAGTGATAGTGACTTTCAGGGGCCAGGCCAGCCCTGCTGAGTGGCTGAGGAAGCCAGTCTGAAGTCAGCACCAGCTGTAGTCCCATCGCCTAGTGGAGATGGACCTCATTGCCCCATAAGAGGGATGAAGGCCTAGTTCTGTGCAGAGGTCGGGTGGGCAGTTGCAGCTGGAGACATGCTGGAAGAGCCCACACAATGGCTGGGCTTGAAAATTCAGTCACTGTTGCTCCTAAGGGCAAGTAGTTCTTCAATGTATTCTGATTCATGACTCCTTTTAAGAATTCGACTAAAAACTACGGACCCCTTTCTTCAGAAAGATGCTCCAACCCACATAACGCAACATTTTGCCTGTAATTTCAGGGGATGCACAAACCCATTGGGATCCCCAAGTCAAGTATGATTGATGCCTTGGGGAACAGGGAGAGCTGAGGGGATGAGGGGACAGAATGAGGGCAGGAGACCTAGCCTAGCCAGTGGGGTGGAGCACTAGACGATAGAAAGGCGACAGGGGAGCCGTCAAGGCGACCACAGTCCTTTACCACTTTCCTAGAGAGGCTCTTGATGAAAAAATAAAGCTAAATATGGGCGAATGCCCACCCAGCACACAGGACGCTAATATATCTGCAAGTATAGCAACAAGGAAAGAAGAGCAGGGGGAAGAGGCTGGCCTTATCCTTTCTGTCAACAAAACCAAACCCAATGGACTGAGAGTCGGTCCTCTTATCTCAGCTGGGCTCCCTCCTATCACTTTTCTAGCTCTTCTTCCAAGACCTAGCTCCCAATTTGCAGCTGGAGGCCAAACTCTGCGTTTGAAGGAATTAGGGATAAATAATGATGGTCATCAAGATTAGCGGAGCGGACAAGGGAATCTGCCAGCAGACTCTGGGCAAACAAAGCCCTTTAAGTTGCAGAATGAATTTCCCAAACCTTAAAAAAAAAAAAAAAAAAAAAGAATTCCCAAGTGTATTCAGTAGGGGAAAAGGAAATTTCATCTTGAAAACAGATCTGGAAAAGGTGCTGACATTTTACAGATAAGGAGAATGAATTGCTCTCCTGCCTTCAGGTAGCCATGCAAATAGGACCTAAAGAGGTTCCAAAAGCCGATAACCTCCTTCACTAGCTCAGGAACTTCCTTCACTAGCTGAGTCCCAACTGAGCAGAGGGGTATTAGAAGTGGGCTTTCAAGGATCAAGTTCCCAGAAACGCTATACTTTACTAATGCAGCACCTGTACAGAAAGAAGCAGGACTGTGATCTGAGTGGGTGACAGTCTGGGTGAGGACAGACTCCCACACAGGAGTCATCAGCCATAGCATCCCCTGTGCAGAACTTCAAAACATGTGTCCCACGCCCCCTCTGAATTGACCATAAACTTGGACCCATTGAGTCTGCTTCCTTAGACTCAGAGCCCCTCTAGCACATACACGCACAATCTCCAAGGAGAAGTACACAGTATTAGATGAGTTCAGCTTACCTTTCGGCTATTAACAATTAATTCGTGCTGCCATTGTGTTTTTACAAAAAAGACATTCTTTTCCACCTCTCTCCTATTCATCATGTTCCATAGAGCTCAGCTTTGTGATCAGGAAACCGACTGTAAAGTCCAGAATGAGGACACGGGCTCTACATGGTGTGGAATGGCAGTGAGACACACTAGGACTTCAGAACTCAACTGATCACACCCAGGAGGGAGAAGAACAAGCAAGCTGGGCTTCAAGATGCCTTATTTGGACACTAGCTTTTGATGTGTCTCTGATGGTTATTAATCAGACATTTCAAGGGCAAGAAACTATTTCCCCAAGACTACTTTTTGAGACATTTCCAGGTAAGTGCCAAATACAAAGAAATGATACTGGGTTGTGAGTCTTGGGATGGGGTTCTGGTCCTGGCTCAGCCCTAAATGCGCCAGGAAACACCCTCCCCCTCCATTGCATTTCCTTGACTAAATCATCACGAGGTTCGTCCTACTTCTCAGGCTCCAATTCTACACTCCTCAGGAAGGAGAGAAAAAAGAGTCACGAATGCACTTCTGGCATTTCCCTAGGACAAAGCCCAGTTCCTTGCAGCTTGGCACTGCCTCTTCCTAACACAGAAACTCCACTAAGACCTGGCAGGCCTGCTGTCTCCCCGACGTGTCCTCCCACCTCCCTCTGCAGTATTATTATTATTATTATTATTACTGTTTGGTTTTGGCAGAGGCTGCCTGTCCTCTCCATCCAGAGACTTAGTCCCAACTCACCTCCTCTATGAAGTCTCCCACATGGGCCCCGCTCTGCTCCCTCCTCCTCACGGCTGACCCTGCTGGGTCCGTCCTGCCAGCTCGGACACTTGTTTGTTGTGTGGCTTTTGTAAAATACTCTGTAGTCATTTTCCTGTGGGTGTGTCTTTTCTACTGCCCAGTGCCCCAGCTTCCCAGCTCAGAAGGTTCTGGGTGTGGGGGTCACGACGGGGAGGGGGACAGGATGGCCAAGGGAGGGGTGAAGAAAGAGGCCATGTAGGTGATCAAGTAGAGCTGCCACTTTCCTTCCTGTCTCTTTTTCTCTTGGCAAAAGATAGGTTGACATCCAAAATGAATGCCTTTGGGCAGGGAGGGTAGTGTTGGGGGCAGTTCTGTCTCACAGGCAAGGCATGGTAGGGAAGGGAGGGGCTGAGAAATGGAACCCCCGTGTATGGGTAGTGGTGATGGGTGGGCATGACCTACCGTCCACGGTGACTTGGCAGGAGCACTCAGCCTGGCCAGCATCATTCTTGGCTACACACTTGTACAAGCCTCTGTCCTCAGGCAGTGCCTTCTCGATGGAGACGGAGCAGAGTGAGCCTGGGGAGGAAGAATTGTTGAGTGAACCAGGTGTGGTCATAGTACCTGCCCTGGCATCTGGAGCACAGCAGGTGAGTGTTAGTCACACGGGCAGCCTCTGGGAGCCCAGAAGCCAGAGGCCTTGTGGGAACCAATCCCCTACTCCTCACCAAAGCCAGGGCACTTTCTGCTTATAACCCATGTCCAAAATAACTGATCCCTAAATCCGTTCCTTCCTGATACCTCCTCCCCTACTCCAAAGAATCCTCTTGTGGGGACATAATGAAAGCTGCAAAAGAAGGTAAAGAAATAGCCTCTGCCTTTGGAGACCATCCAATACAATAGAAGGAGAGGTCCACAGGCCCTGCCCCCTGGTCGTCACCAAGAGAGAAAAGGAGTCCGACACAGGGGTACAGACCTGTTAGGAACAGTGACAGGTGAGGGGGTCCCACCCTGTTTACAGTAGTGATGCTGTGACTGCATTCTGGAAAAGGGAGCTTTGAGCAAAGAAGTGGGTGGAGGAGGCGAGGAGCACTTGTCCAGGAGGGGCACTGGCCTGTGGGAAGATTTGTTGGGAGGTGGTGACTACAGCCAGGGCCCCAGGAGCTGACTTTTTAGGAAGGGTGTCTGAGCTGGAGAACCACGGCCAATGAAGGGCACTGGGCCTGCAGAGGGGCCCTCTGGGGCTGCCTCCCTTCAGAGTTGGGTCTTCTGGTTGCTCCAGAGAGAAGTGGGGATGGCCTTCCTTCTCCATGGACTCTCCCCTGGGCCTGCCTTCACTCCCAGCACCATCTTCTGGCCTGGTTTGGGGAAGGAGGTGTCAGCTAGGCACACACAGGAATCCGGGGTCTGGTCCTGGCCCCTGCCAGCTCTCTCATCCAGGGCTGGTTACTTCTCCTCTGTGAGAACCTTGAGGAGGTTCCCCAGGGTGTGGAAAGAGGCTTGCTGGGCCAGGCAGAAGGGCGGCAGTTCCCAGTTCTTGCTTTCAGATGCACAAGCAAGTGAATAGCAGGGCATCCTGCTCAAAGCTGCCCCTGTTGTCAGGGCAGCAGACATCACACAAGAGGACAGAGCCAGGGCCACGTACACTCTGCCACCTGGAGCTGCCATCTCATGTCCCACAAGCTGCTGGCATTGGGAAGGAAGAGCTGGGTGCATTCTGGGTGGATACCGACTACTGTCCCTGCCCCCCATTACACAAATGCACAGACTTGACCAGCAAATACAAGGAGATTAGAAAGAGGAAAGATGACATCAGTTCTGCTCAGAAAACCTCACTAAGGCTGGAGGAGGAAGTAAGGGTGTAATATTGCCCTTTACTCCTTGCCACCTGGGTAATGTTTTAACAGAGAAACCTTCATCCTATAAACCACCTGTGGCAAGAGGGCTGATCTGCACCCTACTCCCAACCTCTTATACCCTTATATAGACCCCAACCCCTGGGAAGGCTTCACTCTGTTTTCTTCCCTTTGTGGTTAGGAGACAGAATTTGTAGAAACTGTAATGGAGAGGATTTAGGCTGGAATTTTAGGAAGTCTGTCATAAGAGTAAGAATTGTGAGGCACAGGAGTGGGGAATGAGGATAACTATGTCCTGGAGAGAGAACTTTCCATTCATCTGGGTGGGCAGGAGGATGCCAAGATGACCTCTAGCCCCAACTAGAGGGGCTCAGAGGCTTAGCAGAGACCAATCCCGTCTGGAAATTTTCCCTCAAGTCAGGGTGGGGCTAAGGCTTTGGGAACAGATATACCACCCCCAACGCACATCCTGTTCAAATCCTTGATTTTCTTTCAGTTTCAGTCCCTCAGCTGCCTTGAGCCCTAAGTCAAAATGATACAAGCTGCAAAGACAGTACACAGAGAGTAGGGGGCATATGGACCTGGCCCCCGCCTCCTCTCCCAGGTCAAGGCATGGGGCAGGCAGCTTTTCCAACCTGCCCAGAGCCTGGACCCCTGGCCATGTGCATGGGCTTGGGGAGGCCCCCCTGGTAGGCTTGCAGGCTTGGCTACCCCAGATGAAGAATCTGGTATTTCCTGTGGGACAGTTCATTCTTGACCTCCAGAAGAAAAGCTGTTTCCCAGAGGTTTTTTTTTGAGAAGCCTCAGCCTGGTGGGGAATTTTGAGAGGGAGATGAGGGGGATGGGAAAGGTCAGCACCACTGCAGAGCTCTGCCTGGGAGAGCCCCTCAGGGCTGTCGTGGAGTGAGTGCTCCTGGGTCTGAAGCTCTCCTAGCTCTCTCCTTTTCTGAGTTGAGGGCAGAGGGGAGGAAGGGGATGTGGATGGAGGGAGGTAGCTTCCTGGAGGTTCTGCTATAGGACTGCCTCCATCAGCCTACCCAGCCCACCTGGCAAGCCCAGATGGTACCACTCATCTCCAGGTCACCCCTGCAGGCATGGTGTCCTCCTTGTTCCCCCAGTCACCCAGGCCTAGGTGGACCTCTTCTGTGCTCCCAACTCTGAGCTCATCCATGTCAAAGCACGGCTCACAAGGCCATTGCCGACTCGCATGCCTGTCTCCCACACCAGCTCTCGGAGGGGAGTGACCCTGTCTGTCACCAGTGTTTTTCCTGAGCCTGGAATGCAGTCACAGTAAAACATATTTGTCATTCTGAGAAGGATAAAGGCGTGTTTCTGTAGCAGGTGATCTAGTAGGATCTATGTAAGAAAAGATCACAAACAGTCAAATATAACTTACTACTGAAAAAGATAATATATGGTTTCTGAAAAAAGAAAATTCAGAGTTCTTCAAGTGGGTTATGCACACAACAAAGGGGGCTAGAATAATGCCTTGCTCATAGTAGATGCTGCATAAACCAATTTTTCGTAGGATGAACTTACATGGGTTTTTAAAAAGCCTTTGCAAAATTCTACCCTGAAGGCAATTACAAATGAATTACCTATTCACAACAGCAACTAAAATGAATCCTCATTGTTAGACTGGGACAAGTGTTTCGCCAGGAGGAGGAGCCTGGCCCGGAGACAGGAAACAAAGCATAAAGATAAAGCCCTTCTCAGGCCACCACAGAGCTCCCCTCAGCTCAGGGGACCATCGGCCTCCCACCCCTCAGCACAGGCATGTCCCGGAAGGGCTGGGGAAAGACTTGGGGGCAGAGGGCAGGCCCAGCTGGTGGTAGCTGTGAACCCCATCAGCCCTACAGTTCTAGGGGTGCAGGAAGAGGAAGGATACCTCCACATGTCTGTGTCCTGCCACAAATCAACTAGGGGTCAACTCCAGCCCAGGCCGTCAGATCTCTTCTGCTCTTCTCAGCATGAAAGGGAGTGAACTAAATGGGGTGATGTAATCTTGTTTGGGGGGGTCTGTGGGCTATGAACCCTATCTAAGCTACAGACATCAGAGAAGTCCCCTGAAACCTAAAAACAGCATGTCCACTAGCAGTCAGTGTAAGCAGATACACAGGTTGATGGGGAGGGGACAGTGCAAGAGTCTCTTGTGGCCAAAGGTGGGTGACAACAGGAAGGCATCCTGGAGGAAGTGAATCTTGTTTGTAGCAGAGCTGACAGGATGGGGATCAGTGCAGCGGAGCAAAAAGGGCTCCAAGTCAGGAAGCCAGGGGCAGGGCAGGTGCTGAGCTGAGCGTGAAGGACGCAGGACGGGAGGCCAGTGGAGCCATTCCTTCACCTTCCCCTATAAATCTCCTCCAACCACCGGCTTCCTTATTCCCACTGACACCACCACTGAGACCCCAGCCACTCAGACACCCACACTTAGTGGTCTTCCATTCCTTTATCTTCTTCACCTACCCCCACCCCCATTCTGCCCTTCCAAGCCAGGCAACAGGTGCCATTACTTCTATCCTTGCTTCTTGAACTGGTCACTCCCTGTCTGTAGTTGTGGCTACTATGCTAGTCTAGGCTTCACCGTCTTCCTCCCGACCACTTCAGTAGGCTCTATACTTGCCTTTTGGGCACAGAGTCCACCAAAACCCCTAAACTGAGCTTCATGTACAGTGCTCCTCATTCCAAAATCTCGCATGACTCCTTACTGCCTTTAGACTGGAATTCCTTGGCAGGATATAGGATGAAACTGGGGCCATGTCGTCCTCTCCAGCCCAGAACAAGCTGTTAGCAGGATGCCTCTGCTGCTGTGGGCCACCCTCCCCCCTCACCCCGAAGCCCATCCCCTCTGGCCTGCCTTCAGGGCTTAGATCAAAGTCCAGCACTCAGCTCCCTCTCTTCCCACTTCCAGCAGCTCCTCCCGACACACTCAAAGCACTTGTCAGCACTTGGCTCTAACAATTTTATCACTATGAGTGTGTCTTCTCTTTCCAGATCTATTGAGAAAAGACCCACTCCACCTCTCAGAATGCCCTACTCCCTGCGGAGGGACCTGCTCAAGTGGTGACCTATAGACAAGGCTTTAAGATAAGCTTTCTCCTTAACAAAACACCGGGCTCTTGAAGTCTTGGTGAGTGAAGGGACAGAGGGTGGGGGTGATTTTTTGAGACAATGCACTCTCCTGTATTGAAGCAAGACAGGCCCATTTCAAGGTCTGCTTCCACCACTGCAGGGAAAATACTAGAAACCTGGCAAGGCTGGGGGCACCATCAGTGTTTCAAACTTCGGACAACTGTTAACAAAACCGAGGAGCAAATAGTCATTAGTGTTTTCTGTTGATAGGCAAATTCTCAGCTGCCACCAGTATCCTGACAAAATAATAGGAATTAACTAAGAGGTCATATAGCATAGTGGTCTAGGCACGGGAACTCAGCCACCTGAGTTCAAATCCCAGGTCTGTTACCCCCAGCACCTTGCATTGGGCAAGGTACATAACTTCCCTGTTAGGTGGACAGTACAGTCATAGTTGGGAGGATTCAGTGAGTGAAAAGTGTAAAAGGCCTAAGATAGTGTCTAGCACGTAGTGTTCAACAGATGTCAGCTATTCTTTAAACACAATTTAAAAATATTTAGAAGATGTCTTGCAGTTTGATTTGGGGCTCTCTCTGGAATCCCTTCCTACCTCTCCTGGTCTCTCTCCTCTCCATGTGCAGCCTTCCTTGGATCATTTCTTCTGCTGCTGCTCTGGATCTGAATTGTTCCCTCTGGGATGGTTTCCATGGGAAGGGAAGCTGGAGTGGCTAGGATCTCTAGGGTCTTTACCACTCAGGGACCAGCAGGGAAAACATACTGCAGGCACTCAGGGTGCAAGAAAACAGTGGCTAATGGCTCAGAAGGGTTTCTGAGACCAGGCCTGGGGTCTGCCTTACAACACTTAGTTAAGTGAATTGTTTGTAAGTTGCTGTTGATGGCTCTGGGTTTAAACCCCATGCAAGCCCGAGAGCAGCTGTCCCCAGCTGACTTAACCTCAGTTTCCCTGAGTCTGGAGCAGCCACAAACCTCCCAACGCCAAGCCTGCTGAGACCCTGAAGCCCATGGGCAACGCCAAGCCTGATGAGAACTTGAAATTCGCTAGCAAAGAAGAACTCAAGAAATATGTTAAGAATGATGTGAACTGCAAGAGAGCCCATACAGGGACCACAGATAATGAAAAAAGATCAGACAGCCAGGCGACAGCCCCAACCTTGTCCTGAGGATGGTGGATGACACCCTGCATCCTGCCCAGAGAGATCACCATAGGGCGACCTGGGAAATGCTCCCAGTCAGGGTTTCCAATCAGTTTTACCAAGGACTTTCCAAGTGGGAGAGCCCCACAAGGGCAGCAGGACAGGCTGTGGTGTCCACTCCTCTGGACGTGTCACCCCAGCCCAATAATCCCCCATGCCTCAGGGGAGGGGGGCTGAGCCAGCAGAGGTGGGGGATGGAGGAGATGACTTCTGGAGGACCCTGCCAATCTGAGGACATCCACATGGAAAAGTTACTGCGTCAACACATTAGCAGAAAATAACACACTTTTCTCTCTGCCAGCCAGTGTTCTCTTCACTCCTTCAGCACTGAGATTCAGCATGCTCAACTGTTCCAGGTGTGCTGTTCCAGATATAGAGGGAAGACAGACCCTTACTGGGGGCTGAGAGGGATTCTGTGATCTTCGAATGCTCCATTCTGCTTGTGAGGGGAAGGCAGGCAGCATCAGAAGGTGAGGGAGGGTATGGGGAGGGTGCTGCCAGGGGACAAGGAGGGGAGCAGCCCATGGGGAGAGCACTCTGACATCTCAGCTGACTCAGATTTGACAGGACCTGTCCACTCCGGCCTCTTCTGTGGCTGCCCTCTGCCCCTCAAGGGTGAAATGTCACTTCCCAGGAGCTTCTTTGTGAGCTTTCTCCTTAACAAAACACCGGGCTCTGGCCAGAGCCACCAGCATCAGCTCAGGCAGGACTCTGTTCCGTGCTGGCAACCTATCCCTACGCTGGCTGCCAGAATGGGGTGTGGAGGTCAGCTGGCCTTGGAGCTCCCACCTAGACTTGGGATTTACAAAAGCACTTCAAACCAAATTGAGGGTCCAGAGAAAATACTCCTGTGTCACCCCCATCTCCTCTCCAAGTATAAACTGGCCCCTCTGAAAACTCCAGACCCCAAAAGTCCACACAGATGGAAGGCTTTGGGGCCCCCCTCCTCTCCCCACCACCCAAGAATGTGAAATACCAGCAAACAAAAGTCTCATCCAAATTAGGAAGCGAGCAGCTCTGTCTGACCGTGAGTGTGTGCTGTAGGGGCTGTTTTGGGATTTTGGCTTTCCTGACAGATCCTTTCAAACCCATAATGCTATCAAGACTTAAGTTATTCTTGACCCCAACTCAGAGCTCCGTGCCACCTGGTCACTGCACACCCTTCCCCAAACCTAAGACGCTGCTCTAAATAGCTCTTTACTCAGAGCTTCTTGCTGGCTCCAGCCTCCGTGTCCCCCACCTCCAAGCCTGTGAACAGAGCCCTGTCCATGCTGGAGCTGGGAATCAACTCAGGCTCAGGTCTCCTCTGGGGAGCCACAGGTGGCGGTGCCATGAGAGGGCTCTGCCAGATGGGTGCCGAGATGTGGGCATGTGCCACAAGGACCAGCATCCCAGCCCTTAGCCCCAGCCTTGGTGCACGTACCCAAGGTCCCTGAGCGGGGACCTATCCTTGAGTGAGCAGGAAACAGGGGTGCGGCCCTCCTACCCAGGCTGCTGACAGGGGTCAGCAAGACCAAGGCTCCATGAGCTAGCAGTGGCCCTGGTACAGAGGCCCCTTCTTCCCCAACCCCCACGCTCATTTACCTTCCTGGGAGAGGACGATGAACTTGGTGGTCTTGAGGGTCTTTCCATTCAGTGTCCAGGTGACGGTGGCTGGGGGGTCAGAAGACACCTGGCACTGGAGCAGCAGCTTCTCGCCCTCTGCCACACGAACATCTTGCAGCTTCTCCTTGAAGACTGGGGCTGTCCCCTGGCTCTCTGATCTTTTTTCATTATCTGTGGTCCCTGCATGGCCTCTCTTGCAATTCACATCATTCTTAACATCTTTCTTGAGTTCTTCTTTGCTAGCGGATTTCAGGGTCTCAGCAGGCTTGGTGTTGCCCATGGGCTTCAGGGTCTCAGCAGGCTTGGCGTTGCCCATGGGCTTCAGGGTCTCAGCAGGCTTGGCGTTGCCCATGGGTTTCAAGGGCCCTGAAGGCTGTGCATTGCTCAGGGGCTTGGAACTTTCCACGGCCTTGGCATTCAGGGTCTCAGCACTGCTGCTACCATTCTCCGCTGGTAATTTCTTCTTGCCACCGAGCACTGAGCGAAAATCCGGGGTGGCAGGTTTCGGTGGTGGCACCTTCTCAGGCACAGGGGTCTTGGGAGTCCCCTTCTTGGCCAGGACAGAGCGGAAATCGACCTGCTGGGGGCTGTGCACCTTCCTCTCTTCCTCGGACACAGTCTTTGGCTTCACTTGCCGCTGCAGGTTGGCACGGAAATCCATCTGCTCGGCTGGGATCTCCTTCAGGTCGTCTTCCGATAGGGTCTTGGTACTCACCTTCTTCCCCAGGAGGTCTCGGAAGTCCAGCTGCTCCACCTCCTGCTGGCGGATCGCCTCCTCGGTGTGCTGCCTCGTCTCCACGCGCCTCTTCAGCACCCCTCGCACGTCCTCGCCGTCTTCCTCCTCTGGCCAACCCTGCCCTCTTGCTGGCCAGCCAGGCCTCAGGGTCCCATAGCGGTCACTACCACCACCATCAGCACCAACTCCTCCACCACAGAGGCCCTCACAGCTGGCAGGCTCCCTCCCCCTGCAACCAGTGAAGGAAGAAAGGAAAGTAGCAGGAGGAAAAGGGGCTGGGTAAGAAAGAAACGTCAGGGGAGAGCAAATCCCTGAGGGTGGGAGGGTAGAGGGGAGCGGGAGGGGAGGGGGAAGGCCGGCCAGGCTGTGTTTATAGATGGGAACATTGGTGAGAGGCGCTCGCTTGCTTAGTTGGTTTATTACATCGGTAATGACTTCAGTAGCCTTATAAGGGTGTGTGAAAAAAAAAAAAAAATCCCTCCCTCCTTCCCCTGCTCTCCCTCCCTCATTCGCCTTCCAGGCTCTCCCTTCTGGCTTTGGCAGCCTCAACTGCAGGACACAAACAATCTAGGGCTGCTGGGCGGGGGCTGCTGGGGCCTGGAGGATGGTGGGGATGGGGGCATGGCCTGGTGAGGCAGCTGTTGGGGGCACTCACCGTGGAAGGGCTCCGGCAGGGCTGTTCTGTAGCATCAGTGACACCTGGCAACTGCATTCACCAACCCGGTTCCTGAGGAATTCCAAAGATCAATAAAGATCAAGAGGCCCTCTGGGCAAAGGGCCTGTTCAGTGTGGACTTGATCACAGGCTGCTGGCCACCAGGGAAGATGGAAGTCGACGGCTTGGCTGTGACATTCACCCCAGCCTTAGATTGAGGGCAGGACCCTCTCACTCTGTGGTCACCCTTTATTTTCTCAGCTCTTATTTAAAAAGAAGAAGAAAAACAGAATCTCTGGACAACAGCTAAGGCAGGCATCCAGAAGTAGGAATACTTTTCTGTAAGTATATAATGTAATCATTCAATCAATCAGTCACTCAACCAATAAAAGGGGAAGGAGAAAGGCTAACCCTGCTGGGGACTGTGATAGAGCAGCTGGGTCTAGACAGATAGGCCCTGGTGGTGGGCCTGCCCAGTGACCTTGACTCTGACTCCATGATCCCTTAACACAGAGGTAGTTCCTTTCCCTCTCCTTCCCAGGAATGGAAGCACCTCTACCCCCACTCATTGATAATGCTCTCAGATCAGAACTTTTTGTGTTAAAAACCCAACAAGTGTTTTCCTACATGAGTGACCCTTTCTCTTCTTCCTTCAGGTGGGGAGGGCTCAGGTTTTTTCGTGTCCATAAACCTACTCAGTCTCCTGCTGGTGCACAGAGGCTCAGGCCCTCTGCTCAGGGGAGGGGCTGTACCCTGCCTGGCTGCAGTGCAGTGCATTTGCAGCAGATTGTCCCTCTAACCCCATAAGGCTGCCACCTGCTGGCATTTCTGAGCTTTGACCGGCCAAGAAGGTTCTGCTCAGGCTAGGGGAAGTGGTGAGGGCAGGTCTGTGAGCCAGAGAAGACTAGTGATGGTTATAACAACTGCATTTCATACAGCACCCTCTAGCTTTCATGACACCCACACACAGTTCTTTCTTGATATCCACAGCATGCCAGAGAGGTATAGAGTACTGCCATGCCCAATTTAAAGATAAGGAAAGGGGGCTCTGGGGTGGGACCCTCAGGGTCTCTGACAACAGTGCTCCCACTCATGCCCCTGGATGTGGCCGTCTCACTAGCACTCAGACCCAATAGCAGATGTGCCAAGCTCTGTGACAGATTCTTTACATGAGCCATCTCATTTAATCTCAGAACAGCTCTGTGAGATTAGAGTCAGCACTGTTTTTATAAGGTAAGAAAAATGAGGCTTATAAAGGTAAAGTAGTCCAGGCACACTGGTTCATGCCTGTAATCCCAGCACTTTGGGAGGCTGAAGTGGGAGGATTGCTTGACCTGGCAAGTTTGACACCAGCTTCGGCAACATAGCAAGACCTCATTTCCATTAAAAAATAATAATACTAAAGGTCAAGGTTAAGTTATTTGCCTAAACTCACAGAGCTTGCTAGTGGAGGCAGGGGTTAGGAACTGTGACCCTATGACGTTTGCACCCCACCCTACTCTGCTTATCAGTACAAATCTGGTCTGGGACATGTGTGTGTCCATGCGCATATGTAGATATCAGTCATACACATGATGCACACATATACTGGTCTAGCTGGTGGGCACCTGCACCTGGAGGTCCATGTTTGGGAATATGTGCACATGTGAGTTACATCCACCCAGACAGGCATCTGAGCATGCATTCTTGTGCATTCTGCTGGTGTTTGTGGGTCTCCACCTCACTCTACAAGTCCTCCCTCCCAGTGGAGGGACACTGGCAGCCCATGGCCTAGCACAGGATTCTCAGGGGCTCTGGGGCACCGCTCACCGTTTGGTGCTGGCACCCATTTGAAACAAGGAGAAGCCAATCGTTGCTATCCTCCAGCCCTCCTCTTGCCTGCTGGGCTCCTCTCCTTTGTCCGTTTCCCCAGTGCCCTCGTGCTGTCCCAGGCAGTGCTGGTGCAGGTACCTTCCTGGTTGCCTTAGCTCTTTCACTCTTCTCTCCTCCCTGGCCATGCATCCCATAGCCTCCCAGCCACCCTCCTCAATACTCAGGCTCTCAGAGGGCACAGACTCAAGGGCAGGGAGTCTCAAGTCTGGAGAATTTTGAGTTCAGGGTGTTCTTTTGCTCAACAAACAGTGGTTAGAAACCTCATGGGTGCCAGGCCCTGGGAAGACTAAGAGGTTCTCAGTGTGCCCCGAGTTCTCAACACTCAAAAAGGCTTATGGGCTTTGGGTGAGCTTGTAGAATAACCATGTGAAGTCACCCTGCTTCTGCCAGGCTGCTGGCCAGGGTCAGGCCACTCTTTTCCTATTTTTAAGCACAGCCTTGTGGGTGCTTGGGTTGACATGGAGCAGGAAGATGAGATGTCCGAGGGCTGTGTCTGCCTGGCAGTCCTTTCAGCATCTCCTCAGCAGAGTTTCTCCTGTCACCAGTAGAACACAGCCCAGATGTAAACATCAGGAGCAGACGCTGCCCAGATGGCTGCTTTACCCCAGCTGGACTCCTCTGAGGCTTTGGCAGTGGCCAGCCCTGTGCCCCAAGCTGGAGGAAGCCGACTCTCCCCACGGGGGAAGCAGGTAAGGGCTTCTGTCACTTCCCATGACCTGTGCTCAAGCTGGGGAGCACAGACTCAGATAAGCCTCTCAAGGGCTCCTGCCCAGTCCAGCCCCAGGCCTTGCCCTGTGGCACCCAGCAGGCTAAGGGGTCAGAGGAAGGTGGAGGACTTGGGATACCAAGGCTGACCCATTAAGGGGAACATCCGGTGGTGGGGTGATCTGGTGGTAACCATTCCTACAGCCATACACTGAAATCTCTGCTGGGCCTTAAAGACAAACCGTGGGTTCATTTGCAGCCTACAAAGTTCATAGTGGCCTCCTGCGTGGGACCCACACATCAGATCACCTAAGCTGCTGGAACAGGGTCTTGGGGCCATCTTCGACAACTGCACACACCCCGTTACAAAATCAGGGCTGGGGCTGAAGATGAGGCCGCATCCCAGGAGCTGCCACAGAGCATACAGGGCTGTCATCCTACATACTGAAACTTTCACAGACAAACAGAGTCCTTTCGCCTCTGCTAACGAAGCCCTGAATAAGAGTTCCACTCTGGTTACAAAGCCTTGGATCCTGTCCCACCCTGAATCGTCTACCTCTTGGATGGGTTTTATATGGAAAAATCAGTTTAAAGAACTAATTTCGACCAAGCGCGGTGGCTCACACCTGTAATCGCAGCACTTTGGGAGGCCGAGGCAGGCGGATCATGAGATCAGGAGATCAAGACCATCCTGGCTAACACGGTGAAACCCTGTCTCTACTAAAAATACAAAAAATTAGCCGGCGTGGTGGCCGGCGCCTGTAGTCCCAGCTACTCGGGAGGCTGAGGCAGGAGAATGGCGTGAACCCAGGAGGCGGAGCTTGCAATGAGTCAAGATTGTACCACTGCACTCCAGCCTGGGCGACAGAGCGAGACTCCGTCTCGGAAAAAAAACAAAAAAACAAAAAAAAACTAATTTCCTGGCAAGTATCAAGTGTTTCAAGTATTCCAGCTGGAATTTTGAGCTGACGTTTTGTCATTTCCCTTTTGGTTCAGTAGACAAGAGCTAGGAAGGGAAGAGAGGCAGAAACTACCCACCCATACTTGCCTCACAAACCTAGCAGGGACAGGCAGGATCTGCCCAGCCCTCTGCCCCTGCACACCAGACCCCTGGCTTCCTCCCAGCCATCCAATCGTTCCCCTCGAAAGGCACCCTGCCCTGGGTCCAAGTCGCTGAAGGAGCGAGGTCTCTGGCAGGCCTGCCACGTACGCTTAGGAAACTCTCCACGGACTTGCTTCTTCTTAGGTGGGGACAAAGTCAAGGCCAGGGCAGCGGCCTCTGAAAGGAATGAAGAGGTTGGACTTCGGGGAAGAAAAAGAGGCAAAGGCTGCACAGGTGGAGGCTCTCGTGTGGTTTCCCAGGTCCTTCCAGTTCCCTGTGCACTTGGGAGAAACTCTCCATGCAGAGCCATAAGGAATGGAAGAGCATCTGATTTCAGTCAAAAGATGAGGGTTTGAACTTGGGCTCTGTTACTTGCCTTTGGGTGGCCACGAGCAAATCCATAACCCTGAGATCTCAGTTTCCCCCATTATTAAATGATGATGAGGTTAGATAACTTCTGAGGCCCCTTCCAGCTGGGATAGTCTAAATTTTATGACTGTCCCCAGCTGGCCCCAGACAGTCTGCCTGCCGACCTCCTGGTGCACGCCTCCTCTCTGGCCTGGCAAACTTCCCACAGCCCTTTGCTTGGCTCTGCCTCTACCCCACCCTTTCTTGCTCGGCCTACTCAACAGCTAAGCCTTATCACATTTGCCAAGACTCAACCCTCCTTTTCCATCAAAATCCCAAAACAAGCTCATCTCCTCTAGGATGTCTGGCTTGAGTAACGTAAGTATTATCTCAAAGTGCTTCTCCTTCCATACAGACAAGATCATCAGCAGGTATTTTTACACATCACCGGTTTCCATTCTTTGTACTGACCTAGGGAGTAAGCGTGTACCTTCTCCCCACTTTGGAGGCAGAGTGGCCTTCCTGGTAATAACTAGTTCAAGCATAAGGCAAAGGCAGTTGATGCGTTCTGAGTGGACTGCTAATAACAGTAGGGTGACCAGCAGCCTGCAAGCATCCCATCAGCTGACTGCAACAGGCATGTCATTGAGCTCAGCTGAGATTAGCCTTGCCTAAATCAGCAGAACTTTATAGGAGATCCAAAGACTCTTAAGAAATAATAAAACTGCTTTTTAAAAAAGTAGCTATTTTTAATAGTTATTAAGTATTGGGGTGGTTTGTTTTGCAGCAAAAGATAACTGATACAGGTATAAAGCACATGGTCATAAAGGACCTAAGGGGATGGGGTACATATTGGGTGTTGCAGTAGCCTTGGCATTTAGCTCTAGAGCCTATTTGTAGCTCAGAGCTGTGAACATGATGGGCTCAGTATGGGGAGATGATAAAGTACAGGAGAGAAAGCCCCTTGCAAAGTGGTCAGGCACCCGGGCCAGGACAGGTCTAACCATCCTCAGGATGTGGTACGGCCTCCTATTTGTAGGTTAGGTGCAGACAAATGCTCTTCTTTGATGCTTACACGAACCCCAGGACCCACAGAAGGCATTCTGTCTCCCTCAATCCAGGGCTGGCATAGGATTTTAAGAGACAGAGCATTTTCCAGGTAAAAGAGCACTTCTGAATCATACTCATCTAATGAATATGATTATTCATTAGATTATTCATTAGTCCAACATGGACTATGGGCTCACCACTGTTCTAGGCCTGGACATGTAGCAGTGTGCCTTATGGAGCTGACCTGCCCACGTAACCTAGCAAGACCTTGAAAAGGAGAGAAAAAAGTAATGGGGAAAGGTAACCTCCTTGTGGCAGTTTTAAAATGTCTGCAAATTCTTCTCTCCAAGAGGTGGAACTGAATTTACCTCCCCTTGAGTATGGACTGTACTTAGTGACTCACTTCTAACAAAGTCGGAAGTGATGGTGTATGGCTTCCAAGGGTAGGTCTTAAAAGACACTGCAAGCTCCGACCTGGGCTCCCTCTTCGATCACTAGCTCTGTAAAGACACTCAAGCAGCCCCACGGAGAGGTCCACAAGGCAAGGAACTGAGTCCTCCCACCAACAGCCAGTGAGGAGCTGAGGCCTCCTGCCAGCAGCCAGTGAGGAGCTAAGCCTCCTGCCACAGTCATGGGAGTGAGCCTTGGAAGCGGGTCCTCCAGTGTCAGTCAAGCCTCCGAGACTGCAGCCCCTGCCGACATCCTGACTGAAACTTCAAAATCATCCAGCCAAGCTGCTTCCAAATTCCCAGCTGGGAGATGATAAACGTCTCAAGCTGCTAAGTTTCAGGGTAATTTGTTACACGGCAATAGATAACAAATGCGTTCTCTCTCTCCCCCTGCTTTTCCAACTTAATCCATTCCTCCTTCCTTCATACTCACCATAGGCCACATAATGGGGGAACAAGGATGTGACAAGACAGGATTCTGGGGAACTGAGCTCAAAAGGGAAGGTTCTAATGAACACTTGCTCTACTGAAGTGGAAGAAGCAAAAGCTTGTGAGCAGCACCGAGCCTGCACTTGCTTTACCTGGAAGTCCAAGCCCCACATTGGTTTGTGCTTCTTCTGGCTGCCCAGACCCAGGTTAGGGGAGCTAGGAATTTGGAGGGAAGGGTTAAGGGAGGCTGGCCGGACATGCAGACTCACTTGAGCAGGATCTCATACCGGCCGGCATGCCAGGGCTGCACCTTCTTTAGAACCAGGGTGAACACGTCCTCATTCTGAAGCACCTCGTAGTGGCCAGTGTCTTTGGAGAGGGCTTTGCCATCTCGGAGCCAGTGCACAGTAGGAAAGGGGTCACCAGCTATGGCGCAGGAGATGAGGACACTCTGGCCCAGGGAGGCTGTCACCGAGCGAGGCTTACTGATGAACCAGGGCTGGGTGCCATCGTGAGGCTCTGGAAGTTGGCAAAGGGCAGAGCTAAACAGGGAGACCCCTCAGCAGGCAGTGTCCACTCAATTCTCCATGGTGGTGAAGGGTGGGAAGACAGCATGTCACCCAAGTAACAGCTTGTCCAAAATCACTGTGATTGGACACACAAATGCAGCACACCCTTCTCGTTGCACATCCATCTCGGATACATTCTCAGAGGATAATATGAGCATGACTGTATATCCAAAGTAAGGGGAGGTAGCCCAGAAGGCACAAGGGCACCAAGCCAGGTGCTAATGATCTGCATCCAATGTGTGTGATTAAGAGTTGTCACTCACTTTATGTGTGCTTAACTTGTCTCTCCTCTTAAATATTGTTGTCTAATGGCAAGGACCCTGTTAAGCCCATAACTCACCTCAAAAGTTATTACTGCCAAATTGTTAAGTATATTACAGATTTCCCTCTTAGTACTCTATGCACCTTGGCACCAGTAACTCAGAGAGGGCAGGGACTTCAGAAAGCTGGGAAGGGCAGCCCCACTCAGTCAGAGCTTGCGATGTTGGACAGGGAGCTGGCCTCCGGGGCTGGGATAGGACTGAGGGAGCAGACGGCCCACAATGGGAACAAAGTAGCCTCATGTGGTTTCCTTGCCTCCAAATCACTTCTGGAGAGGCTGCAACAGCTCCTCCTTCCCACTCGCTCTGAGTGGGTCAGCCTCACCTTGTACCGTGAGCACGGCCTGGGTGCGGACCTCTCCAGCGCTGTTCCAGGCCTCGCAGGTGTATGTGCCCGTGTCCTCCGGGAACACTTCCTGGATACAAAGGCTGTGCTGAGTGCCTCTCTGTTCAAAGTGGAAGTCCTCTGACTCTTGGATCTCGTTCCCATTGTGCAGCCAGATGACCTCAGGGGGTGGATTCCCTGAACCAGGAGGAGGGGAAGGGGGATTGGTCAGGGAGGTCCTCCCCGGCCATGCAGCAACTCTGCACTTAATACAGTGATGTTGGATGAAACACTCCAACAATTCTCTATGCTTCCACTTCCCCATCAGTAAAATAGGAATTCGAACAGGATCTACCTCGTGGGTTTGTCAGGAGGACCTTAAAATTTGAATAGAGCAACTGAGAACATCTTCTGAGATTTGGGAAGTTCTCACAATTTTTTTTTTTTTTTTTTTTTTTGAGATGGAGTCTCGCTCTGTCACCCAGGCTGGAGTGCAGTGGCACAATCTCAGCTCACTGCAAGCTCCACCTCCTGGGTTCATGCCATTCTCCTGCCTCAGCCTCCCAAGTAGCTGGGACTACAGGTGCCTGCCACCACACCCAGCTAATTTTTTGGATTTTTTAGTAGAGACGGGGTTTCACCGTGTTAGCCAGGATGGTCTCAACCTACTGACCTCATGATCTGCCTCGGCCTCCCAAAGTGCTGGGATTACAGGCGTGAGCCACCATGCCCAGCCCATAATCTGGTTTTGTACCAGTCTTCAAATTACCTTCCAGCTACACTGGCCACACTATGTCTTCAAATTAATCTCTTACTGCTCTAGCTATATGGCCATCCTCTTCCTCTGGACCATTTAATCATGAATCCAGAAAATCCTACCCAGAGAAGGCAGAAAAGGGAGCACAAGAGTCTCCATTTCTTTGGGTCCATCGTTTGATGGTCCCATCTGATTTTCTGGTGGATCAATGATGTGAGCGGGTCCTCGGAGAGCAATACTCATTGCAACCAATTTTCATGTTAATCCCTGAGAGACAGCTGCAGAGACAGACCTGACACTTGGACTGTCATAGTGACCTGGCTTCCATCCATGACTTTGAGATCAGAGAGGCCCTGCAGGAAGATGGGGGCAGTGGGCTTGCTGGGGGCCACAGGCAGAAGGTACTCGCTCTTCCCGCTACTCTTCTTTTCTGTGTGGTAGAAAACAGAACGTGGGGTGAACATTCATGCATTCATTCAACACACACAGACTGAATGACCAATTGGTACACGACAGTGTTGATGCTCAGGTTCCCACCAGAAACTGGCAGCTAACAGATAAAGAGTGTTTGGAGTTCCTAGAGATCATTAGGAACGAGATGCCTCCCATTTCTCTGCTTGGCAATGACGATGTTCTTGCCTGATAGCCAAGAATGAACAATGAGCTTTTATAAGTTTGTGAGTTTTTAAAACATTTTATTTATTTTTTCAAATAAATGATACACTCACATGGTACAAAATTCCAAAGGTACCAAAGAGTATGGAAAGTCTCCCTCCCACCCCATCCTCCGGCCACAAGTCATCTCTCCTCAGAGGCAACAAGTTTTCTGTCTCTTGTTCATCTTGCCAGAGATGATCTGTGTGTGTAACATATAGAAGCAAACAGGCATTTATTTTCTTCTTAAAAAAGTAAATGAAAGCACGTTATACAAAATAATTGACATCTTTTTAATTTAACAATACATCTTGCTATCTCTCATAAGACAGAACTGAAGAGCTTCTCTATCATTTTCTATAATTATATGGTGCTCCATTCCCATCCTAGGAGGTTTTAAGCACCTCATGAAAGCCAAAGACACTACATTCATTAGAACGGCTAAAAAGAAAAAGACATCACATCCCAGGAATTGGCCTTGACAAGGATGTGGAGGAACTTGCAACTCTCATACGTGTGGCAGGTGGTACAGAACCTCCTGAAAACAGTTTGGCAGTTTCTTAAAAAGTTAAACATATACTTCCCTTAGGATCTAGTCATGCCACTCCTGGGTATGTCCGCGAGAGAATGCAAGCACATATCCATACAAAGTCTTGTACACAAGCGTTCAGAGCAGCTTCATTCAAAATAGCTGCAAACTAGAAATGACCCAAATGTCCATCGACAGGTGAGTAAATAAACAAATTGTGATATATACACACAATGGAATATTACTCAGCAACAAAAAAGAATGAACTACTGAGGGTACCACAACAGGGATGAATCACACAATAATTACGTTGAATGAAAGACACCAAGCTGTAGTCCCAGCTACTCGGGGGGCTGAGGTGGGAGATCACTTGAGCCTGGAAGGTTGAGGCTGCAGTGAGTCATGACCACACCACTGCACTCCAGCCTGGGAGACAGAGTCGACTCTGTCTCAAAAACAAAAACAAACAAACAAAAAAAAGGAAGCCAGACAAAGAGAGAGTACATATTGGATGACTCCATTTATATAAAATTCTAGAAAATGCAAAGTCCAGTGACAGAAAGCAGATCAGGAGTGGCGTGGGGCAGGGGACGGGGGGTTGGATTATAAAGGGGCATGAGGAAACATTTGGGGGCAATGAGAAGTTCACTTTAAAAAATCATGGCAAAGGTTTCATGTGTGTGCATATGGCAAAACTTATCAAATTGAACACCTTAAGTCTATGTAGTTTATTGTACATCGATAATACCTCAATAAAAACTGGGAGAAAAAATCAATTTATTTGAGAGAGGGAGTGTGTTGGCAAGTCAAGGAGGGTGAGAGGCCTGGCCCCTCACTCGCATTCAGTTTCTTGTGGAGGTGGGTGAACAGCCTTTCCTCATTCTTAGAATCTCCGCCTCACAGGAGGCTGAAGGGGAGGGGGCTGCAGAGTGGCTGGCCCTGCTGTCCACCTCTCACAAAGGACAATCCTGGTGCAGGACAAGCCATGGCTGCCCAGCCTCTGGTTTCTCCCTTGGTCCTGTGAGCCAGGCAGCTTGAATCTCAGCAATGCCATTTTAGCATTTTTTGTTTTTGTTTTTGGCAGGTGCAGCTGTTGAGAAGGGGAGGGTTAGGATATCTAACTTAAACCCTAAGTTTCTGGGGAAAGGGTCACTGGCATTTTGGGTTCTTATCAACACAAGACCACAAATACTAGACCTTCTTCAAGAAGCAGAGTCACAGGGGAGGTTTCCAGGGTATGTAATGTATCTAGGCAGGTCTCACCTCCAAAGTTGCCACTGAATTTTTATCTGGTGACACTGAAAATGAAAGCAGGCCTACTGTAGAACTTTCCTAGCCCAGCCTCTGGGAACCTGGATAGGGAGAGACTGGGAAGGCCCAAGAGGCTGGAGGAAAACTTCCCCCAAAGCAGGTGCAATTGAAGGGCATGGAGCCTGAGTGTGAAAGCAGGTACCCCCCGACGGTACCCTTGGAAGATGGGGCTCTCAGGCTGCTGCTGTTCTCCGGTGCTCCTGACTCAGCATCGCAGCCTTTGACGGAGGGCTGCCAGGGGCCTTGGTGGGGGCTCCGGGAGTGAGCTCGGGGGACACACGATTGGAAAAGGATAGATCTATCTTGTTTCTCTCACTAGGCTGCAGCAGTCAGGAAAGCTGGCTGCCTCGGGAGAGTTGAGGAATTTCCTGTCTCGCACAGACTGAGAAGGCTCAAAGACAAAATGTTTTTGTCTTTCCACAGCACTCCCTGTTCCTGCCTCTGCAATCTCAGTGAGTCCCCAGCCTTACAGAGCTTCGTGCAGATGGGCTCAAATTCCTAGATGCTACGGGAACCTCACCAACGCCAGCGTACTCCCCTTCAAGCCTGTGGCAGTCTCCTCTTCAACCCCACCGTCTCTGGGTTCTTCCCACAGCCCCTGTTTCCTGGTCTAGGGGTTTGGCAAAGCCAAGTCACCCTGTGGGTCTCAGCCATTGGGGACTAAAAGCCTATCTGTCCCTCCCTCCCCTGGGAGCTCAGAAGTATGCATGAAAGGGTGGCCCGGCAGCTGCCTCCCACCAGGCAGCTCACTGGTTCCACCAGCAGCTGTGGAGGGGATCCCGGCCTCAGGCTAGTCTGCCTCGTCTGAAGCCCCACTTCCTCATTGGTCTCTAGGGGGAGTCATGGTATCATCACAGGACTTTGGGTAGTTTTAAAGAGATAATAGGTAAAAATACTTTATACAACCATTATTATCAATGAGAACATTTGTATGAGGCTGGCATGAGAACTGACTCACATTTATCCACCTCGGCTCAATTACGTGATGGGTTTATCAGCAGCCAAAGAACCAATGGAGTCTGGGCCTCACCCAAGGGTTGTGGACTCATTTTTATATGACCTGAGGCAAATGCTGTTAGGAATACAAATGCATTGCTTAAAAATATCAAGGGATCTATCTCAAAGTAAATTGAGGACAAGCTTTCGTTGCACCCCCTCCAGGAGATGAGTGAGTGAACTTGGGAGGAACCGGCTGATCGGCAGACATTTAGTTCTGGTGTCACTCATTGCCTCTGGCCCTGTGTTTTGTTCCCTAAAGCCCTACAGCAAGAATGAAGGGAAGATGGAAATGATTGGGAATGAATGTTCAGAACAAGCCTGTTCTGAGACCAGCAAGGTGGGACCCAATTCCAACTCGCCACTCCACTGTACTGGTGTAGAGACCAGGAGAGACTTAACTAAGGGGAAGTGACTTGGCTAACGTCATGGGGCCAGTGTGGGCAGACCCAGAGCTCATGCCCAGGCCTTCCGACGACAAGGCCGGGATGTTACATAGGCATCTCTTCAAAGGGAAACAGTCTCCTCCAACGGTGCCCATGGTGACCGCTCCAGGACAAACACACTGTCAGCTGACCCATATCCTAGATCCCTGGCAACTGAGAAAAACTAAAGCAGAACAGAGACAAGCCAGGTGAAAAGGGCAACACGTGTGTGTGTGTGTGTGTGTGTGTGTGTGTGTGTGTGTGTGTGTGTGTATTTCAATTCATTCCAAAGCCAAACAAATTATTCTGGCTCATCTCTGGCCTCTAGACTCTATCAGTTTATGCTCACTCTCATGTGGACTTAGATAAGATACGAAGGGACAGATGGAAACTGGCATTCTCAACACATGGCCCTGGCTGTGTGATCTGAAGCAAGCTTCCCAAAGGAAACCTCAGTGTTCTCTCCTCTAAACTGATGGTAACATAATACTGAAAAGTATGATGTCTACATCATCAGTCTAATGCATGGTAATATTGCAGGGTTTTAGATGATTAAAAAATAACATGTAAAACAGCTAGAACAACACATGGCACACAAGAAGTATAAAAATCAATGTTTTCTGACTTTTCCAACCCAACTGACTCCTTCGGTTGTAGAAATTCAACCTGATAAGAACTACAGTGAGAAGCGCCCCTCAAACCAGAACTTTCACGTGATGATGATTCCTTATAAAGCCCAGCACTCCAGGATTCCAAAAGATGCTCACAGCTCATTCAGTGTTATCCTCAACGTCTCGGAAGTATTGGGCAGATTGTGTCTGTTTTACAGTGGAGGGAGCTGGGACTCAGAGAAAGAAGCTCGCCTGTCCTAAGGTCCTGCGGCTGCGATGCCCCCCGAGGAGGGGGATGCTGCTGGCGGGGTCCTGGTCTGGGTGCTTTCCCTTGACTGTCCTGGGAGCAGAGGCAGATCCCAATTCTACGAGGAGCTTTCTGTCATCATTGCCATTCGTGTCCTGAGCTATCCATTATGCTGGGAGTCACTCCTCTCTGCTTATCCTTCAGCCTCCTTCTAGCAACATCCTGGTTTAAGGACCAGGGTCTGAGGCAAAAGGCCCCCAGTGACAAGGTTGTCTCAGAGAGCCGGAGCCTTCTTCGTCTTGGGAGGACACACACTGGCCATGGCACACAAATAGCAAGGGATGCTTTGCCGGGACCCAGTGACAGACTTGCCCAGCTCAAATGGGGCCACACTAAATATACCCTGGGTTTTCCCACAGCTGTGCTTCCTGCTGTTCTGCTGAGACTGAGCCCAGAGAGGGCCTTCTTCCTGGCGTGCAGAAATGGCTGAGTCTCCTCGCTTTCCTTGCCTAAGATTAAGGACCTAAAGTGCATTTATCTGTTGCTCTGTTACTTGGTATTAGCCAATTCACTCACGGACTCAGTCATTAAACTGCTACTGTCCCATTTTGACAGAATGGAAAAAGATTGATTGGGCCGTCCTCCAACGGGAAACACAAGCACAATGACTAAGAATAAGCCAAAGCAGATTGCTGACAAGTAAAAATGATGCCATGTAGCCAAAGCTGTTAATAGGACTTAAGAAAGAGCAAGAATGGGAGAAAGGGAAGAACAGTGAGAGAGCAGAAAAAGAAAAAGAGGGACCGTGAGGAAGAGAGCGGGGAGAAAGGGAAGCAAAGGAAGGGGGAGAGAATGAGAGACAGAGACAGATATACGCACTGCCCACTTCATGATTCTATAGACCCATGGAGTTTTCCACCCTTGCCATTTTGGCTGTTTTTGACTCATTGGAAGTTTTTGAAGACAGTTCCTAGTCATGAAACTAAACATGAAACGATTGCTCTGGTGAAGCAAAAGCATCAAACAAATGACCTATCAGGATCCCAGAGCAGCCAAGCAGAAAGCACATGGGCCGAAGCGGGTGGGGACCTGGTGCTGCCCCTGATGGGCTGGGCTACTGCCGGCAGCTGCCATCACCTCCTGAGCATCACTTTCTTCATCTGTGAAGTGAATTTGGACGTGTCAAGTGGAGTTGTTATGAGAATTAAATAAAACAAGCCAGCTTTTCTAGCCAATTAGACTTTTCCTATCGAAACAATTCCTTCTTAAAAACAAATTGATAGTGGTTTTACTTTAAAAATGCTAATATAAATTGATACCCAACATGGCGTTTTGGAAAGCTCTTATTTAGAGGAAGAGTTAGACACCCACAAAACAGGAGCAGTTTATTATCTCTTGCACTAATTCTTCTTATAAAATAACCAATAAAGCCTGTTCTTCAAACCCAGCACCAGGAGCGAGGCCTTTAGCTCCTCTGGGACCTGACACTAGGAACCCACTGCTGCCTTTGTCCTGGGGGCTGGTCACGATCTGGCATCTCCTTCCGCACTACAGTAATTCTCCTGTCTTCCCTCCATGGCCCTTCCTTTTCTTTCTATGGTTTTAGCAGGAAAAACAACTGAATTCTGAATTTCTCCTTATAAGTGTTTTTTTCTACCTGCCAACATTTGCTGGTCAACGTGCTACTTTCTGAAGCCCCATGCTCCTGGATCCAAATTTGCATTCAATGCACATTTGCCTTAATCTTGGATCTACCAAATATTTTCCTCAGGCTGTGAACATGAGCTATATTCCTTAGTTATTACAATGCAAAGTACCATTCCAACAGCAATTCTGATTTACTCCAAACCCCGTTATACTATGGAAATTCAATAGATCACCAATTGGGGGGGCACCGTGGAGGCATAGTTCCCCCACCTTCCTGTATTTGGAGTTCAAAATCTAGCATGGTCCAGGGATCACCACCAGCCTCCTCCTTTCCCCAAATTCCAGGATTGTCAACTCTGGAGGATTCATCAGAGGAGTTACATTCTCCCTGCTGACATGCCACGCAGCCCCTTCCCATTTCCAGGGGGTTTGTGCAAGCTGTAAATCCCCGGGGCATCTGAATTCCCCTTAAACAAAAAGCTGTCTCCTAACCACACAGAACCTTCTTGAAGTCAGCAAAATGGCTACTTGGTGGCATAAAAAGGATTTTTCCTCCCATAGCCTTGTTCTCTTTTGGCCTCCCTTCCTCCCAGAACTTAAGAAGCAAATGGGAAGAGAAGTGTGCGAGGAAAAGAATGAAAGGAACCATGACGTATAATATCCCAAAAAAGATCTCTGACCAGCAATGATAGGGTTGCTAGCTGGGAAGCAAGGATCACTGCAACCACAGCCTTTTCACTGTCTTAGAAGTTATAATCACACTCTAAACATAAAGGTATGGCCTCCAAACCACCCACTGTTCCCTCCCAGTGCGGGCCTGGAAACCACACTTTCAGTTCCACTGTCATCACATGGGTCGCATTTTGCCACTAGGAGCTCAATGCTGTGATTCTGCGTAGCATTGTTGATCTGGGACTCGATGTAATTATGACTGACTGTGGGCTGTGGAGGTGGAGAGTTATAAAGCTCTATAAGGGCCCTATTGGTAAAATGAGGCTCAAGTTCTATGGTATGGGCACAAACATACACGTATATGCTCAGAAGTCTTTCTGCAACACGAAGAACCCACGTGGCACACAAACCTATTTCTGTAGTCAATCTACACAAAATGAAAATATTGGTTATAAATTTTAACATGTAATTAATTGCTTGCCTTTGTAGAGTTAAAAGCTTTTGGACATATGTTTTGAATAAACTAAGCTTCTTAATATATATAAAAAAGGCAAGTTAAAACTCATATTTATTCTACTTCAATATATTTCTCTGTAGCCAATATAAGTATTTAAGAAGTTGTCAGTTGGGTGCAGTGGCTCACGCCTGTAATCCCAGCACTTAGGGAGGCCGAGGCGGGTGGATCACGAGGTCAGGAGATCGAGACCATCCTGGCTAACATGGTGAAACTCCATCTCTACTAAAAATACAAAAAACTAGCCGGGCGTGGTGGTGGGCACCTGTAGTTCCAGATACTCGGGAGGCTGAGGCAGGAGAATGGTGTGAACCCGGGAGGCAGAGTTTGCAGTGAGCCAAGATCTCGCCACTGCACTCTAGCCTGGGCAACAGAGTGAGACTCCATCTCAAAAAAAAAAAAAAAAAGAAGTTGTCAGTGTTTTTAAGCTTAAGGAGGTCAGGGTCCATACCTTATGTCAACTGGACAGATTGTGTAGTGTCCAAAGTACCTGTGCATAACCGGGGAAGACAAAGGAGGTGGCTCCAGGCTGCCCCGCAGACTGCCTGGTATTAATCTGAAAACAAATTGTGCCTCTACTTATTGCCAAGCAAATGCTGACTTCACTGGTGCCTGTTGTCTTCATTAAAAGCTCTGCATCAAAACAAATACTCTAATAAATATGTTTGTTATATTTTATTATCTATTCTAGAGATCATCTTTTTATCTTTTTAACTTACCCACATTTTATGTCCTTAGATGCCTTTAACAGGCCCACCAGGCCTTCAGTTAAATAAACAAACCATTAGGCTGAGACACTATGTCACAATGGGTACAACTAGCAGGCTATTAGTAAATCTAGACACTTAAGAATTTTAGCCTTGACAGAGATACTCCAGGGGGAAAAACATTTTAAATATTCTAGCCCAAGGAAGCCCCCAGCAATGACTCAGTCCAAATACTGTGAAATCTATACTGTATTTCAGATCTTCCTGGGCTCTGCAGGGATTTGAATGAATCATCTTTTAGACTCATGCTGGGTCAGGAGGAAGGACGTTCATTGCTTGGTTAATCATCGGGGAATTTTTTTCCCTAGCCTGTGTTGGGGAAAGAAGGAATATTTGTTGAGGGACCCTTTTTTTTTGAGACAGGGTCTTGCTCTGTCATCCAGGCTGAAGTCCAGTGGTGTGATCAGCCTCCACCTCGCAGGCTCAAGCAATCCTCCTGCCTCAGCCTTCTGAGTAGCTGGGACCAGAGGCGTGAGCCACCACGCCCGGCTAATTTTTGTATTTTTTTGTGGAGACGGTGTGTCACCATGTTGCCTAAAGTGGTCTCGAACTCCTCAGCTCAAGTGATCCACCTGCCTTGGCCTCCCAAAGTGCTGGGATTACAGGCGTGAGCCACTGCACCCAGTTTGTTGAGGGACTCTTAAAGGTAATTTGCAGATTTCCTGCACACCCTAATGGGCACTGAGCCCCCAGAAAAGCGAGGAATTCTAGGGAATGACTCCCTGCACTGCAGGGGAGGTTCAGCAACCTCTGTGCTCTCGTCCATCTTGGGAATGCCTGCTCCCATGGCAGGCCTGGCTCTACACACCGTGTGACGTGGTCCCTCCCTGCAGGGAGCTTACAGTCTGGAGAGGAAAATAATTAAACAAGCAAGTAGAGTAAAATGAAAGTGAATTTTCACGGAGTAATATGCTTTCTCCTCACCTCCAGAGGCCCTGCACGGTGTGCCCCCGCCTTTCTGAACTCACTTTCTATCACACTTCCCCATCTACTTCACTGCAGCCAGAGGCTGCCGTCTTGCTGCTCTGAAACGGGCCAATCCTGCTCCCAACTTAGGGCCTTGCACTTGCTGTACTGCCCGCCTGGAGCTCTCTTTCCCCAGGCCATGGACGCCTCTGAGGCTTCCTTCCTCATAACACTAAAGATGCACCCTCTCACCCCCTTGATTCACACACCCTGCTCACTGGCTTTTTCTCTTGATAATTATTCCTTTGTGACCTGCTCATGTTAACAGCAGGTGCCAGCATTTAAAATGAGGCCAGGTGCTGATTGCTGCCCGCATCCCCAACAGAATGTAAGCACCCTGCAGGCAGGGCCCTCAGCTGTCCTGTCTACTGCAGTGTCCCCAGAACAATCCCAGATCAACACAGGCACGCAGTAAAGACTTGTTGATAAGTAAATGTAATACTAGAAGCACGCGGTGTTCAGGGACCGCATTCTGGGGTGATTAGGGTAGGCTTCCCAGAGAAAGTGACATTTGTGGGAGTTTGTGGGATTTGGAAAAGAGAGTCACTGACGAGGGGAGGCAGAGAAAGCATGAAGGGCTGGCTGCAGAAATCGTGTCTGAAGGCTGCACCAGCAATCTTGATGATTCCAAAATCTCGGGAAAAGGCGAGAGGTGAGAAAGAGCCCCTGCATCCAGCCTTTGGCACAGTATCTGCTGAGCTCTCAGAATAAGCTTGCTTCCAGCAGAGCTGCCCCTCAATCACCCCCAAGAGAAGACAACGGGAGGGACATGCGTTGCTGCATGGCACCACCTTGTGGCCAGAGCCCTTGGAAGCAGGCACGTGTGTCTATGGCTTGTGTCTGGCTGGACACCTCCCTCCTCTGATTCTCTGATGGTCTTTCCCTGGCCAAACAAACAAACAATACTGTGGCAAAGTGGATCCTCTGGGAAAAGCCCTCCTCAGTCTTGGCATTTGTAAGGACTGTATCTTGTTTAAAGGTGGGCTCTGCTGGACAATCATAATCACAGCACATACCTATGGAGGGTATGTGCTATCCTATGCTCTGGGGATACTCTGCACATTCATTCACTTAATCCTCACAGTACTGCGACTGTCAGCATCTCCATTTCACACAAGAGGAAGGTGAGGTCGGGTATGCTAACTAACGCCAGGGTGCAGGGCTAGTAAGTGGCAGAGCAGGATTCATACCCAGGCTGCTGGCTCCACATCCATGCTCCCCCACATGGCCCGGTGCCACACTAAGGGCAAGAGAGGGCTGGACCTGGGCAGCTAAGGGAGAGGTGGAGCAGCGGTCAGTGCAGTAGGGAAGAAGCACCTCCACTGCGATCGTCTCCCCCAGCCCATGCTGTTCAGGACCCGGAGCCAACAGGGCTGCCAATCAAGTCAGAAAAACTCCACAGTGGAGGACAGTGCAGGGAGCAGCCCTGAGCCTCCTGAGTGTCTCAGGGCACCGCGCCAGGAGTGTCGTTGTGCCAGGCTCACCCTGCTCCAATCCTGTGCCGAGAGAGCCCAAACGCTGCCGGGCCTGAGTGTGCGGCTGCGTCCTCAGCCTTGTTCACCATTTATGGTATCTGAGCCTGTCTGGTCTTTACAGTCCAGTACATCCCCCACGCTGGGAGGGAGTTCTGTCATGCAGGCCTCTTCTCAGAGCAAATCCAAACTTCCTTGGCAGAGTTTTTGCCTGAGACCTCTCTGTGCCTTTTTTTCTTTTCTTTTTTTTTTGATGGGTGGTGATCCTTCAGGCCCCAGCCCCCACAGGCCCGGGAGTCCGGAGGAAGGCCCTAAAGAGTTCTTGATCCTTCGCCTGGGACTCCCACCTCCGGGCTACTCTTAGCTCAGCTGGGTCTCTCTAATCCAATCTAAACACAGGCAAGCCAGGACAGACACTGGATTAGTCCTTGGCTGCGGCTGTGGAGGGAGAGTCTCGGAAAACAGAGGGCTAAGCCACGCGGCCCTACGTGCAGCATTCTGACTCTTGCTGCTCCTTACTAGACTCTGGGGTTGGGCCACGCTGGCCTCCAAGAAGAGCCCCTACATGGAAGGTGAGTCCTGCTCCCTGGCCCTCAGAGACAAGGCTCTCAGCACTTCAGGTTTCCTCTGAAGTCTCATTATCACAATTTCCTGAGCTCCCCACCTGGCTCCCAATGAGTCATGAAGTTACACCTATGAGGATAAATGGGTAAGTGTGTAAACCAGAATCTGGCTGGCACATTTCCAGAGGCCAGAGCTGGGCTCTGAGCCCAGTGTGGTGGGTTTCCTGGAAGGAAGGGGTGGACCAGTTTCCCAGTAACAACTCCATGCGGAGGCACCTCTTCAGTCAGAGCACCCAGGGAGCGTGCTCACTCCCGGCAGGGAGCTTCATGGAGCCAGCGTCCGCCACATTCTGCACCAGTGCCAGTTCCTTCGTCCCTAAGGGACTGACATTGCCCAGTCCACAGTGGCCAGTCTTCCCCTTTGGGCCAGGGGATGTGCCCTCTGAAAAAGGTCAGGGCATAGGAATGAGCACAGACTTGAAAGTCACAGGCTGTTGGCTCCAGGGGCCAGTTTTGCAAACTAGTGTGATGCGCTTAGGCAAGTTACATTAACTTCCTGAGACATCCAGAGCCTTCTGTCTGAAATCAGGACAGCATCCTTGTCCCCTAGGCTACTGAGGTCTCAGGGAGAGAATAGAGGTGAGGTGAAAGTATTTAACACGGTAAGCCACAAATGTTTCTTCCTCTTCCCTTTTCTGCGAAACTTCCTCCTGCAGCCAGCCTCCCAGACAGTGGCTACTCATACAATATGGAGATGCTCCCGACAGGCCTGAGCCCTGGGGAAGGGAGAGATGTATCCTCCTGCTTGTCTGCTGGGAGGCCAGTCACGCTGCACCCAGTGCTAGCACCAGAGGACCCAGTCATGCACAGAAGCGGGGGGCATAGGCTCAGGGTGAGGGTGGGATCAGGCTTACCTGAAAGCCCTGGACCCAAGAAGCACTTCTGTGGGAACTGTCACCAGGCCTGCTGATACCACAGCCCAGACAGATCTGTCTTGAGTCTGTGGCTCCCTGCAGTTCCTGGGGACTAAGTGCTTGGCTGATGAATGGATGACCATGATAATCAGATTACTGGAGACCAGGCTGCTGATGTGTAAAAACAAGCCTGGGCCCGTGAGTAGAAGGGGGACAGAAAGGGGACAACCTGTGGCCCTCTGGAAGTCTCAATATGCACACTGTGACCCAGGGTCCCCCAGCATGCAAGGAGTCACTGGTGAGGCCACTGTCTGCTCGGGGAATATGTGAGTGCTCTCCCAAGTCTTTCTGTAGTGTGTGAGGTTTTCTTCTGACCAGACCTGGAGCTTCTGGAGCTAAGGGACTCCTCATCTCTTTCCCCCATATCTTTCCGTGGCCCCAGTGGAGTGAGGGGGTGAGGAAAAGCCCACCTCTGATGGCAGACCCTTGTCACTGTGAACTCCTGGAGGTCATCTCCCTCCTTTCCTACCTTCAGGTGCAGCACTTTTTAAGGAACCTCTCCTCTGCCCCTAAGAGGCTGCAGCAGCCACTCCTCTGTTATGGCAGCTGCCGCTGGTAATGGTGTAAAGAAGTGCCATGTGCACCTCTGCTCCCTAGATTTTGGCTCATGATACCATTTTCTACAAATGTGCCCTTCCTCCAAAGCAGAAATGTCTGCAGGAAAGCTGCTTCTACCCGAGTGCCCGGAGGCTCCTACCATGGACGGTGACCCGGGCGCTGCAGGACACCTGCCCCAAGGCATTCTCAGCCAGGCAGGTGTAGGTGCCATGGTCCTCTGGCAGGGCATCCTGGATGTGGAGCTCAGCCACGCCAGCCTCGCAGGTGGAGTGGGCGTACTGGATGGGCTGTCCTGTGGAGGAAGCACAGGAAGGTTCAGGCCAGGCAGCACTGGCAGTAGGGACGGGAGCCCCGTCCTCATCAGGGCTGCTGCTGTCATGATGCTGAGGCTTGTCATGCTTGCTCAGATCCATTGAGGGCTAATAATGTACCACGCACATCTCCAGCCAGCAGGACAGAGGCTTATGGGCTGGAGAAAGAGCCAGGGGCTAAGGAGATGAAGGAAAGGGAGTAATTGTGTGGTGGAGGAGGAAGACGGGGCCTGGAGGGGCTGGGAAGGGAGAATCCCGAAGAATTAAGAATGTAGAGGGGGAAAGGACACAGTTTTGGGCATTCTGTGTTAAACAGTCTCCAAATCCACATCCTCAACTTCACAGAATTCTGAGCCTGGAGAGAATCTTACAGGGTCATCTGGCCCATAGTCCAGCCTCAGGCAAAACAGAGCTTTCCCGGGCTGAACATGGGGTGCCCAGCTCTGGATGTCTCCAGAAATAAGGATTCCATTTTCCACTATAGATATTTATCAAAAAGCAATTCTGCATCCCAATGCTGCAGTTAGGTGCATTTATTCTATGCAATTAGGTGTATTTTAGGGTTCACAGAAAAGGTAAATATAGGGAACTAAAAATGACTCAGCTCCTTTTTTCCAGAGTCCCTTCCATGTGACATGTTCCAGGTCACATAAAGTCCTGCATGGAGATAGGAGTGCATGCAATGAGCTTCAGTGGTTTCCTTAATGCTCTATGTTCCTGGGAGTTTATCATTCTGGGATGTGACTTTTCATTTCCAGGAAAAAAAAAATCTCATTACTGAAGAGTCTGGCCTCCGAGCAGGAATGTGTCCAGCTGCCATATAGGAAGCAACTGTCAGTTTCTTCCCTTGCCAGGCCCCAGGGTCCTGGTTTGCACTTCATAAAATCGGGGGCGGCCAGTGGGGGAGGGAGAAAGGACACAAAGAAGTTGTCTCCCTGCAATGCAGTGTTTTCTTCTGCACATAGCAACACTTCGTGTCTCCATGACAGTTTGGCAGAGATCGGCTAGCACACCATAGGACCAGAGGGAAAGATTTCTCTCAAACTCCTGCATTTCATAAAAGTGAGGCTGAGGGCTGGGAAGCAGAGCCCTGGATCCTGCCACTGAGAGAAGTGAGCACTGCTCTTTGTTTTTATTTTTTGTCACAATGGTACCCTCCAAACCTCTCTTCCTTGACAATACAAGTGCATTCTCTGACTGCCGCCAATATGTCTCTGCTGTCCCAACACGTGCTGACAAGCCTTTTGAGAGCTCTCCTTTAACTGGAATGTAACTCACTGTGGCCCCACAAATATAGGATGGGGTGGAGGCCCCAGAAAGGAGCTATTGGCTCAGGGCACATCAGAATTGGGACACATGAGGCTCTCCCAGCTCGCAGGCTGGGTTAAACCAGAGCAGCCAAGGAAACCCAACTTGAGCATGATCGCCCTCTAGTGGAACGGGTGTGGAAACGCTAAGAGTCGCGGAGAACACAGTCTTGAGTGATGTAAACTAGGAGACAGCAAGCTATGGTTCCTGGGCTGAATCCGAACTGCAGCTTGTTTTTGTAGCGCCTGCAAGCTAAGAATAGTTTTTACATATTTTAAATGGCCAAAAAAAATAAAGGGAATATATTTCATGACATGTAAAAATTATGTGAAATTCACATTTCAGTATCCATAAAGTTTTACTGCAACATAGCCACATTCATTCTTTCACATACTGTCTATGGCTTACGTAATGTCTATTCTTTTATTTTTTGAGATAGGGTCTCACTCTTATTACCCAGGCTGGAGTGCAGCGGCTAAGTTTTGCTAACCCTGGCTAAGTTTTGCATTTTTTTTTTTTTTTGTAGAGACAGTTTCGCTATCTTGGCCAGGCTGGTCTTAAACTCCTGAGCTCAGGCAATCCACCTGCCTCAGTCTACCAGAGTGCTGGGATTACAGGAGTGAGCCACTGCGCCCAGCCTCCTGTGGCTGCTTTTATACCACAACAGCAGAGTTGAGAGTTGTTAAAGAGGCTGCTGTATGGCCTGAAAAGCTGAAAATAGCTACTACCTGGCCCTTTATAGAAAATGTTTGTTGATATTAGACTCTGTTACTAGTCCTTAATGCCCATATTGCATTCCAGCCACAAGGAGGCTGCCTCCTTGATCCAACAGGACTTCTGTCCTTTGCGGAGGGCTGGGAGGGAAGGCAGACCTCAGTTCTCACTTACCTACCCAAGAAGACTACAAGTAGGAAGACTAGATGGCACTTCCTCTCACTCACTAAAGACAGCATCTAGCAAAGCCTGAGTGAACTACACCAACAAGGAAGGTTCGCAGGCAATACATCAATGACACAGACACAACTGGGGACTATTTGGTGCATAAGTGCTGGGGGCCACTGTTCGCTCTCTCTCTTTCTTATTTATTTATTTGAGATGGAATTTTGCTCTTGTCACCCAGGCTGGAATACAATGGCATAATCTTGGCTCACTGCAACCTCTGGCTCCTGCGTTCAAGCGATTCACCTGCCTCAGCCTCCGGAGTAGCTGGGATTACAGGCACCTGGCACCATGTCTGGCTAAGTTTTGTATTTTTAGTAGAGATGGGGTTTCATCATGTTGGCCAGGCTGGTCTTGAACTCCTGACCTCAGGTGATCCACCCACCTCAGCCTCCCAAAGTGCTGGGATTACAGGCGTGAGCCACCGCACCTGGCCCACTGCTCTCTTAAGGAGCCTATTCTATTAGATGTGAGAGTGAGCTGAGATCCCAAACCTTCTGTTCCAACCTGTCTTCTGATAGATAAAGAAGCTGGTACCCTGAGGGGTGAGGTGTCCAAGGTCACTTAGACCACTCAGCAGTGAACGGTGCCTGTGTCTCCTGACTCTCAGCAGGGCCTTTTTCACCCTCCCGGGGGATCCATCTCATCAATTTAATGGACTGTTCTCAGTCTTTTTAAGTCAGAGTTCTCTTACACTGTTGAAATTAAATGGTCCTTTAAAAAGAAAAGGGTGATAATATACAGCAAATGATTTTTTAAAGGACCTTACTTCACAAAAAAAGAGTTGGCGAGTCTCTATAGGACTATCACTTTAAAAGAATAACTGGTCTGTGAGGCCAGAACCACCTGCCACTAAATAAAAGGTGAGATCCCTCAAGCGACTTCGAGAGTGGTTCATTAGTTTATTAATTTATTTGTTCATTTATTGACTCAAGAAACATTAATTGAGGGCCCATTATGAGTTTGGCCATATGAAAAGAAATCCAACTGCTTGTGCCCCTATGTGTCAGGCATCTCATTATCCACTTTATAGAAATGATCCAACTTAATTTCACGACTACATGATTCCCACCATGCAGATGGAGAACTCAAGGCTCAGACAGGAGTAGTAACTTCCTCAGTCAGTCGGGACCAGGATCCCAGTGCCCATGCTCTCTCTGTGCCCTGTGCTTCCTTCTCATAGCACCGGGATGTCCAAGGCATAAATGGCTCAGAGGGAGAAGTGAGAATTCAGGCACGGCCAAAGGGCCCAGGGGATGGGAGCAGAGAGCTGGAGCAGGGGGCACTCACCATTCAGCAGCCAAGTGATCTGGGGCACTGGAGTCCCCCGTACGGAGCACTGCAGCACAAAATCCTGGCCCTCAATGACAGTGCAGTCCTTCAGGACACTGGAGAAGGAGGGGGCCACCTCCATCACAGCAAGCCCTGTGAGGGAAAAGGACAGGTCAGCTCAGATCACAGCTTGCCCGCTCTGGTGATGCCTGCAGTCACCCCAGCCTCCCAGGCACGCCTCACTGTCCTGGACACCTGGGGACCCTTGGCAGCCTGCCTTTGCCTTATCTCTCTTCACGCTTAGGAAACAGGCAGCGCCAGTGGTGTAGGGACCTGGAGCCTGAAGCAGAGTCACCAGCAGGGGCTTTTTCATAGTCACAAAACACCCTAGCCCTGGGGTGCTTGGAACCTGGAGCCTTCTCTCCTCTGTGATCCAGGTGCCTCCTGTTTGGCCTTGGCTTTTGCTACCCTCGAGCCTCCGGAGAGCTCCTTCTGCCTTGTCGGTCCTACTCTACTTTCTAGTGTCTCTTATCTTCTTTAATATGTCCCATCAGTGATTACACAATCTTGTGAATATCTTTTTACTTGTATAAGCCACAGGCCTACAGGTGAGGCCATTTCCATTTTAAATTATTACGATTTTTTTCCAATTCCAGAACTGAATCAAAGGACTCACACGTGCTCCAGTTTTCTAAGCACAGTCTGAGCCCCAGTCTAGGTCAGGGCTCAGAGCTGCCAGGGACCTGGGGATATGCACTAATGGTGCCTGTGTGTAGTTTGAATGCACATTCTGGTTGAGAACTGCTGAGCTGAACTTTCCAAAAGCCTTCTACATCAGTGACTTAGGGGACATTTTCTAGTTTGGGGACCTTAATTAAGAGCAATAGGAATAATCTCTTCTATGACAACCAGAACATGCTGTATGTGTGTCAAGGTGGCTGATAGCTGAGAAAAGGTGGAACTGGATTTGGTGCTTAGAAGATATATCAATGGTGCTTTTCAAGACAGCCTATTCAATACAGAGATGAGAGGAAATGCCATATTATACTGCAGGGGTTTATGGGCAAGAAAACTAATAAAATTTGAGGGCCTACTAGGTGCCAGGTACTTTTCAAGATGTGATTGTGACAATGCCATTAGGTTGTTCTCTTGAGTTCATTTTACAGATGAAGTTACTAATTTCCCATAGTTGAACTCGATGCTGAAGCCAGGTTTTACAGCCAGCTCTGACTGTACAGTTGCACTTTCTCCTCCAGATCCTAGGGGAGGGTAGGCGATGGGAGGGCAGTGGCAAGACAGAGTGATGGTGTACCTGGACAGGCCTGGCACTGAGGAAGGGTCAGACAGACCACCCGGAGGAGGTGGGGAGGCACCCTCTCCTCCCTTTCCCTTGGCCAGTGTTGAACTCCCTCATTAGAGAAATGCCTTTGGGAGTTATCAAAAAGTATATAGGCTTTCATGCAAGGTCAATTTGGGTTAGAAATATATTCTCTTTTACAAGGCCTGTGAACTTGGACAAGTCATTTAACCTTACTAAAGATCAGTATTCTCATCTAGAAAATGGGTATGATTTTCTTATAAGATTGTTGGGATAACTAAGTGAAACAATTCAGGTACAGCATTTAGCACAAAACCTAGCATAGCACATCCTCAGTGAGTGTTAGCTTTTACTATCAAGTAAAAGCTGCACATAGAGACTCCACTTGCAGCAAACATAGTCTAGGGATGAAAGAGAGAGTAGGGATAGAGTAGGAGCTTGAGAGGCTCTCAAGTGGAAGGAAGATTTTCTTTTCTTTTTCAGCATAGGGACAACTAGAGCATGCTTGTAGGGGGAAAAATAGGTCTCTCAACAAGGGAAGGGGAAAGACTGAAGAAGTGGTGGAGGAGTAAATCATTGTTAGATCAGATCCTTGTGAAGATGGGAAAGGATAGAAAGAGAAGTCTTGGGAAGGGAAACAGACAGGTATTCTGCAGTGTAGGAAAACAGAAAGAGAGAAGTCTGTAGCTAAAAGAACACCCATCAGATGACCTGCTTCATGGTGAACTCATCTGCCAAGAATTAACTAGGATGTTGAGGAACCGGAGAAGTTTTAGAAAAGCGAGTGTCTTCATCAAGAAGATACGATGTAGAATGGCAGAGTAAAGACCTCTGAAGATCTACTCCTCCATAAAAGCAACAACAATACTGGCAAAAAGAGTCAAAAGCAATGGTTTCAGAATGCCAGAAATTAACCACAGGCTTGCAACATTCTGAGAGCATTCATTAAAAACAAACATCCAGGTGTGGTGGCTCACGTCTTTCATATCAGCACTTTGGGAGGCCAAAGCAGAAGGATTGCTCGAGCCCCAAGTTTGAAAACAGCCTGGGAAACAGCAAGACTCTTGTCTCTACCAAAAAAATAAAATTAAAATATTAGCCAGGCATGATGGCATGTGCCTGTAGTCTCACTTAGTAGGTTGAGGCAGGAGGATTGCTTGAGTCCAAGAGTTTGAGGCTGTAGCAAGCTGTGATCACGCCACTGCACTCCAGTCTGGGTGACAGAGCAAGACTCTGTCTCTAAAAAGTAAAAACAATAAACAACAACAAAAAAACCCAAACAACAGTACCCTGCCCCTCCACCCCCCAAAAAACAAACAACAACAACAAAAACAAAACACACAGCTGAATCTTGGTAAGAACAGCAAGCTATGTGCTTTCTCACTCTTGTCCCCCTTGCCCCAGCTCTGGGGTAACTCTGAAAACCAACAGTACCTATGGTACTTGTGAAAATCAGCCACTTAGCAAGAGGTAGGATGGGTTCAGAGCTCCTGAAAAACCCCATCCCTAAGAAAATGGTCACTATTTGCCCTGTCTGGTAGCTCCTTCAATAGCTCCATTTTCAGGGTTGTCTTTATTTAACCTGACTCAGAGTTTACTCTGTGTGGATGGCCCCATCTCCAGGGTGTTTGTTAAAAACAATCAGTAACAATTGTTTAATATTACAGCTACTTGAGACAGCAATATCATTTGGGGCTAACAAGAGTCTGATCAAAAAACTTAAAAGGAAAAACTGGGGAATGAGATGTCCAGGACTTTGAAAAACTCTGACAGATTCCTGAGAACTGAGAAGCCCACATGGATGTGCAGGGCTGTGAGCCTGCCCAGGGAAGATGTAAGAAGGCCCTCCTGTCTCACCTTTGGCTGACTTGGAGCTTTGGTGCAAGCAGAAAGTAAAGGCTAAAGCAGACCTGTAAACTGCTGGCCAGAGCACGGAAGATGGGTGTAACACACACACAGAGCCCCTTGGCAAAGGCAGGGAAAAGTGTTAGTTCAAGGTGTTAAAGGAACTCTCCATTCAATCAATTAGCTAAACTAACTAAGCAGGGACTTCTGTGGCCACACATGACAAGTAATCCAGCCTTTACAGAATGAGAGAGGATTACTGTAAATCATGTCTGGTAAATGACGTGTATCCAGAATATATAAAGAACTCCTGCAACTCAACAATAAAAAAGTAAATGACCCAATTAAAACATGGGTAAAGTATTTGAATAGGCATTTCTCTGAAGGAGATATACAAATGTCCAATAAGTATATGAAATGATACTCAAAATAACTAGTCATCAGAGAAATGCAAATCAAAATTTCACTCAGGCTGGGTGTGGTGGCTCATGCCTGTAAACCCAGCACTTTAGGAGGCTAAAGTGGGAGGACTGCTTGAGCGAGGAGTTCAAGACCAGCCCGGGCAAATAGTGAGACCTTGTATCTACAAAAATAAACAAAATTAGTTGAGTATGGTGGCACGTGCCTGTGGTCCCAGTTACCCAGGAGGCTGAGGTGGGAAGGATCACTTGAGACTGGGATGTTGAGGCTGCAATGAGCTATTATCATGCCACTGCACTCCAGCCTGGGCAACAGAGTAAGACCCTGTTTCAAAAAAAAAAAAATAGATGATTGTGAATGGCTATAATGAAAAAATGGAAAACAGGCTGAGTGCAGAGGCTCATGCCTATAATCTTAGTACTTTGGGAGGTTGAAGTGGGAGGATCACTCAAGTCTAGGAGTTTGAGACCAGCCTGGGCAACATAGTGAGACCCCCACTTCTACAAATAATAAAAAAAATTTGCCAAGTGTGGTGGCAAGCACCTGTAGTCCCACCTACTCAGGAGGCGAAGCAGGAGGATTGCTTGAGCCCAGGAGTTCAAGGTTACAGTGAGCTATTACCATGCACTCTAGCCCCACTGACAAAGCAAGACCTTGTTTTTTAAAAAAAGCAAGCAAGCAAACAAGAAAATAACAAGTATTGGTGAGAATGTGGAAAAACTGCAACACTCATACATTGCTAGAAGAATGTAAAATGGTGAAAAACAGTTTGTTAGTTCCTCAGAGGGTTAAATCCAGAATTACCTTATGACCCAACAATATATGTTGGCTAAACCTCAAAGCTGAAAACAGGTATTGAAAACAACTCGTACATAAATGTGCAGAGCAACACTTTTCACCATAGCTAAAAAGTAGAAACAACCACATGGACCTCAACTGATGCATGCATAAACAAAACACACTATATCCATATGACAGGGTATGATTCAGCCACACGGATGAGTGAAGTACTAACACCTGCTACAACATGGATGAACCTCGAAAACATTAAGCTAAGAGAAAGAAGCCAGACACGAAAGGCCATATACTGAATGACTCCACTTAACATCAAATGTTCAGCAGGGGAAAACCCATAGAGACAAAAAGTAGATGAGTGGCTACCAGGGGTTGTGGGGATGGGAGAACGGGGAGTGATGGCTAATGGGTAGGATATTTTGGGAGGGGTAATGAAAATGTTCTGAAATTAGATGATAGTGATGGCCACACAACTCTGTGAATATATACACTGAATTGTATACTTCACTGAATTGTATACTTTAAAAGGGTGCCTTTTATGTTACGTGAATTATATCTCAAAGTTGTCACACGAAACACAACAAGATAGGGAATCAACCTGAGATATATTACCCCATGATGCAAACAGGCTAAAAATAGTCCTCTACAAGACTTAGATAAATTCGTAGCAGAAGCAGCCACAGGAGAATCTAGGCGCTCTGGATACGCCATTAACCTGTGGTGGATCTGACACCATATTTCTGTCCCCCACGCAGGGACAGAAACCTGGCCTGGATGATGAGATTTGATCTCCTAGACCTGTGAACTCTTCCTACTGGCACTCCCACCTCCAAATGGCATGGATAATATTTCTTGTAAAGGAATTCACAAGAATAGTAAAAATCCCAGTTAAACAATAGTTAAAATCCCAGTGAATCAATAGTATACAGTGAAAAGTAAGATGCCCCATTCCTTCCTGTGGACCCCCAGTTCCCCTTCCTAGAGGGACTTGTGTGCTCTTCCAGAAATGATTTCTGCACACACAGGCATCTTTTGCATGTGTGTACACAGATCTTTTCTTCCTTTTATACGTGGGCCTGTACTTTGTTCCTCTCCCTTCCTAGTGCATCTTGAACATGTTTTGGCATCAGTCTACAGGATGCTGTCTGGCATTCTACTATATGGATACATCACTAAGTTTTTTTTTCTTTTAGAAATGTGCATTAGGAAAATTTTCAAACATAGACAAAAGTAGACAAAGCAGTGTAGTGAATTCCTATGTACCGATCTCTCAACTTTTATTTGTTATCAATATTATTTTATTGATACTCCTGTCAGTGCTCCCCAAACATGAATTATTTCTAAGTCAAATACAAAAAACCATATCATTTCACCAGTAAATAACTCAGGATATATCTCTCAAACAGATGAACTTACAAAAAAAAAAAGTGAGACCACCATCACATCTTAAAACACCACAAATTCCTTTATATTAAATCTTATCAGTGTCCAAATTTTCTTGATGTTCCCATAAAAACTTTTTAAAGATTATCTCAGTCAGAGTTGGTACAAGATTATCAAAAATTATTGTAATTGTTGATGTTACTATATACCTTTTAATCTAAGTTTTCTGTAGGTTGTCTTTTTTTGTTTGTTTGTTTGCAATTTGTATGTGGAAAAAAAATGGGTGAAAGTTATTTGTTCTACAGTTTCCAGCAGCCTGCAATTTGCAGATTCTACTCTTGTGGTATTTGTTAATACATTTCTCAAGTGTATGGCATGGGCGGAGGACCTACACATGCATTTAGAGTAAGGGGGAAATTTTATAGAGATAGACAGGTACAATAATATTTATCATAGGTATGTTATAATAGTGAAAATGGAAACAATTTAATTAATTCAACAAATAACAGCATACCTAAATTAGATACAGCCATTCCATGCAATATTATATGGCTACTAAAAGTCATGCTTTCCAAGAATTGTATAAAAAGATGTTAATATCACATGAGCAAATTGGGATAGAAAGCAGTATACAAATACCACAATGGTAAGTTTGTATAAAAACATTAAAATATAATTTATTTCTGAGTCATAAGATTATATATTGTTTAAACTCCCCACAATGAACACACATTACTTTTATAAACAGACAGTACAATAAACATAAAAGATGTGGGATCCCACATCATCTCACATTACTCTAAACCTGTATATTTAATGAACACTCGGTTCTCTGTGGTTACAAACGTGAGTCACGATACTATTCGAACAGCTGAGGGACCTAGGAAAGGCAGCTGTCAGCTGGGCTGGGCGTGGGGCCATGCATGTTGATTTTGAGGTGATTCTGATGTGAACTCCTGATTATGAATCACTGGCCTGGAGCAACATACTTGGCCCTGGCATGTGGTTGGGGGTGACATATCTGTCGGGCTGTGCACCAAGGCAGGGGACTATAGGAGATGAACCATCTGCAGAAGGTAAAGCACCCCATGACTGGTTGTCCCACAGAGAATGCAGGGTGACCCGGAGAAGTGTACTCACTTTCCACTTGGAGGGTCCAGCTACAGGACACCTGGCCTCGGGCGTTGGAAGCAGTGCAGCTGTATGTCCCACTGTCCCTGGTCCGGGCTCTCAGCAGGCAGAGGTAATGGGAGCCAGCATCTTCATAAACCTCAATGCTGCCCTCCTGTCTCCTCACGGGGGTGCCTTCCAGGAACCAGGCCACTTCAGGCTTTGGAATCCCTGAAACTACAGGGCCAGGTGAAGAACAAGAGCTCCCTGTGCCCTGGAGAGCATCCCGTGCTTGTGAGGTAGGCGGGGAAGGCGTGAGCTGGAGGAAAGGGCTCAGTCTGGTGTGGAGCTGCCCTCCCACCTCTGAGTCTGCTTCCTCACCCTCAACCACACTCCACAAGACGAAACCTCCTGAGACAGAGTCAGGGGCCTTGAGGAGGATGAATACAGGGTGATGGGCCAGGTCTCCAGGTCGGCCAAAGCCAGGCAAGGGGACGAAAGGGCGGAGGAGACCATGAGGTTTGTTTTCTGATGTTGGCAATAATGAGGGTGTTTCTTCTAGGGTGGTAAGAACAGGGCCGGTACTCTATCCAACAGCAAACCACAGGCTGCTGTTAGGGGTCTCTCCGGAGTAAAGGGCATTTCTACAATGAGTCCCTCCTGAGGGGAAGGCCCCGTAAGGTGGTTTTCTAGGGGAGCTAGTCCAAGAAGATGTGTGGATATAGGAGGTGCAGACCAGCTGGGTGCTGAAGGAAGGGAGTGGCCACCAAGGGGCTACATTTTGGCAACGGTGACCCTAATTACCTCTACTCACCTTCACATCTGAACTTGACAGTTTGATTTTCCCTGACCTCCTGGCTTTGGGGCTTGCTCTCAAATTTGGGGAGTGCTGAATCCTTCTGGCCCTCCATGGGGATTATCCTGGTAGCAGCCTTGCTCACAACGTCTTGGCTCCCCAGGCCAGGCTGCCTGGTGGGGAAGGTGGCTGGACGGGGTGCAGCTGGCCTCTTCCTCTCTTCTCCAGAAGGCGATAGGGCCCCCAGGCCTGGTGCTCTTGGTTCCAGCTGAACTCTTGCGGCCTGCAGGGTGATGGAGCTGGAAGTCGTCTGAAGGACCGGGGTCTGCGGGGCCGTTCTGGGCGAGTCCTTGCATGACTCCAGCTTGGACTCCCTTGGGGGCTGAGGCTGGCTGTTTGCAGCCCAGGCTGGGGAACCACCTCTCTGGGGGCTGCAGCAGTTCTTGCTTTCGGCTGCAGCCTCCAGACTGTTCAGTTTCAACTCCTTTGAGATTACATTGGTCACCTCCCTCCTGACGTAGGAATTGGTGGCTTTTGTTTCTCTCCCAAATGACCTGTGTGGTGGTGAGGGTGGGGGTAGGGTGGGTGAGGAGAGGGGAGAATAGAATGATCATCTGGTTACTCACAAACATTACTCATCACAAGCACGGATTCCAGGGGTCACAAAAGCCCACAAGTTAAGAGCAAGTCAGAGCATCTTTCTCTGCAGTGTGCCCAGTTTCCCAAGCCAGAGCACAAGCAGCCATTCCCGGCAAGTGCCTGTCCTGCAGCCCTGCAGAGCCCTGCTTTCCCTACATTTCCCTTCTCCACTGGTGCCTCCCTAGTTCAACCCCTGCCTCCGGTGTCCCATGTCCACTCTGCCCTCTCTAATCTATTTTCTATACAGCGACTATAGTCGATCTTTTAAAAACATTAATCAAATTATGTCATTTCAAGCCCGAGAATTTTCCAACAGCTTTTCCACTACATTAAGAATGAAACTGAGCCCCACAAGAGGGCCCACAGGAATGCCAGCTCTGGCTGCTCCTGATCGTACAGACACCGTCCCACCACTCACCAGGCTGTGGCCACACTGGCATCCTTCTGGGTCCCCATGGGCTCACCTCTTGGTTCACAGCTTCTACACACTATCCCTGCTTTTCGGAGCACACTCCCTGAGCTTGTCTTCACCAGTTAACATTCCTTTGCACAGGTCTGAGCTCAAATACCAAGCTCCAAAACGGCTTCCTGGCCCCTCTATTCTAATCAGTGCCTTCCTGTTGTCCTTCCTCACAGACACATCCCAGTTGGTAACGAGTATTCGTGTAGCTCTGCCGAAGCCCTCCTCTACGCCCACCCCTGCACACCCAAGCATCTAGCACCGAGCCTCACACACAGGAAAGAGGCTCCTGCTGGATCTGGGCTGGATGAGGGGACAGAGTCCGCCCTGGAATGAGGAAGGTGGCCTTCTCAGAGCAGTTCTTCCTCAGGACGCTAACCAGAGAAAAGACTGTGTAGATACTGAGAAAGGTGGTGATAGAGTTTTCCAGTCTCAATACTGACAGCAACCTGAGATAGAACCTGTGTGTCATATTACACTAGGAGAACAAGAAAAAACACCCAAAATAAAACAACACCCTCCAAAAGGCCAATTCTTCTGTCCCATAAGATGATTCAGAAATTCAGGGCATTTCTCGATAACATCCCTTCTTTCTTTGCAGGGCATTTCAAGATGGAAAATATAAAAGTCACAAAGCCTAGACATACCTATTGGCACTGTCCAAACCTGGAAAAAGGGGGAAGGGTGGAAAGACTGTTAGTAGAATGCCGTATGCACCAAGCTTTCCCTCCCCAGACACTTCCCCATCACCGTGGTCCCACCCTGCTGGCTCCTTCCAGCTTCCCTGGTGCTGAACGTCTTTGGCCTGTGAGTTCCCCCCAGCTCTGGAGAACATTGTCAAAGCTTCAGGTGCTGTCCTTTGGGCTTTTTAATAGTGGCTGGTGCTACCATATCCTGAGGGCATGGAATCTATTTCTGTTCACTAAACAGAAGGAAAAAAAACCAACCCAGGTACAAACATCTACTGAAAATTCCAAACCCAAACGCTGTAGCCTACCATTGTACAGAAAAGCACACTGTTAATGTTACCCAGTTCTCCAAAGAAAAAACATAAAATACATATTTTTCCTGCTATATTTTTTATCAAATTTTATCATGGTAGATTTCAAAACATACAATAGTAGAAAGACAGAACAAACCCTGACAGCCATCACCACGATTAAGGAGATAATCACATTTTGCGGGTCTTATCTATCCATTTTTGTTTTCTTTTGTTTGTTTTTGAGTATTTTAAAACAAATATCAGGCACCATATTTTGTCATGAAGTCCACCAGGAGGGAACAGCTTTTAACTCAACGCCAGGGCAGGCACACATTTCTCTGGGTGTCTGATGGCAGCTCCTTATCCAGCAGTGAGCCACCAAGTCAGGTTCTCTGGTCAGGACAGGATTTCTTGTTTTAATGATGTCAAGTGAAATAGAGAATACCAGCACGCACTGTGCACAGTACAGTCGGGATGGTTTCCTGAAACTTGCTTACCTACATATACATGTTTTGGGTTGCAATGTACTGTGAAATATATTTCTCTCTGTAGATTGTGAAAAATATCCGGGCCAAAAAAAGTAACGAGCAAGGAGGAATCGTTTCTGAGAAGGAGATGCAGAAGAGAAAAATCAGAAGAAAAGAGGGGGACACAGGAGGAGGAAGGACTGAAAGCCACTTCCCTTCCTGACCCCCGAGTTCTTGCTCCAGTAAAGTGACGTGCAGCCCCTTCCCCATCCATGCACTCCCTCCTCAGTCTGGACTTCCTTGACCTCCTGGAAGGACCAGCCTGGACCTCCTCAAGAACCAAGGAAGTGTAAGGAGGAGACGTGTTCAATGAGACTTCCAAGGAAGACCTGACAGGGCTGATGACTCAAGGAGAAAGAGGCAGGGGTCAAAAGGATGCTGGAAAGTCCAGTCTGGGTGTGAAGAAACATGGGAACCCTGGTAGAGGGAGTCAAGTCAAAGGATTGCCTGACTTGAAGGACAGAGTAAACGATGAGTAAATTCTGGGCAGGTTAAATTTGGGGTGATGGCAAGATGTTAGCAACGTTCATTCTTCCAGTTGGCAATCACAGATACAAAAGCGAGTCCGGGTGAGAAGAAAGGACTGAAGACATGGAGGGGGAGAGTAGGGGAACACAAGGGAAGGTGGCAGCCAAGCACAGGACATCTTCCCCGTGGCCAGGTCTGTGCTGCCCCTGCTCACCCTTTCTTCTTGTCAAAGGCCTGCCCCTGGCGGCCGGGCAGGGTGGCTCACGCCTGTAATACCAGCACGTTGGGAGGCCAAGGCAGGCAGATCACTTGAGGTCAGCCTGGCCAACATGGTAAAACCCTGTCTCTACAAAAAATACAAAAATTAGCCAGGCGTGGTGGCGTGTGCCTATAGTCCCAGCTACTCAGGATGCTGAGGCAGGAGAATCACTTGAACCTGGGTGGCAGAGGTTGCAGTGAGCTGAGGTCATGTCACTGCACTCTAGCCTGGGCGACAGAGCAAGACTCTGTCTGAAGAGAGAGAGAAAAAAAAAAGATCTGCCCCTGGGGAGTGCCTGGGTGTGTGAGTGGGCCACGTGTATACACACACAGGTGCGCAGTGAACAAGCAGCTCCTCTAGGAGGGTGTGGCACCAGGCAGGGATTTTTCTGCACTAGCCCTCCACTGGTCGATACCTTGGATGGAAAGTTCAGCTGACATCGAGGCCTTGCCTGACCCGTTCACCACCAGGCACGTGTACACTCCCATGTCATCTTGGTTGACTCCATGGATTTCCAGAACCTGCATCCCGTTCTTCTCAGACATAGACACACGGGCACTCGGCTGCAGTGGAACATTTCCCTGTGGATGGCAATGGGGTAACTTGGTCATACAAATCTGCTTCCCTTCTGGCTGTGTCCTCCTGCCTCCTGCCAATCCTGGCGGGACAGACTCCAGGGCCGGGGCAGCAGCACCTCTGCTGTGGGCCCTGTCAATGTGCTCAGAGAGCCGACTTGAAACAGTTCAGGGGCCCTGATTTGAGGTCTATGGATGTGGTGTGGTGCTCTGTCCCACTTAGAGCAGATGCCTGGAAACTGTTTCAAAGGAGGCTGAGTTTGAGGTAGGAAACCCCATATTCCTCACTTCAGTTTTTCCTTAGCTCCCTATTTCTTTTAGTCTTTTCCTAGGGGAGTTCAAGAGAATTACGAAGCAGGTAAAAGGTGTCAATACCCACTTTTACCCAGGCATTCCATCCCCGAAAAACCTATTCCCCTGGCCATGACTCTACCTGTTCCCCTTGGATCCTCATTGCCCTGTTTAACAGCCATCCCCAACCCCATGCCACTGCCTCCCTTGCCCGCCCACCTCTCTCACTGAAGCTTCACTTCCCTCAGCCCTGAATGATTTATAAATCCCTTCCACATGGAGCCTCCCGACAATATTTTGAGGCAGGTGGTATTATTTCTGTCTCACAGATAAGGAAACCAGGGTTCCAAGAAATCAAATGACTTATCCAGCTTCCCAGGCTTTATAAACCAAGGAGCCGTGGCTTGACACCTAGTACCCTAACTTCACAGTCCACTCTCTTGAGATTGTCAGGGCTTGTCTTGACTCAGAAGTTTTCTGTTATTTTGTGAGTGTGAGAATTGTCAGAACACTGTGTTCTGAGTAACAGAGGGAGAGTTGTAATGGGGGCAGGAACATGCATCACTAACAAACATACAGAAAACCCCTGAGAACTACCTGAAACAGGAGGAACAGAATCAAAAGACTCCTACTAGTTGAAGGGTCTAACCCTGAATTTTCAGGGTCCCTAAGGCTGTGATATGGTTTGGCTGTGTCCCCACCCAAATCTCATCTTGAAATGTCACTCCCATAATTCCCATGTGTTGTGGGAGGGACCCAGTGGGAGGCAACTGAATCATGGGGCGGGTTTCCCTGTACTGTTCTCATGATAGTGAATAAGTCTCACATGATCTGATGGTTTTATAAAGAGGAGTTCCTCTGTACACGCTCTCTTGCCTGCCACCATGTAAGGCATGACTTTGCTCCTCATTTGCCTTCTGCCGTGATTGTGAGGCCTCCCCAGTCATGTGGAACTGTGAGTCCATTAAACTTCTTCTCTTTATAAATTACCCAGTCTTGGGTATGTCTATTAGCAGCATGAGAACAGACTAATACAGGCTGGATCAGGGTCAGGGCAGACAGAAACCTCACCTTGAGCCAGGTGACCTGCGGTTGGGGCCGGCCAGTGATCTTGCAGGAGAATCGTCCCATCTGTCCTTCTTTGACCACAACTCGGCCCAGCTTGGTAGCAAACTTTGGTGGGCACTCCCCCCAGATGCTAGGACGGGTCTCCACTGCTGAAGCTGAAAATCTATCCCTGTAAGGAAATTGGCAGAGAATCCAGTCCCAGACAAGGCAGCAATTCAACCGTCCTCTCTCCACCTCACCCAAAGGCACTAAGTTGAGGTCAAAAGCCATCAAAGTGTAGCCTTCCCAGTTTTATGCCTCAGAAACTTTCTCATGCTCTCTCTAGAAAAATGTGTGGCACCAAAACCTATTTCCTCTACCTCTTGGGCATGCAGCTAGACTTCATTTACTAGCCTGCCTTGCAGTTAGGTATGCCTGAATTTCACTGAGCTCTGGCTGAAAGCCTGGATTTTGGCCAGGAAACCATAAGCGGAAGAGCTGTATGCCACTTCCAGGGCCAACTCCTAAGAACCTCCTGTGAGGCTCTGCAGTCTCTCGTCCACTCTGCTGGTGAGATGCAGAAGGCCCAGCACGGGCTCAAGGGCACAGAAGATGAAGCTACAAAATGGAAGAAGCCTGGGCTCTTGGAAGATAATGTGGAAGGTTCTCCACCTGTTCCAGGATATCTGAATTGAACTTTCCTTGAGTAAGAAACAAACTTTCCCTGGGTTGAGCCACTGTGATTTGAGGCTTGTCCATTACAGCAGCTACTGTTACCTGCCTCTTCTGGGTTTGCTTATTTCAATCTTCTGACTATTGCCTTGATTGTTAGAGTCCACTGCAGACTCTGGCCACCTCTCCCACTTCCTTAGCATTTAGCAGCTGGGCCAAAGGGGCCAATCACAGAGGCAGCCAGGTCAGGAGGTGCTGCGTAAATGACATATCTCATTGCACTAGGCTCTGCACTGTGGTTGTTATAACCTAGGAGAGCCAAGAAGACTTACTCCCCAGACCTATCCTGCTCAAGTCAGCAGGAAAGCGATCCAACCCTTACTCTGTCTTGAACACCCAGGACTTACCCCAAAGTTTTGGAAACAACAGGTTGACCAAGTTGCTTTGCAAAACTTCCTGCAAGAAAAAGGGTTGATGAGTCAGGTCTGAGCCACAGACTTGGAGCAATGAAAGTAAAAAAGATTCAACAGCAGGGGTGGGTAGGATAGTGATGGTGATTATTAATCTTGATTGAGCATGGGCTGTGTCACTATGGATACTATGGTAGGTGTTTACATACATTATCATGTGAATTTCTTGCAACAGTTTTATGAAGCTACATTATCCTATTTGTTAAACAGATGAGGGAAATAAGATTCAGAGAAGTTAAGTCATCCACACATAGTCATAGAGTCAGAAACAGCGCAGAAATTCACCCAGGTCTGCCAGATTCTAGAACTCTCAACCACCCTGCTGAGTTGTTAGGTGGCATGCTCTACTTTCCATTTTGGGGATTATTTGGAGTGATCCAGGACCTCTCCAGAACATTTTCTCAGTGAAAGGGAGGGAGGGAGATGTCCACGCCTATCTCTTACCACACCTGTTCTTGACTGACACAATCAACACTCCATTCTTCCACTTAAGGCCTGGCAAGTAGCTGAAAGGGAGCAGGACAGATCACTGTAGATAAGCTACAGCAGAGCCAGCACCTCCTGCAGTATCTGCAGTGCTGCCACACTAAGCACTGTCAGTCCTGGGCAAGGCACTGCTATGCCGGGCACTGCCAGTCAGTCCTAGGTGAGATGATGCGGCTGTAGTAGGCGCTGTCCTACCGGGTGCTGCTGATCCTGGGTGAGCTGCCGCCATGCTAGGCAGGAAGCCATTAAATAGCAAAGCCAGCAAGGCAGCTGGGGTCAGCTCCTTTCATCCAGCTCCTGCAGCTGGGAGGGACGATTAACAGTGTGACCACGAAATAACTCTAAAGTAGTGGGAGTTTTATTTTGAGGGGTGTGGTGGGAGGAATAGGTCGTTTTTGAGATGATGATCACCCTGAAAGTTGTTCTCCTTTTGCTACAAGCTGGGGATGTTTATAAAACCCTGCCCCAGGGAGGGTAGAGTCATCCTCTGATATCAGCAGACAGTTGCTGTGGGGAATTTGCAGGTGTTTACTGCAAAAGGGTAAACTTCCTTAACTTTGATCACATTTATAGGACTGTGTAAGAACACAGGTGTGGAGGAGAAAAATCATGGCTAAATATTTTCATCAGCCACACCTGGTTTAAGGTTCCACCAGAACCTTAGTGAAAAGGGATTAATAACAAACACTCGCATCACATTTAAGTTGTGGCTCCATATAACTGGTGATTACTATACAGGCATTTCTGTTTAACATTACTTAGTGAGCTATGTATAGCTTTCATTTTTTAAAGTGTTTTGGTTTTTGTCATTCCATTCTCTATTCAAAAGTAACTTCTAAATTGATAAAAGGAGAGATTTATTTTGAAAGGACCCAACTGACAGTCAAGATGCTGGACCCTCAGACGCTGCCGGAGGCAGAGCCAACTGTCCAGTCCTTCTGGAAATATCTGAGTGAGGAAAAACCATAAGCTTTAATGATGCTCTGCTCTTGGGCCAGCACCTCCATTTCTGTGACTCCATTCAAAGGAAAAAACGCTCAAGTTAGAAAAGAAAGTTTACACAGGTATTCGCTTTGATCTTGTTTGTAATAGTGAAAGTTAGAAGCAACATAAATGTCAGTGAGTAGGAAGAAAATAAGTAGTTATGTAAAATGTACAATTAGACGTCTTATTCTGCCATTAAATTATGTTGAAGAATATCTGAAACGTGCAGGTACATGTTAGGATACTATCTCATTCATTTCTCAGCACACTCCACATGGGCTGTGATCCTTTCTGCGCCACTGGGCTCCATCCCAACCACAATCTCATCAAACCCAATGGTTGACACTCTGTCTCCATCTCACTCAGAAGCTCAGCAGCATTTGACACAAGGTCCCACTCCCCTTCAAAGTGCTTTCTCTTCTAGACTTTCCTGCTTTTACCAGGTTATCCATCTTCTCTCAACCTCCTTCTCTGCTCAATCTCTGCACGCTGGGGCACCCTAGGGCTGAGTCCTGGGCCTCTCCCCAGCTCCATCTAATTTCCCCCAGGAGGTCTTAGTCCCATAACTTTAAATATCATCTGTATGCTAAAGACTCCAACCCATATCCCCGCTGGAACTTTTTATTCACTCATCAGAGGTATCCAGAACAAATCCCAGCACATTGTAGGTATTTAAATATTTGTTAAATAAATACATTTTGTGCAGAAAAAGCAGCATACAAAATTACCTATTTAATGTGATCATAATTAGGTAAAACTAAAATACCCAAAGACAGGAAAATGACCAGAAGAAAAGGTATCATGTTATTAATACTGATTACTTTGGGGGTGGTGGGACTCGGAGTAATTTTACTCAGCTGTATTTTCTAAAACCTATAAATACAATGGTAAAGAAGAAACAAAACATGAAAAACATCATCTAGTTGCAAAAAAAGGGGCAGGGAGGAAGAAAGTAAAATCTGGCATCCAAATAGAGGATGGATAGGGCCTTCTAAACATGCTCTATACAACAGCATTATCCAGGCTCTAACATTTTACCACAAAATATCTGTGTACCATCCATTGCACTACCCACGCTACTGTATCAGTCATTTCATCTGGGAATAAGGATTTCATAAAAATTAGACTAATCAACTGATAAATGGATAAACAAAATGTGGTGTATCCATACAATGAAGTATTATTCAGCTGTAAAAGGAATGAAGTACTAACACGTGGTACAACATGGATGGACATTGAAAAAGTGTGCTAAGTGAAGGAGCTCAGACCCAAAAGGCCATGCATTATAGGATTCTGTTCATATGAAATATCCAGGAGAGGCAAATCCATAGACAAAGATGGTGGTTCATAGTTGCCAGGAGCTGGGGGAGGAGGGGATGGGGAATTAATGCTCAATGGTTATGGGGTTTCCATCGGGGGTAATAAACAAGTCCTGGAATGAGACAGCAGTGATGGCTGTACAACACTGTGAATGCACTTAATGACAATTGTACACTTTAAAATGGTTAAAATGGTAAATTTTATGTTAGTTATGTATATTTTACCACAATAAAAAAAATAGACTGAACATTTTAAAAAGTCTTGGGAGCTAAGCATCTTAATCCAAAAGGCTTAAATTCATTTGTTCCTTAAAAAATAAAATAAAAGCAAAAACATGCCACTTCCCCAAAGAACAGCAAAAGAATGCTGGGGAGAGATACTTCTATGTCAGGGTAAGAGGGTATGATGAAAACATAACACATAAAGCAGTCAGCTAAAAATGGAACTGATGGATGCTTATTTTAATATGAGTTAACAGAGAGTTCACATCTCTGTTAAATCATATTAAAGAATTTGGGCTAAAATTACTAACAGGGTCTATTTATAGGAAAAATCTGAAGTTGCAAATTGTTAGATAAGGCAAAATTAATTTTGTAAAAGTATGAAAATCTGGCAGAACAGTAAGGTTATGTAGAAAAATAAGTGGAAAGGGGATTAAAGTAGAAATGCAAAAAATAGAAGAGTGAGTTAAGAGAATTGGTGAGGTCAGAAGCAAGTTGCTGAGAAAAAGGAGAGAACAAGACACTGATGGTATTTGATCTTAGATTTTTCAAAGACAAGTAAAAGAGAATGCTGGCAGGTCTTAGGATTGGGAAGTTCAGTGGTGGAAGGGATAAGGTGGACCTAGCTCTTTTTGTCAAGTGATACAGAAAGACTGAATCGGGTCAGAACATACTGCTCAAAAAGTGAATAATGTGATCAAAATTGAAAGGAGCCGAAATGCTTCTAAAAATGTGTGGCGATATAATTTATCATCCAAACACAGATTCTCAACACTGAGAGAGATGCAATTAATAATTATGCCAGGATAACAGGAGAAAGCTAGGACTGTTGCAGGAAAAGTGGGGAGCAGTCACCCTACTTGTAACCAACTTCAAAGTGTTTTTTGAGGATTAAAATAGTGGTTCTCTACTCTATCAGAACAAATATCTGCTTTTTATAACACATATTAACTGATACCCCCATGCCACCCTGATCAAAATTCCCTTCTAATCACACATACACATATGTGATAATTTCAAAAAGAAAATAAATGTAAAGCCTTAACTAAAGCATTACAGTGATATAGAGGGAAAGTAAATTATAAAAATGTGGATTTCAATATGCAACTGTTCAAGCATGACCATTTCAATATGTCAGTGCTCAGGCACGTTAGAAGACAATGAAATGGCTGATTCTTGCATTAACTCCTAATGTATGTTTAGATCTAAAAGTGAGTGATGAAAAATCATACTGTACAAGTAGCACAAGAAAGCGAAAGAGCACAGGTCTACAAGTGGACACTAGAATACTCAACTAAAAAGATGCATTATATAAAAAAGAAAGAAGAAAATAACTTTAAAAGAAGATAACATAGCAAGACAAGTTACAGACCACTGAAGTAGAGAACATTTTTAGAAAGATGATTAATGTATCAATGTGGTGTTAAAACAGTTCTCCGTTTTATGATATGGGGTTGAGCAGTAAAAAAGATATCACAGTAAAAGTTATCACAGGATTTCAAGGTAAAATCCTACCTTACCTTGAAATATACATTCAGTGAATGGTTTGGACGAAGAAACAGTGATAACAAGAGACTATGTGTTAGGATGAAAACACCAATCATCTCTAAAAAATAATGTCAATACACAATCTTTTTACAATATAGATTTATTACTGTTCCCCAAAGTTTTAAAAAATGTGAGATGGCAATAAAAGTCAATAAGATGCCTACATTTTATGCATGTCCATTAACTTAATACTATTTGCTTCTAATATTAAGAGTTTTAAGTCTCTTCTGGTCCACATTTTCAGGGCAATAGTATAGTAACAGCACTATCTATATATACAATTATATGAGATAATTATAGATATAGATAGAAATGTTATATTTCATTTAGTAGAAAATTTGTGCAGAGTAAATTTTTCAATAATTTTGGAGCTATAGCTTCATTCCTTTTAATCTTCCCTCTAGACGATGACCATTTCTTCAGTTACTGGGCTTGTTTTACAATGTCTTGAAGACTTTTTTTTTTTTTTTTTTGTATTATTGAAGACTAAGGAACCACCGATTTATATATTTGTGGCGTCTGTTCTGGTAGGACTGTGAGGAACTGGGAAAATATTCTTGCCGTGGAGCCCATCCTGTACCCCTTGTGCTTGCCCCCTAAATCCAGCAACTCTCCCAATTACTGAGAAACCAAAAGGACCACCATCTCCTAAGTGCCCCCTAAAGGGTGATACTGTCTCTGTTTAGGGCCAGTGGCTTAATAAAACCTCTAGAGAAGTGCCTAGAACCAGAATTTCTGGTTGAATATTAAACTCGGTATTGAAGCAAAAAGGAATGAAAAAAGTCAAAACTAAAGGTCACTGAAATTGCTCAATGTGAGTAACATTTTTGCAGAGATTCTCCTCTTTGAAGCACTCTGCCTTTCTTTTAAGGCTCAGATATTATTCTGGATTTTATTGTACATGTCAGCCTGCTTGTTGAAGCTCTGACTAGTGCTTATATATACTAGGAACTGAATCCCTTTCTTAGTACAGGGGATGAAGTCCCAAAGGCAGATACAAAGGCAGTCAACAAATATTTACTGAGCTCTTTCTACAGGGCAGACCTATCATGGCTCAGGCCCTGTGCTAGTTTCCTTACCCTGGGGATTCAGTAACTGATAAAAAGAGACATGTCTTGCCTTCATGGAGCTTACAGTTCTAGTGGAGAAGAAAAACATTTAAAATACCGATTTACAATTTATTTATTTATTTTTATTTTTTATATATTTTTGAGATGGAGTCTCATTCTGTCGCCCAGGCTGGAGTGCAGTGGTATGATCTCGGCTCACTGCAGCCTCCCCATGCCGGGCTCAAGTGATTCTCCTGCCTCAGCCTCCTATCTGGGATTATAGGCACCCGCCACCATATATGGCTAATTTTTATATTTTTAGTAGAGATGGGGTTTCACCATGTTGGTCAGGCTGGTCTCAAATTTCTAACCTCAAGTGATCCGCCCAAAAGTGCTTGCTGGCTTCCCAAAGTGCTGGGATTAGAGGCGTGAGCCACTATGCCCAGCTTTATTTACAATTTAAACACAAATAAGTTCAAGTATAAAGAACTGTGAAGCCAGGCATGGTGGTATGTGCCTGTAGTCACAACTTCTCAGGAGGCTGAGGCAGGAGGACTGCTTGAGGCTAGGAGTTTGAGCTTTATTGTTCTTTATATCCCAGCACAATGTTCAATAAAATCTGAGGAATGAAGAAGAGGCTAGAACTATAAGCAACTGGGAAAAGCCTAAATCCACAAAGGGCCAGGGTGGAGATGGGAGAAGGAGGTGGAGGAATATGAGATGGAAAAAGAAGGAGGCAGCCTCAGTGGCAAAAATCTAAGTTGGGCCAGCAAGGGCAACCCATGCATATTTTAGAGGGAAAAAGAGGCAAAGGCAAAGTGGATGGTGAAGCTAAAGGAGGAAAGAGTCCACCTAAGGAAATTTGGAAGTCATCCTTCAAGAACAGAATGAGGCTGGGCATGGTGGCTCACACCTGTAATCCCAGCACTTTGGGAGGCTGAGGTGGGTGGATCAAGAGGTCAGGAGTTCAAGACCAGCCTGATCAACATGGTGAAACCCCGTCTCTACTAAAAATACAAAAATTAGCGGGGCGTGGTGGCACGTGCACCTGTAATTCCAGCTACTCAGGAGGCTGAGGCAGGAGAATCACTTGAACCCCAGAGGCGGAGGTAGTGGTGAGCCGAGATCACGCCAAGCCAAGATCGCACCACTACACTCCAGCCTGGGCGACAGAGTGAGACTCCATATGTGTGTGTGTGTGTGTGTGTGTGTGTGTGTGTGTGTGTGTGTGTGTGTGTGTGTGTGTGTATGTGTGTGTATATATATATATAAAAGAATGAGACCAAGTAACTTTCCAGCTAACTCTTGTACACTACATGAGTAAGGCTGCTTCTGCCAAGGCAGTTTCGAACACGTGACTATTTTACAGCAAAGAGCCTGGTGGGGCAAAAAAAAAATAATATTCCTCTCTATCACATTTATATTGTTAACTCTAATGAGTCAGAAAAGGACAAAAACTCAGAGTATTTTAAGATTCTGTCTAGATTTTAAAAAATACGGCATATACCCCTAGAAAATGAAGAGTCACTGGGGAGTTTCAGAGGCTGAAAAGCATTTATAAGGAACATAAATGGGAAATATAATTGTAGGTCCTTCAGATGGGTAGAAAAGTTACATAAAGGAAGACAGTCAAAAGAAATAAGAAGAGCCATGACAAACATGCAGGAGGAACACAATAATTTTAAACTCAGCCAGTATAGACATGGACTTAAAACTTCACCAACGTGAAGATAAAAGGAATCTGAGATCTGTCCCTGAAAAAGGGCAGTGGCAACAAAAGATGGCACAGGGGCATTTCCTACGAATTCAAGGTGGCCCAAGAATCCTGGTGTCAGTGGCACCTCCAGAGCTGCATTAGTGGTCATCAGGGCTACTCTTCTCCCTTAAAGCTCGGGACAGGGGGTCATTGTCCCTTCTGCTGTCACAGTCTAGGTGACCCGCTGGCTGGCTCTCTCTGTCTCTTACATAGTCAGAGCCTTGGTCTGCACCGCAGTGGTTTCATGCGGGTGAAGATAGCAGGAGCTGTGGCACTGAGAGGTGGCTGGGGGCACGGGGGAGGTGTGCTTGGACCATCTGGGAGGGGAGACCCAGGCAGATGGCTCCAGCCCAGTCAGTTTTCAGCAGCCCTCCAGGTGATTCTGATGCATGCTGAAGTTTGAGAATCACTGTACTAGGTGGAATATATCACATATGTAATTAAATCCCTCCTTGCTACTCCAAGAGTGGTCTGTGGACCAGCAGCATGGCATCAACTAGAGGCTGGAAGTACAGACTCCCAGGCTCTGCTCCAGACCTGTGGAATCAGCATCTGCATTTCAACCAGATTCGCCAGGTGATTTCTGTGCACATGCATTTGCACTAACCAATCCTGTAAGGTGGGTGGATCCATCTGAAGTCTGGATCTCCTCTGGGGGCTGCCAGTTTGGCTTTCCCTGGGCTCCTGAGCTTATGTCCTTAAAGTTAACCCTTTATTACCTGCAGTGACTCTCTGGTCCTTGAAGTGTCAAAGGCCTTCTCAGACTGAGACCACTGGGGCTGGGGCACACCCACCATTTGGGCACTCACTCTACATCATGTCCGAGGCTCACTGTGTGGATGTGTGATGACCCCAGGACTACTCACCACCTGTTAGTCTGTTCTCACATTGTTACAAAGAAATACCTGAGGCTGGGTAATTTACATAGACAAGAGGTTTATTTGGCTCTTGGTTCTGCAGGCTGTACAAGAAGCATGGCACCAACATCTGCTCTTGGTGAGGGCCTTGGGAAGCTTACAATCATGGAGGAAAGTGAAGCAGGAGCAGAAATGTCAGATGACAAGAGAGGGAGAAAGACAGAGAACGGAGAGGTCCCAGACTCTTTTAAACAACCAGATCTCACGTGAACTAACTGAGCGAGAACTCACTCATCACCAAGGGGATGGTATTAAGCCATTCATGGGGGATCCACCCCCATGATCTAATCACCTCCCACCAGGCCCCACCTCCAACCTTGGGAATCACATTTTAACAAGAGACTTGGAGGGAACAAACATCCAAACCATATCAACACCTGTTCATCCATGTGGCTTTCTCTTTTTGTTCTGTGTAAACCTTGTTTATTCCTATTCAGGTGGCAGCTTCTAGAACTGCGCTGTTCAAAACAGTAGCTGTTAGCCACTTGTGGCTACTAAGCACTTGCCACTATAGCTGGTCTGATGTGAGGTGCGCTATAAGTGTAAAATACATCCCAGATGTTGAAGAATGCAAGATATCTCATTAACAATTTTTATATTGATTATACATTGAAATGGTAATATTTTGGATTTAATAGGTTAAATAAAGTATTTTATTAAAATGAGTTTTACCTGATATCTGAACATGTGGCTACTAGTAAACTTAAGATTACACAACACTGGGCAATACGGTGAAAACCCATCTTTAAAAAAATAAATACATAAGGCCTGGCACGGTGGCTCACACCTGTAACCCCAGCACTTTGGGAGGCTGAGGTAGGCGGATCACAAGGTCAGGAGAGTTCAAGACCAGCTTGGCCAACCTGGTGAGGCCCCATCTCTACTAAAAGTACAAAAATAGCCAGGCGTGATAGCACACACCTGTAATCCCAGCTACTTGGGAGGCTAACACAGAAGAATTGCTTGAACCCAGGAGGCAGAGGTTGAAGTGAGCCAAGATCGTGTCAACTATGTCACAGCTCTCCAGCCTGGATGACGCAGCAAGACTCTGTCTCGGAAAAATAAATAAATAAATAAATACATACATACATACACATAAATTAGCCCAGTGTGGTGGTGCATGCCTGTAGTCCCAGCTACTTGGGAGCCTGAAGTGGGAGGATCGCTTGAGCCCAGGAGGTCGAGGCTGCAGTGAGCTGAGATTACACCACTGCACTCTAGTCTGAGCAACAGAGCGACACCTTGTCTCAAAAAAGAGAAAAAAAAAGTTTCTATATATGGCTCACATTAAATCTCTACAGGACAGGTCTGTGGTCTTCCACTGGAGAAGAAGTTCTCAGAGGGCAGGTACCATGTCTCCCCTGCTCTGCACCAAGCCTCATGACCTGCCCTCTGGAGGTGGGCAAGTGTCAGAGCTGGCTTCAGAGAGGCTTCCAGGGGCTCAGACCACAGTTCATTTCCATCATGTAAGGCCCTGATGAAGGCATAGCTCTCATCAAGGCACTCATTCTCTTGGGGGATCCTGAATGTTTCTTGGGCCTGATCACCAAATTGAAAGTCAGATGAGGAATCTTTCTCTCTTGCAGATTTCCCTTTATAAGTAGCTCTAAGGATGCAAAGGCCAGTTCAAATAATGATGAAGCTACCACTTTCTGGGTGCTATTTGCTACTAGCTGTGCTTATCCTTATACCACACTGTGGGGCAGCCATGAACTCCAAGGCACAGAAAAGGAAGTAAGGCTTAGGAAGGTTAATTTCTCCATAGTTAGAAATTAGTAGAGCTAAAATTCAATCCAAGACCATTTGACTTTCTTTCCATTGCTCAACACTGCCTCCTAAACTTGACCACTAAAGGATTACAAAACTCCACATGTGAATTACACTCTGAATTCCTAGACCTCTGCTCACTCCAAGTAAGAAGCATAGCACAGAGAGCTGGAGGGAAGGCAGGTGGGCTGCTAGTTTTCCTTTGTAAAGGGTTGGGCTAGCCTGGCACAGCCAACAACTTATCCATGGCAGAAGGGCCCAGAGTGGACTCTTTCAGGACTAGGTCTTTGGGGTGGCCCTAAATCACACATGAGCTTAAAACCGGCCTTGCTGCAGAAGCAGAATGTACATAGGACTCACACACATTTAAAGAGCTGCATCCTTTAGGCTGTTCTCTATCTCCTAGAGTTAAAAGACTGAAAGCATCTCACATTTTATGTCTTAATCTTTTTTTGATTAACTGTATTTCAATTTTAATTTGAGGGCCTGAGTCTCCCCAGATGAAAACCAAAGGGGAGGGGAGGGGTTGAGAGCCTTGGCCTGCTCTCCATCCTTTACAGCCCTCAGCCTGATTCCCTTCCCCCTGCCCTGAGTACTATGAGCTACTAAACATTTCCCCGCTTGATCGTGACATCAGATCTCACTTCCTGAATAGTGGGGACTGAAGAAAAGGTTTTCATATTATCTAGGTTTTATATGTTTCCCCTGCATTCCTAATAGACTCCAGTCCTCCCTTAATGTGGATCACAGAAAACAAGGGCTAGTCCAGGTTGTAGAGACCACCAAAGTCAAACCCTTTATCCTGCAGAAAGACAGGTGCAGAGGTTTAGAGTCATGTATCTCATTGGCACAAACTCATAACTCAGTGCTCCTTCAGTTTCCCCAGCTCTAAACAGGAACTCAGAAGAGGGAACAGGGTAATTTTTATTTGTAGGTGTCAACACAAAGTTCAGGCACTGAAAGGGGGTTCATGTAGGGGAAAGCACAGCACCAGGATGGCAGAGCTGAGGTCCATCCTGAGGCTCTGAGCAGGGGTCACTTTCCATCTGGAATGCCCCAGCCACAAGCACTCAAAGGTCATTAGAGTAAGTGAGTCACTCAGTTAAAGAATTTAAGGAAAGCATCCAAACTATGCATGCTCCGCTCTGTGAAACAGCCTGTTGGCCCTTCTGTGGTGTGGGGAAACAGGGAAAACAGGGCAAAGGGTGGCCATTGGCCCAGGCGCACCTCACCCCCTTCTGGAACCTTCCCTGACTACCTTAATTCTCCATCTAGTGTCCCCTGAAAGCCAGATTGGGAGGACAGTCTTCTGAAAGAGGAGAAATGAGTCTGAGCCTTGATTTATAAACTTCCAGGCTTAGAAAGGCCGGGAAGGGTCAAGGGAACCTTGTGTTACTTCTGATGGGCTGACAGACCCCATGTCCTTCCTCATATAAAAGGCTTTAAATATCAGCCAGGAGCCTGAACTAGAGATATTCTTTCCAGTGGAGTGGCTTCAGCATGGCAGAAGGACACACTAGTAGCAAAAAAACATTTTACTTATGGTCCAATGCTTCTCCTGGAAGTTTTAAAGTTAACAGAATTTTTTAAAGTACAGAGCAGGGAAAAAGACAAGAATATTAGGTTGGTGCAAAAGTAATGTGGCTTTTGCAATTACTTTTAACTAATATGTTAACACATTGATGTGTTTACTTCCTACATATTTTTCTGAGCTACATAATTTTTAATAATGAGCATGTATTATTTCATAATGACACTAAAGATGATGTTAATTATGATAAACATTGTTCATTCATTCCTCAAATATTTCAGTATCTACCATGTGCCAGGAAGCTTTCTAGATGTTGGAGATAAGGCAAGGAGCAGAGAAAGTCCATCTCCTCCTAAATTTTCCATTTAGTGGTGCGGGATGAAGGAGACACTGCAGTGTGAGATGGTGATACGTCCTAAAAGAAAAACCTCGAGTGGGGTGAGAGGATGGAGAATCATAGGGCTGGGATGGTCAGGAAAGGGCCTCCAAGAAGCGGACATCTGAGCACAGACCTGAAGGATGTGAAGGGAATGTCAGGTGAAGGGCTGAGGGAAGGGCTCTTCCTTTACAGAAGGAACAGCGAGGGTGAAGGCCCTGTAGCCTTGCACAAAGAAGGGCCAGAGGCGGGTGTGACCACAGTGTGCTGAGCAGGCGCAGAGTGATAGAAGATGGGTCTGAGAGCTAGGGAGGGGCCAGATTGGGTGGGGCTCTGTAAGACCATCCTAAGGAGTCCGATTTCAGCTACAGTGTGAGAGGAAGCCAGGGGAGGGCTCAAGCAGGAGACAGGTGATACCTAGTTTGACAAACATTGTCTCCTGGATGCCTCCCTTGTTCGCAGGGACCACATCTCTCCCATTAGATTGGAAGGTCCTGAGTTCAGGGATGGGGTGTGTTTTCTCTTGTCAGTTCCTCCATCCTTCAAGAGAGGGCTAAGGCAGGAGCTGCAGGCCTTGGGGAAACTGAGAGCTCAGCTCCCTCCTGGACTCAGGCCTCCTGGAACTCACCTTCTACTGTCAACTCCACTGTCACCTGGCGAGCACCACTGCCATTGGTGGCTTCACAGGTATACTTTCCCCTGTCCTCCTCGTGGACAGCATGAATCACTAGGCTGAAGGTCCCCCGGATGCCGCAGTCCAGCAGAAAGCGGCCCCCACTGGTGATGGGTTGCCCGTTTCTGTGCCACGTCACCTGGGGCTCTGGGTAACCCCGGACCTTCAAGAAAAAGAAGAAAGGGTAAGAGCCTGTATTTCATGAGTACTCTCTCTGTGTCAGGTATTGTTCGAGTGCTTTACATGTGTTAACTCATTTAATCCTCATAACACCCCCATTTCATCCTCATTTTACAGATAAGGAAATCAAGGTACAGAGAGTTTTGGCAATTTCCCAAGGTCTCAAAGGTAGAAGGTGGCAAAGTCAGGCATCCTGGCTCCAGAGCCCACTACACAAATGACTCTCAAGCCCAGTAGCATTTTAGAATCATCCAGGGGAGCTTAAAAAAAACACTAGTGCCCAGGCCCCACCTTAGACCGATTAGATTAGAATCCCAGGGGGCGAGGACTGAGTGTAGGGATTCTAGACCAGTGCTTCTCACGCTAACATGCTAATAAATCACTTGGTGATCCTGTTAAAATGCATATTCTGCTTCTACAGGTCCGGGCTGTGGCCTGAGATTCTGCAGTTGGGACAAGCTCACGGATGCTAATGATGTTGCTGGTCCCTGGAACTCACCTTGAGAAGCAAGGTTCAGGCCCTGCACTGCCCAGCACGGTAGCCACTGGCCACAGGTAGCAATGGAGCACTCAAAATGTGCCCAGTGAGACTGAGTTGCACTGTAAGTGTGCATTACACACTGGGTTTCAAAGACAATACAAAAAAGGTCAAAATACCTCAATAATTAAAAATATTGATTAGATGTTGAAAAGCAGTATTTTTGATACGTTGAATTAAATGTATGAGGATTCATTTCACTTGTTTCTACTTTTTAATGTGGTCACTGGAAAAGTTACAACTACACCCAGGCCTTGTGATATTCCTGTGGGGTAGTGCTGCTCTAGACCACTCACCTTTCTCTAACTGTTGTTAGCAGCTGACATTTGCTGAGAGCTAATGCTAAGTGTTCAGCACTTCTGTAAGTACTTGGCTCATCTGAGTTTCCTTTTTTTTCTTTTTTTTTTTTTTTTGAGATGGAGTCTTGCTCTGTTGCCCAGGCTGGAGTGCAGTGGTGCAATCATCTGAGTTTCACAGCAACCCAATCAGAGAGAAGACATCTCTCAAAAGAGGGGAAAATGCAGAGATAAATTCAAAGGAAATAATTCACTTTGAGTTTTAGAGAAAAGAAGTTCCCCAAGGGCCTTCAAACACCTGAAACTCAGTAGACTCTTCAGAATTAACGCATCTTTGGAGGAGCAGGGTTCAGAATAGCTCACTAATGCAGAGCCAAGGACCCAGAATTGAGGATTTTAGCACTGGAAAATAGAAGGCAACATAGGAGCTTCCTGAGAACAAAGTTGTTTGCATTACGAAATGGTGGTAGTAACAGTTTTTATCCATGTATCCACTTCAAGAAAAGAGAGAATGAAAATGGATGAAGCAAAACCAAAATTCACTGAATGACCCCAAGATTGCATTTACAAAGAAAGGCTTCACTGATCTGCAGCAATAATCCTCCTCCCACCCCTCTGCAAGGTCACAGAGTCATGCTATATTGACGCATGTGCACACAGGCCTGGACATCCAAATACTGTCTCTTCCCTAAGCATACTAAGGGAGGAAAGAGCTATGCTAAAAAGTGTCAGTCGTTGTCTTTGGACTGTGCTCAGTTTCCTTCCCAGGTGTTCAGCCCCTAGCCCACCCTTAGACCAGATTCTCAGTAACCAGGATGCAGATTGCTTCCTAAGGAAGGAAGCCTTGAATAACAGGGAAAACTCCCAAAGTGAACAATCCCTCTTTGATTATTCCATATAGTCACCCCTCAGTGCCAGTTTGTGAATCTCACAAGACTGCCTTTCAAGCTTCAGTGAAAAAGAAACAATAATAAAACTCCAAATCAATATCGTCCATCTTATTTACAATGTCTGGAAACAAAAATATATCCCTTTCCTATCAAAATCTAAACTATACTCATGACAGAGACTGAGTACTTTGGAGGAAATCCTGAGACTCTGGAGTGGATTCCCCGAAAGACATGTGAACAACGCCTAAAGCCATTGCAGCCTCACCAAAACAAGTGTTCCAGACCTTAGGCTGAAGGGTTGAAGGAGACCGCATCCATCGGGATACACAGGGTCTCAGCCACTGTAATATAAAATGGTGTGTTAACAGCTGTTGTCTCTGGTTGGTTAGGATTGTGGGTGTCCTCCTCTTTTCTTTTTAGTTAACTATTAGTTTCTGAGAGTTCTGCAATAGTACACCTGGCCTTTGCAAAACAGAAAAAAGAATTGTACTTAAAAAATACTTTTCTTTTATATCAGTGTGCTGTATAATGAATGTATATAGCACATTCATTAATTTATTGAGGGCCTCAAGGAATTTAAATCTAGCAGTGAAAATAAAAGAACTATGCAAATAAATGTTATGCATGTTTGAAGGTGACAGAGGTCATGCACCCATATAAAATGTCATCTTGCGGCCCTAAAGGCAGAAACGTTCAAGCAGGGGAACATCAGACAACAATTACACTGTTAAAAGCATTCTTCTCATGTGAAACCCTTTCCTACAGAAGGAAGGCCCTCAGGACTCTGCATACAGTGAGTCTGCAAACCATCATTGTCTTCTCCTGCACTCCATTAGGCAGGGCTGGTCTACCGTCAGAAGATGATCACACGCAGCCTCCTATCAGCTTCAGAGAACAGGAGTGCCAAGCACCTAGGATGAGGTAAATAATTAACTGCGCAAAAGGCATCCTGGCATTCCATTAGTAAGCACACTGGCCCCCTGCAGCAGGGCCAGCTCTGGTGGCTCACTGGGCTCTGGGGCATCAATGATTAACTGGGGACATTGCAAACGTTCCAGACCTCAGGGACACGATCCCTCTGTCTCTTTCTCTTTTCCTCTCACTTTCTACACATACCCCAAGCTTACCTCTGAAATGCCCTCTTAAAATAAATATTTAGGGATTTGAAAATATGCTGAAACTGGCATCACTTAAGAAAGTTGCAGTTCACTATGATACTTTTATAGCACATTGGACCTGAAGCAAAGGCAGGAATTTTTGTGACCTTTTCAGTTCCAAGGTCTGAATGATTTGCAACTTTAATACCTGCCCTCCCAATATGGAAAATCAATCCATGTTTACTGTCTGCCGCTACCCTGGGCTTCTGGGTGGTGAAGGAATAAGCCTGGGTTCACATCCTTGGGATGCATGACAACAGCCCTGCCCTCCCAGCTTGCCTTATCTGCTGTCATCACAGGCCTTCCACCAAGAAGTCACAGCAGGGATTTGTACAGTCAGGATCTTCATCGAGAGCACAGTAAAAACCCTTTGATCACACAGTTTTCAGAGGGCTGCCATGTATAGACTCTTACCTGACTCTTGCAGCTATGAGGGAGATGTCTTTGGTTAAGATACACAGAAGCAGAACCTCAGACAGGGCTTCAGAGACCGCTGCCTGCAAGCCCTCACCACACTCACAGCAGCTGGGGATGGGCCTAATGAAGGCGCACGGGTGGGGCACCAACAATGTCCACAACAGCTCGCAAAGCCAGTCATATTACTGGGCCCTTGCAGCCTAGAAAAGAGGCCTGGAGAATTAGATGGTTTGCCATGATCACACATGGCGGCTTAAATGGCAGATTGGAGACCATAATTTTGGTTTCCAGGTCGAGTGGTTGTCTCCATGCCTCATCGCAAATTCATGTTTTTTGTGAGATAAGTTCTGTAGAACCAAAAGTATTAACAAGCGTCTATCTCCAAGAGACCCTAAATCCCTTATAGGTTAAAGCAATAGCTGCTCCCCACTTTTGGAAAGTGTCAAATGGTTCACCAAAGTTATAATCACACCATAAGCAAGTCTTGGGCTACTCCCTTGGATTCGCAGTAGGACAGGATTGGTGCCTGCCAGGTGTGTACCTAAGACACCCCTAGGAGAGTCAATGTGGTACAGAGAGGCTAGCATGCAAGCCAGGGCCTGGCACACTCTGGGCCTGGCTTGGTGTCCCAGCTTTCTTGGGTTGTAATTCCTTCCTTTTATTAAGGAGGGAATTGCCTTTGATATCTAAGTTTCCTTCCATCTCTGAAGTATTATGGTTTTAAATGGTGACCCACTTAGCTTCTTAGGGAAGATTCTTTCCTTTCCCCTGCATTCTCCTCTGTGTCCAACCCATAGCCTTAGTACCCTCTAATCCTTCATATGAGAAAACCAAGTAACCACAAGAAGAAATGCTCACGAACATGAATAGACAGCCCTGAGTTTTCACCACAATGAGTTTTGGAAATGGCCCCAAAGAGGGTCACTCTAAGGAGAGAATCGTATTCTTGCCACAGTAACCACATTTAATTGGAGGTTGTGTTCTCGAACAAAAGCCGGTATCAAATAAATCAAGGGCATAACCAACAACTTGTCATAAAAATAAAGATATAGTCACCATAACCCCTATAATAATTTTAAATAGTAAAACTGTGCTCCAGCTTCATAAAATGTCCTTAAAACCCTTTATGGCCTCAAAAGGCCTTTAAAAGGAATGAGGGCTCATTCTGTGCTTGCTGAAGGTTGAGGAGAAAGCTGAGCTGCAGGCAGGCAGCAGGCAGCCGCTTGGCCGCTGCATTCTACCTGCCTGTCTCACTTGAGAGGCAGTTTCCAGAACCTGGTGCTGCCTTGAGATTTACTTAATGACTAAAAGCAAAACATCTGTTGGAGCACTAAGTGTTTTGGTTTTGCTCTGATGTATATTAAGGGCTTTCAACTTATCTCCAGTTGCTTAGGACAGGCTACCATAGCCTGGGCTCAAAGCAGTGGCAGATCCTTTGTCCCCATAGCCCCTCCAAGACTCAAAGCCACATATCCATCTTCTCAAGCTTGGAGAGTAGCAGGAAGGGGGTGACTGTGCTGATTCTGCAGATCTGCTGCATGTCTTTTGCGTCTGGCAGGGCCTGGTACAGTGCACCTACAAACCCACACAGCTGCAGGGCACAGCTGCCGTGGGCCAACTGCAGACAGGTCAGATGAGTAGGAAGAAGGAACTGAGGCTCTACCCACGTCAGGGATGGAGGAAGACCAGGAAGGAGAGAAAGCAGGATTGAGCTGAGGCCAGGGAGAAAACAGACTGCCCAGCAGGGCACTGGGGATTGGGAAGATGCACCAAGAAGATATGAGCAGTGAGCTGAAGAATCTTTAGGGCTGGGAACAACAGACCCAAGGGGCTGTCAATGAATATTTACTTGATTGTTAAGTAACTGAATGGATGCTGGGAAAGGCTGGACCTGGAGGAGGGGACATTAAGGAACTCTTCTGGATGGACATCTCCCGTAAGCTGACAAAGTCTCATTCTGCAACACTGTCTATGTATTCATGATTGCTGCCTGCCTGTAGCACATTACTCTGAACTTCTTACCCTGTTACAAGTGTTGTTCCTCCTATGACAAAAGACTAGAAGAGGACTGCTGACTAAAAACTGAAAAATAGTAGGAAATAAAACCAATGGTGCTGAGGGATTCACTGAAGAAGAATCTATCTTCTTCTGCCCCATCTGCAAGTCTAAGCTCACTCAGATAATAAATGGACATGGTTGCACAAAAAAAAAAAAAAAAGGGAAAACATTAACACCCCAAACAAATCAGACCACAGAAAAAGTCTATAAAACTTACCTCATGGGTATGTTATGAGGGTGAACAGTGAAGGGTGAGCCAGGGGCATGGCATGACCAAGCTTCGGAGCCTGCGTCTGTGTCAGCAACTGGCACTCAGCCCCATAAGCAGGCAGGCACTTAATTAAGGCTTTGAATAATCCCATTGCCAACAGTCAAAAGCCTTAACTGAACCCACAGAACCCATCAGGAAGAGATCATACCAGCTAAAAACAGCAATTAGTGAGAGGCTTAAACTGCTGGGCACTCCCCACCCCAAGCCCAACTTGTAAACCAGTGAGGACAGAAGTGCTTCCGTGGAAATTAAACCAGCATGCAGAGAATCGTTCCTCTGAATGGCTCAGCAAATGCCATGTGGGTCTCCAGGGACAGACGCTCAAAGTCTCTTTCTCTGTGATCAGCCACTCTCACTTCCTATGGCATGCTTTCTTATCCTATGACCCGAGACATAGGAATCCCTGCACCTCGACATCTGCAAAGCTGATGACTTGCTTCTGTCACTGAAAACACAAGGCAAGTTATAGCTCTGTAGCTGGGGGTTACAATTCAAGCCCTTGTGGACCGCTTAATCAAAGGTTGCTTTTATCTAGACCAACCTTATCAACACATGCAACTTTTTGATTCCCTTTTCAGGATATAAGCATCTAAAACCCTTTCGAGAAGCCCAACAAAGACATAGATTTTTATTTTTTATTTTTTTTCTGAGACAGGTTCTCACTCTGTTGCCCAGGCTAGAGTGCAGTGGCACAATCAGCTCATTGCAGCCTTGAACTCCTGGGCTCAGGTGATTCTCCTATCTCAACAACCTCCCAACTGGCAGGGACTACAGGCATATGCCACTATGCCCAGCTACTTTTTTGTACATTTGTAGACATGGGGTTTTTCCATGTTGCCCAGGCTGGTCTTGAACTCCTGGGCTCAAAAGATCTGCCTGCGTTGGCCTCCCAAAGTGCTAGGATTATAGGTGTGAGCCACTGTGCCCGGCCAAAGACATAGAATTTTAAGTGTAATGGGCAACCTCTCACGTTGATACTTTCCTTATTCCCTTAAATGCATTGTTTTCCCCTAAATGCATTTCATAGCAAAACAGGTCTCCTTCTGGTTTAACTCCCAGCCCTTCTGGGACAGTTGTGGGGCTCCAGCCTCTCCGGAACCTCTACACAAAACTTTGGGATTCTGGCTGTACTCTCTCTCGCCATGGGTCTCCACGGATACCGTGTCTTCAGCTGGAGGAGCAAGCCCAGGAGATCACTCTTCTGTGGCAGCTCTCCAGTTTCTGCTACCAAATTGAGATGCACTCTCAGACATATTAAGTATTAATGAGAGGCATGTGGCATTGCAGAGGTTTAACAAATTAATGCTGTGGTTTGGCATGGTTTTGATTTGCTAGGCTCTCCTGCCTGCCAGTGTAAGCAGCATTTCTCTCCTTTGGAGAAGTGCCCCCTCCCTTTCCATCTATTATGTGTGAGACCCAGTGGGGATGCCAATTGGTAAAATGCCTCCTGGCTAAAGCACTTGGTCTCAAACAATGGGCATATGTTCCAAGCCAGTCAATGAGAGATCTTCCCTACAATTTTATCTTTGAATATTGAGAGACCAAAGCTCTTTTCACAGAGACCCAAAACTCGTAAGATATAAGACTTAGGTTATCTGCAGTCATTTTCTCCCAACCCCCATTATCCATTTTCTTGCCTCCTCCCAAAAGGCGGAAGCCATCTGCAGAATAAGAGCTGATATATACAGCGAAGAGAAGAAATGGAGACAGAGTTGACAGAGTTGTAGTAGACTCTGGACCCACTCAGGTATATGAGACAATACATCTCTTTTGCTTAACCCAGCTGGAGTTTCTGTCACCTGCAAAAAAATGTCCCACCTACTTACTTCAAGAAGGTATATGGCCTTTGGAGTCAGACAGATCTACGTGCGGATGTGGGCTGTATCAATCATCAGCTGCCCGACATTGAGCATGTTACTTATTTGGCTCTGAGTTTACGTAACTGCAAAGTGGGGATGATACCAGAATCTACTTCCATGGAGATGTATGTATGTATGTATGTATGTATGTATGAGACAGAGTTTTGCTCTTGTTGTCCAGGCTGGAGTGCAATGGCACAATCTCGGTTCATGGCAATCTCTGCCTCCCGGGTTCAAGTGACTCTCCTGCCTCAGCCTCCCGAGTAGCTGTGATTACAGGCATGCACCAGCACACCTGGCTAATTTTGTATTTTTAGTTGAGACGGGGTTTCTCCATGTTGGTCAGGCTGGTCTTGAACTCTCGACCTCAGGTGATCCACCCGCCTTGGCCTCCCAAAGTGCTGGGATTACAGGTGTGAGCCATCACGCCCAGCTGAGAAGTTTACAGTTAAATGAGATAGCACATGTACAATACCACATTAATAGATTCTAAAGGTTAGACTCTTCCTCTCTTCTTTTCTTCAAAGTCAATAATTTTTTTTTTTTTATAATGAGGTACCCTAAACTCCATTTCACTCCCAGCTTTGTTAATGGCATGAAACTACTTCTGCCCTAAGAAATATCAGAACATATAAACTTCTGGGCTTGGTATACCTCATGTTACACAACTTGTATTCTTCGAGACAACTTCAAGGCATCACACTCTTAACTAGGTAAAAATCTAACACTTTAACTGAGAACATTCTGCTCTGGTTGAATTGGCTTATTATTTTTATTTAAAGACCGAAACCCAATTTGAAAAGTGATCCTTGTTTTTATGTATTATTAAAAAACACATTTTAAAACAAATATCCAGTCTGCAGTTCTACTGTGCCATTACTCCACTCCCAAAATACCATTTGAGCCTTGGAGACAGAGACCATCCCCTGGATTTCTGCCTCACTGACTAATGCAGCCCTGGAATTTCAAGAAGGATGGGTGAGTGTCAGGAAATAAATCTGGATAATAAATCTGAAATTTTTAGCCAGTCATGATTGGACCTGGAGAGAGGGAGAGACATACTTCACTGGCAGTAAGGATGGAGCAGAGGGCGGCTCCCCGAACAACACAGAGACTATTACCCCTCCATGAAGACTCAGACACTGACCACAGATTGTTCTGTCTTATTTTCTGACAATTTCTGTTTAAAAGCAGGGGTGGGCAAAAGTGACCTGAGGTTCTCAACACCCTGAGAACATCATGACTTGGCTTCCTTGGCTTTGTTTCAGAATTTCTGGTCTCTGCAGCCTGTCTGTGTGACCCAACACCTGCTCCACGTTGGGTCGGAATCCACCACACAAAGCATGCATTCTGCTCAGACTCTCCCAGGTGGCAGCTGTGAGGGACGGAGTGGAGCAGGTGGGGCTATGAAAGCAGGATCTTTTATGCCACCTGCATCCACATGGCCAGGAGAGCATCTCTGTGACTCTGTTGGAAAATACCTGGCACAAGTGGCAGATGCAGCCTCATGAAAATGTCCCTTTAAGCTCGAATGTCTGCCCCATGTCCCGAGCTGCCCAAAGGCATCATGATTTGCATAGAGAATCATGTCAGAGAAGGAATCAAAAGTTGTTCCTCATGCCATGTTAGTGTCTGACTAGTCGTTAGGCTAAAAAAACAGATCTTTATTAAAACATTTTTATTCTCGACCAGACGTGGTGGCTTACGCCCGTAATCCCAGCACTTTGGGAGGTCGAGGCAGGTGGATTGCCTGAGGTCAGGAATTTGAGACTAGCCTGGTCAACATGGTGAAACCTCGTCTCTACTAAAAATACAAAAAATCAGCTGGGCGTGGTGGCGGGCGCCTGTAATCCCAGCTACTCAGGAGGCTGAGGCAGGAGAATCACTTGAACCCGGGAGGCGGAGGGTTGCAGTGAGCCAAGATCACGCCATTGCACTCCAGCCTGGGCAACAAAAGCGAAACTCCGCCTCAAATAATATATATATTTTTATTCTCACCAAAACACCCATACACGGTTAAAAACGTGAATTGGTACTATAAGTCATAAGAACGCAGGCTGCCCTCCCACTCCCATTTCTACTTCCTTGAAGGCAATCACCTTCAACGCTTTTAGTCATTTCTTCTGATATTTCTTCCATTATTCCTAAACAACAGTCTTATACAACTACTAGTTTATCCTCTTTTCTTTTTTTTTTTTTTTTCTTTTTTGGAGATGGGGTCTCACTTTGTCACCTAGGCTGGAGTGCAGTGGCAGATCTTGGCTCACTACAACCTCTTCCTCCCATGCTCAAGCGATCCTCCCACCAGAGCCTCCCAAGTAGCTGGGACCACAGACACATGCCACCATGCCTGGCTAATTTTTCATATTTTTGGTAAAGATGGGATTTCGCCATGTTGCCCAGGCTGGTCTCGAACTCCTGGGCTCAAGCGATCCGCCCATCTCGACCTCCCAGAGTTGCTGGGATTACAGGTGTGAGCCACCGCACCTGGCCTACTTTATTCTTTTTATTTTTATGCATTATCTCTGCTATGGTTTGAGTGTTTTTGTCCCCTCTAAAGTTCATGCTGAAACTTAATCATCAATGCTACAGCAATAGGAGGTGTGGCTCACGAGGGCAGAACCTTCATGAAGGGGTTAAGTGCCCTTTAGAATAGGGCTTGACGGAGGTAGTTTGCCCCTTTTTGCCCTTCTGCTTTCCACCATGGGATGACATGGCATTCATTCCCTTTGGAGGATGCAGCAAAAGGTGTTCTCTTGGAAACAGAAAGACTGGTCCTCACCAAGTGGTGCATTGATCTTAGACTTCTCAGCCTCTAGGGCTGTGTGAAATAAATTCCTCTTGTTTATAAATTACTCGGTCTGTGGTATTTTGTTATAGCAGCACAAACTTTAAATGGACTAAGACAATCTCTTAAGTTCTCTATATGGAATGTGAACTTCTAGCTCTCAAATCTGCCCCCACATAAATCCATCCCTTACCCCCGCAAAATGACATTACACATTGACATGACAAAAATTGTGGTCTTCACTACCTTCTAACTTTGCTCACTGCCATGCCACATAGTATATTACAAGAAATATCTTGAACTTTTTATTTTCCTGGAGTTAATAACTGCTTTACTTTGATTTCCTTAGTTTTTTAAGGACTCCAACTTCTTAAGAGAACCATAAATTCTTCTCAGTAATGGTCAAATGCCTCAGATAATTCATCAGTTGCTGTTATTGTTTTCTCCTTTAGAGATATCCCTCCTGGAACATTTTGTCATCCTCCTCTAATCTAAACCGGATGTTTTCTGGGCTTCATGCATAGTGGTCCTGGGACATTCCTTCACCATCCTCTTGGAAATTTCTCATTCTATGCCACCATTCTGGTAGAATACCATTTCAGTAGTTTCCTAAGAATGAACGGATGGAAAGTTAAAAATGTTTAGATCTGGCATTTCCAAAAGTATCCACATTCTACCTTTATACTCAACTGACATTTTGTCTGGAGATGGCATTTTAAGTGGAAACCTTTTTTTTCTTCAGAACTCTGAAGATATTGCTTCGTGGCATTTGAAGGCAATTCTGGCAACCAGTGTTGCTGTTTGAGAGCGATAATGCCACACTGACTCCCTGATCCATCATCTGTGACCTATTATGTGTGTGAGGTTGTGTGTGTGTTTTCCTTTCAAACTCTTAGAATCTTTTCTTCATTTTGATATTCTAGAATTTCATGATGACCTGACTTGGCGTGGGTCTTTGTTCACTGTCCGTCAGACCGTTGGTAGATACTTTCATTACTGGCAATGCATGTCTTTCAGTTTTGAGGAATGTTTGTGTTTTGAGAATTCTCTCTCTACTGTTTTCCTTGATGTTCTCTTCATGGAACGCCCATGAACTGGACGTGAGCCCTATTAGACTGACCTACATTTCTTTTCACACTTTTCCCACCTCAGTCTTTTTATTCTCTCCAGGAGATTTCTTTGACTTTATTTTCCAACTACTATATTGAATTTATTATTTTGGCTATTATTAACTTCAAAAAACCCTTTTTCAATTTTTCAAAATTGTTTTGAATTGTCTTCTCTTCTTGCTTAATGGACATAACATCTTATCTCTGAGGTGAGAGAAACTTCTTTGAAGTTCTGTTTCCTGTAGTCTTCTGTTTCTACTTGGTTCCTTGTTCAGTTCTTTATGTCTGTTCCATAACAGAGGATTCCCTTGGACATCCGATGATCCTTTACTGATTTTTCCTGTATGTAAGTGAGGAAATACGAAGTTCCAGGTGTACAGATGGGACCTGTCAATGTGTCAGACCTCATGGTAGAGGGATTGAATATTAAACATCAACATCAATATCTGCAGATCTTCTCCCTTGAGATGATCAGTTTCCATAAAAAGGCATCTTCCTAGTTGCTGCTTTGGTGGTGTGGGGTGGAGGGTGGGTACAGCAATTAAGTCTGTCTAGCAGCATTTAGTACGCTGAGTGAGGGAAGACCAAGGTGGGGTGGGAGGGTGAGTTGGTTATTTGCCACATGCTGACTTTCACTCAGCGCCTCTCCCTTTTGAGTACAGCGCCTCGCCCTGTCTGCAGCTGTACCTCATGTCCAGGACATGAGAGCTGGTTAGCTTCGGCCTCTCCGTGGAGGAGCTTTCGGTCTCCTTGGGTGTACGGGAGGAGAGAGGCCTGGGGCATGGACTACAGGGGGGACCCGGGGCCTCACTGCTCCTTATCAGACCTTTCATCTTCCAGTTTTTCAGCTTCACTTTGCAACCTAGGCTCTGGAAGTATCTTCCAATTTCTCAGCCTCTTCAGACATTTTCTGGCACAAACAGGCTTACTTTCATCATTGCTCACTCCCCTAACCACAGGCATAGTGCAACAGAAGACTGAAACCCAACTCAGCCAACCATCTATTCACATGCCATCATCTACCAGTTTGTTCACATCTCTCATTTGCTGTTGTCTCTCCTCATTCTCTCTGTCCTCATAGGTTTATAAGTTTTCATTTTCTTTCTTTAAAAACTCATCTTAAGGACACCATTATTTAAAAAAAAGCAACAGAAAATAACAAGTATGGGCAAGGACATGGAGAAATTGGAACCCTCGCACACCGCTGGTGGAAATGTAAAATGGCAGAGTTTTTCAAAAAATTAAAGTTCAATTATCATATGATCCAGCAATTCCACTTCTGAGCATATACTTAAAATAATTGAAAGCAGGGACTTGAACAGAAATTTGTACATCCAGGCCAGGTGTGGTGGCTCACACCTGTAATCCCAGCACTTTGGGAGGCTGAGGCGGGTGGATCACCTGAGGTCAGGCATTCGAGACCAGCCTGGTCAACATGGTGAAACCCCATCTCTACTAAAAATTCAAAAATTAGCCGGGGGTGGTGGCGCACGCCTGTAATCCCAGCTACTCGGCAGGCTGAGGCAGGAGAATTGCTTGAATACAGGAGGCAGAGGTTGCAGTGAGCCAAGATTGTGCCATTGCCTCTAGCCTGGGCAACAGGGTGAGATGCCATCTCACAAAAAAAAAAAAAAAAGAAAGAAGGAATTTGTATACCCACATTCATGACAGCATTATTCACAACATCCAGATAGTGAAAGCAACCCAAATGTGCATCAACAGATAAATGGACAAGCAAAATATGATATATGTGTATAATGGGATATTATTCAGCCTTAAAAAGGAAGGTTATGTGGTTTGGCATTACATAGGGAAAAATTTAAAAAGGAAGCAAATGCTGACATATGTTACGCTGGTGAACCTTGAAGACATTATACTAAGTAAAGTAAGACGGTGACAAAGGACAAATACTACATAATTCCACTTACGCGAGGTACTTAGAGTAGTCAAATTCATAGAGACAGAAAGTAGAATGGTGGTTGCCAGGGGCTAGAAGGAAAGGAAGTAAGAAGTTATTGTTTAATGGGTATGAACTTTTAGTTTGACAAGGCGGAAAGGTTCCAGAGATAAATGGTAGTGATGGTTGTGCAACAGTGTGAACGTACTGAGTGCCGCTGAACTGTCCACTTATAAATGATTAAAGTGGTAGATTTCATTTTATGTATATTTTACCGCAACAAAAATGTCAGTGAGACAATATATATAACTCCATTTCTGAACTCTCTGTTCTGTTTCAATTAGCTATATGTTTATCCCTTTGCTAAATGTTACACTGCCTTATAATAAATAAATCAGACCAAAGCCACCTCTCTGTTTTGAAAATTTCCGATGAGTTCTCATTGTGCTTTGAATATGACCTGGTCTGCCTATTTCTCTCCACCCTCATTCCCCCTTCTCTGGCCCATGATCACACAGGCCTTTGCTCCAGGCCGCCCAGAAGTGGCTCGCAGCCTCAAGGCCCACAGCACATGCAGTCAGGGCTGTGGAAGAGGCGTGTGCTGAGGACCATGGGAGCACGGAGGAGGGTGAGGGCTGTGAGTTGTTGCTGTGAGTTGAGCAGGAAGGTAGAACCACTTCTTAATACAGCATCTGCCCCAGGGGAGCAGCAGTAGGGGTGACTTATAGGGCTGGGGCTGGTGTCTAAGGGTTTGTAGGGAAAGGGCGAACCCAGTTTGCACTAGATGCGAGATGGCTCCCAATAGCCCTGCCCACCTTAGGAGGGATCCTCAGAGACCCCAGGTTGTGAGCCAAGGCAGATTCTAGGTCATGCCAGCACATAAACAGCTCCTGCTGAACCAGAGTAGCTCTCCTCAACCACTTCCACCTGAACTATTGGCTCTTGCCAACTTAGTTCCACAGGGCACCGCCCTCTCACAGGCTATTGCTCAGGAATTTTAGGGCAATGGCCCAGGAGTTGCAGAAAAGAAAAGAAACACATAGCAACAACCCTCCAATCAGGACCCATTGTGAGCAAGCCCTGCCTGTGGTTGTTCTCTGGGTATTTGTTGGTGGCCTGCCTGGGGGCTGGGGAGCACCAAAGGGGTCAGAGTCCTGGTTCAAAACACACATTTAAAGCAGAATTAGACTTCTCAGTCTATGCCACTGAAATCTCTTTTCTAAAGAAGCATCTGGAAAAATGGAGGGAAAAGCTGCCCAGTTATGTAGTAAAAAACAAAACTCAAACTTTCCTTTCCCCCTCCCACCAGCGTCCCTTTCAAGTCTGTGATCCTCAGGGAGGAAGGATTGGGAAGAAATGGTGGGGGCGGGGAACCAGCTGAGCCACCATTAGACAAAAGCAGCGGGTTGAGAAGCCGGCAGGTAGGGCTTGGTCTCAGTACAGACAACTGCTCAGACCACCCAGCTCAGAGAATTTCAGGGGCAGCGCAACCCATTCTTCTTCTGTTAAAAACAAGTGCATGAGGCTGGGTGTGGTGGCTCATGCCTGTAATTCCAGCACTTTGGGAGGCCGAGGTTGGCAGATCACCTGAGGTCAGGAGTTCGAGACCAGCCTGGCCAACATGACGAAACCCCGCCGCTACTGAAAATACAAAAATTAGCCGAGCATAGTGGCTTGCGCCTGTAATCCCAGATACTCAGGAGGCTGAGGCAGGAGAATTGCTTGAACCTGGGAGGTAGAGGTTGCAGTGAGCCGAGGTTATGCCACTGCACTCCAGCCTGGGTGACAGGGTGAGACTCTGTCTCTAAACAAAAACAAATGCGTGGCTGGTGCCGGGGCTGCCCTAAGGCCTTTGCTGCACTAAGCACATTAGCCATAGTGACCTCCAGGTCTGAGGAGTGGGGAAGAAGTAAGGATGGGTGGGTAGCAGTCCCATGGGGGTGTCAGGAAGTGACAGGGAGAAGTACTTGCTAAGGATGAATGATGCCTGTAGGTGCCTTCCGGGGAGGGGGCTGCTGAGAGAGGCCCGGTGGCTCTTGAGAAGATGACTTTATTTTGTGTTTTAAAAGGGTCAGCTTTGGGTTAGGTATTGGAAGGGTCTGCAAACTTGTTACACTCTAAAGAGTCCTCTTCAGCCTAAGAGAGCCTGGACTCCTACCATCACCACTTGGCTTCTACAGGAGCCCCTAGGATCTGGGCACGCTGACCGAACTGCTGGCCTCTCAGCAGCAGCTTCTCACAGTGATCACTTGGCTGACACTGCTGCCCAGCAGGGCTGTTGCCCTAGAAGCGGAGGGGAACCAGGACAGCCCGCAGCCCAAAAGAAGCAGGAAGGTCTGGAGAGCCCTTCGACCCCAGCTGCAGGATGCAAGCATGAGAGCAGTGCTTACTCCAAAGCCTTTTCTAAGAGCTTTACAATTGGGTCCAGGGTCCCATTTCCAAGCTTGATGTTTTTCCCTTCCTTTTGCTGGACAGGGGGAAATGAAAAAACCAATGTTTCCCTGGCCCTCAGCTGCGTCTTCTGCCCCTGGGAAGGACTGCCACCAAATACAGGTGAGGGCAGAGTCAGAATTCTCAGCACTGACTGCTCAGCTATGTTACCTGAAGGGAAGACGCATTCAATAAGGACAGCCCTGACCTGAATGACTCACCCAGACCCTCTCTAAGGCAAAGACCCCTAACCCCATGCAGGGCTCAGGCCACTGCTGCTCCTGGCCCCTGGCCACAGTGGACCTAGTTCTGTAAATACACCCAGAGATTGGGTAATGGGGACTCAGTTCTACCTCTAAGTAGGTAGTATTTGCTTGTAAGTCTGAAAAATAATATTCTAAAGCCAGGGCTAAATGCTGGTACAATCAATTTTTACTTACTTCCTTGTCGCAAAAGGAGATAATCATAGTTCTATTTCTATTTGTCTATGGGATGTGTCCTTTCGAAACATCTTCACCATACACTGTCTGGCTGTCTGGTGAACAGGATAGGGGCCTTAGAAATGTGCACTGCTGGCAGAGCCAAGCGAGGAGCAATTCCAAAAGGCCACACCAGTGCACTCTTCGCCTCTCTGCCTGCTCCTCCAGGACCACTTGCTCTGCCTCTAGAGAGCCTCCCCAGTTACTCTGGCTGCCTCTGATCTTGCCCTGCTTTCACCTTGCAGCACCTACACTGTTACCTACGGTGATCACGTGTTAAAAATGAGTGCATGCTGATCTGATCACAGTGCACACTACTTAAAATCAGGCCCATCCCAGAAAATCTGAGACAACTAATCACCATGACATCACCTTCCACATTTCTCTCTGCCCTACACCAAGCACAGGACCATATTTTCCATTAAAAAAATCAGGACACATTATCTGACGAGAGATTTACGAGCAGCCTCCAGGTGCAAGAAGGAGTTGGTGCTATAAAAGTTTCAACATCAAAATACTGGAACTCCAAGCATATTTGGATGACTTTACTGGAAAAATGAGAATATTTTAAACCAGAATGGCTCATGACAATCTGAGGCGACAGCCCTTATGCCAGTAACACGGGTTATGTTTTTATTCATTCCAGGTATATTTGGCACAACTTACTGCAAGACTGTGACTTACTCATGAGAGGGAAACAGGCATTACACCTATTCTGAACTTGTCTCCACACTCAGCATGGCCACTTCCTTTTGGCAGCACTGAGTGGCTAGCTGACTGATGTCTCTCCCTCCAGTCTTTATATCCCAGCCTGGGTGTCACTTCAGACACCTTTGTTGATTTCCCAAACTAAGTCATGTTGTTATGCTCTCATTGCACCCCGGGATTTCCTTCAGTGGGCCTCATCACAGCTTATAATTCATCTGTGTGCACAGTTACTCCTGCCTGTCTCGTTGCACTAAACTGTAACTGTTTGTGGAAAGAGCTACAAAGCTTTGGCTCACCAGTGAACTACCAACTCCCAGTACAATGACTGGCACATAGTAGGTGATCAATAAGTATTTTTAAATTAATGTCATGGTCTCTCTGGTAGGTCCTAGGACTTCCTATTTCTCTTTTGCTGAACATTTTTATTCTGTTGAATTTATTACCTGAATGGACTACAAGGCTGCTCACGAGTACTAAAGTTGGCATTAATCCTGGGAGTATACATATTGGCTGATAGAATCAATGTTCTAAAAGAACAAAGTCAGGCCGGGTGCAGTGGCTCATGCCTGTAATTCCAGCACTTTTGGAGGCTGAAGTGGGTGGATCACCTGAGGTCAGGAGTTCGAGACCAGGCTGACCAACATGGTGAAACCCCATCTCTACTAAAAATACAAAAAAAAAAAAAAATTAGCTGGGTGTGGTGGTGGGCACCTGTAATCCCAGATACTTGGGAGGCTGAGGCAGGAGAATCGGTTGAACCTTGGAGGCAGAGGTTGCAGTGAGCCGAGATCATGCCATTGTATTCCAACCTGGGCAACAAGAGCAAAACGCTTTCTCAAAATAAAATAAAAGAACAAAGGTCCGAATCAAGATATATTAGGAGAGAATACGTCTTGTGAAGGTTCTAAATCACCAACTAGACAAAATTAGGGTGGAAGGGCAGCTCACATCAAAGGAGCCAAGCATGAGTCTTTTAAACATGATTTAACCTTAAGCCGTATTAATAGAGCATGGTGTCCACACAGGGAGTGGGCAGTCCCATTCCACATGGGCATCACTGACGGACTGCATCCAGGTACAAGTGCCACGTGTTAATAAGATACTGAGGAAGGGGCTCATGTTGTGTGAGGGGATGATGCCCAATGTCCGGCTGGCACCTGGCAGGTGCTCAACAGATGTTTATTGAAGGAACATAAAGTTTAGTTGAGGGAAATTGGTCTATTTAGCCTGGAGTAAAACACACCAAAAGGAGGGCACATCTGTCTTCAAATATATGATGAGCTCTTGTATAAAAGTCTACATGCTATGTAGTGCCAGAGGACAGGCCAAGGAGAAATGGGTCCAAAATTCTCCAGAGGCAGATTTAGGTTCATATAAGTAAGACCAACAATGCCTCAACAACCAAATGGACCAACTGTGACATGGTAGATCCCTGTCCCCAGAATGTTCATAGAAGGCTGGAGAGCCGTCTGGCTGGGATGTTGTCAGAAGAAGCCTTCCTACCCTCTAAGATGCCTTACAACCCCAATCCTAGTTTTCCAAGAATTTCACGGAATTGAGTGTATAAAGGTGAGAAAGACTATGGAATAAATATTCCATTTCATACTGTAAATAACCTTTGTGCTACAAATACAGAGCTTGGAATGATCTACTCCTTGAAGGTTTTAATGAACTCATCTATAAAACTATGTGGATCCAGAACTTTCTCAGGATGTATTTCTTCAACTGTTCCAGTTTTTTCCACTGAACTTTTCAGGTTTTCAACTTCTTTTTAAATTAATTTTCTTAGAAAAGCATCTACTTCTTTCAATATCTTCAAATCAGAGTTTACCCTGAAAATCTCATTTTTATTAACTACAGATCAGTGGTTAGAGTCCCGTTTCCAAATGTTAGGTGTATTTTCTGTTTTTCTTTGAATGGCCTAGTAGGGTTGGCCTATTTCCTATTTCTAAGACCAGTCCTTAAGTTGACTCCTAAATATTGTTTTTCTCTTTGTAATACACTCATTTCTCCTTTTATATAAATGTTTTGCTTCTGCTTTCCTTTGGCTTGTTCTAGCCTTTGATTTTGTGAGTTGAATGATTGGCTTACTAATTTTTAGTAACTTTTGTTCAATGATAAAAGCATTAAAGGCTATGCATATACAGATGCTCCTTAATTTATGATGGCCTACATCCCAATAAGCTCATCCTAAGTAGAACATTTTCTAAGTTGAAAATGCATTAAATATAGTGACTCATCAAACATCATAGCTTAGCCTAGCCTCCCTTAAACATGCTCAGAATACTTACATTAGCTTACAGTTGGGCAAAATCATCTAACACAAGGCCTATTATATAACACAACATTGAATATCTCATGTAATGTATTGAGCACTGAAAGTGAAAAACAATGGTTGTGGGGGTACTTGAAGTACAGCTTCTAATGAATGTGTATCATTTTTGCATAAAGTTGACAATGTATAAGCTGAACTATCATAAGGTGGAAACCATCTATACCTCTGATATTGGCTTTAGCCAGTTATAAACTACTCAAAAGTTAAAACTGTTTTCATATCTAGTAGCTATTACCATTAGGAAAGGTATGCATACACACTTCACCCAGGAAAAAACTTAAGAAACATGAAGATCCTATATAATTAAAGTTTCAAAACTTTCTAAACAACATGTGAGAAGTCTTCGATATATAAAGAGAAATACTTTGTTCTTGTATTAAAAGTAACCAGTAGGATTATATGATTAGATACGGAATGTTAAAAAGCTACAATTATTAAAACCATTTTGGTTCACATATTGACTAATGAAATAGTCCAGAAAAATCCTAAAACAAACTCTATACATAAGACTTCAGTACACAGTAAAGCTGATCTCAAACTAATGGGAAAAGAATAGATTATTCAGTAAGTATGGATAACTTGAAAAAAAATCCTATTGAAGATTTCTTCCTCACATTATACACAGAAACATCCATTTTGATTAAAATGTTAAAAGTAAAAAAAGCTAGAAGAAATGTGGACATAATCTTAGAGATTCCAGGCATGACACTAATAGTGGAAAGCATAAAGACATGTGACCATTAAAATTTAAAATTTCTGTACAAAAGTAAACTTAGGATAACAATTAAAAGGTAAACACATTAAAAATATTTCAAATATATATGTAAAAAAGGTGAACATTTTTAAGATATAAAAAGTTTACATGACTAAATAAAAAGAACACAGAAGGAAAAAAGTAAAGGACAGGAACAAGAAGTTTCTGAAGTAGTAGCCAAACATATAAAAATGTTTAATTTAAAATTAATCAAGCAAATATAAAATAAAATGTGATATTTTTCATTTAAAAATGTGTTCATAGGTAAAGGGATAACTAGTGCTTATGAGTGTGAGAAAATTACATTCTTACACATTGCTGAAGGGAGGGTAATAATTTAAACTTCATTTTTCTTACCTATAAAATTAGCATAGTAATGTTGACCTTATAAGGCTATTTTTAACAATTTGGAAATAGCTATCCAAAGACTTAAAAAGATTCAATACTTCTATTTCTAATATCTCTTAGGAATTAGCAAAGATGTCCATGAAGATGGATATAAGTTTAATTTATTTAAACGATTAAATATTAGAAATCAAAGTATCAAAAACATAGTCTATTTGAAATAATTGTAAGACCAAAATACTATATAACTATTAAGATTTATCTTGAAGAATTTTAAAGAACATGAGAAAGCATTAACTAAAAAGGGGCTGGGCGTGGTGGCTCACGCCTGTAATCCCAGCACTTCGGGAGGCCGAGGTAGGCGGATCACGAAGTCAGGAGATCAAGACCATCCTGGCTAACATGGTGAAACGCTGTCTCTACTAAAAATCCAAAAAAAAAAATTAGCCAGGTATTGTGGCGGGCGCCTGTAGTCCCAGCTACTCAGGAGACTGAGGCAGGAGAATGGTGTGAACCTGGGAGGTGGAGCTTGCAGTAACCAAGAGCGCGCCACTGCACTCCAGCCTGGGCAACAGAGCGAGACTCTGTCTCAAAAAAAAAAAAAAAGAAGTACTAACTAAAAAGGCAGCAAATAAAACCAGTTACTTAATATCCATAACGTAACTTTTAATAACGATATACTTTTTCCTTGTTACAATAGAAAAAAAATACAAAGGAAATCTACCAATGTGTAAATAGCTGTCATCACTGGATGGCGGGATTGTTTTCTACACTGTCTGTATTTCAAATCTTTTAAAGTATGGAACACATTTTACTTTCATGAACAATAAAAAAAAAGTTTTAAAATTTTACTGAAATTCAAATTATGCAAATTTACTAGGAGCACATTTTTAGAAAGTAAATAAAATGAGAGACTGGCAGTGACTAAATGTCCCTTCGAAGTGAAAGAATAAGGGAGTGGCATGCCATATTTGTCTTTAAGAAAAGTCAGCTGAAATCGACATGGTTGGTGAGTAGTTGGGATAAAACCAAATGGGCTTCAACTATAGCAAAGCTAGCAGCCTTCCGATAGAAAAGCCTCTGCAGCAAAGGAGGGTGAGGCTTCCAAATGGACATATAGGAGGGCTGTGCTTTGAACAGTATCCTCATTCTCTAGCTGGTGCCCAGCAGGACAGCTGGGAGGACTTCAAAGGACAACACAGCCCATCCATCACACATCCAGTAGGCAGCCCACACCCCTGCCATGAAAACGTTGCACTGGTTAACTCATCCTGCAAGAACTCAAGTCAGCGGCTAATTTCAAAACCTGGAAGAAATACTGACTGGTGGCCTGGCAAATTCCTAGCTTAACTGGTTTCGATCTTTGAGATGGAGCCCCAAGCTGGGCAGAACCACTGCCTGTCCCCAGCTGAGGCTGCCAGAGCCTTTGGCAGGGTCCTGGGGCTGAGCTCAGTCCACTGAGTGAGACAGCTCTGGGGCATGGAAAAGCAAGGAGAGGCTGGGCGCCAACCCTCTCCCCAGCTGTTTTCAATAAGGCTCCACTTCTGAGGTTGCTGGCAGACCTCTGGAAAGATCTGAACCAACCTCACATAATGTTTTCCATCAAACCCACAATTAAGTAATATTCTCTTAACTCATAAACTGCATACAAAACCTTTTTCCTGTCACTTCTCAGCTCCCCTCCTGAGCAACCTACAAGCAGGTCAGGGAGAGGTTACAGCACTTTTGCAGGGTCAGTGGAGACTGCATCACAGGCCTCCAGAGGCAATTACTCCTCCCCCTGCTGTACAAGCATGGAGGGGGTTGGATGTTCGTTCTCGGGAAGTACAGGCTACATTATGTACGTCATTTGAGTTAATCCTCCCAATACCTCTGTAAGGTCAGTGTTACCATACTAATTTTATAGGTAAGAAAAAAAATCTCAAAGAAGGTAAGTAATTTACACAAGGTCCCCACATTCAGGCTTGTTCCTCCATAGCTCACTACTTTTCAGGGGAGTCAAATAGAATCATGGGCAAGAAAGTTCCAAGTATCAAAAAGTTACGCCAAGGCTTCCTAGTCTTTTGACAAGATATTTCACCAGTGTCCCCGCAGGAGTATTCTTCGAGAGCACTGTTAAACCACACCCTTATTTTGTAACTGAATAAATTACTGACCCTAGAAAGGCCTAGAATAAAACTGGCCTTCTTCATGAGGTCTTCTGCATGCTTCTTTCCTATATTTTTTGTTGCACATTTTATTGTATTAATATACTGACCATAGGGCATAGGGTCTTGTTCATTACTAGTGTTTGTTTATGCACAGGATAAAGGCTCATTGAGCACCCTTCACTGCTACTGTGCTAGACACTGGGGATGTAAAGAAGGTTAAGGATCTAGTCTCCTCCTACAAGGAGCGCCTACTCTAATAGCGGAGATGGAAAAGACAGATTCAACAAGGTAATTTTTTTTTTTAATTTTAGAGATGGGGTTTCGCTTTGTTACCCAGGTTGGAGTGCAATCATAGCTCACTGAAGCCTTGAACTCCTGGGCTCAAGTGATCCTCCCACCTTAGCCTCTCAGTAGCTGGGACGACAGTTGCATACCACTATGCCCAGCTAATTTTTTTTATTTCTATTTTTTGTAGAGACTGGGTCTTGCTTTGCTGCCCTGGCTGGTAGTCTCGAACTCCTGGCTTCAAGCAATCCTCCCCAAACAACCTCCCAAAGTACTGGGATTATAGGCATGGGGTACCTCACCTGGCTGTCAGCACTGGCAGATCTTATGAAACAAATATAAGTTCAGGAAAGTGTGTGCATGCACATACATTTTAGTACTTCAGTCAGGCGGCATTAATGAGCAAGAACTGAGTCTTAGCATTTCATGCCTCTTAGAACCCAGCTCTGTGTTCGTTGTGCACCTACTTTAGAGTCAGTACAATGGACGTGGCACCTGCCTTAGGATGCTCACTCTCTATCAGGGGAGACAGTATCCAACCAAAGGCTCCTAGTATGGGGCTCAGTGAAGACAAATTGACAAATATACTCTGAATAAGAATATGATTTCAATGGAATGATTAAAATTAATCACTATGTGGGCCAGGATCATGATGTGTAGAGAAGAAAAGAGAAAAAGAGGAATGACAAGTACCAAGTAGTTCAACATTTGACCCAGTGTGGCTGGAAGAGTCTCTCAGCTTGAAATTATGAGGTCCTCTATCAATCAGTCAAGGTCAGTAAACCTCTGGGAAGAAGATGGTTCTCCTTGCACTCACAGCTCTCCCACTGTCCAGCCTTTGGTTTTCACTTCTTAATCACCTACTGTGTGTCAGGCATCATGGTAGGCACTAAGGTCTCCTGAGCCCTGGGCTGTCTTGATCTTTCTGAGGACTAGGATGAAGAGGCCTGGCCCCTGAGTCTGCTTGCTGTTCTCGCTCCCTCTGCCACCCCAGCAGAGGCCATTACGGGTTTCAGCTCTCACTAGACTCTCTGGCTTCCTGCCTCCCACCCTCCTGACCGCTTGGTACCTGCAGGCCCTGCTGGTCCCCGTGTGGCATCAGGACAAGAGGCCAAGCTGCAGGGCAGATGCAGACTGAGGTCTAGTGAAGGATTCTTGGTTCGGAGAGAACCAAGCTATGAGCTGGGGCAGGAAGAAGCTGGTGGACAGAGGTGCTCCAAATTGACAAGGCGAGTTTGAATCTCATAGATCCGGGAGCAGGTGGGCCATGAAAACTGGTGCTGTGTCTTCTCCCTTACTGATAACAGTGCAAGCTGAAGAAGACTAGCCTCTTGGAAAGTACTTGTGCTTACAGATGCCCGAATCCTTCTCCCATTCACCTCTCTTCTGCTGACTAATCAATCCCAAGGAAATAATATTAAATATGGAATTAAAAACTTCATGTGTAAAGATGTTGATGCAAATTTAATTTATAAAAGGAAATATTAGAAACCATCAAGATAACTGCCAACAGAGGAATGATTCAGTAAATGGTAGCATATCAAATTTAGTGGAATATTCACCATTAAAATTATGGTGACGGGGTGATTTGAAAAATGCTATGTTGGCTGAAAAAAGCAGGATACAAAACAGTATGAATAATTTTAGTTATGACTAAAAGTTACTAAGCACTTCTATTACATATGCAGCAAAGATATTTCACTTAAGTAATGCCATATTATAGGTAGCATTATCCCCATTTTATAGATAGCAACATGACTTGGAGAGTTGGCAAATTACTCATGATCACAGCTGGTAAAGGATGGGATTGAATTAAAAATCAAGTCCGACCCATGGCCTGTGATGGTTCCACAAGCCACTCTGCCCCTATAAATCCTGTAGTTATTCCTATGTTGAAAACAAAATAAACCCCCAGCTTAGAAAAGAACTATAGGACAGAACAATTAAACAAAACAATAATACAGACTGAGAGCAAAGCGGAACCATAGGTAATTTTAGCCTTCTTTCTACCTTTGCTTATCTGCTTTCTTAAGTAGAATATTGCATTTTTACTTTAAAGCATTCTCAAAGTAAGCCATTTAGAGCGGTGCTGTGGACAGATCAGCGATCCTGATTGTATTACTATAGTACTACGATGCCCACCATTTTATTAGGCAACTGCTATGTGCTGGTGCACATCTGCCATTGCATCAACCCTCCAACGATGCTGGGAAGTAGGAATTACTATTCCCATCTCAGCTATGGAGCCTAGAGAATGTAAGCAGAAGAAATTCAAACTCAGATATCCTGGCTACAAAATCTGTGCTTCTATTCTTTCCATTGCCCCATGACACAAAGCTTCTTGATTTCCTGCCCTGACGTTTCTTGATCATTTGCACTCTGGCAAGCACATGTTTATAAGCACGGGCTGGCCACTGCTCCCTGAAGAAGAGGTCGAGGTGAACTGGTCCTCCCTGAGGTATTTACCCATACTCTGCCACAGCTCGAGTCTTGCCCTCACCCTCTCTTCCCCACTGAAACTTTGGAGAGGTTCAGGGAGCATGACCAAGTATAGAACAGAGACCCGAGGGCCACAAGTCAGATGAGGCGAAGAGCAGCGAGAAGGGGCCTGAGCCAGCTTGGGAACAGGGCTGAGGGTGTGGAGCAGACGATAGTGGTGATCTGAGTTCAGGGTAGGAGGGGAGATAGAACAATGACAGAGCCAGGGGTCTCCAGTCTTCTGCCCAAAAAGCATCCCCTACCACCTTTAGCATCCAGACAGCTTCCCTTGTTTATGCACAGGCACGTGTGTATATACCCACGCATAATCTCTAGAGTTCCCACTAGTTAGGCCTTTGATGCATGTCCTGAGCAAATGGGCTTATTTTTTAAAGACAAAATGATTTCCAGAAAGCTAACAAATAGTCACATTTGCAGCCCATCTCTAACAACTATAATACAAGACTGTACAGTGCTTATTTCTGTATGCTATTCTTACCCAGGTTTATTATTTCTTACCCATATTTTTCCTTCTCTATTCTGACTCCACACCTCTACTCCAGAAGATTATAAGCATTATAAAATTTAATCTATATGATGCATTCTCAAGGGGGTAATATCATCCCTAAGGTGGGGGGAGGGGCGGACAATTTGTTCTCGGGAGTAAGGGGCAAAAAGTCTTACTCTTTTTATGTATACCCACAGATATACTACAGTACACATATACAGTATAAAGTATAACTGTCGTATTAAATTTTCACTAGGGGATTCCTCGGGAGGGTGATAATGGGGGAGATAATGGTGATAATAAGAATTACCAATTCCCGTCTCTACTAAACAAAATAGAAAAAAAATTAGCTGGGCGTGGTGGTGGGCGCCTGTAGTCCCAGCTACTCAGGAGGCTGAGGCAGGAGAATGGCGTGAACCCGGGAGGCAGAGCTTGCAGTGAGCCAAGATTGTGCCACTGCACTCCAGCCTGGGCGACAGAGTGAGACTCCGTCTCAAATAAAACAAAATAAAATAAATAAAATAAAATAAATCACCAATCTATAAGTCAGCAATATGCTCAAGCAGCCTATCAACAGAGAGCCCCTTCCCAGGGCCTGTGATTGTCAGACCCGCCACCCTCAGAAGTAAAATCAGGCAAGACGCAGAAGCCCAGTCACCCCTTCCTCCACTGCCCAGCCACTTCCCACGTGCTCCCCCAGGGGCAGCTGAAACCTGCAGGTGTGACCTTTGCTTCCGTCTCTGGAGACTAACGGCTGTCCCTTGAGTGGCTTATAGAAGAACCTGTTTAGGGACAGTGTGCTCAAGTGCAGATTCCTTGGTCTCACCTCAGTGGGTCTGGGTGGGACTCTGCAGGCACCCAGTGGTTTCTGCCGGATCCCACCTTGAGAAATCACTCTCTATAAAGTGCCTCCACGAGTGATTCCAGCACTGAGGGTCCAGAATTTCACTTCAGACCCCAAAAGGCTATGTCCTGGCTGCTAAAAATGAAGAGTGGGAGGTGGGCTTGGGGATAACTTGACTTTATGACAAAAGAGCTTTATCTCAGGTAATTCATTAATTCCATACCAGTGTTCACTATGCATGTGGAGGACTGACTGGTACCAGACTGCTCCAGAAACAGTGTCTCCTCACTCCTTTCCGGACTGAGCCACAGCAGCTCTCCCGGCCTCCAGCCCAACAGAGTATGGCATTTGATGGGGTCGTGCCTGTGCCTGAGCGGACTGACTGGGGGATAGTGGCCTGGGAACCAGTTCCCTGGGCCTGACATCCCCTCGCTGCGCACGGATGAGGCAGGCCTAGCATGACAGGCTGTGGAAAGTATGTTCAGGTGCCTGGCTCCCCTCGGCCTAATGCCTTTTAAATCAGGATCCAGATTTGATTTGATTTTCCTTGCCTTCCTGGCTCCAACTCTTCCAGGCTCATTTTTCACTCCCCTGTCAGGCTTTCCAGCATTTGGTGGCCGGGTTGAGCCAAGTTCTTCACACTCCACAGACAACCTCCCTCCCAGGCTTGGGACTCTGTGCTCACCATCTAAACTTCAGCTCTCAACAGGCCCTGCCTGCCCCCACCTCATCCTGCTCTAATCCCTGCTGGAGTTTTCTGAGTGGCTGAGAGGGACCTGCATCTCTTAGAGGAGTTGCTCGGGGACTCAGTGTGCCACCGCATGACAGAAAAACAGGCGAGTCTATTGCTCATCCTCACCATCACTACAGGACACAAGTCTCTTTTCACCATCACCATCTCCCACCCACTTTTATTTCAGAGTTCTTTAGCAGAGGCAGGGGACAGGGATTAATTTGAAGAGGACGTCAGGTCCCATGTGTGGCATCAGAACACACTTCCTCATTCCCACACAACGTGCCAGCACTCAAGGTTGGTGTGCATGTAATGGGTGTGCGAAGTGCAGATTTAGAGCCTCAGCAAGTTGAGGATGTCAAACCTTTGAATGCAGGGACAGTGTCTTGGTTTCCTCTGTCATCTGTTTATTGCAGGAGTACAAACATCCTGCATACCATGAGCATTTACTGAACGAACCTGCAAACTAGTCACTTAAGTCAGCCTGTCACGTAGCACTGGGGTCAACTGGTAAGCATGCTCATAAAACCACCAGGTCCCTACTCCAAAATCTTCTTAAAAGTTTATTTTTATGGTTGGGCGCGGTGGCTCATGCCTGTAATCCCAGCACTTTAGGCGGCCTAGGCAGGTGAATCACCTGAGGTCAGGAGTTTGAGATCAGCCTGACCAACATGGTGAAACTCCATCCCTACTAAAAATACAAAAATTAGCCAGGTGTGGTTACACGTGCCTGTAGTCCCAGCTACTTGGGAGGCTGAGACAGGAGAATGGCTTGAACCCGGGAGGCAGAGGTTGCAGTGAGCCGAGATCACGCCACTGTACTCCAGCCTGTGCGACAGAGTGAGACTATCTCAAAAAATAAAATAAAATACAAATAAATGTATTTTTATGAAATCATGTTATGTTGGAACAGGAAGGGGCATCACAGTCATCTGGTTCGACTCTCTCATTTTTATAGGATGAGGAAACTACAGCCCAGAGGACAGAGTGAATTAGAGACAAAGACCCAAGCACATGACACCAGAACAGATCTCCTTCCAGATCACACTGTTGGTCTTAAGAGAGGCAGCTCCTTCTGATGGCCGACAAGCTTCCCAGTAAACACATTTGCAGATGACAGCACTTTGGCATCACAGGGCTGATTGCCGTGCCCCGGTGTGTTTAAATCCATCCCTGCTCAGCCATAACCTAACCAGGTCTGACTGAATATACACCACGGGCCGGGCACTGTCCTAGGTGCTATAGAGAACACAAAGATGAATAAGAGATTGTCTAGAGGCTCACGTTCTAGAGACGAGTACTTAAATAACCAGAACATAAAGCCAAAGATACACAGTACAGGAAAGCCCCAGGGTGATTCAGCAGGAAAGAGACCACAACTGGCAAGGAGAAGCAGGATGGGCTCCCTGGAAGAGGTGACATTTGGAAGAAGTGGGGTAGCACTATGATAGATTAGGGGTCCGGGCTCTAGTTAGAAAGGATGACAGAAGTCCAAGAGGGAAAGCCTGGGACCTGCTCAGGGATCGTGGGGCCTGGCAGCTGGGAAGAGTGCTGGTATGGGCAACTAGCACCACATCGTGGAGAATGGCAAATGCCAGGCCAGGAGTCTGCACTCAGAACCACTGGAGGCTTCCGGCCAGAGATGAAGTGCTCCAAGCTAATTGCAAGGAAGACCCTCACAGTAGATGAAGCCTAGAAGGGGCTGAGGGAGGAGCTCTGGGAGCACTGGGCCAGCAAGTCTCCAGTAACTCTGCCCTCCAGTGGCTGAACAGATGGACTCCTAAGGGGGTCACGAGAGCCCTGGCCTCATCCTTCAGTCGAGCTCTCCTGGAGGGAGGGTGCTGTGCTCTTAGAGGCACTGGCCCTCCATGCACACACTTCACCTCATTTCGTTCTGTGTATCTTCCCCGAAGTGCTGAGAAATGGGAGAGGGGGTAATTAGCACTCTCTACCCTCTAACAAAACTAGAAGGGGTTCTGTAAAATGCTACACAAATGTATGACATATTATTAAAAATCAGAAGTGATCAGAACAAACCACAAAGAAAACTCCAACACCAACTTCAATACAAATAGGCACTGAATAAAATAATAAAATGTTGAAGATGGGAGCAACGGTCAAGATGATTTGGTCCAACTCTCAGCCTGATGTGTAGATCTCAACACCACAGTCCTCACAAATGATGGCCAGCCCTCCACAAGCACCTCCTCAAACCACAAACGGCCAACACAGTAGACAGCTCACGGTAAAGTGCTTGATAAACATTACTTGAATGAATCAAATCCAAACACTCAAAATCTATCTTAAATAAAAACAGAATGTTAATGAGACAAGAGATTAATGTTTAGAAAACCTACAGACTGAATAAATAATCTCTTTTCACTGGGCGTCTACCAGGAGCTGGCACCGAGGTGTGTTTTGTAAAAACTAGGCATGTAAAACACAGAACACACACAACAACAGACAAATCATAGAATTTCAGATCTTGAAGGGTCTTAGGGATCATCTGAATCGTGACTTTATAAGAAGGAATGTGAGATGCAGGGAGGTTTAGTGGTTTGTAGAAAGTTTTAAGGCAACTACGTGAGAACTAGAACTCCAGTCCAGGGCTCTTTCCACAACACACTATGTTAGTTATCTAATTAAAATCTAAATTGTAGAGTGCAGAATATAACCCTCTAGGAATATGGAAATGGAAAGAAATGCAATGAGGTAGAAGAGCTAGAAAAGGCTTCATTGAGGAAGGAAGGTTTAATTTTCTGTTTTGATATTGAGAATTCATTAGTTGCAAGATCACTGAAGACAGTAATCATGTTTTATTTTTCTTTGTATCTCCAGAGTCTGGAGCACAGAGGACGCTCAACTCACACTGGTCATTATTTATGAAAGTAGTGTCTTACTTAGTAACTTTACTTAGAGTTGGAAGGAATATAAATATTAGAAGGAATCTGAACATCCTGAGCTCTGCAGAAATTGTATCTATGTGAACAAATGAACCAGACCTCAGTGCTATCGCTCATGCCTGTGTAGATCCCCTAGGCCACTTTGAGTATACAGTTAAGAGGAAGAAAACCCCAATCTGGTCTCTTTATCTCTCATTGGTCATTTTGCCACTCAGCTTTGTTTCCATTTCAAGGCAGACAGTCAAGATAATTGGAAACATGTTAAAACAATAGGAGCCTAAAGGCCTTATTAGTAGCGAGACAGACATATCTAGATAGCGCCAGCCATCTCTTCCCTAATAAGTAAACTGTCACTGAGAAATTTTAAAAACACAGACACTTAAAGAACTTTAACAAAAAATAATTCTATTCATACAGTTCCAAATCCTCTTCTAATTTTAGGTAGTGAACACATTGGTGGATTTTCTATGGTTGTGATCAGAGTGTGCCCAGCGTTTGTTCTACTTTTCTTCCTACTTTTGTTATTCACACGCATTTTCATGTATGGATATAGCTACCACAAGGACAAATAGGTGATTATGTAATATCTGCCATATTGATGTGTTTGTATAATAATCTATCCCCTTTTGAGTAAAAACTAGTTCCTTTTTTGTTATTAAAAACAGTGCTTTGGACATCTTTGTAGCAACTACATTTTTTCTTCTCCTTTAAGAGTTAAGTTATAGTGTCAAAAGCAGAATTCTTGGCAAGGCACATCAACAGTTTTATTGCCCTTGTAACATTCTGCCAATCTAAGCCCCAAGGAGGATGAACCAATAATCAGTACTTCCAACAAAGGAAAACCTCACCTGTTTCCTCACAGCCCCAGCAGTGGGCTCTTGGTACCTTATTTTGCTAGTTTTTTAGGTGCATAAATACTTTTAAGGTATTTTGATTTCCATTTGTTTAAATGCCAGCAGAGTTGTGTAATTTTTTTAATGCAGTGTTATATATTTTCCATGCCCGGACTTTGTCTACACTTCTTTCACTGTAAACTGTGTATTCATCTTTGACAAATTGTCAAATAGAATCTGGACATTGAACTCAGATAGCTGTACTGAGTCTTCTTGCAGGCATTTTTATTGAGCTTTTAAAATATATACAGAAGTAATTCCTGTCTACTGTTTACAAAAAATTCAAGCAATAAGAATGTGTATAAAGTAAAAGGTGAAAGTTGAGGGTATAAAATGGCTAAAGGTTTCTTTCCTTTTTACTCTTTCCCCTCCCTGCAGTAGTATTACTTCTCAGCTATAACCCTTGAAATAATCTATTTTTCTTTTAATTATTTTTATTTTGCTCTGTGTCTATTTCTTAAGAATTTAGACAGCACTTAGTGGAGTCCCACAGGAGTGATGAGAAATTTCTCTGGCTTACGGTGCCTCCCTCTTACTGGCCTTGACTTGGTTTTTAGATCTTTTGCTGGACATTTATAGCATAATCACTAACTCCAATGCCTACAGAGGCTGGACAGGAAACACATGTAGGGAATGTGGGCTGGGACAAGAAATGTCATGAGGCCCTTCCTGTCCATTTCCTGCTTTCCCATTATGAATATAGACTTGGCTAGGAGAAAAGCTAAGTCCTCACTGGCAATAGGCACTGGTCCTTAGTGTTGGGAGATGCCTTGGAATGGTGGGGACTATGATGACCTGGAAACAAAATGTCTAGACACAGTGATGGCACCCTCTGGGCCAGTGTGGCCATGTGGAAACCTTGCCAGGTCTCATTTGTAAAGAAAAGCCACTTATACACAAATCATGTGTGTACATTTTCCATGTGCAAATCTTTGCTCAAACTTTTTGAGAACACACAAAAGACCTGTGTGCCAAATATGGCCCATGAGCTGACTTTTTTTTTTTTTTTTTTACCTCTGTCATTATGGTTTTAAGTCACATACTTAAACCTGTTATTTGACCCATCCATTTTAGATGGAATCTCTTTACTTCCCACTGTGTAAGATGGGGACATTAGTGTCACTATATTTTTCTCTTCCTCTGTTTTTCTGTCTCTACCTTACCATTCACCATCCCACTACTTTTGGCTTGCCAAAACTTACAGGATTCACTTTCTGTTCTGTAACTATAATGAACACTTTTGGGTTTTGTCTATGGATTGATTTTTTAAAAACAACAATTTTCTTGATAGCAATATTATATTGTATAAATGTTGTTTTCAGATATCTGGTGTCCATGAAGTAACTGTTCACCATCAGTGACCGAAGAACTAGTTTCCAAATATAGGTGGCTTCTGTGGGTTTTCTACCTCTTGGAAGTAGACCCGTCTCCCCGAATGAGGGGGCGGACTGCAAGCCCCACATGGGGAATGTCTATTAGAAGGCTTCACAGAGAGGACTTGGTCATGGTCACAGGCTTGTCATGGAGCAAGTGGACGGATGATGGCACATTCAACACACTTCCATCCTGTTTCTTAAAAACTAACATCTACAGCAGGAGCTTCACTTCTCTCCATATACATGTTTAGTAAATAGGCTTTCCTTTAATCACCCCGACTTCTGCCCTACATCCACTCCTAATCTCCAAATCCTTTAATCTCAAATATATGGCTGAAGCCTCACCCTTAATTGTTCTGCAGGCAGAGCTGATACGTCCTTCAATGCAATCCCAAGAAAATCTCTCATCCACTAACGTCCCTCTCGTGTTTTTAGCGCAGCTATGAATGCATTCTCTTTGGACCTCTTCATGTTTATTTCAATGTCATATTTGTCAGGAAAGGAAGTTGATACGTCTGTTCAGTCCACCATTTTGAACCCGAAGTGACCACCAGCTGTTGACTATGGTAACCTTTCAGTAATACTTGCCCTGCCACTTCTCATTCTTCTGCTTTCCCTTTGAGTACTTTGGGAACTCTGTGACATCTGGACTACCAGCCACATGGAATAGACAACTGTGGAAAATTTAGGAACACATTCAAGCTTGCTGGGATATCAAGGTTAGCATTCTACAATGAAGATGAAGGACAAAGATTCTCTCATCACAGATCATATTTTTCTTTAAATGAATCTTGAGAATTCACTTCATTCTCAAGAATGTAATGTCTTCATTTTATTATGAATGGAACAACTATTTTCAGTATATCTTCCAGCTGTGGGTTGGTGATATACAGTATGGGAAGTGGAATTATGTATGAACATACGCTCTCGATCAGCCCTGTCCGAAAGGACATTCTATGATTATGGAAATGTTCAAGAATCTGTGCTGTCCAACATGGTAGCCATTAGCCCCATGTGACTATTGAGCACTTAAAATATGGCCGATGTGGCTGAGGAACTGAATTTTCAATTTAATTTAATTTAAATTAATCTTAATTTAAATTTAAGAAGCCACATGTGACTAGTGAGTAGGTATCCTATTGGACAATGCAATCCTATACCTTGAACAGCTCACTCTCATTGAAGGAGCAAAAGATAAACAATAATGGATCAAATTATAAATTGATTAAAAAATTGATAGAGTAGGCTGGGCATGGTGGCTCACGCCTGTAATCCCAGCACTTTGGGAGGCTAAGGTGGGCGGATCACCTGAGGTCAGGAGTTCGAGACTAGCCTGGCCAACATGGTAAAACCCTGTCTCTACTAAAAATACAAAAATTAGCCAGGTGTGCACACGCCTGTAGTCCCAGCTCCTCGGGAGGCTGAGGCAGGAGAATTGCTTGAACCTCCAACTCAGGAGGCGGAGGTTGCAGTAAACTGAGATTGTGTCATTGCACTCCAGCTTGGGGTAACAGAGTGAGACTCTGTCTCAAAAACAAAAATTGATAAAGAGTAAAAATGAGTCATATATATGTATGGTATTATAGGAATTCAGAGAAGGGAACAATTGAGGGTTAGAAAGTTCAGGATTAGAGCTGTGAGGTGGATCTGTGTGCTAGTGTGAAAACAAAAACATCGAAAGACATTCAGTAAAAAGAGCAAGTTGCAGATGGTTACCAGAGGCTGGGAAGGGTAGTGGGACGGTGAGGGTGGGGGAGGAGGTGGAGATGGCTAATGGGTACAAAAAATATAGAAAGAATAAGACCTACTATTTGATAGCACAACAGAGTGCTATAGTCAATAATAATTGTATTTTTTAAAATAAAGAGTGTAATTGAATTGTTTGTAACTCAAAGGCTAAATGCTTGAGGGGATGGATACCCCATTCTCCACAACGTGTTTATTTCACATTGCATGCCTGTATCAAAATATCTCATGTACCCCACAAATGTTTCCTACAATGAACTCACAAAAAAATAAAAGGAGCAAATTACAGGTTTTTATGCATACATGGCCCACTTGTGTATATACAAGGCTATTCAGATATATGCTCATATCTGTATAGATCATTTCTGAAAGGATACTCAACATGATTAATGGTGGCTACCTACGGAGAGTAGAAATAAGGGCTAAGGCAAATAACTAAACTTTGTCTGAAGTTTTGTTTTAAAAATAGTTTAGCATTTAAATAATGTTTTTCTTTGTAACAAAGTTATAGGCACAGAGAGTATTAGTGAATAATACCTTTTTAAAAGGCCAAAGTAGTCAACTCTTTCCTGTGGCTATTGGTCAAGAATGATCTTATATGATTATTGTGAATTGTCCACATCCTATAACCATGGCTCTTCTGTACTCTAATGAAATGCTTTGAAAGGAAGCATAATGAAAGTAGCCTGAAGGAGGTAGAATTTAAATCAGATCCTGAGGCTGGGTAGGATGGAAAGGAGAAGGAAGGGCATTCTTGATATAGACACAGCCTGTAGAGGAGCAGGGAGCAGGTGCATAGAGATGTGGCTGGTACAGAGTGAGGGCTCTGAAGCCAAGCAGGGAGTGCTTGGTAACAGAGGTAACAGAGACATAGGACTCTAGAAGAAGTGAGGGACCAAATCCTTATGGGCTTGACTGGCAAGACACCAGGAGTCTTAGACACTTCACCGCCATGGTTCTCCTCAGGGACACCAAACACTGCTTGAGCATTCATCATATGGCAGGCATTCATCTTATTCAAAGATGGATAAGAAATGGTCATTGCGTTCAAGGAACCAGATGAGACATGTGAAGGGGCAGTGTCATGGGCAGGAGGAACATGAGACTTAGGTCCATTAAAACTGGCTCCATCACTTACTGGTGTAAATGTTATAATCCCTTGGATCCCCCAGGTTCTTATCCTATAAAAAATCAGGATAAAAGCTACCTTGCCAGGAGGATAAAATGATTAGGATAGTAAGCCTGGTACCAATAAGCCATTAACAAATATGTTAGTCCCCTTTCTATCATATCTGCCCCGTTCCTAACCCCAAACCAATAGGAAGATAAAATGTGCTTCTTGTTTACCCTTTCTCCACAAAGGTGGTGCCAAAGAAAAGGATTTGTACTGTGCCTGTGTGGGCCAGGGGAGCAGGACCATCACCAAAATACATCAGATGGAAGAAGGGAGGGAAAGGAGACAAGGCTGGAGAGTGAGGAGCTGGTCCTCGAAGGCCTTTTAAGCAGTGCTGCAGAATTTCATGCAAGGGGAGCCATCCAAGGTTCCAGTGTATAAAGCAGGAGGTGGCACCATCAGATCTACGTGTCAGGAAGATCACTTAAGTAGCAGAAGGAAGGACGAACTGGAAGGGCAGAAATCAGAGCAGGAAACCAGTCTTCAAGTCACTCCCAGCCTCATCTTAATCTCCCAATTCCTACAGTACAAACTATTTCTTGAAGAAATTCAAGCACCTAATTATACACTGTCATATCTTGCTGTTCTGTATGCGTATTCTTCTCCAGAACCACATCATTAAGACTACTGAGGGCAGAAAGCAAACCAGACATTTCTTTCAAATTTCTCAAAGTGCTGAACATGGTGGCTAACTGCTTCTGAGTTGGAAGTGAACTGAGTTGAAAGTTATTGGGAGACGGATACTACCACTGTTTAAAGTGTAAACTGAGGAATTTAATTATTCATGCTTCCATGGTTCAGTATTCTCATGTTCCCTTCCTCCACCCTCCACAGTTTAGACAGAAACACGCCTTGACAGGGCCAGGGCTCGCTTTTTATCACAAAGCCCACTTCAGCGAACGCTAAGGCCAGGAGTGTGAGCTGAAACCTCATTTGGGCTGTACTTCTCAAGAGACACTAAAGTATCAGCTCATCCGAGTCACAGCACAGCCAGGGCTTGTCACCATGTTTGCTTTTTTTCTGATAAGAATAAATTCCAGGGTAGAAGGGAAGAAATCTCCAGTAGTTTCATGATTTTTCCCACCATTGCTCTCTTTTCATACTTGACTCTGTGGTGGGGAAAGCAGCCCATCAACACTTCAGCTGCCAGCATGGGCAACAGAGCAGCTAGGGGTGTTTCTACCAGCCCCTGGCATTTGCGGAGCCCTGGCTGTCTGTACATGGAAGCCCCCAGCCACTCCTGAGGCCCAGCAATGAACAGACAGTGGCGCAGTCCTGTGCACTTCTCCTTCCACCCTTACATCCTGTTCTACTAGGCACGTGAGCAGAACACAGGGCCCACATCTGAATGTTCGCCTACCTTACTGTCCTCCCAAGCAAACAGCTGCCCTTTGACCCCACCCCCCAGGCCTAGCAACATCTTCTCATGGGAGGAGGTCTACACAGCTGTAAGAAGTGTGCTCAGGGCCATTTGGTAAAAAAATTCCTGGGTCCTGGGTACCCAGCACATGGGGACAGTTTGGCTCCAGTGGGCATATCCCTTGGGCAAACAGGTCGCCTGCTCCACTGCTCTGTGGAGAGAGAACAGCTGGATAAAGGAACAGGGGCTTCTAGGTTGTGGGCATGGGAAGGGGGATCTGGTTGTCTGGGTCTAAAGGTGGAAATGAGATAAAGTTTCATGAATTCCTGAAAATACAGTCTCCTCAAGCTTTGGGCTGGCAAAGCTAAAAAAAAAAAAAAAAAAAAAAAAAAAAAAAAAAAAAAGAAGAAGAAGAAGAAGGAACGGAAGGGAAGGGATGGGAAGGGGAGGGGAGGAGAGAGGAGAGGAGGGAAGGGACTTAGGTCAAATCGGTAGACACTAATCAAATAGTAGTTGTTGACTTCCTCTTATAAATCCTAGGCCCTGTTGGTTAAAGTCTGATGGCCACAGCCAGGGAGTGAATAAATTCTTCTAGAATGATTTCACTGCAGGGCCACAATCAACTCAGAATAAGGAACCCCTATCCCTGTGCAATGTCTTCCTCCTATTCATTCCCTTCATTTAAGGAGACACTATCTCCACAAGCATCTCATGAGCTATTTATCAGTTAGGAATACTTTCTGTAACATTTCCTGTGTGAATCACTGCAAAGATCGTATCTGGGACAGCCTTTGAGCTTTAGGATTTGTGTCTCTTAGCTGCTGGTTCTTTTCACTCCCTCCACTGCTGTCCCCCTGCCACCAACCAATCCTTAGTGTGCAGGCTTGTTGCCTCATGGTTTTAATCTGGCTGCCCAAGCACCAGGTATTACACCTGTATTCAAGGCAGGAAGCAAGGGAAGGGTGGAATATGAGAGCACCAGTGATATCTTTTTATCTTCCTTTAATCAGAAGTCTGGGGCTTTCCCAGAAGCTCCCTGACTTCAGCCCAAATGTGTCACTGGGCTACCTTTAGCTGCAAAGGAAGCCTCTACAGTGGACCCCATCATGGAACAGGGCAAAGGCAAAAGGGCCTGGTCATGGGTTATGTGTTGGCTACCCAATGTATCTCCCACAAGGTGGAAAAGCCCTAAAGGCTTTGAGAGACTGAGCCCACAGAGATGAGCATCTCATAGTTCGGAGCTCCTTGGAAAGAGGCTTGAACCACCAGGGGGTGCCTATTGTCCCATCTTAATGTCACCCAAGTCTCTAGATAGAAAGAGGAGCTTTATTGAAGGTAGTGGTTCATTAAGTCCTTTGTCTAAAAGTAGGCATAAAAAGGAAATGGGGCAGATTAGGCAATAGTTTTTAACGTCTTACGAGAATAAAAACCAAAGGCACCCATTTGAAGAACATCTGATTGGCAGCTCCGAAGGCAGTAGGAAACAAATCTTTAGAACTTTGTCACATCTGTGGTCTCCACTGTGTTTCCCAGTGATGGGGGGGTCCCTGAACCTCTTTCAGAAGAAGCTGGGAAGTCCTAGGACCCTCCACTGCCTCCACTGTGGGGGCAAGTTCACGGAGGAAAGCACGCAGAGGTGCTGTGAACACAGGCCAGGAGGAAGATTCCTGTCAGCTGTGACGGGGACCAGCCTGGGCCCCAGAAGTTGCTTGAAGGCATACTTTTTACGTTAGTCACTCATAAGAGGTCCTGCAAGAGCTCAGTTACCAGAGAAATGTGGTCCTGAGGCCATCCTGAGAGTGATACCAGGACTGGTTCTGTGACGACTGAGCACCTAGAACAGGACCTGGAGGGAGGGGTGTGTCCCAGGACCTGGAGGGAGGGGTCGGCTTCAGGCAAGGTCAAGTGACCCCAACAGTGAAGGCTGACACGCATTGAAGGCAGATCACCACTGACTATGCCCAATAGGGAACTGTGAGTTTTGAGCGTTTGGAGCTTATTATAACCAGCAACTCCTGCTCAAAACCCCTGCCACGTCAGGCTAACACCACCTAACTCTTCACTTCTCTGAGGTCACCAGGTCAGAAACACCCCCTGTTTAACTTCATCTTTGTATCAAAACAACCAGCTGTCTTCTTCTGGGATCATGTGATGTGCGGCCCTTCCCTGATGCAAAAGTCTCTTTGTGTTCTTTCCTGCACTAACACCACACACGTGCAGCATGCTAGCTTCCAGGGCATTTTCTTCTACAGTCTCTCCCTCTGCGTTTGTCTCTGCAAGACAGCCAGATGCTTTCGATGTCTCTCTGGAGTAGTCTTTCTTCTGTATACACCAGTGTGCTGCCAAGGCATTGTTCTGGGTTAATTCAAGTCAGGTGGCAAGTGGTCAAGTAGCACTGCAGTCTGACTCATGAGGAACACAGGCATTTTGACATAGAGTCCACATGTAACATACAAAGTCAACTATTTCATCCATATAAGAAAAATAAAATTTTCACATAGAGAAAGCTACATTTTAAGAATACTGCAGTCAACACTGAATTAAATGACTCTAAATTGTTCACGTTAAAATGGTTAAATGTATGTTATGTAAATTTTAACTCCTTAAGAAAAATACTGTCTTACCAAAGTACAGTTTCTAACTTTATGAAGTACTTTTACTATCTATCAACTTTTCTTCTTCCACCCCTGTGGGCGGAAACAGCCAGTTGTCTTTTCTCAGAGAAGAAAACCTTAGCCACACAGAAGGTATGTATGACTTGCCAACCAGAGGACACTGAGCAACCAAGAACTCCAGTGTGTTGGCTCCTGGCCGATGCTCAGGCAATGGAAGTTCCAAATCAAGTCACTCAAGGCATGGTTCTTTCATTGACGCCACAGTCAGCAAAGGAAGCAAAGGCATCATCACATGAGATGGTTGCTGCCGTCTCTTCCTCTCCACATTTGTTTGAATTGAGGAAGGAGTTTATGTCTCACAAGCAGTATGGCAGAAGGGTGGGCGTGCAGTTAAGATCCATCTTGCTGTCTGAGCCATTTCTCAAATGTTTTTTACTTTTTAATTTTCTAAGTATATAATTCAGTATTTTGTAAGTACTGCACATTCAAAAGTTGTAACCACCACTACTAACTTCAGAACATTTTCATCAGCCCCAAATAAATCCTGTACCTATCAGCAGTCACTCCCCATCCCTCTTCCCCCCAGCCCCTGGTGACCACCTTTCTACTTTCCGTCTCTATAGATACTCCTATTCTGGACATTTCATATAAATGGAATCCTATAATCAATCAGTGGCTTTCTGTGTCTGGCTTCTTTCACTTAGCACAATGTGTCAAGATTCATCCATGTTATAGCATGAGTCAGTACTTCATTCCTTTTTATGGTCATCTAAACCATTTATGAGCCCCCAGAGATTCTTCCTGTTGCTTCTTTCCTGTTAGCTTTGAGGATAAGAGGACAGAGGGGACCACAGTCAGGGCAACAGAAGACAGCCCTCATCCTGGTAGTGCCCAGAGAGAAACAGACTCCCCAGGAACGTCACTAACATCCCCAACAATCTTCTTCTGGTAAAAGATATGAAAGGACTAGTAGGTCAGAATCATTAGCAAACAGTCTTGATTACACAGGTCCGTGCACAGCATGCAATTCAGTACAGCCGCAGGCCATTTTCAAGGCAGCAACTCCTGTAAACTCTTCAGACAACCACGTAGCCAGACCCACCACTTACAACAAAGGTATGGTCTGGCATCATTCAGAAAGAATCATCAGCCTGACCCCCTCCTTCTACAAGCTTTCAGGAGCTCCCTCTTAGACTGCTGAGCCATAGCACAGCAATTCTTCAGTGTTCTCTCCTCCTCTGAGTACAAGGTAGACAAGGAATGATCATGCTTATTTGCAGAAGAAGAAGTGGAGTCCCAGTAAGGGCAAGTGACCAGTATTCATTTACGACAGGTGACAGAAGTGAAATGAGAGGTCCTATCACTGCTCTGCGTATACCAAGTAGATCTACAAGAAGGTCAGCTAACTAAACACTCCTTCCAGGGATAAAGTAAGAGAAAAATTATAGTCAATTCTCAATTGTCCAGTTTTGAGGACATATATAAACCCAAGCTGTATTCTTCCTGCCACTGGACCATGTCTTCTTTTCCTGTAATTACATAGCATGTACCCAGAACACAACCTACATTAACAGCAAAACATCACAGGATGGTCAACTTGCAGCGTCCTCCCCACCCCCAAGTTCTCCAGCACAGACCAAAACCCACCACAAACAAAAGAAAGAGAGAAAAGTGGCACAGGTTCATTTTACATGAAGGTCCAAATGAAAATTGAGCCTTCTATTAGATCCAGCTGGCCCAGGAGAAGGCTTGACAAGGAGCAGTGGCCCCTGCCCAGCCTTCCCCACAGTCTCCCCATCCAGCCACACTTCTTACCCGCCCTTCGAACTTGGCGGTGGCTCCTTCTTTGATGCAGAGGTTCCGAGGGGGCAAAATGAAAGCAGGGGCCTCTGTCAGGGGCATGGAGCCAACTCTTGAGGGATCCACGCTGAGGGAGGTTTTGGAAATGTGTGACGAGGCAACCAGCTTCACATCCCCCATGGTCTGCAAAAAGGAAGGAAGAGGACCAGGTCAGATCAGACAAAGCATAGCCCTGTCTTCCCTTCAGGCATCAGGTGTGTCCAGCCTGGAGGTGTGGCTTTTACGTGGAGCAGATCCCCAGTTAGGTCAGTGTCCACCCACAGTTCCTCTCTGAAGATGAGAGGCTCTGTCTTTTATACACAAAGTGCTAGGACAAGGCACAGCCCATCCCAGACAAATGCTCCGGTTCCCAGGGCAATGCCCTGCCTCCTCAAAACCCTGTGGGGAACTTCCCATCTTTTCACTGTCCCTTTCTTCTAGGAAAGGGGAAGCTGAGGACAAGAATGGAGAAACAGTTCTTTTAATAGGTATCGATAATCTGTATTTAATAGTCACTAACTCTTCAGGACCAACATCTACATTAAGCACTTCTGGTAGAAAGTAGAAACTGCTTTAGCCTGAACTGCAAGAGCTTGCAGGTTATAGAAAAATGGGATCCATACTCCAAGAGAGGAAGGCAGTTTTGGGTTAATACGGCAAGAACCTTGGGTGAGGTAAGGGGAGAGTCTTGGCTGAATGAAGGGAAGGAGGCAGGCAAGGGGGGACATCCCACCTCTGAGGAGCAGATTGTGAACAAGGTTCTGAGATCACAGGTCATCAGAGAAGCGGGGTGTTTTCAGATTATCCAGGCTAATGCCTCTGTTTATAACTGAAGCCCAGAGAGGGTAAGTCGCTTGCCCCAGGAGACGGAGCAAAACGATGGCATCACTGGCAAGAATACCTTAAGCCCTGACTCCTGGTCCAGGGCCTACTGGGGACTAGATAAGATGCGACTGGGGCTGGCAAGGGTAGCAGAATAAGGGGTTGACGTGAGAAGTAACAGATGACTACCCATTAGAGCGATGGTCAACTCTTTTGTGATATTTAATTATTCTCAATTTTAAATACATTTCTATTCTCAATTTTAAATACATTTTATCATAAAACTTGAAAATTATCAATATGTAAAAATAATAAGTTATCATTTATTGAGAATACATTCTGTTCCAGGCACCATATCAAGCATTTGATACATTATCTCATTTGTTTTAATCCTCAGAACAACCCCAGGAAGTATGTATAGTCATCATTTTGCAAATAAAGAAGCTGAGCTCAGACAGGTGGAATAACTTGCCCATTACACAGTTATTCAGTGGCAGAAGTGGAAGTTAAACCCAGATTTATCAGGCTCCAGAGTTCTTTTAAAATGTGAAAATGTGAAACTAAAATAAAAGTTTTTTTAAGTGAAAAGATCCATAATTCTATTATATAGAATGGTGGTGCATTTCCCTCCAATTTTGTTTTTATCAATATAGAAAAACACATATCTTACATCGTTGAAAGCATACCATGTACATAGATGTTTTCTATTTTTTTCCCTACAACTTTTCTTAAAATAAGGTGGAAAAGTTGCTTTTAAGACATTCGATTTTCAAATATGCATCATATTGATGTATGACTTACATAACTATCTCCCTACTGCTGGCCATTTGGATAGTTTCTAAATATTTTATGATGCCTGGTGATGAGCCTATGTGTGCTGAAATCTATGCCTGAGTTCCTACAGATTTCCTTAGGAATAATTCCTAAAGTGGAATTATTATAAATTCATATCTGAGTCCTTGATTGCAAGCAACAGAAGCTAACTCTGGCTCTTATAAACAGAGAAGAGATTTGTTGGAAAGATGGTGGAGTTTCAGGGGGAATTTCCAAAATCCATAAAAAAATCTGAAGAACCAGGCCGGGAAAACATTGCAGTTGAGAGCAGCTAGGTGGTCGGACTCCAGCCAAGGCCATTGGAAAATCATTGCCACCACCTGGAATACACCCTAAGTGTCCCTGTCCCAGGTTCCAAGTGCAGGTGGGGACAACTCCAGGCTGACCATCATTTCTTACCACAAAATCCCTGGTGACTGGCCCAGATGTGGGACACACATCTGCTGAACTGAAGAGAAGCCATATTCCTAGATTTGCTTTTCTGTTCATTTTCTTTGGCTGTCTGGTCACACACTTAAGTCCTATGCTGTGAGTCAGGTAAGCTGACACAAATGAACAACGCTTTCTGGGTCATGTAATTAGTTTGTTTAAACTTAATAATCTCTAACAAAAATAAAATGGGGATATCTCTTGTGAAGTTCAAGTGAAAGTAGCAAAGGGACTAGGCTCGTTTGTAATAGGGCACATCCCATGCTTGATAAACCCAGCTTTCTCTTTCACTGATAAGATATTAGCTTTGCAAACAAAATTCCTTTCCAAATCATAAGACTCACAGGTTCCCTGCAGTAGGTGACAATAAAAGCAAACACTAGTGTAGCGCTTACTAGATGTGGGGTACTCTTCCAAGCCCTTTATAAATAATAAATAGCTAATTTGCTCCTTACAACACTATGAGACAGCAAATCTTGGTATCCCCAATTTATGGATTAGACACCTGAGGCACAGTGAGATTGAGAAATTTGTCCAAGTTCATGCTTTTATTAGGGGGCAGAACAGGCATTTGAACCCAAGCACCTGGTGCCAGAGCCGCTATTCTTAACCACTGGGCCCTCTTGCCTCCTGTAAGCAGCCAAATGGGCTGGTGGGAAAGGAAAAGTCAAAGTTGAGATAACAAGGGGAAAAGCTGAGAGCCACTACCATATATATACAAAATTAAAATATTCTGTAATACTATCAACAACATTAAAAGATGGGTGATAACCTGGAATAAAATGTTTGCACCAAACAAAAGTCTTTACATATCAGAAGAAAGCAGTCCAACAGATCAACAGGTGGATGATATGACCTGAACAGTGCACAGAAGATGTACCACTGAACACTGCTTGGCTCCAACGATAATCCGAGACTGCAAATTAAGAATAAGCTGTCACTTTTTAAAAATGAACCAAAACATTTCATTTAAATGACATTTAAGAAGAAACATAACCTATGCTGCTGGTGAGACCATGGAGAGATGGACATGCCCACACCCTCCGTGGGGAATTAAAAACTGGTGTAGTCTTTCTGGAAAGCAATTTGGTAAAAAGACTCTTAAAAATACATCCATATCTTTTCCATTAATCCTACATTTAGAAATAAGTTATTGGGAAAGAATCAGAGATACAGCCCAAAATTTATTTACAAGAACACTATTTGCATTATTTATGACAGAAGCTAGACCATATTTTTAAAAATCCAACAGTGAGAACTGGTCAAATACAGTGGAATACCAGATGGCTTTATGGATACACATTTACAGAGAAAATAATGATATGAATTTGATGATATAGAAATTTTAAATTAAAAAAATTATGGAAAATTTCAAACACGCAGAACAGTAGAATGAATGATAAAATGAGCACCCACAGTGCCTATCACCTAGATTTAACAATTAACATTTTGCCATATTTATAGCATATAGTGTATGTTTGTAGAACCATTTAAAAGCAGTCATACTATAATTTTAATGGCAAGCATCAAGATATATTCATTCACTCAATTAAAATATATTTATTAAATACCTACCATGTGCCAAGCTACAGACTTGGTATACAGCAGCAAACAATTACACGAGTGGGGCATGTGTGTTGTGTGTTTGTGTGGTGACCGTAGAAACATGGGACTGGGGAAGGAATGGGCCTCTGATATCCCACATAGCTACCCAGGACCACACCCCAGTAGGAACACTGCTCCCTGTGCCCTCCTCCTCTGCCACAGAGGTGAAGTGACAGATACACTGTGCAGCCAGGACCGGGTGGAGACTTGGGGTAGAGGTGGGGACAGATATCATGAGGATCAGACTTTTGTGACCTTGCCACAAACCCAGGGGCACGGCCACTTTAAAGCTGTGGGCTGGGCAAGGCGCTCCAACTCTCTTGGCTTCCATCTCTTTCTCTGTCAAATGGAACGATCATATCAGCCTCATAAAGTTGAAGGGAAGGCTTGAATGAGAATGTATATAACACCCATAATATAGCACAAAAGGCATTCAATAGCAGTGACTGTCAACATCATTATCATCCAGTTCCCAAAGGGACGCCCATCTCTCCACCCTGAATATAGATCTAGACCCTTTCACCAAGGACAGCAAGAAGCCCCAATTATCTTCAGGCAAGGGTATCTGAGTGGGGTGACTGGAAAACAGCAGCAGGAAGCAGATAGCAGAATTCCCTGGGAAGGTGGGGAGGAGGGCCTGAGGCCCATGGGCAGCTTCCTGCAGCATCTTTGTGTCTGTACTAGCAGCATAATGAGCAAGGCGTATGTGCTGACATCACGCTGGACACCCATCTCAATCAGAAAGAGCAGTTCTAATGATCATCCCTTCACAATGAAGACATGGAGGCTCAGAAAGCCAACTACTCTTGTCTAAGGTCACACAGCTCAAAAGTGAAAACCAAACCAAGGTCTGATTACAAAGTCAAAATCTGCTGGCTTCTTGGAGGCCCCAAATCTCAAATGAGGCATTTCTTGCCATCCCCAGTAACGAGAAATGCAATAGGCAGAGGCTTGGGAGTTGTACAGAGGAAGAGGAGCAGAGGACGTGCCTCCCCCTTCTGCTGTCAGGCCTGGCTTTGAAGACACAAGACTCTTCTCTACCTTTGCTTTCAGGGGAGCTGGAAGCTAGGAGTGGTGAGATCCTCCTGGAAGGTAGGAGTGGCTCAGGACCGTCTGTGCAAGTCCTCTTGATCTAAACCCATGGAAATCTCCTGAAGGCCCCAGATGTTCTCATCAAAAGGCACCTGCTTGGTCTCAAGAGCACATTAGACAGGAGTCATCCAGCCCTAGGAGAGGTGTGGCTTCAGATTAGAAAAGGAACAGGCAAATCAATACAGCAAGGGAACATCTAGTCCCTTGCAAGGCGGTTTTGTGGGGGAGAGTTACTCAACTATTGTGTGGGCAGGACCAGAGCCCAGCCACACCAAACAGCTCTGCTCACCCTCAGCCCATCGCTCCACCCACTGCCATCCTCAGCATAAACAGATCCCTGCCACACAATTAATGGTTACTGACATATGTGGAATGCTCTGTCACAAAATAATAATAATAATAATAATAAAGTAAATTAGACCAAACCTTGTTCCTCTCTAATCCCTTGTGGAGCCTGTTGACTATATTCCAATCAAGAAAACCAGAGAGGTTGGGTGATTTCTGCAATAATTTCTCTAATGGCAGAGCAATGCTCAGTGGCTAGAATCAAACACACTCAGCTAGGGGGTCTTATTCAATACAAGCTAAACACAGATCAAACGGGAAACACAGAGAAGTAAGAAGAAAAAAACAGAGCAGTGGTTCAAGAGCAGGAAACTCCCCCTTACCCCTTTACCCCTCACCCCATGATGCTTGGGCCAAAGCCCACCTCCAAATGAGGCTTTCACAACTAGCATAATATATTAAACATTTGAAGCAGCATTGAGTTAATTGGACTTTAATTTGATCAAAAGCACTTTAAATTGTCTCTTGAACCCAGAAAGGAACACTTTCAACTACAGCGAAAAGAGATTGCAACTAGGAGGCAAATGACTCAGAAAATAAGTTTTAAAAAGCAGGGCTCAAGAAATACCACAGAACGAGTTTAGAGAAACCAGTTGTCCCCTTCCCTACCTAAAGGGTACACACTTTAAGTGATCATTGTCTTGAAGCACCTGGTCAGTTTGCCGGGCATCTTGGAAATACCATACCTTCCCTAGAGGGAGGGGCTCCCAAGCAGGCTCCGCAGTCTGCCGTGAACCCTACCTCCAACAACGGCACACATCAGAGGCAGCAAAACCACCCACGTGCAAGTGCCCCAGGCACTGACAGCTCCGCTCTCCCACCTTAATCCTCTCTGCAATGCACTCAAATCCTGACAAGTTCCTTAATCACTCCTAATTCCGGAGTGCGCTGCTCCTCAGCTGTGCCAGGCTGACTTGCTGTGACCTACCGGAGCAAAGCTGGGCAGGGCCACACACCAGTGAACGGGACCCACCTTACCGCGGCCTCTTCCCCGGCAGCTCTCACATGAGTCAGGATGCGAGGCAGCCACACTTCACCACCAACGTACTGCAGAGGTTCCTGTCCAAGGTCCAGCCACGAATGGAGAGCGAAGGAGTGCCGGGCGCCACAGAGCCCAGGGCCAGACCGAAAAAGTTAAGGGGCTTTTGTTCTGACTCTGCTCGCAGATGTTGCAACTTGCCTTCCGCTGAGCAGCCAACTTCACCCGGTCCGGGAGATCTGTTGTTCTAATCCGCCCAGCTGGGGTGACCTTTGAAACCTCTGGCTGCCACTGCAGAGGCTCTCAATGGAGTCCTGGGGGAGCCAGGGGTGGAAGCTCACAGGTTTTTATTTTTACTTGTTCAGAGCTGCAGATTCTAATCTGAGTGTGGAGCAAAGGGAGGACCCTGTCAAGTGGAGAGCTGAGCCCTCGGAGGGGCTGGGCACTCTCCCAATTCCACATCTGGCCTGGAACGCCACTCCAACCCCTTGGCACATCTGGCCTGGGATTACCACCCAGGGCTCGTAAGATATTTCCTCCTGAGACCCAGCTCTTTCTTCCCTAAGCCGAAGAAGCCTTGTTTATGATCCCTAGAGCAGGATGCAAGCCCAGCAAGCAGATGGATGGAGAACTCCTGTGCTGCATTTCTCATAAGGAATTGCGCTGATGAGAGCCAGGCTCCACAGACTGTGTTCATGTTGAGCACGACTTTGCCTCGTTGGTCCAGAGCCCTGGAGAGCTTCAGGAATGATCCTTGGAGCACTCCTCTAAGATGAGGCAGCAAGGTGATGCCCTGTCCAGACCTTTTCCTCCAGCGAGAGAAGGTATTTTCCTAGTTCCAAAGGAACATCCTATGCAACTCACACCTTGGGGCAGACTGCGGACATCCGAATCGGCAATGACATGAATTTAAGCTTTTCCCTTGAATCCTATCTGATTCTTGAAGAGTTGGTATTCTTCTAACACCTAGGAGACCCCCTACCTGCTTTCTCAGTAGTTCTCAAGCATTTTTGTCTCAGGGTGGGCCCCTTTATGCTTCTAAAAATTATTGAGGACCCCAAGGACCTTTTGTTTGTGAGTTATTGCTGTCAATATTTACCGTATTGGAAATTAAAACTGGGAAATATTAATTCATTTTAAAACATCAATAAGCCCATTATAGGCTAACATAAATAACATTTTAAGAGAAAAATATATTTTCTAAGACGAAAAAGAATTTAATGAGAAGAGTTGCTCCTTTTTGCAAATTTCTTTAATGTCTGGCTTAGTAGAAAACAGCTAGATTTTCATATCTGCTTTTGCATCCAATCTATTGTGACATCATAGCTACTTAAACACTGTACACCTGAAAGAGAATGAGAGTGAAATAAAGCAAATGATGTTTTCTTAGAAAAACAACTTGGACGTCAAGGGCCCCTGGAAGAGTCTCAGGAACCCCCAGGGCACATTCTGAGAACCACCACATTAGCCTATCTCCCTACTCTCTCTGTTACCATCTACTCTCATTTCCATCCTTCTTAAAATACACAAGGAGAAAGGGAAAAGTGGTCTTCTTTATTTTTTAACTTTTACTTTATTTTCCCTTTTAAAAAATAAGTTTTATTCTAGAATAAAGGAGTACATGTGCAGGCTTATTACAAAGGTAGATTACATGATACTGAGGTTTGGGGTATGATTAAATCCATCACCCAGGTAGGAAGCATAGTACCCAACAAATAGTTTTTCAGCACTTGCTCCCCTCCCTTTTTCCCTCCTCTAGTAATCCCTAGAGTGTCTATCGTTCTATTGTTATGTTCACGTGTACCTCATGTTTAGCTTCCACTTATAAGTGAGAACATGTGGTATTTGTTTTTCTGTTTCTGTGTTAGTTAGCTTAGGATAATGGCCTCCAGTTGCATCCATGTTGCTGCAAAGGACATGATTTCATTCTTTTTTATGGCTGCATAGTATTCTATGGTGTATATGTTCCACATTTTCTTTATCCACTCCACCACTGATAGGCACCTAGTTTGATTCCATGTCTTTGCAATTGGGAATAGCACTGTCAAGAACATACAGATGCATGTGTCCTTATGACAGAATGATTTATTTTTCTTTGAATATATACCCAATAATGCGACTGCTGGGTCGAGTGGTAGTTCAACTCCTAGTTCTTTGAGGAATCTCCAAACTGCCCCAGTGGCTGGACTAATTTACATTCCCACCAACAGTGGGAATGTAAATTTTTTTTTTTTCTCCACAGCCTTGCCAACATCTGTTATTTTGGACTTTTAAACAAAAGCCATTCTGACTGATGTGAGATGGTATCTCATGATGGTTTTGATTTGCATTTCTCTGATGATTAGTAATGTGGCACATTTTTTCATATGTTTGTTGGCTGCTTGCATGTATTATTTTAAGATCTGTTTGAATCATTTGCCCAGTGGAAAAGTGTCTTTAAATGAGTAGCGGTGTGTGGTTTAAGGGACAGGTGAGCAAGAGAGTGAATCAAGATGTAATTTGATTCCATCTTTTCTTCCAAAGAGAATGAATGAACACTTGTGGACCAGGGCGATTTGAAGCCTGAGACCGATACTGATAAATAGAATGCCTTTAAGTCAGTTAAGTCCCTGGTCAAGAATACAACCCAGACTCTGGGAAACCTTGCACATGGAGATATTAGAATATTTTTGGCTTATAAAGGGAGGAATGAATCCAAAAAACAATGCTGTTGACTACTGAGGAAAAGATGTGAATGCAGATCTAAGTCTTCTTAGACAGGTCTTTGGTAGTAGATAACAGCACTGGAAAGTCATTTTGAATTGGACAGAACCAAGAATAATGATTTAGGCAAAAATATGGAAAGTGTGTCTATCAAGCCTATGGGTTAAACTAAGCAAATATGAACAGCTAATATGTTGGATGTTAAATATAACTCTGAAAGATCAGCAAATGGACTGCAGCTTGAGAAGAAGTTTCAATGAAAAACAATTTTTAGACCCGGCACAGTTGCTCACTCCTTTAATCCCAACACTTTGGGAGGCCATGGTGGGAGGATAACATGAGGCCAGGCGTTCAAAACCAGCTGGGCAACATAGCAAGACCTCATCTCAACAAAAAGTTTAAGAAAACTAGCCAAGCATGGTGGCGTACATGTTGCAACTACTGGAAAGGCTGAGGCGGGAGTATCACTAGATCCTAGGAGTTCACGGCTGCAGTGAGCTGTGACAGCACCCCTGCACTCCAGCCTCGGTGACAGAGTGAGAACCCATCTCTTAAAAAAAGAAAACAATTTTTAAATTCCTATACTTGAGTTCAAAAACAAAAACAAATCAGTGTTTACAATCAGTATGAAACTAAACACAGACTTCTGTCACCTGGGATTAGGCCAAGTCCCATGTTAGAAGCCCATCAGATCCCTTTTTTTCTCTGCCCTACACGTCACAGTTGGCAGTCTGTAGTCATGTGGACATTTGATTAATATCTGTTTCCCCAACTGGAACATAAGCTACACCAGGTCACAAGTCCTGTGTGTTTCACTTGCTACTGTATCCCCAATGCCTGAAATACTGATGAGCACACAGGAAGTTTTCAATAAATACTGTCGAATGCATGAATGAATAGAAATTTGGGTTAAAAAACATAAAAAGTCATTTTCAAACGATGACACCACTTAATTTTGTTGTATAGGGAATCTTGAGAATATTAGAGTGTGTAAGGAAAAGGGCAGGTGAACAGGTTATGCAATAACAAATCTGCCCCTTGGGGCCTATATGTATTTGGTGCTAGGCACACAGCTGCCAGTCCTACCTCTAAACCTGGCATGTAACTTGTGCATCCTTTCTACTCTTTGTTTCTCAGTCTTCCCGACTATGACATGGGCACACTCATAGCCTGCCCGGGTACAATCTCAGGGTTTCCTGCTGGCATCCTTGAGTGATTTGGATCCAGGTCCCTGGGTTCCCACATGAAAGCACGCAAAGCCAGCCCACTCTTGTCCCAACAGCTGAGTTCTTCCCTGAGCCACATGCAGCCTCTCCCTCCCCATGGCTTCCTGGGCCTTTCCTCTTGGAAAACACATTAAAGGAAGGGCTGGGCTTCTGCAGGCAGACAAGCTGCCCACATCAGCGGGGCCACATCAGCAGAGCAGCAGACCACGGGTGGGAGGAGCATGTCTGCTCACACAATCCTGGTGCCCACATCTTTGGCAGAAAGTTATTTTTAAATTTTCCTAAGAGGGGGGGACGACAACAACGACAACGACAACGACAACAACAACAACAACAACACACAGGCACATGCACACAGATAGAATCAAATCAACACCCCTAACCTCACACATAGGGTGAGGGAGCAAGGCCTGGTCTCCTGGAGTTGTTCTCTTCCTGCTGGAATTCTTGCTTTATTTGGGATTTGATGGGAACAGACTGAGAGAAGTTTTGTGCGATACAAGTCATATGCAAACGAAATTAAAGCCAGAACCAGAGCCCTGCTTATAACTAAATTAGCAAAACGCACACTCCAGCTAGAATCCTAAAGTTCACTCACTTCATTCTTAGGCATCACCCCCTCAGGAGTCAGTTTAGGGTATCAAGTGTACTTGTTGAACTCCTACCACCACTGTCTCCTTCTCAAATACCACGCCCCCCCCCCGCCTCCATTCTGCCAAGCAGAACTGTGCCTTGGGTTTTAAACCCTAAGAGACGAGGTATGAGTACTCAGGTAGGGGCAGCCTCACCACCACTAGCCCACCGAAGCCCAGGAAATCGACTCAGGGAACAAGAACAGAGCTCGTGGCTTCCAATCCCTAGGAGGGTGGTTTGAGGCAATTGACAATCTCTCAAAATCTTAGTTTATTCATCTGTAAAATGGGGCTACTGCTAATACCCTCCTACTTGCAAGATTGTTATAAGGGTCAGCAACGTGCATAAAAAGCGGCCTCAGGCTAGTCTCTCACACAGAATAGGAACTGAATCTCTGATGGCTGCTACTGTTAATGTTGTTATTGCTTTTATGATTTTAAGGTTTCTATCAGAGGCTCAGAGAATAAAGGCAACCTTGTTCAAAGTAGGGAGCACAGGAGAAATCCGGATGGCACTGGAGGGTGAGATAGCACAGAAGAATCAGCGACTCTCATGCTTATTATGGTGCTGCCACCCAAACCAGCTGTGTGATCTCAGGAAGACTACCTTCCTTCTCTGGTCCTCTCTACATGGCCTGAAGGGTCTCTTTGGGCATTTCCTGTCCTAGTGTACCCTTCTCTAAGACTGCCACCAGCTCTCCACAAGACGTGGGCAGGTATGAAAGGTTCCAGCAGGGGGAACCAAGCCCAGGCAGGGACAAGCTGCTGCAGGACCCCAGGAGAGGAGGCAAAGCTTATCTAACAGAAAAGACTTCTGGCCAGGTGCGGTGGCTCATGCCTGTAATCCCAGCACTTTGGGAGGCCGAGGCGGGTGGATCATGAGGTCAGGAGATCGAGACCACGGTGAAACCCCGTCTCGACTAAAAATACAAAAAATTAGCTGGACGTGGTGGCGGGCGCCTGTAGTCCCAGCTACTCGGCTTGAGGCAGGAGCATGGCGTGAACCCAGGAGGCGGAGCTTGCAGTGAGCCAAGATCACGCCATTGCACTCCAGCCTAGGCGACAGAGAGAGACTCAGTTTCAAACAAACAAACAAACAAACAAACAAACAAAGAAAAGCCTTCTGTTGGGGCTCCCTGCGCGCAGGGCCGCCCGCCAGGCAGGTAAATCAGGCAGGCACACCTGGTCCTCGAGGCACACCTGTGAGACAGCGGCACAGTCTAGGAAGACTCTGAGGTCTGGGTCAGTCCTGGACCCACACCTGTGCAGTGATTCTAGCTTGTCTGCTTCTGGCCAGCTCCCAGGTGGAGCCCTCTGATTGGATGAGGTCTGTCCAGAGAAGAGCTGGGGCTGGAAGAACTAAGGGGAAATCCCAGGGGGGAAAGAAAAAGAGAGAACCAATAATAGTTGCCATGTACTTAGCACTTACTGTCAGGCATTGGACTAAGTACTTAAGGTGACTTAGAACTCATTTAATCCCTTAGCAGAATGGCAAATATTAACAGCAAAATTAATGGGGCAGAATGTTGGGGAGTATCATTGCTCATAAGGTAAATGGAATATACTCCCTGTCTTTCAATCTCTTCATTCTTCCTTTCACTCCCACTCCCTCAATTCTGCCAGCATTTGGTAATTTGAGTTATTTTGAAACAGAAATCTTGCAGGGGGCAGGGAAGGAAGCTGGGGAGAGGGCCAGCAGGTGGGTTTGGGCAACCCATGGCAGTGGGGTGTGCTATTGGTGCTCTAGGGTCACAGGATTGAGAGGAGACCCAGAAAGGAGAGGGAGTGAAAACGGTCACCTCTCTGTGGCAGGAATCGGCCCTGCCCTCCCCTCCTCTCCAACACTGGTCTGTGAGATGCCTAGGAAAGTCCACTTGGGAAAAGAAGGTGCAGGAAGGAAATGCACCTCATGATTCTGCAGCTCACACGCTTCCCTGGAGCAGGCTGTGAGCAGGTTCTCTACCTGCAGACTAGAGATCCCATTCCTTCGGTCTAGAATGGCCTGAAATACACAAGGCCTCCCTGCTTTCTGCAGGGAGCTGGTTCTGTGGGGATGATCTTAAGGGACAAGCCCGGAAGATACTTTGCTAGGAAGACCCTTAGATTCTGAGGGCATGGGCACAAGTGAACTGGGAGAGAAGCTGCCCAGGCCTGCCTTCTAAATGTGGTCCCTGCTCCTCTCTATGCAGTTTAGGGGAGGCACCAGGTCCCATGGCCTGTTTCCCTTGGGAAAACTTTAGCTCTGTGACTCAACTAACACCTGGCTGACTGGAGGAGAGGGAAGAAGGAAGGCGCTTCTGTGCGTGTCCTCCTTTCCATGTGAGAGCTTAAGCCATTCAGCTGGAACAGGTCTTCCAAGGGAAGAGGGAGCAGGAAGTACTGCTGATAGGAGGGGCTGCACCGACGTGGTAGCCAGTAGGAGCCCAGACTCTCATCACGTGAAGACTGTCACCAGCCCCAGTGTCCACAGCTCCTGCTGGAACCCCTGGGGCCAAAGGCAGTTGCCATCACTCGTCTGGCTCTGGTGCATCCATGGTTGACTCAAGCTTCCGTTACTGAAAGGCCTGGGGATACTTCTATTCCAAATCCTTCCGCATGTGACACAGCAAAGGAAAATGAGACATGAGCCAACCTAGTTTATCAACTCCTTTGGGACCTGGGATTTGAGAAGCAGGTTTGCCATTTTCTAATTACATCCATCAACACAATCTGCCTCCTCTGGCTGAAGCCCAAAGCCTGGCAAACAGTGTTAAGGATTTCTAGTTTTACTTCTACCCTTGGTTAGCACCGAGAGGAGAGGGCAGGTGCACAGGGAGGGAAGTGAGGAGGAAGCCGAGACTGGGTTTCTCCAATATGCCAGAGGAGGGAAGGTGCTAAATCTAGGTGGAGATTTTTCCCATAAAAATCTAGGGTTTTTTCCTATACAATTCTCAGACTGGCTGCCTCAACTACATATAGAGAGGGCCAATTCCTAATCAGGGTCAAGTTCAGAACTGTATCATAAACACAGCTGGGGTAACCGCCAGTCCTAGGAGGGTAGTAACAACAGATTTACAACCTAAGAGTAAGCACAGTGGTGACTGCAAGACAGAGGACTTGGGCGGAGCCATCACGTCACAGGCTTTGTTGTTACACACACCTAGACTTGAACCCTGCCACTGCCACACAGTGGCTGGATGACCTTGGGTGATTTACTTAACTTCTCTAAACCTCAATTTCGCCATCTGTACATCTGCAGGGTAGTATGATTAGCAGCAGCTTTAAGCATCTATCAGAAAGTAGATACTCAAAATACTCAATTCACTGTAACTGTAATAGGTAATTTTTAACCATGTCTGGCACGTAGCAAGCACTCAACAAGTGGTAAAAATTTGGTAACAGTCAGTTATGATGAAGACTCAGGTATCACATTTCACTTAAATGTTTTAGTTCATTTAAATATTGTTACAAACATTGCCCTATATATCACAAGGAATAGATTATTAATTCCTGCTTTTAAATTGCCTTTTTAAATCAGTTACTTATAATTGGTTGGACAATATGCATTGCTCTCATTTTCTCAGATTCTAGGTTACTGTTAGCACACTAAAATATGGCTGGATTGCAGAATGTCAGGGATGAAAGGGAACCTAAATCATGTAGTCCGCTCCCTTACTTTATGGATGAGGAAATTAGGGCCCAGAGTAGACCAATGTATCTTCAAAGACTGAGTTGAGATCTCTGAAGCTGGTAAAGCACAGAGAACAGGCCATGGTAATCTAAGCAGGTGAGCCCTCCAGTACAGAGCTGATCTAGGGAGATGGTGGTGCTTGTATATAGGAGTAAGGAAACTCATCTGGTAAAGGGATGGGTCAAGAGAAATGTTGAGAAATATAGTAATTACATTGATTGAGACTAGCTAGTGGAGGGCCTAGAGGATAGTGATGCTTAGCTAATGTTACTAAAAGGGTTTTTACTTAAAATGAACATTTAGCTACTTATTTAACAACTTATAAAATACTTTCCTAATCAATATCCCATTTTAACTTCACAACATACCAAGATATTATTTATTTATGTATTTATTTTTTGAGATGGAGTCTTGCTTTTGTCACCCAGGCTGAAGTACAATGGCATGATCTCAGCTCAGTGCAACCTCTGCCTCCTGGATTCAAGTGATTCTCCTGCTTTAGCCTCCAGAGTAGCTGGGATTACAGGCGCACACCACTACGTCTGGCTAATTTTTTTTGTATTTTTAGTAGAGACGTGGTTTCAGCATGTTGGCCAGGCTGGTCTCAAACTCCTGACCTCAGGTGATCCACCCATCTTGGCCCCACAAAGTGCTGGGATTACAGGCGTGAACCACCGTGCCTGGCCAATGTACTAAATTTTATAGCCCCACTTTATGGATGGAACACCTGAGGCTCAAAGATCAGGTGAGACTTGCCTAAGGTCATATAGTTAATAAAGCAGAACTGGAATCCAGTCCTTCTGAACGTCAAATCCAACTCGGTAACATAATTAGAAAGGGTTTATCAAGATAGGTTAAATCTTACGGCCAGGCATGGTGGCTCACACCTGTAATCCCAGCACTTTGGGAGGCTAAGGTGGGGGTATCACCTGAGGTCACGAGTTCAAGACCACCCTGGCTAATATGGTGACACCTCCTCTCCACCAAAAATACAAAAGTCAGCTGGGCATGGTGGCAGGTGCCTGTAATCCCAGCTACTCTGGAGGCTGAGGCAGGAGAATCTCTTGAACCCGGGAGGCAGAGGTTGCAGTGGGCTGAGACAGTGCCACTGCACTCCAGCCTGGGCAATGGAGCGAAACTCCATCCCCGCCCTCCACAAAAAAAAAAAAAAAAAAAAAAAGTCACGTTAAATCTTATTATAACAAATACCTTATAAAACAGGAAATGTCCAGTGTAACAAATGTATTGCTATCCCCTTAGATTTTTATTGCTATGACATCTGCTGGGTATAAATTTGACCAAGTCATCAATCCCTTGCCCAGGAAAACCCTTACATTTGTCCTAACCAAACAGAGTGACTTCATTTGAATCCCTCATGCCTGAGGAAGAGGCCATGCATACTGGCAAATGTGTGCAAGGCTGACACCACCATCAGCAGATAGCCTCTCCCCACACACAGAGGTTCCCAGAGTGTAGTTAAACATTGTTCCCATTCTCAGGCCAGAAATCTCTGTGTTCTCTCCAAAAACTTGCTGCCCTTCTCCAGACTCCCTCAACTCTCTCCTCCCACTAGCTGGGCACAAGCCCAGACCCCCAGCCTTAGGTACTGTATCAGAACGGCCAGGAGGCCTTGGCAGTGTGACAAGCTCTATGTTTCCACATGCAGTTCACCCCCTGCCCTCGCTGCCCTCCTGAGATAGGAGGGCTCCTCCCCAGACAGCCTCCAGCTGTGGGTGAGAAACAATGGCTTAGTGTTTCCTGGAAATTACCTGGGGGGGTGGAGAGCTGCCAAGCCAACCCTGCCAGGGTCATCAGCCCAAGGGCTGACAGTCAGGCCCAGACACAGCCTGGTTCTTCCTCCAGCCTCCTTCATCCTTCACTGCAGAGGGCTGTGTCTCTCCCCGTTTCTGGTAGTTCCACTTCCACCCAGCCCTGTCCATTCTCACCAGGGACAGGGCAGAGGGATCCCGTTTCTCAGGTTCCTTTAGAATTCTTTGGTACCAACCTTAGGTCCTTTGAGGATGAGACTCATTTACTCTAGGTGCCTGGAATTTCAGAGCTGGAAGGGACCTTTGAAACTACTTTCAATCCTACCTCCAGCCCAGAGGGGTGTGGCTGTGTGCTCTTTGGGATATTTGAGGCTACCTCACCCTGAAAACATCAACTTCACTCAAAGATTTGGGAGAAGCATTTTTATATTACAACCAAAAAATACAGATCATTGTATAAGATACCAACTGTAAGTAGATTTTACAAATAAATAGGAGTTCAAATAAATGCCAGGCTTTCTGCAAGCTGCTACAGGCTACACTTCAAGCCCCTAATCCTAGAATACAAGCTCTTTCTCGACTGTCCTCAGGGATGGCTAAGTCAGAGAAGCACTGGTCCAGTCACAGAAAGGAAACCTAAGCTCCAGACAAGTGCAGTGACTGAACCACATACCAACTGTCACTAATACAAACAACCCATTTATTGAATGCCTATTGAGGACCAGGTACTGTACTGAGGGCTTTATCTAAGTTTACTTTAATTTTCAAAGTAATTCTATAAGATACATACTGTATTACTTTCATCTTAAAGATAAAGGAAGGACGCAGAAGTTGAGTAATAGTAGCCAAAGTTCTCTAAGCTAATGAGTAATGGCTACTTATTATCAGCTGGATTTGAACTGAGGTCTCTGATTCCAAGGTTCAGACCCTTGGTGACAAGGTCACATTGTTAGAGATGCCACAGGGAAGACCCGGGAGTGGATTGCAGTTCAAAGGTCCTGGTGTCCTGTCCTGGCTCTGCCGCTAGATTGCACACAATCACAGAACTCAGAGAGCCCCTGGCTCACCTTCTCAGTCTATAGATAAGAGAACCAAAGCAAGCCTACAGAGAAGAAACTGACTGAAGACCACAAAATTTCAGGGACAGGGTATCCTAACAGTGAGGCCCTGAGGGAGTATCCTAACCTCTCTGGGGTTAGAAGACCTCTAAACAGGCCAGGCATGGTGGCTCACACCTGTAATCCCAGCACTTTGGGAGGCCAAAGTGGGCGGATCACTTGAGGTCCGGAGTTCAACACCAGGCTGGCCAACATGATGAAACCCCATCTCTACTAAAAATACAAAAAGTTAGCTGGGTGAGGTGGTGTGCACCTGTAATCCCAGCTACTTGGGAGGCTGAGGCAGGAGAATCGCTTGAACCCAGGAGGTGGAGGTTGCAGTGAGCCAAGATCATGCCATTGCACTCCAGCCGGGGCAACAAGAGTGAAACTTCATTTCAAAAAAAAAGAAAGAAAAAAAGAAGACCTTTAAACATATAATCTTAGGTGCACATCCTGGCAGTCTCTCTGTGAGCTCCAGCACCTGCAGGGCCACTCGCACACTCTGCTCTGCAGACAGCAGCTCACACTATCCTAAACCTCTCACCAGTAAGCAGGATGGAGTACGCCAAGGAAACCCATTTGACAATCCCAGTTGCCCTGCTTCTGAGACTAGCTTGTCAGTCTGCTAGTGATGAGCTAAGCCTTGTATTACAGGAAATAGGACATACACGCAGTAGCCAAATGCCACAGCCACAACACACAGCCCTCTCAGCAAGGAAATTCCAGAAGTTCATTATTTCCTGCGGTTCTTATATATAGGAATCTCTTCCATAGTCCAACTTCTTAGGCCACTGTTGTTTGTCTAAAAGGCCTACTCCACAACTGGACAAAAGGATTGAGAAGATGGGACTCTCCTGACTATTTCCAACAGTTTACCTGATCACGGTTCTCAAGCTTTATCAGGTTTGTGCTTTCAGCAGAGCAGGAAGAACAAGGGTCTAAGGCTCAGAACTCATCATCTGTCCACATATCTATCACTGTGTATTTACTGAGGGCCCACAGTGCCTGCTAGGACTATAAATAAGGTGAGGGCTTCAACAACCTCCTCCCAATACAATGACATAAGCGCTGCAGGTGAAACACGGACATAGGCCCTACCCCCAGACCTCAGGACACAATGGTCATGTTTCCCGTGGTTCCCATAGTCTCCTTGTGATTTCTCTCTCCTCCCCTGCCCCTGCTTCCCTTCCTAATCGAGGTGGCCACTCTCTGGAATGAAGAGTTCAATCTGCATCCCCCTGTGGGCCATGGGTGAGCAGGGCGGCCCTGGGTCTGGAGCTGGCATCTGCTGAGCCTGGGCCTTTCTGGGCCCCAATGGGCTTGGGCTGGCCCACTGTGTCAGGGTTCAGCCCTCTCAGCTTCATTTCTGGCGCTCAATGGAATACAAAATGAGGAAATGTAAGCCAGCTCTAAGCCTGGCCCTGGCTCTGCCAATGGGGATGCCAGTTGTGTCTCCTCTAGATGAACAGTCCCCTCAACAGGCTCAGGACACTTCTCACCTTCTCTGTCATTGCCTTCAAGTATTCATTGAATATTTGAGCAACTGCTGCTCCAATCTACATTCTGAGATTCAGCAGGGACCAAGTCCGGCTCCATCCCAGCCAGCTGGGAGGCAGGAATCACAGCAATACAGGGAGAAGAGCGAAGGAGTTAGAGAAGTTAGGGAAGACAGACTCAGGGAGCAGCCTTGGAAGGGGCACATTCCTCACTATGGCTCTGAGGCGGCCCCGGATCTCAGGAACCCTCAGCCTATTGGAGAAGAGGCAGACAAGAAGAGAGCAAGGAGCTCGTGGTCACCTGCCCGTTTCCTTGCCACTCAGCCCCTCACTCCCCTGACATTCCCCTGAGCTGGCCTGCAGGTTGCTGGAGTCTCTCCTCTAGCCACAGCTCTTTAAAGTTGAGCTGACTGAAGTCCACACAGTCTTGACCTGATGCTCTAAGCCTGGCCCTGGCTCTGCCAATGGGGATTCCAGTTGTGTCTCTTTTAGATGAACAGTCCCCTCAACAGGCTCAGGACGCTTCTCACCTTCCCTGTCATGCTCCTCAGGTAGGCAGGTGAGCCCACTCAAGCACCAGCTGCCTGCAATGCCTGTGGCAGGACTGGCCGGGAGTCCAGTCAGACCCTCGGCTGTCCTCATGTGACTCACACTGGCCCTTCCACATCATGCCCTGCCTGTCTCCCAAAGGACACCCTCCAGTTCCAGGGTCTCAGCAGGGCAGTCAGTGATGTTGCTGAGAACAACTGATTTTTACCATCTGCAATGATGGGTGATAACAGATATCAGTCATACTTTTAACAGACATACTTTTCTCCCTTAACAGTCTCATTTTTCTACCAATCATGGCTACCTCTTTCTCCTCATACTTCACCAAAGATGTTAATGAGGCTAACATATGTTTCTCCTCTTCTCCCAGCCCTAAATCTCTTCTAGAGTGGGGCTAACTAGAAAGAAAATGGTGACCTCTGGGCACCTGGAGAAGGCACGGAGCAAACCAATGACCAGCTGAGAGCACAGCCCATCAGCAGGAACACAAAGAGGAACTTCTGCTCAGAGGTGTCAGCTCAGGTGGTTCCCAGCGGAGAGGAGAAAGTGTGTCCCCTGTCAACCCTCTATGAAACAGGGAGCCATTTGCACTTGGGCTGAGGGAGCCCTTCCACACAGGATCCTCCATCAGCTGCAAGGGGGAAGTACAGGCAGATGCAGGGCCAACAGGGAGATCAATGGACCGCCACCAGCTATTAGCTGCACTCATACCTGGCTCAGGGAGCACGGGCCTAGAGGATATGGGGCTCAACTTCCAATAGGGAATTTGGAATCCTATTGGAGAAAACAGTTTATCGAAGAGAAAAATAGAGCCGCAGGAGCCAGGAAAGTGGGATGGAAAATTAAAAAGCTAATGGGGCATTGGCCTGTTCAAAGACCCTAAAACCCTTCATGCTTGTCTACTCCTGAACTTGAAATTCTGCATCCTGCTGGAGATGCTGTGCTAAACAAAGGCAGCAGTTCATTTTTTAGCATTCAGCCTAGAGTGCCCAGCATTTATTGAGTGTTAGATGCTCTCTCTCACCAACAATAATAAGATTGGTATAGTGCTCTGAAGAGCAGTATGTTGTTTACCATCCCTGCAAAGCTTTGAAACAGCAATTCTAGTGCCAGAACATTTTCTTTCAAGCAACTTAGGTAAGCTTCTACCTGGTGGACACAGCAGCCAGACAGCTAGGCCCCTTCAGCTGTGATTGATCAGGCCAGAAAGCAGTATTTCATGTACTTATTTACATCATTTTTCTATAAAAACATATCTATTAAATTAACAATTCACTTCTAATTACTAACCCCCATTTCTAACAGTTATATAACATTGAACAGAATGCTTTTATCATTAGAACCTGGAGCTTTTATCATTAACGCTCAATAAAAAGAATCCATTTTTAATCTCACTCTGGTTTTTTGTCATTACCTAATATGGAACTGTTCTTAGAGAAAGCAGACCCCTGGGACTTCTCAGAGTCAGCTGCAGAGATTCAGGACGCCCACACTGAAGAACTCTTGCCCCCAGTTCTGTTCCCCCTCATACCTATTAGTCAGGGCTGGGTTCCATCGCCTTAATGGCTTCATCCCTCTCTGTTTCTGGGCCCAAGAGAAAAACTGAATTCATTATTGACAGCACCTGGTCCTTGTGATGTATGCTTAAACCAAATGAGGGGAGGTCAGAACCATCTTGCTTACACCTGTTTCAGTTTAAGCCTTTGCAGTGGTACTTTCTCCCCCTTTGAAAGTCAGGTTTCCCCACCCAACCTCTCTAGGAAGCTATGGTTTAACATTAGCCCATGCTTGCTCAGGTGTCCTCTCCACAGATCTCAGCAGATTCCGGCCAATTCCATATCTAGCCTGGCCTCCAAAGCAGAGCGTTCTCTCTTGAGTGAGATGGTGGTTTCCCCTTATCTCTTAACTAGAGACTTAAAATAGTGTCCAGGTGCCAAAAGTTGATTTCTTGCTTAAGTACAGGAAAAGCCAGAGTTTGCCCCAACACTTGTCACCTGTGCCCCTCAACCAATCAACCGAACAAAACATCTACGAAAGATCTAGATGTTTCTTTACTTTGGCAGTCCCTGAACTGTTAATCTGTTTGTTCACATGTCCAGTCAGCTGTGCCTGTCACGGCTTCTCCGTTGACTGGGGGCCCCGCTGAGCTGAGGCCGTGAGGAGATACTGCATGAAGGTCTTTACCTCCTGTTTCCCAGTGCTCCCAAGATGTCCAGCCAGGCATATTGGGGTACTCAGGGTCACACCAATCCTCCTGTGGGCACAGGGGAGGGGGCCTTCTCCACAATCCCACCCCACTTTTCTCGCAAGATGAACCTAGTCTTGGCTCCCAGGCTGGATCACTGATCGTCAACTTGGCAGTCTGCTCAGTAATGGGGTTCCCAAAAAGCCTGCCTTGACAGCCGATAGAAGAAAGGGCAGACAGGAGGAAGTAAACAAAGCTCACTCAGGCCAAGTCCCTATCTGCTTAAAGTTATCACCCTCTACCATTTGAACTGATTTTTGCACTAGCCATACCAGCGCTTTTTCATGAAAAGTCAATAACTTGCTAATGCTAAAAGGTTGCAAATAGGGGAAGGTTCAGTTGGCAAATTATATACCCTTACTTAAGCTTCTGCTTATTGGGATTTTAATGGTCATATACCAGGTTTGCAGGATGGGGGAGCAAGACTGCAAGGGGAAAAGGAGCTCTTCGGTCAAAGTTAAATATGAATTATAGCCACATGCTGGGGCAGCCTGGGAATAATTACCTTGGTTATCTTAATCAGGATAGCAGAGCCATATTCATCTACAACACCTGGGCCACTTCTCCATCAGGCTGGGCCCACCTCTGCATCAGGGAATTTTAATTCACTGTCTCTCTTTTTTTTTTTTTTTGAGATGGAGTCTCGCTCTGTTGTCCAGGCTGGAATGCAATGGCGTGATCTCGGCTCACTGCAGCCTCCACCTCCTGGGTTCAAGTGATTCTCCTGCCTCAGCCTCCCAAGTTGCTGAGATTACAGACGTGTGCCACCATGCCTGGCTACTTTTTGTATTTTTAGTAGAGACGGGGTTTCACCATGTTGGCCAGGCTGGTCTCGAACTCCCAACCTCAAGCGATCTGCCCGCCTCAGCCTCCCGAAGTGCTGGGATTACAGGCATAAGCCACCACACCCGGACAATTCATGGTCTCTTAAGCACTAGAGGCAACCAGCAGAGCAATTGTCATCAACCCAGAATGTCCTCCAACCTCCTTTTCAATAATTAGGGTGACCACATAACATATTATCCAAATGAGGATTCTTGAGAACGGAAAGGGCTCTTTGAATATTCATGCTGGGACTATTTAGGGGAGCCAGGGTATACATATGGCCACCTCTACCCTAATCTCTCCCATGTCTCCCGACACAAGACATGACTTCAAAGATGTCTTCCCCATGCAGCTGTGTCAAATTTGATGCCTGCCCTGCCTGTGTGGGCACCGACCCAGAAGGCTGCCACAGAAACACTGACTCATGGGCGCTGTTCCTGTGTCTCAGCCTCAGGGATAAATTTGGTTACAGACACCAAGCCTCTAGAAAAACAAAAGACAAAGGTGTCTTCCCTGGCCACATTCACCCTATTCCGGCCAAGCTCGGGCTTCATGTGCCCTCTGTCCAGGAACCTGTTATTTCACACTGCAGGTTATTTTGGACATGTTCTCATAGCTGTCCTTACTCCTTTGCTAGACCGACAGTGTCTTCGTTTCTGACTCTTTACAGGAATGTTGAACTCACCTGAGTTCCCTTGTCCCATCATCGTTTGTCAATCATAAACAAATAAACAATATTGGCTAAAAGTTTGGTTGTGAGTAGGATTACAAATGACTTTTCCCCCAATATAAATACTATCATTTTCTGTAATATTTTTCCAATATTTTTCTATGTATATACTTTTAAAAATAAAATTATATATACAAATGATCATTGCCTTCATTTTTCATGCTTTTCCTCAGATATGGAACACTCTTCATAAATCTTATTTTCAGTGACTATATCATATTCCAGCAAGTAGATAAGCCAAAACTTAATGATGCCTCTGTTAGTTACCATTTAGGTTGCTTCCAATTTCATTAAAACAAACAGTTTAATGGACATAAACTTATCCTTTCTTTCTTTTTCTTTCTTTCTTTTTTTTTTTTTTTTGAGATGGAGTCTCATTTCATTGCCCAGGCTGGAGTACAATGGCACAATCTTGGCTCACTGCAACCTCCACCTCCCAGGTTCAAGCAATTCTTCTGTCTCAGCCCCCCGAATAGCTAGGACTACAGGCACCTGACACCATGCCCAGCTAATTTTTGTATTTTTACTAGAGACGGGGTTTCACCTTGTTGGTCAGGCTGGTCTTGAACTCCTGACCTCAGGTGATCTACCCACCTTGGCCTCCCAAAGTGCTGGGATTACAGGTATGAGCCACTGCACCTGGCCCCTTTATTTCCATAATAATCCTTTAGATTATTTCCCCAAGATACATTTCGAGAACTTCAATTACTGAGTCAGAGTGCGTGGGATTTTATGGCTCTTGCATCCAGGTCCTCTTGATTCCTGTCAACTTGCCTGGTGCTGACTTGTGGCTCCCCAGTATTCTACTCTCCTGCCTCAGCCTCCGTTCAAGCTTGTTCTTCTTGATCTGGTGCCAGAATTCAGGCAAGGATGAGGTTCAGGGATTCCTACATGGTTTGAAGGGATGTACACTTAGATACCCAACCAAGTTAGGTTAGGCTTGGGAAGTGAGGCAAGTATTGAGTAAGACAGAAAAGGATCCAAACTTCGAGAAGTCATGAAGTTCAAAACGACTGTTATCAAGCAAAACATGAGGCTTCTGCCCTCTCCAGTATAATCCTGCCAGTGAGGGCAGCTCTGGAATGCCTCCCACGTTCTTTTCCACCCAGCTGAGTCCTACTCCAACCTCAAGGTCCATCTCTTCTCTAAGTCCTCTCCACCCAGCAGGATCTAAGAGCATCGAAAGCCCTATTTATGACATGGGTCCACAAGCACCCCGTCCATGACATTGTGCCCACCAATCTATGAAAAGTAAGAAAAATGAGGACAACATAGGGAGCTTTTTATACAGCTTAATGTACATAATTTAATCTGTCCTCTAATCTCAATTTATGTCCTTCATACTTCTTAGAAATTCACATGTTCTTTCATTTATTTGTAAAAATGTAAACGGCTTTGTTTAATTAGAAGTTTGTTCCTTCATCACATGTTTCTGAGAGCATACTACCTGCCAGGTGCTATAACAGTCCCTGGAGACATAGCAGTGAACAAAACAGACGACGCTTCCCCTGCCCAGCCCAGCTCAGACTCTGCAGATTAAGGCCTTGTCTCCCCAGCTGCAATGCCTATGAGCAGGACCTGGGTTTGGGCATCTTTGGATCTGCACACACTAAGTTCTTAACACACACTTGCTGAGGATAGGGTTTTATAATGATACCAACACTTCCTGGGAAGATGGTGGGAGCACTGGTATGCACAGCAGTATGTATTGATGGCATACATCCTATGGGTCTCCCACATGTATGTATGGCATATGTATGCATGCATGGAAGCAAGAAGTAGGCGTTGAGGTCAGCCAGCTCTGGCACCACACTGCCTGGCTTCTAGACCCAGCTCTGCTGCAAGACCTTCAGCAAGTTATTGGACTTCTTTCAGCTCATGTCCTCCCTATAATGGGGGCAAGATGGTAACAGCACTTGTCTCAGAGGTCATGAGGATTGAAGTCCTCAGCTGGTTCCCTGGAAGCCCTCCTTAAATGCGGCCTGTTGCAGCTATAACCATAGCACCAATCGGGTGCTAAATGAACCAGCTATTAGACAACAGAGTCAACATTAAACCAGGAGAAAACTTCCACACTCCAGGGAAGCAACCTGAAATTGAAGATGTATCTGACTGGTTGACCAGAAAAGTTAATAACATAAGAAATAAATTTTCATTTGTATGTAAAAGAGAGGGAAAAAACTAGACAGACTTTCTCTTCCTTCTCCAAAGATGCCAATAATAGAAACATGGTACAATATCCCTGCCAAATCCAGGTTTCCAGAATGATGGGCACGTGCCAGAATTCAACCACAAACAGCCAGGCTGAGTTGTGGGGAGCAGAATTGGGGAATAAACACACACAGATCGGGGACTTTCCTGAAGTATGGACATTCCACAGACAGATCATTTCCAGTGCCACACAGAGCTTCGGAATTTAAGAAGTCTGAGGGAGGGTGAGGTAGGGTGGGAAACAGAGCATGGGCCACAGCCAGCAGAAGGACAAAGGCCCAAGTTTGTAGAAGCTGCTCTTAGCACCGAGATTTAAGTGGAATGCTTTGCAGATTTAATATCAGTGGCGTAGATAAAATAATGTCAGCAGACTGAGTAATTAAAGCTTCTTGGCTCACTTCCTCACTCTCTCACTTTCTGGAAGGATGCTCAGAGGGAAAAGAGATGGGTTCAATAAACCAAGAATTCCTCAGACTGATGAGGATATTTTTAGTTTCTCCTGACATCTAGGATAGCAGAGATATTATTTCAGGATCAGATCTTGACTATGCCCTTTACACTGGGCTAAGCATCACTCTTTGAAACCCTTTGATGAAAATTAGATTCTTTTAAAGATGTCCACACACTAATTAAGACTACTTCTGGGGAGTCTTTAGGCCCCAGCAGAGGCCGTTTCTAGCAGAGTGGAACATATACTGTGAAGCCAGTTGCCACCACTCCTATTTCTCACCATCTCCCCAAATTCCTTTCCCTACCTGCCCAGGGTTCCTCTCTGGGCCTGCATCTGGATCAGATCTGCTCAGCCCAGGCCTACAGCTACACCAGGGGAGTTGCCAGGGTGCCACAGCCAGGTCATCACAGAGCAGCACTGGCCCAACCACCTGTTCCCACTTGCTTTTTAAAGCTTGGGCTTTTTGACAAGGAAAGAGTGAATCACAGAACCACAGATACAGTTAAGACCATGGAGATCTGCTCATTCCACCTCCTACCCAGCAGAGGAATCTCATTCTGTCCCAAACTGGGCAACAGTGGACCTGATGTGTGCGACGAGATTTGCCAGGGTCGGTGGCTCAAGCCTGTAATCCCAGCACTTTGGGAGGCCGAGACGGGCGGATCACGAGGTCAGGAGTTCGAGACCATCCTGGCTAACACAGTGAAACCCCGTCTCTACTAAAAAATACAAAAAACCAGCCGGGCGAGGTGGCGGGCGCCTGTAGTCCCAGCTACTCGGGAGGCTGAGGCAAGAGAATGGCGTGAACCCGGGAGGCAGAGCTTGCAGTGAGCTGAGATCTGGCCACTGCACTCCAGCCTGGGCAAGAGAGTGAGACTCTGCCTCAAAAAAAAAAAAAAAAAAAAAAGAAAGAGATTTGCCAGGGTATAGCTGAGCCATGGGGCTGTGATTACAGGCTGATAGCAGGTAAGGAACCAAACCCAGCAGGGTTTGAGGCAGGACTTAGTCCAGATCCTAGTGGATCCCCTTGTGAGACAGAGCAGGCCTGAGAGTGCGAGGAGCTGCAGCACTAACTCCTCCAGATCCTTAGGGTGGTCCTGGATTCCCAAGAGGTAAGACACCCTCCTCACACATGCAGAAACCATCTCTGTGCATGTCCAACAGATCTGAGGCCTGAGGCTCCAAGAAGGGACAGGGAGGCATGGCAGGGGAAAGAGTTCAGGTCACTGTTAGCAGGGTCAGCTCTCTTAGGAATGGTCTAGAGAACCTCATTAGGGCCGTCCTTTTCCATTGCCCAGCTCCTGTAGCAGAGGGGCTTATTGTGGGGACCTTGACAGAGCCCAGACAGCACATCTCTGAAAGGTAACCACTGAGTTGCCACCCTCACAGGTAGCCCATTCCCATATGATGTCAGGGGGCACTGTATTATTCAAGAAATGATTTTTGCTGAGCCATGATATGCCTCCCCCTAAATAGACCCAATTCTGCCTCCTACAGTCACACAGAGTGAACTCTCCTCGTCTATAAGACATACCTACAAATGTTTGAAGACAGGCATAACTTATCCTTTATTCTTCTGCAGATTAAACACACTCAATCCCACTTCAACTGTTTCTACTTGGCAGTTTTCAAATACATCCACTTCCTCGGGGCACACATTAGTTTCACTATGACCCTCTTGCTATGACTCTGAGGAATGAAGAAAGAACACAACCACAGGGTGCCTGTAATCCTAGCACTTTGAGAGGCCAAGGCAAGTGGATCACTTGAGCCCAGGAGGTCGAGACCAGTCTGGGCAACACAGGAAAACCCAACTCTACAAAAAACACAAAAATTAGCTGGGTATGGTGGCACATGCCTATGGTCCCCGCTACTCAGGAGGCTGAGGAAGGAGGACTGCTTGAGTCCAGAAGGCAGAGGTTGCAGTGAGCCGAGATGGCACCTCTGCACTCCAGCCTGAGCAACAGAGCCAGACCCTCTCTCAAAAAAAAAAAAAAAAAACCCAAAACGAAAACAAAAACCCACAACTCACAGCCACACAGTGGTTAAATGTGCAGATTTGAATCTCAGTTCCATCACCCACTGTGCCTCGGTTTCCTCAGCAGCGCCTGATAATCTTAGTTGTGGTGAATTAAATCAATCAATTCATGGAGAGCTCTTAGAACTGTGCTTGGCACCTGATAAGCACCTAATTAAGTTTTAGCTACTTCTTAGCACAATGCTTAGCATATAAGAAGTACATAATACATACACAAGTCCTCCACCTAGATATTCCAGTTCCCTGACTCACCAGCTTCCTTATCGATCAAACAACAACAGCACCACTGCTGGGCAAGACTGCTTTGGAACTCTGATGAGGCAAGAAATGAGAAGTCTCCTGGTCAGTGCTTGGTGCACGGCAAGGATGCAATAAACGTTAGCTTCCTCTACCTTTTTATTGATGCAGCAGTTGGGAGACCATTCTTCATGTCTCTCACAGTTTTGCACATCTTGCAAGCAGAGGTACTGACTGCCTTTGTTCCTGAGTATCTTTTCAAGAAGATCTGCATAGCAAATAGCCTTCAAAGAGAGAGAGAGTTTCCCTCAGGATGGAGCAAAGTGCAGGCACACTTACTGTTCATTACAGAATCTCAAGTTCCCTAGGCTCAGGACTTCTCTCCACTGGGTGTGCAGGTATCACCTGGCCCTCTTGGTGTCAACCTGTGGAGGTTGGAGCTCAAAGAACCAGTACAGGAAAATGCTGATATTCTGATTACTGTTATTGTTGTGAATCACAAAGTCCCTTATCTCTAACCTATAAGTCTCATCTTCTGCCAGCATGTATGAAACTGTGGCAGGTTAACTCCTTCACTTGAAAGTATGTGAAATCTAAGACCCTTCACAGTTATTAGCAAAAGTCTATAGGAAAGATAGTGGCAAAATAAACTCCTTTCCCATAGTCTTTATCTTAAAATGTCATCTACCCCTTCACATCCTGCCAACATTTAGCTGACTTTTTAAAATTTTTAAGTAAAGAATGTTTCCTTATTTATTTTCATATTATTCATGTTGATTTTCATCTTCTGGATTCTAATTCAAATTTCTGTGCATTTGAGATATTTCTGAGGCTCCTTTTTTTTCCAGGGGGGCATTCTTTTGAATTTGAAGACTCCCCTTTTTAAATCCTTTTGTCTGAGATGCACAGACCATCATCTCTCCTTACATCCCATTCATTCCTCCCACCAAACCTGGTGCACCACCATCCTTCTAAATCTAGTCTCTTAACTGTAGCATCAGACACCAGGTCTGTACTGCATAAAACTCATGGAGAGCGTATGCCTTCATTTAATTTGTTGTCAAGAGAACTGAAAGTTCTACCATCATCCTAAGGTGCTGTTCTCCTCTCCCCTCATCCTTCACTGAGAGCACAGAGCAGGACTCTCACGCTAACCACCCTGCCTGTAAAAGGTGGGGATGCATGACCTGAGGGTGTGGCTCAGGCGAAGGCCAGCTACTACAACCACCAGCTGTTGTAGTTGGGCAGAAGAGGTAAGAACAGAAATCTGAGAAATCTGGCCTAGAACAGCTAACTAACCCACATCAAGCCAGGATCCGGGAACATGGTTGTATGAATACGAGCAGGGAAGCACAGATACTGCCTCAGGCACTAAGAAAAGGAGGGAACACAGTTAAGGATAAGGCTATGGAAATGCCTAATACAATTTCTACTCACCTCAGACAGCTGAGTGGAAAACTGGTAGATTCAGAAGAAGTCAGTGGCTCCATGTCTTTTTCAGATACCCTAAACTAATGGGACATGATCTTCACTCCCGCCTCCTACCACCACCACTACTTCCACTGCCGCTCATTTTCAGATCGAGGATTTGTGTGCATGATAAAGTCTAGCTTGCAGATACCCACTGACTATTCAGCTAAGCTACCAGCGATTTCCCTCCTTCCTTCCTTCCTTCCTTCCTGCCTGCCTGCCTGCCTGCCTGCCTGCCTCCCTCCCTCCCTCTTCCCTCCCTCCTTCCCTCTCTCCCTCTCTCGTTCTTTTCTTTCTGACGAAGTCTCACTCTGTTGCCCAGGTTGGAGTGTAGTAGTGCGATCTCGGCTCACTGCAACCTCTGCCTCCCAGGTTCAGGCGATTCTCTTGTCTCAGTTCCCCAAGTAACAGGGATTACAAGTCTGCACCACCACACCTGGCTATTCTTTTTTTTTGTATTTTTAGTAGGGACAGGGTTTCACCATGTGAACCAACCAGGCTGGTCTTGAACTCCCAGCCTCCCAAAGTCCTGGGATTACAGGCGTGAGCCACCATGCCCGGCTGAGCTACCAGTGATTTTCAAAGTTTTCTCTCTTGCTTTCTATAATTACCCTCCCTCCCCACTACAAAATTGGGTATATCTAAGTCTCAGCAACTGGTATTAAATTATAACTTATGATTCTTTTAAAAATAAATAAAAAATAAATAAGTCAACAAAACTCTTGAACTATCATGCTTTGCTATTATTTATCTTTTTTTATATTTTGGGTTTTATTTTTAGATTTTACCGCCTAAAGATCTCTTACAATATTTTTTAAGCAGGGCAGGGTATCCCAAGACCTCAACATCTGGTCATAAGTTACTTGCAGAACTGTAGCATAGTTTTCTTTCTTTTGAAAAATAATTAGTCTGTGATGGTTTTAATAGATAGCAAATGAATAAAAACAACTTTTATCTTAACATAGTTTTAGCAGTAAGAATGAATTTTATCAGGCCCCATGATCACGGATTATCTGGAAACATTTAGTAATAAGTTCCAAGAAAAACTCCAGAGGATGAACCCGTGGTCTGCAGGCCTCCTACCAGCTTAAACTCTGCAGGGCTAGGGGTCCACCCTCATCCCACATCCAGGGTCTCCTTTGTGTTGTAGGGGCTCAACTGCTGGTCCTGCCTCCCCCAAGACGGCTTTCCATCTTGTCAAAGTGTTCACAAGTGCCCCAACCAGAAACTACTCTTATGCTTTCCTATGATACTATGGGTCATCTGTTTTCACTATGTTTATGGAAGAGACAGGACAAGATCCAAACCTCATTGCAATCTCCCAGTTGCCAGAAAATCCATCCCTTTACCTATATAGATTAACTCCCAATTTGTCCAACCCTGAAGGGGGTTGCTGTGGTTTGAATGTGTCACCCAAAATTCATGTTTTGGAAACTTGACTCCCACTGCAACAGTTTTGAGAGGTGGACCTTTAAGAGCTGATTTAGTAATGACGGCTTTGTTCTCATTAATAGATTGATGTTATTTCAGGAATGGGTTCATCATTGTAGGAGTGGGTTTGTTATTAAAAAAAAAAGTCCAACCCCGCTCTTGCTCTCTTATTCTCTCTTGTCCTTCTACCTTACACCATGGGATGACACAGCAAGAAGGCCCCAGCAAGAAGACAGCCCTTGAACTTGAACTTCCCAGCCTCCAGAACTGTAAGAAATAAGTCTCTATTCTTCACAAATTACCTGGTTTGTGATATTCTTTTATAGCAGCATAAAATAGGCTGAGACAGTATCTTCAGGCTATTCCACTACAGATACTGCCTCTAGTCAAAAATGGCCAGACCCTCAGGCCTGGGTACTCCCCATCAATACAGAGAAATGAAACCTGGTCAAGAGAAGAGGCCACTGCTGTCCCAGAGCACAGCCCATAGAATTACTCCCCAGACACAGGTACTATCTGGATTCTCTAGCTTTTGTAAGAACCTAAACTGGTAGTTCTGAGTAAGAAATCTTTAAGGGAAGCCATGAGGGACTCCTCCATCCTTCTTCAGCCACAGCAGGGAGTCACGTGTACTTTACAGAGTATGATAAAGAATCCTACTGCTGTATCAATCAGCAGGCAAAGAGTCCATCATGACCCCTCAGTGTCCCTGCTTTGTCAGGTTGAAGTCCTATGACCACATTTGTGGGGCTGACAGTTTCTGATGTCAAGAATCTGACACGTTTGTGCATCTGTCCTACTCCTTCCATCTGTCTTCTCCTCTGCCACCCAACCCTTCTACTCAGAGCTGGGACATCAGTAGACTCTTCTGCCTAGGAAAGGACTAGTCCTGGACCTTCCTTGTCATCACTGTTCCCACACCCCCCAATACACAACTCCAAAAGTAGATTTTCCTCAGGAAACATCACTTCAGGCCTCAACCTCACACTGAAGAGCTTTTGGGGTGAGGCAGTTAAGGCACAGCTTTGAGTGGCTCTGAGTGCAAACAGAAGAAAGAAATCATCCCTGGCTTCAACGAGTCTCCAGTTTAATGGGGGAAGAGGAGGCCCACGAGCACATATGAAAGCAGGAAAGCACCAAGAGAGCATTATTCCTTGTGTGATAATGGGTTTAAATACCTCGTGGCTGCACTAACAGTCAATCACCACCCCTGCTTCTTGACAGACTTTCTTCCCTTGGTTTCTGGAATGCCATGCTCTCCTGTTTTTCTTCCTACTTCCTTTTCCTGGTCTCTAAATGACTGACATGCTCACTCCTGAGGTGATCAAATCCAGTTATGTGGTTTTATACACCATCTAGAGGCTGGTGATCTCCACAGACATTTCTTATCCCAACCTCTCCACTGATCTCCAGAATTTGACATCTCACTGTCTACTCCAGCTCTCGACTGGTTTATCTAACAAGACATACAGGACCTCTCCATTTTCTCCAGCCAAATGTGCTCTTCTCACAGCATTTCCCATCCAGGCAAAAGGCTCCACTGTCCACCCAAGTGCTCAGGCCCAGAATTCATCCCTCACTCCTCTCCCTCCACTTGTAGGTGATCCATCCACCTTGGCCTCCCAAAGTGCTGGGATTACAGGTGTGAGCGGCTGAGTCTGGCTCTTACTGTACTTTAAAGTCACCACTGGATGTTACTATCTTCCTGTTCTACTAGAATGAAAATTACATGAGAGCAGGGACTTTGCCTCACTCATCATTCAAGGAGGCTGTTGAATGAATGAAAGTCATGCCTGGTAGAATGTCATGTCATGTTAGCCACATTGATGAGAGTTACATTCTTTTCTGGGGAAGGGGACTGAATTTTTCACAGAAACAATAACATAAGAGATGGTTACGCTATTGATCAAGGTCCTAATGCCCACCTTTTAAAGAAACATGATCAAACCCCTATTTAACTACAAGTTATATATCAAGCAATATAGAGCTCTCTAAAATACATGTGCTTTCATTAAAAAAAGAAAAATAATAATGAAGCACATGTAAATATAATTTGATATGATATATATCACAATTCATTGTTCAAAGTTATTATATCAAAAGCAGAATGATCATCTTCATTAAAAACATGGAATTCATAAGCCTGGGTTCGGTGGCTCACGCCCGTAATTCCAGCACTTTGAGAGGCTGGGGTGGGAGGATTGCTTGAGCCCAGGAGTTTGAGACCAGCCCTGATAACACAGCAAGACCCCATCTCTACAACGAATTTAAAAGCTGGATATGGTGGTGTGCACCTATAGTCCCAGCTACTCAGAAGGCTGAGGCAGGAGGATTGTTTAAGCCTGAGAGGTTGAGGCTGCAGTGAGCTATAATTGTGCCACTGTACTCCAACCTGGGCAACAAAGAAACACCCTGTCTCAAAAAAAAAAAAAAAAAAAAGACATGGAATTCAGACAAAAGATCTTCCACTGACATCTCTGAAAATACATATAGAGGAAACTACAGGTTACTTGCCCTTTTGAAACATCTATGGAGAAATGTTGGTAGGGAGAGTGTTAGAATGTAGCAGGGCATGGAGACACACCTGTGGTGATTGGAAATCCAGGAGGGCAGCATGGAGCCACCCAACCTCTGCAGCTCTATCTTTCCTGCTAAGATTGGATCTGTCTGGAGTCAGGAGAGACTTCTTGTTGCAAGGAAAAGGTAAGCAGAAGATCCCCACCAGTCCCCATCGGCATTGCAAACACCTACAGTCCTTACAACAGGAGAATCCCACAGTCCTCACAAGTCCTGGGGCCAGTTTGGAGACACACTGGAATTCACACAGTCACATTGCCCTGAATTAGGAGCACAAGGTATGCACTTCCCATCTCTCCCACCCCTTGTGAACCAAGCTGCTGCAGCAAGGCACAATCTTGAGACCTGAGCCACCTCTGGATTGAATCCTGCTCTGGAGGCTGGTAACTACGGCACCTCCCAACACTGGAGCTCCATCTTCCTTACACCAAGCTCACATGGGTGGCTGTATGCCACAACCTCAGTTGCATGGAGATTGGGCCCAAGATCAGCTGTGACTCTGATCCTGCATAGCAGGGAAACCAACCCCTGCCACTGCACCTCCAGCCAGAGGACCAATCTGTCAGTTCTGACTAGAGCAAACCTACCCTTGAGCCAGCCAAATGGTTGCATGCCCTCCTCTAAATATGAGAGACCCCTGAGCATCCAAGCAGTTGATATGCCCCTGCACTAGCAAAGTGGCTATGCACCCACACTCAGGACCTGAGAAACAGCTCCATAATAGTATCCCCCGCTTACAGGCATGTTCCTGGCCTGCCTAGTGGCCCTGTACCACCCCTAACCCCCCAAAAAGTCCTGAGAAACCCACAGGGCATCCCTGGCAGGCATGCCCTTATGCCAGCTGAGCAGCTTTGCACCTGTGTCCCAAACCTAAGAAACAACGCTGTGGACCATCCCCAGCAGATATTCTCCCAGGCTGGCTGAGCAGCTGTCTGTCCATGTCCCAGCCTGAGATATAGCCCTGTGGGCCACCTCTGGCAGGCATGCCCCTACACCAGTTGAGCAGCCTTGCGCCTGCATCCTGGGCCTAAAAAGCAGCTGCATGGGCTGCCCCTGGCAGACACATCACCAGGCTGGTTGAGCAGCTATAAGCCCATGTCCTGAGATGAAGAAACAGCCCCATGGACCATCCCTAGTAGACATGCCCCCCAGCCAACCAAGCAACCATGTGGCTGTGTCAAAAGCATGAGAAACAGACCTGTAGGTAGTCCCCAGCAAACACGACCTGAGTTCAGCCAAGTAGCCTTCTGTCAGCATCCTGTCCTGAGTCTGATAAACAGCCCCACAGATCACTCCTGACAGACACACTAGGTTGGCCAAACATCTGCATGCTCATGCTCCTGGCCAGAATAACAGCCCTGGGACCCCAAACCCAGCAAGCTAGACCCAAATTTGGTCAATCCATCATTTACATTTATATCCTCCAACCTTAGAAAGAGCCCAGCAAACCCAGCAAGCCCAGCCTGGTAAAGCCACACCACTGTCACCACAAACTCTTTCAACCTAGGCCACTGAGAAATCACAAATACCACTAGTGTGGATCACAGGTGAAGAAACTACACAGAGACTATACTAATGCATCAACCTAGAACCCAGGCAAATGCACCCCACTGAACCGACATCACAAGACACATTCATATAAATAAGTCTTTCTCTACAAAGCCTACTTCATAAAATTGGAAGAGGCAACTTTTCCACCAGATGCATAGAAATCAATATAGAAACACAACCATGAAAAAAAACCAGAAAACATGTTACCTCCCAAGAAAAACAGTAATTCTCCAGTAACAGACTCCAATCATAAGGAAATATATGAAATGCCAGAAAAACAATTCAAAATAATAATCTTAAGGAAAATCAGTGAGATAATCTGATGAAATCAGGAAAACAATTCAAGATTTGAATGAGAAATTCAACAAACAGATGGATATCATTTAAAAAGAACTAAAAGGAAATCAACGAATGAAATAAAAATTAGCAGAAAACTTCCTAAGTCTTAGGAGAGAGATGGACATTCAGGTCTAGAAAGCTCAAAGAACCCCAAATAGATTAAATCCAAACAGGTCCTCACTAAGGCACATTATAATCAAATTGTCAAAAGTCAGAGACAAAGACAGAATTTTAAAAGCATCAAGAGAAAAGCACTAAGTTACATATAAGGGAATCTCTATTAGACTAACAGGAGATTTCTCAAAAGGAATCTTACAGGCCAGGAAAGAATAGAATTTAAAGTATTGAAAGAAAGAAGGGAAAAACTCTGTCAGCTAAGAATATTATACCCAGCAAAGCTAACCTTCACAAATGAAGAAGAAATAAAATATTTCACAGACAAGCAAAAAGTAAAGGAATTCATCACCACTAAACTGACCCTACAAGAAATGCTCAAGGGATTCTTACATCTGGAAATGAAAAGATGATAACCACCATATATATATATAAAGACTCTACCAAAAAACTTAGAACCGATAAACAAATTTAGTAAAGTTACAGGATATAAAATTAATATACAAAAATGAGTAGCATTTCTACACACAAGCAACAAACTAGCTGAAAAGAAATCAAGAAGGCAATCCCATTTACAATAGCTACTAACAAATAAGAATAAATTTAACCAAGGAGGTGAAAGACCTCTACAAGGAAAACTACAAAACACTGATGAAAGAGACTGAAGAGGATACAAACAAGTGGAAAGGCATCCTATGCCCATGGATCAGAAGAATTAATATTGTTAAATCGACAATACTATCCAAAGCAATCTACAGATTGGATGCAATTCCTATCAGAATACCAATGAAATTCTTCACAGAAAAAGAAAAAAAATTCCTAAATTTTATATGGAACAATGAAAGGCCCTAAATACCCAAAGCAGTCCTGACCAAAAATGACACAGCTGGGGGTATCACACTACCAGACCTCAAAATATACTATAAAGCTCTAGTAACCCAAACAGCATGGTATTAGCATAAAAACAGACACATAGACCAACAGAACAAATAGAGAACCCAGAAATTAATCCACATAGGTACAGCCAATTGATTTTTGACAAAGGTACCAGGAATATTCTTTGTGAAAAGGATACTCTCTTGAATAGATGGTGCTGGGAAAACTGTATATCCATAGGCAGAAGAACAAAACTACACCCCCCACCTCTCATCCTATACAAAAATCAATTCAAAATGGATCAAAGACCTAAATGTAAGACCTGAAATGATAAAATTACTAGAAGATAACATAAGGAAAATGCCTCAGAACACTGGTCTGGGAAAATATTTTATGAATAAGACCTCAAAAGCACAGGGAACAAAAGCAAAAATAGACAAATAGTATGATAGCAAATGAAAATGTTTCTGCATGGCAAAGCAAGCAAAGAAAACAAATAGTGAAAAAACCTACAGGATGGGAGAAAATATTTGCAAACTACTCACCTGACAGGGAATTAATATCCAGAATATGCAAGGAATTCAATTCAACAGCAGAAAAACAATCTGATTAGAAAATGATCAAATTATATGAACAGACATTTCTTAAAAGAAGAAATATAAATTGCCAACAAATATATGGAAAAATGCCCAACATCACTAATCATCAGGGAAATACAAATCAAAACCACAATGAGGTATCAGCTTATCCCAGTTAGAATGGCTATTTTCAAAAAGACAAACAACAAATGCTGGCAAGGATGAGGAGAAAAGGAATCTCATATACTCTTGGTGGGAATGTAAACTAGTATAGCAACTATGGAAACCAGTATAGAGGTTCTTCCAAAACTAAAAATAGAACAACCATATGATCCAGCAATTCTACTATTGGGAATTTATCCAAAGGAAAAAAGGAAATCATATCAAAGAGACGTCTGTATCCCCATGTCTACCGCAGCACTATTTACATATAGCCAAGATATGGGATCAATGTAGGTATCCAACAGAAGATGAATGGATAAATAAAATGTGGTATAGATACACAATGGAATACTATTTAACCATAAAAAAGAATGAATCCTGCCATTTGCGGCAACACGGATAGAACTGGAGGACATTATATTAAGTGAGATAAGCCAGGAACAGAAAGTTAGACATGGTATGTTCTCATTCATATGTGAAAGCTAAAAAATGTTGATCTCTAAGAAGTAAAATAGTAGAACAGAGGATACTAGAGGCTGGGAAGGGTAGCAGGAAGGGAGGGATAGGGAGAGATTTGCTAAAGGATATAAAATTACAGCTAGATAAAAGAATAAGTTCTACTGTTCTATACCATGGTAGGACGACTATAGTTAACAATAATACATAGTTTCAAATAGGTAGAAGGAGGATATTGAATGTTTCAAACATAAAGAAATGATAAATGTTTGCAAAGATGGATATGCTAATTGCCTGGATCTGATCACCATATATTAATTGTATCAAAACATCACTATGTACTCCATGAATATGTACAACTATTATTAGTAAATTTTTTAAAATGTTTGCATCTTGCTAAGGAGTCCTGTATTACCTATGAGTGTCCCATTGGCTTAGACTTTAAGGGACTCACAGAGAAGGGCATGAGTTCTCGACTGCCTTTGCACTGACCAGATGTGTCTCGAGAGCTTTGCTCAAATGGCCCCAATGATGCAAAGAAAGGAATACTGGGTGAGTCCTATGGTGTCATGAGCCCCTAGGCTTTAAAACTGAAGTTTTATCTCATTTTTATTTACTTCTTTTCCTCATTGCAAACGTCCTTGTCACAGCATAAAGTAGGTGACTAAACGAAGAGGGCTTCTGGCATAGACCACTCACCAGTACCAGAGGCACAACTTTCATCCTGACTTCTGGCCAGGCAGATGTGCCTTTAAAATAAAGGGACTTGCATTATTTTTTGCATCCTTTGATCTTCTACCAATGGTGCTTCACAGTGTGAAAAGCCTTAAGGCTTTCTTTTAAAGGATGCCTTGCTCATATGTTCAGTGTTCACTTTGGTCCAGCCTCCCACAAATCCTAAAATAAAGCCCCATCTCAGCCATATGTGCTGTGTTTTCTTTCAGGCAGTAGTAGGACACTGCTTTTCCCTTTATCAGCCATTTTAGAGTCCAACCTCATAGTCACTTTTTTAAAAATTCCTTTGATGTTATGGGATTTATTTCCTTAACAAAAGAGCAGGCCCTACATACTTCAATATGCCTTTCAAAGTAGTCTAAGAAGCTGTTCTCTCAAGTCAATGATGGGGTCATAGTTCAAAGCAGGTTTAGCACCATAGGGGAAATAATCAGTATTATTTTTTTGAAATCACAGGCCACACTTCCTGTTATTAATTCACGCCTCCCCACTTCCACCACCCACCAACCTTCTCACTTTCTGTGCTTCACTGGTATTGGTTTTGACCCTGCCAGCCTCCTCTGCACTGAGAGTTAACAGACACCCTCACCCCAGGCTGATGTTAGCTGAGGACCCCTGAAGTACTGTAGTAGTTAGACCCTAAGGAGGGGGTCAAGGGTAGCAGCGGGAAACCACCTTCCTCACTGCTAGAGCTGCAGAAAGCAATGGAAACCCCCAAACCCCAAAGTACACATATGAAATCCCAAATGATCACCCACACTTTTGGAATATTATTTAAAATATTTTCTATTGTATAGCTGCCCAAAGAAGGCACTGTCTTTGTTAAACAGGCTCACTCTACACCTATTATCACACGGGATTTCTCACCAGAGTGCAGGTGACCAGGTTGTGGGCAGTGCTCTGGAAGCTGCTCGGTCCCACAGAACTAGCTATGGTTATGAGTCCAGGTAACACAAAGTTCCACCTGTGTTCCATCCCCAACAATGCCTGCTTGCCAAGGAACCATGGAGTCAAAGGAGAAATCACAACCAGAGCTAGTCAGAGCAGCCTCCTGGAGCAGCAGGAGGAGAAAGTTTTCAGCCAGCTTGGAAGGATGGAGTACCACAGTGCACAGTGTGAACAGTTTCTAGCAGCAGCCATGGCATCCCATAGGCCCTTATTCTTGTTTCCTGCCTAGTTCCAATGATGATTCCCACCACCTTCGCCAGTTCAAGAATTCTGACCAGCTAAGCCAAGATCAACAGACAATGCTGCAGCACGCTGCCTTCACTCCTACCTGCCTGGGCAGCTGGCCAGGTGCCATCTCACCTTGGGGGCAGCAGTCTCTTCTGGGCACCTAGAAAGACACACAGCTCCCCTCTCTGCAGCCTCCCCAGGGGGGACTGAGGAGGAATGGTCAACAGCATAATGTAAACTCTGCTCACTCACCACCGTCTTCTCTGTTGTTTGTTGTGGCAACTGGGCCAGGGGGACAGGAAAGGCGTCCTGAAGCTCTCAGCTGGGAAGCTCCTGAAGTTGCTCTGAACTGCAGCAGAGGCAGCTGATTCGGGAGCCACCTGGGTGGGTGGGAAGGAGGAAAGGAAAGCCAAATCAGAGACAGACACGCACAAGGGATGTGGGAGCGGCTGGGAGGAGTACATCACTCTGGGACAGGCTATGTAGAAACAGGGAAGCGTCCCAACAGTGACGATGGGTGGCTTTTATTACCGTGTGGGGGGTTATACATTTAGAGTTCAGGAACAATAGTTACAAGGAGAACCAGAACGAGGTGCTTTCTTCCCCCACAGAGGACAGATGTGGAACCATGAGGGTGGTACTCCGGGTAGGCTGCAGGGTCTAGGGAGAGGCCCTGGCAGGGGTGAGGGAGGAAGGCCACGGGAGCTGCCTTCCTGCAGGTGAAAGGCAGTGCAGGCAGGTGGCTGTTGGGGAGTTCTGGAGGGAGCTGGTTCCTGGCTATCAGAGATCTGGCTTTAGTGACATGGCCAGGGGAAGAAAGGGCTGACAGGGCCGGAAAAAAAAACACCGACACCCTGGGAGAGGATGTGCTTCTAGAGGAGCGTCTCTCTTACCTTCACTGTCCCCGGGCTGGGCCGATATGCTTTGTTTCCCCAGCACCCACACCAAGGCAGAACACGGGGCCCCCCACTCAGCCTGGCCCAGGCTCCTGAAGTTCCCCCTTCTCTTCCCTTCAGAAACTTTTGTTTTCCTCTGAAGGCAAATCTCACTTTTTAAGAGGGAAACAAATACCTACAATAAGTAGCAATTCCATTTCCTCAGAGGGACTTATTTCAGGGCCCTTTATAAGCTACCCTTCCGGATGGTGTGTTAATGTGAAACGGACAGTTTGAAAATCCAAAGGAAATCAAGCCGTCACAACGGCATTTGCTGTTTTTGAATGTTTTCTGTTCCCTCCCAAAATTGAAGTTGAATCTTAATCCCTGAAGCAACAGTATTAGGAGGTGGGACCTTTGGGTGTGATTAAGTCAGGAGGGCAGAGCCCCTGAGAATACGATCAGCAACCTTATAAAGGGGCTGGAGCGAACTGGCTGGCCCTTTTTTGCTCTTCTGCCTTCTGCCAAGTGAGGACAAAGCAACTTGGCACCATCTTGGAAGCAGAAAACAGCCCTCACAAGACACCAAATCTGCTGGCATCTTGATCTTGGACTTCCATTTTCCAGAACTGTGAGGAAAAAATTCTACTATTTGTAGATCACCCAGCCTCAGGTATTTTGTCATAGCAGCACAGACTAAGACAGCATTTCAGCAGGGGACTTCCAGACTGAAAAAGTCCTTACAGAATCCCTTAATAAATCACAAAGGAAACAGAGAGGGTGGAAACCCTGAGTTTAGGGTGGTGGCTTCCCCTGACACTTTGAGGGACACTTTGAAAAGGAAATGGGAGAGACTGGGCTCTCAAAGAAGGGGCAGGATGAGGTGGAATTCCTACCCCATTACAGTCCCATACCCAGGTGCTCTTTTCTACCTGGACAGGACGTGTCAGCAGAAAGTTCATTTCAAGAGTGCCAGCCTTGTCCGCACCCAGTTGCTCCCTGTAATCTGTTTGGCCACAGGACCAAATGATAGCTAAAGCAGAACAGGTGTTTCTATAAGGAATGGTTTCCATGTCTCATAAGCTAAGCCAGGCAATCCCAGCAGGACTTCTCTTGACCTTGAAGAGAAAAGTCAAGCTCAGGACATCTGCTGCCACCTCCTCAATAGATATCCATCTCTGGTGAGGATTTAGGGATACCTCTCGCTTCTTAGTTCCCTAACCTCGACCCCACCTCCAGTGAGCACACCTGGCCCTTCATTCTCACCAGCCCCCTTCCACTTTCTACCAGCCAGAGGAGCCTCGAAACCTGCTGCTCTTCCTATCCTCAGTTCACTACCCTGCCCCATGTACACGGGAGGCCTTGGGTGATCTGTCATTTCCATTCTTTTGCCCAGCTGATTAGGCCACATCTGGCTATTATTTCACAACTCACCTGCACCACAGACACTTAATACTCTCCTGCTTCTCAAATAATTAGAAGCCACACACAAGAAAACAAAATATAGAGCTGTTAATTATTTAAAAATTAAAACTATATAAAAACTGATAATATAGGCAAAATGATTTTCTAAGCTATTTTGCAACCCTATCAAGCATTACATCTATCCCCAAGTTCCCTGAAACTCGTGGCAAAAAAGGTAACAGGACAGGTCACACAATTCTCCTTGTCGGATGAGGACACGAAGCCACTTCATCAGGTAACAGGGCCCTCCAGTGCTAATCTCCAAAAGGTCTCTCTCCAGAGAGAGGACTGAACAACACAATGGACAATTCTACCAACAGGGTTTTCAAAAGGAAACATTCGGCGTTTCATTACTGTTTCTTGTTTGTTTGTTGTTTTTTGGAGACAGGGTCTTGCTCTGTTGCCCAGGCTGGGGTCTGCAGTGGCGCGATCTCAGCTGGCTGCAACATCTGCCTCCCGTGTTCAAGTGATTCTTGTGCCTCAGCCTCCCAAGTAGTTGGGACTATAGGTGCATGCCACCATGTCCTGCTAATTTTTGTATTTTTAGTAGAGATGGAGTTTTACCATGTTGGCTAGGCTGGTCTTGAACTCCCGACCTCAAGTGATCCACATGCCTCAGCCTCCCAAAGTACTGGGATTACAGGCATGAGCTACTGCACCCAGACTCAGAGTTTGGTAACTTTTAAATATCAACATTCGATAAAAAGGAAAATAATAAAATATGACTTGGGATTTTTGCAGGGATCTAAAGCAAAGGTCTGGACAGGTAATTTTTTTAATAGTTTTTTAAAAATTATCTGTAAGTTCTAGGGTACATGTGCACAATGTGCAGGTTTGTTACATATGTATCCATGTGCCATGTTGGTGTGCTACACCCATTAACTCGTCATTTACATTAGGTATATCTCCTAATGCTATCCCCTCCCCCCTCCCCCCACCCCACAACAGGCCCCGGTGTGTGACGTTCCCCTTCCTGTGTCCAAGTGTTCTCATTGTTCAGTTCCCACCAGTGAGTGAGAACATGCGGTGTTTGGTTTTCTGTCCTTGCGATAGTTTGCTCAGAATGATGGTTTCCAGCTTCATCCATGTCCCTACAAAGGAAACGAACTCATCCCTTTTTATGGCTGCATAGTATTCCATGGTGTATATGTGCCACATTTTCTTAATCCAGTCTATCACTGATGGACATTTGGGTTGGTTCCAAGTCTTTGCTATTGTGAAAAGTGCTGCAATAAACACACGTGTGCATGTGTCTTTATAGCAGCATGACTTATAATCCTTTGGATACATACCCAGTAATGGGATGGCTGGATCAAATGATATTTCTAGTTCTAGATCCTTGAGGAGTCTTCCACAATGGTTGAAGCAGTTTACAGTCCCACCAACAGTTTAAAAGTGTTCCTATTTCTCCACATCCTCTCCAGCACCTGTTGTTTCCTGACTTTTTTGTTTGTTTGTTTGTTTTTTGAGATGGAGTCTCATTCTGTCACCCAGGCTGGAGTGCAGTGACACGATCTTGGCTCACTGCAACCTCCGCCTCCCAGGTTCACGCGATTCTCCTGCTTCAGCCTCCTGAGTAGCTGGGATTACAGGCGCCCGCCACCACACCCGGCTAATTTTTTGTGTATTTTTAGTAGAGACAGGATTTCACTATGTTGACCAGACTGGTCTCGAACTCCTGACCTCGTGATCTGCCTGCCTCGGCCTCCCAAAGTGCTGGGATTACAGGCGTGAGCCACTATGCCTGGCCGTTTCCTGACTTTTTAATGATCGCCATTCTAACTGGTGTGAGATGATATCTCATTGTGGTTTTGATTTCCATTTCTCTGATGGCGAGTGATGATGAGCATTTTTTCATGTGTCTGTTGGCTGCATAAATGTCTTCTTTTGAGAAGTGTCTGTTCATATCCTTTGTCCACTTTTTGATGGGGTTGTTTGATTTTTTCTTGTAAATTTGTTTAAGTTCTTTGTAGATTCTGGATATTAGCCCTTTGTCAGATGGGTAGATTGCAAAAATTTTCTCCCATTCTGTAGGTTGCCTGTTCACTCTGATAGTAGTTTCTTTTGCTGTGCAGAAGCTCTTTAGTTTAATTAGATCCCATTTGTCAATTTTGCCTTTTGTTCCCATTGCTTTTAGTGTTTTAGACTGGACAGGTAATTTAATAAAGGTCTTGGTGGTTCTCAGTGGAAAGCTGAGTTGCCCTCATCACCCATCCTGGAGGTGGGGGTCAAGGTGGGTAAAGGTGGTACAGGCAGGTTGCACGGGAGTTCAGGGTTAGGAGGATTGAGGGAGCATTGGGATGTGCCGTGGGATTACTGACTGCCATAATGACTTGAGAACAAGGGAAGGGAGCTGAATGTCCTACCTTAAATATAATGCTCATTATAAAGAGCATTATAAAGCATTTTGTCTTGACTAAAATGCTAATAGCACCCCTGGAGAGAAACATTGGAAGGGAAATCAGTAATTAGCATGACTCTTCTAGTGCCTCCTCTAAAATACCAATTAAGTCTTTACAGGGAGTTGACGGCAGTGACCACAAGAATGTCTGCTCTGGGAAGTAGAGATGAAGGAGGATGCCAGGTTTCTGATGTGTCAGCTCTGCTGGTGGTAAACTGCATATTGTCTTATGAAGCATAACGAGCCTGAAGGGCACTGCTGGCCGGACACAGAGCTGGGCAATGGTGCACTATAAAAAGCATGCCCATGGAAAGGAACATAACTCTCCTTTTATTTCTTTATATGTCTAAATGAAGACACAACTGGAACACAAAAACTACACATCAGTCCATCATAGGAGAAACTATTTTAGAATAGAGCAGTGGTTCTCAAAGTGTGGTCCCTAATTAGCATCACCTGGGAACTTGTTAGATATGCAGATTATTGGGTCCTACCCCAGACCTGCTGAATCAGAAACTCTGGGTGTGAGGCTGAGCAACTTGTGTATTGACAAGTCCTCCAGGTGACTCTGATGCAGGCTCAAGGCTGAGAACCACTGGTCTAGAAAGTCTGGGGCTCAATATGGCAATCAGTCACAAGAGATTTTAGAAATCCTGCTTCATCCCTGTGTAGAGTTTCTATCAGGCTCAGAGAGGGAGGGGAATATTTCAATATGTCTATGGCAAGCAACTGATCAGGGGTGGAACACCGGAAGACAGAAGACCCCAGGGATGAGAAATAAGGACAAAGAGTAAATTATCAAGGGTCAATCTGAGCCTCGAGTTTGATTAACCATCCTAGAAGAGTTTGTTTTAATTTAACTTGTATTTCTGTTTGAATAGCAAATACAGTTATATGATTAGAAATAGCGCTGGGGCTCAGAAAACAATACCCCAAACTGAAGGCTTCAGAAGCAAAAGTTTCTCTCCAACCTTCTCCTTCCCTCCTGTCTCTGGCCACTCATTCTACTCCAAGAACACTAGAATCCCTCTTCCCCAAGGCAGGTTATAGAAACCAGAACCCCTTTTCCTTAACGCCAGCCATGAAACCTAAAAGTATTACTCTAACTTCTCCCTATGGCCTTTCTGTGTAAAAACTGGCCATAAAGAAATTACCTGACCACCTTGTTTGATTGTAGGTCATAAGAGCCCCATTCCAGAGAGAGTCTTGCCCCATCAGAAGGAAGGAATGCTGCACAGAGAGGAGGAATACAAACAGAAAGGCCTTGCTGAGTTTCCCTACTCAGTCTATTAGCATTAGATTATATACCCTTTTTGTCCAATCATATTTTTACACAGTTGTCCACAGTTTGTTGAACCTAAGCATAAAAATGAACAGTTTCCTTTGTATCTTTGGGTCTTCATTCTGAAGGCTCCCATGTCATGAAAAACTATGATGAAATAAATTTTTGTGCCTTTTCTACTATTAATCCACCTTTTGTCATTTGGTGTTTGGTGAACCTTCAGAGCGCAAAGGAGAAGTTTTCCCTTGCCTCTTCAACTGAAAAGATACAAAAGTATACAGTGAAATGTCTTTCACCCACACCTGCTTCTAGGTACCCAGCTCCTAGGTACCCAGCACCAACTTCTCTTCCCTTCCAGAATCAGCCATGTAATCAACATCTTCTAGAGATATGTTTTGAAAATACATGCATATTTTTATACCCACTTTCTCTTAAATACAAATAATAACATATTATACACACTCTTCTACACCTTGCTTTATTTCACTTAATATATTTTGGAGGTTATTCCATACCAGAAACATCAAGAAACAGTTACAAGTGTTCTGAGTGTCTGGAAACATACAACACTCCAGGGCATGGGTATCTTTCCTGCAGATAAGGAGTACCTGCTAGGCTACCACATGATGTTTGTGGATTTCTTAGTGAACCTGCTGTAGGGAAGCTGTACTAAAATTCTCAGTTTGGAGAACTCTCCGCAGGCCTACTTGTATTTTGGGGTTTTGTTTGTTTGTTTGTTTTTGTTTTTGTTTTGAGACAGAGTCTCGCTCTGTTGCCCAGGCTGGAGTGCAGGGGTGCGATCTCTGCTCACTGCAAGCTCCGCCTCCCGGGTTCACACCATTCTCCTGCCTCAGCCTCCCGTGTAGCTGGAACTACAGGCGCCCGCCACCACGCCCGGCTAATTTTTTTTTTTTTTTTTTGTATCTTTAGTACAGACAGGGTTTCACCCTGTTAGCCAGGATGGTCTCGATCTCCTGACCTCGTGATCTGCCCGTCTCGGCCTCCCAAAGTGCTGGGATTACAGACATGAGCCACTGCACCTGGCTCTATTTTGTTTTATAACAGAAGGAGGTAATATGGAAACTCTCAGCCAGGTCATTAAAATTCAACAGTATCACTACGAGATAACACTAGCACCTGGTGGGTCAGGTGTCCAAAGACACACAGTAGAGAGGAGTTTGACCACTAGGTAGAACTCAAAGCATCAGGATGACTTGGAACTTTTAAAATTTATAAGACTAATAACTGTAAATTACAAAACACAGGGAAAGATAAAGACATGGACTAATTAAGAACACTTACTACTTATTAGTCATTTTCCAACACTTAGAATCAAATATGTAACATGGGACAAAATAATAATCCCTATCCTTCCACCAGCTTCAGTCATAGTAACATTAATTTTTATTTTTTTGAGATGGAGTTTCGCTCTTGTTGCCCAGGCTGGAGTGCAATGGTGTGATCTTGGCTCACTGCAGCCTCCACCTCCCGGGTTCAAGCAATTCTCCTGCCTCAGCCTCCTGAGTAGCTGGGTTACAGGCATGCACCACCATGCCTGGCTAATTTTGTACTTTTAGTAGAGACAGGGTTTCATCCTGTTGGTCAGGCTGGTCTCGAACTGCTTACCTCAGGTGATCCACCCACCTTGGCCTCCCAAAGTGCTGGGATTACAGGTGTGAGCCACTGCACCCAGCCTGTAACATTTCCTTCAGAATTATTTTTGTTCTATACACCCTTCAGCACCATCAGTAAGATGTCTTGTTCCTCCCTGATTCTTAGCAGAGTTTTATCAATGTAGCCCTTGAACATAAAATATGAAGTTGATATATATATAAAAATATATAATATATGCTCTATTCAGATATAATTCATATACCATAAAATTTAAAGTGTTCAAATGAATGCTTTTTAAGTATAGTCAGAGTTGTGCATCACCTCATGAATTTAGTGCACTTGCATCACCTGTAAAAGAAATGCCATACCTATTCACAGTCACTCCCCATAATCTACCCCAAGGTTCCCCAACTCTAGGCAACCAATAGTCTACGTTCTGTTTCTATGGATTAAGGATGCCTTCAACAGGCTCACAAGCACACTCAACACAACTGGAGAAACAAAATCAGTGATTTTGAAGATGAGTCAATAGAAATTATCCAAACTAAAACACAAAGAAATAAAATAGTAGGGGGAAGAAAAGAAAATAAAGAATCTAAAAGCTATGGAATAATATCAAGTGGTCTACTATGCATATAATTGGAATCTCAGAAAGAGAAGAAATAGAGGATGAGTCAGAAGAAATACTTACATAATGATTAAGCATTTTCCAAAAATAATGAAAGATATCAAACTACAAGAATCTCAGAGAACTCCAAGCAGTATAAATACAAACAAAAACAACCAAACACATCTAGGCATATAATCTTCAAAGTGGCTGAAAATCAAAGGGAAAGAAACAATCTTAAAGACCGATAGGGTGAGGGAATACATGAAAGCATACTTCTCATCTGAAAAAGTGCAAACCAAAAAAACAACAAAGGAAATCTTAAACGTACTGAAAGAAAGAACCCTGTCAATCCAGAATTCCATACTCCTGAAAATATTTCTCAAAAATAAAAGAAAAATACAGACTTTGGAAACTAAATGAAAAGCTGAGAGAATTCATTATTAAGAAACTTGCACGATAAGAACTAGTAAAGAAACTTCTTCAGGTAGAAGGGATATGTCAGACCGAACTTGAATCCAAACAAATAAACTAAGATCTCCAGAAATGGTTAAAATGAAGGTAAATATAAAAGATATTTTAAAAAATGTTTAATTGCTCTAAAAGATGATTGACTTTTTAAAGTAAAAATAGTAGTAATGTACTATGGGTTTATAGGATAGGTAAAAGAAAAATGAATAACAACAACAGCACAAGAGTTGAGAAGGAAGAACTTGGAGTATAATATTCTAAGGCTTTTATACTATACGTGAAGTGATGTAATTAGAAGGTAGACTGTGATGAAAGATATATGTTGTAAACACTAGAGCACACATTACATTTTTAAAAAGAAGTAAAATAATAAGCCAATAGTGAGATAAAATGAAATAATAAAAATTCTCAGCTGGATGTGGTGGCTTATGCCTATAATCCCAGCTCTTTGGGAGGCTGAGGCAGGCAGATCAATTAAGGTTTGAGACCAGCTTGGCCAACATGGTGAAACCCCATCTCTACCAAAAATACAAAAATTAGTCGGGCATGGTGGGTGCCTGTAGTCCCAGCTACTTGGGAGGCTGAGACAGGAGAATTGCTTGAACTTGGGAGGTGGAGGTTGCAGTGAGCAAGATCGTGCCACTGCACTCCAGCCTGGGCAACAGAGCAAGACTCCACCTCAAACAAAACAAAACAAAACAAACAAACAAACAAAAATCTCAATAAATACAAAGGCAAGCAGAAAAAGAGGATTAAAGGGACAAGAAAAAGACAAAACAAAAAATATTGATGGTAGTTTTAATCCAATCATATCAATAATTGCATTAATAATTATAAATGGCCTAACTACATGAATTAAAGATTGTTAGACTGTATAAAAAAGTAAGACCCAATTATATGCTTTCCACAAAAAAAAGCTCACCTTGAAAATAAAGACAGAAATGGGTTAAAAATAAAACAATGGAAAAAGACATACATGTAAGCACTAATCAAAAGAAAACTGAAATGGCTATATTAATATCAGACAAAGTAGATTTCAGGAAAAGGAATATTACCAGGGATAAAGAGAGTAATTTCATAACGATAAAAGGATCAATTCACTGAGGAAATGTAACACTCCTAAATGTGTACACATCTAACACAGGGTTCCAAAATACATTATCCAAAAAGTCTTAGGCCTGAAAGGTGAACTAGGAAAATCCACAATTGTAGTTAGAGATTTCAACACTCCTCTCTCAGTAATTGATAAAACAAGCACACAGAAAATAAGTAAGGATTTAGAAAAGCTGAACACCACTGTCAACCAACTTGACCAAATTGACACTCAACCCAACAAATGCAAAATACACATTGTTTTCAAAAGCATATGAAAGATTTATCAAGATAGACCATATTCTGGGCTACTAAGCAAACCTGAATCAAATTAAAAGAAGTGAAAGCACATAGAAATATTCTCTGATTGTTATGAAATTAAACTAAAACTTAGTAACAGGAAGGTATCTAACAAATTCCTAAAATGCCTGCAGATTAACACATTTCTAAATAACTCACAGTTCAAAAAAGAAGCCACAAGGAATATTAGAAAAATTTCAAATGGAATGGACATAAAAAAACACAATATGTGAAATTTGGGGGGATGCAGGAAAAGGTCAGAAGAAAATGTATAGCATTAAGTACTTATATTAGTAAAGAAGGAAGGTCTTAACTCAGTGATCTAAGCTTCTACTTTGGGATAAACTAGAAAAATAACAAATTAAAACTAAATTTCTCAGAAAGAAGGAAATAATAGAGATAAAAGCAGAAATCAATAACAATGAAAAGAAATAAAGAAAATCAATGAAGCCAAAAGTTTGGTTTTTGGAAAGATCAATAAAATTGGTAAGCCTACAGTCAGGCTGATCATGAAAAAAGAAAGATGGTACAAAAATAAATCTCAGGAATAAAATAGAGAACATTACTACAAATCCTACAGACATTATATATACATATATATTTAGAACTATATATATTAGAATCTATATATATAGAACAACTCTCTCTACATATATATATAAAACAAGTCTATGTCATAATATAAAAACTTGACAACTTAGATAAAATACACAAACTCATTGAAAGACACAAACTACCAAAATTCCCACAAGAAGAAACAGAGAACCTCAATTAAAGAAATTTTATGAGACCAACATTACTTGATATGAAAGTAAGATAAAGACATATAAAAAAGAAAACCATGGACCCATATTCTTCATGAATATAAACACAAAAATCCTCAACAAAATATTGGCAAATCAAATTCAGCAATATATTTTTTAAACATATATTATTATTCTGTGTGGTTTATCCTGAAAATGTAAGACTGGTTCAACAACTGAAAATCAGTGTAATTTACAGTACCAACTTAGTAACAAAGAAAAAAATTACATAATCATTTTATTACACACTTAAAAATCAGACAAAATTCCATTTTCATTCATGGTTCTGAGCAACTGCTTTAGTCTGAATGCAAAAAACTGCGATTCCTTGTTTTAAAAAGGCACAAGTTTCTTGGGGATCCAGAAGTCCTCTTATGAGACAGGTCTCAGGTAATGTTAGAAGATGGAGTATGAAGAAACAGATACATAGTGGAGACTTCAAACATATAATGAAATTATATTCATGATATGCTGTTCCAGAAAGGGCTTGTTACATATAGGCAGAATTTCTACTGAGTAAAAGAGGAGCTTCATAGTACCAGACCTCTGGACAAAGGCAGCAGCTTCATATTTCAGGTGGTAGATTCTTAAAACCACACATCTTCAAAAGGTCCTGGACAACTATCTGTGAAGGATGCTATAAAAGGTCTCCTATCTTAGATGGGAATATAGAATTGATGAATTAAAAGTTCTTCCTAGTACTATAAAATAGTAGAGATAGAAAATCCAGTTGGCCTAACTAATGTTTATTAAGAGCTTGGTAAGGAAGTATGAGATTAATCTGTATTTTAAAAATCATATTGCCTATCTTTACATAGTTTACACTAATAATTTAGTAGAGATGTATATTTCTATTGAATACTATGTAAAAATATTTTTCTGTATATCCCTTTCTCCCTGCTTCTCACTCTAAAGAAGCTGATAAGTGATAGTTTAGTCCTTGCCTCATTAATACCTTCAACCACTCATTTTCTGTCAGTTCCTTTTTTTCTGTCTTCAGACATCCTCTCTTAAAAATACCAACAATTAGACCTACTGCCTTTTCCAGCTACCATCCTATTTCTAGTCTTTCTTTCCACTCATATGTTTTCAATGAGTCATCAACACCTCCTGCCACAATTTCCTTTCCACCCACTCCCTCTTTAACCCCCTACAATCAGTCCAGTTCTTTTATACACCACCTACAAAGTCAGAATGCTAGGGTTTAGAGAGGCTGAGAGTGTCAGGAAGATGTAACATTTGTACCCAAGGAGCTAATCAGACAAAATCTACTTAAATCATCTAAATATCCACTAGGAAGAGACTAGAGACAGGGGTTAAAAAAGATAACTAACATTTATTAGATGTCTTCTGGTATACTGTTGTGTTAGGTTATCTCCCATCATGGCCATCAGCAATTAATCCATCCATGTATACTCAAGTCTCTCTAACTCCAACTTTATCAGAAATCACAATAAATATAAATGAACTAAATTCACCCATTAAAAGACAGATAATATTATTATACAACATTATATACAATATCTATCTATATCTGTAGCTATATATTCTGCTTATATACTATTCATAAGATGAACCTAGAAAACACAAAGGCATTGAGAATAATAAATGAAAAAATAAGTTAGACAAAAACTAACCATGAAAGAGTTGGAATAACTAAATTAATATCAGACAAAATAGACTTTAGTGTAATTGATCAGAAAGAGAATCACTACATAATAAAAACAGGAGTGAGATAAAGATGTAGCGAATATCCCTGGCATCATCAGTTTTAGAAATGGGAGTCTAGTAACTATCTCCAATATAACGGCTCAGAATCAGGCCAATTCTGCTCAATTTAATTCAACTCACAATTATTTGTGTGAAAACTCCCAAATTTGTCACCATGGGCAAAAAAGCTTAATCTAATAGACATATATAGAACCCTATGCTTGATAATTACAAAATACGCATTACTCTTTTCAAACACATAGAAAATATTTTCAAAAATTAAACTGCAAAAGGCTATAATGCAAGTCTCAACAAATTCCAAAGAATCATATAATCAACAACAAAAAACAAGATCAACTTGTCTATTCACTTCCTCTGCCAATATCTTATCTCTCTGAAACTGCCTTATTTATTTGTACTTCTCTTTTGACATTGTTCATAGACATTGTGTCCATTTATTCAACATATTTGTATTAAATACTCATATACCAGTCACTATTCTAAGCATAGGGGATACATTAATGAACAAAGCAAAATAGACAAAGGTCTCTCCTTTGAGGTGTATACATTTCTAGTGTCACTTCTATCACTAGACTGCAAGTGCCCTAAGGCAGGACTATGTCTAATCCAGATTTGGCTGGCTCCCAATGTGCTGCTGGGCCAGATACTATGTTGGATCTCACAAGGTACAGAACCTACACTCTGATATTGAAGACAGGGCTTGCTGAGGCTTAAGGTATGATATTCGGATAGTATGGAATACAGCTTATCAGGCAGGGACCTGGAAGCAGGAGGAGTAACAGAATCTATGCACCCCTTACAACTCCCCTATCAGTAATTCAATAGCTCAAGTCTCATCTGTCCATGGGTCAAAGCAAACCAAAGTCTAAACCATGTTGTCAAAGCAGAGATGCAGAAGACCAGATGTCAAAAATACTGGAAACAATGAAATCAGACAGATCAGGAGAAATAATCATATCTTTTAACATGTCCTTGCAAATTGGAGTGCAGTTTAAAGAGGCCAGATAAGCCAGGTGACTAGTGACCATGTCTCACATGTCTGTCTGGTTGTAAGGGCCCTTTCATCCTTCCTCTATGAGATAAGAATGAACATCCAGGCCTAAGAGCATCCAAGCTAGGGAGCAGGACAAGGAGACTATATATGTAGCTTGCTGCAAACAGATTTATGTTCTAATAGGAATAGGGGTAAGGTGGCTGGCTTTACAGAAAACTCCGCTACATTCCAGAATGGCAAGTTAACAGCCAGCATAACGAAGAAAGAAAAGGGCCTGAAAAAGAGAGATGCCTCCAACTTCTGACATAGGTTTAAAAGGAGACTGGTTCCTTCTGCAGAGACACATCCCTTTCCAAAGGCCATATCAGTCCAGAGAGAAAGACCAAAACAAAAGCCCCACAGCAAGAAACAGGAAGGAAGGGGAACTATTCAAATTCCCTGCCCGTCTTCTCCATAGCACACAATAGCTGGGACCTCTACTGGGGCATCACAGCTGCAAAGGAATCCCTCTGACATGGTGTTTTCTGTTTTTTAAGCCTCTGTTTGGGAGCACTGTCACTATGGTGACAAGGCTGGGATGCTTCTGCTCTAAGTGAGAGGGCTTATCCCTTCAAATATGCTTCTTGAGTCAGCAACAAAGGAACTCACTGAACCTCAACTAATCTCATATTCTCCTTGGAGACCTCTCTCAAAAGGCACTTTCCCTCCTTGCTCCCACAAACCTTCTAGGTTTACGTTCTGTGTTCAGCCAACAACCACACTGACATAATGATTGAGTTTACTCACACACCATATCTCGACCAAGCTCTGAGGTGTCTTCTTTAGTCACATAAGCCTCTCCCATACCTATTAAACAGAGACAAAGCAAGGATCTTGGTTTAGGGGAGGCCTCCCCAAGAAGGCTAGTGGACATGGGCCCCCAAGCTAGGATGGAATACAGGAATGAGGGGTGGGAGGAGCAGGAAGCCAACTTGCATAACTTTCTTTTCCAGTGGGAGGAATCCATGGTGTCATGTAGCCCTGGCAGGCCTGATCCTCACCCCCGGATCTGTCCTCAACCTGTCCTAGGCTGGCTGTTCTGTCTTGGCTCAGGTTCCACATCATTCCCAGCCACAGCTCTTCCAAGAGTAAAAGTTGGCTCTGGGGAATACATCCTCCCTGCCTTCAGAGGGGTCTTCCTTAGCCATGAGTTCTTAGAATCCTAAAATATAGGCCTACTTCTTGTTAGTTTTATTACTTTGGGGAAATCATTTAACCTTTCTAAGCCTGTTACCTCATCTGTAAGATAGGAGCAATTGACCTCTCCAGAGGGTTGTGATAAAGACTGAGGGGCAGGCATACATTCTACAACTCTTAGTTCTCTCTGCACCCAGCCCACTCTTCCCTCAGAAGCAGACAGTATCTAATCCTAAGAAGGTCTGTAAGCAAAGAGACAAAAAGATGCACCGACCTCACCTTGATAGCTCCAGCTCTAGTGTCTTCTGTCACCATTTCTGGGTTATATATAACTCTTCTCCTCAGTTGTTTTTTTTTTTTTTAAAGACAGGATCTTGCTATGTTGCCCAAGCTAGCATTCAGTGGCTATTCACAGGTACAATCATAGTGTACTATAGCCTTGAACTCCTGGCCTCAAGCAATCCTCCTGCCTCAGCCACCTAGGTAGCTGGCACTGCAGGTGTGAGCCACCGTGCCTGACCTCTCCACTAGTTTTCAAAGCAAACAAACAAATAAGAGAGGGTATTCAGTCTCTTTTACCTTTATTATAAGAGACAATGAGGTGAGAGCAAAGATAATCCTAGGAAGCAAACTTCTGGGTTCTAGTCCTTTTTGCTCACTGAGTTTCTCAGCCTGTACTCCAGAGGACTCACCTCCCTGTGGAAAGGGGCTGCACAGGGCACTCTGTTAGGGTCCATTCCAACTCTAAGATCTCTGGGTCTTAGGTGAGTACCAAATGACCTATGAAATTAGAATAAAGAAGACTTTGCAAAAAGACTGATTGTGCCCTCTAGGAGTGTTCTAAAACAGGGCAGATGAGACATGCAGGACACAAAGACTAGAAGCATCATTTATACCCAGGAAACATTGACCACAAGGACGTGTCAGGAGTCCATCCACCTCAGGGACAGAGTTCAAGTTTGACAATGCTGGGGAAATAGACATGAGAGCCTTTTGGGTTTTTGTTTTGTTTTGTTTGAGACAAGGTCTCACTCTGTTGCTCAGGTTGGAGTGCAGTGGTGCAATCACAGCTCACTGCAGCCTCAAACTCCTGGGCTCAAGCAATCCATCTGCCTCAGCTTCCCAAGCAGCTAGGACTACAGGTGCACACCACCATGTCCAGCTATATTTTTTATTTTTTTAGAGACAGGGTCTTGCTCTGTTGACCAGGCTGGAGTACACTGGCCATCATAGCTAATTGCAGCCTCAAATTCCTGGACTCAAGCAATCCACCCATGTCAGCCTCCCAAATAGCTAGGACTACAGCCACACACTTCTATGCCCAGCTAATTCAAGCCATTAAAAAAATCCACCCCTCTCCCCACTGTTTAAAATAAATGTTTTATTTGGGAATAACATTATATTCTTAGAAAAGTTTCAAACATGATACAGAATCCCTGGTACTCTTCACTCAGTTTCCCCTAATGTTAATCTATTACATTACCATGGTATATTTTTCAGAACTAAGAAATCAGACTTTATTTGGATTTCAGCAGTTTTTCAACTGATGTTATTTTTATGTTCCAGGATCCAATCCAAGATACCTCATTGCATTTAGGATAAAGCACTTTTTAATGGTGAAAGATTTCTATCATAGCAACAAAACAGATTCTTGATTAAAAGAATATCAGGTACATTTGTGGCTCTTTGGGAACCCTTTCTTCCCATTTCCATGTCTTTTCCTCCCTTAGGAACCATTATAAACTCATTGTTTTATCATTCCCAGACATGTTTGTGTGAATGCACAGAAAGACAGTATAAGCACAAACACTGTATATATAGTGTTGTTTTCCACGCTTTAAAACTCATATAAACACTATTCTTTTCATATCGTTCTGTAACTTGCTTCTTTCACTCAATGTTGTTTTTGAGATTGATCTCTTAAGAAATGTAACTATAGTTCCTTTACTGCTGTATATAGTATGTATAATATTTCATTCATTTTCCTACTGGTGGAAATTTAGACCATTTCCCTATTTTTTTTTTTTTTTTTTTTTTTTTGCTGCAGTGAACACTTTAATATTAAACATCTACTCAGGTACACAAGAAAAGATTCTCCATCTAGGACTGAAATTCCTGGGTATAAAGCGTATAACCAAATTGTTTCCTAAATCTGTAGTACTATCCTTCCAGCAGTGTAGGAGTCTGTCATTCCATATCCTCATCCATACTAAGAAGTATATTTAACTTATGAATTAATTTGTGGAGAACTGGCACCTTTATAATGAATCTTCCAGTTCATCAATATAGCCCTTTTCTCCATTTATGAAGGATCTCTTTTTTTTTCTTTCAACAACTGTAATTTTCTTCAAAAACATTCTTGTGTACTTTTTGGTTAGGTGTACTCCTGGGTATATTATGGCTTTTGTTACTGCTGATAATAGGATCCTTTATCTATTAATTTTTCTAATTGGTTATTCCTGGTAAATAGGACTTCAATACGTTGATATTGTGCTTATGGAAGTTGGAACTCTTACATTATACAGTTGGTTCTCTATATCCATGGGTTCTGCACCCATGGCTTCAACCATCTGCAAATCCAAAATATTAAAAAAAAAAAACTAATAAAAATAACAATACAACAACAAAAAAATTACAAATAATAAAATATAGTATAACAACTATTTACATAACCTTTACATAGTATTGGGTATTACATATAATCTAAAGATGATTTACAGTATACAGTAGGATACATGTAGACTACATGCAAATACTAAACCATTTTATACAAGGGACTTAAACATCCACAGATTTTGACACCCAAGGGAGGTCCTGGAACCAATCTCCCATGGATAGTGAGGGATGACTGTATTTTCCACTTAAAAATCCCGAGAGAATCCCCTGTTGGTATGCAAGCAAGAACATTTTAATCTTTATTTTCAATATTCACATTTTTCTTGTCCTATTGCATTGGCTAGAACCTCCTGTACAATGCTGAATATAGTGATAAAGGGTATTCTTGTCTTTTTTATGACTTTATTGAAAGCGAGCCTAGTGTTACTGTGTATTGTTCAGGATTGTTTTTTGCTGTATTATTTTGATAGATGTTCTTATCAGGTTAAGGAAGTTTTCTTCTATTCTTAGTTTTCTGAGAAGTTTCCCTCAATTGTGAATGAGTGCTAAGTTCTGACTAACATTTTTTCTGTATGTAATAGATTATAGGCATTATTAATCTGTTAATATGCTTTATAACATTAATATATTTTCTAATGTTGAATCATCTTTACATTCTTTTCACAAACTCTACTTAATCAGAATGTAAATATTTGGAATAGATTTGCAAATATTTCATAAGCATTTATGTTTATTAAAAAAAACTGGTCCGGCCGGGCGCGGTGGCTCAAGCCTGTAATCCCAGCACTTTGGGAGGCCGAGACGGGCGGATCACGAGATCAGGAGATCGAGACCATCCTGGCTAACACGGTGAAACCCCGTCTCTACTACAAAAATACAAAAAAACTAGCCGGGCGAGGTGGCGGGCGCCTGTAGTCCCAGCTACTCGGGAGGCTGAGGCAGGAGAATGGCGTGAACCCGGGAGGCGGAGCTTGCAGTGAGCTGAGATCCGGCCACTGCACTCCAGCCTGGGCGACAGAGCGAGACTCCGTCTCAAAAAAAAAAAAAAACAAAAAACAAAAACAAAAACAAAAACAAAAACTGGTCCATAATTTTCCTTTCTTGTATTCTTCTTATTTGGATATTCAGGTTATACTATCATTATAAAAAAACGACAGCTTTTCCTCAGTTTCTATTCTCTTAGACAGTTTGCACAATATTAGGATTATTTACTTCCTGGAGTTGTACATGCAAAAAATAATTTAAGCCTTATATTTTTGGGAGAAGAAGTCTCTTGACTATCAGTTTAAATTCTTTATAATTGTTATTTTACTGCAGTTTTCTGTATCTGTTGAAGTAGTTATGGCAAATTATATTTGCCTAGAAAATTACCCATGTCTTCTCCTAATCCAAATTTTAACATAAAAATTTTCAGAGTATAGGTTTTTTTTTTTTGTTTTTTTTTTTGTTTTTTTTTTGAGACGGAGTCTCACTTTGTCGCCCAGGCTGGAGTGCAGTGGCCGGATCTCAGCTCACTGCAAGCTCCGCCTCCCGGGTTTACGCCATTCTCCTGCCTCAGCCTCCCGAGTAGCTGGGACTACAGGCGCCCACCACCTCGCCCGGCTAGTTTTTTGTATTTTTAGTAGAGACGGGGTTTCACCATATTAGCCAGGATGGTCTTGATCTCCTGACCTCGTGATCCGCCCGTCTCGGCCTCCCAAAGTGCTGGGATTACAGGCTTGAGCCACCGCACCCGGCCCAGAGTATAGGTTTTTGATTTTTATTATCAATTTCATATCAGGAGTTATATTTCCATTTCATTCAAAATATTATTTGTGGATCTTATTTTGAAAAAAAAAAAGCCTTATTAGGGTTTTATCTATATCACTTTTTTAATCCGCCAAATGATTTTCTATTTCATTTCATTTGTCTTCCTTTATTTCCTTCTTTCTACTTTTCCAAAGGTTTATTTAGGATTTTTTTCTAGCTTCTTGAGTGGGATATATGTAGTAGACAACAATAATTGCCTACACAATATTTATAATATTCTCCCTTGTTCCATACTAACACACCCTTATTCGGTTTGGGAAGGCAATATGCCATGCTAAAAAACAAACTATACTTCCCTGGCTTCCTTGCAGCTAGGAACTGCCAAATGACACAGTTCTAACCAATGACACATAAGTGGAAGTTATTGCATAGGGCTTCCAAGAAAGTGCTCTAATTAAAGGTAGCCAACTCACTTGGCAAATGCCTCTTTCAAAACCTGTCCTTTCTCCATCATGCTTGGAATATCAATACAAAACTGGAAGTAAAGCAGCCATTTTGCAACCATGAGGCAGCAAGCATGAGTATGAAAACTATGTTTACATGAGTGGATGTTAGAAGAGCCCAGGATCCTGATGGCATAATGGAGAATCCATACTTGCCTTGGACTACCTCCAAACTTCCTGTTATATGACAAATGTTAAACCCCTAGGTCATTTAAGCCATGGTCATTTAGATTATCATTTATACATAGCCAAATAAAATTTATAGTAATACCTATTCAATAGGTTACTCTTTTCTTTTTGGTAGGAAGTAGAGGCAGATGGTGTCTCGCTCTGTCGCCCAAGCTGGAGTTCAGCAGCATGATCACAGCTCACTGCAGTCTCAGCCTCCCAGGCTCAAGATATCCTCCTACCTCAGCCTACTGAGTAGCTGCAACTACAGGCCCGCGCCACAACACCTGGCTAATTTTTGTATTTTTTGTGGAGATGGGGTTTCGCCATGTTGTTCAGGCTGGTCTCAAATTTCTGAGCTCAAGTGATCCATACCTTGGCCTCCTAAAGTGCTTGGATTATAGCCATGATTCACCATGCCTGACCTCAACTTATTTTTCATATTTTAAATGTTTCATAAATGCATTTAAGGCCATAAATTTTCCTCAAAGAATAGCTTTAGTTGCATGTAGTATGAGATCAGTTGTGCTGGTCGAGATCAGAAATACCATCTAGCCAACCCAAAGAATTGTGATATAAATAAAATAGCTATGGTTTAAGTCTCTAAATTTTGGGGTGGTTTGTTATGCAGTAAAAGCTAGCTGATACAGCAGTTAGTTTCCAATGTGGGGTGGTGCCATAAGAAAAACTATAACATGTGGTACTGGCTTTGAAATAGTGGCTTTTCTAGTGGCAAGAAAAGCAGTAAGAAAACAGTTTGCAATGGCTGGAGAAATGGAAAAGAAACTGCTATAGCAGGCTGGCAAAATGATGGCTTGTTTTGGGTTGAGACAGCACAACTGGTAAAACTAAAGCTTGCAGTAACTTAAGAGATTTTCAAAAAGAAAAGACCCTAATGAACTCCTAGTTGCAGCTAAGTAGATCTCCAGACAGAATTTCAAAAGTGTCATTTAGGAGCTCTTAACTGCATATGCTAAAGTATGGCAAGACAAAGGTGAGCTAAACAAGGAAATGTTCTGTTTGCAACCAGAATTTAGATGGAATATAGAAGGTCCAGGATTTGTGGTGTTTGAAAATAAAACTGACCCTCATCGCCAGTCTCCCCATATTTGACAACCTTTGAGTAAAATATTCTCATAGTAAAAGGAGGCCTTAAAAGAGCAAATTAAGAGTTGGGTTGTATGACCATTTGTTAAGGCCTCTGAAGGATTTAAGAAAGAAAGCCTAGCACACCTTAGCTTGTCAAAAAAGTTCCTAAGAATCTTAAGGGCCTGACAGAAGCTTAATCCCAAATCACTGAATAACTCTAGGGAAAAGAAACAACAATTGTGGGTATAGTTTTTATACAATGAGTTGGGCTATAGCCTATTACATAGAAAGCCCACAATATTTTAAAGAAAATCATCCCAACAAAGCACTATCAGCTTGGACTACAAGGGACTAAAAATGATTAAGCCGCAAAGAGATCTCTGGGCCCTCAACTATCTATGGGCAGGAAGACAGATGAGAAAGGGACTCAGCTGTACTATGTCTTATGGAAAAGGAAAGGCTTTTTAAGGGGGAGAACCAAGATATTACAGAATAGAGTCAAGAGCCTCGGAGAACAACAAACTGGGAAGACACCCCAGAGGGCAGAAGGAATGGCCCTAGATTAGATGACCCGACAACATTTGCCCCAGGGGAATTTTGATTTGTTATGAACCAGTAACTGCTATGTCCCTTTTGTTTTTCTCCTTTTTGAAGAGAAATGTCTATTCAAGTTATCCTGCCCCAGTCTCACCACTGTATGATGGAGGAGTAGGGAGCAGGTGACTTGTTATTTTAAATTCTGGATCAAGAGCTGCCATATCCAAGGAGCTGCAGCTGAGGACCCTCTTTCATATCTGAATGTGATAAGATCATGAGATCACAGACTTCCAACCTGATGCTATAAATAAGACAGAGAGCCTAGGATGAGGATGAGCACATTTTGCATACATGAGAAATGTGGCCAAAGAGCAGACTCTGGTAGATTCCAAAAACACCCATAAATTATTTTCCTCCTCTCAAGATGTGGAGTTTATTTCTCTCCCCATTGAATCTGGGCTTGGCAATGTGACATGCTTTGACTAACAGGACATTAGCACATATAACATAAGCAGAGGCTTAAAAAGTTTTTGGACAGTAAGTCCTGCTCTCTTGCTGCATTTGGAAACCTGGGTCTACCACGTGAATACCCCAACGCAGCCTACTGGAAGATGAGAAGCAATTTGGAAGAGAACTAAGACATCCAAGGATCAGATAGTCAACTTCCAGACATGTGAGTGAGGCTATCCTAGATCATCTAGACAGTCACCAGCTGACCATAGAGGCATGATAGAGTCAAGATCTGCTGAGCTGGCCTAGATTTTAAAAACTGCCCAACCAGCCCAAAGAATTGGAAGCTAAATAAGACACTGTTTATTTGGGGCCACTGAGTTTAGTAATGTAGCCTAACCCTCTGGGTACAATTGATGACTATAGTTTTTTCTTAAAAAATCTATAATTATTATCTTCCTGACTCTGAATATGACTTTAACATTTTCCCCCAAAATAATCTGAACCATCTTGCTATTGTTGCCTAGTCTTCATTTTAATCGTTTTTAAAATCATACACACTTATGAATGTTTTGCATAGCTAACAAATAAATATAAATATATTTTATCAATTTCTATGTTTACCATTGCCTCCTACATTGTACATCTTTTCACATTGTTTAATTTTTTTCTTTCCAAAACACATCCTTTATGGGAACAACAGACACTGGTGACTCCAAAAGGAGGGGGAGGGGGCAAGGGCTGAAAAACCTCCTATTGGATACAGTGTTTACTATCTGTGGGTGATGGGATCAACAGAAGCCCAAACCTCAGCATCTCACAATGTATTCTTGTAACTTGCACGTGTACCCACCAAATCCAAAACAGAAATGGGAATTAAAAAGAAAAAAACACCCAAATATATCCTTTAATAGTTATTTTAGTGAGCATCTTTGTATTTATACTCTTGGTCTTTGTTTTGCTCTCATTCTCCTGGGATAGTTTAGGTATAGTATTTTAGGTTCAACACAGAAAAGTTACTCCTCTGTCTTCTTACCTCTCTTGTTGCTGATGAAACACCTGTCAGTCTGTTATTTATTTATACATAACTAGTATTTTTATTTTTGATCTTTAGGTTGTTCTTTTTTCTCTTTTCTGAAGAGGAAAAAAAAAGCAGTTTCTGCAGTTTCACTATGTCTAATTGTGGGTTAACTTTTGTTTAGCTTTCAAAGTATTAGGAGACACTTTTAATCTGAGAACTCATGTTGTTACTCAACTCTGGAAAATTATTAATCATTTATTTAAATATTGCTTCACTTCCATTCCCTTTTTAAGTCTCTTTCTGTAGCTTTTATTAAATAATGTTGAAGCCTGTCATTTACCTTCCATACCTTTAAACTGTTCTTTTCTGTTTTCTACATCTTTATATTTGTGCGCTGCAGCCACGCTAAAGTTTTCTGTACTGTTTTTCAATCTGTTAACTCATGCTTCAATGGTAACCAGTCTCCAGTGTATCCCATCTATTGCATCTTATTTCAATAACTACATTTTTCATTTATGTATGTTTTTATATATACCTGATCTCATTGTTTATTTATTTTTTTTTAAGAGATGAGGCCTCATCCTGTCACCCAGGCTGGAGCGCGAGCCTGTAGTTCTAGCTACTCAGGAGGTTGAGGTGGGAGGTTTGCTCAAGCCCAGGAGTTGGAGGCTACAGTGAGCTATGATTGTTCTACTCTGCTCTAGCCTTGGCGGTAGAGTGAGACCCTGTCCTTAAAAAAATACGAGAAATTAAGAAATAAAAACAAAATTAAAATTTTTAAAAATGAGGAGGAGATCATTTGTGAATGCCAACTATTCCTAACTGGTGCTTCAGAAGCATCGTCACTTTGCCAAAGCCTCTCACTCCAAAAGACAAGCACAGTAACCAAAGCAAATAGACCCCGATCCTGCTGTTTGCCACCACCACCACCTGCCCTAGAGATTTGAGACCTTCTCCTTTTACACCAAAGTTATCACTGATCAAGCCACCTAGAGCAGAGGACTTTGTCAGGAATTTTAAAGACTAATATAATCTTTTCCATTCATTCAAGTGTAAACATTTCAGGTAGAAAGAGTGAGACGACAGAGGAAACAGTGAATACTGAAATTTGTTTATATCTCAAAACTACAAGTCTATTTTTTCCAGAACAAAACTTTGTACACCGGGGCCTGGGCACCTGAGTCTCCAGTGTTTGTGATGTTATCCTTACTCAGTTACTGGGCATATAAAGGGACAACACCTAGTTTGGAATCAACAAATGGAGAACCTATGACACTTAAGTAGTTTTTCTTCCTCTTTACTTGGAAAGGAACCCTTGGTTGCCTGTGAGTATGGAAGGAAAAAGTTGGTCCCCAACTGGAACATTTTCCTCTTTAACACACCACTACAACCCTCTGGTTTGTGCATACACTGGGATCTGCCCAGAATTGGTCTCACCAGGGTACCAGGTTGAACGAGGCACATCAATCTCAATGCTAACCACCAGGGGTTATTTCATATGTGTGCCTCTTTTGGGTTTTGCTTTTGCCAAGTCAACCTTAACACAGCCAGTTTTCCATTTAACTATATTACCCATTCAAATATTTACTGAGTACCTCTTAATAACAACAGCCTTTATTTAATGGGGACCTTCTTTATGTATTACAGTGCATTTTATATATGCACCTAATCTTCACATCAGTTACTCATACAAACCGGGCAATGTTATCTTTATTTTTCAATATAGGAAACAGGCTCAGAGAAGTTCAGTGATTTCTCAAAGTGTTATACAGGTTGGACTTGAATTCAGATATGACTCCCAAACCCAAATTGTTTCCATATTGCAAACTGAGGACATCTGATCTTTGGTATAAAAAAAATTGTGTGTCACGGGCTATGGCCCTGACTAAGTTTTCAGTCCTGGGGCAAATCCAGCCTAATAGCCTACACTGGGCCTGTCACCCTGGCCTGTATATATTCATTTTCCCTTGCACTTCAACTCTCCCACTTGCACTCGGGGCCTACAGCCTGATGACTCTCAGCCACTGGCATAATGTAAACCAAAGGACAAAGGACTTTTGGGTACCCACTGGTATTGGATTCTGGGCCCTCTTCAGTGCCCTGAGGATTGGTAGTTTTCTTGCTGCTGCTCCTGCTACAGAGGCTCTGGGGAGCTATCTGCTTGTCAAGCTTATGTTTATCACTTGCAATAGTGCCCAGATCCTGTGGTATTGTCCTTGGCCCTGAAGATGGTACCACAGACAGAAAAATGCAGAGTGCAACTTGGGAGAACTGAGAGGTCTCCAGAGTGGGAGAGGTCTGGGGACTAAGGAGAGGACTAAGGAAAGGAAAATAGGACTAGGTTTTTCAGAAATGTGATTCTAACCTTTCACCCATTCCCTTTCTCTCTTAGGTCCCCAGACAGCCTGAGATAGCCATAGGCCTCTTAGTCCATTTTCTGTTGCTTATAACAGAATACCAGAAACTAAGGAGTAAGAAAGAAATGCATTTCTTACAATTACAGAGGCTGAGAAGTCCAAGGTCGAGAGGCTGCATCTGGTAAGAACCTTCCTGCTGGTGGGGACTCAAGATTCCTAAGGCAGTGCAGTATGCTGACCATACTAGCTCAAGGCTCTCCTCCTCTTCTTATAACACCACCAGTTCTCCTCCCTTGATAACCATTAATCCATTAACACATTAATCCATGAATCGATTAATCTATTCATTAACCTATTAATAAATTAATCCATGAATGGATTTACCCATTCATGAAGGCAGAGCCCACAAAAGCCCCACCTGTCAACACTGACACACTGGGGACCCAGTTTCAACATGAGTTTTGGAGGGGACATCCAAAACATAGCAGCCTGCTTTCACTAAAATGTATCTGTTCACCCATATTGACAGCTCTCTTCCTGCCAAACTGGCTCCATATCACTTCTTTCAATGCTTTCACAGTTGACCTTCAAACAACACAGGTTTGAACTGCATGCATCCACTTACAGGGAATTTTTTCAATAAGTATATTTAAAAATCTTTTGGAGACGTACAACAATTTGAAATTTTTCACCAATAAATCATGTAACCTAGAAATACTGAAAAAAAAATTAAGAAGTTAGGTATGTTATGAATGCCTAAAATACATGTAAATACTAGTCTACTTTATCATTTACTACCATAAAATATAAAAAAGTTATAAAAAGTTAAAATTGATGAAAACTTATACACCTATAAATGGTACCTTTTGCAGCCCAGAGAAATATAAACAAATATAAAGATGCAGTATTAAATCCTAACTGTAGTGCATACTGTACTACTGTCCTAATTTCATAGCTACCTCCTGTTGCTATTGTGGGAAGCTCAAGCATTGTGAGTGCCCATTTAAAATGCCATGTGAGCAGTTCATCTCTCCAGTAAATTGTGTATTGCAGTAAATAATGACCTCTCATGTTGCTCACGTATTTTTTCATCATGGTTAGTGCAATACCATCAACCTTGAATGACACCACAGGACCCATATGAAGTGTCACCCAGTGATGCTGAGGAAAGTCATGACATTCCAAGGAAAAGCTGAATTGCTTGATACGTACCACAGACTGAGTGAGGTCTGCAGCTGCCCACTATTTCAGACAGACAATTCATCTAGTAAAAAGGCAACATAAACTTTTGATATCAATAAGTAAAGTATTGTAAATGTATTTTCTCTTCCTTATGATTTTCTTAATAATATTTTCTTTTCTCCAGCTTACTTTTTATAAGAATATAGTATATAATACATATAACATACAAAATGTGTGTTAAGTGACTGTTTATGTTATTGGTAAGGCTTACAGTCAGCTGTAGGCTATTGGTAGTTAAGTTTTTGGGTAGCCAAAAGTTATACTCAGATCTTCCACTGTATGGAGTCAGGGGCTGGCACCCTTAATCCCTGCATTGTTCAAGGGTAAACTGTACAAACATGACCTCACTTGATCTTAGGACACAGGCTGGACAGGGGATATCATCCCTATTTTAATAAGACTCGGAGAGACTGGGGCATTGGCTAATTAGCAGCACGGCTGAAACTAAAACCCTGTCCTCTTGACCTAAATCCAGTGCTCTTGTTGCTCAAACAAGGATGACGTTGTCACTCTACCTGTAATCTGATCCTAGTTTCCGTAACACTTAGCTCTACAATTATTTATTTTTTAAATTTTACTTTAAGTTCCAGAATACATGTGCAGAATGTGCAGGTTAGTTACATAGGTACACATGTACCATGGTGGTTTGCTGCACCTATGAGCCCATCATCTAGGTTTTAAGCCCTACGTGAATTAGGTATTTATCCTAATGCTCTCCCTCCCCTTTCCTCCAACCCTCCGACAGGTCCTGGTGTGTGTTGTTCCCCTCCCTGTGTCCGTGTGTTCTCATTTTTCAACTCCCACTTATGAGCTCCACAACTAATTTTATTAGGGCCTCATTTTTCACTTGAGTTGATCACACAATCTAATTAGTCCCCCTACCTTTAACCTAGCCCCTGCCTTGCTCCCTATCCCCAAGTTATTCTCCACTTCAACCAAGGGATCTCTCTAAAAAGCAAATCTGCCACTTCCCTATGTAAAGTCTTTCCATGGTTTTCCACAGTCTTAGGAGGAAGTCTGAATTCTCTGGAATGCTGTTTTGTGGCCTTTAACCTACTCACTGGTCTCATGTAGTGCCATGTCCTCATATATCCTGTGATTCACACATCCTGTGACCAACACGCCTCCTCTCCTCTGCACCTGCTGCTGGGCTACCTGGAATAGTTTCTTCATACTTGATACTACCTGTATCTGTCTTCTCCCAGAATGCCCTGCCTGCTTTGTTTGTAGCATTCTTAGATAAGCTATCTTACACATCCCATCCACCTCTATGAGTTATTTCATGACTGCATATGGTTTATGTGAGTCCCCAGAAGGCAAAATAGAGTCTAGACCATGTAGCAGTAGGTTAAAAAATGATATCTGGCTGAGGTCTAGGCTCCTGCCTTGACTAATTTGTGTGTCCTTCCTTGTTTTTTTTTTTGTTTGTTTGTTTGTTTGTTTTTGTTTTGTTTTTTTGCTCTTGTTACCCAAGCTGGAGTGCAATGGCACAATCTCAGCTTTGCCTCTCCCAAAGCCTTAAGGCATTTGATGCAAGTCTTCAGACACCACCACACAGTCTCTAATTCACTCCTTTCTGATAGCCTTGCTAACATACTTATTGGAAATTCTGGTTGGAGAGTCCAGAACCAGATTAAATCAATATGCCCTGGTCATCTATTGTGTATCAAGAACCCTTCTGTTACCTCAAACTCAACAGGCATCCTTTAGAAGACAATGTATGGAGAGTTCTAAGGGCATAGCCCTTTCATCAGTTAAAATACAGTGTTGACCTGTCACAATCCCACCCCCCCAAACTCTTATAACTCATTGTTTATGTATGCCTACAGATTTTATATCCATCTTTTCCAGCTTTTACTATGAAACTATTTCTATAACAGTTTAGAGTACAGCCTGTGCTTGGTTTCAGATCCTGGCTCTGCCACTTACTAATGACTATGTGTTTTAGGTAAACATAAAACTTCCCTCTCCCTTGGCTTTCTCATCTAAAAATGGAGATAACAGTACTTGTACCTCAAAGGATGCTATAAGGATTAAATATCCTCAAACATTTGAAATAATGCAGAAAAAGTACTTAGCATACTTGTCACATAGTGGTCACCCAATAAATATTAGTTAGAGCAGAAGCCCTGAAAAATAGCCTCTGCTGACCAGGATCACCCTTTTAGCCATTGCTTTCCACTCCCCCTACATAAGATACCAACTGATGCCACAGTATGCTGAATGCCCAGGGGTAGGAGGTCATTCTCGAGTTCTCTAGTCTACCTGCACACTTCTGCCCCCTCCAGGTGAGCTGTGTGCTTACCAAGAGTCAGCTGGCTTGTCCCTAAAACCGGTTATGCCCATTGTATTTATTATTGAAATGAAATGACTAAATTTACATATAATTTAAATAGTATATGAAGTGATTAAATGTGAATATAAAAGATCTGTTTCTGTGAAAGTTAAATGATAGAAATGAATTGTTTAAAAAATTACTATTGAATTCGGTTTGGATGGGACAACTGTAAAAAACAGAAAAATTATAAAAACTAAAAGAGTTCTACATTCTGATGGCTTTCAAAGTGCCTAAATTCCATTCTACACTAAAAAGATTCAAACTGGAATGTGTAAAAATTGCCTTACAGGCATAGAGCAAACAAGTAAGATAACATAGGCTCCCATTAGTAAACCCAGTTGGGTCCCACAGTGAAAGTTGGGCAACCAAATGTTTCTATGTTTTAAGTTAAAATGTTTTAGGTATGTATACGTGAAGTTTTCATCAGCTTCTCAACGAGTCAATCAATTACTCATCCTAATCACACCTCCAACACAGTCTGTCTATTCCTGATTACATCTGACTCCAAGTCCGTGAAAGGTTTAAGTCTCTCCAGACATGAGTACTGAAATAACATTGCTGAAGTCACTTTAGCCTGACTTAATCAGTCACAAGATATGCATTTCCAAAAGTCTATTTTATGTTCAAAAGATGAAGCTGTATCATAACACAAGATATTAAAAGAACTGTCCATATACTACGATCATATGAAGAGCTTCCATAGCTCAAGGAGAAAAAGACAAATCATTTAATAGAAAAATGAGCCAAGGACAAGAACAAACAATTCACAAATAGCCAAAATACATGGAAACATGCCCAACCTCAGTAGTGGTAAGCACAAATTAACAATGAGATAGCATGTATTAGAAAATTTAAATGACTGGTATCACCTGTTTCTGGTAATGTGTGGGCATCAAATTGCTGCCAGTAATTTCCCCTTTAGATAATAGAAACAAAAAAGTTTATATACATATATAAATTTTTAAGCAATAGATTCTTTAATATTTTCAGATGCAGTTAGAAAAAAAAAACTCCTCCTCAGAAGGAAGGAAAAAAGCATGATTCTAAACTAAACACAATTCTAAAAGTGAAATTCCAAAAACATTTTGAGCAATGGCATCATCACTAGCATAAGTACATACTTTCTGAAGAAAGTTATTTTGAAGGACATCAGTGACTGGGATGATGCCTTCTGCTATGCTGGTTAAAATACCCTCCTTTGATTCTGTAGACAGCAGAGCAGTACTCATGCCCTAGCAGGCCCAGCACAGAGCTACAGACCAGAGGTGTAGGGGCAGCCACGCTGCTAAGCAGCCAGCATCACTGTCTCCTAGACCTGCAGTTCTTCCCCACACCCTGTGTACAAGGCCTGCGTTGCACCAGGTGGACAGCTGGCCTCTCGAATTCTTTGATCAGGGCACTGCTGTGTCTCTAGCTTCTCATGCTGAAAGAGACTTCCTGGTATTTGAGCCTAATGACACCCAGAACCTGGAATAAAATAAAGACCTAGCTTCTCTAGAGATCAGGGAGCCAAGGACATAGTGTTCTATCTATACAATGAAATGCAGATTTCCCAATAAAAGGCAAAATTCTTTACTTCAGGAGGTTGAATGGGATGGAAAAGAATTCCAGCTGCTTAAATTTATGGCACTGAAAAAAGCCCTGTCTGAGAATAATTCTTGTGTCTGAGCCCAAGATGCTGTCACCTTGCCATGGATTGTTAAAGTACTCAGTGTGCTCCCATCCTCAGAGCTGTGCCCTGAGCCAGCCTAAATAGGTCAATAAACACAGTAGTTCTGTCTTGTTGCCTCCTCTTCTGAAATTAAGAATATTTTAACTGAGCCAGTGTCAGGGCAAAATGTACAGGAGGCCGTATTTAGGTAAAAACTTGTTGGACACGGGCCAGGCGCGGTGGCTCATGCCTCCAATCCCAGCACTTTGGCAGGCTGAGGCAGGCGGATCACGAGATCAGGAGATCGAGACCATCCTGGTTAAAATGGTGAAACCTCGTCTATACTAAAAATATAAAACATTAGCCGGGCATGGTGGAGGGTGCCTGTAGTCTCAGCTACTCAGGAGACTGAGGCAGGAGAATGGCATGAACCTGGAAAGCGGAGCTTGCAGTGAGCTGAGATCGCACCACAGCACTCTAGCCTGGGCGACAGAGTGAGACTCCATCTCAAAAAAAACAAAAAACAAAACAAAACAAAAAAAACTGTTTGGACACTGTGTGCTTGCATGTTGAGATCATGAAAGAAAATGTCAATACTCCTCCTTCCTGCTCTATATTTGAAAGAGAAACTAGCCAAGCAGCCCCGAGGGCCTACCAAGGTAAGCTCTGCAGCAAGACAGCTGGGTTCACACCCTGCACCGTCGCTCACCAGCAATGCACCTGTAGAAGCCTGTAGGTGTCTGTCCTTCAGATCCCTCATCTCAAACACAGAGGTACTAAGAGAGCTCCCCTGATGGGGTCATCATAAGGAGAACCTTAGTTAACAGTTCTAAAGTGCTGCCCTCACAGTGAACACTCAAATATCGGTTACTACTGTTGGAAGGGAGAAGGTACTGCAACTAGAGTAGACGCCAGAGGGCCTGAATGTCTAGCATTAGTGTGACAACCCTTGTAGAAAGCATTTATCCATATGACTGTGCCCAAGCTGTCTTTGGCCATTTACATCTGGCATGTACCATATACCTCTTTGTGTGTGTCATTCACTAACTACATTGTGAGCTCCTGGTCAGCAAGAAAACAGTGTCCTAACCCAGCACAGAGTCTCAACAGGTACCCAGCAGGCACTTGACAAGTGCTTAATTGACTCTGCTTCCTGCCCATATGGAGAGTGGACTGGACTCAACATGTCAATCCTACAAACTCCATTCAAATGGGCTTTTCTAGAAATGGGGCTGCATCTTTCAGGACATAGTCATCAAAACCAGGGATAGACATGGGTTTCTGTGGGCCATCTGGGCAACAACACACTGGAGGTGCCACCCCTTCCGCAGACAGGAGTATCCTCATGCTTGCTGTCAGGGAGCTCTCTGTTCACTCAGAGCAGAAGCACCTTCCCCACCCACTCCAGAGCTCCAGGCCCATGGGGGCTCCATTGGAATCTGAGCCAGCAGTCAGTGCCCTTCCTAAGGAAGGCTCTAAGGCCATGCTGGTTCAGCATCACCAGTCTGGGCTGCCTCCTGTACCACCTGGAGTATTTAGAGACCAGCTCAGCTCATGCTCCTAGCTTCTTACTCTAACTTTATGGCCATCTGTGCTAAAACTGCACAGTTACACAATTTTAGCTGGGGAATCCTGTGTCCCTGGAGTTCATCTGTGTATTCAGCAAGCTTTCCTGAGGGTCTACTATATTCCGGGCCCTGACCACATTCTTAAAATACTGAATCTTAAAATAGCTGGCACACCATTATTGAGTGTATGTGCCAGATACTATTCTAAGTGCCCTAAATCCATTGTTTATTTTAATTCAGTCAGGTTGGTGTTATCTCTATTTTACAGATGAGGAAAAATGAGGCAAAGAAATGAAGTCACTTGCCTGAGATCACAGAGTAAGCTGCAAGGTCTGGATTAAGACCTGAAGCCAGGTCTGTCTAACAGACAGTAGGCATCCTAAACATGAAGTTTGCTGACTTTCCCTACCTCTACTTAAATCTATTTATCTTCTCTGACTTTATGACTCTTGCTCATGTCACCCTTACTACCTAGATTCAAAAGATTTGGATTAGCTGTATCTTGCCTATTTCATGACTCTTCTAGACCAGGATTGATATGATAGAGAACCAATCCCCTGATGCTAAATAAAAAAGGTGAAATCCAGGTTAGGCTTAATAACATCCCCTTTCAGCAGCCCCCACCTCCCTTCTCCCCTACTTGTTCTTCCAAGTTTTTCCCTTCTTTTTTCTATCCTCTACCCAGTGTGCCCACTCAGGTATCCCATGGGCTCCCAGCTCAATCCCAAACTGAACTCCCCTGCTTCCTGAATTCCCTACCAGGGCTTTACACTGAGCTGCCTGCATTCATGTTGAAAACCTGTCATCCATGTGAGAAGGGTTATTATAACACAGTGGTTTAAATACAGGCTCTGCATCCAGACTGCCTGGGTTCATATCCTGGATCTGTCTCTGCCAGGTGTGGTTACTTAACCTAGCTCTGTCTCAGTTTCTTCTTCTGCAAGAGAATAAAAACAGTACCTAACAAAAAGGAAAGTGTTTTTGCAACAAATGGGGCTAGAACAACTGGATATCCACAGGAGAACAAAAGAAATCTTGATCCCTACTTCACGCTATACACAAAAATTAACTTGAGATGGATGACAAACCTAAACATAAAAACTACAGCTATAAAGCTTCTAGATGAACACACGGTGATTATCTTGGTAATTTGAGGGTTGGTAAAAGTTTCTTTGGACATAGAAAAAAAAATAGCCTTGCCAAAAAAAAAAAAAAAAAAGATAAATTAGACCTTATCAAAATGTAAAACTTCTGCTTTAAGAAAGAAAATGAATAGGCAAGCTATAAATTAGAAAAGCATATTTTCAAATCACATATCTGATAAAGAACTGGTATTCAGAATAAAAAATTCCTACAACTCAATAATAAAAAGACAATTCAAATTTTTAAATGGGTGAAATATTTGAATAACACTTCAAAAAGAAAGATACATAAATGGTCAATAGGCACATAATAGTGCTTAATATCCTTAATTATTAGGGAAATGCAAATTACAACCATAATAGGATACTGCCATAGCAGAATCCATGAGAATAACTAGAATTTAAAAGACTGACAACACCAAATGTTGATAAGGATGTGAAGCAACTAGACTCTGATACATTGGAGTGTATAATGTATCATATATTATAATGTATAAATGTGGAAACAGATACTTTGGCAGTTTCTAACAAAACTAAACATAGACTCATCTTATGACCTAGCAATTCCACTCCTATATATTTACCAAGAGAAATGAAAACATATGACTACCCAAAAAGACCTATACAAAAATATTCATAGCAGTTTTATTCAGAATAGCCAAACTGGAAACAACTTTTTCTCCAAAACTGGAAATGGGATAAATAAACTGTGGTATAGCCATAAACGAAATACTCTTCAGCAATTAAAAGGAACGGATTGATACACAAAACAACATGGATAAATCTCAAAAACAGGCCAAATGAAAGAAACATTAAGCCAAAGAATATATACCACACAATTTCATGTATTTGAAGTTCTAGGAGAGGCAAAACAAATCTGTGCCTTAAATATTAGAATAATGGTTGCATCTGGAGAGTGGAGACAGAAATTGGAAAGAAATACAAAGGAATCCTGCAGGATGATGGTTATGTCCAAATCTTGAAAGGGGTTTGGGTTGCACAGGTGCATGCTTTTGTCCAAAGTCATCCAGTGGCATGCTTAAGATTTGTTCATTTCACTATAAATAAGTTTTACCTCAAAAGAAAAAATAATGTCAACAGTATTCAACTCAAGGTAATGGTATGCAAACTTAAGTATTTAGGGGAACATGTACAATTTCCCAATGTCTGTGACTTAAACATATCACAAAAACAAGATGGACTGATTGACAATGGAAGGATGGACAGATAGGTGATAAAACAAACACAGGAAAATGTTAACTTTAGAATCTAGGTGGAGGGAATATAGGTATTCACCATACATGTGTTTAAACTTTGCTGTATATTTGAAAATTTTTATAACAAAATTATAGAAATTAGTCCCTAAAATGTAAGAGTGTTCCTGGTGCTTTGGGAGGCTTAGGCAGGAGGATCGCTTGAGGTCAGGAGTTTGAGACCAGCCTGGGCAACATAGTGAGATCCTGTCTACAAAAAGTAAAAAAAATAGCGAGGCATGGTGCATGTGCCTGTAGCTCCAGTTACTCAGGAAGCTAAAAGCAGGAGGATCGCTTGAGCTCAGGAGTTCGCGACTGCAACCACTGCACTCTAACTTGAGTGACAGACTCCATCTCTAAATATATGCAATTGCTGCATCATCTTTTACATTCTCTTTTTCGTCACCTCTCACATGGCCCCAAACACCTGCTAACCTCACAATCACTCACATCCCTCCCCTTGATGGCTTTCTTGCAGTTTCTAGCTTGGTCTAGGCCCTGGTTGCATACCTGGATTTCAAATCCACTGATTTGCCTATCTTTGGGGTTCCCTACTCCAATCTGTTTTGAATGCCACTGGCAGGTCAATCTTCCTAGTTCACAGCTCCTATTACATGTACTCTGCTGCTCAACAATATTTGATGACTGTCCATTACTGAATAATATCTATACTCACTGGCCTGCAACAAGGCCCTTACATTCTAGCCTTGTTCTACCATTGTCCTAGGAAAATACAGAAATTATTTACTATAGTCAAACCAGATTACCAGTATTCCCTAACATACGATACAACTTCTATCTCCATACTCATCATGTCTCTTCCACAGGAATCTATTCCTAACCCATGACTTTTAGCAGTGCAGAATATGAATGAAAACTGCCTAGAAAACTTAGGCCTCAATAGACAGGGGTTCCAAGTCTTCCCGTAGCTACTTAGCAGTGCTAAGCCAGTCACAGAAAACACTCATTCCCTGTGTTCATGCATTCATTCACTTGCTTGCCGACTTGCTTAGTACCTATTGTGTGCCAGATGATGTGCTAGGTGCTTCAAAAAATATAAACATGGCAGACTCTTTCCTGAAGAAGCTCAATTAGTGAAGAGTGAGGTAGAGAACAAGTATAATTCACCATTAAGTCCCGATCTGAAGGTGGCAGATTTTTACTTCAGGTTAATTTTAGATTGGGACTAGTGAGAAAGTGGTAAGATTCCTGCGGCAGTTTTAAAACTTGGCCTCAAAATCTTTGACACTCCTCCTATCAAGGCGCAGGCTTATGGCTGCTTTGATCAATACAGTACGGCAAAAAGCAACACCATGTGACTTCTGAGGGCAGGTAATAAAAGACCAGGGAGTCCTCACCTGGCTCTCATGGAATGCTCCTTCTGGGAACACTTGCTCCAGAAACCCAGCCACCATGATGTGAGGAAACCCAAGCCACATGGAGAGGCCATATGTAGGCACTCTGGCTCCACATATCCCAGCTGAGCCCAGCCTTCAAGTTGTCTCAGTCTAGAAGCCAGACGGTAAGTGAAGAAGCCTCCAAATGATCCAAGCCACTAGCTGTTTGAGTCACCTCAGTCTTTCAGGTCCTCACAAGCCATCCCCACCATGTCCTGTTCAAATTCCTGACCCACAGAACCCCAGAGCATAACAAAATGATTGTTGTCTTATGCCACTATTTATGCCACTGTTTGGTGAAGTTTTGTCCCAGCAATGGATGACTGGAACAAACCCTGCAGAAACAGGTGCTACTTATGGCAGGACCCCGGGCAGTCTTGGCTAGAGGGCTGGAGCCAAGAAGGATTGAGACCTCTCAAAGACTATAACTGGTACACCCCCTTTAAATGTTCACCCCATTTATCAAGTTTACCACACCTTCGTTCGTTCAGCAAATATGTATGGAGTGCCTGGTATGTGACAGGCACTATTTTAGAATTGGATAAAAATCCTTGCCCTCAAGGAGCTTACTGTTTAGTGGGAAAAACAGACAATTAGTGAGGAAAATACATAAAATGTAAACCATGTTGGAAAGGGGATAAATATAAGAGAAAAAATAAAACTGAAAGAGGGGACATGAACTATCAGGATAAGATTGAAATTTTAGAGAGGGTGGCCAGGAAAGGCCTCATGGAGAGGTGACTTGAATAAAGTCTTGTTGGAAAGACCTAGGATGGGAAATACCACATTGTCCCCTCCCCAGTACCCAGCCGTATCAGCTGCTCACACCTGGTTACCCAGACAGACCTGAGGACAACCCTTAGGGTCAAGGAGCTTGGGTGTCTCTAAAATGTTACCTCTCCAGTTACAATTATATAATGCCAGACAGAAAGGGATGTCAGAAGCTATGCAGTCCCTCCCTCCTCACCCTCCAGTGGGGAAACTGAGGCTATGGTGTTCCAGGTAGCCTGAGACTTAATCTGAGATCTGCATGTCTGCCCAGTCCTGTGTTATTTCTATGACTCCCCACTGGCTCCTAGAACATCCCTTTCCCTCGGTGGCTAAGCTCTTTCTTCTGTGGCTGCATCATCCCTGCTAGAAGCACCTAATACTTATCAGTTACTAGTTTTGTGACAAATCCTTAGGTTAAGTGGGGCTGGGGAGGCCAAGAACAGAAGCAGCACTGGCCCCAGACAACTGTCCAGCATTCCCACCAGTGACACTACCACTGTCCATAATTTTCTCCACCAATAGCCTCATCCACAGTGTAGTCTGTGACATGAAAAATGGACATGTTCCATTTTCTCTTCCCAGTCCATCTGTCATGGGTTAAATTGTGTTCCCCCAAAAATCCTATTGAAGTCCTAACCTCTGGTACCTGTGAATGTGAGCTGGTTTGGAAATAGGGTCTTTGCAAATATAATCAGGTTAAGATGAAGTCATACTGAATTAGGGTGGGATTTAATCCAATGACTAGTATCAAAAAAAAAAAAAAAGAGGAAATTTGGATGCATTGGACGCAGACACACAGAGGGGAGGACATCAAGTGAACATACACTGACACAGAGGGGAGAAGTCCATATGAAGATAGACACAGAGACTGGAGTGATACACATGCGACCAAGGAATGCCAAGGACTGCTGGCAGCCACTAGAAGCCAGAAGAGTCAAGGAAGGATCCTCTCAGAACCATCAGAGGAAAGCTTGACTCTGTTTGAACCCCTGATTTCAGACTTCCAGCCTCTGGAACTGTGAGGAAATGAATTTCCATTGTTTCGAGTCACCTGGCTTGTGGTACTTTGTTACAGGAACCCAAACAAATGTATACACTCTCCTACATAAAAAGTCTGAAGTCACGCATGGTTCCCATACAGTCTTCCTCCCTACAATCCCCAGGTCCACAGCTCATAAGCAGCTCCTGCCTCCCCCAACACCACTCCTTCATATCTACCTGCTGTGCACATGCAGAGACTCCCACAGAGCCCTACAGAAAGTGAGTTGAGAGGTCAGCCATTTCTAGAGTTTTTAGTACAGTTTGCTGATTAGCCGGGTCCTATGTCTTGCTGTAGGTACAACCTAGTTTATAAAATTTGGCTCCAACCAGTCTAGGATCTGTTGGTCTTTTTGGAAGGTGGTAATTATAACCCTCAATGACTGATAAAAGACTGGTATAGGCCCTCTGATGGGCTAAGAGGTTGCATGGAAGTACCATCTATGGGAGAGAGTTTACTCCCATGGGTCTAGTAGCAGCCTTTTAAATGGGAACCATCCTTCTAAAGGGCTAGTTGGCAAAATGGAACAAAGGCTAAAAAAGAGGATTGTATCTTTTGACCTAGTAATGCTTTTCTGGGAATATAATACAAGGAAATAATACAACAGAAAAAATAAACTATTTGGACAAAGATCATTATAAGAGTGTTACTCATAATAGTGGAATTAAAAACTGAAAACATTCATTGTGGAACAATTAAAATAGAGTATCATAATAATACCCAACATTTTCTGAGCACTTACTTTGTGCCAGGCATTCCCCCAAGCACTTTGCTTGGATTCTCTCGTCTAATCCTCACAAAAACTTTACAAGTTTGTTGTATTATCCCTGATTCTTTATAGATAAATAAACTTGTTCAAAGTCATACAGTGAGGAAGTAACAAGTGAGCACAATTTATATCCTGTGCTTAGTTTGACTTTATTGTGGCCATCTGATCTTGGACAAGTTCCTTTTAACTTCCCTAAGCTTTGGACCATCACCTACAAAGTGGGAACAATAATAATATTGCAAGATTGACAAAGATTAAATGCAAAATGTATGAAAACAAGTAAACTGTAAAACATTACCCAAATGAGAAGTATTTACAGCAAAATAATAACTGAATAATTTTATGTGGCAGGCCTCATTGCAGCCTACTTTACATGCCACGTTGAATAGTTGAAATTTTGTCTTTTACGTAGCAGGCGATTAACATTGTTTTTAACCAGGGGTGTCACAATGAGATCTGTGTTTCAATACTGTTTTTAGGTACAATAATACAAGATCATCTCAGGGTGACAAAATTGGAACTTTATCTAGTTCTTGATCCTTAACAAGTTTTATGAGCTCTCCAATAAAAGCCTTGGTCTGATTGTTCCAGAAGGCAATGAGGCCTCAGTCTGGGATAAGCAGGGCAGCCTAAGAGTAGTAGTGCCCTTAACTCACAGACTCTGCAGGAAAGCAGGGTCCTCATCCCCTAACAGCTATGCAGGAGGGTCTTGAACCTTGTCAAGAGGAAAGCAGAAACCTCAGAACACATGAAAAGGTGGGGGTGTTCTGAAGGCAGTTGGAGGTGACTCTCCTCACTCCTCCCACACTGGGTGGTCATAAGGAGGGTTATTATTATCAACAGGTCCAAGAGGTCTTAAATTTTCCCATTAACTCCAAGGCAATTACACAACTGATTCCACTAAACCAGGACTGGCACAGCTCCAGGTTCCTATCCCAGTGAACCGGGCTGAACAATGAAAGACAAGAGGTCCAGACAACCTAAGGCATCATCCAGACCTGGCGGTCTCTCTCCAGAGCAGAATCAGAGACTTGGCCCTTGAATCACCCCTCCCCATCTTTCAGCTCAGAAATAGTCTAGGCAGAAAAAGGGACCTGCACATCCTCTCCATATCCCAGTCTCCAAATGGATTCCCCCATGATGTTTTCAAGTCGTTTTGCACTTCTCTTGTCCACCACTCTGCTCACCTCTCTCAGCCCAGGAGAGAAGGTGAGGGAATTAACATACCCCTTGCAACAATTCTGGGAGGTTGTTACATCTCCATTTTATAACGGAGTGAACTGAAGTTCAGAGTAGTTAGATAATGTGCCCAGATTCACCCATCTAATAAGTTCTTGAGCTGGGATTGAAACCCAGGTCTGTTAGCTCCAGACCCTTCCCATCAGCTGCCAACCCAGCCCTCCCAATCAATTAGGAAAAGTGGCTAAGATGAATGATGAAGTCTACCTGTGCAAAATCCGTTTGTCATGCCTTGTTACATGGCTATCTAGTCCACACTCCACAGGCATGAAGGTCATTTAGGAACCAGAAGGGCCTGACCCCTCCTGCTCTGCCCCTCCCCACACACAGGCACACTCCTCTATAAAAAGATCTAGAAAGCCATGGTCCTGGAAAGGGGTCAATCAGCACTGGGCTGGCACCTGGAGGCCTGAGTTCCTGAGCCTGCCAGCTATGGTGCCAACCACATCCCCCAGAAAAAGGACAGAGAGTAATTAGAAAGCAACGCCTCACAGACCAAACATGAGTCACATTTCTAAAATAGTCTCAAAATGAAAGATCAGCCTGGGGCCTGCAGTGACAGCACTTGAGCCCAACTCCTCCACACAACCTCCGTTTCTTCTAGGCTCCCGGAGGAGACCCAGAAAGGAAGCTGCAGCAGTGTACCACTGAAGTGTACAGGTGTTTCCACCCAGCCACAAAGGTTCACTAGCCATCCACCATATACCTGACAGAAGATCAGAGATGGCCCTATTGTGGCCCTATCCCTGAGAAGCTCATGGCTCAGTGACAACACAAGCTGAGAAACAAAGACAGGGCCAGCACAGACCAGATGCTCTAAACCAAGTGGAATGTATCTCAAGAATACAACTTGTCTGGAACAGTTGAAAATCAATCAATGTAATTCACCACATTAGCAGACTAAAGCAGGTGTAGGCAAACTATGGCCCATGGGCCAAATCCAGCTTATTGTCTATTTTTGTAAACCAAAGTTTACTGAAACACATCCATGCCCATTCATTTACATGTTACCTACGGCTCCTTCCATGCTCCAATGGCAGAGATGAATACCTGTGACAGAGATGGTATAGCCTGCAAAGTTGAAAATATTTACTATCTGTATCTGCTTCTTTACAGAAAAAGTCCACCAGCTCCTGGTCTAAACTATTAGGAGAGAACCTTTCATCCAACAAAACTGCAGCAACTCCAACTCCCTTTCCTCTCTTTTCTACAGACCATGTTGGGAGGCAGATGAGCATTAGGGTCCTAGACTGTCAGGGCGGGAAGACCAGGCCACTGCTTCCCATGAAAGAAACAGTCCATGGTGTTACCCTTTGCTTCCTTCCCATTGTTCCCACCCCCAAGCAGAAGCTTCAGGGCTCCCTGCTGGTAAGGTTTTTACTAAAGCTCTCCTAATAAAAGTTTAGAGGTAGGAAAACTGGTTCTACACCTCCATGTCCCCTTTCCCCACCCAATTGTCCCAGTAAAGGAGAACCCTAGAAATTATCAGAAAAGAAGAAAGGCCTCAAATCAATGATCTAAGCAAACTAGAAAAGGAAGAGCAACTGAACCCAAAACAAGCAGAATATATAGTAAAGACAAACCAATGAATTTGGAAACAAAAAACATTGAGAAAACTCAAAGAAACCAACAAACAGCTGGTTCTTTGAAAGAACTAACAAAATTCACAAACCACTGCCCAGATTGACCAACAGCAAAAGAGAAGACACAAACTATAAATATCAGGAATAGAAAACGAGACATTACTACAATTCCTAAAGAAATTAAAAGGATAATAAGTTAATGTTATGAACATTTACAAATATTCTGTCTTTTAGATTAAATAGACAAATTACCCCAAAGATACGACCTACTAAAAATCACTCAAGAAACAAATAACGTGGACAGTCCTATATTTATTAAAGAATTTAATTTGCTATTGAAAATCATGCCACAAAACAACTTCAGGCTCAGGTGTCACTGGCAAGTTCTACCAAAACTTTCAGGAATAAATAACAGCAGTTTTATGCAAACTCTTCCAGAAAATAGAAGAGGAAGGAACACTTCCCAACTCATAAGGCTACAAATATACCCTGACACCAAAACCAGACAAAGACATTGGATCAATATCCTTCATGAATATAGACACAAAAAACCTCAATGAAATTGAGTGAACCAAATCCAGCAATATATAAAAAGAGTAATAATATACCACAAGTGGAGTTTATTCTGGGACTGTAAGGCTGGTTAAACATTTGAAAATCAATTCCTGTAATTCCACATATCAATAGACTAATGCAGAGATCAGCAAACTATGACTGGGAAAACTATGACCAGCAGGCCAAATCCAATCTGCAGCCTGTTTTTATCAGGTTCCTGGAACACAGCCACATCCATTCATTTACCCATCTATTGTCCATGGCTGCTTTCATGCTATAATGGCAGAGCTGAATCACTGAGTAGAGGAGATTTATGAGAGTTGAGTAGAGAGTTGAATAAAATACCTTATGGCCCACAAGGCCTAAAATATTTGTTATCTGGCTACTATGACCTGTTTTTAACTCCCAGAACACTTCTGACACCCAGCTACGTGGAGTTTTTTTCCTCATACCAACCAAGTCTCTCTCTAGACACCAGCTGCGTCTTGCAATCCAATTCAATGCTAACACTATCAACCTTGAGTTAGTGGTAGATCCTACAGCTTAAGGGCTCAGTCCCCAAGACTGCCCTCATTTCAGATGCTGATCACAAGTCCTGGGCCCCTCATATTTCTGATCAACTGACGATAAGTCAGAGACTCCCATGACCCCCTTCTTGGGTTTGATAATTTGTTAGAATGGTTTACAGAACTTGAGAGCCCTCTTTCCTTATATTTACCAGTTTATTTTACAGGATACAACCTAGGATTGACAAAGATTGACAAAGATTAAATGCAAAATGTATGAAAACAAGTAAACTGTAAAACATTATCCAAATGAGAAGTATTTACAGCAAAATAATAACTGAATATTTATTCAGTTATAAATATTCTGGAACAGCCAGAATACATGAGGTAAGGTATTGATAGAGATTCTATTGTGCGTATGAATGTCCAATTGTGCTAGCACCACAGTGAAAAGATTATCCTCTTATTGAATTGTCTTTGTACCTTTGTTGAAAATCAGTTGAGCATGTATGTGTGATCTATTCTGAGTGTTCTGTCCTAGAATATTATAAATATTCTAGGAACAGCCAAATGGAAGAGATACATAGGACAAGGTATGTGAAAAGGGGTGAGGGACTTCCATGCCCTCTCCAGGCATTGCCAGCAGCTTGCCAGCATCTCAGTGTGCTTAGGCAATTCCAAAGCTCTCCAAACCCCTTCAATTAGGAGTTTTTGTGGAGGCTCTGTTACATAGGCATAATCGATTAAATCACTGGCCTTTAGTGATTTACTCTGTGTTCAGTCCTTCTCCCCTCCCTATATGTTGGCGCAGGGTGTGCTGAAAATTCCAACCTTCTAATTACATGGTTGGTTCCTCTGACAATCAGCCCCCATCCAGAAGCTATATAGGGGCTCACCAAGCTATACAGTCAAGGGACTTATTATGAATAACCAAAGACATTCCTCTCACCCCTCTCACTCAGGAAATTCCCAGGGTTTTAGAAGCTCTATGCCAGAAACTGAAAATAAAGACCAAATATATATTTCTTATTTTTCTCACACTGCCCTTTGTGAAAGAATTTGCCAACTCATGGACAAAAGAAAAAAATATGATCATCTCAATAGATCCATAAAAAGCACTTGAACAAATCATTATTCATTCACAGTAAAGACAAAGAAAATCTAAGCAAACTAGAAGGAAACTTCCTCAACCTGATAAAAAGTATCTACAAAAAACCTATGACTAATGCATATAAGATGATATGAGACTCAATACCTGCCTCCTAAGATTGGAAATAAGGCAATGATGTCTGTTTTCACCACTCCTGTTTAACATTATACTGGAAATCCTAACCAGCACAATAAGCAAGAAAAATAAAGGCAAAGAAATTGGAATTGAATAAATAAAACTGTCTTTATTCAGAGATGACATGATTATCTATGATGAAAATCTCAAAGAATCTAGAAAAAAAAGCTACTAGAACTAATAAGTCAGTTTAGAAAAGTCAAAAGATATAAGGTCAACAAACAAAAATCAATTGCTTAAAAATAATTAAAAAGCTCAGGAAAATAGTTAAGAGCAGATGAGGACTGAAAATTGATTCTATATCCCAGCCTTCTAAATTGTTTAAGTTACACATTAGATTTAGCTAGCTACTAATCACATTAGATTTTCAAACTCTGCAAGTACATATTTTGCTGTACTTTATTTTGATTTAAAATTTTTAAAAATCCATTAAAATACTAAATCAATTATAGTTATAAATACTAGCAATGAGCAACTGGAAAACAAAATTTTACTAAAAGTACCATTAAAAATTACACCAAAACATGAAATAGATAGCTATAAACATGATAAAATATGTTCAATATTTATATGCTAAAAACTATAAAATATTCATAAGGAGGGCCGGGCGCGGTGGCTCAAGCCTGTAATCCCAGCACTTTGGGAGGCCGAGACGGGCGGATCACGAGGTCAGGAGATCGAGACCATCCTGGCTAACACGGTGAAACCCCGTCTCTATTAAGAAATACAAAAAAAAACTAGCCGGGCGAGGCAGCGGGCGCCTGTAGTCCCAGCTACTCGGGAGGCTGAGGCTGGAGAATGGCGTGAACCCGGGAGGCGGAGCTTGCAGTGAGCTGAGATCCGGCCACTGCACTCCAGCCTGGGTGACAGAGCGAGACTCCGTGTCAAAAAAAAAAAAAAAAAAATTCATAAGGAAATCAAAGATGACCTAAATGGAGAAATATAGTCTATTTATGTACTCAAAAACCCAAAATTGTTAAGATGTCAGTTCTCTCCAAACTGATTTATAGAGTCAATGCAATACCAACAGACTTCCATCAGGAATTTATGCAGAAGCTAACAAGACGATTCTAAAATTTATGTCAGGCCGAAAAATCTGTAACAGCCAAAACTATTTTGAAAATAAAGAACTAGGTCGAAGGGCTCAAATTTCCTTACTTCAAAACTTACAATAAAGCTACAATAATCAATACAGTGTGGTATTGTTGAAAGAATAAATGCATAAATCAATGGGACAGAACACTCAGAATAGATCACACATACATGCTCAACTGATTTTCAACAAAGGTACAAAGACAATTCAATAAGAGGATAATCTTTTCACTGTGGTGCTAGCACAATTGGACATTCATACGCACAATAGAATCTCTATCAATACCTTAACTCATGTATAAAAATTAACTTAAAATGGATCAGAACTAAATATACAACCTAAAACTGTAAAACGTCTCGAAGAAATCATTGGAGAACATCTTAATGACTCCACATTAGGTCAGTATTTCTTAGATATAACAACAAAAGCATAACACATTTTTAAAAACTGATAAATTGAATTTCATCACAATTAAAGACTTCTGTTATGCAGTAACAGGCATTGTTAAAGACAATGAGAAGACAAGCTACAGACAGCAAGAAAAGATCTGCCAAATATATACCCAATGAAAGATAATGTCCAGAACATATAAAGAACTCTCAAATCTAAATCACAAGGAAACAAACAATCCAATAAAACTTGGGCAAAAGACTTAAACAGATACTTCACCAAAGACAAGATATGTTTGGCAAATAAGCACAAAGATGTTCGACATTAGTAGTCACTAAGGAAATTCAAATTAAAAACACAATAGGATAAAACTATTCTTTTAGAATGTCTAAAATTTTTAAAATCTGACAATATCAAGTGCTGACAAAGATGTGGAAAGTATAACCCTCAGACACTACTACCAGGAATGCAAAATGGTACAGCCACTTTGGAAAACAGTTTGATATTCTATTACATTTACCATACCTCCCAGAAACCCCAATCCTCGATATTTACCCAAGTGAAATGAAATCTATATTCATATAAAAATCTGTTCACAAATATTGATAGTGAATTGCTTATTATCACCTGAAACTGGAAACAGCCCAAATGTCCTTCAACTGGGGAACAGGTAAACACACAGTGATATGTCTTTACAATGAAATAATACTCGGCAACAAAAATGAATTATCTATTGATATACCCACTACCATGGATGAATCTCAAACACATTAATGCTAAGTGAAAGCAGGCACCCTAAAAAGCCTACAAACCATGACTCCATTTATACGACATTCTGAAATAGGAAAGAACACAGGGAGAAAAAGCAGATCAGTGACTGCCAAGGTCTGCAGGTGGTGGAAGAGCAGACAACCAAAGCTTACAAGGCAATTCTGGGAGGTGATGGAGCTGTTCTGTATCTCAAATGTGATGGTGCTTATATGACTATATACATTTGTCAAAATTCAGAACTGAACTTCCTCATAATTGTGTACTAATTGTTCGGAATTGTACATTAAAATGGGTGAATTCTACTGCACATAAATTATACCTACTTTTTTACATGAGAAAGAAAAAGAGTCTTCAAGAAAACCCATTATGATGCAGCATTCAAAAGAAAAGTTATTGTGTACCTGGGAAAATGCCAATCATTTGTCAAACAATGGAATCAAAAGGCAGTAGAAACTGCCAAATTTACCAGACCAGAATACACTGAAGCTAGGAAAAGTTGGTGTGACTGATTTATGTGCAATAGATGATCAGGTAGATATTGAATATTTATTTTTTTCAAAGTTTCCAGTTAACTTTTAGAAAAATATATCTAACTTTTAGCAATATTACTTATAGAAAAGCCAGAACTCAAAATTTAATCTAAAGAAAATGTAGATAAAACCCTGGTAGACTTTAATATTCCTCAGACTTATTCTGCCAATCCTAAAGATGCCAAAAATGTCAAAATTGTGGGCACATACAAAACTGGCTAAGGGAAGCAAAGACAATTAATAGTTCAATCTCACTATAGATGTAAAAAAACCAAAATATTAGAAAATCAAAGTCACTAGGGTATTAAAAAAACTACAGTATGACTAAGTGTTTATTCCAGGAATTCAAGAATGCGTCAACATTCAAAAATCATGAGCACAGATTATGGAAAACAGCGTTTCACCTTGAAATCATATGTAACACTGATAGATTATATCAGTTATCACATTATTACAGTTCAGGAGGATCTTCATAGTTTGATTATAATGATGAAGAAACTGGTATGCAATTTCAAAAATAAAGGTATATTGTAATTTAGAAACTTTTCTAACATTGTCTATATGAAAGGAAGTGCTTTTTCCTGAGAGATTATAAAGTGATACGAATCTTACTGCCTATAATCTGGAATAAAGAAAATACGAGAATCCATCTTTTATCATGCTATTACCGTTATTTTTTCTCTTCAGCTGGCCTGACTTGGTTTCTGTTAACTTTGAAAAATCTTTTCTAATACACAAATCACAGAAATAATAGAAAGAATTACCCAGGAAAAATCAAATCAGGTTGACATCAGAATCACCTGGAAAGCGTTGTTAAACCAGAGATTCCCTGACCCCACCAAAGCAGTCTGGGCTGGGACTGGGGAGCCATAGGTTATTTTTCAAACAAGGTTCCCAAAGAGATTTTGTTATCAGCCAGTTCTGGAACCACTGCTATTAGGAAACAGAGGCATTAACATGTTCTTCCCTTGATGTTTTTTCAGTATAGTTACAGATATAAAATTTTAGCATGAGAAAAATTAAACAAATGATAAAAACATACCATAATAATTTATGACTTGTCTCTGTAAAAAGAATTTTACAGGGAGTTATTTCTAGAGACATTGAGGCTGAAAAGATCAGAGGCAGCCTCTGGGGGCAGTATCTGACAGTCATTAGGAACTTAACTCATTCCCTGAACAAATATTTAAGGCTAGAAGAATCTGTAAATCAAAGAGGCAAGTGAGGAATATTCCAGGTGAGGATGAACTCACAGTCACAGTCAGAGACACAGGAAAGTAAAAATTGGGCTGAGACAAGAAGTCTGGATGTAGTGGGATCAAGGAGCGTGGGGGTGGCTGCTGTGAGATTGGGCTTGGAGGTCAGATTATAGAGGCCTGTGAATGGCTTAAGGCTGTTCTGTGTGAAACAGGGAGCCACCGGGGGTTTCTGAAGGTGGTGACGCAGTCAGACTATGTTTTAGATCAACAAAGCAATCAAGTGTATGATGTATTCGGGCTACAGAGAAGCCACAGTTAATACTCAAAGTGTGAGCTAGTACAATCTGGTCAGGAAAAAATAGTAATATCAAAGTAAAACCAAGTGTTTCTCTACCTGGGATAATCGGCAGGCCCACAGGGGAGGAGCTGAGCCCCAAGGTGGCTGCCCAATCGCAACAAGAAGCCTGAGAACTCCCTAAAACACGCTATTGGGTAACATCAGTAGCAACTGTGTTAATTGTATCATGTATACCATGAGTGACTACTGGGAAGGCAGGAGCTTTTGGTAGTAATCAGAGGCAGGTTGCAAGGTAGGAACTGTGTTCCTCCAGGCATGTTCTAAAACCACCTGCTGCTTCCTCGTGAACATACTCGTTTCTACAAGATTAGCAACCAAGTGATTATGAAAATGATCACCCTGTTGACCTAATAGGAAAATACCAAATGGGAATTTAACTTGGATAATGGGGAAGGTTTGGAACACATCTGTTTGAGTCATGTTCTATGAATGGACTCAGTACTTAGCCGGAAATATGCATAAAGCTCAGGAGAAAAGTTAGAATGAGGTTATACCTAGCCCTATAGAAGACATAACTGAAGTGAGGTGAATGAGTGGAAAGTGCCTTCTCATGGAGTGGCAGACAGCAAATCCCTCAGAATCTTCTCTGAGCACCTCCATTTACCCCATTAGCCAGTCCTTCTACCCACATGTACCGAGCACCTGTGGTGTGTCAAGCACCAGGCTATGAGTAAGGATACAGATGAACCACAGCCCGTGACCTCCAGGAGCACACTGCCTAGCAAGACACTACCCTTATGACCGCGTCACAAGCGCAGGTTGCCGAGCACATGTTCATCTGCCTACAGCCTCATCAGATGAGTAGAGAGGGGCTTCTCTGTCCACTTAAAGGTGCTCAATCTGAGACGTGGAGATACCACATCACATAGCAGGAGACAGTGCTGGAGCTAGACCCCAAACCCGGGGCGTCTTCCTGGTGTTTCCCACAGCCTCAGATGACATTCCATGTAGTCTAACCCCAGGAAAGGGGAACAGCACTCAGTATCCAGGGGCCCTGAAGCAGACAGATGGCAGTGATCACAGGCAGATAAAGGAAGGGCATTCACTCCTGCTCCCCATGGGACCCTCAGACTGAAGAGGACAGCCTTCAAGGACTCTAGAGAAGCAGGTGGGGCAGATGAGGGAACCAATGTGTATCCATTCTTCCTGCCTAAGTCAGACCGTTCACCTTCTCATGCTATCACCATCCTCCACCAGGATAGATAGTGATGAGAACTCTGGCTGATTCTCTCGCCCCGGCCTCCCGAGTAGCTGGGATTACAGGCGCCTACCATCATGCCCAGATAATTTGGGGATTTTTAGTAGAGATGGGGTTTCACCACGTTGGTCAGGCTGGTCCTGAACTCGTGACCTCAGGTGATCCACCCGCCTCAGCCTCCCAAAGTGCTGGGATACAGGCGTGAGCCACCACACCCAGCCACCACTTGGCTTCTTAGGCCAGAGTTTCCTCTTCAGTCCAATGCAAAGGTCAGGTGGACTTGATTCTTAGTCCTAATACCCTGTGATTCCAGAACTAGGAAGTGAGCCACAATATATGAGGCATGAAAAGAGAACACAAAGCCCCAGAAACCCAAAAGTCTTCTACGGGCCTGGGCTTTCACTCTGGCCACCCAATTGCCTCTTAATATTTTTGATCGAGACAAAATAAAACAATTTCTGATGTTTCAGAAATATTCTTGGCAGCAGAGGGCCAGAATGAAAACCCTCCCAAAATAAACCTCAGGACAAACACACCTGCATGTTTGGGAGTGCACTGCAGGGTCAGAGGTGTTGTGCCAGGGCCCAGCAAAGAAGGAGCTGACAGCCTTCAGACACTGGAGCCAAATGTTCCTGCCTTCCTCTCTCCTGGCAAATGCTCACCCTCCCTTCCTCCTCCTCATCTTTGAGGCCTTCCCCCATCACTCTAGCCCCTGAATTTACTGTCATCCTTTAATTCTCTTAACGAAACTTGGAAATTGCTTGTTGTCCCTGTTTTCTAATTACTTCATATGTGTTAGCTCTCTCGCTTCCCACCCAGTCTCTTAGCATAGGCACATTACCTTTGTTTTATAATCCTCTACAGACCTCGATAGAAAGTAGGTACATCATTAGCGTCTGCTGGTTGATTTACAAGTCATTCTATAGACCTGGAGAACACTGCCCAGTATATATAATAAAAGCTATTCTTTGTTTTGTGCCTATTTATAACATATTCATTTAATTTTTATAACCGCCCTCATTGTCAGATGACAAAACTCAAGTCAGCTCATAGAGGTTAAAACCCATGCCCAAGAACACCCAGCCAGTGAATGAACTGGGTGGAACTGAACCCAAGTTTAACACCAAAGATCACATTCTGCTTGGCTGCCTCCTCCTGCCAGAAACCTGAATGAGAGCTACTATACATCAGAAATCTTCATCTCTGAAAAAAAAAGAAAGGTAAACAACATCCTCAACTATAAAAGCCCCAAGTTGCAGGTGTTCAGTTCCCCCAAAGATTATGATAAGTAACCCATAAGGTCCTGGTTTAACAAATTAGCATCAGATTTGAGTGCCCAGAGCCAGGGGAAAAAATCAAGAAGTAGGTCTGAAAGAAAAGGAAATCCTCTCCTTATCCCTTTTCTTTTGTCGCCAAAGGGGCTTTCTGTCTCCAGAGGGCTCTGCACTGAAGACGCAGGGAAGGAGGGGAAGGGAGGGTGGAAGGGGGGCATGGAAGTACCAACAGAGAAGGGATGGGGACAACATGGGAAATCTGAGAAGCTGGATCTACACAAAAATTTCCACAGCTCCCTAGTTGGGGTGCCCATTCACCCTCAGACACTGAAGTACAGTGAGCAGGAGGGCAGGGAAAAGAAGGTGGTGTGAGCATCTGGAAACACAGCCTTACCTTCCAGCCCATGAGGCAGCAACTTTTGCTGGCTCTCCTCCTGCCCCAGCCCACTGGGCTGGCTATCATAGTAAATTTCATGGGGGCTGCAGCCCTCACACACCAGGTGCGTGCAACAAGGAGGAGGGATGCACCTGCTGGCCTGCAGTGCAAATACGGAGGTCTACCCACCTTGAGTTTGTGAGGGGAATGCATTTGCTCAACCTCTTGGCATCAAACGAATGGAAAAGTGCACAGCCAAAACTCAAGAAAGAATAGAGAATCCATCTGCGGAACGGCGCAGGTGGGAGAGGGGCGTGGCTTGTACCAGCACTGCTGCCCTGCACAGCCAAGTCTGCCTGCTTGTAGGGCAGGAGACTGGGGGAGCACGGGGAAGAGATAGAAGTCACATGGCACGGGAGCTAATCACAGTGACATCACTCTGTCCCACTGTGGCTCACCACTGGATCGTTCCTTGATTCTGAGCACTCAGGTCACCCAATAGATCCTGCTCAAGCCTGAGCATCCGCATGGACATTTTCCATGCAAATGGCCCTACCTCATGTCCTCTGCATGCACCCTCTGTTGGCCAAGTTGGGTGAGAACATTGTCTTTTGTTGGGAAAGGATACTTTTTAAGTGTTGTTTCTAAATTTTACTACATTTGCTGAAGACAGGACAGGAAGCTTTTAAGAATGAACAATCTCCCAGCCTCTGTGGGTTGGTTTGAGCTGCGAGAGATGCAGCAGGGCTTCCAAGTAGGCTTATATTTCCAGACTCCCAAGAAGTATTGCTCTCAGAAAGACACTAAATGAGACTCTCCAAACTCATGGGACACTGCACCCTATCCCCAAGCAAGGCTGCATTCTGAAACCCCCACCTTATGAACTTCCTAAAAGACAGACAAGCCAACTAGCTGTGTTTCAAACTCTAGGCTCATCTTCTATTTTGAGGATAAAAGCAAGGGGTCATTCTCAAAGACACTGAGTACATGGTGACCCCAGTGCATTCACAATCTATGCCTCTGAGGCCAGCAAATATCTCCCTAGCCAGAGACCCAGAACCTTTCCCCACCCTTGGCACTCAAAGGCCTCTCCCCTCTGCCACATCTGGGTCACCTCCTTCTCTGACAAGCCTTCTCAGCAGACTCCCCCCCCACCCCCCGACCTGCCAGCCAGGAGGCCCTACTCTTCAGTGACTGTAACTGTCTGTCTACCATGTTCAGACAGCAGGTGGGGCCACCTGGCCTTACCAGTTAGAGTAGGAATGTTCCAAGGCCTAGTCTGCTCTGCGTATGTTCTTTAAAGATCTGGCCCCTGGGGAAACAGCCCCTGATGAAGGGGTGGGCAAACCTCACACAAAGGGCAGCTACTCCGGCTGGGTGCAGTGGCTCATGCCTGTAACCCAGCACTTTGGGAGGCAGAGGTGGGCGGATCACTTGAGCCCATTAGACTAGTTTGGGCAACATGGTGGGACCCCGTCTCTACAAAAAAATCCAAAAAACTAGCCAGGTGTGGTGGCACAAACCTGTAGTCCCTGCTACTCAGAAGGCTGAAGTGGGAGAATTCCTTGAGCCTGGTAGGTCAAGGCTGCAGTGAGCTGAGATCTGCCACTATACTCCAGCCTGGGCAACGGAGCCAGACCCTGTCTCAGAATAAAAAATAAAAATAAGACAAGGACACATCTACAAGGCTGCAGCTACCCTCCTCCTCAGCTAGCCAATTATTACACAAAAGAAACTGAACATGGGAGATGAACCAGCATAAATGCTTCCCCACTGTGGGGTGGTTCTCCAAGCTCATGTTTAGCTGCAGATGATGCTCAGCATCCTTTGCATCATCAGTGAACAATGTGACAGACCTGTACATCTTGGCAAAAAAGCTCTTGTGCATGTCTCCAGAGTACCCACTACCCAAACCAGCATCCAGAGTCCAACCGCTCCGGACCCAGGACCAACTGCTCAGGTTCCTACTTGCCCCAGCCCAAGGCTCCTGGCCCACTGAGAGTGGAAGTAAAAGGGGTAACCTCACTCTGGGCAGGAAGGAAAATTCCATGCTGCCCTAGCGCACTGTGGTGCCAGCAGCGTCATCCTTCACAGTCCCACAGTGTGCAGGCGGTGAAGAGACTAAGAGAATCACAGAAGAGAGAAGGAGGTCAAGAATTTAAAAGAAAACAGATAGTTCTATTAGAACCCTAAATGCCTTGTAGGAACCTAATAAAGTCACCAGACGCACCTACACTTCTCCCAGAGACTTGCATTGTCCATTCCTGATTCTTTGAAGTGTGGGTGGGGTTCCCCAAATGGTCCTCCTAAGCCCACCATCTGGAAATAATTTAATGACAAGTGCATTTTGACAAAAAGGATTCCATTCAGGTGGAATAATACAGCCTCACTTGGAAGGGGGATGCAGCTCCAGGGCAGGCTCTTAAAGGCTGTGGGGTTGGGGGGGTCATCGCATATACTCTGGTTTATGGGGAGAGGAGAGATGGTAAAAACCAACGGCCTGAGGTCTGGCACCACGCCTACTGCCCAGGTGTTTCCCTACACCCACCCAGCTTCCTGAATCACAACAGCTAATTTTATTCCCTCTAGACTCTAGCAGAGCTGGGTCTTCATCAGGTTATGAAATAGAAAGCACCCCGCACCCCAACAGACACACACACACACCCCAATCTAAAAAAAAAAAAAATCCTAGAAACCATTTGCCCATCAGCCCATCTTCGCATCTTCAATGCCACTCCTAGAAATTCAGTCCTTTGGGTCTTGAAGGTTTTAGTCCCATAAGTTCCAGGGAGGGGTCTACCTCAACCATTGACAGCTCATATCTCCTGAGAAGTTTATCCAAAACTTTCCAGCTGCAATCATCGGCAAACAAGGTCCCTCAACAGTGGGACCCCAGTTAACGCGAAGGAGGCAGAGCGAGTCAAGGGGCTTAAGTGAGGAATATGGAGTAGGAACAAGTCTGCAAAGCCCGAGCCCCAGCTTCGCCTGGGATGGCCAGGTTTGGCACTCGCGGGCCGCCTTCCCCGCCCTACCTTCCCGGAATCACATTTGGGCTGGAAGGACCTTCACGTGGCACCCCCTTCCCAGAGGCCGTCACCGAGTCCTCCAGCGAGGGGCTGGGAGCTGGGAGAAGGGTCCGCTTCTCCTCCGCCCCTCAAATCAAAGGCACCCCCTTCGGATAATTCCTAGAGAGGCAATCGCATCACTGTCCCCAAGCACTTCATCTCCCCAAAAGAAAACTCGTGCAGCCTGGCGTCACTGGGGTCGTCTCCTTACGCCCCCGACTCCTCGCCGCACCCCGGGGCCCCTCTCCAGCAGGGGAGTCGAGCGGCACCGACGGTGGGGGTCCCAGCCCCCACCCAGAACTCCCACCCTCGGAGCCTTGACTTCCAGGGCCTGCGCCTGTACAAAAGCGTGGGGCGGGCTCACTCACCCGCGCGGCGAAGGCTGCCCGGGAGCCGGGGCACCGGCGCTCGGCGGGGCGCCCCGGCCGCAGGCGCACTGCGCTGGCTCGGAGCTCGCTTAGCGCCCTGCTGCCTACCGGGCGGCGCGGGGAGCCCGCGAGGCGCGTCCGGGACTAGGCAGGGCGGGGCGGGGTGAGCGAACGGGCGAGAGAGCGAGCATGTGGGAGTGCGGAGAGCGGACGCGCGCTGGGGCGAGCGAGTGAAAGCGCGGCGCTGCGGGGTCAGTACTCAAACCACCGGCTCCAGCCCCCATGTGCTGATTTGCATGACATTTGCATAGCGCTCGGGGGGTGGACCTGCTGCCCTTCCCGCCACTCCCACCCGCCCTCTGCCTCGGAGTCGGGAGCGGAGAATCCGCAGCCAAACCGAGGGTCAGACCCGAGGCCCCCTCGCCCTTACCCTGCACCGCCCCAGTTACTCCTCGCACGCGGCGGTCAGCGTGCCGGTGCCGTCTTGGTGCGTGTCTTAGTCGCAGATTGGGAGACCTAGGCCTCAGGTCGGGGGCTGATGCTAGCTTTGGGAGCGTGCATGAGACACTGGCTGTCTCTGGGCCTCAGTTTTCTAATGTGTACAATGAAGATGTCAGCGGAAGCATGGGGCTAAGGCTTTAGCGATGGAAGGTTGTCTATGTGATGTTTTTTAGGACATCCTCCAGCGGTGCAACTCAGCCCCACGGTTCCTCTGACATACTCCCTTCGTGTGTGTTAAGAATCTCTCATTGGTTTGGAAGATACCTACAAAGTTCTTTAAATTAAAAAAAGGGGGAGGAAGAGGAGGTGTTTTGGGTTTTGGCTTGCTTTATATTTAGTTTGCACCCAATATGAACTATTTTATAGCTTTTGATCTCTTCACTTGGACCTTCTTTTGTTTTTTTTTTTTTTTTTAAAAACTGTTTACGGAAGGTTAAGGAGTGTTTTTTCAATTTTTTAAATTGTAAAATAAAACATAAATACAGAAAACCACACACACACAAAAAAACAAATATATAGACTAGTGAATTATTATAAATGGAACATCCTTGTAATCACCACCTGGATCAAGAAATAGAACTCTGCCAGCCACCCCAGAAGCCTCTCCATGTGCCCCACCTTAATGACAGCCCCCTTTCTCCCTCCTCCCAAAAGTAACTGCTAACCTGACTTTCATGTAGTCACTTCTGTTGCTTTCCTTTTTCTTGGTATCTTCCAAGGGTGCACCTTACCCCTCCCCTAACTCTTTTTTTTTTTTTTTTTTTTTTTTAACTTGATGTGCCTTTTAAGTCTTTTCCTTACAATTATTTGTTAAATAACTTAAGACCTTGATCTGTGAGGTTTTCCAGAGTCTGGGGGTTGCACATTCATGAGGCAATTCAGCATGTTTCTTGGTCCTCTGTATTGACAGCAAGTTGGTTGATCCAGGGTCTTCCTTAGACTGAAGTTTGATGTCTGTTGTAAGATTATACATGGTTGTGTGTTCTTTTCATCAAGAGGTACATGATTATGATGTCTGGTGTTTGCTCTTTTTTGAGGTTAGCAGCTGTCGATGCTCAATTCCTAGATTCATTAATTAATTGAAGTTGCAAAATCATGATATTCTAATAATTTTCATTTATTAGTTCAACAAGTGTATAAGGAGATGCTTCCTCTCATCTACTATTTGATTACCCTGAGATAGAAAGGCACGATGAATACCTGCTTTTTTAAAAAATTTACCTAGTTTTCAAGATAATGAATTGGTTCTCTGTCATTCTTAGATTTCTTTAATATCATTATAAATTCATGAATTTAAATATATGTGATAGGTTTCCATCTACTAAATTAGAGCTCAAATTGTCCCATCTTTGGCCAGTAGGAACTTCTTCAGTATGGCTCCTGGCTCCTTTGGATAAAATTCTAGTAGTCTTTTCTCTCTCTCTCTTTCTCTCTCTCTCTCTCTCTGTAGTGTGCAAAGAGCTTCAAAGACTCTAGAAGTCTTTGATAGCTTCCTTGCTATCTGATATGACAAGAGGTTCCAGGCACATCTGTACATTTGCTGCCTCAAACCTGGAATCAGCCATTTCTCCAAGAAGTTCTATTTGGTTTTTTTTTTGTTTTTTTTTTTTTGTTTTTTCCTTTTTTTGAGATGGAGTCTCAGTCTGTCACCAGGCTAGAGTGCAGTGGCGCAATCTCAGCTCACTGCAACCTCCAAATCCCCGGTTCGAGGGATTCTCCTGCCTCAGCCTCCCGAATAGCTGGGATTACAGGCACGTGCCACCATGCCCAGCTAATTTTTGTATTTTTAGTAGAGACAGGGTTTCATCATGTTGGCCAGGATAGTCTCCATCTATTGTCCTTGTAATCTGCCTTCCTTGGCCTCCCAAAGTGCTGGGATTACAGGCGAGAGCCACTGCCCCAGGCCAGAAGCTCTAGTTTCTTTTGTTGAAATTTTTTTTTTTTTTTTTTTTTTTTGAGACGGAGTCTCGCTCTGTCACCCAGGCTGGAGTGCAGTGGCCGGATCTCAGCTCATTGCAAGCTCCGCCTCCCGGGTTCACGCCATTCTCCTGCCTCAGCCTCCCGAGTAGCTGGGACTATAGGCGCCTGCCACCTCGCCCGGCTAAGTTTTTGTATTTTTAGTAGAGACGGGGTTTCACTGTGTTACCCAGGATGGTCTCGATCTCCTGACCTCATGATCCGCCCGTCTCGGCCTCCCAAAGTGCTGGGATTACAGGCTTGAGCCACCGCGCCCGGCCTCTTTTGTTGAAATTTTTAAGATAACAATATGAGCGGCCGGGCGCGGTGGCTCAAGCCTGTAATCCCAGCACTTTGGGAGGCCGAGACGGGCAGATCACGAGGTCAGGAGATCGAGACCATCCTGGCTAATATGGTGAAACCCCGTCTCTACTAAAAATACAAAAAACTAGCCGGGCGAGGTGGTGGGCGCCTGTAGTCCCAGCTACTCGGGAGGCTGAGGCAGGAGAATGGCGTAAACCCGGGAAGCGGAGCTTGCAGTGAGCTGAGATCCAGCCACTGCACTCCAGCCTGGGCGACAGAGCGAGACTCCGTCTCAAAAAAAAAAAAAAAAAAAAAAAAAATATGAGCACTAGGGGTATTCATTGTTACTAGGTTGGGAACTGTTTCTAGGCTTTGTCTTTTTTTTTTTTTTTTTTTTTAAATACTTTAAGTTCTAGGGTACATGTGCTCTAGGCTTTTTCAATAGGCAGAGCTAGTAAAGAATACTTCATTCTTTAATATTCTAGAGGAATATTATTCTTCGTAATATTTTCATTAGTTCATATTATCATGCGCGTCCGTGTGAAGAGACCACCAAACAGGCTTTGTGTGAGCAATATGGCTGTTTATTTCACCTGGGTGCAGGTGGGCTGAGTCTGAAAAGAGAGTCAGCAGAGGGAGATAAGTGTGGGGCCGTTTTATAGGGTTTGGGTAGCTAAAGGAAAATTACAGTCAAAGGGGGGTTGCTCTCTGGGGGGCAGGAGTGGGAGTCACAAGGTGCTCAGTGGGGGAGCTTTTTGAGCCAGGATGAGCCAGGCACAAGATGATGTCATCGCTTAAGGCAAGGACCGGCCATTTTCACTTCTTTTGTGGTGGAATGTCATCAGTTAAGGCGGGGCAGGGCATGTGCACTTCTTTTGTGATTCTTCAGTTACTTCAGGCCATCTGGGTGTATATGTGCAAGTCACAGGGGATGCGATGACTTGGCTTGGGCTCAGAGGCCTGACACATATTATTTCCAATTTAATTTCCGGACTGTAGTTTTTACTTAACATATTCTATATTACATTAGGACATCCTTTCTTTCATGTAGAGAATTCTGGTTCTCAAGGACAAAAGGGATGATGAAATTAGAATATCTCAATTTACTAATTTGCTTTAGTTTGCATTAAACATACAATAATAATCTCAGAATAACAATATTAATACTACCATCATCAGTTTTGATTCTTGAAAACAGTTAATTTTTTTGCATATGCTATTCATCTTTTATAGTTATACTCTATCTAAATTATCAGCTTCTATAGCCATTCTATACCATAATCTTCCTATTTAATCCTAATTTAGTCTTAGTTTTACAATTCTACAATTCTAATCCTAATTAAAGCTCAAATATATACTTAATGCTTACCATTAGTTCCTTATGTTTGTGTATCTTTAGTCATTTTGATTGTCTCAAAGCTTGTCCTCTACTAGATTCCTTAGGAAGGGCTTATGGAAAGAATATGCTCTGAGTTCTTGCATGTTGCTTACAGTTTGTTCATGCCATTTTACTTGAAGGTCAATTTTGTTGGATACAAACTACTTGGTGTCTTAGTCCAATTGGGTTTCTGTAACAACGACAAAACACACACACACACACACACACACACACACACACACACACACACACACAGAAGATAAGTGGCTTATAAACAAGAAACATTATTTCTTACAGTTCTGGGGGCTGTGAAGTCCGAGATCAAGGCTCCAACAGATTCAGTGTCTGTTGAGAGCCTCTTTCTGGTTCGTAGACAGCACCTTCTCACTTTGCCTAGATGCCCAAATAACTATCTTTTTTTTTCAAATCCACTAATTTTATTAGAATGTCTCTTGGTCATTCTAGTCTGAAAGTAAACAGTGTGTATTTCTTTCAAAATGTAGTTTCAAATGCATATATGTTGTTAATTTCAGGAAAATTTTCTTCAGTTACAGTCTTAAATATTTTTTCTGTTTTGGATTGCTTTAGATTGCTTCTCCAGAGACTTCTGTTATCTGCATGTTGAACCTCTTTTATCTTCAATATTTGTCACTTTCCCTTAAATCTTTTTAATTTTCTTTCTTCATTTATTTTTAATTTTATAAATTTCCCTCCTTTTTGCCTTCTTTTCTTTTAAGTTTTTATTAATTATATTTATTTGTTCTTGTGTTCCTTATAGGTTAATCTTTTTTTTTTTTTTTTTTTTTTTTTTTTTTTTTTTGAGACGGAGTCTCACGCTGTTGCCCAGGCTGGAGTGCAGTGGCGCGATCTCGGCTCACTGCAAGCTCCGCCTCCTGGGTTCACGCCATTCTCCTGCCTCAGCCTCCTGAGTAGCTGGGACTACAGGCGCCCGCCACCGTGCCCGGCTAATTTTTTGTATTTTTAGTAGAGACGGGGTTTCACTGTGGTCTCGATCTCCTGACCTTGTGATCCACCCGCCTCGGCCTCCCAAAGTGCTGGGATTACAGGCTTGAGCCACCGCGCCCGGCCTTCCTTATAGGTTAATCTTTATTTCTCAAATGCTTTTTAAAATGTTTAATTATTCTATGAGTTCTGTTCCAATTTCTGAGCTTCTCTAATGTATATTGTTCTTTCATGTTTTATGTCACTCAATGTGTATTTGCTCTTCTAGGACATTATAGCTTTAATTTTTTTTGAGAATATCTTTCTAGAGGTTATTATGATCTTTATTTACTTTTTTCTAGTAACTTTACATGAGAGTTGACCTTAGTATTTTTTTGTTTATCATTTTTACATGAATTTTGTTTTCTTGAACTTTTAAAAGGAGGTTTGGTCCAGACAGTTTTTCAAACTTCACAAAGCTTTCCCTTTTGTTGTTTCTGAGTAGTGCCAAAAAATATATATGGTGGCTGGACTTCTGAGATTTCCTGGCTCTGTTTCCCTCACTCACTTTTATCTGGCTCTTCTTTTTCTTTCAACTTGTATTAGTCAGTTTTCACACTGCTATAAAGAGCTACCTGAAACTGGGTAATCTGTGAAGAAAAGAGATTTAATTGACTGACAGTTCCTTAGGCTTAACAGGAAGGATGACTGGGGGTCCTCAGGAAACTTACAATCATGGCAGAAGGTGAAGGGGAACCAAGCGCTTTCTTCATATAGTGGCAGGAGAGAGAGAGTGTGCAGGGGGAAGTGCCATACACTTTTAAACCATCAGGTCTTGTGAGAACTCACTCACTATCATGAGAACAGCACGGGGGAAATCCACCCCCATGATCCATGATTTAATCACTTCTCACCAGACCCCTCTTCCAATTCAACATGAGATTTGGGTGGGGGCACAAATTCAAACTATATAATTCCACCCCAGCCCCTCTCAAATTTCATGTCCTGCTCACACTGCAAAATACAATGATCCCTTCTCTACAATTTCCCAATCTTAACTCATTTCAACATTAACTCAAAACTCCACAGTTCAAAGTCTCATCTGAGACAAGTAAGGGATATAGGCATTAGGTAAATGCTCCCATTCCAAAAGGGAGAAATTGCAGCCAGGTGCAGTGGCTCATGCCTGAAATCCCAACAATTTGGGAGGCCAAGGCAAGTGGATTACTTGAGGTCAGGAGTTCAAGACCAGCCTGGGCAACATGGTGAAACCCTGTCTCTACTAAAAATATTTTTAAAATTAGCCAGGTGTGGTGGTGCATGCCTGTAATCCCAGCTACTTGGAGGCTGAGGCAGAAGAATCGCTTGAACTCAGGAGGCAGAGGCTGCAGTGAGCTGAGATCATGACACTGCACTCCTGTCTGGGCAACAGAGGGAGACACAATCTCAAAAAAAAAAAAGGGAGAAATGGGCCAAAACAAAGGGGCTATAGGCCTCATGCAAATCCAAAACTCAGCAAGGAAGTCATTAAATCTTAAAGGTCTAAAATAATCTCTTTTGAATTCATGTCTCACATCCAGGACATGCTAATGCAAGGATGGACTTCCAAGTCCTTGGGCAGCTCCACCCCAGTGGCTTTGCAGGGTACAGGCCCTATGTCTGCTTTCACAGACTGGCATTGAGTGCCTGCAGCTTTTCCAGGTGCACAGTGCAAACTATCAGTGGATCTACCATTCTGGTGTCTGAAGGACGGTGGCCCTCTTCTCATAGCTCCACTAGGCAGTGCCCCAGTGGGGACTCTGTGTTGGGGCTCCAACTCCACATTTCCCCTCCACACTACCCTAGTGGAGGTTCTCCATGAGGGCTCTGCCCCTGTAGCAGACTTCTGCCTGGACATCCAGGCATTTCCATACATCCTTTGAAATCTAGGTGGAGGTTCATGTATTAGTCCGTTTTCAAGCTGCTGATAAAGACATACCTGAGACTGGGAAGAAAAAGAGGTTTAATGGACTTACAATTTCACCTGGCTGGGGAGGCCTCACAATCATGGCAGAAGTCAAGGAGGAGCAAGTCACATCTTACATGAATGGCAGCAGGCAGAGAGAGTGCTTGTGCAGAGAAACTCCCGTTTTTAAAACCATCACATCTTGTGAGACCATTCACTATCATGAGAACAGCACAGGAAAGACCCATCCCCATGACTCAGTCATCTCCCACCAAGTCCCTCTCACAACACATGGGAATTATGGGCACTACAAGATGAGATTTGGGTGGGGACACAGAGCCAAACCATATTATTCCATCTCTGGCCTCTCCCAAATTTCATGTCCTCACATTTCGAAACCAATCATGCCTTCCCAATAGTCCTCCAAAGTCTTCAATCATTTCAGCATTAACTCAAAAGTCCACAGTCTGAAGTCTCATCTGAGATAAGGCAAGTCCTTTCCACCTATAAACCTGTAAGATCAAAAGCAAGTTAGTTACTTCCTAGATACCATGAAGGTACAGGCATTGGGTAAATACAGCCACTCTAAATGAAAGAAATTGGCCAAAATAAAGGGGCTACAGGCCCCATGCAAGTCCAAAATCCAGCAGGGGAGTCAAATCTTAAATCTCCAAAATGTCTTCCTTTGACTCCATGTCTCACATCCAGGTCACACTGATGCAAGAGGTGGGTTCTCATGGACTTGGGCAGCTCTGCCCCTGTGGCTTTGCAGGATATAGCCTCCCTCTTGGCTGCTTTCATGGGCTGGCATTGAGTGTTTGTGGTTTTCCAGGCAAACAGTGCAAGCTGTCAGTGGATCTACCATTCTGGGATCTGCAGGATAGTGGCCCTCTTCTCACAGCTCCACTAGGCAGTGCCCCAGTAGGGACTCTGCACTGGGGCTCTGACCTCACATTTCCCTACTGCACTGCCCTAGCAGAGGTTCTCCATGACTGCTGTGCCCCTGCAGGAAACTTCTGCCTGGGCATCCAGGCGTTTCCATACATCCTCTGAAATCTAAGTGGAGGTTTCCAAACCTAAATTCTTGACTTCTGTGTACCTGCAGGTTCAACACCATGTGGAAGCTGCCATGGTTTTGGGCTTGCACCCTCTGAAGCCACAGCCCAAGCTCCATATTGGCCCTTTTAGCCACAGCTGGAGCAGCTGGGACACAGGGCACCTAATCCCCAGGCTGCACACAGCACAGGGATCCTGGGCCTGGTCCATGAAACCACTTTTTCCTTCTAGGCCTCCTGGCCTGTGATGGGAGGGGCTGCCACAAAGGTATCTGACGTGGCCTGGAGACATTTTACCCATTGTCATGGGGATTAACATTCGGTTCCTGTTACTTATGCAAATTTCTGCAGCAGGCTTGAATTTCTCCTCAGAAAATGGGATTTTCTCTTCTATCACATTATCAGGCTGCAAATTTTCTGAACTTTTATGCTCTGCCTCCCTTTTAAAACTGAATGCCTTTAACAGCACCTAAGTCACCTCTTGACTGCTTTGCTGCTTAGAAATTTCTTACACCAGATACCCTAAATCGTCTCTCTCAAGTTCAAAGTTCCACAAATCTCTAGGGCTATGGTAAAATGCTGTCAGTCTCTTTGCTAAAACATAACAAGAGTCACCTTTGCTCCAGTTCCCAACAAGTTCCTCATCTCCATCTGAGACCACCTCAGCCTGGATTTCATTGTCCATATTATTATCAGTATTTTTGTCAAAGCCATTTAACAAGTTTCTAGGGAGTTCCAAACTTTCCCACATTTTCCTGTCTTCTTCTGAGCCCTCCAAACTGTTCCAACCTCTGCCTGTTACCCAGTTCCAAAGTTGCTTCCACATTTTCAGGTATCTTTTCAGCAGCACCCCACTCTACTGTTACCAATTTACTGTATTAGTCCATTTTCACAATGCTGATAAAGACATACCCAAGACTGGGAAGAGAGGTTTAATGGACTTACAGTTACACATGGCTGGGGAGGCCTCACAATCATGACAGAAGGCAAGGAGGAGCAAGTCACATCTTACATGGATGGCAGCAGGCAAAGAGAGAACTTGTGCAGATAAACTCCCATTTTTAAAATCATCAGCTCTCGTGAGACCCACTAACTATTATGAAAAATGCACAGGAAAGACCCGCCCCTATGATTCAATCATCTCCCACTGGGTCCCTCCCACAACGTGTGAGAATTATGAAAGCTATAAGATGAGATTTGGGTGAGGACACAGAGCCAAAGCATATCAGTTCCCAAAAACTCAACTCTTGCCTTCTGTGCACCCCCAGGCCCAAGACCACATGGAAGCTGCCAAGGCTTGGGGGTTGCACCCTCTGAAACAATGATCTGAGCTGTATCTTGGCCCCTTTTAGTCACAGCTGAAGCTGGAGCAGCTGGGACGCAGTGTGCTATGTCCTGAGGCTGCACAGAGCAGCCGGGCCCTAGACCTGGCCCACGAAATAGTTTCCCCTCCTAGGCCTTCAGGCCTGTGGTAGGAGGGGCTTCCATGAAGGTCTCTGAAATGCTCTGGAGACATTTTCTCCATTGTCTTGACTATTAATATTTGGCTCCACTTTACTTATGCAAATTTCTGCAGCCAGCTTGACTTTCTGTCAAGAAAATGGGTTTTTCTTTACTACCATATGGTCAGGCTGCAAATTTTCTAAACTTTCACAAGAACAGCACAGGGGAAATCCACCCCCATTATCCAATCACCTTCCACCAGCCCCCTCCTCCAATTCGACATGAGATTTGGGTGGGGACACAAATTCAAACCATTTCACAACTCATCCCTGTCATGCTAATTTTTTCACTTTTTTATTGTAGCAAAATATACATAACCCAAAATGTATAATTTTAACTTTTTTTTGAGATGGAGTCTTGCTCTGTTACTCAGGCTGGTGTGCAGTGGCTCCATCTCGGCTCACTGCAACCTCTGCCTCCCAGTTTCAAGTGATTCTCCTGCCTCAGCCTCCTGAATAGCTGGGACTACAGGTGTGTGCCACCACACCTGGCTAATTTTTTGTATTTTTAGTAGACATGGGGTTTCACCATGTTAGCCAGGATGGTCTCAATCACCTGACCTCATGATCCACCCGCCTTGGCCTCCCAAAGTCCTGGGATTACAGGCATGAGCCACTGTGCCCAGCCAATTTTAACCATTTTTTTTTTTTTTTTTTTTTTTTGAGACGGAGTCTGGCTCTGTCGCCCGGGCTGGAGTGCAGTGGCCAGATCTCAGCTCACTGCAAGCTCCACCCCCCGGGTTTATGCCATTCTCCTGCCTCAGCCTCCCGAGTAGCTGGGACTACAGGCGCCCGCCGCCTCGCCCGGCTAGTTTTTTGTATTTTTTAGTAGAGACGGGGTTTCACCGTGTTCACCAGGATGGTCTCGATCTCCTGACCTCGTGATCCGCCCGTCTCGGCCTCCCAAAGTGCTGGGATTACAGGCTTGAGCCACCGCGCCCGGCCGCAATTTTAACCATTTTTAAAGTGTACAATTTAGTAACATTAGGTACATTCACCACATTGTGTAACTATCTATTTCCAGACCTTTGTCATAATCTCAAACAGAAACTTTGTACACATTAAGCAACATCTCCCATTCCCTCTTCCCTCTAACAGCTGGTAACTTTTATTCTACTTTCTGTCTCTATCAATGTGCGTATTCTAGATACCCCATATAAGTGTAATCATATAATATTTGTCCTTTTGTGTTTGTCTAATTTCATTTAGCATAATGTATTCAAGGTTTATCTAGGTAGAATATATCAAAACTTCATTTTTTATAGATGAGTAATATTCACATCTAGCATATTTTGTTCATCCATTGATCTGTTAATGGACATTTGGGTTGTTTCTACATTTTGGCTACTATGAATAATGCATAATATGAATATTGGCATACAAGTATTGTTTGACCATTTTCAATTCTTTTTAAAATAAAACATACCTAGGAATGAAATTGCTGAGTCATATAATGTCTATTTTTTAACTTTTTTGAGAAACCACTGAACTGTTTCAATGGCTGTACCATTTTACATTCTCACCAGCAATGCACAAGGGTTCCAGTTTTTCCACATCCTCATTAATATATATTATTTTCTATTTTTTGATAGTAGTCAATTTAGCAGGTATAAAGTGGTATTCCATTGTAATTTTGATTTGCATTACCCTAATGACTAAAATTGTGGAGCATCGTTTTTGAGTATCTTCTTTGGAGAAATGTCTATCAAATTCCTTTTCCCATTTTAAAATTCGGTTGTTTTGTTATTAACTTGTAGGGTTATTTATATATTCTGACTATTAATCCTTTTCTAGATATATGATTAGCAAATATTTTCTCTCATTCTGTAGGTTGTTTTGTTGATTATGTTATTGATGTCATACCGAAGAAACTATTGCTAAATCCAATATTTCATAAAAATTTTCCCTATGTTTTCTTCTAAGAGTTTTACAGTTGAGCTCTTAAATTTAGGTCTTTCATCCATCTTGAGTTAATGTTTGTACATGGTATAACGTAAGGGTCCAACTTTATTCTTCTGCATGTGAATATCCAGTTTTTCCACCACCATTTGTTGAAAAGACTGTTGTTTACCCATTGGTTTCAACCCTCGTTGAAAATAAGCTGACTATATAATGCAAGGGTTTATTTCTGGACTCTCCATTCCATTCCATTGGCCCATATATCTGTCCTTATGCCAGGATCACACTGTTTTGATTACTGTAGCTTTGTAGTAAGTTTTAAAATCAGGAAATATGAAACCTTCAATTTTGTTGTTCTTTTTCAAGATTGTTTTAGCTATTGGGGGCTCTCTGAGGTTCCATATGGGCTTTAGAATGGGTTCCTTTTATTTCTGCAAAAACACTGGGATTTTAATAGGGATTGCATTGAATCTGTAGATCACTTTGGGTAATATTGTCATCATAACACTATTGTCTTCCAATACATAAACACAGAATGTCTTTCATTTATTTATGTCTTCTTTAATTTCTTTTTAGCAATCTTTTATAGTTCTCAGTGTACAAGTCTTTCACCTCCTTGGTTAAATTTATTCCTAAATATTTTATCCTTTTTGATGCTATTAAAAATTGAATTGCTTTCTTAATTTCTTTTTCAGATTATTTATTGCTAATATACATAAATACAACTGATTTTTGTAAGTTGGTTTGTATCATTTCCTATTATATACATTTTATTCTACTTCTAAAAATTTCTCCTTAGTTTGGAGTCTCGTTCTAAAAAAAAGCCTGAGCTGGTCAGTTTGAAGAGTTAGTGGGGGCTAGATTGTACCAGTTCCCCTAAACTCTGGCTAGTGACTAGAGACAAAGAGGATCTGCACAAATACCTGAAGAAGACCATGGTGCAAACACACAAACCTAGCACATAATGTCTGGTGTGTCAAGACAAAATAAATCTCCTTCAGTGAGAAACTATGTTTCCTTAGGCGTTTTGAAACAATGTAAGTTAGCCCCCACTGCCCCAAAGTGACATTAGTTGTAGAAAATTTTCCTTGGCTTGGTGGCTTGGTGGGGAGGGGGTGCCCATTTATTTTTACTACCTTTGCAAGAGGTTTATTCTGCAAGCCTGGATCTCCCATCCGTCTATGCACATCCGCTGCACTTCCTTCCTGTCTCTGAATCCCTTCTCTGGCTTGGCCCCCTTCACTGCTTGGTCCTTGTTAATAAATAAATAAATAAATAAATAAGCCAAAAGAGAAGGAAAGGGAAGGAAAAGACGGTAAGATGTCACAATTTATTAATCTTACATGGGTGTTGAATAATATATTAGCTCACCTTAGCTCATGAATGTACTAAATCTACCTAGATCAGCATTGGTAGGCTAAGGCTAAAAGCCTGCTGGTTCTCAAGTCTAGCTGCACAACGGACTCACTTGCAGAGCTTTAAACAAAGAACAAAACACAAAACAAAACAAAACAAAACAAAACATGTATACCTGGGTCTTACCTCCAGAAATTGATTCAGTTAGTCTAGGATGAAGCCTGGGGAATAATTTTTTTGTTTCCCCAGTAATTCTGATGTGGGGACCAGACAACTACTGACAGCCTAGGTAAAACCTAGGTAAAACAAAACAATTTGCATATTAGACAATTGTGCTTCAGTTTGCTCTTGTGTTCTAAAGGCTAATTATTTGTTTAGAGATTACTCTCTTGTGGAGAAAAGGGAACCCTTATACACTGTTGGTGGGAATGTAAATTGGTAGAGCTATTATGGAAAACAGTTTGGAGGCCCTTCAAAAAACTAAAAGTAGAATTACTATATGATCCAGCAGTTCCACTTCTGTGTATATATTCAAAAGAAATGAAATCACTATGTTGAAGAGATAGCTGCGTTCCCATGCTCATTGCAGCATTATTCACAGTAGCCAAGATATGGAATCAACCTAAGTGTCCATCAGCAAATAAATGAATAAATAAAATGTGGTGCTACGGTTTGAATATCTGTCCTCTCCAAAACTCATGTTGAAATTTAATCGCCAATGTGGCAGTGTTGAGAGATGCGGTCTTTAAGAAGGGTTTGGGTCATCGATTAACAGACTAATGGGTTAATGGATTAATGGGTTATCATGGGAGTGGTGGCTTTATAAGAAGAGAACTAGCATGCTCAGCCCCCTTGCCATGTGATACCCTGGACTGCCCTGGGACTCTGCAGAGACCCCACCAGCAAGAAGGCTCTCACCAGATGAGGCCCCTTGACCTTGGACTTCTCAGCTTCCACACTATAATAAATGAATACCTTTTATTTATAAATTACCCAGTTTTAGGTATTCTATTATAAGCAACAGAAACAGACTAAGACATGGTATATATACACACAATGGAAAACTATTCAATCTCAAAAAGAAGAAAATCCTTCATTTGCAACAACATGGGGTGAACCTAGAGGACATTATGTTACATGAAATAAGGCAGGCACAGAAAAACAAATATCACATGATCTCACTTACATGTAGAATATTTAAAAGTTGAACTCACAGAAGCAGATAGTAGAATGGTAGTTACTAGACGCTGGTGGGGGTGGGAGAGGGTTAAAATCTTCTTAAAAAAATATCAGTTCCTTGACCAGGAGTATTAACATATGAAAATACAGACATACCAGCCTTAAAATATGATTTGTAGATTTGTTCCTATAAATATTCACTGTACACTGATTTTCTGTACTTTAAATCCTGTTATCTTATGTATTATTCTTTAAATCTTATTATCTTATGTATTTACCAAAGGTTAACTTTTCCTGTTATATAAGGATAATACATAAGATAGTAGCAATTTAAAGTACAGAAAAGTCATGTGGGCAGGGGCAGCGGCAGGGAAAATGTATTACATACCCAAGTACTAAGTCTTTACAATTGTTATCACTTTAGATCAGCACCCCAAAATTCTATAATTACTCCCCACCTCCCACCTGCATTTAAGAGGAGATAAAATCATACAGCTGGTAAGTGATGGCATTGGGATTTCAACCCGAGTCTCTCTTATTAAAAAGCCACTAATGAGAATATCAAAACCTGAAAAAAGTTTAAATTAATATTTTAACCATAAAAATATAAATGCTAACTGCAAGAAAAAGGGAAAGAAAACAAACAGTGTACAAGGTAGAAAATAAAATGTATCTATTGTCTTCCCCATAGCCACACCCTATAATTCCTTAAGTAACTTCTATTGAGAATTTACTGGGCATCTTTCAGGAAAAGACTGTTTTATTAGATCACTTATTATAATAATTCTAAAATTTAGTACAAAATATTATTTTAAAGTTCCTGTGATTATTATTATGTTACAAGTAAGTTTAAAATCCAAATTGATTATTTCAAGCTGCAGAACCCCGGATTCCAAGGAGGTGGCTGGAGTTGATGAAGTGGGTGCTGGGACCAGAATTCAGATCTCCCACCTCTTCCTTGTTCAGAGCAGTTCTGCTTTTCTGTAGTTCATGTACTGTACTGGGCTTCTGTGTAAGACTTTGCAGAACACTTAAATCCATAGTTTAAAAAAGTCTGAAAGAATAGAAATAACATCAACAAATGTGGACTCGGGATTACATTCTATTATTTTACATTCTATCTGTCATCCTTCCTTCATATTCTACTTTTATAAACCTATAGGTTCTCCATTTGCTACCCTCAACAGCCCTATACCTCCATTCTAACCACACTGTAGAGGTTTATCTTAGGAACAACAGGCGACCTGGGCAGAGGAGAGGGAAGCGATCTGAAAACCCAGCACAGCAAAGACCACATTTACAGATAAAATGAACACATGCAAATCATGGCTGAGAAATCTATCTACTGTATAAAGTAAATCTGGAGATATTTTACATGTAAGACCTCTGATGTATACAAATTCTGTAAACTCAATTTCCTACAGAATGAGAATCTATAGACAGATGATACCATCTATGAAAAATCCCTTGTTTTGCAAAAGACAAAGTAGAAGGTAGAGGATAAGTTGTGCATTTCTACCTCAGATTGTTTGTGTGGAGGGACTATAGTGTTAACATCTGAGTCACTGGAGCTTTGTTATTAACTAGCTATGTGACTTTGCACAAGTGACTTAATTTCTTCTGAACCTGAATTTCCTAATTGTTAAAAAACAGATACAAATGAGATAAATAAACCTCATCCACTTCATAAGGTTGTTGTGAGGGTTGCACAAGAGGGCACATTGCAAAGCATATTAGCAGAGTGTTTGACACAGAATAATTGTTGAGCACTTTTCTGTGGAGTACCAATCACTTAATCACGCCATGCCAAACTCTGTTCTCTGGCCCCTGGTGGGCTAAAATTCTTTCCATTATTCTGCATTGCCTCTTTTTTGGTAACCTCTATCTGTGCAGTCTTCATTCAGTGCCAGGTTGGAGAGACTGTGAGCTGTGACTCATGGTCCCAGCCAAGGCAGACATGATGAGTGGCAGCTGGAGAGGTGGTGCTGTGGGGAAAAGAAAGAGAGATCAGCCTGTTACTGTGTCTATATAGAAAGAAGTAGACATAAGAGACTCCATTTTGTTCTGTATTTGAGATGCTGTTAATCTGTGACCCTACCCCCAACCTTGTCCTTGCAAGAGACATGTGCTGTGGTAACTCAAGGTTTAATGGATTTTGGGCGTGCAGGGTGTGTCTTTGTTCCTAGAAAAGCTAGGTATTGTCCAAGGTTTATCCCCATGTGATAGGATGAAACAATGTTGCTAAAAGGTTTATCTCAAGGCACAGGATTTTCCTTTAAACTTATTCATGTCACAGAGATCCTTGTTCTCATGTCTTACTGCTAATTTCCTCCCTAAAAACGATCCTATTGTCCTGCCACTCCCTTATCTTTAAGATGGTAAAGATAATCATCTATAAATACTAAGGGAACTCAGAGGCCGGTGCCAGCGTGGGTCCTCTGTAAGCTGAGCGCCAGTCCCCTGGGCCCTCGCTTTTCTCTGTGTCTTATTTCTTTTCTCAAGTCTCTCGTTCCACCTAACGAGAAACACCCACAGGTGTGGAGGGGCAGGCCACCCCTTCATGGTGCAATCCAAGGGAACCTATAGGTGAGTGGAAGATTGAGATGGCGGTTCGGATTATCTACACCTGATGAATCCTAAGCAGGTGTGAAGTGAAAAACTTAAGGTTGAATCCAGCACTTGCGAATATCCCAGTACATTTTTTTTTTCTTTGAGACAGGGTCTTGCTCTGTCACCCAGATTGGAGTGCAGTGGCACAATCTTGGCTCACTGCAGCCTCCACCTCCTGGGTTCAAGTGATTCTCATGCCTCAGTCTCCTGAGTAGCTGGGATTACAGGTGCCTGCCACCATGCCTGGCTAATTTTTGTGGTGTTTGTTTGTTTGTTTGGTTGTTTTTTTTTTTTGTAGAGACTGGGTCTCCCCATGTTGCTCAGACTGGTCTCAAACTCCTGACCTCAAGTGATCTGCCCTCCTTGGCCTCCCAAAGTGCCGGGATTACAGGTCTCACCCTCCATGCCGTGACCCCAGTACATTTTCATCTAGTTTTTTGCATTCATGTTTACAATTGTTTATTAACAAAGTCAGAAGTTATTTTAACAAGTAGTACTTGAGTAGAAGTATAAATGGAAAGAGCTCATTTATTAGCTTTTCTGACTTTAAGATGTTTATTGTTTCATCAGTTTAGCTTCTGAATTAAAAACTTATTAGAGGTTCTTAGTTCTGTTGTAAAAAGCATTCATCTGCTAGCTTAAGTTGTCCTTGATAACTGCTTTGGTATAGGAGAACATGAACTAAGCCTTGAGTACTCCACCCTAGCTCTGCATGCTTCCTAACCCATCTCATGCCCTCACATGGTTTCAGATACCACCAGTGATCCTCAAATGTAAATCTCTAGTCTATTTCTTCTGAGTACCCAGATTTCGGACTTCTTCACCTGGAATTCATGGCCAATATTGCCCTCTTCCCCTCGTCCCCGGGAAACCTGCCCAGCTTCCTGGCTCCCAGGTTAACGACACTGACACGCATCCAGCAGTCCTGGCTAGAAACCTCGGTCCTTTTGCATTCCCTTTGCCTCATCAGTTGCCCATGAGATTTCCTACCTATGCAGATGGCAAATTCCTCTCCTCCCCAGTTCTCACTGTAACTTGCCTTACCTGTCCCTTAGGCTATTGTGGCAGCCTTCCAACTGGGCTTCCTGTCATCAGTCTTGCCCCTCTAATCCATGCTGATAGAAGGATTTTCTTCAACATAAATCTGTCAATGGAAGTCTCCTCTGTAAACGTCTGCAGCTGACCAAACTCCTCATCTTTTTTCTGGGTTCTTCTGTAGTTACTCATCGTAACGTCAACTCCAGCCATGGGAGCACCTCACTATTTTCTGAACACGCCTTGGTAGTTCAGGACTCGTTAGTCTTTTCCAAGCTTGAATGATCCATTATCTGTGAAGTTGACTGAACCTCACCAGGTTGATTAAGATGTCTCTCCTCTGTGCTCCAGTAACATGTGCCTCATACTGAGTAATCCATTTGTGTATCCTCAAATAGACTGCAAGCCTCTGAGGACAAGGACTAGGTCTGGATTTTTCTATATATCCAAGCAATAAATGGAGAGCTTGACACAATGTGGATTAAGAAATACATTTATTGCATGACTTATCTGTGGAAATAAAAGCTATTAATTGCAAAAACAAAACAACCAAACAATATAACAACAAAATGGAATTTTTAAGAGAGAAAGAAAAAAGAAGAAATACTTTGGGAATTTTTTGCTCTGAATTATCCCAGCATGTTTTCTTTTTTTTTTTTTTTTTTTTTTTTTTTTTTTGAGACGGAGTCTCACGCTGTTGCCCAGGCTGGAGTGCACTGGCGCAATCTCGGCTCACTGCAAGCTCCGCCTCCCGGGTTCCCGCCATTCTCCTGCCTCAGCCTCCTGAGTAGCTGGGACTACAGGCGCCCGCCACCGCGCCCGGCTAATTTTTTGTATTTTTAGTAGAGACGGGGTTTCACTGTGGTCTCGATCTCCTGACCTTGTGATCCGCCCGCCTCGGCCTCCCAAAGTGCTGGGATTACAGGCTTGAGCCACCGCGCCCGGCCATATCCCAGCATGTTTTCTAATGGTCTCGCACAAACCCATGTACCCACTGGAAAAACTAGCTAATTAAGTCAAGAGCCCTCACATTAACAGAAGCCTGACGTTAGGAGGCTGCCTAAAACGGCAACATTCCAGATTCCTTTTCTGAGTAGGTCTTCCAGGACTCCTCTGGTCCTTCCCCCTATCTCTCAGCAAGACCACAACTGAACAGTCTTAGAAACGTGTATATCCACTTTTCCTTCCTGGTAATATGAGAGGGAGCCTTCAACTCAGTTACAAATTCCAGTGACTGGACATTCTATCTGGAAAGTTCTTTCTTATGTTTACATAATAATTCATGTTGCTAATAAAAATCTATTCAGATTAACATAGTGCCAAAAGTTTTAAATACTTATAAATTTAACAAGATCAACTCTAGGCTTATTTTTTTTTTAATTGGGGAAAAGCTATTAAAAGACACAAAATATTTGAATAGATTTAAAGTCATATCATGTCCTGGAAGAAAATACTTAATATAAAACTGTTAATTCCAGAAATTTTAATATATTAATTTAATGTAGTTCCAATTAGAATTCCAATAGGGTTTTTATTGGAATTAGATAAAATGATTCTAAAGTTTATATAGAGAAAGAATGCCAAAGAATAGCTAGTAAAACTACAAAAAATGTAAGAAGACAGAGTAGGCCAGGCTCAGTGGCTCATGCCTGTAATTCCAGCACTTTGGGAGGCTGAGGCGGGCAGATCATAAGGTCAGGAGATTGAGACCATCCTGGCTAACACAGTGAAGCCCCGTCTCTACTAAAAATACAAAAAATTAGCCGGGCATGGTAGCAAGTGTCTGTAGTCCCAGCTACTTGGGACGTTGAGGCAGGAGAATCACTTGAACCCAGGAGGTGGAGGTTGTGGTGAGCCAAGATCATGCCATTGCACTCCAGCCTGGACAACAAGAGAGAAACTCCATCTCAAAAATAAAAATTAAAATTAAAATTAAAAAAAGAAGAGTATACAGGGGGCTTACTAAGATATCAGTGATACTATAACATATATAAATTCAATTCAGTATAGCATTAGTAAGAATATAAAATATATTTCTGGAACAGAATAAATAATTAATGATTACATTGTAGTTATTCTTTAAATGTATTTCAGAGTGGTAGTTCAATGGGAAAAAAGTTGAACTATTTTTTTTTTTTTTCACTATGAGACACAACTGGCTACTCACTTGAAAGGAAAGTGTTGAACTGCCATCTTAAACTACATTCAAAAATAAATGCAAATATATTAAAGAGTTAAATGTAAAAAGAAAATTTTAAGTTGAAGAAAAATATCCAGGGGATTATATGTACACACTATGGTTTGGGGAGACTTTCCTTACCAAGAACTATAGAATAAAAGACAGGCATACTCAGCCTTTTATAAATCACTTTTTTGGTATGGCAAATAGTACTATAAAGAAAGTTAATAGCAGTCAGTATGTCTGAAAAAATGTTTGTGCTACTATATTCATACAAAGGATCACTTTCTATACAAAGCACCCTTAAAAACTGATAAGATGATGACCAACAACTGACACAACCGATTAGAAAATTGTGCAAAGGATACAAACAACTTACTAATGAGTAGTATCAAAAGGCCAAACATATGAATATGATTCAAGTTCACTAGAAATCAGAGAAATAAAAATAAAAGTAACAAAAAAATCACAATACCCATCACATTGGCAAACATAAATAACAGCCATAGTAAAGCTTCCAAAGATCAAACATGGGACAATGTAAGTATCAATAAAAATCATACCTGCAATGGATTGAAACACATCAAAGAAGTTTAATCCATCCATTACTTCATAATGATACTTAAAAAAACAGTCACCATTAAAGGATGCTAAGGAACCAATTCATTATTTCGAAAACTGGTAAATGGGAAAGAATCAAGCATTTATGCTGCTTTATTTATATGAACTATACTATTGGGTAACCAAATAGCAGAGGTGAGAAAGTTTTTCTTTATAGACAGTATACCTTATAAATGAAAAAGAGTAGATTTAGACTGTCACCATTTTGCAATCCTAGTGAACTAACAGGTCTGGGTACTGAGCATCAATGGTTGCTAACATCACAAGGAGAGAGACAACCAAACATTGTGTGACTCTTGATCCAGAAACAGTCACTGCCTTTTAAATTCTTCTTGCCATAAAAATCAAACCTGAATCTGATCAAGTTCTTAGATTCCATTAACAATTCACAGGCAATAAGGATGAGGAAAATCTTCCACCAAAACATAGAAATGCAACTTGCAAAATTCAGACTGTGGGAAGCTTTACAGCACCAAAAACTTGGTTCCTTCAACAAATAAATTATATGGGGGAAAAAGAATATGGCAGGGGAGACAATTTGTTAAGAGACATAAAAGACTAATCAATTGCAATTTGTGTACCTCAAATAAGATGTAAACACTAGCTATTTAATGAATAATTATTGTTAATTTTTTTAGATATGATAATATTGTGCTTATCTTTTTTTTTTTTTTTTTTTTTTTTTTTTTTTTTTTTGAGACGGAGTCTCGCTCTGTCGCCCAGGCTGGAGTGCAGTGGCCGGATCTCAGCTCACTGCAAGCTCCGCCTCCCGGGTTTACGCCATTCTCCTGCCTCAGCCTCCGGAGTAGCTGTGACTACAGGCGCCCGCCACCTCGCCCAGCTAGTTTTTTTTGTACTATTTAGTAGAGACGGGGTTTCACCGTGTTCGCCAGGATGGTCTCGATCTCTTGACCTCGTGATCCGCCCGTCTCGGCCTCCCAAAGTGCTGGGATTACAGGCTTGAGCCACCGCGCCCGGCCCCCTGTGCTTATCTTTTTTTAAAAAAAATTTATTTCAAGTTCTGGGATATATGTGCTTAATGTGCAGGTTTGTTACATAGGTATACATGTGCCATGGTGGTCTGCTGCACCTATCAACCCGTCATCTAGGTTTTAGGCTCCACATGCATTAGGTATTTGTCTTAATGCTCTCTCTCCTTTTCCCCCCACCCCCTGACAGGCCCTGGTGTGTGATGTTCCCCTCCCTGTGTCTATGTGCTCTCATCATTCAACTCCCACTTATGAGTGAGAACACGCAGTGTTTGGTTTTCTAGTTCTGTGTTTTACAAATACATTTATACTTATATTTATGGATGAGATAATAAGGCATCAGGAACGTGCTTTAAAACAAAATGAAACAGAAGGAATTGGATGGGGCAGGTTTGGCCATGGTTATTGGGCTGGCTGATGGACACACGGGAGTTCACTAGACTGTTTGCCTCTTTTGTGCATGCTTGAAATTCTCCATAATAAAAAGTATTATTTTTCAAACACACACACACACACACACACACACACACACACACACACACACGCCAAGCCACAGTATCTATTGCTTATTGCTGGTGGTATATATGAAGGAAATTTTCACACATTTATAGCAAAAGTGTAAAGTGTTACAACCTTTTTAGAAGGCAATTTGGCAAGATCTATATTTTAAAATAAGTGTATTTGTTGGTTCAGCAGTTCTACTCCTAGGATTCTATTCCTTAGAAATAGCAGTGGAAACACACATGAGGTCTTATGGCAATTGTGTGACAGCGTTCATAGGAGACCCCAAACTGGAAACAAAGTGAATGCTCACAGCAATAGATTTGGTAGACTGGCCCACTCGCTGTTTAGTTAACCCCTTTCTTGTGTGTCTTTCTATTTTGCAGAGGTTGGAAAGCTAAAGACATATTTCCAAGTCTCCCTCAAAGCTAGGACTTTAGATTGTGATTTAATCTTTCTAGATGCACTAGTGCAGATCTGACAGACACACTGTAGGTCCGGAGTAAAAAGTTCCTGTGGTAGCCTCCTGATCCTCAAGTTGCAGCTAAGGTAGTGTGGTTCCGAAGCCAGCAGCTGGAACAGCAGCTTCTGGAATGTGACAGAGACGGCAGTTCTCTTGGAGAGAAGGGTCTGTAGGACTGTTGTGGGCATGATTCCTTGAGACCCAGCCTAGAGCCTGCTACTTGGGCACCTCCAGTGATTTCATAAGTCCCAAATTCCCTACGTTAAATCTCTTTCTACTTAAAGTAGCTATTTTCCGTTATATATAACTGAACAAAATAGTTGAATGAATTATGCATTATATAATATTTCCATATCATGGAATACTAACTAGCCATTGAAGAGAATAAATTAGATCCATACTAGATGACTTCCTAGTCATCTAGAGGGATTTTCCTAAGGTATTTCTAAGTCAGAAAATCAAAATATAGAAAAGTTAAATATGATCCCATTTTTGTGAAACAATGACCAGCTGTCTCTGAAGTCTATATAAATCATGGACCTAGATGACTTCATAAGCATGGAGAAAACACTGACAGTCACCCATTAGGTGATGATGATAGGTTACAGGTGTGTGGCTAGGGCGTGGGAAAGGGACTAATATGAGGAGAGAAGGTGGTGAGAGAAGGTGTTGATGAAAAAAATAGCAAGCATGATATGATCCTATATATATAGAATTACTTGTGTATTTTTATGTGTATGTATAAAGAATGCTTAAAAGGATAACCAACTCATTAATCTCATGATGATGGGATTTCAGGGGGGATTTACTTTTATGTGATTAGGAACAAACTAAAGGTCTTTTCATTGTGAAAAAAAAAAAAAAAAAAAAAAAAAACCCTGGGATGTGCAAGTGTAACAAAAGCTATCAGGTACTTAGGAATAAATTCTATAAAAGTTTAACAAGATTTTTATGGAGTAAGTAAATGGAGCATTATACAATACTAAAGGGTTGGAGGTTTCAATATAATAAAAATTGCAATTCTCCAAATTAACCTATAAATTCTAAGCAATTCTAATAAAATCTCAAGATAATTTGTCACAGAATTTGATCAACTGGTCCTTCACACAGAAGAGTAAAGGCCCAAGCATAGACAAAGACAATTTTGAAGATGAATGGGGGGAGAAAGGATCATTTTACCTGATATGAAGACATTATAAATCTGCAGTAATTAAAAGTATGGTATTGCACAGAGACAGGTAAAACAGATGAGAGAGAGAGAGAGAGAATAAACAGACCCACAGATAAAGGGGAACTGGGTGAGTGACACAGAGGTAACATTACACATTAGTGGGGAGCACAAGATGGCAAATGAACCTGGGTTGCTAGTCTTTCAGAACCCACCATGCAAATGCTACAAAAGTGACAGGCAAGTTAATAATGGATAACAGAATATACCACAAAACTACTAAGAAACCTTTGGGGAGACAGGAAATGATTGATTACCAGTGGGTATATAGGAAATGTCAGCCTAAAATAGAAGGTGGCCAGGCAGAAGGTGGACTGGGGAACATCATTCTCCCTGCATTTTCTTCTCTCCCCCACATTGTTCTGAATGAGTCATTGCTCAACTCTCACTTCTGGGGGGCAGAAGAGCAGTACTCAGGCCAGTGCTACTGAGTATTTGAGTCGCCTTGTGGCAGGGCTTGAAGAGTGGGTAACAACAGGTGCAGAAGAATGTCTGAACCCCTGAGCAGGCCTAATCCCTGTTCCAATCCTATGGGAAGAAGCTCTTGAAAAATGAGTAGAGCTCAGGGAAAAAAAAACAGATACAGGAAACAGGGAATGATCAAACCCAGACTGAAGTAACAGAGGTCAACACTCTAAGGAGTATTTCCTATCAGTACAACCACCACCCCACATCACATACACTCAATAACTCATCAGAAGGGTCTCAGTTGGATTCTGGATTTCAGTCTTCCTTCCCAGGTATACATTATCTGTTCAGGTAGCTGATACTCCCCAAGATAATGTAAACTCACAAGGGAAAATAATGATATAAACCACGTGCATATGATTAACAGTCCATGCTAAAGGTATCAGAATCAATGGACCAGGCAGGCCTGAATTTAAAATATACATAATAAACACATTTAACAAGATAAGGGAAAGTATTGGGAATATGAAGCAGGAACAAGCAATTACAAAAAAACATACTGTATGAACAACAAAACAGTTGAAATTAAGAACTCAACACATGAATTGATTTGCAGAATGGGGATGGCTGAAAAACCAATGAATGAAATGAAAGATCTCATCAGGAAACTTCTTCCAGAAGAGTTAAGAATAGACAAGGAAATGAAAAAAAAAAGTTACGAGACATGAAAGTTTCAAATGTAAGTGTAATAGAAATCATAGAAGAAAGAAAAACAAAGTAGTAGGAGGAAATATTTAAAGAAATAATGACTGAAGTTTTCCAGAACTAGAAAAATGTGCAAGACCACTGGTTTAGGCAACTCACAGAGCGTTAACAGGAGACATTAAAGATCAAAACCTCCCATACCCATTACAGTGAAATTTAAGATGATCAAAGCCACAGAAAATTCTACAGGTTTCTAGAGGGGAAAATTATGTCACCTACAAAGCAACAAGGATCTGCTCCATGACACATTTCTTAGTAGCCATGCTTAGAGCTGGGAGGCACTAGTGTAGTAAGTAAAGTGCTGAAGGGAGGACAAGTTTGAACCTAGAATTTTGTATCAAAACTATTATGTTTAGTCTATTTTACTTTGACTTACTTTCAATTTTGCCTTCATTTCTGAGATGGTGTAATGTGTCTTTCCATCTTTTCCCTAAGTTCTGTCAACTCCTGCTTCATCTTCTGTTATCAAATCATCTTGGCCCTACACTCTGGTTTCTCTGCTCAGTACTCTTGGTTTCCAATAAATACCTGTTTCATTCAGTTATAAACATTCATGACCAAATACTTAGTCACAACTTTTGTCTACTTGATGGCAATGTTTTCCTGATAAGTGGTTTTAGTTTACAGTCATATTTTCCTATTTATTTCCCCTATTTCCTACAAATACTTTACTACAGATCCTCTGCTGGTCTTTCTTGATGACTTTTTTTGAAGCAGTTAAGGAAAGTTTTCTTAGATCAGCTATTTGTAGGAAGCTTGTAAGGAGGACTGGAATTTTCTTTAATATTCAGAGTTTTACGCATTAATTTGTTTGGTGTTTATTCTTCCACTTGGGAATAGGCACCTATGCTCCCCGTCTCCAAACACACAATCTGTGTAAAGCCCGTGGATCCTCTCCCCACTGTTACAAACCAAGGATTTAAAACTTCTCCTGACTGGGCATGGTAGCTCACACCTGAGATCCCAGCACATTGGGAGGCCAAAGAATGAGGATGGCTTGAGCCCAGGAGTTCAAAACCAGCCTGGGCAAGATGGTAAAACCCTGTCTCCACACACATACACACACACACACAAAAGAAAAATCAAAAAAATTAGGTGGGCTTGGTTGCACACTCTTGTAATCTCAGCTATTCAGAAGGATGCCTTGAGCCCAGGAGTTTGAGGTTACGGTGAGCTTTGATCATGTCACTGTACTCCACCCTGGGTGACACAGCGAGACCTCATCAATAAAAAAATATTTTTTTAAAAAAACCCTTTCACCTCTGGGTAAACTGTTCGTCTTCGAGAAATGTAGTCTGCTAGCCTTTTCTGCTATCTGGAGCTGTGGCATCCACTCTTCTCCTATGCACTCCTGCTTGGTAACTCCTGCTTTTCCAGTCCCTCTAGCTATTTTGTGGTTTGGTTTTAGAGCTCTCTCCTTGTTTCCCCTGCAAATGGAGTTGTACTCTTCTTGGTTTCTGCAAAAGGGGGAAAAGGGGCAACTTTACATTACCATCTTCCCATTAAGAACCAGTGTAAATTATTTAATTTAAATGTGAGGGTAAAATAAAAATGTTCAAGTCCTCAGAGTTACCACACAAAGATACTCTTTGAAATTAAAATAAGAAGAAAAATAAATATGGAGAGCACCCATGATATTAGTATGAAAGAAAGAAGGAAAGAAAGTACAAAACAAAGAGCAACACAACCCAAAACTAAAATTCTGTAAGATACCAACGTGGTAGGAAGACATACCAGAGCCACGTGGCTAGTTACTTTGGTGTTGTGATCTTTCTTCTTGGAAAATTTAGGATTTTGAGCTGGAGTGAGTCTTTGAGATCGTATCGCCTCATTTGGGAGGCACTGGGGCTCTGGGCCCTTCAAAGGCACACTGTCTTACTTGTCTTTAGATGCTCAGTATGTAGCACACAGCAGACAGCTAATAAATTGTAAATGAATGAAGGTCACATAACACATAAAGACGGAATCACTAGGTCACCTGACTCAATCCACTGCTCTTGCTCTTCTAATACACCATGTTATTCAAGTGAACTTAACCACCAACTTATCATTGCCTGTTTCAGTGTTTTATACCAATCAATAATATACCATGGCATTTTCTCCAATTTTGGCCAAAGACATAATACAAAACTATAATTAAAATTCTCATACCCTTTCTGGGTATGTTAGGAGTTGACAGAAGTTGCTTTAAGTGTTTTGTCGTCATTATTTAAAAAATCTGACCAGACAGATTTGTAGACTGGTTGGGATATGGGGAGGGAAGAGATGGTGATGGTGGACTGAGTCTCTAGTGAAACGATGATTACAAGCTTTGTGTTGGGGAAAGATGATGTTAGAATATAGCTCACTGCTCTAAATAGTGAAGACCTATTTTTTTCAAATGTGATTTACTGATTTGCTCTAGTTTTTGTTTCATCTTCAATTGCTCCATCTCCCTATCCTAAGATGGCAAGTCTAATCATATTGATTGACCTAAAAAAAAAAAGAGAAAAGATTAATTTTATCTTAATCCATTGAGACTCTGGGTTTGAAAATTATTTTTCCTTTACTACTTTCTTCTTGCCAAACCTCAAACAAACTACTACCCTCCAAGACGGTCTGTTCTGCTTGTTTTGGAGCTCCTTATTTTTAAAATATTTGAATCTGGTCTCTTACCCCACTCTGGGCCTAGAGTTCACAGCCAAGTGCAAAATAATCTGGAAAGGATGGTGGTATGAAAATATGTACCTTGGCCGTGTGCTCCCTACTGAGCGGCTGACAACATTTCTTGTTATAGATTTGAACAAACGTAAGTCTCTTGCGCCAAAAGGGACTGAGTTTTCCTCTTGGACAGTTTGTGTTCTTCTCCATGTCTTTTTGAGATTTCTGTGGAGAAATGAGCCCTCTTACCCTTGGGCTGAGCAGAAGATAATGCTGGGGTCCTGGAAATGTCAGAGCTCACTTTGAATGCCAGTGTTGATGGGAGAAAAACCCATCTACTTTAAAACAAGTTTTAGTAATGACTTTGGTGGAATTGGCCAAGTGACAGGTGGGGAAATTGTTTTACTAGCATTATGCCACATGCTAAACAGATTTTAAGAACACTGTGTACCTTTAATAAAGCAAAAGTAAAACCTTAAGTGTCTATTATAGTACACACACATACATACACGTAGACCAACTACATGTAATTAGTAATCATTATCATCCACTTAATGTTTGTAGTTTGCAAAACATTTTCACATGTAATTTTATTTAATCCTTATAATAAATCCCAGAGGGAATTCCTTATTATTAGACCATGCTAGTAGAGACAGAATGGCATAGAGCTAGGTTCTGGTGACAGATTTGGAGCCCCAAAGGTTCAAGTGGTCATGAGACTGAGCTGTCATCAGGGAGACAACATAATGAAGAAAGGCAACTGAGAATCACAACATCTGGTTAAGGTGTTAGATGTGCAGCCTTGAGCAAGTTTCTTTAAATATGTCTGGTTTCAGTTTCCACATGGTAGTTTTCATATTTCATTATTCATGGTCTCTAAAAGCAGACCTGACTTCAAGGAGAGCAAGCACTGAGTTTGTGGTAAACTTGAGCTCTTCTTTTAGAAGCAGCTGAGACCACTTAACTAGTTAGTCTTAGTCTTCGAGGAAATGCTCATGTCTAGCTAGATGGAAACAGCCTCCCATGACTTCCTGCCCCAGCTGCCCTAACATGGTACCACTCAACACCAAGAATGACAGTGTGAATATTATCGGGAAACTAACTACAGCCCTAATGTGACCTGCAGCGTGATGGCTAAGATAGCCAACTCAAGCTTTGTCCACTTTAAAACTACTATAAGATTATAGGAAAATGACAATCTAACTGTTGTCTACCTGGATCAGATCACATCTGAAGTTAATTTCTGGATTTACATTTTAAGGGACTCACTGACAAACTGGCGGACATCAGAAGAGGGTAAGCAGGATGGTGAAGACTCTTTAAATATTGTCCTAAGTCAGACTGTACAGTGCCCTGCAGTTTTCCAGTGCTTTGCTGACATTCATCCCTCCCAAAAACTAGTGAGGCAGGCTGGTGGGATAGATTACTCTGCACCAGTGTCATGGTTAAAAAGAAGTTTCTATCCTAAATATTTAAGAATCTATGGCTTCTCCACAGCACAAGCAGCAGTGTGCAAATGTTTGCCAGTAAGTGAATTTGGTTTCAGAACTTAGTAACTGAATAAAGAATAAAAGGCACAGGGAGGCTAATGCTAGGAACTTAGACGTGTGTAATAAAGCTATTAGCAAGCTGTTTCATGAACTTAACACCAACAGAAAATCAAGTTATGCCTAGGTGATCATCTGCAGAGATTTAGTTAGGTCCAACAACAGTTATTAAGTACAAACTATATGATAGTCACCAAGGGTCATGAGGGCAGTTGAAAATGAATCAATCCTGGTCCCTGTCCTCAAGAAGAGTAGAGGGTAGGAAAGGCTGATATGTAAACTGATAAAGGCATCACTAGAAGTATATACAAGGTACAGAAGTAGTACTGTGGATTTCAAGAATAAAAAAAAATTTGTCAGGAAGAGCTTGGGCAAAAGGCAGTCCAGGCAAAAGGAATACCCCTGGTGTGCTTGGAATCTTCTAGTAGTAGGTATCTAGTAGTATCACCGTAGAACAGTTCTTTTCTTTGGGTGTAACAGTAAGGTTATTTCTATAGTCCTTTCAAAAAGTTAACTTTTAAACCCTTCAGAAATCTAAGATCTTATCATCTCTGGTAATTCTATGGGAGGGTTAGCTCAAGACAACAGCTTTAAATAGTGACCAGTTCTCTACAAGTGCTAATATTAATACATCCAGAAAAGTTAAGGGGCTTTGTAGTGTGTGTGTGTTAAGGCATGCTATAGTCTTAGAATCCACATGTTTAAGCAATTCTGAGCAGAAGGAAGTCTAGAACTAACATTTGAAAAATGATTAAGGGACTGTTAACTTACAAATCAAACCCAACTTTCCCTAGTGGTTGCTTAAATTCTGGACCCTTAAATATTATTTTTGAGAAGGGGCCTGTTACCCTAGTAGGTAAAACTTAAGCCAATGTTATCACTCTTTGTTCCCTTACCTTGCTTTATTTTCTTCACAGAACTTACTACATGACTGAAGTCCAGTGGGACTTGGCTTGTGTCCCACTGTATCATAAGCTCTTTAAAGACAGAATGTCTGTCTTGTTTATTGCTGTCTTCTCAGAGCCTATAATACGTAACTGGCACACATTAGAGCTTTCATTTCATTCATTGAGTGAATGAGTCTTTAGCTGAGGGAATGTGAGCACTAGATACCTACCTGGTCAGCTGTGATGAAGCTGCACGCCCTTTTTACCTAAGCAGGTTTTACAATGCTGCCCTACTTTCCATGTAGTTGGAGCAGGCCTTTATCACTTTTAAGGCACTTGACAAGTAAAATGCCACCATTAGTGAAAAGCAAAGGTTTATGATTTACTAAACTCCAGGGGTGGTGGGAATAAGGGAAGAACATGTGCTAAGTACTTCTTTGGTTCTTTAGCCCTGTCCCTAGGATCTCTACAGTTGGTCCAATAGCATCAGATTCTACCTTTTATCTTCAATGGTGTTCACAAATACTAAATTCATTGTAAAAGGTTGTACATTACCTCCACAGATCAAAGACAGTAAAATAGTGACAAAATGCCATAGGATGGTTCTCATTCCATGCTCAATACCTATCAGGAGACATGAATTTCAGTGTGTCAGAGGTTAGCAGATACTCTGGAGATCTACTAATACGCTTTGTGCACTCTAGGACATCTGAAAAGGCTGAGAGGGCTGGGATCTGGGACCAGCCTGACCTTTTGGAGACTATGATGGGGCAGTAATGCTGACTCCTGCTGAGATGATCTAAAGACGACTGAGAATGGACACTCTCCTCCCCTTTTTATTCTAATGAAGACAATTTGGAACTTAACTTTTCATTTTAGACACTGCTTAGTGTGTCTCAAACTGATTAAACTGAAAACCTTGGAGTCATCTTTGATTTTTCTGTCCTCTTTAATTCCTATTAAGTCACCCAGCTGATTGAAAAATTTTCAATTTGCCTCTCCTTTTTCACTTCTATTGCCACAGGATTATGTCTGAACTACTGCAACAGTTTTCTAAATGGTCTCCAGTCTCTCCCTCCTCTAATCCTTCCTATTTACTATCACTCTATGACATTTTAAGAATACCCAACTTCGCGGTGGCTCAAGCCTGTAATTCCAGCACTTTGGGAGGCCGAGACGGGTGGATCACGAGGTCAGGAGATCAAGACCATCCTGGCGAACACGGTGAAACCCCGTCTCTACTAAAAAATACAAAAAACTAGCCGGGCAACATGGCGGGCGCCTGTAGTCCCAGCTACTCGGGAGGCTGAGGCAGGAGAATGGCGTAACCTTGGGAGGTGGAGCTTGCAGTGAGCTGAGATACGGCCACTGCACTCCAGCCTGGGTGACAGAGCAAGACTCCGTCTCAAAAAAAAAAAAAAAAAAAAAAAAATACCCAACTTCACCTGTTAATCCTCAATTGAAAACAAAAAACAAAAACCACCACCACCAGATACCCAAATACTCCAATGACTTAATGTTTAATGGATACTCCTCAGCCTGGAGCTGAAGACATCACACAACTGATCCAAATCTTCTAATTGTGTGTTTTTCACTTATTATTACCACCCCATCGCCACCTCTGTTTCAGTCAGGTTGGTCTACCACCATCCTAATATACTAAATTCAATCCCCACATTTTGATGATACTGACTTTCTAAGGGGGAAACATTTAAGGCTGTTCACAGGATTACCCAAATCCTATGTATTCTTCCAAATGAAGTTGTCTCTTCTAGGTCCTCTTCTGCTCTTGGCTTCCTTCTGTTCTAAAGTTCTATAAAACTCACTATCTACTCCATCCATTGTGCTAGGTTCATATTCCACCTTGAAATTTAACCAAATTCATGTTTCTATTTCATGTGCATGTCTTACATCAAATACTAATCGTCTGCTGAAGGTCCCTGAAGAAATTTCTAGTCTCATTTGCTTCTTAAACTATTAATTTGATTATAACAATCACTAATTAATTAAACCCACAAGGGTTTATAAATTTCCTTTGCATATAAGGATGCCTGTTCCACGTTAAGGGCCAAATAGGACTATCTTCTTGTATTACCATGTAATCTTAAGATTCTACTTTTGCATATGAATAAGTTAAATATTTGAGAGTAGACAGATGACACAATTTTCTTATTATTATTTCTGAACTTATTTGTTAAAGAGTTGTGGCCTATTACCTCAAAATAAGATGCCAATAAATTAATTCATGAATACTAAAGAAAATTAAAGATGCTAATGGACTCTTGTGTGAAATAGTTTAGAATTCACTTAATAAATTTTTAGACTTAAATCTCTATCTGGAAAATCTGAACATATCAAAGAGACTACAGCTGGGTCCTTCAAACGCTATAGCACTAACACCTAAAAAAAAAAAAAAAACCGAAACAAACAAAAAAAACACGAGCAGGTTCTGGGCCTAGGAGAACACTCTTTAATGATAAAGCCTGTCCAAGTACTAAAGACAATTAGAGTAGGCAGGTGACCTGTACAAAGTATTAGTGATAACACAACATTCAGCTTCCTAAGAGTTAAAATGTGCTGCTTACATGAAGGGAGATGATACTGAGCTAAGAAGTCGTGGTATAGAGAAGCAGAGAGATCAATCTACTTCATATTATTTATAAAATAGAGAATATTATCAGCTAACATGCTGGAAAAAAAGTTGTTCCAAAAAGGTAGAATTACAATCAATGCCAAGATTTACAAATACCATCATGTTTAAATATAAGGACAAAAATAAACATTTCTTATTTTAAAAAAACCCACAAATTTCCCAAACTATAGCTTATCTGTTAGCACTTATCAGTCTGACTATTCTTTAAAGGCCTTAAAACATGAATTTGGAATAAAAACAAATAAAAGTGCCCAAGTTTTAAGAAGCCATATGTTAACTTAGGATGTTATCTATATATTTTTTAGACCAATCAATGCTTTTTAAGAGGTGTAGATACTGGTAACTTTTCTCTTTAAATAAATGTTTATATATCTCACCAACAACACTAGCCTGTGGCACATAGCATGTTTAATAAAAACACATTGCTATTAAAAAAAAAAAAAGTATACTGAAACAGAAAACAACAACAAAAAAAAAAAACCAAAAAAAACACCTCCAGTTTCAACAGAAAAACTTACATCCAGAGATTCTTTTCCCATTATCTTTTAGGACAACCACAGAACTATTTCAACCTGTACCCTTAATCCAGCAGATACATCTTAATAAAAGAACTCTAATTGCTAAGTACTGAAATAAAACATTACTCACAGTAATTTCCTAGTTATCTACAACTTTCTTCTTGTAGCAATTGTCAACTTCTTAAGATGACTTTTTATAAGCTCCTCAGTGTCAATATATCCCAACAATACAATTAGTACTTGTACAATGTATTACTTCACACATAATTAATAATATAAAACATCATTTCACTAAAGAAAAATACACATTCAATATAGTCAAGTTCTAGTTTTAAAAAGAAGCACTCGATGAGTTTTCTTCTGAATTCATTTCTCCAGAAGACCAGTCCTTAAAGACTTCTGGAGTCTAGCTATGTTGGCATCTAATGCCGCAAGGCCATTTCTGAAGTCTTGTTCATCACGAGAAGTGAACGTTGAAAATGAAGAGATGCTCCAGTCAGACATCAAGTCAGAAGTGAAAACACTACCGTCACAGACAGTATTGCCTTTCACTTGAAGGCTGTTGCTAAGACAACCTGATGGGCCATGACATGCAGTTTGTTCCTCTGGCTCCTTGGTGGCAGCAGGGATCTTACCAATTACTTCCTTTATTTTATTGAGGAGCTGTGTGTCCTTCATATCAGATGCTCTGGAAAGTTTTTCAGGTGCATCTTCTGCTTCCTTTGTTGAAGAGGAACAGACTACAGGTGTACACAGTTTATTTTCTTTTCCAGAGACAGCAAGTCCACTGTTGCTAACTAGCTGTGTTGTAGCTGCTCTTATCTGTGGCTGAGGGGACAGTCTCTTAGAAAGTGGTGATTTCTTTTCAGAAGTGCTTCTAGCAAAAGGAATGTAAATTGTATTATCCAAATTATGCTCATCTTCTATTAAAGCCATAGTTTCGCTCCCTTCATCAGAATCTTGTTTTGAAAGGGCAGAAATAATTCCAGGTGCAGATACTTCCTCCGTGCCCCTAGTGTTACTATTTTGAGGGCTTCTGGAGGACAGAACATTTTCATAGGGTTTGTCTGGCTCTATGGTTTCCTCATTTTTAATTGTAGACTGTGGCTCTGAATGTGTAAAACTGTAATTTGTTTCTAACTTATTTAGATAACTCATTATGGAAGTGTGAGCAGGAGCTGGGTCATATTGAAGTTGTTTATCGTGAATGTTCAAGAGTGATCTGGTAAGATTATTCCCAGGCTTGCAGCGAGCACTGTCCACACTAAGATCAGAGAGAAGCTTTGCCATGCTAGTCTGTAAAGTTCTGTTAAGAAGAATTTAGAACACTAATTATTATTATTTTTACCTGTTTCTTTAATTCACTTATCTATACCTCCATCTTTAAAAAAGGGATTTGAGAGAAGTGTCCGGTTCTCAATATGAAAACAAGCGACTAGAAGCACAAAATCACAGAATGTGCTTTGGCAAGAGCATATAATTAAAATAACAATGATAAAATATGTTGGTCTGTATCAAATCTATCACTGTCTAAAAATAGAGGCTCAGAATTTCTTTTTAAGGTATGGAGATATTTTATTCTTTTCTTTTGTTTTATTGAGATGGAGTCCCATTCTGTCACCCAGGCTGGAGTGCAGTGACATGATCTCAGCTCATTGCAACTTCTGCCTCCCAGGTTCAAGTGATCCTCTCGCCTCAGCCTCCCGAGTAGCTGGGATTACATGTGCGCCATCACCATACCACGCTAATTTTTGTATTTTTAGTAGAGACAGGGTTTCACGATGTTGGCCAGGTTGGTCTTGAACTCCTGGCCTCAAGTGATCTGCCCGCCTGAGCCTCCCAAAGTGCTGGGATTACAGGCATGAGCCACCACCAGCCAAGAGGGTTTATTCTTGAGCAGCACTACAAATTGAGCCCTAGAGTAAAAAACCGGCCTAACAAAGGTAGGCTAAGATACAAAGGGAAACACACTATTCATTTGTTATGAATTCTGTTAGAAATTATTTCCCTCCATTATATATGTTTGTGTGTGTATGTGTGTGTGGGGGGGGTACAATATTAGAAAAAAAGGATAGTTAGAGATAATTATCTGGCATAATAGGTATAAGCAACAGCTAGGTACTGGAAGGGTGTATAAGGAAAACCACACAAGGTTTGAAGTTAGAAATGGAATCAAATCCCAGTGCCATCATTAGCTGTGACCTTGGGCAAGTCTTTAACCTTTCTGAATCTCAAGTCCCTCACCTGTAAAATGAAGATATTTCTGAACTACAGTGAAGATTAAATAAGATAAAATAATAAGGTATAAAGGTAAAGTACTTAGCGTGGTTTCAGTCTAAGTGGGTGTTTGTTTGATGGCAACCTTTATCAGTAGTCCTATTAAAGCCTTTTTTTTTTTTTTTTTGAGACAGAGTCTTGCTCTGTCATCCAGGCTGGAGTGCAGTGGCGTGATCTCGGCTCACTGCAAGCTCCACCTCCTGGGTTCATGCCTTTCTCCTGCCTCAGCCTCCCAAGTACCTGGGACTACAGGCACCCGCCACAACTCCTGGCTAATTTTTTTGCATTTTTTAGTAGAGAGGGGTTTCACCGTGTTAGCCAGGATGGTCTCGATCTCCTGACCTTGTGATCTGCCCTCCTCGGCCTCCCAAAGTGCTGAGATTACAGGCATAAGCCACCACCACGCCCAGCCTATTTTATAATAAGAGTTTAGTCTATTTAAATTGAATCATATATGGTCTCAAAAATCAGTGAAGGCTGGGCACAGTTAAAAGGAATAGTTTCACCTCTTTCCAAGCCAGTTAAGTACCACACAGGAGGAGTCCCCTGGGCCTACAGTTTCTACCGCAGAAAAAGAAAGCTGGAGGTGAACACTCAACTGACTCAGCACTCCGGGATGCTTCTCAGGAAGCCCACTTGTGCATTACCCCACGTGTTCCTACAGGGCTAGACCATCCGGGGTTAGCAAAAAACAAAGAAGGGGATGGGGCTCATAGTGGCTACAGCACAGATCTTGACAATGACTCTGCATTCCTGCCAATGGAAGCACCAGACCAGAGAGACCAGTCAAAAGCACTGCTTTGCAGAAAGCACAGTTGACAGGTTTGGCAGGGCCAAACCAAGTCCCTACCACTATCACACCCAAGCCTTCCCCAACCCTTAAGCAGAGTCTCAATTCTCTGCTTAAAGTTTTCCTAGGCCAGCAGGCAAGTATGCGGTGGCACCTAAGTGTAGAAGAGAGCATCTGGTCCCATAAGAACTGAGAGGGCGAGTGGTAACCCCACCCAGCCTCAGTACTCTGCTTATGGCTTCCCCGGACCCAGAAGCAAGTGCGCATTAGCATAAATCTGTGGAGGTCCGCATCTGGCCCTGCCAGACTCTAGTGACCCTACCTAACTTCACAGCTGTACATATAGTTTCCTGAGGCCAGGAGGCAAACTTGCATGCCTGCATATCTGCAGAACACAGTAACTGGCCCTGCTCAATCTTAGCAGTTAAGCAGTGACTCCACTCTGCTTTGGAGTCCAGTCTGAGGTTCTGCCCAGGCCCAGGCAGGGAGGCAAACCTGTGACTGCATACCGTGGAGTAATCTCTGGCCCTGCCTGTCACGAGTGGCTGGGCAGCAAACCCAGCACCATTGAAGCCCAGCCTGCAACCCTACCCAATTAGATTCTAAACAGCAGTAGCACTCAGTCAGGGAATATAGCCTGCAACCCTGCCCAAGCAAAGGTGATTGCAGAGCCCAGCCGGCAGCTCCACCTGACCTTGGAACCCAGTCAGTGGCCTCACTGGTTGATGGAGCATAGCCATTGGTTTCACAAGGCCATGGAGCACAGCCAATAGCTCCACTGACCTCAAAGCACAGGTAGCAGCCCAGCTAGAGCACCCAACAACAAGGTCTGCCTGCCTATGGTCACTACCAGATGGCTAATCCAGAATTGCAGGCTAAACAGTGAAGGTCTATCCCCTTCACCTCAGGTGAGAGGGGGGTAGGGCAGAAACCTGCAAAAGTTGGAAGAGGTGGCCACTTCTTCAAGTGCACGGACACCAATGCAAGGATACAAGGATTATGAAGAATCAGAAAAATGACACCACTAAAAGAAAGTAATAAAGCACCAATAATGGACTCTAAAGAAATGAGACCTATGAAATCAGAGACAAAGAATTGAGAATAATCCTCTCTTTAAAATGTTCAGGGAACTACAAGACAATACAGATAAAAAATTAAATGAAATCTGGAAAACAACAAACAAAACAGTAAGTTTGACAAAGAAATAGAAACAAATTTTTAAAATCAAATAGATATCTTATAGATAAAAAAATACAGTATTTAAACTGAAAAATTCAATAAAATACTTCAATAGTATACTTGATCAAGCAGAGGAATTAGTGAGCCTGAAAAGAGAACATTTAAAATTATCCAGTCAGAAGAGGAAATAAAGAATGAAAAAGAATGAACAACGCCTACAGGTATTATGAGACACCACCTGAGAAACAGGAGTGCCTGAAGAAAAAGAGAGAGAAAAATGGCCAGAAAGCATATTTAAGAAAATAATGGCTGAAAATTCTCCAAATCTAGGGAAAGACACCAACATTCAGGTACAGGAAGCTCAGAGGTCTCCAATCCAATTTAACCTAAAGAGAAGTTCACCAAGACACGACATAACCGAACCGTTAAAATTCAAAGATAATTGTTAAAATTCAAAGCAGCAAGAGATAGTAAACATCACACACTAGGGAGCCCCAATATGACTAACAGTGGACTTCTCAACAAAAATAACCTGTCAGCCAAGAATACTTTATCTAGCAAAACTGCCCTTCAGAAATGAGGGAGAAATAAAAACTTTCCCAGACAAATGCTAAGGGAGTTCATCATCAGTAGGCCTATCTTACAAGAATTGCTAAAATACATTCTTTAAGCTGAAGTAAAAGGTCACTAATTAATACCATAAAACACATGCAATTATAAAACTCAATGGTATAAGTAATACATAATCATATTCGGAATACTCTAGTACCTTAATGGTGGTATGTAAAGCAATTTTATCTCTAATATGAGGGTTAAAAGACAAAACTGTTAAAAACAACTATAGTTACACGATATAAATTAGAAAAAGACGTAAATTTTGAAATCAAAATCATAAAATGTGGAAGAGGGGAGTAAAAGTGTAGTTTTTGCATGTGATTAAAGTTATTATCAGCTTAAAATAGCCTAAGTATAAGATGTTTTATGTAAACCTCAGAGTAACCACAAAGCAAAAACCTACAGAATTTGCACAAAACATGAAAAGGATTCAAAGCATACCATCACAGAAAACCATCAAACCACAAAGAAGGCAACAGAGGGAGAAAGAAAGGATCTACAGAACAATTACAAAATAGCAGTAGCAAGTCCTTGCCTATCAGCAATTACCTTGAATGTAAATAGAGTAAATTCTCTAATCAAAAGACAGAGTGGGTGAATGAATCAAAAACTGTATGCTGCTTACATGAGGCTCACTCTAAGGTAAAGCACACACATAGACTGAAAGTAAAGAGATGGAAAAATATATTCCACAGGAAAGCAAACCAAGAAAGCAGGGGTAGCTATACTCGTATCAGACAACAGACTTTAAGTCAAAAACTGTAAAAGGAAGCAAAGAAGATCACTATATAATGATAAAGGGGTCAATCTGCAATTGTAAGAATACATGCACCCAACATTGGAGCAACTAAATAATAAAGCAACTATTAAATGATCTGAAGGGACAGACAGACTGAGTGAGGGATTTCGGTACCAGGCTCTCAACATTGTACAGATCATTTAGATATAAAATCAATAAGGAAAACATTTAGATACAATTCTAACATTTAGATATAAAATCAATAAGGAAAATCAATGAGGAAACATCTCGAATTACACTTTAGACCAGGGGTGTCCAAACTTTTGCCTTCCCTGGGCCACACTGGAAGAAGAATTGTCTTGGGCCACACATAAAATACATTAACACTAACAACAGCTGATGAGCTTTAAATTTTGTCAAAAAAAAAAAAAATCTCATAATGTTTTAAGAAAGTTTATGAATTTGTGTTGAGCCACATTCAAACCCATTCTGGGCTGCATGCGGCTCAGGGGCCATGAGTTGGACAAGCTTGGTTTAGACCAAACAGATCTCATAGACATAACAGAACATTCTATCCTACAGCAACAGAGTACACGTTCTTCTCTCGCGCACACAGAACATTCTTCAGGATAGATTATGTTAGACCATAAAATAAGTCTTAACAAATTTAAGGAGACTGGAATCATATCAAGTATCTTCTGATTCCAATGGCATGAAACTAGGTATCAATAAACAAGAGAAATTTTGGAAAATTCACAAACGTGGAAATTAAGAAACGTGCTGCTGAACAACCAATGAGACAAAGAAGAAATTAAAAGGATAATTAAATAATACCTTGAGACAAACAAAAATGAAAACAAAATATGACAACATTTATGGGATGCAGCAAAAGCAATTCTAAGAGGGAAATTTATAGCAATAAATGTATCAAAAAACAAAGCTCTCAAATAATCTAATATTACACCTTAAGGAACTAGAAAAAGAAGAACAAATTAAGCCCAAAATTAGCAGAAGGAAGAAATCAACAAAGATCAGAGCAAGAAATAAATGAAATAGAGACTAGAAAAACAATAGGAAAAAATCAGCAAAACTGAGGTTTTTTTTGGGGAAATAAAATTGACAAACCGTTAGACTAAGAAAAGGAGAGAGAAGACTCAAATGAATCAGAAATAAAAGGAGATATTACAACTGATAACACAGCAATGCAAAGAGATAACACAGCAATGCAAAGAATCATAAGTTACTATGAGCAATTATACACCAACGAATTATATAACCCAGAAGAAATGGATAAATTTCTATACAGACACAACTTACCAAACTTGAATCATGAAGAAATAGAAAGTCTGAGCAGATCAATAAAGAGTAAGGATATTAAATGTTCTTAATAAAGTCTCCCACCAAAGAAAAGCCCAGGACAAGATGGCTTCATAGCTTAATTCTAACCAACATTTAAAGAACATTTAAAGAAGGATTGAGAATTCCAATCCTTTTCAAACTCTTCCAAACATTCAAAGTGGAGGGAATTTTTCCAAACTTGTTTTACATAGAAAACACTGAACAAGGCCAAGAACAAGGCCATTATGACTCTGATAACAAAGCCAGAAAAGAACACTACAAGAAAAGAAAACTACAGGTCAATATCTCTGATGAACACAGACAAAAAAAACCCTTAACAAAATACTAGCAAACCAAATTCAACAACACATTAAAAGAATTATACACCATGATTAAAGGGGATTCATAAATGAGATGCAAGGATGGTTCAACATATAAAACCAATGAATATGATATACCACATTAACAGAATGAAGAATATAAAACTATATGATCATCGCAAAAGATGTAGAAAATGCACTTGATAAATGTCAACACTCTTTCATGAAAAAACTCTCAACAGATTCTGTATAGAAGGAATGTACCTTAACACAACAAAGGACATATATATGACAAATCCATAGTTAACATCATACTCAATGTTGAAAAGTTGAAAGTTTTTCCTCTAAGATCTAAGAATAAGGTAAGAAAGCCCACTCTCACCACTTATTTTCTTTTTTTTTTCTTTTTTTTTTTTTTTTTTTGAGACGGAGTCTCGCTCTGTCGCCCAGGCTGGAGTTCAGTGGCCGGATCTCAGCTCACTGCAAGCTCTGCCTCCCGGGTTCACGCCATTCTCCTGCCTCAGCCTCCCGAGTAGCTGGGACTACAGGCGCCTGCCACCTCGCCCGGCTAGTTTTTTTGTATTTTTTAGTAGAGACGGGGTTTCACCGTGTTAGCCAGGATGGTCTCGATCTCCTGACCTCGTGATCCGCCCGTCTCGGCCTCCCAAAGTGCTGGGATTACAGGCTTGAGCCACCGCGCCCGGCCTATTTTCAACATAGTACTGGAAATCTTACCCAGAGTAATTAGGCAAGAGAAAAAATACAGAAGATAATAAGAAAGGAAGAAATGAAATTGTCTCTGTTTGCTGACATGATTTTATACACAGAAAATACAAAACACCAAAAAACTGGTTTGCTGATAAACTCAGTAAAGTTGTAGGATACAAAATCAATATAAAAAATCAGTAACATTTCTATACACTCACAACTACCCAAAAGAAATTAAGAAAAACAAGCAACAAAAAACAAAGTAAAATACTTTAGTGAAAATTTAACCAAGGAGGTAAACTATATATATATATACATGCACATATAAAATTAGTATTTACTAAATATTATTAGTATATACTAAAAACTATGAAACATTGATAAAAGAAATTCAAGAAAACACAAATAAATGGAAAGATATCCTGTGCTCATGATTGGAAGAAATAATATTGTTGGAATATTCATGCTACCCAAAATGACCTACAAATTCAACATAATTCCTATCAAAATTCCAGTGTCACTTTTCACAGAAATAGAATAAACCATCCTAAAATTCATATAGAATCATTTAAAAACAACCCGAAAAGCCAAATAAATCTTAAGTAAAAAGAACAAAGCTGGGGGCACCACATTCCCTGATTTCAAAATATATTAAAGGAATTGAAATCAAAAAGGCATGAACTGGCATAAAAACAGACACGCTGATCAATGGAACAGGACAGAAATAAATCCATGTATTTATGGCCAATTGATTTTTGACAAAGGTGACAAGAAAACAAAATGGGGAAAAGTCTCTTCAACAAATGGTGATGGGAAAACTGGAGATCCACATACAGAAGAATGGAATTGGATTGTTATTTCACAATGCATACAAAAATATACTCAAAATGGATTAAAGATTTAAATACAAGACCTGAAACTGTAAAACTACTAGAAAAAAAACATGAGGGAAAAGCTCCACAACACTGGTCCAGGCAATAATTTTTTAGATATGACCTTGAAAGCACAGGTATCACAAACAAAAATAGACAAATGAAATCGTATCAAACTAAAAGGCTTTTGCACAGCAAGGGGAACAATCTAACAGAGTGAAGAGACAAGCCATGGTGTGGAAGAAATATTTGCAAAACATACTTGATAAGGGGTTAATATTCAAAATATATAAGGGACTCACACAACTCAATAGCAAAAAAGCAAAAAATTTAAAAATGGGCAAAGGACCTGAGCAGACATTTCTCCATTTAAATGGCCAATATGATTAAGAAAAAATGCTCAACATTAGGGAAATGCAAATTAAAACCACAATGAGGTATCATCTCACACCAGTCAGAATGGCTATTACAAAAAAGATGAAAGCTAACAAGTGTTGATGAAGATGTGGAGAAAAGGAAACCCTTGTATATTGTTGGTAGGAATGTAAATTAGTATAGACACAATGGTAAACAGTATGGAAGCTCCTCAAAAATGTATAAATAGAATTACCATATGATTCAGCAATCCCATGTGTAGGTACATATCCACATGTATATGTACACATATATAATATGTATATATAATATATATACACACACACACACAACTATCTATACACACACACCCAGAGTATAGGCATTGTAGCATTATTCACAACAGCCAAGATATGGAATCAACCTAAGAGTCCTTCAATGAATGAATGAAAATTTCTTTATAGAAAACGTGGCATATAAACATATTGGAATACTACTCGGCCTTAAAAAAAAAAAAAGAAAAAAAAAGGGAAAGTCTGTCATTTGCAACATGAGTGAACCTGGAGAACATCCATATGCTAAGTGAAATAAGCCAGGAACAGAAAGACAAATACTGCATGACCTCACTTATATATAGAATACAAAAAAGTTGAACTCACAAAAGCAGAGAGTAGAATAGTGGTTACCAGAGACTGGGATTGTGGTGGATGGTAGGGTATGGGAAATGGGGAGATGTTAATCAAAGGGTACAAAGTTTCAGTTACATAGAAGGAATAAGTTTGTGGGTTCTACTAAACAGTAGGGTGACTATACTTTTTTTTTTCTTTTAGACAGAGTTTCGTTCTGTTGCCCAGGCTGGAGTACAGTGGTGCAATCTCAGCTCACCGCAACCTCTGCCTCCCAGGTTCAAGTCATACTCCTGCCTCAGCCTTCCAAGTAGCTGGGATTACAGGCGCCTGCTACCATGCCTGGCTAATTTTTGTATTTTTAGTAGAGACACCATGGTTTGTCTCTTAGATTGTTTTCTGTTAGATTGTTCCCTTTGCTGTGCAAAAGGCTTTTAGTTTGACACAATTTCATTTGTCTATTTTTGTTTGTGATACCTGTGCTTTCAAGGTCATATCTAAAAAATTTAGTATTTACCATGTTGGCCAGGCTGGTCTCGAACTCCTGACCTCAGGTGATCTGCCTGTCTTGGCCTCCCAAAGTGTTGGGATTACAGGCATGAGCCACCATGCCTTGCCTAGGGTGACTATACTTAATAATAATCCAACATTGCTAAAAAAAAAAAGTAAATTCCAAATGGCTCACTCCAAAATACAATAAGTGAGATGATGGACATGTTATTAGCTTGATTTAGTTATTTCATCTTGTTTACATATACCAAAACATCACTGTAGCCCATAAATATAATTAAAATATTGTCAATTAATTTTAAAAGAAGCTAATGAGTTGTTACTAAAACACAAAAATATATTGGAGAAACATACCTTTAAAGGAATGCTGTAATGAATAATGACCCACTAATTAATTTGATCAGACTGCATACTGAAATTTTTATTTTTGTTTATTTTCAGTAAAGGAATACTTATATTGAGGTTTCTTTCCAGTTTTTTTAAAAAAAGTTATTGTTGCTATAGATAAAATCAGAGATGAAGAAAGGAAGGAAGGGACAATGACATTTAAAAAGGCTTAATTTCTGGAAATTAATAGCAATTACTAATCTTCTGATGTATAAACAGAATATGACTCACCACTATCTCTGAAATTAAAACTCTCTGTAAGTAAAGAGATACGAAAACGTTAAAATTTTAAAGGAAGGAATATGAGCACCTAAACAGTGACAAGTGGATATATTGGTATTTCTATTATACATAATTCAGCTAAATACACTGATTTTTAATACTTAGAAAATTGGCACCCTTTCATAACAAATGCAGGGTCCTTTCTAGGCTACTTATAAAAATGCTTTGTGAAACTATTCACTACTTATTTACTTAGATAATATTAAATATATTATTTAATTTATATATTTTTAAATATAAATATTATTTAAATTAGTATTTAAAATATTAATTTTCTTCACATTTTAATGGTTGTATAACATGTTGTAGAAAGATCTGGAAAAAAAAGTGATACAGGCACATTTAAAATCATTAAAGGTTAGAGAAGGAAAAGAAAGATGGTTTGTGGTATTTCTTTGGACCTTCAGAAATTTTACAGAATCTCTTTTCTGAGAGATTATTTAAAACACACATACAAAAACCATATGCCTATCTGACTAAGGTGACTATGGGAAGAGTGAAGGAGTGGAAGAACATGTAGAGTTATCTGTACTGTCAGATGCTGGTGCTTTACACTCTAATGCCCAAAGTAAAATTAAAATGGTCACAGCAACCCACCTATAGTACTGGAGATGTTCCTAACCAACTGAATTGCATAGAGTGTCACCAAAGAAATTATGAATCAACAATGTGGATGAATTTAGATATAATTAAGCTCAGAGACTTTTTTTTTTTTTTCCTTAATTTAAAGAACAAAACAATGGCTGGGTGTGCTGGTAATCCCAGCACTTTGGGAGGCCAAGGTGGGAGGACTGCTTGAGCCCAGGAGTTCAAGACCAGCTGGGACAGCATGGCAAGACCTTGTCTCTACTAAAAGTAAAAAAAAGAACAACAACAACAAAAAACCTGGGCACAGTGGCATGTGCCTGTGGTCCCAGCTACTTGGGAGCCTGAAGTGGGAAGACTGCATGAGCTAGAGAGGTTGAGGCGGCAGTGAGCTGTGATCGCACCACTGTACTCCAGCCTGGGTGACAGAGTGAGATTCTGCCTCAGAACAAAAAAAAGTATAAAACTGACATCAATGTATGTACTTAGAATTCTGAAGCTGTTACTAAATCTTTGGAAAATGTAGGGATAGTGTTAAACTCTACATGAGATATTGTGCCAAGCCTTCCCATCATGTTTTTACAATCATTCGTAAGAGTGCAGTCAATCTGACAGGTGAGCTAGTAGTCACGAGGCAGGATTTATGCCCAGCATAAAAACATGCTTAACAAAAATGTAAAAAACTGATAGGAAAATTCTTGATTCTTATGAAAAGGAGAGCAAAAGTCTGTATCTAATATTCTAGACAGGGCCTTTTCTTTTCTTTTTTTTTTTTTTTTTTGAGACGGAGTCTTGCTCTGTCGCCCAGGCTGGGGTGCAGTGGCCGGATCTCAGCTCACTGAAAGCTCCGCCTCCCAGGTTTACGCCATTCTCCTACCTCAGCCTCCCGAGTAGCTGGGACTACAGGCGCCCGCCAACCCGCCCGGCTAGTTTTTTTGCATTTTTTAGTAGAGACGGGGTTTCACCGTGTTAGCGAGGATGGTCTCGATCTCCTGACCTTGTGATCCGCCCGTCTCGGCCTCCCAAAGTGCTGGGATTACAGGCTTGAGCCACTGCGCCCGAGGGCCTTTTCTAAAGGCAAATAGTAGGCAAGAATTAATGAACTTTTTTAGTTCCTATACTTTTGTTAGGATAAATGTTAAGGAAAAAAAGAAGCCTCCAATTATACTTTTTCATTCTGAATAAACAATGGAAAGGGCAGACTGCATGTTATTTTGAAAGAATGAGCAGGTACAAAAGTATCTCCAACACAGGTAGAAGAATCCCTCAATAATGGGGCATCTTTATTCAGAGAAAAGCTGTCCACTTTAAAACAGAAAGCAAAGCTGAAGAGGGAATCCAAAATCCTGGCTCTGGTCCTAGTTCAGACACTAACTAGCTGTGAAACTGAGGTAAGTCCCTTTTTTCTTTGGGCTTCCATTTCTACTAATTTCCAGGAAAGTTATACTGTTACTCTGAAAGATTTTTCTTATGTTTTTGTTACCAACTTTCTTAGTAAATGCATGGCACATGTTGAATAGTATGGTCAACATGTGCCATGCATTTACTAAAAAAAAGACGTATTTGGCCGGGCACGGTGGCTCACGCCTGTAATCCCAGCACTTTGGGAGGCCGAGGTGGGCGGATCACGAGATCAGGAGATAGAGACCATCCTGGCTAACACAGTGAAACCCCGTCTCTACTTTAAAAAAAAAAAAAAAAAAAAAATTAGCCAGGCGTGGTGGAGGGCACCTGTAGTCCCAGCTATTGGGGAGGCTGAGGCAGGAGAATGGTGTGAACCCAGGAGGCAGAGCTTGAAGTGAGCCAAGATAGCACCACTGCACTCCAGCCTGGGCAACAAAGCGAGACTATGTCTCAAAAATAAATAAATAAATAAACAAACAAACAAATAAAAGACATATTCCTACATATGTCAGTAAAGCACTACAAGAAGTTTTTCGCTTGTCAATGTGGATATTTAGCAACCAAAAATAATTAAATATTTTTATGTATGGTTCGCACATATATATTTGGAACATAATACAAAATAAATGTCTGTTGAATAAACAAATGAATCCATCCATTTATCCGTGTACCTCCCAGGTAAAAAATCATAAGGTTTACTTAGGCTAAATTAGGCATGGAGTTATTACCATGGCTAAAGCCATTCCATGTGCAAGAGGAACATCTGGCTAGAAATTAACAGATGTGAGTTCTAGTCCCGGCTCTGTTATTAACATTCTACTAATACTTAATTTGCGTGGCCTCAGTTTGCCCATTTATGAAAATGCAGATACTAAAATCTTCCCTCCATAGATGAGGACAAATAAAATGATACAGGAAAGACAGAACTTTGAAAAAAATTGAAGTAGTGTATAAAAGATATCAGCTTGTGATTTCACATCCACAAAAAAGCTGAATTTAGCAGTATGAAGAAAAAGATTGTGAGAAGGAAAGAAAACTACCAGAGAACTATATCCTCCACTTCATCAGATTTTCTGCTTGGGGCTAAGAGCTGCCCCTTAGAATGAAGCAGATGCTCATAGTAACTCCTAAGCAAACTCTCATGGCACTTGACCATGTCGACTATTTTTTTCTTTTCTTCCTTTTTCTTTTCTAAACAGACTGTATACCATATACACCTTTTACAAAATAACAGTTTATTGAGATATTATTTAATCTATTTATTTTATTATTATTTTTTGAGACAGGGTCTTACTCTGTCGCCCAGGTTGGAGTGCAGTGGCACGAGAGTGGCTCATCACAGCTTCGACCTCCTGGGCTCCTCCCACTTCTGCCTCTCGAGTAGCTGGGACTACAGGCATGCACCGCCATGCCCAGCCATGCCCAGCTAACTTTTGTATTTTTTGTAGTGACAGCGTTTTGCTGTGTTGCCCAGGCTGCTCTTGAGCTCCTGGGCTCAGGCGATCCACCCACCTCAGCCTCCCAAAGTGCTGGGGTTACAGGCATGAACCACTGCACCCTACAGGTATAATTTACATACCACAAAATCTACTCCTTTTAAGTGCACAATTTGGTGGTTATTAGTATATTCATAGAGTTGAGAACTGTCACTACTATCTAATTTCAGAATATCTCATCACTCCTAAATGAAACTACCCATTAGCAGTCACTTCTCATCCTACACCCCTCGGCTCCTCCAGTCCCTGGCAATGACTAATTTACTTTGTGTCTCTGTCAATTTGCCTATTCTGGACATTTCGCATAAATGGAATCACACCATATGTGGCCTTTTTTTTTACTGGTTTCTCTTAGTATAAATACCTGACACTAACAAAGTTCTCACCCTGAAATTATGCCTCAGAAAAAAGGACACATGCTCCTTGGGATACCTTACCAAGACTTTCATAAGAAGGGACATTCTATTACTTTATTTTGAATAAGACTGGTATAAGCCAATATGCAGAACCTCTGACTAGAACCTAAACAATTATAATTCTATGATTGCAAAAAATGTATCTTGCTTTTCCCATTGTTAAATAAAAGTTTGAATGCAAACATTCTATGAAATGTAAATGTGGAAAAAGGGCAATATTTCCATGTGAACAGATTATTAATTTCAAATATATTTATAAAGCTAAATTAATAAATTAAATGTTACATATTACTGTTTCATCCGATTCCCTACGAGTTTTATCATTCAAAATGTGGGGGAAAGTTTAAAATTCAAAATGGATCTGTTCATTGGAAACACAAGGAAGATTACTTTATATTCAAGATTATTTTATATTTGGAACTTCTAGGATCATTCAAAGACAAAGTCAGATCTGCTGATCTTTAGGCCTAAGGTAACTGACTTCTCTCCTAGAACTTTAAAAAAGCAGTTGAGAGTCCAATTCTTAGCAAATATCTCAAAACTGAACTTTGTAAGTGAGTATCATAGAAAAATTGAGTGAGCTAATTTTATTTTAGAAAAATACTGTTAGGGAATGAAATGATCTTAAGGGCTACTGCCAACCCCCTCATTTAACTGATGAAATAAGGCTGAAAGAGGCTAACTGACTTACCCAAGATCATATGACATGAGGGCTTACCATGCTAAGTACTTTTCATGAATGATTTCTTAGTTTCCCATGACAATTCTATTCATGTCCCTACTTTACAGCTGAGGTTTAGAGAAGTTAAATGGCTTGCTCAAAGCTACTCAGCTAGTATGTGGTAGAGCTGGGATTCCAGTCAGATCTTTCTAGCTTCAGAACCAGAGGGCTTAACGGTGTTGCTATACAAGTCTTCAGCTTCTCATCAGGGACCCCTGATTCACACGGTTTAAAAAAAGCATTTAGCTAGATTTGAAATTTCTAAACTAATTTAATTGGAACAGAAGAAAACATCATTAGAAATTAGCAAAAACAATGGCAAAGTAAGAGAAAAAGATATGGGTGAGATAACAGGTCTGACATTATTTTGAAGTTTATAAAAACATCTAAAAATAAAAAAGGCATGAGTTATTCAAAAGAAGTCAATTTTACCTGGTTAATTCTCTTAGTCGAGTCACCTCAGCATCACGCTGACGTAACGTTATCCCCAATATCTGGTTTTCCTTTTCAGCAGTTTCTAACTTAAACTGGGAGGTCCTCACATTGACTAAGGCTTCTTCCAATTCTAAAACAACAAAAGTGTCAGTTTCCTTATTCCTTTTAAAAAATGTGACCATAACTATTGTCTAAATACATACCAATTTTTATTCTTGTTATCTCAATATCATATTGCTGTTTATTTTCAAGTATAGTTTGATCTTTGTCTTTAAATATACTAGTAAATTTTTTGTTTTCATCTTTCTGATTTTCAATCACTTTTAAGAGCTCTTCATTTTTACTCTGCAGTAACTCCTGGCTCTTTAGTGACTCCTCCAGTTGATTTTGCAGTGACATATTCAATGACTGAAGAGAAAACACTGTAAGACAAAACAGATTAAATAGTTGTTTCCCAAACTGAAAAAGTACAAACTTGGAAAAATACCTGTTTCTTAAAAAAAAAAAAAAAAAAAAAGGCCTGAAATTTATTGATTTTGTTTAACAATTAATTGCATGAGCAGTTCTACATAAATACTACATATATTTTTAAAAACTGATTGGCAGACATCATACCTTTCTTCTCCAGTTGACATTTTAAGAATTTTTTTAACCCTTTTAAAAGACAGAATACATAATCCTTTTAAAAGAAAGAATACATGTACAAAGTTAAAAAATTCAAATACTGGCCAGGCGCGGTGGCTTACGCTTGTAATCCCAGGACTTTGGGAGGCCGAGGTGGGCAGATCACGAGGTCAGGAGATGAAGACCGTCCTGGTTAACACGGTGAAACCCCGTCTCTACTAAAAATACAAAAAAATTAGCCGGGCGTGGTGGCGGGCGCCTGTAGTCCCAGCTACTCGGGAGACTGAGGCAGGAGAATGGCGTGAACCCAGGAGGCGGAGCTTGCAGTGAGCCGAGATTGCACCACCGCACCCCAGAATGGGCAACAGAGCGAGACTCCATCTCAAAAAAAAAAAAAAAATTCAAACACCACAAAATATTAACGATACCAAACGATTCCCAAAGAAGAATCTCCCTCCCACTCCTCCTCTCTGTCTCCAAGACAATCACTATTAATTTTCATATCTTTTGTGAAAACACTTTTGCATATGGTATTAATTACACTACACACACACGTACACACACACCATACACAATTTCTAACGTTGCCTTTTTCTGCCTTAAGACTGTTGTATACAAACACACAGATCTATCACGTTCTTTTTCAAGGCGATAAAAGTATATGGTACCATTTATTGAGCAACTACATGCTTAGTGAACGCTTACTATGTGTGAGGTATTGTATTAGAATCTGAATATACAGAGATGAATAGCACAGACATGGTCCCTGTTCTCACAGAGCTGATAACAAACAAGTAATTATAAACAGTAATGATCTCAAAGAAACAATAAGATAATATAAAGAACAGAAGCTATTTAAAGTGGCAACTACTGATCACCCCACTTGTCCTCTAGGCCTCCTCTCTCCTACCCTCTCCCTCTCCTCACCTTTGGTTAACAGTGGAAACACAGTGATAACTTCTGAATCACTCTGGTGAAATTGAACACTTTTATATAAAGTGCTCATTCTGTTGGGTAATCATATTTTTTCTTATTGCTTTATAAGATATATATTAAGAAGATTAAGCCTTTATCGTGTCATATATTGTTTCTCCATTTTGCTTATGTGTTTTGAATGTATTTATAATTTTGCTATGTAGAAACTGAAAAAGGTTTCTGGGGACATATTTTATCAATCTGTTCCTGTGTGGCATTTGAGTCTTTGACAGGCTTAGGAAAAGTCCCCCCACCAAAAAAATTTAAAAATACAAATTCTTATCTTTTCTTCTGGTACTATTATAGTTTCTTTATTAAGTTCTGTGATCGTTAAGGACAATTTGGCAATATCTGTCACAATTACAACTGTACATACCCTTTGGCTCAGCAATTCTACTGCTATACATCTATTCTACAAAAATGCTGGCCAAGTGTGGTGGCTCATTGTCTGTAATCCCAGCACTTTGGGAGGCCGAGGTGAATGGATCACTTCAGGTCAGGAGTTCAAGACCAGCCTGGCCAACATGATGAAACCCTGTCTCTAATAAAAATACAAAAATTAGCCAGGCGTGGTGGCAGGTGCCTATAATCCCAGATACTTGAGAGGCTGAGGGAAGAGACTCGCTTGAACCTGGGAGGCAGAGCTTGCAGTGAGCCAAGATCGCACCACTGAACTCCAGCCTGAGTCACAGAGTGACTCAGAACAAACAAACAAAACAAACATCTCAAAAAAATCTCAAAACAAACAAACAAAAAAATCTCAAAACAAACAAACAAAAAAATCTCAAAACAAACAAACCAACAAAAAAGCTGACATAAATGCACGAAGACATACAAAGATTTTCACTGCAATGTTGTTTGCACTGGGAAAAGGGGAAAGTACTATTAGCAGAGGACCATATTATGGTAGACCTGGATAAGCAGAATATCCAAGTAATTCGTAAAGAGAAAGATGCATAATTATGTATTTTGATAGACAAAAATATCCACTATATGTTAAGTGAATAAACAGAAACTGTGGAAAAGTATATACAGTGTGATCTCATTTTAAAAAAAGAAAAAGTACATATATAGTTCTATTTGTGCCTGGCACACAGTAGGTATTCAGTAAGTATTTGTTAAATACATCAATTACATATGAAGAGAAGATATGTAAAAGGAAACACACTCCTGTTTTTCAAAAAAAAAAAAAAAAAAGGTGTATATTATTGGGAAGTGATGGCATCTTTTATTTTCCTATGTTTCTACAATATTTTAAATTTATCCCCTCAAAGTAATTACAAAAGCTCAATTCTTTATCAACATTTCCAGAGCCACAAATAATTTATCAATACTTAAAGTTCTTTTACTTACATTCAAGGTTGCAATCCACAGCACCAGATGGCTTATGAGTTTTCTCTTGTTCTCTGAGTTGCTGGTTCAAAATTCTCAACTGCCTAAAGAAACAATGAAGAACTATGAATGTAAGAATCCCAAGCCAATTTAATAGTATACATGTGATAGCCTATCAAAAAAGATAAAACATAAACCCACTAAGGCGGCAGAAGTCCGTCGCATCCCCAAAAGACAAAAACTAAATAAACATAACAAAACCATACTACTATTATTATGAGGCCTGAGATAATTTTTAAGGTTGCCTGAAACAACCTAACACCTCCCCTCATGGGCCAGGCGCAGTGGCTCACGCCTGTAATCTCAGTACTTTGGGGGATTGAGGCAGGCAGATCACCTGAGGTCAGGAGTTCAAGACCAGCCTGGCCAACATGGCGAAACCCCATCTCTACTAAAAATAGGTGGCACGTACCTGTAATCCCAGCTACTTGGGAGGCTGAGGCAGGAGAATTGCTTGAACCTGGAAGGTAGAGGTTGCAGTGAGCGAGATCGTGCCACTGCATTCCAGCGTGGCAAAAGAGCGAGACCCTGCCTCAAAAAAAAAACCTCCCCTCACAAGGAAAATGTTAATTTCTCTTTTTTGTCTCTTCAGTGATTTGTTGGTTTTTTTTCTATTTCTTTCCTTTTCTACCTCCTCTTGCTGTTTCTCATTGTCTTTCTGTGTATTTTAATCATTGTAGTTAATCATCTACTTTTTAAAAGATTTGTCATTACTATGAACTAGAATACCTACAGGCACTGACTGCTATCAGACATCTATCTTCCTGATGTTTGTCATATGCTGAAACAAAATCTATGCTTCTAATAATTTTATTAGATGGAAAAGTTAGTGGTCTTAAGTAACGAGAATATTAACAGGCTACCAATCTGCCCTGTTACAATGAACTTCACAATATGTATCTGCTTCACAAATAGAAACATAAAAAAGTATTTTCTTTACTCCTAAGAAGTTATCGCTTTTGGGGAAAAAAAGTTACCTCTATTATCTTTCCAGAATTACCTAAAAATATTTTGCCTTAAAATATTTATTTTTGATACTGAATCTAAAATGATAGTACCCTACCTTGCATCACTCACATGTATTAATTTTGAGTTGATTAAAGTGATAAAATATTTTTTAAAAACCCAACTATACAAGTTTTAGGGGGAAATCTACATAATCTTGAAGTGGGGAAGGCATTTCTAAGTGAAACTCAATATCCAGCAAGCATCAAGGAAAAGAACAAAAGATTTAACCATATCAAATTTTGAAACTTGTAAAATTAAAAGCCTGAAAGAAAATACCTGCACATACGTTATAGACAAGGGCTCCATAACATTTAAAGAACTCCTACAAATCAGTAAGGAAGGCAACCTAGTAAAAAGTGGCAAACGATAAGAATGAGCAGTTCACATAAGAAATAGAAACGGCCTATAAGCGTATGATAAAAATGTTCATCTTCACTAACAGGAAGAATTGCAAATTTAAAAGGAGATTTTTTTGGCCACAGGATTGACATAAATAAAAGGAAATAACACTTTCTGATGATAGTACAGGGAAATGAATTATCTCAATTCATGTGATTATATCAGTATAACCATTCTGGATGGCAATTTGAAATGTCCAACAAAATGTATAATGTTCATAATCTCTGACAAAATTATTCTACTTCTAGGTTATCGAGCATCAGAAACAGTTTTACATATGCAAAAGCATCTCAAACCTTATAGATATATACAAGAATATTCACAACAGCAATTATTTAATAGTGCCAAGTTGGAAACAACTGAATGTTACATAAATTATGGTACATCCATATACAAAATACTAATACACAGATATTAAAATGAGCAAGAGGTCCATTTGTACTGATGTGAAAAGATCTTCAAGACATTATGAAGTGAAAGAAGCAAGTTGCAGAACAACAATATAATATGAGCTTATTTTTGTTTTAATAAAATTCTGATTTTCTTTAAAGGTTTCCCATTTACAACAGAAGCTTTCCTTGATAATCTTTTTGTATGTCCCTGGTCAGATTCTTCTCTTCTCAAATGTAACCAATCTAAACTTCTAATAATTCACTGCAAGCCTCTCATTCCTACCTTCCTCTTCTCAACTGTTTACTTTCCTTTTTCACTAAAAATAATGTGGTTTGGGGATAAACACAGTCATCCTTTGGTCCCAGGGTGTATCCATATGTGTACTAACCCTCATTTTTTCCATCTAGTCTGGGTGAGTAGCCTCATCTGTGCCCTGCATCCCACCCTCCTCCTAGACCATAAAGGACTCTGCTCCTATCCCACTCCCTTTATCTTCTATATCTGCAGTTTCTCCCTCTTTGCCAGTTCATGTGCCTAAGCCAAGAAATATATTAAAACTCTTCCCATATTAAAAAAAATTCCCTCCAACTTAACTGTACAACTAGCTACTTTCATTCCTCTCATTCCCTGCTTTCAGGGCTAGGCTTTTTAAAAAATTATTCTATTTAAAATGATACATGATAAAAACAGAAAAAAGGATATTTTAAAAACTGATGTTACACATGCTACTTTAAAATATTATGTACTAAATTTAAATATACTGGATTTTAAAAAAGGAAAAGAAGAACTGCTGCTATTCAGGCAAATATTTCTTTTATTCAAGTCATTCTTTTTTTTAGATAGCTTGAGATAAAACTGACATACTATAAACTACATAAATTTAAAGTGTGTCATTTTATGTTCTGCCATATGATGTAGTAAAATCACCATCACAATTACAATATGCATCAGCAGCCATAAAAAAGAATGTGATCATGTTTTTTTGCAAGAACATGAAGGGAACTGGAGGCTATCATCCTTAGCAAACTAATGCAGAAACAAAAGCAAATACCACGTTCTCACTTACAAGTGGGAGCTAAATGATAAGAACTTATTAACACAAAGAAGGAAACAACAGACACTGGGGTCTGGGTGGTAGGAGGGAGGGGAAGGTATAACTATTGGGTACTGGGCTTAATACATGGGTGATGTAATAATATGTACAACAAACCTCCTGTGACACATTTACCTATGTAACAAACCTTCACGTGTACCCCCAAACCTAAAAGTTTTTCAAAAAAGATATTTATCATCCCCAAAAGTTTCCTCATAGCCCTTTTCATAACCCTCTTCCCAGATAACCACTTATTTATAGATTAGTTTGCATATTCTAGAATTATATATAAATGGAATCATGGAATATATACTCTTTTAGCCTGTCTTCTTTCACTCAACATAAGAATTGTGGGATTCATCCATGCTGTTGCATGTATCAATAGTTCCTATCCTTTTATTGTTGAGTAGTTTTCTACTGTATGGTTATAGCACTATTTGTTTATCCATTCACCCATTGATAGACATTTGGGTTGTTTCCTATGAACACTCATCAACAAGTTTTTGTGTGGACATATGCTTTGACTTCTCTTACATACCCAGGAGTGGACTGGTTGGATCATATGTTAGATATACGTTCAATTTCTAAGAAACTGCCAAACATTTTTTCCAAAGTGTTCAAATTATTTTACATTCCCACCAGTTAATTGTGAAAGTTCCCATTCCTTCACATCCTAACATTTACTAATTTTGAATTTTAGCCATTCTAATGGTATGCAGTGGTATTCATCATGGTTTTAATTTTCACTTTCCTAATGATTACTGATAAGCCTCTTTCCATGTTCGTATTTGATATTCATATTTGATATCCATTTATTTGGTGAAGTATCTGTTCAAATATTTTGCCCATTTTTAAGCTTGATATTTAAAAATTTATACTGTCTTAAGTTCTTTGTACATTCTAGTACAAGTCCTATATCGGGTACATGTTTTGCAAATATTTTCTCTCAGTCTGTTGGTTGCTTCATTTTTAGTAAAAGTGCTTTTTGAAGAACAAAAGTTTTAAATTTTGATGAAGTCCACTTTACTCATTTTTTTCTAGTTTATATTTTTTGTGTTATATTTTTAAAATCTTTCCCACTCCAAAATCCCTAAGATCTTCTCTTATGTTTCCTTTTAGAAGTTTTGTAGTTTTAGTTTATATATTAAGATCTGTGATTCATTTCAAGTCAACTTTGTGTACTGTATGAGGCAAAGGTTGAGGTTCATTTTTTAAAAACATGATTCTCCCATTGTTTCAGCACTATTTATTGAATATTCTTTCCCCACTGAATTTCTCTGATATCTTTGCAAAACACTATCTCTATGTGTGAATTTGTTTCTATACTCTACTCTGTTTCAATGATCTATTTGTCACCTTTACACCACACCTCTTAGAATACTAATCCTTTATGTTTTGAAATTGAATAGTACCAACTTGGTTCTCCTTTCTCAATACTGTTTTGGGTATTTAGATTCTTTGAATTTCCATGTAACTTTAGAATCAGCTTCAATTAAATATTTAAAAACAGCATGCTTGGGTTTTTACTTTAATTACATAAAATCTATACATCAATTTGGGGAGAAGTGACATCTTAAGTCTTAAATTTATGGATCTAGTTTATCTCTCACTTATACTGATCTTTCATTTCTCACAACAATATTTTGTAGTTCTCAGTGTACAGGTCTTACATATTTTTCAAATTTATCCCTAAATTGTTCATATGTTTTTGATGCGACTCTAGTACTGATTTTAATTTCAAATTGTTCATTGCTGATACATAAAAATTCAATTGATCTTGTATCCTGCAACTTTGCTAATCTTTCTTATTAACTCTAGCAGCTTTTTTTGTAGATTCCATAGGGTTTTCTACAAGAATTATCATGTCATCTGTGAACAAGACAGTTTTACTTCTTTCCTTTCCAATGTGACTGGCTTTTATTTCTTCTTCTTGCCTTACTGCACTTGTTAGAACCTCTAGCACACTGTTAAATAGAAATAACAATCATTATTTGCTGGGTAACATTCATACATTCTCCAGCATATACAGAAACAAAATATATATATATATATATATCTAAGAAGAATTTTAAAATAATAGGATGATATTACAAATACTACTTAAAAATACCATGTATTGAATTTAGGATTACATAATTTTAATGGAAAGAAAATAAGAAGCGAAACCAAAACTGATTAACTTTAGGCAAATATTTCTTTACTTCAAGAAATATTACTCCTAAGTAATCTAAAATTTAGGAAATAGGATATGAAAAATGCAGAGTCTGGAATTCATATTGTCAAAATTACTAACACATTCTGATCTATAACCATAATTTCCAAGGTTGTCTTAGTTTTACGTATAGGTTCAATGTTCACATCTGTCTACTCTTTTGTTTGAATTCCTCTTTTGGTTGACTGGACTTTGCCATTCAAGTTTTTTGTTTTGTTTTTTAAAGGAGTTCAAGGCTGTTAAACTTCCTAAGTTCTTGCACACTTGAGAATATGACTGTTGCCTTGACACTAAAAGGACAGCTAGACCACATTAGAGATTCTCGGGGCATACTTTCTTTCCCTCAGAACTTTGTAAATGATATTCTATGATCCTTTGGCAATGAAAATCACTGTGAAGAGACTGGAGATAGCCTAAAATGTTTCTCTTCATTTGTAATTTTCTGTTTCTTTTGAGTGTCTCCAAAAATTAACTTTTTTCATCCTTAGGGTGTAGTAACTTTACCAGCATATGTGTTGGTGTTGATTATTTTGCACGGTTTTTCTGAGATCTTCTACGTCCTATTCATCTGCTGACAAAGATCTTTTTTTTTCTTAGAGATAGGGTCTTGCTCTGTCTCCCAGGCTAGAATAAAGTGGTACAATCAGAAAATTTTCTTGTTATTGATAAATCTCTTGTCTTTAATCCATTTGTTCTGTTCTCTTTTTTCAGGAACACCAATTTTATATCTATTTCCTTTTTCATATGTATTATCTTCTTCATAATAATTTTTAGATCATTCTTTTTCTATTTTGCCTTGTGTGATTCCCTCAAGCTTATCTACCATGCATTCAGTCAATTTAACAAATATTTGTTAGAATGAGTGCTAGGCACAATTCCTAGCACTAGAAATATAGCTGCAAACTCTAAAGAGACAAAATTTCAGCCTTCTCAAATTCAGAGACAGAAACAACAAAAAACAAGAACTTACCAGGAGGTAACAAAAGGAAGAAGAGAAAATTACTGTTTAATGGGTACAGAGTTCATGTTGAGGATGAAAAAGTTTTGTCACAGATAGGGGTGATGGTTACAGAACACTGTGAATTTATTTATTGCCACTGAAATGTACACTTGCAAATGGTTAAAAATAAAAAGGTATGTATTATACATATTTTACCATAATAAAAATATATAAAAATTTTTAAAAGGGTTTAGGAAGAGGAAGAAGCTAAGGTTACTAGGAGACACTGAACTATGAATTTAGTAGCAATTAAAACAGAAAGACGGCCGGGCGCGGTGGCTCAAGCCTGTAATCCCAGCACTTTGGGAGGCCGAGACGGGCGGATCACGAGGTCAGGAGATCGAGACCATCCTGGCTAACACAGTGAAACCCCGTCTCTACTAAAAAATACAAAAAACTAGCCAGGCGAGGTGGCTGGCGCCTGTAGTCCCAGCTACTCGGGAGGCTGAGGCAGGAGAATGGCGTAAACCCGGGAGGCGGAGCTTGCAGTGAGCTGAGATCCGGCCACTGCACTCCAGTCTGGGCGACAGAGCGAGACTCCGTCTCAAAAAAAACAAAAAAACAAAAAAACAAAACAAAAAAAAAAACAGAAAGACTTGGGGGGAAAAACTAAAAACCCAAAAAGCAACAAAACAAAAAATTTCAGGCTTCATAATACTTAAGTTCTAGTGGACTACAATATCCCTGACTTTATCTGTTTATTAATTATCTTACATTTGTTTCTAATGGGGCTTTCATTTTTGTAATTTTTTTGCTTTCTTTTATTTTTCTGAGTTCACTTAACTCACTGTTCTTCTTTTTCTTGAGCATTTTGTCTCAATCTCACTCTTTCTCCCTGTAAGAGATCCCATTATCTTTAATTTCCTTGACACTATGGAACACTGTTTTAAGTTTTTCTGAAGTTCTTTGAGTAATTTGTCTTGTGATATTTATTCTTAACCTACATTTGTTCTTGTTGTCAGTTTATTTTAATGCAATGCAAAATCTCTCCTATAAATTGTCTTCTTCCTGTGACTTTTGTGATGTCACTCTCCTAATTTTAATCTTCTGTTGTTTCCTGAAAAAGTTGTTACTCCCCACCAATTCACCTTTCACTGCGCTCACACACTCTACCTTCTTGGTGAATATATCACTTACTTATATGCTGGTAATAAATCACTTACTTTCAATGAAATTGTCTCCAGTGTCTACAACAGTGCCAGATCTATACAAAAAGCTCAATAAAAACATGTTCAGAGAATAACTCCCGAGTCTACATTTCCATCTTGCATCTTGTTCCTATACTCCATATGGTCTAACTCAGCAGGTCTAAATCTTAACTCACAGGCTCTCCTATTACCTTGCCTAACTCAAAAAATGGTAACAATATGAAATAAACAAATCTATTCTGCCTCTAGTAGCTCCCATCTGCAAGAATTATGTTACCATTTGTTAAATTATGAAGACAGAATCTGAACATCATCCTTGACTCCTTCCATTCACTCCCGTTTCATTTTTATGTTCTGTGTGGCTATATAATGGTCTCATAGTTGAGTTTAATATCAGGAGGTGGTCATGAATTATTGGCACTCTCTAGCTCAATGCCTCTTAACTGGAGGTTAATACCCACCAAACTCCCATCCAGGAAATTTGGGAATGTGCCAAGCCTTCTGGTGGTCAAAATTAATGGCACTACAGACATTTAGAGGTTGGGGACTAAATGCTGAACTAAAGGCTAAATGCTGAACAACTGTGTCAGAAGACACATTAAAAACTCTCTAGCCTAAATGCCAAAAATGCCAAAATATCATAGAAACGATGCATCTAGCTATTTTTTAAGCCACAAGATGGCAATAAACTGCAAGAAAGTCCTAAAAGATGTGGTTAAAAAGAAACACGTAGTTTCCAAACATCTAAACAGGAAAAAAAAAAAAACTTTTTTAAAAATTGAAAATGATGACAAACACTTTTGAATGAACCAATGTATTCCAATTTTTATTTGTAATGGAGATAATGGGTAATTCTTTCCAAATAAATTACCAAAGTGGCACAAAATTTCCTACACTACTGCCAGAAACCTCATTCTACTAAAAAGAACATGCCTAACAAATTCTTCATTTTTTAGTTATTTCATCTCTTAGAAGGTCAAGTAAACAACAGTGGCAATAGCATGCTATATAATCTTTGTCCTGTAAAGACAGCCAGCCAAATAGCTCTGGTGCCAGTTGAAGAATTAGGTCAGACATCAAACAAATACCTTTAAAAAAAAAAAACTAGAAACAAGTGGTGGCCCATAAAACAGTAAACTTCATTTTCTTGAGTGGCTTACGAATTAGCCCCTAAGGCAATTTAAAAATGTTCTAAGGAACTGAAATAAATAAGAACCACTAATATTTTCCATGGTAACAATGTTAAAATAAAATATTCTCAGACTAAGTTTTGGTATCCTTATTTAAGAAACCAATTATTTGATTGTCATTCCTTTCAATAATATGCTTATTTTGAATGGCTTACAATATATTCTATGTTCCACAAAATACACCTAAATAGTGAGGTATAATTAAATCTCTACTTCCTAACTGAGACAGTGTAAAAGTCTACAAGTTAAGATCACTGTACTCTAAAACCAAATGCCTGGGTTCAAGTCTTGAGTCTAACTTCTTAGATGTATAACCTTGGGCAAGTTACATAAACCCTTTGTGGCCTTGATTTCCTCATCTGTAAATGCAAGTAAAGAGCACCTACTTCACAAAGCTGTTGTGAAGATATAAAGAGGTGACACATATCAAGGACAATAGTCTGGCATATAAAAAACATTCAATAAATGTTAGCAGTATTTGCTGTTCATTAATTATTTACTCATTTTTGGTTTTAAAAATTTATGCTGGTATAGGAATTCCTTAGGTCAAGACTGAAGACGATATTAGATCTTAAACCCAGCAACCCCATCTTGTATCATAGTATCTACAGGATAATGACCTCTGGAGAAAGAATCCTAAACGAGTACATCTCACTAGCTATCATGCCTCATAGGCTCCGGATATATATATTTTAGCCATGCTCCAACTATTTAATTGCTTTCCAGTTTCTTTAAAAATGTGTGTAGATCCTTGCAGGTCATATCTTACTGAATGTCTATAGCTTATGCAGCTGTAACACTCTCTCAGGGCACACTCGCATTGCAGTGCTGCAGATGCACCTGACTCCAATTTTTTGCAAAGTGTATTAATAAACAGACACTGAAGTGTTGGCCTTGATGGTCATCACTGAAACATTCAAAGTTAAGATATTATTGATAATATGTGGGTGATTCCTCCTTATTTCAAGATTAGATCCCTGGTCTACATCTTTCCTAAACAAATTAAGAATGTAATTCCAACAAGTTTAAGATGACCAAAAGAAAAAATATCAAAGAATTTAACTTTTTCCTATGTCTAAGTGTGGTGGGGCTAAACTAGTGCTTACTAAGGTTCTCCTTTCCTTCCTGGGTGTATAGAAGTATGGAAAAATTATATATCTATGACATTATTTTATATATATACATATTGTATATAAATGTATGGTATGTGTGCATGTATGTTTGTCACTGCGTATATATACACACACATATATGTATATATACACATAAACACACACATATATGCATATATACACATAAACACACATATATGTATATATACACATACATATACATATATATGTTTATATGCACATACATATACATATACATATATATATGTTTTCATTCACAGTTCCTGGCTGTCAATGCCCACAGCCTTTGTTATTTGTTAAGCAGTCAAAACCAAAAACATACCTTTTATTAAAGTATTTGGCCTTTTGTCCCTGGTTCCTGAAGCAGCTTCAGACCAGCTTCAGTGATAAAGGTGAAAGACAGTCATTTGTTAATATTCAAGTACTTTAGGCCTCAGAAGCAGGCCTCAGAAAACAGAATCTCTCTCTCTAATCTTCTCTTGCCATCCTTTCACATGCTCCTTTTTCCTCCCCATGGTAGGCCATAGGAACTAAAAATACACTTTAATTTTCTCCCACCTTTCTTACTGCTGGCCATAAGGAAATTCTCTGACCTACCTTGTCTGTCTGTAGGTCATAAGAACCCCATTTCCGAAGGGGACCTGCCTCAAACTGAGGAGAAAGGAATGTTCCACAGAGAGGCCAAAAAATTTGAACGGACAGAACTTCTTGGGTTTCCACACTCTATCTATTTGTATTAGATCGTACCCTTTTTGTCAAATCACATTTCTTCACAGTTGTCCATGATTCAACCATGACTATCCAATGAAACCTCCATAAAAGGCCCAAGAGGACAGGGTATGGAGAGCTTCCAGATAAACACATGGTGGTTACTAGGGGGTTGTGCATCCACCGAGGGCATAGAAGGTCCACGCCTTTTCTCCAATACCTTGCCCTTTGCATCTCTTCATCTGTATCCTTTACAATATCCTTTATAATAAAGTGGTAAATTTAAGTGTTTCCATGAGTTCTGTGAGCCACTCTAGGAAATTAACTGAACCCAAGGAAGGAGGTCAAGGGAACTTCAATTTATAGTCAGTCAGTCAGAAACACAGGCAAAACAACCTGGGGCTTGTCATTGGCATTGGAAGTAGAGCTCAGTCTTGTGGAACTGGGCCCTCAACCTGTGGGATCTGATACTATTTCCAGGTAGACGGTGTTGGAATTGAACTGGAGGACACCCAACTGGTGTCTGTTGCAGAAGTGATTGTTTGCTTGCTGGTGGGGAGAAATCCCTACACATTTGGTCATGGAAGTGTTCTGTGTCAATTGTTGTGTGAGGGCAGAAGAAAAACAGTTTGTTTTTAATACAATGTCCCAGACCTTTCTATTAGGCAGGGCCTTGTGCCTTGTTTCAGCCTATAAAATATAAGTGGTAGCGAAATGATCACTTCTGGGTTGAGCGATGTAAGACTCCTCCCTGTTGCCATATCCACATTCTCTTTTTCCTGGACAACACATACTGAGACAGTGGCTTCATAAAATGGAGGGAGTCTGGATCCTGAGTCACAGGATGAAAGAGCCACCAATGATCCATGTTAGTCTTGGCATGAGAAAGAAACTTGCTGTGCTATGCAAATGAGATTTAGAAGTTTGTTCCTGCAGCATAACTTAGACTAGTCTGATAAACGTACAGAGGTACTTCATTTCCTGCCTACACACTACTAAGTGACAACAGGGGTAAAGGAAGTGGGAGAAAATACGTACAAGGGGGCAGAAGTAAAGGAAGACCTGGAGAATGCTGGAAATCTCTGAAAAATGAGGAAGAAAAGTAGAAATACAGTAAGACAGCAAATCAATTTTACTTATGAAGTCCTAGGTTTATCATTTGGCACCTTTGTTCTGGCCTGGAGACATCTTTGCATACAGACAAAAATATTCCAAGAGCAATTCTTACCTTCGTAACTGAGCATTCTCACTTCTTAATGGTTGCATGGCCAGTGCTATCTCAACTTGAATATCTGTGTTTCCACTTACTGCTGGAAGTACAGATATACATGCCTCCATTTCTGTAACCAACCTCTGAATTTCTGAATCCTCTATAAAAGGAAACAGAAATGAGTAAAATCAATATTATATTTTTGGACAAGATTATTAGTATATATTACTAAAAAAGAAAATCTTTATAGGTATGTACATTCTTGTTATAAATTCAACTCAATTATTTATAAATCTATTATACAGGTTCCATTTTTCTCTTTCACGCTGCTGGTATTTGCTTCCTCAGAATTCTAAAGAAATTAAGTTCAGTAAACTAAAGATTAATCTTAAATCACAGGATTATTACATAAGTGAATTTTTTTTTTTTTTTTTTTTTTTTTTTAGTTCAGGAGTCAAGTAGGAATGTGACTTACACAAATTTCTTAGTGCATACTTACCAAGGGCCACAGTGGACTCCTATGATTGCTATAGGGTTTCCTATAATTGGTTATAGTATTAACATTTATAATACAACCTTTGATCCTAGCATAAGCAAACAGTTCACTTTAGGGGGTTAATATGGCAAAATATTGAGTGAGGGTCCGCTAAGATAGTTTCATTATTTAATTTTCTAAAGTAGATTGAACACAAGCCACCACATCTCATTTCATGTGACATCAAAGGGTTGTTAATAATTGTGGAGAGTGGATGTTTTTGAAGACTGCAAACAGACACAGGCATGGAAGGCAGATATTAATTCTTTTGCCTTTTATCTTTGCCCCTCATTCCCATTCATATTTACTATGGGCTAAAAGTACTTAAAATTATTTATTAATTATCTGATAACCAACAGGTTGAAAGTATATTCTAAGTTACAAAATGTATTCAGTTTCACAGATATTTTAACATCCTGATGAAAAGTACATATACACAGTAAACAACTGTGTTCAATTATCAAGCAGTCTTCTACCAATTTTTATTTATTTAGAGACGGAGTCTCGCTCTGTTGCCCAGGCTGGAGTGCAGTGGTGCAATCTCGGCTCACTGCAACCTCTGCCTCCCGGGTTCAAGCGACTCTCCTGCCTCAGCCTCCTGAGTCGCTGGGATTGCAGGTAGCAGCCATCATGTCTGGCTTTTGTATTTCTGTAGAGATGGGGTTTCACCATGTTGGCCAGGTTGGTCTTGTACTCTTGACCTCAGGTGATTTGCCTGTCTCGGCCTCCCAAAGTGCTGGGATTACAGCTGTGAGACCCTGCGCTGGCCTTCTACCAATCTTTCGTAGAGCAGTTTCACTCATAGGCTTTGGAGGCTGGGACCTGGGCTCCACCACTGTCTGGAGCTATAACCTTGGTCAAGTATTTAACTCATTTTTTTAAAACAAATTAATCTTTTTGTAAAAAATTATTTATTTAAATCAACAAAGAAAAATTGTATAAATTTATCATGTACAATATGTTTTGAAATATGTATACATTGGGATGGTTAAATAGAGCTAATTAACATATGTATTACCTCACATATTTATCATTTTTTATAGCAAAAACACTTAAAATCTACTCTCTCAGTAATTTTTAATAAAATATTGTTAACTATAGTTATAATGTTATATAGTAGATCTCTTTAACTTATTCCTCCTACCTAATTGAAAGCGTGTATCCTTTGACCAGCATCTCAATTACTTAACTCTTGAAACCTGGTTTCTTCATGGTTAAATGGAGATAAAAACAGTAAAAACAGTACCTTACAGGATTGGTGAGAAGATTAAATGAGGTACTGTTTCTCCAAGTCTCAGTTTCCTCATCAGTAAAATGGGAGTGGTAACAGTACCACATAGGGCTGCTGGGAGGATTAAATGAGATAATGCACATAAAACACTTAGCACTGTGCTGGGCACATGGTAAGTGTTCAATAAATGACAGCCAATAGTATTATTATTACCATGATTATGTATCTGATTGTGAAAATGGTAATAAGTTGAAGGCTGAAAACACAGCAATTTTAATATACTAAATCTTTGGTTTAATGGTGCTACATTCATATAGCATTTTAAGATTTTTTGTCTGCAAATGTTAGGTATTCAATCAATGCTTCCACAATCAATTACTGTGTTTTCTAAGATGACAAAACTGTAACTCATTTCAAGCAAAAGTCATTACTATAGAATACATATACAGAATGGAAACAAATGAATATAATCTGGCTCAGAAACATTTCTCTTAAGAAAAAAAGTCCTAAAAATAAACTGAAAAGGGCATTAAGAAGGTATGGGTTACTTCTCAAAGCGAGATTTGTTAAACAACCTAACAGTTGGCTATTAAAGAAATGACAGGAAGGAATTCTCTGCATCTTTTTAAAATAGAAAGAATAATCAGTCTACTCAGGAAGTTAATCATTTATAGGTGTTCTCTAATTAAAATTTTTATCTGTATAAGTTCTCTTTGTTGAATCTTTTCAAGGTCTATTACCTAGTAGAATAAATACACACTTGCAAGCAAAACACTGAATGTTTGATATTCTCAAACACATTTGAAATCCACAGGAAAGAAGGGATCAAAACCTTAAAAAATAAGAATACAGTAAGTAGAACTCATTTTCTTACTAGCTCAAAACACAGTTCTATGGAAAACACCACAAACTCCATTTAAATGATAGCTAAATAATATGACATTGCTATTTAGTATAACACCATACATACTACAGAAAATTATAAGTCCCATCTACCTTGTTCTGCTACCAGGGCCTTGAGCTCTCCCAACAAATATTTTATAATTCTAACTTTTTCAGCTGTCTCATTCACATTTTTTGCCTTCTGTACATCCTTGACTGTTTTTGTATCTCGCACACGTATGTTTAAATCCTTTCTTTCACTTGTGGTCTCTCTAATTTTCTCTCTGGCACATTTTTCTTCATTAGTGGCCAAGAAAGCTGGTTGTGACTGAGTAGGGCTTCGGTGTGTCTGACTGTCCAGATGTGTTTCTTTTCCATGAGATCGAAAAAGAGACAAATATGTTTGAAAACATTTTAGTAGGTCTGTTTCCTTATGAACTCCTTGTTGTGGCGGAATTCCATTAACAAAGCCCAGTTGCTGCAATGTTGGAACAGCTGATATGTCAGTTTTGGGCAGACTACATGAAACTCCAGGACTGGTATTAAATGAATTCCTTAGAATATCAGTACAGGTTGTAGAAACTGTTTTATCTTGTGTTGCAAACTGACTGTCACCATCAGTTTGAACTTCCTGAAGAAAGAGAAAAACACGTCTTCAGAAGTATGAGCACTCATTTGTAGGTATTAATTACAACAAACTCAAACATATGAAATATATTTATTAAAAGTTTATTAATATATTTGTTTTGTGAATATTTAATAAGTAGTTACTACTATATTTTGAGGATATACTGTAGTCTGTATAACTATTCCCATACGGTTAGACATTTAAGTAACAGCCAGTTTTTCACTGCTGAAACATCTCTGTAAATATGTTTGTGCAAAAGCTTATTGTATGTTTGAACTTAAATTTTCTTATGATGTAATTTCCCAAAGTGGACTAATTTTTGATGCTTTTAAACCATCTGTGGTATTTGTAAACAGTCTATTTTAGTCATGGCCTTGTAATGCTCCCATATTACAGGGTAAACTAAGCTTTAAAAAACAAGAATCTTTATTGTACTGAGGAAAAAATCCAACTTACTTACTTTGAAGCTAAAAATATTAGTAAGTTTCTGATATTAGAAACTTGCTTATTAATAATAATACTAATTATAACAAACTCAAATATATGGTTACTACTCCTAACCATATAGTAGTTACATAGACTATGGTATATCCACAAAATACAGTATTAACAAGTTATTAAAAATTCACAAAGGGTATATATTAATAAACATGTTTTAAATAAAGTATTAAGTGAAAGAAGCAGTATATAAGACTGCATAAAGTTTACTTATAACTTTATTTTAAAAGGAAAGCAAAGTTAACAAATACAAACCAGAAACTAAAACCTGTACAGATGATTAAACGATTGGAAAGAACTCTATCAGCGTGTTAAAAGGAGTTGTACTTGGGTGGTCAGTATGGTTGATTTTTTTTTCCCCCTACTGATCTCTTCCCCTCTAATGATCTCTTTCCCTCTTTCTCCTTCATTATTGTCTTCTTCATTATTGTCATTAAAACATAGGTAAAACTTTTCTTTCTTTTTTTGAGACAGAGTCTCACTCTGTAGCCCAGACCGGAGTGCAGTAGCACGATCTCACTCGCTGCTAACTCCCCCTCCTCGGTCCCGGTTCAAGCAATTCCTGCCTCAGCCTCCCAAGTAGCTGGGATTACAGGCATGTGCCACCATACCCAGCTAATTTCTGTATTTTCAGTAGAGATGGAGTTTCACCACGTTGGCCACGCTGGTGTTGAACTCCAGACCTCGTGATCCACCCACCTCGGCCTCCCAAAGGGCTGGGATTACAGGCATGAGCCACAGTGCCTGGCCATAAATAGGTAAAACTTTTATAGCAAAAAATAAATAAATAAATAAATAAATAAATAAATAAACAACTGATCTTTAAATCCTAGTGCATTAAGTTACAATCAATAAATTCAACAGTCCTTCCCGAATGACTGCTATAAGTGAATAGTTACTTATGTAGTATACAAACTGTACGCACAGAATGAACCTGTGGACGGCAGGGTGGCCGCTGAGGTGACCAGACTGGGGTGGAGGTACATAAGCCATAACTAGAATGAGGAGTTGCCTGAGATTCTGTAAGAGGGAGAAAAAATCAATCACATATCCTACTTTTTATACAATAACCAAGCAATTTAATTAGAACTTACACTCATGATTTTTAAACAGCATTCATACTCACCAGCGTGAGATAAAGCATGGCATGGTACAGCAGGAATTCCATTAGGGATGTTCTTTGAAGTCAAGTCATTCATCAGTGACATCTGAGTCTGCACATGCTCACAGAGGGCTTGGTATATTATGGGTGAATACATTCTATAATGATCTTGCAATGACCAATTTTCTAGGTCTGATGTGTCTCTTTCACTTCTAGCAGAAGCTTCATTAGGTATCGGTTTCTTATTATCTGCAGATGCTAATGTGGAAAAAGAAAAAAAGTTCTTGAAATATGATTCTTCAAAAATTCTTACCGTAAGATTTTAAGAGAAGAAAGGGCTCTCAGAAGTAGTACAATTCATCACATACTTCATAGAAGGGCTTTACCACTTTCCCCAGTCAAAAATCATCTATACTAATTCTTACAATTCCCATTTTTTTATGCTACTTGCCATGTGTAAAATCTCTCCTTCAATTTTAACACTTCTTTTAAGGGAGTTATATTATCCCTAAAGTCCAATCAAACTCCTTCACCTTGTTCCTCGTCAGTTCATGTTGTCAAGGGAAAATGGAATAGGAAAGAGAATAGTTGGTACAATTCTGATGCTTTGGGTCCTCAAAAACAAAACAAAACCAATCAAACAAACAAAACCTTAGCCTGGCATTTAAAGTTTTCCAAAGCTTGACCACAACCTACTTTTCCAACTATTGTCCCATCACCCCCAACTCAAATTTTTCATTTCAGCCAGGCCAATTTAGTTACCCAACAAGCTTTTTTCACCTTCCAATAACATTGTTCATGATGAACCATTCCTTCCAATCCAATTCTAACCACTCACCAAGGCTCATCTGAGTTTCCTTCTTCCATGAAACCTTTTGCAATCCAATCATTCCAGTCTAGTGACTACTCTTCACCACCCCAGAGCACATATTGTCTATACAAATCATATGCCACTGACACACTGCCTTATATTGCTTATCTTTCATCCTCCTGCCTTTCTGACTAAACCGTAAGTTTCTTTAAGCAGGGCTGTACTTCATTATTTCATCTGACAGAGCCTAGTATTAGTCTATGAACAAGGTAGAATTAATGAAGTATTAACAAAGTAATAAGTAAAAAATAACAAAGTTTTCTACATAGCACTACCTATAGATTGGTATAACAATCTGAAATCTATTTCCCTAATTTGATCCCCTTCCCAAATGTTTTTTTAAAACACTATTAACAGAAATGAGAATATTCTGGTAAATCATAGGTTATCAGTATACAAAACAAATTTAGAAAAACATATGGCTAATTGTCACACCTACCAAAGCTAAACATACATATATCTATGACATAACAATTCCACTCCCAGTTATACACCAATAGAAATGAGTGCTTATGTCTACTGAAAGACATGTACAAGACAGTTCACAGCAGCTTGATTTGCAGTAGCCCAAAGCTGAAAACACCAAATAGCCATGAATAGCAGAAATGGATAAACTGTGGTATACTCACAGGCTGGAATACTATATAGCATTAAAAAAACAACAAAGTACTGATATATATACAACTACCTGGATATTTAATGCGCATCAGGCTGAGTGAAAGTAGTCAAACACAAGGGCGCATAGTGTTCAATCACATTTAGAGAAGTCCTCAAACAGGTAAAAGTCACAAATGGAAATAAAAGTCAGGAAAATGGTTACACAGGGATGAGGGTCTAGGTGATGGTGAGGGTACTGACAGGGAGGGAGCCCTGCAGGGTGCTAAAAATTTTCTATATCTTGATCTAGGTGGTGGCTACAGGGGTGTATACATATGCAAAAGTTTATTGAGATTTATGTACCTTAAAATTAGTTACGAAAAGTATTCCTTATTTTTTAAAAAAACAAAATAATTAAAAATTTAAAACTAGAGAATCCTTCAAATATACAGTTTATTGAAAATAAAAACATTACTAAAAGCATAAAACTTCCATGTAAAAGCAAAAACAGAAAAAGTTAAAGGCAGATTAAATACTATAACCGGTGAAAATAGAAAAAAAAATTAAAGAAAAATACTTAATATTTGACTATGAAAATGGCTGAAGATATCAGATGCTTTCCTTTTGACTTGGGGTATGTTTCCTTTTGAGATGATCTATTCCTATGAATGTACTTTCCAGACCTAAATACAAGCTTTAACACTTATTAGCTGAGTAACCTTGGGCAAATTAACTTCTCTTGACCTCTTTTTCTTCATCAGAAAAATTGTAATAATGCCTATTTTATAAGATTATTGTGAGATGTAAATGAAGTAACACTTGTAAATTTCTTAAATCAATATCTAGCACACAGTAAAAACTCAATGTTAAATATCACCAAATAGCTGCACTCTTACAATAGACAAGCAAATATATCATATTCATAAATCATGCTATCTGATGTCAGTAATAAACCTCTGAACATGTCCCCTCTGAGATTATTAAAATCAAGAGTAATAAGAGTTACCTTCACTATCTGAACAGATCAGCTCAAACAAAACTGGTTAATAAACTTCTATAAAGCAAATACTATTTCTTACTGGAAATACAATTTTATAATAAGTCAAATGGAAAAGCCCTCTAAAATATTTTAACTTTGAAATCTAAAATGATAGAGGGCGAGATCATAGCCCATGACCATCTAGCATACCACAAGTCCTTTCCTCTTGATTCCTGGGTCTTTTCTTCTGCTCTTGGATTTCCTCTGGTCCTTAAGAATTGGCTAGTTTGAGGAATTCTCAGATTTCACACACAGGTCACAGCATCAGGCTCTCATTTACTTTCTTTTCAAGGCATGGTTTTCACGGTCTCTAATAAAGCTGAGCTACATTATGCCTCAGCCAGCAGATGTCATCAACTAACATAAATTAATAAATTCCAAACCTATTTCTTAAAAATCAAAGCCTTAGAACTAAAATGACTTCTTTTGCTCCTTTATAAACTCAAGTCCACACAAAATTCTACTGATAATGTTGAGTAACTTTACTTAACAATATGAAGTCTTAAAGCAAACAATCCAAGTTAGAAACCGTAAGGGAAAGACTGCAGTTATATGACTACTACACAATTTTAAAATAAAACTAATGACCAAATGAGTCTGTTATTACGCCAATACAAATGAAGTATATTTTCTTGCTCTTGTTAATTACACCAACACACTCTACATGAAAATTTTAGCTATTGGTGTGGTAATATGTTTAAGTGATATCAGGTGATAACTAAAATTCACGAAAGGAATGTATTCATTTACTCAGTCCACAAAACTTTTTTAGTCCCTGAAGTCTAGCTGCTGTGCAAGCACTGTCTGACAGGAAGTTATTCCTGCCACTCGAATATAGAACACACATCCAGTGCAGGTAAGAGCCACTGGATGCCTACTATCAATTGAAAGATGTGAGAACACCTGGCCTTTATGAGGTGCAATCAATGCTCAAAGGATTTTTGCCTGTGGTTGGTTTAGTTCCCCAAGATGAAGACAGCAATATATATTACTAAAAGCAAAATCATCAAAGTATTCAACACAGTTATCATATGTAAAAGCTCCTTATTTAAAAAATACGTATTTTATTTAATGCCAGAGCACTCTCAAAAAAGCTCAATACAATTCTGGAAGGGTTTCTCTGCCTCCTTACTCCCAGAATGCATCATGGTGTGCTTACCTAACTCCATAGGCATTCAATGATTGGGTAGGTCTCAGATAGAAAGTACATGAGGGGGCCATTCCCCAGAAGACAGTTAACACAAAATAGCAAGATAATGTGTGTTAAAAGTAAAATAATACATGGATACTAGTTAACATACTGTAATAGACTGCTTAAAGTTCTTTATGATTACCTCATTTGGAGAGAGATGGTAAACAGAACAAGTGATGAGCTTGGATTTTGTGTATTGTTGAGCATTGTGGTAACAGAGCAAAATCTTGTATTATTGGTTAACAGCTGCCAACCACATACACACACACAATTAGGAACTAATTTCTAATATTGCAACCCTAAAGAAGATTGTCCTGTGGAACTAGGTCCTTCCTTCAGATTAAGAAAATATGGGAGAAACAACAATAGGAATATTGCACCCTGATCACAGGCCAGAACTGCTGATTCGGCTGTAATCCAAATAAGAATTTAATGCTATGGACTCAGAAAGCCAGAAACTTCCATCTGCCAATCCAAATCCACCTCTACTGGTCTTTCACCCTGCTCTCCCTGGAATGCTGATCTATATGGGCTGCAAAGAGACAGTCCTTCAATATGTCTTGCTGTATATACCAAAAAAGCAAGGCTTTGACCTGAACTCCTTACCTGGGCCACTTCTCAGGGTTGTGTTTGCAGTGAGCAACCTTGAAGGATGAGGTAAGGTTTCCCTCTGGGACAAGCACAGGTTTGATTACTGCTTACTATCAAAGTGACCGATTCCCCAAGCTCAGTGTTCCTCAGCTGCAACCTAAACCTGTGCATCCATATGGGTCCACCGTATCACCTCAACGGGAACTAGGGTGAATAAGAACCAACACAATATGCTGATGCACATACTGCTGCCTGTGCTGTGAGTAATAAAGTCCTTCGTCTCTGATCCAGTAGTCTTGTCTTCTGCTAGCATCCATGACACAGTAAGACTAGCTTACTAGCTTGTAAAAGTCAAATCCCAGACCTGATATACATCAGTAGGGCTTCAGTTGGGTTCAATCCAATGGGAGTCTTGGCATATCAAGGAAAGGAAGAAGCATGAAGTCAGGATATACACTTATTCCTGCTCCCCTTCTATGAGGCCACCTTGGGCTGACTTCGTCCTTTCAATGAAGCTCACTGCTCTTCTCAAGGTAGCATAGTCTACAAACAGTATCTCTTTCTAGATTCAGTAATCTTTCTCTCTCCTAATCCCTTATGGTCTAGAGATGGTAACAGCTCTGCTGCTGCTGCTGCTAGCACTAGGCTCGTGCGACCTAGTAGGCAAAACCTGTGGTTTTCCTATACCCTACTCATATCTTTATGAGTCCCTTTGTAAATAAACATAAACCCTCCTCGAATTACCTCAACTTGAGTGCTGCCATCTGTTTCTTGTTGGAATTCTGACTGACAGAAGCAGTTAAGTCAGGGTCCAATAAGCTGATACTGTGACACCCATTGTCAGTCACATACATTGCAAATAATAGTTGCTTGAGGAAAGGTGCCCTGGATAAGAAATAACCTGCCTACAGACAAAAAGGAGACTGCTACCACTCCTTTCTTTCTCAATTGCGCCCCAATAAAAAGACCTCTGCTTTAAGAGTTAAGGCCAGGGTTTAGCACTCTTTTTCTTAAAAGGTCAAATAAATATTTTAGGTTCAGCAGGCCAGATGATCTCTGTCACAACTAGTCAACTCTGCCACTGCAGGACAAAAACAGCTAATAAAAACACATTAATAAATTAGCTCGGCTGCATTCTAGTAAAATCTTATTTACAAAATAAAATAACTAAACATTACTTTAAAAACTGGCTGTAATGTGCTGAGCTTAGACCAATGCTATCCAATAGAAATATAATGCAAACCATATATGTAACTTAAAATTTCCAGTAACTGCGGCAGAGCAAGATGGCCGAATAGGAACAGCTCCAGTCTCCAGCTCCCAGCGCAAGCGACACAGAAGACAGGTGATTTCTGCATTTTCAACTGAGGTACTGGGTTGATCTCACTAGGGAGTGCCGGACAATCGGTGCTGGTCAGCTGCTGCAGCCCGACCAGCAAGAGCCTCACCTGCGAAGCGCAAGGCGGAAGGGAATCCCTTTTCCTAGCCAGAGGAACTGAGACACACAACACCTGGAAAATTGGGTAACTCCCACCCCAATACTGTGCTTTACCAAGGGTCTTAGCAAACGGGCACACCAGGAGATTATATCCCACACCTGGCCGGGAGGGTCCCACGCCCACGGAGCCTCCCTCATTGCTAGCACAGCAGTCTGCGATCTAATGGCAAGGCAGCAGCCAGGCTGGGGGAGGGGTGCCCGCCATTGCTGAGGCTTAAGTAGGTAAACAAAGCCGCTGGGAAGCTCGAACTGAGTGGAGCTCACAGCAGCTCAAGGAGGCCTGCCCGTCTCTGTAGACTCCACCTCTGGGGACAGGGCACAGCTAAACAACAACAACAACAACAACAACAACAACAAAAAGCAGCAGAAACCTCTGCAGATGCAAACGACTCTGTCTGACAGCTTTGAAGAGAGCAGTGGATCTCCCAACACGGAGGCTGAGATCTGAGAACAGACAGACTGCCTGCTCAAGTGGGTCCCTGACCCCTGAGTAGCCTAACTGGGAGACATCCTCCACTAGGGGCAGACCGACACCCCACACCTCAAACGGTGGAGTACACCCCTGAGAGGAAGCTTCCAAAGCAAGAATCAGACAGGTACACTCGCTGTTCAGCAATATTCTATCTTCTGCAGCCTCTGCTGCTGATATCCAGGCAAACAGGGTCTGGAGTGGACCTCAAGCAATCTCCAACAGACCTACAGCTGAGGGTCCTGACTATTAGAAGGAAAACTAACAAACAGGAAGGACACCCACACCAAAACCCCATCAGTACGTCACCATCATCAAAGACCAGAGGCAGATAAAAACCACAAAGATGGGGAAAAAGCAGGGCAGAAAAGCTGGAAATTCAAAAAATAAGAGCGCATCTCCCCCTGCAAAGGAACGCAGCTCATCGCCAGCAACGGATCAAAGCTGGACGGAGAATGACTTTGACAAGATGAGAGAAGAAGGCTTCAGTCCATCAAACTTCTCAGAGCTAAAGGAGGAATTACGTACCCAGTGCAAAGAAACTAAAAATCTTGAAAAAAGAGTGGAAGAATTGATAACTAGAATAATTAATGCAGAGAAGGCCATAAATGAACTGACAGAGATGAAAACCATGACACGAGAAATACGTGACAAATGCACAAGTTTCAGTAACCGACTTGATCAACTGGAAGAAAGAGTATCAGCAATTGAGGATCAAATAAATGAAATGAAGCGAGAAGAGAAATCTAAAGAAAAAAGAAGAAAAAGAAATGAACAAGGCCTGCAAGAAGTATGGGATTAGGTAAAAAGACCAAATCTACGTCTGATTGGGGTGCCTGAAAGTGAGGGGGAAAATGGAACCAAGTTGGAAAACACTCTTCAGGATATCATCCAGGAGAACTTCCCCAACCTAGTAGGGCAGGCCAACATTCAAATTCAGGAAATACAGAGAACGCCACAAAGATACTCCTCGAGAAGAGCAACTCCAAGACACATAATTGCCAGATTCACCAAAGTTGAAATGGAGGAAAAAATCTTAAGGGCAGCCAGAGAGAAAGGTCAGGTTACCCACAAAGGGAAGCCCATCAGACTAATAGCAGATCTCTCGGCAGAAACTCTACAAGCCAGAAGAGAGTGGGGCCCAATATTCAACATTCTTAAAGAAAAGAATTTTAAACCCAGAATTTCATATCCAGCCAAACTAAGTTTCATAAGTGAAGGAGAAATAAAATCCTTTCCAGATAAGCAAATGCTTAGAGATTTTGTCACCACCAGGCCTGCCTCACAAGAGGCCCTGAAGGAAGCACTAAACATGGAAAGGAACAACTGGTACCAGCCATTGCAAAAACATGCCAAAATGTAAAGACCATCAAGGCTAGGAAGAAACTGCATCAACTAACGAGCAAAATAACCAGTTAATATAATGGCAGGATCAAGTTCACACATAACAATACTAACCTTAATTGTAAATGGGCTAAATGGTCCAATTAAAAGACACAGACTGGCAAACTGGATAAAGAGTCAAGACCCATCAGTTTACTGTATTCAGGAGACCCATCTCACATGCAGAGACATACATAGGCTCAAAATAAAGGGATGGAGGAAGATCTACCAAGCAAATGGAGAACAAAAAAAAGCAGGGGTTGCAATACTAGTCTCTGATAAAACAGACTTTAAACCATCAAAGATCAAAAGAGACAAAGAAGGCCATTACATAATGGTAAAGGGATCAATTCAACAGGAAGAGCTAATGATCCTAAATATATATGCACCCAACACAGGAGCACCCAGATTCATAAAGCAAGTCCTTAGAGACTTACAAAGAGACTTAGACTCCCATACAATAATAATGGGAGATTTCAACACCCCACTGTCAACATTAGACAGATCAATGAGACAGAAAGTTAACAAGGATATCCAGGAATTGAACTCATCTCTGCAGCAAGCGGACCTAATAGACATCTACAGAACTCTCCACCCCAAATCAACAGAATATACATTCTTCTCAGCACCACATCACACTTATTCCAAAATTGACCACATAATTGGAAGTAAAGCACTCCTCAGCAAATGTACAAGAACAGAAATTATAACAAACTGTCTCTCAGACCACAGTGCAATCAAACTAGAACTCAGGACTAAGAAACTCAATCAAAACCGCTCAACTACATGGAAACTGAATAACCTGCTCCTGAATGACTACTGGGTACATAACGAAATGAAGGCAGAAATAAAGATGTTCTTTGAAACCAATGAGAACAAAGATACAACATACCAGAATCTCTGGGACACATTTAAAGCAGTGTGTAGAGGGAAATTTATAGCGCTAAATGCCCACAAGAGACAGCTGGAAAGATCTAAAATTGACACTGTAACATCACAATTAAAAGAACTAGAGAAGCAAGAGCAAACACATTCAAAAGCTAGCAGAAGGCAAGAAATAACTAAGATCAGAGCAGAACTGAAGGAGATAGAGACACAAAAAACCCTCCAAAAAATCAATGAATCCAGGAGTTTTTTGAAAAGATCAACAAAATTGATAGACCGCTAGCAAGACTAATAAAGAAGAAAAGAGAGAAGAATCAAATAGACGCAATAAAAAATGATAAAGAGGATATCACCACTCACCCCACAGAAATACAAACTACCATCAGAGAATACTATAAACACCTCTACGCAAATAAACTAGAAAATCTAGAAGAAATGGATAATTTCCTGGACACTTACACTCTCCCAAGACTAAACCAGGAAGAAGCTGAATCCCTGAATAGACCAACAGCAGGCTCTGAAATTGAGGCAACAATTAATAGCCTACCAACCAAAAAAAGTCCAGGACCAGATGGATTCACAGTTGAATTCTACCAGAGGTACAAGGAGGAGCTGGTGCCATTCCTTCTGAAACTATTCCAATCAACAGAAAAAGAGGGAATCCTCCCTAACTCATTTTATGAGGCCAACATCATCCTGATACCAAAGCCTGGCAGAGACACAACAAAAAAAGAAAATTTTAGACCAATATCCCTGATGAACATCGATGCAAAAATCCTCAATAAAATACTGGCAAACCAGATCCAGCAGCACATCAAAAAGCTTATCCACCATGATCAAGGGGGCTTCACCCCTGGGATGCAAGGCTGGTTCAACATATGCAAATCAATAAACGTAATCCAGCATATAAACAGAACCAAAGACAAAAACCACATGATTATCTCAATAGATGCAGAAAAGGCCTTTGACAAAATTCAACAGCCCTTCATGCTAAAAATGCTCAATAAATTCGGTATTGATGGAACGTATCTCAGAATCATAAGAGCTATTTATGACAAACCCACAGCCAATATCATACTGAATGGGCAAAAACTGGAAAAATTCCCTTTGAAAACTGGCACAAGACAGGGATGCCCTCTCTCACCACTCCTATTCAACACAGTGTTGGAAGTTCTGGCTAGGGCAATCAGGCAAGAGAAAGAAATCAAGGGTATTCAGTTAGGAAAAGAAGAAGTCAAATTGTCCCTGTTTGCAGATGACATGATTCTATATTTAGAAAACCCCATCATCTCAGCCCAAAATCTCCTTAAGCTGATAAGCAACTTCAGCAAAGTCTCAGGATACAAAAGTAATGTGCAAAAATCACAAGCATTCTTATACATCAGCAACAGACAAACAGAGACCCAAATCATGAATGAACTTCCATTCACAATTGCTTCAAAGAGAATAAAATACCTAGAAATCCAACTTACAAGGGATGTAAAGGACCTCTTCAAAGAGAACTACAAACCACTGCTCAGTGAAATAAAAGAGGACACAAACAAATGGAAGAACATACCATGCTCATGGATAGGAAGAATCAATATCGTGAAAATGGCCATACTGCCCAAGGTAATTTAGAGATTCAATGCCATCCCCATCAAGCTACCAATGAGTTTCTTCACAGAATTGGAAAAAACTGCTTTAAAGTTCAAATGGAACCAAAAAAGAGCCCGTATTGCCAAGACAATCCTAAGTCAAAAGAACAAAGCTGGAGGCATATGCTACCTGACTTCAAACTATACTACAAGGCTACAGTAACCAAAACAGCATGGTACTGGTACCAAAACAGAGATCTAGACCAATGGAACAGAACAGAGTCCTCAGAAATAATACCACACATCTACAGCCATCTGATCTTTGACAAACCTGAGAAAAACAAGAAATGGGGAAAGGATTCCCTATTTAATAAATGGTGCTGGGAAAACTGGCTAGCCGTTAAGTACAAAGCTGAAACTGGATCCTTTCCTTACTCCTTATACAAAAATTAATTTAAGATGGATTAGAGACTTAAATGTTAGACCTAAAACCATAAAAACCCTAGAAGAAAACCTAGGTAATACCATTCAGGACATAGGCATGGGCAAGGACTTCATGTCTAAAACACCAAAAGCAACGGCAACAAAAGCCAAAATTGACAAATGGGATCTAATTAAACTGAAGAGCTTCTGCACAGCAAAAGAAACTACCATCAGAGTGAACAGGCAACCTACAGAAGGGGAGAAAATTTTTGCAATCTACTCATCTGACAAAGGGCTAATATCCAGAACCTACAAAGAACTCAAACAAATTTACAAGAAAAAAACAAACCACCCCATCAAAAAGTGGGCAAAGGATATGAACAGACATTTCTCAAAAGAAGACATTCATACAGCCAATAGACACATGAAAAAATGCTCATCATCACTGGCCATCAGAGAAATGCAAATCAAAACCACAATGAGATACCATCTCACACCAGTTAGAATGGCAATCATTAAAAAGTCAGGAAACAACAGGTGCTGGAGAGGATGTGGAGAAATAGGAACACTTTTACACTGTTGGTGGGATTGTAAACTAGTTCAACCACTGTGGAAAACAGGATGGCGATTCCTCAAGGATCTAGAAGTAGAAGTACCATATGACCCAGCCATCCCATTACTGGGTATATACCCAAAGGATTATAAATCATGCTGCTATAAAGACACATGCACACGAATGTTTATTGCGGCACTATTCACAATAGCAAAGACTTGGAATCAACCCAAATGTCCATCAGTGACAGACTGGATTAAGAAAATGTGGCACATATACACCATGGAATACTATGCAGCCATAAAAAAGGACGAGTTTGTGTCCTTTGTAGGGACATGGATGCAGCTGGAAACCATCATTCTCAGCAAACTATCGCAAGAACAGAAAACCAAACACCGCATGTTCTCACTCATAGGTGGGAACTGAACAATGAGATCATTTGGACTTGGGAAGGGGAACATCACACACTGGGGCCTATCATGGGGAGGGGGGAGGGGGGAGGGACTGCACTGGGAGTTATACCTGATGTAAATGACGAGTTGATGGGTGCAGCACACCAACATGGCACAAGTATACATATGTAACAAACCTGCACGTTATGCACATGTACCCTAGAACTTAAAGTATAATAATAATAATAAAAAAAATTACAGAAGAAAAGGAAAAAAAAAGATAGATGATTGATTGACTGATTGATAGAATAAAAGAATAGAACCAAAATACAAAAAAAAAAAGTTTCCAGTAACTACATAAAATAGGTAAAATTACTTTTCATATTTATTTAAATCAATATATCCAAAATATTAACATGTCAGTGTATAATAACCGAAATTTTGTATTAAATCTTCTAAATCTAGCATATATTTTACATAAAGCACAATCTGGATGCTAAATTCTCATCAGAAATACTTGGTCTATATTCAGATTTAATAAAATTTACACTTGAAAAGGTAGGTTCACATGCCCAAGTTATTCCAAACATACTTAAAAGTTTTATAATAACTGGATCAATTACAGTTTTCAAATTTAATTGTAAATTAATTTAAATTAAATAACATTAAAAATTCAATTCCTTGGTCGTACTAGTCATATTTCAAGTGCTGAATAGCCACATGTGGCCAGTGGCTACCATCTTGAATAGTACAGGTCATGATAATATAAGGCTATTGTTACTGGCTTCCAAGATGAGTTACGTTTCCCCTGCCTTAGTTCTCTACCTTGGGACTATCTGAAACATCAACCTCTAGTCCCACAAATGCTCTACTGACACTTTCTCAGCCTCCTTGCCTAAATCCTGATCTCTTAATATATAGGGATACTGCCTTATAAGACTTTCTAAACTTCATTCCTTGGCCAAGCTGAATCTAAGCATGCCCTACAGTGCTGACATTTCTGGCCCACCTGAACTATAGAACTGGCTAGTCTAATTCTCGTCCATCTGAATTCCCATTGTGGACTTTTTCATCTTCATTATGGGCTATCTTGTTCTCTAGGCCTCCAAGGGACAACATAACCAAAACTTTCTTGTTCTAAACTAGGAAAAGTTAGCTGTGAGGATGTAAAGTACCCTTGGCTATATTCACCATCAATCAGCAGCAGGCTCTCTTTCCTTATTGATCCAATTTTACCTCCTTATGTACCATGTATCCTAACTGTGAAGCTTGACAAGTTCGGCTTGACTAACTTAGGACATATATATATATATATACACACACACATACACACACACACATATAAATATAATAATCTTAAAGCAACTACTAGAAGTATATACCTGAAATACAACCAATTTATGATTATCTATGAAAACAAGTGGCAGGGAAAATTAAGATAACTCTATATACTTCGCAAATGTCATTCTGAGTTTGAACTTTTTCTCCTACAAAACTCAGACAGTCTCTTTTTCTACTTTTCTTCTTGAGAAAATGATAGCAAGCAAAGTGGACTACTCAGTGATTAGAAGCTGAATACAGAAAGGCATAAGCACACATAAACCTAACCAATACTGATTATTAAAATGAAAGTCAATGCATAATCCTGATAATTAATCAAAATACCCACAGTTAAGGATTATCTTCAAATAACTAAGAGAAAAAAGGCTTACATGTTTCTTTCTGGACTACCAAAGGAATAGTCTGTTTTTCACGTCTTTTCTTTTTTGATCCATATCTTTTGCTTTCTAAAGGTCTAGAATTAGATCTGTTTTCTAAATATGCTGTTTCTGAACCTATTAATAAAACAAAAATGTGTTAACATCAAAAGAATGACTTAATTGAGATAAGGTGTTCAGCAAAGAATTTTAAAAAATAAACCTGAATCTTCATTTCTCAAAATGTCCCTCAGCAAAGAAGCACAACCATCAAGCCCGTGTACAGTTTCCGCCTGTAAGGAATAAAGTCATTTAGAATACACTTGTATATAACTGTTAGTGTAGGAAAAAATATATATTATGTAGTTTTAAAATTTGTTTATTTACAATTTATTATTGGTAGAAAAGATGCTTTAAAGCAACAGACTTCATACTTCCTTACAGCAATTAATACTTTGCATTTTATTCCTACTTTTTAGCTACTATCTGAAAACTAATTAAAATAGTGTGTATTGTATCTATTCAATCTTACCTGACTTTCTGAATCAGAATGGAGAGAATAGCCAGAATCTGCATTAAAACGTGATATTTTTCTTAAATAGGTCCTGGAAAACAAGCTCATTAATATTTTTACAAATATTTTCCCCAAAATACATTAGTAAGCAGTCATCTTCTTTCCAGCAAAGACAAGAAAGCTTGTCCAACCATGTACAAGATGAATTTATAAACACATTTTGAAGATTAGAAAGACTGTTAAATACTAAAATGATTAACATGGGTAGATATAAAAAGTTGTTCCCCAGAGCTTGTGACAGTAGAGGCCTACCTAATTTTCTGGGGTAGACAACATGTCATCCAGCCCAAAGACCTGAAAAACATCTTGAAATCTGAAGTTGTAAACGTCTTCATAAGTACTTACGCTTTCTTTCCATTTGTTAATTTAGCAGGTCCAGTGTGCCTTCCTGAAGATAACACCTATGACATAATATATTATAGCAGATAAACATTTTTCTGTTATATTTTCAATATGCTATCTTGACAAAATTTAATGTCATTTTTTTCTTTTATTCATCTTCTCAAACTGAAACTCTGTACCCATCAAACAATACCTTGCCATCCCCTCTTCCCCCTGACCCTAACAACTACCAACCTAGCTTCTATGAATTTGACTACTCTAGAAACTTTATATAACTGGAATAATACAATATTTGTCCTTTTGTGACTGGCTTATTTCCCTTAGCATAATGTCTTCAAGCTTCATCTATATTGTAGCACGTGTCAAAATTTTTCTTCCTTTTTGAGGTCAAATAATATTCCATTGTATGTACCATATTATTCACTGTTTTAATTAATGTGATCTATCCTAAAAATCCACAATTACAATTCAATTCATATATTAAATTTCTTTTATGTAAAATGTCAAGCAAACAACACATATATTTGTTCCTTAAGTCTGTTTAAGGTAAAAAGGAAATTGAGATATTATTTTAAACCGGAATTAACTACTACACTAAGTTCAGACTATACTAATCCCAAAATATGTTCTATATTCCCAAATTCTTTGAAACATACAAGTTAATTCAAGATACAGAACAGAGTTTTTAACTCTGCTTCCTTTTATGTACATTCTTTGGAATGCCTGATTAGACCAGCAAGAATTCTGCCCTTTCTCTTTATCTACATCTCATTGTCTTAATCTTACTTTTTAAATTCATATACCACTGTTGTTTTCTTAAATTTTTTTGTTTTAAAAGTGACATAATGGACAACATTTTGTGTAGAAAAAGAGGAAAAAAATAAGCATTTGCTTTTACATGCATCCGGTATCTTGGGAGTTATGCCAGAAACAGTTAATCATGGATGCCTCCGGGGAGGGAAACTGAGTATCTGGGGGACACAGTGAGAAGGGACACTTTCCATGGTATACTATTTTATATCTTAATAACTTTATATCAGATAAATATAATCTCTATTCAAAATAATTTTAAATAGACACAAGAAAGTCCCTGACTCCCTCCTCGTTCCACCCTCCAGATGTAGTCACTGTTGGCAGTTTCATTTACAATTTATCTTGACATATTTACATATTTCATCTCCAGACAGCTTTGAGCAGTAACTACCAAACTTTCTGGAGTTAAATGGCATTCTATTACATGCTTGAATATGCGTTCCATCCTTCTAAGAATGTCACTGAGAATACATTTTTAAAAAACTGGGTTGGTAAGAATTATACTTCTTGAGATAACTTGGAATATGATGGAGGGTCATGAAGCCAGCAGTGAGAACATCACTCCACTGGTCTCTGTGTCACACTCTCAGGGTCTTTCCCTTTGGTATATCTATGTCGATGTCCTGGCTGGAATCATAATAACAAATCCAAGCCATGACACTGTAATACTGTACCCTGGATTGAGTCCAAAAACAACTACCACAATTATTCTTTCAAAAAAAAATGTTTTTTTAAGTACACTGTCTGAGGTACATGTCTGGCATAACGTAAGGTTATATATGGTGTTTCTCCAAAAAATATACACAAGGCTATATTATAGAAAATCTAGTAAAGAAAATTACCCATGATAAAAGCACCTTGAAACAGTAACTATCATATTGGAACAATTCCTTTCATTTTTTTTTGTAGTTTCTATTATGAAATAATAGTACAAAGAAGCCCTATATATGTTTCAGATTCTGTGACCCTGGACGTTTTCCATATTCTCTCTCAATATATATACACAGCATTACTTTCTGCCTGAACCGTTAGAGTTAAGTTGCAGATACAATACTCCTTTACTCCTAAATATTTCCTAAAAACAAGGTCATTCTCTAATATAACCATAGTATAATTATCAAAACCAGGAAATTAACATGGATACAGAATTTTGATCTAATGTTCAGACCTTATTTGCAAGTTGCCAATTATCCCAATACTGCTCTTTACAAAAAAAAAACAAAACAAAAAACAAAAATCCCTCTGGTTCATGCCCAATCCACGCTCACGTTCTGTTTCTATGAGTTTTAACTATTTTAGATACTTTATATAAGTAAAATAATGCAATATTTGTCCTTCTGTGACTAGCTTATTTCACTTAGCATAATGTCTTCAAGGTTCGTCTCTGTTGGTGCATATGACAGTTAGTTCCTTCTTTTTAAAGGCTGAATAATAGTCCATTGCATGTATATACCATATTTTCTTTATCTATTCATCTGTAGATAGACTTTTGGGTTGTTTCCACATTTTGGCTATTGTGAATAGTGCTGCAATGAACACGAGAGTGCAAATATCTCTTCTATATCCTGATTTCAATTCTTTTGGATAAATTCCCAGAAGTAGAATTGCTGGGTGATATAGTTCTATTTTTAATTTGGTGAGGAATCTCCATATTGTTTTCCAAAGCGGCTATAGCATTTTACATTCCCATTGACAGTGTACAAGGGTTCCAATTCTTCCAAATCCTTGCCAATACTTGTTTCTGTTTTTTTAATAAGTCATCCTAACAGGTGTTAGGTGATAGCTCATTGTGGTTTTAATTTGCATTTCCTTCATGATTAGTGACGTTGAGCATCTTTTCATATACCTGTTGGCCATCTGCACATCTTCTTTGGAGAAATGTCTATTCAAATCCTTTTTTCATTTTTTAACCAGGTTATGTGTTGTTCTGCTTTTGAGTTATAGAAATTCCTTATATGTATTTTGGATTATTTATCAGACACATGGCTTGGAAATATTTTCTCCCATTCTGTAGACTGCCTTTTCTCTCCATTAATCATTTCCTGTACTGTGCAGAAGCTTTTCAGTTTGATGTATCCAAGTTCTTCTTATAATTCCCCCGCTCAGCCCTGGAGTTGGTCATTTCTCCAAAAAGCCAGGACTCCTTAGTGGACAGTGGTACTTGGAAACCAAGATCTAGGTACTAGACGTGTTCTTTGCTACCGGGGCTTCCAATCTTTTTTTATATGCATTTTTTACTTAGTCATAATAACTAGATATTTGCAATTTTAAATCCTGTGTTTTCTACTTTTAAATCTTTTTCATATTCAGAAATTTTTAATGGTTGTATAATATTTCCTTCAGTGGAAATAATATAATATGGTCTTGGTTTGCTTCCTATTTTTCACAATCAAGAAAACAAACCTGGAATAAGCCTATTTATTGAAAACAGCCGTTTCATATTTAGGATTAAAAGGAAAATTATTTGGTGAAAGGTTATTAGTAATTTAATAACCCTTGATACAAACTGCAAAGCTGCTCTCCAAAAGGAGTGTCCTAATCACAATACAGGAGAATCAGTTTGCTTTATTTTACACTTACTTCTACTGGGTTATTATCACTAAACTTTTAATTTTGCTATTTGAGAAACATACAAGCATTTCTTAGTAGTCATATCTCCTACCAACAAGTACAAGATAAAACTGCCTTTGTAGAATGACTTAGAGTGCGCTAAGGTCTTTCATTTCCACTTTATCCATACCCTGTGAGTTATCATTATTTCTGTGAGGTGGGAACCTAAACTTCAGAAAAGTTTGTTCAAAGTCATACATCTACTAAGTAAAATGTTTAAAAGAAGAATGGACTCTGGCATCAGCTTTGTGAGTCTGATTCTTGTTTCCACAGCTGTGTAACTGCTAAGTTATTTGAACCCTCCGGCCCTCGATTTCCTCATATATAAAATAGGGATAATAGTACTTACCTCATAAGGATATTGTGACTATGAAATGAGTTATTTTATGTAATACATAACTTAGAGTAGTATCTACCACATAAGTCCTATCTAAATGTTAGCTGCTGTTTATCAAGATGGTGGCAAACTACGAGTTTTTAAGGGAACTAAATGTTGTTGTATGTCTACCAACTGTGTGATCGATGTTTTTACCGGGTTCTCTGATTTAACCTTCTCAATTCTTTGAGACAGGATTTTATGCTTATTTCTGCCTATTTTGCAGCTAAAGAATAGAAAGTTCTGATAAGTAAAAACTAGTAGACTCTCAAACTGCAGGTGACCGAAGCTAGGAAAGCTTAAGTCACTCGAGCCAGCGGCGAAGGCTGGGACTCCAACCCCGGTCTTACCCCAAAGCCGGCGGGCTACGATAATTTAAACAGAAACACATCGAGACCGAGCGGCTGTGTTACGACGGGAAGATTAGGTGTTCCTTGCACCTCTGTCCCAGCACTTTAATGTCGCCTCATTGTCTTTGTCTCTTTTCGAGCATAGTTTTACAAGTCCCTGGCCCGAAAACCCCCCTGTCCCTCGAGCCATCCCCACAGTGGACTCCTCAGGTCCTCAGCCCTCACCTGGCCCGGTCGAGATCCGGACCTGACCATCTCTCGCAGCCTCAGAGAAGCCCAGACCGAAACAAGTGAAGCCTCACGGTAAAAAGAATTAACCGCCGTGGGCTCCCGGACCTTCTTGGCCCGCCCGCCAAGCTTCCGCTTCCGGAAAGGATCCCGCCGAACGCCGCGCTTCATAGTCTGCGACCCGCCTCCACTCCCTTTCTCCTGCTCCAGGCCCAGCTCCTTGGGCGTGCGCAATAGATCCCGCCGGCTTCCAGGCTCGTCACCCACCGGCAGAGGGTAGAAAAAGCCAATAGATGGCGAATGGGGCGGGGCCTAGGCCTGGCCGGGGCGGGGCCGCCAAGAAAAGAGTTAAGCGATGCGGTTCCAGGGCTAGCGGTGGGGGAAACAGGGACGAGAACCCGCCAGCACCAGAGGAAGGGTCAGGGGTAGGAGGCGGATAGGTTTCAGAAGGAATTGCGCGCGACTTTTTGGGTTTTCGCTCTTTATTTTTATTTTGGCATCGTGTGCCTTTTGGATGATTTCGTTCTTGATATTCTATAAAAATAAGACCGCCGGGTTGTTATCTTTGCCTGAGTGTGATGACAATTTCAGAGTTATTCCCTGTGGCCACTGATCTCAGATGTTCGTTAGTTGGGGTTTGGGGTTTACTTGCATGCGTACTTGTCTCCTCTTGTGTTGAGGTAATTACTTTTGATGAAGAATGACACAGCATTCTTAATATTGGCATGTGCACTCAGTTTAATGAAGATTTTAGTCATTGGTTTTTAAGGCATTGGGTTTGGGTTAATGATTTAAATCAAATTGAAGAGAGATAACTCAGTTTATTCCGTTTCAACTGTCACCCAGACAGGAGGGCAGTGGCACAATCTCAGTTCACTGCAATCTCTGCCTCCTGGGTTCCAGCGATTCTCCTGCCTCAGCGTCCCTAGTAGCTGGTATTACAGGTGCAAGCCACCACACGCGGCTAATTTTTGTATTTTTAGTAGAGAAAGGGTTTTGCCACGTTGGCTAGGCTGGTCTCGAACCCTTGACCTCAGGTGATCTGCCCGCCTTGGCCTCCCAAAGTGCTGGAATTACAGTGGTTAGCCACCACGCCCACCCTCATTGCTTTTTAATGGAGAAAAGAGCTACCCTTTAAATGTCTGTTACCATTAATGTCAAAGCCCAGGAACTAAAATATGTCCACCAATATATCACACACTTATCCTGAGTGATTTTAGGAAACGAGTATTTCACAGATTTAGTTTTGAATTAGATCAAACTGTGAAAACTTCTCCTTTCCTTCCCCAGCCCTCTCATAACTTCATAACTTTCTAACATATTCACCTGAAATTCAGGATTTTTTTTTAGTTAAGTTGATTTTTTAAAATTCATCTTGATTTTTCTTGATACATATTTATTTTAGAAAATAGAGATCAGCAGAAAGGAAAAATAACCCATAACCTCATTGCCCATGAGTTATCACTCTGAACAGCTTGGTGCATTCCCTTCAAGATTTTTTCCACCTATGTATATATGTATAAATGTATTACAGCAATATGAAATAATAGGTATTACTTTAACATGAGTATTTTCTCTTAATATCTAATCAATATTGTTTCTCATTAATCTACGATTATAAAATGGCTGCCTGGTGTTCCATGATTCATTTCCCTAGTGTTGGGAATATTATGCCCCCACCCCCTGTTTCATTTTGTTATTTGCTATTATAAATAATGTTGCAGTGAACTGAGATCTGCAAATGAGCTAGACAGAGAGTGGAGAGCAGAGGATTCTAAAGATGTGGAGACAGCATGATGTTGAGAAAGAGAAACCCAGGGAGGCTCTTGCTGCTGAAGTGTGGATGGAAATGTATGTAGGAGGCCGGGCGCGGTGGCTCAAGCCTGTAATCCCAGCACTTTGGGAGGCCGAGACGGGCGGATCACGAGGTCGGGAGATCGAGACCATCCTGGCTAACACGGTGAAACCCCGTCTCTACTAAAAAAATACAAAAAACTAGCCGGGCGAGGTGGTGGGCGCCTGTAGTCCCAGCTACTCGGGAGGCTGAGGCAGGAGAATGGCGTGAACCCGGGAGGCGGAGCTTGCAGTGAGCTGAGATCCGGTCACTGCACTCCAGCCTGGGCGACAGAGCGAGACTCCGTCTCAAAAAAAAAAAAAAAAAAAAAAAAAAAAAGGAAATGTATGTAGGGCCAGACTATGCAGTCCTCATAGGCTACATGATTTGGCTTATTATCCTAAGGCCATTAGGAATATGTAAAAGTTCAGGCAGGAGGCACAGTGAACTGACTGGGGTTTTACAAAGACCCATGGCTGTAGTGTAGAGCAGGAATCCGAAATCTACAGTCCCTGGCTAAATTCAGTCTGCCATTCTTGGATACAGCCTGAGAACAGTTTTTGCATTTCCAAGTATTTTTTTTTTTTTTAAGTCAAAAGAATGATATTTTGTGATGTGAAAACTTACCTGAAAATCATCTCAGTGTTATAAAGTTTTGTTGGAACACAGTCACACTAATGTGTTTACACATTATCTGTGCTACAACTGCCAAAGTTAAGTATTTGTGATAGAGACCATCTAGCCTGCCAAACCTAAAATATTTACTGTCTGGGCCTTTACAGAAGAAGTTTGCTAATCACTAGCATAGAGGCTGCTTGGGGAAAAGGCAAGTATGGGTGTAAACAAGTTCTCTCCTCCTGCATCCATTCTCTGCCCTCTCTTTGGACTGACATCAGTCAGACATGCCCTCCAGCTTCAGGTTCTGTTTAGTCAATAGAAGAGGGAGAGAATAGGATATTCCTCCTATCTCAGCACCATATGGCTGATGCACTGGCCCTCTGCATCGTCAGGGGAATCCCTGCAGCTCCAGTCCTCTCACACTCTAATAAAACATGTCCTTCCCTTTGTCCCTTCAGTCTTAGGGGTGATAATGGTTTGCTAGTCCCTGGGTGCCTCAACCCCCTTGTTGTTTTCCTTGTCCATTCTGTAAACCTTTTAATTATCTTCAAAACTCTAGATTGTCTTCTGTTTCCTGTGAGGACCAGATTGATAGGAAGTCCAGATGAAATATATTGGTAGCTGGGAGGGGATGAGGGGACCTAAGGCAGGTAGTGGTGAGGGAAGGTGAAGAGGACATATTTGAGAGATGCATAGGAGGTAAAATGGAGAGCACTTGGTGATAGAGTTGGAAAGTAAGGCAGTGGGGAGGTATTTGTTGACCCTGGTTTCTGGGTTTTGTATCTTGGCAGGTGGTGGGAGAGATCCGCATTTAGGAAGGAAGCTTATGAACTCATTTCTCTCCAACATTTTTTTATGAAAAAAATACAAACCAGAAAAGTCATTTTTGGATATGTTAAGTTAGGGAGTACTTTGGAATCATCCAAGAAAAGATGTCAAGTTGGCTACCAGATAGTTGAGTCTGGAGCGTGGCAAAGACGTGTGGGCTGCAAATACACCTTTCTGAGTTGCCTGTGGCTTCCGAACTTGCTCTGAAATTAATTCCTCAAGAAAGCTTCTCTATCTTGCCCCTGCAAACTAACTGTGTGCTCGTGCCCCATGCTACTATGCAGTAGCATCATTTCTCACAATTATAAACTTGTGTTTAGTTATGTAATGTAACTTGTGTTTAGTTATGTAATGTCTGTCTTCCTAAGTAGAATTTAATCTCTATGAAAGCAGGGACCTCACCTTGTTCAGAGCAGTATCCCCAGTGCCTAGCACAATCCCTTGCACTTGTAGGAATTTCTTAATTATTTGTTGAATAAACCAATGAATCAACCATTGTTTGGACTGCTTTGGTGCATTGGGGCTGACAGCTACTTGAATGTCTGAGGCTCAGGATTATCCAGGACTAGCCCTTTGAGCTTGGTCTGGAGGTTTAGTCCCTCTAGTATCATGGATACACAGCTCTGCTTGTCTATCCAGTCTTTCATAATTCAGCACATTGGACCAATGACTTTGCCAATTGGCTCATCTCTGAAGTGTGAAAGTCTCTGTTCAGGTTTGACCATGTTCCAGTTTATAGGAAATGACCAAAGTTGAAAGTACATGAAGATCTAAACTAAAAACACAGATTTATGGCCAGGACCTAAGATTCAAAAAGTAAGAGGCTGTAGATAAAAAGTCTCATGTTGGGAGTGTGAGCTCAGTTTTGCTTGGAAAGATCTGAGAGACTGTGTTATTGCCTCTCCTCAAGCCATTTAGTGCTCTCTGGGGCTATTTTGAACCCAAAGGTTCTTCGCCTTTTGAGATATTATACAAATTTGAGAAGTTGCTCAACGCTTTATAATTTTTTCTTCAGAAAAATGCTAAAGAGCACATTTTGGAAACATAGTTTTATATATAATGTTATCAGAGGCATTCAGGAGCCTCTCCAAGGATTTCAGGTTAAGATTCCTATTCTAACCTAATTCAAAACCAGCCTTCCACACTGGGGTGTCCAGCTCCTTCTGTTGCAGGGCCCTGGTGATCCTGGAAGTGGTTGGTTAACTAGGGATGGTAGGTCCCTGATGGAATAGCATCAAGGAGAGGAAGGGCATGGAGCATAGAGAAAATGGAATTGAGCCATAATCTTTGCATTTCCCACTGAAGCTTATGTATCTGCAGTCTTCACTTTAATCAAAATAGCTTAATTTAGGAAAGAAAGAGCCCAATGTTTTTGCTTTATAAAATCCTGATTTTATTGCTTCCTGAAATTTGTTTTAAAGGAGAAATACAAACCATATGTTACAAGGGCCTTCATTTGACAGTTTAACTGGGGTCATGCTGGGACTCTATAGATATTGCTCATTATGATAGGAAAGCCAGTAGGATGGGTCTGACAAGGATCTGTTGGCAGCAAGAATCAAGGGACCCCCTTTGGAATGATCTGATCACAAGGAAGAAATGGTTGGGGAAAATGTGCCACGTTTGTGGGTCAGATGTGAACTTTAATACAGCACAATGACAGTCACTTATTGCCCTGCAGACCCTGAAGACTTGTGCCTGACCCAAAGAAACATTAATAATGATTAAAATGTTAAAATTTTGTTTTATTAAAATATTTGTAAGGCAGTGTAGCAGATGCGGGTGGCTTGTTATTGTGAACATCTATGACTTCCTGGCCGAGAGCCTATTTTCTGGAGCAAAAGGAGCAAGCTGAGGCAAGCTGGAAAGGCAGAACATTAATTCCCCTGGAAGAAGCCCTCAGTCAATGACAGGTGAGGATTATCCAGTGATGGATGAAGAGCTTCCTCCTCCTTCAATTGGGATAACTCTGAGATGTGTTCTATGCTGTCTCCCAGAGTTCCCCAGCAGTATTGGGGTATAGAGGTAACTGGCTAGATAACACACCATTTATTAGCTTTCTTCCCATCACTATAATATCTTACTCTTCCTATCCCTGTTCCACTGTTCCTGGGATCGCCTCCTAAATGAACTATTTGCATGTAAATCCCTGTCTCAGGGATTATTTCAGGTAGGGGGGTGGGAGGAATCCCATACCTAGACAGGCACTGAGGATATATACAAGGCATCATAGATTTGGAGTCAGACAGATCTGGATTCAAATTATTTCTCACCAGTGACATTGAACAACTTATCTAAGATTGTTTCTTAGAGATAATGACTCTGACTTCATAAGATGATATTGTAAGGAAAAATTAGAGAATGTATAAAGCACTATACACAGTGGCTTACATGTGGTAAGTGCTTAATAAATGTTGGCTATTATCATTAATACAGTATTTGTAATATTGTTAATAGAGCATAGCCCAGGTAGAGGGCAAAGCACAAAGCTGTTTTCCATCCTTGGGGTGACTGCAGAAGCAGGTTGATTTGGCAGATGTGCTGTAGATACTGTGTCCCTAGTGAGCAGCTGTGGCATAGCAATATCAATAGCTTAGAGCAAGCATTGCCCCAGTGAACCAGGGCAGGAGAGGAGGAAGATGGCGCACACCAAGTGGTGGCTCAAAAGATGAGCAATTGGCAGTGCAACAATGGTATCGCCAATTGTGCTTCGTCTCAGTAAGCACCGATAGCTACAGCACCAATAACTTCATGTCTGTGTCTAGTACACTCTTTGATCATTGGAATTTCATTAGCCTCACTCTTGAGGGATTATGTTGAAGGCTAACAAGACTAAGTTTCTGATTTCAACCTGCTTTCCCAAATGTACAAAGGACTCTTGCTTTTGTTACATGTATGAACCTAATTTGTTATTTTAAAGTCTGTCAAACGGGGCTCTCTGTCCCCCTTTATTCTCTATTTGCAGACAAGACCATATTTCAGTTATTCGGCCACAGTGAAAGAGAAACTGAGAGACACCAAGAATCTGAGGCAGGTTAAAGGGTTTCACTCATTCTCGAATCCTGATTAATTACAGCGCCAGGTTTCACCTGTAGTGCTTCAGCCTTCTCAAACAGCCTTAGGTTCCAGAGCAGATAGAAATGAGGGGCCACTCACATGGATACATATTAACAAACGTGCACATTGTGCACATGTACCCTAGAACTTATAGTTAAAAAAAAAAAAAAGAAATGAGCGGCCACTTTGGCTAGGAAGGCAGACAGCAGGTAGGATTAGTTGTTGCCCATCTCTGCAGGTGCGGCCCAGTGCTGTGGGGGAAGAATCTGTTTAAGTCCCTTTTATTGTTTCACTCGAGTCAGAAATCAAGGACCATGGTAACATCCAATCACAATCTCCTCTTACCTTTAGACACTAATAGACAAATTTCTCCTCAATTGATGTAGCGAGATATATGCATATAACATAACATGATTTTTGAGCAAAAGCAACTTTTAAGAGGGGATAGTATTACAAATAGAAGGGACTGACCCAGCGACCTTGACACACCTGATATTAAGAACCATAATCACAGCCTGTTAATCTCGTCTGTTTCCTTCGAGAAAGGAAAATCTTTAAGACCTTGTCAGAAGGTCTTAGGCTCATGTAGGGGATTTTCTCTAGTGGGTTCTATGACATCTGTGTATGGTTTCAGAAAAATCCGTTGACATTGACACTTTCTGGAATACTGTTAGTTCTTCTCAAGGCCATTTGCATGAAAGTGATTTATGTTCATGTCTTAGTGTTAGACTGTGAGCTCCTTGAAGGTAGAATTCTGATATTATTTATTTGTATGTGCTCACAAGCCAGCATAGTTCCTAGAACGTTGCCAGGTTTAGCAAAAACCAAAACAAAACATATTTGTTGTTTATCTGAGATTCAAATTTAACTGGGTGCCCTGTATTTTTTTCTGGCAACCCTATTCCTGGCACATAGCTAACCTCAATAAATATTGATGAGTGAGAGGATGAATGACTAGCACAGTACCAACAAATGGAGAAATAAACTGGTAAAAACTTCAATTGACCATATAAAAGGCACTCATCTAAATTATGCCTAACAATCACAGAACAACAACACTGTGTCTGGTTAACGTACTACTTTTTAAAGTCTGACAGTCTGGCTTTGATTGGAGATACATTTTCTATCCATGCTTTGTCAGCCACTTTTACTCAGTGTCCACGTGGGAAGAATACTAATCTCCTGGTAACGAAGGTGTTTTGTTCCAACAATTTCACATCTTAATTCCGCACATTTCTGATTTCATATGTTTAATTGTTTATTAGTGTGTACCAGTTGTACAAGAAAATTGATTTTGGGTGGTATATGGGTTTCAGTCATTCTGAAGTACAATCATCTCTGTATCTTCCTTTAAAATTGCAAAAATTGTGCTTTTACTCCAGTCGAACCCTGGGGTTTTGGGTAAAGTCATTCACCGTGATTATACCATCAGGCCCAATTCTGTTTGGAAAAAGGTATATCTGCAGTTAGTTCACTGACAGTTAATCTTAGAAAGACAATATACAAATAACTCTCTCATTTCACATTAATTCTGCTGTTGCTCCTTTTTCTCTCTCTCTTTGTGTGTGTGTGTGTGTGTGTGTGTGTGTGTGTGTGTGTGTGTGTGTGTCTTCTGAGACAGGGTCTGGCTCTGTCGTTCAGGCTGGAGTAACTGGTGCGATCTCGGCTCACTGCAACCTCTGCCTCCTGGGCTCAAGCCATTCTCCCAATTAACTGGTGCAGGCACATACCACCATGCTCGGCTAATTTTTGTATTTTTAGTAAAGATGGGTTTTCACCATATTGCCCAGGCTGGTCTTGAATTCCTGAGCTCAAGCCATCCCTAGGATTACAGGTGTGAGCCACCATGCCCAGCCCTCTTTTTCTTTTAACCCTGCTCCTCCTCCTCCTCCTTCTCCTCCACTTCGGTTCCACTGGTCATAGCTAAGCGTGAGTCAGAGTTACTGGGGGGCTTATAAAGACACAGATTCCTGGGCTCCACCCCTAGAGTTTATGATTCCATAGGTCCAGGGTGTAGCCTGAGATTCTGCATTTCTAACATGTTCTCAGGTGCTGCTGCCACTACTGCTAGTCTCAGAAGGACTCAAAGAATTATCGTCCTATATCATTCTTTTCCTTCCTCTTCTCCTTCCCTTCCCCCTTTTCTTTCAGATCCATATTTCATGTTTCTCAAAATACTTTTCTATTTCCAGAGCAGTATAATACAATAATCTCTATCTTGGCCTGCTAGATTTGTTTTCCTGGTATTCTTTCACCTCCAATGGGTAAAAGTTAACTTACACTTCCTGTTCAATGTAGTTTAGCATCCTGCTGACGTGTGATGCAGAGATCTCCCCATCCACTTCGGCAATATACGTGTAGAGAAACTGGAAGGTGCTGAATGGGATCCGGGGTGACCCGCCATTATGGTCACATGATAAGACCTCACACAATATCTTGAGAGTTTTGGTAATAGTCTATAAAAGTTACATAAAATGAGGAGAAGGTTACTCTTCCAGGCAATATTCCTGAGATCCATTGAGATACAAGAAAGAAAACAAAAATATTCCTCTATAAAATGAAGTGGGAACAATTTAAGATTCTAGAAAGCTTGAAATTTTTACATTCAAATGTCACTAATTCATTCTAAAAAAATTAAGTATTGGGTATCTTTATTTTTTTCTTTGTTAGAAGACTACTCGAGGAATTAAATTTATAAATTCCTGAGTACTTTAAAATATTTATTACTTTAGCCCAAAAAACCTCACTAAAGGAGGGAAGTTGATTTGCTTTCTATATAGTTAGAATTATTATTATTACCTTCCAATCTTTAAACAGTTGAGATAAATGGTCTAGCCCATATAATCCAGCAAGATACTTGTGGCAATGACACAGTAGAGAGAAGGGTAATTTCCCCATAAAAATAGAGACCCAGGAAGATACTGGAAAAATGTTCTTGAACATCAAGATAAACATTCCTCTAAAGCATCTGGGCCCATCTAAATAGAATCACCTAGTGCTTTATTTAATATTACATAATACCCTTATATTGTAGGGGAAATATTGGTTGACAATGAGTGCCAGGAATTTTAATAGAGGGGTTACTACAGAAGCAAACCCTCCTTACAATGAAACTTGAACATTAAAGGAGCATGCTCAGAACTAATCTCATGTCGTTAAATAAACCCACCCTTTGAATAAATAATACAAGCGAAAGAGTTGTGAAATGAAGGTCAGCATACAGATCTTGGTGGTTTACTGAAACTGATGATGTACAGATCATCCTGACACACCCTTCCAGGGATCAGTGAATGATCAGTCCTGAGTCCTTAGGGGGAGTGAAAAAGCAGCTGCTTCTTCCCACATGATTAGTAGCGGAGACTTGTCCTGCCTTAGCAGTTGATGTTTGCTGTTCTTCTCTCATCCTCTCCCAGAACAGAATGATTGCCTAGATGGGGCTTCTCTAACTGTGGTGTGTGTTACCCAGGAGTGTAATCTATGTCAGGAGGTACTAGGGTATGTGTTATCCAGGAGTGTAATCTATGTCAGGAGGTACTGAGGTACTGAGGATGTGAATAAACTCTTCCTTGAGTGATAGTTTGACTTGATGGCAAGTAATTTAAACATAATTTGTAATAATTATTAATTTTAATTGAGTTAATATTAGAATTTGTTTCTTTACATTTAATAAGCATTGTTATTTTCTGAAACAAAATTTTCAATAAACCACACAATGTCAAAAAAAACTGAGTTTGAGGTAGGCCACCTTCCTTTCCTCTCCCCTGCCCCGGGGATCCTCTCATGGAAATCGCTGTGAAACACTGCATCTTCTAGGCACTTCCACTTAATTCAGAGTGGGTGGGAGGGCAGGCATGGGCTAACTAGTATACATGAGGCTGTCTGGGAGGATGGTAAGTCATGCATGTGAGTAAGAGAATGGTTTGGGGTAGATTTGCGAGCACACTCTGAACTTTATAATTTCCACCCACAGCTCACCCGTTTCTGTAAAAAAGCAAACAAGCAACCAAAAACAACCCTCTGCACCCCTAATGCTTTGTTCTGTTGCCCTCTCCCATGGGGTGCTGGTATGGGCTGAATTGTTCCCCCTAAAATTCATATGTCGAAGCCTTAACCCCAGAACTGGAGAATGCGATTCCGTTTGAACATACGACCTTCAAAAAGATAAGTTAAAATGAAGTCAGTAGGGTGTCTCTATAAGAACAGGAGTTAGGACATAAAGAGAGAGCCACCAGATATGCAGGCACAGAGGGACACAGTTCGAGAAGCTGGCCATTTTTAAGAGAAGGAGAAACACCTCAGAACAAAGCAATCCTGCTGACAGCTTGTTCCCAGAACCTCTGTCCTCCAGAACTGAGAGACAACAAATTTCTGTTGTTCAAGCCACCAAGTCATGGCAGCCCTAACAAACTAACATAGGGTCTTTCAGCCTTATGCATCATTTTTTATTGATTATTCAAACAACAAACCTTCAAATTCTATTGCCTCATAAGATTTTTAAGTATTTTTAAAGATTTAATAAATGGATGAGTGGATAAATAACTCTTTGGACTGGAGCTATTTGGTAAACTGACATAAATCTAAAGTAAACAGATCTTCATTCTCTTGCACAATATTTTTTTGGGATCTGCTTCACAGACATAATCTTTAAGCATCTTGCGAGCTTCATTTTCAAAGTTAGAGGTGAAAGCCTTGAAATGTAAATCGTTTGCTAACAAAATATGTCATTCCTTCCAGTGAACATGATTATTTTCTACATACGTGATCTCTTTCTTTTTTTAATAATCAGTGGATATTTAAAAATTCAGTGGAACAGGAGGTGGCATAGGCCAGTCCAGAAGAAGGAGTGCTGAAGGGAGGAGGAATGCAGGTCTGCATGCCATCGCATTCTGAATAATGAGTATTAGACGCAGAGAGCTCAAGATGGAGTAAATGTACCTATTACCTACTGGAGTAAAAATTCCTGTTACTAGACTCTTCTACAAGGAACAAACTGGCTTTTCTGAATGGCATAGAGATCCTGTCTTGCTGTTGAATTTGCAAAGGAAAGAGAAATTCTGGGCTTGCCTCTAAGGATATATGAATTAACTAGGATGCAAGGTCTCCACCAGATGGTAACCCCTGACTTAGTCTCAGCTATAACAAAATACCTTAGACTGGGTAATTTATAAACAACATAAATTTTTGCTCACAGTTTTGGAGTCTGGGAAGTCCAAGACCAAGGACCCAACAGATTTGCTCTCTGGTGAGGGCGTGTTCCTCATGAATGATGCTTTCTATGTGTCCTCAGTTGGTGGAGGGGCAACTTTTATAACGGCACTAATCCCATTCATGAGGGCTCCAACCTCATTACCCAATCAACTCCCAGAGGCCCTACTTTTAAGGCCATCATCTTGGAAGTTGAGGTTTCAATTTACGAATTTTGGGAGGACACAAACATTCACACCGTATCACTGACCAGCCCCACATTTAAGATCCCAGAAACAGTCCAGCATGATAGAAATGAATATAAGGGTATTGATTACTGGTTTCATAGGGTACCCCTTATTTACAGACTTAACCTCCAGGCTGACTTTACCTCTAGGGGTTCTTTGACATGGGGATGATGCAGAACAAAATCAGATATGTCAAGGCCTCTTAGAATTGGAGGAGCTCACTGTTATTCAGAGGTAGGCCTGAGGGTGTCTCAGAGGAAGCAGAGAAGTGGGGATAGAATCACAGGATGTCAGAGGTAGATGAACCTCATGGAACACTGAATCCCACCTCCTTGTTTTAGAAGGGAAGTAGAAAGATACAATTCACCTCGTGGTTTCCCCTTCTCCAGTTTGGGAGGCAGGTACATCAGAGGAAACTTCGCATCTACACAGTGGACCAAACAGAGGGAGGGTTGGAATCTGACTTTCCAAAGTCACTCTTTGTTACTCTGAGGTATGGGGATACGGGAAGGCCTCAGACACATCACACACTGGTGAGGGGCTGTGAAGTAGACCACCAGAGCCAGGGAGCAGATAGGATGGCCTGGCAGAAACTCAAGGAGGCCCTCGACACCATCGAGAACTGAAATGAGCCGGTGGGGGAGGCATCGTCAGCCTTTCACCAGTCTGGGAGAGACGAGACCAAAAACTTAAGCTGCAAGCAGCTAGCAACCAGACAGACAGGCATTGCCATGGAGACCAGAGATGCCAGAGAAGACTGAGGGCTGTGGGAAACCCTTCACTTGACTGCTCTGTGGTCCTAGAGTCACTTCTTTCCATCTACATTCAACTGCCATCTTGGAGAAGAGAGCGTGGTGAGGAAAAACCTGAGATACTGGGAAATTTATCTTTAGGCTGTTTCAGTTACCACATCAGACTAAAATTTCAGGATTGGATTGAATTTATTTATTTTCTTATTTGACCCTTTGTGGGTGGGATAGACCAAGAAGATCCGAATTAACTACAGATAAAATTTTAAAGGTACATTTTCACCCCAAAATGTCTCAAAATGTGGTGTGAAAAAATCTGTAACCCTATGAGAATTTAATAAAATATGTCCATTTTTTATCTTCCCATTTGTGATTTTCCCCAGTCTTGATTGACAACTCATAGGCCTCTGCTGCTTACTTTTCTTTCCTCCTTGGAGGATAGTGATTTATTCAGTAATAAATGCTATAAAGGAAAATGAAGAAAAAAAGAGCCACAAATGTCCTCTTGTTTGCTTCTCTCTAAAGAAGTGATTATGATGAAGGCTGTAGGGGAACCTATAGGAAAAGTTGGACTACAATATTTCCACTAAATTTTCTCAGAAATAAAACTGTCAAATATGTATTCCAAGCATATTTGAGAAGAACAAGATTATGTTTAGATATGCTGAATGATTCAGACTACCTTTTCATACCATTCGGTTTTGGCAGACGCAATTATTTTCTCAATAATTTTCAAACTTGTATGTATCTCAGGGATTCTTTTAAAAAATCATGTTTTTGATTCATTTTAAGTTACTTTAACAATGTTTAACAATGTAAGTCCAATATAAGATACCCAAGCTTTAAATATCTATACATATAAACTGCTTTCAGCATCTTTGGCTTCAAACCAGTAAAATTGCTTTTCCAATATCAAACAAGTCAAATTTGGAAAAGGCATAAATCTGTATGAACATCCTGCATCCATGGAGATGTCATGACTAAATTCAGAAACAGCCTCATCTCTCTCTCTTTTTTTTTTTTTTTTTTTTGCTTTCTTATGTCTGAGTTTCGCATCCAATTCTGTTTATTACATAGTTTTCTATAAGATTGTACCCCCTTTAAAAAGTGTCTATTGATATATATTCTAGGTGTCTGGAAGTCTTTTTCTGCAGCCGGCTCTTGGCTGTCTCTGGGAATGTGAATGGAGGGAGTGGAGCGAAAACAAATCTGAGGGCAATATTCATAAATAATCCAAGAGCTACACTGTAGTCAACTCTCCCCAGAGCCTGACGATGGTGTCTCCCTCTGCCCCTCCCAGCCCCTGCCTCTGCCTGACGAGCACAGAAATGACTTTGCTTTAGAGAGGAGAAGGCCAAGGCGAGAAGAGGCATGTTTATCATCAGCCCTGGAGAGTTGACCACGTGTATAGATCCACTGCCCTTCCAGGCCCGGAGGGAGATTGCCCCCTCAGGAACAAAACAGTCAAGCTAACTTACAACTCCCAGAGCGCTGCAAGCAAGGGCTAAAAACTTCAGCCACTCGATCTCCTCCGTGAAGCGACCCACATTCATCACACTATTAAACAGATCTGCTGGAAGATTCACCACTTTCCACATCTGGGCCAGCTCCTCTGCATGGACGATCAGTCTCCCAGCAACCTGCAGGGCAGGGGACAGACACAACACGGAGATGTGGGAGAAGTTGAGACAAGGCCCTGAGAAACACCCCGCCCCCAGGCCAGGTCCACATCTCCCAGCACATGGCAAGGGGTGGGAGGGGGTGTTAGGAAGGTACAAGATGGCTCTGTGTGGCAATTATCTTTGCAAATCCTAGTGAAGAGCATGCTGAAATATAATTTATTAATTGTTAAACTTTAGGTGTCAGAATTATGCAAAAGATATACATTCATATTACATTTTAATTTCTGGTGACAATAGCTTTTATCTGCTATTGTATTCCTAAATTGTTTTATTCCTTATATGACAGATAGAACAGCCTGAAAACAAAACCAGGGGGTAGAGGGCTTACCTCAGACCACTAATTAATGGTAAAATTAAAACAAGACATAGGTCTCTTCCTTCCAGATTGCACTGAGTTCTTTGCTCTAGACCTCAAGCGCATCCCTCATGCTTTCCCCGGAATGATGTGGGGTATGTGGCTGACCCACGGGGATTTGGTCTGGACGCCTAATGTTGCTTGATCCCAGGTACGTTAGAGCTCTGTCATGTTCACTGCACAAGGTACTTGGTGGATAAAAGGAGGGAAGGTGACCGGTCGTTGGCCACCAATGCAACAAGATCACAGATGCCCCTGATGAAGTGCTCCACCACCTTTCCTGACCCTCTGATTCCAGCGAAATGCTAAGCCTCTGGCACCAAGGTAGTTAGCCGCACCAGTCCTAAATCACCCCTAACCTCTCTGTCCTGGATCATAAAGCAGGGTATGGTGGTGCTCAACCGTATTTCCTGGGAATTGGCCAAACCACAAACTTTCTCCAACCGGACCCTCCTCATGCATTCATTCTCCAGGCAGCTCCCAGGATGATGTGGCTGTGAAGAGGCTCACAGCCTCTCCCTAAAAGCTAAAAGCTATGTTTGGACCTGGGATAGCTGGGGAGCTGAAATATGCCCTTCCCCAAACTGTGATTGGCATCATATTATGGTCTTGATCAGTAAGGGAGACACTGTCGAGTGACTGAGGACCTGCACTTTTCTGGAGAGACGAGATTAGCATTGCATTGAGCCCCTGTACATTCTGCCAGCTTCAAGGAAACCTGGGATGACCCCACCAATGACTCAGCCTACAGCCTATTTCAAAATTATTCCCATTTCCCCAAGGGAAGATTTACTTTCAGTCCACGGTTTAGTGTATTTTAGGGTGGTGCTAAGTGGTCAACTGACTGGCAAGAGAACAGAGGGCTTTCATCAGTACCCACCCAGCCTCAACACTGTGCTACATTCCCCTCAATGCTGCAGCAGGGCCCTTACCTGAGAATGCAGGATCTTTAACACCTCAGGTGTTAGCTCTGTCCAGTTACACAAAGCAGCTTGCTCAGACCGCTCTCTCACCGGAGGCATCTCTCTACATAGGGCCTCAAAATAACTACAAGAAAAAAGTCAGAGAGTAGGAGGAGCATCCTATATCCAGTGGCCTCTGGCTGTTCTAGCAATCCTTCCCCCTTTTTCTGAGGGAAGGAGGTAGAGAAAGGAAGCTTTGTGAAGTGGCTTCTATGTGTCATTGTGTTTAGTTCACTTACATATGGGAAAAGCCTGAATGTGTTACTCTCCACTTAGGGCACAGAGAATGCTTAGAGAATACAAAGCTTTGTTCTTCTCTAAGGATGAGGAAGAACCAAGAAAAGTTTGGGTATGCAATTTCCTGGAGCATACTGGGTTCAGGTTTCTTTTTCAGTCATCTCTGAATGTTTTATACACGCAGATGTATATTACACATGTATATACAATCTTGGGAAGAGAAGTTGGAAGAGAACTAAAAAGAAAGGGGAAGACAGCACAGGAATGGTGTCTAGGGCCTGTAATCCAGCGACTCCAGAGGCTAAGGCTGGAAGAGCACTTGAGCCCAGGAGTTTGAGGCTGCAGTGAACTATAATTGTGCCACCACACTCCAGACTGGGTGACAGAGTGAGACCCCCATCTCTGAAGAAACAAAAAAGGAGGGAAGGGGAAGAGATGGAAGTGTCCTAGGGGTGAATCAGGAAGGGTTTCTGGCCAGAGGTAGTGAGGCTTGGAGCTTCAAGAGGGAAGGGAGAGAGGGTTGTCAGGGCACCGTGCAAGGCTCAGGAGAGAAGACAAGCCAAAGAAGGTTTGAGACAATCTGAAGCTATATGGTGACTGTGAAATAAAACTGTTTCTCCATCTTCCCTCAAAATTTTCAGTAAAATCTGCCTGCTCCTCAATATTTTGTGGAGTGGACTTTGTTTTGGGGCATTGTGGAACAAGTACTGGGTTCTGTTTCAGGATTGGCATAAGATGAAAAGAGGCTGCCTGCAGCAGGGAACGGACATGAGCCGCTGACATGTGGGTCACCAATGCTGTATGGCAGCGTCTGTCTCCATCAAAGCCTGGTTATTGATGATCCATGAGCCACAAATTTCTGTCCCTCCCTGCTTTTTTCCCTCCATTACTTCCTCCAGATCCAGGTTGTACGTAAATAAATATAGAGGGAATTTAGTAAAAGTCCATTTTAGGGTCAAGCCATACAATGATGGGCTAACCATTGCCTGTCTCTGAGCCACATAGCCAGGCAGAGCTAAAGCTACATGGACTAAAGCAGTAACTGCCAGTCACCCCTTGGAGGTCATCAGCAGGAAGGGCAGAAGAAATACGTTAAGGCCACATTTAACAACGTGCATGAGAAATCTCTGCACACAGATCAGTGTTGGGGTGGGTGGGGTGTGGGTGCAATGTGACAGCAGGAGCGGGGTGTGGCCTCAGGCTTTATAACCAGACTTAGGTGGTATACATGGGAGGGACAGAGACACACAGCACCTCATTCTACAGAAGTGCTGCCCAGGTAGAGTAACACTCAGCACCAACCTCTCTGGACTTCTTGTGGGATTGGTTAGACAACATGGAAATAAAGCTGTAATCATGGATTTCGTTCTTTGGGGTATTGAGCTTCATTTGCAAGTGATCAGGTCCATGGTTATACACATAGATTGCAAATTTGTGTTGTAACACATGCCTACCAGAGGACAAATAAGTATATGTCCTGCCGATGCCTGGTAAGAGGTTTCTTCGTTGACAACACATGTATAGTGAAATTCTTACTTGCAATGGATTAAATACGTATTTTGTCTTGGAAATACTTCGTAGAGTTTTATTCTCTAAAATGGTACAGGTTTTAAGTAAGTCACATACAACCATCTGAGCGGTGCTTTTCACATCTGGATAGAAAGGAGGGGGCTCTTAGGTCATGCCCTCCTTTTTCATTGTGGTTAAACTACAAACTAAGTTTTCATGGATGTCTAAAAAATTATAGCACATGATACAATATGAGAGCGAGCAGGCTACAATAGTGAATGCCTTCTTCCATAAATTTCAGGGACAGTACTAAGCAATGTCATCTTGCTTATTATAAAACAGCAGCACAAGGACAATAAAATTGGTTTGAAACGAATGTATAAGATAAAGTCTGTCTATCTGACTATGCCAAAATAAATTAGTCTTCTGATGCTAAAGTTCAATCTTAGAGGCAATATATAAAATTTAGAATGGAAAACTAAACAGGGCTCATTACTAGGCGAAGCAACCGCCATTTAGGTTTCTTTTTATGAGCACCCCTGGTCTATTTTCCTTCCAGTTGTAAAAGCTGCATCCTAATCCAGCCCGGGAGCACAGCACTGGCCCAGAGACTCCGAAAGACCCCTCTTAGATGACATTTTGTGTCTTCTCAAAGGTGTCCACACTCTCCCCACCATCTGCACAGTACACCCGCTCACAACCTCAGGCTGAGGACATCTTCCCTTCCCCAACTCACTGGCTGTCTCTCAACGGCCTCTCTCACTCTCCCCTTCCTACTGAGACCCTCCTAAGCAGGGAATCATAAAACAGTAAAAATAGCCTGAAAATGGTCCGAGAGGTCTAGTTATCCTCCAGCTCCTGTCTCAAGTCCTGGTTCCCCAGTTTCAAGCAGGCAAGTTTGTCTAAGGAGCAATTTCATAGCTGAGAGGCTTTCTGTGCAAAGCTGCTTCAATCCCGGCCCGCAGCGATTGTTGTGTGAGCTCCATCTACTGAGCAGCCTCTGGAGGTCTCTCCTGAAAGAAGGCCCGCGTGTTTGAGGCACACTGTTTTCAGCCATGCCTGGGGACCCCATGACTCTGCTTGGCCTTTCTCCAGAATGCAATGGGTACTGTGCGGACATCTTTATGTTGGCAGAACAAATCAGTTCAGAGAAACACTAAAGAAAATAACAATTTCCTCAAAGACAAGATACAAAGCGTCTTTGGTTGGGTCCAAGTAAGAGTTTTAACACAGGGGATGAAGTGTCTCCTTAAAGGGGTGAACTAGCTGGACTGGTCCCACCCCATCCACCCAGGGCTGTCGCGTCCCTCCCCCGGCTGCACTTCTGCCATCTAGTGGTGAGACAGGAGAACGAAGAAAGGCAGATTAAGCTTCGGAGATTCCCAGCCCTTCTTTCCACCGGGACTGGGAAAAGGAGAGCAGGGGGGAGGTGGGTGTGCATACGCTGGTGTGACGCGGCCACTTAACTCTTGCTGCTTGCCCCAGGACACAGGCTATTGACCTGGCGTCCTACTGCTCAATCTGGCTCGCTTAGGGGAGGCATCCCATCCTCACCCCGCTAGATGTAATATTTATGTGTGGATTTTAAAGCATCAAAGCAATGCCAGAGCTAAAACAAAGATGATGCCAGTTAGTCCCGACCCCCTGGCTGCAGCCATGGCAACCTCTGCGGTTTTCCAGGACCCTCTCTCTCCGGCTGTCCTCCAAGGGGTGAAGGCGAGAAAGGAGCACGTACTCGGCTGCCCACTGGATGAGGTCCTGCGGCTGCGCCCGAATGGCGGCTTTGGCAAACTCCTTCAGCATCTTCGGCAGCTCCGGCGGGATGCATGTTGGCTTATCTGTCTGAGCCATTGATTGGTTGGCCTATTCTCAGAAGAAAAATCCCTAAGATGAAGACTTCGACTCAAACGATGAGAGCAATCCTGGACAGAAGGTCACCCAGCCTCTGTTTGACATTCAATTTTGGGGACTCTGCAAGACAAATGCATTCTATGGTTACACAACGCCAAAGTTAGAAAGCCGTCTGCTAACCCCTACTTTTTGTTGTAAATACTTATGTCCTTTACATAAAAATTACACAGCCTTGTTCATTTAAAAAGTGGTCAGCAAAAAATTCCCTAATGATATCACCCCAAAATATTGGATGTCTCCTTCCAGAATTTTTCAGTATAAATATATATGTTTGTAAAATAAAAAAATAAGATTATACAAAACAGCTTATTTACTCAAAACTATATAATGAACATCCTTCCAGCTCTTATTAGCTGGGTAAGAATTGTAGCAAAATTTACTCTGAACCCTCTGTGAATTGACATTAGGCCATTTCCACATAAAAATTATCATTAAACAGCCGTTTGATGAGCGTCTCTCTTTATAACTGCGTGTTCTTTTCCACTCTAATTGTCAAGCGGAAAATTCGTACATTTTCTCTTAAAAAGTTCCAGGACAAATTGAAACAAAACATGAAAATCCATAAAGTGTATACAATTCCCTCCACAAATAAACAACAGATCAAAAGATTTTTGTCTGCTTTTAGTAGAGAAAGGGACAGACTAGATATGCTAAAAAGCTGTCCCTCTTCAAATCACCTAGAGGCCAGACAAATCTCAATACAAGCCTTTCACATTGCCTTGCTGGGCTTGCAGTGAAGTGAGAGAAATCTTCCAGTGGCCAATGAGGTGAGTAAAGTGGAACCCGCAGTGCTGGGCAAATGAAGATACTAGGGCTCATCTGGGCAAATGTAGATGGCAGGAACTTGAAGCCTTGAGATAAATGGCCAGGGAGGGTGGGTAGAGACCAAGGATTGGGCTCACAAAAGGCAATGTCTGGACTAAGGACTCCCCTTCTGACCTAAACTTGAGACCCACCCAGGGACTCCACCCTCAGCCGGAAAAGGTGTGGCTGAAAATATCTGCCTACAGGCGGGGGTAAGCAGCAAAGAGACCTGTCTGCATTGCTGCTTCTAGTCAGGAGAGACACAGTCCCCCAGGAGTTTGTAGCCGCGGACTAGTTCTAAGTTTTCAATGTATACCAGCACCAGCACGGCTGGGAAATTCCAAGACAAGAAACTAAAGTGGTCTTAGGTTGGTGGGACTTCATGACCTTTTACTTTATTTATATTCTTTTATTTGGAGGAAAAAGAGGATAAAATAATGATTAATTTTAGACTTTGCAAAGTATTAGAAAAGTTATAACAGTAATATAACCACTAAATCTGTAGAGAGGAAAAAAGGAATTTTTAAACAACACAAACAAGCAAAACCCTTCATCAGTCAAAAAGAAGGCAAGAAAGGAGGGGTGAAAACATAGAAAAGTGGACAAATAGCATGGTAGAAAACAATGCATACATATCAGTAATCACAATAAAAATAAATGGGCTTAAATGTGCGAGTTAAAATATAGGTATAGGTACACCTGAGAAAACAAAGACACAGAAAGACTCAATGTAAAAAGGGTATAAATAAGCAAAGAATAACCAACAAAAGTTAAGGTAGACATACCAATGCCAGACAAAAGATACTTTAAGGCAAAATGCACTATTAGGAATAAAGAGAGTCACTACATAATGATAAAAGCTTCAATTGTTAAGACAATAGCAACAATTCTCAATGAGTATGCCACAGACATCACCATGGAGGAGTCTCACCATGCTAGATGGAAAAGCAATATATTGTTTCTGGTGACATATGTATGTTATAATATTCTAATAAAGTGTAAGGAATGATAAATACAAATTCAGAATGGTGGTTACCCCTGGTGGAGGAGGGAGAGGAGGGAGAGGGACGTCATTAGGGAGATACAACAAGGGTCTCTGTATTATTAGTAATGCTCTATGTTTTAAGCTGGATGGTTGCTGCCCTGATGTTTGTTTCATTATTTTTATACTTCTACTTACATCATGTATTTAATTTTGTCAGTATGAAATATTTCATCATTTAAAACGTTCCTCTTATAAGTTGTTTCTGATGACTTTTCAAACCATTTTATCTATCAAACAGCAGTACCTTATTTGCTCTGCACAATGTTGTCTTATGTTGTCTACACATATATGTATTCTTTTACTGTGTTAAAAATAATACAATTTACCATTTTAACCATTTTAAATGTACAGTTCAGTGGCATTAAGTACATTCACATTGTTGTGCCACAATCACCACCATCCACTCCAGAACTTTTTCATCTTCACCAGCTGAAACTCTGTACCCATTAAGTACGAACTCCCTATCTTCCTTCCCTACAGCTCCTGGCAACCACCATTCTTCTTTCTATCTTCATGAATTTGACTATCATATAAAATCATATGGCATATAATATTTGTCCCTTTGTGTGTGGTTTATTTCACTTAGCACAATGTCTTCGGGTTCATTCATGTGGTAGCATGTGTCAGAATTTCATTTTTCTTCTGATCCATAGTCAGATGTGTTATCCATTGCACCACTGGCCCCAAGCTGAGAATTTCCTTGTTCTTAAGGATGAATACTATTTTGTTAGGTGTACCACAATTTTATCCATTCATAGGTCAATGGACAGTTGGATTGTTTCCACATTTTAGCTATTGTGAATAATGCTGCTATGAACATAGGTATACAAATATGTGTTCAAGTCCTTGCTTTAAATTGTGTTGTGTATATATACCCAGAAGTGGAATGGATGGATCATATGGTAATTGTATTTTAATTTTTTGAGGAACTGCCGTACTGTTTTCCACAGTGGCTGCACCATTTTCTGTGTCCATGTATTTTGACAGGATCTTTTAGTTGTTGTGCAATTGTTTAATTTTTCTCCTGGAGTCTCAGATAATCTCGTGTAAATGAAAAGATGCCCCAATCCTAATTAAGGAAGCTTCCATGACAACAGTAACAATGGTTAACCCTTGGTCAGTATAGAGCAAACTTAAGTAAAGCCTTTACTTCATCCCATTGCCTTTTCTAACAACTGATCTGCAAGCTCTTTTCATTTTGGGGCAAGGAATCTCTTGTAAGTTTTCCATACCCATTGTCTTTTCTCAGGGGTTGGTCCTTCTTTAACCTCTTGCAGTTTCTTTTTTCTCTTCTCATCATTGTATTTTTCCCTTAAAAGTTATCAATTACATCTATTAATTTATTGTAAGTGCCAGGTGCACTCATAAGAGGACCAGTACTGTGCTAAGTACTGGACCATACATTTTTCTCAAGTAATCCTCAAAGTATCCCTATAAGGTAGACTATATTAGCATTATTTTACAGATGATGAAACTAAAAAAGATAACAGAACTTTTGCAATGACATCTAATAAGTGACAGAGGTAGGGTTGGAATACACATAGTCTGACATGGGAGGTGACCTGCTAGACATGACAATTGTTTCCTTCTTGAGACTTTCTCCTCCTTTGATAGCATACGCCATTCTTGTGTGTCTATTTTCCTCAGCACTGCTCCTTTGCCTCCTTCCATAACTCCTCTTCCTCCCTCCTCACTCTAAGCAAGAGTTAGCAATCTTCCCCCAACTCAGGTCTTCAGCATTCTTTCTGTTGCTCTTCTTGGAGAGCTCACAGCCTTTTCATGGCTTTATCTATGACAAAACTGTGTGGATTATACTCGTTTTCCCATCCTTGACCTCTTGCCTGTGCTTCTATTTCATACTTCCCATTGCCTCCAGGACACTTCACTAGAATCCATTGTCCATCTCCCAACTAAATCCCTCTCCCAGGTTCTTCTCTGAACGTGATACCACTAATCTCTCAGTCCTTTGGCCTCAAAGCCTGAGAGTCATCCATTTTCTTCAGTCTGTTGAATCTCACTAAATCCCACTATTTCCTTTGAAATGTGTCTTCAATTAATTCCTATTTCTACTCCTATGTCTCTGGCTCAGCCCCTTATCACCTATTGTGCAGCCTCCTGACTAGTCTCCCTGTCTCAGGTCATTCTCTGGCCTGTCCTGTCCAGTGTGTCCAGATCTATCTTTCAAGTTGCTTTTTATAGTCAGAGAGCACTGCTCACAAAATGACAATCATATCCTGACTTTCAAGGTTTTCTATGATTTATACCTATAATTCTAAACTAAAAATTTTCTGCTACTCTTTACCAACACAAATTTCCTATACAGTCTACTCTGGCCACTTTCCAAAAAAAAAAAAATTATATATCCAAAGCTTAACACTGTCTCTCACCCACTGTTAACAGTAATCTATCTTTCTTTTCTCTCTTCCCCTCAGTATTTTGCTAATTCTAGCCGGCTTACTTGAAGTGCCCTTCTTCTTTCATCTGCTTAAACCCTGTACATCCCCAGGGGTTTTCATACTGTGCCATAGGCGTTCCTAGAAAACTTGGATATCATTAAATATTGTTTGTAGTATGCATTTCACCACTTAATCCTCTTCTGCCTTTCATAGCTCTCTAAAGCCGAGCTCCCCGCTAGAGGCCATGGCAGAATGGGCTACAGGTGTGCCATGAAAGATTGATGGTTGTAAACTTTTTATAGTAATACAAAATTTACAACCATTCACAAACTTACAACAGTTGAAATTATATTTGGATGCTGTTTGGCACAGTCGGTAAACTTCCAGATTTCAGTACCTATTGTTTCTGTGCCGAAGGTTTTATGTATAACACCTGCTGCCAGAGACGCCTTTATAGGGCTTTTCCTTTCAACTATCTTGTTAAAACAATCCCTGTACGTCAGATTATTACTTTAATTGCAATGCATTTATTATCAGTGACAATGATAATCTTTATGCATATGTGTTGCAAATACTTAGCTCTACTTTTGATTTAATTTTCTCTTTTTCACATTATTTTCTCCTAACAAAGAAGTTGTATGATTTTTCTTCATCATCACCATCACCACCATCATCATCATTTGTCCCTAAGAAAACAATAGATTTTGTTCACTTTTTTTTCCCATTGTGACTTGATTTGTTTGTGACTTGTTTATTCTTGGCTTTTGATGTTAAACAAATATCCAAAATCTGATACTTAATGCACTTTTATAAGGACTTGTTTGTTTACAAAAATAATAAACATTGCCTCTAAACATAAATAATAATAGAAAATAATTTAATTGATTTAGTAAAGGAGACTCTAGGCCTTCAGTAAAGTCTCATAAAAATATTTTTTGGCTGGGTGCAGTGGCTCATGCTGGTAAACCCAACACTTTGGGAGGCTGAGGCGGGCAGATCACTTGAGCCCAGGAGTTCAAGACCAGCCTGGGCAACATGGTGAAACCCTGTGTCTACTAAAAATACAAAAATTAGCCAAGCATGGTGGCACATGCCTATAGTCTCAGCTATTCAGGAGGCTGAGTTGGGAGGATGAGGTTGCAATGAGCCAAGATCACACCACTGTACTCTAGCCAGGCTGGCAGAGCAAGACCCTGTCTCAAAAACAAACAAACAAACAAACAAAAAAAACAAAAAAGAATTCAAAATATTTAAATTATACTTGAAATAAGTAATACTTATGCTTTGTGAAAATCTAGAATTGTAATTATTAAATTAAATAATGTTTCCAAAATTTCCCCTTTACTTACCAAATGCTTTTCAAAAATTTTATGTGATTTATTTAAAAATATTCTTAAGGACAGCCATATTTTCTTTGAAAACTGATTTGTTGTAGTCAAAAAGGCCTATAGTCTCCTTAAGTACTTTATGTATATTATTTATTTTCCATCATAAAAGGTAATGTAAAATTAAATATTAATAACTTTTATTAATATCTTAATATTATTACAAAAATGGTTTCCAAAGTCCTCAGGGACATACAGAAGTTCCTGAAATCACCACACAGTTGCAGAGGCAGGGCAGCTGTTGCGGGGAGCAGGGGTCCCTGATGGAGACTGTGTGTGCTGTTGCACTGGAGGTGGTGTTGGATGGGGGTGGGGTGCTGGCCGGTGCAAGTCCAGGTGACTTCTCTGTACCCTGCAAGCAGGAGTAGTTGCTCAGGGTGGAGGAGGATCTGCTATTCTCTGCACAGTGTTAGCACAAGGGCAGGTGTTGGCAGGGGTGGGGCTTGCTGGTTCTGTACCCACCAAGGCTCTGTCTGCAGTGGCAGTCAGTGAGGGTTAGCAAGGGTGGACTACACTCTTGTGTGCTGGCAGGACAAGTAAAGCAAAACCTGCCTGTGCAGACATGGGCCAGCAAAGTGATGTGGGTAGTTGCTGTGGGCTCAGGGAAGCTGTAGTATAGGGAAGGAAAGTACTGGCTGCAGTATGCAGCCATAGGGGCCACCTTGCTGGAGCTCTCCACTGATCAGGCATGGTTTGCCAGTGCAGAACCTATGGTGTGGAACCCCAAGGCACCTGAGATTGCCCTGTAAGCAGGCATGGCCAGGCTGGGGTCTGGAAGAGGCCAGCAGACCAACGGGTGCTCAGATCAGACCAGCCCTATCTGATGAACAAGACCTCCCTGCAGAGATGAGGTCCAACAGTTCCCCTACAGCTAAAGTCTCTTATTGGAGCAAGTTGAGCCTGGTGGGATGGCCATCCCTGGCCATGCTGCACTACAAACACTCTCACACCAAACTCTCTGGGCTCCACATCATCTGGCTTGCTGCCCTACTTCTCTAAGCAGCTCTCCCTGCCACCTTAAGTTTCTGTGGTGACTGATGGGTTCCCTCCTCCCAGGGTTCCAGTGGCCCCTGGTGAGAGCAGGTTGCTCCTTGCCAGTTCAACTCACTCGTTCCCCCAAAGCTGTTGTGGTTCATAAATGAGCTTCAGTGTATGGCAGCCCGTATGGGTTTCCCAGCTTTCTCCCCCTTCAGCCAAGCTTGTGCCTTCCCTCAGTCCACTGTCTGTGCCTTCCCTCTGAAGACATGTTAAAAGCACTCCAGTCGTCTCAGTTCCTCTGTGGGAGCTGTTCCACTTGTCTGCGTCTAGTTGGCCATCTTGCCCTCCAGTAAAATTTCTTAACCACTCATGTTTTTACATCACTCTGAAAAACATTTAATGGATCTTCATTTCTTTTCTTATAAAAATTATGCCATTTGACTTTCAAGATCTCCACAATTTGTTTATTTGTATTAACTTTGCTTCTTCAACTGTGTTTCACAGAAGCCTGGATTTTTTTCCATCCTGAGACAAACCCATGGCCAAGTCAACACAGCATTTGGATGCCAACAGCAATATTGTTAAGAGCAGTTCTACTTGACCTTGTCCTTTTTTTGAGTAGTAGTTTTGGCTTTGTTAGCAAATTTCCCAAACTTGCTTATATATCATGCTAGTATTACCTCTTGAAAGCATGAGTTCTACATGTTTATTATTTAACTAATGAATAGGTACCTCTTTTGGTTTATCTAAGCCATGCTCATATTTCAAAGATTTCCCCCATGTCCATTCACATCATCATCCATTCTAGGAACACATGGCCCATTTACACACTGGCATATAAACTATGTCATGTAAAGTTGTACAACATGGTTCCCTGATTTGGGGATCTGGTATACACACTTGGGTCACCTTAGCCCTGTCTAATATAAGTGTATGAAAGTCTTTATTAAGAGTAAGTGTCATAATACCCCACACCATTTTCATCTTTTACTTGTCCTTCCTACTTTTTTTTTTTTAAGATGGAGTCTCGCTCTGTCGCCCAGTCTGGAATGCAGTGGCATGAGCTTGGCTCACTGCAACTTCCACATCTTGGGTTCAAGCAATTCTCTTGCCTCAGCCTCCAGAATAGCTGGGACTACAGATGCGTGCTGTCATACCTGGCTAATTTTTGTATTTTTAGTAGAGACGGGTTTTCACCGTGTTGGTCAGGCTGGTTGTCCTTCCTACTTCTGATTTCATTATAGCATTTCTGTGAGTCAGAGATTTAAAACATACAAACAAGGGCTCTGAGGGGTGAATGCACTATAGTTTCCAGTGTAAGATTAGGGCTATGTTTCTCTTCAGTTTCCATTACCATTCCTGACGATATTCGACATTGCACTGGCCTTTTCCAAAACAAAACATAGGGCTGCTATCCTTCATAGCTAGTTGTGGCATAACATCCAGAGGGCAGATGAAGCTATAGTGAAGAAGCACTCTTGACTGTGAGGCAGGAGTCCAGGATTTTGGCCCTGGGTCTATTTATGACTAATTATGTGATCCTTAGGAAATCATTAATCCAACAAAACTTATGTGTTTTATTGGAATTGTGCTGAATACTGGGATACATAAATAAGTCACACACTCTGCTTCATGGAGCTCACAGTCTCATGGAGGAGAGTGACAGGAAAATCAGTGACTCAAATAAGGTATAATAAGTGTCAAGAAGCCTGTACTAGATATAGAAGAACAGAAGAAAAACTCTTGGATGAGGTATCTAACATCTGGAGGTATTAGAAGGAGGTCAGAAAGTACTTTTCTAAGAGTGGTGATATCTGAACTGAGACTTGGAAAAACCTGGTTTGTTCATTGCTGTATTGCACACCCCCAGAAGAGTACTGGGTACAGGGTAGGTATTCAGTAAGCATATGTGTACTTATGAGAGTAAGGAGAGAATTTCATGTAGCTAGAAGGACTTAGGCAAAGATGTGGGGTTGTCAGAAACATGACGAGTTCAGGGAACTGTAATTATGGAGCTCTAAAGTGGACAAAGCAGGAGTGGTTGGGCCTAAGGCTGGAAATATAGCTCAAAGTTTGGGCTTTTGAATTTTTTCTTGAAGGCAAGAAAAAAATTGGGGGGCCACTAGAAAATTTAAGCACAAGAGTCACATAATCAGTGTTAGCTTGAGGTGCCAGTTACCAATTTTTGCCTCTCAGCTCCAAATTCACCTTGTATTGCCTCCTCCACAAAAATTGAACTAGGTCCTTTAACATTTTTTCCCTTGCCAGTTGTCATAAGGAGTAGCTTTGTTGGGACAGAGCACTGGAAGGACTGGAGGAGGAAGAGGTTTCTCTTAGGAATTTAGGTATGTTCTTCTTGCTAGGCTCCAGGAACTTGTAGTTTCTCCTATGCTGGGATCCTGTAGCAGACAGCTTTTCCAGCATCTGGTTCATGCAGTGTGTGATCTCTTGAGTGCCCAACTGCTGGAGTACACAGTGGCCATCAGTGCCCCACGGCTAGCAGTGTCCCCTGGCACCTCTCTTGGGAAGCTCTATAGCAGAGTGCTGTCAGTGAGTTACCTTTTAGTGAATGACTTCTCTGGTGTTTCAGAGAGTAAATTTTGCCTGCCTGGCACCTCAGCAATTTCTCTGCTCTCCAGCCAGCTGTGGCCATCCCCTCTGCACCAAGCTCTGGGAAAGGTTTCTTCCTTGAGTGATCTGTCTTGGGGGTAGTGGTTGCCCCTTATATCTGTGATTCCTGTATATTTTAGATCTCTCCTGACGTATTAGCCAATCCTTCATTACTCCAATCCCATCATTAACAATTCTTTATATTGAACTTCTCTTGTTAAAATTATTACATGCTCAAAAAATTACTATGTGATTTATTTCTCTTTGTTGGACTCTGAAACACACATTGACTAACAGTTGTGTGGATGAGCTGAAGAGAGGATGGTGAAGCTTCAGGCAGGGAGCCTGGTTAGGAGAATATGGCAGCACTTTTGACAACTCTCAGGAGCTTCACTGCCTTGAAAAGTCGTTGCAATAGGGAGGGATAAAAGAGACAGGTATATAGGAGATAGGATATACAGGATTTGGTAACTACTGAAGGAGGAGGAGGAAGAGAAAGAGGAGGTGGAAAAGAAGGTGGAGAAGGAGGAGGAGGTGAAGGACAGAAAAGTCTAGAGTCACTATCAGTTTTCAAGCTTGGATGACTGGGTGCACAGTGGTGGTACCCTTGTAGAAATGGAAAACACTGAAGGAGGGTCAGGTCAAATTGTCCCCCCAGGTTCCCATTTACTTTCAGGAGTTCCATGCACTTCTGAATCACAAAAAGTTGAAATCATAGACTCTCTGAGTTGAAGAGGCACCAAAGCCCAGCTTTTCTGTCTTTGGGCAATAAGGGCCATTTGTTCACATCAAAGAAGTGGGAGAAAGGTCCATTCTATCTTAACATTCCTCAATTCTAACATTTTGTAAAGTTCTTTTCCATTTTTAAATCTCTTGATATCGTAGGCCTTCTTCAATTATACATTCCAGAGCTCATCCATACCCCCAACTCTTCCAATTCAATACATTTCCTCTTAAGTGAAACCTACATGCCTCCTAATGTGAAATGGCAGCCCAACATATAACCTACCAAGTGCTGAAGAATGTTGGTCTTAACATAGACTATAGTCTTGTTTCAGGAATCTCTCACTTGGTTTTATTGGTATGGGCTAAACAGGGCTTCCGTTTCATAAATGAAAGTCTCCAGTTACATGAATGAAAGGCTCCAGGGCAGAATTTCAGAGGGTTTCTATGAGTGTCACTTGGAACCAAGCACAGGCAACTGCACATCCCTGTTTGGGTTTGGAATTGGAGGTGGTGGGTTTGGGATGTGGTTACTCTTGTTTGGAATGCATTCTCCTCCTCTTAACAGGTTAATTCTTCCTTTGGAAATCTGCTCAGCCTTCCCTGACCACCCTGTCAGTTCCATTGTACATACCCTTTCAGAGCATCACTTACCTATCGTTGCTATGATTCTTTGAGTAACATGTGCCTCTCCCACTAAACTCCACGGCAGGACTGGTCAGTTTTTGCTCACCACACCATCCCAGTGCCTACCCAGTGCCTGGAACTTAGTGTTCAATAGATACTAGTAAAAATGAATGCATGATAGCAGTCTGTGAGGTGCTAGGTATAAAAGAATGCGTGGGCCGGGCGCGGTGGCTCAAGCCTGTAATCCCAGCACTTTGGGAGGCCGAGGCGGGCGGATCACGAGGTCAGGAGATCGAGACCATCCTGGGTAACACAGTGAAACCCCGTCTCTACTAAAAATACAAAAACTTAGCCGGGCGAGGTGGCAGGCGCCTGTAGTCCCAGCTACTCGGGAGGCTGAGGCAGGAGAATGGCGTGAACCCGGGAGGCAGAGCTTGCAGTGAGCTGAGATCCGGCCACTGCACTCCAGCCTAGGTGACAGAGCGAGACTCCGTCTCAAAAAAAAAGAATGCGTGATAGCAGTCTGTGAAGTGCTAGGTATGCCCATTGGTCCACCTGACAATTCTCCCAAAGTTATTTTTATATCCCTGTTGCTGATGAAAAAGCAGAGGTGTGGCTCCTCCGTGGAGGGCTCTGATTCCAGACTTTTGAGTCTCCCTATCACTGTCCTCAGGGTAAGAAACCGTATAATAGTATTCTGGGTACAAAATACCCACACAAATTGGCCAGAAAGCCATAATCCCCAACAGTCACATTCTCTTGAAGATCTTGCCTTTCCCTTGCTCCGTGAACAAGGAGAGGCTCAGAAGCCAGGGGGCGTCCTGCAGGGCTCCTCGCTCAGACCAGTGCAGCCCTCGGGGCGCTCAGAGCCCTGCCCTCCCTCCACTTCCCCTCGGGGTGGCTACCTCAGGCTCGCCCCCAAACCGGCTGTCTGGCCTCAGGCGAGAGGTGTGGGGAGAGACCCAGTGCCTCACACCCTTCTTCTCAAGAAGAGCAGTAGAACCTCGGCGGGGAGGGCAGCAGCGGCCAGGGGTGACAGCAGCGGCGGGGCACGACCGCCGTTAGCTTTAGACGTTAGCGCTCCGCCTTCGCCTAGCAAACTCTGCGCGGGCTCCGCTGCCAGATCACCGGGGTAGGGCCGGGCGCGACGTCACAGAGCCGCCCCGCCCCTCCTGCAGCGGCAGGTTCCCAGGGTCCCGCTAGGGCGCTGCTGGGGGAAGCTGAAAGCTGCTTTTGGCTTTGCTGTTGGTGGAAGGACCAGACGGCCTGGAGGGTTAAGGACAGGGCTGGGGGCGTTAGGAAACCCGGACTGGGGGCGTTGGGGATGGGACAGAATGTGTAGCCATTGACCGTGCGCTTTTGTAGGTGAGAGAGCGGAAGTGGAACTTGACCTTTCGGCTTGTGGAAAGTGGACAGGTGAGAAGTCCTGGGGAATCATAGTAACAACACTTCTTACAATGCGTTCTTTGGTGCCAGGAATTGTTCTAAGTGCATTACACACATGTACTCATTTCATCCTTACTGTCACCCCATGAGGCAAGTACTATTGTTATCCCCATTTTTACAGATGAGGGAACTGAGCCCAGAGAGGTTAAACTTGTCCAAGATGTCAGCAAGTGATAGAGTCAGGATTTGAACCTGGGTTGCATGGTCCCAGATACCTCACTCTTGACCTTATAATGCTAAGAAAGAGGGATGGAGTGGATAGGAGCAGAGCCTGAGTTGCCTGGGGACAACAGGGAAAGATAGACAATCTTTACTGGGTAGAATGTGGTCACTGTGCCAGGGCACTTTTACAAACATGATGACATCAAAGTCCCACGGTAAACTCTGAAGGTAGGTATTACCTTCGCTTTGGAAATAAAAAACAGGCTCAAGGCTTCGAGTAATTTTGCTTGTGATCAAACAGCTGGCAGTAGGGCCCAGCACCCAGCTTGACTCCAGGTCTTCTGATTTCAAGACTGTGTGTGTGTGTGTGTGTGTGTGTGTGTGTGTGTGTGTGTGTGTGTGTGTGTTTTGAGACAGGATCTTGCTCTGTTGCCCAGGCTGGAGTGCAATGGGGTGATCATGGCTCACTGCAGCCTCAATCTCCTAGGTCTAAGCAATCCTCCCACCTCAGCCTCCCAAGTAGCTGAGACTACAGTGCTTGCCACGATGCTAGGCTAATTTTTACATTTTTATAAACGAGGTTTTGCCATGTTGCCCAGGCTGGTCTTGAACCCCTGGGCTCAAGTGATCCACTCACGTTGGTCTCCCAAAGTATTGGGATTACAGGTTTGAGCCACCGCACCTGGCCTCAAGACTGTTCATTTTAAGCACCCAAGGAGGCAAGAAAAGCCCCACCTTTCTCTGCTACACCCCTTGTCACTTCACACCTATTTTAAAGGTGCCCATTGCATCATCTAATCTTTCAGTCCATTTATACAACAGGTGTATTAGTCTAAATCGATTAGTTCACCCAGGGCCTTCAAAGCTTTCTCTGGTTGTGAAAGCTCTCCTTAAAGCAATTTTAAGCATCAGTGAACAAGTGGGGGGACTAGATTTTTGGGTTATGCATGCAGAAAACTTTTCACAGCCTGCTGTCATCCATTTGTAAAGAGGCCACTCTGCTGGCATTTGTCAAAATTCTACAGGTCCTTGCACACCTGAAGAATCCTGGATGGTCTGGCAATGGCCACCGCCCATAGGACAAGATCTAGGGATGAAAGAAACCTAGTCACTGGCTATCACCTGCCTTTCTGAGGCCTCTCTGGAGGGGCTGCCAGGTGTTGGTATAGGCATCTGGCCAACAGGGTGTGCCTTAGGTTGGGAGGGAGAGGCTGGAGGCTTGAGGGCTGCAGGTGCATCTTCCAGGATAACAAGAATGCTCTGGCCACTGGGGTCTGTTCTGTATATGCACATGAGATGAAGGTGTGCCAATCTCTTCCTGCTTTCATGCTGAGTAAATAATGCTGACAGGAATGAATAATAATGATCTTTGTGCAGAAGAAGGGGTTTTTCAGACAAAGCACTAGCAGTTGGAGAGAAGATGAAATAAAATAGAATTTTAGTGTAGCAGGTTAAACACAAGGGAGGAATTTCATGGCACTGTCTGACTGAGGTGATTTGATGTCTGTCTGTAGGAGGCCAGGTTGAGAGCATAGGTTAGATTATCCTTGATCTGCTGGTCAATAAATATAACAGGATACAGTCAGGAGAATATAATTTTACAGGGAAATGATAATAATACAATTCAGGAAAGTTGCTTTCTTCTAAAACAGAGGTAAGATTAGAGAGGGAGGAGCACATAGATGTTACTGGTAGTGGTCTAGCTCTTGGGGTGGATGGTGGGTTCATGGGTGTTTATTATGTTTCAGTAAAAATATCTGTCTTAAATATTACAATAAAATCTTTTGTTACATAAAATCTTTTATCAAGTAGGTTACATTGTTTTCTGCTATTTTCTTGTACAAATGAATATTGACTACATCCTTTCTCATCATTTCCCTTTTTCTACTAGATAATTCCCATCAACATAAAAACATGCTTCTCCCATCATTTTCCTCTTCAGTTTTGACCCTTTTCTCTGCTTCCCTTTATTGCCAAGTTCTTTAAAAGAGTTGCCCATACCTGCCACCTCTAATTTTCTCTTCTAAATTTCTTTTGAATCTACTTGAACCAGGCTTTCATCCCCATCACTCCACTGAAATGACTTGTGTCAAGGTCCCCAATGACATGCTGTTAAATCCAACATCATCTGTCAGCCTCGGCTCAACCTATCAGCAGCATTTGACCCTGCTGATCACTTTCACATGCTTGAAACACTTTCTTTCCTTGGATTCCAGGACATCACACTCTTGGTTTTTCTCCTTCCTCATTGGCTGTTCTTTCTCAGTCTCTTTTGCTTGTTCTTTCTCCTCTCCCTGACACTTTAATCTTGGAGTGCCCCAGGATTTACACTTGGACTTCTCTATCTACATGCACTCTCTTTTTGATCTCATCCAGTTTCATGTTTTGGATATTACATTTATGTCTTCAGCCCTAATCCTTCCCTAAACACCACATTAGAACATCCAACTATCTACTCTGCACCACTGGATGTCTAATAGGCTTCTCAGACTTAACACACCCCAACTGCACTCCAAGATTCCTCTCCAAACCAGCTCCTCCAAGCTTCCCCATAGCAGCAAATGTTAACTGTAAATTCCAGTTCCTCAGGCTAAAAACCTTGGTATCATCCTTGGCTTCTTTTTCTCTCACACCTTAAATCCAATCAGAGCAAGTGCTATTGGCTGTATCTGCAAGTCATTCAGAATTGGAGCACTTCTCTCCACTTCCATCACCTTGGTCCAAGCAAACCTCACCTCTTACCCAGACCACTACAATGGCTTCCTAACCCATCTCCCTGTTTCCGCCCTTCCCTTCCCATGGTTGGTTCTCATCACAACTGCCGGATCAAATTATTGAAAACCTACGACTGATCATGTCATTCCTCCGTTTAGAACCCTCAGTGGCTCCCACCTTGTGCAAGTAAAAGTCGAAGTAACCCACAGGCCCTTAAACTCTCTGAACCCATCATTTTCTCTTTTCTCCTTCCTCACGTCCCTCCAGCCATGCTAGCCATCTTATTATCCCTCAGAAAGGCCAGATCCTCTCCTGCCTCAAGACTTGTGCACTTGCATTTCGTCTGCCTGGAACATGATTTCCTCAGGTATCCACATGGTTCACTCCTTAGCACCTTCGGTTTTGCATCCAAATGTGACCTTCTAAGGGAGTCTTATCTGACTCTTTTAAGTTGAACACCAATATCCCTTCCTACTCCTCCCTTGCTTTATAGTCAGTACATGCTATGTATTTTTAAATTTTTGTTTTATTGATTTCTCTATATTTTTTCACCGGAGTGCATGGGATTCTGTTTGTTTTAGTCACTGCTATATTTCGGGAGCCTAGAACAGAATGTGCACATAATAGGCACCATCAATATTTGTTTACTGAATTAAATTCTCCTTTTTTTCTCTCCTTCCATCTTGCTTCCCCTTCCTTCCTTCCTTCTTCTAAGAGGCCCTTCTGAAAAATGATACTTCAGTGTCCTTCAGCTTTGCATGTTCAGTATCTTAGGGACTAAAGTTCTGTGTGACCAAGTAACCACAGGTCTGGCACCAGAGAGTGGGAATCTTGACTGCCTTCTCTACCATCTCAGCCTTATAATAAATATGCACTGTCTCATACTAGCTATGAGCTCAGAAAGTCAGTTCTCCCTATCCTCTATGGCTTATATTTTGGCTCACTTTCCCCAGATTGTAAGTGTGCCATTTCATAGGAGGAAACTGAGAGTGACCCTATCCCACCTGCTGCTTGGATCATGGTGAGGCTGGGGCTGAGCAGTGACGATGGGTACACCATACTCAGGACCTTGGCTCAGGTTCAGCACAATTCTGGGATTTAGCTGTGGGGTGTGGTTGTTAGACTCCCCGTGGAGCTACTCTACCCTGTGTACATAAACTCCTTTCACATATACATTTGTTTTCTTTTGCTGCATTGCAAATTACCACATACTTAGCAGCTTAAAACAACACAGATTTATGATCTGTTTCCACAGGGCAGGAGTCTGGGTAGATTAGCTTGGTCCTCCACTAAGGGTCTTGCCAGGCTAAAATTCAAGTGTTGGCTAGGGCTGTGCTCTCAAAAGAGCCTTAGTGTCCTCTTCCATATTCATTGGTTGTTGGCAAAATTCAGTTCCTTGCAGATGTAGGACTGAAGTCCCTGTTTTCTTTCTGGCTTTTGGCCAGGGATTGCTCTCAACTCCTAGAAGCCACTTTTACATTGTAGTTCCATGGCCCTGGAATGTCAGTTTACAACACTGATGTTTGCTTTCTTCCAGGTCAGCAGAGGCATCTGTTGTGTTTCTTTTGTCCGTTTGTTAAGGCTCACCTGATTAGGTCAGATCCACCCAGGATAATCTCCCTTTTGACTAACTCAAAGTCAACTGATTAGGGACCTTAATTACATCTGAAAGTTCTCTTTTGCCACATAATATTAATCACAGGAATGCTATCTCCTCGTATTCGTGGACCTCACCCACACTTACAGGGATGATGAGATTATACAGGGCATGTACACCAGGGGGTAGAAATGTTGGAGGCCATCTTAGAATCCTGCCTGCCACAATATGCCTCTTTGTGAAAGAAAATGATGGGGAAGGTCCGTCATCTCTCTTCAGAGTTGAAACCATTGGGATGACAAGTACAGGTACTCACTGTGGTTCTGAATCCCCTCCACTTCCTGCTACCTCTGTATGTAGTCTTTTTCCAGAACCTAGAAGGGCAACACCTCCTATAACCACTCAGGTATGAAGAACAAACCACAAAATTTCACATAAATGAAAATGTCTACCTAATCAAAGTCTACTTCTTTAAGGACCTGAGTAATTGGGGGTAAAAAAAGGAGAATATTTACCACTGGGAAGTGGGGTGAGTTGTCTGGACACAGTTCCTTCCTTCCTGACACCTGTGTCTTCTGTGGCTGCTCTGATTCTCCTTAGGACTCCCCCCTACGCTGTGTGGCACCTTCACATACATTAGAAAAAGGTGGTCACTCAGGGGCAGACATAGCCCCTTGGGCATATGGGCTGACAAGTAGGGTAGGAGCTGAACTTCAGCCCACTCTCACCCCTCAGAAAACTGCCTGGTTTTCCTGCCTCCAGAGCCTTCTATTTCTATCCCACATTATTCATCTTCTAAATATGCACAACACTCCCTTGCTCCCCACCATCACCATAAAAAAAAAAAAGAGAAAAGAAAAGAAAACCTCCTCAGTCTTTGGATTTCTCTCTATCTTCCCTTCATGAGAACTCCTATCCTACTATGGATAGAAGTTTTCCAGCGAGCTGTCTGCGTGGATGACTCAAATCTACACTTAAAGTCTCAACCTCCCTGCTCAACTCAGTCCCTTGTCCAAATGTCCTGGACTTCATTCAAACAAGTTCACAAAGGGCACACCATCTTCCCCAGGGCCAGCCTCAGACATTCATAGTGTTGTCAGTGGAGACATCCTCCTCCCTCTTATCCCACTACAAACCTAAGAATCACCCTTAGGCACTCCCCTCTGCCTTTCCTCACACATCCCATAGAAGGTGAGGGCCTTCTCACCTACAGGCCCCGTGCCTTTGTCCATTTCTTGCCAGTCTCACTGCTCCACACTGATCTAAGCCCATACCTGCCACCTCTAGAATGTAAGATGCTAACATCGTACATTCACCCTGTGTTTCTACAATTTTCTGATCATGGGGTCCTCCGTTTCCTCTCCCAGTGGTTCTCAACTTGGGGGTAGTTTTGCATCTCTAGGGCATATTTGGCAATGTGTGATAACATTTTTGGTTATCACAACTGGGAGTGGGCTGCTGTTAGCATATAGAGGGTAGGGGCCAGGGCTGCTGCTAAACATCCTACAAAGGAGAGGACAGTCCCCCAAACAAATAATTATCCTACCCCAAATGTCAGTTGTGCTGGGATAAAGAAACTCTGACCTATGTCAATTCCTCCAAACTTCCTGAATGTTACAGCCTTACTCTTCTTAAGAAAACGTACAGTGCACATATTGCCTCCTCACTGGAAAAAAATTATTTCCCATTTCCTATATGCACATGTCTACTTTTGCTTAAGATGATCTCCCCCTTCCTTTTCTATGCCAATATGTCTTTCCTTTCTCTTAAGGCCCGTAGCAAGCTCTCCAGCCTGTGTGTTGGGCTAGTCTCCATTTGTCCCGCTAGGTCCATTCTGTAGTCTTCTCTGGTTCCATGGAACCAGTTCTCATTGGCTCCAATAACATCATTTCCTGCCTTGCCCTTTCAGGTCTAGGGGTGGTTACGGCTTCCACAATTGCTAGTCCCTAAGTTCACCACTGTGATTGATTCGCTCAACTCTGCCCATTCTTCAGTAAATATTTCCTTAGTTAAACTCTCTCGAGTATGCCATCTGCTTCCTGCTGGATCCTCAATGATGCTCAGTCACTTGAGGATTTTCTCTCCTCTTGGCTCTCATACAAAACTTACGGTTGGGACCACTCCTCTGTCATTCGGCATGTACGCCTTGATATTGCTGTGATCCACTTACATCTAGTATTTTCATGGTTTCTAACCATGTTGCAAACTCCTGTGCGTCAGGGCTATTTAATACAACATTCCCGCTCTCTTCACATAGTGTTGTGCTCAGTCAATGTTTACCAGTGAAAATAATAATAAAATGCTGGATAAGGGACGCTAAGTAAAACTGGGGATTTCTCTACTGGCTTCCTTCCTTGAAACCTGTATTCCCTCCCTTCAAAGCCCCTTGGCTGCATTATGCTATGCCTGGTCTGCAGGGAGCAAATATTCTGTGTGCTCCCTACGTCTAAAGCCTGCTGCTGCATCGTGCCCAAACATGTGCTTCATGAATGCCTTTCTGTCCCACGATTCACTTCAATGAGTTTTTATTTAAATATTTAATGACGTAAAAAGTGGTGTAAGTGCCTCCTTAGGGAATCCTGGTAAAGTATAGGGATGTAATCAAACGGTTTGCAAATTGTACTTATTTATTTATAACTCTAATTTTAAAAGGACCAGAGTTATGAAATTATGAAAGGGATGTTCATATTTCACAGAAATGTTATCCTAAGGAATGAGGGACAATTATTCCTAGGAAAAAGGGGCAATGCCAGATCATTTCCTAGAGTTATTGCATCTTATCCATCAGTGTTGTAATGGTTTTTGTGGGAGCAATTTATAAAGCGTTTTCTTCTGCTCTCTGCCAAATATGTTTCCATCTGCCTAATTCTGCTGTAAGGGTCTCTGTTTAACCTCAGGGCTCTGGTTATTTTCATGCCAAAAATCTACACCCAGAGTCTGTTTCCTCTTTACCAGAATGATGAAGAAGATGATTAGAGAGGAATAGTAGACATTTTGGTTCATAATCCACCTTGATAATTTCATGGAAAGGCTTGGAAAAAATGAAGCTGAAATATAGACTAAGTGACAAATCATGTTATGATTTCTGTGGGCAGGAAGCACTTTTGCCTTCTTGGACCTTTTCCCCCATTAAGAAAATGAAAAATCCTATTTTATGACTGTTTTGAAATAATGGCAAATATATGAATATAATATGTCAAAACATTTTGTGTAGCCCTAACAGTATTTTGGTCCCTAGCTACTGTGTCTCCTGTGCCTAATGAATGAGTTGGCCCTGTTCACAAGCAATGGGAAAAGAATGTAGCTTAACTCCTTTCTCAGGGTCTAAAGATACCAAGGTTCCAATCTGTTCTGAATGATGGCTGAGTTGGGAGGTTATAATCATAAATAAGACAAATTCCTGTTCTTCCTCTGAGAAGCTTTGGGGGGCTTTGGAGGGGTGGGCAGCTGTGGGCCTCAAAGCTTGGCCACCTCCCAGATGTGGGCTGCTCATCTCTTCACCTTGTCCTAGAGTGACATCACCTTCTCCCTATGTGACAGATAGTGTTACAGTCTCTACTCTGGGAGGTCCAAGGTGACTGTCCCCATTCCACAGCTGGGGAGCCTCAAGCATGGTGAGGCGAGCCTGCGTAGCTTGCTCTTCTGCCTTGATTCAGATTCTAATGCCTTGCTGCTTTCTTGGCAGCAGGAAGGAAACATCTTTAAAATATTTTTTTCTGACTATAAAAGTGATACTGGTTTATTATGAAATTTTGAAAAATATAAGAAGTTGAGAGATTTTTTAAAAAGACAACAACTCCCTTGATCCTACCTCCAGGAGCCAACCACTACCAACTGCTTCATGAGATTGTATAAATGGGCGCACCATACCATGGGTGGGATAGGACTATTTGACCTCCTGGGAGCCAGCCCAGGAGTACCTGTCGTTGCTGCTATTTCTGCCTGATGTCTCCCTCAACTGTAAAATGGCTGGACTTTATAATATCCTCCCCTCAAATGCTTACAAGCTATAATGTTAACTGGAAAAGGTAGGTTGCAAAATGTTTATACAATATGATCTCAAGTATGGAGAAACATGCCTAAAAAATTGAGGAAGGTAATTATGTCAACAGTGGTATTAGCTGTCCCTCAGCCATGGGAGCTCTTGTATGGGTGAGGAACAGCTTTCTGGGGGGATGGTAGCTTTCCGGCACCACATAACATCCCCTAGAAGACAATTTTATCATTTTCCTTTGAATAAAATTGCTCCTGTTTGCACTCCTTGGAAGAGGGCAAGAGGAACTGTGATCCCTCCATGCCTGAACCTCAGACCTTTGGAGGTTGTTGTCCTCTTTCATCTCCTCTTCCCTGTGCCCACTCATGAAGCAGCAGTTTCTGCAGGTTCCTATTTGTATTCGAGGCTGGCAGTGGGTTTTCCCAGCTATCCTCTTGGGAACATGAATCCATTCTCTGCATAAAAGCAAAGATACAATTAAAGCTACGCATCAGAGAGCAATGAAGGGAACTAACAACTCCACATTACCATGGAGAGGATGCTATAGAACAAGGTCAGTTTCTGCTAGGAGACTCTTCTTACTGTTGCCACAAATGCGGAAGAGCAGCTCCTGGTGCCTCTGCAGCCTCTCAAGCCTGGCTTATCCGAGAGTGACGGGCATCTGCAGACAAAATATTTTGTCTTCCTCAGTGGCTTGATCCAGTGTTTGACCATGTTTCCCTTAGCTCTTACCTACATCTTGCCTACTCAAGTCATCATCCTGTGTCTGTTTTCCCTGATGAAGACAAGACAGAGAACATTGGCCTATGCATCCCCACAGGATAACCTTCCAAAGCTTGATGCTGGGTTTCTTCTAAATTGTCTATATCAAGCCCTGAATGTTAGCGTACTACCAGATTAAGGAACTTTGAGTCTAAATGGTACAGTCAATAATTTAATTCAACAACTATTTGTCTGAGCATCTACTATGTGCTAAGCAGGAAAGAAATAGTCAAGGAGAACACAGTCTGCACCGAAATCATCAGCATGTGCTACATCAGGTGCTGTGTTCAAAGATCCCACGTCCTCTTTTGGTTTTTAAAGTGAGCTTTGAAGTCAGATAAACTTGGGTCTAATTCATTTTTTGCCACTTACTTCTTCTGTTACCTAAGCTAAGCTACTCAACTTGCATGGGTCTCAGTTTTGTTACCTACGAAGTGGGGATAATAATACCTATTTCACAAGTTGTAGAATAAATAAAATTATGTGAGCAAAGCACAGTTCCTAAGGTGGAAGTTACTCTGCAAATGTTGCTCTTTCCTTCAGGTTTTATAATGATTTGGTTATGGGGACATCGGAGATATTGAGTGTCGTATAAAATCGGTTTTTAATTTGAAAATGTAAATTTTTACATGTATTGTTTACTTTGTGGATTAACAATAATTCCAAATTGGCTTCCCACAAACTCAGGTTATGACTTGTCATTTAATATGCCAGTATTCATTTGTTTATCCAAGAAATATTTAAATATCTTTTATGGCACAGTCAACGTATGTGTGGGGAATAAAAGCTGCCTTTGATATAAGCTTGGTCCAGACATGATCAGGAAAGGAAATCTGCCATGAAGAGAATCCTGTATGGAAGGCATTTTCAGGACAGTGAAAGATGGGTTCAGAGAAGCACAGCTACCAACAGAGACACTCCTCAAATGCTAGCAGAAAAAAACCCTAACAAATGCTTGACTGCAGAAGAATCCTGGGAGCCTGGACTTGCCTCTCATTCTTGAATTGCATTTATTCTGGGAACTAAGCAGAGTGCTGTGTCAATCTGCTATGGGGGAGGCAGAATTATAAATAGAATATGTGCTAGAAATAGAAAATGAGATGAAAGATGGCATTTTTTGGGCTTTCACGGCTTCCCCCCGCCCCCCGCCGCCCCCCACCTCCCTCAGCAGAGGGATAAAAGTCATCCAGTTTTGGTGAAGGCAAAAAATTCAGAAGCCATCATTCCAAGAGCAGTGGAAGGGAGGGAGGAAGTAGAAAGTATGAAAGTGGTGAAAAGTATAGAAGTGGGAAGAGTTGAGTGAGATGTGAATAGAGGGGTGGGAGGGTAAGCTGGCCTCCTGGGCAGATGAGAGGAAATCAAAGAGAAAATCCAGGGCTGGGACACAGAATGAAGATTTATCCAGCTGGAGAGAAACTTGAAATAGCAAGATAGTAATAACACATGGCCAGACAGGGATTGCGTTGGAAAAGAATTAAAAAGCTTAAACCCTAAAAATGGAATTAGGTGGGAAGGCTAATGTGACTGTGAGACAAAAGACCCAGGCCTGATCAGTAGCATTCCCAGGTAGCTCCATTTACCCTTTTCCCCAAAGCAGACCTTGACCTTCAGCTTTCAAGGTGAATATCTTCAAAGGTATTTTTGAATCTGTAATGAGGTGTCATTCCATCAGGTATGGGAAAGGGTGTTCTAGTTATGGTTGAGGAAGGTTTAGTGGGAAAAACTCTTGAAGTTGGAGGTGGGTTCTGGTCCCAGCATTGCCATCAACTAGATATGTGACCTCAAACAGGTCACCTGACTGGCCTCTGTGAGCTGGGTTTGGATATCATCTCTATCATGAACTGCCTGTTTACTCTTAATCTATTTACTTCCCTTATCTGCAGGCTTTCACAACTTTCTTCCTTTCAGGAGAGGGAGAAAAAGCCATCCATCCAGTTTTGGTGGAGGCAAGAAATTCAGGCACCATCATTTCAAGCTAAGCAAAAGGGAAGGAGGAAATAAAAAATATGAAAGTGGTAAAAAGTATAGAGGTGGGAGTGAGATGTAAACAGAAGGGTGAGAGGGTGAGCTGGCTTCCTGGGCCTTCATAGCTAGTCTTCATTTTTTTTTCAAATCTGCAAAATGATGGGTATTAGACTCTATGTCTTAAAAGCTGCTGCCTGATGTAGAGTTCTACACTTTAATACTTGAATGAATGCTTAGGGTGAGAGAGAATAGTGACCCCCTAACTTAATTTGTTCTACAATAGGAAACAGCTGTCATGGAGGTCATTCAGCTGAGATGCTGGATGAATTGACAGCTTTAAGTCCTGCTATAGTCAGAATATGTCTCCTCTTCACCTGGCAGAGATCCATGCCTTCCACCATTGCTCTATTGCAGGGGTACCAACTTTGGATCTGTGCAGCTTGAGTGGGGGAGCTCCTATAGTGTTTGCTCCCACACAAGTGTTTTTAGCAGCTACCCACCCGGAATAATTTGGGAAGAAGGCCTATAGATGCCATAAGATGGAGGTTCCTCAAGGAATCCTCAGGGGAAATGTTGTAACAGCACTCTGCCGAAGAGATGAGATGCACCTAGTTATCTTGTAAGTAGAAGGTGTGGAACTGCAGGTATGGCTCTGCTTTGTTGCCCCCAAGTGATCAAAGTTTTGCAGCCCAAACGAGGATTTGGAGAAATCGCAGCTCAGAGAACACCCAAGTACGTCAGGGTTCAAAAGTGTAGTATGAAGTGGTACTGCCCAAACTCATTAATCAGGAACAGCCACGTGGTATATATAGGAACTTGCATTCTTTTACCTTACAAATTACATTATCAATTCACCTGAACGTGATAATGTGTTCTCCCATTGGTCCTTGAGCTTTACTAAGGTAGTTTCTTTGGCCAGAGTTCCCTTGAGGTCGCTATAAAGAGAGCTCAACTTACCTATGGAGATTCTATTGCTTCTGCTCTGTCTTCTGCTCATCTGTTTCTCAGCCCTGAAGGAACTAGTTTGCAAAATACTAGTAAGGAGATAATGTTGAATCTTGTCCATCTTTATAACTTGATCTAGTAAGGTACTCCTCAAATAGCTCAGGTAATCTGTCCCAATATGGTCCTGATTTTGCCCAATCACATACACTTCTGTAAATAGATATGAATTCAGATACTGGGCCACTGGGTCACACTGTCTGGGGGGCATCAGTCTCGGAGGTTAGGAGTCCTGGCCGGGGAAACAGGAGACTCACTATCCTATCAAGATTGTATACAGCACACCCATATCTGGAGATGAATGTGGGTCTTGGTCAGAAACCGTCCTTGTGGGAAATTGAGGGCATTCCCAGTAGGCAAGGTGTCCTCTCTGTTGGTGGTATTTTGTCACAGTGACAAAGTGTGGTGTTTTGCAAAGCTGATTGACTACCATCATCTCTTAGAAGGAGGCAAACCCATGATAAAGATGGACTGATGGCAGGGTCAGACTGACTATGGCTTACAATTGGAGTTCTGTTTGAGTTAGGGTCTTTCTTTCTAACTCAAACAGAAGTACAGCCCTGGACAGGTAGCATTAGCATCATCTGGAAGTTTGTGAAAAAGCAGACTCAGGCCTCATGCCAGTCCTACTGGATCAAAACTCCATTTGACAAGATTCCCAGGCAATTTGTATGCCCATTAAATTTTAAGAGGCCCTGGGTTAGGGTGCTTCTTTTGAAAAGGACGTAAATATCTCTTCTAGAAGCCAGTCATTTACACTGTAATAAGACAGCTTAATCAGAATAATTCTCATTTATCCTTTAGCTAAAATATGCCAGAGTGGGAATTTTTGTTGCAAGGGAAGGGAACGTCACCAAACCCCCAACTCCTGACCACTACTATAACTTCAGCTCTTACCATGGGGATCTAGCACATAGTAGCATAAACGTATCTTTGGTTATTTGGCTGAATAACTCATTCACAATGAGAAAGAGTACATGGTTTTCTGTTTTTCAGTATTTGACATATGCTGAGGTGTGGTAGAATAACAGACTACCAAATTTCCACGTCCTAATCCCTAGAACCTGTGAGTATGTTACCTTACATAGAAAAGGGGAGTGGAGGTTGCAGATAAAATTAAGGTGGCTAAGCAGCTGATTTTAAGATAGAGAGAGTGTGTGTCCTGGATGATCCAGGTGGGCCCCATATAATCACAAGCGTCCTGAAAAGTGAAAGAGGGAGGCAGAGGAGAAGGTCAGAGTCAGAGAAGGAGATGTGAGAAGGACTAGCGCTGCCCTTGCTGGCTTTGAAGACAGAGGAGGAGGGCCATGAGTTGAGAAATGTGGGTGATCTCTAGAAGCTGGAACAGCCAAGGAAACTCTCCTAGAGCCCTCAGAAAAGGACGCAGTGCTACCAACACTTTGATTTTTGCCCAATGAGACATGTGGTAGACTTCTTACCTACAGAACTATATGACAATAAATTTATGTTGTTTTAAGCTATTAAGTGTATAGTAATTTGTATGGCAACAATAGAAAACCTGTAAGGCAGGAAACAGCTCATTTGTTTTGAATATGAAAAACAGACAAAAATCTAGAATTATATCAAATTTTTTTCTTTTTTGTATCTTTTGGAATTCAGGTGTACATGTTTGAGGTAATCCTGCTTCTCAGGTCGTGGAATATTATCATTTACTCATAGAAGAACCAAGCTTTCTGTGAAACTTTTTTTTAAAGGTTTATTGTTTTTTTCCCCTTCATCTATCATTCCTAATCCCATTGCCCTTCTCCCATAGGCATCCACTCTAATACATTTAATATAGTTCTTCCAATCCGTCCAACAGATGTTTATTTAGATATATAAGCGTCCTTACAAAAATATACAAGGCAGCTTTATGTGTGTGTTTGATACATAAATGGAATTGTGCTATAAATCCCATTCTGTTTTTGCTTTTTTTTCTTTTAACTCCATTTTTGAGATCAATCCAGGTTTCTAAATGAAAATATAGTTCATTATCCTATTGTATGCACATACTACATTTTACCTGTACATTCCTTAGAGATGGACACCTAGGTTGCCTCCAGGAGGGTGGTAGTGAAGCTTGTTAGGAACATCTTGTGTTCCCTGGGAAGAATGTCCCCAGGTGTATACCCAGGAGTGGACTTGGTGGATTTAAGGTGCACAATTGTCCTTCAGAATGGCTGCACCTGCAGGGGGTGAGGACTCTCTTTCCCCACCTTTTTGCCAATGCTTGGTAATATCTGACTTAAAAAGACATGTTCTCTGGCTGTTGCAGCCACCAAAAAGCCAGGGTACAAAGGCAAGGAGTTATCTGAACTGCCTTCCCAGAGGGTCATGCATTTAGGATCTGACTCGTTGATTCTTTTCCTTAATTTTGCTCTGTACGTTTCTCTAAGAGGGCTAACCAGTGTCAAGGTTTGATAATATCTGAAATGGTATTCTGGTGCCAAAGTATCATCTCACAAATTATTTAGAAATTGCAAAGAGAAAATATACTTTATAATCCAGATATCTGGCAGTTAACCACATGATCAAATTTAGCATCACTAACAGTAGGACGACTAGATATATACCTCTTGCAGGGTTGAGAGTACAGCGATGCAATCATAGCTCACTGCAGCTTTGACCTCCCAGTCCCAAGTGATCCTCCCACCTCAGCCTCCCTAGTAGCTGGGACTACAGATGTGTGCCACCACACCTGGCTAATTTTTATGTATTTTTTTAGTGACGGGGTTTCACCATGTTGCACAGGCCGGTCTCGAACTCCTGGGCTTAAGCAATCTGCCTGAAAGTGCTGGGATTATAGGCGTGAGCCACTGTGTCCAGACTATGAAGTATTCTTGCCAAAATTGATCAACCTAAATCTAATCAAGCTTCTAGGCCAGAACTGTCCAATAGCAATGTAATGTCAGCTACATGTAATTTAAAATTTTCTAGTTGCCACCAAAAGCACAGAAAAGAAAAAATAGATAAATTGTACTACATCAAGATTAAATACTTCTGTGCATCAAAGGACACAATCGACACAAACAAAAGATAAACCACTGAATGGGAGAAAATATTTGCAAATTGATATTCATAATATGTAAAGAATCTTTACAACTCAACACCCACAAAATAAAAAAAAAAAAAAGATTAAAAAATGGGGAAAGGACTTGAATAGACATTTCTCCAAAGAAGATGTACAACTGGCCAATAAGCACACGAAAAGACTAATTACAAGGGAAATGCAAATTAAAACCACAATGAGATCAAACACATTAAGTTGGCTATTATACAAAGAAAGTGCCAGGAGCAGTGATCCCAGCTACTCAAGAGGCTGAGGTGGGAGAATCCCTTGAGACCAGGAGTTAGAGGCTGCAGTGTGCTATGATCATGCCTGTGAATAGCCACTGCACTCCAACGTAGGCAACATAGCAAGACCCCATCCATAAAATAAAATAAAATAAAGGCAACAAAAAATAACAAGTATTGGTAAGGATGTGGAGAAATTGGAACCCTTGTGCATGCTGGTGGGAGTGTAAAATGGTATAGCTGCTGTGAAAAATGGGATGGCTATTCCTCAAAAAATTAACCACAGAATTACTATATGATCCAGCAATCCCACTTCTGCACATACATCCAAAAGAAGTGGACTCAAGGACTCAAACACATATTTGTACCCCCTGTTCATAGCAGCATTATTTACAATAGCCAAAAAGTAGAGGCAATCACAGGTTCATCAATGTATGAATGGATAAACAAAATGTGGCATATACACATAATGGGATATCATTCAGCTTTAAAAAGGGAGGAAATTCTAACACATGTCCCAACATGGATAAACCTAGAAGACATTGTGCTAAGTGAAATAAGTCAGTCACAAAAGCACAAATACGTTATGATTCTATTAACATGAAGTACCAGAGTTGTCAAATTTATAGAGACAGAAAGTAGAATGGTGGTTGCCAGGGCTGAGGAGTTAGTATTCTACTGGATGCAGTTTCAGTGGGGTAGATAAAACTTCTGGAGGTGGATGGTGGTGATGGTTGCACAACAATGTGACTGTACTTAATGCAACTGAACAGTACATTTAAAAATGGTTAAAATGGTACATTTTATATTATGTGTATTTTAGCACAATGAAAACAGCTATAAAAGGCATTCTTGAAACAACTGGGGATATCTGATATTCTGGAATTATTGTTACTTTTCTTAGGAGTAATAATAGTATTGCAGTTATACACATTATATAAAAACAGTATAATGTCCTTATTCTTAGGAGAGGTCTTCTAGACTATTTGGGGATAAAGTGCTCTAATATCTATGACTTACTTTCATATGGTTTGGAATAATTAAAAGCAGAAAAACGAAAACATTGCACACACACCACACATAGAGATAAGCAAATGTGGCAAAAGATGAACAGCTGGTGAATTAGGAAGGGGGTAAACAGGTATTAATTGTTTCATTCCTATAATGTTTTCTGTCTCCTTGAAAATATTTACAGAAAACATGGGGGCAGGAAAGGAGGAGGCCAGGAGACTTCAGGAAATGGTCAAATCATGTCACCAAGCAGGAGACATAGTCTTCTTTGTCTTCCCCATAAAGTTCCTAAGGATGATCCATACATGCACAGGGAGCAATGACAAAGGAAAGGAGCTCTTCTTTGAGCTTGTGTCTGAAAGATAAGTGCCTCTCTTTGTTGAGTGGTCTAGAGCATGTGGCCTAGGCCAGAGGCTTACCTGTGCCTCTCTTTCCCCCTAAGCATAAGCCCAAGTTAGAAGACTTTCTTCATGTGACAGATCCCAAAAGTGATAAAAGTACCACAGCAAGCGTGAGAGAAGAGAACTGAGAATCAGACAGCATCTTCAACAATGCAGAGGGAGGAGGAAGAAAGGAGAGTGGCAGAGAAAGGACACCACCTTTTACTAAGTGATGCCCACTCAGTGTGAGAAATCTCTCCATCAAGTTGAGGTACAGAGTGAGGGGCATGGGGAGAAGGGAAGATGACTTGAGTTTCTTCTTTTCCCAGAGGCAAAGGGTAGATGAATTGAAGCCCTTAGATAGTAAATATGAGAAGGCCACGCTCCTACCCCTGTAAGTATTTCTAGCACCGCCATAAATGATGTGGAGGCCATTGTTTTTAGAGGAGCTGCAAAAAGGAGAAGCTCCAAATGGAGAAGTCAGTATCTGGTAAAGCAGTACTGTTGCTGACCTCTCTAAGCCTGCGTCCAGCAACCAAGACCTCAACTAGAAGGGGAGGTGTTGTGAGCTATAATAAAATGCTTAGGCATTCAGAGGGAAAATTATAAGTACCAACGATGACTTTTGTTAACAGCCAAAGAATCACATGATGTAAAATTAAAAGAAGCACAGCTTACCTGGAGGAATCATCTACTACCTTTCCTTTTCTTTAACTCTTTTTCATAACCTGACAAAAAAAGAGGTTCAGATCGTAGGCATAATTCAGGTCCTGTAATTTGGAGTATTATGGAGACAAAGTAACTGAGATTACTTTGGCATAAATTATTGGCATCATCACTCCCAATTTAACCACTCTGTAAACATTTTGTAATACAGATGAGCTCAGGGAAGGGCCAGGGTACAGGTGAGATTTGGGGATAAGGGAACAGACAGTAGTAATCCCTTGAAGCAAAACCGGAAACCTCTGACTTCCAACTTAACTGGACGTTGGATGAGAGTCTCATGCTGAACCGGCAGAAACTGAGCCACTTATAACTTTCCTTGCAGCTTCTCCTAAACTCTGGTCTTTTGCAACTTCCTGAAATAATCAAACCATCCTTGACACACAGTTAAAACTACTTCCTTTGATGCCTCACTGTATCTTTTTTAAAGGTTTAGAAAAGAGGCAATACCTTTAGCTGAATAGTTGTTTGTTTCAGAGGATGTTGACTTACTGCATCTGATCAGGAATTAGTTTATCCTATCTTCCTATTACCACTCCTCACAATAACCTAGTGTCAAGGGACTTGGCATGGTGAGGGGGTGAGGCAGTTGTAAATATATATTTTAAATATAGACTTCGTCCCTACCCCTGGATTCTCATGTATCCCCTGGAGTCTCTAAGGGAATATGGCTTCTCCAATACTTTCTCAAACAGCTGTTGAGAATCATTCTTTGTAGTGAGAAATATTACTGATGTGGAGCCAGGAGAAGGTCTGATAGCCACAGCAGCAGGGGAATGGGGAGAGGGTGGTTGTGTGTGTCCTCAGTTCAGTTATCTTCTTAGCCTGGGACTGTGAACTCAAGCTCATGTGCAACACAACCCTGCACCTCGAAAATACCTGGGACAGTTGCTTAGTGAGTAGTGGTACGTTTAACTTCCTTCCAATTTGGATTTTCCCATCTGGAAATATGGAGCTAGTGTGGCAAACACTGAATGCATATCCCTCAGGCTGCCTTACCATTTCAGTGTCTTCCAGACATCTTCCATCTGCCAGCATTTGCATCGTGGTGCTTGAGGACTTTACCTGGAACCCTGGAGGGTCACGAGGCCTTAAGACACATGGCAGTTCAGAAACACTGGAAAATTAACTGTCCTGTCCCCCAGGAGCATCCCTCAACCAATGAATGGTGGGAGATGAGGTATAAATATCCCAACAACCTCATCCCTTGGGTGGAATAATTCTAAGGTGTGTGTCTTAGACTGTTTCCCAGAGTTTCTCTGCAGGATTAAGCTATAGTTGTCCTCTGTAGTTGGCTTAATAATTCACTTTTTATTGGCTGTCATATAGATTCCTATTTAGTAGGTAAGGAAACGGAAGTTTCGATGTTTTCCCAGGATCACTTGGTGGTACATCCCTGCAGGCCAAGTGGAACTTGTAGCAAGTGACACAAGCTGGGGACTCTTATTTTCTCTACATGGACTGAAGTTTCAGTAAAGACTCAGTTAACACAGTAGATTTTTCTAAGACTTTGGGGTTTGAAAGGTCACTGGACCAGGCCAGAAAAGAGGAAGCAGAGAACATATCAATTCTTAGAGTGTGATATGTGAGATTCTTCCAAATGCTCTGTGGTCTGGGCTTATTGCCCCACAGAAGGTAGATGGCATCCTGGATAAGATCAGGTCTTCTAAAGCAGACTCGGGGTTGGAGTTTTTGCTGCATCAGTTGCCAGCCATGCTACTTGGGGTAAATTACTTAAAGTCTGCACCTTAGCTTCCTCATCTGTAAAACAGAGATAATAATAATATTTCTTATGCAGCTGCTGTGAGGATAAAATTAGATAATGTACCCAAAGCTCTTCACACAGAAAAGCCTTCCCCTGCTGGATCTCTCATGTACCCCCTGGATTTTCTAGGATAGTGTGGCTTCTCCAATACCTTCTCAAACAGCTGGTGAGAATCACTGTTTGTAATGAGAAATATTACGAAGTGGAACCAGAAAAAGTCTGACAGCCTTTGCAGCAGGGGGATGAGGAGGAGGTGGTTGTGTGTGTCCTCAGCTCAGTGGTAGGTGCCTGGCGTGTGGTAGGAATGAAAAAGAATAGTAGAATAGTAGAATAGTATCCATAACTTCTATTTTTTGGCATAAATTAACAATTTAACAAAATTTAACAAAAACTAGACATCATTTTTGTTGGTGATTTACCAGGAACATTGCTGTTTTTCTTTTCTTTTCTTTTTTTTTTTGAGACGGAGTCTCGCTCTGTCGCCCAGGCTGGAGTGCAGTGGCGCGATCTCGGCTCAGTGCAAGCTCCGCCTCCCGGGTTCACGCCATTCTCCTGGCTGAGCCTCCCGAGTAGCTGGGACTACAGGCGCCCGCCACCTCGCCCGGCTATTTTTAGTAGAGACGGGGTTTCACCGTGTTAGCCAGGATGGTCTTGATCTCCTGATCCGCCCGTCTCGGCCTCCCAAAGTGCTGGGATTACAGGCTTGAGCCACCGCCCCCGGCCAACATTGCTGTTTTCTAATGACTTCTGGTAGTAGTTTGTTATTATTTTTTCGTTTTGGTTTTATTTTGTGTAAAAGGACTAAGTGAGACGCGTCTTTGCAATTTTTTTCTTTCCAACTGACTAGTCAATGCTCCTTTGAACACCAGCCCACCCCGTGAAAAAAAGGAAAAAGAACAAATTGAGAACTTATGAAACTACAACCTAGAAACCTGAATGTTTTTCATTTTAGCTTTTCTTGGAAAATTTTGATGAAAAGCCTGTGCTGTGGTTTTAAACGGCATTGGGATGCCCGTCTCCTGTCCTTACCCCTAAGCTTCTGAACGTGATTTATACTTCCCTATTTTAAGCTAGTGCAGATTTATGAGACTTTAAACACCATGGTTGGAGTTACTGGTGGTTTAAGGAGATTAAGCAGGTCCAGCAGCACCTGGAGGTGTGTAAGTTGTTTAAAAGATTTATCGGCATTTCCATGTTAAAATTCACTTTTCAAGGATTCTCATATCCTGGAACTGAATCTATTTCGGGCAGAGGAGTAAATTTTTAGGATGTTTCACAAATGGAGGAAACAACTCATCCCTCTATCACTTCTTGCTTTGTTTTTCCGGCTGTGCCTCTGCCCCCTCACCTCTCTATCTTGCATGTCTAGCTGGGGTTTCCCTTCTCTCTATTCCTGTCCTCTCTCAAGCAGTTGATCTCAGTGTTCCTCTGTGTTCACGGACTCAGCCTCTGACCCAGGAACCGAACGACAGCCAGCGGGAGCCTGCAGCTGTCTTGCCTGCCTGGGCTCCTTGTGGTCCAGGGAGGGCTGCGGTGGGTGGGAATGCCTGACACAGGGTGACAAATCTCTGTGTTTACACCAGAGGGAGCAATGACTCCGTGGCTGAGAGGGGCTGGCTAAAGTCTGGAGTTTCCAAACGTCCATTCAAGGCAAAACACACACAATTCCTTGGCAGTTAAATTTAGGAGACTCTGTATTGAATAGCCTTAAAAACAGGTTCAGGGCACAACATGGGCACACCGTTTTGTCATATTCTACAAAAACTGGGGAGAGCCAACATTCTTCTCATTGCCAATAATTATGCTCATGAGCCTCCACGTCTTGCCTCTCACGTTTCTTCCACGTTCCAGCTCTGCCCACCCTGTCAAGTCAGTGTGGATGTAGGGAACATGAACACATTTTAATATCAGCCTGAACCAGATATTGCTGGGAAGGAAATTAGAGAAACCATTAAAAAGTCAAGTAAAAATAACTTGTGAATACATACTCTATGGTTCCATTTATGTGATACCCTAAAAAAGACAAATCTAATCTGTAGTGACAGAAAGCAGACTGATGGTTGCTTGGGGCCAAGGTAAGGGCAGATTGGCTAAGACAGCACAAGAAAACTTTTTGTGACGTTAAAGTATGCTATGCCTTGATTGTGGTGATGGATGGACAATTATATAAAGTTGTAAACACTCACTAAAATGTATAATTAAAATGTGTGTGAACTATACCTTGGTTTTTAAATGTCTCTGTTGTACATTCACACCACCCTTTACCTCTATTAGCACAGACAATAGGAAGCTGTGTATGAATCTTAGAACGCTCCCCAATCCAGGGGTGGTTGTTCAATCAGCCTATGCTGTGTATCCATAGAGGCATGGATAATCCAAAGCAGCAGATAAAACACCTAATTAGTTCTAATTGACTCTGGACTTTTTCTGTGCATTTGCATTCCCTGAGTACAACCTGACTGACAGGAGCAGGGAGAGTAGGCAGCCAAGAAATGTGGCAGGGAAGGCCAGATTAAACAATTACAAGGGAGGGACAATGAAAGGGTGACTGACCACACAGATGATAAAGAATTGTTGACTTTGTAATGTGAACTGCATATTGCGCAAAGCAATTGGTGAGGTGGAGCAGATGTGCATTAGAAACGAAACCAACCACCCGGAATGGTCATGGTCTCTGGATAACAGGGGAGCTTTATCGACTCCATCTTTTCCACATCTCTAATTAAAATCTTGATATTACTTAAGTCAGGCACACTGCTCTATTCATTCCGACATCTGAATATCCATTTTAAAGTGGGCTAGGCTCACCCAGAGGATGACACAACTAGATTAAGAGATGGCGTGAAGGTTTAGAACACTGGATTTTTGTCCCTGTTTGTGTGACCTTCTGGAAAATCACTTGTTTCGTTTATTTGTTCCTTTATTCCCCTATTCAGTAAAATTATAGAGCACCTATTATAAACCAGGCAGTTCGCAAGACATTGTTGACATATTGCTGTAGGTGTCATTTTCCTCATTTGTAAATGCTCATTCTGGGATCCCTGGACTATCCTGACCACTGTGCTAATGGTAGGTAGCGATGGGGTCAGGCTCTGGGACCTTCAGTGCTCTGTCTCAATGTTGAGGCTGCCTCACCATAAAAGATAAGACTCTCCAACTTCATTGGTCTGTATCTTTTTAAAGAGTGGCTCCAGATCACTGAAAGCATCTTTGCCATAAAAATTCCATGGAAATGAAACTAAGCATTTTAGTTTTATTTGTTGAAAATCTGTCCTTTAAAAACCTCTTAAGACCATTTTAAAATTAATTTCTTATTGCTTCAAAGCAGAAACTCACAGATAGTTAGGAACTAACATTTGATCTAGTGCAAGGCAGTAAACTAGGGTTTTTGTCAGGCCTTTCTCCCTGATTTGCAGTGTTCCCTGGCACACCCACCCCCTCACTAAGCAAAATTTAGAAGTCAACAGACACAAAATTGCTTCTCCCTTGAAATCTTCCTCACACTTATTTTCAAGCATGCAAGATATACAGGCTCTTTTCAGGCATACAAGATCTGTTCCCTACCAGGTCATCAAATCAACTCTCAGAAAAGAGTGATCGAGTGAGTTTCAGTTTCTACTCTGTCCATTTATAATGTGTGACCCAGGGAAAGTTCCCTTACTACTTCTTCTTCTTCTTCTTCTTCTTCTTCTTCTTCTTCTTCTTCTTCTTCTTCTTCTTCTTCTTCTTCTTCTTCTTCTTCTTCTTCTTCTTCTTCTTCTTCTTCTTCCTTCTTCTTCCTTCTTCTTCCTTCTTCTTCCTTCTTCTTTCTTCTTCTTCTTCTTCTTCTTCTTCTTCTTCTTCTTCTTCTTCTTCTTCTTCCTCTTCTTCCTCTTCTTCCTCTTCTTCCTCCTCTTATTATTCTCTTATCCTTCTTATTCTTGAGACGGAGTTTTGCTCCATCGCCCAGGCTGGAGTGCAATGGCGCGATCTCTGCTCACGGCAAGCTCCGCCTCCCGGATTCACGCCATTCTCCCGCCTCAGCCTTCTGAGTAGCTGAAAGTTCCCTAACTTCTTTGCCCCTCAGTTTCTTCATCTGGAAGTGGGGATAACAATATCTACTTTGAGTTGTTGTCCAGTTTAAATAAAATAATGGATGTGAAAATGCCCAGCCAATAGTAGAAAAGCAATAGTGGTTGTTATGAAAGCCTAGCAGGGGTGAAGGCTGGAGATTAGAGAGAAACATCTGCCATTGAGTGAGAGGTACTCCACTTATTCTTGGAATGAGGAACCAGGACTTTCAGTCTTTGTTGAATAGGTGGCTCCTATGGAAGGATAGGATCTTCAGATTATTAAGCTCAGAAGTGTGTATTATCTATCTGGGAGGACTGGCATTCTAAAAGGGGAAATATGTCATCCATATGCCAAAAATGGGAGGGCCCAGCGCCCAGCTATAGGGAGAATGAATATGGAAGAATGATGAAGAAAAAGTCAGTTCCAGTCCACTGTGGTGGCCATATCAGCAGATGCCGCCATCAGATTACCTCCACATTCCCCCAGGAAAAGTTGACATTTCCTGGTCCTTTCCAGAGAAGGCACAGTCCCACCATCAGGTCAAAATTAGTATCACAAAGAGGACTGAGAACCTGAAGGTGGAGCATGCTTGCTGATCCAAGAACAACAGACAACTGGCTCAGGCTGTGATTAAAGTTGGTTGGAATTCACAGCTGGTAGAACAATGACCACATTAATGAACTGAACTTTGGCTTATCCTCCTGTTCCAAAGTCCTTCTTCTTCCCTCCACACACACAGCCAACTCTACTGTGGAGATTTATGGTGTTAGCACCTGGAAGTGTTGGATGGCCTTGATTGCCGTTTAATAAACTCTAACATATGTGATTTGAAAATACAGTTACAGGATGCAAACTGACTTGTAATTGCTAAGAATGCCAAATAAGAACCAACTATATTGTAGAGCTCCACATGGGCAGGGACAACATCTACCTTTTTTACTGCTTTGTATCAAGCATCAAGCTCGGTGCTTCTTTGGTGTCCAACCATCCTGGTTTGCCTGGAGCTCTCCCAGCTTCAGCACTGAAAATTCCTGTGTCTCAGGAAACTGCTTAGTCACAGATAACCAGAGATGGCTGGTCACCTGGACTTGGCACATAATAGATGGCCAATAAATTTTTGTCAGCCCAAAGAAATGCATTAAATAAGTGTAGAAGTGTAACTGGAATTACAATGCAATAAGTTATATTAACTACTTTGGATACAAATCAGCCTCTAATAGATACCAGTTTCACGTTGAGTTTGGTGAAACCAGCATTCTAGTTTGATGATATATAGACCAGTTTTGGGCTTTCTATACCTTCTGATTTCTGTCCCTTCTTTTGACCTTAGTTTGTGTATCTGGGCAATTAGTCAGCAACAGGGCCACACAGTTTTGAACTGTCAAAACATGGTCAAACATGACTAGGATTTCTAAAGTTTATTTTCCTAATTGTTAACTTTCCCATCCCATCTACATAGAAGTCGGGTGTTTTAATATGATCCATAGCATACACTTGGAAAGGAAGGAGCATTTGTGCAATCAAAGAAATTCAACAATCCTTTACTGAGTGAGTGCTCTGGGCACTGTGCTGGGGGCTGCAGGGCATTCAAAATGAGTGAGAAAGGATCCGTGCACTTGGCAGCTCTCAGTCTAGGGAGAGGATGTATGAATAACCAGACATGAATACTTATGATATGAAGCAGATGGGTATACTATTTTAATGATTTTAATTGTGCCCTATATGACTACGGGAGAGAGAGAGATGGGTTTTGAGACATTGTGGAACGTCCACTTGAAGGAGATAGGATTTAAGGTGGGCTTTGAAGGAAGTACAGGACTTCAAAAATTGGCTATCAGGTGGGGAGAATTTCTTTCCAGGTAGAAGGGAGAGTAAGGGTGTGGGAATTAGTTGCATTAGGCCACTCACTACATGAACCTGACTACAGGGACTTAGGTAAACAGAGACCTACATACAAGAAGCCCAAGGCTAATGCAGAACTTCAAGGAGCCATCAATGCCCCAGGCTTCTTTTCTCTTTCTGCTCCACCATCCTTAGCCTTTGGCTTTGTTGATCTGTGTTCCCAAGATGGTTACTCCACCTCAAGCCTCATGTTGTGCACGAGGCAGGTAAAAGAAGAAAGAAAAAAGGGTAGGAAAGAAATTGAAGAAGGAAAGAAAGGAAGGAAGGAAATTGAAGAAGGAAAGAAAGGATGGGGAGAAGGTGGAGCCTGTATGAGGAGGGCAAAAGTTTTCCCCAAATCCCTAGCAGACTTTTTTTCAGTCATATCTCATGATAAGAAACAGGTTACATGGCCACCCCTACCTGCAAAGGAGTCTGGGCAGGTGAGCATCGTAGCTGGACATATTGCCCTCCTGAATATTATCATAGTTCTGTTAGTAGCAAGGCAGGGCAGAATGGATTTGGGGTAGGTACCCAACAGGGTCTGTGCCTTTGAGGAGAAGCCTAGAGATGAGGACAGGGCAGGGATTGCTGGATAAATGAGAGAATGAAGAGTAGAATCTTGTGCCTGGAATGGAGCAGGTGTGTGTGTGTGTGTGTGTGCACGTGTGCGTGTGTGTATGTGTTGAGGAGAGGGCAGAACAAGATGGGATGGGATGGCTTTACAGGTGTGGGTAGAAGTCATCTGAAGAAAATAGTGGGAAAATATGTGCCAAATTCTAGAGATATGTGGCTTTAACCTGTCTCTTTAATTTCTCTGCAAAATCTCTAGATCAGCCTGTTTCATGTTTCATGGGATGGTGTTCATCCTTTACTCCCATTTGCTTCCCTCCTCAGTCTCATGTTATCAAGAACCTTGGATAGGCTGGGTGTGGTGGCTCATGCCTGTATCCCAGCACTTTGGGAGGTTGAGGCAGGAGGATTGCTTGAGCCCAGGAGTTTGAGATCAGCCTAGGCAACATAGGGAGACCCTGTTTCTACAGGGGCTGGGGCAGGGGAGGGAAAGAACTTTGGATAGTTGTATTAAAAATGCCACTTTCAAACCTATACCTTCATGTCAGTATCAGAACATCATTTTCTTTCCCTCAAATTTACCTGTTATCTATATTTCAATTTCACATTATTATTTATATATTATACTGATTGACTCTTTTATTTCCCTTGGGTACTGTACAATATCAACCTTTCAGCATGAAACAACTGTGATTTTAGTTTTGTTAACTAATAATCAGGAGAAAAAATATATATAGAAACATAATACTAATCAGAAATATACATATATATTTTTATATATATTTCTGATTAGTATTTATCAATCTAAAATCATATTTTACACACACACATACTCCCTCCTCCCCTACATATATTTTCCATCTATAGCAGTATTTTTTTTTTCTGGATAGACATTGAGACTTTATTTTATTGTCAATATAGTAGTTTTCTTTCTTTTTTTTTTAAATTATACTTTTAAGTTCTGGGATACATGTGCAGAACGTGCAGGTTTTTTACATAGTTATATACGTGCCATGGTGGCTTGTAGCAACCATCAATCTGTCATCTAATGCTATCCTTCCCCTAGACCCCCAACCCCCTGACAGGCCCTGGTGTGTGATGTTCCCCTCCCTGTGTCCATGTGTTCTCATTGTTCAACTCCCACTTATGAGTGAGAACATGTGGTGTTTGGTTTTCTGTTCCTGTGTTAGTTTGCTGAGAATGATGGTTTCCAGCTTCATCCATGTCTCAGCAAAGGACAGGAACTTATCTTTTTTTTATGGCTGCATAGTGTTCCATGGTGTATATGTGCCACATTTTCTTTATCCAGTCTATCATTGATGGGTATTTGGGTTGGTTCCAAGTCTTTATAGCAGTCTTTTTGAGGGTCAGACTTGTTCTTTAGCTTGGTAATTTCTTTTGTATCTTGGAGTAATTTTACTTTGGTCACTCTCTAAGCTACAGCTCTGATTAATTTTCCCATTGCTTGGCTCCAGTGTTGGTTTCTTTCAGAGCAATAGTTTCTGAAAATAACAACTATTCTGAAGAGTAGTTGAAGAACCACAGAGAGCCTATCAGTATTAGGGGAAGTTATAAGGTTGTTGTTATTACTCTAAGTCAGGAGTCAGCAAACATTTTTGTGAAATGCCCGATAGTAAATATTTTTTATTTTGCAGGCCAAATGGTCTTTGTTGCAACTACTCAGCTCTGCCCTTGTAACAAAAAAGTAGCCATAAACACTAAGTAAATGAATGGGCACAGCTTTGTTCTGATAAAACTTTATTTACACTTACCCCTGCTCTAAGTGAACAGCAGAAAGAGATTCTCTCCCTTGAGCATGCGCTTTGTCTGTGTTTCTTCTTTTTGTCTTCATATCACCGTCTTTCCTCGACATTTGTCTTTATTCCTTTTTCATCATAACTTCCCTGTTTCTCACTTTCTTTTCCACATCTTGGTCCTTTCTTGTCACTTGCTGCATGACATGTCCTCCAGGATGCCTGGCAGGTCCTCCTAGTCTCATGGGATGACATCAGAAAGGAAACCTCACTCCTCCTTGGGGCCACTTGTGACAGAGAGTTTCCTGGGATGACTGGATTGCATGTCTGGCCACTTCTTAAGTACACCTAACTCTTTGTGGGTAGCTTAAGCTATGCTTTAGTTTATCAGCTGCATCATTCCTCTGGCTTCCTGGGACCTGCATCTCTGAGGGGACTAAGGGGGGTCTTTCCTTTAAAATGCCAGTGGAGACTGAGGCGTATTTGAGTGTTCTTTAGTTTGCTGAGTTCTCCCATCTCTTCCGAGTAGGTGAAGGCTGACAGGGAACAAGAGTGTGGCGTCTGTAAGGGCAACTTCCTGAGGATCTGTAGGAAATGGACATGATTTTACCTCCTGGAGATTTCCTCATTCAGGCAGGTTTTTGGTCACCACATGCTTCCCCCAAAGACAGGATGAGAGTGATTGGGCTTTCACTGCAGCAGGAAAGATTAAGAGTAGAGGTCAGGAAGAACTTTGGGGCTGTCACAACTGTATATCAAGCAAGGCCAAGACCAGGGGATGTTTTGGCATTCCCTTGGAATTGTTAAAAGAAGAGGACAGATTATTTCCTGTCCTCACTCTAAACAGAAAATAGTGTGACAAAGGAAACAGCTTTCTGTTAGAAATTTCCTGTGTAGTATGGACTGAGGGCTGGGAATCAAGATTTGAGGCCCAAATATCTTCCACCAGCTTCCTCTATGCAGACCACTCTTCAGGGTGCCGGCTGCTCACTTCAGCAGGGGAGACAGCCACCCTTCCACGATCTGAGTGATGCTGATATTCTTCTGGCTTCAGAATTCTCTATTCCTTTCTTTTTCTCACTGCTGTGTCTTTTCCTCAGCTTTTTAGCTGTGCTCAGCTGCTCCATTTTGAAAACAACAGAAAAAAATAAACATTTGGAAACTTGACCATCCTGTCTACCTACTGTCTTCTTTTCTTTTTCACTGCCCACTGCCCACACTTCATGAAGAGATGATTCCTCTTTGCTGCTTCCATCCCCTCACCTGACACTGGCCCCTGTCCTGCCTGTGGTATGGTTCTATCCTCTGCTTTGCTCCCTCACCACACACTGTCTCCTATAACCTAGTTATATGCTCCTCTTTCTCTACCGAAGCTCACTTAAAACCTGTCACTTACCCAAGTTCTCCATGTCTTAATCCTCTCTGCCCCTCACTTCCCTGTGGCATCTGACATGTTTGACCCCTGTCTCCTTCCTGACACCCTCTCCCCTAGTCTACATGGCCAACATATTCCTGTGACTTGTCTCTCTGGCCTATTGCTTCTTTCTATCATTGGCTTCACTTCCCCACTTTGCCTGGGGAGGCCAGTTGGCAAGCTGTTGTAGAAATTCAAGACCATAGAGCTGAAGGCTGGGCTAGGATGGCATTAGAGGGAAAAGAGAGCGATGGATGGTCTTTCAAAGGAAAACATAGGGTTAATGATAGCATGGATGCAGGAAGTAGAGGAAGGGGAGGAACCCCACAAGTCTCTCAGATTCTAGTCTGTGAAGTTAGAATAAAGAACTCAGAAAAGGTGGAAAAGGTGCTGGTTCTAAGGCACATTTCATTTGAGTAGAAAGCAGGACATACAGATAGGTAATTTCATCCAAAGAGGAAAGTTAATGGAAGTGGATAGAAAATCTTTTATCTCATTCATTCTTGGTGCTTCAACCAGCTCCTAACTCCTTAATCAATATTCCCAGCTGCCAAGCCCTCTCTTAGCTGCTCTGCCAATTGGACATCACCATAGTAATTGGACATTACTAATTGCTGATTGGACATTACCACCTGGATGCCCATCATCACTTCAGATTCCTAACATAGGCGAGGAAATGTGTGCGATAGGGAAACAGCATGGGAACCAGCCTAGGACTCATGAATTCTGGGGTCTGCTGTGGGACTTTGGGCAAGTCACTTTATTCTCTACTTTTCAGTCTTCTCATTGTTGAAATGAGGGGTTCGATTAAGTAATATCTTAATCTCTTTCCCCATCTTTCCCCAGATTGTTTTCTTCTCTCTAGAGGAAGAATTTCTCCTCCAGAAGCCAATTTTCCTATTGGTTATGCCATCGTTCTCTCTCAGTTACCTAGTGTAGCCTAGGAGGCTTCTTGGACTCCTGCTCCCCTCCGCTCCCTCTTTCCTGTCCACACCTGCTTCTCTCCATATATAAGGCATCAACACATGCTATTATGTTTCCTTTCTCATTGCCTTCCACAGCTTTCCATTTCAGTCACAGCCACAGCTTCACTGAAGTACTTCTACACTATTCTACGGACTCCGAACTCCTTCTTCCAGTCTTCTAGTCTCATCTACCTTCCGAAAACACTTCTTCCATCTTGTCCTGTCCTGTCCCTTCCTTCCTTTAAATCTCTGAGCAGGGGTGGAGGAAAGGGGATCTGTGTCAAGATGCCTTGGGAGCTTTTTCTAAATACGTAGACCTGAACATAGCTCTTCCTTCCTCCACTCTGGCATTCTTATGCATCATGTGAAAAAGTTTCTCCAGGTGATGCTTTTCTCCCTGTCTCTCTCTCACACATCGTTGTAAAGAATCCACATTATTAAAATTTAAATATTTTATAGACTATGAAGGTCCCCTCAAAATAACTGGTATTTCCTTGTAAGCATGTGTAGCTTTATCTCATTTACTTAAAAATTTGCTTTTTAAAACAGTTTTATTGTGGTATAATTGACATTTGACAAATTACATGTATTTAAAGTGTGCAATTTGATCAGTTTTGACATAAGCATACAGCCATAAAACCATCACTGCAGTCAAGAACATATCCATCACCTCCAAAAGTTACGCTGTTCCCATTTATAACTCCCTTCTCTTTCCCCTCAGCTCCCAGTCCCTGACTCTGGTCATCTCCAGACAATCACCGATCGCTTTCTGTCAGTATGGGTTACTTTGCATTTCCTAGATTTTTTTTTTTTTTTTTTTTTTTTTTTTGAGACGGAGTCTCGCTCTGTCGCCCAGGCTGGAGTGCAGTGGCCGGATCTCAGCTCACTGCAAGCTCCGCCTCCCGGGTCTACGCCATTCTCCTGCCTCAGCCTCCCGAGTAGCTGGGACTACAGGCGCCCGCCACCTCGCCCGGCTAGTTTTTTGTATTTTTTAGTAGAGACGGGGTTTCACCATGTTAGCCAGGATGGTCTGGATCTCCTGACCTCGTGATCCGCCCGTCTCGGCCTCCCAAAGTGCTGGGATTACAGGCTTGAGCCACCGCGCCCGGCCTGCATTTCCTAGAATTTTATAAAAATTGAATCACCTAGAATATACTCTTTGTTGTCTGACCTCTTTCACTCTCCATAATTATTCTGAGATTCATCCAAGTCCTGCGTAGTATTCCATTATATAGATATAGCATAATTTGTTTATCTGATTGCTTGTTGATGGATTTTTGGATCACTTCCTGGTGTTGGCTAACATAAATGAAGCTGCTATGAACTTTTTTTTTTTTTTGAGACAGAGTCTCGCTCTGTCACCCAGACTGGAGGGCAGTGGTGCGATCTCTGCTTACTGCAAGCACTGCCTCCTGGGTTCACGCCATTGTCCTGCCTCAGCCTCCCAAGTAGCTGGGACTACAGGTGTGTGTCACCACACCGGGCTAATTTTTGTATTTTTAGTAGAGACGGGGTTTCACCACATTGGCCAGGCTGGTCTCGATCTCCTGACTTTGTGATCCACCCGCTTCTGTCTCCCAAAGTGTTGGGATTACAGGCGTGGACCACCGCGCCTGGCTGCTGTGAACATTTGTGTGCAAATCTTTACATGGATATATGCTTTTATTTTTCTTGGGTAAATACCAAGAGTGGAATGATTGTGTCACATGGTAAGTATATGTCTACCTAGTTAAGAAACTGCCAAACTGTTTTTTGAAGTAATTGTACCATTTTACATTCGAAGTGTAAGAGAGTTCCATTTTTGCATCCTCTCCTGATCCTCACCAGCCCTTAATATGTTTGGGCATTTTAATTTTAGACATTCCAATAAATAATGGCATCTCATTGAGCTTTTAGTTTGCATTTTCCTCATGACTAATGGTATTGAGCATTATCTCAAATGCTTATTGCTGTCTGTATATCTGCTAAAGTGCATGTCTAGTCAAATCTTTTGCCTAATTTTAAAAATCGGGTTGTTTGTTTTCTTATCATGAAGGTCTGAGAGTTCTTTATATATTCTGGACACAGAGGGATGGCAGTGTGAGACGGACTTGGCCCATCATTGTTGGTTTGGAGATGGAGGAAGCGCGACACAAGCTAAAAAATGCAGGTGTCCTCTAAAAGCTAGATAAAGTAAAGAAGTAGATTCTCCCCTAGATCCTCCAGAAATGAAACATCCCTGCTAACATCTTGATTTTAGCCCAGTGGGACTCATTTCAGACATCTGACTTCTAGAACTGTAAGGTAATAAAATCGTGTGGTTTTAAGCTACAAAGTTTGTGGTAAATTTTTATAGCAGTCACAGAAAACTAATACAGATTTTTCAATTGTTCAAGAACCATTTGCAAAGATTACGATTTTTATACTGAATTCCCTTTGATTTATTTTTATTTTTGAAAATCAACAGTAGCAATTGATGATATACCTATGGGTCTGTTTCTGGACCCCATTCTATTCCATCACTTTATTTGTCTATCTTTACACCAATACCACATTGTCTGGATTACTATAACCTCATAAATGTCTTGAAATTGGGTAGTGTAAGTCCTCCAACTCTCTTCTTTTTAGTTGTTTTGGCTTTTCTAGGTTCTGTTCATCAAATCAATTTATAAATTTCTACAAAAAAACCCTACTGGGATTTCACTGAATCTACATATTAGTTTGGGAAAAATTAATGTCCTAAGGATTTCGAGTCTTTGCAAAATTCCATGACGCAGTATTTCTCTCCATTTACTTAGATCTTCTTTAATTTCCTCCAGCAATGTATTTTATCTTTGAGTGTATGGGTCTTATATATTTTAAAAATTAGGCTAAGGCTTCAAATTTTGTATTTCCATGCTACCATAGTGATGTTTTAAAATTTCAAGTTCTAAATCTTCATCGTTAGGTTATAGAAATGCAATTTAATTTTTATATTGGTCTTATGCCCTGAAATCTGGCTATACTCATTATTAGATCTACTAGTTTTAAAAAATATATTTCATAGAATTTTCTAAATAGCAATCATATCATCTTTGATTACAGACAGTTTTACCTCTTCCTCTTCAATCTGGGTGCCTTTAATTTCTTTTTCTTATTGCACTGTACATCCAGTCCATTGAATAGGGGTAGGAGTAGACATCTTGCCGTCTTCTGATCTTAGGGAAAAGCTTGCTGTTAACTATAGACTTTTGGTAGATGCCCTTTATTAAGAGAGCCCCTTCTATTCCTAGTTTGCTGAGAGTTTTGTTCAGAAATGGATATTGGATTTTGTCAAATTATTTTCCTGCATCTACTTAGATGATTACATGGTATTGCTTTTTTAAATTTTAATTTAATTTTATTTTTTGAGACAGGATCTGACTCTCATGCCACCAGGCCCGACTACTTTTTGTATTTTTTGTAGAGATGGGTTATGCCATGTCTCCCAGGCTGGTCTCAATCTCCTGGGATCAAGTGATTTGCCCACCTTGGTCTCCCAAAGTGCTAGGATTACAGGCATAAGCCACCACGCTCTGACTGGTATTGCTTTTTAAATATGGTATATTGGTTTCCTAGGGCTGCTGTAACAAAGTAGTGTAAACTGGGTAGCTTAAAATAATAGAAATTTATTCTGTCACAGTTCTAGAGAGAAGAAGTCTGAAATCAAGTGTTAGAATGGCCGTGCTCCTTCTGAGACTCCGGGTAGAATCTTTCTTTGCCTCTTCCTAGCTTCTGGTGGTGGCTGTCAGTTCTTGGTATTCTTTGCTGCTGCGTCACTGCAATCTCTGCCTCTGCTATTACATGGCATTTTTCCTTATGTGTCTCTGTCTTCTCTGTCTTCATATGGAGTTTTTTGTTTTTTTTCTTCTTATGGGGACACCAGTCATATTGGATTAGGGTCCATCCTAGTGACCACATCCAAACTTGATTATATCTGCAAACACCTTGTTTCCAAATAAGGCCATTTTCACAGCTACCAGGGGTTAGGACTTTAACATACCTTTTTTGGGAAATACAATTCAACCCATAACATGTAAGTTACATTGAATAGTTTTCCAAATGTTAGACCAACCTTGTATATGTGGGATAAACCCACTTGGTCATGACATACTATCCTTTTTATATATTGTGGATTTTATTTGCTAAAATTTTATTTAAAATTTTATTCCTAATAAATATTCCTAAGGAAGTAGTCTACATTTTTTTTTCTTATATGGCCTTTGTTTAGTTTTGGCATCAGAATAATGCTGGCCTCATAGAAGTAGTTGGGAAATATTTCCTCCTTTCCACTTTTCTGGAAGAGTTTTTGTGGAATTGATATTATTTCTTCCTTAAATGTTTCATAAATTTACCAAAAAAGCCATATGAATCTTGAGTTGTTTTGTGTGTGGGGGTGTGTGGGGAAAGCTTTTAAGCTACAAATTTAATTTCTTTAGTAGATAAATAGCTATTTAAGTTAGCAATTTCTCCTTGAGTGAACTTTAGTAGTTTGTGTCCATCTTATGAAAGTTGTCAAATTTGTTGGCATCAAGTTGTTTATAATATTCCCTTATTATTATTTTCACATTTATAGAATTTGTAGTGATGTCACCTCTCTTGTTCCTGCTAGCAGTAATTTAAGATTTTTCTCTTATTTTCTGATCAGTCTGGGTGGAGGTTTCTTTATTTTATTGATCTTCTCAAAGAACCCACTTCAGTTTCATTGATTTTTTTCTTTTGTTTTCCTGCTATTTTATTGCCTTCTGCTCTGATCTTTTTTATTTCTGTTCTTCCACTTTGATTTCACTTGCTCTTACAGTAGAATAGGAGCTTATTGATGGGAGATCTTTATTTTCAAAATAGGTGTTTAGCACTATAAATGTCTTTCTGCTTTAGCTGCATCCCACAGATTTAGACTGCCTTAGCTGCATCCCACAGATTTTTATGTAATGTGTTTTCATTTTTATTCACTTTGAGATTCTTTCTAATATCCCCCTTTGAATTCTTTTTTTGGTGGGGGCCGGCAGGGGACAAAATCTCACTGTGTCGCCCAGGCTAAAGTGCAGTGGCACAATCTTGGTTCACTGCAACCTCTGCTTCCTGGGTTCAAGTGATTCTCATGCCTCAACCACTAGAGTAGCTGGGATTACAGGCATGCGCTACCATGCCCAACTAATTTTTGTATTTTTAGTAGAGATGGGTTTCGCCATGTTGGTCAGTCTGGTCTCAAACTCCTGGCCTCAAGTGATCCCCTGGCCTCAGCCTTCCAAAGTGTTGGAATTACAGGCATGCCCCATGGTGCCCAGCCCATCCTTTGAATTCTTAGTAGCTCATGTGTTATTTAGAAGTATGTTATTTACTTTCCAAATATTTGGGAGGTTTTTCTGGATTCTTTTTGTTATTGATTTCTAGTTTAATTCTACTGTGGTCAGACAACATACTCTGTATGATTTTTTTAAAAAAAACCAACTTAGGTATAATTTATATACCACTTTGCATGATTTTAATCCTTTTAAATTTATTGAGATTTGTTTTATGGCTTAGCGTATGGTTTATCTTGACAAATGCTACCTGTGCATTTGAAGAATGTGTATCTGCTGTTATAAAGTGGAATATTCTATAAATGTCAATTAGGTTAGGTTGGTTGATAGCATTGTTCAAGTCTTCCATATCTTTACTGATGATCTGTCTCCTTATTCTATTAATTACTGCATTTTACAGATAATTAATTGTCTGACTATAATTATACATTTTTATATTTCTCCTTGCAGTCCTATCAGTTTTGCTTCAGTTACTTTGAAGCTGTCTTATTAGATGCAAACACTCTTAGGATTGTTATGTCTACTTGATGAATTGAAATGTCCCTCTTTATCCCTGGTAATATTCTTTGCTCTGAAGTCTTCTTTGATATTAATATAGCCATGAACATTTAACACTTAAATAGAAATTGCCAAATTTCCTCTCAAAAAGTTTGTCATTACATAAGGTGTTCCCCCATTCTTGTCTGTATCTTGAGATTTTGATATGACCCTTCCTCTAAAAATGTAATGTTTCTTCTGAATTGGGATGAGCTAATGCCTTGCCAGGCCACTGATTCTTTAGCTGCACAATGGTAGCAATTAATTAATAGCAGCTCTGAAATCACATATGTGTGTGCAGGGGTAGGGGAGCAGACCAGGGGTTAGGCACAGGATTAAGGGGAAGAAAGATTTTGAAAAGACGAATGAGAAGTATTTTCATTGTCAGAAAAGGCATAGGCAAAGGGGCATCTGAAGCCAGTTCAAAATACTAGGGCCAGATGAATTAGATCTCAGGGCAGTGAACTTGTGATGTCAGAGTCACTACAGAGGTCTGATAGATCTCTCCAACTCAAGGTTGGAGACAGATCTGATAGGTGTATCCAAGGTTGGAAACAGGTACTTTTTTTTAATGGGTGAAAAAAAAAAGTAGCCTATTTGTGTCAGTGAAGAACGTGATGAGTACCGGGAGCCAGAAAGTGTTCACTAAAAACTAATTTAATTCATTTTTTTTTTTTTTTTTTGAGACGGAGTCTCGCTCTGTCGCCCAGGCTGGAGTGCAGTGGCCGGATCTCGCTCACTGCAAGCTCCGCCTCCCGGGTTCACGCCATTCTCCTGCCTCAGCCTCCCGAGCAGCTGGGACTACAGGCGCCCGCCACCTCGCCCGGCTAGTTTTTTTGTATTTTTTAGTAGAGACAGGGTTTCACCGGGTTAGCAAGGATGGTCTCGATCTCCTGACCTCATGATCCGCCCGTCTCGGCCTCCCAAAGTGCTGGGATTACAGGCTTGAGCCACCGCGCCTGGCCATTTAATTCGTTTTATTTGCTGCTAGGGTTACCCAGTTGGTGGATCTGCATAGGCCCCAGTTGCCTTGGCCCCCAGAGAGAGGTGGAACCAAATAGGTTACTAGAGACAAACAGTTCCAGGAGATTCTGTCTGATGGGTTGCAGTCATCAACTTCAGACAAGTACCTGGTTTTCCTATTAGGCGTGTTTTAACTCATTAGGTCAGGCCACCACTTCTCCATCTGTCTGGATGAGGCAACAGCAAACAGCGCTCAGCAGACTTTATTAAGTACTCAGGTCTTAAAGACCTTCTGTTTGGTGGGCTCTGCAGTCACTAGAACCACAAACACACTACTGGATAATTATTGTTTAATTATTACTTAAAAACTGATGGGCACAATACAATCACCACATTAATTACCCCATACAGCATCTGTTTTCTTTTTTGCAGTCATCCCCACTCCTCCCCAGCCCCTCTCCCCACTTTAATTGAAATTCAGCTTGCTGTAACACCTCCTTTCTCCTGGCCAACTGGATCTCTCCATTCACATGAGGGAGAAGAACAAAACCGAGAAGGCCCCAGGGATTAGAGAGTTTTGACAGCTGTCCAAGAGGAGCACGGAGATAGGGCCAAGTACGGAGGCAGGACAGAGACAAACGAGGGACAAGAGAGTGACGGAGGGAGGGAGAGATAGGCAGGGAAACATCACAGGAGCATTAAACTGGACAAAGAGTCACAGAGACAGGCGGAGATGTTTAAAGGGGCGCTGAAAAGGGGAAAAGGACGAGAAAAGACAAAAAGGAGAGAAATTGTGGCGAGCTGGTGAGGAAAATGTGAGAGGCTCAGGAGGGCAGGGAGACAGAAGAGAGTTCGTCAGGAAGGAGGGGAAGAAAGGCCGGCCTCTAGGGACAGGTCAGTCCAGCTTGGGGACCGATCTGAAGATCCGGAGAAGGCGGGCGGGCAGCCTGGTGTTCCCCTCACACACCTGGGAGTGGAGTGGGCGGAGGAGGTGGCCGCTGGGCCGGGTGGAGCACTGGCGTCGGGAGCGGAGAAGCAGAGCGCGCAGCGCCCGGGCCGCAGAGCCCCTGGACTAGGCTGGCTTGCGCCCTGCAGCCCCGGGCTCGCCCGGCGGCCCCGCCCCCTCCTCGGCCCGGGCTTTTCCTGCCGAGCTCAGGAAGCCGGCCTAGCACAGCCTCGAACAATAGCTCGGGACTCAGGCTTCGCTCCCTGGGAGGCCGGCGCAGGGAAGCTGGGACAGGGGGCGTCGGCGCCGCCGGGGGCCCGCAGCGAGCCCTCGGCCCGGGCTGGAGCTTCAGTTCAGCTCGGCGCTCCAGGGGTCATTGTTGGCGGCGACTGAGGGAGCGGGAGCCGGGGGAGGAGCTGGGGAGGCGGCGGCTGCGGCGGGAGCCAGAGGGGGAGCCAGAGAGCGAGCGAGCGAAGGAGGGAGGTAGCGAGTGAGCGAGTGAGCGAGGGAGGGAGGAGGTAGAGAGACAGGGAGGGTGGGAGGGAGGAGGAAAAATAAAGAGGAGAGAGCGGAGCAGGGCTGAACAATAGAGACAGGCAGACAGGCGAGCAGGAGAGCCAGCTGCCGCTGCTGGGGGACAGCGGGCACCCAGGCAGCCCGCGCCCCGGCCTCGGTTCCCGGCCCTAGCCAGACAGCAGGCGGCCAGCGCCCTGGGGAAGGGGTACCATGGGGGAGCTGGCGGCAGGCACCCCTAGCCCGCCGCGCGCCTCCGCTTGAGGGAGGCTCGGCGTTCTCTGCCCCTGCCCCACCGCCCAGCGCCCGCCCTCGAAGCCCCCCTGGCCGCCAGCTCTGCGGCCGCGGCCGCTGCGCCCCGCGCCCTCCGCCCATCGGGCGCCTAGCAGCCCTCGGCCCCAGGCTTCTCTGGCCCCCGGCTGCCCTCAGACGCCCTCCCACAGTCATGAACCCCCCTGAGGGAGCAGCGGAGGAAGGAGGAGCAGCCGACTCGGACGTGGACGCCTTTTTCCGGACAGGTAAGCTGGGCAGGGCGCGGGGGGCCGGGGCTGAAGGCTGCTGCCTCGGACGCGGCGTCTTGGACAAGTTTGGGGAAGGAGGGCTGTTGCTGCCGCGTGCGTGTTGGGGGCCAGTGCCCCCTCGGCGTCGGGGCGGGAGTTGCCGAGATTCTGGTTGTTATGGCAGTGCTGGCTGCGTTTGGGGAGGGCGTGGGGGCTGGGAACTCCGCGCCCCTCCGCCTTCATCCCAGTTGCGGGAGTCCGTGTTGGGGAGGCGGGAGGCGGTCCCCTCGGGCCGCCTTCTCCCGGAGCGCGGGGATGGGCGGTGTTGGCTCACTTTGCAGCGCGCCGCTCCGGCTACCGGCGTCCCGGCCCCTCCCTTGGCTCCCCCTCCCCCGTGCCTGTCAGCGGGGCTCCCGGCGGCAGCCCTGGGCCGGCACCCCTCCTCGCCGTCGGGGGCCCGGGGCCCTGATGTGCACAGAGGGGCGGCGGGGACCCGGAGCCGCGCCGGCTGCAGACTGACAGGAGCGGGGCGGACGACATGGGTCTCGCCTGGTGCGTGTGGGGAGCCGGCCCCTCTCACTTGAGAGGCAGACCCGGCTGGGAGGGCGGTGGGCGCCTCGGACCTCCCCCTTGTCCTCCTCTTCAGTTCTGGGAACGGAGGAGCTATTCATAAGAATTACTCATTCCTGGAAGTGTGAGTTAGCGTCCCTCTCATACACACCCACTAAGTCTCTGCTTGCTGTGAGGTGTAGAGCCCTGAGATGTCTTTCTAGATCTTTGCGCCCCTGCCACCGTCCATGTCCCGGGTCCATTGCTCCTCCTGCTCCCTGGCTACACAGTCCCTCCCGGGAACCGGCACTGACCATCCTCGTTTTCCACCACCTGTGACCCTGTTTCTCTGATGGCCAGGGATTCCCCATCTCCCTGTACCTGTGGCTTCCACTAGCTTCTGTGTGTAGCTCCCCATGTCCCCACATGTCTGAAACCATTTTGTCTGGAATCTTTGTCCCAAAGAGTCCAGTAAGTTACCGGGGTCCCATGCATCTGCTCTCCCTTTTGGAAAGTTGGATTAGAGGACATGAACTGGTGGGGGTCAGGGGTCAGGTTAGCTCTGGAGGGTCTCTGCACATCCATCTGTTTCCTAACCCTGTTACCTTGCCCTGGAGGTCATCTCTAGGGAAGGGGGTGGGGTGCTTTGTGGGGGAGACTTGTGGCTTTGGAAGTCAAGACTTGATTGGCTCATATGTTCATTCTCTAGTTGATGTGCAGAGGAAAAAGCTGGATGACAGGAGCTGCTGCCAGGGTCTGGGGAAATCAGAGGGAGCCCCTGTCATTCTATTCTGCTTCCTAGGTCTAAGCCTACCTTCCTTCTCTTCCTCCTTCCTTCCCTTCTTCCTCTTCCTGAGACATGGATTATATTTTCTCTCTCTTCTTTCTTCTCTCTCATACACAAACAGCCCAGCACCCAAAAGCATGAATTCTAAAGAGGTGGAATATAGGGACAAGGTTCTGGGGGCTAAGTGATATCCAGAAATACTCATTATGAGGACGAGGAAGGGAGATATGGGAACTCATAACTGGGGCTAGAAACAAATTGACCAGTCAATCAAAAACCCAGCTGATCCCTCTTGCCTCCCAACTGGGGCAAAAGTCTGCATTTTCTTAGCTCTAGGGGAAAAATCTTGAAGTGTGAGCCTTTCCACCTTCCCTTTCAGGACCCCACTTTTACCTTTTGGTGTCCACTCCTCTTTCCCCTTTGTATCATCCAAACACTAGGTCCTGTTCATTTTCTGTTCCAGGCACCTGTAGCAGAGCTCAGTTCCTGGAGGCTTATTTCTGACAATAAATTCACACAGTGTTAATGGTGTTAATGGCCAATAATAGTCCAATGTGTAACTTTTCCCAGGGCCTTTCAAAACACAACGTATGGCACACATTATCCAACCCTGGCTCAAATCACAAAATAAATAGCAGACTCGGGTCAGTCTCCTGTGGGACTCCTATGTTGGGGATATTCTCCCTCCTCCTTGGGCAGCCCAGTGGCTGAGCTAAGTCTGATGTGCACTTAGTATCAGAGAAAGGTTAAGTCCTTGGTGCATAAGGCTGGAAATGACTGATGACCTGTAACATGTTGCAAGAGGGGGTGGGTCAAGGACTACACCCACCATGTGTGGCCCTCTATGCTTGGCTCACTGACTCTCACCACACTTCTGGTCTCTAGCCTAGGCTCTTGCTGGGGATTCGTCTTTTTTTGTTGTTAATTTTTATTTTAGGTTCAGGGGTAGAAGTGCAGGTTATATAGGTAAACTATGTGTCACAGGGGTTTGGTATACAGATTATTTCATTACCTCAGTAATAAGCATAGTACCTGACAAGTATTTTTTCTGATTTTCTCTGTCCTCTCACCCTCCACCCTCAAGTAGGCTCCTGTGTTTGTTATTCCTCTCTTTGTGTCCATGTGTTTTCACTGTTTAGCTCCCACTTATAAGTGAGAACATGCAGTATTTGGTTTTCTGTTCCTGTGTTAGTTTGCTTAGGATAACGGCCCCCACCTCCATCCATGTTGCTGCAAAGGGCAAGATCTTATTCTTTTTTTATGGCTGCATAGTATTCCATGGTGTACATGTACCACATTTTGTTTATCTAGTCTGCCGTTAATGGGCATTTAGGTTGATTCCATGTCTTTGCTATTGTGAACAGTGCTGCAATAAACATATGCGTTGGTGGAGAGTCTTAAGCTTAGAAAAGCCATATTTCTAAACCTCCCTTCTGATTCCCCATCTCTATGGAATATAGCACTGTACCTGACAGGCTGGATAGATTATAAATGTATTCAATTGAACATCTGAGAAACCTTCAAACAAATTTTCAAAGTCCCTAGCACCAGGGTTACCCCTTTCTTTCTGATGGAAAATTTTGTATGCACAAGGACCGAACTGGAAATTGCTTTGTCAAAATTCTGGCGTACTGTGCTTCTAATTAGGCGTATTTCGAATTATTCTGTCATTTTGGTTCCTTACTTGTCCTCTCTTGATTATTTTGGTATTTCAATCCCTTGACCAATTGGTTAGGCTAGATTCCCTAAATCTCACTTCCCTGTGTGCACATGGACACAGACACCCCACCCTACCCAGCCTACTATTCTAGATTGGTAGACTCCAGATTGTCTTCCTGGGAATTCTCTGTGCCAAGCCTGAGAAAGTGCGTTACAATAATTTTATTGATCATACTTAGGAGGCAGAGGAAGGGAGATATGGGAACTGATAACTGGGACCAGAAACCAATTGACCAGCCAATCAAAAATAATTATTCGGTTCTCACTAGAGCCTTCTGCTGTCCAGGGTGCTGTGGAACACAAAAGAAATATTTGAAGTGGTCTGTGTTCTCAAATTTTGAAGAAGATTGACAATTACTGTTCAATTAAAGATTAATTGCTAACCATTGTGGTGCTACAAGTTAAAAAGTTGGCAGAACTACAGAGGAGGTGGAGCCTAGGGTGGTCCTTCAAGGGTGAGTGGAGAACGGGCAGTGGCACATGGGAGTTTGGGCATTGAAGAGCCTGGGCTGACACAGAGGAAGATGTAGGTTAGTGAGGAGTGGGAAACAGGATTGGAGAAGTGGGGCAGGGTCAAATAGGGAGAGTCTTGAAAGCACAAGAGTGGAGACTGGATTTGATTCAGAGGCAGTAGGGAGTCATTATGGATTCTTGAGCAATGACACATCATGAAGAAAGTGTTTGGAAAGGTTAATCTGGGGTAATATGATTGAATAAGTGGACAAAAGTAGGGTAGAATCTAGGGAGATGCAGAAGTGATCCGGAGCTGAGGGGGAGGAGCCTTGGTCTGGGTTGGTGGCAGAAAGGATGGGGAGTCAGGGATGACCTCGAGACACATTTTTAGAGGTATGAATGTGGGGACTTGTTGATAATCTACTGATGGGGGAGAGGAAAATGAAGCCCATGAGGAAACTGAAGTATGTGGGTTGAGGAGCCCAGAGGACTGACAGTGTCTGACTGATGGACAGGTGTGGGCTGGTTGAAGACAGGAACTGGTTTTGCAGGGCAGATAATGATGTTAGCTTTGGACATGAAGCATGGGGGGCGACTCAGGGAAATCCAGGTGGAGCTGTTTTGTCAGCAGTTGGAAATGTGAGACCCAAGACAGGAGCATGGCTGGAGGCTAGGGCTGTTGATGTTGATTTGGAAGGTTGGATGCAGCTGAAGCTTTGTGAATGCATCTGCTCTCAGAGGGAAGGAGTAGAGGAAGAAAGGGAAGGGCGAAAGTTAGATTTTGGGGTAGAAATTCTTATTGCAGAAGTGGCAGCAGAGGAGACTTGATCCTGGAGACCCCAGGGAGTCAGTGTGGGCTCTGATGTGATGACAGGCTGCAGACAGGTTGAGCGGGAGGAGTGCTGGGGCATGGTGAAAGAAAGACCCTGCGCGCTCCAGGAGCAGAGGATTAGAAGAGGTGTTCAGAGGAGGGATTTGCGGTGGTGAGTGGGAATCAGCTACTTGCAGAGTTTATCAGTGAAAGGAAAAAGAGGTATGTGCTTAGCCAGAAGGGACATTAGTATCTAGAAAAGGAATTTTTGTTTTTTGTTAGAGTCACAGCAGGTTTGGAGGTGGCAGGGAGAAAATGTGTGGAGATAAAAAAACTGAGGAGGCTAGAACGAGTGTAGAGTTTGATACCTGAAGAAATGAGATAAGAATCGGTTCCCTAACAAAAGTAAGAGCTTAGCTTTGGTGAGCAGCAGAAAAACCTTTTTCTTTAAGGTGCAAAGGAAAAAAGTAAGAAGATAAATGAAAAGAGAGTGATGTGGAGATATTTTCTACCTCTGTCCTTCTGTTGAGCTTTGCTTCTGTGAATCTAGACATTTTCAGTTGAAGTGTTTGTGGTTACTTGGGCTTCGGCCAATCTCAAACTCAACTCTGTCTTTCCAGCTTTCCAAACTAGCTCTTCCTCTTGACTTTCTTAATTCTATAAGTGACATCTTCACTCTTCCAGTCATGGTATTTAAAACCTTGGTATTGTCTGTGAGGAATCTCTCTCCTCCACAAACCCTGTTGGATTATCTTTCATAGTTAGCCCTTGTTCATCCACAGGGCATGACCCCAGGACAGGCCCCATATGCCCCCCATGGACTTCTTTCCTGGCCCTCATTCTCATCCCTCGGAAGCTGTTCCCTTAGCCCCACTCTAAGTTGGACCTGCAGACACTTTACACTTCCTAAAGCACTACTTTCATCACACCACTGCTTGCTGCTTGGACCTTCAGTGAACCCCTAGTGCCTTCAGGGTCAAGTGTCGACCTCACAGCGCAGCTCCAGCCAGGCTGCTCTCCACACACTGCCCAAGGGCTCTTGAATTCACAGTCTCCTTGGATCAACCACCCCAGCACCCTCCAAATCCAACACAGTCTTTAAGACTTGAGCCCTACCTCCTTCTGGGAGCTTTCACAGCTCACGATGACAGCCCTTTGAATTACTCACTGTCTGTACTCATTTTCTCACTTCATCGGTATTGTATTGTTATTTAGCCTTTTCATACATGAAGGCTTGTCTCCCCCATTGAAGTTATTTGTTCTTTGGAGGTAAGAAAAAGGATCTTTTTAAAACCTTGTGATTAATCAAAAAACGCCTCCTCACAATATAAAGCAAACTTGGCAAAATATAAGCAGCTATTGAATCTAAGTGATGGATGGTTTGTATTCTCTGTATGATTCCTTAAACTTTTTTCTTAAATAAGAACCCTATCACATCTAGATAGGGAAACTTAAACTGTTGTCATGTCCAGGTCATATAGAAGGGAGATTTTGGAATAACAATCTATGTTTGCACGCAATTCTTTGAGTAAATATCACCGCCCAGTCTGTACATTGCCAGGTACCTAAAAAGGGAGGAGTCTCTTACTTCCTGAGCTTGCTTTTGCAGCAAAGGAAAAACATCTTTTTTTTTTTTTTTAAGTTATGCTTGATGCTCCAGAGTGTAAACACGATGCTTAATTTAATGCTTATTGTCCCTTCTTGATCTCCTCCACTTTCACCCATTATGAACTGGGCTTTTGGTCACCCCATTTTTCAGGAGCCTTTGGGGGAGTATTGGGAAGACTTTGTGGTTCTGGAGAGGGAATGTTGTTAATATTTCTAATGCTATATTTTTTATAGGCTATTTCTACTATTAATATATTTTAGAACATATCAGTGACATCCAGGTCCACCTCTATAAGATTTGGCAAACTTTGCTTCATCCTTGTGCCACAAATCACCAATAACTTTATTACTGGTACATTCTGTCCCATCGTATTTGATAATCCCTTGAGGGATGAAAGGCGGTTTTAGAATAAACTGAAGCTACAGTAAGAAATTAGCTGATAAGTAAGAAAATCTTCCTGACTATAAATAAAATCAGTAAAACACTGTAACCGGTGAACTAGAGTTCTTCTTAGATGTTGGAATTGAACACTTTTTACTTTTCAAAGTTTTCTGTAGTTCTGGTATTTGATAGTTTACTGCTGGAGGTGGGCAGTTTGGTGTAGCCCAGTGGTTCTCAACAAGGGCAATACTCCCCTTCCCAACCCCCATCACAGAACATTTAGCAATGCCTGGAGACATTTTTTTGTGTGTGTGTCATAACCTGGGGAGGGTTTGCTACTGGCATCTAGTGGGTAGAGGTCAAGGGTGCTGCTAAGCATCTTACAATGCACAGGACAACAAATAATTATCCAGCTCCAAAATGTCAGTAATGCTGAGATGGAGAAACCCTGGTATAGCGAGAGGATGATAGGCTTTGGATGGAATAAGTTCAGCACTAACTAGGGGTAGGATCTTGCATTAATTATTTAGTATCTCTCATCCTCATCTTCTGCAAAATGGGACTGATAAAGCTTGTTTCACAGGTTGAGAGGATTAACTAGGAAAAAAAAAACATGTATGGAGCATCTAGCGGTCTCTGACACAGTAGAAGCACAAGAAATCCTAGTTATCCCTGTTGTTTCTGCTGTTTTAATTATTGAATATGATGGACAGAGGCTGAAGGTCTCTTGAAGGCGTGCTGGGCAGGGCTTTTGACATGGGATGTGAGAGGGTGCCAGAGAGGCAACATGATGCAGTGCAGGGAGCCTGTGTGTGGCATCAGAAGGCTAGGTTTTGGGCCTCGGCTCTCATTCATTCATTCATTAAATCATTTGTTTGAAAAATATTTATCAAGTGTTTACTATAGTCATGTACCACGCATGCTATGGGAGTATATAAAGCCATTAAAAACAGAATGTAGAACAGGAATGGAAATGGATATAAATATACACCCTCTGGGAGCACTTGGATATAAGGGGTTAAAAGGGGAGGAAAAAGTCTATGAAGGAGGCCGAGAAGGCCAGACAATAGAGCAGGAGGTAAACACTCCATTTTGCTCTCTACTTACATGAATAACTTGGGCAAATGACTTTAACATCTGTGTAAGATGAGGATAATAGCCCCCCTGCCCCGACCCTTCCCTTATAGAGCTGCTGAGAGACTCAAATAAGATACTGTATCTGAAAAGTCTTTATAAGTTGTACAGTGCTATCCAAAAATACGTAGATCTTTCCAAATTGAACATTCTGTTACTCTAGGTGCCTCTTCTGACAAGTATTGTCTTATTTAATCTGACTTCCATGGGACCTTTCCAGTCCAGGAAGATATGCAGTTATTCTCATTGTGGTTTCCCAAGGGGACTGGATGGGTCACCCTTTTACAGCAGGTCAGAGGACCCCTGTTTTCTCCTCCTCTGCATAAGTATAAGAATGCCAGTGCCCCAGTCCCTGTCCGGGTCGTGGGGCACGTGGCTTGATCCATCTGGAGAAGGTTCTTGGTTCTTACTTCTGCTGAGCCTCAGGTGTGCACAGAGAATCAGGCCCTTCCTGCCTTTTCTCTGTCTGCGTGCAGTTCAGACTCCTCCTGCCACTCCTTTGTGCATGAATGATTGGCAGCCAAAATAACTAGGAAATGACTGACAGCCACAGAGCTGTTGGATCAATAGAGCTGCTTGAAATTGTGTCTGCCTAGGAGAAAGGGAACAGAAAGAATCAAATGGGTGGACAGAGGAATTAATTCAGGGAGGTAAAGAAGAAACTGTAGGAGAATTAGCTTTCTCTCCTCCCCATCTGCCCCATCACATTATTAGAAGGGAGCTGGACACTAGCTAGGGAACATGGATGCAACAGATAAACAAGTATAAGTGAAAAGTGGCAGACACTCTGTACACTTAAGGGAGTGGCTACTTCTCCTTGATCTGGGACATATGATTGGTATGGTTTGGATAGGGAAGACAGAAAGTGTTGTGATCCCAGGTTAAAACAGCATTGAAAGGAGGTATGAATATTCATAGCATATTTAGGGGCAGTAAATGGTTCAGTTTATGTGACTCAGAGGAGACTGGTGGAGGATCAATGGGAGATGAGACTCAGGAGGTGGCAACCAGGTTGATTAGTTGATTGCTTTATCAAACATTTATTAGGCTCCTAGATCATGAAGGCGTTGAATGGAAAGCCAATGAATTTGGTCTTTCAGCAGTTGGCTCTGGGAAGCCACTAAAAATGACATGATCAGAAAGATAAATCTGGCAGCCCTGTGGACGGCCCATTGGAGTAGGGGAGGGACTGTTGGTTGGGGATGGGTTAGGAGATCACTGAGATAGAGTAGGAGGGTCTGAACTTGAGAAGCAGCAGCAGAAATGGAGAGGAGGGGATGGATATGAGTTACTTCAGGAAGTGGAGTCTATGGGACCTGGCATCTTGGATGTTGATGTGTCAAGAAAGAGGTAGGAACCCAAGATTACTCCAAAGTTTAGAGTTTGAGTGACTAGGAGAACAGAGGTACCCTTAATGAAAGGCAGGAGCTGGGAAGAGGAGGAGCAGCTGTGGGGAGGCAGGGGAAGAGGGGAGATTTGGAGAATTTGCTTTGGGACATGTTGCATTTCAGGTGTCAGTGAAATAGCTAAGGGAGGTGTGGATTCAGTAGGCGGATAACGAGGGGAGTCTGGAGCTTTGGAGGGAGGCCAGATCTGGAAATATAGATTTGGGAGCTATCTGAAAGAAGTTGTGGCTGGAGCTATCAAAATAGATCATATAATAAATGAAAAAGCATACACAGAATTAAGGGCAGAGTGCCAAAGACAGAATTGTAGATACAGGGGTATCTACGTTGGGCTGTGGGAGAACAGATGCAGAAGGGCTGGAGGAGAACCAGGAGAGAGCAATACTTAGGAAAATCAGGTGATCAACAGGATTTAATGCTGCAGGAAAGTTGAGGGAGATGGGAACTGAGCAAATACCATTGGTTCTGGAGACTAGGAGATCATTGGTAATCTTTGAAATAGCAGTTTCAATTGTGTATGGGAGGTGGAATCCAAATTCCAAGGGGAATGAGGAGTGAGCGCATGGGGAGGAAGTGGTGGGAGTGCATATAGATGGCTCTTTGGAAAGGTTTGACTGTGAAGGGAAGATTAAAAATAGCAAGGTACTTGGAGATGGGGAGCAGAGTTGAGGGGAGGTTTTTTTTAGGAGAGAATATATGCGAATACCTAGGGATGGGGAAGAGGGAGACGGCAGGCATGAGGAAGATACTTAATATTTAGAAAAGACAGAAGTAATTGATAGAGGAAGGTCCTGGATGAGCCTGGAGGGGTGGATCTCAAGGTCAGCTTTGGGCCAGAGGAGGATGCTTCTTTCTTGGACACTGGAGGGAAGGCAGACCTCAGTGAAGTAGCTGGCTGGCAAGGACCGGTGGGCACAATGTTCCAGATTGACAGCTCCAGGAGAGAGAGCATCATCTGGCTGGAAGACTCAGAGACTAGTGGCACCATGCTTAGGGAGGGTAGTGCAAGCTGAGGCAGCTGTGAAATGGGTGGGCTGAGCTGTTGTGGCCCTAGAAGGCTCTTGGGTAAAGAAGCTAAGAAGCAAGGCTGGGAGATCTAAAGTTAGCAAACCATTTAAAAGTGCTGGTGGCTTTCTTTTGCAAGCTTAGGTGGGACTGCTTTAGGCTGTAGTAGGGTCTGCAGAATCGCCTCCTACAGAGTATGAGTCAGAAAGGCAAGTGGGGAAGAAGTAAGTGAGGAGAGAAGAGAGGGAGGGAAACTCAGGCAAGATGGTATCTGGGCAGCCTACTTAGGAGGGGTCAGTGTCTGGCCATCAAGGTGCTATATCAGTGATGGGATTTGCTCATGAATTTCCAGTTTCCATAGTGTCTCTTGAAGTCCTAGAAGAAAGTGGAAGCAGGCTAGGGCTCATGAAAGAGCCCCTTGCTCATTCTTCTCCATGAAGTGAAATCCTTCACAGAAGAGAATATGCCATACTCTTTTTCTTGGCCCCAAACACTCGTTCCACCCCTTGTTTCAGGGGCTGACCCAAGAGGAAAAGCCCCATTTCATCAAAGACCCTCCTGAGGGCTGGCAAGTAGGAATCTGGGTGTTGCTGCCACCAAAGGATGGATTGTGGGGAACCAGGCTTATCTTGCCTAGAACACAAGGAGGTGGGAGTTCCTTAAGTATAGACCAGTTCCAGAATCACAGAATCTTGGAACAGAAACTTACTCGCTTTGTGACTTTGTGCAAGTTATAATTATTCCAAGCTTTAGTTTATAAATCTGTAAAATGGGTAAAAAAATTCTTGCCTTTCAGTGGGCACCTGTAATCCCAGCTACTTGGGAGGCTGAGGTAGGAGAATCACTTGAACCCAGGAGGCGGAGGTTGCAGTGAGCCAAGATCATGCCACTGCATTCCAGGCTGGGCAACAGAGCAAGACTCTGTCTCAAAAAAAGAAAAGAAGAAAAAAAATTGCTCATGTTAATAGATATATTGTGATAGCTGTATTCATATTGTGAATAGTAATGTAAATAGGATTATATTACTAGTAATATGGTACTATATATTACTAGTATGACATATTACATGTATAACATATTATGATTATGTTACTAGTTAGATGAATCCCTTTATTTTCAAAATCATGAAAACTGATTCCCTCCTTCTTTCCTTCTCTTCCTTCTCTTCATTTTCTTCCTTCATTTGATAACAGTATGGAGATAGTGTTATGATTTTTAAACTTGCAGTTACAATTATTCCAAGGCTTGACAGGCAGGGACTAGGGATGAGGCTAAAATCTCCATCTTTTATACTCTTACCCAGCCCAGGGACAATGGGCATCTATGGCGTGGGGGCACAATATTGAGTTGGCAGCTGGACAGTGGGCCTAGAAGGGGACCTGGGAGACTGGCAGATGGTTAATTGGATGTGACAAAAGAGGGCTAGGAGGAGGGGTCTGGGCTCCTGGGGGATTCCTGTCTCTGACTACTTACTGTCCTGAAATGAAGTGGTGGGGAAAGGGAGGAGTGACTCCAGGAACAGTTGGGGAAAAGATTGGCAGGACTCCATGTCAGGGTGTGGCAGTGGAAGGACAGAACACCATAAGGAGTACTGTCACAGCTTTAAGTCAGAGGGACGGTGCAAGATTTTAAGCCTCTTCTGTGTACACCAGTGCTTTGGCACATAATATGCTCAGATACTTGGATGTAAAGAGATGCTTAACCAAAGATTGTAACAGTACAATTTTCTAGTCATTCTTCATGATCCCAACCACTGAGTTTTGACAGCTAAGTATCATTCCTTTTGATGGGAATTGGAGAAAGAACTAATCAATTTTAGCAGAGTACTGGATTTCAGTGAGCAGATCTCTTCATTTATTTTTATACTCATTTATTGAAGTGTCAAACACCAGCTGTGCACCTACTAAGTGCCAGGCACTGGGTATACACAGACAAGTTATAAATAGTCTTTCCCAAAAGGAGGTTAACAGCCTAATTGTCGGGCAGGGGTGCCTGATACATAAACAGATGATTGCAGTGTAGTATGATAAGTGCAGTAAAGACAAATGCACGCTAATGTATAGAGGAAGGATCAACAACCTGACCCAGATGGGTGTGGGGAACATTCATTGAAGAGGGAGTGCTTGGGCTGAAATGGATGAAAAGGTAGTACAAACAAGAATAATGAGCATAGACCAGTATTCAAGAAACTTGGTAATAAAAGTAAGGAGACAAATAAGATGGTAATCAAGAGGACATTTTGGGGTTGCTGATATTGTTCTGCTTCTAGACCACAGGTGTGTTTCTTTTGTGAAATCTTTTTTTTTTTTTTTTTTTTTTTTTTGAGACGGAATCTTGCTCTGTTGCCCAGGCTGGAGTGCAGTGGCCGGATCTCAGCTCACTGCAAACTCCGCCTCCCGGGTTTACACCATTCTCCTGCCTCAGCCTCCCGAGTAGCTGGGACTACAAGCGCCCGCCACCTCGCCTGGCTAGTTTTTTGTATTTTTTAGTAGAGACGGGGTTTCACCGTGTTAGCCAGGATGGTCTCTATCTCCTGACCTCGTGATCCACCTGTCTCGGTCTCCCAAAGTGCTGGGATCTTTTGTGAAATCTTAATGATCTGTTAACTTATATGTGCAGTTTTATGCATGTATATTATTCTTCATTCAAAAATTTTAAAAGGTTATCAGGTCCAGTGAAGTTATTTTTTTCTTTCAGATCAAGAAAAAGCTTTGAATGTTTGAAAAAGTCATAGGAAGAGACAATGGCAGAGACTCAAAGTGTTAGAAGGTGGTATATGCGTTAGCGGAGGGTACCACGGTGGGTACCAGCTTCCCCCAAAATTAGAAAGGAATGAGATTTGTGGGTAAAGAGGTTATCTCTGGAATGGATGGTCACCTTTTCTTCTGTGGCTATGTGGAAAGACCCAGGTGTTTTTCAGGTCAGATGCTAGAGCTCCTATTAAGCTAACCTCAGTCATCTTAGTGAACGGGAGCCAAGGTCATCTGCAAGCACTGGGAGATGCTGCGAGCCTGGGGAGAGAGGAGATGGATTGGATCCATTTTCTGGAGAATGAGTGGGAATTGCATAAAAGAATGATCTGTTCAGTTGATTTCAGAATGGGCTGGGTATGCCTGGTTCTGACTCTTGCTCAGCCCTGGAGTCTCTGGAGCGGGGAAAGAAATAGTGTTTTTGGCTGGTGATTTGGATGAGATGTCTGGGGTGAGGATGAGGTGTGCACTTCACTTGTTTGAATACTATTGTCTTCCCCAAACCTTATGGAACATTGATGGCGTTAAGGCCTTTTGAAGGCCCTACTTTGGAAAATGTTTATGTCTGATTTCTCCAAGTAGGTTGTACACACCCTTTGCTTTTGACTTGTCTGTATTCTTGTCAATGCCCAGGTTAGTGCCTTGCAAATACTACTTACTCCATTAGTATATGTTGGCCCAATTTTTTTTTTTTTCAAAAAAACTACTTATTGGTGTCTAGGCTATTTGGGAGTTTTATAATGAAACACTGTGCTAAGGAAATGTGTCTTCTTTTTTGTTTTTTTTGTTTTGTTTTGTGGACAGGCAATTCTGCTTTAAACAAAAGACCTATGAAGTCAACATTGTGAAATACAGCTGTTGTGTGGATTAATTAGAGGGGATTCCTTTTATCACTTGCTTATAAATATTCACATATTTCACAGGCACTGGAAAAATATTCACTCTTCTTTTAGAAAGACCCAAGTAGGAAAGTTCAAACATGCAAATGGACCAACTAATCAATATTTAGTGAGTGTCTGCCATGTGCCTAGTGTTATGCCAGATACTAAGAGGACTAATGAAAATGGCTATCACATGATCTTTGTCCCTGAAAAGTTCATAGTCTTGTTGAATTAGGAAAATAATGGCTAATTGGAGAAAAATCAGAAAGGGAGTTTTAGTCATTCATTGACTCATTTAATTTGTATTTATTGTCTATAAGCTAAGAGATAATTTAAATAAGTGGTAAAATAAGGTTTTATTTAGAGAGACTCAATTTTAGGTATACCTTCATAGAACACTTTTTATATTGAAGTTTTTTAAAATATAAAACATTATTTTAATGCTGGCTAACTGTAGGACATTTGAAAAATGTGATGAAGTATAAAGGATAGAAAAGCCACTGTAATTCTTCTATCACCCAGAGAGAACCCGTTTGCTGATATGAGATATTTCCTTCTAGTCCTTTTTCCTATGTGAATTCTCTTCCTTGATCCATGGTTTGTTTTTCAATTTTTGAATGAAGATGAAAAACAAATGAAGGGAGTAGAATTTTTCCAAAATGAGATCATTTTTTCCAACTAACTTAAAGGTATGATACATTCCTATACATATGTCTATTGAACAAAGGAAGATGTTTATAAGCCAATTGACCTTTATATGGGGGAAATACAGGAAGACAGAGGATCCATTCATTGTTTGGAGGGGTAAAGGTATTGACACTGTTTTAAAAAATATTTACACAGAACAAAAGTACAAGATATATGGTCAGAGTGAATACTCTTTCTCCCTCTTCCTCCCTTATGTTTAGATAAATTCAACAGATACACACATGTACCTGTTGCATATACATCTTTATACAAATTAATAGCTTTTTTTCATTTAACAAAAAGAGGATCATGCTATACCTGTTATTCTGCAACTTGTTTTTATCATTTTGTAATCATGGACATTTTTCTATGTCAACACCTATAGTTTTACCTCATTTTTTTTGTTCTTTTTGTCTTTTTGAGACAGAGTCTCGCTCTGTTCCCCAGACTGGAGTGCAGTGGTGCGCTCTCGGCTCACTGCAAGCTCCACCTCCTGGGTCCACGCCATTCTCCTGCCTCAGCCTCCCGAGTAACTGGGTCTACAGGCGCCTGCCACCACGCCCAGCTAATTTTTTTTTTTTTTTTTTGTATTTTTAGTAGAGACGAGGTTTCACCATGTTAGCCAGGATGGTCTCGATCTCCTGACCTCATGATCCGCCTGCCTCAGCCTCCCAAAGTGCTGGGATTACAGGTGTGAGCCACTGCGCCTGGCCACCTCATTTGTTTTAACAGTTGTGTTACATTCTATTGTGAGGATGTGTGACTTTATTAAACCATTCTCCTAATGATAGACATTTATAACCCAGATTTTCTGTGGACCGGTGTTTGTTCTGGGACATTATTTGGTCCAAAGAGTAGCAAGAAAGGCCATTCATTTTTTTGATCTTGTTCAAAGGTGACTGTAGGACAACTGTAGGTTTGTGCTGTTTTCTCTGCCTTTATCCTCAGGAGAGAGGAAGAACAACCAGTCCCTGTTCTCTGAAGGATAACTTTTTGTGTAATGTTTAAGGACACTTTTGTTAGTGACATTTAAATAAATGGTAGAGGCCATTCTTGACCTCTTTTTCAGTGTGCCTTAGGAGCCAGATTTGCAGTCTCAATTAGCCAAAAAAGCCGCATCTGTTCTTGAACTTGAATGTAAGTTAATTCCAATACCACAGTTAGCTATGGCAGCACTTTAGATTGTGTATGCAAAAGCCATAGCCTGTTCTTGGCTAGGAGACTCCAAGGATGTCATTCGGGAGACCTTGGTTTCTAATTCTGCCCACCACTAAATAGCTCTGTACCTTGGCCAAACCCGGTAATACGCCTGTTTTTACAGATGGGATCTCTCTTTCCTCATTCGAAGAAAGAGGTAAACATACTTGCCCTGCCATACCTCATAGGAATAGTATGAGATAAAGTGAGATGATAGAAAGAAAATGCTTTGGAAAAACAAAATGCTGACTAACTGAAAAGGGATTTTGTCAGCTGCTTCTCTGGGGTCTCCTTCGGTTTTGAGTGTGGTTGAAAGCTGAGCTGGGCGACTCAGATGGGAGTGACAGCCTGTACTGCACTTGAGGACTGTACATTTTTTCATGTCTGGTAGGAAATTGGCAGCACTAGAAATGGAGTGAAACTTTTCATGACATGTTCCATTTGCTTTTGGAAAAGAGATGTGTGTATGAGAGAGGAAGAGTAGCTCATCTAACTGCCAGAATAGCTGAGGTTTTCTTTCTGGTGGGTAACAGTGTAGTTCAGTTGCACACTTACTTCTTATTACCCAGATGTGCAAAGAAACTGTAGCTTTTCAAATTTTCTAAAGTGGAGCCAGTCTTTCTGATAAGCCCCCACCCCCGTTTTGCTAGTTTATAATATATTATTCTTTTTTCTGGATTAATCTCTTTTGGATGACTGTTTCTTTTAGGTAAATTGCTCAGTTGCTCAGATTTTTCTCATGTTCCTCCATTTCTCTTCAGAGTGGGATCTGAGTGCATAGAGGTGTTTACATGAACTTAGGTGGTAGTGATGGGAGCAAAGGAAGAAGGGTGCTTGGAGCCAAGGCAAGATAGCTAGTTCCCACTGGTCTTTGCTTTATGGAGGTAGGGCTGGTCTGATGACCTCTCTTGTTTTTTGGAATATTGTGCTAATACCCAGCACTAAAATTTATGTCCTACTTTTTGCCTATGGGGTCAAAGACCCTACATATAGCAACCTCTTAGTCCTGACCCAGGCCTTTGCCCAGTCACTGACTGAGTACTATCAGCAGGGAACAAAGAAGTATATGGATCCCAGCATGCTCAGCACCAAGTGTGAGAAGACAGAACCTCTGCACTTGGCTCCCTAACTAGACACTCACCTTGGCCAGTGCTGTGTTTTCATCTGTTCACCACCATCCTCTCCCCTCCACACCACACTTGGTGAAAAGGTAGGCATTTTTCTAGAGGCCTTCAACACCTCAGGAGTAGCCTTAGGGTTCTCAGTGAGTACCATCACAACTATTAGGATATTTCTAAAGCTGTTCCCTAAACTCTGGTTGAGCCTTGAGGTGGGAGTATGTATAGTGGAGCCTAAGACCCTGGTATCCGATCTAGACTGAATTTTTCCCATGTTCCCCACATGCCTGAGGAAAAGGGCTTCCCTCTTTCCTTATGGCAGGGATCTCCCCTATGTCATATCCTCAGTACTTTCTCTCTCTGGTTTAAAGAAAACCTTAATGGTCAAGTCCACCCAGGCTGTATCTTAATATGTTAGTGGGAGCTTGAGAATTCAAGCTGCATACTAAAAAAATCCTATTTTGGATGTCAACAGCTGAACATTGACGCTTTCTCTTTGCCTGCTGCTATAACTATCCTAAACTTCCTTGAGGCAAATAGATGCTTCTGGCAGAGTAAGGAGGAGGTTAAATATATATAAAGACATGCAAAAGAGGAAAGTACATTATATTTTAAAAAGTATTACCCTAGTTAAAACAATAATTTGGGGGGAAGAAAGGTTTAGAAATGAGGCTCCCAAGATTGCCTTCATTGGGATTCCATGTATATACATGTACATGCTTATTTGTATGTAAACATGCAAGGGTGTGATGTTGTTGATTCTTCCAGCAAGCATGTAGTGAGCACTTGTTACAGATCATGTACAGAGGGGCATATGGCACAGTCTCTGTCTTCAAGGAGCTCCTGGTCTTAGGAGAATGATGGAGTGAAGATGGATTACATTATAGAGCTGCATGGCTGAATTCTGCTTTCTGAGACATTGGTGTTTTCGTCTGATAAATATGACTAATGGTTGAGCTAGGGCCTTTAGTGGGTCTGGTTTCTCCTTACCTTGCTAGGATCTGCTTTCCAAGTCTCTTCAACTTTTGACAATGATAAGTTCTAGTTACTTTTGATTTTCTCAAATAAAGTGAATTCCTTTAACATCAGTCTGGGTTTTCATGAACATATGTTCTATAGCAAGGATGTGCTAAATAAAACCAATTTTAATCAGTAATAAATCAATGGAAGAAATGAAGCCCAAATTAGATTTCCTGCTCTTCTGCTTCTGTGGTGGTGGAGTTGTTTGGTTGCTGTTGTTTTCATGCAAAATTCTTTCACCTCTTTTGATGCAGGAAAACTTTTGTATTTTATACACTATACTCAATCCAGGGCTATGGAGTTCAAACAGCACTAGGGGCTGTGAGCAGTAGTTCTACTTTGACTGGTGAAACTGGGAACTCTGTCCCCTGTGAAGAGAGGGAGAAACTGGTAGCCTGGCAAGTCAAGCCAGGCGGGGCAAGTATGGAGCAAAAATAACACAACAGGTAAGTGGCAGAGTCAGATGGTTGGGTTCCAGTGGAAAGAGCAGTGGGCTGGATTTTGGAAGAACAGTTATTACTGCCGAGCTTGGGCAAGTGTCTCCCATCTGAGGCTTAAGAGAGAGTTGAGCTAGAAGATCTCTAATGCGTCTTCCATCTACAATATTATGAGCTGAATGGATAGCAGGTGGGGGGACAGGGAAGCCCAGGGGCATAGGAACCAAGTGGTAAGTGGTTTCAGGACCTTTATGCCTGGTTCTCCGGAGACTTTACCCTTTTGAGGTCTTTCATTTCTGCAGCTCAAGACTGCTTGGTCAGTCCTCCTGATGCCAGAACTCAGAGGTGATCCAGCATCCTTATATGGTGAATAGGGGCACTAACCCCCTTGGGGAGAATCATCCTGATAGTCAGCAAATTAGTGGCTTCACACTATTTTGGTTCTTAGAATCTTTTCAAAGAACCATGTTTCTGGGGTTTCTGGGCCTGCATTAAAAAGCCTACACTTCCTCAGCCTTTTCTTTTGGATTCTAAGTCTGTGTGCCTGAACATCCTAGATAATGCCTTCATCAGGGACCACCTTTCTTCTGGCTCTTCCAAGATACAGAGAGGACTAACTTATTCATCTTCCTGTCAGCCCATGTCCTTGAACTTTTCTTCTTTTGCATCAGATACAGAAGATGGTAAAAAGCAGTCCAGAATCTTCTTTTCTTAGGGTATATGCAAACCCAGCCCAACTCCAGCATCTCAAAAGGAGAAATAGGGTAAACTTCCATCTTGGCTTTCTTACATTTCCTTCCACGCAGAACTCTCCTTTATTCCACATTTTCTAGAGCTTTAGAGAACTTACATTTTGGTAGAGGGAAACATACTTGATTTCTAAAAAGTACACTAAAGCATTCCAGTTATATGATAAGACTAGTAGTTGATAGCGTGGACATAAACGAGGAATGAAGTCTATGTTGGTGGATATGGTGGTTGTCATAGAGTAGGAAATGATTGAATGACATTTGGAAGAGGGATTCATTATCCATAGTGACGAGTGGGGAGAGGCATTCCTAGCAGAGGAAGAAAGGTGAGCAAAGGGAGAGAGTTGTGTAAACATCATGGAGAATTAGAGGATTGTAGGGAGACAGGGACTAGAGAGACATATGAGGTCTTGGATTTTCTCAGGAGTTGGATTTTATATACTAGGATTTGGATTCTATTTTTAAAGATATGGGGTCTTGCTGGGTCACACAGGCTGGAGTGCAGTGGCACAATCATAGCTCACTGTAACCTCGACCTCCTGGGCTCAAGTGATCCTTGCACCTCAGCCTCCTGAGTAGCTGGGACTCCAAGCATATGCCCGACTCTGGATTTGGGTTTTATCTTGTAAGCACTAGAGAGTTATAAAAGACTTTAAGAATTGAAGTGATGGAATAAAAAAAATCTAATTTGGAAGGGATAATATGGCATTGGAAGGACAAAATTGGAGATAGGAATTCTAGTTAGGAAACTACTGAAATATAGTTGATGATACAAGCAATTTAATGGTAGGGGTATCTGCAGGATTTAATGTCTAGTTGATGTTGGGATTGAAGGAGAGGTGAAGTCTCAGACAATCTCCAGGTTTTGGCTTAGGTTGTGGGTAAGGTCTCAGATGATCTCCAGATTTTGGCTTAGGTTGTGGGTGAAGACTGATGGTGCTTTCACCAAGCCTGACGTCATAGGAATCATGTAGGAGTATAGGAACACTTCACATGCTACTATAGCTTTCTACTGTAAAAGGGTTTAGCACTGCTCCATTCTTCAAACTCTTTACATATTTTGAATACAAAACATTAAAAAAAAACCCAGAGTGACTGATGGTTGGACAATTATATATTCGGACAACTTTTCCCACAGGTGGAGCAAATCTGCATGCTTATGTGTGCATATATGTGCTGTGTGCATGCATATGATGTTGCTCATGCTTTGGATATGAATGTGTGTGCTCCTTTGGTCGTGTTGGGTTCTTGACACAATGTCATTTTTCAGCATTAAAATTCCCATCACCTAGCAGAAGTGCTCCCTTTAAGATCCATTTCCGCTTGGCTCGTTGTGCATAAACATTCCAGTGGGATTGATTGCTTATGTCAAATTAATTTTTTCCCTTCCCAGGAACAGTGTCTGCCATGTGCAAAATGGGGAAATCCCCAGGCCTCTAGCCAAATGCAAGGCTCAGATATAGGGGTAAAGTCAGGCTTGGGTCAAGAATGGTTCTAGATAAGCCACAGAGCCTGCATCTGGATACTTAAGCTAACCTTCCCATTATGCTTTGTGACTGTTTCTAGACAACAGGAAAACCCTAAGCTGGGTAGAGATGGCTGCATATGAGAGGCTTGGGTCTTTTCAGCATCAGCTGCAGTACCGCGTCCTCCTCTATATCTTCCTTTTGCTGCTTTGTTTAAAAGGCTGCAGAGGCCGTGTGTTGTGGCTCCCACCTATAATCCCAGTACTTTGGGAGGCCAAGGTGGGAGGATTACTTGAACCCAGGAGTTCAAGACCAACATGGGCAACATAGCAAGACCCCATTACTTAAAAATAAAAATAAAAATAAAATAAAATAAAATAAAATGAAGTGTTGCAGAAGCCTCTGGAGGCAAATGGAGAACATGCTAAATATCCTCCTTCCCTACCTGACTGCTATGCAAACTTCACAGAACTCTGGGGTAGTTTTTCCTTCAGTTCCAGTCCTGACACTTCCCTGAAGCTATGGCAGACCTTGGAATGTACCTGTAAGGCCTTTCCCTAACAGGTAGCCCCTATCTTCATAGTGCTTAGTTAGCCAGCCTTACCACATTTTGCCTGACTCCAGACACCAGACCAGGGACCTTCAAACTGTCTTTCCTAAATTGGAAACTTTGGCCAACTGACCTGTACAACAGAGTAGTCTAGACTATATTGTCCACTGATGAGCTAATTTGTATCTTGGCAGTAGGAGCTTTGTGAGCTGTATGATACAGTCTTCCTGAGAATGGTTATGTATTCTTTTCCTGAAACCTGGATTTCTGGAAGTCCTGTTTAACAGCTATTAAATTTAAGTTTAACTTTGTGGGTTGTGATTATCAGTAGTTCCAACCAAAGGATCTCTAGGAGTTTATCATCTATAATCTAGCTGAATACAGCTTTTTAATTAGTGGAGTTTATAGCAAATAGCTTACTCAGTTAGCCATTAAACATCAGGACCCTTGAACTTTAAGAAGAAAGTGGGTGAATTCCTCATCTCAGAGGGTAAAATGCTAAACTTCTACTGTATCTGGTGTAACAATTACTTTTGGGGGAAGGGGGCTTGGATTCCATTTGCCAAAAGCTTTTACATAAATCGATAACAGAAATGATTTTTAGCATTTGCCAACAGATTTTGTAATGCATCACTTTTAGCAGAGGGCATGCATAGGACTTGGTTATACAATTTAATTTTCTGTTATTCCCATAGAATCTCATTGTAATGTCTGGTTTTTGAGCCAGGGCAACTGACTGCTGGAGGGGTGCAGGGTTTATAGAAGTCTGCCAACTGTTAGCGAGAATGTTTCCTCTTTCCCGCTCCTGATGCCACCAAACACGTCTCTTGAATCCAAAAGGAGGTCATCTAATTTCTTCTCTTTACCCTGGCCTAGTTTCTAAGCTCTTACAGCTATTCACTCTATTCTATCTAGTTTGTTTTGAAGTATTTATTCAACGTGTTATGCATAGAAGTCATTCTCTGAGACATATTTTCAGACCACCTTAATTACTCTATCTAGCATGATTCTGGGCATTGAATAGGCCTGTTTGTGATTTCCCCCCCTTAGATTTTGGGTTTTCCTATGAGAAAGACCAAGGCAGCTCTCCAGTGGAGGTCCTCTTTGACAGACTCATGGGCTGAGTGTGTGATCACGATCACGTGCCACTTTAGGTTTCCTGGAGGCCCTAGAGCCATAGAACTCCAGATTTGATGGGATCTGACTATAGAGGTGGCACTATAAAATCCCATCCTAAATCTCTTTAGTACAGAGGATGAGGGCAATCGCTTTACATCTCTTTCAATCACTCTAGTGGGTGCCATTTTTCCCCATGCCAAGTCTTTTCCATCCCTGTGCGTTGATTCTGCACCCAGGTACCCACCTTATTCACTCCTTCCAGGACCCTCCGTACTGAAGCCTTGTTCTCCTGGACTTTTCCATTTCCGGGCTGTTGGATTTAATGTGACCTTCCTATATGTCAGGTTGAATGGTGAGAGCCTTGTGAATTCCTGGAGAGCCTTTGTGCAGATTAAGAACAAAGGAGGCAATTTATCTCTTCAAGTGTCAGGACTTTTAACCTTATGTTCTTCAACCTCCCTTTCAGGGTTGTTTAACTTTTTGCCAGCCCCTTGCCTTGCAGGTCTTGCATATGCTATAGTTGAGGGGGCTTTTTACAGGCATTGCTCAGCTTTTGAAAGGAAATTTTTTTTTTTGAGGGAGGAGAGGAATCCCCCAAAATTTGATCAGTGGAAGTCTGTCGTTCTTTGGATGTCAGTGGAAACCTCAAGTCGTCTGGCTGCCTTGTGCAGTTCTGTGTCTGTAGTGTGGTGCAAAGGGGTATGTCCACAGCCTGGAGAGGGGATTCCTGTATGCTGCTGTCAGCCATTATGCACTGGTTTCCTTTCTGATTCTGGGCAGGCCCCTGTACCTCTCTGGGCCTGAGTTTCTTCACTGTAAAGTGAAAGTGCTGAAATGGATGATCACTGAGGTTCCTTTAGTCTCTTGAAAGTCTATGGGGTCTCTGATAATTTAGGAGAAAGTCTTCCTTTGCTTATCTCAACTCTGGGAAAATGCATCTTATAATGGTTGTCTTATGCCTGGGAGTCCCTGTTCTCAGACGTGACACACAAAATGTACAATAACTTGCCACTGACTGGTATCTGTCCCTAGCTATTAGAAATCCAGCTGCAACAAACCTCCAGTCTTGCCAGTCTCTGGATGAGCTGTACAAGCTAAGTTCTGAGCCAATTACAGTATCCTTAGTTTATTTTTTATAGGACCCACCAAATATTTATGGGCTTCCCAGGAAGGTTCAGTCAACAATTTTAGGGTAGCTATAATCTATATGTAACAACTACTCTTCAACATGATTTGTTTCCTCTCTTAGTCTGTAAAGAGGATTTTTTGAAAGGAGAAAAGTTTTGTTTGAATTTTCTCAGAAACTCCAAGTTCTTTAAATTGGATATTTGGCAAATCTTTTTCCCCAGAGTTATCCGTGTTGGCTGGCCCTGCCAGATCTTTTTCCTCTCTCTTAGAGGGAATTTTAACTGCCATTGATTTATCCCTTACCACATTTGGCTTTGTGAAGAGCTGGTGGGGAGGACAATCTGCAGACTGCTTCTTCCTCTGGAGATTAAGCCTTCAGGACCATATCCTGTTCTTTTTCTTAGAGCCTCGCACCACACCACCCCCTCTTTTGCCACTCTGTCTTCAGGTATGAGTACAGTATTCTGGAAGCTGGGCAGAGAGTGAGGAACTGGGATTGAGGGAACAGAAGCAAGTTTTAAAGGTCAAGAAATTCTCATAGTTTATAGAATGATCAAGAGTTAGAACCAGAGGGGGAAGCCTGGCCAGAGTCAGCAAGGGATCAGGGATCAGGGAAGTAGATAAAGGCCAAGAAGATGAAATCGTGAAAGCTCAATCATGGAAGGCAGTATATGATGCATTCAGCATCCAGGGCATCTGCAGAAGCAGAAGGAGCAGGAAGAGAGAGGGGAAGCAGATGTGAGTTTAACTGCAGCAGTCCTTATTGATTGAGGAATCTCCTTGCTTTGGCCCTGCCTACACTTGTGTGGGTGCCAACTTCTAAGCAGAAGGAGCCTGGGCCTGGGTGGCGGAGCCCAGTGAGAGGACCTGGGCGAGGCACAGTTCTTGATGTTATCAGCTGTTGCCTCCCAACTTCTTTCTGGAACAAGTCATCCTGTGAGGCTCTGTATTTCTGCTGCTCAAGGACCCTCTGTCCTTTCCATTCAGTGAGTCTGCAGGTATCCAGGTTTATTTGCTAGGCCTGGGGTTTCAACTTGAGGGGTCAAACTACCTGGATACATTAAGAAAGTGAGTCTGGACAACTGTATTAGTTCCTTTTCATGCTGCTGATAAAGACATACCCAAGACTGGGCAACTTACAAAAAAGGTTTAAAATGGATTTACAGTTCCACCTGGCTGGGGGAAGATTCACAATTATGGCGGAAGGCAAGGAGGAGCAAGTCACCTCTTACATGGATGGCAACAGGCAGAGAGAGCTTGTGCAGAAAAACTCCCATTTTAAAAATAATCAGATCTCATGAGACTCATTTGCTATTACAAGAACATCCCAGGAAAGACCTGCCCCCATAATTCAGTCACCTCCCACTGGGTTCCTCCCACGACAGGTGGGAATTGTGGGAGTTAAAATTCAAGATGAGATTTGGCGGGGACAGAGACAAACCATATCAGCATCCAAATTCCCCATAGAATATTATCCTTTAGCTTGATGTCTTTAGATGTGTAATTTCCCCACTTCAGTTCTGGTAACAGAGCTGCCTTTCTCTGTGTCTTTAGCTGATGCCCTATCTTTGTGTTCTTGAGTCCTTGGGATGAGTTCATTCATTTTGTTGGGTGGGCCAAAGGGTCTTTCTGGCCATAAGTAAAACAGGTTGTGAACTAAAGATGCCCATTTATCTTTGTGCTTTTATTCAGTTTTATTCAAGGGCCCAAGAGGGGCCCTTCCTGATTTTTGACCCAACTCTCCTCCGACTACGTTTTTCTTCATTCTCAAGCTTAAAAGTTTTGAATCTACATATCTCTCTATGGTGCCTGAGAGCACCAGCCTTATCTGTGACTTGCCTTAGATGGCAGGCTTCAGCCTTGACCTGCAATTGGATTTTTCTAGGAATTTCTTACTAGAATTGATCCAGCCCAATTAAATCAGTAGGCTTCCCTCTAGTATCTGTCTTTTCACCCTTCACTCATAGATTTAACATCTCTTTTAACCTTTTCCAAATTGCACCATTCATCCTCCAGGCTGAAGATGAAAGAGTCTAGATTTATTTTATATATTTGTATATATTTAAAAAAATTATATTATTTCTATACTGTAAACATTCAGGTTAAAGTTTGAATCTTGAAAGTAACTTCTTTAAACGTAATTGTGACAAATGTCACTCTGTGTTGATTGTTGGTTTACACTTGGCTGAGACCAGCTCTGATTCCATTGGTTATGTGCTCCTTGTAATCCTCTTCCTTGTCCCTTCCTTCTTGAGACTCTCATTATAGAAGAAAAAAAGGAATTGTGTAGTGTGGAGGTCCCTTAACTTTCTCAGTTCGTGGTACCTTAACATCACATAAGTTTTCTGTGGCACCCTTACGGGAAACAGAATACTTAGTAGATCTGTTGATTAGATAGTTAGATCCAAACAACTTAATAAGTACTAATGTTCTAACAATCCAGTAGCCATTTGAAAAAATGATGCATATAAATTAAAAGTATTTTTTCTTATTTATTTTTTGACAAATAGAAATTGTTTTTATTTATGGTATACAACATGATGTTCTGAAATTGTGGAATGGCTAAATTATACTAATTAACATATTCAGGGCCTCAAATACTTACCTTTTTTTTTGTGGTGAGAACACTTAAAATCTACTCTCTTAGTAATTTCCAACTGTACAATACATTGTTATTAACTATAGTCACCATGTTATACAATAGATTTCTGGAATGTATTCCTCCTGGCTAACTTAAATTTTGTATTCTTTGACCAACATTTCCTCCTCAATCTCCCCAAGAAAAGTACTTTTATTTCATTTTTAACAAATCACAGTTACTTACTAATGAGATGTGTGTGCCTGTTGGGCACTGCACAGCTTCTCAGAGGCTGGACTCAAATTGGATATTGCTCCCCTTATTTCCTGTTCTCCATTGATTTTTGTGTTGTGCTTGCTTTTTATCATAGAAATTGCCTCAAATCCAGTTTTGCAAAGATATGACGTCATTTAAAGGAATGGAATGTGGTTTAAGGTTGAAATTGAGAGCTACTTTTTGCTAGTAGCTTATGCAGTATCTGACAGATGCCAAGCATTGATGTGTTTCCCTCAAAAATTTAAAAATTCACATAGCCCCTATGAATTTTCTATGGTGGCCCACGGTATCTTTGTGCATCGTTTGGGAACCATGGGGATAGTGGAAGAAATGTTGGAAAATCTTTTCCAGGAGCAATTTTGGTGCTTTTTATCCCCTCAGCCTGGTTGCTATTCTCTAGGTTGCCAGCCTTCTCTTGAGAATCTCTTAGCTTCCAAGTGGCCTTGATTCTCAAGGGACTTTTTCTCTCCATTCCCCATTGGCTTCGCTGACCATTTTTGAGGCTGACTGGTATTTATTAGAGTCTATATCAGGGAGTCTTTTCTGAGAAAGGGTTAGGTCTTGGTCTACCAAACATAAAATGAGGGGGCGGTGAAAGCAGCACCAAGTAGAGCATATGGGGTGGGGGCCAGATGCGCATAGTCAGCATCAGCTCTATAATTTGCTGGGCCCAGGTCAAAACAGAAATGTGAAACTTCTTGTTCAAAAATAGCAAAGAAAAGTACTACTGTAGGTGTTAATACATAAAATGCTTTCCTTTCTTTCACTGTCTCTCTCTTGATCTGTCACGTTGTTTTCTATTTGTTATTTAATGTTGTGCTCCCTTAGCATAAGCCTCTTAGGGGCCAGCGCAAACCTCACAGGTATCTGGCTCTCTTCTTACCTTGTGATTTGGTGCACATGGCCTACTGGCTGCTGGGTTCCCGCTTCCCCCAGCTGCAGGACTGAGCCCTGGCCAGGAGCAGATAAATTGTTCCAGGTGTCTCTTTCCATGGACCTGCTGCTTCAACTTAGAGGGGACAACCTCCAACGATATTGCAAGCACAGGGAAGTGCTTGCTACCTGGATTGTGGGTGGGCAGGAAACTTGCTGCTGAGTTGCTGAGCATGCTGTGATGGTGCTGCCAACTCAAGGGAGGGATGGCTAACATCATGATTTGCCTGAAGACATTGTGGGGTGTATGTACCTGACCTCCACCTTCCCTCTGCTAGGTGGAAGGGGTGGGGAAGCCAGGCAAGGCCTGGGGCCCCAGTGGTTGGGGGAATGGTTAGCTGAGAGCCTGTCCTGAGCAGGCAGCTGGTCAGCACATGCTGCTTCACTCTATCAGACTTCACTTACAAAACACAGATTCAAAAATTAAACTATTAAGACATTTGAGACAGTGACAATAGGGCCTTAAATCCCAAACACAGGGCCGTCTGAAGACCCTGTGCAACTGCACACCTATGACACTGGCCCTGGGGAGGCAGATACACGAGAGAATTCTACCTTGTGACTGATCAGACTGAGGTCCCTGTTGTTGAATTAACTAAACTGTGGTTCATTTCTGCACTCAGATCTCTGGTAGTATTTATAGCCAGTTTGTTCGGAATGCCCACCATGTGTCAGACTTCATGCTGAGTGCCTTTTTCTGTAGTAACTCTTTTAATTTTCATAATAATTCCATTTTACAGATAAGAAAACTGAGGTTAAATGACTCACTCCAAATCCCACAACATGTAAGTGACAGAGCCAAGTTTCGAAGCCAAGCAATATGGTGCCAAAGCCTACCTCCATGCCAGGACACCATTCTTTTTCTGGGTGTCATCCACCTTTTGTTCATAACAATGGCACTGCCTCTTTATTTCCTAATTCCAGATAAAACCCTCTTGTTTGGTTCCACATGTATTTCTAGACAAAGACGTTTATTTTTAATTTGAAAGCTTCCTTCAAAATGAAATAATCTAATTTTCTAAATATGTTTTCAAGAACAGTATGTGGCTACATCTTTTTAAATCCCCAATTTTCAGGAGGCCATGTCATTTTTCAACATAGTTGTTACAGTAACAGTCAGGGGCTGAGGTTTGGTGTGAGTACCTTTGTTTTAGGCGCCATCTCTGCTGGCTGTCAACAGGTGACTGATAGGCTGAGGGGCAGCACTGTAGTGAGTCCATGCGCTCCACACGGTGCAGCTGAGGACACCAGGAGTAGACCGCATTCTACAGCACAAGTGCTTGTTGTAAAGAAGCAGACTATTTATTTATAACAACAGAAGAGCAGTTATTTTACTTTCTAAGACTTGCTGCCTAAAGGGTGGATGGCGACCTGGAAGCAAGGGCATCACCTGGGAGCTTGTTAGAAATGCAGGATCTCAGGCGCCCTCCTTGCTGAATCAGAATCTGCATATTTAAAAAAAAAAGCCTCAGGCAATTCATTTGCACATTTTTAAAAAGCTGTTTTAAGCCTGTGAGTGTGTGTTTGTGTGTGCTTATTTCCTTTACTACTTCTATGAAAGGACATCCTTTGTCACTTAGGTTAAACATTCTGCCTTAGACTTGTGTGGCCTTCTGTAGGCACCTAACTCCCTTGAGTTCGGTTTTTCTTCTGTTAAATGAAGAAGTTGGACCAGATAAACTCTGTGGTCTATCTCGGTTCTATGGTTTTAGTAAAAATCCCTAAGCAACAGAGCTTTGTAACAGTTTATTGCTTCTATTTAAAGCCACCTTTGGGCATTTACACATTTTTAGCCCTGTTTGCTTTATCCTATATCCAACTGCTAAAACCCAGTCTTCCAGAATGTGACCTACAGCCGCTTCCATCAGACTCACTTGGGGACATTGTGAAGATGCAGATTCCTGGGCCACAGCTTAGCCTTCCTGAATTGGAGTCTCTGGGGACAGGTCCTAGAAATCCACATCTTTCACCTCTGCGTTAGAGTGCAGGCATTAGCATTTTCTTGCTACTTTCTAAATACAAAGGTCTCTAGGGGTTTTCTTCTCTCTTTCTCTTGTTTTTTAAAGTCACGTGCTCCCTTGGTGCCTTAGACAAATGGAGGCCCAATAGAAGAAAGGAGAATGCTGTGAAAGGAAGCTAGTTTGGAGAGGGGAGACACTGAATTTGTGATGACAGCTGGTGATTTGAATGAAATTCTCTAGAAAACATACCAGGCTGTGGTACTGAAGTATACGTAGAGAACTGGTGAGCTATGGGTTTGTGGGTGCCCTGATGTATGTAGGATTGGGAACCTGGTCACCTCAGAGCACTGAGGGATGTAAAGGAAAAAGAATGAAATACATTTAAGTGTAAGAACACATGTCTGAATAAGGTAGCAGAATCTTCCAGGCAGTGGGAGGAGAGAGCTAGCTGCACAGACGACCTAAGGGTTCAGCTTCAAGGACTGCTCAGAGTTAGAGGGTGGGAGGAAAAGAGGAGTTAGTGAGTCCTCCCAGGAGAGCTTGGAGAGGCAGAGGAGAATGAGAACAGCAGGAGAGAAGAGCATGGAGGTGGTCAGACACTATCTGCCAGTCAGTCTGTCTCCAGAAGGACTCGTGCACTTGGAATGAGGGTTCAGTGTCTTTAATCATGTCACGGCAGCCAGATTATATGTGATTTAAGAGGGCAACAGGAAGAGGAGCAGAGGAGGGGAGGGTGACGGGGCCTGTGATTGTGGTGATGTACTACTCACACTTTTGCAGGACAGGGGAAACACTGGGTCATTTCGAGGGAAGCGGTCTCCTCGGTGGAGGGGTGGGTATTCACCCTTGGTGCCTGTACGGTGCTTACAAGGTAGTGCCTGTGAGGTTGCCAGCTCGGGAAGGAAGTGATGTGGGTGCGATGGGGGAAGATGGTTGGTAAAGACACAAACATTCTCGGCCAGTTGGCAAACATTGGGAGCAGCAAGCTGGAGGCAAACAGATGTCAGTATTTAGCAAGATGTTAGGACATTTTGGAAGCAGGAAGGCCCTTCTTTCAGCTCACTTCCAGGAGGGATTGGTAATTTTCTTCCTCACTTGAACTTTGTCAGCTACTTAACATAATTCAAACACACTGTAGCTATATATGGCAGATGGTCAACTTCTCTGGGGAGCTTAGATCACGGGCACCATCAGGTCAATTCAACAAGCATGTCTCGAGGGTGTTCCATATGTAAAGCACTGACTTTGGCTAGTAGGGATCAAAAAGGCTGGGCCTGCCCTTTAGGAGACATGGTTCTGAACGTGTGTTGCTTTCCAGTCAGTTCGGTTAGTTAGCAGAAATCAGGGAATTTTAAGTTGGTTAGCAGCCATCAGGGAATTTTAAGCAAAGAAAAATATGCACTTTAGTGCCACTAACAAGACAGAGAAGGTGATTTTAGAGAACTGTTAGAATTCAGTTAATTTTGACCAACATTTGTCAATTGATTGAGGTCTGATGGGCCCCATGTTAAGGATTGAGGATATGGAGATAAATATGATGGCTTTGGCCTCAAGGAGTTCAGAGTCTAGCAGGGGAGGCAACCAAGAAGGCATAATTACAGCTTATCCTACACATCCTGCAATGGGGTCACCACTGTATGCTAAGGAAGCATAAACCAGAGGGACTGAGCTCAGGAGGTGATTCTGATTAAGCCTTAAAGAACAAGTAGGAGTTTAAACTGCTGAGAGACTAAAAAAAAGGTAAATGAGATGATGTGATTCCTCTCTGGCAGCCATTCAGAGGCAGGGCATGTAGTTTTGGTTTGTAGAGGTCTGCTAGGGACTTTCAGGGCTTTTAGCTCCTGAAGATCAGGCAGGGCACCTTGGATGACATCTTCTTTGTGCTCTTCTTCCACTTCTCTCTTCCTTGTTTTTCTTTGTTACTCAGAGAGGTCTGAAGCAATAAGGAAAGCAACAGTAACTAAGGCCCGTTCCCCTTGCTGACCTCCAACAGCTCACGCTGCCCACCCAGGGTTGAGGAGGAAATCTAAAGGTTTTTGAGAGGGTGCCCAAAGACATCATCTGGCCATTGTATGAGCAGATTATCTGGGCACTAAGGAAGAGAATGGGGTATGTCTGTTAGGACAGCTTTTTGGTTTGGGATTGAGAATCTCAAAGGTGGCCCTCTGCATCTGGAATGGCCCAGCCTTGCTTTTCTTTCTAACTTGATACCCCTTGAGCTACTCATACATTGTTTCCAGAACAGGAGTATTCAGACAAAAACAAGGACAAAATGTTGACCCCTCAAAATTTCCTCCCCTGTTGGTGAAACTTCTCACCCCAGGATGACCCCCCATCCCTGTCTTTGGGAGCTTGTCCACCGTTCCCCCTTCCCTGAGTAGCTGACAATGGACACAAGCAGTGCTGTCCTGTGTGTGTTGTTTACTTGTGTCTCTCACATGGTCTTGGCTGCAGTGGGGCAGGAGCTACATTGGGAAGGTGGGTCTTTTCCACTCCGGAAAGACTGCTTTGTACTAGATTCATACCAGAATTGAGTGGAAGGAGTTCTGGAGTAAGAGAGAAGGTTTCTTATTTTCAAAGACTAAGAAGGAAAAGCATAGCAAGGAGCATACGGCATTGTGATGATAGGGCCGGGTGCTGATGTGGCTTCAGCAGCAGCGTATGAGCTAACACTGCAACAGTTTCAGCAAGATGAGCCCAGCCCCGTGCAAGGAGGATGTGTGAATTCAGAAGGGTTACATATTTTTGGGTGAAGTTAGGGAAATTTGAGTATAGGTTGGTTATTAGATTATATTCAGAATTATTATTAATTTTGTTAGGTGTGGTAATGGTATTGTAGCTGAGTGCCCTCATATTTAAGAGATTCGTATTGTAGTATTTATGGGTGAAATGTCAGGATGTCTGTAATTCACTTCAAAATAATTCAGCAAAAATGATGAAGCAAATATGGCAATAAAATAATAATTGTTAAATCTAGGTTATGGTGACTAGTTATACTATTCTTTCTACTTTTCCATATGACTGAAACATTCCTTAGTTAAAAAAAAAAAAAGTACAGGCTCTGAAGCCAGACTGCATGGGCCAAATCCTGGCATGTGGTTTTAACCTGTGTGCCATTTTCTCCTTTAAAATGAGATGAGATAATAAAGGTTCCTACTGGACAGGGTTGTGTGAAGATGGAATTGTATAACACATGGAATGCTTAGATCAGTATCTAGTCCATAAATTCTCAACAACTGTTTTATTATTATTACTAAAAAGAAACCACCTCAAGAAGTTGAGCTTTCAAGCTCAGACTGTGGCTGAGAGAGAACATAACTTTTCCGGAAGCCAGTCAGAGACATCCAACTCAGTTCGTCTTCTAGTTGGGGTGAGTTTGCTGGGAGCAGGAGTAGAGCTGGGCTTGTTGGGGATCCAGGATCCCTGGTGACACCCTTTTCCCTGGGAGGATGGCCTGAGTGTTGTCAGGGAGAGGGGCAGTGGGTCATCTCCCAGAAAAGATGTGAGTCATCAGGCTAGGTGGGAGAGCATATTAGACAATGACATGAACATTGTGTTGTGTTGCTTATCTATGCTCAGAACTGAGAGTTCTAGCCATTATGATTTCTTTTCTTTCTATGTTGCACAGGAAATTTTGCATGTAGGGATGAAGAGGGCTGTGGAGAAAAGAGAACTCAGCTTCTCTCTGGAAATTCCACTGCACCAGAGAGAGTGCTGAATGTGTTGAGTTGCACTGTATAGAGATTTTCAGAACTAATCAATTGTTCAAAGATGACACTAGGGTGAAAATGGGTTCATTAGATGTACCAGTCAGGGCTTTAGCAAGAAACTAAATGTTGGTTATTAGATTATATTAGATTAATCTAATGTAAGATTAATCTAATATAATCTAATATAATCTAAGATGGCCCAGCCATGTTGGGTAACCTGAGGAAGGTTTAATGAAAGGATTCTTTACAAAGGTGTGGGGAGGGATTTAGATTTGAAGGAGTGAGGGAAGTGGGTGGTTACCAGAATGTGTGAAAGAGCAACCTCAAAAGGAGCTGTGACCTGGGTAAGGGACATAGCGAGCTCATGGGCAGCCATAACAGTGTCTGGAACAGGGAACACCGCAGCTTCACCCTCCTTGCTTCTTCTGATCTCCTGCCACAACTTTTCAAAGGCTGAGCTCAGCAGAATGCCAGAGGGCAAAGGAGCCTTGATGTGGTCCATCTAGGTGAGCCTTGGGCACTCAGTCAGCTGGAGAAGGACAGAGGGTGTGCCTGGAACAGATGGAGAGTGATGGAAGGGCAAACAGGAGCCCCTGGTTGACTAGGAGAATGTGAGGCTTTTAGGAGAAACAATTTTCTCCAGCCCCCTTTCAGTTAGTTTCCCAGCACTAACATGTGAGCTAGGTGATCGCCGTACTCTAGCTGCATAAGCTGCAATATCTTTACACAAACTCCACTTTCTAAGGATGCAGTGTTAGCTGCAGTGCAGGCTGGAGCAGACTTCAAATCCCCAAATGGGAGATCCAGAAGGCTCCAGAAGAGACATTAGAGATAATTTAGTCTATTTGCCTCATTCCTTCAGATAAGAAAACAGTTCCCAGGAGGCAAAGTGATTAGTCCACAACTTCTTCATGGCAGAGTCAGAAAGGGGACGCTCATATCCAGGCTGTCAGTAAAATGATATTTTCCGAGGCCCTAATCCTACTCTGACCTCAGATATGATATTCGCACTTATCCTCTCTTCCTACGTCCCTGACCTTGACTGTTCTTTCCTACCCCCCCACCCCACCCCACCCCCCCGTTGTGATGGGGAATTACTCTGATGCAATGGTGGCCTTTAAGTATGCTCTATATATAGTTGGCACCCAAACCAGAGGTCATGGAACTGGAAGCTCACAGCCAAATTAGGATGCTCAGATCACATGGTTTATTAAATCCATTTAAAGCACACAGCAAAAAACCAAAAAACCACCAAAACAACCTGCAACAAACAAAAAAAACACAAGAGGAAAGATATGGGATAGGTCTGTGCACTCAGGATAGGATAGAAATGGAGAGAAGGATCACATCCCTGACTTCTGGGTTACATATCCAAGTCTATGTCCTGTGTATCTCTCTGCTATGTCCGCTTTTCCTGCTGCTGATGTGTTTATGGAAACCAGAATTGAGAAGTGAGCAGGCGGGCACAGCAGGTAGGAGGTGCCTGTTCCCAACACACACTCACTTTTTCAGAGAAGCACTGGGGCAGCAATGCAGGCCGGGGAGCCACTCACCGGTTATCCTGATGAACTGCTCTGGGTTCTGGGTGCATGACTTGGGCAGAGGACTGGTGAGGCCTGACTAGGATATGAAGACACAGTCTGAGAGATTCCTGACATAGTCTTGTAACTACCCACCTGCCTCCTGATGTCCTGCACGTGTCTTCTCAGGCCCTATGCCTTAGCTCAGCTGGTTGGCAGTGGCCTTGAGGTCAAACCATGGGTCTGATTCCTATGGGGCCCAGCTGGGCTTCCACAGAGGAACAAATGGCTTCTACTCCATGGGCAGTGTCTCCTTTAACCCTGAGTGGCTAGTCTGAAAATCTCATCATTGAGGGGGCAGGATGACAAAGTTTGGAAAACTTAACCAAATCCCAGTTCTAGGATCTAGATCCCAATTCGAGAAGTTGGGGCTAGGGATATGGTCGTCCTTCTGGGAGGAAACCACCCACCTCTATCTGTGGAACTCAGTGTACTCGCCTGGGCCCTTGTCAGCCTCCACTTGGTGTAACCTGACTTTCCACGGGTAGCAGCCTCTGTGACATCCTGTGAGGTTGCAGCATGCGAGCATCCAGATTGCTTTGTGAAATTAGAACTAAAGCCAAAAAGGCTGGTTGGCCCAGTGACACTGATGACAGTCCCACATCCATCTACGTTTCAAGTTCCTGGGAGGCTTCTCTTTTGCTGAGTGTGCTATACAGTGAGATTTAATCTTTAGAGTTCATCTAGCAGCACCTCTGTTTCCACCTAACGTAGTCAATATCTGTGCTTAGACCAGAGGCACAAGAGGCAGCTAGTGCAAAACCCCCTTCCCCATCTGCCTTCATCACAGACTAACATCGAGGCCTCTGCCCTGCCATGTCTGGAGATGATAGAGAAGCCTGGTAGATTTTAAATATTTATTGATTTACACCCTTTCCCCAGCAGTTGAATAATGCTTATTGACAGAAGCACTGGGGACATACCATTTTTACAAAAAGAAAAAAAAAAATATCATGGAGCTTGGAGGAGTTGGGGAGGGATAAAGAGGAGCCCGCACTGAGTGATGGTCTCAGGATGGAACAATGTGACATTTTCCACTGGATGCATGAGGTAGCAATGTGATTTGTGATGTGAAAAGGGCCTCCAGGCCCTGGCAGTGCCTGCATTGAGACTGAAGACTGAGGATGTAAAGTGGATGTCTGACCTCCTGCTTTGGTCTTTCTGGATGTTGAAGCATGAATAACAGCAAGGACAGTAATCATTAGTAATCATACCTAGTGTTTATTGAAAGCCTCCGCATGTTTGGTATAAAGTCAAGCATTTTCACAAATATCTCATCCTTAAAATGACCTTTGTGGTCCCCATTTTTAAGATAAAGAAATAGGCTAGGAACTTGCCTAAAGTCACACAGCTATTAAGTGGCAGAGCTAAGACTTGAACCAAGTGGTCTATTTGTCTATTTCCATAGTCCACATTCTTTCTATTGGATCGCGCTGGGGGGAAAGGAATTCATGGAAACCTGTCAGGAGGAGGAGGAGGAGGAAATACTGAGGGAACGTGGTTAAGATGTCTGAGAGACTGGGGATATCCCAGAGCTGAGTCGACATGTGTCCCTCTGTTGTGCACAGCCCAGGGTCAGTGCTAGACAGAATCACACAAAATCTGCTGCTCCCATTTACTTGTAGCAGGGAACAGGGCATGCTTGAGAAAAGCAGGCAGGTTGGATTTTTAGGTGTATAGGGCAAAAATAGAAAATCAGTGTAAACTGTAGTAAAGTGAGAGAGCCCTTCATTGTGCAATGGGGAACAATTGAGTATTTTTGAGTGAGGGAATTATATGATAGGACTGCTTTGCTTTAGCAAAATTAATTTTTGAGCGGTGTTTAGAGTGGATTGCAGAGTGGACTAGGTAAGTGCTGTAAAGGAGTAGATACCACATGCAGCTGAAGCTCAGAGGAAAGGGAGGTGAGCTTTGCCTGGGGGAGTTAGGGAATGGTTTGTAGAACATTTGACCTAGGCCTGGAAGGATGAATTTGGTGAGTCAGTGAGTGGGAAGGCCAAGATATTTCTGGAGGAGAGACTGGAGAGCCTCTCTCATCAGGCTGCTGTGCAAATGGGCTTGACTAGCAGGCATGTATTTAGATACCATCTTGCTTTGAAAGGGATTTACAACAGCTTAAAAAAGTGTACCACAAGAAGATAAAGAAAAATAAGGAGGTGATGAAATACAGGCAGAGGAAAAATTAAGGTAGGAAAAATGAGATGAAGATAGGATTAAAGTTAGTACAATTAGCTGGATTTGATCCCTATATCCTGCTCTCTAAGGCTTCTGGACAGAGACCACTGTTAAAGATAGCAGGTGTGGAGTGAAGGCAGAGACTGTGAAGTGGTGATGGCTGAAAAACTTGCAGTCCTGAAAGTCTCTGCTCTGAGTACCAAGCTCGATGATCGGTGGTGAGAGGTCCAGGAAGCATCCAAATACATACTTACCAGGTCCTTGCAGAACCTGCTGGCATTCTCTCTTTACTGAGAACATACCATACTGAATCTAGATCCGAAGACTTTGTTTCTGCTGGAACCTTTGCTTGAATGTTCTTTGCATCCTAGCCATGGTCTTCATGAGGCTGCAGCATGTCCCACTACCTGTGGGGAAGAGATCTTCTATGACATCACCCTGTTTCCATCTCTGATCTCCCTGAACACCTTCCATGATTTGTCATCACAAACCCCCTTTCATTATTGCTGTTTCACGTGGTAGGTGTTTGCTCCCCAGCTAGATAAATGTTGAGCTCCTGGAGGACAGTTGGGAACTTGTTTCCTAAGTCTCAGTGCCTATCCCAGTGTTGTTTATAAAGTAGCGGCTAAGTAAATGTAAGCTTGACCTTCCCTTCCTCTGGCATTTGCCTTGTGTGTCAATTTCAGTGGGTCCTCAGTCAGGAGGTCTTGGTTTAAGGACTCCTCTGTCATTGTCATGGGACTGTCCCTTCTCCTTTCTAGATCTCAGTTTCGCCACCTATAAAAAGAGACGATTTCACTCAATGACTGTTAAAGTCTCTTTCACATATTTAATATTTGTGTGATTGAAAATGCCTTAATTAGGGATATTTTCTGCCTTTTCTTGCTCTCTTCAACTATCTTTTTTTGTGTGTGTGCTGATGTCCGTCATTGAAAGGTTTCTATTCGTGTTTAAACCTCATGTTTAAAACAGCATTTCTATGTGGAAGGTGATCAGGAAGGGGAGGTAGGCAGCCTTGTGCCTGATTAGATGACATGGGGGGCATGGTGTACTTGCCTGCATAGGTGTGCTGGGATGCCTGGTGATCTGAGATCAGTCAGGTGTTACCTGGTGGGTGACTTCTCTAATGGTGTCATCTCATCCCTTGCAGGTATAAGTTTGCTGGAAATTCATTGACTAAGCACTTTCCAAATGTAATCTCTATTTCTCCCAACAACTCTGAAAGGTAGTAGTTCCTCCCATTTATAGCTGTGAAAACATACCCAGAGAGGTTAAGTGATTTGCCAGAAATGTTCAAAACGAAGATCTCACCTAGGGCTGTCTGGCTTCAAAGCTTGGGTTCTTTTCATCAACGTTGCCTTGCAACTCAGCCCAAAAGAGGAGAGCTGGAGACATCTTAGTCTATCTGTGCTGCTATAGCAAAATACCTGGTACTTGGTAATTTATAAAGAACAGAAATTTATTGCTCATAGTTCCGGAGGCTGGGAAGTCCAAGATCAAGGAGCTGGCAGGTTTGTTATAAGGATTCAGTCTCTGCTTCCAAGGCGGCGCCTTGAACGCTGTGTCCTCTTTTATGAGGGCCTTCATCTCATTCATGATGAGGGGAGAAGCCCTCATAATTTAGTCACTTCTTGAAGACCCCACCTCTTAATACCATCACATTGGCCATTAAGTTTCAACATCTGAATTTTGGAGGGGATACATCTGAACCATAACTCTTTTCATCGACATTGCCTTGCCCCTCAAACCCAGAGAAAGAGAGCAGAATGTGTCCATATCACAACTATGTAGGAAGGTGAGAATTTCCCTGGCAAAGTGTCTCCTCTGTTAGAATTTCCCTTAGGCACATCAGTTCTTGAGTCAGAGAAATTCCTAAAAGACTTCTTGAAGATCGCTTCCAGCCTAGGGAGTCTGAGACTTGAGGAAAAAGTTGTATTTCTATGCCAGGTTTCAAGTTTCTTTCTTCTAAGGACTAAAGCTGCATGTTCTTCCATGGGCTGTTAACACCAGGGAAGAAAAAGAGGATATTGGGCCAGATAAATTTAGTGGAAGAGGAGCTATTCCTTTTTAAGTAGTGGATATCAATTTTCTAAATACAATCCAGGAACATATTATACTTCCTTCTGCAGCTCAGTGCACTCTTATTCCTGGACTTGTTCTGTTCCGATCTGCTCCCTGTATCTGCTCTCTGTGTCTCTCTCTGCTCCTCTGTCTCTCTTCCTCTTTCCAACCAACACTTGAAAGTGGTCTCTTCCTGTTAATAAAGCAGATATCTGCAGTTTCACCTGATAAGTCAATCAATGCCATTGATGAGGTGGTTACTGCAAATGAATTCCTGTTTTACTTGTGAAATAACCTTGAAATAAAAGAGAATATGGGGATCCTGGCCTGGGGGAATTTAGCCCATAGAGGTTTCCTGGAGGTAACAGTGAAGCCCATCATTCCACATTCCCAGGAACCTGGAAATAATAGAAATGAAGCTGCTTCTGAGGGTTCAGTTACTTCCATCCATGTATCCCATATGGATGGGATCTACCATCTGTAGCTATGGACCAGAAGGTGTTTTGCAAATATGTGAAGCAAAAGACTCCATCTGTGTGACCTGGAAATAATGTCAGGGATATTGGCTGAAATATGATTGTAATTTAGTAATATAAAACCTAATTAATTGCTCTGAGTGCAATTTGGAGAAAGATTGTATAAAAGGTGCTGGCCAGCCAGGGCACTCCTGAAAGGCAAGTTGAAGCAGAAGCTGGTGGTGCCCATTCAGACTCTGGCTGCCCACCAGGGCTCTTGGGTTTTCCAACAGGACCAGCACTATTCTTGCTAGTCCATCCCATCATGACCTGCTGATGTTGAACCATGGCTTGTTCTGCAGACTTCCCAAGCCTTGATTACATGTTCATCATGCAATGTTCCGATGACAGCTTGGCGTCCCCAGTGCATCAGCCTACACTGATTACACTGAACTAAGCACTCCAGGGTCCTGTGGCAGTTGTGTTTTGTTGTTACTTTTGGCACTCAAGATACGGAATTTCTGGCTTATCCATCAGGCTTGTGAGCTTGGTTAATACAAATCTTCACCCAATGATAGATCTGCTATCAAAGTACTGACCCAGTCTAGTTTCAGAGCACGCACCCTTTACGTGTGGGTTAATCAAGAACAGTGTCATCTGTGGAGCCTCTTGGAAGCAGTAAATGGCCCACTCCTTTTAAAATTGCAGGCGTGCTGCCTTTTCCATGCAAACTTTACTCAAGAACAGGCAGCAATGACATTGACACATAGGAAGGACTTCACAATTTATTAAGCAATATATAGACAAACCCAAGAAAATACTGTAAAAAAGATACTATAGGGACAACTGAGAGCCAAAGAGCTGCAGAACAGAGAACTAGCATCAGTCACCCCCACTTTTTTAAAGTAGCCTTTTAAAAGCTGCATTTAGACTGAGGAGAAAATATAAAAAATCTTCTGTTTAGGAAGATGTTAGTACTAACTAATATCAATGGATTTCTTATTATGCAGTAGCTACTATATCAAGCTCTTTAAAATAAGCATTACTGCAATTGATCCCCAGAACTGCCCTTTTAAGTAGATAAACACTATTTTACCTGTTTGATAAATGAGGATATTGAGCTCTGAGTTCACTCAACTCATAATTAGGAGTGCCAGGATTCGAACCTATGCACATAGCTACTATAATTTATTGGAACAGGCTTTTGCAGGTGACACAACACAGAAGTCTTTTGTCTCTGATTTCTCCATCAAGGCACCGATCTCAAGCCCAGAATGGTGTAGTAAGTTTCAAGGTCCCATCATATGCTATAGGATGACTGAGGGGAGAAGTTCTGTTGCCTGTAGTTTTGAAGGAATGAAGGGACTTGGATAGCAGAGATAGAGGCTAAGAAAGTGTTGCAATGCCTCTTACCAGTTTGGAGGTAGTAGGAGAAGCAGAATAGATGGATGGGATAGGTTACAAGGGAACAGTGGGGCTAGGCAGGGGGTGCTGAGCTTACTCAGGTTTGCATTTCTAGTCAGCTCCCTGCTATATGTCCAAGATAGAGATGCAGTAACAAAAATTGAAGGAATGGGTAAATCCAGTCATACTCTATTGTTTGTTTTAGAATTCTCGGTTCATAGCTTCAGAATGACTTTTCTATGAGTGTGTGCCCTGAATTTCTGAATCTGGAGCTCCATGCATTGAATGGGCACTGTAATGAAGAAGGAAGGGCAGGGCCATGGCAGGCCTGATTGGTCAGGGTTTAACCAAACACAGTGGACAATCTCTTTGATAGTCTAGTCAGAAGCATTTTCTGTGAGCTAAATCTGCATTTGTTCCTGTTTTCCAGGCATATGTAAATTTTGGAGCCCACAATCGCAAGGTCCAGAGAATGGAGCCCAGAATTTATCTTATCTGGAGAGAGGAGACTAAGGAGCTATTATGAAGTAGATAGATCCCATCCCACTGAAACTCAGTCACCTCTTCTCCATCAACTCTTAGAACCTGGAAGGACTGTCCTATCATTTCTCTTGATCAGCGTTTCTTTCTCCTGCCTGGAAGAGTGTAGACCCATAGAGTACCTCACGTTAGCTCCCTCCTACACATTACAAGAATGTTATATAAGACAAGTTCTAGTGTCCTGATGGCTTATGAACCGCACTTTTAAAATTTCTTTAATTTGGAGACGAGTCAGTGAATTTTTTCATTTTGTTTCTGGCCTCCAAGTAGTTCACTGAAAAAGTGTTTTTCCTGTTGTATTGTTATTCAACTTAAAAAAGCTTTTTACTATAGTATCTTGGAAATTTTATGTAAATTAAATTTATGTAAATAGACAAATTTTCATCAATTCACATTCATATTTACTCTCTCAAAAACTATTACAAACAAGCTTTGCTTTTATAAGAGCCGTACTGTCTTTTCCTTTGATAGATCGTGCTTGCTTGCATGCTCGTAGTCCTATTCTTTTTTTTTTTTTTTTTTTTTTGAGACGGAGTCTCGCTCTGTCGCCCAGGCTGGGGTGCAGTGGCCAGATCTCAGCTCACTGCAAGCTCCGCCTCCCGGGTTTACGCCATTCTCCTGCCTCAGCCTCCCGAGTAGCTGGGACTACAGGCGCCCGCCACCTCGCCCGGCTAGTTTTTTGCACTTTTTAGTAGAGACGGGGTTTCACCATGTTAGCCAGGATGGTCTCGATCTCCTGACCTCGTGATCCGCCCATCTCGGCCTCCCAAAGTGCTGGGATTACAGGCTTGAGCCACCGCGCCCGGCCTCGTAGTCCTATTCTTAAGCTATGTCCTGCCTACTTTCCTGGTATGAAAATTAGAATTCTCCCTGGATCCTTTCTTATGAATGGAGGCTACATGGGCACTCTGCCAGTTCTAGAGCATGAGTGACTTTGTAATCAGAGGTTACACATTTTGGGCAGCCTCGCCACAATTTCACCCTTGAATTCCTTTAGGACTCCCAGGTGGATGCCATATGGTTCTGGTGATTTATTTACACTTCATTTGTCAGTCAGGTTCCCATGCCCTCACTGCAGTTTCAACCCTGACCTCGCTCCTGTCCATCAAGGAGGGCAAGTTGGGAAGGATTTTCATTCTTGAGGACACCACTTGTACTAAGAGTATCATCAACTGGTTCCACTGATTTGGCCCCATTGGAATAAAATAACCTTTGGGATTGACCTTGGCATTGGCATGTCTCAGGTTTATTTTTGGTCTGATTATTTTCCTGGTTGTTGTTGCATTTTTATGAGCCATTTCTTTCTCTATGCTCTCTTTGAAATCTCTATCTGGTCATGCAGGGATGCTTGCTTTCTTGAGGGTCTGCTATTTTTGGCCCTAGCGTCACCCCATCTATCCTGGAATTCTAATACTGTATTTACAAATAATAGACTGTGACTTTATAAACTTTTTTTTTTCATCTCCCCTTAATAATCTCACTCTCTTTCTCTGAAATTTGGCATTCAGGTTTGGGGTGCAGCTTAAGGCAGGAGCAGGACAAGCTGTAGAGAGGGAGTGTGGTGCGTTCTTACCATGAGGCCCTTTGGCAATGCAGATGCGGAGCTGAGCATGCTGTCTGAGTCAGGGCAAACTCCGTTCCTGAAGCTTGTGCTCTGAGTCAGGATCTGTACCAAGAACGGCCCAAGGTTGCCAGCCTTGTGAGCGTACCCCTGTGTCTGCAGTGTGGCCTATGTACAGGCTTCCTTCCACATCTCATCTCGCATACTGGCCTGACATGCTTCCTGTGATGAGGCCAGAATCTCTCCAGGACAGACTAAGAGAATGGGCTGAAGTGGGAGCAGGAGAAACTAATTTTGCTGGCAAATTTCCTAGGAGCCCAATTGGGAAGCTCAAGGAGAAAGTGGAACCTCTTTGGAGATATTTAGAATATCTATCTGTGTGAGCAGAAGATGCAGACCCAAGGGAAGCAAGGAAAGCTGGGGTTGGGGGGTAGGAAGGGAGTTCCTGAAGCTTCTAGGCTGAAGCTTCTGCTGATCAGGATCGTTTCTCCACTCCAGCAGCAAGTGCCTGACCAGAGTTGTTAAGCTAATTGTTAAATTAGAATGGCTGGGGAAGCAAATTGCTTCATGATGGAGTTTCTCTGACTGTGTCCAAGGCTGATGTCATCTGGCCTTGTGCCGTGTTGAGGGTGTGGTATGGGGTGGTGGGCAGGCCTGACACACGTGTTAATGAACCACCCTCATCCGCTGTAGCAAGCCCTTGCTCCTCTGAGGAGCCCACATCTTCCATTGAAGGAAAATCCCTCCCAACTCCTCTTTGCTTCTGTTTAATGTCTCCAGTTCCTGAGTCTTGCAATGATGATATTTTAGATCGTTTTCTGTAGAGGTTGTGAACTCAGATCCCTATAGGGGCCAGACTATTAGCATAAAAGATCAAAATGGCCCATGTATAGATGATGAGTGGCAGCAATCAGGGACAGTAGGGGTGGTGGGGACTGTGACAAACTGGAGGGTGGTGTCCCAGCAGCTACTTAGCCCCAGCTGATTGATGCCATGTAGGAATGTGGGCTCCATGTTGCCAGATCTTCCTGCTTCAAGAACAGCGGCAAATATGCACTTTCTTTGTGAAATGTCCTGGTTTTTAAATGTTGAAGCTAATTAAAAGACATTGTGTTGGTCACAGTCCATTTACAAGATGAGTTTGTCCTGTGTGCCCCTAGTTTGCCACTTCTGATTCTGGTTCAAACTCCTCGGATTACAGATTAGGAAACTGAGATCCAGAGAAGTTAAGCTTCTGGTCCAAGGTTACAGGGAGTCAGTGAAGGAGTCAGAATCACTACCTGTGGCCTCTAACTCCTGTCTGCTGCTATTCCACTTCTTGGTGCTGGTTTGGACCAGACATTGTCTGTGCTGGGTCAGTCTGGCTCTCAGAGGAGAGTAGACCTGGGTGGACATGGTCGTGTGATGCCTCATGTCACATTATTGCCCCTCTGCTTTTGTGGGTTGCTGGGCTCAGATGCCCCAAATGGGTGGGAAGGCTCAGGGAATTCAGGAAGCTTTTGCAGGTAGCAGCAATGTGTAGGGAGAGGAAGAGAGTGGGGAGGATTTAGGCTGCCCCCCTGGTTTGAAGCTCCTGAGGACTTAAGGCTTCTGTAAGTGCTTGCGAGTGAACGCAAATAAAACAAGATTTTTTAAACTGAAACTTAAAGCAATTTTACTATGTACCTGAGTCAAGGTTCTACTCATCTTTCTAGTCTCAGGTGAAAGATCTCTTCTTCTAGCAAGCCCTGGGGATGTTAGGACTATGTTTGTTGTCTCTGCTATGTGCTCCCATATCCTCCTCAGTGTCTCCCGTCACCCATTAATTTCTACTCTTTCCCATGGCATGCACATAGGCAGAGCCACTTCCAAATCCTCATCCTTCCAGTCATTCAGGTGCATAGCTTGGGATCATCCTTGATTGTCCCCGCTCTTCCTCTGGAGTTCCTCAGCTCTGAATCCCCTTGCCAGTCCTACTGCCACTCTCCAGTTCAGAAGTTTAGTGATACAACATTGGGACTATTGCAATAGGCTTCAAACCTGACTCCCAATCTATTCTCCCCATTACTGTCTGATACATCTTCCCAAGCACAGTCTTTGAACCGTGGCATGCTCCTGCTCCAAGTAGCTCCCACTGGATAAAGTAGCAACTCCTTAACTTGGCATCCCAGGCTCCAAAGCACTGCAGCATTGCTGCCATGGTCATAAGGCTGGCCTGGGTGTGCATCCTAGCTCTGCCACTTATCAACTCTGACATAATGGGCAATTTTCTTGACTTCTGTGAACCCATTTGCTTCTTTGTGATAGGGGGTTTTACATAGAATTGTTTCAAAGAATAAATGAGATCATGAATATAAAGCAGTTAGCCTGGAATATACCGACTACTCAAAGGTATTATTTAAGGACCTCTAGGTTCTGCCCCCAGTATTACCTGTCCCATAGGCTTAGCTCCAGTGTGAACTACTTGGTGATCTCTGTGGCTTTGCTCCTGTTTTTCCATCCTCTAATATTCATCTTTTTGTGGTGCTCCATTATATATTTTGTGCCATAGGTATTTGTGTACTTGTCTTGACTTCCTTATTCAACTGTATGTTGTTTGAGGGCAGGAACTGGGTTTGACTCCTTCTATACTATACCTGGCATAAGAGACACAAAGTTTGCGGAATGGATATTTACCTCAGTGAAACAGCTGCCTAGAGTTGGGTTCCATATGAATTAGTTAATTGATAATGTGTTTATTTATAATAGCCTCATGGATATTTATTGGGTCCTACTGTGTTTAGGGGCTCAGAGGTAAAAGCATCAGGTACAGTCTAGGCCCTGTCATGTAATGGGGAAACAGGCTGGTAGAGTGGCCATAATGCACGTGGTAAGGATGGTGACAGGGCAGGTGCAGGGCTGTGGTTGGGGAGGTACAGGGCTGTGATGGGAGACACTGAGGAGGATATGGGAGCACATAGCAGAGACAACAAACATAGTCCTAACATCCCCAGGGCTTGCTAGAAGAAGAGGTCTTTCACCTGAGACTAGAAAGATGAGTAGAACCTTGACTCAGGTACATAGTAAAATTGCTTTAAGTCTCAGTTTTAAAAATCTTGTTTTATTTGCATTCACTCGCAAGCACTTACAGAAATACTTCCTTAGTACTAGGTTTTCTGAAGTGATCTCTCACTCTCAACCAAGGCAGCTGTTAACATTCGAAGGTTTCTAGGGACTGGGACAAGGGTTGTTGATTGTATTCAAATTTTAAGGAACACCAAGCCAACAGCTGTGGCTGGAGATGGAAAGTTTTCTCTTTTAAGAACTGGGTGGAAGATTATTCTCTTCTCTTTGGGAAAAGATAATCATATATTTTCATGCTTTCAGGGTGGGGCCTATTCTGTTTTTGTTTGTTGCTTGCTTGTTTTGTGGCTTCAGCTGTGTGGATACAGAGCAGGAAGGCTAGGAGCAGGAAGAGGCTGGGGCGTTTTCTGACCCTGCAGATAGTTCTTCTTGGGTCGGGAAGAAAGACTGTGGGAGCAAACATGATCTGCAGCTGCAGAGGAAGCCGAGGGGATTTTTGCATCAAGGACAGTCTTGGGGATGAGGAACTGTATACAAGTCAGGAAACTTGACACCAGAGAGTGGCAGCCACAGAAGATAAGGGGTCATCTCTGTAGACCCTGTACAAAAGAAATGTACAAGAGGAAAGCGAATGAATTAAGAATCATTGTGATAGAATAATCAGAAAGATTATGAATGATACTTACATATTTCTTTAAAAGGGATTACTTTCTTGGCTTAATGCTTGCACTCTGTTCTCTTATTTTATTATTTTATTTTTAAAGGTATTAAACTGTGCTTTTTAACCACACCTAACATTTAGGACCCAGAGCCCAAGGCATCTACTGCCACCTGGTGGTAGAGTATACCACCTGTGGGATTTGGAATTGATGAGACTATACATTGATTGAAAATTGATTCTGCAGTCAAAATATGGAATCATAGAACATTAGAGTTGTGGAGATATTCAAGATTACATAGTTTTTACTCTAATAAAACCCAACATCTTTTTATATACAGTATTTTAGTTGAATACCTCCAATGACAGAGAGCTCATGATCTGGCCTGACAGGCTATTTTGTCATTCATTCTTGTTAGTTAGAATATTTTTTCTTTTTATTTATTTTTTAATAGAAAAGTCACTTGTATTTATTTGTCTTCATGTTTACCTCTGGAAAAACTCGTAAGTTTAGTGATTCATCTACATAATAAGCCTTCAAATATTTGAAGGAATGTGTTTGTTTCCCCCATAATCTTTTTGTCTTCAGGTTAAACAGTCATAGTTCCATATTTATTATTCTGACATCATGCTTTTCAGAATCCCCATAGCATTTCTTTCCTCTAGTTGCATTCTATGTTGCCAATGTTCCTGCTGCCAGAATTGGATCCAACCCAGTGTTCCAGACATGATCAGCTTAGTGAACTCTAGTACCTGCAGGCTGTCTGAACACTGAACTTCTAACACATTCTGGATAGTATGAGTTAGCTTTCTGTAGTCTTTCCACAATGCTGACTCCTCTTAGGTTTGTGGTAACTGAAAGCCCAAGAATTTGTATCCTTTCCCGCATTGTAAAACTTTTTTTAAAAAAAGCTAAAAGCAAGGCTGTACTTTAAAAAGAAAGCTTAATTATACAAGTTTAACACAAATACATTCTGAATTTCAGAGGTTACTCGTAAAGCCAAAGCCTTTTTAACTCTGTACCAACTCAGTTTCTCTTTGGAGGCAGATCCTGATACTAGTTATTAGGGGTCCTTCCAGACCTTTCTGTGCATTTACATAGATAGATAGATATCAGCAGAAATGTGTAAATTGTGTATGTGTGTTTGAGGTTAACATATCATTTTGCAAGTTTTCTGCATGCAACATGTCCTGGAAATCTTCTGCATAGTATACTTTGCAGTGTGGATATTCTGTAGTTTTCTTAGCAATTCTTCGATTATTTCTGGTTTTTAAAATCATCATAAGCAGCGTCTCCTTGTACACATGTACAAGTGCTTCTTTAGGGTAGGTACGAAAGACTGGGTGAGTGATACATATATGTTTATTTTAAAATGTAGATCTCAGACATGAAATTTGCCCTTGTTAATTTTGACCTAGTGTTCGAATCTGCCCAGATAATTTTACATCTTGATTTTGGTCATCTATTATAATATTAAGCCCACTATAGCAGTTTTGCATCATCTGCCCATAGTATAAGCATATCTTTGATCTGATCTAAGGAAGTGATTGTTTTAAAAGTCAAATACAACATTTAAGGGAGGAGCTCTGTGGCCATCACCAGAGACCTGCATTCCACCTAAAGCTCACTATATTCTCCTAACAAACACTTTGGTCCGTGCAGTTTATCTACAGCAATTCTATCCAACTATATACTCATCCCATTCATTTTTCACCATCTTATATACAAGAATTTCATGGAGGACATTTGTAAAAGGCTTAGCAGAAATCCAGACTCACTTTCTATGACATTCTCCTGTCTACTGTAGCAGGACTGTCGTGGAGGGAATTGAGAACAGCACACATTGCTCCCGGGCACGTGTTATTTAAGATAGATCCTGGTAACACTTTAATGAGCAATGTGTTTATGTACCTCCATGCAAGAGTGTATTCAGTCTCAAAGACATCAAGAAAAAATCAGCTGTGCCCTCTCAGTTGCCTGTCTTACCTATATGTTCTCAGTCTAGTTGCTCTCCCAGGGAAACTGTCTGATGGCTGAGACATAGCTGCTTTAGTGACAAGCTCATGGGTTATATTTCCAATGTTATTCAGGTAATTTGTCCCGCCCCATCATAGCATAACAGAGGTAAAGGAGCTGGGCACAGTGCCTCACGCCTGTAATTCCACCACTTTGGGAGGCTGAAGCAGGCAGATCGCTTGAACCTAGGAGTTCAAGACCAGACTGGACAACACAGGGAGACATCGTTTCTACAAAAAATACATAAATTAGCTAGATGTGGTGGCACACACCTGTGGTCCAGCTACTCAGGAGGCCGAGGTGGGAGGATCCCTTGAGCCTGAAAGAGAACCAAGATCAAGCCACTGCACTCCAGCCTGGGCGACAGAATGATGCCCTGTCTCAGAAAAAACAGGCAAACAAAGAACAACCCCAAAACAAAAACAAACAAAAAACAGAGGCATCCTCACACAGATATCCACAGGCCTAGTGCACATATGTGTGCCTTGACACGTAGTTATCCTCACAAAATTGTCTCTGTAAACATGGTAAAAGGACTTCCCCTGAGTCACAGCCTTACTGGCTTGCTTTGTATCATCATAAAAAGAATAGAAGTGATAAGCAGGTAATTCTAACTTACTTTTATCTAGCTTAGAAACTTGTTATAAGACATGCCACAGATGACCCTCAAAATGGTAGTGAAGGTGAGACTGTGGTCCTGGGGTTCTGGGTGGGTGGTGCAGTATGGAGGCACTGTGGCTGTCCCTGGATGCCCAGCTGCAATTACATCAGGCTGCATGGCTTCCCAGGCTGGGGTTTGGCAGCACCATTGCCCTTCTGTAGGTAGCCAGGCTTGGATTCTTCATTGAGGAAAAGTTCTTGTGTTCCCTCATTTTTAGGGCAACTAGTATGGAAAATATAACCTCAAGTATCTTTGATGTAATCTCCAAGGGAAAAGTTGCTCCAACTTTTTCTTACTATAAGTAGAAATTCTGTTTCCCATTTTTTCCTTCAATGGGCCTGAGCTATTGCTCTGGCAAAGCTACAGCCAAGTAACTCTTCTCCAGAATCCCACAGCTGGCTTTATTTGGGGGGTGAGGTGGTGGTGGTGCCAGTTCTGCTTCAGAAAAGTAGAGGAAACAACAAATACTTCTTTAACAAAGCTAAAAAACATGGTGAGGAATGCAGAAGGGAAGTGATACCAAACGAGTGAATTGTGCCCCTTTTGCACTCTGCAGTGTCCCTTTACTTTGGGCACTACGTTAGGTGCTTGGTGCTGATGGAAGGCAGCAGTGGGGTAGGATATAAACTATATGATCATGACAAACAGTGACTTCAGTTCAGACGAGTTTACAGTGTGGTAAAAATAGTCTGCAGACAACATGAATGCAATGAACTAACCAGTGTTTCTCTTGAAAGAGTTAGATGGATGCTTGGGTAAATAAACCACCCTTATAATAAAGAAGAGTCCACCTTTTATTTTTCATCAGTGCAAAGCTACATCGATTCTTCACACGCAGGCATGATAAACAGAATCAAAGCTTCTGCTGCTTGTTTCCAGTTAAACAGACCTATCCTAGGTAAACCTGTATTCCCCTCTGAGAGCACCCCTTCCTTCTGGTACTTGATTGACCCCCTGCCTTGGGCAGGGTTAACCCACCTCCACTTTTTTCTTGAATTACTGCTAGGAGGCAGAAACTCTGTGAGCTCTTAGAGAGCAGCCTTGGTGTTCTGTTCCTTCATGTATTTCCAGGCATCGTCCAGGGTGTGACATCTTGTAGGCACTTAGTAAATGCTTGTTGAGTGAATGAAAGCTGCCCTTCATCTATTCCCCATTCATTTATTCAGCACATATTTATTGAGTGACTTCTCCATGCCAGGCGCTAGGGATACACCAATGAACAGGACCTGGTTGGGAAGACAGATGATAATATGGGGACACTAATATGGTGTTGAAAAGGTACAGGATGTGGTGGGCGCAGATGCAGGGGTGGCTGGCCCAGCTGAGTTGGCCAGGAAGGCTTCCTAGAGACCTGAAGAATTAGCGCAGATAGCTAGATGAAGGCAGGATGGGAAACAGTGTTCCATGCCTAGGAAGAGCATATGCAGGGATCCAAAGGGAAGAGATAGCTTAGCATGGAAATGTGAAGGCTGACAACATAATGATAATCATAAACACATATACAATGCTTTCTGTGTGCCAGATATTATTCTAAGCCCCTTACATTTATGAAGTTATTTAAATACTATTATCATCCCCATTTTACAGAAAACGGAGGCACAAAGAAGTTTAGTAATTTGACTGATCTCACACAACTGTTAGAATTGGCATTTGAAGGGAGTTGGCTGCGGAGCCTTGGTGGTGACAAAACAATTATTATGCCTGTGTGTGTGTAGCACTGATTCCCAGTGAGAATCCTGGCATGCGGTTAGATATGCATGGGCCTTGTGGTAGCAATGAACTTGGAAATTGTCTTGTTAAGACTGACAGAACTCGTGGCATATCCTGATTGTTGAGTCTGTATTTGTCAGGCAGACGATGAGATTCCTTGCCTCAGTAGATGGTTTTGTTGTGTCTCATCCTATGTGAACAGGCTGCAGGGAGGGTGCCCCTGACCTCCTAGTGAGAAGGGACTTGGGGCTCAAACAACAGTTTAACTGGATGACCAAATCACATTCTTCACTGCAGATTCCCATCCCTAAATGGGGAGAAGGAGGAAAATGGTTTAAAGACCAATACCCAGAAATGGCCGACCTCTACTGGTGCTTCGCCACTGTGTGTGGTTGTTGGAGCTACAGGCTGTGAGGAAGAATAGTTTGGTTGATTGCCAACTTGGCCCCGAGGGAGTGGGCCTGAAAGGGGGTTAAGGCATTGGTTCTGCTTTCTTTCCTTCCAGTTTGTAAATGGTAATCCAACCCCAAGTCTTTAGTGCACGAGCGTTGTGCAGCCCCTCCCTGTGACAGGTCATGGTGGCTGGGCCTTGGCCTCTGACTTCCAAATTCCCAACTTTCCCCCAGGCTTCAGTATGACCACTTCCTCTGAATCCCTGTTGCTGCTATAGTCAGACCCAGCACGGAGGGGTGTCCTCAGCAGCCTCCTCACTGCCTGCTGCCACTTGCTCAGGAAAAGCACGAGTTGCACATCAGTGTTTGGAAAAATTAATGCTTTCAAGATGAGCTCCATACAGTTTTAGCACGTCTGTCTCTCTCACCAGCTGAAAGAAAGAAGCATGCTTAGACAATTACTCCCCAAGGGAGCCCAAGGACTGGCTTTGTTTATTGAGTGTTTTTAGTTACAACACGTGAAGTTCTGGGATTTTTTTGGCTTTGGCTTCTTTTTTGTTTTTGGTTATGGGAATATGAGTGGATTGCCAATTAACAGGGCACTTGGAGGTTTCAAAATTGTGAAAGGCATGTTTCTTACATGGGCACAATTGCTGAGTCTTTGGGATAAGGAGCTCAGTAAGACGTGACAGATGGAATCCAGGCTCAGGGCTTACCTCAGACCAGCACTGCAACCAGATGTTCAGAGTCTTCCATATGCAGCTGTTTGGAGCCACAGCTCCACCTGTGAGGGCCCCCTTCGCTTTCCTCAAACACCCCACATCTTTACAGTCTTCCGATAGACGTACCACATAATGACACAGTCACAGTCAGCTTTCACCTTACTTTACCCTGTGCCACCTCCCACCACCTTCAGCTTCCCCCACCTGATGCATAAAACTCTAAGTAGAGATGGCAAGTTTTAAAGCCTGAGGTTTGGGGAGTCAGAGCCCATTGTACAAGGGCAGGGATGGCTGACTTGAAAGCCTGTGTATTACAATTCTTCCTGCCTTCCTGCCTGTCTTTGGCAGACATCACTAATTGATGGCGCCATTCTTTCCCCATCTATCCTGTAAGTAGCCGTATAATCTTCCACACAAAACTCTAGACAGTCACTGCCCTTTGGTTAGAGCTGGAACTTGAGATGCAACATAGTTTCCATTGCTGACCAAAATCCCATAAGGTGTCTAAATGGCTGATAAATGAATGGTTTGAGAGGAGTTGAGGTTCTTCCTGAATGCTTGTTATGGAGAACCCATCATGACTCTTGTGGTAAGTAAGGGATGTGGAACAAAGTGGGGAATGAATAGCATTTTCTCATGATATAGTGGTGGAACTCTATCTGCCAGTCACTTGAACAGGTGGATAAGTCTGGTGAATTTTTTACTGTGACCTGTGGGTTCTCTGAAGACAATTTCATATTCTAGACCTTATGAGTAGGGGGTAGAGAAGGAAATTGCTGCCGTGGCCCTGAGGAGCACCTCCTTTTTCAGAAAAGATTTGAGCTGCTACTTTAGTAGCAGCTTCAATATTTAAATGCTTTGAAAATTACCAGAGTAACAAGTGCTTATAGTTAAAAAATTGTAACAACATAAAATTTTATAAAACACAATTCTCTAACTACCTTTCTTCATTCTTCAGGGATAACTACTGTTAATAGTTTGGTGTGTATATATATATATGTACTACTAGAACTCTTCTATGCATAGTGAAATACATACTGATAGTGTGTATATATATATTTATATATCTATTTTCACAAAAAGTGGGACAATAAGAATTGTTTCCAATTATTTCACAAATCATATCCTTTCCTTCAATAATAGATCACGGAACCCTTTCATTCAATAATAGATCATGGAACCCTTTCATGTTACTACATATAAAACTGCTTGCTTTTGTTAATGGTTTCTAAGTATAATGTAGGCTGTGTCATAATTTATCTTATTAGTTCCTTATTGTGGGACATTTAGGTTTTTTCTTTCCTTTTTATTTTTTTCTATTATAGAATACACTGCAATGTGTGTATAAGTACAGATATTTCAGTAGGTGAGAATCTTAGAAGAATTGCTAGGTTGAAGGCTATATACTTTAGAATTGTTGATTGTACTGCCAAATTGACTTGGAAGAATATTATATCAATTTAGTCTCCTACTAGGTTGGTTGTTTTGTTGTGTGTGTGTGTATGTGTGTGTGTGTGTGTGTGTGTTTTGCTGGGGGCAATCTTATAGGTAAAATGTGGCATGCTGTTATTGCTTATTTGCATTTCCTTCATCATTAGTAATGGTCAACCTCTTTTTACTTTTTATCAATCATTTATATTTCCTCATCTGTGGGTTGCCTGTTCGTAATCTTTACTTATTTTTATACCAGGTTGTTAACTTTTTCTTAATGGTTTCTAGGAACTTTTTGTAAATTAGAGATATTAACCCTTTGTATAATTTATTGTTGCAACCATGGCAAATATTTACCTCCTGCATTATCTTTTAATGTTCATGTTTTTGCAATTTTATCTACTATTTTATTCTGTGAGGACTTAAAATATATGAAAATATAATGTACTCACAGTGTTCAAAAATTAGTACAAAATAAATAGGTCTTTATGTGACCCATATACCTGTCTACCAAGCCACTTTTTCCATAGGTAACCATCAGTATTAGTTTACTGGGAACCCTCCCAGTATTTCTTTTTATAAATATAAGCAAATCAGAATCCATACTTATGTTATCCCTTTCTGATCAAAAGCAGGTGAATACTAACTATCCTGCTCTATGCTTTGCATTTTTTTTTTTTTTTTTTTTTTTTTTTTGAGACGGAGTCTCGCTCTGTCGCCCAGGCTGGAGTGCAGTGGCCGGATCTCAGCTCACTGCAAGCTCCGCCTCCCGGGTTCGGGCCATTCTCCTGTCTCAGCCTCCTGAGTAGCTGGGACTACAGGCGCCCGCCACCTCGCCCGGCTAGTTTTTTTTTGTATTTTTTAGTAGAGACGGGGTTTCACCGTGTTAGCCAGGATGGTCTCGATCTCCTGACCTCGTGATCCGCCCGTCTCGGCCTCCCAAAGTGCTGGGATTACAGGCTTGAGCCACCGCGCCCGGCCTATGCTTTGCATTTGTAACCCAACAGTATGTCTTGAACATCTTCTCATATCAATTCACAGAAAGCCTCATCATTCTTTATTCATAGCTGCATAGTGTTTCTTTGTGAAGGTATACTGTCATTCAGTGGGCATCAGACTTTTTTTGCTTCTGTATGCTCTAAAAGAATATTGAAAACTTTATGCCCCTTCACACATTTAAGTGGATACCTAAACATTTTTTTTTACCATGAGTTTAAAGGTTGCAAATAATACATTTTCTAGCATGTTGCATATTATAATAGGCTTTAAACACATTTTCTTCAAAATCTTGGAGCTATGGATTTATATGAAACGGGAAAGGCAAATCTGATTGTCAAAGCAAGTAGCCAAATTAGACATACTTACTTCCTGTCAGAGAAAGTCTAATTTCACTTTTTATAATTCAAACAAGCATGTTAATTAGACACCCTCTGTGACAACCCCATCTTCAGAATTCTAAGAAGAGTAGAGAGCAAGCTATTAACAAATAGATGTGGTCCTGAGACTAACCATGCTTTTTGCCTTCTAGATGAAAGAAGGCACAATTGTTTTCAACATCTCCTTGGTGATCTCATTGAATCATGGGGCTTTACTTTGCTCTGCATGCACCAGTGGCTCTGTTTCGTTACCTATTACACTGTAACAAACCACCCCAAATCTTAGCCACTTAGAGCATCATTTTATCATTCTCATAATTGTGGGGCTTACCAGGCAGTTCTTCTGCTCCATGTGGTATCTGTTGGGGTGCTGGGATAGCTGGCAGCTCCAGGGTGGGCTTCCTCTGGTGGCTGGGAGGGGGCTGGGACTAGCTGAGGGTCTCAACCAGCATCTGTAGTTCTCTTCCACATGGCCTTTCCATGTGGCTTAGCCTTCTCACAACAAAGCAGCTAGACGCCAAGAACAGTTGTATCTATTATTGACTCCATTATTTTAAAATGTCTTTTAAAGAGTTAGGTGATACAGTCCAAGGGTCAAAATTTAAAATGTGTAAGATGATTTACAGTAAAAGGTTATCCTTCTAACTACTATTCTTCAGCCTCCTGTTCTCCTTTGGTGATTTGTATATCCTTCAAAAAATTTTTAAAAATGTGTATATAAGCCAATATACTGAGTTTTGTGTCTTGCTTAGGAAAACCATCCCACCCTAAGACTATAAAAATTTTTCTTCTTGAAGTTTTATAGTTTTTTTTTTTTCCCATGAATATCTTTAGGCTTTATTGAGTGCATGACGTGAGGCCAGGATTGATGGACTTTTCGGGATGCCAAATAATTGCTGTTCACTATGCTGATGGTCCATCGGGAACTTTGTATTGTTTCTCTTCTCCCCAGTGCTGAGGGTCATCCACGTGTGTCACAAGGTATAGTCAAAATAGTTTTCATAATTGAATCTCCAGTGGACTTTCCAACCTGTGTCAGAAAGAGGAGATCAGATGAGTTGGGGCAGCTGGACATTTTCATTTCCCTAGTGAGGGAAGGAGAGTGTCACAGGAATTAGAGGAAATGTAAGCTCTAAGAATCTGCCCCCTCCTGAAGGGCAGGTAGAGAAGCCTGGGAAACTTGGAGCAGTGACTTGACTCTTAACTCTGGTCCCATGAATTGAGAATTTCAGCGTGACTTGAGCTTGTTTTTGTTGCAGGAGAATGCACTAACCTTTATGAAGTATCCACTATGTATTAAGTGTAGTGCTTTGGATTTTATATGCTGTTTTGTCTTTTCCTCATGAAAAGTTCAAGTTTTATGGGATTAGTCTTATCTTCATTCAAAAGATGAAGAAACTGAGATGTGGGAAGTTATTCCAAAGCCTCAGCCCTTTCCCAGTACCTCGAAGGCTTGCAAATTAATGGTACAGAAGGTATAAAAAGGTTTATAGAATTTACGAGACTCAATTATTTTTAAGAACCATAAGCAGAGTTCATTTGTTGAAAAGTAAGGTGATCTTTGCAAATAGTTTTATTTTTTCTTTTTGAAAATAAGAACCAAGGAAGAGAGAATTCACATTGGCTAGTGTGCAAGTAATTTCATTATCCAGCTCAATGTGTATGTATGTAGGGAGCCAGGGCATTCAGGTGAGTCAGATATTCTGATTTAACAGTGGGTGGCCCTGTGTAACACACACAGATTATATACTTTCCATAAACAGACAAAAATACTCAAGGGACTATAGCAAAAAAGGGACTAAGTAGAAAAAAAATGTTGAGCTCTAGATATGTGCTAACCAAAATTTAGCATTTATTTGACAATACAGTGGATTCCTTTTGATATGGTTGAACTTCACATTCATTATTATCACTCCCAGTCCTCATGGTATGGTGCCTGATTTTACTGGGCAGACCTGCTTGAGGGGGGCTATCTGGAAAAGTTCCTGGAGGGGATGGAGAAGGGCATGGGATGGAGAGAGCAGGTAGAGGTTCACAGGAGGGCTCCACCTGGCCTAAGGAGTGAGGCTTCAGCTGTGGTGACTGGCAACTTAGCTTCCTGATTCTCTGATGGTGACCTCAGGGACTGAGAGATGTGAGGAACATTTAAGAGAAGCCAGACCTCCTGAGGGGTGAACGGCCTCCTGTCAGCCATGAAGTAACACTACCTCCTTTGATGGGCAGAGAAATGACTCTTGGTGGAAATGAGATGGAGGAACTGTGTGACTGGCTGCAAGGGAAACAGAGGAGGTAATAGTGAACTCTGGATTGCAGAGGCTCATGGATCAGTTCTGAGAGGGTCTCTCCAAATATTTACCAGCTTTTTTTTTTTTTTTTTCCCTCAAGAACTCCTTTGCAATGTAGGTGCCTTGGGGAAGGCAGCCAACCAGGTGTTCATGCTGAGTAGGAAATGGGAGGTCAGGGCAGTGAGGGAGGATGGAAGGAGCACCAACTTCCGTGATTGACTTCATTGGGATGGCCTCACAGGGACATGCCTGTGAAGACCTAGGGAAGGGAGTCATGGACTCTGCTCCCTGACTGCAGATATCCACCCCCACCACTGCTTACCTAAGGCCTGCACTCCTCTATGCCTTCCTTTGACGTAGGCTTTATCTTTTGCCAAAATAGGAATATTTCCTGAGGGCCTAAATATTAAGCTGTCATCATAAATACCTTGGATGGGATGAAGTTGTCATGGTACTTTTCACAGGACTTAATGGAGAGGGCATGGGGCCCAGGATAGATAAGCTTCGTAAGGTCATGAAGGAGGAGAGGGGACTGGCTCTTGGGTGGGCATTGGGGGGTACTGAGGTGGCATGCCGTGTTAGAGATTCAGTGCAACCTGGGGGTTCTATTGACTGCTGGGGGAACTAGAACCCTCAGAGAAGCAGTAAGGAGGGGTCAGGTTTTCACCACTTAACAAGGTGGTTTAGAGCCCAGGGCAGTGAAAGGTTGTCTTCCATGAGCTGGCCATGCCTCAGCCAAGGCAGAGTTAAAGATCCTCAGCAGAGGTCGGAGGTGAGCCAGGTGAAAGCTACACAAAAGCCAAGGCAAGGCAGAATAATTAGCTTCTGCCTTTCCCTCCTGCTGCCTGGCCTGATATTTGAGGTGACATTTAAAGCCGTTGTACAGATGTGCAGTGGAACTGTGGGAGAACGAAGGCTTTCTGGTGCCTGTGGAGAGGCAAGGCTGATTTCTCAGCCTCCTGGCTGGCAGCTTCTCACCCGTCCATGTGGGGCCCTCTACTAGGCCTTGAAAGGAGAGAGGCCCCTCTGCCTTCCAGGTGAGCATACTCTAATGGGGGACTCAGACTCTCCCTCCCTACTGGACTCTCAGGGTGTTGGGGGAGGTGGGGTACACACTAGAATTCAAGATAGTGACACAAAGCCAGTGCTGAGGGTAGGAGAGGAGAGCAAGGACTGAAGTGGATGGATCACCATCGCAGAACTCTCTGGGGAGCTTGTTAAAAATGCAGGCCTCTGGGAATGAGGCCTCGTTATCTGCATGGATAACCAATCCTCTAAGGTGATTCTGCTGCCCATTAAACTTTGAGAACCTCTGAGATAGAGAATGTGTGAGGTTAGCTGGAAAGGGCCTCTTGGGAGGGGTGGACTTGAATTTCAGTGTCTAGGTGATACTGGCTGTAGATACTGTCCTCAGGTGTGGACCTAAGAAGCCCGTTCACCTAGGGACACTAAACTCATGGGAGAGACTGGCAGGGGTCCAAGCCACCCTTGAAATGGCATCCGTGAGAATGTGTTGCCCCGGGCTCCACTCCACCACTTGGGCGCTAATCGCCAAGGGGGCAGAAGTGGTGTGGGAGGTGGCTGAGGATGCTGTCTACTGGAGTGTTTGATTCATGTTACAACTGAAGCACAGCTTGCAGGGCAAAATGGTAGCTGGGTGGAGCCTGCTTCCTGGGGCAGATCAGTATGTCTGTGGATAGTCTTCACTTTGGTTTGCAGATACCAGCAACTATGCTACCTCCTGTGTTGCCTTCACTTGCCAGATAGGTCCATGTGTCTGAGGAGTTGGGTCAGTGCTGCTGAGGGAACAGTGGCCATTGTTGTCCCAGGAGATGAGTGGGAAAGATTTGAGATGTGGCTGGATCTCTCCTCCCTCCGTACTGCTTGCCTTCTGCTCCATACACTTGTGCTGGCTTTATCTGATTGGGAACACAGTGTTTTCAAGTTGGGGTGGGTGAAGAGAGGGAGAAAGAACAGTGCCAAGGAAAGAAGAAGGAACATCGAAGAGAAAGGAACACATCCATGTTGTGATATCAAATAACTGCTGAACCTCCGGATGGGCATCGGCCCTCTGGAGTGGATGGGCTGTTGCTGGCCTGGTGACACTGCCTGACCCTGGAAAACATGTCTCTATAGCCAGCTGGGTGGGCTGGAGGAAACATGCCAAAGGGAATAGCTGTGCTTGCTTTGACCATGAGGAAAGAAGGAGCCACTGTGGAAGCATTGTATAAGACAAAACAAAAACAACAACAAAAACCTACTAATAAGGCTGTGTCCTGGCCAATATCCTTTCTAATTGCACTGCAGTTAAATGGCAATGCCGACAGTCTCTTGGAACATTTTATTCAACTTCTGGAGGGGCTACATTTCAAGTAAGACTTAGGAGGCTCTGTGGGAGATGAAGAAATGAGCAGTGGTGGGCTGGGGAGCTCCAAGGAGCCCAGCTTGATGGGTTGAAGCCAATCTTGAGTAAAACTCCCGGCTGAATGGGTTCACCCTGGGGCTGACCCGATGGGCATTGCTTATGTTCTTAGGTCTGTTTGCGGGGGAAGTGCTTGCACCCATATTATTCTTGACAGTCTTTATTCCCTTTTCCTCTGCAAATGAGACTGTGTGGACTGTTTTGCCCTTGATTACTGGAGGGAGGGGAACAGGGCCAGCTTCTTTCTCCAGCCCCAAGAATGAGACTTGTAGCACTAGCACCGTTAGGGCACTCTCTGGGACTTTCAGCCTCATAGTCAGATGCTCTTCCCCTGCCCCTCTCTGTCTAGGTCTCCTGCCACGATGGGAGCCTCCCGTTTCAGATTTCTCCCAAGTTGTGTTAGAAAAAGTCTTTTTGGCATTCTTATTTGGAGATGCACTCTCTCTGCAGTTATAAGTCAAGGGCCAAAGAAAAAGATAAAAAGCCCTTAGTTAATAAGTGGCCACATTTGGACCCTCCACTCAATCTGTGCCCATGGCATGTCAGCGCCGCCCTGGAGGGGCCTCCCTCAGGGTTCCTGTTAGGAAACAGCCATGTTTCCCCAGGTCCTCCCCTACTGGAGGGCTGCCATATCTTAGTGAAACATGTCACAATTTCCCAGGAATCTCTTAGCGCCCCTGAAACTCTCAGGAAGGAGACAGATGGGCACCTACGAGTTACCTGACCTTAAACAAGTTATTTAATCTTGTGGAACATGGGTTTTCTCTTCTGTATACTGGAGAAAGTGATTCCCATCCTACAGACCTTGCAGGGCAAGCGGGAGATGACAGTTATGAAAGTACTTTGTGAACGAAAAAGTACTGGCCACACGTGAGCGATGAATTCTTGTTATTTGTGAAGGGCAGAACACTGGGTTACTTCTCTCTGGAGGGAGGAGGAGGGGTTTGCATTCTTGTGTTAACTACACACTGGAGTCTTGTCCATTTAGGGTAATAAGAAAATAATGCTAACAGAGCCTGAGAGGTAGCTTCTTGGGTGGTGATATCTCTGCCGAGACCCAATGCTGCCCTTTAAGAAGAAACCACAAGGCATCTGGGGGGCAGGGGCAGGCGGTGGAGGTTGTGGCTCTGCTAGCTTTCTCCCTCTCCCTCCTGGCTTCTACCCCCTGGACGTGTGTCCTCCCAGGTCTGAGTTCTTCAGAAATCGACAGCCTGTCTCATCTTGGAGGTATAAGTTCCAAGGAAGAGCTGGTGCCGAGGGAGACATGCCTGCCAGTTGCCTGATGGAGACCAGGAGGCCTGGAGACCACCATTTCTGCTAGGACAGTGAGAAGGCATTGCTGGCATGGCCTAAGCTGCACAGAGCTGTGATGAATGTGCAGATGGCTGTTGGGTAGTTTTTAGGCTTGGAGAACAAGGTCTTCCTAGACCTGGGGACTCCTCAGGTTTCATTTCAGTGAGCAGCACTCCCAGTCACCTGGGTCACAGGCTGGCCCACTGTAAGACGTGCTGTGTGTGGGGCAAGGACTGGGCACCCCGTCATGCCCCAAAGGCCTTAGACAATGCCTTAGACAATGCCCAGGGGCTGAGGTCTCTGCAGCTTACTCTTCTCCTTGCCTTGAAAACAACATTGTATTGGGGACTCAGATGCCCTTGCATGTTCATTTGTCCAGTTAGTAATTACTTGAGTAATTGCGAAGTTCAGTGTTCTTTGAGGGACACAAAGATGATTAAAAAGCAGATCCTACCTTCATGGAGTTTATGGGTAAGTAAGGAAGAAGAGTCATATACAAAGGAGAAGGTGGAATGAAAAAAATAAAATATAAAGGAAGGAAGATCAGGGAAGTCTGCCTGGATTCTGTGGCATTTGAGTTATTTGTTGGAAAAATTAGGAGCATTTGGCCATGATGAGGTAGGAAAGTGGGGAGAGCATGCTACTGGCAGGAAGGGCAGGAGCAAAGGCCTGGGATAGAAAACCGTGGGATGTATGAACGTGTGGGGAATTGAGAGTCTGGCAAGAGGGAGAGGGGTTGAGAGGTAAGGGAGAACCTTGTATCTACCAGTATCTACCAGGTGCGACACCAGAAACATATTCTTTTGCTTTGAGGCTCACAAATACTATTCTCTCTGGTTTACAGAGGAGGAAGCTGAGGCACAGGGAGCTGACTAACTTCATCGAGGCCAGGCAAGTATTAAGTGGCAACCAGGATTTGGACCCATGACTGTCTCTACTATAGAGCCCATGCTTCAGAGCCCATGCTGTCTCTACTATAACAAAGGTTCCATGAAGGGACATAGGAAAAAAAGATCTGTGGCCTTTTACTAGTCATGCAGGTCCTGCAGTCTTGGGCAAGGAGAGCCGGTGGTCCCGGCAGTGAGGCAGTGAGGCAGTGAGGCAGTAAGGCTCCCGGGCTCCTGGACTGGCCTCAAAGTCCAAAATGGCTGAGCTTCTGGCTTCCCATCCCACATTCTACTGGAGGAGCCACTGGCCTCTGGTGTGGGAGGCATGGAAGCCAGGATGGCAGGAGATGCTGGAAAAAAATTTAACACATGGACTTGACTGTGGAGTTTCATTCTCAAGACCACTGCAAACCTCGCGTCTTTGCGAAAGCCCTTCCTGACTCCCTCCCACGCATCTCCGACCTCCCCTTGGGTCCAGGCAGGCTCGGTCTGCACACGGCGTTGTTCTGCACTTGTTCCTTTGTTGCTGTGAAACCGGCTCCCGGCACAGTCAGCCTCTGTGTGGGAGGACTGGTGGCTGTCTTTGCAGGCAGGCGTTTGCTTAGAGCAGGCTGTGTGCGAGCCCAGCGTCAAGTGATTCCGGCCTCCTCGAGTCAGCGGTGGTGGGATGAGGCTCTGCCGAGGGGACTGGCTGTGAAGGATGAGTTCAGGGTGGGATGACGGACCGCTTCTGGGACCAGTGGTATCTCTGGTATCTCCGCTTGCTCCGGCTGCTGGATCGAGGTATCCTGAGTGTGTGTATGGTTGTGTGAGAGACTGAGAGAGATAAATACACATAGAGACATAAAGAGACATGCAGAAAGACACAGCAGAGAGGGGAGGGGGGTCAAGAAGAGAGAGAAGGAATGAAACAGAGGCAAGTAGCAAACCCATGGAAAGTAAAGAAAGGCTATTTTTCTGGGGACATGTATGACCCAGCTGGGAATCAGGAGCACAGGGTCATTTGGGGAGCATCTGTGTAACAGGATCTCATTTCTTGCTGGGTTTTTCATCAAGCTCAGTACTCTAGTCAAATACAAGTTAAGCCCTGTCTTGCAGGGCTCTTGACAGAACTCTCTGAGAAGCAGTGCAGAAGGAGAATGATTCCTGCAGCAAGAAGCTGGGGGCAAACAGACTCAGGCTCAAATCTCAGCTCTGCCACTGACCTTAGCCTGATTTATGTGACTTTTCTGAGCTTGTTTACCCATCTATGAAATGGGCACGGTAAGACCTATGTGCTGGGGTTGCTCTGGAGCTATTGTTTAATTCATAGATGTAAAATATGTAACATCATATCTGGTGCACACAGTAGGTGCTTAGTAAATGCTGAGTTCCTGCCTGTGCACTTCTTAGCTTCACGGAACTATTAGTACCTATCCTGAGGATAGTTCCCTTTTTTGATTATCTATAGACAGAGCCGGTACAGAATTTGCAGGTAGTGGAAAGAAAAGAGAAAATCAGTTTTATTTCTCAGGTTGATCTGACCTTAATACATTTTATCATCAAATATTAATGCAATTAAAGTGTCCTGATAATGTGACACAAATCCAGATGTTCTTTTGAAAGGAAAAGCCACTGTGAACTTGTTTGGTAATTGATTTTTTAAAATGTTGAATATTATTTTTAAAAGCTTTGGCTTCTTTAAGAGGTTTTGTCAAGAACGAGATCAAACTCTTGTCGGGAAAGATGGCCCTGGGGAAGCCTTGCTATACAGCCCAAGGTGTATTCATCTGTATGAGGAATAGTCTTAGTGTGCCAGGAGATCAATACCAGATGGAAGCAGAGAGCTGCACAGAGCAGGTGAACCAGGACCCTTATCAGGGGAGAAAACAAAGATGGAGGAAACCAAACCAGCACACACTAAAAGCAGTTTCTCACTAGCACCGAGAAACAGGCCAGTGGGAGCCCAGACTTGAGATGAGGGCGTTAAGAAGGGAACCAGAACTTCCTACTGATGAAGATTATAGACTGGGAGAAGGGAGAAGAGACCACTAGGTGTGAATCCTCCTTATCTGTGTGACCTCAGGCAAGTTGCTTAACCTCTCTGTATCTTCTTCCCTTCATTTGTGAAAAGGAGTGATGATGATAATGGTAGTACCAACTCAGAGGGTTGCTGCAGGGGCTGACTGAGAAACTATAAGTGAAATACTTATCCCAGTGCATGGCACAAACAAAGTACTCTTTAAATGGTAGTTTTCATTACCAAGACAGTTAATTCTCACTCTCCAACAAACATCCTGGGAAAGACAGGAACAGGTGGTATATAATACCCGAGAACTAAGAAAAGTCCAATTAAGAATGGTGAGAGGCTTAGAGACAATTTATACTTACATGAATTAAAACAAGATTCACACTACCATATGATGTTAATTATAAGAAGAAACTAGATGTTAATGTATAAGCTATAATACTACCAATTTATTTTTATCTTTTAGAAATGCTTGAATCCATGAGTCACAAACTTAGGTTCAAGTTCTGGCTCCACTGCCTTCTAAGTGCCCTTGAATAAAAGGCTAAGGGTAAGGACTTAAAAAATAAAAGGCATTGTTTTCTAGAGCTATACTTAACCAAATTCTCAGTTTGTTAATCTTAAAAATTGGAATACTAATAATAATGCCTACATCATAGAATTTGGGGGAAAGTTATTGTGTTAGTGCATATATAGTGTCAGGCATTTTGGAAATGTCAGGTTAATGAATTTATGGGTTGATAGATTAACCTGTCTCCTTGGATAGCAAAAGCTGGTTGCAAGAATTATGTGGTCTTCCATGCATGTTTGATCACCACATATAACTGTAATTTGAAAGTTTATGTGTCTTTCTATCTATAGGGTTTTCCTTAATGTGAGGTTTTAGACCAGTAGCTCTTGACTGTGTAGGGTGTTTGATTTCCAGGTGTTTGGAGATTAGATGTTGATTATGTTTCCCAGTTCTGGTTAATCAGTATTGAAGTATTATACATGTGTGCATACCCACATCCATATTCAAAAAGAATTTTCAGTTATAGCACCTTTCCTCTTGTAATGAATGTTACCTAACATTGCAGAGAAAATGGCATGCTTTTAAGTGGCATGTTAGGCTGAGCTAGATCATGAAAGAAGCTCAATAAATATTTGTTGAAGGAATGAATGAATAAATGAATGAAAGATGAACCTGCCTTTCTGGGCGGTGAACAGAATTCCCTTAGATTTGATCTTTCTTAAGTATAACAGAATTTAGCTCCTTTGATTTGTTTGAAGATTTTATATCATGTTGCCCTCATCATTGTCGTGCCTTATGTCATCTTGAAAGTAACAGGCCTCAAGAAAGTAAGGAGGGGATAGGAAATGAGAAGTGGGAACTGATGAGTTTATCCCAGGAAATTGAAATAATCGATGAGCTGTATGCTGGCCTGAGTCACTCACTTGGCTGTGACTGGAGGATAAGTGAATCTGTGATTTGACACACCTAGGAAAAGGGAGGAAACATTAGAACACATCTTGGAGCTGAAATAAACTTTACAAAGAAATAACAGCGTAGGCTTGATGATTGCAGACTAATCTTTTGTCTCCCCCATCATTGTTCAGCTAAGGGTAAGGATTTAAAAAATAAAGGATATTGTTTTCTAGGGCTATACTTAACTACATGCAAGAATTTATTTGACAGTGTACTACCAGCTTGTTCAGACATTATTTTGATGATTTATTCTCCTTAATAATAGATGCTGTTTTTACGGTGTTTGTTACTGGGCGTTTGTCAATTCTGCTGATTGTATTCTGTGCTTATAGACGTTGACTAAGGAGATGGTTGCTATGGTGGGGACTGTCTATCAAAACAAAAGAGCTCATAGAGATAAGAAGCATGAGTTGTATATAAAAGAAGTCACATTGCTTTTCGTTGTTGAGTTTTGGTGTATTCATGGGGACCTGACAAGTAAGGTAGGGGTTTAGGTTCCTTTGTTTACATGTAATATTTTTTTGGTAATGAAAGGGGAAGAATGAAAGACTGCTGCTCTTTATTCGTAGAGCATCAGGCAGTTTCCCAGCATGTGGGAATGTCCACCACTGGTAGTACATGAGATGATTTTAGGTGATTTACAGATGTTTCTTGAGCTTATCTTGCTGGCCACTGCCTGGCACAGTCCAGAAGACAATCTGTTTTCCCTGATGCCTGCTTCTGTTGGGCTATCCACTGCTGCCCCACCCATTCACTGTGGGCCCTCCTTAAGCCCACCCATTCCTCAGCTTTTCCTTCATTCCTACCTCTAGTCTCCCTCTTCTCCTTCCAGCATCCCTGCCTGGGCTTCACACTTTGCCCTGCCTTAGTTTCTTGGCCCCAGTAGTCTCCAGCCTCCCTGGCCCTCATGCTTATTCTCTGTCCCTTGTGTTCTTTCAAGGCACAGCTTTATGCTACCTGCTACAAGTATCCCCATTCCCTGGCATTTCTCTATTATTCTCTCATTGCCCAGCTTCCATCCCTTCTTATGTCTGTGCTGGGTCACCTTCACCCCATAGATCCTGTGTCTCCAATCCTGGACCTGCCCCTACCTGTCTTCCTTGCCTCTAACCCTGAGTGCCTTTTCTTTTCAGCCATGATCTTCTTTTTTCTTTTTCTCCTACCTTTTTATGCCACCTTGCAGTCCACTAATTCCTTTTATAAAGATATATAAGTAAAAAAGAGTCAACTTAAAACAATATCAAGGAAACAACAGTGTAGGAGGTATGTGGATATGGTTAAAATACTGACAGAAGTACAAAAATTACTGATGTTTGTCATTATGTCAACATCTCAACATCTCACATGTTGAACTTAAGAATATGCTGAATTAGACTGCTAATTTCTTCTTGATGCTTTTAAAAATTGATACATAATAATCGTACATATTTATGGGTACAAGTGGTATTTTGTTACATATATACAATGTGTAATGATCAAATCAGGGTATTTAGGCTATTCATCACATCAAACGTTTCTTATTTATGTTAGGAACATTTCAAATATTCTCTTCTAGCTATTATGAACTATACAATATAGTGTTAATGATCGTCACCCTGTGCTATCAGACCCTAGAACTTACCTTCTGTCTGTATGTTTGTAACCATTCACCAACCTATCATTGTACTGTTTACGCCTTAAGATGAACTTTTTTAGCTTCCACATATGAGTGAGAACATGTAATATTTGTCTTTCTGTACCTGGCTTATTTCGCTTAACATAATGACCTTCAGTTTCATCTATGTTGCTGCAAATGACAGGATTTCCTTTTTATAGCTGAGTAGTATTTCATTGTGTATATATAACCATTTTCTTTATCTATTCACCCATTGATGGACACTTAGATTGATTCCATATCCTGGCTATTGTGAATAGTGCTGCAGTAAACATGAAGGTACAGGTATCCCTTGACATACTGATTGATCTCTTTTCCTTTGGATAAATACCCAGTAGTGGGATTGCTGGATTGTATATAGTTCTATTTTTAGGTTTTATGAGAAACCTCCATACTGTTTTCTATAACATTTCCCACCAGCAGTGTATGAGTTCCCTTTTCTCCACATCCTCGCCAGCATCTTTTATTTTTTGTCTTTTTGATAATAACAATTGTAATTGGGGTAAGATGACATCTCATTGTGGTTTTGATAGCATTTCCTTGATGATTAATGATTTTGAGCATTAAAAAAATATGCCTGTTGGCCATTTGTGTGTATTCTTTTGAGAATAGCCTATTTGGGCCAGGTGCGGTAGTTCACGCCTGTAATCCCAGCACTTTGGGAAGCCAAGGCACGCAGATCACCTGAGGTCAGGAGTTCAAGACCAGCCTGGCCAACATGGTGAAACCCAGCTCTACTAAAAATACAAAAAATAGCCGGGCATGGCAGCGTGCACCTGTAATCCCAGCTACTCAGGAGGCTGAGGCAGGAGAATTGCTTGAACTAGGGAGGCAGAGGTTGCAGTGAGCCGAGATTGTGCCATTGCACTGCAGCCTGGGTGGTATAATGAGTCTCAGTCTCAAAAAAAAAAAAAAAAAAAAAAGAAAAAGTCTATTCAGATCATTTGCCCACTTTTTAATGGGATTATTTGGGTTGTTCTGTTTTGTTTGTTAGTTTGCTGTTATGTGAATTCCTTGTATATTCTGGATATCAGTCCCATGTTGGATTAACAATTTGCAAATATTTTCTTCCATTCTACAGGTTGTCTCTTCACTCTGTTGATTGTTTCCTTTGCTGTGCAGAAGGTTTTTATTTTCAACAAAGGTACCAAGAACATATATTGGGAAAAGGACATCCTTTTCAATAAATGGTGCTGGGAAAAGGACATCCTTTTCAATAAATGGTGCTGGGAGAATGGGATATCTATATTCAGAAGAATGAAATTAGACCCCTATCTCTCACCCTATACAAAAATCAGCTCAAAATGGATTAAAGACTTATGTGTAAGACAAGAAACTATAAAATTACTAGAAGAAAACATAGGGAAACCCTTCAGGATATTAGTCTAGGCAAATATTTTATGGCTAAGACCTCAAAAGCACAACAAACAAAAACAAAAATAGACAAATGAGATTATCTTCTTGGTACTGTCCACATTCCTATAGCTACCAGAAAGTGTTTTGGATTCTGGACCAGAAACCAACTGTTTCTCATCTCTCGATGTATGCTAGAATCATCTGGGAGCTCTTAGAAAGCGTAATGTCCAGTTCCTCCCTTTCAACACCCCCACTTCCACCTCCAGCCAATTAAATTGGAATAGCTGGAAAGGGGGCTATACACTGGCATTTTAAAGACCTCTGTAGGTGATTCTAATGGCAGCCAGAGTTGAGAACTGCTTGTTGTCATCCTTTAACGTGGATGTCAGAGAGTAAGGGCAAAAGGAACTCTGTTGCAAAATAACAAAATGAATGAAAAACAAGTCACTACATGGGAATAGTAAACATAGGAGTAAACATAGGACTATGCTAAGGAACAAATTGTGTAAGAACGCAATCTTTTGGATACAACTCATGCAACTTTCTTTACAAACTTAACCATTTTTTCTATGACTTCCTAGATAAACCTTGACTTTCCTTCATATTCCCAGAAAAGCAATTTATCTGTGTCCCAGGAGGTGGTTTGGCCCCAGCTTGCTTTGGGTTTATTGCTCTCAGTTCAGGCTGCTGAGGGGTTTGGAGGTAGGGATGGTGGTCTGTCACTGTAGATGTCAAAAACCTTTCCTTCCTTGGTTTGTATAACTCATACTAGGAAGGCGTTAGGTGGGCATTATCCATATTCTGCTAGAATTAGAGAAAGAAAAATCATTTTCTCTCTTCAGGATAAATGGGAGGTAAGGAGAATAACTGTTTTCAAGCCTTCATGGTGTTGGGCTTTACTTTGACCAGGAATCTACTTGGGTTTGTCACTAAAGTTCACCTCTCCCTGACTGGCCATTCTTTGTTGTCTCAACTTTCAGATCTCCCAAACATTCCAAGTCAAGGATTGATTCTGCTCAGGTGCAAGAAGTTAAAAGGCAGCTGGACCTCGTGGTCTTGGTTGTCAGGGCACCCTGATCTTTGTGCTTTCCCTTTCCTTGGTCTCATCCTCACCATGCCTGCAGCCTTCTTCTGGCTCCTTGTCTTCTAGCACTGACAGATACCGTGTCTTTGACTTGCTCTATCATTGGCTTGCTTGCTGCTTATCTATCTGTACAGCTCTGGCCCCTAACCAGGTCAGACTCGGTATCTGTGCTTAGGCCATCTGCTTGTAACTGGTCCCTAGCCTGCCCCGGACTCTGGATACCCATTGTGGTCTGGCTTGCCCTGTTCTTGTTAACTATTGCATATGTATGCCCAGCATGATGTATGGGTTCTTTGCGCCAACCTTTATGACTTGTTCCTTCTCTCTTACATTCAGCGGGAAAAAGAAGAAAAAAGCACACAACATGTATATGAAAAGCACATTGGGTGATTCTGCTGTGCTAGGGTTTTTCTAATTGAAGGAGTTTAAGTTGTAATCACCTTCTCATTTGAGCCGAATATTCAGGTAATACATAAAGAAGTTACTTTAAATTAGCTTTTATAGTCATCTATATATATACCTATTAGAGTTATTTAATTGGCTTTTGCCACAAGATCACTTTACTAAAGGGACCAGGCCTCTTGTCTAATAAAGAGTTTGAACACACACCCACTTGAAACACCATCACAGAACAATTCCCTGTTGTTCTATATCAGAGCCTCACCAGCAACCTTCATATTTTCTTGCGCTTTCTCTTGAAATGCCCCAAACCTCCTCTTCTTATAGTTAATCCACATTCTTTTCCCTCCAAACCTCTTAGCCCTGATGTCCTCTAGAGAAAGCTCCCCTGACTATACCTGGTTCCATTCAGAGACTCACGGGCACTAGGTGCATGGCTAGTGTTCTGTAATTCACAATGCGCTCCTGTGGGCAGTAATAATACACACCTCAGGAGGTTGTTGTGAGCCTTGAAGGAGCTAATATGTGTGACATGTGTTTGGTACCAATAAGTACTAAGTAAGTATGTGCTTGCTGTCCGAATTTCTGCAGCTTTAGGAATCTTAGTTTCTTGTCGGGGATCATTTCCCTCCATTAAGAGTGGAGTTTCCCTGAGGGCAAGCCCTTGTCCTCACTATCCTTTATATTTTCACCTAGATACCTAATTCAAAGTTATATCTTAATAGGAAGCCTAATTAATAACTTTGGCTAACAGAGTATCTGAACTCTCCAAGGAACAATTGATTATCACAGCATTGTTAAGGAGGAAAAAGAGAAATGTAATTATTTGATAATTCCAAATATCTTACCCCTTTGTTTCTCATTATGCCCGTCTGAGATAGGTCATATCACTTCCCGTTTCACAGATAGGAAACAGGCTCGTAGAGATTAAGCGCTTGGTTAAGGTCAGAGAGCTGCTGAGGGAAAAGTCAAGATCCAGGACCCTGGACTCCTGTCTAGGATGGGTTGCCCCCTCTACCTGCTGCCATACAGATGGGAAGAGCTCCATCTGTCTGTCTCTCCAGCATGCATGTTAAACTGGGAGTCCAGCCACCTTCCCTGTCAGCAGGTAGTAGAGCATATCATTGGGATGTCTTGTCTGTGATGTGAACTACCCAGGCAAGATGTATCTAGGCCAAGTCCTGGGGGAAGGACACTGATAGCTGCTTTGTGAGGTCCCGGTGTGGTGTTTCCATCCAGTGGGGTGGAGATTACCGTGATGTGAGAACAGCAAAGCAGCGCTTGCCCAGATATGGCATGTCCTCCCAGGGCCTGTTCTGTGGTGGCATACTCAGTGGTTGCTGAGAACCAAGGGGCAGTGGGACAGCTGTGTCCCTGGATATTCAGAAGGCTAGTTGGATCCCCAGCATGAGTGATAGGTTTGCTCTTCACCTTGTGGACAGAAGTGGCTTATTATCAAAGAAAACACCAAAGCAGTTAGTATTGTTGTTATTAGTAGCAGTAGTAATAGACTCTACTAAGGGTCCAGGTAGAGCAGGGAGTGATTAGGGTTAGGTGTAAGCTCACTACCCTTAGGGAGCTTACAATTCAAACTCCTGAAAGATCAAGAATCAACAGTAAGGCTGGGTGCAGTGACTCATACCTGTAATCCTAGCACTTTGGGAGGCCGAGGTGGACAGATTGCCCGAGCTCAGGAGTTGGAGACCAGGTTGGGCAACATGGTGAAACCCCATCTCTACTGAAATACAAAAAATTAGCTGGGTGTGATGGCACGCAACTATAGTCCCAGCTACTCAGGAGGCTGAGACAGGAGAATTGCTTGAACCTGAGAGGTAGAAGTTGCAGTGAGCCGAGATCACGCTACTGCATTCCAGCCTGGGTGGCAGAGCGAGACTCCATCTCCCAGAAAAAAAAAAGAATAAACAGTAACATCTCTGCATCTCTGTTGGCCCTCTTTCAAGTGATGGATTACTTATAAGGGGGAGCTCTTCTAGCTCTAGTGTTTCATGGTTCCTTGTGGACAGCACCTACAAAATATTCACCTATTAATACCTATAATATATCTTTGTGATGCCACAGGTACTCTTTCATGTTATATTGCTAGATGAGTGCTATGAATTTACAAGAGAGAAATAATTGGGTCTGAATGAAGGAAGAAATACTCATTTATTCAACAAATGTCTTCTAAGGACCTACTATGTGCTTTGCTCTACCCAAGGCTCTGGGAATACAATGCTAAAGAAGACAGTGTTCTTGTCTTTGTGAAGTGTTACAGTTTGATGGGAGGAGTAGATAATAACAAATAACACAATAGGTAATACAATGACAGAATAAAAAGGAGAGAACAGGGTTAAGCTTTAGTAACCCTTAATTATGAGGATGGAAATCAGCAAGTACAGGGTGTGCTTGGGGAATGAAGACTAAATCAGACTGCCTGGAGCATCTGTGTGATAAGAGTTAAGGTTGGAGGGACAGACTGGGGCTACCTTATGAAGATTCTTGCATTGGCATGTTGGGTTAAGAGCAAATGGTTCCAGAGTTGTAGCATTCAATTTAAAAAAGGTATTGAGCAGTACCAATGTACCAGACAGTAGACTAAATACTACTGGGTTCATATGGTTTAAGGAGAGACTCAGATGTGTAAAAAGGACCTTACAACAAAACTGGTAAGTGCAATTACCTAGGCTTGCATAGGATCACAGAGGACAGAACAACTAATTGCCTAGAGGGGTTGGAGAAGTAAGTCTTCCCGGAATATCTGATAGTTTAGCTTGGGGTGCAGGATTAATAGGAGTTAGTTTGGTGGAGAAGGTGGGGCCAAACATTCTAGTCAGTAAAGCATGGGCAGAAGCACAAAGTGGGTTGAAGGGGATGGATAGCTAAAGAAAAGGGGGCAGATCAGTGTATCAGGAAGGTAAGGCACACAAGAGGAAGCAAGGGTCATGGGGAACTTCTGAGCATGTCATATTCTTTAAAGATGAATCTGAATACATAAAGAGAACTGGAGAAAAAGAAAATGGATGTGAAGGAAGCATTGGCCTATGGAGAGGAAGGAAGAGAAGGACGTACAAGATAACGTCCGAGAGAGTAACAGGGATTTCTTACTCTTCATATTAAAAGGTCATTGAAGCTTTCATGCTTAGGTTTGACTTGAGTGGCAACCGTTACACTAAAAGTCTGAAAAGAGGAGTAGGACTTGGGATGTTGGTAAAGGGATTTAGAAAGTTTGAGTTTTAGATGATTACAAGATGCCTGATTCGTTCATGCATTAAAGTAGGTTTGTGTTTCTAGGGGGATGTTAGGGTAGGAGATGAATATTTTGAGTCATTTGCCAAAAAGTGATGGTGAAACTGGTATTAGCTCAAGGAAGACAGCATAGAGAAAAGTGAGAGTAGTGTAGACTGGTTTTCGAAAGTGTTGACATAGGGAGACAGGATAAGAGAGATACAAAGAGTATTCCTTAAGGGTAGGAGGAGAGCCAGGGTACAATAATTTCGTGGGAATAGAGGAGAAGGAGAGTTAGGGAGCTCCATGTGCAGGGAGAGGAGGCAATGTTGAGGGCTTTGGTGACAGAAGGCATTGGTGACTACTTACAGCATTGTTTCAGCACCTCAATGACAAGAAACCAGATTGCAGTGGGAGGAGGTGGTGAAGATGAGGCAGCAGCAAGCACATATTGTTTGTTTGAGAAATATGTCAGAAAATGCAAGGTAAAAATAGAATGGTGGTTGGTGGGACGTTAGGGTCAAGTGATGATTTTGTTAAAGGAGGAAGGCCTATGGGTTTGAGGCTGGGGGAAGGGACCAGTGATATAAGTTTAAAGATGAGGAACAGAAATGGATTTATTTATCCATTCAATAAATATTCATTGAGCACTGACAATATTCCAGGGACAGTGCTATTTGCTAGGGATACAACATGAATAAGGCATGAAATCTTCATGGAGTTTACATTCTAGTGAGTAAGGCAGACAGTACACAAGTCAAGCAACAGTTGAATTTGTAAGAACAGCTTGTGATAAGTGCTCTGCAGTGAAGCAGTGGCCTGGAGGAGGTAGGGATGGACTGAATAGAGAGTGCAGATGGAAGTGGTAGACTGGAGGAGGGGACACTTCCTCTGTTGTAAGGAAGGAAGAAGGAGTGCTTAGAAAATGATTTTTAAGTAGAAAAAATTAAAAATGAGGAAATGCAGTTCAGATGGTCCTGATATTCTTAAAAAAGAACAGGCAGTGTCATGAGCTCAGACTGGAGAGGTGGGATAGTTCAAGACCTCAGATAGGTGCTTACTGCTTCATTCAAACGTCCCATGACCCTGTGATGTTGTGGGAGGGTGTTATTCTCATTGTATACATGAGATAACTGAGGGGACTCAGAGAGGACCCATGACTGGAGAGTATAGGAGCAAGGGATAGGAGCCTCACCTTGATGCTCTTATTATCGGACTCACCTCCAAGAGCCAGCTCAGAGGGGCCTGTCAGTGCAATCAAGACATCCGTTCCTCCTTCTTTCTCCTATATAAAACCTTGTACTGGGCCTTGGAGGAGACTGTGGAGAGGAGATGCCACCTGCACATGGAAAATAAGAAAGATGAAGTTGGAAGAGATGAGATGAGGAAACTGAGGCTCAAAGAAATGATTTCACTCCCCAAAGTCACACAGTTGTCAGCTGAGCCTGGATGTGAAGCCAGAATGAAAAACTTCAAATTGAGGCCTCTTTGCATTATATTCCCCTATGGTTTCAACTCAACTCCACCCCTTTACTGTGCTCAGTAGCCTTGATGTAGTCATTATATATGGACAGACTGGAGAATTCATGTGTTTGAGGGTTATCTGGTTTGGGTTCAGCTTTTAACGACTCCAGGCAAAATTTCTAAGAAGCTCCAAAAGCAGGATTGTATTTCTTTATCCTTCCTTGTTATCATTATGAAAAATAAGCTGTCTGGGGTTACAAGTGGCACTTCTTGGTTCTCCTGGGCTATTGCAGAATTGTGCTCTAAAGAACCCAGAGGAGTATCTTCCTTATAAACCCAGGATAGGAGGAATAATTGGTATGGGGCTTTTAATCTACTTTCATGCTACATGAAATCTGTTAGATGGAATAATGAGCTCCATATTTTATGGACTATTTTAAGCTTGTCTCAAAATAAAATACAGGGCTAGGGGTGGAGGAAGGACGTTAAGTCTTAAAGACAAAATGCCATGGCTTACTCATCAGTGTTTTCCTTTTAATGATCCCAACCCCAGTACAAGTCCCTCAGTGATACTGTAATGGAAACCACATTTTTTTTTTCCTGTTGGAAGTTTCGGGATGAACACAGCCAAATGCTTCAAGACATAATTAAGACTACAATCTCCTATCCTCGGTAATATACAGACCTTTCACCCAGGGGGCTCAGCTAGAGACAATGTGGTTGGAAAGCAGTTGAAATTATAGATACTTTTTTTCCACCAATCTCTGGCCCCCCAGAGCTTCTTTTCTAGGCCTTGTCCTCCCTGTCCCCTTCCCCTTAACTGCTGCCTCATGCCTGGGAAGGAATAAACCAACACATAAATAAGTAAGAACCCTGGTATTGACTCTTTCCCTGCTGCAGGGAGAGAATCCCAGACAAATGCTGCTGTGTCTGGAGGAGGCTGGACTGCGCTGGCAGAGGCAGCACATACATAGCAGGAAGGGCAGCCAAGAGAGCTTGCCAACAGATGTGGGGTGCTGGGAGGGAGGAGGTGGACAGTATCATCATTAGGTATGGAAGGAGGTAGGGAATGTTCTGTACATTACAGGCTGGAAAATCCAGCTCATAGGAAGGTCTTGAGGGCTTAAGAGAGCAAGACAGCCCCTTCTGTGTTTGGACACAATGGGTCTCCTTTGCTTTGGCAAGCTTTCTGCACTTGCACAGATCAGAGTTAACAAGCTTGGCATGACCAATCTGATTTTGTGTCTTCTCCGCCCCTCACTCTCTTAACCACATCTTGAACACCTGGAATATATAAGATAATGGAAGCCCATAGTACATATATGCATATACTCTCTGTTTGGCCAGTTACAGTACAGTCTTATCCTTGTAGGGAAGACTCCAGTTAGCACAAGGAACAAAGGAAGGGTTAGGATATTTGCCCCTTGCTACCTTGGTTCCATACTCTGCCCTGGGGGTAGTGATTCTGGGATAGCTGAGGATAAGACCCCACTGGGCACTCTGCTTGGCTACTTAGAGATCATATCACTGGTACATTTCTCTTCTCACTACTCCAACCACCAAAAGACAGATAGTCATGTTAATATCTCCTTCAGGAAAATGTATTAATTAATATATTCTTGACTCATTTAACTAGTGACTAGTTACACACCTTTCTGAGTCTCAGTTTCTTTATTCAGAGAATTAGGATAATATCTATCTGTGGTAGTCATTAGTACCATTCAGTAAGTACTTCTAGCTATCTACATTTTTGGGCATACAGTTAGATGGTACTTCTCTACATCCTTGGTCCTGTGACCTGCTTTGGCCAATGAAACGTGAGCAGAAGTCAGGTATTTCATTTCCAAGTGAAAGCTTTAAAAGCCAATATACTATTTATTTCCTTTCATTGTTTAATTTATTGTAGCTCTGTTGGGATAAATCCTTCATCAGCCTGGGACTGTGAGTGACTATGATGATCACAGCTCTCTGCTGAACTCAGTTGAATATGTAGTATAAGCAAATATTAATCTTATTTTCTGTGAAGTTACTAAGATTTGGGGGTGGTTTGTATCTGTAGCTTACCTAGCCTGCCTTGGCTGATAATACACTACCTTATAAGACTTTGCAGGGGATTACAAAAAATGTGTATGTACACATAGTCCACACTCAATAATTGGTGGCTACTTTATTCTCACCATGAATATAATTTGGAATGCTTTTGGCTGCAGGTAATTTGGCCCAAACTCAAAATGCATAAACAATAAATGCGTTTCTCCTCTTGCCTTCACTTCTCCTCTTCCTGCTTCTCTTAACAAGAAGTTTAGGATTTGGACAATTAAATTAGAGGCTCAGCATCATCACTAGCTTCTTTCTTATTTAGTCTGCCTAGGTTCATTAGATTTCTTAAATCTATAAAATGTTGTAGTTCATCAGTTTGGGAAGATTGTCAGTTATTATCTCTGTTCTTTCTCTTCTTTTCTTTTGAGATCCCAACGGATTGTATGTTGCAATTTCTCATTGTATAGCCTGTATTTCTTATTATTCTAGATATTTTTATCTCCCTTTGATGCATTCTAGATAATTTCCTCTGACATATCCTTCAGTTTATTCTCTTTTTAGCTGTGTCTAATCTGAAATTAAATGTGTTCACTGACTTCTTAATTTCAATTATTGTATTTTTAGTGCAAAATCCCTATTTAATTCTTTCCCAGATCACCTTTCTTTCAGTTTCCAATTTTATGAAAAATACTTTCAAGCTTATCTTTTGTTTCTTTGAGCATTGAGCATAGTAAGCATATTTGTTTTATAGTTTTTGTTTGATAATTCTACTCTCTAAAGTCTTTGTGGGTCAATTTTTTTTCCCCTGGCTTTACTGAGATAAAATGGACAAATAAAAATGGAATATATTTACCATGTACCACATGATACTCTGATATATATGTCAAAGTATGATATATATGATATATCAAAGCATCATGTGGTACATGGTAAATATATTCCATTTTTATGTATGTATATATTTCATATACAGACACACACACACACACACACACACACACAGTGAAATAATTACCACAGATGTGGGTCTCTTTCTGTATTCTGCTGTTCATGATGGTACTTCTTCATGGTATACTTTTTCCTTGTGTTTTTTATCTTTGTATCTTGATCGCTATTTTTGAAAAAGATTTTATGAAAATAATTTGAAGGCAAGAATGATAACATTCTTCTGCAATGATTTTTATTTTCTTTTGACAGCCCCTGGGATACTTCCAGTCCAGTTCTACCTTAACACAATGCTTCAGATTCCTTTGACCTAGGTTGCAGGCAACTGGGTTTCAGGTTTGCATTAAGAGCTAGTTTATTCTAGGCTACCTTTATCTTGAGGGTGAAGCTTCCCCTCTGAGAGGAAGCCTAGCTTAGAGTGGATGTTGTTTATCAAAGTTTTCTGGGGCAGAGGCCCTGGACGTTGCTTTCTTCTTTCCTACTCCTCCTGGTTGCCAAAAGCACAGCTTAGTTTTGCTACTAAACTAAATATTATTTCTTGCAGATTGGCAAATGCTCTCAAGGCAAAAGCTTTTTTTGTGTGTTTTGGGCCTTCCTCTTTAGATTTTCAACTTCTCCTAGGTTTCAGCCTAGAAATTCTTTATCTTGTTAGCTCTTTAATGCTTTTGAGAAAATAAAAACAAATATAAATGATTGTCCTCAGTGGGAAGGATGGTCCTGATCACCTAGCCTGCCACTGCAAGAAAAGATGATCTTAGAACCCCAATACCTTACATCTTTCCATTCTACCATCCTGATAGTCCCAAGATGGCTGCTGTAACTCCATACGTTACATGCACAACCGATAACAACTGAAAGAGCCTGTTTCTTCGTGCATGTATTTAAGACCAAGAAAACCTTTCCCAGATGTCCTCCAGGAGATGTTTCCTCATGTCTCAAAGGCCATTATTTTACCACCAATTCCAAAACTAGTCACTGGAAGGGGATACAATTTCTGCGATTGGTGTAATGTAATTGGCATTTACCCTGTGGGACTGAAGTTGTCTTTGCGTCCCCTGAAGCACATGGATGCTTGATTTCTGAACAAAATGTGGGTCTGTAAGCAAGGAAGAAGGGGGTTAATGGCCGCTGGGTAGGCAACCAACTGTGTCTATCACAGTCTGTGCTCAGGATTAAAGATTAAGAAGCATAGTCATGGTTCTTGTTCTACTTTGAGACCTACGTGCTCTGAATGATGCAAGAAAATATACAGCCAAACCTAATACAGAAAGGATTCAGAAATGTAGGGGGCATGTTCATTGAAAACACACTTTGTAACTTAAAAACTGTAAAAATTTGGGATAGTCTATGATCAAAATATAATAAATTTATTTAATCAAAAATATTAAAAAATATATAGCAGGAAGAATAGCTTTATTGGAAATGTATTCCCCAAACTTCATCATGTTACAAATTACTTCTATAAATGCATATTATACAAAATAGGAATAGATCTAATGCAGTCATGGTTCCACTGAATGAGCTGGGTCCTTCCAAGTGCTCCTAGTAGAGGTGGGCTGCAGTTTGCAGAAGAAAGAAAATATTAAGGCTTAAGAATCCTGGCTGAGCATGGTGGCACACACCTGTAATCTCAGCATCTTGGGAGGTGGAGGCGGGTGGATCATTTGAGGTCAGGAGTTTGAGACCACACTGGCCAACATGGTGAAACCTTGTCTCTACTAAAAACACAAAAATTAGTAAGGTGCAGTGGTGCACACCTGTAGTCCCAGCTACTTGGGAGACTGAGGCTTGAGATCGCTTGAACCTGGGAGGCGGAGACTTCAGTAAGCCTAGATCATGCCACTGCACTCTAGCCTGGGCTACAGAGTGAGACTCTGTCTCACCAAAAAAAAAAAAAAAGATCTAGAACTAGAAATACCATTTGACCCAGCCATCCCATTACTGGGTATATACCCAAAGGATTATAAATCATGCTGCTATAAAGACACATACACACGTATGTTTATTGCGGCACTATTCACAATAGCAAAGACTTGGAACCAACCCAAATGTCTATCAATGACAGACTGGATTAAGAAAATGTGGCACATATACACCATGGAATACTGTGCAGCCATAAAAAAGAATGAGTTCGTGTCCTTTGTAGAGACATGGATGCAGCTGGAAACCATCATTCTCAGCAAACTATCGCAAGAGCAGAAAACCAAACACCACATGTTCTCACTCATAGGTGGGAATTGAACAATGAGATCACTTGGACACAGGAAGGGGAACATCACACACCGGGACCTGTTGTGGGGTCATGGGAGGCGGGAGGGATAGCATTAGGAGATATACCTAATGTAAATGACGAGTTAATGGGTACAGCACACCAACATGGCACATGTGTACATATGTAACAAACCTGCACATTGTGCACATGTACCCTAGAACATAAAGTGTAATAATAATAAAAAAGAAAAAAACACAAAAAACAAAATAAAAAGGAAGTTACCCTATATGGTTTTAAAAGGGAAGGCATGAATAACCCACCCCTTGTTTAGCATATCATCAAGAAATAACCATAAAAATGGGTAACCAGCTGTGTCTATGGAGTAGCTATTCTTTTCTTCTTTTACTTTCTTTATAAACTTACTTTTACTTTACTTTTTTTTTTTTTAAAAGAATGCTCCAAAACCTTGGAAACGCGAGCATCCTTTCCCTAGCAGGGGTAGTTGTTTTTTCTTGATCTAATATACCTGCCTTTGTTACCTAGGAGCAGGGGACCACAGAAGGCGAGGTACAAAGGTACAAAGACAATCTTTTCCAAGTTCTGGCTTGCTCCCAGAAGTTCAGAAACCAGATCCTCCTGTTTGGACAAGCAGCCCCAGAGAGAGATAGGAATTTATCCTGCCTGTCCCCAACTGCCCCACCAGAGTATCTGAGGAGAAGAGGTCCAATTCCTGAACACTGGCCTTCCACAGGTTTGGGGTCCATCTTTCCTCCTTCTGTTTTCCATATCCTATATTTATGGTTTGATCTCATCTTAAAAGTCCCCCTTCCTAGTTTGTCATTTTCCACAGGTTGCTGGCTCTTGAAAGTCCCTCAAAGAGGATACCCAAAGGAAGTGTGCCAAGCAGGTTGAAAGTAGGCATGGGGTGATATTTTTGGTCATGAGCAGCTGAGTACAGCTGGGTTTTAGGGGACGGTGGGGACAAGTAGGGTAAAAGTGAATTGAAAGTGTATCTACATGTACTTGTAGATATACTTTCATGTACCACATAACTACATGTCACCTTTGATTACCTCCATGCCATTTCATTCTTCAATCCCACCAGTTAAAGCTATTGATTTATGTGACCAGACTCCTTTAAAAAAACCAAAGGAAAAAAAGTTAATAAATTTGGATGTGTCATGCCCAGTGAAGAGGTTTATTTAGCTGATTGGCTTGCTTTTCAGGCGGTATGCTGAGTAGTGAAGTGGGAGGAGGCTTTGAAATAAAAATGGCCTGGTTTAGCTCATAGCTTCACCACTTACTATTGTGTGACACTGGGCATGTCACAGCCTTTCTAGGCCTTGGTTTCCTCATCTGTAAGATGCCAGTCATATCCTATGTTTACCTTAAAGTGTTACTGTAAGGATTAGGCGATGTTACACATGTTAAAGGCTCAATAAATGTTAGTTATTAATTCTTAACCTGTATTGCCTAAAATCTAACTTTTGGATGAGAAGGGAATGGAGGAGTGGTTATAAGGCACTCTGGGGACTGAAGGCTTGGGAAGGCAGGTTTTGAAAGGGTGCGGAGACAGAATATGCATGTGAGGATCTGGGCTTTGAAAGAGGATAATCAAAAGTTGGATTGGGGGAAGAGAGTTGATGACTAACTTCCATTTCTCTTGAAGTGTGGCCCAAGGCCCTGGGGGAAACTTCAGCTTCAGGCTATACCTGTGTACCTGCTTGTTTCTGGGATGCGTTCCTTGCAGGAGTGAAGCCATCGGTAGTTTCTTTTAAGGCCCCGCCTCCTCACCTTGAGACTACTGGCCAGGTGGCTGAGCTGGGCTGCCTCAGAGGGGGCAGGTGCCCTGCTATCTCAGCAGGCGCCCTGCTGGCTCAGCCTGCAAGGCTCAAGGTACATCCTGCCTCACTGGAGTTCCTTCTCCTAAGATTAAGAGCTTGAGTGGCCCAGCCCAGAATAATGGATACATGAATTGGCAGGCATTAGAAGGCTTCAGCATCAATAAATCATCATAGTCTGGGCAGTATCTGCTGAAACCCATTCTTATCAACCACTTCAGGAGAGAAGGATCCAAGGGCCATGGTGAATATCTGTCTCAACCCAGAGAGAAAGGAGCTGAGGCAACAGGGTCTTTGGTAGTGCTGGAAGGGTAGAGAGTAGGCCCTGGGTAGATATATTTTTAAAAGGAGAAAGGTAAGAGAAAGGGTTAAAAGGCAGCCTTTTGTCACCACCTCAGGCAGCTGGATGAGGGACCAGGCTTGAGGGAGCAAGTTGGAAGAACAGTTATGTCAGAGGTAGAAGTGTAGCTTCAGTCTTCAAAGTGGCCGTTGTCAGCATTTGGATATGTTCTGGCCATTTCATCAGAGGCAAGCACCCCTTGGTACCTGTTTGTATGATGGATTTGGATGGGAGGGAGAAATGGGTTTTGGGGATACCATGAGCTCTTTTTCGCAGGGGTTCTTCTTTAGCCAATGCCATGGGCTCACATCTGAGCCCTGAGGAGAGGAACCCTGTGCAAAAGTTGAAGGAGCTGTCTGTTGTTTTCATGAGGACCCTGTGTGACATATGGGGACAGATGATGCTGATCTTGTGAACACTGTGGGGAAGATGGGCTTAGCTTCCATCAGGGCTTGATCCTGGCATAGTGAAGACTCTGGGAACTCAGACTACTTGGCACTTGGAATATTGGGGGTTTGAGAACCCTGGAGCCAGCACTCTGGATCTGATGCTGGTGTCCGCACAGAGGGCACCTCAGGCATCCTCCAGCAACAGTGGGCAGCTAGAGCAGCAGAGGAAGGACATGGCAGGTGTGGCTGACAATCCCTTGCGAACAGGAATGAGTATGGGGAGATGTGAGTGGGGCTGAGGTGCAGCATGAGGTAGAAGATCAGGCCAAAGCCAGTGGAATTTGAATTGCCTTTGTTAATGTGGATGTCTTGTCTGGTGAAGGCTAGGAAATTCAGGTCACCAAAGAAACTTCCTGTCAGTGAGGTAGTATTCCCCAATTTAACAAATATTTACTGAATGCCTACCCTGTGCAGGCACTATTATGAGTATGAACAAGACAGGCAGAATCTTTGTCTTCATGAGAATGACAGTGAAGGGAAGGCATTACCCAGTTAGAAAGTGCCCTGGGAGCAGAGAAAAGGAGGAGGAGAATTTCAGCTGTGGACTGGATCTTAAAAGGACCTTAAAGGATGGGTAAAAGTTGGGCCTGTGGAGATAGAGGAGGCCTACAGAAGAAGGCAGAATTTGGGAAATAGTCTGTATGTGGTGGACGTGTGTTTATACACACTGTGAATGTGTATGAAGGGGATTAGAAATATTGAGAGAGAAAGCTGGAAAGGTTGGTTGGATGGCCTTTAGGCCCCATGCTAGGATTTTATTCGGTAGTCTGTGGGCAGCCATTGGGAGATTTTCAGCAAGAAAAGTAACTTGATCAATCCTTTCCTGCCTTTGGCTGAGGTCACTTAGCAGCACTGGTGTTAGGCAGGGCTGCAGGCCATGATTGTTTCAGTATGTTCTCTTCCTGGCCTTCTCACGGGAGCAGTCGTAATTTTATTTTTACCCACTTCTCTGTTTTGGGCGTGCGTCAGATTAGCAGCTAGCTCTATGCCTCCAGTTGGAAGACAGCTTCTGTTCAAAGTGCTGTATGGGTGGAGTCTTTCCGCCACTGTCCAAGCCCTGCTGCCCCTCTTGGGTGTTGACCTTGGCTGTAGAGGGTGTTTCCCTTGATTTAAAGCTGTTTGTTCCCCCTTCTTTTTCAGCTTCACCCTGGTACTTCTGAATGACCAGGGTTTCTGCAGGGAGGTAGAGCAAAGGCAGCTTGTGGTTTGGGTGTTAGCTAGGGGCAGCAACTAATAAATGAATGGTCAGTTATCTTGGGAATATAGGTCTTTGCTTCAACTAGATTTACTTCCATTTTATCATAAATACCAGAAGCTTCATGAATTTAAATTGGTTTCTTGAAACAGACCCTGGTTCCAGGAACATTTCTCACTGTGGGAGACAGGATTGTCAACAAAAATCGGGATGCATTTTTAAAGATAAGATCTATTTATCAGTGTAGGGTCCACAAAGAATCAAATTTGGTGACTTAAAACTTCTGTACTCAAATGAAGGGTATCGTGCATATTTATCTTACAGTGACAGTGATGTTTTAGAATATCCGTATGGTACTGCTGGCTTAGTTGGCCTGGGTGTTATATTCATGAGGCCAAGGCTGCAGCCCAGCTCTCTTCCCTCTGGTGGACAGATATCTTCTCTCTGGTCATGGCTAGAGACCACATCTTCTGTTCCAGCTGGTAGTCTTTTAGTAGCATTTTATTAGTCATGCAAGGGCCAGCAAAAATAGCATAGACAGATAATAAAAATCTAGTCTTGTACTGGAAAAAGAACTTGGAGAATGTGGCCTGTTGATAATGGTTGTATTATCACTTAGTACTTTTTTTTTGACATTGATTAAGTACTTCCTATGTGCCAGGAACTGTCCTAAGTGCTTATCTCAACCCTCAAAATAGTACAGATCCTATTTTACAGATCAGGAAACTGAGGCTGAAATAAGTTAAGTGACTTGACAGAGTCATTCAGCTTGGATAATGGTATGCATAATTAGGTTTGAACCTAGCATTTCTTATCTTAAATCTCGTGTCCTTTCCTCTCTTCTATCTAGAAATGATGATGAGAATATAGTCGTTTCCCCTTATCTGAGGCGGGTAGGTTCCAAGATCCCCAGTGGATGCCTGAAACCACAGATAGTACTGAATCCTAAATATACTATGTTTTTCCCTGTATGTTCATACCTGCAATAAAGTGTAATTTATAAATTAGAAACAGTAAGAGATTAACAGCAATGACTAATAATAAATAGGACAATTATAACAATATAATGGAAGTTATGAGACTGTGGTATCGCTTTCTCTCAAAATATCTTATTGTACTACATCACAGGTAACTGAAACTGTGGAAAATAAAACCACGGATAAGGAGGGACTACTGTACCTATACTGTAGATTGCTGGAGGCAGAGTCAGATGTTGCATTGTTCAGTAACATCTTGAAGTCTCCTTTGTCCACCAAAGTATGTTTAGCTGTGACCTTAGGCCTCTTGCTTTGAAGCAGAGTTACCTCTATCCTATTTGGAGTCCAAATTAACATCTATTCATCACCAAGTGGATCCCTGGAGATCTTTCTTGCTCTATCCTCCAGCCCCTAGCCCCTGTTGAATTGGGGAAGTGGCAGATGGAAGATCAAGTGGCAGATGGAAGGTCAGATTTCAGACCTTGTAGGCTTCCTTCTGATCTGCGTCAGCTCAGAGGGAGAGAAGGGGGGACTGGCTGGTGTATGGTCAAGTGTACTTTGTTGACCTGCTGCCCTGAGCTGGGGGGTGTCTGTACTAGGAATTTCTTTTATGGAAAAGAAAAAGACTTTTTTTTTTTTTTTTTTTTTTTTCCCCTTGAACATACTGGGGGTGGGGAGAATCAGCAAATTATTTTATATTTAAATAACTAAAACATTTCTTAAGGGTCATCTCTGGAGAAGACAGAATTGGTGTGATTTGAAAGATGCTACAAAAGTGCCTCCTGCTCAGAACCTCTGTGACCCTTGTAGTGCCTTGACACCTTGAACAGTTCATTCATTCCTTTTGGCTAATATCACTCAGCTGATCCTTTTATAGGTGCTAAAATAATGCACTCTTGTGTTAATTTAAGATTCTTCCGGAAGAAGTAGAGGAACATTAAGGCAGTGTGTGTGTCGGGGGAGTGGGGTGGGTGGTGTTTAGAGTGAATGGATGACTCAGACTTGGTGAGAGATATTCTGGGATGGCTTCCTGGAGGAGAGAATTACTTAACATGATATGGTGGCCAAGAAGGCTGTTGGCACTGTTCTTTCAGAAGCTTCGGATTGAGGCATTCACCAAGTTACTGAACATTAGTTTTTAGTTTCTCAGATAATGGAATTAGCTCTAGTAGTACAAGGTACAAAGCCATTATTAACTTATAAGCCTTTATAATTACTTTTCAGAAGCCTTTTTTGCTTTAGCATTGTAAATCTTTCTCACAGTTCCAGGGATTTAAAAATTTTAGAAATGACATTTAATTAATGTTGAATGTAAAATCTCTTTGGGTTTTAAGCTGTCTTGGGAATCTACTCATTCCCTCCTCCCAGACCCATCTTGCCTCCTCTTAGGGATCATCCAGGAAACCTCCCTGAGGGCTGGCATGGAGGTAGACAGCGGAGAGTGCCTTCCCTCAGGGTGACTGTCAGACTTTCCAGCCCCCAGAAACATTCTGTGGAGATGCAGGAGACACTTCCATCTGTGCCTGGGCCATATTTCAGGGAGACTACGTGGTGGGACTCGCAGCTGGGGGACAGGACAGAGGGACCACAGATGGCAGATGGCTCTGGCTGCCACTTGGAGGGGGCTGTTCTTGGGACTGAGGAGGGGGGTGTGTGGCTTAGACTATACTCCCTGTGAAGTAAACAGGGAATGCTTTTCTTAGGATCTAGGGAAGTTTTAGCAACTGAGTTAGGATTATGCCATCTCTGTGGGAGAGAGGGTTTCTGCAGGAGACTGCAAAGATATGCATGTGAACGTTTTAAAAGTACAACTTTCCAGCCCCCAGAAGCATTCTGTGGACTTGCAGGAGACACTTCCATGCATCCATAGAAACCCTCTGTCCCTCACATGGGCTCTGAGGATTCCTAAGACTTCTGTGCATCTCTCTACGCGAGTAATGGGACATGTTCCCTTAGGCCACGTGTAAATGCCAGGCAGTGAGGCCTAAATAGTCATTGCACTCTAAAAAAAAGTAAATATATTTAATTTCTCATGTTTTTATAATGATGTCTTACTTGAACATTTATTGTATACCAGATTTGTTCCAAACACTGGAAATCCATCTTCTCATTTAATTGTCACAACTCTGGGAGGTAGCTGTCATTCTTTACAGTTTATAAATCATGTCCACCATCTATCTCACTTGAGTCTTTCAACAGTATATATATCCCCATTTTACAAGTAGGATGCGGCCAGATAAGTGACCATTGTAAGACTGTATGTCCTTGGAGTAGTGACATTGGAACTTGAACTCAGAGCTCTTTGTTCCAATTCCGGTCTCCTTTTCATCATACTGCAATGAGAGCCCAGCTTTCTTCCTCCCTTCAGCCCCCACCTTGTTTTACAGAGAATGTCTCTGGGATTCTGTGGCTGGGAGAGGTGGGAGAGGTAGCTGAGCAGGTAAGCCTTTTAAGAATGTGTATAGGTTTGAGACCTGCAAGGCGAGAGGCAGCAGGGAGTGGAAGCTGACTGACAGGGCCCTGGGGGATGTGTCAGAGACAGTGCAACTGTAGCACAGATGTGGTGCAGGCTTCTCATTAAGAGGGAGCTGGAAAGGAAAAACTCCCACTTCAGAGAAGAATTAGACTGTTCCCAATGTCTTCACATCTGTGAGGGGACTGATGGTTCAGACTCACTGATAAAGGGACAGAAGTTTTCAGACCCAAGAAGATATTAAAATAAATATTTAATTGGAACAAATTATGCTGTGAATCATTAAGACAAACATAAATCTCATGAATAAGATTTCTGTTATTTCTCTGAATCTCAATGAAATATTTATTGAGGAAAATGAAGTCAGCTCATTGCTTTGCATGACTAAATGCCATTGCTGGCTTCCAAGAGCAGCTTCCTCAGGATCTGTCTCAGATCGCAAGGATGGGGGAGGAGGCAGGACTGCTTCCAGGCTGTCCCAACATGAGCAGGGATCAGATCATTCAGATCTGGTAGGACTGAAGTATGATCTAGCATTGTGTCTGGAATAGAAAATGATATCTAATTTTTGGTTATTTAAGGTTGATTTTGAAGGTCCTGGGGCACTTTCTGATTTGAGGAGTAGGGAGGATGGGCTTCAGGGTAAATTCTCTGAATTTTCAGATGGCAAACCCTGAGACAGCTTTCGAGGGTGTCTAGAACTTAGAATGCTCTGATTCAGGTTAATGCCTTTGGGGGTGATACATGAATGTCCTGATGCCATTCCTGGGCTGCTGCTTGGGTATGCTTTACCAATGCTAATGGTGTGCTCACACCTTGGGGATTGGGAGAACAACATCAATCCACCTAATCTCACCTAAGGTAGTAGAGGATATTGACCCATCTCCCCACAGAGGTCAGCCCCAGTTCACTGACTTTCTTAGTTGTGGTTTATCAGAACAAGGCTGGTTATTCTAGGAGATGGATTTCAAGAGGCTGAAACAAGAGACAGCAGTGTGGGTACACGGGGTGATGAGGATACCCAGGCCTTCCTGGACTGGTTTGGGCTGTAGCCGTTCCCCCGACAGGGCAGGTGGCTCTGACCCTGGGTTCGTGGTCCTTTGGCAGGCAGATCCAGTGTGGGTCACATGATGGATGTTTCTATGGGTGGTCTTGCTGTCCAAAGTCAGCCTTGCTGCTCTAATTCCATTCTGGTTTTCTTCTTGCAGTCTACAGGTGGTTTAGGTAAATCCCCACAGATGAAATATTCCTCTCTCAAAAACACAGTGCTTTGGTCAGAGAGAAAGCTTAACTAGCATGTTGAGGGAACTGTTACTTAGAACTGACCGTATTGTTTTCCTTTGCCTTCGACTTCCCATTTTCTAAATCTAGAGTGTGATTAATGGTATAAATGTAGAATAGGAACTCCCATTTCTAGCAGAATTACTGAATTTAAGTATGTACTGAGAATGAGCCATGTGCCTAGAAGTGTGCTGATGCTCTAGAAGATACAGAAATGTGAACAGAAGAATTGCTGCTTTTGAAGAAACTTACAATCCAGATAGGAAAACTAAATATATGTGTGTGTGTGTGTGTGTGTGTGTGTATATATATTTCACATAATTAGCTAACTATTCATTCAATGTATATTTATGCAGCACCTTCTCTTAGCAGAATATAAAAGGAATCAGAAATGCTCCTGTAATCCCACCACTTTGGGAGGCCAAGGCAGGTGGATCACTTGAGGTCAGGAGTTTGAGACCAGCCTGGCCAACATGGTAAAACCCCATCTCTACTAAAAAAAAATACAAAAATTAGCTGAGTGTGGTGGTACACCCTGTAGTCCCAGCTACGTGGGAAGCTGAGGCATGAGAATTGCTTGAACCCAAGAGGCAGAGGTTGCAGTGAGCCAAGATCATGCCAGTGCACTCCAGCCTGGGCAACAGAGTGAGACTCCATCTCAAAAAAAAAAAAAAAAGAAAGAAAGAAAAAGAAATCAGAAATGGCTACTTAAAAAGATATGTTTATAATTATTTCGTAAAATGAAGAGTAATATGAGTTCCAGGAAATGCTATCCATGAAAGATGCAGGAGTATAAACAGTACTTCCATTAGTAAACTAGAGAATGTAGCCACCAGATAGAGGTTTTGATTGTTTATATTTTCTATCTCTAGAATCTAGCACAGTGTCTGGTATGCAGTAGATGCTCAATAAAGAAATGTTGAATGAATAAATTTTTCTAGGCTGGAGTAGTCAGAGAAAAGCTACCTCATGGAAGAAGTCAAGCTTGAGTTAGATATTTAAAACATGATAGAAATTGGGTGGCAGTGGAGAGGGCATTTTAAGTTTTTCAGAGGATATCATTGCCATGTCCACAGCACTGTGTTATTTATTTCTCTCTCATATTTGTAAAATATTGCACGAGTCACTCATGAGCACTCAGCTATTTCTTATCTCCTTTATCAGACCATTAGGGAAGGGTTGACTCTGGGACCCATGGAACCTGGTTGTATGATAAAGTACAAGAAGTGGTGATTTATTTCTACTTGAAGAACCAATTTTACAGTTTGGGGATGCTTTTGGAGCCCTGTTGAAAGAGGCTGTGGATTGGAATTCTCCATAAGGCCATTAATTATTGAATTCGCTTTGCTGTAAAACAAAGGAGCTGCTTATAGGTGTCAGCTGTTGAAGGTGCAGAGCGACTTAGTAGCAGTGTAAGTGTCCCTCCTAATCACAGGCAGACCTGTTAGCAGACACTCAGAAAAAAAGACAGGATACTGTCAGCTCATTGCTTCAGGGAAGATGGGTAATTAGTGGCTTCAGATGTCACATAGCATTCTTCTCCCTTTGGTCTCCCGGGGGCTCTCTGTTGGGCAATCAGAGATTTTAGTTATGACTCTAGAAACAAATCCCAGTGAGAGAATTTTGGGCTTTTCACTTCCCAAATGGTGAGATGAGTGGTGCCAGGGAGTTTGGCTGCAGTGGTTGTGATGGAAGTTCTGCAGGTGGTGGTGCTGAAGAGAAAGAGAAAACTTCCTGGCTGTCATGGAAGATAGTTGCTTTCTGGGCAGTGGAGCTGGATATACCAGTGCAGTCTGCAGTGCTGGTGGAGGCTCAGTACCACTCTGCTGCTGTGGTCGTGTCCTTCAGCAGACTCTGAGGTCCTGATCTGCTCTCCTGTCTCATATGTGGGGGTGCACAAAGCCAGGCTGCAGGAGCCTTCTTGGTGGGCATTTTTATAATGATATGCTTGGAAGCTTGACTTCTGAGTGTACAGGCATCCCTCACTTTATTGCACTTTATTGCACTTAACACATATTGCATGTTTTGCAAATTGAAGTTTTGTAGCAACCCTGCATTGAGCAAGTCTGTCAACACCGTTTATCCAACAGCATGTGCTCACTTCGTGTCTCTATGTCGCATTTTGGTAATTTTCACAATATTTCAAACTGTTTCATTATTGTTATATCTATTATGGTTATCTGTGATCAGTGATCTTTGATGTTACTATTATGATTGGGGGCACCACAAACCATGCCCATATAAAACTGCAAACTTAATAATTGTGTGCGTTCTAACTGCTCCACCTACCAGCTGTTTTCTCATCTCTCCCTCTCTTCTCAGGCCTCTTTATTCCCTGAGATGCAGTAATACTGAAATTAGGCCAATTAATAATCCTACAGTGGCCTCTAAGTGTTCCAGTGAAAGGAAGAGTCATACATCCCTCACAGTAAATCAAAAGCTAGAAATGATGAAGCTTAGTGAGGAAGGCATGTTAAAAGCCAGTATAGTGGCTGGGTGCAGTGGCTCACACCTGTAATCCCAGCACTTTGGGAGGCCGAGGCGAGTGGATCATAGGAGCAGGAGTTCGAGACCAGCCTGACCAACGTGGTGAAACCCAGGCGCTACAAAAAATACAAAAATTAGCCAGGCATGGTGGCACCCACCTGTAATCCTAGGTACTCAAGGGCTGAGGCAGGAGAATCGCTTGAACATGGGAGGCGGAGGTTGCAGTGAGCCGAGATCATGTCATTGCACTCCAGCCTGGGTGACAAAGAGAGACTCCGTCCCAGAAAAAAAAAAAAAAAAAAAGCCAACATAGGCTGAAAGCCTGTGTCAAATTGTTAGCCAAGTTGTGAATGCAAAGGAAAAATTCTTGAAGGAAATTAAAAGTGCTATTTCAGTGAACACACACATGATAAGAAGGGGAAACAACTTTATCACTGATATAAAGTTTTAGCGATCTGGGTAGAAGATCAAGTCAGCAACAACATTCCTTTAAACCAAAGCCTAATCCACAGCAAAGCACTAACTCTCTTCAATTCTATGAAAGCTGAAAGAGGGGAGGAAGCTGCAGAAGAAAAGTTTGAAGCTAGCAGAGGCTGGTTCATGAGACTGAGGGAAAGAAGCAGTCTTTACAACCTAAAAATGCAAGATGAAGCAGCAAGTGCTGATATAAAAACTGAAGCAAGTTATCTAGAGGATAACTGATGTAGAAGTCTATAACAAACAACAGATTTTCAGTGTAAATGAAATAGTCTTCTATTGGAAGAAGCTAGAGAAGAGAAGTCACTCTCTGGCTTGAAAGGACAGCTTGACTCCCTTGTTAGAAGCTAATGTAACTGGTGACTTTAAGTTGAACCCAATGCTCATTTACCATTCCCCCAAATCCTGAATCCAACAAAGCCTGGATGACAGCACATCTGTTTGCAGCATGGCTTACTGAATATTTTAAGCTCACTGTTGAGACCTACTGCTCAGAAAAAGAGATCCCTTTCAAAATACTACTGCTCACTGATAGTACAGCTGGTCACCCAAGAGCTCTGATGGAGATGTACAAGGAGATAAATGTTGCTTTCATGCCTGCTAACACAACTTCCTTTCTGTAGTTTATGAATCAAGGACTGATTTTGACTTTCATGTCTTATTATTTAAGAAGTACATTTCATAAGGCTATTGCTGCCTTAGACAGTGATTCCTCTGTACATCTAGGCAAAGTAAATTGAGAACCTTCTGAGAAGGATTCATCATTGTAGATGCCTTAAGAACATTTGTGGTTCATGGGAGGAGGTCAAAATATCAACATTAATGGGAGTTTGGAAGATGTTGATTCCAGCCCTCATGGATGACTTTAAAGGGTTCAAGGCTTCAGTGGCAGAAGTAACCACGGATATGGAAGACATAGCAAGAAAACTAGAATTAGAAGTGGAGCTTCAAGATGTGACTGAATTATTGCAATCTCATGATGAAAATGGAATGGATGAGGAGCTGCTTCTTATGATGAGCAAAGAAAGTGGTTTCTTGAGATGGAATTGATTTCTGGTGAAGATGCTGTGAACATTGTTGAAATGACAAAAGATTTCTGTAAACTTAGTTGATAAAGCAGCAGCTGGTTTTGAGAGGATTCACTCCAGTTTTGAAAGAATTTCTACTGTGGGAAAAATGCTATCTTACTGCATCACATGCTGTAGATAAACCTTTAATGAAAGGAAGAGTCAATCAATGTGGTAAACATCGTTGTTGTCTTATTTTAATAAATTGCCACAGGCTCTCCCACCTTCAACCACTATGCTAATTTCTGGCAGCCATCCACATTGAGGCAAGACCCTCTACCAGCAAAAAGATTGGATTCAGATGACTGTTAGCATTTTTTAGCAGTGAAATATTTTTAATTAAAGTATGTACTTTTTTTAGACATAATGCTATTGCACACTTAATAGACTACAACATAGTGTGAACATAACTTCATATGCACTCGGAAAACAAAAAATTCATGTGACTCACTTTATTGTGGTGGTCTGGAACCAAACCCTCAGTACCTCTGAGGTATACCTGTATATGGTAATGCGTGGGAGAGGGTTTGTGTTTAACATTGTAGGGACAAGGAATTCAGTGACATTTAAAGCAAATCTTGCTGAGCCTACAGATCGGGGCACAACCCTAGTTCAGAACCTGGAGTATAAAGAAGAGACATGGCCTCTGTACCAGCAACAGAAATAGGGTGATTTACAATTTACAAGAGGGTTTCACATGATTTATCTCATTTGAAATCCACAGTAGCCTTCTGAATCAGTAAAGCAAGGATTATCATTGCCCTTTTACAGATGAGGAAACTGAATCTCAAAAAGGTGAAGAGATTTGCCCATGACTTCCTAGCAATGGCATGGCTTCCTGACCAATAGTGGCTGAGAAAACAGTTGAGGTAATATTGGGTTAGAGGTATTTCTTAACATAACATTGAGGAAAAAATAAAGGAATCCTACTGAAAAATTCTGATTGATATATATCTTTTCAAGTTTGGAAAACTTGAATCTAGGACCTTGGATTACAAGTTTCCTGCTTTGTTCTTTCATGTTAGTTTCTAATCATGAGAACAGACAACTACACATGAAATGACTCAAAGGTACTGATATTATGCTGACAGGAGAGTTTGAAGGGAAGGAGGAAGCCCAAGGTCAGAGAGAGTGTAGTGAATGAGCAAGCCTCCAGGAGCTGGTGACCTTGAGCTGTCATGCAGATGAGAGGAAGCTGTGATGTGGTGGGCGGAGGGCTGCGGTGCCGAGCCTGGCTGTATAGGCAGGCACTTTCATCCAGGACCACTCTTCCTTATTCCTGGACATTTGAGGGAATCTAAGGGAGGTCCAGAGGAAACACAAACACCTCATTTTAACTCACAGTATAATCCCCCCTTCCTAGAAATGCTGTCAACACAACGGCCCACAAAAAGCAAAGTGACTTGGAGTCAATTACACAACGGCCCACAAAAAGCAAAGTGACTTGGAGTCAATTTCTTCCACTCCTTGCCTTTGATTCCCCTGTGAGCGGCAGGGAACTACTTAGGAAGAGTAAAGAGGAGTTGTCGAGAGCCTGGATGACACAGAGTTAGGCTGCTCTGCTTAATTAGGACTGGGCTGTCCTGATTAGGTGTTTCTGCTTTGAGCAGGAGTGGTTCCATGCGTTAGAGGCTGCATCTTGGTTTGCATCCTGACTCTGAGGCAGGTTTAGAGGAAAAGGAGGTAACTCTACCACCTTGTACCCCCAAATCTCGACAACTTATCTACTAATATTCTCTTCTGACTCTAGGTTGCCTTTTAGCAACATCTGTTTTGCCCTCATGGTTTGCCTTGATATACAAAATGTTGAATAGAAGAGAATCATGGTTTTGTGAATGTCTGGCCAAGAATTGGGAGAGATTTCCTTGCTTTTGCCAGTCCTCAAATTAATAATTCTGTTTTTTTTTTTCCTTTTCTCTATTTAAAAAAATTAATCATGAGTGAAATTTTCTAAACTTTATTAATTTTCCAAAAATAAAGGATTCCTTTATTTTTTCCTCAATATTATGTTAAGAAATACCTCTAACCCAGTATTACCGCAACTGTTTTCTCAGCCACTATTGGTCAGATTTCTTTCCTTCAATCATTGAAATTTTTGCAAAGTCTGAACAAATATTTGAGGCTCCTTCCTGCTTCCTACCACACCTGCACCTTGAGAGGTGGAAAACGGAGGTTTGTGCGTGGCCTCAGGACATCCCCTGGCCACTGTTCTTCTTTGGGGTGATTTGCCTCTGTGTTTTAAATCCAAGATGGTGGACAAAGATGACATCCAATTATAACTTCTTTCTGATTTGGGGCAGAAGGGCAGATTCTCCTAAGAGAATTTACACAGTCACAAGCTTAGAAGAATTTCTCGTGATATAACCAAGATGTAAAGGCTATTTCCTTGCTATAACTCATGTGCAGTTTCTTGTGAAAATGGAATGGTCCAAGCTCTGCTGTACCATGCTCTCCAAGTGACAGTTTCATCTACTCCATATGTTCACAGATGAGGGAATCATTGTCACATGGCAAATGGCCAAGAAAGCCCCTAGCCCACTTCTGTAGGCTTGTCCAAGAGTGCCTGGCACATTCTACCCCTCAATTATTCCCATCAATTGTGAACAGATGGGCACAGTACTCTTTAAGTCATAGTAAAGCGACTTGTATCTGGCCATTATCCAAGTGAAATGAAAGAAGGTGTTGTTGTCTATTTGGCTCAACTACAATATGGAATTCATAAAATAATGACCCCTGGTTCGATAATGACAGGAGCCCCAGGCTGCCAGGATGGGTACTTTTGTGGCAAGGCAGCTCAGAGATCACCCTTCATAAGTTTCAAATTGGTTGCAGATTTGTGGGGTAGACTTGCGTTGTTATTGGCTTCCTTTAATTTGCAACTGTGTTGCCTCTCCATATTGCCTCAACTTGTTAAATATCTGATAAGATTTTCCCATTTCAATTTTATTCAGGTTAGGATTACCTGCCAGTTTAGGAAGGCTCCAATTTACTCTAAATAGATGTTTCTGAGAATAATATCTCTGGACCTTAAAGTGTCCCTGAGACCAGTTATACTGTTAGGGTGATGTTTTCTAATCCTCCTCCCCTTAGTAAGGTTTCTGGACCCTACACTCCAATATGTACTTATGTTTCTAAACTTGGCTAATTTACCATTCTCTGTTACCCCCTTCTCAATCTGACCCCAAACTTCCCTCTTTCAGGAAGTCTGCTTTGCTTGATGTTACCTACTTTTCACCACAGAGTTCTAGATTAGTAGAAACTTAGTTATGAATGAGATCTTAAAGTCTATTTAGTCTAACTTTCCACTTGAGGCAGAAATTGCCTCTAGATGATCTCTGAGTGATGGTAATTCATATCTTCAGTGACAAAGTGCTCATGACTCCATGAGACAGCTAATTTTATTGTTGTGCAGATCTAATTGTTAGTAAATTATTTTATGTAATTGAAATCTGACTTTGCCTAATTTAGGCATGTTGATCTTAGTTCAACCCTCTAGAGTAATGCAAAGCTATACAATTTCATTTCTACTTGAAGTCCTTCAGCTAATTGAGGACGGCAGTTATTACTATCACACAGTCTTTTTTGGCAGTGTTTTATCCTTTTTGGTTGATCCATATCTTCTTATTTTTTTTCTTTCTCTTATGCTTCATTTACTTTATTACGCTTATTCCACAGTTTTAGAGGCTAAATCTCTTCATTATTTTGTGTCCCTTAAGAATTTATGTCCTTGATGTGTAGAATATGTTTTAAGTTACTCAGTTATTGCCTTTCTTCATTCATGTATTCCCTCAATATTTATTAAGTACTTTTATGTGTGGCAGGTGTATGGTAGGTGCTAGCAATGACTAAGGCCAACTCCCCACCCTCAAGAAGCACTTACTGGTGTGTCACACTAACTTTTCTCAAGTTAGTAATTATTACTATAGTCACGTTTATCAGTGGAATAAGATCCGTTTATGAATGAAGAAAACCAGAAGACTGGGATGTTGAGACGTAGGTGCTGTCAACCAATGTTATACTTGTTTGTCTGGTGGCCATTCTTCACCCCTCTCTCCACTTGCTACTTTTTGTATATTAAAAGATATTTGGACCTGAAAAAGATGGGTTTTCCATAGAGACTATTTAGATAGCAAACACAGAAGCCTGAGGTGAAATAAACTTTTGGACTGAGAATGGAAGCCTTAGCTCAATGCCATTTTACTTGTTGGCAATTCAAAGGTGGTAGTTATACTTCTGCCCCATCCAGAGGGCAAATGTTCCCTCTGAGTTGACCATAGCGGGAAGCATGAAAGTGGAATGAAAATTTAAACCAAGTAACAAGAAGTAGAAGGTCCTTCATGATGGAATAAGACTACAGAGCCCTGAAAAACCTTGATTTAGGCCCCAAAAGCTATTTGGAGAAGAAGTGAGCTTTCTGCAGGGGAGCATTGTAATCCAAGAACTTCATGCGGGTGGCTGTGGTATGGTGCCGAGGTCTTCCTACTTACCTCCTTCTCAGATGCTCACTGTGTCCTTTTCAACTGGTCCTGAAGAGTTCTGTGGTCCAGAGTCACCTCGTTGGCCTAAACATTGTGTGCTTGTTCCCTGTCCCCTCCCCTATGTTAGCTGCCCTGTTGGCTTGGTTATATCTCTGCACAGGGATAGAAGCAGCTTTGCAACCCAGAAAATCATGGAGTTGTTCTCAGACATTTGCATTTGACATCTAGAGAGCCAAGCAGAAACTATGAATTGTGAAATTGAGGGCATGGAGGCTTACGAGCAAAACTGTGTACAGCCGTGTTCAGCATGCTCATATTTGGGTGTTCCTAAGAAAATTCCTAAAAGTCACAGTCATTGTGCTCAGGCAGCTTTTGTTTGAGGAAGATCAGCCATACTCAGGAGCATTAGCAGAATGGTACCCCAGCATCATGGTGGCATGGAAAACCACTTAGATAGGTTTGTCTATCTATTCACAGATCCCAAGGGTCCCATGTTCTTCCTACTTTTGTCTTTTGCTCTGCTAGAGGGCAGAGCACTCTCCACATCTGCTTCACTGCTCTGCCTTAAGTCCTGTCTGCTTTAAGGATCAGCTCAATGCCTGTCCATAGTGACTCGTACTCTAGTTTGCACCCTGCATTTAGAACAGAGCCCCTTCTCACTTTACGCACCCAACTAGAGACATATTCCTTAAGGTTGATATGTTTTGTAAGGTCAGGGAATATGTCTTGTCTTAGGCACTGCACTTGGTGGTTCGGCGTGGGATGTGATGCTCTACTTCAGTCTCCTGGACAATGGCACCAAGAGGTAGTAGCAAGGGAGAAGGAAGGTCGTGATGGGTGGAGGTTGGAAAAAGGATAAGATAGAGCTTGGTCTTCTGTTCTGAAGAAGACCAGAGGTTGTAATAATCACATTGCCTTCAATCATTCATTCACTCTATCACCATGGCCCTATGGGAAGGGCTGTTCTCCCCTCTTCTGTTTTCATTCCCCAGGAAACCTCTTTTAGGTCTTGCTTTCCCCTCTAAAGCCAAGGTCATCATTGAAGTTTGTTTTAACCTAATTTCATCTGTGAAAGGGATTGGATGGGTAAAGTGAGAAAAAAAAGGCAGATGACAACATTCTGCCCACTCAAGGAACTTCCAGAATGTCTAGCTCAATAACAGAATGTGTGCTTTATAAATGTATGTTGCTTGATAGCTGATTAACATTTGCCAAGCCACACAAAAACAAGTGAAATGAATAACAACTCACTTACCTATTTTGGGGACAACGTTTACCATTCAGGACATAGAAATAGTCTTTCTAATGGAGAGCCCGTGTGACCAGATCTTATTGACTTATGGTAGTGTATAAATTAAAGTTCCTAATTGGCTCATCTTTAATATTTTCCAGGACAGAGATTAGAGGGAGGTGCTCTGGGCTGCTGATACCTTAGTGATATCTACCCATGAAGAAGGAGACAGTGAAATCCTTAGATATTTAGTATGTCTCTGAATATGTTAAATATATATTCAGAGCTCTCTGAACATCTCAGTGTAGTCTGCAATGGTTGGGTGGTTTACTATCTTCAAGAAGTAAAATTGTTAGATTAAAAAAAAAACTGCTTAAAGACTAACATCAGATATCTGGAAACATACATGGGGTACCATCTTTTCCAGTGATACTTTAAAAATGATTATTTACCAATAATATCAAGTTTTGGTGAGACTATGGAGCTCCTGGAACTTACTTTGCTGGTGGAAGTGTATATTTATACAGCACTTTAAAGAGAATTTCCATGATATCTATTATGTATACCCCATGAACCCATAATTCTACACCTGGATATACCCAATAGATTTGAACTCCATCTGTGAACAAAAACAAAAACAAAAACATGTACAAGAATGTTCGTATCAGCTTTATTCATAACAGCCCCAAACTGGAAACAACCAAAATGTTGTTTCCAACAACAGTAGAATGGATAAATATGTTGTATATCAGTGCCACAGAATGTTATACAGAAAAGATAAAAGAGCACACTATTGGCACACTAATGGCACAGAAGCATCTTAGAAGATTGTGAAAAGATGCCAGACATAAGATAATACATATCGTATTCTCCTACTTATATGATCAAACAAACCTAATGTATGGAATAGAGGTCAGAGTAATAGCTATTCTTGACTGGAAGGGGGCATGAGGGAGCCTTCTGGGTAACTGTAAATGTTCTAAATCTTGGTCCGGTGATTATATTAGTGTATAACATATGCAGAAATTCACCCAGCTGTTCCCTTATGATTTGTATACTTAGTGCAAATTATGCTTTAATGAAAAAGCAAAGAAAAAGGAAGAGATGTACTGAAGTATGATGCTGAGTAATTTGCCACAGACCCCGGTGTGTTCTATATGTCTGAAGCTTAACAGATAATATCCTTAAGGTTCTTGCCCCTGAAACTTCTTGTGAATTTTAGCGTATTTTTTCCTGCTTCCAACTTGCTCTGGAAATAACTGGCGTCTGTGACTCAGGAGTCCTCTGCTATAGTCTCTCAGCCCCAATTGCCAACTGTGTTTACTTAGGGGTCAGTTCTTGAAGGAAATATATGAAGTAGACCTCCCAGTCACTCCTCTACCTTTGACCCATGGGGTTTGGTGAACATAAAGTGAGGTATAAGCTATCAAGAAGTTTTTGAAAAAAATTAAAAGGGCCACCCAAATACTAAGAAGTAAGATTGTACTTGAACTTGATGAAATTGATAGCAGCTACTGATTTGAGTCACATAAGGTGCTGTTGACAAAGACTGTGCTGTGATTTTAAATAATTGGGCAGTGATTTATGAATCATCTTGGTACTTGGCCCAGGGCTGTTCAGTGGCAGCTGTGACATCAGGGTGCAGGAACACATGAGGTGATTTGTGTGTTGGGAAATTGTGGTGATTACAGAAGCCGCCACTGCCAGGAGGTCAGCATCACGTGCTGAGGATGATGGTTCTTTTCCAGGCAAAGCCCTTGGACTACTGTGGCCAAGTGAACAGTGCCATGTTGAGACAACCCAGGTCCATTGCTGGCTTTTCCACCAAATGATTATGTGATACAAGGCAATCTGTTTGCTTCCCTGGACCTTAGTTCCTCATCTGTAAAATCGGGGAAATGATGTCATAGGTCCTTCTGAGCTCTAACTTCCTCCATGTCTTCCCCACACAGCCAGTTCTCACTTTTTTTTTCTGTATGTGTATCATATGGTCAGTTTTAAATCTGGAAGAGTCTTCTTTTCATGTGGCTGCTCTTTACAAGTAGATCTTTAAGAAGACAACTCAGCTGCCAAGAATCATGTTGTCTCCTAACAAATAATGTCCATTATTCTGGAATATTGATTATCCATCATTTTGACAGCCCAGTATATCTTTCCATCATTCGTGCTGATGACTGAGTGCTGCCTGAATTACACAACCACTTTCCTGTCCCTCCAGCCTCCTCTACCCTGTTGGAGCTCCAGCATGACGTCTTAATGAGCAAAGCTATGCATTAGTAATGCTTAGTTTGGGGCCACCTTTTCCTAAGGGTTGTGAGTGAAGCTCAATCATCACTTCAAGTGCCCAGAGCCTGGCATCCAAGCCGGTGAGAACACTGATGGGAGAAGAAACCCAGTGAGAGGGAGCCTCCAGTACTGGGAAGTGAGCATTGCATCACCACACACCACACACTCCTGGACTTCTTTCCTGGCCTGAGGCTGAATGAACGTGCAAAGCCAGGAAGAAAATATCTTACTGTCCTCTGGTCAGCCTGGGCAGAGATCTATTACACATGGCAGAACTTGGGGAAAGAAGAGGAGGACAACGAGGCCAGGAAAAGGTGACTTTGTTGTGTCAGGGAAGGAACCAGGGCCTTGTAACTCAGAGAATTGGAGAAAAGCTTTGTGTCACCTTAATTTTTCCTGCTCCTTCATGGCTGTTTTGGCAGGGATTTTTGCTTCTGTCTCACATTCCAAGTTCTTTCATGAGAGTTTTGTGGGTCAGAGGCAGGGTACTAGGCCAGACCTTGACCTCTGAAGACACAAATTCTCCCCTGGCAGCCCCTGTCTCTTTGGGATTTGTCCTCTCTGTCCTCTGGAATTTGGTTTCTGAGGCACTTAGTAGGTGATACATGACTGACTGCATCACTGACCACTTCCAAATGAGGGGTACTCTCCTCACAGCAGAGCCTTGAGGCCGCTCGTGCCAGGGATGCTGCCTGTGTTCCAACTGTGGATCTGCATTCTGGGAATAGCCAATCAAGCTGATGGTGCGGGGTTATTTTTTATTTTTTAAATTTAAAAATTAAAAAAATTATCCTTAATGGTGATAAAACTTCAGAACTGTTTTTGAATACTAATTTGGTTTTTGGAAACAGCCCAACTCCATTTGGGAAAATCTGGGGAAGAAGGAATCAAATCTGGGCAAACCGGGTGACAGTATTTTAGCTTAAAAAGCAAAACAACAACCTTCCTCTCTCCCACACCTCAAAATTAAAAAAACAAACAAACAAAAAAACACAAGGTTTGTCTATTAAGTAATGAAACAGTTTGCTTGTTTTTTGATTTTAGAATGACAGTCGAGGCTGTTTTCAGGAGAAGTCCAAAAATGTTTAGTGTCTGCTAGAATAAGCATAGAGCTCTGGAGGTAGCTAACAAGGACAGCCCTCATTTCTGTCTTCAATTCAGGAGGCCACAGGTCAGGATCTGTGGTGTTGGGGAGGGCCCGCCCACGGCACTGCCTGTGATTGCAGACCCACTCCTGTGCCTTATGGGGAGGGAGGGGCTAGAGGAATTTGGGGCTATTGCCAAATCCCCTATCGTTCACATGTTCCTGGAGAATGAGTTTGAATACTGACAAATTCTGCATCAGGGAGGGCTGCCTGAGTCCAGAGATCTCATCCTGAGCCTGTCCGCTTGCCTGGAACCACAGGCAAAAAGAGTTTTAGGGCAGCCAGAACAGGACAATATGTTCCTAGTGTAACTAAAATGGCCTTTATCAAGTTGCTTTAAAGAGGTGTTCTTTGACTGCTGAAATAAATCATAGATGACACAAACAAATGGAAACACATCCCATGCTCATGGATGGGTAGAATCAATATTGTGAAAACGACCATACTGCCAAAAGCAAGCTACAAATTCAACGCAGTCCCCATCAAAATACCACCATCATTCTCTACAGTTAGAAAAAACAATTCTAAAAATCATTTGGAACCAAAAAAAGAGCCCATGTAGCCAAAGCAAGACTAAGCAAAAAGAACAAATCTGGAGGTATCACACTACCTGATTTCAAACTATACTGTAAGGCTATAGTCACCAAAACAGTGTGATACTGGTATAAAAATAGGCACATAGACCAATGGAACAGAATAGAGAACCCAGAAATAAACCCAAATACTTATAATCAACTGATCTTTGACAAAGCAAACAAAAACATAAAGTAGGGAAAAGACACCCTTTACAACAAATGGTGCTGGGATAATTGGCTACCCACATGTAGAAGAATGAAACTGGATCCTCATCTCTCACCTTATACAAAAATCAACTCAAGATGGATTAAGGACTTAAACTTAAGACCTGAAACTATAAAAATTCTAGAAGACAGCATTTGAAAAGCCCTTCTAGACATTGGCTTAGGTGAGGGTTTCATAGCTGAAAACCCAAAAGCAAATGCAATAAAAACAAAGATAAATATCTGGGACTTAATTAAACTAAAGAGCTTTTGCACAGCAAAAGGAACAGTCAGCAGAGTAAACAGACCACCCACAGAGTGGGAGAAAAATCTTCACAATTTATACATTTGACAAAGGACTAATATCCAGAATCTACAACGAACTCAGACACATCAGTAAGAAAAAAACAAACAATTCCATCAAAAAGTGGGTTAAGGACATGAATAGACAATTCTCAAAAGAAGATATACAAATGGCCAACAAACATATGGAAAAATGCTCAACATTACTAATGATCAGGGAAATGCAAATCAAAGCCATAGTGCGATACCACCTTACTCTTGCAAGAATGGCCATAATAAAAAAAAAATCAAAAAACAGTAGACGTTGGTGTGGATGCGGTGATCAGGGAACACTTCTACACTGCTGGTGGGAGTGTAAACTAGTACAGCCACTATGGAAAACAGTGTGGAGATTCCTTAAGGAACTAAAAGTAGAACCACCATTTGATCCAGGAATGCCACTATTAGATATCTACCCGAAGGAAAAGAAGTCATTACTTGAAAAAGATACTTGCACACGCATGTTTATAGCAGCACAATTCACAATTGCAAAATTGTGGAACCAACCCAGATGGCCATCAATCAATGAATGGATAAAGAAAATGTGCTATATACATATGATGGAATACTATTCAGCCCTAAAATGCAATGAATTAACAGCATTTGCAATGACCTGGATGAGATTGGAGACTATTATTCTAAGTGAAGTAACTCAGGAATGGAAAACCAAACATCGTATGTTCTCACTGATATGTGGGAGCTAAGCTATGAGGACACAAAGGCATAAGAATGATACAATGGACTTTGGAGACTTGGGGGAAAGAGTGGGAGGGGGGCAAGGGATAAAAGATTACAGATATGGTGCAGGGTATACTGCTCGGGTGATGGGTGCACCAGGATCACAAATCCCCACTAAGGAACTTACACATGTAACCAAATACCACCTGTACCCCAGTAGCTTATGGAAAAATAAAATTTAAAACAATAGGTGTTCTTTGAAAGGGTATGGAGGTATTAGAAGTCTGGGGTCTGCACTGTGAGCTGTCTTATAGGGAAAGTCTGGTTCCAAAGGACCCAGCCTGTTTTTAAGGACAGTGTATGTATCAAGATGCTGGGATTATGGAGATGGCTGCTGAAGAGAACTCTTGCCCCAAGCTATGAAGAGTCATGAAGTTTTCTTTCTTGGTGGGGAAGGGTACTTGATGAGGGGCCAGTGTGGGAGACATTCTAAACACAGCAGCCCAGCTGCTCAACTCAGAGTCAACCAGGGGCCCATTCTGGGGAAAGGAGGGAAGTGATGAAGACTGAGCATCTGCTATATACCGGGCATTTCCATATATCATTTTATGTAATTCTCAATAGTCCTTCAAGGGGACTATTACACTCCCCATTCTACAGATGAGAAAATGGAGGCACAGATGGTGCAGCTGCTTGTCCTGATCTCCTTACTACAGACTCCCTTCTCAGTTGCCTGCACACCTTGTTCAGTCTTTGCACTCAATATATTGCATTATGATGACTTCCCCACTCCTAGAAGTTCTAATGAAATTGGTCTGGGATGGGGCCCAGACTGGTATTATTTTAAAAGCTCCCAGCTTAGTTTAATGTCCAGCCATGGCTAAGAACTGATAGTTTAGATTATGGGTTTTTCATTTTTTTTTTTTTTATATCTCCCCAGGGCCTAAGTCAGTGGAACTCAAACTTGAGCACACATCAGAATAATTTGGAGGACTTGTTAAAGCACAAGTTGTTTGCCCTACCTTCAGGGTTTCTGATTCAGCAGGTCTGTAGTGGGCCCAAGAATTTATACTTCTCACAAGTTCCCAGGTGATGCTGATGCTGCTGGTCTGGGGACCTCGTTATGAGAGTCCCTGATCCTTTAGAACGAGAGGAGGCACTTACTTGTTCAGTAAATGCTGACTGAATTTTACCAAATTGCCAAGGTCCCCCACTGATTGGAATCAGGATTTGAATACTGCCCTACCAGGTAGCAAATAGGCTGGCTCTTGGGGAGCCTGGTTGGTAAAGTGAGGTGGGCCGGCTTGTCTACTTAACCTCTGGGAGGAGGGTAGAGTTTGTTGGTCTTTAGGGTCTCCTTATAGGGAGAAACAATAACCAGTTTCTTGCCAGGAAACCTAGTGGCTGTTAAAGGCCCAGAAATTTTGGGTAGTGGTTCAAGGCGGCCAGAAGATCCTAAAGTCCTAATCCAGGACACAGATTCCTAGTGCAGAGTGGGACCCGGGAAAAGATGGTCATGGGGGTGCATGTACCAGAGTGTTTGTTACAAAGCTGGTGACACTACTCTTTAAAGTTACTTCTTGTTTGTGCACTACAGGAAATTCAGGAGGCAGTAGTGATGGAAACAGGGCTGAGTGATGTCAGAGGTGGGGAGCGAGGCCCTGAGCAGACCTGGATGAGTAGGGCACAGGGTTGATGGGGCAGAGCAGCTGTGGGAGTTTGGGCAACTGGAAAGAATGTTTGAGGCCACAGCAGGAATGGTGTGTTTGGGAGAGGAGGAAGAGACTATGCTGATGAATATAGCAGAGGACATGGGGAGTCTGGATTCTCATTCTGGAGGGATGTGTTTGTTACCTGGACACTGGAGTCACTGGTTTTGCTGAGCAATGAATTTAAAAAATGAAACCTTAAAACAAATATTTACTTATGTGTACAACACTGTTCTAGATGCTGTAGGGCTGCCAAAAACTGGTTAATGAGAAAATGCAGAGTGAGGTAAGTGTTAAGTGATTATTGCAGGTGGCAAGTCCATAAGAGTGGGGAGAAGAGTCCTGTTGGCTGTGTGGCTGGGAAGGCCGGTCCTGGCAGGATGAGTGAGTGTGAGATGTGCTGTGTCAATGGGGTGAGCAAAAGTGTAGGGTGGGGCTTCTAATGAATGACAGCTCATTATGGGACGAATGGAGCGTTTGTGCAGAGGATGTAAGGATGTGGTTGAAAAGGGGGAATGAATGAATGCCACCTTGTCCTGGTTTGCTGTTCCCTCTCTCTCTCCAAGTGTGAGGGCTGGGACTAACTTGAGGATGCAAGCCTCCGAACTAGCAGGGCTGCTGGAACTGACTACTCAAAAGAGTTTCTCCAAGAGTCCTTACACACAACTTTTATGTTATTTTTACCCTTTCCAGAAATATTGGAGACTGGAGGAAGAGGAGGAGAGCTCTCTCTCCCTTTAGAAATGGGACTACTGAGGTCTAGAGAAGGGAAAAGGCTAAAAATGGTGTTCTGGGTGTGGGTCGGATACAGGGAGATGGCTGAGATGGCCATCTGAATCTAATAGCATCCTCTGAGGGCGGGGGTGAAGGGCATACTTTTCTCTGAACAGCACTGGGATATGGATGCTTGATCCTAAGAATCTTCTGTAAAGTATGTGTTTTTGTGGATCTGGGAGGAAGTATAGAGAACAAGGGAGAGAAAACAGCCCTAGTCAGAGCTTAAGGCCCTGGACATTCCCAGGGATCCCCAGTGGCCCCCAGCAGGCTGGTATCTCAAGGTTCACAGAGCCTGTCCTGGGTGCCACATCCTAGCACAGTGGTTTCAGGCATCTCCCACAATTTATGCCACTTCCACCACCCTCCTGCAGCTTTCTCTTTGCCCCTCACCACTACCTCTGGACTCAGTGGGAGTTGAGCAGCTAATCAGAACTGCAAAATCCTCTCTTCCTGCTGGATCACCATTAGACATCAATTTAGCATGTCTTTGGAGAGACCTACTCTTTTCCACTCCCCCAACTTTGAAGTCAGTCAGCTCTGACTAAAAGAGGGGGAGGGGAGGCTCTCTGTGCTCTACTCCACCAGTGGTATCACCCACCAGTATTTATACCAAAGAGGTTCTGTTGCCTTGACAACTTTCTTGCATGGGTTCTGGTGCTCAGAATATCTGACAAATAGCAATGCTTCACACTCAATGGGCAGAGACAGACAAGCAGATCAAAGGGCAAATCTCAATGATCAGTGCCAGGGTCAAAGATGGAAAGAGTGACTGGGGCAGGATATAAGAAAGCCACTGAGGCCACAGAGGATTCACTTAAGTTCTTCCCCTCTCCCGTATTCTCTCCTTCCACCTTTCCTTATGTATTCTCCTCCTCCTCTCTGTGGAATTCCTGGGCCTTTTGGTCTTCTTTGTAGATGAGTCGTCAGCATGAACTAGGGTGCCTGCATGGCAGAGTATTCCCCTGGACCACTGAAGGGACATGGTGAGTACAGAGGGGTGACTCCTAACCATGGCTTTGGTTCTCAGAGAGCTCCTAGCTTATTGGAGACCATGGTATTCATCTCCATGACACTTCTGCTGGGGGGAAAAGGAAGGCGATTAGTGTGAGGGAGCCCAAAGGTTGAGATGGTGTTCTGATATTGTTTACATATGCGTGTATCGTGGCACATATAATACGATGTGAGGCCACAGAAAAAGCTCGTTGCAAAGATAAATGGTACAAGAGTGGGGGCCGGGGAGCATATGGGAGGACCTGCAGCAGGAGGCTGGGGAAGCTGGCCCAGGGATAAAAGTCCTTTTGTGGTAGAGAAGAGTTCTCCTCTCAGGTTCCATCTACAGGGCCCATATCCTTACTTTTTTCTCTTGGTTACATGGTCCTTTGTGAGAACCATATTTCCTTGGAGGCAAAAGACCAGAGTAATGAGGAAGGAAAGGGAATCTTATGTTGACAACACTCTATTTAAGTTGTTCTCTAGAGAAAACGTGCTGAATGGGTGGGTGCTCATGTGTCAAAGTTTGGGTGTATATGTTAAGTAAGTGAAGCTTCCACAGAAACAGAACAAAACAGTACATCTTTTGTGGCTTCCTATGGCATGATCTTCTTGAGTCACACTTGGATTAGTGTTTTAATGCATTTGTTTCTTTATTCCTCCTGCAGTTTATTGTGTACTAGCTATGTACTAGGCTCTGCACAGTATAGACTTTTCTGAACCACTCCTTTCTGCTTTGCTGAGAACTGCTGGGCAGTGGTCCCTCTCTTTTGTTAGGGACAGGGAGGGTTTGTACAGAGAGGAGTGAGGCAGAGCCTTAGGCCGCAGTGAGAGGGAATGCAAGAGTGGTCAGATACATGGTAGAAAAACCAGGGCACCTGGGGATTCCCTTATCAAGGGTTGCAAGGAAGGAGAGGGTGCTAAAGTCAAGGATTGGAGAGTGAGATAGAACTGTGGGGGCTTGGATGTGAGGAGATCATGGTCATCTTTGAAATAACAGTTTCAGGACAGGGGTGGTGCAGAGTGAAAGCATAGGTGAGCAACAAGGTGGGGGGGATTTCGTGTCATCTGAAAGGGCTTTCTGGTTTCAGACCTCCTCTCTCCTGGTACACCTTGATCTCTGACTTTACCTTCACAGGAGGTAGAGGTGGCTTTTCTGTTGTGCTTTGCAGTGCTCTCTGGAGAGGTCCTGACCCCTATCTTTCATACTGTACCCCAAAGGGCCCATATTGTCATATGGTAGCTCCACCAGCAGAGCTCTCTCTCCTGTGACCTCTTTTATCTGATGATTAGGACTGATCCCCAGTGAAGCTGTGAAACTTGCTTTCTAGGTCCCTTTGCCATTCTGGTCAGTCGTTGACTCACTTCAGTAGCCTACCCAAATATGGCCAGTGAGTCCACCTCCAGAATGCCCCTCTCCTCCTCTTCAAAGCATTAAAACCCTGGCTTCCCCAGGTATCTGATAAATGAATACATACTCTTGTACTTACGGTTGGTAACAACTCAATAAGTTATGCCTCACAGGAGAATGTGTAGTTTAAAAGAAACATATTAAGCTAGAGAAATAAATCTCTAATGGTTGAATTTCAACTGCCACTGACAAGCAAATAGAAGTGATATTTTAGGGTCCCTGAGCTGCATTTATAGAGCTCTTCTCTATCTCTGTCAGACCCTATCTTGAAGATGGTATTCAGTTCAAGGTGCCCCAGATGGAACAAGTGTGATTCTTACCCAGGTCTTTCTGACTCAAAAATCTTATCCCTGTCTCTATAGCAAGATGCTGGCTGAGGTCTCCTGTGATTCCCTGCCCATGGCAAAAGCTAGATGACCCCTCACTAGAGCACAGAAGGAATTCTTGCTTGGACAGGGAAGTGGCTTCACCCTGTTTGAAAGCTTCACTCGCTCTACTGATGGGAATAATTAAGTGTTGGCCCTCAGATTCCATTCCCATTCTCCTTGTGACTTCTTTCACCAGGACATACAGTTTCCAACTCCCAAAGCAGCAGCCTTGCCCTCCCTGGGGGCACAGGGAGTGGGGGAGGGCTGGTCTCACCCTGGGTCATGGATGACTACACCTCCCCTTCCCCAGCCTCAGGTTTCCTTTTCTTGAATTTATGATTCATGATTATTTCATTTGGATATCTTAGAAGAATCTTAAAAATGCATAGAATGGAAATAATCTACCTCATTACCACCTTCTCCCCAAATTTTTTGTTGGGCTTCCCTAGTTCTGAATATGATACCATCATGTTCTTGCCTTGAAGCTTGGGTTAACTTTGATTCCCCCTTCTTCAGCTCCCCAGTCACCAGGACTTGTCTGTCCTTTCTGGCCACCTCCAATGCCATCCCTACTTCAGACTCTCTTCATCCCATGCCTAATAGTTCCTTCCCTGGCTCTCCGAACCCCGCAGGTTTCTTTTATGTCAACTCCTCTTTTCACCATGTCTTTCCTCAGTGAAGCAGCCCATGGTTTTCATAGCCCTGGTCAAAGATTAGAGTCCTCACTCTGTCAGCCACAACTCGCTAGCCTCACCCAACCCCTCTTTTCTATGCCGTTTCCCACCAGCTCTCTCTTCTAAGCAAAGTGGCCTTCCTTGGAGCATATTTTCTGCTTTTTCTCATGCGGGTGAGATTTTTCCTTTTCCAAATGTCCTTCCCTCTCTCATCCTCTCCTCACCTGTCCTGCCACCGAATCCTTTAAGGTTCAGATCCAAACTCCTTCCACAGAATCTCCTGTGGCCACTACAGTTGGAAGCAACTGTTCCCCCATTTAAACTGTACTATGATTTATTTTTGTACATCTCATTTGGCACTTTTTTGGGGGTTTCACTAATTGTTAGTTTTCACATTTTATCTCCTTGGTTGCAAATTGTCTTTTCCATAGCACTTGGCACAGTGAAGGGTGTTGGTTAGTGACTGCCTGGTTCTCATTCTTTCTGCTTCCCCACCTTCCTTTCAGTCACAACCTGTCTTTGCCCCAGGAATCTGCCCTTGTTAATCCTGGCTGTTTTTCAGCCTGTCAGTATCTCTGTCTGTGTTGTCTCAAGCAGTGTTCCTCGCACCCCTTCTTCCTATTAAATCTCACCATCTCAGAGAAGCTGTGTGGACCAGTGGGAAGTGCTCAGGCTTTGGGATTGGGAGGATCTGGGTTTGAATCCCAGCTCTGCTGTGTGGTTTTGAGGAAGTTACTCTCTGAGGCTTTGGCTTTTTTCAGCTCTGAAAATGGGGAAACTATTCTTTATCATAGGTAAAAATACATGATAGGCCCTCAGGAAACGTTTGTCTCCCTCTCCCCTCCATTCTCAATTCCTCCTTTTCCATGCAGCCCTTCCCAAGTACCCCACATGATACTCAACTCTGCTGTTACTGAGATCCTGTGGCATGTGCAGTGTCAGAGACATAGGGCTGAGCTTTGTTTATGTCTCTCAACTTAAAGAGCAGGTGCCTGAGGTCCAGAGGTGGGGAGCGACTTGCCACAGGCTTCCCCAAGCAGGTAAGTGACTGAGCCAGGTCCAGCACTCAGTCCTGGGTTTCAGCCAGGTGTCTGTCTCTGTACTCAGCCAACACATGGGCTCTTTCAGCTTGAGGGCTGTCTCTATCCCCACAGCATTCTGCACAATGTCGAATGAACATGGAGGAGGTGCTTAATAAATACTCATTGGTCAACTACGTGTGTGAGTCCTGCTTCCCTGGTGGGAGTAAGGATTGTTATGTTCAGCTTTTGTTCCTTTTTGGTATTCAGTGCAGGCCTGGTTACAATACCTGAAGGTTAATTTCAGACCTAAGAACCAGGGTTTTTCAGTGGTTCCTGGGGCTGTCCCTACAGTATTTTGCCTACCTCTGGAGAGCACAGTTCTGTGGAGTGTCCATTTGTGAGTGGCTCTGTGGGGAGAGGCCTGTGTGTGTAGCCTCAATGCTTGCTTATACCACATTTCCTCCCACTCTGTACTCCTCCAGCCTCCCCTCTTTCCATCTCCACCCCCCACCCACTCCCTGCACCATGTTGCTGCTTTCCCTGCTCTAAGAATAAATCATCACTGTTGCATAGCAACGAGTTTGGTTTCCTTTACTCCTCCTTCTCCTCCTCCTCCCACAAAAGTGCCTCAGTGCTAAATTTAAGGTAGTGTGTCAGGAGATGCTATCACCCCACAAATGCCTCTGAACCCCAGCATTGTTCCCCTATAGCTGCTAGCTTTATAAGGACAGAAACTGTGATGACTTTTTTTTTTTTTTTTTTTTACTTTTCTACCCTCAGCACCTAGTACAGTTTCTAGTACTAGGCACATAGTAGGTGTTCAGTGAGCATCTATTGGATGATTAATGAATGAATCATTTTATTGGAATTCTTGCAGTTAAGAGGTGCTTCTGGGAATTGGAAATGTTATTGCCGACTCTGGGATGATCCATAATTCACCTCTCTTGGCTGGGTGCCTCCCCTCCTTTCTTTCCGCAGCCACCAAAGAAGCTGATGTAGCAAGAAAAGGCACATATTTCTTCGTATCTCACTGTCCTGTGGATGGTGAATGCATTTTCCTCTCTATTTTCTGGAAACTGGGGTTCAGGCAATCCACATGGTTTATTGAGCCCAATGGGAAGTATCAGTGTAATGGGGCTTTAGGGTTGGGAGCAGATTGCTCTTTTTGATGACAGGAGTATCAGGCTTGTTTTCAGGGGAAGATGAATGTCTGTGAGCTCTGAACTCACAAAGTCCTGGATTTGAATCCCAGCTGTGCTACTTGCAAGCTGTGGGCCCTGGATGGGTCCCTTAATTTAGTTTATGGGTTGTAAGTATTGCCATGAGGAAATACTAATAGAGACTCCCAGAGTGCTAGGAAACAAGGGTGACCAAATAGTGCGTGTTTCTTTTTCCCCTTTAAATGGAGAGAGAGAAACATACCAGAAAATACTTATTAATGCTAGTGATGGAATGCCATCTGTACATAGATAGGCAGGGCAAACAAAGGTAAACCAAGTGAAATTTAACAATTTTGATGTCCTGAAAGCTTCCAATAAAGACTAAAAAGGCTGTAATGTATATTTGTTCAATAAATAAGACTGGCCTCAAATTCTCTTTGAAAGTGGGGCATATATCCTTAAAATAAAAAAAAAAGTTTTCATTTTAGAACAGGATAATCTGAACAATTAGAAGCTATTAGATGGGCAGTAAGAGGGGGACCTAAGTAGTGTCTCTTTCGGGGCCAGAGGGAGTGTTCTCCTTTGACCTAACATATGTACCTTTTTTCTTTTTCTGGCCTGAAAAGTAAGTGTTGGATTTCACAACTGACTCTCTACGTACCCTGTGTTCATCTCCTCCCAGACATCCCCACATAGCATCCCTAATTGACTCAGTTGTAGCTTCATGGAGTAGGAAGTACAGGATCCAGAGGGAGAATGACCAGTCCAACTGCTCCTCTGAGATCCTGGAACTAGAGGTTGGAGAGGAGGCTGGGAACGGGCCACTGTTCAGCTTAAAATAGCAGCAGCAGCAGCTAAGGGAGCAGCCAGAGGTCAGAACCTGGGGCAGCCCCAGGCACACATTTCCAGCAGAGAATTCTGAGCTTAGCTAAATTGTTCCCTGCTCCTTGGGAAGGGGTAGTGGGCACTGCCTGGTCTTGTATGTCATCTGTGCATCTGTGCCTGCCCACATTGGGCAGCTAACATCTCCCCTTCCAGGTATGCATACCACTTCGTCGTGGTTGTCACCATCGTCCTCGTCCTCCTCCTCTTCCTCGTCCTCCTCCTCTTCCTCATCATCTTCCTCTTCCTCATCATTCTCCTCCTCCTCTTCCTTGTCCTCCTCCTCTTCCTCTTCCTCATCATCCTCCTCCTCTTCCTCATCATCCTCCTCCTCCCCCTCCTCATCCTCCCCCTCTTCCTCATTGTCCTCTTCCTCATCATCTTCCTCCTCCCCTTCCTCATCCTCCTCCTCTTCATTGTCCTCCTCTTCCTCATTGTCCTCCTTTTCCTCCTCTTCCTCGCCCTCTCCTCTTCCTCCTCCTGGTTGCCATTTCTCATCCTCCCCTTCCCTCTTGTCTCTCTGCAGCATTACCACAGCAGCATCCATTTACTAGATTTTCATAAACCAGTCACTTTTTACAGTGTTCTTGGGCCTCTGCCCTCTGAAAGTCTGTAGTTTGAGATGGTGTCCTGGACTGCAAGCTTCCAGGAAAACAATCCAAGTGCAGCCATTAAATAAACAGGAAATAGATGAGATAGAGTGTTCTTATTCCGTAGGAGTTGAGGCCAGTAGTATTTGTGGAGTCTTCTGGGTGTGCGTTTGAGAAAGCCCAGGAGTTTCCTGCTTGAAAAAGGTGAGGGTGGACTAAGTCAATGCTTTCCTAGGGACCAGTGTTTGAGGGGAGGAGCAAGCCCTCCTCTTATGGGCAAGAGGGTACTTCCAGCCTTAAGGCTGGACCTTGGGAAAAAATACAGAGCAGCTGGAGGTGAGGGATCTGAGGAGACAGGGTCAAGGCCATGTTCGCATTTGCCTCAGACCCATCCTCCTCCCTTTATCGATCTGCTGATCCAGTAACTCCGTCATTCATCTACTCAACAAACATTTAAGGAACTTTGCTAAGTACCTGTGTGGATGGGAGAGTATTCTAAATCAGTGAGTTTTCACCCTAGCCACACATTGGAATTGCCTATGGAACCTGAAAATTACTGACGCCCAAGCTTCATCCCAGATCAATGACATTAAAAAGTCTCTGGGTCTGAGATGTAGGAGTGAGTGTTGTATTAAAGGCCCTTCACTGCCAGGGTAGACAACCACTGGTCTCAGTGACCTCCGAGGCTCCTTCCTGTGACAGTGCCACTCACTGCCCCTCTTCTGAGTGACATGACTGAAGGTGTGACTTGCAGTCACTACAGCAGCTGCTACTCTGTGCCCACTTCACATAAACGTCTACTGAGCAGCTAGCATGTGCCCAGCATTAGAGACACAGAGATGAGGCTAACAGCATCCCCAGGAAGTAAATTAATGTAACCACTCCATTTCCTTGAATGTTTATCTGGTGAGCCAGAAGCCAGCTTTTCTGATGAATGGGATTTTCTGAGATTTGTCCTGTCTTCTCCCTCTGTGGAAGAAACTGTGACTATATCTGGTACGTTTCAGTTAAATGGAGATGAAGCAGGTGGTCAAAAAGACATACACAGAAATAGATGGAATGCAGGCAAACAGGGAGGGATGTTGAAGGGACAAAGTGTTCTCTTTAGGCAGGTTTTCAAGGATGCACCATTGAGATGAAATCATGGAAAGGTAAAAGTGAATAATATGCCTGTTTGAGTACTTGTATTATCAGCAAGGAATTGGGTCCCCATGAGGCATCTGGTTTTGGGCTGGGGACAGTGGACATGACACTGGCACTCAGAGAGCATGCAATCCTCCTTGGCAATTAAAACCAATATCCAAAACATAGAGATCTTAAGCCCTCAGTTGTGTTTCACTGAAAGTAAGGTTCCTACAGGCTTGGGGAAGGGAGGTAATGGAGAAGTGCTCCCTAAAGTGTGGTCCATGGAACTGCTCTGCCAACCGTTTGTTGTCAGTCAGTAATGAGGAGCACAGAAATAGAAAGGAAGCATTTAGAAACTTTATAGCAATTTGCCAGAGTAATTTTATGTCTGTTGAATCTAAAAATTAAAGAATTGGAACTTTTGTTTTTAAAATTGTACTTCACTGGTAATTCATTTTTATTATATTTTACTAAAGCACTAGTCTATAACAGATTAGAATAAAAGCAGAAAAAAAAATCAAACTGGTCTTTCACTGCAAATGGCTTGAGGAGAAGTATTGGAGTGGAAATCTGATATATCCTGGCAGGCTAGAGAGGTACTAGAAGGTGGGGAAAGGGCAGATGTTCTATCGGATGTTAAAAAGGGAGTAAGGGCCAGGCGCAGTGTCTCATGCCTGTAATCCCAGCACTTTGGAAGACCGATGCAGCAGATCACTTGAGGCCAGGAGTTTCAGACCAGCCTGGTCAACATGGTGAAACCCCATCTCTTCTAAAAATACAAAAATTAGCCAGTATGGTGGTGCATGCCTGTAATCCTAGCTACTCAGGAGGCTGAGGCAGGAGAATTGCTTGAACCTGGGAAGCAGAGGTTGCAGTGAGCCAAGATTGCACCTCCACACTCCAGCCTGGGCAATAGAGCGACTCTGTCTCAAAAAAAAAAAAAAAAAAAAAAAAAAAAAAAAAGGTGAGGAATAAGTAAATCCTGGAATCCTAGAACTTGTCCATGAGCGAGGCTCTAAAACAACAAATATTTATTGAGTTATTTGTGGATGCTGCAACTATACCATGTACTTTATATAAATTATTTTATTGTCTCCTCTTACAAAACTATGTGAGATAATAGCGCTCATCACCATCTTTGTTTTGCAGAGGCTTGAAAAGGGCAAGTGAGGTCCCCAGGCTATCGCAGCTAGTGAGTGGTGGGCCTGCATTTTAAAGCCAGGTGTGTTGGACTCCAAAGCCTAATGGTTTATAACTCCCCACTCCATGCAGCCCCTCCAGGTGACAGGGATCACAAGCAATAGGCTCTGCCCATCCAGACATTGCAGAATAGGAATGAGGAGAAGGCCCTGCAGATTCAGATCATGGCAGAGCATTTGCTTATAGAAGATGCTCTGCCTCCTAGGGAGAGGCAGAGTATGGACTTTTATCTGTCAGCTCTTGCTCTCTCTTCGCCTCTGTGTTATTTCAAGAAATATTTGAGTAGGTGGAGCTACCCTAGTTGGGGCCTTTTATTAGGTTTTGAATTGTTTTGTCAGTAGCTTGTGTTAGTGGCATCTCATCCATCCATTAGAAAAAATTTATTTTGAAATAATTATAGCTTCATAGGCAGTTGCAAAGAAACATACATGGAAGTCCTTTGTGCCCTTCACCCAGCATCCCCCACTGTTAACATCTTGTATAACTGTAGTACGATATCAGAACTAGGAAATAATCCACAGACTCATCCATCCAGTTTTGCTCCCATATCCTGAGAATCACATTTTAAGAGAATCATCACTAAGCCAAAGTGTATCTGGAAGAGGGAGAGGGTGGTTGGTCTAGAAGCCAGGTCATATGCAGAAGTTCTAAGGGACTACTGTGAGCTTTTTACATATAGATGCTGTGTGTTATTTACATCTCCTGTCTTAGTGCCTAAAACAGTGTGAGGCACACAGTTGATCCTCAGATGTTTTTTGGATTGAATGTTTGATTCAGAGTATAAAACCTGTGTACACACATAATGGGTGCTTTCCATGTTGTGGGGCCTCTAGTGAGGAAGAAGGGTGAGATTTATCTGTCCCCTATTGCTCTAGAATGCAGAGCTGGGATTAGTGAATGGGGGAAGGATGGAAGGAGAAACATCCCACCCAGATGTGTAGAAGGACTTGACCAACAATGGGAGCAATGCAGCAGGGACGTAGTTGGCTCCCCTCTCCTGGTTGTGTTTAGTCAGTAGCAGACCATCAGGGGTTCAGTGGGATGATTAATGCATTTTTTTTTAGTACTAGACCGGATGGCTTTAATGGAAGTCTTTTTCAGTTTCTTGTTTCTGAGATTCTAAGAACATGTGCTTATGAACAGAAATAGGATAACTGGGAAGGGAGACCAGTTTATGGGAGGAGTCTTCATGGAGTTTGAGGAAACAGCAAAACTTTCTTAGGGAAGAACACCTATAGACTTTGAAAAGACTGTGTTTGCTTTTTAAAGGAAGGTCATAGGCAGCCAGGTATGAAACCCCTTCTCTTAGTGTTTCTGTGTAACCTGTGGAATTTGCCCAGGGGAACATCTAGAGTTAACCTGGAAATCAGATGCTTTTCTTTCAGGCAGCTTTTGGCAACATCAAAACATTAGTTCTAGATAATATTGTGGGTGCTAGATTCTGACTATAGGTGACATGTTTTTGTCATGTTAATCAATTATTGAAATTAAGGAGAAGATTATTGCAATTTCTATTCCAGGAAATGAAGCATGCACTGAGTTAATCAGATTACTTCCAGGTGAAAAAGGAAAAAAAATAGGTCGAGGTTCTTAAATTAGGCCACCTGAGAAGGTTATTATATATTCATATATGATTACCTGTAAGGTATGCATTTAAATGATTTATGTTTTTATTTCATTCTGGCTGGCAAGGAAGATAGAAACTTCCTTTTGTGTGTTTTAAAAGCTCACAGAAAATTCATCATTTTTAATCGGGGAGAAGAGAAAGGAACAAAAATGTATTTACTGCCTACTATATGCCAATAACTTTATATTATTATTATATTAATTTTCACAATGATTCTGATGGGTATATTTTATCATTATTATTTTGTGACCAAAAAAACTGAAACTCAGAGCAGATAAGTAACTTGTTCTGGGGCACACATTGAGTGAAAAACAGAGCTAGGACTGAAAGCCAGGTCTGGCAGGCTCCAAAGCCAGTGCTCTTTATGCTGTTTGCTATTGGCGACATGCAACCCTAGCAGAATCCAAACTGTGTTCATGAATGGATTTCAGAACTTGTATGTCTCAAACCCACAGGTGTCAGTTCCTTGTCTGTAGCAAAGCCTGCCCAGATGAATCTCCACCATTGCTGATGACCTTTTGTAGTAGAGTCAGACTCAGGCATTCAAACCATTGCTACAAGTAGAAGTCCTGGCACCTTCCTATCTCCCTGTACCCCCTAGTGCCTCCATAGTGCATGATCTTGAAGATGAATGCTGTCCTTTCCTTTGACTGTGGCACAGCTTCCAGCTTGCCTGCTGCCCAATGTCGAATAATCCTAGCTTAAATTTTTTCCTAGTTTTGGAAATGGGTTCTCATTCTCTTAAGTGGCTTGGAGAGAAGCCAAAAGACCCCATGGTACAAAGGACAGAACACATGACAAATATGTTCTATCCATGCTATGGAACTTGCCAGCCATGTTGTTTTAAAGAGTCTCTTAGCTGTCTGAGTCTCAGTTCTTTCACCAATGAAAAGGGGATAATGTTAATCTTCTCTATTTTCATTTTAAGGTGAGTATGAGATTCAGATGCTATTAGTATCTGGGAAACTTTGAAAATAATAGGGCATTATAAAAATGTAAGAGAACCATCTGTCCCGTGCAAAAGCTTTCCTCCAGAAGAGGTGAAAGCCAATGCACACGGCAGAGTAGGGAAGCATCAGCTTTTACTAGCCAGTCAGGTTCCGTTCTATTGGAAGTAGACTTGGTCTCTGTGGCCCCCTCTTTTTCCTGAATAGCAGAGCTGTGTTTCTTGGCTTGGGTTATTGAAATAATTGCTCCCAATCTTCCCTTTCCAATGAATGCCAAGCTGTTAAACCTGAACTACAGCCACTGGCTGCAGCCTTCCAAAGATCCTGATTGGGTGGACTGGGTTTTGCTCAGCTGAATTTGCTTGCTGGTTATGTAAATATTAGGGTTGTTAATCTTCATTAGAGGGTGTTAGCCAAGAAAAATTGTATTTCTATAAACCCATATATTAACATGGGGAAAAAAGTAAAAGTAAACCAAGCAAAATTGAACAACTTTGATGTCCTAAAAGCTTCCAATGAAAACTAAAAAGCCCTAATGTGTATTTGTTAAACAAATAAGAACATGGTTTCAAATTATTTTTGAAAGTGGGACATAGATACTAAATAAATTAAAATGCAAATTTTTCATTTTAAGAGAATAATCGGGACAATTAGAAGCTATCCATTTTGCTGTCATTTATAGATTTGAGTTTGCAAAGCAGTTTTCATGGATTTTTAATTTTCCTACATGGACTTTATTCCTTAAATGTAGTTTGTGTTTATATTTTCATGTTAAAAACTTTTCACTGAAGTCTATCAAGTGTACAGAAGAGTGCACAAATTCTAAGTATACAGCTCCGTGGATTTTTACCCAGTGAACACACTAGAGTAATCAGCACACAGATCAATAACATTATGAGCACCCCAGAACGTTAGCCCCCGCAGGGTCCCTTTCCGTTCACTAGCTCCTCCTCTCAAGAGTAATCTCTATGGTGACTCCCAGCATCATAGATTAGTTTGCCTGTTTTGAAACTTGGTATTTGTGGAATTCTAAAATACACACTATTTTATGTCTGTCCTCTTTTGTTCAGTGTTATGTATGTGAGATTAATCCATGTTGTGTATAGCCATTTGTTTTTATATTGTATAAATATGCCACAATTTATCCATCTTACTGTACAAGGTATTTGGGTTGTTTCCAGCTTGGGGCTATTATGAATAAAGCTGCTATGGACACTCTTGTATGTGTCTATTGATGAATATATACACCCAGTTTTGTGGAGTATATACCTAAGAGGAAATATCAAGCAATGGGGTATGAGTATGTTTAGCTTTAATAAACACTGCCAGAAAGCTTTCCAAAGCAGTTGTAATGATTTATATCTTCACCAGCAGATAGAAGACTTCCCATTGTTTCATACCTTTGCCAATATTTGGTATTATTTGTCTTTTCCATTTCGGCTTTTCTGCTAGGTATGTGGTAGTGTCACATTGTGGGCGTTATGTTTTTGTTTTTGCATTTCCTTGATGGCTAATGAAGTCTAGAACATTTTCGTATGTTTATTGGCCATTTGGATATCCTCTTTTGTAATGTGAATCTTCATGTCTTTTGCCTCATCTTTGCTATTGAATTATCTGCCTTTTTCTTATTGCGTTGTAAGAGTTCTTTATGCATTCTGAATATGAGTCCTTGGTGGAATATATGTATTATGAATATTTTCTTCCAGTCTGTAGCTTGTTCCTTTACACTCCTTATGATGCATTTTGATGAAATGAACATATGTTATTAACTTTAATGTGGTCTACTTTATCATTTTTTTCTTTTATATTTAGTACTTTTTGTGTCCTGTTTAAGACATTTTTGTCTACTCTAAGTATTTCTTACTAAAAGCTTTATTGTTTTACTTCTCACATTTGGATCAGTAATTCATTTGGAAATGCTTTTAGTGTATGGTGAGAAAGAGAGGTTATTATCATTATTTTTCATTCAATTTGAGAGCAGGTACTGTTTATTAACTGACCACCTTAGAAAAATAATCATGGTAGACACCTTAGTTCATTCTTCTAATAAGCTTGTTGATCTGGTCCTCCCTGTTGCCAGCATCTCCACCTTCTACAAAATGGATGGTCTTTTTCTTCATTCCATCTCATGGAGAAGATAATTTGAAGGGCCACAGGAAGTTATTTGCTTCCTTGAAACATTTTCCAAGAGTGTAGTTCTCATGATCAGATCCTCCATGCAGATGATGCCATATTTACCAAGAGATGGAGCAATCAAGGCGTTATCTGTCAAAGCAGTTTGCTTCGTACTAATTTTGCCATAACCACGCTTGTAGATTAGTTCATTTACTGACTTCAGATTTGGGTACCCCCATGCAAGATATGGTTCTACAATCCTCAGCATGTTAATTGAAGCCTTGTTGAGCTTCACAAAGGTTCCATTGAAGATTTGATGAAGGCGAAGAAGCTGCAACACCTTTCAGACCTTTGGGCTCACACCATTGATACCTCTGATCCTGATGACAAACGCTAATTTGGGTTCTGCAGGTACATGGAAGTTGCCAGCTTTTCTTGCCATCCTGGCCATTCACATTTCAGCTCTGTACATCTGCCTGTATTCCTTGTGAAGTGCTTCGCTTTTTCATAGATAAGCTTCCTCGTTGCCTTACGAAGCATCTTTTGTGCAAACTTCCTTCTCAGGCGCTTGATCTTCAGCTCTGCGAAATTCCTTTGTTTTTCTTAAGGGTTTCTGGCACAACAGAAACCTCCTTCTTCTTCTTTTCTTCTATACTCTCCATGGTTCCAGCTGGAAAAAAGGAGATTTTTTTTCTCCTGTTTTGTCATCAGTAGACTTGAAGACATTTATTGAAAATATCATTCTTTCCTCACAGCATTAAAATGTCACCTTTGTCATAAATCAGAGGTGCCACCAAGTAGTTGATTCTACCTTGATTGTACTAAATACATGACTAATCTCTCGGCACAGGCAGGGGTGACTAAGAAAGGCCAGGACAGGATCAGAGGTCCAGAAAATTTCCAGATTCACTGCCCCACAGACTAGGTTTAAATATCCTTCTCCAAGTAAAATGACTTTAATAGAATCATAGTATGAACACATAGACAGTTCACAAACAAGATGGTTAAGAAACTATCCTCTCCATTAGAAGATGGATATGGAGTGGAACCATATGAAATGGAATTTAAAGAAACGCAATACCTACTTTCAAGTTAAATTCAGTTTCTCACAAGATTCAACTGAAAATGATTATTACTTTGCTTAATGCCAGTTCTCACAATAAAGGAAAGCCTTTTCTTGAAACAGGCTTGGCTCATGCCCATTTCTTGGGGTTCATCCATCACATCTCCCTCAGCAGAGTGCAGAATTAGACACACAGAGCCTTTACCTTCTTGCTTATTTTAATTACTCTGTGAAGGGCCTTTTGTTCATCTCCAGCTGCTTCTGGCAACCTAAAATCTTTCAGGATTTCTAAGATTCATCCGGTTCTGGGATGCTGATAAGGCAGGGTCTCCTTAGATAGATGGGCACCCATCCAAGGGCCCCATCCAGCTTAACCTATGGAGGACATCAGCTCTCTGGCCAAGCCCTCATTCATCCAGAGAATACAGCTTCCTTCCATCAGCCAGATTCAGGGTGGGATATGAAGTGGAATCCTTCTTCTTAGGGAACTTGGACTGGTCTAGGCACCTTCAAGTTCAGGGAGTTTCCCTCCACCTCTGCGTCTCTCTCCTGGGACTGACCCTAAAGTCTTGGCTGTGGTGAATGAGAAACATTGTTCAGCAACAAACCTCATTGGAGCAACAGCTTCTTTTGTAGGTTTCCATTTGGTGAACAAGTGCAGTTGAGCACCTTCTGTGTATTAGCACTCAACGTCTATTCCCAGTGCTTGAGAGACTTAGTTTACCTCTAACAGTCTCTACTGAAACTTGGGGCCTGACAAACTTCACTAATGCTTGATCACCTGACCTCAAGTCTTACTCATTCCTATTCCCCGCCATATTAGCTGAGTATTTTGTAATGAATCTCATCTGTCTGCTGTGTATTATACCCCACTTTGAACTTCTGTTTTGACTTGAGTGAATCCATGTCCTGTTAACCAGGAAGACTCCAACTTAGCTGAAGTCCTACGTTCTTAAGTGTCTTGAGATGCTTTGCTGCTGCCCCAGGATCTGCCATTGATCTCAGGACAAAGCAGTGCACTTGTCAAGAGAGAATTAATCTTGTTCGTGTAATGCCATCCATGTGTTGGGGTCCTGTGTTTTTCCTGTGCCCAATGACAAAAGATATAACAATGACAGGGAGTTAGGACTGTGGCATAATGTCCCCACAATTGTCATGCCTTATTTTCATCAGGAAAGAATCCCAGTCACTACAAGCCTTTGCCACCCTAGACATAGTATAATTTTGATCTTGTTCACCCGTTTGCTCTATATGTACACAGAATGGCTATTTTAGGCTCTTTAATGTCTGTTCTTTTAAAATAGCTTTTTAAAGAGACTCTTCTGTTTTGTGTTTATGTTTCTTAATCTCTGCACATTTAAAAACCATTGTATATAATAGAGTCACAGACTTTCGGAACCTAGATATATTAGATGCCATTAGTTCAGTCTTTTCATGACTACATAATACTGTGAGATTTCTCTCTCCAGAGATATTTTTAAACTTCTTTTACAATCACAGGAAGTCAGAGCTGGAAGACAACTAAGGACTGTGCTCGGCCAGCAATGTCATTCTGCAGACAAGGACTCTGAGGAGGCAAGTGACTGGACCACACAGGCAGTGGTGGGATAGGGTCCTGGATCTCCAGACCCTCAGTCTGGGGCTCTTTGTTCATGCAGGGCTGCTTCTCACTTCCAATTTCACTTCCTAATTGTAACCCAAAGACAGCCAGGCGTTTCTCATGGAATCTGTGAATGTGCTTGTCATGAAACACTAATCACTGCCAGGATTTAAGGTAACATAGAAATACCCGAAATGTCTTTTGGGCAAGAGCCATGAATCCCAATGGGAGTAGGCTGGGATAAGTAGTTATGTTAATAAAACTTTTCCACATCAAAAGTGTGAGTCAGATGCAAAGTATAAATACCTTTAAGAGGTTACATGCAGAGGGAATTTAGTTTTAGTACAAATAGATCATTTGTTTGCATCCCTTTCTGAAATAAGGGGGGTAGAAGTTATGTCTTTCAAATTACACTGATCACTAAAAAAAGGGAAACCATCTGCAGGAGGGTCCTTTTCCTTGTGGACTGCTGTCCTGTATAATGTTTCTGATAAAGCTTGAGCTTCCAGCCCAGCAGAGGAGAAGAGGAGAGTGTGTCTTTTCTTCCCTCTGTCTTAGCTGCATTCAGAAAGTTCCACCTCTGCCCCTTTCCCCTGCAAGTGCCCCTGGTCCCAGCTCCTTCCTGAGGCCTGTTGCTCTAGGTGCTCTACAGCCAGGCAGCAGTGGCTGTGGGTCTGGGGCCTGTGGGAACCTCCTGTGATGGAGTACAGAGCACTGTTAAGGAGAAAGGAAACATTAGAGTCAGTTTTTCTTCTGCTCCTCGGGGCTCCCCTTTTCCTGCCCATCTTTCTCCTAGGATAGACTGAGCTAAGCAGAGAGGCTCAGAGGTGTGCCTTGTAAACTTCAGAAATTTTCCTACCCATCACACCCAGGGTTTGTTTCTGCCTGCTTTGTGTCACCTCCACCCCACCCTCTGCTCCTGAAGCAGGGATGTTTGTGGCTGAATGAGGAGGGTGGAGTAGATGGGAGTGTGTTTACAGCCTCCTCTGGGCTTGTGCCTGGTGACTAGAAGGAGCTGGATGGGAACTTTATGGATTGGACAGCCCACTTCTCCCAGGAAGCACCCAGTCTACCGAGGAGATGATAATTGCTTATCTGATGGCCTCTGGTATAAAGTGGTGCCTGAACTGAGTGTTTCTTCATTACTTCTCAGATGCCAGCACCAGTCCTAGGCTAGTGTATCAGTAGAAGCCAGATCTGAGCTGAGATGGTGATTCTGTCCTCTCTGGAGAGGCCATTGTCCCCAAGAGGCATTCATGTGTTGATTTGCAAAACACTGTTGAGTTTCTCTTTGCCTGTTTGGAGATTTTTATGCAAAGGGATCTCCATTCCTAGAATTCACTGAAAGCAATCCCTGACATGCCCTCTGCAACTCATCATGTTAATGGGAAAGAAGGGCTGGAGACCAGCCAGGCTACCCCCTCCCCTAGCCATGTCAGGATGGCTATATTGATTGCAGAGTCTGATGGAAGATTATGGCGATGGATGGGGATTCACTTGGCTTTTGCAAGGCCACTGACGGTGGAGAAATAAAGCTCTGGCTCTGGAGCCTGTCTTCTCAACTGGGCTTCCAGCCAGGTCTTCCTTGCCATCCTCCTACTCCCCCCCTAGTCCATCATGCACACCCAACCAGGTCTGGCTTCCCTGAACACCTCTTAGTCAAACTCCCCAATTGCTTAGAACCCCTTAATGGGTCCTCTTGGCCTGGACTCAGGGCCCTATAGGATCAGGTATACATCTACAAACAATTGCCTTTACAATCTTATCACTGATGAAGCCTGCCCTCTGCAGTGAAACCCAAGACCAGATGGAGTCTTCTCATAGTCCCCTAAAAGTTCCAGGCTTATTTGTACCTCCATGCCTTTCCCCAGATTGTTCCCCATGTCTTCTGAGCTCACCTCCATCTGCTCAAATTCAGTTCCTCCTTGAGTATTTGGCTTATGCCATACCTCCCTAACCATTGGCCCACATGCCTTTTTCTTTTCTTTCTTTCGTTTTTGTTTGTTTGTTTTTGAGACAGGGTCTTACTTTGTCACTCAAGCTGGAGTGCTGTGGTGCAATCTCAGCTTACCACAGCTTTGAGCTTCTGGGCTCAAGTGATCCTCCTGCCTCAGCCCCCCAAGTAGCTGGGACTACAGGCAGGTGCCACCATGCCTAATTTTTTGTATATGTATTTTGTGTAGAGATGGGGTTTTGCCCTGTTGCCAGGCTGGTCTTGAACTCCTGAGCTCCATCGATCCACTAGCCTTGGCCTTCCAAAATGCTGGAATTACAGGCATGAGCCACTGCACCTGGCTGGCCTTTTTTTTTTTTTTTTTCCAACTTTCTATCTCTTTCAAAGTTAACTGGTTACCTTTTGCCTCCTCCGCTCCGCAGGCTATGCAGTAGCCCATTTCTCTGATATGTAATACCTGAGGGCAGTAACTGTTAGACCCTCCAGTCCACGGCAAAATGTGAGATGAACACATGCTATTTCTTGGGTAAATGGGGAGAGATGAATGCTTGAAATAATGAACTCTCTCTGGACAATTTAGCATCATTTCCTTCTTAACCTGGTGTTCATGTACCCATTTTAAAGTGACGACTAAAGGTATTGATGGGGATGGGGAGAGGTGGAAGCAGGATTCTCAGAACGGTTTCCAGCATAGCAGTGATGATGAGCAGGACTGAGATGGAGCAGGTACTAGATGAAAAACTGAAACCAAAACCCAAAGAAAGCAAGAAATTGAATTTGACATACCTTGGTGAAGGAAGATGGGTGTACTGGGTTGAATAAATGTCCCTTGTAAGTTCACATCTACCTGAAATCTTAGAATGTGACCTTACGTGGAAATAGGGTCTTTGCAGATATAATTACGAGATTAGGGTGGGCCCTAAATCCAATGACGGGTGTTCTTGTAAGAGGAACGGAGGATACACAGAAAAACAGACCATGTCTTCCATGCTGCCCTGGATGGAGGGGCCCATCAAGCACTCAGGGCAGCCTCAGCATGATGGGAAGCCATGGGCCAAGCCATCCCTGCAATGTGCAGGAGGGAGAAATCACATCAGATGGGATCGCTTGAATGTTCACGTTTTTATGAAGAAGGAATCTGGTTAGAATGATCATCAGGAATAGAAGAGGTCTGTGCAGGGAGAAGGGTGATGGGGAGTGTACTGTGGTGCTTTTGTGGAAAAGTGGATGGGATGTGGGTTTGCTTTGATGTAAGTGAAAAGAGAAGAGAAGGAAAGGAAGTGTGAAATGACCCAGTTGGTTTTTGCAATGAATGATGTGTAAGAAAATGGCCTTTTTTTTTTTTTTTTTTTCTGGGTCACCAGGCAGCTCTGACCATCTGTCAGATGGCATCACTTCAGGCAGAGGGTGGGGTAAGAGAGAGCTTGGCCTTTGGAGGATTTCCTTAGGCGCCACTCCAGCACCTTCTTTCTCCTCCTCAGTGTCGGAGATGGTGAGGGATAATGGGATGCACGCTGGGAGCCTTCCCTGGATCCCCATATGGTCAGCGCTCTGTCTGAGCAAGTCTGTCCCCTTCTTGGATTCTTGGTCTTCTCCCTTTTACAGGAGGCTTACAAAGTTTATGTGAGCATTGAGGAAAAATATTTTGTAAACCTCCAAATGCTGTCTAATATTGTATCCTATAGTTCTCCAAGGACTGAGAAGGAAGATAGATGGAGTCTTAATCTTTTGGGGTTTGAGGGAAGCTCGCATACTGTGTGAAAAGTAATGAAGGTTTCAGTTTGAGATGATGAAGTTCTAGAGATGGCTGGTGGTGATGGTTGCACAACAATGTGAAAATGTGAATGGACTGAATGCCACTGAACTGTACACTTAAAAATGGATTAAATGGTCAATTGTATATGCTCTCTGTTTTACCATAACAGAAAAGTCACACCTCTATCCCTCCCCCAAAAAAGTAATGTACATACAGGACAAAGCTGATATGTGAGTAAATTTGCCACTCCAGCTATTACAGAGCAATTATTAACATTTTGTGGTGAATGCTTGTATTTGCAATCACTGTAAGGAATTAGGACCGGTTACCAGGACTCAACACAATATATTGTTGTTAGTGCTTTTGGATGGCTCTAGAAATTCTTTTGGGAGGGAGTAAATTATGTCACAATAATTGAAACAGAAATGAACTATAAGCTGAACTTAATAACATGATCTGAGATCACTTCTCCCCCTCTACCCCTGCCTTCAAGGTTGTTCTCCTACCATAGCACTACTTTTTCTTTGTTTCCCAATTTACTCCTTATCCCGGTAGGTCAAGGTGAAAACAGATTTGCATCTATAATACAGAAACATGTGAATCTCCTGTGGCCTCCTGTATGTTACTAAAAATGTCTCATGTTATTATGGACCCTGGTCCTGTGGGCCAGACTTTGCTCCCAGAAAGAAGCAAGAACTATTTGCACATCTCCCAGATCATTCCTTCCCCAGGCCTGTGGGCATCCACATCAAAGCCTTACAGGATCACCCCCAGTTTTTTCCTTTCTTAAGCTCCAAGGTGCTTTTGAAGATCAGAACCATAAGTATGAATACTGCTTGAGGGTATCTGCATTTCTGAGGAGTCTCCCATAGGCTGAAGGCCCAGAAAGTAACTCGGAAAGGGGTTGAAAGATAGATGCCTTTTGGATTGAGAAATTGTTTTACTTCATCACAAAATAAACTACTTATGGTTTGGGATTTAAATACTGGGACATGTATTGTACCTCCTCTAAATCATCCCAGAAAATGAAGCAGAAGAACAGTGTTCAATGTAGAACTGCCCATGGTGCCAGATGATTTTGAGTCACATACAGAGGCAGGCACAGCTCTCAAATGTTATGGCTACTTGTGTTTCCGACAGGCAGCCAGTTTCCTAAGAGGGGGTTGGGGGCAGGAAAAATTCAGTGCCTTCATTGTGGGCTGCTTCTTGTTGAATTTTGCTCCACAGGTTAGAAGACAGGTCCCAGTCTTCCTAATGAGGCATTGAAAGTCTAGGTGGAATAGATGCTTGCTGGAGCCTGTGGAGATTATAAAAGAGCTCACTGCCTTAACGTGGTCAGGAGAGGCAGGAGTGAGAGCCAGTGTGAAGGTGTGGGAGTTGGAAGGAACTTGGAACTCAACTTCTTTTGGCCCCTCAACTTGAGATTCACAAAGAAAAAAAGCAATGTCTCCTCGCTGAAAGGTAAGAGTTTAAAATTTATCTGAACTCTGAATATTATAGTTTGTTTTGGCTCCAGTGGCATATTTCCATAATGTATTTAAATCACAAATCCCTGCTCTGAGGCAAAGTCAAAACACCTGGTCTTAGTCCTGAGGTGAGGCCCTCAGAGCTGGAATAGTGCTTTGCCCTGTGCAGGGGCCATTATCAGATTTATATACAATGGAAAAGATTGTCTAGAACCTAGAGAGGCACTAACTAAGTCTTATCCTTTTCCTCCTTAGCAAAATGGAAACTCCTCCTTGCACAGTGCAGCCCCTTCCTCGCTATAGGTTATTTCAAGTGAGAAGAATAAACATGACTTCCAAATGCCATCTAACAATATATGAATATCTAAAGGAGACAAGGATGACTGAATGCATCTTCATGTGTAGGAAGTGAAGTGGCTGTTGACATTAAGTACTTCTTCATGAGTGAGAGGAGGCCCGTGATGGAGATGACACCAGTACCTCCTTCTAGCACTCTGAATTCCCAGTGTTTACTACTGGTGTCTCTGAAACTACAGCATCCTCACCAGGACCACACAGGGAACAAAGGCAAGACACCTGAAATCCCTTTAGCCGTATTCACAACACTTACTTCATAGATAGGATGATGTTTGAAATATGAGAAGGATTTTTTTAAAAAGAGCACTCTGTTCTCTTGGTATCCTAGTATGAGTGTCTGAAAGTGCTCATTGGCTGGAAGGTTTCATGTGAGCATCAGCCGCAGGGTCCAGAAGACACTCTTGGCAAGCCTGGAGAGTGAGGATGTTGAACAGGCAGTGGAAGCATCCATGAAAAGCAGGCAGCTGCACAAGACTTTCCAACAGATGGCTGGTCACTTGCACAGAGGGAAGGAGCCATGGATTCCGTGATAATGACACTTGTGCCAGCTTTTGTGTTTCCAGAAGTATTGAAGATATAAGGGAACCAACACGTGTAGAGTATGTGAAGTCTTACAGAGACGAGGTCCTAAGGTATCTATTTTGACAAATCACGTTGCAAGTAATGTGAAAGCAGTTTGAAGAAAAAATGTCCCCATCTAATGCTGCATTAGGGCATGCATTTCTATAGCCTAAATCTGTCAGTGACATGAAAATACATGTTTTGTTGGACACAGAATAGGTTGAACACATAATAGGTTCTAGAATGGATCTGCATAAAGAAGTAAGAAGAAAGGATATAAAGGTAGAAGAATAAATGTATAAATATTACAACAGGACACTGAGCTGGGTGGCTCTTTACCATAGACCTCGCTCGTATTTCTCACTACAGGCTTGCTGTGAGTCAATTTCCAAGTTCTCTCTTTCTCCTTCCAAACTGCCCTGTATGTAATCTTGCTCCTGGGCCACCTGACTGATTTTTAATGCCTGGATATTTGCTTCCACCTCTGCATGACCAAACCTTGGCCAAGTCACTGTTGACTCAGTTGCAACATCTGTCCCCTGCTGAGGGCTGTCATAGCTTTCATAGCTTACAAACAGTCCAGCTTGAATCCAACATTTTCTGTGGTCATTTGGAGTAGCAAGAAGCATTGTGTTTTGGATTTACTGCAGAGATCACACGCTTAACTGTATACAGTCAGTTTTTATAGCTATCACTGCATCCAGGTTGGACAGTGACCTTGACTGAGACATCCTTTACCTCTGTTTCAGATCAATTTAGGCGGCATATAAAATCTCTGTGCACTGCCAGGGGAAAGTAAAGTGGAAGACTTCATGAAGAAATGGACAAGGCCAAATAGTTGACCATTGTTGCTGTATAAATCTTGGATCCAGGGCTAAAAGGTGGCAGTATAAATGCAGATGGTGCTGCTGCCATATTTTCCTAGCACATCTTCAAGCAGCATATTTCAAGCCGTCAGGGTTGGAATGGCATTTCCAAATATAAACTCAAAAAATCCTCAGGTGTTTGGTTCTAGAATAGAGCTGGGAATTTTGTCCTGCAAATGCCTTCTGCAGCATGGGAGCAAACCCACTCTTCTGTGTCTGATGCTTCAAACTCTCTATTTTCTGGAAACTGGAGAAAGATGTGGGTCTACATTTTGAAGTATATGCCTTGAACAGGAATTATGCACCTATAGAAAACTTGTCATACATTGAGTAAACTCTCAGTTTACAGAAATCTATGGAAATATCAAAATAAAACATCAGAAGGAGCGGTAACTATAGAGGTTACTAACTAAGGGGATTACCTGAAAAATAAAGTTATATTTGCCAAAAACTGTATTTGATTAGTTTGGACTTCTTTTTTCCTATCCCTTTTCTGTTTTATATTTATATTTCATTTCTTCTAAAATTAAGTGATCTGTCATGATCTAATATTGTAGAAAATGTCCAAGTCTAGACATTAGGATGGCTTTTGTTATTTTAGTCACATGCAAGAAGCAGAATGGTTTTGTGGAGAGAGCTCTATCTTTGGAGTCCAGCTCTACCTTCGGTGCTAAACCCAGGCATCTTTGTCCTGATTATAGTACCCCTCTGGCTTCTCCTTATGTTTGTAAAATGAGGGGGGCTCTCTGAAGTATCCTTCTGGCTGTAAAATCTATTAGCTCTTATTGCTGAAGGTTGCTTCTGTTCAGAGTTTCTAGGTTTCTTATAAACTGAGGAGCCAGAGGTCAGGAGGAATGGAAACTTGTTATTCCATTTGTAACATTGTTCAAAGTTTTAAATACAAACACAGGTAATTAATCTGTCATCGTTGCTTGAACATATTATACTTCACTGAATGATAAAATACAATCTTTAGAAAAATTTGTTATGAGAAATAAATGTTGCTGCTTATCTAAAATTTTTTAGGGTCCTTCAAATTAATGCTTGTAGCAGCAGTTATCAGCCCTGGCTGCGCATTAGCGTCTCTTAGAAAGCTTTTCAATATGCCAGTGTCTGCCCTCCCACCCTCAGAAGTTTTTATCTAATTTGTCTGTTGTGGGGCCTGGGTACCAGTATTTTAAAGAGACAAGATTGAAAACAAAATACATTCAATTCCCAAGACTGATGTATGCATGGTTCCCATGAATAGCTCGTACCTATCCACCCTCCATAGCAACCACATGTGGTCCCCTCCAACGTGCTGTCATGTTTCACACATGTCATTTCACACTGCTCCATCTTTGCGTCTTCTGTTGTAGCCTGGAATGCCATGGCCCAAGAGGCTTAGACTTTCTTGAACCCCTCCCTACAGTATAGATTTCTTTATTAGCATAGCTCCTGTACTTTGTAATGGCCTGCCTTGCACTCATTCTTCCTGTATTGTAAATATTTTATCCACCATTGTACATATTTATATTCCTACATTCGCTCATGTCTCTTGGGCTTAATGCCCACCCCTGCCCAAGTGCTTTCGCATTGTACCTACCTTGGCCTGTAAGGCCTCACATGATCTCTTTCTCATGTCCTCTCCCTGAACCATGGCCTCTTTCTCAAACCTCTCTTCCTACCACTTCCTGCTTGTTCATTTCAGCCTTACAAGCCTCCTGACCCTCAAACATACCATGCTTGTCCTCATCTCAGGGCTTTTGCACATGTGGTTCCTCTGCCTGGGGTGTCTTCCCCCACTCATCCTCCCATCTGCCTCCTCCCCAGCATTCAGGCCCTCACTCAAATGCCATCTCCTCAAAGTGGCCTTTCTTAACCATCTTAGCTAGAGTAGCCTGTCCCCCACTCTACCATCCCAGCATCACACCCCACCCCACTGCTTCTGTGTTCTTTGTGGGACTTGTAGTATCTCAAGTAATATTGTTGTTTTGTACACATGATTTTTGTAAGCCTTCCATAACTGGAATGTACGTTTTATGAAGATAGCAACTTTGTCTTGTGGGGGCTTAACAAATATTGAACACATGAAGATTGTCTCCCCTGTGAGATAGTGCAATGCTTAGTGTAGTGACTGGAAAGATGGTGTTCATTAAGTACTTCATGAGTGATGTTTCCTAGATGTTTCTCCTTCAGAAGCAGAACCACCAAAGAGCTCAAATAATACTCATAAAAATTAGGCTGATTTACGTTTACATTTTCTTAATTTCCAGTTTTAAAAAGCAGAGAAAAAAATATGTTTTTTCTTTTTATAAGAAAATTATGTCTCTCCCTAATTTAAAAATCTTTGTTTCCAGGACCCACACCTATATAGAGACGCCCTCTCTCCAGGAGTCCCGTTCAGCAGATACCAAAGGGAAAGGGATTCCTCTGGAAATCAGTTTTGCCTAGAAGCCCCAAATTTAAACTGACATCACTGCTCTGAGCCAATGTGAGAGGAAACAGATGTTTTTTTGAACATCTAAATTTGGAGGGCCCAGCGTGGTGGCTAACACCTGTAATCCCAGCACTTGGGGAGGTTGAGGCAGGCAGATCACTGGGGGCTGGGAGTTTGAGACCAGCCTAGCCACCATGGTGAAACCCTGTCTCTACTTAAAATAAAAAATACAAAATTAGCCAGTCGTGGTGGTGTGTGCCTGTAATCCCAGCTACTTGTGAGGCTGAGACAGGAGAATCGCTTGAATCTGGGAGACAGAGTTTGCAGTGAGCCAAGATCACACCACTGCACTCCAGCCTGGGCAACAGAGCAAGACTCCATCTCAAAATAATAATAATAATAATAATAACAACAAAATAATAATAATAAATTTGGGGACTTTCCAAATAGGTGACTGGACAGGTAAAGAGGAGGGAGGGGGTGGTCCAAGAGTGAACCCTGTGTCCTTGCAGGGCTCTGCCTGAGCGACTGGGCCCAGGGCTCCCTTAGATACCTGCACTTTACTGCTGACCTGTGGCTCCCGTGAAATTGTTAAGCAGGACACTGGTTGCTAGTCATGGTGGTGGCAGTTCTAATTCCTTCTCCCTAGCTTGGCTCTTGCCCTGGGATACCTAGAGGTAGAGAATAATTTGGAAAGTTGTCAGAAACATTGGGAGCATTGGGAGCAAGTATGGAAGAGCACTGGACTCTCCAGAGAACACAGCATCTGTAAGGAGAAAGATATAGCAAGCCTGTTCTCCCATCTGTGAAATAGAGGGGTTGAGCTAGATGGTCTTTAGTGGCTTCTCTGTTTCTAACCTGCTCAGTCTGTAAGAGTTCGTAAGCATTTTGTTATTGAAGTGATCAACATTCAAACTCTAGGCAAAAGGTGTTTTCATCATGTAATTCTTTCAGCACAGATAACAGGTATTCTCTGTGTAAAATTGCATGACACTCTTTGTGGACACTGTGTATCAAATTGAGGTAGTAAATTACTGTTGCAGCAAAGTCTGGTTGGGATGCCATAGAGTGTATTCTCCCATAGAGTGGCCAATAGTCACATGTAGCTATTAACATTAAAATTAGTTAAAATAAAATTAAAAACTCAATTTATCACTCACATTAGCTACCTTTCAGGTGATCAAAATGCACACATCTTCTCTTTCCAGTACAGTTCTCAATTGGACAGAGCAGATATGTGCATTTCCATCATCCCAGGAAGTTCTACTGCACAGTACCGGTTTGGAGTGCACCCCTGCCCTCAGGTGAGAGTTGTATAGTTACAGAGCTGCTAAGGACCCACCCATCTCTAAGGCTGAGGGGTTCTGTGACTTTGTGTTGGGAAGATCATATTCCTGCTCTTCCTTTGCTGAAAAGGTTTTTGGTTTCCAAAAGTACTGAGGTTGGTGGAGAAGTACAAAACAACTGCAGGGAGTTCCTGTCTGCCTGAGGAGATCATCATTCACCTCAAGAATTGCAGTGAGAGAAAGAGACGATGAAATGATACTGAAAAGCCCTTTAACAAGTTGAAGAGTTACATGAGTATAAGGCAAGATGATTGTTAAGTGAATGCATTAGATAGAAAGGCCACTTGCTCCTGGACCCTCCTTGACTTCCATCCCTCTAAGCCAATCAAAATGAAGTTGGTTGCCATTGGCAACTGATTCTCTATTTTGTCCAAGCTCTGGCAACCTGAGTTAGAGACACTATGAGAAAGTTCAGGGCAGAGCAAGCAATATTGGCTTCTGCTGGTTTGAGTCATGTTTACCTTGGCTTGAAGGGAGTCCCTAGAATGCTGGTGAGAGTCACTGGGAGGGCCTGGATCAGTGGCTCAGCCAAGTTCAAAAACTAAGGGAATCTCCCTGGGGAGAGGCTCAGTGGTACTACTTTCCCAGATGAGGCTCATAGAAGAGGTGACTCTACCCTCTCTGCATATCTCTTGATCAGCTTTCCCTGTGTTTCCTCTCATGTCTTTGCATCATAGTTTTAACTCCTGTTGTGACAATATGTTATGTTAAATATTGTAGAAAAGGCACCAAATGTGGTGACTACAGCCACATGCCTCAGGTTTGTATTAGATCTCAATGGGCCTCTCATGGAAGAGGACACTGGGAGTGATTTGGAAGGCATCTCCATGTGTCTTCATTGTCAACACTGCCTCCAAGCACATGGCACTGTTCTGGGAGCTATAGGAACCAGTGACAAAGGCACATGAGTGGACAAACACCCAAACACAGACAAGTATATTTAGAGTATATACTAAGAGATCATAACTCTAAATGTTGACTCTTGAGTGGAAAGACATGGGATTTGAGTCACATGGACCTTGATCTCAATCCTGTTTATTGACTGTGTTATCTTGGACTCTATGAGCCTCTGTTTACTCATGTGAACTGGAAATAATGCCTTACCTTCAAGGATGTTCTAGGAATGAGTGATGAACACATAGTGGTGGAAGGCTTTGCACATTGAGGCACATAAATTATTTCCTTTCCCTTTCTGAGGGGTCAGTGCTGTGATTTGGAGGGGAATGGTGGAGTGACTATGGAGAGTCCATGCTTAGAGAATGGAAACCACTGCATTTTACTAAGATTGTTGGCTGTCTGGTGGTTTGGAAAATAGGGTGGGGATGGGGTGGATTTGGCTAACTGGATCAGGAAGGATCTCCCTACAGGGTAAGGGCTCACAGGAATGGAACTGCCCATCTCTCTTTAATCCTGAGCCAGTGGTTGATGTTTTGGTAGCTTTAACTTCTCTTCACCTGTGGGCTCTAGCTGTATAGGGGTTGATACTTGCAGGTAATTTGCAACTACTGGTGCAGTGGAATCCCAGGGATTGACAGAGGGGCAGTGTGTGTACTTTAGGGGGAGGGAAGGAGGATCCCATCTCCCTGGTGCCTCATGTCTAGTGAAATGTTGTTCCAATCAATGGCATTGATTGGTCTCTGATGGAGATGTAGTTCTATCAGTTCAATTTCCTGTTTCACTATAGAATGTGACTGTATGTGTTTGTGAGAGAGACACAGGGAAGAAGTCATTATCGACAGTGGAAAATAAGGGAATAGTCAGGGGAAGAGAGAGAGGACAGTTCTCTCTGGGACTGTCAGTTGTCCTGAACGTGGGAGTAGTGACTTGCTGGAGTGGGACTATGGAAATTAGGATAACAGGGTTTTTTCCACTAAGGAAACTAGAGAAGGAAGTAAGATCAGTTCACGTGTAGGATCAATGTTCTGAATACAAGAGGCAGATGCCCATTGTTGGATGTGAGAATCTAAGGTGGAGAGGAGGGCTGGCTTGGTTGAAACTCAACCAAGAGCATTTCAGAGTTCTTTCCTCAGAAAATACCGTGGCAAAGCTTTAGGTAGCTATAGATGTACTTGGGATGTGTGGTTAAAAAACAAAAACAAATAACACAGGGACCCAGTCCATCATTCTGATTCCTTACCAACCACATCAAGGCTTTAAGATATGGCTTTACCCCAAGGAACCTTTAGCTCCTCCCTGGCATCTTGCAAACTTTTCTCTGAAGGAATGTCTCTTCTCTGAGTGTGATGAAGGGTATTGAACCATTAGAAAGGAGCTTTGCAACATCCACTGTGTGCCAGGTATAGTACTGGGCACTTTATGTCATCTTAGTTTTCATAACAACTGCATGATCTATGCATGCAAAATCCCAGTTTTACTTATTAAGAAACTGAGACTCAGAGATGTGAAGTGTCTTACCCAGGGTCACATGGCTGGTGAGTAAGTGGCAGTATTGGGATTAGAACCCCAGACCTAAATTTGGATCATTCAGAGCCACTAAATGTCAGGTTAAGGAGTTTGGAATTCTTCTAAAAGGCAACAGGGAGTTGTTGGCTGTGACCAATAGGTTGATATATGAGAGAAGACATTTTCCTCTTGAGCACACACAGAGAAGTTGTAGATCAATAAAAGCAAGCTCTAAATGTCTCTCATTTTTATGGGCCCTTGGGCTTGATTCTTCTTTATGCAATCAAGACTTCTTAATGCTGTCTGGCTCCAGTCTTGGGGTTTTTTTGAAGCCTGCAGAGTCTCAGGGCACAAACAACACCAGCTGCTTGGCTAAGACATACTTTATAATCTTCTTCCGCTTCCACGTTTTTTTTTTTTTTTTTTTTTTTTTTTGAGACATGGTCTCACTTTGTTGCCCAGACTGGAGCTGGAGTGTAGTTCAAGTGATTCTCATGCCTCAGCCTCCCAAGTAGCTGGGATTATAAGTGTGTGCCAACATGCCCAACTAATTTCTTGTATTTTTTAGTAGAGACAGGGTTTCACTATGTTGGCCAGGCTGGTCTTGAACTCCTGTCCTCAAGTGATCTGCCTGCCTCGACCTCCCAAAGTGTTGGGATTACAGGCATGAGCAATCTCGCCTGGCCCATTTCTACCTTCTTGATGCTACCCCTGTTCTCAGAATTGATGGGGTAATGCTATGTAAGATGATTTGGGAAATTAGGCTCCAAGATTTAGTGGATTGAAACAACTATTTGCTTACTGGATTAGCAACTTGAGGTGGCATCAGCTGGGCAGTTTTTCTGCTGGTCTTACCTGGAGTCACTCATTTAGCTGTAGTCATTTGGCAGCTTGACTGGGGCTGGATGGTCTAAGATGGCTTTACTGACAAGTCTGGGAATTGGTGCTGGTCATCAACTGAATAACTCTCTCTGTTCATCTTTTTGTGATATCTTATCCACTAGAAGACCAGACTGAGTTTCTTTACATGATGGCAGAAGTGTTGAAAGAGGACGAGAGCAGAAGCTGCAACACCTCTTGAAGTCGAGGCCTAGAGGTCACACGGCATCTCTTCTGCTCTATTGGATTGGTCAAAGCAAGTCATGGGCTAGTTTAGACTGAGGGGGTAGCAAAATAGACCCTACCTCTTGGTGGGAAAAAAGGCAAAGTCACATTGTAAAGGAGCGGGCACATAAGGATAGAAGGACTTGATTTGGCTATCTTTATAAACAACCTGCCACAGAAGGACTTCTGTTTTTCTGATCCTCCCTTAAGTTTGAACTACATGTTCCCTGAGGAATTCCTGCCTGTGGAGATCAAATTAGAATTTGGATTCTCAGCAGATGGTTTAATAACTACAAGCAGTTGCCTTCAGAGTCCCTGAATAAAATCATCTTCCTGGGGGTCCTGGGAAGGGCTTTGATGGGTGTCCTAAGCTCTCTCTCCGCAGATCTTGTACTACCTCCATAGGTTTTTGGATATTTGGTGAGAAAGGCATCTTGGAGGAATGGAAATGCAGGATTTTGGGAGGTGGACAGACCTGGATTCAGCCAGTTCAGTCTTAGTTCTGACTGGCTATGTGGCTTTGGGTGGGTTACTTGACTTCTTTGAATCTTATTTTCCTTATCCATAAAATAAGTATATTTATTTTGCATGATTGATTTGAGGAGTCATTCATTCAACAATAGGTAATAATAGTTAAAATCAACTCCAAGGGTAGCATGAGCTCAAGGCCTCTCATTTCGACTCCTGAATCAGCCTGTCCCACCCTTACCCTATTCTCCTTCACCTTACCTTGGCTTGCTGGCCAAATAGGCTGTGAGTTTCCTAAGGTCTTCCTGTCTTACTCTGTCATGATCGCTGTGAGCAGGGCTTATCCCAGTCGGATAAATGTACAAGGAGGAAGAGGGAGGGAGTTTAAGAAAACCAGCCAGAAAGTCTGCTCCAGATAACAAGAAATTCTGCCAGAGTGCTGGATGGAATAGCCAGAAATGATGCACAGAGAATCCAGTCACTGCTGAGGACAAGGGTGTAAGATTTGGATGCACAAGGCCAGGCCCTGCGCCTTCTAGCTCTGAGGTCTTGGGCAAGGCTTTGAACCTATTGAGCCTAGCTTTTCGTATCTGTACCCTAGGAATCAGAATTTTGTATTGCAAGTTTGTTGAGAATAGGAGAATAAAATTTGCCAGGGGCATCCCTGGAACATAGAGAGTTCCTGGGCCTGTGTAGTGCACAGTAAAGGGTGGCTTTGTAGTTATTCTCAACCCTCTCAATGCTGTGCTCTCTGCATGTTGTGGCTCTGCTGTCCACAGGAAGTAATGGGGTAAGACCATTCCAGGCTTTTAATGACCCATCTCCTGGGACTCAATGGCTGTATTTTTTTAAAGTTGTGCTTTATGTAGATTTTTATAAATTGAGTCCTATTTCCTCATTGACCAATCTGATTATTAATCTCAGTGAAAGAGTTCATTGGAAAACAGATATAATAGGAATGAACAGAGCTGCAGCAATCAGCCTGCATCATCATCCTAGTCAGGAAATTAGGCTTCAGGAGATTAAATAATAACTGGCTTAAGGTCACACAACTAGTTGGTGAAAGAGCTGAGGAACCAGAATGTCTGGTCCAGATTGGTGATTGCGGGGAGGGGATGGTGGAAAGAAAAATTTACAGCAAGTAGACTAGAAGGAAGTACATTAAAAACATTGTGGTTAATATATGGAGAATGAGGTGGAATTGAGACATTAGGTCATTTTCTTTCCTTTGTTGTTTTTTCAGAATTTCTATGATGAACATGTATTGCTTTTATAATGGCTAAACTAAGTTCGATAAAGGAAAAGTAAATTTAAAAAGAGAAAGCTTGGGAGAACAGAGCCTATATAGTGGCCTATGGCTAGATTATGGACCTGGGTGTTCCAGATTGGATGTGGTGAACAAAGGACAGACAGAATTGGGAGTAAACACTGACTCTTTCTTAGACTCTTTCTTAGGCCTTGCAGAAATGATGCTGAGGTTAATCTGAAGTTACTTGGGAGATAGGGGAGAGGGGAATGTAGAGAGTCAACAAATCATTGTATTGAAGTTTCCTCTACTTTGTTTGTCTTTTGCCTTGGCCTCCTGGCCTATAGTGATAACTGGGAGAAGGGGGAGTGCGAGGAAAGGGACCAAGGTTTCCTGTGCTTTTTAAAATTATTATTATTATTGAGACCGAGTCTCGCTCTGTCACCAGGCTGGAGTGCAGTGGCGTGATCTTGGCTCACTGCAACCTCTGACTCCCTGGTTCAAGTGATTCTTCTGCCTCAGCCTCCCAAGTAGCTGGGATGATAGGCTCATGCCGCCACACCCAGCTTATTTTTGTATTTTTAGTAGAGACGGGGTTTCACCATGTTGGCCAGGATGGTCTCGAGCTCCTGACCTTGTGATCTGCCCACCTCAGCCTCCCTAAGTGCTGGGATTACAGGTGTGAGCCACCGCTCCTGTGCTTTTGAATGGCCATGTGTCAGGGCTACCTAGAAAGATCAGGACAAGGCCTCAGAAATCCCCATCAGGATAGACTGGGATGAGGTTCACTCCAGGAGCTATGGAAGAAAATATATAAAACCTGTTATTGTTACCATGAGATACAAAATGCCCCACCATTTATCATTACCAAAAAATTCCTGGTACTTCCATGGGCTTTCTGCAGCAGGGAGGTGGGTACTTTTAAAAGTATAGCATTTGGGCCAGGTACGGTGGCTCATGCCTGTAATTGCAGCACTTTGGGAGGCTGAGGCGGGAGAATCACTTGAACCTGGGAGGCAGAGGTTGCGGTGAGCCAAGATCATGCCACTGCACTCCAGCCTGGGTGACAGAGCAAGATTCTGTCTTAAAAAAAGAAAAAAAAAATGTATAGCATTTGTCCATTTTGTGCACAAGGCTCACTAGCTTGTCCATTGCTGCCAATCTGCCCTCAGGTTTGGGCCTTTCTACTAGAAACTCCCAAGCCAAGCTCCCTTCTTCGAGCCACCTGGGCCATTCCTCCATCCCCAGGATGTCAGGCCATTTGGCAAAGTGCCCAGAAGTCCTTAATCGCATCTGTCTCCCAGGAGGAGGGCATAAGTACAGGATTCCCTGCAGGCGCCTATGCATGTGGCCTGGAGCTGAGCCTCTGCTAACTCCTCTCCCCTTACAGAGCAGGACTGACTTGTCCAGGCCCCTTGTCAATGGAGCATATCCAGAGGAGAGCTTTCCCACAGGAGGGAAGGCTGTGTCTGTCAGAGCTCTTCCTTTCTTGATTTCAACTCTTATAATCCTTGGCAGGAGAAAATGTTTGAGGATAGCTCGGGTTCTGTAAGCTTGTCACCATCTTCAGAATTGAGAAAACAGTAGCAGAATTTAAGTCATAGTGGGGCTTTCTTTAATGCCTGGTCAGTCCATGTGAGGCCTTTGTGTTGTCCTTCCAAAGGGGCAGCTGGCAGGACCAGTGTCCCATATCCCTGGGCCAGCTTGACTTCTATTGTCATAAAAAATTAATGTGGAGGATGAGGTGATTTGTAGGGCCCTGCAGCTGGCAGGCACAGCCCAGCCCACGTGTGCATCCAGGAGAGGCTTTGGTTCTACATTCCCATGTGCCCTGTGTTATGTATGTTGAGGCACATGGAATATCAACAGACCAAGTGTTCTGCACTCAAGATGCTGAAGAAATATTAGGAATGGGAGACGCAGGCCTGGAGGCCCCAAGCACCTAGTGCTGTGTGCACTGCCAAGGGTCCAGGCCCGCTCTCCAGGATGTGGAAATGTGTACAGCTAAGTGTCCAGGCCTGTTCTCCAGGCCCAGCACAGATATGGCTGCCTTGCTCACATCTTTTAGATTTCAGCCTCTATTCTCTAGCTGTCCTCTCTGAGACCCTATGTGGATATCTTCTTTAACATGTCTAAAATTAAACTCAGCCTCTCCTTCAAGATGCATTGCCCCTCTTTCTCAAGACCTAAAATCTTGAATTTTTTCATGATTTTCTCTCTTCTGGGGCTCTTTCAATCTTAGGTTTTAGACCCAGTAACCCTTTACAACCTCTTGTCTGCATCTCTTCCTTTCCACCCATCCCTGCCTTTTTACCTTGTCAGAGCCCCCTGACCAGCCTCTCTGGTGTGGCATTACTCCTTTTTAGCTCCCCCAGATCAATCTTCCTAAAACAGCAAGTCTTTTCATTGCTTTTTACCTTCTAGAACAGTGACTTAGCCTGGATTATATTAGGATTGCCTGGAGAAGATGGAACGGGATGACTGGAGTTCCCAGGGAACCCACCCTGAGGAAGCCCCGCAGTAATATTTGGTGAAGTGATCGTTTTCAGGCTCAGTAATGTCCACGCACATTACCCACATGGTGATACATTCTTGGTGTCTTGTAAAATCCTGGACTGGTGTCTCCCGGCCACCCAACTGTGGCCATGGTCTCAGTCCTCACCATTGACATCAATTGGAACCAAATACCCTGAAGAGGATAAAGCAGCTGCTGGTGCCAACAGTCAGGGCATGCACTGTCAAGCTGAAGGTGGCTGACACAAACTGTGGAGGGAGACAAGCAGGAGAAGCTAGGACTCCTGGCTCCAACTCAAGCTCAACCATCAATTGTATCACCTTGTATTTCAGTCACTTTTCCAGTCTGACCTCAGTTTCTTTTGATGCAAAGCAAGGTTCAATTAGGTGCTCTGCTTGTCTGGTTTGTTCATACCACTGCTATCTCCTGTTTTCAAGGAAATTTGGGAGATGTATTTTCTAACCGTAGATTAGTTCTCTCCTTGCTTCATGTTAAATAGGCATTCTTAGGTCTTGGCTAAAAGGAGTTACAGACTGTTGGTGATGGGAGGAAACTTGGAGATTACCTCTTATCTGATGGGCATCCACACTATTCATAATGCAAAGGAGACAGCAGATTGATTTCCTGTCAGACTCCCGGGGCAGAGAGACCCATTGGGTCCCAAGGGCTCAAAGCACTTAGCAAGGATCACCTGACCTTTCCTGAGAAGAGGCACACTAAGAAGACTAAGAGAGAGAGGGCAGTCTCTTCTTAGAGGTGGACAGGATGCCTGGTGGGCACCACTGCCTGGGGCAAGTATGGTAATGGGCTTTCTTTGTTCTTTCTCTCTTCCTTTTCACAGGGCCTGGGAGTCAGAGGACTCTGCTCTGTTCAGGACGGAGAACTCTGAGTGTGTTGTCTCTAGGAACAGGCCTACTACTTCCTGAACACTTGGGGCAAGACTCTTGCTTGGCAAGTGTGGACTTAGGCAAAGCCGCATGTCGCATTTTAAATGCAATAAATATCCCGGGTAACCTTGATCATACCCGCAGTCTAGTAAAAGCATCAGAAATGGCAGCTAGTTGGGAGGAATATTAGGGAGTTGGGGGTCCCAAATGAGTCAGAAGCTTGGGTAGGGGTCATAAGGAGTCATTGATAAGATGGTTGTAATGTGCTGGGGAGGGATGGTTCCTAGTATGCTAAAGATAGCTGTATTTTAGTGGCCAGTAGCCCAGAAGTTTCTTTTTATCCTCTGCGGTTTTCCCAGTTTCCTAAGCCCCATCTCTTGGAAATCAGCCCCAATCTAATCCGTGGATCTCTGGGTAACAGATGGACTTTACCGTAGCTACTTGGTCCATGCGAGTGTTTTAGAAAGTGTGATCTGGACAACTTGCATCAGCACCACCTGGGCTGCTCTTTCAAAGGGCAGAAACCCGGGATCTACCTGGATTTATAGGTCCAAGCAGTGGCATCCACATGCCTACCTGAGATAAAATATAAGCACATGTTTCATAGCCCTCTTGTCATATCTACAACATACCTCTTTACTAAAAGGGTCATGTTTAAGGAACACTAGGCAAGTGCTAAAAGGAAAATATAGTAGTCCCCCTTTTTTGTGGGTGATACGTTCCAAGAACTTCAGTGGATACCTGAAACCATGGATGGTACCAAATCCTACATACACTGTTTTATCCTATACATGCGTACTTATGATAAAGTTTAATTTATAAATTAGTCACCATAAGAGATTAATAATAACTAATTAAAAAATAGAACAATGATAACAAATATAGTCATGTGTCACTTAGTGAACAGGATTACATTCTAAGAAATGTGTCATAAGGCAATTTCATTGTTGTACAAACCTCATAGAATGTACTTACACAAATCTAGATGGTACAGACTACTACACACTTAGGCTGTATGGTATAGCCTATCGTTCCTTGGCTACAGACCTGTGTAGCATGTTACTCTACCAGATACTATAGGCAACTGTAACACAATAAGTATTCATGTATCTAAACATATCTAGACATAGAAAAGGTACAGTAAAAATATGGTATAAGATTAAAAATAGTACACCTGTATAGTACACTTGCCATAAATGCAACTTGCAGGACTGGAAATTACTTTGGGTGAGTCAGTGGTGAGTGAATGTGAAGGCCTACCACATTACTGTACACTACCATAGACTTTATGAACACTGTACACTTAAGCTGCATTAAATTTATTTAAATATTTTTATTAGCTAGGTGCAGTGGCTCACGTCTATAGTCCTAGAGCTTTGGAGGCTTAGAGGGGAGGATCACTTCAGGCCAAGAGTTTGAGACCAGCCTGGGCAACATAGCCACCCTGTCTCAATAAAAAATTTAAAAAATTAGCTGGGTATGGGGGCGTACACCTGTAGCCCCAGCTACTTAAGAGGCTGAGGTGGGAGGATTGCTTGAGCCCAGAAGTTCAAGGCTACAGTGAGCTATGATCACACTATGGCATTCCAGCCTGGGTGACAGAGCAAGACCCTGTCTCTAAAAACAAACAAAAAAAATTAATAAATTTTTTGTTTAACCTTATGTTACTGTAAATATTTTACTTTATAGATTCTTTTGTAATAACGCAAAACACAAATAGGTGTATGGCTGTACAAAAATATTTTTATATTCTTATTCTATAAGCTTTTTTCTTTAAAAAATGTTTTAAAACTTCTAGAACTTTTTTTTTTTAAACAAATAAATACACAAACACACACATTAGCCTCGGCCTACACAGGGTCAGGATCATCAATATCACTGTCTTCTACCTCCACATCTTGTCCCACTGGAAGGTCTTCAGGGGCAGTAACACACATGGAGCTGTTGTCTCCTATGGTAACAATGCTTCCATCTAGAATACTTCCAGAAAGACCTGCTTCGACTGTTTTACAGTTAACTTTTTAAACAAATATATAAACCAGTTTTTTTAGCAAACATATAAACAAGAAACATTGCCATTATCATTATCAAATATTATGCATTGTACGTAATTGTATGTGTTACACTTTTAGACAACTGTGAGTGCGGTAGGTTTGTTTATACCAGCATCACCACAAACATGTGAGTAATGTGTGTGTTGTGCTACAATGTTATAGCAGTTATGATGTCACTAGGTGGTAGGAATTCTTCAGCTCCATCATAATCTTATGGGACCACCATCATATATGTGGTCTGTCATTTACCAAAACGTTGTTATGCGGTACATGGCTATTCTGCAATAAAAGTTATGCAAATGTGGTCTCTCTTACTGTAATAGTATTTTATTGTACTGTACTCACCTAGTTTCAGACTGAGGTTGACTGCCAGTAACTGAAATCGCAGAAAGTGAAACCGTGGATAAGGGGGGACTACTATAATTATTCCTGAGCAAATATTTTAAAGAAATGAACACCCAAGATACACAGTTGTATAGCTTCCTTTTCATCAGTTGTCCCCCAACCGTAATCATCGCACAAACTTTGATCAGAACAATGCTGAGCTTGAGCCTGGGGTAACTGCGTGTGTGGTGGGGTATGTTCAGCCTTTCTTGGTTTCGTCGCTGTGGCTCTTCTCAGCTGCTGACCTTGCCTTTGCCCTTCCCCACTGGGGCTATTCTGTTTCTCACCTGCCGAAGGAGGCTGTAGCAGCTTTCGGCAGGAGTGCCTGGTTTTCTCTTTCTAGTGCTCCTGAGCAGTTCTAGACCTGTTGCGTCCATCCTCCAGCTCCTACCTTGAAGGCTACAGAGCTTTCCATTGGGAAATAAAAACTTTCTGGTTCCCCAGAGTTCCTCTGCCAGTTTACTCTTGTGCTTTAGTGTTGCCTTCCCCCAGCTTTCATCAAGAAAGGTAGAATAAGCTACCCCTCTCCCTCTTCCCTAACCTAGAAAAAGAAGGGAAAAGAAAAGAAGGTGCGCAAGAAGGCCCTTGCCAGATCTTCAGAGAGACCCAAGTTGGAATCTTGGTCACCACTTATCAACTGTGTGACCTTCAGCAGGTCATATACACTCTCTAAGAAGCAGCCATCTCTTTTAAATGGCAGAAGAGGACCTCCCTCGTTGGACTCATGAGGATTCACTACAATAACATGAGAAATCTGTAGCTCAGTGTCCCTCACATATTAGCTACTCAGTAAAGGTTGCCCTCCCATGCCCCTGCCCTGGCTCTCTTTTCCAATACAGCCCACTTCTGTCTCTGCTCTCCTTCCTCCCAGTTCTGCATGGCCCGTTGCCCACGTTTATTCATCTCTGTCTCTCACCCCACTTCCTGTAATGAACAACACTGTCCTCACTCTGTATGTATCTGACCTCAACTTACACGTGGGTTATATCTAAAAATCCATTAATAAGTCAGGTGTCAGAACTACTCTTGTGCTTTTCTAGGGGTGGCTTACACCTGTACTCCTAGCCCTTTGGGAGGCTGAGGTCAGCGCATCACTTGAGCTCAGGAGCTTGAGACCAGCCTGGCCAACATGGTGAAATCCCATCTCTACTAAAAATACAAAAATACAAAAAAAAAAAAAAAAAAAAAAATTAGGCGTGATGGCATGCACCTGTAATCCCAGCTACTCGGGAGGCTGAGTTATATAAGAATCACTTGAACCTGGGAGACAGAGGTTGCAGTGTGCCGAGATCTCACCACTGCACTCCAGCCTGGGCAATGGAGACTACACTTGTGCTTTTCTAAAAATCCACATTTATGCATGATGGTTAACATTCCCAGGCTAGACCCAAAATAACTCACCTCATAAGTTACAATGAAAAAAACATAAAGGAGAGAGCAACATTGTTTTAATAATCATAGCAAAAACCACAGCAAGCAAGAGTCCTATTACATTTTTTCTGGAAAGCTGCTCATGATCAGAAGCAGGTTAAATTAAATTAGAGGATGAGGAGGTGAGGTTTTGGTGTGCTTTTAAAGGCTTTAAAAGTTGCAGGCTTTGGTTCATCGTTAGCTCTAGTTTACTACAAAATGCATGGCTCTCCCTTTTTCCCGATGCAGGTGTAAATCCCTGGCACCAATCTTGCACTTATCTGCTATGATTAGGATTATTTTTGGCTCTAAAACAGAACAAAGCAGGGAGGAGAACGTGGAGGGGAGCGGGGGGAATCTTTTGCTGCAGTCGTTTGGAAGGAATTGGGAGGAAAGAAGGGAGACAGAAAGGCCTAGGATAGATATGAATGTGCTGTGCAACACTGTTTGTAGTGGAAAGTGGTTCCTAGGAGGGACAGGAACACAACATCTCTGATGGGGAAGGAGGAAATAGAAAAGAGAAGCCAAGTCCAGTGGTAGAGTGAGTATTCTCACGTATTTTAGGTACAGGGTACAGTGATCTTGTAGCAGATCAGGGATGAGCATCTTGTTACCAACCTAAGTTTGGATATTTCCATGTTAGTGTCCCTGGAGTGCCTTTATAGTGACTCTATTCTTTTGCAGTAGACAAAATCAAGCTGATGAAAATTATATCCAAGATAAAATTATCCAAAGGGAATTAAATACAAATGTGGATGCTGGAAGGTATTAGCTGGTCAGAAATTAAAACAATAGGGCAGCAAATATTTGGAGGTTAGAGAGAGGGCTTTTTGGGAAGTGTATTAGTTATTTATTGCTGTGTAACACATTGCTCCAAAATTTAATGGCTTGAAATAACACATTTATTGCCTGACAATTTCTGTGGTTCAGGAATTTAGACACAGCTTTCTGGGTCCCCTGCTTCATGGTCTCTTAGGAGGCTGCAATCAAGATATCGTCCAGGGTTGGAGTCTTATGTGAAGACCTAGTGGAAAAAGCTGACTTACATGGTTGTTGGCAGTTCCTCAAGGGTTTTGGGGCTGAGGGTCTCAGTTTCTTGCTGCAGAGCCTGATCTCTGGTCTTTGTTATGTGGGCCTCTCCAACATGGTAGCTTATTTCATCAAAGCCAGCAAGAAAGAATCCTGTGGCAAGATGGAAGCCACAGTCATACATAGCCTAGTCACAGAAGTGATCTCCCATCACCTGTGCCATATTATACTGGTTAAGAAGCAAGCTACAAAGCCAGTATATGCTCAAGGAGAGAGGATCATTGGGTGTCCTCCCAGAGTCTCCTTGCCACAGGCGGGAGTATTAACCAAGAAAAAGACTTGGGAGATTGAGGGATCTGGTGGCCCAGACCCATCTGGCTTCATCTAGTGCCTCTTTAACCATCTCACTATCAGCCTCCAGTCCCGAAAGATGTGCTTTATGTCTGGGTTCCAAGTGCTCCTCATCTATGCTGACCAAAACGGTGTCTTCACAGCTGTTCTTCCTCATTAAGGATTTTCATACCGAAAACACATAAAAAGAAAAATAAAGTGTTGGGGAAGAGGAGCTGAAAAGTTCAAAATATTGAGTATTTGTATATTATATATACAGGGTGTTATGAGCTGAATTGTGCCCTCCCCAAATTCATATGTTGCGGTCCTAAATCCCAGTCCCTCAGAATGTGACTGTAGTTAGAGAGAAGGCTTTCAAGAGGTGATTAAGTTAAAATGATGCCATTAGGGTGGGCCCTAACCCAATCTGACTGATGGCCTTATAAGAAGAGAAGATTGATTAGGGCATATGGAGAGAGACTGCGTTAGGCTGTTCTTGCATTGCTATAAATTAATTAATTACTGGGCAATTTTATAATTGCTGGTTAATTTATAAGAAAGGAGGTTTAATTGGCTCATGGTTCTGCAGGCTGTATAGGAAGCACAATGCTAGCATCTGCTTCTGGTGAGGCCTCAGGAAGCTTCCAATCATGGTGGAAGGTGAAGAGGGAACAGGCATCTCTCATGGTGAGAGTGGGAGCAAGAGGCCAGGGGAGGTGTTATACTTTATAGTAACCAGATATCATGAGAACTAACTATTGTAAGGTCAACATCAAGCCATGAAGGATCCTCCCCTGTGACCCAAAAACTTCCCACCAGGCCCTGTCTCCAACACTGGGGATTACATTTCAACATAAGATTTGGGTGGGGACAAATATCCAAACTATATCAGACACCATGGGACGCAGAAGGACGACTGTGTGAGGAGACAACAAGAAGGCAACCATCTGTATCTGCAGGCCAAAGGGAGGAGCCTCAGAGGAAGCCAACCCTGTTTGACCTTGATCTTGGACTTCCAGCCTCCAGAGCAACAAAATAAATTGCTATGGTTTAAGCCACCCTGTCTGTGATATTTTGTTATGGCAGTCCTAGCAAACTAGTACTCAGGGCATTTTTGTTTTAAAGTGTTCATTAATCTTGTATACATTTAATAAATGTCTTTGTTCCAGGGAATGTGTTGGGGAAGGACTGAGGACTTAAAAGATGGACCTGTTCCTTCAGAATCCTATAGGTCAAGAGAGATGCAAACAGATCAGAATGTAGTAATGAATGCCATAATCACCATACATATGTGCTGTGGGAACAGAAGAAGGGACAATTATATGTTGAAGAAATTATGGAAGTGACAGATGAGCTGTGGCTTAAAAATGAGGTGGAGTTCTCAGAAACGGAGGAAGTTTATTCCAGTCTAGACAAACTGAACAGAGGCATGGAGGCTGGAAAGAGCATAGTGTGAGCACTTTGGCTCTAGAGTCACATGGATCTGGATTTTAATCCGACTCCACCACTTAGTAGCTCTGTGACCTTGGGCAAGTCACGTAACCTCTCTGTGTCCTTATGTCTTCATCTGTAAAGTGAGATTAATTGTAATACTTCCTCATAAAGTTGTTGTAAGGATGGTATGAATTAATATAGGTGAAGAGCTTAGAAGAATGTAAGTATTACATAAGCATTAGGTATTATAATTCTAAAATGCAAATCTTATGTCATTCCTTTGGGTTAAGCTTCTCAGTGCTTGTGTAGTAAGTCTGTGGAATAAATTCCCAACTCATTAGCATAGCCCTACCTTGATCCCCAGCCTCTTCCCCTGTGTTCTAGCCCCGCAGGACAGCAATGTCTACATCCTCTCCTATCATATTCTCTCCCCACTGCTGAAATAAACCTGCACATTCCTGAAGACACAGGTCAATTTTCAACTCCCCTTTGAAGCCTTTCATGACCCTCCTACCCTCACTTCTATAATTATATCATGTAGATCTAAATTGTAGCACTTGTGTTTATATTCCAGTTCTTTTATTCATTTACCCCAATAGACCAGAGATACCTTGAAGGCTGGAACTATGTATTTTTCCAGCCAAATTTTGTATTCTTATCATCTGGCACATACTGGGCATACTGGGCACCCAATAAATGGTTGTTGAATGAAAAAAATGAACAAATAGTAATTTGTATGTAGTAATTTGTATGTGTGAGACATGGGCAGATAGGTGGGCATGAGCCTGAAAGCAGGGATTTTGAAGGGTGGATCTGTATGAATGCATTTAAATGATGAACAGCAGGAGCCACTTGAGTATAGCTAGCAACCATCTTCATTTCCCCATTTAGGGAGGGTTTTTTTGTTTTGTTTTGTTTTGTTTTGTTTTGGGGACAGGGTTTCACTCCTGTTGCCCAAGCTGGAGTTCAATAGCGTGATCTTGGCTCACTGAAGCCTCCACTTCCTGGGCTTGGGGATTCTCCTACTTCAGCCTCCCGAGTAGCTGGGACTACAGGTTCATGCCACCGCACCTGGCTAATTTTTGTATTTTTACTAGAGACAGGGTTTTCGCCATGTTGGCCAGGCTGGTCTCGAACTCCTGAGCACAAACCACCTGCCTGCCTCAGCTTCCCAAATTGCTGGGATTACAGGTGTGAGCACCTGCACCTGACCTCCAGCAAATGCAACAAGCTACCAAAACTTGTCTGAAGTTTCGGGTCAAAGCTTGTTCTTGGGCCCCCTGTTTATTCTAGGCTGCTAGAATTTCTGTCCCTTCCTAGTTAGAGAAGGGACCACCTTGGGCTTCCTCTCTTCCCTGCCGCCTTTGTCTTTCTCTCAAAGCTCTAATTAAAGTTGCGATTGTGGGGCTTCTGTGCTGGATTCTATCCACTATGATCCTCCAAGGCTGAGGACCTGCCTTCCTTGGCAGGTCTGTCTGTTGCTGACTCTGGTGAGCAGTAGTTGCTTCAGAGTTTGTTCCTTCTATTCCTCTGGTCAGAGTCTCACCATGAGATGCCTTCAGCTCAGGCAAACCTGGTACATAGATGGTACCAGTTGTCCTCTGCCTTGCTCTGGGGAGCTGCCTCATAAACCTGCAAGGTAGGTGGGGAGGGGGAGAAGAGGATCTGAAGTAGACCAAGGCCACTGAAGGGTCATTTGTTAGCCTAGCACTGAGAGGGTGGTAGTGACCTTCCTTTACTCTCACTGTCCCCTCTCCTTTCATTGTCAATGCCACTGGTGTACTTGTTTTGACCTGGTTTGTAAGCAGGTTCAGTGCAGCAGGCAGGTGCTGGGTGGTGCCAGTTTCTGGGAGATGGAGGCAGACCTGTGGGATCTACCCCTGAGTCAAGGGAGTTGCCCTCTGAATCAGGTTAGGAGTGGCAGAGTCATCGTTAGAGTCACACTTTGGTGGTGAGCTAGGATCAGGTTACCTGGTTTCAGGGCCCAGCTCTTTTACCATGGTTGCTTCATCAGAGAAAAAGGTTGTTTTCAGTGGATTGTCTTCATAAGACCTTGAGGGAAAGTTGCTAGAGAGAAGAGGATGCAGGACTCCTTTGAGCAACAGCAATGCCATTAGAATAATGCAGCCTCCGAAGGGGCCGCCCTTGAGGAGCATAGCACTCCTGGATATTGTGTGTCAGGGGTCTCTTGAAGACATTTACCCCAGTGGTTAGGTACATGGATTCTCTAGCCAGGCTTCCTGAGTTCAGTCCTGGTTCTGTTATTTCCCTTCTCTGTTCCTCAGCATTCCCAAATGTAGGATAGGGGAAGAGAAGCAGCAAACTCCATGGGGTTGTAGTAGGGATTAAATGAGTGCATGTGTTAAAGATGATTAGAAGCAGTGCTTAGCAAATGTCAAACAGATGTTATTTTTAAAATCTTAAAGTGTGGTTGCCTTTTATGGTAAGTTCCAGAGGCAAGATCTTGTCGTATACACTCCTGAATCCACGTGTGCCCAGCCAGAGCCTGTCCTAAGCAGGTGTCCAGTTATTTACTGGATGAAATACTGAGACCTACAACTTCCCCAGTTCATGTGTTCATCAGCGGGGAGCTAAGGCCAATAAACATGTTGCTCTTTCCCTACGAATAAAATCCCTCTCACAGTTCCCCTAGGGAATCATTCCTTTCAGTTCAACACAGCCCAAATTTCAACCATTAAAGTAACTCATTCCTTTGACTTAAAATGTTTTGCTCCCGAGGCCTCATCAGTCCTCCAAGCCTGAGTGTATCCAATTCCTCCTGAGCAGGGTTTTTGACAGGGGCAACGGGACACTTGTTCGCCAGTTGGGCGGAGGGGTAGAAGATGGGAATGATGCTGAATTATGCAGGTGATTTATTTTGAAGATGGATCTTAATGACTTGGCAGCATTGCTCAGAGCTCACCTTGGTGTGGGTGGGGTATCTTTCTGAAAGACACAGTAATTAGGACCTGGACATGTAGATTGCACTCTTTGTTTTTCACTTTTTTTTTTTTTTTTTCTTTTTGAGACAGAGACTGACTCTGTTGCCCAGGCTGGAGTGCAGTGGCTCAATCTCAGCTCACTGCAAACTCTGCATCCCGGTTTCAAGTGATTCTCCTGCCTCAGCCTCCTAAGTAGCTGGGATTACAGGTGCCCGCCACCATGCCCAGCTAATTTTTGTGTTTTTAGTAGAGGCGGGGTTTCACCATGTTAGCCAGACTGGTCTGGAACTCCTGACCTCAGGTGATCTGCCTGCCTTGGCCTCCCAAGTGCTGGATTACAGGTGTGAGCCACCGTGCCTGGCCTCGGTATGTCTTTATTGGCTGTGTGAGAACAGACTAATATGCCATCCAAACACAGGGCATTTGTCGGGAAGGTGAGGCAAGGATCTTCAGCAGCTGTTCAGTCTCTATTGGAAGAAGTTCCTAAGCCTCTGGTATGAAAGGCTATCTTCACCTAAGCTTCCATTCCCCTGGAGATTTGGGTGCTGTGGGGAGGGGCAGAGAGGAGGGAGGCCATGAATGGCAGAGTAATCAGTCAGGAGAAATCCAGTAGTTTCTGAAAGTATCTTTAGCAAGGTGCGCATGGATTGATGGATAGATGAACTATAAATGGATTAATTAGAGTGCCAAGGTGAAATAAAAGGAAGAGAACAGGCCAATTAAGTCTACACCGTGGGGGTAGATTTCTGTTGTAAGTGATTATTAGAGAGTTACAAGGTGGGGAGAGATTTTAAGATTTACATTTGAAAGAGGAAGACTAAATGGCTTTGTTGAAGGACAATTAGGATGTTAGAGCAAAGGAATATTAGGGAAAAGTCCTCAGTATGTGCATTTTCACCTGGTTACTGTTCCTAATAGGGTAGATAAACTGGAAGTCCTCAACCCTGACTGCAAATGGAATCTCCTAGGGAAACATTTTTAAAAACCCCAGAAATGAAGCAAAGCAACAACATACAAGCACACAAAAAACCCATGTGTGGGCCCTACTTTAGAATAACTGTTCAGACTCTTCAGGCTGCAGCCAGGCGTCATGTTTTTTTGTGCAGCTAGAGTTGAGCCCCCAGCATTTAGAACAAACTTAAATGTACTCAAGAATCACCTGGGGTACTTTTTTAAAAATGCAGATTGCTAGGCCTCACCACCAGAGACTCTATTCAGTAGGTCTGGGGTTGGGGGAGGAGTCTGCATGTTTTAAAAGGTTCCCAGATAATTTAGATTTTGCAGTAGAGATATTGGATTAGAGGATGTGAACATTCCTGAGAGCAAGAAAATAGTCATGAGGGGTGAGCAAGGGTGGTGGAGGAGAGAAGCTCTGTAGGGAAAAGGACATCTCTGAAAAGATTTCCCTTCAGAGCAAAAGCTGCTGTCATTAATATCATTATCCCCTCAGCATGGCTGGTTCTGACAGAAATTGGTGTCTAGCACTCAGATTACTCACTTAATTACATTTCTCTTCAGCCTCTCTTGTAATGTGCCAGCACAAGCAGGGGTCTTGTAATCAAGAGTATGATAGAAGGAAGTACTTTGGACAGGGAGAATGAGAGGGGCTGGAGCAGGTGTTTCAGAGGGGAGGCGTGTATACTCTATTACCTGATGTCAAGAACTGTAAAGTGTCAAGGTCTGAGATTGACCCTACCTGCTAGCTAACAAGTTAGCCTGCCACAGTTTCATGGATGCTGGCAGAAGTTATGAGACTCCTGGATCAGAGGCAAAGGACTTAATGACTCACGGCAAAGCAGGTAGCATGAACTTCAGCATATTTGTATTTGTACTCCTTACCCCCAAGTCCCACAGTAGCAGTGCAGAGGGGCCCAGGTAGATGCTGCACATGCTGTGGGTTTGCATTATAGTTGAGGAACTTCGAGCTTAGGAAATTCCAGTTTTTACAAGGGACTGCAAGCAAATCTGCTGTGTTCTGGGGCAGGGGCATTATCTTTCTGCCCTTTGCCTCAGAGGGAAACAATATCTCTATCTTCCAAGTCTGTTCACTATATGAACATCCTTGAAAAGATAATCTGGAACAAAAGCTATCAGGGTCTCGCTTATAAGATGTGCAGAAATGTAAGAGACTGTGGAGAACTGTCTCCCAACATTTAACACCTAAGGTCTCCCAGCAGTGGAAGCTATCCAGCTCTTCTCACTATGTACCACATGTTCCAGGGAAGACTGAACACTCCAGTTAGCCTTGGTATGGAGTGGAGAGTGTTCTGACACACTAATAAAGTACCCATAAATGTCGAAGTCTGAAAGTGTTGCTATTGTGTGTGATGTCAGCTTATACCTTAGAACATGCAGTGGATTCCAGGAGTTTTGAAAAAGGGACGTGAAGGCAGCAAGTGGAAATACTCCTCCCTCTGACCATCAGTTCTTGACTCTGGAGGTGTCATATGTGCAAGAGTGTGTAAAAAGCAACATAGAGGGCCAGGCAAGGTGGCTCATGCCTGTAATCCTAGCACTTTGGGAGGCCGAGGCGGGTGGATCCCCTGAGGTCAGGCGTTCAAGACCAGCCTGGCCAACATGGTGAAACCCTGTCTCTACTAATAATACCAAAAAATTAGGCCAGGTGCAGTGGCTCACGCCTGTAATCCTAGCACCTTGGGAGGCTGAGGCAGGTGGATCACAAGGTCAGGAGATTGAGACCATCTGGCTAACAGGGTGAAACACCATCTCTACTAAGAAATACAAAACTTAGCTGGGTGTGGTGGCGCGTGCCTGTAATCCCAGTTACTCGAGAGGCTGAGGCAGAAGAATCGCTTGAACCCAGGAGGCAGAGGTTGCAGTGAGCTAAAATTGTGCCATTGCACTCCAGCCTGGTGACAGAGCAAGACTCTGTCTAAAAAAAAAAAAAAAAAAAAAGCAACATAGAAGCAAGATTTTATAGAATGAACATTTAAACAGAGCTTCACAGTTCACAAAGTACTTTCCAAGTGACAATTGTTTCTCCATTTTCTGTATATAGGCAGGCACTGAAGAATGTAGGAAATGAGACTAACTAGAAGCAGGTCAGATCCCACTTACTCCAGGAAGCAACTCTTGAACAGGGCTGAAAGACAGCAAAGGACTAGGGTGAAGAAGAGAAGGAAAGGAAAGAACAGAGGGCATTCGGATAGGCAAAGAATTGTATGAAAGCCCAGAAGCTGAAACAAGCAGGGAGCTTCGTATGGCTGGCCCCCCACTGCTCCCCTGAACCCTTCCAGGGCCTCTGATGTTCTCGCCAGTGGAGTTATATATCTGAGCACCATCATTTATCCTCAAGACTCTACCTTCCCCCTTCCCACCATCACTAATTCTGCATTCATCTGTGGGCATATTACTTGGAGCACAGTCTTAATTGAGCCTGGGGTTTGCCAGATTGCCACTGAAGACTGCCAGAACACTAGCCAGGCATTTCATTTATCTATTTCTGACCCCAAGACATGGTGGCATAAAACAACCACCATTTTATTATGCTCATAATTTTGCGGCTCAAGAATTCAGGCAGAGCACAGTGAAGGTGACTTATCTTTGCTCCACGATGCTTGGTACCTTAGCTGAGATGGCGCTAACAGTTGGAATGGGTGGGACAGGTGTACTAGCGCCATATGTAGGGGGCTTTAGTTCTGTCTGTAGTTATAGTAGAGATAGGAAAATGAAAGTGTTTTTCCTAGTCTCAAACTATGCAACATAGGAAAAGGTGTGGGGATTTCTCCCCACCAGCAACCAATCAGTTCTTCAGCACACACCAACTGGGTACCCTACAATTAAATTCAATTCTGACATTATCTAACTGGAGGCAGCATTGGATTCCACAGATTAAGGGCTTAGTCCCTAAGTGTCCCCAACTTCAGATACCAGTCATCAGCCCCAGGTTGTGACCGGTGCTTCTGGCCAACCAGCTAAAAATTGGGGTTTGCATGACCCCTCTTCAGATTCAGTTAATTTGCTCGAGTGGCTCAGATAACTCAGGGAGACATGGTTTACCAGTTTATTATAAAAGATATTAAAAGGATACAGAGAAACAGCCAGATGGAAGAGATTCACAGGGCAAGGCATGTGGGAAATAGTTTCTATGTCATTTCTGGCTGTGCACCCTTTTGGAACCTCCACATGTTCCACTATCCAGAAGCTCCCCAAGGCCAGCCCTTTTGGGCTTTTTATGGAGTCTTCATTGTATAGGCATGATTGATTAAATCATTGGTTATTGATGATCAACTTAACCTTTATCCCCTCTCCCTGCCCCACCCCTGAAGTTGCCGGATGGGGCTGAAAGTCCCCACCTTCTAATCATGCTTCGGTCTTTCCAGTGGCCAGCCCCCATCCTGAAGCTGCCTAGGGGCCCCCAGCTACCAGTCATCTTGTTAGCATACAAAAGACACTATCACTTTAGAGATTCCAAAGGTTTTAGGAGCTGTTATGTCAGGAAGTAGAACAAAGACCAAATATATTAATATTTCCACAGTATCACAAGCTGCTTTCTTTTTTCTCCCCCTACATTGTGTCTGCTGGGGCTAGAATATCTAAGATGGTTTTTTAAAATACCATATCTGATGCCTGTGCTGGAACAGTTGGGCTGGCTGTTTTTCTTTCTTTGTTTTTCTCTCTCTGTGTGATCTCCCTACATGGCTAGCTTGGGCTTCACAGCGTGGTAGTCTCAGGGTAGCCAGACTTCCTATGAGGTGGTAGGCTTTCCCAGATGTGAATGTTTCAGGGGTACTGGTCAGAGGCTGCAAGGCTTCAGGAGTCCCAGAATGTCCCTTTTACTCCATTCCAGTGGTCAATGAAGCCACCACAGCCAATCTGTGACTGGGAATGGGAATTAGACTCTGTCTCTTAATGGGAGGACTAGGGAACAATTTATGGCCATTTTTAATCTACAGCACTAGGTCTGGGCAGATCAAACCATATCTCCAGGTGAAGGGCCTGGGAACCTGTGTGTTCAACAAGTGACCCTGGGGGACTACTGTTATCAGGAAAGTTTGGGAGACACTGGTTGGTATAGGCTGAATTTTGTCCCACCTGAAATTCATATGTTGAAACCCTAACCTCCAGTACCTCAAAATGTAACTATATTTAGAGAAGAGGCCTTTAAACAAGTGATTAAGATAAAATAAGGTCATTAGAGTGAGCCCTAATCTGATATGATTGGTGTCCTAGTCATTTGCAACAACATGGATGGAACTGGAGGCCATTATGTTAAGTGAAATAAGCCAGGCACAGAAAGACAAATATCCCATGTTCTCACTTATTTGTGGGATCTAAAAATCAAACCAATAGAATTCATGAACAGAGAGAGTACAACAATGGTTACTAGAGGCTGGGCAAGGTAGTAGGGGGTTGAAGGGAGCGGGGAGGTGAGAATGGTTAATGGATACAAAAAAATAGAATGAATAACAACTGCTATTTGATAGCACAATGGGGTGACTATAGTTAATAATAACTCAATTGTACATTTTGAAATAACTTAAAGAATATAATTGGATTGTTTGTAACTCAAAGGATAAATGCTTGAGGGGATGGATACCCCATTCTCTGTGATGTGCTTATTTCACATTGCATGCCTGTATCTAAACATCTCACATACCCTGTAAATATATACACCTACTACATACCCACAAACATAAAAATGAAAAAGGGATATTGTACCTACCAAGAGATACCATGGATGTGTATGCACAGAGGAGAGGCTGTAGAAGGACACAGCAAGAGGCCAGCCATCTGCAAACCAGAGGCCTCAGAAGAAACCAAACCTGCTGACACCTTTTAATCTTGGACTTCTAGTTTCTAAAACCATGTAAAATAGATTGCTGTTGTTTAAGCTACAGTCTGTGGGGTGTTTTGTTATGGAAGCCCTAGCAAAGTTATACACTGATACTATGAGTTAACTATTAAACTAGGCATTGTTTGCCTTGAGTTAATTATATATGCATAAAACTTACATTCTCCAAAAATTGTCAGCATGTGTACTTCTATTCTTTAATGACCTGACCTGACCTAAAATCTGATATTTGATCTAATGTTTACCTGCTTCCTGTTGGTCCTGGGCCTGTTTGCCTTCAGATCCATCCCAACTTCTGTCCTGCAGTTTTGCAGGGTGCCAACCCCTATAGACTGCATTTCCCAGAGTCCATGAAAGTTGGCTGCTGGCGGAGTTTAGCCAGCGGAAAGCACTGTTGGGAGATTGAAGAGTGGAAAGAAAGCGGGGAACTGGAGCATCGTTCCTCAGCCTCTCTGACTCCCACATTTTCTGGGTGAAGAAATGAGGCTCACCTGTCCTGGTTCCAGCTTCCATGGTATGACCCTGGTTCCTGGTCATCTCTGGGTTTTTTTCTACATCTTATTTCTCTTCTTAGCTCTCCTGTCATCTGGATAAGTATTTCCTGCATTGAATCTAGTATGTTTTTAATTCTTAGTATGATTTTTATTTTTCTGGGTGGACCCTGAGTGATGTACTTTTTGAATATTTTCTCCTAATTTAATGAACCACTTATACTTCCCTATTTCCAAGTTCACTCCCACTATACTCCTTTCTACAAATAGAATCAAATTTAATGTTCATTCTGGAATTTCTTTAAAGTGCAACTTATGGCATTTCCCAAAAGAAAGACACAAAACTAAATGAAAAAATAGCCATCTCTCAGAGTCCAACCTGCCAGTGATGACCCCTCTTTAACCTTTGGTTTATTCCCTTCCAGTCTTTATTTCACTTTTTTCTTTAATATATTTTCCCTGATACTTTTTGCAATTTTACATAGTTTGAGCTCACAAAGTATATCTATTTTTGCATCCAATCTCTTTTAGCTTGACATTTTATCATAAGCATTTCCCTATGTTTTTAAGAACTCTTTATAAGTATCATTTTTAACTTGTGAAAGGAACTAAAAAGGTAGAATTAGGGAGGATTCTGACTTATGAAATTCTGTACCCCAAAAAGAGTGTTCCAACTAGGCTTTGCATCTGTATCTCTCAAACTAGTTGTTCAACAGATATTCACCGAGTGCTTACAGTAACCCTGATATGGTGGGAGAACTGAAGGAAGAAACCATCTGGGGACATAGACTGGTTAGGAAACCGAGAGAACACATATGAGGCAATTAGAGAGCAAGAGAAGGTTTTTGAAAAATCAATTGCTAGGTGGAGTGCTCCAGACAATGAGTTTAATAAAAGAGCAGAAGAGGGAGCGATCAATGTGGGCTGGACTTGTCCCCAAAAGTCTCTTCCTGTGACATGATCTGAATAGTGAGTGAACCATGGGCAGGATTCTGGTAGGTCTGGAGGAGACGGAAGGAACTCCAGGGTTAAGCGGCTTTGGCGTCAAGCATACTTGGGTCTTAGTTCTGGCTCTGTCACCTCTACTAGTTGTGTGATGATAGACAAGTTACGAGCCTCCCGAGGCTTCAGTTTCTTGGTGGTAGTGATAGAACTACCTACTGCATGGAATGAAATGCTGTAGTCAGAAGAGTTCAATCTTATTTCTTCCCACAAGGATTAAACATTCCCCCAGGTGAGGATGGAAATGAATAATTTCCATGTAAACACTTGCTGTGGATTATTACCTGTAGCTAAAACTCCATTTTCATGTTACTGAAAGCATAAATGGCTTGCCCTACTAAGACAGGGGAAGTTAGTATCTGAGTTAGTATTTGACGGTGTTATCTCCTGGTGCAGCTCAACCCAAGGGCACTGAGCCCTCTCCCAGTGCGTCTTGTATGCCAGGTACTGCCAGAGCCCTTGATCAGTGTGGCTTCTCAGATTTCAGCTTGGCCCTTTTCCCTTTCTGGGTGGGCCCCTATCTGCTGTTCCATGAGAAGAGGGTTGCATGCTGAGGAGAAATGAAATATGTTTGCTAAGGACACCTATTTGAGGACTCTGAGCTGGTAGACCTGAGTTTTAGGAAGAGAAGGCAGTGATGGTAGGAATGGGGGGGTTGGGAGAATGACAAGTGTGAGAACATTTGTATGTAATTGTTGCAAATATTACAGGCCTGGTACAAATGTCTGTATCCCCAAATACCTTTGGAATCTGTTTGCAAAGTTGGCTTATTACTACTAGCAGAGATTTGGGGAGAAGAAGTAATGAAGAGGGAGAAACCACATACACTCTCTCAGAGGGTGTGAAGACACTTGCTATAGCCCCTCATTAATGAACTTCTCTCCTGGAGCTTAGCCAAGCTGATGGGGGCTTGCCAGACCTCACAAGGTCTCATTCTTCCTTCCACAGATGAACTTACCTTTCTTAAGATCTCCTACGAGACCTACCTCTTGGAATGCTGCCTTTGCTAAACTGATAGGTTGCCAGCTCCTATGTTGGAAGGCTCAAAGGATGGAGGATTTCAAGTACTTCGTTAACGGTGGGGAAAGGGTACTGAGGAGCTGGGTTTGACTTTCTGAGAGCCATAATAAAGCATGTCCACATTTGTGGCACTTCTTCCTGAGGCTCCTATGTGCCGTCAGAGTGAGAGGAGGGAAGAAATCTTTTCCTCCTCCTCCTCAAGGGCCATGTAGAATCACCTGTCTTGTTCAACCTACCCTAAAAGGGAAGGTCTTGAAATAGAGTGCCTCACTGAACCATGCCGCTGGATGCCTTATTCCTGGGCGTAGAATTGGCTCCACAAGAGCTTATCTTTGCCTCCACTCTCATCTACCTCTTGACTCCATTGTTTGGATAACAATGAGGAGCTGAGTTTAGCATCTGAGCGTGGGGTGCTTTGTCCATGTGTCTGCACAAAAGGACAGCTGCTGAAGCCTGCAAAGGCCTGCCTACCTGCCAGAAATCTAATTTCAGACACTTGCATCAAACTCACCTGCATTCTAGTGTACTTCTGTAATTGTTTTGGTTCTTGTCAAAAGCACTCTTTTGCTTTGGGAGGAGGAAGAAATTCACAGAGGGAAAGGGGGAACACCAGGGATCTTTCATCACCCACTTTTTCCTCAGGGCTTGGAACTCTTTCCCCAACTGTCCACTCTGAATAATGGGAATAAATGGGAAAGGATTAGGGTGTTTTCCATGACCCCACTTGTCTTAATTGAGAATCCCTAGAATTGCCCCTCAGTGATGTTTGCACAATGTACGTGATCCCCTCTGATTATTATGGCCAAAACAAGCATCCCTGATTTATCATTTAATTCCTGGCTCTTATTAGGTTGTCTGTCTTAGTCTGAGACAAGCCGCAGGTGGGGTCTTTTTCAGGTTCACTGCTCAGGTTGTTTTAAAGGCCAGTTGGGTATGTGAGGGCTCTGAAAAAAAGTGAGGTGCTCTTCCCATGAGAAGTCTTGCTGTTGTTGTTACTGATAATGTAATAATAATGGGGACTGCTGCTGCCATTTCCTAGATTGGAGAGGCTCAGATCCTGTTTCACAGACAGAAGAAGAGAGAAGGGCAGGGTGGAGGAGGGGCAGCAGTGACAGCCAGGAATTTTTTATAAGCTCACATCAAAGAAATTCCTCAGGAACACATTTCCCTTAGAGCTTTTTTTGGCTGTATTGAAGTTGGTCTTTCTTTTCTTCATTTCTGAGGGCAAAAGTAATTTCCTATTCTCCTTGGCTACTTATTTCTAAATCTTCATTTTGTTTTCTTGAGCATCTAAATACATACACACACACACACACACACACACACACACACACACACACACACATACATATATGACAAAAATAAAGCACACACACTTTATAACCTGTTTAAAACCTAAACACATTGTTCATGAACATCTTTCAATGTTATTACCTTTCTGGAAATCATTTTTAATGACATTATAGTATTCTGTCTTATGGCTGCATCTTGATAATGGCAGTACTACTAATAACAAATGTTTATTGAGTGATTTCTTGTTCTACAGTTATCTAGGAATATATCAAGCCCTGTACTAAGTAATAATACTAGGAGGCAGGTGCTATCATTATGCTCATTTACAGATGAGGAAATAGAGGCTTAAATAATTTAAGTAATTTTCTAAAAGTCTCACAATTATTGAGTGGTAGAGCTGGGATTTAACCTAAGCATTCTGATTTTAGACCCCACACACCCAACAATTATGCTATGCTACCATCATTTATTTCACTACTCTCTTAGTGGTGGACATTTTGGATTTTTTTTTTATTTAAAAAGATTACAAACTCTGTGGTTTACCCTTTGCATACGTTCATAATGATTTTCTTGACTAGATTTGCCTTATATCATTCTATCTTTGAATAACATGGTAACCTCCAAACTTGTAACATGTTGAGCTTTTTCTCTGTATTCTGTAGTGTAATGTTTTATTTGGTTTCCTGAACATCCATGATGCTGGGGAGAAGGTGCTTACTTTCTGCAGGTGCATTATTCAATAACAGCCCTCTTGCTAATCAACCCCTTGCTTCTGGCCACTGAAAGCAAGCCTTGTGTGCTACTTATAGACAAACACCCAGAACACAGTCTTCTCCTTCCTCTTAGTGCATCCTGTTTTCATTTTATCTCGTCTCATAGATTCCAGATTCTACCAAACCACATCTTGCCTTCATCCTCAGCCTTGATCCTTCTAGCTGGAGCACTTCTCCGGTTGTGAGCAGAACTTTCCCGCATGTTCTCTGCCTGGCTCACCCTCCAGCCCAACCTCAGTGTCTCTCGTGGATATCTTGTAAAGACAAACCATTCTAATGCTGTTTCCAAGGGGCTGCCACTTGGTCCAGCCCTTTAGCAGGGACAAGATAGGCAGGGCTTGTCCTCTGCCCTGACCCCAGACCCTATACTGCTGTGCATGGGAAGGGATTTATCAGAAGCCTTCCTATCTGTTTTTCTTGCAATGCAGTTTATCTAGAAATATTCCTTCTGTCTGCCAGGTAATTGTCCTCATCATATCTCCAAACATGCTCCCCTGCATGTTCTTTTCTGTCCGTTCCAACCTTCAGCTGCTCTCCGATGGTTTCTACCAGAATGCTACCTACAGCTCTCTTCTGGTTCACACTTAGTGATTCAAGTGACTTCCATGGATTCATTCTCTGGACCCATATGCAATTCTCCAGGCACTGTATGATTTTTAAAAAACAATACCACATTTATACAGACCCAGAGAGACAGACACATAACAATGAAGTATTACTTCTCTTTTTAGCTAGATTTCTGATCGAGGAATTAAAAGCTTTGTGCTAAATGGAGAAAGAAGGGTAGATTTTGGATGGCAAGAGGAATTTTCCCTTGCTTACTCCTGGAGGTCATCTAACCTTGGGAAGTCTCTGGAGTGTGGTGCTGAGAAAAGCAGGCATGGACCTTGGACAACACTGGGTTTGATTCTGCACTCCATAACTCACGATTTGTGCAACACAGTCAAGTTTCTTAACTTCTTTAAGCCTGATTTTTCTCATCTGAAATTGGGATAATAGCAACTTAAGTTTATTGTGAGTATTAGATTTCCAGAAAATGCGTGTCAAGTCCTTCGCCTTTCCACAGCTTGCCGCACAGTAAGTGCTCAATATTGTTTTCATTAAAGGCTTCTGAGGTGGGCGGGCTCAAAGAGACAATTTGTGTTCTCACTGTTGCAAATACTTCCCTGAGGGGAGGATAAGCTGGGAGTTGCCTGGCTGAGCTACCAGGGGCTTCTCCCAGGGAGGGCAACAACCCTCAAACAAAAGTGCATGACATCCTCTTGATGAGGAGTCCTTATTCTGGGTTCATGAGTGAGCTTTTTTGGAGGTTCGTTCAGCTCTTATAATTGCATGAAAATTTTGTGCATGTATGTATATATATGCAATTTACGAAGACAAAAGTCTGTGGCTTTCATCAGATTCTCAAAGGGGTCACTGACTTCAGAGAGGTTAGGAATCGCTTGCTCTAGAAGCTCCTTTGGCTCCTGCATTGTTTTCTTCCATCAGCTGTGGCTGCGGACTATAGTGGGCAGGAATGAGGGATCCAGAGCAGAGGCTGGGAATGGATCATAGGGCATCAGCCAGAATCTGGAAGTACCAGGAAACCAGAGGCCCAGATTGTGTGATGGGTCAGTACTAGGAGAGAGTCGGGAGCAAGGATGGGACAGGTACCAGGGATCAAAGTAAGGCATGCAACAGACCTAAGGAAGCTAAGGAAAGGCCTGAAAGGCTAGAGATAGGGAGACTTGGAAGCGGAGGCCAGGCTGCCTGTTTCACTGCTGAACTCAGTTCCTGAGTGGAAGACACAGGTTGGAGCACTGATACTTCAGTGCATGCCTGGCATTCACTCTTGCTGCTCCCAGGCTAGGCTTCTTCCCATTTCCCTTTCCTCTGCTTTATTTGCACCAAGAATCCTGCCAGCCAGAGCTCCAGAGCCCATTCTCATCAACTTCTCACACACCCCACACCACCCCAGAAATGCAGAAAGATCTTCCCCAATGCCCTCGACCTCTGGCTTCTTGGACCCTTGCATCCTAAGGCATTTCTAGATTTGTGTTGAATAGCCCAAATGTTGTCCTCCCTGGGATCTGTGGAGTCCTAAACTGGGCACCCACAGGAGAGTGACAAGCTAGTTTCTTTTTATACTCTGGAGAGAGCAAAAAGAAATGTAACAAGAAGGACTGATGTTTTGCATTCATTTATTCAAGTGATTTTTATTAAGAACTTACATGTGCCAAGCACCATGCTAAATGCTGAGAAAATAATACTGAGCAATCCTTTTTTCTTAAGGAGTAAAGGATCTTGTACAGAAGTCAGAATAGTGGCCAGGCAATTACCATGCAGCGATCTAAGTGCTCCATTGAAGGAGTATGTGGCTAGCCTGAGCAATATGAGCCTGTATAGCAACAACCATCAAGCAGGTAATTATAGAAGCTTTAGAGAATGTCAAGATCTGTTTCGGCTGTTTGAGGTGGGTGGAGTGAGGCAAGATAGACAAGATGACCACTGGAAGGCATCATCTATTATTGGATTTGGGTTTTTAGTACCTCTTGTGGGTGAGCTTTGATAGAGCATCCTACCAAGATGTTCTGTTGGCGAGAGTAAGAGGTTCCTGAAAAGGTTTTTCAACCTTCTATGATATTTGCCAGATTCCCCATAACCGATCCTCTTCTTCTGCATATGTCTAAATTTTGAAATGGGAAACTAGCATCATAAACAGGAAGGTGGGTGTTGCAGCAGTGGCAGCAAAACTCAGGTATGCAGTGTGAGAAGATGGCCAGTGATGTAATGAAAAAAGCACTGGGCTGACACTAGAAAACTGGGTTCAGAACCTAGTTCTACCACTAGTAAGCCATGGAATATTTGGTAAGTAACTTCTTTCTGAGCCTCTCCCTCAACTTATCAATGTGGAATAAATCATCTCTGCTGTCTTAGTTCATTTTGGCTGTTACAACAAAGTACCATAAACTGGATGGCTCACAAACAACAAACCTTTATTTCTCACAGTTCTGAAGGCTGGGAAGTCCAAGATCAAGGTGCCTGCAGATTCGGTGTCTGGAGAGGGCATGTTCCTCATGAATAATGCCTTCTGTGTGACATGGCAGCAGGGGCATATGGGCTCTCTGGGGTCTTTTTTAAAGGACACTAGTCCCATTCATGAGGGCTTTGCCCTTAAGACCTAATTATCTCCCAAAGGCTTCTCTTTAAATACCATCACATTGCACTTAGAATTTCAACATATAAATTTGGGGTAGGGGGACAGAAACTTTCATTCTGTAGCTCATGCCTTAGCGAATTGTGTTGAACAATACATGAGAGAATGTATGTAAAAGTGACTCAGCATGTTACATGGGCCGGGTTACATTTGGGAGCCTGAGAGGTTTTTCTAAGTCTGGGATGTATTTTTTCACAGCTTTTCACATTGAGAGAGCAAAAATTAAGAGCTACCTTACACCATCCCTCTTGGGAAGGTGGTGTGAGTGTCCTTTAGATTTGTGAATCCTTGTGTATGGCATAGATAATGCAGGTTACTGTACATAATATCTATTCCAGAAACCTCTCTTTCCTTCCTTTTTTATCAAGGATAGAGAGTGAAATACTTAAATTTCCAGCTTCCCTTGGCACGAACGAAGACGTGACACAATTCTGACTATTTATATATAGGCACAAGCCAATGGGTGATCTTCTCTTCCTAAATAAAGATAAAGCCATCCAAAGAAAAATCTATTTGCTTTTCACCCTCCTTCCTTCCTAGAATGGGGATATGATGCCAGGAGGTTCTGCAGCCATCTTGTGACCAAGAGACAAAGGCCACGTACAAGACGACAGCTGCCATTGAGGCAGCTCCGGGATGCCAGGTCCAACTTCTTCTTGCTTAAGACAAATAAGCACCTTACTTGTTTCAGCCATGATGGTAGAGCTTTCCGGGACTCTCTGCCAAATCCTAATGTAGGATTCTGAAGCCTGGGAAGTCCCAGCTGAACTTGGGCTCAGAGGGTGGTGGAGATGCTGCATGGTGCAGGCCATCCCTTCTTGTAGGAGGAACAACGACTGTCCTTGACTCCATCTGGCTTAGCTCCTGGTCACTCCAGTGTCTTGGCGCTTCCCCTGGAGGACTGGAGCTTTGTGTGTGTTTTCTTTTTTAGGAAGAAAAGAAAACATCACTAGTATTCAGAAATTTTCCTTTCCTGAAATAGAATCCTTTGGAAAAAAACAAGGATTTAAAATGCTGTTCTCATCAAAAAACATTTATAAAGTCTTGGTGTATGGTGGCTATGCTGGGGTCTGTACAGGTTGATGGGTGTAATCTCCATTCTCCCAGAGCTCCTTGTGGGAAGGGAGATGTGTAGACCTCCCCCTGGGTGCTCCTAATCTAATGGAGGACACTGAGCATAAACACCTGGGAGTGTTTGCTTTTTCAGAATGTTTAACTTTTGAGGACTTATAAATTAAATCTATAAATACAGCTAAGGCAGTGGCTCCTGTCTTGGGGGAGAAGTGGCTTTTACTTGGTTCACATCTATATCTCTAGCTAGGTTTGGCCCTTGGAGCCGTGACTAGCAGCTGCTGAAAATGAGGCTCATGCACTCGGCAGTCTGGGGCCAGCTGGAGCCCTGTGATGGGGCCAGGCTGGGCCAGATGCTGGGGCGGAGTGGGAAGCACTTCTTGTCACATCTAATCAGTCCCACCTCTTCCTGTCTCCTACCTCCCTTCACTTGCAGGGGAAAGCACAGCAGCTTCAGAGCTAGCTCAGGTTGCAAGTATGAAATTGTATGTGCTTGGCATGTTTCGTCTGCATGGAAGTGATTTGGAAATTTTACATTAGGAAAAGCATCAGCATGAAGATGTGGAAAGTTCCCTCTTTGTGTAGAGAAGTGGCAGCCACTTCACCTTAGATTTTTGTTTGTTTGTTTTGTTTTCTTGAGACTGGGTCTTACTGTGTCACCCAGGCTGGATTGCAGTGGTGCAGTCACGGCTCACTGTAGCCTCAACCTCCCAGGCTCAAGCGATTTTCCCACCTCAGCCTCCCAAGTAGCTGGGACTATAGGTGCATGCCACCATGCCCAGCTAATTTTTGTATTTTTTGTCGAAACGGGTGTTTCACCACATTGCCCAGGCTGGTCTGGAACTCATGGGCTCAAGTGATCTGCCTGGCTAGGCCTCCCACTGTGCTGGGATTACAGGTTTGAGCCACTGTGCAGCCCACCCTAGTTTTTAAATGAGAAGTCGGATAACCTAATTTTCTTTGAACCCTCCCTCCTCCTCCTCCTGGTCTCTTCTCCTTCACCTTCTGTGGGGCTCTCTATCCACCCTTCCAGCCAGCCTGCTCCATCAGTGGTATTTGCTTGTGCCTCCTGTGATTATTTCTTACAACAGATACAATGGGCACCCTTCCCCCATACTTTTGCTTCATCACCTTTTCTTCAAGACACACCTCTTCCCCTTTGGAGAGAACAAAATGTGATTCCCTTAATTCCTGAGAATCTTCTAGAGTCTCTGGAGCTCTCAATGCTGCTGTGGTCCTCCGAGGCCATCCTGCTGCCCTTCTGGCTGGCTGCATCTCATTTGTAGTGTGTCGTGCCAGCTGGCAGGCTGGGCCATCAGCACTCTCCACTCGTAGCTTTGCTTGTTTCCTTTCCTCCCTGACAGTTCTGGTGGTGGCTCAAGTTCCATTAATGTTTTATGTGCTGCCCCCAGGAACCTTGGTTGCAGTACTCTGGGGAAGTTCCCACTCCTCCTTCCTTCTCACTGCAGAACTCTGAAGCTAGAGAGATCATTTGTTTCCCAGAAACCTGGTGTCATCTGTCATCAAACTTCCAATTAGCTGAAGCTCAGTGCAGCAGTTTGGGGTGCCAACATTCTCCCTGACCAGGGAGGGAAAGCTCCCAGAGACAGTGACAGTCTGGCTCGTTATCCCTGAGCTGAGAGTCAGCCTTCTCATTAACCCATTCTCCTGGGCTCTTCATTAGCACTTCTGACCAAGACAGGTTCTATTTGATTGTGCCCATTTGGTGGGGATGGAAATTAAGACCAAGGGAACCAGGAGGCTGGTTTCAGGTCATGTAGTGAGTTGAGGGCAGAGCCAAGCTAAAGCTGATATCTTGTTTTCTGATTACTGGTACTGTGATTAGTATCTTCTATTGTCCTCAGAGGACTGCTGGAGCCTGCCATGGGCTGCTGCTGGAAGAGAGAGGTTGGAGGGACCCAGGCTGCAGCTTCCATAGCTTTATATGTATTGCTTGGAATAATGTTCCCAAAGCTGAGTGATAAAGAAAAATAATAATAATAATAGGGCAATAACTAACAATTACCTCCTCTGTGCCAGGAATTGTGATAGGTGCTTTCTGTCTAACCTACCAATTCAGGAGTCTTCCCATTTTATAGATGAGGATTCTGAGACTCAGAGACATTAAGTAATTGCCCTCCAAAGGGCATTTTTTCAAGCAAATACAAACTGAAAATACAGTATTTGCAGGATGTGAAACTCTTGTATATGGAGGGCTGTCTTTTCCAATATGTGAGTTCCATAGGGTCCTCAACTGCAGGACATGAGTATGTGTTCTCAGGTTTTGGTATACACGGAGGTCCTGGAACCAAACTTCTGTGTATACTGAAGGACCACTGTAATTGTAACCTCTTCAAAAATGTGAATCCCCGTAGATCTCTAAGTGTTTTTTCTGTTCTCTGGCCAGTCAACCTTACGTAGGTTTCTTCATAGGATCCTTTAGTTGCCACAATTACTGTTTTGTCCTTATGTTTTTATGAGTCTGTTCAGTTCTGGCAAACACAATTCTTTAGACTCATTGAATCTAAATATAAATGTAGACATCAAATTTTCTATTTTAAAAAATCTTCTAAACCAAATTGGATGATCAGCCAGGTTTAGGAACAAACTGCTGTGGGCTGCAAATTAAAACACTGATTTCTTTATTTTTCACATGGGGATTATTCTCCACATGTGGAGTGTTTACTTTAAAAGAGAAAGAAACAAATGCAGGCTGACTGCCTCTAACCACTCCATAAGCTTCTATGCTCCTTTCCCCAGATATTGGATTGGTGCATACTCATCTAATTAAGATGCACTTTGATTCAAGAAGGTAAATCTTGGGTAGATCAAAGAAAAAATTCCAGTCATTTATCTTTGGCTTTGGAATTCATCATGTGATTTTATCTTCAGCTTTGGATTATCTGTGCTGCTGCATTAATGTGCTAACTGCACATTCTTCTTCTTCTTCTTTTTTTTAAATAATCCCTGTTTTAGAATTTACCTCAAGGGACCTGTGATGCCTCCCCCATCTCTTAGTTTAAAAACTAAATCTCTAAGGTCTTTCTTTCCAAAACTGTCCTCCGCACTGCTCCAGAATTTAACTGCCTCCCCACCTAAAACTAGTATTTCCTTCCAAATTATTTCTTATCAGCTTATTAGGAGAACTCCTCATGGAACTGTCAGAAGGTTGAGCTGTGTTAAGGGAGACATACTTCTTCCTCATTCCTTTGTGTCTTTGTAACATTTGCTTTTACTGTTTCGAGTTTTTGTTTGCAAAGTCTGCAGTCCGGGAGTTATTTCCTTATTATTGCTCCTGAAATTCCAGGAAGTCAAATTGTCCCTGTTTGCAGATGACATGATTGTATATTTAGGAAACCCTATCGTCTCAGCCCAAAATCTCCTTAAGCTGATAAGCAACTTCAGCAAAGTCTCAGGATACAAAATCAATGTGCAGAAATCACTAGCATTCTTATATACCAATAACAGACAGAGAGCCAAATCATGGGTGAACTCCCATTCACAATTGCTTCAAAGAGAATAAAATACCTAGGAATCCAACTTACAAGGGATGTGAAGGACCTCTTCAAGCAGAACTAAAAACCACTGCTCAATGAAATAAAAGAGAACACAAACAAATGACAGAACGTTCCATGCTCATGTATAGGAAGAATCAATATCGTGAAATTCCAACAAGACAGTGTCAGGACATAGTGTTGCCTTGCTATATTGGTCCAAATAGGAAGGCATAGTCAGTGACGTGCTGGTAATGTTTCCGGGGAAGAATAAAAGCCCTGGTTGTGGTGTTTGTAACATTTGCTGATTTCCATTGTGTAAATACTCCTATCATAGCAGATTTCAACCTACCAACCTGTATAACAACGAGCTGGCAAAAATTCCGAAAATTACAATTGTTTCTCAGGAACCAGAACAAGCAGGCTCTAGAACAAGCTCTAGCACACCACCAGGTGTAGATAACTGTTTTAGAGAGCACTCCAATCAGGTATGATATTTTACACAAATGAAAATCGTTCTCACAGCTCCTGCTTAACAGTCGTGTGGCCTTGGGCAAATCATTTGACTTCTATGAGCCTCAGTTTTCACATCTATGAAATGCAGACAATAATATCTGTCTCATGAAAGAATATGAGAGGATTTAATGAGGCAGTTACTATAATGGGCCTGGCATATGGTATGAAGCAAATGATTCTTCCCCTTCCTAAAATGCTAGAGACACAGAGTAGAAGATAGCGGGAGAGTTTTGAACTTTGGGTGCCATTTAATGGAAACACCTACTGGAGGTTGGAGATGCAACTGGAGGTAGACTGGGTGAGAAACAAGGCCAAGGATTTAGATTTGGGAATCAGAACAATAATAGTATAGTACCTTCTGTTCATATCATGCTCTAAAATTTACCTGATACTTTCATATTTGTTTGTAAGAGGTGTGAGAGTGGAGGAACTCTTAGGGAGAAGAATGGAGGACCTGTCAAACCCCTGGCAGCTGGTATCTAAATTCTTCCAAGTTTTCCCCTCCCCTATGCTCATTATTTTGTTTCCCTTTGAGTTCTCCTGCCGTTTTTATACCTAGATCACTGACATATTCTTATTGCTTTTAAAGAAACCATGTGTATCCTTAATAAAATACATTAACACCTGACATAAGATTTTGAGATAGAGATCGAAGTAATTTCTTCAATCTCCACAGTTTGCCACCCTGATGTTAATAAGAGAGTGTTCTCTGCTTATTGGTCAAACACTGTAGGTTGATGGATATAATAACCAGTAAATATCAGAGATCACATAATAGAAGATTATTTCTTGCTCATGTCATAGTCTCCTACAGATGTTCCTGGTTGGTGACAACCCAGGACTCACCCTTTCCATTCTCACAGGGCTTTGCTTATAGGGCCTTGGAGTCCTCCACTGGATACTTTGCACCCAGCCATCTGAGGATGGACAAGAAGAGAGAATGTGGAGGACATACATGTGGGATGATTTTATGAGCCAGTCCTGGAAGTGGCATATGATACTTCTGCTCACCTTCCATTGACCAGAGCTCAGTCATATAACTGCTCCTAACTGCAAGGGAGGTTGGGAAATGTAACAGTCATGTGCTTCGGAAGAGGGAATGAGCTTGGTAAGCCTCTGGCCAATCTCTGTACCAACCTTATATGGATTGGTGGAAATAGTCACCACTATGGATATAGGTCAGTCCAGGTCACCAGAGAAGACTTCTTGTGCTTATTGTGTAGGGTTTTCTGGGTAGTGTTGCATGTTGAGAAATACAGCTTCCTTCCCACAGTTAGACTAAGATTTCATCTAATTGGACTTACAGCATTATATGAGTTTCCAGGACTTTCCAGGACTGGAGTGCTTTGCTGAGTGTACCAGCTGGTTTTTGTCAACGCTTGAAATTGGTAATAATATTTGCTGTTGTGTTTATAATTACCACATCATTAACAGTCAATGGCATGGGGAATTTCATGGGACTCTCCATTTCCATTTAGCCACTTATTGTTGTCTAAAATGCCTCTGACAGTCTTCTATGGATTGTTTTAGTCAATCCATTTAGTCAAGCCTACATGAAGAAAACTGATTTCCCACCTCAGAACAGCATTGGCGTTGGCATTTTCCAAGGGGTTGGTAGAATGTCTGGCTGAGAGTGAAGGGACTGTTGGGCTAGCTGGACGAGGCAAGCAGCAGCGGTGAAATACACGATATCCACTGGAACATCGCAACAACAGGTTTCTCTCAGGTCTGCATCATCATCCAAGGTGAGGAGTCCTGCGAGGGAGAGTCACCAGAGTTCACAAGTTGGGGGAGACATTCAGGGTCAGGCTAGTCTGTGCTTCTACATTACTGGGCCATCACTCCATTCCTGGCAGGCCCCCAGGCAGTGACTAGTGGCACATAGACATCCTTCCCTCCTTCCCCTGCCAGGAAAGGGGTATGGCAAAGGATGGGCAAGGCCCTAAATAGACAGGTGGGGTTTCAGAGCACAGTGCTACCTGTAAGGTGCTAATTATAGGGCTCAGCAGGAAACTGAGGTAGAAACCTCTGTCCTGTAACTCTCTGTCTTGTAACTGTCCAGAAACTCAGGGTCTGGGGTTCATCCCAGGCACATCCAACACTGTGTTTGAGGCTGCACCAAACATGGCTATGTCTTAACCCTAGAGAGTTTGAAGTTCTGGATATGTCCTGTCCAGGGTGACTTGGGAGCTAGATGAGACAGATCTATATGTATGAGGCTTCATACACAGGCTTTGGAATAGGATAGACCCATATTCAAATCCTGACTTTATCATTTCCTAGCTCTGTGACCTTGGGCGCATTATTTGCTTCCTCTAATCCTCAGTTTTTCACCCATAAATTGTGGGGAACAATATATACCCCTTAGGGTAGTTGAGAGAATTAAGCAACATAAGATATGTAAAACACTTAGGAACCTGCACTTAGGAAGTAACCCTTAATTAATGATAGCAAGCATCTACCACAAAGTCCCACGAAAGCAGCAAAAACAAAACAACAGCTAAGCAGGCCTTGGGAAAGCAGGAGCTGAAAAGTGGGCTCGTGTGATGCTTGATTTACAAAGCCTGTGTTCTGTGAGGTAAGTGATCACCAGTGGGGCAGGGATACCTTGGTCTGTCCGCTGGCTTTACCAGCTGGGCTTTCCACAGACATTGTTAACTGTGAGACTGGGTACACGCTTTTCCCCCCAGTTCAGTGTCTTTAAAATGGAAAGTAGGACTACTAAGTCAGCCCACATCCTGGCCATGCAGCTTCTTTGGTACTTTCCACCTCACCGCTTTAGGACCCACACTTTCTCCTGGCAACCTGCGGCATTATTATCACACATTGTCTTCTAACACACACGTATGTAACTAGAAGCACAAAGGTCCCTAAAATGGTAGGAAGGGGCTTTTCCTGTACTGGCACTCAGCCCCTGTTGGCTGGAAGGTAGAACATAATTTGCTTTGACCTTTAGCTTCAAATGCTGTGAAGTCTGGAGGGCTGGCTGCCCATGCCTTGGAAAGGGGTTGGCCTTCCCTTTGAGACAAGCAGGATGAATTATGAAATGAAAGGGACTTCTTCAAGAATCTTGATTTTTAAAGAGCTTGTACAAAAAGTTAATGGAAGGGCAGATAGCTCAACTAAAGCTAGCAACTAAAGTGAGCTTGTGAACAGTTGTGATAGAGCAGGGTTTTAGCGCTCTGCTTGGGGAAGATTGTCTGTTATAGACGGAGATAAAGAAGCCCTATTCTCCTGCTTCCACTGTCTCCAGCCAAGAAAATGCACTTCAGATTAGAAAATGCAGAATAGATTGATTCATACAAGAACCAAGAGCCAGCCAGGCACAGTGGCTTATGCCTTGTAATCTAAGCACTTTGGGAGGCTAAAGCAGGAGGATCACTTGAACACAGGAGTTTGAGACCAATCTGGGCAACACAGAGAGGTCCCATCTGTATAAAAAATTTTAAAAATTAGTTGGGTGTGGTGATGCATGCCTGTAGTCCAGCTACTTGGGAGGCTGATGTAGGAGGATCGCTTGAGACCAGGAGATCAAGGCTGCAGTGAATCATGATCATGTCAGTGCACTCTAGCCTGGGTGACAGAGTGAGACTCTTGTCTCAATAATAATAATGATAATGATAATAATAACCAGTAGTCAAGAAAAAATAGTAAAAGCCCTAAACTCCTTCAATAGTCATGGCTATAACAGCTGCAATTGATTATTTATGGGGACTTTATGTACATTGTCTCTCTATGAGGTTGGCGTTATTAGCCTTATTTTACTTATGAGTCCACAAGGAACAGAGAGATTAAGCATGCTGGGTTCTTAGAACTCGACAGATTAGAACCCATGTCTGGGCTGGGTGCGGTGGCTCATGCCTGTAATCCCAGCACTTTGGGAGGCCAAGGTGAGCAGATTGTCTGAGCTCAGAAGTTCGAGACCAGCCTGGGCAACATGGCAAAACCCCATCTCTATTAAAAATACAAAAAATTAGCCGGGCAGTGGTGGTGTTTGCCTATGATACCAGCTAGTGGGACTGGGGAGGCTATGGCATGAGAATTGCTTGAAGCCGGGAGGCAGAGGTTACAGCGAGCCGAGATCTCACCACTGCACTTTAGCCTGGGCAAAAGAGCAAGACTCACTCTGTCTCAAAAAATAAAAAAAAAAATAAAAAAATTTTAAAAAGCAAAAACCCTGTCTAACTGTTGTGTCCATCCACCCTGACCTCTCTGAGAATAGCTCTGCATCTCAGGCCTGAAGGAACTGTATCCTGAAATGCTAAAAGAATTTGCCTGTGTGGTTTTAGAGAAACCACTAAGAAATTATAGAGATAGGAAAATGCCTAGAACTTGAAAAGAAAGGAATGAGTAGAATCTGAAAATTCTAGACTTGCCAACTTGATCTCACCACCTAGCAAAATTCTAGAATCTTAACTTTTGCACTAACTGGCTGTGCAACCTTGGGTAAATCACATCATCCCTCTGGGCTTCAGCTTCCTTGTCTGTAAAGTATATGCTTGTATTACATCATCTCTGAGGTTCCCTCTAGTTCAAAGTATTTCATCCTAATAAGTTCCTTTAATATGTTCTGACAGTTTTAGTGTTTCAGTCTTACCACCATGAAATAACTCGTTTTCATTTGGTATCAGATGCCTCAGTGCTTCTTCAGAGAGTAAAGGGTTAACAAGATGGAGTTTGGAGTAAAATAGTTGTAGGTTCAAATCTTACCTCTTCTCCCTACTAGTTAAAAGACCTTAAGCAGATTATGTAAACCCTCACTGTATCTCAGTTTTTCCTCTATAAAATGCTGGTCTTTCCTATGCTTGCATTTATTTCACAGGGTTGTTTTAGAATTAAATGAAATAATATGGATAAAGCACTTAGCTCAGTGCCTAGAATATAACAAATACCCAGTAAATATTAGTTCCCATATTTATTGATTATAAGATGCTCTTTTTCCTTCTACATTTTGCCATCTCTGAAATCAGGATGCATTTTATAGTTTATGGTGTGTAATAGTTTAATTGGCAGCAGTTTTTTCTTTTCTAATGGCACATAAACTAATGATACATTTTGCAATTCATTAAATATGGTATTTCCCCAGCATGATTCTTATCCCTGAGGTTCTCATTTCTCCTCTGGGATGCTCCCTTCTCTAACTTTTTTGCAGGCCATTATTTCTTCTACAGCAAAGCAGATTTAGGGAATGGGACAGCTGGGGAAGTGACAACCTCAGCCATCATCTTATCTGGCTCATTTATTTTACTGGTTTTGAAAATGGAGGCCAGAAAGGGGTAGAGAAATTCCACAAAGGGAACTGAGGTCTTCAGATTCCTAGTCCAGTGTCCTTTCCCCCATCAGCAATATTGTTGGCATGGAACAATATGACTCAGTTGTTCCACAACCATGACTCAGTTGCTCTGTAGATGCCTGGGCCCCAGTTGGATGGTGAATGCTTCCAAATTTACATATAGATTTTGATGGAAAAATTTCAATCCTACAGCCACAAAGCTGGAAATTAATAGATTTTGACTACTGTTTCCATTTGCACAAATGCAGAATTCTAAAATTTTAGAGTTGAAGGGAAGAATTTTTTTTCCTGTGGGAACTATAATGTTCTCACCTTTGCCGGAGTCTGAATTGGCAAAGCATGCTCTCTGTAGGCAGCACATTTCTTCTAAGTTATTATGTCTACAATTTCAGGAGCTGACAGCATGTGGATAATTGTGTCTTGAATTGTGAATGGTTTCTGCAGTTTGGCTGTTCCCAGGTTTGTATAGCTGAGCCCAGTGGCAAATCAATCACACAGTTCAGACACTTCATTGATTCATTCATTCACTCCATTACCTAGCACTTACTGGACACCTGCCATCGACCAATCACAAGGTACACACATAGTCTCAGCTAATTCTCGTAATAACCTTATGAGATGTTGCTTACATTTTGCAGATGGAAAAACTAAGGAATAGTGATGCTAAGTTACACTTTTTTGAGGTGGACATTGATGAACCTTCCAGATGTTGATTAGGGCATTTCAAAGCAAGAGATAACTTTATTGCTGTAAGAAAAATGACTCAAAATTGAAATAGTAATATGAATCATTTTATAGTACAATATGTGAACAAATACAGAAATATGTCCATAGTTTGTAGAAAAGAAACAGAATATTCATTGGGGATCTTATTAGCTCTAAATATTAATTGTACCAGTCAATTCAGTGATCCCATGGTGGGCTCACAGGTAAAAGGTACAGGCCCATGGGCTTAGGAGAGGGCAGCAGCAGCCTCCCTCCAACAGCACACTGGTGAGAAGTAATCCTGGTTACCCCAGCCTAGCATCTCATTGTACTTTATGTTCTAGTTGGATGTTTTTTGGAGTCTTCATCATTGGATGATGAGGACTCATACCTCTTGGTGACATGTCCTCTCCCAGTGCTTCTCAGGGCTCTCCTCTGCCTCTCAATTTTAGAGAGGTAGTGGCAACACAAGTGGAGAGGAGGCTACCTGCTTCCCCTTTTGTGGTACCTCTGTTGACTGAAAAGCATAGGGCCATCTCTGGGGATAGAAACTGCATGACTCTTGTGCCTTTTTGGGAAGGCTTCCTGGAGGAAAAGGGATTGACAGCTGAGGTCAGAGCCTTTCTAGAGTTCTCCTTCTTATTCTGGGGATTAACCTCAAACAGCAAATTATAGAACATGCAAATAAATAGAATAACAGACAAAAACGAGGCAAGGCATGGGGATTAAGAGACCAAAGAAGCAGAGGCTTATAAAATCTAGAAAAGAGAAACCAGAGAAGTGGATTCATACAGTTTTAAATTTGGGGTATTTTTTTTTACCTTGTCTTTATACACTTTTACAACATTAATTTTAATACATATTTATTGTAGAAAGTTTGAAAATTATAGAAAAGTGTAAAGAAAAAAATGAAATATCCCCATAATCTCACAACCCAGAAATACATTATGTCCATATTTGGGATCACATCAAATCACTATTTCAGAAGGTAAAAAAAAAAAAAAGTTGAGTCTCAGCAATCTCATATGATTTAACCTAAATTATATAGTGCGTGTATCATTAATGCCCTAATTTTTACTTTATATGTTGCAAGCATTCTTCCATGAAATTAAAAATTACTCAAAAATACAAATTGTAATGGCTGATGTGTATTTAATTTATACCTATTTCAAGTTTATCTTAACTATCCCCTTTCTGTTGGCTATTTGGGATATTTGCAGTTTGGGGCCACATTAAAAAGTATTGCATGAAATACCTTGTTTGCAAATATCTGTCCTGATTTTTCCTTAGTTCCTTCACATAGACATCCAGAAGGGATATCACTAGATCACTGTATTATTATTATTCATATTACCAGATTGCTTCCTGAAAAGGTTGAAGCAATTTTACTTGCACTAACAGGGTTATAGGCAGGAACCTATAACCCTTGCTAGCATTGATGATTATTGCCTTCTCAAAATCTTTGCAAATTTAATGGGTTTAAAAACATCTCATTGTTTAGTTTGCATTTTCTTTATTACTAATTAGGTGGACTGCTTTTTCATATGTTTATTATCCATTTTCCCTCATTTTTGAAATGTATATTTATATTCTTTGCCCATTTTTCAAATAGGGAGCAGTAATTTTTTCTCTATCGTATTTGCTACACTTTTCCTAGCTTGTCATTTGCCTTTTAAATTTTGTTTATAATCTGACATATAGTTTAAATTCTACATAAACAAAACCATCAATATTTAACTTTCTGATTTCTTTAAATACTCTTGTGCCTTGAGAGCTCTTTCTTATTCAGGGATCAGTTAAATGACCATGCATGTTTTCTCTTAAGGTTTTTTTTTAAATGTCATATTAAACATTTGGGCTCTAATCTGTCTAAAATTTATTTTATTTTGGTGTACGGTATGAAGTTGTCAGGATTAACTGGATTTTTCTTTTCCAAATATTCAGTTTTTCCAGTGCCATTTATTGCTATTTATTGACTACTTTATCTTTTCTCCATTGCTTTAGATTCTTTCCTTACCATGCATTAGATTTTAAAATATGCCAGATCTGTATTAGGGCTATGTTTCAGGCTCCATTCATTGTATGTTAATTCTTGTGTCTGCTCTACCTTTTAATAATTGAATTTAAAATATATACTTTCATATCTGGTAGGGCAAGACCAATCCATTATTTATCTTTAAAAAAAAGTTTAATTATTTTTATCTACTTGTTTTTATAGGTAAACATCTAGTCGAAAATCCCTTTGGCACATAGCGGGTACTTAGAGATTCATTCAACAGATATCCACTGTAATGTTTAGCTTTTTAATCTAAAAACATGTTGATTTTATTTGAATTCTATTTTACTTGAATCTTCTTTTATATCTTGCATTTCAAAGGGATAAACCCTGTTTGCATACATGGAAAATTATACCTAATGAAAAATGGAGTTTCCTTTTACAGCTCATTTGGACTTCAGTTCTTTTAGTCATAAGACAATTTTATCTGTGATGAATGGTAGCCATTTTTTATTTGCCACAGGATCACATTGCAGAGTGAACAGCTGTGTAACACAGTTGTTCTAAACTTTAAATAAGGTTGCTCTTAAAATGCTATTTGACTTGTTATCATAACCACAACCTAATTATTAAACTTTTTGAGTGTATGAATATTTTACAGATATTCTATATATGAAGGATCAGTATACAAAAGAGAGAATTTGCTCTTTTCCAATTATTTCAAGAATAAATAAGAAAAATCTGACATAGAAAAAATTAAAGAAACATTAACAAAATCTGCAATCCAATTTTCAGAGATAACTGCTGTGTACATATATATATGTACATATAGATATGGTTTTTATACACACAGAAACACAGACACTATATGTACAATTGAGATATGGTTGTACATAACTGTTTTATAATCTTTTTCATACTTAACAATATACCAGGAAATTTCCCAAGATATTATATTTGTATAATATTTAATGAATATTTAATGAATACATTGAGTAGATATACCATGGTTTATTTAACCACTTCCCTGAGGTTGAATATTTGAGGTTGTTTCTGATTTTTTGAAATATATGAAGCTATCATAAATCTCTTTACTCCCTAACTTAAAATTATTCTATTCTTAGCATATAGGCTATGTTCTGAGTACACATGCACATTTATCCATAGACAAGACAATCTCATGGCTCTCTAGTCATGGCAAGGACTCCTCTTTTCCAGGGAGCTGAAAGAGCAGGGGACCAGATATCCCAGCCTCTTAGAGGTCTGCTAAGATTACTGGGAGAGAATTATGAGTGCTGGGGAGTTGGTGAGAAAATCATTTCAGAGAGCGTGGAACTGAGAATCTAAGCAACCTGGGGACATTTATTCTATGTGTAGCAAGCAGATTTTAGTATCCAACTCACTTGGATTTGTATTCACCACTTTCCTGTGCCTGCACACCTAGCTCTGTGTGTTAAGGGTAACATAACCTCTCTAGCTTTTCTTTCTCTGTGAACTCCCCCTACTTACTATAGCCTGACAACTCAAGTCCAACTAAGAAAAAGACTCACAGGTCAATGACTCTCCCCAGACCTCTCCCCATGGGGCTCTGAAGGCTGCCTACTAGGTAGATGTGGTGGCTTCTTCATCTCAGATGGTGGCCCCGCTATCAGGATGTGTTTTCAGTAGGCATGCTTCTCAGAAATGCCACCTTGACCTGTAGATCTTTATGTAGAACCCAGTCTCATAAGGGCAGGGGGAAGAGGAGTTGGGAAAAGAAGGAACAAGGCCTGCCAGCTGCTGGCAGCTGCTGGCAGCTATGGTCATGGAGATGCCCCTGACCATAGCCCCCTGGCCACAGGAGGAGGCACAAATGCACAATCAGCTGGGCAGCTGGCCTTCCTTCGGGAAAAGCAGGCTTTCTTTTACATCTGGGGCACCTGGGTAAGGGAGCAGGAGTAGTTGTAGTGCTCGCCAAATAGCCCAGATTGGGTAGCAGAGGGAAACAATAAAAATTCAGAGGACGCACACAGATGGGTGTGAGCGGTGTGGCTTACAGGTGTGCAGTGGGAAGTTGAGGAGGCAGTTTTTAGCTGCCGTTTTCTGAGTTTACTCCATTCACTTACTCATTCACTTGCTCACTCATTCGTATAATCAGTACTTATTATTGAACATCTACCATGTGTCAGGCCCCATGAAGGAGATATCAAGATGAACAGAGAAAAGTGAGCGTTATGTTTACTTAGTGTCAGGTAGGTGTCTGGTTTTTCAATTTTCCTCCCTTAATCATTATAACAGCCTATGAAGTGTAGGTATTCTTATCTCATGTGAAGAAACAGAGACCCAGAGAGGTTAAGCTGTCCAAGGACACACAGCTAATAAATACTGGAGCTGGGAGTCAGACTTCTGTCCAAAGTCTATGCTTGACTCAGGGCTGTGACCTTCCCCTCAAGACATTCCTGTCCTGGGAGAGCTTGCTGTCTTAAGTAGAAGACAGCACGTTGAGCAAGTAATGGCCAGGTGTGTCATATGGTTCCAGCCTCACTAGGAACACTCCAGAAACCTTATCCTGCCATTATCCAGGCTCCAGCAGATCTTGTTAAACATGTTTGCAAACCCTTTCTGCTGGCTCTAACCTTGACAGTGTCATGAATCGAGAAAGGGCCTGGGGTCAAGTTGTCATCCCTCCAATGGCAGGGGTGTCATCAGTTTGGAAGGCTTACTGGAGATGTACTGCCTTGGTGTCTACAAAACTCATTTTGTGTTCAACTAACCTCAGTTCTTCCAGCTCTTAGTAGCTCCGTAATGAGAGAGAACCACCTCTGATAAAGCTTATTCTTACAGCACAGGATCCTTCACACAGCCTTCACCTTCTACCATCTGCCACAGTTTCCATTTATCTTAGCTAAGGAATCAAAATCATTTCATTTTTTCTCTGCCAGCCCAACCATGGTATTGGATTCCAGCTAAACCACGAGTGTCATAAAGTGTGCTGTGAGGGAGGCAGAGCCTAGGTAATAGGATCTAGTGGTTAGAACCCAAGGTAACTTGTAGACTCTCACTGTGACTGCCCTAGGTTAGTGGTTCTCAATGATTTAGGGTGTCATAGATCCCCTTGAAAATCTGTTGACAACTGTACTTAAAGATTGTCTCTCAGAAGAATAGACACGTATGGACAGATATGCAATGGTTTGCATACAGTTTCATGAAGTTCATGGCTTTCCCCCACCACATACATTTTGAGGCAGGGTTTATAGGCCTGCTTCAGTTTGTCAGGTAAAAAGTATAACTTAGTCTGTCCTCTGGTGAGTAGAGTTGAGGATTACCCAGTCTACCCTCCAGAATTCTGGAGAAGGATTTTGGTTTCATGAGATACCTAGATCACCCCTGAGTTCCTGTTTAGCACTTAACATTGTTATGCTTCTTTCTAAAGAAATAGCAGACATCGTGAGTCAAATATTTTCCCAATCATGGCAAATTTTCTAGCTTCTGCTGGGCCCTGGTTATGCTAGGTCCACAGGGGAAGCTTTGTTGTTTGTCTCCAGCAAACATTAACTCATCTCTTTGTTATTATGGATAGGGTCTAGGTCATGGGAAAACCCCATTGTGTCTTAGTTAGTCCTCTCTCTTCTCCTAGACCCACCAGAGACTTGTCACCTGTCCTGTCCAATCTAGGACCTAGGTGATGATCCCATAATCCATTGCCTCTTCTCTTGTTACTGCTTTTTCACATTTTAGAGACTTCCTTAGAGCTAGAGTTTTAGTATCTCTTTTGGATTATCTGAATATTTGTCCCCCATGTGTACCTCTATATTATATTACTTGCATGATATTGAAATTACATGTTGGTTTGTCTGACTCTTTCCTTAAATTAAAAATCCCTTAAGGTCAGGAACTCTATATTGTTTACCTTTGTACCCACAGTGATTGTAACTTTGCCTGACACATATAGGTGCTCAATAAATATTTATTGAGTTGAATTGTATATGTTTGGATATCCAAGGCAATAACTTAAGTAGGGACTCAAAAATTGCTTAAAACTCCAGGAATCTTTCCATGGATAATCCATCAGATATGGTTAGCCAATTTATCTAGATACCTGAACATTGTATCAGGGGACATACAGGGTTCATGCTGTCTCATTTCCATGTGATCTGGGTATGTTTGTGTCTGTGTGTGTGTGTAGGGGTATGTACACAGACCTTTGTTTCTTGGTTACTACAATAATTTGAAAACAATACCAAACAAACCTCTCTTCTGTAATCTCTCTATATGTATATTCCTCCAATGCTTCTTCACATTTCTTATCTCCATGATATATCTTAACGTCTCTTTCATCTCTGCCTCTTTCTCTTTTGGTTGACATATCCCTAAGACAACATGGACAGCAGCCACTCCAAGTAGCGTCACACTAGTTCAGGACCAAGGACAGCGGCATACATGTCCTGGCCATGGGGAGAGGGTGCTTTAGTTTGCTAGTTTGTTCAGTAAAATGACCTTTGGATGTGTCCCTTCTCAGCTGTCAGACCGCACCTGCAGTTCTGCAAACCTGGTTGTTACTTTGGTCCTAGTTGTTCCACGTATGTAATGGACTGGTGCCCAGTCTGTGCCAGGGTATCCCGGTGACATTGTTCATTGATGGTCATGGTGAGGACACTGGAGCAGGAGTGGCATGGTTGTAGAATCAGAAAGAGTGCAACTGGGAGTGGGGAGAAACTCTGGGCTTGTGTGAGAGGGTCTGTTCCAGGAGCTGCCTGTGAGGGTCCTCTGCCCTAAACTCTGTGGTCAGCCATTGCTACTTTACTGCCGCCCACATGGGGGTTGGAGAGATGGTTGAGGGGAGAGGCATCCCATAGGTGCTGGACAGTTTCATATTTAGATATCTGCCAGAGTGCCTTCCATAATGACAGAGCCCTGAACTGGCTTTTCAAGTCAGCAACTTCATGTTTAACTAGTCTTTATGCCCTGATTAAATTAAGTATTAATATTATTGATGTTTGTGCTGGGGAAAAGGGAGGGGGACTGAGATGAGGGTCCCAAGGAGCAAAGCTTTTCTATGTCTGAACTTGCACAGCACACACCTTCTGCCCCTGGGCACCTTTGTAACTCTCTCCAAATATATTATAATAGCAAATACATAGCTAATGTTCAACAATTGGATCATAGTAATCACTGACAAGCCAATGTTCTGTGTTACTTTGAGGACCATCCAAGAGCAGTGCTTAAAGTAACAAAAAAGACAATAAATCTACCACTATCACCACTGCCTGTGATGTATGAGCACTTCAGATAACCTGGTGAGTTAGAAAACAATCAGTTTCAAAACAAACACAGTGGGTGGATAGAATCACTTCTGAAGTGGCCATTTTCTTGTGTCTACACCATACTCCAGATGTCAACTTTTCTGGGGAGGGAGGGAGGGAGGGAGGGAGGGAGGGAGGGAGGAAGAGTGAATAAGCCTGTGTGTATTGCAGCTGAGGTCTCAACTTGAGCTAATATTAAATCTTGTGAAGAATAAACAGAAATGGTTTGCTCATTAGCTGGGCTTAGAGAGGCGTTACCCGTGTGTTTAAAGTGCTAATTATTAGTGATCTTTAATGGAGCTAATGTAGCAATGGAAAGTGTTACAAATTTCCGTTCCTCAAAGGTAGCCCATTAGCCAGGCCTTTATAGCTAATATTGACTTTAGAAAGTTAATATTGAAATTGGCCTCAATTAGAGTTCATGTGAGAGAGAAAGAAAGATGAACATGGAGGTAGAAATAAGCACAAAGAAGCACCATGGGAGGAAGAGACATGGCAGTTACTAAACACTTTTTATGTAGAAGGTGTCGTGACACTTGGGATGTGAAAAACTCTGCCTCTGGGTCACTCATTAAGTGCCAGCTGTGTACCAATCACTAAAGCTATTGAGAGAAGTACTCAGCCTCTGCCCTCAATGAGCTTAGAGTCTAGTGAGGGAGCCAGATGCAGTGGTGAACAATGGCAGAACAGGGAGGTACGTGCCAGTGATATACTGAGGCAGACAAGTGAGTCCAGCCCAGATGGTGATGGAGCAGTTAGGGCAGGCACCCTAAGGAAGCTGTCCAGCTCACTGTAGTGCAGGGCAGAAGATGGTCATTTATGAAAATAAACTTCAAATGCATATCAGAGTTGAGAGAAGGTAGACATTGCTTTTCTCCAGTGTAAAGGCTGCCCAACCTGGTTATAGCCAAGTCCATGGCTGCTGCCTCAGCTTACAGGAGGCCTGGTCAGTTTGCTTAGAAAAGCTCAATGTTTAGCAATTGCCAAAGGAAGAACACATTTTTTCCCCCTTTTTGTGTTGAAATCAAGTTAGCAGAGGCTCCCGGGTGTCCTTTGCTTAGAAATCCCATGGCCAAAGAGGAGAACTCTGCCGACCATCCCTCCTGCACACCTGCCACCTAAGGAGAGGGATGCTCCTTGGTCCATTTGATGTTTGTGGGTGACAGTGATGAAGGACGACTGTGGGGAGTTGGCCCCATTGGGCACAGGTAGATTTTCAGGTTGGGGAGAGGCATGTGGGTCTCCACACTGCTGTGTGTTTGGTTGCTGACATAAAGCTGCCCAGTCTTTCTCTCTCTGCCAGGTTTATTCCTTCCTTTAAGCACACACTTTCTGTCTTGGTGGTAGGTGTTTTTGTTTTGTTTTGTTTTGTTTTGTGAGATGGAGTCTTCCTCTGTCTCCCAGGCTGGAGTGCAGTGGCATGATCTCGGCTCACTGCAACCTCTGCCTCCCAGGTTCACGCAGTTCTCCAGCCTCAGCCTCCTGAGTAGCTAGGATTATGGGCTCACACCACCACAACTGGCTAATTTTTGTATTTTTAGTAGAGACAGGGTTTCACTATGGCCAGGCTTTTAGTTGGCCAGGCTGGTCTCAAACTCCTGACCTTGCGATCTGCCCACCTGGGCCTCCCAAAGTGCTGGGATTACTGGTGTGAGCCACCACACCCGGCTGGTGGTGTAAGGAGAACTCTAAGGAACATATTTATAGTCACTGGAGGCATTTTTCAACAGTTTCCTTAATAGCTCCTTAGGGTCTATAAAGAGGAGACAGGAACATTCACCTCCGTTTCTTTCTCTGTCTCTGTGTGTGTGTGTGTGTGTGTGTGTGTGTGTATCTTTCTCTCCAACTCTTTATCTCTTGCTCTTACTCCTTTTCCTTATTGTTTTCTCCCACTCTTGCCACCTCTCTTTTTCTCTTGTGTTAACATAGGAAAGGAGGGGATGAAAGAAGGGAGAATGAAGGGAATGAAGATCTTGCTTCTAATAGGTTCTCTGCTAACTCCAGTTTCACTGACAGTGTCTTCTCCTAAGGGCCTCACCCATCTATTTTCTACACAGAAGAGACCAGGACTTTATGTCTCTTTCCTTTATGATTCAGTTTCACATTGCACTTTCATGGGGTCTCACATAAACTGTCCGCCTGCTACTGTCCCAGCAGATCCCAGGAGGTTACCCACAAACATGCTTCCTGCCTCTCCTGGGAGTTAGGGAGAAGATCAAAAGAGACAAAGTTCCAGTGCCCCTACCCTCTATTATAAAACTAACTTCAGCAGGGGCCAAGTCCCAACCTCCCCATATCCTCAAAGATAAAGCAGAATGTGACCTGGAGGTTGGGATCAGAGCCTGCTGGGCCAAGCCCTATTCAGGAGCCACAGCCTTCTTCTGGGACCAGCGAGATTCCACCTAACTCTACCCCTTGCTGTAGCACAGACCTGGGTCTTGGAGTCTCCGAAGGCACTTACAGTGGCATCTTTGCCGATGCCTCCCTAGGTGTCCACCCTGTTGGGAGTCAGACCACAGAGCCCACCCTCCTCCATGCACTCCTTTTCATCACCCACTAACTCTGCTTTTCTGTTCAATGAGTAAAATCTCTTCATCCATAGCATACAGTTTGTTTGCCCCTCCGTCTCTGCCTTGGCATGTACTGCTTCCCACCATCCCTTGCTTCTACTGTTATTTACAATCTAGTTTGAATATCATCTTCTCTGTGGAGACTGACCTGATGGATCATCTCAACTTGCCATTCTCTGTCTTCTCTGTGCCTGTGCGTGGTCAGTTTCATTATTTCTTGACTCTTTTTTGTGACAGGCACTGTGCTGGGTTCTGGGGTAGAATAAGGAATACTACATGTTCCTTACCCTCAAGGCATCATGATCAGTTAATGGGGAGTAAACGAAAACACATAAATGCCATTCAGGAGTGATGGAGTATCAAGTACAACTGGAGACAGCTCAGCTTGATGGGGAGGCCAGGGAAACTGCACAGAGGAAATGACACATTAGAGACAGATTTAAGAGGTAGGATCAACAGAACCAAGTAGCTGAATCAATATGTGTGATGGAGGAGGGGGGAGTCTAGAGTGCTTCCCAGGTTTCTGTTTGGTTAGCTCCGTGGATGACGGCACCAATAATTAAGATATAGTGGATACAGGATGGTCAGGTTGGGGGAAGGGTGGGAGGATCTTTATCAGAATCTCACAGTCTTCACTGGTTTTTTATGCAGTCTGGTAGCTTCCTGGTGTCAGGGGAGATGGACACTGGGTATTTTATGAGGCTGGAAATTGTCAGAGAGTAGAAATTGGGTTTCCCCTCCAAGGGAGAGAATTGCCTGAGATGGGCACTGTTTTCTCAGATGCAGAACTCCCCAGGTGGGAGCACCCCTCCTTTCTGTTTCTTGTCCAGCATTTCCCCAGTGTTCAGGACTTTGTACCTGTGAGTAGGGGTGCAGTTGGGATAAAGAGGCATAAACGGACTGGCTTCTCTGTCCTCCAGGGCTATCTTAGAGATGGCATCTTGGTCTGTAAATATTATCTGTGACAGTATTTATGGTACTGAGAGTAGTTAGAGAAGGTAGGGTTCTGAGGGTAGGAAGGAAGATTTGTGGTGAAATGAAAACATCTGGTACATGAAGGAATGGTTTACGCTACCAAAATTCTGAGCAGTTTGGACAGGTGTTATTCATAAACACTCCTGCCACCAAAAAGTAAGATGTAGTCCAGTCTTAATGCCCTGGAGGGGGAATTCATCTACCTCCCAGATAGCCTTTTTATTCCAGAGCTGAATTTGAATAATAGACAATTATAGGGTAATGGCTGAATCTCTGGAATCTCTGGGCAGTGGAGAGGGGTCTTCCCATGGTAGGGGCTGGAGGGGTGATGAGTAGTGTTAGATGAGATTTTAGAGGTCCTGTTTAGGCCAGGCTGCAGGATGCTTTTCTCCATCTTTTGCCTCTGAGGTGACTCTGGAATGGAAAGACATACTTTAGTGCACAACTTCCCAAAGTATAATGTGCATATGGATCAGCTGGGTTTTTGTGTGTGTGTGGTGGGGGGCATTGGGACAGGGTCTTGTTCTGTCACCCAGGCTGGAGTGCAGTGGCATGATCACAGCTCACTGCAGCCTTGACCCCCCTGGCGCAATCAGTCCTCCCACCTCACCCTCCCAAGTGGCTGGGACTACAGATGTGTGCCACCATGACTGGCTAATTTTTGTTGTATTTTTTTTTATATAGATAGGGTTTTGTCATGTTGCCCGTGCTGGTCTCAAACTCCTGGGCTCAAGTTGTCTGCCTGCCTTAGCCTCCCAAAGTGCTGGTATTATAGACATGAGCTACCATGCCTGGCCTCACCTGGGTTTCTTGTTAAAATGTAGGCTCTGACTCTGTAAGTCTGGGGTGGAACTTGAGATTTTGCATTTCCAGCAAGGTTCTAGGTATATGTGATGCTTATTACCTTGAGTTGCAAGGTTTTAGGACTCATCTTTAAGAAGCTCTTTTAAAAAAAAATTTTTTTTTGAGTCTCCTTGCATTTTGTACAGGTGATATCCTGTCTCTGATAACAGTTTAATTGTCCTATTTGGAAACCTGTTTGTCTCCGCTTGGAAGCCCCTGGAGAGCAGGATCCATTTCTTATTTGTCTTACTATCACCAAAGCCTGACATATGGCCTGGCATATAGTGCTCAATATAGAATTAATGAAACAATGACCTTAGGAATAGGAAAATTTCAAAATTACAACCAAACTAAGGTCCAGCCAAATGAGCTCCTGTACCTCTCAATTGTAAGCCAGATCTCTTTTATGCAGCCTCTTGTCCAGTGACTCAGTGCCATTTTGAGTAAGGCTCCCATGCTGGACACCACAGGGTGAAGCAGAAAGAGAAGGCAGAAACCTGAGCATAGGGAAGTGTGCAGAAACAGGGCTCAGGCCCACTTGAAGCAATGTTAGAACACTTACATAGTAACTTCTAAATAGGTGCACATTAAAGGGGTGTGTCTGAGAACCAAAAGGAAACAAAGAGCAATCCATGTATACTCTGGCAGCTTGAACCTCCAAATGCTCTATAAACACCCACTCTGTCATTTGCTTCTTCACTTGTTGAAATAAGGATTGCTTTCTGAAGGAGGTTAGTATGGAACACAGGTGCCCTGGGGAATATACTGCTACTCTACACCCACAAAACCACAGACAGGGCTGGTGGCTCAAGGGCCAGTTTTACCATTGCCATTAAGGTCACACAGAGGCTGGGAGCCAGAGTGAGGGTGTTTGGCATTTTCTAACGTGGGAAATGATGACTAGAAGCAATGTAAGCATAACACATTTGGAGCAAGGAGAAGCAAAAGTGGGGCTTGGAGAAGACCCATGCGGGAGGATCCTGGGGAGATGGCAGGGATAATTTGTACTTCCTTAATAGATGTGGAGCATTTCAACTTTGCTAATTAACGGAACAGCAGGCTTGTAATTCTGACAACAGCAGGACACAAATGGGGTGGGATTAGCACTGAATGCCGGTGAAGCATGCCTTTGTCCTTAAGAAGAAGCACAACACCCACAACCCACAACCCGTCTTGGGTCAGGTCCATGAAGTTACTACCCCTGATTTTGTTTTTTGTTTTTTCCTGCAGCAACTCCAAGGGCTTAGGGTTTTTTAAATGTCTTCTCAGGCCTTCTTTAGAGGTAGCAAGCCTGTTTCAACTGGCTTTTTTTTTTTAAAAGGTGGAAACAGGTCTATGATTGGTCTAGAGCAGGAGTGTCCAGTCTTTTGGCTTCCCTGGGCCACATTGGAAGAAAAAGAATTGTCTTGGACCACACAGAAAATACACTAATACTAATGACAGCTGAAAAGCTAAAAAAAAAATTGCAAAAAAATCTCATAATGTTTTAAGAAAGTTTACAAATTTGTGTTGGACTGCGTTCAAAGCTGCCCTGGGCTGCATGAGGCCTGCGGACCACAGGTTGCACAAGCTTGATCTAGAGTTTATTTTCTAATAGTTCTATCACATATACTTTATACCAGAAATGGCAATGATAATGTAAGCTTACTTCCTTCAAGAGGTTAAGCCTCATGGAAATTCTTCCATCACTCTTCTCCCATTTTGGCATTTTGGGCTACCTGCAAAATGGGGTGATCTGCCCCTGAACATCTATAAACTGATTCTGGGGGAAAAATTGGCCATGAAGCCAGTGAAATGTTTTATCTTCCCAAGGTGGAATGAATCTTGTTAGGGAATTTATTCCCAGTACTTCCTTTTAAAGCATATTGATCTGATAACCTGAGGATCTTAAAGGCCAACAAATATGAAGAGAAGGTTTAGAAAGTCTCAGAGTATTAGAGCTGAGTAGTACCCTGGAGGGCATCTACTCAGATAGCCAGTGCTTGGTGTGACAGATGAAGTCATTGACCTTGTGTAAGTCATTTTAGGAAGGGTCAGCGTTTCATTCATTCATTTATTCTTTCATCAAATATTTATTGAACATTTACCATGAGTCTACCAAGACATGTACCGGATAGTGAAAACATGTTGCTATTTCATTGGTCCTGTTTGAATTAGCATTCAGTGAACTTCTCCTTTATTATATATTCCAACAGCTGGTTTCACAAGGGCCCTGGGGGAATTGATATGCTACATAGGATCTTTAGCCAGTGCAAATAGGTTTTATATGCAAGGTCACCAATTTCTGAGCTGCTGGGCTAATTAGCTCTACTTGGCTTTACATAATACATATATTGTTGAAAAGTTATGTGTAATTTAATTTTTGGCAAATGAAAAACTAATTCAAATCACTAGGGGAACTTTTATTTGAAGAGACTCTGGAGCAAATCCTTTTATAATGTGAAAATTTTAGTTGTAATTGGAAATGATTGTCCCCTAGTTTGGATTTTGTACATCTGGACACTTTAGGTTTTCTTATGGTGGACACACAACCAGGCACAGCAGTGGCCTCTACAGGGTCGGGGAGGACCCTGGCCTGGGAAGTAGAAGCCCTAGGAATCCTAGAACAGCCCAAGCCGAGGCACTGATATTTGCTGGAGCCCATGACTGCAAGCTGCATGGACAAACTGCACACCTTCTCTCCGGTCCTGGGCCCTGGTGGGGAGAAGGAAGAGGTGGGGCACAATGAGTGGGTGTGATGGGTGAGACTTGGAGCTTCCTCTTCCTCTCCAAGGGTGGGAGTAGAGAGGAGATAGGATGGGGAACCTTTTGCTTCCATTATAGCAAATTTGAAACCCTTTCTTAAGGTCTTAGGGCTATTTAGAATTAGGACCCTCTTGTGTACTGCAACACAGTAGGGGACAAGAGGGAGGACAGAAGAAAAAAATAGGACAAGAGTTTAGGAGAAAAGAGAGTTATGTGGATTCTTTTTATATAGTAAATCTCATTAGTTTGGGTCTTGCTATTTTTGAACTTGTAAATAATCTGAAAGTAGATAAGACTGAAATTTAACTTTTATATTACATTTTTTTCTATAGAAATTAGTAGAGTGCATGGTTACATAGAGGAAAGTGTTTTAAAATTAATGTATAGAAAGATATATTTCACAAAGGAAAATCATGTATTTTGATATAGAAGCATCATTTTTCACAAACAAGTCATGTATTAAAGATCCTTGTCTAACAGATAAAGCCTAATAGATTGCCAAGGAAGCTAAATGTCTCCTCGTTGCATAAGGATAAAAAAATACTTCATGTATCTGTTTGTAAATTCTATAACAATTTATATTGATCCTAATTAACCTCTATTAGTGAAATTTAATTGTTTTTCTGTGGAGAAGATAAAATTAGAGCATAAATATCTGTAGCAACTAAGGATAGAAAGTTCAAAATAATGCTTATAGGCTTTGAAGTTCAAGTATTCTTTTTTATGGTGTTACTTTGTTTTCCTATTGTTCAAGGTCTTCTCAAAGTGAGCCTTGTAGCTAGTTCTCTGTCAGCTAGTAAAGAGAAACAACTGATGAATAAAAGACTTGCAGTCTTCATTTGGTGCAAAATGAAAGAGAAAAAATAGGCAAAATGGTCAGAGACACTTAGGAAATTTGCTTTAGGTTTAGGGTATGACCTCTGATCATAGACGCTGGCATTCTGAGGACATATCTCTCTTCCTCCTTGATTGAGTGTGCAGTTGGCCCACTTCACTTCCCTAGGCCAGTGATCTTATGCCTGGCTTGGAATTTTACTGCCAAAATTCCCAGGTGGGTTTCTTGAAACAGTCAATGTTTAGAGATTGAAGGATTGAGTGGGATTGTCCTGCCCAGCATGTTGCTTTCCTCTGTAAATTGTCAAATTTGGACCCCAAGGGTATAAGCCAAGTGGAGAAAGGCACCCGAGGGGGCATCCATGGTATCTGGTTCTGCTCCCTGAGCTGACTTACAACCGCTCACCTTCTGGGGTCTATCTGTGTCATATCCCTAATGGTGACACATAACAGAGACCTCAGTTAGAGCTCGAATTGCTGTAAGCGTGGGTGGCTCTCCCTGAGAGTCCCTGTGGGGTTCTTAGGTTAAATGATAGGGGTGCAGTGGGCTAGCCTGGGGTTTGTGGATGTGGAAGCTGGGTCCTGACTTCCCACACATCCCACACTGGGCTGGATTGTCCTTTGCCTCCTGAGGCTACTGTTCCTCCAGGCACATCTTTAGTTTCCTTTCTTTGGGAGCCCCGAGCTTCTGCCTCCAGCCCCCAAAACAGGAACTCAACTGGAACGTAAAAGGACTTTCTAAATGGGAAGCAAGATTTAGAAAGAGAACAAGTTAAACAAGGTAGTGCATTTCCTTCCCAGGAGATTTGTGTCTCCCCATCTCCTGTCTATCGTGGACTGATGATGATGACATTGAGGGGGGGAGGAAGAGGTGGGGAGAGGAATATTGTCATCAACTTTGCTTCCTTCTGTAGGAGTTTTGTGGTTTACTTTCCTTGTTTGTAAAATAAAGACTAATAGTTGTTGTGCCAGAGGAAAGGCAAAAAGGACTTTGTAAATCTTTATTTAGGACTTTGTAATCCATCTTGATATCAGTTAACTAATTCAACAGATATTTCCTGGGTGCTGAGTATGTTCAAGACACTGTGCTAGGCACTAGAGGTACAAACATGATTTTGTAAAAGTCCTCCATCTTCAACTTGCTCAACAGCAACAGGGCTGGTTTTTTTTTTTTTTTTGCCCCCAGGGCATGGAGGTTTGTCCACATGAGGAGGGTGATTTGGATTGTCCTCTGCTTGAGAAGGACGGGGGGGTTGTAGCCCTGGTCACCCCTGTAGCTGGCATCGTGTGGAAGTATCCCTTCTGTTGCGGACCCTCTCCTGGTCCATCGGGCTGGGCTGTAGGACCTGGACAAGGCAGGACTTGCCGACTGATGATGGGATTGGGAGACTGAGGATGGGACCCTGCGATTCAGCCAGCTGGCTCCTCTCACCCTGATTCCTTCTGGTTTGTTTTCCCACAGGGTCTTTTCGGAATGATGGTTTGAAAGCTTCTGATGTCCTTCCTATCCTAAAGGAAAAAGTGGCCTTCGTGTCTGGTGAGTATTTGTGGGACTTTCCTTTGTAAAGGACCTAGAGAAGAAGTGTGTGCGCACATGTGTTCAGATTCACTTGTGTGTTAGTGGGGGAGAAGTAGGGGAGGCGAAGTTATGCTTGGGGCAGCTGCTTCCTTTCTGCTGAGGCAGACGGAGAGAGAAAGGAGGGCTCTGGCCCCAGCTGGGCATTCTAAAGGACACCCAGAACCAAAGGGACATTCCCCGAGCTTCCCATCCAACCTCAGTCCCCTGGCCTGGCCCTGTGAGAGTTGCTTCAACTGGAGAATCTGGGCACTTGGCACATTCCCTGAGGTTTTATTTCAGTTCATTTCTGCATGGATCAGGGACAGGAGATTTTTAAAGGAGTTTTTGTTTCCTCCTTTTCTTTCTTTCCTGGCAAAGGGAACTCAAGTGAGGGTTCGTGTTTATATGTTTAGTTTTTGTTTTTTTCTGAATAATGACTTCCAAATATTTATATGACTTCTCTCTCCTATACATCTTGTGCACAAAGACCTCTTAATGTCTCACTCTGGGGTCAGCAATCTGTAGCTGGTGGGCCATCCACCAGTTTTTATAAATAAAGTTTTATTGGTACACAGCAATGTATATTTGTTTATGGAGTGTATTAGTTTTCCATTGATGGTGCAACAAATTTCCATAAGCTTGGTGGCTTAGAACAATAGAAACTTATTATTGCACAGTTCTGGAAGCCAGAAATCAATTTCATGGGGCTGAAATCTAGGGGTCAGCAGGGCTGTGCTTCCAGAGGTTCTAAGAGAAAATTGGTTCCTTTCCACTCCCAGCTTCCAATGGCTGCTGACATTCCTTGGCTTGTGGCTGCATCATTCCCATCTCTAACTCCAGGGTCAAATTGCCTTCTCCTCTTGCATCTGTGTCAAATCTTTCTCTGCCTCTCTCTTTTAAGGATACCTGTGACTACATTTAGGGTCCACCTAGATAATCTAGAATAATCGCCCTATCTCAAGATGGTTAACTTAATCATATTTGCAAAGTCTTTGCCATGATGTATTTGTGGACTATTATTCAACCTACTATAGATAGTGTTAATGGCTGCCTTCTCATTACAACAACAGAGTTGAGTAGCTATTGCAGAGACCATTTGGCCCATTAGCCTGAAATATTTAATATCTGACCCTTCAAGAAAAAGTCTGGTGACCCCTGATATAATTGAAGCCAAAGACTGGCCAGAGCCCCTAAGGCAGTCATTCTCAAACAATAAGGTATGCCACAATCACTCTGGGTGCCTGTTCCAGGGCTCCACTCTAGGCCTCCTGGATCAGAATTTCTGGTAGGGTCTGAGGCAGGGGCTGGGGTAGACAATGTTAGTAGCCAAGATCATATTTTGAGAAACATGCCATGTGCTTATACCTCATGGACCAAAGCTTTATTTCTGGGTGATTTTGGTGATCTACAAGAAGTAGCAGTGCAGTCACAGAGCAAGAGCTATTCCAGTCCTGTAGAGCACAGGTTCATGCCACAGGCACTGTTGGTTTGGCTGTTGGGCGACAGACAAAACAGAGAGAAGAGGAGGTGGGAAGGGGATAAAGGAAAGGGGAAGTTAAGCAGCAGTTGTCTCCCACCTCATTGGAGAAAGGGCGAGAGCCTGATGATTCAGAGTGTAGGTGTGAGAGGTGAGGGCAGGCATGCAATGGGAGTGTGCAGAAGACTTTATAATGACTAAGTGCATTCTATATTATTGTAATTATTGTTAGCAGTAGTAGCAATAGTAATTTATTATTGTCATTGCTGTTAGACGAGAGTGACCTGGCAGCTGCCTCTTCCCATTAGGGACTAGTATATCTTATAAGGTAATGAGCCCCCTGCCACTGAAGATGTTGAAGTACAGGCAGAACAACTCCTTGGCAGGATTATGCAGCAGTGATTTGGGTACGGGGAGAGGCATAGGTGAGCAACCTTTAAAACCTTTAGAAACTTGGATTCCATTTACTTGCTAAGCATATGGGAAGACCTTGTGCAGAAATCCTAGAGGCCATTGAGCAGTGCCAGGCCTCTGATTTCTGCTGATCCCCATAGCCTGGGCTCCCAAGGATGTGGTCCACAGCCCTCTGGGAGCCCAATCTTATCGTTTCTTCCTTCTTTTTATAGTCCTTAGTTAACCTGATGTTCTTCCTGTCCCCTGGATATCCTGCCAATCCTTCCATTTCTCTTGTGCCTGATACTTCTTTCCCTCTGCAGTGCCTTCTCCGTGCCTTCTGCCAGTTTGAGCCTCTCCTCTCCTTCCAGAGTCAGTTCCTACTTTGCCTCCTCCAGGAGACCTTCCTGGATCTAATGTATTCCTCTGAGCATCATCCTATTCCACATCAGTTTGGGGCATATGCATGCACAGTACACTCTGACGTGGAGACCCTTGCTTGATGTTCATGGTTTATTTTTTCCCAAGTAAATTCAGTCAGAGCCCTGGGCGGAGCCCCAGAAAAAAACCTTCTCAGGTGGTAGGGGCTAGTCCTAATGGAGCTCATAGAAGCAATGTGGCCAGGAAGGCAGTCAGGAATGAGGCAGGTAGAAAATTCCCTGAGCAGGACGAAGGGGGCTGGGAGCATAGCTCTCCCCCATTTGCCAATGTAAGCCAAACAGCCTGGGTTCAGCCTTATTCAACTGCACCTGCGCTTGTGGTGCCAGAAACTTCTGGGCTTAGGGAACATTGCCCTTCCATGTCTGGGAAGGACACTGAATATACTGGGAAGATAATGACTGGCTGCATCTAAAAAAACAAAAACAAACGCCAAAACCAAAAAAAAAAAAAACCAAAAAAAAAAAAAAAAAAACCCAACCAACCAACTCTTACATCCTGAGCTTTTAAAACATAAAAGATAAAACACAAAAATAAAACAAAATAAAGAAACCTATAATTAAATAATGCAGTTTAACAGTTGGATTTCTTTCTGAGAAGAAGAAAGCACTGCAAGGAAGGTGATGAGTAGAGAAACAGGCTGTTTGTTAATTGAGCCTGCCCTCCCCTGCTAGTACCCAGCCTTGGCCAGGCGAAAAGAAAACCATGCTGCCATGGGAACGTACATTGGGAATAATCCAGGGCAGCCCAGAAGCTTCTGCATGTGAGCGTGTGCATGTCTGTGTGACAGGATTTGGGGCTGTCCCTCAGTGAGCCTCCATTGTTCCAGCACTGCCCCATTCTGCTGTCATTCACAGCTCACAAGTTCCCCTTGGCCCTCTCTGATATCCTTTGTACTACTTATAAGTCACAGCACCCATTGTCCCTTTTATCCAGCCTTCCCATATAGGGTCCGTTTCACCCTATTGTCTTCATGTGCATACACGCCCACCTTTTGGCCACCTCCTCATGATTCCTCTCTGCCTCCTTATCTCCCACCAATGTGGTTGTCCTCATTGGTTTCCACTGTTCCCAGGGAAACCTTATGTTGCTGTGGCACAATCTTTTGTACCCTGGACCTGCATCTCTCAAAGTGTTTTCCAAGAACAGTTCCACAGGATGATCCTCTACAAAGAAAATGGGGTTCTATTCTCAAAGAAGTTTGGGAAATGCTGGACATCGTAGCTCTCCTTCTTGGAGAATTACAATGTCCACTAAAGTACATTAACATTTTAAGGCTCTGGAAAGTCCTGCAGTAAAGAACTTTCTTTTTTTTTTTTTAATCTGGCATTTTCCAAACCATAGAATAACCTCGTTCCCTAAAAATTTATGTGTCTGTGATGTATATTCATTAACATCTTGCAGGTCTATTGTTATATTGACTTTATCGGGGGTCCTTATACTTCATCTCTGCTTATTGTCCTCTGTAATTTCAGCATCTATGTCAATTATTGATCAAATCCTAGAGCTTCATTGCTGCTCAGCCTCGTTGGTACCAAAGTCCTCCACCTACCTACCGTGATTATGCACGTCCAAGATCTTGACCCTTGATATGTCTATCTGTGGTTTTAGTCCCTTATTTTGACCCTTTCTGATATCCTCTTGTCATTTGGGAGAGGATGGATATGAGAGGAACAAAATCAACACCTTTCCCTCTTTTCTGGGATGTCATCATCCAACAGGACATCTCCCACCCTTGCTGGGCATACCCCATTTATATGGTGCATTAGCTCCATTCTGCCTTCACTCAGTATCTGGCACAGATACTGTAGCCAAAGCTTTCAACAGAGCTTTCGCTGTGCCCTAGTACCCTGTCAGCAACCCTGAAGCTCATGTCCTACCCAGTCCTACTGTCATTCTTGAGAGAAGATCTCCAGTGATGGTTTCATTTCCCTCTCCTCAGTACCCAAAGCCTACCCTGACCCTGGACTGATTCTTGTCTACTGTTCTACCCAAAGAACCATGTCCCTCAGGCAGACTGAACTCCTCCCTCTCCACCAAAGAACCATGTCCCTCGCGCAGGCTGAACTCCTCCCTCTCCACCACCTATCTCCATTTCCTCCTCCAAAGAACCGTGTCCCTCAGGCAGGCTGAACTCCTCCCTCTCCACCACCTATCTCCATTTCCTCCTCCAAAGAACCGTGTCCCTCAGGCAGGCTGAACTCCTCCCTCTCCACCGAAGAACCATGTCCCTCGCGCAGGCTGAACTCCTCCCTCTCCACCACCTATCTCCATTTCCTCCTCCAAAGAACCATGTCCCTGGGGCAGGCTGGACTCTTCCCTCTCCACCACCTATCTCCATTTTCTCCTCCAAAGAACCATGTCCCTCAGGCAGACTGAACTCCTCCCTCTCCACCACCTATCTCCATTTCCTCCTCCAAAGAACCGTGTCCCTCAGACAGGCTGAACTCCTCCCTCTCCACCACCTATCTCCATTTCCTCCTCTCTCAGAGTTCAACAGCCTGCCTCAAAGAGGGGGACAGCCCTGTCTGCTGTGGACTGGACCCTCCCCTTGTGCCTTCCCTGGGGCCTTGCTCCATTGTTGTCCCTACCCTTCCCAGCATAAAGATTCTCTTCCTCTAGGCTCATTCCTCTCCTTTTTTTCTATAATCTTCAAAGGTCTCTTTCTTTCTGAACACCACATGGCTTGATCCTGCTGCCTCCTCTTGACTCCTGATCTACACTTCTGGATGTGGGGAATTAGAATTCCCCAGGCTTTCTCTTCTCACCCCTCCTTCCTTGCCATCTGAACCCTCCAATCTTCCTATTCACTATTTATGATACGATTTTAAAGCTTATTCATTAATGGACACTATGCTTAGGAAGTGGAACCAAGTCTCTCAGGAGTGTCAGACAGGAAAAAAAAAAAGCAGAAACTTGGTTCTGTTTCCTAAGCATAGTGTCCATTAGTGAATGCGCTTTGAAATCACATAGTAAATAGTGAATAGGAAGTTTGGAAAGTGGAGGAAAGAAAAAGTGACTATCTTCCAGCCATCTAAAAACCTCCCCAGCCATGATCCTGAATCTCATGTCTCCAAGGCCAGCCCTGGCTCCAGTTTGGGAGGGACAGTATCAGCCAGCCCTCCAAGCCACCCTTTGCCAGTCAGAGCTGTGGTTCCTTATGGTTCCAAGACTCTACTTGTAAAATGCCCAAGGAAGGTCAGGAAAAAACCAACAGCTATGGTAAAACAAGCAAACAAACCAACTGCCAGAGTGAAAATGCTTGGGGTGAGGTCAAGGATAGAGGAGAAGGTTGAGAGTGTTGGAGTACCTCCCAGCTTTTGGAAAACCTTCTATTTAATTTTTTCGCTTCCTTTTCCTCATGTGGAAGGCAATGGAGAGATGGGGACCATTTCCAAGGCAGATGAGACAAGGGTGGTTATCACTTCAAAGAACCAGGGCTAGTGGTATGAAATGTCCAACTTTGAGTTAATCTGTATGAATCTTCCCTGAGTTGGGGTGCTGGGCAGTGGTGGTGGTGCAGAAACACTTTTTCATCAGGGCTGGATCTCACAGTGGCCTTGATCTTGTGTAATCCTTTTCTCTCTGCAGCCTCCTTACTTCCTCCTCAAGGGTATTCTGGATTGATTTTTTGTCAAGCGTCCCCTCTATCTGTGTGCCTTCTGGACTCCTTAACCAGAAGGAAACCTTATTCATGAACTCACACTTGGGCGGGATCCCTGGGAGACTCTGCCCTCTGGGTAAGAGATCCTGTTTTCCAGTATTGGTGAGGTTTGCACCTCTCCACTCTCTTTCATTAGATCCCTTTGTGGTCCTACTCTGGGGTCTATCTGGTGGCCACCTGAGATGTGGTGTGAGGAGTCTGTGATCATGACACAGTGGTTTTTTTTGTGTAATGGCCAGTGCCCTGTAAGGTCATAGTTACCCTTAGCTTTTTTCCTATCTAACGCCCCTGAGAAACTTGGTTCCACTTCCTAAGCATAGTGTCCATTAATGAATACATTTTAAAATCATATAATAAATAGTGAATAGGGTATTTGGAAAGTAGAGGAACGAAAAAGCAATGATCCAAAATCCTGGCCTTCTAATAGCAACACCAATTGTCATTTTGGTATACTCCTTCCAGTTATTTTAAATGTGATGTTTAGAAAACACTTGTAATCTTAGTATGTACATATGCATTTGCAGTGATTAAGACCTTGAGCATTCTGATTTCTGATAAGATTCATGTGCTCCTCTAGCAGGAGTGACAGGTGGCACCTCAGGCAGACAGGCAGGGGTGGTTTTTTGGCTGTGTAGAAAATACTTAATGTTTTTTCTATGAATCTAAGAACCTTCCAGTAATGCTATCCTGGGATGGATGCTTTGAGGTCTGCTTACCATAGTAGTCAGCTAATGACAAGCACTCCCACCTCACAGAGGTCTATAAAGAGAAGTAAATTAGAGGTTAAATTTCCAAAGAACATAGCACTTTCCACCAGCTTGTTTTCTCAGTAAGAACAGTTATCACCACTTCATATCATCTCACATTTGTTGAGAGCTTTACTTTTCCAAGTACATCCCCATGTGCCAACTCATCAGTTCTTGCAACAACCCTGTAATGTGCACAGTACTGTTTTCATCTGCCTTCTACAGATGAGGCACCGGGGAAGCCAAAAGACTTGCCCACAGTCATACGTGCTACCTGCATCTCGACCCCCTGGCCTTGTCCTGAACAGTGACCAGATTTCTCTGGATCCCCTATTTCTGTCTGATCACCCAGCACTCAGACAGATTTCTTTTTCCTCTGTGGCTTTCCTTTCTGACTGGTTTTCTTAAATACTCTTCCCTTCCTCCTCCTTGCAGGGGGTCGTGATAAGCGAGGCGGACCCATCCTGACCTTCCCTGCTCGCAGCAATCATGACAGAATAAGACAGGAAGACCTGCGGAAACTAGTGACGTATTTGGCCAGCGTGCCAAGGTAAGGGGAAGGGGAATGGCCTGCAGGGGAGCGGGAGGGAAGCTGGGCTGATGCCAGTTTTGGAAGGAGCCTCCTTCCAAACTGGAAGATTTTTTTGAAATCCTTCAAAAATCTCTGCCAGGGACCCTAGTGGTTTCTGCCCTTCCAGTGGATTCTAACTGTTCCTGGAACACCATTGTCCATTGTCTGTCTCATTCCCATTGTTACTGCTGGGATTCATGTGAATGGGGTGGGAGCTGGAAGTGGCAACTCTGGACACTCAATTCTGTATCACTCAGCTAGAGGAGGCACTCAACTTGATTTAGGTCATGCATTTTCAGTGGCAGTGGTACTGCCCCCAAAGAGAGTGAAAATTGGTTGTTGGGGATAGCAAAATATTTATTTCCATGTATTAAACACAGGTATATATACTCTACCAATGTACAGTATATGTGTGGTATTAAATTTTCACTGGGTAGGGTGATTAGGGGAAAAAGATCTAAAAAGGCTTCTTCAGGTCCTAGGATGATCATTTTAAAAAGTGTGAGAAACACTGGTCTAGATAGCACTGGCCACAAGGTGGGTGTGGGAGACATGCCAAGGACATAGTTTATGTGTTTTGAGAAGGGAGAGACGAGACCTTTACTTGATCAGAGAACCACAAGATGTGAGAGTTGGGAGAGCCCTGAGGAGCAATCTAGGCAGATACGTGTCATGTCCTGCTTAGGGAAAGGGGCTGGCAGAGGATGTGTGTGGCTCACAAGGCTCAGTGGGAGAGCTTGGTCTAGAACTCAACCCTCCTGAGGCCAGCCCCCGTGCTCTCTCGCCATCTTTGTTCTTGAGCAGCGACAGCACTGCTGACTGTCTCTTAGTGGGGCCAAAACCTGTGACATGTTTGTTGTGGCACATAAGAAATGGTTCCTTGGGCTTTCAAAACCTTCATCTTGTCTCTGTGCATTTTATAGAAGAATTAGTGAATTACAGGGAGGAGCTATAGATCCAGCTTTGCCTTTGCTGGAAGACCTGGGATAATTTTTGAATGTGTTATTAAGTTCTTGAAGCAGATGTCGAGTGAGGCAGGTACTGCATCTCAGAGAGCTAAAGAAGAGATGAATGTAAAGGGATGCTTGGGAGGTGATGGGCAGGTAGTAAAGGGGATTTTAAGAGCAGTCATCCCCTACTTGGAAGGATGTTGAATGGAATGGTGAGCCCTGAAGAACTTCAGACAGAAGACTGTGAACAAATAGATGCTGAATAGTGTCGGTTTTTTTTTTTTTTTTCTTTATGATATCCACTGGGAACAGAAAAAAGATGAAAGGTCTTAAGTTCCAGTAAAAGGGATTCGGGTCATATCTGAAGAAGATCTTATAAACTTTGAGTGCATGAGACAATGAATGTAAGGATGAAAGATTTTTTTTTCTGGGGGTCATTGTAAAGAAGAAATACTCTTATCTGTCTCAGAAGCAAGGAGGTAGACTAAATAACTCATGATTGATATAGGTAATTTAGCAATTTAGCTAAGCAGATTTTTAAAGCACTTTTCCTAAGTATGTGACCAACAGGCATAAAACCAGGAATTTTCTGAAGCAATTTACAATAGAAGTTTTCACAGGGACCCGTGATGAACTCTCAGTTCTTTTAAAGACAGAAGAAATTGGGATCCCAGAATATATAAAGGGTACATTTTTCTTTCCTGCATGTTCATCACATAGCTGCAACTAATTCATGCTCATCTTTTCTTTAGAATAAAGAGGGAAAGAGTTGGAAGAATACTTTTCTTTATTCTGACTTGTTAAGCAAAGAGTGGGACAAAACAGACTGGAAGTAATTTAAAAAGAAAAGATTTCCGCTGGGGTGAAGGGGAACAAAACCCAAGAGGGGCTGAGAGGAAGGCCATGAAAAAGGTGGAATAATACATTATCACTGAAGGAACACACAAGATGCAGGCTCTCTGCTTCTCAGAGGGTGGTCACATCATTGCATTCTGCGCTCCTGAGAATCGGAAGGCTCTTCACAGGGCAGGCAAGAGTCCTGTTGCCAGTGGGAAGAACTGTTCTGTGATGCCTGAATCTCTGCCTCCTGAGGGACCTGCATTCATGAAGAGTGTAAGCGCCCAGCAGGCCACAGAGTTCGCCTAGTCATGCCCACCAGTCACTTCCTAATTCTGTTGGCCACATGTCACACATAATGGCTACTGGATGGAACAGGATTGTTCTAAAGACAGTGAAGTTTGGGGTAGGAAAACTGAATAACTTAGCAGGTCAGATTATATTTGCCACTTTCTTCTGTGTAGCCATGGCTTTGGAAGAGAAAGAGAACAATGAAAATTAACTGTTAGACTCAGTAGATGATACTGGTGAGAAGAAATTATTTATCTGGGTCAGATTCAGGATGCTAAAAAGACAGGCTCTTGTTAGAAGTGGATTGTTACATGCTGGTGTGATCAAGCCTGTAGGTGACATTTGATCATTTGATGCTTTTTTTTTTTTTTTTTGAGACTGAGTCTCACTCTATCACCCAGGCTGGAGTACAGTGGTGCAATCTTGGCTCACTGCAACCTCTGCCTCCCAGGATTAAGTGATTCTAGTGCCTTGGCCTGCCAAGTATCTGGGATTACAGGTGCCCGCCACCACAACTGGCTAATTTTTGTATTTTTAGTAGAGACAAGGTTTCACCGTGTTGGTCAGGCTGGCCTCGAACTCCTGACCTCAAGTGATCTACCCACCTCAGCCTCCCAAAGTGCTGGGATTACAGGCATGAGCTACCACTCCCGACGAACATTTGCTACTTATTTATTCATGCATTTATTCATTATGTAGTCAACAAGTATTTAGAGCTTCTCTATGCCAGGTAGATTGAGGATTTGCGGTGAGCAGGAACACACATTTTGAGAAATTTAGGGGAAACCTGGGTATTTCCCTACCCAGTGCCAAACCAGTAATAGTAAAAGGCAGCCCAAGATGGGAGTGCATTGGTAGCATAGGAGATGAACCAGCCAACAGAAAACAAACAAATAAGGACAAGTGAGTGGTGAAAGAGGGTCCTGGAATTTAAGGAACCAGCAAACTTAATGACCATTTAGGGGACCATTTTAGAACAGATGATTAAGCAGATAGTGTTGATAATTTAGAAATGAGTAGGAAGAAATAGTCCCACTCTCCTCTCTGTAGGCCAGGCCATATCTGAACCACTGCATTCAACTCTGTAACATTCATCTGGCCAGCTTCATTTTAAGAACTACATAGATCAGTTAGAGTACTGTCAAGGAAGCAGCACATTAAGGCACCCACAATCCATGTCTCCACAGTTGAAGGAATGAGGGATGTTTGCTGGCAGGCATGAAGATGAAGGAAAAAAAAAACACGCAATTCCTAACTTCAGGAGAGCTGCCCCAGAAGTGAGGGAACAGGCACGGCCTCTGTTGCATTAATGGGTAGACATTAGAATCAGGGGAAAGAACCTGCCCACATGGAAGCTGTCTAGCAATAATGCTGCTGCCTCTGGAGAAAGCGAACTTCCTGTTGCTGAAGACCAGATGACCCTCTGTTGGGGATGCTGTAGAAGAAGTTCCTCTACTGGGTTGGAGGTGGGCTTAGATAACTTCTAAGAATCTTTCCTGCCTTGAATTCTAGGTTTCTGTGATATTGGAAAAAAACAATACGTCATAAAATCCAGGGCCTCAGAACAGAGTCTTACCACCCCCACCAATATGCATCTAAGTACTCTCAGACTTCCTAAGTAAGTTAAGGTCTGGGATTTCACTTAACATTTTGTCTATACCTTAAATTCTAAGAGAACTTCTTTTTAGTCCCCTTGGACTCTGGGTGGAAATTTTGGGGCATTACCCAGGACCAAGGATCCTGTTGGGGTGTAACAGCTTGGATCAGTCCTGACTTATTCATTCAGCATCCATCTTGGCCTGAGATGAGTCCCTTCATTTTAACTTCTCTGTCTTGCTCCTGATGAGTTTGGGCATCTATCTCCTAGGTCACTCAGGTTTTCCATCATCTTATTCTGAGGAGTCATAGGTAATAGGGTGGGAAGAAACCTTAAAAGTCTTCTAATTCAACTTTTCAATACCTCCATCCACTCAGTTCAACAAATATTTACTGAGTGTCTACTATGAGACAAGTTCTGGATGATTCCTATCATCATGAGGTCTCATGTTATCTTTACTGTCATCTACCTACACTTATCTATCATTTTTTTGTCCTGGTCTGCTATCTGCTTACAGTTACTTGTATGTGAAAGGAGTGGAAAGAAAATACTCAGATATAATCAGCTGATGGATGTCCCTAGAAATTGAGAGACAGGATAGAGACAGGATAGAAAATCCAGCCTGAATTATAAATCATGCTGCTATGAAGACACATGTATGTGTCTTTATATGTTGGATGTTTACTGCGGCACTATTCACAACAGCAAAGACTTGGAACCAACCCAAATGTCCATCAGTGATAGACTGGATTAAGAAAATGTGGCACATATACACCATGGAAGGCTATGCAGCCATAAAAAAGGATGGGTTCGTGTCCTTTGTAGGTACATGGTTGAAGCCAGAAACCATCATTCTGAGCAAACTATTGCAAGGACAGAAAACCAAACACCGCATGTTCTCACTCATAGGTGGGAATTGAACAAGAGGAACACTTGGACACAGAGTGGGGAGCATCACACGCTGGGGCCTGTCATGGGGTAGGGGGAGTGGGGAGGGATAGCATTAGGAGATATACCTAATGTAAACGATGAGTTAACGGGTGCAGCACACCAACATGGCACATGTATACCTATGTAACAAACCTGCACGTTGTGCACATGTACCCTAGAACTTAAAGCATAATAATAAAAAAAAGAAAATAAAACAAAAGGAAAATCCAGTCTGAGAGTAAACAACTGTCCAGGCCTAGCCCACAGTGTGGATAATCTACCCACTGTGATTATTGGGAGTTGACGAAATGCTTGAAATAGGAATTTTTAAGTACTACATCTAGTAAGGAAATCCTGGGTTACTTTTATTGCATTGAATTCCTCTTCATCATCACTGTTAGCCTGCTTTGTCACGACCTTCTTTCTGTGACTCCTTAGGGCACCAGTTGGTGTATCTGACACTTAATCTGCTCTTAGCAGTGCCACTGAGATACTGAGTGTTCTGCCAAGGAATGCGGTTATCATATTGGTGAGGAAAGATGACAAGAAATTAGGATGAGTTATTCTGCATTGTCAATCAGATCAAGGTGCCTTTACTTGTGGCTTATTATTTGATAACATATGCTCTTGTTCTACAGATTTCAGCAAAAGATAAGTTGGGCTTACGGCCTGCACTGTCTTTGTGCAGCATCCCCAGAAAATAGGCGTTAAGCAGAGAGAACTAGGAAGACAGTTGAAAGAAGAGGGGTAAAAACTGCAAGGGTTTCCTCTCTCTATTTTCTGCATGAGAGAGTCTGAACTATCCAAACTACTGTCATCAAACATGTTCTGTTGTAAGGGCCTATTGAGATGTGTTGTTGGCACCTTGCTCTTTATCTGGGATCATCAATAAAAGGAGGATGTGGGGAGGAAAGGGAGGGATTGGGTGATGGAAGGGCCAGATAATAGGACCAGTGAGAACATTTAGGTCACATTGTTTACATTTCCCTAAAACTTATACCTTTTAAAGATCATTGTTAATTTCTTTATCTATTTTAAATTTAAACCCTATGTATAAACAGTTTGTAATTTCTATGTGTAAACAAGATACTTTTTACACACATTTCCAGCAATACCAGTTAGGTGTCCCTATTGTTGTCTGTGTGTAACCCCAGCCCTGAAGAGCAAATAGCTTTCTACCATAAAGCCACAGTAGTAACTGCAATTGTTAGTAATAACCTTCCTTAGAGTCATATCAGCTTTTGCAGCAAAGGATGAAGAGGCATCTTAGTCTAGATGGAAGATGCTGAGCTTCGGATCCCAGCTTTACCTTTCTGCAGCCGGGAAACATATGGCCCCTCAACCTGGGTAATTTGGGAAGACTTTAATGAAGAGACAGTTTGTAAGGCTGTGGGCAGGGAACAGGGAAACCAGCAAGGTTTGGATCCCTCAGGCATTGCAGGCCTGGAAACAGCACGGAGGGGAAACATAACCACTTCTAAGAGAGAGGAGAGCTTTGTGAGAGGCTGCCTGACAGGAACTGTGGCCTTCAGTGGAAGATGCCACCAACTCATGGTGACTCCATGACAGGGAGCAGGGGAATTGGTCCCTTGACCCCACTCTCTTCCCGTTGTCTCATCTCCTGTCATCGTTGGCTGAATGTACTGAGAAGGCAGATGACAGGGGAGCCCATTGATGTAGTCTATGTAGGTCAGCTTCCCAGGGCACTGGGGAGTGGAGAGAAGATACAGAATGGATTCAAGGTGCAAATGGAAGATATTTGGCACAGAGGGAGACTTTGAGCGTGCTATTCACCATTTCTGAGTTTAATATTATAATTTTTATTTTGGGAAAAGAATGTCTATCTCATAAAGGTGTTGTGAGGAATTATCTAGCAGTCTCTCTCTAGCACCCAGATGCTCGTAATTGTTAGTCTTTCCCCTAGAGGAGGTCAGTAATAGTAATAATGATAATAATAGCAACAAAAAATATGTGAACATACATAGATAGCACTGTTTGCTACATATGAGGGACTAGATGCAGTGTATATGGTTATGAAGGTTATGAAGCACAATAATATAGCGAGCACTTGAGAGCCTACCCTCCAATTTGAGAAGCAGAACATCACCTCTATCCTCAGTGCTGCCTAGGGCTCCTCCCCATTCTGACTCCCTTACTTCCCCCCAAAGTAACACTACCCTGGGTTTTATGTTTATCCTTCTTTTGCTTTTTGGGAGGTAGAGTTCAGCACATGTTTTCATAAACAATATATTATTTAGTTTTCTTGTTTTTGAGCTTTATAAGAATGGTATTGTACATTATGTAGTTTTCCATGACTAGCATTTTTGAACTATTGTGATATGCAACAACATGATGAATCTTTAAACATAATTTAGAGTGAAAAAGAACCTAAGGTTTTGACTCTGAGAACTCCAAACCAAATTATTAATAGATTAATGCAATGCTAAAGTATCTCTTGAGAAGTTTCTCTTAGTTAACTGAAATAAGGAAAATTAATAATGATTACTTTTCTCAGTACTTTAGAATAAATATCATAATTTATATCAATATTGAAGAAAAAGTAAAATTCTTTTCAATTTATTAATTATTGGTATTAAGTAAGACATATTAAGTAAGATAAAGTATATACAGTCCTTACATAGTGCCAGGCACACAGTAGATTCCACAAACATTAGTTTGCATCTCTTTCTATCGTCTGGGGAAGTCTGGCATGTGCACAGTTGTGGGGTAGCACCCTGAGTTAAGTGATGAAATAGAGGGTTGAACCCAGTGCTCTGGCCTCCCAGTATGTGGAACATATAGCATCACTGTTGACTGGGAGTGGGGAGACTTCAAAAGGGACGTGAGCAGCATTCAGAAGCCCTGAGAGAATTTTGCTAAAAGCACAGAGGGGTAGGAGTGGGCCAGGCAGAGGGAAGGTCTCAGAGGAACGCTGGGGGTGGGCAAAGGAGGTGAAGGGGTGTCAGGTTAAGTTCCGGAAACTCAAGATGTAGAAACACATAGTCTTTTGTGAGAATGGCAGAAGATAGGGCAGAGAGGCATATAGAATTCCATGGGTCCAGTTCAAAAAGTTTTACTAATAGGCAATAAAAAAGCCATCGAAGAGCTTTTCAGCAGGAGAATGACAATTAAAATTGCATTTTAGAAGATTCACTCTGGCAACTGAGTGGAAGATGGAATGGAAGAGAAGGCTAGGAAATGGGGAAACAGTTGCAATAATGTGGGTTAAAGATAGTAATAATAACAACTAGCATTTATTAATCAATTCTAGGCATTGTCATAAGTATTTTACATGCATTAACTTAATTCTCACAACACTGAGATGGGAATTATCATTATTCCCTTTAACATATGAGGAAACTAAGACTCAGAGAGATGAAGTACTTGCCTACTGGCACACAGCCAGTATGATCTGGAGCCAGATGGTCTAGCATCAGAGCCTAAGCTTTTATCCAGTGAAGAGATGAGGAGGCCAAAGTGAAGGAAGTGGCAGTGGTGGCAGAGTGAGAGGACTGATTTGGGGAGAATAAGAAGGTGAACTCTGAAGGATGGGCTAAGACTGGATTTGGAACAGAGGGACAATGAAAGAGGGCGGTAGGAAAGGGATCTAACAATGGTGGGCAGAGACCACTATGCTTCAAACTTGCTTTCCTGAAGCTTCTCTTTGGAACCTAAGTGTGAAAGTTGCTGCAGGTGAGAATACAGGTAGCAATTGCCTCAGTCTTGGGCTTCTGCTGGCCAAGGCAACCATGGTGGCTGTGGATTTGCAGGACAACAGGGGTGGTGAGGGTGGTGGTGGGGGGTCCTTTACAGTTCCTCCCCCAGGTGTTTGTGTTCAGTTTTAGATGAGTTAACTCTCATTTATGCTCATCTGTGGGTGATAGTCAACCATGATTTAGTTACCAAATTGTACCAAGAGATGTAGGGAGAAAACAAAAGCACTTAAGACCATAGAAACTATTTAAAGAGATTAATAAAAGACTATCAGTAGCAGGGACCCCGAACTTAATGCCTACATTGGTGGGGTAGTCTCTATCATATTCTAGCGATGATCATCTTGTTCATTTTCCTTGAGTGTGAGATGTTTCCTTCACCCACCTGCCTGTCTGTTTCTATATTGGCATTGCTGTGGTGTCAGAAGTACAATTCTGGAATTAGTACTCAGTTAATGTGCATTCTGAGGCTCCTTCATTTCCATGGCCATGCCACCATTGTAGGACTTGGCAGGTCTGTGGGGCCTGCACAGTCCATGTGGGGCTAAGGGGCTACGGGGGCTCAGGGACAGGTTGTTGGGAGTGGGGAAGAGCTGGCTATCATGCTTCAAATGCAGAGAGACACATTTGTGATTCCCTGGAGAACAATAACTGGAGCAATCAGAGGCGGAAACCACTTGGTCATGAAGTAACTATGAGAGGCAACCCTGGTTATTCCAGGAACCAGTAAGTGCCTTTAGCGATAAATCAAGGACCCACCCAGCACTGGACAAAAGAATTCCTAATAAGTGAGGGTGGTGAGTCTCCTTCACATGCATATTCCATGTGTACTCTCAGAAGGGACTTTGGGCATCAGCATTATCTTGGTGGGAGTGGAATGATAACAGAGAAAGAATGGGCTCCAGGGAAAATGCTGACACCTGGAAATTATGCAGGGTATTCCAGCCGAGGAAGAATAAACCCCAGAATCCCCCTCTCTGGGAGGTGAAATGTGCATGCTTGCTAAAAATTTTCTTATTTTTAAAACAGGTATAAAGATATTAACAAACAATGGTAGTGAGGATTTGATGAGATAACACGTGTGAAGTACATAGCCCATTATTTAGCTCACAGAAGGGGCTGACAACCAGTGGCAGTTGCTTTTCCTTCCCTTGCTTGAAAGTAGGGACCTTGTTTTGTTACTTGTCCTTTATTGTCCCTAGCACTGCTTTTTCAAAGTTAGGGTTAGGGTTATGCTTAAGTTTAGGATTAGAGCCAGTAGTGATAGCAGTTACAGCCATAGGTCAGTAACACTTCGCTTCTAATACATAATGAGTGAATATATGTGCCTAACAGTGTGACAAAGTTTTGGCCTGTATTTTTAAATTAGAAGGATATTTCTTTTACTGGAGAAAATAAGTGCAGAAAAAATATTTTAAGAGTTTTTTAAAGCTCTTATAACTGTACCACCTAGAGATAATAACAATATATTGACATATTTCCTTCCTATCTTTTTTAAGAGCTTTGTTTTTTTGAGACGGAGTTTCACTCTTGTCACCCAGGCTGGAGTGCAATGGAGTGATCTCGGCTCACTGCAACCTCCGCCTCCTTGGTTCAAGCGATCCTCTTGCCTCAGCCTCACAAGTAGCTGGGATTACAAGTGCCCACCACACATCCAGCTAATTTTTGTATTTTTAGTAGAGATGGGGTTTCACCATGTTGGGCAGGCTGGTCTGGAACTCCTGACCTCAAGTGATCCACCCACCTCAGCCTCCCAAAGTGCTAGGATTACAAGTGTGAGCCACCACGCCTGGCCTAGAGCTTTTTAAAAACAGAATTGAATTATATTGTTTCTTCAGTTTTGCTGCTTGCTTTATTCCAGTTAGCATTATACTATAGAAATATTTTCATAACATTAGAAACTTTTCATGTGTAATAGTGTATCTTGGGATGCATTATATTTAATTAACCCTATCACTAGACATCTAAGTTGTTTCCAAAAGTTCAGTGTTGTAAGTAACCCTCAGTAAAAATCTTTTTATATAAACCTTTGTCTGTATCTTAAGTGGCTTCTTCGAGATAGATCTGTAGCAATCATGGGCTTCTTTTTAGTTTTTACATATATAATTTATATTTTTTTTGCTTTTTAAAAATTGATACATAATGTACATATTTATAGGGTGCATATGATATTTTGATAGATGTAACAATGTGTGGTGATCAAGTCAGAGTCATTGAGATTTCCACCATCTCAGAAATTTATCATTTTTTTTTGTTGGAAACATTCCAAATCTTCTCTCATATCTATTTTGAAATATATTATAAATTATTGTTAACTAGAGTCACTCTACTGTGCTATCAAACACTAGATCTTATTCCTTCTATAGAACTGTATTTTTGTACCCATTAATCACCCTCTTTTATTCTTTCTCCTGTCTCTTCCCAGCCTCTGGTAATCATCATTGTATTTACTACCTCTGTGAGTTGTTTTTTTCTAGCTCCCACATATGAGTGAGAACATGCAATATTTGCCTTTCTGTACCTGGCTTACTTCACTGAACATAATGTCCTTCAGTTCCATCTATGTTGCTGCAAATGATAAGATTTCATTCTTTTTGTGGCTGAAGAGTACTCCGTTGTGTATTTATATCACATTTTCTTTATCCATTCATCTGTTGATGGACACTAAGACTGATTCCATGTCTTGGCTATTGTGAATAATGCTGCAATAAACATGGGAATGCAGGTATCTTTTTGATACACAGATTTCCTTTCTTTTGGCTACATACCCAGCAGTGGGATTGCTGGATCATATGGTAATTTTATATTTATTTTTTTGAGAAACCTCTGTACTGTTTTCCGTAGTTGCTGTACTAACTTACATTCCCACCAACAGTGTATGATTGTTCCCTTTTCTCTGCATCCTCCTTAGCATCTGTTATTTTCTGTTTTTGTTTTTGTTTTTGTTTTGTTTTGTTTTAATATAATAGCCATTCTAACTGAGGTGAGACGATATCTTATTGTGGTTTTGATTTGCATTTCACTGATGATTAGTGATGTTGAGTATTTTTTCATGTACCTGTTGGCCATTTTGTATGTCTTCTTTTGAGAAATGTCTATTTGGATCTTTTGCCCATGTTTTAATCAGATTACTTATTTTATGAACCTTTTTTTTAAAGCTGGTGGGGCAAATCACCAAATTTATTTCCAAATTTATCAATTTATACTCCCAATATGACTTGCAATATTTGTCTTTCTGTGCTTGGCTTATTTCACTTAATATAATGTCCTTCAGTTCCATCCATGGTCATGCAAATGACAATATCTCATTCTTTGTATTGGCTGACTAGTACTCCATTATGATTACCTTTCTTTTGGCCATATACCTAGACATGGGATTGCTGGATCATATGGTAGTTTTATTTTTACTTTTTGAGAAACCTCCATACTGTTTTCCAATGAGATTTCCTATTCTTTGCATTTCCCTAAATTTATTTGCTCACCATTGCCCAGGCACCATTGTGCAAACATTCTTATTACCGTCATCATTGACCCTAACTTAGGGCCGTATATTATGTACCTAAACCTTATCCTGACTTTGGAAAGACTAGAGGGATTGGTCACAGCGCCTGCTCTGTGGGGTCTCCCAGGCAAGGATTCCTTTTACTTTCCTAAACTAATATGGCCCCTTAACAGGGAGCATACATTAAAATTAGGATCTGATATGAAATCTAAAAAGGGCTTGCTTGTTTTTTTGCCCTTGGTGATTTTTTAGTTTTGTCTCTGGATGTGTTTCAGCTCCTTGGCTGGTCGTGTAGTCAGTTCTGGCATGGCTTAAAGTGGTTAACCTCTTTTGTGTTTATCGGAACTGGTGTCTTTATCTGCCTTTTAGGAAAAAGGCCTTTTAGGAGTTTGCCTCTGGGCAGCAATGTTGAATGAGCCTGGAAAGCCTAGGTGTGGTCATTTAATTTCTCTTTTAGGCTACTGTAGTCTATGGCTCACCAAGAGCAGGCTGATTAGGAAGCTGAAGTGTCTGGTGTCACCTTGATTAGGTCAACTTCAATGTCAGGTGAAATGAGAGCCAATGCATTCAGGTGTTTCTGGAGTTTGTGGTAGGTAATCAGGATGAGTTAAATTTAGCTGGGATTCATTTGGCTGGAATATTGAAAATAAGAGAGTTCCCTGAATATAGATGCAGGAGAGACAGCCTAGCATCGGGTAAAAATGATGTGTTTTTTAGTTACTGGGATCCAGGTTGGGGCTGTTTGTCTTTCCCCCATTACATATCATTTTCACTATGTTTTCTATTTCTCTCTTTACTTATCATTGGTTAAGTCTGATTATGTGCCCTTCACTGATGTTTGGGGTTGAGTATGTTTTCAGGCATATATTTGATACTGATACTCTATGTTATGACACTTCAGTTTTGTAGAGACTGCCTTTATTGTACACTCTTCTGGCAGCTTAGGTGTGCTGCCACCAAGTGGTAGAGTACCTGAGCTCAGCTGCCCAAGAAGACACAGATGGGTTTCGTCAGAGGCTCCAGTGGTTCTATTCTGGTTGTCTCCTCATTAAATCTGGGATTTTCCAAGCTTTACCGTTTAAAATTTTATTGAAACACTGAAATTTAAGCAACCAATAAGCAAGGATTACTCTTCCTCAACTACAAGTGAGTTTGATACAATCTTTCTCAAAGAACTGTAGTAAATGATAGATAAAATACTGTTTGTGAACATGGTTCACCTGCTATGTAATAATTGCCAGTTGAAACTGGGAATTTTATAATAATGCTATTTTGGGGAAATAAATGGTGTGGTGTTTCTATAATTCTTTTTTAAATAAAATCAAATTAAAAAAAAAAAAAACTAAATCACTAACAAAAAACCTTCCTGTTGGGTTTGCCTTCATCTTTGGTCGACTTGAAGTTGCAGTGCCCCAAGCAAACTTATCTCTTGGAGCTCCCAGTGTCCCCCTGACCTTTTTCATCAGCCACAAACATTGACGATAAAACATAGAAGATAATTTGTCTTTTCAGACCTTCCTTTCCAGACAACATTTTCTTTCTCTCAACATGGAAGATTGAGTACAAGAAAAACAACACTATCTAGGGTTTTGTTGCAGATAATTTAACTCAGATGTAGGCACTCATCAGTTGCGGAAGATTTCTGTACCAGTTTGCCACTGTCACTTGTATTTAAAAAAAAGTTTCCCCCTCGCCTTCTCTACCCCATCTCATCTCTTCTTAGATTGCTTTAGAAAAAAAGATTTATTCAGAATTTCATTCTCAAAAGTCCAGCATTACCTAAACAAAACAAGTGATTTGAACGACATTTAAACATTTTTGAATCTAGGAAACTCATATAGTGGGGGTGAGTCCCATCCCTTCTACGAGATCTGCCTGTCCTGAGAGAAACCACACAGCTTTCTCTCCGAGAGGTGGTGAACCTCTTGCAGGTCGGAATGGTTAGTTTCTTTTCTTGCCCCTGAGGATGCAGAGCACCACCTTGCAAACTGGCTGAATTCAATTAGACTGGAGGCTCCCCAAGGAAAAAGGAGAGGGCTTCACCCCCCCATACTCCTTAGGGCCAATGCCAGGATCTCTCTTTCAGACATGGAGTACCTGAGGCCAGACTGAGGTTTCCTTCGGGAGGTCCTTTTTCCTCAGTCGGGGGCTGTGGCCACAGGGGGTGCCCAGGCCAGAGGTGGGTGGACTGGCACTGTGGCAGAGAGCGGGGCAGAGCCTTCTGCCAGGGGACGGAGCATGGAGGTACCTGTGAGGGAACAAGCAGTGGACTCAGTCTCACCAAGGAGGTATATTCTTGTTCCTAAATTAAGCAAATATGACAGCCAGCCCCATTTCTCCTGGAACTTAGATGGGAGCACTTTGTCAGCCATGGTGACTCAGCAAGGACAAATGTTTTTCTGGATAATTTACTGACGTAATTCAAGCATGTGTCCTGATGGCCCTGGCCCCTGTTTCCTTTTCTCTCAGAGCCTCCTTCCTCTCTGCATTCCCTATTTGTTCTAGGTCAAGTGAGGACCAGCCTCGGTTTTGAGAACTACTAAAAAACTCTAAAATAAGTACATTTTTCTCCCTTGCATCTCCCAGACTGTTCTGTCCTGAGCTGGAATTTTATCTGTTTCCATCGCTAGTAATGCATGTGCCAGGTTTTGGCCTGGTGCCTGAGACAAGGTCTGAACCTTGTCCTGTGATGCACTCCACCCTGGTTCCCTATACAGGAAGGGAATGTCCTGGATCTCCAGACCATAAGCTGTTTTCATTTGCAGGAAATTCAGGCTTCACCCTCATTGGCTGAAGAGAAGCTCCCTGTTTTGGACTTGGAGGAAGGCAAGACCATTCCTCACCCTCTTGCAGCTCTGATTATGACGGAGTGCTCCACTGGGAAGATTGCACATTGGTCCAGATTTAATTCTGTGGATACACAAAACAATTGTTTAGTTCTTACATACACACCAACTCAGAGGGAATGGTCAAATGATCTTTTGGCTGAATTTGCAGATTGATGGGGTGCGGAATAGGGGAGGGACGCAGTTCTTGCCTTCAGGATGTTTGTGATCTGGTTAAGGTTTCAGGATCCACAGGAAAAGACAAAAACTGAAAGCTTCCAAGGCAGCAACCACAAAAGCATGTCAGTTAAATGGACGTAATCAGACATAATTTACTGGTGGTAAAAATCTGACCTGGATTGTAAAGGAAATAGATGAATTGGAATTCTAGAGCTTAAAGGCAGGAAGAAGCTGTAGAGGTCTGCGAGGCCAACTCTTTCTTTTAAAAAGAGTAGAATGCTGTCCAGAGGGGTCCAGTCATGGGCCCAGGGTCCTCCAGCTGGCCAGGCTACCAGTCCTGAGCTTGCTGCAACCATACATACACTGCCCCCTAACACAGACCCTGCCTGTGGGACAGCAGAGTCCCCAGAGCAGCATGCACAGGGTAAGGGCCTCTATGAATTCATATGTGGAGGGATTCTTCCACCCTATATGTGAGCTTCCTGAGCCTCTGAGCTAGTTATGCATGGGGGCAGCCTAATTTATTCTGATTTGGAGCAAAGACCTGGAGCCCTTGGTCCTCCCTGTTCCATTTCAAGATCCAAACATGCATGCCTCCACCTCCCACAGGGCTCCCCCGACTCCAGCTCTTTGACCTCCCTTGTAATTCCCAGGTTCCCACTAGTGTCTGAGCCATCACAGGGTTTTTCCTCCATATAAACCATGGGGATCTCATCAGTCCCGTCTGCCAGGCCAACCCTGGCTGGGTGTCAGAGGGAAGGCAGGCTAGCTAGAGGGTAACAGCCGCCTGCCCTGCAGGAAATAGAGCTCCTGCACTGGTTGGTAAAATCCAGTGGGCATGGCCTGGGGGGGTGGCTTTGTGTGGGGTGTTGCATTGTGTTTTGGTAGGGATGGTTGTGCATGTGTCTGTGTACTGCAGGCAAAGCGCACTGGGCTTTCAAGAACGTGACTGCTACTTAAGGAGAAAGAGGAGGAGGGAAGGAGAGAGGGTGTGCGCAAGCCACAGCAAGGGCTGTTTCCTGGAGGAAACATGTGGTTTATTAACGAGGATTCCACCTAGCCTGCCAGGAAACCAGAGCCCAGCTGGAGAGTGAGTGGGGGTTCCTGTGAGAGGGCAGGGAGGGGGGGTGGCAAGAGAATGAGGAGTGGTGATGGCACGGTAGTAGGCCAAGCCTAGGAGAGTTGCTGCTCTGTCTCCTGGCCAGGTCGGGGGCAGCACCCCAGTGGGAGGCAGCCCATGGCTGCACTGTTGCCATTTCTCTTGAGTCCCCTCAGCTCTATTCTCTTACTCCACATTTTAGAAAGGCTCCCTGGGTCTTACGGTGGGGTGGCTGAGGCACTGTGCTTAGACAGGTCACAGTCTTTGTTGCTCACGGATATATGTGCTATGATCATGATGATATATTTTTTTAAAAGTTAAAAGATGAATTGTTTTTCATATAGCCTGACTATGGGGGAGTGGAGGGCGGGGAAGAAGGAGAGGGTAGAGAAGGCCAGAGGAGAGTGACCCTGGGGTTTGTCTGAGGAGGGCTGCGGAAAATGGGAGGGCTGTGTGGGTTTTGGTTTCCAGTTCTTTCTTTCCCTGTAGTGCTTTGGTTTCCATTTCATTTCTGCTGCATGTTCTGAATGACCCAGAAGGAAGGGATGAACAGCTCTGTGAGGGAGGGTAGGAAATAGGGCAGGAAGCTGCTGTCCTGAAATGGATGTCAGTTTCCATCCCACTCCCATCTGAACCCACCCCTTTGCCACCTTCTCTCCCTAGCCAGCTAGACCAGACTTCTAGGAGCAATGATTCTTGTGCTTTCACAGTTTTCATGTCTTCTCTTGGCTAAGAGTAGCTCCTTCCAAACAAACACTGTGCCCCCAAGCCACTCTGATTCAGAAAGTGGGTCTCTTCCTTTGGTGAACAGGAGTTGTGTTTCAGAGCCTGTAAGGCTGTAAAATGATCTTACTGATTGACAAACACATCAGGGTTTATGCAGCTGCCTCATGCTGGTCCCTCCAAGGTGTATATCCTTTGGAAGACTGCATGCATTTGCCCGATACTGCTGTCACCCCCACCATTCCTAGAGCTCTCTTGAGCTCCCTTCAGCTGTGGCATGCTCTTTTGACTATTTGCAGCATGGCATGGCAAGTCTTTGCCTTTTTTTTTTTTTTTTTTGAGACAGGGTCTGCCTCTGTTGCCCAGGCTGGAGTGCAGTAGTGCAATTTGGCTTACTGCAACCTCAACCTTCTGGGCTCAAGCTATCCTCCCACCTCAGCCTCCGTAGTAGCTGGGACTACAGGCATGCGCCACCTTGCCTGGCTAATTTTGGTATTTTTTTGTAAAGACACAGTTCCGCCATCTTGCCCAGGCTGGTCTCCAACTCCTGAGTTCAAGCAATTCACCTGTCTCAGCCTTCCAAAGTGCTGGGATTACAGGCGTGAGCCACTGTCTTTGTTCTGTATGAGAAGACTTGATTTTTAGAATATTTTGTTTAAAGGCAGCATTGAAGACAAGTTGGGATGTGGATGCAGAGATCCTGCTGAGTGATTTTAGGCCTCTGGACCTGTCACTTTATAGCTATACCTGCGAATGTTGGGTGTGACTTTGGGACCTGAGTCAGTGCTTTTGAATACTTTACCGCGCCCTGCCTGGAAGAGAAAAAGAGAAACTGCCACATCCCTGTTCCAGGTGTTTGCAGTGAGAGGTCTTTTTGTTTTTGTTTTAGTTTGTTTTTTAATAGTGTTATTTGTGTAGAATTAGGTAGCAGACTTTAAAAAGGTGGAAACTGTCAACCTTCCTTATTTGGTCTCCAATTAGGGTTTCCCTGGGACTCTGATGGGCAAGAGTTGGGTTTGCTTCTGGCACACTTGAGGGTGAGGAACTGACAAGGAGTAGTTCCTAGACCTAGAAATAGGCAAACAAATCTCTACAACTTCACCTTCATGGTACTTAACCATGGCTGCACATTAGAATCACCAGGGGGAACTTTTAAAAATGATGGAGTCCAGCCCCAGACCAGTTAATCATAATCTCCTCACTTTGTAGACCTGGAGTAAGGCAATTGGCAATTAGATGCCTGGTCCAAATGGCTAAGATATCCAGCCGACTGTGTGACCTAAAGCAAGTCACTTCCCGCCTCTGAAACTTGCTACCCTCCGCTCTAACAGGAGGAGCTAGCAGAATAAGCATGAATGTTTCCTCAAGATCAAGTGTTCTGTGCATCTGTGAGGCAAGATAGCATGGTCGTTTTATGCACAGACACTAAGTCAAACCACTTTATAGAGGAGGAATTGAAACTTAGATTTCGGATAAGATACTGCCTTTGCACCACCCCACTGCCCCCACTAGCCCTGGCATCACAAATCAGATGTGCAGAGGCAAAAGATGTGTTGTTAAATGGGTAGAAAAGACACTAACTCTTTGGAATAACAACCTGGGAAAGAGGCCAGAGGGTGACTTCCAGTACAAACAATAACAAAAACCTCTGGATGAATTAACGTAGATCCTGAGGCGGTCTTTTGGCAGTTGGATTACAGCTTGACAGAAAGCCAGCTGGTGGAGAACAGTCGCCCATAACCCAGCAGAGAGAGCGCATGACCAGCACAGGGAGCCCCATCACCTCTCTCCTGCCCTCTGGATACCCAGCCATCCAGGAGGCCTCCCCATTGTAAAGGACCAGTTTGAGAACTGTCTGTGGGAACAAACATTCATTCAAAACCCATTCCCAGAGAGCCGCTTATTCTCTATAAGACACTGTTTCCTCTAATATTCTTTTTACTACTTCGGATTATACCAATTAGAGAACTTAAAGCAGGTGCTAATGTGTCTTTAACACTTTTCTTTAACACCTGCTGATTTCTGGTGTTTCAGAAAGTAGTTGTGGCTTGGGGCAATCAGCAGAAGTGCTGAGGCAGTTAGAATAGCCCTGAGGAGCAGAAAGCAGCTTAACACAGATCAAGTAAGGAGCAAAAGTTTGAATAAAGTCTAGATCCCACAGCCAGAGACTCTCCACATGTCTGAATGGCTTGAGAATTCCAGCACAAATGGGTCAGGAGAATCATTTTCTCTACAGAACTCCAGGAACCTTTCTTTCTCCTCAAATTCGGAAGAACTCAGTTTATGTAATGATTTAGGGTAGACATGGGTGCAGCACAGTTCTGGGAGAAAGTGTGAAGTGGATACTTATTTGGGGCTACTTTTTCTTCCTCCCTTTTCTGATTTCTGTCTGCTCATGGTGAATGGTCTGCAGGTACTAAAGGCTGCCCAGGCATCCTGGATAAGACTCCTCTTTATCATTCCTCCAAGTCATCCTGCACTGTCAGCCCTGTAGGACCAAAGATGTGCTATGGCAGGGCCAGTGCCACCCTCATTAAATGAGGAACTCTTAGCTTGCCTTGTCCTTCTTCTCTGTCAGCCACTCCTCAGTGACCAGGCTAGCTCTCTACCCATGTTCAATTTGTCACCTTCCCTGGACATCCTAGTGAATAGGTCTTATTTGAAGGTTAATTGTGCTCCATCACAACCCAAGCACTAGGGATTCCTGGTCCTCACACTAGGATTCTAACATCTTCACACTGCTGATATCCTGAAACACACACCCAGGCCAATGGAACCGGCCCCCAGCAGCACACACTAAGGAGGTAAACAGAAATCCTCGTCTTCCTGGCTGGCCTGCTGGAGACCCACAACATGTGGGTCTCTGCTTCACCACCTGCCATCAGAATGGATCAATGTGATCTTTATTCCAGCAGCTGTTTTAAGTGGGAATCTGCCAGACATTCATAGAAATGGGGTAGATCTCAGGTGGTAACACATGAGTGGGGGCAAACAGGGTCAGGGCATTTCCCTGCTGCCAGAGCACAGTGGAAACCATGAGGAGGATGGTCCTTATTCCTGAGTTAGGGGTTTTAGTACTCACACAGGATACCCTGGGCCTCCAAGCCAGATTATTTGATGTTTGCTTCTTCATGGGAGAACTTTTCTTCCTGTCACTTCCAGAGTTCTCATGGTTTTATAAAAGACCTGGAGTAAGGCAGTTGACAACTAGATGCCTGGTCCAAATGGCTAAGATATCCAGCAGACTGTGTGACCTAGAGCAAGTCACTTCCCAGCTCTGAAACTTGCTACCCTCAGTTCTGACAGGAGGAGCTAGCAAGAAGAAGCATGAATGTTTCTTCAAGATCAAGTGTTCTATGCATCTGTGAGGCAAGAAAGCATGGTAGTTTTATGCACAGATACTGGAGTCAAACAAACCAAGATTCAAATCCTGATTTTACCCCTTCCTGGTGACTGTAACTTCTCTGAGGCTCAGTTTTCTTAACAATAGGGCAGGATAATAAATAGCAGCTTCTTATGAGTTTCATGTGAGGAATTAATAAGATACTGTATACAAATGTTAACATAGAGCCTCATGTGTTCAGTAAGTTAGCTTTTACCACTAATATATGAATATGTCTCATTTTTACCAAAAAAAGTTGCCCCAAATTTCAGTAGTTTGGCTCTCATTGTATATGTGTATTCGGCTGGAGGATTTGAGGTCCTCACAATTTAGAGGGCTAGCCCAGATGTGGCTGCTGGTCTCCTGCTTCCTTACTGAAATTCATGATTTCTGCCTCCTCCCTGGCTGCGGTGGAGGAGCAGCCAGCATCCAGGCTCTTTGACTCCTCAGGGCCTTTGCACAGGCTGTTTCCTCTATCTGAAGTATTTTATTTTATTTTATTTTATTTTTGAGATGGAGTTTTGTTCTTGTCACCCAGGCTGGAGTGCAGTGGTGCCATCTCGGCTCACTGCAACCTCTGCCTCCCAGGTTCAAGCGATTCTCCTGCCTCAGCCTACCTAGGGATTACAGGCGCTTGCCACCACACCCAGCTAATTTTGTATTTTTAGTAGAGACAGGGTTTCACTATGTTGACCAGGTTGGTCTTGAACTCCTGACCTCAAGTGATCTGCCCATCTCAGCCTCACCAAGTGCTGGGATTAAAGGCATGAGCCACCATGCCCAGCCTCTAGTATTTTTTTAGTGTTCTCTTAACGAATTATTTCTTGTGGTTTCAGTCTTTGCTCCTCATGTGGGCTGTCCTGAGATGTTCTTAAGACTTATCATAACTTGCATTTCTTCTCTTTATCTAGCATTGTCTTAAGTCCACCTCTCCTTCTAGAATGAAACTTTCATGTTTCTGTCTTGTCCACATTTATATATCCCGGTGCCTAGTACTGGGCCAGCCACAAAGTAAATGCTCAATAAATGTATGTTGGATGAATAAATTAATGAACTAATAGATAATATTGTACATTTATGTGACACTATATTATTTATGAAGCACCTTCATAATGAGGTTCTCCTTTTGAAGCCATATGAATCTCTGTAAGGCTACAGAAATTGGTCAACCAGAGCCTGGCTGTAGATACCCTGCAATAGCCATGACAGTTGCCATGTGGGAAAGCACAGGGTCATGGCAATACACAGGAAGGTCCCCTTATCCCAGTGGGGATGGAGCAGGGTGGGGAGGGCATGTATCTGTAAGAGAAGACTTCTTGGAAGAAGAGGCTTGTGAGGCTTGTGAATGTAAAAATGTGAGTAGAAATTATCCAAGCCAAGATAGGGTTGGCGTGGGCAAGCACAAAGACGTAGAGGCATGAGAGGGCAAACTGAATATAAAATTGAAACTAATAAATGCATTAAGAGAGGCATGGATAATATGTTATCTGTTTTAGCGAGGAGGAGATTGCTCTGACAGAGGAAGATCAGGCAATAAGATAGAAGAAAGATCAGGAAAGAATAGAAGGTAGCATTTGAATTCAACCCTGTGGTCAGATGATAATGGGCTGTATGCAGGGTGGTTCACTCATGTGGCCAGGAGAGAATCCAGAGAGACATTCTGGGATTTGCTCAGGCAGGGACCTGGAAAGAAGTCCAGGGAGAAGAGATTGGAAGACAAGATGGGAGAAAGTGGCATTTTTCTCCCTAAGGCCAGACTGTAATGTAGGGCAAAGCTTGGCCTGGGGTTGTCATTGACAGGTGCCCAGCCCTGCTGTCTGGGTCCAGAGAGACCTGTGGCTTGAGGCACTGGTACCCTCATTGCCCCCTGCCCCTCAAGTGGAGGTAATTGAGTCTCCTAAAGTGTGAAACAGGGCTGGGATAATAGTAGCAACCAAGACAGAGAAGGTAAATTCAAAGGCCGACAAACTGGTTGTATAAGTTTGTAAATAAGCTGGGAGTGGCTTGAAGAGTGGTTTTAAGCCTTCTCCAAAGATGTGTAAAAACTTTACAAACAACAACAACTGTGCCTAATAAAACCACTTTTGGGGATTGGCTTCAATAGTGGGCTGCTAAATTGTGATCTCTGCTAGGCTACCATAAGTGAAAATGGCCAGTTGTGACACGCCTATTCATTCATTCCTCACACACCCACCCACCTACCCACAGAGACCCTCTACACCTGGATTCATCAGACCTGGAGCCAGCCAAGTGGGTCAGGAGACGACTCTATGGGCATCAGATGTGGGCAGGACCTAACATCCACCTAGAGAGACACCCAGGCCTTGCCCAGAGGTTTGAGATGTGGCTGCCAGGTCAGGTATATGACAAGAAGCAGAAACCTTGCAGTGATTTCACGGCAACTTAGAGAGGGGAGCCAGGGAAAGGAAATCTTCAGCAGGTGTCTGAGCACAGGCAGCAACACTGGGAAGGGAAACTGCCAAGCTCTTCAGGGAAAGCCTCATTAGGCCAAGAGGAGGAGCCCAGTGTTTGCAAAAAGAACCAGACATTTACACCAATGGCAGAAATCCTTCCAAGCCTATTCTTGCAATAAATGACTCCATGCCTGAGGGCATGGAGAGAGAAACTAACATTTTCAGCAGGCTTCTGTATGGTGTAGCTGTTGTTCACCTTGCAAATGTTGTTCTGACTTACTTCATTGTTGCTCTGATATATTTGTGTGTTACCTACTGTTTATTAAATGCATATCATAATATCTGATTTAGACAAAGCGAGTTTTTATCATTAAACTCTCAAAAACCACACCTAAGAGTGCCTAACTGTTGTCCTTGGATCACTATGGGGAGAATCCTGAGCTTTATCCCAGACCAACATTCATCAGAATATCTGGAAGGCTTCCCCCAAATCAGCATTTTTAAACAAGTGTCCTAGGTGATAAGGAAAGTCACTAAAGTTTGAGAAGCATTGGCATAAAGTGGTGAAAGTGCTTTTCTGAGATAGCACAGGCTTACTGAGTGAAAACAGCCCCAGTGACATTTAATGAACAAAAGAGTAAATGGTCTAGAACTGAGTACAAGAAACAGCTGATCAATCATCCAGTCATTCAGTATACATTTATGACTTCTGGGCCCAAGAGCCCTGGAGTCTATGAAACAGAACACAGCTCAGTTTGAAGGGACTGTAATTTATCACAAAGGGTGAGAACCTGGCCAAGGGGGCCTCGGGGGACCCATGCCCCAGATGGGAAACTATAGGGCAGGGTGGGCACAGGGGAGACAGGGCAGTGCCTGCCTTCTCCCTCTCAAGTAGCAGGTGTGGGAACAGGAAGGGGGTCACCCACTGTTCTTTCCCCTCCTGAGGGGATTTAAAAATCTGCTTTAAAAAATATTTTTAAATAAAAAATAAGTATATAAAAGTCTGCTTCTCCAAACTCCACCCTCCTATGCCCCCATCCTCACCATACACCATACACACAAACTTTCTGCCCTTGAAAGTTTGATCTGGGCTAATAAATACCTTTTAAGAGGTAAATCACCTAAAGGGAAAAAGCAGGCTACCTGTTCGTTATGTTCCACTGTAAACGGGTCTGCTGAAACTGCTGTCATTTGAGCACGGGGAATGAGAGAAGAGGTCTGGGAGTGTGAGCCTTGGGGAAGAGGGCAGGCTGGGGAGCAGCTGCAGGAGTTGGGTTGGCCAGAGAGCACCATGCAGACTCTGGCCACTGCTGGGGTCAGGGAGACAGCGTCAGGGGGTGGAAGTGCACCACAAGCAGCCTCTGATATCTGTGGCACTTCCTGCTAATCATTACAGAGATTAACCAGCAAGACTGCTTCCTTACTCCAGCATTAATTCTGGCCCCAGCACCTCACTGAAATTTCCCTGACTCATGGGACCGTGGCCTCCTAGTTGCTAAATACAATAGTTCTGCTCTAAGTGAATGACCATTCTCTGCAGCATTTGACACTGTTGTTCCTCCTTGCAATCCTCTCCTCCCTTATTTCTTTGATGTCATTCCTCTCCTGGTTCTCTCTAACCTCTCTTCATTTTTTCCTCAGGGTCATCTACTTCCTTCTCCCATCTCTTAAACACTGATATTCCTGCCAGTTCTATCCTTGACCCAGAAGGTGGTTCTTTTCTTCTTCCTCGGTTTTGTTGGGGGATCTCACCCACTTGTGTGCACATCAGCTACCACCCATTCGGGAATCTATTCATTCAGCAAATGTTATGGAACACCTACTATGTGCCAGGCACTGTGTGACTCCTAAACATTTCCACACCTGGTTTCTCTTTTAACTTCTAGACCATATATCAAATTGCCTTCAGAATTTCATATATGTATGAAATATACAATCGACCCTCTAAATCTGCTGGTTTCACATTGACAGATTCACCCAACCAAAGTTTGAGACCCGCTGATTCAGAGAGGTGACTGTACATATTTTCCATCAAGGTTGGTTGAGTATATGGATTTGGAACCCACAGATATGGAGGGCCAACTGAATACAATTTATATTTACATTATTACTCATAACTGTAATAAAAATAACTGTCTTAGGCTGTGTTTAATATGAAGGAATTTGGATACAAATGATTTATTAAGGGTCTGCTATTCAGGAAAAACTTGGAAGAAAGAAGCAGAGTAAGGAAAGGGGAAAAACCAACTAAGGTTGGTTTCAGGTGAAGTCTAGCTGGAGCCTTCTGGGGAGACTGGGGAGGCAGTGAAAATACATCACACTTCAGAGTTACTCTGCAATGAGGTAAAGGAGCTAGGCTCTGACACACCTCCACCAGAGAGGCACTTGCCAGCCCTGGTGTGGGGATATAACTGCCCAGGTTTCTCTTGGAGAAACATAGCCATCAGCTAAAGCAAGCATTCAGAGATGGTTACAGGCATCAGCTGATAGCTCCAATACTCTTGAAACTGGAGAACAGGCATAGTAGTTAGTAAAGGGATCCTAGGTGGACACCAGTGACATCTCCTATGGCAGCTTAGACTTACATAGAACAGTCTGTGTCTGGCACCATCCTAAGTGATTTATGTCTATTAACCTTTAAGACAACCCTGTGATTATTATTCACATTTTACATTGTGGGAACTGAGGCACGGAGGGGTTCCACAATAAGTAAATGATGGGGCCAGGATTCAGGCCTAGGAAGCTGGTTCTTGTTTTCATACCCTTAACTGCTGCCTCCCCTTCCTCGTTTGCACCAGGCACTGTAGTAGGCACTGAACATTCAACAGTGAAATGCATAAAAACTCCCTGCCCTTACTGAGGTTACTTTCCAGTGAGGGAAGATGGACAGTAAATAAATAAAACATATTATCCAGATGGTAATAAGTGCTAAGGAGAAAAATAAACAGAAGGGGTATAAGGAGTATTGGGTGACAGTTACAGGTTTAAATAGGGTGGTCCATGGAAGACTTTCATGAAGAGTCATTTTAGCAAGGACCCTTCTTCTACTCTTACACACTCCTTTGGGCTGACCCCAATTTACCCTCCTTCTGCACAGCTGGAGGGTAATCAATCCAAATCACCTGATCACATTCCTTCTCTGAATCTTACCCTTCAGTAGTTCCTCGTTGCCTTTAGGACAAATCCACTGCTCCAGCCTTGGCATACGAAGTGCATTCTGATTTGAAGTCTACATCCTCTCCAGTCTCTTCTCTTGCAAGGCCTGATTCTAACATTGTGGTGCCTAAGGCAAGAGTACAAATGGAAGCTCACATACCCTTTGTCTGAATATTTAAAATTAATGTAGCAAGCTAACAAACTGTTAAATAAAACATGTTCTGTCCTTCTACCTTGACAAATATATCTTCACAGCAACCTAGAAGGCCAAATTTAAATTTAGATTTGTTGGACTCCTTTGAGCTCCCAGGCCCAAATGTGGCAGCACAGTAGACCAGCCCCCACTCATGCTCTGCCTGCCTTCTCTCTCCACTCCCCAGCTCAGCCCTACATGGCAGGGGCGCCTCATGCATGCAAGTGAACACCCCAGCTCACACATTTATATTCTAGCCACATCCTTTCAAATAGCAGCCCTTTGTCACCCCTTGGGCCTAGGGGTACACATAATGGTGGTGTTACTTGCCCTTGGGAATTGGACCCTGGAAAGAGATACCCATGGGCCCAGGAAGTAGACTAAGGGTCCTTTGGGCAGAGAGTGTTAGGGTTTCAGATACTAGGAGCTTGACCTACAAGGGGAAGATGGATGTGCAGCGCAGACTCTATGTGGGTGAGTCATCTTGGCTCCCGGGGTGGAGCGGGGTGTGTGCAAAAAGAGGGACAGAACCCAGAATGGGACTCTCCAAGGCACTCAGAGCTGCACTCTCTTGCGTTCAAAGGCCTGAACCAGAGTTAATTGCTTGAACTTTCTCAATATGCCACGCTCTTTTGCTTCTCTGACTTTGTGGTTTTGCACAGACTGCAGAAGGGAGATCACTCACTTAGACTCCTTGCCCTAATTTATCCCATCTCCTCTGAGTCCCCTAACTTAATCCCCTCATCTCTGGCCCCCAACTCCTGTCCCCAAACAAAGACACCCATACATAGTGTCAGTGTGGTGGGGTAGAGTATGATATAGTGACCTGAGCTTGGGTTTTCTTTTTTGTTGTTGTTGTTGTTTTTGAGTAGAGACAGAGTTCTACCATGTTGGCCAGGCTGGTCTCGAACTCCTGACCTCAAGTGATCTGCCCGCCTCAGCCTCCCAAAGTGCTGGGATTATATGCATGAGCCATCGTGCCCAGCCTGAGCTTGGGTTTTCAAGTCAACAGTCCTCATTTTGAATTTTTGCTTAGCCACTTACTAGTTATGTAATCTTAGGCAAATTTTATGCCTCAATTTCATCTTCTCTCACATGGAGATAACCATACCTAGTTTATGAAGTTATTATTAGGATATAATGAAATGATGTATGGCAAATACTGAACTATAGCCCCAGCATAGAATGAGCACGCAGTAAAATAGTTGTTTCCCCTTTCCCAGCTATGCCCCTTACTTGAAACCAAACACACAAAGCACCTTGGAAGATTAGCCTGTTTTTCACAGAAAGATGCCAATTAGATTAGGTCACAGCCCTCAGCTCCTGGGCTTCTTTCTCCATCTCCTGAGTTATTGAGAACCTCCTATAGAATATTAGGACCTAATTTCTACTCTCAGTTTTCAGAAATGATTAGTTAACAGGGCATAACCTGCTACTGACCACCAGCTTTAGATGCAGGGATTGTTGACCTCCAGCTCTCAGTAGCAACACAGAATATTTGTTGTTAGGAACAAAGAATTCTCAGGTCAGCATAAATTGTGGCAACACAGATGGAGTCTGAGGAGCAGGGAAATAACGAAGACAATCATCTCTAAGGAAAGGCAAGACCCACAGTTAACGTTGCTGAACCTGACATAGGTGGGCATGCAACAAATATAAGTCAAGCTACACTAAATGATGTTCAGTGATAAAACCCCTAAATCCCAAAAGAAAGCCTCTAATCCCTAATAGAAAGATGGATAAAAGAGTTGATCAGGTAATTCACAGAAGAAATATTTACAGGCCAAAAAGCTGTAACTAGTAATCAAATAAATGCACATTTAAATATAATACAATGTATTTTTAATAAAACAGGCAAAGGTTTAAAAAATTCAATGACCAGTGCTGGTGAGGATAGAGTAAGGGGGGTACTGTCATACACTGCTGGTGGACTTGTAAGTTGACATACCTTTCTGTAAAGCAATCAAGAGAATGATCAAATAAGTTATGGTATAGGCATAAGATGGACTATCACTAAGTGCAACAGATTGGAAGAAATTTTAGACATGAGAAAAAACTGTGTTACAGTGAAAAGTAGAACAGTACATGGTATGAAAACTATATGCACAGAAAAGGTAGAAAGGATATAGGCCTGGGTGTTATAAAGTCCTACCATTAGCATCTCTTGCATGGGTCTCTGACTACTTTAACTTTTGTGTAGTTATCAGGTGTTTCTCTTATAATGGGAAAGAAATCCTGTAATTTGGAAAAAAGTCACATTGCTTTAAGACAAGAGGATAGAGAAAATTATTTATGGAAAACTTTGGCCACTCATTGTTTCAATAAGTGTCAGGGAAGAAGAGGCAACTCCTTTCCTTTGGGATGCAGGATTTGGGGAGAATACTCATCCTTTCTCTCATGCTGGAGAGAGTCCCCTCTCCTGGGGAATTTTCTGTGTACCAGGGACGCCTAAGTAATCTACCTTGTGCTTGAGACACGCACACAGTCAAGAGCTGTGGTCTCTTAATGAGGCTGTAACAATCTCATCACTGGTTGAAATTTGAGAATAAAGCCCCCTCAAAAGGTTTTAATTTCTTTTTGTGACCTGAATCCTTCTGTGGCCTTACTGCCAGCAGCTGTGAGCAACTGATATGTGGTAGGCACATATGTGGGTCATGTAACGTACATAGTGGTTTAAACAACTGCAGTCTGGGAAATGGGAAATTAAGTGAAAGACCATAAGGAAATACTATGCTGGTATTTATATTTTAAAATATGAAGTAATCAATGTCTATTTTGAATTATAAAATAAACGGATTGGCTTTAAAAAAAATAAGAGAAGACCCCTAACTACTCAAACATAGACTTCCAAACTGAGATGTTATAACTATTCTGACCTTCATTTTTTTTCTTCCTATTCTCAGGAGTTATAGTCAAAGTTCAAGTGTTTAAACTTTGCTGCTAACTTATATAATAACATCTTGATTTATTTAGCCTGCTGATGTCTTGGTTTTCAAGATGGTCACTGTCACTTCATCTTGCCTTGATTTCAAGAGTTACTCCTCCCTCATCCTCCCTTAACATCCTGATACATGCATTTCACACTGTGACTCTTACAATGGAAATACATGAAACAACTGGTCTGCATCTTCCGTTGCAGTCAGTTCCACTCTGGGCTCTTTCTGAGTGATCAGCATGACTCAGCAACCTGATTTTTTAAGTTGACATACATTTTAAACCACAAAGCTGGGCATGGTGGCGCAAGGCTGTAGTCCCAGCTACCTGGAAGACTGCGGCAGAGGGATCATTTGAAGCCAGGAGTTTTGAGACTATAGTGCACTGTGATTGTGCCTGGGAATAGCCACTGCAATCCAGCCAGTGCACATAGCGAGACCCTGACTCTTAAAAAAAGTGAAAAATAATAATAAGCTAAAAGTAGTACATCTTAAATACAATGGTGGTAAAGTCATGTTATTAATACTTTGTGTACCATCTCTCATCAACTGGCAGAATCAACCTAGAGCCCTTTTTTGAAAAAGTATTCTTTGGCCCAGTTTGGGCTCAGTGGTAAGATGTACTAGTGTCTGTCACTGATGTAGGCACAGGGCAGAACAACACTCCTGTCAAGGACTTTCCATCTCAGAGTTAAGAGGCAACAGGGTCTCTGTCTTTAGAGAACTGGAATATCAATGGGGAAAACATGATTCATTTTAGGAACAAGAAAGTGAGACAAAAATTAAAATGAAAATAAAATACAATTGTGAATATCCAAATTGTAAACATCCCAACAAGTGCAGTTGACTACAGGTTGGGTAGCTCCTATCCAAAATGCTTGGGACCAGAAGTGTTTTGGACTTCAGATTTTTTTTTTTTTTTTTTGGAATGTTTGCATTCTGCTTGCCGGGTGAGTATCACTAATCTGAAAATCCAAACTCTGAAATGCTGCAACGATCATTTCCTTTGAGCATCATGCTGACCCTCTTAAAGTTTCAAGTTTTGGAGCACTTCAGATTTTGGATTTTCAGATTAGGGATACTCAGCTTGCAAAAGGAAGGCCTAGTTATTTGCCAAATGCTGGGAGAAGGCAGAATGCCAGGACCATTGGTCAAATGTAGAAAGGATTTTTCTGAGGCATACAGTTTGAGTTGGGTTTGAAGGTGGCCAAGAGACCTGACATGAAGTTGGAAGAGTGATTCTGGTCAAAGGGAGTGCAGGTTTCCGGGTGCTTTTTGACTGTGTACTCCAAAGTCTCAGCTACCCAGAGTGACCATACTGACCTTTGACCTCCCCACAGTGAGGACGTGTGCAAACGTGGCTTCACTGTCATCATCGACATGCGGGGCTCCAAGTGGGACCTCATCAAGCCCCTCCTCAAAACGCTGCAGGAAGCCTTTCCAGCTGAGATCCATGTGGCCCTCATCATTAAACCTGACAACTTCTGGCAGAAACAGAAGACCAACTTTGGCAGCTCTAAATTCATCTTTGAGGTGAGCCAGATTTCTCTCTCTTAGCATCTTCTTTCCCTTCCCCTTCTGCCATCCACACATTCCTCACTTCCTCTTCTCCATCTACCATACAGTATGTGACACCTCAAGGGCTGAGATTTCAGGATTCCTTGGCCACCATGGCCTTACCAGTTAGAGTATGGGGAGGAACAACAGGCTCACAAGATTGTCCCAAATGCACACCTTCATTACACAGTCTTATTTACTGTTGTTGGTTGTGTAATTGGGACAACTATTTCTGGAGGCAACTTTGCAATTTGTATCAAAAACCTTAGGAAGAGTTTATGTCCTTTGATGTAGCAATTCTTTTTTTATTGCTGTATCATAGTTGTACATATTTTTGGGTACATGTGACATTTTGATGCCTGTATACAACGTGTAATGCTCAAATCAGAGTAAATGGGATATCCATCACCTCAAACATTTATTTCTTTGTGCTAGAAATGTTACAATTCTTCTCTTCTAGCTTTTGAAATATATCATAAATGATTGTTAACTACAATTCCTCTACTGTGCTATTGAATACTAGAACTTATTCCTTCTATTTAACTGTATTTCTGTATCTAGTAACTAATTTAGGAAAATATTCTTTTTTTTTTTGAGATAGAATCTCACTCTGTTATCCAGGCTAGAGTACAGTGGCATGATCTCAGCTCACTGCAGCCTCTGCCTCCTGGGTTCAAGTGATTCTCCTGCCTCAGCCTCCTGAGTAGCTGAGATTACAGGCACCTGCCACCATGCCTGGTTAAATTTTGTATTTTTAGTAGAGATGGGGTTTCACCATGTTGACCTGGCTGGTCTCGAACTCCTTACCTCAGGTGATCTGCCCACCTCAGCCTCCCAAAGTGCTGGGATTACAGGCATGAGCCACTGTGCCCAGCCTGTTTTAAGAAAATATTCTTTTTTTTTTTTTTTTTTGAGACAGAGTCTCACTCTGTTGCCCAGGCTGGAGTGCAGTGGCCGGATCTCAGCTCACTGCAAGCTCTGCCTCCCGGGTTTACGCCATTCTCCTGCCTCAGCCTCCCGAGTAGCTGGGACTACAGGCGCCCACCACCTCGCCCGGCTAGTTTTTTGTATTTTTTAGTAGAGAGGGGGTTTCACCTTGTTAGCCAGGATAGTCTCGATCTCCTGACCTCGTGATCCACCCGTCTCAGCCTCCCAAAGTGCTGGGATTACAGGCTTAGAAAATATTCTTAATACAAAATTTCAACAAACAAGAAGGTAAAAAGCCAGGTAAAATTGCAAACAAGAAATGTCTACAAGAATGTTCATCACAGCTCATATGTTCCTATACAATAGTATATATACACATGTGCATAAATATTTATACATATATAGTACATATACATACACATATATAGGTTGTGTCCTTGCTAGACATTAATGTTGGTGACATTAATACACAAATACTGGCTGGGTGTGGTGATTCATGCCTGTACTGTAATCCCAGCACTTTGGAAGGCTGAGGAGGGCGGATCACTTGATGTCAGGAGTTCGAGACCAGCCTGGCCAACATGGCAAAGCCCCGTCTCTACTAAAAATACAAAAATTAGCCGGGTGTGGTGGAGTGCACCTGTAATCCAAGCTACTCAAAGAGGCTGAGGCAGGAGAATCTCTTGAACCCGGGAGGCGGAGGTTGCAGTGAGCTGAGATTGCACCATGGCACTCCAGCCTGGGTGACAGAGCGAAACTCCTCAAAAACAAAAACAAAAAAAACCAAAACAAAAAACCCAAATACTATGAAGCCATGAAAAACCATATTTAGAAAAAGTAGTATTAAAATATTTATTGTTTACTAAAATGCAGGTGATAAAACAATATGGATAGTATAATCTGAGATTTGTTTTTAAAGTGTATGTATGGAAAAGAAAACTGAGATTGAAGATGTTAGTGATGGTTTATTCTAGGTGATGGGACAATGGGGTGGTTTTTATTTACTTCATATATTTTTATTTTTTCAAGGATGATGTATTACTTTCATAATCAAGGAAAACATGTTTTCAAACTAAATTTTCTAGAGGCTATATGTTTCCCCTGAGAATTTTAAATGACAATACATCAGATTAAATCAATGATTTAAGTGTCTGTGTTCCAGCCAAATTTGAACTGTTCCCTTCCTCGGAATTCTAGTCCTCATTTGCAAGGGGATGAGCTTTTAAATGTGTGTGTGTTGAAAACGCAGAGCTGCTTTTAATCTTTCAGCAGCTTCCCATTCCAGACTTTTGCGCCCTGGGGGCCAGGAGCGCCTGTGTGTGGTGTCAAATAGGCTGTGATTTGAGCACAATGACCTGACCCTTGATGCAGGCGATTCTCACTCTGTGTAAACAACACAAGAAATTTGGCTTGGTATAAAAACAGTGACCTATTATAGTCTCCCAGCATCCCTCGGGAACAGTAGGAGTCCTGTAGGGAAATGCTTTTTATATTTTGGCTTGTTTATACAGAGGTGGTGACAACAAGCCTATAAATGTATAAGCTGAAGAGACTGAAAAGAATCTTTTCAGTAAGTCTTGATACTTACGCTTCAGCATTGCTGGCCTGCATGTCCCATCTCTCTGCACCTCTTTCACTCTAAGTTGAGCAGGCTTTGTCTCTGTCTCCTAAATAAGAGGTATAGGAGAGATAGCTGGGGGCCTCCCAATCAAAGGAATATTTATAAGGCAGTATCTTAAAAACAGTGAATTTCATACTTAGTGCAGAGTAGGGTGACAAGTGATACAGAGATGAGAGTATAAGCTTGTTCAACAACAGATACTTATACATAATTGGTAAGTATAATTAAGGAGGACTTCCCGGAAGTGGTAAACTTTGAGCCAAATTTGAAGGAGAAGGTACTTTGGAATAGGGTTTTTCAAGTTTAATGCACACAAATCTCCTGGGGATTTTGAAAGTGCAGATTGTGCTTCAGTAGGTCTGGGGTAAGGCCTAAGATTCTGCATTTCTGACAAGCTCCCATGTGATGCCAATACTGCTGGTCTGAGAGCTATGGTTTGAGTAGCAAGGATGGAGATTAGCAGGAGTTTGCAACTCTAGTTGCACATTAGAATCACCTGAGGGACTCTTAAACCTACTCATGTCCAAGCTCCCATTTAGCCAATTAAATCAGAATTTCTAGGGATGAAGTTTGAGCATTGGTGTTTTTGCACACTCCCCAAAGGATTCTAATGAGCAGTCAAGTTTGACAACCGTTGTTCCAGACCAGCCCTCCTGCCTGTGGCAACTCCTTCCTTCCTCTTAGGAGAGGGGTGGAAAGAGAAGGGACAAAGAGGGAATGCTCAGTAGCAAGACACAGAGATAAATTGCTTTTCAGGTTGAGTAATGATCCAGCCTTCAGGTCATCAGAGTGAGCACTAACAGGGATTGAGCATGTACTCCATGCTGTGCACCCCATGTGCTTTACACACATTGATACGTTTAATCTCTGCAAGCCCCTTAAGGAAGGAATTATTATCTCCATTATTCAGAGGAGGAGACTGAGGCTCTGAGACCTTAATAGCTTGCCCTGGGTCACACAGTTAGTAAGCGTAGGGCTGGGACCCAAACCCAGATATTAATTTGCTAGCCTCTCATTCTTCATGAGAAAGAAGAGAAGCCTAAAACCCTGTCGGATGGAAAAGATGTTTACTAATAAACTAGGTTGGTTGCCTGCATCACCATTTGCTGGAGACACTTTGCTTCCTGGAGACAAACATTCTCCACTCTGCTCTCCAGGAGCTTGTAGGGAACTCACAGAGAAAACCAAGGACCTAGACTCCCCTGTTGCCCATCGCTAGTTCTGTTCACCATACCACAGAAGAGCTGACAGGGAGAGCCTCGGAAAAGATAAGATTATGAAATCTTTGCAGCCCAAGCACTGGCCCACGTTGCTTAATCCAACTATGATGATACCCTGGGTCCACGGGCCTTGGTTTTAAAGCTGTAGAAAACTGTCCCCCAGAAACTAGGTCAGTTTTTCTTCCAGCTTCTGCTTCTAGCATCTGAAACCCTATTGAAGTGAACTTGGGGTCAGGAGGAGGGAAAATGAGGACAGCAGGGACACAAAGGCAGTTCTTCTGGGGTGGTAAATGGGGGGCAGCTGGAGAGGCTCGCTAAAGCAGTCAGCAGTCTGTAGACACTGCTGATCCCAGCTGATCTGTGACTCCTGACCAGTGAGTCCCATGGCTCCCCATCACCCTTTCTGAGGCAGGCTGTGGTCATTATTATGTGGACTTACCTTGTCCTTTTCCCTCATCCTATTTCTGCCCTGTTCTTCCCCCAACATCACTGAGTATCCTTGTCTGTGTCTGCCCCTTCCAGACGAGCATGGTATCTGTGGAGGGCCTCACGAAACTGGTGGACCCCTCCCAGCTGACGGAGGAGTTTGATGGCTCCCTGGACTACAACCACGAGGAGTGGATCGAACTGCGGCTCTCCCTGGAGGAGTTCTTCAACAGCGCCGTGCACCTGCTCTCGCGCCTCGAGGACCTCCAGGAGATGCTAGCCCGGAAGGAGTTTCCCGTGGATGTGGAGGGCTCTCGGCGGCTTATTGATGAGCACACACAGCTCAAGAAAAAGGTGCTGAAGGCCCCTGTGGAGGAGCTGGACCGAGAGGGGCAGCGGCTGCTGCAGTGCATCCGCTGCAGCGACGGCTTCTCAGGACGCAACTGCATCCCGGGCAGTGCTGACTTCCAGAGCCTGGTGCCCAAGATCACCAGCCTCCTGGACAAACTGCACTCTACCCGGCAGCACCTGCACCAGATGTGGCACGTGCGCAAGCTCAAGTTGGACCAGTGCTTTCAGCTGCGGCTCTTTGAGCAGGATGCTGAGAAGGTAGGAAGGGAACAGGCCAAACCTGAGCTGGGATGGGGGTGAGGGAGCAGAGGTTGCTCATCCAACTTTCTGATTAATGATAGTACTTTTCTGGAAAGCTTTAAAACAGTGTGCCTACTAGTTTTAGCTAGTGTAATTTTTTTTTTTTAAGCTCACCCTTATATAGTATTTATTATGTGCCCAGTATTGTTCTAAGCACTTTGTGTAAATTTACTCATTTTAATCCTTTCAAGAGTCCTAAGAGATAGGCGTATTATTATAATCACATTTGATAGATGAAGAAACTGAGAGGTTAAAGAATTCACCAAGCTGGGAAGTGCAGTCTGGCTCCAGGGTCCATGCTTTTACCTACCGTTAGAAGCTGCCCCGAGTGCCTGTAATGAGTTGCTCAAGCCAGCTAAGGAACAAAAACAGTACTGTTAACAGCCACTATAATATTAACTAGTGATTATGGCCCTGCAATGTATTTTACCATTGACAAACCACTTTTCACACAGTCTTATTTAATCTGCATAATCCTTTGATCCTTACGGGTTGAGTGGTGGCATCTCTCTTGACATGCAGGGAAATGGATGTTCTTTGATCTTGGGTCTACAGTGACAGAGCTGACATCTGAATCCAGCATTTTTCTGTTTCCAAGTCCAGGGCTCTTCCTGCTATACCCACTTGTTTCCAGAGGTTTCTCTTTAGCTGCTAAGCACTTTCTTGAGTAAGACACCATTTTTTCCGGCAGTGAATTTTCAAAGCTTTCCCCTTATCAGGGGAAAGTAAGATAAGAGAATGTAAAAAAGGAAAATTGCATATAGTGCCTCTTTGCTGAGGATCCAAGGGTATCTTCCCTAGATTCTCTTTAAGCTAAAGAGAAGAAAGAAGAGTTTACTATTATATGTCCTTTAAGAAGAAGACAGTAGGCTCTCCTCTTGTCAGTTTTCTGGATGTAACTTATATTTAAATGGACAATACTGTTCTTAGGGATGTCATGACATCTCTCAGTAACCTGTGAATTTTACAATGTCTGATGTGATGGTTTTCTGTCTTTTAAGAGCTCATATTGAAAAATGTCTCTAGGTATTTTTAAATGATGAAATCGAGATCTTAAACTCTCTGTATAAGTGTGATCCCAATTTATGTACTAAATATAACTGCAAGAAAATTTACCAGAATGTTAATAGTTTTGCTTCCTTGGGGCAGAATTATGGTTGATTTTAATTTCTCTGTATAATTTTATAAGGCTTTCTAATTTTTTATAACATATAGTAAAAAAAATTAGTATATGCCTTTTTTAATGCATATCACTTTCTATAGCATATCCCTTTTTATATACCTTTTGAATATGATTTAAGCAAACTTTGGGAACTTCTGACCTTTCTTGGGGCTCTTTGCCCAGTGGCCTGGCAGCCTGAGTCTGACCCTGGCCTGGGCTGCTCTGGGAAGGGCAGCTTAGATCTCAGAATTCCTGCATTGCTCACCGAGTGATGAGATGCCAGGGCAGGAGCCAGCTGTTCTGTGAAGCCAGAATCAGGTACTTTGGCTCTATTGCCAGTTTTGGAAAGATCTGGAACATCTCTTTTTTCTTGAGGCCTGTTTTGCTCTGGGGCAGGGAATCTGCTTTGCAGCCTGGCCTGCGTGCCTGTTTCAGTGAGCAAGGGACAGAAAGGGAGGTGGAGGACTTAGGTCTGCCTAGGCATGTTTTAGAGTTTGGAGCACTTCATGGTATCCCTGAGGCTCAAGGACATGGGAAGCCTGCATAGGGCACAGATAGTGCCTGTCTGAAAAACCAAGCAAATAGCATACCATAGCTCCAGAAGTTCCCAGGTCAAGGACACTGCCCTTCTAGGGCCTGCCACGTTCCATTCAACAGGGCAGTAATTGCTGTTACACATAGATTCTCTCAATCCATGCTCCTAAGAATTGTATAGTATATGATAATTACTATTTTACAATTGAAGAAGTGGAAACTCGGAGAGGTGAAGTGGCTGGCCCGAGGTCATACTGTTGGTTAGCCAGGGCCACTGTCTTAGTCTGTCTCCAAAGCCCATCCAAGCTCTTATCCAATAATCCTGTTGTCCCTCTGCTCCCAGAACCTACTTCCTGCTACCACTGAACACCACCTGTTAGCCCCTAAGTCTCCTGGCGCATGCCTGATGGCCCTAGAGAAAAATCCCAAATCCTACCTTTTAATGCTCATTCCATAGCAGGGGCTCTTTCTGTGCCATGGACTCTTTTGGTCTGGTGAAGCATACGGACCCCTTCTCAGGATAACATTTGTAAATGTACAAAAAATATACATAGGCTTGGAAAGCAATTACTTAAACACGGTTATTTGCAGGAACAGAAAACTAAATACCACACGTTCTCACTTATAAGTGGGAGGTAATCATTGGATACTCATGGACTTAAAGACGGCAACATAAAAACTGGGGACTACTAGAGGTGGTAAGGAGAGAGGGGCCTAAGGGTTGAAAAACTAACTATTGGGTACTATACCCATACCTGGGTGATAGGATTATACCCAGGTAATAAACCTGCACAAAATATCCCCTGAATCTAAATTACATGTTAAAAATAAAATAAAGAAATACAGTGATTACATTTTAAAAATAGCAGCATTATATGTACTTTTAAATTAACATGCTAATAAGATCTACTTGAAGTCTAATTTAACTATTATAATCCTGAAGCAGTGATGAACATAAATAAATGATGTTCCAGGACAACAACCCTGATATGATATGAAAATGTGTGTGTTTCTATTATAGTCAAAGATACCGCATTGCTAACACTAATGCAGTTTGTTGACTATGTTCATAATGGAAGAGAATGCTATATTTCAGTTAGTTAGTGAAAATAAAGATATGATTTTTTTCCTATCCAAGTATATGATCCCTGAATTCTGTCCATGAACCCAAGGTTTAGAATGCCTGTTGTGTGATGTGCTCATACCTTAAAAAGGAGTATGGGGGAGTGTGCGAATGTGCACGTGTGTATGTTCATGCATGTGCATGTGAGTAGAGGGGTGGGGAGAGAGGCAGAGAATATTCAAAACAAGGGAACAAAAAGGAGGATGGGACGAGGGCAGCCCAGGAATATTTTGAGGTTGAGTCAGTGGTGAAAATGCCACTCAAGCTTGACCCAGCTGCCACTGAAAATGTGCTGAGTGCTGGACAGGGTAGAAAAACAGTCCTTTTAAGTTGCTTTAAGATTAATTTAAAATATCTGCTCAGAGCTGAGTGCCTCAGCCTTTGACTTATTTGGTGACTTTGGAAGGGGGTGAAGAGCGTGATGGTTTGGAATAAGGGCTGTGAGTGTGGATCCACATCTAAACAAGGGCTTGAGGAAATAGTTACCGTCTGAGCCAAGTCTTAGTCTTCCTTCTGGTGGGAGGCTGGTTGGCGGAGGCCTCTAATTCCAGATCTGGGAAGCTCTTGGCAATCAGAGGAGTCTGGTGATAGTTCAGCCTCTATTTTTGTAAAAGAGGTGGGCACAGTCTCGCCCCTGGCCTTGCAGGGTGACAGCTTGTTCCCAAGGGCTTGAAAATGGGTTGGTGTTCCCCATTTACCAGCTGGCCTTGGGGAGAGAAGCTGCCTCTCACTTCTTCCCCTGACACCTGTGGTGACCCCCCACATTCCCCGTCTTGGAGGTGCTGGGGAGTAGACCATGCTGTCTCCCAATTAAGCCTCTAGGGAGTAGGGCCTCTGTTCCACAGATAATTCATAAAGCAAGTCACTCATTCATTTAATAATCAATGTTGAACAGCTGTCATGAGCCCCCAAAAAGGGGGGTAGGCCAGAAGTTCTCTCTGGAGCAGTTCGCCATCTAATTAAGGAAGTGAGCACATAAGCTCCTGTGTATTCACTTTTTTTTTTTTAATTTTTAAAAGCAGGTTTATTGAGGTATAATTGATAAATAATAAGTGGCACATATTTAACATATATGATCTGCTAAGTTTGGACATGCGTATACACCTGTAAAACCATCAAGGTAATAGACGTAGCCATACCTCCAAAAGTTTTTTTGTTTCCCTTTGCATAAACTCTTACTTACTGAATGCTTTCTGTGCACCCTGTACTGTCCTAGGCACAGCCTCTGTGCTTGGAGAATTTTCAGAGAAGAGGGAACACTGCAGCTCAGGAATGACAGGAAAGTCTTAATGAGCAATCTGTGGAAGCACAGAGTAATTCAGAGATGATTCAAACAATGCATGATGTTAGATGAACCACTGCAGTCTCAGCCGGGTGCCCTCTGGCCTATAACTAATGGGCCTGTCCTCCACTGTATTCACAGAACACAAGCCGGGTCACCCCTCATTGGCTTGGTGCAGATTAAGGCTCTCTATGCAGCCCTGTTTCACATGTGGCCACCCCTCCAGTTGCAATAGACCCTGTGTGATGAAGGTGTCTGCCCTGCAAACACAACCTATTACTGAAGAGAAGGAATGGGCCTCTTCCCCACTGGGGGCCATATGTGGTCTTAAAGGTCATTACGTAGACTCATTGTAGATGTGCCTTTGGCAAATGGAAAGGTGAGTGCTACTCAGTGGAGGATCCTCCCCATACACACCCCTTACTGGGTGCCTAGGACACATCTTATAATGGTAAAACTAGAAGCAACCGTGAAGTCCACATGTCTACCTCCTACACACTGTAGAAATCCCAGCCTTGCCATCTGATGACAGTCATTGTGACCTTGTGATGTCAGTGTGCTGATGCCAATGATAAGTATCAGAAAATACTGAAACTCCCATCTGCCTTCTAGTCTGGGGAAGGCCCTCAGTCTTCCAGTCTTTTCAGAGAAGGAGCAGTGCTTCGAAGAGCTCTGGTGCATAACTAGACTTAACGGATTGAGAAATCTTTATCTACTTCATTTCTGAATAAAGGAAGCTCTACTGATGTCTACCCAGGAGGCCCATTTTTTAGTCTTGCCCAAAGCTGTTCTGGAAAGGAGACGATATTCGCACTTTGGGAGAATCCCCAAAAGAGTGAACAAAGCTGGCTAATGGGGCTTCCTGTATTGGAATCATGCCTATTATTGGTTTATGCAGCACATTGTATTTATTTCATGTGTAAATGCATGGTTGGGAAACACCCAAGACAAGATCCTTATCACCCTGCTTGAGAGGATATTTTGGTGCCCACCTCCCCCATGACCAAGACAGCTAGCACAAATGAGAATCTCTCATTTGTTTTTAGGTGTTCAGCGGAGACTGTGGCCTCTGTGGCTGTCTGGCCCTGCCTTTACCACTATGGGAAAGCTCACCTTGGAAAACCTAATTTTTAAATGCCGTCCTGCAGTGTTCATTTTTGCATGGCAAAATTCTGTTCGCATCCATGGGTGCCATGCTGAAATGGAGCTGTGGTGGGTGGGGTTAGGATTTGTCCTGGGGTGACACTTACCAATTGTGAGACATCAGGCACATCTTTAGCTTCTCACCCCCAATTATGTTACCGACAAAACAAAGATAAAGAATTTCTGCTACTTCTACTTCATCATCTTTTGACTTTTCTTCTGCTTCCACACTGCACTGTTCTCATGCACAAATACTCTCTCTTCATGAAGACATCTTTCAACAGGAGAAGTGGGGTGGCCACGGTGATGGTGGTGGTAGCTTTGGAGGTGGTGATGATTTGAGAATAAACTTCTGAGGAGATGTACCAGAATCTGCAGAGTGGTTTGGTAAAGCCCCACCCCACCCCAATCCATTCCTCTTCCTTCCTCTTCCTTTGAGACTTGCTGCACTAAATAAATATCGAAGCCCTTTTACAACTTAACAATTGTATAATACTTTTTGCTTTTTTGTTCTTCCCTACATATTTATAGTGGGTTCTTGTCTTTTCAGGATTGTTGCCTTGGGTCATTATGAAAAATAAGGAACCTCTCAGCAAATAAAACCCTACTTCCTTGAGGTTTTGTTTGTTTGTTTATTTATTTGTTCGCTTAAAAAAAAAAGAGAAACTTCTTCGCAGGGTTGTTTTGAGAACTGAGTGGGGTGATGTATGTAGCAGTGCCTGGCATGGTGCCTGGCCCAGCATAACTATTCCAGGAACATTGGCTTCCCTTCCTTCTCCCTGCGCTATTTCAGTTATGATTTACTCTTCAGTCATGGGTGCCTGCTGAGACCGTGAAGAGTGTCACTGATGCTCTCTTCCAAATGAACCTGCTCTAAATCATTTTCAGTTATCCTTAATGGAACAAAATTCAGAATTGATTTTTGAGAGAAGTTGGAAATTATGGTATAGATTCATGGGGGCCCTGCAGGTCACCAGGCTATGCAGTGCCCCTGGGCAGGGCACAAAAGAGGAGCATATAAATCAAATTGGGATCACACCTGAGGGGTCAGGGCAGGCAGATCCTCCACGGGGAAAGGCCTCTGGAAAAACAAGGTCTGTCCTTGAAGCAGCCCCAGAGGAAGTGATTCTTCCTGGTGTCCCATGAGAGGTGAGCCCCCATTCCCATGCACCCTCTACATCTGAGACACTTGTCACCTTCTGCTTTGCAGTATAGCTAAGAGCATATTTGTCCTATTCTCTTGCAAACTTGCGGCCAGAAATATTTCCTATGGCAATATTTATGCATTTTAATATTCTTGGAAGTCTGTGCAAACAAAATAATGTTGCTTTTATGTTAATCACCGTGAGAAAATCTACACTAGGCACCACTGGGCATCGTGGTAGGGAGCAGACCACTGTGCTAAGGGTGATGTGCTTATTGTGTTTTGTGGCTGGTATGTCCTGTTGGCCACATTAGCATTGCAGGACATCCCCAGGATGCCCCGTCACTGGGCAAAGTATCCCCTGCTATTTCCTGTCCTCTTCCTCCAAGGTGTAAACAGTTCTGGTCACTCCCTAGAGCCCAAAACAGGACCCAAAGTCTTATCCTGCCTGGGGTGACCAGAACCAGTGGGGCTGTTGTAGAGAAATCCTGCTGCTTCTACTTCCCTGTTGGGCCCTGGCCCACAATGTCTTCTCTTCCCCACACCTCCAATACCCCCATTCCCCATAAGGCAGCAGCAACATGATTCCACTGTCATTTGTCAAAGTGAAGTGCCTTTGCGGTAATTACAATATGTAATTCTTTTGAGAATGTTCAAAGTATTCTCACACCCATGACCTTAGAGATTTTATGGCCCAGCCCTTCCTTTTACATAATAATCTTTGACCCAGAGCAGAGACCCACCCTAAAATCATCCAGTCCATGGTTCGTCATCTGAGCCTCCCATGTACTGTATGTGGTAGGCCAGGTGTGCACGTAAAGGGGCATCATTTCACAGATGGAAAAGCTGAGACTTGGTGTGCTTGAGTGGTTTGCTTGGGATAGAGTCCTCTGCTTTGAAGCTGATGCTCCTCCCTCTTGTCCCAACACAGACACCCACACACACACACACGTGCGTGCATGCAAACACATGTGCGCACGTGCACACACACACACTCTCTACACCCTCTCTTTGGAGGCTCCTTGCCGTTCAGGACAGATGGTGGCATGTGCCAGCAACCTAGGTGGTGGCTAAAGGGGCTGGGGGCTAGGAGGATAAGGGTCACTTGACATGTGTCCTCACCAGTGCTGTGGTGAAGGGACAAGCACTTGACAGGCCTCCAGGGGGGCGTGTCATATCTCTGTGTTGTTCAATTGCCTGAGCCCTTCATGTTGGGAGGGAGGCTTCAAAGAGCTGTGACCTTTGGGGTGGCCGGAAGGGCAAGGCCTTTACTGGGTGGTTGTAATTTCCTGCTTTTTTTGGAGAAAGACTCTGGTGCCCTCTTGTTCCTGCTCTCCCCCTTCATACTGAGACCTTAACCACCAAACCCCTCCACCTCCTGTTGACTGGGCTCAGGGCAAGGAAGTGTGTCTGTGTCCTGCCCCCTGACACAGAACACAGTGTCCTGTATTATTTCCAGCCTGCTGGTCCTGGGAATTCCGACTTACTTTTTCTCATTTCCTCCCCCTGAACATTAGAAACATTAGATTCCAAAAATAATCTAAGTCACAGTGTTCTACAGGCTGCATGTGTGTGTTTTCTCCCAAAGCTGTTTTTCTCCCTCTTAAGTCCTTTCTCTCTCTCCTTTCTTCCCTCTCCTGCATTTTCAGCCCCATTTGTATCCTGAGATTAGCAGGCCTGCAGGAGGAGTGTGGGTGTGGAGAACAGAATGGAGGAAGGATGGGGAAGAATGCTCAGGCATGAGGCTTGGCTCACTTCCACAGTTCTCTCAAGAGGGTGGAAGGTGCCAAGACCTGAACTGCTGTGTGTAGAGTCTGCCTATGCAGCCCCTGCTTATGAATGGACCCCATAGAACTGTGGACCCCATAGTGACTCTTTGGAACTGAGAACTGAGACACTGTGTTAACAGTACTTTCCAGAATCTGGGTTGTCACACTGACTCTTTCTGCAGCAATTGAGGTGAGCTGTGAAAAGAAGGTCTGATCAGAGATGAAATGTGTGTGTGTGTGTGCGCGTGTGTGTGTGTGGTGCAGGGCAGTAACTGAGAAAGGTTCATTGACTCATTCATCAACAGATATTGAGTGTCTACTGTGTGCCAGACCTTCTGCTGGGACTATGTCTCTCTACTTTTACCCTAGCCCTTGGATGGAGGATAGTCTAAGGCAGTGCAGAGAAAATCAGAATTAGCACTAATGTAATTCTTGATACATTGTAAGGAAAAGATGGTTTAGAGAGTCACCACTCCAGTGGCTAGAACCTGGGTGAGTTAAGATATCAAGGTCTCTATTGGTTTCTGGGTGGGGGTAGGGCTGGTGGAGGTGGGGTGGGTGTCTTATTATGTATGGGAGAAAAAGCATGGAGGTGGTCCAAGCAAAAAGGAAACATGTCAGCTCTGCCGCAGTAGGGGAAACGGGAAAGGTTTTGGTATCTTGTTTGAAGAATTAAGGACATTTCAGGTGTACTTTATAAAGTAAAACAAATTGAGTCTCTGTTTGGGGTGGGAAGCTTTCCCAAGGTTTCTTTCCAGGCATTTTACTTTGAAGAACCTGCTTTCCTTTCTTTTTTCTACCTTCTACCCTTCTCCCCTGTTCCCCTTCTGCTCCCTTTCCCATTTGTGACCTTCCTGGTCCTTGCCCTGGCATCTCCTCAGGCTTGTCCTTACCTTTCGTGCACCTGTTCTCTCTGAACGTGTTGCATGGCCTTCCTTTTCCATTCCTGCTTCCTTCCTTGGTCAGAGTTAAGGAAGAGTCCCATGCAGAGTTCAGGCCTCCTGTGGGGGACGGAGAGAGCACTGGCTTTGGAACTGGAGAGGCCTGCTGGGCCACTTGTAGCTGAGTGACTGTGTTCAGTTCACCCCCTCTGAACACTGGTTTCTTTATCTCCAAAAAGATTTTAATATATGCCTTAGGATTATTGTATGAGTTAAAGAAAATGTACATAAATCTTCCGGCGTGGCTGGAGCCTTGAAGACACTCAGCACATGGAACAAATGGCAGATTTGTGGAGACAGACTTGTGCTGGCCCGTGTAAATGAGTGGAATCAGCAGTAGACAGTTGCCTGGGGAGGCTCTCTTGTGAGGCATGCATGGGGAATACAGCCCTATCCACAACAAAGATGCCAGAGTAGACAGTAAGCAGCCTGTGGCAGCAGAGCATGGAGGTGAGGTAGAACCTGGTGGCTGGAGAAACCAACAAGGGACCTTGAGGAGGAACTCATCAGTGGGTATTAGACACTCGGCTGCTAGCAGGGAGAAAAGGAAATGGAAGCTGTAACCAGGCTGGCAGGATCTTAGAGAACACTTGCTGAAGATAAGCCAATCACTGTGCTGAGCACTGTGCCAGGGATGGGCATTTGGAAGATGAGCTGCATTCAGGTCTTGCCATGTTGGAGTAGAGGGCACCAGGAAACAAATAGCCATTGCACATGTAAGTTCACAACGGTGTCTATCAGTGCTGTGGGAGCATAGAGGGAGAAATGTTCAGCCAGGGTTTGGGATGCAGGGAGATGGAAGAGTGTGAAAAAAGGCACAGCAGCCTCAAAAGGCAGGCTGGATCCTGGGAATGTCTGCAGTCGGGTGTGGCTGGAGCACAGGCTGTACAGGGAGGAGTGCAGGAGGTCCATGTTCACGCCATGTGGGTTACCAGGATTCAGAGCACAACAGAGAGTCAGAAGTCTGTGGAATAACCAGTGGACCACAAGGAAAACTGGATTCTAGCAAATGGTTCAGGTCTTGCCAGAAGCATCTGAGAATCCTAGAGTCTTTGATTCAGATCCAGTCCTTTACCCAGGGCAGAACCCCCTTCCAGATGTGCATTTTTCCAGATTCTTCTGAGCATTTCCAGGGCTGAGGAAGCCACAGCTTTGTGGGGCAGCCTGTTCCACTGTTCCATAGCCCCAGTTGTTAGAAAGTCCTCCTTCCAGCAGGCCAGAATCTACCCTCCTGTAGTTCCACCCTGAAGTCCCAGCTCTGTCTCCCCAGGTCACTGGGGAACTACTCTCTTCCTTCCCCTACAGGGCAGCTCTCCCACAGCTTGGGGACAGTGCTTGGGGACCTTCCTCATGTTTTCTTTACCAGATAAAGTTCTGTGAGTTCTTTCAGCCTATTTTCATTTGACATGGGCTCTAAACTCTTTAATGCAGCTTTCCTGGGACCAGTTTTTCAAATGTGTGAGGGGACACAGGAGGAGTCTGAGGCTTTTGGTCCCACTTGCACAGGTGAGAATGAGATTTTGTATACGTAGGTGCACTAGTTTTTGTAGCCCAGGTTAGTTGATCTGAAACCCCAAGAGTTCGCCCACCCCAGAGAGTGATGTTCTCTCACTCGAATAGAGAGAGACACTATCTCATATGTAAATACAGGAGGATGTCTTCTCACATGTGAGCACAGAGAGATTTTTCTAGTATGGAACTGTTGAGTTAAAGCATTCTGGTGCCAAGGTCAGTAGTAGTTACTGTTTCTCAGGGAAAAGCCCAACTCAAGGGTATCTACTATTCAATCCCGTTCCTGTATCCCATGGCTCTTCCTGAGGTCATTCCCAAGGAGAGCTAAAGCCTCATAGTCTTATCTTGTAGAGAGTCGGAAACCTGTGGTAAAACCAACACGGCACATGTATCAAACCTGCACGTTGTGCACATGTACCCTAGAACTTATAGTAAAAAAAGAAAAAAAACACACACAAAGGAATATTAATCTCTTGGAGGAAATCTACCACTAGCTGGAATCCCAGAAGGGTTCTTCCCCCAGTTCCCCATCCTATGGCCCCTTTGAAATCGCACTCTCTTGGTTTGCTCACCTCCAGCCTTTCCTTAGTAAGCTTTCTCTAGCATAAGAATGTCCTGCTATAGGAACAACTGCTGCTGTGGTGAGAAGATATACTTTGTAACATATGCTTTCTGGTGGAGAGATAAAAGAGGGTTTGGTTTCCTCCATCCTCTTTAGAGATTAGGTTGACCAGCTTGTCCCAGATTTCCCTGGGGAGATGACCTTGTCATGAGGTGGCAAGAGGGGGTACAAACACAAGGGCCCTAGAATGGAGAGTGAGACTGGACTTGGGCATTCAGCTCCCATCCCTCAGGGTATTCTCTTCTGCGCTTTGCACATTCCCACCTTTTCATGCCTTTGTTCATGCCAACACTCCTCCCATTTGGAATGCCTGCTCTACTGTAGGTGCCTATTAAAGCCCTCCCTCAGCTGAAGGTCCAGCTCAGATGCTACTCCCTCTGTTCTCCCCTGTTGGAGGTGCTTTCTCTCTCTGAGCATTTCCTGCAGCCCTTATCCATCCCCCTCAAATCATCCCTGTTCCATCCCATCTAGCATTATAGCTAGGTGCTCAAAGACCTCATTCCCCCAATTATATTGAAAATTTCTGGAGGTCAGGACCAGTGTCTTCAATTACTCTGTGTTGACCAGAGGCACATAGTGCCAAATAAATAAATAGTTGACTGTGACACAGTCTGTACTCACTGGGCTGCTTGAGAATAGAACTTCTGTGAACATTGAGCTGGCACAAGAGCACCACCTACTGCTGAATGGTTTCTAGGAACGCTACCTTAATGCACTCACTTGAAAACCAAGGTGTTAGCAAGTTTCACCTTGCAATGGAGGAGTGATTTGGAGGCAGGAAACCGGTTCTGGTCCTTTTATACTAATCCAAGTGGGAACAGATGAGGTGGTAGTGAAAGTAGAAAGGGAAGGGGCAAACCCTCAAGACACTCTAAAGGAAAGAAAATGAGACCAGTGACTGACTAGATGTCAGGGAGCAAAGGCAGCAGCACGAAGGCCTTCATGTTGGGAGAACTGGCAATGGGACATGAGTGGGAACAAATCCCAAAGACATTTTGGAAGACGGATGGATAATTAAATGAAATTTTAATTTTAATTTCTTTTAAGGCACAGAAAAGTGAAAGTGAAAGAAGTGATTATGAAGGTTACTAAAAACATTATCATGTGTTAGCTGGTTATTGCATTTCTGCCCTACTTTTTTTTTTTTGGAGACGGAGTTTCGCTCTTGTCACCCAGGCTGGAGTGCAATCGTGCGACCTTGGCTCACTGCAACCTCCCCCTCCCGGGTTCAAGTGATTCTCTTGCCTCAGCCTCCTGAGTAGCTGGGATTACAGGCATCTGCCACCACACCTGGCTAATTTTGTGTTTTTAGTAGAGATAGGGTTTCTCCATGTTGGTCAGGCCGGTCTTGAACTCCCAACCTCAGGTGATCCACCTACCTTGGCTTCCCAAAGTGCTGGGATTACAGGCATGAGCCACTGCGCCTGGCCTCTGCCCTACTTTTAGGGACAATGGGTGCTATCTAAACACAGGCATTCACCTTGGTCTTCTGGCAGCCTTGAGGAGTAATGGGGCTCTTCATTCAGTAAGTTCTTCCTAAGCCCTGCAGAGTATACCCTGCAGGGTCTGGAAGCTGCAAACACTGCCAAGCTTCTCCTTGTGGATGTGCCCAGCCTGGCTCCCTGCATGGCCCCTTACCTGCCTGAGCCCCATTGCAGAGGCTGCTGCTGGAAGAGGGGAGAAGGGGCAAAGTGGGGTGTCTAGTCCTCCTCCTAAACTTAAGGTCAGGCCCACCTAGCACATACCAGCATAGCTAGGTGGTAGTCTTCTCCACAAGAGAAGGACTCCCACAGGGAGGCCTGCCTCCTTCTCCCAGAGAGGGGCTCCTGAATGAAGAGCTGCCTCCTCCTTAGCCTCATGTGGAGCTTTGTTCCCAGATGTGCAAGTGATTGGCACAGCCGATTTTAGGATGTGTGGGAGGACTGGATGAGAACATACAACAGACACTCCATTTTTGCAGTAACAATAATAGTTACCATTTATTGAGTGTATCCCTTATGCCAGGAACAACCATTAGCTCATCTAAATTAACTTGCCAAGGGCCAGATCTCAGTGCCTAAATTTAGCTCTGGGATAAAGTTGGGCATTATTTTCTCAGCCTGGATTAAATAGGATTTGACCTCTTCAAGTCTACATTTTGGGAAGTGAGTGAAGTACATTCCCTCACTCTGTTCCTGAAAATATTTTATCAGCATTTGTGGTTCAAATGGAAGGAATTTGGCCACTCAGAGTCAATATCCCGGGGCTGTCTGGGCTGACTCCTGGCTTGGTTAGTCCTGTTTCTCATCTGCTTGACTTGCTGGCTCCTGGATGACCATTCCTTCACCACAGGAGTGTAGTCAGTGTGTTGCCACTGCTGCAGGGAATAGAGTGCATCCAGGTTCACAGGCTGGAAATAAAATGCAAAAACACCTCATTTAAAGTCTGAAAATATTTATATTAATGACTTGGTGCGATTTTTTATTACATCACTTAACTTGAGGAGGGCAAGAGCAAGGAGAGCAGCCTTTTAAGGCTTAGCATTGAGCGTGTACTTCTCCAGACAGAGCTGAACTACAGCTCATCTGTCAAGAACAGTGTGTGATTTTAGCATGAAGTTTCACAGTCTTAGTTTCTCTAATCAGACAGCAGCTACTTGTTGTGACTGCCAGTTTATCTTGTCTGAACCCAGGGGAAGTGGAAAGAGACTAGCATGCATTCTGGATCTGCTATGTATCATATGCTATACTCAGTACTTTTCATGTATTATCATATTATGATCTTTATCTTCTTTGACCCAGACTTTTGAAGAGTTTGTGTGAAAAAAAATGGGAGAGGGAACAAAATGGAGGAGAAAGTGGAGGCAGAGACCATCAGTTGGTGAGCAGTCTGCAATGTGCTAGTTGATTTTTGTTCTATGATATCAAGGCTGGCTTGGTCCCCCCTTTGCAATGAGATAAATGCCTGTATATCTGGGAGGGTCTCAGTGTAGACACTCACTTCAGGGTTAAAAGCAAACCTGAGCTATCACTCCCCTCCAGTGGTTCCCCAATGCATCTTTTGCCCTTTGTGATCTGGTATCTCCCTATCTCCTACTATCCCTTCTTTCTATCCCTCATTTTATGCTGCTGCTTTAAACCTCCAGGCCTTTGCTCAAGCTATTTCCTCTGATTAAAATGCCCTTTCAAACTACACCTTCTTTGCATGATGAAATCCTGTTGTCTTTCAAGTGCTGTCCAGGTGTTGCCACCCAGAAGCCATCCATGCTTTTCCCTAACCCTACCTCTGCCAAGTTGGACCAAGTGCTCCTCTACTGTCCGCCCACAATATACGTCTCTTATAGTATTTTTCACATTTTATTAACATGAACAGAATATGGAATGTGTCTGTCCCCCTCACTAGACCGTGGCCTTGATCTTTTATCCCCAGTGTCTAATCCAGTGTCTGGAATACAATGAGCACTCCACACGTGAATGAACAAGCACACTAAACATCATGAGCATGTGACTCTGGGTGTCAGGATGCTTTGGGCTGCAAGAAACAGAAGACGAGTAAAATTTGCTTAAATATCAAGGAAATGTATTCACATTTTAAGTAGTCATTCAGAGACAATGATGTGAGCTTTAAGATTGATGAATCAGTGCGAGCCTGTCTTCAGGCACTCGGGATCTTTCTGTCTCACTCATCTGCTGAGATCTCACCATTTGGCCGAGAGCTTCATTGCAAGGCTGTTTCCCTTCATGGTTCTAAGACAGCTGCCAGTTGTAACAGAGCAACATGCTTCACTATTCCCCAAGTGATAGGGGTAGCAGGAGAAGGAGGGAGAAACACAGGCAGACATTGACTTCTCTTTCCCAGAAGCTCTAAGCAAATCTCTCCTCAATTTCGTTGGTTCATACTCACTAAGACAAGCCCAGTCCTGAACCTGTAAATAAAAAGGGGAGTGAAATCAGTATGACTGGTTTGAACAAATGATCTGGGGTGAAATGAATGTTAAGGAATCGATGTCCAATATACTACTCTAGAAGGAATACTATATCCTTCTTATCCTTAGAGTCTATCATGTCCCATTTTCTCTTTCCTTTCCTCTGGAACTCTAAGTATGCCTCTGTTAAAACTATACTCCCCACAGGGCAGTCAGTAGCCACATCTGGCTAATTAAACTTAGTGAGTACAGTATATACTACTGTGGTGATAGATACACTACAAGTTCCCAGACTTCACTGCTATGCAATCTATCCATGTAGCAAAATTATATTTGTATCCTTTAAATTTATACAAATAAAAAATTAATTAAAAATAAATTTTGTTTGTTCGTTTGTTTGTTTTTGAGACAGAGTTACGCTCTTGTTGCCGAGGCTGGAGTGCAGTGGCGTGATCCCAGCTCACTGCAACCTCCACCTCCCGGGTTCAAGTGATTGTCCTGCCTCAACCTCCCAAGCAGCTGGGATTACAGGCGCACGCCACCATGCCCGGCTAATTTTTGTATTATTAGTAGAGACGGGGTTTTGCCATGTTGGCCAGGCTGGTCTTGAACTCCTGACCTCAGGTGATCCAACCTGCCTGGGCCTCCCAAAGTGCTGGGATTACAGGCGTGAGCCACTGCACCCTGCTTAAAAATAAAATTAAAAACTCAGTTTCTCAGTTTCACTTGCCACATTTCGAATATTCAAAAGGCACCTAGTGGCACACCAACTGGACAGGACAGATATAGAACACGTCTGTCATCACAAAAGGTTGTACTGGACGGCACTGCACTAGATATTTTAGTTATGTCCCATATCTCTTCTGCTGTATTTTGTGCTTCTATTTGCTTTTCTCTCTGTGCTTCAGTGTGCTGTTTTCTTTCTTCTGTTTCCTTCCTTCCTTCCTTCCTTCCTTCCTTCCTTCCTTCCTTCCTTCCTTCCTTCCTTCCTTCCTTCCTTCCTATCTCTCTCTCTCTTTCTCTCTTTTCTTCTCTCTCTCTCTCTCCCCTTCTTTCTTTTTTTTTTTTCTTCTTTTGCAGAGTTTCACTCTTGTTGCCTGCCCAGGCTGGAGTGCAGTGGCATGATCTCAGCTCACTGAAACCTCTGCCTTCCGGTTTCAAGTGATTCTTCTGCCTCAGCCTCCCAAGTAGCTGGGATTACAGGCACCTGCCACCACGCCTGGCTAATTTTTGTCTTTTTAGTAGAGACGGGCTTTTACCCTGTTGGCCAGGCTGGTCTCAAACTCCTGACCTGGTGATCTTTCTGCCTTGGCCTCCCAAAGTGCTGGGATTACAGGCATGAGCCACTGTTCCCTGCCCAGTGTGCTGTTTTCTATTGATTTGTTTCAAGTTCATTCATCCTGCTTGCTGCTGCATCTATTCTGCTGTTACACTCATCCAGTGAATTCTTAAGTTCAGTATTATACTCTGCAATTCTAGAATGTTCATGCAATTCTTTTTATAGATTCTGATTCTCCACTGGAACATTCCAGTTTTTAATCCATTTTGTCCCTTTTCTTTAAGATGTCAATCATAGTTATTTCCTTGTCTGCTAATTCATATCTCGATCATCTTCTATAGACAATTTTATTGTTTTGATTATCAGTAACTTTTCCCTGTCTCTTTATATATCTTATGATTTACCTTGTATTGTGGATATTGTAGATGATACACTGTAGAGGCTCTTGTTAGTTTATCTTTCCCTAAATATTTTGAAGTCTTATTCTAGAATATAATTAAATTACAAAAGATTATCTTGATCCCATTGAGCCTTGGTTTAGACTTCAGTATAGTAGGTATATTTTTATCTTTTTATTAATCCTAGGGTGTAGCCCTTATTCTAAAGATAAGGCTCTTATTCCTATAGCTTGGTGTTTCTGGAGTCCCAAATGAATGCCCAGAGAGTTCGTGAAAGCCTCTCTACTCTGCTTGAATTAGAACTCCCAGCATTTCCCCAGCACTGTGTGACCTCTAAAATTTCTATTTAGCTCTTAATATGCCCCATCTCTCATAGCTGTTTTCTGCTAGACTTTCTGGAGTCTTGTCCTGCATATGCAAAGCTTGGGATTTGGCTGTGGACCTGAGGGAAATTTTAGTGAAGATTTTAAGTAGCTCCTCTGCATCTCCTTCCACTGTAATATCTTGTCACCCAAATCTCAGCCTCCTTACCAGTCCCTGAACACTAATATCCATTTTTCATATCCATCAAGACTATGGCTGCCCTCTGCTCAGCTTCTATTTCTCTGCTCCACAGTTAGGAAAATATCCTCAGGGAGAAAGCTGAGGTGAATATGGGCCTTATGTTGTATGCTTTCCCTCTTTCAAGGATCTTTGATCTATATTGGTTATTGACCAATGCCTTTCAAATAGCTAATAGACAGTAGGGTTAAATCTGATACCAGCTAGTCATGGACAGACCATAAGTCTCCACATGAACATTTTAAATAAAAATGCAGGTATATTGAGGTTACCTGGAGAGCTTCTATGGAATCAGAAAATCAATGGTAGGGCCTAGGAAGATATATATATAAGTAACTTGGTCATGGTCACACGTTCTGGGTGGCATATTAAAAACTCAAATCTAGGTCTGCATAACTCCAAAAGTCATGCTTTTGAACCATTAAATTGTCTCCCAAATACACACTTAAATCCTGGACTATCTATAGTCACACAGTGCCTGCTATGGTTTGAATGTGCCCCCAAATTTCACATGTTGGAAACTTAATCCCCAAGTTCATATGTTGATGGCATTTGGAGGGGAGAGCTTTGGGAGGTAATTAGGATTAGATGAGGTCATCAAAGTGGGACGCCCCATGATGGAATTAGTGGCTTTAGAAGGAGAGGATATATATATATATATATATATATATATATATATATATATATATAATTTTTATGTATATTATATGTATATATTTATTTAATTTTTGGTTTTTGAGACAGAGTTTCACTCTTTCACCCAGGCTGGAGTGCAGTGGTGCAATCTCGGCACACTGCAACCTCCACCTCCTGGGTTCAAGTGTTTCTCCTGCCTTAGCCTCCCCAGTAGGTGTGACTACAGGTGCCTGCCACCACGCCTGGCTAATTTTTTGTATTTTTATTCAAGATGGGGTTTCGCCTTGTTGGCCAAGCTGGTCTGTCGCTCCTGGCCTCAGGTAATCCACCAGCCTCTGCCTCCGCCTCCCAAAATGCTGGGATTACAGGTGTGAGCCATCATGCCCAGCCATGAAGTTATATTTTTTTAAGAAAACATTTCAGACAGTTCTAAATTAAAGCTGTGTTTGAGAACTACTATGGTAAACACTAGAGAAATGAGTTTCCAAGAAAAAGAAGTCAGTATGGGCTTATTTGGTCAAGAAAGGCATCAGGAGGAGATGAGACTTCAATTTTGAAGGATGGGAATAATCTGGAGATTTGAGTGTGGGTATTTCATGGTGGGGGGAAATGTGGACACAATATAGGGATGGAATGAGCATAATATGGTGTGTTTGCATGGCAGTGAATAAAACAATTTGGCTGCAAAAGATACTTGGCGTAGGACAGTGATGTGAAATAATAACGTAGATTTGGACCAGTCTGGGGTTGGGAGAGGCCTTAAATACCGGTTAGGAAGATTGGATTTTTCATTGTAGGTATCAGCAACAATATGGTTTGTTTTTTGTTTTCTTTTTATTATTTTGACTGAGAGAATGACATAGGAAAGCAATGTATTAGTGCGGTGAACCTGATGGGGTCAGATGGCTAAGTATAAGGGACAGAATGGAGTAAGGGGACCAAATAGGCAAGTATTTTTAATTTATTATCTAGGCAGGGTGGGCTGAGGGATAAGTAGCAGCAGCAATGGAAGTCAAAGGCATATTCCAGAGTTATTTGAGAAAATAGAGAAAAAGTTGAGCTCTGAGGGATGATGCGAAGGTGTGGGAAGACAGGAAAAGGTGGTAGTTTTGAGATGCTTGTGGAACATCAAGAGGATATTCATATTGAGTCCATAGATACTATCTTAGTTTGTTTTCTGTTGCTATAAAATAATGCCTGAGACTAGGTAATTTATAGAGAAAGATTTATTTAGCTCATGATTCTGGAGGCTGGGAAGTCCAAGAGCTTGTAGCATCCTGTGAGGACCTACTTGCTGCATCATAACATGGCAGAGGGCACCACATGTCGAGACAGGGCAAGTGTGCTGGCTCAGGTTCCTCTTCCTCTCCTTCTAAAGCCACTAATTTCATCATGGAGCATCCCACTTTGATGACCTCATCTAATCCTAATTACCTCCCAAAGCTCTCCCTTCCAAATGCCATCAACATATGAACTTGGGGATTAAGTTTCCAACATGTGAAATTTGGGGGCACATTCAAACCATAGCAGGCACTGTGTGACTATAGATAGTCCAGGATTTAAGTGTATATTTGGGAGACAATTTAATGGTTTAAAAGCATGAGTTTTGGAGTTATGCAGACCTAGATTTGAGTCTTTAATATGCCACCCAGAATGTGTGACCATGACCAAGTTACTTAATCTCTCTGCATCTGTTTCTCTACCTAAAATAAACAAATAAATTAAAAAGGTTGTGATTATGGCATCTATTACCTCATAAGGCTGTTATGGAGATTGAGATAATGTGTGTAAACCTCATTGTGTAGAGCCTGGCATGTATTTATTCTTGTCAGTTATCTGGGAAGTTATGGTTAGAGAACATTATGAAACAGGAACTTGCATGGGATTTAGGTTCAGGTGGACACTAGATTCCAATTTATCTTCATCACTTACAAGCTGTGTGATCTTAGCCAATTTATTTGGCCTCTTAATAGTGAGTTTTCACTATGTTTAAAATGGAATTAACAATACCTTCCTTGTAGCATTATTATGAGGATTATGTGACATAAACTATGAAGGCTCTTGGCACAGGCACATGAAATAAGAAATAGTATTAGTGTTGTTAAAGTTGTGGACCCCGGTGGATATTCACATGGAGAGGGTTTGATGGATGAAGGGTAGAGGACTGAGGTCCATCTTTAGATTGTCACAATAGGCTGTGAGGGACACAAAAGGAAGCCACAAATTGGCAGCCAGGGAAGTGGGAGGTAAGTTTAGATAAGTCAATGTAGGATTGGAGGATTGGTAAGCTTTCAAAATTAGAGTTTTCCTATCATTTTTGTCATACTGAGACTAGATATGATGTGTCAAGGAAGAAAATTCAAGTATGTGAAAACACTGATTCTCCAGAGAAGATGTTCACAAGTCTAGAGACTTGTGAAAGAAGGAAGAGACACTCATCGTGTCTGCAGCCAGATGAGCTGCTGCTGAAAATTACCTGGTCTTGCGGGGCAGACAGGTTGGAATTTCAGAAAGGACTGAATCTGATTCTGACATGAGGTCAAAGTGAATGAGAACTGATGAATAAAGAATTCAGAAACTAGGAAGTGACGGGTTTTCATCGTGGGTGTCAACTCAAGAAAGTAGTAAAAGCAACCATATTTTAAGGGCTGAAGGAGGAAGTGGATGGAGGAAAAACAAAGGCAGCAGGGGCAGAACACACTTCTGAAAGTTTGGTGATGAAGAGAAGGAGAGACAGAATGAAGCTCTGAGCTCACTGGAGGGCTTAGCAGCAGGGTTAAGAGCATCAACTCTGGAACTAGACCTCCTGGGTTTGAAACTTTGACTGATGTTTATTAGCTGTGTGGCTTTGGACAGGTTAATTAGTTTCTTGATGCCTTAGTTTCCTAATTCATAAAATGGAGATGATGATATTGAGGGTTAATATTGGGGAGATAATTATGAGGTTATTAGGAGGATTAAGTGAGTTAATATATATAAAGTGCTTAGTACAGTATCTGTCACATAGGGAGCATTTAACAAATCTTAGCTGTTGCAATTGTCATAACCATCATCATTATTGACGTTATGGAGATAACATTAACATATCATGGAGATAAATTGTTATGGAGAGAAGGGAAGAGGAAGAAAAAGAAGACAAGAGGCTTAGTACTGTTGTAGGTATAGTTTGGCTCTGAAATATGAGCACAGCACCTACCAGGGAGTCTTCTTAGGTCCTACTAAACACTTGGACTTATGAGACTTCCATGGGCCATCTTGGGTACTGAACTACTGAGAATGATATAACACGGGAACCACAGCTTGCCAGCAGAGCAGTGCTTACAGCAGTTCAGCTCAGCCATTCGCTTAGGTGCAAGGAGATGAGATCTGCTTTGGGCAGCTGCAGGAGCTGCCATGGCTTATAAACTCCATGCCCCATGGGAACCAGTATGTTTGGTAACAACTCCATTGGCACAGCTCCCAGAGTTTCTGCAATGAACATTGCAGTTATAAAAATCACCACCTCAAGGATGTCCAAGATATGGTGTACCCATCAGGTGTTTGCAGTTCACTTGCAGTTCCTCCCAATCCAGATGAAATTTGTGAAGCAGGGGGTATTTTTTACCATAAGAAACATGATTTAGCAACATGTTGGCACATACCATCTTTTATCTGTTTTCAGGGAAGCTGAACTTGGATGTTAACTGAAGGTCAAGTTACCATGTAAGAGGGGAAAGGGTTTTGTTAACCCTTTGCTCGTAGTGGGATATTTGGCTGTTTTACGGAGAAATCAGACCTGTTCTAGATTGTGAGTAACATGTAAGGGTGTTAGACATGGGATTTGAGATTTAAGCAGTTTGGGTATGGAAGGTGTAAGAAGTGAGTTAGGGGATCGTAGCATGTTTACAGGTCAGAGACATGGCCTGGTCAGTGAGATGTTTGGCATCCTGGCCAGTTACTGAAGATACAGTGAAAGTGTCTCCCAGGTAACCAGGCTGTGCTGTCCTTCCTTGAGCAGACTGGATTTATGACAAAAGACAAAAATGGCTTCTCTTTTACACAATATATAAAAGTATGCCAACTGACATGCCAAAAACACGAAGGAAACAAGCAGTGCTTCAAGAGATATTTATTACACCTACAGCCTCTCAGGCCCATATCCCAGCTGCCTCCCCTGTCTGTGGATATCCATGTAATGATCTCTTCAGAACCTGAATACCCTGTGGCCTGCAGGGTTTGCAGGATACAAAAGAGGTGAGGTGTCACATTCTTTCAGTAAGGAATTCTTGGAACCTGGAGATAACGCCACATTTTGGGGTCCTTTATGTTTCTTTTTTTCTCTCTCTCCACCTTTTTGTTTTTGGAAAACTAGCAAAGCTCAATTCTAGGAGAGTGGATAACTGAAAACCAAGAAGGGTCTTGGGGGTCCTGGGCCAGAATATACACACATGAGGTCTGTGTGTTACCCTATTTGCACAAGAAAATGTGTCCTGGGTCAGTCCAAGTTCCATGAAAGCAAAATTGCAAAGTGGGGGGGGATTTTGCCTTTGATTCTCAAGTCTATTTTAGGGCTTCCCTCCTTCTCTCTAGGACCTCTCTGCCACTTTGTAGGATCTCATCCCTGGGTCATGTTCACAAAGGACCTTGCCCTCTTACTAAACTGTTTCTATATTTAGGATAAACTAATTGCAGGAGGGATTGCAGGAAAAATTGCATTTTAATAGGCATCTCACCTGAGTGAAAAACTGTTAAGAGCCAAAGGGACTGAGTCTCTAATAGTGAGAGTTGAGGTGTGGCAGAGAGGGTGGGGAAGGAAGAGTCTGGAAGCAAGCCAAGAGGAAGTAAGATTCCCTGGTCAGGCCACCCAGGGACAGCAGGAAGGCACCAGTGCCCTCAGGCAGAGCCCTGAGAGGGTGTCTGGGCCTCTGAGTGCTTGAAGGTGGAGGTGGTGGGAGGATGGACAGGCACCTTTGGGCTGTGTCTGTGCAGTGCCCTGTGGTCACTCTGAGGGTGCATGTCTAGTGGGCAGACTGTGGATGTTTTTCATGTGAGCTGCAGGTGTGATTCCCCGGCTACTGCAATCTTAAATTCACACCTTTCCTCTGTTTTTTACTATAATGAAAAACATTTGGAAAATATGTGCAATAGAATATATGCTCATATGTGGATTTCAAAATCTATCATATGTGTAGCACTTAACAAAGCTTTTTCATAACCATCATTTTATTTGAATCTCCCTGATACCCTAAGGTTTAAGTAGTTTAAATTGTTACCCACATTTTACAGATAAGGAACTGAGTTTGAGACCAATGATAAAGCTTGTCAAAGTTTATTCAGCAGAGTCTGTACTGATTTGAATTCTGTTCCTTGCGCTCTCACACTCATAAAATTTTATTTTGGAATTAACTGGACAGCTAGTTTCCCAGATATAACAAGGTTCACCTGCAAGGAGGTTGTTGGTTCTCTCCAGGGCACAAGCTTTTATGGATGATCCACTGTAGTGTACACAGGGTATAGTGAACATGGTTGCTGTTGGGATGTGCATATTTAGGCAAAGAAAAGCCATTGGTTGTCTTGTGTCCTCTTAATCAGCTCATCAAAGCTGAATATGAACATATTTAATACCAATGTAATCTATAATTACAGTATAAAATACTAACAGTAGATAGTAAGGTGGTTTGAAAGTTAAAACTCTAAATCAGATGCTTTTGCTAAATTTGGCAAATGAAGGAAAATAAACACAAGATTCTTAATATACTTGTCCTATGAAATAATTTATGCTTCTTTAAAAAAAGAACAATAATAACATTTTAGCTATTCCTATCATTGAAAGGAGAAAAAGGTTTCTGTTTGTTTTCCTAATTTGCATTTAAATAGATTCATTTAACATTTACTGTATTAAGAACTAGATTTGTATGTTTTCACTGGATTTTAGCCAGCAGAAAAAAAATTTACTTAGCTTGGTTAAAAACAAAACCCCAAAAGAAAAGGGGGAAAAAAAACCCCAAATGTCTTATGTGTAACATCTATCTTCTTAATGAGACTAAACTATGTTGATTTCAAAGAGATACAATTTCATTATTTAGACATGAACTTTCCTCTTTGTAGAATTTTTTTTGTTATATTACATTTTGTTGAACTCACCATTTGTGGCTTCTCAAAAAACAAAGACAAGTTTGAAGGCACTTTGGAGATATTTTTAGTTTAAAATGTCCTAGCTGGAAGGGAGCTTAGAAAGAGTCTACTTATCTGGACACTAGCAACCGAAGAACCTATGTCCAACTCAGCATTCATTCATTCATTCATTCATTCATTCATTCATTCATTCATTCATTCAGTGAGTACTGAGAGAACTAGAGCTATTTGAATCAGCTGTCCCCAGACATCTGGTATTCCATCTTGGTGGGGCAGGCAGTGGAGGAAGAGGAGAAGAAGGAGGAGGCAGAGAAGGAGGAGCAGGCTAGATAATGGCAGGGGAATGTTCCTATTGAGGAATAGCACCTTACCCCAGCTGGAGTACCGCAATGCCCTTTCAGCTAACTTTTAAGGATAACTGCCCTGTGGAGCTCAAGCAGAGCAAGTCTTACAGCCATATGAGCAGGAGGCAGGGCGGTGTCCCCAAAGCATGGCTCAATGGTGAATGAATTAAATCTACACCCTGGAATTTACTTCCCTGAACCTGTTTTCCTGCCTGTGAAGTGGGCCTGATGATAGCACCTTGTGGGATTGTTTTATGGATGCAATGTAATGATGAAAGGTGAGTGAACATTTTGAACTCTAAAGCATCACACAATTGTCAGTGCTGAGACTAAGAAGCTTCCCTTCTTCCCTTCTTCTTTTTTTTTTTTTTTTTTTTTTTGAGATGGAGTTTCACACTGTGGCCTGGGCTAGAGTGCAGTGGCACAATCTCAGCTCACTGCAACCTCTGCCTCCCGGGTTCAAGTGATTCTTCTGCCTCAGCCTCCCAAGTAGCTGGGATTACAGGCACCCATGACCAAGCCCAGAAGCTTCTCTGGCTATAAAATAATGCCATTTTTCTCACTGACATTATTTTATTCAAAAAGATAGAAGTGTAAGTTGTAGCAATGAACATATCTTCTGATCCAGGAGAATCAACAAAACTATTTTTTATTTTGGGTGGAAAAAACGCATTCTGTACATTTCCAGATTGAGCCTATTATAAAGCAGGATGCTTACCTCCATTCTGCAAACCACTATCTCTTGCAAATGAGGAGAAGACCAGAAATGAAGTGATTCTTCCACAGTCTCATGTGGAGTTAGTGACAGAGCTGGGCCTGGAACCAGCCTAGTCCTCATCTCACTTGACTGTATATATACATGCACATGCATGCATTCATGCATGCACACATTCTACCTCTGCCACCAGTTCCACTGAATGCAACAGAGATGACTATGACCCTTGCAGACAGCCAGCCTTGCAAAGGTGAGGATTATATGCAAGTAGGCAGCAAGTTTAGGCCCAGAGAAGACTTGTGATTGTCCCTTAGGAAACCCTAGCTCCTGACATCACATGAGACCATCTAATCCCCAGAGCAGGTCTTTTTCTCTCTGCTGAGATGTGTGTCGCCTCTTTGGAGCACCACCTCCAGTGACAGCTAAACTTTTCCAGAATGTCCCAGACCCCAGTGACAAGCTGGTATGCTCCAAATATACGAGGCAAAATCAGTTGGGATGACATGGGCGCAGACCTCATTCTGTAAGAAGCTGATTCAGCAAGGTGCACAGTTCCTTCAGCACTCTCAACTCTCACCTTTCTTTAACTCATTTTTGCATTGCGTTCCACCCTAATTGGCTGGTGTTCAGCTTTCGCTACTCTGTGGTCGAGGGATCTGGTGCCAAGCAATTTAATCATTCTGGTGCCAGCACATAAGTCATCTACTTATTTGCATATCTAAATCACCATTTAACATAAAATACAGGGAAGGTCACTTATCGGCCACTGAGACATCCAAGAAAGTGTATGGAGTGAGCATTTTCATCACAAGTTCCAAGGACTTCAGGCATTTCAGACTTTCATTAACTTTATTGATTCTTTTGTCAATAAAGAAAAGAAATGAGAAATTATTTTAAAATAGGGCTGGGAGGCAGGCTTTTAAAGATAAAATTACAGAATGAGAGTCCTCTAAATTCCTGGGGCATCTGTCTTTTCCTTCTTGTCCTTAATAATAATTAAAGAAGAAAAAATAAAAGCCTTGAACAAATGCCTGTGATGTGAGGGTAGCTGAGGCTGGAGGACCCCGTATAGTGCACAAAGCACAAATATCGACCCAACCTCTACAGGAGCCCCAGCCTGAAATAAATCCTCTGACACTCAGAAGTAAAGAATGGTCCTTTCGTCCTTTCTTTACTGTCAGTGTAAGTAGATGGAAGTGTAATTCAAAAGGGAGAATAATCTCCAAATCATGCACGTTTGCCTTTGGAAGGTGATGTTTTTATACTTAAGTGTGGGTTGTTACAGCCCTGATGTCTCTCTCCTGACCTTTAGACACAAATAACTGCCTACTGGATACCTCCCCTCTCATAAGCCTCCCAAACTCAGCACATCTAGAACAGAACATACTATTTCCCACCCAAGCTTCCTACCTTACTGTTGAGACAGCATCTGTGGTGGTACTTTTTATTACCAGGACTCAGGGTGCCATGCCAGAAGCCTGGCTGTTCTCTCTACCTCTTCCCCACCTTCTCCTCTCTAAACAACCAAGTCCCCAATCCTCCTAGTAGCTTTCAAATCTGCCAGTTTCTCAGACTCTACTGCCACTCCCCTAATCCAGGATTCCAGGTCCTCGCCCTCATCAGGATTTCTGGAGCAGCCTTCTAGCCATTTTTCTCTTCCCTTCCAGTCCACATCCCTCACTGCCATCAAAGCTCACTTCACACTTCACAACCCAGCTTAAAACCTTCCACCAACACCTGGCAGCTGACAATGTGTGGTCTAGGTTCCCTGAAGCCTGTGTGCAAGGCTCTTTGTGGTCAGCCTGTCCCACCTACCTCCCCAGCCACACCTCCTCCTTGATGTCAGGCTCCAGAACACAGCTGAGGACCCTTCATTGTCCTCAACACAGTAGGCTGCCCCAGTTCTGTTGCTTTGCCTGAGCATGCATCCCACTGGCCTTCACCTCGCTGATTCCTACCTGAATCAAGGCTCGACTCAGATGTCACCTCCTCTGAGAAGCCTTCTCTGCTCTTCCCCATCTCCTCAAGGATAGGTGAGGTGTCCGCCTCTGTGCTCCCTCAACAGCCAGTATTCACCTCTATCTTATCAGTAGATGTTTTTTGAGTTGTAATTTTAATCACATTGTGTGCCAGATTGTAATAAAGTTGTATCTGAGTCCATGTCAACTTTCCACATTAGCCTGTAAGCCACTAATACTCAAGAACCATATTTTAGTCATTTTTGCCTCATGTCACCTCCAGCGGTCCCTGGCATATAGCAGGTGTCCCATAAATATTGGTTGAATGTAATTGAAATAGTCAATTCACTCTTCTGTTAAAGGGACATAATTGGATAAGGCTGCAGTTCTGGCTCCGGAAAGCTGGTACAATTATGGCCACTTCTTAGCCTGCTTCTGTTCTCAGCTGCTTCCTGCTCCACTCTGCAACTGGGCTGCGGCCTTTAGTCCATCCCAAATGCAGTGTGAGGCTTAAGTAGTGCAGTTCTCTTCTCCAAATGTACTCTTTCACACCTTTCCTGGCTTTTGCTCACTTAACCATTGTATTTTGGTCTTCCGCATGTGTGAGTCACTGAGCTGAGATGATGAGGAGCCCCGGGCTATGGCACATTGGAAATGGTTGAGTTTCCAGGTCCTCACCCTCATCAGGTTTTCTGTAGCAGCCTCCTAACCATTTTCTCTTCCCTTCCAGTCCGCATTCCTCTGGGGAAGAGAGAACTGTAAGGGACATGTGATGGCTACCTTCAAATATTTAAAGGGCTGCCTTAAAGAGAAAAGAGTAGAATTTTCTGCTCTGGACAGAAAATTACAGAAAGTCCAACTTCAACTGGCTTTAATAATAAAGAGGATTTATTGGCTGAGGTCCAAGGAAGTCCAGAGACAAAGTGGAAACCAGACAACGCTCAGCCAGGGCTCTGCCTGCTTCCTGCAGTTGTCTTGGCTCCACCCTTTCTCTACCCATTGGCTTCACCCTTAGGCTGCCAGGAGAATGGCTGCAACAATTTGAGGTCAGAGCCACATACAACAAACAATACTGGAGGAAGAGAAGTTATAACTAAATAACTAGGATTCTGTTTTCCTATAAGTTTCTAGCAAAATTCCCTTGTGTTTTATTGTATTAAATTGGATCACATTCTTATATCTGAGACAATCCCATTGGTTGGGAAATGTCATGCACTGGTTGGCTTAGGTCTGGTGTCCCAAAGAGCCAGGGGTTCTGGTCAGCTCCCATTGAAGTATGTGGGCTGCCTGGAAGACGGCTGGATACCTAAGTGAAAACCAGGGTATGGAGTTAGGAGGAGGAAGATGGCTCAATGCCCACTGTGCTAGCACCAGGCAGTACTTATACCACCCTTAAAACCCTCATTTTCTGCTTCCCAGTTGGTTATAGCAGAAACCCTGGAATCGTGAGGCTGCAGAGTTATGAGAAAAGTTGATTCAGTTCAGAATCAATTCAACATTGTGTGTGGCTGGGCAGTGTATAAGAGGGGCAGGGGCGAGTAAGGATGTCCCTGTTGCTTTCTTCAAAGATTTCTGTCTTCTACTAGTGCAGCAGGAGATGCATTAAGCCTCCCAGCTTGTCTCCTCAGCACCTGTCCCTAAAGCAAGCATGCTGGGAATGGTAAACAGCTTCCTCTCCCATCTCCCAATCATCTCACTCATTTTCTCTTTTTCCTTTAGGCTCTGTAATGCAACACAGCGGCTGCTGGTGGGTTCTTTTTTTATTTTTTTTGAGACGGAGTCTCGCTCTGTCGCCCAGGCTGGAGTGCAGTGGCGCAATCTCGGCTCACTGCAAGCTCCACCTCCCGGGTTCACGCCATTCTCCTGCCTCAGCCTCCCGAGTAGCTGAGACTACAGGCACCCGCCACCGCGCCCGGCTAATTTTTTGTATTTTTAGTAGAGACGGGGTTTCACCATGGTCTCAGTCTCCTGACCTTGTGATCCGCCCGCCTCGGCCTCCCAAAGTGCTGGTGGGTTCTTAAGCTAAAAGTGAGGGCCCTCCTGAGAAACCAGGCTGTGGCCCACCCCATTAAGACTCTCCAACTCAGAACAATAACTGAGCAGCAAGAGAGCTTTTCCCCCTTCCACTAGCTCGGAAAGTTTTGCCCTTTTCGACCCATGACTATTCTGATTACGCTGTGCTTTCTTGTCCCCTCTAGATGTTCGACTGGATAAGCCACAACAAGGAGTTATTCCTACAGAGCCACACGGAGATCGGAGTCAGCTACCAGTACGCCCTCGACCTCCAGACGCAGCACAATCACTTTGCCATGAACTCTATGGTGAGCTGAGGGGCTGTTCTCAGGGCTGCCTCTGGGAGTGGGAGAGTGGGGAGAAGGGGGAGGAGGGACAGAAACAGACTTTCCACTCAAGGAAGAACTGTGAACATGCGGACCCTTTGGTATTCCATTTGTTGGAATGAGGATGAGTGCAGGGCATGTGGCCAGCCAGCTGTTCCTGCAGCAGATTATGCCTCCAGATCCTGCTTTACACAGTGAAAGAATGTGCCGGGGGTTGTAGGAGGCATTGGCTCAGCTCAAGTCTAGAAGGGCGAGTTCCACCAGTTCCACTTCACTGACTTAGCCAACGTTTTTTTTGTCCCCAGCATATGTGAGTCACTGAGCTGGGATGGTGAGGGGCCTCAAGCTGTGGCACATTGGAAATGGTTGAGTGACCTGGGGCTGTTTAGACTGGGGAAGAGAAACCCTAAGGAACATGTGATTGCTGCCTTCGAATATTTAAAGGACTGCCTTAAAGAGAAAAGAGTAGAATTGCTTTATGTTTGTTTAGAAGGCAGAAATGTTCAGGGGATGGCAGTTTGAGGGGGAGGCAGGACATGGCTCAGAGCGGGAGGTGGGGTGGGATGCAGTAGAGGATAGTGAGCTCTCCATGATTGGCAGTGTTCAGGCAGATGCTGAACACTCAGAGAGGGATGTTTGCTAACTGTGTGGCCAGATAGAACTTACTGTACCTCTCTATGCTTCAGTTTCCTTATATATAAAATGGAAATAATAATAGCTACTATATAAGGTTGTTGCAAGGATTTAATGTGTTAACTGTAAAACAATGAGAACGGCGCCTGGCACATAGTAAGTCATCAGTAAACGCTGGTGTTATGATAATGATAAGGATGGAGGAGTTCAGTCCATACGACCACTCTTATTCTTCATAAACCTAACACTTAGGGATATATTTTTGTTTCCCTGCATGGTTACCCTTTATTTCAAAATTGTGTCTGCTCCTTGAAGCCACTATATTTCAAACTCCTGCAGCCTAAGAATGCCTGTCTCCTCCACCAGCTCTTCCTACCTGAATTATTGGTCCAGAAGACTAGCTCCACCCTTCCTCATATATCTGAGAAACAAAGACAGCTTATCATTGTAGCTGATGATGTTGGGAGTGGAGCAAGTGTTAGAAAAACAGAAACAAGGTGAATCACAGAGGCCAAGAAGGAAGAGAATTTCATTTTCTACCAGGCTCTTTTAAATATGCTGTGCACCGGAATTAACACACTGGAGAAGAAATATTTTAGGTTGATGCACAAGTAATTGCGCTTTTGCCATTACTTTTAATTAAATAATTCTGGCTTCAAGTTGTTCAATGTCTAACTAGAGAAAGAAAACTTAGACAATCATGGTGCAGCTTGATATATGTAGTGATAGGGATATGCTGAGTTAACTAAGAACCTTAAAATCTCAGTGGTTGAAAACAACAGAGGTTTGTTTATTGTTCCTACCACACACCCATCCCTAGCTTGTAGGAGCTCTGCTTCATAGCCACCCAGGGAGACCTGGGCTGATGGTATAGCCACCAGCTCAGATCTGCCAGCTCAGATGCTGCCAGCCTTGCCAGACGAAGCATGTACCCAAGGACAAATGCTGGACACACGCTGGCTCTGAAACCTTCCAACTAGAAGTGACACATTTGCTTACATTCCATTGGCCAATGCCAATCACAGAACCACGTCTAATTTGAAGTGGCTGGGGACATCGTGCAGTCCTATCACATGCTGGGAAGGAGAGAGCAGAATGGTTGTGAACAGCTCTAATGACTAGCACACTGAAGGATGTTAGGTAGAGGTGAACATCATGAGACTTGCATAGAAAGATCACTCTGGCTGTATTGATGAAGGTTGTGAGACTAGGCAGGAAAATCATCAACACTGATTGTGTTATCAGTCTTGGCCACAACACAGTCTTGTGTCTTCATCTAAATATAAAGACTCATTCTCTTCCCACTGGTCTCCTGTAAATATATCTCATTTCTGTCTCCCTTTAATGTAGAGTAGCAAAGCAATTGATAACAGGTGATTAAGAACGTGAACTCAAATCTAATCAAGTCTGATTATTTGTGTGCCTTGTGGATTTTCCCTGGTGAGTTTTACAAATTCTGTGCCAGAATTTTCACATCACCCAACTGCCTGGCCCTAAGGCAGACAAACTCATTTTAATAAGAAACAAAGACAACCATAATTAGGGAGGTAAATCCACCACCAAGCCCCTAGAAACAGTGAACTTCAAAGTTAAATCAAAAGAGCCTTTGGTTTTGAATTATCTGTACAACTGCTCTTCTCTGCTAGTATGGATAACTGAGAGTTAACAGCACATCAAAAACCTTTCTTTGGACAGATTTACTGTTGAAGTCTCCATTTTAAGGAAGGAAATTTACTGAAGGGAAGTATCTTCTGGAACTGGGAGAGAGAAGAGATTTAGCATACAATAGCCAATTAGTGTGTCCCAGCCCATCTAGTAGCCTCCCTCACCGTGAATGCACACAGCACTCAGAGGCCTCCTTGGCCTGATTAGTCTGGATCTCCTCTCTGGCTTCAGGGTGAGGGAAGGGAAATCCCAGGGTTTTTGGATCAAATTGCCTGCACGCCTTTGCTTGATAAACATGGCCTGGTGCCTTCGTTAAATGGGAGGTTTAACATTTGTTATTAAAAGAAGCTTCCTGCAAAGAGGGATGTCAGCATCCCAAGCAGGTGAAAGGAGGGAATTACAGATTCCTTTTCTCTGGCCTGGGTGATGGATGTTGCTGCCAAGAAACAAATGTATGCAAGTGGCTACTGCTCGAGCTCAGTGACTACAGGAATGATCAGTTACTCAGGGGAAGTGGGAATGTGGATTGTTCCATAAATTCACTGCAGCATTTCTGTTCTTGGAAATTATACACACACATATACATATACCCACACATGTGGGTAGATGTATTACATGTATTACATGTAAATGTAAATATAGCATACTTTGTTTTAGGCTGCAGGTAAATCTTCTGGTATTGAATCTTGTTTTACCACACGGAAATAGGCCAGCGGTTCCTTATGTTTCGGGTAGTGCACAGATCTCTTTGAAATCAAATGAAGGTTGTGAATCCTCTCTTCAGAGAAATGTATATGAACACATTTTTAAAGACAGTTTCTGGAGATACAGGGGAATCCTAAAACCTGTCAATCAACCTCCCCAACTTAAGGTTCTAAGAACCTTATCACTTGTTTATTCACTCATTTAACAAATAATTAAAGATCAGACATTGTATTGGATACTGAGCATATAGTGGTGAACAAGACAGAGATGATTATGTCTCATGGAGAGTCCAGCGGGGAGATAGATGTTAAGTATATAATCTCACAAATAAATATATAATTACAAACTAATAAGTCTTATGTTGGAAAAGGAAGGGATGTTATGACAGAGTTTAAGAAAAGGGCCCAATTTAGATGGGGGGTGGCCAGGTCAGGTACATTTTTCAATCAATAATCTGCATTGACTTAATGATGATTGTTCATTCGTTGGTAGAAATTAATGGCCTGTGAATTGAAGTAACTCTATAATGTACCAAAGAACTTATAATTTAACGAAGTCCTAGGTATATCATTTTGTGACTGAAAATGATCAACTAATAACTTACCTGTTCAGTTTTATTTTCACATGTCAAGTTTTTATACATTGGTTGAAGACCCAATTCCAGCAAAGGTGACCATTACTGAGAGTATTAATTTGCTAGGGCTGCCATAACAATGTCATGGACTGGGTGGTTTGAGCAACAGAAATTTGTTTACTCACAGTTCTGGAATCTAAAAGTTCAAGATCAAGGTGATGGCAGGTTTAGTTTCTCTTGAGGCCTCTCTTCTTGGCTTGCAGATGGCCACCTTCTCACTGTGCTGCCAGGTGGCCTTTTCTCTGTGAGCACACACCCCTGGTATCTCTCTGTATGTCTTAACCTCCTTTTTTATATAAAGATACCACTCAGATTGGATTAGATCCCATCCCAATGGCCTCATTTTAACTTAACTACCTCTTTAAACACCCTGTCTCTACATGCGATCACTTTTTATCGTACTTGGGTGTTAGAGCTTCAACATATACATTTTGGGGCTCTGCAGTTCAATCTGTAATACAAAGAAATAATTGCATATTATTAAATCACAGAAGAAAAATCAGAAATTTTCTAAATTTTATCTATGAATTGGTACCAGGAGAGGCCATCAATTGTTAACAGACCAAGAGTGTGGGAGTGATACCCTACTAAATATAGTATATAAATAAAATGAAAAAAAGTTAAAATTGGTTGATCTTTAGATTTTTTGTCATAACATGTGTTTTTGAATTTCCCACTCGGAAATCCAGTTCTTTTGATCTTCAATTAATAATGATAATAATAACAACAACTCACCTACTAAACCCAGTAGGAAAATATTCTGTTGCTTCTTACAGTGCCTCAGACACCCAGCTTTCCTGAGCTCTCTGGGGTCTCCCTCTTTTTAAATTCTGCCTTCTGCTGTGGAAGCCTTTTGCATAAATTTTCTTTCCCCTGAGTGTGGCCCTCTACTCTGATGGGAGTATGGGCAGATGGAAGGGAAGTTGGGTGGTAATATGCACAGAACAGTCATCTAGCTATCTATGCTCTGGTTCTTCATGAGACTCGCAGGAGTACATGCAAACATAGCACAATCTTATTTACAATTTTAATTAGCTGGTTCTTTGGGAAAAATAAATTGCTAATGGCTTCTGTCTAGAGTTTTAAAATATGAAATGATATTCATTTTCTATTATGACTCTGAGGATTCACCGTAGTGATAACAATGTGCGGCTGGGCGGGGGAATCTTTCTGCTGCAGCATGCTTGATAGCTGTTTTAATCCCATTAATTCGCTTGCCAAAGGCACATATTGCCACTTGATGGTGTGCAAATCAGACCAGTTGCAGAAAAAAACTACAGTGTTCTCTCTTTGTTTTGAGGGAAGGTTACAAATGACAACACCAAGGAAAAATCAGATCTGGTACGAGAAAAATCAAGAGTCTGAGGCAGGCAGGTGGTCTCCCAACTCTAATCTCCCAACCCTAATCTGAGAAACCTTGCCCTTGGGCCCTGTGTCATCTTCGATTCTTGGCAGCCCTAAACCGTGATTCTGTGGCACTTCCCATCTCCAGACAGGCAGCACTTTTTAGAATGACAGAATTTCTAGATTTGATGTAAACACAACACACACACACACACAATTGTAATGTTTAAGTAGCCAGTGTTTGATGCTACCATAACTGCAAAACCCCTTAGTAGACATAGAACTTGTTTTAAAAAAAATGAAGAAGAGTTCAATCTTATGTAGTAAGCATTAGTCTTTTTAGTATATTTTTTTTCTCAAAGAATCACATAGGGAGCTTGCTAAACATGCAGATTTCTTTTTGACTATCACCCTAGTTCTGGAAAATCATAATCTCTTGGAGTAGGATCCCAGGATTGTAAAGAAGTTCCCCAAGTGATTTATATGCACATTAAATCAGATGACTGTTTTCTATGAAGATCTATATGTATTAAATAGTCACTTTCTAAAAGAAAACATTACAAGTTCCGAAAGACAGTTCACTTCCACCATGACAGTGTGAAGAACTCTGCAAACCTGTTATCCATTGAAACTAGTTCCATTGAAACCAGTGAAAAATTTTAAAACAAGCATTTAAAGTCTCTGGAAATGGTCCAAAATGCATACAGCAACTGAAAAACATTTATTCAAGAACATACACTAAAATTCAGTAAGAACAGTGAGCCTGTGGTATTTGAACTGAGACCCACTCTCTTCTTTCCCCTCCTAACTCAGTAAGTTTGAAACTACTCCACAAAGCTTCCACCAAGAACACAGGGTTCCTTTCCCCTCCACCCTAGTTTCCAGTTGAAGGAGTATCTTCCCAGGTGGGACATTTCTTATCCTGCCCCAAACTACCTGTTGCTGACGCCAAGTTCTGGGTGAATATGGCCCAGAGGTGGAGACTCCCTTCTACCCAGCCCTCGTTCTTAGAACAGTGGCTGTGCAATGTTTGCCAGGGCCCCAATCACCCTTAGGCAGAATTTCCATGTTGGGAGAGGTAAGCCAAGGAGACCTGAGGCTATTCATCTCATTCTACTGAGCATTCAGCTCCTAAAGTGGGCTGGGCTTCAGGAAAGCCCGCCATTGTCCCTAACCCCAGCTCCAGAGCTGCAGCTCAGAGATTTTGCTTGGGGTAGAAACAAACTGTAGAAAGAGAACTCCAAATCTTTCCCCAAAGGAACTGACTTCATGTGCAACAGAGGATGGAAAAGTTCAAGCCACTTCCAAAAATGCTCTTAGGGAGGTTATGGTGAAAGGAAATTAGGAGACGATTGGTAGATTCATTGGTGACATAGGCCGCATTTCAGGCAGGTTAGTTTGCCAGAGAGAATCAGGGAAAGAGATCTGGGGCCAGAAAAAATTTCAAGCATTGACTTCAGGAACTGTCTCTTCAAAGAGACCCAAATTTAATTGCTCATGTCTGTGGAATCACTTATGCCCCAGTACGTTGTTGAAAACAAGAGAGCAATCAGCTTGCAATTAATAGAATTAAATTCCATTGACAGCACCAGGGAAAAATGAGATCTGGTACAAGATCTGGTACCAGCTGGGTTTGATCAGGGAAAGAAAATCAGAGCACTGCCAAAGCCACTGTCATTGCAGGGTGCCTGTGAGCCTATCCAATGCTGTACTGCCCCCGGGAGCAACATTGGAGGCTACTTACTGTAGAAGTGTGGGGGAGTGGGAATAGACTTCACTACAATAATCCAGTCAGTCACTAAACAAATAAGCAAATAACAACAACAAGCTCCAAAAGAAGTGGGAGACTAGTACCCAGAGTTGCTCCTATATGGCCTAAAATGTCTAATTTTCAACAAAAAAGATTATGACACATGCAAAGAAACAGGAAAGTATGACCAGGAAAAAAAAAAGGATTCAAAATATGCACTAGAAAAAAATAAAAAACAGTCAACAGAAATCACCTGTGAGAGCAACCAGATGTCAAATTTTACAAAGACTTTAAAGTTGCTATTATAGATATGTTCAAAAAACAAACCATGGTTGAAGATTTAAATGAAAGCATAATTACAATGTCCCCATCAAACACAGAATATCAGTAAAGATAAAGACATTATCATTAGTATTATTATTTATTTTGAAATAGGGTCTTGCTCTATTACCCAGGCTGAAGTGCAGTGGGACAATCATGGCTGACTGCTGCCTCAATCTCCCAGGCTCAAGCAGTCCTCCTACCTCAGCCACCTGAGTAGCTAAGACTACAGGTGCATGCCACCAGGCCTAGCTAATATTTCTATTTTTTGTAGATACGGGATTTTGCCATGTTGCTCAGGCTGAGAGGCTTTTTTTTAAAAAAAGGAAATATGGAGCTGAAAAATACAATAACTGAGACAAAAATGTTTTAGAGAGGCTCAATGTAGATTTGAACTGGCAAGAAAAAAATAGAATTAACAATCTTGAAGATAAACTAATAGAAATTATGCAATATGAAGAACAGAGAGAAAAAAGAATGAGGACAAATGTACAGGGCTTCAGAAAAACATGAGACACCATTAAGTGCACCAACTGCTATGCATAATGGCAGTACCATAAGGAGAGGAGAAACAGGAAGAAACAGAAAAAATTATTAGATGAGATAGTGGCTGAAATCTTTCGAAATTTATTTTAAAATATTTATGACCAGGATGCTCAAGAAACTCCAAGTAGGGTAAATTCAACAAGATCCACAAGCAGACACATTATGGCAAAATACTGAAAGCCAAAGACAAGGAAAACCTTGAAAATAGCAAGAGAAAAATGACTTCTCTGTTACAAAGGAACCTCAATAAGATTAAAAGCTGATTTCTCATCAGAAACAATGGAAGTCCAAAGGAAGTAGGACAACATATTAAAAAGTGCTCAAAGGAAACAACTGTTAACGAAAAATACTATATCCAACAAAACTATCATTCAAAAATCAAGGTGAAATAAAACTATTCTGAGATAAACAAAAACTGGGAAAATTTGTTTCTAGCAGATGCACCTTATAAGAAATAATAAAGGAAGTTCTTCAAGCTAAAAGCAAGTGACCCTTGATGGTAATCTGAATCTACACTAAAAGACAAAGAGCACTGATAAAGGTAATTATGTGGCTATAAAAGACAGCATAAGCACACATTTCTTCTCCTTTTTTCTCTTAATTGATTTCAAAAGCAATCATAAAATAGTGTGTACATAATGTATTGTTGGGCCTATAACATAAAAATGTAATATGTTTTCCAGTGATAGCACAAAGGAGGTTGGTAGGAGCAAATTTGTATTAGGCTAAGGAAATTACTCCAGATGATAACTTCAATCCACAGGAACGAATACGGCGGCGATTCAGAAGTGATAAATAAGACTAATATGAAAAAAGCTATAAACATATAGTAATCCTCCTTTTCTGTCTCAGCTTCAATAAAAGACATAAAATTACAGAAAGTGATACTTATAACAATCTAATGTTTGGTTTGTAACATTTATAAATGTAATATGTATAAAATATGACAAAATGTGAGGAAAGGGGATAAAGCTCTGTACGAGTAACATTTTTATGTCTCACTGGAATTAAGTTAACATACAGCAGAAGCTGATTCTGATAAGTTAAGGTATATATGGTAAGCCCTAGAACAATTGCTAGGAAAATAACTCCCAAAGTATAGTGAAAAAAAATCAATCAGCAAAGATATTAAGATGCTACACTACAAAATATTCACTTATGCACAAAAAGCAGTACTGGAGTAACAGAACTATAAAAAAAGACATATAACGTATAGAAAAAAAGTCAAATGGCAGACATAAACTCTATTAATAATGACATTAAATGTGAAAGGATTCAATAATCCAATCAAAGGTAGAAATCGTCAGACTGGATTTAAAAACCAAGATCCAGTTAGTAGCACTGTCAAAAAGCATTTAAGACCCAATCTAACTGCTGTATACAGGAGGCACATTTTGGATTCAAAGATATAAATAGATGGAAAGTAAAATGATAGAAAAAGATGTATTATGCAAACAGCAATCACAAAAATAGTCAAGTGACTATATTAATAACAGACTCTTAAGTGCATCTTAAAAGAACAACAAAAAGTTACTAAAGATAAAGAGCAACGTTTTAAAGGAGAAGAACGTCACTCTATCAGGAAGATATAACAACTATAAGCATATATACACCTAACAAAAAAGTACCAAAATACACAAAGCAAAAACTGACAGAAATGAAGGAAGAAATATATAATTCAAGTGTTTTAACTGGAAACTTCAATACCCCCTTTTAATAATGGATGGAACAAATTAGCGGAAGGAAATAGAATACCTAATCAAAGAAACAGAAGACTATAAGCCAAATTGAACCAACAGACATCTATAGAACACTCCATCCAACAATAGCAGACTATACAATCTTCTCCAGGGCATGAAACATTGTCCATAATAGACCATATGCTAGGCCAAAAAACAAACCTCATGAAATAAAAAAGGATAGAAATAATGCCAGATATTTACCCCACCACAATGGAATGAAATTATAAATCGGTAACAGAAAGAATTTCAGAAATACATGAATATGTGGAAATTAAATGACATCTTCCTGAATATCCAATAGCTAAAGAAGAGATAAAAAGGAGAATTGGAAAATAATTTTAAATGAATGAAATTTTTGTACATCATACCATAACTTACATGATACAGCTAAAGTTGTGCTTAGAGGGAACATATAGTTGTAATGCCTATATTTAAAAAGCTAAAAAAAGTTCTCAGTAACCTAAACTTCCGCTTTAAAACACTGGAAAAAGAAGAGCAAATGAAACCTAAAGCAAGCAGAAGAAAGGAAATAATAAAGATTAGAGTAGAAATTAACTAGAGAATAGGAAAACAATAGAGAAATTTAATGAAATCAAAAGCTGGTTTATTGAAAAGGTCAACCAGATTTATAAACCTTTAGCTAGAACAACCAATGAAAAAAATTACTAGACTCAGAAATGAAAGAGGGGATATTATTACTTACCTTACAGAAACAGAAAGTATTATAAAGAGATGCTATAAGTAATTGCAAGCCAATAAATTAGATAATAAATGAAATGGACAGATTCATAGAAAGATAGTAACAACTGATACTGATTCAAGAAGAAATAGATAATCTGAATAGACCTATAGCAAGTGAAGAGATTGAATTAATAATCAAAGAGATATTCTCAAAGAAAAGCCCAGGCCCAGATGCTTCATCACTGAATTCTACCAAACATTTAAAGAAGAATTAGTACTCATTTTTTGTAAGCTTATGTTAAAAAAAAAAAAAAAAAAAAAAGATGAGGGAACACATCCCAGCTTAAGAGGCCAGTATTACCCTGATACCAAAACCAGATAAATCTGTCACATAAGAAGACTACAGACCAATATCTCTTATAAATATGGATGCAAAAATTTCCAACAAAATACTATCAAACCAAATCCAATTAGCCAGACATGGTGGTGCTCACATATAGTCCCAGCTACTTGTGAGGCTGAGGCAAAAGAGTTGTTTGACTCCAGGAGTTTTATGGCTGCAATGAGTTATAATCGTGTCATTGCATTCCAGCCTGGGGACAGAGCAGACCCCATCTCTGAAACAAACAAAAAGAAACAAAATCCAGGAACATACAGAAAGAATTACACACCATGACCAAGTGGGGGTCATCCCAGAACTGTGAGTTTGGTTTAACTTCAGTAGGAAAAAAAAAACCAAAAATCGTGTGGTCATCTCAATAGACCCAGAAAAAGCATTTGACAAAATCCAACACTTATTCATAATAAAAATACTCAACAAACTAGGAATAGAAGATAACTTCCTCAACCTGATAAAGGGCATCTACAAAAATTCACAGCTAATGTTATACTTAATAGTATACATGATACTTCCCCACTTAAGATCAAGAACAAGACAAGGACACTCTTGCCACTTCCATTCAATATTGGAGGGTCTATTCAGGGCAATTATTCAGGAAAAAGAAGTCATCCAGATTGGAAAGAAGTAAAACTATATTTTCAGATGACACAACCATGTATATGAAAAATCCCAAAACATTCAGTAAAAAACTATTAGAGCTAGTAAATTAGTTCAACAAGGTTACGGGATACAAAATGAATAAACAAAAATTAATTGTATTTCCATGCATTTAAAATGAGCCATTTGAACATGGAAATAAGAAAACAATTCCATTTATAATAGCATAAAAAAGAATAAAATGCTTGGGAATAAATTTAATAAAAAAAGCGTAAAACTTATACTCTGAAAACTATAAAGCATTGTTGAAAGAAATTGAAGATACAAATAAATGAAAAAAAAAGCTCATGTTCATTGATTAGAAGACTTAATATTGTTAGGATGGCAATACTCCTCAAATCCTTGATCTATAAATCCAGTATATCTCTATCAGAATCCCAACTGGATTCTTTGTAGAAATTGATAAACTGATTCTCAAATTCATGTGGAATTTTAGGAGATGCAGAATAGCCAAAACAATGTTGAAAGAGAACAAAGTTGGAAGACTTATACTATGCAATTTCAAAACCTAACACAAAGCAAAAGTAATTAAGAGAATGTGATACTGGCATAAGGATAGACATATAGATCATTGGAATAGAATTATGAGTTCATAAATAAACCCATGTGTCTGTGGTCAACATATCTTGGACAAGAGTGCCAATGTCATTTCATGGGGAAAGAATTGTCTTTTCAACAAATGGTGCTGGGACAACTGGATAGTCATAAGCAAAAGAATGATGTTGGACCCTTACCTTACACTAAATTAAAAATGGATAAGTTGGACATCATCAAAATAAAAAATTTGTGCATCAAAAACAACAGTGAAGAAATGAAAAGACAAACCACAAAATGGGAGAAAATATTTGCAAATCACTTATCCGATAAGGGAGTTATATCTGCAATCTATATAGAACTCTTACAACACAATAATAAAAAGACAACTCAATTAAAAATGTTCAAAGGATTTAAATAGATATTTCTTCAATAATATATACAAATGGTCAATAAGCACATGAAAATATGCTTGATATAATTAGTTATCAGGGAAATATAAATCAAAACCACAATGAGATACTACTTCTTACCCACTAGAATGCACTAGAATGGTTATAATCAAAACTCTGGCCAGGTGTGGTAACTCACGCCTGCAGTCCTAGCACTTTGGGAGGCTGAGTTGGGTGGATCCCCAGAGTTCAGAAGTTCGAGACCAGCCTGGCCAACATGGTGAAACCTGGTCTCTACTAAAAATACACAAAAAACTAACTGGGTATGGTGTCACACGCCTGTAGTCCCAGCTACTGGGGAGGGTGAAGCAGGAGAATCACTTGAACTCAGGAGGCAGAGGTTGCAGTGAGCCGAGATTGCACCACTCTGCACTCCAGGAATGTGTGTACCACTCGGTATTCACTCATTTGTCCATTCAACAAACTTTTGCTGACTGTGTCATTTACTAAACACTGAGAACAACAAGATTCATGAGACACAAAACTGTCTTCAAGGAGCTTGAAATTTAGTCATTCCCAAATTCATGTACCTAACGCAAACAGAATTTTGCCCACTAGAATATAAATTCCTAGAGGCAGAGCTTTATCTGTTTTATTCACAGCTGTATCTGCAGGAACTATAAGAATGCCTGGCAGTTAGTAGGTGCCTAAATAAATACTTGTTGAGTGAATGATGATGTTAAGCATGTCACCCTGAACACTATTTGAGCATCAGGGATGCAGAACTAGGAAGGTAGGGCCTTTAGTTTTGAGGGAGCCCAATAAGGCACGGCTCCAGCGGAAGGCTCTTGCAACAGAGCAAGACTCCGTCTCACCAAAAAAAAAAAAAAAAAAAAAAGGATATGGAGAAGTCAGAATGCTCATACATGGCTGGAGGAGTGTAAAATGGTATAACTACTTTGGAATACAGTCTGACAGTTCCTCAAATAGTTAAGCATAGACTTGCCATATGACCTAGTAATTCAATTCTTACGTATATACTCAAGAGATATGAAAACATATGTCTACATAAAATGTCCATACATTGTACACAAATGTTTGCAGCAACATTATTTATAATAACCAATAGGTGGAAACTACCCAAGTTTCTATAAACTGATGAATGGATAGACAAAACGTAGTATCTTCATATAATGGAATTATATTTATTTGGCCATAAAAAGGAATGACGTGCTAATATGTGTTACAACATGGATGTACCTTGAAAACATTTTGCTAGGTGAAAGAAGCTGGGAACCAAATACCACGTATTATTTGGTTTCATTTATTTGAAAAGTCCATAATAGGCAAATCTTTAGAGATAGAAAGTAGATTGGTTTTTGCTTAGAGTTAGAATGGAAGGGGTATAAGAGAGTTATATCTAATAGGTACAGAGTTTATTTTTGAGACAATGAAAGTGCTCTAAAATTGATTGTGGTGTTGGTTGTACATATCTGTATACTAAATAATATACTAAAAACCATTGAATTATACACTTTTTATTTTATTTTATTTCATTTCATTTCATTGAGACAGAATTTCACTCTTGTTGCGCAGGCTGGAGTGCAGTGGGGCGATCTCAGTTCACTGCAACCTCTGCCTCCTGGGTTCAAGCAATTCTCCTGCCTCAGCCTCCTGAGTAGCTGGGATTACAGGCACACACCACCACGCCCGGCTAATTTTTGTATTTTTAGTAGAGACGGGCTTTCGCCGTGTTGGCCAGGTTGGTCTGAACTCCTGACCTCAGATGATCCACCTCCTTTGGTCTCCCAAAGTGCTGGGATTACAGGCAGGAGCCACCGCGCCTGGCCTGAATTATACACTTTAAATGGACAAATTGTATGGTATATTGAAAAAAAAGAAGATAAGACAACTGAAGAGTGAGTGTTTTGTAAGTGGTCTTTACTTGCTTGAAGATATAACCCTCCTAAACATTAGGGAATGCCCATGACAGAGTGTGGACACCAACCCTGGTGGTGTTAGGGAAGCTGAAGCAGGAGGATCTGTGTGTACCACTCGGTATTCACTCATTTGTCCATTCAACAAACTTTTGCTGTCTGTGTCGTTTACTAAACACTGAGAACAACAAGATTCATGAGACACAAAACTGTCTTCAAGGAGCTTGTTAGTCATTCCCAAATTCATGTACCTAACGCAAACAGAATTTTGCCCACTAGAATATAAACTCCTAGAGGCAGAGCTTTATCTGTTTTATTCACAGCTGTATCTGCAGGAACTATAAGAATGCCTGGCAGTTAGTAGGTGCCTAAATAAATACTTGTTGAGTGAATGATGATGTTAAGCATGTCACAGTGTCTGTCACCAACCCTGAACACTATTTGAGCATCAGGGATGCAGAACTAGGAAGGTAGGGCCTTTAGTTTTGGGGGAGCCCAATAAGGCACGGCTCCAGCAGAAGCTGAACAACCATCACCTAGAAGGTGAATGAGAGCACTGATTTTCTTCAGAGATGGACATGCTTACAGTTCCCCAGGTGATACACACTAACATCCAGGAACTACCAGACTGCGTGATCTTTCAGGTTCCACTGATCCCAAACATCTTTGTTTCTGGGATTCTCATCCTAAAGACAGAAGCAAAGCCACTAAAAAGCAAACCCCCACCCCCTGACAAAAATAAACATAATCCAGTGGTTGCTGTTAACACTGGGGTTCCTAAGGCAGGCCTTTAGGGAACCTGTGATTACAAAGTACTGCATGTATACCCAGCCAGACCTGTTCTTACCGATCAAGTTGAACAGGATACAGTGTGTGTATCTCCACAGACAGCCTGGTGGGTGGAATTTCCCTTTTCTTCTGACTCAGTAGGAGCATTACAATTTATTTTCTGATCTGCTCAGGATTCATTTATGACCCTTGCCCTTGGCACGACTGTCAGCATTAAACTGGACCCAAAGGAGAGAGCAGTGTGCTTTGAACTCATCTCTGGTGAAGCTAGTGCATGTCTCTAAGGCAGCAGTCCAGCACTCTGACTGCCCACTAGAGTCACCTGGGAAGCTTTTTAAAAATGCCAAAAATACCACGTATAGGTTCCACTCTAGATTCTGATTTAACCGTACTGTGGTGACTCAGAAAATCTGTACCAGGCTGAGAACCAAGTTGAAAATCACTACCGGTCCAGGGTGAAGAAAATAAGCCAATTGACATTAGCCCTGAGGTCAGACTCTAAAGTTACCAAATAATTAGCCTGTGGACTTAGAGGGTGTCAGTTCATTTGTTTTGCTATAAGAGAATACCTGAGTCTGGGTAATTTATAAAGAAAAGAGATTTATCTGGCTCACAGTTCTGCAGGTCACACAAGAAGCATGGTGCCAGCATCTGCCTCTGGTGAGGGCCTTAGATTTCTTCCACTCATACTGGAAGATGAAACGCACTGGCATGTAGAGGTCACATGGCATGAGAGAAGACAGGGTCTATCTCTGTCTCCCAGGCTGGCAGGCAGTGGCAGGATCGTGGCTCACTGCAGCCTCAACCTCCAGGGTTCAAGCAATCCTCCTGCTTCAGCCTCTCAAGTAGCTGGGACTACAGGTGTGTGCCACCATGCTGGCTAATTTTTTAATTTTTTGTAGATACAGGGTCTCACTATGTTGCCCAGGTTGGTCTCAAACTCCTGGACTCAAGTGATCCACCTTGGCCTCCCACGGTGTTGGAATTACAGATGTGAGCCACCACGCCCAGCCCAGGGTCTTTTAACAACCAGCTTTTGTGGGAACTAATAGAGTGAGAACACACTCATTACCTTGAGGAGGAGCCATTCATAAGGGATCTGTCCCCTGACCCAAACAAGTCCCACTAGGCCCTACCTCCAACGTTGGAGATCAAATATCAACATGAGGTTTGCAGCGTCAAGTATCTAAACTACAGGAGAAGATGAGGACATTTCTCCGACGTCAAGAGTCTTCAGGGAGAAAGAGTGCCTGTGTTCTACTCCCTACTCCTTGTTCTCCACCCCAACCTTTCCAGATGTCCCATTTGCTTTTACCCCCCATCTCTATTCAGCCATGTTTGGGGATTGGTTCCTATTCGAACAGGAAGCACAGGGAAGCTCCTTGTCTTAGGCAGCCTTCTCAGTATTGCTCTAGTGCACACATGGCCTGGGTCCCTTCTGCAAGGCTCCTCTGAGCTGACCAGCAGGGCTTGGCTGCTGACTCAGATTTCTGATTCATGGTTGGCACTGCCTGGCTCAACCATCTCTCTTTATTGCTTATCCCCTTCAGAGCCCAGATTTCCCTCCTTTTCTCCCTCACTCCTGGTTCTCTACCCACAATCCTGGGACATTCTTTTCTGGCTTCCGTCCACTGCTTTCTGAGGTCCTTTGTCAGCATGTTCCTTAACCCAGGCTATTTGCTGTGTCCTCTTGGTGTTTGCCCCATGAGCCCTGTAGCTCAGTTGGCCCACCCACTTACACATACTCATCTACGGCCACTACTTGTTCTCCGTCAGGTCTGCAGTTGCTAAGCAGTTAATTTGTCTGAAATTCAGCCAAAGCTGATTTATGCCTTTCTTTGCGGTCTTCTGGAGTTGAGTGAAAGGCATGAAATGGTCTGTGAAACCTAGTATGTCAGATGAGATATGTACATGAGAAGTCTTGAACTGTAAAGCAGAACACAAATGTGAAGTGTCGATAATAAGCAGTGACAGTGCCATTTGGGGACAGCATGGTAGCCAGCTAGGAGTACCAGATGAAGGACAGAGACTGATTGCAGACATCACAGGTGAGATGTTTGCAAGTCAGGAAACTGAAGAGGTGTGAGAGATCAGGACCAGATGGGCAGATGGGAAGGGAGCAGTACAAAAAGCAGAAGTCATAGTTCCTTATGCAACCAGAGGCCCGGAAATAAAGGACTGTCTTCCGCAGCCCTTTCAGCTCTACTCTCAAAATATATTCAGAGTCTGGCCTCTTATTGCTGCCTCCATGGCTACCACCCTGATCCAAGCTGACATCAGCTCCTGCCTGGACTGCTGCAGTAGCTCTTACCTGGTCTCTCTGCCTTCACCTTTGCTCCCCAGCAGTCCATTCTCAACCCTTGGCTGGAGTGATCCTGCCTAAATGTGAGGTCCGTTACATCGTGCCACTCCTCTGCTTAAAATACCTTCATGTCTTCATGTCCTTCTCATGATGAAAGCTGAAGTCCCTTACCATGGCTTACTGGGCTCCAATAGACTGAACCCCACTTACCTTTCACATCTCAGCCTCTACAACTTATTAATTTGTCCCGGTCATCCTGGGATTCTTGCTGTTTCTTGACCCACCAAAGACATTCCTGCCTCATGGCCTTAGACCCTGCTGCTCCTCTTCCTGCAGATAGCCACATGGCTCACCCTCTTACTTCATTCAGGGCTGAGCTCAGGGGTCACGCTGTCCCGGCTTCTCTATCTTATGTAACACTCTCCAGCCCCATCATAAAATATGCCTTTTCCCAGGCATATTTTATGTAACACTGAAATAAACATATAGTAAATATTTATTAATTTATTGTCTGACTCTTCTACTAAAAGGTAAGCTCTGAGAGCATAGGAATTTTGTCTGTCTTGTACCTGGCTTGCACAATGTCTTGTATTGTTGAATTAATGAATGGATGAATAAACATATAGGATGACATATTTAAGATTCCGGCTATAAGGCAAGATACTGATGAAAGCAAAGAGTTGCCTGAATCCTGAACTTTCTCGCGGTTCTGTGGAGACAACGACCTGTTCCTCAGGGCAGCGGCTTCAGATTTACAGGTAGAGATTATTGCTCCAAGGCAGGAGGGGGCAAGAGAATTCCACCTACCAGGCTCCTGCTCATTCCGGAGCTAGGCTATTCTGGAAAATCCAAGAGCACATCAAGGGCCCGATGGGAAAGCTTCAGAGATGAAAACATGCATATTGAGTTCTCTCTCCAGAGGCCCTTTTTCTCTGGGCTATGAGTTTTAGATCTTCAGTAGAAATTTCTCATTGTCTTCCCTCAAGGGAGAGGGAAGTGCCCAGCTGTTGCATTTACAGCAAAGTAAAACAGCTGGGGCAGTAGGTGCTAACTGTAGCTCTGTGTACTTCCTTCTTAGTACTGTGATCCTAGGCAGGTTATTCAAATTTCTCAGAGCCTTACCACCTCATCTGTAAACAGGGGATAATGATAGTGCCTTTATCAGGGATGGCGTAAGGGTGAAATGGTAAAAGGTGTGCATTTTAGGCACAACATTTGGCATGATGTTATATTTGCAAATGTTCAACTATTGTTGTTAAGATTAGGCATGCTAGAAGAAATAGTTATTGTTCGGGAAAGCTCCTCAGAATTCCTAACTACAGAGATTCTCAAACATTGATGTGCATACCTATCACCTGGGACAATCTTGTTAAAATGCAGATTCTGATTCAGAAAGTTGGGGAAGGGCCTGAAATACTGCATTTCTAACCAGCTGCTAGGTGCAGCTGGTGCCTCTGATCAAGCTCTGAGTAGCCAGACCCTATTTAAAAAACGGTGGAGGGGGTCGGGGCGGCGGTTGGGGATAAAATGCTGATAAATACGTTTCCCGGAAGTCCTAGAGGCTCTAATTTCAACCTTAAAGGTAGCCTAAAGTTACTACATCCTAACCCAGAAAAGCTCCATTTTTCCTAATCACTTGCCTCACTGGGTGTCCCCTGAATCTGATTCCAGCTGTACCCATCCTTCCCTACCATTTCAATTTTGCAACGATGTCTCATACAAAAACACTTACCCTGCCCAAGGAGGTTTATTCAGAGCTGAGAGAGAGAGGAGCTTCTCTTTTTTCTTTTCTTTTCTTTTTTTCTTTTTTTTTTTTTTTTTTTTGAGACTGAGTCTCGCTCTGTCTCCCAGGCTGGAGCGCAGTGGCGTGCGGCTCACTGCAAGCTCCGCCTCCCAGGTTCACGCCATTCTCCTGCCTCAGCCTCCCGAGTAGCTGGAACTACAGGTACCCGCCTCCACGTCCGGTTAACTTTTTTTTTTTTTTTTTTTTTTTTTTTGTATTTTTAGTAGAGACGGAGTTTCACTGTGATAGCCAGGATGGTCTCTATCTCCTGACCTCGTGATCTGCCCGCCTTAGCCTCTCAAAGTGCTGGGATTACAGGCATGAGCCACCACGCCCGGCCTGTCTTTTTTCTGAAAGCTGTTCCTGGGTTTCCTGTGGCCTTTGGACATATGGCCAGGCGCTTGTTTTCATGACTGCTTAATGGTTTGTAAAGCAATTGCTGGAGGAAACATTGCTACGGCAAGCCAGGCCAGAGGGACAGGGCTCATGAGCCAGTGTTATCTTTGCTGAGCACCGGCGCTATTCCTGTTCCTTTTCTCTCTCCATCCGGCAGTGACAGATGGCCTCCACATGGTTTGACCTCCTGTTTGGCCAGACCTGATCAGATAGTCATCAATCAGCTGCCCCATTTGGCCCCCCAGAGGGCACCCTGTGGTTCATGGGAGGCAGAAGGTGGAAGTTTCCTTTAGAGCTCATCATATCTCATAGCTATTGTAGTATAATTTCAAGCATGGGCAGTTCTTATTCCAGATGTTACTATCCCAGGGTCCATATGTTTCGAGGTGGGATCAGCAGGTTTACATGGTAATGTGAAACTAATTAATCATAAACTAATGATTTAACAGCTTTAGGACCCAAAGTGAGTTTTGTACTGGCAAAGATGTAAGTAATACATACGGTGTTATTAAGCTGGAGAAAGGAGATGAGGCTGAGCTTTTTCCATTGCTTTGACACAATCTCTTTATTTTCTTACTGATACTCAATGTTACTCACAAGGTCTCTGAAAACTGTATTGGAAAATCTCCAATTACTATTATTCATGGCTTTGAGATTGAGAAAATAAAAATTTACGTTAATATAAGCTGCAGGGCACAAGAAAAAGGGAGCAATAAGCAGAGGGGCCATGTAGAGAGGAAATCAAGATGCCGGGGTTCTAGTCTCATTCTTCCTCTTTCTTTGAACATGTTGCTTGACTGATATATCAGACATTAGGTAGATACAAGCAATGGCTCGGTTCCTTTTTTTATTTCCTAACTGTAAAATGAGTTTGTTGCATGAACTTGGCTTCTAAAAACTTTAAATAAAGTGTTTTTCATTCTTTTCCTGAGAAAAGCAGTTTTGGTCATTTCATTAAAACCTGTTTATTCTACTATGTGTAAATTGTGCTTCACTAAAAAAATATATTTTTTTGCTGAAGTCAAAAGAGGTGAGGACATTTGAGTAATTTCAGCTCTGATGGAGTACAACCCAGCTAAATATATTAAAGATATATTAAAATAATTTTTTAAATTAAAATTAAAAATACCAAATACCTGTAATCCCAGTAGTTTGGGAGGCTAGGAGAGAGGATTGCTTGAGTGCAGGAGTTAGAGTTCAGCCTTGGCAACATGACTAGAATCCATCTATAAGAAAAAGGAAATTTAAAACACCAAATCTATTAAAGTTAAAAATACCAATAAATCCCTAGCATTATTTATAGTAGGGAAGAAATAAACTACAAACAACAACCTTTGCACCTCAATAAAAAGAGTGAATTGATAAAAGTAGGAGGTTGAACATAAATTCCCTAGCTCCATCAGGTATTTTGACATCTGATATTCTGATTATTAACTTCAGTGGGGAGGGAGAGTCTCCTCTGTATAGTTTTAATAACCCTTTTCTCCCTGATCATTTGTATTATATATAAATTATATATATATAAAATATATATACCAAAATTATTTTTTTTAACTTTTCTATACATAATAGAGATGAGAAAAAGACCCTAAAGAAAAGTTCCCACCATCATGTATATCTGGTACAAAATAAGTATTCAGGCCAGGCGCAGTGGCTCACACCTGTAATTCAAGCACTTTGGGAGGCCAAGGCAGGCGGATCACTTGAGGTCAGGAGTTCGAGACCAGCCTGGCCAACATGGTGAAACCCCGTCTCTACTAAATATACAAAAAATTAGCCGGGCGTGGTGATATGTGCCTGTAATCCCAGCTACTCGAGAGGCTGAGGCAGGAGAATTGCTTGAATCCGGGAGGCGGAGGTTGCAATAAGCCAAGATCATGCTACTGCACCCCAGCCTGGGCAACAGAGCGAGACTCTGTCTCAAAATAATAATAATAATAATAAGAAGAAGAAGAAGAAGAAGCATTCAATAACTGGTAGTATTTGGTTGTGCTTCCCTGGTATGTATAATGTTTTCTCAGCTGAGGCAATACTGTTTATATTTTGTAGTAGCTTTTTGATTGAGCATTTGATTTTCATTTGACCTGAATTATTTTGCTGAGTACCTTGGCTCTCAGCTGGTTGTTTGCCTGGCCTCCCTCCCTTGACTTTTGGATTTGGAGAGTCAAGGTCTCAAGAGCTTGTTGAGAGGACAGAGCCCCTCAGGGAAAGTGTCCCCTAAGTGGTGGTTATACCTTGCCTCCTGTGTTGATCTGACAGGCAGATCACACCTTTCATTTTCATAATAATGATTAAAAAGCTGTAGCCCCGTTAACTGGAAAGGAATTGAGAACCCTGTGCTCAGGACTTGTTCCTTGCAGAGATGAAACAACTCTTTGATGAGCCCACTCTGTCTTTCTCCTGCTGAAGACAAGTCACGTTGCCCATAGACCACAAAGTGAAGAACCCCAACACCCAGCATGGGGAGGAGGCTTCTGTCACCTTTTGTAACACAGTTTGCAATAAGGAGAAGAACCTGTTTCCTTGTATGAGGACAAGATGGCCCAACTTCTGAGTGTTCTGGATTTGACTATCACATGCCAAGGTGGTGGAGGCACCCCAAGAAGACTATCTCAAGAGATAAAAGCTTTATTTTTCCAACTTAAGGTATGGAAGGACATTGTATTGAAATAACATGGCTCAGAAAGCACCTTATGGGCTGATTCTGAATCCTCTGATCTCTCTGGGTCAAGGAAAAACTTATAGACAATTCTGAGCTCCAGACCTTTAACTCCTAGGGGAAGAGCGTCTGCAGCAGAGGGTTTGTGGCATGTAGGGCATAGCCTGGTAAGTGGCTAGGGCAGCATTAACAGCTGTAGTAGGGAATAGTGGGAACCTTGTGTTGTGCTCTCTGTGAAAGACAATGAGACTTCACTTTTTTGCCTCTTGTTGGAATCGTTGATAGATTTTTCTTTTTGTTGTACTTTTTACTAATACTTTGATTTGGTATGCACTTAACGTGGGGAGCTAATGCCAGTCTCCTAGAACTGAATGAGGGAAAACATATGACATTCTTTGCACTATTGGTTCTGTGCCAGGCATCTGGCTGGATGCTTTATGTTATCTCATGTAATCCACAGAGAGTGTGTCTAATTCAGAGTGGGGACCTGTGACCACAGGAGTGTAAAGTTCCCCTCTGCTTTTAGGAGTGAAATGAATGGGATTCAAAGAATACCTTCTCTTGGCAATGATCTTCTCTTATAATCAGCCCCTGACACATAGGTTAAGGTTACCAAAATGATAACTTGCATCAACTGATTATTTCTAGAATGACCAGTATCTCTTTCAGTATACCACATAAGAAGTCACAAAGAGAATATTTAGCTAAGGTTTTTAATGGAAAGCTATCATTATCTTGTTTTTTGTAGCCAGTAGGCGTAAGCCAGGAATCAGGTTGGAAGTGGGAGCCCTTTTGGCGGGGCTGAAAACTTTGATCAAGATTCTGCCAAGCAGTTCTTTCAGGACAAGGACTCTGCTCCACCGATTTCAGTTAATCACAGCAGGGGACAAGGCCTCAGAAGAAGGGGCTCTCCATCCTGTCATCTCCCGTTAATGACTGCAGGAATTAAAAAAAGAATTTTGTGGGTAACAAAAGTGAGGGCGGGGTGTCAATATACATGGTTTTTAAGTTATTGAGATTTTGTTGGAATTTAGTTATTTTTCTTGTTTGTGAGGAGGAGAGGCTTTAGGGGGAGGTAAGATGGGGTAGATGATGCAACAGACCATGCTGCAGGTGCATTGCCTTCTGCAGGGTAGATTGTGTCTATACCTTGGGCTGTGCCATACTTTGGATAATGATAATAATTTAATAACAACATATATAGACTGCATATATAGGGGAGTTTAAATTTAATAAATCAGTTTTGAGGTAAGGATTTAAGAAGACACATATCAAGCTAGAATTATTAGTCAAGTTATTATCTTCTGGCCAGGGAAGCTGGTTAGTCTGAGCATCTCAGTTGAGGGGAACGGGCTAAAGAGGAGAGGGGGAGAAGGGCCTCTGGCCCTTGGTCACCTGGAAGCTGAAGGACTCAGGGGGTCCAGCTCCAGCCTTGGTCCTCACACTACTGGGCAGTGAGCAGAGCCAGCATCTCAGCCTGCTGAGACATGGACAGCAGGCCTGGAATACATGTACCTCTGGAGTAGGCAGCACTATGCTCCTGGTCTCCTGGAACTGACATTACTTACTCAGAAATGGAATGTCTGAGATCATTAGGTCAACTCCCTCACAGATGAGGAAACTGAGGCACAGAGAAGTCAAGTGACATCTCAAGTGAATACCAGAGCTGGGACCAAAGCTCGTGGCTCTTGATTCCTGGCCCAGTGACTTTAATGCCCTTGACTAATGGGCAGCTCTGCAGATGGAAAGGCATTGAAGGCTGGCAGGGAAGAATGGGAGAGCCAGGCAGATGGAAGAGAGTGGAGGGGGCAGCTGGTAGGAAATGGGAAGGCTGTAAAGAGCCAAAATATCCATTCCTCTTGGCCATGTCCCAAGGACAAACATAACTCCCAAGTGTTCCTAATAAGGGCATAAACAGTCACCCAAAAGAACCACACAAATGGATTGACCAAAGGCCATGAAATGTTGTTTATGCTTAATGAGTAAGCACTCCTATTTATTCAGACTCCTAATCCAGCTCTTTAACCTCATTCTTTCCTTTTAAGTCATTGGAGGCCTTCCTTGCCATTACTCCCTTCTCATTTGTTGTGTGGCTATCCTTGTACCCAGAGACAACTGCAGTTTAGAATCTATCTGCCCATTTCTCTCAGGTTCTGGGGCAAAGGAAAATGAAGAAGAAGATGATGAACTTGGGCAATGTGACTTGCCTGAAGCATTTGATATTCTGAAAAGGGGCTATAGGAAAGAACAATGAGCCAATTCATAAGTCAACATTATGTTTATCCCTCTATTATGAGGGATACTGCCTCTACTTCTTTTGTGAGGCATAATTATTTATTAGTTTTAGCAAGACATTTCTCTGCCTGCTGATAATGAAACAAAAAAAGCATTTACTGTGCTACTCTAGAATGTGAACTGTAAGCTGTGGTCTTTTTTTTGTTTGTTTATTTGCTTTCAGTTTTAATCTAGGATCACAGGCTTAGAGGTTGAAGGGGACCATGGAGGACTGCCAGCCTCCCCACCCTCTTTCATGCGGGGAGCCTCTTCCCGACAGCCCTGCCGGTGGTTCAGATCCCTTCCCTCTGAATCCCCACAGAGAGTCGTTTCTACCTCTGTGGAAGCACTTGCTTCATTTTGCCTTAAATTACAGTTATTTGAGGACTTGTCTTAAGCCTCAGCTGTGAGCCCCTGTGGGCAGGGGGTGGATGGGCAGGAATCCTATCTTATTCCTCTTTGATCTCCTACAGCCCCCAACACAGAGCCTGGCCCACTCTCCATAAATATTTGAATGAGTGACAAGGTGTTAAGAGTCTACAGAGGCAGCCACAGTTGGACACCTCTAATAGCTAGAAAGTTCTTCCCAAAAGTAAGCAGAAATATGCCTCCCTGTGTGCCTTGGGAGGGAGAAGAATGTAATAGGCAGTGATGACAAAGGGCTGGGTGTCTATAGGATATATCTGGGGACAGGGTAATGACTTGCTCTTACTGCTTTTCTTGCATTCCATCTGGCCAGAGTACACAAGGCCTTTCTCCAGGACAGGAAAACCCAACAACCTAGATAGATCTGGGTAAGGGGACAGGGGCATGGATTCCAGGATTTGAATCCAGTTTGGGAGGACAGCTCTATCAGACCCTGTCAGTGTCCCAGCCATATGGCCTCAGTCTGCCCTGGGGGTCATCGGCAGGTGATTCTCGTACAGACTGACCACTTCCTGCATTTATCTGCGGTGATCACTCTCTGACCTCAGAAGTGGGCTTGGTCTGTTTGTGGGTTCGGATAGGAATGCCAGGAACTTACCCCAGGAAGGACCTTCAACCAAAGATCAGTGGGACTTAGTGCATCAGTAACCCCGATTCCTCACCCCTCAGTGGGACAGCTCAGAGGTATGTTTTATAGTTTCTCAAAAGGTCTCAACAGGGATTGAACCCCAGTTGCTCATATAACTTAACATATCCTTTATTCATTTCCCTCCCTTTCCTTGTTGACTTCCCCTCCCTTTCACTATGCTTCCTGGGACCATGCCCAAGTAAACTCTGTCTCCCAAATAATTGTCTCAAGGTCTGCTTTGGGGAGAACCCAAAGTAAGACAATGACATGAGCAGGAGATTTGAGGGACTTCCCATACTATTCTTCCCATAGAAGATAAAACTGTCTGGCTCTTGAATTTTTAAAAAAGAAGATAAAACTGTCAAAATCAGTGTGTGCTTTCCCTTCCTCCTTCTTCCTTTCTATTTTTAAGTGCAGAGTGGTTTTTCTGTCACTTCTATAAATAGAGTTTAATTTTCAGTAGAATTTGTGTCCTAACTCAGAAAACAAGGCTGCAAATGGTTCCTACAACTTTGAGGGATAGTTATTTCCCATAACAAGAATCAGTAATATCCTAGTTCTCTTAGGGAAATGCACTATGTTAGAAAGGTCTCAGGACAGATTAATAAAAGAGATGACACATAGGGGTCATTAGACATCAGGGTGGATTTGTGTAGAAGTTCTTCACTTAACTTTTTAAACTTCCACAGAGACATTTTAAATTAAGAGAGACCCTACCAACCTGGCCCAGGTTTGGGACGGAGTGCTTAGAAGTCAGGGACAGCTAAGACGAATGGGGACCATGAGAGAGGAAAATAAAGAACCTTCATTAAACCTACTCAGTATTAATGAACTACACCTGAGTTGATAGAACCTAGAGAAAATGCTGTTACTGCAGAATATGTATAATCATTTGAGAAGATTTGTAACAAAGAATGAAGGCGTGTGAATAATCTGCCTCCCTGGTCCTCCTTTATGCAGACATATTGTGTGATTTGGAAAAGCTCCCTGTGGATGCCACAACCTTACCCGATTGTTTTGACACCTCAGATAACTAATAGGAGATAGCAGTTAAAAATAGCCATAATCACTACTGTCTTAGGTTTGTGAGGTTTTTCTTTTGTCTTGTTCCTTCCTGGAGCATTTTTCAGTGACCTAATAGGAAACAGCATACATGTTCATGAATTTTTAATTAGCAAGCAAAGATGAGAATGAATGTAAACAAAACACAAGATGACAGGAGACAATGGGCCAAGAGAGCCCCTCCTTGATGCCTTTTGGGGTACCCACAGATGCCTTTTGGGGTCAGGTGGGAAAATCTTCCTAAATCAAGCAGGGTTAAGAAAGGGCTTCACAGACCTAATTATTAGCATCGAAAAGTGTGTGGCTTCAAATGCTGTCTTTCTTTAAACCCTGTTTGATGACCAGTGCCTCAGCTCTTTTGGCAGGGCTGAAGGAGGTAGGAGGAAGGTGGGGACATTTTGCCAGGTGATAGGAAGATGTGGAATTACCGTGTCTCCTCTGCCCTCTTTGATGAGTACTTCTGCCCTGTTTGTTGTGTGTAGATGGCAATAGTGTCCTGGGTACAGCTCTCCCCTGAACAAGAGAGACGTCTCTGCCTCCTTTAGCTTGTGCCCTCGTCTGAGCCACCACTTCCAAAGAGCGCTCTTGAGAGTTATGTGCCATCCCTGGGAATGATCGCATAAGATGGTTGTGAGGATTACATAAAGCAGTCCATGTGAAGTGACTGCATGAAAGTGCATTAATAGTTGGCACAAAATCTATGCTGGGGTTCCCCACAATGAGAGGTCCCTGCTATCTACTGAAATTGAATTGTAGAAAAAGATTTCCCTTGGGCCAAAAACAAATACACTAGTATGGCCTGTACCAACCTCTCTCAGACTTTTGTTTTGGGCAGCTCCCTACCCCGAATATGTGCCCCACAAGAGTGCCCAGTGGATGTCTTTTGAGCCTGCCCCACTGAGCACTCCCCTTTGCTTTCTAGAACGCCTATGTCAACATCAACCGCATCATGTCCGTGGCTTCCCGCCTCTCCGAGGCCGGCCACTATGCCTCACAGCAAATCAAGCAGATCTCCACCCAGCTGGACCAGGAGTGGAAGAGCTTCGCCGCTGCCCTGGATGAACGCAGCACCATCCTCGCCATGTCTGCTGTGTTCCACCAGAAGGCTGAACAGGTAAGGCCCAGAATCCTGCAGCAGCTGCTGTTGGTGGGAAGGGTTGGGGATGGACAGGAAAGGGCTGGAGCGGAGCACACACACTCTCTATAGAGTGCTCCGCCTGTCTTTTTGAAACACTGAAGACCCTGCAGAGTCATTGCAACATTAACCTATGTTCGACCACATTCATGGCCCCTGTGTGCACAAAGAAACATTGGTAACTCTTGGTGACTTTGCTTGTCATACAAACAAGAGGGTACCCAGAGCCTTTTTACATTTTGCTTGGTAGTGGTTGTGTATGCACGTGTGCATGTGTGGGCTGTCCGCGTAGTGTGCATTCTCAGAACACAGATCAAAGGGGTGAATGTAAAGTGATCATTGAGGTGCTGAGAGCAGGGGGAAACTAATTTTACATGAAGCATTTGCTATGGATAATGGTAATATAATAATAATATAATGGATCAAGATAATAATTACTCGTACTTACTAAGTGGCCAGGCATTGGCCAGTTGCATGATAACCCATTTTACAAAGAGGAATACTGAAACTCAGAGACATTAATTGATTGGCCTGCCTAAGATTCCACGATGTGTTGGAGCCTGTATTGAACCAGCTCATAGAGAGACAGTTGTTAAATTTTCAGGAATTTTGTGAGCTGGTTATCACATTCTAGCTATTGGTTAATTATGTAGGTTTATAATTAAATATGTTATGTTAAAAGCAAAGTTAATAAATGCTCAAAACTCATCACTTGCTAATTATTTTACAACCTCTTGTTATTACCTATGTTCTTGAAATCATTTTTATGCATTTATGTTTTTCTGTGGCGGAAATACCATACAATTGTGTGCTATGTATGGATTACTCTTCCCAACTCCATGTTGGTGATGTCACACTGGTAGCTTAAAATATACCATGGTAGGAGTTTCATATTATAGAAATTATCAGATGCTATAAACCAGGGATTAATTCATTGCTTTATTGTTGCCTAGAGTCTAAAGAAAATGAGGGAGAAAGTGTTTGAAAATGCAGACTAAACTTAAAAATGTGTCCTGTGTATACCTGTTACATTGTGAGTAACACACAAAAATCAAGGAAATATTCTTCCAATATTCAAAAACTGTTACTTGGTTCAGCAAAGAAGTCACTGACATCCTTGATGAACAAGTGATGTTCTGGCGTAGTATTCAGGTGTTTTTCACCTTTGTCTCACTCCTTAGCATAATGAAAATATCAACTAGCATGTGTGTCAAAACTACAAATGTTTGTCAGTTGCAACCATAGGTCAAAAGCATCCTGTGAGAATCAACTGGCTACATTAAATATACAATACAGAGCATTGTATATGTTGTTCTCTGTAAATGATGTGTTATACATTCTTTATATCTGTAGAATTTGTAAATGCACTTACCTGTATATATGTAATATATAGTCATATACACACGTACATATATATGCTGGTTGTTAAACATTTACTAACACACCACTGCTAAAATCGCACAATCTATGAGTAGATAGGCTATCAACTCAGGTGTGTTTAACACTAGGCCTGTGGTCTTAACCTCTACATTTCTTTCTTTGCATTACATTTGGGTAACATAGGCCAAGGAGAGTCAGACACCTGGTCACACCTTAAATCTCTCCCTCTGTTACCCTCTCTAGCGTGGAAGGCAACATAGCATAATTAAGAGTCTAGACTTTGAGGCAAGACACATGGATTCTGATCCCAGCTCCACCATTCATTTACCCTTAGACAAGTCATGTCACCATTCTGAGCTTGTTTCCTCTTCCATAATGTGGAGCTAATCATAAATAGCACAGGGCTATTTATGTGTTAAAGGGCTGTGCTAAAGATACAACATGAGAGATGGAATGTGTAAGGTGCCTCGTGTGCTTACTAAACAGTGGACGTTACTACTATGGGTATTTGCACCACATACTATCCTGGTATTTTTTTATTTCCTCCACCTGAGAACTTCCCAAAGACTGAAATAATACTTGTGTCAAGCCCAACCCTATACTTTGAGAGGGATGTGGCCATATCTTTTTGTCGCTGTTGTTAAGGTTGTTGGTGGTAGTGACTGATAGTGACTGGTTCATTCTTAGGGCCATGAGAATATTGATGTCCAATTTCCTGTTCTCTCTTCAACCGTATCACTTTCATACTTTATTCAAGGTTTGCCCAGATTGGTAAGGAAGACCCCCTGCTTCTCTCTTTGTCTCTCTGGCATTATATCCTTGAGGTGATCATTTTGTGGGATATGCTACAGGCCACCTGTTAGAATATTGCAGAGAAATCCCAAGAGCCTTGAAGCAGTACTCCCCCCATGATTGACACAAGAATGTCAAGTGGCTTCTAGGGTCATTTGTAAAGTAGTTATTGGTGGAGCAAAGAAACTTCTGAGATTTCAGCATGTACATATTATATGATGTGATACTGGATGGCACCTGGCACTCTTCCAGAATTGCTAAGAAATGGTCTAATGTGTTACGAAATGTACAGAATGAAAAGTCAACCACAACAATCAACAGGCCGGGGACTGAAAGTTGACAGTGACAACAAAACTAGAATGCAAATGGTTGCAGTGCCAGAACTGAGAAAACTGGAGAAGTGCACATTTATTTCATGTTTCCTGATTTGGACTGGTTTGGATCAGAAGCAATTTTATTTGTATCTATTTTTTAATGCAATTTCTGTAGGTATTACTAGTCCTTCAGGGACACTCATAAACCATGCTTCTTTTTAACTGGGGAAAAAGATGACTCAAGGCTATTTTTTTCCATGCATTTATTTAGGCAGCTCTTTATTGTCCTCATATGGGCTGTTCTTGGCAATGGGATTAAAAGGTATTTAGGCAATTAATTTAAATGGAGCTGTGCATCCAGGCGAGAGGAATCACAGACAGAACAATTCCAGACTGTTGGGTGAATTATTTGCATTTTCAAAGTGCATTTTTCCACCCAATAAATTGGAGTGATTTCAGTTAGCTTACCCTTTGTGCATGAAGATCCATAGTCTTCCACAGCTGTTAATTTTAATTTTAAAATAATTTGATGTCTGTCAAAGATCTATGTCTATATATAACAACCCGGGATGCAGTAGGTATAGCACAGCCTGTGCCCCTAGACTGCCTCTCTTGTTTCCACCCTTCAGGGGACTGACCCAACAGTGGGTCAGTGGGAGACCTGTTGAGGGCAGTCTGCATCCCATATGGGATGGTCTCTGCAAGTTCCCTGGGTTCCTGGTGGTCTGTGTGAGGTGTTTTTTGCTTGTCTTCACAACTGGATGTACACACTATAAAGCACAGATGTGGAACATCTCCTTATGTTACACACAGCCCCTCACATATGCCTGTGAGTGTGCATGGGGCAAGAAGCTCTAATGTATCCTTGGAATGTGGTGAGCTGTTTCCATACCTGGACATTACAGTTAGTGTGTAGCTATAACCTGTTGAACATCTGGTGATTCACCTGCCCCCTACAGTTTCATAATAGTCAATTTTGTGGAGACTATACTTCCTAAATGGGTACCTGGGTCTGATTTCTTACCAGGAGTTAGTATTTGTAGAATTAAAAAACTCTACCCTCTACAGTGGTCTCTGAAGGCTTTCAGAAGTCCTGATGTTTTTTCCCAAGGTATGTGACGCTCTCTCCATAATCCACCCAACTCCCTACCCCCAGTGCTCCCCCACTGACCCACCCCGCGTCTCCTTCCAGTTCCTGTCGGGAGTGGACGCCTGGTGCAAGATGTGCAGCGAAGGTGGTCTGCCGTCCGAGATGCAGGACCTAGAGCTGGCAATTCACCACCACCAGACCTTGTATGAGCAGGTGACCCAAGCCTACACAGAGGTGAGAATGGAACAGGGCAACCATGGGTCTTGAGCATTTCTGCATGTGGGTGGGTGACGAGGGCACTGGCCTGTGCACTGTGAAATAGCCTGGGTGGGACTAAGAAGAAGAGAGGCTGTTTTTCTTTTTTTGGTGACATCTTTAGGAACCTTGATCTATGAACTATGGTGTCTCCAACCAGGAAGGAGAACAAATTGGGGCCATTATTAGGCATCACTTTGGTGCACTCACATTCATTCTCTCTCTCTCTGTCACACACACACACACATACACACACACACACACACACACACACACACACACCCTATACACTTGCCTTATCCTGTGTGTGAAGATTGGACTTTCTCCTCTTGGGGGAGGAATATAAGAAAATGAAGCTGTGCTTTTCTGGAGTTTGCTTTCTGGTTGGTGAATGGACATGTACGCACTAGCCCTGCCACCTTTTTTATGAAGCAGCTCATCAAAAAAATATTAATTTTCTCACCAGAAGATCCAGAGGAAAACACACAGCATGGAGATAGTGTTTGCAGGAGTAAAAAGCTTCCGTGAATGTGAAGGACAAAGACTCTTCCGTTGAAAAATCAAAGGCAGGGGGTTGCTGTAAAGCTAAGAAAGGGAAAAAAAACCTCTTGACAGTCCTCTCAAAGTAAAAGGAAACAGCTACATAGGTACCTCTGTGTAGATATACACAAGTTAGTATGTTTGCTAACTGGCATGAATTCTGAGGAAGGGAACTGAGGGATGGAGAGGGATGGGCTGATTAAGGAACCTGGATGAGGAGAAGTGAATTCACATACAGCCCATGTGTTTCCTCTGGGCAGGATTAGTTAGAGGAGTATTAAAATGGGTTCCTGGACCACCTGCATCAGACTCACCTGATACAGATTCCTGGGTCCCACCCAAGACTGAATCAGAATGTCAAGAAGTGAGACCTGGAACCTACATTTTAATAACTATTACCCTATTTGAATTTGATGCACATTGAAGTCTAAGAACCAATGGCTTCTGGGTAAGAATAAGGGTTTTTGCCACAGTCAAACTGAATTTGAATCCTGGCTCTCCGATTTACTAGCTGTGTGACCTCAGACAAGTTACTTAACCACTCTGAGCTTCGTTTCATCTGTGAAATGAAAGTGGTAACACCTGCCTCATAGGATCGTGTCGAGGTTATAAAGGTAATGCATGACAATTCACAATTGCAAAATTGTGGAACCAGCCTAAATGTCTATCAGCCAACGAATGGGTAAAGAAAATGTGGTATATATACACCATAGAATACTACTCAGCCATAAAAAGGAACAAAATAATGGCATTCACAGCAATCTGGATGGAGTTGGAGACCATTTTTCTAAGTGAAGTAACTCAGGAATGGAAAACCAAGTATCGCATATTCTCACCTTTAAGTGGGAGCTAACCAAACACCACCTGTTCCCCAAAACTATTTAAATAAATAAATCATAGTACCCAACAAAAAATTAAAAAAATAAAATGAAGGTAATGTATATAATGCACTTGGCCCAGTGTCTGATAGTAATGAGCACTAAAAAATGGTAATGTATTCTGTCATTGTAGAAGGCACAATGAAGGACTTATGAGCCAAATCTGATCTCATCAGCTTTCTTTCTTATAACAGAACTGTGCCTCTGCCCATGGGTCAAGAATCTTTAAATTTACTCCTTGCAGAATACAAATATAGAGAGTACAAATGAGATTAATATTATACTTCCACATGTGTGAGGTGCGGGTATAATTATACATACAGACACAATATTTCTCTCAATTAATTATCAGGCCCTAGCATTGTGAGGCTTAAACCTTCCCTTCAACCCCACTTCAGAGGCCAGTGAGCTGTCCCTGCTTCCTACAGATGTAGAGACTGAGGCAGAGAATTGGAGCTCATGCAGGGTGGATTTCTAGGACTTGGGCCTCCATCTCTAACCACCCTGCCCTGGACATAGCATGGTGCCAAAAGACAGCATTTGCTCAGAATTCCAGGAAGAGAGCGCTCCTGGGTTTGGCTATAGGATGTTTGTCTTACTCATGTCTCTGGTGGGCATCACCTCTGCATTGTTTATAAACTACTTCCCCCACCCCACTCTCCTGGCAGTCTATGGGAGATGGGGATGGTGGGATTGGGTGGGTGGTGGTGGTTTCCTCTCCTGGCCTCTGCTGCACTCTACTCCAGCACCCCTCCTAACTACCGTGCCCTGAAGGCCCTTCTGTGGCCCCATGGGCAGGAGGAGTAACAGCTGCTTCTGTATTCCTGGACCCCCAGCCAAGCTATTATCAGGGACCAAAGGAAGGGTGAGGGGAGTATGCAAACCCGGCAAACAGCTTCATCATCAGAGGTGTGGAGATGGAAACACACCTCATTCCCTACCTTGCTGATGAGATAAAAGACCATTTTCATCTCCAAAAGCCTTCTTTTGGTGAAGACTCCAAGCCAACTTTGATTTAGTTGGTAACCAAGTTTGGGGACTCAACATTTCTATTAATTCCCAGTCATCCCTGTTTTAAATTGGAAAGATGCATGTTCTGTTGGGTACTTTGCCAAGTACAGGAGGGCCACAGGTGTTGATTGTATGATGTCACTTTCCAGAATTATTGTTGCCCGCGATTGTGCCAGAACTCCAATGAGAAGAATGGCAGAGAGTGTCATCCCACTTTTCTCAGACTGAGGGCGAGTGTTGGGATGTGGATGGTGTGTCCACAGTCTAAGTGTCCCAGTCTTTCTCTGCATGTTCTAGAAAAATGAGGATTTTACTGCTTTTCAGAAGAAAGAAGGGGGTCGTATAGAGCAAGAGCAAAGTATTTTAAAAGGATAAAGACAAAAGAAAGAAAATGACAAGGAAATAAAGAGGATGGGAGGGAGATGATGATGATTATGACGATGGTTGTATTAGTCTGTTCTCATGCCACTAATAAAAACATACCTGAGACTGGGTAATTTATTAAAAAAAAAAGAAGAAAAAAAACAGGTTTGATGGACTTACAGTTTCACATGGCCATGGAGGCCTCACAATCATGGCAGAAAGTGAAGGAGGAGCAAAGGCATGTCTTACATGGTGGCAGTCAAGAGAGTGTGTGCAGGGGAACTGCCCTTTTATAAAACCATCAGATCTCATGAGACTTATTCACTAACATGAGAATAGCATGGGAAAAACCCATCCCCATGATTCAATTACCTCCCACCAGGTCCCTCCCACAACATGTGAGGATTATGGGAACTACAATTCAAGATGAGATTTGAACGGGGACACAGACAAACCATATCAATGGTGATGCTGGTGAAGATAAAATTGGTAGCCAGTATCACGTCAGGCTCTATTCTAAACACTGTATGTGTGTTAACTCATTTAATCCTCACCATGACTTTATGAAGTATGTACATAATTCTGCCTCTTTTACAGAGAAGGAAACTGAGGACCAAGGGGGTTAAATAACTTGTCTCTTGTCACACATCTAGAATTTTAGAGCCAGATAGAGGAATTTGGGAAAGAAAGAGCAGGAGAGAATTATGGTGGGAACTTATATTGACTTCATTTCTGAAATGAAGTTATGCTGTCTTACCTGGTGTGAGTCAGTTAAAATATTTACCAAGCCTGGGCGCGGTGGCTCACGCCTGTAATCCAAGCACTTTGGGAGGCTGAGGTGGGCGGATCACCTGAAGTCTGGAGTTCGAGACCAGCCTGGCCAACATAGTGAAACCCCATCTCTACTAAAAATACAAAAATTAGACAGGCATGGTGGCACGCGCCTGTAATCCCAACTACTCAGGAGACTGAGGCAGGAGAATTGCTTGAACCCGGGAGGCAGAGGTTGCAGTGACCGGAGATCGCACCATTGATTGCACTCTAGCCTGGGGACAAGAGCGAGATTTTGTCTCAAAAACAAACAAGCAAACAAACAACAACAACAACTAAAATTTGCCAAGTGCCTACTGTGTGCCAGGCACTGTTTTGGGCATTGAGGGGAGAGCAGCAAGTAGTCAGTGTCTCTGCCCTCACAGAGCTGAAATTCAGGAGGGGAGAGAGTCTCACAGACAACTGGCCAGCACTCCAGCAACTCCCCCATCAGGGAATTCCAGGTGCTTGGCCCTCCACCAGGCTGGAGGATCATGGCAGCTCTGGCTGGCTAGGTGTCTGGGTATGGGATTCCTGAGATTCTCAGAAGGCATAGTCAGGGACCTTCAGGCAGATACTTATTGCTTCTCTCTGTGCCCTGCCTATCACCCTTTTCCCTTAACCTAAACTTCTCTCTTTCCTGCAGGTCAGCCAGGATGGCAAAGCACTGCTAGATGTGCTACAGCGGCCCCTGAGCCCTGGGAACTCAGAATCCCTCACGGCCACAGCCAACTACTCCAAGGCAGTGCACCAAGTGCTGGACGTGGTACACGAGGTGTTACATCACCAGCGACGGCTGGAGAGCATCTGGCAGCACCGCAAGGTGCGGCTCCACCAGCGGCTGCAGCTCTGTGTCTTCCAGCAGGACGTACAGCAGGTAACAGGCTCTGAGCCCTGGTGTCCATCATCCATTCTAGGAGGCAGACCGAGCTCAAGTCCCTGATCTAGGTGGTCAGGCTTAGGAGAGCACAGACTTATAGAGGGAAAAATGAAATTCAGCTCTCAAGTGCTCCACAGAACCCCACCAAAATACAAAACAAAAACTGGACCTGTGAATTGCATGTTTCTTGCCTAAGTGACTTTATAGACTGGCCTTCTTACCATGTGATATTGGAAAGGGAGACTTAGTTTCAGGAACTGCAATTCGTCATCGTCATATGGCACATTTTTCTTTGGTTTTGTTTTGTTTTGTTTTTTGGAGAGAGTCTCGCTCTGCTGCCCAGACTGGAGTACAGTGGTGTAATCTTGGCTCATTGCAACCTCCACTTTCTGGGTTCAAGTGATTCTTGTGCCTCAGCCTCCCAAGTAGCTGGGATTAAGGGCATGTGCCACCACACCCAGCTAATTTTTGTATTTTTGGTGGAGATGGGGTTTCACCATGTTGGCCAGGCTGGTCTTGAACTCCTGACCTCAGGTGACCTGCCCGCCTCGGCCTCCCAAACTGTCAATATGGGTTAGGGTTAGGGCCAATGTGGCACATTTTTCGTTTGGTGAGCTTGACCCACACTCAGGCAGTGATTGCTAGACAGCTCAGGGGTGGGTGGTTATCTGAGCACTGTCAGGCTTGGACCCCACATATGGTCCATCTGGGATGCAGGTGGCCTGCCAGAGTGGAGGTGAAGTGGGGTACAGGGACCTTCAGAGGATTCCTTTACAAGGTTGGACCAGGAAAATCAGATTTAAAACCTGGGCTGTTGTTCAGTGTATGTTTCATGATTACAGGTTATTTCTGACTTTATATAGTTTTTTTTTTTGTATTATGACATCAGTTGTGGCTTTTTCCTTTACCACTAATAACAAAGAAATGGTTATGTTTCTGACCACAAAAGGACAGTCTTGCTACAAATGCCCTTTCAGATGAAATAACCCATTCTTTTCTCCTTGTACTTTCTCTGTTTCTGTCTTCCAGGGGACCCTGGGATCTTTGCTGGAGGATTGATATACTAGGGTGGGGGGAGCTGGTTGGGAGATGGGGACTGAGATCCAGTCTCACTGTCTGTCATCTCTCTCTTAGTTCACCATAGGAGAACTAAGGATGGGCTTAGTTGTCCTAGGATGGGCTCTGCAGAGCTTCAGAGGAGCTGCTGGGGTGGACGCACTTGTGTTCAACACCTGTTTGACTTTTCTGTGGCTACCATGTAACTCCAGGATTATACATATAAAATAACAATTCACTCTCCTTTCATTCTTTTGTGGCATCGGCCAGGTATAATCCAAGGATAATCTAATTTATCTACTGTATTATATAATACAATGTAATCCGTTGTATATTTCCAGTGTAGTGAAATACACATGGAAAATTGAGAGCCAACTGTACATGTCTTTGGGATATTGGTGCCCTTCACCGGTGTCATTAGAGGGCCCTCTGGTGCTGGGTGCCTGAAGGAGTCAGGCCGAGTGGAGGGAGAGTTGAGCATTCTTGTCACTGACTGTGACACCCTCTGACTAGGGGGATAGTCACTGTGCAATCAGTCCCAGGAGCAGATGGGCCTTCGAGCATGTCCTCACTTCTTGGGCTGCCATAACTTGCCTTGCAGAGTCCTCTTCTGACTGGAGCATCAATTGAGTCATCAGAGGCAACACCTCAGTCCCAGGAGAAATGGGCAGTACTGATGTGCTGGCCGCAGTTCTGAAGCCCTCATGGGGCCTGCTGGGAGTGGAGAAGCAAATGAATCAGTTGCCTACTCCTGCCATCTGGAGCTATCCTGATAAATATATCACTCCTGAGTGCAGGAGAGCACAGGAGGTAGTCTGTGATTGAGACAGAGTGAGGTACCAGCCTCTGAAGGCACAAAGGAGAGGCGTTGCTATTTCAGTGAACTCTCCATGACTCTCAGAGATGATCTGGGCAGTATCCATGGTGTCCTCTTTACCCTCATGCTGATTTTACAGCTGTTGTCCTGGAGAGCTGCAGAGGGGCTGCCAGGAGGGTGGGTGAAAGGCCTCCCCAAGAGGAGGGTGGCATTCCAGACTCCAACTATCAGGGAACTGCTGTGATCTGACTTTTCTGTGGCCACCATGACATCTAAACTAAAGCTAAGAAAAAGTATAAAACCACACCTGTGGTTGTTCTGCATCATGCTTTTAAAAATGAGAGCCTTTCTGAAATTAAGACCCTGTCAGTTCATCACTTTCTTGTTTGTAAATCCATGAGCATGAAATCTTTTTCCATTTATTTGTGTCCTCTTACTTCCTTCAGCAGTGGTTTGTAGTTCTCCTTGAAGAGGTCCTTCACATCCCTTGTAGTTATATACCTAGGTATTTTATTCTCTTTGTAGCAATTGTGAGTAGGAGTTCACTTATGATTTGGCTCTCTATTATTGGTTTATAGGAATGCTTGTGATTTTTGCACATTCCAGAATTATGCAAAAAATCAATTGCATTGATTTTGTATCTTGAGACTTTGCTGAAGTTGCTTATCAGCTTAAGATTTTGGACCAACATCTAGAGAAGTAAAGAAAGCAAGACATTACAAGTTTTGATGGAGGCTTAAAATGTTGAACTTTTAGAAAATGCTCTGAATCCCAGAAACCTCAAAGAAATCCAGAGATCTGGTGAATAGCAATGTCAGGAATATAAGACAAGGTGAGGACAAGGTGGTTCTTATCATTAGAAGTTAATATAAGAAATTGAGGGCCGGGCGCGGTGGCTCAAGCCTGTAATCCCAGCACTTTGGGAGGCCGAGGCGGGCGGATCACAAGGTCAGGAGATCGAGACCACAGTGAAACCCCGTCTCTACTAAAAATACAAAAAAAAAAATGAGCCGGGCGCGGTGGCGGGCGCCTGTAGTCCCAGCTACTCAGGAGGCTGAGGCAGGAGAATGGCGTGAACCCAGGAGGTGGAGCTTGCAGTGAGCCGAGATCGCGCCACTGCACTCCAGCCTGGGCAACAGCGTGAGACTCCGTCTCAAAAAAAAAAAAAAAAAAAAAAAAAAAAAAGAAATTGAGAGTAGAAAATACGTACATGCCTAGGTTGTATTTCTGTCAGTCTTTCTACCTCATGTGTAATCTTTTAAAGTTATTTGAATATTATCCTAAGCAAACTAACACAGGAATAGAGAACCAAACACCACATGTTATCACTTATAAGCAGAAGCTGAACACTGAACACACATGGACACAAAGACGGGAACAGTAGGCACTAGGGACTGCTTGAGTGGGGAAGGTGGGAAGGAGGTGTGGGTTCAAGGCTGCCTATCAAGTACTATGCTCAGTATCTTGGTGATGGGATCACTCATACACTAAGCCTCAGTGACATGCAATTTACCTATGTAACAAACCTGCACATGTACCCCCAAACCTAAAATAAAAGTAAATAAAAAGCAACAAAAAATAAAAAAATTAAAAAAAAAAAATTTTTGGGCCAAGACGTAGGGTTTTCTAAATATACAATCATGTCATCTGCAAACAAAGACAATTTGACTTCCTCTCTTCCTATTTGAATACCCTTTATTTCTTTCTCTTGCCTGATTGCCCTGGCCAGAACTTCCAATACTGTGTTGAATAGGAGTGGTGAGAGAGGGTATCTTTGTCTTGTGCTGATTTTCAAAAGGAATGCATCTAGCTTTTGCCCATTCAGTATGATATTGGCTGTGGGTTTGTCACAAATAGCTTTCATTATTTTGAGATACATTCCATCAGTACCTAGTTTATTGAGAGTTTTTAGCATGAAGGGGTGTTGAATTTTATCAGCCTTTTCTGCCTCTATTGAGATAATCATGTGGTTTTTGTCATTGATTCTGTTTATGTGATAGATTATGTTTATTGATTTGCATATGTTGAACCAGCCTTGCATACCAGGAATGAAGCTGACTTGATCGTGGTGGATAAGCCTTTTGATGTGTTGCTGGATTTGTTTGGCCAGTATTTTATTGAGGATTTTTGCATTGATGTTCATCAGGGATATTGGCCTGAAATTTTCTTTTTTTGTTGTGTCTCTGACAGGTTTTGGTATCAGGATGATGCTGACCTCATAAAATGAGTTAGGGAGGAGTCCCTCTTTTTATATTGTTTGGAATAGTTTCAGAAGGAATGATACCGACTCTTTGTATCTCTGGTAGAATTTGACTGTGAATCCATCTGCTCCTGGACTTTTTTTGGTTGGTAGGCTATTAATTACTGCCTCAATTTGAGAACTTGTTATTGGTCTATTTGGGGATTCAACTTCTTCCTGATTTAGTCTTGGGAGGGTGTCTGTGTCCAGGAATTTATCCATTTCTTCTGGATTTTCTAGTTTATTTGCATAGAGGTGTTTATAGTATTCTCTGATGGTAGTTTGTATTTCTGTGGGATCAGTGGTGATATCTCCTTTATCATTTTTTATGTGTCTATTTGATTCTTCTCTCTTTTTCTTTATTAGGCTAGTGATCTATCTACTTTGTTAATCTTTTCAAAAACCAGCTGCTGGATTCATTGATTTTTTGAAGGTTTTTTTGTGTCTCGATCTCCTTCAGTTCTTCTCTGATCTTAATTATTTCTTGTCTTCTGCTAGCTTTTGAATTTGTTTGCTCTTGCTTCTCTGGTTCTTTTAATTGTGATGTTACGGCATCAATTTTAGATCTTTCCCGCTTCCTCCTGTGGGCGTGTAGTGTTATAAATTTCCCTCGGAGCACTACTTTAGCTGTGTCCCAGAGATTCTGGTATGTTATGTCTTTGTTCTCATTGGTTTCAAAGAACTTCTTTATTTCTGCCCTAATTTCATTATTTACCCAGTAGTCATTCAGGAGCAGGTTGCTCAGTTCCCATGTAGATGTGTGGTTTTGAGTGAGCTTCTTAATCCTGAGTTCTAATTTGATTGCACTGTGGTCTAAGAGACTGTTTGTTATTACTTCCGTTCTTTTGCATTTGCTGAGGAGTGTTTTACTTCCAATTATGTGGTTAATTTTAGAATAAGTGCGATGTGGTGCTGAGAAGAATGTGTATTCTGTTGATTTGGGGTGGAGAGATCTGTAGATGTCTATTAGGTCCACTTGGTCCAGAGCTGAATTCAAGTCCTGAACATCCTTGTTAATTTTCTGTCGTGTTGATCTGACTAATATTGACAGTGGGGTGTTAAAGTCTTCCACTATTATTGTGTGGGAGTCTAACTCTCTTTGTAGGTCTTTGCTTTATGAATCTGGGTGCTCCTGTATTGGGTGCAAGGAAACCCAATGCACTTTCTGTTTTTTATTCTCCCCTAACTCTTCTATCTTCCATGTATGTAAAAGGGCTACTTTCAGGCCCAGATACACCTGAATTGTGGTGGGAAGAACAAGGAGTCACTAGATTCTTGCTCTTTCTGGGAGATGCAAATTTCATTCTATCTTTTCTTAGCTAGACCAACTGTTTTCAGAGCATCCCCTGCAGGCAGGCCAACTTGTTCCGCCTGCCCTTCTTCTTCACTCTCCATTTTTTGCAAGAATGAGTCTATCTGATAGCAAATCCTAGACAGACAACACTCTTTGGTAGAACAGTAGGTAGGCTCTTTGAATAAAACACAAACACAGGAATAATCTCCACTGATTATTTAAATCAAATAATTCCATGTTTTTGTCTTTTAGTGTGACTTTAACCCTCCTACCCCCAACTTCTATTTTTTATTATAAAGTAATTTAGTTTTTCTGTAGCAAATAAAAAATATATCAGTTGACAGAGGCCAAGCACGGTGGCTCACGCCTGTAATCCCAGCACTTTGAGAGGCTGAGGCGGGAGGATCACTTGGGGTCATGAGTTCAAGACCAGCCTGGCCAACATGGTGAAACCCCATCTCTACTAAAAATACAAAAATTATGCAGGTGTGGTGGCACACGCCTATAGTCCCATCTACTCAGGAGGCAGAGGCAGGAGAATTGCTTGAACCTGGGAGGCAGAGGTTGCAGTGAGCCAAGATCACAGTACTGCATTCCAGCCTGGGTGACAGTGCAAGACTCCATCTCAAAAAAGAAAAAAGAAAAAACACGTCTGTAAAGTGTTTTGGCACACCTTCTGTATGCAAAATCTTGTGCTAGAAGTTTGTGGTCTCTGCCTTTGAGCGTAGACACATACACCCAAGTATATATTAATGGCACACAGCTATCTGTGTTCAGAGCCAAAAACAACCAAACAACAATGAGCTTATTAGAGTCAGGGCAGAGAGAGTTCACTCTTGTTGGGGTGTGCTTCACGCTGGTCCTTGGAGCACAGGAAGGGGAGATGGGGGTGATGTTCTTGGGAAAGACCAGAAAGCAGAGAACTAAGTTATAGGCAGGGCACAAGGGTGAGGAAGTCTAACTGGATACCTACTCCTGGCAGCGATAATGGGAGGTGAGACTGGAAGGGTAGGGAGTGGTCTTGTTGGTGTGAGTAGGTCAGTGGCACATTTGAGGCTTCTATGTCTTGTTTTTAAGCAGTATGGTCAGGTGAACTAGGGAAGGGCAGTAATGTCAGAATATATCTGGCTTGGTGACTTCCATTCTGAATTAATGAAAATTAATATTCATTTAAAGTCCATAGTTCCTGTACTACAAATAGATTGTACCTGCTTCCCTCAGTTTTTCTGAAGCCTCAGGTGGAAAATTACAGCTTTTACTTTGTCAGCTCTAGTTTGCCAAAGACGGTCTCAAAAGGATTTGACTGTAATTTTCTAAAAACTCCAAATAGTCAATCTTTTACTAGCTCCATTGACTATAGTCTCTTAATCATACTAAAACGGTTTGGTCATTGTATAATCCAGTCGACAGTTTTGCATAATAGAAGATGAGCACTTCAGGTTGCTCTCAGAATGATTAGTTATTTAAAAAAAAAGTGACCAGAATGATGTCAGGTCTAGAAACTAACTCTTCCGATAAGAAAGAAGGATTAAAACATCTAAAAAGGAAAGGGTCAGGGCATATTCTGCACCTCATTAGATCAAGGAATGCACTCATGGGGGAACCGTGTGTTCAACAGGTTACTTGATGGGTACACTGAAAGGGGATTAAAGTATCAGAGGAATGGTTGGATTCCAACCCTGAGATTTTGTTACTGGAATTAAATGTGTCTTTATAAGTTATATTGTTCAAAGCTCAGGATTCATCAACTTTATGAGTAAATATGATTGAGTATCTAATCTCTTCACTTGGCTTTTGTTTAATCTTCCATCACTGTGAGGCAGATGATAGTTTTGTTCCGTCTTTCTGATGGGGAAATTAAGGCTTAGAAAGGCTTAGTAAACTTGCCTAAGGTCACACAGCTAGTGGCAGATCAGGGATTCAATTCCAAGTTCACCTAATATCAAACTCCATCCTCTTAGCCTCTTTACTATGCCATATACCCATGATGGGTGATGGGAATAAGAGAAACAGATCATGCCCTTGAGAAGTTTATAATTTAGTGCTAGAGTATCACCGATCAAAGTGTCCTGATCAATTACTTGGTCTCACAGGATGAGACTTGCCTAATATCGTATAGCTGCTGACAGCTGAGATTGATCCTCAAACTACCTGTCCAGTAAGATTCAAGAAGACAGTCTTACTTATACCCAGAAACCTCCCTCATTGGCTAGCACAGCAGTCTGAGATCTAACTGCAAGGCAGCAGCCAGGCTGGGGGAGGGGCACCCGCCATTGCTGAGGCTTAAGTAGGTAAACAAAGCCACCAGGAAGCTCGAACTGGGTGGAGCCCACAGCAGCTCAAGGAGGCCTGCCTGTCTCTGTAGACTCCACTTCTGGGGACAGGGCAAAGCTAAACAAAAAGCAGCTGAAACCTCTGCAGATGTAAATGACCCTGTCTGACAGCTTTGAAGAGAGCAGTGGATCTCCCAGCACGGAGGTTGAGATCTGAGAACAGACACACTGCCTGCTCAAGTGGGTCCTGGACCCCTGAGTAGCCTAACTGGGAGACATCCCCCACTAAGTGCAGACCGACACATCACACCTCACACGGTGGGATACACCCCTGAGATGAAGCTTCCAGAGCAAGAATCAGACAGCAACACTCACTGTTCAGCAATATTCTATCTTCTGCAGCCTCCGCTGCTGATACCCAGGCAAACAGGGTCTGGAGTGGACCTCAAGCAAACTCCAACAGACCTGCAGCTGAGTGTCCTGACTGTTAGAAGGAAAACTAACAAACAGTAAGGACACCCACACCAAAACCCCATCAGTATGTCACCATCATCAAAGACCAAAGGCAGATAAAACCACAAAGATGGGGAAAAAGCAGTGCAGAAAAGCTGGAAATTCAAAAAATCAGAGCGCATCTCCCCCTCCAAAGGAATGCAGCTCATCGCCAGCAATGGAACAAAGCTGGACAGAGAATGACTTTGACAAGTTGAGAGAAGCAGCCTTCAGTCAATCAAACTTCTCAGAGCTAAAGGAGGAACTACGTACCCAGCGCAAAGAAACTAAAAATCTTGAAAAAAGAATGGAAGAATGGATAATTAGAATAATCAATGCAGAGAAGGCCATAAACGAACTGATAGAGATAAAAACCATGACACGAGAAATACGTGACAAATGAACAAGCTTCAGTAACCGACTCGATCAACTGGAAGAAAGAGTATCAATGATTGAAGATCAAATGAATAAAATGAAGTGAGAAGAGAAATCTAGAGAAAAAAGAGGAAAAAGAAATGAACAAAGCCTCCAAGAAATATAGGATTATGTGAAAAGACCAAATCTATATCTGATTGATGTGCCTGAAAGTGAGGGGGAAAATGGAACCAAGTTGGAAAACACTCTTCAGGGTATCCTCCAGGAGAACTTCCCCAACCTAGTAAGGTAGGCCAACATTCAAATTCAGGAAATACAGAGATTGCCACAAAGATACTCCTTGAGAAGAGCAACTCCAAGACACATAATTGTCAGATTCACCAAAGTTGAAATGAAGGAAAAAATGTTAAGGGCAGCCAGAGAGAAAGGTCGGGTTACCCACAAAGGGAAGCCCATCAGACTAACAGCAGATGTCTCGGCAGAAACTCTCCAAGCCAGAAGAGAGTGGGGGCCAATATTCCACATTCTTAAAGGAAAGAATTTTCAACCCAGAATTTTGTATCCAGCCAAACTAAGTTTCATAAGTGAAGGAGAAATAAAATCCTTTACAGACAAGCAAATGCTTAGAGATTTTGTCACCACCAGGCCTGCCCTACAAGAGACCCTGAAGGAAGCACTAAACATGGAAAGGAACAACAGGTACCAGCCATTGCAAAAACATGCCAAAATGTGAAGATCATCGATGCTAGGAAGAAACTGCATCAACTAACGAGCAGAATAATCAGCTAATATCAAAATGACAGGATCAAGTTCACATATAACAATATTCACTTAAAATGTAAATGGACTAAATGGTCCAATTAAAAGACACAGACTGGCAAATTGGATAAAGAGTCAAGACCCATCTGTTTGCTGTATTCAGGAGACCCATCTCACATGCAGAGACACACATAGGCTCAAAATAAAGGGATGGAGGAACATCTACCAAGCAAATGAAGAACAAAAGCCCTTTTCCATATGCTTTCTCTATAACTATTTATTACTAACACAAATTTCCCCAAAACAGACACTATCCATTCTCATTTATTTTTCACAGTTATAATTATGTTAACTTAGCATTACTGATGCTATTATTTGCAGCATGTATCTTGAATAATATCCATCTGCCCATGGTCATAATTAGCAGTTTTAAAGTTCTCAAATAAGTTTTTTTTTATAGTGATAATCTAATCATTCAGATATTTTTCAAGTAGATAATAGGTGATTATTTGGGCAGAGTGTATGCCCAGAAAAAGCACAAGGTTGAGACTCTGCTGAGTTGGTGTAGATCGAGAGGGAGGCTCCTGCTTGTCAGGGTTGCTTTCTGATTGAAATGAAGAGAGGGAGGAAAACATTCCCATCTGCCTTTTTAGTGTCCCTGATCTTAGAGGAAGCACTCCATCCCTTTCCCTGTGGCAGGAGGCTAGTACAGAAGACTATGGGTTCTAGTCCTCTCCATGTGTTCCCTAGTCTCTGCAGGGCTGGGGAATGAGCTAGAGGCTTGCCTCTTGCATGCTCACATGCTTCCTGCCTGGAACCTCATGGGCTCCTAGTACCTCTTCTTCCTGGTTCCCCATTTCCCATACTATACCCCAGCCACTCTGTTCTCTGCCCTACTTTCCTTCTTGCCTCTCTTCCCTTCCCCGCCATGGGCTTCTCCCTTGGTGTTTAGTTTGGTATTTATTTTGATTTTATGAATACAAACTCTGTCCTGACTGAAAAGTGATCCTTCCATGATGAGCACGTGGGCATCTCATCTGGCAGGGATAGGAGGCTGATGAAGCCTGGGGAGGCAGTGAGAAGTCTCTTGCCAGGAGATAGTGAACCTCAGGGCTTTATTGATCCACAGTAATTTTTAACATGTTTAATGTCCTCAATTCCTTTTTTATTCTTATATTAACAAGTGATAAGACAGTAACCATCCAGGGTACCTTTTTTCTAACAATCCCTATCCTTAGCATGTCCTTGATCTCAACATGCTAATTCTGGTATCTTGAATACTAGGCTAAAGGATAAAGAACTCACGCATGATTATTGATAAGATGCTGTTGAAGGATTCTGTGCAGAGGAGACATGTAATCAGAGTAGAGGTTTGAGGAAATCTAGTGCCAGTTTAGGGGCTGAGTTGGGGTGAGGGGAGACTGGAAACCATAGGCATGGTATGTGGCCATAGAGCATGAACAAGGGTAATGGGGAAAGTGTAGGTTTGGGAGCTTTTATGGGAAAAAAAATCACTAAAAATTTTCCATTTGTTACAGAAAATGAAGGAGGCATCACATATGAATATGTAACTGTATTTTTCAAAGTGTGGTCCTTGGACCCCTGCATTAAAATTATCTGGGCAGAGTGGAGGGCTTTTTAAAAACAGATTATCAGGCCCTATTCTACATTTCTTGATTCAGAATTTGGAAATGAGGTGGAGCCTATAATTTAAAAAGAACCCCAGGTGATTCTTAAGCATTCTAAAGTTCACAACTGCTGGCAAGAGTTTGAAGCCTTAGTGTTAAAAAGTATAGTGCCTCCAGAAACAGACAGCAAGGCACTAGGCAGAGGAGGTTCTCTCAGGGAGGTAGGAGGACCCAGCCTCCACTGTGCTGGGAGGGGACAGGTACAGGTGGGCTGGGGCTGGAGAGGCCAAGGGTTAGGGGCAGCTGAGACTTTGGGTCTCTGGACCCTCAGCTGGCTTCTACCCGACATCGGGTCTGCCAGGAGACAGAATTGCAGCTCTCAATGGAAGCACAGTCTGTACACCTGCTAATGAGTTTCCGCTGAGCCCTCTCAGAAGAATGATGGCTTCTCCTGCCATAGCAAGACATTTATTTTGATCATACTTGTTCCAAAGAGGGGACGGAAAATGAGTTGCTGGTAATTGGGCATTTCAAGTGGTGCCTGCATGCTCTCCAGTTGCAGCCGATGGGGAGCTGGGTGGTATAGGCAGCCTAGGAGCTGCTCCCCTTCAGAACTAGTGCTCAGTGTGCTGTGTGAAGAGACAGAAATAATGATGTGGTAGACTCTCCTGAGTGCTCTTCACACTGTGTGTACTTGAACCTTTAACAGAACAAAATGTCTTGTAGATGCCTGATGGCATATAAATGATCCTTCATTTACTTCAGAATAATGGCTTTCTAAATGTGGGAGGCTGAGGGCTGAGAGGTAGAAATTAAGAGAGGAGAAATCTTTAGTTTACTTAAAACATCAGGCAATTTCTTGTTTTACCCTGTGGATCAAATTATGACACAAGCTGAATAATCTATTTCAAATAAGATGACTTATCAGAGAGAACCAAGTGAGGGATCAGAGAGGTGAGATTCTGATTCCGCCTACATTTGCAAAACATCTCCATTTCTTTTCATGGGTTTTGTCCTTCCCACACAGGAAGTTTTCAAATTATATTTGTTATTCGTTTACCCATTTATTCAGCAAATACTCGGAGAAGAACACAGCAGCAAATCAAATGAACCCCCTGTTTACATAGAGCTTACAGTCAGGGGGTGGAAATAAAACAACACCCAAACCAAGCAAGTACGCCATGTGTCATATGGCGATAACTGGTGATGAGTAAGTGGAGAGCTGAATGAATGAGCAATGAAGATGCGTTTAAGAAGAGGTTCTGGGACTGGGCACTGTGGCTCATGCCTCTAATACTAGCACTTTGGGAGGCTGAGGTGAGCAGATTGCCTGATCTCAGGAGTTCAAGACCAGCCTGGGCAACATGGTAAAACCCTGTCTCTACCAAAATACAATAACATTAGCTGAGTATTGTGGTGTGTGCCTGTGGTCCTAGCTATTCAAGAGGCTGAAGCATGAGAATCGCTTGAACCCAGTAGGTGGAGGTTGCAGTGAGCCAAGATTGCGCCATTATACTCCAGCCTGAGTGACAGAGTGAGACTCTGTCTCCAAAAAAAAGAAGAAGAGGTTCTGGCACATGGAATGGTACTTACAAAGTCCTTAAGACCAGAGTGGTTTCTCACAAGCTCAGATGCATTCATGGCCACCATACAGAGATTGTTTGTTAATAATTCTCTTCAAAAGGACATTTTCCAGCCGGGCATGGTGGCTCACACCTATAATTCCAGCACTTTGAGAGGCCGAGGCAGGTGGATCACCTGAGGTCAGGAGTTCAAGACCAGCCTGGCCAACATGGCAAAACACCGTCTGTACTGAAAATACAAAAAATTACCCAGGCATGGTGGTATGTACCTATAATCCCAGCTACTCAGGAGGCTGAGGCAGGAGAATCGCTTGAACCTGGGAGGCAGAGGCTGCAGTGAGCCAAGATCATGCCACTGCACTCCAGCTTGGGCAACAGAGAGAGACTTCATCTCAAAAAAAAAGAACAGAACATTTTCCCTTCTCCTTGGCAGTTAGAAAAGACTGTCTTCTGAAAGGCATTGCATCTTGATTGTATGCTGGTTGGAATAAACACAATTAGATGAGGAAGAAAGGGGGTGATTAGGGAATTATGCATAATGGCTGTTAGGTTAGCTTTCAATTCTAGTCGAGGATGTGAGCATCTCTTTTGGAAAAGACTGTTCTTGGAAAAGACTGCTTTCTGGTTGAAAAGTCAAGACGGAGAAAAGAAGATCTTTACAAGTTGTTACAAGACTGCCTGCCTGCTGTAGTGGCAAGGAGACTGGGCTCACCTGCACTGTTATCCCTAATAATGGCATTCCTGAATGGGATGGCAAAATTCCTCTCAAGACAAGCAAGGCAGGGACCTCGGCCACATATGCACTTGGCAGTTCATGGCTATAAACAGTCATTGTGTATCTTCTGAGTGCAAGATGCAGGCAAGGATGCTGTGTGGTAGAAGAGAGGGAAGGGTAGCATACAAATGGTGAAAAACCTGTACTCTTTACATCCCTCTAGGAACTAACTACCTGCCAAGTGGGACAGTGGAGAAGGTAGAGATGCACAAAGAGAAAACTTTGAGTGCAGACTGAGAGTTACAGTGGGAGTGTACAGCAGGAGACATTCACTCCAAAGTTCTGCGTTAGAGGGGTCAGTTTGAGTTCAGTTCAATTAAACATGTATTAAGCAACCACTCTGTGTTGAGTACCACACTGTGTCCTGGGAGTACAAAGAGGTTGGAGTCTAGTGTGAGAGACAGGCCTGTGGGCAATAATTGTGGTTTGAACAGAATAAGAGAAGAGAAACACCCGCTTCAGCCTGGATGGGTTATTAAGGAGTTAAGGCTTTCCATAGCCAATGATTTTGAAGTAGAGCTTAAAGGATAAGTAGGAGGTAGCCTGGGAAGTGGGTATACAAGAGGAAAGGATATGGAAAGTGACGGGGAAAACAGAGCAAAACTTAGGAGATGAGAGGCAGCTTTTAGGGTGTTTGGGGGTGAGGCAGGAACTCACCAAAGGTGGGGTTAAGAGGGGGTAGGGCCAGGCATAGGGGACTTTGTATGTCAAGTTAAGGGCTGCTCAAAAAGTATACCCCAGTGAAAAGCCCTTTTTAGAATGCATGGGTTAATTTCATTTAAGTCTGAGGGTATGCCTTTATTTATTTATTTATTTATTTATTTATTTATTTATTTTTATTTGTATAAATGTACAGGGTCCAAGTATAAATTTGTTATATACATAGACTGCATAGTGGTAAAGTCAGAGCTTTTAGGCTATCCATCACCCAAATAACATATATTGTACTCATTAATAATTTCTCATCACCCACCCCCTCTCCCTTTCCAGTGTCCATTGTCTAGCACTACACACTCTGCATCCGTGCATCTGCATTATTTATCTTCCACATATAAGTGAGAACATGTGATATTTGTCTTTCTGTGCCTGACTTGTTTTACTCAGGATAATGGCCTCCAGTTCCATCCATATTGCTGCAGAAGACATGATTACATTCTTTTTTATGGTTGAATAGTATTCCATTGTCAATATATACCACATTTTCTTTATCTAGTCATCCATTGATGGACAATTAGGTTGAAGTTATGTTTTTAAAATGGATTTGGCATTCCTAACTTTTATTATTGGGATTTAGGTAGATTAACAATTTATAATTTATTTTTTAGCCTTAGTGTATAAATTACTTCTTTGAAACTAAAGGCACATCTTTCCCAGAATCTGATTGACAACCATTATTGAGTACTATTTCCAATTCAAGTTCAGGGGCACAAATCACTGCCACTTATGCCCATGAGTATCCCTTTCCATAGTCATTCTCAGAACAAGAGTGTGAGCATAGAAAGGGAAAAAAATTTTAAGAAAAAAAATACGTTATGTCTGTGCTACCCCTCATAACTCATTCAGTCCCGTACCAGTGACTAGTTCTACCTTCCGCTCGGATATTCAAGACATGCCCCTGGGGGTCAGGCTTACTGCCTGCCTCTGCATCTCCCCCATAGCCAGTTACCAAGTCCTGGCAATTCTTTCCCCCCAATCTGTCTATCTATAGACACTGCCATTGGCCTTGCATGAGTCACCATCACCTCTTGTCAGAATTTCTGCCTCCTGTTTTCCTTTCTCTACTCTTGCCTTCTCCAGTTGATCCTCCACAAAGCAGTCAGAGCTATATATATATTTATACACACACACACACACACACGCATATACACACAGACATATATTTGAGATAAGGTCTCACTCTATTGCCCAGGCTGGAATGGTGATATCACAGCTCACTTCAGCCTGGAACTCTTAGGCTCAGGGGATCCTCCCTCCTCAGCCTCCTACATAGCTGGAACTGCAGGTGTGCACCACCACGCCTGGCTAATTTTTTTGTAGAAACAGAGTTTTGCCATGTTACCAAGGCTTGTCTCAAATTCCTAGGTTCAAGCAATCCACCTGCCTCTGCCTCCCAAAGGGATAGGATTATAGGCATAAGCCACTGCACCTAGTCAGTCAGAGCAATAATTTTTAACTGGAAATGGAAAGTGTCTTTATCCTCCTGGCAGCGGCTCTTCAGTGGCTCTTAGGATGAACACTGGATTCTTCTGTTCAGCACACCACGGCTCACCACAATCTGGTACCTGCCTTTTCAGGGTCCATTTCCTACTTATCCCCTATGCAAGCCATGCTGGTCATTTCAATTCCTGATTTGGTTAAATCCTACTCTCTCTCAGATCTCAGCTAAACCTTACTTCTCCTGAGAAACCTTCTGTGACTCCCCAGAGAAGATGCATTTGGCTGTTGGTACTTTTCACCTTTGCAATGAATGACGAATTGTATGATTTAGTGTGTAGTGCTTGTTACCCCTGTAGACTGAGTTCCCAGCATCAGGCCATGCCTGCCTTTTTACTGCTGCTCCCCCCTCTCCAGAGCTGCTCTAGTGCCTGGCACTGTGGTACAATAAGACTATTTAAATACATATCTGAATATGTGAATACTTACACACCCACACATGCTTCTCTGCTGCCTGAGGACCCCTCAGATGAAAACAAAAAGATAAAACCTCCAAAGTTAGAAATGCTCAAATACCAATTCAGAGCCATCGATAGGTATGAATGACTCTCATGCTGTATACCCTGACTATGATTGGTAATTGAGTATTTTAAGTATGCCTTGTAGATGAGGAGAAATTATTCAGGAATAAGATTATAAGGAGTACCTTGATGGGCGCTTGTACTTAGGTAGGGTCTGGGATTTGACTAGAAAGTCAATTTATTCTTTAACCAGTGATGTTCAGATTCTGGAGCCTGATTTATCTTAATGGAACACACTAGAAACTGACAAATATCCAGAATCTCAAGCCACACATAAATTTATAGTGTGTAATGTAATTGTCAGGCACTGCTGGTGTCTGCTCAGGAACATGTTTCTCTGCTGCGCAGGATCTGCATGGAAAGTCAGATTGTACTCCCGAGGTTGGAGGACATGGAATCAGGGTCGAGACGGTGTGTGGTCTAAATACGTGTATGATGCAGTGATGGCTCTAAATGAACCATCTGAAATAAAATAGAAATTAGAATCTTTAACAGTACTTCATATATTGACTATGTTTATCTAGCCTCGAGTACTTTTTCAGTCTGGATTACTAAAGAAATTTTGTTAACTTTCCTAAATTATTTGCTTTTTGATTTGTTAAATTGATTTCTGCGTAGCTCCTGAACTTTTGTTGCAATTGCACATATTTTCCCTACAGCTTCAATTCTAATGGCAGAAATTGGACTAAATGATGGCACTATAACATCACAGAGCAATCAAAGTTATGTTAAAATGAAGTAAAAGCTTCTCAAATATGAAAGAAATAGGTTTTTAAGTGATGAAGGCATAGCCAATTAAGTAAAACTAAGTGTCACTAACTAAAAATAAATTGACATTTTAAAGAAAGCAAAGTACTGAAAAAGGAAACAAATTGCCTTTTAAAAAATATTTAAAAGTTGTAAAATCATTTCTGGGGAGTGCAGACGCTGTATGTGGGTGAACTAGTAGATGGAAAATATTCCTCTTCAACCAATTTACTTCAGAATAACCAATTTTCTTAAAGCTAGAGATAAAAACTGAAATAAAACAAAACTCATGAAAACACTGTGAGACAAGCAATTCATACTTAAGTGCTCAAAACTAAATTTAAAAAATTGTGGTCTGAAAAATCTGTTATAAATTCCAACAAATTCGTAAATGACCACTGGTAGTTCTTTAATATGCAAAAAATTATCCTCAAACCTCAATTGTTTTCAGAAGGGATTGATGAAAGTTTATGCCTTAAAATCCTAAAACTTTACTATAGTTGGCACCTAATATACGGGAAACTTTGTGACTACAAAGTATTTGCCTTTGACCTTGCATGCTGAAGCTCATAAATCCCGTGACAGTACAGAATTGTGAGATCTAATTGTGGCAAGCCAAGTAAAAATACACTCTCTTGATTTTTTTGGTTGAAGTTTCACCGTAAGTAATTCTAGAGAAATGTAGGCCCTTCTAAGAGAGGAACATGTAAAGTTCCTTTCAGTGCTGCCTTTCAGTATTTGCAAAAGGTAAAAATCCAGCACTACCACAATTTCTTTTTAGGGCTGTGCCTCCAGAATACTTAAAATATGTATATTGCCAGAATATATTATAAAGTGTTTAAAATATCCATAGATAACGTTTAGATGAATTCATTTTTTATTTACAAAAAACTTCTTTTCTTCATGATGATGGACAATTACTCCACCTATCTTCATTAAGTGGATATTTGTTAAGCCTCATTTTTATATTCATATGTACCTTTCTCTGAACTAGCACAATCATAATGTGGGCTTTGTGATCCTGTCACCAAAGACTTTGAAAATGTTCACACTTTACACACTGCAGATATTAAAATATCCCAAATGTCAGAGAACTCCCATGCCTATAGTCTATGGAATGATTTGGTTCTACCTCTGTTTGCTACAGGGCAATCCGTCTGAGACACAGGAATGAGTTAAACCATCTTTTTAAATAGACCTAGTTCATCTAAGTCATTTTCCAATAAGTTCTTCCAAAATCTGGAAAGGCTAGTACATCATTAATCAAATGTTTAGTTCATGGTTAATATTGCAGGCAGTGAGTGGACTCACTTGAGTTTTAGCAGGATCTATAACAGGTGTGTCTATACTGTAATTCTGATTTAATTGTGGTCACCCGATTTACTGAGCACCAACTTGTCAGAGATCAAAAGATGATCTCTGGGATGCACGCATTTTTGTTAGGCCATCTGCAAGAATGCAAAATGAGTATTAAAGGCTTTGATCCTCCCTGCACGTCAAGGCTTTTACTAAGGGATTTCCATCCTGCCTCTCAAGTGCCCCTCAGGAAAACTTCTTTTCCACCCTTCTTAGCTTCCCCTCTCTCTCACCCTTCTATTGCCCAGGCTTCTCTGTTCCAGTGTCTCTAAATACCAAGGAAACTGTATTGAAGCCAAATCACTAGATCTTTAGCCTGGAAGAACATAAAGTCTCCACTACTTCCCAAGAGACTCAGATACTAAAGGACTTAGGATGCAAATACTTTAATTTATACATTTGTTTGTTTGGTTAGTTGGTATCGATTGGAGGAGGAAGATGGAAAGAAGCCAGAGGGGGCTATTGTCCTAGTGTTCAGATATCATGAGCATCCAACTGGGGACTGACTACCCTGGACTTTGCTTTCAAGATTAGGAAGGGGCGTCCCAGGAGCACAATAGGCAGGATCCCCATGACTGGTTGCCATTGCTGTTTGCATTCTTATGGCAGAGTGACCGATGAGTAATGAGGGCCAAGATACTGCCCAAACTGCTACTACCTAATTTCCTGCCAATATCTTTATGTGATTGGGTAGAAGTGGTGAGGCGGTTAAACTGTGCCTGGTGTGTAGCTTGTTTAAAATAATGAACTAAGAAAATGGAAAAAGTGATGGACGGATAATATGGAGATCAAAAAGGGTAAGTTGAATTTAGTTAAGGGTGGGACTGTGATATTGCCAGTGACAGTGATGAAATCCCATGGACTCACAGCAGATTGACCATTTCCACCTGAACTGCTGCTTTACAATTGGGATGGGATGTGGGGGTGGTTAGGACTCTAGCAGTTGCACATGTTGTCACGTGTCTTTCCTTCTGCTAGGAAGTCATAGTTGCTGTTATCCTTCTTTGACCAGGTGTTGGACTGGATTGAAAACCATGGTGAGGCCTTTCTCAGCAAACACACTGGAGTTGGAAAGTCCCTACATCGAGCCCGGGCCCTGCAGAAGAGGCACGATGACTTTGAAGAGGTGGCTCAGGTGAGATGCTGTCTCTCTGTGTGTGTGTGTGTGTGTGTGTGTCTAGATGAAGGAGACCAGCGCTGTGGCTTTGGTGTTTGGTGAGGCTTGCTGGGTTGATAGCCTGTGGCTGCTGGGCTGCCTTCCTGCCTGATGCAAGGAGTCCTTTGTCTTCTATTGGATTCTAGGTGAGTGGTAAAATAGATGCCCATATTTATAATCTTTCAAAAAAATCTTCCTGCTGGTGTGATCTAAAAATGCCTTGTCCACAAGGTGGTGCTGGCAGGAGGGAATGACATTATTAGATTCCTCATCACCCCAGGGCTGCTGCTTATGGTTGTTACTGCCAGTGAGTGAGAGCTAAAAATCAGTCCCAGCTCTACTTACAAAGCCACATACCTTCCAGGACCTGGAGAAACAGGTGACACCTGCTCACCAGCCATGCACTCACAGGGCTGAATGTGCCCAAAGAACCTGCCTTGGTGTCATTTGGACAATATTTAAACTTCCATTTATATAATGTTCAGTCTTTTAGCTGAGCTGCACACCTGATCCAAAAAGGGCACCATTTCTGAATTTGCGCAAAGATGTTGTATGAGAGGCCCTGGCCATTTGTCTAATAGTATAATTGTTTTAAAGTGTTTTTGTTCAGAGCCTTCATCTTAAAAATGTTATCCTAACTCTGTTATATTTCTCCATTGGGGAGTTTTCCAAATGGGTCCTGAGAATTTTCATTTTCAAGATGAAATACTACTCTCCAGTTATTTTATCAGGTGTGATCAGCTGCCATGTAAAACAAAATAATGAAGAATAAGGGAGGGAGGGTGCCCATATGGGACAGAGGGGTAAGTGCTGCTGAAGGAGTGAGGATGACAGAACTAGGTTTTGCCACATCACTGCTTTAGCCAGAGCTGACTTCAGTCCCACCAGGCAGACAGCCCTCAATGTGGGCCCCACTTTGGGCATTGTGCAGAGCCCTAGGCCTCACCCAGGGAGGCTCCCAGCCCTAGACAGACTATGTGCTATGGATGCAAAAAGAGATGGTATGTCAACAACCGAGCAAGAACAGGAAGGTCATGGAGCATTACTGCCTCTCTAGGGGAGCTGCAAGCATCTGCTGAAAATTGAGAGGCCTTATAGGAGCCAGAAAGACCATGTCCGCAGTGACCTGAGCCCAGGGAGTATGGGTGGATTAGACCCAGCCTGTGAGATAAAGAAAGCCTCATATGGAACCCTTGTGCACTGTTGATGAGAGTGTAAAATGGTGCAGCCACTGTGGAAAACAGTGTGGAGGGTCCTCAAGAATTAAAAATAGAATTAAAAATAGAATTATCATAGATCCAGCAATTCCACTTCAGGGTGTATCCCTAACAGAATTGAAAGCAGGGACTCAAACAGATTTTTTTTTTTTTTTTTTTTGAGACATAGTCTCGCTCTGTTGCCCAGGCTGGAGTACAGTAATGTGATCATGGCTCACTGCAACCTCCGCCTCCTGGGTTCAAGTGATTCTCCTGCCTCAGCCTCCTGAGTAGCTAGGATTATAGGCACCTGCCACCACACCTGGCTAATTTTTTGTATTTTTTTGTAAAAATGGGATTTCACCTCGTTGGCCAGGCTGGTCTCGAACTCCTGACCTCAAGTGATCCACCCACCTCAGCCTCCCAAAGTTCAGGGATTACAGGCGTGAGCCACTGTGCCCAGCCACCAAACAGATATTTATTTATATACTCATGTTCACAATATTCAAATGGTGGAAACAACTCCAATGTCTATTGACGGATGCATGGATAAACAAAATGTGGTCTATTCATATAATGGAGTATTATTTAGACTTAAAAAGGGAGGGAATTCTAACATATGCTACAACATGGATGAACCTTGAAGACATTATGCTAAGTGAAATAAGTCATTCACAAAAAGGATAAATATTTTATGATTCTACTTATACCTAGAGTAGTCAGATTCATAGAGATGGAAAGTAGAATGGTGGTTGTCAGAGGCTGGGGGTAAGGGAGGAATAGGGAGCTATTGTTTAATGAAGCTTATCCAGCCCATGGCCCACAGGCTGTATGTAGCCCATGATGGCTTTGAATGTGGCCCGACACAAATTGGTAAACTTTCTTAAAACATTATGAATTTTTCTGCAATTTTTTTAAGCTCATCAGCTATCATTTGTATATTTTATGTGTGGCCCAAGACAATTCTTCTTCCAATGTGGCTCAGGGAAGCCAAAAGATTGGACACCCCTGGTTTAATTGATACAGAGTTTCAGTTTTGCATGATGAAGATGAAGAGTTCTCGAGATAGATGATGGTGATGGTTGCACCACAACACTGTGAATGTACTTAATACCACTAAATTATATACTTTTTTTTTTTTTTTTTTTTTTTGAGACGGAGTCTCGCTCTGTCACCCAGGCTGGAGTGCAGTGGCGTGATCTTGGCTCACTGCAAGCTCCACCTCCTGGGTTTATGCCATTCTCCTGCCTCAGCCTCCTGAGTAGCTGGGACTACAGGCACCCGCCACCTCACCCGGCTAGTTTTTTGTATTTTTTAGTAGAGACGGGGTTTCACCGTGTTAGCCAGGATGGTCTCGATCTCCTGACCTCGTGATCTGCCCGTCTCGGCCTCCCAAAGTGCTGGGATTACAGGCTTGAGCCACCGCGCCCGGCCAATTATACACTTTAAAATGGTTAAAATTGTAAGTGTTATATTGTGTATATTTTACCACAATACAAAAAAAGAAAGCCTCCTAGCCAGTGAGGACCTTCGGCAAGATGCAGCACAGATCTAAAATATCTGAGTGGCCATGCATCCTGGGTCATTCCTCTCTAGGCTGTTAGGGAGCCAAGGATGGGAGAGGGCCACATGTATCCCCTGACGGCTGAGAGTGGAGGTTTTAGTACGTGGGGTGGTCTGTTGGAATAGGGCCATCCCATAGCTTTGGTGCTTCTGCCTGTGGGCTGTCCTATGGCTCAGCACTCCTCACTTAGAAAGGACATCCCCAAAGCTACCCATAGCTCTGACCCAGCTCAATCCTCCTTGCCCTCTGCCTGATATAGCCTCAGAGGCAATGCCAACCTTGGTTGTAGGCCCATGTTTTGATTATAGGCCACAGTTTTTGCATTTTGTTACAACCAAGCAAGACCCATGGCCACCTCAGGCCCATTTTTCCCGACTGTTCCTCCACCTTCTCGCTGATACCTGATACTCCTTTCATGTGGGACAATGCTTTTCCATCAGCAACAAAAACACATGAATTTAAATTCATGCTAAAGAAAGAATGGGCACATTTTTGAGAGCTTATGTTTCCATTATATATCTTATGCCAATCCTGAGTGATAGGTAGTATTCGCCTTGTTTTATAGAAGACAACACTGAGGCTTAGAAAGTTCTTCCATGTGCCCAAGTCATCCAGCTTGTCAGGGGCTCTGCTGAGATTCAAACCCAGGTCTGTTGGATTCCAGAGTCATGTTCTTATCCTAATTCCATGCTGTCCCTCCTTATTGAGGTAAAGGAAGTGGGCATAAAATTCATTTCTGAGTGCCCATTTGCTTATGGAAAGTGTGGGACAAAGACAAAGGGGGTGAGGGTGGGGGATGTTGCCACCCTTATTGACATCGATTACAACTTTCCTCTGGCCCTTCCAATGAGTAATCCACTGGCATGATCCACACCTCCCTGACTCTGCTTTCTGATAAGACTGTATTTTTTTGAAAGAGAAGACAGAGTTCTAACTTCCAAAAGGCTCATCCTTTTAGGAGGAGTGTTTGCTCTGGAAAGGTGAAAAGCAGATATGAGCTACGAAGGGAGCACTTTACCTAGGGTTCGTGAGCCATCTCATTACCCTGAAATTAGCCTCCAGAGCTGGATCTTGTAGTTGGGGAATTAATCCTACCTTATTCTGTGATCCCCACTCTGGGAGATGGAGCAGCCCAGCATCCTGGGATTGTTAGTCCACATAGGAAAACCAATGCTGACCACAGTGAAGGCTGGTTGGCTGTCAGTAGCAGCCTGCCTGAGACCTGCTTTGTTCTGTACAGCGTGATTGCCATGTTTAGGTGGTGAAAATGGGGTGATCTAGGCAGGAAAGGGTTCTTCTTTCTCTCTTGCTTCTGCTCTCAATTAGATGGGGGCCTCTGGGAGAAGAGGAGTGGATTTAATCAGGAATTGAAAAGTTCTTCAGTAAGAAGAGCAATGACAGAAAGCCCAAAGCATGGACACTCTTATTCTTTGTTTGGGTTGCTGTTTATGAGATGTGGTCAGGAAGGCTATATATGCTGCGGGGTAGGGGCCTGGGGTAACTTATAAGCAATACTCTAAAGGGTCGTGATTCTGTGAAGGGACCTCTTTCAGCCTTACCATTTGGGATTCCTTTACCTGAGACTGATAATGAGAGAGGAATTCTGAGCACCCATTCTCTGTATTTAGGTTCAAAAAACTGTCTTGAATCAAAGCAGAAAGAGAGCTATTACATCTGTCACAGATCCTGGAAATTTGTCCTTCTGAAAGGAAAAGCAAGCCCTCAACAGAGGGAATGGCTACCCACGGGGAGGGGTTGAGGCAGTGTAAAGCCCCTGAACAAATACATCTCCACTCTTGGGATAGTGGAGGCATCTGTGATTCTTACCAGTGGTTAGTCTTTGTAGTAAAGACATTTAGGGCAGCTATTAAATAGACATAAATGATAACTTTGAAGAATTTATGTAGCAATCCATTATCCTTCATTAAACTTTAACTTTTGTGTTTAATAGCTCTTGAACAAATTTTAAACAAATTCTTCAAATACCCTTTGAAGATGAATTAAATATTTGAGTCCTCAGTTCATCCTGCAGATGGCACTCTTTGAATAGCCGACATAGAAGCTGAGCTGACTGGGGAAAGGCTTTGCAGTCATGACAGCCTCCCTAGGGAGGAAGCCAACATTCAGAGTGAAGGTCCAGGAAGGGATACACCAGGGGATCTGTGTCTACAGTTATCTAGTCCAAGCTGCTGAGGTTGTGCATGCTCAAACAGAAGACCTGGGCACTGGCGGGAACCCCTGCTGCTCCTTAGGTCGAATACTGGACTCAGTTTGCCTATAATCTCATCAAATGACTCAGGCCACCAAGTAGAACAGTTTTTAAGAGACACATATTTTTTGTGGTACATTAGGTATCATCAATAATATAAACAAGTGTAAGATGGAGTTGCTGCCCATAATAGGATGGCTGTCAGGGGATAGATGTGTCCATGTCTGCCCCGGTGGTGGAATAGAATGTGGTAATGTTATATTGTCATGAGATACTTGCTACTACGAGGTAGGACAGTACTCAAGTGCCTGTGGTTTACATAACAGCTGTGCCTGCTCTGCTAGTGGCCTGCTTTATGGCCTCATTATCTGAAATGCCAGATTTTCTGTATGCTAATTTAGTCAAAAATTAGCAAGTGTTTACATTCAAATATATATTATCTAAAGTCTCAGAGCACCAAATCACATTTAAGCAGCTAGGCATATTAAGTAGCATTAGTGTAACATTTTTGAAAGAGCAGACAATTTAAAGAAAGACTTAAAGAAATAGAAAAACATGGGCACAATTAAGTATTTATTCAGTAATCTCTGGTTACTTGTTTATCTGTCCAACCCTTGTGGATTTTTTGTTTTGTTTTGTTTTGTTTTTTGTCAAACTTGAGTAGAACACACTTTAAAAAAATCATTCCGAAACTGGAAACCATCATTCTCAGCAAAGTACCACAAGAAGAGAAAACCAAACACCGCATGTTCTCACTCATAAGTGGGAATTGAACAATGAGAACACATGGACACAGGGAGGGAAACATCACACACTGGGGCTTGTCAGGGCATCGGGGGCTGGGGGAGGGATAGCATTAGGAGAAATACCTAATGTAAATGACGGGTTAATGGGTGCAGCAAACCAACATGGCACATGTATACCTATGTAACAAACCTGCACGTTGTGCACACGTACCTCAGAACTGAAAGTATAACAATAAAAAATAAGAGCTATTATGAAAGAAGAATTAACAGAATGAATGGATAATCCAAACAAGTGGTAAGAGAAAGAGTCAATGATGACAAATGTTCTGAACTCTGTAGGCAACTGCATTGTGCTATCTTGATACTTTGTTGACTTAGTAAAACTGGAACTGTAAAAAAAAAATCATTCAAAATAGGTAAGAATAGAGGAAAGGCATTTTAGTGGATTTATCAGTGACCTTGCCCACTGAAGATACTCTGATACACTGAAGATACAATCAGCAAACCTACCATAGTAATAAGGGCAAAATAAAATAGGATAATCCACAGAGATGGAAGGTCTGTGCCCTCAGAGTTGAACAATAGCCCTCATCAATTTTCATTTCCCATCAAGTTTCTCTGTTGGGCACTGTGAAAAGTTAAGAGTTCCACAGTTTCTGTCTTGAGGAACTCAAAATCTAATTTTAAAAAATGCATCAAACATGTTCTAACCTTCTAAGAAATTCCGTGGCACGAAAGGAGGCTTAATGTTTGCTCTTTTAAGGTTTTCAAGGGGCATTTCTAGTAAAAGCTACTTCATCTGGCAATTCAATTAATATGCAGTGATGCAGTGACCTTCAAAGTAAGTTCCTTCTTTCTCTTCTTGCCAGAGATGATGACCAATTATAGCAGCTGCAAATGCAAGCAGAAGGAAAAGGTGGGAGAGCTTAAATAGATGCTTTTTCACACTCTAGCTTCTTAGCAAGGATGAAAGATTCTTAGGCAAATGAAAAAAAAATAGTGAGGAAGAAAGCCGGGAAAATGCAGAAAAATTAATGTCATGAAGTGGGAAAGTGGAGGAATGTGAAGCAGCAAAGAAATAAAGGACAGTCTTGGTCTTTGGATCTTGCATGAAATGTTTCCCGTTGGGTTGGATTCAGAACCTTCCCTCCCTGGAGCACTAGGGAGAAGTTACTGGTATGAGCTGATGGGAGATGGTCTGGTGATCACACTCAGGATAAAAAAAGATGTTACATCTTAACTTCCAGTCAAGGGTTTTGAAGGTCACTTTGTGTGGATATGATGTAGAAAATTGGGAGAGGGCAGGAGCCAATATCCAAGATGTTGTAGAGAGCCTACCATGAACCTCTTGTTAACCCCATGAACTGTCACTCACATTTGCTGCTTCCTTTGGGGAACAAATGGCACATTCAGAAGAAATTGGGACTTTGTTCCTAATGACTTAAGTTCTGAGTAACAAACTGGAAGATTTGAAACCACAGGTGGTGTTTTTATCTCTCGTTCCATGTAATGGCAGTAACTACAGCAAAGAAGGGAAGCTTTGAGAAACAAATGCCTGCCTATGTAGATGGTGTTTCAAAAAGTTTTCTGAACTGTGTTCTGCAGAGCCAGGATGATGGGCTTCTGGCAAGGGATGGAGTGCATCTTGTAAGGACTGGGAAGGATATACGTTGGCAGAAACCTTGATAATCTATATAGAAAGATTTAAATGAATTTTAAAGTAGAGGGAGAAAGTTAACCCAGTGAAGCCAAATTCAGATATGTTAGGCTTTACACAGGTGACATAGAAAAAGTGTGTTATAAATAAAATGTGCTTAGATAACCTTAGGTTTAAAAAAATACCAAGAATACAGGTTGCAGACAATATTTTTAGGCTTCTTTATAAATAAACCAACAAAAGGCATGTGTAACAAGTAGTGCACTTAAACTTTTAACACAAGAAGATAAATATAATAGGTAGTACTGAGACCTCAGGATATTGAGCTCATAACTAGAAAATGGCAGTAGAAGAGGATTCTTTGTTGAAAGGACTTGTTCTAATGGGAGGAGTGACACTGTATCAGAATGCTTCATATCTATATGAAATCTACAAACCTGAGGGTAGAACCTTATGCAGAAATAATATGAAGATAAGAGGAACACAGAAATGAGCCATCACGTTAGTGGAGAGGACCATAGTCTGCTCCATCAAATGGAAGATACGGAAAATGCTGTTCTGAGATTATTTCAGTTCTGGTCAAGGAAAACTATGGTCATAGTGGGAGTCCTCAAGCTCCCTGAAATCTCCTGGAAAAATTTGTGACTCTGTAAATGAAATCAGTCAAATAGGTTAGAGCAAAGGGTTCTATGTGGTAGAATGTGAATCATTGTAGAAAAGCTCAAAAACTGTAGTTTGTGTCTAAACTCCCAAGAACTTTGACCTGTAGATGCAAGGAGTTAGACTTTATTCTTAGAGCAAAGAGGAATGTTAAAGGCTTTTGAGTGATAATATAAATTAAAATATAATATCTAAACCAGGGAGATAATAATTATACTGTCATTGTTTAGATCACATATGGAAAATTGTGCCTAATTCTGGAAAATATATTTTTAAAAAGATATTGACAAAATACACCACGATTATTGGAAGGCTACCAGGACTGTGAAGCTGAAGTAACTGGATATGTTCTGTTTCAAGTAAAGAATGTTTCATGGAAGGCGGGGATGATAGGTTTGATAATTGAAGGCTTCCTAGAGATGAAATAAGAATAAAAGGTACAGTGAAGCCAATTTTAGCTTAATTCAGGTGTAACTTCTAACCACAGGTTGCTTTTTTATGAGCTGTTCAAACCAGAGTGAAGTGCCTTGTGATGTAGTATGCTTCTTCTCACTGGAGGTTTTCTGATACAGGCAACCTTTTTTCCTTAGGATTAAACACCCTCAAGTCTCTCCCTTTTTTTTTTTTTTTGTTTTTTGTTTTTGAGACAGAGTCTTGCTCTGTCACCCAGGTTGGAGTGCAGTGGCGCAATCTCGGCTCACCGCAACCTCTGCCCCCCAGATTCAAGTGATTCTCCTGCCTCAGCCCTCCAGGTAGCTGGGATCAAAGGCATGAGCCACTACACCCTGCTAGTTTTTATATTTTTAGTAGAGATGGGGTTTCACCATGTTGGTCAAGTTGGTCTCGAACTCCTGACTTTAAGTGATCCACCTGCCTTGGCCTCCCAAAGTGCTGGGATTACAGGTGTGAGCCACTACGCCTGGCCTCTCCCATCTTAAAAACAAATTAATACGAATGCAAGCCACCAAGAATAGCTTCTCTGAACTCTTACTTTCCCCTCTGTTTCTCCTTCCCTTTGTAGTCCAAGTTCTTGATAGAGGAGTTTATATTTGCCACCTCTACTTCCTCACCTCCTCCATTCCCCTTGACCCCTGCCATTGGGCTTTTGTTCCCTCTGGCCCACTGAGGTTAATCTTCCAGGGACTCCAACAGGACTCTCTGGTTTTATTTGCTAACTTTATTATTTATTGCTAAATCCAAAAGACACTTAACAGATTTTTTTTTTTTTTTTGAGACAGAGTTTCTCTCTTGTCGCCCCTGCTGGAGTGCAATGGTATGATTTCGGCTCACTGCAACCTCCGTCTCCCGGGTTCAAGTGATTTTCCTGCCTCAACCTTCCGAGTAGCTGGGATTATGGGTGCCCGCCACCACGCCCAGCTAATTTTTGTATTTTTAGTAGAGACGGGGTTTTGCCATGTTAGCCAGGCTGGTCTTGAACTCCTGACCTCAGGTGATCTGCCCACCTTGGCCCCCCAAAGAGCTGGGACATCGTGCCCTGTGGGTTTCCTTATGACTTTCTGACTGGTCCTGATTAAACTCTTTTCCCTTTTCCCCAGGATTTGTTCCTCAGATCTTCTCTTCTCACTTTATACACACTCCCTGAACAATTTAGACTCTCTCTCAGTCTCGACAGCCACCCCTGCTCTGATGGCTTCCAAATCCATGTCTCATTTCTGGTTTCACCCCTGGGTTCCATATTTGTAAACCCATTGGCTCTGTGGACACCTCTGCTGCAATTTTCAGAGGGTTCCTAAACTCAGTGTGTCCAAAGTTTATTATATCACCTCCTACCCCTTCTGGTGTGCTCTTATTCCTACATTCCTTATACCAGTGAAGGCCACCAACCACCCACTTGCTTGAGGCAGAAACTTGGGAGTCATTCTTGATTCCTCCCTTGCTCTTCCTCGTCATTGTCTATTGCAAAGTCTTATTGATTCTGCCTCTTTTGTATGTTTCTTTCCTTCCATCCCCATTGCCACTGCCTTAGATCAGAGCCTCATTATCTCTTGCTTGGAATACTGCAATAGCCTTCTGTTTTCCCTGACTCCAGTCATTGTCTTAAATCTATCCTCACACTGCCACAATAGTGGCTTTCCTCAAATTCAGTCTCATCATGATCTCCATTGGTTATGGAACCTATAGATGGCTTCCCATCAGGATAAAGTTCAAACTCTTAATAATATAAACCCTTTGTGACCTGCCCATTACTTTGTCTGGTTTTAGCTTTTACCCTTCCTGTGTTGCCTGTATCCCACCATGTATTCCTGTTTTCCTGAGCATGCTATGCTCTAAAGTCTCAATACTGTCTCCTTCTCACTCCTTTAACTGACCAGCTTCTATTCACCTGTAAACACTTGTCTCAAATATCATCTCTTCCAGGAAGCCCTCTGTGGCCTCCTTGGTTTGGATTGGATGCCCCTTTTCTAGTCACCTGGTTACTCTGGTCATATCTCTATTATGGTAGTTAGCACAGTGCCATAATCAGTTTTATGCTGTCCTCACTATCTGACTGGACTGTGATCTTCCTCAGAGCAATAATTTTGTCTCAGTCTTTTTAAACCAATGCCTAGCACAGTGGTAACCCTGACATGCAATGGACACTTGAAAGATAAACGAATGAGTGATATGGAACGAATGCCTTTGTTGGGCGGTTATCAGGCCAGATGATCTCTGAGGTCCCTCTCAGCTCTAAGAATAAGAGAGGTAGATCGGATGAATATTTATAAGAACACAGGCTCCAGAACCACATAACCTGGAACATAACTGAGTACTATCCTGACAGAATTAGCAAGACTGCCCTGTGCTGGGGGTCACCCTGAATAGCCCCAGTGCAGGGTTTGGCACTTTAGAGGAAGCATCTTTTGAGTCAAATTTTGAGTGAGTTCTTTGGACTCTTTTGTATTTTTTTAATTAAAGAAAGCCAAAAAAATTCAGATGAAGCTATAGGAAACCACTCTTGACAAGAAGAAATGGCTGTACTTACTGTGTCCATTTTCCCAGCTCCACTACGTTTCCATGATTTATCCAGCTGGGATCATTATCATCACACTGAGCCTGACCACCAGAGGAGGCTTTAACCTTCTCTCTTCATTAGCTGAAATGTAAGGAAGTATTTTTTCCTCTTTTTAAAAACTCGCTGTTGTTACAGGTGAGTAAGATTGGTCTTTTCCAAAGAGATCTGAAAGGCAACAACAAAACAAAAATTAGATAGAAGTGGTATACTGTATATTGACTTTGTATTCAGCATACTGATTTTGAGTCCAAGACAACTCTTCTAGTCACAGACTGCTTTTGATTCAATATAACCAATGTTCACTGGTTGCCATTTTTTCCTTCTCCTTTTTGAGACGGAAATGGCCTTCATAACAACAACAATGATAACACCTGCTGAGTACTTTCTATGTGCTGGGCACTGTTCAAATTATTTTTCTTATGTTAACTTATTTATTTCTCACAACATCCCATGAGTTATTAATATATATTTCTAATTCCCATTTATAGATAGGGAATTTGAGGCACAGAGACTAAATGAGTAGCTGAAGTTGATAGACCTTGTGAGTGGTGGAGCTCAGATTCAAGCTCTAGTAGTCTGGTTCCAGAGTCCAGGCTGTCAACCACCCTGCTGTGGAGTCTCTTGATTCAAAAGAACCTCGGATGTCTCTGGGATCAGGCCTGGTGTGGTCCTCATTTCCGTCCCAGAGCCAGTTCCTAGCCCTCTTTCCGTGTGTGGATCTGGGTCATCCCTCAGGCAGCTCGCCTCACATTAGCACTGTGACTGCAGGACCCCTAAGGGATACTTTTTCCCTTCTTGCCTCTAAGATTTCCCTTGGACTCTCACGAAGGTCACCTTCCTGATCCTCCATGACATTTTTTTAACCCAAAAGGTGTCTATGCAGCCTCAGGCCGCATATGACTGACTTTTGCCCTTCTCTGCCTGTCCTCTGGTGTATCTGAAGCACATGTAAGAATGATTGGTGACAGCTGGTTCTGCTCTTTGCTGGAGCTTGGCCTAGTTAACAATTGATTTGGCCAGTATCTGGCCTGAGTCTTCATTTCTATGTTCTAGCACAAAATGGTGGACTACACTTGGCCCAGACCAGATGGTTATTTCATCCCTTTCCTTTTACCTTTTGCTAAAGTTAAGCTATCACTAATGAAATGTCCTAGCTTTCAAAAACCTACCCCCCTAGTAGTCCCCTATCTCCATATGAGGTGTCCCCTTTAGTTCTGATTTCCCTCTACTGGGGCATATGGTATAGTGAAGAAAAGCCTAGCATTTGGGGTCAGTCTCTTTTTTCCACTTTTGGCCCTGGACCTTGTGACAATCACTTAAGTTCTCTGAGCCCCAGAGTTCTTCTCTCTGAAATGAGAGTGACACCTACCCTGAAGAGTGATGTGGAGATGAGAAATAATATATGGAAAGTACCTAATGGAGAATTTGATTCTTAGGAGATGCTCCATAAATGGCGGTCTCTGTGGCAGCAAATGGTGATCATGTTGGTGCCGGTGGCTGGTGATAGAATATATCTAAGCTTCACTCCCTTCCAGGCAAAGCCGTTAAGTGCCATGCTGTCATCTCTCAAGATTCAGCGTGGAATGGTCTGCTTAGCTATGTGGGAAAGAGTAGGCCTGTGCTTTGAGATGGCCAGGTGCCAAGAGGACAGATCAGCTGCAGGTACCGACAAACATCATCAAGCGTTAAGTGTTATGGAAGAGGTGGGTGCCCTATTTGACCAGTCAAACAAGGAAAGCCAATAGAGTAATGGTATATCCTGCCTAGGGGCAGGGGACACCCAGCAGCTGGGCATCCAGGAGCCAGTGGTGTTCAGCGACCCAAGGTGGAGGCTTGCACAGTTTGCACCTGGGAGGCTCTTAGCCGGGCTGTAGCCACTGGGCTGCAGTTCAGAGGCAGGATTCTTGAGGTATCAGATAAGGTAATGGCTGGCTCTTAGGAACAGGACAAAACTGTAGTTATGGAAACTGAGTACCAGGGCAAGACTGCATTGGCTGCCAGTGGAATCTGATATGGAGGACAAGCCTGTCAGTGAGATGAGCGACTCAATTTGGTGCGACTCAATTTGGGCTGGAGCTGAGCCTGCCATGGGGCCCCAGAAAAGGGAGAAAGAAGTAGAGAGACACTATGAGCCAAGTGAGAACAGACTCTCCCTTCTAAAGGATTCTTTGCCTAGTGGCCCTCCTCAGAAAGAGTGGAATCACTCAAGTTTCACAAATGTGACAACATATTTTACCTTGCACAGTGAGAAGAATAGGAAGAATATAGTAACTGTCTCTCAGAGAGCATTGGCGTGGTTTAGAAAGGAAACAGGGAAAGTTATTCCAGAGGAAAGCTTTCTCATCTGCCCAGTATTGATTCTGAAAGCAAACCATTTATTACCATGTCTTCCAATAATTAATTTCAACAAATGTCAACTTGCCCAGATTAAGAGAAGCAGAATCAGCTTCCTTTCTCTTCCCCCTTTCTTTTGTTTCTGTGACACCGTGAGCAGGGTGAGCCTCAGGAGTATGCTTGCTGCTGGGGAAGCCAGCATTTGTCTATGCTGAAAGAAGAGGGAGCATGTGATGAATTTGCATATAGGAGGAATGTATGCAAATTTCTCAAGACTATTTTGCCTTCATGAAAAGATTTGGAAAAGTATTTGTAAGGTTTTAAACCTATGCTATAAAGACAAACATACAAGAATAACTGATAATAACTACCATTTATTGAAGGCACGCTTTTACAAGGAATACCTCACTTAATCTTTGAAACAGCTCTATAGAGTTACTGTTAATATTTTCCATATGAGGAATCAGGCTTAGAGAGGATCATTCAAGTGGAGGAGGCAAGGCTCACACTCCTAGAACACACACAGTCAGAGGAATTTAAAAAAACTGGGTTTAGTCAACCTTCCTTCTGATTTTTTTCTAAAGGAAGTTTTTTTATTTTATTTTATTTTATTTTATTTATCTTTTTTAAGTTTAATTACAAAGTTACATATTTTTCGATATAAAACATACAGACAAGCAAAAAGAAACAGAAATAATCCACCCACTTGGTTGTCTGTCTAACAGTTGCTAATACTTTGTGTTTATTCTTCCAGCTATTCCTCTGTTTATGTGTATATGGGTACATTTAGTTACCAGCTTTTCTCATTTAATGATATCGCCATGGTAATAGATGCATATCTACAATGTTATTTTTCTTTGCTGTGGCATTTTTAATATTAAAACTTTATATTCTTTTCTAGATTCTAGTACCTTACAAGCTATTAAAACCAGGTACAGTTATAAGTGTGTAAAGAGAAGCAACACTAGCATTGAAGACACAGGGCTGGGTTTAAGCCAAGCATTCAGAATTTCTTCCCAAGAGAAAGCTTCAGAGAATGGCAATTTACAGGAACCCTCCCAAGCCTTTCCAGTTCCTCATTGTAGGTGTGCATATATTACAGGGCTATGAGGACCTTCTGAGTCCATAAAACTGGCTGGGGTGGGGAGGAGCGATGGTGGCAGTGGTGGTGGTGGGGACAGTTTCAGAACAGTAACATTTGTAGCCTCTTTCTTCCTCCTCCTCCTCCTCCTCTTCCTCTTCCTCCTTCATCCCTTCCCACGGGTCCAGGTGTGATTTGAGGTGGGCAATGCTTTCTAGGCCCCCTGAAACCTCCATGAAGCAAGTACTTTCTGGCCGAGGCGTTCAGGGTAATGGGGGCAAATCAGGTTGTGGGGGCTGACGGGTAAGAGATTTGAGAACATGTGGGTAGATGAGGCAGCTGGTGCAGGCAATGAGGAATAGGAACCAGTATCAAAGAGCCCTGAGGAAAAGGGCTTCGGGCAATATATTAAGCAAACCAAAAAATAAACACACATCACCAACAAGAGCAACCCACCAGGCAGATCTGTCTTTTTTCTCTGCCAATGAGCAACTGGAGGCATTTTCATAAACCAATTCTGTTCAGGATAAATTTTTAACAGGAGAAAAGCCCACTGCCAAGTTGAGACAGGAACAGATAATTACATCTGAGTTATTCCACCTGGAAAGGAAGCCAGGTTTGAGACAGAGGGAACTGAGTTCTTATGGCCCCCTGCAGATACCAGAGGACATCCAAGCCTCAACAGGATTAGTGCCTTTATTTGTCTTGGGATGCACAAGGCATATGCCCAGCTAGCCCAAGATACTGCCCTTTGGATTTAAATAGAGATTGGTGCAGCTGTCCTACTGCAATCCAGGAGCCAACAAAACAAATACTGGCAACTTCAGCTATAATTACATATCTCCATGGTGTTTCACACCATGGGCTATTTTGCACAATATATCTGAGCCTCAACAATGCCAAATATGGATTGAAATAGCTCCGATGGACTTTGGCTTATCACCTGCCTAGAATTTTAAAATATCACCAAGGGAAGGAAGCCATGGAAGAGGCTAAAAAGGGAACTCCAAATCCATATAATGGACATGTTTCATTTTTCTTTCTCTTCAGGAGGCTTGGACCTATGGACTCTTTTAGTGTCTTGGGAATTCCCAAGGTCAGTTTCATTTGCTTAAAAAAATACAGCTAAGAGAAGAGGATTATTGGGATGCAGATCTTGAGTCTGATTCACCTGCTGTAGCTGTCACTCTGATGAAACTTTGCAAGTTTACAAAGTTAGAAAGGTTCGAGGTTTGGGTATCCCAGTTACCCTGATTTGATCATTATATGTTGCATACAGGTATCAAAATATCACATTACTCTAAAAATATGTACAACTATTATATGTCAATAAATAAATTTTAAAAATTATAGTATAAAGTTTGGGATTTACTCCAAGAAATTACATTGTATCATGACTTCAGGGTGCCAGATGACCTGGACTAAGGATAATTTCCTAGATTTTTCCTTTCTTCACTCTATGCCTCACACAAAGATCACTTGAAAAATTAGTGCCACAATCTCCCCATCAACAAAATGGGAGTTACAGATTCTTCCTGCCTTCTTCCTTGTGGGAAGCAACAAGATCCAGTGAGAAGGATACAGGGATTAGAATACTTGAAGGGGAGGCCAGAGCCACCCCACCTATATGTACAGTTCCCCTAACCTTGCCAAGCCTCAGTTTCTACATCTACAAAATGGGAATGATATCTATTTCATTTTAGTTGAAGTAGGCATGCAGTAAGATAATGTACTTAAAAGTACTTTAAGTCTAGAGCACAGAGCAAATGTAAATTGCCATCATTATTTTTCAGGGGATATGGTGACAGTGGATGAGATCATGTCTGGAACACACTCAGAAAAGAAGAACTAAAGATATAGAAGAGATTGATGATATTGCCCCATCCCAGGAGTTTCCCAAGAGAGGGAATGTGCTGACCAGTCTCTGAGTTTAACTGAACTCTTGATGCCCTGGGCTTCTTTCACTGTTTGAGGGCCAGATTCCCATGCGTAGCAGGATTAGCCGGGAAACTTTCCACATTCTAAAGCTAAAGCTAATGATTTAATGAGCAAAATCTCTCCCTGTTCTGATGTTTATTTATATAAGTTCAGGTCAGTAGGACTTTTGGGGCAAAAGCGGTTGTAAGTGGAAACAGCATGATGCTTTGCATTTCGAGCTCTCTGTCGGTTTCTTTTCACCGCCCTTCTAATCAGAGAAAAACGGGCAGCCCTGCCCAGCGACCTCTCAACAGCAAGCAGTGTTGCCCCACTTCAAGACAGCAAGGGGGTCTACAGTGCTTCTTATATCTACCTTTTGGGGGTTCTGTGAACTTATTTATGCCTAGCTAGATCCTGCCTCCAAGCCAGCTTGTTCTTGTTTCATTATGTCACTGTCCACATTAATACCATTGCTTAATTTTCTTTTTCTCTTATGGAGGGTGGATTTGTATGGAATTACTTACGGTTCTTGCCTAGGTTTTTGTGACTGTGAGGATTATGGGTATAGTCTGTAGTCATGGAAGATAGCTCTTGGCCTGTGAACATCAGGAACAGTCAAGAGTTTCAGAAAATTAGCTGAATGATGGGATGGGAGCCTGAACCTCATGACCTTTCCCTGTCTCATGGTCCAATCTTCAGCTATTTGGATTCTGCCCTTTCCCTGAAGAGCTTTATGTGGGGAGACTTTGATCTCCTGCAGCTTCTCTGCTCTGAGGAAATGTTGCAATGGCTATGTCTTTTCACTTAATCTCCTAAGGAAAGGAAGTGGGAAGAACATGTTCCTGCTTTGAAAGTGGGGAGCCGGAGGTCTCAGATGGCCCTGGGTTTTGGCCGACAGTGCATGGCGAACAGTCCTTAGTGGATATGTGGTGTCTCTTTTGCCCTAAAACAAATCTCTCGATCCAGCCCTGTTTGAGAAGTGTGTGCAGATGGCCTTGTCACTAGCATAGGTCTCCTTCCTCTTGTCTTTCTCTCCTCTTGACTCCCTCCCACCAGCTTTCCACACCAGACAGCCACTCATTAGGGCTTATTCCACAGTGAGGACTAGAGCTGGGGTGTCTGACTCCCAAACCGTGCTTCACTGAGGACAGCTGGGCTGTTCTGCCTGTAGAGCTGTTAGACACGTCTGCTGTGCTCCCACAGTGAGCTTGCCAAATCTGTACTATTGCCATGCCATTCCCTTGCCTAGCAGATTACTCTTTGGCTTCACATTCTAGGCTTTAAAGTTGGCTCAAAAAGTCACTTCCTGAAAATGTCTCCAGCTTTATCCATCCTGCCCTGGTCACTCCTTTACCAAGTATGACCTCAGCATTATATTGCTAATTTGTGCTACTGTCACCCTTCATTTCTTTCATGTCCTTGGGGTCTATATAACTTAATTATGTAGAGAACCAAGACTTAACCCTAGGCACGTCATGGAGAAACTTTTCAAATTTTGTTTTTATTGATGATGAACTCTCAAATACAGTTTATATTTTTTCATGCCTTATATACTAAGCATTCTGAACACAATTCACCCCTTTAAAAATGAAGGGGAGTACCTATGGCAATGTCCACAAATCTCAGTAATGAGTAGGGACACCCCAAGAGCCACTGAAGAAGCTAAGTTTTTCTCTTTCTACTCACTGTTGGGTCTCTCCCAATACTACAGTATGGTTCTAGGGCTAGTCTGCATTCCACGGGACCTAGTCAGCTGCTACACAGTCTCTAGAGCAGCCCTGTGCCTGACACCTACATTTCTGCTGGATGATGATGATGACGATTTTAACAGTATACCTGGGGAAGGTGAGATACAAGTGGACTTGACTTTCTAAAGCCATGCTGATAGCCCAATCCTAGAGCAAACCAGTGAGACTAGACAAGAGAGAATGATTTTTCTAGATCTGAGTGTTACCTGTTATCCCTTTCACTTTGCATTACTCCACCTTTGTGTTACTAATTCTCATTTAAAAGGCCCTAAGCATTTCAATCTATATCAGCTTGTCAGTTTCACACATGCAGGAACCCAAGGTCCAGACTCCCTGCCTGTCATTCCGTGCTGCTGTTAGTTCTGTGTCATGGCACTAAGGCTTTTGATATTTATATGATGGTGATAGGGAAGGCTTTCAACCAAAACTTACGGTGCCACTTCAGACATAGGCTCTAGGGATGTGATCGGAGCACCTGCCTCACTTTTAAGTACTTTCAAATTTGACATGTTTCTTACTTCTGATGGCTGAGGAAAACAACTCAAGGTTATGAATAATTGATGCTGGCATTGTGCCCAGGGAGAATAATTTCTAGGACTTCATAGGTGATCATTTTTAATGAGTTTTTTTGCATATGTATGTCATACCAACATCATGTTTCTTCTAAGCTATGCTAAGCAATGTCATAAAGTCCAGACTGAGAAATGTGAAATATCTGACTGGGGGGCTACAGAGACATTTTACATGTTTTGTGATTGTATATTTTATTGTACTTCTTCAAGCATTAGTCAGGGTTTACATAACTAGGAAATGCATTCATCTCTAAGATAAATATATTTGTAATGAAATTTATTTGTATTTCTCAATGCACTCACATTTTCACCTGTCAGTTGACAAAAATATATTGAATCCTTATCTTTCCCTTTTAAAATTTCTTTGGTGTTTTTCAAATTTTGGAGAAAGTCCTGTTTATTGTAATAACATGTGGAACATTGCAAAGATGTGTAAATAAAGAGCTAATTATTTCTCCACTCCCATTTCTCAATTCCACACTCCCAAGATAATCAGTTATCTTGCACATCTTTCTCTTTTTCTTTTAAATTTCTTATTTTTTAATCAACAGAAACATGTATGTATGTATTTACTATGTACAACATATTGTTTTGAAGTATATATACATTGAGGAATAACTAAATCTGGCTAATTAAGACATGCATCATCTCACATAGTTATCATTTTTGTGGTGAGAGAACTTTATATCTATTCCCTTAGCATTTTTTAAGAATACATATATTGTTAACTCTAGATGCCATGTTGAACAATAGATCCCTTGAACTTATTCTTCTATCTAATTGAAATTTTGTATCTTTCGGCCAACATCTCCCCAACCCCCCTGCCTCAAGACCTCCCAACCGCCACCCCCAATTATCCCATCCCCTGGTAACCACCTTACTGTCTGCTTCTGTGAGATCAACTCTTTTAGATTCCACATATAAGTGAGATCATGCAGTATTTATCTTGCTGTGCCTGGCATATCTCACTTACCATAACATATTCTAGGTTGATTCATATTGTCAAAAATGACAGGATCTCCTTTTTTATTGCTGAATAGTATTCCATTGTCTATATGACAGCACTTCAAAAAGTTTATGGAAAATGTAATTTAAAAGAAAAAATATATATAAACGCTATTTGTCAACATAAGTTCCATCAAGTTCAAGGCACCTTTGTAAGTGATGATACCAGTTATTTAGTCCATCCCTAAAGAACCGAGGGTCCTGGGAATTTAACCAGGTCAATGTATGTTCTTAACTCAAGGAAAATGGATGCCCTTTAAGATTTTTTTTATGATTAAGATACAAAAAAGATGTCAGAAGGAGCCAAATCAGGACTGTAAGGTGGATGTCTAATGATTTCCCATCAAAATTCTTAAAAAAAAAAAAAAAAAAAAAAAGCCCTTGTTTAGCTGAGAGAAATGAGCAGGAGCATTGTTTTAGTGGAGAACTGTCTAGTGAAGCTTTCTGGGCATTTTCATGTTAAAGCTTTGGGTAATTTTTTCAAAACACTCTCATAGTAAGCAAATATTATCACTTTGGCCATCCAGAAAGCCAACAAGTGAAATGCCTTGAGCATCCCAAGAAATTGTTGCCATGGTCTTTGCTCTTGACCAGTTTGCTTTTGCTTTGATAGGTTCCCACTTCCACCTCTTGGTAGCCATTGCTTTGATTGTGTTTTGTCTTCAGGATCATACTGGTAAACTATGTTTCATTTCTGTTACAGTTCTTCAAAGAAATACTTCAAAATCTTAATCATGCTTGTTTAAAGTCTCCATTAAAACTCTACTCTTGTTTGCAACTGATCTGGCTGCAATCATTTTGGCACTCATTGAGTGGAAAGTTTGCTCGACTTTAATTTTTCAGTCAGAATTGTGTACGCTGATCCAACTGAGATGTCTATGGTGTTGGCTATTATTTCTGTGGTTAATCATTGGCGTGAACAAGACTAATTTTTCTTCACAAATTGATGTGGATGGTCTGTAGCTATGGGCTTCATCTTCAAAATTATTTCATTCCTTCTTAAAATGAGTTAGCTACTTGTAAACTGCCAATTCCTTTAGGGCATTGTCCCCATAAACTTTTTGTAAAGCATAAATAATTTCATCATTCTTCCACCCAAGCTTCACCATAAATTTGATGTTTGTCCTTGCTTCAATTTTAGCAGCATTCATGTTGCTCTGATTGGGGCTATTTGAAACTGATGTCTTATCCTTCTTAGTACCTCAAACTACTTCCTGTTCAGGTATGTTATGACAAGTTAGTATGAGTTTATTTGGGTGTAAAAAAGTTGAAATCCACGCATAGTTTCCTTTTAAATATCACACATTTCCCATGAATTTTTTGAAGACCCTTTGTCTTCTTCATCCATTTATTCACTGATGGGCACGAAGGTTGATTTCATATCTTGGCTACTGTGACTAGTGCTGCAGTAAACATGAGAGTGCAGACATATCTTCAACATAGTAATTTCATTTCCTTTGGATATATATCCAGTAACAGAATTGCTGGGTTGTACGGTAATTGTATTTTTATTTTTTTCAGGAAACTCCATACTGTTTTCCATAATGGCTATACTAATTTACCTTCCTACCAATAGTCTTACACATCTTTCTTCTTACAAAAATAAGGAAACATTTGCAAAACAAATGTTTCTGCTTACTATTTGGAATAATTTCTTTAAAAAAATATTTTGTACTATTTTTAAATTTTTTGTGGGTACATATTAGGTGTATATATTTATGATGTACATGAGATGTTTTGATACAGGCATGCAATGTGAAATAAACACATCATGGAGAATGGGGTATCCATCCCCTCAAGCATTTAGCCTTTAAGTTACAATCTAATTAAATTCTTTAAGTTGTTTTAAGATATACAATAAAGTTATTATTGACTATAGTCACCCTATTGTGCTATCAAATAGTAGGTCTTTTCCATTCTTTCTATTTTTCGTAGCCCTTAACCATTCCTACCTTACCCCCAACTTCCTACTACCCTTCCAAGCTTCTAATAACCATCCATCTACTCTCTATGTCCATGAGTTCTATTGGTTTGATTTTTAGATCCCACAAATAAGTGAGAACATGAAATGTTTGTCTTTCTGTGCCTGGCTTATTTCACTTAACATAATGACCTCCAGCTCCATCCAAGTTTTTGCAAATGACTGGATCTCATTCTTTTTTATGGCTGAATACTACTCTATTGTACATGTGTGCCACATTTTCTTCATTAGAATAATTTCTAAACAATGCCCTGCATATAATTTTTATATTTAAGTGATTTTTTCCATTTTTCCTAATTATGAAACTAATATATATTCACCATGGAATAATTAGGAAACAAGGAAATAGTGGAAAAGAAAATTTATCTCTAATATCACTCAGACATAACCATTATTAATATTTATTGATAAATTTCCATTTAACACAGCAGAATACTAAGATTGTTTTGCCCAGGATCAAACAAATGTGAATTCCAGATCAACATCAATTATTTATGTGAGCTTTCTGAAGTTCTTTTACATTTTTAATCCTCCATTTCCTTATCTATAATATGATATAATAGCATAAGCATTATCATTATCAGTAGTAGGTTTTTTTTATATAATAAAATTAGAACCATACTTTGGTTTAGTCTGACTTCTTCATTTAATATTAATTAAGAACATGTCTTTAAGTCATTAAATATTCTTCAAAAACATAATTGTAGTGAGTGGGTAATACTCTATCATGTGTTACGTACCAGAGTGTAGTGAACTATTCTGTATTGTTGAGCATTTTGGTCATTTCTGGTTTTCATTTCTATAACCCACAGTTACTGTATTTAAACTGCCATACAAAGTGTTAAATATATCACTGTCCTAAGTTCTGAGCCTTTTCAAGGCAAAAGACTAGATTTCTCTCATGTTGGAATTTCAGCTCAGGCTTTGAGCCCTTTCCTGTGATGAGCGGTTTCAATGGTAGATGAGTGGCTGCAATTAGAGTCACCTGGGAGCTTTTAAAACGTGGCTGTCAGACAATCCCACAACTCCCTCCCCAAGCCCATCCTAATTTACATAACCTGGAGCAGAGCCAGGGTACTACATTGTCCCTCCAAGCTCCTATCTTTATCTCTCAAACCCCTTGGCCCTCAACCCCCTAACCTCCTCCCCCTGTCCTGTGAGAACCAAAGGATTAGAGGATTCCTTAAGGTTTCTGCCATCTGAATGATTATCAGAAAAATACTGTAAGCTGGGGCAGTTGTATGATCTTTCTCAATTCGGCTTCCTCTGTGGTCTTATGGTCTAAAACAGTGGTTCTCAACTGGAAGGCAATTTTTGTCTCCCCCCGACTTCCAGCCCACCTGGACATCTGACAGTAGCTGGGGACGTTTTTGATTATTACATCTGGGGAAGAGGTTGCTATTGGCATCCTGTGGGTAGATTCCAGGGATGCTGCTACGCATTCTGCAGTGCACAGGACAGCCCGTGTTTGTTTCCTGTGGCTACTGTAACAAAGTACCACAAACCGCACAGATTAAAACAGCAGAAATTGATTGTCTCGGAGTTCTGGAGACTAGAAGTCTGAGACTGCAGTGTTAGCAGGGTTGTTCCTTCCGAGGGCTATGAGGGAGAATCTGTTCCAGGCCTCTTAGCTTCTAGTGACTTGCTGGTGGTTTTGTCATTTCCTGGCGTGTGACTGCACCACTCCAATCTCAGCTTTCATGTTGCTCTCCCTGTATGTCTGTATCTTCATGTGGACATCTTTTTATATGAATGAACACCAGTCATACCACATTATGGACCTACCTTATTTCAGTATGATCTCATCTTAACTAATTATATCTGCAACAATGTTATTTCCAAATAAGGTCACATTCTAAAGTAAGGGGTTAGAGCTACAGCGTATCTTTTTGTGGGTACAGAATTTAACCCACAAGAGCCCCCCAAGCAAAGAATTAACCAGCGCAAAATGTTAATGGTGTTACTGTTGAGAAACTCTGTTCCACATAATCTGTGGACCAAGCCCAGGGAGGTTAACTAAGGTAAAACCCAGGGCAAGTAGCAGTATGGTCTGAATGTCTGTGTTTCCTCCAAACATATATATTGAACCTAATTCCCAATGTGATTGTATTACGAGGCAGGAACTTTGGGAGGTGAGCAGTGCCCTTTTAAAGAGGTTCTAGAAAGCTGGCTATTTCCTTCCATCATATAAAGACACAGTGAGAAGATCATCTGTGAACCAGAAATTGAAGCCCTCACCAGATACTGAATCTGTGGGTACCTTAATCTTGGACTTCTCAGCCTCTAGAACTGTGAGAAATAAACTTCTGTTATGTATAAGCCACCCATTGTAAAGGATTTGTGATAGCAGCATGAATGGTCTAAGGTAGAAAGAGTCCAGATTCTGGGAAGGTGGAAAGGGAGCAGGAGCATCATCGTTAAGAGGGTCAGGTACCTTTGCTCTTATATCAGAGGCTGTGGGCTCCCTACAGATGTATATAGACATAACCTCAGGCAACAGAGGTATATGTGACCAAAACAGGGTGAAAGGACTTGAAAGAGCACTATGGTAACAGGGATGGAGGCAGAAGTATGGCCAAACCCTCTGATTTCGTCACCTCATCATCTGACCCACCTTTCCATGTCAGGAACAGCCTTTTCCTCTTTTCCTCTGTTAGGAATGGAACAGGAGAGAAAAATAAATCCACAAGTCCCACAGTTTTCAGCAGTATTTTCAAGCCAACTGTCTTGTCTCTCCAAAGCCCAGTCTTCTCTCTCTGACACCCACTCCCTCCCACTGCCAGCCAAACATAGAATATAGAAAACAGGAAAAACAGCAACACTGCAAAGTTACATCTTTTGAGAGAGAACATTGCTGTGGATACATTTCCCCCCATACCTCTTGAATTGCCAAACCCTGCAGCAGGCAGCTTTATCCTGTTCCATGGGGATGCTGTCTCACCAACTGCTTGTTTCTTTGGCTTCAGGAATTCCATGCAAGAATGAATTTCTGCCGGGACGGGGCCACTGGGCATTCTGTGTATCCACATCTGAATATTTAAGTCTATCTTCTTCACTTTTAAAATGGTTTTGTCCCCATTCTTCTGTTGTGGCTGCATGTTCCCCTTCATTGTTTTGCCAGTTTGAATAGAGTGAGGGAAAGGAGGGAGGGGAGAGGGTCACCAGAGGAATGGAGATTGTGTTATCAAATTCCAGGAGTGATGGGTTGCTTCCCAGCAGCAACATGAATGCCAGCTGGCTATATCTGGGGCCTGCTCAGTGGGAAAAGGAAGAAGCCTTCCTCCACAGTCTTCAGAGCTCTGTGTCTGCTTAGTGCATGCCTCATTTTGGTCTCCTAATTGCTCAGCTGTCTCTGCTCTCCATTGTTTCCTCTGGTTTGTCTCAGGAAGCAGCTCTGGGCCTCTAGTCTCCTTGCTCTCTGCAGCGTCTTCTTTGTGTCCCATTCTAAGTGCTAGTCCTGGCTTCCCTAGGCCCAGCTTACGGCCCCGACTCTGCCTTCCACAGCTCCCCATTCCCTGGTGGGCTAGGTGGGGAGAGGTCAGGGACAGAGTCTTTACCTGCTGTATGTTTCAGGTCCCAGAGGGTGGCCATGTTTTCTGGAATCTGAGCTAGTCTTTTCTTACAGTCTGGACCTGGTGTTATCTGTCAAATTACATCTTGTAACTAGTGTTGGCAACCTCTAGGATTGACTTTGCCTTTTAATCCACAAACAAGGTATTTTATTGTTGTTGTTATTAAATGGATAAAATGTTAACAGTTAAGTATTTCTTTTGCTTTCCTGCCTGAGAGTGACCAGATATTTAGCTTCTAGTTTACAGTCGGCAGGGAATATTTTGAAGGTCCTTTAAAGCAATAATGTGTAAATGAAGAGAGTTATTGAGAAAGAAAGAAAAGGGATCAGTGAAAGAGAACACCCCAGCAAAGAACTACTATAATTTTCTCAGAATTTCTAGGCTTGTGTACCTTCCTAAACACACAAAGTTAGACTGTAGGAAAATAAAATTTTACTTTAAAAAAATGTGGAGTTCTAAAAATATGCCTTTTATAGGAAAAGGTGCTAAAGCATTTTAGATATAAAGAAAAATAGTCTCCAGCAAGTAGAAATGTGTGAGAATGGACAGGGTGATGATTACATATGTATATGTGATAAAGTTGGTGTTTAAGTTCCCAGAGATAATCTCAGTACCAAAACTACTCATGTTGGGAGGCACTGGTACCTGCAATAGTTATTTTTCGTATCAGTCCCAATTAGTAACTGAAGATTTATATAGATAGTCTTCAACTTTAAGGAGCATCTCTTTAGGGTACTCCTTAGACACTCCTTATTTGGACATAAAGTTATTCTAATGGAGGGAACTTATTTGTTCACTTATTCAGGGCACCTAAGAAGATATTGTTCTTGCAGCAGATGTAATGTGGTGGGTCAAACCATCACTGGTACCCAGAACTAGTTCCCTCTGTTTCTTCCTACTTTTCCACCAAAGACGACTTTGCCATTCCCAGAGTTCATCCCCTTTCCCACTACAAGAACCAACAGATGGAGGAGAAATATATTCCTGGTGTTCTAGGGTGAAAACTGAAAAGCATTTTTCTATATCCTTCATCATAGACAATGTGCTGTGTCAGTACTATATTTTAAAGCTATTATGTGCTCAACTGAATTTCTTTATTTTATCCTGGGATTCTAACCTTCATTTACATGGCAAATACATTCTCAGTGCTAAATGGAACTGGGAAATACGACACCTTACTGCTGTCAAGCTGCTGAACTGCAGAGTTTTTGGGTTGAGTGACTACTGAAAGGAGAGCACTATGCCCATTAGGTACATTGATGAATAGTTGAGATAGAAAAGATGAGTAAGATGGACTCTTTCCTTTAAAGTGAGTACAACTCTCCTTAGAAGACAACATGCACACAAAAGAAATGTATTGCAAAAGAAAAAAAAAGGCTGTTGCACATGAACAATTACAGTGTCATAATTTAAAAACCAAAGGCCTAAGAGTGAATGTAATTCAAAGTAATAAAGAAGCAGAAGAGCTGGAGATTTTACAGTGAGTTTTGGAGAAGTACATGTTTCGGTGAAAAGTACTGGAAGTTATAGTTAGAGAGACTTGCTTGCCATTTTCTAGTTATAAAACATTGTTTAAACAAGTTACTTTATGTCTCTGAGCCTCAGTTTTCTTATTTGTAAAATGATATTAATAATATCTATCTTATGATTGATCCCAATGCTTAGAGATAATGTTGATAAAGAACCTAACACTATGCTTAGCATACTGTGGACACCTGGTTAACTGATGCCACCTTCTTTGACCTATGGGTTATTTAGAAATGTGTTATTTAGTTTCCAATAATTTGTGAATATTCTGGTGAGATTTCTGTTATTGAGTTCTAATTTAATTACATTATAGTCAGAGAAAATATGTTGTATGACTTGCATCCCTTTAAATTTGTTGAGACTCTTTCTATGGCTGAGAATATGGTTTATCTCAGTAAATACTCTGTGAGCACTTGAAAAAAATATTAATTCAGCTGTTGAGGTGGGGGTGGAATGCCCTATAAATGTCAGGCCACGTTGGTTGAGAGTGTTCAAATCTATATCCTTACAAATTTCCTATCTACTTGTTCTATTAGTTACTGAGAGGGGGCATGGAAATCTCTGACTATACTTATGGATTTCTCTATTTCTCCTTATGGGTTTAATCAGTCTTTACATATTTTGAACTTTTGTTGATAGATGCATAAATGTTTAGGGTTATTATATCCTCTTGATGAATTGACCCCTTGATCATTACCAAATGATAATATTACTCATTTTTTCCTGGTAATGTTATTCACTCTGTCTGATTCTACTATGTCTGATATGAATATAGCCACCCAGCTTTTTTTGGCTAGTGTTATCATGCTGTATCTTTTTCTATCCTTTTACTCGTACCCTATTTGGTGTCTTTGTACTTATAGTGCATTCCTTGTAGACAGCATATAATTGGAACTTGCTTTTTTATCTGATCTGACAATCTCTGCCCTTTGATTGTGTTTAGACAATTTATATTTAATGTGATTGCTGATAAGTTTAGATTTAACCCTATCACTTTTTTTTTTTTCCTATATGTTTCATCTGTTGCTTTTCCCCCTTTTTTGCCTTTTTGGATTAATTTAATATTTTTATGATCCTGTTTGACTTCCTTTGTTGGCTAATCAACTATAACTCTTTATTATTTTAATGATTGCCTTAGGATTTATAGTATTTTAACTTATCTTACTTATATATGTACCATAAATCCCACACTACATTGTTATCATTAGTTTTTAAACCTTATTTACCCATGTAGTATTTCCAGTGCTCTTGATTCCTGGGTATGGATCTGTATTTCCATCTGATACCATTTTCCTTCTTCCTGAAGGACTTCTTTTAACATTTCTTATCTTGCATATCTGCTAGTGAAGAATTCTTTTGTCTTTGTATATCTGAAAAAGTCTTTTATTTTGCTTTTGTTTTTGAAAATATTTGTACTGGGCACAGAATTCCCAGGTTTGTTTTTTGTTTTTGTTTTTTTTCTTTTAGTACTTTGAAGTTGTTGCTCTACTGTCTTTTTGCTTGCACTGTTTCCAGTAACAAGTCTGCTGTCATCCTTATCTTTGTTCCTCTGTATATAGCTTGTCCTTTTTTCCTCTGTTTACTTTAAAGATTTTCTTTTCTTTCCCTTTTTTGCCATTTTATTTTACTTTTATGTTCCTTGGTGTAGTTTTCTTTGTGTTTCTTGTGTTGAGGGTTTGATGGGTTTCTTGGATTTATAGTTTTTGTTATATTTGAAAACTTCTTGGTCATTATTTCTTTAGGTATCTTTTCCAATACCCTCCTCTTCTCCTATGGAATCTCAATTACATGGATATTGGCCTGTCTGAAGTTATCCCATAGCTCACAGATGCTTTATTTTTAAAATTTATTTTTTCTCTCAGTATTTTAGTTTAAATAGTTACTCTTGCAGTTTTCAAGTTCAGTCCTTTTATCTTCTGCAAAGCCTAACCTACTGTTAATACAGTCTAATGTTTTTCATCTTTAGAAGTACAAGGGGTTTTAAAAATTTTTTTATTTCTTAACTATCTGAACATACGAAATACAATTATAATAACCATTTTAAAATACTTGTCTGCTAATCTTAATATCTGTTTCAGTTCTGGGTAAGTTTTCATTGATCGGTTTTTCTCCTTCTCATAGGTGAGATTTTCCTGATAATGGGCATGCCTGTTAGTTTTTTACTAGATACCAGACATCACGAGTTTTACCTTGTCAGTTGTGGATATTTCTGTATTCCTATAAATATTCTTAAGCTTTATTCTGAGACACAATAAAGTTACATGGAAAAAAAAAAATGATCTGTTCAGGTCTTTCTCTTAAAATGTACTAGGCAAGACCAGAGCAGTTCTCTTTCTAAGTCTACTTATTTACCCTTCTGACCCTTCTGGGTACTCCGTCCAACATCCCATTAATCATGAGGTTTTCCATGCTGACTGGTGGGAGCAAGTGCTATTTCTAACTGTGTGAGTGCTAGGTACTGTTATCTCTAATTCTTTCAGATGGTTCTTTCTCTAGCCTCAGGTAGTTTCCTCACATATGGATTCTTTGCAGATCTGCCCCAGAGAGGGTAAGGAAGGAAGGTGAAAGAGATTTGTAAGCTGTAAAGTACTATTCAGATGTAAGGTTTTGGGTGTTATCTTGATTGCTGCCCTCCCCAATGCCTATGCTTTTGTGTCTCCTTTGTCTTCAATGCTTATGTATTTTTTTTTCCTTTCATCTCATTACCTGCTGGTTTCAGCCATGCTGGCCCGAAAAAAAATGCTCACTGTGAGGGGGATTTTCTCCTGGTCCTCTGGTAGTCTCATTCTTCAATCTACATTGCCTCTTTTGAATAGTAAGGGTGACTTTCAGGCCTCATCCTTCCTCATTCCCAGGGCATAAAGCCAAGATTCTCACTTCATATTACCAAGGAAGTAGCCTCTTGATTCTAGAGTGTTTTTATTCACTGTCTTTCCCACCCCTTGCCTTTAAAAAGCCTGCTTCCTGCTTCTCTGCTTCAGCCCAGGGAATCTGAAAACATACCTGTATTGCTGAAATTCCTGTTAGAGACAAATTATCCTAGAATGTTCTGTTTCTTTCCTGGGGAGAAAATTCAAAAGTAATGGGCTGAGGCTTCAGCAGAGTGTTTAAGTTAGAATTAAGGGCTGAATTATCTAGGGCATCGTACCTGGTTGACACAGTCATGGGGTGTTGGAGAGGGAAGAACAGGAACTGCAGCCATCGGTGTGACCCATATCTCTGAATCAGGGGCTCTGTCTACCACAGGTCCTACCTGAAAGCTCCAACAGCTGAGGGATCTATATATGAGCACTCATAACCCATTTTTGGCATATCTGTTGGGAAATGTCAATAAGGCATCAAGTCCAAGGCAGAGAGACTAGGAAGCTGGGAAACCAAAGAATGCCTAGGAAGTATGTTCAGAGCAAGGTCAGACTCTGGCCCTGGGTCAAAATCTGTTGCTGATTTGGTCAGAAAATGAGCAGAAACCCGTTGTGATCCTTGTCCCAATTTGGGGGTATTGATAAGAATCGAAGTATTGCTTTGGTAATACTTTAGTTGATATTTTCCATACACATTTCTATTTCAAGGCTGTGCCAGGAGGTAGGATATACCAAATAAAATTGAACATTGAACGTGAATTCTATCATGTAATGTCTTGTACCGGGTAGTTGATGAGGAGCTAGGGTTGAATATTAAGATTGGTGGTGGTTGATATCTTCTTTAATTCATTCATTCATTTACTAAATATTTATGGAGCACTTACTAGGTGCCATACAGTAAGGGAAAGAGATGAGAGACATTATCTGCCCCTAAGGAGATGAGAAAGACAAACATTTGCAGTAGAAAGTGGCAGGTACCATGGACAGGGTTGGTATAGATCACTCTAGGAGTCCAGAGGAGGGCACATAAGCTAGCCTTGGGAGAGAAGAGGATATGAGAGTGGAGTTCCTGGAAGAAGCAGTGCCCTAGCTGGGTCTTAAAGAGTGAATAAGAGTTGGTCAAGTACAAGAGTGAAGGGAAGGGCATCTCAGGCTGAAGAAGAATATGTGCAAAGGCACAGAGGCAAGATTCAGTGCAGTGAGTTTTGGGGGATGCAAGTAATTTACTTCCTAGGCTGTTTGTAGGAAAGTGATGTGGGTTGAAGCTGAAGGGAAAAAGTGTCAGGTGAAGAAGGGCGTTGCACACCGTGTCAAGACATTTTACCCCAAAGGCAGTGGGAAGCCACTGAACAGTTTTAAGTAGAAGACAGTTGTGATTGTGTCTGAATTTTCGAAGCTCTTTTCTGCTAGTAATAGGGAAGAGAGCTTGGCAGAGACAAAGGTGAGAGCCCAGCTTTAACACTGACCCCATTGCCTTCCCATCTGTCTTTATTGTTCCATTCTCTCTATAAAATGTATCTATCTTAATAGCTCTTCACTGACGTATCCAACCTGATTTTCTGCCACTCTCCAACTTTAGTCAGGTTGACTCAACTTATTCAAACAGACCTACTCATTTGTGTCTTCTTTATTCAACAAACATTTAGTAAATGCCTATTGCATACCAGCCACAGCGCTTGGCTTGGGGGAACCAAGGATGAATGAGATACTGAACCTACCTTTAAGGGGCTCACAGACCAGTAGAGAGATACCATGGAGACACATTGTTACTATAAAGTATGATGATGGCTGTGGGGTAGGATAAATATAGAGTACCCTGGGTGCAAAAAGAAGACAGGCTTGGCTATGAGAAGCCCTTCTCCTTCTCTGCTAAATCCTACCCATCCTCAGGCTCCTGCCTATATTCTTTATAGAGGCAGGGTAGTTTAATGGGTTGTTGCTTGGGCTCTGAAGCCTGCCAACAGGGTTTTAATCCTGGTTCTGCCACTTACTAGCCATGTGACTTTGGCCAGAAATTCTTTGTACCTCAGTTTCTTCATCTGTAAAATGGGAATGATGGCTGCATCAACTTCATAGGGTTATTGTGAGGATTAAAGGGGATAGCATGCATAAAATCCTTTAGAACAATCTTTGTCATGTGCAAAATATTTAATAAATATTAGCTACTATTTTTTTTTTTTTTTTTTTTTTTTTTTTTTTTTTGAGACGGAGTCTCGCTCTGTCGCCCAGGCTGGAGTGCAGTGGCCAGATCTCAGCTCACTGCAAGCTCCGCCTCCCGGGTTCACGCCGTTCTCCTGCCTCAGCCTCCCGAGTAGCTGGGACTACAGGCGCCCGCCACCTCGCCCGGCTAGTTTTTTGTACTTTTTAGTAGAGACGGGGTTTCACCGTATTAACCAGGATGGTCTCGATCTCCTGACCTCGTGATCCGCCCGTCTCGACCTCCCAAAGTGCTGGGATTACAGGCTTGAGCCACCGCGCCCGGCCTATTAGCTACTATTATTCTCAGTTTTACTTCTTTTCTTCAGCATCTATATCATATCAAGAAATTGTAACCCCTAATTATCTATTAGTTTGTTGCTTGCCCCATCTTATGTATTGTCATGTTATTTCTCTCAAGAATGATTTTATTCTTCTTTGAGACAAAATACATTATATATTTATCTGTACTTTTGGGATACTTACAGTATTGGATATGTATTATGGCAATCAGCCATCCCAGTTTTCCCAGATCTGAGGGGATTTCTGGGACACAGGAATTTCTATGCTAAAACCAGGAAAGTCCTGGGCAAACTGGGACAAATTGATCACCTTACATGTAGTAGACACTTCAGTTTGGCTTTTTATTTATCTCCTATTGGTCCCAAACCTAATTTGCTAGCAAGCTCACTTTGACTTTGCCACAAATTTTTATTTATTGTCTACAGAATGTAAAGTTACAATCTCTAGGGGTTTTGGGGAGCAGGGGTGGGGAGAATCCTGAGATTCTCTAGGATTTAAGGTGGACAATTTGAGGGATTCCTAAAATACCTCTCTCCCATCAGTTGTGGGCATATGGACTAGAAATTGTGGGACTAGAAATCCCACAAGAGCTTTCTTTAACCTGACCCACAGCCCTAGAGGTCTACCCTTGCCTGTCATTCCCCTTGTCTCCCTGCATGTCTCTCATGAGTGAATGACTTCCTTCATCTGCTTTCCAGAATTGACGTACCCTGGTTTAACCCAGTGGCAAAGCTCCTTTCCTCATATGAAGCTGCTGTTTTTCCATGAATTTCCCAGTTGGGGCCAAGTGATTTTTCCTCTTTTTCAACCCTGTCTTGGAAGCACTGGGACAATGTAAATGACTTTTTCTCTTTTTCAACGCGGTCTCACCAGCATTGGAACGATGTTTACCTTGGGAAGTTGCTTTTCAAGCAGCATTTCTTATGGATCCCCTGGGGCCTCTCTCCAAATTTCTAGAAGCCAAGACAAGTGTTTGCCTGCCCATCTTCCCCAGTCCTATACCAGTACAATCAAGAGGCTGGCTCCACAGCCTCTGAAAGTTTCAACCCTAGAGTCTCAGTTTCCTAGGGCTGTCGTAACAAAGCACCACGAGACGGTGACTTCGATAACAACAACTTCTTTTCTCACAGTTCTGGAAGCTAGACATTTGAGATCAAAGTGTCATCAGAGTTAGTTCTTTCTGTGGAATACGAGGGAGAAATCTGCCCTATGCCTTTTTCTCAACTTTTATTAGTTTTCTGGCAGTCTTTTGCGTTCTTAGCCTTGTATATACATCTCCCACTTTCTTCGTTCATCTTCACATGGCATTCTCCCTGTGTGCATGTCTGTCTCTTCACATGGCATTTTTTTTTTTTAAATAGGGACACCAGTCATATTGGATTAGGGATCTATCCTACTATAGCATGACTTGAACTTAACGTAACTAATTACATCTACAATTATCCTGCTTCCAAGGAAGGTCACATTCCGAGATATTGGGAACATGTGAATTTGAGTGGGGGGTACAATTCAGTCCATAGCACGCAGGTCTTCAAGTGAGTCCAAAACACTCCTTACAGACTCAGAGACCCTGTCTCCATAAGCAAAACAAAGCACCAGAGAGTCATTGCTCACGAATCCATTTCAATTCTCCGCTCACTTTGTGTTTGATACTGACTGCTCTGCTTGTTCCCTACTCTAGAGCTTTGTGCCAACTCTAGGGATACTAAGAAATATATGTACACCTGAGTCACCAGCTGTAAGTCAGGACATATCAGGAGACTTTCAAAATGAGAAGCCTGCTGAGGAAAAGTTGTATCTGTGGCAAATAATGTAGTAACTATTCTAAAGGCAGTGGCTCCCATCCTGATGAATAATAATTACAAGTTGGTTGCCTTTTAAAATGCTCTGGAGAATACCATGGTGTGTACAGACAGGGGGTTGGACAACTGTGTGTGCGCGTGTGTGCATGCAGTAGCTTATGATAAACAAAATCAACAGACTCCTCCCCAACCTTCCTGCAAACATTTCCTGGGCCCGCAGGGAGTAGCCTGCATCTCCTCCCTCTGACTGTGGCCGCTGCCTTTTGTCAGCTCCCTAGAGTTGCTGATCCCTTCCCCTCCAAAGAAATAGCTCTGTTCCAAAAAGATAAACACCAGTAGTTACAGGGAACTTGAGGAGAAAAGCAAAGCGAGTCTCCCAGTTAGTGTTTTTCTGGTGTTCTCACATAGAAATACAGACTGTCTTTGTGGGTGTGCTATTTCTGATCCTGACAGTTACAGCCTGAGATGTGAGGGCAGCGATGGGTTTTCTTGAAGGTAGGGGATTGGGAGCAGCTGGGGTATGGAGGTTCTCTAGGCTCTCTCCACTTCTTTCCAGGGACACTGCACCTCTGAGAAATCCCAGGGGTGGATGAGGCACCTCGCTGGTGCCCGCCTGTGCAGAGCAGCCAGGCAGGCTGCTAGCTTGCTGAGAGGCGGCGTGCCAGCTCCGCAAACTGCGCCTCAGTGCCAGATTAGGGAGCTTTCGGCTCAGCGCCCACGCCCCTCCATTCAGCTCGGGGGAGCCCCAGGGTGGGCTGCTGGAAGTCGCGACTGCAACTTGACTTTGCCTCACTGTTGTTGCTGGCAGAATACGTACACCAATGCGGACAAGCTCCTAGAGGCAGCGGAGCAGTTGGCTCAGACGGGGGAATGTGACCCGGAGGAGATCTACAAGGCAGCTCGACACCTGGAGGTGCGCATCCAAGACTTCGTGCGCAGGGTGGAGCAGCGGAAGCTTCTCCTGGACATGTCTGTCTCCTTCCACACACACACCAAAGAGGTAAGGGGAGCTAGTGGAGAGAGGGCATTCGGTCCTGCCAGGGTTAGGTCGGCTTCCTAGTAAAATGGCCCTGAAGGTCTGACCAGGGTCCTGGGTAGTCTGGAGGTTACTAACTTCCTAACTTTGGTAATATTAACAATTCGTTCCTGATAGCCTGCATTTAGGTCTCTCAGAATGGGGCAAAATTTCCTCCCATAATATCTAGTGAGGAAAGGGGGTCATGGAGACAGGGGGTTTTGGGGGCATCTACTAGAGCATGCAATCTGCAGCTGGAGACATGTGGGAATCCCTGATATAGCAATAGTCATTGCAAGAAGAAATGTAAGAGGATCACAGACTCTCTTCCTACTCCACACCCAATTTCTCTTGGTTGCTCTTTCCTGTCAGAAATGAGAGTCCTACAGAACTTTGATCAGGTATCTTTGCTACCAGCAAGGAACATGTAGAGTTTACAGTTGTGTTTTTTCTGTGTTTTTATTTTTTTTAACAGGGGATTTAATCTTCTTAATGAGGTCTGTGTCAGGGTGATATTAAAGTTGGTCCTCACTGTGCCTGAATGTGGAGTGACACGCATTGAAAGAAGGGGGACTGAGATGCCCTCCACCAAGGAAGCTGGCTGGGCTTGAAAGCCAGCCTGAATAATTCACCAAGTGGAGAAAGGAAAAGGAAGGATAGATTATGTTAAGCTGCTGCAAGAGCAGAGGGGCCCCATAGAGAGGAGGATGGTTGCAAACTTATGATTGCTTTTCATTTCTGATTAACATGGGACATGCTGAAATTGAATAAGTGGCCAGTAAGGAGGCCCATTTAGCATCATCTGTAATAACACCCTTGGCAGATGAACTCATTAGGTGTATGCATGCTTATGTCCCCTCCCAGGAATTCCCTTTAATAGAGTATTAATTAAAGTTTGATTGCTGCCCAGGGAAAAAAAAGTAGCCCTACTTAATTAAGTTGAATTTTAATATTGGGAATGCATTAAGAATCTTGGTTGTTACGGCCTTTTCTGACACTGAGGGAATGAATGCAAACCATTGCAGCGCCTATCAGAGAAAAACATGAAAAGATAATGTTCTCTCAACTGAGATTCCCCAGGCAGATGAAGGGCTGGCAAGCTCCCTGAGGCTGGATTTGCTTCCTCTCTGCAGGACCTGCAGCCACTCTCTGATGAGTGTCTATAAAGCAAGGGGATTAGCATTAATCCAGGGTTTCCTGCCTGGTTCTCTGCTTGGTAGTGGCTCACCCAATTGTTAATGAAAGTCTCAGAAACCAAAGGCATGTGTATTCCCTTTTACTTATGAGCCTGTGGGTGATAGAATGGAGTATGAACAAACAGGAGTCATGTTCCTCATGAGGGCTGTGGCGGTGCTGGCTGCATGGAGAAGTGGTGGACCAGGGTCAGTTTCCATGGAACTACCACTCCCAAAAGAGTGACCACGGCTCTCAGGAATTCCTCTAGCTACATCTCCCACCTTCTATACACAGAGCTAGAAGGCTGGGATTCTAGACCAGATTCTGCTGCTAAAGAACCATATGAGCTTGTGCAAGTCACTATGTCCCTGGCCTTGGGTTTCCTTATCTATAAAATTATGCAGTTGGAGTTGGTGGCTCTAAGGCCCCTTAAAGTTCTAATGTGAATCCAAGATTCCATTCTTCTTCTCGTCTTCTTTATTTGCTGTTGATAATGATAATAAATAATAATAATAATAATAATTAAACTGAAGTAGTATAGGTGATTTACCGAGCCTAAGATTTGATTTATTGTAAGCTCTCAAAATACATTACATGCGTTTTTTAATGGACACCTATTACTTGCCAGACACATATACCATCTCATGTAACCTTCATGATAATCTTATGGTATAGATTTTATTAAACACGTTTTTAAATGAGGAGACTAAGCCTCAGAAAATAACTTTTCTAAGGTTACAGACTTTCTCAGTAGTACAGCAGAGATTTTACCTGTCTTCCTATGACCTACACTCTTGTTTTTTTCTTTTCTATTTCCTTTGTTCTTCCTTCTCCTTACTTTTATTTTTCTGTTTTACATTTCTAAACCCCAAATCAGGGGCTTAATGGGTAGGACAGATCTTGGCTGAGAAATACACAGTGTTGCCAGGATTGGAGGTGTGGGAGACAGGAATAGTCAGGGAGTTATTGACTATTGTTTTCCCGGATATCTCTCACATCTTGCTAAGCTTGGTCCTGTTTGAACCTGAGACTTGTTTCCTCACTGGAGCTCAGCTATAAAGTCACATTCACGTGAAATACTACTAGAAGGAATGGTGTGATACAGGGGCCAGGTGAAGAAAGAGAAAGAACTGAAATTTATTTAGCACAAACTATGTGCTAGGCTATCTAGCTATCTAGTTCGTAGCCATGACAATTCTCATTTTTTAAAATTCCAGTTTTACAAATGGGAAAACCAAAGTTCAGAAAAATTAATAATTTGCCCATAATTTTATAGCTAGGTGGTAGTAACTACAGAAATTGACCCCAGGTCTTTCTGACTCTAACGGCCATGCTTTTTTCTCCTTTGCCACAAAGACTTTTATATACAGGCGAATAAACAGAGACTTGAATGGATTTTTTTTTTTCCATCAGAGAATTCATTCAAACAGGAGGCTATCAGGAAATTGCATAGTCTCTTTCTCCTCAGTCCCAAAAAATGAGAGAATTTTGGAGCAGCCCTGCCTGGATACAAAGGGGTTTGTGGTTGTGAGGCTCATTCTATTCAAGACATCTACAACTCTCTGATCATACAGATTTTATTTTTTTTTTCAGGATGGACAGAAAAGCAACATTTTGAGTGACTGTCACAGAGGAGCTGTTCCCAGGGGACATGCACTGGGACTTTGTATCTGCATGTTCCCTCTTGGTCACTTTCCCATCCAAACCAGTCTGTGTGAGGTCCCCTTTAAGTGATTTGCAAGGCAGCGTAGAAAATAAGGTGTGTGTATGTATACATGCACATACATGTATATGTGTACACATGCACATATATGTGTACACACACATGCAAATGTTCCCACCCACTAAGTACAGCAAGATCTTGGATGCCAGGTAGGTTTGATTTCCAGATCTTTTTTTTTTTTTAATGCTTCATACCTTTGGGAGAATTGCTCTTAATCTCTGCTACTTTGTAATAATTATGAGGATGACTATTACAAAATAAAGTAGTACAATACTAACACTCATTTTTTCCTAGTAGGAAACTTCCTCCCACATTTTTCTTAGTGTTTCTTTAAAGTAGGCTTAATAAGAAACTTAAAGCTCAACTTAGACATTATTTATTTTTCCTTGAACTTCTTCCCGGGTGCTTGCAACTTTCACCCAGACAAGAGCAGAGCGCTGTATATACCTCCATCAGTGGTGCCATGGTCACACTGAGCTGTGATTCTCTCCTTCACTAAATTGGGAGTGCTCATATGTATAGTACACATGTGACATTAGATATGTAGATACAGATACTACTGTGTCTGATACATAGAGGTACTGAATAAATATTGAGTAAATGGGTTTACTTGACAATGGGAAGCCAGTCTCTGCTAACAAAAGTAAAAGAAAAAGAAGAAGAAAAATGAGAGGAGAGTCCCTTCAATTACATTTTAATCTATTGCAGTTCTTTGATTTGAGCTCTCCAGATATTGTAAATAAGGGGGGCTGGGTGGGGTATCTAACTTGCTGATGGGAGCTTTCCTTCAGGACCTATATATAGCAGGCAGAAATGGATTATTAGGGGGGCAGAAATGAGCGTCCTTGAATGGTCTCATGAAAGAACTCCTGTGGTTTGATTTTTCCGTACTCTGTTTAATACCTCTCAAGACTCATCACCTCTCAAACATCACTAACTATGGGTCCTATGTGTTCCTGAGTTCATTCACTCTTGACTCCTTCCTCTTGACTCTATAGGCAAAGTTCTGGCTTTTTATTCAGGAGAGGATTAGTAGTCTGTTAGGGAATTTTGAGGTGCCCGTGGTTGCTTTTCCCTCTTACTGTGAGTAGAGTGAATAGATGGAAAATCTGCTCAGCATTACTAAAGTGGCCTTCGGTACTGCTGATAAATACTGTTGTAAATCATTTCTGCCTCATTATGGCTATCTTCTTCCTTCTTTCTTTCCTTCCTCCATTTCTTCCTTCCTATAATAATTTCTGCCTTGGTGCCAATTTCTAACAGAATGTTATCATAGTCTATAATTTTCATGGAATGAAAGCCCCTTTTGCAGGAGATTTCTAAGTGGGAACTGAATATCCCCCTTCATAAATGATTTAACCTAGACTTCCTATGACTCCCCAGGCTAAAGTTCATAATTTTACTTTTGCCATATTTCCACATCAAAAGATTTACTCTAATTAGGATCAGAGAGGAAACAGGAGGAAGATATAAAAAGATAACCTCCAGGCTCATTTCTTCTGCAAATTCAAGTCTGCTTAATCCTATTGGCCTCATGAATTCTTTATTTATTGTAGGAACCTAGAGGGTTAAAAATGTCTAACTATTTCATCACAGTGTTAGTCATAATCTTGAATAATTAGAGACCATCTAAATGTTTCACACTGGGTGATTTCGTGAAACAAATCATAGTGCATTTATATAGTAAAATATTACACAGTCATTCTAAATCACATTGCCAAAGATCATTAATGACATGAGGAAGAGCTTGTGGTATAATTATAAAAACTGTATATCCAATACAACACAATTTCAATAACACATATAGAATAAGTACCAGAAGTAAATATACCAAGAATTTAAGAATGTTATGGGAGATTTAATTTTTTGGCTTTTTTGTTTGTTTGTTTTGCAAGATTTCTTCAATGACATTTTAAATTTATAATCAGGAACAATCCAATAAATGTTATTTTTCAAAAGCAGAACTATTCATCCCTACTTATACAGAAGAGTTACTCAAAAAAGAAAGGCGACAAACATGTACTTGGGACTTTCTTATACATCCAGAGCCTCCACTACTAGTACAAATTGTGCTGAACTTAAATACATTCTTTTTGCCTAGAGCCAAGAGGGCAGCCAGCTTTGTTTTCTGGTCTGGAGAGCTAGGGCAAGTTTGGGAGAAGCATTGACCCAAGTCCTCATTCTTTTTTTCCAGGAACATCGCATTTGTAGCACCTGCCCTGTAGAAATTGTCATCACAGAATTCTCTTTCCTTGCTGTGTTTCCATGGAAATGCTGCAGTCACTGGGCTTTCAAAATATCCATTTTTAGATATTTTTGTTGTATAAATATAAGTCAAGTTAAATAAGGAATGTGGCCAAAGTAACCAACCTCTGCTCTTTATTAGACAGCTTAATTAAATACCCATTTCTATTTGTTTCGCCTTGTGGAATCATTCTGCCACACCATTTCCTACTCAAATAGGTACAAACACACCACAGACACTCCTATATACACATGTTCCTCTACCCACCAACTCTGGAACCAAAACTAAATTGGTCTTCAAGAGGGGTGATGGCTTTAAGAACAAAAATAGCCTCATCCTCTGTTTCACTTGCTGTACTGTTGTACTATTTATTTAAGAAATGAGCAGGTGATTGATGCCCAGGAAAAATTATCTTTTCAAAATGAGGGAAGAGGAGGTTCACCATGTGGATATGGTGTGCCTTTCAGCATCCTTAAGGATTGCTGATACCGTTATTGTTAATCAATTGTTGTCAGCACAATGGCTGCCCAAGCTGTGGAAATGGAACAGCCAATCAGCCGGAGAAAGTGAAATGAAATGACCTCTTTCCTTAACCACTCATCCGTAAGCCTCGTTATTTTTCTTACAAACCTCCTAGGCTCTTCCTCTCTTGTCTGCTTCCTTCCTGTCTTTTTCAGTTGCCCCTTTCTCAGGCTGCCCCACTATGCAAGCGGGCGAGGGTCTGTGGGCTGACTCACTGGTTCACTGTTAGAGCTAATCTTATGTAGGGCATGGAAAGGCTCCTTTAACTATACCCCTATCAAGGTTCTAGAAATTCTCAAATTGGACCCATTCTTTTGGATGTAGGTATTTTTGGTCACAACTACATGTGTTTTCTGTAAGAAAGAATGCACAAAACCATCTACATGTGTATATCAGCATGGAGCAAGCAACCATTGCCAAGAAGAGAGCGGGACCGTAAAAGAAGGGTCATAGTACACATACATTTTGATCAAGAAGAGAGGGTCTGGAAATGGCTGAAACATGGGATTTTTTTTTTTTTTTCTGGGGAAAGGGTGGGTTGATGGAGAAGGTACAGTGCTATAATGTTAAACCTTAGATAAGCAGAAAGGAAAGCGGCTCACCCATGGAAGAGAAACCAATGTGGAAGACAGTGTGGAAAAAAGCACACGTGGTTGCTGCTGCCTCACTCGCTCCATTATTTTACCTAATTAGTTCCAGCAAACATCGGCTTGTAGTAGCTTGACAGAAAAGATTGTTCTGGCTGGATCTCACTGACTGCTTAATAATCAGTAAAGTAGTAGCAGAAGTGTCCCTCTAATTTGGACTTTTTTCAAAGCATGTTTTTCAGGGCTAAATCAGAGGGACATACACGGAGGAAACCTATGGGACACTGAGAGAGCTAGAAAAATTACAGCCTATTATATGGGATATTGACTCTACTCATGGTTTAGTAGCACCAACTTTTATTTCTATCTACCTTATGGTGCTAAGCCTCAGAGGTGCTTATTCAAAACTGTGAGCTTGCAATTTAAGTTTGCTCCCACCAGGCAGTGACTGTGTGCCCCAGGTCCACAATTTCACCTCTCTCTCTTTACATCTTTTTTCTTTTAGAACTATCAAGACTTTTTAGTTTCTAGGCTTTCCTCGGTTATCCGAGACAAAGTGACAAAAACAGAATAGAGATGCCCAGCCCAATCTAGTATCTTGAAGGACCAAATTCGATGTTGATCTTATACAAACTCCAAAATGAAGGAGTACTTCAAACTTTCCCTCTGCCCTCTAATGGGAACTGGAGATGGCTTGCAGCAAAAGCATCTTTTTTTTTTTTTTTTTTTTTTAAAGACAGAGTCTTGCTCTGTCACCCAGGTGGAGTGCGGTGACACAATCACAGCTCACTGCAGTCTTGACCTGCTGGGAACAAGCAAGCAATTCTCCCGCCTCAGCCTCTGAAGTAGCTGTGGCTACAGGTATGTGCCAACATGCCCAGCTAATTTTTGTGCTTTTAAAAAAAATTTTTTTATAGAGGCTGGGTCTTACCATGTTGTCTAAGCTAAAAATATCTTTTAAATGTAATAATATGTAGCACTGATACAGTATTGATTATATGTTAGACACTGTTGATAAGTAAGATAGATAATATATTTGTGTATACATACACATATATCGACTTATTTGTAATCTTTATCACAACTCTCTGGGAGGAAAGCACTGTTATTGTCCCTATTTTACTGATAAGGAAAGCCAAGGTGCAGAGAGAACAAGTAACTTACCCAAGATTATATAGCTAATATGTGGTAGAACTAGGATTTGAAACTTTTTTTTTTTTTTTTGGAGACAGAGTTTTGCTCTGTTCCCCGGGCTGGAGTGCAGTGGCGTGATCTTGGCTCACTGCAGCCTCTGCCTCCTGGGTTCAAGCAATTCCACTGCTTCAGCTTCCTGAGTAGCTGGGATTACAGGCACCTGCCACCATGCCCGGCTAATTTTTGTATTTTTAGTAGAGACGGGGTTTTTCCATGTTGGCCAGGCTGGTTTCAAATTCCTGACCTCAGGTGATCTGCCCACCTTGGCCTCCCAAAGTGTTGGGATTACAGGTGTGAACCACTGTACCTAGCCCCTGAAACTCTTAAAGACTATGCTACACTGCCTCTCTGTACAATAATTTTTCAGAGAATCCATCATCTCTTCCCTAAAGACTTAAATACACTTAGAAAATGTGTTTTCTCTCTAGACAAAACTACAGCCAGAAAATATGAAGTGACATTAAGCTGTCATTATCAATATCCTATACTTCCTGGTTTTATGCTGATTTGAAATTAGCATATTCTCACTTACAGCAACATGTATCCCAGCTTATATGGTCTGGAAAACTTGTTTGGTGTTTTATTTGGAAAGGAAATAAACTGAACTAATTACAACCAGATTTGCAAGCTGATAAATGTGAGGGTTGCTGAATAATAATTTGCATTCCCTATAGCAATCAGCATAATGCTATAGGCTTAATACTGCTATAAGTTTATTTAAAGCATTAATAATAAGGAAATAGTTCAGTCCTCACAGTCTTTGAAGTGAGCAGGGCAAATCTTGTTCTTCCCATTTTGTAGATAAGGAAACTAAGACTCAGGAGGTTACTCACCTGTACAAAAAGGACATTCTTTACACTTTCTTATTCACAGCCTCTAAAACTTATTAATCTTCCTGTTAACCTCTTCTGCCGCATCTAGGGCTTCTCTATCTAAGGAACAAAGAATAACTTGTCCAAAATCTTGAAGACTATTTTTGTCTCTCTTTATTTTTTTTAATCTTCCCTTATTGAAAAGGCCATACTGTAATTTACCATACTGAGAACCAACTCGATGAAATAATATTCTTGAGGTAGACATTTACCTATGTTTTTAACAGGGAAGACTTTAAGATGTTAGAACCAGATGGAAATTAACCAATTTATTTCATGCTTTCCACAACCTACTTTACACATGATGTCATGGAGATCGAAAGGTATAGTGATTTGTGCAAAGGCACCATGAGTAATGGGAGGAATAAAAGCCAAAATCTGCATCTTCTGACTCCATCTATCAGTTTTCTCTCTCTACTGACTTTTTTCCTGGTAGAGCCCTGAGCTTATCTTTCCTGCTGGTCAGGTGAAGACTCCTGGTTTCAAAGCAAACACTAGACTCATCTTCCCCTCTCTCATTTATGAAAATTCTCAAAGTAGTCAAAAGTGAGCTCTCTGGCAGGCCACTGGAGACCTGTATTCAGTATGATGAGGAAAACCTATCAATAAATGATTTTTCAGTAATTCTGTTTTAACTCCTCAACATTTCCAATGCTTATTTTGTTCAAAACACTATACTTAGCTCTTTTAAAGTTATCTAGCCAGTAATACCTAGTTGTATTTTATCATCTTGAATATTATGGGAAAATGTCTCCTACATTTATTGAAATTAAGATAAGCCACCATCTTTAGCATTCAATTTTCTAACCAATCTAGCAATTTTAAAAAGAACAAAATACTATGGGATATGTACAGAATATGCTCAGTTAATGTGCATTTAGTTCTTATTGACCACCACATTCTTTGTATATTTGCAATATCATTATACATTTCTAGGAATCAATGTGCACAGAGCACATTACTCCCTTTCCTCCTTTCTGAAAGAGGAAATTAATATTCGTTCATTCTAGTCTCCTGTTCTTCCTAGTGGTGTCTCAAAGATGACTGATCTCCTTGCTCTAAGACCACACCTGTAGGTTTCCCTGAACCACAGGGAAGTTAAGCCAGGGGTGATTCCTGTCTTTAGGGACTGTCAACACCAATGGAGTAAACTTAGCAAAGACTGGTGATGAATATAAATGTAAAAACACAAAATGACCCATAGGTGTGCTGATCAGAATGGCACTGACTGGTTGAGAGTAAGTTGGGTGATTCCAGTCTAGCTACCTTGCCCTCACCCCAGCCCTGGCCTCTCCCATCTTCCCTGAGTGGAGTCTCTGCTCCCTCTCTACAGTTGTGGACATGGATGGAAGACCTTCAGAAGGAGATGTTGGAGGATGTCTGTGCAGACTCTGTGGATGCAGTCCAGGAACTGATCAAGCAGTTCCAGCAGCAGCAGACCGCCACTCTAGATGCCACGCTCAATGTCATCAAGGAAGGCGAAGACCTTATCCAGCAGCTCAGGTCAGCGCCTCCCTCCCTGGGGGAGCCCAGCGAGGCCAGGTCAGCATGGGCAGAGCTTTCCAGTGGGAAATGCCTCGGGCTAGACGTGAGATAAGTCCTGTCCCAGTCTTGACTCAGCAAAATCTTGCTTTGTGGTCTTGTGTGAGCTTTGGTTTCTTTATCTGTAAGATGTAAAAATGCCTGCACCATACCCAACTTGAGTCTAGAATGAAATAGTAAATGGAAAAACTTTAATGTTTCAAAGCATTATTTATCATTCAGGATGTTATTCAGCCATCAGTAAGTAATATAAATACAACAAAAATTAACAAAAGACAAAAAAATAACAAAAGTAAAAAATCATTAAGAATTAGGGCATATTTGCTCAGGCAGAGAAATAGACATTATGGAATATGGTGTTATCTGACATCTGGTCTTAGGCTGAACTCTGACCTCCAGTGCCCCAGTCAGCAAAATCAGATCATTTTGCTGATGTTTGACTTTGGACCCATGAAGACATAGAAAAAGTGTGGTGGTGTCCTACCAGTTCCCTGTTACCCAATTATGACCTTTTACCATTCCTTGCTGCCCAGAAAAAAAAACTCCTTCTGCATCAACCTAAACAAACATAACTAAGGAGACAGATCCTGTCTAAAACTTTTCATTTGTTTAGAATTACCCAGGCCATTGCCTCCTTTCTATTGGCATCAATATCTAATTTTCTGTCCCTGTCAAGGACACTGGCTCCTTAGATAAAGTGTCATGAGGCCTTAGGCAAGCCCTCAGCAACCAAACCCATGCCCAGGTGCTGTATAAATAGGATTTGATGGTGCTAATGATGCCCGCCCACAGGGACTTGTTCCTATCCCAAAATCACTGAGTGCTGGGACCTCTGCCAGCTCTGGACAGAAATAATCTCATCAGCAAGTCCCAGGCCAGCCTTAGGGCCTGAGGGAATTACGTCAATTGGAGACGGTTTTTTTCACCCATACATACCAGTTGTCCAATTAAATAAACAATGAGAAATTACCTTTAGAAGGCCCTGGCATGTTTTTCTGTTGGAAATTAATAATTTCTATTCCAAACATGCACATGAGATGCTCCAAATCCTCCTATTGCATGCTAACAAGACAGCCTCTTTTCCTTCTTCCCCTAATTCATCTTCATGAATATATAATACATGACAGCTTTGTCTGCCTCCCTAGGAAACTCCACTGTCATTTGCTTCTGAAGAGAATTCCAAATAGTGGACAGTCATTTAACCTCTCTGGGCCTCAGCTGCTTCGTCTGTGTAATTAAGGGGTTCACTCTAGGAGTTCTGGCAGCTCTAGAATTTTGTGATGGCTTTGTGTTATCTATTCAAATACTTTTCACAGGCTTGGCTGGCTTCACTTTCTGTGGGGCTAGGCCTATGGAGATGCCACTCGTTCTTAACAACTGTAAACCTGCACAATGCCTAAGGGCATAAGGCTACTTGATGATGGCAAAGGCAACAATGTGTGTGATGCCTGCTCTGCAAGATTAAATTCCATGGGTTTCAGAGAGTACCGCAGGCATATGACCAAGAGCCACTGGTGACCATTCATTGTGCCAGTAACCTGACTCTAACCTAGGCTCCCCTCCCTGATATCAAAGCAAGTCAAAGAGAAAAAGAAGTAAATGGTGCTTAGTGGACATTGGCAGGATACCTCATACACACCAGAAACATCTTCCCTAGGTCTTCATGATTTTTCTGACACTTGTCACTAGAGCGCCTAAGGGAGATTTTACATCATCTCTGTGATTCCTAGTGACTGTGACACTGACATAGTGCTGCATAAAATGGTCCAAAATCATTCTCTTCCTTCTGGAAGATGAGTGATGGAGAAGGACTGAGAGGAACAATCCAGGAGAATAATCATATCCTCCCGGCAGCAAAGCCCTCAACAAATACATAGCAGATAGCACTGAGTGCATCTCATGTTCTTTTCATGCCTGGGGATGTCTATGCAGTTGTGGGAGTAGAAACTGTGCCTGTATCACAACAAACAGGCCAGGGTGAGGAGGCAGGAATTGGGAGCCCTCTGAATGGTAGACAGAAGGACGCTTGACAAATTAGCCTTATGCCATCTTCAGAAACAGAATGAGCTCAGATACCATTGCTTCTGAGACAAACACAGGCTAAAAGAACATGGCTTTCAGAAAGCCTGCTGATGAGATGATTGGAAATAAATGATTTCCTCCTTGTCCTTTGACTCCTTAAATTGTGTGAGAAGCTAAGATGTCACAAGATAATGAGTGTGCCAGTTTATTTCAAGTTTTAGGGCTCTAGCTTACTCAAGGCTCTATGGAATCTAAACTTTAACTCAGCCTCCATCATTTTCCTATTATAATTACCACCACCTAATTTTGCTGAGCAAAATCAATCTGTTTATCTCTCAGTTTCCCTCTACAAGGCATCACCTCTCCCTACTATGTTTGTGGAGACTCTCCCTCCTCAGAGGAGGCTACACCTCCTCCTATTGACTGTGTTTCTCCATTTCTTCAAACCCCCACATCAAAACTGTTTGCAGCCTTTGTTGGTTGTCCCAGCTTCTTAGGATCTAGCCTTAACTCTCCTGATCAGCACTTGACACTTCACTTGTGTCCTTTCAGGAGTAATAATCATCCATACAACATGTTACTGGTCTTAGTTCATGTGCACTCTTATTTAACAGCAAACTGTGAAGTGGGCAGGGCAGAAATTATTAAGTCCACTATTATTAAGTCCACTTGACAGATAAGGAGCTGAGGCTCAGAGAGGTGATTTCCCAGGACCACCAGCCTAAATATATCAGAGTAGAGACCTAATTCAGGTTTGCAGGCTCCAGATCCTATGCTTTCCTAAGTATAGCCTGAGCCTGTTTAGTATAATAACACCAGCCCATAACTTTAGCATAGCTTTATAAAGTGCATGCTTACAATTTTGGCAACCATGACATCATCTGTTTTAACAAAGAGTCTGTGAAGTAAAAGTAGGAAGATTTTTTTAAAATATGCCTTTAATATGTTTGTCTGTATGTATTGTGATAGATGTATGTGTGTGTATGTGTGTGTTGAAACTATACATATTAGACTACATATAAGTGTGGAACCATTCCATTTCTCTAATATTTTATGCCTTTTAGAGTCCTTTCTCATACATAATTTCATCTTATTTCTTTCACAAGTCTGCTTGAGGAATAGGAGAACAACTAGTCTTGGAAATAGACTTGTGAACCCAAAACAGGATGCATATAGCTTTGGTTCACTCATTAAGCAGATAGCATCAGGCTCACAGCAGGAGTTTGATAAATGTCTGTTGATTGAATGACTCAACTGATTCACATCCACCTTGCTCAGATGAGGAAGGTCCCCCTCCTTCTCTGTCACTTTTAACATGGAAAGGCCTCTCCCTCCCTTTTTCTCCCCACTCTGCCACAGGGACTCAGCTGTGTCCAACAACAAAACACCCCACGGCAGTTCTATCAGCCACATCGAGTCGGTCCTGCAGCAGCTTGATGATGCCCAGGTGCAGATGGAGGAGCTGTTCCATGAGCGGAAGATCAAGCTGGACATCTTCCTGCAACTGCGCATCTTTGAGCAGTACACCATCGAGGTACTGGAGCGGGGAGCAGGACGGGAGGTGGAAAGGGGCCAAGATGCTTCCTGGCCAAGGGCACTGCCCCAGGGACAGGGTAGTAGCCTAAGGAAATTAGAGCATCCAGCATGCATTTTTAGAACACAAGAAATTCCCAGTCCACTACGACATATTCCTTCCAGTCCTTCTCATCCCCTACTGCCGAGCGGAGCCCCTCTAGTTTACTTTCTGTCTGTAGATTACTTTATTGAGAAGGTTTTTTGTTTGTTTGTTTTGTTCTGTTGAGATGGAGTCTTGCCCTGTTGCCCAGGCTGGAGTGCACTGGCACCATCTTGGCTCACTGCAAGCTCCATCTCTCAGGTTCAAGTGATTCTTCTGCCTCAGCCTCCCAAATCGCTGGGATTACAGGCACGTGACACCACACCTGGCTAATTTTGTATTTTTAGTAGAGATGGGGTTTCACCATGTTGGTCAGGCTGGTCTTGAACTCCTGACCTCAGGTGATCTGCCTGCCTTGGCCTTCCAGAGTGCTGGGATTACAGGCATGAGCCACTGTGCCCAGCTAAGAAGTTTTTTATTGCTATCTATTAGAGTCTTACTTGGCATTTTCCTGAAATACCATGGAGCTGGTAGTTCAATGATGGGAGTAGAGTCATTGAATTTCACAGCTTTATGAATGGGTAGATGTTAAAATTAGGTGGCCTCCTTAGAGCTGATAATTTAAATCATGCATTAGATTCAATCACACAGCAGTTAAGAAGCCAAGCACCACAGGAAGGGGAATTTGTATCTGCAGTTTGATTTCTACGTGTTAAGAAAGTAAGCCTGTGCTAAGATCATTTGTTAGTTCTTCTCATAAACTCCTCAGTTTATTTTCGGAAGGTTGGAATCACATATTCTGGTAAATTTATGTCCCCTTTATCATACCAATTAGTAATGTCTTCTCTCACATAATTTCCCCCTTTTCATATTTTCTGCTTTGAAACCGTAACTAAAGCCAGGCCAATAGGGTTTCTGTGGTATAAGGAATATCCAACATAAGGCACTTTTTCCTTTTCAGGGATGGCAAAGGGTTGAATTAAAGGCATGTCTTCTCTTTGCTCCTGGCTGGTATGGTAGGAGGAAAAACCAGCTTTCCACCCACCATTTCTTAACTTTGTTTTCCATGCCAACCATCTCTCTGGAGTTAGGGCCCCTGGGTTTCTGGAGAGTGATCTTCCCGATAATATCTGCGGAAACTTCAGTGGAACAGCTTTGGAAGGAAATTTTTTTAAAAAATATATTGAAAGCTCCAATATCCCTGGCCGGGCGCGGTGGCTCACGCCTGTAATCCCAGCACTTTGGGAGGCCGAGGCGGGCGGATCACGAGGTCAGGAGATCGAGACCATCCTGGCTAACACAGTGAAACCCCGTCTCTACTAAAAATGCAAAAAATTAGCCGGGCGAGGCGGCGGGCGCCTGTAGTCCCAGCTACTCGGGAGGCTGAGGCAGGAGAATGGCGTGAACCCGGGAGGCGGAGCTTGCAGTGAGCCGAGATCGTGCCATTGCACTCCAGCCTGGGCGACTAAGCGAGACTCTGTCTCAAAAAAAAAAAAAAAAAAAGGAAAGCTCCAATATCCCATCCTAATCCAACTCAATACAAGAGACTGTCTTGGGAACAGCTACCCTTTGCTTTAATCCTGGGTCCAAAAATGTTCATATTGAGAATCTGAAGTGTAAAAGAAAAGCAATCATAAAGGTATTCATCTTTCTATCCTTTACTTTCTTACAAGCACATCTGTACTCCTGCCTCCTTGGGAGAACTTGTAATTTCTTGCTTAAAGACTTCACGTTCTAAAAGATGCTTTCTGGACAGGTCCTGGAACAAAGGAGAAGTTAAGCCTTTAAATCTAGATCTTAACTATCCTTCCAACTGATTTCATAACCTTATGTGAATTTATTTATACTTTTTATTTATTTTGAATGTACTCTCAGGATTTCAGGTGGCAAGTAGTATCAAAACATGTTTTGAAAAACAATCAAAATGCCAGTGGGAAAATAAAAATATTGACATGTAGTGAAAAGTGTATGTAGTGAACATTTTAAAGGCAGGGTAACAAGGTAATAAAGAGGTAAAAGAGAGGGTTTGGGTCATTATTCTTTAGTAATTTGGATTGAGATGTACAAAAATAAATACAGGCTAAGTTGATTAAAGTAGCCAAAGGCACTCCTGCAATCATTCCTCAGCTCCATTTTGCCCCCTGGGAGTGAATATATCCATGGAGAAATTATGTTAGCAGGTTTGGTGGTTTTGCTGTTGTACTTCTTATTTACTCTCCTGTCATTCTGGGTCTGCTTCAAAACATGCTTAAGGGGGAGGAAACAATCTGAGGGTTTGGAATAAGTTTTATTTGAAAAGATGGCTGTGGCCTGGAAGTCAGGGTTGCTGGTTCAGTGCTGGAATGGGTCAGTTAGCTTCACTTTGACATCATCTATGCCCCTCACATCAGCTGGGGGCATCACATGGGTGTCTTTGCTTGCTTCGATTCTAGGCAAATCCAGTTCCACTCCTAAAAAATGATCTAAAACATATGGAGAAAATATCCTTTAAAAAATGTGGGTTTAAATCGCATGCATTAAAATTGGATCTGGTTTAAAGGTTACGAGAGAGGAACTTGATACTTAAATTATGGGGCCGAGGGTGGTGGCTCACGCCTGTAATCCCAGCACTTTGGGAGGCCAAGGCTGGCAGATCACTTCAACTCAGGAGCTCAAGACCAGCCTGGGCAATATGGTGAAACTCCATCTCTACCAAAAATACAAAAAATTAGCTGGATGTGGTGATGGGCACCTCTGGTGCCAGCTACTCAGTAGGCTAAGATGGGAGGATCACTAGAGCCCAGGAGGCGGAGGTTGCAGTGAGCTGTGATCACACCACTGCCGTCCAGCCTAGATGACAGAGTGAGAAGCTGTCTCAGAAAAAATAAAAAATAAACAAATAGATTGTTTAGCCTTTGTATGTATAAAAATTCCTCTTCGTACCCCAAGTACTGGACAACAACTGGACAACCTGGTATGCAGGCTAGCACGAGTGTGAGGGCCTCATAAAGTGAGGGAGAGAAAAATCATGATAGGATTCTGCATCCTCTGGTGTAGGCTATAACATCCGGATTTTAGAAGGGGTCTTATTCCCTTGTCTTGTGGGGGAGGCCCAAAAGCTTGGGGAGAATGCTACATCTAATCTTAGAACTGGAAATCCTGCCAAACCTATGAAAGTTCTGCCTTGAGTCAGATTGTCAGAAGTTATTTTTGAGGGTGTTGAGATTATTCAAATACCAGCTATGTCTCACTGTGGGGATGAGGAACGAACTTTTAGAGAAGCTTCTGAGTGTGAAACTGAGGGTGGTTTCTGTAACGAGAGGTGTGTTTATGCTGACATAAGCCAGGGCAGGGTCTGTGATTATAGGACCTACAGTGTGGTTTCTTTCCTAAAGGAAGGCATTTGATAGACATGCTCCAGATTCCTCGGGATTACTGAACACTGGAGGAGGCCTGCTACCCTGCATCTGAGGAATCTAAGCGTGACTCCTTAGGCATATCACTGAGGGCCCAGATGAGCCAGTTAATGTAATCAGTAGGATAGCATATGAGTTGCTGCACCAATCTCTTTTTACTCAATAATAATGGTGCTCACTTTATAACCTGGAATGAGATCATAGGGTGCACCCACGTAAAGTGAAACATCCTAAATTTGTTAGTCAGATGTTCAAAACCAGGCCCATAGCTGGATTTCTGGTATACCTTCTTGGACTCCATGGAGACCAGAGTGACCTATAATGGAACATGATGTCCTGTAATGTTTTTTTCCTGTTGGTTCAGCCTCCTTCTATGAAAGACATTTTATATAAACTAGTTATGATAGAAGAGACATTTTACCAAATACAAATGTTTATTTTGTGATGGTAAGAATATGGGTGATTTTTTTTCTTATTTTTGATACTTTCTTACATTTCCAAGTTTTATACAATTAGGAAGGACAATCAGAAAGAAATGAAAAATATTTTTAGAAGCAAGAATAGGCCAGTGGTCTCTGAACATTTTTGATTATGTACCTTCTCAGTTTTTTTGAACTTGCAACCCCCTACATATAAATATTTATTCATTTTTAAGTTATAAAAATGTTTGATCACTGGCTAATAATTTCGAAACTCAACAGGCTCTTGGGAAGAGGTTTAGATTTTTTCATTAGAAGTTGTGGGTTCCATATTTCAAATAGTCTTCTGATAATTTCCAATTATTTTTTCCCTGGTTTCTTGAGAGATTGGATTAGATTGTCATTGTTGCCTTACCCCATAATGTGACTGACAGAGAATTCAAAGTTCTCTTGTGCTTTCATGATTAGTATTATCTTCAAACTGCAATTTCTTTGCAGGAACCTCGTTAAACCATGTGTCTTTTTGTGAAGGTTAGTTTAGTTAAAACTAGATAGTAGATACATCTATTTAACTGGACAAATGAAAAAAAGCAATAATTTGAAATGTGCAGAAAGCAGTGAACAAATGAGCTACAGTCAGCCCCACAGAGTTGTGACACTCCTACCTTCTCCGAGGAGCCCTCTTTTTCATGCCCTCCACAAAGCCATCTGCCATGTGATCAGAGTGAGACTCCAGCACCAGTCTACTAATGAAAATCCTGGGAAATTTTATACACTTTGTATTGGCTTGATAAAATATATGTGCATAATATAATATATATACACATATATGCATATTTATATCAAGATCGTTTTTCTATTATCAATAGATAATTTGGGGCATTTTCTGAGATGGGCATACTCATGTTGAAAAGCCTTAGAAATGACACCAAGAAAGATAGATATTCTAGACAAGGAACTTTCTGAAAATATGGGCCACCTTTATAGTTTTTCTTTTAAATATCTGTGTAATTGCAAGCAAGGTGTGCTTAACGCACCTGAAAGTTTATTGAGTAATTAACCTGAGTAGGGGATGATCTACCAATTCTAAATCTATGGGGTTCATGTAAAGCAAATAGGGGCCAGGCTAAGGCTGGGGAGAAACGGCATTCAAGGAGGAAACTTCTACCTAAAGAAGATAAGCTGATTATAACTTACTGGTGGTCTCAACTCTTCAATTAGTTGCTTGCAGAGGCCCTTAGCATTTTATATTAGAAAGAGACCATTCAGTCAGCCTTTTGCCTATATAGAAATTCAATTCAGTAACCATTTGGTGAGCACCTACTTATGCAGCAAAAGCCATGTTGGACATTGAGGATATAACAGGGAGACACAGAAACAGAATCGTCATACAATTTAAGAATTCTATGATAGAGTCTCCTGGTTTGCAGAGAACACTGGAAGGGGCAGATACTTAGCCCAGTCAGGATGTCCATGGAGGGTTTCCCAATGAGGTTACATCTGAGGGCAGGCAAAAGTTGGTGGCTAGGATTTGGCATCCCTGGAGGATGCCATCCAGCCTCTACCAGAATATCTCCAGAGCCCAGAAAGGGGCTTAGCAGGGAAGAGAGAAGAAAGGCGGGAGCTCATGATCTCACTGTTATGTTGTACCAAAATCTCCACCTTTTACACGTCAGTCCTTGTTCCGCTCTCTGAGGGGGGGAAAAAAAAAGAAAGAAAAAGAAAAAGAAATTAGTCTGCTCCCTCTTACTTGGGAGCCTTAAAAATATTTGAAAATGCTTATCATAGGCCTCTTTTCCTTTATCTGAAAAATGGTGAGATTGTATGAGTTATTTCTGCAATCCCCTGACTCTAAATATTTTATTATGATTTATCCTTAGTGTCAGCCCTCTGTGGTATATATCCCCTATGTTATTCATCTCTTTCTGGGTAGGACATGGTCTCCAGCCACTGACTCTCTTGGTCACTGTCTGCTGAAGGGAGCGTGGCTCACATACAGGCTTGGATGTGTCCTCTTCAGAGCACTGGCTCTGGTGCAGCCCAGGAGATAGGTACCTTTTTAATGACTTCATCACCTGTCTTGTCTAGGCTTTGCTTGCTTAAAAGCTCCTGGTTGTTATTTCAAAGTAAGGGCTTCCAGTACACTGACTTTAAAAAAAATAACCTTAAATGGCAGCTTTTATATTTTGTCACTCACATTTAGTCTTTTTCTTTTTTTTCTTTTTTTTTTTGCACAGTTCTTCTGCCTGTGAAAATAGATGTAAATTTAACTTATTATTACTATCAATGTTGTAGCTGTTTGAAAAGTTGGGCAGATAAGACAGGACTGTCTGGTGCGTCACTACAGGCTCTTCTCTGGGGGACACAGAGCCATTAGTCTGCACAGTCACTGTTAGCTGTGGATCATCTAAGGGCCCATCATCTAGTCCAATTTTGCCACTTTTTCTTCCATAAAAACCATTCGAGACTGCAAGGCCTTGCTGTTCTCCACATTTGTAACATGCCACATCCACCAACATAGCAACTATATCAAGAAAGAAGCTAAGATCTATTTGAGGTCATCTTTGTGGACTCTTCCTAATGATCACTGTCACATTTTCTGAAAGTACCCCCAGAACCTTTGGGAAAAACACGTAGAATTAATACAATGAAGTAAACCTAATCCTCACAAAATATTTATTTCATAGTCTCTTCTAGACTTTTTGACAAATTAATTTCAGGATCACTGGGAGGTTTTCCCTACTATCGTCCTTTTTAAAAAAAAAAAAAAAAAAAAAAAAAAAAAAAAAAAACAGGATTATTCACAAGCTTTAGTATTCTGGTAGGTCACCTGTTTTCAGTAGAACTGTCAAAAATCCCTGATGGAATGTTCAGATCGCTCTGTAATGGGGTGGATCTGGGGCTGTGGACCTGAGCTCAAGTAACATTATCAAGCTTCAAATGCTGTATGCTCCTTCTTTCTGGTAAGGATGCAGTAGAAGGTGTTCAGCTTACACGGGGGGGAAAACACTCTGACACTCAAGCATAACTAGGTTCTAGAATGAGTGAGCAATATACGTTACAGGAGCTCTTCAACAAAACATTACTGGGTATATACCCAAAGGATTATAAATTATGCTGCTATAAAGACACATGCACACGTATGTTTATTGCGGCACTATTCACAATAGCAAAGACTTGGAATCAACCCAAATGTCCATCAGTGACAGATTGGATTAAGAAAATGTGGCATATATACACCATGGAATACAATGCAGCCGTAAAAAAGGATGAGTTTGTGTCCTTTGTAGGGACATGGATGCAGCTGGAAACCATCATTCTTAGCAAACTATCACAAGAACAGAAAACCAAACACCGCATGTTCTCACTCATAGGTGGGAACTGAACAATGAGATCACTTGGACTCAGGAAGGGGAACATCACACACCGGGGCCTATCATGGGGAGGGGGGAGGGGGGAGGGATTGCATTGGGAGTTATACCTGATGTAAATGACGAGTTGATGGGTGCTGACGAGTTGATGGGTGCAGCACACCAACATGGCACAAGTATACATATGTAACAAACCTGCACGTTATGCACATGTACCCTAGAACTTAAAGTATAATAATAATAAATAAATTTAAAAAAAAAAAAGAGAGATCTTTTAAAAGGAGAATAGAGTTCCACAAATCTCAAAATGATAAAAGGCAATGGTATGGACAAAATTATAAAAAGGAATGACCAAGATCCCTCCCAACCCTGTTAATTGACAGTTGTGATTATATCAGGGACCTCAGGGGTTTTTTGTTTGTTTGTTTTTTGAGACAGAGTCTGGCCCTGTCACCCAGGCTGGAGTGCAGTGGCACGATCTCGGCTCACTGCAAGCTCCGCCTCCCGGGTGCACGCCATTCTCCTGCCTCAGCCTCCTGAGTAGCTGGGACTACAGGCACCTGCCCCCACACCCGGCTAATTTTTTTGTATTTTTAGTAGAGACGGGGTTTCACTGTGTTAGCCAGGATGGCCTCGATCTCCTGACCTCATGATCCGCCCACTTCAGCCTCCCAAAGTGCTGGGATTACAGGCGTGCGCCACCGTGCCTGGCCAAGGACCTCAGTTTTAATCATGATGGTAGAGAAGAAAAGAACATGAAATTGGCCATAAAAATTATCCAATTATCCAAATTATTCAATTGGTATAGAAATTAAGTAATTGAACATTGGAACTCATCAATTACAGCATTTTTGCAATATGTTCTCACATTAATTTGCCAAAAATTAAAAACAACTGAGTGGATTTCATTACTTTCAAGTCCCTTTTCTTTTCTGGAAATTTGTTACAATATTCCCAAAGGTCTTTAGCTATTTAAACAAATATTTTAACTCTTCAGAGAGATTATACATATTACTAAAACAGGGAAATGCTATGATAACTTTAAAATAATCTGCTTTAGAATTCACTAATCTTATCATTTTAAGAATTGATTAACAGAGAGGAACTCAACATTATGTTGGACAAGAGTAAATGACCATGGTACTTTAGCTAGTTTATTCATCACGGTAACCTATATCGATACATTATAGATAAAATAGCTCTTCCCACGCAATGAGATGGTTTCTTCAGCTGCAATATGTCTTTCCCTCTCAGCCAGCATTTGTAGGTCAGTGGAGAGTATTTGTCTTCCACTTTCCTCATCTTCACAAAAATAATGATGTCATAAAACAGAAAGATGCTCATTTTGCAATTGACAACGCAGGTATGTCAATGGCATCCCATCACAATGTAATGCCATGGACCCTTTCTTCCTACTGGTAGTTGGAATGAGATTGAATCTTAACATATGCAACATATGTAGTGTTCATTAATGTATATGATCACCTTTGCTGAGAGACAGTAATGCTGTGATCAAGTGTATAGTATTTTGAGTTAGACTGCCTGGGTTCGAAACCTGTTTTACCACCTTTACTAATTGTTTGGCCTTAGGCAAGTTGCTTTGCTTTGTTTTTTTTTTGAGACAGGTCTCACTCTGTCACCCAAGCTGGAGTGCAGCAGCCTGATCTCGGCTCACTGCTATCTCTGCCTCCTGGGTTCAAGTGATTCTCCTGGGTTCAGGCCTCCAGAGTAGCTGGGATTACAGGTGTGTGCCACCATGCCCAGCTAATTTTTGTATTTTTAGTAGAGACAGGGATTTCACCATGCTTGCCAGGCTGGTCTCGAACTCCTGACCTCAAGTGATCCACCTGCCTGCACCTCCCAAAGTGTTGGGATTATAGGCGTGAGCCACCACACCCAGCTGGGCAAGTTGTCCTTGAAGCCTTGGTTTCCTCATTTGAGAAATGGAGATGAGATAGTATTTCCCAGCCTGTTGGGATACTGTAAGGATTTAATAAGTTAACACACAATATTTTTAGCAAAGCTCCTGGCAGTTAATCAGCACTTAATACATTGTAGTCAGCATTGTTATTATTCATAATATGTTTTCTTTTATATATATATTTACTTCCAGGTTTCAAGCAATTAAACATCCCTTCTTATTCTTTCTCATTGTTTCTCTTCTGATTTGTTACTGAATCATATTAGGAGATCCCTGAATGTTTATTCAGAGCACCTGCTGTGGGAGCCAAAGTCATTTGCTCTTGCCTTACAGAGACCCTGCCTGTGTAGGGAACAGATCACACTTCTATCTGCTGCAACTTAAGTCTCAAACCAAATTGCAGATGTGTCTCCTATTCATGACAAAGGCCTCTGGGACCAGAGAATTCTATATGGGTTAATATTACCTTTATGCTGAGCAATCTGGCCAAGTTGGTTTTAAAAAAATCACTAAGCTCTTTAAAAATATACTGTACTCTGCTCACTTCATCAGCACATACACTAAATTGGAACGATACAGAGATTAGCATGGCCCCTGACTCACAAATACGTGAAGCGTTCCATAGAAATTTTTTTTTTAAAAAAAGAAAAAATATACTGGAGGAAGGCAGTGTGTTTTCTTGCAAGGATAAATTATGCCTGGCATTTATCTAAGGCCACAAACACACAATTTCTTGGTCTGCTCAAAAATATATAATTAATTTAAAAGGCTCATGTGAAGTGAAGAAAACTGAATTATGAGGTTTTGTTTGTTTGTTTGTTTTTGTTTTGTTTTGTTTTTTAGAAGAAAACAGGAAGGGTAAAACTGGCACTTTTCTGAAGTGAGAATAGTAAAAAGAAGGATACGCCCCAAAATCAATTCTTGGGGCAGCCCTATTGATGTAACACCATGGCTAAGAGCATTGGACTTGGTCATTAAATGCTCAGCTTTGCCACCACCAGCTCTGAGACCATGGGAAAAACTATATGACTTCTCTGTGCTTTCATTTCCTCCCATAGTGCTATGAGGATTAAATAAAGTTGATCAAGCACTTAACACACTGCCTGCCGCATGATAAATGCACAATACAAAGTAAAATGTCTTCTTCAGTCATACTGTCTTCTTCGTCATTATTGCCAACATCAAAACACTGATCTGAAGAAAGAACTACACAGTGAGATTTCCAGTGTTGCAGGTGGTAAAGAGTTGAAGTGGGTAGACCATAGGAAGTGGGAATAAAAGGGGGGCAGGTGAATTTTGATTCAGGCAGATACACATCAAAACATCTGGGGAAGAGGGATGATAGCTTTCTCTACACATAAATACTGGGGAATACCAAGAAAACAGAGCTCAAGGCGACTGCTAAACCAACTCCTATGAAGCAAATTTTCATGGCAGAATACATGGCAGAATACTGGATTTGGTGGATCTCATCTGGCAGGGACAGGTTGGGCTTCTTTGTGAAGTGAGGCTTCCCATTTTCCATTTCCCACTGCCTCTTACCCTTTTTTAAATTTTATTTTGGCTCTTTCTCTGGTTTCCCTTATTGATGTCTCAGAGTAGATAATTGTTAGACTAGAAATATTGCCGATGTATCTGTCAAATAAGTCATCATTTCCTAACTCCCCAATTAATTCAGGAGAGTAAGGGAGACAGAGGCCACTAGAGCAAGTGGGGAACTGAGCGGGCCAGGAGCTGAGACAGTGGTAACTGAGTGGAAGGAGAAAGCAAAATAGGTTGACTGAAAGTGGAATGCCCTCTGGGAACCTTGTGTTCCATCTTTCATTCACTGGCTTCAGGCCCTAGTTTCTAGCCTGAACAAATTCTCTCCAGATGGAGTAAAATCACTAAATTCACTCGCTGGCACAGGTTTTTCTTTTCCGTCTTGTCTCTCTGTATTAGCAAACTCACCCATGGCCCATGTTATTAGATAAGCCAGAGAAAAATATCTGGGTCTGGGTGTTGTCGTGAAGCTCTTCATGCCAGAGGGTTCACTCTGAAGGGTGGTCAGGGCTTAAGCAGGTTGGGAGGAAGGACAAGGGCATTTCAGGGCTATTAGACCAGTGAAGAAGGCTGGAGACAGCAGAACTTGCTCTCAGCATCAGCAAGTAACCCATCTGACTGGTTCATAACAAGAGCACAGGGTAAGGCTGGAAAAAAGGTTTGTTTATTAGCAGTAAGGTCAACTTCATGTTTGAAAACAACTATTTTTCTTTTTAAGAAATGGACCCCTATTGTCTTCCAACCTTATGCCCCAGAAAGAAGATGGGGAGGAAGAACCTAATGAAAAAAACATTCCTAGAGGAAACAGAAAATACTTAGGAAAGAGAATAATTTAAATTCAGTGTACATTAAACACACACAAATCAGACTAATTGAAAGCTGTGAGCATCAGTGCCTGGGGGAGAGAAGAAAGGGGAATCCAACAGAAAGAGGAGAGAGCCTGTGGACCCAGGGAGGGCAGCCTTAGGAGGAGGCCCTGGAAATTCCCATTCTCCAGGCTTCATAACAGACCTGGGTTCCTCAATTCAATGGTGTCAGGCGATGAGAGTGGAGGAGGGTGAGGAGGGTAAGGAGAGGAGAGGAAAGAATATAGAAACACCAAATATCGAATCCTGGACATATTTCACGTTTAGCTTAGATTAGAATTCCCAAGATCCCAGAGATCACTCTCTCAACTAAAGCCCTCTGACCTGACTCTGTTCTCCCTCACCAGGACCATCGGCACCTTCCACTCCATAGATTCCTGGCTGTGGGACTCCTTGGATCTTCCTGCATCAAATAGATGCCTCATAGACTCAGTTTCACAGAAACAGACAGCACCTAAAATCAAAAGAAAAGGCAGGCTCTTCCTTTCATGCTTGTTGTCTTAGTTTTATTCTAATTCCCCTTAGTTCGTAGGCCAGAAAATGGAGTAAAAATTGTGGTTTGGGCTATTTTCCATATATTATCCAATAAAGAACTTACATCCAGAATATATTTAGAACTTTTACAAATCTACAATGAAAAATTAATTAACTCAATTTTTTAAAAAGGGCAAAAGACTTGAAAAGACATCTTACAAAAGTAGATGTACAAATGGTCAATAAGCATTTGAAAATGTTCTCACCATCATGAGTCATCAGGAAAATACAACTTAAAACCATAATGAAACAGCGCTTCACACCTCCTAGCATGGCTAAAATTAAATAGACTGATAATGCCAAATGATGGTGAGGGTAGAGCAACTGGAACTTGAATACATTGCTACTGGGAATGTAAAATATTACAATCATTTTAAGGAACTCTGATGGTTCCCTTATAAAGTTGAACATACACCTACCCTATGGCCTATATATAATTCCACCCCTAGGTAATTATGCAAGAGCAATGAAAACCTATGTCCCCAGAAAGACATCTACAAGAACTTTCACATCAACCTTATTCATATGAGCTAAACACTGGAAACAACCCAAGAATTCATTAGGAGGAGAATGGATAAACACATTGTGGCCTATCTATACAATGGTACTCTATTCAGCTGTAGCAAGGAATGAACCATGCATACACACAGCCACATGAATGAATCTTGATACAACATGTTGTGAAAAAACCAAATGTTAAAAATATATATTCTGTATGATTTCATTCGTATGAAATTCAAGAATAGGCAAAACTATATCTATGATGATAGAAATCAGAAATTGGTACCTAGTTGTGGGTTGGGGAGGGGAGGAATGGATTGGAAGGGGGCACAAGTAGGTTCTCTAGAGTGATGGAAGGCTCTATAGTTTAATTTTGGCAATGACTACATGGGTGTATAAAATTGTCAAGACTCAGAACTGAATGCTTAAAATATGTGTATTTTGTATGTAAATTATACATCAGTTTTAAAAATACAGTAACGAAAAAAGATATTTACAGGCCTAGTTCTATAAAAACTATAAAAGCCTATTTATATTTTAAATTATGCTTTAAAAAAAAAAAAAAAAGAAATAGGGTCTCTATCACTGAAGCTGGAGTGCAGTGGCATAATAATTGCTCACTGCAACCTTGAACTCCTGGGCTCAAGTGATTCTCCTGCCTCAGCCTCCCAAGTTGCAAGGACAACAGGTGCATGCCACCATGCCTGGCTAATTTATTATTATTTGTTTTGGAGAGACAGGGTCTCACTGCATGGACCAGGCTGGTCTTGAACTCCTGGCCTCAAGTGATCCTCCCACCTTGGCCTCCCAAAGCACTGGGATTATAGGCACAAGCCACTGCACCCAGGCTAAATTATCTTTTTAAAAATAATCTCTTTTAGTCTCATGAGTCTAACCCCGTTCTCGAGTTAAGAGAATGAAGTACTCTTCAAAGATGGGGCTACAACAAAAACCTACGTTGCCTGTCAACCCACTGGTTCCTGGATCCCCCAAGGACGCCCCGCAATAAGTAATGCTGGGTTTTCCTGCTGAGCTCAGCAGTTCTCTCAATTGACCTGAAAAGATATGGGGTGTGAAGTGAGAACCTAGGGCAGCGAGGGTGATATTTTCAATGTCCCCATTTCTGCTTCAAAGAGAGCAAGTACAATTTAACCTGTTTCTATTTTGCTTGAAGAAGGGTCTTGCTGTTAGACAAAAATGAAATCCTGTGACCCATGGCTTTCCCATCCCAGCATGTGTGCCCCAGCATGGGATATAAGAGCACTGCTCCCACTTGCTTCGGTCCATCGTCTGTCTCCCTGTGTCACTGATGCTCCTGGAGCAGCAGTTTTTGATAACTTGGAAGGTTATGCCATGTGGGAGCTGGCATGAGACCCAGCATCATGAAAACTACTCAACTAAGGCTCTGGGATATATGCTTAGATGGCCTGGGCCATCCTGGGAATGTGTGACCTGGAGTGACACTTTCCTATTCTGAGAAAAGAGGATGACAGTACGCATGCTGTCGCCTTTACAGGGGTGTCATGGGGGTAGCACAAGATAGCAGATCTGAAAACCATGTTTACAAACTTTTAATTTTGATTCACACCGGTGGAGTTATCTAGTTCAGTCTTCTGAGTTCCTAGTCTGTGGATGATTGCAGAGATTGTAAAGGAAGTATAGGATTTAGTCCCTATTTGCAGAAAACTGAGAGTAGACCTGGTGAAGTCATGTGAGTTAAGGTGTAGAGAAATGAACAATTAGCAAGTTGCTATTGGGGCAATGTTTCCATTCATTACATGCTTTACTATTCATTAGAATAATGAATGCCTTTCAATTGATTAAATCTGCTTGAATTTCTGGAGGTATGCTACACATTTATATTTTGTTTAGTGTTTAGTCACTATTTTTAGGTGTCAACTTTTGTAATAGAAGGACAGAATGTTGCACAATACAACATGGGAATCAGAGTAGGACCCCTGGGTTTGATGGACACTACTCTTTAACTGATTGTGTAACTTTGGGCTATTCACCAGGCTTTTCTAGCCCTCTGTTTCTGTTTCTGAAATAAACTCGCTACTTAATTTCTGAGAACCTCTTTAGTTATGAAAAATACAGCAACCACTGTGGGATGGTAGACAAAGTCTTTGCAGTTAGTAGAAGAACTTTATCTGTCTCTGGCAGGTTAAATCACCCCATCTGTCTGTGTGAGGGTCAACTTCCTCTTCTAGAAGATGGACCTGTGGATCTCCATCATGCCTGCCTCACTGGCTTATTGTGAGGATTGAACAGCAAGGAGTATGCAAAAACTCTATAAGCCATAATTCATAATATAAACGTTTGCTGCTGTTCCTTTGCTGTTGCTACAGGCATTGAAAAACCTAGAGAGCACTCTTGGAACCATGTATACAAGAGTGCATGGCAATGTTGCTTAAATAGTCTAAGGGTTGAAGAATTCCAAAGCAGAGACTTATCTGAGGGCTGGATTCATGAATAAGGCTTGGAATCGTAAGTCTAAACCTAACATTCTCTCGTGGACCTGGTGAGCCTGTGCTGACGACAGTGGTTCCCTCACAGGTGACAGCAGAGCTAGACGCCTGGAATGAAGACTTGCTTCGGCAGATGAATGACTTCAACACAGAGGACCTAACCCTGGCAGAACAGCGGCTGCAGCGCCACACAGAACGGAAGCTAGCCATGAACAACATGACTTTTGAGGTCATCCAGCAGGGACAGGATCTGCACCAGTACATCATGGAGGTCCAGGCATCAGGTGGGTGACCTCGCTCATTCTTCTGGCAGGGGAGATGATGAAAACAAGCATACCAGCTAGCCTGCAAGGAGCACTGCCACATCGTTTATTCATTTTATTCCTACAGCTACAAAGAATAGAGACTTCTACCCACATTAAAAAAAAAAAGAAAGGAAACGAGACCAGGTGTGGTGGCTCATGCCTGTAATCCCAGCATTTTGGAAGGCTGAGGTGGGTGGATCATTTGAGGTCAGGAGTTCAAGAGCAGCCTGGCCAACATGGTGAAACCCCATGTCTACTAAAAATACAAAAATTATCCAGGTGTGGTGGTGGACGCCTGTAATCCCAGCTACTCGGGAGGCTGAGGCAGGAGAATCTCTTCAACCTGGGAGATGGAGACTGCAGTGAGCAGAGACCATGCCACTGCACTCGAGCCTGTGCAGGAGTCAGATGAAAAAAAAAAAAGAAACGGAAGCCATGAGAGCTGAAATAGTGCCCAAGGTTACCCAGTTAGGCTGTGCTCAAGTTGAGAATAGGGCCAGGGTCTGCTGGTCTGCAGAGAGTGAGAGAACCGATGATGGCAATCAGCACAGATTCCTTTAAAAAATAGTAGCCTGGAAAAACAAACCAGAAGCAGTCAGACATTCATATGGATTGTATTCACATGTGTAGCGGTTTCCTCTTCTGCTCCTGACCCCTGCTGCCAGCGCGCATTCTCTAGCCCTATCCTCTACTCCTAAGCTACCTCCTTGTCTCCTGTTCCTGCTTCTCAGTCTCCTCAATTTTAAATCACTGGTCTTTGGGTGAGTATAAGCAGTACTGATAAACATTTATGACAAGATCATATAATTTTGTAACTTCTCAGAAAAACATGGCTGAGTTACTCAGATTTAACTTCTTTTCCTGCTCAAGATTTATTCAAAATTTATCTAACAAGTGAGTGAGTCCTTATTATTATGCTTCCCACTCCCCAAGTCAGCCTTTGATGTTAGAATGAGAGAGCGCCATGGTGATCCACTGGTCCAGAAGAAAAGAAGTCACATGGCTGGTCACATCCCAGGGGAATGCTAGAGCCCATAACTCTACCTCCCAACCCACTCCACTGCCCTCCTACCCAGGTCCTTGTTGGCTCAGGTGCCTCACTCTCCAGCATGAGGTAGACAGGAACTAAGGCCATCAACTATAAAACGCAGTTGGGCCATGTCCCTGCTTATCCTGAAGGATATGGAAATCCTGAGATTGTTGGGGGGACCTTAGCAGTCATACTGAACTTTAAAGTACTGTGTTTCTTTTGATGACCTGAAAGAGTAAAGACCAGCTTTCAGGCCGGGCGCAGTGGCTCAAGCCTGTAATTCCAGCACTTTGGGAGGCCGAGACGGGCGGATCATGAGGTCAGGAGATCGAGACCATCCTGGCTAAAACGGTGAAACCCCGTCTCTACTAAAAAATACAAAAAACTAGCCGGGCGCGGTGGCAGGCGCCTGTAGTCCCAGCTACTCGGGAGGCTGAGGCAGGAGAATGGCGTAAACCCCGGAGGCGGAGCTTGCAGTGAGCTGAGATCCGGCCACTGCACTCCAGCCTGGGCGACAGGGCGAGACTCCGTCTCAAAAAACAAAACAAAACAAAACAAAACAACAAAAAAAAAAGACCAGCTTTCAAAGGGACTTCACTCCTGACCAGAGGAGAGACAGTCTAGTAAATTCTGTTCACTTTTGTCAACATAGTCTGTCCTTGAATTTTCATCTGTGCTGTGAACAGACTGCATCTGAGACCCAGGCCTGTTCACAGGTGTGCAGCTGAAACCCCAGGCCTATTCACAGGTATGCAGCTAGTGCTCTGTGTAGTCCCAGGAAGGGCTACTCACCTTGCAGTCTGTCTGGGGACTTTTTTTAAATGACAGTGCCCAGGCCCCATGCCCTGATATTCTGATTTAACTACCTCTAAATGAAACTTGGGCAACAGCAAAAAGGTGATTCAACTGTGTGGCCAGGGCCAAGAACCACTGCTTTTAATCGTGATAATTAAGCCACAACAGCTGACATCTCCAGAATGACCTAGGACAGTGGCTCTCAAAATGTGATCCCCATATCAGCAGCATTAGCATCACCTGAGGATATGTTTGAAATGTGAGTTCAAGGGCCATACCTGAACCCATTACATCAGAATCTCATAACATAAATGTTTGCTGTGGTTCCTTTGCTGTTGCTGTAGGCATTGAAACAGCGCATACTCTTAAAGCCCTGTATACAAGAGTACGTGGCAATGTTGCTTAGATAGTCTAAGGGTCAAAGAATTCCAAAGCAGAGACTGATCTGAGGGGTGGATTCATTAATAAGGCAGTGTTGCTTAAATAGTCTATGGGTGAGCAGAGTGTGGCCCAGCAATCTGTGGTTCAATTAGCCCTCCAGGTGATTTTGTGCACCACTGACCTAGCATGTTGCTACTCAGTGTGGGCCCTGGGCCCAGCAGCGCCAGCATCACTTGGGAGCAGATTAGGAATGCAAAATCGCTGGCCTTATCCCAGACTTGTGAATCTGAAAGTATATGTTAATGAAATCTCCAGGTAAATGGTGTGTACATTAAAATTTGGAAGTCAGTGTTCTAGGACATGGACTGTACCTTATTAGGGAAGTGGGGGAAACCATAATCCCTTCTCTGTGATTGGGAATCTTACCTGGACTCGGCATTTAGCCCCATGACCTGCCCTCATGGTACTCACTGTAGCTGTCTATGCAGCTACGACTGGGAACCATAAGAGAATGCAGACACAGCATCTAGCAGAGAGACGGGCAGAGAAGCTATGCAGGGATGCTCACCCTTCATCTCTCATGGTGGATGTGTCCAGCAGGAAAACGAGCCTTGTCTGCCTGGACACCTGCAGCACTTACTACCAGGGTGCTGACGTGACCCTGAGCAAGCCAACCTCTGTCCCAAGAGCCAAGTATCCATAGTAACAGAAAGATTACTGGGAGCTGGAAGTCCCTGAGGACTGCTTGTGGCTGAGGTGGGCTGTGCTTGGCGTCCACCTAAACCATGAGGGCTGAGTGGGTGAAAACACCCCAGGCAGATGGGCTGCCCACCCCCACAATATCCTGTTCTAGAAATGAGCTTTGTCAAAAGAGGTTTGATTGGCCTCTTCAGCGCCTCTTACTGAGGCTGGCTGTTCTCCTGCTCCTACCACAGCTAGCTGTTCAGTCTGGCGTATACCATGAGGCTTTCAAGAGAATGAATCCAGGGGTTTTAGGAATGCTCACTCCCTGTCTATGGCTGAATGCCTGGTTCTGCAGGGGAGGCATCTAACTTACCTCTGGGCTTAGGGAAATGGAGGGTAGATTCACACCAGAGCTGGAGGGCGGGGTTGGGGTAAGAGGTGAGCCCAGGTGGGCCTTGACCCCCAGTGGCTGAGGAATGTAAGACTTCAGAGACACAGGACTGAGGCAATAAATGGCTTGGGGAGTTACAGTCTTTGTTTAATGGACTGTATTTGGACTAAAGGTAAAATAAACTGTAGTCTTAGAAAAAGGACAATTAGCAATGTTAAAACTTTTGTTGGTGTTTAGTCCATGTTGAATAAGGGCTTATGCTTTGATTTTGTAGTAGCAAATGGAACTAGGCAATTTTTATATGCTTCTTTTCAAGTGTGAAGTTTCTAATACTGAGCCAGGCTCTACTAAATCGCTCTGGTGTACCTACAACTGTAACCAAAGCAAAAGCCTTTGCTTAACTTAACATCAGGCTCAGGAATAGAGTAAATAGGAACAATTTCTTAATTTGCTCATTGTTCTTTCCTCACTATGGAATCATCTATTTGAACCTCAAGTTGCGAGGTGGTAGGTTTTGCTGAAAGAAGTTGGGGGAAACATGCTGGCTGAATTCAAGGTCCAGTTCCACCAACTAGCAGTCTGATTTTGGAAGTCCCTTTTCTCTTTAGACTTTAGTTTCTTCTTCTGTCTAGTGTGGCAGGCCTTGATTCCTAAGGTTCCCTCCAGTTCTCACTTTCCGTAATTCAGCCTAACTGCCCTCATTGGCCAGGCCATACTTCTTCTCTCCCATGAAATCTGACCATGCAACTGTTACACTTGACTCGAGGAGTAAAACAAGAGTGACATACCCTATGGATATGTTGTTTTTGTGATTTACTCAAAGCATCAACTTCTCTCTTTATACAATGTTCGTAAATGAGAAATCTCTGGAGTCTGTTGCCATGATACTTAAAATTTACTTTGCCTGAGAAGAGCCCAACCCCAACTTTAAAAAATAAATAAATTCTTAAAATAAATTAAGTTTTGTGAGGATCACTCTTCTCCTTGAGCGTAAAGGCTAGAATACAAAATCAAGAGGAAATCCTGGGTTGAAATCCCGGCCGCACCTCTTAGGACCTGAGTGTCCTTGTATGTATTCACCTGTCTCTCTAAACCTTGCCTTCCTCTTAAAAGTAGTGATCTTCAGAATCCTTACCACATAGGGTCATGTGAGGATGAAGTGGGATAACACGGGAGGATGGAAAGGGTTCAGTGAAACTTGGCAACTAGTATATGTTGTACTCCTAGCACATGCTATGTTCTGTTGAAGTTATTTGTGTTCCTGTAGTTTTTTCAGCAGCATGAAGGAACAAATTCTTTCTTCCCTCTTTCCATTCCCAGCATCTAGCAGAGCCAGTGTCTTGTGCCTAGCAAGTTCTTAATAGTAACGTTTGCTGAATTAATCAAGAATGAACATCAATGTGGGTGGAACACATGTAGGTAAAAATAATGGAGCACAAATAATTTTACTAGTGTCAAAAAGGAAAGAAAAAAAATCTGGGTTTTTTATTATTATTATTATTTTCAACATGAAAGCTACTCTGGGGTTAATAGGAATGTGGATCTGAGGGGCTGAGAGGAGGGGAAGAAGAAACCTTGACATAAAACAATGGTTCTTAACCTGGCTGTAGATTGAGAATCACCTGGGAACTTCTTAAAAATACCAATGTCTGGGCCCCATCCCTCAGGGACTCTTAGTTAATTGGTCTGGTGTGGGCCCAGATTTTTTTTTAACTTCCCAGGTGATTTTAAGGTACAACCAGTGTTGAGAACACTGATCTCAAAACCTCATTAAAGGACTTTGTAATTTCTGAACTGTTAGGTAGACGGAGTGACACAGAAAGAGGAATGGACAGGGGAGGAGAAAAGAAAGAGAAAAGAAGATGTTCTGTATCTGAGGCAGATACCGATATTTAAAGAACATAGTTTTTAAAAACGTGTTACAAGTATGGGCAGCATAGCCAGAAATATCTGAATCTTACTCTAGACCATGGTCACCTCTTTCCTTGAGGAAATTAAAGTGGTACCCTCATCTGGTAACAAACGAAAGCAAACTAATGCTTATCGTTGTTAGCTGTGGCTTTTAGCCCTAAACAAACACCAATGCAGAGCATTCGCTAAGTGTAGCAGAAGGAATATCTCTGTTTCCCCAGGTTTCTGGCCATTGTACCATCTTATCCAGTGGTTCATAATCTTGGTTGCATGTTAGAATCATGCCTGGAGGTTTAAGACTTACTAATGGCTGGGTCCCGACCACAGAGATTCTGAGGTTATTGGTCTGGGGTGTGGTTAGGACATGGTGATTTAAAAAAAAATTCTCCAGCTGATACTTGGGAGGCTGAGGCAGGAGAATCGCTTGAACCCAGGAGGCAGAGGTTGCAGTGAGCCGAGATCGCGCCACTGCACTCCAGCTTGGGTGACGCAGCAAAACTCAGTCTAAAAGAAAAAAAAAATTATCTGCTGAATCTGATGTGAGCCAGGGTTGAGAGAAGCAGTCTAACAGCATTAAAGCCACCATAGTTTCCAATGATATACATTAGGCAAGTACATAAACACCTGTCAGTAAGGTTTTATATTTACATTTTGTACAAGCCATTCAATAGTTCCATCAGCAATCAAAAGTGTATTCGTTATAATTTCTCTGAGGGAGAGGAAAAAGGGAGAAAATGAATATTTTAAGCCTACTAGATGCCAAGCACTGTATACATTGTATCTCACTTAGTTCTCACAACATCCCTGAGAAGTCCTCCTTGTGATTCCCATTTTACAGACAAGGCAACCCGGGCTCAGAGAGGGTGAGAAGCTCAGAGTCTCTCCATTCATAGCATACAGAGCAAACCTAAGCCAGTTCTTCCCCCAAGCTCTCAGGTACTTTCCACCACAGCATATGACCTCAGTTCTCTAAAGAGGCTCGTTTGTTCATTGATTAGGTATTTATTGGATGATATGAATGAAGCATTGTGCTAGGGCCTGAAGAGGCAGAGATGGGTAAGACTGACATGGCCCTGGCGTCGGGAAGCCTGCATTCCTGGGACAACATGGATAGGTTAATAAGGAACCAACCTGAATGGAAGTGTTCTGATTGGGGTATGGACACAGGAAATTGTGGGGGCAAATCAGAAAGAAGTCTCAAAAGAACTTTTTAAAAAGAGCCTGACAAATGATTTCCTCACAAATATATTCCACACTTGATGGAAAGAGGAAACATGTCTTTTCACATTTCTGAGAGCCCTTAAGAAAAACAGATATATCATTAGATTGAGAGCAGTAATGTCAACACAAGCAAACTCTGCCTGCTGCTGATTGACAGATATTTACCATTTGATGGGCTTTAACTGGTACTCGTGTCAGTGTGTTTGGGGGCAGTGGGAGAGGGGGTAATTTCTATTCTTCTAGGTGTGGCTGGAATAAATCTTCATGTTCCTCCCATTTACTCCATCCACAACATGATGTGTTCCTGAGGAGTGCAGAGGTACAATAAGGATTGTCTTCATCCATTTTATTTCCTGTGTTTATCTCACATGAAACAACCTCAAATGAGATGGATGAAAATGCAGGGACTGAGTCTCAGGACTTGCTGGGAGACTGCTCTGTTTGATGTCCTAAGCAGGTGGCTGTCCTCTTTGACAGGTAACATGTGGTGTGGCAGAGTTGAGCCATGAGGCTCACATAGAAAGACATTTGCCCAAGCCCAGCGTCCTGAACACCAGAGACACATGCAGAATGAGTATGAGCTACAGCAAATCCGCATCGAGACCGGAAGTGAGAAAGAGCATCTGCTTCTGCAGATGGATCTTAAATTGCATTTCCAGAAAGTAAAGATAAGAGTCAGGGGTCATCCCACTATGCCAAGCACTGCAGAGGTAGAAATTTTGTGTTCTTACTTTTTATTTCAGTCAAGGAGATGCTCTACCTCATCCCCTTGGTAATTGAAAATAGTAACTGGAAGGAGTTGGCTGCCAAAAGAACAAGCCGTTCTTTTCTCTGTCTCCCACAGATATTTCAGGAGCTGGGACTTGGAATTATGAAACAGACACAAAAAAAAATAAACATGAAAAGATACTGAAATTATTACCATGTAACACCAGGAAAAAAAAATGTTCCCACTTTCCCATATTGTCCTTATATAAAACACTATTTTTGCCTCCAGAGATAAATTTTCTTTAGCATGTACAGACTTTCCTTATACACCCCCGACTATATGTTGCAGGTGTGTTGGTGGTGGCAGTGATGGATTTCTGATGGTGTGAGTAGAGTGATGGGGAAATCTCTCAAATGGGATTTATTTTTTAGGTAGCCATATGTTGAGACTGGCAGGCTCCTTTGGGTTTGATCCCCATGGAAGTACACTACCTTTTGGTGACTTATCTGCGGGGCTTTTAAGTCTGAACCCCATCATTGGTTGAGATCCTGTCCTTCAGCATCACAGACAAAGTGTCAGCATCGGGACCAAAGCTGCACTGGGTCTAGATTGTTGGATGAGGAGCCGGGGAAAGGACTTGGACAGAACTAAGAAGCTGCAGAGCCAGGTGGACTCAGGGATCAGAAGAAGCAAGCAGTCCAGAGTTAGGATTTTCCTAGAGCTAAGGATCTGAACAAGGCCGAATAAGAAATATGTAGACTATCCAAATCAAGAAACAACATGGGCCACAACTTGCAACAAGTCGGAGACATTTAGAAACCAAGAGGGCATGAATGTGAGAAGGCAGAAAGTTAAAAGTTTAAGGTAAGAGTCAGGAGTCAGGAAAGCCACAGGACTAAGCAGCAGTGGTCTGTATTTATTGTGTATCATGTATACACAGTAATATGTATATATGAGAGATATTTTACATGCATCATCCCATTTAATCCCACAAGTTTAGGAGGTAGGTAGCTTATGAAGTAGGTAGGTAGGTAAATTCATATTTTACGTATGAGCAAAATTAGGCTTCTGAGAGTCTAGATCACTTGCCCAAGGTCAGGATTCCAACTCAGGACTATTCCAAAGCTAGTACACTTTCATGTAGTCTTTGAGAGCCAAGTAAGGAATCGAATTCAAGTTACTAGTGGAGAGAAGGACTTTGATTACTAAGACAGTTCCTTTGCTCTCTCACCGAGTTCGTTAATTTCTGAGGCAGAAATTTATTTGATGAAGGCTACCTGGGCCTGCTGATGATAATGTATAAATAGGAGAACTGGCATGGTGAAGAGAGGAAGTGTATGTGTGCACCTGTGCTCATGAGTTGGGAAAAGTATATAGGAAAAGTAAGACAAGGAGGTAAACAAAGAATGGGGCCACAGCTTCTGGCTGGCATATATTGACTCAAGGTTCCCATTACAGGTCAGATCGTTGACAGTTTATTAATGTTGGATGGTTTATACATAAACCTTGAGAACACTTGTCAGTGACTGGCTGGGTTTACTAATTATAAACCAGTAGAAAAACACTGAGCAAACTCTCCTTGTGTGGGCACAACTTTAATGTGAAGCTCTTTCTAAACGGATAAGCACTCATTATCCCTGTGGTATATTGCTGGGTTGTATTTATTAGGTGTGTTTGCCTGCGTTTTATAAATAATATATGACAGCTAGCTTATATTTCTAACAGTTCCTGTTTTTAGAGAACCTAAGTAGTTGGCTAATAAAATCACCACTGTCCATGTGCAACCCTTGCGGGGAATTTAAAATTAATTTTTAAAAATCACTATTGTGTAGCTATTCTCGTTGGAGTGAACTTACCATCTAATGATAAATTATATCTGACCAGCTAAAAAAAGAAGTGTGTCGTTGGCAGAAGTACTGGGACAGTCTTTTGGTTTGGTTTTTGATTTTCCAATATGATTTAGAGGCTTGTTTGTGAATATTCTGGGTGTTGGCAAATCCCCCAGCAGGAATTGCTGGGTGCTGTTGTGTCTAGGGTTGGACCTCTATATAACTCTAATTCCTGTTGATAATAAGGAGCTGATCATCCATTGAATTCTCAGGCAAAGGATCCGTTGATACAAAAGAGATGGCATAATTTTAGCATCCCAAACATGGGTGCATTGTGGTGCTCAGTTTCACAGAGGAATGTTTAGAGTTTGGGAGGGTATGAATAATGACTGTTTCCAAATTCCAGTTTTCTTATGCATATTGAAAGGAATGTAACCTTCACAGTACTAGCTGGTTTTTAATTGTTTTCATTTTTTAAAATCAGGAATTGAGTTGATCTGTGAAAAAGACATTGATCTGGCAGCCCAGGTGCAAGAGTTATTGGAATTTCTCCATGAGAAGCAGCATGAATTGGAGCTCAATGCGGAGCAGACTCATAAGCGGCTAGAGCAGTGCCTCCAGTTACGGCACCTCCAGGCTGAAGTCAAACAGGTAAGCCTGGCCCCTTCTTCCTTCAGCCTGGGTTTCTCAGCCAGCCAAGCCTGACCTGGGACCTGCTCCTGATACGAGGTAAGGCATACAGAGCCACAGGTGCCCCTTTAAGTAACCAGCACTTCGAAAATAGGTAAGTTAAGGACTACTTGTATTAGTTTCTGAAAACTTGGCTGCAGTAACAAATAGACCCAATGATCCAATGGCTCAAACAACAAATGCTTGATTTCTCGCTTACATGACAATCCATTCCAGATTTGTCCTCAGTCACTGAATCTATTCTTTCTTTCTGTCCTCAATCCTGTCAAGCAGTCCATGGGAAATATACAAATCCTTTATCAATAAACATATTTAGGATATAGAGTCAGGTTAATTAATTTGGGGCACCCGTATGCCTGACATATAGTTAATATTCAGTAACTAGTAGCAATTACCATCACTATTTCCAAAGTGTGTATGGTTATTATAGGAAACTTTTCTTGCCATATTAAAGTTGATTTTAAAAAGGAAAAAGCTTATCTGCATGAAGCATTATGCTAGGCGTTTTATGCTTAATCTCTAGGAATCTGTGGGAACATACACACAATGACCAATGTCACATTTTAAAAATAGTACAGGCCAGGCATGGTGGTTCATACCTGTAGTCCCAGCACTTTGGGAGGCCAAGGCAAGAGAGTCACTTGAGGCCAGCAGTTTAAGACCAACCTGGACAACATGGTGAGACTGCACAAAAAATGTTCAATATTAGCTGAATGTGGTGGCACATGCCTGTGGTCCCAGCTAATTGGGAGGCTAAGGAAGAAGGATCGCTTGAGTCCAGGAGTTTGAAGCTGCAGTGAGCTATGGTCATGTCACTGCACTCCAGCCTGGATGACAGTGCAAGACCCTGTTTCCAAAAAATAAAAATTACAAAAAGTACATATATTAAGAACAGACTAAGTGGTAATTGTTTTAATTTGCTATTTGTACGAAGGTGGGGGTGAAGAAGTAAAAGTATAATAATAGTTCCATTTTGTTGAGTGCTGTGGGTGTGTTACACACATCTTCATCCATCCTCACAACCATTCTCTGAAGTAGACTTTATTCCCATTTTATAGATGAGGCCACTGAAGCTTAAGAGGTCAGCAGACCACGATCACCCTGAGGAGAGAGCACATCACCGCTCTCCACAGGTCCCAGAGGGGTTCCCAGCAGGGCAGGTACCACATCACTCCTGTGGTTGCCCCTTTCTGCCCCATTCTACCCAAATCATCCTAAGCAAAGAAGCATCTTTTAAACACGTTTTTTTCTTGTCTATAGTGGCTGCTGGAGCTTTTACCTTTTTTCTTCAGGAAACCATAGCTCATCATGCTGGAACTTTTAGAATTAAGCCTTTTGATTTAGTATGAGGGCCAAAAACATCTTATTTTGTTTAATTGTTGCTTGATTCCTTATATTAAAGGTATTCCTTCCTCCAATGCCTCTGTCTTAGTTATTATATTGTTATTTATTATAAGTCTATCTTCTCCACTCCCCATCTCTTCCAATCAGTGCTGAGCTATAGCCCACACACGTCATGCTAAAGATCTGTATTCCGTGCAGATTACATTCCTGAGCCCCAAGCAAGGCAGGGTTATAGTGCTGCCCTCCAGGTTGTTTCTGCTTAATGACACTGGGATCAAACCTGAGTCTCCAGAGAGACATGTTATTTATAAGGACTTGATGGAAATCCTAGCAGGCCCAGAACAATAATGAGTATGCAAATTCTGCGACTTAGTAGTTAAGGCTGGACTTTCTTTTCATATGAGAAATCCTTTCTCATTTATAATCTCATTTTAAGAGAACATACCCATGGGGAGAAGTGGTGTTATGCTTACTTTTCAAATGAGGAAACTAAGGTACCATAGGGTTAGTGCTCCCCAAGCCCTCTTGACTAGTCAGCTGAAACTTCAGCCCAGGCCTCCTAAATCCAAGGTCCTACAGTTTGCCTCTGCTGGCCCCGACTCTTGCCATGTGGTCCCAGGAGAAATAGAAGCCCTCCAACGTTATGTGAAGTGAAGTGGGCCAGGCACAGAAATACTACACGCATGTGGGAGCTAAAAAAGTGGATCTCATAGAAGTGGAGAGTAGAATAGTGGCTATCAGAGGTAGAGAAGGGTAGAGGGGAGGGGATGATAAAGAGAGGTTGGTTAATGGGGACAAAATTATAGTTAGAAGGAATACGTTCTAGTGTGGTATAGTACAGTAGGGTGACTATAGTTAACAACAATTTATTGTATATTTCAAAATAGCTAAAAGAAAGGAATTTGAATGTTTCCAACACAAATAAATGAGGTGATGGTTATCCCAGTTACAATGTACACTACACATGGTATATCTGTATCAAAATATCACATGTATCCCGTAAATATGTACAATTATGTTTATCAATTCAAAATTTAAAATAAGAATCCTTCTAGCTGAATGGCCTTAGGTTTTCCTGACCTCAGCAGTACCATGTATGAGAGGACAGGAGCAGGCATAGCCTAAGCTTGATGGAGAGGGTGGCACCTGTCTGAGGTCAGCAAGGCTCCAGCAGGTCATCGAAGTCCTCTGCTGCACCTACTTGGTTATTTCCATCAGTGGAAGGTGGCAGGAATGACCGTCTGAACAAAACATAACAGGAAAATCATTCCTCTTTGACTTTGAAATGAAATATATAAATTTGCTTTTGTTCCTGATTTTTCATTTATTTTTCTCCAGCACCAGTGGTAGATTCAGCTCCCTAATTCTCTTTTCCTTGGCTGATATTAAAATAGAAATGTATTCATTCTCCAATTACACATCCTATATAGGAGGAGACTGGGCTGATGATAAGTATTTCGTTAAATAGGGAAGTGGACTGTCTATATATAAATAATCTGGGGTGGACTAATATCTATATACATTCCCATTTATAATATCACGAGTGGGGAGACAAAAAAGGAATTCTTCTGTGGGGGTGGGAAGATTCCTTATTTCTACCGTGACAAAAATGACACACTGTGGGATTGTCATTCAAGACTGTACAAAATTGCTCAAACGGATTCTCAGGAAATCTACCAAGCCCTTTGCAAAGGGCATTGGTCCTCAAGGTGCCAAGGGACTGCTGCTTGGTTAAGCCACCATGCCTCATTAGACAGGCTTGTTTTCCTTGTCAGTGTAGGCTCTTTCCTTAGGGAGCCCTCTGATCCAGTTTCAGAGAAGGCATTTGTATTTGATGGAAATTGGTGGAGCAGGAAATATTGATTTGGAAGCTGTTGACTCTTGGAAAAAGGGAGTTAATTTAGATGTCGGTATTGATCAGTGAGGCTAAATTTAGATAGTAGCTTGAGAGTCTCTTTTGAATATAGTCTCAAAAAAGAAAGAAAGAAAAAGGACACTTTAATTGAAATGCCATTAATGGGGGCAGAAAGGGAGAAGACAATAATAGATTATGATACAACTATGTCATTAGAGCTCATAGATTAAAGGTTTAGATTTGATCATGGCCCATCATAACCTTAAGTGTAGTTTTACCAAAATAATATTAAACTGAAGTACTGAAAAGTAAGGAAGGCACAGACATTAGACTAAAAATTATATTAATGGACTCAAAAAAATGAAATTGATTGATGCAACTGATTTTCTTTCTGAGGGTTTATATAGGACTTTATATCTAAGATAGATAGCCCAAACACCCCTAGAGAAATGGTGGACCTTGAAGGGAAACCACTCCACTAATTACAGCCCATGGAGCAGATCCCTGGACCACTGAATGCCAAATTACTCTTCAACCCCCACAGAATGCTCTGATAGCTACCAGGAAAATTACTACTCTGGTGAAGATGACCTCACATCTATTAGATAATTCAGAAAGATTTGAAAGACCTACCTAATGAGCATAAAACTAAATGAATTTCCATATGTATTCCTGCAAAGCAGTGCATTTAGCAGAAAATAAGCTAAAATGGATTTGTAAAATGTTGTGTCTCTAAGCTATGAGGAAAGAAGTTATATTTATTTGATTACTAAAGACATTGGCTTAATTTCCTTCTTTGCACCAAATGCTGGCCAAAATTTGCATATAATCAAGATGGACATTTAGGACAAAGGAGAAAATATTAATGTGTCCTCATTCTCCTGTGGAGAATACTGTGTTCAGTTCTGTTGACTGAATATAAAAGAGAGGAATTGAAGTAGAGCCAAAAGAGGGGCAGCCAACAGGACAAGTACCATCCTTTTGTTTCAAAATGGAGATAATTAAGAGGACATATGGCCACAGTCTATAAACCATGAAGGATGAACATGTGCAGTCTCATAGACCATGGATTTTTCGAACTAAGGAATACTGGACATATGACAGGCTCCCTGCTACCATCTGAGGAACTGATTATTTTTCCTGTGGCTAGAGTTTCAGAAACAACTATGCCTTGTGATAAATCATCTATAATAGAGGTCCTTAGAGTCAGTTGCCTTGAGTACAACCTCATAGCTTTGCTGTAGGTGTGACCTTGAGAACACAGCCATCTACAGGCGACTTTCCAGTCTACATGGTTACAAGGCTCAGCCTGCCCAGCTTAAATGGCATCACCATTTGTGGATATCTTCATCCACTTATTCAAATCCATTCTCCGGACTTGGGCTTAGCTGAGCTTTCCTGGCCTGAAGAAGCAATAGATCTTCATGTACAGTTCCCCCTCAAGCTCAGACTGAGCTGAACTTTTGACCTAGCTCTTAAGTCCCCAAGCAGTGATATTCTTTCAGTCCTTCATTTCTACGTAACTGATTTTCTTGGACACCCTAGGGGCACTCTTTGAGTTTTGAAAGTAGTGTGGAATGTTAGAGCTGGAAATTATCTTTAAAGATCATCTAACCTATTGGCTAAATTGTTGCTTAAAATGTTTGATCAATGTCAATATTCATTTTACAGTTTGAAAAATACTTTTACATTAATTATTTTATTTTTTCTTTACCCCGAGCCTTATGCAAGGAAAGTGTTCACATTTTACAGATGAGAAAACTGAGCCTTGGGGAGCTTAAATGATGTTTGCAAGGTCACACAGCTCAAGATTAGTAGAACCAACGTTTTCTCATTTTAGTTATGATGTTTCTTAACTTGCACATATTTGTATGCTCACAGAAGACTAACTAGCCAGTTTTATGAACCTGGAAGATTAAAAATACCAGTAATAGAAAATTATACCAACAAGGGTTATCAGTGATCACAGTAAAAGGATAATGATGACAAAACAGCTAAGGAAGCTACATCACATCAGAATATGCCAGTAAGCTCATACAGACACTGGAATAAAGCTCTCTTCTCATTAAGAGAGGTATAAATAATCACCTTATTATCCAGCTTTTCTCCAAACTAAAAATCACCACCAGTACCATCATAATCATCAGACTTTACATTTTACGCATTGTTGCGTCAACCCTGCAATGCAGAAAAGGAAGGTACAATTATCCTTATTTTACAGATGAGAAAACTGAGGCTCAGAGGGGTTAAGTGATTTTTCCAGGTAAGTAAAAAGCCGCGTTTCTGACTCCATATGTTATGTTATTTTTCTGCTATGCCAGGTCTACGTCCAGGACTGACTCTTTCACAGGGATCAGCCCCACTCTGGAGCTAAGCCATGGATATAAACTACCATGCATTTTTAGCTTCCTAAAATCAAGTCTCCCACTTTAAAGTCCTGGAATGCCTTTTTAAACAGCATTTAGTAAATAAAAATGAACAAGGAAATGACGTGATATAATTTAAAAAGTAGGTACTGAAACCCATGATGTTTCTAAATGGGAAGCTGGTAAGTAGGGATCCCACCACCATAGCTATAATTCATGTTTCCTGTTGACTGAAACTGGAGAGAAAAATTTTCTAACAAAACTGAAGAGGTCCAAAGGGAGTCAAATTGTCCTACAGGCATTGATGTGTGATGCACTTGGAGAAGTCGTTTCGCTGACACCCTCAAATGAATCTTCAGACCAAACAAAATGCAGTAAATCATGGCAGAGGGATACCGTAAACTCCATTTCCCAAAGAGATGAGGCATTTGGGCATGCAGTCTATGAATGCATGCGCCCAAAGTTACAGGCAACTTTTCAAAATAATTAGCACCTCTAGGCAGCCAGCCACAGTCCACCAGTGACAACAGGGATTTCACGTGAACACCCTGAGCAGTTATTTCCTGTAACTAATTGCTTTACAGATTGGCATCTCATCTACAATCTGCCAGCCTGGCTGTGAATTAACATCTCAATCCAAGTAGCCCAGCTTTAGTGGGATTTATGACCTGATGTTATCTATGCACAATAAGGCATGAGTCATTTTTTGCCCAGGGATGAAATTTGAGAGGTGCCTATGAGTTATAGAGCACGAGACTAGGCTTGGTATTTTCTAATTGTTCAATGTGAGGAAGTAGAGGGGAGAAAAATATGAAAGCAAATCTGAAACAGATAGTGGTGTCTTTCTCCTTTGGCATGAGGTGACAGATGGGTGGTATTTACTGATCTTGAAATTTCAGAATAGCTTTTATTTCTTCTCCAAGCAAACTCTCAGACTCCCTAATAAGGAAAGTATTTGGCAGTGTTCTGGTGACTAGACACCAGGTAGGTTTTCAGAGCCTAACGCTTCCAGTTGCATTATTTGTTCTGACTTTATTAGCTGGATAATTTCCACATCCCTTTTTCACCTAGAACTCTCTAGACAGTGTCAGCTGTTTCTTCTTCTATCCTAATATTCCCTCATTGAGTTTTCTTTCTCCCAGTACTTGTTAACATCACATAGAAGTTGTATTCAGCCCTACCCATGGCCTCTAAATAATTTAAGTCGATTATATTATAGCTTACTCCCGTTTTTCTGATGATTCAGAAGATGGGTTATCCTATTTTGCTTGTTTTCTTTCTCTTTTCTCCTTTTTTGGGGTTGTTTACCTACTGAAGTTCAAACCTGCCTACCCTTGGTTATTTTGCAGGGTAGAGGAGATTAGACTCACTGCTCAGGTGTGACCTGGGTATACTCCATTACTTCAAAAACTACACCACACCCATTATATGCGAAGTACTGTGCTAGGTACCGTGTGAGACTAAAATATGACTAATATATTGTCCCAGATTTCAGGAAGTTTATGTTCTCAGGGGGGAATGAAACATAGGTTGAAATAAAGAAACCAGGAAGTCTGTGGTGAATACCATAAAGGTGGTACATGCAAAATGATATGCTCGCACTAGATGAAGATGAGATTGTTTCTAGCAGGAGAGATTAGGTGCAAAAGGTTTCCATAAGTTGTTGTTATTTGAACTGGACCTTATAAAAAAAGAAAAGGATACCAACAGATGGAATGTGTTTATTTATACCATCCTATGTTCCAGAAGGAAGTTTAGACATGTATACAGTACCACCATGTTAAGTAATGTTTACATTATGTGGGTGAGGAAATTGGGACGGGGGTGACGTGGAGCTGGGAATAAAGCAGGTACATAAAATAAGTACCTTATGGCACAGGTACTCTGTATGATTGGGGAGATGACCATTTAAATTATGGAGACCTTTGCTGTCCTCTCTCCAACAGAAGATAAATGATAGTGAGCTCTGTGTCTGAAGTCCCCGTGAGAAGAGGCAACAGCTCTGGGGAAACTGCGGAAGGCCATTCATCTGTGTGCTTGTCCCGATTCCCTAGGTCCTGGGATGGATCCGCAATGGAGAGTCAATGCTCAACGCCAGCCTGGTCAATGCCAGCTCTTTGTCCGAAGCAGAGCAGCTGCAGCGGGAGCACGAGCAGTTCCAGCTGGCCATCGAGGTAACACCCAAATCTGGCTGCACTGTCCTCCCTTCCCCTTTCTGCTCTGTACCTCAGGCAGGGGGATTCTCAGGTGTGGGTGTTCCTTCAGGCAGCGAAGGTAGAATGGTCCAGGGAGCCTCCCTCTTACCCAAAAATTAATGGGGAAGCAAATGCAGGGGTTCATCCTCCAGGGAGGCCTGGTGTTAGAAAACAAGTATTCACACTTCATATGAGAATCTTTGTTATCTATCTGTACCTTCAACCTTTAAGGCCACTGGTACATTGGTTTTTTTAATACATTCTAGATATGTACCATGTGAGGAAATGTAAAAGTAAAAGGTTAGAAGTCACTTCCAGTGAAGATCACTCAAGATTGAGGATAAACAAGTACAAAGGTCATTATAAATTAGGATCCTGTTTTTAACCATTTGGTTTACATGTAACCCTTAGATACTATTGTCAGAGTCTGCCTTTTAACAAGGATAATGAGCGTTGGAGCAGATTGCACCAGATATTTTTACCCCGCTGAAAGTAGTTGTTCAATAATGCTGGTAGAACAATATTTAAAGAATAAACTGCAACCAGAAGAAGTTCATCAACAGGGACTTTTTAGAAGGCTATTTAAAAATAAAACTTCATTTATGATAATCTAATATAAATTTTGTCTTGCTTTAAGTACCCTTAATTATCCTTTTATACTAGGACATTGTCCTTCCCAGAGAGACTTGAACTGATTGCTTTAGAGTGGTGTAGGAAAAAGAGTAGGAAATGGGACACGGGAACTATATTAAAAATAAAATAAGGTAATTACCAATGGGAAAAGAGACAGAATGAAAACTTCAAAGACATTCATTACTTGTGGTTCAGTATAGAATTCAACCCACTTCTGAGTGTGTAAGAAATGCAAAGATGTTATCTTTTGCTAAAAAAAAAAAAAAAAAAAAAAAAAAAAAAAAAAAAAGATTGTTAATGGGTCATTTCTACAGCAATGATGGCAAAATAATAAAATTTTAATTGCCTGTGTCTTTTTATACAGTAATCCAACTGATTGCTCGCCATTTTTAAGCTAGTGTTGATTGATTGCAACCATTTAATTTCCCGGAAACCATCGTGGATGTATAAACAGTGTTAAGATGCATGATATTTTCTTAGGAACCATTACTAGTACTAGAAGAACTGTCTGGGATTTGAGATTTAAAAACAAACTTCATATTGCACACACTGCATCAGCAAATCATTTTCTAAGGCGGAATTAACCAGAGGAAATAAGTTTTATTACCATCAGCTGTCTCTATTGTAGCTTTCTGACACACCGAAATATCACAGTGTTAGGATATATTCACTATAAAGAAAAAATCAGGATTGGGGTTATAATCAAGAAACAGGGCCAGGCATGGTGGTTCACGTGTGTAATCCCAGCAATTTGGGAGGCCAAGATGGGCAGACAGCTTGAGGTCAGGAGTTCAAGACCAGCCTGGCCAAATGGTGAAACCCCATCTCTACTAAAAATACAAAAATAAAGTATCCAGGCATGGTGGTGGGTGCTTGTAATCCCAGCTACTCGGGAGGCTGAGGCAGGATAATTGCTTGAACCCAGGAGGTGGAGGTCGCAGTGAACTGAGATTGTACCACTGCACTCCAGCCTCGGTGACAGAGTGAGACCCTGTCTCAAAAACAAAAAAAGAATTGGACACACAGCAGTCAAGTTCCCACAGTCATAGCAGCAATGAAGAAAATGAAGGCTGAGTGATCAGACTAGAGGTATAGCACAGTTATGAGGCATGCTGGGCAGAATGAAGACAGCTCTTGGCCATACCTCCTCTTTATTTATCTTTGGTGAGAAGGTTTGCCTAAATCAAATGGTGGGCAAGTAAGACCAAATGTCATAACACACTTAAGCATCTCAATGAGCTTTTGAGGAAGCATGGGTAAATGTATTCACAGTGCTTGAAATGACTATATTCCACATGACTGCATATGCAGTACGTATTCATTTGTGTTAGACACCGTTTCATCTTTACAGAATAGAGGCTCACTAAGCATAAACACCTCTTAATCAGTTCTGGGTTTCTCTCTGGATACAACTTGATCAAATATTCTTGGAATTGATGTTGAGATATAGGCCACTTAGTCTCGAGAGGGCATGGCAGAGCAGTTAGGATTTCTAGAAGGTATTGGGAATGAAAGGTAGGGAGAGTCTGCATTGCCTAGAACAATGAAGGGAACAGAACCAGAATTGCAACATATGCTCCTTCTCCAGGTGGCCTGCATTTCTCCTTAAATGTGTCAGTTCAGACTAGGCTCTCCATCAGAAGGAAAATATGCCAGGGAAGATAAGCTGTTTCAAAGGGAGTGAAAGCAGTTGGGTTTGGCTTAACCCACTTTGACAGTGTTACTAGAGGCCTTTACAATGATTGTTGGTGGGGAGCATAATTTGACTTCTTTCTTGAACCCTAAGAAAGAACCCTGGGTTCCATCAGGGAAAATAAAAAAGTAGTAAATAGGATGCATATAATTTATTGTTTAAATGAGATCCTTTAAAGGTGAAGAAGGGAATTATTAATAACAGCCAGAAAAATAGGCATATACTGGAACTGTCATGGGCAAACTATGATGTTTGCTAACTTATAATATCTTGGGTGACCTCATTAGATTGAAGGTTTTGGTCTTTCTAAGGAAGGTCAGGATTTTTACCTGAAGTGGCCTCGGTTTCAAGAAGTCTTTCCCAGAGCCATTCAGGATGGAAAGCAGTACAGAGCATTTGAAAGAAATTTAGCTTTGTCAAACCCAGAATATTACTTGTTAGTATCTAAGATGTGGCTGATTAATCTTCATGAACTGTGAACTTCAAAATCTATTGTTCTTTGAAATCCTCTTATGCATTTTAAGAATAGGCATTATGTCAGAAGAAGTAGCTAAAACTGGATAATAAATTCAGTTGATTCAGTTCCATTCTCTTCTGTGTACTCCTACTAAATATTAATGTCCTTGATAATCCATGTCTTAAGGATATAGCACTCAACAGGATTAGATAATGGGGAGTAGAAATAAGTGCAAAATAATTACTTAAGCTCAGCAAAGCAAAGATTATGTTATATGGATAAGAGTTTATCATTTAGGAAATTAAAGGGGGAAGGTACTCCCAGGACTATTACATGATAATGAATTTCAAAGTAAGAAAGAACATTTGTATATATATTATATATAATATATATTTCCATATATTGTGGGAAAATCAAAGTTACTCCTCCACTGTCAGAGAAAAATACATAACTGTTTTATGATAACAATTCTATGCTCATTTTAGATATTGAAAAGAGGCCAGATAATTATCATAATTGTTAATGTTCATTTGGTGAACCCTTCCTCCAAATGAGATACTATAGATACTGTTCTAATTGCTAGAGATGAAATGATGTGATGAGCTATAGTAGAAAGAACACAGGTTTGGGAATAGGTCAAATATGAGTCTTAATTCTGGTTTCATTACTTCTTTGGGTTGTACATTTTTGGTCAAGTCACTTAGCCAGCTGAGCCTCAGTTTCTTAATCTGTGAATTGGGAGTAATAATATCCACCTCGTAGTCATGTTGAGAGAACTAGAAAATATATGCATAAGCACAGTGCTTATGATTTTTCAAACCATCCTTGCCTTGAGAGTGTCACAGTCTAAGTAAGGAGAATCAGCCAAGTGTTAGATGAGTGACATAGAAGTTCAGAAGAGGGTGGTTTACAGTGAGTCTCAGGCTATATGAAAAGGCCTCATCCAAGGAGGGTAGACTTTAGCTGAGTCTCAAAGGGAAGCTGGAACATGTATGGGGAGAGATTTGGACAGCCATAAAAGGCAGGAAGAATGAAGGCAGCAAAAGCAAGAAAGTACGTGGTGTGTTTTCAAAGGGTTTTTGTAAGGAAGTAATTCGTGATCATGTTATGGAAGTAGTTTGGGACCATGTTGTAATGAGGGCCTTTTAATGACAGCCTCCAAAGTTTGGACTTAATTTCAAAGCAATGGGAAGACCACTGAAGGCTTGAATTGAGAGAAGGTAGTGGCGTTTATGACATAAAATGAGAGTTTTAGAGCTGGAAAAGATGTTAGAAGTCTTATAATGCTAATACTTCCCATTACAGAGAATTAAAGGAATCTGTTAAAAATGTAAAGGATGAATTTTATGAATTAGAAATGGAAGGCAAGAAGACTCATTAGGTCATCACCACAACAGTCTGTGTGTAAAGTGGTGAGGGCAGGGCTGGGACGGGGGAGAGGGGAACGGCAAGCAAGAATGATGTCAAGATTGTAATCGTAGGAGGAGAGAGAAGGAGAGTACCAACAGAAGTGGCAGAGTACCATAAGAAAACTGTTTTAAAGATAAGAGGAGTTTAGTTTCAGCTGTGGAACTTGAGAAGCTGTCTAGGAGAGGTAGAGGCTCTAATAGAGCAGGAAAGCCTTTCCCATTCACTGGCAAGGGCCCCTCCTCTCTCCAGGAAGATCACTTTTACTGAATGCATCTTTCTGGGAGGCTGACATAGGACAGACAGCTAGATCAACTGAATCAGTGCTGCTCCTAACTAGGGTGAAACCTGTGCAGGCAACTCACCCTTGCGTCTGAAGGCAACTGAAGAAGAGTCAGATGTCAGACAAGAGACATAGACTGGGGAGTCATCTGCAGAGAGAAAACAATGGAAACCAAGGGAAGAGATGAGAGCGCTGCAGCAGCGGGGCAGGGGTAGGGGTGGGGGAAGAGCTGACCTTGGTACCTCTACATTTAGGAGACAGGAAAAGAAAATGGTGCCGATAAGCAAGACAAAGGAAGAAAACCAGGGATTTGTAGTGGATTGTTTCCACCCACTAGCTTACTTTCTCTAGCTTCGTTAAGCAATTAGGAACCCAAATGCTGATGTGGTCATCAGGATTGGATCGAGGGCTGACTCAGTGGCAAGGCAGGGAATGAGGGAGTCTAGGTTGCTAAGGAGGTCATGCTAGCATTGCTAACTCTGAGTACAGATTCAGGAGAGGGTGAAGAGAAGCCAGAGGTGGGAGATAGACTGGAGAAGATAAATGAGAATGTGTAGACTGCAATCTGGAATGAGGGTGAAGGGCCATCATGGTGGGAATCAGGGAGAGGTATAGGTGAAAACGAGTAAGGCTCTACTCAGACACAGGGAGTGCAGAGTGGATTAGCTCTTGGGAACTGTCCAGAATTGCTGCCCAAGAAGAAGGGCAGAAAATAATTCTGGAGTAAGTTACTGAGTTCTAGCTGTTCTTTTTCACTGCCAGCTGAACTATTATTTCCTCAAAAGTGCAAAGACCAAATTAGTACTACTCCATCAGTCTGGAACAATCCCAGCAGTTGAGGTTGGGATGATATTAGCTCTGTCAAGTCAGTGGGGCTCTAACATTCTCTTATAGATCATCCACATCCGTATTTTGTCTTAGTAAATCTTAATCCCATTTGGTTCTTTCCCGGCCACCCTAGTTCTCCCCACCTTCTACAGTTAATATAAACTCAGATAACACATAGCACATTTAGCCTAAATCAGAAAGGATTAAAAAAAAAAATAGACCTTCTGGCCAGGTGTGGTGGTTCTTGCCTGTAATCCCAGCACTTTGGGAGGCTGAGGCCAGAGGATCATTTGAAGCTAGGAGTTTGAGACCAGCCTGGGCAAGACAGCAAGATCCCATTTTTACAAAAAGTGAAAAATTAACCAAGTGTGATGGCACACACCTGTCGTCCCAGCTATCCAGCTACTTTGGGGCCTGAGGCAAGAGGATTGCTTGAGCCCAGTTCAAGGCTGCAGCAAGCCATGATTGCATCATTGCACTGCACTGTTCAGCCTGGGTGACAGATCAAGACCCTATCTCAAAAAAAAAAAAAAAAAAAAGAAAAAGAAAAGAAAAGAAAAAAGAAAGAAAATAGACCTTCTACATATATATGTATCTCCTGAAGGGATATGTAAATAACATGGGGATTATGTATTGAGGTGAATTATCTCCTGCACTGTTGTGCCCCCCGGTGAAGTAATTAAGGGATGATGTAGGAGATTATTCTCTAGCTTTGTTAACCTTCCAAATTTATTCCTTTAAGTGGAATCTTTTTCAACTGATTATTAATATTTTAAATGATTGCATTGTTAGCTGAGATTTGTGTTACATGAAGTTTCTTTTCATGTGCTGTCTATACTTGATCTGTAAAATGGGACTGCAGTAGTAACCTCCTTTGAAAACTCAATGTACAATTTTATTATTCTATATGCGAAGGAAATTTATGAACCAGTTAGGGAGCAGATTGATACACAACTTCTGTTTCCCTTCTATAGGAACTGAAATGTCCTTAAAATCTAGAGTGCTGCAAGGAAAAAGAAAGAAATGGGGACAGAATTTAGGGTCGTGAGAGATTAGCTAATAAAAATGTATGATATTCTTTTTAAAAATATGCTTTTAAAATAATAATGTATTAATGGTCATGACAAAATGGATCAGTCATTTAAAGCTCTTTAACTTCTCTGCATCTTTTCACTCACGCCTCACTCCACCCCCTCCCATACCACGCCTGGGTTGTTCCCACGGACCTTTCTCTCCTCTCCTTGTGCCCAGTCCCTCTTTCATGCCACTTCCTTGCAGAAGACGCACCAGAGTGCCCTGCAGGTACAGCAGAAAGCCGAGGTGCTGCTCCAGGCCGGCCACTACGATGCCGATGCCATCCGGGAATGTGCTGAGAAGGTGGCCCTCCACTGGCAGCAGCTCATGCTGAAGATGGAAGACCGGCTAAAACTGGTCAATGCCTCTGTGGCCTTTTACAAAACTTCTGAACAGGTGAGGGAAAGGATTGTGGGGCTTGTGGGGCTGAGATTGACAGAGGACTATTTTCTGCCTTGCAGTGTTAATGTGCAGTACTTAACGTCAGCGAAAAGCCAGTCCTCTCCGTACTAACGTTTGAAGAATAATTTGTGGAAACACCACAGTTGGCTTCCTTATCATCCTTGCCATTTGAGCACTGGACCATGGGGTTTGTTTCTCATAAATTTCTCAAACTTACCAGATCTATAGGGAGGTGTTGAAATAGAAATTGGGTGTATACTAAAGGCTAGATTTGGACAGTATATTAGTCAGCTGTTACCACCATAGTGCTGTGTAACAAAACACCCCAAAACTCAGTGATATAAAATAATAAACATTTATTTTTTTTGCTTAAGTGTCTGGGGTTCAGCTGATCTTGGCTGAACTTGGTAGAACTAGGCTTTGAGATGCAGACTGGGTCTAGATCTGTTCCCATGTCTCTTGTCCTCCTTGACCTGAAGCCATCTCAGGCACATTTATAGTTAAAGGCAGGAATACAAGAATCCAAAATCTACCATACAAGTGCATTTCAAGTCTTTGCTTGTGTCATATTCTCTTTCATCTCATTGGCTAAAATAAGTCACATGGCCAAGCCAACGTCAGTGAGGCAGCAATGCCTCCTATGAAGGTTAGGAGAGGAGAATGAATAGTGGCTGAACAATAATTAAATCTACCACAGTTAGGCATTATGCACTGCTTGAAAAACACATGGTTCTTTCATTCCTGGGGCCTCCAGTCTAATGGAGGAAACACAGCTGACACTGGGGAACTAGGAATGCACCGGATAAGATGATGCTGCTGTGGGAGAAAAGGCAGGAGCTGGGCAGCAGGGCCATAAAGATGCAGTGTGTTACCCTTTCATCTGTACAGCAATATGCACAGGGCTAAGAGGATTTTTAAAATGACTTGGGTGCTGTTAGGGAATTATTTTTATGAAACAGGTTTAAAACAGGAGTAATTTTATTCAATGTATAGTAGTTTCCTTCTCTGAATTGTTCCCTGGTAGAAATAAATCAGAGCATCATTCTCCTTGGGTGACTTACAGGGACCATCGGAAAGTCTCCCTTGGAGAAAATGTGACATGTGCATCAGAGGGCCCTGCAGCCAGGGTTAGAGTCTCCATCCCTTCTCTCAGTCCTTTCTGTTGCTTCAGAGGGATGACTCCTTTGATGGCCACAGAAGTGAGGAGCTGCAGACTAAGATGATAAAGAGCATCCCCAGTTGATCCATAGATTCAACATAGTCTCAGTCAAATCCCAGCAAGCTTTTTTTTGGTAGAAATTGATACATTGATTCTAAGATTTATATGGAAATAAAATGAAAATGCAAAGAATACAGATGCAAAGAAACTAGAACAGCCAAAAACAATTTTGAAAGGAAGAACAAAGTTGGACAAGTCACACTGCCTGATTTAAGGACTTATTCTAAAGCAGCAGGGATCAAGACAGAATGGTATTTGGAATAAGAATAAACACAATGAGAGGGAATAGTGGTGATAGAAATAGATCCACATATATACAGTCAGTTGATTTTTGACAAAAAAATTCAATGAGTGAAGGAAAGTCTTTTCAGCAAAGGATGCTGGACAACTGAATATCCATATGGAAACAAATGAGGCTTAATTCCTGTCTAATATTATACACAAATTTTAATTTGAAATGGATCAAGATGGTGAAGGGCACTGGAATAGGAGTCAAGAAATTTTACCCTGAAGTGACCTTGCCAAAGGTTACTTTACCCCTCTGGATTTCTGTTTCCTCTCTTGTTAAAGTATTTATACCTAATAATCTTTTCATTTCTTCCAACTCCCAAATTGTTTGCTCCTAAGTTCAGTCCTATCATGGGACAGATCTTAAGTACCCTTTTTCTTAAAGTTTTTGCATGTCTATAAGCTGTTTTATCTCAAAACATGAGCTGCCTGCACGTTTCAGGCCTTTCAGAAAGAAAGACGTGATGCTAGAGATGGGACTAGAGAAGTCACCTTGAGTTCGGTGACAGATCTTCTCATGACGCGAGAAGCGTGTCTGGCTATGAGGGTGTTCTTCCTGGGACAGCTTTCAGCACATCTTTCAGCTCAGTTCATAACTCAATGAATGCCCTATCCAAAGACATCTTTCATCTGGCTGGGCGCGGAGGCTCACGCCTGTAATCCCAGTACTTTGGGAGGCCAAGGCAGGTGGATCACTCGAGGTCAGGAGTTCAAGACCGGCCTGACCAACATGGTGAAACCCCGTCTCTACTAAAAATACAAAAATTAGCTGGATATGGTGGTGGGCACCTGTAATCCCAGCTACTCGGGAGCCTGAGGCAGGAGAATCACTTAGGCAGAGGTTGCATTGAGCCGAGATTGCACCACTGCACTCTAGCCTAGGTGAAAAAGCTAGACTCCATCTCAAAAAAAAAAAAAAAAAAAAAAAAAAAAAAAAAAAAAAGACATCTTTCATCAAAAGACTTTCTCAGAGAAGGCCAAGGATAGTCATAGCTGTTCTTCCCTGCTGCCATATCCGAACAAGTAATCAAAGTCTATTGAAGGAAATCCAGTCATCCCAAGGTCTATTGAAGGAAATCCAGTATCCGTGGGGTATTTGTTTCAGGACCCCTCACAGATACCAGACTTTTCAGATGTTTACATTCCTGATATAAAATGGCGTAGTACTTGCGTGTAACCTATATACATTCTCCCATGTAATTTAGATCATCTCTGGATTACTTATAATACGTAAGTATTATAGTAAATAGTTGTTGTACTCTATTGTTTTTATTTGTATTATTTTTTATTGCTGTACTTTTTAACAAGTATTTTCAATCCATAGTTGGTTGAATCATGGATGTAGAACCCACAGATATGGAAGGATGTCTGTATGGAATATGAGTTTCAATTTTCTGCATCATCCTCCAGGCCCTGATACTAGGCTGCCTTGAGTTTTCCACTGTGAGACCCAGGCTGAATTTCCCTCCAAACCTACCTCAAAATGCTTTTGCTCTCTTCTGAGTTCATTTATAAGGTCACTTAGCATGGCCTCTCAGCATCTTTAGAACTAAAAACCTTCTTAACTGTCTTTTAGGTTAACCCAAATTTGTTACCCCTCTACAGGAAATGTGTATTTTGTAATAGAGATCCTGGAGATGTCATGTATTATGGTTGGATTTTTGAGACATTTTTCTCCAGGGGAGGAAAAAGATGACATTCATTTATGGCCCGTAAACCATACAACATAGGCAACTTCCTCCTTTGTCTCTGCTTGAGGCTACTTACTATGGGACAAGTACAGATGGTCGGATAAATCAAGTTATCTTCTCCAAACCTCATTTCCTATTCTACCTAATTTATAGTTATTGTGAGATTATAACAATATGTAAAAACACTGAAACTCCAAAGATACCAGATTGTCTTACTTTCTTACTTTACCTACTATTCTTAGTTAATGTCATCAACTCCCATAAAAAGATGATTCCAAAATCCATATCTCCAGTCATAATGTCTCCCAGGTTTCAGACACAAGACTGTCACTGCCTCCTGGATTTCTCTTAGATGTCTCAGAGGCATTAAACTTCTAATGAAAAATGTCATATGTGTAGGCTTCTATAGGCTGAAGGTCCTCAGAGAATACTTCCGGAGTAATTAATTTACTGAGTCTTTTCTTCCATGGTTCACTAGGTGTGTAGTGTCCTGGAGAGCTTAGAGCAAGAATACCGGAGAGATGAGGACTGGTGTGGTGGACGAGATAAGCTGGGGCCAGCGGCAGAGATCGACCATGTCATTCCACTCATCAGCAAACATTTGGAACAAAAGGAGGCCTTTCTTAAGGTCAGAGCACATTGTCATGCAAGGGCTCAGACTCCTGGCCTTGGCCTTGTTCTTTTATCCTCTTTCTCTTTCTCTTTTTCTCCTTTCTTTCTTTCCTTCTTTCTTTTCTTTCCTTCTTTCTTTTCTTTCCTTCCTTTCTTTTCTGCCTTCCTTGCCTTCCTTGCCTTCCTTCCTTTCCTTCCCTTCCTTCCCTTCCTTCCTCCCTCCCTCCCTCTCTCTCTCTTTCTTTCCCTTTCTTTCCCTCTCTTTCTTTCCTTCCTTCCTTCCTTCCTTCCTTCCTTTCCTTCCTTCCTTCCTTTCTTTCGTTCTTTCTTTCTTTCTTTCTTTCTTTCTTTCTTTCTTTCTTTCTTTCTTTCTTTCTTTCTTTCTTTCTTTCTTTCTTTCTTTTCTTTTTCTTACTTTCTTTCTTTCTTTCTTCCCCCCCCTCTCCTCCCCTCCCCTCCCCTCCCCTTCCTTCTCTCTTTCTTTGTTCTCCTCCTCCTCCTCCTGTCTGTCTCTCTCTTTGTCTCACACACACACACACGCACACACGCGCACACACACCCACAGACACACGCACAGCTTCAAACATGCTTCCTATCCCCTCTTTTTTTCTAACCTCTTCCCTAAAGGTGTAAGGGAGTATAATGAAGATGTTGACTGGCTAATTTCAAAGGTGAAAGGTTACATTTCCAACATTTATTTCTCTCTTGGCACTTTTTGTATAGTTAGGCTATCGGGATACACTGTTACTACTACTGCAATCTTCAGATATCCCAATATCCCATGGATGTTGTTAACTGAGAAAAAGACATGCTTTCATTCAGTTATGTTTGGCTAATTAAATTATTTTTGATAGTAATATCAAAAAGATATAAGCTTAGATATAAAACATGATTAAAATATTTTATAAATGGAAGATGCAAAAATTAGGGTAAGAATTAAAGAAATGAATTTGGATGCCCTATTTATTTATCAATCTAACAATTACCAATTACCAACACACAACACTGTTCATTCTTCTGTATTAAGAGAGAAATGCCTTATTCCAAGTATTCTGCTAGAGCCCTGCCTTCCGAGGGAGGAAGCACAGGCCAGCTCTGCACAGACTGTCAGCTGGTGTGGGAAGTCCTTGTGAGCCTCCTTCCCCAGTCTTTGATCTCCTCTGATCTCCTCTCTTCTGTGTTCAAGCTCATCTAAAGGCTCCGTTTGCTCTCAGATTTCTTGCTTTCATGTTATGCTTCCTCTCAGGTTTCTGGGAATAGAAGAGAGAATTTTTATACCCTGACATGTTACCATTGATTTTATTCAATTCTGTAATTACCTGCCTTTCTTTTATTAGGGATTTTCTCTACTTGACCACCTTGAGCTTAATTTTTATTTTTTTTTAAGCTGGCTTCTCCCTTCCCTCCTCCTATCTATCTTGTATCTGCACCTATATGGGTCAGAACCTTTAGTAATCAGCTCTTACTAATAAGACTAGATAGAAATTCTTCTGTGCAGAGCTTATGGTGATTTTTTAAAGTTTTCCCTATTGCAAAGCAAAGTTTAAAATGGAACAATTTAAGTAGAGCATATAAAAATCTCAAACAGAAGTATAAAGATATTTCTTCATAAAATTAAAAGAAAATATTTCTATTGAAGAAAGAAATAGAAAACCCTCTGGTCTGATGTTTTCCATATGTCCCTAAAACCACAGTGAGAAGCTCCCTATCACTGTGGGAATTACATGCCCAGTAGATAGAATATTGAGCTCTTTATTTGTATTCATTAGTTGATCCGTTTGAAACTCCTTAAGCTGAAAACACCATCAAGCTTTTTCATTCAGGAGCCTCTGTGTTCATGGACTCACCAGCAGGTGTTTGTGTACCAGATATCCCAGATACCTTTGTTGCTAATTTTTTTATATAACCAGAAAATTATAGAATTTTATAATTGTTTCTATTAATTATGTAATAATTTTTAATTATATTGTAGGATCAGAAGGAAAGTATAAGATTCTGAAATTTTACATTTCAGGGTGTGTAGAAGAAAAAATAAAATAAAATTTCAAAGAAAAATGAAATAAAATTTCACAGTTTTACTAGAGATCATTTAATTCTGAAAACTATGGATTAAAAATTAGTATGCTAGTATTTATTACTTTACAACCAGAAAAAAACCCTGCTTTATAGAGAAATCCAGAAAATACTAGGCTTGAGAGGAACAGGAAATACTGTCAGTCGTCCTAGATCCTAGATCTGAGTTGCTTCCTGGCTCCTGCCCTTTCCGGGCTCCAGTCTTGTCCATCAGCACACCAAGGAGAATGTGACCAGCCCTCTGTGTGCCACCCACAGCTAATATGAGTCATAAGGGGAGTAGGTAATATAACAGCTGTTAGTCCTTTATGTAGACTGGCATTCTTCAACAATAGAATGCTTATTCGTGATATTTAGATGAGGGGGACTTGATAGGCAAATAAGTCTGAAAAATGTCAGTAATTTCCATTTAGATTTGGAATGTAGGGTTAATAGATGTGTTTACCAAATTTACTTGCTCAAGTCTAAGTCACACTGATTTTCAAGTGGGTTTATGTTTCCTGAGCTTACACCAGTAGTCATGTAAGAGGCATTCTGGTGGCTGAGGAAAAGTAGGCCGAGAGTGAATATTAGTAATGCCTGGTCAACATAGAAGGAGACAAAGGGTGGCTGATATCTGATTTTTATCTGAGATGGAATGGACAGAGACAGAAAGGAGTAATTCTTCACTTGACAAAAGAAAAGCTCAGAAGGGTGATCTCCATAAATTGGAATTGGAGTATCCATGAACCAGTGATAACTTCCAGGGCTCTGCTTCTTCTAGATTCCTTCAGAGTTCTTGAGCTTCCTAAAAAGTACAAGGAGGAACCAGGTGCCATGGCTCATGCCTGTAATCCCAGCACTTTGGGAGGCCAAGGTGGGCAGATTGCTTGAGCCCAGTAGTTTGAGACCAGCCTGGGCAACATAGTGAGACCTTGTCTTTACAAAAAATGCACAAAATTAGCTAGGTGTGGTGGTGGGCCCCTGTAGTCCCAGTTACTCAGGAGGCTGAGATGGAAGGACCGCTTGAGCCTGGGAGGTGGAGGCTGCAGTGAGCTATGCTCACGCCACTGCACTGCAGCCTAGGCAACAGAGTGAGACTCTGTCTCAAAAAAAAAAAAAAAAAAAAGAAAATGTAGAAGGAAGGTGTGTATGCCTTCTCCATTGTCTTGGATTCCATACACCTGCTGGGACAGGGGCCTCACGACTTTGTCTTTCTCAGGCATGCACCCTGGCTCGGCGGAATGCTGAGGTGTTTCTCAAGTACATCCACAGGAACAACGTCAGCATGCCCAGTGTCGCCAGCCACACTCGGGGACCCGAGCAACAAGTGAAAGGTCAGTGAGAGACCTGCCCAGCCACCGGTCACTTCAGCGAATGCCCCTCCCTGAAATATACCATGTACCCAGTTTTCACACAGTCTCAAATTTCCTGCTGCTTCTCCTTGGAAATGAAAATGTATGATGTGGGATGGTGTGGGCAGTAATGATTCATGGTTAATTTTTAAACATGCTTCAAGATCTGGAAGGCAAAAACAAGGATAAAATTTCCCCAAGTATTTTCATTTATCTTAGAGTCTGGACAGCACTGCCTGGTGGAATTTTCTGAAATAATGGAAATTGCCTGTATCTACGCTGTGCAATACAGCAGCTATTGAGCGCTTGAAATGTGCCTAGTGCAACTGAGGAACTAAATTTTAACTTTTGTTTAATATTAAGTAATTTAAGTGTAGATTACTGTATGTGGCTCCTAGTTAATATATTGAACAGAACAAGACTAGGGTGTCTTATAGCCTAGGAACAGAATGTGGACTGAGAATCCTAAGACCAAATGCTGACCCTGGATTTGTCACTGATTGATTAAGCCTTTTAAAACTTTAGTTTCTTATTTAAAATGAGGGGAGCATCTAGACTCTTGCTACTCAAATTGTAGTTCCCAGACCAGCCACATTGACATCCCTGGGGGAGAGTGTAAGAAATACAGAATCTCAGGCCACACCCAAACCAACTGAGTCAGAAACTGCATTTTGGCACTTTGGGAGGTTGAGATGGGAGGATTGCTTGAGGCCAGGAGTTCAAGACCATCCTGGGCAACATAGTGAGACCCCGTCTCTACAAAAAGTTAAAAAATTTGCCTGGTATGGTGGCATGCCTATAGCTGTAGTTACTCAGGAGGCTGAGATGAAAGGATCGTTTGAGCCCAGGAGCTGGAGGCTGCAGTGAACCACATTTGCACCGTTGTACTCCAGCCTGGGCAATTAGAGTGAGACCCTGTCTCAAATAAAAAAGAAAAAAAAAGAGAAAAAAAGCACAAAGAACCTGCATGTTGGCAAGAACTGCCCAATTCTACCAACCAGGTGATTTATGTGTTCATAAAATTTAGGTAAGTGCTATTCTACATCATCTTTAATATCTCTCTGAATTCTAGAAAGTCTATGATAATAAATACATAACTTTTTAAAATTACCTATTATCTGACCATGTGAAACTTAAATCATTATCTGTGGAATTATTCTGACCATGCAGAAATTAGCCTTTGAGTGAGTGAAGAGTTTAACAAATGTCATCTTGCCAAGGCACAGAAATATAACTCTGGAGCCCGAGGCTAGGGAGGGAACCCAAGCTGACTTGGAGTGAGGAGTGATATGGGCTTGGAGACACCATGGACAGGGTAGGATGCGTGGTCTGCTTAAGAAAGGCTTCCCTCTTTGCTCAGATTGCTCAAGAGTTGGAGAGAACAGAGGCCACTGGACAGAATTAAATCTAGGAATCAAAGTTCCCTACAGAGAGGAGGGAGCAGAGTTTCTCTTCCAAATGTGCTAATCTATTTGTGGTCAGGGGACCTGTGGGGAGCTGGTATTATGTCACTTCTTCTGGCACATTTGAAAGCATCTGTTCTGGCTTCCAAATGTAGATGGGAGATTGGGTGAGGCCAGCTGCCTACTGAGAGACCACATATCCCACCTACACCTCTGCGTGCTGAAGAGTAACAGGCACCCAGAGACAGTGAGAAATGCCTACATCTTCTTGGAGGCAAGACCAGGTTGTTGCCCATGTGAAAGCTTTCAAGAAGAGGGGGGAAAATAATCCTGAAACTCTTTATGATTTCTGCCTGATCTGGGTTGATTCTCTTAGCCACACCGTAGAGGGAGCTTCAGTGAGCAAAACTCTGGCTAGGGAACATAAAGACTAAAAGAAATGGGTTTCTACTTCTTCCTTCCCCAATTGAAGCTTCCACCTGAGGGACCTACAATCCCTTATATATCAGTTTCCTTTTCACTTACTACCTAGACTCAACACCAGTGCCACATAGTTTTGGCTTTTTTATGCTGCTGGTTGTTATATGGCTGCATAACAAACAAAATTCAATGATATCCACTGTAAGCATATGTTGTTCAAGTGGCTGTGCATTGGCTGGGGAGCAGCATCTCAGCTGGGCTCAGCAGTGCGGTTGTGCTTCAGACTGCAAGTCTGGCTAGCTTGGCTCCTTCACTCCAGGTAAGGTCTTGTTTGCTCCACGTGTATTCATTCTGGGACCTGGGTTGAAGGGGCAGCAGTTACCCAGGAGAAGTTCCTATAGTGGTGATAGCAGAGGTACAAGGAGCAAAGTCAAGTCTACAAGTACGTTTCAAGGCCCTGCTTCTGTTTTATCTGTTAACAACTATTTGCCAGAGCAAGTTATGTGGCCAAGCTATGTGGCCAGCATCAGTTGGGGAGTGAGAAACTGTACTTGCCTCTTTGGGAAGGAATGAAAGTTACATGATAAAGGCTTAGATACAGGGAAGGGTGAATAATTGGACCCATAAAAGGTTGGGCACACTGGCTCACACCTGTAATCCTAGCACTTTGGGAGACCGAGACAGAGGCAGGAGGATCACTTGAGCTCAGGAGTTTGAGACCAGCCTGGGCAAGATAGTGAGACCCTGGTCTCTACAAAAAAAAAAAGTTTACAAATTGGCTGGATGTGGTGGCATGTGCCTATAGTCTCAGCTACTCAGGTGGCTGAGGTGGGAAGATCACTTGAGCCCGGGAGGTTGACCCTGCCGTAAGCTATGACTGCACTCCATCTTGGGTGACAGAGCCAGACCCTGTCTCAAAAAAAAAAAAAAAGCACTTAGCCTAAAAGATGAAAAACACATCCTATCCTCAGAAAGCTATACTTGGCTGGGGAGGTGAGAATGAAGGGGTATGAAAAGTACATAAAATCAACAAAAACTTCTCAGTGCAAGCACTGCACTTCAGGTTGTGCCATCTTCATAAAGCACAGAAACTTGTACTTTATAGTCCCAGTAATGTGAGAGACCAAGGTGACTAACAATTCAGGCTCTGAAGTCAGATCTGGCCTGAATCTGAACTCTGCCCTTTCCTATCTGAACAACCCTGAGCTAGTTACCCTCCCTACACTTTCTCAAAAGCTTTCTCTAAACCTCAGTTTTCTCATCTGTATAATGGAGATAATAATGGTGCATGCATTGTGGGGTATTATGAAAATGAGTGTCTTCCACATACTGAGTATGTGATAAATATTATTCACATGGTTATTATTATATATTTTGTTAATATCTAATATGGCAACAGGAAGCAGGAAGAAGACATAAAATAAATTTTATTGCTTCCAGCATAACATACTATTTAAAACACTTAAGACATCTATCCACGTACCCAGCTACTCCTGAAACAACAGAAAACTTAGGGAAATAGCATGGACTGAATGCCTAACCATGGCCCACTTGCTGTGCTATATGCCTTGTGTAGACACTCTCATTTAACATCACTTTTAGCTTTTCTTATGATCACATCCAAAACAACATGGGCCCAGAGACAACATGAAGACATAATTCCAACACAGCTTCCCTGTGCCCACTATTTAGAAGTGTTTAAATCGAGGCTATGCCGTTAAAGTGCTGTGTGCACAACCTCTTGTGCAGGTCCAAGAACATGGTTCATGATGTGGGTTGTCAAGCCAGTGACACCAGCCCTCATTGCACTATAAATCTCCTGCCTCTCTTCTAATGAGTCCTTAAGAATGACTGAGATTCCTGTCAAGGTCCACCCATGCTCATTGGACTCTTGGGGCCAATTGAATTAGTTGCTTCCTAAGATTTCTTAGAACTAAGGACTAATTTTGCTATAAAGAGAATCGGGGTCATTTGTAAGTCACTGGTGTTATATTCTTGCCACCTTAGTTGATGGAACTCTCATCAATGGGCTCTCCCCCTAGACTCCTCGACCTTGCTCCTTTCTAGGAAATCCTTTCTGTATCCAGCTTTTGCTCCCTTTCTTCTGATGCTGGATTAGTCTCGCGGGGATGCTTGAAATTACAGTCATGGTCACCTGGCACCTGCCATGGGGTTGAAGGGGTTGGTTGGATTGTGCCCATCATATGTATCTCCTCTGCCCACAGCCATCCTGAGTGAGCTCCTGCAGAGGGAGAATCGCGTGCTGCATTTCTGGACCTTGAAGAAGCGGCGGTTAGACCAGTGCCAGCAATATGTGGTGTTCGAGCGCAGCGCTAAGCAGGTTGTCCAAAGCTTTCCCTGGCTCTATCTCAGTTCTGGGGAGCATACAGAGGCCCAATACCAAGGGTTAGTCCAGAAGAGGGCCACAGCAGCAAATTGGGGATGGGAGTGGGGAATAAAGAGGAAAGAAAGCAGGGTGTCACTTGTCAGCAATTCAGCATTTACCAAGCTCTCTGTTTTGAGTTTGGTAACAGGAGATATGAGGAAATGCTAGGTCACCCACTATGCCCCTAATTCATGGATGATATTGGGCCTGGCCTAGAAGAGTCCCCGGTCTACTGGGGGAGACCCTCTCTTTGCTGGTAAGTGTTCCAAATCAGGGGAGGGCTCATTCATAAAAAACAACTCCAGAGCTACATACCAATCAAATTGTGTCAGTGTTTCCTGGGTCCATGAAGTTGTCCCAACAATAACCTTCGTTGTAATATGGCATGTCTTCTACTGACAGCTGCCTTTTGGGGGACTGGATGGGTTGTTTCCTCCCATAGGCGCTTGACTGGATCCAAGAAACAGGTGAATTTTACCTCTCAACACATACCTCCACTGGAGAGACCACAGAGGAGACTCAGGAACTGCTGAAAGAATATGGGGAATTCAGGGTGCCTGCCAAGGTAGGAAACATCCCAGACCCTTCCCCAAATCCACCCAGAACTCTCCATTCTGGCCAATTTCACATTATGGAAGCAAAGACAGCTTCTGTAAGCAAAAATACCTGGCTGCAGTGGCAAGGGGGAAAGTATGTAAATGTCCTAAAGGATTGTCTCTAGAAACCTGAATACCCAAAGAATTGCAGCTGCTGGGTAGAGCAGCTGTATGCAGGAAGTCAACTGCTATATACTGTGCTTCCAGATACTCATCTTCATGCTCCAGGTTCTGGAATCTGCTATATTCTTTCAGACCAAATCAGGGAAAAGGGTGTATTCATGTAAAAATGTTGCCTGTGCATGTGAACACTGCACATATCCACATATTCTTGCAATTTGAGTGGCTTGGGAAGTTCACCTTATTAGAAGGGCCAGTGACTATATGGGTACACAAAACAGGTGAATTTCTCCTTTTCTGAGCTATTTCCATCTGGCCTCAAACCTGCTCATGAGCTAGGCTGGGTCTCTGGGGAGCAAAATGTGCAAGGATGTACATACCAATTCATACCAAGATTGTGGGGAATGCCATAATAGAAGGAAACCTGATTTTCATCTGTTTTCACAGCCAGGATTTGATCTGAGGATACTTGGGTTTGAATGAAAATCTGATCTGTCTCAAGTTCCTCTTTGTAGTGTCCTCATCTCTCACACGGGGCTCCTTGCCACATAGGAGCCATTTTTGGCATCACTTCCACACATAGCAGACGCTCTTCCCAGGTTGAGAGATGCTCTTGTTGGGGTCAAGGTGGGAAACATCCTATCCAGAGATCCCTCTGACACTATAAGGAATGTTCCTCTGGTTTGGTGTGACAAAATTAGGCCCTTAGCCTCATTCCTGAGCTGATATTTCAGAAGTGGTTATCCACTCTATGAATCTTTTCCTATGATCTCTCAACTTTGGGGAGCATCTCCCTGCATCCTTGTGAGCTTTGGGCCTTTTTGCCTAATGCGAAAAGCTGTGAGCACAGATAAGAGACTCATTTCAGTACCAGCAAAAGCAAACAGCACAAAGAAGGTGGCAGATGCACAGACCCCTGTTCAAATCCAAATTAAAATGGCTTGTGAATTAACAAGTTTGGCTCTATCCACCCTTCTCCAAATAGGGTCGATAATGAGCCATTAACAGGATGAATAGTATGAGATCCATTGGTGTTCCTATCTGCATAGGGTGGATCACAGCAGATACCCAGAACTTCATAGGATCAAAATCTTTCCATAATCAAAGTGGAAATGTGAAGAATTATTCGGTCAATCTTATTCATCCTACCTTTGTAACCGTCTTCACATATTTCTCCTCTTTTTCATTCACATAGCTACTACCCTAAGCTGTAGTAGCTTCCTAAAGGGATTGCATGCCTTTGGCCTTTCCTTCCTTCCTTCCAATCCACCCTGCCCTTCATTGCTGTTCATCTTTAAAATGCTACTTGGTCACATAACCACCCAGATCAAGAACTTTATGATTTTCCAATGCCTTTAGGATAATGCTCCACAACTCTACAGCTGTGCCACCCTACCTCCCCGGCTTTATCTTCAATTATTATTTTATGCAGAGTTTATGCTTCAGCGGAATGGATGTATTCTCTTACCCTCTGAGAGATACATCTTATACTTTTTTGTCTATGTGCCTTTTTCATACATTTCTCTGCCTGGAATACCCTTCCCTTCCCTCTAGTTTTTGCTTTTTAAGAGGAACCCCCCCACCCTGCCCTTTCCACTCTAGAGCCTCCTCCTCTATGATCCTTCCCACATACGAGGATATGATCCAGCTCATCCCTGCACTACAGCCCTTGTCCGTATAACCCTTCACCTGGGCCGGGCACGGTGGCTCACGCCTGTAATCCCAGCACTTTGGGAGGCCAAGGTGGGTGGATCACGAGGTCAGGAGATCGAGACCATCCTGGCTAATGTGGAAACCCTGTCTCTACTAAAAATACAAAAAATTAGCTGGGTGTAGTGACAGGTGCCTGTAGTCCCAGCTACTCGGGAGGCTGAGGCAGGAGAATGGTGTGAACCCTGGAGGCAGATCTTGCAGTGAGTCGAGATCAGGCCACTGCACTGCAGCCTGGGCGACAGAGTTGGAGTGCAGTGTTTTGGACTCCGTCTCAAACAAACAAACAAACAAACAAGCCCTTCACCTGGCACAGACCATCTCTCCTCCAGTAATCTATGCAGTGTTATCTCCTATATAAGCCAACAGGATACTTAGAGACGAGAACCACACTATTCATCCTGAGTTCCCTAGGTTACCTGACTACATTTTACACATTCAAAGGGGGCTACAACCATTCAGGAACATAAAGAAAAAAGGAAGTTTGAGTAGATTCAGCCCTTCTTGTTTATATTTAATATGAATCTTCTACTTTGGCTGTCTTTGTTCTCTGTCCCTCCCGACATAACTATCGTGTTCCAAATCTCAGGGTTATTCATATTAGAATATCTACAGGATAACAAACCCAGCTGAGGAGCTTCTGATTAGAGGCAGCAGCCTCCTGCCCCACCCTAGTCCCACTTTCCAGAGGTAAACATCTTCTAATCAGCTGTCTTTGATTATAATCTTTATAACCAAGAAAATGAATTTGAAATGGAAACCAAATTGACCTTTAGCCACAAGAGAATACATATGGTGGCCCTTATGGTTGAATAGGGCAGTGGAGTACATTAAATTTAATAATATTCTGGTCCAAAGGAGCAGACCAAGTAGAAGAAACATTGGATATAGAAAGATACTTTCTATGTAAAAGCTCACAAATGTAAGAATAAAAATGAAATAAAAAGAGTTTGAATGAGGAAAAAAGGAAAACATAATTCTCATGGTGTGATATGCCTATAGACAGTCCATTAAAAGAATAGAAATGGTATTTTCCTATTATGGGTTTCAAAATGTATAAGGGGTCAAGGCACACAGTGATGGGAAAGCTTAGTCATCATGACATTTGGAAGAACTCCATTTCTTCTAAAAGCAAAACTTTTTAAAGATGATTTTGTTTTTCAGTTTTTACAAATTCCATGGTTTTTACTATATTCACAAGGTTGTGCAAACATTGCCACTGTTTAGTTCCAGAACATTTTCATTACCCTAGAAAGAAACCCTATGCCCATTAGCAGTCACTCTGCATTCCTTACTCTCCTTAACCCGTGGCAACTACTCAAAAGTCTCTATGGGTTTGCCTGTTTGGGCATTTCATATAAATGGAATCGTATAATATGAGATCTTCTGTGACTGGCTTACTTCCCCTACCCTAATGCTTTCAGGATTCATCCATGCTATTAGCATGTATCAATCCTTTTTTCCTGTTTATTGCTAAATAGCATGCCATTTCATTGATATACCACTTTTTGTTTACTATTCATCAGTTGATGGACATTTGGGTTGTTTCCAGCTTTTGGCTGTTAGGAATAATGCTGCTAGAAACCTTTATATTCAAGTTTTGGTGTGAACATATGTTTCAGTTCCCTTATGTGCATACCTGGGAGTGGAATGGCTGGGTTATATGGAGTTCTACTATGTTTAACTTTTTGAGGAACTGCTAAACTGTTTTTCAAAGTAGCCATACCATTTTATACTCTCACCAGCAATTTGTGAGGGTTCTGATTTCTCCACATCCTCACCAACACTTGTTATTGTGTCTTTTTATATAGCCATCCTAGAGGGTGTGGAGTGGTATTCATTGTGGGTTTTGATTTGCATTTGCCAATGGCTAATAATGTTAAGAAAATACTTTTTTAAGCTGGTAATTTCATCTCTGAAGATGAAGGAATCCATGAGATAAACTGGACTTAATTCATCTTGACAAAAGAAAATTAAGCAGTAATGAAAGCAACTGGAGCCTTAGCTGAACTAAATTATGTTTTCCTGAGATTCACATAGCACAGAAAGGGAACACTGGGGTTGTCAGATGGTACTTTAGACTGAGAGAGGTAGAGTCTAAACAGTTCAGATAAAAGGTAGGCATGATTCTATTTCTGAGACTCTTTTTTTTTTTAGATGGAGCTTCACTTTAGTCACCCAGGCTGGAGTACAGTGATGTGATCTCTGCTCACTGCAACCTCCACCTCCTGGGTTCAAGTGATTCTTCTGCCTCAGCATCCCAAGTAGCTGAGATTACAGGTGCTTGCCACCAGGTCTAGCTAACCTTTGTATTTTTGGTAGAGACAGGGTTTCACCATGTTGGCCAGGCTGGTCTTGAACTCCTGACCTCAGGTGATCCACCTGCCTTTGCCTCCCAAAGTGCTGGGATTACAGACGTGAACCACTGAGCCTGGTCTTTCTGAGACTCTCAAGTGGAATATAGTTCGCATGTGATGGAAAGTTTTGAAAATTTTGGTTCTTTCATGTACACTAACAACCCTCTGCTGAATGAATCCGAAGATGTATTTCAAGAAACCTATTCACCTGCACAAGGAGCTCAGTAAATTTGTGTCTACAAAAAAATTGATAAGGAATATCAATATTCCTTATTATTATCTAATTATAAGGAATATCAATAATGAAAGGCAAATATGGAAGATTATGAGATTATAAGATTACTATCAAGAAGGCAAAATCTTAAAGTCTTGTAAAATGTGCTGAAGTCAAAAGGGCTTTAAAAAAATTTATTCAGAGTGAGGCTCACTGATTAGAGGAAGATCATAACCAAAGAAAAAAAGAAAGGAAAGGAGGAAAAGAGAGAGTGGGGAGGGAAAGAGAGAGGGAGAGAGAGAAAAAAAATAGAATTACTGACCCCCTCTTTTGAACCCCTGTCTTTTCCAGCAGGTAACTAGAATTCAAAATGGAAAGGCAAAACATAAATTAGGTGACACATGAAGCCCAAGTGAGCTCTCAGGTCTAGATTTCCAGGCCCAGATGAATTATGGTACCCAAAGTTTCCCTTTTAGCCACAAGATCATGTCCATACTTCCGAACCTTTCATTCAAGAACTGCTGCAGTCTGACCCCCATTTTATTAGTTTATATAAGTTACTGTCTTTGGAGGAAAGATTTGAGTTTCAAATGGGCATAGGTTGAACGAGAAAGATACTGTATGGCCGTGTGTGGAAATAAAGAAGATAGAAGCGATGTGTCTGAACCTCCCAGAAATCCAGAAAAAGCTCAGTGACTCAGCCCCATGGGAAGAACAAGAAATGTGGCACAGTGTCACCTCTGGAGATGAAAACTGGAATGTTACCCGAGACCAAGGGTGTCTCAAGCAGCCACATCATCTGGTCATCATCTGAGAGCAGAGGACCAGAATCTGTGTAATGTTCTACCATTTCTATACCACAGCTTCCTTTTTCTTCTTCCTCTCTGCTTTCTGTGATTTCACTTCTACTCTGCAGCCATCATCCAGATCCCTGTCTGTGCAGTTTAAATCCTCAGGGAAACAACCTCAATTGACACGGCATATTTCCAGTCCCCTATTTAGACACAGCTTTTAGGCCAGGACACCTCAGAAGTCACTGGCTGACTCTTGATTGGCTGCCCTCATAAGAAAAGTTTTTACCTCTGATCTCAAAAGCTGTGACCAGGCATTTAGCAGGTCATGTGGTACCACCACAATCACCAATGTATAAGAAACCATTTCAGAATACTCCCAGTGGGGACTGTGGCCATGGTTGGTATCTTAGTGCACTTACCCAATTCATGGGCCAAATTTACCATCTACTTCCTCCCAATAAAAATCTTCAACTCCTGTTGGTTTAGCTTTACTCACCTCCAAACACAAGACTTGCTCATTCATTCATTCAGTCAACATTGATGGTATGCCTACTATTTTCTAGACACTGGAGATATACAAATGAATGAGATGTAATACTTACCTTTTAGGGTTCATGGTCTAATGAAGGAGACATATATGCTAATTACATGTGATATATGCTAAAATACAAGCATGTATGTGATACTGTGGGAACACTGGGAAGGGCATTGCCCACTTGTTTTTTGGGGAGGACAGGAGAGGAAAAAGGGCATTGCATCGAGAGTGGGGGTGAGTAAGAATCACTTGTCCCAGCTGGAAGGGCATGCGACATTCAACATGGCTGCAGTGTAGGGAATGGAGAGCAGTGGAAACAGGGCTGCTGTGAAGGTAGGTGGAGCCACATGGGGAAGGGTGTGTCTAAACTTCCCTCCACCTACTTCCTAAGGATGCATCTAAAGTCATTTTACTGTCTCTTTGCTCCTCTAGTCCCCACACATACCTAGAATACTCTTGGTCACAAACCATTTGCTTTGCTGACTCTGAATCACAGTTTTGATGCTTTAGGATATAATTTTCTCTGATAGAGCTGCCCTAGTATGGCTACTGCCACCAGCTGGCTGTAAAACCCTTTCTCCTAGGTGTAGTCACTTTACCAAGAGCAGAGAATATGTATTTCCAAGACTTTTCCATTAAAAAAAAAAAAAGGTCTCTGTTTTAAGTAAATAGAAAACTAAAGAAAACTCTTTTCAGGAAAAATAAAAAATAAAAAAAATACCCTACATGAAATAAGGTGAAAGTCCTCAGGATGCTTAGACACTGTTGATATATAAATGAATAAGATAATTAAAAAGAGGGATTCAGTAATTCTAGTTTAGATAGAATCGAGTAGATTCTATTTTGAATAGAATCTGCTAATTCTATCTTAACCAATTCCCCCCGTTATTGCTCTGCCTTTTCATGGCTGAGGAGATGTTTCTGCTATCCTCACACCCACCTCCTTTCCCTCACACCAAAGCTCTTGCCCTTTATCTTCCAATACCGGCACCAGCCTACTGTACCGAGATAGGAGAGGCTCCATGTGCTGAGTGAGCTACTGGAGAGCTGGATCCCTGGTCCTTGGTCCCTGGCCATGCGTGCAGCAGGCAGAGCACTCTCAATGCGCCTCTCTGACACCCTCTTTCTCCAGCATTTCTTGGGAGGATTGGTCTCTCATGGGAGGGGCTGTAGATGGGCCTGGAAGGAACAGGTGGGGTGAGGATAGTAGAATAAAGAAAGAAGGGCTCTGTTGTTTTTTCTACTGTTGCTCCAGTTCTGCCTCAGTTTCCCTGTTACCTAGATTGTAGCATGGTTTAAACCTTGGACCTACTTTTCTCCAGTCCAAAAGATAATTTTCCTTCTTAGAATACTATTTAAATGTTCTTTCCTTTCCCTGAGCAATTTTAGAGTTTGAAAATCCAAACTTAAGATTTAAAAAAAGGGCAGCAGTCCACTTGTTGGGTGTCTCTCTCATTCCCATGACTTACCCAGCTTAAGTGCTGCCTCTCCATGAGACCTCCGCTACCCATGCCTGTCCACCTTCATTTTCCCCTTTTAAAATTCCTATAATATTAACTCTACATTCTCCCATTTTGACATTCAATTACATAATGCCCTGAGTTATTTAACTACTCTGTGTGAAATGAAGATTTTTTTTTCCTTTCGTTTGACCCCCAAGCCCGGCCCTATAGCTCTTTACACAGTACTATGGACCAAGTAGGTATTGAACGAACTCTTGCTAAAAATGAAATTAACCCAGTAAACAGCTGAGTTCCACTTTACCTAGTCCTGTAATAGATGATGGCTTCATTAACCTCTTTCTCCTGCTGTCTAATGGAAACTAAAGACAAGATTCTGGTGGTGACAGGGACAGAGTTAACTCTTAAATCTGCTCATTGTATTTATTTAGATCCTGGCATGTGCCAACTTACATGAGGTTTAGAGCTGGTACAGTAGAGGGGGGAACCAGGAACTAAAGGGCAGAGGCAAATAGGCTCGTTTGCTTACTGCTAGTATGAAGTTGGACCAGCCCTAAGCCTTTCTCAGCCTCAGATTTTTTTCATCTGTGGTTCAAAGAGACCTGCATCACTTCCCTCCACCTACTTCCTAAGGATGCATCTGAACTCAAATGGCTTTCAGATACAGTAACACACTGTGTAAATTAGTAAAGCATATTAATATGAGATTCTTACATCAATAATAATAATGGCTAATGTTTATTGCTTACTGAGTTCTTACTGTGTTCCACTGTACTAAGCATTCTACATTTATCAACTCATTTAATACACCAACCCTCTGAAGTAGGATCAGCCCTCCATATCTACAGGTATCGCATCCATGGATTCAACCAGCTGTGAACTGAAAATGTTTTTTTCAAATGGATGGTTGTGTCTGCACTGAACATATATAGACTTTTTTGTTCTTGTCATCATTCCCTAAGCCATACAGAATAACAACTATTTACTTAGTATTTACATTGTATTAGGTATTGTAAGTAATTTAGAGATGATTTGAAGTGTTCCTGAGGATGTGGCTAAGTTATAAGCAAAAACTACACCATGTTTTATGAGGAACTTGAGTATCTGGATTTTGGTATCCATGGGGGGCCCTGGAACCAGTTTCCCCCACCCCAGCACTGAGGGATGACTGTAATATTATGATTCCCTTTTTGCAAATGAAGAAACTGAGGCACAGAGGGCTTCAATAACTTGCTTAAGATCTCCCAGTTAGTAGTAACAAAGCTGGGATACATACCCAGGTAGTCAGCTATGAGGTATCTATGGCTGCTTTAAACAGGAAGAGAGGATTTGGGATGAAGGGACAGGAGAATAAATGTAATCCAGTAACTTAAGGCCATCTTTTGGGGCAGCAAACAAAGGAGAAGGTGAAGCTTCTGATTCAGCTGGCTGATAGCTTTGTGGAAAAAGGCCACATTCATGCCACGGAGATAAGGAAATGGGTGACCACGGTGGACAAGCACTACAGAGATTTCTCCCTGAGGATGGGGAAGTACCGGTACTCCCTGGAGAAAGCCCTAGGAGTCAACACAGAGGTAGGCAGGGGTATTGCCCTTTGGGACATCCTCCCTTCTCATTTCCCTGAGCACCACTGCCCTCATCACCATGGAAGAAAAGCATGTTTCCAGAGCAGTTCTTCTGAGCTGTTGACCCCTAGAGCACCTGCCTCGTGTGGCTTTTCTGGTGGGGAGTGCTGGGTGGATATTGCTGATCCTTTAACCTCCAGTCCCCTGTGATGAGTACTCTATACATTACAAAATCAACTGGACAGTAGTGGGGCCTATTGCTACAGAACAGAGTTTTTCTCTGTATAGACTTTGAGAACGAAAAGCTTTATCTTAACTTCATAAGTACCATCTTCCACCCAATTATGTTAATCGGCAAATGATTAGAGTGCCCAGTATATATAATAGTGCTCTTTCAAGAATAAGGGGTGCAATTTGTACAAGGATTATTTGACATTTCAACAGAACAGAGGTACAATTTGCCATGAACCAGGGAAGATGAACTTTTAATCTCTTCTTTATACTAGGGGTTAGTAACCTGTGAATTAAGAGCTTAATACAGCCTGGCAATTTAATCCTAGGATGTCTAATTCTTAAATCTTCAAATAGGCTCATGATCTGAAGCAGAGCAGCCTGGAGAGTGAAGTGGCCAAACCACCTAAAGTTGAGAGAGTTAATGTCTCCCCCAGGCTTTAATCTGTGAGTTTTTATCTAGGAAGTTCCATCATATATAAATACCAAATGGTGGTTAAAATTAGTAGGGATGAGCAATGAGAAAGTTCAGTTATTGTTCTGTTATTTAGCTTTCTGTTTCCAAGGGAAATTGCTTGTTTAAATAAATATATTTGGTTTGATTATTTTCTTTTGACAAATGAAAGATGTTTTATATCTTTATGTGTTTTTGTTTCACATCTATTTTAAATGGTTAAGAATCAGTCGTAGACCAATTTATGAATGTGTTTAGATTTAATTAGGACCAAAGGCCTTGGGGAAATAGACACATAATTATCAAATGTGTTTATTGTTTTTTCTTACTTTGGATATTTACCCTAAACATTTGACCTGAACATTTTATTTCTCTCTTATTTGAAAACACAATAATGATCCCATGAAGAACAGTGCTTCTGGGTATGAGTCTGTAAGATCCCTCATGTTTTTATCCTTCTCCATTATATCCTTTTTTCCCCCTTTTACCACCTCCCTCAACTCGATTGAGTTGCTTTCCCAAAGCATCACAAGGTGACCTTTGTGATCCCTCCATGTGCAGGATAATAAGGACCTGGAGCTGGATATTATCCCAGCAAGCCTTTCGGATCGGGAGGTCAAGCTGCGGGACGCCAACCACGAAGTCAATGAAGAGAAGCGGAAGTCAGCCCGGAAGAAAGAGTACGTGTTGGCTTCCGCCGCGCTAGCTGGCTCGCCATGACTGTGGTGGGCTTTCACCGCCACTTGTCCCTTTGGATAGCTTAATATGTCCTCGTGGCCACCTACAGGGATTGGGATGGACAGACATAACGTTTGCATTGAGAATATGAGTTCCCTCTGAAGGCTTTGAAGTCTCTCCCGTCTGTCCTTCACCTGAATTATCTTCATTTATTAGCAACTTCCTAGACAAAACCTTCCTCATAGATCATCACATTGTACTTCATAATGTCAAAACTCAACATGGAACAAATCAAATATTTTTTTCATCTCCTCCAAATTTTATTCTCCTTTCTGATTTTCTTTTTTTAACATTTTTAATTTTTTTTAATTTTTTGGGACAGAGTCTCCCAGTGTCACCCAGGCTGGAATGCAGTGGCATGATCTCAGCTCACTGCAATCTCCACCTCCTGGGTTCAAGCAATTCTCCTGCCTCAGCCTCCCAAGTAGCTGGGATTACAGGTGTGCACCACCATGCCTAGCTAATTTTTGTATTTTGAATAGAAACAGGGTTTCACCATGTTGGCCAGGCTGGTCTCAGACTCCTGACCTCAAGTGATCTGCCCACCTCAGCCACCCAAAGTGCTGGGATTATAGGCATGAGCCACCGTGCCCAGCCTCTCTCTTCTGATTTTCTAATTGCCATCAGTAGTGTCACTAATCTTCTAGTTTTTTCTAGATTATTTGCAAAAACTTCCCACAGTTTTCCTGCTGCTGGTCCCTGCCCAATTCACCTGCACAGCGATGCCAGGTTTACCTTTCTGGAATACATTTTATTATTGCTAATACCAATACTCTCCTGCCACCAGTACCTACACTTTTTATGTCCTAAACATTACATAAAGTGCCTTTACACACATTTTCTCTTTGTATCTTTCTATCAGTTCTCTCAGGCAGCTAAGATTACTCCCATTTTACATATAATAAGACCTAGAAAAGTCAAGTAACTTTCCCCAAACCACACAGATGGTGAGCAATGAAGCCAGAATTTAATCTAGCTTTGACTCTTCAACATTCTTTGATTTCTTTCCATTATGTCTGTCACCAGCTTCAAATTGTAAATGGTTTGCTACAACCCCCAGAATAATGATAAAAATCCTCAAGGTACTATCCTTTGGTCTCATCTAAGTCAATTTTACTTCAAAATACTTTCTAGTTCAGATCACACCCTTCAGTCAGATCATTTTCACTGACTCCTCTCAGGTCTAAGAATAAATTGTATATAATTGAGAATGCTCTGCTAGCCGGGCGCAGTGGCTCACATCTGTAATCCTACCACTTTGGGAGGCCGAGGCAGTCGGATCACCTGAGGTCAGGAGTTTGAGACCGGCCTGGCCAACATGGTGAAACCCCGTCTCTACTAAAAATACAAAAATTAGCCGGACGTGGTAGCACACGCCTGTAATCCCAGCTACTTGGGAGGCTGAGGCAGGAGAATTGCTTGAGCCTGGGAGGCAGAGATTGCGCCACTGCACTCCAGCCTGGCGGACAGAGCAAAACTATGTCTCAAAAAAAAAAAAAAAAAGAGATAGAGAGAGAGAGAGAGAATGCTCTCCTTTCTCTTTGTTATTTTCCCTTTCATTTCCCTTCCTTTTTTTCCTGTTTGGTTTTATTTTGCTCTCTGTAAGTCTTATTGATTCTTTAAAATCCAGCTCATATCCTATGCCTCTATAAATCCTTTATCTACAACCCCCACTGTCATTGGCCCATCCGTTTATGAACTCCTTTACTTCTTTTCTGTACCAATTCCCATTTTTCTTATTCAACCAATTCCTAAGCTAGATTGTATGCTCCGTGACAATAAGAAGTATTTTATACTCTCTTGTATGAATCAAGGGACTAGAGAATAATGAAGATAATGTAATTATTGATCAAGAAAAGCTTATAGTCAGGCAGGGCACAGTGGCTCATGCCTGTAACTTTGGGAGGCTGAGGTGGGCAGATCACCTGAAGCCAGGAGTTCGACACCAGCCTGGCCAACATGGCAGAAACCTGTCTTTGCTAAAAAAAAAAAAAAAAAAAAAAAAAGTAATACAAAACTTAACCAGGCATGGTGGTGTGCACCTGTAATCCCAGGTACTTAGGAGGCTGAGACATGAGAATCCCTTGAACCCAGGAGGCAGAGGTTGCCACAAGCCAAAATTGCTCCATTGCACTCCAGCCTGGGTGACAGAGCAAGACTCCATCTCAAAATAAAAAAGGAAGGAAAAGAAAATCTTATGGAACATAATTGGATATAGAAATTAAAACCTTGAGGGAAGGGCAGGACATTATTTAAAATCGCAAAACAAATAAGGACTGTAACGTCGATTTCTTTACTTGAAGTTCAGGGATACACCATTGGGCCAGAAGAAAATAAGGCATGCTTTAGGAGGCATTCCAGTATCAGATGGTCCCTGCCCTGACTTGATCTAGGTATTCAGATTTCAAAAGGAAGAAAAAGATGCTTGGAAATTGGTCCAGTGAGTGACCCGTAGATGTTAGAATGTAAAGCTGCCACCTAAGTTTACTCCTAGGTCAGCAATAGCCCATGAGGAGATGAGGCAGAGGAAAATAGGCAAGAAGAGAGTAGAGGTTGCTGAGATTCCAACATTTTGGAAGAATCTGAAGTAGCTTAGGTTTTCATAAATTGAATTCTGTTTTCTCAGAATAAGAATGAATAGGGACCAGAATTCATTTAGCAAGCTGGAACCAACTTATCACTAGATTCCTGCTTTGCTCCCTAAGTATCTCAGCACCACTTTCAGAAACGTCCTGACTCCAGGTAGGCAAAACACATTTTTCTTCTTTGGTTGTTTGGTAGGGAGTTGTCTACCAACATTTCACTCTAATCAAGAATTACAGGGCATTGGACAGGGTAAGCAATGAACCGTGCCCATCTCATAAACCATTTCTTGACACTAATTCCTTTATGCTGGGGTTACAAAGTAACACATATCCAGAGATTTCTGGAGGAGTTTATGAAGAATATTTTGACACTCTGTTTGGGAATTACTAGAAAAAAAATAGTATGTCCTAAAATAAGAAGCCCTATGTAGTTTATTTTATCAAGATGACGTAGGACCACAGGTTCCTTGGAGCTGAAGAAACTAAAGCTGCTCTATGAAGTCAGAGCTTGTTCATATGGGGAGTGGATTTGTTTGTTAGGACTGCTGTAACCAAGTACCACAAGTTGGGTTGTTTGAAGAGCAGAATTGTATTGTCTCACGGCTCTGGGGGCTAGAAGCCTAAAATCAAGGTGTCAGCAGGGTTGATTCCTTCTGAGGGCAGTGGGGGGAGGGTCTGTTCCAGGCCTCTCTCCTTGATAGCTTGTAGATGGCTGTTTCCGTGCTCATGTGACATAATCCCAGAATATATGCCTGTGTGAAAAATTCCTCATTTTATAAGGACATCAGTCATTAGATCCAGGGGCCACTCTACTCCACTACTACAGTGATACTGTTTCCAAATAAGACCAAAATCTGAGGTATTGGAGGTTAAGGCTTCAGCATATGAATTTCAGGGGGGTCATAATTCAGCCCATATCTGGGAGGGGGATGAGGGGACTACACCTGGCCAGATCTTCCTCCTTGGTTCCTTCTGTGACAAAAAATAGGCAGAAGAGATTAAAGGATGGGTGGAAAATAAAACAAAATGGGGTGGTGATAGCAGAGCTAAATTGTGAAGAAAGACAGGTAAAACTGCAGGAAGCAGATGGGAACAAAAGAACAATTCTAGAAAACCTAAGGCAGTAAAATCAAAGGCAAGTTTTCAAAGCCTGTCAGTTTATTTTCCTTCTGATCTCCCTTCTGTCCTAATTTCATAGCAATCTACAGCTCATTTAATCATGGAATGTTTCCTGAGCACCTACCATGCACTCGGCATGTTGCTTACGTGATCTTGTTTAATACTTGCAGCAATTCTGTGTGATCAGCTATTTTATAAGTAAGGAGACGAGACCTGGAGAGGCAAGTCCTACCTCTGGTTGTAATTCAGTTCCTATCTGTCTGACTCCAAAGCTTATGCACTTTTTACTCTACCAATAGAGTTAAAATCAAAGAACAGAAAAATATAGAATATACCACAACGAGGCCATGTATCATAAGTTTAACAATTGCCTAAGCACGTTGTATTATTTAGAGGCCCAGGGAGGAGGAGAACCCTCTCTTTAAAGATACATAACACACACTTCTCTTTGTGGGGGACTGAGAAGCAGTCATTTATTACTGATTTGTACTGTGCTTATGGTTGCATGTTCAGTTTTCTATACATCCGTTGATGCTGTAAACAAGTCCCATTGGAAATGTATTGAACAAATAGCTAAAAGGATAATCTAGATCAGAGGTCAGCAAACATAGACCAAATCTGACCTGCCAACTATTTGATATAGTCTATGAACTAAAAATTACCTTTTATAGTTTTAAATAGTTGGAAGAATTATCAAAAGAAGAAGAATGTTTTATAACGTGTGAAAATTAGATAAAATTCAACTTTTAGTGTCCATAAATGGTTTTATTGGAACACAGCCACACTTACTTTTTTTTTTTTTTAACACATTGTCTATGGCTCCTTTCACATGACAACAGCAAGGTTGAGTGGTTGTGACAGAGACCGAATTGTCCACAGAGATTTATTATCTGACTCTTTATAGAAAAATTGCTAACCCCTGATCTCGGTGTATTGGATATCTTTTCTGGACTTTGAAACCTGGTTTGTTATGGTACCAAGAACTGCTTTGGTATACATCTACAAACTCTACTGAACAGAAATCATTCTGGGAGCTGTAAGCGAAATGTGGAAAACTGAGATTCAAGCTATCTAGTTGGTGAGACAGAATATATGAACAGTCCTGCCTGCCTGTACTCACATGAATATCACCACAGAATCACAAGTATTAGTAGTAGGACTGGGGTGGAAAAGAGAAAGAATATGGACCTAGCTGAGCACAAACCTGCTAAAGGGATGCAGGGCCAATGGTCAGGAAGGATCACAAGTATCATAGGAAGATACCTGTAGGAAAGGGAAGGAATTTTGAAGAAAGGAAAAGACCTGTTGATGAAGTAGAAAAATAGGACATTTAAGAATGTCATACATGCCGGGGTGGGGAAATGAAGTTTGAAGGAGGAGAGACATTATATCTATAACCAACTAAAAGCCCATTTGTTTCCTTCTAGATTTATTATGGCTGAACTACTCCAGACAGAGAAGGCTTATGTAAGGGATTTACATGAGTGCTTAGAGGTGAGTCTTCCAGTAGTCCATTCACAGCTATATCGGAAAAATGACATCCTTGCCAGCATCAAGTCCTCAATTGGAATTTGGTGCTGTTGGTCTTCTCCCAGAGAGTAATGAATTAAAAAGCCAGCCAGAGGAAATCTTTCTCCTAAAGTCAACAATAATTGCAGAGAGTTTAAAGTACTTTTGAAAAGAAAGTTTAAACTTTTCTCAGACTGGAGCTAGACCCAGGAAAAAGAAGTGTATAAGGCACTTCAGTTCAAAATAAAACCATGACACAGTCAGTGAACTTAAATTGGGTCTGAAAATCTGCATCCTGACCCCCCATACTCAAATTTACACACATTTCATAAATAACAAGAGACTGTGGAGTTTGTGTTCTTGCTAAAGTTCAGGATAATGAAATATTCAGGTTTTATTTATTTCTCTTATGTTTACTTAACACATCACTTTTTTTGCTAAAGTTCAGGATAATGAAATATTCAGGTTTTATTTATTTCTCTTATGTTTACTTAACACATCACTTTTTAAACTCTACATGCATTTACAGTTTGAGTCTTGCCCCACAAGTTTGAGTGCCTGTTTATTTTGTCTGTATTTTATATGGCATGCCAGGCTTGCCAGCGATGAAACTGTTACTGTCTTACAGACCTACCTGTGGGAAATGACCAGTGGTGTGGAGGAGATCCCCCCTGGGATCCTCAATAAAGAGCATATCATCTTTGGCAACATCCAAGAGATCTACGATTTCCATAACAAGTAGGTTTGTGGAGAGTCTTAGAGGTGCACACTTAGGCCGTAAAAACTGGACAACAGGGTTCCCAAGAAGTGGATCAAAGGCAATTGGTGAATCTTATCTGGTCAGTTTTCTAAGGCAGTTGCTGTCAGACTTCTTTCTTACTCACTCCCCTTTCTCTGTAATTGTCGAAAAGTCCTAGTGGAGACTGAAGTCACGTATTCAGCTGTGCTCCTCCCCATCTCTCCTCAACATTCTCATTTATTGAGCCAGAATGAATACCAGGCTTTGAAGAAATAAAAGTAGCTTCTCCTCATTAAATCTTGTGGGAAATCCTGACATTAGAATTCATCTGCAGCTAACCATTCCACCTTGTGGTCTTTGGGTTTTGAATTCCATTGAAGTTTTCTGTCAATCTAAATATTTCCTCCATCCTCATTTTATCTCACATTTCTAGTTTAGAGGGAAGGACATCAACTGATACTCTGTTTTGTTGGAATAAGTAGAATCGTAGGGCCCTGAAATTTCACAAGTCATTGTTTCCAACTTGATTGAAGAATCTTTCCCACAGCATACAAAACAATATGCTCCATGGTTAACAGAGGATCAGCAAAAAAATTGGCATGATTAGTTACACAACCAACCAGTAGAAATAACTGTGTTTCCAAAATACAGATAGAGAGAATCTCAAGGCACAAAGAGGAACATTGGGATAAAGTCTTAGAGCTCTCAGGACCCTGCTGCAGAGCAGTGCTACGTCAGGCTAGCCGAGGCATTTACTGAGTTGTGTAGGCTTGCTGGAGATAGAGGGGCCATGTGTACAGGTGTAGCAGCCACCCTGAGGCAAGACTCCAGAACAGCACTGTCCCATGGAGCCTTCTGCAATGATGGAAATGTTCTATATCTGCAGTGTCCAATATGCAGATATGGTGGCTAATGAACACATGAAATGTGGCTAGTGCTACTAAGGAACTGAATTTTCAATTTTATTTAATTTTAATAGATTTAGATTTAAATAGACCACAAGTAGCAAGTGGCTGCCATATTCGATGTCTCAGCTCCAGAATAGCCCTGTGCTAAGAATAACCAAGAGGCAAGCAAGATTGGGTGTAAAATGATCCTGGGCTGTAATAGGTCCAGATAAGGGGGGGAGATCACTCCTCTCTCATCACCTCCTGGTTATTAATTCCTGGTATGTCATCAGATGGGATCAGTTTAAAGGAACATAATGTGTGTAGCTCCCATGACATGCAAACCTTGTCAGATTATTAAAGCAATAAGCTCTAGGGAGAAAAATAACCGTTTGACTTTCTGGAATATGTGATAAAAGTTCCCAGTCTTTTGTTTTTTAATCATAAATTTTAACACTATCCATTAGGTTTGTCTGGAAATTTCCAGATATAGGAATATCATGTCCTCATGCTTATCATTGATAAGATCCCAATAAAACTATTTGACCATTGATCCCAAATTCCATCATCTGAGCCCAGCTCAGTATCATCCCATCTCCCTCAGGATATCTGAGAAGACATTGGACTGGCAAACGGTAAGTCATGTTACCTTACTTTTCTGACTTATGGTCTCTGGGATTTAGTTAACAAGTCTCACTTTCCCCATGTTCTTAGCAAATTGACTAACTATGGAAGCCTAGAGATCACAGCACGCACTTCCTGGGAGCCCTACATTTGCCAATCATTTGATAAGGGGAATGAATATACATTTCCAAATTGACCACGTGTAACAAAATAGCTAACATAATCATGCCTCTCATTCTATCATGATATCACTGCTAAGCCATGGTAAACAGTTTTGTAGTTTTCTAAATAGCTGAAAATCTACCTACCAGTTACAATACATAGTTCCAAGAAATCCTTTTAAAAAATCAAATTAAACCATAGAGAATCTCACATGCTATAAATTGAGGAAGAAATCCAACTATCAAGAAAACAGCTACCCAGCACATATTATCGAGTTAGAACATTACGAAGAAAGAAAAAGAAAATAACAACTAGCCGCTCAACAACCAGAAGAGATGTCACAAAAATTAAGTTCTTGTCTTTTCCTAGAAGCATCTTTCTATCCTCCCTAACAACCACTTTACCTCTTGATCATTTTGTTTGTAAGCCCACAGCAATTTAGAAACAGCAAATAAGAATCAAGAACGTGAGTGAGTAGTGGGATACCAGCAGCTGTCTAAAGAAGACAAACTGCAAAAACAATAGGCAATAGACGCCCCCCCCCCAAAAAAAAAAAAAAACTCATGATGGTCAAGGGCTACTCAGCATTGGTGCAAACCATTCTATATCCCACTATAGAGCCCAATACAGTCACTGTGTTACAGCATAGCATACTTAGCATTAGTGGTAACCCTGAGTCATGAATATGTTCTGCACTAAAGGCAAATAACCGTAGTGCATTTAGAAAGCTATTGACCAAAAATAAATTAATGGTTTAAATTATCCATAATTTAAGGAAACATCTAAGAAAATCAAGCTTCATATTAATTTCCTACAGGATCTGTGGGCTGTCTTTACTGTACTCATAATATATGCTTTCTACTTGTGTCATACAAATTTTGATTAATGAGGAAAACATAACACCTCTAAAATCTCTAATAAATAAGAGATAAAATGGCAGTTAGCCAACTTAGAAAATGCGGGAATTGTAAACTCTAAAGGACAGCTTAGAGGGGAGAACATCTTTCACTGCGTAATCAGGTACCTGGCACATAAGTAAACATTGAATAAATATTTGTTTGGTAGGTGAATGCATGGATGAACAAATTAAAAATAAAATTAATATTTGCAGACTTGTGGCTAATACCATTCAAGTCATAATTTAATCTTTTGTTTGTAAAAGTCTCAAGACAGAGCAAACCATTAGGTATGAATTTTTACCCCATCACTCCAAGCACCATCTGGAAGAGCAAAATAACTTAATTTCTACATGAAGGAGTTTCTTGGAAGCTTCTTACTGGGTGGACCATACAGTTGTCCTAATACTTATTTATCCTTCAGAAATACTTCTCTGAAGTTGTCACTTCTCAATATGAAAAAAACTCAAAGGGTGCTTTTTAACCCCAATTGTTTGTATTATCCCAAAGTTGCAATTAAGCACTGTCTAACAGAAACATGCACCTCTCATTTCTAGTGCATAGCTCAGGTTATCTGCCTGTAATTCGGAAAAAGCCTATGGAAGGGAGAGCAGGAGGAAAGGATATTGGGAGATTGAGAGATTGAGAGAGAAAGGGATTGAGATTGACACGACCTTGCTAACTTAATTAGCTAAGTCACTAGAAAATTAGCACCTAGACCAAGGGTTATGTGGTGAATACATATCTTAGCTAGATAGTATTGATCTGTCTAAATGGTGTCACTTTGAAAAATTGCAACCGAATTAGTTCTCTCTCTTGCTGTGTGTGTGTGTGTGTGTGTGTGTGTGTGAGTGATCTGTCTCAAGGACCTTTGTCTTTATAGGTATTGAGTGGGGAAATTCCCCAGCACCAAAACTTCTTTAAAGAACAATTTAATATGTAGAATTTAATACCTGCAAACAGTGGCTTTAACACAAACTAGAGATTGAAGTAGAATGATGCTTCGTTTTGCCCTCCACTCTCCCCATTTTGCACTACATCTCTTTCCTACAGAAATAACTATACAGATCATGAAATTTACTTATCTACACAAGACTTAGACCTATTTTGATTGCATTTTGTTAGCATTTCTGGAGCACTCAGACAGGAGAATATATTCCATTAGTAGATCCCCAGACAGTAATGATTTTGTTAATGCAGTCTTCCCATTTTGCCTAGCATACAACTTGTAATTCAAGAAAATAATTTGTTTTCAGCTTGCTGATTATTAGATTTCCAACTTTGGTGTGGACAGCTTTTTCTTTAAAATGCTCATCACCTTCTGTTAAATCTGAACTTCTTCCTTTTCAGTTTTTTGGAGATAGGGTCATATGTGAGTCTCAGCAATAACATTTTAATAAAATCTCTACTCCCAGGGCTCAGAGGGTCCTCTCAACCATCAAGTGCAACCCTCTCCATGTACAGACAAAGAGACAGGCCCAGAGGAGCCGTGTGTGCCCCTCCCCTTTCCTTAAAGGTCAGGTGTTAGATTCCAGGGCTTGGTCTCCCATTTCAGCACTCCCTCCCCTTCTCTCACTCCCTAGACCACCATTGGTGGCTGTCACATCTGGCTGGTTTAATTCATAGTTAACCAGCTTCCATGTGGATCTTAGAATTTGATGAATATTTCTACCCATTTCTCCCAGAGCTATGTCATTCTTGTGCCACACCCATACAACAATTACCTGAAATAAATCAGTTTTCAGCAAGGTCTAGATTTTCAAATCAGGGACCAACCACCAAGGTTGGATGTCCCTTCTGCACATTCCCTCCCTCTAGGCTTGGCTGGAAGCTATTAGATTTGGCCTTGGCCACCAGCCACTGCCCTTCCAGCCTGGTGTTCCCTTCCCTGCAGGAGCAGGACCAGAGATGTGTGAGGTTGAGCTGGGAGCACTGGCCAGGCCAGGGTCAGCCAGGAGCAGTGAGGGGTGAGCAGCAGGGGTAAAATCGAGGCTGGGGAATTTAGGGAGGGGCACCTCAATGAGCAAGTGAACCACAGCCACATTTTGTTCATCTTCCCAGAGTTCCTCCTTTGGGCCAAAGGTGTGCTAGACTGAAGATGAAGCTGGCACTCTGATCAAACCCAGCATCTGCCCTCTGAGTTCTGAGAATGACATACCTGTCTGTGATAAGGGTGGAGGTGGGCACAAGTGGAGCACAAAGAAAATAGCCTCAGTTGGAGAGTAGGAAAGGCCTCATGGAGAAGGGGGCATTTGAGATATAATTTAAGAAAGGGGTGAGATTTTTACAGGCAGGGATGGCTTCCTTGATGATGGAATAAAGTTTGAACAACAGCCCTGCAAGGGCGAAAAGTGGTGAAGTCTAGCAGGGAGGTTGAGAGGCAATAGGGGGTTTGGGAGTGGGGCACCATCCTGGGTCATGGAAAGCAGAGAGAGGTCCCACTGTCACACTCTCAGGTAGGCTGGGTCTTATCACAGCCATGTCTGTAAGACTGAGGGAAGAGAAAGGAGAGGTGGTGGGCAGGGATAGTGCAAGTCAGAAATGTGGGGAGAGAAAAAAGGAAAGTAGGAGAGAGAGCTAGGTGGATAGAGCATAAGTGAGAAAACTGTAAAGTGGGCAGATAATAAGGAGAAAGGAAGAGATAGAGAAGGAGGGAAGCAGGAGAGCAGGAGGGAGACAATGACAGGGGGAGGGTGGATAGGTAGGTGGGGTGGGTAGTCAGGCAGGTAGGTTGGTAGGTAGACCCATCTAGGGAAAGAGGCTCTAGGGGAAGGGGAGGGGATGAGGAGAAGGAGAGCAAGGGAAAGAGATGGATAAAGACCTAGACCTTCCCAGAGCTACCATCCTGTTGCAGAAGAATGAGCAAGGTGGTGTTTTTCAAACCATTTTTTATCATGAACCAAAGAAAAATACTGTACATTATGCCCTGATATACACATGCATATATGCTATATATAATGGGGAAGTTAAATTTTGAAAAACAACACCTGCATTATGTGTGATGCACTGTGGTATTTTGTGTTAGGTTCTATTTCTTCCTCCTCTTTTTTAAAATTCTCGTTGCCACCCGTAAATTGATTTTACAACCCCTTGAAACACGAGGGGTTTGATCTATGGCTGCACGGTGAGGCGCTAGCTCCACCGCGAGGCGCTAGCTCCACCAGGTGGTGAGAGAAGGGATGTGCCGTTCAGGCCACCGGGGAAAGGCCACCCTGCCAGGCTGCTGCTACTTTTCCTCCCTCTTTGCCCCTCCTACCTCTTCTCAACACACACACCCTTACTTAAAATGTGCATGTTCTATGCTTTCTAAGCTTCTTCCCCCACTCCAAATGCCTTTGATGTTAGTGGTCTCTCATTTATAGAAAATCATAGAATTATCAAATATAAAAGCCCGAAAGAAATCTTTAAAGATAATCTAGTTGTCCCTTGCTCTATAGAAACTGAAACTTACAAAGGTTTATGATCTGCCCAAACCGAAATTAGTGACAGAGCCAAAGAATCCAGCTGTCGTTTTCTTAATAGTCAAATGTTAAGGAAAGAGGAAGGGGAAGACCTGTTGTGCTTTTTCTTTGGTCCCCAAACGCACACTTGAAGAGGAGAACCCATCAGAGGAGCCCTGTACAATTGTAGCTGTGGTCTTGTTACTGTTGTTTGTGTTTTCAGTAAGCCGTCAACATTGGGGCTGCTTATAGACACTGGGGAATTCCCAAAGCAAGACAAAGTCTAAACACTTCGTTTGGATGTGTCAAAGCAATGTTGGTTTTAGTTTTACACACTAACTTCTTAGCATCCATGCCTGGTTGCTAAACACCACCTTAATGGAGATGAGTAACATTAAGCATAAGATTAATCTTTTGTATTTTTTGTTAACATTAAACTTGGTATATATGTATGCAAATAACTTTATTCATCTGATCACACAGATTAGACAAAGTAAGAAGATACTGGCAAAAATGTATTCAACAGGTAGCCATGCAGCAAGGTAAATTTTGCTGCTTGTGGTTGGAGGCTGAGAGTGTGATGTGCTGAATGGGAGTCCAGCCCTGCAGACCATTCCTCTTCATCCCTAACCTGGGCTAAAGCGTCAAGTGTGAAATGAAGGGACAGAGCCAGGTGCTTTTCCTGGCTCAGCCTCGGTGATCAAACTGTGCTGGAACTGTTACATGAAAAATCCAGCACCTTTCCCTGAGTGTACTTGACCTTCCATTAGTTTAATACCTGCTCCAATATGCTAACCAGCTATCTTAGCCCCTATGGTCTAGAGCCTCTTATGTTCTAGGCTCTGAATCTGCCTGGTCATTAATGGATTCTTTAGAAATAATCTCTAGCTCTACTTGCATGAAAGCAGTTACCCAGCCTTGCTTTGAAAAGAAGGCAATATCCTGGACTTCCTACAAATACATGAACCTCACATCTTTCTCCCCACCTCATTTCCGACTTAATGTTTAAATGTATGCTCCACTTTGTTCCTCTTTTTCCCCATTGCCACAACAGGCCCCTTCCCCTTATCACCACCTCTGGCATTCCAACAAGCAAAGGTACATTGACATACAAGGTCATCAAATAGGTATTTCCATTTAGATGCAGACTGCACCCTTGATGTAAAGTCTGTTTGCTGACAAGATTGTGAGCCCCTCAATGAAGGATACACGTCCCCAGAAGCAGTGAGACTATAGAACAAATTCACCTTCCGAGAGAATAACAAAACCAGTCTAGCACCTTTGAAATAGTGGTATTTGTATCATACTTAATGACAAAACTCAGAAAGCTTTCTGTTAATAAATGCCAGCAGTTTCATTTCCCAGGATTGTGTACAAAGCCAAAGGGAAGCATTTTCCTCACAAAGTAACTGCATAATATATTATATTGTAATAATTTAAGAGAGTAATGGCATTGCCTTGATCTTGACATTTCTTTAAAAGTTTTATTCCTTTCTGAAAGAACCCCAGACATTCACACAAACGACTTGCTTTGCTCATTCTTTCACAATTTATTACATGTAATTATTGGAGTGGTGAGGGCCAAATTGTTGCTATAGAACAGCTAAGGTGAAATGTTCCATCATTTGTGAAGAGAGTTGTGAGCTGTTTTGCTTTCATTTAAATTCATCATGTCTATTTGAAGTAAGTAGAATGATATTGATCAGACTTACATAATCTGTCATCTTCATAAGCTTCAAATTAAGAAGCAAAACAGAGTTTAATATTGCCACTTACTTTCAACAATTACATTGAGATGGTAATGAATATCTTATTCAAACTTATCAATTGATGCACCTGGCACAAGCTGAATAGGTTTTTAAAAAAAAAAAAATTGTAGCTTTCTCCCCCTAAATTAAATCCTATAGAACCGATGTAGGATTTGCCATCTGGAAGCATGCTGGAATCTAGGACAGTTGCCTTTAAATGCTGATCTATGGACTGGATGTGTGGACATTACCCAGGAAGCATTTCTAAACAATGCATTTACTCAGATAGTAACCCCAGAAGGTGATGCACAACCAGGTGTGGGGACCACTAACTAGAGTTTTACAAGAGTGTTCCTTGAGACAAAGTCTGATACTCGCCCCAAAAGTGTTGCACCCACAAGGAAGTTTGAGAAGCACTGCATACTGTATTTACTTGAGAGGTTTATAGTGTAACTCAACATATTATAGGATTTTGGAAGTTCTTCAGCAAAGAAACCAGCTTAGCCCAACATTTCCTGAACAAGGTGACCTTGGAATCTAATGTTGCTTAATAACCAATCAAGATTTTCCCAGGATATGGTTTAGGAGAAAATAACCTGCTGCAGAGTTTTCAGCGAGGGCTTGGTAGGGAGTTCCCCCTAGATGTAAGTCTCCAGGAGTGGGGAAGAGTGTCAGGTATATGTGTTTATCAAAGAGTATGAGTTTATTAAGATTGAGAAGCACTGATCATGAAGAACTACTGTTTATTTAGTGTCTACTGCGTACCATGCACTGGGTTGGGTTCTTTTACCTGTGGATTAAATCCTTACAAGCACCCCCACAAAGTTGTTATTTTATTATTATTTTTTGAGACGGAGTTGCCAGGCTGGAGTGCAATGGCGTGATCTCGGCTCACTGCAACCCTCCGCCTCCCGGGTTCAAGCGATTCTCCTGCTTTAGCCTCCTGAGTAGCTGGGATTACAGGCGCCCACTACCACATCTGGCTAATTTTTTGTGTTTTTAATAGAGACGGGGTTTCATCATGTTGGCTAGGCTGGTCTCAAACTCCTGACCTCAGGTGATCTGCCTGCCTCAGCAAAGTTGTGATTTCAAGATGAGGGGGATGAAGCTTTGGAAGACCCTTTCACAACTGTGACCAAGTGTGAACGCTGATTCTTTAACTTGTGCTCAGTTGTGGGAAGGGAAGAAAGTGAGACCTGGGGATAGGTAGATGGGTGAGCTAGTGGTAACTGCTGTTAAAACCTTCATTATACAGAAAGGCATTCCTCATGAAAATTATATGCTGTGCATTTAATTCTGGTTATAGTATTTTTGTTTCCTGAGTATTTTCAAATTGTGCATCTTCCCATAGGTGTTTGGTAGCTGCTATCACAAAAGTCAGGGTATTGCTCTATTTAAATTAATAAGATTTTAAATAAAACTGCTAGCACTGTCTTTCTTTCTATCAATGATCAATTCTTTAGACGTAATTATCATTGTTTACTTCAAATTAAAGTGACCAGACCAACTGTCCTTGGGTCATAAGTCAAGTAATGGCTCTCCCTGAGTCATCATGGGTACACTTGCCACTTCTGAAACAATAAAACAATTTTATATCGTGTGTGAAATGTCCTGATCCAGGCTGTTTTACCATTTCTTTGACTATTCTTAAGGGAGAACGGCCCAGGCTGGGCACAGTGGCTCATGCCTGTAATCCCAGCACTTTGGGAGGCCAAGGCAAGAGGATTGCTTGAGCACAGGAGTTTGAGACCAGCCTGGGCAACATGGCAAGACCTCATCTCTATTATTTTAAAAAAATTGTTTTTAATTTTAAATTGAAATGTGTTTGTGTGTGTATATTTGTGTGTGTGTGCATATCTATGTGTGTGTGTGTGTCTGTGTGTGTACCTGTGTGTGTGCATATATATGATGATGAGGCAGATTGATTCTTTTCTCAACAAAAAAGTATATTTCCCTTTGGATCTTAACCTAAGTTTGATCCTCAATTATAACATTATATAGTGCTTTTTAAAATTTGCACTTTAATGGTCATATTAAGTACATATTAGTTTAAATGTGTCACTTGTAGTTCTTTAAAAGGTAGCAACAAATATGATACTTTTTGACTTTGAGCACTACATATTTGCATTTCTGAAGCCCAAATATCATTATAATTACTCTATGATTCAGGTCAGAATACTCTAAAATCACATATGTAAGGACAAACTGGTTACTGCTAGGAGTCCCCCAGATTTTTTTAAATGGCTCTTTTCTTATTACTAAAGCAATGCTCATTTATTGTAGAAAAAATTAAATTACAGATGGACAAAGAAGTCATCTATTATCCCGTCAACTATTGTTAGCATTTTGGCTTTCCATATAGGACTTGCCAAACATTTTTAATTGCACATATTTATTTTTAAACTCCAAACAATGTCATTCTGTGTCACTGAAGGAAGAACGCACAACACATATATGAAATCCATAACCACTTGTAATTAATTATACTGCCAAAATGTGTGGACAATAGAAGCTAGGTAAAGTTAGTCAAATAACATTTTGCCCCTCTATGGTACAGGTAAGTAGTAGAGTAATGCAGAACCACTTTGTATCATTTATCTTTTAATTTAATTTTTGAAGGTAATGCATTCTCACAGTTTTAAAATCAAAATTAGATAGAAAAGTAAACATTGAGAAGTGTTGTCCGCCACTGTCTTCTATTCTGTTCCTTTACCTTCTTCCCTGTGGTGAAGTCTTTTCTTAGTTTCTTGAGTTGGAAATAAGAACACGTAATTCCTACTGAGACAAAAAGTTGCATTTTCTACATATTCTTCTGTACCTTTTTCTACTTAGTTTCTCCCAGAGTTCTTCTGTATGAAAACATAGAGAGCTGTGTCTTTTTTTCATAGCTGCATAGTGTATAGTTCTGTGGATGTACCATAGTTTAAATACCTTGTTCTTTACAGACGATCTTTTGCTTGTGTAAACAGTGTCACAGTTAATACTCATGTATATAAATCATCTTATATGCATAGACATAACTACAGGAAAATTTCCAGAATTCAAATTGCAGAGTCAAAAGATAAGCACATTCGTGATTTAATCGGTACTGTCAAATTGTTCCTTGTAAAGATCATAGCAATTCCACTTCTGTCAGTATGTGTCCCCAAAGCCTCATAATCACTTTTTATTTGAAAAATATTTTGTTTTTTAAAGCAAATACCATTCTAATAATGTTGGCTTGTTAGAATTTATATCCTCTGAACCCAAACCAATGATTTAATACATTATTTTGAAGTCAGTGTAACTATTTATTTATTATTTATTAACATGGAAAGGAGCCATGGCACAGATATCCACACTGGCAGATAATTCAGTTGTAATTCGATTCAGCTTTGGAATGTAGTGTGACTTTTTACCCACTAAATTTTCTTTCCTAATCGTGTCTGTATTATAAAACATTGTTTAATACATAGTTTTTAGTACAAATTGGCTACTGGTGGAAGATGAGGCCAAAAATTAGAAAGAGGCCAGTATAGGCTGAATTTTTTTCTACTTTATCTCTGGGATAGTGATATTTTATTTTGCTTCTTTGAAATATCTCTATTATTTAAAATATTTATGATGTGCTTAGATTACTTGTGTAAAAAAGTAGATTCTTACTTGCTAATAAAAAGTCCAACACAAATAAAATATTTTATTATTTATTTTCACTCCTAGAAATGTTCACCCCAAGAGAAAGAATATTATTTTAAGTAGCAGTAATTAATCAATTAACATACATTTTAATGAAATTAGTTCCAACATTAAAAACTGCACCTCGCCATCTGTCGCTTAGACAGTAGAGAAGCCATGTGTAAATAATTGAGAAGTTATGGTTGTGCTGGCCTCAGTGCAGTCCTCGGGGGGTCAGCTGCACAGAGGTGTCTGATTCAGTCTTTTTCTCCTCTTGCAGCATCTTCCTCAAAGAGCTGGAGAAGTACGAGCAACTGCCTGAGGATGTGGGACACTGCTTTGTTACCTGGGTAACCTACCTGAAATCCTTCTCCCACTGCCCATACACATGGCACCACTCTTCAGTGCCTGACCTAAGGACTGGGGTCACTGCCAGTCTCACACAGGACCAGGGGCTACTGAGAGGGACCACGAGTAGGTCTGAGAGAAGCCTTGGGAAAAGTTCTTAGACATCAGGATTAAGCTCCGTCTTAAGCTGTCTAAGAACTTTCTAAAACTGTGAGGTTGGAAGAGTGGAACAAGACTACCACCCCTGGCAGAGGAACTGCATCAGCTCAGTCCATTAGCTATTGTTACAGGCTATGGATTAGGGAATTAGAACTTTAGGAAGCCACCTAACCATTTTTTTAAAATTTATCTTTAATTTTGTGGATACATGGTAGGTGTATATATTTATGGGGTAGACAAAATACTTTGATACAGACATGCGATGTGAAATAAGCACATCATGGAGAATGGGTGGGGTGTCCATCTCCTCAAGCATGTATCCTTTGGGTTCCACCTAACCATTGGTTACATTTTCTTCTTTAATAGAGAAAAACAGATTTTTTGGTATCCATCCCAATTCTGACCCACAAGATGAGTGCCTGGTCATCCTCCTTCATGCTATTGTCATGGGCCAAGTAAAGGGACCGAATGTACCGGGTTCTAATTATATAAACTGAAACATTAGTCTTCATTGGCTCTCCACTCTGCATTATTCTGAACTCAGGCTCATGTACAATATGTGAATGCAAACATCTCCAGGGAAGTCCACTTAGGACACTGAGTGCAAACATGCAAGTCTTCCCCCCGGGGTCAAGCGTTCTACTATTTCGTAATTACCTGATAATAACTTCCACCCATAAGGGGCTAATTGCCTTTCAAAGTGTCTTCATGATTCAGAGAGATTATGTTCTCAACAGCCCTATGTGGTAGGCAGGACTATGTTTATGTTTTAGATTTTAAAGATGGGAAAATTTCAGATGAGATCGGAGGTTGACTAGTTCACTGACACATAATAAATATCACAGCCAGTCCCACAACTCAAGACCTGACTCCCAGACAAGCTTTTTTTCATGAAATCTTAACGTTTGCTTTCAAGCACTCTTGTTTCTTCAGAAAGTCTTAGCTACCATTTTATTTTTTCCTAATACATTTTCTACCTCTAAATAGATGAGCCAATGCAAAGCTCATATTAATGCTGATAAATAATTTATGACTCCTTGCACAACCAACATAGAGAATGACAAGATTGACCATTAAGTAAAGGGGTTTTTTTGCATCTTCTTTCATGAAATTTGTGGATTCCCTTTACAATCAGTCATAAGAATGATTTATCATCATCTCCTAGGGATGATGAATAACCTCCTAGGTAGTGTATAGCCCTGAAAATTGGTTTCAGAATTTTTTTGTGATTGGATAAAATATTCACCTTTTACCAAGAATTACCCCAAGGTGACTTTCTTAAGTCTCATAATCTTAATATATGAGTGTAATGCAGAAATGAAGGGTAGAAGAAGTTGTTTGTAATGTATTAAAAGGCAGTGGTCAAGATCAAAAAGCCTAAAGTCAGATACCCTACTTGCTACCTGCTAACTGCGGGAATTCAAAGTCACTTGATCAATCTGTGCCACAGTTTTCTCATCTGCAAACTGGGGATAATAACAGAACTCACTGTATAGAGGTCTCATAAGGACCAAATGAGTTAATACATGTAAAGCTCTTAGAACGATGCTAGCATAAATGAAACCTGCTGTAATAAACACATATTTGGGCTGCTGTCTCAGAAGAGGATGCCAGCACAAAGTTCCAAAGGCACTGAGATGGGTAGCATTCCACCAAATAAGAAAAGTATTTGTTGGCCAAAATACACATACCTTTCCCAGTAACACTAACCCAGAGAGTTTTGAGAGTCTTGAATTTTCTCCCAGCCATAAGGTTCTTGGCTTGAAGTAACAATCTGGTTAGGAACCATTGTTTAGCCTCTGCCCAGGGGGTTACTCTGCTTTCTTTTTCCCTGTCATTGCTCTGGGAGGTTGGGGATGGCATAGTTCCTTGCCATGCCCCTCCACCTTTGTCCAATGGAGACATTTAGAGTACAAGCAGATCTACCTCTGAGATCATACTTTATCTTCATTATTTGTTTTTGTATTCAGAGCAAATGCTGTCCTTTTTCAAGATGGGGAGCACAGTTGTAGATAATCAAAAAAAGGGTAAAATCTGTAAGTAAGTTCTGTCTAACTTCAGAATATGTCAGGATATATGGGTTGCTTTCTCTGATTCTTTCTAGCACAAACTAGTATTAAAATGAGCTCAGTTCCAGAAGCTTTCTGTACATGCTGACAGAAAAAGACATCCCAAATGTCTGTTAGGGGACCATGGAGGCTGGATGAGCATAGAACATTTGCCATAGTAGACACTGGCATCTGAGGGTTTTGACTGTACAGCCCTTGCTGGGGCATTCAGCGAAGGGAGCAACTAATGAATGCTTATCTATTATTATCTTTGTTCTTTTTAGGCAGACAAATTTCAGATGTATGTCACCTACTGTAAAAACAAGCCTGATTCCAACCAGCTTATCCTGGAACATGCGGGCACCTTCTTTGATGTAAGCTGTGGTTTTCTATTCTTGAGCAGCTGATGAGCAGGTGGAAATGCTTCTCTGCTTTGGCATAATGGATGTTTAGCTATCCTTTTTTCCTAAATTTTCTTTACTGGCCACTCCAAACCTTAAGCATGGAAAAAAAAAAAAAACAGTATATGTATTTTGTTTTATCCCTTCCTATCTTGACCAGTGTGATTTTGGACGAGGCAAATTTGTCTCCATGCCTCCACACCAAACCTAGGTAGCCATAAAGCACATGTTTAGAGAAGGCCCACTATGATGCAGTGGTTGATTAATATATTTCACTTCTGCTTCACATACAGCTCTCACAAACGTAGTGTTTCCAAAAGTGTGATCCTTGGACCTCAGTCCACGTCTATTAAATCAGAATCTCTCGGGGGGAGCCCAGCAACCTGAGTTATAAGGAGGCCTCTGGGTAGCTGAAGCCCACTCAAGTTTGAGAATCAGTTCTCTAATGCAATTGATTCAACCTTGGCTACACATTGGAATCACCTGGGGAGCTTTGAAAAAACTGATTCCTGAATCCTGTGTCTGAGGTTCTGCTGTGATTGGCATGACTGTGGCCTGAGCATTGGAATATTTTAAAGTTTCTGGTGACAGTGATGTGCAGCCAGGGCTGAACACCTCTGCTATAACAGAAGCCAGGAGAAGAGTGAGGCTGATGTGCCTTGTCAGATCCTTTGGTTTGGAATGATGACACAATCCTGTTGAGGAGTGGTGGGATCTATTTAGTGCTGGTTCCCAAAGAGAGTGACCTATTGGCTTTACAGTAAGCAAAATCAAAGGGGGCCCTGCAGGATTCAAAGGATGAATAAGAGGGAAAGATGAAATTGGGGAGAAAAGAAAGTTTAGTGAGAGGCGGACTATAGCAGTGAAGGCCATTTTGGCAGTCATATCGGAAGTGACAGAAACTAGAAACAGCACTTTTTAAAGGTTATCTGTCTATCTTTCTGCCTACCTGTTTTCATTTTTTTCATAAATCTTTGTATGTCTACTGTATGCAAGATAGTGGGCTAGGCCCCGTAGAGTATATAAAGACATTTAAACATGGCTCTTGTACTCAAGTGTACAAAAGACACCTTCCCTGAGCATCTTTCTAGCCTGGCACTGCCTCAACAGAAATGATTCTACAAATGTCATATTGCTCAGTAAAGAAATGACTCTTGAATGGAAAGAAGCCAGATGAGGAAAAACGCACATGATTTTTTTAACGGAGCATTGATATGGAAATGGCTGTATGTGTCCCACATTAGAATATGTTGGGTTAGATTTGGCATCACAGAAGAACCCAAGAAAAGTGCTTCTCTCACCTGATACTATTGAGTATCATATTAGATGCCCTACGCCACCATTACATCTGATTGAGAATCTTTTTCTCTTAGGATGCTTCTGTTGATTATTCATGAGCAATATCCAGAAGGGTCTTTTTGAAGTTTTAAATGCATTGTGTCCTGTCTTCCACTTAGCACTTTTCTGACATACATGTCCTGTGCTCTGAGCATGCCTCAAACTCTTCTGCTTCCTTATCTTTGCTTACACTGCTCTTTCTGCCTAGGATAGATTGTGTCCCCTCCACACAATACAAACACACAAACACACACACCCTTCTGTCCCTCTCTCTTCAAAATTCTTCCTATCCATTAAAGTTCACATGCTACTTCCTGCATGAATCATTTCCTTTGTACTTTGTCTCTTTGTCATAGCATCTATAATGATTTGCCTTTTGGCAGGTTAACAATGCACCTTTCTGTTACTCACATCTCCCTCCACCTGTGAGCTCCTTGAGACCTTATGCCTGATTCATTTTTGTCACATCCCAGTGCCTGGCACCAGACTGTATTTTCCCTTAGTCCTACCTACCTTTCATCCCCATTTCTAGCCAATTTCTATGCTTTGATAAGTCAGATATATCCGCAAATTTCCCATTGTGTACCCCATTTCCAACATAGTGCCTAGTGAACCTCTACATCAGTTGGAAAGACTGATGGAAGCCAGAAAACCGGTCCAGTATCAGTTCTTCCAGTCTGCCCTGGAAGTGGGAATGGAGGACAGTAGACTCTCTGGATTGCTTTCAAAACTTTCCAAAAGACATAATCTTTGCAGCTTATTTTCATTCCATCAGAAGAGTTTCCTTAACTTCTACAATTAGGAACCATCTGCTTTAGGCCCTCATTCTATAAATGAGATTTATAAATGAGATAAACCCTTAATAAAGGCAGTCACCTAATATCCATGACTGTAAAAAGAACGCAGAGAATTAAAGTCCTAGAAAGGCTTACACATTCACATGATCCAGAATTTTTGACCCTAAATGTGAGAACAGCATGGGTGTGATGTCTAAGCTTGGTTTGACTGATGTGGGTCCCTCCCTCTCTGCTCCACATGCAGCCTTCCTGAAGCTGGGCTTTTCATCAGAGAGGGAAGAGTGCCAAAGGTGAATTGTTGCTTGTGCTTTCTTGCCAAAGCTCCCAGATAAACTCACAAGGTTCAGTTGCCTGAAGAGAGTCAAGCTGCAGCTGTTTTGCCTATCATCCTCAAGCCTTGTAACTACACACCTCTAGGGAAGAGGCAAATAGTGACAAAATTACTACTTTCTGGGATAGAAATCATTTCTTATAGGCAATGGAATAATTTTTAAAATTATTATTATCTCTCCTCCACCGTTCTTCATAGCCCCATAACAAGTCCTATCAAGTCCATCTTTAAAATATTTCTTTTATTCTTCCTAATACTTTGTTCTCACTAATTCTAGCTTAGGGCATGCCCCTACATTGCATACCTGGACCTATTTTTAAAATAACAGCTTTACTGAGAGATGATTTCAGATATCATACATTTCACCCATTTAAAGTATGAATTCAGTGTTTTTGTGTGTGTGCTCACAGATATGTGCAACCATCCCTACAGTCGATTTTAGGACACTTTCATCACCTCACAAAGCAACCCTGTATCCTTTAGCCATCACCTCCCAGCGCTCCACCACAAACCCCCACCCCCAAGCAACCAATGATGTACTTTATGTCACTACAGATAGATCTGCCTTGCCTGGACATTGCATAAAAATTGAGTCATAATACATGGTCTTTTGTGACTGGCTTCTTTCACTTAGCATAATGTTTTCAGGGTTCATCTATGTTGTTTCGTGCATCAGAACTTCATTTATTTTTATGTCCAAATAATATTCCATTGTATGAATATTCTACATTTTGTTTTTCCACTTATCAATTCATGGGTATTTGGGTTTGTCATGCATAGACCTGGAATTTGAATTGCTGGATCATGTGGTAACTTCAGATCTACACACCTGGGCTTTTGCAATAGCTTCATAACTTGTCTCTGTCTATTTCTCCAAGATTTACCCCCATGTTGCTATTAGATATATATTACTCTTTCTGAAACGTTACTTTCATCATGTGTTTTTTTCTCTTTTTTGTTGTTGTTTGTTGTTTGTTTGTTTGTTTTGAGACACGGTCTCTCTCTGTCACCCAGGCCGAGTGCAGTGGCATGATCATAGCTCACTGCAGCCTTGACCTCCTGGGCTCAAGTAATCCTCTGACCTCAGCCTCCCAAGCAGCTGGGACCACAGGCACGTGGCACCATATCCAACTAATTTTTGTATTTTTTGTAGAGATGGGATCTGGCTATGTTGCCCAGGCTGGTCTTGAACTCCTGGACGCAAGCAATCCTCCTGCCTCGGCCTCCCAAAGTGCTGGGATTACAGGCATGAGCCACCATGCCCCACCCGTTTCTTCTCTTTAAGATCTGTGATGCTTTTCCATTGAAAAACTTACCCTCATATCCTAACTCTTTTCTAACTCAAACCCATCAATGACCCAGCCTTGCATATCTAACTTTATTTTTCACTTCTTATGGAAGGTGGGTGTGCATCCTCTGTACCATTCAGTCATGGTCCTCATCTTCATGTAAACATACAATGATTATTTCAGCCGATACATTTTGTGTTTGATGTAAGTGAGTGTCATTTCTCCAACCTTTTACTTAACCCACCCCACCTGCCCACCTCACCTCTTAGCCCCAGGTGAGGTTGAGGCCTTGTCTCTACTAACTACCTGGCCACTCCGAAACCCAGTAATCTCTCCCATTTTTATTGGCTGTACCATTTCCTGTACTGTCCTTTGTTGATCTCTAGTTCATATGCGTTGAGTATTCTCAGCTAGACTGTAAGCTTTTTGAGGACAGGGACAAAAATGTACCTTTTTCTGCTGCTTATAACCCCTAGACTTTGGGGAGTAGAAGATCATTTTGGAGGTAGGATAGAGAATAAAAGGAGACACTAGAAGCACAAACAGCAATTGGAGGCCATGGCCTTAGCCTGGGCGTGAGTGATGAGGGTGATGTCCCTGGAAATGGAAAGGAAAGATTTGTCACCAGGGATAACAGAGGAGAAATGACTAAAATTGACTCCATGGTTTCTAGCTTAGGAGACCTGAAGAATGAAGGAGGTGCCATGGATCACTATGAAACATTTATAAGAAATAAAGTGATGACCCTAAGTTGGGATGTGTTAAATTTAAAGAGAAGGATGGTATTAATAAAGGAGATATATCCATGTGCTATTTTAAGGTGACTGAGGGCAGGGAAAGACTCATCAGGAGTCATCAGAATGGAAGTCAGAGCCTCATTCTCTGCCTTCCCTGTACTCTCTTCTCCCCTTTTTGGAGCTGATTTCGTTTCACTCCTACTTCATCTCTCCTTACCCTCTGCTCTGTTATTTACCTTGTTGCTCTCTTTTCTACTGCTCTTTTTCTCCATTTTTGTTCAATTTCTATTTGTTTCACATACCTGCTTCTTTCCCTAACCCTTCTTCCTTTTCCGTCTCTCTCCTATTTTCTCTCTATATCCATCTTGGTCTCTTTTGTTTCTCTTTTTACTCCCTCTCCCTATCAAAGAACATGTTCTCAAACTTGTCTACCTTTTTCTCTTTCTTCCTCTCTTCTGACCCCTGCCTCTTTCCTTTCAGAACACACACATACACACGCCCCTCTGTGTCTAATTGCACCTTGTTCTCATCCCTGCAGGAGATACAGCAACGGCATGGTCTGGCCAATTCCATCTCTTCCTACCTAATTAAGCCTGTCCAAAGGATCACCAAATATCAACTTCTCCTGAAGGTACCTCCCCTCCCCTCCACATCCCCCTCCACTGCCTACCACCTATGGCAAGGGAGTCCCAGCTTTGGCCCGTAAGGATGGGAATGCTTCCACCTGAAGACCTTTCTTCTACCTAGAGCAGAACTTCAGCCCACACTGGCATTGCTGTCCTATCCCATGGAATTCCAGATGCCTATTTTAAGGCAGAAAGGGAAGAAAAGGGAGCAGGAATAAGTTGTGACTATTTTCTCATCTACCTACCACTGCAGAACTTTTAGCAATTGCCTTCTCAGGCACTGACTGGCTCTTAGAGGCTTTCTTGTCCCTCCTTATAAAAGCAGATTCTTCCTGGTAGCCCTGCTTTTGATGAAATCAAGGGTCAGAGTCTGGCCAGGCACAGTGGCTCGTGCCTATAATCCCAGCACTTTGGGAGGCTGAGGTGGGCAGATCATTTGAGGCTGGGAGTTTGAGACCAGCCTGGCCAACGTGGTGAAACTCCATCTCTACTAAAAATACAAAAGCTTAGCCGGGGTGGTGGTGTGCACCTGTAATCCCAGTTACTCGGGAGGCTGAGGCAAGAGAATCACTTGAACCCAGGAGGCAGAGGTTGCAGTGATCTGAGATCACACCACTGAACTCCAGCCTGAGTGACAGAGGGAGACACAGTCTCAAAATAATAATAATAATAAATAAATAAAAGGTCAGAGTCCTAAGGGCAGTGCCAGTTTACATGGATAGTTGAGGCCAGAGTGGCACCTACCATTGTCTTAATCTCTGTGTTTGCCAAGACAATGAGGATTTTGAGGGAAAATAGTCAAAGGGTACATATTAAAACACAAGAGTATTCTTATATCTGTAGGTTCTCGCATGTTGGGGTTCTTCTGGAGCCAACCAAGAGATTTGGATCTTCCTTCAAAACCTTTTCTTTAAAAGTTAAATAACCAAATATGCAAAACACTAAGTAATTTGAGTTGATCCTTCTCATATAAGAATGCATTGATACATTGAAAATCATGTCATTTCCACAGAAAGCCTGGGGAATTGACACAAGTAGTTAAATAACCCCCATCTATATTAATTCCTAAAGTTTAGGGGTAGAGTTTTCCCTCATTTGAAATACACTGCTGGATGCTCCTTTAATGCAAAGATAAAGGGATAGTAGGGGACATGTTATAAGTACATTGTGTAATTTCAGAGAAAATCTGATGTAATTCAGCTCCTGTTTAGAGATGCCTGCAAAAATTTGCATAAGCTCGTTTCACTGAACTTGAAAACCAGTCTAATTTCAAATCCACCATTCTAGTCACACTGGAGTGAGTTCACCATTCCTAGCCCATGGAATCTCCCTAGCTTAGCACTTGAGGTTCCGTGATGAGAGGCGTGAGGGCAGCAGTGCAGTGAAGGTGCAGGAGCCTGTGCCCTGGTAGGGTTTTCTGTCCTCTGAGTCAGAGTGGGGCCGTGCCACATCATTTCCCTTCAGCCTCCTCCCTGCAATTCTTCTCCTTTCTCATCTCCAAGAAGAGGCTACGGGCGTTTGCTTCTAGGATTCCAGCCATCCAACCCTGCAGAAATGGCTTAAAGTGTTACAACTGGACATCACACCCTCGGCCTTTACTGAGGACTAGCGTGAGAAAAGAGTGTGCAGGCACCCCAGCTGTCCTGGCAGAACTGCTTTCCCTTCTTTGTTTTTTGAAATTTCTTATATAAAGGCTCACAAGAAATTCTTGTGAGACCTCAGGACAGGGGCATAGGGAATCCTCTCTCCTGAAAAATGGATATACTTTCTGTCTTTAAATGACAGGTGCTCAGGCCCTTCTTTACCTGTGGCTATTAGAAAGTTAGCATTGAATTCTGTGGTTGCTTACAGTAGAATCTCCTTAGCCCAGATTTTGTGTATAATTTTCTTCTTCTTTCCTATCCCACTTAATGCTTGGCCTTTTAAAATTATTTTTCATGGCTGGGCTTGGTGGCTCATGCCTGTAATCCCAGCACTTTTGGAGGCCAAGGCAGGTGGATTGCTTGAGGTCAAGAGTTCAAGACCAGCCTGGCCAACATGGCAAAACCCCGTCTCTACAAAAAATTAGCTGGGCATGGTGGCATGTGCCTGTAATCCCAGCTACTCAGGAGTCTGAGGCATGAAAATTGCTTGAGCCTCGGAGGCAGAGGCTGCAGTGAGCCAATATCATGCCACTGCACTACAGCCTGGGCAACAGGGTGAGACTCCGTCTCAAAAAAAAAAAAAAAATGAATAAAATAAAAAATGAAATTATTTTTCTTCTGCTAATAGACTTTTTAAAATTGATTTTTATGGTTTTTAATGTACGTATCCCACCCAAAGGTTTTTCAGGAATTGGTGGGGTTGTGAATTTAAAAAGAAAAAAAAAAAAGGAAAGAAAGACAAACCAGTGCTGACTCAACTATCCACACTCCCAGTGTCTTAAATCAACTAAGATGCAGTTCTAAAAGAAATATAGTTTTTTACCTCTCCCTTTAATCCTGTAAGGTATAAGCCTCCTAGGATGAATTATGTGGCACAGACAAGGGAGGGAAGTTGAGGATAGAATAGGCTTGTGTTTTGCTGTAGGCAGTTGAAGGAGTGGGCTCTGGAACTTTGTTCTGGAATTGAGTGTTTTAGGAAGAGGTGCCTATAGAGGTAGCTAAGAAGTGGAAAAATAAAGTGGCAGGAATTTGATTGTGAGGAAGTAAATTTTTTTTTTTTTTTTTTGGAAAACAGGCTGGGCACAGTGACTCACGCCTATAATCCCAGCACTTTGGGTGTCCAAGGCGGGTGGATCACTTGAGGTCAGGAGTTCAAGACCAGCCTGACCAATATGGTGAAACCTCATCTCTACTAAAAATATAAAAATTATCCAGGCACGGTGGCATGCACCTGTAGTCCCAGCTACTCAGGAGGCTGAAGCAGGATAATTGCTTGAACCTGGGAGGCAGAGGTTGCAGTGAGCTGAGATCGAGCCACTGCACTCCAGCGTAGGTAATAGAGCGAGACTCTGTCTCAAAAAGAAAAGAAGATAGTTTTGGTCTTTTTAAAATGTGCTGTTGGCAGAGTGCCTGCTGAGTAAGAGAAAAATAGTTTGCTGAGCTTTTACTATAAATAAATAATATGGGATTTATTTTCATAAAGTCAGTTTTATTATCGGTATCCTCTGGGTTCATCACTTTAGATATGGCGTGAAAGTAGAAACTTTATGTCAGAGTGCTCAGTATTCTTTATGTAAATCTGCTGTGGCTTTACAAAAGGATCCTAAATTAAATGTGGAGCCTTCTCCTTATCACAAAGTATAGCAAGGATCAGAGAAAATTTATTGGCCCAGCTGGTAGATTGGTAGACTTGCTCAATTGTTTTGGGCAGGGGGGATTAAACTAATTCGTGTTTTCTGTCACAAACTGAAGCATATTTCTTGTTTTTTCTCTTATGTTTTACCTCAGGATTTTCTTTTATGATGTATGAAAATAAGATTGGGAAGGTTAAAATAAGGAAAGGGGTGGGAGAATCTGAGAACTTTAGGTTGGCAGAAGTCAGTATCACTTTCTGAACAAGGATGACATTATACTGACTGGAGCCAAGGACAGAGCTGAGCACTGATCACTTCTCCCTCCCAAACATGTGCTCTAGGGGGCGCACTTCTTCTTTGGACTCTCAAAGCTCCCTTATTCCCATGGGAGTGTATCCAAGCTAACACTAAGGATTGGATTTTTAGATCAGACTCTCACTAATTAGATATCTTGCCAAGTATAAAGCTTGACTACTAATTTCAAGGATACAAGTAATTCCAAGACAGAGGTGACATGGGAAAGGGCCAGGACCACCAGTGCAACTCCAAGCCTTTTCTTGCAGCATCAGGACGTGCTGAGGCCAGATTGATCTACAAGGTCTGTAAATTATGTATGTCACATTGTATCACCTGCCCTAAAGAGAGTCATTTGGTCATGAAAGACATTCCCCTTTTACTCAGATAGCTGCGTAGCTTATGTGACACCTTCCAGAGAGCCATGCCTCTAAAGCCACAGATTCTAGCATTATTTACCATAAGAAGCCCTAGACAGACCAGATTTATCCTATTAAAAGCATTTCCTAGATAAGTCCTCTTTTGCTAGCAAGTACCATTAGGTTATTTGTCAAGAGGTCTGTCATTAACGTGTTTACAAGATTTGATGTGGTGAACTTCTTTCTTTCTGGGAAAAGCACCTCCACTCAACACGCATCCCCCGCCCCCTGGAGGAGAGAGTATGGATTGCAGATCTGTTGCTTAACCATTCCCTTCCCAGTATCAAAGTGAGCAAGATACAGTGACCCTGATAGGAAAAATGAAAAGCCAACATTCTTCTGGTCTGGGCAAAAATCATTCCAAGTAGTCTTATGATTCTTAAGATAGTTGGAAATGATCTTTTCTCCACCAACCAAATACTGTATATATTTTATGGGGATGGTGATGACTGAGTCTCCAGTGAGGAAATACAAAAGAAAGGACATACTCCCCAGCTCCCCAGGAGGTAAAAGAAAGAAGGTATTGCCCTTGGAAGCCTCAATGGGGGACAGAATATAGGAGAGACAGGGTTGATGTGGTGGATAAAGTGCCAGACTTGGATTCGGGGGACCTGGATTCAGGCCTCTGCGTAGCCTCCACTGAGTTCTATAACCTGAGGAAAATCACTTTATCTCTCTTAATCGCGCTTACCTCATCTGACAGTGAAATAGCCTAGAAGCCCATCTATTGGCCCCAGATTAGGAACTCCTGATCCATATGATCTAAAAATATTTTATTACTCTGGGGTGTCATAAGCCTATTAAGTCTGCAACCTCAGGTTGTTCCCAGTGGGATGGAAGTCAGCATTCAGGCTGTAGAGGCTTGTAAATAAAAGTGGTGTCAGCAGTAAGCATGCAGGGATATATGGGTGCTGCGTAGCACACTCTTTATCTTCCCTTTATCCTTCTCATTCTCCTCTTTGTTCTCTTTATTGGATTATACAGTACTGCACCTCTGTTCTTGTGCTTTACCGGGGTAGTCCCTTCCCTAAGAGGGCAGTCCAGTGACAGAGAATGCCTCAGTTGCTGACTTACAGATCAAGCCATTTGGGAGTTGGGTTGGATTGAGTTAGTTTGGGCTAGATTGGGCTGAGAATGCTCAGTGTGAGAGAAAAATTGTGGTTGAATTCTTGGAGATAACCCCTTCCCCCACTTCACTTTCTTTATAGCTCAGAGGGAACCATTACAGAGAGCGAAGCTGGTCTGTAATTTCCTTGGTGGGTTAGGTGGTGGGAGGAAGCTGGGGGAGATGGCCCTAATTGTGTCTGGACTTTTTTCCCCCAGGAACTTTTGACTTGCTGTGAAGAAGGGAAAGGGGAGCTCAAGGATGGCCTGGAAGTGATGCTCAGTGTCCCAAAGAAAGCCAATGATGCCATGCATGTCAGCATGCTGGAAGGTAGCTGTCCTCCCCGCACTGGGGAAGCCTCCTCTCTTCCTTAAGACGGGGGAACTTGCATCATGAGAGGGAAGTGGCATAAAGTTAGACAAAAAAAGCTAAGGCTGGAAGAGAGAAGAAACGACAAATAGTTACATAGGCCCTTGTCGTGTGAGAGGGGCTCCACAAGGACCAACCTGGCTAGCACCCTGCTTCCAGGAAGGACCAGGCCTAAGCCACTGGAGGTTATGTGGACATGTTGCTGCCCATGAGAGAGTCCAGCACAGGCCATTACCCTCACTGTTGGTGTGCTAGAGCTCCCAACCCGCAGCAGGCTTGTTTGTGTAGCATCTGCATTGCATCGCCTTGGTCATCACAATGAACAGAAATCCTGATCACATAAACACACACAGACACACACACACAAAACATACCATCTTCAGCCTTATGCTCATTTTTTTATTATGGTAAAATGTACATAATATGTATAGCATAAATTTACCATTTTAACAATTTTTGAATATACCGTTCAGTGGCATTAAATACATTCACATTCTTGTGCAACCAGCATTTTGTCCTCATAGGTTAGTAAGTCCAGCCAAACAACTCTGATAAGACTTCAGTCAGCTGAAACTATCTTCTTGGGACCAGAAACCTGTAGAGTAAGATTCCAGTAAAGTCATCTTAACACTGCAGAGTGAGTGGGCAGAGCAGCCGTACTGGGGCGGAATTTGTTAGATGAGTTACGATTTGACATTTTTTGGGGAGGCCAAGGTGGGTGGATCACGAGGTCAGGAGTTCGAGACTGGCCTGGCCAACATGGCAAAACCCGGTCTCTACTAAAAATACAAAAATTAGCCAGTTGTGGTGGTGCATGCCTGTAATCCCAGCTACTCAGGAGGCTGAGGTATGAGAATTGCCTGAGCCCAGAAGACAGAGGTTGCCGTGAGCCGAGATCGCATCGCTGTACTCCAGCCTGAGCGATAGAGTGAGACTCCATCTCAAAAAAAAAAAAAAAAAAAAAAAAATTAACATTTTTAATGGGTTCTAAAGGAAATGTGTATAGTCTGTTGCAAATATGTAAACACGTGGCTGTTTCATCTCTTCTGGACTCCATCCTACTCCACCAATACCACCACCACCACCACCACCACCACCTTAGGAGACTTGATATGGTCTCCATATTTCCTGGATAATCCTTAGCACCTTAAGCCTCAATTATTAGAGCAAAGGAGCCCTGGCTATTTTCCTTAGGCTGAGCAGGAACAATCTAAATGTACTCCTGTTGACACAGTTTCTCCACTCCTTTCCTCTCTGTTCATACCTTCACCTCTACCCCACCGTGAAGTACCTGCAAGTACCCAGCTCCTCCAGTCTGTCCCTGACCTATGCTCTGGATCCAGCTACTCCATGCACGGTCTGTTTACCAGCAGCAGCAACAGCACCTGGGAGCTTGTCAGAAGTGCACATTCATGGACTCACCCCACACCTACTGAATCAGAATATCTGGGGAGGTTGGAGGGTGGGCAGTAATCTTTGTTTTCACAAGCTCTCCAGGTGATTCTTATGCACATTAAAGTTTGAGAGCCTCTCTTAAAAACTTAAAGTGGTATAAATATAAACTGTATAAAGTGGTATAAATATAAACTGTTGAAGTCTTGTGCAAAGCAATCAAAGGGGGGAATTCTAGAAATGGAATATAGGAATTAAGGTAGACCAGGCACGGTAGCTCATGCCTGTAATACTAGCACTTTGGGAGGCCAATGTGAGAGGATCACTTGAGCTCGAGACTAGCCTGGGCAACAACAGCTGGTCTGTAGAGACCTTGTCTCTACAGAAAATACAAAAATTACCTGGGCATGGTGTTATGTACCTATAGACCCAGCTACTTGGGAAGCTAAGGTGGGAGGATCACTTGAACCTGGAAGTTGAAGGCCACAGTGAGCCATGATCATGCCACTGTGCTAAAAAAAAAAAAGAAAAAGAAAAAGAAGAAGAAGAAGAAGAAAGAAGAGAATTAAGGTAATATGACAAATAAAGATGAACTGAAGACACTCAGTCAGGAAGTGTTTGTCCTCAGCCCTACTCATAGCTGCAAGTCAGGAACAGTAGAAAGCTGTGGAGGACAAAGGAGCTATGGGATTTGCCCTTGCAGGAGGCCAACCGTGGGTATGTGAAGATGTGAGGTTGCACAGGACCTTTGCAGGAGATTCCACTAATATTGGTTATGTATATAAAAGACGTGGTGCAGGAAGGGGTCAGGAGAGATCTAATTGCAATGCTCAGAGATGTCTATGGAAGTGTTCAGCAGTCTCTGGAGTTAGCAAAGAGAGAAAAACCCTTTAGGAACTGAGGACTAACAATAAGAGAGGCCTTTCTCCAAGACGGGAGTGCAACATGGTCCCCCTGACTGTGGCAGTAGAGAAACTCCACAGGGTGAAAATGGATGTTTTTCAGGGTTCGACGAGAACCTGGATGTGCAGGGGGAGTTGATTCTCCAGGATGCCTTTCAAGTGTGGGACCCGAAGTCGCTGATCCGGAAGGGGCGGGAGCGGCACTTGTTCCTCTTTGAGATCTCCTTGGTTTTTAGCAAGGAAATCAAAGACTCTTCAGGACACACGAAATATGTTTACAAGAACAAGCTACTGGTAGGTGGGGCAGGTGGGATAAGACAAGACTCCCTGCTTTCATAGAACCCATGGGCAGGAAGGGATCTGGACACACTCATCTCATCTCCTCCCTGGCCTCCACACCAAAACCATCCTGGACAAATGAAAATGTCTCCTATTTGGAAAGCACCCCACTCACCTCCCACGTCTGCATTTTAGAGTTCACAGTTCTTCTTTCTGTTTGCTTTTAGCACCTCCCTCTTCACCTTCCCTCCCTGGTACCTGCTAATCAGGCACGTGCCTGTAGGTCCTTCCATCCTGGGTAGATGAACAGAATATCCAATCTGTTAAAGTTTGATTGACAGAAGCCCCTCCCTCGGTCCTCTCCTCTTTGTTGCCTTTCCCTTCCCACCCCAGCCCTAAGTTTCCCCACTGCCCTCCCCTTCCCCGCCTCTCACAGGCATTTCCTGTCTACAGACCTCAGAGCTGGGTGTGACCGAGCACGTGGAGGGCGATCCCTGCAAATTCGCCTTGTGGTCTGGGCGCACCCCATCCTCAGACAATAAAACAGTGCTGAAAGTAAGTACTGCTCTCTGCTAGGCACAAGATTAGGGTTGGGGTAATAGAAGTAGGGGTGGGCAAGTGATGCCTAAAAGCTAAGGCGCAGAGACTCTACTGAGCCATGGGCCTCTCTTGGAAATGGTAGCATCACATGAGTATTGGGAAGCAAATTCTATCCTGAAGGTAGACCCAGAATCTCAAAGATGCATGGTCTCTTCAAGTGCATGCACATGTGTGACCAACAGGGAAGAGGGCAGGGAGTGGCCTGCGGGGCCAGCTCAGCAGGGCCCACTTAAACTGTGCTCTGTCCGTATGTCCTCCTTCAAGTGGCAAGAACAATTGACCCTTTGACAAAAGGCACCTTGATTTGCTCTACATTCATTTGACATTTTTTCCTAAATAGCTTCTGTGTAAAAGGTATAGTGCCTAGTGTGGTGGGGGATAACCATGTACAAGATATGGACCTTATTCCCTGGGAACCTATGTTCTTGAGCCCCTAGTAAATCACATTAGTATGGGGACCATGCTGATGGGGAGAAGTGTCAAGAGGGGGCCTTTCATTAGAGGATGGCCTTGAGGAGTCATTGCAGCTCTCTGGGGCACAGCAGTGATGTTAGCCTGGCTGAGCAGCGATCATGCAGCTGATGGAGCTCCTAGCAGTCATTTGCTTGTCAGGAAAGTGCCCATCACCAAGGAAAAGATGGTCCAACCCCGACAAAAGCTTCACACTTGTTCACTCTGAACTGCCAGCATAGCTGCTACCTGTTGTGAGGCAGAATTACCAGAAAAAAAATTTTACCAAGACAAATGGAATCATCATAAAATGATAGCAGTGCCTTAGTTAACAGAGTTAGCTTGCCACAAGCCCAGGACTGACTGCTAGTCAGTTCAAGTCTGTGGAGCCATGCTAGGTGAGCATCCTGACATATATCCATACTGATTGGGAAGTAGATGCTGCCCCTCCCAGTGCCCACTAGACCTCCCCTGGATCTAGCAACCCAGGTGTTAATCCCTGTCCCAGGGGGAACTTCCAGATTCTGTTCCAGCTCCAGGGCAGATATCAGGATTGGTCAGTGCCTTATGGGTTATGAAATACTTTGACAATTACTCTCATACAAGTAATTCTGCATTGAGTCTTGAGGTCAGAGCACTGTTCTGGGAGTTGGAGAAGCCTGTTTCTGGTATTAAAGAGTCATAAGTATGAAATGATAAATAAACTCCCCAGACATTTGGAATCCTTGAAAATAACAGATGAAGACTGCAGGAGGGTTGAGAGCTGTTTTTGGCGAGGTGATGGGAGTTGGGGTTCTCAGTCTCTCTCCCTGTGGCACTCTAGGCCTCCAACATCGAAACCAAGCAGGAGTGGATCAAGAACATTCGAGAAGTGATTCAAGAAAGGATCATTCACCTGAAAGGAGCTTTAAAGGAGCCACTTCAGCTCCCCAAAACACCAGCCAAACAGAGGAACAATAGTAAGAGGTAACAAGCGCCTCTCCCTCCAGCACTGCCTGCCTCACAGGCTTCCGGGCACGGGAATGGGATGAATCTTTGCTTCTGAAGGGGGATGTGCCCTGCAGGTGGCACTTTCCAGGAAGGCCTGTGAGTTCCACCTAGGATGAATCATCTCATCTTTAAGCATCTCATGAGTGTCAAATTCAGCAGGGCTTCACTGAGCACCTCTTATTTGATAAACACTCTGCTAGGTGCTACAAGGTTAAAGGAAGTGTAAGATGAGTCGATTCCCTTAAAAGCCATCTAATAGCCATGTCTCACATGAAATAGACCAGAAGAACCACCAATAGGGATCATAAATGCGATAAGAATTCAAAGAAAGGGGACTTTAGATGAGCCCTAGAGTGGAGGAACGCTGGACTGGTTGGATAGTGAAAGGGCTTTGTGTACTGTAACGTGTGGAGTGGTGGTTTCATTGCAGCTTTTATTGCAACACCCACAGAGACCTCGCCTTCATTCACCTATGATAAGCAATGTCATTGGGCAGAAGAGGACTTATTTCTTATATCTTTCTGGACCCTTCTGAATCCCAGTTTCCTCTAAACCCATGGATGACTTCTTAAGTATGTCTTTCCCAAGTCTCCATGTGACACCTACACTTCTAATGACTCTTTTGGGGGATACTTCCAAAGAAAGCATACAAAAACTTCACATACATTTTGAAGAAAAAAAACAGGGTTCTAACAGAGATGGTCATTGGTGGTAACAGGTTCTTCCCTCCTCCCCTGTACCTGAATGGAATAAAGCTGGAGGATTTAGTTGACCCTTAGGTACCAACCAGGACAAGCAGTGTAGGGAGCCATTTCAGGGCCTATGAAGCAGCAGCAACATTGGTCCTGAGCAAGGTGGTAGCCAAAAGAAGGATGTGACTAAGGTAGAGAAACCTCCGTGGGGCAGAAGCCCCAACACCTGCATGACCAGGATAAAGTCACCTCCTCAGTGCTGCATGGAGGAATTGTAACTACTCTGGGGGAGGGATCATTTTGATGTCAGTTATCTATGTCCAGAGTCCAGGTAAGGAGGGGTTGGACTAAAGTCTAGCAGTGGAGACAGGCCATGCCTCAGGGAATCCATACTTTAATAAAGAAATTAGAAAGGAAACAAGTATAAAGAAATGGTGGTCTAGGATCATAGTGAGAGAGGATACTCAGGTGAGGCTGACTAGGGTTATTTACCCTGACATTGCCCCTTTTTCCTATAGTAGGAGAGTTTGGGCATTTCTAGAATATGGGAAATGCGTATCTTGGAAATGCCCCTAACTTTTCTCCGCTCCGACCTTTTCTCTTGTCCTGTGATGGGTGGGTGAGAAACCTTGGCATACTCTGCAGAGAATAACCAGGTAGTCTATAATTCCATTATCTTGGATTCCTGGATATGGGGACAGTTTATAGAGGAGTTCATTGGTTGGGGAATACTACCCACACTCCTAGGTGGGCTCCCCACATCCCCCAGAAGTTACTTCATCTGGAGTGGACCAGAAGGGCCCACCATGGGCCAGAATAGCAGGAAGCAGAAAGTACAGCCAGCTCTCAACTGTCTACACATGATGGGGAGCACTGGCCCAGTTAATCCAAAACAACAGATGATCTAAAAGTCCTTTATTTTTGGTTTTGAAATGCGTCACATAAATTCTTTTTACAGCAGATTTTCCTTCCTACGAATGTGTGGCTTATGTTATTAAAATAAATTGACATTTCCCAAGCCCACAAATGATGGTGAGAGAGCAGTTGACTTAGAAGTGTTCTGGGTGGGAGAAAATACTTTTTATGATGAATAGACATTGTGTGTATACATGTGCACATGCCTGGGTACTTGCATACACACACATCCACATACATCCACACGTATACCAGAGTGTAATTATTTAAACCCTTTGAGGTGAATTCATTATTTGTGGCACTTTGTTCATGTGGTAGGATTCTCAGGCTTTCAGTTTCCCTGTCCCCTGATGCCATTACTTCTCCACAAGCAGCATCAGGGTGTCCTTTATAAAAGCGCCCATTGGAAGAGCTGTCGTTTCCTGTGCTAATTCACCTAACCCCAACCCTAACCCCACATCTCCCCCAGCTTTTCCTGGCACAGACCTTGCAGCCTTCATCAGTTTCCAGACATCCAGCCCCTCTTGGCCATGCTGTGGGCTTGACACAGGATAGGGGCACAGTTCTACAACTGGAGAGCTGAAAGAATGTGGGAGTGGGACAGCTGTATGGTCCGGGGCCCAGGAAGGGGTCTAAATGCCGGGGGTGCACTCAGGAGATGGTCTTAGCTGACACACAGCAGCACAGCTGGCTCCAAAGCTGCTGTGGAACCTGTGACTGTTCTCCAATCTTTGAGAAAATGCCTTGGCTGTCTGTATTGATAAGAAATCATCATAAACACGCATGAGATCCTCAAAACCCAGCCAGATGAAGGCAATAAATTCCTTCTCCACACCCAGGAGTTGAAGGTCCAATAGCAGGAATTTCCCAAAGATAATAGCCCCTGGAGACAATATTCCACTCAACCTGTTTTCCTGAACAGAAGAAACTTAAGTTTAAAAGAAATCTTGGCTGGGTGCAGTGGCTCACACCTGTAATCTCAGCACTTTGGGAGGCCGCGGCGGGCGGATCACCTGAGGTCAGGAGTTTGAGACCATCCTGGCCAACATGGTGAAACCCCATCTCCACAAAAAAATACAAAAATTATCTGGGCGTGATGGCAGGAGCCTGGAATCCCAGCTACTTGGGAATCTGAGGCAGGAGAATTGCTTGACCCTGGGAGGCAAAGGTTGCAGTGAGCCAAGATCACGCCACTGCACTCCAGCCTGGGCGACAGAATGAGATTCCATCTCAAAAAATTAAAATGAAAAAATAAAAGAAATCTTATCACTTCTGTTTTCTTTATAGGCCAACTGTAAATGAACCCTCATCCTAATTACAGCATGTACAAAAACTTGAATACCCTGAATTTGGGATTATTGAAATGACCTAATCACTTGAATAGAAGCCTAGGCTCTAAGTAGGATATATATCTTCCTACTGCCTGTTATAGACCCATTCCCAAATATATATATATATGTGTGTATATATATGTATATATGTATAAATACATATATATATGTGTATATATATATTCACATATACATACACCCCCTCTGCAGCATGGGCTGGAGGAGTTTTGGGAAAGGGGGTCATTTTGCGTTCAGTTATCAACATAGTGATTATGTATTTACTAAGTGCAAGAAGTGACATCACTGAAAATCGCATAGGGCCACTCTCTTTAGCAGGATAATTTTAGACAAATCCCTGCTAGAAAGTGCGAGGCGCTGCTCTGCCCACCCAACCGGAAATCCTTGTGTGCTCTAAACCCACAGTGGTTCCCCCCACCCCCACCCCTGTTTTTTTTCTCTTCTTCCTGCAGGGATGGAGTGGAGGATATTGACAGCCAGGGGGATGGGAGCAGCCAACCAGACACCATCTCCATTGCTTCTAGGACCTCTCAGAACACAGTGGACAGTGACAAGGTAGGACAGAGTCCTAACCTTCCTTCCCCTGAGACTTCTTGATGGCTCAACCACCCCTGAAGAGGTACCCCTAGAGAATTTCTCTCACTATGGATCCTACCTTCAGGAGCCAGTTGTCTCTTTGTGCCAAGAGGGAAAGAACAGGGCTGGAGGAGGCATGTCCCAGCATGAGATCTGGTCTGAGGGGATGGAAGACTGCGGTGGTTCAGGCTGACCTCTCATGTTGGGAGAGTTTAACAAAAGTGGACAGGCTGAGTAGTGAGGGAGTCTAGGTTTCTTCTCTTTCTGAGATGCCACACCTGGGCTTCTTGGGCTGCCCTGCCTTCTGGGAGGACGGATCTCAGGAAGGCTGAATTGGGATAGTGTCCTGAGACCTTAGTGGCTGTGATTGGCTCAAATTTACAGTGATTTGAGAAGAGCTCATCTCAAAGTTAGACCGAGCTTAGGGGTTTGGGAAATGGCCACAGAGATGCTGCTTGGTAGCAGCCTCTTATCCAAAGGGACTCTAGTGGAAATGATGCTTTCCTCTGGCTAGATTATTGGGGCTCAGTTGCTGAGAGACAGGAGGACCAGGAAGTGCTATGTGAAGGATGTAGTTGTTGTGTGAGAAAGCCTGGCCACTTGCTTTCTAACATTTTGGAGCAAGTAAGCAAAAGTTAGTAGCTCTGATGGGAAAGCAAAAGAAAAGAAACTGTAGCAAAGGCTCTGTGTATTTGCCCCAGGTAGGTGAGGAATGCAACCGCCGGAATCTGTAGCAGGGGGAAGAAAGGGTCCATGTCTGAGCCTTCTCTCATTTGCTTACTCCAGAATTCAAAGAGTATGAGATAATCTTTTGCTGCCTATTAGTGATCTTATTAATGAAGTTCTGGGTTTCCAAAGACTATTTGTCCCTAGTTTATTCAGACCTAGTATTTTGGCCTGCTCCTTCAGGCTCAGACAGCAGGCTGTGTCGTTGCTTCATCTTAGCTTTCTAAGTTACAGGTATTTCTTTTAAAGATGATCTGCATTCATTAGGATTTTTCCTATTTTTTCTTGCTGGGAGAAAAAAACCATTGAGACCTTAGTGTGGGGACTGTGCCCCGAACCTGCTGAAATTATGGTGCCAAATCACCCTAATCATGCTTTAGACTAGTGCTCAAGGTCATTCAAGGTAATTCTGACAACTGCCCTCAAGTTTTTAAGCCATTTTCTACTGACTATCAGAGTGGATGGAAAATTAGTTTTTTTTTTCCACTTGTAAAAACATACAATGAAAAACCATGTCTGTAATTTCCTGTCTCCTCTGACCTGTTGTCTAGAAATACAACCTAGTGTTCCTAGCGTATAAAAAGTGTTCGTCTTTCAACAGTCAGTGGGTGGTAAGTCAAGTGCAGTGTTTCCCATGTTCAGACATAGATTATTAGTGTCATGGTCCAGGGAATTCATGCCTTCCAGCTGCTAATCCATCTTCCCAGCAGCTCTGACTTTGACACAGACCCCTATGCTAGAGCCATTTGTTTTAGGAAGACCTCAGCTCCAGCTATGCCTTGTCTTTCTGGCAAGGTGTGTGGGGCTGGACTAGAAGACCTCTGACAGCAGCCATTTTACTATTAATGAGGGGTCCTTGTACTTAGACTTTACTCTACAAGTAAGCAAGCAAGCAAGCAGGCTCAGAGAAACTAAGTGACTCACCCAAGACAATGCTAGTAGTTGTGGGAAGGCAGGAACTAGAACACAGATCTCCTGATTTTTCCAGTTTTCCCCCACTCTGAAAGTCAAAGCGTTGAATTCAGATGCTAGGATGAACTCAGCTGGTCAGTTTTTCTGCATATTTCACAGAAACAGCACTCACATATTCATGTAGAAGCACCCATCATGTGCCAAGCTCTGTGCTGGATGCTGTAGAGAGATGTGGACTCTTTGTTGAGTGTGAATCTCTACCTGTGTAATTTTTTGTTTCGTGTCTGTCTCAATAGCCAGGTCATTGAGCCCTGATGAAGGCAAGAGCTGTGTCTGTCTGTTTCATTGCCGTACTCCTGACACGCAGCACAGAGAGGCTCAGGAGATACTTGTGAAATAAATAAATAAATAGAGGGAACAAAATGACTGGTCTCAGGAAACTCCAGGAGGAAGAGGCAGCGAAAACCAGTGGTCTGAAAGCAGACAGATATATGAACATTGCATTTTTAAATATGCTAAAGAAAGATCAAATCCCAATTACCTTCTCTGGCCTTAGGAGACATGAGCAGAAGGTAGGAGATTCTATGTTATGTCCGTATACAAAACCTAGAAAATTCCTTAGACATAGTCACACTTTCAAAATAAGGGGAAGATCATTCTAGGCCTATGCACTGTAATTTAAATGTTCTTACTCTTCTAACACAAAACGGTGATAACAGGGCAGCCATTTGTCCTCTGTAACTGCACTTTTCCTTCATCCGTTAAATCACTCATTGGTATGTTTGAACTTGTAGATGTTATCAGCAGTGTCAGATTTTCCCCTAACTATTCTAGACTGCCAGGGAACCCTGGTTTCTAAGTGGTCAGGTGAACAGTCTCTGAAAAAGAGGAAGTTAACAAAGTGGACTGATCAGGTAAACTGACTCATATTCAACAGAAGGGCAAACAAGGGCACTGTGGGAGGGGAGTGGGTGGAGATATCTCACCCAATTCAGACTCATCTAACAATAGACTTCTAGAAAAACCGCCCCAGTCTTCCTCTTACAATCCAGAGGAATGACAGTAATAGTTTCCCTGTCTGGCTGAGTAGATGAGGAAAGCATAACCATTAAAGAGTCATGACACACCAGCTTGAGGTGTGGCGGCTCCAGGGTCTCCTCCAACCACTCCATGTGTGTTACGTACGCTGTGGTGTGGTGGAAGGAGTTCGATATACCTAGGTTCAAATCCCAGCTCTGACACTCTGCGTCACATTGCATAGGTTACTGTACCTTCCTTTTTCTGTAAAGGAGAGATAATAATACGTATCTCACTAAGTCATTGGAAAGATTACGTAAAATATTTGCTTGATAACCATTAGACATTCAGTAAAGGTTAATTCCCACTCTTACTAGAGGGCAAAGGTTTAGATACTATGAATAAGATTGCACAATTATTTGGCAGACTATGAGGATCTTTGAAAATGCTTGGGCTAGTTCTGCCCTGTGGTTTTATTGTTTATTAACTGTCAGCAGGTTCTTTTCTGTATTAGACCTAAAGTGATGTAGCTTCAACTCACCTGTCTATAAAAATAACTTTACTCTCTTTTCCATCTGCTAGCCCTTCGAATCTAAGGTTTGGATATTTGCTGTTAGCATTGGCTCATGGATTATTTTATTATTTAATTAATTATAGTCTATTATCACCATGTATTAATTTTAGTGCTCAAATTGTACCACATTTTGCTAGTGGCAGCTCTTAAGGCTTTAAGTGTTGAAAGATGCTTGTCACATCTTTTCTCCAAATCATCTCTGTTTAGAAGTCCTCAGTTTCTGTGTCTGTTCCTTATATTTATATATTTTTCAGATGCTTCCACATCCAGGTTGCCTTCATCTGGATTTACTCCAGTGTGTAATTTCTGTATAAAATGAGTCCTATAAATATATCTAAATATAAATACATCTAAAAGGTACATAATACTGCAGAAGTATTCTAACTAATGTAAACATGGCTCCTTGTTCTAGGACTAGCTGCTATGTGCAGATCCTGCCTAAGACGGCATGCCATGTTTCGCATGTGTGTCCAGTGCTGGCTCATAAAATCTCCATGCCCTTTTTTATGGACTGTCCTTAGTCGGGCGGGTGACTTAGTAACCTGAGTGTAGGCTACTTTACGTCTATTAGATTTTCTCTTATTTAGTTCCATCTCAGTGTTCTAGAATGTATTGAATACAAATTATATTGTCCAGTGTGTTAGCCGTATCTCTCTGCAGTATTGGATAAATGCATCTTCTGTAGCTTCATCCAAATTCTTGCTAAAAATACAAGATTGGGAGCAGAAGACCAATGCCCAACACCACTTCTTATTTCTCACCTAGGGTCTGTAACTTGGAAACCTCCTTGTCTGACTCTTCTTTGACATCTCCAGGGAAGGAAACGCAACCACTTTTCTCTATAGCAGAGAAGCTGAACTGTTTTCTTAAGCTGTAAATCCTCTCTTGATGAGAAAACAGTCTAATATTCTTAATCCTACATTAAACACTGACAATACAACATGGGTGCCTCAGTAAATGGCATTAGTAACTTTTCTAGGGTTGCTTTTGTTCAGTACTTAAATGGGTCTGCATAGCTTCTACCTTGCACCTGTCTAATACAAAGGCAGTAGTTCCTTAAGGGGCAAACAGGTGTGCTTACTTTGTTCCATGGTGATCTGAGCCCCTCCATATTCTGTCCAGGAGTCAGTTCATGATTTTCTGAAAAGGTCATTCCACTGTGAATCATCTTTTGACTATATGTGCATTACTAAATGGTGGGGCTTTGCAGTCACACTTAGAAGAAATCTAGAATTATAGAATTCTAGCCAAGCAGGGCTGAGTAATGAGGTGACAGCCAAATACCTTCTTGTTTAACCTGATAGATATCTGCTGAATCCTTTCCAGCTAATGGTACAAAAGCAGCCATCTGCACTGTAATAGTTCCAGTGCATGTATTTGCCATTTAGCCCAGGCATGCTGGAAACATAAAATAAATACTTATTGAAGGGAACATTACAAACCTATCCTAGTAGAGATACTCTCCATCCAAAAATCACTATAAATTTCCAGACATGTCAGAGTTGGCTGGAGAGAGGGAGATTGAAGTGAAATTGACTTGCTGGTACTCTTCTCTGAAAAAATTATAAGGGAAGGAACACTGCTGAAACATTTCAGGCTGGTGTGTGGTTTGAAGAGGAACTTCAGTAACAAGCTAATGTGAGCTGAGGTGCAATGTGGGCTGATAATGGTGATATGCTAAAGAAGAACAGGGAAATACCTGGAGAACCCCTGAGATTTTTGGATATAACTCAATGGTTTTTAAACCCTAAATTATCACATCAATGTAGTGCGTCAGGACCAAGATTTTGTTTTACCAATTGGGAAGGAAGGCTTGGGTCGGAGATGGTAAGGGTCCAACTAAGGGGAAATTCAAAGGATTCCTGCAGTGTCACTGCTGCTTTAATAACAAGCCGTAGCATGATGCCAGTAAACAAGAGGCAGAGCAGCCTGGCTGCAGGAGCCTTCTAAGAACAGAACTCCTGTAGAGCCTTACCTGTTTCATCAGAACTGACAGTTTCATCACCTGCACACTGGGAGGCCACTAGATGCAAGGGCAGTAGCTAGAGAGAGGAACCACTCCCTGCACCATGAGATACCTAGTCCCTGTGTTGGTATATTCCCACCCACTTCATTCATGAACTGTGCAGAGGTCCTACCTACTCTACAGCAGATGCTGTTCTCCATGCTAGGAGTACAGCAGTAAATGCGAAGAGGCCCTGCCATCTTCCAGCTTACATTCTGGCATGTAGAAACCCAGAAAGAGAAAGGATGTCCATTTCTAGTCTTCTGCTAATTGCATCAGCGATAAAAGACTGCTTGGTTTTTCTTCTGAGAAAAAGTGGGCTAATGCTGCAACTGAAAGCACTTGAATTAGATGTAAGAAATTATTTTCCCTGTAGGGATTAGTGCTTATGGAGGACAGATGACTGAGGGAAAAAATGAATGTCTTTACTTAAATGGGTTCACAAATAGGAAGACAGACAAACAAAAACAGAATAGGGATGGAGTTAGGACAACTCGGAGCTCAAAGGAGAACACCCTAGGTCCCATCCCCTAGAAGCAGTCTTTGACGGAGATTCCTATGCATGTGATTTGAGAAAGTGCTCCTAAGAGGGGAAAGAGGGAAGGGAAAGCAGGGTCCAGTGGGGAAGGAGCGAAGGCTGGTCCCTCCCAGAGCTCTGCAGTAGGAATTGCATGGAGTTTGCCCTGCATTGAGGCAAGGGGGCCAGCCGTTTGTGTCAGTTGTGAGCTGTGAGCAGCCAACAGGCACGAGAGCTGGGACATTGGTGCTCTGGCAGGAAAGGGGATCTGGGTGGGCTGCCCGTAGTGTCTGCTGCAGGGAGGAAATGTGATGTAAAAGAAAGGGGATGGGTTTTGAGATCAGGTACAATCCTCAACTGGGTGCCAGCTGCATGACCCGAGTGGTCCTTTAATCACTTCATACCTCCATCTCCTCATCTGTACGATGAAGGCAGTGATTTCTACTTCCTGGGATTTTGAAGGACTAGCTGAGATCCTATATGAAAGAGCACAGAAGACCTGGGATAGGTCACTGCCCAGGGGAGTGCGGGGCAACTCCTGTGCAAGAAAACAGGCAGCAACATGCCCCCTAGAGTTTCAAGGGGCCACAGACCACTGTGTTTTGCCGCTGAAGAGAAAACTAGACATCAGGAAATGTGGAGACTTGGCAGCATTAGGATCGATAAAAATCTTAGCAGTTCACATGGTAATATTTTTCACTTGACACATTCTTAAAAACCATCAAGATAGTCCACCCAAGACTGGGTCTCCAGCATGTTGCTGTGACAGCATGTTAGGTTTAGCTGTGGTCCCTGGACAGTGGCACCACACACTGGAGATCCAGCCCATTAAATGTGCTATCTTGAAGGCAGGAAAAATGGGATAGGTCTCTGGGAAAATTTCCTCAGCACTTCTGTTACTCTGCCCTTTGTCTCAGTGGGGCTGGAGGGGCCCCTGAAATATTTCTTATTAGGGAGAGATTATACTGCCTCCCATTTAGTAACAAAACACTTCAAACCCTTAAATAAATACCTGAAAAGTGTATATAATTGCACTTCCTGTTACCAAGGCCTAGAGTAGATATATCTGAAGTCTAAACTTGGGCTTTATAATATAGCTGGTAATCTCGAGTCTCAGTCACATCCCACACCTGACAGCATATAGGATTAGAATTGCTGTATAAATCCCAGATGGAAACACTCTGATTTTCTTCAAGGACTTGACAGTCACTCCAAAGTAGGAAAAATACCATCTCCACTCTAAGCCCAAATTGTTATTATTATTATTTTTTTTTAGCTTTCTTAATAATTCAAGTCCAGAGCTAAGTTTGAAAATAACTTTCTTCCTAGTATAGTTCCTTTGTTACTTTTATCTGTGGTAGGCAGGTGGCTGGAGGAGGAGGAGGAGCAGAGGGTAACAAAATGCAGAGGTTTCTGTGGTACTTGGGATGCCTGCAGCTCCCCGCCTCTGGCTGCCCTCTCACCTCCCAGAAACACAACTCCATCCTCTCCTCAGAGACATTCGACACAGTACAAATGTGTGGGCTTTTCAGAACAAATTGATAAAGTGTGAGGAATTGAAGTCACAGGTTTTCCTCTAAGTGAAAGTTCCTCAAATAAATGACTGGCTTCCAGCTGTTGCGTACCACCAAAGGGTATGAAATATACTTTGCTGAAAAATACAACCTAGCTTCACAGGGCAAAATTTTTCATATCAGCATTATTTTACTTAATATTTTGATTTATATTCCATAGCTTGAAAACCTCCCTCGAGAAACCCATCATTAAAATTGCCAATCATCTGCAAAAGCAAGTAAGTTTCATAAAATATGGCTGCCAGTGAGTAGTTTGCTGAACACACGCAGCTTGCAGGAAACCTCAGAAATGCCCTCATGGTACTCAGAGCACTTGGACCCGCATAAAGATTTGTTTCACGTTTATACAAGTACTTGTTACAGAAATAGGGACGCTGGAAAAAGTGATTTGCCAGTAGATGAGATCTGTATGTGATAGCTGCAAGGGTAACCAGAGACTAGATCTGATTCAGTGTGAGTTTGGAATTTGAAACCATAGAATCTTAGGAAGGAAAGGAATCTTCGAGATCATCTAGCCCTCTTCCTTCATTCTGTTTTAAAAATAAATAAATAAAGTGACTTGCCCAGAGTCATGAAGCCACTTAACGGCAGACCTAAGATTCAACACCAAGTCAATCTCCTGCCTGGTAAGTTGGATTAAAAACAGTACTTTTGTAGTAACCTTGATAGTTCAGCTTGTTGATCCTTGCAACAGAAAGGAAACACTACTATTACCCCCACTCCCACCCCCTACGCCGAATGTCCTTGCATCACCTCCCACTTTGCCCCAGCAAATCCACAGCAACACAAAGTAAATTACAAAGTGGTTCTGTAGCCCAGTCCAGGGGCTTCAGGGTTGGCATGTGGCAAGTATTAATGCCTATCACAGACTCATTGATGCCAAATACTTGTGACTCACATCATAGCCTTGGTGGGAGTGTGATTCTGCCCTAGACAGAATCTTCCAGCCTCTCAAGCAAATTCTGGTTGGGCTCTGAGAGCTTGGCAGTGAGCAGTGGGATGTGGCAAGGCTGATCCCTGCTTCAGAGCTGCCTGGGAGGACTGAGCTGCCGGAACCAGTTCAGCCCCACCACAGCCCAACTCAAATTGAAATCTATTTCATTATTAAAATTTTGGTGGAAGGAGAAATAAAATCTGAGAGCAAGACAAGATGTTAAAGTGGATTAGCTGGAGACAGTCCAAGGCAAACAAGACTCAAGTGAGTACGCTTGCAGTTCTGCCAGGAGAAGGGGTACAAGAAGGGAGATGGCATGGATGGAGGGAGGGGAGGGGAGAGCAAAGCTTGGAGGCTGAAGGTAGAGAAGTGGTGGCTTTCAGGGCAAGGATTTTACTGGAGTGTTCTGCATAGACCTTTTGATATATCACTTACCCTTTTTTCCTTCTGTATCAATTAAAGAGAAAAAGTTATTTTCATATAGAACAAAAATGACTGAGTCCACATTATCAAAACTAATTGTAGGGGAAACAGGGAATGGGAAATTTTGTTCTTCAAAAGTTGAGCTCCAGGATAACTAGAAGTGACATTGGGAGTGTGATACCTGGAGGCAAGCTCTTCTGGTAGACATGAAAATAAACTTAAAAATTTAAGCAGAAGGAGTTGGGCATGGTGGTTTGCACCTGTAATCCTACTACATTGAGAGGCCAAGGCGGGTGGATCAGCTGAGTCTAGGAGTTCAAGACCAGCCTGGGCAACATGGTGAAACCCTGTCTCTACAAAATATATATACAAAAATTAGCCAGACGTGGTGGCACATGACTTGGTCTCAGCTACTAGGGAGGCTGAGGTGGGAGGATTGCTTGAGCCCAAGAGATCGAGACTTCAGTGAGTTGTGATTGCACCACTGTACTCCAGCCTGGAGTGAGACCCTGTCTCAAAAAACAAAACAAACAAACAAAACAAAACAAAACAAAAAAGTCTTTAAGCAAAAATTTGCTAGACAGGAACCTCTGGAGCTGAGGCAATCTAGAGTAGGTGGGGCAGGCTGGAGGTGGCTGTGAAGTTATGGCTCTGCTTTGGCTGGAGCTCTCTTTACCTTATGTGCAGTGATACCTTATGTGCGGTGCCCAGTTAAGGGCAGCTTGCCTCAGGCTTGAGAGCTCTTCTTTTAGGGAGAAAACTGCTCAAAGAAGATGCAGAACTGTATAGATCAGACCAGGACAGATGTCCACTCCTATTTTCAACCAGACACTTGACCCACTACTAATCAGCCTTCTCCTTCTTCTCCCTCCGTGTCCCATGCAGATATGGCGCTGGTTGTGTTGAGCACTCATGTTGTCATATCAGGCTGGCAGTTTGTTTTCAGTCTCTCCCGTTTGTAGGAACTTAAATTTGAGTCTCACATGTTCAGAATGTTCAGGTAGTCTTATTTTTTTTTCTTTAAGAACTCTAGTTAGTTCTTTTTCAAATTGCTAATTGCAGAGAGAGGTACACATTAACTAGAATTTCAGGAGAGATGCTTTCTGCATGACCCCTGCTGATCCTGGCTAAGGAATGCTTTGTGAATGCTCCTAGATACATTGCTCTCTGCCCTGTAGCAACTGCAAGGACTTAAACACCTCTCTGAATGTTATGATATGCTGGAGGAAAACCCAGGCTCTATTTTTTACTACGTCTGTACCCTGTCTCCTGCTAGCTAGTGTCCTTTCTGCAAGAATAGGATTTTTAAAGTTTCACTTACTGTTTGCTTATTTACACATGGAAAACAGATTGGCTTAGTAAGCCATAGAAGATATTAAAAATTCATTATCTTTTCTTTTGCTTGGGATTTTCATGTAGGCTGTCTTTTTTTATCTCATTTACTAATTAATTCATCAGTCATTTTTTGAGCTTCTACCATGTGCCAGGCACTATTGTAGACACAGAGGATATGGCAATGAAGAAAACACAAACAGCACCCTGGTTTCCTGCTTAGACCTTTCTTTACTGTGCTGTTAGCCTGAATATGCCCCATTTTGAGACATTTCAGATTATTGTTTGAAAAAAAGAAAAATTCTTCTTAAAAAAGCATTTGAAGGTATATGGAGTGGATGTAGTTTGTTAAAGAGAGGTACTTCAAATCATGGAACCTGAAATCTGTAACTTATTTCACCTCCCCACCCCATTTCCTGCCACCCCCAAAATGAGAACGGTCACAGTTCTTAGGCCTTTTTCCACACAGTCTCTTAAAGGGGAATGCTTATTGCATTAACTTAAAAAGTCTTTAAAAATCTTAAAAGAGAAAGACTTCTATAATATGTTATCTGACATTTAAATTTAAGACAATACTGCCAACAGGGGCATATGAAGTCCAAACCATGAAATTTGCTGTTATTTGGAGGGCAGACTACTAGGAACCACTGATACATGCCCAAAGAGAAAGCTCTGTTAACACAGAAGAATGAAACTAGGCAGAGTAAAAAATTATTTCAAGTATATTGGTACACTGAATTTATTCTTTTATTCAACAAAATTTCATTGTGTCCATTGATGACCAGAAACCATGGAGATTCAGAATATATCAAAACAACTTCTGTTTTTGCCCAGTCTTCTGAGTTCACAGCCCAGTTGATAATATGTGATAGTGTGTGATGATAGGGTGGCTATATACATGTTATGTGTATTTATGAAGTGAGACCGTTGTACTGAGCACTTCCTTTAAGCCAGTTGTTGTGCTAGGCATCAGAGAAGTTACAAAGACAAATGTGCCAGATGAGATACACGTTTACCACCCAATATGTTACATTTTATACCAGAAGCATACTTAGTTTGAAAGATAAATTTAGCCTGGGAACCAAAGCATCAGAAGTGAAATTTGAGCTTGGCCTTGAAGTTCATCTACCTTTCTGTTTTTCCTTCTTTGTTTCAATTTTGGTCCCAAAATATTTATTCTATATTCTTTTTTATTGAAATGTACAGTATTTATATTACCTAAATGAACGTTATGGGTCATTCTGATTAAATGTTACTTGCCATCTTATTTCTATAGATAAAATGTATTTGTAAGTATAAACATCTGATTTATATCAAACTTTCTAAATTTTTCAAAATGCAAAATATACATGCAAAAAATGCACAAACAGAACTGAACAATTTAATGGATAATTATAAAGTGAACATAGACGTCAAAACCATGCAGGTCATGAAATAGAACATTGGCAGCTTTTCGGAATCCTCCTTTGTGCCCTTCCCTGGTCACAACCCTGGAGGTCACCCCTCTCCTTGTATGCATAATAGTGTCTTTCCTTTTTTTTTATGATGTTGTCTTCTATGCAGGTATCCCTAAACAATTTCATATCAATGTGGCTGTTTTTATATGACTAGAATCATTCTATGTATATTCTTTTGTGTCTCGCTTCTGTTGCTCAACACTTATTTTTATGGGATTCATCCATGCTGATGTGTATAGTTCATTCATTTCCATCATTATATAGTATTCCATTTTATGAGTATACCACAATTTATCCATTCTGTACATGCAACGTTTGGGGCAATTGTGAACAGTGCTGCTATGGATATTCTGGCATACATACCCCTGTGCACGTGTACTTGAATTTCTCTAGGGCGTAAAACTAAAAGTAAAATTATTAGGTTATAGGATATGTGTGTATATTTTCAACTTTACTTGAAGATGTCAACTATTTTTCAAAGTGCCGATACCAAATTTACACTCCTGCCAATATATATGAACTTTTCCATTGCTCTATATCCTCACCACTACTATGTATTGTTAGACTTCAGAATTTTTACAGATCTGGTGGATGGGTGTTGATATGTACTTACGGCTTTAATTCGTGTTTCCCTGCTAACTGATCAAGTTGAACATCTTTTCATATTTGCATTGGGGCCTTGGATTTTCTCTTTCGTAATGTTCCTGGTTCAAGCTTTTGCCTGTGTGTACAGTGGGTTGTTTGGCTTTTCTTATGCATTTTTAGAAGTTCATATATTCTGGATATTAGTCCTTTGTTGGTCATATATGTAATATGTTTCACCCTGTGGCAAATCTTTTCATTCTCTTTATTGTGTCTTGATAAATACATATAATTTTATATTCTGAAGGCTATACATTGATAAGTTAGAGGCTCATGTGATGTGACATATGAGACTTTTCTTACATTTTGTATTTTATTTTATTTTTATTTTTTTGAGACAGAGTCTTGCTGTCACCCAAGTTGGAAGTGCAGTGGCGCAATCTTGGCTCACTGCAACTTCCACCTCCCAGGTTCAAGCAATTCTCCTGCCTCAGCCCCCAGAGCTGCTGGGATTACAGGTGCACACCACCACACCCAACTAATTTTTGTATTTTTAGTAGAGACGGGGTTTCACAATGTTGGCCAGGCTGGTCTCAAACTCTGACCTCAAGTGATCCGCCCACTTCGGCCTCCCAAAGTGCTGGGATTACAGGCATGAGCCACTGCTCCCAACCATATTTAGTATTTTAGGGTACAGTTCACCATTTGTTTCTCCACAGAATAGTGTACCAGTGTGGAAACTGAATATATAATGCAAGTTTATGTTAATCCTTAAGTATGCCCCTGTTTTAATGAAGGAATAAGAAGCTGATTTTTAAAAATGAATGTTCGTTACATTTCACTCTATACATTATACGCAAGTAATAGAGATGCAGCAATGAAATATGCTAGAAAAAAGATATTAAATTTGTTGGTTTTGGATCTTAGATGTCTGACAAACAGCCAAAATCTAGGAAGAAACTAGCAAAACTAAACATCTGTTGCTCACAGGAAGGCCTTGCAAATCTTAATTTTATATGTAATCCTTATGATCTTTGCCATCTAGTTACTCAACCCAAAGGATATTAGAAGACGAGAAAGTTTCTTCTCTATAGGCACATGTATTGCCACAAAGGCTAAGCTGTTGACAGCAAGGGAGGATACAGAAAAGCTATGAAAGCAAAAGCTGGTGGAGGAACTAACTCCAATAGTGTGGTTCTATTTAGTGAAGCTATCAGGAGTGCTATATGGCTGGGTGTGTTCTGAGGTCCTCGCTTATATTTTGCACTACACAAGAACAAACAAGCACAGTGTGATGTGTTTGGCATTGTGGGCAAGAGAGAGATCTAGAAACTGGGACCAAATGTAATGAAGAAAAACAAAGCTTCCAGTTTGGGACGATCAGACAGTGTTCCACATTAGACTTCACTGAATGGGTAGAATTTATCCAGGCAAGATTAGTGTTGGGAGCAAGGAGGAAGATAATTCCAAATGGATCAAACAGCAAGAGTGAGGGGTAAGGGAGAAAGAAAGGAGAATGCAGGGTAAGTTTGGGGCATGGAGAGTCAGTATGCCTGGTTCAAGTTCAGGGTTTGTGAATTAAGGGTTGGGAAATAAAACTGGAATGATTGGCTGGGTCCATTATGGCAGATGCTGAACACCATTCAGAGGAATTTAGACTTTATTGAGTAGCACACAAAAAACACTGGGGGGGGGGTGGTTTCAGCATGATGGTTATCGAATTACGTTTATCTTCACCTTGATGCATCATTGTCCTTTTATTCTTTCATTCTCCAGCCTCCAAAACAGTCTATTGTTAGTCCATCCACAAGCTCTGGATCTCCTCCTTTGTAGCGGCCTTCAGTGTATCAATCCAACACCTTTTTTCCCCTTCTCATATTGTCAAACACCTCCTTTTCCCCTGCCATCTAAGGCTTATTTGTTACCTCATGCTCCCAATGAGAACTGCGCTTGAACTTCTACTCCTGAATCTTCTTTCTTTAGAACTACCCCGTCTTCAACAATAGTTTTTGTTGCTTTGCTTCTGATGTCTATGATCAAAATTCCAAGAGTATGTCTCTGAAGTGACTGTACTTCTAATGCCAAGTTCATATTCAGTTACCCATTCATTCGCTACACTTTTTTCTGAGTACTTAGTACTAGGTGCTAAGTGCTGCTCTAGGGTGGAGGTGCAGCAGGGAAACAAAACAGGCCAGTTTTCATGTCTGGAAATGCCCACTGGTCTCCACATTAATCCATGCCCTTCCCCCCCTCCCCACAGAGCCACCTACGCTAATATTGCCCTTCTCCTCTCCCCTTCCCCTAGTCAAACATTATTCTTTAACATTCAGGGCATATGTTGCCCTGAATTTATTTTGTATTTGCCATGTTGCTTAGCCTAAAGCTGTACTCCTTTTTTTTTTTTTTTTTTTTTTTTTGAGACAGAGTCTTACTCTGTCGCTCAGGCTGGAGTGCAGTGGCACGATCTCGGCTCACTGCAAGCTCCACCTCCTGGGTTCACACCATTCTCCTGCCTCAGCCTCCCGAGTAGCTGGGACTACAGGTGCCCACCACCACGCCTGGCTGATTTTTTTTTTTTTTTTTTTTGTAGTTTTAGTAGAGACGGCATTTCACCGTGTTAGCCAGAATGGTCTCGATCTCCTGACCTCATGATCCATCTGCCTTGGCCTCCCAAAGTGCTGGGATCACAGGCGTGAGCCACCAAGCCCGGCCAAAGCTGTACTCTTAGCAATGATTTGAACACTCTCTGTTCCTAGCGCTTGCCTTTCACCCTGGGATCCAGCACTATATTTCCAACTGTCTGTGACATAACTGCATTTGGATGACCTGTTGCATTCTACTCAACAGAACTGAAACTAAACTCATCATATACCACATCCTTGATCTACTGCTTTCTCAGATTCTGTCCACAGCTTTGTCTGTAGACATCATGGCCCTCCTTCACTCTCTATCCGCTAGCTCAAGTGACTTCCATTGGAGGGCTGTCACGACAGCACATTCCTCAGCCTACTGCATATTCTGTATAATAGTCAAGGTCTGTCCCTGGGAGCTTCTAGAGGAAGAGCATGGCTCCCAAACCACATAGCTCTTTCTAGGACCTAGAGCTTCCAGTGAGCAGGCCCCTACTCTCTGCTCCTGCTCCTCCCCTGGGGCCCGGCAGTCTGCAAACCTCTCCTCCAAATGTGTTCTCTAGTACGTGTGTGATCAGCTTCAGTAACAGATAATGATCTCACAATTTCCTTCATCTACCAAACTATACTGCATCGCTGTGTCTCCAAAATTATTTATCTGTCCTGAGAGGTACATTTCTGACCTCAGGAAAGTATTGCTGGAACACATCTTCATCATTAGATTGATTACTGGAATCCCATCCCCCAGCAGTTTGTGAGATAGTATCTCCTTCTGGTTTGCTATTGTTTCTCATGGGTTAGTTTTTAATCTCAACCACTGAATCACAAGATCCATGAAGACAAGCTTATGATTGCTACTGTGTGTTACCTGCAGCACACTGAGGTAGAAGTAGCTTTTCACAGAAACTGCACAAAAAAATCATTTGAATGATATGTTTTATGTATATATCTCTGGTTTGTGTATATTTATGAATTTGTGTGTGTGTTCCTCAGTGTGCTTTCCATATACTCTGTAAGAAGTATTCATCTATGTGGTTTGAGGGGCAAGGACTTGGATATTTTCCCTGGCCATCAGGCCGGTGACATAAACTAGTTAAGTTGGGTCCTCCACAAGCTCATGACTGTCGCTGGCGCAATACAGGGCTTACCTGAGCTGTAGCCTGGAATTATTTTTGCCTCCACTTCCTATTCTCTCTCTATTTGAAAGACTAATTTTGCTTTTAAACGTGAAGGAAGTGACCGGGTGTGGTGGCTCATGCCTATAATCCCAACACTTTGGGAGGCTAAGGCAGATGGATCATGAGGTCAGGAGTTCGAGACCAGCCTGACTAACGTGGTGAAACCCTGCCTCTACTGAAAATACAAAAATTAGCCAGGCGTGGTGGCACACCCCTGTAATCCCAACTACTCGGGAGGCTGAGACAGGAGAATTGCTTGAACCACAGAGGCAGAAGTTGCAGTGAGCTGAGATCACACCACTGCACTCCAGCCTGGGGAACAGAGCAAGTCTCTGTCTTGGAAAATAAAAAATTAAAAATTAAAAAAGTTTTTAAAAAAATAAAGGGGGAATATGTATGTGTACATATGTGCTTGTATGTGTGCTTATCTATGCATATGTACATACATATGTGCATGTATATATGCATATATGTATATGTGAAGAAAATATATGTAATATATATTTTCTCCAAAATGTAAATTACATTTCTCCAAAATGTAAATAATGGATATTTCTGGGTGGTGGTTTTTTTGGTTTTTGTATTATGTCTTACAATAAGACATAATAAATTTAACAAAAACCTAATAGATATTATTTTTTAAAGACCAGAGAGGAACAAGATTATCAGATAGTTGCTGGGGTCCACCCTCTGCATGAACCAAGGGTGAGGGACAAGCAGGTTCCTAGCAGAGAACAGGGTAATCCACTTCTCAGGACCTTGGGATTCAAGAAGGCCATCAGAGAGTGAATTCAGGCTGACTTGCAGGACTGGCGGAGGTTGTGAGCTGAAGAACTGGCAACTTTGTTTGGTTGCGAAGGTCAGGAGCCTTGGACTGTGAAAAGAAAGAGAAGGAAAATCCAGGGGGTAGGGGGTTGGGAGCAGGAAGGGGATAAGAAGTTCTTGAAGGTTTTCCCCAAAACTCAGCAGTTTAGAGACCTGTGGAAAAGGTGAGGAAAAGCTTGAAACATGGCTTCAAATTCATGAGGCGTTTTCATGAAGAGATATGCAGTGGGAGAGAGAAGCGGACGTGTTTCCAGTTTGGTGTTCACTTTCTGTGATTCCAGAGGGAGGGGTTTCCAGAGTGACTCAGCATGGGGACACGGAGATCCAGGTCAGGAGGGCACAGAGAGCGCCAACTAGGGAAAGCGTTTGCCACTGTGTGAGCAGCAAGCTTTCAAACGGGATGCGGGGCAAGACAGCTCCCCCAACCCGGTTACCCTCTCTTCCCTCCTCTCCCACAGTCTAAGTACAGAGGGAAGGTTTTCTGGTAAAGAAACTGTCTCTAATCTTTCTAAATTGGAAACAAACAAAAAATGACATGAAACAAGTATTTTCCAGGATGTCTCTCCCACACTACCTAGGTTCAGAGTTCTCTCAGAGGGTTCCCTGAGCAGAGGGAAAAATGGAAAGAGGAAAAACAGAGATTGAATGTCGCTGGCTGCGGCTGATGTCTTTGCACTGGGGTGGTGGTGTGGCAGTGGGCGTGGCCAGCCTGTCACTCAGGAGGCAGCATAACAGGTGGGCATACCTCCGCACCACCTCTGAGGCCTTCCTGCTCATCGCTGACTGCTCAGCCAGCCTGTCTTTATCAGTAACCTCCTTATAGAATTTGGGAAAAAGAGCCCTGGGGTCAACATGAGCCGCAAACACAGACATCTAGATCCAAAAGGAGGCCCTTCAGGCAGAGTAGGATGCATGATAAAACAAATAAGAAGGTCGCAGAAATCAATCCCTGAAAAGAGCTAAACTGAAAGTGTGTTTCATGGTATTAATTGATGTCTTCTCTCTATGCAGTATTTAATATTTTTGTTACTGTGTATCTCAGTTTTTAATTCTGATGGCTACATCAAGTGATATTTCCAGTCTGGGTTCTGGTTTGAAACCTGAGGTGGAGAAAGCCTTTTTGAAACCAGTTAATATAGTATTCACAGAGTTTCTCTGTAGGAAATGGAGGAACACAGAACACATAAAGTCCCTGCCAAGGACAGAATCCCTCACCCCATTTAATGGAAGAGATACAAGCCTTTCCCTAAAAGTCCCTGCCAAGGACAGAATCCCCCACCCCATCTAATGGAAGAGATACAGGCCTTTCCCTAAGAAGTCACTGCTATAATTGGGCAGGCAGAGAAAAACACAAAGGCTGCCTGCAAGCAAGCCATCCAGAGGTTAAGCAAATGACAGTAACCACTGCCTTTCTTACTGAACTCCTAATGTGAGCCTGACATTTTACATGTACTCTCTCCTGTCATTCCCACAACAGTTCTTCAAGGTAAGTATCATTATCCTCATTTTGCAGATGAGGAAAACATCACTCCAAGAGGTTGAATAATTTACCCAGGGTCACACAACCAGAAAGTGGCAGAGATGAGATTTGAACCCAGGTGTTTCTGATATCCATTATGCACACTGCCTTCCACTGGCCAAGTCCACTAAGTAAAACAATTGGATGATTCAGGCAGAAACACACAAAGCAACATTTTGGCCCAAATAATATAAATTCTATCAGTTCCCTCTCCTCATCAGCTGAATAAAACACACTTGAATTTAAAAACCAAGAAAATTCTGTGTTCCATGTATTGTCTGTTACTCACTCACTGTCTTCTGTGCCAAGCAGAGCATGGCCTGAGTCAGGAATTTAGAGGAGGCTGTTTATTATGTCTTAGCCATACAAATAGCAATTCAAGCATATCCCTGCCTCCATGGTTTTCTAATCCATCAGACAAAAAACATTGGAAACATACAGTCGACTGAAGATGCATTTGAAAATCTGTTGCAAAATAGCTGCCTCAAATTCTTAGCGGAACAAGAAGAGGTATAATATAATAAACATGTTCTCCTTTTGTGGCTATTTTTCTATCACTGGATGTCCAATGAATGCAAAACATCTCATTATAGCTCAGCTCTTATTCCAAGAGTCTAACATTAGAATGGGGCCTATAGTATATTAAATAAACAGCATTTATACGAAGGAGTCTGTACATGAATAAGGGGAGATAGGGGAAATTTTAGCATAGCCTCCCCTCATATAAAGAATGCTGAGAAGGTTTGGTTAATAAAAGCCACTGTCCTATAAAGTGGGTCTCACTGATTCTTGCCCCTCATGGAAAATGCCAAAGACAAGTGCTTCTGGACAATGTGTGCTGGAAAATGTGAAAATGTACTTGATATCCTGCAAAACTCAGCTTTTCCGATGTTGGAGTGGTTGGCATAAAGAAAAGACCTCTATGCTAAGCATTCCAAGACAAGTGACCCTTAGAATTACTAGGCAAATATTTCAAAAAGTTGATCTCAGACTCTACACTGGCCTACGGAATCAGAAAGCCAAAGTATAGAGTTATTGGATGTGAGAGGTATATGAATTCTAAGCTGAGAGCTGTTTTCTCAAACAAGATAAATTATTAGCATTTCAAAAAAATTTTTAATGGTCTCTTTTTCACACTTCCACTTAAACTTTTTCCACTAGTCCTTGCCCTAGGCCAGATTTTTGAAAAATCATCTCAATAATGTCATGAATGACTATCTTTTTTTTTTTTTTTTTTTGAGACGGAGTCTCGCTGTGTCACCCAGGCTGGAGTGCAGTGGCGCGATCTTGGCTCACTGCAAGCTCCACCTCCCGGGTTCCCGCCATTCTCCTGCCTCAGCCTCCGAGTAGCTGGGACTACAGGCGCCCGCCACCACGCCCGGCTAGTTTTTTTGTATTTTTAGTAGAGACGGGGTTTCACCATGTTAGCCAGGATGGTCTCAATCTCCTGACTTCGTGATCCACCCGCCTCGGCCTCCCAAAGTACTGGGATTACAGGCTTGAGCCACCGCGCCCGGCCTATGACTACCATTTTTAAAGTTAAGAGCTATGCATTGATGTTTAGGTTAACCACTCTTTTAAGGTACCAAGTGGGCTATGTAAAATAATGGCTTCCTGGATAACTGTGTATGTATTTTCTCAGGACTTAAGGGAGCAAGTGTTCAGTATCACCTATATGGGTTTATCACCTATTTCCTATTTCTCACACATCAAACCATCATGAGAAAGATTTGTGGATATACAGAGATCATCATAGCTTAATATATATATATTTATATAGATAGATAGATATAATGAAGTTACCCAAACCACTTCAGGTTAGGTCCTCAGGGACAAGATAGATTCTTATGTGAGGAATGCTTTCCAAGATTTTTAGAATTCACAAACATACAAATATACAAATATTATTTAGAAGATGGATTCTCCATTAGAAGAGGCAACATGTACAGTGGTTAAGAACAGCTTTGAAGTCACACAAACCTTGGTTCAGATCTCACACACAAACCTTGGTTCAGATCTCACCCCCTCCACTTGCCAGCTGTATGATCCTGGGCAGGACTTCTCCAGGCCTCAGTCTGCAAAATGAGGGCAATGGTATTTACCCACTCAATGAGGTTGTGGTGCAGATCATGTGAAATGATGCATGTGAAACACTCAGCACCTTGTCAGACATGTGGTAAGCACTCAATAAATGTTAGCTATTAATAATAAGGACAATAAAATATTTTTAAACTGCTATCCTCTTCAGAATTTTAACAACCATATAAAAAGCAGAATGCCAAACTTAGCATTTATAAGACTATTAAATCCTGCCACTGAAATAAATTCTGTAGGCCTCATAGCCCATCTATTAAAAAAACCTGGTAATGACAGTGAATTATGGTGTGGGGGTGGGGGGGGTCTAGCTAATCAGGACAGCTGATGCCACCTTCCATGCTAATGACATTGCACACAGAAAAAAATGTGATTTAAAATTCTTTTTTTTTCTTTCTTTTTTTAAATTATACTTTAAGTTCTAGGGTACATGAGATGGAGTCTCACTGTGTCGCCCAGGCTGGAATGCAGTGGTGCAATCTCAGCTCACTGCAACCTCAGCCTCCCAGGTTCAAGTGATTCTCCTGCTTCAGCCTCCCAAGTAGCTGGGATTACAGGTGCCCACCACCACGCCCGGCTAATTTTTTGTATTTTTAGTAGAGATGGGGTTTCACTGTGTTGGCCAGGTTGGTCTTGAACACCTGATCTCATGATCCACCCACCTCGGCCTCCCAAAGTGCTGGGATTATAGGCGTGAGCCACCACGGCTGGCTGTGATTTAAAATTCTTGAGCCACTTTTGCCCTGGTAAAGTTGGGATCAGTGGGTGCACCAGTCCCTTTGCCATGAGTTATTCACAAAGGCATGTATATAGCTCCTGGCTTGCTTCAGAATCTCATCTCCTCTCTGAATCCTAAGTATACCCTATATTCTTGGAAGCTCAGGGTAACTACCACTTCAGCTTGATGCTGAAGTATTTTATCTCACTAAATGAACAGTTTTTGCCCAGCTGGATTCTTACTAAGAGAGTTTCAGACTGTTTTTCTCATTTCCATGTGGCAAGTGTGATAGAACCTTTTACATCATGGAGCTGAGCCACAGTCAATGTGAGACTGTGAGATTATACTCTGGAATTGATCCTGAACTTTTCTCTTGGCCAAGAGCCATTGCTCTTTAGAATAGATCACTCTTCTAAGAGCGCTACAAGTTGACCTTCTTTGAGAGGTCATTTTTCTTAAGGAAACAGTGATTTCCTTGCTTCAGATGGCCCAGTAGAGATGGTGTAAGCCATGCTGCATATGGAAGCTGGGTCTCCAGCTTGGCTCCCTACTCGTTCACTCTCTCACTCAGGAATTCACTCCCTCAGGCAGCCTTGCAGTCTGCCCAAACCAACTGCATGCCTTGGAAAAATTACAGATTGCCACCTGTCATGGTCCCTGGAAACACTTAAATCATGAATTTTAAGTCCATTACTATCAAAGATGTACTATATAAATGGGTAAACTTTTCTTAGTTTCTTTCTCCCAATTAAATGTTATATAGCAAGACTTGCTGGTAGGGCACAGGGGCCCTAAGACAGCTTAAACAACAAAACGAATAAAGGATCTGAAATAAACTTTAATGATCACTGTCACTAGAACCTCACATTTAATGCATCCCCATTTCTATTATTCCTGACTCAACTCCTGCTTATGGGTCTGGAACGCTGGGAAGCCACTGCAGGACTGGTTTACAGGTGTCTAATGGGATGAGAGCATATGGATTTGAGTTCTAACAAAGTTAGTAAAAGTGGTTCATCAGTGATCCTCCTCTGGATTGTGGACTTGGTGGGTTCCTTCTGAACCTTCAGACCAAGGAAAGTCTTACACACACTCTGTTTCCTCCATATCCTCTTCTACAAAATGATTGTGTGTTTGTCAGGTTGCACTCTGCATCGGGTTACTAGAAATACAGTAGGTTGCACTGATGATTTAACTCTGTGTTCTATAAGGGCTACGGGATCTCATGCAGATTTTTGCAAAGTTATATGCAAATCACAGAGCCCGGCCCTTTTCTTAACAGGATGGCAACCTTGTTCCTCGGTGGCACCTGGGACCTGGAGATCCTTTCTCCACTTACGTTTAGCGCGCATCCTGGGACTTGTCCCTGCAGCTCACCGGGTTAGCCGTGGCACCGTTGGGACCTCCCACCAGGACTCCAATCACCCACCTCTCTTGAGACTTCTCTGGCAGGGCTGGTGTGGGGTGCAGCCTTTGCTCAGAGGGCAACATGTTCCAAGCAAAATCTCCCCGCCTGGGCCATGGGTTTACCCTCGGGGCTCCCTTCTTCTCTACTGGGTGCAATTCGAGGTTGCTGAGCTTCTCTTCAAAGTCTAAACTGGTGGGGCAGTAGGGACCTGTGAGAGGCCCCATGGCCCAATGTACTTCCCCCAGATCCCACTCAGAACAGCAGGTACGCCCAGGCCCCTGCTGCCCTAGCGGTCTGCAACATGAGTGAAGAGGTTAATTAGAGGGACACACTTGTCTCTGAAGTTTACACCAGGATGAACATTTCTATTATCAGTGGCCCCCAATCTGGAAAAACCCATCATTCTAATCTAGCTTGCATCCCCACATCATGAGAAAGAGGGAAGAAGAAGGGATGATGTATGGTAGAGAAGATGAGGGTTAACTTTAGCCTTTCCCAAACACTGGCAACAACCACTTCCTCAACAATTTTTCTATCTGCTTCAGCCTACCCAGATTTTTTCATGTTTTTCTAGCTCCTCCATAACCTCCCTCCCTCCTGAGGTCTCTGGTTCAAAGACCACCCTACCAGCCCTATTTGCTTCAGGTTATCCTGTTGAGGGTGGGTGGGAAGTGTGAGAAGATACAAATGAAAACTGGCCACATGTTGGTAATTGTTGAAACTAGATAATGGTACATGGACATTCATTATACCATTCTCTCCACTTCTGTATATGTTTGCAATTTTTCATAATAAAAAAAGTTTTAAAAGTCCTCCAGTTTCCAACACACTCAAGAGAGAGCCCTAACCCCAAACACAGAGTTTCGTGGAAACCCCACACCAAGGCAAGAGGCAGAGATGATGATTCCATTTCATATATACACTCATTTTCTAACTTTTTTTTAAAGGCCCACTGCTTTATTTTCAATAGATTAAACCTGATTTCTGAGAGGTCCTGAAGTTGGGCTTACTTCCCTGGCTGGGTTATGGGGGAGGGCAGGGTAAAGGAATCCTTAAAAAAGTTTACACTTTTATGTATCTCACAATCTTATTGTGAGGATGTGACTTGTTCAGTGTTCTGAACTTTTCGAAGGAATCGTGCTCTCAATGCAAAGTGTCATTCTCTGGAATTGCACCTGGCTCAGGAAAGGACTGTCTTTGTACTTGAATTTAAATCCAATGGAGAACTTTAACACGGGCATTTGCATGACTGAGAATTGCTGCTGTCTTTTTTCCGTATGTCACTTTCTTGAATGTGTTCTAATAAAATGATTCTAAAGCAGGCTGTTGATATACAGTGATTTATAAATACTTTCTGTTGAGTGCTGAGGCCCTTAATTCTCTGCCAAGAATCCTCCCCATCCCACTTTCCAGAAAGATCTGTCAAGCTGGAGACAGATGCAATGAGCGTGTGTCCGGCATGATGGCGGCACCACTGCAATTGCAGCACTAATGAGAATCATATCAACCACAGCAATTTTGTCTTCTGGTTGCCTAGCAACAGAATTTGTTTTTCAGAATAAAGATAATCATAGGTAGAAGATGAGTGTGGTGGTGGGAAGGCAGAGGAGGGGGCAGGACAGGAACAGGAGTATAATTGACTCCACAAGGGAGGGAGTGAGGGAGCAAGGTAGAAGGGAGAGAAAAGCAGCCAAAAAGAGAGACAGGCAAAGTTCAAACTCGTGCTTTTCAGTGGTAGTCCTCAGCACGTTCAAGTGATAATCAATGGTTCAATTTTATTTACAAAATTAAACCTTTTGATATCAAGCTATAGCAATTTACAAATCTCATTAGGCAAACTGGAATCAAAAGGGGAAAATATATATCTCTGAAGGTAGATATTTTGAGAAACACTTTTTATCCCAATCTTTATGCCCCTCCAGCCAAGACTAGCTAGGGCAGGGGTCCCTAGCTCCTGGGCTGCAGACTAATGCCTGATGATGTGAGATAGAACAGTTTCATCCCCAAACCATCCCCCACCCACCCCCTCACCTCTCCCATTTATAGAAAAATTGCCTTCCATGAAACCAGTCCCTGGTACCAGAAAGGTTGGGTACCACTGAGCTAAGGCACTCCCATGAGCTAGTAGCAAACTTGGGCCAACTCTTTGGGAAAGAGGCATTGTTAGGAACCTCATGGCTTAAAGGCTTCATAAAGGGAAGGGGAGGCAGAACCAGTCAAGGAGGCTTCCATTCACTGGGCGCTTTTCTGACACCGGGTACCAGGAAGACACTTGATGTCCTCCTCTAATTTTCACAGCCATCCTGAGAGGCAGGTAGTACTTTGTTTTCCAAATGAAGAGAAGTAGATAACTTAAACTCACAGCTAGAACATAGCAGATCTGTGATTCAAATTCAGATCTCTCATCCCCAAATCCATGCTTTTCCAGGCCACTGGGCTGATGGCCCAGGTGCCCAGCCTGGGGTCTTCCTTGCACACCTCCCACAGGTGTTCACATCAAGGAACTGTGCAGTTCTGTATGCCCTCGGGGTGCAGACCAGTGTCCTGCTCTTCCTTGTGTGATTGGAGAACGCTGACGGCCAGGGTCTTTGTAGCACACATCCATGTATCTGTGCCTTGGTTGTGTAGAGCACAGGCTGATGAGGCAGAAATCACCGTTTGGTTTCCATAGAGATTTGTTTACTTAGCAAATATTTTTCGAGTGCCTCCAAGTGCTGGGCATTATGAAGTGGGTGAGTAAACAGTCCCTGTTCTCACAGAGCTTACCAGTAGAGGAGACAGATATTAAGTAACACATATGAGTGGATATTTAAATACAACTGAAAGGAACCTTGGAGATGATTGAGATCAACTGATGAAACTGAGACCCAGAAATGCTAGTTGCCCAAGCAATGTGCCCAAGACCGTATAGCAAGTTAGGGGCAGAATAAAGACTAGAACTCAGAACTCCTGATTTTCATTCTTAGACTATTTTCTCCCAGAATATGTCACACTCTGTTCTGTTGCATATCCATTCCATAATAGACTGCCCCCAAGCCCCAGCCAGCCATATAATCATGTTGATCCATCAGGACACTATCCCCATTTTTAGGAAAAACCAGATAGTATTTTGAAATGATAAGGAGTGTAGTGAAGTAAATCCCTGAGAGTGGTGCTTACCAAAGCTTGTTTTCAGTGTTATCTCAGAGCCCAGAGAAGAAACAGAGAGAAAGGCAAGGCTCCCATGCGGTAGCGACACTAACTAATAAGGGTGCTTACAGGTGTTTCAGTGTTTTGGTCTGACCCCAATACTTTCTCATCTCCCAGATTCAGCAGTTGCTCATTCACTCATTCATTCAACAAATATATACTGAGTGCCTACTAGGTGCCAGGCACAGTTCTTGGAGCTAGGGACACAGCAGTGAACAAAACAGGCCTCCCTCATGGAGCTTACATTCTAGCTGTGAGAAACAGACAATAAACAAATAACACAGCATATTAGAAGGTGCAAAATGCTACAAAGGAAAATAAGAAAGGAAGGTAGAGAGTGCCAAAAGTAGAGATGCATTTTTAAATAGGGTAGTCAGGAAAAAGACCTTCCTTAGAAAACGATATACTCAGTACATCATTTTCTTTATTTAGTGACATTTAAATGTATGTATATGCATACATATGTACATAATGCAAGTCATATATACATATAATTTATATAATACAAATACATATGTAAGACCTTCCTAAGAAAATGATGTACTGAGTCATTATATATATACATATGTACATATATACATACCTATATATACTATACATATACAAATATACAAATGAATTGGTGACAAATATATCACTTTAAGTATGACAGTGCATTTGACGTGGTTTAGCATGTCGCTGTGGGCCTAGCTCTGAATAGCCAGCATATTGTGTAATTTGAAAAGTCCCACAAGCTGCTTCCTACTCCTTACAGAAAAAGAAAAAGAAAAAAAACACAAAAGCTTCTCATGGCATGTACCAATGCCCAATTCCTAGCATTCCCTTTTTGTGGGGCACTAAAGCAGTAGTTCTCAAACTTGAGTGTACATCAGAATTGCCTGGGAGGCTTGTTAAAGCACAGACTGCAGGACTGTACCCCCAGAGTTTGTGGTTCAGTAAGATTTGGACGGATACAAAATTTTGCATTTCTAACAAATTCCCAGGTAATGCTGATGCTATGGTCCAGGGACCACATTTTGAGAACCACTAAATTGAGCTATTATAGCTAGGAGGTTCCTGTTAAAATGAAGCTATTACCTGAGAAATGAGGCATCCATTCATTAAGATGAATGGACATTATCAAAGTAGTTGTCCTTAAACAGCAGAATTGTTTAAAAATTGGACTATTTTTTTAAACAGGGGTAGGTTTCAGACGCCACAGCCAAAGACCCCAAGCATGGAGGAATTAAACAAGGAATGTGTCCTCAAAGGAGGTGCCAACAGTATTTCATTATTTGTCTATCAATGCTTTACATTTTCATAACGTAATACTTTTATAAGCCCTTTTGACCACTACTTTCTTTTGACCAGTTAACCTACTAGGTAGGCAGAGCAAATGAATTATTACATTGTATAAATAAGAAAATTGAGACAAAAAGAGGTTATATGGCCTCCCTTGGGCTATCAAGTCTGAGAATCCCAGCTCTCCTACTCCCATTCCGTTTTTCTTTCTCCATTAACATTTTTCATAACACTAGCAATAGCTTTCTCCTGGGACATCTATTCTGGGATCATTAAAATCCAGGACATACAGCTGCTCTTGGCCTTTTGCCCTGTTCGGAATCCCACTTGCTGCAAGTAGATTATTCATATAAATGATTAACTGTGGCACGTCCTAGGCCCTGCATAAGTTTCTTCTGCCATAAACACATTTTTATTCTTCTCCTACCAGTTATTTTATGGAGAAAATGCTAACTCATTTTATTATTAGCCTAAGCTAGAACTTATCATTATGAAAGCAAACCTGCTGGGGGAAAACACACATAATCCTTTCCAAAGGCAAATAGAAAAGACATTTTGATTATATGTACCATTGCTTTCATTCCATTAGGAGAGATAATTGAAAGTTTTCTGTTTCACTAAAGTACCCAGCAAAATGAGAGTAGATTTTTTTATATCTGATGACTGGTGAATCACCTCTTGAGTATTTAAATATACCTACCCCTCCACAAAAAAAATGAAAATGAAGTATAAAATCCTTTTTCCAAGTTCTTGTCCTTCTAGTCATCTTCTCCATGTCTGCACTGTCTCCTCTTGGTGAGATGGTGAGGTCTTCTATTGAAGACCTCCCTCTCATGGTAGGGACCCTGTGGGTCACAAGGAGCTATCTTCCTTCCACTTCTATACTGTCTTTGACTATCCAGCAGCCCAAGGCTTTAGAAGTTTAATTTCTAAATCTGCCCTCATCTGTCACCTAGTACATTGATATTGTGACATCATCTGCCTCCTGTGCTGCTATTGAGACCATTCATTTATTCAGTAAACATTTATTAAACATTTACTATGTATCAGATACGCTGGGAGCCACTAAGCAGGCTACAAAAATGAGTTTGAAATAATCCTGCCCTCAAAGAACATGGCATATTATAGAACCACTCTCTAAATCACATGGAATCATAAACATCCAGATGTCTTCTCTGTGTGGGTTACAGTCCCACACAAGCTGCTCCCCATTTTCATTCTCTGTACTCTATGCTCAAAGAAAGCTAGTTCATGAGTTTTTTTAGCTTCAACATAAAATAGATACCATTAGGAAAGAAAATATACCCGGGGAAGAGAAAAGTGGGATGAGGAAGGAGAACTAGTCTGTGATTCTGAGCATACACAGAGATAGGTATGTATCGGCAGCCCAAAAGCATCGGAAACAGGGAGCAGTGTAGGATCTAATATCTGCTGTAGACATTCCATGTGTGGACCATGGAAACTGATATATGTGGGTCATAAAGCTTGGATGACTAGAAGTTTCATATTGATGAAAGATCCAGTGTGAATATGGTTTTGCTGAGCTTTAGACTCCAAAGTGTGCTGTGAAAATGACTGTCCTTTAAAAAAATTAATGTTCACTGCGTCACAAGGACTGAACATAGGAGAAAACAGGTTGAGTTGCGGGAGAGAGTGGAATGCAGAGGATTCAATGAGCTGAATCAGTATTAGAGAACCCATAAGAAAGATTCAGATCCTAATCCAACAATGTGCGTGTATGTGCATATAGGTACACAAATACATATGCACAGGAAATGTGTCAAAGGCCAGTTTTTATGAGGATGAGTCTCTTAAATATATTTCAAACTTATAATCCAGAAAGGAAGACAAGTTTAGAAAACCAAAAGTGCAGTCAGAACTAAAGATAAGATTGTTAGGTGACCACACATCTTCCTCCCATTTATATGGAGCCACCTGAAGGTGTAGCACCTTTTACACTCTCAGCAGCTTAGACGGGCCCAGGCTCTGACCACTCTTTTTTAGATTGGGCTTCATGAATAGAAACACAAGCCAGGGGTTCAGGGCAGATATGGAGCTGGTTCTCAGATCTGTCCTTTGAAACCTGTTTTTACTGGTTCTGCAAACCTGTCCTGGCCCTGAAGAGAGTTTTCTCAGCACAGGTGCTTATAACCAGGCTTACTAATGACCATCAAAGGTGCCAGTGGCATGATAATACAGCCAGGCCTACCATGGGTGGATGTGGACATGGATAATAGTAGCCGTAGTTAGAATTCAGAGAGTTCAAAAATAGCAATGATGGGAGAGGGGGTTTCTATGTGTCTGCTTTTGAGTTTCTGGGATGGTGGAATAAGGAATGTTATTCTATATGTAAGGATGTCCAGTGACTCTGTTACCTATTAGTGGTAACCTTCTAATCAGCTTTATACCTAACAATGTGGAGGTTTTAGATTTGGCTGTGCTGAGTTCTGCTGAGTGGTTGTTATGGCATGCATCTGAGTAAAGGGAAGTACCAGGATGGGCATGAGATAAAAAAAATAATTGATATAGAAAGAGGGTTTAGATTTTATTGGTGTGGCACTCTCACTCTGAGAGTGACCTGTAAGTATAGCACTCTGAGTGTTGCTCTGGTGTCTCACAGTTTCACGAGGACTTGCCTGGGATCTTGGCCCTGAGAAAAGCAGGTGATTGGTAAAATTGATTGACACAATTGAGCTTCTCCAAGGCCAGCTGGAAGTTAGCAATGAAAATAGGAGACTTTGTACTTCTCAGACTCTCCTGTGTTCTCATTTGCTATTGAGGATGCTGACCTATTGCTTTATGTTTTGGTATTTCTGGGACTATTCAACTAACAAACTTGTAGGAGAGCCACAGATATAACCCTCAAAGCCAGGCCAACACAAATGATCTAAGTACTCTCTTTCTATCCTGCAAAACCACATAGGCAGGCTTCGAGATGGAATAAGTCATTAAAGAGGAGGGGGGGTGGTCCTTGCAGTGCTTGATTGATTGGCTGGTGTAGAATAAAAGTGATGACATTTCAGCTTAATGGCACAGCAAAATGTTGCTTGTAGGGCTACACACAGGCACAGCCTTCCAGGAGAGGCCATCAAGCCATCAACCCGGCATTTCTGGCTTCATGGCAGGAGTGAATGATTCAGAAATTAAAGTGAGAAAATAATGAGCCCAGTGAGTGTGATGGTCATTCAAAGATGATTGCTTAGATCATTACCACATGCCAGTTTCCCAACATGCCTCAGACCTCTAATTTGGCTATAGTAGTAAAAAATCTGGATAACTTATTTTTCTCCATTAAAAGTCTTATAAAAATACATATGGAGCCAGGTGGGTGGCACATGCCTATAATCCTAGCACTTTGGGAGGCTGAGGTGGGCAGATCACTTGAGTCCAGGAGTTTGAGACCAGCATGGCCAACATAGCAAGACCCTATCGCTACCAAAAAGATACAAAAATTACCCAGCACGGTGGCATACACCTGTAGTCCCGGCTACTTGGGAGGCTGAGGTGGGAGGATCACTTGAGCCCAGGAGGCAGAGGCTGTGCTGAGCCAAGATCACACCACTGCACTCCAGCCTGGGCAATGGAGCAAGACCCTGTCTCAAAATAATAATAATAATAATAATAATGCATATGGGAGCAGGGGTGGGAGAAGTAAGGATGTGGAGGGTTAGATAGAGTAGCACCACTAGTCACATCTTTGGTAAATGTTTGACATGAGAAGGGCTATAAGGGTTATGTCCAAAATAGTATAATGATTGGGGTTCTGGAGAGTCCCTCCACTATTAGAGACTATAGAAATGGCTAATACCTCCTCCAGAGGCCAATGAAGGGGTTATGTCGCCAAAACAAGAGAATGTGTATTGCTAATAATTAGTGACTCTCAATAAGTACTGGGTATCCATCACATTCGTTCATTTATTCATCTAACAGCTATTTATTAGATACCTACTATGTGTCAGGCACTATTCTAGACAGGAAAGAGAGAACAACAACAAAAACCACAAACAAGAATTCCTGCCCTCATGGAGTTTATATTCTGGTGGAAATACAGACAAATAAGTAAAATATATAAAATGTTAGATGATTATACATATTATGGTGAAAAATATAGCTACAAAGGAATGTAGGGAGTGCAGAAGATGAGGAAGGAATGCAGGGAGAAACTAAGATTCAATGACTGACACAATCAGGGCTACAGAACACTAGGAAATTCATCCAGATGATCTCAAGGCAGATAGTAGTGATGAGTCTGTGAATTTCGGAGGGAATGGAGAGGTAAGGGTTTTGCAAGAAACATACACAAGATTTTATAAGTCTCTCTTTATACTCCCCACAAAAAGCATGAAGAATGGCCGGACACGGTGGCTCACACCTGTAATCCCAGCACTTTGGGAGGCCAAGGCAGGAGGATCACAAGGTCAGGAGATCGAGACCATCCTGGCTAACAGGGTGAAACCCCGTCTCTACTAAAAATACAAAAAATTAGCCAGGTGTGGTGACACACACCTGTAGCCCCAGCTACTCAGGAGGCTGAGGCAGGAGAATCGCTTGAACCCAGGAGGCAGAGGTTGCAGTGAGCTGAAATTGTGTTACGCCAGCCTGGGCGACAGAACAAAACTCCGTCTCAAAAAAAAAAGAAAAAAAAGCGTTGGGGAGGAGCAGTTTTATCTAGGAGCAAGTAGGAACTCTCAGATAAGATAGCCTCTGCCCCAGTCTTCATGCCTCCACTGGAGCGAAGAGTGTGCCCAGAAATGTGCCCCAGAAGTCAAGTGGGAACCTCAGACTATTCCCCCATCCTTTACCAGCAGTCAAGAGAAGCCTTTCTGATATGACATCAGCCTAGGTTTGAAGAACCTAGATTCCATTCAAAGTGATGATGACCTCACTTATGATATGGTTAAACATCCTTCAAGTTCACATGGCAAGATTCTCGAAAACAAATCAAGGTTTGGTCCAAGTTCTATGTGAATCTGGGAGCCAAGAACTCGTACTAGTCATACACTATTCATAAATCAAGGGAAGCTTAAAGAGGCATTGCAGATTCTGAATAGTGTGACAGGTATTTGTTTTGTCCCTAGGAGGTTTAAAAATATTAATTCCCTTTGGTTACTTCCCCCTGATTTCTGGCAGACTGTATGGTCCCTCCAGTCTAGTTTGATAAAGTTTCAGCAGCAGCAGGAAGCATGGTTTCCAACAATGCCTGCATGGAGACCCACCATGGTAACTAGTACACGGACAGAGAAAGTCCGGGTTTGCTTTATCACAAATAGGACAGGACCCCAGGGGACCCAGTGAAGAGGTGCAGGAATTCCTGCTACAGTCTTGGGATAGTAATTCATATAGAGTATACCTATTGCTTGGTTCCTTGTGCCCAAGTAATGAGTATGTTCAACCTAGGTCTGAGTCCCTGACAGCAGGAAGATGGCTCAGTCACAGTTGTGGGTAAATGTAGCTTCCCCGTGTCCTCTCCCCAGACCCCACAAGACTCATCAAATTTATGCAGCAGACTTGAGAGTTAAGGAGAATCTGGCTGTGTCCTCCCAACTGCCTCACTGTGCCCTCAAGAGACAAGCTTTTAAAGTTGAAGCCAGATGGGAGGGGAGCTCAAAGTACCAGCACACATGCCCACCCTCCCATTCATTGTGTAATAGTTACCATCTAATGCTAAGGTTATCTCTGGAGAGATACATTGCATGACTAAGTTCAGGAGGTTGTCTGCCATTGCTATGTTGAAAAATTAGTCTAAGATGGTATTGGTTAGCCTTTCCAGATAAGGGCTGAATGGGGCAGGTTCATTCCAACTCAGGTCTTGTTATAGGAGCCAACTAATATAATGGCAAACAAAAATCACATTCTCTATGTGGCCATGAGAAATCAAATGTGATACTTGGTTATTTTCTATTTTCTTGGATCTATACTTGTGCTCAACAGGGGGGCTCTAAACATGCCTGTATAGGTCAACCATCTTTTTGTCCTATCCTGATAAAAATTTAATTTTGAACATGACTCAGACTCATCTGTAGATTGCAAGAACTTTTGAACTTACATGGAAGTAGCTGGATTAAAAGCCAGTATAGTTTTATAAAATCCATGTCAAATCACACTAGTACCCGAATTGGTAATTGCCACAGAATAAGTTCCATGAGGGTAGGGAGATTCTTGTCTGCTTTCTTCACTGCGATATCCCCAGTACCTGTGCTAGTATCTGACACATTGTAGATAATGCAGCTACAATTACATAGCATGTACAGCAAGTGCAGTCTCCTTAGTGTACAGAAACACAGAGAGAAAAACTTCCCATTTTTAGTGCAACAAGACTGGTAGATGAGGACCTCCCCTGTTGCAGTGCTGAAGAGTAGGAAGTTCTTTAGAATGATGTTATACTTGACAAAAACAAGGAGCATGCTGCTTGAGTTCCAGTTCTTGATAATGCAAGAGTAGAAGACAGGTTTGATGCATGATCTGGTAGGCAAAACTCAAATCCAGAATCGAGGGCCAGGATCGTTTAACAGGTAGGGCCTGTTAAACCTAGCAAATTATAGCCTTGGAGCTTCTTTGCTAGGTTTTCAGGTAGCAAAGAAGCTCTAAGGCCATAATCAAAGTGGGCAGTGGAACCCAGGTGCACAGCCAGATGTGGGAACTACAGGGTGGTTTGGTCACTGACAATTCAAATAATTCCGATAAATGCCAACTCTTCTCTCAACACAGTTTTATTGTGTAAATGAGCTTTTAAATGCACTACTTAACTTCTGGGGCCCTGTAGATCATTTCTAATTAAGAATGGAAAATGGGAAGATTGAAAAAAGAAAGCATCAAGGGCCAAGAACAATGAACAAGAGAATCAACCCAACAGGGCACATGTCAAAGAAAAAACAAAGAAACAACTGCTATGAGAAGTCAGATTTGAAAAATGTCCCTCATTTGGTTTGCTTCACTGAGTTGTTTACCAGTGAGAAAGACTGAAGTCTCAAAGACTGCTGATTGCAAATGCACTTCTCTCTGCCCTACTCCACCCCCATCTCATTCAACATTCCTGAAGCTCCAGGAAATGAAAATGTAAGAATCAATCCATCTATTGTCAGTCAGCCCAAGAAATGGTCAACAGTGGCGTCTGATGCCAATTCCCTGGTTGCAAGTGAAGCTGGTCTTCAGCTTGATTTTAATGAGCTTTAGGACTGTTCCAAAAATACATTAAAAGAATAGAAAATATCCTTAATTAGAAGAATCATATAGTCCATTTGGGAAAGAGAAAATATCAATACTCAGGGAACAAAATTCATACCACGTAGGATAGGAATAGCTATTGCATTATCCTGAGAGGCCCAAAAGTTAGAATGATCTTGCCTCCCTTTTTATCTCTATCCAACACCGAAGATGAGTCATTGGATGTAATGGCAGTCATCTTCAGGTTGTTTTTGTTTGTTTATTTGTTGCCCAGGCTGGAGTGCAGTGGTGTGATCATAGCTCACTGCAGCCTTGACCTCCTGGGCTCAAGTGATCTTCCTGCCTCAGCCTCTTGAGTAACTGGGACCACAGACATGTGCCATCACACTTAGCTAGTTTTTGTAATTTTGTAGAAATGGGATCCTACTGTTTCCCAGGCTAGTCTCCAACTCCTGACCTCAGGTAATCCTTGGCCTCCCAAAGTGCTAGGATTACAAGCCAGGTTGTTTTAAGAACTACTAGTAATAATCATGGTAGTAGTAGTAACAACAATAATAAAATCCAGTAAGTCGGCTATAATTGCATTCAGTTTGTATTTGTCTTAGTATGGTCCCATTATAACTCTCTCCCTTTCTTAACTTTATTTTTCCTGCCACTCTTTCAAAGTTCAAGTTCCCAGACTCCTACCAATACTCATCCCCAAGACAATTCAGTCGAGAACAAAAGTGAATATATCTGTCAGGATAAGCCAAGTTTTGCTATGGTAGCAACTCTGAAAATATTGGTGGCTTTAAACAACAAGGACTTACTTCTTGTTAACACTACATGTTCGTAATGTAGTTTTATCCATAGCAGGGGGCTGTGTTCATTATAGGCCCTCAGGGACTCTCTGGCTGATGAACCAACTTCTAAAGTTGCCAGTTACCATCCCAGACAGAAAGATAATTCTGAATGCTCTTACTCCCACAATTAAATGCTCCAACCTGGAAATGACACCAGTGACCAGAACTAGTCACATGGTCCTTCTCAATCACAAGGAACCCAGGAAAAGCAATTAAGTTATATATCCAGAAGGTGGAAATATTTGGTGAGTGTCAGAATGACTACCTTAACAGTTAACATCAAATCATACTTGCAGATAATTTACATCTGGACTCCAATATTTATATTTTGGCTTTAACTCAAATAGATTTTCAAATTTTGGCTCTACTCAATAGACTTGTGTATGTGGATTTCAAACTTACACATTGAAGTAGTGTTATTTATGTTTAGCTCGTGGTTTGCTTTCTGTTAATCTTTGTATTAGTCCGTTTTCACATTGCTATAAAGAAATACCAGAGACTGGGTAATTTGTAAAGAAAAGAAGTTGAATCGGCTCATGGTTCCACAGGCTGTACAGGAAGCATGATGTCTCATCTGCTAGGCTTCTAGGGAGGCCTCAGGAAACTTACATGGCAGGAACAGGAGGAAGAGAGAGAGTGAGGTGGGAGGTGCCACACACTTTTAAACAACCAAATCTCACAAAACTTACTCACTATCACAAGAACAGCACCAAGGGGATGGTGCTCAACCATTCATGAGAAACACCTTCCTGATCCAATCATTTCCCACCAGGCCCCACCTCCAACATTGGGGATTATAATTCAACATGAGATTTGGGCAGGGACACCATATCAATCAAACCATATCAATCCTACTACCCTAATTTCTACTCACCCCTGTCCATGAACATTAGGTGCCATGTGTAGGGCGTCAGTGGTAATGTCAATATTTAATTAAAATATAAAGGTAAGAAACCTTCTTGTTCTTCTTGGAACTTTTTCCAGACTTAGGGAACCAATTTTTAGGGTATAATGGCCTGATGAGTCTAGTGGGACATGGGCTCTTCTCTTAGAGCTTAATTTATTACATTATTCATATGCTAAGCAGTGGAGTTCTCTATCAGCATCTGGCATAAGATTCTCTACACAGTAGATGATGCATGGTAGGGAAGTGAGCTTACTGAATCCCCAATAGCAAAGTCACTGACCAATGTTGCAAAGTATGTTTTACATAAGTGTAAGAACATACCACATGTGTCATGTCACCTCTTGTAAGTAATGCTATAAGATTGCGTGACATTGCTCTAGAAATCACATAGTTACTCCATTATTATGTAGCTTGCGGTATCATTGGCAGGGCAAATTCAACTGTAAAACACATTCAGATTATCTGCAAACAGAGTAATGGACACAAGCAGACCTGGGGAAGAAAATGTAGCACTGTAATGGCATGGAACACTGGGTTGGAATCAGGAAATTTAGCTTTGATCCTAATTCTGCTATTGATCAGCTATATGAGCTTTGAAAAATACGTTAGCCCAATCATCTCTTATCCAAACCTTTTTCCTAGGTCGGGCATGGTGACTCACACCTGTAATCCCAGCATGCTGGGAGGCTGAGGTGGGTGAATCACTTGAGGTCAGGAGTTCAGGACCAGCCTGGCCAACATGGTGAAACCCGTCTCTACTAAAAATACAAAAATTTAGCTAGGCGGGGTCGCACACATCTGTAGTCCCAGCTACTCAGGCAGCTGAGGCAGGAAAATTGCTTGAGAGACGGAGGTTGCAGTAAGCTGAGATCCCACCACTGCGTTCCGCGTGACAGAGGAAGACTCTGTCTCCAAAACAAAGCAAAAGAAAAAAAAAAAAACTGTTTCCTAATCTGTAACAATGGAAAGTAATAGAAACTGATTTCTAAATTTCCTTCTTTTTTTAATCATACACTTTCCTATTATTTGCTTAGTTCTTACCAATAATTCCGTGACTTTTATGGGGAAAAAAATAAACAAATACACATCCTAAGTAGTGTTGAATTGGAGAAAACATATTTATATATAAATAATAACCTAATTTTATATATAATTATATACATAATTATACTGATAAAAGAGACATAGATACTGTAAAATAATAATTTTTAAAAAATTATTTATGGCTGGGCATGGTAGCTCATGCCTGTAATCCCAACAGTTTGAGAGGCCAAGGTAGGATCACTGGAGTCCAGGAGTTCAAGAGCAGCCTGGGCAACATAGCAAGATCTTCTGTCTACTAAAAGTTAAAATAAAAAATAATTTAAAAATTATTTAGCTTGAAATATAGGCAAAGATGTTTTTAGAAATTAACATATATGCTCCATTTTCTCTCTCATTTATTTATCCATTCATTTAAAAATATATTGAGCAAGGCCAGGTGCGGTGGCTCATGCCTATAGTCCCAGCACTTTAGGAAGCCGAGACGAGCAGACTGCTTGAGCCCAGGAGTTTGAGACCAGCCTGGGCAACATGGCAAAACCCCATCTCTACTAAAAATACAAAAAAAAATTATCCTGGCATGGTGGAGCACACCTGTAGTTCCAGCTTCTCAGGAGGCTGAGGTGGGAAGGTCACCTGAGCTTAGGAAGTCGAGGCTGCAGTGAGCCAACATCGCACCACTGCACTCCAGCCCAGGTGATGGGAGAAGTGAGACCCTGTGTCAAAAACAAAAACAAAAACAAAAAACTGTTGAGCATATGTCATGTAATCAGCTGGGTTAAGTGAGTGGAAAGGTCCAAGGACATTAAGGACACTGGCAAGAGCATTACTAAAATAATGAGCCATGCACTTTACTCTCCAAGAGGTGAAGCATAATTCCCCACTCTTTAACTCTGGCCTGTGTATAATAACTCATTTTTAAGGCGTACAGTGTGAAAGGGAGGGAAAGGTAACTTCACAGTGGAGAAATCTGGCAAACACTACCTCAGTCAGGTTATTATCAACAGGTTACCTCCGTCAAACATCAACAGTGAGAAGTCACGTTGATAGCACGTACCCTTGATATGATGTGCTGATGGTCTTCCTCCCCAAATCCATAACCCCAGTGTACTCATGAGAAAAACACAGACACATTCCAATTGAGAAATATTTTACGAAAGACTTTACCAAAACTCAATATATTCAAAAGCAAGGAAATCCTGAAATACTATCATACCCAAGAGGATTCTAAGATAACATACTAAATGTAATATGGCATCCTGAATGGGATTCTAGAAGGGAAAAAGAATATTAAGTAAAAACAGGGAATCTGAATATTGTATGAACTTTAGTTAAAATTGGTTCATTTATCAGAAAACCAAACACCGCGTGTTCTCACTCATAAATGGGAGTTGAACAATGAGAACATGTGGGCACAGGAGGGGTAACAACACACACTGGGGCCAGTCAGGGCATGGGGGGCCAGGGGAGGGATAGCATTAGGACAAATAGTTAATGCACAGAGGGCTTAAAACCTAGATGATGGGTTGACAGGTGCAGTAAACCACCATGGCACACGTATACTTATGTAAGAAACCTACACATTCTGCACGTGTATCCCAGAACTTAAAGTAAAATAAAATAAAATAAAATAAAAAATAAAAATGAGTCATGGCATCTAAGCTACATATGAAGGAAAGCAATGAAGAGAGAGTATTGATGGATTGGGAGAAAGTAAAGGGCTCTATGAACTGGAGGTCTAGTGGGGTGGATGAAAGGTCTGAGTACCTGAATAAGCAAATTGGAAGGAGAGGAAGTTGTGGTAAGGAAGGAAGATATGAGGTATTTACTTCTAGCCAAGATAGAGAAGTAAGAACCAGATTTACTTCCCGGCCTGAAACAATTTTTTTAATGGGCAAAATATAACAACCAATACTTTTCACGACACTGGACATGAGACAACAAGGACAGTGTGATCCCTAAGAGACAATAACCAAACCAACCGAACCCTACAAATACCCCAGCTTACTGCTTTGAGTTTCCAGATGTCAGTGCAGGGAGAGGTGGAATGCCTGTTCCCAGGCAGAGTGAAAAAAATCTCAAATTCCCAGGAATCAGGAAGAGTACTCAGAAGGGTCTTACCTGAGTAGTGGGGAATAATAAATCCTAAACTAAACATGGCTCTGTTTCTGTCTATGAGACCCTGACTCAAAAAATATAAAAATTAAAATTAAAAAACAGTACATGATTGTATAGTCAATGAGGTGGATGGGGGGATATTTCCTATAAAGAAGTTTTTTTGTTTTTTTTTTTTTTTAACACCAGCAACTTGTAAACACTCTTGAATATATTAAAATATATAAAATGAAATAAATTTGGGAAAAGATTATGTAGAGATATGCTCACAAAACTCAGTTATCATCAGTCACTCCAAGTTTTCCCTGTATTCACTTCTTAACCAATTTACGGCTTGTTCCTCATCTTTTCTTTTAGACAGAGGCTTTCTGGGCTCTGCTTATACCAGCTGTACTTGAGTTTTCCAAGAGTGCTACAGCACGACCTGATATGAAACCGTGCCCCTTCAGTCTGCTTCAATCTGTCTCGTCACTTGCGTTTCAGAGCAGGCGTGTCGCAGGCATGGCTGTTGGCTGAGCACTCATAATTAGCTCTCTGGCATTCCCCTCACTCTCTGTCTCCTTTGTCAATGAGATATTGTTCTTTGATCCAAGCCGCTTTTGAATTTTCTTTTCTCTTCTGATCAGAATAGAAAAACACAGAGATTAAAAAACATCTCCAACCTTCCCTTGTCTACCTTCATAAGACTCTGTCATCTATATCAGGATCAGAAGGCTTGGCTGCATACAAAAGAAAAGCCCCAGGTGACACCAGCTTAAATAAGAGAGAAGTTTATTTTTCTTTCACATAACAGACAACTGCAGGTAAGCGATCTAGGACTGGTAAAGAAAATCCGCAAAGTCCTCAGGCGCCCAGCTCCTTCTAACTGATTCCTTCACCATTCCCAGGGTTTAGTCTAATTCTCATATCCTAGATGGATGGTGTTCCAGGGAGCAGGTTGGGCAAAAGGGAATCTGTGCCATCCCCCATATTAAAAAGACCATTACAACAAGCACTAAGAGTTACATCCCATTCACCAGAGCATGATAATATGGCTGCAATAGCTGCAAGGGAACCAGGGAAATGTAGTCTTTTACTGGGTAACAAGGTATCTCCCCAAGCCACCCAAAATGAGTCTTCATTACTAAGAAATAAGGGCACAATGGGCTCTGGGAGGCACTTGGAAGTCTTTGCCATCCATACTCTTTTTTTTTTTTGAGATGGAGTTTCACTCTTGTCACCCAGGCTGGAGTGCAATGGTACAATCTCAGCTCACTGCAACCTCTGCCTCCCAGGTTCAAGTGATTCTCCTGCCTCAGCCTCCCGAGTAGCTGGGATTACAGGCATAAGCCACCACGTCCGGCTAATTTTTGTATTTTTAGTAGAGATGGGATTTCACCATGTTGGCCAGGCTGGTCTTAAACCCCTGACCTCAGATGATTCGCCCACCTCAGCCTCCCAAAGTGCTGGGATTACAGGCGTGAGCCACCATGTCCAGCCTCCATACTATTTCGTATTACCAGAAAAATAGCTAGTAGCAATCCACTGTACATATCTAATTAGTTTCCTCCTCCACATTGTGTACTTACTTTGTACAGAAAAAGATGTTATTTATCTTGTGCAGAAGAGTATTAATGTATAGCAAAGGTATCCTTGAGACTCATAACTCCTAACTTATTCCATATATCATAAAGAAGCATTGTATTTTTCCTTTTTAATATTTAAAATATATTTTAAGACAGATCAATTTTTAAAGAGTTATGAGACATTTTCCTCAAAACTGAAGATGCCACAATGAAAAGCCCAAAGTTATAAGGCATTTAAAATATACACTCTATACTTATTTCTGAAAGGACTTGAGAGAGTTTGATTAAAATGCTAAAAAAGATGTGAAATTTAAAAAGTAAACATAAGAGAATCCACATGAAGGATGCAAGGGATGTAGAAGTTCCAAATTTATGATGAGGCGAAGTACAGCACTTTCCATGCACTTCAGCAAACTCCAGTTGACAATAATTGAAAACCTACTCCATAAGATAATTTTTTTTTTAAAGACAGAGTCTCACTCTGTCACCCAGGCTGGAGGGCAGTGGCACGATCTCGGCTCACTGCAACCTCTGCCTCCCGGGTTCAAGCAATTCTTGTGCCTCAGCCTCCCGAGTATCTGGGACTACAGGCGGGCGCCACTACACCCAGCTAGTTTTTGTATTTTTAGTAGAGACGGGGTTTCACCATGTTGGCCAGGCTGGTCTTGAACTCCCTACCTAAGGTGATCCACCCGCCTTGGCCTCCAAAAGTACTGGGATTACAGGTGTGAGCCACCATGCCCAGCCAAGAGAAATGTTTTAAAACCACACAGTCTCTATGGTGAAGATACTTTCAATCCAGTGAAAGGCACAGGAATGTAGACAAATACCATCCAAGGCAAAAAATGTGCTGGAATAGAGATACAAATATAATTCTGCTGAGTGAAAAGGTAGGGAGATGTTACTGGGAACTGCTGGTGGTGATGGTGCAGACAGGAGCTGCTGATGGAGGGGATTCATGGATGAGGTGGCCTTTGAACTGGCCTTAAAGATAGAAAAGGATTTCCAGAAGATGACAGAGGTGTGGTTTGGGAAAGGAAGGAAGAAACTATTCCAGGCTGAGAAAACATCATAAATAAAGGTCAGGGAGTTGGGGAAATGTTGGCTCTGTCTGAGAATCGGAAAGCGTAGGTGTGATTTGGAGTGCAGGGTCCGTCTAGGTAGCAGATGAGTAGGAAAGACTGAGAGGTTGATCTGAAAAGCCTTATGTGGTATGCTGAGGGATTTGGACCTGGTTCTCTGGTCAGTAGAGGAATAGGAGAAGAAGGAAGATGAGCATGCTCACATTCTATGACCTCTGTTTTCTCAGAAAGTAGTGATCAAAGCTTCTGTTCATGAGATGTTTGTTAGTTTGTAAAGACTGTAAAGGGTTTAGAAGAGGATAATATGGTAAGGAATCGAAAAAGAAACAAAAGAATTGTGAGAAACCTCGAAGTCCCCACTGACGTGTTGGAAGTGAATTTGTCTTCACATTGTTGACAAAAGCTAAAGGGCAAATGTATTAGATTAAAGAACATTTTGGCTTTTGACAATACAAGTACATATACCGTGAGGCAAAAACATATGTACCTTCTCTCACCACTGCCTTCTTTCAGCACAGCAGGATGATTTTGAGAGACCTTGATAGAGGAACCAAGGAAGGTGGTATTGAAGAGCCAAAGAGTGTGTGTGTGTGTGTGTGTGTGTGTGTGTGTGTGTGTGTGTGTGTGAGAGAGAGAGAGAGAGAGAGAAACAGAGGCAGAGACAGAGACAGGATGCAAGAGATGGGGAGGAGAGGGGAGCACTATTTGTCTTAGTTAAGTAGTTAGGAAGAAGTTATCACTGGGCAGTAGTTGTTGGTCAGAGGAGAAGGTTATGTGTGTGACTGTGAATAAGGTGGCTGACATTTGGATGAGTTTTTAAAGCAGTGCTGAGTATTCTGGGGCACAATGACACTAAAAGAAGAGAAGATAATTTTCCATAGAGACACTTGTACAAAGAGAAACTGAAATGATAACCCGAGAGATATTGTCTGGTGGAGTGGGAGGGAGATAGACCTTTCCCCTTACTTCTTTCACAAGGGCGTTGTAACATTAAAGATGAATGTGGAGATTTAAGCAGAATACCTTTCAGAATGACAACCCTGTAGCAGAGCGAATAGTGGGGCCCCAAAAGGCCACAGGGCTCAGACTGGCTGGAGCAACTCTCCCCCACACTCAGGCTGAGTCCTGGCATCTCCACCTTGTGATTCTGCCTGGGGGAAGCTGCAAATTGGAACACAAAGTTAGATCTTAAGAATACTTTTAGGTGTTTTTTTGAAAATTTGTTTTATAGATGAAGAAATAGGTCCGAAGAGAGTCAGTGGCTTGCCTGAGATCACTGTCCACATAGGGGCAGAACTGGATGGCCATCCAGACTCTTGACTTATAGTCCAGTGCTCCTCCTGCCATTTCTACTGTGCTGGGGGGCTGATGCAGTTCACTGTGAGAGTGCCACTGAGATCTGTGCAGCCCTGGTGGCTGCGCATGTCCCTCCCAAAGATGCAACTATGGGGACGTGATCTGTAGCCTGCCAGACGAAGGGGAGCCGAGGGAAGCAGTCAGATGGGGATTTCAGGAAATGCTCTAAAATGGGTATTGAGAGGGTTTTAGAGGAAAAATCTACTTACCACCCTGTTTCAGGGATATTAAAATGCAGTGCAAACCTCCCACGTGCACTTAGGCTTTCTGTGCCTTCTGGGGACTGATAGATCTTGTCTCTAAAATGCATTGATCCTCTGAGGGAGATAGACCACAAAGTTCTAAATCCTCTCCTATCTGAGAGGTAGAAGGCTAGAAGCTTTAAAACATCGACCATTGTTCCATTAGGAAGGATGAGCATGACAATAATTATCTAACTTTTGCAGCAGCTGAGCATCCATCTCATTGAGATCCACCAGACGCACCTGCACACCCCTGGCAGGCTGCAAGCTCTAGGGCTCAGCACAAAGCAAAGCAGAGGGGAATGCAGATACTTTGTCCAGAGGTTTAGTGAGGTGCTGAATAAAGAAAGGATTATTACCACTGGTGTTTTTATAGGAACACCTGAGAGAAATAAGCTAGACAAGCCTTGGGTTTTCCAGATTCTTTTAAAGGAAGGAAGGAAGAAAAAAAAAAAAAAAGAGCAAGAGTCAGAGTTTTGTATATTTTTGTACATTTGACTTTATTTGTATCATTTTGTGTTTTTTTGAGATAGGTCTCATTCTGTTGCCCAGGCTGGAGTGCAGTGGTGTGATCTCAGCTCATTGCAGCCTTGACCTCCCAGGCTCAACTGATCTGCCCACTTCAGCCTCCCCAGTAGCTGGGATTACAGGCATGCACCACCACACCCAGATAATTTTTTTTTTTTTTTTTTTTGAGACAGAGTCTCACTCTGTCACCCAGGCTAGAGTGCAGTGGCACGATCTTGTCTCACTGCAACCTTCGCCTCCCAGGTTCAAGCGATTCTCCTGCCTCAGCTTCCCGAGTAGCTGGGATTACAGGTGCCTGCCACCACACCCGGCTAATTTTTGTGTTGATTTTTGTATTTTTTATAGAGACAGGGTTTTGCTATGTTGCCCAGGCTTGCCCACGCTCAAGCATTGTGCCCACCTCAGCCTCCCAGAGCTAGCCTTACAGGTATGAGCCACTGCACCCGGCCACATTTAATACTTTAAATTATTGTAAACACATATGTGATAAATGAGCTATGCAAAGAAGTCTCTTTTATTTTTAGTCACCCATTCAGGCCCTTTTAGAATAAAAATATATGTCACGGTAGCCATGTGCCCAGGTCTATATATAAAGTAGTTTATGGAACAGTTCTGATTTTAAAGAAATCTGTCTTATAGCCAGACCATGTTTCTTGGTTTCTCATTTGGGATTTTTTTAGACGTAATATGATAACATGGTTACCATAGGTGCAAGGTGAATGGCTAGCTGGGTAGGTAGCCATCACAGGTATTCGAGACTCTGAATCATACATATACACAATTTTAGAGCTGGAGTGGACCTTGAAAATCTTTCAGTCCAACCCTTTTGTTTTGCAGATGCAATAACCATGGCTTAGAAAGTTAAAGCTGCTTGTCCAAGCCACAGAGCTGGGAATCATATCCAGGGCTCCTCATTTTTAGTCCAGAACTCTTGACATTGTATCTCTCTATCCTGGTGCTCTGAAGGTCAATTTTTTGGCAGATCAAGGGCCACTCCATGGGCACCACTTACCAAAACAAAGCCTTATGTGAGGCACTGGTTTACGTCCATCACAACTGACATTTAGGGGTTCACGATCCTGTTCCCTAGCTGCATGCCAGTCAACCTGTCAAACCCCACAGCAGAGCTAAGGAACGATGTAAGTATTAATTGGTCTCCCTATTACTCTGTGCTGATTGTCACCTCTTTAGCACAGTTAGGAACAGTTTCTTAAAAACTGAAAAACAGTTGGTTGGTTCCCAGTCACAGCTTGTTCTGTGAGGGAGTGGAGCTTATTTCCTGTGTCTTGGTGGCATAAAATACAAGCAGTCTTTGGTGACAGAACTGTTTTGTTTTTTGTTTTTTGTTTTTAACCTAACTGTTAGAATTATGAAGGTCTTTGTGTATATGTGTTTTGTTTTAGAAAACCCTTATGATTCAGCTGGGCGTGGTGGCTCACGCCTATAATGCCAGCACTTTGGGAGGCTGAGGCAGGTGGATCACTTGAGGTTAGGAGTTTGAGACCAGCCTGGCCAACATGGTGAAACCCCGTCTCTACTGAAAATACAATAATCAGCTAGGCATGGTGGCGTGTGCCTGTAGTCCCAGGTACTCAGGAGGCTGAGGCAGGAGGATTGCTTGAACCCAGGAGGCGGAGGTTGCAGTGAGCCGAGATCACACCACTGCACTCCAGCCTTGGTGGCAGAGTAAGACTCTATCTCAAAAAATTAAAATTAAAAATAAAAAAAAAGAAAACCCTTATAATTCTTGGACCTTTATAACCACACAGTTTTATTTTGCTAATTTTACATCAGTCCTACCAACGTTAGTTAAATTCATTTAGTTGCTTGGAAAAGAGCTCTGTCAAGATAACCCAGATCAGCTGGGCACAGTGGCTCACGCCAGCAACCCCAGCACTTTGGGATTTCACCTCTGATCACTTGAGGTCAGAAGTTCGAGATCAGCCTGGCCAACGTGGTGAAACCCCATCTCTACCTTAAAAAAAGCAAACATTAGCCGGGCGTGGTGGTGCACGCCTGTAGTCCCAGCTACTCAGGAGGCTGAGGCAGGAGAATTGCTTGAACCCAGGAGGTGGGAGTTGCAGTGAGCCGAGATGGTGCCACTGCACTCCAGCCTGGGAGACAGAGGGAGACTCTGTCTCAAAAAAAAAAAAAACAAAAAGATAGCTCAGATCTTTTTTTTTGCCCCAGGACGTGTCACTTCACTGGTCAGCCTTTAGGGTAGCTTTTCATGGGCCAAGTGCCCACCCTAGTCCATTCACCTGTGGGCACAGAATGGACTGGCATTATGTGATAGAAGAAGATACTGCCTTAGACCTGCCTTGTCAGCAGCTATAAGCAGGGCAGCTTCTTGTAGAAGGGTTTGTGGCCATGTTAGACAATGTCCTTGGCCTGCTTCATTTAATATTACAATCAAAATAAAATAAGTAAATCATCAGGGAGGTGGCTGAAAGTAAAGGAAAATAGAATTTAACAACAAAGAATTCGTGGTTCAGTTTTCAACTCTGGAACTTAGTAGCCGTGTGACTTGGAGCAAGTTTGAGCCTCAACTTTCTGTCTGTAAAATGGGGATTTATAAGGGTTAAATGAAATGATACACATGAAAACACTTTGTCAACTATGAGGCACCACACCCACTTAAAGCATATTATATTACCTCCTGTAAGTCCCTCAAAGCATAAAATATTCCATTTGTAGGATTTTTGGATATCCCTTTATAAATTGAATATCACTTTCCAGCACAAAGCTTGTACCTCTGGGTTCAGATGATGACCCCTTGTTGTCAGAATCTGCAGAAATAGCCCAGAGAGCTCAAGGTTGTTACCCTGTACACATAGCTGACCCAAACTACGTTATTCCGAGAGTGCTTTGTTCGGAGAGAATAAGGTGTTAGCATTGGCACTCCTCAGAGTCCTCCGACCCAAACTCCCTTTATTTGCAGATGAGGAACTAAGGCTTAGAGAGGTAATTAACTTCCTCAGTGTCACTGATGGTACCAGAGTAGCACTCACTCAATTATCTATTGCTCCCTAACAAATTACTTCAAAACTTAGAGACTTAAAACAATATTTATTATGTAGCAGTTTCTGTGGGTCAGAAATCCAGGATTGGCTTTGCCTGGCGTTTCTGGCCCAGGGTTTCTTGTGAGGCGGTAGTCAAGGTGTCGCTTGGAGCCGCAGTCATCTGGAGGTTTGACTGGGGCTAGATCTGTTTCCAGGGTGGCTCCCTCACATGGCTGTTGGCAGGCGGCCTCAGTTTCTCACCGTTCGGACCTCTCTCTAGGGCTGCTTAAATGTCCTCATGACACGGTGGCTGGCTTCTCCCGGAGTGAGTGATTCAATAGAGAGCAAGGAGGAAGCAGCAATGCCTTTTCCTCCCTAGTTTCGGAGGTCACGCATCAACACTTCCACCATATTCTACACGTTCAAAACAGTCACTAAACCCAGCCCACACTCAAGTAGAGGAGAGAGGAATTCAATTCCACCAATCCCTAAAGGGTGAAGCATTAAAAAATTTGTGAACATATTTTCGAAACACCACAGAAGGTTTCCTTTAATGTGGCATTTTCTTTATAAATGAGTTTCCATCAGAAATCAGAAGGATTTTTTTCAATTACTTGATGAAAGATAATTCTCATTCAGCAGTAATTAGTAGAAGAGAAATTAATTTATAAGGGTGTCTTCTCAGGATAATATTGAGAAAACCTCTGATGCAAACAAAAGGGTAAAACAAGGAGAGAACAGTATAAGAAAAGAAAGACAAGGGAAAAACAGAAGCAAGGGTGCGTTAGATTCTGACTTCTGTGGGCAGAGTTTTCTTTCAATTCAGGAAACACTGAGTGAACAGATGCTAGTAAATCATGTCTAGGGGCAGGGGTTTGAAGGTACAAAACCTCTAGGTACTCCAACTCTAGTTGCAGAGCATGACAGAGCATGACCCATATATGTAACTAGCCCAAATATAAATAACACGGAAGCTTACATTAAATATTGTCATGGAGGTACCTAAGCTTATGTTAAATACTGTAATAAAGGAAACTATCGTGTGCATTGGGAACATGAAGGAAGGAAACAATTCTGTAGCCATGCGGTTTGTAAAGCCTTGCAGAAGATATGCAAACCACTCTACTACCATACATGCACCCTGGCACTTTTCATACCCTTTCCTTGCTTTATTTTTCCCTTCAATACTTATCACAAGGGGGCCAGGTGCAGTGGCTCATGCCTGTAATCCCAGCACTATGGGAGGCCAAGGCGGGTGGATTACCTGAGGTCAGGAGTTCGAGACCAGCGTAGCCAACATGGCAAAACCCTGTCTCAACTAAAAATGCAAAAATTAGCCGGACTTGGTGATGGGTGCCTGTAATCCCAGCTAGTCGGGGGGCTGAGACAGGAGAATCACTTGTACCCGGGAGGCAGAGGTTGCAGTGAGAGGAGATTGTGCTACTGCCCTCCAACCTGGGCGACAGAGCTCCATCTCAAAACAAAACAAAACAAAACTATATATATCTATATCTATATATCTACATCTATATATCTCACTAGGTAACATCTTGATGATTTTGCCATTATCTTGATTACCTCCTCAAGAATACAAACTCCATGAGGGCAGAAGTGTTTGTTGTGTTCAGTGCTGTATCCCCAGGGCCTAAAGGACTGCCTGGCACATAATAAGCACTTCGTAAGTATTGTTCAATGAATCAATAAGATAATTAATCAGTTAGTATAGAAATTGAGCTCAATCCTAAAGGGGCAGGGCAACTTGGCAGATGTGGACTGGAGGGTAGGGTGCTCTAGGCAGAAGGGAAGCTGGCCAAAGCCACTGTGTGGCTGGGCCTGTAGACTGTAGTTGCTGTGGAAGAAGGTGAGATCAGAAAGGCAGGTACTAGAGGATGTTTGTGAAGGAGTTAGGATTTTATTATACACAAAGGGAACCCACTTAAATTTTAAGGCTAGGAGTGATATCCATGTTTTTTCTCTATGATCTTGTTGCATTTAAGAATATGTGATACCAGGAAGGTTCCCACAATTCCTATATTACCTAACATTTGATTTGCTACACATTGACCAATAATCCTACCTCTTTTACTGTAGCAGCTAGCTCTTCACTCTTCATTTGCTCTCTTTTTGTATAGGAAATGTAAAACCCTCTAAATATTGAGGTCTCTTGCGTTCTGCCTCCTTTGCTGGCGAGCCTGAGGTCAACAGTAGACCCTGGGAAATTCAGTGGCATTAGTAGTGGCTGTAACACAGTAGTTTTATGCCTAGGGAATGAATCATAAATTTCTTGCTATAATTTCAAGGTTCCCTGATGTGTAGGGTATTTTTCTTTTCTCAAATCTTATATGCTGAGATTTTTTTCAAGAATCCATTTCATTGCTGCTGGCAGCAACTGTAGGCAGTGTGGGAAGCTCACACAGGGACCTGACTGTCCTGAAGCCCGGGGGTGAGGGACCTCTGCTTCCTGTCCTTTGCTAGAAGAGATGGAGTCTCTGGGCTGGGTCTCAATGACCTCGGCCCAGAGGCCAGGGCAGGGGGTTGGGCCCCACCTGCTGTGAGGGTGGATGTGTCATTTAACCTCTGTTCAGTGTCCCCATTAAGGAAGGTATGGGATGCTGGCTGAGACTTTATGCCACAGCCTCACTTTGATGGAGCTTCTTGGATGTCCTAGAGAGCCCAGACCTCTCCAAAGGAACGTTATTTTAGATAGGGACAGCAACTGTCTTAACTCTGAAATCTCTCAGCCCAAGCTTAGAACATAGCCCCGCCGACACGTGACTGAGAAAAGAGATGCATTATGGTTGAGAAAGCAGAGATCACACACAGGATTTTTTCCCTTAAGTTGTCTCCCTTGTTCTAGTTCCCTTAATGTAAACAGAAGCAACTAGAAAACCTGGAGAGTAACTTACCATGGGAAAGGGAAGGCACTTAGCCACTAATCCCATTTTTTAAATAAAATGGCCATTTTCAAAAGAAGATAACCACCACTGTCCTTTTTATTGACAACTCTGTTACTTTGTCAAAGTGCTTAGTGATTGAAAGGCAGTGCTATGGCCAGTCACACCTGTAATCCCTGTAATTTGGGAGGTGGGCAGATTTGAGCCCAGGAGTTCCAAACCAGCTCTGGCAACATAGTGAGACCCCCATCTCTCAAAAAAAAAAAAAAAAGAAAGAAATTAGCCAGGTATGGTGGCATGTACCTTGTAGTCCCAGCTACTTGGGAGGCTGAGCTGGGAGGATCATTTGAACCTGGGAGGTCAAGGCTGCAATAAACTGTGGTCATGCCACTGCACTCCAGCCTGGGTGACAGAGTGAGACCTTATGTCAATAAAGACAGAGAGAGAGAGAGAGAAAAAGAGAAAGAAGGAAAGAAAGAGGAAGGAAGGAAGGAAGGAACGAAGGAAGGAAGGAAGGAAAGAAGGAAGGAAGGCAGGCAGGCAGGCTGTGGTAATTTTAACAGTGACTTCATATGGACTCCAATATAGAAGAGGGTTGTTGTGGAAGTTGGGTTGGGGATTAGGGAAAGAGAAGTACAAAATCCGAATGCCTCCTTCACCATGGAAGCCTTACCCTCACAATATAGGGGATGGTCTTAGAGCCCAAAGTGCCCAGTGTGGATCCATCTTAGATGCAGCTGAAAGGAGGTAGGGAGTGTCTTGGAAGGATCTCTTGTAGGTCTCAGAGTCTAGTGAAGCCTTTTCAAGGAGATGAGAAGCAGGTAGAGGAAGCTGGTGAAAATGCAGTTTAGGAAGGTCTCAGCCGTGGGAGAACTTCAAGAATACAGAGACATCCTGGCCCATATATGCTGGGGATACATGTCTGTGGGCTTGGGGCAGGTATTTGGGAACTGTATTCTGTCCTGGCTCTGAATCCAGAGGCAGAATACTCACACAGATTTGTTGAATGAACAAATGAGTGAAGGAATGAACAAAGAACTTGAGGTCAGCCTTAAAGGAGAATTTTCTACATAGTCTCTTCCTTTCAGAAACCAAATTTGTTTGAAGTCGATGAAAACCCTCCAGGACGGGTGGTCAAAGCACTGGGAGAGGAGCACCTCTTTTTTCAATTCCATTTTAATTTATTTTAAATTTCATTTATTTATTTATTTTTATAGAGACAAGGATTTCACTGTGTTGCCCAGGCTGGCCTCGAACTTCTGGCCTCAAGCTATCCTCCTGCCTGGGCTTCTCAAAGTGCTGGGATTGAAGGTATAATCCACTGTGCCAGGTCAAAATAATTTTTATTTATTTAGTATTTTTTAGAGACAAGGTCTCACTTGGTCATCTAGGCTGGAGTGCAGTGGCACTGCAGCCTCCAACTCCAGGGCTCAAGCAATCCCCCCACCTCAACCTCCTGAGTAGCTGGTACTACAGGCTCATACCAACTAATTTTTTTTTATTTTTCTAGAGGCAGAGTCTTGCTGTGTTGCCTAGGCTGATCTTGAACTCTTGGCCTGAAGCAATCCTCCTGCCTGGGCCTCCCAAAGTGCTAGGGTTGTAGGACATGAGCCACCATGCCCAACCTGTACCCAGAGTGACTGTCTCTAGATTGAAATCCAATACATTGCCTGTAGCTGAAGTCCCAGGAGAGCAGGAAGGGAGAAAGGATATCTGATGGTCACAATGTGGCTCCCCTATCATGATGCTGGTTATGGTTGTGCCCCTCCCCACCCCCTAGCCACCCCCCTTCCCCTAAGTACCCCAAACTTTTGGGCTCAAGCAGGGAACTCTCTTTTTTTTCTCTTACCTATACCAAACATGTTGTGAGGTTGATACTATTAAGTATCTCCATAGCTAAGAGCTCATTCTTCTCCCTGTTTGCTAAAATGGGGGCATAGGAGCCTTCTCCCAGGGGCAATTGCCAGGTTTTCTATAACTTGCCCAAGTGTTCCTCCAGGTTCTGTTTTTTCCTAAAGATAAAAAGAAATTTGCTGTCCATCTAAGCACTGCCACAAGGAACTCTCAGCGAGCGTGGTTGGTGTTCCCAAGGGCCTGAGCTTTCATCACCAAGTCCTTGCTCACTTTCTTTGTTATAATATTTTGTCCAGGACATATTTCAAGTCAAGCTGACTCTTTCTAGCTACCAAACTCCTAACTACAGGGGAAGGGGTACAGGAAAGAACGAATTGTAAAAATTTATAAGTAGAACTTTCTCTGCTTTCTCTGAAACTATCTGACTGCTCTCAATCCATATTGGTATGGTTGACTTACATTTAAAGGAGGATAAAATTAACCTCTCTTCCCAGTTTTTGGACGGTCTGCCATCTTGACTTTGTATTATGCCATAGCTATTAAATCTTAAATCTAGCCCAAATATTCTAATGGGACCAACAGTTTAATTATCTCCCATAATATCGAGCTCCCATCTCTTACAGCTATCAAATGGAAGGCAAAACTGTCCAATTCTTCTGAAACCTCTCTGCTCAGCACCACTGAGCCATTCAGCAGGACAGTGGGACAGACAGAGGGTCTAGAAGGGAGTATTCCATGTGCCCTCAGTGACTTAATCACACCAAATAATAACAACAGCCATTAAATAGGTATCAAGTGTTCACATGCATTCTAATCTTTTTGTTTTATTTTGTTTGAGATGGAGTTTCACTCTTGTTGCCCAGGCTGGAGAGCAGTGGCACAATCTCAGCTCACTGCAACCTCCACCTCCTGGGTTCCAGTGATTCTCCTGCCTCAGCCTCCCAAGTAGCAGGGACTACAGGCATGTGCCACCACGCCCGGCTAATTTTTGTATTTTTAGTAGAGACGAGGTTTCACCATCTTGGCTAGGCTGGTCTCAGACTCCTCACCTCAGGTGATCTGCCTGCCTCAGCCTCCCAAAGTACTAGGATTATAGGCATGAGCCACCGTGCCTGGTCCCATGCATGATAATCTTTAATTGAAACAGCAGCCCTATTAAGTTGGTATGTATCTTAATCTTTTTCAGTGAGGAACTGAACTGATTGTGTTCTAATATTATTGACGAGGAACTGAAGCTTAGAAAGAGAACTTACATCTTTAACATTTCTACAGTAACACACTAGTCAGTGGTGGAACTTGAATTCAAACTCAGGGCTGCTGAGTTCAAAACCCAGATTATAAATCACCATGATGTAGTCTAGTGAGCTCCTAGACTTACCGATTCCCTCAGCCTCCTCTATCTTGCCACTGCCAACTGAAACACAGATTATGGACTAGAAATACTGGCTTTTTTTTTTTAAGGAAAGAAAACCCCAAGAAGCCAACACACACACACGTGTACACACACACACACACACACACTCTCACACACGTCCTTCTGACTAATGCCAAACACAGAGCTCTGGGATGCCTTATTGTTGAAACAATGCCATAAAATAGGAGAAAAGTGATAAAACTTAGAAGCCACTCTAAAAATGACTATTCAGTAGGCCAAATAGGGAATCCTGTTTTATTTTAGCTTTATAGTATACACATATATACACACACGTTTTATAATATATACATATATACACACAAGCCATCCAAAATATGTCCTTCTCACTGCTTCAGTGTTAAAATGTGTAGGATGAACAAAATTAGTCCCAGGAAGAGGACATCACTGTAGAGATCACTGCCAAAGAATGTGAGAGAGGTGGGGAATTAAGAGTTGTACTTGACCTCCAAAAGTGGGAAAGACAGGGTCTGGAGAGGAAAAGGGAAACAACTGAGATGGAATATTGCCCATCCACAGAAGTCCAGAGGCAGAAATGGCCAGGACACATTTGGGGCAGCCTCAAGAGATCAAGCAGATAAAATACACAGACAAGTAGTGAACGCTGAGGTTGAAGAAGTGGGTGGGGAAGTGTTACAAAGGGCTTTGAATGCCAGGATGAGGGTGGCAGAGCCCATGTAAATTCTGAAATAAGAGAGTGTTATGAGGAGAATGGAGAGTGGGAGAGACCAGTTAACGAGGAGACACCTGCAGAAATGTAGAGGCGGGTGATAAACACCTGGATGGGCATAGGGGCTTCCAAGAGACAAAGGAAAGACTTAATAACTTTGCAGGACTAAGTGATAGATCAGATATAAGGGGTAGAGAAAAGAGTCTCAAATGACTATGGTTTCTCCAAAAATGTTTTGAGTTTGGGAGGGACAGGTAGTTCATCTGGGCTGAGCTATAGTGGAGGGAGCCGGGAGGGAGGAAGAGGAAGAGGCCTGGTGCAGGGTGAGGGAAAGAGAATCTGCAAGACTGGGCCCTGACACTACCTAGTTTTGTGCTCAGATTCCATTACTTGCCATAGTCTCTGCTTTCTCATTTCTAAAATTAGGAATTTCACCCAGGAAACGTGTTGAGCCCCCAATATATGCCACCTACTGTATGCATTTTTTTTTTTTTTTGTCTTATATTTCCTCTGCGGGCTGGTGTTTGCCCTAGTCAGGGTAGTGAGTCTCTATGGGAACAGTCTTCTGATCAAGGAACCCAAGCACGTGTTTCCTTTAGAAAAGCCTAGCTTTTGCTTCCCTCTAGTGGCTACTTAGTGCCACTAGACCTCTGCCTTTGCTCTTTTTGTCCCTGGAGAGCTGGTATGAATTGAAAATTAAGAAGTTAAGGCTGGGCGCGGTGGCTCACACCTGTAATCCCAGCACTTTGGGAGGCCGAGGCGGGAGGATCATGAGGTCAGGAGATCGAGACCACCCTGGCTAACACGGTGAAACCCCGTGTCTGCTAAAAATACAAAAAATTAGCCGGACCTGGTGGTGGGCACCTGTAGTCCCAGCTACTCGGGAGGCTGAGGCACAAGAATGGCGTGAACCCGGGAGGCAGAGCTTGCAGTGAGCAGAGATCGCACCACTGCACTCCAGCCTGGGTGACAGAGCAAGACTCTGTCTCAAAAAAAAAAACCCCAAAGAAGATGGAGCTGGATCATAAATCATGCACATGCACATGGTCAAAGGAACAGTACAAAGTGTTGTCTAGAGGGCATGTAGTGATAGTTGGTATCCAGAGAGGATGGTGAGAGGAGGAGATAAAGGAGGCATGATGTCATGAACCGGAGGTGAAGCATGGGATAGCAGTCAGTCCCAAAGCAAAACCAACCAACAATAGCTGATGGGAGCAGAAAATCACATTAGGACTCACCCAGTAAGTGGGTTAACCTGAGCAAATGGAAAGTATGGGGTCATAGATAAAGGCCTACCTTTACGCTGAAGAAGATAAGGTCAGGGAGAAGGGGAAACCCTAATAGTAATTTGCCAAGGGCAAAAACTTGACATGAAGATGCTTTAAGATGCTGGGAACCCTTTCTGTTGCTGCTGCCACTTCTACTCATTGCTGGGCATATGTGTTGGATCTGAGGTGGTGCCAGCACAGCTGGAGATGGCCTCATGCTGGTGGAGCTTAGCAGCTGACCCAGAAGAATAAGTGCATGGATGAGGAGGCTGGACTCACTAGGCTTGGAGTCCTGCCTTTGCAGTTAGTTATTAGGATGCAACCTTTAGCTAGTCATTTCACCTCTCTGAGCCTCAATTTCCTCATCTATAAAATCAGATGATAATGCCAACCTTATGAGATCTATGAGGGTCAGATGATGTCTATGAAAGAGTTTATAAACTATAAAGGGCCATACAGCTGTTAATTATTATCTTAGTCTGCCTGAAGATGAAAAATTAACAAGATGTCTGCTGACATTTCTTCTGGCCTGAGAGACAGGGACCAGGAGTATTTGCTTTCTGAATCAAAGCGTTTAGAATGTACTCTTTCTTCTGAACATCAATCTGTAAGGCACTCTGCTCCCAGCCAGACCCCTTACAGAGGCAGGTTGTTCCCCTCTCAGGTGCTCCGCCTGTGCCCTCTTCCCATCTCCAGTCCTGGAAGACAGGCTGCCTGTCCCCAGATTACCTAACAATAATTAGAGCAATCAGAGTTTCCTGGTCAACCAGAGGAGAGCTTGGCCTCTTTCCAGGAATTACTTTGCCAGGTTTCTATGTGTGACTGGATAGCTTAACCTCCACCCTACAACCACAGTGTAAATAAATGTGTGTTATCTGCCCTGATTTGGCAACCAGTTCCAAGAATTCTCTTCCCCAGTCTGATTCCAGTCTGTTGTTTCTCTAGGATGCCCAGTATAGGAAGAGCAGAAGGTCACATCCATGGCCCTACAAAGGGAAATTATAGCCTAAATTTAGGGTACTAAATCTTTGAACCCTGGGTTTGGGAATAGTTTACTTTTTTTTTCTTTCTAGTCTGCCAGATTATCTCAATATATGTCATTATGACTTTGAAAATTGATTTCTCTTTGTTTGTTTGTTTTTTGAGATGGAGTCTCACTCTTGTCACCCAGGCTGGAGTGCAATGCTGCAATCTCTGCTCACTGCAACCTCCGCCTCCCAGGTTCAAGTGATTATCCTGCCTCAGCCTCCTGAGTAGCTGGGATTACAGGCGCATGCCACCACGCCTGGCTAATTTTTGTATTTTTGGTAGAGACAGGGTTTCGCCATGTTGACCAGGCTGGTCTTGAACTCCTGACCTCAAGTGATCTGACATGCTAGGATTACAGGCATGAACCACTGCACCCAGCCCTGGAAATGGATTTCTACTCCCTCGACACAAGACATCAGTGCAAGAAAACACATCTTGAGTGCATGCCAAGTTATTACTGGATAAACAATAGATAACATTTATTAAGCATGTAATGCACGTCAGGGTTTACCTGTGTTAATGTAATCCTTCCAACAACTCTATATGGCAGGAATTAATATGATTCCTACTTTACAGATAAGGAAAATGAGCCAAAGAAAGACTAATTAACTTGCTCCAGATAATACAGTTAGTAGCGATGGAGACAGATTCATACCTAAGCAGCCTAGCTCCAGACCCAGTAATCCATAGAAAGGGAAATGATTACCCACATCTGAATAATTGAGGTTTGATGACATTTTGCACTTCCATGAAAATTGTCTCTGGTCTTTGGCCTGGTTTCCTCTGAAGTTCAATTTTCCAGTGTTGCACAGTCCACACAGTAGACAATTTGCAGGAATGCCTGGGGCTTTCAGAGAAGCCCATAACTTCTTATCTCTCTCTAACCATGAGTTGCTCTTTTTTATGTCAGGTTTCACGCAGCCACCTCTCCTCCCTCTTCTGCAGGTAGCCTTGGGATTTTCAGAATCATGTCTATGAGCTCTTTTCTCCTTCCCAAGCTATAGGGTGTGTTGCAGGAAATGCCTTCCTGCGCAAGCACAATCAAAACAGCAATATAGACAGCCTCAGTTAGGCAAAAGGAGCCAGGAGATGCTTCCCTGTAGACAGGACAGTTGGACAGTTACCTCCAGGCTGAGGGGCAGTTTTGCAGAGGCAAAGTTCATTGCCAGGGGTTTAATCCTCCTAGCCGCATCTCTATTGACAGCTTGTGTGGGTTCCCCAGGGGCAATGAGATGAAGATAGAAGGGAGGATAAACACCAGTTGCTACTACTGCCTCTTCTTTCCCTGAGGAGAGGATGGCTCTGCCCTCCTCACCCAAACTTGAGTCAGAGTCTAGTCTAGATGTTCTCTGAAGCCTAGACAGGGAGTACAGAGATAAAGAACAGGCAGAGGCCAGGCACCATGGCTCACGCCTATAATTCCAGCCCTTTGGGAGGCCAAGGTGGGAGGATCACTTCAGCCCAGGAGTTCGAGACCAGCCTGGGTAACCTGCACCAGCACCAAGGCCTCCTGGGTAACATGGCGAAACCCCGTCTCTACTAAAAATACTAAAATTAGCCAGGTTTGGTAGCACGCGCCTGTAATTCCAGCTACTTGGGAGGCAGAGGCAAGAGAACCACTTGACCTGGGAGGTGGAGGTTTGAGAAGCCCCTGTGAATTAAGTTGGGGTTTTTAGTAGGCTACATGCTCAACTTGACCAAAAGGCCCTCAGATTACATTCTCCTTTTTCAGTGTTATTGTTCCATTTTCTGGAAAATTTCCTTGACATTATCTTGCAACTCATCTATGAAATGTTTCAATTCGGCCATAATATTTTTAACTTCTGAGAGCTCTGTCTCATTCTACAACTTTTTCCCTTTATGTAACAGCTTGTTCTTTTTTCATGGATACAATATCCTCTCTTATCTTTCTGAGGATTTTATCGTGTTACTGATGTTTTATTGTCCTGCTTGCATTTTGTTTCCTCCAAGTTCCTGGTCCTTTTTCTGTTTATTTATTTTGGTCTCTGTTAAGGGGGGTTTTCTGAAAAGTCTGGTAATCTATAGCTGAATATTCACATTTATGACTGAGGCACAAAGGCTGACTCGATATTCTGCGTAAAGAAAGGAACTTGTTGACTTAACGTTCTCACTGTGAAGTGATCTGGCGGGGCACTGGAGGTTTTGGGAGCAGAGAGGGATCTCTAAAGGCCAGTACTTGAGTATCTGTACATCTTTTGGTTTCTCCCATGAATGGTTCTAAAATCTCCCTAACATGTTATATGTGGCTGCTAGCATTCTGGGATCCAAGAGGGACAAGGATACTAGCCATCTCTCCATTCTACATTTAAGCCTTCACTGCATTTCATTTTTCAGGAAAGTGCACATAGGATAGAAGAGGGATCTAGGGGTCCCATCTTCCTGTTTTAGCCCCACCTGTAGTTCCACCCTCAGTGCCGTCTGGTGCTTCCACTCCCTGGACCTGTCTGAGGGTTGGGCAGAGATAACTGGCAGGAACTTGAATCTCGTCTTCTCATTCTACCAAGTCAGTATCATTCTTGCATCTGCTTTCTGCCATTAAAGAAAAAAAAAGTTCTCGGCCGGGCAGGAGAATGGCGTGAACCTGGGAGGCGGAGCTTGCAGTGAGCTGAGATCGCACCACTGCACTCCAGCCTGGGCGACAGAGCGTGACTCCATCTCAAAAATAAATAAATAAGTAAATAAATAAATAAGTTATCTTGTTCACTACCTCCCATTCTCTTTGTTCTTGTGGGTTTATGTCTCCCCTCACTAACACCTTATGTTGTTTTTGTCAGGTTTAGGAATTCATGGAGATATAGCCACATGATTAAAGGGCAAGATAAATTTGGTTGAAAGGGGCTCAGAAAAAAAATTAACAGTTATCTGCAAGACACTAATAGGAATAGGTGGGCAGCCAATGGGAGAGAACTCTCAGACAATGTAACTAGGCATCTCAGTTATATATCAGGCAATAATTCATGGAATTTATGCACTCACGCATTCAACAGATATTTATCACCTGCTGTATGCCAGGCATTGCTCTAAACTCGAGAGATATGACCATGAGCAAGACAAAATGCTCTGCTCTTCTGGATCTTACATCGGATAAGAGTAACACATAATTTAAGTAAACAAGGCAACACATTAATGGTAAGTGCTCAAGAAAATTCAATCGCACTGTGTCGGAGAGTCAATAGAGAAACTACTCTATTTATCAATTATTAAAACTGGAAGTGGCCCTGGAGTACAATTTCCTCATCTTAAATGTGAGGAAATTTAGGTATGAAGAAGGGAAGGGGCTTGCTGAGTGTCATACATGGATGAAACCTGCACCAGCACCAAGGCCTCCTGATTCCCACTCCTGCATTCTTCCCACTATTAATTACTATGCAGTTCACAAGACCTACAAGACCAGGAGACCACGGTGCTCATTTACGCACCATGGGAAACAGCTAAACCAAATAGCTCCTTCAGTTGCAGTTAGTAGAAGCCACAGTTCCAGCGAGCAAAAATAAAGTAAATTGTAAGCGTTAGCCTCTTAATTGGACCTGGCAGCTCCATGGACTTCCAATATACAAATTGATGTAATCCCAGAGCTCCACGACAATGTTCCTAAATGCCAGACAATGCTTTACACATTTGCTAAAAAAATTATAATCAATTCAAGATAAAAGCACAGCTCTAAGCTCTTTTAAAGGAACCTAGTTTCTGGAGAGCCCTTCAGAGTTTTATAGCAGGGCGGGGACAGAGGTTTAGTAGAGGAAGGATTTGAAGCAGCTATGCTAAAGCATCATCAGCAATTTGGGGCTTTCCTGAAGCTTCTATAGTGGCCCTAGAGCAAAACTGGAAACTGCCCATCACTGTCCCATTTTTCCCCTCAAACCATTATGCCTCCTTGAAATATTTGCATTTTTCCCATTACCTTTGTTGATTTGTTTTAGAGGTTGTTATTGTTGATGTTATCATTACTTTCATTATAAAACAGCACTTATGTGAGAAACACTGGGCAATACTGGAGATTAGAAAGCCGGAGGGAAAATTACCCAGAGTGCACCACCTAACAATACCAGTGTTAACATTTCCACCAGTTTTCTTTCTGTTTGTTTCCTATGAATAGGGTTGCTAAGTTGTTGATGATGTTCACACAGTTATATATACAACTGTACATCTTGTCCTTTAAATTTTTTTTTTACTTTATATAAGTAGTCTTTAAGCTATTACAAAGTTTTATAAATAATGGCTGCATAATTACTCACTTAGTGAGTAATTCTCTTCCTGTTAGGTTTTTAATTCCCTTCCTGATAGGTTTTTAAAATAATTTCAACTTCTATGTTAGATTCAAGGGTTACACATGCAGTTTTGTCACCTAGGTATATTGTGTGATGCTGAGGTTTTGGGTACAAATGATCCCGTCACCCAGATAGTGAGCATAGTACCAAACAGGTAACTTTTTTTTTTTTTTTTTTTTTTTTTTTTTGAGACGGAGTCATGCTCTGTCGCCCAGGCTGGAGTGCAGTGGCCGGATCTCAGCTCACTGCAAGCTCCGCCTCCCGGGTTCACGCCATTCTCCTGCCTCAGCCTCCCAAGTAGCTGGGACTACAGGCGCCCGCCACTTCGCCCGGCTAGTTTTTTGTATTTTTTAGTAGAGACGGGGTTTCACCGTGTTAGCCAGGATGGTCTCGATCTCCTGACCTCGTGATCCGCCCGTCTCGGCCTCCCAAAGTGCTGGGATTACAGGCTTGAGCCACCGCGCCCGGCCTTTCAAACAGGTAACTTTTTAACCCTCACCCACTTCCCACTGGTTAGATTTTTATATTTTAGTATTGGAGGGGGGTTATGTTATTGTAAAATTTTCCTCATTTGAAAAAATGCTATTATGAGCATTTTCATGCTTAAAGTAACTCGTGTGGTGCAGCTCATATTTTTGCATTTGGAAAGGAATCATTATATTCTGCTTTGAGGTGTTTCATGCTAAGGGACATTACCTAATTAGATGAAATCACTTTCTGATGAAGAAATGCCAGGCATTAGCAACAGGTGCAGGGAGTGTTAGGGGGAGGAGAGAAAGACAGTTTTTGCACAGGAGTTGGCAGGACCTCACGGTGCCCTTGAAACCATGCCAAGTAGATATGCTCCAGCTTTATATTTTTTGCCAGCCAGCTCTGGCTGCCTGTGAGGCTGTTCATATGTAGATGTTAATTTATGTGAACTTGGTGCCTCGGGCTGGCTAAGAGTTGTGGAGGAATCAGATGATCAGATGGAAGAAGTTGGCGGGCGGGCGGGCAGCCAGGGGAGGAGGAGGAGGTCAGACTTATCTGATGGGCGCTCTTGGGCACAGCTCCCCCTCTGTCAAGAGTATCAGATCCAAGTGCTCTGCAAAGCAGTGTCAGAAGTCAGTATCACAGTTACTAGAAGGCTCATTTGGCAAGTATTGAGGGCAGGTATCAGACTCTGGGGTAAAGGGGTTTCTTCACAGGGAAGCTTCCTGGAAAGCAATGTGGAATGAAGAGGCAAGAGTGAATCCTCATGTTGCATAAGGGAATCCTCGGTCCCACCATTCCTTTGTTTTTATTATAACAGGAAAAGTATGTGCTGATCTGAGGGAGGTCTGAGTCACCTTCCCTAGTGAGCCTCAGGGTCAGTTCTTCTAGTTAGGGCAAAACTCCATGAAGATGACTTTAAGAAAAAAAAAAAGATTCATTTACATAATAATGTATGTGCATGTATACAGTTGATACAGTCTGTTACCAAACAACATGCCATCAAAATTGATGTTTAAAATTTCTTCTGTACTCCTTTCCTCCCAAATTTAAATAATAATTCACTAATACCTCCAGAACTTTGTTTTTTGAGATGGAGTCTCACAGTGACACCCAGGCTGGAGTGCAGTGGCATGATCTCGGCTCACTGCAACCTCTACTTCCAGGTTTGCATGGTTCTCCTGCCTCGGCCTCCCAAGTAGCTGGGACTACAGGCATGCCCCACCGCACCCGGCTAATTTTTTGTAATTTTAGTAGAGACAGGCTTTCACCATGTTGGCCAGGTTGGTCTGGAACTCCTGACCTCAAGTGATCCACCCCACTTGGCCTCCCAAAATGCTGGGATTACAAGCTCAAGCCACTGCACCTGGCCCAGAACTTATTTTTTAGACAATCACTTAGCTCTCTCTGCTTAAGGCACTATCCTAGGTGCTTTAATATTATCTCATTTAATCTTCACAACAAGCTATGAAGTAGGTACTGTCATTATCCCCATTTGACAGATGAAGAAATTGAGACAAAGAGGTGAAGTAAATTGCTCCTGGTCACACAGCTGGTGAGAAGCTGTAGAGCCCATGCCCTAAATGAGGCTCTGCTACCTTGGAGAATGGAGCAGAGACACAGAGGTGCACAAATGGAAGCTCTGAAATGACAACAGAATTCTTCAGGGGTCCTGTCCTCACTCTCTGGATGCCATTGGGAAACCATCAGGGAATAATAACTGTGTCTTTTCCATAATGTGGGGAAGCTCACAGGGACAATCTAGCTCACACAGTGTATACAAGAAGGAGGTTCAGTTAATCTCCAAATATTAATCATGTAAAAATAGACATAAATGAAAGTGATCATTTCTGGTGAATGCGAGAACTTTGAAAATGCAGATGGAGTTACAAAGAGTGGTTACGAAATGTCCCCTGTGTATGTAGCAGTTCATGCTGGAAAGAAGCCAACACAGCTATCACTGCAGAGCCGAAGGAAAGTGAGGACGGGAAGAGCTCCTTCTGCCCCTCTGGGAAGCATTGCGGAGGGCAGGGAGGCCACGTCCACCCAGGGATTGGTCAGCAGGGGCACAGGCCCCACTGGAAATGGCGAGGACCCAGAAAGGAGAGAGACTGGGAAAGTAAGGACAGGGAGTTGGATGGTGACTCAGCAGCAGGCACTTGGGTGGGAAGCCAGGCAGACAATTAGCATCAAGAAGGCTTAGCAGGCCTTAGGCGGCGTTCTAGGGAACTAGGCAGAGAAAATATCTGAGCGCTCCCGGGAAGGGGGCCAAGACTCAGGCATGAAAGGCCAGATAGGGACTTGCTGCTGGAGTGGGAGGATACAGTGAGGGGAATAAGATGAGAGAAGATTCCAGAAGCAGGGGTACAAGATCAGAGAAGAATCAAAAACCTAACCTGAATGCATGCTGAGATTCTGTGCTGCCTACTCAGCTCCCAGCATCTTCTGAGCAGGAATAACGTTGGTCTTAGAATCTCACCCTACAGCTTCCCTGGAGGAGAGGATGAGAAGGGACTGTTGCAGGAGCAGCTCTGCCTGACCCCTCAAACCATTTCCCCAGCACCCTCCCTTGTTGGCCGTTCTTTGGAATTCACTTCTTGCCAGGGTAGGGACCTGGTGTAGTAAATCTTTTTGATCAAGCCATTGAGGTGAAGTGAACCAGGATATTCATCCTGTATTTGAACCATAATGGCTTTTGGGCTGCATGTAAAGCTTGAGCCCGGTTATCTATAACATGTGAGCATGGAAGAAATTGCCCATTGATCTTGTTTCCGCTTCTTCCTTTGTCTGGACTAGGCAGCCTACAGAAGACAAATACCGCCATCTAGTGGCGTATCCAGGCTTCTCGCCAGGAACTGTGTCTTTAATTGCAGAGACACAAGCTTGGCTTTTTACCCTCTTCTGTCCAGCCCATGGGTCTGATTGTAACCCGCCCCAGGGGGCAGTGGGTCTTGTATCTGGGTGCCATGCTGGGCCGTTTGCAACTAGAGTTTCAGGCCCCTTCTGCTCTAACAGTCTGCAAAAGGACTACACTCATCCCTGGACTCAACCATGTTGCCCTAAAAGGGCTGCAAGTTGCATCCCCTGCTATGTGTGAGCTTGGCCTCAAGAAGCAACCCTGAGCCTCTGGCATTGTCACAGAGGAGCAGCTCCACTGAGATGCAGAAGCTCAGTGATAAAGAATCTCTCAATTAGAAAGAATGTCAGTCATCTAGGCCGGCATTCTACATAGTCCATTAGTGAGTTGGAATCAAATTAGTGGGATGTCAACAGCAATTGAGAAAAACATAGAATGTCAGAGTTGAGCTTGTGTTTCAGTGATATATCTATTCACATGTAGTGTTCCCTGGTCAAAATATGAAATGTATTACAGAGCACTTTGGGATCTGAATCCCAGCACTTTGGGAGACTGAAGCAGGAGGATCAATTGAGCCCAGGAGTTCAAGACAAACATCGTGAGACCATGTCTCTACAAAAAAATTTAAAAATTAGCTGGGTGAGGTGGTGCACACCTATGGTCCCAGCCACTCAGCAGGCTGAGGTGGGAGGATCACTTGAGCCAGAGAGGTAGAGGCTGCAGTGAGCCAAGATTGCACCACTGCATTCCAGCCTGGGGTTCAGAACGAGACCCGGTCTGTGGGCAGTGGAAGGCATTCCCAGGCCCTGACCCAGGCCTACTGAATCATGATGTGTGATTGAGGGGTGGAGCAAGAGAAGGAACTGCTAGGGAATCTTCATTTTATAAGCTCTCTACATGATTTTTGTGTACACTCAGTGCCGAACCACCGATGTTGACATTTCTGAGCTTGAATTTCCTGATGTATGAGATGGAGATGATAGTACTACCTGGTTATTGTGAGGACCAAGTGGATAATTAATGTAAAGGTGTTTTGCTAACTGTAAAAGTACTCTAGAGATTTGAGGGGTCTCCATCCCACAAAATCCTTCTCTATATGATGTTTTTAAGGAGGATAGCACCAGGAGAGTGGGGGAGTGAAGACTGTGCATTTAATGGGACCAGGAGAGTTAAATGGAAAAATATTCCCTTCTGTCTCCTTCCACCTTCTACCTTCTGTCCTGCAGATTTCCTGATCTGATCCCAATGGCAGTCCTGTGGGAATGTGGTTAGCACAGACCCCCTGCCCTGTGACTGGTGGTGACGCATATTGCCAACATCAGTCTGATGCATTATTTTAACCTTTTCAAGCCCCCTCTGAAATCGAAGTCCCTTTACTGGAAATTTCTTACAGTCCTGAATGCTGAGCTTTTGGTCCTGGTGGGACTGTTAATTCTCTACTCACTGTGACGTTCACTGTGTATGCCGTTGGGCAGAAGCTTCCCAGAATGTGTGTGAAATGGCTACACAACATGTTTGGACAAGTGCATTCATATGGCCACTGATGCAGAAAATTTGGGCCCTGAAGGCTTACATCAGAGATGCACAGACTGAAGTCGCTTCCCTGGAGGTGGTGCAGGGACTTTGCCTCCAAACTGCTTTTGGGGTGAACTTTAGAGGATAACAGGCTAGCAAGCTGGGCCTCATCCTCCTCATTCCTTCCCTTCCCTACCTGTCACTCTGCCCTTCAGTGCAGCTGTTCTTCCAAGAGGGAGACTGTACTTAGTTCTATGAGACAAACTAATAACCAAATGGATTCTCATGGAAATATGAAGCCAGAGGAAAGGGGGGAAGTGGGGCCAAATCCCCAAGGCGAAAAAGTGAGAACTCCCAGCATTCAGCAGTAGGGGTTGTTCCTGTCAGCCCCTTTTATTGGTTCTGCAACAGGATCAGTGAAGTAGGAAAAAGGCGGTGTGGAGCGAAGCCGGCATGGAGCGTGAGGGCTGGGGGTATGTTCCTAAGGAAGAAGTGGCCCGTCTCCCTTCTCATGCTTCCTCCCAGTCCCTAGTGCCTGAGCCTTGGAGGCTATTCCCCTCCCAGACAGACATTGCTTTACTTCTGCCTTTGAATTGAAGCCTCATTCTTTTTGTAGTCCTCGTAGCCTCAATTTTAGGCTGATGGCTCCAGTAAGAGGTGGGGATGGGAGGTGTTGCAGGGGTTAGAAGGAAGGAAGGTTGTCTCTTCCATTATCCCCTATCATCTAGTGAGAATCTAGTGGGAGGGGTGAGTTAGAATAGATGCCCATACAATAGGAGTCTGAGGGTCGTAGTCAGGGCAGGGACAGAGCACAGGGTAAAACCCTTGGAAGGAGTAAAGGGGCATACAGGGAAGGGGTTTAATGGCACAATTAGCTGAAGCTTGGCAAAGGAATAATGAGCTCTAACGAAGCAAGAGGAATTAGAATCAAAGCCCTGGTTCTGGGCAGGCTTCAGACTGTGGCTACAGCTAGAAAGCCTGAGTGATTGAATATAGCACTGTGCTAATTACATTTTTTTCTTGTTTTCTTTCCTGTTCTCAACTCTCCTTTTCATCTTCTGCCGTCTCTCCGCCCTAAACACCATTTTTCCCCTTTTTCCCCCTTCTCTTCCTCCTTACCTCTGGTCTCACACATTCTTTGTCCCCTCTCACCAACCCTCTCATATTTCTCCCCCTTCCTCCTCCTGCCCTCCTGTTCTACTCCCTCCACCACCACCCACCAAAGCTCTCTGGCGGATGTGAGCTGACAGTAGTCCTCCAGGACTTCAGTGCGGGCCACAGCAGCGAGCTGACCATCCAGGTGGGGCAGACGGTGGAGCTGCTGGAGCGGCCCAGCGAGCGGCCTGGTTGGTGTCTGGTCCGCACCACAGAACGGAGCCCGCCCCTGGAGGGCCTGGTCCCCAGCAGCGCCCTGTGCATCTCACACTCCCGAAGCAGCGTGGAGATGGACTGCTTCTTCCCCTTGGTGAAAGGTAGGAGAACAGAGTGGGTGGGAGGCACAGACCAAGGAGGCCATGAGCGCTGGCCTGACTAGCTGAAGACCACCATGGAAGCGACCTGTCTCGTGCACCCATTTTGACCCTGTGGGGTTTCTTTGGGACCTGATTGTGAAGTGAATGGGTTGGGAACTTGGAGAGGAAGAGCTACCAAGTAACTGTGTGTGACTTTGGGAAGGTCATTTAGCCTTCGTGAGTCAGTTTCATCTTAGAAATGAAGGTTGAATTAAGTAACGTCTAAGGTCTCTTCCGGTTTTCTCATCGTATCACACTACATTCGGAAAAGTCCTCTTCTACCTTTGGCCAAATATGGCTTAGACTCATCCTTTCTCCACTGACCCACTCCCCTCCACAGCAACTTCTGGCTCTCTGACCCCTCACCAAGTACTCTCATGCTGACCTGGAGACACCAGGCACACCCAGGGAGGAGCCACAGCTGAGTCAGATCTGATCCTGCCCTCAGCCCGGCCAGGGTTTGAGGTCCATGACTCCTTCATGTGCCTTCAACAGATAAAGTATTCTAGCCTTGGCTTTTATTGTATGTAAGCTCTGTGTTCCCTTCACATGCCTGTTTACTCACTTTTTCTCATGCCAGGGAGACTAAACTCCTCATGACAGTGGTTCTTTAGGGTTGGTCTCTGGATTAGTAATATCAGCATGCCCTGGGAACCTGTTAGAAATGCAGGTGCCAGCCTGGGCAACATAGTGAGACCCTGTCTCTACAAAAATTTAAAAATGCAAGGTGGCACATGCCTCTAGTCCCAGCAACTTGGGAGGCTGAGGCAGGAGAATCACTTGAACCCGAGAGGCTGAGGTTGCAGTGAGGTTCCAGTGAGCCAAGATTGTGTACTGCACTCCAGCCTGGGCAACAGAGTGAGACTGTCTCAAAAAAAAAAAAAAAAAAAAAAAAATTAAAACAATTAGCTGGGCAAGGTGGTGTGCACTTGTAGTCCCAACTACTCGGGGCACGGTGAGGCAGGAGGATCAGTTGAGCCCAGGAGTTTGAGGCTGCAGTGAGCTATGATTGCACTGCTGCACTCCAACCTGGCTGACAGCAAGACCCCACCTCTAAAAATAAAAAATCAAAGTTAAAAGAAAAATCCAGGTACAGTGGCTCACACCTGTAATCCCAACCCTTTGGGAGGCTGGCTTGAGGCCAGGAGTTTGAGACCAGCCTGGGCAACATAGTGAGACCCCCATCTCTACAAAAATAAAAAAATTTAGCCAGGCATGGTGGCGCACGCCTGTAGTCCCAGCTACTCAGTTGGGGGCTGGGGTAGGAGGATCACTTGAGCCTGGGAGGACAAGACTGCAGTAAACCATGCTTGCACCACTGCACTCCAGCCTGGGTGACAGAGCAAGGTCCTGCCTCAAAAAAGTTTTTTTTTCATTTGATTTTAAAAAAGAAAGAAACACAAATGATCAGAACCCCCACTCCTCCAGAACTGGTAGGTCCCAACAGTCTGTGTTTTAACAAGCCCTCCAGGTGGCTCTGATGCACATTTGAGTTTGAGATCCACTGACTTGTGAAGTCCAAGTGGCAGAGGCCTTGCAGCCAAGCATTTTACACTGGGGAAGCCAAAGACAGGCTGTAGTTCTGGGCTTATTTTTGTAACTGGCCAGATCATCAGCAGCAGAGATGCCTTCTATGCAGACGTGTGCTAGATATTTCTAGGAGAGGAAGATGGGGATGAGGGTCAGCATGGAGACCTGCTGCAGGCTTCCTGATAATTGCCGTGAACTGAGAACATGTTTAAAACGCTCTGGTGTCTGGAGTGCCATCTGGTCTACCTCCAAAGCCTGACTTCCTTTCCTCCACTAGATGGCAGCAGCAGGCTGCATTGTTTGTGCTGCATCCAGCCTGCCAGGTTTTTCCCACCAGGAGAAAAATGTCAGCTAAAATCGCCGCCCTCATTCTCCTCGCGCTCTCCACTCCCAATTTAGTCATTGCCTGCTTTCCCCTCTGTCCTCTGAGGACTAAGGAGGGACTATGTCAGGAAGTTGTTTGGGAATTTGAAATTGCAGGCACAAGAGGAAAATCAAGAAAACTGAGGAATCTGGTTCCACTTGAGGTCTAACCAAGAGAACAGGGTACACAGAAGGTAGATTATTGTGAGGGTAAAATGAGGTAACGGAGACAAAACACATCAGTGCCTGGCATTCAATGAACCTTAGTTGTCATGATAAGTTTTTGCTATTATATTATTTGCCATAGATTATCCAGCAAAATAACTACACACTCCCACAAGTCCAGCTGAGAGACCCATCTGCAGAGGAAACCAAGCACAGCAATTCATTTGTGGCAAAAGGCTAACGTTCCTTGGATCCCCAAGTGTGGGTCGTTTTCATCAGGAGGGACTCAGCTTCAAGGGAAGATGAGACTTCCTGACCTAGACCTGGCCTCCTAGCCCGAGGCTGGGTGAAATGTGCACTCCCTCCCTGCTGGGGCTGCCACATGTGCAACTTGGCAGGAGCAAAGCCAAGGTGGAAAATCAGAGAGCAGTGTCAGAGTCAATCTGTGATCCCGAGGCGGGAGGTGGAAGCATTCAGGGTAAGAACTGCACAGGACTGGGGGTTCTCTCTACTATAGGACAGATTAGTGGAGATTTAACTAAAAATAGGAGCTGCAGACCAGGAATGGAAAATAGAGGCAAGAGACAAAACTGGGAGGGAGGCTGTCATAGAACTTTCCAGTTAACTCTGCCAACCAGCATAGCTTCTTAAAGGTACCAGCAGTGCCTATCACCGATTTCCCTAGCTCTTTTCATTTCCAGGTTGGTTCCTGTTTCCCCTAGGTTAGGCCAGTTATGCTGAGCCTTCAAATGGCAACTTGTGAGGTCTTACTATCTTCTCACCCATGTGAGCTCTGAATACAGAGGTCCTCAACTCCCGGTAGTCAAGGACCTAAGTCGGCCAGGCGCGGTGGCTCACTCCTATAATCCCAGCACTTTGGGAGGCTGAAGCAGGTGGATTGCTCAGGCTCTGGAGTTTGAGACCAGCCTGGGCAACATGGTGAAACCCTGTCTCTACAAAAAATTTTAAAATTAGCCAGGTGGGTGGTGTGCACCTATATAGTCCCAGCTACTCGGGAGGCTGAGGTGGGAGGATCACTCGATCCCAGGAGGCTGAGGCTGCAGTGAACCATGATCACACCACTGTGCTGCAGCCTGGGTGACAGAGTAAAACCCTGTCTCAAAAAAAAAAAAAAAAAAGGGGACCTAACTCTGCATTCTCCATGGAGCATTCCTTATGCCCTTAACTAGACCTCATTTGAAAGTACGTGCAGTCATGCACATGGCCCAGCCTCAAAACCCTTTCCCTCTCTCTCTGGGGTCTGCCCAGAATGTTGGCCTTAGCTAAGACCCAATAAGCTGTTCCTTCTCTTATTCCAGCTGGCTGCCTGCTGGCAAACCGCCTTTTCTTCTCTCAGCAGTAATTTGTCTCCAGTGGGTGCTTTACCTTATAAGTTATGCACAACTAGATTGAGAATAAAATGTTCCTCTGGGGGTTGTGGAATAGGACAGAATGGTCTCATCTGGTGTCAGGAGGTTGGAATCAATTCCTCTTCAATTCCTATAAGAGAACTGATCCTCTTAGCATTTGCAGAGAGCACCAAGTCAGCACTCTCACAGGCTGTGTGAAACAGGGACTATGTGTGATGGCTAAGTACCTCGTGAGTGCTCAGGCCATGACCATCACCCCAGCTGTGGGGGCAAGAGAACCACAGGATGGTTCTTGATGATCCACTAGAACAGGGTTCTCAACGCTGGCTGCACATAAGAATCATCTGTGAGCTTTTCCAAATGGCAGTGCCCAGACCCCACCTAGAACAAATGGAATCAGAATCTCTGGATGGGGCCTGAGGGGTCAGTATTTTTAAGTGTTCCGTAGGTGAATCTAAGGTGCAGTCAGGGTTGAGAACCACTGCACTAGCCTGGTCTCCTCTCTTCCAGGGCAATACTCAGGCTCAGGAAAGCAAGGTGACCTCCTGGAAGCCACAGGGAGTCTGTGGCAGAGCTGGCGCAGACCAGGGCTCCCAACACCTGTTGGGCTTCTGGGTAGTGCTAGGGCTCCTCTCTGCTCTTCCCTCCTCTGCCTTCTGTGGGAGCAGTGGTTGGTTATTTCCTCCTAATATGTCTTGGTGTCATTCCTGATGGGGTTGGTGAAAACGAGTGGGGCTGTGTGACAGAATTGGGGTGGGGCTGCCTTTCCTGCTACTTTACTGCCACCCTGACATCTTAGGGCTTCTCACCGGGATTGGGCCCTCCAGCCCTAGTCCTGCCTTGCCACAGTCCCCTCTCACTTTCACAGCAGCAGGTGGTGGAGGGCAGCACCTCCCAAGAGGCAAGCCTTTGTAGCAGTGGTTTCCAACTCTGGATGCACCTTGGAAACCACCTGGAGGAGGTTTCTAAAGATACTGGTGCCTCATACCCACCCCAGAACAATTAATCCAGCTGCCAAGGACCTGGGCATCAGTGTATTTTTAAGCTCCTTCATGAAAAAAAGAAAAAAATTAGCTGGGCATAGTGGCGTGCACCTGTAGTCCCAGCTACTCAGGAGGCTGAGATGGGAGGATTGCTTGAGGCTGAGGGTTCAAGGCTATATAGTGAACTGTGTTCACACCACTGCACTCCAGCCTGGGCAAAAGAGCGAGACCCTATCTCGGGGAAAAAAAAATGAAGAACAAACTTAGTGATTCTGATGTTCCCTTAGGGTTGAGAGCCACTGCTTTGTGGACTCGGCATGCCCAGGGTGTCAAGCTTAGGAGATACTTAAAGATGTATTAGAAGGGTTAAGGGTTAATATCCAGATTATATAAAGAACTTCTGCAACTCAACAACAACAACAACAAAAAACTACATTTATAAATGGGCAAAAGACTTAAACAGAAATTTCTCCCAGGAAGATATACCAGTGATGAATAAGTACATGAAAAGATATTCAACATCACTAATTATTGCCAGAAAAATAAAAAAACAATGACTTGCCACTGCAAAGGATGGCTACTGTTTAAAATGTGCACACACAGAAAATAACAGGTGTTGATGAGGATGTGGAGAAATTGGAACCCTTGTACACTGCTGGTGGGAATGCAAAATGGTACAGCTGCCATGCAAAACAGTATGGGATTCCTCAAAAAAGTAAAAATAAGGTTATCATATCATATCATTCTAGCAATCCAACATCTGAGTATATATCCAATAGAATTGAAAGCAAGGACACAAACAGAAATTTGTACACCCATGCTCATAGCATTATTCACAATAGTCAAAAGGTGAAAGCAACCCCAGTGTCCAGCAACAGGTGAATGGAATATATACATACAATGGGATAATATTCAGCCTTAGAAAGTTAGGAAATTCTAACACATGCCACAACATGAATGAACCTTGAGGACATTAGGATAAGTGAAATAAGCCAGACACAAAAGGACAAATACTATATGATTCCATTTAAATGAAATACCTTGAGTAGTCAACTTTTTAGCTGTAGAAAGAATGATGATTGCCAGGGGCTGGAGGGAATGGGGAATTAGTGCCTATTGGGTACAGAGTTTCAGTTTTGCAAGATGAAAAATGTTCTGGAGACAGATGGTGATGATGGTTGCATGACAATATGAATGGACCTAATGCCACTGAACTGTACACTTAAAAATGGCAAGAATGGCTTTTTAAAAAGTATTGGTCCTGGGTACTTCTGCCCCAGGCTCCAAAAACCAATCTAGGTTCTTCTATACCTGGCTGTACAGGACACCTGTGTTCCTTTTCCTGTGCACTTTCTTCCCTGGCTGGGGCTGAGGGTCTGGAGAAGCTGTAAGGAAATACCTCTCCGCTTATGAAACCAAGCCCAAGGCTTCCCCCGTGAGCCTCAGAAGCAGATGCTCTAGAGGAGAGACGCAGTGGCCCATGGCACCCCTGGCTTGTTCATGAGGAGTCCTCTCCCTGGGGGCCTCCTGATGATTTCTACTGTTACCACCTACCTGGCCTCAGGAACAGCTTCCCCATGCTGTGGAAGGTGGTGGAGAACCATGGAGAAAACTTGGGCTCTGAAGGCAATTACCACCAACAGCCTGAGAATGCTGGGCAAGTTTGATACTGTCCACTTGTGTTAAGTGTGTCACCAACTCACAAAAATACTTAACACTTATTGAGCTTTACCATGGGCCAGGTTCTGGGTTGCTTTAATGCTAATAACAATAATATTTTCCTCATCCCTCAGATAAAGACACTGAGTCTTAAAGAGATTAGGTAACATGCTGAAAGTCACATAGCTGACAAGCAGTGGGCCTAAATTTGAACGCATGCCTGTCCATTTCCCAAGGTCTCACTTTACCACTGTGTTCTACACCCTCCCAAGTCTGAAAGCCTTGAGACAGGCACTTTAGTTTATTCTCCCATCTGACTTGGCTCCCTTTGTTAGCCAGTCTGGCTGAATCTAAAGAGCATCAACCCCATTATAGTTACACATACCCACCTTTCCACTCTCCCTCTCACCTCTGGCCCCAAATGCCCCACTCTCTAGGAGGAGTGGCAGCAGTCAGGGACAGATTTTGTCCTGTGGGTGCTTTGCCAACTAATAAGATTCTGATGTCCTCAGCTGGGGCAGAATGACTCCAAGGAGCACTCTGGACAGCAGGCTGAGTTTAGTCCAGCTCTGATAGCGGCCTGCCAACCCCTGGTGCTGGTCCAGCCTGTTCAACAGCTTGTCTGCAAGATGGAAGTTCCCTGCACTTTCTGCCGCCAGGAGCCAAAATGCCAAAAAGTTCAGCCTCCTCTGCCTACCAGGAGAGTCCTCCAAAGGTCTCTCTCTACCTCTTACTTTTCAGTATAATTCTGCATTAGGAGCCCTACCCTCAGGTTTTTCATTTATTGCATAATCCCTAACATGGCTTCACTATGGGAGGCTAAAAAATAATTAGAGGATGAATATTCCCTAAACATTTCCTTTCAGGTATGAAGTGATATGTTATAAATTGCAGTTTGCTGATTTACTTCATCCTACAATCCTCAATTGCAGGATGGTGCTTTGTTAACATATACCTCAATTTTTTTCATGAGGCAAAATACGATCCTTCAATCCTCTTCATTTGTATAGGATTGTACCTGTAATTGACTAGATGTGAGGTAGTCCTTTGAGATTCAGAACTCACTTCCTCATAGAAGCAAAAGTATACTTGGGAGTATGATCAATGAGGGTGAGAACAGGTTTCCATACTAGCCCACAACATTTTCCTTTATATTAGCATAGCTAAATTACAGTATGTTTGCAATGAAAAGGTGTGGTACGGTGTTTTTAAAAATTCTAATACTGTTGGGTAAGAATAGTTGAAACCCAAAAATAATGCATTTGAATAAGAAATGTTGTAATTTATTTGAGTACTGATACGTTTTGAAGAAAAGTGTGTTTAAAGATAGATGGAGAGATTCTAAAAGGAGCTCCTTGACATTTTTCAGAATTATAAAAAGTTAGAGTTGAAACGTTCTCTTTTTATAACTGGATAAAACTGGTTCTTGATTAGATTTAATTTCACTCCAGAACATTGGCTTCTTTTGGCTCCTGGGATCTTAGAATTGAGAAACAGGTGGAAGGTGTTCTAGCTCACTCTCTTTCCTAATACAAGAAACCCCTTCCACAATGTCCTTGACAAGTGATCGGCTATGCATTACTTGAGCACTTCTAGGGACTGGGAGCTTATTACTTTTAGAGAAAGCCTGTTGGATTTTAGTGTAATTCTAAGGGTTAGAATATTCCTCATATATAGCAGTGAAATCCAAATACTTTCTACCCACGTCTCCTTCTATTCTCCCCTGTCCGAGCCCCCAGTGTAAATCCACCAGTGCTAATTCTTATTCTCCCTCTCCTTCTGATCTGTATCTAGAAGTAATACAATTTGCAGATAAAATGTTAAACACCTCTTTCTGAAGCGATAAGAGCTAGCAATTTCTCCATAAATCCTTTTATTAAATGCTTAGAGCAGAACAAAATGTTTTTAATTAAATTAAATAATCCTGACTTGTTTAAAATGATTGTTTGTGTTTATGGATTAAGAGTCCTTTCCCACATCCTTGGATTTGAGAACTTCAGAGTCCATCCTTTCCCTTGAACTTTGGGTATCCCCTGGTTTCTCACTCACAGACATCTGATCTGTTATCCTCTCTGGGCATAGAGCTTATAGGCAAGTGCCTTCCACTCTGAGACTCTCTACAGGCTGGCCTTTTTTCCTAGTTATTCCCTACAGTCATTCATATTGCTATTTGTTCTAAAGTAGCATTTTTATTACCTTTTATTTATGTCTTCTGAATTACCTCTAGGATCCTTTCCACTTCTAAAAATGTGGGGTTTTTTTTTTTCTCTCTGCATCAGGTAATTACCTTTGTTAATAAAGAGGGATTAACCAAAGTATCCTGTGTTTATTTTATTTTTTATTTTGGAGACAGGGTCTCACCTTGTTGCCAAGGCTGGAGTGCATTGGCAAGTAGCTGGGACCACAGGCTCTCGCCACCATCCCTAGCTAATTTTTGTATTTTTTTGTAGAGATGAGGTTTCACCACGTTGCTCAGGCTGGTCTTGAACTCCTGAGCTCGAGCAATCTGTGTGCCTTGGCCTTCCAAAGTGCTGAGATTACAGGTGTGAACCACTGCGCCCAGCCAAAGTATCCCATTTTTGATGCATATAAGCATAGCATAAATATCTTCATTTTGAGGTCCAATGTTTTAGTTTGGGGTGCATGAAATCTCCCTTTTTGTAGTAAAAAATGGTTGAGGCTGGGTGCAATGGCTCACATCTTTAACCCCAGCACTTTGGGAGGCCAAGGCAGGTGGATCACTTGAGCTCAGGAGTTCTAGACCAGACTGGGCAACATGATGAAACCCCATCTCTACCAAAAATACAAAAAAATTAGCTGGGCATGCTGGCATGCACCTGTGGTCCCAGCTGCTGGGGGTAGGGGTGGGGGAAGGGCTGCAGTGGGAAGGGAGGCGGAGGTTGCAGTGAGCCTAGATTGTGCCACTGCACTCCGGTTTGGGTGACAAAGCAAGACCCTATCTCAAAAAAAAAAAAAAAAAAAAAAAAAACAGGTTGAATGTCAGCAATTTCAATTCCAAATGGCCCAACCTAATGTATTGTAATCTACTGTTTTTTCCTTAAAAGGGTACTGGCAAATCTTTGAAAACAAAGAGAATTTGGTTCTCAGGGAATCAGATGGGCTGGGAAGAGGACAGGGTATGGAATGAGAAGCCAGTTATTTTGAGTAGAAAGTCACTTAATCTTCCTGGGTTTAGCTTTCACATTTATGCAAAAGAAAGCAGATAAAAATGCCTATGTAACAGAGTTGCTGGGAGACTCAAGGGTGGAAATGTTAAGTAAAAGTGATTTTTAAACTGTGAAGTTGGTTTTATTATTATGTGCACAGGCTGATTGTTTAGGATAAAACAAAAGTTGTCTGTGTCTTTACCTCAGTATGCAGTAGACTATAAAAAGATGGTCTGTAATTCCAACACTTTCAGAGGTTGAGGCAGGAGAACCACTTGAGCCCAGGAGTTCCAGACCAGCCTGGGCAACAGAGTGAGACCCTGTCTTTAGGAAAATTTTTTTTAAAAGCCAGGCATGGTAGTGAGTGCCTGTAGCCCCAGCTACTTGGAGGGTTGAGGTAAGAGGATCACTTGAGCCCAGGAGGTCGAGCCTGCAGTGAGCTGTGATTCAGCCATTGCACTCCAGCCTGGGAAACAGAGCGAGACCCTGTCTCCAAAAAAATGTCTTGGGGTGGAAGACCTGAGTCTGAATCCTGGCCACTGGCTAGATGATGACCTTGGATAAGACACTTAGAATCTATTAAATAAGCCGATGTGATCACACACCTGTGGTACTAGCTGCCTGGGATGGGAGAGAGGATGGCTTGAGTTCAATGCTGCAGTGAGTTATGATTGCACAACTGTACTCCAGCCTAGGCAATGGAGCAAGACTCCATTTCTAAACATTCTAATTTTAAAAAAATCTGAGAAATTGATTAATAGCACTTAAACTCCAACAAGGTAGACTCTCCAGCCCAGTTATGCCTCATCAAAGGTGGTCAAAATGTGAAGTTCCCTGCCTGCTCTTTGTCTAAGTTCTGATACCTCTATAGGGCTAAGTACAGGGTGTTTCCAGCCTGAATCATCCCCAGGATTGTTCAAGGGGTCAGGGTTCTCTTTCTAGTTTCCATTGGTTTTCTTTTTTTCTTTTTTTTTTCCCAGACAGGGTCTCACTTTATCGCCCAGGCTGAAGTTCAGTGGCATGATCAGGGCTCACTGCAGCCTTGACCTCCCAGGTTCAAGTGATCCTTCTGCCTCAGCAACCCCCAAGTAGCTGGGACTACAAGTGCGAGCCACTGCATCTCCATAGGTTTTCAGAGGCCCCAGCATAACCTCCTGTCTGCACCGGCTCCCTTCCCTCAGTCTCTATTCCTAACCTACCCTGGGTCCTTTCCACAGTCCACCAACAGCAGGTCCATCTGGTTCTGTGATTTCCCAAGAAATAATGGCTTATTCCTCTCGTAACTTTCTTTTGACTTTAACCCAGAGGATTGAGATAATATCTGATATATTTGAGCTAAAAATTCAAGTTTTTCCTTGGCTTATACCTCTGGCACCTCTCCATGAGCTATTCTCTGTCATTAATTCTGTGGTACTTGAAGGTAACATTTGGACCACATTATGGAGATGGGCTGACCCATGTGATGGGAGTTGTGCTGACACTGTGAGTGTTGGGTGTATATGAGAGGAGTTTCGTGAAAACTGCCTCAGGCCTACTTTGTTCTGGTTGAGATGTCCTGCCTGTGGCCACATCCATCTAATACTATTTAGGACATGAAAGGGCTTAGAATCAAAGCCTCAAATAGGAACATGTCAGGCCAGGCCACATCCTTCTCTAAATACAACTCAGTGTCGTGCTGCCTCCAAGTAGAACTGAAGCAGGAAGACCCAGGTGTCCAGGGAAAGAGCTGGTCTCTCTGGGTCCCTCTGCAGAGATCCTGCATTTTTGCTTTTTGTAACCAGCCTGCTGTGACTTTCCTTATGTTAAATGCCAATTTCAACAGTATGTTTTCATGCCTGCTGGTGCCCACCATAAATCTGTGACATCTGCATGATGATGATGCCCCTTATCATCCAGAGGGAAAGTCAGGGGGAAGCTTGAATATGCCCTTTGGAGCCACATGAACCAGCTGATGGAGCTCAGAGCTAAAATGAGAGCCTCAGGATTTGATCCCAGAGAAGAAAGGCCGCCACTGACTGCTTTCTGAGAAGAAGCTGAAGATGATGGAGAGGAGGTTACCCTAGCAAACAGAATGTTCCCCCAGAGGAAAGATGGTGCAGTTTTCTTGCTTACAGCTAGCTAAGCTGAAAGCACTTTCCCCCTAGAAGAATACAGGGACCCAGGAATGACATGCACTGAGTGTGACTTGGGGAAAAGAGAAGGCAAGGCAGTGGTCTGGACGATCTTGGGATGTGCCCATCCTGTCTGCTCAGGGAAGGGCAGAGATGGGAGGACCTCAAAGGCCTTGAGGAGCAGCCCTTGCAGGCCAAAGCTCTAGGAGCTCTCAGCAACAGGATTCTGATGCTGCTGGGCAGGACAGAGCAGTCAGACCCTCCTCTCACCGCCACACCGCCTTCCCTGTGTCACTTGCTCCTTGAGAACAACTCCTCACCGAGGATCTATGTGGGGGTGAAACTGCAGCCTTAACCCAAACCCTGCAAACAAGCATGAGAAGTCTTTCCTTTTACTACTAACTGCCGTTCCGAACACCAGCCCTCTGCCCTACAGGCAGTTATTGAACAGCCTGCCCCCTTCTTTGCCCCTGTGGTAGGACTGGGTTGTCTTGTTTTCTCCCCATGTCCACTAACTCCAGCCAGAATCTTGATTCTAAGATTGTACCCACTTGCCTTACTTTCCACATGGCTCTCTAGGCCGCAGGAAGTCTGGCTCCTGGTCTTTGTACACAGGAGGGCTCTGAATAGATAATTGCCGTTGCTTGCCCCCAGCTGCAGGGAGGTGGCCCAGGCTAAGGCCCTTCTCCGCTCAGAATGTTCCAGTGTCTCCTGTCTCACTTCGAGTACAACGAACTCCTTTCTGTGACTGCAAAGAGGCTCCACAAAACCTGTTCCGGAGCCTATTCTCCGACTTCATCTCCTATGTATTCATTTCCTGTTGCTGCTGTAACAAATTACCGCGAACATGGTGGCTTCACACAACAACACAAACTTATTATCGTACAGTTCTGTGGTTTGGAAATGCAACACGAGTCCCCACGGGGTAAAATCAGTTTCAGCAATCAGGGCCACATTCCTTTTTGTAGGCTGTTAGGGAAAAGCTGTTTCTTACCTCTTTGCCTCTTCCAGCTTCCAGAGGCCACCACACTTTCTCCATCTTCAAAGCTAGCAGTGTTGCATCTTTCTGATCCTCCTTCCATAGTAGTTTCCCCTGGGCCACAGTGGGAAAGGTTCTCTGCTTTTAAGAACACCCACAATTACACTGTCCTCACCAAAATGATCCAGCATAATCCCCTACCTCAGCGTCCCTAACAGAATCACATTTGCAAAGTGTCTTTTGCCATATAAGGTAACATATTTATAGGTTCTGGAGATGAGGATGTGGACATCTTTGGGGGACGTTATTCTGACTACCAGTCACCTGACCAGCCTGCCTCACTGAGCCATTCACCAATCAAGCCACACATATGCTCACCTCAGGGCCTGACCTTTTGTTCCCTCTGCTTAGAACAAGCCAGATACCCCAGATCCTCAGATACCTGGATATCTTGCTGTCACACTTCCTTCTGCTTGAATGTCACCTGATTAGAGAGGTCTTCCCTAACTCCCATCCTCTCCCATCACACTGTATACTCCCTCCTCTGTTTTACTTTTCTTCAATGCATTTATCACTTCCTGATATATTTGTTAATATTCCTCTGCAAATCCTCCCTACAAATACAGGGATTTTGTCTATTGTGTTCCTTGCCCTATCCCCAGCATCTAAAACAGTGGCTGCCATGTAAGAAGTTCTCAGTAAATATTTATAGAAAGGAGGGACAGATCATGCATCAAGGACCTCTGCAGTGTTCTTATGTGAAGGACCAGGCTCAGCATGTAGAACGGTAGAGGAAACTGGCTTAAGCTTTAGCAGGAAGACCTGAGGATGGGAATGGGGAATCATGTTCTGATGCTAGGAGTCCTGACTGAGGAAGTCTTCTCTGGGGATGTATGGGTTAAGTACCTCTCATTTATTTGGACTGGTTGAAGGATGAGTAGGTCATTATCCACATTCCATTATTGGCAGATGTATATCCTTTCTATTATTGGAAATCCTCAATAAACTCACCTGAGTTACATCAAGACAAAATCCACTTTCCATTTGACTCATCAGAAACATCTTCACTGTACCCCATGAATCTACATGGAGCTGCTATTTGTGCCTGTAGGACGGAAGGTGGCATTGGCAGAATTAAAATGCCATCCCGCATAGTGGACACTTAGCAATTATAAGTTTACCTTTAATTGAAACTCAGAGTGATAGACTGGCACTCTTTTACTGCCCTACTTTGGGAACACTTTGACCTACTTAGAGGTAAACGTTTTTGGAAATGGATAAAACCTGGAGTGGTTTGTTTTTAGCAACTCCAGCTGCAGCCATCTTTCACTTTGATAAATAGCTCATCTGCCCCTGAGCTCAGGCCAGCTCAGGCGGCTGCTCAGTACAGATATCCAGGAACCTGTCCTTGTTGCCAGTAGCTCTTCCTTTCTGTCCTCACAGAAGAGGAATGTTGGCCATTCTGGGGAGACATCTGTGTCCTCTGTGTAATCCCACAGTCTTCATCAGTATATCCTGAACCACCCCTCTACCTTGAACCTGGTTCAGACCAGAGAGTAATCAGTAGTACTTCCTGGGGAAAAAAAAAAAGAGGGTGGCTACAGGCTGAGCTGGGGCCTCTCTTGAGGATAAGTGAGACAGCTAGAAAGAGGCAAACAGGTGTCAGGTGGGCAAGTGCAGATGAGCACATTTAAAGGCCAGTAGGTAAAGACATATGGGCCAAGCTTAGTAATGGTTCAGTCATTAGAGTCCAGGAGCTGTCACCAAGTGGATGATGGTACGCATGGGGCCAGCAGTGGTGCAGTGGTTAGACCACATTAAACAGAGATAAAAAGAAGAGATTACTATGCGTGATTCTGGCAAGCACACTTTTTCTGTACACATTACTGTTAAAATAACACGTATTACCTGGGAATAGTTACCCACATAGATATTATACACTTTTGAAAAAAAAATATTTGGGCTGGACACAGTGGCTCATGCCTGTAGTCTCAGCACTTTGGGAGGCTAAGGTAGGATGATTGCTTGAGGCCAAGAGTTCAAGACCAGCCTGGGCAATGTAGTGAGACCCCATCTCTATAAAACGAAAAAATTAGGCAGGTGTGGTGGTGCATGCCTGTAGTCCCAGCTACTTGAGAGACTGAGGTGGGACCCCATGATTTTGAGGATACAGTGAGCTATGATTATACCACTTCACTTCAGCCTGGATGACAGAGCAAGACTCTGCCTCCAAAACAAAACAAAACAAAACATATTTGGAGTTTAAAATATTTGTAGTTCAAATTAAATATAGAAGCAATGTACACATTATACCTTCTCTAATTGAAGTGTTTCTGGTTACTGATGACTATTGTCTCAATTCCTCTTTTTCATATAAAGAAGAAACACCTACCTTATGTCCAGTACTGCTCTGTTTCCATTTCTTTTTTCTGCCACAGCAAATTAAACCAACTTCTGCTAGAATTCACCCTGTTCTTCTTTGTCTTTTCTCAGGGAACAGACCTTATTTAATTTACATTTTCTTTATAAACTCCCAGATATAGGTTAGCTTGGTGACTTGCAAACAGTAAATGTTCTAAGACCAATTATTTGTTGAATAAATGATTAGTACTTAGAAAGCATCTTAGATGTTTAGGCCACAGCCACAAATGGAGGCCAGGGCTTGGTAATTTGGGAACATTGATTAGCCATCCTGGTATCAGCAGTCAGGCAGTTCATAGATCAGAAATCTACACAGGGAAGATAAGAATTAAGGAACCTGCAGTTAGCAACCAGGGAGCATGGCAGGCAGTGGAAGAATGGGTCAAGGGACTGATGGTCAGAGTCTGAGAAAGTAAAACCATTTGGGTCCAAGTGTTTCCTAAACTCTACAATGCAGGAACTCATCCACAGTGTGAGTGGCCTTGGGCCCCAAAGTCAGTGGTTCTCAGCCATGACTTCACATTGAAATCCTCTGCAGAGCCTTTTAAGACCCATAGATTGGCCGGGCATGGTGACGTTTGCCTGTAGTCCCAGGTACTTGGGAGGCTGAGGCAGGAGAATCACTTGAACCTGGAAGGCGGAGATTGCAGTGAGCCAAGATGTGCCCCTGAACTCCAGCCTGGATGACAGAGTGAGATTCCATCTTAAAAAAAAAAAAAAAAAAAAAAAAAAAAAACCTTATAGAATCCAAACCTGGGGGTGAGTGCTACAGGTGAGAATCACCCCTGTGGGGAAAGGAGGGCAAGGGAATGGTTGCAGTGGAGGTAAGGAGATCAAGGCCTGGCCTCTGCACTCACCAGGAACCATGTTCACGGCTCACTGAGCCTATGTTCCATAAAAGGTCTCAGTACTTGTCACAGTAAGAAGGATCTTACATGAATCTCTAGGCCTGAATTGGGGCGTAGTTGCTATTCCTTCTGTTTCTGTCCTGAGCGCTAAGAAATGTGGGGAAATGATTGTGATTTAGTAAAATTCTATTCCTGACCATCTGAAGAGAATAACCCTAAAGGAAAAAAAAAGATGGACATATGTCTGTTGGTGGAAGAGACAGGTGCCTGAGGTCTTGGTCCAGTGTTACTGAAGGCTGTGGTTAATGTGGAGGCAGAGGCAGTCACACTGGTGCCTGAGGTCAGGCCCGGCATTGTGGTACACCTGGCCCACTACATCTGCAGGCTGATACCAGGAATTCTTTGGGGTTCACTGTTGTTGGAAATGAGGGTGGGACATAAAGTTGTCACATAGGTAGGCAGACAGCTTTATTCATGTAAAATGGACTTAGGCTGCAGGTATCACCGAAGACAAAGTCTGCCAAAAATATAAATGAGACTCAGTCACCTAGTTGAAAAGTAAGACTACTTTAGAGATAGTGCTTATAGCTTAGGAGTTTTTAGCCTGAACTTTGGGAGTGGGTGAGTAGGTATGTGAAAACCCTGAAATAATAGACATTCAACTGGCTTACACAAAAAGGAATGTATAAGCGAGGGGCGGGCACAAGTAAAGTCTAGGAATAAAGCTTTAGGAAGAAGCCTCTCTAGCTCCTCAAATGATACCATGAGAAACCGACCTCTCTTTTCTTCTCTCTCATCTTTTTCCTGTGTTGGCTTCATTCTCAGAGAGCTTCTTCCCACATTGTTATAGCAAAATACCCCCAGCTGCTTTAGGCTAACATTCCATCAACTTAGAAATCTTGTAGAAAGAGATTGCTGTTTTCTCAGATGTTCTTGCTAAGATCTCAAGGTTTATGCTCATTGCATAAACTCGAGTCATGTGCTAAATCTGAACCAATCCCTGTGTCTGCCTGGTCACACCCAGGTCATGGGCTTATCTTTGGAGTAGAGGGTGGACAAGGGGAAGATGTCAGCCACACCCAGAAACGTGGCCTGGAGAAGGGACGAGGGCTGGTTCCTCAAAGACAAGTCAAGGTGCTGTTACAAAAAGAAGGCACAGATGCCAAATAGGCAAGGAAAATATCCAATTCTCGAGTAGGTCTCCGTGTGTTTCTGTACCAACAACATCGGCCTCACCTGGGAACTTGTAGCAATGCAAATTCTCAGGCCCCACCCCAGACCTACTAAATCAGCAACTCTGGGAGTGGAGCCTAATAATCTGTGTTTTAGCATACCCTCCAGGTGATTCTGATGTATACTCGAGTTTGAGAACCACCATACTGCACCAGTGGTTTTCAAACTATGCTGCATATTACAAACACCTGGGGAACTTTTAAAATCCTTGTGCCCAGTTGCACCCAAAGTCAATTGATCTAAATCTCAGGGGGTGTGTGGGGGTGGGGGAGGGGAGACTCAGGCAGCAATGATCTCAAACTTGGTTCCACCCCAGAGCCTAAAAAATACCAATGCCTCATATTTTTAAATGCTTCCCTTCTGATTCTTATCAGCACCAATGTTTTAAAATTATATCCTCCACCATCCCTTCTAAATTGTTTTGAGAATATTAAAACAGCTGGATAAAGGCTAGAAGATCTAGGCCTCTATTAAACCCCTCAACTAATAAACTTAGTCACATATCTGATGTGGATTCACTTTTCTCTCACATTCGTGATGAGTCTGTCCTAGTAGCTAGCTTCAGAAGGACTGAAATTGTTTTAGTTCACCAACGTAGATCCAGTACCTAGAACAGAGCCTGACACAGAGTAGGCACTCAGTAAGTATTTGATGAATTAACGGGTAGGTCCACAAACAGTTAGTGTCCCCATGTTGTTCAAGATTTCCTTGATGGCCAGGTATGGTGGCTCACACCTGTAATCCCAGCACTTTGGGAGGCCAAGGTGGGGCGGATCGCTTGAACCCAGGAGTTCAAGACCAGCCCAGGGAACGTGGCAAAACCCTGTCTCTATTAAAAAGAAAAAAGAAAAAGAAAAAGAAAGAAAGGAAAGGAAAGGATTTTCTTATTAGGTTGTAGACATTGGCTAGTCTCATTCTGGAAGGCAAGTGAGGATGGCAATGGGACTCTTGGGTTATTGGTTATTGCTGTCTAACCCCAGAATGAATCTCCAGGATGGCCAAAAACGTATTGACCTTGCCAACTTAAGAAAGAAGGAGGTTCCTAATGGTTTTATGCCTTTGAGAGTAGGATGAATTCCTGGGTTATAAGAATTAGTAGAGGCTGGGTACGATGACTCACATCTGTAATCCCCAAAATTAGATGCGCGTGGTGGCGCACATCTGTATTCCCAGCTACTCCGGAGGCTGAGGCAGAATTGCTTGAACCCGGGAGGCAGAGGTTGCAGTGAGCCGAGATTGTGCCACTGCACTCTAGCCTGGGTGACAGTGAGACTCTGCTCAAAAAAAAAAAAAAAGTATCAGTGGAAACATGCCCAATGGATCCATTTTGCCTATAGTGGACTACTTTACGGTCTGCTGGTATTTGATTTCTAAAGTAAGAGTTGGGTCTTCCTCAAACATGTAACTCAAGCCAGTTTCTGCAAGATGGTATGTCATTAGTCTCTTGCAAAGAATTGTGACAAAAAAGTGATCCAGTGTTATCTGAACACAAAAACCAAGAGGGAATATTGCAGTAAAAAACAAACTGGTTATTCCCCATGAAATTTTGAAGCATCTTTGAATTCCCATCATAGTGCCCCCAAAGTGTAAAAAGAGATGGATTGGGTGGGTAAACCAAACATTGAGCCTTAGACCATAGCAACCATACTATGGATCACAAGCAAATAAAGTTATTTTTTACAGACATTTTTGGTCTGGGCTTGCAAGAAAAACAAAATATGTACTGTCTTTGGTGACATGGAAGAGAGAACTAAATAATAGTGCCGGTTGCTGTGGGTCGGAACTGGAACCCAGGATAACTATGTGAGGATTAAGGATCCTGCAGTAATTCAGCCTGGCAAAATGAGACTGACCAATTATCAGGATGGTCAGTGAATCAGGAATCTTGGGTGCAGACAGCATGAGCAATTTTTTTTTTTTTTTTTTTTTTTTTTTTTTTTTGAGACAGAGTCACTCTGTTGCCCAGGCTGGAGTGCAGTGGTGCGATCTCGGCTCACTGCAACCTCCGCCTTCCGGGTTCAAGCAATTCTCCTGCCTCAGCCCTCAACGTAACTGGGATTATAGACATGCACCACTATGCCCAAGTAATTTTTGTATTTTTAATAGAGATAAGGTTTCACCATGTTGGCCAGGCTAGTCTTGAACTCCTGACCTCAGGCAATCTGCCCACCTTGGCCTCCCAAAGTGCTGGGATTACAAGCGTGAGCCACTGTGCCCAGCCAACATGACCAATTTGAACTGTAATTTCTCTGTTTTTGTATATGTTAGAAAGAGCACCAGAGATTCATTTCCTGCTTGACAGTGACATTCTTATGTAAACCTTGCCAAGAGAAACCATCAAGGAGATGGCAGTAGTAGAAATAGAGGGTAGATTTTTGACTTTATGTTCTACTGTTCCAAAGGGGCGAAGCTTTTTAGAGTTCCTCTTTAGAATTAAACAATTAAAGCCTCATCGTAGTTTATTAATTCAGTTTCTTCAAAGGTAAAACAGGAAACTACTGTACAAGGTTTTTTAAATGAGATAATATATGGAGAACATGGAGGAAACTGCTTAGCATATAAATGCTCAATAAATGTAAGCTATTGTTACTCATTAGATCATGCTTTGATCATTTACTGGTATCCCAACCATGTGGCAGATGCCTTGGCACATATTTTTTTTTGGGGGGGTGTAAGCTGGGGGGGATGGGGTCTCACTCTGTTGCCCAGCCTGGAGTGCAGCAGCACAATCATGAATCACTGCGGGCTTGACATCCCCAGGCTCAAGTGATCCTTCCACCTCAGCCTCCCAAGTAACTGGGACCACAGGCATGGTCCACCAAGACCCGCTCATTTATGTATTTATTCATTTATTTTTATTATTTGTAGAGACAGGGCCTCCCTGCATTGTTCAGGCTGGTCTCGAACTCCTGGGCTCAAGTGATCTGCCTTGGCCTCTCAAAGTGCTGGGATTACAGGCATGAGCACCCATGCCTGGCTGTCACATAGATAAATAAAGCACAAATCTAAGCATGGTTCCAACTGGGAAAGGAAGCCCCAAATCCTGGTAACTTTTAAAAGCCTTGTCCCATGAGTGTGTTTCTTCCAGGAAGGCATTGGTTACCTGGGTGATCAAGCTTCTGTTTTTCATTCCTCCCACAAACTTCCCTTTTTCCTGATGAATAGGCCCTCTTTATGAGTGTTGTGTGTTTCCAGCAGGCCCTTTGCCCTAAAGCTGGACACAAAGGAATGGGAGAGACATCCTGTGAGTAATACAGTGGTTCGTGGAAAGGCCCCACTGGTGTAGCCCAAGTGGACTTCAAGGGGGTTGTGGAAAGCAAGCTTGACCTTGAAACATGAAAAAGCTTTAAAAGACAGGGATAGGGATATAAGTAAAGGAATGACAGGTCTACTGGGCATATTGGGCAGGGGGGATGGTGAATGGCAGTCTTGCGCCATAAGTAAGATGTTTGAAGTTTTTCTGTAGGTATTAATTCACCTGGAAATATTAAACTTCACTTCTGTAACAGGATGTTAGCCACACCCAGAAACATGGCCTGAGAAGGGAGGAGGACTGGTTCCTCAAAGACAAGTCAAGGTGCTGTTACAAAAAGAAAAGGAGACAGATGCCAAATAGGCAAGGAAAAAGTCTGAATCTCAAGTAGGTCTCAGTGTGGTCCTGTACCAACAACATCAGCATCATCTGGGAACTTGTAGCAGTGCAAATTCTCGGGCCCCACCTCCTACCTACTAAATCAGCAACTCTGGGAGATATCCATAGATATTTTTAAATTCTACCATCGGCTGCATGTGGTGGCTAATCCTAATGCTTTGGGAGGCTAAGGCAGGAGGATCACTTGAGCCCAGGAGTTCAAGACTAACTGGGGCAACATAGCAAGACCCTATCACTATTAAAAAAAACTTTTAAAAAGAAAATCTACAACCGTGGAAAATAGGAATTCTTTTACATTTTTTTTTAATGGGGAAACTGAAGATAAAAGGTGAAGTGACTTGCCTAAGGTCAAACAGCTAGCAGGTGGCAAAACTGAGCTTTGAAGGTTGGTTGTATGATTCCAAACCCAGTGTTTTCACGTCATTACAGTTGGAGAGCTGATCAAGATGAGGCACTGTTATCATTGTTAGTAATCAGCATTACATGGAAGGAAAGAAAGGGTTGGGGACGGTGTTTTCAATACAGAGGAGGCTGTGGGGAGGGAACAGGTGAGGCTGCGAGGAAGAAAAGGGCATCCCTGAGTCTTGGACATTCTAAATCTGCCTCTCTCTCTCACCTCTTTGGCCCCATCTAGTTATTTTTTTTAAGCCAACGCTCATTGTGGTGGCCTTTGAGGGGAGGAAGTTGCACATAAGGAGTACCTACCTGTTTGGTGCCAAGGGCTCAAACTCCACCCATTTGCCCCGTGCCCACAGCGCTGGTGCCACTGACAGCGTTGCATAAGGCTCTGGCCGCTGCTGGCCAGGTCTCCTGCTCACAGCTGGACCTTGGAACTCCGCCCCTTAGGCCCTCCCTCCCCGCCCGGCCCCTCCCCGCTTCCCAAGGTGGCAGTGGCTCCCAGTAAGTCAGAGCTGCGGCCGGCCGCGGTGCGGGGAGAGCACAGCGGGGAGGGCGGGAGCGAGGGCGGGAGCCGGCTCTCGGGCGGCGGCGCTGAAGTTTCCTTCCCGCCGCGCTCTCACCCCGGGCTGGTGCCCGGTGCCATGCGGGAGCGCTGGGGCGGCGGGGCAACATGAAGGGCGGCGACAGGGCTTACACCCGAGGTCCCTCTTTGGGGTGGCTCTTTGCTAAGTGCTGCTGTTGCTTCCCGTGCAGAGGTGAGTGGCTGTCGGTGGCCTTGGTGCCTTCCCTTAGCCAGACTGGTCGCGCTGAGCCCGAGGGAGGCTGGTAGGGAGGGAAGGGTTGGGGAGGCCTCTGGGGTAGGGGGACGGGGGTGGCGATCAGGAGGGCGGCGAAGGCAGAGTTTGCTGCGATCCGTTTCACAGTTCCCCAGACAGAATGCGCGCGCTCGCTGGCCGGCGGTGTGGTTCTGACTTGGATGCGGAGCTGTTGTTTGGGAACTCAGTCACTTAGCAGCGACTTTGGATGTCAGGGCGCCAGCCTGCTGGGGAGTGGGATGCGGACGCGGGGGTAGGAAGGGGACGCAGAGCCGCGTATGTCCCTGTAGTGGCGGAGAAGTACCTCACTTATTGACACATGGATCTCAGCTGCGGGATTAACGCGTGACTCCTGGCTACAGGAATGTGTTTGACACCTGTGTCTACACCAGGAACTATTTTTGCCAAGTGACAATTTTCTCATACGACTGGAGCACATTTTTTTTCTGCCTGGGTTTTCACAGGCCAGCGTGGATTTGCAGCTCTGGGCCGGAGCTTGGCTCGTTAATTAACAACTCTCTCTGTGCCCAATTAGGACTGTATTTAATTATTCTGCTAATCTTAATGTTGTGGAAGAGACTTGGAGGAAGCACCCAATTTCCCCCAAAGCAGCTGGCGAGCAGGAGGGCGAGAAGGATCACAGAGGGAGGGTTCTCAATGGTGTGGCTTCTCCTGAAAAAGAAATCAGAACCTTCCCAAATAGGATAAGCAGATGCTCCTAAGGCTGTTCCTGTGACTTTAACACACGCTAGGAGAGTGGGGGAAGACTGTTTTTGTGTGGGTGGAAATGAGAATGTAGCCCCTACTTGACATTTGCCCTTTTAAAAAGTTTCACCTTTTGGGCCTCTGGCCTCCACCCCCATTTACAATACCCCACCCAGTCTCTCATCCCATCCGCTATGCAAAATCCTGATGGAACTTTCTGGCCGAGTTACTGGTGAATAAACTTCATCCAAGCCACCTTTCACCATCCTCTATGCCACAAACACACAACATAGCCCTGAGAAATTTTCTATCCTGAGCAGATTTAAGGTTACCAAAATTAATTAAATCTGAATGACTTTTCCTGCAAGTCATTAAGGTCATAATCTTAGCGTTAGATGGTCTCAATCTCTGCATTTAATTAGAATAGCCTGGAACTGTGTGGTTTTGAGCTCTAAAAACCAGAATTCAGATGAAGAAGGAATGTGAGGGGCCAGGGACCCTCTAAGTCTGATTCAGAAACATTCAAAACCAAGGCTGGGAATTGAGGGAAAGGGGGAATAAAGCACGGAGGAAGCAGGAAATGGCCAAGGGGAATCTGAGTGGGTGGGTTGGCTCCAAGGCTGCCCTGCTTTCCCCGCGAAGGGCTTCTCTGCAGGATTTCTTGGGAGTCCGTTTCCTGTCAGACAGAATGTGGGGGCTGGGGTGGTGCTTATCTGAAGCCCCCACAGCTGCCTCCTTGAGTCCAGATATGTGACAGTCCTGGCTGCCCTGCAGGGTAACTCTCTGGGGGTCTTGCTGGCCTTTGCTTTGTTGAGAAATTGCCTGACTTTCCCTCTTGCTGCGATGCAGGGGGAGGGGCTGGGGAGCTGGCTCCGGGGCCTGCTGGGTGCCTCCTGCCTGGGGCCTGTGAAGGCAGTGGCTGCTGGCTCCGTGGCTAGGAGAGGAGGCGTGCGAGTGGCTATCGTAGGAGCCGAAGCTGAAAAGGCCAGCGACCCTCAGATGAAGACTGAGGGAGTCAGAGGTCCAAGCAATGAGACCAGTTTGAAAGGAAAAAGAAGGGTGGCAAGGTGGGGGCCCGGGGCCTTCTCCTGCTTTACTCCTCAATCCCCTAGATTGTGAAGATGAAAAACGGGCTCATCAGAGGACGATGGTGGGAGAGGTGAGTTAGCCACTCTCCAAAGAAAACTCCAGCCTGTGGCTGGGCTGGGGGTCGTGTCTGAGGTGTTGGGCATGCCTGGGGCTCCTCAGGCTCACTCTAACCAAGAACAGTCTCCACTCAGCCTGTAGGCATCAATTTGAAAGCAGATTGAAAAGATAAGGTCTGTGCTGAGCCTGAGTGCATGGCCTAGAGCCCGTAGACTCTTTGGGAAGAGGCTTGCCCAATTGCAACACCCAGAAGAGCTGAGGGGAGAGTCTTGAGGCTGTCCCTCAAGTGGAGGGTGTGCACTGCAAGGTACTAACTGCCTCGCCTTTCAGTTGAACCAGTTCCTCTGGTCTTAGGGAAAATACAATGGAAAGGCAGCCTCCCCACTCCACCTTTTAGATAAAGGCCGCGGGTTGTTTGGTCTCCATGCCTTCTCTCTCAGGGAGAACTCGGCTGTCTCCTGCGGCTTGAGTAGCTTTACTCTGAAGCAATGACTCAGAGCCCACTGCTGTGGTTCCCAAGGCAAGGGGCCTTGACCATCTGGCTTCTAGTCATGCAGGATTTAAAGGATACCTCCTTCTAAAGTCTGAGGAGAAGGACAAAAGTAAAAGAACCAAGAGGAAGTGGAATGTTTTGGCTATTTTTGACTTGAAGCTAAGTGAGCTACACTGGAATTTCTCTGGTGAATCCTGAGTGGTTGTAATTGTCATCACTAGGGTCAGAGTCAAGGATTTAGATAAAGTACCTATGTGGTCTTTAAATATCACATTTGAGGAAAATATGGATAAATTTCACTGAACTTATCTTTTGATTTGGAAGAGTATGGAAAGCTCCTGTCTTGTGTTTTTCCCTCCACCCCCACACTCCACTTTTTTTTTTTGAAACAGGGTCTCACTCTGTTGCCCAGGTTGGAGTGCAGTGGTTTGATCATGGTTCACTGCAACCTGGATCTCCTGGGCTCCCACCTCAGCCTCCCAGGTGGCTAGGACCATAGGTGCATGCCACTACCCCAGGCTAATATTTTTATTTTTTAGAGACAAGGTCTCACTATTGTTGCCCAGGCTGGTCTCAAACTTCTGGGCTTAAGTGATCCTACTGCCTCAGCCTCCCAAAATGCTGGGATTACAGGCGTGAACCACTGCACTTAGCCTTTTTGGTTCTATTGAGTATGAGTATAGAAAGCAGGTTTGATGAAAGATGATTTTTCTTCCCTACCTTGAAACTGGTGTTGAGAGGCAGGAAAACTGAAAACCAAGGATAGAAAGAAAATAGATATCAGGTGAGAAGGAAGAAAGAAGGCAAATGCATTTATAACTGCCTTTTTGAAGGTGAAAAACAACCAAAAGTGAGATAATTGCATGCATGTGTCTAAGGGGTGATAAATCATTGATGTCACACTCTGTGGGGAGTTAGTTTTGGGATAGCTTTGACTAGCTAGACTGTCCTTCAAGCCCGAAAAAGTGGGTCAGTTCAGAAGAGATTTCAAATCACCTGGAAATTGCTAAGCTATGTATTGCACTGGAATTTGTGATCAAGGAGCCCAGAGATTTTTCTGACCTTTCTAGGTAGAAGCCAGTTTTAGAGACTTAATTTTGTTTTTGAGATGGAGTCTCGCTCTGTCGCCCAGGCTGGAGTGCCGTGGGGCAATCTTGGCTCACTACAACCTCCACCTCCCAGGTTTAAGCAATTCTCATGTGTCAGCCTCCTGAATAGCTGGGACTACAAGTGTGCACCACCACGCCCAGCTAATTTTTTGTATTTTCAGTAGAGACGGGGTTTCACCATGTTGTCTAGGCTGGTCTTGAACTCCTGACCTCAAGTGATCCACTCCCCTTGGCCTCCCAAAGTGCTGGGATTACAGGTGTGAGCCACCATGCCCAACCAAGACACTTAAGTTTCTAGTCAACTTTCGTTAACTTTAGGTATGTGGACACAAGTCTCGTTTTGAAAGCTTTTCCTGATTGCCATCCTCCTTTGCTGCTCCACAGTGTGCATGGGATTTATTTATACTTGTTTATTGCTGTATCAGTGTCATTGCATCCCGAGTCCACTTGCCATTGTGTCTTCACATTTAGACTGAGATAGTCCAGCCGTCTGAACATCTCAGAGGTAAAGAGAGGAAGGAGGTGGGACTTACCCAAGCTGAATCACTTCACTGGGGCGGTGCAGGGATCGGTTTCTATGATTCTTTCTTTATGTGGGTAGTCCTTCCTCCTTGACTCTGATGTCATGGGCTATGGGTAAGTGTTATGGGGATTCATAGGTCATCCAGAGGCATTTTTATCTATAACTTTCTCTTATCCTACTTTGTTCCAGAAGTCTCAACCAGAAACCTTATGACTTGATGTAAATGTCTCTTCCTTGGCCCTTAAATTAATATAGCCCATTTTATAAATGGAGTTTAATATGTGAAACCATGACACCAAGTTCCTTTGGAAAGGTGTTGGTAACCGCAAAAAGGAACCATTATGACATTCACTGTTGTGGACTTTAATTCACCATCCACTGTAATCCCAGCACTTTGGTGGGCCAAGGCAGGAGGATTAAGTGAGCCCAGGAGATCAACACCAGCCTGAGCAGCATAGGGAGACCCCGTCTCTACAAAAAATAAAAATATTAGCTGGGTGTAGTGACATGTACCTGTAGTCCCAGCTACTCGGGAGGTTGAGGTGGGAGGATCGGTTGAGCCCAGGAATTCAAGTTTGCAGTGAACTATGATAGCACCACTGCACTCAGCCTGGGTGACAGAGTGAGACCCTATCTCCAAAAAAGAAACAAAAATAAAAATTCATCATCCAGGGGATAAAATCCTTAGGGCCTTGATGTGTATCCTTTTATTTCATCTTCTAGGAAGTGCCTTTACCATGATGAAAACTGAATTGATTATTTAGCATGTACAGTGCTAAAGGGGATTGGTTAGTAGCCACAGGGGATTGGTTCCAGGAACCCCTGCGGGTACCAAACTCTGAGGATGCTCAAGTCCCATAGTTGGCCTTGTTGAACCTTCAGATACAAAAAGTCAAAGATCCCTGTGCCCGTGGGTTTTGCACCCCACAAATACAGTATTTTTTTTTTTTATCAGTTTGGTGAATCTGAGGATGTAGAACCTGTGGATACAGAGGGCCTACTGTATGCTTTTGCGATATGTCTCTTGGTTTTCTTTGCCTCCCAGGAACGTACTCTATTTCTATTTTTCCTTCTTTCTTTCTTTCTTTTTAAATTAAATATATCAGCAGAATCAACCAGGGATATATTCAACTTGGGAAGAAGTAGCACACATATTTACTGTCTTCAACCCGAATCCTATGCTTCTCTTAGTATCTGGATAACACTACTGACTGCCAGTCAAACCACAGCCTGGTAGAAATGGGGGTGTATGAAGGTGGTGAGGTGGAGATTGGAAACTGAAGTTGAATATCCCTCCTGTGGTACAGCTGCACGCCCACCAATCACTGATAATCCTGTAGGCAATGGTTCCCTAGGGTATAGGTTCGTAAGTCCTACCTTGGGATAAAAAGATACAAATTATGACTCTGTATCTGTTTTTTTAATGCAAAATAACTTTAAAAATAAAAATTAAAAAGCAAGTTGAATGTTGGGGTCTTGACTCCTGAGCCTGTATAGCACTGGGCATACCTTCTGGAGTGGTGTTGTAGACATTCTCTTTTGTGGTATTCCTTTTAAGAATCTTCACACTGTTCTCTTCCACCCTAAAAACATTGCCCATCTTTTTGCACTTGATCTTAGCCAAAAGGCCAAGAAGCAATTGCCCATTTTTTTGAAGTGCTGTTCGTCTTTCAGTGAGTAGCACATCCTGCCCCTTCAGACCTAACCCCAGGCTTTTCCTGAAGGAGGACTCTGGAAAAGGTTGAGGTCTGAAACCTGAGGGTGTCTTCTCAAGCAGAAGGGACTAAATCATGGAAAGCTAGAGCCAGAAGGAACACCAGGAATCATTTAATTCCACCTACTCCTTTTATACAGGAGAAAATGGGGATCCAGACTTTTAGTAGCAGGATCAGAACTAGCATCCTTTTCTGAAACTTTTTCCTCAACTCTTTCGTTCCTGGGCATGTGGCTTGTCTTCCTATGAACAGAGGCAGGACTGACCCAACTGAGAAGGGTAGAGATAGTACCTAAACTGTAAATGGGGTGTTGACTGTGGAATGATCTGTTGTTCTTGGGGGTGACTGCACTGCCTGGAGCCATTTGGAATTAAATGTAGCTGCTTTCAGATGTGGTCTGCTTTCAAGGGACTCTTCTGTCCCAAAACTGAAGACGGCAGAGACCACCATCACATCTCTGTCTCCCGGAGCAGCTTATACACGTTTTCTTAGTTAATATCTGTTCATGTTTTTCTCTCTGGTTCAACTTAATTCAGGTCCCTTTTCCCCGATGTTTTTTGTCCTTTTTCTTTCCTTTTCTTTTTTTGAGACAAGGCCTCACTGTGTTGCCCAAGCCGGTCTCGATCTCCTGGACACAAGCAATCCTCTCGCCTCTGCCTCCAAAAGTGCTGGGATTACAGGTGTGAGCCACCATGCCCAGCCATTGTCCCTGTTCTTGAAGCTTACCCTTTCATAGTCATTGCATCTTTGAACATCACTCTTTATGTGACACAGTGTTTTAATTTATTTGACAAATGTTTATGCTGACTGCATGCCAGCCCTGAGCTAGGTGCTTGGGAGAGTGGACAAGAAGGAATCATAATGACGTTTCCTCCATTGAGCTGTGAAGATTGGTTAAGACAATGTAAGTAAAGGGCCTAGCATAATGCCAGGCATATAAAGTGCTCTAAAAAAGATTAACTATTAACCATAGCAGTAATTGTAATACTAGACATAGACCCCATCCTCAGGGGACTCCCAGCTAAATATCTGTGGGTCCACTAGGTGCTAACACTGTAAATGTAAGTTCCAAAGCAATTTAATGGCCCTGACTCAAACCACTGTCAACAGTGCCTCAGTGCTGTGGAGCTGTCACTGTGGGGAAGAAAACTTGTGATCTAGATGTGTGGTGGGAATTTCCTTTTTAAAAAACTTAAACCAATAAAAAACCACATAACACTTCTACTGTTGTAATTTCTTTGTGTTACATAAAAGAAGATTCAACAGAAGATACTGGCAAGAGGCTGGGCACAGTGGCTCACGCCTGTAAGCGCAGCACTTTGGGATGCCGAGGCAGGCAGATCACCTGAGGTTGGGAGTTCAAGACCAGCCTGGCCAACATAGTGAAACCCCGTCTCTACTAAAAATACAAAAATTACCTGGGTGTGGTGGTGCACATCTATAATCCCAGCTAATCGGGAGGCTGAGGCAGGAGAGTTGCTTGAACCCAGGATGCAGAGGTTGCAGTGAGCCGAGATAGCGCCACTGCACTCCAGCCTGGGTGACAGAGCAAGACTCTGTCTCAAAGGAAAAAAAAGAAAAAAGAAAAAATACTGGCAAGAAGCCTACATATCCCTAAGTTATCCTTCTCTTAGGGGCAACACAAGGTACAAGAACTGGAGAAGAGCAACCTCATTTTTGAAGTTTGGATCCCGAGAACCTACATTATACCCAAAAAAAAAAAAAAAAAAAAGCTAATTGCTTTTTCTTGCCTGTGCCTTGGCTTTGGCTAGCAGTATCATTGGAAACGTTTTTCTCTTCTTTTCGCCGGTATTTACTGCACATCTTTTATGTTTGAGGCTTTGTTGGTTCTTCTTCAGACTGTTTTTGCCCAGAAAAAAGTCATAACCGGCTGCCCTCAGGCCATTATTCCAGCCCCCGTGGTGCTGGATGTTTCGCTGAGGCTCGGCCAGTACCTTCCCCCTCCCTTGTCGGTGAGGCCCACGGGTGGTTTGCCTCCCTGCCTGCTGTAATCAGTGACTAATAGAGCATATCTTTTGCTCTTGGCAGAACTATGTTGTTACAATTCCTGGAAGGAGGGGAGCCCTGGTTACACCTGTGAGGCAGCCAGGAGGCTGCCAGGCGGCTTTTGCCAAGTGAAAGAGCAAAGATCAGAGTTAGGAAAACAGGTTGTTCCACATTCTTGCCTTTCTGGTGACCACAGTGAGGAAACTGTCAAATTGAAGGGAAGGGAAGGGAAACCCCTTCTGCTGCTAGGTCAAAGCAGTACCTCCTAAAATGTTTCTGTTTCCAGGTATCTGCTCTTACCGGCGCAGGATTAGCTGTGGGCTTGTATCTCTTCTTTTACAGCATCTGGTGTGTCATCAGCTGTCAGGATATTCTCAGTTTCTGCTCTCTCTCCATGAGAATCTTCATACTGCTCCTGGGGGGAAAGGGATGGTATCTGCTCCCATTCAAAGGGGAAACCAAGCCTTGTTTAAAAGAATTGCAAACTCTTTGCCACAGATTTTTTATCTCAGTTTCGTATCTGTGCAGCGCTCCTTCTCTTCTGTGTCTGCCTACTCACAGAATGGCTTAGAGCAGAAGTTCTCAAAGTGTGGTCACCTGGAAACATGTTACAAATGCAGATTCCCAGGCACCATCAACCAACACCCCTGCCCTGCCCCGCCCCACCCCACCCTGCCCCACAACTCAGGGGTGGGCTGTAGCAGTCTGTGTTTTTTTTTTTTTTTTTTTTTTTTTTGAGACGGAGTCTCACGCTGTTGCCCAGGCTGGAGTGCAGTGGCGCGATCTCGGCTCACTGCAAGCTCCGCCTCCCGGGTTCCCGCCATTCTCCTGCCTCAGCCTCCTGAGTAGCTGGGACTACAGGCGCCCGCCACCGCGCCCGGCTAATTTTTTGTATTTTTAGTAGAGACGGGGTTTCACTGTGGTCTCGATCTCCTGACCTTGTGATCCGCCCGCCTCGGCCTCCCAAAGTGCTGGGATTACAGGCTTGAGCCACCGCGCCCGGCCAGCAGTCTGTGTTTTAATAAGCACTCCAGGTGGTTGTGGTGCACGCTCAAATTTGAGGACTACTGACTTAGTGCTGCTGACTCGGAGGGAAAAGGTAGATTTCCTCTGTCTTGTATTTTTCTTTTTGATTTGTTCTTTTCTCTGTCCTCCCTTCACCCTCCCCTAACCTTCTGCCTCCTCTCCCCAGCTCCAGCAAAAGCATTCCATAACAGAAGGCTCCCTGAGTCCCTGGGGAATTCTTCGTTTGAGACGTTGTAGAGGACTGTTTGCTATTTGCTTTCACAGGGGTGGCGGGGAGTAGGAATTAGGAATCAGGAATTGTCTATGTCTTCCATGAGCTTAACAGCCCAAAGATCCAGTAAGGGAGGTTGTTGCATCTTTCTTCTCACTTAAGATTACTTTGCTTTTGTTTTATTTTCCTCATTACCTTCTCCTGCCACATTTCCCTGCCAGACGAGGTCTTGCCACGTTGCCCAGGCTGGTCTCTGACTCCTGGGTTCAAATAATCCTCCTGCCTCAGCCCTCCAAAATGTTGGCATTACAGGTGAGCCACCACACCTGGCCTCCTCATTACTCTTAAAAATAACTATGCTCACTACAGAAAAAAATCAAAATAGGCAAACAAAAAGACCAAAATAGCATAATCCTAACCATCTAGAGACAACCACTACCTAATAACTTACTATATTCTTTTCCGTATGTTTACCCCTTTTTACTTAAATGGGTTCATTTTTACATGCTGCTTTTATAACTTGCTTGCATTTAATCTTCTGAACATCTTTCCCTATGGATGCATTTCCAGGATTTTTTTTTTTTTTTTTTTGGAGGCAGAGTCTCACTCTGTCGCCAGGCTGGAGTGCGGTGGCGAGATCTCGGCTCACTGCAACCTCCATCTCCTGGGTTCAAGCTATTCTTCTGCCTCAGCCTCCCAAGTAACTGGGACTACAGGCATGTGCCACCACGCCCAGCTGATTTTTGAATTTTTAGTAGAGACGGGATTTCACCATGTTGGCCAGGATGGTGTCGATTTCTTGACCTTGTGATTCGCCTGCCTCAGCCTCCCAAAGTGCTGGGATTACCAGCGTGAGCCACTGGTGCCCAGCCTTCCAGGATATTTTTGATGACTGTAAACATGTTTCATTGCAGACAAGACTTAAACCTGACAACTATTAGTATTAGTTTAATATAATGGTTAAGAGTTCGGTGGGCAGATCCTGGGACGAGTCCTGGGTTAAGAAATAGATCTTTCCAGGATCAGATTATATAAACAGACTAATTCTTGTCCTGGGACTGAAATATCTCCAGTCCCACTTCCCACCTTGCCTTTCTGCAGGACCTATGAATAAGCAGCCTTTATCTCTCCTCCCCAGGAGATCAGCAAGCACTGTGGCTGGAGCCTCAGGATTTACCCCTCCCCTCTTTTCCTTAGTTATGAGGTATTGGGAATCTTCTCACCCCCGGGACCTTCTTATTGCGCAGCTGATTTCATTGAGCAGGTCCAGGGATTTTTCTTTCCTTTTTTCTTTTTCTTTTCTTCTTTTCTTTCTTTCGTTCATTCGTTCGTTCGTTCGTTCTTTCTTCCTTTTTCTTTGACATATCATGGGAAGTAGTTCATTTTTAAATTATTGCAACTAGGAAAGAGAACCTTGATTTTTTTTTTTCTGAGAAAAATCATACATAAAGGGGAAAATTTTGAAAATACAGATAATGAAGATAAAATTATATCACTTAGAGATAGCCAGTATTAACACAAAATACATTATTTTGATCTTTTTTTTCCATGTGTGTATTTTTTTTCTCAGAAATATGATACAGAAGTGTTACAAACTTTTTTCCCATAGCATATTGGACAACTTCTACTACATTTTAATGAATGTATTCCGTGGTATACTGGAGCCAGCTCAGCTCAGATAGGAATTGTTAAATAGGATTTCCAGAGCAGATTAAACTATTAGTAGCTTGAGATCATCCGTGGTGGGAATATTTATACCACAGAAGTTACCAGACACCATGAATTGGGGCTTTTTGTTTTATTTAGAGAGCTGGGTTATTACCGTACCACTAGATACACGTTTTATCATGTAAATGTGATTTCTTCTGATTGAAATAATCTCCCTATTTTAGGTTATTTCTGATTTTTGTTGTTATAAACACTAATGGCAATTATGGATGTCCTAGTACACATCCATAATTACTTCCTTCGGATACATTGCTTGAAATAGTTTCAGAATCAAAGGGTGTCTGAAATTACACGAACTTGTTACCAAGTACCCTCAGTTTCACACCCTTTGAAAGGAAGAGTGTACTATTTTTGTTTTAAGAGGATTTATGAGAAACATCCTCTGGTACCAAGAATTTCATGTCTCTCCTACTGTTTACTTCTGTTTACATTTTCTGAATGAATTCTTTTTATATAAGGAAATACCCTGGCTGAGAGTATAATAAGCGAATGCCTTTAATTCATAGGATATAGACTGATATGTAGGATGTAAAAAGTACCTTTTGTGGCATTCTGGAATGAAAGGCAATATATCGTGATGATTAAGAACTTGGAATCAGGTGCCAGAATGAATTTGAATCCCAGCTCTGCTGTAACTCTATGCAAGATACATAAGCTCAGATAGAACGATACTACAAATAGGATATCATTTCACTAATTATTAAAAAGTAGAAACAGGTGAAATTAGTTTTACTGTATTGCATTTAACCCAATAGCTCCCAAAGTTTTACCTCATATTTCACTTCAAAACAATAGCTCCATCTTAAAACAAACAACAGCAGCAACAACAACAAAAAAAACAGGCGCGGTAGCTCATGTCTGTAATCCCCGCACTTCGGGGAGCCAAGGCAGGTGGATCACCTGAGGTCAGGAGTTTGAGACCAGCCTGGCCAACATGGTGAAACCCCGTCTCTACTAAAAACAGAAAAATTAGCTGGGCATGGTGGCGGGCACCTGTAATCACAGCTACTTGGGAGGCTGAGGCAGGAGAATCGCTTGAACCCAAGAGGTGGAGGTTGCAGTGAGCCAAAATCGTGCCATTGCACTCCATCCTGGGGGGCAAGAGTAAAACTCCATCTTAAAAAAAAACAAAAACAAAAAAAACAAAAAAATAACCAAACACACAATAGCTCCAAATATCATTTCAACATACAATCAATATAAAAATTGAGATGCTTTACATTATTTTTTTGTACCAAGCCTTTGAAATCTGGTGTGTAATTTAAATACACAGTACAGTTTCTTCAGTTTCTTCATCTGGAAGGTAGAGATGACCATGGAATCTCTTCACAGGGTTTTTGCAAGGCTTACGTGAGTTGATGTATGTAAATCACTTACACCTGGCCTGTAGTAAATCTAGGTAGGTGTTGGATTATTACTATCATTAATAAGTACATAGGGTCGGGCGCAGTGGCTCACACCTGTAATCCCAACACTTTGGGAGGCCAAGGTGGGCAGATCACTTGAGACCAGGAGTTCGAGACCAGCCTGGCCAACATGGTGAAACCCCATCTCTGCTAAAAATACAAAAATTAGCCAGGCATTGGTGGTGCATGCCTGTAGTCCCAGCTACTCAGGAGACTGAGGCATGAGAATCCTTGAACCCAGGAGGCGGAGGTTGCAGTGAGCCAAGTTTGTGCCATGGCACTCCAATCTAGGTGACAGAGTAAGACTCTGTCTCAAAAAACGAACAAAAACCAACAACAAAAATAAGTACATAGTGTCTCTGTGGACCTGTGCCAACCGTCACATTCAGATGGTTTCATTAATTCCTTAAACAGGAAATTAGGCTGAGCACTTTTTGTGTTGATTCCCAAATATTTGAGTACTATGTGGCAGATATTAGGCTAGTGACATAGGAAACACATTTCTCTGCCCCGAGTTGGTCCCAAGTAGACCAGTGTGGGAGCTACTCCATAAGCATGAAACAGTAATAGCAAAAAGGGGGAAAAAATAAAAGAAAAACCAGTTGGTAAAGACAATAAGGGAAACAGTGCTGCGAGGTCCTGCCAGATTGCTGGCTAAAATAATTACGCAGAAGCTGACGGGAGCATAGTGGCCTGGGGTGATCTGGGAGGACTCCCCAGGGAATGCAGGGTTCTCACTAAGCGCTAAAGAGCAGGAAGGGGTTTTTAAAGGGCCAAGGACATGGTGGGAGCAAAGCAGCAGGGATATTCAGGGAACCACAGAGGAAAACTTGGTTAGAGCTGCTTTCCAAAGCTGCACTGTCCAATCCAGTAGCCACTGGCCATTTGTGGCTATTGAGGACCTGAAATGAGGCCAGTCCAAATTGAGATATGCCATATATGTAAATATTTAAAGCATCTCAATTTTTATATTCATTATATATCGAAATGATATTTGGAGCTATTGTTTTGAAATGAACTATGAGATGAAAAAACTTTTGGAGCTACTGGGTTAAATGTAATGCAATAAAACTAATTTCACCTGTTTGTTTCTTCTTTTTAATAATTAGTGAAATAATTCCATTCTATCTGTAGTAAATTTTATCTATCTCTGTAGAGAAGATAGTGAAATGTAGGACGGTCCTGCCCTTATGTTTGGGGGAACAGGGAGGGTGGAGTACTGGATCTAGTATGAGGGAAGACCCAGCTCTTTGGAAGGAATCTGGAGGGCCAAGGACCCCAGTGAATTGGAACTAACTCTCAGGTTCCTGGAACTGTATTTTGCCACCTGCTCCAGTTTGAGTCCACAGAAATCTGTCCCACAGTGGCCACTTGCTTCTGGTATTTACAAATGTCCAGAGGGATTCTGGGGGAGAACAGCTGCTCCTCTGGAGACCCAAGTCCATCTGAAATCACAGCTTGATTTCCAGAACTAGAAGAGAGAGGTCCAGCTGGTCTTGATGAAATCAAGGGCTACTCCAATGGCCTGGAATCTCCAAGCAAGGCCGGAAAACTTTCTTGAGACATCCCAAGGGGCTTCCCGTAGCCAAGTGGAAGGTCAAGGTTGACCTGAAGCCAGACCTGGTTTGCCAGTGTGCTCTAATTTAATCCAGTCCTGTGAAGTCCTCCCAGAGATCCAGTGAGGTCAGTGGCTGCCAGAGTATTCTGGGGCCTTGCTGGAGGCCTCCTAACTCCTGGTCCCCTCAATAATCAGAAAGGAGACAAGGAACTGCTGTCATAATTTTATGGTGTAGAGGGGCGTCATAGATAGGTCCTTCTCTTTCTCTCTTTCTCTTCCCCTCATTACCCCCTCTGGCTCACTCACACACGTGTTTTGTTTTTTGGTTTTTTTTTTTTTGGTTGTTGTTTGTTTTTTGTTTGTTGTTGTTGTCGTCGTTTGTTTTTGAGACTTGCTCTATCACCCAAGCTGGAGTGCAGTGGCTCAATCTCGGCTCACTGCAACCTCTGCATCCTGGGCTCAAGCCATCCTCCTACCTAAACCTCAAGAGTAGCTGGGACCACAGGAGCATGCCACCACGCCCAGCTAATTTCTTGTATTTAATAGAGACAGGGTCTTGCTATGTTGGCCAGGCTGGTCTGGAACAGCTGGGCTCAAGCGATCTGTCCACCTCGGCCTCCCGCAGTGCTGGGATTACAGGTGTAGCCACCGCACCTGGCCTCACTCACACACATTTCTAAGTACTCTCAAGGAAAAGAACAGGATGCTCTGAGACTATCTGGGGGCAGGGGTGGGGTGGGGTGGGGTGGGGGTTAGATTGGGCAGTTGGAACCCTGCCTGAGAAACTGACATAGCTACCAAGAGTCTTGTTACTACCCCTCTTCTGGCCCCCTAATGGGTATTATTAGCGTTCTCTACCAAGTTTAAAAAGTATTTCCAAAAGGTTTTGCTAACTACTATGGGAGAACATAAGGTAGGGAAGTAGAGTAAAAGCAGCATGAAGCTGGATAGCCTTATCGCGCTCACAATTTTAGTACCTTGCTTGAAGCTGACTTGCTTCAAGAGCTCTCCTGCCATTCTTTGGTCTATAAGAACCTCTGAGGAACCTGTACCCAAGTCACAAAGGATCACTGCCAGGGCCCTTACTTCCTGATTTACAACCTGAGTCTCATCATAATTATGTTGGCACTGGGATCCAGATTAAGAGAGCCAGAGTCCCATTCCCTGCAACCCACCTTGGCCTTTCCCATCTGTCTGTCTCTCATTTCTGTTCTGAGGCATTGCCATCCACAGCTGCTGCCTCCTGCAGCGATAAACTGTTATTCAGAGCGTGCTGGCAGGGTTCAGCTGAGTCTGCATGGCCCTCTTTGGGCAATGCTGTAGACCTGTTTCTGTAACATTTGGGACATCATACTCAGTGGCCTTTACAATCTTTTCCAATTCCCATTCCACAAAGGGATTTAAAAACCAGAGATAATCCTGTTTGTTTACTTGGGTTCTGCTTCAAAGCAGAAGACCTCAATAACCTTTTAAGGTTTTTACAGCCTTTCTAATTTTGAAGTTCCCATTTCTTTGGGCTTTGGTTGAGAAATTCTTCCCCTTTTCCCAATTTAACTTACAGCTTCACCACCAACTAGTGCTTCCATTTTAGAGTGTTAGCAGCCAACTCTACCAGAGTGTCTATGGATTCCACACACAGCTTGTTTCCCAGTGAATTCCCAGCGAGGTGGTCAAGTCTAAATTTAAACTATGACCCTTCTGCCAGCATATGCAAGCCGGGGCTGCAAGAGCAAAATCAGAAATGGATTGTTCTCAGGGAGATGTGTGTGTAGGAGTTAGAAGAGAAAGTGGGCAAGGCTTCCCAAAAGGTAGACCAGCCCCGGGGGAAGAAGAGCAGGAGTTCAGGTTGAGGATAAGTATAGTTATCCCAAGGGACTTGTTGGAGTTTACTGTAGCATGGCTGGGTCCCTTGGAGAAAGTCAGCCAAACTCTCCATCCTCTCAGTTTCCTCTCATTGTAACATACCAATGGCATAACTCACCTGAGTTTGTCATTACCATGGCTTCTTGCCAAGCCTTATGGCACAATTATGTGCTCAACTTTGTCTCTTGTTCCAAAGTCACAGATTCTTGGTTTATGAGATACAATCTGCACATTATGTTATATTGATTTCAGCTCTTGTTTGGTTGCCTGGCTCACATCTTTATGTGGGTTTTTCTGTATCAGTGGGTACGTATTTCAAAGACAGGACAGGGGAGTGTCTATAATTCTGGTTGTGGAATGGCTTTGCCAAGTCAGGTACTAAAAAGTGAAACTGGAAAGCATAGAAACTCATTTAGTTTGTAACATTTAGCTCATTATAATTTAGTTACACCTCCAATTTGTATTTATATTTGTGATTAGCACCCTATACCATGAAATTTATATATATATGATATCATATATGTGACTATATATGTATGACATTTTTAGAGTGGCATCAGATTTGATTCAAATAGAGCAATCTTTATTCTTCTGATTGTGATTGCTAACATATATTTTGGAAGTAGCCTAGCGGCAGGTTTGGAGAGGCTACCTTAAGTGCATGTGTTTTTCCAAAATGCCCCAGCTCGAAATGGAGAGGAAAATTAGATCACAGAGCTTCTGAAGCTGGGGTTCTAGCACTCTCTGAAAGTGCCCAGGTTAGAATCACAAACAGGGCTTTGACTAAGAAGGAACATAGGCCAGTTGGCCCTCTTGTGCTCACACGTCATTTTCTGTAAGTAAGCTAGAGCTTTTTGTGGGCAATTCTCTGTCTTTAGTTCAGACCTCTAAGAGCCAAGCATGGGTTGGGAGAGTCTGACTGAGTCCCCCTCCTGACATTAGAGCTTGCTGCATGTGTGGCATTAGTCTGGTGACCTAACTTTATGGCAATCTCTTCATCTGTGCACTTGGGGAAATACAGGCATCTATCCCTGAGGGTGGCTGTGAAGATTCAAGTGAAAAAGTGTGTGTGTATCACTTAGGGTAGTTCCTGGCTCCCTGGCATATGGAGTGCACTCAATAAGTGTTAGCTTGAGAACAGCAACATTCTTCCCATTATCAAACATTTCTCTAACTTATAGGGTAATAACTTTAAATGAGCCATTATGTAGGATGGAAGTAGATTAGTGACTATTTCTCAAAGCTTTTAAGGAAAACAGACTTGTAACCTAGGTCTCAAACTACTGGCCTTTTGCCCAGGTTTTCAGCCCTGGGAGTGTCCCTGTTAAAGCAAGTTGCTGATCTGGTAGATCCTATGGCTGATTCACGATGACAGTTGTTATTAAAAAGAGATGGTCTCCTCCCAGTGTGTTGGATTCTTAAGTAATTCTTCAACCAGGTCACTATTAAGGATCTTTATATGTATGCATTAGTTTGTACTATTATCCTATATTCATGTTCAAAGTTGATGATCTTGGATGTATTCCTTTAGTTACTACAATTATCTGCTATGCTCTGGTAAATATCTGCCTTTTATGGCTCGGAAATTTCTATTCTGACCAGTGTAGTGGCTCATGCCTATAATCCCAGCAGTTTGGGAGGCCAAGGCGGGTGGATTGCTTGAGCCCAGGTGTTTGAGACCAGCCTAGGCAACATGGCGAAACCCCATCTCTAGGAAAAAAAAAAATAGCTGGGTTTGGTGGCATGCACCTGTAGTCCCAGCTACTCAGGAGGCTGGCGTGGGGAGTATGGCTTGAGTGTGGGAGGCAGAGATTGTAGTGAGCCAAGGTCACACCACTGCACTCCAGCCTGGACAACATAGCAAGATTCTGTCTCAAAAAAAAGAAAGAAAAATTTCTATTCTGTTGTCAGCAACCCATCAGAGCTTCTTGTATTCAATAACCATACATACCAGTTTTAGGCAAAAAGAAATGACATTTTGGCTAAATATACTATTGGTTAGATTTATAGTTTACAGTAGGCTTTTTCCAATAGTGAAAATCACATATATACCTTCATGTTCAGAAGGAAAGAAGAAGTCAGAAGTCCCCCAAATTGACTTTCCTTGGTGCTGTCTACCCTGAATTAGGTGATATGCCCATCCTTGAATTAACGATCCGCTGAGTGAAATATTTCTCTTATTGTGGGACCCACCCTGGGGGTGGAGACTCAGCAAGGACAGGGTTTCAACTCACAAAGCTGTGAAATCTGGGGTGCTCCCATGAAGAGAAATGGATGCTGGGGAGATGGATGGATGCCAGCAGATGTCCTCTATGTCATGTGTCAACCTAGGACCTGTAGTCTAATGAGAAACTATGATGAGTTTAAGAACTGAAATCCCTCTGCCTTCCCTGTTGTATGCGCCCAGAGGACAGAACTACCAGTTTTTCTAAAGGAGTGAGAGAATGTGTTCAGAGGAAGCCTTGTGGAAAAGTGACACAGGGCTGGATCTTAAAGCGTCAGAAGGGATATACTCCATCTATGTTAGGCAGAGAAAATGGCACCAGGAAGGACATAGAGACCTGGATAGGAATGGAATATCCATGGTAATGATGAACAGGTATGAGACTGTAGCATCTCCTTAAGTCTTCAGCTTTTGGGAGTCAGCCTATATGTTTCGCAAATGACAAAGCTGAGGCTTAGAGAGATAAATGATTTTCCCAAGAGTACTTAGTCTGTGTGTTGAGTCCTGGTTTCTTCTCACTTACCCTGCTGGCCCCAGTTAATTCCAGTTTTTTGTTTGTTTGTTTTTTGTTTTTTTAATACTACAGTGGAATCTAGTGCAATACCACATCATGTGCCTGAAACCATGGGATGGGTTAGCACTTCCAGAAGCAGCCTTTTCTTGTGGGGTGTTATTTTTATTTGCATATGTAAACCCTGTGCCGCCAAAGCTCTTAACACAAGCATTGCCTGGCATACACACACACTTTTATACCCTAAATAGCAGAGGCCTGGAAATGTTTGTCTACTTTTGCCAACATCTGACTGTGATTATCTTTAACCACAGTCACACTTGTTTGTCTCCTAAAATAGTATTGACTCTCCAGAGAAGGCTGTTTCTAGTCATCAAAGCCCTCCCAGAAATCTATCTCCTTCTACCTGCCTCCTCCTGGTAGCCTTGGCAGCCTCTAATTGACTCACTTAATTTTCTTACTCCCTATGGCAACACTCCTTAATCCTTCCTTAAAATTCTCAGACCTCTCCTTGTGGGTTTTACCTCCCAGAGCCCACCTGTTAATGCAGGCAACTGAAGTGTTTCTCTCCTTGAAATGTTCATCAGCTATTCTTCCTTTCTGTCCCTGGCTCTCCCCACAGGCCTTGCCAGTATGCAGGTGTCAACTTCCCCAGAGGAGAGTAGCCTAAAGGCTAAGCTGTGTCTGACCTATAGGGAGAGACCCAGTCAATTTTTGAAATGGAGCATCTCTCCCCACAACCCTCCCACCAGCATGGATATTAAAAATGTGTGTCCTTGCTTTGGGGTTCTGTCTCAGAGAAAGTCAGTATTCCCATATGCTAGTCTATTGGGTTCCTTTGCCTTAAAGTAAAGGTTGCCTCGTTTTGACTTTGAACTTGATGGGGGCAAAAGAGGGAGAATGAAGGTGTTTTTACCTTATAGTATCTAACTATGCCCTCCCACCTCTCTAGAATAATACATTATACCAGGCTAGGAAAAAGTGCTCCAGGTGGAGCCTGGTGATCTTATTTGAGAAGGTCATTCTCAGAGCCATCACTAGGATAAAGAGAGTGAACAACATCAGCTCACACATGTGATTCTGTGTTGCGTGCTTTGGACTTGGATTCTATCACTAAGAGATCCCTTCTCTGAAACAGTTGGGGTGAAACACGGGTGGTAGATCCAAAACCCCCGCAAAGTAAGAACTCTGAACAAATAGATGGTCAGGACTGCTTTTGTGTTTTTTAAGCTTTCTCTATGCCTTGGGTAGTGTATTCTCCAGAGTGAGGGTGTGGAGGTTACGCATCGAGCCTGACAAGAGCCACTCTTGGTGCTGCTGTTGGTCTGTATTGCTCTTCCCGAACCACAAAGGTTGTTTCTGTATAACCTTGTGATCATAGAATTGAAAGTTAAGGTGCTTAATGGTGGAAAATAGGTTTGGGAGATGAAGGTTGGAGATGAGCTCATGAAAGCCCTATAAATATTTTTATGATCCTTAAAATAAATTATTCCACTAAAGAGAATAATAGTGATTACTGTGTAATTTCCATTCTATTGGGTTAGAAATTTTCAGACTTTTTCCTGATTCAAAATTTGAACTAGATGTGTAATTCCTTTTAAAATTTTTAATTAATTATTTTAGAGACAGGGTCTCACTCTGTCACCCAGGCTGGAATGTAGTGGTGCAATCATAGGTCACTGCAGCCTCAAACTACTGCACTCAAGCAATCCTCTTGTCTCAGCCTCCTGAGTAGGTGGGACCACAAGGATGTGCCATCATGCCTGACTAATTAAAAAAATTTTTTTAGATGAGTGCAGTAGCTCATGCCTGTAATTCCAGCACTTTGGGAGGCCAAGGTGTGCAGATCACCTAAGCCCAGGAGTTCCAAACCAGCCTGAGCAACATGGCAAAATCTCATCTCTACAAAAAAAAAAAAAATATATATATATATACACACACACACACACACACACACACACACACACACACACACACACAAATTAGCCAGGCATGCTGGTGTGCACCTGTAGTCCCAGCTACTCAGGAGGCTGAGGTGGGAAGATCACTTGAGCCCAGGAGGCGAAGGTTGAAGTGAGCTGAGATCACGCTATTGCACTACACAGGGTCTCACTCTGTTGCCCAGGCCAGTCTTGAACTCCTGGCCTCAAGGGATTCTGCTGCCTCAGCCTCTCAAAGTTCTGAGATTACAGGCATGAACCAGCACGCCTGGCCTAAATTCCTTTCTGTGTGTGGGTATAGAGATAATAGGTGCATTGACTGGGCGCAATGTCTCATGCCTGTAATCCCAGCACTTTGGGAGGCTGAGGCAGCTGGATCACTTGAGGTCAGGAGTTTGAGACCAGCCTGGCCAACATGGTGAAACCCCATGTCTATTAAAAATACAAAAAAATGGCCGGGCTTGGTGGCACATGCCTGTAATCCCAGGTACTCAGGAGGCTGAGGCAGGAGAATCGCTTGAACCCAGGAGGCGGAGGTTGCAGTGAGCTGAGATAGTGCTATTGCACTCCAAACTGGGCAAAGAAATGGGACTCTGTCTCAAAAAAAAAAAAAAAAAAAAAAACAGAGAGAGAGAGAGAATAGGTGCATTAAGATAGTTTCATCCCACTGTAGTCCTGTATCCAAATGGGGCCCAAAACTGTGTAAGAATACAGACTTTGAAGCTCCATAGACCTGCCTTGGATATTGGTTCTGTCCCCTGATTATAGAGCTTTAGTACCTTAGGGGTTTGGTGTCATGTATCTAATAAAAATGCATAAGCACCCAGGTTTTTAAGCTGCTGTGCTTCACCCATGGCAGTGTGATTTGTCAAAATACACAAGAGCAGAGTAGCACTTGGATCTGCCTCCATCACCACCCCTTCCATTACACATGAGTGAAATCCCCTCTACCCCAACACACACATCAAAATGTAATTCTTGCCACAGCTTTTTGCATCTCTTCCAAGAGGGAGGCTTTATTGGAAAACCTACTTCTGATTAACCATCAACTTTACTCTCCTTTATCATTTCAGTCCACTGCTGACTTTCTCTGATTATCCCCATCATGAATAGCTTAAAGACTTGACTTAACATAGTCATGCATCTGTTCAGCAAATTTTATTGTACCTAAACATACTGAAACTCAAGTTCACAGTTGCAGAAAACACAGAGAGAAATAAAATCACATTGATTGGAGTTTGTGTACAAGGGGAATTATAGTTTGGGGCAATTATATCGTTTTCATTTGGGGTATTCTTTTGGCCTTACATGATACTTAGACTAGAGTGTCTCCTCTCTTAGATGGGAGTCCTCGTTGGTGACCCAGAGGAGCATGGAAACTGCCTAAGAGCTAGAACCCAAAATCTCACATGTCTGATAAGCTCAGTGCTGGCATAGCTTGAAGCATTCACTTAGCTATGAAAATGCCCAGGCTGTGTGATGTGTGGCAAGGCTTCTTCTTAATCCTTTCTTATAGTCCTGTGTCCTTAAAAATACCATAAATTTGATTTATAAAATATGAGAACCATAAAAGACAAATGTAAAGCAGAGGTTCTTTGAAGTTTCTACTTTAAAATGTTTTTTCTTAACATTAAAGTCAGGTAAATTATATCCATAGATCTCATTATACATAAAAATAAATTTCAGAAGGATTTCAGGCAAATGTAAAGACACTATAAAGGAAGTGAAAACAAATGACAGACAAGGAGAAAACGCTTGTAACCTGCATAACAGATAAAAGATTAAGACCCAGAATGTATAAAGAGTTCTTTTAAATTAAGAAAAAAGCTAATTAACCCAATATTTTTTAAAATGGCAAAAGCAATGAAGATGTAAGACTTTTCAAAAGGCAATAAACTTTTGAAAAGATAACATCTAGTAATCAAAAATACAAATAAAAACAAGATTATGTTTCACCCTTCAGACTGGCAAAATTATAGGTAAGACCAAATAGATATTCATCCACTGGTGTGAACGTTGATTCTCTTTCTTGAGGGCCATTTGGCAACATCTATAAAAATTGAACATTTGTGTGTCTTTTGACTCATCAATACCACTTCTTGTACTGTACCCTAAAGAAGGTCTCCATCTGTCGCAGGATTTCAAGTGATAATTTTTGTAATAGCGAACAAGAAGATGGACAGTGACATTGTTTCCAATAGGGGAATGGTTGTGGTATAGTTTTACAGTGGTGTGGTATTCAGCCATCTGAAACAAACAGCAAAATAGAAGATCCAAACATACGAAGATCTCCCATTTGTTAAATGGGAAAAAATCCGTACAGAACCATTCAACGACATAGTATAAACATCATTGTGCAAGAACAAACTGTGTGTCTATGTGAGTGGATGCATTGAAAATGATCCAAGATATACACTGAATCACTGTGGTTACTTCTAGGTAGCAGAGTAGAATTAATTTGGGTATGGGCAAGTCACTGGGAATAAGTTGGGGAGAGATGAACTTTTTACCCTATAATTTTCTAAAGTATTTTATGAAATTTCAGGAGCATGTATTTATGTATGACATACTTTTTAAAGTAATACATACTTGTAACCGATAATTTGGAAGATATTGGAAAAAATAAGGAAAATCTATCTCCCTATAATCCTAGAGACCTTGACTTTATTCACCTCTTTCTCACTCTGCCGCCCAGGCTGGAGTGCAGTGACACAATCTCGGCTCACTGCAACCTCTGCCTCCTGGGTTCAAGTGATTCTCATGTCTCAGCCTCTCAAGCAGTTGGGATTACAGGCATGTACCACTATACCTGGCTAATTTTGTATTTTTAGTAGAGACAGGGTTTCACCGCATAGGCCAGGCTGATCTCAAACTCCTGGCCTCAAGTGATCTGCCTGCCTCAGCCTCCCAAAGTGCTGGGATTACAGGCGTGAGCCACGGCACCCAGCCTCCATTCTTTTTTCTGTATGTACATTATATACATATAATATATATGTGTAATAACTATAAAATATATCCACAGCTAGTTCACTTTTTATATTTAGCATTGTATCCTGCTTTTTGTCCACTTAATGTTATCTAAGCCTTTTCCTTCAGTTTTACAAATTTATAATCTCTCTTTTTAAAAATTTTTTTTAGACAGGGTCTCACTCTGTCACCCAGGCTGGAGTGCAGTGTCCTGATCTCAGCTCACTCCAGCCTCCACCTCCCTGCTCAAGTGATTCTCCCACCTCAACCTCCTGAGTATCTGGGACCACAGGCACACGTCACCATGCCCAGCTAATTTTTTTCTGTAGAGACAGGGTTTCGCCATGTTGCCCAGGCTGGTCTCAAATTCCTAGGCCCAAGTGATCTGCCCACCTTGGCTTTCCAAAGTGCTGGGATCACAGGCATGAGCTACCATGCCCTGCCACAAATTTATACCCTCTCATGCAACCTTTAAATGTCTATTATAAATTCAGACTTTAAGTCTCTAGAATAGACAGTAAATTTTTCAAGGGCCATGAAGAGCAGATGAGCCCTCTCTCTGTCTCCCCAGGAAGAGTACTGATAAGTAGAGGGCAGCTGAGCCAAGGCCCAAACACCCAGAGACTAGTTGCTGGAAGTCAGCGGAAACCTTACAGCATCCTGTCTCCCTTCCTCCTTTCCCTCCTGATAGTCTGCGGACCCTATGTTTTTGCTTTTCCCTAGCTCAGGTTCTAATTCTGGCTTCTGGGAGCTGCCTTCTCTGCTGCAGGCCTGCCGGAGAGTTGGGAACAAACACCAGGATTTGAAATGATGGCCCTCCCCTGCAGTAATGGCATTTAAAAGTCTGCTTAGAACACATAACTGAATCTTCTGTATTTCCAGGGTTTAAAGGTGAAAGCGCTGGTAAGGATGATCTGGAGTTGTTTTTCCACTTGATAGATTAGTACATTGAAAGCCAGCAAGATTGGGTTTTACCTAAGATCATGCAGCAAGTTAAGGGTTAAGCTGGAAATCACACGTGGGGTTATTTGTGTGGCCCAGTGCTCCTTTCACTGTACTCCTTTTCTTTTTTTTTTTTCTTTTTTTTTTTTTGAGATGGAGTCTCGTGTTGTCGCCCAGGCTGGAGTGCAGTGGCCAGATCTCAGCTCACTGCAAGTTCTGCCTCCTGGGTTTAGGGCATTCTCCTGCCTCAGCCTCCCGAGTAGCTGGGACTACAGGCGCCCGCCACCTCGCCCAGCTAGTTTTTTGTATTTTTTAGTAGAGACAGGGTTTCACCGTGTTAGCCAGGATGGTCTTGATCTCCTGACCTCGTGATCCGCCCATCTCGGCCTCCCAAAGTGCTGGGATTACAGGCTTGAGCCACTGCGCCCGGCCCACTGTACTCTTTTTCTTGAGCACTGGGAGTGTGAGGCCTGGCCTAGCACTGAAAGGTATGGTGAAAGGTACCTTAGCAGCAGTCAGGCAGCCTGGAACCCTGAGACTTAGCCAAAGGGTCAGCGGACTGAGGAAAGGTCATCTGGGCTTGAGTTTTGTTCATTTATTCAACAAATATACTGCTTTACAGGTATTCATGTGCACATAGCTACCCAAAGATTCGGGAAATGTTCTAAAGTGTTAAAGGTCACAAAATAGTTGGATTACAGAAACTTTTCTTTTTCCTCAAATTTTTTTTCCCCGTAATGACTATATATTACTTTTGAAATCCTGACTGTTTAAATAAAGTCCTCCTGTTGATCTAAGTGTTTTTATTTGCTGAGGTCATGGAGTACTTCCTACTTTGGCATAAGAAATGGATGGGTGATGTTATCAACCACATAAATCCCCTCTTCCACGTAAGCCTGATAGTTCGGGGGTCTCTGACCTGAGTTTGTGGAAGTCCTAAGTATGTCACGCAGCTCGTGTTCATGCTTGCCAGACACACCTGAGTGTATACATGTATTTGCACTAGCTAGGATGCTTCTGCATCTGTGACTGAGGAGGAGCAGCAGGTTATAAAAGTGAGTAAAGGGCGTAGAGCCGCTTTAAAGCTGCTTAGAAGAGAAACATGCATTCTCCCTTTGTTGCTGCCTGGGAAGGAAAATGAGAGTGAATCCATTCCAGCAGATGACTCAAGGCATTGCAGTCTGAGGATGAGAGCTGGCTGTCTTGCAGGCTTGAGGCCTCACAGGCATTGCTGTATTACAACACAACATTGTTCATTGCCATTCAATAGTCATTATTGTCATTGCCATTTATTGTCATATAATAAGCTCTCACTATTGGGTTAAGTAAGTATTATTATCTCAGAGATGGGTGGTAGTTGTCCTCATTTTATAGATGAGTAAACTGAGGTTCAGAAAGGTAAAGAGATAGAACTGGCACTCGAATCCCAAGGTCACCTCACTCTACACTTGGCTTCTGTATTCATCCATGCACACAGAAACAGGCATCTTGGCTTCCTTTTTATTCATTTAATATTCAGAACATATTTACTGAGCACTTTCTATGAAATCTTTTTTCCCCAACAAATGTTTATTGAGTGCTTTAGTTCTGTGCTAAGCACTCTTTTAGCTGCTAGAAGCACAACAATAAACAAAAACAGGAAGAAGAAAAAAATCCCTGCCTTCATGGAGCTTTTAGTGAGGGGAGTAGGTGCAACAAATACGAAATAAATTTCATAGTATTTTTAAATATAGTACATTAATATTAATAGAAATTTGAAATTCAGTCATGCCAACAGATGAGGAGGTGACTGAAATGATAGTCTATTACTCACCGTTCCCCAAGAGGATGGAGCACCCCACACCGGGCCACAGAAGAAAACACTGAAGCTGCATGCAGGCAAAGAGAGAGAAGGAACTAGGGGGCTGGAGTCTTTAAGAGGTGAGGCAAGATAAGCAGGTTTAGGACTGGCTAGTTTGAGTAATTGTAGAGGGCTCTGGGGGACAAGGGGTTGTCTCTAGTTGTCTGGTACCTGGTCCTGGGGTGATTAGGGCAGGTGGATATTGGCCCAAAAATGAAAGCTTGATAAAGAGGGTGGTTCTGGGTGTGGGCTCTGGATTGGTGGGTTTGCATAGGAAAGTTGTCATCTCTCTCTGGATATTAACTAACCCTGGGAGGGGCTATCCCTCCAGGATCATCAGTACCCCAGATATCAAAGCAAATAATACAGGAAATAAAAAGACATGGTGAATACAATTGGCTTGACTGGGCAGGGTGGCTTACAACTGTAAGCTCAGCACTTTGAGGGGCTGAGGTGGGAGGATGGCTGGAACCTAGGAGTTTGAGATTAGCCTAGGCAACACAGTAGGACCTCCTCCCTACGAAGAAGAAGGAGGAGGATGAGAAGGAAGAGGGAGGGGGGAGGGGGAGGGGGAGGGGAAGAAAATTAGCCAGGTGTGGTGACACACACTGTGGTCCCAATTACTGGGAGGCTGAGGTGGGAGGATTGCTTGAGCCTGGGAGATTGAGACTGCAGTGAGCCAGGCATGCCACTGCACTCCAGCCTGGGCAGCAGAGTGATACCCTGTCTCAAAAAATAAAGAAACAAAAAATACAGTTGGCTAGATGGCAGTAAGTGCTACAGAGAAGGTAACAGGGCTAGGGAATCAGAGTGGCAGCATGTGGAGGTGGGTGTTGTAGTTCTCAATAGGGTATCAGGGAAGGCTGTGCTGGTAAGGCAGCCTTTTAATAATGACCTGAAGTAAGAGAGAGAATGGACTCTGTGGGATCTGGGGAAGGAATGTGTAGGTAGCGAGAAAAGTAAGATCAGAGATGGGAGCATATCTTGTTGATAATGTTACCTAAAGCTGTGTCAACACACCCTAGACCATAGCAGAAAGAATTAAGTTGAGATACCAGGTGACATGTTGGTGTGGGAAACATGAGCAGATAGGAGGCATAGGATGGCCTTGTGTATGTGAGCTGGATATGGAGTGTTTTGTCCAGAGACCAGATTTGAGTATCTTGATGGTTCCTATTCATCCATATTTAGTAAGCTGTTTCTCCCGTATCTGTTACTCATCACTAGAAGAAAAGATGATTCTTGGTGCAAAGGTGATTCTAACTGGGGGAAAATGTATCTGGCTATATAACATGGGGTAGTCAGAAATTAAAGATTGTCAATAAAAATGAATCCTATTGCATCACCTATACCACACCCCAGCCCCTTTTAAAACACTCCAATGGCTTCCCATTGCATTGGGGATAAAGTCCAGCTTCCTGCTGTGCTCTGCAAGGTTCTGGTTCTAGGCCCTGCCTACTTTCCAACTGCGTTTAATGTGCCTTCACCCACCAGCCACGCTCAAGCTTGAATATCCCAAACTCATTTCTGCCTTAGGATCTCTGCACAGTCTGTGACCTTGCCAGAAAGCCTTGTTTCCATCTTCATGTGGCTGGTTCATTCCCATCATTCACGTCTCAGCTTAAATGTCACTTCTCGGAGAAACTGTCACCACCTACTCATTCTGAAGAAGTCCTCAGGCCCTCTCTAGCCCATTAGTCAGTTTTTTTTTTTTTTTTTTTTTTTTTTTGATGGAGTCTCACTCTTGTAGCTGAGGCTGGAGGGCAATGGCACAATCTCAGCTTACTGCAGCCTCTGCGTCACAGGTTCAAGCAATTCTCCTGCTTCAGCCTCCCAAGTAGCTGGGATTACAGGCATGCACCACCACATCCAGCTAATTTTTAAATTTTTTTAAATTTTTTTATTTTTTGAGACGGAGTTTCGCTCTTGTTGCCCAGGTTGGAGTGCAATGGCATGATCTCGGCTCACCACAGCCTCCACCTCCCGATTCAAGCAATTCTCCTGCCTCAGCCTCCCAAGTAGCTGGGATTACAGGCATGCGCCCCCATGACCAGCTAATTTTGTATTTTTAGTAGAGATGGGGTTTCTCCATGTTGGTCAGGCTGGTCTCAAACTCCTGACCGCAGGTGATCTAGCTGCCTCGGCCTCCCAAAGTGCTGGGATTACAGGCGTGAGCCACCGCGCCCAGCAATTTTTGTGTTTTTAATAGAGATGGGGTTTCACCATGTTGGCCAGGCTGGTCTTGAACTCCTCACCTCAGGTGATCTGCCTGCCTCATCCTCCCAAACTGCTGGGATTACAGATGTGAGCCACTGCACCCAGCCGTCAGTTTAATTCTTTAAAACTGTTCAATACTACTGGAAATTTTTCTCACTCATTTGTTAGTTTCTTATCTGACTCCCTCTCTACCCCAACTAGAATGACAAGTTTCTAATTTCAGTGACTTTGTCTCCTACACTTGCTATAGCCCAGCATCAGGAACAACTCGTGGCATATAGGAAGCACTCAACAAGCATGTGTTGAATGAACGAATAATAAAGTAATATCTTCAAATATAAAATGTTATATAAATCAAGCCTATGGGATCCCCACTTAAATAATAGAAGAGACATTATAACGATGCAAGGTCTAGGCAAGCTTCTGGGAAAAGGGCATTCTTATGGAAATAGTCTGATTGAGTGTTTTCTCTGCAAAGGATATCTGCAGGGATGCCTGTAGTACTGCTGACATTCCATACCAATCATTGCTGATCATGGAGCCAGGGGTTTTAGCTATCGTAAAGGAAAAGTGGCCTTGCCACCATTGGGCAAGCAAGGCAGAGTAGCAATCCTTGGGCCTTTGGTCCCAGATGTGTAGTATTTGGCAGCAGAATGGTTGCCTCCTTTAAAAAAAAAAATATGTCTTACACTCCCCAGCGGACTTACAACCCGCAGTTTGACACAGCCTGTATCTCTCCTGATTGTTCTGTATCCATCTTTTCATGTTTGCCTTATCCGTTGGTCTCTGAAGACATCTGAGCTTTGACTCTTGCCCCAGGTGAATAAGTGACCCTTTCTCTAGCAGCTTAGTGGGTACATTGGATGTTTTTCCTGATTGAAGGAAAGTTGAAATACTACTAGTAAGTCTCAGGATTAGGCTCATGGCAACAGGGCAAGATATCAGTTTGTTTTATCAGCCCAAAGGGCAGCGGATGCTTGCTAAAGGGAGTTTCTAGTCCCAATTATACAAATAACCTACATGTTATTATTGGGAAGTGACCTGTCCAGGGTCTTGTGGCATCTTCAGATCCAGCCTCTCTACCCAGCTCTTGAGTTGAAGGCTTATTACTTGCTACAACAGTTAGGTAACCTAATTCAGTGTTTTCTAAACTAGAAGCCAACATTTGAGCTTCTCAGGTTCTCACTGATCTATTCTCTCATCACCTACTTGCCATTTCTCCTGCCTTTACCGTTGTTAAATTTGATTCATGAGACTGGAAATGCCTCACTGTCTAACAGGGTCCTAGAATTCTATTTCCATTCTTCAGTCTCTGGCCTTTCCAGCTGTCAGGTCCCATACTCAAGACTCAAGAGCAGCAGCGTTCTATGTCGTGATGATCTTTCTGTATTTATTAGTAACATATTGTAGGTAGTTAACAGAGCCAGCCTGGATTTATGCCTCCCCAAAACCTCCAACACCATTTTCAGTGACAATTTCAGATCTATAGAAGAGACTTATGGGTTGAGTATAAACCTGACCCCAGACTAGCTTTCAGAATCCTCACTTTGGAATCTGTTTCATGTGAAAACTTCAACTGGATGGATTTTGTGTGCCCACAAAGGCTAAAATCAACTTTAAATAGAATGTTAAAGCATAGCTTATAAAATTTTAACAAAACCTAGTTCTAGTCTTTAGTGTAATTACCAGTTTCTTTTTCTAAAATTCTTATTGATTGATTGATTGATTGATTGAGACAGGGTCTCACTCTGTTTCCTAGGCTGGAGTGCAGTGGCTCAATCACAGCTCAACGTAGCCTTGACCTCCCATGCTCAATCAATCCCCCCACCTCAGCCTCCCAAGTAGCTGGGACTACAGGCATGCACCACTATACCTGGCTAATTTTTATAGAGACAGGGTTTCGCCATGTTGCCCAGACTGGTCTCAAACTCTTAGACTCAAGGGAGCTGCCCACCTCAGCCTCCTGAAGTGTTGGGATTACAGGCATGAACCACTGCACCTGGCTTTTTTCTTTTTTTTTTTGTTTTCAGAGACAGGGTGTTGCTGTGTCACCATGTCACCCAGGCTGGAATGTAGTGGCACAATCATGGTTCACTGCAGCCTCAACCTCCTGGGCTCGGGCAGTCCTCCCACTCAGCCTCCCAAGTAGCTGGGACTATGGGTGTGCACCACCACACCCAGCTAATTTATTTTTTATTTTGGTAGGGACAGGGTCTCACTATCTTTCCCAGGCTGGTCTTAAACTCCTGGACTCAAGTGATCCTCCCACCTTAGCCTTCCAAAATGTTGAGATTACTGGCATGAGCCACCACACCTAGCCAACCACTTTCATTATACACTGTTCAGTCTGTCTTCAATGAAGTAGAAAATTAGCCTCTTCTCATGTTTGTGATCAGGAAATTGTTTCATGAATGGAATTGAGTATTTTACATAGGAATTGTGTTCAAACATTACTTATAGTTAATTTGTCACATATATGACCAGAGTTAGGCAAGCGAAAATTATATCAGAATTTTAAAACAGCTGGGCTAAGTGAGTATGCACTTTTACCTGGTGGGTTAGAACATTGTCTCAGTGACAGACACTAGGGGATCAAAGTTAACATCACTGTAGTCTAATCAAATCAATATTTTACGCTTTCTGATTTGATGCATCATTTTTGGGATATTCCCACCAAAAACACACACCTTAAATGTAATCATAAGGAAATACATGGCAAACAAAATGAGGGACATTCTACAAAATAACTACTCTGTACTTATAAAAGATGTGCAGATCATAAAAGACATGATCTTTCTCTATGAAGGACATTATTGGAATAACTGTCAATATTTGAAAAAAACAGGATATCAATGTTAAATTTCTGATTTTGCTCATTGTCCTATGGTTATATAAGAGAATGTCCTTGTTTTAAGGAAATCTACACTAAAGTATTTGGGAATAAAGGGGAATCTTCTCTGTAACTTATTCTCAGTTTGGAAAGAGAAAGATGAAAAAGCTAATGGCAAAATGTTAACATTGGAGGAATCTGAGTAAAGAGTATATAGGAGTTCTTTGTACTGGTTGTGTAACCTTTCTGTGAATCTGAAATTATGTCAAAATAAGAAGTTTTAAAGAACTGGTGCCAATGGGATCATACTCTTGAATCCGGTCGCAGGGTGGGCCAGGCAGTTCGTTTTCCTAGCCACGTCTCAGTGTTGAATCCGTGCTCCCGGTAGCAAGGAGGCCAGAGAGGAGAACCACAGGGAGACTTTTGCGTGAACAGCACAGACTTGGGAAGTGTAGGATGAAACACTGAGCTTGGTCAGGAGGCTTAGACTAAACTCAATCTTGTTTGTCTACTGCTTTTTCCTAAGCCAGGTAGTGAAGACCTAGAAGAAAACCCACTTGGCACAGGTGGTTGGGAGAAGGAGAACCAGATTAAGACTGTAGAGCCTCCTATTACATTAAGTCCAAGAGACCCTAAGCCTTCACACTTTCTTTCCTGTTCCACGCAAAAATACAGTTTACCAAAAAAGGACACCGAAAACAAGCAGTCTTTGACCTCTAGCCACCTGTTACTTCCTCCATATATGCAGTTTCCTCCTCTTGCTTCTTAGGTTTCCTAGGAGAATTTCCATTGCGACATTTTCAGTTAAGTAGCACTTAATTACAGTCTTAAACTTTCCAGAGTCACCCTGCTTAACTCTTCCCCCCAGCCTCTATAATTAAGCCTGTCGTAGTTACCTTTGGTTAAGGTTACTACTGAAGGGCACATTGTGAGTTGAATCCAGGTCAGGCTTCCCACTGGCTTCTGGGTATACTTGATGTGATAGTACACAAGCCTAAAATAACTGAGCTAGACTGCAACTTAGCTCCTGCTTTGGCATTTGTTACAGGTTTTGAGTTTTACTGACTACTCCACTGTCAGGATACCATCTCCAGGAGTCTCACCCTTTTTCTTCCAGATCAAGGGAATTACAGCCAAGATCAATGAAGTTTGGTAAATGCTCTATGTTCCCTCTGGTGTCATCATCTACATTAGCATATTAAAGGTTCCTGGAAGTCTTGCAGTAAAGAAACAGTTGGCTTTCTTAACTCATTTTTAATTGACTGGGCAGCACTTAGAACTTCTTAAGGAACTGGCCGGGTGCAGTGGCTCATGCCTGTAATCCCAACACTTTGGGAGGCCGAGGCAGGCAGATCACAAGGTCAGAAGGTAGAGACCATCCTGGCTAACATGGTGAAACCCTGTCTCTACTAAAAATACACAAAATTAGCCGGGCCTGGTGGCAGGCGCCTGTAGTCCCAGCTACTCGGGAGACTGAGGCAGGAGAATGGTGTGAACCCGGGAGGCGGAGCTTGCAGTGAGCCGAGATTGCACAACTGCAGTCCATCCTGGGTGACAGAGTGAGACTCCGTCTAAAAAAAAAAAAAAAAGGTGATATTGCTAAGTTTTGTCCCTAGCTTTTCATCACCAGCCATTTAATGACCAAAGGATTTGAGGCCAATCTGGGCAGCATGGTGAAACCCTGTCTCTATAAAAAATAAAAAATATAAAAATTAGCTGGGCACGGTGGCATGAGTCTATAGTCTCAGCTACTCAGGGAGGATCACCTGAGCCCAAGAGGTTGAGGCTGCAGTGAACTGTCATTGAGCCACTGCACTCCAGACTGCGTGACAGAGTGAGACCCTGTCTCACACAAACAAAGAATTTGTGCTGGCAGTACAAAGTTGGAGGAGACCTCTTCTCAAGGACTTTCCTTAGGGAGGTAAAATACGTGAACAAGCATTTATCAGTGCCAAACAAATGGCACAAAAAGGTACTCAGAGCAAAAGGAGAACGTGCTGGGCTTACAATGAAGAAGTCCTTGGTAAGCTCCAGAAAAGCAGAAAAGCTAAAGGGTGTACAGGCAGTGAGGAATGCAACATAACGCAGTGAACTGAAAAATTAGACTAAAGTGAAGGGTTCTTATAGGACACTGGTCTTCAAACTCTGCGCTGCAGAATTACTTGGGGAGCTTGTTAAAGCACAGGATACTAAGCTACCCCAATAGTTCCTGATCCACTAGCTCTGGAGTAGGGCCCAATAATTTTCATTTCCCACAAGTCCCCAGATGACACTGATATTGCTGGTCTGGGGACCACAGTTTGAAAACTTGGGATTATCGAAAAGTGAAACTCAGAGAACAGGCAAGGTGAGATCAGGCCTGATGGTAGAACTACCATGAAAAGGTAGGCTGACAAATTAGATACTATTGATGAAGTTTTGAATGTGATTTGAACAAAGTGATACAATTGCTCTAGTGGCAGAGATATATCCAATGGATAGGAGAAAAAGACTGGGGGCAGAGACCAGTCTGGAGCTGTTATGTAGTTAAAGCAAATAGGTTTAAACTATCTGAGTGACAGTGGGAATGGAAAGAAAATATCAGTGCAGAAATCTTACTGAATGAAAAGTCCGCTGGTCAGAGAACAAAACTGGAAGTCAGCCTTGCCCATTCTGTGGGAGAGTCTTCAGTCATATACAGTCATTTGTATAGTGCTATTTTGAGTCTTTGTGATTATTACTAGAGCTGAACTTGTTTATGTTAATACCATCTGAAAAGAAAAGGAGAAAATGTCCCTAGGTAAGCTAATAGAGTTAACAATGCTTTACAGAGCTCATTGAGGGCTTGTTTGAAGGCCTAAGATATACCATGGACTCAGGAGTGGCCCTCATTTATAGGGAAATTGGGCTTACCTGCCAGATATGGAGCTTGGGAGGGCTGCATGCGGAGAGATAAATCCAGGAGAAGGCGCCCTCTCCAGCCTCGGAACTTGGTAGAAGCCTTGTGTCATAATTAGATGACCCTTGTGCGTGAGATGTCTTCCGTAGGTGAGTGCAGATTTCAGGCAATCTCAGTTCCTACTTATCCACTAATTCTTGCTGGCCATCACTTGAAAATAGTAAGCACTTCTTGTTTGTTTATTTTAAAATAAATGTGATGGTATATATCTAAGGTATATGACATGATGTTATATGATACATATAAATAGTTATCTGCTACTTTGTATCCTCTGGCCCACATCTCCCTGTTTCTTCCCCCTACTCCAGCCCCTGGTAACCAGTGTTTTATTTTCCATCACTGTATATATATATATTTTTTAAGATTCCACATTTGAGTGATATCATGCAATAGTTTTCTTTCTATGTCTAGCTTATTTCAACTTAACATAATGCCCTCCAGGTTCCTCCATGTTGTGCAAGTGGCAGGATTGCCTTCTTTTTAAAGGCTGAATAATATTTCATTGTGTGTGTATATAAATATATATGTCAGTTTCTTTATTCCTTGGTTTGTTGGCAGACACTTAGATGGTTGCTGTGTCTTGGTTACTGTGAATAATGTTGCAATGAACATAAGGGTTCAGATATCTCTATGAGGTAGTAATTTCATTTCCTTTGGATATGTACTCAGAAGAGGGATCACTGGGTCATATGATAATTCTTTTTTTTTTTTCTTTTTTTTTTTTTTTTTTTGAGATAGGGTTTTACTCTCGTCGCCCAGGCTGGAGTGCAATGGTCCTCCCGAGTAGCTGGTACTACAGATGCATGCCATCACACCCAGCTAATTTTTGTATTCTTTGTAGAGACGGTCTCACCATGTTGTCCAGGCTGGTCTTGAACTCCTGAGCTCAAATGATTCGCCTGCCTTGGGCTCCCAAAGTGCCGGGATTACAGGCATGAGCCACTGTGCCTGGCCCGATTATTCTATTTTTAATTTCTTTAGGAACCTCCATACTGTTTCCATAATAGCTGGATCAATCTACACTTCCAGCAGCAATGTCCTAGAGTTCCCTTTTCTCTACACTCTCACCAGCATTTGTTATCTCTTGATTTTTGATAATAGCCATTCTAACAGGTATGAGATGATATCTCATAGTGAAACTGTTTTGTTTTGTTTTACAGTGACAGGTCTGTATTTTATACTAATATAATATGCCCTTTCTTCAGTCTGAATTTGTGAAGTTTCACCGTATTCTTTCAGTGGCTATGGTTTTTGTTTTTGGTTTTGTTTTTGAGACAGAGGTCTCACACTGTTGCCCAGGCTGAAGTGCAGTGGTGCAATCACAGCTCACTGCAGCCTTGACCTCCTGGGCTCAAGCGACTCTGCTGCCTCACCCTCCTCAGTAGGTGGGACAACAGGAACGCACCACCACACCAGGCTAATTTTTTTTTTTTTTTTTTTTTTTTTTTTTTTTTTTTTAGTAGAGATGAGGTCTCGCTATGTTGCTCAGCTGGTCTCAAACTCCTGATCTCAATTGATCTTCCCGCCTTAGCCTTCTAAAGTGCTGGGATTATAGGCATGAGCCACCACTCCTGGCCTTGGTGGTTATGTTTCGAACTTTTCGGAAGTCTTTTGGGAAAGTTTTCTACTCCACAGCTTAGAAGAAATGTGTGTTCCCTCTCCAGAAACTGCAGCAAAGTCTAGCAAAAGTAAATGGGTGTGTAGGTTGAATTAATATCTAGAATATTTTCTCTTAGGAGAGCAGCAGATCTGCTTTCACTGACTTTTACTTGATCCCACATATCAAGCTTCGGAATCCACCACTGGTGGAATATAAAGAGAATTTTCTTGCCATTAACTTCCAGAGGCAGCTAGATGGGGCAGTGAGTCCAGTGAGTCAGCATGGCAGTCTATCAGAGCAGCAGCCTTGTGTTTTCAGGACATGCTTATCTAGGGGCAGAGGGTGGAGTTCATTGCCCTTTGAGGGCTTTCCTCCCTCTGTCTCTGACTCAGAGGATTAACAGGAAAACCTGAGGTCGAGGAGACCTTGAGGACAGTCAATTGGGAACTTTCATTTTATCCTCTGATTCCAATGCCATCCCAACAGGAGCCAAAGTGTGGGGCCGGGGTGGTGGGGAGGACAACACTGAAGGAGCCTGCAGTAGTTGAAGGAGATCTGCACTGAATTAGAACAAAATTTAGGAGACTTCTAATTTGAAGCCAGAGGTGCTGACTTTTCAATCTGTGGAGATTGCCTGTTGGAGATATTCCTATTGAGGGCCAATGTCCCAATGGGCTCTGAAGATGAGAAGGATCCCTGCCCTATGTGGATGCCAGTGGATCTGGAATCATTTCTGTGGCTCAGATTTCTGTACACATTCTGCCAGGACAGGAGCAGCCATATTGGGAAAAGAAGGGGGACAATAACTAGAAATGAACTAAGATATGGCCCTTGCTTTTGTACTTTTAATGGGAAAAAATAGATATAGATGTTCTAAATGCATAAGGATTCAGTTGTACAAAATTTATAAAAACACAAAGTTAAGTCTGGCTAAAGTGGTGAGGTAAAGGATGTTGAGTTGGTAAAGGATGCACTGGAAAAGTGGTGGCATAGTAAGTGGGAGGCAGGGGTTTGCACTATGCATTTGACACTTAGGAATGACTAAGAGATGGAAGACGGAATATTCTGAGCCAAGATGCATCTGCCACTTTTAGTCTAAAGTTGTGGTAAGAGTAATTGCAAGGGCAACAAGTTTCCTAGTGTCAAGGAACAGTATTTCTAGCACCGCACCGCCCCCCCCCCCCCCGCCATTTCCTATTGCTGTCACCATAGCAGCTATCTTCATTCTCCAGCACTAAGTGGCCCAGGCACCAAGTTGGCTAACCAGATGGTTTGCTGAGAAGCCAGCCATGCCAGGACCTGACCATACATAGCCTTAGGACCTCAGCTGAATATGCAACCAGGAGCTTATATTCTGCTAAATTTTGCTAGAGTATTATTATATACCATGCAGGACATGTTATTTAATAATACTTACTGCAGGCCTTGTGCTGTCAATGCTTACAAACATAGATTTATCCATTGGCTACCCAGGAAATTTTCACCCTTGGCCCTCCCATCATGTGCCCTTCTCTAGATAGTCAATTTCCAGTGTGAACAAAAATGTATATATGATATTTCTATAATGTTTATATTAGCAAATTATTTCCATAAAGCAAAGAAAATAGGAATGTTTGAGTATATAATATCTTCAAACAGATGTATTTAAGTACATTGGCCTTATACAACTCAAGCCATATGAAAGCAATATGAGTGAGTTTGCAGTTATTCCTATGCCATTGGAGCTAAAGCAAGACAAAAGAACAGAAGGTCAAAGGACCCCTCTGTAAATCATTAGTGGATATCAGAAATTTTTTTTTTTTTTTTTGAGACGGAGTCTCGCTCTGTTGCCCAGGCTGGAGTGCAGTGGCCAGATCTCAGCTCACTGCAAGCTCCGCCTCCCGGGTTTATGCCATTCTCCTGCCTCAGCCTCCGGAGTACCTGGGACTACAGGCGCCCGCCACCTCGCCCGGCTAGTTTTTTGTATTTTTTTAGTAGAGACGGGGTTTCACCGGGTTAGCCAGGATGGTCTCGATCTCCTGACCTCGTGATCCGCCCGTCTCGGCCTCCCATAGTGCTGGGATTACAGGCTTGAGCCACCGCGCCCGGCCCGATATTAGAAATCTTTGTGGTTTCTTCTGATTTCAGCCTTTGGAGTCAAAGTTTCTAATTCAGTATTATGATGAACACCAGGTGGACATTTATAGACCTATTGACCATCTAGATAAAGCACGTATGGTATGTATGGAGCAACTGGGCCCCATGTCTTTTAACAATCACATGATACATTATATAGAAGACATGCCTTTGGGGTGTGCTTGAATACCATCATTGAACTCCAGAAGAATGGATTGAAACAGAGTTTTTCATTTTTGAGTTGTGCTACTCAAGCGAGTGTAGAAAATAGTGAGCCAGCCTCGTGAGTAATATATTTAGGATGCCCACAATCCACGGAAGCCTTGGATGCCACCTACACATATGCTTGTTCTCTAGGGTCCCAGCCTACCCCTTGCAAAGGCAGTTACTGGTCTTTGGGGACACTAAGCTCCTAACACTATTAGAACTGTCTTCTTTTTCTGTCTGGGAAGCGTAGTCCTTCTCTACTTCCAAATCGTCTTGGGGTCAGTAGAAATAAGGCTAAGTCAGTATTTTGTGATCAGAAAAGTACTGGGTGACAGTCCTGTGGATGTAGCCATAAAGCATTTGCCAGAGCCTGTGTTTGCACTCTTTGATGATTTGTGTGCAGTGTGTTCTGATTTCAGAATAGTACACTAAACCAGAAAGGGGAGAAGCCTTTTTTTTTTAGGTGTAACATTGAAGTAAGTATGAGTTGAAACTTTAAAAACAAGAAATTAAATTTCTAAATGAGTTATATCAGATATAATACATCTCTGGTATATTCAGTTCCTACCAATGTCTATACAGGTTTCTTTCTTTTCTCTTTTTCTTTCTTTGTCTCTCTCTTCTCTTTTTTTCTCTCTCTTTCTTTCTTTTTTGTCTGTTTCTTGCTTGCTTGCTTGCTTGCTTGCTTGCTTGCTTTCTTGCTTTGCTTTGCTTTGCTTTGCTTTTTTCTTTCATCCTGCTATGTTGCCCAGGCTGGTCTCAAACTCCTGGGCTCGAGCAATCCTCCTGCCTCGGCCTCCCAAAGTGCTGGGATTACAGGTGTGAGTCAGTGCACCTGGCCTATGCACGTATCTTCTATTTGGCTACTAATTTTATTAGTCAGAGTTCTCTAGAGAGACAGAACTAATAGGAGATATATTTTATACACACATACACACACACACACAAAGGGGAGTTTATTATTAACTCACATGATCACAAGGTCCCACAATAGGTCATCTGCAAGCTGAGGAGCAAGGAGAGGCAGTCCAAGTCCCCAAACTGAAGAACGTGGAGTCCAATATTTGAGGATAGGAAACATCCAGCACTGGAGAAAGATGTAAGCTGGGAGGCTAGGCCCGTCTAGTCTTTTCACGTTTTATCTGCCTGCTTTATATTCTAGCTGCTCTGGCAGCTGATTAGATGGTGCCCACCCGGACTAAGGGTGGGTCTGCCTTCCCCAGCCCACTGACTCAAATGTTAATTTCCTTTGGCAACACCCTCACAGGCACACCCAGGATCAGTACTTTGCATCCTTCAATCCAATCAGATTGACACTCAGTACTAATCATCACACTAGTGAAAGGCTACCTAAGTAGAAGAAGGACAATGTTTGACACAGACAATGGACTGGTTAGGATATGTTCAATGTACAAGCGCTCCCAGGCTTTATTCTGGTATTTACTTTCAGTTGAAGCAGGTAGCACTTATGTGTGTTGCATGGAAACATGCTAAAACAGTCCCCATCTATCTGTGGTTTCACTTTCTGCGGTTTCAGTTACCCACAGTTAACTGAGGTCTGAAAATATTAAATGGAAAATTTCAGAAATAAACAGTTTGTGAGTTTTAAATTGTGCACTGTTCTGAGTAGTGTGATGAAATCTCACACCATCCTACTCCATCCGGCCCAGGATGTGAATCTGAATCATTCCTTCGTCCAGCATCTCCATGCTGTATGTGCTACCTGCCCATTAGTCACTTAGTAGCTGCCTCAGTTATCGGATCAATTGTCATGGTATTGCAGTGCTTGTGTTCAAGTTACCTGTATTTTACTAAATGATGGCTCCCAAAGTGCAGGAGTAGTGATACTGGCATATTGTTATAGTTGTCCAACTTCATTATTAGTTGTTGTTGTTAATCTCTTAAGGCCTAATTTATAAATTAAACTTTATCATAGGTATAGAAAAAAACATATATAGGGTTTGATACCATCTGTAGTTTCAGGCATCCACTGGGGATCTTGGACTGCATCCCTCATGGATAAGGGGGAGATTACTGTACTGTGATTAAAATACCTGAAATCATGGAGTTGTTGCCCCAAGGCTTAGGCTAACAACATCGATGTGCTTATTCTAACCCCAAGATGGTATCTGACACAATAACCTCAACAGTTGTTCAATTACCTCCTCATAGAGTCCTTCAGAGGCTCCCATTCTGAGAGATACCCCTGTAGATAGAAGGAGGCAGGTGTCATCTTCAGGGAATAACCTGTGCTGCTTAAACTTCCAAATGGTGAGGGAGGGGGAAAATTGCCTGATAGCCAAAGGATGAGGCTACCTTATTCTAGGAAGAGACTTCAGGCATTGGTCTTAGGAGTAGTTAAAGAGCTATCATTACTTACTGGAGATAGGGAGAATCTATCACTGGGTGGCAACTGGTAATATTAGGTTTTTCTTTGCTTTCATGAGACATAGAACTTTGAAGCTAAAACTTTTGATGCTTAACATATCGAGACTAGCCTGTGGAAGAACACACAGATGGAATGAATGAATGAATACACAGAAAAAAGTCAATCATGGAATTAGGGGAGGTTTTTATGGTTTTATTAATTTTTATTTAACAGATGCTTAAATGGTGCTTCTCTGGGTCTAGACATTATTCTAAACACTTTACAAATATTAACTTCTTAATCCTAGGAGCAACCTTATGAGATAGGTTCTGATATTCCCTACTGGTGAGGAAACCAAGATACAGAGATACAGAAACCAAAGTAACCTGCCCAGAGTCATAACAGCTGCTCAGTGGTAGAGCCAGGCAGTTCCACCTGGAGATTTATGCTTTAGAGTAAAAGCAGTGCTGTTCAGTGTGTGACCTACAGACAGCCAGGGTCTTTGAACTAAGTCCAATCCACAGTGAGATGAGCACAGAAAATAAGAGGGTTTTGACAGTTCCACAACATCCAAGAGTGTGATATATTTCATAAAAGTATTGGTCTGGCCAGGTATGATGGCTCATGCCTGTAATCCTAGCGCTTTGGAGGCTGAGGTGGGAGGATCCCTTGAGCTCAGGAGTTTGAAACCAGCCTGAGCAACATAGTGAGACACCATCTCTATCTTCTTTAAAAAAAAAAAAAAAAAAAAAAGTAATGGTCCAAAATAGATTGGAAACAAGTAAAATTGGTTCTTTACCACAGACAGTTTGGGAAGCACTGGCCTAGAAGAATTCTCACACTCATGCAAACAGATTCGTACAATTATATATCTATTTATCTCTATCTATATCTCCATATGCCCAAATGTTCATCATTAGGGAAAGATATTACAAAATTATGATATAACCTATGAAAGAATATTATTCAACAATTAACATGAGGCTGGGCACAGTGGCTCACACCTATAATCCCAGCACTTTGGGAGGCTGAGGTGGCCAGGTCACCTGAGGTCAGGAGTTCGAGACCAGCCTGGCCAGCATGGTGAAACCCCATCTCTACTAAAAATACAAAAATTAGCAGGGTGTGGTGGCGTGCACCTATAATCCCAGCTACACCGGAGGTTGAGGCAGGAGAATCGCTTGAACTTGGGAGGCAGAGGTTGCACTGAGCTGAGATTGCACCACTGCACTCCAGGTTGGGCAACAGAGTAAGACTGTTTCAAAAAAAAAAAAAAAAATTAACATGAATGAACTAGATCTACATATATGAACATGAATAAATCTCAAATAATTTTGAATAAATGAAGTTGCAAAGTGATACCTACATTATGATAATTATATAAAATATAAAACACAAAATAATACTATATTCACATAAAAGTAAATGTTTAACAACATGGATAAGAAAGATGCACACCAGCTTCAGAAGAGAATTTAACTCTGATGAGGGCAAGTAGAGAATAGGATTGCAACTGGGCAACATAAAAGGCTTCAACTATATCTGTAATCTTTTATTTTTAAAAAACCTAAAGTAAATATGGAAAAATGTTTACACTATATCTAGGTGATGGGTGCATACATGTCAATTTTTTTCTACATTTTTCTATATTTTAAAACTATTTCATGATATAATTAGCTTCAGAAAATATTTTTTTTAATTCAGAACATTAGGGACTCTTTATTATTTGCAGTGTCCAGGGATTCATTTCTCTTCCCATTTACTTAATGCCAGTCATTGGTCTTTGGGAAGTTTCTAAAGCCTCTTTGCTAAAGAGGAAGCGTTGGTTCAGAGGCCTAGAATAGGCCTAGGGATGCCTAGATGTTGGTACTAGTTTTGTTACTGGTTTGTGACAATCGCTTTTCCACATATAAACCTTTAAGCAACTTGATGCTCCTTTCTATAATAATGGTAAAGATGAAAGGAGCACATGGAGTGAACATGGATGTAGAGATAAGATTGAATATATGTGTGGTGGAGTCAGATCTAGGTTTAAGTCTTGCCTTTACCAGTCACTATGAGCCTCAGTTTCCTAAAACAGTCTCATTTTCTGTTTCCTAAGGTGGGAATCCTAATAAATAACACCTGCCTGGACTTGGGATGATTTGATGAGAGAACAATATTATTGTTGTAGATGTTCCAAATCTGTCACTTAACTGTTTTATCTAGAAAGATAGTAAAATAACTTCTCCCACAGCTAATGGCAGCCATTTTCCAAAAAAGATGGGATGAGCATAACATCCCAATCCCTCTGAAGAAGCCATTAACTAAGTAGATGTTTCTAATCTAAATGATGCCACATTCCTTTATAACCAGGCATTTGAAGTGTCTTGGAAATGGTCTTGTCCCAAGTCAGGACATCAACTAGTTGATGAATTACATTGCTTCCAGCTCTGAGATTCCCATTACTTGGGCCATGGTTGCATGGCTCCAGTTGTTTGAGTGGAACAAACTTGAAACAACAGAATTGAGATTACTCTTGGTTTTTAATTTGTACTTTGTACTCTTGCCATTAATTTTCACAGAAAGCAAAAAAAGCAGAAGTAAATGACAATAGGGGAAGAGGAATGGTCATTCAAAATGTGCATTTGTGAATCTCAAAACCAGGCCATGGTGTGCCATGGAACAGAAATCTTAGTCATCTGTCTTGCCTGGTAACACAAGGCACAGTTAATGTGGCCAGGCCTCTAGTTCTGCTGACATGACGTGCTGATGATAAGTCTTGAAGGCTTAGATTCAGTAAAGCCGCATAGAATCACAGGGGTCTAGTGAATGAAAAGCTTCTGCAAGCTTATCAGCAGAAAGATAGCAGAGAGGTTCTGCTTCTATTACCAGTGTTCTGAAGATGTTTATCACCAACCTTCTGACAACAGTAGTTTGACCCACACCAAACACTTCAGAAACAATGTCAACACACCCAAGACCACAGCCAGCAAGGAATTTTCTGAGATAAGATTACAACCTTTTCCTTAAAGGGATGCCAACCAAGTTAGTCGATCTCCTAATATTCCCTGAGTATAGCAACCCTATGAGTTATCCTTCATACCAGAGAATTTTAGAAGCTCAATTTTTATGCTTCCAAATACAAATATTCTGCCGCTGTTTTCCAAATTATGCACAAAACTCTAGCAATATCTAAAAAAGTTCCAGCAGGGTCAAGGCTCAGAAAGCCTGAGATTGGTGCCCATGAGACCAGCCAGTTGTAGCCACTGGAGACAGCTGTCTATTGGCAAAAGCATCCATTCACCTTTCCTTCCTTCCTTCCTTCCTTCCTTCCTTCCTTCCTTCCTTCCTTCCTTCCTTCCTTCCTTCCTTCCTTCCCTCCCTCCCTCCCTCCCTCCCTCCCTCCCTCTTTCCTTCCTTCGTTCCTTCCTTCGTTCCTTCCTTCCTTCCTTCCCTCCCTTGCTCCCTCCCTCTTTCCTTCCTTCCTTCCTTCCTTCCTTCCTTCTTCTCTCTTCTCTCTTCTCTTTTCTCTTTTCTTCTTTCTCTTGCTCTATTGCCCAGGCTAAAGTGCAGTGGCGTGATCTCAGCTAACTGCAACCTCCGCCTCCTAGGCTCAAACTGTTCTCATGCCTCAGCCTCCCAAGTAGCTGGGATTTTAGTCATGTGCCACCATGTCTGGCTAATTTTTTTTTTTTTTTTTTTTTTGTAGAGCCAGAGTCTTGCCATTTTGGCCAGGCTGGTCCTAAACTTCTGACCTCAAGTGATCTGCCCACCTCTGCCTCCCAAAGTTCTGGGATTACATGCATGAGCCACCAAGCCCAGCCATATCCTTTCACCCTGTTTCAGGATTTTATTTCTTCTCTGTTGGCTACATGTAGGCCAGAGGGCCTCCCAGGTAGATTAGAACCTCTAGTCTAGGTGTAGGGCAAAGTCATTATAGGAAAAGGTGACTCAGTCTTTGAGTAGATATGAAAAGCCACTGTAATAATTTGTTTAAATACCTAGTCCTGTGTTTGATTTAAGTATCAGTATGCAAACTGGCACTGTCAGGGGGCCTATGTGCAGGCGAGGCAGAGCTGGTCAGGTATTCTCCCAAGACCGTGGTGATGATGAGAAGCAGCAGCATTCACAGAGACAACTTACCTTTGATTTGTTCAGATGCTAATGGTATCACTTCTTGCTTTGAAGTGTCTCACGTTCCTTTCTTTGTATTCCCTGTGCACAGCCCTAGTGTGGCTTCCTGGGTTCTAGTTCCTCCTTCCCAGGGCTGTACTATGTATAGTTGCCAAGATTAATTAAAAACAAAGCAACAACAACAACAAAAACCCTTTTTATGTCATTTCCCAGTAGTCTCATAATAAAGTTTATACTCCTCTGGTTTATTATTGAATGTTCTCACAAATTTTTCTATCCAGGTTCTCTTTCTCCACTTATCTTTATTTCACCCAAAGGATCTATTACTGGCTGTTAACCTATTTTTCATTTTTCCTGCCTCTGTGCTTTTGTTCCTGCTGTTTCTCCCTTTTGGAATTCCTTCACCCTTCTATTCAGATACAGCTCTTCCATTAAATCTTTCCAGATCAATCCCGCCTCCACTGATCTGACCCTCCTCTGAACTCTGCTTACTTGTCAGCTAAAGTCCATACCAGCCCTCTGGCAATTAATCACATACAGCCTTGTGAATGTATCTTTATTTTGCGTGCTCAATCTTGCTTTTTCATTTTCTGTCTCTCTCTCTCTCTCTGCTTCTCTCTACCATTGTGTATGGATGTCTATGTACAGCTAGGTAAGAGGTCTATGAAAATAAAAATCTGTCTTATATATCTTTAGAATAGACAACCTAATCGGTGCTCCATGACATAATTGTTACTTAGGAGTTCTCACTGAGGATCTTGATTTGCATGCCTATGCTCCTGTGCAACTTTCAAATGTCTGGGGATCCCAGCTTTCTCAATACTAGCAGGAACAAGAACAGCATCCCCAAGCACTGAGAGCTAGGAAGACATCTGAAGTGGACTTAAAGGGCTTTCTTTTGAATAACTCAAAACTGTTCTGTAAAGCCAAGGTAGGTAGATTCTAATACTGATCTCCTCCAAGTTTAATGAGTATTCAGAAATCAAGGATTTAGGGAAAATTAAATAAAGTTTGCTCAATGTGCTTTTCCTGCATGCCCACATCTGCCACATGCCTGTTCTCGCCTGTCTATTCTTCCATGGCAGTGAGGCTTTCCCTGGACTTGCTCTTCCTCCAACCTCATCCCCAACCCCATATCCAGAGGGAGCCTAGAGAACTGGGGGGGCGTAGACATGAAAGGCCCAGTAGTGTTTGTTTGTTTGTTTGTTTGTTTGTTTGTTTTGAGACGGAGTCTCCCTCTATCACCCAGGCTGGAGTGCAATAGTGCGATCTTGGCTCACTGCAACCTCTGCCTCCTGGGTTCAAGTGATTCTCCTGCCTCAGCCTCCCGGGTAGTTGGGATTACAGGCATGTATCACCACACCCGGCTCCAGTAGTGTAGTTTAGTGCTCAAGTCTGGCTGTCTGGAGTTCAGATTTCACCTTGACCCTATGAGCTGTATGACCTTAAGCAAGTTAACTCTTTAAGTCTGCAGTTTCTTCTTCTGTAAAATGAGGACAATAACAGAACCTACCTCATAAAGTTATATGGAGAATGAAATGGTAGTCCACATAAAATGTTCAGGCTATTGCAAGCATATTATATGATTGAAAATAGTTACTATATGGCATACAGTTTACAAACAATATGCTGAGATTTAAAAAACAAAACCAGACAAACTCTTGTGCTCCAATCACTATGCCTTCAAAACAGTACAGGAATTCTCTATACTCTGTCTTGTTTCTTACACCTATGCTCTTGCATCCTCTCTAATGAGGCCATGGCCCCCTCCATTCCACTACAGCTGCTTTTTTCAAAGTCACCGATGATCTCCATGTTGCTCAGTTTTAAGACTTAATTCTTAGGTCATCTCTCCTGACCTATCAAGCAGAAATGGACACAGCTAATTTCTCCCTTCGTAAGACATTTTCCACATGCAGCTTCCAGAACGCCTCACCCTCCTGGTTTTACTCCTACCGCACTGGCTACTTTCTGGTCCTCTCGTCTTCCTGCTTCTGGCCTAGTCCTTGGAATTTGTCATTATCCATATCCACGCCCCTCATTTATCTCACCCAGCTTCATGGCTTCAACCCCATCTCTCCTCTGACAACTCCGCAATTATCTCCAGCTCACCAGCACTTTCTCCCCTGAACTCCAGACTTGATGGCAAGCTGCTATTCAATTTCTCCACTCAGGTATCTAATGGGCATCTCAAAGATGTCTAAAACTAAACTCCTATATTCCCTCCCCCAATCCTGTTCCTCCTGTATTCTTCCACGTCTCAGGAACCCTGTCCTAACCTCAGACCCAAAACCTGAGTTACCTTTGACCCTTTTTTCATATCTCATGCACAGTCTGTCAGCAAATCATATTGGCCCTTCCAGCAAAACATCTCTAGAATCTGATCACTTCTAACAACCACTAGGACCACCCTGCTTCTAAGCCACCAACATCCGTCACCTGGAATAGTGCAGTAGCCTCCCAACCAGTATCCCTATTTCCACTTGCCCTCAATATAGAAACCAGAATGACCTTTAAAAATATAAGCCATATTTATCACTCTGGCTCAGAGTCTTCCAGTGGGTTTTCACTCCAGGTAAAAGCCAGAGGCATAACACTGGCCCACCACATGCTTGTTGTCCCAGCTCCCGGCAGCTTTTCTGACTTCCTTTCTTACTGATCCCGCCTGGCTTACTCCACCAAGGCCACCCCAGGCCTTGCCTTGGGCCCTTTGTGTTTCTCTTCTGTCCAGAAGGCCCTTCGCCAGATGGCGTCACCACCACTAGGCCTTGGCTCACATGTCATGTCATGAGACTGTCCCTGACCAACTGTTCAACCTGTACCCTCTTTTCCAACGCCAGCATTCCCTAATCCCTTTCCCTACTTTACGTTTTGATGTAGTACTTATCACCACCTGTCATACTTTTCATTTTGCTTATTTTATTGTTATAGTCTATTATATGTGTTTCCCACCAGAATGTAAACTCCACGAAGGCAGGAGTCTCTGTCTTCTGCCCACTCCTGTATGGAATGGTGCTTCATACATTAAAAATTGAGTGAGTCAAACATTTTCTTGCTGTTCTTGAGAGGGTTCTCTGGACTGGGGTCTACAGCTGGCCTGGATATTCTGCCTTGTGCCCTAGCTTCCTGAGGATGGAGCTGTCTCACTCCCAGGTTTGCGGCCTGCCTTCACTGCCTCTGACATGGCTGTGTCTGTCCCTTTTCCTCAGATGCATACTCTCATTCCTCAAGTGAGAATGGAGGCAAGTCCGAGTCCGTGGCCAACCTGCAGGCCCAGCCCTCCCTGAACTCCATCCATAGTTCCCCGGGTCCCAAGCGCTCCACCAACACCCTTAAGAAGTGGCTGACGAGTCCTGTGCGTCGGCTTAACAGCGGGAAAGCAGATGGAAACATCAAAAAGCAGAAGAAAGTTCGGGATGGTCGGAAGAGCTTTGACCTGGGATCTCCCAAGCCTGGGGATGAGACAACCCCTCAGGGTGACAGCGCTGATGAGGTACTTACATGGGGCCCCAGAGTTGTCCATCAGGGGGGCCTTCTGACATGTCTCCTTCCTCAGGTTTTGTCAACTAGGCCATCTCAAATCTCCACTAGTGTGTTGTCTTGAGCCTAAGTGATTTGGATTCATTTTATTCTAAAGACATTGGCCAGTTTGATTTGTGGTCGATTCAGAAACTGACTAGCACCTAAGACATCCAGCAGACAGAAACCATTTGCCAGATTTGGAGATAGGACCTGGGCCTGAGGGGAGTCATTTGGTCATTAGTTCCCTACCTCTACTAAGGACTACATTAAAACCAGCTAGACCTGTTTATATTTAGAATAAAAGAATGAAGATTGTTTCACTTTGGAAACAGGACTATGCTGGAAGATTATAGCTGTTTTCAAGTCTCTTGAGCAGTGCCACACATCAAAAAGAATACGCCATCCAGAGTTACTCCAGATGAACAGATGAAGATTACAATAGGCAGGGTCTCAGCTCAAAGAAAAACTTTAATCAGGAAGTCAGCCAATGATTAAATGGGCCTTCATGAAAACTAATGAATACCCGTACTGGAAGGTTTGAGAGACCGTAGCCAAAGTTAGGCTGGACGAAGCTGAGATTCTGTAACCAAAAGACACTGGATATGTTTTGGTTGGGGAAATGAGATACCTGTTTTATTTGGCACACAATCCTGCTCTAATCACTAATGTAGCTAAGAACTTCTTTGTGATGTGTAACCAGACTCCCTCTTGTTGTGATTTTATGCTACCTGCCATTTCTCCCTCTGGAAATGGCAGCTGAGCCTGGCGGCATTTTTTACAAAAATGTAAAAGTTAGGCTCTCTCTGACTACTTCCAGCTTTTTCTTTTCTTGCTAATCAATAAGATAGATAGTTGCTGGTTTTGCTTCTTTTGGGGGGTGTGTGTGTGTTCCCCATTGGTGCTCACTCTCATTTGAAATAAGCAGGTGTATCCATGTTTCAAAAGAGGAAATTGTGACTGAACAGTTAGGAGTGAGTTGAGGGAGGAACTGTCCTCCTATGTATTATTTTTGTTAATGTCAAGTCCAGAACCATTGGCATGTTTAGCTTGTGACACAGTAACTAATGCTGCTCTTTTGTTCTAGAAGAGCAAGAAAGGTTGGGGTGAAGATGAGCCGGATGAAGAGTCACACACACCCCTCCCACCGCCTATGAAGATTTTTGACAACGACCCTACACAGGATGAAATGGTAGAACTTCTTTCCTTTCTCACTTAAAAGAGCAATGTGCAGGGCGTGATTTTGTTTTTTGTGTGTGATGGGGGTAGTCGTACTCTTTCTCCCATGTTATCTCATCCTCTGCATGAATCCATGCTGTTGTCAATTGTGTCTCTATTTGGTAGGTGTCCCTTCCCCAACCCTGGAGGTCCAGCTTCATTCTAGGCTGTGGAGGGGGTGTGTGCAGAATTCTCAAAGTGGGAATCTGCCTGGTGTCTTGTCCTGTTGATAAAAGGTAATGGTTCTGTCTTTGGAAGCAGCACATCCTAAAAGGAGCAATTCCAGGTAGTCCCAGTCCACAACCATTTTGTCATACCTGACTGTACAACCTACATGTTAGTTGTATTCCCTATACTTAACTCTAAACTCTAACTAGTGGTAGCTACCAGTCAAGCCCAGTGTTGGTCAAATTTTGCAATGACAGTATGAGAAATGGAGATGCTGCTAAGGGGAAGTTATTGTCAAAGGTGGACAAACCTCATATGCGAAATTGCCTGTCTTTGCTTTGCAAGATTCCCTGGCCCACTGGCATACAGAGGCTCACTGGTATTTTATCGATGCTCCCTGTGTCTCCAGTCACCCGGTGATCATCCCAATTGTTCTGGAGCAGAAGCGTGGGTTAGATGTACTTCCAGGTACTGACCCGAGGCTTGGGGCAGCTTTGTGTTCTCCCTCACTTGCCACTCAGTCTCCTTGCAGCCCTGCTTTCATGTCACTGTGTTTTTCTTGCCTTAAGTGTTGCTGATTCTCTTCGACTCTAGACGTGGAAGTGGCAGTTTTGGGTTTTGACTGTACGTCACTTTCAATTTGCTTTTTTGAGTGCTGTTTTGTTGCAGTGGTGGTAGTGGATGCGGCGGCTTGCCTACCTGTCCCTCCAGGCTCTCCTGTGCTCTCTAGTGCTCTGTCCTGTAGTGGGACAGCCTCCCTCCAGGAGGTGCCCAGCAAGTGTAAGCAGGAAACAAATCTCTGTAGTACCATCGAGCACACAATTCAAAAAGCACTGTCTGCGGATGTGTCCTTTCTGGTGACATCTCAGTTCTTATTTTAATTCTCTCTGCTTTGCATTTGAATTGTTAACCCACAGACATTAACTGAAGTCTTCCTCTGGAAGGCTGGAAGGACAGAGTCTAGGGACTCTGAGATGTGGCAGCTGCCCCCATGATGTGACTCACCTAGTCGTGGCCCCTCCTAGGTGATGTTGGTGGCCCTGTCTTCAGGGCCAGATCTTTGACTCTGGATCACTGGGAAGAAACATAGTAGGAAGGCCGGTGTTATGCCATCCTGCGTTTCTGAGACAGAAGTGCTGGTGCTTCACCTTGAGATGGGAATGAGACCCTGCCTACTTGTAATGTGTTTTATAAACAGCGATCGTGGCCTGGGGAGTAGGGTGCCCATGTCTCACACAGCCCTCTGTGCAAGGGCCCTGCTTGCATAAGGTCACCACCCTCTCTAATTCCTTCAAACACAGCTTGTTTACAGAAATGGATGTTACATTGTTTCTGGATAATTTTTAACTGAGAATTCTGGCTTACCTTTATTTGTGTAGCCTTTTCCTTACCCAGAAATGGGGCAGATGGCAACAGTCTCCTTTCAGATACACGAATTCTCCTTATTCCTGCTTGTTTGATTTCTGTGTGTTTTTATCAATGTTTGGGAGTGGGATGAACTTCAGAGCATCTAACAAATGGAGTTGGATTTATTAAAACAATTTTTACAACACTGTCAAAGGAATTTTTAAAAGTTCACCATTGTAATATTGTGCAATTGTCTTCTCCATGTTTCCTTCTAATCTTTTTCATATGTGTGTACGTTTTACTTTTACAATTATAATATGCATATGATATGTCCAATGTTTTATTTGCTACCATTTCCTAAAATTGCATTAATTGTTTTCTTCCTAGCTGTAATTTTCATAGCTGGAGAAAAGTTTGCTTATTTTCTGTTCCGTAATGTGTTTGATCAGCCTGTTGGGGACACCGTAACAGGGTGTTTCCATTGTTTGCTACTGTGGCTAATACTACTACATACAGATCACTGTGTATATAAAGCATTTGTTCTTTTGACTTCTGTCCTTGGAATAAATTTCCAGGAGTAGGACTACTAGATTAAAAAGAGGATAACTTGATTTTCCACATAGACGTAAGCTTTTTCCTGCATTCCCCAAGACAGAAAAATAATATTATTATATCTTCCTTAATTATAATTATTTTCCTCCCATCTCAGAAGCAAAGACTTAATAAAGTAACTTAGATTAGATGAGAAGCTTCATTTTTGAAACTTTTCCTCTAACCCAAGGGGCACACTCAAAGGAGCCTGTGTCCTGGCCTTGGGAACACCACTGCCCTCTGCTCTGATAAGCTGGAAGTAAAAGCACACACGTACTGTAGGGGGTTAACCATTTCTGCCCCAGTTTCTTCTCAGATAGAAGAAGGAAGAAAAAGCCAAACAAAAAACCACCGTCCTTCAGTGAGCAGGAAGCCCCAAACCATTGACCAAACCACCACACAGACAACTCCTCATCGCTGGCGCAGGGGAAAGGGGACACAGGAAGGTCCTGGAGTCGTCTCTCTTTACTATGAACAGGATAGTTCCTGGCTGCTTCAGGACTCCTGCTAAAGTCTTTTATTACTTCCTAGTGCTCCGGTTCAGGGGCCTTACCAGAGCCAGCTGTGCTTTGTGGAGGGGTAAGGGTGTATGTGTGTCAGGGGCAGAGGCGGAGAGGAAGAGAGAGGGAGAGAATATAGGAAGGGAGTATCTAGCTTGCTGGTCACTAAGGGTCCTGCCCCTAGCATTTTTGCTAGACACATAATAAGGATCTATATTTAAGGCTATAGTAAAGCAAGGACTCTTTCCCTTTTTTGGACACACTGGAGGCTGAGTTTATTGAATCCTTCACACCCTGAAACAGCAACAGGCAACTGTGTAGTGGCTAAAGTCTTGTTTGCCCACAGAGCAGCAGCCCCCACCCTCCAAGCTGTTGCTGTCAGTAGGTGCAGCCCTGGCCTGTAGGCCTCCCAGGAAGTCAGTGATTCCTCCTCTCCCCTCCTTCATAGGCTTGCCTAAGGATAGCCTAGTCCCATCCATTTGCTGCTGGCTAGAATTTCTGATAAGGGGTTGGGCAAGCCTGTATTACACCCACTCTGTTCTCCGTCTGTCACCTGTTCCCTCTAAACACAGAACTTTGCTTCCCTTCCCTGCTTTGAACTTTGGACTTTGTTTTACTTCCTGATCACTGTTCCTTATTCCTTGCTAATCTGCTTTTCCTCTGCTGCCTGATGTCTTGCAGTCCTCCTCTTTGCTAGCAGCCCGGCAGGCTTCCACTGAAGTACCTACTGCTGCAGACCTTGTCAGTGCAATAGAAAAGTTGGTCAAAAACAAGCTGGTAAGTGGGGGTCCCGGAGGCAGTTCTGTGTGTGTCTCACCTCCATGCTGCTCCAGCCTTGCATCTGTCTGCCGTTTTCTCCTTTCACCTGTCCTCATTCCTCCTATGTGATTGCAGCTAATGATGGTTTCTAAAAAACTGTACCCCAGAGTCCTTTCTGACTTTGTTTGGGAATGGGCATAGGGAATTAATAGATTGTTTGGGGGCTGCAGCGTTGATGAAAGTTGAAAACTATCCAAGACAAACTTAACTCATTGCAAGTCTGATCCAGTGGCCCACAGGCAAGTGGCATTCAGTCAGCGATTGATATATATTTGGTTAGCCCAGAAGCTAGTGCACTGTGATGCTAGAACACACTGATTGGATCTTTGATAGCACTAGGAAATTTTATGAGGGACCTTGGGTAGCCTTCCAGCTTGCAAAGTCTCTCAAAAGTAGACTGCTGATTATAAAGGGGAATGGGCAAAAGTGTGTGGATACCTCACCACAATAAATTAAGAGAGCCAGTGCCTAGCCCTACCATGGTGGGAAAAACTGAACATAAGCCACTGGCAGCCTGTCTAGCCTGTGACTGTCTCATTGACCCATCAGCCGATTGGAGGGATAGGTGATGAGCCTGAGCAGGTTTGGGGTTTTGGCATAATGCTGGTGAAAGGGCCCTTTTTAAGATAGCTCATTAGGATAGAGCTGTTCCTCCACTCATGTTTTTGCATTTAAGTGTGTCACCACAGAATGACACCTGGAAGCATTTTCCTTTCTTTCACTCTCATCCATATCACCCATTTAGCTTTTCCTGCAATTCTCATTAGGATAAATGTCTGTGCTTCTGCCAGACTTCTGTTGGGCAGTCTTATTAATCACTTGGCCCAGGAGCTAGAGGAAAATGATGGATGCTCTCTATGGAAAGCTACCTAATATTTTGACTATAGTAACTCCCTTTTCAAATATCCCAGCATATCCTGTATAAATGAGGTTTAATACATATGATTTTATTTTTTTTCCTGCTAAATTTTCCTTTCTAATTGAGAAAAGAAAAAAACCCTGCTGTTTTTGGTACCCAGTGTCAAACTCTTGAAGGTTGTCCGTTTTCCTGCCATCTCTCCTTTTCCTACCAGCAGGAGTTAAGTGTCTTGTGGGCACTACGTTGACTTTTCAAAGACCCCTCCCTGGTGTTTCTCACTTGCTCTCCCTTCCTCTCGACACCAACCCATATACCCTCTTCATTCTACAAATGCTATATTTAATTTTTTTCTTAAAGTCATCCTTTTTCTTTTTTGTATTTTTTCTTTTACCATCTGAGCCTGGGCTCTGACTTCATTCCTGGACTATTGCAGTAGCCATTGCCTGCCCTTTCCCCACCCAGTCTGCCTTCACCCCAAATTGGTCTTCTGTAAACACTGCTTATTGCCTCCCTCTTGGCTGCATAAGCAGTGGTCTCCAATGTGGGGGTGCCCTCAGGTACATAAGACAACTTACTGGGGTATGGGAAGAAAATATTTGAGCCTCTTTATAGCATTTTAAAATGGTTTTATGTGTGTTTTCTTATGTATATAATGATAGTACAGTAGCATAGATATAGAATTTATAGACAAGTTACATGTTTGGGGGTACATGAACAAAATTATTTTCAATGACAGAGATATATAATCAAAGTTTGGGAATCACTGGCCTATACATAAAGTCCACACTTATCTAATATTCTGATATTTTTGTAGCCTGTTCTCCAACCTACCTTTCCAGCATCTAGTTATTTATTTGGTTGATGAACTCTGCTCCAAACAAATTATTTTCTCTGCTATCCTCAAACTCATACTTGGCTTTCTTCCCTCCAAGTTTTTGTTCATATCGCCCCACTTCTCTGGAATGTTCTCCCTCTTATGTTTGCTGATCTAGAGCATATGGTCATTCAGGGTCCTCCTCAAATCTCCTCTCTACAGGGGCTCCTCTGACCAGCCCAGGCCAAATTTCCATTGTAATCCCATGGTAATTATGAAAGCCACATACCGCCTGGGACAGCTCTTAAGTAGCTCTGTAGCATAATCTGTTCAAATATCTGAATGTTTTCATTTGCATTTTACCTCCCTAGCTAGATGGTAAGTCATTTAGGATATTATTATTATTATTATTTTTGCTCTATTAGTAAAAAAAAGTCTTTTACACTTATTTTTATATTTTGGATTACCTTTTGCTACTACTACTGCTAAGAAGCAAAGACATAGAAAAGTCCCATCAAAGCAAATTTTCTAGAGAAGAGGGGATGTGGGATGGCACTGGTGTTGATTGGCTTTATTATAGGCTGTCAATAAATGTCTGTCGAATGAATGTCCTTTCTGTGGTGAGTTTGCCATAATGAAGGATTTAACTTCTTCCAGCAATAACTACTCTTGAGGACCTACAGTAAGCCCAGAATTAGAGCTATCTTTGGCTTAACATGTAAAACCAAGCTCACGTCACAGAAAGGAAAAAGGAAGCAGTGGTTTGGTTTCTTAGAATCTTCCTACCAAAAGTTGATTCTTGGTCCTTTCCACGACTTTCTCTTTCTTCCCTTCCCACATGGGGTAGCAATGTAACAGTACTAGGTTGAGAATATCTCAGCCATGCTTGAGAGCACTAAGTTGTATTTTCACCTTCAAGACTCTTAGTCCTATTCCTTATCAGTTCTTCAGCTTAGAAGAAGAAAAGATCCAGAGCCCATAAAAGCTCTGGGGTGTTTATTTGACTAAGTACAACTGTGTGATAGCTGCCAAGATAGCGAGTATTATCACAGGCTTGATTAACGAAAGTACAATGTACAGATCAAGAGAAGCAATAGTATTCAAAGGTATTCAGACCATACACGTCATGAGCGGTGTGTGAATAATGCGTTCTATTCTTTCCTTTTTTTTTTTTTTTTTTTTTTTTTGAGACAGAGTCTCACTCTGTCACCCAGGCTGGAGTAGTGCAGTGACATGATCTCTGTTCTCTGCAACCTCCACCTCCCAGGTTCAAGTGATTCTCATGCCTCAGCCTTCTGAGTAGCTGGGATTACAGGCACGCTACCACACCTGGCTAATTTTTGTATTTTTAGTAGACACAGGGTTTCACCGTGTTGGCTAGGCTGGTCTCAAACTCCTAACCACGGTGATTCGCCCACCTCAGCCTCCCAAAGTGCTGGGATTACAAGCATGAGCCACCATGCCCAGCCAATGTATTCTATTATTCTATTCTAAATGCAACCTTCTACAATGTTCTTGAACAAACTGGAGGGGCCCAGAGGAGATAACCAGACCATGTGGTCCATGTAATTTGAAGGAAAGTTGAGGAAACCAAGGTTAAGTATGGGAAGAAGTTAGGAGAAGACACATAAGAGCTGTCTTCTAGTAATTGAAGCACTGCCATGGGAATGAGGTTGCAAAGAGTAACTAACTCTTTGCTACCCCAGAGGGCAGAACCTAGACCTGTGGGTGGGAGTTTTCTTCGTTTCATATGAGGAAGAACTAATAAAGTTCTTTTTTTTTTTTTTTTTTTTTTTTTTTTTGAGACGGAATCTCGCTCTGTCACCCAGGCTGGAGTGCAGTGGCCGGATCTCAGCTCACTGCAAGCTCCGCCTCCCGGGTTCGGGCCATTCTCCTGTCTCAGCCTCCTGAGTAGCTGGGACTACAGGCGCCCGCCACCTCGCCCGGCTAGTTTTTTGTATTTTTTTAGTAGAGACGGGGTTTCACCGTGTTAGCCAGGATGGTCTCGATCTCCTGACCTAGTGATCCGCCCGTCTCGGCCTCCCAAAGTGCTGGGATTACAGGCTTGAGCCACCGCGCCCGGCCAGAACTAATAAAGTTCTTTCCACTTTACAGAATTCAATTCCGTCTTACAGGAGCATCTGGTATTCTTGGACTTTACTTAGTCCTTAAAGTCTTTGTGCTTTGTTGGTTGCTCAAGCCATGGTGCCAAATTCTGCATTAGAATTCATTTGGCTTCCTAGCTCCACCCAAAGGCCATGAGATCCCCCATGTTCCTATCTCCCAGAGCTGCCCCCGGTGCTTTATGGTTGCATGGTCATTGTTATACCAAAGCTTCTGCCTCGGTGAGTTAGGATCACTGCTGCACAAGACCTACTGTTAAGGAACAAAGACAGGGTTTATCTGAAGTGCAGATAAAACTTCTGAAGACTCACTACCCGCCAATGAGTCCTTCTGGACGTTAATGGGCCCTTCTGTGGTCTTGCCACCAGCCTTGGTCTTTAATCGGTGCTCTTGTTTATCAAGAAAGGATGCTCACCCATCTCCCCAGATAGGGATAACATTCTTTTTCTGGGTTTTGCATTAAAGTATTATCTTTAAGCCAGGAATACAGCTCCCCCTGCTTTCACTGTGTGATTTTTAATAAACCCTTTTCTAGACCTGTGGACTGTTGCTGCTGGCAGTGAGTGTGTAAAGAATCAGAAGACCTAAGATTTAGTCCTGCCTCTGCTGCTTACTGTATAGTCCTGGGAAAATTACTTAGTCTACTTGGGGTTCTCTTTTACCTCACTTATTAGTGATGCTGATTCTGTCTATTCAAATCTAATCCCAAAAGAGTTATGATGATAATTGAGTAGGTATGAATGGGCTTTGTAAACTGATAATCAAGCATCTACAAAGGTTAATTCTTAGCCTCCTCAACTGCCTTGTGAAGGACAGGGAAAGGGAACTGTGTCATCCTTATCTCTTGTAGCTTGGTATGAAGCTGGGCACATGGAAACTTACTATTTGCCAGCGATAGATTGGTTGGGTGAATGTTACAGAGTAATAGCTTAACAGTCTATACAATTTGGTTTTATTCCCCAAGTTTGAGAAACAAGGCCTTGAGAATCTAGTGTATCTCCAAACTGAAGTCCTGGAGCCCCAGAATTCTACCATCTTCCTGGCATGAAAGATCGAGACTCTAGAAAGAAAGTCCCTAGGCCGGGTGTGGTGGCTCACACTTGTAATCCTAGCACTTTGGGAGGCTGAGGCAGGCAGATTGCCTGAGCTCAGGAATTCAAGACCAGCCTAGGCAACATGGTGAAACCCCATCTCTAGTAAAATACAAAAGAAATTAGCTGGGCAAGGTGGCATGCACCTGTAATCCCAGCTCCTCGGGAGGCTGAGGCATGAGAATCACTTGAACCCAGGAGGCAGAGGTTGCAGTGAGCCGAGATCGCGCCACTGCACTCCAGCCTAGGTGACAAAAGCAAGACTCTGTCTCTACAGAAAGGAAAGGAAAGGAAAGGGGAAAGGGAAGGGGAAGGGGAAAGGGAAGGGGAGAAAAGGGAGGGAGGGAAGGGAGGAAGGAAGGAAGGAAAGAAGGAGGGAGGGAAGGAGGGAAGGGGGGAAGGAAAGGGAAGGAAAGGAAAAGGAAGGAAGGAAGGGAAGGAAAAGAAGGAAGGCCCGCCCCTCTCTAAGCTCATCATCGGGTGACACACCGGCATGGTTCACTGGGCTCAGCATGGCCCCAGTGGACCCTGGCTAATAATCCTCTGCCCTTAGAGAAGAGACTGGCCAGGACTGAGCTCCTGTTTAGTCTACTTAGTGGCCTGGCACCCTGAGAATGTGCCCTACCTGCTTCAGCAAGACTTCCTGCTCTCTGGTTCTCCTACTTTGACAGCATTCATCTCCTCCTTGGGCCAGCCTTGTGGGTCATGGAAGAACATGGCTATGGCCAGGCTGTATTTGTGTGTGTGCTTTGGCCCCCTTTAGAAGAATTCACTTGTTTTGTCAATAGCCAGGTGGAGTTAGCAAAAGTTCAGAATCCAGATGGGAAAAAATAATGGCCTCACCGTATCCATTGCAGAGGTGTGTGTTTCCAGGGACTGGGTTCTTCTAGCACTCTTTTGTGGAAGAGATTCCCGAGGTTCTTTTTTTTTTTTTTAGACAGAGTTTCACTCTTATTTCTTGTTGCCCAGGCTGGAGTGCAATGGCGGCTCACTGCAACCTCTGCCTCCCGGGTTCAAGCTATTCTTCTGCCTCAGCCACCCAAGTTTCTGGGATTACAGGCATGTGCCACCATGTCAGGCTGATTTTGTACTTTTAGTAGAGACAGGGTTTCTCCATGTTGGTCAGGCTGGTCTCAAACTCCCAACCTCAGGTGATCCGTCCGCCTCGGCCTCCCAAAGTGCTGGGATTACAGGCATGAGCCACCACACCAGGCCAATTCCTGAGGTTCTTGTAAGAAGGTAAAAGTTTAGATTTCCACCAATTTGTTTTTGTTTTTGTTTTTGTTTTGTAGAGGCAGGGTCTCACTGTGTTGCTCAGGCTGGTCTCAAATTCCTGGCCTCAAGCAATTCTCCTGCACTGGCCTCCCAAAGTGCTGGGATTACAGGTGTGAGCCACCATGCCCAGCCTCCACAAAATTTTTTTAACCCAATTACAAACCTGAAATGTCACTGGCCTGGAAAATCCAGACTTCAGCTTTTCAACTATGTATTGTCCCTATACCCACCAACAGTTTGCCTCGGAATGACTTAGATCTAATGCTTTATGTCCAGAGAATATTATGTAAGGTTTTTGTTGTTTTCGGTTTTTTTGAGACAGGGTCTCGCTCTGTCACCCAGACTGGAGTGCAGTGGCTTGATTTCGGCTCACTGCTGCTTTGATCCCCCGGGCTCAAGCAATCCTTTCACCTCAACCTCCTGAGTCAGTGGGACTATGGGCTTGTGCCGCCATACCTGGCTGATGTTTTAATTTTTTTATTTTTAGCAGAGACAAGGTCTTGCTTTGTTGCCCAGACTGGCGTTGAACCTGAGCTCAAGCAATCTTCCCACTTCAGCCTCCCAAAGTGCCGGCCACAACCATATGTTATTTTTTTACATAAATTTTATTGTGTATATTTGAGGTTTACAACATGATGTTATGGGATACCCATAGATGGTGGAATGGTTACTGTAGTGAAGTAAATTAACATATCTGTCATGTCACACAGTTACTTTTTTGTGTATGTGTGACAAGAGTAGCTAAAATTTAGATTTTAATTAGTTAAATAAAATTTTGGTGGAAATCTAAATTAGTACCTAAAGAGTAGCTAAATGTATGTATTTAACAAAAATTCCAAATACAATTTTATTAATGATAATCCTCATGTAGATTAGGTCTCTAGACCTGTTCATGCTACAGATTTGCTACTTTGTATCCTTTGACCTACATGCCCGTTTCCTAGTTGCCTTTTCCACCTTGCTGGTAACTACTGTTTTATTTTCTATCTGTATATATTTTTGTATATATTTTGACCTTTTTAAAAAATATTTCACATATAAATGAGATCATGCAATGTTTTTCTTTCTGTATCTGCCTTATTTCACTCAGCATAATGTCCTTCAGGTCCATCTGTGTTGTGGCAAATGGCAGGATCTCTTTTTTGTTTTTAATACTTTAAGTTCTGGGATACATGTGCAGAACATGCAGGTTTGTTACATACATATACACATGTCATGGTGGTTTTCTGCACCCATTAACCCGTCATCTACATTAGGTATTTCTCCTAATGCTATTCCTCCCCTAACCTCCAAACCCCGGACAGGCCCCAGTCTGTGATGTTCCCCTCCCTGTGTCCATGTGTTCTCATTGTTCAACTCCCACTTATGAGTGAGAACATGCATTGTTTGGTTTTCTGTTCCTGTGTTAGTTTGCTGAGAATGACGGTTTCCAGCTTCATCCATGTCCCTGCAAAGGACAAGAACCCATCCTTTTGTATGACTGCATAGTATTCTATGGTGTATATGTGCCGTATTTTCTTTATCCAGTCAATCACTGATGGGCATTTGGGTTGGTTCCAAGTCTTTGTTATTGTGAACAGTGCTGCAATAAACATACATGTGCATGTGTCTTTATAATAGAATGATTTATAATCCCTTGGGTATATACCCAGTAATGGGATTGTTGGATCAAATGGTATTCCTGGTTCTAGATCCTTGAGGAATCGCTACACTGTCTTCCACAATGTTTGAACTAATTTGCACTCCCACCAACAGCGTAAAACTGTTCCTATTTCTCCACATCCTCTCCAGCATCTGTTGTTTCCTGACTTTTTAATGATCGCCATTCTAACTGGTGTGAGATGGTATCTCATTGTGGTTTTGATTTGCATTTCTCTAATGACCAGTGATGATGAGCCTTTTTTCATGTTTGTTGGCCACATAAATGTCTTCTTTTGAGACATGTCTGTTCATATCCTTTACCCACTTTTTGATGGGGTTGTTTGTTTGTTTCTTATAAATTCGCTTGAGTTTTTTGTAGATTCTGGATATTAGCCCTTTGTCAGATGGATAGATTGCAAAAATTTTCTCCCATTCTATAGATTGCCTGTTTACTCTGATGATAGTTTCTTTTGCTGTGCAGAAGCTCTTTAGTTTAATTAGATCCCATTTGTCAGTTTTGACTTTTGTTGCCATTGCTTTTGGTATTTTAATCATAAAGTTTTTGCCCATGCCGATGTCCTGAATGGTATTGCCTAGGTTTTCTTCTAGGGATTTTAGGTTTTAGGTTTTAAAAATGTTTAAGTCTTTAATACATCTTGAGTTAATTTTTGTTTAAGGTGTAAGGAAGGGGCCCACTTTCAGTTTTCTGCATATGGCTAGCCAGTTTTCCCAACATCATTTATCAAATAGGAAATCCTTTCCCCATTGCTTGTTTTTTAAGGCTGAATAATATTTCTCTCTCTCTCTCTCTCTCTCTCTCTCTGTGTGTGTGTGTGTGTGTGTGTGTGTGTGTATCACAGATTCTTTAACCATCAGTAACACTTAGGTGTTTCCATATCATGCTATTGTACATAATACTGCAATGAACATGGGCGTGCAGATATTTTAAGAAAAGCTGACTTCATTACCTACCCAGAAGAGAAATATATGCCCAGAAGAGGGATTATTGGGTCATATAATAATTCCATTCTTAATTTATTTGGGAACCTCCATACTGTTTTCCACAATGTCTATACAAATCTACATTCCCACCAACATGTACTAGGGTTCCCTTTTTTTCACACCCTTGCCAACATTTGTTATCTCTTATTTTTTATTTTTATTTTTTTTGCTGTCTCCCTGTCTGGAAATTGAACCCCGATATCTTATTTTTTTCATAATAGCCATCCTAACAGTTGTGATATGCAAATTTTTATCAAAGAGGAGCAACTAAGAGGTGATTGGTTGGTGTGGTAGGTGGTACTGGACCAGCCAGCTTACCCATTGTCTCATCACATGAGCTTTGATCCCTTCCCAAGAGTTACATAGCATATTTAATAAATTCTTGGAGTCCTCCTGTACACCAGGCTTTGAAATCAAGCACAGAATTTTCCTTATAGGGAGCTCGCAGTCTCTAGGGTTAATGCTCAAAATCCTCTCCTCCCTGGACTGTTGGCAATCATTTCCTCTCAGATTTTAGTCTAACGTCTCTTGCTAGAGGGATCTTTCTTTTACTGTTGTGTGTGTGTGTGTGTGTGTGTGTGTGTGTGTGTGTGTGTGTGTGTGTGTTTGAGACAGAGCCTTGCTGTGTCACCCAGTCTGGAGTGCAGTGGCGTGATCTCGGCTCACTGCAGCCTCCACCTCCCAGGTTCAAGTGATTTCTTGCCTCAGCCTCCCGAGTAGCTGGGAATACAGGCCTGTGCCACCACATCTGACTAGTTTTTGTATTTTTAGTAGAGATGGGGTTTCACCATGTTGGCCAAGCTGGTCTTGAACTCCTGACCTCAGGTTATCGGTCTGCCTCAGCCTCCCAAAGTGTTGGGATTACAGGCATGAGCCACTGCGCCCGGCCTCTTTTCCATTTTTTTTTAAAATTAATAGTTCTTTTCTGACTAATAAAAGAAATACATGCTTATTCAAAAAAATTTGGAAAAATGACAACAGTATAAATATAAATCATCATCTAGACATATTCAGTGTTGAAATTTTGATATATTTTCTTCTAGACCCTTTTAAAAATAGTATAATTAATCATGGAATACTTAAAGTTTAAGTTCTGTTTTTCTTTACTATCACATCAGAGACATTGTCCCAAATTATGAAAATATCTTTGGAGCATTAAGACTGACATTTCTAAGTCTTAAAACATGTTATTTCCCTGCTTACAACTGTCCCATCATTGGTCTTAGAAGGTAAAGTTTCTACTTCTTTATTTTTAATTTAATTTTTATTTTTTATTTAGTAGAGTGGGGTCTCACTATGTTGCCCAGGCTCGATTCAAACTCCTGAGCTCAAATGATCCTCCCACCACAGCCTCCCAAACTGCTGGCATTACAGGCATGAGCCACCATTCCCAGCCAAGTCTCTACTTCTGAATGCCATGCAGACAAGGTTCCTTATGATCTGATCCCTGCAAACTTCTCCAGGATTCTATTTTCACTCCTCACTCCCTCTTCCTTTAATACCTACTCACCCAGACTCACAGAACACACAGTTATTTGCCAACCCCCTTCCCTCACACTCTGTACTCTGCCCACAGCAGGCTACTTTCAGGTTCCCAGGCTGCCCCCACGTCATTCGCTCTTTCACCCTATATTCACAATGCTGCTTCTGCCTGGAATGTCCTCCCGTTGGCATATCCAGTGAAACTCTCCTCATTTATCTGTTCTCAGTTCGAGCATTGCCTCTTTCATTAAGTCTTTCCTTTGCTTCTCCACCCCACCATAGAGCCACCAGCTCCTTTTGTTCATCCTCCATTGTACCCTGTCTCTCTACAAGAGACCGATTTTGGCTTAGATTATGGAGGCCAGGGAGCCTTGTCTTATTCATCCTCGTTTCTCCAGCACTTTGCAAATATTTAGCATGTAGTAGATGTTCAATAAATATTTGCCTGAATTCAAATCAGTGGTTACAATACTATGTGATGAATGCCGTGCAGGGAGTGTGAAAAGAGTGTTTACAGGTGCACAGCGGAGGGGCAGGTTATGAGTATATGGTCTCAGATCCAGCGCCCAGGAAATGTGCTCATTTTAAATATGGGGATGACCTTCCTTCACACTTCATCACATATTTGAATCTATTTGCATTTCTATTCCCCATCCTTGGATCGACTATGGGAACATTTGTTGCTCTATCCCCATATACCTTTCCCTTTGTCCTCTGAGACTACTTGTGCCCTGAGCTCCAGGTGGGACAGAAGTCCTCACTGTGGCAGAAACCTGGCCACCACTGCCTTTTTTCTCCCAGGAGCAGAACAGACAATTTTAGGTCAGCTGTAGTTGCCTTTAGCTGGGGCTCAGTATCCCAGCTCTAGCATAGGTAGGTAGGTCTTCAGAGGCAATCACTCTTGAATTATTACAAGCATTAAAATCAAACTCATTGTTTTAGGCAGACTACCTAGCATATAGCTTTAGCCAAATTCTTTCTTTCTCTTGTCCTTCTCTATCACTGTTGCCATCCCAGCGAGTCCTCCCCTGGAGATAACTTGGGCTACTTTGCTCATAGAACAGGTCAGGTAGGAGGAGATGGAAGTATTTCCCCATTTGACAGAATGGACTCCTCAGATGTTCTTTGTTCTGTAGAAAGGTTGAGAGTGGACCACAAGAAGTTGGATGCTCCATGGGAGTGCCTGTGGGCAGAGATGTCACCCTGGGAAGGGGTGGGAACACAGAGGATACCACTGAGCAGCAATTCACCAGAGGAAAACATTCATTTCTTCTAAGGGCAAAGGGATGGACCTGTGAATGAACTTCAGCAGTATCTAATGGTCAAGTGAGCCTATAAACCAGGGCTTGTTTCCCAGGCATTGCAGTCACCATGCTACCACTCAACAGGCTGCAGAATAAAGGCTGAAACAGGACAATGAGGAGAAGGAGAGGGAAAGTAAAAGGCATGTAATCAAATCAATCACCAGCTGGGCCCATCTGCCCAGGAGCCTGTCTCTGGTGATGGCACCAGGAGACATGTCATTGGAATGCCTGCCTGTGTGCTTGGTTGTCAAGCCTCAGCACCAGACACTCTCATTTCCTTAATGACAGGTTACAGATCCTGTATCTATAAATTGAGCTAAACCCTTCTTGACCTTTCCATATTTTTAGCCTATACTGCTGCTCTGGATATAACAACTTCCATGGCCGATTACTTGTTCTGTGAATACCTTTATCTCAAGTTAAAAGAAATTCTCTCTCAAATTTGAAGACCCTGTCCTCTTAGTTTCAGTTTCTAGTGTTGGTAACAAATTCATGTTTAGCCCTTGGCACATTTTGTCAGTTTGGGGGTGAGGGGGATGGAAGAAGTTTGATATCTCTGCTGTGTTATGTTTTTCAGATTCAAATATTTATATTCTCCATCTTTTTTATAAAATGGACCAACAGGAACCTCATTGCTTTTTTATTTATTTCTCTGGACCTTTCTTTTCTACCTCTGTTTAGCCTATGTTAAAATAGAGCAACTAAGAGCATTGTGACAAATACTCCAAGTGTAGCTCACTGAAGGCCAGGCTGAAGCCTTTACTTCCTACTACCTTTTTGGACTGCATTTTTAAAAATCTTTGTGACTTTAACCTTAGGGCTAATGTTTTCAAAAACTACTAAATGAAACTGTTTCTGTTAGCTGCAGTAGCTGGTTTAGACAGGCATCTTGTAAGGGCAGTTTAGGGCCAGGCATGGTGTACTCACACCTGTAATCCCAGCACTTTGAGAGGCTGAGGTGGGAGTATCACTTGAGCCCAGGAGTTCAAGACCATCCTGGGCAACGTAATGAGACCCCTGTCTCTACAGGAAAAAAAAAAAAAAAAAAAAAAAAAGATTAGCTGGATGTGGTGGTACATGCCTGTCCCAGCTATTCGGGAGACTGAGGTGAGAGGATTGCTTGAGCTTGGGAGGTCGAGGCTGCAGGGGGCCGTGATTGCACCACTGCACTCCAGCCTCGGCAATAGAGTGAGACCCTGTCTCAAAAAGATAGATAGATGGATGGACAGATGGATGGATGGATGGATGGATGGATGGATGGATGGATGGATGGACAGACGGACGGATGAACGGACGGACGGACGGACAGAGAGCGAGAGCGAGAGCGAGAGCGAGAGCGAGAGAGAGAGAGAGAGAGAGAGAGAGAGAGATATTCTGGCTGGGTGCATTGGCTCATGCTTGTAATCCCAACACTTTGGGAGACTGAAGCGGGAGGATCACTTGAGCCTAGGAGTTCAAGACCAGCCTGGGCAACATAATGAGACCTTGTCTCTAAAATAATAATAATAATAAAGAATAGCCTTAGATTAGTCTCTCATTATTTGTTTTACAGTTGCCCAACTTGACCTTACTCTCCAGCCTTACTGTGTATCCACACTACTCCTGCCAATTTGCATAATGAAATGCTAAATGTCACTGTGTAATCCTTCTTCCAGGACACTTGTAAAAGTGTTAAGATTGACTCCATTTTGAGTATTTTTATTGTTAATAGTTCCATCCATGGGGACAGGGGAAAACCTCATCATCATAGGACATTTTTAACTTTTCAAAGGGGTTGTACAGCTATTATCTCTGCCTATTCCTTAGAAATCTGCAGAGAGGGAAGATTTAATTTGAAAACTGAGAAAAACTGAAGCATGGAACAATTTTAGCTATCTCACATAAATCATTCAGTGACTAGCAGATCTGGGATTCAAATTTAGGTTCTTTTACCCTTAGTTCCCTCTATAGTACCACATTCGCCCTTTTCACTTGTTTTGTGTAACTGCATATTTGGTATAGAATTGCAATCATTATCATTACCTCTGGAGCTCTTACCTAGAGATAGTCACTTTGACAATTTCATTATGTCTGAGAAATTGGCAGCACATAGATGCCAAGTACATCCTGGTTGCCTGAGAAGGTGGCAGCTCTGGGCTCCCTGCTGCAGGAGGATAAAGTCTCTGGTCTCCTAATACTTCACTGTGGTTTGGTGAGAACAGCCTTGGCTACTGATTTTCCATGTTGTCTATGGCTAGGCTGGGAGGACACAGGGATTCCAAATGACTTTTCAAAGTACACTTTTCTAAGGCTGTTTTTTCTTTCTTTTCAGAGTCTAGAAGGAGGCTCATACCGGGGGAGCTTGAAAGACCCTGCGGGCTGCCTGAATGAGGGGATGGCCCCACCCACACCTCCTAGAAACCCAGAAGAAGAACAGAAAGCCAAGGCCCTGAGAGGCAGGATGTAAGTGGCTTCCCCAGATTTCTCCCTGTGGTGCACACGTGAGTGTGGTGGATGATGGGCAAAGGTTGGGGAGAATTCGAGAGGGGCTCCCCACGCTGTTTCCACTGACATCATTCATTCTAAGAGTCAGATCTGTGCAGCATAGCACTGATAAACATTGAGCCACTTCGGCACTGACTTGATTGAAGTTTAGGCTAAAGTATATTCTGTGAGATAGCAGCTATTACTGACAAACTGTGGTTATAGGTCTGTTAGAAATTTAAAACAAGGTGATAAAAGGAAAATGGTAAAGTTGAGGAAACTATGAGACTGTTACTGAGGGCCTGTAGAATCAGAGAATCTCTGACTGCGGCAGAAAGTCTGATAGTGGTCACCTAAGAAAACATTTCCCCAAATGTGGGAAAGTTATATGTAGAGGAAGGAGCTGTTGTACCACCAAGCAGGTCCCGTCTCTACTCCTTCTCCAAAGGTTTTAATTTTGCATCTGTTTCTGGGATTAGTTCCAAGAGAACTTCTTCTCCACTTTGAATAGTTAGTGGTAAAATATAATTCATAGTGCAGAACAATCCCATGTTATGCAAGAGTTATCTATGTTGATATGAAGTCAATCTATTATTTGAGCTGATCAAGAATATACCAGATACCACTAGTACAAAAGCAGAACTCCTCCAAAACTTTCTTTCTTTTTTTTTTTTTTTTTTTGAGACAAGGTCTTGCTTGGTCACACAGACTAAAGTGCAGTGGCATGATCATAGCTCACTGCAGCCTTGACCTCCTGGGCTCGAGGGATCCTCTCGCCTCAGCCTCCCAAGTAACTGGGACTACAGGTGTGCACCACCATACCTGGCTAATTATTTTATTTTCTGTAGAGATGGAGCCTCGCTTTGTTGCCCTGGCTGGTCTGGAACTCCTAGGTTCAAGTAATCCTCCTGCCTCAGCCTCCCAAAGTGCTGAGATTGCAGGCAGGATCCACCGCACTTGACCAACTTTTGTTTTCTTGTTTAGGGTTTGGCTCTATGTTGGAAGCAGAGCTACTGATGAGTCTTAGACATAGCTCAGCATGTGAGAGATTATAAGCAGTAGCAAGAATTGGGGAGGCAGGTGTGAAAGGTCCCTCCCTGTTGTTAATTAGCCTGCCTCTCACTCTCAAATTCATCACTCCTTTAGCCTGGCCACAGACAGGAAAACTAGCAAAAATAAGTCAGACCAAGTCCTTCTGTTACCTGGAAATGTACAAAGTGTCTATTTATGAGTTTTTGTTTCCTAGGAAACAAAAGTGAGAACATCACAGTGAAGGCCTGGTGTGAAAGCAGGGCTATCATATCACTTCTTAGTGGAGATAAACAAGTGGCATGTAAATCCTGTAATTCCATATTTACCCACTCAGCTTTGTGAGTACTCAAGGGGAACCTGAAGAAGTTGGTAAATGGGATAGAGGTTGAGAAATGCCATCCCCAAAGGGAAATTTCCTAGGACTTGCACAAAACTGAGTCTCCTTAGTTTCTCAGGTTGTTACACAGGTGAGGCCGTGTTGGAGCTGATGTCTTAGTCCTTTGTCAAGCCAAAACAAAGCTTAAGTCAGGAAGGTGACCTCTGAGGTGGCAGGTGACCCTGGGCAAAGCCAGTCACTACTCTTAGCATGTAGCTTGAACTGGCCTTTGAGCAGTCATTTAAGCCATTGTCCAGATACAATAGGCCACAAAAGTTTGCTGTCTCTTTTGCCCACTTCATTCATCTCTTCTCCCTCTTCTCATTCTTGCCAAAATCCACACCTCTTCACATCCTGAACTATCCTGGAAATACAACTGTTAGAGTATCTCATTCCTCTTACTATATCTCATCCTTGTTCTATCCTGCTGTACTTTATGGTCATGATGAAAGGGTGGTGTAGAGGTGTTTCACTGTTAACCATATGTGAGGCCAGAGGCTGAGGGGTGTAGAGAACCAAGACTCAATCCAGAAGATGGCAGCAGGGCATCAAAGGGTTAAATGAGAGCTCCACGGAGAAAAGATGAACACAAATAGTCATTTGTCCAGGAGAAGAAAAAAGTTGAGAATGGAGTTACTTGTCTTCAAGTTTTAGTCATTCATTCAACAAATACTGGTCTAACACCAGTTATGTACCATCAGTGGGATACATCACTGAATAAGACAAATAATAACAACAAAAGTCTTTGCTCTCATGGCAAGTTTAAATTCTAGTGGGAGAAGTCAGACAATAAACAAAATTAATTATGTAGTATGTTGGAAACATGAAAAAGAAAAAAAAAATAGAGCAGTGTAAGGGAGATCCAGAGAAAAAATGAGGCCATGTTGCCATTTTAAATGGCCCTGGCATTTTCACAAAGACTGGGGGAGGTAAGGAATAAGCCATAGAGAAAAAGTGTTCTCGAGAGAGAGAACAGCCGGTGCAATGAATCTAAGAGATTTTCTATGGAAGACCAGCCATTCCCTATCCCTGTGAAAGGAGGTTAGAAGTGGTTCTAACATGTAGCTGAAATAATTTTAGTTGGACCAAAGAATAACATTTGTTTGTAAATAACTTCTACTAATAAGAACTTACCATGAAAAACATGCCTTGTTGTCAGTTCATTTGGCAATTAATTGTGCACTGCCTTGCGATACCTGCAATTTAAATCCCTGATGTCACTTTTCAGAATGTCTTTTAATACGTCGTGGTTTCCCCAGGTACTTCATTAACCCTTCAAGGGAAAAGATGACAGGTCCACTAGCAGCACCTAATACAGTTCCCTTCTCTAGAGGCTGAGAAGCCAAAGATAGTCCTCATCTGTCAGCAAATAGCTTAGGATAAAAATATCGCTTGGAGACAGAGAGCTGGACTTCATCTCCAGAGGGCCCTCCCAGCCCCACATTCCCACTCTAACTTTCCTGTGGGTTTTCTTTTGCCACTTTCTACTAGGCAGTAACTTGGGCCATGGTAAAGATATATTTAAATGCTTTTATTTGGCCTTGCCAGTTCCTTCCTGTGGCCTAAAACACATGATTGTCTGTGCTGGAGAGGGAGCTGTTGGAAGTGCTGGGTGCACTGATAAAGAAGCGTGTGTTCCTCTGCTTCCTCCCCATTGCCCAGAGGCCCCAGCCCCAGGAATGTGGTGGCTTCTGGGGCTATACAGAGCAAGAATTTCAGATGAATTGCTCCTGGGTTCAAAATGGTTACCACCCTTGTGCTGGGGTCCCACTTTGACATCTCAGAACTTTATCCCTTCTGCTACTTGGGCCCAAAATGCAATTGTGTGGTCCCAGGCAAAACTCGTTCCAATCAGATTGGAAGAGTGTGACTCCAGTAGGTTGCACAGCACCACCCTGCCCCTGTGCACAACTATTAGCATTTTATGTAAAGCTCTTTAGCGTCTGGACAAAAGACAGAAAGAGTGTTTGGGTTTGAGGCTTCAGGGACTCCCAAGAGCCAGTCAGAGTAGTTTACCAGGCAGTGGGCTGCTGGGAAAGAGCATGGTTTTTGGACTCTTAAACAACTGGGTTCAAATCCTGGCTCTGCTACTCACTTTATAATCATGGTCAGGCTACCTAATCTTTCTGTCTCCGCATTTTCATTTATATAAAATAGGCTTTACAATACCTACCTTATTATAAGCATGGGAAAACCCAGATGAAGGGAGTGGCACATAGTGTGGTAGAAAGAATTAACAAGAAAGAAACCAAGAGAGCAAATGTCCTTGTAATTGTTAAATCCTGCATCCTGGAGAAGGTAGGGATGCATTAAAGGTATGATTTTGGTGTGTCTGCAGTCCATCTTTCTGGCCTTGACTGGGGATCTTCCAGGCCAGTTACCATGGATACCTATCTGAATAATTGCAACTTCCATATCTTAAAAGCTTCACTTGGTATCTATCCATGTCTTGGAGGACTTACAGGTTGGTAATCAAATTGTCTTTCTCCTCTTGTGAAGTGAAGAATGGAGCTGAAATGAAGGAAGAAAAGTCTCATCTTGATCCCCTGCCGACACTGGCCTCAAAGCTTTCAGAACTCAGTTTTGCCAAAATGGTTGCCATTCTTTCTGCCCTCTGTCTATATAATTGTTCAGTTGTAGGTGAGGGAGAAACACGTGAAGAATAGAAAGAAGAATGCTAGGTGCTGAGTGTCATTTTTTGTGTGACTATTGTATGTCACCTGGGGACGTCCTTTCTGACCTTGGTGTCCTCAGCCCTTCAATAGGGCCTTCTGTAGGGAAAGCATCCGTAAGCATCTTTCCCAGGAGATAAATGTGGGTGTTTTAGGGGGTCTTGTCATAAAGGTGCCAAAGTAACTTTTCTGTGAACTTAAAGTAAAGATTTTTGGCTTAACAATGAAGAGGAACACTCATTGTTCTTAATCTCCTGCTCAGGTTTGTCCTGAATGAGCTGGTACAGACAGAGAAAGACTATGTCAAGGATCTGGGCATTGTGGTGGAGGTAAGTAGAGGGTTCCAGGTGGGTCTGTGGTCACCCAACCAGGAGCACATTGGACTCTACCTAGGCCAAGGTGTTTTAATCTGATGGTTACATATACTTTACTGTCTGAGCACTTGCAGAAATGAAAATAAAAATGGTAATAAGTAGAATATGTAGGCAATATTTTTCTTTTCCCCTTGAAATAAGCTATTTAGAGGGAGGTAGAGGCCCGAATGTTATAGCATTTCGGGGAGCCTCTTGGTTACAGCGGAACTCATTCCACTTTGTTTTAGGTGACCAAGCTATTGTCTTAAGAGCTTTTCTTTGATGTTTAACTATGTGGACATATATTCTTCAGAGCTATGAGCCACATAGGCATAAAACAGGTCATTCTTAGTGGAATCTTAGGGCTTGTACATTTCCATAGATTTTAAGGATAAGTGTTATAGCTAGCAAAAACACAGATGAAAACCCACCAATGAGCAAGGTTGACAGGTCCACAGTTAAAAGTCAACTTGGTAGTAAATTAAACAACTCTAGCTCGGTAGGAATTCACTTACGAGGAACTTAGACACTTGGATGAAAAAAAACCTGAGAAAATAAATGGCTAATTTGAGTGACTTAGAGCCCTATTGTTAATCATCTTGAAAGAACATGAAGTCTACAAATTATATGGCTACATTGCCTGCTGCTTCCTTACATTTAACCTGAGTCCCCATCCTGTGAAATCTGCTGACTTAGGGTTTTATATTTGCTTACCTGAACCTTGGATAAACAGATTAACCAGGCATATAGAAGACCTGAATTTTGACTTATGGGAAGTTATTCTTGTCTTTTTGTGGGGCTGGGGGGGTGGAAGAGGTACAGCAGCTTCCATACGCAGTCCAGCCCAGGAGTAGAGGACAAGGGAATCTGGAGACTGGGAGGCTGAACTGCAGGGAACTCAGACATCAGCGGTGCGATTATGGGACAAGTCATCCAACACCCAGGTGCCTGGGTTTTCTTGTCTGTCAGATGGAGATAATGCTACCTGTCCAACCTCCAAACCTGATGTTAAACCAAAAATGAAATTCTATATGATCGCATTTTATAGACTATAAAGTATTAGCATATTAAGACTTACTTCTAGGCCAGATGTATCTAATTCTGAGCCTTTACAGACCTGATTAACATGGACTGGGAGAAGGAAGAGGGACAGCTTATTGTTTTCTTCTGTGCTCTGCTTTCTTAAGGGGACTGGAGACAAAGAAGGGGATCCTGAAACTCATAAAAGTTTTGTCCTTTGCTCTGCACCGGGGGTAAAAGACCTGGTTGAATAGTGAGAAACCATAGAAGCATTTGTCCTCAAACTCACACAGAGAGTGTGGGCTCGCAGGGGTGCTGTGGTGTGTGGCACAGCCCAGAAAGCTTTCCTCTGAAAATATGCTACTAACCACTGCCTTTGCTGCTGCAGGGCTTCATGAAGAGAATAGAAGAAAAGGGTGTCCCTGAGGATATGCGAGGAAAGGACAAAATCGTGTTTGGAAATATTCATCAGATTTATGACTGGCATAAGGAGTAAGTGTTAACGCTGCCCCGAGGATCCAGTGTCCTGGGAACCCAGGACTTGCATCCTCTTCCTGCATCTGACTCAAGGGGTAGGGCTTAGGGGAGAGTCTTCTGTCACTCATCTTATTATTGAGAAAGAATACAGTTCTGAATAATGTGGCTTCCTTCTCTTATCCCCTTTCTCCTTTTAGTTTTTTCCTGGCGGAACTGGAAAAGTGTATCCAGGAGCAAGACAGATTGGCACAGCTCTTTATTAAGCATGTGAGTGTCTCCCATCACCTCCTCCCCAACTCCTTCACTAGGCTCATTTATATTCATTTTAAAATCCTGGCCAGGCACAGTGGCTCACACCTGTAATTCCAACACTTCAAGAGGCCAAGGTGGGAGGATTGCTTGAGCCCAGGAATTGAGACCAGCCTGGGCAACATAGCGAGGCCCCCATCTCTACAAAGAATTTAAAAATTAACCAGGGCTGGTGGCACATGCCTATAGTCCTAGCCACTTGGAGGGCTGAGGCAGGAGGATCGCTTGATCCTGGGAGGTCAAGACTGCAGTGAGCCACGATGGCCCCACCCTGCACTCCAGCCTGGGTGACAGGGCGAGACCCTGTCTCAGAAGAAAAATAAATAAAATTTCTTCTCTTCTGCTCTTCCTTGACTGACTTTCCTTCTCAGCCTTCTCTGAGTCTTTTTGTTTGTTTTTTTGACCACCATGGCGATTTGGAAAGTGGCTCTTGCCCACCACATTTATATCCCTGGTATTCAGCTGCCTTGGTGCCTCCCCAAGTGTGCCTTAGTCCTTCGTTCACGTGGAGGCCAGCACGGCACTCTGAGATTGAACAAAAGGCACAAGATGCCTGACTGTCCACATGTCTCTCTCTGTTCTTTCAGGAACGGAAACTGCACATCTACGTGTGGTACTGTCAGAATAAGCCACGCTCAGAGTACATCGTTGCTGAGTATGACACCTACTTTGAGGTAAGCTGTGCGGGCTTTGCTGAACTAGGATGGGAGGAAAACTCAGGCCAAGACAGCCACTTTCAGAAATACCAGACATCATCCATCCATAGGTGACCCCCACACAGCACCGTTGACCCCTTCACGGCAGGAATAGCTGCCTCAACAAAGAAAGCAGCTTGTTAGCTAAATTTTCATGAGCACCTTCACTTGAGAGGAGCTGAGGTGGCCCAGTCTGGGTTCTCATTTGAGAAGCCCCTATTTGCAGAATCAGCCTGAACACAGAGACGGTTTGAGAAGCTCCAGTTCTTCTTAAGTGACCCTGGAGCAGATTGTACCCACCAGTCCCCCAGGGACCACTTGCTGAGGAGCCTTCTGTTGGTTGAAGGGTTTGCAGCCACTTCCTAGTCTCTGCTTGGCCTAGCCTGGAAGGATTGATTTTGCGGGCAGAAAGGCAGCACTGTCACTTAGAAAGAGCGCTCAGCTGAGTGTTGGGAGATCTGAGTTTAGGGCCCTGCTCCAAAGGCTTGTGTGTCAAGGAGAAACCCCTTTTCCCTGCTTTTTCCCTGAAGCAGTGGAGAGAATAAGGCCCCTCCAGCTTGTCTCCCAGGACTGGGGTGAAGACCAAGGTGTGGAAGTACTCACTGTAAAAGCATGGGAGGAAGGCAGGAAGCCAGTGGTGATGTGTGTTACGTGTTGTTCATAACAAGTGAACGGTCCTCTAGGCAATTTTACCTCTCACATTGCTTAAAGATTCTTCAGCTTCATTGGAAAACATGCAGACCTGTCTTCCACGCCTTTGAACCCTGATTCAGAGCACCCCAGTTCTTCAGTTCCTTTTTCTTCTAATATTGCTGCCTGTGTTTCAGGAGGTAAAACAGGAGATAAATCAGAGGCTGACACTGAGTGACTTCCTCATCAAGCCCATTCAGAGAATAACAAAATACCAGTTGCTCCTCAAGGTAAGAAGCTGGGAGCCTGGGTCAGGGCTAGAGAAGGGTCCCTCAGGCTCAGAGCAGGTTAGCGTAGTGCTAGGCGTTCTGCCTCCACCACACTGTCCCAAAGGACTGTGAACTGTGGGAGGGGTGGTAGGGACGTGGGAACTTTTATCCGACTGCTGGTTACTCCATCAGCTTTGCCCCCAGATAAACTGCATGACTGTTCTTCCTGCCCTTAAGGTGGCAGGTTGTTACTTGATTTTCCTTTTTCAATTCACATTCTTACTTTGTCTCAATCATTGACTTGATACCTTTAAAAAATAATAAGAATATAAAATCAGAGTGAACTACAAGGGACAAAGAAAGGGAAAGGCAAGGCTTTAGAAATCTTAGAGTAGTAATACCTAAAATTTGATTTTATATATATATATATTTAAATATAAAATCAATATATTTTACATATAATCAATATATATTATCAAATATTATATATATTTATTTATATTTGAGGCAGGGTCTCACTCTGTCACCCAGGCTGCAGTGCAGTGGCACCGTCATAGCTCACTGCAGCCTCAAATGCCTGAGCTCAAGCGATCCTCCCTTCTCAGCCTCGCACGTAGCTAGGACAACAGGTGCATGCCATCATGCCTGGCTAATTTTTTATTTTTTCGTAGAGACAGGGTCTCACTATGTTGCCCAGGCTGGTCTCAAACTCCTGGCCTCAAGCAATCCTCCCACTCGGCCTCCCAAAGTGTTGAGATCATAGGCATGAGCCACTGTGCCCAGCCTAATTATATTTTAAACAATGGCTTAACTTGATTCATCTTATGGAACTCAGAGGCTAAATAGGAAAGAGAGACTTAACTTTCCTTTCTCTCCTTTCTTGTCATAATCCCCCTTTCCTTCTGTCTTCCCTCCCTCTCACTCTTCCTTCTCCCATAGCTTTGAAATTTTGAGGCTGAGTGCAGTTGCTCACATCTGTAATGCCAGCACTTAGGGAGACTGAGGCAGGTGGATCACCTGAGGTCAGAGTTCAAGACCAACCTGGCCAACCCAAAAATTAGCTGGGTGTGGTGGCACTCGCCTGTAATCCCAGCTACTCAAGAAGCTGAGGCAGGAGAATTGCTTGAACCTGGGAGGCAGAGGTTACAGTGAGCCGAAATCGCACCACTGCACTCCAGCCTGAGCAACAGAGTGAGACTCTGTCTCAAAAAAAAAGGAAAAAAAAAAAAAGAAAGATAGAAACAAAGTAAGAAAAGAAAAGAAAAGAAAAAAGAAAAAGAAATTTTGAATATTCTGGGAGTTCTCTCTCTGTTATTACATCTTACATGACTCGTAATTTCATTTCTCAGCTACTCTAAACCATTGCACCTCTGCTGGGAAGGAAAGTCTCCAGGGTGTTATTGTATTTTTATGATAAGTTGTTTCCCTGCTGTTTTACTAATTTTACCCCTTCCCACACTCCCCTGCTTCCCCTACTTGTTAGGACTTCCTGAGATACAGTGAGAAGGCTGGTTTGGAGTGCTCAGATATCGAGGTGAGTTTTCTGCTTGTAATGCTTGCTGTTCTCAGGGGCCATATTGGTTATCTCTCTCTAGAGGGGAAAAGATTGTCTCAGGAAGACCATGGATCCAGGTGCATCCCTCTCGGACAGTAAGAGGCTCTTGTAAACAGCTTTGTACCTGCTTGAGGAATGGCAAGTGTTAACACAGCGTTTCCTAGAACTCGATAACGTCTGTCCTGGAGTGGACTACAGCTGAGCCCCACTGGTGTTCTTTAGGTTCCTGGTGACACATAGTAGGAAAGGGTAGCCCCTTAATATCCTTCAGAGATTAGATGTAAGTTGCACAAAAGCCTCAGTACGCAATTTTATTCGTGAAGGCAAGTATTATTTGAGTCAAACATATAAAGTATTCCATTTTCACCTCCCTATCCAAACCCTGCAGACTACGTCCAAGTGAAGTCCTTTGAGACAATGTCACCATGGGATTATTTTAAGCCAGAGAGGTTACAGACCATTCTGACAGATTATTTTAGTTTAAGACCTCTAGTGGCTCACAAGCCAGGCTAAGCTGTTGCCTGGGCAGCCAGGAAGCAACAGAGAGAAGAAAGAAAATCTGAGAAGGCAAGGGACTTGATGAACAAAAACAGGAAGGTAGGGAAAGGAGGAGCTGAGTAATATTCCCCCAACATATGCTCAGTGACTGACATGGAGCCCCTGTGCTGAGGACCAATACCCCCTCTCTGGAACAGAAAGCCCCATACTCTCTGAGTGGACAGCAGGCACCAGCGTCCCTTCCTAGAATAAAGGAGCCACCAGAGATGAAGTCCCTGTTTTCCAGCACTGAATTACCAAGAGCTTCCTGCCTGAGTGCTGTTCCCCCTCCTGAGTGACGATTGTTCTTTCCCACAGAAAGCAGTGGAGTTAATGTGCCTTGTTCCCAAACGTTGCAATGACATGATGAATCTAGGACGTCTGCAAGGCTTCGAGGTGAGTCTTTAAGAATGCGTCTAAGCCCACTCTCTCCAGGACAGTAGAAGTCCAAGCTGTTGCAGCTTCCTCCCTCCGAAGCCCTGTGTCCTGCCTCTGCCTCCTTCATTCACTCACCACTATGCCTTCATGCCTGGGCCCCTCTGGTTCACAGTCCTGGAAGATGCATCTCTTTAGGAAGTCCAGCAGTAGGGAGGTCATAAGAAGTTACAGAGCATTTGGCCAAACCAAAGTCAGAATTCCAAGGAGATTGGAAAGACCCAGAGTTCTTTTTTTTTTTTTTTTTTTTTTTGAGATGGAGTTTTGCTCTCGTTGCCCAGGCTGGAGTGCAGTGGCAACACAACCTCTGCCTTCCGGGTTCAAGCGATTCTCCTGCCTCAGCCTCCCAAGTAGCTGGGATTACAGGCATGCGCCACCATGCCTGGCTAATTTTTTGTATTTTTAGTAGAGACAGGGTTTCTCCATGTTGGTCAGGCTGGTCTTGAACTGACCTCAGGTGATCCCCTGCCTCAGCCTTCCAAAGTGCTAGGATTACAGGCATGAGCCACCACTCCCAACTGTTTCCTTTTTTTTTTTTTTTTTTTTTTAATAAGCACATCAATCATATTCTATTAGGGCTCACTTGCATGACTACTTCACTTTAACTTGATTGCCTCCGTAAAGACCCCATTTCCCAATAAGGTGACATGCTGACATTCTGGCAATTAGGGGCCAGGACTTCAACATAGGAATTGATGAGGGGCATGGAAGGAGAGAAAACACAATTCAGCCCGTAACAGTGAACCTTTGAAGAGCAAATTGACTTTCTAATTTAAACTGAATAACTGACTGTTATTAATGTATATCCAAACCTAATAAATTAGCCACACATAATATGTTTTTAAGATTAATATGATAAAATTGGAACTGACACAATTATTGATTGGTACCTAGTAGTTGTTGATCCCTTTAGATAAAGATGTGTATCTTCTATTTCCCAGCAGTCCGAAACCTAAGCTTTCATTATTCCTTTTTTGGGGCAAAGGGATTCCTAGAATTTGAGATAACTAAGAAATAAATGGCTTGTTTTTTTTCTGGCTACACTGGAATGGAATAGATACAAGACAGATATATAGTTGACTCATACTCATACCACTGTATGAGTAATTTAAGGGATAGTGTATTTAAGTTTGAGTTCATGCATTGGATTCATGACATTGTTGAGCCAAATTCTCTTCTCCTCCTTGCCCTTCCAGCCCATCCCATGTGTCCCTGTCTGGTTTTCATGCTTTGCTGTGACAGGAACTATGTGGACGGTTTTCTTTGCTGTGCGTTTTTCATAAGCTCTTGATCTTCCAAAGCAGGCCGGAGGCATTAGTGTAAGCAGGGTTACTCAGCAGACACACACTGAGTTCTTAACTATTTTTCTTCAGTCATACTGGGTGGAGTTTTATACTTTTTCCCTTGGCATTACATCAGGTCTGAGGCTATACTGAACAAACCAAGAGATCCCTTTTGCTCTTCAACCTTGAAGACCCCATGTTTTCTGAACAGGAGACTAACTGTGCTTCTCTGGGTCTCTGGAGGAAGTGACCACCGGCAGGAGTGGCGTCTGATTGTGCTGTCTGCCCCAAGTTAAACTTCACAGGAGCTGTGTTGTTCATGTGCATGTGCGCGTGTGTGTGTCCATGTAAGGGCACACACAAGCACGGAATCAAGCTTTTAAGTTAAGCACTGCTCTCTCCTGTTTTTGTTAAGCCACCAGAACCTGCTTTTGGCATTCCTTCAGGTAACTGGGAAGGACAGTGAGCATGTGTCTATTCCCTCAGCCCATGGCTTTGGGCTTGAGAGAAGTTAGAGCCTCCTCTTTTAAATTCCCCCCCACTTTCAAATCCTTTGGCTTTCCCTTTGATGCTGGCCGAGCTATAAGCCATGCTAGGTTCTTATGTAATATTAATAGAGCTTTCCTGGCTAGCTGGTCACTGGCTTAATATTAACTCTGGACCAGGGTAGAGATAAGCCTGTTTGGCTGCTGACATTGGCAGTAAGGAGCCATGATCCAAGCAGAGGGCAGGCACTTCTCAGGAACACAAAAGAAAAATAACCCTTCTGCTGGGTAGTGTTTGGAATAAGGCATCACATGAAGGGAATGGCCACATTGGCACCGAAGGACAGAGTTGTCGCCTGAGAAGGAGTACCTGCATTTCAGAGGAGGCCCTCAGATTGCTCTCTCTGATGTCAGGGTCTTCTTGTTGCAAAGCAATAGAAATGCAAGGTGCTCTGTCAGAGTCTGGGGAGACTTTCTGGGTTGGGCCATATTCCCTTTGAAGCTGTGAAGATGTCTCTGAAAATCTCATTAGAAACTGACAAACCAAATAGGTTCTACCTCCTCAGTTAGGTGTCAGGTGGCCTAGTAGCTAGAATCATTTTTTTTTATTAATTTTTAAAAATTATATGTATATTTATTTTGATACAGAATCTCGCTCTGTTGCCCAGGTTGGAGTGAAGTGGTGCAATTTCGGCCCACCACAAGCTCTGCCTCCCAGGTTCAAGTGATCTTCGTGCCTCAGCCTCCCCATAGCTGGGACTACAGGCACACACCACCACACCCAGCTAATTTTTATATTTTTAGTAGAGATGGGGTTTCGCCATGTTGGGCAGGCTGGTCTCGAACTCCTGACTGCAGGTGATCCACCTGCCTTGGCCTCCCAAAGTTCTGGGATTACAGGCGTGAGCCACCGCGCCCACCCTGGAGTCATTTTTAGAAGAATCACAGAACCCAGAAAAGTATCTACCAGCTTATAATATGTGGAGACCTATCTATAGTACCCCCAACTTTACCTGTTGGCCTATAACTAGAAACTAAGATTGCAGAATTTCCCCATCCTAAAATAATTGAAGAAGAGAGGGGAGTGACTTATCCGAATATTTGTGGTCCTGCCTTCATCACTTCCCTTGTCTACAGGTGAGTCCAAGGTTGGTGGCCATGAGAATGCCCTTGGTCCTTGGCCCATACTGCAAAGGAACCAGGCAGGCACAGTTCTCAGAGCTCTGAGGATGGAAAGGCCACTTGTAGCTCCAAGTGTCACCTACTTTCCATTGTCCTTTCAATAAAATACAAGAAGGACCAGGATTATGACTTTTCTGCTAATAATGTTACCTTCCTGCCTTCTGGCATTTGCCTGGAGCTGTTTCTCAGGGGTTCCACAGCTTGCTTTCCCTTTCCCTCCAGGGCCCTTGTGTGTGCAGGAAAATGGCCAAGGTCGGCCCCCGGATGAGTGGGTGGGTCCCAATTCAGTCTCTTCCTAGAGCCCTGAGGATTTTGATGTCAGATCTGTTGTCCGTATCCCCAGATGGGGAGGTTCTCTGGACCCAGAGGGCAGTGGCCATCTCCCCATTTTTCATTCACTTCACCCCAGCCCCTCTTTCCTTCAGGGCACCCTGACTGCTCAGGGGAAGCTGCTACAGCAGGACACATTCTATGTGATTGAGCTGGATGCAGGCATGCAGTCCCGGACCAAAGAGAGGCGCGTGTTCCTCTTCGAGCAGATTGTCATCTTCAGTGAACTGCTCAGGAAGGGATCCCTCACCCCTGGCTACATGTTCAAAAGGAGTATCAAGGTGAGGATCCCAATGGTGATATGAAGGGGCAAGGAAGAGCCCAGTTTTTGGGAGCTGCTTCCCTAAGACAAGGCACTGGAGTCGTGACATCCAGAACCATGAAGCTCTTTCAGCCTAATAACCTTCGGTCATGGAGGTTGAACGACAGTGATTATCTGTGAGCTGAAGTGACAGGCTGAGCCAGTCTCCAGCATGATCCTGCAGGTTCCCTGGGACTATGTCACTCACCCAGAGACAAAAACCTAAGTACTGTCCTGCTAGATCCAGGGCAAAATTTGGAAGCTTGTCCTGAAATAGAAACTTTGAGGAACAGTAATATGTTGCTGATTTTTAAAAAATCTCTTAAATATAAAAAGGATCAACTTGTTTTCTTCCAGATGAATTACTTGGTCCTGGAGGAGAATGTGGACAATGATCCCTGCAAGTTTGCACTCATGAACAGAGAGACTTCTGAGAGGGTCATTCTGCAAGCCGCCAACGCTGACATTCAGCAGGCCTGGGTGCAGGACATCAATCAAGTCTTAGAAACACAGCGAGACTTTTTGAATGGTGGGTGCTGGGCTTGGTTTCTTGCAGGGCCATGTCAGGGGACTCCACAACTTCTGAGCTTCCTTGGGTCTGGGTTCATGGTGAGTTATGAACCCAGATCACATTTTATGGAACTCCAACTTTGTAGTTTTCAGAAACACTTTTGAATTTTTCTGAATCTGAATACACAAGAACAGATAGGGTATGGAAAAGAAGCTCCATCTTTCTGATAGAAGAGATTTCGCTTATGGGACACAGGATATATGTCTTGTTGCCATCACTACCGCCTGGTACTAATTTGGGCAAAAGTCTGAGGTAGGCATATCCTCTATGTCTAAGAGGCCAGGGCCGGCTAGAAATGACATGTGTTTTTCCACTTTTCATAGCTTCTCTAGTGTTAACTAGAGATAAATGAGAGTTTGGCCAATCAGTTCAAATCCCTCCTCTGCTCCCAACAGTGTGAGAGCCTAAATAAGCCACGTTTGCTAGCCAGCCTTACCCCTTTTAAATGAGAATGATTGCTAACTTTAAATTTCTGTAATACCCTGAAACTTCCTAGAAGAAAATTGGTGGTTACACAGAGGGTGTAGCTCTCTGTGGCCCTTGCAGGAGCTCCCTCATGAGTGGTGTGAACTGGAGTGAAGTAGAGTTGCCACTTTGAATATATTTCTTTATTTTTTCCTCTGCTGGGGTTTTCTTCACACGGAGCTTGGCATGGGAAAGGGGTGTGCGATTTTAAACTAGTGGCTGATCTCTGCTGACTTGGTTAGCTCTGACGTCTAACCAAGCAGAAACAGAGCTTGTAGTTGAATGCAAGATGTAACTAGTAATGAAGTAAACCTGAAGACTCAGCAAGCACATATGCCTGGATAGACACACACACACACACACACACACACACACACACACACACACACAACCACCTTTGGGTATACCACCTCTTCCTGCCTGTCCTGAGATCTGTACTACATGGCTATATGTGCTCACATGAGTGCACACAAAGGTACACACATGTACACACGTACAGGCCCACCCTTGGGTGTGTCACATTTTCATGCCAGTACTAGGATCTGGACTCTCAAATGATCCAGATACAGCATGTTCTGGGTGTCTAGAATGGAACTGAATGCTGAAGGGAAAGATAAAAGGTGACGTACGAGTTGAGGACCTTGAGCAGGTCATGACATTTCTCTGGGCCTTGTGACTGGTTTTGTGAAAAAGAGAGTTCAGGTAGATATACTCTGCCCATGCTGGCATGCTCCATGATGAGCCAGTCTTCCTGGAAGCAGGAAACCTGGCATCCTCCCTACAATATCAGTTTCCCTATATTATAAGGGATTTAGCACAGTGTTTTAAAGACAAATAGAAGAAGATCATGTAACAGGATGCCATGACTTTTTAAGATAGAACATGAGACTTCAAAGCAATTTTGCACTTACAGAAAGTATTTTTGGGCCAGGCTCCTGGCCCTCAACTGTAAAAAAATTTGGTGAAAAACAACTAGACTAAGTGATCTCTAGGATTCTTTTCACTCTAAAATATCTAAAATTAAACACCAGCCCAGCCCTGAGGGATGGTCATGAAAGTTGTGTATGGCTTATGATTTCTGAATATATGACTTCAAATGAACACTTTTGTTGATAAAATAATTTTATGCAAAACTGTGTGCATATATAAAATATATCCATTTAAATTGCATTCTATTAATTAGGAGTTTCTGATAGATTCTAAGCAGAAATTAAGAATTTTAAAATTCATCAATTTGGGACAAAAGAAAAATAAGGTATAACAGTAAGTTGAAACAAGTTATTGACATAACAATAATGGCTCCTGTATATTGAATCCTTGCTCTGTGTCAGGCACTATGCTAAGCATTTTACATGGTTTTTCACATTTAATCCTCACGTCAACATGGAGAGGTAAGTACTCTTGTCCACTTTTTTTCAAGTGAGGAAAAGGAGACTCAGAATTTGTCCAAGGTCACAGAAACAGTGAGCAATAGAAACAGGACTTGAATCCACAGCTACAGGACTTCAAATTAAGGTTGTGAACCACAGAACTGCAGTATAGGTGCTAGTGTTAGAGCACTCATTTATTTAATTATGATCTCCCTAGCAACCAAAGTGAAGAAAGAAGCAGGATCAGACATGAGACACTGTATCAATCAGTCAAAAACAAACCCTGTAGGGATGCAGTTTTCTTGATTCTGAGAATTACGTTGTGCAAATGGAGGTTGGTGAAAGAATACAGGCTGTCCATTTAGCTTATTTAAGAAGGCATACTATTTTCAAATGTTTTAGCACAATTATTGTAAATAACCAGGTAATATCACAATTCCATATGATGGGAATTGATTCATAAAATCAGTTTGATAAGGCCTACTTTATAACTCTGGTATGTACTTAGAACTTGGAACTGTATTTATTTAGGCATAGTCAATGATTCAGACCTTTACTTGGTTCCAAGAGACCTTTCTCTTAATGAATCATGGAGATACAGTCAGCCCTTTGTATCCACAGGGAATTGGTTCCAAGACCTCCCGAGGATACCAGAGTCTGTGGATGCTCAAGTCCCTTACATAAAATGGCATAGTGTTTGCATATGACCTATGTACATCATCCTGTATACTTCAAATCATCTTTAGATTGTTTATAATACCTAATATAATGTATATGATGCGTAAATAATTGTTATACTATATTGTTTATGGAATGACAAGAAAAAAAAAAGTCTGTACATGTTCAGTACAGACTACAACCATCTTTTTTCCATCTTCTTCCCCATATATATATATATATATATATATATATATATATTTTTTTTTTTTTTTTTTTTTTTTTTTTTGAGACAGTCTCTCACTCCGTCACCCAGGCTGGAGTGCAGTGGCAAGATCTTGGTTCACTGCAAATCTCTACCTCCTGGGTTCAAGCGATTCTCGTGCCTCAGCCTCCTGAGAAGTTGGGATTACAGGCGTATGCCACCATGCCTGGCTAATTTTTGTATTTTTAGTAGAGACAAGGTTTCAAGTGATCCACCCGCCTTGGCCTCCCAAAGTGCTGGGATTACAGGCGTGCACCACTGCGCCTGGCCTTTCCCATATATTTTCAACCCGCAGTTGGTTGGATCCATGGTTGTGGAGCCCGCAGATACAGTGGGCTGACTGTGTTACCGAACTGGGTTATCATCTCCTAAATACTTAATGCCCACAAAACGCTCCTCAGTGAGAGAGGCAGTGCTCTGGTGGGCCCGTTATTACTTTGACATATACAAGAGACAAGGATGTGATGATGGACCAGGGCCAGGCTTCTACTTACAGAGATGTGTGCAGGTATCTCAGAGCCCATCTTTCCTTCTGAGACCTCAGATAGAAAGGAAGTGTGACCCTATGTTGAGTCCTGTTGAGGTATGTACCTATCACAGTAGCAACATCCTTCTAATTGAGAAGTTCTCTGGGCCCCAGCTGTTCACCCACTTAAATAGTTGTTACAGTGCAAACTGATAAAAATGACATAATCGGTCAACCCTTGAAGTCATTCTTAAAGAATTGGACCTGTATGGCATTTGCCTGGCTCTCCCTCTGTAGTTCTCAGACCTTACAACTTTGTTACCTTAAACTCAATAAAACAAAACTCCAGTCTTCCCCTTCACATCAGCTCATTCTCCTATCTTGTGAGTTCCACTGACTGCCATCCTCCAAGTCTCCAAACCTGAGCCATCCTCGATTCTTGCATTGCTTTCCCGCCTAGGCTGTCACTGTCTCATCTCTCCCAACCTCACCACAGCCACATCTATTCCACATCCCCTGATCCCGCTCTCCTAGACCTTCTGCCTCTGGCTTTTGCCATTCCATGGCTTCTGAATTAGACAAGAAGCCTTCTGTCTCCAGTCCCTCCTCCTAACCACTACAAGGTTACTGTTCCTCAAATGTGGCTCTCTGATGATAGAATCTGAATTTAAAGCTTTAAAGTTCATTCCATTCAGTTACTTTTCATGACCTTCAAAATTTGGTCCAGATTCACTGGCCTCACTTTCTAGACTTTTTATACCATGGCATGTCTCACCTCACAGACCTTTCTCGTTTCCTCTTCCTCCAGGGAGACCCATGGCCCTAGGCACTCTGACTACTTCCTGTTCCCCTCACCAGCACGTCACACTTGCTTCCTTCCTCCAGCCTAAGTGCCAGAGTCTGGCCACAGTTCTCTTCTGAAGCTCTTTGTCACCACCACCACCACACGTATTACAGAGCCTCCTCTCTCTTTGCACAACCCTTGGCACCTCACATATGGCACCATTTTGTTTTTTGTATTTTCATTATTTAGGTAGATGTCTTAGTTCTCACATTGCCTTAAAATCAAGGGTAGTGTTTTTCTCACTTATCCACACGATGCCTAACACAAAGCCTTGGGCATAAGAGGTCTCCAAATCCTTGTGGGATTCCCAACGCTTAGAGTAACCACCTGCTCTTATCCCACAGCACTGCAATCGCCCATTGAGTATCAGCGGAAAGAAAGGAGCACAGCCGTGATGAGGTCTCAACCTGCCAGGCTTCCCCAAGCCAGCCCCAGGCCCTACTCCTCTGTTCCTGTGGGCTCAGAGAAGCCCCCAAAGGGCTCCAGCTATAACCCACCTCTGCCTCCCCTGAAGATATCTACCTCCAATGGCAGTCCAGGGTTTGAATACCACCAGTCTGGGGACAGGTTCGAAGCCAGCAAGGTAAGTGACAACTCATTACTCCCACCCTTGTCACTATGAGGGCACAGCCTCAGGGGTTACTTTAGGAAGAGATAGAGTCTCGGTCTGTCACCCAGTCTGGAGTGCAGTGGCGTGATCTCAGCTCACTGCAACCTCTGCCTCCCAGGTTCAAGCGAATTCTCCTGTCTCCGCCTCCTGAGTAGCTGGGACTACAGGTGCCCCACCACACCCAGCTAATTTTTGTATTTTTAGTACAGATGGGGTTTCACCATGTTGGCCAGGCTGGTCTCAAATTCCTGGCCTCAAGCGATATGGCCGCTTCAGCCTCCCACAGTGCTGGGATTACAGGCGTGAACCACTGCGCCCAGCCAGGAAGTGGCATCTTTGAATGCTTGCCGATTATTTTAGCAGGAACAGCCCACTAAGTACAGTCTAGTCTCAATTTTGTTTTTCTTTCCCCATAAATTGGGTGAGTTATACCAGTTTCCTCTAGCAATCATAAAAATGGATGATTTTTGCTAAATAGAATAGTTGCGGTGTGGATCATCTTCATCTAAAAGTCACTGCTATAGTGTTTGACATCTTAAAAAGAGATCACGCTTTCTAATGATGATCTGCCTTGAGCACCTACTGAAAGAAGTTCACAGTTCTTCACCATCCATTGGCTGATGTGGAAGGGAAGTCGATCATCAGTGTGAGAATGGGAGAAGTCTAACTTGGATTGAATGTTTGTCAGAGATAATCCACAATTCAAACATCACCATGAGGCAAGTCAAAGACTCAAGCATAGATTTAGTCTACACAGCTATTTCGCCCCACAAGGTAGGTAGAACAGGAGAGAAATGGGAAAAGTGCTAGATTAGGAATCAGGCAAACCCGGTTTCTATTCCCAATTCTGCAACTCACTTGCTTTAGAACATTAGCAAGTTAGTTAACCTCATTAGGCCTCAGTTTTCTCTAGAACTCAGTGGCTCTATGAATAGGAACACTTACATTTTTTATCTACGTGTTCCAATTTTATAGTTTTATTTCTCCCCAAAATTATTAGTTTATATTGGTTATGTTAAAAAATAATTAGTGTCCAAGTTCAATCCTGTATTAGAGTAACTAGACCAATTTGTTCCATCATATCACCTGGAAATGATTTTCTACCTTAAAAAACAATCCTGCCTTTGGGAGTAAGTTGAAGTCACTTTGGCATTTTGTCAAACATATCGGGCCAGATGCGCTGGCTCACGCCTGTAATCCCAGCGCTTTGGGAGGCCAAGGCAGGGGGATGGCTTGAACTTGAGAGCTCAAGACCAGCCTGGGCAACATAGCAAGAACTCATCTCTAATAAAACTTTAAAAAAAAAATTAGCCAGGCGTGGTAGCATGCACCTGTTGTCCCAGTGACTAAGGCAGGAGAATCACTTGAGCCTGGGAAGTCGAGGCTACAGTGAGCTATGACTCTGCCACTGCACTCTAGCCTAGGTGACATAGCAAGACCCTGTCTCAAAAACAGCCAAACAAAAAAAGAGTATATATTGAAGAATTTGTATGTATATCCTGTATGTATATACATACAGAATATGTATGTGTGTATATATAGAATATATATGTATGTTCTGAAGACTTTCTGACTCTTACCATGCTCTATGAGGCAGCCAGACCTCCTTGGAAAGTTACAAGTCTGTCTAGCTGCAGCTGCCCTGATACAGACTCACATGAAAAGGTCATGGGCAGCATCTCTTGTATTAATGAGTAGGGGAGGGTACCTGGTGCCTGCAGGAAGTTGGGTAAGGGTAGGTCATGGCCTTGCCTTTGAACTGGGCAGAGATAAGAGGGTCAGAATATAGAGTAAAGCCAATGCATTTTCAAAAAGAGAAAAATTTAATATCAAACAATCCATGTTCTTTTCATTGAAGAATTGTGACCCCTGACATGACCCTTATGCTGACCTCACTCTGCCCAGGTGCTTACATATCCCTATGCCAGTGCCAGGTTCTTCCTTTCACTTGTAAGAGAATGCTGGCAGGAAGGTTGTATGCTAGGAAGGGGCTTCCAGGTCAAAGGTGTGTTTGTACCTTTGTGTGGGCTGGAGCCTATTCACCCTGGATGATAATATTGTTGAAACATTGCTATTAAAAAACATACTTTCAGAGCACCTTATTAATATTATGTCATTACTCAAGAGCGAATGCTGCCCGCTGCCTACCCTGCTAGTGGGAGATTTGGCCTTGAACCATTGGGTAGGGTGCCGAGCAAGCCCACGTGAACTAGCGTCCTTGTGTTTGTGCCCCTCTTACCCTTATCTCCCAGCAGAACGACCTGGGAGGCTGCAATGGGACCTCGTCCATGGCCGTGATCAAAGATTACTACGCACTGAAGGAGAATGAAATCTGTGTGAGCCAAGGTGAGGTGGTCCAGGTCCTCGCCGTCAACCAGCAGAACATGTGTCTGGTGTACCAGCCTGCCAGCGACCATTCCCCCGCCGCCGAGGGCTGGGTCCCAGGCAGCATCCTGGCGCCCCTCACCAAAGCCACAGCAGCAGAAAGTAGTGACGGGAGCATCAAGTAAGTGCCTCGTTGGCTTCCCCGGGAGAGGAGTTTGAGGATTAAAAATATTCAGAAACAAACAAAAGAACACAAAAATGCAAACACACGGTAGGGAATTACTGCTGCTTATTCTCAACAGTGCCACAGAACCAGTGTTTGAGTGCTGGTACCATACACAGCATGGGGCATCCAGGCTGGAGTGGTCCAGTTTTTTTTGTTGGTGGTGGCAGTGTTTTTTCTTTCCTTTTGTTTTGTAATTTTCTGTTCATTTTTTCTCTCTTTTTTCCCCCCACTCATTAAGAAAAGAACCCTACTGAAACCCTAGGTGACAAAAGGTGTGCTTTCTGTTGCCACATTTGACCCACCACAGGACTCACTGGACTGGACTTCTATTTATATTGTATTAAGTAACTGATATATATATATATATTTTTTTTGATTGACACCAAAAAATTACCTTGGCACAAATGCCAAACCTGTGAAGGTCAGAGGCCCGCTGCTTCTCCCAGGAGGGAGGGAACTTTTTGGTTGTCTGTGGTAATTCCTCTGTACAGATTGTAACTTTTTAAAAATTCCCTTCAACCCCGTCACTTGAATATGTGTTCATAGTAATTTGTAAGATACTTCTTTTCCTTATTTTGGTTGCAAAGACCCTTCCGAACACATTCCTGTATAAAGTATTTTGCACTATTTAAAGAAACCCATACGGATGAAGTCAGGTTGTGCAATATGATGGCGTCACAATGCTCATCGTTGTACTTGTCATGTAATTAATCAGTTTAAATGTACTATTTTAAATATGTAAAATAAATTTTCACCATGAGCATGTTTTAATGAAGTTAAAAACTAGTTGACCCTTTTTCCCCCCATTTCACTCTTCTTGGACTTTCCAATGTGCAAACAATTCTTCTTTTCCTTTTCTTGTTTTTTTCCTTTTCTATATTTTAGGTTTTGGGTGAATGCATTGGCATTTTTTTTTCCTACACAAAAAGTACTTTTGTTGCTAAAGTTCTGACCCTGGCCTTCCCTCCTAAACAGCCCCTGTTGATTTTCCCTAACCTCTGAGATGAGGGAAGGTACAGATTCGATGCTGTCCGACTGGTTCCCTGCAACTGGGCAGCCCTGAAGTGCTGATGTCAATGAATGACCAGAGTAGAAGGCAGTGTTTGGCTGGCATTCCCCGCTGCTTTCCATGCTGCATAGTGATCCATGGAAGACCATGGTACAGGGGGCTCCCACGAGCTATCTGAGCAGTGGCACCAGCAGAACTGCACTGCTTTGGCCCTCTCTCTAGGACAGGGGATGGCAGCTACTGACATCCCCCGGCCTCACTAGGTAACCACAGGCCCAACCAAAAATCCACAGTGGCCCCTAAGGCACAATAGCCCCCATGCATTTTATCCTAAGTACACTTGTTTTGGGTGCCTTTTAGGAAGCCTTGGGATAAAGGCCCTTGAAGCACTGAAGTTTTTAATTAATCAGGGGACTTGCAGAGCTAACTCTTAATGATTTATCCTCTAAATATCCAGGTACTAAACACTTCTTCCTCCCTACCTTTGGTTCTGTTGGCCACTTATCCATACATTCCATGGGAGGGAAGGTAAAAGGATGTCAGACCGAGCAAAAGAGAGCAGATTGAAATACATATGGGTCATTTTGATTTCTTGTCAGTCGCTCTTGCACAAGGGTTGGGGGTGTGTGTGGAGGGGAGCAGTGGACTGAAAGAGGTTGTCAGTATTTACCAGTGGAGGACACTCAGCACACCCTCCCCAAGGCTTGCCATAACCACAGGGGTCAGAATTCGTTGTGATGCCTACAGGACAAACGTCACTGAAACCCTGTGTCCACATCAGTCCCCGGGCTTGCAACCAAGAGATGGAAGCTCCCCAAACCATGATGACGAGTTCTTCTGGGAAGAAGCATATGAAACCAAGCCTGTCCTGCCATTTATACTACTCTGAGTCTTCCTTCCAAACATGAAATGTTATTGCTCATATTTCTAGTTTTTCACCAAGCATTTTAAATAACCCAGAGTTTAATAAATGTAGAAACACGCCCCTACATGGACACGCACGTACACAATGTGCTGCCTGCCCTGGGAGTCCTTTCAGCAGGGATCTCCCTGACTCGAGTTGTTCTCAGAAGGAGCCAGGGACATGGATTTTGGAGTAAAGTTATCAAAGTCTGAAGTTAACAGGCTGATGCCATCTAAGATTGCTTGGCTGGTTCTTACTCAGATTCAACAGTTGGAGCGAGCTGCTGGTATGCAGGGGACAGTAGAGAGCCTGACTAGTTAGGAGATACAGGAGAAGGTCTGGGTTTTTTAAGGAGCCCACTTTCCCACAAGATTCAAGGATATTACTACAATTGCTTTTTCCTGCTCAGAAGGTCGAACCTGTGTGCTAGGGGATAAATATTTTTGGAGCACCTTCCTCAACGTACCCTTAAAATCCTGATGTATGTGGAGCATTTTGGAGGAGATGCTCTGTATTTTGCAGCAGCTTCCTTCTTCCTAAATCTCCTCTGCCTCTCTCCCATAATGGAGGCTCATCTCATGGAACCCTGTCTGCATAGGCCCACCTTTGACAGGGAGATACTGAAGGGAAGCCACGTCTCACTTATTCCAGACAACAATTAGAACTTCTTTCAAGCTCTGTGACCTCACCTGAAACTGATGATGCCTGCTCAGGGTCACTGACACTGTTTGTGACTTGGCTTTTGGTATCTCTGTCTTTGAGATCTGATATTTACAGAATATAAGGGCTCTACTCTGAGCTTGTCTTCAGAGGTCTGTGAAGAAGTTGCTCCCAGGACCCTTTGTGGGAAGAAAGAAGTTAGGATGAAAGGCCTATTGAAAAGCCATTGCTGCTCTCACCTCCCTGGGAGTACACATTAGGTCTTATCCTAACAGGGAAGCTCTAGGACCTCTAGAGGCTGACAAAGCCATGTATTCACAAACACTGAGTGATATGGAGAATAGAGACCGAGAAACTCTTTGCCCTAAAATATCCAGATAAATGAGCGATGCTCCACTGTTTATTAAGCAAATGCCTGCCCCAGAAAATCCTGTCTGATCAACATTATTTGGGAGTGGCCCTGCCCAAATACAAATCATGAGGTAGAACTCTCAACATCATCCTTTTGGGTCTTTCTGTCTGGTCCTGGGAAAGTGTCAGTAGCATATACTTCCCTTGTCTTTCCTATTCTACTCCTCACCCCCTTTCTCACCCATCCACCATGCCCTTCACAAGAGGAATTCCTCGGTCCTGTGAGGCATCACGGGTATGGTATACAAACTCCCTTGTTAGAGTTTAGTCACCTAGGATTCATATTTTCTTCAAATGCTGCAGTCAACCTTGCACATCTACCAGGGGAGGTCAGAGTTCATCCTCGCTCACTTCCAGTTGGAGGTGAGGTCAGCTGCCAGCCCCCATTGGAGCTGGTGTGCAGGTTTGGGGCCTCTGAAGCCCGGGCTTGATGGAGCACCTCACCTGCTGACTCACCCAACGGTGGTGAGCCCGCCCACCACCTCACTGTCCCTGACCTGCCATTTTGATTGGTGCATTTTTTGGTACAACAGGAAGTCATGTTCATGGCATACTCTACGCATGAGAAAGCGGGCGGAAGTGGAGAACACGGGTAAAAATGAAGCCACAGGGTCTCGTAAACCCAAGGATATTCTGGGCAACAAAGTCTCTGTTAAAGTGAGTAAGGTATTCCGGAGCTGCGTCCCCACCTGTCATCCACTCCCACCCTGCAGCATTCTCACAAGCCAATTGGGTGGATGGGTTATTTTTTTTTTTTTTCCAGTATGGGGACCAGAGGGGAAGTAGTTTAGCAGGATTTTGCATGCAAGATCAATTTATTTTTTATCTTTTATTTCTCCTGGCAACTTCAATTCAAGTAAGTACCTTTTTTTTTTCCTTTATACCTTTCTCTTTATACTGTGCAGATGTTTTACAGCAAAATTATCTGCAGCACTATTCTCTTAAAAATGCGAGATGCTTGATTCATATTAAATTTCTCAAAGCTGCCATTCGATACCCTAGGTTTGAGAATACACACAGGTTTAAGCAATTAGGGATGCCTTCCAAACCCCCAGCCCTGTGAAGGCTGAGGTTTGGAATTTAAGGGCCACTGTGTCCTTAGTAAAGTTTCATTTCTTTTCCCCAGAGTTCAGACAACATCAACTTCAGGCCATTTTACTTGCCTTTCCCTATGCATGGACACAGTAGGGGGACACATTGGTGAAGTTCAAATTATTTCTTTATAATAATCCATCTACTGCTTTGAACTCATGAATTATAAGCCTGGCAGACTCTTATTTACCCCTGTCTTGAAACAATTTCATCTGCTTTCTTTAAATTGAACCCTCTGGAAAGATCTGCCTCTGGACAATGGAAGCTAGACACTGATTATTATAGCACTAATTGTGCCTTAATGTGTGAACATCTACCTGGAACTTTGTTTCCCTTCCTTAGCAAAGTAAGAACAACTAAAACCCAGTCTAACTTCCTTCTTGGGGAAAAGAAATCGTATGCTCTCCTTCACTCTCATCTGGGAAGTCCAGCCTCACAGAAGACAACAGTTTAAATTCGACAACACTCATGCTTCATTTTGTTTCCATTGCTGTTTCCCATGAGATAAGCAGTTGTACACAACCCCAGCCTCCTCTCCCTGAAAAGAGCATGCTGCTGCCCCTGGTGATTCTCACTCCCACTTTAAAAATACCTGGTTTTTTCTGTGCCCGAGATCCTATCGCCCATGCTTCTCTGAAGTTCTCCTCTCTCTCTAGCAAAAGCTACTTGTGTTCTAACTGTGTTCTCTTTCTTCCCCCTTCCTCATGCTGCCAATCAAGGAGACGAACAGTTCCGAGGAATCAGAGTGTGATGATCTTGACCCTAATACTAGCATGGAGGTAGAAGCAGCTATTGTTGTCCTATTTCCTACAATGATTGCCTTTTTTGATGTGTTCTGTGACAGTGACCTTGCTAAAATGATCAGCCATTCAGAGATAAATTGTGATGTTGGGGCATCTCTGGGTATCCCATCCCAGCTAAAAAAGAAACAAACAAAAACATAATTCAGTTCAGCGTGGGTAGAAAACTCTACCTAGATTTTTAAAAAACAAAAACAAAAACTTGTTCTCTTGACTGCTAAGTATTTTCTCCTTTGGCAGGTTTGACTTTATGTAGAAAATATCCAATTTCATTATTTGAAACTTAGAACACATTTTTTCATGGAAAACAGTACTATAAAGAGTGGATGAGTCCCCGCTAAATGACAAGGACTCATTTTGGGTTTAGTTTCTCCCTCTTTTGTTTCCCCCTTCTCCGCTTCTTCTTTTTCTTTAGCCCTTTATCCTCTCCATCTTGCTCTTCTACTGGGTTCTATTCCCCGCTCAATGTTCCAGAAAAATAATGGGTGAAGTATGGCACCTGGTTGCTATGTAGAGCTGACTGATAGCAAGTGAGGTATAATTGTAGCAACTTCAGAGCACACTTCAGCCCAGTGCTGGGCCCGTGAGCAGTGGCTCTGCCCACCGTGTGAAGGAAAAGCCCTGGGGAAGACCTGTCTCCTGGAGCCACGGCAGAGGCCTCTCCAGAGATGGTGAGATGGAAACCCTGCCCAGGGGACGTTTCTGGCACTCCAGGCTTACAGGGATGTGGAAGTGGAACCAACGCCTGTATCAACAAGAACATCCATTCCACTTGCAACTCCCAGTCTGTTGGGTTATAGAAACATGGCTCTTATGTGGCTTGCCACTGAGTGACAACCATGATAAATTTACAAACCCTGGACAATGAGGGCAAACATGGAGCTGACTTTCCTTGCCATTTTATCATTCAGAGTAAATTGTAATATTTTTCTCCAAATCTGTGCCTCCATCTCCAGTAATGGGTATAAGTTTAGAGATTTCTAAGTACAAAATAGACAACATTTAAAAAAAAAAATTTGTATAGTCCCAAACATTTCACTTAATTAGATGGACTTTTATTCTTATTCTAATTTAACCTAATCCCAAAGAAGTCCAGCACCATGTTGTTTCAGCCACCACAAAACCCAAGAGAGACCATGAGGCCTAAGAGCCAGTAAGTCAGCTGCAGAAGGAGTCAACTGAGTTGAATCAGGCCCAAGGCAAGCGGCTGACAGTGGGAGTTCTGCCAGGATAGAGTAGTCCCCCATGGATGTGGGTATTGCCACAGAGCTAAATCTGGTAGGTGTGGCTCAATACATACCCCGTTGTGGGAGAAAGTGGAGATGGCATTTGTAGCCTAAATGTATCTTACAGAACAAGGAAGCCAGGGGAAATTTCAGGCTCTGTTTTCCTTGCATTTCATAGGATAGACACCAGCTCTCCTGGAGTTCACACCTGTCAGCTTGTAGATACTGGATGGCACCTGTATCCCCAGACCTAAGTGTTGCCAGCATGTATTGTAGATGTCAGTTGCAAGTGGAGGAAGGCCAGACAGAGGCAGGGGAAAAGCCAGGTATCTGTGTTCCAGGAAAGAATTTAGGACCTTGTCCAGTTCTTGTGGACTGGGAGAAAAGAGTGGTGTTTCCACTCTGTAGGAAGAAATGGGCATAGAGGGATGTGGGACCAGGGGAGCAGCACACATTAAGAAAATTAACTGAGGTCATCGAATGTCCCATTCTGCACTTAGATAAAAAGCATGTGTGTGCATATACACATCTTAACTCTGCTTTGCTAATTGAACACATTTTAAAGGTTCTTATTCATCTAAGGCTTTTAGTCCTTTGCATGGGCTGAGTGAGATGGGTCCTCAGGAGGTGCTACAGAGTGCATGAGCAAAGACATTAGAATATTCATGCTGAACAGAGGAAAACCAAAAATTGTGTTGATGCATGTCTGAAAAGTTTTCAAATACAGTAGTTGAGGCACAAAGTTTCCTTTAGGCACAAACTTTCAAGTGACTGGAACCTCAAGGAGGCATGTTGTTGGAAGCTGCAATATCCCCAGTATGTGTGTATGTAGCCTTTATATATTCCATATACATCCTTCTAAATTTCAGTGATTCTTTTTTTTTTTTTTTTTTTTTTTGATGTGGGGTCTCTGTCACCCAGCCTGGAGTGCAGTGGTATGACCTTGGCTCACTGCAACCTCCACTTCCCTGGCTCAAGGGATCTTCCCACCTCAGCCCCCTGAGTACCTGGGACCACAGGTGCACGCCACCACGCCTGGCTAATTTTTGTATTTTTGGTAGAGACAGGGCTTCACCACGTTGCCCAGGCTTGTGTTGAACTCCTGACCTCAAGTGATCCGCCTGCCTTGGCCTCCCAAAGTGCTGGGATTACAGGCGTGAGCCAATGCACCTGGCCTAAACTTCAGTCATTCTCTGAATGTGTTGCCAGCTTCAAATTAACTTTGAGCACATGAGCGAGTCCAGAGAGAAAGCAGGCATCTTGGCACTGCTAGTTTGGTATTTTCAGAAATAAGATATAGAAAGTCAACCTGTTCAACCTGAGTTGAGAATTTTATCAAGGCATATGTAAGTAGAACCTGATTGCAGTGTACACTGCAGAAGAAAATGAGGAGCAGTGCATACTGAAGAAAGAGGCTACCTTAAAGATCCAAATTGAAATATAGGTGGGCAGGCCACCTCTTGAAGGCCTCTCACTATTAAAGTGGCCATTTGGGGCATCACTCCCAGACCCAACCTGGCCCCCAACCTCACCCTTGTCTTCTGAGCTTGATGCTGTAATGGGTGTTGTCTCTCTGGGAGTGTGTCTGTTACTCTTAGTGAGCTGAACCCTGTACTGAGGGTGCCTCTGTTCCTGGAACCCCAGCTGACATAATGGGAGCATGCACCCTGTGTGTTCACTTCATGCTAGATCTCCAGATGTTAAATCCCAGCCTGCTGACTGATTCCCTTTAACCTGAGGCCAGCCTGTTGATCCTAGACCTAGCAGTGCATAGGCTCTCATCTCCTGCCTGCATGGGAATGATGTCACCAAAACATTTTTCTCAGTGAGTGGACCGAACGGTTCCTTTAAGGGCAGTTTCCTGGGGTCTTTACTTAAACACTGGCTGCTTGCTACCTTCAGGCTGGCATTTGTCCCACCATGGTGTTTTGGGGAGATATACAGGCACATCCTTGAAAGCTAATTAAGAGGAAAATGAAGCACCTTGAATCCTAGGAATCAGATTTACAAAGCTTTCCAAGAACACCCAATTAGGTAAAGGGAGGTAATTCTGCTCTAATGTTTACATCCTTTTCCTTCCCCTACTTGTGAATGTTTTCAAGTACAACCCCCACTCCCAGCAGTACACGCCACACAGCGCCACCGCAAGATTGGCTCTAGGTCTGTGCCATCCTCTCGTGGCCAAGTCTCCTGCAGCCAAGTCTCCTGCTGATCTGTGACCATACCTCATGGAGAACTGTTCTAAAGATGACGAGTATCATCCATAGTTCAGCTTACTTATTTACCTTGCACTGATTAAACTTTGGGGTGGGGGTGAAAGGGGGGCATCACACATGAAAGAGATGTTTCCACATGGAAGAAGAGTCAAACCAAGCTGAAAACCAAACACAAGGATGCCTTAGGAACAGGTTAATAGTAACTCATTTTTTTCCAGTAAGGTTAGACTGCCGAGTGCCTTTTGCAGGGCTGAGAACCACATGCCCAACCATCACCTTTTTCAGTCCTGTCTCTGCCCCAGTGTCTGCACTGACACCCCAGGCTGGAGCCAGGCTCGCATGTTCAGGGTCAGCATCTGGCCTATACTACATTTTTCTTAGGACCCAGGCGAGGCAGGTTTCCGCCTCTGAAAAGTTGTCTGAGAACTGTGTCAATGCTCGCTTGTGTTTTTGTACCTGCCCCCAAGCCCCAGCATTGCCACCTGCCTACATCACAGGATGGGGTTGAAAGTCCTGAACTAGCCTCCCTGACTAGGGCCTTCAAGGATAAGGATTCTCAGCCCAGGTTTTACACCAAACTCAAGTAATTACATGCGTTTCAACTAAAACAAAACAAAACCCAATACCTCTTGTAGCAGAGAAAGTCAGTTCATCAGAGTAAGAGGTTGTCATCATTCCAAAAAGACTGCCTCTGCCCCAGCCATTCAACGCGCCACTGACCTCATCCACAACACAGACTAAGTGCAAACGTTATCCTCAGTCATATACCAGCCACCAGATATTTAGCTTAGGGGTTAAAAACAGTGTTGGGATCTTCTGGGAGAGGGCTCTGAAAGATGAGAGAGAGAAAGCACTTGGGAAGGTGAAGCTGATTTTGGAGGAAATTTCCCATTGGAGTAAGAATCACACTTTCAGAAGCAACAGAACCTTGGAAACATTTAGTTAACCTCTTCATTTATTTTTTATTTTTATTTTTTGTAGTAAAATATACATAAAATTTTACCATTTTAACCATTTTTGAATGTGCGATTCAATGGCATTAAGTCCCTTCACAATGTTGTACCACCATCACCACTCTCCACTGCCAGAATGTTTTCATCATCGCCAACAGAAATTCTTTAGTGGACTCACTAAACTCCCTATTCCTCCCCATCCCTGCAGCCCCTTCACCTTTAACAGAGCCACAGGAACTTGTCCTTTTCTGTTTGAAAACTGGAAGGTGCTCTAGTTTCTGAGGCAGCTTCTGGTTTTTCTGGTTGCTATTCCCCCACCTACACCATCTTGCGGCAACTTGATGTCCCATCTCCAGGTTGGTTTTAATCTAAAACACAGATCCTGGCAGACGAGAAGACGTAACTCCTAGTGCCAATTTTTGTGTATAAGTGTGTTATTCCGTTTTCCAGCTCAATAAAAAGGAATATCATTTCTGCCCATCTTGACTTTCCAAGGCTGAAGTGTAATTTAAACAAAAACCACAAAGGCAGTATCACATGGAAAACTGGAACAGGAGTCAAAAACCTGGATTCTAGTTTGGATACCGCCAGCTATGTGACTGCGGACCAGTTAGCCTTTCTGAGCCCCAAGTTCCTCTGGAAAGTTGCACAGCTCCAAGTGTACAGGTGTTTATACAGTGATGTGTAACCCTTTGAGCACCATGGAAATCTAAGGTGTGCTAACAAAGGACTTTGCTCTCCAGCACTTCCGACTTTGAAAACATTGAGATCCCGGCAGAAGAGGACGTGGAAGATTCTGTGCCTTGGCCAGAAATTCACTTTTCAGGGGGTGTGGCGCGAATGGCCTGGGCAGATTTCCTCCTGAGACTCAACTGGAGTGTCCACTCCTGGCTCTGGGAAGTCTGAGCGGCCAGAGCTGGCCCTTTTTTCCTCCCCTGAACCCACAATTCCCTGGCCTACCTTTCATGTCCTCAGATCTGAAGAGCCAGCCTGCTCCCCGCACCTCCTTCCCCCCAACTACCACAGCAGCTACTCTGGCCTCCTTATCCTAGAGCTTCAAAATAACCCGGCCAGACAGATTGAAGGAAACTTTTACACCCCCAGCCAGGTGGCCGACCTCCTGGCATCCCCAGTGTGTCCGCTGACGCCTGCTTCTGCATTTTATAAAAAGAATTTTTTCATGAAAAGAACCCTTTGGATGAAAAGAAAGTGAAGCATTGCATTCCTGTCATTTTATTTTTACAAAATATTTTCTTTGTAATGTATCTGAAGGGTGTGGCTTGAAGACTTCCTGCCTGGCTTTGTTCTGACTCTCCATGCAGACTGATTTATATTCCGCCATCAAGAGATGGGAGCTGAGCTTAGTGGCTGCTTCCCTCTCCTGGGAGAATTATGAGAAGATCGTCCACAGCAGATTCACATCTATTAGGCTTTTTGTTCCTTGCAACTGCCCTGTGAAGTAAGCAGGGTGGAGTTTCTCACCCTCCTGGGGGAAACAGGTTCAGGGAGGTCAAGGTCGTGCAGCTAATAAAAAGAGCAGGTCTTGATGGTGGTGCTTTGAGAGACCAAACTTAGCATGTGCTATAGAGGACATCTACTCTCTATGGCTTAAGTACTTTCTTAACAAGGGTCAGGCGCAGGCCCTCTTTTGTTGCACATCTGTTTTAGGAGGAGAATTTCTTCAATAACTTTTCAAATCTCTTGACTATCGGGATAATTACTTGGCCTCGCCCACGCCCTTTCTCAATGACTCAAGAGCCCAGCCAGAGCAACCAAGAAAGGAAGTTCAATTACATGAGTTGGAAATGTCTGAACTGGTTTCTCAGACCAACACAGTCACTCAGCATGCCCTGTCATGCATGTTCCATGGCACCCTCACCCTAGACTGGGGGCCCAGCCCGTTTCATTTATGTTGTACACTAATGAGATTACAAGGTACCATTGACCCAGAAGTTCCTCTAAGAACCTGCTATTGAAGAAGCAAAGACCATCACCCCCCAAGCCCACCCCCATGCTGTCAAAGTTCACTCAATGTGAGTTCCTAGTCAGTTCAATTTCACACAATTTGATTAACACAAGGCATTGCAATGATTATTATGGAGGGCTAAAGAACAATGTAAGATTGATTCCCATGCTTAAGAAGCATAAGGAGGCAGGTATAATTAAATGTCCATATTACATAGCAAACCTTAAAACCTGCTCTAACAGTCGTGGTGGGGGACTGATTAATCCTGCCTGGAGCCATTTATTCATTCTGTGGATATTTATGCACCCACTCAGGCACTGGGCTCACAATAATAGTAGCTACTACTTAGCAGACTTTTCTGTGTAACTGGCTCTGTGTTGAGCTCCCAACAACATCATCACATAGGTACTATTTGCGTTATTCCCACTTTATAGATGAGAAAACTGGAGCGCGGTGAGGTTAAGTGACTTTCCCAAGGCTGTGTATTCTTAGGTAGCCTGTCTCCCAGGGAGCCTATGAGTGTGGTCACTGATTCACTGGGAGGCTGTGTGGGTTGGATAAACTAATAGGATGTGGGCAGTCTTAGAGAAGGCAGAGGGTGAGGAGAGAGCATGAACAAAAGCCCTGAGGTGGGGAGTACCTAGCACATGCCGAGCAGGTATATGGTCTTGGTACCTGGGGTTAGTTATGTAGGAAGAGCTGTAGGAAATAAAGCCTGGCAGATGGGTTGAGACCAGACAGACAGCAAAGGCGTAGAAGGACCTGCTAGGAAGCCAGGACTTGATCCATGGACTGCAAGGAACAGTAGTAGGTTTTAAGTAGTCCATATGATTCATCCTGTGCTTTGGGAGGGTAACCAGCACCTATGCAAATGCTGGTGGGATTTTTTTTTTTTTTTTTTTCAAGACAGAGTCTTGCTTTGTCACCCGGGCTGGAGTGCAGTGGCATGATCTCGGCTCACTGCAGCCTCAAGTGACCCTCCCACCCGCAGCCTCCTGAGTACCTGAGACTACAGGCATGCGCCACCATGGCCAGCTAATTTTTAAATTTTTTTTAGAGGTGGGTTCTCCCTGTGTTGTCCAGGCTGGTCTCGAACTCCTGGCCTCCCGTGATACTCCTGCCTTAGCCTCCCAAAGTGCTGGGATTATAGGCATGAGCCATGGCACCAGGTCCTCAGAACAAATGTTAATCTGTTACATAGCTCCAAAGACTCTGAGAAGTTTAGGGGATTGGGGCATAATCAGGGCCAAATCATTAAGGGAGGAGACTCCAAAACACTCAGACATAAAGACATTGTCCAAAGTCAAGGTCATGGCTGTAGGTTGGAAATGTGATTTATAAAGAAGAAGCTGTAACTCCACCGCTGCGTCCTCCTTGGCCCCCGACCTCCAGTCCCTTCCTAACTGACTCCTAGGCTGCCAAGAGCACCTGGAGACCAGTGCATACACAGCAATGCACCCCCATTTTGGTTCTTTGCAACCAACTATCCTGTGAGATGGGTGATAGATGCTTTCATTATTTTACCGTATTTTCATCCTTTTTATTTTGAGGGCACACTAAATGTTCTCTAACCAAAATATTGAGGGGTAACGGGGAGATATTTGGACTAGAAATATTCATAAATCAATGTACTTGACACATGGACACATATCAAGACCTGTACCCCAAAATTAATGATTATACTTTTTTTGGAAAAACATATGGAACTTTTTTACAAAAATTGATCATGCGTGCTACTTATAAAGCAAACCTCAGCAAAAACCAAGGAATCAATATCATACAGACCAAGTTCTCCAGGCACAATGCAATTAAGTTAGAAATAAGCAACAAAAGGATATTTTAAAAAATCTCCCGTGTTGCCGGGCGCGGTGGCTCAAGCCTGTAATCCCAGCACTTTGGGAGGCCGAGACGGGCGGATCACGAGGTCAGGAGATCGAGACCATCCTGGCTAACACGGTGAAACCCCGTCTCTACTAAAAAATACAAAAAACTAGCCGGGCGCGGTGGCGGGCGCCTGTAGTCCCAACTACTCGGGAGGCTGAGGCAGGAGAATGGCGTGAACCCGGGAGGCGGAGCTTGCAGTGAGCTGAGATCCGGCTAGGAATTTTTTGAGCCTAGGAATTTTTTGAGACTCCGTCTCAAAAAAAAAAAAAAAAAATCTCCCGTGTTTGGAAATGTAAAAACATACTCATTACAACTGGGTAAAGGAAAAAATCATAGTTGAAGAAAAACACTTAGAACTGAATGATAATGAAAATACTTGAGGAGTAAGGAACGAGTTGAAAGAGACAAGTCTATCGCTGTTTGAGATTATGTTGCATTTACATTTTTTTTTTAATTACAGCTTGTCTTATGCTCATTTAGAAAAGAACAGAGGAGGCCGTGTGTGGTGGCTCACACCTGTAATCCCAGCGCATTGGGAGGCCACAGGTGGGAGGATTGCTTGAGGTCCAGAGTTCAAGACCAGCTGGGCAACATGGCAAGACCCCATCTCTACAAAGAATAGAAAAAAATTTGTTAGGTGTGGCTGTGTGCACCTGTAGTCCCAGCTCCTCAGGGAGTCTGAGGCAGGGGGATCACTTGAGCCTAGGAATTTGCAACTGCAGTGAATGGTAATCATGCATGAGCAACAGCGTGAGACCCTTTCAAAAATAAATAAATAAATAAATAAATACATAAATAATAAGCAGAGGTAGGAATATTTTCTAAAAATTTAGAAATTCGAGTCCAAAAAAAGAGAAAGAAATTCGAGTCCAGTTTGGCCAGATTGAAAACACAAAGGGTAAAACCTTCGAACCATAATATTGTACCTAAATTCTTAAAATTGTTTTTCTTATATCTTTATTTTATTGCCAGATCTCATCATCTAAAATTCCTTTCCTGCCTACTCTGAATACAGGTTCACATGAAGCAAGTGTAAAAGGAATAGAAAAAGGAAACAATATAGAAATACATTCTGGGCAGGTGTCAGTTGGGTTTAGGGCATTTGGTTTATGTCTATTTGACCGTTTTTATTCCTTCAGTGTTCTCAATACGTAGTTCTGAGCTATGTTTTGTGACTGTGATGAGGAATTTGGAAAAAAATGGGGGTGGAGGTCTTCTTCTTCTGGAGTCGGTTAACAACTCATTTTCTAGACAGAATTTCACCCTCAGTCTTAAGTCTTAGAGTCAGTCAGACATGGGCTAACAAGGAAAATAGATGCAAGATTTCCTCAAAGCTCAGCTTATGGTACTCAATGCTGGTTGATATTACCTGTAACTCTTTCCTCTTACCTCACTGCCCTGCCATTTTGAAGAAAAAACAATAAAATTATTGGATTTCTCTCCAGAAGGAAACTAAGTTGCTGATGGATGACATTGTGGTAGTTCTTGTTCTCGCCTGGGAGGAAGCACTGCCACCTGCCGCCCTCTGCTGGTCAAATAAAACCAGCTTTAGGAACCTATAGGTCTTTCCCATGGTGTCTACACCAGCCCTGTCCTACTGGCTTGGCCCAGCATTCTCTTGTGCCGTCTCACAGAGGGAGAACATGTGCATTTTATGTGAATAATGTCGTCTTTCCTCCACGACCACTATTTCATCAATTTTTTTTTTTTTAATTTTTTTGAGGCAGGGTCTCACTCTGTTGCCCAGAGTACCATGGCGCTTTCCTGGCTTGCTGCAGCCTCAACTTCCTGGGCTCAGGCAATCCTCCCACCTCAGCTTCCCGAGGAGCTGTGCACCACCACACCTAGCTCATTTGTTCTTTATTTTTTAGTAAAGATGAGGTCTCACTATGTTGCCCAGGCTGGCCTTGAACTAAGCTCAAGTGAGCCTCCTGCCTCAGCCTCCTAAAGTGCTGGGATTACAGGCGTGAGCAACCATACCCAGCCCACGACCACTATTTTGGATTCCAACTCTCTCCTCCGTCCCATCTATCACTTTACATTGACTCCGACTTGTTTCTAAGGAAGGAAAACATTATATTTCAAAAAAAAAAAAATGTGCAGCTTATTATAAAGCCCTCAGGATCCTACACACACCAGCAATGACCACTAGACAAGGTGGTCAGGAAGCCTAATTTCTAGTCTACTAATTGAGTGACCTCAGTTAATTTCATTCAACAAATATTAATTTTTCTGCTACAGCAAGAAAAAATTATGATTGATGGTGCATAAAACATGGGAAAGGGTTACTACCTTCAAAAGCCTCACAAGTCTGGTAGGGCAAATACAGTTCAGTACGACGTTATGGTACATGGCAGCTCATGGTCAGAGACATAGAGGTACCAGCCTCTAGAAGAGTGCAGAGGAGGAAGATCACTATTGGCTACATCTCCGACATTGACTGACTCATTAGGTTCCCAAGCAAGTTCATGACAGGACATTTTCTCAGTTCTCCTCCCCAAAATTAGGATCCTACCACTTTAACTTTTCATTGATTTGACAAATATCAACAGAGCACATATGTGCCAGGTATCATGCTAAGCTTGGAGGCAATAATAGCAGAACAATATGACCCATTAGAATTCAAAGAAAGAGAAAATAAAAAATTTAAGAATATAAATAAAAAGTAATAATAAATAAAAGAATATGGTCCTTGTCCTCATGGGCCCTGCAGTCCACAGGGAGCCATAGACAAATACATCGGTAATTAGTCTACTGTGTGAGAAGGGTGTCCTCCTCCAGTTCGTACTCTGATTTGCTTCAAAGTAGAAAGAGAAAAAATGAGGGAGGAATCTTCTATGGCCATAGTCCAGAGTCAAAGTAAGAAACAAAACATTAGTGTGGACCTTGCCCCGGCTCTTGGTCCTTGTTGGAGGATTTTAAAGTAGAGGACTGAGTAGAGACAGGAGAGAGAGAGGTGGGGAGCAAAGACAAGCAGGTAGGCCTTTGATGTCAATGACAAAGTTTCACAATGCTTTTCCCAAGACCCTCCCACTTTGCTGAATGCTATGATGGAATGAGCACTGGAATAAAATTCAAGAGCTCTCGGAGCCACTTCTCTGTCACTGTGATCTTAACAGTTCACTTCCCTATCTCACCTAGGAAATGGTGATGAATAACATTTGCTCTGCACTGCCTCCAGGGTTTTGGAGGAGCACATGAAGGAGTTTGTGAGTAGCTTATGGGAACCGCATAATGCTACCCAAGTCAGTGATGCTATTACCATTATCAGCCACACCTTTTGTCAAGGTGGGCTCTCCTCACCTGGGCCAGCCAAAAGGCAGAAGAATGAAGACCAAAGACTTTCATGAGTCCCTTCCAGATGGAGAACCTGTAATTAAGACTTATTGGCAATCTTTCTCTCCAATGTCTCTGCTAAGGACTACCCTCAAATTAGGAATATTTGCTTTTGTTTGGACATGGTGGCTCACACCAGTAATCCCAGCACTTTGGGAGGCCAAGGCGGGCGGATCACTTGAGGTCAGGAGTTTGAGACCAGCCTGGCCAACATGGTGAAACCCCGTCTCTACTAAAAATACAAAAAATTAGCCGGGTATGGTGGCATGTGCCTGTAATCCCAACTACTCAGGAGTCTGAGGCACGAGAATGACTTGAACCCAGGAGGCAGAGGTTGCAGTGAGCTGAGATCATGCCACTGCACTACAGTCTGGTTGACAGAGCGAGACGCTGTCTCAAAAAAGGATTTTTTTTTTGCGGGGGGGGGACAGGGTTTCCCTCTGTCGCCCAGACTGGGGTGCAGTGGTGTAATCATGGCTCACTGCAGCCTCAACCTCCTGGTTTCAAGTGATCATCCCACCTCAGTCTCTAAAGTAGCTAGGACTATGCCCAGCTAATTTAAAAAAATTTTTGTAGTGACACCATGTTGCTCAGGCTGGTCTCGAACCCCTGGTCTCAAGCAATCCTCCCACCTTGACCTCTCAAAGTTCTGGGATTACAGGCATGAGCCACTGCACCTGGCCAATATTTGCATTGTATTTATTTTATTTTGAGAGAGGGTCTCACTCTGTCACCCAGGCTGGAGTGCAGTGGCATGATCTTGGCTCACTGCAACCTCTGCCTTCCAGGTTCAAGCGATTCTTGTGCCTCAGTCTCCCTAGTAGCTGGGATTACAGACACCTGCCAGCACGCCTGGCTAATTTTTGTATTTTTAGTCAAAACGGGGTTTCGCCATGTTGATCAGGCTGGTCTTGAACTCTTGACCTCAAGTGATCCACCCACCTCAGCCTCCCAAAGTGCTAGGATTACAGGTGTGAGCCACTGCGCCCAGACAATATTTGCTTTTTTAAACAGTGTGTCTGTTTAGTAATATACTTAGCACGGTTAGGGTTCTGTGATGAAAAAGAATAAGGCAAGAAGTTCTTTAAGCAGCACTTTGGGGCGTTTTCTTATAAAAGTGTAGGTTTTATAAGTACCACACTGTAGGTTTATGAAACCCTACTTAAAATTGTATAGCATATAAGCCTGCTACTTGTGTCTTCCATTTTGTCAGCTTTCTTCTCTGTGAGACCCCTGGCATGGACTCCATGCTTCCTTGTGGATTCCCATCATGATGGGAAACACAGGCCACTGGACAAAGTTAGCAGTATTATCAAATCATTTCCACCCTAGAGTCCTTCTGATAGAGTGGGGGCAGGCAGCATGGGGGACAGTGTAACATTCCATGTTTGTTGAAAGCTGGTCATTAACATCTGTCAGACACTGCATCAAATGCAGATGTTGTTGAATTCCATCTTTCCCACTAGACTGTTGGCCCACTGAGGGTAGACAGCATGCCGGCCTTACTCCCTGCCCGGTCACTACCACCTCACCAAGGGTCAATTCAGTACCTCTTCATCAAATAAATTGAGTCCTTACATCAAATAACCCTTCCAGATGGGCATTTTTATCCCCAATGTATAGCCAAAACTGAGACAGGAGTTGCTTAAGAATGTTGTCCAAGGCAAGAGAGAGTGTCTGGCCTTGAGTCTGGATACTACATGCTCTTTCTGCTCCCCAAGCTTACACTCTTCTGCACAGCGTGCTACTAAGAATGTCCTCTCTCAGAAGCTATGGATTATGTTATTTTTAAATCATTTTCTAAAAAGTTTGCATCCATCTGTGTTTCCCAACAGGCTCTAGTCAAGTATTATTAGTCATATGCCCAGAACTAAGTATTTTGGGTGTATGACTAATAACATTGGTCCTCTTGGTCCTATTCTGAGATTCTATTTATGAAACAGACCTAAGTTCTTGGACGGTGTGAAATGAAGTCAAAGGTCAAATATGTATTCACCAGCATTTGTTAAATACGCATTATGTGACAGACCCTGGGCTAGGGCCCTGAGGTACAAAGGTGAATGACAAATGCTTCCTGTCTTTAAAGAGCTTATAGACTAATAGGTCTGACTGTGCCATTTTTTCCCTTCAAAAATAATTCTTAAGAATGTGAAGCCGGGCACGGTGGATCATGCCTGTAATCTCAGCACTTTGGGGGGCCGAGGCAGGCGGATCACCTGAGGTCAGGAGTTCGAGACCAGCCTGACCAATGTGGCAAAACCCTGTCTCTACTAAAAATACAGAATTAGCCGGGCATGGTGGTGCATGCCTGTAATCCCAGCTACTCAGGAGACTGAGGCAGGAGAATCACTTGCACCCGGGAGGCAGAAGTTGCAGTGAGTTGAGATCGCACCATTGATTGCACTCTAGCCTGGGCAACAAGAGTGAAACTCCGTCTCAAAAAAATAAATAAAATAAAATAAAACAAAATAAAGTGAAACATGCTGATGCAGAATATTTGGGAAGCCCACATAAGAAAAGAAAGGAAGCAATAGTCACCCCAAATTAAGATGCTTTATAAATCCCAAGGGCAGAGCCTATGTCTTAGTATTTCTTTATCCACAAAACTGTACACAGATCTTAGAGTAGAAGACGAATTCAGTTAATGTTTTTTGAATGACGAGAAAGCCACCCGTAAACCTACCACCCTGAGATAACCACTGTTAACATTTAGAAAATATTCCTAGCCTTCTTTTCTTTGACTGTCAAATGACTGACTGGGATGCCATTCTCCCTGCCTTATCCAAACCAGGGAGAGAAATGTTTGGCCTCTTTAGCGCCCCCTACAGGTGATGCAGTGCTGCTCGTGGTTGATTTAATAGTTTGAGTGGAGCAACCCCTCCCCATGGGCAATCCTTCCCCATGCCATGCCTCGAAACATTTTCACACAGAGGACTGTTTTAGGTGTGGGAGATGCAGTAGGTTCTACCAGATGTTCTCATCCACTCCTCCACCCCTCCCCAGAAAAGCCTCCGGGGCAGGAAGTTGGTTTACCAAGATCAGTTCACTGCGATACAGGGGGACTTTCATCAGGTTCATCAAACAAGGCTGCATGTTGATTCACTTTAGAGAGTTAAAAAAAAAAATCCCAATGCCAAGGCCCCACTTCACACCAATTAAACAGAATCTCTAGGCATGAGGCCCAGGCATTAGCCTCTTGTGTGTTTAAGGCTGCCCAGGTCAGGCGTTGAGAACCACTGATTTAAAGACAGGCTAAGCAGAAGTGTAAGTGGTCTTTTGAGACTAGCAGAGGGCACTGCAGTGGCCAGAGTTGGGGCACTCAGCCCAGAATTTGGCATCACAAGGGTTTTATGCAGCCTACTTTGTGCAAAACCTGGGTGGTATAAGCGGGCACTTGATTTGCAAAGGGGAACGCAAAGACGGAAATAAATGTCTTTCTTCCAAAGGGTTTATATGGATTCCTCTATAGGGGAAGACACACAGAAACCATGCATGTTCACAAAGATATGCATACATACAGGGAAGTAAATGCAAAGGCCCCAGTTGGGCTATTTTGTAAGGCATGTGAGTTTTCTGGCTTCATGATAAAGGAAAGAAGAATTTTGCCAAATAAACTATTAAAGATAAGCCACTTTAATAACAGGCTGCTTAGCTGAAGGAAGATTATTAAAATGAGATCATCTTTATTTAAATAGGTATTGAGTACCTGTTATTTGCCAGGCGTTGTGCTAAGCTCTTGACATATATGATTTCATTTAATCTTTGTGATAACACTTTACACTAGGTATTATTTATCCCCATATTATAGTGAAGCATCAGTTATTATGTAATTAACATACAATCACATTAAACAAAACAGGTGGCCTCAGCCTGTCTCCAAAGTCTGTGCTTTTGTTAAACAATGCCAGGCTGTACAATCTGGACTTGCATGATTAGCGGCAATACAAAAGATGTGGGGGAAAGTGACCATCTTCTCAAGAAGAGATAGCTTTCCAGAATGGCTAGTTGGCTAAAATGTTTTCCCTACTGTGAACTCTCCAAAGTGTCCTGAGGCAGGCAGCATGGTATATACCAAGAGCCCCAGCAGTTCCTCCCTTGAACCAGCCTTGTGACCAGAGATCATCAGCTTAGTCACTTAGTATTCATTTTCTCACCTATGAAGCAGAAAGGGTTAGAATGGTTGGGTCAGTGGCTTTAAGTTGCCCCATGCAGGCCTGGGCTATAGGAGATCATGCTTGAGAAAGAAGAGATAGATAGGACTTCTCTTATTCCCCTTCATCCAGAGAAACTCTGCGTTTAGCTGCCTGAAGAGTCGTTTCCCCTGCCTAGGGATGGGCGAAGGGTAAAGGGAGGACATTTGGAAGGAATCCACTGTGTTAGTGAATTTCAATGACCCTTCCAGTTTGATAGGTCTCAGGTTCTCTATTTTTGAGTTTATGATGCTAGGAAGAATCAGTGCCACCGCATTGCTTGAGCGCATAATGACCAGGAGAGTGGGTTTTCTGCCTGTGAAGGGAAGAAAAGCAACTGAGAAGAGGGAGGACAGAAAGACCTCTGCTAGCAGAGCTCCAAGTTACAATAAACCTGCCTGGGGCTGCACGCTGCCAGGCAGGAATGTGAACAACTGGATGAGATGGAGTAAACCAAGTGCCAATTGTTGCTAAAGAGAGGTTTTACTAATGTGACAGTAATACAGTCACAACACAGTGGGAAGTTGGGCTCCAGGCCTCATCTCCCTAAATTGTACTTTGTTTTTATTCAATAGGGTGAAGCCCCTTATTCTCTTTTAGTAGTTTAGGATTCAAGAAATTTTCTGTTTCTTTTTGTTTTTCAGATCTTAAATCCAAATTTCATCCAAGAAGGTGAGTTAAAAAGCATTACAGTTGGAAACGGAGATTGGTTAAATAAACTATAGTTAATACAACATTAAAGCACTGGCTGTAAGCAATGGTGATATAGTTCTGTATCGATGGACAAGGAAAGAGGTTTATGATAAACTATTAGATGAAAAGACTAAAGCTTGCAATATGTATAATGAGATCCAATTTTTATAAGAAGTCTGTTTATATAAAGCCCAAAAGGGTATATACCAGAATGCGCACAGTAATTATCTCTGGATTATGACATTATGGAGCTTTTCTTTCTTTCTGTTTATGTTTCCTATTTTTCTACAATAAATAGTTATTACTTTTAAACACTTTTTAAAGAGACCCAGATGACTCTGCGGTGTTATGCTGAAGGTTATTTGAATCATTATGTGACACGGGTGGGAAATGAGAGTGGTGTGTTTAAAAAAATGGCTGTTTATTCTAAGTTTGCTCTGAATGATGTGAATATATGTTGATTTGATCATAGTGGCCCCAGAATTCCTTGTGCCCTTGGTGGATGTCACCTGCTTGCTTGGGGACACAGTGGTACTGCAGTGCAAAGTCTGTGGGCGGCCAAAGCCCACCATCACTTGGAAGGGTCCAGACCAGAACATCCTTGACACTGACAACAGCTCAGCCACATACACCGTCTCCTCTTGGTAAGCTGATTGCCCTAACATCAGCACCAGCAGCCCCTTAGCACAGCACTGAGAGGCTGAATCTGGGGTGCAACTTCTGCTCTGGCGACTGGGCTCTGCAAGAAAATAGCTGCCCTGGAGCCTGTTCTAGGGCAAACACTTGGCCTTCATTAGAGGGAAACTGAGGAGACTCAATGCTGCAAGTGTTAGTCACAGCCTCTGCCACTCACGCTGCAGCCTGATGGACACACCTGCAGCAGCACCAGCACGCATTTTCCACGGTGCTCAGCACCACGTCGACATACCTGGGACGAACAGAATGGTTTGTAAAGACTGTGCTCTGGACCCACATTCAACAAACAGGGAAAACATAAACCTTTATGTCTCAGGTCAAGCACGCACCATACTTATGAAGAGCTTTTACAGTCACTGCCTTACATTCACCCTGGTAGATGATCTTTCCCTACAGATCCCCAAGTAAATCTCTAAGTCAGAAGATTTAGACTTCTGATTAAGTGGTGAAGGCTCCAGACCTGTAGTAAAAATGTAATCCTCACATCTGGACATCCTGACATTTTTTGTGTCCTTCAGGATACTGTGAAACAGTGAGATGTTTAATTCCTTACCTAAGAACAATGTTATTAGAAAAAGAAACGACTCATTCCAAAATGTGCAATAGAAAATCAAGCCGCAAGCATGCTTCTGCACACAAAGTCGATTTAACAAAACTTAGCTGACTGCCTCCCAATCATTCTGTCAGCATTTACTGTTACCAATTATGAACTGGATCGTGTACCGTTGCTTACAGTGGACAAGCAGTAGCAAGCCCTAGATGCTTGAGAAACATTAGTGGAAGAAGCACCTAGAATCAAGAAACTGTCATTCCTTGACTTAATTTGCGTGTATGTGAAAAAGAAGAAGACCATCATTCCTTGATATTCCCAGCAGAGACTAACTGGCCAGATCACGAAATATCAGTGGGTCCAAGAAGCCCAGTGTGAGAGGCAGTGGTTGGTGAGGATCATGAAAAGCGCCAGGGGATATCATAACCCTGGGGAAGGGGCAGAGCTGACTGTGACTTCTGTATTTCAGAGCAGTTCTCCCCTGGGGATGAATATATATTATATTGGGATGAATGGGGAAGTTATCATTTAGGTGATGGAATTTACCTTTTCTTAGAAATTCACTTAATTATTTTAAGGATCCCACATCTAGAATTTGAAATACTTAAAGTATGTTTATTTTGGAGTCTTTCCTTTTTTTTTTTCCATTGTTCATTATTGATCTGTGAAACTGAAAATATTCTAGGACGAAGTTGCTAGTGGTAATACTACTAATACTACTATGAGCCAGAACTTGCATATGACTTTCTATATTTCAAACCATGCTGTAATTCTTATGTCATTTTATTCCTTATTTTATCCCTCATGAACAACAAACTTGAGAGATGGGCATGGCCATCTGGAGATGTAGAGAGACAGGGTGATCACCAAGGTAGGTAGGTAGCTCACTGACCAGGGGCTGACCTTGGGCCTGAGGACTCTCAGTTCAGCATGCCATGTGCCCACCCTATGGGATTTTACCCAGCAGTCAAGTGTCTCATTCCTGGAGTCTGAAGAGCATCCTTTTGGTGTCCCTAGTGATTCTGGAGAAATCACCCTGAAGATCTGTAATCTGATGCCTCAAGACAGCGGGATTTATACCTGCATAGCAACAAATGACCACGGGACCACATCGACGTCCGCGACAGTCAAAGTGCAAGGTACAGCCTGTTTGTTAGTCAGACCTTTTGAAATAATTTTTTTTTAGACAGGTTCTTGCTCTGTTGCCCAGGCATGATCTCTGTTCATGGCAGCCTTGACCTCCCAGGCTCAAGCAATCCGACCACCTCAGCCTCCTGATTAGCTGGGGCTACAGGCGTGCACCACCACACCTGGCTAATATTTTTTGCATTTTTGTAGAGATGGGATTCTGCTGTGTTTTCTACAATACTTTTTAAAACATTTATTTTTAAAATTTCAGTAAAACACACACAATAAAATTTACCATCTTAACCATTTTTTTTAATTCAAATAGAGATAGGGTCTTGCTATGTTGTCCAGGCTGGTCTCAAACTCCAAGGCTAACGTGATCCTCCCACCTTGGCCTCCCAAAGTGCTGGGATTACAGGCATGAGCCACTGTGCCCATCCCATCTTAACCATCTTAAAATGTGCAGTTTAAAAATAAATAGGCCGGGCGCGGTGGCTCAAGCCTGTAATCCCAGCACTTTGGGAGGCCGAGACGGGCGGATCACGAGGTCAGGAGATCGAGACCATCCTGGCTAACACGGTGAAACGCCGTCTCTACTAAAAATACAAAAAAACTAGCCGGGCGAGGTGGCGGGCGCCTGTAGTCCCAGCTACTCGGGAGGCTGAGGCAGGAGAATGGCGTGAACCCGGGAGGCGGAGCTTGCAGTGAGCCGAGATGCAGCCACTGCACTCCAGCCTGGGCGACAGAGCGAGACTCCATCTCAAAAAAAAATAATAAATAAATAAATAAATAAATAAATAAGGGTACAGTTCAGTGGCATTAAGTACATCCACGTTTTTGGGTTACCATCACCATCATCCATCCACAGAACTTTTTCACCTTCCCATCTTTCTGAAACTGCATCTGTACCTGTTAAGCAATGACTCCCCATTCCTTCCTCCCCAATGCCTCTTGGCCACCACTGCTCTACTTTCTGTTGCTATCAATTTATGTTAGTCAAACTTTTATTTTCTTGAGACAGGGCCTTGCTCTGTCGCCCAGGCTGGAGTGCAGTAGCATGATACCACTCACTGCAGCCTTAACCTCTCCGGCTCAAGCTATCTTCCCACTTCAGCCTCCTAAGTAGCTAGGACTATTGGCATGTGCCACCATGCCCAACTCATTTTTTAAACTTTTTGTAGATGGAGTCTCGAACTCCTGGGCTCAATTGTTCCTTCGGTCTTGGCATCCCAAAGTGCTAGGATTATAGGTGTCAGCCAGCACACCTGGTCCTACATTTTACGTGAATATTATAAGGGCTCCCTGCGACATGGGAGAGAAATTGTCCATTGTAAAAATTCAAAAATAATAAAGTTCTGGCAAATGAGAAGAGAACAAATCTTTCTAAGAGCTGTCTGTGTCCTACCATAAACCTACCATCAACATGTTAGTTCCCTGGCCAAGTTTTATCTTCAGGGTGCAGTATTTAGCCCAAGGAAGAACTTCAGACAGCATGGTGTGTCTCCTACATCTGCCTTGGGCCTGGAGAAAGGTATGCCACTTGGTGGAGAAGGTCACAGGAAAAAATTGTGACATGGGTTAGGTAATGTTTCCTAGATGACCTTATACCTTGGTATACAATGCCAAGTTCTGCAGAAATAGCACCTGATCCTGATTTCTGTCTCCACAGGTGTTCCAGCAGCCCCTAACCGCCCCATTGCCCAGGAGAGAAGCTGCACCTCTGTGATTCTCCGTTGGCTGCCCCCGTCTAGCACAGGAAACTGCACTATTTCCGGTTACACTGTGGAGTACAGAGAGGAAGGTGCACTATCTTCTGCTCTCCTTTGTCTTGTCTCTTCTTTTAAAACATTTATTTTTAAAATTGTACTAAACACACACACAATAAAATTTACCATCTTAACCATTTTTTAAAAAAATTTGAATAGAGACAGGGTCTTACTATGTTGCCTAGGCTGGTCTCAAACGCCAGGGCTAACGTGATCCTCCCACCTTGGCCTCCCAAAGTGCTGGGATTATAGGCATGAGCCACTTTTCTTCTCCTTTATTTTTATTGTTTATTTTTTTGAGACAGAGTTTGGCTTCGTCAACCCAGGCTGGAGTGCAGTGGTGCAGTCGGCTCACTGCAGCCTCCACCTCCTGGGCTCAAGCCAACCTCCCACCTCAGCCTTCTGAGTAGCTGGGACTACAGGCACACACCACCACACCTGGCTAATTTTTGTATTTTTAGTAGAGACAGGGTCTCACTACGCTGCCCAGACTGCTGTGAAACTCCTGAGCACAAACAATCCACTCGCCTCAGTCTCCAGAAGTGCTGGGATTACAGGCATAAGCCACGGCGCCCGGCCTCTGGCTCTTGTTTTCCTGTCTTCTCTTCATCTCTAGGAGGTCCTTCAGAATTGTAAACACATTAGCCTCCTCATCTTTCAGAAGTTGTTCCTTGTCGTGTCTTCCAACTCAGCTCAGAGGCCTCAGTGCCAGATTACAGCTGCCTTCTAATCCCAGATGTTCAGCAGCTCTTTTGGTTAAGTTGATCCAAACCTCCCTGACATATTTATGACCCAGGGCAGGTTTCAAGGTGCCTTCATACATATATCCCTACTTAACACGCTCGATCACCCAGACAGGGATGATCAAGCACATTTTACAGAGGGGGAGGCTAAGGCCTAAAGAACGTTAAGAAAGACAAGATTATAGTTAATGAGAGGCAGAGCTAGCACTAGAACTCAGATGTCTACTTGGCTAATTTGTGATCTTTCTCCCACAGAAATAACTAGTGTGGTACGGGTGGACTTCTACAACCCCTACCTACCCCCAGATAAAATTAAGATAATATATATTTTTTAATTGTGCCTTTTAAAATTGTACAATTTAAACTGTTAAAATTTGTTACATTTACATGCTAAAAGTGAATGTATTTCTTCAGCAGTTAGAAACAACTGAGACTTCCATCTAGTTAGCAAGAAGAATTAGTTAAAATAGAAGCTGCCAGATCGCTCTAATTGTTAATAACACAACCACAGTTATTCAGAGTCATAACACAATTACTCTGAATCACATTAGGAATTACACAATTGAACTGAAAGCAAGTGCTTGCTACCCTATCACCCGAACCAAAACCATTTGTTTTATTCTACTTTTCATTATGCTTAGTATTTTAATTCTTCTTTCTCCTTCTTTTTTATTAAACAGTTATCAACCCATTTATTTCTGCATCCTTCTTAAGCTGTTCACTCTTGTGTCTCCCAGGTTAGCACAAAAGTATTAATAGTGAGCTGGGAGACACATTTTACAAAGTTCATATTTACCTTAGCATTATCCAGTTCATAGTTCAGCTCACTAAGTTCTCTTGGGCAAATTGTTTAATATTTCTGAGGCTCAGTTTCTACATCTGTAAAGTAAGATTAGTCCTTTACCTCACTGGATTTCTGTGGATTTAAGACAGAATTAACTTTCTGTCTTAAATCTCATTTAACTATGAGAGAATTATGTTGAAGACACCTTCCACCGGATTTTACATGTACGTAGTGTTCAATGCATGTTAATTTCCATTTTGTTTCGGTTTCCACATGCATATTTTATCTCATGTTATTAATTAAAAATATATTCTTCTGGCCTTATTAAAAGTTTACCTCGTGTCCTCTGTAAATTCTGTATTATCTATGTCTTTTCACTCTGGCACTTGCACATTTGAAAGTAAACAGAATCTGTAGGCCAGCTTCTTCCACGCCTCTCACCATTTATTCTGTCATGTAGGAAATTGAACCCAAACTACCATAGTTGGCCTACAGGCTTGGAGAGCCTGACACAGTAACCACAAGCATCCCTTGAATTGAATGTGTCTGTTTTCCTTTCTTTGTTCGCTGAAGGTCTTTGAAACAATATCCCTTTGGCTTTTCTCTTTCCCTCTCCTGGGAAACCGTACACTAGGTTCTCAGATCTGGCAGCAGTCGGTGGCTTCGACCTTGGACACTTACCTCGTCATCGAAGACCTTAGTCCCGGGTGTCCTTATCAGTTCAGAGTCAGTGCCAGTAACCCCTGGGGAATCAGCCTTCCCAGCGAGCCCTCGGAGTTTGTGCGACTTCCAGAATATGGTGAGTCCCAGCCCAGCCCTGGCCCCCCAGGCAGTGGGGGCAAGACACCTGGCTGCCTGTCAGAGACTCATGGGCACGTTGACATGTCAGGCCACCATGCAAGAGGCACCTGGTGGCTCCAGTCAGGCAACATTTTAGAGGCCTGAGAAGAATGTTTCTGTAAAGTCTAGCTCCAAGCATCTTGGGCAAATGTTAGGTCTCCACCGATGCCTACCCCTGCATCTGCCAAGTTCCCTGGGGACTGAGTATGACCCAGGAAAGGAGAGTTACAGGCAGGAGTCACGAGTCTTATGGATGTTCTCTGCCCCTCTTCTGAGACAGTGAAACAAGCCTCCTCCCACCCGGGCACCCCTGCCAGCCGTAAACGTACCTCCCTGCATGAGGGACTCACCCACTTCAAATGGGGGAGAGAAAAGCCACCTGGCTGAAGGGCTTCACTACAACATGAGGATTTCATAGTTTCCTCACCCCCAATCATCCTAGAATTTTTTTTCAACATGGATATAATTTTATGTAGATTTGTTAAAAAATTAACTAAGATACACATATAGCTAGCTAAATACGAGTATTTTACAAATAAGGTTCTTATTTTGCCCAAATCATCTTCGTCCCAGGGACATTTTGGAAGAGAAAACTTGGCTATCCTAAAGAAATCTCCAGGCTAGGCGCGGTGGCTCATGCCTGTAATCCCAGCACTTTGGGAGGCCCAGGCGGGTGGATCACGAGGTCAGGAGATAGAGACCATCCTGGCTAACACGGTGAAACTCCGTCTCTACTAAATACAAAAACAAAATTAGCCAGGTGTGGTGGCGGGCGCCTGTAGTCCCAGTGCTTGGGAGGCTGAGGTGGGAGAACGGTGAGAAACCAGGAGGCAGAGCTTGCAGTGAGCCGAGATAGCACCACTGCACTCCAGCCTGCACGACAGAGGGAGACTCTGTATCAAAAAAAAAGAAAAAGAAAAGAAAAGAAAAAGAAAACATATAGATGGTATATAAGTCATAGTCATCATATATTATAAATCAAAGGTACTTTATAAATATTAATTTAGTGCCAGGTGCAGTGGCTCGTGCCTGTAATCCCAGCACTTTGGGAGGCTGAGGTGGGTGGATCACGAGGTCAGGAGATCGAGACCATCCTAGCTAACACAGTGAAACCCCATCTCTACTAAAACTATGAAAAAAAAAAAAAAAAAAAACAAGCCGGGCGTGGTGGCAGGCGCCTGTAGTCCCAGCTACTCGGGAGGCTGAGGCAGGAGAATGGCGTAAACCCGGGAGGTGGAGCTTGCAGTGAGCCGAGATCACGCCACTGCACCCCTGCCTGGGCGACAGAGCGAGACTCCGTCTCAAAAAAACAAAACAAAACAAAAAAAACAAAAACAAAAACAAAAAGAAAGAAAGAAATCGCCAAATGGTGAGACTTCGGGCAGTGCAAGGGAGTGGTCTGTGTGTACTGGGGAGAGCAGTGGGTGGGGGGCGGCTGACTGTACTCGAAAGACAATGGACCTGTGTGCTTTGGGGTTAAGGGAATTCTGGAGTCTCCAGAGGGGTCTGGGAAACCCTCTAAGTCACCTCTGCCGGACCCAGAAATGCTCTCCAGTTCCAGCCCCACTGTCAGTCCAGTTTTCTCCCAGTGACTTTGGCTTTGTTCCCACGAGCCTGTGACTCATGCAGAAACCTAGGCCCTGGGTCTCCGTTTCCTCAGAATTCAAGATGGATAAGCTGCCTTCAGTCTCAGCCAGGCTGTGCTCTGGGAAACCTGAGGGAACTGGCTCCAGGGTCAGCCGAGCCAGGCTGCTCATATGACCCCTATCCTCCCAGGCCGCTTACTTGCTCCAGCCCCAGATGATGCTGTGTGTTTTGCTGTTTGTGAACCTTGGTCCCCAACAGATGACACAAATGCGTATTGCTGTGCATGCTGTGTGTGTGTGTGTGCACGCGTGCATGAATTATTGCCAAGGAATTGACACATCACACAAGGTAATACTGCCAAAGAATCTACCCAAGCATATATTGTGGGTTAAGTTAAATCCTTCAGTATACCAGATAAGCTCATTAATGCCTGAGAAGAGTGGGATAAGAAAGAGAATTTTTTCTTTTTTTGTTTTTTGGAGACAGGGTCTCGCTCTGTCTCCCAGGCTGGAGTGCGGTGGCGCGATCATAGCTTACTGCAGCCTCAACCTCCTGGGCTCAAGTGATCCTCCAACCTCAGCCTCCTGAGAAGCTGGGACTACAAGTGTACACCACCACACCTGGCTGATTTTTAATTTTTTGTAGAGACAGGGTCTTGCTATGTGGCTCAGGCTAGAAAGAGAAATTTCTAAAATGTATTTTCCTTTTCTCCTTTCTTGACCTTGTAACTTTTCCCTTCATTCTCTGCATCCTCCTTATACCCCTGATTTTCACCAGCTTTTCTAGGCTTTCAAAGTGTTCTTTTATCCCTTTTAAATTTTTCTCCCAAATTTATCTTTTAAAATATCCAGAAGTCATATTTCTGATTGTCCTGAGTTTTCCCTTTGTTTAAGTAGACGGGAGAGAGAAGCCAACTCTGTCATGTCAGTTTCCCCTTGGAAGATTTTTTAAAATAACATTCCAGAGAATCATGGCATTTTCCCACTAAGTCAGACTCCGTATTTGGTCATGAGAATTGCTTTGGGGTTTCTCTGGAGCTTTTCTGTTAATTTTTTCTTTATTCTTATATGACATCCTCGATATTGTAAATGGATTCTCTCTCTTCCGAAGATGCTGCTGCTGATGGTGCCACCATTTCTTGGAAGGAAAATTTTGACTCAGCTTACACTGAGTTGAATGAAATTGGAAGGTAATGACACAGTTTTCTATTCCTTCGTTCATGAACACCTAGCAACATCACATCAGAATAATAACTTTTTGTTGTTGTCATTGTTTATTTCTTTTACAAATGCAATTCTTTCCATAGCAAGAAAACAACTAAAATATTTATATATTCTACTGTTCTTTTTCTTTTCTTTTCTTTTCTTTTTTTTTTTTGAGATGGAGTTTCACTCTTGTTGCCCAGGCTGGAGTGCAATGGTGCAATCTCGGCTCCACCGCAACCTCCGCCTCCCAGGTTCAAGCAATTCTCCTGCCTCAGCCTCCCGAGTAGCTGGGATTACAGGCATGTGCCACCACGCCCAGCTAATTTTGTATTTTTAGTAGAGACGGGGTTTCTCCATGCTGGTCATGGCTGGTCTCGAACTCCTGACCTCAGGTGATCCTCCAGCCTTGGCCTCCCAAAGTGCTGGGATTACAGACATGAGCCACCCACCCGGCCATTTCTACTGTTATTTTTCTAACCTCTTAAGTTGGATTCTTCATTCATCAATTCTCAGCCTTTCTTCTTTTCTAATATGAAAATTTAAGGCCCAAAATTTTCTTCAAACTACAATTTTAGCTATAGGTCTGAGTTTTGATATGCAGTATTTTCCTTATTAGTTATATGTAGTTTTCTCCAACCATGAATTTTTATTTGATCTCGCTATAATGGAAACATGTTTTTATATATATGAGATTTTTAAATGTATGAGTTTTTAAAAGTATCTTTTTATTACTGATTTCTGACTTAATTTGCATTGTGGTCAGAAAATCTATATGGTACTGATTCCTTGGTTTTTGTTTGGACCTGCTTTATGAGTAGCACATGATTAATTTTTGTAAAAACTTCCATATGTTCCTGGGAAGACTGTATAATCACTAATTGTTGGGTATAGATCTCTATATTGCCCGTGTACCAAGCACATTAATTATTTTATGAGGATTTCTAATCCCAGTCCTCCCCCTGCCACACATATACACATCCATACCTTTCTCTTTCTCTCTCTCACTTGCAGTATTTTGGTTAGAGAACATTTAGTGTGTCCTCAAAAATAAAATGGATACAAATATGACTTTTAACAGAAAAATTAAAACTCTATCACCTGGCCCACAAAATAGTTGATGGGAAAGAAACAAAAGGGGTTCATCCCTATACATGCTTTAGCCTCCAGGTGGTCTGGGTGAGGGAATGTGGGTAGATCTTACAGTTGCCCACCCATAAGATCATCCCCTCGGATGTATAAATAAAAGAATACCCACTAACAATGGGCCATCGGCATCATCTCTATCTCTGATTGGCATCTCTCAGTGAAGCATAACATTTTTTAACTGGTGTGGTTGTGACAGAAGTTATAGAGGAAGCCAAATGGTCCTTATTCCTGTGTCTTCGGCAGGAGTCACCATGTCATTCCTGCCTTCCGTTACAGCAGCTTTCATCAAAAACAAACTCTGCCTCTCCTTTCCTGTCTTCTTTGTGTAGCCAAACAGAAGAAAAAAGCCAAGGAAATGTATGTGATGATGATGATGATAATGAGGATCTCCGTATCTATACATTGTAGATACTAAGCAGATCCTACATACAAATGTTATTTGTGTTTATTTGTTTGAGCCCTACTGCTTAATACACAAACATTATTTAATTTAATCCATACAACACTATGAGATACTGTTTGAGCAGATTTTCTTTCTTTTTTCTTTCTTTTTTTTTTTTTTTTAAAAAAAAAGATAGAGATCGGGTATTGTTATGTTGCCCAGGCTGGTCTTGAATTCCTGGGTTCAAACGATCCTCCTACCTCCGCCTCCCAAAGTGCTGGGATTATAGGCCTGAGCCACTACACCCGGCTGAGTATATTGTCTTTTTGTCTTCTTTTTTCTTTTTTTGAGACAGGGTCTGTCTCTGTCACCAGGGCTGGAATACAGTGGCACTATCATAGCTCACTGCACACTCAATCTCCTGAGCTCAAGCAATCCCCCCAGGCTTGCAGGAGGATGATCAGCCTTCCAAGTAGCTGGGACTACAGGTGCACACCACCACACCTGGCAAACTTTTACAAGAATTTTTTGTTCTTGTTTTGTAGAGATGGAGTTCTCACTATGTTGCCCAGGCTGGTCTCAAACTCCTGGCTCAAGCAATCCTTCCGCCTCAGTCTCCTAAAGTGTGGGATTACAGGCATGAGCCACCCATCTCACCCAGCTTGAAGTATATTTTCAGTAAAGGAAACTCAGGGTCAGATTAAGTAACTTTCTCAAGGTCCCACAACTCGGAGGTGTGGAGCCAGGATTCAAATTCTGGGCTACCTAACTCCAAGCCTGGGCTTGTTTTACTAGTATTTATTGTTTCTCATCATATCAATTATTGTCCAAAATAAGCTCTAGTAACTGAAATCTAGTTTGCTCTATTATGTTGAAATTTGTGAAGCTAAACATGACCCCCAATAATGGGCCAATTAAATCCCCAGCTAGTTCTAAATGAAATCGGTTTCATCACCTGGATGTCCCAGTTAATTCCTCCTGGAGACATGCGTTTGCTATTATTAGCCATAGATTAAGGCATGTTTTAGCTAAAACAGATGGCTAGTTTGATATTTCTCAAAGGGAAGATCAATTTTCTTATCTGTTCAAAAGTAATCAATGTTTTTGTTTTAAAGTCTCTAACAGCCTGAAGCTTTTCCTCTCTCCCAAGAATAGTCCTCATATTTTCAGAAGATCTTTTCAAAATGTTGTACATTAACAGAATAGAAATAATACATGGAAATTCTTATTCTTTTTCCTTATTTCTTTGAGACAGGGACTCACTCTGTTGCCCAGGCTTGAGTGCAGTGGTGTGATCACTGCTTACTGCAGCCTCGACCTTCCAGGCTCAAGTGATCCTCCTACCTCAGCCTCCCAAGTAGCTGGGACTACAGGCGTGAGCCATCACAGCCAGCTAATTTTTGCATTTTTTTGTAGATACGAGGTTTCATCATGTTTCTCAGGATAATCTCAAACTCCTGAGCTCAAGCAATCCACCCACCTTGGCCTCCCAAAGTACTGGGATTACAGGCGTGAGCCACCGCACCCGGCCAAAATAATACATGGAGATGTTAATGTGAGACACAGGAAAGGTATTTGTGTCAGGGCCGTGGAAGTGAATCGACTTTCTTCATCATACCTAAACTGGAATTCTGGGCCTTTGTGACTATTCTGTTAAAAGGAGCGCTCTGATAATTAAATACTATAAAAAACCACAGTGCAGGAAGGAATATGTTCTCTCCTACAGCACATCCTAGAAGGAAAGGGCACTTGAGTATGGCATGTTTAACCAGGGATGAACTATATAGGCAACAATGCAGTATAAAGAAGGCAGGGGGTTGTCACTGGAAATGCTGACCATTGCCTGTACCCATTGCTATACAGAAAGGTAGCAGTACCAGGTCTCCAGGTGAGATGGCAGGTTGAACACAGGCATCTATTTTCACTTCCTCCTAAATTTCATTGAAACTACAATGAAGGGTTTTGTTTTTTTTTTTTTTAAAGTAGGCATATAAGAATGAGGACATTGGAAGAAGAGACAAAAATAAAGTATTAGACACAGAAAAACAGATGAAAGAATGGTAAATGATCTTGAAGAACTGAGTCAGTCAGTCATGGGGTCAAATGAGGGCCTTTGTAATTTTTGCAGCAGAATTACCCAAAGGCTCAGGTATTAGGAGCATCAAGTACTCTGGAAGTAGGTAGAAGGAGGATGCTAAAATTGAAAGGATTGGCTAAAATTTTTTGAGAAGTTGTGTCTCAGAAGGGAGTGAAAACTGATGTCTGTGTTCAGCCTGCCATCCTTACCTGGAGACCTGGTCCTACCTTTTTAGATTCTATACAGGCAACCGGTCAGCATTCTCAAGGGATAAGCTGGCTCCAAATCTGCTCCCCAGCTTCAAATATCTGTGTGATTGTCTTTCCTCATCCAAGAAAAGACTGGTTCCTTCCTTGTTCCTTCCTTCTTCCCTTCCTTCCTTCCTTCCTTCTTTCCTTCCTTCCTTCCTTTCCTCCCTCCCTCCCTCCCTCCTTCCTTCCTTCCTTCCTTTTTCCCTCCTTCCATGCCTTCCTCCCTTCCTCCCTCTTCCTCTCTTTCTCGTTTCTTTGTTTCTTTTGTTGTGGTGGTGGTGGTTGTTTTAGGACAGGGTCTCACTCTGTCACCTAGGCTGGACTGCAGTGGCTCAATCACTACATCCTTGACCTCCTGGGCTCAAGTGATCCTCTTAGCCTCCCAAGGAGCTGGGACTACAGACACACACCATTATGCCCAGCTAATTTTTAAATTTTTCGTAGAGACAAGGTCTCCCTGTGTTGCCCAGGTTGGTCTCGAATTCCCAGGTTCAAGTAGTTCCCCCACCTTGGCCTCCCAAAGTGCTGGGATTACAGGCATAAGCCACCATGCCCGGCCTGGAGTTTTATTTTCTGGAAAGGGAAAAATGGAGCATCCCTGCCCTTGGGGACACCACGCACAGTTGAAGGCAGTGGAGCCATTCTGCAAACAGGGACAATATGAGAATGTATGCATGCTGGGTACTGAGAACCCAGCTCTCTTATCCGCTGGACCTCCAGAGGTTGACAGCCAGGGTTTCACCCTCTAGGCAGAAAGCAGGGGGCTCTTTCTCCGGGAACTCTAACCAGCCCAAAAGGAAAGACTTAAAGATACTGATTATGGAGCTTTCCCATCTGAGCAGTCTGGTCAAATTACTCTGTAGTAAAGTAAAAGTTGACAGGCTTCACCCACAAGCTCAGAGCTTCTAAACATCTTTTTTCTTTTCTTTTCTTTTTTTTAGACACTCCAGTCTGTCTCCCAGACTGGAGTGCAATGATGCAATCTCGACTTACTGCAACCTCCACCTCCCAGGTTCAAGTGATTCTCCTACCTCAGCCTCCCGAGTAGCTGGGATTACAGGTGCCTGCCACCACACCCAGCTAATTTTTGTATTTTTAGTTGAGACGGGATTTCTCCATGTTGGCCAGGCTGATCTCAAACTCCTGACCTCAGGTGATCTGCCTGCCTCAGCCTCCCAAAGTGCTGGGATTACAGGTGTGAGCCACCATGCCCTGCCACCAAACACGTTTTTATTCCTGAACTTTCAAAATGAGCCGACTTCCAATGCCGGCCATGATATAGTAAAGCCACTGTAGCCTTTATCTCCCACTGATTACAACCAGAATCCCAGACAAGATACAAAAAGCAATACCTGGGTATTAAATTAAATAATAGAGATGAGAATGGAAAGTCAAGAGACTTGGGCTGGATGTGGTGGTTCACGCCTATAATCCCAGCACTTTGGGAGGCTGAGGCAGGAGGATCACTTGAGCCCAGGAGTCCGAGACCAGCCTGGGCAATATGGTGAGACTTCATCTCTAAAAAAAATAAAAGACAAGACTAGCTAGGCACGGTGGTGCACACCTGTAGTCCCAGCTACTTGGGAAGCTGAGGTGGGAGGATTGTTTGAGCCTAGGAGGTCGAGATCGCACCACTGCATTCCAGTCTGGGTGACAGAGCAAGAGCCTGTCTCAAAAAACTAAAAGGAAAGAAAGAAAAGTAAAAATTTGAAGAATGGCTAATGACAAGGAGAATAGCAGTTTCCTTCCTTCCTTCCTTCCTTCCTTCCTTCCTTCCTTCCTTCCTTCCTTCCTTCCTTTCTTCCCTTCTTCCTTCCTTCCTTTTTTCTTCTTTCCTCTTTTCTCCTTTATCTCCCCAGCTTTGATACAAGTGTGGGCCAAATCAAAGAACTATGTAGCATGCACAAAGAGCAAAAACTCCAAGAAAAACCCACATTTCTGGCCAAAGGACAAAGAAAGGGGAACCCTTTGAGTGGAGAGAACAGAATAATTCATGCTTTGTTTGTTTTTTTCTGTCTCCTTACTGTCACTCCTTCACCCCAAGGGCAGTCATGTGAAACTGCATGACAGTGCAGGAAGCTAAACCTCTGAGGGAATCCCATCTTTCTGGCCAGACAACTTCAAAAAGGGGCACTTAGGAGATAAAGAATGCGGGGGAAATCTCAGGAAAAAGCAAAAGAAGATCTCCTAATTCTCTATGAAATGACTCAAATCCTGGGCCACCTTCCGGCTGTGCATGTGTAAGGCACATTCAAAGAAATATAGCAAGGCTCTGAGAACTGGACTATGATGTAAACCACTGCGCAGTGACTGTTTAGCTTCAGACTACTCTTTGTGTGGTGCTCACAAGAGGCAGACCTAAAAGCATAGTAAACACTTTGAAAGCTGAACTGACAATAGAACCACCTCCCACAGAAGGTGAGACGGAACTTGCAGCCTGAACCTAACCAAGCTGATTATTGACCAAAACATACAAATAAACCAAAAATCAACCTTCTCCAAAGGATTTTAACAGAATCAGAGTCTCACAACATAACATTCAAAATGTTCAGGATACAATCTAAAATTGCTCAACATTACAAAAAGCAGAAAAAAACTTAAAAAATTCTTGGGAAGAAAACAATCAACAGATGCCAGCTCTGAGATGATCCAAATATTGGAACTATCACACAAAGACTTTAAAGTAGCAATTACAACCATCTTCTGTAAGGTAAAGGTGAACACTCTTGAAATGAATGGAAAGATAGAAGTTATTGGCAGAGAAATAGAAATTATTTTTAAATGAAAATTGCATAACAAAAAATAGAATATCTAACATTTTAAAATTTACAGCATGGATTCAATAACAGAACAAAGCTGATGGAGGAGTTGGTGAAATTGAAGAGGAAGAAATATAAATTATCCAACATGAAGAATAGAGAGAAAAAATGTTTTACAAATATTAGACATAATCCCAGGGTCCTATGGAAAAATATCAAAGGGTCTGACATTCATGTCATTAGAACTCCTGAAGGAAAGAAAAAAGTGATTTGTGCAGAAAAAATTTTTGAAAAAATAGCGACTAGAAATGTCCCAAATTTGGCAAAAGACACAAATTTTTAAAGAAGCTTAGTGACCTAAATAAAAAACAAACAAAAACCATGCCCAGAACACATTATAATCAAACTGCCGAAAACAAATATATGAAAAAAAATCTTGAAAGAAACAAGAGAAAAAAACAACATATTACATTCAGGTAGAACAGTGACTCAAATGACAGCAGATTTCTCATCAGAATCCATGGAGGCAAGAAGACAACAGAACCAACATCTTTAAAATGCTGAAAGAAAAGAGCTAGCCACCAATAATTCTAAATCTAGCAAAAAATATCCTCCAGGTGAAATGAATTTAACTACTAAGAATTTCTGAACAGTTGAGGAAAATCTTTAACATTAAAGACAGAAATCAAAACAAAAGTAGAAGAAAGTAAACACACTATATAGCAAAAGACTTCCAAAAACTCTCATTAGTATCCTTAGATAAAGGATAATATTGAAATTATAAAACAACGGGAGGCTGAGGCAGGAGAATGGCGTAAACCCGGGAGGCGGAGCTTGCAGTGAGCCGAGATCTGGCCCCTGCACTCCAGCCTGGGCGACAGAGCGAGACTCCGTCTCAAAAAAAAAAAAAAAAAAAAAAAGAAATTATAAAACAAGAGCATAATTCTACAAAAAACAAAAAAACAACAAACAACCTTTTTTTTTTAAGACAGAGCCTTGCTCTTTCACCCAGGCTGGAGTGCAGTAGCACAATCTCAGCTCAGTGCAGCCTCTGCCTCCCAAGTTCAAGTGATTTTTGTGCCTCGGTCTTCCAAGTAGCTGGGATTACAGGCACGCACCACCATGCCTGGCTAATTTTTGTATGTTTAGTAGAAATGGGGTTTCACCATGTTGTCCAGGCTGGTCTTGAACTCCTGACCTCAAGTGATCCACCCACCTTGGCCTCCCAAGGTGCTGGGATTACAGGCGTGAGCCACTGCAACTGGCCTGAAAACCTTAATAGAAGTGTGGGAAGACAGTGTTGAGGAAATTTCCCAGAAATCTGAGTAACCGGAAAAAAAAAAGGGAAATAGAATAGGAAAAGAAGAATTAGAGGACTAGACTAGAAGGTCCAATTTGAAAAACAGAAATTCCAGAAAGAGAGAATAGAACAAATTATACAGAGAAGAAGGAATTATTTCTAAAAAATAAAATATTCCCAGAATGAAAAGACATTAGTTTACTAATTGAGAGAGCACCTGAGTGCCCAACCTAATGGATGAAAATAGATCATACTGCAGCACATAATTGTGAAATTTCTCAACACTTAGGAAGAAAGAAGAGCCTACAAATTCTCCATGAAGAAAAGGGGTCATGAAGGATTAGGAATCATAATGCTTTAGACATTAACAGTTAACATTACCAATAACAATAGAAGTTGGAAGGCAACAGAATAATTCCTTCAAAATTGTGATTGAAAAATTTTCCAGCTGGATTATACTCGGCTAAACTCACAATCAAGTATAAAAGTAGAATAAGTACAAATTTTCAGATATGCAAGTCTGAAACAATTTATTTCCCATGCACTCTTTGTCGGAAATGATTGAAGATTGCATTCTGTCGGAAAAAGGAAAAGTATTCATAGTTTACTAGAGGCTCAACTGTGAATAGCATAGACATAGTGTAGTAATGTAGACACCGAATATTGATTATAATTTTATTGGGAGGACAGTGGATGGGGATAGCAGTTATGTGGCAGGGACAGAGGAAGGAGGCTAAAATCTCATCTTCCATAGTGGGATGTCAACAGAAATAATTAAAACTGAAAAATGAAGAAGTAGCCACTCAAAGCATATGATTGAGAGTCATATAAGTAAATATTTCAATAATCTGCTAAACTATATTAAATTGATGTATTAAACTGCCTCGCAGGCCAGGCACGGTGTCTCATGCCTAATTCCAGCACTTTGAGGGGCCAAGGTGGATGGATCGCTTTGAGCTCAGGAATTCAAGACCAGCCTGGGCAACATGGCTAAATCCCATCTCTACAAAAAAAATACAAAAAATTAGACAGGTATGGTGGTGCATGCCTGTAGTCCCAGCTACTTGGGAGGCTGAGGTTGGAGGATCATTTGAGCTTGGGAGGCAGAGATTGCAGTGAGCCAAGATCATGCTACCGCACTCAAGCCTGGGTGACAGAGCAAGACTCCAGGGAAGGAAAAATGGGGATGCATTTTTTTTTTTAATAACAAATCTGTAAAGATAATTGACTTTTTTAACCATGGGGCTGCATAACTTTAACAACTACAAACCTTTTTCTAAAAATGAAGCTAGCAGTACCTTGATGTGGCCACTAAATTCAGGAGAGCTATCCTCAACATTCAATTGTTTTCATTGTTCCATTTCACTCCTCTGCAAGAAGTAACTTATGATAATCAAACTCACAAAGAGAGCACTGTTGAAAACCAGAATGGCAATTTATTAATTTGTAATGTGACACAAAACTGCCATTTTGACCAAATATTTGCTTACTGTGCCAAGAATGATATTTGGTAAATAATGTATGTTCAATAAATACTTGTCTAAGACTTGTTTTACTAATTAGTACATTATTTTTAAAAAACAATTTTTTTTAAAGAGAAAGGGTCTCACTATGTTGTCCAGGCTGGTCTCAAACTCCTGGGCTCAAGCAATCCTCCTGTCTCAGCTTCCCAAAGCACTGGGATGACAAGCACGAGCCATTGCACCTGGCCTTATTAGCACATTATTTTATTTTATGCAAATATATGATGGGAAAAAAAGTATTATTAAAAAGTTGCCTTTTGAGCACAGAGCCAGGTCAAGGAGGCAGTTAGATGATCTTCATGGTGGCCACGACACACCCATTTCTGTTGGAGGAATGGGCTGGTCTTCAGACTGTTCACTCCTCTGCTCGTGGGTTAGGACACCTCATGGGCAGGGCTTGGATGGTGCTGCCTTATCACCTTGCTGACCCTCCCTTCATCTGCCCCATTGCTGACCTGTGCCCCTACAGAGCTCTCTTGCCACCTTCCACAGGGCAACAGCTGTATCTGGGAACCATTCTATTTCAGGAGTTGGTAATTTTGTCAGATGTAATAATGGCAGAGTGGTTATATATTTCTAAGTGTTCTTGTCAATAGGGATGTAAACTGAAGTATTTATGAATGAAATGACATTATATCTGGATTTGCTTAAAATACTCCAGGGGAAAAAAAAAGCAGCGTATAGAAAAGAGATAGATGAAACAAAATTGATTAAAAGGTTCATGATTATTGAAGTTGGCTGCATAGGAGATCTATTTTGCTATTTTCTTCACTTTTGTGTATATTAGAAAGTTTTCATAATAAAAAGATAACAAATATAAAATAAAATGAAACAAGGGACTCTTTAAAAATGTTTTTAATGAGAGCTAAGCTATGAGGACACAAAGGCGTAAGAATGATACAATGGACTTTGGGGACTCGGGGGAAAGGGTGAGACGGTGGTGAGAAATAAAAGACTACACACTGGGTACAGTGTACACTGCTTGGGTGATGGGTGCACCAGAATCTCAGAAATCACCATTAAAGAACATATTCATGTAACCAAACACCACCTGTTCCCCAAAAACCTGTTGAAATTAAAAAAAAAAAAATCCAATTTGCAGTGGCTCTACAGTCTGGCCTTTTCATCATGTCATGGCCCCATAAAGAGGTAGCATTTGTGCTAGACCTTGAAGGAAGTAGAATTGGTATGTATGAGAAGGAGAAAAAAACAATAAAAATGTTTTAAAAATTATCATTGAGTAGAATTCCTCCTTCTTTAACATTATTGCTGTTTCTATTGTTGTATTTCACAGAAATATGTATTCTGCCTAGAAAAGAAAACTGAACTGCCATTGATGGTCAAAATGGCAGAGAAAAATATTGGTTAAAAAAATTATATTAGTTAGGCCAGGCATAGTGGCTCACACCTGTAATCCCAGGGCTTTGGGAGGCCGAGGCAAGAGGCTTGAGCCTGGAAAGTTGAGGCTGCAGTGAGCCATGATCACATCACTGCTCTCTAGCCTGGATAACAGAGCAAGACCCTGTCTCAAAAAAAAAAAAAAAAGCTTTATATTATATATAAAATATAATGTATAATATAATTATATTATATATTAGTTTTTGACATCTCAAAAAAACCTAAAATGCTAAAGAAGGAAAATGGATTTTCTGAATAACATTATAATTAAAAATATAGGAGAGTAGGATTCCTAATAAAATCTATCTGACCACTTCACACAAAACTTTACTTATCCATGAATAAAATATATCTAGTTAATTGATGAATGTTGGTAAACTTTCCCTTTTGCTTTTCCAGAGGCCGTTTCTCTATAGTAAAGAAATGCATTCACAAAGCTACCCGCAAAGATGTGGCTGTGAAATTTGTTAGTAAAAAAATGAAGAAGAAAGAACAGGCTGCCCACGAGGCTGCCCTGCTTCAGCACCTACAGCACCCTCAGTACATCACTCTCCATGACACCTATGAGTCCCCCACGTCCTACATCCTGATCTTGGAACTGTAAGTACAGATGCCGTCTGTCTAAAGTCGCCCCCATCCATTTGGGTTAGCTCTTGCCCACAATTAATGGAAAAGACAGTTACGTTTTATACAAGGTCCTATCATTTGCAAAGTGCTGCATATAACATGCACTCTCGGCCGGGCGCGGTGGCTCAAGCCTGTAATCCCAGCACTTTGGGAGGCCGAGGCGGGCGGATCACAAGGCCAGGAGATCGAGACCATCCTGGCTAACACGGTGAAACCCCGTCTCTACTAAAAAATACAAAAAACTAGCCGGGCGAGGTGGCGGGCGCCTGTAGTCCCAGCTACTCGGGAGGCTGAGGCAGGAGAATGGCGTGAACCCGGGAGGCGGAGGCTGCAGTGAGCTGAGATCCGGCCACTGCACTCCAGCCTGGGTGACAGAGCAAGACTCCGTCTCAAAAAAAAAAAAAAAAAAAAAAACATGCACTCTCTCCCCCATTTTATAATCAATGTCATTTCCATTTCAAAGATTAAAACATCATAATAGGGATAAGGGAAGTCCTTAGAACTAGCTCCTTAAGACTAGGAATAGAGAAGCTGGGACTTGAACCCATATCACTCTCCCTTCCATGTTTATTTTCTTTCTATTATGGACTCTTGGGCTGGGCATGAGTTTGGGAAGAGCTTGTCAACAGTAGGCTGATTGACAGGGTGGAGTTGAAAGAGAGGGCTCTGTGTGTCAGTTCACCACCATAGCATCTCCAGTCTACCACCCAAGAAATTCCTTCTAGGGGAGAGCCTTACCTTCAAAACATTCCACTCATTCCAGATTTTCTAGGGACTTAGGCAACCATATACCCCTAGAATAGATTTAATAAAGCAATAATGTCCCATTCTCCCCACCACTACCCCAGACTAAGAAGAAACAGTATGCTCTGTGGTTTAGATAAAGATCACAGAGATGAAAGAGAACAGAGTCTTTTCAGAAGTGATACAAGTAACAGAAATGTGATCAGATTGGTGCTAATGAGGCCCTTGGCCTAGACAGGAGACAGACATTTCTGCCAAAGACCATTGCTGTGTATGGCTCCACAAGAACCCGTTTTCAGTAAAGAAGTGCCTGCATTTTCAGCTTTTCAACTACCATGTTAGTCCGGCTGTTGCGTGATTGTTAGTCTAGGCGTGTGTGTACGGGATCTTTCAGTGAGTAACTTGCCACGAATTTATTTATGATAAAATAAGAAAGCAAAAATGCAAGCAAGTTTGGCTATTTTTTAAATCAGCTGGAAAAAAGAGGGGACAAAAGCAGTGCTGCTAGCATCTGTAATCCTTTTGTGAAACTTAAACTGTATGTGGTTAAGTAGTTGGCAGTTTGTCACTTTAGACTTAACAGTCTTTTTCAGAGCCTGACCTGTCTGTAGGGAACCTCCTAACTCAAAAGGCATATTCTATTGCTAGTGAACTATACTTGTCCACAGATGACAGCATCTGTGCTTGAGTTCCAATGAAAGGTATTGTCACTATGTACCAGGTTGAATTCAGCTGACCCAGAACTTCTGCCCCTTCAGACTTGCCAACTACTGTTTTAAGGGAAGGTGCTGATAGTGGGCGACTGCAGTGCAATGGAAAGAAGCTGCTCTTGGAATGAGGAATCTGGGCTCACGTCCCAGCTCTGTGATTTGAAGCAGAATACTTAGTTTGCCAGGGCCCCGGGTTCTCATCTGTGAAGACTGAAATTCCTCCAACATCCCAGAGATGTTGCAGGGATTAAGTTAGATGAATAGTGGGTTGAACTAGTTTAGCAAATATTTACTGAGCACTCACTATGCACCAACCACCATCCAGACCAGGGCCAGGGCTGGGGGAACAAAGGTATAGTTATAAGGGTAGTTTAGAGGAGGCAGAGGTAGAGTTTATAGGGGGGAAAGGGCTGGGCACGATGGCTCATGCCTGTAATCCTAGCACGTTGAGAGGCCGAGGTGGGCGGATCACTTGAGTTCAGAAGTTCGAGACCAGCCTCGCCAACATGGTGAAACCCCATCTCTACTAAAACTACAAAAATTAGTTGGGCGTGGTGGCGCACACCTGTAATCCCAGCTACTCGAGAGGCTGAGGCAGGAGAATCGCTTGAACCCAGGAGGTGGGGGTTGCAGTGAGCCAAGATCACACCACCACACTCCAGCCTGGGCCACAGAGTGAGACTCCGTCTCAAAAAACAAACAAACAAACAAACAAACAAAAAACAGGGGGAAAAGATGTAGCTTTTGCCCTCAAGGAGTTACATGTCTAATGAGGAAGACCAATAGATAGATGGATGGATGATTTTAATATAACATGGTAAATACTAAGAAAGACATGCATGCACTGGAGAAGGTTGCTGTGAGAACGTAGGTGCTTGGTTGAACTTGAAGTTCAGGGGAAGTTTGTGGAGAGGCAGTGCCTGAGCTAATCCCTGTGCTGGATCTCATTATCCTGTTATGCTTATGTGGCACATACTTATGCTGCCAATTATGTGACAGTGGCCTCCCCTTAGGTGGTCACCAGAATTGCTGGGAGAGCTTTTCTTTACCAGGCAACTGAGATTTAGATTCCCTATTCTGGGGTGGGATGTGGGCATCTGCCTTACCCAAAAACTCTAAAGGTGAACTTGGTGGCTAAGACTCTCTCACTTGGAGCAGTGCTGCTGTTAATTGCTCCCTTAATGACCCCAAGAAGTTCAGGGGAATATATTTAACAAGCCAAATCCTACTCCATCTACTCTGATCACTCTTACCTCACCCCTAGCAGGGTCAGAGGAAAGCAAAAGAGGCTGGCATGGGTTCTAGCCTTTGCTCCTGTTAGGGGAAGTAGAAGACACCAGTGAGAAGAAGCAAGCTAGAGGGGAAGAGGAAAACTTGGCCAGGGTGATTTCAGCTGTAACTGAAAGTCATTTCTGACCCTGGATTAGGCTCCTCTGCATGGGGATTTCCTGGGGATGTGCCTTTAACAACTCAATACATTTGGTAACTCCTTGCTGTAAGAGGACAAAGGGTGGCTGAGAATAGCTACCATCTATTTAGCACTTACCTACGCTACCAATTACGCTTAAATGCTTCATCATCTCATTCCATCCTTGCACAATCCTCATAATGAAATAGGTGAATAGTAATATTCACCCACTATATTATAAGATAATATTAATTCATTATATTAGATTAATATAATGAATAATAATTGTTATTATTTTGTTGCTGTTCTTATTCCCACTTTAAAGATGGTTCACTTTGGTGAAACCAAAACACAGAGTTCAAATGACTTGCTCCCAGCCTTCAGCAGGTAGGTAGCAGAACCAGGATTCGAATCTGGGTCTGGATGGCTCCATATACCATGTTCTCAATCACAGTTCTCAAGGTTGGAAAAGTTGCCCAGAAGGCAAAGGATTCAAAAAGGGATCAAGAGCCGGGCACGGTGGCTCATGCCGGTAATCCCAGCACTTTGGGAGGCCCAGGCGGGTGGATCACTTGAGACCAGAAGTTACTGACCAGCCTGGCCAACATGGCAAAACTCTGTCTCTACTAAAAATACAAAAATTAGCTGGGTGAGATGGCACACACCTGTAATCCCAGCTACTTGGGGAGCTGAGACACCAGAATCGCTTGAACCTGGGAGGCGGAGGTTGCAGTGAGCCGCGATCATGCCACTACACTCCAGCCTGGGCGAAAGACTGTCTCAAAAACAAAACAAACAAATAACAACAACAAAAAAAAAGGTGGCAGGGTGGGAGTGGGGCAAAGAATCAATAATGCAAAGAACAAACTTTGCCTACTTTCTGTTTTCCCCAACTAAAAACTGACAAATGAAAGTAGTTTGGCTAGACGCAGTGGCGTCCTCCAGAAATCCCAGCTATGTGAGAGGCTGAAGCAAGAGGATCACTTGAGCCCAGGAGTTCGAGGCTGCAGTGAGCTATGATTGTGCCACAGCATTCCAGCCTGGGTGACACAGTGAAGACTTCATTTCTAAAATCAATATAAAATAAAATTAAGAAGTACTTTGCAAAACACACGTGGGGTTGCTTGCAGCCCCTAGGCTACGGTTAATCAGAATATTGCTGAAGTCCCTCTTGGTGAAGGCTTTCTTTACTTAGCAATCGAACCTCTTAAATGGTCGTCACAACATTTTGTTGTGAGCAATTTTTAGAGTTAATGAAGGAGAATGTTTCCTAAACAAGGTCATTCATATTTCTTCCCTGCAGTACACCATATTTGTAAATATATTTATTTTAGTTCTGAATATTACAATAACTTTAGGCTCTAACTAAATATGCATGTGTTGCACATTTAGTCTTCATGTATAACAAGAAGTATGAGAGAGCTTAGAGCTCTTACTGATTTGTATATGTGTTATTTTTCTATTTCTTCATATCAAACATATTTCCTTTGCCTTTCCCTGCCTACTTTCAGGATGGATGATGGCCGCCTCTTAGACTACCTTATGAATCATGATGAACTGATGGAGGAAAAAGTAGCTTTCTATATTCGAGACATCATGGAGGCTCTGCAGTACCTTCACAACTGCAGGGTTGCACATTTGGACATAAAGGTAATAAGAAGTGTCAACTTTGCAGGGAATACCTTAAATGGCCAAGTCCAACTTACAGTCATTACTCATAAGGAATATAAATTCAAATTCATTTTATTTACTTAGAGTAGAATATTATGACTTTTTTTTTTTTTTTGAGACAACTCTGTTGCCGAGGCTGGAGTGCAGTGGTGCAATCTCGGCTCACTGCAACCTCTGCCTCCTGGGTACAAGCAATTCTTCTGCCTTAGCCTCCCGAGTAGCTGGGATTACAGGTGCCCGCCACCACACCCGGCTAATTTTTGTATTTTTAGTAGAGATGGGGTTTCATCATGTTGGCCAGGCTGGTCTTGATCTCCTGACCTCAAGTGATCCGCCCGCCTTGGCCTCCCAAAGTGCTGGGATTACAGATGTGAGCCACCACGCCCATCCCATTATGACTATTAAAGAGAATCTGGGTTGTCATACAATTTAAGTATATCATCCATGAATTAATGAGAATATACCAGAGCCACAATGACATCTGGTGTGAGAGAAAGTAGGGAAGTTCTACCTACCTAATCTAACTTCATAGAAGTAAGCCAACAAATGTCACGTTTTCTTCCATGCTGCTCAAAAAGAAGCCCCTGTTCACCAAAATGAGTAATTTATTATTTCCTTGACTCAATGCAGAAGCAATGTAGTTAAGAAGACATGATTTTCAATGTCAAACTACTTCTCTGAATTACAACCCAAACTCAAAGTGTAGTAAGCTCAGAATGATACTTTGAAGTCTCCTATGCAGTTTCCATAGTGCATAGGGAATTTTCCATACACCATAGGCTTTATCAAAGAATAGCATAATTGTGTTTGAATTAATGAGGTCTTTTGAGTAGTCAAAATAGAGGCCTGAACTTCCCTTCTTTTCTCCCTTCCTCCTTGGATCTCCGCAGCCTGAAAACCTGCTCATTGACCTACGGATTCCAGTGCCTCGAGTGAAGCTCATCGACTTGGAGGATGCTGTCCAGATTTCGGGTCACTTCCACATTCACCACCTGCTGGGGAACCCTGAGTTTGCTGCCCCAGAAGTCATCCAAGGCATCCCCGTCTCCCTGGGGACAGACATCTGGAGCATCGGGGTTCTGACATATGTCATGCTGAGTGGGGTCTCCCCCTTCTTGGATGAGAGCAAAGAGGAGACATGTATCAATGTATGCAGGGTGGATTTCAGCTTCCCCCATGAATACTTCTGTGGTGTGAGCAACGCTGCCAGAGATTTCATCAATGTGATCTTACAGGAGGACTTTCGGAGGCGGCCCACGGCAGCCACATGCTTACAGCATCCATGGCTGCAGCCCCATAATGGCAGTTACTCTAAGATCCCCCTGGACACCTCCCGCCTAGCATGCTTCATAGAACGCCGCAAACACCAGAATGATGTGCGGCCTATTCCCAATGTCAAGAGCTACATTGTCAACCGGGTGAACCAAGGGACGTAGCCATCTCCCAGCCCCTATGGTTTCACATAGAAGTGCAGTGTGAACCAAAGCAAGACTGAATGTGATTGTAAATAATTCTGTTCATCATTTCACTCCGTGCAGTTCTCTGAATTGAGAGATGTACCTCTTAAACCTCATCAGTGGTTATTCAGGGTCTGAGCAGCAGTAAAAGTCACCCTAAATCCAGGGGCTTTCCAGAAGGTCATTCTGAAGAAATAAAGAGGCAAAGAGTCACAGAAGTGTTCAGAAGAAGGACAAAGATGAGAACAATATTGGCTGTTATGAAATTTTAACTGTATCTTCCAAAATGAGTGGTTAACTGGGCAAACCGTAAGCTCACAAGAGTGTAAAAGTTCTCTGGCTTTGCTGAAATTTTAAGCAAAAAGTTCTATTTAATGGAGATGTCATGTATATCAACTATTCTGGTTTAGATAACTTAGATATAGTTTCTTAATAGGATAGATATACACATACAGTATAATATATCCCATTCAGGTTTCAGAGTTTTCTAATATAGAGAGAGATATATATTAAATCAAACACAAGTAACTTTGAGTGCTCCAGTTAAGACAGTAATTTATTTACCGAAGCATTACATTGTTTTGACTAAGCACAATTAGATGACAAGTTTTGTAGAGCATTTTATAAATCTTGTATAGAAATCTTTTACCAGAACCTGTGCATTAAGAGAAAGCAACATTGCCCTTTTGAATGAGATAATTTTTTCTGTCAATCACAGGTTATTTGATTAAGATAGGTTCTTTCTGTATATGAAATGCTACCCGCAAATTCACTGGCAGCTCAGAGTTAATCTGGCAAGAAAGCCCACTAGGAAATAAGTTCAAATACACTATGAGCTGCGGGGGTATTTTTGTGTCTACACCAGGTTTGAAATAAACAAACAAATATAAGAGGTTCATACAAAAGGGCAAATGAAAACCTTTCCTACAGTTCCTATGAATAACGTACCAACACTTTCTGATTTCTTCTACGGCTGTAGAATACCATCTTTCAGAAAGTTGGCTGACTTTATTTCTAACTCCTTATTGAAGCTAAGGGGTGCTTACTAAAAGGAGGCAGCCATATAGGCCTTTTAAAGGCCTGGTCCTAAGTCCTTTTTAAAGCCATGGAACAAAACGTGATACACCACCCTAACAGAGCATTAAGTTGTAACTGAGATTGCAATACCTGTCACCACTCAGCCGCTGATAGTTCTCTGAACCAAAAGGACTAATTGTGCTTTGAGGCCAATCCTGCTTTCTGGTGTATATTCTCCATAAAAGATTATTATTAACTGCTCTTTTTCACTCTGGTGGAAAAAAAAATTAAACCTGGGCATTTCATGGGTTTTCTTTCTTTATTGTTGTTTGTTTGTTTTGGAGGGAGGGAGTTTGTTTTTTGTGTTTGTACATGATCCACCCTTAGTTTTCTAGAATATGTGTTGAAAATAGATATTATTATGCAAGTAAGATTTTAAAAATGTAACTCAAGTGTTTGTTCAAATCAGGTTTAACGGCGTTGCTTCTCTCCTATAATGGGATGGAGAAAATTAAAATCACACAGTACAGAAGTGCAAGAAGAGAATATATGAAGGACGAATAGAACTACAAACCTATCTAAATGAAAAAGAAATGGTGGAAACTAAGCCTGAACTTTACATATAAAAAGCATTATTCCCACAGTGGAAATGTAAAATTAAAAATCATCATCATTTTTTTTCCATTGGTTTCAAAGACAACTTCCTCATTCACCCTCCACCTCATCCCATCCAAGATTACAGATTGATAAACTAATGGAAATTATAAGCAATAAGACTAGATAGCACTTAGTATTTTCGGGATTAACCAAATATGTGGAAACCGACTCCGACTGTATTTGTTTCCTAGTTTTCAAATGGCCCTGGGTCATTAAGCCTCACTCCCTCAGAGGTCTCTCTTGACTAACCCCTATAGTCTTCATTTGGACCTTTATGTATATGCAAATACTCTATGATACAATACATAAAAATTTAAAACATACATTAAACATGTTTACTAAAATTTTTTAAAATTTAAAACATTTAGTAAAAAAAAATTAGTAAACATGTCTTCATTGTGTTTAAAAAATTTAAAACATATTTACTAATAATCCTTTTGGTAAACATGTTTACTAAAACCCTTTCAGTAAACATGCCTTCATTATGGTATACAGCATAAAAGAGGAAAGCCTGAGCCGGGCACGGTGACTCATGCCTGTTAGCTGGGCGTGGTGGCAATCACCTGTAATCCCAGCGACTTAGGAGGCTGAGGCAGGATAATCGCTTGAAACCGGAAGGCGGAGGTTGCCATGAGCCAAAATTGCGCCACTGCACTCTAGCCTGGGCAATAAGAGCAAAACTCCGTCTCAAAAAAAAAGAGAGGAAAGCCTGGCCCATAGTGTTTGTCAAACTGTAGGCTCTGAGGATACCCAATATCCATAAATTCCAGCTTGGCAAGTTCTGTTCTGTCCACTGTGGATGACCTGAATCAAGATCCCCCTGTTGAGCCATTCTGAGTTTTTATAACAAGTTGAGTTTCTTCTTGAGAAGGCCAGGGCCCAGGACAATGGTGAACAGACCACGGCAGGTGGGAGGCAAGGATGGTATTGTTGAAATTATGTTATGGGGGCAGTTGACAGAATGTTAGACCTCAAGCTTTCGTATCAGCTTTTACAACAGAGTTGGGAGGATCCAGATCCAGATGTGGGGTTACATGGAATTCCCCCAAGTACACATATTTGGGAAGTGAGAAGACAGGAAAAGAGGGACCTGGGAAAAGTAGGATGATTTTGTTAACTGGAGCCAAGGTACAATCGTTAGACCAGAATGAACTTAATAGAGGCCCCAAGAGAAAGGGGGTATATTTTATATAGTTTGATAATGGAGGGAAACTAACAGGGAGGCTCCCTGTCTGCAAAGCTCCTGGTCTCTCCCAACAGAGATAAGAGAGTAGTCTTGGTTCAAGAGTTCTCCATAGCAAGGTGGAAATAACAAGGAATCCCAGACGATGAGCCTGGGGAATGTACTTTAAGTTGTTCTGAGGGCAACTGTGGTTAGGGAAGAAGGATCAGGGGCCACTCTTGTTCCTGTTTTGGTGGAGAGATTTATTACTTGGTAGTAAAGAAGAGAGGAGAGAGGAGAAAATAGTCCACTTCTATCATAATGATGGTAGTTCACAGTGGGAGTGAACTTTTAGCTGAAATAGGAAAAACAAACAATGGTCAAGGTCACAAGTTTCTTGCTTGGCTTATATTCATTGCATAGGGTTTTGAGCTTTTTGTTTTGTTTTGTAAGGGTGGGATAAAGGAAGAAAAGATCAGGGACAACCCATAATAATTTTTAAGAAGTATTAATATGATGATTTCCTACATCTTTACATTTGTTTCAAATTAAATAGATATATATCCACTTATAGCTGAATGTGGTAAAATTTTTAAGAAAAAAATGGTAATGTTGGAGATATCCTTCAGGTCTCTCTCAGCCATAAACAGTGTAAGGGGGAGTAGAGGAAGCAGAGGAGAAAGCTAGCTTCCCTGCTTTGTGGTCCACAAAGCCTTTATAAATAGTAGTGCCTTTCAGAGGGGAGGATGGGAGATAAAGAAGTTCGTTGCATTTAGATTTACTGATATTGCAGCATTTTTTCTTTACTTTAAAATATCTTGTAAATGAAAACATCTGAATATAGGGGTGGGACCAGGAATGTTTGAGTTTCAATCTCAGCTATTCCTGATTCATCTTTTCTTACAGAAAGTCTTTGTTTTTTCTTCCCCAAATGTCCCCATTGGTAAAATGGGAGCTGGGGGATGGGGAAGGAGGGAGGACATTAATCTTACAGGAATGTTGAGAAATAACCTTGGTTGGGACATCTATAAAACACTTTGATTTTTTTTAAAGTGCTACACACTGCCAGTGCTAAGAATTTTATTGATAGTAACTTTGAACATTCCAGGTTTTCAATATTCACGTCTTTAGATACCATTTATAAACTCATGAGATTAAATTCTGTAAATTGCTTTCAGTTAGAAGTATCAGGTGCTCTTCGTCTAAATGTTATTTGGTCTTAGCCTATAATTTCGATCATTTAAGAGCTTGTCTACCGAAAAGGGTTCAGAGAGCTGATGAAGTCTTATGTCCATAAGCCGTTTTCTCCAGTATTTCTTATGGCAGATGCAAAGAGTAAAAAGGCCTCGAAAGCAACTGCTACCTTCCTTCTCAAGCTTTACGCTCTGGAAAAATGGACAGAGAAGAACCCAACAACCACTTTCTTCACTTGGGAGAGCAGAAGTGAGAAGAAAATATCTTCTCATATCACAATTTATTTTTCACAGTCTCACAGGAATCTAAGAGGCAAATTAAATGCACAGGCAAATTAAATGCATAGAAATGAATTGGACTGTTCATTTTTGGAGAACAAACCTTGAATCTTTTTTTTTTCTTTTTTTAGGTGGTTAGGTCTTTCAGGAGTTGCATATTTGCTATCCCATAACCTCCATGATTAGAGCCCACGAGTCAGGCGTTACTTTTTTCTTGCCTCTGTGGAAGAGCATGGCAATTTAGATTTGTGAGAATACGAGGGAGCATATATGATATAAACTAAATTTTGCATTAACTAAAACTTTGTCCCATGCATTTAATAGAGGAGGAAATAATTTGGTACGTAAGAGGTCTTCGTAGTAGGGCAAAGTTCAAACTCACCATGTCCTTATTCAGTGTGGTCAACAAATTGTGCTGGATGAGTTTTGAGGAATGTAGACCTTCTTCCTTTCTCTCCTGGGTCGCACCTCTACGGAGTCTGGGTTAGACAAACGCAATATGTGACCTTTCAGTGAATTTATTTATGAAACTGCACCTTGATTTTTCTTCACTATTTAAAGCCTAGGGATGATTTGAGGATGAATGATTAAACCCAGGGTGGGCTTAGAGACGATAGAGCTCACACACGCTCCATCAAGAAAAGGAAAGCTACTATGTTAATATTTATTTTCTAAAAATAGTAAGGCTCTCAGTTGTTTCATTAATTCTAAAGGGTTAAAAAGGGCTGAAATTTGTTTATAGCACTAAATGTTTTTAGTAGGAAATTTACTCACATAAAAAATTTATGCAGCAGTAGTAGAACACAGATTATCGTAAGAACATATTTTCTATGAAAGACGTTTCTTCCTCATTTTCAATAAATATAAAGAAGTTAGAGGAGAGGAAAAGCAATCACTCAAAGACAACTTTTAATCTTTGAGGGACATTATGATAAGCCTGAAATTAATATGCACAGGCTATTGCATTTTTCTGTGAGAAATGTGCCCCTTTGCTGTGAGATTCTAAAATGTGTTCAGATTTAGTTTTTATTCAAATGATCAAGATAACGGATTAGTTAGATAACTGCTATTTCAGATAGTGGGGTTAGCTGAGAAAAGGGAGCATGGTAGAAGAAATGCAAATAACAATTATTGGAATGCCAACCCCTGAGGCTTAGTTTAACCAAGCTAATTTGTGGGCCCAGGGATGGCCAGCATAGGAGTTTCCATCAATACCTGACTTCCATCAAGAACTGAATCCATGTTCTGGAGTATTACAGAGACTGTTACTATGACCTCAAAGACTGTGGCTACGAATCTGAAGTTAACAAAACATACATCTTCTCTTACTAACTTAAGCCATATCCGTCATCACTCTGTTTGATTTTTCTGACCCTGGTGCTTTTACTTCTGTTTCTGCCAAACTTCAGCCTACTCTATGGGGAAGGTGAGTAAAACTATTAGTTAGAACAAATATGAAGACTGTGAAAAAAACTAAACATACTCTTCAGAATGAGATCCTGTTCAGAGAACAGTAGTGATCAAAGTGCAAACTGTTGGAAAATACGGATATATGTACATCTGTACATGTATATAGTGTATAATATGTATGTATATGTTATTGCTCATATGCAGAAATCTATCCATTTGCAGACAGCCCAGGTGGGTCAATTTTTCTATCGGAAAACCATTTAGGGCCATTCAAAACCATTAGGGCTAATTTGTGGAGATGAATTCTACTCATTCTGGAATTAATTTGCTGTTTTTTGACATCCACAAAGCCAAACTAACAAAGTGTGAAACATAAAGGGGCCATCATTTAGGTTATTCTATCTGGACTTATAACTATCTTTATATTTGAACTATTAATAGTCAATTTGCAAACCATATTGGCATCTCTTGGTTTTGAGTGACCCCGGCCCCCCCAAGTCTTTTGCAAATTTGGAGTGGGCTTCACTGGCCATTCAGACAAAGGGCCTTATTCATAAGTGGACAGGTTTCCCCATAGGGATCATCACACATATACATATAAGTACATACTTCCATCAGGCTTGTAACAATTGGTTTAAAATCACTCCACAGTATTGATAAATAGCTCTATATTTTCAAGGTGCAGAAGAATTCCACAGCCTTAATTATTTCAGTGTCTTGCTGGTCTGCCTTAAGTGTATCTTCTGGGTTTTTGGTTGTTTTATTATTTTTAAATTTTTCTGCTGTTGTTCATTTTGTATGCACACAATGTCGTTTTGTAAAGGTAGGTTGTAAATATTTTATTTGTAAGTCAAAATCACTCATGTGTAATGTTGTAAAGTGATGACCTGCTGTCTTGTTACTGCTACAGTAAATGTTATAAGTTATGGATGAAACTTCAAAATGTACATCTCACATGTTATGCATTCCTATAAATATACTATACTAAAGATACTATATGGTCGTCTCTTTTTTCCTAATTAAACCTTTGTTCAAAGAAAAGAGTAATTTTTTTTTCTTTCTCCAAATATACAAAAGACTTTGAAAAGGTAAAAATATCACATGATTATTACAACACTTTAGGCCCAGGATTTTAGAAAGAAAGCAACAATTTTGTGCCTTAGAGTATTCTAAAGCATTTACCCAAAAACGCCAAGGAAACCTCAGGGCCAGGTGCGGTGGTTAGCACCTGTAAATCCCAACACTTTGAAAGGCCGAAGTGGAAGGATCTCTTGAGCCCAGGAGTTCGACACCAGCCTGGACAAAATAAGGAGACACCCACCTCCCCTCAATCCCTGCATATTAAAAAAATTGTTTTAAAAAAATTAACTGAGTGTGTTGGTGCATGCCCGTGGTCCCATCTACTTGGGAGGCTGAGGTGGAAGGATCATCTGAACCCGGGAGGTAGAAGCTACAATGATCTGTGATTATGCTACCTCTCTCTAGCCTGGGCAACAAAGTGAGACCCTATCTCAAAAAAAAAAAAAAAAAAGCCTCGGGTGGTTGTTAATTTCATGCTGGTATTTCAGGTGATAATGTCAGAATGTTTGGAAGGTATTTTGGTCTGGATTTCACAAGTTTATACATTCTGGTGTGGACTCCAGCAATCTGGGTTAGCCTATGCAGATATGATCAGGCTTTGAAAGTTTAAACGTGCCACCCAAGTGCAAATGAAGCTGATTCATGGTATACTGTCAATTAGCCAGAGTGTTAAAGTGTTTTGATTAGCTTACTTTGCCAAGAAAAACAAAAAAAAGTTTTAACATTTGTCTTCTATTTTCATCAAGATGCTATTGCATTTATTTGTAATGAGAAACACTTGTCAAAAGCATGGGCTCTGCACATTGGCTCGTCAGCACAATCTCCTCAGAAAATATAGATAATAAAGAATATTAGAAATGAAGTCAGAATCAGGTTTATGAATTAAAATCATAAGCCCCTTATGGGCTTTTTTTTTTTTAGATCTAGAATTTGTATGTATTTTAGCACCTATATATGAAGCCCATTTGTAATTAATTTTTCATTTAATCCCAACAAATTCTTATGAAGTAACTTATTTTACTTGGATTAGAGACAACTGAGTCACAGAATCTAGGTGGTTGTTCAAGGTCACTGAGACATTCACTGGAAGATAACTATTTTTTTTTTTGAGACAGGGTCTCACTCTGTCACTCAGGCTGGAGTACAGTGGCATGATCACAGCTCACTGTAGCCTCAACCTCCCAGGCTCAAGTGATCCTCCTGCCTCAGCCTCCCCAGTAGGTGGGACCACAAGTGTGTGCCATGATGTCTGGCTAATTTGTTTTATTTTTTGAAAAGACAGAGTCTTGCCATGTTGCCCAGGCTGATCTCAAACTCCTGGGCTTCCCGTCTCTGCCTCCCAAAGTGCTGGGATTGCAGACATGAGCCACTGACCTGGCCCTAGAAGATAACTTAAAATAAATGTATATGTATGTGTTTCAGTGTATCTGAGTCTGTGTAGCGTAGGTCAAACAATAATAAATAATTAAATAACAGTACCTCAGCCTGTATTTTTTTGAGGGGGAGTGGTTGAGAGGAATCACCAACATAGTTAAGGAATATTAGCAAAAGCCTTAATACAAATGATAATCAGAACCCCACAAGCTCAGTCTAAAATAGATATCAGAGTAGAATATAGAAGGGATTCAGCGAGCAATATAGAGCTAGGTCCATGAAAATGCTCTAGATTGAACTATTGCCTGAAGTTTTACATTCATGGAAACTCTTTAGGATACATATCTAAAACAGTAAGACTAAATATTGGTTAAAGTCAAGATTCTTTACCCAGCCTAAGTAAATGAAATGGAGAACACAAAATGAATTGGTACAATCTATGTCCTCCTCTGTTTTTGTTTGTTTCTTTGTTGTTGTTGTTGTTGAGACGGAGTCTCACTGTGTTGCCCAGGCTGGAGTGCAGTGACATGATCTCGGCTTACTGCAACCCCAGGTTTAAGCAATTCTCCTGCCTCAGCCTCCCAAGTAGCTGGGACTACAGGCACGCGCTACTATGTCTGACTAATTTTTGTATTTTTTGGTAGAGACGGGGTTTCACCATGTTGACCGGGCTGGTCTCAAACTCCCGACCTCAGGTGATCCACTTTCCTTGGCCTCCCAAAGTACTGGGATTACAGGCATGAGCCACCACGCTCAGCCCCACCAACTTTTTATCAAGTGTTTTTTAGTGAACTATCTCATTGAATCTTAATAGTGATCTTTGGAGAAAGTTAATATATTATATTCATTCTATTTTTTAGAAAATTGAGACTCATAACTCAAAATGCATTGCCAAAGATCACTCAGCCAGTAAGTAGAATGGGACTAAAATCCAAATGTTTTGGTTTGAAACTTCATGTTCTTTGTAGTGCACAATACTGCCATGCCTTATCTGTTCCTCTTTTTTAAAAAAGTATTTGTTATAGTTGACACATGATAATTATACACATTTATTGGGTACATAGTGCTATTTCAATACACACAATGTACAGTGATCAAATCAGAGTAATTCATATATTCCTCACCTTAAATATTTTTCATTTCTTTGTGTTGGGAACATTCAAACTCCCTCTTCTAGCTATTTGAAAATAAATAGTAAATTATTATTGACTGCAGAGACCCTACAGTGCTATAGAACACTAGGACTTATCCCTCCTATCTAGCTGTAATTTGTATCCTTTAACCACCCCCTATCCTTCCCAGCCTCTAGTAATTACTATTCTACTCTCTACCTCCATGAGATGAACTTTTTTAGCTTCTGCATATAAGTGAGAACATTTGCTATTTATCTTTCTGTTCCTGGCTTGTTTCACATAACACAATGTCCTTCAGGTTCATCCACCTTGCCACAAATGACAAGGTTTCATTCTTTATGTGAATTTAAGGGTTATTTTCCTTAAGCTAGAAGAAAGTATTGCCTTATATACACAATGGAGAAGAGATGTATTTGTAAAGATTATTTCTTAGATTATTTCTCTAAGAGATTTATTTGTAAAGACCAAATATGTTTGGATTTTCAGATTGTCTAGCAATATTATCCTCCTGGATAACCCTGATACCAATCAATTCACCATCTTCTAACTCTCCTCCCTCCCTCCCTAACCTTTTCTACACCTATTACCTAAGCATTTGAGATACGCCAAAGGAAATAAAAAAGTACTCCTTCAGGAAGCAGAGTACAGACAAAAGAGGTAATGAATACTGTAATGATCTAAGTGCTGTCACGTACTAGATGCTATGAAGTTAATAAAAGAATTGAGTAAAGGTCCCTGTCTTTGAGAACTTATATTCTATTTGGAGAAACATGGGGGGAAAATCGTGGCTAATAACTAGCAAATATAACATGCTAGGCCAAGCAGTAGAGATAATTAAGAGAACTAGTCAAGAAGGCATTAGCTGTTAAAAAATGGACAGGATTTATGAAAACTCTCATGAAAGCCTGGACTTCATGATCCTACAGTCAATCTAGCTGTTCTGTGCTTTGAACCCCGGTGACCCCATCCAGAAGAAACCAGGAGAAGCACAAACTGGCGCCAGATTCGCTACCACCTGCCCGACCCTTGAGCCCGGGGAAACCCAGAGGTGGGTGCAGCAAGCTCTGGAAGCTGCAGACGAGGCAGGCGGAAGAGGCGGGGCTTCGCGGGCTACGTCATCGGGGCGCCAGAGGCCCGCTGCGCCTGGGAGTTTGAAGCAAACAGGCAGCGCGCGACAATGGCGGCAGCTGGTGGAGCTTTGGGGCCATTGGTGACGGGTCTGTACGACGTGCAGGCTTTCAAGTTTGGGGACTTCGTGCTGAAGAGCGGACTCTCCTCCCCCATCTACATCGATCTGCGGGGCATCGTGTCTCGACCGCGTCTTCTGAGTCAGGTGCTAGCCCAGGAAGGGGAAGGACAGGGCTAGGTGGCGGGAAAGAGGACCAGGAAATGGAAGAGGGTGACAGGAGTTGGGCCGTGAGTGAGAGCAAAAGAGCCAAGCAGGCAGTCCAGCCCTACTCTTGGTCTGGGGAGTAAGCATGAGAAGCACAGAGGCCAGGGGTTGTTGGACTCTTTGAGAGTCGTCTGTTCTTTCACCCACAGGCTTAGACACGTGTTTTGCAAAAGTCGGGAAACCCAGTTTGGAACCCTGTCTGGCACTGAAGCACACTTGAATGAATTCTGTGTATTTAACTCTAAGAAGATTAGACTTGAGGCCGGGCGTGGTGCCTCATGACTGTAATACCAGCATTTTGGGAGGCCTAAGTGGGCGGATCAACTGAGCCCCAGGAGTTCGAGACCAGCCTGGGCCCCAGGAGTTCGAGACCCCGTCTCTACAAAAAATTAGCTGGGTGTGGTGGCGCACGCCTGGGACGCTGAGGTGGGAGGATCACCTGAGCCTGGGAGGTCAAGGCTGCAGTGAGCTGTCTTTGTGCCACTGCACTCAAGCCTGGGTGACAGTGAGACCCTGCCTCAAAAAACAAACAGACCGGGAAAACGTGAGGGGGCAGATAATTCAGTAGCTGGGAAAATACTTGTGAGAAAAGAAAAATAGAACAACCTGAACCCTGTGATGTATACAAAATTTATCAGCGCCTAGAGAGACTTCAGCCATGCTCCCCCATGCAGCCCTGGGGACAATTATTTATTTATTTTTTAGAGGGGGTCTCTCTTATGTCACCACGGCTGGAGTGCAGCTCTGTGATCGTAGCTCACTGCAGCCAGGAACTCCTGGGCTTAAGAGATGTTCCTGCCTCCAGTGAGCACAGGGGCTCATGCCTGTAGTCCTAATTCTTTGGGAGGCTGAGGGGGTGGATCACTTAAGGTCTGGAGTTTGAGACCAGCCTGGCCGACCTGGTGAAACTCCGCCTCTACTGATAATGCAAAAATTAGCCGGGTGTGGTGGTGCACACCTGTAATCCCAGCTACTCAGGAGGCTGAGGCAGGAGAATCAGGAGGTTGCAGTTAGCGGAGATTGAGCCACTGCACTCCAGCCTGGGCAACAGAGGGAGACTGTCTCAAAAAAAAAAAAAAAAAAAAAAAAAAAAGAGAGAGATCCTGTTACCTCAACCTCTGAGTAACTAGAACTAAAGGCGTGTGCCATCATGCCCACCAAATTTTTTAAATTTTTTTTTGTAGAGAGGAGGTCTCACCATACTGCCCAGGCTCGTCTCGAACTCCTGGCCTCAAAAGATCCTCCCGCCTTGGCGGCCTCCCAAGTAGCTGGGACTACAAATGCCTGGTGCCACCACTGGGCTACCTCATGTTATTTCAATGCAAATTCTTGGTGAACATAGGAACTGCCCCTTTTGCTTTAAAAATCCACTTGTAACTACTGTATAATCAGGGCAACTTAAGTTTGTGCTTCGGGTTGCACTCCTCGAACTTGGCACACATTTGTGTTCTACTTGTATTAATTTTGCCTCAGCCTCTTCCTTTTAGGTCCTTTTAGGCTGTTTGGAAAGGGGAGTTGAATTTTGCACTGTGCGACCAGAAGCAATAATTAAGACCAGAAGGTGGACATATTGGGAAAGCAGGTTTTTAGTCAATATAAGGAAAAGTTTTGTACAAATTAGAGGTTTCTAATACAGTGCTTCTAAACTTTGAGTATATATGAATTACCTGGGAATTTTGTTAAAATACAGAATCCAGTTCTGTAGCTCTTGAGACTGGACCTGGGGTTGTGCATTTCTAACAAGGTTCCAGCTGAAACTGCAGACCACACTGAGTAGAGGCCGTAAATATGTTTTCCAACAGAGTTTGCTACTAGCCACTAGTTACTATTGAGCATTATGAATTTTTAAGTTTAAATAGTCATGTATGACCAGTGGCTGTCATATTGGACTGCTCAGATAGAGGACATTTCCATCATTGCAGAAAGTTCTATCTAGAAGACATGTGAGTTTCCTCAGCCCACTTAAGGGTTTATGTTCACTAGGGACCACTTTGTGTGGTTATTGTAAAAAGTATTAAGGTAGGTTGGACTATTAAGGTTGTGGTACTTTGGACTATTAACTTCTCATCATCCAGAATCTTGATATGGTGTATCTCAGCAGTGTGGAGAATTACTACGGATTTTCTAGGGAAAAATTGATTTATTTTAATAAGCCAGCTGATAAATGACAGAAAAAGTTTTTTGATAACTAGATCATGGTGTGTGTGTGTGTATTTTGGTGATTAATTGGTGAGAAGTTCAAAACATGGAGAGACTTGGGTATAACAAAACTCCTTTTCACATCTTATTTATGCGAATAGAATTTCTCAGTATTTACACCCCAAAAAGCAATATAATTTATGCTAAACTCTAACCTCCCTTAATAAGTGATATTTGACTATAGTACTATATATACATTAGTGTACATAAAGTAATTGGAGAGGAAAGGTAGCATTAACTCACTAAAAATGCATTTTCCAGGTCTGTTTTTATCCCTCTGTCAAAATTTGCAAAACATGTTTTAATTAATCATATGCTTGTAATAATTTAATAAGAATTCTCTTCTTTAAAAAGTACAATTTCCATTTTCTTTTCCTCAAGAGAATAATTTCTCTTCAGTCCTTAAGGATTCAGCTGCTTACATGGGCTTTGTTGTGGGTCGAAGCAGCACCCACAGGTTTAAATCAGGGTCGGGTATTTGGTCCTTGTGGGATTCACAAGATGGATTACTGCTGACTACTTTGCTGTGAATGGCACAACTCACACAGTAATGTAGCTTCGTATACAGTTTGGGAAGAACATAGGAGGCAAAGATGCTCCCTGCAGAAATGTCCCTCACTGCTGCGGCCTCTACTGTGTTCTGCATGATGGGCTTCTTAATAGTCTTTTCCTTGGGCATGTATCAGACATAGTATGTGCAACTACTGGCCACAGCCCTTTTTGGCACGATCATTGTTCCTTTCTTTTCTTTGTCATCTTGGAAGTAAGGACCTGAGAGAACTACAGAAGAATTCTTGACACCTAGAGACTTAAGGTCATGGGAAATTTTTTTAAATTACCATTTTAAATTTCAGTTTACATACATATAGACAAGTATGACAGAGGGATCAGTAAAAGCTTTTCTAGTATAATCATATATTGCTTTAGAATAAAATTCTCTGGACACAGTAGAGTGAAACTTTGAGTTGAAAAAAGATGTAAAAAATTTTAAACTTTTTATAGTCAGGAATTTCATGTTTTTTTTTTTTTTTTTTAAATGGAGATGGTGGGTATCCAGTCACTGTAGCATTTGTATTCCAAGTTTATTCCTTAAGAAGAGTGATAAAACAGTTCTGAGATAATATGTTAATATTTTTAGTACTAGAAATTACATTCTTTGCAACTTAAAATAGTCATAGATTGTGGGGAAAAGAAAGAGAGATCAGACTGTTACTATGTCTATATAGAAAGAAGTAGACATAAGAGACTCCATTTTGTTCTGTATCTGAGATGCTGTTAATCTGTGACCCTACCCCCAACCTTGTCCTTGCAAGAGACATGTGCTGTGGTGACTCAAGGTTTAACAGATTTTGGGCTGTGCAGGGTGTGCTTTGTTAAACAAGTGCCTGAAGGCAGTATGCTTGTGAAAAGTCATCACCATTCTCTTAATCTCAAGTACCCAGGGACACATACACTGCCAAAGGTCACAGGGACCTCTGCCTAGGAAAGCTAGGTATTTCCAAGGTTTCTCCCCATGTGATAGTCTGAAATGTGGCCTCGTGGGAAGGGAAAGACTTGATCGTCTCTCAGCCTGGCACCCTTGAAGGGTCTTTGCTAAGGAGGACTAGTGTAAGAGGAAAGAAGGCCTCTTGGCAGTTGAGATAGAGAAAAGCATCTGTCTCCTGCCCGTCCCTGGGCAATGGAACATTTACTGAGAAAGGAGAAAACCGCCTGAAGGTGGGACGTGCTAGCAGCAATGCTGCTCTTTATGCACTAAACAGGTTTATGGAGATGTTTGCATATGCATATCAAGGCACAGCACTTTTCCTTAAACTCATTCATGTCACAGAGATCTTTATTCACATGTCTTACTGCTGACCTTCTCCCTAAGATGATCCTATTATCCTGCCACTTTCCTTTTTCTAAGATGGTAAAGATAATGATCAATAAATACTGAGGGAACTCAGAGACAGGTGCGTGGGTCCTCTGTATGCTGAGCGCTGGTCCCCTGGGCCCACTGTTTCTTTCTCTATACTTTGTCTCTGTGTCTCATTTCTTTTCTCAAGTCTCTCGTTCCACCTAACAAGAAATGCCCACAGGTGTGAAGGGGGAGGCCACCCCTTCAATAGATTTTGTTTTTTTTACTCTTTAGAAGTACTGGAGTAAACCTATGATCTAGTTCACAAAGCAACTCAGTGATTGTTTGCTTTTCTTTTTTAAAAATGAGGTGGTCTTGGGTGGGAATATGTATTCTAACATTAAAAAGTGATGATTTATGTGGAAAAGGAGATTATAAAATAGCAATTCGCATAATAGTCTGTATTTACGAAACTTCCTAATTGAAGGCTTCTTTCAGGAAATATAACTAAAAGATGATAGGTTTAGATACTCAGCATAATGGGTTACTGAGGGAAACCAGGAGTCAGGGGACCATCCTTAGTCTTTGGGGTCAACATCATGAGCTTCCCCAACACATCTCAGGTTGCCTTCAGAACAGATTCTGAGTCTGGCTGAATAGATTCATTCTTGTGTTTTTAGATTTATGTTTATGTACTGGGTTTATGGAGAGGGTAATAAAAAGGCATTTTTTTTTTCTCCAATCAGGTTTGAGACTTACCCCCACTAGTTTATTACTGTCTTTACTGTTATGTTGTTACATGTTTATACACTATTTAAAATAGTTACAATAAAACGTTGTTTATGTGTTCATTTTCTTACAGGTTGCAGATGTTTTATTCCAAACTGCCCAAAATGCAGGGATCAGTTTTGACACCGTGTGTGGAGTGCCTTATACAGCTTTGCCATTGGCTACAGTTATCTGTTCAACCAATCAAATTCCAATGCTTATTAGAAGGAAAGAAACAAAGGATTATGGTAAAATAAAAGTAACATAAAGCATTAAGTTAATTAATCTGTAACATATTGTTAGAATTTTTCAGCTTCTGTGCACTAATGTTTTACCAGAGTCATCTTGAGTCCCTTAAGTTATTACTGCTTGTGGAATTTGTAATTGTTACTATAAGTCACCTTCCTTTTTTTAGACTAGGGGTGAAATGCTTTGCATTGATTAGGAAATGAAAAGTGCTTTTTTTGGTACTGTATCTATGAAACCCCAACATTTTTTTTTTTTTTTACCAGCCCTTCTCTCATCAGCAAAATGTTGTAACAGCACTTACTTTCCCAGTATGTTTGTATTTAAACTTCATGAAAAGTAATCCATGGATAAAATTACTCTCATAAAGTAGCATAAACACCTCAGAGAGATATTCATGTGGGTTCATGGCAATAGATTATCAGGTGACTTGCTTTAAAACCTGAAAATTTGTCCAGGCACCATGGCTCACACTTGTAATCCCAGCACTTTTGGAGGCCGAGGTGGGCGGATCACCTTGAGGTCAGGAGTTTGAGACCAGCCTGACCAACATGGTTAAACTCCGTCTCTACTAAAAATACAAAAAAAGGTGCTATAGTCCTAGCTACTGGGGAGGCTGGGGCAGAAGACGTGCTTGAACCCAGGAGGTGGAGGTTGCAATGAGCTGAGATTGTGCCACTGCACTCCAGCCTGGGCGACAAAGTGAGACCCTATTTCAAACAAAAAAAAAAACCCTGAAAATTGGCCAGGCACAGTGGCCAATTGTAATCCTAGCACTTTGGGAGGCCAAGGCAGGAGGATAGCTTGAGCCCAGGAGTTCGAGACCAGCTTTGGCAACATAGTGAGACTTTGTCTCTACAAAAATAAAAAAAGAATACACAATTAGCTGAGTGTCGCAGTTACGTGGGAGGCTGAGGCAGGAGGATGGCTTGAGCCCAGGAGCTGAAGGTTGCAGTGAGCTATGATTGTGCCACTGCACTGCACCCTGAGTGACAGAGCAAGGCTATCAAAAAATAAATAAAACCTGAAAAGCAATCTTAATGATAGTAAGGAATTAATGGGCTTTTTTGTTTATGTTGGTGTATTAGTGTTTTGTTACTTTTTTTAAAACAAATCCTTCTGCAGATGTGTTCTAAAAATTTTTATGATAAAAAAAGAAACATTAGTTGAGTTGTTTTTTTTTTGTTGTTGTTGAGACGGAGTCTCGCTCTGTCACCCAGGCTGGAGTGCGGTGGCCGGATCTCAGCTCACTGCAAGCTCCGCCTCCCGGGTTCACGCCATTCTCCTGCCTCAGCCTCCCGAGTAGCTGGGACTACAGGCACCCGCCACCTCGCCCGGCTAGTTTTTTTTTTGTATTTTTTAGTAGAGACGGGGTTTCACTGTGTTAGCCAGGATGGTCTTGATCTCCTGACCTCATGATCCGCCCGTCTCGGCCTCCCAAAGTGCTGGGATTACAGGCGTGAGCCACCGCGCCCGGCCCATTAGTTGAGTTTTTGCTGCGTAAGGGCAGTGTTAGTTTTTCTGTTTTTTGTTTTTTGTTTGAGACAATGTCTCATTCTGCTGCCCAGGCTGGTCTTGAACTCCTGGTCTCAAGCCATCCTCCTGCCTCATCCTCCCAAAGTGCTGGGATTACAGGTGTGAACCACTGCACCCAGCTGAGATTTTCTGAGCTAAAAAAAAAAAATCTATATGAATCCCTACCCATAAGAAAACTCTTATTTCTGTTTTCTTATTTTATGTTTTAAAAAATGTTGCTGGAATGAAATTATGCATTTTTAAATATACTATAAATACTTGCAGTCTTGTGTTCTAGCTTAAGCTGATTCAGTTAAACTTGCCAATTGTTCAAGAGACAGAAAGGATTTGATGAGTCTGTGAAGTCCACAGCCCAAGTTACTTACATTTTGTAGATTATCTGAAAATAGTCTGTAGTGGAATTTAGGGTAGAGAAGTATATATTTAATCACGTTGCATTATATAATTCTTTAGATTGTAGTAATGGGTCTAAATGATTGCTGAATATTTTTCCTTCTGAATTTGTATCTTCAAAAAGCCAATTATTTGGCTGATCTTGAATAGTGAATTTATAATACTTTGATGGAAAAAGGAATTATTTCATTGATGATATTGGATTATTCTGTTTCATAACTTTCCTTGATCTCGGTGATCTTGCTATAAGAAACTCTGTATTTAGGCTGGACGTGGTAGCTCACACTTATAATCCTAGCACTTTGGGAGGCTCAGGCGGGAGGATCACTTGAGCTCAGGAGTTTAAGACCAGCTTGGGCAACATCATCTCTGTGATAAAACAAATTAAAAAAAAAAAAAAAAAAAAACCTATATTTGAAAATTTGATCATAAAACACATTAAGCCATGTTTATAATGTAAAATAATTTACTTGAATTACTATAAATATACTGTATGTATAACTGGCAAGTTTGGTATACAGAGTTGGCTTTATACATAAATATACTGTATGTGCAACTAGCAAGTTTGATATACAGAGTTGGTATACACATATACTGTATGTATAACTGGCAAGTTTTGTGTATATATATACACATATACCTACATATTTAAATTTGGAATCAGCGAAATTTTTTCTTTTCTAGGAACTAAGCGTCTTGTAGAAGGAACTATTAATCCAGGAGAAACCTGTTTAATCATTGAAGATGTTGTCACCAGTGGATCTAGTGTTTTGGAAACTGTTGAGGTTCTTCAGAAGGAGGGCTTGAAGGTTACTGATGCCATAGTGCTGTTGGACAGAGAGCAGGGAGGCAAGGACAAGTTGCAGGCGCACGGGATCCGCCTCCACTCAGTGTGTACGTTGTCCAAAATGCTGGAGATTCTCGAGCAGCAGAAAAAAATTGATGCTGAGACAGTTGGGAGAGTGAAGAGATTTATTCAGGAGAATGTCTTTGTGGCAGCGAATCATAATGGTTCTGCCCTTTCTATAAAGGAAGCATCCAGAGAACTCAGCTTCGGTGCACGTGCAGAGCTACCCAGGATCCACCCAGTTGCATCGAAGCTTCTCAGGCTTATGCAAAAGAAGGAGACCAATCTATGTCTATCTGCTGATGTTTCAGAGGCCAGAGAGCTGTTGCAGCTAGCAGATGCTTTAGGACCCAGTATCTGCATGCTCAAGACTCATGTAGATATTTTGAATGATTTTACTCTGGATGTGATGAAGGAGTTGATAACTCTGGCAAAATGCCATGAGTTCTTGATATTTGAAGACCGGAAGTTTGCAGATATAGGAAACACAGTGAAAAAGCAGTATGAAGGTAAGTGTATTATTCAGGAATCTGCAAGAATCAGAAATCCAGCTTAAATTGAAGAGAAAAAGGAAATGCTCATGTCATTGAAAGTCCATTCATAGAGCAGGCCGTCAAGTGTGGTTGGATCCAGGAGCTCAAGTGATATCTTCATGACTTGCTTTCTCTCCATCTCTCAGCTCTGCTTCTCTGTTGACTTCTTTCTCAGGTAGGCATACTCTACATGCTCACCGTAAACCAATCGCTCTAGCTTGGGATATAGAATACCTTCATTAACTAGCCTGGACAATCTGCTCTGCAACTGTAAGGCTGTTAACTCTGACCTTCTTGAAATAAGAACCAGGCAGGGATAATTTCCTTAAATAAAATGGGTGTGCTAGTCCCAAAAGAAGAGTATGTGTCTGGTCTAGCAAATTCGACAGATGTACTTAGCAGAATATGATGTTTTGAATGAAAATTCCACATAAAGGAAACAATGAAAAAGAAATATAAAATAGTAAGATTTATTTGTAGCAGAAAAAGTTCTATTGATAAACATTATTTAAAGATTTTAATTTTATCAAGTAGGGACTTAAAGTAGTGCATGTGTTGGTTGAGACAAATGCTTAGTTCTGCTGCCTATTCTATGCAAATTTCTGTCTACATTTTTACAACTGTGTGATCAGACTGTATATTTAATGCATTTTTCAGTTAACCTTGTAACAGATATTTGGTTGTGTTAGGTAACATTTTTTGTAGGTATCTTTGAGGTAACTTTTCTTTAATGTATGCATATTCATAAGCTATTTGTTTAAAACAGATTTGTCTTTAAGTGACTTCTTCATGTGCTTAAGATGTCCTGCCCTCATCACATTGTCCAGCTTACTTTAGCTAATTGACTGATGTAAGAGTTTTATACAAACTTTCTTTAGCTCTGCATAGAGTTTTTTCGAAAATCAGGCTTCTTACTGTCCGCTTTTAAAAGGAATATAGTTGCCTATTGAAATTAGATAGCTAAGGAGATCTAAGGAACTTATAGAAATATTGAGCAATAGTAAAGCTACTGAGAGACCCCTGCAGAGTGAAAACTTGTCATCTTCAAGAAGAATTTTATTATTATTATTATTATTTTTTTTTTTTTTTTTTTTTTTTTTTTTTTTTTTTTGAGACGGAGTCTCGCTGTGTCTCCCAGGCTGGAGTGCAGTGGCGTGATCTCGGCTCACTGCAAGCTCCGCCTCCCGGGTTCACGCCATTCTCCCGCCTCAGCCTCCCAAGTAGCTGAGACTACAGGCGCCCGCCACCACGCCCGGCTAGTTTTTTGTATTTTTAGTAGAGACGGGATTTCACCATGTTAGCCAGGATAGTCTCGATCTCCTGACCTCGTGATCCACCCGCCTCGGCCTCCCAAAGTGCTGGGATTACAGGCTTGAGCCACCGCGCCCGGCCTTATTATTATTATTTTTTTAGACAGGGTCTTGCTCTCTCACCCAGGCTGGAGTGCAGTGGTGCAGTCTTGGCTCACTGCAACCTCCACCTCCTGGGCTCAAGTGATCCTCCCACCTCAGCCTCCCAAGTAGCTGGGACCACAGGCACATGCCACCACACCTGGCTAATTTTTTGTATTTTTGGTAGAGATGGAGTTTTGCCATGTTGCTCAGGCTGGTCTTGAACTCCTAAACTCAAGCAATCTGCCCACCTCAGCCTCCCAAAGTACTGGGATTACAAGCATGAGCCACCATGCCCAGCTTCAAGAGGAATTTTTAAATGTTGTTATCCTTGACATCAATAAATGTTTGTCTTCACTGGAGTCCCTTTCTAACAGCATGAGTTTTATTTGTGGTCACGAGCTTCAGCCTGTAAGGAAAAACAGTCCTGTTAGCATTCCTGATGAGCCAAGCACAGACCTTGGAAGTTTTTTTCTCGTTGTGATCTCTTACCCAGCTACTTACCTAAATAACAGATACAGTTTTCACAGATGGAACCATGGGTCTGCTGATAATCACTAAAGTTCCTGAAGAGTTTGGTTCTCTCATTAACATGTTACTGCGAGATTATTTCATATTCCAGTTGGTTGGACAAGAGGTTAGAGGTTTTTGTTTGAAAATCGGCAAATATCTTTTTTTCCCCTTCTTCTTAGGAGGTATCTTTAAAATAGCTTCCTGGGCAGATCTGGTAAATGCTCACGTGGTGCCAGGCTCAGGAGTTGTGAAAGGCTTGCAAGAAGTGGGCCTGCCTTTGCATCGGGGGTGCCTCCTTATTGCAGAAATGAGCTCCAGCGGCTCCCTGGCCACTGGGAACTACACTAGAGCAGCGGTAAGTTTTGGGGGGACTGGGTGAGAGGAGGCAGGGGCTGCTATGCTGCATGCTATAGGGCAAGAAGATACCTCCTAATCTGGCATCTCTGGAACCTCTGCCAAAAAAAATCCAGCTCTTGTTAGTGTGACAGTATATTAATAGTAGTTGGATAGAATTCCTTGATAGTTAATAGCATTTTATATCATGTAGTGGACACTTCAGGAATTTGAATTATACTCCAGGAGAAACTTTGAGACCCAGATAGTTAGTCAAACAAACACTTACTAAATCTACCAAGACTTTAAGACCATTGTCTTTTTCATCTTACCATGAATTGAGAGAAGATGAGAAGAGCTTCCCAGACACGCAGTTTCTCAGAATCTCCCAAGTCCTACAGAGATGCACGTTCCCATGACAGCAGCCCATATGCAGTGGCTTTCTCTTATTCTTGTCAGATATTTTAGAATATTATATTACTTTTAAAAAATTGTCATCGGGGGTTGGGCACAGTTGCTCATACCTGTAATCCTAGCAGTTTGGGAAGCCAAGGCGGGAGGATTGCTTGAGGCCAGGAGTTTGAGACCAGCTGGACGTCATAGTGAGATCTCCTCTCTACAAAAAAATGAAAAAGAAAATTAACCAGGCATGGTGATACATGTCTATAGTCCCAGCTACTTGGGAGGCTGAGGTGGGAGGATCACTTGAGCTTAAAGATCAAGGCTGCAGGAAGCCATGATCATGCCACTGCACCTCAGCCTGGGCAAGAGTAAGAGCCTATCAAAAAAAATAAAAAGCCCCAAGAAAATCCCCATGATTTTTTCCCCCCATGTGAAGAATCTAGAAGTAAAGGATTTCTATTTTTTCATATTATTTCAAAGACTATCTGGAGACAACTCATATGGCCCTACAGTCACGTTTTAACCCTATCCCTGAATTGACTATAAATGTCTGATTTCCCAAGTCTCATAAGCATGGTCAGTTTTAATATTTGGCATTCTGGGAGTCTGGGTCTGGCTCAAGGACAAGACATGACTTGTTTGTTGGCAGTAGTACTTGGTGGCAAGAATGTATCAATGTGTCTCAGGTCTCGAAGTACCGAAGCTAGAGTGCAGTGGTGGTACCCAGTCAGCTCTCTGGGAAGTATCAAATAAGAAGGGAAGTACAGAGTCATGTCTCCGGGAGGGGAAAGTACCAAATCAGAAAGCCAGGCAGACCTTCTAAAGATACTTTTATGAATGTGAGATAATAGTATAGAAAATGGGGAGACCAGTTGATGTTACAGAAGAGGGAAAGTGGTAGAGGTAAGATTTCTTTTTTTTTTTTTTTTTTGAGACAGAGTCTCGCTCTGTCGCCCAGGCTGGAGTGCAGTGGCTGGATCTCAGCTCACTGCAAGCTCCGCCTCCCGGGTTCACGCCATTCTCCTGCCTCAGCCTCCGGAGTAGCTGGGACTACAGGCGTCCGCCACCGCGCCCGGCTAATTTTTTGTGTTTTTTTAGTAGAGACGGGGTTTCACTGTGTTAGCCAGGATGGTCTCGATCTCCTGACCTCGTGATCCGCCCGTCTCCGCCTCCCAAAGTGCTGGGATTACAGGCTTGAGCCACCGCGCCCGGCCTGAGGTAAGATTTCTTTAGCTCTTGAAAGCATAGCTGTTCTTTATATGACAGCTGCCTTTGAATATGGAGTACCCCGTCTGTAGATAGTCAGTAAGCCTTGAATGTGGTTTCATACCATTATAATATGTTTTAGAGTACTCACCTTAAATCCTTTTTGGAACTAGGTGGGTCACCAAGCATTATTAGAAATAAGAAATTCTACAGTATCTTGATTTTAGATGCACATAGTATAGGATTTCTGTTTGAAGTATGATTTATTGCAGGAAGGGAAGGGAAAGGAAAGGGTCATCTCAGAGTCTTAATGAATCAAATGTGTTTTATTATGGTTTCTATTTAAGATGACCTGTTCAGATATAGTAACTTTATATATATGGAATGAGAAAAGGCATCTATAATACAGCAAGGTTTCTAACTAGATAATAGAGCATAAGCCGGACATGTTGACTCACACCTGTAACCCCAGCACTTTGTTAGGCCAAGGTTGGAGGATCCCTCGAGCCCAGGAGTTCAAGACCAGCCAGGGCAATATGGGGAGACCCCATGTCGTCTTCTTTTTTTTTTTTTTTTTGTAAGTTTTTAAAAAATAGAGCATATTTTTACTTTTATTCTGTGTGATTAACTGTTTTCTTGTAATGTTCTGTTACATTCCATTTAGGTTAGAATGGCTGAGGAGCACTCTGAATTTGTTGTTGGTTTTATTTCTGGCTCCCGAGTAAGCATGAAACCAGAATTTCTTCACTTGACTCCAGGAGTTCAGTTGGAAGCAGGAGGTAAATCTGGTCACTGGTCATGGCTCTTCCAAAAATGCTTCTTTACCCATGGCAGGCAAAATAAAACTTTGCATGTTATTAAACACTTGCTTAAGAGAAGCCTTCTTAGTCTAGAACAATAATGAATGAGGCCTTTGGTAACTATGTATCTTTGGACAAGTCAGTTTACTTCTTTTAGTCTGATTGTCTGTAAAATGGGGAGGATAACAGTATTGACCTCATAAGGTAATCAAGAGGCTTTAATGAGGTAACATGTAGAATATTTAACACAATGTCTTAGCACAGAGTAAACACTCTGTACTTGTAAGCCCTTATTCATAAGCCCTCATAATTCTTTGACTAGATACTATAGTTAGGGTCAAGGCTTTTAAGAATACTTAAAGTGTCTTGAATTTGGAAGATAATAAGCCATTTAACAGAATGCTTCTGGAACAGCAGAATTTAATAAAACAAAAAAGCAAAATCTAAGGATTAGGGTTTATGGATAGTCTGTGTGAGCACTTGATGAGGTTGTGATAGAAAGGTTCTTGTATATGGTAGTGGTCAGGTTAGACTTGCTCAGCAGTGCCTTGTGGTGATGCCGAGATGTATGCTAAAATTTTCTTCAATTGTGAGGCCAATCTTTATTGTATTTTTTTGATATTGAACCTTTCTTGGTAATATATGAGTTTTACTTTTTTAAAAATATATATTGTTAAGCTTACAGATGATCTAAAATTTGACATTGAGAAAGTGTATATTTAGGGCAACTTGAATCTATGCTTCTGGAAAAAAAATACATGAAAAAAGTAATGATAAAATAAATAAGGCTGGGTGCAGTAGCTCACGCTCATAATCCCAGCACTCTGTGAGGTCGAAGTGGGCAGATCACCTGAGGTCAGGAGTTCAAGACCAGCTTGGCCGACATAGCGAAACCCTGTCTCTACTCAAAATACAAAAATTAGCCAGGCATGGTGGTGCACGCTTGTAATCCCAGCTACTCGGGAGACTGAGGCAGGAGAATTGCTTGAATCCAGGAGGTGGAGGTGGCAGTGAGCCAAGATTGTGCCATTGCACTCTAGCCTGGGTGACAGAGCAAGACTCTGTCTCAAAAAAATAAATAAAATAAATAAATAAAAATAAACTTTACCATTGAAAAGAATTGGTGAGCAGCTTTCTCCGTTTGATGTCTCTGGCCTACCCAGTGAGTCTCTTCAGCTCCTGTTTTTACCCGGTTGCTATACAAAAGGGGAACGAGAGTAGGGGCACATTTTTATTGAAAGCTGGTTAGATACTTTTTCTGAGAAGTCATGTGACAGGTTTTCTGATTTTTGTATTATGTGAAACTATAGTTTTTGTGTTTCTTGCAGGAGATAATCTTGGCCAACAGTACAATAGCCCACAAGAAGTTATTGGCAAACGAGGTTCCGATATCATCATTGTAGGCCGCGGCATAATCTCAGCAGCGGATCGTCTGGAAGCAGCGGAGATGTACAGAAAAGCTGCTTGGGAAGCATATTTGAGTAGACTTGGTGTTTGAATGCTTCAGATACATTTTTGTGAAGACATTGAAGATGTGACAGTCCCCCTGAAAGTCACTAGCTGGAAATAATCCAATTATTCCTGCTTAGATTCTTCCACAGGGCCTGTGTAAGAATAGGTTCTGGAGTTATCATGGACTTTAGGAAATATTGAGTAATTTGTAATCACTGCATTGATACTATAATAAGTTCATTCTCAAGCTTGCTTTTTTTGAGACTGGTGTTTGTTAGACAGCCACAGTCCTGTCTGGGTTAGGGCCTTCCACATTTGAGGATCCTTCCTATCTCTGCATGGGACTAGACCGCGTTGTTATTCTTTTATTTAATTTGAGACGGGATCTCGCTCCATTTCCCAGGATGGAGTGCAGTGGTGAGATCACCGCTCATTGCAGCCTTGACCTCCCAGGTGATCCTCCCCGCTCAGCTTCCAGAGTAGCCGGTACTATAGGCATGCACCACCACGTCCAGCTAAACTTTATTGTAGAGATGAGGTCTTGCTATGTTACCCAGGCTGGTGTCAACTCGGGGGCTCAAGCAATCCTCCTGCCTCAGTCTCAAAGTGCTGGGATTACAGGTGTGAGCCACTGTGCCCAGCCTAATTGCAGTAAGACAAAAATTCTAGAGCACTGATAGGCTAAAGTCAGCACAACTTTTCTTGTGTCCTGTATTCTCTGTCTAATGTGTTGCCCAAATAATATCTAATTGTTAGCCATTCTCCTCCATCTCCAGCCTAAAAGTGACAATCCAGGTATCCACATGGGCTGGTTCCCAGAACTGCCATTGCTCACTCTCCAAAGAGGGGAAGGTGGGGAAGGGGAAGGTGACAGCAGCTCAGCTCCTGAGCTAGTATCTGGCTGTTATTTCTTTTTTTTTTTTTTTTTTTGAGACGGAGTCTCGCTCTGTCGCCCAGGCTGGAGTGCAGTGGCCGGATCTCGGCTCACTGTAAGCTACGCCTCCCGGGTTTACACCATTCTCCTGCCTCAGCCTCCCGAGGAGCTGGGACTACAGGCGCCCGCCACCTCGCCTGGCTAGTTTTTTGTATTTTTTAGTAGAGACAGGGTTTCACCGTGTTAGCCAGGATGGTCTCGATCTCCTGACCTTGTGATCCACCTGTCTCGGCCTCCCAAAGTGCTGGGATTACAGGCTTGAGCCACCGCGCCCGGCTCTGGCTGTTATTTCAACAACTGGAGTTGGAGTTTGGGCTCATTTTTTCCCTAGCCAGCAATTATGGAAGAGTGGTAACACGAGTGACCGCTTCCTGTGACTGACTTCACAATTAGGAGGTCTAAGATTTCATTTGGGGATTTGTTTAAGGATCCCACATAATTGTCCCAACTGTCATTAGTAGAGGGGAGGTCAGCCTTCATTAATAAAGAGAAAGTCCACATTCAAGGTGGTGTTTGAGCAGGGGCAGGGTGAGGGCTGTCCCGGTGCTGACTGCGCCAGCACACTCACATTCCTTCTCATTTGGGGCCCACCTGCAGGAAGTGGCACAGGATCAGCCATTCCCCACCCTTGTCAGCCGATGGCCCACTCTTCTCTAATGACTCAGAGGAATGCCTAGTACTTTTTTTTCTTTTTTTTTTTTTGAGACAGTCTCACTCTGTCGCCCAGGCTGGAGTTCAGTGGCACGATCTCGGCTCACTGCAACTTCCACCTCTTTGGTTCAAGGAATTCTCCTGCCTCAGCCTTCCGAGTAGCTGGGACTACAAGCCTAGGATTTTTAACTCAGGTTTTTATTATGTTCCCTCCTGAAGTTTTTACTTCAAGAGCTTCTGCTCTAAAGTCCAATTTGAGCTTCATGTCCCCAGTGCTGCATTTCCAGGGAAATTTGGTCTGTGGGAGAGAGACCAGCTATCAAGGAAGAAGTGACCAGAAGGAACAGGAAGGGAGTTGGCCCTCGGGGCTACTCTGGGGAAGCCAAAAGTCAAGAAGGGGAGAGAACTTTCTGAGAAAAAATTGCAGAAATCTCTTAGGTGTCTTTAGTGTTGAGAGGCCTTTGGAGTGATGTGCTGAGGTCTCAGGTGCCCACCTCCCTGGCTGTCACTTCCATGTGTCAGTGGTTCTCCCACTTTAGCAGGTATCAGAGTCACCTGGAGTCTTGTCAAAACAGGTGCCCAGCCCCACCCCCGCGTTTCTGACTCTGGGTACCTCTGGGATGGGTCTTGAGAATTTGTATTTCCAAAAAGGTCCCAGGTGATGCTGCGGTTGCCTGCGCAGGGACTGGACTTTGAGAACCACTGCACTGGTTATTTACATTTCTACCTCTGCAGTGAGACAGCCTGGAGGTCTGCCTCCTCCTGCTGAGAGTCACACGCTCCTGTCCTTCCTTTAGAAATGTGAGCTCCTGCCATCTCCAGGACGCAGGCACTGTTCCTGTTGAGGAACTGTATTTTATAGGATCCCTGCTAAGATGACTCGAGGGGAAATGAGAGGCTGGGTGATTATTCCAGCCACTGCCACTTACTGAAAGTGTAGGTCCTTGTGCCCCACACCATCAGACATTCTGCTTTAGCAGATTTGTGGTTTGCCCAGCAGCCTGGGCGTGTGCATTTCTAGTGGGTGCCTCAAGTGATCTGGCGGTTTCTTAAGAGTCAGCCCAGTACTGCAGGCCTCTTACCTAAGCAGAAGCCCAGTCTTTCATGAAAACTTCAGAAGACAAGTTGATTCAGGCAGCGAAGAACTTGGGCTATACAAGTGCTGTTCTTCAGCATTGAAGTATTTTGGAGGCATTAGGTAATTTAACCCTTTCTTAGTCAAGGAATATTTACAGAACATGATCTCTGGGCATTGTAACTCCTGGTCTTAGTGGGAAATATAGGGACCCCATGTCTCCATGGGGTGCACAGAATATCTGTGAGACTGATGGAGTGGAGAACGCCACCCCCAGCCTCTCCAGCTACTGGAGGCATTCTGCAGAACATCAGCCCATAGATTGTGTGTGTGTGTGTGTGTGTGCGCGCGCGCACGCTGGAGGAACCTAAGAAACTATTCGGTACACCTCTTATTTTAGAACTCCCAAAGTGTAGCTCCAGAATCGTAAAGGGATCTGCTCACCAGCCTGTGGATCTCAGTCCCAATGCTCACCCTTGTGCTACTGAGTCAGCTCTAGGAAAATCTGCCAAAAGTATGCCTAGGGCCGGTTTTTTGTTTTGTTTGTGACAGGGTCTTCACTCTGTTGCCCAGGCTGGAGTACATCACGGCTCACTGCAGCCTTGACCTGGGCTCAAGCGATCCTCTTTTTTTTTTTTTTTTTTTTTTTTGAGACGGATACTCGCTCTGTCGCCCAGGCTGGAGTGCAGTGGCCAGATCTCAGCTCACTGCAAGCTCCGCCTCCTGGGTTCACGCCATTCTCCTGCCTCAGCCTCCCGAGTAGCTGGGACTACAGGCGCCTGCCACCTCGCCCGGCTAATTTTTTGTATTTTTTAGTAGAGACAGGGCTTCACCGTGTTAGCCAGCATGGTCTCGATCTCCTGACCTCGTGATCCGCCCATCTCGGCCTCCCAAAGTGCTGGGATTACAGGCTTGAGCCACCGTGCTCGGCCAAGCGATCCTCTTGAGAGCCTCTCGAGTGGCTGGAACTACAGGCGTGCACCGCCATGGCTGGCTAAGTTTTTAAAATTTTTTCTAGAGACGGTGGAGGGGTTCTCACTGTGACTCTGTGTGTGCCCGACAGCAGAGCCCACAGCCACACCAGTTTACAGTGGTTGCCATCTGGGTCATCAGACCCGGCTGCCAGGGGTGCAGCCACAGGAGAGCCAACTGCAGAGGGTGCTGGCACCTGAGATAGCTGCTAATGCTGCCCTGGGTGCACTTCTCATCCAAAGTGCCCAGTGGGTGGGAGTCACTCAGTACCAGTTCTGAGCCTGAGCCCAAACTCTTGTATTTCTGCTAACCCCTCTCTGGCTTCTGCCACCAATGAGAAGAATACGCCCTGGTTAGCCCATGACCTCCGAAGAGCAAGAGAAAGTAGAGCAGAGCCTACTCTAGCCTCCCCCTGTCCAATATACAAGGGCCCCGCTGATCTGTAAGCCTGGGAGCGTGATAAATGCTTAGTAGTGCATGCCATGGAGTTCCAGAGTGGTTTATTACACAGCAATATCTAGCTAAATACTTTTAACATGTGCTGCAGCTCCCTGGATCCAGCCTGGTTACCGGGAAGACAAAAACTGGGCTCCACCAAGAACCAGTCTTCTGCCTTCCCAACCATCACCTCTGGCTGCATCAGTGATCTCTCCCAGCGAAATAGCCACTTGGTCTTGTGTGAATCCTGTACTTGAACACAGTGGACCGAGTGTCAGTCATTGAAAATGACCATGAGTAACCCTATGGACTCTGCAGCTTGGTTCCTTTGCCCCTTAACAGGTGGGTATGAATTGTGTCTTCAGTGCCAGGGCTGAATGAGAAAGCGCATTCCTTTTTGAAGGAATCTAATATTAAACACAAAAAAAAGCATGAGAAAAATCAGGGCTCATTGGAGTTATATCTTTTTTTTTTTTTTTTTTTGAGACGGAGTCTCGCTCTGTTGCCCAGGCTGGAGTGCAGTGGCGCAATCTCGGCTCACTGCAAGCTCCGCCTCCCGGGTTTACGCCATTCTCCTGCCTCAGCCTCCGGAGTAGCTGGGACTACAGGCGCCCACCACCTCGCCCGGCTAGTTTTTTGTATTTTTAGTAGAGACGGGGTTTCACCGTGGTCTCGATCTCCTGACCTTGTGATCCGCCCGCCTCGGCCTCCCAAAGTGCTGGGATTACAGGCGTGAGCCACCGCGCCCGGCCTGGAGTTATATCTTTAAAATATATTTTTTAACAGTTATAGATATTAGATATAATATATAATAGTATATATAAATAATATATGTTGCCCAGGCTGGTCTTGAACTCCTTAGCTCAAATGATGCTTTGGCTTCCCAAAGTGCTAGGATTACAGGTGTGAGCCACTGCGCCTGGCCTGTTGGAGTTCTTTACATTTATTTTATAATCAATGCTGTTTCGTTAAATGCAGATTTTATTTTGGATTATAGGATGTAGAATGCCGTATTTTTCTTAGATCACAGGGCCTTTCGCATTTGTAATTTGGCCTTGTATGACTTACCCTGCAATCCCTTTGTTTTCCCCATAACCCTTCCAAAGGAAGGCCACAATAGAAATACAAAGAGAAACAAAATAATTAGAATATTTTTTAACTTCTAAAGTTCAAGGTTTTGGCATAAGTCTGGTTTAGAAGAACATTTGCCTAGGCCTCTCCTTCCCACCAAGGGGGGAAGTCTTCCTCTAGGCAAGAGGCAGAGGGCTCCTCAGAGTCAGATCCTGGTGTGGGCTCTCGTGTGTTGCGGCTGAATCCCAGGGAAGGAGGGAGGAAGGGCAGTCGACACCCAAAATAAGGGTGGGGAACTGTCAGCAGAGGAGGTCTGTGTCATGATTTTCAGCGCTGGGGTTGTGGGGAGCCCAGGAGAGCAGTGAAGGTCCAGAGATCCCTCGCCCCAGCTCAGCGCAGGGCAGTGGACTCAGGCCGTGCGTGTATGGGGCAGAGCCTGAGGTGACCTGAGCTTCCTGTGGCTCCAGAGTAACATTATAGAGAAGCTGAATTCTATTTTTCTGAAAAGGGCATGGGAGTTAACTGAGAAGCAAACCTGGTGGGCCTGAGAGTCTCAATCGTCACGTAAGGACAGTCAGTGGGAAGTGGACGGGCCGCACAACCAAAGTTCTCATGAGGACAACCATGTCTTCGGGGGTGCCCTTTTGCACAGACAGCTCCACAGCCCTGCCTCCAACGTCCCAACACTGCGTTGTCTCCCTGTACTTAGCAGCCCTGCAGGATGAGAGGTGGGGAGGATCCTGAAATCATGATTGTGTGTAACAAGGCGTGCTGTCCTTGTTTACCTGGAACCTAGTAATGTTGTTTTCTGCCACCATTTGAATAGACACTTGAAGTAGAGATGATGTTGAGTTAAAAAAAAATACATAAAAATATGGGTTCTTTTCAAACTGTATAGATGGCCTAAAAATTCACATTTACTCAAGGAAAACCGGTGTAGGTAGTCTTTGACCTCCTTTCCTCCCTTATCCTTTCTTCTGCCTTCTGAGGACTAAACTGATTTTTTTTTTTTTATCTTGCCCAAATTCCTATCTAAGGGGTCTGGGGAGTCATGCCCTACAAGTCATACATTTTTATCAGATGGGTTTTATTTAACCCTATATATCATGACTTATTTTCCAACCTGACTCTGGTATAACCTTACGAGACAAGGAAGAAAATCAAAATATTTTACCCCCAAACATGTTTATTTGCCGTATTTTGAAATGGCCCTGCAAAGCTGTTCTTTGTGGGGGGAAGTTAGCATCTGTAAAGAATCTCTATTAATATAGCTAGATCTTTTTCTTCCAGACTCTCCCAATCCTACAGAGATTAAGATCTGAATAGGAAACCTTTGTCATCTATTGTCTCTCAGGGCAGCCACTTGTAAGACTTCAAAGAACTTTTGTCTCCACAGTCTTAACCTTAACATTCCCTTTCTATCAATCCCAGGTCTTTAGACAAACTCAACCAATTGTCAACCAGAAAATGTTTGAATTGACCTATAGCCTGGAAGCCCCTCCACCCCGCCACACCACCCCTGGCTTTGAGCTGTCCTGCCTTTCTGGACCAAACCAATGCATTTCTTAAATGCATTTGATTGATGTCTCATGCCTCTCTAAAATGTATAAAACCAAGCTGCACATGTTCTTGGGACCTCCTGAGGGCTGTGTCATGGGCCATGGTCACTCATATTTGGCTCAGAATTAATCCCCCTTCAAATATTTTACAGAGTTCCACTATTTTTGTTGACACTTCCCTCACCCCCACCATCTTGCTGCCCTCTGACTTCCCGAAGCCCCTGTGCTCTCTTCTCGGGCTATAGCATTACCTCTTCCTCACTTCTATTGCCTTCTTCCCCTCTTCAACTCCATTGCCATCCAATGGGGGATGTCTCCCAACTGAAATCAAGCCTACAATCCTTATGGCTTGAGCTGAAAAGAGACCCTAAGAAAAGGTGCTGAGTGGGAGGGAAACCCAAGCTTCCCATCCCCCTGGGTCCTTAAGGTGCAGCTCATCACCCACGTGGAGATGCTCACACAAGGTGTGACCCCCGCAGCCCGCAGGTGATCATGTGTTTTGTTCAATGTATGTTTTCTAAAAAATTGTTTTATGATCATGTGTCAGGACATGAGTGCCAGCCAGCACATGTCAGCTCATACCTGGGGTCTCCCTGATATGAAACCCTGCCAGGGCAACCTGTGTGTCTCCCTAATGGAAAGGAGTCTTTGAAGGATTGAACTTCTGTGCCAGGAAACATGACATTTGTGTCAGTTGTCATCTTCCTTCATTTAAAAAAATAGAACAGTTCCTGGGGTCTTGGTTAACGTGTGTTGTTCTCCATTGGCAGGCCTATGCAAATCTACCCCTCAAAGTCTGAGGAAGCTGAGAGGTCAGAGAAAGAGGCTAACAAATCCAGTTTCTCAGAAAGAAATATTTAATGGGGACTTAAGAACAGAAGCTATGTCTGTGTCTTGGGCAGTGGTGAGACAAGTTGTTGGATCCCTGAGCCATCATCCCCTAAACCTAGGGCTACAGACCGCAGGGAAAGGATGGATGTGATTCAGAAGGGGTGTGTAGGACAATTGCTTAAGGGCAGAACTTGTGGTAAATACAATAACATAAAGGTTGTTTAGTTAGTACCTACTCTTACACAAGGAACAATAGATAAACTGGAAATCTTAGAGAGCTTTCCAGAACAGGAGTTAATCAGAAGTCAACATGGCAGATTCACTTCCAAGTTGGAGTTGCCTTGGCCTCCACATGTGGGTACCAGAGACTGCTCTTGTGAAGAGGACGAAAGAGAAAGATTCAAGGAGGAGGGAGAGAGATTTTATAATGTGTCAGTCTGCTCTTAGAGCACTCATTTTAGTTCAGTAGAGATGTATGCCCCCAAGACGGAGACTCAGATGACTTCCCCATCATGTGGCAGAATTCTGGGATAAGAAGAGAGTCAGACTTTTTCCAGGAGCAGGTGCAGAGCAGAGGACTCTAGAGAAGGGATTCTTGAGCTTGGGTCTCACCAACCCTCACTCAAGGTGTGACTGTTCTCCATCTCCCCTTTTGTAAAATGGGAAAATACCTTCCCTGAATGTGGTATTTGTGAGTTAGTTGTGAGGATCAAATGAGGAGTTTGCTTTCAGTCACAGGGGTCTGATATTCTATGTGGGTGGGACCAATGAAGCTTTCAATGATGTGTCTTCCAGGGAGGGTGGTTTTGAAATCAAACGGAAATGATAACCCTGAGAAATAGGCTTGGTCTTTTTAGCGTCTTCTTTATTACACATTTATAGGCATTGTTCTGACAAGGGTGTCTGTAGCATTCACCAGAATGCCAAAGCAGCCCACGACCCAAAAGGGTCAAGAACTCCTACCCTAGAAGGTCAGTGAGGTGGCTGCCCCTGATGGGTTGCTCCTTGCAGTTTAGAGCTTGCCTTTTTTCACCAAGAATTCGAGGCATCTTAAAGTGAAGACGTTATGCAGCCAGGTATCTATCAGAAGGATCAGGACATGTGTAGAAGAGGAAGGTAGGAAGAGATGGGGGTTGTTAATGGAGGGGGCAGTGGAGTTGGGTTGAGAGGAAAAGGGGTGGCACTAAGAACCCGAGCCTCTTTTCTCTTGTCCCCATGTTTTGAACAGTCTCTGGTCCACTAAATGCATTCAGTTCCCAGCTTCCTAACCATCAAGATACCGTACCGATTATACAGTCCCCATTGTGTGACAGAAGGAAGCATCAGTCATGGGGAGAGATGGACTTCCCAACATTCACATCCAAGAGAAAGAAATCGGATGTGAAGGCCTTCTCACTGACACATCACCCAACCAGTCTTGGAGGTGGCTCTGTCAGATGGGGCTGGCCAGGCAGCAACTGTCCTTCCCTGCTTCCCATGGGTCCCTCCCAAAGCAGCAACTGAGCAGGCGGGGCCTTTGGGGGCTGAGAAGAACTGTTCCTCAAGCACAGCCCCCTCACCAGCACGAGAGCCTGCTCAGCTGTCTCTCCTATTCTTCTCCCTCCAGCTCCATGTCTGCACCCCTGGAGGGTCTGAAGGCCTGAATAGGAGCTGGGTCCTGACTATGAAGCCTGGAGCCCTGGGGGAGAACAGGATGCCAGGTGGGAGAGACTTAACTAGGCCTTCTCAGCTGGGGGACCTCCAGAGGAGCCCCAGTGCCGAGTCACAGCCAGGAGAAAGGCCACAGCTGTCTGAGTGCTCACAGCCTCCATGTAGGCAGTGACCCAGCTCCAGGCATGTTCACATGCCATGCCCTGTCTGCATTTCCAGTGCCCACTGGACAAAACCCCAGCTTCCTCAGGCACCTCACACCCGACAGGCGCAACACCTCCTCCGGAGCCTCATCCCAGCACTGTCACTGTCGGCCTTTGCGTCTTTTACTTCTTCTCCCCGCCCCCTCTCTGCCAGTCTCAAAGCGTGTTACTAGCTGTATTAGTCTGCTCAGGCTGCCGTAACAAAATACCACAGACTGGGTGGTTTCAACAACTGTAATTTACTTTCTCATAGTTTTGGAGGCCGTGGAAGCTCAAGATCATGTGTCAGCAGCAATGGTTTCCCCTAAGGCCTCTCCTGTTGACTTGCAGGCAGCCGCCTTCTCGCTGTGTCTTCACACAGCCTTTCCTCTTTGCAGCCCTGGGGTCCCTACCTGGTCTTATAAAGACACCAGCTGCATTGAGTTAGGGTGCCACCCTATGACCTCATTTAATCGCAATTCATTCTTTAGACTCCATCATCTCCAAATACTATCACATTGGGGCTTTAGGGCTTACAACAAATGAATTTTTGCAGGGACACAATCCATTCCCATCCATAACAGTAGCTGAGTATACAAGGCTGTCCTCAGCAGCAAGTAGGAACCATGGTATTGGACGTCCTCCAGGGAGGGGGAGGAGCTAAAGGGCATACTCCAGCAGAGAAGGACCTTCTGTCCGCCCTGACAGTTTTTCCCCATCTGTTTGCTCTTACCTGAAATTCATCCCAAGAGTTTCATGATAATCACCTCAAGCTTTGATCCTGATTAAACAAATTTAAAAATCACATTTCTTCCCTGGAAGAGGTAGCTATTGGTCACTTTAGTTTCCTAAAGTACTAGTCAATCAAGCTGTATGAGAATTCCCTTTTTTTTTCTTTTTTGTAGAGTCAGGGTCTTATTGTGTTGCCCAGGCTGGTCTCGAACTCCTGGGCTTAGGCAATCCTCCCACCTTGCTCTCCCAAAGTGTTGAGATTACAGGCGTGAGACACCGTGCCCGACCAAAGGCCCATTTTGATAAAAATATCTTAAAATTACAAAATGACCTATCTGGGGGTGGGTTGTGAAATGAAGCGTTTGGAATAGATTATCTTTGTGGTCACCGGCAGCTCGATGGATAACCTTTAAATCATACATTGGGTCGGAATCTCAGGAGTCAGATCTCCAAACAGCTCATCCCAAGAGCTTCCAGCAGGGGGCAGCAAGGCACCGTGAGCGCGGGTTCCGTAACATCCCTCCGCGTCAGACTAAACACCCCCAGCTTCCACGTCAGGTGGAACTAGAACAAATCTTCCTTTGCTATCTATCTGTGACTCAAGAATGTTGTGCCCAGGCCAGGCGCGGTGGCTCACTTCTGTAATCCCAATACTTTGGGAGGCCAAGGTGGGAGGATCGCTTGAGCTTGGGAGTTCTAGACCAACCAGCCTGGGCAACATAAGTGAGACCTTGTCTCTGCAAAAAATAAAGTATTATCTGGGCGTGATGGTGCACACCTGTAGTCCCAGCTACTTAGGAGGCTGAGTTGGGAGGATCACGGGAGACCAGGAGGTTGAGGCTGCAGAGAACTGAGATCGCACCACTGCACTCCAGCCTGAGTGACCCAGTGAGACCCTCTAACAACAACAAAAAAACCCGAATGGCATGCCCTCACAGAAAATGAGATTCTGAGCCAGCTAATGATTTGTCTCTAGGAAACCCAAAATTAAACAGGAGAGAAACCCGAAGCTTCTTCCAAAATTACATTTATTTTTCTCAATTCAGAAAGTCTCAACGCCGCAATTTATCTGTTTAATGTTTTCATTTACATTTGGCTTTATCCCAAAAAGGGTTTAAGGCAGTGTCACCAAGTTACCAGGTCTCTGTTCCATCCTATTTACACAAGATGGAGGAAACTCAGTCTGTTCGTATTTGCCCCAGGTGATAGGCTCTATGTAGTGACAGGCATTTGACTATTTGACTTGACTTAATGTTTGCCAAAATGAAGTAAGGGGAATTTGGTCCACAGCTGAGGATAGATCCACTTGGAATGAAAGCATAATAACCTTGAAGTTACTCCAGTGACAAAAAATGATCAGTGAAAGATTTTCTAAGAACAAGCAGGAATGAGGAGGCTGGCCCTCTGGCCAGCCTGAGATGGGGTCTTAGGAACAGTTTGTCATTCAGCAACCTCCTAACACTGAATGGCAAGCCACTTCCCCTCTCTGAGAATCAGTTTCCTCTTCTGTACATAAGGGGAGAGGGTCAGACAACCATCTCAGATATGGGAACCTAAGGGGACTTCATGGCCCTGCAGGAAAAAAGCTCAAATATATTTTTTGCACTGGGCCTGCATGGGACATAAGTGTTTCGGGAGTGAGGGGAGGCCTTGGAAGGGAACTGCTATTGCTAATGATGTTTAAGAGGTGACTTTGTGTGGGAACCACCACTCAACCCTCGCTTATCTGCACAATCTATTTCCAGCCTCAGCTCCTTAGAACAAGGGAGGGAGACCAGGGGGTGGTTTTTATGGTGTCTAGCCTGGAACTCTGTCAGTAAAAGCTGGAAGGGGCCAAAGGCATCTGCTCAGTGCTCCCTTGCACAGCCCTGACTGCCCCGAGCACCTCATGCTTACTGACAAGTTGTAGTCTGGAGTATCAGACCAGCTTGTGTCCCACCCCTGAGGAAGTACACGGCCGCTTCAGTCCTCACTGCGGGCACCATTTTAAGTCCGTTCAGAAAGAAACAAATACAGAGAGTATCAGACAAACACAAATTCCTTTGGTTTTAATCTTTACTTTCAATCCCAAACAGTCTTGTTTCTTTTCATTACAAAAGTACTAAACAAACACGGACAGGAGAGGAAACTGACATTTGCAAACGATGGACCTTCGACAGGCATCTCAACAGCCCCATCACCAACACCTGTGTGCAAGGCATAGCCATCAGGCAGAAAAGTCTCCGGACTCAGAACTACACCATAAATGCAGGATCTTTTTATTTCATATAAAAATGATCAATGTGAAAAAAGCCAAACTGTATGCTGGTTTTACACACTCTGACCCTTCCTGACAGTCCTCTTGTCTGGCCAGGCTCGGGGCCCAGCACTCCTGGAAGGGAGAGACAGCCCAGCATCTCAGTATTTCATTGGGACAACAAGCTGGATGTGGCAGGGAAAGCTGAGAGCGCCAAGGTCCCCTTGCTTTATCCCAAGCTCGGAGAGATGCAGCCTGGCATGGCTCTGGCCTAGCAGCCAGGTGACATGGCCAGGCACCTTCCTGCGCAGGCAATGCGGGCGCCTGGCCCAGGCTCACTAGAAGGTCTTCTCTGTGGTGCCTACCTAGGGAGCTGTGATCAAGCCGAGCAGCCGTGCAAGGCGTTTCAGTCTGACCTTTTCATTAGTTCCCCCCTCCAGACGCTCGGAGAAGGAAACATCAGTCCACAGTGCCATTGTAGGATTTATTGAACTTGTTGAAGGTGAAGTCCACAGTGTGCGTGGAGATGGGCTTTCTGTACAATGGGTTTGAAGCCTACAGAACATGGCGGGGAAGAGGATGAGGACACATGTTAGCTCACACACTCAAACCAGCAGACGCCGCCCTAGGATCCCTTCCCAGGTCAGCCACCCACGACAGCAGCAGGCAGAGCACTCAGGAGGAGATGGCCTGCGCTCTAGGACAGCTCTGTGTTCCCCGGGAAAGCTCTCGCCTTCTCTAAGCTTGCACTATCCACCTCTGGAAGGAGGAGTTGGGTCAGAAGGTCTCTGAAGTCCCTTCCAGCTTTAACAGAAACCAAGCCCAGGTTCAGCAGGCGCTGACTCTGCGCTCAGTCCTTTGGGCGTTTGCAGTCCGCCTGGGCTGACCAGACTGCAGGTGTGAGTGTTGTAATGGACCATAAGAATCTGAGCTTTCCTGTGGGTCTGTGGTCTCTCTAAGACTGATCAGACTCTTCCTGAGGCACACCCAGCGCCTCTGCCCCCATGACCCTCCTGATCTGGGTTTGGAACAGGGATCTGTGCAGGTCACTCTGCACTGGGGTTGTGCAATTCTCTCCGTTCAGAACTGGGCACAGTCTTTCTGGTGTTCTTTGTTTTTAATGCCAAAGACATTAGTGAGCCTCTATTGCTAACGTACCACTGAACTCAACCACGCCTCTGAGCTTGAAGTCTCTGCTTCCCATTTCCCACATGCTTACCATTTCATAGCGGGCCCTGGATCGCTCGCTCTGGAACTTTGCAAACTCCCTCCGGTCGTGGATGGTGACGAGCAGCTTCCAGATAGCCAGGAGTGCGAGCCCAACCAGGAGGATGCTGCCGACCACAGCCAGGAGGATGGTCATGGCGTTGGGGGTGTTTCCACACTCTGGGGGGACCAGAAACATGGTAAGCAAAGCCACTAGCATCACTATGCCCCTCCCACCCCCCAGCTGCAGGCATTTCTGAGATAAAAGTTGCACCCCTCCCAAAGGCCTTCTCCTTGGCTCTCTTAGATCCTCAGGAATGTTTCCCCAATATACAAAAAATGAAAGATTCAAAAGGGCCAGTGGCTGTTCCAAAGTCACACAGCAAGTGTGGCAAAGTCTAGATGAGAGCCCTGGGGCATAGCTGCCTTTCCCCTCATGGGCAGCACCCATGCCCTGCCTGGCCCGGTCTCCATTGTGGGATGCTGGACCCGCTCAGCTTTCATGTACATGGTTTCAGGAGCAGACTGGCAGGCAGGAGGTACCATGAAGCCACTTCTACAAGGTCTGGGCTGGGGGCCAACATTTGTAAGCCTTTAGTGTGGAATTCCTTGGAGTAAATGTGCTTATTTTCAAAGAACCGCAGAGACAGCACTGGAAACAAAGCCTCATTCTTACAGGCGTGTGTCCTAGGCTGGTACCACACTTCTCTCTGCCTCTGGCCTCAGGAAGGCACATTATGTGGTTGGGCCCAATTTGGAAAAATAGTTTGCAGTGCTGTCAACTGAAGAGAGCCAATCTTTTTCTGCTCCACCCCTGCCTCCTCACCCCCAAGAAGAATGTAAGGGGTGATATCAGAAATTCCAATTACTCCAAGGCAAAGGCTATTGGTCCCTGAGTCCAAGCAGAGGCAGAATTTTGGTATTTGGATTACAGCTTGACCTCTTCAGTGGTTCTGGAAGCTGAGCATGGGAGCAGCAGGAATGTTGAACCCAGCGCTCCGTTGTCCTTGGAATCCACGCTGGGAAGAGCAGCGGCCCTGCCCGGGCTGTGTGTGAAGCTGGATGCTCCCTGACTTGAGTGATACCCTGCCCAGCCCAGGTGGTCCAGATGCCCTGCACCCTCCCTGCAGAACACAGCGGCTCCTTGCTGCCTTTGGCTGTGTAGGGTAGGTATGTTCTGTGGTTCCTTTCACCTCTGAGCTCCTCCAACAGAAGACTCTCCCAGGGACAGGGCCCTATCCTTCTACAACTCCCATTGCCCTGACTCACGCACCCCTAGAGCTTTGCCCCAAGAATGGGCCCCCAGCTGCACACTCATCTTTCTTCTAAACTCTAGGAGTGGAGCAGCAGTGACCTTAGATCTGATCTTCATGAGAAATTGTACTGGTTAGGTGCAGTGGCTCAAACCTATAATCTTAGCACTTTGTGAGGCCAAGGCAGGTGGATCGCTTGAGCCCAGGAGTTCAAGGCCAGCCTGGGCAACGTGGTGAAAACCTGTCTCTACCAAAAAAACACAAAAATTAGCCCGGTGTGGTGGTGCATGCCTGTAGTGCCAACTGCTCGGGAGGCTGAGGTGGGAGGATCACCTGAACCCGAGGAGGTCAAGGCTGCAGTAAGCCATGATGGCACCACCACACTCTAGCCTGGGTGACACAGTGATGGCCTGTCTAAAAAAAAAAAAAAAGAAATAAAAGAAAAATAAGAAATTGTATCCCTCCTCTCCCTGGAGTTTGGAAAGGCCAATGAGGAGAGAAAGGGCAGTGGTGCCAGAGAAGGGAATGGCATCAGAAATCAGAACTGAGGGCTGGCTGAGTGGGCCGATCCCCTCGCAGCCCTCACCTACCTGGCTCCCTGAGGACGGTCAGGTTGGACTTCCCACTGGGGAGCTCCGTGTAGGTGAACATCATGACGCAGTCCTTGGCGGTTTTGTAGAAGCAAAGCACAGCCTCCTGGTCATCTTTCACTGAAAGAAAACCAAGTGGGAATGGCCTGAGTCTCTCTGAGCAGCCCACAGCCGCTGATGGTCGGGGCAGGGAGCCGAGCACCTTGAAGAAGGAAAGGGCATGGGGGGAGTGGCAGAAAGTCTTAAGAGGAGGCTGGGCCTTTGAAGATGAGTTCAGGTTTCTCACACCAAGAACGCAGTCCCAGGGCTGAATTTAGATGGCTTTGGGGACACGTGGAACACATTAGAGGATCTCCAAGCCTCTGAAGTGTTAGTCAGGGGTGATTTATTGAAATAAGAGAAGGTTTTAATGGTATCGGGGTGGGGACGGGTGAATGGATTGGCCACGGAAATTAAAGGGATAAAGAAAGAAAGAAAAGAAAGAAAGAGCCATCCCAGCCCCCTTTGAGGCTTGAGTGAGGCTTCATATTTGAGAAACAGCCCAGGCCACTTGGGGCTGAGAGCTGGCCGCAGTGGCCAAGAGGCAGCAACTCCTTCCTGGGATGTAAAATCAAAAAGAACCACAGGACAATGAGGACATTGAGTGAGAGGCTGGTGCCCACCTTGGTGCCCATGCCTGGAGATAAAGTGAGACAGCGTGGAGCTCAGGCTGTCCCCAGCCCAGCCCTGCACGCTGCCCGGCCTCTCTCCTCCATATTAAGAAGCCCCTTCCTCAAGCTGCCTCAGCAACTCCCTCCCCGCTTGCTACCGTTCCCCAAGGTGGAGGCATCCCTGTCCAGGCATTATCTACATTCCAAGGCTTCCCCAGGAGAGGGTTAGCAGGCTGTTTTTTAGGAGGGAAAGGAACTAGGGGAAGTGCAAAGAGAGGCGAGGGGTGAGGAAATGCGGCGGCGATGGCAATGGGTCCTGGGGAGGAACAGAAGGTGAACATCAGGGCGGGAAACGCTTCCCAGCTCTTGCCTTTTTAACCTTTTTAACCTTGCTGCTAGACGGAGCTGTAACCTGGAAGCAGATGAATTTGTGTAGTTATCAGACATGAAAGCCTGGACTTTCTGTCTCAGCTCCCTTCCAGACTGGGTGAATGTGAGTGAGCATGTGAGTGTGTGCGTATGAAAAAAGCCTGGAAGAAGGAAGAAGAAGGGTAAATGATAGATTGGAACATAAGCTTTCTCTGCCGCTCTATCTCAGAGGACTGGGTTGGGAAGCAGCTGTGCATGAATGGCTGTCACTGCTATGAACCAAGCGAACCAGTCCTTGGGCCACAGGAAGGCATTGTTTCCTTCTCTAACCATGTGTACCTGGTTAGGGGCAACCAGCCCAGGTCTGCAGGCAGAACCTGAGGTCAGCCAGGCCGAGCCGCAAGACAGAAGCGGGGGCAGGAAGACAGGCATGTGAGGAACCAGACTGTGGTCTACTCCCCACAGTCTCCTAAGGAGATAGACAGCATCTGGCACACAGTAGGCGCTCAGTGAATATGTGCTGGATGCATACATAGCTCAAATACTAAGAAGTAGCTGGGCATGGTGGCACCTGTAATGGCAACACTTTAGGAGGCTGAGGCAGGTGGATTGCTTGACCCCAGGAGTTTGAGACCAGACTGGCCAACATGGTGAAACCCTGTTTCTACAAAAAATACAAAAATTTGCCAGGCGTGGTAGCATGGTGGCACATGCCTGTAGGTCCCAGCTACTTGGGAGGCTGAGGCAAGAGGTTTCCCTGAGCCCAGGAGGTCGAGACTTTAGTGAGGTATGATGGTGCCACTGCACTCCAGCCTGAGTGACAGAGACCGTGTCTGGAAGACAAAAAATCCCTCAAAAGCCATGACTGAAGTGAGTCAAAATAGGGAAGTGGGAACAAGGAAGTCTACAAAAGATGTAAGTTAGGACCAAGACAGACAGGCAGCTGGGGGCCAGGAGTTTGCAGAAGTCAGAGGTGAAGATGGGGGGAAGCCTGCCAGTGAGGGAAGCCTGAGATGCAGATTCCCTTTCAAGGTGCATAATTCCACCCCCCCAACCATTTAAACCATTTTACAGTGTACAATCAGTCGTTTTACTGAACCCACAATGTTGTGTAACCATTCCTACTAATTCTGAATATTTCCATCACCCTAGAAAGAAATCCACACCTGTTAGCAGTCAGTGCCAATTTTCCCTTCTCCCTAGCATCAGGCCACCACTAATCTACTTTCTGTCTCCATGGCTTTTCCTATGTTAGACATTTCATATGAACAGAACCATATAATACATGGCTTCTTTCACTCCGCACTGTGGTCAGGCCTCCCTGTGCCGTAGCGTGTGTCAGTACTTCATACCTCTTAGTGGCTCAATAGTGTCTACTGTATATAGACCACACTTAGTTTTCTTTTCTGTTCATCCATTGATGGACATTAGTTCGTTTCCACCTTTGGCTATCGTGAATAATGCTGCTGTGAACATCTTTGTACACATTTTTATATGGACATATGGACCTAATTCTCTAGGCTGTATAACTGGGAGTGGAATTGGTACATTGTATTCTGTGTTTGACTTTTTAGGAAACTGCCAAGCTGCTTTCCAAAGTCTGTACCATTCTACATTCCCATCAGCCGTGGATGACGGTTCCAGCACCGGGTCCTCATGGGGAGCCCACAGTTATGCCCAGGAAGCCTGGGCTGTGCCTCCTGACTCAAGGCTAAAACCACCCTCCTCCCCAGGGAGGAGAGAAACCGTGGCTGCCCAGGCGGCGGCGGCACACTCACCGATGGTGTCCACCCATGTGATCACCTCGTCCCTGCACAGGCTGTGGCAGGTCTGGTTGTCAGGTTTCCCGGAGTGGAGCAGCAGGCACTCGACGCAATCTCTTTGGAAAAGAGGAAATAAAGGTGGGTGTCAGACAATGTAGAACAGTCCCACACCTGTCCCTGAGCTCCCAACAGTGCAGGACCTGGGAAGGCTTTCATTTCTTTCTAGCCGCAGATGTTCAGCCTCAGGGAATGTGTCTGCTCTGCCTTTCTTGTTGCTATGCGAGGAAGCCCAAGGGTTCTTGGAGGAACCTGTGTGAGTTTAGTGGCATGTCTTTACATGTCAAGTTGCAGACCTTTCAAATTCTGACACCAGGAGCCAAATCCATTTGCACTCTGGTCCATCTAATGCCTGGTGAGGCGTCTGGTCATCACCCAGGGCAGGGATCTCAACCCTCCCACACATTCAACTCTCCAGGGAGCTTTCAAGAGACACTCCCAGTACCTGAGCCCAACCACACCCCCAGGGCCAGGCTTCCTGGGCAATTCTGATGCGTGTCGAGGGCTGAGATCCACTGTCCTGGAGAATCTCGGGCTCCAGCCCCCTTCTCCCTCTCAGACAGAGTCCACCTGCCAGGTCCCCCAGGCCTGCTGTCCTCTTAACCCACGAATCAGTCTACACCAGGCTCTGGCACAGGCTCTAGGGTGATGGCTCCCTCCCAGGGAACCCTTGTTCTTTAACAGGGGCCTCCTCTAGAAAATGGATGAGCAGCCCAAAAGTGACAGCTTGAGCCTCTCTCCTCCCACCTCAGGCTAACAGTGGGTGCTGGCTCAATCAGATAGTGGGTGAAAATGCTTGACTACAAAGTTCAATTAAATGGTCAGTATTATACTTTATATCATCAAAACCAAGTTCCAGACATTCTTTCTCTGTCTTAGGAGACATTTGGGAGAACGGGATTCCTGAGGTCACAGGGCGGGGAGCTACGCTCTGGCTGCAGGACTGTAAAGCTGATGTTCAAGGGGAGAGGTCCCAGGCTCCGCTGGTGGCTGGGGGATGGTGAGCACAAAGCTCCAGGGAGGAGAGGGCTGGGGCGTGTCGTTCTCAAGGACTTTGTGATGCCGTGCTGCCTGGTGGCCTTTGAGGAGAGTGAGACCCCAGGAGAGGCGCCTAGGAAACCGGGTCAGGACTCAAGAGCCAGGTGTGCTGGGGAGGCCACCAGAGTGCAGGGGGTGACCTCCTCAGAACCTCAACTACACGAGGGACAGCTGCTGTGCCGCCACAGGCCTGTGGGGACCAAAGGGGCTGTGTGTGCAGAAAGCTCTCTGCCAAAAATACAGAGGGATGTGCAACTGCAATGTGGTTCCTTTATCATCATCTGTTTCCTAACACCTTGGGATTAAGAGACCAGCTACTAAAACATTGCCAGTACAGAAACTGCGAAGTGGAGGAGCAGAACTGGCTGGGAGCTCTGAGACCATTTCACTAAGTCCTCTTTATTTTACGGAGGAGGACTTGAGGTTCTGCAGCCAGATGCCCCACCTCTCAGACTAGGCCTCCTAAGAGGTTCGGATATGCTTAGGAGCTCAACCATCCCGAACTGGCCACAAAATCCCGCTCTCCTGGGACTGACTTTATGGAAACATTCTGAAGTTAGAAACAAGATGGTAACTCTCCCAACAGTCACAGCCCTGGAAGGCGGGCAGCTGAGACCTGGCTGGGGGCCAGGAAGGGGTGGCTCCAGCTTCAGTCATTCATGCTGACCCAGCTGCCCCCGACCCACCCCTCCCCCCATCAGCCTCCCAGATTAGCACAGGGCTAAGAAGAGGGCTGCTTTCGCTCCGGGCCAGGATTCTCTGTCCCTGCCGTCTGATTCTCTGTTGTTAAACCACAGCTCCAGGCCGCTTCCAGGAAACACTCCCTAAGTATCCATGTGGACATATCAGTCTAACTCATATGCCCCATGTACTGGTTGAAACTTGTAATATATTGTAGTCATGTACTAAAATAAGTCTGCCCTTTAAAAAAATTAAGTTTAGAGAGACTTTGCACTGAGAGCCTGTTAATTGAAATCAGCTGGGGTTGAGTGTGAACTCACCCGAAGTGAAGAGTGTGGTTGGTTAGATCCAGAAAATGAAGACTGGCTGCTCTGAAACCCCCAGGAAAAAAAGGACGTAGGACATTCAAAACCTGGTGCCTCTTAACAAGCAGCAAGTAGAAAAACCAGACTGATATAAGTCACCATCAAAAGGACTTCATTAAAAAAGAAGTTTCAACTAGGCTGTGAAAGAGACAGAGAGGGTCAGTGTGGCCCAGGGACAAATAAGAAGGAATAGTGGGCTGGGTGCAATGGCTCACGCCTCCTGTAATCCCAACACTTTGGGAGGCTGAAGTGGGAGGATCGCTTGAGTTTAGAAGTTTGAGACCAGCCTGGTCAATATAGCAAGACCCTGTCTCTATAAAAAATAAAAATTAGCCAGCTGTGGTGGTGCAAGTCTATAGTCCTAGCTACCTGGGAGGCTGAGGCAGGAGGATCGCTTGAGCCCAGGAGTTCAAGGCTGCAGTGAGCTGTGATGATGCCACTGCATTCCAATCTGGGTGACAGAGCGAGACCCTGTCTCAAAAAAAAAAAAAAAAAAAAAAAAAAGAAGAAGAAGAAAGAATCATGATATTCCCTTGTGGCGTCTCTTTGCTCTCCTTGCTCCCTTCATATTGTGTAATGAATAATAAATTGTTAAGTCTATGTCTTCTAGGAAATCAGTGCTTTAAACATTTAAAGCTAGAGCTGTTTTCCCCTGGGCTTTTGACTTAAGGCCAATCCTCCATTGCCTGTTGTGCTGTAGGAAGGCAAGATTCGTTTGATGGGCTCCATGTGTATTGTCCTAGCTTGACCCCCACTCCCCATTAACCTAGTGTGCCCCAAGGACTAGGAGCATAGACTCAAAAAGGTTCTGCTGCTGGGAGCTGGAGGTGGGGGCACCTCCCTCGGGTACAAAACGTGGATAATGGCTGACTCCATGCTGGGATGGCCACAGCTATCTGGGCTCCAGATCCAGGATCCTAACCTTCCCCAGGCTGTTTCTACTTGGATCTGTTTTTTCTCTGCTCTTAGCAGATCTAAAGAAGATCTGTTTTTCTTCTTCCTTACTCTCCCCCATCCCCTCCAATTAAACACATTAAAACCCAGTCCTGTCTATCTTGTCTCTCCATCTGCAGCCAGCTTTCATTTACCCACGCCTGGGTTATTTATGGCAAATGTCCAGCCAGGGGTTCTGCCACCCAGAACGTTTCTGAGCACAGACTGACCAGCAGCCACTGCAGGCGCAGGGAGCATGAACTCATTTCATTATCAGCCTGAGCCAGACATTTGGAAGGGAAATCTGCCAGGAGAAAATCACAGATGCGTTCCTCAGCCAAAGAGAAGCGACGTTTGTATTATGATTTGTTTCTTATCCTCTGTGTCCCTGCCTCCTTAGCATGGATAATGATGACACAGCTGTTTCTCCAGCAAACTCCAAGAGCAAATGCCACTCCTGCTTTCCAGGGGCATCATTCTGTAATTCCCTCTCATTTACACTCTGGTGGAGCGTGCGGGGCTGAGCAGAAGGAGGTCAGCACGGCTACGGGAGGCCGTGGCCGAGTCAGCGAAGGCTGGGGCCCAGTTCTAGACAATCTCTGCGTTCAGCAGCAGCGCAGAGCCCGCGTTCTATTATCTGTATAAATGGAGCAGAAAATTCAAAAGCCATTGCAGTGGTTTCTGGCATGCCTTATTTAGGTCGGGTGCCTTTATCTCCAATTTACCCTTTTTGAGACAGAGTCTCACTCTGTTGCCCAGGCTGGGGTGCAGTGGCACGATCTTGCAATGTCCCTCTCCCAGGTTCAAGCCATTTTCCTGCCTCAGCCTCCAGACCAGCTGAGATTACAGGCATGCGCCACCACGCCCAGCTAATTTTTGTATTTTTAGTAGAGACAGGGTTTCACCATGTTGGCCAGGCTGGTCTCAAACTCCTGACCTTAAGTGATCCACCCGTCTCAGCCTCCCAAAGTGCTGGGATTACAGGTGTGAGCCACCGCGCCCAGCCTCTTTCCAATTTACCTTCTGGTGATGTTTGTCAGCATTTCCCATAGGGGTTCTGTGAAACACTGCTTGGGAGATATCAGTGTGGAGGATTAAATTCATTTGAAAAAAGATGCACGCTGTATTCTCCTGTGAAAGCACACAATAGTACACTCAAGGCTCTGAGAAGGTGCTATTTTTGGTACCAACACCAGTTTAATTTCACTTAAATCTGTGATCTTGTAATTTCTAAATGTGTTTAGGAACAGAGTAGCAGTTTTGTATTTCTTGTTGTGTTTTTGTTTTCTTACAAAACCCTTATGGAACCAGTGTTTGAAAGCCACAGTTTCAGTTACTGTTGGTAAGGGTGCGGCTCCCCAGTGAGGCTGGCCGGGTGGGAGATGTGGGAGGTGGGGAGTGGAGGCTGGCCGGCCCTGAGGGCTGCCCGGCTGGACCACAGGCCTGGCCTGGGTGAGAAGTAAGGTGGGGCTGTCGGTGGAACCAGTACCTCTTGGTGCTGCACGCATCCGGGCAGGTGGGGCACTTCTCACACATCTCCCCAAAGGCCCCCGGCTCCGTGCATTGGCACTGCCCACAGAGACAGTGCCCGCGCTCACTGCAGATCTGGCCATCTTTGCCCCGGCATGTGCTGATGTCTGTCGAGCAGTTACAGTTGTCCCCGATGTAACCTGCATGGCACTTGCATTCCCCGCAGTGACACTCACCATGGCCTAAAAGAATACATGTGGCATATCAGCACCTGCTCACCTTTACACACAAGTGCAGAACCATCTGGTGCCCCACATGCCACGACTGGGATTCAGCAGAGAATGGAACACCAGCTCTGCCCTCAGAGCCTATTTGGGGAGATAGAGGGCCTAGAGCCAGCATGAAGGGACAGCAGGGGACCCTGGCAGCTGGTGTGGCCAGGCTGGGTCTAGACTAGTGCTCCAGGTTGGTCCAGAACTTGGCCAAGTTGGGCCACAGGGCCAGGACCCAGGGAAGCTTCCTCCTGCCTCAGTTGTATGAATACTGGCCCCCAAATATGTTCCCACTCCAATCCCCAGAGTATCAATGTTACCTTCTACAGCAAAAGAGCTTTCACAGATGAGATTAAGTTAAGGATTTTGAGATGAGGGATTCTCCTGGATTATCTCTGTGGGCCCCAAATGTAATCACCAAGGTTCTTCTGAGAAGGAGTGAGGGAGACTGGACTACGCAGGAAGGTGGCAGTGGGACAACAGAAGCAGGATGCTGGCTGCTGGTCTGAAGATGGGGAGGATGCCAAGAGCCAAGGAATGCAAGGAATGTGGCTGTGGAGGCTGGAAAGGCCAGGAAGCCGATGCTCCCTGGGAGCCTTGGAGGGAGTGCAGCCCTGCTGATACCTCCGCGTCAGCCCAGTGAAAATGATTTCAGGCTTCTGACCTCCAGAACTGTAAGAAAATAAGGCCGTGTTGCTTTATGTCACTAAATCTGCAGTCATCTGTTACAGCCACAGCAGAAAACACAGTTGTTCTCCCTGAGTCCCGGTTAGAAGCTGAATTCCTGCCCAGGGACCCGAAGCCCAGAAATGGATGATTTAGGAGCAGATGCTGAGAACAGGAGCAGCAGCAGCTAACACTCACCAGGGCTTCCTATATGAGCACCTTACACGTAGAAACGTGATGAATCCGCACAGCGACTTATGGGGCAGGCATTATTGTCCTTGTTATATGAGGGGTGAAACCAAGACCCAGAAAGATGAAGCAATGGTTGATGGTCACGCAGCTGGTGGCAGCAGAGCCAGGACTCAAACCCAGAGAGTCTGGCTCCAGAGTCCATGATCTAAATACCAGGGTCTACTGCCTCCTATGAGCACACCCAGCCAGGGCGAGAACCTGTGGAGGGATGCCCTGGCCCTTCCTTGCAGGGGGTCCTCTCCATAGCCTGCAAGGGTGGAGAGGCGGGCGCTGCCCCACTCAGCAGGTGTGAGGGCAGGAGTATCACTCAGCTCAGAGGAATGTGTGTGTATGTGTGAGAAAGCAAGTGTGTGTATGAGTGTGTTTGAGTACAAGTGTGTGTAAGTATTTAAGTGTGTGTGTGAGAGTGTGTTTGGGTGCAAGTGTGCATGATTGTGTGTGAGTGTGCTAAAGTGTGAGTGTATGAGTGTGTGTTGGAGTGCAAGTGTGTGTAAGGGAGGATGTGTGTGTGTCTGAGTGTGAGAGTCTGTGTGTGTTAGAGTGTGAGGGTATGTTTGTTTTGGAGTGTGAGCATGCTGGACTGTGAAAAGACTAGACAGCACCATCTTCCAAGGGACCAAGGGCCTGACAGTGGATTCTCCATTTTCTACACAATCAGAGGCAGAATGCAGTGCTATAATTGGTACTTTTTAAAAAATCGACTTTGTATTATTTTTTTCCCTAATGCCATTATGTGAAGGCTGATATTAATACAACCAAGAGTTTCATTTGCTGAGCACCACCCACAAACTAGTGGGTGACTGGAGAGGCGGAGTGGGGAGTCCTTTCATTTTACTTCCACATCTGAGTCAGTTACCTGGCTTGTTAACTGGATCCCAGCACCTTCCCTGGGACCACCAATGTGTGTGGCCCACAACATAATACAGGTCAGGACTCAACTCCAGAAAGCCTCTTCACCCGCCACTTAACTTCCTGCCCCTGCTTCCCCGGGCTCCGTCCACTCTCTGGTGCCCAGAACCTGTAGGCGGCAGGGAGACCATCTGGACAGCCAAGCCTCCCAACCCTCCTGTGCTCAGACAGCCTCTCTGCTTACTCAGGGGGCTCAGAGCCACAGCAAATGTGTGCTGAGCGGGTGCCCTCCCATGTCACAGGCAGCACTGAGGCAGATGGCAAGCCCTCCAGGAGAGGCAAGGAAAGCCAGACTCAGGCCCGGAGTCTGCTGTGGAATGCAGTCTTAACTGTGTAGATGCGGGCATGTGAGGGGTAAGCCACTGGGAAGGGCAGTGCCCTGCCGCTCAAGGATTCCATAGTGGAGGCTGGGGGAATGGGCAGCACGAGCTCATCCCCGGGAGGCAGAGGGCGGCCCTGCCCCTCCTCTCCACCAGTCTGGGACCAGCGCCACTTTTGAGCCTTGGCAGCAGGAACTCCCATGGGGAGCCTTCACAGGTGAAATGGATCCAATCCACACCGCTCCCTCACTCTCTGGCCTCAGGGACCACATTGGTCAAGAGCCTGGTTTCAATTACAATGGCTCACTGTCAGGGGATTATTCCCTGCACCCCAACATTCTGTTAGGAAAAGTTCCAAATCTGCAGCAAAGTTGAAAGGATTGTGCAGTGCACACATACATATCCTCCCCACGCAGATCCTACTTTCGCATATGACCTGCTGCTTGACTGCACACCTATCCAGTTGTCTGCCCTTCCATCAATCCGTATTTTTAAAGATGCATTACAAAGTGAGTTGCAGAGTGTACTCTAAGGGCAGACCTAATACGGCTCGGGCACTCTCCGATGGCTTGTACATCACGCCATCCCCAAAACACTAACATACAAAGAGTAAAAGGCATGCTCAGTGCTAAGCAACAAAGACGGCACGGAGACCAGGTGGGGATTGTTTGCTTTCCTCCTCTAATTGTTGTTGGCAGCACTATAAAATCATCCAAATACAATGTGGTACAATGTGTCAAAGCCTCAAAGGTTTGGAGGTAGCCTATTCTTTTGCTGAAGGGCCTGGGCTTGGGGTGAGGCATTTGTGTTGAGGAAACTGGCCTTCCATGTGAAAAGGCCTGCTTATCGCAGAGAGGCAGCGAGTCAGGCAGGGTGCCTGCTGCTCTTCACTTCCCCCCGGGATGGCTGGCGGGCGGGGAAGCCTAGCTGCTTTGGGTATGTCTGATACCTTGCAGGCCCAAGAGTTCCACAGCCCAGCCCAAGGTCAAGGCGGCTGAGTGTGCCCCTGACCTAGGGTCTGAGAAGAGTTAGGAGTCAAGGGTAGGAGAGGGTGGGAGCTGGTGGCTCACCAGAGGTCACCACCATTCCTTGGAGAGGAACAGGACTCATGGCCAGAGCTGCTGGCCATTCCTAAAAGCTTCCTACCACCCTTGAGCCCAGCCAGGAGCTGCCAGGAAAGCAGCGGTGTGTGGAGCCCAGCCTGCTTCTGGGGATGAGTCAGTGGGAGCCGTGGAGGGGCTGTGGGACATCAGAAAACCTTCATCTACATGACTTTTTGGCCTCCAATATTTGATGACTCCAAAGCAAAGCCCTAGCTGGCCAAACCAGAAAATAAGCCCCAGGCTTCACGCTTGATGAAATCTCTGAAGCCACCAGAAGGCTTGTCCTCTGTGACTCTGATAATAGTCCCAGTTGAGTTTACCTTGGGTAGTTCCTTGCCTTTCAGAGTTCATCGTAGCCTAAAGCAGCGATGGCAGACGTTGCTCATCTCCTTCTCCACACTTGTGGCAGACATCGCTGTATCCTCACAGGACATAGGCCCCTTCTTCTCCAAGGGGCCTGGGCTTGCCCTCAGCATCCTCAATGCAGTCCTCCAAGTAGGTTCTACCAAGTGGTGGGAGCTGGCACACAAGTCACAACTACCTGCCACCTTGGTTGAAACCAAGACGTCCAAGACTCCACGACCCAACAGACAGTCAAAAGCTACATACGCCTGGTTACATTGTATCCCAATTCACATGTCTCAGCTCCTGCCATTGAGCCTGAACCTGCCTTTTCCTCAGCCTGCATGCTCAGAGATTGCCAGCATCTTTTGGTCAGCCCCGGACCCTCCTAATGTCCTAGGAGGAACACATGTCATTAAAAGGACCAGGGTCATTTGGCCTGTCCCAAGGATCAATAACCTATCAATCACCATCATGGGGATTGGGAACAACATCCCAACTGGCTGACAGTGCTCAGAGGACCTAAGTCAGGACTCTTCATCAAAACAAAGCTAACGTCTAATGCTACCTCGGCAAAGGGAATTGAATTTAATGATGCCCACAGAAAAAATATTTTCATTACACACAGATAGGGATATTGAAGGACATGCAAAATCCCTGTGCAAGCCGTGAATTGCTACACATGCGGGTTATTATTAGTACCTTTGTTACAATGATTGATAGCCAAATGGACAGGAAGTTGTAAATGTGTCTATTTATACAGATTTTCAGCTTTATAGAATTCAACAGCTTTCCATCAGCAAAACAGTGCTTGTGTGGGCTATGGGCCAAGACACAGCCTCTTGCCTCCTCTTATAAAATTAAATGCTGGCTATTCAGAGGAAGGGGCAGGCTGGGAGGTAGGAGGGGAGCCAGTGGCCCTGTAAACCCAGGGAGACATGAGAGGAAGCCCCAGCATCAACGCTCTGTGGACATCAAGGAAGGCAAATCCTAAAGCAGCTACCAGGCTGCACCACAAACCAGCGAGGACAGAATCCAGCCTGCAGGGCGTGAGGAGGTGGTGACAGTGAGCGTAGGGAACTCCCACAGGTAATTCCCACAGGTAGGGGGAGATGGAGGACAAGGAGGATGGGGGATTTTGCAGATGGGATAGATTTGAACATTCTTCAGATTAAAGAGAACGATTCAGAAGAAAGTCCGGGCGGGGCGGGGAAATGAAGGAATCAAGGGAATGGCAAACTGAAGAGCTCACAGTAGAGACAGACTGGGAGAAAGGAGAGGCTGGGCTGAGGGCAAGGGTGTGGCCATGGGGAGATGCTGAAGCCTTAAGTTCCAACAGCAGAGGAGTTCAGGGAAACAGGGTGACCAGCTGCGTGACAAGCTGAGGGCAAGGGCTGGAGCTCAGTTCAGATCCCTGTGTCACTTTGGGCAGGTCCCTAAGCTTCTCTGATGATCCATTTCCTCCTGTGTCGATGGGGATAATGCCTCCCTTGCAGGAATGCTGTCAGAAATATCAGCGCTATTCCAAGTGATCTCTGACACGTGGGGCATCAGGACATGGGAGCTGGCATTGCTGTGGGTGCCACTGGAGCTGACACTCTAGGAACTCAGAGACCCACGTGTAGTACAGCTTGTCCACAGGGAAAGGCAAGGCACCCAGAACAGCAGGACTTGGGGCAGAGGGCGAGAGTGTGAGGCAGGATCAAGGTCTTTGCGGAATGTAGGGGGTGACCAGGAGGTACATGACAGGAAAAGTGGAGGGATGGCACAATCTCAAAAGAGGAGAAGGAGCAAAGGGGATGGAAGGCAATGAGCCAAAGGTACTACTAGGGGGCGAGAAACATGTGACCTGGGTGTGAGAGGCCCCCCACCACCAGCCTCCCCAACCTCCCACTACCCTGTGGTCTCAGGGACCAACAGAACCAGGAGAAGGAGCGGGTGGGGAGTTGTGCATAAGGCTGAGGCTGAAGAGGAGCCTGTTCACCATGAAACATGGGCAGTGGAGAACAGGGCTGGGCTATGAAGAACCACCTGGAAAAGGGGGCAGTGGAGTGCAGCAGTTAACGCAGGGATTCTGGAATCAGGCTGCCCGGGCTGGTCTCCTGAATCTGCTATTCACCAGCAATGGCTGCCATTTCACCCCTTTGTATATTGGTTTCCTCACTTTTAAATGGGGCCAGTAAAAATGCCTTGCGGGTAGGGTTGTTGTATGAGTTAGCTCGCTTAACCTCTATAAACCACTTAGAAGAGTGTTGGCTCATTAAACATCACTGCCTTATCATGGCGGGGTGTTGGGGAAGCTTGGCACAGGTCTTTTTGGAGGTTGTGCAGGGGTTCCCTTTTTGTCAGCTTGAATCACAGACTTCCACAGCTAAAGGGCCCCATGAGGTTACCTAGACCATGCCCAGTTGGAGGCAAGAACAGCCAGGACTGAGAACACCCAGGGCCTGAGGGAGCTGCTTGGCCAGTCTGAGCCTTGACAGGGAGGCTCACACCACAGAGGCCCCCTTCGGCCCTGCGTGGGGAGCTCCCTGAGGCATGCCAGAGCAGGGCGCAGTGGCCCTCAGCAGGGCCTCTGAGGCAGGGCAGGGGACCCTCAGGGAGGCCTCTGAGGCAGGGCACGGGGACCCTCAGGGAGGCCTCTGAGGCAGGGCACGGGGACCCTCAGCGGGGCCTCTGAGGCAGGGCAGGGGACCCTCAGGGAGGCCTCTGAGGCAGGGCACGGGGACCCTCAACTCTGGCCCAGGAACAAAGCCACTGCTCCATTTACCCCCAAATGCCACTCTGGGTCTGCAGAGGCCCAAGGCAGCCGTGGGTGACTGCAGAGGACTAGCAGGAACGCAGTGGGGCTGCAGGAAGGAAAGAGCCAGCTTGGGATAAGGCAGAAATGAGGAGGGGTTCTCTTCTTCCCATCCTCACCTAGCTCAGTGTTATAACCAGGCAGACGTCAGGCCCTCAGGGTACAAACCATCTCTCCATAGCTGGCTCAAAAATAGTTTCCACTAGCTCTGGAATGCACTGTGGCTTCCCTGGCTTCCCTCAGCGCAGCTCCATCCCCTCCGGGAGTCCATTCTGGCTCACAGAAGGCTGAAGAGGGAGGACTGGGCTCAGCGCCTGAAACAGGAGGGCTGTCCCCCTTCTCTCTTCTCACAGCCCGGTCCCCCTCCCCCATTCCCCCAGTCGGTGTGTCCTGCACACACACTCACTTCCTCCTGCTTCCTCTCATCGTCTCCTCTCAGTTTCTGCCTTAGTTCCCCCCCCCCACATGTTTCCCCACTCTCCTCACATCCCCCAGGAACCCTTCCCTCTCTCCAACAGTGTTGCCTCCTTCTCCCTCTTCCCCTCTCCTCTGAACAGGCGGCCATGTAAACAGGAAGTGGTTCAAAGACAGAGGGAGTGTGGCTGGAAGCCTTTACCCCTGGGAGGTAATTTCCCCATCACCCAAAGTCAGATTTCATGTGTGTTCTAGACAGCTCTGTGTGAGACTCTGGGCCCAGCTTCTGGAACTCTCCATCAACTTTCACAGGCAAAGCAGGAAGCCAAGTCAGCAGCTGTGTGCTTCAGGTCGCTGGTGTCTGTGTGACTGGGGCCGTGTGACACTGTCGAGCCAGGGCAGCTGGGATGAGATTACAAAGCTCGGAATGCGCAGCGGCTGGGGAGAGATGGGCGCTGGGGAGAGCTCAGTGACGGACCTGCTTGGCACTCACGTGCTAGGCCAACCACCGTCCTCTCTGGAGCACCAGAGCCAGAGCCGGGATGGGCTGTCTGTAGCCAAACACATACATAAGCTTGCGAGGACTGCGGCCTCTGTCTGGGGCTTTGAAGATTTCCTGGGGGGAAATCCCTCCTAAGAAGCACTATTCCTGGCTCTGCTGACAAGCAGGTTGGGATTACGTAACACACCCTTTGTCCTCCCATGCCCTCATGTGTCCCCACCTGGCCTGTGCTGCCTCGTGTTCTCGGGGTGTCTCCAAGCCTGGTCCCCACGGCAATGTGCCCATCCCACTATTTTCCCTCTCCCCTCCATGTGCTGGTGTTGATTCTACAAAAAGTAAAGAACAGAGATTTCTGAAATGCACAGGACGTGTTCCCAGCTCCCTCACAAGGGATCTCAGCTTGGGTCCAGGCACCTCAGTAGCAACTGAATAAACCTCCAAGGGCAAGAGAGAAGTTGCTCTTGAAAAGTTTTGTTCTCACCATGGGTTTCCTGCACTTGTAAACAGCATTACCATGCCCGGGGGCAGTTACGGATTGGAGAACTTGCCAACTAAGGGCTGTTTCTTTCGCAAAGAAAGCACACCTGTCCCTTGCTTAGCACCATCCCTAGAACTCAGCTTTGGGGGAACGTCTCCCCTGCTCTCCTTGGTCCTGCCCCTGTCCCTCCATGTGCAACTCCTCAAACCTGCTGGGGAAGTCCTCTCTGAGCAGTGGTGCCGTGCAACCTCACCTACCTACCTGCTGGCTGTGGGCAGCGGTACAGGTTCCTCACTGATAAGAGAGAAATAGTACCTTGTCTTTCTTATAGGATCAGGCATATTCTTAGTCAATGTGCAATAGAGAAATGTATGTTTTACTTCAATGTTTACTGCCTTCCAGGAAGTTGTAATTCCACTGAGATAACAAGCCATTAAAATCTCTTAATAATAGTAAAACTTTATGGAATTCTTACAATAGGCTAGGCATGGTTCTAAGCATTTTGCATGGATTATCTCATTCATTAGCCCTCCCAATAATAACCCTATGTTGTGGTACAATTATTACTCTAATTTTTACAGATGTGGAAATGAGGCATAGAGAAGCCAAGTAACTGATCCAAAACCACATAGCAGGCAGGTAGCAGGGCTGGAATTTGACCCACATCTGTTTGACCAGAAGCCCATACTCCTAACCACTATGGGAAGAGAGCATTTCGAGGAGGGCATGGTCAACAGAGTCCACTACAGCTGAGAAGTCAAGTACGATGAGGGCTGAGAGCCCATGAGATTTATCAAGACAAGGTCACTGGGGACCTGGGAAGACCTATTTTAGTGGAGTCACGGGACTGAATCCAAATTAGACTGAGGGAGGGGGCAGTGAAGGAAGGCAGCAAGTGTAGACAACTGTTTTAAGGATGTGGTTGTGGGCTGGGCGTGGTGGCTCACGGCTGTAATCCCAGCACTTTGGGAGGCCGAGGTGGGTGGCTCACCTGAGGTCAGGAGTTTGAGACCAGCCTGACCAACATGGTAAAACCCCGTCTTTACTAAAAATACAAAAATTAGCTGGGTGTGGTGGCGGATGCCTGTAATCCCAGCTAGTCAGGAGGCTGAGGGCAGGAGAATTGCTTGAACCCAGGAGGCGGAGGAGGTTGCAGTGAGCTGAGATTGCACCACTGCACTCTAGCCTGGGCGACAAGAGTGAAACTCAGTTTCAAAAACAAGAAAAAAGAAAAAAAAGAAGACTGTGATCATGAATACGGAGGAAAAAGGAGCTCACAGTGAGCGTGGCGCAGGCTGATGGCAGGGTTTTTATTGTCTGTTCTTTTATTTTCCTTTTTATTTTATTTTTTAAATACTTTAAGATTAAACAGGCTGGGCGTGGTGGCTCACGCCTGTAATCCCGGCACTCTGAAAGGTTGAGGTGGGTGAATCACTTGAGGTCAGGAGTTCGAGACAAACCTGGGCAACATGACAAAACCCTGTCTCTACTGAAAATACAAAAATTAGCCTGGCATGGTGGTGGGCGCCTGTAATCCCAGCTACTCCAGAGGCTGAGACATGATAATTGCTTGAACCCCGGAGGTGGAGGTTGCAATGGGCCAAGATTGCACCACAGCACTCCACCCTGGGCAACAGAGTGAGACGCCGTCTCAAAAAAAAAAAAAAAAAAGAGAGAGAGATTAAACAGACCTGAGCATGTTCAAAAGCTGACCAGAGACTTAGTTAAGAGACGTAGGTACAGAATCACTTAGCACACTGATGGACTTGTTTGTTTGCTGGTCTACCTCATCTCATTAGCCTACAAACCCACACACAATCAAAGCCTGTGTTTTATGTTTCTGTGCCCCACGCCTAGCATGGTGTCAGGCGTGTAGAAGATGCTCAGAACATGCTGTTGGTTGGCTGTGGTTGACAACATCACCAGGACAAACCTCAAACCCTGGGGGAAGACATCCAATGCTGGACATAAGAAAAGGAACAGAAGTATTATTGATACCTGAAGAACTTAAATGTGATCCTTGAGATATTTCAGATTCTTAACAAATGTCCAAGAAACCCAGAGACTTCAGAGTAACATAAGAAGAAGACGATTAAGAATTCTCTTTCCTCTGGCAGAACATGGTTGTGGTCACACTGAAATCGCAGCCTTGCATCTCCCACTGTTCTTGCACATTGTTTGGATTTCGCCAGCAAAAGGCTCTTTAGAGATACAAACTATGACGCATCCTTAGTCTCAGGGACAGCTGCTCCTCTGTCCATGGCATATTGTTAACAAACCAGCCCCATCAGTCAGCTGATGGTCTTTCCCCACAGGCAGTGCCCTGACAAGCCCCTCACCCTTTGTCCTTCATCGGCTAGACCACGTGGGGCATTCTGTAACTGAGTAGCAAAATACCACTACTATAAAAAAAATAAGGTGATGGTGCTTTAAACCAAGGTTCTCCAAACCTCAACATTAACTTTCTGAGATGATGGAACTGGCTGGAAAGCTAAGACTCCACTGTAAAAAGCAACAGAACCGTCTCAAAGTCTATCTTTGCCTTTCTAGTCTTAGCCACCGGATTTCTCAATGCTGATGCCAGCTGGGTACAGTGGCTTACACCTGTAATCCCAGCAGTTTGGGAGGCTGACGTGGGAGGATCCCTTGAGTCAGGAGTTGTAGACCAGCCTGGGCAACATAGTGAGATCCCATCTCTACAAAAAAATTAAAAATTAGCCAGGCATGGTGGCACATGCCTGTAGTCCCAGCTACTTGGAAGGCTGAGGTAGGAAGACTGCTTGAGCCCAGGAGTTCAAGCCTGCAATGAGCTGTGATTCACATGCCAGTCTAGGAGAGACAGTGAGATTCTATCTCAAACAACAACAACAACAACAACAAAAAAGCCAAAATCAATGCGGATGCCCAGCTGCCATGTCACAGGGAGATTAAGGCAGTGGAGGAAAGATGGAAAAATCCTGTGTTCTTTAATGAACTCACCTTTCCAGTTTCAAAGAAGTCTAAAACCAGCTGAGTGAAATCAACCATAGTCCTCTTCTAGGACCCCGAGAATGCTGATTCAGAAAGAAAAACAGAAGGCTGTAGCCAAAAGAAACAGAGGTACTTCAGGTCAACACCTTGGGTTTGGCTTAACCTGCCCAATCTGCCTGGCAGGCACTTCTGGGGAAATGCCAAGCACATCTGGAAAGTGTGAACTCGCCACCCTCTTGGTCACTGCAACAGGATGCGAGGGTTACTATTTTCAAACTGGAAACTGTCATGGTGTTGTGGTTGGTTAACAGTTCCCATATTCCACCCCAGGCTGGCCACTGTTCAGAGACTAGCTGCATTCTCAAAGGACGGAGGTGGTTTGGAACGTCCCATGTGCAGGCCACACTGAAGCCTGGCTGCCGGGACCCTAGTCAAGCCATGAGACGGCAGGGAAGCAGCTGCTCGGCAGAAGAGCAGCCCCCTAGGGTTAGGGGAGGTAGACTTGTGTTTGTTTTTTGTTTGTTTGGGTCAAGACTTTTGGCCCAAAATTTCAGTGGGGAGTGTGGCCCACATGCCAGTCTTCTCAGCCTTAGTCTCCCACATGGGCAGGGTGAGTGACAGCACACCAATCTCCTGGCACAGTAATAACAACAAGTAAATGAGATCATTCATGTCAAGGGCGTTTTATAAATTAGAAGAAACTGACAAAGGTGCACTTGTAGGTTCAGCATCATCAATAACAACAGCCAGATACCCACTGAATACTAAGAGGAGCTCTGTGTCTTTCATCAAATTATAGTCACGAAACGATGAGCACCTCAGCCAGTTGCTTGGTCCACGTGTGTCTTTCAGGCCTGGTTCGCTGTGTCTGACATATCCTTACATAATGCAGAGAAACTCACTTAGGGAAACGGGCTAAATATTGCCTAAAATTTTGACAGAAATAAAGAATGCTTATAAGGTAGGACTTGGAAAATGTAGGCTAAGTGCCAGGGTGGTGGGAAGGGTCTTAAGCTAATCAAAAAAAGTAAATTTAGGTAGAAATGAGCTAATTGTTTACCTGCAAAAGGCAGTGCAAGGTTCTCCCTGTCTGACTCTATAATCAAAAATCACAAGAAGCCCTAGTTCAGATTCTGGGCCTCAATTTTCCCCAATGTAAACGGTGGAAGCAGGCAATGCACTGTAGACACATCATGTGTGACAGGCTCTGCTAGGAAAGGCATGAGATTAAAAAAAAAAAAAAAATCCTCCTAGTTAGGGCTTGCTCATGATGAGTGCAAAATACTAATAAATGAGCCTGTTTGTTTCCAAGGAAATGATCTCAATATAGTGAAAAGGCCATTAAAATACATTCTCAGCTGGGTGCGTTGGCTCACATCTGTAATCCCAACACTTTGGAAGGCTGAGAAGGGAGGACTGCTTCAGCCCAGGAGTTAGAGGCTGCAGTGGGCTATTCAGTGTACCACTGCACTCCAGTCTAGTCAACAGGGCAAGACACTGTCTCTTTTAAAAAAAAAAAAAAGATTATCCTTGTGTTTTTATAGTTTTGCCTATTGCTAAAGGCCAACTTCACGATGTCAAATAACATACCAACCTGGGTTTCATATTTCTTTAGCTTAGGGACATCTGGACTCACCTGATAGACTTTGGGGGTGGTGGCTATGGGGTGGAGTGACAGCAGCTTCCCTCCTCTGGGTCAGAGAGCAACAGTCAGAGCCCAGGAAGGTGCCCTGGAAAGAGGAAGAAAACCTTCGAGCAGATCAGACTCGGAGCAACTTCCAGACTCAAGGGAGCTTTTGGATCTGGGTGGAGCTCTTAGGTCAGTGTTCTGAGCGTGACAGACACTCCCCAAAGATCAACATAGCTCCATCCAGACCTGCCCCACCTCACCAGAGGCACTGAGCAGCAGAAGCCAATAAATAACCAACTATGTTGAAGGATCTAAAACCAAGACCAAACTCAAAGTGTCAGCTCAATCCCTAAGAAATGGAATGAAAGGATCCTTAAGAATAACCATTTCAGCCACCAGAGGTCTCTCACAGTTTTAAATTTAAACATGGAAAAATTTCCAACATGTTATCCTATAATATCAAAAGGCTAATACCCACACCTCAAGCCTACATGACTAAGATCTTATCTTTGGCATTCTTACGTCTTCCTAGTATTTTCCTTTGCTTTTTAAATGTCATTATTTCCTTCACAACCAAAACCTCATGACCTTAAGCACCAGGACCGAAGTTCAAAGGCACACATAGAATCCTTGCCACAGCGTTCTGTTTGCAAACTTTTCTTCCTAAGTAGAGGGAGGTGGACAGTGAGGGGAGGCCCAATGCTTAGATTTTCAGAATCACAGGTGAATTGTTGCTTAAGATGTTTCTAGACACAGGATCTGAGTGGTAAGTAAAAGCAGTGAAAAAACTCCATTTACTGAGCTAAGCTCAGAGCACCGAGAAGGCAGGTTCTCAAAATGCTTCCCAACACTCTGTTTTTTGTCTTTCAAGATCTCAAACAAGTCTGAATGGTAAAGGTAGAAGCATAAGATGATTCATGTTCCCATTCTTCATTTCCAGAAAGTTTCAAGAGAAGAGGCGGAAAATTCCAGGGGCAATAAAAATTTAGAAATTAATTCAAGACTGAAACTCCAGCTGTATATCCCTGGCAGCCAGTACAACACTTGGCTTATGAAGAATGCTCAATGAACTTTTGTTGAATGAGATGAATGCGGCAACCTGCCTAACACAAAATGACCTTCAATGAGAGATTGTTGTTTCTATATTTGTAGCTGCATTGTCTCAGATCAGATACTTATTAAGCTCTGGTTTTTCCAAAGCTCTGGTTTCTCCAACCACAAGCTGCAAGAGGCTGGCTGACTCCAGAGATGAGCAGCCCAGATGGCTCATGTGACTGGTTTAAAAGATGCATTATTTCATTATAGGATCACAAGCCCTACATTTTGGTACCTTTTTGCCTTTCAACTTGAGTAGTGGCTAGAAACAGATGGAATTCTTTTTTCTTTTTTTGAGATAGGATCTCACTCTGTTGCCCAAGCTGGAGTGCAGTGGTGTGATCTCTGCTCACTACAACCTCCTCCACCTGCTGGGCTCCAGCGATCCTCCTACCTCAGCCTTCCAAGTAGCTGAGACCACAGGCACATGCCTGGATAATTTTTTGTAGAGACAGGGTCTTGCTATGTTACCCAGGCTGGTCTTGAATTCCTGAGCTCAAGCAATCCACCCACCACCTTGGCCTCCCAAAGTGCTAGGGTTACAGGTGTGAGCCACTGCATCCAGCCCCCGGGGAGAACAATGCACTCAGTGCCCCTGGTGGTAGGGCCCCTGCAAGGAGCTTTATAGACACTGTCCTGTTGGTTCCTCACAACTCCCTTCTGGGGTAGGTTTTTCCTCCTTATTTGATAAATAAAAAAATCTAGGTTTGCTGCATTCCCGCATTCCAAAGCCATTTCCTTTCCATTATATAAGGAGGCCTCCAAAGGCTTTTGAAGTATTCCTGGGCAGGGGACAAGGAGAAACATCTCTGTGCTGGTTACTGACATGGTTTCTGGCAGCTCTGCCTGTGTTATCATTGCCTAAGGAACATGCATTGTCCTTAGCCACCCTGTATGTAGTATCCTGCAGAAGTATTACTACCACTCACAGGTGTCTCATTCCTTATGATGACAGTTATTGAAGAATCCTGTCACAAATTCTGTTCTCAGAGCCACCTGTTCCAAAATGGAACGGGACTCTCCTGGCCCTTACGGTCATGTACATATTTAGGATTTTTATGATATTAGGTGAGAGAAATTGCTATATTGGTTTCTGAAGCTCTGCCTGGGGGCTTCCTTTGGGAGAGAGGGGTCCTTTCTCTGGAAGATACATTTTGCATCCTTGTATTTGCTAGAAGCATCTGGGTAAACATCAAACTGAGCAGAGATTAATGTATGTGGAAAAACCTGAAGAACTTCTAGGTGCTCCTACCAGGGGCACACAGTGGTGGTGATCCTGCCAAGAGGTCCCTTTCCTGGAGATTAAATATGTCCAATCTAGGTTCATTCAAAAGGTGCTTTTAGCTCAGGCCTGTAATTCCAGCACTTTGGGATGCTGAGGTGGGAGGATCCCTTGAGCCCAGGAGTTCGAGACCAGCCTGGGCAACATAGGGAGACCCTGTCTCTACTGTAAAACAAATAAACAAACAAAAGGTACTTTTGGAGAACTCTGTCTTAGAGGTCACCTTCAAGACAGTCATGTGACAAGCCATTTGTGAAATATGCCAATTGCAATGACAGAGATATAGCAGTAACCTGGGCCCCCAGGACAGCTGCCAGGCTACTGATTCTGAGTGTGAAAATTATATTACTAAAGAAAACAATATAAATATGGGGAGAAACACTTTTAAAACTGTATCTGGATAACTGTTGCCATGGCAGGTGTTTTGTTTGGCAAGAGTCAAGAAGCCTAGGATGTGGTCTTAATCTCAGGAGTGGCTTTAACTAGACAGGTTAACAGAACAGCCTTTAACTAGACAGGGTTAACAGAACTTTGCTAAATCGGCCGGGAACTGTTAGCCCAGATCCAGGACCCATGCTTGGATGCTGGTCCCGACCCACTAGGAATGATGCTACTAGTACCAGGCTTCTTGTTCTTCTTCTTCTTTTTTTTTTCTTAATATTTGGGAGAGAACAGAGGATGCCCCTTGACTTCTAGTTGTCTGCCACATAATAATAAAAGATTCTTGCTCAAACTTTGGGTAAAATAAAGGTGAGATGCATATATGAGACCTTACTCAGAGGTGCTTTTGAGATCTTAAAGCTACGAGACCAAAAGGCCTCTGTTCAAAATTCTACACCCTATTTGATTTAAATTTCCTCATTATGTGGAACCCAAGAAGGAGGCTGACCATTAGCTAATGATTCAGTGTACTCCAGTGCAGTCATTTTAAGCGTAGAGAAGGCTGAAAGCATCTGGGTTGAAACTGACCTCCGGCAGTGTACCACAAGGGAGTAGCTCAAATCCCAGAAAATACACTGTTTGGACACAGAAACCAACAAAGAAACTGAAAGTTTGAGCAAGAATCTTTTATTACACGAAAAACAACTGAACAGAACATGTCCTGCTTCTCATATTCTATGGGTCAATACTTTACGAGACTCAAAAGAAAACAAATCCTCAAGATGGTCCCAGGAAGCTCCCCTCAAACACACAGAAACAGTTTGTGGACAGAACCATTCTCTAAGTCAAGCTGCCTCTAGAAACCAAGACATAAGAGCCCCAAGCTCACACACATTCCCATGACAATGTGTCACAAAAGTAATAACAGAGTTGTTCAATTGCTTCCAGACCTTAGTCGGATTTGTTCACTGCTCATTTTGATGACGGATAACATATTGCAAACCTGGAATCTCTTGCACTTTCCCCCCAGCCCTGTCTTGGTAGGGGCAAGGACTGTAAGCCTCCTATTGATAAGAGAGTCCAGTGAAGTGGAAGGAGTTTCTCTGGGGTGACCCTACCTACTCTGGTCCTGGCTCTGCCTCAGCCACTTCTTCAAGTGCACCCCTCAACCCCACTCTGAAGACAGACCACAACCACACGATTTCCTTCCAAGACAGGCTGCAGGGAAGAGGGGGTGTAAAACTGTGAGAGAATGCTGAAGTCAGCTGCTTGGGAGTCTCTGAGTCAGCACCTTCAAGAGCAGAGTGGTGGCTGGGAAACAGGCTTCTCCGCCACAACAACTCCAGATGCAGCCGTGACCCAAGAGCTCAAAACCAACGCACGCAGTTCTGGAGTGTGAGCCTCATGCTGACCACAGGTGCCAAGGACCCAGGGACTGGAATTCCTTACCCATCCATTCACAGCCCCTCCTGAGCTATAAGGTTTGAGAGACAAGGGCTGGTGCTATAACACTGTGCAAGAAGCTGCTGCATGCACATATGTTATCAAGTCGTGCCTGGAGCTGGACTCAGTCTAAGTCTTTCCCAAAATTGTCAAACAACAATGACCTCACTCCAGAAACTATTTTCTCCGGAAAGACTTGGATAGCGTCACGTTTCAACTAGTTGCTGCTTTCAAAGTGAAGAGGTGGAGGAGGTTAGTTGGGGCTGCAATGGAAAGACACTCAAAATGTTCTCATCAACGATTTACTAAAGTAATTTAAATTCAAGTGCTCCTTAGGATATAATATTATAGGAAAAAAAGCATGATACAAAATTGTATGAGGCCATAAACACACATACACTAACTTAGAAGAAAGTTTAGAAGGAAACAAACTAATCTCTTAAAATAAGAGTGATGAAATTGTGGATGATTTTAAAATTTCTTACTACTGCTCAGAATATTCTTGACCTAAGGCTAATCCCCCAACTCTCTGGCAAGGTCTTGACTGAGCACACAGCCTCAGAAGTGATGCACACGAAACAGCCTGGGTGAAAAGAGGTCTGGTTTCCCAGATGGTCCAAATTACTCCTGGTCACCAAGAAGATGGACAGCACCAACTGGCCACACATCCATCAACTTCCTTGTATTTTTCAAGTTTTCTTTAATGATTGTCTATGGCTTTTCCGGTGGGGAAGAAAAAAAGACATTCCATTCTGCAACCTCAGGGAAGTTAGTGACTTGAGGCATCGTTGATCTGGGAGCCTCAAGGGCTTGGCAAACCTCTGGTTTCTCTACCCCATGATGTGAGCATTTCCCAATCCCGCAGGATTGTATGGGGTGAAGGGAAGAGAAAGAGATAGAGCACCAGGGGTTTTTGGATATGAAGTCTGGCAGAATTCTGTAATGCAGGATTAACTCAGGACTGTGGGTTCTGATGATTGAGTAAAAAAAGCTGCATGTTCACTCAGCTGTGGAATATTCCTGTTTCCAAAATGACCAGTTTTCCCCCACTGAGGGCCTCTCATACCTCATCTCCCACTTGCCCTGTCTCCCAGGCTGTGTACTCAGAGAAAGCCCAGTCTCAGCGAGACAGAGGAGGCATCTAACATCCACTGGGTCCTGTTCCCTACTGAGCACCAGGCCAGGGCCTTCATCTCTGTCTTCTCCTTCAATTCTCAAAATAATGCAGAAACAAGTGGTGTTGGCCCATCTTAGCAGACAGGAAAAGCCAAAGTCCAAGACAACCAAGGCCACAGCCTGATGAACTGTGGAGACGAACCGTGCACACAGCATCTGACTCAGACGCCCTTGCTCTCAGGCTGCATGGACACATGCAGGCTTCTAGGGTGAAGACATACCAGAGGGTTATTTCAGGCTCCTGAAGGGGAAGGAGGGACGACTTCTGTCATGTTTGCTAATATTTCTTTAAAAGAAAAGCTGCTAAAAAGCCTGCCAGGCTGCTTAGAACTTTTACTGTGGCTACTAAGAGGAATGGAAACTCCATTCCACCACCCCGGAATTTTTCAGGCAAAGCCTGGGGACTGTCTGGGAGAAGGCGGGGCCCTCCTGCACACCAGGCAGCAGGTGCGGCCCCCCCCAGAGTGGTGTGGCACTGACTCATAGAGGAGCCGGCATTGGGTGTGTCTTCCTTTTGTGCCAGGCAATGTGCTGGGTGCTTCACGCACATCTCTTATTCCTCATAACAACTCTGTGCCCAAGTCACACCAGCAGATACGGTATGATGGGACTTAGGCCCAGGCCTCCCGCTATTGAGCCCAAACTTTTTCTTTTTTTTTTTTTTTTTTTCCCCGAGACGGAGTCTCGCTCTCTCGCCCAGGCTGGAGTGCAGTGGCCGGATCTCAGCTCACTGCAAGCTCTACCTCCCGGGTTTACGCCATTCTCCTGCCTCAGCCTCCCGAGTAGCTGGGACTACAGGCACCCGCCACTTCGCCCGGCTAGTTTTTTGTATTTTTTAGTAGAGACGGGGTTTCACCGTGTTAGCCAGGATGGTCTTGATCTCTTGACCTTGTGATCCGCCCGTCTCGGCCTCCCAAAGTGCTGGGATTACAGGCTTGAGCCACCGCGCCCGGCCTAGCCCAAACTTTTTCTAGTAACCAGATAGAACCATCCAGCTAAGACCAACCTATCATCACTTTGCTGGGGAAAGCGTTGATCCCTGTTGCATGCTTGGCATGTCGAATCCTGATTTTCCCACCTACTTTACTCTGCGATGACATTACTAAGTCCTGCACTTTCCAGGGCAACTCAAGTTTTAGACCTGCTGGTCCCATGACACCCATGGGTGTACTCACGCTTGTCTCATGGCAGTCTGCTCCAGGAAGCTTCCCTTGCTAACCCACGTCTGTGCAACCCTGCGTGGAGGTACAATTCTTCCTCCCATAGGACGGAGTATCTGCACATTCCTGGTTTGCTTCAGATACACCTTGTGCTTTCTTTCCCAGCTGAACCCTTAGTTCCTTTCAAATCCACCCATCCCAGTTGGAAGACCATTCTTAAGGAGGGAGCCCTAGAAACCACAGAATAAACGATGTGTAGAAGAAACCACAGCCCTGCCTAAAACTGTTTACTTACTACCTTTACAGGTCGCATGGTGTTGGATAAAATTTGAGATACAATTTTGAAGGATTTAATCAGAATGCAATACCAGAGTAGGAACTGCCAACTTGTCATTTAACTGGAATCAATGTAAAGTCCTGTGTTTAGATTCAGAAAATTAAGAGCTCCAACACAACGCACTAAAAAAGTACCTCTCCTTCTGAACCACAGTTCTAAAAAATAAAATAAATAAAAAGCCTCAAACTTTTGGTAGTGAAGTTAAAAACCAGCTCAAGAGTGTATTGTGACTGTTTAACAGAAAGAAAAGGTGGCCCGGGCACAGTGGCTCATGCCTGTAATCCCAGCACATTGGGAGGCCGAGGCCGGTGGATCACCTGAGTCAGGACTTCAAGACCAGCCTGGCCAACATGGCGAAACCCCATCTCTACCAAAAAAATAGAAAAAAATAGCTGGGGTGGTGGTGGGTGCTTGTAATCCCAGCTACTCAGGAGGCTGAGACAGGAGAATTGCTTGAACCCAGGAGGCACAGGTTGCAGTGTGCTGAGATTGCGCCACTGCACTCTAGCCTGGGCGACAAAGCGAGACTTCATCTCAAAACAAAGAAAAAGGAAGGAAGGAAGGAAGAGGAAAAGGAAAAGGAAAGGTGAATGTATTGTCAGGGTGCATCCACGGAAGTGGAATGTCCAAATCACAGGAAACAAATGCTCTGCTGAACCCTGGACCAAGCCCTCATTATCCAGCATGACAAGTAACACGCTCGATTCTGTGAAGCATGCTTCAAATGATAGCACCCTCAGACAAGGAAGAGACTTGCGGTGTCTAGCCTACATCAGAAGAGAGAACACAGAACCATAAAGAAGCTTTTAGATGTTTGACAGCTTGTGACGTGGAAGAGGGACTCTAGAATGGTAACCATTGGGTGGAAGCTATTGAGAAACAAGTTTCTCTTCAATATAAAGAGCAATTCTGGGCCAGGCACAGTGGCTCACGCCTGTAATCCCAGCACTTTGGGAGGCTGAGGTGGGTGGATCACTTGAGGTCAGGAGTTCAAGACCAGCCTGGCCAACATGGTGAAACCCTGTCTCTACTAAAAATACAAAAATTAGCCGGGTGTGGTGGCGGGCGCCTATAATCCCAGCTACTCGGGAGGCAGAGGTTGCAGTGAGTCGAGATCGTGCCACTGCACTCCAGCCCAGGCAACAGAGTGAGACTCCCTCTCAGAAAAAAAAAAAAAAAAAAAAAAAAAGGGGATTTCTGACAGGAAAAATAAGAGCCCCAGAGATGTCCACATCCTAATCCCTGGACCCTGTGACTGTGTGGCCTTACATGGTGAAAGGGACAGTGCAGGTGTGAGTAAGCTGAGGACCTGGGGATAGGGAGACCTTCCAGGGTTCGACTGAGGGTCCCTTGTAACCACGAGGGTCCATAGGAGAGGGAGAAGGATGTGACAACAGAAGCAGAGGTCAGAGTCAGAGAGATTAGAGGATGTTACTCTGCTGGTTTTGAAAATGGAAGAAGGAGCTGCAAGTCAAAGAATACAGGTGGCCTCTAGGAACTGGAAAAGGCCAGGACACAAACCCTCCCCTGGAGTTTCTAAGAGGTGTGCAGCCCTGCTGGCACCTTGATTCTAGCCAAATAAGATCCATTTCAGACTTCTGGCCTCCAGAACTGTAATGGATTAAATGTGTATCATTTTGAGCCAGCAGGTTTGTGGTGAGCTGTGGGAGCAGCAATAAGATATGAATCCATTGGCTAAGGGGCAGATGGCCACTACCAGCCCCAGTGAGCTCCCCATCCGAGGAGGCAATCAAGAAGAGGCTGACCATCTCCACCTGTCAGGAATGCTGTGCAGGCCAGTCCTGCATGAATTGGGAAGTAAGGTAGATGACCCACAGGCAGGCCCCTCGAACTCTGAGAGTCCGCAATTTATGGCAATGCCTTCTGCTTTTGTATTCTGCACACTGGTCCCCACCTCCTGCCTACGGGCAGCAAGGCTGGCCCACTGTCTTCTCCAAGGAGAGCCATGGTAGTGACACTTTCTACCACCACCGAGTAAAAGGCAGGCTTTGGGAGGGTGTCCTAACAGCATCTGGGCCTGGCTCAGAGCTAAAGCGCTTGCTGGGGACACTTACCTGAGCAGAGGACTCCCTTGTTCCTGGCACAGGAGAAGTTGTCGCACTCACAGAAAGGCCCGTAGATCTTCCCGAACTCACTCTCAAAGCAGGAGCACTGGTTGCAGCTGCACTCCCCGCGCCCACTGCACAGTGGCTTGCCCTCTGCCTCCCGGCACAGGTTCTGGTACACGCTGTGGTTCTCCCCATCCTGGCACTCACACCTGGTGCCCAGGTAGCCGGGGCTGCACTCACACAGGCCGCAGACATAGGTCCCGCTCCCGCTGCACCTGGCGCTGTTGGGTTCCAGCCCCACGCTGCAGCCGCACGTGCAGTTGTAGGTGACCCCCACCTCCAGGCTGTCCCGGAATCCCACCGGCCGCAGGGCAAACACGTGCTCTGTGTGTCTGCTGGGGCAGCTTCGGGCCTCCACTGACACCTCAAAAGATGCCTGGGCAGAAGAAAGAGAGGGGACGTCATGGCTGTGGCAAGTCAGGGTCTCCCATTCACTCAGGGGCAGGGCCGCTGATGAAGAGCAGCTGCGAACTCCAGCCCTCTCCATGCACACAGGTAGAACCACCGAGGTGGCCTGAGTAGGAAGAGACCTCAGAACCAGCAAGCTCCCACAATTCCTGGAGAACAGAATGTGCAGGTGGGCTCACATTTGACAGACGATTTTTTAAAGATTCATTATCTCTTTGTATCCTCATGACCCTGAGGAAATGGACCTCTGCAGAAAGATACAGGGCTTCCTTGAGTTCACACAGTTCTTGTTCTCCCTTTCTTTTCTCTTTTATCCTATCCTCTTCCCAGCCCCACTGCAGATGCCTCTTCTCTTCTCATTTAAAAAGTCATTCAGTGGACAAATATTTCCTGGGCACTGCCTCTGTGCCAGGCATGATGCTAGATGCAGGAGCATGGTGGCACTCTCACAGGGTGCTGGGTGAAGGGGACCCACCTGGCCCACCGTAGAGAGGGCTCCGTGCCTGCTGGCAAAGGGCTCAGCTGACTCCAGAGCTTGTTCTTCAGACACCCCCGAGCCCCCCGTGCCCCAATTCCTCCTCTGTGAGTGCTTGTCATAGCTGCATCTTTCACAATCCCCCCATGCCGTGACGTCTTAAAGACGAGTCGCCACTGATGAAATGCACTGTGCACATGGACAGACCTTTTCTTTTTAAACAGAATATATAAGGAAGTGTTTCTCATTCAGGAGCTTCTCACAGCTTGCCTTGGAAACAGGCTCAAGGTGGGCCTGGCTGGGTGGCAGATGGTGCGGGAGGGATGCCTGTCAGCTGCCCACAGGGCTGGGATGGAGGGAAAGCAAGGATGAGGCTTGGTCTGATTCAGGAACTAGAGCCTGACTCCCCCACCCTCTCCTCACCCCCCTGAGGAGAGCCATGTGAGGTTTGAATCACTCAGCAGGTCCCTCGGAGCAAGGCACTGTGGATTCTATGAAGACACACAGACAGGTGGCCTGTGCACCCTGATGAAATGCCGTTGTGAAGTTTTACTCAGGGGTGGGTTCTCCCTTACTCCCTAAACAGACAGAGGCCTGGCCCATCCCACAAACGGACTCACTGGATCTAGGTCCAAATGTCTTTATTTTTCAAAAGGCTCCTGAGATCATTCTGAAGCTCAGAATAGGTTAGAAGCCACTTTCAGCTATTACTATTCTTAATTCTATTATTTGGGTTGGAATAAAGCTTTTTTTTTTTTTGAGGTGGAGTCTCGCTCTATTGCCAGGCTGGAGTGCAATGGCGTGCTCTCAGCTCACTGCAATCTCTACCTCCTGGGTTCAAGTAATTCTCCTGCCTCAGACTCCCAAGTAGCTGGGATTACAGGTGCGCGCCACCACACCCAGTTAATTTTTGTATTTTTAGTAGACATGGGGTTTCACCATGTTGGCCAGGATCTCCTGACCTCGTGATCCACCCACCTTGGCATCCCAAAGCACTGGGGTTACAGGCATGAGCCACTGCACCCAGTCATTATAGCTAATTTTTAAAATGTCATCATTCACCTGATTTACTGGACAATCTTCATGTAACAATGTTTTTGTTGTTGTTGTTTTGAGACAGAGTCTCTCTCTGTCACCCAGGCTGGAGTGCCGTGGCACCATCTCGGCTCACTACAGCTTCTGCCTCCCAGGTGCAAGCGATTCTCCCACCTCAGCCTCCCGAATAGCTGGGATTACAGGTGCCTGCCACCATGCCTGGCTAATTTTTGTATCTTCGGTAGAGACATGGTTTCACTGTGTTGGCCAGGCAGGTCAGCTTGAACTGCAGACCTCAAGTGATCCACCCGCGTCAGCTTCCCAAAGTGTTGAGATCACAGGCGTGAGCCACTGTGCCTGGCCCACGATGTTCGTTTTTTGAGAACATTATAAATACCTGTTTCTAAACATATATATCCCTATTACTTTGAGATTTTTACTGGTTCTAAAAGGCCTCCCTTCAGATGCTGTGACATCTAAGGACACGGGGAGAGGGTAGAGGGTATGGGACTGAGCAGGAAGATAGATCCTGCTCTCTAAGTCCTGCAGAAAGTCCTGCGTGGCAGCAAACTGCTGCTTCAAAGGCTTGACGACAGACACCCAGGACTCAGCATTAGCCAAGAGGTTCAACAGGAGAGGCTTTTGGATAGGTGAGCTGAGGATAGCTAGGAGCACAGGATCAGAAGACAATCGGGGGACCAGGCCAGCTGCACAGCTTGGGCTAGCTCCACCTCACTTTCCATCTCTGTGGGGTAGGAAGAGCAGGAGGAGGCAAAGGGGAAAGGTTGACAGAAACAATTCCAAGGCTAAGTTCCAAGGTCTCGAGGTACAGGGAGTCTCTCAAGGTAAGTAAAGATTCAATCCACTTGGACAATGAAATTGGTTAAAGGATAACACGAATAGGACGGGCATACTAGCTCACGCCTGTAATTCCAGCCCTTTGGGAGGTTGAGGTGGGCAGACTGGGAGGATCACTTGAGGCCAGGAGTTTGAGACCAGCCTGGACAACATGGAAAAACCCCATCTCTACCAAAAGTATGAAAAATTAGCTGGGCGTTTTGGCACATGCCAGTGGTCCCAGCTACTCAGAAGGCTGAGGTGGGAGGACTGCTTGAGCCCGGGAGGGGGAGGTTGCAGTGAGCCATGATCATGTCACTGCACTCCAGCCTGGACGACAGAGTGAGATCTTGTCTCAAAAAGAACAAATCAAAACAAAACAAAACCACTAATAGTTATTAGTTGCCAAGTACCTACTATGTACCAGGCACTGTGCTGGACTTTTCCACAAGCGTCTCTTTTAAATGCCCTAGAAGGAAGTGTCCTCACTTTACCAGAGAGAAAACAGGATCGGTGGATTTAATCACGGTCACACAGCTGAGGAGGAGTGGGGCCAGGCCTAAAGCAGGGCCTGTGCTCTCCTTAGCATATCACCTCCTAGAAGGGGGAATGAGGTCTACCTCATCGGGGTACGGAGGGAGAGCCAGCCTGGCTTACTAAAGGGACCCCTTGATGGTGATCCCCAAAGTGGTGACCAGAGGCATCTCCACATCTTTCTGCCATGGGCTGAGAATGATTTGAGCCTACAGATGGGATGGGGGTGGGGACTATGCCTGCTCGAAGCCACCCATGGGGCCATCAAGAATGCAGAGGTGAATGGAGTTTTTGAGGAGCAGATGCCATCCCTCCCTTCTGAGGCCCAGAGAGAAACTTGCTTGCATCTCCTATTACTACTTGCTGGAAGCTCCCACTACAGTGACATGCTTGAAGCTACCTGTAGCTTGCTTCAAGTTACCGCTGAAACCCTGTACTCCTAGGGCTACAACTTGCTGGACTTGTTCAATGAAAAGCCTGTGGCCCGCAGAGGCATCTGCAGGTCAGAAACTGAATAAACTACAGAGGAATGACCTGGACCAAGGGTCAAAGGCATTTAGTATTGAAAGACTGTGGGGAGTGCACACCTGTGAGTAAAACCTTCTCCCATGGAAACTTGCCTGCCTTGGGGTTAAAGCAATGAAAGTGAGAGTTAAGTCTCCAGAATCTTGCTGATGTGTCGGGGAGAAAGTGGGAGGTTAGGGCACCCCTAAAGTGCTGGTGCCCAATCACCAGCATGTAGAAACATTCAGGCACTGTCTGCCCAGCTGGGCAAACAAGGAGGGTCCAGCTTTCAAGCAGGTCCTGAGGCCTTCCCCAGCCAAGGCTTCGGTCCAAGTGAGGTGCTATCTGTCTGGCCCTGTGCAGCCTGGAGTGCAGCCAGATGCCTGATAACCAGAGAATGTTCTGTCTATTTCAGCCACTGGGTCTCAGCTCCTGCTGGGCACAGGAAGTGCTATAAAAAGCACTTCAGGACCAGCAAAGAAATCTGTTCACTTACCCCTCCTTTCAGAGGGTCCATTTTCCCTACTGGATTTGGAAAGAATCCAGAGAGGCTGGAAGGCAGCTGGAATGAGGCCTCTTCGAGTCCCTTCCCTGATTCCTGAGAACTTCAACTGATACTGAAGGCTCCCCAGTTCCTGGAGACTTTCCATTCACTAGCTCCGAGATTCCAGAGGAAGGTCACAGACACAGCAGCCCTCCCGCCCAGTCTTGTTATTAGAACTTCATTGGGATTCTCCTAGTTCCCCTGTGGGGCTGCTGGCCTGATGTACCCTTTCAAAAGGGCTGCCCAGCCCCCACCCGAACCCACCAGATCCAGGGCTATCCAATGCAAATGCCAGATCTGCTCAGATCTCAACAAAAAAGGAGCTGGGATGGGCACAGGCTACAGGGCCCCAAGGAATGGACAGGAGCAGGGAGGGGGTGCTGTGGGAAGTCCATGACGGGGTTCACTGGCTGCTTTGTGCTGGGCGTCCATGCTAGCCTCACAGCCAGCCACTTGCATACTGATTTGCTGAAGCCAGTTCCTAAGTAAACTGACTTTTGATGGTTGGTGTAGGATACAGGGAGGAAAACTAGGGAAACAATTGAAAACTGGGAAAGAGAATCTCATTGGATTTGGGGCTTTCACGGTTTGATTTAAGCCTATTTCTCTTTGAGGACATCCCTGCCCCTCAGCCCTTGCCACCTCTCCTGCTTCTTGCTAGACATCTATCTTGACCCAGAGCACGCAGGGTTGTCACAGAACCACAGCCTGCACCTCCTCCACCTCTGCAGGAAGTTGTGATAATGAGGAGGCGAGGTCCATCTGGCTGGCCCTCACACGGGCTGTGTCCTTGTCCACAGGCCAGACCCTGAGATCCCTGATGACAGCTGAACCCTGCCTGCTTTTCCTAATCCTTCTCCTCCAGGGGCATCCCCAGACCCTCCAGCTATGCTCGGTATTCTTGTCTACCCCCACCACCATTCCCTGACTTGCCCATAGCCCTCTCAACTCCTGCCACCAAAGAATGGAACCCACTTACCAAACAATGGCCAGACCCCTTAGGTTGGCGGGTATATTTCACCACTGTGGCCCAAGCCAGCCACTCTCCCCTCCCTCCTCAGCCCACTCCTCTTGCCTCCATGGCCATCACCATCAGCTGCTTTCCACTGGCCAAAGGACGATGCTCTTCACACCCTAGCAGACATATCTTGCCAATATGCACGTGGCAGGCCCACTGATGGGACCAGCCCACCTCCTCTTTCTCTGTCTGGGAAACTCCTACTGGTGCTCTGAGCCTCAGCTCCAACAGCTCCCTCTGCAGTGCTGGGCCCTTCTTCCTTGGGTTCCTGCAGTGCCACACCTGGCTTTCCCACAGCACTTGTCACCCTCTATGGAGCTGACTCCTCTGCACATTATTTCCTCCACTAGATCCCTGATCTGTGGCCTCATCTGTCCATTCTGAGTGAGCATGGGATTTGGCACATAAACACTTACTGAGTACGAGTGGATGTCAGCACAGTCACTGGCAAGTTCTGAAATGTATGGCTTTGGAACACACGTCCAGAGGGATATACACACTCAGTAGCACCTCCGCTTGCCAAAGCCCAACTGTCAATGCTTTGGAGACAGTTCAGCCTGAGAGAAGGGATGGAAAGTTTGCCTTCTTGGGCCAGGGTTAAGAAAACCAGACTGGTCCCAGCTGTAAGTGCACCCCTTCTGTCTTGGGGATCAGAGGAATTGACAGACCCCTCTCCTTCATCGCAAAGGGAAAGCCCCTCAACTCCCTGTGCCAGGGCCAGCTCCCTGGCACATATATGCCTGTGCAGTCACAGGGTCCCCCCACTCAGAAGGGCCCATGCTTACTTTAATGCTCTGTGGTTGCTGTGCTGGAATTCTTAATGATTTTTGAACATGGACCCCATATTTTCATTTTGCACTGGAACCTACAAATGATGGAGCCAGTTCTGCCCCTGATGGCCTTCAGCTCTCCTCAAGAGAGCTGCCTCTCCTGGCCTGCATGGCCTGGTGTGGCCCTTGTGAACAGAATCATGTCTGGCTCTGAAGAGCAGAGTGGCCACTGCCCTGTGCCAGCCTGTCTTCGTCCACAGAAAACAAAAACCCCACAGCCCTCGCAGTGGAGCTGAGGCCATGTGACCGTGGCCCTTAGACAGCAAGACAACAACACTGGGACAGTGAGTAGAAACAAAGGGCCAGCTCGGGTCAGTCGCCTAGGGCCCCTGCGGTTCCCACAGGGCTGCGGCCCATCCAATCCCACAGGGAGAGCTGTCAAAGGTGCCGGCCTGAGCAGAAGTTCCCCTCTTCTTTAGTGTCACTTCGAATGCTCTAAAAACTACTTCAATACATCTGAGATTTTCAGAGCATTTGCAAAATCATGTAAAATCTTTTTCAAGTTCTGGACAATTTCCCCATTTTTCTGAGGTATCCCAGTAAAAATGAAAATCTGTACGCTGGAGTGTCCATCCATAAGTGGCCATGACACCACTGTATGCTTCCTAGAAGCTGTTACTCCCAAAGTGTGTGAGGCATAGGGCAAACACATGCCCTGTGGCCTCAGAAGCAGCCCCCAACTTGGCTCCCGATGCTTGAGGCTTCTGGCACACTTCTCAGGCCCCACTTTGAGTCTTAGTTTTTCATACATAAAATGGGGAAGGAAAAGCTCCCTTACAAAGCTGCTGTAAGAGGCAGACAGCAACAGTAATGCCCCCACCACAGTAAGGGGCACGTTGGACAGGGCACATTGGATATCCCCATTCCATGCAAACAAATATAGTTTGCTCTGTAATGGGGAGACAGTGATGAGCGAGATGACCTGCTGTGGAGGGGGAACAACCTTGGTTTGGCTTGTGAGTTCACTGCCTCTTAGCTGGGGGTGCTGGGGCAGGTCACGCTGATCCTCAAATCCCAGGCTGCCTGTCAGCAGTGCGCAAGTGCTGGGCTCCCCACATGGTGCAGGGGGGCTCAGTCAGCAGCACTCTCCCGTGGAGGCTCCTGTTCCTCAGGATCGTACTTTGTGCTGGTAGAGTCCTTTGAAATAGGTTTGGTAGAATAGAATTGTGGGCACCAAGAAGCCGGATAAAGGTGGTGAGGGAGCTGGCTTCAGAACAGAAAGCCCTGGCTTTGAATTTTCACATCGACACTTACAGGCTATGTACCTGTATGCTTCGTGCCTCAGTCTTCCCCATCTGTCAGCATGAATAACAATGCCTTCCTTCCAGAGAATTAGTGACCACAGACTGCTCATTGTCTAGATTGTTTCTGGTCCTTCCCAAGACTAACTGTATTCCTGCTTTCCATGAGGAACCCCAATATATTTAGAATGACTTTCTCCTTTTCACTTTGGGCAGCATAAATTGGCTTCAGTTTTTTTTGCATCTGAAAAGAGTTCTGACTTTACAATCATACTATCAACAAACATTAGTTCCTTTGACCTTCCTAGCTTCTAAACAATACATCATGATAGTTGCTTGTCACTTTTCTTTTTCAAAAAGAACTGGGCTGGGCACAGTGGCTCATGCCTATAGTCCCAGTATTTGGGAGGTCAAGGCAGGAGGATCACTTGAGGCCAGGAGTTCAAAACGATTCTGGGCAACATAGAGAGACTCTGTTTCTACAAAAACAGCAACAACAACAACAAACCCACAAAGAAATTAGCTGGGCATGGAGGTGCAGGTCCATGGTCCCAGCTACTTGGGAGGCTGAGGCAGGAGGATCGCCTGAGCCTTGGAGTTGGAGGTTACAGTGCACTATGATCAAGCCACTGTACTGCAGCCTGGGAACCAGAGTAAGACCCTGTCTCTAAAGCTAAAAAAAAATAAAAATAAAAATAAAAATAAAAATAAATAACTGAATATAGAACTCCAAGTGTGAGGTTTCAAAATATCTCTATTAAATACAGCTTCAACTGGCATTACTTTTTATTTATTTATTTATTTATTTATTTTTTTTTTGAGAAGGAGTTTTACTCTGATACCCAGGCTGGAGTGTGGTGGTGTGATCTGGGCTCACTGCAACCTCTGCCTCCCAGGTTCAAGCGATTCTCTTGCCTCAGCCTCCCGAGTAGCTGGGAGTATAGGCGCACATCACCACGCCGGCTAATTTTTGTATTTTTAGTAGAGACAGGGTTTCACCATGTTGGCCAGGCTGGTCTCGAACCCCTGACCTCGGGTGATCTACCTGCCTCAGCCTCCAAAAGTGCTGGGATTACAGGCATGAGCCACTGTGCCCACCCTGCTATTTATTTATCTTTATTTATTTGAGACAGGGTCTCACTCTGTCACCAAGGCTGGAGTGCAGTGTCCCAGTCATGGCTCACTGCAGCCTCAACTTCCCGTGCTCCAGCGATCCTCCCACCTCAGCTTTTCAAGTAGGTGGGACCACAGGTGCTCCCCACCATGCCCAGCTGATTTTTGTATTGTGGGGAGAGACTGGGTTTTGCCATGTTGCCCAGGCTGGTCTCAAACTCCTGAGCTCAAGCAATCAACAAGCCTTGGCCTCCCAAAATGCTGGGATCATAGGAGTGAGCCACTGTGCCCAGCCATTAATTTTCTGTTTTTAAGAGACGGGGTCTCACTCTGTTATCTATGCTAGAATACAGTGGTGTGATCACAGCTCACTGCTGCCTTGAACTCCTAGGCTTAAGCCATCCTCCTGCCTCAGCCTCCTGAGTAGCTGGGACCACAGGTGTGCACTACCATGCCTGGCTAGTTTATTTTCTGTAGAGATGGGGGTCTCATTTTATTGTCCAGGCTGGTTTTAAACTCCTGGCTTCAAGTGATCCTCCCGCCTTGACCTCCCAAAGTATTGAGATTACAGGCATGAGTCACTGCGCCTGGCGGACTTTTTTTTTTTTAATCACTGTTTATCTGCATTGAGCCTTTGAGCCATTATAATCGGCCAGATGTTTTTCTTTTACTATCAAACCAAGTTTCCTATATCCTAGTTATATTCTGAACTAAAATGTAAGACATTAATCTTCATGATTTCAATCCATCTCAATTTTGAAAAATATTTTTAAATCTTGGTTTTCCTGCTTTATAACATAAGCTGTTTTCTCCAGCTCTGCGGCCTTCCCACATTTGATAAGCAGGTCTCCTATGAGTTCAACCCAAGCCAATGATAAACACAACAGACAGAAGACATTGGAACCTCAGTCAAGTCCTCCCACTGGCTGCATTATCAACACTCTGAGACAGCATGTTCACCCAGCCACAAATCCACATGACTGTGCTGTTGTCAACTCATACTATTAAATATTTGCCTTATTTATAAGGATGTCATTAGAAATTGTCAAGAGCCTTCCTGAAACCTGGTGTATGCTAGATTAGAGAGTCCATCCCCCTCCCTTCTCTTTTCCATCATACCTATTTCTCCAAGTAAAGGGTTCCTTGTTTGGGTATATTTCCCACTTTATCCTTCAGCTTTCCTGACATGGTGCACCAAACATTCTACCCACAGATCTATAGAATTCACTTACATGTTGTTGGGGATTTTTGGCTATTTCTGCCTCATTTTTTTTTTTTTTTTTTTTGAGACAGAGTCTCGCCCTGTCACTGCAAGCTCCACCTTCAGGGTTCACGCCATTCTCCTGACTCAGCTTCCTGAGTAGCTGGGACTACAGGTGCCCGCCATCATGCCTGGCTAATTTTTTTTGTATTTTTTAGTAGAGACGGGGTTTCACCTTGTTAGCCAGGATGGTCTTGATCTCCTGACCTCATGATCTGCCCGCCTCGGCCTCCCAAAGTGCTGGGATTACAGGCGTGAGCCACCGCGCCCGGCCTCATTTCATTTTTTATAACTATCTCTTTAAACCCTGTCCTGTAACTGTAAAGCATTAGTGTTTTGTTTTGTTTTTTTAATCATCTGGATTGAGTAATCATTATAATGCATGAAAATAACATAAATACATTGCAACTTCCTACAATTATTAAAAATAAACAGTAAAATGTTATTGGAAGTACCTCTTTAATGAGATAAGGCTTTCCCCCAATGTAAAATAATATTAATTATTGCTAAACAAGACGGATTCACATCAATTATATTTCTGTTTTTCACTTGTAGAGATTTAAACACAAAAAAGTTCACATTAATAGAAAGATGGGAACAGGAGTTTTTTAACAGCAATGTCACCTTGTTCTACGAATGTCTTCTGAGTTAAAAGCCATAAATAATCATTTGTGGGCAGGTGCGGTGGCTCACACCTATAATGCCAGCACTTTGGAAGGCTGTGGTGGAAGGATCCCTTGAGTCCAGAAGTTCGAGACCAGACTGAGCAACACAGTGAAACTCCGTCTCTACTAATACATAAATTAGCCAGGTGTGGTGGTGCATGCCTATAATCCCAGCTACTTGGGAGGCTGAGGCATGAGAATCGTTTGAATCTGGAGGCAGAGGTTGCAGTGAGCTGAGATCATGCCATGGCACTCCAGCCTGGGTGACAGAGCAAGACTCTGTCTCCAAATCAATCAATCAATCAATAATAATCATTTGTAATGACTTATCATCTGACAGCTTGATTAGGCCTTCTTTCAAGCTTGTTAAAAGCAAAATAAACTTGGAAACAACATGTCTTAGAAAAGGCCTTGCTAGCCAGTCATGAGAGGCTTTCATTTTCTCAACTTCCATATGATATTTTGAACTGTCCCTTTATTTGGGGGAGCGAGGCACTGCAGTAAGATTTGGGAAGGGTAAGAGGTATGTTTGTGTGTTGTGAAGTGGGTGAGGGACAAGTGTGAAGACGGGGATGGGAAAGGATCTACAGTGGAATGTGGAGAAGCCCGAGGAGACCACTGCTACCAGCCACGAGACTGTCCCTGTCTCCGCAAGTTCTTTCCCTGAAGCCAGGGGATGAGTCAGCTTATATCCGCCTTGGCTGTCATGAGTGCTATGAATGCCAAGAGAATATAGCCATCTATTTGTAAGGTCTCTATAGTTTTTGTTTCTAACTAGATTCTTTTAAGTGTGGAAGAGAATTATCCCTCACTGGTCTTCTGTTTACTGAGCACTGGACCTATCAACAAAGCAAGTCAGGAATGGAGCTGATGACCTGCTTCCAGCAGCAGGACCCCCAGAAGATGTGTGGCTAGCTGTCCATCACCACTCACTGGCCTCTGTGCCCGTGTCTGTGTCTGTGTTCTTGTTGCCCACATGTCCTCCTCCCTGCTCCCTCACCCAAGTCCTTGGTTTAGTGCACAGGCATACATCTTCATACATCATTTGAATAAACTTAATCTGGACAAGGCATCTGTGTCCTCCATTCCTGTAGAGTCATCCATTCTATTTCACCAAACAGAATGGGGGGAGTGGCTTTCTTTACATTTCACAGAAAGGAAAAGTGACGGTCAGATTATCCAAGGAACACAGCTATTTGCAGAAGACTGGGAATGAAGGCCAGGTCTCCTGGATTCCCACCTGTACTCTTCCTCCTGATTACAACTGTGTCAAGCTAAGAGGATAATGGTTTAAAACACCAAAGTCACAATGCCAACCCGAGAAAGCCTCAGGTAGCAATGTGCTGAGGGCTGCCTATTGACTGGGCTCTTTAACAAGTTCACCTGAGACTCTGAACACATCATGCAAAACAGGCTTAGGAGACTCCTCTGGGATGCTGAATTGGAAAACAGAATATAAATTCTGAAAGGACTCTAATAAGTCACAAAAGTTATTAGAACCCAAAGACTGATGACCAATGCTAGTAAGAGTTCATACAAACTTGGGGTGAGACTTACCGTGTCCCCAATCTTCAGGCCCTCACACTTCCTCTGACCAGGGTAGGATACCCCATCTTGGCAGGTAGCAGTAAAGAAGAGATTAAGATCTTCAGGCTGATCCCAGACTGACAGCTCCACTTTAGACCGGATACTCTGAACGGAGAGAGAAAATGAAGCCCAACCATTTAATAAAGGCTGTGGCTGAGGTGCTCCCACACTGGTTTTCTGAGGCCCACGTGGTTTCCTCTAACTCAGGAATCCCAAGCCAAGGGAAGAGCCAGTGAGCTTGGTTCCCTGGCCCTCCCTCATCCTTTCCCTTCCCTCTGCACTCACACAACATCTTGCTAGACTCAGCCTGAGGTCTCCCTCTGTGAGTTTGGAGAAGTTGATAATGGTCGACCTGCCATATGATATTATCTGCTTCAAACGGGTTATGCCCCATCCCCTGCTTGCTTCTCCAGAGCCACCTCTCATCCCCACACTTGGCTTCAGACATGCAGTTCCTCAGTCTTGGAGTGTGCACGCCAGGCTTTGAGCCTTTCCGTGTACCCAGGGTAATGATCTTTTGCACAACGGCTCCTCTCCTTACTCCTCCTGGCTGGCTCCTTATCATCCTTCAAATCAGCTCAGCAGGCACTTTCTCCAGGAATCCACCATATCATTCACATCCATACCTATCCCCATCAGATGAGGTCCATATGCCTGAGTTTGAAACTACATAATGAGAGAATCCAACATTATGTGTGGATTACATCCTTAAGCCAGTGAATCAAACAAAAATCAAGTCAAAATTACCTATCAGAACAGAAAAAAATAAAGACTAAGAACATCAAGTGTTGGAAAGGATGTAGAGCAACTGTGGCTCCCCAACCCTGCTGGTGGGAGTGAAAATTGGTGCAACCCTATAGAACGCCATTGGGCTATATCTACTAAAGCTTAGGCCAACCTCAGACCTAGCATTCACCCAGGATTATACCCAACAGAAGTGTATGCGTCACCAAAAAGACACGGACAAGAATGTTTACAGCAATACTGTTGTAATAGCTAGAAACAGGAAATTCTACTATCAATAGTAGAATGGATTTTTTTAAATTGTAGTATGTTCATACAGTGGAATAACATACAGTAATGAGAAATAAAATATGACTACATGTAATAATATGGATAAATCTGACAAATATAACATTACTAGAAAGAAGGCAGAGACAAAGGCATATATATTGTATAACTCTATTTATATGAAATTAAAAAACAGGCAAAATTAATGGTTGCCCTTGAGGGATTGTGATGGAAGAGGGCAGAATAGGGACTTCTAGGCCTTGCTAATGTTCTGTGTGTTTGACCTGGGTGCTGGATACTCAGGTTTATTTAATTTGTGAAAAGTTTGTGAAATTTTCCATATGTCTATTAGTTTAAAAAATTGTCCTTGTGACACATGCCTGTAGCTACTCAGGGGGCTGAGGCAGGAAGATTGCTTGAGCCCAGGAGTTCAAGGCTGCAATGAGCTATGATCATGCCAGTGCACTCCAGCCTGGGTGACAGAGTGAGACTGTTTCTTAAAAAATAATAATAATTAATAATAATAATAATTTCCTTGAAAATCTCTAAGGAAGATGCCACTTTGGAGACTGAGGCCAAATGAAGTAAGTAGCTTTTATTCAGAGGTCATATTTTACCAGAAAATTTAAAACAACTGTCTGTTTATACACTCAACACACAGTACAGCAAGATGCACCCATATGAGAGACAAGGACCCCAACATCCGCAGACAGCCCTGCAGATTCCCTCTCCCTTCTCGGGTGCACTCTAGGGAGCGTGGCAGTTGGACAGAACAGCAGACAGACTTGCCTCTTGCTCTTGTGGGTTTTCTTTTCTTTCTCTTTTTTGCTGAGCATATAGTGCTAAAGTTGAATAAGTGAAATATGCAGTTTTCCAGCAAATTAACAGCTTGTTGAAAATACTTTCTGCAAAAAAAAAAGTCTCTCTCTTTGCAACAAATTATCTAAGTGCTTCTACAACTCTAAAAATACGATCCGTCTCAAATCCACTTCCCTTTGCAACTTGCCAGCCTTAACTGGCCAAGGGTCACAAAAGCGCCACTCAATACACACCGCACTCAGCTGCTGCCTGTGATTAGTTATTTACAGATCTGTCTTCCCTACCATGTTGTGAAGTCCAAGGGCTGTATCATAGATCTCTCTGGGACTTAGTACAATCTGTTGTGGAATAAATAAACACATGGACGGGTAGACAGATGAATGTTTTAGCAGCTATGCTAAGGTCTCAGGCCAAGTAGATGAAAATATTTCTTAAGACAAATATTAAAAAATAAATTTATAACTGTGAATAAGTATGCGGATGAGATAAAACAGTATCGTAAAAGAGCTGAAGAGTGAAGGCATGTAAAAAATTACTTGGGAATGATCACTTGAAATATGGGGGCCCTGTGGTTCACAAATAAAACTTTGGAAGGAAGCACCAGCGCTCCCCAGCAAGGTCTGCCCAAGCTGCCACTTGAAAGCCCCAAGGGAGGATCTGGGAGAGGATCCGGGAAAAAACAAGAGGGACTTGGACTCCTACTCTGTGAGTCAGCAACTAAGAATTAGATGGAAATGGACTCTTAGGTTCTACTCAGGCCATAGGCCCCATGTTCTGATGTGAAGTTTGTATTATTCCTGCTACCCACAGAGTCTCTGGAATCAGAAACTCTTAAGACATTTCAGGCAGCAGGAACCGTGGAGATGATGCAGCCCAAACCTCTCGTGTATGGAAGCTGGAAGTCAGGGCAAGGAAAAGGTGGCCTGGGACGACTCTGCTGCACAGGACCGGGTGCAGGCCTTCTCCACTCACCCAGGGCTCTTTCTAATCCCCACACCTGATACGCACTTCTTTCTTTGGAAATTGGCTCTCTGTCCACAGAAAAGGTAAAAAACAAAAATAAAAAAATAAAAAGGAATTTGGCTCTGTGACTTTGGAAAGAGATTGTCAGGTTGTATCCCGGTTGTAAGGGTCTCTACTCCCAAAACTATGAGTGCTGAAGGGTAGGACTGTGTTTTGCTCACTATTTTATTTCCAAGGTGCAGCACGATCCCTGCCACACATTAGGCTGTTAGTATATATCTGTTGAAAAAATGAACGAATGGAATATAAAATATAGTAGAGGGTCAAAGTGCAGTTCTTACGCATGAAGACTTTTATGTGTGACTCCTAAAATTTCATTAACTCCTACCAGATTCGCCCCTCAAGGTGCACTCCTTACTTCTCCAGTAGGAAACAAGATGATGTTGGGAATGTCAGAAGTTTAAAGGCTATTAAATACTCAGTCAGGTTAGGTCACATCTGCAATTGCTTTAAGTCGGGCCAGCTGTGGAGTGGGTGGGAGCAGACTTTATGGCAACAACAAAAAGAGAAACATGTGCTCTGCTAGGAAAAAAATACACCACAGATTCTGATGTCACCGTCCACATGCAGCTCCAGTGCTTTCCAGCTTATTCTGCTCACTCCCACACTGAAAAGAGGCCTTCCTGGGTGCAACATGAGGCCAGTCCCCTCTGCACGTGTGGACCCAGGGCTTCTGTTCTGCACGTGTGGACCCAGGGCTCCACGGCTGAGCTCTGGAAGGGATTCTCTCACCAGCACGTATTACAGAGCAAAGCACCACATTGCCAAACTCCCTTGGGAAGACCTCTCACAGTGAAGAATTTGGCATAGCAAGAAAAAATGCATAAATCCAAGTTGAAGATTTCACACTCTGAGAGATGTGTACACCAGAGTTGATTCTACAAGACATGAAATTAAACATACCCTTTCCATTCTGCTCCCTCCTCAGCCTGGCCGAATACCACAGCCATTGCATCTGTTACATATGTTCCAACCCAAATCTGCTCAGAATGTCCCCACAGATGGTCTGCCAGCACTCTAGGGGAGGTAAAAGCCAACACCCACACTTAGTCATGTGTTGCATGACTCATGAAATCCAACACAAACCACTCGGACGGTGAGGTGACAGAAACAGAAGCGGTCCAGAGAGAGCTGTGACTGGATTCTGGCCGGGTGCGGAGCAGGTGAAAGGAGAGCAGAGCTGACGAAAGCCTCTCCTGCTGCCCTGGCACACCCCACATGCACCAGGGCCCCCGTGCTGGGGCTCAAAGTTGGGAAAAGTCCAAGTGCAAGGAGCTTGAATCCCAGCCCAGCCCTTCCCATTGGCCAGGACAGCAGCAAGTAAGATGAGTACTTGGAAGGAAAAACCCAAACTGTTCTTCCTACTCTATGCTCACACACCACTCAACACAACACTTCTGACACCAGATGTGAGGAGTTTCCCCCACACACCATGCAGTTCTCTACTGGACACCAGTTGGTTATCTTCTAATTCAGCACAATTCTGACACTATCCACCTGGACATAGTGTCAGGTCCTACAGGTGAAGGGCTCAGCCCACAAGACTGCCCCCACCGCAGATGCCAATCACAAGTACTAGGCTGTCACCTATACCTCCAACGGATTGGCCATACACTGAAATTCCCACGAACCCCTTCCTTTCTTCATCAGTTTGCTAGAACGGCTCACAGAACTCAGGGAAATACTGTTTACACTTACCCATGTATTAATAAGAGATAAAGGCTGCAGATGAACAGCTAGATGAAGAGAAACAGGGCAAGGTGTGTGAGGAGGGTGCAGAACTTCCCTGTCCTCTCTGGTGCCACTCTCCAGGAACCTGTCCCACAGCTTTCCCAAAGCCCTCCAAATCCAGGCCTTCTGGGTTTTCATGAAGGTATCGTTACATAGGCCTGACTGGTCACATCGCTGACTACTGGTGATCCACTCAACCTTCAGCCCCTCTCTACCTCCCCAGAGGTCATGGTGTGGGGCTGAAAGTTCCGACCCTCTAATCACATGTCTGGTTCCCCTGGCAACCAGCCCCCATCCTGAGGCTGTCCAGGAGCGCCCCCGAGAGTCACCTCATTAGAACAAAAGATGTTCTTATTACCCAGGATTTTACAATGGTCTTGGAAACTCTGTGTCAGGAACCAGCGTTAAAGACCAAATATTATAACAAAAGATTCTCCTAGTGTCCTTATCTACAAAGGTTTTAGGGGCTTTATATTAGGAACTAGGGGTAGAGACCTGTATATATATCTTATTATACCACAGTATCACAGGTTCTAATCAACACAGAAAACCAACATACCCCTAACATGGCTTTGATCAACTGAACTTGCTTCAAATATCTTGCAGTTTCACATTTCTATATTTAATAAATATATTTTAAATTTCACCTGAAGGATGGGGTGGAAGAAGGGAATTATCAAGGGTCACTTTTTGGAGTAATGGACATGTTCAGTATATTTATGGTGGCGATGGTTTCACAGGTATATACTTGTGTCAACACTCATTATATACTTTAAATCAGTACCGTTTGCTGTATGTTAATTACATGTCAATAAGGCTTTATAATTCTTTTCCACGGGATTTAAATAGTTATTGTTGAGAGTATTCTAATAATCACTACTTCTTTTTTTTTTTTTTTTTTTTTTTAAAAAAGAGACAGAGTCTCACTCTGTTGTCCAGGCTGGAGCACAGTGATACGATCACAGCTCGCTGCAGCCTTGAACTCCTGGGCTCAAGCAATCCTCCTGCCCCAGCCTCCCAAGTAGCATGCCCAGCTAATTTTTACAAAATTTTTTGTAGAAACTAGGAGTCACTATGTTGACCAAGCTGGTTTCAAACTCCTGGCCTCAGGTGATCCTCCCAGCTTGGCCTCCCAAAGCACCGGAATTACAAGTGTGAGCCACCATGCCTGGTCATCATCACTCATTTTTAAAAGCCCTGAGTTTCAAAGTTTATTCATAAGTCATCATTTCACATGTTTGTTTACAGGAACTAGTTTAACTCGCAGAGTCAAGCGACAGTGCCAGGTTCCCACAGTTCCTCTGGGAATTCATTCCAGGTTCCAAAAGCAGCTCCAGCCCAGAACAATTGTTCCCTGTACTCATCCCTGCTCCCCACTCCCCATCAGCAGGGAGGGGTCCTCACTCCTCTCCTGGCCTCTGCCTACCACAAAGGGAATGCTTTCCCTTCTCACTCCTTGACCCTGGGCCCCTGGATTTCCACTAAGAAAATGAATGTAGATATATGAGAAATCCTGCTCAGGGCTAAGCACTTATGAGATCCCATGCAGGGAACCAATAAGAAAGCCTCCTGCTACCCGGTTTTCAGTGGTCCCAGCAGGAGCACAGACACACAGAGCCCACCAGTCACACAGAAGCTGGCTGAGCAGTGTGCCTTCCCTGCTGCTGCAAGGCTGCCCAGCCAGGTCTATGGAACTGTGCGCCATGATGCCCTCCGATATCAAAGCCGCCAGGAGCAGGGGGCCTGGGCCTTCACCAGCCAATGATCTTGGGGAGCCCCAGAGCTCTGAATTCAGGAGGTGGCTGACAATGAAATGCTGACAAGTGGCCCCTCCTCAGAAGCCCTAAAGAGGGACCTCACCCCACTCCACAGAGCCCAGATGAGCTGCTCTTCAGCCATTTCTTCCCAAAGGCCCTGACTCCGCAGGAGGCAAGCGGTGGCCTCCCTGCGTGTGAAAGTGGGTCCAGCAGCAGTGCCCCTTCTGCCCTGTGGGGTCGCCCAGCTCTGGCATCCTCAGACAGAAGGGGAGAGTGGCAGGGCAGGGGTTCTGGCTCTTGATTTGGTTCTCTTAGTTCAGTATCCAGAGTTTAAGACCCAAGCAGCTCACAGCTCACACCAGCTCACCCCAGGAAAGAGGGTGACATTCACAGGCCTGCCCCTCCTTCCCATGCAGGCTCACATCCCAACCCCTCTCTGGGTGTCACACTTCAACAGACCTATTGTGCCCACATAACCAGCTTACGTGTTCCCCCTTTTCCTGAAGTGTAAAGCAAATCACTCACCGTGGAATTTGAAAGTCACTACAGTGTAAAGTTCATTAGGAAACCCTCTCACTGCACTCTGGGTTCTGAAGTGCCTATGGGATCTGGTGAGGCTCTAAAGGCCAGAGAACAGAAAAGAGGATGTTAGTATGTGGGCAGTGGGGTAGGAGAGAAGGAAATCTTCAGTTTCTCACAACAGGAAGTTCTGGGAGTATCTGAATCTGTGAGAGCAAGAGGACCCTTGGCTATAACAGGAGATGGCGGGGCGGGGGGAAGGGGGAAGGAAGAGAAGAAAAACAAGCCAAAAATCCTCACTGCTGCCCACCCGGCAGCCTTTAGGACACGTTGCCTTTAGGACACAAAGGCTCACACCCCCAAGCCCCAGGGTTCCCCCTAGCTGAGCAGTACTTTGCAACTCAAAACAGGGCCACATCGGCAGGTGGACAAGGCCAACATTGGGAAAGGCTGAGCTCCAAATACTCATTTGTAACCAGTCACTGCTGGGACGGCAAGATGACTTTTCTCGCAGATGCGTGACACCACACTGATTCCTTAGGTTCCCAGGTTAGCCAGAAAAAACTATTTTACCTAAGTTTAGGATTAATAATGTTACTTAAGCCACACTTAGTCTGTGTATAACTTAGTTTTAACAGGAAGAGGCACTCTGAATGCCAGTTTAGAAATTACCTGGCCCCTTGAGCAGGTGGGTAGGCACTGGATGCTACAACCATCTTGGGACCCACAAGGGAAGGGATAGCAGAGGGTACACACTTCCCAGCACAAGAGCTCTGCCTGCCATTTGCCTGAGAGAAGGTAGGTCTGAGTTAAATACTTCTGGGGTGTTACGAATTGAGGGGAAGGAGGGTAGGAAAGACAAAGGTTTGGGAGGTGAGTGTGTGGATGCGTGGCTTGGAATGTGAAAGTGATACCTAAACCACATCTATAAGAACTTGCACTTATTATATTAGGGCCAACTTCACATGATATGTTACAATAGCATAGAATTTAACAGCCCCATTCACAAAGCCTCTGAAAGGACTTGATTACAATCACATCCTAAGTAGGTAGGCAAAACATTGACTCTTTGGCCAGGCTTGATGGCTCATGCCTGTAAAACCAGCACTTTGGGAAGCTGAGGTATGAGGACTGCTTCCAGGAGTTCAAGATCAGACTAACCAGGGCAACACAGTGAGACCCCAATCTCTCTCTATATTTTTTAAAATTAAAAACAAAAACAAAAAAAACGGATTGTCGATTCTCCCATGTTAGTCTGCAGCTCTACGCTGAGGTCCATGAGGCTGAGGGATTCCCATCCTGCCACTGTGAGATGAGCTCAGTGTGCAAGCTTTGCACTTCTTGCAGTGTGGCTGGTGGACGCTCTGCTCCCTCGTGCAGGGGATACAGTGGCAGGGTTAGCCTGGGCACTGGGTAGGTGGAGAATACCACTGCCTGCCTACGCGAGGTGTCAGAACCTAAGCACTTCCCAGGCCGCCAGCCTGAGTCTGAGCCACTCCTTGGCTCACTGAGATCTGCAGATGAGAGTCAAGATGGCAGAAGTGAGAGGGAGACTCATCAAGCAGGATGGGTTTCTCCACCCTGACCCCGAGTGAAGCAGGAAGAAGATACCAAACTCAACGGGATGGGGGAGCAGAGCAGCATGGCGAACTGCCCACCTGAGCCTGTGGCAGCTGCAGGGCCTCAGTGGGAGGGGGTGGAAGGGAGGTGGCAGTGGGGGAAGAAACTGGTGACTTACATTGTATGCATTAATAATCAGTTGAATAATATTTTTGGAGTCTCCATCTAAAATCTCCACTGTTGTTCCAGGTATCAGGGCTGTAAAATTCTTGGGAAAAAAAGTAAAGAGAAGAAATAAGTTAATTTTGCCCTGCCAACCATCAGAGTGAGCATTGCTACACTGAGCTAGAACAGTAAAGGCTCCTAGCACCATATCCTGCCACCTTCTCCCACCATGAACTAAAAAATATCCCACAGGGAAAAGCAAGAAGAAATGGCACAGAGGAACAGTTGTTGCAGTAGGCCGTGGAATATCCAGCCCTATATATCCATAGGAAAGGGGCTTACAAGGTCTTTCCCTAAACGATAGTGTCTTGAGCCCCCTCCCCTCCCACGGTGACAGACAGCTCTCTCAAAGCCCATCTTCTAAGGTCACAGCTCCTGACAGTTTCTTGCCATCTCTCCCCCGGTCTCTGAGGTATTCACAGGTTCAGCTTTCAGGATCTGCTCAATCTGTTCAGAAGGAGTGAAAAGGGCAACTTTTCCAAGGGTCTCAAGTATAGACCTTTTCTTTAATAGGAAGCTGAGATATGAATGGCACCCTCCCAAGGACCTCTGAGGTCCTGTGGCAAAGGGGCAGCCTTGAAGTACCCACCTTTCCTCTTTCATCTGTACTAACTCCTGAGTCTGCCACTTCTAACAGTGACAGAGACATCCACCACCCTCTCCCTGCCTTGGGACTGGATGGGCTCCCTCCCCCAAGCAAGGTGTATTTAGCTCTGAGGAAGGATGCTTAAGCCAACGTGGACTTCTTCCCTCTGGAAATATCTGGAAACCCAATACAGTCTGTGCAACTGAGCCCTCTAAAAACATAAAACGTTATTTGTAAGTGAAAACTTTTCTTTCTTTCTTTTTATTATTATTTTTTTTTTTGCGACAGAATCTCGCTCTGTCCCCCAGGCTGGAATGCGGTTGCTAAATCTTGGCTCACTGCAACCTCTGCCTCCCGGGTTCAAGAGATTCTCCTGCCTCAGCCTCCTTGGTAGCTGGGATTGTAGGCACACACCATCATGCCCTGAATAGGCTTTATCCTGCTATCTTCCACTAAACAAAAAAAGAAAAACAATCCTTTTCCCTTGTTTCATCTTCTAACATTGATTTGGACTAAAGGAGGATAAAGAACTCAAGAAAATGTAAGTGGCATTTTATCAGTGATAATCTCAGGCAGGAGCAATAGAAAAACACAATCAGACAAAGGTTCTTTTGTGGACATTTAAGAGCGAGGAGAGGGAACTATGGCCAGCTGTTTGGGGGTGGAGGGTGGAGAAGGATTGCAGATTAAGTTCTCATTGCTTCACCATGTAAAAGAATCTCAGAGGCGAGTTTACACTTAGCTTACATGAGCACACCGAGGAGATCTGTAATTCAAACGTGGCTCATCTGTGACTGAGAAGGAGCATGTTCATGTGGGGAGTCTCTGAAGATGGTCTGGGGTAAACCAGGAACAGTCTCTTTAGACGGAACAGATCCGTACCCAGAGTGCTCTATTCACTCAAGACATTTATTGGTCTCTTTGGGAATTCCTGCCCCAGACTAAATGGGGTAGTCCAGGGTGACCTGGAACAGTTTCTTTAGATGGAACAGACCTGTACCCAGACTGCTGTATTCACTCAGGACATTTATTGGTTTCTTTGGGAATTCCTGTGCCAGACTGGCCCACTGGTCTCCTATAGTCTGCAGGCTCAGGCATAAAGCTCTGGAATATTGGGATTAGTGATGTAGCCTGATGAGATGCCTTACTTTTCTTTGGGTATATCTTCATTTTGTATTTTCCTTCTGTAGTAGAGTGTGCCTCTCTCTGTTTCCAATTCATCACCCCCAAAAATGGGAATTTGTGCTATTTTCAAGGTTTTTCTCAGAATCAAATTAGATACTATATGTTCAAATTTCTTGTAAGGTCTTCACTGCTATGCGAATGCTTAATTGTTTCATCCTATTATTTTCCATTAGATGAAGACTGGGCTATATTCCACCCCTCCTTTGAATTTCCCCCATATATATAGGCAGAGCTGTAAACACTCCTCACCATCCCCTCTACTCCACCCCACATTCTAATCTCCCAAACACCTTAGGGTCAGCCTGGCCCCTAGAATTAAATCACTAGCCTCCCTCCCTCCCAGCATACCTTGTACAGCATATAATGGTTTTTCGTCACTGCAAAGATGAGGTTGATGTTGTTCTCTGCCAATTTCTCTCCAAGCAAGGCAAGGGATGGATAGTCCTAGGGCCAAGGCAAAAGTCAAGGCTATGACATTCCTAACAGGTGCAGATACCAGCACCTGGCTCCAATGCACACTCAGCAGCCAGCATTTGCCAGGGAAGCACCTTTTCCTTAGGTGGCCCCTTAGAGTCCCTTAATAACTAAGCCTCCTTGGTAGCTCCTTAACGGAGGAACTGAGTAGAAGAGACCCTCAAGGAAAGGACCCTGTGGCATCCACCAAACTAGATTCACTCCTCTCATCCCAGAGTGGAGAGGTGATGAGTGGAGGTTTTCCATATCTGGTCTGTGTCTCCATCCTTTCAGCAGGGAGGGGGACAAGTGGGGATGCCCTAGAGAACAGCCACCACATTCCACCCTGTCATCAGCGTTTCTTACCTTTCCTCTCTCCTCTAAGACTTCTCCTCCCTGCCTCCTTGCATTATTTTCCTTCTCCTATGCCTAACGGTTAGGCCTGCCAACATCCCCCACAGGTCCTGCTTCATCCTGCTGTGGCTCAGATGGGCAGAGGAGGGTGCCGAGCTCTGGACTAAAAGTTGGGCCATGGGGCAGGGGTGCAGAGAGAGGAGGAAGAGAGGAAGCTGAGAGGCAGTTTAACAGTGTCCTGAGGGATTCTGAGGACTAATGATGGGTACAGGTCCGCATCTGGTGAGGTCCTACAGTTATAGTCCTTTTTTCAGATTCCATTATTACTAGACAAGATGGAAGGCTTGGGCACCGACCACCTCTTGAAACTGGAGAAAATGGGCTTCTCTAGGGAGGAAAATTGGGAATAATTCCTCTTTGGCCACCAGAATGGATTTGAGAAAGAAAAGGGTGGAGATTTTGGGGGGAAAATTGCATAGTGAGTATGCGAGATCTTGATCATTGTTGGGTCTGGGTGATGGGCATGTAGGGTTCATTTTGCTGGTCTATTATTATATATGCTTGAAATTGTGCACAAATTCTTTTAAACTGCATAACTGTGGTTCTCATTCCGTGCAGAACACCTCTGCCCACCACTGACACTGACAGGCAACTCACCACCTCTGGGAGTCCATGCCTAGAAGTCAGGAAGTCCTGCCCTATAACTTCTATACCAGTTATGGCCTCTGCAGGCATAGCACCCACCCTCCTTTAAGATCCCCTCCCCACTATGAGATCTATCCTGTTTCCCCTGGGCCATCTGTATCCCAACCAAACACTCCCCATTTAGATGCACATTGGCAGAAAGATGAACCAGCTACAGAAATCCCTGAGAAATGTTGTAAGTCAATTAGGAGTTCCGGAAACCCAGTTGGAGAAGATGGAGTAATGAAACCCAACACCAAGAATGGATCAGAAAGCCAGTGAATACTGAGGGCCAGATAAAGGTTTCAAGGCTGGGCAAGTACTCAGACCACAGGCAGGGTCACAGGAGAGGCATCGGGGAATGGGGGTTTGGTCCCCAGCACTCACCATCTGGTTGGATGCAGTGTACTCGTTGGCCTCGTTCAGGTGGCACTGGCCATCATGTGGCTGCACCAGGCCTCCCAATTTTCCATCCAATGCGATATGGGGCACATCATCCGTTGTGAACACCAGCAAATGCAGTGCATCCTTTCGCCAGCCAATCTTCTCCTGAAGGACAGAAGGTGGATGGGTACACCAGTCTTTCTGCCCACTCCTGCCCTGGTCATGCAGGGCACTGGTCCGTCTCCGGAGTCATGGCCTGAAGCAGAGGCATTCCCTTTGCCATGTGTACCTGGGGCACACTCACAAAACCATTCCACAGTGCTCTGAAGAGACAGCCTGGACTGGGGAAGCCCAGATGCACACAGACAAATGTCCAAGGCTTTGCCCACTTCGGCCCATGCACCTGGAACCCCCTCCCTCCAGCCCATCATACTCTTCTCTGCTCCTTTCAATGATGTCCCCTGAGGGCTGATCCTCCTGGACGCTTCCCCTTTTGGCCTCAGCAACTCTTCCTTCCCCAGAACAATCTTTAACCTTCCCCCCACCAGCTCCCCCATCAACATCCCCTGTTTGGCTGGGCTAGTCTAAGATGATAGTTAAGTGAACATGTCAGTCCCCCGATTAGACCTGAGTCAATCAGAACAGAGCACTCAAATGACCAATAGGTGGGTTTGTCTTTTGAGGGTTTGTAAAACCTGCCATCTATTCTGGTAGATATAAACCACTCCAATCGTTACTTGAGCCACATTGGTGTTTAAAGTCAATCAGATCCCTTTTCTCCCTTTACTGCTCCACTATCTGAAATGTATCCAGTCTTCAGACTGAGGCACAGCTGAATACAGTCTGTATTGCAAAGGAAGGACTCTGCATTTTTCATATTCAGCCACTGTGGTGCCAACCCTACACAAAAACACTCCCAGTCATCATTTTTACGAGCAGCTAGACCTTGATACAGAGTAACAAACACTGGGATATGGTCGCCTTCTTAGGAATGGTGAATCCCAAAATGCGTCGGATTTTGCAGTGTGAATATATGAAGATTTAAACACTGCTGAGAGTCTTCTATACCTGCACACTTGCTATTGAAATAGGAGGACTGGATTCACAGACCTTACAGGTTAAAAGCTATTGCTCTCTTACAACAGATGAAGAGTAGATGGTATCATCCTCTCTTACTTATCATCATAATGGTGGATAAAACAGCCAAAAGAGCTATGATATTTTCTCTCTTGCTCCAGAGGCAGCATGGACATACAAAATAAATAAATCACAAAAGAGTCCACCCACATGAGGAGGAAAAGAAGTTTGAAAATAAGCCAGTGAGGACTGACAGCCAGGAGACCTATTGTGAACAAAGCGATTAGCCTTTTGGGGAATCAGTTTCCTAGACACTCAACATTCATCCAGCATTCAATCACTGACTTCTTACTGCATGCCAGGCCCCATAGAAGGCACTGGGTCCACAGAAGAGCTAGTTCCAGACCTCAAAGAGCTTACAGTCAAATGGAAACAACAACTTCAATACACCATGACAAGAGTGTTAATGAAGGGAAGTCCAATGCTAATGGAAGCCAGGGAGAGGAGGAGGAGGGAGAGGCTTCCCAGCACAGATGATGAAAGTTAAACTGAGCTGGAAAAAATAAGGAGGACACTTCAAAGAAGCTGAAAGAGGGTGGGGTGGCTCACACCTAGAATCCCAACACTTTGGGAGGCTGAGGCGAGAGGATGGTGTGAGGCCAGGAGTTCGAGACCAGCCTAGGCAACATAGAGAGACCCCATCTCTACAAAAAATACACAAAAAAATTAGCCAGCCATAGAGACACAGACCTGTCATCCTAACTATTCAGGTGGCTGAGGCAGGAGGATCACTTGAGCCCAGGACTTTGAGACTGCAGTGAGCTATGATCATGGCACTGTACTCCAGCCTAGGCAATGGAGCAAGATGCTGTCTGTAAAAAAATAAATACATAAAAATAAAAACAAACAATTTTCTAAAAATTTAAAGGAAGCTGAAAGAAGGAATAGGAAGGGAGAAGGCAGAAGAGGAAGTGGGCATTCTAGGCGCTAACAGAAGCTCAGAAGGCAAAGGAGCACAGTGAGGAGGCCAGACACATTTTAGGAACCTGGAGTGAGAAGCCTAGAAGGTCCCTTACTGTAATGAAATGCTAAATCATAATAAAATCACTTAGGGGTAGGAGTTGGCATAGCGGTTCCCCTTGCTGTCAGGATTGGAAGAGGTCACAAAGAGGCTTCCAGGGTGCTGGTGATGTTCTGTTTCTTGACCTTGTGAGCATTTATCGAGATGTATAGTATAAACTATACATAACTATATATAAAATATATATATATAATTATATATAGTTTTCTGTGTGTATATTTTGATAAAGAGTTAAAACCTATTAAATAAATTAGGCAATGCATTATAAGCCATGGAGTGTGGAAAAGAGGGAGCCAGATGCCTGGGAAATAAAACACAATCGACAGAAAGTGTAAACTAGTAGAGTTTTTTGCAGGAAACATGTGATCTGTTATCCACAAGGGCACAGCCATGTGCTCAACACCCTAGTAAGGAAGCAGAAAACCAACTTTTAATTTGACAAATTGTATTAAGAACCTTGAGGAAAATCAGAGACCTAAATAAATGGACAGAGATATCATTTCAGGATTGGAAGAGCCAATGGTGTTGAGACGCCATCTCTCTGCAAATTGGTTTATAGATTTGACACAATCACAGTCCAAAGCCTAGAAGGCCTTTTTGAGAAAATGACAAGCTGATTATAATATTTATATGAAATTGTAAGCAATGGAAACTAGCCAAACGATTTTGAAGAAGAAGAACAAAGTTGGAGGACTTACTATCTTAGGTCAAGACTTATTACAAAGCTACAGTCATCAAGGCTATGGTAATGACAAAATCTATGCAATGACAGAATGCATAGATCAGTGGGGAATGGGATAGATAGAGTAAAAATAGATCTACAAATATCTAGTCAATTTAGCAGAGAATACTGGAACTGGACATTCATATGCAAGAAAAATGAAGTTCAACCCATACGTCTCCCACACACAAAAATTAACTCAAAGTGGCTCACTGACCTAAACGTAGACCTAAAGCTATAAAACTTCTGAAGGAAACCTAGGAGAAAATCTGTATGACTGTGACATAGGCAAAGATTTCTTAGATAAGATGATTCCTAGGATACAAAGTTGATGAACGGGGCTTCATCAAAACAAAAACTTACTTGTTCAAAAGCTTCTTTTAAAAATACTGTTAAGAAAATGAAATGACAAGGCACAGACTGGGAGAAAATATTTGAAAAAAATAAAATCTGAAAAAGGATTTGTTTACAGAATATATAAAGAGCTCTCATTAGTCACTAAGAAAATAACAACTGAATTTAAAAAGTGGTCAAAAGATTTGCACAGACAATTCACCAAAGAAGAGCTACGGGTGGAAACAAGCACAGGAAAGGGTCCTCAACATCATTATTCATTAAGGAAATGCAAATCTGAACCACAGCGAGATAGCCATTAGATCCCTATTTGAATAGCAAATGAACAAACAAACCCTCACAGTATCAAGTGCTGATAAAAACATGGAACAATTAGAACTCTCATAATTGCCTATGAGAATACAAAATGTTTCACCAACTTTGGAAGACGGTTTGACAGATTCTTACAAAGTTAAATATACATTTACTATCAATCCAGCAATTCCACTCTTTGATATTTACCCAAGAGAAATTAAACTTTATGCTCAAATAAAAACCTACATGCAAATATTTATAAAAATGTTATTCACAATTGTCATAAACTAGAAACAATCCAAATATCCATCAGTAGTGAATAGACACATTATAATACATCCATACAATTAAATACTACAATGCCATAAAAAGGAACAAACTACCGATAACACACCACAACATGGATGAATCTCAAAGCATTATGTTAAGGGCAGAAAGTCCATCTCAAAAGACTAATTCCATTCCTATGGTATCCAGAAGAAGAAAAAAATACAGGGACAGAAAACAGATCAGTAGTTGCCAAAGTGGCTTAGGGTCATGGGAGGAGATAGATGACAAGGCATGCTGGGAAACTTCCCGGGGTGATGGAAATAATACATATCTCAATTGTAGGGGTGGCTATAAGACTTTATACCTAAAAAGGGTCAATTTTACTCTGTGTAAATTATCCTTGACTCAGTGATTCTACTTCAGGGCAATCTATCCACAAGAAGTATTCTGAAATACATGCAACAGTATTTTTATTAATAGTGAGAAAAAGGGAAAGGCATAAATATCCCACTGTGCCGGAAAAGGTAAATAAACTCAGATATCTCCTCTACACCCATCAGAAATTATTCATAGAAAGTATAAAATTATGTGTAAATATCCATAATATAAGCTGAAAACAAAGAATTTAGCACTATAGTTGTAGTGTGATTACAAACTACTTAAGAAACAAGCATAACTCTCCATTAAGAGAACAAAATATCCCACAATGTGGTTGTGGTTGGGACTGGAGTTAAGGTCATAGACAATTTTTGTTTTCCCATTATTTTCTAAGCTGTCTTTAATAGGCGGGCACAACTTCTGCAAAACTGGGGTCTGGATGTGGCTCTATCATTTAACTTCTTCAGTCTCCAGTTCCTCCACGCCAGCTTCTTGAGGGTCTTGTGGGGACACAAAGCGGGGTGGGAGTGAGAAGACAGAACAATGTGGAATTTGGGTGCCTTCTGATAAGCATGTGAATTTTCTTGCTGCCTCTAGTTACCTGTGCAGTTTCAGCCGAACTATTCAACACCTCAAAATCTTTTTTCTTACCAGTAAAACAGTAATAATAATACAAAACATGTATTGTGCACTTCCATTATTCTTCCATTATTCCACTTAATCTTCACTACAACCTTTGTGAAATAGGTAATATATTGCGCTCTCTTAGGTAAGGAAACTGGTGTTAAGAGAGACGAAGTGACCATCCCATCAACTAGCAAGGGCCAGAGAAGCCAGATTCAGATGACCAAACTCTTGCCCACATTCATGTACAGAGAGGAACTGTGCATGTAATAAATGGGATAATTCATAAACGTGCCTGGTTCATGATAGGCTCTCAGCTTGTGGCTGCTGGATCCAAAATAAATGTTTGTTGAATGGAAGGTTGCATCTAAAATGGAAATAGCTCCACAAGTGAAGGATGGCTCAGCATAAGAATAATAATTCTGTTTTCTGTGAAGTGGGCTCTTGTTATGTAAATGGTGTTAACAAACTTGGCCCAGAGGTTGGGCTGCTGTGAATGAGTCAGGACATGCTTGTTCATCACCCAGGCTTTCAGGCTTGGAGGCTTTACAAGTGGTGACTCCACAGAGTATTTACATTAAAAATAATTTCCCTTATTGTTGGGTTGGCTGGCAGAGCTCGCTGTTTTGAAGGCCTGAGTTCTGTATTCCACATTTGGGGAAGGAAGCAATAGTGGGAAAGTGGATTGAAAAAAAAAGGAAAACAATGAACTACAAATGGAATATAACATGAGAGCCAGAGTATATCAGCTTTGGAACAGATTCTAAGGTCAGATCTTTACCCTATTCTAACCGTGGGCCCCTGAGTCAGTCACTTCACCTCTCAGCCTCAGTTCTTCTTCTGTAAAATGGAAATAAGCCTGCTTTGCAGAGCTGTTGCTAGGTTTAGACAGAATGTATTAAAAAGTATTATAGTTAACACATAAAAGGGAGTATATAAAGGGAACTTGTAGTTATTATTCTAGGACCAGTAATAATTTTTACGTTTCCTCTCTTCTCCTTTTACTAATTGATATGTGAAGCTATATGACTGTTACAGGAAGTATCAATTATTGCATGCTAAACAATTTAAAAGCCTTGTATTAATTCAAAACTACAATAAGATCCTATCACATGCCTTTAAAGTGTCTAAAATTTAAGACTGACCACATCAAATGTTGATAAAGATATGTAGAGACTGGAACCCTCACACCCGGCTGGTAGGAATGTAAAACGATAAATGTTCTTTGGAAAACAGTTTGGCAGTTTCTTAAAAAGTTAAACACCTACCATATGACCCAACCATCCCACTCCTGGGTATTGACCCAAGGGAAATGAAAGCATACGTCCATACAAAGACATGAACATGAACATTTACAGCAGCTCTCTCATAACAGGCAAAAACTAATGTCCATCAATAGATGAATGGATACATTCATCACATGTGTATCCATGTGATGGAATACTACTCAGCAACAAAAGAATGAATGGATACACTAACAGCATGAATGAATCTCAACTGCTAAGGGAAATAAGGCAGGCAAAAAAAGAGTGTATACTAGACATACGAAATTTGAGTAAATGCAGTCTAGTGTGCAGTGACAGAAACCAAATTCATTGCCTGGGGTAAGGGAGGCAGGAGGGAGAAGAGGAAGAAATGATGACAAAGGGGCATAAATACACTTTTGGGGGTGAAGGATATATTTGTTACCTTGATCGCAGAGCTGCTTTCGTGAGTGTACATAAATATCAAAATTTGTTAAACTGTACACTTTCAATATGTATAGCTAATTGTACATCAATTACACTTCAATGTTCAGGCTGGTCTTGAACTCCTAGGCTCGAGCCATCGCCGCGTTGGCCTCCCAAAATGCTGGGATTACAGGCATGCGCCATCACGCTGGGCCCAAATACTTTTTTATTTAATAGCAGTATCCACACAGAATTTATGTGCATGGGCTCAGGTATCTGGCTAATCTGAGTTCGGTCCCATGTCTCCCTTATCTTGTTTTTGTGATCTTAGACAAGTTACTTCATCTTTCCCTATCTCAGCTTCCTTGTTTATAAGAGGGAGATAATAATAGTATTGATAAAATAGGGTTGTTGAGAGAACTGAAGAAGATGATACACATTGAGCACCCCCCTCAGTACCTGGTATGGGATAAATGGTGATTAATAATTATCATCATAGTATTTCCATGGAGTTGAAAAACTGTCACTCATGTCTATGACTCAGAAGCACATCATCTTATCTTTAGATTATATTGATAGAATTATGGGTGATGCTTATTTCCTTTCTGCTTATCTACATTTTCTAATTTTTTATGTTGAACAAACTCTTTTTATAAAAAACAGTTTTTAAAAGAAAGAGAAGACCTGTTTATTTAGCTGGACTTTCCTCTACGTCTCTGAGTAAAGCCAAAACACAAACAAAACCAATTTCACTAAACATGACAGAGGCCAGCCTCAGATGAAAGCGTCAGGAGTGCGTGGGGCAGAAATGCACTGGATGCAGATGCATGAAGCCAGGCATTCTGTCAGGGCTGCCAGTCTTCACTTCTCTGTGTTCACTGGTCAAATTCACCATGAGGTCTATTTCCAACTCCCACTTTCACACTCACTCGAGGGAATGACCTCACCTGTTTCGTTACCCACAGAGATAGGTAAAAGGACTTCTCTCTTCACCTATTCCCAGGATCTCACAGTTCTGCTCCTAGGCCCTAGGATGCCTTTCACCCAGTGCTCTCCACTCCGTCCTAAACAAACTGGCGTGTCCTCCCAGCCTCGCTCTGATCTCACCATCCCAAGGGAAGAAGTGCTCCTCCCTCCTTGAGGAAACGCAGCCCTGCAAACCCCACCCTCTTTGGAGAATTTATTCCTTCGTCACTCTGTCCTCTGGTCCCTTCCATGTGCCTACAAATATGCTCATGGCCCACTAATAACAAGCCTTCTCTTCACCCTGCTATGCCCCTAAACTCTCATCACTTGTCTCTCTCTCTTTTTTAAGACTAGCAGACCTATTCCATTTCCTCCTCTCAGTTCCTTAAAGTCTGACTTCACTCTCAGTCATCCATGAAAAGGGGAAGCAGGAATGAGATGGAAGACCAGCCCTTCCCAGTCACTGAGAAAATTAACCAAAATGGACTCCTCCCAGGAGTGAAGACAGACTCGCCAGCCTGTTCACTTCCAGCATCTGGCCCCAGAGAACATAGGGACTGGCAGAGACAGAAACAAATGGTTAGGGAGTAAAGGACCTGGTTTCACTAGTTTGAGGACACAAGCTTCCAGCCTGTGGGACAATTTGGCTTCTTAAGGCTGAAAGAAGTCACACTCTGTGGCTATAGGTCTGACAAAAAAGGAAGCTCACGCAGAGAACCAAGAATAGCTCCCATCCTTCTCTGCCCCACCCTCCACAGTTTGTCCCTGGTCTCTGTCCCACCTGACTTTCACCCACATGGTAAAGTGGCTCCATGGGAAGCCAACAGGAGCCAGGAAGAAGTCAGCTCAAAGTCAGCTGCACTTGGCAAATAAAATGAGCATGTATAGCAGAGTTCATGGTCACTGTAGCCAAATACAGGGGCAGCTTAGAGGGTGCACTGCTGAGAACCAGAGAAGACAGGCTCCAAGGGGCTACAACAGCACAAAAGCACCAATGGATGACTGGGTAGAAAAACAGAGAAAACATGTAGCACCTGAAGCCTGGAAGGAACCTCAGAGGTTCTTGTACAGCCTCCCATCCAGTGCAGGGATCTTTCCTCCAGCACCTGCCACCTGGGTGTGGGGCCCACACACATACTCACTGCCACACTGCTGAACAGCTCTCCTTGACAGAAAATTCTTCCATGGCCAGGCGCGGAGGCTCACACCTGTAATCCTAGCCCTTTGGGAGGCCGAGGCAGGTGCATTACCTGAGGTCAGGAGTTCGAGACCAGCCTGGCCAACATGGTGAAATCCCGTCTCTACTAAAAACACAAAAATTAGCCGGGCGTGGTAGCACGTGCCTGTAATCCTAGCTACTTGGGAGGCTGAGGTGGGAGAATTGCTTGAACCCAGGAGGCGGAGGTTGCAGTGAGCTGAAATCACACCACTGAATTCCAGCCTGGGTGACAGAGTGCAACTCCATCTCAAACAACAACAACAAAAAAAAAAAAAACAAGAAAATTCTTCGTTATATTGGACTCCAACTTGCTTTCCTGTGGCTACCCTAGTACATGCCCTGGAATAGCCAAAAGGGTCTATTCCCTCTTTTATAATGATATCTGAAGTCAGTTACCATGCTACTTCCCATGGTGTCTCTCCTCTGAGGATGCGGTTGGTTCCCATGCCTGGCACTACCCAATTATCCCCTCTGCTCTCTCACTGTCAACGTCTGTCTTAAACACAGCTCCCAGAGGCAGGTCAGGCATGGTTCCCTGGGTGTGGTCTGACCTGCACAGAGGAACTAGGCTGAAAAAGTGGCCTGTAGACTCTGAATTGGACCTGGAGCACGTGGCCTGTATTTGGCAGCTGAATCTTCCTACTGGCTCATGTTAAGCCTTGGGATCCCCAGGCCCATTTCATAGTAACTTATTTACGCAAATGGACAATGGCAGAGCATGACAAGTGAGACAGGCAGATTCAAGGACGCCCCGTGGGAAAGTGCAGGGGAAAGCCTGGACCACCAATTCCTGGGAATCTGAGGAAAGCCAACATCCCACTCAGCTGTCAGAAAACACAAGTGGGGCCTGCCTGAACATGGGCTGGCTCACTGACCTTGGCTTGCTAGTTCAAACACAAGGGAGTCTTGGAATAAAGATGCCATCCCAGAGACTGTAGCTTTAAATTTCTAGGTTCTCTGATCCCGAGGTCAATCTGCCTAATTAAAATTAACAATTGTCCAAATGAAGAGGCCCTCAAGACTGTTATCAACGCAGCCCATGGGCCCCAGTTGTCACAGAAGAGTCGCCAGGCACATGTACTCTCTCTGCTGGGAAAGATCTACCAAGTGAAAAGCAGCATTGTGCCTCAGTGCCATCTGAGAAAACCCGAGGGAGCAGAGGCAATAGGTCTGAGACGCCCTCCAAATTAGGAATGAGAAGGCAGATATCAGAGTTTCCATTTTACAGACAGGGAAGTCAGGGACAAAGATAAGCATTTCACATATCCATCAGCATGCTAACTTGCGACAGTACCAGTGGCCCCCCTGGAAAATCCTGAGGGTTGATAGAGTCACATGATAACTGTTGCTGATAGAGAGGAAACTCTTAGCTCCAGAAGAAAGTGGCACATGCAACTGTCTTCCCCTGGGACTGTTTCAGTACCATTCTACAGTTGGCAAACTGGGTCATGTGGGTAACTGTGACAGTTCCTTAGACTGGGACTGTGCTCTCTTTGGAAGCACACCCTTCCTGCTTCTCTGTTCCCATGTGACTTCAAAAGATGGCAGATACTCTAATGTCAAGGTTAAGCCATACCAGCAGGTGGATATGGTTTCCAACTCTGGTGCAGCCTTTTGTGGCTGTAAGACTTTGGAGAAGTTACTCCACCTTTCTAGGCTTGTTTCCTCATCAAAGGAGACAGTAAAGCTACCTTCAAAGGAGTATGTGAAAGAAACCCTGTTAAATGCCTGGTACAGAACCTGGCTCTCAAAAGCACTCAGCCAGTGGTGATCAACAGCATCATTAGCACCAGTGCATCACCGGGAAGCAAGAGACCAGGATGACCCACTGAGAGAGAAAAATGCTATAATTGAACCACGGATCCGAAGGAGCCAGTCCTTCCAGAGTCTGTGCTCTGGCTGTGCCTTAGATCCTACACGTACATCAGTCCTACAACTAGAGTGATGCTCATGGAGACGGGCACCCGGCGACTTCAACTCTGCATTCCCCACAGCACCTAACGGGACGTCTTGTACACAGTAAGTACTCAAGACGTTTTCAAATGTAATAACAAAAAGCTGTCCGTTAACCTTTCAGGCAAGCACTGAGGAAGAGGGGACAGGTTTCAAGGCAGGAAAGGGAACTGACCTGGGCAGCCAGTGGGCAGCTCCCACAGTAGATCTGAGCTTGGGGACAGAGGAGTCTCCACAGCACATAAGGCAAAACAAGGTTAGAGGGTCTCTGTGATTGGTTTCCCGAATCATGTTGACATTCAGGCATATTTCCATCCCTTTATAACAATACACACATTCTTTTTAGTTTGTTTTTCCTACTTCCATCCACTGTTTGCAATGAAATATCTTTTTTAAAAAAAATCTGTTCTGTCCTAAACTTAATAAGGCCAAAAGTGTAGCATTTCTTTCCTTGGGAAAAAGAAATCCTGGCCTATGACTCAGGATACAGACATTCCTCTTGAGCTCAAATCCCAGCAATGTGCAGGATAACATTTCTAATGTGTACTCTGTGACAGAGCTCAATGTGAATTATAGAACATTTTGGAATGAAGAAGGTTGAACCATACGAATTTTCCATTTTTTGCAGGAAAAACGTCAATAGGCGAAGAACAAATATCACCAATAGTTAAATATCAATAATTTTATATGGTTCACTCTAATGTTTCCAAACTTGATTGTCTTATTTCCCTTCTAATGGATCTGCAGGCTCAAATCAAATCCCAGAGGATAGAGACTTCTCATCTATCTTTAGTTTTCTCCACCATACCTGCCACTGAGCATTTACTGGACAGCCAATAAATGCTTTCTGAATGGAAAGGTATTACCAAGTAATAGCACTTCTGATTCTGCTTTAATGAATTTGCATGAAGCACTATAAATTCCATGGAGGCAGCCTGGTGGATGGGAGGGTGGAAGTCCCATCCAGGATGGGACAAGCTTGGGGCCAGAAGAACCTGGTATTCCTGAACTTCAGAAGCATAAAGGCAACTGTGAGAACGAAGCCTTTGTTCACCAGATGTTTAACAAGGACCTATTATGTGCCCAGCAGTGTGTGGTGCTGGGAATACAGTCATGAGAAAAAAGACATATCCCTGCCTTCAGGGAGTTCACTATCTCAAAGAGAGGCAAGCATTCCAGGAATGCTTCAAATAAATAAAAATAAGATGATAACTAGGACAGAAGTGATTAAGGGCTTGCCTGGAGCCTGGGCATCCTGACCTAGTCAGGGAAGTCCATCAGGGAGGGCTTCTCTGACAAATAGACAGTGAAGCTGAGATCTGAAACACAAACAGGCACAGATTAGACATTAAAAGGAAAACAGATTCAGGGGGAGGAAGCAGGAATAGACAGGTGGAGCACAGGGACTTCCGGGGCAGGGAAGCTACTCTGTGTGGTATCTAATGGTGGCTACCTGTTGTCATACATTTGTTAAAACCCACAGAACTGTACAAACCAAGGGTGAACCCCACTGTGAACTATGGACTCTTGTTGATAATGATGTGTCAACACTGACCGGGTCACTGATTGTAACAAATATACCACACGGATGTGGAATGCTGATGGTGGGGGAGGCTGTGTGTGCAGTGGTCAGAGGGAAGTTGTGGGAATTCTTTATTTTCTATTCATTTCTGCTGTGAACCTAAAACTGCTATAAAAAATAAAATCTACTGAAAGAAAGAGAAAGAAAGAGAAAGAAAGAAAGAAGGAAGGAAGGAAGGAAGGAAGGAAAGAAAGAAAGAAAGAAAGAAAGGAAGGAAGGAAGGAAGGAAGGAAGGAAGGAAGGAAGGAAGGAAGGAAGGAAGGAAGGACGGAAGGAAGGAGAAGAGAAAAGAAAAGAAAAGAAAAGGAGGGAGGAAGAGAGGAAGGAAAGAGGGAAAGAAAGAAAGAAAGAAAGAAGGGAAGGAGGGAGAAGGAGGGAGGGAGGGGAGGGAGGAGTGGGTGGGAGAGAGGGAAGAAGGAAGGAAGGAAGGAAGGAAGGAAGGAAGGAAGGAAGGGAGGGAGGGAGGGAGGGAGGGAGGGAGGGAGGGAGGGAAGCCAGCCAACCAGGAATACAGGGAAGGAGTATCAAAGAAAACCAGGAATACAGGAACGGAGTAACCAAACAGAGGAAAGAGCACGTGCAAAGGCCTTGCCTGAGTCAGAGTAACAGACTCCAGGTCACTGTGGCTGGAATGCAGAGGCCACAGGTAGAGGCCACAAGCAGAGAGCCTTGCAACAAGAGCCCAAGAGCAAATTCCTGTCTCCTTTCATCTTTGCCCAGCGGACATTCCAAGCAAGAAGGAGCCTCTGACTTAAAATAAAAAATTGACACTCTCGCCTGGTATGAAAATAGAGCCCCAGCCATCAAAGGGGCCTCCTACCCTTCCCCCAGGATGATTATTCCCTGCCTCAATCAGTGAAGGGAGCCACCGGCATGTGCAGACACCTCCTAAGCACAGGTGCAAGGCAGGCACGTGACTGGTTTACACTAGAGGGCAAAAAGAAATGCAAACTCTCCCATGTGCCCTGTTCACAATACTGAGTTATGACTCAGCCAGTTCCCACCGCTCAACCCAGAACAACAGCTGTCGGTGCCCACAACACAGCTCACAGCAGAAGGCACAGCAAGGAAAACACGAAGTCCTGCACTTGGGATGCCACCTCAGAGACCAAAACAGTAGAAGGATTCAGGGGTGCACATGAAACCACTGCCCTCTGCCACACAGAAAGCCAAGGAGAAGCTGCGCCACACCTGTCTGACAACAACCCCGCAGAGCAGAGGGTGTGCATGCCTGCATGCACGATGCCCAGGGAAATCCAATACTTTAATGGTACTTCCCAAAGACACAGCAGCACAGGAGAAGCAGGCAGCCTGGCGCTGGATCAAGCCCTGGAAACCTGTGGTGAGATCCGCTAGCAGAAGCAGCTCACACATGCTGAGACAGACAACGCAGACAGGCAGACAGCCGGGAAGCAGAACATGTGGCAGGTCCCTCTCTTCAGGTGGTGCGGAGGTTTCAGGAGTGGGGGGATGCCTTCCTTGAAGAAAGAAAGGCAATTCCTGTATTTCTGAACTCATGCTTGGAAAAGTGACACAAGTCTGAGGTCTAAAAGAAATCAGGCAATAAGGCAAAAGAAAGCAAGTCAATTCTGCAGGAACTGGGAGCTGGGAGGGGGCAAGAGGAAACCCTGACAATGTTGTGCCTGAGTCTGGGACTGGGGAATTTTCCACATTTTACAGGAATCTGCAGCAGCCCCTACTGGGTCTGAGGCTTAAGCCTGAGCCAGAAGAGACAAAAAAGCAAAATCAAAGGCCCTGAGCAAAGGAGACAGGGCTGTGACCAAGTCCTCTGCGAGAAGTGGCACTGGCTGGCACAGATGGAAGGCAACCTGGAGCACCTTCCTCCAGTCCCGTGCCTCCCTGCCTCTCCCAGATGTGCTCTCTGAGGCCTGGAGAAGTCAACTGGCTTCCATGGAGGCAGCCGATAGCAGAAGAGGCAGAGCTTGAGTCAGGAAAACATGACTCTAAATTCAGTGCCTTCCTAGGTTTGGAATGTATTATTTAAAAAATAATAATAAATAGGCTGGGTGCCATGGCTCACACCTATAATCCCAGCATTTTGGGAGGCTGAGGTGGGCGGATCACTTGAGCCCAGAAGTTCAAGACCAGCCTGGCCTACATGGAGAAACCCCATCTTCACTAAAAATACAAAAAGATTAGCTAGGTGAAGATGCAGTGAGCCATGATCTCATCACTGCACTCCATTAAATTAATGGAATTAAATTAATTCCATTAATTTAAATTTAAAATTTTTTTTAATAAATAAATGCAGTGTCCGTTGCTCAACAGTGCATTATTGCTACTTCCCAGAGCACACAGTCACTGAGTAATATATTTCAAATCAATAGAACTGGTTCACATTCTGGTTCTACTCCTTACTAAGTGCAATTAGTCCCTTGTGACACTCAGTTTCCACCCCTGTAAAATGGGAACAACCCTTATCAGAGTCCTACCAATATATTGTAGGGCTCTGGTAAGGATCCTCCAACAAGAATCATGGCTCCTCTGAGGCTGTGGTCTTCATTTTAGATAAGATATTCAGGCCAGGGAAGAATAAAGGTCTCAATTCCTGCCAAAAAAATGTTATTCAATACATAAATTTACCTTGTTTGCTTTAAGAACTTATTTGGCTGGGCGCAGAGCTAACACCTGCAATCCCAGCACTTTGCAAGGCCGAGGCAGGTGGATCACGAGGGTCAGGAGATTGAGACCGTCCTGGCTAACATGGTGAAACTCTGTTTCTACTAAAAAAATACTAAAAAATTAGCCAGGTGTGGTGGCGGGCGCCTGTAGTCCCAGCTGCTTGGGAGGCTGAGGCAGGAGAATGGCCTGAACCTGGGAGGTGGAGGTTGCAGTAAGCCAAGATCGTGCCACTGCACACTCCAGCCTGGGTGACAGAGTGAGATTCCGTCTCAAAAAAAAAAAAAAAAGACTTATTCATCCACCCATTTCTGAGAGGACATAAATGCTTTAAAAATTGAACACATAATGCAAAACTAAGAGAATCAGGATTAAAACAGAAACTCTGTCTCAAGAATACAAAGGATAAGTGCCAGGGCTCTATCAGTGGAGACAAACAGGGAAACGTGCTTGGTTGCATTGATTTATTTTCTGGCTGACCAAAAAAAGCAGCACATAGAATACTATTCTGCTAGCATGTACCCAGCCAAGCTCAAATGTACAAGTAACTTCTTTAACCTGAGAGCCATGAAGAAGAGCAAAGTGATAATTGACAAGTTGGGACCCAGAGCTTCCAGGCAACTGTTCACCCTGTGTCCTCCCTAGGCCAAGGGCGTGCCCTGTTTTGAGTTAATAGGAAAGCAGTCATATTTCCAGTCTGAACCACACATCACACTTCCGCCTGTACAATTTCAGAACAAACAACTTAGAGTCAACTTCTAGAAGGTCCTGGCAGAGAAACCCTTATTCTGGCCATAAAAACCTATAAACAGGTTCAATCATAGGCTCTGGGTAAAGATAAAAAATTACAGGCAGTGGCATTCTCCAACTCCAGCCAGGAACAGTGCATTAGAAAAAATGCCTGCCTTGACGAGACAGTCATCCCTTAGCTGTGGATGCTTAGCTGTGGATGCTGTTAGATGACCCCTCACAGCAATGTGACCAGCAGAGGATAAATAAAGCAACTCAAAACCTCCATTCATAGAAGCAGAGTCCTTATCATAAATGGAATGAATCCTAAATAGAAACTATTCAGGAATCCTAAATAGAAGAAACTATCTGTTTCCTTCTTTTTGCAAAGAACAACTTTCCAAGAGCAGGCCACAGAGGTGTATTTAAAGTCAGACATGTGAATATTCCATACCCCTAAATCCCACAAGTTGATAACTAACAGTCCATTCAGGGAAACAAGAATGAGAATAAAACCAGAGTGAGAATAAAACAAGGACAAAGAGCTCCCTGTGGCGCTGGGAGATAGGCCTGTTATCAGCTCCATCTCCAGGGCACAGGGTCAGGGGAAGTAGAGCGTGCAGAGCTGCCGGGGAATTGCCTGGCCAACTCCAGCCCCTGTGACGCATGAGCCAACTGCACAAGATTCCAGGCCTTCTCCCTCTGTTCCACTGTTTGCAGGATCCAGGAAGGGCCTTTAATCTGGCCAGACCAGGAGGAGACACAGCATTCAGTAAACAAAGTAAGGGATACCTAGGACTTACAAATGATAGCCAAGGTCTGCTTCAAATATGGGTGTGGTTGGGAATACAAATGAAACAAGACTGGTCATGAGTTAGTAATCATTAAAGATGAACAATGAGTACATGGGGTTTCATTTCACCATTCTTTATTCTGAAACTGTTCCAGAATAAAAATAAAAAAAAAAAAAAGAAAAGAAATCATACATATTCACTGTGGAAATTTAGGTAAATATTAAACAAAAAGTCACCAAGAAGAAAATAAGCCTATCACCCACCTATCAGAAAAATATAATCCTGTCACCTGAGACAACCACTGTTATCATTTTGTTCTATTTCCAATCTTTGCCCACATTTTTTTTCTTTTGTTTGCAAAACAGAAGTATACTGTCCATATTGTTTTATAACCTGCTTCCTATGCCAATTGTAATTTATCTTACGTATTATTCTGGAAATTCTTAAAATGTAAAACATTGAGTTATATCTTCCCTAAGGACAATTTTTCCTAGGAGAGCCAAGAGAGAACAAAGTTACTATTAGAGCCATCTGATACTAATATCTTACATATTATTCAAGTCATTAAATATTTCAAATAGTATGACTGTTGCATAGTCTTTCATCCAAAGGTAGTCCATAAACTACTTCCAATTTTTTGTTACCATAAGGCTGTGGTGAGCCAGAAGGATGACATGTTTTATAAATAGGTGATGTCAAGTGAGAAATAAATTGTTTAGTATGCACCGGAACATAAACTAACAGCACAATGGAAAAGAAAAGGCGAAGAGAGATGCCGGAGGCTCGTCGGCTGCATAATTCTGAGCAATTAACTTTCCAGGTATTCCCTTTTGCAAAGGTCGTGGTGAGGAATAAGAGCAAATTTCAACAGGCATAAGCCTGAAACTTGCTCATAAAGTGCCTCTCCGTCAACAATAATTCACCAGGTCCAGGCAATGAATTGAGAATCTGCTAGCATTGCCTCTGAAATGCTTGAGTCTTGAAATACTGTGTCTCAAAGGGTTGAAGAGTTCATCCATCAGGGATGGCACAGGAAGGTTCCATACACATAAGACTGGATCAAATGGCTTTGCAAAGACCACTGTGGTCCAAGTGATCAAACATGCCTTTCCAATTTACCTAATTAAATAAAATATACTCAGACACTGCTTAGGCCTGCAATTAGGTTCTTTCTCCAGAGAAAGATTGAATTTATCTCCCAAAAAAAGAAAATCCATAAAATTCTCAAGGTGGGGAGATGAGGGGGATCCTATGTCTTCTTTTTGCCTACCAAAAAGCAGAATTTGGCTGAATGTCTGTGGAGAAAACGCCTCCGATAGTCAGTATCTGAAAGTCAGTCAAAAATATAATTTTTCTTTCTGAATCAAATTCATAAACTATTTTGTGAAACATTTGAAAGGTTCAGAACTGAATACATTCTAGCTGTGTTCCATGTGGCTCTCTCAGACTGCTAAAAGACACCAGGGACTTCTGAATCAAACCATTTGGCTCTGGCCAGCAGCTGGGAAGAGGCCACACTGCAGCCTTCCTGGATAGGACGCCACTGCTACCTTCTTCTCCAGGAGGGGCCCACGGACTCTGTGATGGGCAGAACCACAGTGGGACCAAGAGAACGGCAGATGGCTGTTGCTGCTTTCTTTACATTTTACCTTCTCCTTATCCATTTCCTTCTGCCATTTTGGTTTTTTATTTCAGAAAGGATATCTGGGGTTTTCTTTCCATCTTGTCAAGGATTGAGTGGAGAGGAAACAGGAGTCTGTGTGACACACCAGACTCAAGCTCTGAGGTCAGAAACTATGTAAGTGAGCAATTAAGTGCTTATCACTTAGTAAGTGAATAGCAGCTGCCATATGCAGCCTCTCTAGACTGAGTTCTAGCCTCTGACCTTGCCCTCCCCAAACGGAAGAGTCCCCACCTATTAAGGAATCTGCCTGAATTTTCAAGAAAGCATCACCAATTATTCACACTCTATTGATGACCACTATGAAAAAATACTAAATGTATGCACAAAGAGTAAGAAGAGACACACACATTTTTAAAGTATGTGTTATGAGAGTAAATTCAAGAGAGTTTTTTTGTTATTGTTATTGGGTTGTTTCAACAGTAGAAAATTATTTTAAGACTATGTTATCACCAACATTCCATTTATATGTTTTGCTAGGACTGGAACCCCTCGAAGCACGAGTTCATTTCTGATCTAAGTCTAGGCCCTCCCTCTGGATTCATATATCACAGAGAAGCAGGAGGAAAACAACTAGAATTGCAACCAAAGATGCCACACAATTCTTTTTCTTTCTTTTTTTTTTTTTTTTTTTTTGAGACAGAGTCTCACTCTGTCGCCCGGAGTGCAGTGGCCAGATCTCAGCTCACTGCAAGCTCCGCCTCCCGGGTTCACGCCATTCTCCTGCCTCAGGCTCCCCAGTAGCTAGGACTACAGGCACCCGCCACCTCGCCCGGCTATTTTTTGTACTTTTTAGTAGAAACGGGGTTTCACCGTGTTCGCCAGGATGGTCTCGATCTCCTGACCTCGTGATCTGCCCGTCTCGGCCTCCCAAAGTGCTGGGATTACAGGCTTGAGCCACCGCGCCCGGCCCACACAATTCTTTTTCAACTGGGTTTCCCAAGAGAGCAATCTCTAAGGTTTGCCAAAATTGGTCCAGAAAGCTCTACAAGCTTCTATGCCTATGGCTTGACCTTTACTTTTTTCCCCTGAAAATAAACCAAAAAGCCAATGCATAAATGCAGACAGCTGTCTTCTGGCAGACAGTACTCCACTGCACACAACCACACCCTGACAGAGAGACACACACCAGCCCAATCCATTCCTGAGCTCTGGCTGATTTGGTTGCTGTAGATTTCCCAGAGGTTCCACTGAGCTCACCCTCTGACTTTGGAGTGGTCAGGAGCCATATGCTGGGGCACTCAAAGTCTCCTGCAGGAAGTACCAGCACCCACTGATGCTCTCTACCTTGACCTCCCTGTGCAGGGACAGGACCAGAAAGGAAAGTTACCTTGCAGACGGCTGCCTGGAGTACTGCATCAAAGCCCCCCTCAGGGGCATCTCGGTTCCGGGACACCCTCTGCTTCCGAACTTCCTCATTGAAGCTGTCCACTCTGTCTGTGAGAGGCAGCAGATGGCGGAACCCAAAGGAGGGGACGCAATTTGGAAACAACTTGTAACTAGAGAGAAAGAAGAGAAGAGTCATTTTTCCATCACTGTCTGTAAATCTTTACCAAGTGTTCTGAGCATTCACTGAGTGCCTTGAGAGGCACCAATAACTATTTACCCAGAACCTACTACATGCCCCTAGGACAGGCACAGTGGAGAGAGCAAAGATAAATAACATAGTCCCTACTTTCTAAACATCAGCCCTAAACTGCAGGCAAGGCTGTATATGCCGAGTTGTAAATGAATGGTATGGACAAATGGTTAAAAGGAAACAGAGATAACAGTAGGCTACCGTGGTTGGAGGAAGACTTGACATGGGCATTGAAAGGTATATGGGACCCAGGGTGTGGGCCAGCCTAGGCAGAGTGGACAGGAAGTGTCCTCTGGGCTAAGGAATGTGGATGATGCCCAGTGAGGGCAATGTAAGTGAAGTTACTCCATGCAACCAGCTTCTACATCAATGCTGCTGCCACACAACAAAGGATCACAGGATCATATAACCTTGCCATGTCAACCCCCTCAGTGACCAGGATGTGCAGGCACATGGACAAATGCTCAATGGAACAGGAATAAAAACATCTTATCTGCTTCTTCATTCGTTTTGAAATATTGTACCAACAAACTATCAATTCTGCTAAATGCAATAAAAAATTATTTAGAAACTAAGCATCTTCAAATGGAAAGTGATGTCTGGAAATTGGGAAAGAAGGAAGCATTACACATCAATAGTAGGTTAATACCAAGCCTTTCTCTTGAAATATTGGGTGATCTCCTTTTCAGTCTCCTGTGGAGACTCCAGGTGACCCCATTCCTGAAGAAGTTACTTTCCATTACAGCTCTAAGAGTTTCAGCTTGATCTAGAGCTAATAAAGTTGGAAGAAAGAGCTTGTATTGTTTTACCAATGGGTTCACAAAGTAAAGAGGGGAGAGTGTTCCAGCCAGAGAAGAGCATGTGCAAGAGTCCTGTGACAGGAGGGAGCACAGAGCCCAGGGACAGAGGGAGGCCAGGGGGGCTGTAGTGCAGAGTGAGGGGTGAGGGTGGACGAGGAGGAGCCTGGGAGGCAGGCTGGGCCAGAATGTGCAGGGTCTCTGGCCGTGTTAAGGAAGTCCCTCTTTCAGGATAAATGATGGGAAACGAGCACTAACAGGCCTGAGGGAAAGGCTTTATAATCTAATTCAAGCTGCATACATGGGAAAGAAAACAGCTTTAGCAACAGCTAGGAGGACCCTGCCTTAACTGCTGTCAAAATCAGCTTCACCAGGGCAGGTCTGGGCAGGCTCCCTTCTGTAAAGGGGCAATCATTGGCTCTCTAAGGGGCCATTCCATTCCCTTTCAGGGCTACAGTCCCTGCTCCATCCACACAGTCACAAGAGCACAGCACAGAGTCCCCAGCAACAGGCCCACCCTGCACAGAATCAATCAGCCCCACTCCTGTGACAGTCACGCTCTCCCTCTCGGGCCAGCGGCAGCAATGGGCTCTCCTTGCCTGGCTTTCCTTTGTGTTTCTCCCTTCTCCTTTCCCGAAATCTTCACGAACACCTTGTACAAGGACAGGTGGAGCTCTTTTTTAACCTCAGCCTCAGGCCACCCAAACTTTCCATTACCTCCTCGTTTTGTCATGAAAAGAACAATCATGGAAATTACATTCCCAGCTGGAAGAAGGAACTGAGGTCCCATCTGTAGCTATTCGGCAAGTGGATCATAGGCCCAGAAGGAAGTAAGTCTATCCAAACTCTCCCCCCTCTCTTCCTCCAACATCCTGCCCTCACTTATGTGGCTCTGGCCCATGATTTAGGACTTCAGGTGTATGTTTTTTTACACTTGGTCCAGTTGGTGGTGGGCAGGGAGGAAAGAAACTGAATAATAATTGTTGTTTAACCAGGAAAGCTGTGAGAAACTCAGCTACAGCTCAGCACGTTTTACCTCCTCCCTTTCACTCCCGCAAACAGCAAACAGCAATGAGCAGATACATTTTTACTTCAAAGAATGTCTGTGAAGTAGTTAGGAATTAGAAAATGTGTTTGCCAGACAGAAGCCTTCATTGCAGAGAATTTAGTATAACCAAGTCAGAGTCACTTCATACCAAGAGGAAAAGAGCTTTGTCACACAGACGCTAGCAGTGTCTCCATTGACACTGGAATCGGATGTCACTTGTGATGAGTTATCTGACTTAACCCCAGAACAGCTGTCTGAGTGGCCTGAAGATCCAGATGTTTTGGGGTCATACCAGGAGACTATACCACCCCTCTCGTGTGTCTGTGCTGTGAGACCCCAAATAAGCACCACGCACACAGTTACTAAATTAAGGATTATTAACAAGGGAGATAAAAAATAAAATATATATGGTTAAAAAGCCAAGGGAGTGTCTGTATGTATAAAGAGCGAATCCAATTTGAAGACACCAGACCTAGGCAAATCCAGAAAACAATCTAATGCCTCAGGAGACTATCATGGATCAAGCTGGCATGGAAAGGCTCTCATGTCATGGAACAGGAATGAAAACACCTTATCTGCTTCTTCTAATGCTAACCATATAGAACTGCTGGATAAAATGTAATTTAAAAATTTTTAATATATAGCCTAGACTGGAAGCTCAGAAAGTAAATCCCAGAAATGAAGAGGAACCCATTCAATAAATGAATGAAACTTTCAGAAGTATTTGGTTTTGGAAAAAATAAAATAAAATAAAACAAAATAAAATTTAAAAATATAAAAAAAAAAAACCCAAAAAACAAATGAATGGACTTAAAAGAATAGGTGGGGGCCGGGTGCAGTGGCTCACGCCTGTCATCTCAGCACTTTGGGAGGCTGAGGCGATTCACTTGAGGTCAGGAGTTCAAGACCAGCCTGGCCAACACAGTGAAACCCCATCTCTACTAAAAATACAAAAATTAGCTGGGCGTGGTGGCAGGCGCCTATAATCCCAGCTACTCAGGAGTCTGAGGCAGAAGAATCACTTGAACCCAGGAGGTGGAGGTTGCAGTGAGCTGAGATCGTGCCACCGCACTCCAGCCTGAGCAGCAGAGCGAGACTCAGTCTCAAAAAAAAAAAAAAAAAAAAAGGTAGGAAATGGGTAGGCACTCATGCCAAGGACCCCTGCAATGCGTCAGGCCTTGACTGAGGCCCTGCAGGCTTGGAGCAGGGTCTACCAGGAAGAGATGCTGAGCATCACTCCTGCACAGGGCTGAACACTGGAATAGGGCTCTCTGCATAAAGCCCAACACTACAATGAGCTGCTGTGCCACTAAAACCAGAAACAGAAAAACTCCAGCTACTGGTCCGGGAAAGCGGCACGGAAGCTGACCGTCTGTCACGAATGAGATGAATTACCCATAAAAACTGTAATTCCAGGCCTGAGCAACTGGAATACACTGCCTTTATGGTGAAGACATCTCCAGTTGAAAAGTTAACAGAAAAACTAGTCCCACGGTGAACCTGGAGATTCTCGACAGCAGCAAACATAAAACTGCTCTGCAGGGATGCCCCCACAACCTCCAGTGAAGATGTACTAATGAAAAGCTTACAAATTGCATGAAAAACAATTCATGAAGGCATGTCAGCAGGTCCAATACACTGACCTGCTGTGGATCCACCTGAAGGATCCACAATTCAAGAAACAGAAACAGAATAATTTAAAATACTTTAGGTCGGGCGCGGTGGCTCACCCCTGTAATCCCAGCACTTTGGGAGGCCGAGGCAGGTAGATCGCCTGAGGTCAGGAGTTCAAGACAGCCTGGCCAACATGGTGAAACCCCATCTCTACTAAAAAATACAAAAATTAGCTGGGTATGGTGGCATGTGCCTGTAATCCCAGCTACTCGGGAGGCTGAGGCAGGAGAATCATTTGAACCCAGGAGGCACAGGATGCCGTGCTGCCTGGACTTGGGGAGACAAAGCTCAGCCTGCTCACCACGCCACAGTGTGCCCCTGCACTGCGTGTGCGCCCCAGCTCAGAGAAGAGAGCTTCACATAACTCAGGCCCGAGGTTTCCTTCCACACTCTCGTTCTTCACTGGACTTCCTGCCTTACAAGCAGCTTTTCAGTGTGCCTTGTACTCACTGTCAAGAGTTTTACTGTCTGCAACGGGTTCTGCCTTAGAGGACTGAGAGAGTAAGCTCTGAATAAGTAATGTGTCATAACTTTGAATATTTAAATGCTGTGCGCCTAGAGCCAGCCCTTGATTCTCTGCCAGCTTCCAATCTAGTGTCTCAGTCAGTGGAAGGGCCGTGGAAGAATGAAAGTGGGGACACACCCTATCTGTCTGGAGACAGGGCCCAATTAGGACAGAGGTGAAAAGAAGCAAATAAAATCACTATTCCAGATGAATTGAAAAAAGGCTTGATTAAGGCTTGCCGTTAAGATGCTGTTGCTCCTGGTAAGTAGTAAAATTTCAACAAAAAACATTTGGCACCCGGACTTAGTTGAAAAGGGCCTTGGAGATAGGATCAAAGTAATAATAGTCCCTGTGGACACCTGTCGCCAGGAGGAAGCTAAACCCAGCAAATGATGATGCCTAGTGCCTCTTCGTGGTTAAAGAATTTAGAGTTTCATTTGTATTTAAAACTTTTTCTTGTCTTACTGTTTTTCTACCAGTGTCAGTTCCCAATCCCTGGAGAAGATCTAAGTCAGCTTCTAGGAGATGTACAGAAGGATCCGGAGGGACTCAGAAGAGCCCATGCCACCAGCACACTAACTCACTCCCACCACCCAGCCCAACTTGGAGCTGGCAGCTCTGAAGGCTACCAAAGAGGACTTGTGGAGAGGGAAGGGCTCAGGGGTTTTCTCTTCCGTTGATGGCAGCTGGAAGACCAAGAATTGAGAGTGGCATCACAAGATGGAAGGAGCTGCATCCCCGAGTTACTGCACGCAGAGCTTGCAAGGAAAGCAGCTCAGCCCTCATCAGATTTTGCACAAGAAAAAAAAAAACAAAAACTTTCACTGTGTTCAGCCACTGAGATTTGGAGACTGTACATTACTGCCACATAGCCTACCATTATCCTCAGGTAAGCCTAGGAGATTGGGGTAGGGTGGTTTTGGAGCAGGTATTATTACTCAGCCTAAGGTAAAGTATCATGTGTTGTAGTGTGATTTTAATGGGGAAGAAGGCATTATATTAAATGCAAATGCAGGCCGGGTGCAGTGGCTCATGCCTGTAATCCCGACACTTTGGGAGGCCAAGGTGGGTGGATCATCTGAGGTCAGGAGTTCAAGACCAGCCTGGCCAACATGGTAAAACCCCATCTCTACTAAAAATACAAAAATCAGCCAGGTGTGGTGGCATGCACCTGTAATCCCAGCTACTCAGGAGGCTGAGGTAGAGGTTGCAGGGAGCTGAGATCGCGCTACTGCACTCCAGCTTGGGCAACAGAGTAAGACTCTGTCTCAAAAAAAAAAAAAAAAAAGCAAATGCAGACTATAAAAGTAGTCTGGGCCGGGCGCGGTGGCTCAAGCCTGTAATCCCAGCACTTTGGGAGGCCGAGGCGGGCGGATCACGAGGTCAGGAGATCGAGGCCATCCTGGCTAACACGGTGAAACCCCGTCTCTACTAAAAAATACAAAAAACTAGCCGGGCGAGGTGGTGGCGCCTGTAGTCCCAGCTACTCGGGAGGCTGAGGCAGGAGAATGGCGTAAACCCGGGAGGCGGAGCTTGCAGTGAGCTGAGATCCGGCCACCGCACTCCAGCCTGGGTGACAGAGCCAGACTCCGTCTCAAAAAAATAAAAAAATAAAAATAAAAATAAAAAAAAAAAAAGTAGTCTGTATTCATATTCCAGCTCTATCCCTTGCTGTTTGTATAATATTGGGTAAGTTATTCTCTCTAGGCCTCAGTGTCTGCATCTTTAACATCTGGCTTATACCTACCTTAGAAAACTCACCAGATTGTTATGAGATTTAAATGAGATAATCTATAGAAAATATTTAGTAAGGGCTTGACACTTAGTAAAAACTTAAGTCTTAGTTGTTCCCTATCTCATGACTAGTTTTGGACCTTACAACACAAACCCTCACTAAAGTTAAATACGGAGACAAGGAAAGCAAGAGTTGGAAGTTACCACTCACTGCAGTCACTTGCATAATCTTGACATTTAAAGGAACTCCTGAAAGACTAAAAAGGAAAGAAACCAATCTAGTAGAGGTTGTGTTTCATGGGCTGAAGAATGCAATCCCCTCATACAACCACCACCCCCAACATGCACACAAACACCCCATGGCAGAGACCTGCTCAATAATCCTATTTCTTCTGATTCCTGGGCATAGAGCTATACTAGTTCTCAGCCTCCTGGCTCAGTTCTGTTCCGTCTAATCACATGTGGGAGCAGGCATGGCAAAGGCCTATCCTCCTATGCATGACCCTCTAGGCAGCATGACCTTAGGAGCCATGTGTGGAAGATGGAAAGCCTGGAAGATGGAAGGCACCTAGGTCCGTGAGTCACTGCTTGCAGGAGAAGTTCCACAAATGAAGAGACCCAGTTGGACTTGAGGAGCAGGAAATAAACTTCCATCAAATTATACACCTTGTTATTATAGACTCTGTTGCAGCAGTTAGAGACACCTGTTTTCTAATAATATGTCAAATCTTTTCTAGTTCAGGTGTTTATGTTGAAAAAAAAAATGCTTACCTTTAAAATAGGATTTTAGTCTAATTATGTGAAAATAAGTTATAGTTATTTATAGAAAAACAACAGGGACAGATTTTGAATTCATTTCTCCCCAGGCACCTCAGTTACTACAAACAAGGGGAAAGTTTAAGTTGCCCTGCCTGCTGCCTCCCTGATAATCTGGATTCATCACTCCCTGAGGACATTTTCTGAATTCTATTAATGTGAGCAAGTGGTGCTGTGCATGGCAGGCAGGATAATCAAGGGGTTGTGATCATTTTATCTTTACAACCTTGTGACAGTTCACTCACTTCTTGACAGGTCAGGAAAGGAGAGAATGTATGCCTATCGTTAATCAAATTAAACACCTAAGCCTGGCCACCCCTCCTAACCATGCCTTCCTTAATTCTTTCTTTGAGCTAAATTTTCCTGCTACTCCATTCTCCCACCCTTAAGTACCCAACAGAAGGGCAAATGGTCGCTTACCCAATGCATGGATTGGTCTGGTACCTCGGTGCCGTGTAGGAGAAAGGAGAGATGTCCTTATCGACAAAAGACCCAAATCCCAACCGGAAGTTGCTGGTGAGCTTCCTCATCTCCTCCGCGAGTTTGGTGCCCAGGTTCCGGATAGTGTCCAAGTCATCCTTCATGGACAGGGAGAGGTCCATCAGGTAGTACAGGTCCACAGGATAGTCCTCTACCTGGCGAACCTGTAGCTGGAAGGTGGTCTTGTCACCTGCACCAACAGAGAGGCCACCCGTGTTAGAGGTCATGCAACCTGCTAAGGGCTGAGGGATGGGATTTGCTTTCAAAGCTAGTTCACCTCTTACTTTTCTTTAGTGATTGTGTGCCTCCCAGAAGATTTTTCTTGGAAGTAAAGTGCCTGAAGGGAATACGGTGCTGAGAATGGAGGCCTGGTTTCTCCTTCCCAAACACTCGGCTTAGCATTTATTTTTTTATTTTATTTTATTTTTTTAAGACAGAGTGTTGCTCTGTCACCCAGGCTGGAGTGCTGTGGGGCAATCTTGGCTCATGCAACCTCCGCCTCCCAGGTTCGAGTGATTCTTATGCCTCAACCTCCTGAGTAGCTGGGATTACAGGTACCCACCACCATGCCTGGCTAATTTTTGCATTTTTAGTAAAGACGGGGTTTCACCATGTTGACCAGGCTGGTATCAAACTCCTAGCCTCAAGTGATCCACCTACCTCAGCCTCCCAAAATGCTGGGATTACAGGTGTCAGCCACCACACTTGGCCTGGGCTTAGCATTTCTAAGGAAACTCCCTAACAGCCAGGCTCCTTGGTGGTGTTCTGTCTACTCAGCAACAAGGACCCTTGGGTAATCAGTGGACCGTGAACCAGACAATTTCATGAACACAAACTAGGTGGAGAATAGCCCATCAACCACACACCAACTCCAGAGAAAGACCCAGCCACGATGGGAATGTGTGTTTGAAACAAAAAGCAGGGAAGAAATGAACAAAAGAGCCTGAGTGGGGAAGAACCAAGCTGGGGAGAGAGATGTGCAAGGCAAGGGAGGACAGAGAAACAAAGATGGTTGTTTAAAATACCCCAATGGGCCGGGCGCAGTGGCTCAAGCCTGTAGTCCCAGCACTTTGGGAGGCCGAGACGGGCGGATCATGAGGTCAGGAGATCGAGACCATCCTGGCTAACACGGTGAAACCCCATCTCTACTAAAAAAATACAAAAAACTAGCCGGGCGAGGTGGTGGGCGCCTGTAGTCCCAGCTACTTGGGAGGCTGAGGCAGGAGAATGGCGTAAACCTGGGAGGCGGAGCTTGCAGTAAGCTGAGATCCAGCCACTGCACTCCAGCCTGGGCGGCAGAGCGAGACTCCGTCTCAAATAAATAAATAAATAAATAAATAAAATACCCCGATGGGCAAAAATATGCATGCCTATGCCACGTCACCTGTTTTTGTTTCTATTTCCCTCACCATTTACCAGACTAGTATTTACTTTGGGGGGCATATTTGATGTTTCGGGACATCACAGGTACAACTCATTATCATCAGAAACTACAGATATAAATACAGGAAGACAGATTCCAAATTTTAGCTGTATCGAAAAAAGAAAACGAGAAGAGAAAAGATAGCACTAGATTTGTCTACCAGCTACAATAAGGTAGCCGACAGGCAGAGAAAAGCGGAATTAATTCAGAAGAAAAGAACAAAGAAAAAAGCCAGTGTCTGGCAGGTGTGGTCTTTGCTGTCTCACTCTATAGAGTTCAAAGAGAGGCTCAAGTCAGGGCAATAACTGGAAGACCCAGGCCAGGATAATGATCTTGAAATCATTTCATAATTTCTAAAAACAAATCACTTAGAACGAACTTTAAGGCTCAGTTCAACTCATATCTGCCTTGGGCTCATTAACCTTTCAGGAGTGCCAAGAGATGTCCTATTTATCCTGCAGTAGAACCATCTATACATACTTGAAATTTGGATAGATTCTTTGTGTGTTTAGAGGCACTAGAGCAAAGATGGCCTCACTCCTGCCCAGCGAGTCTACACCTGACTTGCCGGCAGCCACATCTCAGAGCAACCAGTCTTTCATCTCAAGCTGACAACCAGCAAACTGAAGCCTTCTTTAACTTGTAGGGAACTCAATCCTCTATGCTCCCTCTCCTCCTCCCACCACGACAACAAGGCATATTTCACTAACTAGACCATAAAGAATCAAATAATCAAAAGATTTTAGTTCAAGTTCCAGCCCTGTCCCTTGAGCAGGAGTGCAACCTGGGCCTGAAATATAAAATGGAAATAAGAACAACGCTCACAGCATCAATTAAGCCTATTTATTATGCGCTCATGAGGGAGAGCAGTGTTTTATGAGTAGTACAGGCTTGCACAGATGAAGTATGATTATGATCATTACTGCCTGTAGTCAGAGTGGCAGCTCTGAACCTGCTTCTCCTGACTTGTCTTTGCGTGTACTGTTCTAGGTGCCTCAGGACTGATGGAGTTTGAGTTGCCTATTGCTATAAGCCTATTTTTTTAAACCATGAGTCTGACTCAAACAGAGGAATGTTCAAGTTTTTCTTCCAGAATGAATTCCAGGCTGCTGCAGTGTCTGCCTTTGGTCAGACGGACACAGCCGGTCCCGCCAGAGGGCTCCTTGGGTGCCACATCATAGTGAGGGAGGGGCGGGGGGGGAGTTGGGGGGAAGGGAGCTCCCTCCTTGGCCCTTGCATGGGCAGGCAACAGACCCCAAACGGCCAGAGCCTGCAATCCTATTTCCTTTGCCTGATGCCATGATCTTTTCGTAGGTCTTCTGCATTTTCTGCCACCTGTCCCCCCAAGTTCCCACCTACAACTTATTTTATCCAAAATCTACTTCTACTTTTTTTATGAATTATAAGAAATTAACAGATGGGCACTTTAAAACCAGGAAACAAATAATTGCCTTGGATTCTGGGAGGTGGAGAGGCATCTATGAGATAGAGGCTTGGAAGCAGGAGAGTTGGGTTTGAATCCAGACCCGGTCACCAAGGACTAGGGAGAACTCAGGCTCCTTTCAACTCACTGCTCAGTTTCTACATCAGTCAAGTAGGGAGGATATTAACTATTGTAGGGATTAAAAGAGATAAACACCGCACAAATGTTCCTATACAAAGAAAACTTTGGCCTTGGTTTTCCCAAAAGTCAATTACTGAAGCAATTTCCTGTGAGGATAAAAAGAGAGACAGCAAATCCTGCCAGCAACTTGAATTTCAACAGCTACAGCCTTGGGCATACAAATTTAACCCTAAATTTTCCAGACATGAAGGCTGAGGGAAACAAGGCATGATATATAGGTCCCTTTGTATTTTAAGAGGCTATCTATTCTGAAGCAAGAAACTTCTTGGCATTACATTCTAAGAGAAATTCATCAGTAAGAAAACACACACACACACACACACACACACACACACACACACACACACCCCTTCCCAAAGGAAGGCTGAAGTTGTTAAAAAGAAATACTGTCCCACTTTTCCAGAAAGAGAGGGATGTAAGAAAGACGGTAACACCACTGATGTTCAGAATGAGGATTTATTGCTGCCTCTAATATGCTTGATTTTAAATGCCACAGACTCCTGAATAGGCGGTGGCAATGACAGAATGTTCTGTCAGCAGATCCTGGAGGGACTGACATTCCTGGTCAGATCCGTGCTGTGGGAGTTAAGCTTCCAGTGTACCAACAACTCCCCAAAAAGGGAGGCCTCTAACGTTAGCAGCTTGAAGGTGAAGCCATTACTGCATGTGAAGTGCACTTTCTGCTGAGAGAAGGTCTTGGCTATGTGTTCCACTTTTGGGTACACTTCCGGAACCGTGCACGCTTAAGCACTCTCCTCCCTTCCAACTCTTTCCCGGCCATGCTGCTTTCCTTTAAAAATACCTGAGACTTTAAGCCAGTCACCACCTCCTGCTGCCTAGCAGTGTGGGAAGCGCTTCTCGTCTTTAATCTGCCTGTCTTGGTCTGTGCCTGTCTCTGGTGACACCATTCCGGCCCATGTGTCAGGATTCATCCTTCTCTGTTCCTTCCCTCTCCACTTAGGGTCTCTACAGGCTCAAGTATCCCTGTGGCTATATCCCCTCTCTCTGGGGCTGTTCCATGTAATTCCTGCCAGCCTCGGGACCAGGAGCAGGACCAGAGAAATGGCAAACTCAAAAGAGAAGTTGATCACCTTGCACCTGTGACGTGCCACCCCAGGCAGCCCCTCTCATGTCCTTCTGCTTGTTCCTGGTTCCAGAGTACCCAGCTCCAACTGCATTTTGTACAGAATTTCTGTGCTGCTCAGTTTGTAAGTGCAGGTTCTTCCACTATAATCAGGTATCAACTAGCATTCCATCTGAAATGTATTTTTAAAGCTTTCTTCTCTCTGCCTTGCCTTTAATAAAAAGTGAAAAGTTGGCATTTTCCTTAGGGATATATATCAAATAACAAACATTTCTAGAGAGTGAGTTGAGAATTTCAGCAAAAACTTTTTTTTTTTTGAGACAGGGTCTTGTTCTGTCACCCAGGCTAGAGTACAGTGGCACAACCACAGCTCACTGTAGTCTCAACCTCCCGGGCTCAAGCAATCCTCCCGCCTCAGCCTCCCAAGTAGCTGGGACTATAAGCACGTGCCATCATGCCTGGCTAATTTAAAAATTATTAGTAGAGACAAAGTCCTGCCATGTTGCCCACGCTGGCCTCAAACTCCTAAGCTCAAGTGATCCTCCCCCTCAGCCTCCCAAAGTGCTGGGATTAAAGCCACATGCCCAGCCTCAAAAACTTTTTTTTAATTTTTATTTTTTCTGCTTTCTTATTTTCCCTCAGGTTTCCTGTCTTTGAGCCAAAAACTCTTAAGACTGATTTTGTTCAAAGTGTTAAGACAAAGTAGTACCTCAGCAAATAAAGATCCTTGCCATCCCAAAATAAATGCAAGTGGTTTTTGATTCCCTAGAAGTACTATTCTGTGCTGGAAACTGAAAGAAAGAAGGGAAACATAAAAATCAACTCTATTATAACAGGACTACAACTGAACAGAAAATTAGGGCCCTGGTGCACACATTATAAATGAGCAGACAGCTCTTCCAGTCACTACAGCAGAAGGCACTTAGTGTCCCAGGATTAAATCCAGATCTAGAACCAAAGTATTGCCTCACTGGTCTAGAACAAGGATGCCAGGCTGACTGCACCCCCTCCCCACCTCAGAATTGTGACTGTTGACGGATGGAATAAAGGAACAAGTCACCTGAAGGCATGGTTGTCTTCCACAGTGTCTGCCTCCAAGCCCAGGGCTCTATACCTCTAATTTCCTTTAAAATAACCCCTTATCCAGCCATCATCAAAATACTTTCTTCATCTATTTAAGCTATCTACACTGTCACCCAGGGTGGCAACTTTATTGCAAAAGCAATACCTAAAAACTGGCACTTCCAAGTAGAACCTGGAAGAAGAAGGGAGGAAAAAAACAGGGGCTGGCAGGAAACCCAGAAGCAACCAATCACCTGTGGTTTAGTTAATAGTATTGTAACCGTGTTGGTTTCCTGGTTTTAATAAAGTACTCTTGTTATATTAAGATGTTATCATTGAGGGCAGCAGAGGAAGGTACACAGAAGATCTCTGTGTTATTTTTGCAACTTCTTGTAAGTCTAAAATTGTTTCAAAATGTAAGAAAGCTACCAATCAAGGGTCATTTTTTAAGAAGTTAAAGGACTGAGGCCAATAATGACTTATAAACCCTTCTTAATTGCTCAGTGTTTCAAAACCACCTTTAGCTTTTGACCATTCTCAATAAGCTTTACTTTCAAGTTTATGTACTTTCTTAAGGATTTTATGCTCTTTGTTAATGATTTTTTCTAAGGTTCTTATCCTGACATGTAGTTTCCAGTATGGAAATAAAATGGAAAACATGATCCTATATTTACACAAAATCTTGCCTAAAGCTTGGCAGTCCTTCAAAAAGTTAAACATAGAATTACCATATGACCCAGCAATTCCACTCCTAGCTATAGACCCAAGATTATTGAAAACATATGTCCCCATAATAGTGTGTACATGAATGTTCATAGCAGCATTAGTCATAATTGCCCCAAAGTATAGGATGTTAACTGTGAGGTTATTAAAACAAAAGAAAAAAGAATTGCCCAAAGTAGAAACAGCCCAAATGTCCATCAACTAAAATATACATATACAATGGAATATTATTTGGCCATAAAAAGGAATGAAGTACATGCTACAACATGGATGAACCTTGAAACATGTTGCTAAGTGAAAGAAATCAGCTAAAAGAGCCACACATTATACGATGTATAGGAAATGCCCAGAATATGCAAAACTATATAGAGAGAAAGTAGACGGGTGTATAGCAGGGGCTGAAAGGGGAGGGTGGGAGACAGTAGGGTAGGCAGTCACTGTTCATGGGTGTGGGACTTCTTTTTGGGAAAATGTTCTGGAATTAGACAGTGGTGTTGACTGTACAATCTTGCAAATATGCTAAGTATACCTTAAAATGGTGAATCTTATGGTCTGTGAATTATATCTCAATTTAAAAAAATTAAAAAGTCCTGCTTAAAGTAGATAGAAATTATTTTTATTTCCTTCCTGAGACTTACCTTGGAACAATTACTTTGCCTTCATGAAGTGTCTTTCATATTATGCTGAGGCTTGTCCTTGATTAGTCTGCAATAAGTCTGGCAAAGTCTTATATTTCACTCAACAAATAACTATTACGAGGCATGGGGGGTAGGGCAAGGGAGGAGACACAAAAGCATTTCTAAAAATATACAATGGAGGCCCAGCGCGGTGGCTCATGCCTGTAATCCCAGTACTTTGGGAGGCCGAGGTGGGCTGATGACTTGAGCCCAGGAGTTCGAGACCAGCCTGGCCAACATCGTGAAACCCCATCTCTACTAAAAATACAAAAATTAGCCAGGTGTGGTGGTGTGTGCCTCTAGTCCTAGCTACTCAGGAGGCTGAGGCATAAGAATTGCTTGAACCTGGGAGGCTGCAGTGAGCTGAAATTATGTCACTGCACTCCAGCCTGGGCAACAGAGCGAGACTCTGTCTCTCTCTCTCTCTCTCTATATATATATATAGATAGATATATGAAAAACCAACCCCTATATAACTGAAAGCCCTCTCCAGAGTCAGGGGGGAAATACCCTGAGGCAAATATGCATTTTGCATAACTGAAAATTTTGCTAACTGTGACATACCATTTTTCTCTCCCCCCAAATAAATTCTTGGGGTTTGCCTGCACTTCTCTTTGTAAATGTTAAAATTATATTTTCAAAATTTTAACAGGCATCATTGGTTTCAAGTGTTTCTACATTTGGGAAACATATTCACAATGTTTGTAGGTCTTAGGAACTCGTATTTTCATCAGATCTCTTCCTAGTCTTCATCTCTTCAGACTGAACCCTCTTCATAGTCTGGGTGTGTTTCCAGAAGGCAGTCAGCTCCTCCATCCACTTGACACCCCCAGCACTGGGCTCTCCACCATGATACCTTCCACAAGACAGAGCTGTACACAGCACCCACACCGTATTTTTGTATAAACATAGGGTCATGGTTTCCATTTTATTTCTAATACCAGAAACCATATCATAATAATGCTTAGCAGGAGATGTAACTATGCCAAATAAGAATGATTTTTTTCTTTAATTGAGCATATATTGAGTTTTATGCATAAATATGGGATTGCATACAAACCGGCCGTTACTCAAATCACTTGCTTTTTATTTTGGGTTCTTGTTGTTGTTGTTGTTGTTGTTTAGAGTCTCACTTTCATCCAGGCTGGAGCCTCAAACTCCTGGGTTCAAGGGATCCTCCCACCTCAGTCTCCCCCATAGCAACGGGGTCTCACTATGTTGCCCAGGCTGGTCTCAGATTTCTGACCTCAATCGATCCTCTCTCCTTAGCCACCCAAACCACTGAGATTACAGGCATAAGCCACCTTACCTGGCCTTCTCTAACTCTTCTACAGGGACTGCCGTAAAGGCCAGTTGGTAGTCAAACCAGACAACCATCTCTGCTCACACTCACACCTTAATTCTGATTTTAAAAACTGGAATTATTAAAGTGTGGACATCTTTGGATTTGTGTGATACAACTCTTTCCTAAGTTAAGTCTACCCTAAAGAAGAGAGATTTGCCACCATAAAGGATACTTTTTGGAGAGAACACCACAGGCTTTGAGAGCTATTCTAGGTAAGGAGTTCCAAAAATGTAAATTAAAACCTTCCTCCACAATGGCTCTGAAACTACAAACTCTTTCGGAGGTGTGAATTTTTGTCCTCATTTTCAAAGATTATTGAATGAAAATAGCACAATTATACATACCTTATGATAATAAGTATATGAAAAATACAAAGAGGTGAATAAAGACAGAGGACATAGTAAAAATGAAAAATAATATTATGTTAAAGTGGATTATTTTTCTAGAATTTCATGTGCTATTGCTATACTGTTACTATGATAAAAAAGAAGATATGGCATTCATATTAGTCAATACACTATTCTTATACAACACAATGTTCCAATATATTAATAGTCTACAACAACTCCTATATCCCCTTTAGGTCCAAACCCTTGACCCTGAGCCTGTCTTCGTATAAGAGATTTCTCTTTCCCCAGAGGACATCACCAACCATCTGCCCACATAAAGGTTCAGCTGACTTTTTTCTACCCACTCACCAGCTCTGTAAGAGTTCCCTTCCTTTTCTCTCTCAACTCAGTATCTCACTAAAAAGGCTGAATGTCGCTGACAGTGAGAAGGTTTGCAAAAATCCTAACTTCAATTAATCTCAACACTGATTCCTGAACAGGCAACCCAATAGTTTAGGCTTCTCTATCCAGCAGGGCCATCTTACGCTCTTCTTTTGTTTCTTATTTTCAAGACAATTAAAATAGACAAAATAAAACATTTCTCAACTGATGATGACTTGCAGCTCTTTCTTGAAAAACTCATGGTGCAGACCATACGATGACAACCACAACAACAACAAGCTTTACTGAGTGCTTGCAGCATTGTGCTAAATCCATTTCTGAGGCACTGAGCATCCCTGGTCAAACCTCCACCTGGCACCCTTGGCCACTGCTCTTTGAAAATAATAAAAATTTTAACTTTGAAAAGTTCACTGATACAAAAAGTCCCATTTAAGCCTCTGAACACGCCCATGAGGAACAAAGGTGACAAAGACCCTAAGATGCTGAGAGATGGAGTAACTTGCCCAGGGCCTCCGAGCTAGGGACAGAGGCAGAGCTAGAACCCAAGAGAGCCAGCCAGATCCATGATCTTTCCACTGCTATAAGCTTCCCTGGAGTCTACATAAACCATCTACAAACAGTTACTGCCAATGGTTTCCTAGACCATGGGATAGAAGAAAACAGCAAAAAATCAGTGAAATGTGAAAAAATCTGCCCCTTCCCAATAGCATAATACTTTCCAATTTAGCCACGTGCACATCCAACCCTTTGACATTGTAAGGCTTCTAATATGCAGAATATTCGATGACAAAAGTGGTGAACTAGAAACAACCACGGGTTTGTGGTTACCAAGACCTGGGGCTGAATCGATTCACCACTTACTAACTGAGAGACCTTGAGCAGGTTGTTTCCTTGTGTGTAAAATGAGAGCTACCTGGCAGGGCATGGTGGTTCATGCCTGTAACCCCAGCACTTTGGGAGGCCGAGGAGGGTAGATCACCTGAGGTCAGGAGTTCAAGGCCAGCCTGGCCAACATGGTGAAACCTTGTCTCTACAAAAAAAAAAAAAAAATTAGCTGGGCATGGTGGTGCACGCCCAGCTACTAGGGAGGCTGAGGCAGAAGAATCTCTTGAACCGGGGAGGTGGAGGTTGCAATGAGCCAAGATTGTGCCATTGCACTCCAGCCTGGGTGACAGAGCGATATTCCATCTCAAAAAAAAAGATAGCTACCTTAAAGTTAGGTCAAGTGGTTAGCACATAGTAGGTATGCAAAACTGTTTATTTGTATTACATTATAAGTAATTATATTACCATTTCCTTATATTAAGCAATTCTAAGGCTTGCAGGTTCCGAGGGTCACAAAAAAAAAAAATATCCACTCTAAAAGTTTGTCCTTCCAGAATGCTACAGACTCAAATGGAATTTGCTGATGGGGAAAAACACTTTTTCCTAAAAGTGGCGTGTTTCCTGAGCAACTTGCATTCACTAAGGAGTAAATCTACCAGCATCCTCCTAGAATAAACCACAGCATTATTCACAATAGCCAAAAGCTGAAGACAACCTAAATGTCCATTGACAGACAAATGAATAAACAAAATGTGATACACCCATACAATGAAATATTACTCAGCCAAAAAAGGAATGAAGTTCTGACATATGCCAAAACATGTGTGAAACTTGAAAACATTACACTTAGTGAAATAAGTCAAACTTCAAAGGACAAATACTGGATGATTCCACTTATGGTAGGTACCTGGACTAGTGAAATTCAGAGTCGGAAAGCAGAGTGGGCAGCCACTACACCCTGAATGACTGTAATTTCTGCCATCAGTTGCTCCCTGATTTAAACAAAATTTAAAAATAAAAATAAATGAAAAATAAAAATAAAGTAGAATGCCGATTACCAGGAACCAAGGGAAAGAGAGGATGAGGAATTAATGTTTAATGGGTATAGATTTTCTGTTTAGGACAATGAAAATGTTCTGGAAATAGATACTGCTGATGTTTATACAATATTGTAAATTTACTTAATGCTGCTGAACTGTACACTTGAAAATGCTTAAAATGGTAAATGTTATGTATATTTCACCCCAATTGTTTAAAAATAGCAAAGATCTTCCTCTGTCCACAGAGCCTATCCACAGACACATCAATAAGAACATACTCTGCTTCCTGAGGTCTGAGCCTCACCTCCCCATCACCATCTCGTGACTCTGTTCTCAGCCTGGCCTGACTCACTGTCCCATTACTAACAAGTCCCACCTCCTCCATGGGCCTTCCTGATCCCAGAGCATCTAGCCCTTTCTGTGGGCAACTCACCGGGCCGGAGGTTCACAGCAATCTCCTGTGGTGTCATCTGAATGACGTCCCAGCCCGCAGAGCCCGAACCCTTGCTGCTGAGGGGCAGGCTCCTCAGGATATGGAAGCTGCTGGCTGGGCTCTCTATCTCACCTCCACAGCCATTTCTGACAAGGTTGGCCCTCAAGTCACACCGAGAGGTGATGGACCGTGGGCTTCCGAAGTCCTAGGCAGGGAAAAAGAGGAAGAGAGTAGGAGGTGGTCAGGATGTCTCCCGAAAACATGGCATGCTGTGGCTGCGTCTCCATCCGGTTGACCTTAAATTCTCTACTTTCCATTTTCATTGTCTCAAAGTAGAGGAAATGGTAATCCCTATTCCAGGTGCTTCACCAAGTATTGTAAGGATTAACTGAGCTGCTGGATATTAAAGTATTTTGTAAACTGTAAACACATAATAAAAATGTTCGGTTTGTTATTTTGATGGTTAAAATGTTCCTAACTGCCTACATGATAAGCAAGAGAAAGAAACAGAAATGATCAAAAGTTGTATAGCTAAAATTTTTTAAAAGTTGTTATATATTGCTGGGCGTGGTGGCTCATGCCTGTAATCCCAGCTATTTGGGAGGCTGAGGTGGGAGGATCGCTTGAGATCAAGAGTTTGAGACCAGCCTGGACAACATGGGACCTCAACTCTAAAAATAAATAAATAAGTAGATGAAATAATATATAGTTAAATAAATAAGATGACATATAAGTGGCTGAGAAGTCTTCCCTTGGGCATTCAAGAGTTAACCTTTAAGCTGTTCACTTATCATCTTTCACTGGCATTGGATGCTGAATAATCATTCAGGAGAACAACGTGGCAGTGCAGGTCATATCCACTGACCCAGTGCTCTGCTCCAAGAAACTTATCACAAGAAAATCATCTAAAGAGAAAGGAGAAACTCTTTGTGATGTATATGGCAGTATTATTTGTAATATAATCTTTAAAACTTGCAAACCTAAATCCTTAAACCATAATAATAACATAGCATATCACTTCAATAGATGACAGTCATTACAAATAATTATGGGAATTAAGAAGAAATTTAAAATCTTTACACTAAGGAAGAAAAAAAATCCCAGAATATAGAATTGTATTTATTAGGATTTAAAAGAAAAATTTTAAATGAGGTGCTATAATAAAGTGACGAAAACATTTTTGTTTTTATCTTTGTTGTTTGATAACAACACATTGATAGGAAAAGTCTTTCTTTGGGTTTGGGAGAAAGCTGGACGTCAGAACAACTCAACCTCATTTGGGACAGCAGGAGGTTAAGGTATTAATTTTTAAATGAAACAATATACTTTGTTATAAAACATGAAGCTTCCCTGGTCATTTCCAGCAAAGGGGTTTTTAATGGCAAAGCAAGCCCAGGCTTCTCTCTGAGCACCTTTTCACTGGTGAATGTAAAAAACAAGATCCTCCCCCGCCCGCCTCCCGCTCTGGCAGGCTGGAGGCCAGTGCTGTCCTATGAGTCTTTCTGGAGGAGTTAGGACATTGGTCTCTTCCTCTTCCCTCTGGAACACTTAGCCAGAAGCCTCACGTGAGTCAGCATCCCTTGACCACTTTGTTAGAAGCCAGACTGCTGGCAGAGGCACAAAAATCAGAGGAATGCACCCTCCCTCAAGGTCTTAGATATCCTAGAACTATCCAATGCCCTTTAGAATCCTTGTAAAATTCAAGATTAAGAAGTCAGCCTGGTGTGGTGGCTCACACCTGTAATCCCAGCACTTTGACAGACTAAGGCAGGAGGATCATTTGGGCCGGGAGTTCAACGCTGCAGTGAACTGCGATTGTGCCACTGCACTCCAGCCTGGGCAACAGAGCAAGAGCCTGTCTCAGAAAAACAAAAAGCAAACACAAAAAAGAACAAGAAGTCAAGAAGATACTGCAGTGCTTTTAAATAAGTAAAGCCAGAGGTATTGTCCTAAGCCTATGGTATGTTTGTTTGTTTTCTGGGTTTTTCTTTTTTAAAATAATGATTTTTTTATTTGTGCACTAAATCCCCAAGGATCTTGCCTGTCAACAACCTCCAGGACTACACCAAAGGTGTAAGTGGCTCCATAAAGATTTGTTGTGAAACAAGGTTAGAAAAATGAGTTTTCTGGCCAGACATGGTGGCTCATGCCAGCATTTCAAGAGGCTGAGGCGGGAGGATTGCTTGAGCCCAGGAGCTCCAGGCTGCAGTGGGCTACGATCCTTGCCACTGCACTCCAGCCTGAGCGACAGTGAGACTTTGTTAAAATAAATAAATATATATATACACACACACACACATACACACACATACACACACACACACACACACACACACACACACACACACATATTATTCTGGCCTTACATTTTTTTTTTTTTTTTTTTTTGAGACAGTGTCTTGCTCTGTCACCAGACTGAAGTGCAGTGGTACAATGTCAGCTCACTGCAACCTCCGACTCCCTGGTTCAAGCGATTCTTCTGCCTCAGCCTCCTGAGTAGCTGGGATTACAGCCACGCGCCACCATGCCCAGCTAATTTTTGTATTTTTAGTAGAGACAGGGTTTTACCATGTTGGCCAGGATGGCCTCGATCTCCTGACCTTGTGATCTGCCCGCCTCGGCCTCCCAAAGTGCTGGGATTATAGGTGTGAGCCACCGTGCCCGGCCTCTGGCCTTAGATTTAAAAGCAGAGCTTTCTAAATGGGGTTCCAGGTGGTCAAGCTTGACTCTCATATAGCAGTTCTAGTGAAGCAGTGAGAAGAAAAACACAGGGTTTGGGAAAAGGAGGGGTAACAACCTGAGGGCCCTGCCAGTTTGGTTCTGCTGTCTTGAGCTGTCTGAAGTAGATGTCTAATTAGCTTTCCAGAGCTTGAAGAGCTCAGCGACTTGCCTGCCCAGTGCTTACTCTGCTAGAGAATCTCTGAATTTCTCACTGGCGAACTGAGCCTTGCTATCCAGCCCCTCTGCTTCTGACGACCTGACTATACTTGGCCCAGTTCTGTTTGTCAAGGTGCACCTGTTTTGATCAGTCCAGTGCACAGCCCCACCACCAGGGTGGCAATGGAAGCATGGTCAGTCTCCTCAGAGTAATGGGAACCCCTGACACACTTCCTATGGGTCTGGACCAGCTTACACTCTGGAATAGACCAGGACACAGAGCCAACCTGCTTCACCTAAGCAGGAGGCAGGTGCACAATTCCTTTAGGTTGGTCAATGAGATGATCCCCCCACTGCTGGGATACATGCACTGGCAGTGAACTTCATCTGAGCTTCCCAACATCCTGCTCAAAGGGATTTTTGATGGACACTACCCATCATTGATCAAGGACTTGTACAGGGCCAAATGTATCTGCTGGGATCATTAGGAGACTTAAAGTCCAAATCATATTTCCCAGGCCTGAAGAACTGTGAGGCAGCCAGATAAGTGCCGATTATAACCCTAGTTGTGTCGTTGGCTTTCCCAAGTGCACACTGTAGCAGCTCTGGGGCTTCTTTATTCTCCAGGATGTTAGGAGCAAAGCCCTCTTCATGCCCTTCATTGGCAGCGGCTTTCCCATGTTTCTCCTTAAAAACATTCTTCAGCTAAGGTTGTGATAAATCTCAGCTCCAGTGCATACGAGGCTTCCCTGAAGTTAGCTGCTTTAACAACAAGAATCATGGGCTCCTGCACTGTCACCTGGTTGCCAGTGTGGAAACCACTATTAATCACATTAAAGCTGCAACTTGCAGGGTTGCACTGACTTCGGAAGTGCAGACCGAGTCAGCAACGTGATGGTACAAAGGGAGTCCTATTCTCAGTAACTCCAGCTTTATAGACAGCAAAGGATACCCCATATGCCATGTGGACCAAAGTTAGATTTCTTCTCAGTGCCATGCATCTCTATTATCAGTTTCAAAGTTCGCTTTCTTGCTACCTGGGTCAGGCCATGTGGTTTTATTGACATGCTCAATAACTTTGAGACATCTTTACCTATATATCGAGTCCTGTCATTATTGTCCCAGAGCTCTAGGGACTCAGAGCCACTAGCTGAGGCACCACGGGGCACGACAGGTCCGAAGAAGCTTTTGACGGTAAGACAGCTGCCTTAACACGGAAATTCCCCCTAAGAGGTGAAGATCTCTTTTGGCACATAGTCCAAAAAATTGCTGTGACTAATTTCTTTTGATTGATTTATTTTTGACCCGATAAGGAATGAGTAAGCATAACTGATTTGTAGCTATAGGTTCTTATTGCCCAAGAAAAGGAACTGAGAGTGCTGCAGACCTCAGCAGAGGGAGTCAGGCCACAAGCCAAGAGCTTCTCCTCTATTCCGTGTGCTCCTTTCTAAGTATTTTTGTTTTTATTTTTATTTTTGAGACAGAGTCTCACTCTGTCACCCAGGCTGGAGTCCAGTGGTGCAATCTCAGCTCACTGCAACCTCCGCCTCCTGGTTCAAGTGATCCTGCTGCCTTAGCCTCCTGAGTAGCTGGGATTACAAGCGTGTGCTACTATGCCTGGCTAATTTTTGTATTTTTAGTAGAGATGGCGTTTTGCCATGTTGACCAGGCTGGTCTCGAACTCCTGACCTCAGATGATGGCCGTGGCCGCCCAAAATGCTGGGATTACAGGCATGAGCCACAACACCTGGCCTAGATATTTTAATTTTGAACAAGGGTAGATGCATATTTAAAGAGAGAAAACCAAAATGACAGAGACCAGGGGCATATCTAGTAATGGCTATGACATTCCAGGTATACAAACATTATAAATCAGGAAAACGTCTCTTAACCTTTAGTAGTTTAAGGTAAAAAAAAAAAAAACAAAAACAAAAGTGAGAGAGAGAGAAAAAAGAAAGAAAGAGAGAAAGAAAGAAAGAAAGAAGAAAGAAAAAGAGAAGGAAAGAAAGAAAGAAAATGTCTCAAGACCTATATTTCTTTCTTTTTTTTTTTTTTTTTTTGAGATGGACTCTTGCTCTGTCGTCTAGGCTGGAGTGCAGTGACACCATCTCAGCTCACCGCAAGCTCCACCTCCCGGGTTCATGCCATTCTCCTGCCTCAGCCTCCCCAGTAGCTGGGACTACAGGCGCCCACTACCATGCCTGGCTAATTTTTTGTATTTTTGGTAGAGACGGGGTCTCACCGTGTTAGCCAGGATGGTCTCAATCTCCTGACCTCATGATCCACCGGCCTCAGCCTCCCAAAGTGCTGGGATTACAGGTGTGAGCCACCACACCCAGCCCTTCAATATCTATATTTCTAAGCTCCAAATTCAATGAATACAGATGCCTCAAATCATAAAGACTTAGAGAAAAGGCAGACTCATGTTTAAGAAAATTCTCCTTCTTAAGCAAATTAATGCAGGCACAGAAAACCAAATACCACGTTTTCACTTATTAGTGGGACCTAAACATTGAGCACCCACAGACATAAACATGTGAACAACAGATACTGTGAACTACAGGGTCAGGAGGGTTTATGGGTTGAAAAATTACCTATTGGGTACTATGCTCACTACTTGAGTACAGTATGCCCATATAACAAACCTGTACGTGTATCCTCTGAATCTAACATGAAAGCTGAAAAAAAAAAAAAAAAGAGAAAGTCCTCCTGACATGAATGACATCCCGATGTCTGATGGTGTAACAGCTTCAGATCCCAGAAACCTGACACTCAAGACCTTCTGCCAGGTGTCAGACATAGCAAGTTCCAAGGGGAAGGGCCCTTGACTGCATCACCTGGTGCCATCCCCTGGCTTCCACAGGTGGGAAATCAGAGGTCCACAAGCCTAAGTTCACCCAAGAAGTTGAAGTTCATCTGGCCCAGGCTTCTTGAGCCCAAATCCAGTGCTCTTTGCAGCATGTGTGTGCCTCCCATTTTAGCCAAGGCCACTGCCAAGTTCTGCAGCAGGAAACTAACTTTGGGCCCACAGATTCCATCCTTCTGAAGGGAGCATTTCTTTGCTGCCCCAAATACAGAGATCTGTTACCTACCAAACATGAGGGATAAATATCCTCTTGCAGAGAAACAGGTACAGAAGCGCCTCAACCTATAGAAGAGGAGGGGGGACTTCATTTCAACAGGGAAAAATGGAAACCTTTTGTTTCTTGAACAAAAGGAGCCCAAGCAAGAAGGATGGGCTTCTAACGGGCCACAACACAACTGCTTGCAGATGCTCCCTATGCTCTATGCTGGAAGAGGTTCCCATACACAAACAAAGCATTGATCCCTGGTCTCCAGAAATGCCCTTATCAAACTCCCCAAAGGGGAAAAGCAGCAGAATGGAAACAGAAACTTGAAGTGTCCTTTGCAGCTTTTTTTTTGAGAGACTGGGTCTCGCTCTTTCACCCAGGCTGGAGTGCAGTGACGTGATCGCCACTCACTGCAGCTGCAACTTCCCAGGCTCAAGCTGCCTCCCCACCTCAGACTCCCAAGTAGCTGGGACTACAGGCAGGTGCCACCATACTCCACTGATTTTTTACTTTTTTTGTAGAGACCAGGTCTCACTATGTTGCCCAGGCTAGTTTACAACTCCTGGGCTCAAGCAATCCTCTCGCCTCAGCCTCCCAAGGTGCTGGAATTATAGGCGTGAGCCACCACGCCTGGCTTTTGCTGCTTTTAGTTACTAAGTGGTAATAATATAAAAGAGAAAAGAGAGGTGTTTTAAACTTAGATTGTTTTTAGTTTGTTAGAACACTGGTGTTTGCAACTTATTGTAGGCCATCATGCTCACTCACCCCATCATCACTGTTACATGGAGGATAAGATGAGGTCTGCTACTTATTGTAATATGTAACATCTGACTCCATATATATTTTATTTTTTGTTTGTTTGTTTTTCAGATGGAATCTCGCTCTGTCGCCTAGGCTAGAGCGCAGTGGCCTGATCTCTGCTCACCGCAACTTCCGCCTCCTAGGTTCAAGTGATTCTCATGCCTCAGCCTCCCGAATAGCTGGGACTACAGGCACCCACCGCTATGCCTGGCTAATTTTTGTATTTTTAGTAGAGATGGGGTTTCGCCATGTTGGCCAGGCTGGTCTCAAACTCCTGAGTTCAAGTGATCCACCCGCTTCAGCCTCCCAAAGTGCTGGGATTACAGGCGTGGCCACCATGCCCAGCTCCCCTATATATTTTTTGCTAATCAAGATCTCTTACCCTGCAGTCAAGGCTAGTGCTCAATGGGTGCTTGGCTGTCCAGCATCACAGTGAGTGCATTCAGGTTCCTCTATGTCAGACCAGACATTACATTATTTGAGTGCCATCCTACCTACTATTGCTGAAGGCTAAAACTCTAAAAAGGCGAGGGTGATTATTTTGGGGGAAAAGACAAATTCTTGTTTGCTTCTGAAACAGAGTAGAAGAGTTGAGGAACTGTAGGTCCTTGAACAAAAGGGCCAAGCAAGAAAGGAGGCCAGCATACCCAATCCCTGGGATGAAGAGGGAAGAAACAAACTGGGAAACAGGCAGAGAACCCAGGGGAGAAGTGGACACAGGTGGGGAGCTGGCTTCTTGCTGAGGCTGACCTTTCTGGCTGGGATACAGCACGGCCTGGCCCCCTAACCAACCATGCCTGCAGCTCCAACTTGGCAGAACCCTCAGGGATGTGAGAAGGTAGCTGATGACAACCAAAATGTGTGTTGTGTGTCAGCAACACACTGCCACGTATACTTCCTGCCTGGGGGATGGAGAAATCCCTCTACCAGCTTCCAATGGACTTATTTAATTCATTGAACAAATATTTATGAAGTGTCTACAATAGGCCAATATTATTTCTTTCATTTAGTCTGACCACAAGGAGATGTTCTTTAAGGAATCTATAGTTTATGTGAGCTGGATTGAATATTGATTCTTTTCATTTCAGTTGGCCCATCTTGCTTCCCAGCCTCTCACCTGTCTCCCTCCTCATGCTCCTACCTCCAATCCTGCTGATGCATTGCTTCTTCTCCACATCTACTTCCCCAGGCAAAGACTGCTCACCCCAGCCCAGAATTCACTAGTCTTCTCCCATGCCTGACCCCATTTCCACGCATCCAAATACTTCAGGCCTCATTGTTCTTCTCCCTGTGGGAATTCAGCTCCACAGTGGTGGCCTTGCCTAACCTGGTCCTTCTCCTGGATTTCACAGCAGCCTGGTACTGCCCACAGCCACACCATTTCACGGAGCCTCATATTCACACCCTGACAGCCTCCCAGCTTCTGCAAGGCCTAAGTGCAATCTCTCTGCCTGTCTTTGCCTACTCTCTTGCTTTCCCCAAACCTGCTTTCTCACAGGGAGCACGGATCCCTAAGCCTTGCCCACTTCTCCCAAACCACTGTCCTCTTGCGAGTGACACGAGCATAAGCTGCCAGTACACTGAGCCCATTCTCCCTTTCTTCTGGGGCACAAAGCTAGAGAAAGTCTCCCAGTTCTCATTGCAGTTAGGCATTGCCATGTGGCTGGGTTTTAGGCAACAGTGTGAGTAGGAAGAATGTGGGCTACCCCTACGCCCTGCCTAGAAAGCATCCACATACTCTCCTCCAGGCACATTCCTCAAGACATCTAGCTGGGTTGTAAAATTTAAAATCTTAGAGGGGAAACAAAATGTCCATTTTAAAAAATGATGGACAAAATAGATCATAAACTGCTGGGGTTTATTGTGTGTTGATACGGTTAGGCTTTGTGTTCCCACCCAAATCTCATGTTGAATTGTAATTCCTATAATCCCCATAATCCTCACAAATCAAGGGAGAGACCAAGTGGAGGTAACTGAATCACAGGGGCGGGTTCCCCCATGCTGTTCTCTTGATGGCGAGTGAGTTGTCCTGAGATCTGATAGTTTTATAAGGGGCTCTTCCCTCTTTGCTTGGCACTTCTCCTTCCTGACACCTTGTGAAGAAGGTGCATTGCTTCCCCTGCACCTTCCACCATGGTTCTAAGTTTCCTGAGGCCTCCCCAGCCATGTTGAACTGTGAGTCAATTAAGCCCCTTTCCTTTATAAATTACCCAGTCTTGGGTATTTCCTTATAGCAATGTGAGAACACAATACATGTGTCTTAAGCTGTCCTGTACAAACAGCACCATAAGTGGCTGAGAAGCAAGTGGCCAAGGCTGTCTAGAACAAGGTAGAAAGTGTGTTGCAGAGAGGCAGGGGCAGCGTGGACAGGCCAAGACAGGCAGTGACCCACACATCCTGGTCTCAGAGTAGGGGAGAGTCTGGCGACTCTGGATATGAGGGCAGAGAGTAAGTCTGAAACCCTCAGGTAAACCATGGTGAGAAAATAAAGGCAAGAGGCCAGGCATAGTGGCTCACTGTCTGTAATTCCAGCACATTGGGAAGCCAAGGTGAGAGAATCACTTGAGCCCGGGAGTTTAAGACTAGCCTGGGTAACATAGTGAGACCTGTTCTCTACCAAACAAACAAACAAACAAAAAATCAAAACTTTGCCTGGGTGTTGTGGGATAGGCCTATAGTCCCAGCTACTCGGGAGGCTAGGGTGGGAGGATCACTTGAGTCTGAGAGATTGAGGCTGCAGTGAGCTATGATCACACCACTGCACTGCAGCCTGGGCAACAGAATAAGACACTGTCTCCAAAAATAAACTAAATGATTAAAAATGAAAAAAAAGTAAACAAAGGCAAGAGAGCCAGTGCTGATGTGGCACAGAGCCAACTAAGAGAGAACCAGCAAGAGCACCATTCAGGGGGTGGTGGGGAAGGACACTGGTGGACTCACACACGATACCTGTGGGAGGAGACGGAGCCAGAAGGCATGGAATTAGGTTACAAGGGATGTGAAATGCAGGGATAAGGAGTGCCCATGCCCACTTCAAGTAAAATAAGGGTAAGTCTTCATGGGACCTAGAGCAGGAGAATCCCCATGGAATGTGCCGTGGGATTCATCCTCATAGGTTGGGAACCTGGCCCTCACTGGCTGTCTACTGGGCAGCAACCCTCAGTGTACACACACATCAAACGCTCATTACATTTTTGATGATGTCCTGGGATATATGGTTAAGAAGGCACCCAGAGACACTTACTCAGTCTTGCTAAGGAGAAGGGGTTGATCAAAACCATTCATGGCCAGGCATGGTGGCTCACACCTATAATCCCAACACTTGGGAGGCAGAGGCAGGCAGATCACTTGAGCCCAGGAGTTTGAGACCAGCCTGGGCAACATGGTGAAACCCCAGCTCTACTAAAAATACAAAAATTAGCCAGGTATGGTGGCACATGCCTGTAATCCTAGCTACTCAGGAAGCTTGGTGGGAGAATCACCTGGGACTGGGAGGTTGAGGCTGGAGTGAGCCATGATTGTACCACTGCACTCCAGCCTGGATGATGAGAGTGAGACCCTGCCATAAATAAATAAATAACCGTTCCCGAACTCTCCAACCTAGCTCTCTAAAACACATCCATGCCCTGGGGAGAGGTCACCCGCAAAGAAGATGGGAAGCTGCATTCCAGGGCAGGGATCATAGGAATTTCTTCAGCTAAGAATGAGGCTTCTGATGAGCAGAGAGGCAGCCCAGTGAGCTAGACAGGGAACCCAAATGTGGGTTGGGGTGATAACAAGCTCCTAGGGACACCTTCATTTACTGTCAGCATCAGGAAGTCTGACTTGTGGAAGTACTAGCACAAGGAAGGAAGCTACTTAAAGTAAAAATGGACCTGGCTTCTGGATTTTCTAGCCACATGTCACTAGAAAATACTTATGGATGACAGTGGCAGCCATTCAGGAGGCTCACCTAATCAGCCCCGTCCACAAGTCCTCTTCTGCACCGATCTCATTTTACATTCCCAGTTATGCTGGAGGGTGGGAACTGTCACCTTCATTTTATATATCAAGAAATTAAATCATGGCAAAGCTGATTGCAACTTTGGTTTTTCTAACTCCATGTCTTTTTAACAGTACTCTTATATCAAATACAAATTCCTGCCAGATTCTTGACTGGATACAGGGTATCCAAGATGAATAAGGCAGTTCAGTTTCTGAAGGAGATGATGATGTAGTTGGTAACAGGCATGAAAACAAATTAAAACAAAACGAGGTTATAAGTGCTAAAGAAGCACAGAGTACACGGAGACAAAAAGGTAGTCATGGCCTGCACCTAGCAGACACACAATAAATAGTCATCCAGTGAAATCCTTTGAGCAACTACTATGTGGTAAGCACCATTCAGGAATACAGTAATGAAGAAAACAGATAGAACCCCTGCCCCAGCTGGGCATGGTGGATCACGCCTATAATCCCAGCACTTTGGGAGGCCGAGGTGGGTGGATCACAAACGAGGTCAGGAGTTCAAGACCAGCCTGGCCAAGATGGTGAACCCCGTCTCTACTAAAAATACAAAAACTAGCCGGGCATGGTAGCACGTGCCTGTAATCCCAGCTACTCAGGAGGCTGAGGCAGAGAACTGCTTAAACCCAGGAGGCAGAGGTGGCAGTGAGCCGAGATCACAACACTGCACTCCAGCCTGAGCTACAGAGTGAGACTCCATCTCAAAAGAAAAGAAAAAAAGAACCCCTGTCCCTAACACTCCAGTGGAGGGAGCTTACATTCTCATATCAAATGGATACACAGATGAATACACAGATGGATGGATGGATGGATGGATGGATGGATGGATGGATGGATGGATAAATGACTGGATAGACAGATGGAGACGATCAGGTACGCAGGTCGTTATGGAGTAGATGAGGTTGAACCGATTCTTTTTTTTTTTTTTTTCTTTTTTGAGACAGGGTCTTGCTTTGTCACCCAGGCTGGAGTGCCATGGCACAATCTCGGCTCACTACAGGTCCTCCTCCTGGGCTCAAGTGATCCTCCCACCTCAGTCCCCCAAGTAGCTGGGACTACAGGCATGCACCAGCACACCCAGCTAATTTTTTGTATTTTTTGTAGAGATGGGGTTTCATCATGTTGCCCAGGCTGGTCTTGAGCTTCTAAGCTCAAGCAATCCACTCACCTTGGCTTCCCAAAGTGCTGGGATTATAGGTGTGAGCCACTGCACACTGGGCCTGAATGTAATGTGTTGTGTTGTGTTATTGTATTGTATTGTATTGTATTGTATTGTATTGTATTGTATTGTATTGTATTGTATTGTATTGTATTGTATTTTGAGACAGAGTCTCACCCTGTTGCCCAGGCTGGAGTGCAATGGCCCAATCTCAAGTCACTATAGCCTCCACCCCCCAGGTTCAAGCGATTCTCCTGCCTCAGCCTACCGAGTAGCTGAGATTACAGGCTCACGCCACCACATCCAGCTAATTTTTTGTATCTTTAGTAGAGATGAGGTTTCAACATATTGGCCAGGCTGGTCTCGAACTCCTGACCTTGTGATCCGCCCATCTCAGCCTCCCAAAGTACTAGGATTACAGGCGTGAGACACCACGCCTGGCCGAATTGATTCTTAAAAATGATAAAACAAGGTTATCAGTCAAGGAAAGGAGGGGCCGGGCATGGTGGCTCACATCTGTAATCCAGGCAATTTGCGAGGCCAATGCAAGAGAATCATTTGAGGCCAGGTGTTTCAGACAAGACTGAGAAACATAGAGAGATCCCATCTCTAAAAGATTTTTTTTTAAATTAGCCGAGCGCAGTGGCGCACACCTGTAGTCCCAGCTACCTGGTAGCTGAGGTGGGAGGATTGCTTGAGCCCAGAAGGGAAGCTGTAGTGAGCTACGATTGCATCACTGTATTCCAGCCTGGGTGACAGAGCAAGACCCTGTCTCAAAAAAATAAAAAATAAAAAAAAAAAGAAGGAAAGAGGAAGAAAAAGCCAGCAAGGCTTTCTGGGGAGAGGAGCAACACCGGGAAGATCAGGCAGGGTTCTCAAGCTGAGTTCTCTGGGGATCTGCAGGTGGTTCCCTCTGGCTAAATTTCAGGTCAGACAAGAGATGATGGCAGGAGGAAGGCAAGAGACCACAGAGCAGGTCTCTATTGACCTGCCCTGCAGGTCACAGAGAACAAAAGGAAGATTTTAAAGAAGGGTGATAACAAAGATGGTACGATTAATCACAAATATGATTAAAGGTTTATATGTTGGAAAGATTCCTCTCTCAAAGTAAACTGAGAACTCCCAAAGTTTTAAAATGACATTTTAGAGAGTTCATATAGCAAGCAAGAGGCCATATAGTCTGGAGGGAAAAGCTTGGGCTCAGAAGTCAGATTAAAACCCCAGCTTTGGCACACTTGTATGACCTTGAGTGAGTCACTTTACTGCTCTGAGCCTCATATTTTCATCAATAAAACAAGTGTATTACACCCACCTGACAGAGCTGTTGTGAGAATCAGAGATATTATATGATATACAAAAGGTATGACATCTAGTAAGTTCCCCACATTATCATTTTTAGCCATCATAGGTTAAAGGAATCCCCAGACCTCTGAGGCTGCCATGATGGAGACTAACCCCAGCCTCTCGAGAGCCATCTCTTGGTCCTCCTGACAGGGATCACACACTGAGTTGCAGACTGAGCCAGTCCAAAACAGCAAGTCCTGGGTTCTTTTACAAATAACCTTAATGGGGTCCTTTTACATGGAGGGTTTGTGACCCAGAAATTTCCTTCAAGACAGGAAATTTAGAAATCAATCATGTTCTGATTAGTCTAGAAAGTTACATTTCCTTCCCTCCCTCCTTCCTCCCTCCCTCCCTCTTTCTTTCTTTCCTGATTTATTTAGTAGAGATAGAGTCTCTATGTTGTCCAGGCTGGACTCAAACTCCTAAGCTCAAGCCTCAAGCAATCCTCCTGCCTTGGCCTCCCACAATGCTGGTGTGAGCCACAGTACCCAGCCCACATTGCTTTATGATATCAATAGCCTAACATTGTCCCAAACTTATATCTCTTTCTAAAAGGCTTAAAGAAATGGCAGCCATTATTTTTAAATAAAATCATTCCATAAAGACTAATTCCTAATATTTATTTTCAAGTAAGCACACTAAGATGACTGGCCTCCACCAACATGCCACCCATCTAGACATGTTTTGAATCATTATGCAACAAACTCGATTCACAAGCTCAGGTCTTCTGGTGTTCTCAAACCAAAGATCTGAAAACTACAGATGAATCCTAATTGGTTTCCAAACAAAAGGGAAGGAAAGTCTTGTTTCCCCAAACAGGATTAGCATTCCACACTATCAAGAAACCCAGTTTATCTTATTGTCTCATAAACTTGGATTTGTCATCACTCTGGCCTGACGGGGAAGAGGCAGCTTACAGAATCTGCATAGGATTTTTAGGTACAGTGAACTGGTGTGTTGTGGTGTTGCCCCCTCCTCACCCTCACCCTCGCAACATTCCTTCCCGTCTTCCTCCCCTCCCCCACCTACATACCTCTTTGGAGCACCAGGCACATTTTGGGTGGATTAGCAGACATTCTTCACATGAAGTGGCACTTCCACTAGTGCATATGTTGAGACCTTTAAAGCAAGATAAAGATGATGCACTAATTAGTTCCTGGCTATAAATTTCATGGATCAGGCCTTTGAATAAGTTGGGAGAATTACTTCCTTCTTTAACAGGAGGCCTCTCTGAGTCTAAAGGGTGCAGGTCCCATTGTTAATTGCAGGTTAAGACTCATTTGCTGAGGCTGAACATTGAGTTTCTGAAGCATTCACCAAACATGCATGCTTGTGTTAGCAACTTCCATTTCTTCTGCTAGACCCACTTGGATTCTCATTTTCCCCATAACTCGGCAAATCCTCTCTTTCTGAGAGAGAACAAGAAAGGCCCCTTTACACTTAGTCTGTCCAAAATGACAAAAATAGTACAAAAAAAAAAAAAAGGAAAGAAGAAACAATACATTGGTTTTATTCAGGAATTTTTTTAAAAAAAGAAAATTATAAATCAAATACTCTCACATCAAAATTTACAATGTACTGAAAGAAACCATGTATCCCAGGAACACAATGTTGAATTAAGATAGAGGAAATCCATTGATTCAACATATCTATTAATAGGTCAAATTAAAAAAAAAAAAAAAAAAGCAAACCCAAGGCTGGGCATGGTGACTCACGCCTATGATAATCCCAACATTTTGGAGGTGAAGGCGGGAGGACTGCTTGAGCCTAGGAGGCTGAAACCAGTCTAGGCAATGTAGAGTCCCTGTCTCTAAGAAAAACAAAATTTCACCAGGTGTAATAGTACACACTTTGAGCCATGATCGTACCACTGCACTCCAGCCTGGGCAACAGAAGGAGACCCAGTCTCAAAAGCCAAAAAAAAAAAAAAAAAAAAAGAAAAGAAAAGAAAGAAAGAAAGAAAGAAAAAGAAAGAAAGAGAGAAAGAAAAAGAAACTGAAGAAGACCCCCAAAATGGAAAGATATCCTGTGCTCATGGTTTGGAAGAATTAATATTGTTAAAATGTCCATGCTATCCAGTCTAAAAATTTAATTCACTTTTTATCAAAATCCCAATGTCATTTTTCACAGAAATAGAAAAAAAAATCCTAAAATTTTTATCAAACCACAAAAGTTTGTATGAAACCTAAATAGTCAAAACAACCTTAAACAAGAAGAACAAAGGTGGAGGCATTGTATTACCTGATTTCAAATATACTACAAAGCAACTGTAATTAAAACAGCATGGTACTGGCATAAAAACAGACACATAGGCCGGGCGCAGTGGCTCAGGCCTGTAATCCCAGCACTTTGGGAGGCCGAGACGGGCGGATCACGAGGTCAGGAGATCAAGACCATCCTGGTTAACACGGTGAAACCCCATCTCTACTAAAAAATACAAAAATCTAGCCGGGCGAGGTGGCGGGCACCTGTAGTCCCAGCTACTCAGGAGGCTGAGGCAGGAGAATGGCGTGAACCCGGGAGGCGGAGCTTGCAGTGAGCTGAGATTCAGCCACTGCACTCTAGCCTGGGCGACAGAGCGAGACTCCGTCTCAAAAACAACAACAACAAAAAATACAGACATATAGACCAATGGAACAGAATAAAGTGCCCAGAATAAATCCAGGCATTTACAATGAACTGATCTTCAACAAAGTTGTCAAGAACACACAATGGGAAAAGGCTAGTCTCTTCAATAAATGGTTTTGGGACAACAAGATATCCATATACAGAAGAATGAAACTGAACCCTTATCTCACACTATATTTAAAAAATCAACTCAATATGGTTTAAAACCTTAAATGTAACACCTGAAATGTAAAAGAAAACATATGAAAAAAGTTCTCTGACATCACACTAGGCAATGACTTTTGGAATATTATCCCAGAGGCACAGGCAACAAAAATGAAACTAGGCAAATGGAATCTATCAAACTAAAAAGCTTCTGCACAACAAAGGAAACAATCAACAGAGTAGGGAAACAACCTACCATATGCGACAGAATATTTGCAAACCATACATCTGATAAGTGGTTAACACCCAAATGTATAAAGAATTCAAACAACTCAATATTAAGAAAACAAATAACCCAATTAGAAAAATAAGCAATGGGCCAGGCACCGTGGCTCACTCCTGTAAGTCCAGGCACTGTGGCTCACACCGCGGCTCACTTTAGGAGGCTGAGGTGGGCGGATCACCTGAGGTCAGGGATTCTAGAACAGCCTGGACAACATGGTGAAACCCTGTCTCTACTACAAATACAAAAATTAGCTGGGTGTGGTGGTGCACCCCTCTAATCCCAGCTACTCGAGAGGCTGAGGCACGAGAATCACTTGAACCCACGAGGCGGAGGCTGCAGTGAGCCGAGATAGTGCCACTGCACTCCACCCTGGGCGACAGAGCAAGACTCTGTCTCAAAAAAAGAAAAAAAAAGAAAAAAACAAAGATAGCCAGTGCTAGCAAGAATGTTGATAAAAGGGAAGCAGGGGAACTCTGTACACTGTTGGTGGGAATGTAAATTAGTACAGCCATTATGGAAAACGACATGGAGGTTCCTTAAACCAGAACTACTACATGTTCCAGCAATTCCACTGCTGAGTATATAACCAAAGAAAAGAAATCAGTATGTCGAAGACATACCTGCACTCTCATATTCCTTGCAGCACTATTCATAACAGCCAAGATATGGAGTCAACAGACAGATGAATAAAGAAAATGTGATATTTTTAAAAAGTGGTATATACATACAATGAAATCTATTCAGCCTTAAAAAATTGAGAAAATCCTGTCACTTGTGACAACATGGATGAACCTGGAGGATACTATTAAGCCAGGCACAGAAAGACATACTGCATTATGTCACTTATACGTGGAATGGAAAAAAAATAACTCAGAAAAACAGAGAGTAAAATGGTGGTTGCCATGGCTGGTGGGGTGGAGGTGGAATGGAAAAAGAGGAGATGGTTAAAGGGTACAAAGTTTCATTTAGAGAAAATGAATAAGTTCTGGCGATCTATTGTGCAGAATGGTGACTACAGTTAATAACAATGTATTGTGTACTTGAGAACTGCTAAGACAGTAGATCTTAAATACTCTCACCACATACACACACAAAGATAACTATGGGAGGTGATGAATATGTGAATTAGCTGGATTGTAGTAATCACTACAAATGTATACATATAATAAAACATCAAATCACATACTGTAAATATATACAATTTTTATTTGTCAACTATACCTCCATAAAGCTGGAAAAAGAAAAGAAACATTTAAAAAGTAAAAGAGAAGAAATGCCAAAATAGGGGTTAAAAAAAAAACCAATATCTTGCAACTGGAACATTTCCCTAATTTGCTAATTTTAACTCCCTGCTTCTCCTTTGTCACCAGCAGTAAAAACTCACAGAAATCTCAAATGGCAAAATTGCTGACTGGGAGAGGGGTGGGTGCAGGAGGTGGTGGTAGTGGGGAAGGAAGCTTTATCGTATCACCCCAGGGACTTCAGAAGGAAGAAATACCAATCGGCATAAGGATGGTAGCTGGGACAAGACAGGAGGGAGAAACAGGCAGAACCTGAGAGGCTAGGAAGAAAGGAACAGAGGCTTTGAGAGCCCACAGCAGGTGAGAACAAAGGTTTCCACCAGCCCTAACCCTGAACCCTAGGCTTCCTCATCCTTATCTACCTCACCCAGGGAGGCCTGCAGCAGGAGGCTCTGGTGCTGCTGGGACCCACCTACCATGCCTGACCTCACTTCAGCAGGAAAAGCCATCCCAGACCCAAATGAGGACCAAGAAGGTCTGAGAACACAACCTACTGGGAAGCTGGACCTGCTACTGACAAACTCCTTCTAATTTTAAATGAATTCACTCACTCAGTGAGTTTTCTTTTCTTTTTTAGATTTCTTGTTTGTTTTTTGCTTGTCTGTTTGAGACAGGGTCTGGCTCTGTTGCCCAGGCTGGAGTGTAGTAGTGTGATCATAACTCACTGTAGCCTCAAACTCCTGGCCTCAGGTGATCCTCCCACCTCAGCCACCCAAGTAGCTGGGGCTACAGATACACACCACCACACCTGGCTGGTCTCAAACTCCTGGGCTCAAGTGATCCTCCTGCCTGGGCCTCCCAAAGTGCTAAGATTACAGGCATGAGCTACCACACCTGGCTCACTTAGTGATTTTCAAATAGACACTTAAGCCTTTAAAAACAAAAGTGTGTGCAGGAAAAGAGTTGCAAAATGCTAGTCCCATTTTTTGGTCAAATCCCCGTACCTGTCAGCAACTACTATCTGCAGGGGAAAAGAAACAAATCTAGAACAAAAGTAACTTTGCTTCTCCTCTCCTCAACCTTATCAAATATAAACTCAGGCTCTTGAGGCATATCCTTTTCTCTGATATATAAAATCATTTCCATAAAATCATGAAATTATAGTACCTTGGGGCTAGGATTGTTTTAAGATGAGCTAGTCAAGTTGCCTCTTTTTACAGATGAAAATGTAAGAAAACAAGCGTATGTGACTTGAAACAAGGAGCCCTATCTACAAAAAAGAGGTCAGATGGGGTCCTTGTCAGCAAGTGCCCACATGAGATGCCTGCCTGGGGGTCCCTCTGCCATCTTGGACGTAGGGCTGGTGTGACCTGCTGAGCTCTAGGGTCCTCTGGAGATCCGTAACAGCCCCTTCATCAGAAAGGAATTTGAGGGTCAAAGGCTTCACTTAGGACTCTGATCAAAGCCGCATACTTTTTTTTTTTCTTTTTTTTTTTTTTTTAAGATAGAGTCTTGCTTTGTTGCCCAAGCTGCACGGGCATGATCTTGGCTCACTGCAACCTCTGCCTCCCGAGTAGCTGAGATTACAGGCATATGCCACCACACCTGGCTAATTTTTGTATTTTTAGTAGAGATAGGATTTCAGCATGTTGGCCAGGCTGGTCTTCTGACTTCGACCCCTGACTTCAAGTGATCCACCCACTTCAGCCTCCCAAAGTGCTGGGATTACATACGTGAGCCTGAGCCTCCGCACCCAGCTTCAAAGCCACATACATTTACAAACAACACTTTATAATTACCAGAGCCTCATCACTGAGCTCTGGGAACTTGGGCTGGAGGTCCAGGGCTCAGTACAATAAGAGCTCCTCAATTCTGACCCACATCAGACTGAGCTCTGGTCTTCTGGTCCAGCAGCCTAAAAGCCCTTACTGAATATTGGACACAATACCAAAGAAACTCAAAGGATGTGATAGTCACCTGGTATGAAAACATCATGAACAACTGTAAAACAATTTATCATATGGCAATACTAACTGTTTCTGTTATTATTATTCACATAGAAAAGTAAAGTCGTTTGTACTCAAAATGATTGCCCTAAAATTCGGTTGATGTTGGGACAAATTCAAATTCAAGAAACTCTGCACTTGACACACCCTAAATGCTGAGCACTGGACTGGGGGGATGCTAGAGATGCACAGGTGAATGACCTACCAGCCCTTGATGTCCAGGAACTCACAGTGTGCCGGGTGCCAGGTACCAGACAGGTACTCCAGGATCCTAAACCACAGGCTGTGTGCTGATATGTGGAGTGTCAGACTCACTCCCTTTGGCATCTCTCCTCTCTCCACCTATTAATATTTCAGAGAGTTTGGACTTTGCTGGATGAGTCACTTGGCACCAATAAGCACTTTGAAAAGGAAGGAAGCAATGAATAAAAAACTAAACACTCAGAGTTCACAAATGTCAGTGTTAGGTCTAGGTCATGGAAACAGGAACTAGCAGCCCAGACGGGGATAGCCACATCTCATCTTCGTCGCTGTTTGCATAGTGACTATTCCCAGCTCAGTGGCAACTCCCTGTATCTCTTTTGCTTCACATCTCTGAAGCCCAGTGTTTATTGCAAACTGTAATCTAAAAATATGTTCTTCCAAAACCCACTGACTCACCCCTGTGTTTCATCAATCATCCAAGGAGCCACCACATCCGGTTGATCATTCCTTTCAAGATGCAAGAAATGTTTATCCTAAGCCAACCCTTCCTGTCTGCAACCTCTAGCCCCAACAGTCCAAGCCAGGCCCTCTGGTCTAAATTCCTGCCATAGCCTCCCGACTGGCCTCCTTCCATTCAGCCTCTCTCCACTTCTATACACCCCATGGGTCCAAGGTCAGACAACTACTACTAAAACATACATCTGCAGTTGGAATTTCCTGATCCAAAATATTCCGTGGGATAACAGAAGCGAATACAGAAGCTGAAATGGCCTTTCTGCCTTGAAGTTGGCAATGCCCTGGACCCTGAACCAGGCCCTCACATTTGTCACACAATGAACCAGGCCCTCACATTTGTCACACAATGGACAAAACAGTCCCAGTATAGACTCTAGTAACTAAATAGCCATATGTCTAAATGTTACCATGAAATGCAAATATGCCCTAGGAAGGTTCTATCCCAGCAGTTCTCATTCTACACTGCCTTTATGAACATCAGACATCTGCACAACACTCAACAATACCAGCCTTACAGATCTGACTTCTATTTTTAAAGCACCAATTCATATAATGGAGTGCTATACAGCTATAAAGAAAGAATGAGCATGCTCTCTGTATTGACAGGAAGCTTACGCCAATACATTGTTAAGTTAAAAATAAAAAGCAAGATACACACTGTGTTTTGTGCTGCCTCTGAATAAAAATGAAAGAGGGATATTTGTAACACACGCATAGAAACCCTCAGGATACATAAGAAAGCTTAGTAGCTTTATAATAGGAATTATGTAGGCATAATCTGTTTAGGAAAGGGGGTCACAGAAATATCCCGCACTGATGGGCAACAAGAAAGACAGGCTTCTCACTTAATGAGTTATACTTCTAAAAATTATGGGACTATATTACCTACCAAAAGGTTTTTTTTTTTTTAAGGCAATTGATTACCTCTATGTTCTTCTTCCAAAACCACCTAACTCTGTCTAATCATGGGAAAAACATCAGCCAAATCCCAAGAAGGGGATGATCTACAAAATATCTGACCAGTACTTCTTAAAACTGTCAAGGTCATAAAAAACAAGGAAAAGACTGAGAAACTGTTACAGCCATAGGAACCCAAGGTGACATGACAACTCAATGTACTGTGGTATCTTGGATGGGATCCTAGAACAGAAAAAGGACTTAGGTAAACACTAAAGAAATCTAAACTGATGGACTTTAGTTAATAATAACATATCAATATGATTCATTAATTATAATAAAGGTACCATACTAATGTAAGATGTTAATAATAGGCAAAACTGGGTGTGAGGTAGATGGGAACTCTTATCACTATCTTCTCAATTTTTCTGGATTTCTCAATTCTTAGAAGGCTTTTTTAAGGGCTGGGCACACTGGCTTACTTCTGTAATCCCAACACTTTGCAAGGCCCAGGTGGGAGGAGCAATTGCGCCCAGGAGTTCAAGCTGCAGTGGGCCATGATCACGTCAACGCACTCCAGCCTGGGTGACAGAGCGAGATTCTGTCTTTTAAAAAATAAATTAATGAATGAATAAAAGAGACACCTGGCACAGTGGCTCATGCCTGTAATCCCAACACTTTGGGAGGCTGAGGCAAGCAGATCACCTGAGGTCAGGAGTTCAAGACTAGCCTGGCCTACATAGTGAAACCCCATCTTTACTAAAAATACAAAAAATTAGCCAGGCATGGTGGCACATGCCTGTAATCCCAGCTACTTGGAAGGCTGAGGCAGGAGGATCGCTTGAACGTTGGAGGCCGAGGTTGCAGTGAGCTGAGATCACACCACTGTACTCTAGCCTGGGAGACAGAGAGAGACTCTGTCTCAATTTAAAAAAAAAAAAACCTTTACATATGTACTTTTTCTTTTCTTTTTCATTTTATTTTGAGATGGGGTCTCACTCTGTTGCCTAGGCTGGAGTACAGTGGTGTGATCTTGATTCACTGCAACCTCTGCCTCCCAGCTACTCGGGAGGCTGATGTAGGAGAATCGCTTGAACCTGGGAGGCAGAGGTTGCGGTGACCGGAGATTACACCACTGCGCTCCAGCCTCGGCAACAGAGTGAGACTCCATTTAAAAAAAAAAAAAAAAAAAATCCTGACACATTCCAACAGAATCTCTTTCTCCCAGGATGTTTCTTCCTAGCAAGCCACATGCATAGTCCCTGACTTCAAAGCTAGCTGTAGAAGGCAACAGGGAGTTGAGGACAGGATACATTGCCCTCTTCACCCCCCAATTACCAAGACTCAGGTTCATCCATTCTTCAATCAACAAATATGTGCCTGGTGCTGTTCCAGGCATTGAGGATACAGAGGTGAATAAACCCAAAAAGACTCCCTTATTCACAGAGCTCACATCCTGGCTGGGGGAGAATTCTACTTAGGGGAAATAGTGAACAAGATATGTAGTTACATTAGATGGTGATGAGTGCTAAGGACAAAAATTAAAGAAGGAAAGCAGATAAAAAGAACGCGGGATATAGGGAGGAGGTTGCAGCTTTAGCTGGGAGCAGCCAGGGAAACCTTGGCTGAGCAAGAGACGATAAGAAAAGGGTTGCAGGGTGGAGGAAGCCAGTCATACAGATATCTTCTTGCAGGAGAGTATTACAGGCAGGAAGAAGGGCTGCCATGGGGGCATGACTGGCACGCTGGAGGGACAGTGGGAGGCCCATGCTGCTAGAGCAAAGGACTTGAAGGGAAAGTGGTGAAGGAAAGTCAGGGAAGTCAGTGGAGAGTTCGTGGAACCTGGCAGGACTCTGGGAAATCATTTGAAGGTTTTAAGCAGAGAGACATGATCTGACTTGAGTTGGATCTCAGGATCACGCTGAGTAAGAGTTGAGAATAACTAAAGGGAACAAGTTGCAGAAGTAGGTCTCAGCTCTTCAAGAGACAACCAGCTCTGAAAATGTCTGGCTGGAGTTGGGGAGGGAATCCTATAAAGAGAGCGCAGGGTACCCTGCAGTACCTTCAAAGCATCAGCCTTAGGGGATGAGTCAAGCCTGTCTTGAAGCAAACTTTTCACCATGAGGCCCGGGAAGCAAACCCTGCATTCAACGGAAGCAAGAAGCTTCAGAAACAAATGGGCGCCTCTAAATAAAGCATTCCTTTACATTTATAGAGGCCATTAATCCCATTCGAACCGGAAAGAAGGAAAACAAACCACGGCAGTCAGTTCTCCAAGGCCCTCAGCTCCAGCCAACTGGAAATACCTGTGAAAAGAGACCCTATCCCATTAACCCAGCTGCACACTGCCATGTGAAAGGGGCCCTATTATTTAAGTAGTGTGTAATTGTCCCACATTACTGATATCGTTAAAGCATCTCAGAATATTTCCGTGGCCAGGCTGAAGAAGAAAAAGTAGTTACCAGGGCACACAGGCACAAAAGGCCTTTTGCCAAACTACTTAGACATTTTAATTCCCCATTGCCTCAGTAGCTAAATAAGCATGAAGAACAAGCAGGCGGGGAATACTAATTAGAGCTAATTAGACCCTGCCCTCTTCTGCCTCAATCCCCTTTATAAAAAGCTCCCCCAACTCAAGGATGATGGAGTTAAAATGTAAATCCATAGGATAAACAGCAGTCTACAGACCAAACCCACTGTTTGTATTTCATTGTCCTGTCAGCTCTAAACCTGTGTCTGGTTACCTACAGAGAGCTGCAGACCCAGCCAAATTCCAACAACCCCATCACAGACCACAGGAAATGTGGTAGGGGGTGGGGGGTAGAGGAAGGGTGCTGCCAACATGAGTCCACTAAATAAAGCAAAGGGCTGTCTTAGGATGGGCAGAGCATTCACCAGAAGAACATTTGATTGCTTTTTTAAAAAGAAATGAATGTGATAGCACACATAATTCCAGTGGTGTTGCAGGATCCTCTTTATAAGATGGTATTCCTCTCTCTCTCTTAGCAAAGGCAGCATGGAAAAGCCTCACCTCAGTGAGACCCCTGGTTTTGGGGGAAGACCATGTCCTAGGATTCTGTCTGAAGGCTCTTGGCCGTAAGATAATAAAGAGAACAGGAGATAGCCCTTGGTGGGGACGGGAGGGGGTTGTCAGTCGGCCAGGGACTTGTTGGAAATGAGCCCCTGAAACCTAAGGTTTCCGGCTGGAAATCCATACCGAGATGAAAGAGAGGTTAGAGCAGCAGAGAGAGCCATTCAACCACTGGTCCAGGAACAGCCAGGCAAGCATGGCCCTGAGGGTCATCTCTTTCTTTTCTCTAAGTAACTACGTTTTTTTCTTTCAAATAGTAATGTTCCTAGTAGCAATACAGAAACACACCCTGAATAAAGTACCTGTAGTGCTGCAAGAAAAAAAAAGAAGGGAAGGGAAGAAAAAAAAAAGAGAGAGAGAATGTTGAAGTTAATTCAGCAACACTGAGAAACTAGGAGAAATCACACAGATGTGAGTCAACCTCTGCTAATCCTGAGAAGCTTCAGAGCCCTAAGAGGTAGGCAGCAAGTTCTGGAGGCCAGTGCCATGGCTTGCTCCACCACTACCAGCACCATCACCAAAACCTGTAGTCAAAGAGATGGGCAGAGGCTGGGTGTGGTGGCTCACGCCTGTAATCCTAGCATTTTGGGAGGCCGAGGTGGGCGGATCACCTGAGGTTGGGAGTTGGAGACCAGCCTGAACAACATGGTGAAACCCCGTCTTTACTAAAAATACAAAATCAGCCAGGTGTGGTGGTGCATGCCTGTAATCCCAGCTACTCAGGAAGCTTGGGCAGGACAATCGCTTGAACCTGAGAGGCGAGGTTGTGGTGAGCTGAAATCATGCCACTGCACACCAGCCTGGGCAACAAGAGCAAGACTCTGTCTCAAAAAAAAAAAAAAAAAAAAAAAGATGGGCAATGGGAAAACAGGACCCCAAAAGAGTTGCAAATGAACCACCGTGCTCAGTGCTTTTCTCTTCCCTAAGCTGAGTCAGGTAGGACAGAGGGCACTGGACCAAAAGCCATGGTCCCTGGTCCGCCACTCCTGACCCAAGTAGAGGAGAAGGGCAAGTCACTTCCTTCCTGAGCCCATATGAGAAAATGGACATCACCATGAAGATGTACGTGAACTTTGAAAAACAGAAAGCACGATGCAAGTGGAAAATAATGTATTTTTAGAAATTATTTGCAGCCAGGGACGGTGGCTCAAGCCTGTAATTCAAGCACTTTGGGAGACCGATGCGGTTAGATCACCTGAAGTCAGAAGTTCAAGACCAGCCCAGCCAACATGGTGAAACCCCGTCTCTACTAAAATTACAAAAATTAGCCTGGCACGGTGGCGGCACCTGTAATCCTTGCTACTTGGGAGGCTAAGCCAGGAGAATCGCTTGAACCTGGGAGGTGCAGGTTGCAGTGAGCCGAGATGGCACCACTGCACTCCAGCCTGGGCTACAAGACTGAAACTCTGACTCAAAAAAAAAAAAAAAAATTATTTGCAACTGGAAATTATTATTATAATTCTGTTTGTCAGAATTACAGAATGTCAAGCTGGAGAGGAACTTAGAAGCCATCTCCTTTGGCAGTTTCCAAACTTTTGGATTTCAAAGAAAACTAAGATTTAAAAACAAAACAAAAGAAACAAACAGAAAATGAGAAGGGGAGCTTAACATAGGGTTGCCAGATTTTCTTATTTTGCCAAAATTAAAAACTACTAACATTATTAAAAGTATTAAAAGAAAATGTTCCCACCAAAAAAGAAAAAGTGCCTAATTTCAAACTAAAGGAAAGTCCTTGTGGGGCAGGGGAGCGTTCACAACAATACATTCCTGTGTGATGTGGGCTACAGCTTCCTTCTGCTCGCTTTCTCGAGGGACCCATGAAACTATCCGTGATGGGCACTGGCGGCCGGATGGGTGTCTGGAATCCACTCATCTACTCTCCGAGCTCTGGAGTGATTATTTTCCCATTTAAAACAAAAAACAAAAACCTTGCTACAGTATTAAGTTTGAATTAGGGTCTAAACGAAGTTGTTGTTTGCTCAGACCCCTCCTCCGCTCTTAAACCTAAACATCCACTGCCTTCATGTAAATGAGACACCGAGGGGGGGGGGGGGGAACAGTCCTCCCCTTGGGCAGCCAGGCAACCACTTGGCTCACAAGAGCAATCAAGTATCTCCGGCTCCAAAGTGAATAGAGCACTATTAGTTCCTAAAGGAAGGGAGAAAGTCCGCATCCCAAACAAGTGCATCCTTCCTCGAGGGCCTCCGAACTGCCACGTCCAGTCATCTCCCAACCCTGAAAACTTAAGAGCAGGTAACCGAGGGATCCTCGCACCGCCGCCAGCCCATGGCAGCGTCGGGCTAAGGCAATCTCCGCAGCCCCTGTCCTCTACTCCAGAATCCGTCACAGTTAGGGGAGTGTGAGGCTCCGAGCGTGTGCAAATGGCGGGATAAAGTCGGGCAGAAGGAATCTAACAGGGAAGTCCCAGGTGGGGCTGTGGTTTGGGACGCGGGTGCCCCCTCGGGTTTGCGGTGGCCTAGGCGAGGCGGAAGCAGGCGGGGTGGGGTGGGGAAGTGGGTCTGCATCTTCAAATGAAGGCGGCTAGCCTAGGCGCAGAGAACTCCAGGATTCGCGGTGGGCCCTGTGCACCCGCAGTCCCAGGAGGCGAGCCCTCAGGAGTGGAGGTGGCCCTGGGCTTTGGCTGGGGTTTCGAGACTCCCTTGCTTCCCCGGGAACAGGACACCGGCGGCATCCCCCCCAGCAGCCCGCCCGCTCCCGGCCGGCCACAAGGACCGCTTTGTGCCCGCCAACGGAGAGCCCGGGCCCCAAGGCAGGGCCGGCGATGGTCCTCCCCGTGCCCTAGGCACGGGGCTGGCGGGCTAGGTCAGCAGGCCGGCCAGGCTGTTTACACAGGAAGGGAAGCTCCTCCTCAGCCCGGGAGGGGAGAGGAGATTCACGACGGCCCCGCGGGGCTGTCCCCTGGCGACTGGTCCATCCACCAGGGAGTGCCCTGAAGGCGCCCTCTGCCCTCAGGCACTGCCTGCGCTCCCCGCCCCTCTGAGACGCCTGCCCGCGGCTGTGTGCGCGACAAAGTTTCTCTGGGCGCCGTGGGCGGCGCGGCTTACCTGCAAGCCCGGGCAGGAGCGCGCAGAGCCCCAGGAGGCAAGCGTACAGCGGCGCCGGGGCCCGCGGCATGGTGGGGCGCCTCCCTCAGCGGCGGCGCGGTCGCTGCACTCCGCTGGGGCCGGCGGCCGGGACCCGGGCGGGGGCCGGAGCGCGGGGGCCGAGGGCCGGGGGCCGCCGCCACATGCCCCGTGCGCAGCTACGGCTCACAGCGCCCGCGCTGGCCCGCGCCCCGCCGCCACCATCTGTCCGGCAGCGCTCACGGCCGAGTCCCGGAACGGCGGCTGCCCTGGCTGGCGGGCCGGGACGCCTAGGGTGTCGCCGCTCGGGACGGCCCCGGCGGGCGGCTCCGGGCAGGGCAGGGGCTGGCTCCGCTCGGGGGCCGCGACTTGGGCTCCGAGACGCGCCCCGCGCCGAGGCTCCCCCGCGCGCCGGCACACTCTGCCCCTCGCCTCCGCCCCTTCCCTTCCTCCCTCCGTCCCGCCAGGCTCCACTTTCCTCCTCTCCTTTCTCCTCCCCTTCTCTCCCCTGCCAGGCCCCCTCCCGGCCGCCACACGGTCAGCTTACTGCGAGGCGGGGCGGGGCGGGGCGAGCTCCGGGCCGGGTCGGCTCCGCCCTGTGCGGGGACCGGCCCGGGACGCGGAGGCCCTATGGGCCCAGGTGGAAGTCGCTTGCGACTCACTTGGGGCATGGGGGGCTCGAAACCACTGAGTAGAGCCCGCTCCCGTAGCTTCGCCGCCCGTCGCCACGGGAAAGCGGCGGGGCACGCAGCATTAGGCGAGCTGAGATTACCTGGGCCAAAGGCGGTTGCTAGACTCTGAAAGGGAGAGCAGGTACGGGGGTCATGTCGTGCCGGGCCCACCTCATCCTCCCAAAGCCGCACCTCCGGCGGCCTGAGGTGGGACGTAGACGCCCGCGCGTGGAACCGCAAAGCGACTTCTGGATAGGCAAGGGAGGGCACGGTGGGGCGTGGAGGCACAGGTAAAACCTACGTTACTTTTTCTTTTTCTTTCTTTCTCTCTCTTTCTTTCTTTCTTTTCTTTCTTTCCTTTCTTTCTTTTCTTTTCTTTTCTTTTCTTTTTTCTTTTCTTTTCTTTTCTTTTCTTTCTCAGCGTCTCGCTCTCACTCAGGCTGGAGTGCAGTGGCCCAATCTCCGCTCACTGCAGCCTGGACCTCCTGGGCTCAAGGGTTCCTCCACCTTAGCCTCCTGAGTAGCTGGGACTACAGGTGCGCGCCACCACACCCGGACAATTTTTACATGTTTTGTGGAAATGAGGGTCTCGCTGTGTTGCTCAGGTAGGTCTCGAACTCCTGGGCTCAAGCAATCCTCCTGTGTCTGCCTCCTAAAGTGCTGAGATTACAGGCGCGAAGCACCGCGCCCGGCCAGCTTTTCACTTTTTAACATTTGCACCTTTCAAGGATTTGAGACTGGCCAATATGCCGCTATATTTCGTTGTCCTTACTGACAATCTGTCAGTTTCCATGATCAAACTGATAGACTCAAAAACATATGCTCAGGCTTTCATCTTGCAGTTTACATATGAGCTGGATCTGAACTGGCCAATAAGGAGTGGGGTGGGGTCTTCCTCAGATGGTGCAGCAAAGGATACCTTGGGCTTGGATTCGCTACAAGTGCATTTAGAGTGGAGTGGTTTATAGGCAAGAGAAGAGGCAACATTCAGGTAGGAGAAGATAAAGATAGAATACCTATCAAGTACAGAGAGCACACTGCCAGCCAGGCGCTGTTCTAAGTCCTTTACCCATATTAACTCATTTCATCCTCCTGACAACCCTACTGTTATCCAGTTGAGGAAACTGAGGGACAGAGGGGTTAACTGCTGGAGGAAGTGACAGCTGGGATGCCTTGTTCAAAAGGGCAGCATGGCTTGGCTAAAACTGAAGCAGGAAGGGGTAAAGAACAAAGGGGTCTCACCTTTGCAAGTCAGGGACCTGGTGGAAGAATGGCTTGGAGGGCCCAGTGGAAAACTGTCCTAACTGCCCAGCTCAAGGAGTTTGGCTGTTAACCTTTATTTGTCGGCCTCCTCCCAAACTCTGACAAGGTGGTGCCTCAATGCCTGAGGAAGTAAACTTCTTGAAGTACAATATAGTGTGCCTGGCGGCAAAGATGCAGCAGTCCATAGCAAGCTCCTTTACAGTATTTGTGAAAAGAAAATAAATCTCAGGGCCCCCAAATCACTAAGCCAGGAGAAAAGTCAAGCTGGGAACTGGGTCAGGCAAACCTGCCTCCCATTTTATTCCTAAATAAGATAGCTAAGAAGCTACATACCTCGCTCACAATTTACCCACAGGAAATTCCTTGTGGACAAAAGACAGACAGAACTCAAAGTCATCCCTCTGAGGCTCACCTGAGACAAATGAATACCTGATTGCTCCCTCTGGCCTATTGTTTATGTAAAAATGCAGATTCACTGAGCCAGACTAAATTGTGTATTCAGTGGAAGGCTAATCAAAAGAATGCAGCCTTTTGTCTCTTATCTACTTCTAACCTGGAAGCCCCCACTTCATGTTGTCCCGCCTTACAAAACCGAACCAATGTACATCTTACACATATTCATTGATGTCTTATGTCTCCCTAAAACGTATAAAAGAAAACTGTACCCCCAGCCACCTTGGGTACATATTGTCAGGACTTCCCGTCACTGGCACATCCTTAACCTTGGCGAAATAAACTTTCTAAATTTAATGAGACTGGTCTCTGATATTTTGGGTTAACGTATTCTATAATATCCTCATGTTTGTTTTGATGTAAAATGCTTGTCCCTAAATATTTTACAGGAGGTGTCCTGGGTTTATCTCAGAGCTACCTGTCTCTCAGGTCAGTGGCCTTGGAGCTACCCTTATCCCAGTTTGAGAGGCAGTGATTATAAATAATGGGGCCAGCACGTTGGCTCAAGTCTAATTCCAGCACTTTGGGAGACCCAGACAGGTGGATAGCTTGAGGCCAAAGTTCAAGACGAGCCTAGCTAAACATGGCAAAACCCTGTCACTTTTAAAAATACAAAAATTAGCTGGGCATGGTGGCGGGTGCCTGTAATCCCAGCTACTCTGGAGGCTGAGGCCTGAGAATCGCTTGAACCCAGGAGGTAGAGGTTGCAGTGAGCCAAGATAGCACCGCTGCACTCCACTCCAGCCTGGGTGACAGAGCGAGACTCTGTCTCAGTCAATCAATCAGCCAGTCAGTGCTCTGAAAGAGCTATGAGATGTTGTGTGCCAAGTGGTGATTTTAAAAGATTTGTCTGTCAGGGGAGTATAGGATGGATTAGATGGAAGGGGAGTGGAGTCCTGGAAACTGGGTAAATATTGCATTAATAACTACAATAAAAATTAGCATTTATCTAGCATTCTTTAAGCCTAGGCTCTGTGGAGCAGCAGATCCTCTGTGTGTCACCTTCCTTCTTTCAACTCCAGTGCTTTACAAACTGTTGAAATATCAGTTTGATCTGTCTCGGACTCAGATCCAGCACAGACCTCCACTTACCTAAACCGCACTTGGAAAGTTCTGCAATCAAACCTTCCCCTGGTTCCCTTCTTACCAGCCCCCATCCTATACCACCTGGGTGGATTCCTGAGTCCCCTAACTTGCCCAGACCTGCCATAAGCTCTAAATCCTGAGTGATCCAGTCTCCAATATCTTAAAACTGGTTTGGAGATGCCTTTTCTCTGAGCTTTTGCTTTCTGGTTTATGCGCTTTTTCTTGTCCCTTCTTCTTCTTCTTTGTTTTTTTTGTTTTTTTTTTTTTTTGATTTTAATTAAGCTGGAGAGTGGAGATGACCTTCAAATGCTTTAACTTTTGTCTACTCATTAAATTCAGTATGCACTGATTGCTCACCTCAAGGCAAAACTTCCCCACAGCCACTGGAACAGTTTCCTTTGTGGGCAACTTCTGGAACATTCCATGTCTGATCACTGCTAAGCTTCTGGACCCAAAGGAGGCTGCTGGTTTTGGATCGGTTTGACTATGGGGTTTGAGCATGGATAACCCAGAGAAATTTTATGTTTCTTTTTGTTAGTTTTAAACTATGATGAGTTCAAGAATTAAATATAGACTTACCATATGACCCAACAACTCCAGTTCTGTGTATATCCTCCAAAAAATTGAAAGCAGGGACTCAAACAGATACCTGTACACCAAGGTTCATAGCAGCATTATTCACAATAGCTAAAAGGTGGAAACTACCCAAGTGTCCATCAACAGATGAACAGAAGATAGGATGTAGTAGGTACATATAGTGGACTATTATCAGCCTTTAAAAGGAATGAAGGCCTTTGCAGTGGCTCATGGGTGTAATCCTAGAACTTTGGGAGGCTGGAACGGGACAACTGCTGGAGGCCAGGAGTTCAAGACCAGCCTGAGCAACATAGGGAGGCTGAGGAGGCAGAATCATTTGAGCCCTCGAGTTGGAGGCCTGTAGCTGGAGGTTAAAGCGAGCTGTGCAACAGAGTGCATAGCTGCCTCAAAAAAAAAAAAAAGGAAATGAAATTCTGACGTTCTGACATGCAGCTGGGAGCAGTGGCTCACGCCTATAATCCCAACACTTTGGGAGACCAAGGCAGGAGGATTGCTTGAGCTCAGGGTTTGAGACCAGCCTGGGTAACATGGTGAAACCCCATCTCTATAAAAAATACAAAAATTAGCTGGGTGTGGTGGCATGCCTGTAGTCCCAGCTACTTGGGAGGCTGAGGTGGATCACCTGAGCCTGGGGAAGTTGGGGCTGCCGTAAGCCATGATTGCACCACTGCACTCCAGCTTGGGAGACAGAGTGAGACCCTGTCTCAAAAAAAGAAGGAAGGGAGGGAGAGAGGAAGTGAGGAAGGGAGGGAAAGAAATCCTATTATACGACAGCATGGGTAAATTTTGAAAACATGCTAAGTGAAATAGGCCATATAGAAAAGGACAAAATATTGTATGATTCCACTTAGATGAAGTACATAGAATGAAAAATTCAGAGACATAAAGTAGAATAGAGGTTACCAGGCCCTAGAGGGAGAGGAGAATTGAGAGTATTAATTAAATTAATGTGTAAATACTTTCATTTTGGTCTTGAACTCCTGACCCCAAGTGATCTGCCTGCCTCAGCCTCCCAAAGTGGTGGGATTACAGGAGTGAGCCAACACGCCTGGCCTTAGTTTGGGATAATGGAAAAGTTCAGGAGATAGATGGTAGTAATAATTGCAAAACATGGTGAACGTACTTAATGCCACTGAATGGTAAACTTAAAAATAGTTAAAATGGGCCAGGTGTGGTCGCTCACACCTATAATGCCAGCACTTTGGGAGGTGGAGAAGTGTGGATTGCTTGAGCCCAGGAGTTTGAGACCAGCCTGGGCAACATGGTGAAATCCCGCCTCTATAAAAAAAAAAAAAAAAAAAATTAGCATTGTGGCATGTGCCTGTAGTCCCAGCTAGCTACTCAGGAGGCTGAGGTGGGAGGATCGCTTGAGCCCCGGAGGTCGAGGCTGCAGTGAGCCATGATTGTGCCACTGCACTCCAGCCTGAGTAATAGAGGAAGTCTCTATTTAAAAAAAAAAAAAAAAAAAGTTAAAATGGTAAATTTTATGTTACGTCTATTTTAGCCATAAAAATAAACAAACAAAAAACTTAAAAATCAGATTTGTTAAGTTTTCTATTTCACAATTCAGATTTACCCACACCCAAAGTGACTTTTTATATTGGGCAATTCAATTTGTAATCCAGGTCAGAAATATTTTACTGAGGCATACCTGTAATTTAACATGCAGGGAGAAACAGAGTTCAGGGGCAGAACAACAACTACCCTACGCTATATCCCTTAGTTTAGGTAAGGCACTTAATTTACTCTGCTTTTAGTCACGGCTAGGATTTGCCATACTGCAAGAAATGAGTGACTCTGGTGACAGAGTATTACAAAATTCTTTTGTAGAGATTGATAGGCCTATGACACATGTATACAATTTTCTTTAATGTTAAGATTAACTTTTTAGGCTGAACATGGTGGTGGCTCACACTTGTAATCCCAGCACTTTGGGAGGCCAAGGCAGGAGGATCACCTGAGGTCAGGAGTTCGAGACCAGCCTGGCCAACGTGGTGAAAACCCATCTCTACTAAAAATACAAAAATTAGCTGGATGTGGTGGCGTGCTCCTGTAATCCTAGCCACTCAGGAGGCTGAGGTATGATAGTTGCTTGAATCTAGGAGGTGAAGGTTGCAGTGAGCCAAGATGGTGCCCCTGCACTCCAGCCTGGATGACAGAGAGATACTTTGTCTCAAAATAAAATTAAATTAAAATGATTAACTTTTTATTTTAAAAATACCAAATTATATTCCTTTTTGTAGGAAAATGCTCTGCCAAAGTTTTTCTTTCCCTGTCCACCATGGTCCTGGTTAGGAAAAAGTAATCCCTGTGCCACAGCCAATGCGAGACTACTGAGGGCAGACCCAAAAATGACACCTAGATGATGGATGAACATGGGAGACAAGAAGATGACAAGCCCCGGGGCACACTGGGTTCCCTGTTAGTGAAAATAGCCTATTATAGTAACTGGCATATATTAGATCTCTGTAATTTTTGTTTGATGGCTTATTTTTAGGTTCAACATGTGAATAGTGGTCATTGCCAAGTGTAAGGGGGGGGTGAAATTTCACGTTGAGAGACAGTACCAAACAAGTCTCGACAGAAATTTTCAACATAGGGATAGGTGTTTCTCTTTGGTGGTGTTGCTTTTAATGTGCAAATGTAGCTGTAAGTCATAGAAATGTATTTCTCTGAAGCTGTTAAGAAGCCCACACAAGCGCTTAATTACCAATTCTGAAAATACTTATTAATTATGACATCTTTCTGAGGGCAACTTTTCAAAGGTTAACTCTGAAAATACTTTTTAATTATATATTCCAGAGGAAATATATATTTTACAGCTTTCATGAACTATGTTAAAACAAATCCATTAATGAAATTATAGTAAAAGTTGTGATACTTTTCAATTAAGTTTGCCATGCTTGTTTTATTTTTATTTTTTCACATAGGACATTGCTTATGTAAAATTTTCTTTAAGATTATCAGTAGAGCTTAGACCTGGAGGAAACTCTCCTGGATTCTTTCTCTAAATGCCTCCTTTTCACTGGAGCAAAGCAATCACAGTGCGTTCTTCTTCTCCTGGATGTTTTCTCATATCACCTAAAGGGCACAGATTCCTTTCCAGTTATTTCAGTAAAAAGTAGAAAGAATGAATACAAATATACATAAACACACACACACTATATTTTAAACCAATCATGTTTAGAGACTTCTTGAGTAAATGCCAGTAATAAAGGAGTAGGCAGGAGATGGAGAAGAGACACAGAACAGGTACGATCTACACCAGGGGTGTCCAATCTTTTAACTTCCCTGGGCCACATTGGAAGAAGTAGTCTTGGGCCACACATAAAATACACTAACACGAATGATAGCTGATTAGCTTAAAAAAAATTCCCCCCCAAATCTTACAATGTTTTAGGAAAGTTTACGAATTTGTGTTGGGCCACATTCAAAACCATCCTGGGCTTTTTACAGGTGTGAACCATCATGCCTCTCACCTTTACCTTGTCTTAGGTATACCAGTGGCCTTTAAAACAATGCTTAGCTAGCAGTTCAGCAGCCTTTCAAAAGATGGGACAAGCTTCTGGACCCCTACCCTTCTTGGGGTGTCATGTTTGGGGCTGGAGTGGGGAATGGAGGCTGAACAGCTGCTCAAGGACCAGGTACACAAGAAGCCATGGCTCAGCCATCAGCCACCAGCCCAGGACCCAGCTTTTGCCTGTTTGCAGCAGCTGATGACCCTTTTGTAGAATATGGCCCCTCATATTCAATTGCTAGTGGAGGAAAATGAGAAATCTGGGCCCAGGATCAGAAGAATTGAGTTCCAGTCCTCATTGCCATCAACTAGCTGAGCAACCGTGCAACTGCCTGCCACCCTCCGGACTTCAGTGTGCTCATCTGGAAAGTGAAGGGCCTGGTTCCTGCCAGAGCTGGCTCTATAATTACCACTTGCAAAGCCAAATGTGTTCCGCACTTGGCAGCAGGCTCTACTTTACATAACCTGATCTACCGACTAAAAATTATTCTACAAAAAAGCACTGCTCTTACATAGAGGATGGAATGCCTGTTTGAACGTGTTCTTTATGTGGGAAGACTATGAGGGCCTGTCTTATGGGTGGACTCTCAAAATGATCACCTCTCCTCTTTAAGGGATGTCCACATTACATTAATACTTTAGCATTAAATGACAGAGAGGTAGGCAATGCAGTCGGACTGCCTGGCTCAAGTCCTGGCTGTGTCACTTCCTAGTTATATGACTGCAAACTAGTTACTTGCCTCTATTTCTCCTAATATTGAACAGGCATAAAAATAGTACCTACTTCATAATTATCGTGAGAATTAAAGGGGTTAATATGTGTGAGGCACAAGAATTGTGCCTGGCATATAGGGAGTACTTCATAATATATTAAATATTGTTATAGTTGTTGATTTTCAAACTGGTTCTCTCATCTGGAAGTAGCAAAGAATTATTGGCCCACATGTCATGATTGTGGGCTCAGGAAAAATGTTACCAGGCCTGTGGAAATTATGAGGCCTTTCATGGTTTGCCCCAGGCTTCTGTCTTTGAACAACAGCACCATATTTCACAGCCCTGAGGTTGAGAAGAACACCCCCATATGTCTTCCAGGGCTCTCCCCAACCTAATCTCCAACCTTGCTTTTTGCACTGTGGATTGCCAATTAATGGCAAACTGGAATTCTCAGAGAACCTTCAAGGAAAACCCAGGCAGATCTTGCTCACCTCACCTCCCACGGGTGGCATTTCGTTTTTTATTTAACTGAAGAATTTTTCAGTGAAAATGGATTTATCTCCTTTTAAATTTTGTACAATCACCACTAAATAAAACGTTGATTTCTCTGAACAACTGTACCAAATTTTATGCACCATTAATATGACATTAACATTACTTATGGTTATTATAAGAGCAATAAAGAGGACAATATATGATCTCTAATGATTCAGTAAAAATGATGCAAATATCTCAAGAGAAAACAGCGTAACATTCATTTTTCCCTAGCACAAGATCAAGGAATAAAGAGACCAAGGAAAAGTCCAAAAAGAAATTTAGAAATGGTGCATTAAAAGTTAATGATTTCAAGGCCAGGTGAGGTGGCTCACGCCTGTAATCCCAGCACTTTGCGAGGCCAAGGCGGTCGGATCATGTGAGGTCAGGGGTTCAAGACCAGCTTGGCCAACATGGCAAAACCCCATCTCTACTGAAAATACAGAATTAGTCGGGCATGGTGGTGCGCACCTGTAATCCCAGCTATTCGGGAGACTGAGGCAGGAGAATCGCTTGAGCCCAGGAGGCAGAGGTTGCAGTGAGTCGAGATCTTGCCACTGCACTCCAGCCTGGGTGACAGGGTGAGGCTCTGTCTCGATAAGAAAAAATAATAAAATTAAAGTTAATGATTTCAAAAAAGCCTTTTAAAAGCACCGCCCCGCCGGAAGTTGAGTTTTCTGCAAGCCATAGGAGACAGCGCCACCTACCGGCCCCGAGATTTGCCCAGCTCTAGAAAGGGGCAGGAGGACAGGGTGGGTTTGGGGGCAAAATGGCACAAAAGAGTTCAGTCTCAAGCGGTTTTGGTGTTGATGCAATCTGGATGCCTGGTCACCTTCTCTATAAAGAGACTTGGAGCTTACTGAGGCTTCTTGTCCACAATGCGACTCTTGGTTTCTAGACTCTCGGGGAAAGAATGGGAAATGATGTGATGTGACCTCGAGCTGGACCATCATTAGCCAACTCAGTGACCTGAAACGGTGCTTCTCAAACTCCACCGAACATTCGAAGCACCTGGGAGCACGGGCGCGGCGGGTGGCTCCTGGAATCCCAGCTACTCAGGAGGCTGAGGGGAAAATGGCTTGAGGCCAGGGGTTAGAGGCTGCTGTGAGCCACGATTGTGCCACTGCACTCCAGCCTGGGTGTCGGAGAGGGAGAGGGAGAGGGAGAGGTGGAGGGGGAGGGGAAGGGAGAGGGGGAGGGGGAGGGGAAGGGAGAGGGGGAGGTGGAGGGAGAGGTAGAGGTGGGGGGAGGGGGAGGGGGACGGGGAGGGGAAGGGAGAGGGGGAGGGGGAGGGGAAGGGAGAGGGGGAGGGGGAGGGGAAGGGAGAGGGGGAGGGGGAGGGGAAGGGAGAGGGGGAGGGGGAGGGGAAGGGAGAGGGGGAGGGGGAGGGGAAGGGAGAGGGGGAGGGGGAGGTAGAGGTGGGGAGAGGGAGAGGGAGAGGGAGAGGGAGAGGATCATGCAGGTAAGAGTTTAAATACTCCTGAGACTCAGGTCTGCCCTAGCCTGATGAAGTGCTCTGGAATGGGACCCAGGCATCAGTGACTTTTATACCTCCTCAGGGGATCCCAATGTGAAGCTAAGACCTGCTGCTGTCAAGGCAGCGGGCCATCCCATGCTGTTTCACCCAAAGCTGACCTCAGAGGACCTTCAGTCTAATGCGGAGAGCCAGCAGTGTGACATGTTCGTTTTCTCATCCTGTCTTAGGGCTGTGCCTAGAAGGTGTCCTCAAGGTTGGAGATGGCTCTACATAATAACTCACTCCCCACTTAAAAAATAAAAATAAAAAGAACTGGTTACAGGACCAGTTGGGACATGAAGGAGGCAATTCTACTTGAGAGTGCTGGTGGAAGAAAGGAAGAATTAGGAAAAGCTAGCCAGAGGAGATAATGGTTTAGTTGATCTAGACAGATGGAAGTATGTATTAGGTGCCATGGTCTAAATGTTTAGGTATCTTCAAGACTCGCGTATTAAATCCTAAAGCCTGATATGATGCTATTAGAAGGTGGGACCTTTGGTAAGTTATTAGGTCATGGGGGTGGAGCCCTCATGGATGGGATTAATATCCTTATAAAAGAGACCCCAGGCCGGGTTCAGCGGCTCACGCCTGTAATCCCAGCACTTTGGGATGCCGAGGCGGGCGGATCCACAAGGTCAGGAGATGGAGACCATCCTGGCTAACAGGGTGAAACCTCATCTCTACTAAAAATAAAAAATTAGCTGGGCATGATGGCGGGCACTGGTAGTCACAGCTACTCAGGATGCTGAGGCAGGAGAATTGCTTGAACCCCAGGGGCAGAGCTTGCAGTAAGCCAAGATCGTGCCACTGCACTCCACCCTGGGCAACAGAGCGAGACTCCATCTAAAACAAAACAAAACAAAACCCAGAGAGATCTCTTGCCCCTTCCAACACGTGAGGTTGCAGTGAAAAGATGAGGAACTGGGTCCTCACCAGACACCAAATTGGCTGACACCTTGATCTTGGACTTCCCAGCCTCCAGAACTGTGAGAAATAACTTATGTTGTTTGTAAGCCACTCAGTCTGTAGTAGTTCATAAGAGCAGCTCGAACAGATTAAGACATTAGGTAGTTGAAGGAAATGGGCATTCCCAAATGGGAAAGCAGCATGAGGGAAAGCATGAACAAAGGAATGGAGGCATGAAGAGATGGTATGTTGGCTGGGCACAATGGCTCATGTCTGTAATCTCAGCACTTTGGGAGGCCAAGGCAGGTGGATTGCTTGAGCTCACGAATTCAAGACTAGCCTGGTGACATGGCAAAAGCTCATCTCTACAAAAACCCAGAAATTAGCCAGGTGTGGTGGCATGTGCCTGTAGTCCCAGCTACTCAGGAGGCTGAGGTGGGAGGATGGCTTAAGCCTGGGAGGCAGTTTGCAATGAGCCAAGATGGCACCACTGCACTCCAGGCTGGGCGACAGAGCCAGATCTTGTCTCAAAAAAAAAAAAATTAATTAAAGAGGTGGTGTGTTTAGGAAACAGCAGGTGTGGCCAAAGTGTTAGTGCACCATAGGGAGGGGCATGAGGCAAAGCCAGCACAATCAGCGGCAGTAACCGGATATCTAGAAGTGCCATGCCACCAGGAGTCTTTTATTCTATGAGCTCTATTTCTCAGTGAACGATCCCTGAAAGCTTAAGCAAGGGAGTGTCACAATCAGGTATGCATCATAGAAAGTTCACTGTGACAGCCCTCCAAGATGGCAGGACGATTAGTAAGGAAACCTTTGCAATGGTACCAGCAGGCAGAAACAAATGAATTATAGGTCATGTTGCACAATAATAAAAAAGAACTTTTTGAATGCAAATGCAAAAGTCATTTTCATAAACATTATACATATGCATGTTTAGGAGATTATTTTTATTCAAACAATAGCAATGGAAGTCTTTGAAGAATGGCCCAGAAAGCCCAGAATTAGTATGGCTCAGGACCTTTGAGAATTGAAAGGAGCTGGCATGCTCTGGTTCAAAGGGGGATCAGGAAGGGGGAAAGGCCTCTTTAGAAATAAGGTTCCAATAGCCTTCTGCCAGTACTGAATCCAGAACAATATTTAAATATAAAGGGGGTAATATGCAGGTCAGAAATAGAGTCCGTGATGACAAATTACAGTGGCCAGCCAATTTTGAGTTCTGCCTGCATTAACTCCGCTGCTGTTAACTGATTGGTTTATGGCTGATTTCTTTAGTGGGGCATTAATAGCTCACAAGGGTATGTTTCTTGTATGTGATTCACCACTTAGCCATGGGAATACAAGAATAAACATAAGTGGTATCAGTGAGGATTTTTTTGACTGCAAATAACAGGAAAAAACTACTCAAATTGGCCTTGTAGCTGAGGAAAGGCCAGAGCCTTCAGGTATGGTTTGATCAAGGTGCCAGGTCCATTTCTCTCTGGGTCTGTCCGCTCTTCGCCTGTGTGTGTGTCAGCTTTGTCCCCAGCAAAACAGAAGCAGTTTAAGACCTCACACCCTCAAGCTCACTTTTCAGAAGAAGAAAGTTTCTCTTTCTCCAAACTTCCTACCAAAGTTTAGGCTTTATTCTAATTGTATCCACTTATGCCACATGTTCACTTTTAGGACAATTACTGTGGCAAGGAGGCATGGGATTTCACTGATTGGCTTGAGTCCACTAGGGCCAACCTCTGTAGCTGGGAGCAGGATCAGCCCCACCCAAAATGCTTGACCGTTTCATCATGGGGTAGGAGTGGGATGTGCACGGGAGAAGCAAATGTCTCCTGTCCAGTAGAATGTTACCTTGGGTAATCCAATAACCCCTAATAAGGACAGCAGATGTCAATCACTCCCATTTACCATGTATCATGTTTGTTATTTAAAATGAGACTAACTGCTGTGTGCATCATCAAAACCCCCAAACTTAGCCTGGGCAACATAGTGAGACCCTGTCTCTACCAAAAAAAAAAAAAAAAATTAGCTGGGCATGATAGCATACTCCTGTAGCCCCACCTACTCAGGAGGCTGATGTATGAGGATTGTTTGAACCCAGGAGTTTGAGGCTACAGTGAGTCATGTTCATACTACTGCACTACAGCTTGGGTGACAGAGCGAGACCGTGTCCCAAAAAAAAAAAAAAAAAAAAAAAGCCCCAAACACAAGAAAGGACACCATCTGACAAAGGCACTTTATTGCTTTACCATTCACAATTAACAGTCAAGAACAAATAATAATAACAAATAAAATAACTTTTAAGAGGACAAGACATTAGAAATAAAAAGGACACTAATAACATTTGTAAAAGCTTGTGCTGGATATGGTTGCCCCCATTCGTGTGTGTGTGTGTGTGGCTGTATGTGTTGGTGGCCACAGCTAAGCCTCTGTCACCAGGGAAGGCTGAGGCTCCAAAGGCACACCTCAGGAACCTATACCCCGAGGCTGGGTGGCTGGACCCCTGAGCTTAAGCTCCCTCTCGCATCCTTCGCCGGACAGCATGTCTCCAATTTCAAACTGACCTAAGGCTCTTACTCCTGGGTTTTTTGTTTTTACATCTTCTCCCAGCCAGTCTTTGGAAGGGCATGATTAGAGAAGTGCTCCTTTGCTGATGGAGGAGGGGACCTAAGGAAGAAGGTGGATCTCAGGTGCCTCCTCTCTAATTCATCCTCCCCGCCCAGTTTCCTTTGCCTCTCTTCCTTCTACCCCGTCATGTTTTTTTATGCTCTGCCCCTTCTGCCTCTTAGCATTTCAAAAACTGTAGAGTGTACCCCATAGTGGGCATTTTTAGTCTAGGCCTTCTAATTAGCATCAGAAAGTTCCTGGATTCCCAGTCGCCTCCTGAAAAAGCTGAGAGATATGTCTCCTTCCAGGCTTCTTGGGTGAGGCTAGGTTGCAAGCTCTGAGCTGTTCAAAGGTTGCCAAAATCCCTCCAATAGAAGCAGTATCCCTATTCTGATGGGTCAGAGAGTGAGCTTGTGACCCTTGAAAGATGGTGAGTATCTCTTCTCATCTCCTCGGACCTCCACAGTTGATGCATATGTTTCCCAGGGGAATTAGGTCATTTATTTCAACTCAAGAGCAATGTTCAGCAAGCAATGCTGGGGAGCTTTCATCTACGTTGGAAATGATTCTTGTTGCCCTACCAGGAAAGAAAATTTAAAAAACAACCCTAACCATTGTCTCAGTACTTTGTACTGATCGAAGAAAACCACCTCTCTGACAAGCATCTAATAGCATCTACTACATTTAGTGTCATAGACTCTCATTTTGCAAGCGAGCTGGATTCATTGCAAACATCCACCACTTCCATTCAGAGAGGCAGGCAAATGTCAGATGGAAGAAAAACCCTGGAGGCCAGATCTTTACTAGTGCTCACTTCTCCATCAGTCTTTCTAAATGTTCTGAATAATAGCTTGTACATTGTTTGGGGGCCATGGCGGGTTCCACATTCTTATGATTCTAGACAGAAAGAGAGAGGGAGAGAGAATACTCTTAGAAAATACTCCAACAGAAACATATGAGATCATTTACATCTGTAAATTATTAACATTACTTTCATTATTTGTCTTCTTCAGCTTTCTCCCACATTCTCTCTATCGTTTCTCTCGTGTCTCTTCCATTCCCCATCTCTTCCCCAGCTCCCTTTCTCCTCTTCCTTCACCATCTTCCTTCTTTCCATCTCAGTCTCCTGTCACTCTTCCTCCAAAAGTCTCGTACAGGCTTCCTCCTTTCAACATTTCATTCAATCACACTAAGCAGTGCCAGCTATGATTATCCAGTACAAACCCAGTGGGTACAAGCTATTGTCCTTGAAAGTTCTCCCTAGAGAAATACAGTATTGCCAGCCTAACTAGCCTTATCTCCTTTAAAAAAAAAAGCTATATTTTTATTGTTATTATTGTTTGTAGAGATGGGGTCTCATTATTTGCCCAGGCTCGTCTCCAACTCTTGGGCTCAGGCGATTCTCCTGCCTCCGGCTCCCAAAGTGCTAGGAGTATGGGGATGAGCCAACAAGCTAAGCTCCATTTTATCCCTTTAGAAATGGACTGATGCCCAGGTCAGTGGCTCATGCCTGTAATCCCAGCACTTTGGGAGGATGAGGTGGGAGGATCACTTGAGCTCAAGTATTTGAGACCAGCCTGGGCAACATGGCAGAAACCCCCGTCTCTACAAAAAATACCAAAATTAGCCGGGCATGGTGGCATGTGCCTGTAGTCCCAGCTACTTGGGAGGCTGAGGTAGGAGGATCACTTGAGCCCAGGATGTTGAGGCTGCAGTGAGCCAAGATCATACCACTGGTCTCAAGTCTGGGTGACAGAGTGAGACCCTGTCTCGAAACAATAACAACAACAACAACAAATAGAACTAAAAAAATAGATTGAGTTGCCTTGAGATCAAGCAGCAGGGAAAGAGAGCATTGCCTTTACACAGCCTGGTGAAAAGGATCCCACAGAACTATGTTTACATCCAATGTCCTTCCCTGGTCCTGCCGGAGGACCTAGGTCTTTAAACAGCCTGAGAAGTATCATCATGATCTCTGGAGTCATATTCATGGAAGTTGGTAATCTAAAGGACCTTTGAGGTATCTAAATTAAGCTGCCCTTTTTACAGATGAGAAAAGCAAAGGCCAGGGAAATTAAGTGATGTGTCTGAAATCACATAGATGCTCAGAATTACAACAGCAGAGAACTCCCTTTTTGATCTCTCTCTCTTTCAGTTAAGAAAAAGAAAAAGCCTGCAGGGCAGCCAAGTATTGAAGATCCAACAACCAGGTCTCTGCTCTGCCCTGGTGCATTCACTCCCAAAAGCAGGAGCGAAAGCCCACTGACTCACCTAATAGTCAGGGCGGGGCACGTTGCTCTGGCTTACATAGGGATTTTGCATCTGGCTGTCTCTGGAGGCCGCTATCCTGACCTTAGGAAAGATGCTCCCTTCTGCTCCAACATTGGTGAAGCCTGTCGACTGCAGTTTTAGATTTTGAAAGTCTTTGTCAATCAAGTTCTCTTCTTCAATATCCTTCTTTTTGTTATTTGATCTGTAATCAGTAAGAGGAATTAGGATTTGACAATGGCAGAAAGTTTCTTGAAGTAAATGTTAACATTCTTTTTAAAAATATTTTCAAATTCTGAAATAATTTCACATTTATTTGTAAGTTACAAAATACATATATTACAGTGTTCTCACACACTTATCACCCAGATTCCCCAATTATTAACATTTCTGAACCAATTAAGAATAAGTTGCATAACCAAAGAACACCAACGGTTTTTTTATGAAAGAATAAGTTGCAGACTTGATGCCCCACTAAGAATGAAATAAAACACTTCATTATTTTCTTCAGTGTAGGTTCCCTAAGTTTAAGCTCATGAGCTCTGAGTATCTACAAAACCTGGACTTCAATGCTGATCCAACATAACCATCTAATTCCACTGGCCTCATTCATATTTTGCTCATAATATTATTATTCTTAAGTGTGCTTTTGAATTATTTCTGGAAATGATAATAGAGGTCAAAGAGAAAAGATAATTTGTGATACAGCATTTCATTCAAGCAAAGTCAACATCTAAGAATCACCTCGGTGGGTAAAATGAGTAAAATAAGTTCAAAGACGTGAAAAGAGGCTGGGCTTGGTAGCTCACCTCTGTAATCCCAGCACTTTGGGAGGCCGCAGTGGGCAGATCACTTGAGGCCAGGAGTTCGAGATCAGCCTGGCTAACACAGTGAAACCTCATCTCCATTAAAAATACAAAAATTAACCAGGCACAGTGGCACGTGCCTCTAGTCCCAGTTGCTCGGGAGGCTGAGGCAGGAGAATCGCTTGAACCTGGGAGGTGGAGGTTGCAATGAGCCAAGATCATGCCACTGTACTCCAGCCTGGGTGACAGACCAAGACTCTGTCTTAAGAAAAAAAAAACAAGAACAAAATATTTCAGGAACCTAAAATCTGTTTATCCTCTCACATTGTAGTGGAAAAGTACTTATTTTGCCATAATATAAGACATGAACTAAATGTTAGAAAACAGTAGCTTTAAAAAATCAAAGTGTCCCAGCACTTTGGGAGGCCGAGGCGGGCGGATCACGAGGTCAGGAGATCGAGATCACAGTGAAACCCCGTCTCTACTAAAAATACAAAAAATTAGCCGGGCGCAGTGGTGGGCACCTGTAGTCCCAGCTACTCGGGAGGCTGAGCCAGGAGAATGGCATGAACCCGGGAGATGGAGCTTGCAGTGAGCCGAGATCGCGCCACTGCACTCCAGCCTGGGCCACAGAACTAGACTCTGTCTCAAAAAAAAAAAAAAAAAAAAAAAAAATCAAAGTGGATCCCCAGTTGGCACATGTAGAATGGGAAAGAGATCACAGCATTTGCCTCCCTGTTAATGGGAGGACCTTTAGTCTATCTGAATATCTGTTGAATGAATGAACTCTACTGCCCTTTCTGTAAGAGAAGAGACCTTAAGGCACCAAGCTGAGAAATAGCCTTGCAGAGATAACACATGTGTGTTTGTGTGTGTGCGTGTGTGACAGGGTCTTGCTCTGTCACCCAGGCTGGAGTGCAGTGGGGCAATCTTGGCTCACTGCAGCCTCCGCCTCCCAGTTCAAGGGATTCTCCTGCCTCAGCCTCCTGAGTAGCAGGATTACAGGGGTGCCACCACCATGTCTGGCTAACGAAATAACCTTTCTTAAAAAAAGTTTTTAAAAACCCAGGGGTTCAGTTGAGGTTGATTTTAGACCATCTGTAGCAGAGTCCTGGACAGGGAAGTGACGTGATGAAAACTGTATTTCACAACTTCAGTGGAGTTAAATACTATTACATTAACAAAGAGTTTTTAATGACATAAGGAAATGGTTGCTATGTCATCTTACGGTGTTAAACCAAAAAAAAACCTCAATCCAAAATTTTAAAAACACAAAAGATACAAAATTATGTATATAATATTATTTTAAAAGATAGAAATAAATCTGGAAGGTTACATCTCAAAATGTTAGTTGCCTCAGCTTGGTGGGTTTTGTGTGATTTTTAAATTCCGCCCCTTTACCCACTTCTCTATTTTCTTGATTTTGTTCCATGATCATGCTATTGCTTATATAATAAGAAGAAAACTAAGGTAAGGAAAAAACGTTAGTGGTATTAGAAAGGCCTCTCCTTTTCTCCCTTCTCTTGCCCAGGAGAGGATGAATGTGTTTGGAAACTAGAGAGTGTCATGCTGGTGGTGCTGTGCCACAGGAAAAGGCCACTTCTGGCAGGTGTGGTGGCTCATGACAGGCTCATGCCAGTAATCCCAGCACTCTGGGAGGCCGAGGTGGGAGGATGGTTTGAATCCAGGGGTTTGAGAACAACATGGGCAACAGAGTGAGGCCCCCATCTCTCTATTAAAAAAAAAAGAATTAAAAAGGACACTTTCATCGCATACCTTGCTGTGATGATCAATGCAATTATCATGCTGAGAATGACAACGCCAGCGATGGTGCCCACAATAGTGAGGATCAGCTGAAATTCTGAAAGGGAGAAGAAAATAAGAACAGTCTCCAGCAAGCTGGCCCCCAACTGTCTACTGCACAGGTTCGTGATTCCCAGGGACTCCTAGCTGTGAAGACGATCAGGCTCTGGTCTCCAACCCTCCAGGCCCGGTTGGATAGTTGGCCTATTTCCTTTAGCATCCGCCCCTCACACCTCCTAAACTGTGCCTTCAGAACTCAATTGGAAAGGGCAGCCTTGCCAGACAAAAGACTGTAAATATAAAGGAGGCCGATGGTGGCAGGGTCTTCCTGGACTTTGTGGGGAGTGGAGTATTAACTGAGGGCCACACCTCCCTCCTTACCTCTGCTGCCTTTGCCTGCCCTCCATACCTCACCTTACTGATAAGCTAAGGAAACCAGGTTGGAGTTAAATGTCACTGCTAGAGGAGCCAGCTAATGGCTTGATAATAACATCAACGAGGGAAGAGTCTAGACATTCATTATCACCCATTCTCCTCTCCTAATTCTGCCCTGGTTGGCACTATTGACACCTGACTGCGGCTATGAGACACAATGTAACAGACACACCAGATTGCAAACACCTCATGTGAAAAAAATGTGAGATAATTGGTTTATCTTTTTTTTATTGATTCCATGTTGAAATGATATTTTGGCTATATGGGTTAAATAAAATATATTCTTAAAATCAACCTCATCTGTTTCCTTTTACTTCTGATAATTTACTTGAAATTTCTAAAATTTCAAATGAAATGTGTAGCTCACATAATATTTCTATTGCACAATGCACAACACTGCTCTAGACCTCTTTGTCTCTTTCTGTTATATGACTTCCACAAATGCCACTTTTAATGTGGATTCATGGGGCCATAGACTAGCAAATCTGGGAAAGACCTCAAAGTTTGTCTGGTCCAAACTTCTCATTTTATAGGTGTGGAAATTGAAAGCCCTGAAAAAAGACTTAGCAAATTATTCCTTGCAATAAAATACAGTAAAAATGGAGAATGTCACTCATCACTATCTTCATGGCTGGCAGGAAGGCTGACAGTAATATTTCCTTCATCTTGGAAGACTGATCTTTAGTTCATTATGTACATTTTAGAATATAAAATGATTGAAAATTTAAAGCTAGTATTGTCTTAATCTGGTGGGGGTGGGGCATGGGAGGGAACAGAATTTGAATTTGCAGCAAAATATCCCAAACCAGTAAACAGCTCTGAGACAAAAGGGTTTGAGTATTTAAATGTCTGGTTTCTAGGTCTGCTCTTCTACAATCACCAGAATTTTTGGAATGTACTGGTCTTTTATCTCTAGTAGCAGCAGATAACACATAGGTAAGCTAATGTAGGAAATCAATATAATGCTAAGACACCCTTCTCTGGTCTCAAGCAAGTCCAGAGGTACCAGCCCACTCCTGGGGCTGACTTCTGTTATTTTCTACGGCAGAGGGGCTGCTGTTCATAACCTAAGGGTGGGCATGGCATGGCAGGACCCAGAAGGCAAACTGGAGGCAGACGGTCTCTCTCTTTATGAAAGAGGACAGAGACTTTGAAGGACTGGGCAGGATGTTGAATGGGGTCACTACTGATTTCTCAGATGTTTAATAACTTGTTTATAATAGCAAGACTTTCATACTCACTGTCCTCACAGTCGAGTCCGCTGTAGCCAAATGCACACCTGAAATACAGTGAGCGATAGGAAACAGTGTTAAAGAGCCCCTATGGGGAGCGTGTCAGAGTTCCAACCCCAATCTCCACCTCTTCCTTTCCATCTTCCTTTTATTCTGTCCTCCCTTGCTTTTTTTTGCTCTTTCTTTTGTCTTCCTTACACTCTCATTCTTCCAGGAGACCACCTTCCATGGGGTTCTGGAAAGGTGAGGGGGGTATGCAATCCCATGCAGGCTCATTTGTTACTGACTGAACACTCCATCCTCCAGGCTTCAGGAAGATTCTGCAATTCAGGCAAAACTGGACCCAAGAGGCATGGAGGGTAGTGGGACCCTCTCAGGCTGTGACACCTCATGGCTCTGCCACTTATTTGCTGCCCTGTGAGCTGGAGGATGTTATTTACATTCAGTTTCCTCACCTGAAAATGGGAAATTAAGACATTTCCTGACAGTGTTGCTGTGCGATAGGTATTACCTAGTGTGTTTCCTGGAGCATAGACGATGCTCAAAAACTATCCATGATGCTGGGCGCAATGGCTCATGCCTGCAATCCCAGCACTTTGGGAGGCCGAGGAGGGTGAATCATGAGGTCAGGAGTTCAAGACCAGCCTGGCAAAGATGGTGAAACCCCATCTCCACTAAAAATACAAAAATTAGCCGATGCAGTGGCAGGCACCTATAATCCCAGCTACTCGAGAGGCTTAGGCAGGAGAATCGCTTGAACCTCAGGGGCGGAGGTTGCAGTGAGCCGAGATTGCGCCATTGCACTCTGGCCTGGGGGACAGAGTGAGACTCCATCTCAAAAAAAAAAAAACTATTGATGATGATGATGAAGATGCTCTGTCTCTGCCAACCTATGCCAGCTTACCAACTTCCTGACTCAGCGCCTATATACGTGTTGTAAGGTCTCTCTTCTTTGCCTAGCTCCAGCTATGGCAAGACAAAAACAAAGTAATTTTTCTTACTTTTGGCAGTTCCCATTACCATCTTCCTCGTAGCCGGGCATGCACGCACACTCAGGGGCCCCGCCGTTCTTCTTTATTAAGCATTCCTTGTGCTCTGCATTGCAGGCATCAGGACACTTGAGACTGGAAGCTTCAAAACAGAATGATTTCTGGGTAATTTTCAGAAACAATCTCTTTAACCCCAAAGTCACATGTGACAACATGACAGTGTTTTTCACATTGCTTCTTCTAGGTAAAATGAGATGCTTATTGACTCCATACATGATGTGTCCCCTGTGAAGCTGGACATGGGTTAGCAAAGGTCCCAGCCATGGTCCATATGTCTAAAGTCAGAAGTCACATCACTTGGACTCTGAAATGCACGTGGAAACTTAAGCAGTGAATTTTGTTGCAAAAGGAGAGAAAGTGGAGTTGTGAAGAACATTTAAAAGCAGGTGAAACACTTACCAACACAGAAAGGGCTCTGTGGGTTAGTCCTTTGCAGGCCAGGTTTGCAATCGCATGCCAAACCATTGATGCATTCATCCGCAGTCTTGTTACAGCCATAATAATCACACCTAAAGGTCACTGAGAAGCACAAATAATTTTAAAATATATTCGGCATGACAATATGGATAAGGTAATTTGTGAAAATTACTCCACCCCATTGCTGTTATACTTTGCATTTTAATAAGTTTTGGGGCCAGGTGCAGTGGCTCACAACTGCAATTCCAGCACTTTAGAAGGCCAAGGCAGGAGGATCGTTTGAGCCTAGGAGTTCAAGATCAGCCTGGGCAACACAGTGAAAAAATTTAAAAGTTAGCTGGGCATGGTGGCAAGCTCCTGTAGTCCCAGTTACTCAGGAGGCTCGAGTGGGAGGATCACTTGAGTCCAGAAGTTCAAGGTTACAGTGAGCCATGATCATGCCACTGCACTCCAACTTCAGCGAGAGTGAGACCTTGTCTCGAAATATAAAAATAAATAAATAAATAAAAATGGGTTGGAAGGCATTAGGATTAAAAGATGAGTCTGGGCTGGGCGTGGTGGCTCACATCTGTAATCCCAGCACTTTGGGAGGCTGAGGCTGGTGGATCATGAGGTCAGAAGTTTGAGACCAGCCTGGCCAATATGGTGAAACCCTGTCTCTGCTAAAAATACAAAAATTAGCTGCGTGTGGTGGCAGGCACCTGTAATCCCAGCTACTCAGGAGGTTGAGGCAGGAGAATTGCTTGAACCTAGGAGGCAGAGGTTGCAGTGAGCCGAGATCATACCATTGCACTCCATCTCCGGGTGACAGAGCAAGACTCTGTCTTGGGAAGAAAAAAAAAAAAAAACAAAACTGAGTCTGAGAATGGATTAGGGGGAGAGAATAGGAGTAGTTAGAGTCATATGGCTCCTCTCTACTAAATATCCCACACTGTAACTGAGCCTCCTTCATCAACTGCCACATGAAAATGCCTCGGATTAAAAGCCTAGAGCAAGAGATTCTACAATTTTGGGCAAAGAAAACAATTTATCTTTGCCACTGAAGCCAGAGAACAGGAAAAAGTATTTTCCGGCCAGGTGTGGTGGCTCACACCTGTAATCCCAGCACCTTGGGAGGCCAAGGCGGGCAGATCACCTGAGGTCAGGAGTTCGAGGCCAGCCCGGCCAAAACGGCGAAAACCGTCTCTACTAAAAATACAAAAATTAGCTGGGCGTGGTGGCGCATGCCTATAATCCCAGCTATTTGAGAGGCTGAGGCAGGAGAATCGCTTGAACCCGCGAGTTGGAGGTTGCGGTGAGCCAAGATCATCCCACTGCACTCTGGGCAACAGTGTGAGACCCTGTCAAATGAACAAACAAACAAACAAACAAACAAGCAAACATTTAAGAAATGAAAAAAGGAGTCTTAGAAGAAGCAAAAAGAAGGATGAGGGAGGCACAAAGGTGATTAGGAGAATGGTGGATGCAGGCCCAGGAAGAAGGGACCATCTAGAAGGGAACGATACTAGTGTCAAATGCTATAGAAAAGTCAAATAAGTTGTGGCCCAACAGAGGATTCTGGATTTGGCAGCCAGCCAGGACTGAGAACCAGCTGCAAACTCCTCTTCCCGGGACTGGCCCCAATGGGTCACCTCTGGGGTGAGGAACTTCTGATGACTGCTGTGGTGGGTTGACTGCAGTCATGACATCAATTTACTCACACCTTTCTGTACCCCTTTGGCAGGGCCCTTCCACACTGTGCTTGGTCATGAGAATTGCTTTAGCCAACTGGACAGTTGTACCTCTGACGTGTAAGCAGAGCCTTGAGAAATACTTGTGCATTTTACCCCCTTGCTTCTCTTGAAATCCTTTGGATGGGTCTGCTCAGAAGAAGAGACCATGTGGAGCAGAGACAAACCAATTATCTGACCCAGCAGCTTAATGGCAGATGCTTAAGTGAGCCCAGCAGAGATCAATTAAGCCTGGCCCAGATCAGCAGACTATCCACTTGAGCCCAGCCCAAATTCAGACCCAAAGAATTCCAGGGTTGCAATAAATAAATGGTGGTTGTTTTCGGCCACTACCGTTGTAACACAGCGAATGCAAATTGCTACAGCTACATGGTGGGTTTGTGTGTCAGTCTAAAGGGGAAAATAGTACAGGTAACGCTTGGTCTTGCTCTATTGCCCAGGCTGGAGTGTGATGTCATGATCTCAGCTCACTGCAGCCTCACCCTCCTGGGCTCACGCAATCCTCCCACCTCAGCCTCCTAAGTAGCTGAGACCACAGACCTGCACCACCACACCTGGCTGATTTTTTGTATTTTTTTTGTAGAGATTTTACCATGTTGCCCAGGTTGGTCTCAAACTCCTGGGCTCAAGGAATCTGCCAATCTTGGCCTCCCAAAGTGTTGGGATTACAGGCGTGAGCCACCACGCCCAGCCATAGGTAAAACTTTCTGTAATCATTTGGAAAGCTGTAACTCGACAGAAAGCCCCGTTGTTTCTCCTTTTCCTTTCCCTGTCCAGCAGTGGTTTGTCTGGTCATTTATACCTCCCTAGAGAGGAACACACTGGTCAGTTTGATGACTTGGAAGATAGCTGGAAAGAAGCAGAGGGCAAGTGAGCAAGAAAAGGGAAGAAGAATTGGTTAAAAAGAAATTTAGAGACAGTTGTCAGTTCAATGACGCAGTTCTTGCCTCCTTTTCACATATAATGAAAAGGTTTACAAAAAAGGTAGGTAAGTCTTCAGGTAAACTTTGAATAAAATTATACGATACTTACAATCATAGCTTAGAATGCCGCTTGAGTTCTTTCCAACTGCTATTTTAATTTTATCAGACACAGTCATCTCATTGTCACTTGTGGTTTCTGTCAAAATTGTTACTATTGTTACATAAACAAACTTGTCAGCAGCACGCATTTCAGATCTTGAGGACAGAGGTGTGCTAAAAATGAGATGAATCTGCTGTCACTTAATGAATTGAACTCAAGAATCAACAAATAAGTCTTCTAATCTCCCAGACTCCCGAATCTCCCGGCCCTAGTCCTGACCCGCTGTCCTGTCCCTACGATTGGGATCCACATATGGAGGCCAGGGGCTGCAAAAAGATGGCAATGTACAGACTTGGAGGTCTCTGTTTGATGTGTATTCAGAGGAAACCTATGGTGAAAACAATATTCTGTTGGAGAAAACTTAGGAAAATTGTGGATAATCATTTTTGGAAGAATTGTGAATCATCATTTGAAGGATCTAGGAGCCTAGAGCTAACCAGAATTAGAACAAGTAACACCTGAAATGGGAAATTGTCACTTTCTGTAGGACAGCGAGAGTAGGTCTTGCTGAACTGTTAAATCTCAGACTGGTTCTTTGAGAGAGACAGAGGGGCGCGTGTCCCTCCCTGTACACGGAGAAAGCGGCAACCAGCCATAGAGAGCCTGGATCACTCCCAGAAAAGACCAGAAAGTCAGCAGGCAGCTTCAAAGTGGGAACATGATTGGCCTGGACACACACGACCCAGAGGAGAAGTGAAAAAGAGGGCCAGGGCTGCGGGAAACATGAGCACATACTACCAAATCCTACCCGCAATATGAAGTGCCTGCCACAAGCAAGACATTGCCACTGTCTCTCTCTCTAATCAGCACTGCAGTTCGGAGCCCTAAGCACAGCTGTGCAATTATTTCATTGTCCAAAATGAATCAAGCAATACAATCACTGAGAGGGGGAAAAGGGACTTTTAAAAACTTCTTCACTATCTGATTTGTCGCTCTGTGCTATTAAGCCTCAGGATATATTTTTGTTGTGTAAATTTTTTTCTAAACTCCTTTTTGACTTTTATTTCTTTTTTATTTTTTATTTTATTTTTTCTTTTGAGACAGGGTCTTGCTCTGTCACCAGGCTGGAGTGCGGTGGTGAGATCACGTCTTACCGCAGCCTCGACCTCCTGGGCTCAGCTGATCCTGCCGCCTCGGTCTCTCAAGTAACTGGGACCACAGGCACGCGCCACCATGCCCAGCTAAAATTTCATTTTGACTTTCAAATAAATGCAGAAGCCTGAAAATATAGCCAACCTATTTAGGCAATGTTTGCAGCCACCTTGGGTCCTCAGAACAATCAAGAAAAATCCAAAACATGAACCAAATTCCATTTTTAGGCACAATCATCTCAAAATGGAGTCCAAAAAATGAAATGGGCTTCAGCATTGTAATTTAATGTTTTCTACCATAATTCGTTCACGATGGGATTTGGTGGTGGGGCGGGGGCGGGGAGTGGGAGTGGAATGTAATAGGGCAGTGAGAAAGGTGAACTTGATAAAAATTATTCTATATTGGTTGAAATACATGGTATAGCTTTGCACTGGGGCTAGGAAAGCAAATGCCATCCAAAATTTATTCGTTAAAAGAACCTACAGGTTTATACTGTAATTCAGGAGGCAAGACGTTACACCTGTGAAACAGTTAAAGTGAACACTGGAGCCACTGCACACTTGAGTATAAATGACGAGGGCACTAGGCTTGGAGTTAAGACATGAGGTCCAGACCCTTGTGGCCCAAGACCAGTCAGCTTCTCTGGGCCCGAGTTTTAAAGAGAGGTTTTAAAGAGAGAAATTCTGAGGATCCTTCCAATTCTAACATTGCTGTAGTAGGAAAGAGCTTCGGGAGTCAGAGGGGAGAGATAATTTTGGGCTGGAGCCTAAGAAATGCCTTTCTAGGTGAGCCCCAGGTGCATTTGCCCTGCAATGGGCCCCGAGGTGGGGGATGTAGTTCCCTCCATGCCTCTGAGCTCACGGGTGAAGGTTTGCCTCCAAACAAGCTTGGCTCCCTTTTAGTAACTCCTTAAGAATCAAAGGAGTGCCACAGTTTTGGAGATGCCCCAAATGACCTTGTGGGACCAGCTCTCCATCACACTGCAGGGTCCCATATTCTAGAAAGGAAACAGAATGGTGTCGAGATCAACCATGTGCCAGGCACTGCATACAGGGAATCTTCCAAATGTTATCTCAGTTACTCCTCACAAGGCTCCAGGGAAGTTGATCAGATTATCCCAATTACACAGATGCAGTGACAAAGGTTCTGAGAGGTTAGAACACCTGCCTGGTCACTCAAGGATGAAGTGCCAAGGCCAGGATTCAAGTACAGGTTTGGCTAACTCCATTCCAATTTCACCGTTCCTGTTTGTATCCAGTCATCCCCTACCCATGAACTGGCTGTTGTCCACTAAACCAAACCTAATCCCTAGAAACAATTCACAGCCCTCCAGCAGCTGTCTGCCGTACACCTCCAGCTACAGAGTCTCTGCGTTTGGGCCCAGCCCGTCTGCTTGCTGCCAGCCTCCCGCCATGCAAACTGTGCCTCTTCACTGCCAACCAGACTTGCCCCTCATTCAAGACCAAGCTAGAAATCCATCACTTTCAAAAGACCTCTCTGAAATTTTATACACAAACTCTCTCTCCCTCTCTCTCTCATTCCACAAAAGATTTTTAAAAGATTTTTTTTTTCAGGCCGGGAGTAGTGGCTAATGCCTGTAATCCCAGCACTTTGGGAGGCTGAGGCAGGTGGATCATGAGGTCAGGAGTTCAAGACCAGCCTGATCAACATGATGAAATCCCGTCTCTACTAAAAATACAAAAATTAGGCCGGGTGTGGGGCGTACACCTGTAATCCCAGCTACTCTGGAGGCTGAGGAAGGAGAATCGCTTGAACCCAGGAGGTAGAGGTTGCAGTGAGCTGAGATCATGCAACTGTACTCCAGCCTGCATGACGGGAGTGAAAAAAAAAATCTTTTTGTAGAGATGTAGTGTCACTATGTTGCTTAGGCTGGTCTTGAACTCCTGGCCTCAAGTGATCCTCCAATTTCAGCCTCTCAAAGTGCTAGGATTATAGGTGTGAGCCACCATGCCTGGCTTCCACAAAGGATTTTATATGGCTTATAAGGATAAACACAATAGTAAGACTTAAGATGTAAATAGTGCATTGCTACATGAGGACTGCTTTTCCTACCTAACTTCGTTTGTCTTAGAGCATTCTTTCCTCAGCCTGAGTACTTGTGTATTAATGTGCTTCAGAGGAGGCTGAGATGCAATTGCTAATTTCTTGAGAATCTTCTTCCTCTTTATTTCCCTAAATAGCACCCAGCACTTGCCATTACCTATTGAAGTGCTCAATAAGTGCTTGTTCTCACTGCAGAAAGAGCTCACCACTGACCCTTCGGTAGCCAGGTGTGTGATTTGGGTGTTCTTGTCCGCCTCACACTTGCCATATGAGGGAAGAGATGATCACGGGCCATTCAGTCTCCCCCTGGCCCGCTGGAATGCACATTCCAGGGATTGACTAGGTATGGTTTGCAGCCATGGGATCAAGACAAAGAGATCCAGATGATGTCCTGGGCCGTGTGCACAAGTTGTTGCACAGCCAAGCACAGACAGAATCTTGCCTTCTGCAGGCCACACCCTGCCCAGAGTTGGGGTGACATCAGAGGCAGGGCCAAGGCACACAGTCCCCTTTGCAGTGCTCAGACTGAGACTGACCCTCTCCTCTTAACTTGTGGCTTGCCACAGAGGGTCTTAATGTTACATGCAGACCTCAAGAGAAGCTCGGAAGTTAGACAGACACACATCTGCCTCCAAAGTACTCGGCAGTCCATAACAAACTTACCTTACATTAAGAATTACAGTCTGTCCATAAACAGATGTGCCAAATACACCGTTAAGCTGTGGAGGAGAACAGATTTAATAACAAGTAAAAAACAATTTTTTTCACATTTTCTACAAATCAAATGGGCAGAAAAAAATAATACTCTATCTAGCTTTTAACAGGATCCAACTGGGTAGAAAATGGATCCTGGGGGACTTCTTAGGGCCTGAGCTGGGACTGCCCCTACAAAGGCTGCAAAGAGGACCTTGAAGAAAGTAAGCCGTCTCTATTTTTCTAACTCGATTCTAATGGTTGCAAGGGAGCTCTGGTGCATCCCTTCTGGATTACAAATCTCCCAGGAACTAAGAATGCCTCATCACCTCACTGGTTTCCCCAGGAACATCAAACCCTGACTGAGATCAAGTCTCTAATCTGATCTCTGAAGACCGGGGCATAAGGCCTGTAACTGGAGGGGGCTTTTGTGACACTCACACTCAAAGTCAAGTTTGAGGAAAGTAGTGCTAAGTGACCATTGCTCAGTAAAGCCACATGAAGTACTTCAGGGGTTCCCTGGAAGTAGGACCACATTGATGTTGCTGTCTTCAATGTACTGAAACCATCCATGCTGGCAAATTTGAAAGCAGATCCGAGATGAGAGGGCAAGTCACTGCCAGCTGGCCCACAGGGCAGAGGTGACATGGCAAAGGGGCAGAGCAAACTCTGTGACACAGCAGCCACAGATTCTATCCTAGCATTGTCAGGTACTGGCTGGCTGTGCAGTTGGAAGCACTAGCTCTCTTTGCACCATCTGTAAAATCATTTCCATGATACGTTTTTTACATGTTACCAGTTCTAATAGTGATATAATTTCAAATTGAGAGACACTGTCATGGAATAAGACTTCAGCTTTAAAAAAATGTCTCTCCATCTCTACTTCTTTTTTTTTTTCTCCTGGCAGAGTCTTACTCTGTCACCCAGGCTGGAGTGCAGTGGCATGATCTTGGGCCACTGCAACCCCCACCTCCTGGGTTCAAGTGATTCTCCTGCCTCAGCCTCCTGAGTAGCTGGGATTATAGGCGCCCGCCACCACGCCCGGCTCATTTTTTTGTATTTTTAGTAGAGATGGGGTTTCACCATGTTCGCTAGGCTGGTTTCAAACACCTGACCTCAAGTAATCTGCCCGCCTCAGCCTCCCAAAGTGCTAGGATTACTCGCATGAGCCGCCGTGCCCAGCCTCCACCTCAACTTCTAAGACATATTTAAGGCTAATATTTTTTCCTTTAAAACTGAACTTTGAGCTATATTGGCTGGATGCTCTCTGAGAGTCCTTCCAGGGCTAACATCTGTGGCTGCAAAATGGAAAGACCCTTTCCTTTCATGCTCGCTCACACGTGTGCACTCGGTCACAATAACCTAAACGATGGGAAAGTATTGTTCATGCCAACATTTTTGAAAATGGGAAAAATAAGTAACAGATATTCAGATATAATTATTCTTCTAGACATTTTTTTAAAGCCAGACTAGTATGAAAATGTATGCAAATTTGAATATAAAAAAGAAAAACAACATCTTTAAATTTTTTCTCTTTCATTCTGTGGAAATAATTTATTTTAAAACTTCATAATATTTATCTGTCCATTTAAAACTGTATTAATAGCTTATAAAACAATGGGTATGGTATGGCTGGAGCCAGCTTCTGCAGGCCCTCTGCCATGCCAGGCCAGGTGCCATGCCTCCAGGTGCAAGACGATGGGGTGGTCCAAGGGTCCCAGGGGAGAGGCCTGGGCAATGAAGAAGTGGTGGCACCGGTGGAGGCACTCAGGACAGCTGCTGTTTACCAACCAGTAAAGGTACATTTCACTGTTTGAACAACTGGTACCATGGTACCAGCGTGAACCACCTGAAGACCAGCTCTACTCTCTGCAACTCAGTGTTAGAACAAAAGAATGTTTTACAGAACGGAAAGCTGGAAAATACTTACGAAGTCAGTAATTTTACTATGCAAATCTTGATAGGCCACAGAATGTTTCTCTTCTGGATCAAATGTTTCTAATACGTTCACTGAAATCATCCCAGGGAATACCTTTCCTGAAAGTTAAGCAGACTCTTTCTGTACTAGTTAATGAAAAGAGGGTCATTTCCATTTTGTTTTAAAACATAGATTATTTTTTCGAATTCCCAACATTGTATAATGACACTACAGGAAATCTGGAAATATTTTTAAAGTTATGCATAATCCCACCCAACCTGGCACAACCATTTTCATTTTGGTATATTTCTTTCCGTTCACAGTTTACATCATTGTTGTAATTCCAAGTTTATGCCATATTTCTTTTTTTCTTATTATATAATAGGTATTTTCCAAATCGTTGCCTAGTCTTTTTTTTTTTTTTTTTTAGAGAAAGAGAGAGACAGGGTCTTGCTCTGTCACCCAGGCTGGAGTGCAGTGGCACAACTGGCTTACTGCAGGCTTGAACTCCTGGGCTCAAGGGATCCTCCTGCCTCAGCCTCCTGACTAGCTGAGACTACAGGTATATGCCACCACAGCCAGGCAATTTTTTAACATTTGTAGAAATAGGGGTCTCAGTATGTTGGCTAGGCTAGTCTCAAGTTCCTGGCCTCAAGTGATCCTCCTGCCTTGGCCTCCCAAAGTGCTAGGATTACAGGTGTGAGCTCCTATGCCTGGTCTCATAACCATCATTTTTAAAGGTTGCATAATATTCTATGAAGTATATCTTCCCTTCCTTGATGTAATCATTTTTTGTTATTGGACTTAGTGCTTTTAATTATTTAAAAGGAAAAGAAAAAGGTTGCAATGAACATCTTCACACACAAACTGTTCTTCTGTATTTGGGATCACTTACTTAGAGTAAATTCCCAGAAGTGAGATTATTAGTGCTAAAAATATGAGCATTTGGGGGGCTTTTGATATATCCCTAACCCAGTGGGCAATGCAATGCATTAATTTCTTATAGAATTGGCTGCTCTGGAAAATGAAGATATTTCTCATTCATAAAACAGAAAAAAACCAGAACTAGAACTCAGACAGTCAGTCCTCAGACCTTCATTGCACCCTGGTGTTTGATCCAATCCAAACATCATTATGCCGCAGGTGTATAAATGTACTCCTGAAATCCATTTTTAGAGCTGAAGGGCTCTTATATCTCTAAGAGGGGGATCTGATGTTGTGGAGCAAACAAATCTTGTGACACAGAACTGAAGATCAGGTTCCCAGGGTTGCTGGACTATGTGGTCTTAGATAGATCACCTTGTTCTACCTCAGTGTCCCTGAGTAACAGCACTTTTCTCTACTTTGCTGGCCTTTGTTGCCTCCACATTTTCTTTATCTCTGATATTTTGGAATCTCCTTTTGCCATCATTTTGAGTTTTCGATTCCACTTTTGGTATGAGATACAGAGCTCAGACACGGCTCATCCCTTGTAACTCACCTTTCTTACACGTAGAAGAGTTGTAGTAATACCCTTCTAAACACAGGCAAAAATGTGTATTATGCAGCTCAACACATAATGAATTATCTTCACAAGGATCATCTTGGCAAGGATTGCTGGGACCTTAGATGGAGTAGAAAGAGATTAGAAATCCAGAGAAATGACAATAAATAACAAGAGGAAATGTATTTTTCCATCTTCTTGCCTCCCTCCTGGGCCCTTTCCATTCCTTGGTTGTGTTACTCCACAGCACACTTTTGGAAGAGTTAAAAACAAATATTTGCTTGCTTAGGTCTCTAGAGAGTTGTTTCTGAAATTCTAGAACCAAATATAATACTCGTCAATAGTAAAGATCAGAGATTAGTGGACAAGGGCTTGCCCGGAGAAAGAGAGATTGCAGTCTTCTAACGCCAAGGAGTCAGGAATCTTCAGATCTCAAAGTCCCCCCAGAACCTTGAAGCACGGTCCTCTAACACAAGCTGGGGCTCCCCAAAACATTCTAGATAAAACGTCTTATTTTTAGAAAGGTATGAAGAATCAAACAGCCAAGAAGCTCAGAAAAGAAACTAGATGTCATATTCTGGTAAGCATACCTAGGAGACATAGCCATAAAAACAGGAATGGGACAGGAAAGGAGAGAATGCGGATTAACTCAGTGAAAATTCTAAGAGGCCATGAGAAGACACTCCAGCCTCTGGCTTTCTCAGTGGATCACTTGAATAAATGGTGAAAATAACACTGCAATGAGTTCTACACTGCAGGCCGAGACTCCCAGGCCAAGCAGAGTGCAGTATCTTTCTCTCTCTGGGAACTGATGAGGTCTGAGGAGGAGAGTTAGCTCAGTGGTCCAACAGTGATCTGGGCTGCCAGTTTCCTTCATTTCTGTCAAGTGGAATGATTCTGAGCTGCGATGGCAGAATAGCTTATGTGTTTGATAACCTTCAAAGCTGTCTTGAGAGTCTTACAAACCTATATGTAGAAACCACTGATTTCTTTAAAAGCTGTATGTAAGGTACGATGTGTATAACATGCTCTCTTTTGTGAATAAAAGAAGGGGAGGATTATACACAAGCAAATATGTATGCTTATATTTGCATAGGTAATTTCAGGAGGGGGATACAAGGAATTGGCCACAGAAGTTGCCTCTGGGGAAGGAAACTCGGGGTCTGGGTCCGAGGGGTTCAGGAGGAGAGCGAGATTTAATTTTTATTGCACACGATTTGGCCCTGTTTGAGCTGCTTTTTCCATAATCATAGGCCTAATTTACTTCTTTTAAAAAATAAAAAGTAAAATAATGCTGGTGAGAATATGGGGCAACAGAAACTCTCATTCATTGTTTGGTGGTAATGCAAAATGCCACAGCCACTTTGAGAGGAAAGTTTGGTGGCTTCTTACAAAACTGAACATACTCTTACGAGAAGATCTGAGAGTCGCCCTCCTTGGTATTTAACCAAAGGTGTGGAAAATTTATGTCCACACAAAAACCTGCACATCCACGTTAATATCAGCTTTGTTCATGAGGGCCACAACTTGGAAGCAACCGAGATACCGTTCAGTAGGTGAATGGATAAACAAACTGGTACATCTAGACAATGGAATATCATTCAGCACTCAAAAATGAGCTATCAAGCCATGAAAAGACATGGAGGAAATGCATACTACTATGTAAAAGAAGTCAATCTCGAAAGGCTACATACCGTATGATTCCAACTGTATGAAGTTCTGGAAAAGGCAAAACTATGGAGACAGTAAAAAGATCTGTGGTTGCCAGGAGTAAGAGGGGAGGATGAAAAGCGCAAAGGATTCTTAGGGTTGTGATCCCATAATAGTGGATGCATGCCATACATTTATTTGTCCAAATTCATAAAATGCATAACACCAAGAGTGATCTCTAATGTAAACTATGGTCTGTAGGTGATAATGATGTGTCACTGGAGGTTTATCAATTGTAATAAACACACCACTCTGGTAGGGGATGTTGATAATGTATGTGTCGGGCCAGGGAGTATATAGGAAACCTCTGTACCTTTCTCTAAATCTTGCTATGAGTCTAAAACAGCTCTAAAAATAAAGTCCATTAACATTATTTTTTTGAGACAGGGTCTTGCTCTGTGCCCAGCCTGACACAATCTTGGCTGGCTGCAACCTCTGCCTCCAGGGCTTGAGTGGTCCTCCCACTTCAGCCTCCTGAGTAGCTGAGACTACAGGTGTGTGCTACCACACCTGACTAATTTTTGTATTTTTCTTTTGTAGAGATGGGGTTTTGCCACGTTTCCCAGGCTGGTCTTGAACTCCTGAGCTCAAGTAACTCACCCACCTCAGCCTCCCAAAGTGCTGAAATTACAGGCGTGAGCCATCATGCCCGGCTTCCATTAACAATTTTTTTTTTTTTTTTTTTTGAGACGGAGTCTTGCTCTGTCGCCCAGGCTGGAGTGCAGTGGTGCAGTCTCAGCTCACTGCAACCTCCACCTCCTGGGTTCACGCCATTCTCCTGCCTCAGCCTTCCAAGTAGCTGGAACTATAGGCGCTCGCCACTACGCCCGGTTAATTTTTTGTATTCTTTAGTAGAGACAGGGTTTCGCTGTGTTAGCCAGGATGGTCTCGATCTGACCTCGTAATCCACCCACCTCAGCCTCCTAAAGTGCTGGGATTACAGGTGTGAGCCACCGCGCCCGGCCAACAATTTTTTAAAGAGAAAAAAATAGACTATATAGGATAAAAGGAGGCATAGTTCAGTATCTTATAAACAAAATAAGAGTCACCCCTCTGACAAGGTATGAACCAGTCTTCTAAATAAAATTAATGGCTTCTTTAAGAAAAGCCTCAGCCACCTTGCAAAGATGACTTGGGACATCTTAGGGAAGAGACTGGATGTATCTCTTTCTGGAGATACCAGACAAGTAACTCCCGGGTGCTTTCTCTTCGGCAACGAAGGACAGACTTGTTAGCTTGTTTCATGGCCAGGAATTGATTAAGTCACAGGATGTTACAGCCAGAAGAGATTTGGGGGCTTTTTAGTTTAGTCTCGCCTTATTGCAGATCAGTAAGTTGAAGCCAAGAGAGAAATGACTTGCCCCAGACCCCACAGTTTATTCATGGTAGGGCCAGAACACAGGAAGATGGCCTGACTCTGAGGGAACACCTGGCAAAGCAGAAATGGCTTAGAAAACCTCCCTTTCCTGATTCCAGGAGAGCTGTGTCCCATTGGATCCCACCTTCAGAGTGGCCCCTCCAAACATGAAAGAAGACTGGGGAAAGACGTCTTAGATACAGCCTCTGGGCTCTACTTGCTTAACCATCCACTTCTTAAATCTATCAAAGAACATTGAGGAAGCTACCAGAAGTTAAGGGTAGGGAGACATCCACTTGGTCTTTGACCCTGGGTGAGTCATGGCCCTCACTGGGTCCCAGCTTTCCCGTCTGAGAATGATAACATTTATCTAGATTCTTCAGGCTCTAAAGTGTGACGATTCTTCTAGATCAAGGGCTGGCAAACTATAGTTCACGAGTCATATCTGACCAACCTTTTGTTTGTTAACTGTGGCTGCTTTCATGTTAAAATAGTAGAGTGCAGGAGTTACAACAGAGACCCCACATGGTCCACAAGGCCATTTAGCCTTTACTGATAAACTTGGTTGATTTCTGTTATAGACTGAGCTTGGGGAAGTGAAGCAAATGGTTCCTGTTTCATTAACTTCTGCTTGAGGTCACTTGTCATCTCTTAGTGTTCCCAAAGCATCTGTCCTTTGGACAATGGCCCTGGTTATGCCTAGGACTGTTTGAACACTGCTGTTGTTTTGCTTTCTATGCGTCAGTCTCAAATTCTTGGCTTGACACAAGTTCCACATTGTGATCAGCCACCATCTTACCTCAAGGGTAGAACTGACTTCTTCCTTAGGTAGACCAGAGAGCTAGATCAGTGGGGCTGAACAGTCCATGCTTATTTGGACCTGGTCTTCTCAGAGAAGCTAAAACTATTTCTAAAAATCCTCTAGGGAGAGGAAAGCTACAGAGATACCTTTCACAAAGCCCGAGTTCATTGAAAAAAAATACTGCACAGCTAGCAAATAACTTGAGGTAGGATAGGAGGAAAGGAAAGGAGAACAGAAGGAAACTGAGGGTTTTAGGATCTCTGCCGTCACTACATTGTGACCCAGATTTCAAACCCACAGTTAATTTCCAAGGAAACCTTGGGCTTCTTTAGACTCATTTTCCTGGCCCACCAGAACACACCCACCTCCCTCCCTCCACAGTGGTATGCTCCATTCTTGGGGAGTCTTTGAGGGAATCGCCCTTACCTGTGGTGTTTAGGGTGCTGGTCTCCAGTGAAGTGCTGCCAGTGGGAGGCTCTGATGATTGGTTGTCTTTTGTGGTGAGGGACATTTTATTGTCACTTTGTGTTTCAGACGGAACCATTGTGATTGATCCATCATTTGTAGATGAAGCAGTGATTCTGTCAGATGTAGTTAATGAATTTGCATTTGCAGTTGACTCATTGTCTATAGTAGTAGGTGTAGGAATTGTGGAGGAATTATGTGTATTAATTGTGGGGGAAGCAGGTGAAGCAGCTATTGGGGGAGAAGGTGTAGTCGTGGTGCCAGCAGCTTCAGGGGAATTAGTTTCAGTGGCATTAATTGTAGCTGCTGTAGGATGACTACTTGCAGTTTCTGTGTTTCCTAAAGTGTCAGCTGAGTGGTCTTGGGCAGTGGCTGGAAGAACAAAGATACCAAGTTTGAGCAGACAGTACATTGAATAACTAATGGCAGTTACTTAATACTAATTCGTATCCAACTCATTCTTTTTTTTTTTTTTTTTTTGGTAGAGATAAGGTTTCCCCAAGTTGCCTAGATTGGTCATAAACCCCTGTGCTCAAGCGATCTACCCTCTTTGGCCTCCCAAACTGCTGAGATAATAGTTATGAACTGCCATGCCCAGCCTCAACTCATTCTTTTCTGGAAAAATGAATATATATGACTATATTAAAAATTAAAATACATGGTTATTTCTAAACACAAAAAACCCCACAATAAATAAAATTAAAAATTAGACAAAACTGGAAAAAATGTTATTGAAAAATGTGACAAAGAGTTAATGTTTATTTATTTATTTTAGAAATAAGGTCTTCCTCTGCCACCCAGGCTGGAGTGCAGTGATGTGATCATAGTTCACTGCAGTCTTGAGCTCCTAGGCTCAAGCAATCCTCCCACCTCAGCCTCCCAAATAGCTAGGACTACAGTTGTAACGCCTCCATGGCTGGCTAATGTTTTTTGTTTTTTAGAGATGGGGGTCTCACTATCCTGGCTAGGCTGGTCTCTTAACTCCTGGCCTCAAATGATCCTCCTGCCTCAGCCTCCCAAAGTGCTGGGATTGCAGACGTGACCCACCAGTCCCACAGAGGAGTTAATATTTTTTAAGTTGAGTACCAAGAAGCAATATTATTTATGCCTGTAGTTGTACAACTGTCGATCTGGGTTTAATATACTTCAGACTGTTCTCAGTGAGGACAATTGAGAATGCCACAAGGTGGCGCAGTGACTACCCGGAAGTGGACTCCTTTTGTCTTTCTGCACTTTAAGGCAACTGCCCCCATTTTTCATTACCTTGATAGATTGAGGGAGGGAAAGGTTAGGGTTGGGTAAAGAACAATAAAATAAAAATACCTCATTAAGTGCTTATTATACTTCCTCCAAAATTGTATTCTAGTAGTGTTTTCCCATTCACAATTCTCGATACATTGACTAAGAGTAAGATGAATAAGTGATCTTTGCTTTCTGAGCTATGATGGGTATCAAAGTTGCATTTTCACAACTTTTAGGAACCCCTGGATACGTGGAGTGGTAAACTCTAGTGATTCAGTGATCTATTTTCTTTTCCTTTTTCTTTTCTTTCTTTCTTTCTTTTTTTTAGAGACATGGTCTTGTTCTGTCACCCAGGCTGGAGTGCAGTAGTGCCATCATAGCTCACTGCAGCCCCAAACTCCTGGGCTCAAGTGATCCTCCCACCTTGGTCTCCCAAGTGTTGGGATAACAGGTGTGAGCCACCTTGCCTGGCCCAGTGATAAGTTTTCTAGAAATTTTCATTGTCTCTAAGAACTCTGACCTTGACAATAGGTTAAAAAAATTATTGAAAGAAAAAGTTTTAGTGAGGAAGCGATTTCTAAACCTTAGGGTACAGAGAACTGTGGAATATGCTTCCTGATTCCCCCATGGGTCTATGAGCCCCTTGAGGGCAGAGCCTGGCTCTTCACCTTGAAGAGGGCTTGGCTAACATAGCCATTCAGAAATGTTGAAGACATCAGCAGTTGCTCTTCCTAGGCAAGAAATACATCACCAGCTGGCAATGTTGACTGCCACTCTTCCTATTCCTGCCACTCAGGATAGTTCTCATCTATCAAGCGCTGGCCCTGCGCCCGACAGTACCTGTGAAGTAGACGTAAATGCCCTCATTTGACAGAAGAGCCCACCAATACTCAGAGGGGTTAAGAAATTTGCCCAGAGGCAAAGCCAGGTCTGTAAGATGACAATATCCTAACTACCACTTGATTAAAGTTACGGGGAAGGCCATCCATTTAATGAAAAACCAAGACATCCCCGAGGAGCAAACACAAGAAGAGCAAATAGAGAAAATTGGGGATCAGAATGAAAGCAGTGGAAGCAGAAGTGACCTCCACGGTGCCCTCTATCACTGGGGTAGCAGTGAGAGTGGCCAGGGGCTGGCTCTCGCCATGGAAAACTCTAGACAGAAGAAAAGGGCTTGGCAGACTGTGGGTGCAAACAGCTCCAACCCCACCAGACCCTGAATTTCATGCTTTGGAAATGTTCATTCTCGGCCGATGCCAAAGAACCAACATGTTTCTGTAGATGTGCATAAAACAAATCGGGACATCTTAAGAGGTTTTCTGCAGGTCTTTGGAATTATGACAAGGAGTTTTGGACTTCTAGGCTTGTTTATTTTGGTTTTAAATTTCTGTTCACTAGGGAGATTACATTTCAGAATAATCAATTAGTTTGAATAAATGAGACACATTCCAAGCTGACAGCAATTCATTGCTGTGAATAGCTACAATTTTTAAAAATAACTAAAATATACTTGTGTGTATCTATGTGTATATGTGTGTTTTATCCGAGGGTTGTACAGATTTTAGGGAAGACAGCTTAGAGCTGAAATCCCAGGCTTAAATTATCTAGTAAAAATACCCAAGAGGAATTGTAAAATAACCTATTCTGTTCAATCTATAGATAACAGAAATATATGAAGACATCCGTGCAGTAAAAATAGCTTTAGTCTTTTTATTTCCTTAGGTCCTAAAACTTCTAAATAACACAAGGATAGCACAACGTCCATGGAGGTACAAATCATAGGTTTCAGTGGCAAAATATATGCCCTGACCTGGTTTCTTTCTGGGGAAGACTCCATAATCACCACCCCTGTCCAGGGCACATCTGTAACTGCTTTATTCAAAGCTAGCTGAAAGTCACAATCAAACACCTTTCTCCCAGATCTAAACTCTTCATTGTGATGAGATGTTGGTTCCCAAAGGCACTCATCAGATTCTGTGGAATAATGCAGTCCTAATCTCTCAGAGAAAGCAAAAACAACCTGGAAAGTTTTGCCTGTTAAAGGCACTTCAAATGTCACTGGCACATTTTTCGTTTGTTTCAGTAAATGCTTGTGTAGAGGTCCCTGCAGTCAAGGTGCTATACAAGGCCTGGGGGTGAGGAGGAACGTAAAGGTGTACAAGATACACTTCCTGCCCTTGGTTGCTCAGAATCCTGAGTGGCAACTCATGTTTGAAGTAGTGATTCCTTACACACACCTCCAAAATCCTTAACGTTACAGAAAAAAGCAACTTTAAAAAAATTTTCAGGCCAGGAGCTCATGTCTGTAATCCCAGCACTCTGGGAGGCTGAGGTGGGTGGATCACGAGATCAAGAGATTGAGACCATCCTGGCCAACATGGTGAAACCCTGTCTCTGCTAAAAGTACAAAAATTAGCTAGGCATGGTGGCACACGCCTGTAGTCCCAGCTACTTAGGAGCCTGAGACAGGAGAATTGCTTGAACCCAGGAGGCACAAGTTGCAGTGAGCCGAGATCATGACACTGCACTCTAGCCTGGCAACAGAGTGAGACTCTGTCTCAAAAAAAAAAGGCAACTTTTTAAAATGTATCAGGCCAGGTGCGGTGACTCATGCGTATAATCCCACCAGTTTGGGAGGCCGAGGTGGGCAGATCACCTGAGGTCAGGAGTTTGGGATCAGCCTGGCCAACATGGTGAAACGCCATCTCTACTAAAAATGCAAAAATTAGCTGGGCATGGTGGTGGGCACCTGTAATCCCAGCCACTCAGGAAGCTGAGGCAAGAGAATCACTTGAACCTGGGAGGCAGAGGTTGCAGTGAGCTGAGATCATGCCATTGCACTCCAGCCTGGGCTACAAGAGCAAAACTCCATCTCAAAAAATAAAATAAGGCCAGGCGTGGTGGCTCACGCCTGTAATCCCAGAACTTTGGGAGGCCAAGGTGGGCGGATCACAAGGTCAGGAGTTTGAGAACAGCCTGGCCAATGTAGTGAAACCCCATCTCTACTAAAAATACAAAAAAATTAGCCAGGCATGGTGGTGAGCACCTGTAATCCCAGCTACTTGGGAGGCTGAGGCAGGAGAATTGCTTGAACCTGGCAGGGGGAGGTTGCAGTGAGCCAAGATCGCACCATTGCACTCCAGCCTGGGCAACAAGAGCAAAACTCTGTCTCAAAATAAATAAGTAAATAATAAAATAAACTTTTTTTTTCAAAAGCAAACCTTAATAGCCACAAAAACTGTCAATATTAATATATCTGGAGGTAGATGGGTGGGAAGGCAGATTGGAGGCTCAATTTTTATTTCATATACATCTGTTTTGTTTGAATTTGTTACAGTGGGTCTGCATTACTTGTATAACTTTTTTAAACAAAGAAGAGGAAATCAAAACCAAAGTCTGAAAATCAGATCCAGGCTGGACGTGGTACTTCACGCCTGTAATCCCAGCACTTTGGGAGGCCAAGGCAGGTGGATCTCCTGAGGTCAGGAGTCTGAGACCAGCCTGGCCAACATGGTGAAACCTCATCTCTACTAAAAATACAAAAATTAGCCAGGTGTGGTGGCAGGTGCCTGTAATCCCAGCTACCCAGAAGGCTGAGGCAGGAGAATCACTTGAACCTGGGAGACGGAGGTTGCAGTGAGCCGAGATCGTGCCATTGCACTCTAGCCTGGGCGACAAGAGTGAAACTCAGTCTCAAAAAAGAAAAAAAAAAGAAAGGAAGAAACGAAGAAAGAAAGAAAGATCAGATCCAAGTGCAGACATGACAAAAAGGGAAATCATAAGCCCCTACTATGTGCCAGGGAGTATCCCAGCACATCAGGCTCTCTGTCTCATTTAATCCTCTCAGTCACTCTTCAGTATAGGGATTTCCCTTCTATTGTTGCACAGGAAGACACTGACGGTCAGAGACACCCCACAGCTAATAAGCGGTGGCATGCTGTCTGAATCCCTGCTTGCTCCACGATTTGCCCTTCCCCCTGGGTTCTCTGGGTCGAGAAACATCTCCATTCCCCTAAGGTACCTTGAGCCTCAATGATTCCTGATTCCCCTACCTCTCTATTCATCTCCTTGGCCCTCCCAGCCAACTTTCCCCTTTCTACCGCCCTTCTATTCTATTTTTTAAAAGTCAAGCCTTTTTTAATAGTGGCTCCTGAAAGTCATACAAGCCTCACCAATTCTTCCTTGGTCCTGAAGGCTTGGACCTGGCATCTGCCCCCAGCGTTGGCAGGAGAGATCTGGTGAGCCCTCCCCTCCTGTGCACCTAGCCTTTTCCAAACTTCCCGCATTAAAAGCTTGAAACCAGCTCTCAAAAACTCTAATCCTGATGCCATTCATTCCTGTTCTCTGAAAGGGCTTAATTTCTCTTCATATGTCTGCCTCATCAAAGACTTTCTTCCTTTCTGCAAGCAGCTTCTAGATTTCAACTCATTGAACCTGAAGGAAATCAAAATATTTCACCCTCGAATATAACTCCCTGATATAATGAGTGTTTTAAATTAAAAACTCTCAGAGGTCAACAAGCGCTGTAAGGACTGACCCACCAAAGAAGAACTATTGCTCCTGTTCCCCTCCCTGTTATGTCATTATCCACTACAGGAAAGAAGACCAAGAAGGAAACCACCCCTGAGCAGACCCTTCGTCAAGATAATGACTGTCTCCAGGGATCTTTAAATTCCAAGGAAAATTATCTACAAGTTCATTTTTGTTCCCAGATCAGATTGTTCTCCCTACTAATCATTTATTGCCCCTCAACAGAATTCCTCTTCTCCCTTCTTCCGTAACTTGTTTTATCAAGATCCAAGCCCCCTTTCTTTCTGTAACTTCAAGATGAAATATAAGCTTCTATACCTCATCAGGAAGTTGGGTGTTCATGCTGAAGGCTCCTGGGTACACACATTAAATACACTTGTATGCCTTTTTTCCTATTAATCCATCTACTTCATGCCAGTGATTTTTCAGCAAAATTTTAAGCCAATTGGCCCCCACAACCCTCACCTCTCAACGTATCGATGATCTCACCCACATGTGGCACATAGAACCCTTCCTAACTCAGAACAAAGAGTACATGTCTGAAGTCTAATCAACATGACAACTACTCCCTATGGTTTAGCCTTCTCAAATTCAAGTACATTTGTGCAAGGAGGCTTTTTCCTGCGGTCAGCTCTCTGATTATCATGAGGGGGGATCCAGAACGCTACAGTAGAGAACTGGGTCCTTGGAACCTACTTAGTCCTTCTTATCTGGCCTCAGGAACTCTCAAAGACAAACCTCTGGTTTGCTGAGCCCCCAAGTCTTACTCCATAGGCCACTTCTTCTCCCCAAACCCCCCGAGATGGACTCTGGCTCTGTCACCCTGTGCCATCTCAGCTCACTGCAACCTCCACCTCCCGAGTTAAAGCGATTCTTCCTGCCTCAGCCTCCTGAGTAGCTGGGACTACAGGTGCCCACCACCATGCCTGGCTAATTTTTTTTTTTTTTTTTTGTATTTTTAGTAGAGATGGGGTTTCACCATGTTGGCCAGGGTGGTTTCAAACTCCTGACATCAAGTGATCCACCTGCCTTGGCCTCCCAAATTGCTGAGATTACAGGCTTGAGCCACCACGCCCAGCCCATAGACCACTTTTGCTGCTGCTCTATCTTCCCCATCACAGGATAAAATGCCTGTGTCTTTGAGCTGAGCTGGAGAGGAAACTTCATTTATAAAATAGACCGTGTGCTGGGCTGGGAGAATTCGTAGCCGTAGGCCTGCTGATTCTACCTCAAAGACAACATACATGATTGGAAGAATTAAAATGTAAAAATATTCCTTACCTGTGTGTACAAAAAGGAGAGCAAGAAGAGTAAGATGAGTGACGGCTTTCATTTTTGCTGTTCTTGCTTGGTAATCCAAGGAGGAAGTGATTTCCCTCCCCGGCTACCTTTAGTTTTAACTGTCTTTCAGGTACAAAGTCCGGTCATTAATTGACGTCAAACCAGAGAAAGGCAATTATAGCCAGCATTTTGTCATATACCATAGGTCTCTTCCGAGCTTTTGAGATAGAAGAGGTGGAGCTGGCCTTACGAATCATTTTTCTGACTTGAAGCCCAAAATAACTTAGGACATTCCAAATATCCTTGTGAGGTTGGTGGCACAAGAGTTTGGTTAATCTCTTGATATCTCAAATGTCTCCAAGCTACCATGTTTTAGGAGGTCACCATTCCATTAAACATTCAATAATGAACTGTGCTCTACTCACCCGCATTTGAGTGCAGGAAACCCACTTTCCTCCAGCTGTAGTTCTGAGAATCCTTGAAGAGGACTTACATGTTTCCCAAAATTATTAGTTGCTTAACTTTAGCCACCATATGCTGGGGACCACCATTCTGGGCCTCTCTGATGGCCATATCTAGCAACTTTGTAATCACATCTCCAAGCTTCTATGACTCTACCTGGATACAGCCCCCCAGTAAAGTTTCCAAGCATAATGAACATCACATCATGGCATCTAACCTAACTTTACTGAAGTCTTGTGGGTGACTGGTGTGTTGGGGAGTGGGAAATAAAGTACGGAAAAGAGAAAACCTAGAACAGCTGATTTGATCTCTCTGCTCCTGGCTGCGCATTGGGCAGGTCCCCACCTCTCAGTTCCCTTTCTCACCCTCTCTCTAGTTCCTCAGCCCCTCACCTCTCACCATGTGTCAGGAACCAGCTTTACGACTTGGATTTGGGTCTTCTTAATCCAGTTCTCCCTCCTTAAAGTCCAGGGCCCCAACTCTACTGTGTCCAGCCCCAGCCAGAGGAATGTAAACTAATGATACCTTCTGAGCTGTGGCTAGAGTTTTGAGTTTAAATTTTTTTTTTTTCTTGAGACAGAGTCTCACTCTGTCGCCCAGGCTGAAGTGCAGTGGCACAATCTCAGCTCACTGTAACCTCTGCCTCCAGGGCTCAAGTGATCCTCCTGCCTCAGTCACCCAAGTAGTTGGGATTACAGGCATGCACCACCATGCTTGGCTGATTTTTGTATTTTCAGACGAGATGGGGTTTTGTCATGTTGTCCAGGCTGGTCTCAAACTCTTAGACTCAAGCAATCCCCCACTCAGCCTCCCAAAGTGCTGTGATTACAAGCACATGTGCCACCACGCCTGGCCTTTGGGTTTAAATTTTTAACTCTGACCTTGATGAAAACAAAACATTTTTGTATGATCACCCATAAGTGCTTTTTGTCCTAGAGTCTCCATTCAAGAATAAGACAGGGGTTTGTTCTTACATAGCTGAGAGGTCCATTTAAACACTTTTTCCAAAACAAAGACATGTCTAAGACCCATTATGTTGTGCTATTATTCTCAGCTTGAATAACTCCTGGAATCAGTATTTAAACAAAGGCTTGTTTTTCTTTTCTTTTTAAACTAGCTTTATTGAGCTATAATTTATGTCAATAAACTGACCTATTTACAGTGTACAGTTCAACGAGTTTTGATTGATGTATATACATGTGTAGCTACCATTGCAACCAAGATACCAGGCATTCCCGACACACCCAAGACTTTCCTCTTGTCCCTTTTTAGTGCTGCATCCCCCACACTCCACCCCAACTCCAGGCAACCGTTGATCTGCTTTCTGTCTCTAGAGATTAGTCTGTATTTTCTAGCGTTTTATGTAAATGGAATCATACAGATGTAGTTTTTTGTTTTGTTTTGTTTTTTTGGGCCAGTTTCTTTCACTTAACATAATCATTTTGAGATTCATCCTTGCTGTGTGTATTCATAGTTTGTTTCTTCTTATATCTGAACACTACTCCACTGTATCGATGCACCATGGCTTGTTTATCAATTCGTCTGTCGATGGACATTTGAGTTGTTTCTAGTTTTGACTATTACAAATAAAAATATTATAAATAAGGCCAGATGTGGTGGCTCATGCCTATAATCCCAGCACTTTGGAAGGCTGAGGCAGGTGGATCACCTGAGATCAGGAGTTGGAGATCAGCCTGGCCAACGTGGCAAAACCTCATCTGTACTAAAAATACAAAAATTAGCCAGGTATGGTGGCGGGCACCTGTAACCCAGCTACTCAGGAGAGTGAGGCAGGAGAATCCCTTGAACCCTGGAAGTAGAATTTGCAGTGAGCCAAGATCACGTCACTGCACTCCAGCCTGGGCAACAGAGTGGGACTCCATCTCAAAAAAAAAAAAAAAAGTTATAAGTATTCATGTACACATTTTTTTATGAACACACACTTTCATTTCTTTAGGGTAAATATTTAGAATAGAATGGCTGCATCACATGGTAGGTATATAACTTTTTAATAAATGGTCAAATGGTTTTCCTAAGTTGTTATGCCATTTTCCATCAGCAATATATGAGAATTCCAGTTGTTCCCTATCTTTGTCAACACTTGGTATTGTCAGTCTTTATATTAGCTATGCTAAAGGGTATGTAGTGGCATCTCACTTTTGTTTTAATTTGCATCTCCTGATGACAAATGATGTTGAACATCTTTTTATGTGCATATTAGACACTCATGTCTCTTCTTTTGTAAAGTACCTGTTCAAATAATTTGCACATTGTAAAATTGAGTTGGTTTTCTTCTTGGTTTTTAATGGTAAAAGTTCTTCACATATGTATTGCTAATCTTTTCTCCTTTTCTGCCATTTTTATATGGCATTTTAAACTTACTATATTCACTTTATAAAAGCCTAACCAGGAATCTAGAAAAATTGAAAAAGTGGCCTGGGGTCACGTAAGTAGCAGCAGGATCTCAAATGCAGGGTCTCAAATCCTGTCTCCTAAACTGGGAGGAGCCTATCACACCCCTTCACGTCTTAGGTTCAAGATATCAAGTGAGTAGTGCCCACAGTGCTCTATCACCAGTGTCTACTGATGCCACCATATTATAACAGTGTCAATATTTCCATGGTTTTCTATATTACTTATCTGCTGAGCATAGAATGAAAAGTATAACCAGGAAGGCATGGAGGACTGCCAAGCATCTGGCTCCCTGACTCTTCCCTGGCTTTATCATCTGGAAAAATATGGGCAGCAAGAAAGTCAGGCAGTCCTCAAAGTATAAATCAGCAATCACTGTTATGCCCCCTCCTAACTCAATCCACACTGGACTTCAGTACTGCAGGATGACAGAGACAATGCACAGAGCTTTCATGAGGGGAACAGCTTCTTCCTCAGGGCTGATGTTTCCTTGCATATGGAGGGAGTTTAATTCCTGAAACACTCCTGGCCTCTTGGCATGTCTTTATTCATTTTGCCCTAAATGAAGAGTAGTGACTTATTTCAGAATAAACTGGGAATACTCACCTCAGATCCTGCGGTTTCCCTTTGGGGAGAGAACCTGGATTCAGGATTGTTGTGCCAAGAAGGTAATGATCCAGTAGGAGGAAGGCCTAAGCCACATTCTCAAAAATAAGCTTCTATAAAAGTAATATTTTGTGTCCATCTGTTGTACTCTTTATTTTACTTCTCACAGAACTCAAAACCTGGATAGGAAAAAGGGGTGATATTTATTAGTATGAAATGGCTAGATTCTAAGTATTTATCTATAAGTCAAGAACACAGACTCCATTTTCCCATAGAAACAATGTTATATGTTGGTAACGTTGTCACCAAGTCAGTTAAACGAAAAGCTCTTTACCCATAATTACCTGGTTGCAAAAGAACTACTGTTCAGGGTGAGCTTTTCAATGATTCTATTCACTATGCAAAGGAATGGGACATGCCCATTAATCTAAAGTAATATCCAGTTATATAGGCATAAAGTAAACTCAAGAGAGCTATATCAGAGCCTTTTAGAATTAGAATTCAATCCATCAAGAGCCCCTCTAGCCAGGTGCAGTGGCTCACATCTGTAATCTCAGCACTTTGGGAGGCCGAAGTGGGAGGGTTGCTTGAGCCCAGGAATTCGAGACCAGCCTAAGCAGTATAGTGAGACCTTGTCTCTACAAAACTATTTTAAAATAATTATCTGACCACGGTGACACATGCCTATAGTACCAGATACTTGGGAGGCTGGGGCAGGAGGATCCCTTAAGCCCTGGAGGTGGAGGTTGCAGTGATCTGAGATTGCACTGCTGCACCACAGCGTGGGTGACAGAGTGAGACCCTGTCTCAAGCAAAAGAGCCCCTCTTCAGCTACTTTGATTCTGCAACACTGCAACACCATGATAAGGCTCTAGAGCATCATCAAAACATAACATTTCTATCAAGATTAAATAGTTAGACCCAAAGATTTTTTTCTGTCTATAGAACCAGATGTAAATACTTGTTAAGCTCCTATCTCCTTCTCTCTAATTCCAGCCCCTCAACAGAGGTGTGAATATAGCTTTCCTAGAGTCACTACTACCATTTATTGATATCACATTTAGATACTACATGAAGCTGATCAGCATTTTCCTCTCTAATTCAGAAGACCATTCCCAGAGAAATGACTTGTGGAAAGCAATATTCCCAACTCAAATGTCTAATTGATGACACATTGACAGAACCATTTCCACTCTTGTTTTTTATACCCTCTGAAATTAACTTTTCAGCAAATGGTTGCTTTACATGAGTAATGTTCAGGAGGGGGCTGTTCAATCGATCCCTGGTACTCGAGGCATCTCTACACATCCATCAGGTATCGAGGATGAAGCAGTGAACAAGACGATGAAGGTCGCTGCTCTCCCGGAGCTTCTGTAAGCTGATGGGTAGTGGGGGTGGGTAAAAAAGTAATTAAATACAATGATTTTAGACAGTGATCAACGCTCTGAAGAAAATAAAAACACAACAATGGGATAGTGACTTGTGGGGTATGAGATGCTACTTTAAATAGGATGGTCAGCAAAATCTTGCAGGAGCTGATATCAGAACTGAGAGCTGCTACTGAAGGGAAGCCTGCCATATATACATCAGAAAAGGGGCATTCCAGCTAGAAGAGCAGTAAGTGCAAAGGCCCTGAGGCCAGAACAAGTCTGGTGTGTTTGAAGAGCACCATGATCTAGGAGGAGATTGTGGGGAGATGTTGTCAGAGAGACAGGCTGGGGCCTGATGCTGCAGTATCTTAGAGGCTGTGGAAAGGAGGGTGGATTTTATTCTAAGCACAATGGCAGAAGCCATGGGAACATTTAAGCAGGAGAACAGGCCAGATCTTCCTTGGGGGCCTTATCTAAAGGAGCTGGTCTACTCACCTGACCATCCGCCTCAGTTCGTTTCCTCCATGGCCCTCATCACGATATGTAATTACTCTGTCTCTTTGCTGGCTTAGCTACCTGTTGCCTAACTTCCATGAGAGTTTCTCTTCCCTGTCCACTCCTCTGTCTCCAGCATCCAGAACAGCTGGCACATGGCAGGTGCTCAGTAAAGATTTATGGAAGAAAGGAAGGAATGAATGAAGGCCGTCCAATTTGTTCTAGGTGCAAGGAACAGGGAATGCAAAGTAAGTAAGACACAGTCCGGGGTCTTCAGACCCACAGTGCATTCAGACAATTTAACTTCCAAAAGTTGGTTGTCATGATCAAATTATTCACAAAAGAGAAAATATTATTATTAAATAAATGTGTGGGGGAAAATATTTAATTTTTTACTCATTTTAAAGACACTACAACTAAAACAAAAGTGAGATTATATTTTACCTTTCTTTTTTTTTTTGAGATGGAGTCTCGCTCTGCCACCCAGGCTAGTATGCAGTGGCACAATCTCTGCTCACTGCAACCTCCACCTACTGGGTTCAAGCAATTCTCCTGCCTCAGCCTCCTGAGTAGCTGGGATTATAGGTTTGTACCACCCCACCTGACTAATGTTTGTATTTTTAGTAGAGATGGGTTTCATCAAATTGGCCAGGCTGGTCTTGAACTCCTGACCTCTAGTGATCCACCTGCTTCGGCCTCCCAAAGTGCTGGGATTACAGGTGTGAGCCACTACACTGGTGTAATATTTTACATATTTAAAAAATGTGTACAATGATATATCCAACTCTGGTGTAGGTGCAAATAATTCAATATGCTTTACAATTGCTACATAGTAATATGCTACACTTTGGCAACAGGTATTAAGAGCAATTTAAAAATGTTCTTGGCTGGGCATGATTTTGAGAGGCCAATGGGGGAGGATCGCTTGAGTCCATGAGTTTGAGACAAGTCTGGGCAATATAGTGAGACCCTATCTCTACAAAAAATTAAAAAATTAGTTGAGCATGGTGTCGCATGCCTGCGGTCCCAGCTAGTCAGGAGGCTGCGGTGGGAGGATTGCTTGAGCCAAGGAGGGTGAGGCTGCAGGGAGCTGTGATTATGCCACTGCACTCCAGCCTGGGTGACAGAGCCAGACCCTCTCTTAAAACAAAACAAAACAAAACAAAATGTTTTTACCCTGTGATCGAGAAATTTACTTCTGGAACTTTATCTTAAATAATTTCTTCAAAAAAATTTTTTTTGAGTTTTGTAGAGACGGGGGTCTTGAATTCTGGCCTCAAGCAATCTTCCTGCCTTGGCTTCGCGAAGTGCTAGGATTACAGGCGTGAGCTACAGTGCCTGGTCAAGGAATAATTTCAAATGAAGGGAACATTATATGTACAAATAATTTGCTGCAGTATTACATATATACAGTATAAAAAATTGAAAACAAACTTACCCAACAACAGAGGTTTAAATGTGGTGACCACCCTTGATGAGAGGTATGACTATCCACACACAGAACGATGCAGAAGACCACAGCATTGACGGGAAGTGCTTATTCTACTATGATAGAAGTTGAAGAGGCAGGATTCTCGTTATATCTCTAATTATGTAAAAACCATGCCTCCATAAAGATAAGCGCTGGAAGGAAACATGAACACACGAAAATGACTTGCTTTGTTGGGTGGCAGGACAGCAGTTGAGCACTCCTGTGGCAACTTCCTCTTCGTACACAAACAATGTAATGGGCTCAGAGAAAGGGTCAAGTACCAACGTAAAGATTTTCTTTTTCTTTAAGAGACATGGTCTCACTCTGTTGCCCAGGCTAGAGTGCAGTAGTGCAATCTGTCTTCACTGCAACCTCTGCCTAATCCTCCCACCTCAGCCTCCCAAGTAACTGGGACTACAGGCAGTGCACCATCATGCCTGCCTAAATTTTGTATTTTTAGTAGAGATGGGGTCTCACTATGTTGCCCAGGCTTGTCTTGAACTCCTTAGCTCAAGGGGTCTGCCCACCTTGGCCTCCCAAAGTGTTCGGATTACAGATGAGAGCCACTGCGCCCAGCCATGTGTTTAACCACTGGAGATGTGTTCCAAAACACCTTGACCTTCGAAAGGAGCAGGCATTGGCTTTTTGAGTCTTGGTTTATAAAATTTCACAATTGCTTATCTACTCACCTCACTGAATTTAGTCAGCTCTAAAAATATATTTCACATCATAAGAGATTTTGTGGTCTTCTTATTTTATTATTTTATTTTATTTATTATCTTTTGGAATGAAACTCTTGGAGTTCTATAAAGAGATTTTCCCCAGGAAGGAGTTTGATTTCTCACCTACTTCCTCCTCTACTCACCCATCAAGACTATGGGAGGTTTGACTGAGATCAGAAAGCTCTTGCAGTGGCCACAAATTGTAATTCACATCTCTTCAGAGAGGAAGCGAGTGGTTCCAGAGATTAAAACATTGTCCCCAGAGATGCTAGCACCAGGCCTGGACTTGTTGCTCTTTAAGAGGAAAATTGAAAACAATGGGTGGGAATAGGTTTGCCCCTCTTTGGGGTTTGTACCTCTCAACCTTACCCAGTCCAGTTATTCCTAAAATGAGAGATGACACATCTAGGGCATCGGTCCTCAAAAATGTGTTCCCCAGACCAGCAGCACCAGCATGACCTGGAAACTTTTTAGAAATGCATATTTTCAGGCCCCCACCTAGGCCTACTGAATCAGCAATCTGTGTTTTTTTGTTTGTTTTGTTTTGGTTTGTTTTGAGATGGAGTTTCACTCTTGTTGCCCAGGTTGGAGTGCAATGGTGCGATCTTGGCTCACTGCAACCTTGGCCTCCTGGGTTCAAGCGATTCTCCTGCCTCAACCTGCTGAGTAGCTAGGATTACAGGCATGCGCCACCACACCCGGGTAATTTTTGTATTTTTAGTGTGACTCTGCTTGTGCTCTGCTCTGAGGACCACTGCCTTTGTGACACACAAGATGATTTTAAGTGTCCACGGACACAGCATTAGATAACAGTGATTCACCTGGAGGGGAAAGTTATGCCTTTTCAAATTTCAGTCATTCTGATTACACAATGAGAAAATCTCATGTATTGCTAAGATATCTTTAACTCTTCTCTAATAATTACACATTCCTTTTTGTGAGGAATAGAGATCAGGCCCCAGACACAGAGGCTTTGGCAATCAAACTCCTGGTAATCTAATAACACTTTATTTTTGTTTATGTTTCTTATGGCTATTTTCTATCCATGGCAAAGGAAACTAGTTTTTTTTTTCTTCTAAATTTGGGATGGTGATGACAATTTAATTTAATTTTATTTATTTATCTATTTTCTGGAGACAGGGTCCTGCTCTATCACCCAAGCCGGAGTACAGTGGCACAGTCACAGCTCACTGCAGCCTCAAACTGCTGGGCTCAAGAGAGCCTCCCACCTCAGCCCCTTGAGTAGCTGGAACTACAGGCATGTACCACCATGCTTGGCTAAATCATAAACAATTTTTTTTTCATAGAGACAGGGTCTCAGCATCTTGCCCAAGTTCATCTCAAACTCCTGGGCTCAAGTGATCCTCCATCTTGGCCTCCCGAAGCGCTGAGATTACAGGTGTGAATCACCACACCAAGCTGTAACGTTTATTTTAAAATTAAGTTTGGCCTGGCACAGTGGCTCACAACTATAATCCCAGAAAAGAAAAGAAAAACTAGTTACCAATAGGACATAATCTTTGGAATTCTTCCCTACCTTGAATAAAACTTACATTTTCAAAGGAAATGACCTGATGTTCTTACAGAGCTGAGCTCCCAGGGTGGTGTCCTCACATGGACCAAGTATGGAGTAGTATGAATGATCGCTTTCCCCATTGCCCCAACTTGGAGAATTAAGAGTGCGCTGGATACCATTTCATAGTTGCTAGAATAACTATCAACAAAAAGGTAATTGCAAGTGTTGGTGGGTACGTGGTGAAATTGGAACTGTGATATACTGCTAGTAAGAATGTAAAATGGTTCAGCCAATCTGGAAAACAGTATGACAGTTCCTCAAAAAGTTAGACATAGAGTTATCATTTTGATGCAGTAATTCCATTCCTAAGTATATACTCAAGAGAAATGAAAATATGTCCACACAGAAAACTCATAGCAGCATTATTCATGATAGACAAAAGGTAGAAACAACCCAATGTCCATCAATTGATGAACAGATAAACAAAATGTGGTATATCTATATAATGGAATACAGGTGCTCTTCAACTTACAACAGAGTTACGTTCCAATAAACCCATTATAAGTTGAAAACATCATAAGTTGAAAGTGCATTTAATACATCTAACCTACCACACATCATTACTTAATCTAGCCTACCTTACACATGCTCAGAACAGTTACATCAGTCTATGGTTGGGTAAAACCATCTAACACAAAGTCCATTTTATAATAAGTTTTGAATATCTCATGTAATTTCTTGAATGCTGGTATTGAAAGTGAAAACAGTATGGGTACCACTGTAAAGTCAAAAGATCACAAGTCAAATGATTACAAGTCAAGACCATCTATATTATTTGACCATAAAAAGGAATGAAATACTAACGCAGGCTACAACATAGATGAACTTCAAAAATATTATGCTCAGTGAAAGGAGCCAGACAAAAAGACGACATGTTGTATGATTCCTTTTATAATAAATGTTCAGTATAAGCAAATCCACAGAGGCCAAATGCAGTCTAGCAGTTGTCTAGGGATTGGGGGACATGGGAGGTTTGGAGTATGATGACGGAGAAGTTCAGGTTTCTTGTTGGAATGATGGAAATGTTTTAAAATTGATTGTGTTAATGATTGTGGTGATGCACTGAATTTACTTTTTATTTTTATTTTTTAATTTTGAGATGGAATCTCACTTTGTTACTCAGACTGGAGTGCAGTGGCATGATGTTGGCTTACTACAACCTCCGCCTCCTGAGCTCAAGTGATTCTCCTGCCTCAGACTCCCGAGTAGCTGGGATTACAGGTTCTCACCACCACATCCTTCTAATTTTTGTGTTTTTAGTAGAGATGGGGTTTCACCATGTTGGCCAGGCTGGTCTCAAACTCCTGACCTCAAGTGATTCTCCCGCCTTGGCGTCCCAAAGTGCAGTGTGAGCCACTATACCTGGCTGATGCACTGAATTTAAATGAGTGAATTAAATTGTTTGGTGCGTGAATGATATCTAATAAAGCTGTTACCAAAAAAAAAAAAAGAATTTTTTTCTTTTTATGAGTTAGGACTGATTAGATGGAAACCCCTCCAGGGCAATTTGAGAGAGGACTGTCTTAAAGGAAATTTTTACTCAGAAAAGGCCTCCCTCTGCTACACATAATCTTTTGCAATGACCACAGAAAATAGATTTTGAGATACGGAAATTTCAAAAAATTTTCTTTGCGCTTGCATTGGGGGCCAAAAAGCAGCTGTTGAGACGATAGTTTAACTTCATAAAATATGTCTGCTGCAAATTTGTGTGGGAAGGGAGATCTTGCTTCTCATTGTAACTTTTGACCACCTGGTAAGTAAGGAAAACTGTTTTACATTACTTGTGAGTCATACAACATTAGTTGTTAAAATGACTTTACCGCAGGATAAAATTTGCATGTAAGTGCTGTTTTGCCTTGTAATTGTAAGTTGAATTCATTAAGAAGCATTATTATCTGGTCAGGTGAGGCGCAGTGGCTCATGCCTGTCATTCCAGCACTTTGGGAGGCTGAGGAGGGCAGATCACTTGAGGTCAGGAGTTTGAGACCAACCTGGCCAACATGGTGAAACCCCGTCGCTACTATAAATACAAAAATAGCCAGGTGTGGTGGCACACACGTAGTCCCAGTTACTCAGAAGGCTGAGGCAGGAGAATCACTTGAATCCAGGAGGCAGAGGTTGCAGTGAGCCAAGATCGGCCCACTGCACTCCAACCCGGGCGACAGCAAGACTCCATCTCAAGGAAAAAAAAAAAAAAGAAAGAAAAAAAAAAGAAGCATTATCTAACCTTCAACAAAAGATTATTTCAAAAGCCATCCAGTGTTTAATAACAGTGGTTGAAAGTGGTTCTTCTCACTGAAAATTTTAATCTTAGCCCTGTGCTCAAAAACTTGCAATAAAATGTTGCCACTACTAAGCCACGAAACTGCTGTACAGTAGGGTGAGTGACAGTATTCAGCTTCTCTATCTGACAAAAATTCATGGAACCAATGATGGTTAAATCTATTTAGAGGGTATAAGGCTCACTCTTGACACTACTGGTTCAATAACACATGATATATTCAAATATTTTCTGCAAAATACTTGCTCATGCGTGCAGTGAATAACCATATATTTTAAATGCCTCACAATTTTACAAGCTTTGCAAATATGCCCAACTACAGATGGTTCTGTTCCAACATATTTCTACCACTGTCAATTGTCATACATCTTAGAGGATCCTACTTCAGTTTATACTGAAATATTGCATTTCTGTTCTTTGAAAATATTCATTAAACAACAAAAAACCCAGCTTTATTGAGATTTAATCCACATATTATAAAATTCACCCATTTAAACTGTATAATTTCATTAAAATTATTCTTGCCTATAGTTGTTCCACAGAAGTTATATAGGCTAATTCTTTAGTCACTTCAAACTTCTCATTGACTCAAATAAACAGCAGAGTAGTATTGGTAGCAACTGTCAGCTCATCAAGATTCAAAGAAAACCACTCAAAGTCATTTGCCTTGTTTTTAAATTAACTATTGATACTGTTCCCAGTGATTTCAACTCTCCGAGCAACTATTCTTTCCAAAGCAGTCTTAAGCAAGTTTTGCATGGTCTTGAACAAGTTTCTTTCCTCTGGATACATTTCTTTGGCTGCTGCAATCAAACATAATGTAATCAACTCATCCCTAAATGGCTTTCCTTGCTTGGCTTACAAATGAAGCACTCAGAAACTTGCTTTGGTTGCAGTCTCATTTTCAATATTTAATTTTAAGAAGACATTCCGCTAGGAAAAGACATTCCATTTTACATTTTCTGTTTTTTTCTATGGCTGCTTTCCTGTGACTTGGGAATATTGTGATATGTGCTTAGTGTAGTAATATTAACATGAACTATTATTTTAGCCTACCTATACTGTCATTGCATAGTACACACAATGCTTTGCCATCTATTTTGATAATAAAATAATCCCTGTTCCACACCCCAAAATAATTCATACTGTGACTTAAATGCATGACATTTAAAGTCCCCTTTTCTCTTCTTTTCTTCTTTTGACACGATGGGTATGCATTGGTAATTTAATAAAAAGAAAAGAAAATGGGCTAGGCACTGTGGCTTATGCCTGTAATTCCAGCACTTTCAGAGGCCAAGGCGGGCAGATTGCTTGAGGCCAGGGGTTCGAGACCAGCCTGGCCAACATGGTGAAACCCTGTCTCTACAAAAAATACAAAAATTAGCTGGGTGTGGTGGCAGGCACCTGTAATCCCAGCTACTTGGGAGGCTGAGGCAGGAGAATCACTTGAACCCAGGAGGCAGAGGTTGCAGCGAGTCAAGATCGTGTCACTACACTCCAGCCTCAGTGACAGAGTGAGACTCTGTCTTAAAAAAGAAAAAAAAAGAAAGAAAGATAGAGAATGTCACAGTATGACCATATGCATGGCATTTGAAATATTGTTGAGCCATAGCTGCATCATGGGATGTGTGGTGTTCTGTTTCAGCGTGCAGTGATGAGAGCATCACATACAATCTCTGTCATGACTACTATACTCTGCTATTACAGCACAAATACAGCTACAGATTATATGCACACAAATGGGTGTGGCTGTGCTCTAATAAAATTTTGTGGACACTAAAATTTGGATTCTATATAATTTTCACATTTTACAAATTATTACTTTAAAATTTTATTTTAGTGATTTAAAATGCAAAAATCATTCTTAGCTTGTGGATCCTACAAAAATAGGCAGCTGACTGATTCTAACTCATGGCGTTATAGGTTGCCAACCCCTGATCTAGAGAGTTATCAGCTCAATGAGGATAGGTCCTCCCTCACCAACATAAGAGCTCATCATTGCCCAGCAGTGTCCCAAAGATTGACAGGGGAAATAGGCTCTCAATTTTAACCTCCTAGAATGACCACAAGGCTTGACCTCCATTAGGATGTCAGAAACCACCATCTCTCAGAACTCTTTCCTGAGGCTAGGTTGAATATTATAAGACATCCATTGTCTCCTTTAACTCAACTCTGAGAAGTCAGTTTTATGGGCACATTTTTACTGATTAAAAAATTCAGCAATAGAGAAGTTAAGTAACAAAGGGATATGTGTCAGATCTGGGATTCCCAGGTTTCAAAGCCATGCTGTACTCACCAGGCCACACTATTACTATTTAATCTAGACACTTAATCTACACCTGCCCCTCATCTCTGCCCATGTTCTCCAACCAGGCCTTCTTCTAGAATCACCAATGACATCTGCCTGTATCCTGCCTAGTCAGTCAACATAGCTGTGCTTGCGGGCCTGCCCTCTTCCATACACTTCTGTAGCTTACGTGCTTTTATGAGACACACTTTCAATGACTACGTGTATCGCAGAAAGGATAATAAACTGGACTTTTATTCCAATCCTTCTATAAACCAGCTATGTAACCCGCAAAATACTTTGCCCTCTCTGATCTTTAGTTTTCTTTTCTGTAAAGGAGGACTGGGGAGTTGAGCGATACCAACATTTCCTGAGCTCATTTCTAATTTTAGCCTTCCATGAGTCAATTGATTCCCTGTTTTATTACCCACTTATTGCAACGTCACACTATTAGTAACTTACAGAAAGCTATTACTGCTGATAGACTAGAGTAGCATAGACCCTGAACCTTGTTTCAGGTATATGACACAATTGTCTATTAATAAACATGCCACCCCTGAAATGTCAACTGGTTGGCACATTCACAAGGGTATTTAAGGATAAATTAACTGTGTTTCCTGTTGGGCGTCAAAAAAAAAAAAAAGAATAAATTAGTCAGAGGCCAACTTGATCTTTGATCTTTAGCCAAATGCATGAACTAAAGAGGGTAGAGAATGGGGCATTATGGAATGGGGAGGGACTGAAATGAAAGCCAATTTTACAAGTACTTATTAAGCACCTACCATGTGTTAACAGCGGGGAGCAGAGGTTGATACCAAAACAAATAGATAAGTAAGACTGAGGTCTTTGTTCTTGAGGAGTCCACAGTCTAGTGGGTGATGACCAAGAAGCTAACAATAGAAATTTAAGAATAATACACATTTATGAATGAATAGCATTGATGTCAGTGAGTCTTTTGACCTATCTGCCACTGTAGAGAAGTAGGAGGAGAAAATTTGCTTTATTGTGATGCCTATTAACAAGGGGACAGAGAGAGGCTCAGTGAACATTCATGGCCTCAAAGTTCATTACCATTGAAGGTTACTCTGACTTAATTCTTTGGACACAAGCACAGTGTTGGGGGGCAAGAGAGTGAGTAGGATGTGCTCCTCTCATTACAGTGTGCTTCTCAACTTGTTTCACAGTTTAGGAGGTTGTTGGGAATATGCTAAAAAAAAAAAAAAAGAAACACGTTATTATGTGAAATCAGCTACATAAATGGTGAAACCCAAGTCACAGTTCAGTTGAACTGATTCACAGTGTGAACTACAAAATGTATTACATTTAACAAATAGGTACATTATACATGTAATTTAATACATATGATTGTATTAGTAAATGCTGTATTTAGTGAATATTGACTCGTTCAATTCTCATAACTCCAACAGGTAGATTCTATTATTGTTAACATTTGAAGAAACTAAGGCACAAAGCGATGCAAAATAATGTGCCCAGGGCCACGGAGCTAGTAAGTGGGGGAGGTGCACCCAGGAAGCCTGCATGAATGGCCTGTGATTTGGCACCCTAAGTCAGAGGCACCTGCCTAGGACTTGTATTTAGAAGAGAGAAAGGGGCCGGATGCGGTGGCTCACGCCTGTAATCCCAGCACTTCAAGATGATGAGGCAGGCAGATCACCTGAGGTCAGGAGTTTGAGACCAGCCTGGCCAACATAGTGAAACCCCGTCTCTACTAAAAATACAAAAATTATCTGAGCATGGTGGTTCATGCCTATAATCCCAGCTACTCAGGTGGCTGAGGCAGGAGAATCACTTGAACTTGGGAGGCAGAGGTTGCAGTGAGCCAAGATCATGCCACTGCACTCCAGCCTGGGTGACAGTGAGCCTCTGTCTCAAAAAAAAAAAAAAAAAAAAAAAGAAGAAGAGAGAAAGGAAGCGGACCCAAACAGAGTCCTTTTTTTTTTTTTTTTTTTTTGCCAGGGTCAGTGGTGGGTGCTGTGTGGTCCATGCCCTTTGGTGGTGGCAGTGGGGCTGTCTTCACTAGAGCCCTCCTGCGGAGTGACTTGACCCCTGTTCCTGTCTGCAGATCTTCCAAGACCCTCTGGTAATTCTGTGAGTCATCTGATATCCTTTAAATCAAACAGATTGGATGCTTACGTCTGCAACGAAGAACCCAACTAATACAGGGGGGTATGATAGTTAGAATTTACAGCTCTTATTTGCCTCCTCAAGAAAGCCATAATAATAGCCCTCAGCATCTATTGAGTGCCTACAATATGCCAGGAACTGTGCTAGGATATATATAGATATACACCGAAAATAAGCAGAAGAACATCGTATTCTTCTTTCCATACCTCCTGTTGTGTTGCCTATATTATTTTTACTCTATCAGGGTTTTATAACATATTCTATTTCCAAATCTTAATGCATTCAGTTTTTAGCATTAATTCTATATCTAAACACATCCAATACTTATCCCTCATAGCTTTTTCATTCCCAAATTTTGCATTTTGATTCCTCTCTTAGTTGGCAGATGTCCCCATGGAGTGCTTTTCCTTGCATGCCAGGTTCCCTCAAATCATTTCTATTGGACGAAATCTGCCTATTGCTTTCATGATTAAATTAATAACCTTATAGATGTTGACTCATTGTCTTCTGGCTTTGCATGCTGCTGTGAAGAAGTCTGATTCTGCCCTTTCAAAGGGCAGAGTTTTTTGAGACAGAGTTTTGCTGTTGTTGCCCAGGCTGGAATGCAGTAGCATGATTTTGGCTCACTGCAACCTCCGTCTCCCAGATTCAAGTGATTCTCCTGCCTCAGCCTAACAAGTAGCTGCAATTACAGGCACCTGCCACTATACCTGGCTAACTTTTTGTATTTTTGCAGAGACAGGGTTTCACCATGTTGGCCAGGCTGGTATCGAACTCCTGAACTCAGGTGATCCACCTGCCTCAGCCTCCCAAAGTGCTGGGATTACAGGTGTGAGCTACCGTGCCCGGCCAGGACTTCCTTTTAATGCCTGGTTTTAAACTGTCCTGGTTTTAAAAGTAGCCAACAAAAGCAACAACTAAGATCTGAGAATTCCATGGCCTTGCCAAGGTCCTATCCTAGTAAATAGCTCATTTGAGCCCAGGATTTGCATCTAGATCTGTCTGTGAAGCCTGCTTTCTTCTATTCCACCATATGAGGATGTTTCTGTCCTGCTGGGGAAAATACAACCAGGGATATTAGGAAGCTTTGGATAAAGTCATTCAGCCTCACTGGGCCTGAAAATCCTCTTTTGTAACATGGCAGACCTGGACCACATTAGTGGCTCATAGATTTAAAGGCTTAGAAAAATTAGTGACATGTCAAAAAAAAAAAAAAAACTGATTGTGGAGGGGACTGACATGGAGCTGCTGACTAAGTGTAGGTACAGAAAACTACCATCTTCTATCACCATTATAAGGAACATTTTTATTACCAAAAAAGTAGAAAGGATATTATCTCATATCAATGAGGTAGCATTTAAATTGAGTAAATATTGCTTTTAGAAAATCTCCCTACTTATTTTATGCATTTGACCTCTGCCCAGTGATAACGTCTTCCTGAATCAGCATCTGTCTCTCTCTCTATGAGCAGGATTTTTAAAGCCTTGGCCCACATGACCTCTCTAAAACGTTGTCCAGGTCTCACATTCTGATACTTTGAGTAAAGGGAAAGCTGCTCCTATTTTGCAGGCTAAGATGGCTATAATCTGTCCCTTGATCTTTACAAAGGAATTAGCCTCAGTGCAAGATATGAAGCAACCAGAAAGGAAATGAGGGACAAGGGACTCCACATGGGGAGTGGTGGGTACGGACAGTCAGGAAACTTGGACCTTGCTCCTGGTAACTTAATTATCACCAGGCTAAATATAGATTGAGTTCTACATGGATTATCAAATTATGACGTATTGTCCAATACAGCTTTTGTCTTTTTTTTTTTTCTTAAGACAGGTACTGACTCTGTTGCCCAGGCTAGAGCGCAGTGGCATGATCTTGGCTCACTGCACCGTCCGCCTCCTGGGCTCAAGCGATTCTCCCACCTCAGCCTCCTGAGTAGCTGGAACTACAGGCGCACACCACCATGCCTGACTAACTTTTGTATTTTTTGTAGAGACAAGGTTTTGCCATGTTGGCCAGGCTGGTCTCGAACTCCTGGGCTCAAGCAATCCTCCCACCTGGGCCTCCCAAACTGCTGGGATTATAGGTGTGAGCCACCATGCCCAGCTGCTCTTATCTTATTGATGATAATAGTATCACAGTGATAATGCCTTACTTGTGCAACTGTGAAGTAAGCAGGAGGGAAGGGCAGAGGAATTAATATTTTATTTTTTTCTGTTATATAACAAGACAGCTACTTCAAGTGTGCCTGCCACAGAGCCTAATACACAGTTCCTCACACCTGCTTCCTTTCAGGCCTAGAGCCTTAGATGCACCCATCATTTAGACACAATTTAGAGACATCCTATCATTCAATCCCTCAGCATACATCTAAATTCTCTAGTTTTCATTGCTTCTATATTATACAGGAGGAAACGAATGCCGAGTGGTTAAGAAATTAATCAAGGTCTCACTGCAGTAGAGGGGAGTTTCAAATCTCGGTCCTTGTGGTTCAACAGCCCACTCACATCACAAAGCTTCACACAGCAGCTTTGACAAATATTAGACATACAATAAGTGCTTCTGATTTAAATTTTTAAAAACAAATTAAAACAACTTGAAGAATGTTAATGATAATCATAAATGTAGCTGGGCATGGTGGCTCATGCCTATAATCTCAACACTTTGGGAGGCCAAGGCAGGAGGATCGCTTGAGGCCAAGAGTTCAAGACCAGCCTGGGCAATATGGCAAGATCTTTTTTTTTTTTTTGAGACGGAGTCTCACGCTGTTGCCCAGGCTGGAGTGCAGTGGCGCGATCTCGGCTCACTGCAAGCTCCACCTCCTGGGTTCACGCCATTCTCCTGCCTCAGCCTCCTGAGTAGCTAGGACTACAGGCGCCCACCACCGCGCCCGGCTAATTTTTTGTATTTTTAGTAGAGACGGGGTTTCACTGTGGTCTCGATCTCCTGACCTTGTGATCCGCCCGCCTCGGCCTCCCAAAGTGCTGGGATTACAGGCTTGACTTATATCTATATATATTTTCTTAATTAGGTGGGTATGGTGGTGCATGCCTGTAGTCTAAGCTACTCAGGAGGCTGTGGTGGGATGGGAGAACTGCTTGAGCCCAGGAGTTTGAGGCTACAGCTAGCTATGATTGCACTACTGCACTTCATCCTGGGCAATATAATAAGACCCTGTCTCAAAAAAAAAAAATCATCTGTCCCAAAAAAAAAAAAAAAAAAAAAAGATAACATAAATGTCCCATGGCATTGAACTAGGAATCAAACAATCTGCATGAACTATAGTAACTAGGGTTACTTTTGGAGAGCTGTACTCATCAGCACTCCAGCTAAGTAATGCTGCAGTAACAAGTCAAGTGATGCCTAAGTCTCAGTACCTTAACATAACAACATTTCTCATACCAGTCCAACTCTGGTCAGCAAGCCACTATGTTCGTCTGAGGCAGTCAGTGTCCTAGGCCACCAACGGCTCCATCCCAGCACATAGTTCCATGATTGCTGAAGCTAGAGAAGTGAACATCACACACAGGCTCTTAAAGCATCTTCTCGGGGTCGGGCGCGGTGGATCACGCCTGTAATCCCAGCACTTTGGGAGGCCGAGGCAGGTGGATCACAAGGTCAGGAGTTCGAGACCAGCCTGGCCAATATGGTGAAACCTCGTCTCTACTAAAAAAAAAAACAAAAAAATTAGCTGGGCTTGGTGGCGCATGCCTGTAATCCCAGCTACTCAGGAAGCTGAGGCAGGAGAATTGCTTGAATCTAGAAGGCAGAGGTTGCAGTAAGCCAAGATCATGCCATTGCACTCCAGCCTGGGCGACAGAGATGCCGTCTCAAAAAAATAAAATAAAATAAAAATAAATAAAAAGCATCTTCCCAGAAGTGACACATTTCACTCCCATCTACATTTCTTTGGTCAAAGCGATTCACGTGGCCACATTTCAAAGGGGTAGAAAAGTGCATCCTACCATGTGCCTGGAAGGAAGAAAGCTGGACATATTTGGTAAATAGCAGAAATCTCCTTCTCTACCTCCAGGCAATCAGTTCCTATAGTTTTATCTTTTCCAAAATGCAATGTAAATGGAAAAGCCTTTTGTGTCCTTTTTGTGTCCAGCTTTTTTCACTTAGCACACTGCTTTGAGACTTTTTGTGTCCAGCTTTTTTCACTTAGCACATTGCTTTGGGACTTTTTGTGTCCAGCTTTTTTCACTTAGCACAATACTTTGAGATTCATCTATGTCGTTGCCTGTTGTAGTACTTTGTTCCTTTAAATTGCTGAGTGAGATTCTGTTGCACACTTCCACAATTCCCCAGGGAAAGGACTTTCTAGTGTGTTTTAAAAGTCTTTCCTCCACAAATGTTTGCCTGGGCTTTGCTACAAGAGATCTTTGCTAAGTGCTCCTGTTCAGTGATATGTCATAGCTATATATTTTTCCACCATCAGCCAGTCATCGGCCTGCAGCTACTAGAGGAGCTAGAACTCCAGAATCTTTAATTGTCATGATTTATTTGTTTTGTTGGCTGATCAGTCTGCCCACTCACTCGTTCTTTATTTTAGTGAATGCCAACTGAGTGCCAGGCACTGAGCAGATAGTATTTAATAAGGATAGGATTGGTTCCTATCCCCACAGGATTTATGATTTTGAGCTCATTAATCCCTTCATGACATAGGAAACAGGTTGGAGAAGGAGTAAAGGGGAGATGATGAGAACACTTTGACTACAAGTCCAAGGTCTTTAGGGGCAGTTACTAGCATATCAGTATGGAGAGGACATTCAATTCTGCAACTGTCTTTCCTCTACTTTGTTGTTGTTATTGTTTTGTTGGCGGTGGTGGTGTCTTACTCTGTCACCCAAGCTGGAGTACAGTGGCTTGATCCTAACTCACTGCAGCCTTGAACTCCTGGGCTCAAGTGATCCTCCAGCCTCAGACTCCTGAGTACTGAGACTACAGGCATGAGCCACCATGGCTGGTCAATTAAAAAAAAAAAAAATTGTAGAGACAGGGTCTTGCTTTGTTGTCCAGGCTGGTGTCTTGAACTCTGGGCTTCAAGCGATTCTCCCACTTCGGCTTCCCAAAGTGTCATCTTTTCTTCTTTTGGTAACAGGAGGGCCCTACTGAAGAGAACCAATGTGCTATTTCTTCATAGTTTTCAATTCCTAGGGCTGGATTGTGGTAGCCACTTGGCACAATGAGCAGGAACTACAGGTCAGAAAGATAAAAAGATCCCAGGAGTAACGATATTTATGTTGATTTGTATTGAAATCATAGGAGATACTCATCGTGTTTTCCTATGAATTCTCCCCTTTAACCCTCATGGTAACTCTGTGAGGCAAAGATTATTATCCCCACTTTACTGATCAGGACACTGAGGGTCAAAGAACTGGGCAGCCTCTTAGGCCTGATGTCATGATCTGGGAAAACAGCCACAAAATGGCTGGAGAGTGTCTTGTACCAGTTGATGGTGCTGCAAGTATGCATGGGGTCAATACACATCAACATAAATACCTTTATGCCTGGCATCTTTTTATCTTTCTGACCTGAAATTCCTGCTCACTGTGCCAAGTGGCTACCACAATCCAGCCCTAGGAACTGAAAGCTGCCACAGCCGTTCAATATCCAGTATGGGAGAGGACTCTGACCTGTGTGATCTACGCATTGTGCCCCTTACCTTTGACTTCCCAAGCAACCGGAAAATGGCTCATTGCGCATTGCTGAGGTTTAGCCCAACAGTCTAAAACCACTTTTTGGCTCTTTATTTGCTGGCAATCAAAGCCTGAGGTGGAGGTTCTGTGTTGCCAGGTCAGTGGCACAAGCAGGATAAGCACTCAGGCCAGCTTATCGTGCACAGCAGAAGTTCCTTCCATTTTAGGTTCACAACAATTACCAGGGTGCAGCATTATTCACAATAGCCAAAATATGGAAACAACATAAGTACCTATCAACCGATGAATGGATAAAGAAACTGTGGCGTATATTACCACATGTGGAATATTATTTAGTATTAAAAACAGAGATCCTGCCATTTGCAACAATGTGGGCAACAAGGAACCTGGAGGACATTATCAAGTGAAGTCAGCCAGGCTCAGAAAGACAAACACTGAATGATCTCACTTCCACGTGGAATCTAGAAACAAGGTGAACTCATAGAAACAGAGAGTGGAACGGTGGGAGAGTACAGAAATGGGAAGAAATAGATCAAAGGGTACATACGTGCAGTTATGTAAGATGAATCAGCCTCGAGATCTAATGTATGGTCTGAGTACCACAGTTAGTAATACTGTGTTGTATACTGAAAATTTGCTAAGAGAATAGATTTCGGGTGCTCTTAACACACATACACACACACACACATACACACACACACGAGGATATAATAATTTGCTTGACTATAATAGCCATTTCACTGTGTATATTAAAACACCATGATGTATACCTTAAATATATACAATTAAAAAAATAAAATACAAAAAAAAACTAGTATGAGAGGAGAGAAAGTCTGAAAATGATGTGATGTTTATAAGTCTGCCTAAGCTGAGCGGCAGCAAGAAAGGGGTCAGTCCTGGGTTCCTGCTCAGACCTCCGCTGGGATTGTGAGCTGTGGGGCTTGGAGAGCTGAGTGGGTGGGGCTGGCTCAGGAGAGGAGAGCGCTACTGGCCACCTCCATTCATTTGGAAAGCCGTAGCCCTGATCCAACCTGCCAAAAGGTCACCTTCATGCCCCAAACTGCCATTATTGGCCTCCCCCAGTGCCAAGGTTTTTGCCATAAAGCATATGAGAGGCTCATCATCCCCGACCTGCAAGGTATCCAAGGAAGCAATTCATTCATGAATGTGTATCTAGACAGGCACCCACATCCCTCGGCCACCATGAGTGTAAGGTCCATGGCCCACTATCTTAAAGTTCTGCAGATTCTCCCCACCAGAGCACACAAAGGCTTACTTTCCCCTCGTTCCTCCAACCCATGAAGAGTTGGCATGGAAGGCGTAGTGGGAGACATTGAGGAGGAAATTGTAAGTTTCTGAATTGGTCACTTATGCTCTCCAATTCACATAAATAAAAGCAGATGTGATATCTAAGTTTGGCTTTCTGCCATTTAGGTCTGTTTGTCCATCCCTCCCTCCCTCCATCCATCCATCCATCTATCCATCCATCCATCACCAAAAGTGTACTTCCCCCGTGCTGGGCACTGAGAATATAGAAATGACTCAGCCTCCACATTTGCCATGTGGAAGCTCACTGTACAACTGTTCCATTGTTTAAGTGATGCCCTCCTGTAAAGTAACTGTTGCATTCTAGTCTGGTTTTCTTGTTTGTAAGAGGAAAACACACAATGAAAATGATATTAATTTTATTGCATCATTTTGCTGACTAGAACGCCAGACTTATAGTGGATATAAGTATAAAAATAACCAAATTCTTACAAATAATACTTTGCTGCTACAGTACTGAATAATTAGTGGAGGTTGCAATTATAATACAACTTTAAATAACATTCTCATAATAGGTTTAACACAATCAATCAGGGGCTAAGGTTTAAAGGTTTACAAAGAGAAATCCAGGACAACATGAAAACTCCAAAAGTTCATATTCCAGCTACATGCTTCATTTAACCATCAATCCACCAACACAAACATTAACAAAACTCAGAGCAACTCATGATAAAATAGTCATTCTGTTTTTAGGACAGGCCAAGGTTAATAAAGAAAGGTAAATGAGTCGGATTAGTTTCCCAGGCAGAACTGATTCCATCCCATCCCTGGCCTATCCCATCCTCCCTACCCAAAAAATCTGTAATGAAGTATGGTTAAGTGCAATTTAAAAATCAGAATATGCAAATTCTTCAAAATGTCCTCTTTGAAAATGCCCAGGTGACAGACCCAGTCTCAGACCTGTCTCTTTTTAGACCTAAATGGTCCCCTTTGGTTTCACAGGGTCCAGATATGATGGAGTGTAACGCTACTGAGGATACTTTACTACAACAATTAATTGGCATTTAATACTTTCATGTTCCTACTATTTTAGCCAGTTCTCTTCCTTGGAGATTTAAGAAAAAGAAAAAAGAAAACATACCCAAAGGCAAACTCTACAAAACCAGTATCTCTGTTTCCAAAAACACACATGAGAACCTCAGAATGACACTTTGTTAAGGGAGGAAATGAAATGTCCCTTCTCATCCACACAAAAGCTTTCAGATAGGAAAAAAAAAGATGATACTAGGGGTAATTTCAAGTAAAATACAAAATATTGAAATACTGAACTTTGCGTTCTTCCTCTTTCCAAAGAAGTGCTGTAGTCTCAAAATTGGTGTATTTTAGAACTATGGGTCAAAACCCTAGTTTTGGGTGTGTTAGGCTAAACTTAGCCAAGGGCAACTGGACTGGACAGCTCCTCTTCTTCAGGCAGAGTTAAATCAGCTTACAGGACACCCGGGCACTTCACCAGGGGGCAACACAGTTTCACACAGGCATCAAAAAGCCATGCGAGGTGGGTGACCCAAAGGTGCCCGCTCTGGGAACTTTCACATCTGAATAGGTGTCATCCTTCAACAGCATATTCTTGGCTAGCCATCCAGCCTAGGAGTCCAAAGATGCTGCCTTCTGCCTTGGGCCCACTTTAAGAGTTACCTCTTTAAGAACTCAATCCTCACATCTTGAAGTTTTTGACCTCAGATGCCATCAGCCAGCTTGACTGAACCACCTATCAGCAATTTTGGCTCTAAATGACTTAGCTGCTTCTGAAAATATACTTCCCCTCAAAGGAGGAAGATGTGTCAGCGTTTAAGACATTCCACTGAATATGTTCCCAATTCTGAAAACAGTTCACAAAAATATGCTTCCAGTAGGTGGGAGCCATGGCCTTACCATGGGAACACGGCAAGCAGCTCTCAGATGGATGTGTATGTCTGACTGCGCTTGTCAGAAACCCAGGTCCTCGCCTTACACTTCCTATACCAAAGCCACGTGCCGGTGTGCTTCTTGCTGAGCACAAGCCAGCCACTATTTTCTTAATGACAAGTGTCTAAGAAAGATATGTAAAAGCCAATCTGAAAGCACATTTTCAAAAGGGTATTCAGCTTTTTTTTGTTTTGAATTTCATATCATTAGTTTGGTTACTCCTTAAAAATAATATTAAGGTTCCTTAAAAGAAACTTATTTTAAAAGCCCTTTCTCCCTTGCCCTCTTTGATATTTAAGGTACACAGGATGGTGACGGGTGTGCCAGGACAGTGAGGCAGGGGCTACAGTGGGCAGAGCAGCTGGGGGAGTCAGGCAGACAAGGATTTCAGTCCTGCTTCTACAAGGCAAGCTATGTATCCTCTCTGAAGGTTTCTGTATCTGAGAAATGGGCACTTCCATGCCCACCTCTCGAGGATGCTGTGAGGAGCCTTGCCCAGAGCCTGGTCATGGTAGGAGCATGTCAGTTCATCTGCCTAAAGACACAGACTCCAGGGCCTTGGGCTGGCTCAAGGGGCAGAGGAAAAGACAATGCAATAAGACCCTCTGGAGCTTAAACCAAACCACTGATGCCAGGGAGCCAGCCAGCCACCCTTCCCTACTGCAGTGTGTGATAGGACACACAGATGCCCTGCGCCCAGCTCTGCTCTACAGAGGTTTAAGCATCATTTGAGCAGTTACACATCACTTGCCCCGTCCTCTCACCTTCCCCCAGCTGTGGGATATTGCTGCAGGATTGTGGCATCTGTGCACGTGAATCACACACCCCAGCTGCAGGGGCTGACATGGAGCAGTGTCTGGGCGGAGAGCCTTGGTGTGCCAAGTGTGCATCCAGGCCTCTTCTGCTACCGGCTGTTTCCCCTCGGCCTAGGCAGGACCCTTCTGCAGCTAGGAACCCCATGCAGGAGTGCAGCTGGCCCTCCCTTCCTCACAGGCTCACAGCCATGCTTTATTCATGTCCCCTTAGAGCCTCATGCTCTGGAGGTGCCTTCCCCGCCCCACACGCCTCCTGGAAACTGTGGAGACGGTGTGAACTCAACCTTGTGGGTGCCTCCTTTTTTTCTCAGTTAAAACAACAACAAAATAAATAATCCACTCCATACGGAAGAAACCCATGAAGAAGCAGCATTCTTGGAACTCACAGGACACCGTTTTCTGGAGGTTGGGATTCTTCCCAAGAATGCTTTTGGGACAGAACACTTCATTTTGTGGAGCTGAAGGTTTCTGGCTCCGATAGAGGAGATGATTTGTCAGCTGTGATGTCAGCTGAAGGCAGCAGGAGTGTGTGCCTGGGAATAGCCTCCCTGCAAGGCTCTTCCCACAGCTGCGGGTCCTGGGGATGAGCAGGCGTGCTGTGGAAGGAGCCAAGAAGCCAAGTCTGTGGGCTCAGGTGAGCTGCAGGAGCTCGGAGCTCTCCAGTTAGGTGCGAGGCCGTGAGCCACAAAGGGCCACTGGTTCTACAGAGAGACAGAGAGAGGCAAGGCCCAAGATTTCAAAAAGGCGATACTTTGAAATTTTAGGTTAGCCTCCACTGATAAAAGCAGTTCTCTTTTGATTTATCTCATGGATGAGTGCAATTTAACTACTAAAATGCACCTCCCCTAACTAGGGCTCTTGCTACAGCAGGGTGATGGTGAGTGGTGGAGACCACGGGACACAGGAGTTCACGCTTAAAACCATCAGGGCCAAGGATTATGTAAGAATAGGGATTATATTTAGAGGACTTTGAAGAAACAACCATGCCCGGGGCAGAACTGTCCCAGTGGCTGCACCATTTCCAGAAATGTGTGTGCTGCGGTGCTCCCCGCCTCAGGGTGGAGACAATTCTTTTACCTCTGTATCCCTTCACTTCATCCACAACCACGATGCCCCAAAGCAGGCCAACAGACAGTTCCACAGGTGGCAATTAAAGACACCGAGTACTGGATGTCTCCCTGGCAGGACCCACGTCACAGGCATAATAAATAAGACGAGTGGAACTTCCTTCCCGAAGGTCAACCCTCACTTCCTCGACCAACCGGAAGTCTTCAGTTCTCCCACACTGACTGGAAGCAGAACCACATTTCTGGAGGGTGCGACACAGCCATATAAAGAGGTACAAATGACTGGGTGAGGAAAAAAATAGTTATTTCTTCAGCCAAATAAACAGCTTTGAGTGGTTGAAAGTTTACATGGGGTTTGTGGACGAGATTCTGGGTACAAAGTGCTGCAGTAGCAGGTGAGCAAACTCACATGTGGCTCCATCTCGGCTCCCTGTTCTTCCTCAGGAATCCACGCAGCTTCCCAAAGCACTGTCGATGCAGGAAATCTAACCTGCCTATTCAGCCCGTCCCTCTAAACACATCCAGCTGCAGGGGCTCATTAAGCTACTTTCCCAGAGTGGTGAAACCTGCATTCAGTTTGCCATTTCTCCTCCTTACGCAGCTGCCTCTGGCCTCCACGATGGTGGTCAGAGTCCCAGGTCCCAGGCTGGACCCTCATGGATGAAAAATGCCCCCCTGCCTGCAATCGGCCTGCAGAGCCTCCAGCTGAAACCAAATGTAATTTGTTTTGCCTTGATCCAGGCTTGTTTGAAAAAGTGAGATTTAACTGCAAAGAGATTAAAAAAAAATCTTAAATAAATGTGTCACCTTGACTTAAAAAAAACACATTGCAATTGTGTGCTGTGCCTCACACATTTCCTCATTGTGGGGGTTGGCTTGGAAACTGTAGCATACGACAACCTAGAAACGTATGAAAACACTGTCCGTTCAGCGGCGACGTCTTCAGACTCTAGTGGTACGCTCATCCTCATCTGTTGTTTAGCACACAGGCGCTGGGCAGGAAAGTAATTAACAAGCCAGTATTTTGCTGCAAATGAATCACCAAATTGCTGCCTATGGAAGTGTCTCAGGAAAGGAAGCCTTCTTTCTGGAACAGTCTTGAAACAGATCCAAAAGGAAACCTCCCATCCAATTTACTAAAGTGCAAATGAAGGGAAAACCAGGTCCCTGCACTGATGTCTAGTGGTCTGCCCTGGCTAATAGTCGCCCTGGTGCCAGTGCCATGGTGCAGTCAGAGAGACTCTCTTGATACTGGCCCACATTCACGTTCACAGTAACAACAAAGGTGCCGAATGAGCAGCCTGTGGTTCCACATCCACCTGTCCCCTCCACTGTGGTCACGCCCCGCATGCCTGTCCCTCTTCCTGCTTGCCACTCAGCGTGGCTCCGACAAATCCTGTGCGCAGCCTCCTGGTGCGGTCCTCTGAGTCAGAGGTCCCAGGCGACTGGCTCAGAGCAACGAGTCCCTCTCTCTCCTGGACTTAAAAGTAGTCTCTTCTTCTGCTTTCATCACTGATGAAAGACGGGTTATACTGTCCGGGGAAAATGCAAGAATGCCGTGATCCTGGCAGTCCAGTGTAGGCCGGGTAGAGTCCGTTTCGTTCAAGTTCTGGATTCCTTACACTTGTGGGCTGGTGGCCAAAGAGAAAAGAAGAAAAGTCAATTTATCTTTCTTGGGTTTAAATTACAGTGTTAAATCCCAATGATTTTAGACCAATGTAGGAAAAGATCTGGGTTTATTCTGTATGATGTGGTTCTACTGATTATTTCTAATTTTTTTAAAGTGTCTTTCTCTCTGGAGCACAACCTGCTTTAAATCTTTCCTGTCCCTGCCACCATGCAGAAGGCGACTAATGCAACTGGAGGAAATGACCTTTGTAAAGTCCTACGACCACCTAGTTGCAGGTGGAGTTAGGACCCCAAACCAGGAGGCCAACAGCAATCCTCAAGTGACCAGTTTGATCTCAAAAAAAGGCTCTCTGGGAATAAGAGGGGCTACTTTGAGGAGGCCTTCATAGTAGCACCAAAGGTAAATTATTTCTTGGCAGAAATAAAATACTAGGTACTGTGTATCATAAATGAGTTGCAGGAGAGCCCAGTGTGGGAATCACCTGGACGACACCTGAGCCCACTGTGTGGAACAGCTTGTCTACCCAGGTGACAGTTTCATGCCCTAAGCTTAGGCTCTGCCTCTACAGACTGCTCAGCCAGCTCTTTTCTTTTTTCTCTTCTCTTCTCTTCCCCTTTCTTTTCTTTTTCTTTCTTTCTTTTTTTACCTTTCCCTCTCTTTCTTTCTTTTCTTTTCTTTTTCTTTCTCTTTCTTTTTTTTTAGATGGATTCTCACTCTGTCGCCAGGCTGGAGTGCAGAGGCGCGATCTTGGCTCACTGCAACTTCTGCCTCCTGGGTTCGAGTGATTCTCCTGCCTCAGCCTCCCGAGTAGCTGGGCTACAGGCACACACTACCAAGCCCAGCTAATTTTTGCATTTTTAGTAGAGACGGGGTTTCACCGTGTTAGCCAGGATGGTCTCGATCTCTTGACCTCGTGATCCACCCGCCTCGGCCTCCCAAAGTGCTGGGATTACAGGCATGAGCCACTGTGCCCGGCCTTTTTTTTTTCTCTTTGAGACAGGGTCTTGCTCTGTTGCCCAGCCTGGAGTGCGATGGCACAAACACTGTTCACTGTAGCCTTGACCTCCTGGGTTTAAGTGATCCTCCTGCCTTAGCTTCCTGAGTAGCTGGGACTACAGGGGTCCACCACCATGCCTGGCTAATTAAAAAAAAAAAAAAATCTGTAGAGACAGGGGCTCACCATGTTGCCCAGGCTGGTCTTGAACTCCTGGGGTCAAGCAATCCCCACACCTTGGCCTCCCAAAGTGATTACAGGGATTACAGGCATGAGCCACTGTGCCTGGCCAGCCTGCTATTTTTGGAATAAAAATGGGGTTCATTTACATTCTTGACTATATTTATTTAAGGCAACTCTTTAATACCATGGAAACATGCAGTGAAGTTGGTTCCTATGATGCCACAGGCCTGTTTGTTGCTGGTTATTGTAACGTGTCGGGGCTGAGGGGTCCTGAGCAAAGGATGTCAGTGTGGGGACACACTGGGGTAAAATACCTGCTCAGTTATGGCTTCAGTTAGTAAAGGAAAAGGACTTTCCTGATGAACAGAGAAACAAAGCCCTATGCAGAAATATTAATGGGAATATTTTCGCTAGAGCTAAGTTTGTATCTCTTTATGTTTTTATCCTTATTTATAACTTTTTGTTCTTCCTTTAGGTTCAAAATTTTCACAAAGAGTCCATGGAAATAAACAGCTCCTTAGCATGAACAAACTTGTCCCTCCCATCCAAAGTCTGAATCCTCATGGTTAATTCCCACAGCAACCCAGAGGGACTACGGTTTCTGTAACAAGATTGTCTAACACCATTAACCTCAAACAGCTGCACACGACACGAGAAGTCACCTGATAACCATTTACTTTTCAGCTGAGATAAGCCTGTTAATGTTTGCTTTATGGTTGATACAGTGATATGAAATGAGCTGAACAGTTTACAGGAATATGACACAGGTTAAATTCAACGTGGAAGAGAAGCAGCAAGAGTTCAAGGTTGTCTCCTACCTTTCCAAATGATGCAGTCCAGGCTGGACATAGCAAACTATTAAAGGCCTACTGAGTATACAATATTCTAAACCTGAGAAGTGCTTGTTGAGGATGACATTGAATTGTTGTTCTCTTTATACCTTTTCCCCATCCCCTAGTTGGTTTTTCTGGTTGTTTATTTTATTATTATTATTATTATTATTTTGAGATAGGATCTCACTCTGTTGCCCAGGCTGGAGTGCAGTGGTGCAATTTCAGCTCACTGCAACCTCCACCTCCCCGACTCAAGCAATCCTCCCATCTTAGCTTCTCAAGTAGCTGGAACCACAGGCAAGCACCACCATGCCAGGCTTTTTGTAGAGATGAGTGTGGTTTCTGTAGAGACATGGTTTCACCATGTTGCCTAGACTGGTCTCAAACTCCTGGACTCACAAGATCCTCCCACCTTGGCCTCCCAAAGTGCAGGGATTATAAGTGTGAGCCACTGTACCCAGCCACCAATCCCCTAGTTTTAAATACTTAACCACACAAGGTAAGCATGGCAGACAGGAGATAAAAATGAAAGGGCCAAAGCCTAAATATCACCAAATTCTTGCTCTACCTTTCAGTTTCCATTCCTATAACTTAAAAGCAAGTTTAGTAACAAGAAGGTTACTGTTACAACCACATAAATATAATGTGCTTTATGGAAATATCCTTCATAGCAACACTGATAAGTATCATGCAAATAGACTGCAGGTAAACTGAATAGCAAATCAGAGGTACGTGCCACTACTCTTTAACCCTTAACTAACTGTAATGCTTTTACTACAACAAAACAGAATTATTTTACTTCTCAGAGGAACCAGGGGCCCTGGGGTCATCCTGACACAGGAATACACACCGAGTAGTACACATCCGTCATCTGGAGGAGGTTTTTGGTACTTCCATTCTCATGCATTTCAATAGCTTCTCGGCCCCATTCCTGTGAGCGAGGATTTTTGGGGTATTCAGCATATGGGGACATTTGGAAATCTCCACTTTTGAAGATGAGTTTGCTTATGTCGTTTTTATTCTTTCTGTGGGATACAAAAATATTTGTAAAGCTCAATTCTGTAAGGAAGTGATATCTGTGAAAGCACCAACTATGATTTTATAATGTAAATTCAACTGAAAGCTACCATTATATTTCTTTGTAGCTGCCCGCTGAGTATTATTAGTATTGTTTTATTTGGTATTTGCCTACAACAAGTAAATATGCAGTTAGGTGCAAAAAAAGATGCAAAAAGTCTTCCAATCCCAAAGGACCAGATTATCAGGGGTAGGGGGACAAAAACAGTGGCAACAGAGCAGATCTAGACTCTTCTACAGGACAGAGATTACTGTGTCTTGGGGGTGGCCAGGAAAACAAGGGTCATAAATTCACAGAATGCTGGAGCCAGAGGGGCCCTTAGACTCATTCTAGTCCAGTGGATCCCGAGCTGCCCAAACATCAGAATTTACATGAAGAGTCTGGGTGTCCCCCAGATTGACTGAAGCAGGAGCTCTGGGGATAGGATACGGCAGCTCCAGCTCAGTAAAGAGACCTGACTTGTCCTCTTGGTCACCTTTTACTACTAGAAGGCTTGGAACTAGAATTCAAGCCTCCAACTCTCTGGGCAGTGCTCTTTCTACTACAAGAAGCAAATATTTCACAAGTCATAAAAACAGAACGGTTTGTTTATGAAAAAGTCCACCTATTTATATACCTGTACAATTCTCATTTCAGCAGGTTAGAGAAACGCTACTTGTGAGATTTCACTGATGGCAAATTGTTGAAATCTGTGTTCTTCACCTGTCTAACCGGCCCAGGACCAGAAGTTTTAAATTATATTTGTCACGGATAGGATAATCCGAAGTCTTTTCTTTCTACCTCATTAATCTACAAATAAGTTTTCCAGGGAAGGCATAAAGTGACTCGGGGTCATAAAACCGAATGCCCAGCGTGTGGCTTAGGTGCTGGCTCTTTGTGGAAGTTGGGAACAGACCTGGCACTGCGTTGCTTCCTGGTGGGTGGGGTACCTGGGCTCAGACAGAGATATACTCATGCGCAACTATCTTCTCTTCTCAGGAGCCAGCAGGTACAGGCTCCTTCCCCAAATGGGTACACCATATAGTACAGAACACATAGCAGATATGAGGCTTCTGTCCCTTGAGTGCTCAGGTTATGTCCCTCTAGGTAACCATTACTAGTCTCATCCCCTGAAGTTTATCACTCATATGGTTTATCCTTGATGATTTGCTAGCAATTTGGAAAATGACGGGCAAAGGCTATACCACAAGGCCTGCATTCCTAGTTGGGTAGTTAGAGCACATTGCTCTCTGCTGCCTTTCTGGAGACAGAGGATATCTGAAAATGTCCTTTATGTCAGCGGTAGAAAAGATAACTAGCTATTTTGGGAGGTTCCCCTCATCTGTTACATCTAGATAATTCCTGCCATTATTATCATCTAAGTCAGAGGTAATAATTTTCCCCTATCTGAATAGATCATCATGGAGAAGGGGAATCAATTTCCTCCTCTCCCTTCCTTTTCCAATAGTAACCCAATCTCAATGGCTTCCAGGAAGCCCAAAGCATCCCACATTGCTGCTACAACCTCTCTACTGCAAAAATATTTCATCTTTCTTTGTCTGCTTCTCTTTCTCTCTGTATATAGCTTTACAGAGAAACCGTTCACATGTCATACAATTCACTCATTTAATGGTTTCTAGCATATTCAGACTTGTGCAACCATCATCACAATTTTAGAACAGTTTCATCACCCCAAGAAGAAACTCCATATCCCCTAGCCACCATCTTCCAATTCTCCCCTTTTTCCCACGACCCTGGCCCTAGACAACGATTAATCTACTTTCCAACTCTATTAGATTTGCCTATTTCAGATGAGTCATACAAATAGAATCACACAATAGGTGGTCTTTTGGGACTGGCTTGTTTCACTTAGCATATTTTCAAGGTTCACCCCTGTTATAGTATGTATCAGTACTTCATTCATTTTATGCTGGAATCATATTCCATTGTAGAAATACATCATATTTTGTTTATCTACTGACAAACATTGGTAGAGTTTTCACATTTTGGCTATTGTAAATAATGTTGCTGTGAACATTCATGTAAAGTTTTTGTGTGAGTACACCTTTTCACTTCTCTTGATATACCTAAGAGTGGAAGTGCTGGGTCAAATGGTAACTCTGTCTTTAACTTTCAGACTTTTTCAAAGCAGCTGCACCATTTTACATTGCCACCAGCAGTGTACAGGGGTTCTAATTTTTCCACATCCTCACCAGTGCTTGTTATTTTGGGTTTTTTCTTTTCTTTTTTTTTTTTTTTTGAGATGGAGTCTGGCTCTGTAGCCCAGGCTGGAGTGCAGTGGCATGATCTCAGCTCATGGCAACTTCTGCCTCCCGGGTTCAAGCAATTCTCCTGCCTCAGCCTCCCGAGTAGCTGGAATTACGGGTGCCCGCCACTACGCCCGGCTAATTTTTTATATTTTTGGTACAGACAGGGGTTTCACCATGTTGGCCAGGCTGGTCTCGGACTCCTGACCTGAAGTGATCCACCCGCCTCAACCTCCCAAAGTGCTGAGATTACAGGCTGAGCCACTGTGCCCAGCTGCTATTTTCTGGGGTTTTGTTTGTTTTTAATAGCCATCTTAGTGGGTGTGAAGTGGTGTCTCACGGTGGTTTCGATTTGCATTTCCTAGGTGACTAATGATGTTGACCATCCTTTTGTGTGTGCTATGATCAGGATATGGTTTGTCCCCACCCAGTCTCATGCTGAAATTTAATCCCCAGTGTGGAGGTGCTGGGGGATGGGGCCTACAGGGAGGTGTTTGGGCCATGAGGGCAGATCTCTCATGAAAGGACTAATGCCTTTCCTGGGACAGCTGGTTGTTCAAAAGAGCCTGATACCTCTCCCCCAGTCCCCCACCTCTCGCTTCCTTTCTCATCAGGTGGCTCCCTTCATCTTCCTTCAGGAGTGGAAGCAGCCTGAGGCCCTCACCAGATGCAGATGCCCAGTCTCAAACTTTCCAACCATCAGAATTGTGAGCCAAATAAACCTTTTTCTTGAGAAATTACCCAGTGATATGGTTTGGCTGTGTCCCCACCCAAATCTCAGCTTTAATTCCCACGTGTTGCGGGAGGGACCTGGTGGGAGGTGGCTGAATCACGGGGGAGGGTCTTTCCCATGCTGTTCTCATGATAGTAAACAAGTCTCATGAGATCTGATGGTTCTATAAGGGGGAGATCCCCTGCACAAGTTCTCTCTCTTTGCCTGCTGCATTTATGTAAGATGTATCTTGCTCCTCCTTGCCTTCCACCATGATTGTGAGGCTTCCCCAGCCATGAGGAACTGTAAGTCCATTAAACCTCTTTCTTTTGCAAATTGCCCAGTCTTGGGTATGTCTTTATCAGCCGTAAGAAAATGGACTAATATATGCAGCCTCAGGCATTCCTTTACAGCAACACAAAATGGACTAAGACAACGTGCTTACTGGCCATCTGTATATCTTCTTTGAAGAAATGTCTATTCAAGTTTTTTGTCCATTTTTAAAATTAGGTTGTTGAGTTATAAGAGTTCCTTCTATATTCTAGATACAAGTCCCTTATTAGACATATAATTTGCAAGTATTTTCTCATGCAATCCATATTTGCAAGTATGGGTTGTCTTTTCACTTTCTTGATAGTGTTCTTCAGAGTATAAAAGTTTTTAATTCTGATGAAGCCTAATTTATTTACTTTCTCATTTCCTGCTTGTGCTTTCAGCTATTCTTTTCTAATAAAGAAAATGAAGTTTCATTTACTACCCTTCTTTTTCCTCACAGGCACCAACTATCGTGAATTCCCTTTTTCCTTTTATTAAAATGGGTTAGTCACATTACGATTTAATATTGTGAACCATCTCAAGTATTCTGTAAGAGAATAGAATCTGACCCTTGTATAGCACAGGCAAAGGAACAGGACTGGAATCTGAACTCTCATCACTTACCTGCAACAGGTAACAATCAGTGCGATGCCTAGGATGAGCAGGAGCCCACCTCCGGCAGCTGCGATCACCACAGTGATAAGCTGATAGGCTAAACGTAAAACAAACAAAAAGGCGGATTGGCTGGAGGTAATGAAGGAATGAGTGAGTTCTCAAGAATGGTCTCCCCTGACTCTACAGTCGCCACCCTGCCTTGAGGGGTGCCCGTGCCTACAACTTCCTACTCTCTGGCAAGGGATCCTCAATGGCTATCTCCAAGCCTCTCCGTATTGAGAAAGGTTCTTTTTTTTTTTTTTTTGGAGACAGAGTCTCACCCTGTCACCCAGGCTGGAGTGCAGTGGTGCGATCTCTGCTCACTGCAACCTCCGCCTCCCAGGTTCAAGCGATTCTCCTGCCTCAGCCTCCCGAGTAGCTGGGACTACAGGCGCCTGCCACCATACCTGGTGAATTTTTTGTATTTTCAGTAGAGACGGGGATTCAGCGTGTTAGCCAGGATGGTCTCAATCTCCTGACCTCGTGATCCGCCCGCCTCGGCCTCCCAACGTGCTGGGATTACAGGCGTGAGCCACCGCGCCCGGCCAAAAAGCTCCATTTTTTGGGCTGGGTGCAGTGGCTGACGCCTGTAATCCCAGCACGTTGGGAGGCCGAGGCGGGCGGATCACAAGGTTAGGAGATCCAGACTACAGTGAAATCCCGTCTCTACTAAAAATACAAAAACTACAGGCACGGTGGCGGGCGCCTGTAGTCCCAGCTACTTGGGAGGCTGAGGCAGGAGAATGGAGTGAAACTGGGAGGCGGAGCTTGCAGTGAGCCGAGATCCCGCCACTGCACTCCAGCCTGGGCGATACAGTGAGACTCTGTCTCAAAAAAATAAAACTAAATAAAAAAGTAATGCAGATAACGCAGAATCTTTTCTTGGCCACTTCCCACCCTTTGGTGTTGTTTAATTTTTTGAGTTAATGGTAATAGTAGATATAAAAATTCTTTTTTTTTTTTTCCCTAGACGGAGTCTTGCTCTTGTTGCCCAGGCTGGAGTGCAACGGTGCCATCCCAGTTCACTGAACCTCCGCCTCCTGGGTTCAAGCGATTCTTCTGCCTCAGCCTCCCGAGTAGCTTGGATTACAGACACATGCCACCATGCCCTGCTAATTTTTTTGTATTTTTAGTAGAGATGGGGTTTCACAATGTTGGCCAGGCTGATCTCGAACTCCTAACCTCAGAAGATCTGCCCGCCTTGGCTTCCCAAAGTGCTGGGATTACAGGCTTGACCACCATGCCTGGCCTAAAAATTCTTGATTCAGTTCTAGATTTTTACTTCATAAAATAAAAAGGAGGCAACCCTAGGTTAGACTCCCCAATTTTATAAGGAACATTACTGATCAGTTAAGTCCAGAGTCTGGGAATCACTGCATCAATCATGCTAGGGACTGAGTAGCTCCTCAATAAATACACATCAAATTTAATTACCAGAAATTAGCAGTGATTAAGCAAGTACATATCATATGTAGAAAGCAATATTAAAAGCTTTAGTTGCTTTTATATCTATGTATTTCTGGCAAAATCATATATTCAATAAATTCTATTAAATATTCCGGTTGATTTTTTGATTGTGGAAATATAATGAAAATTGTGTTCTCTAGTTGTAGGATCCAGGATGAAACACCAGTAGCCGGATTCTCGATAGTAAATTAAGATTGGAGCCATGCTGTCTAGGGTCTCATGCTCTCTTGTCCTTGTAAACAAGGATGAGGTACAGGGCTGACACGCTCCTCCCCTCCTCACCAAGCTTCCAGAGCACTAGGTGCTGGTTGAGAGTGAAGACAGGCAGCAGGCAGACTGTGAGCAAATACAAGCCATGCAACAATTTACCTATCCTTTTATTTAAATAAATAGCATAGAAACCTGACTATTATGTAAAACCATCAGTATTAGGATACACAGGAAACAAAGCCAAGCCACAGAATAAACACATTCTCTTCCTTACCTCCCAACACATATATTTGAAAGTTTCTTTTTTAACAAAAGTGAAGACAGAAAACAAACCTCTTGAATTTATCCACTTTTCTTCATCTCCCCCATCATGGCTCTGAGCTACCATCATCCCTTGTCTGGACAACTGTAGCTGCTTCCCAAAACATCTACCTGTGCCCAGTCTTGTCCACTCACTACAGAAAGCAAATCTGATCTTGCCATTTCCCTGCTTTAAAAAACCCTCCGTGGCTCCCTTTTTTCCTAAAGACCAGAGTCTAGCTCCTGCTTATCCTTCCACACCAAGTTAAATTTTCTCATTTCCAACAAAAGAAGTAAGTATCCATTTTAGAAGTGACCCTTGCAAGTGGCTGCAGCTGTGGCAGGTTCCTGTTTGAAACAAGCAGTTTTGTCTAAAAAGAGACACAGATGGTGTAGAGCAGTGCTTCTCAAACTATCTGTGGTCAAGGACCAGTTTTTTGGTTTTTTTATTTTTACAGAGTCTGGCTCCATCGCTCAGGCTGGAGTGCAATGGTGTGATCTTGGCTCACTGCAACCTCTTCCTCCCAAGTTCAAGGAATCCTCATGCCTCAACCTCCTGAGTAGCTGGGATTACAGGCAGGTGCTAGCATGCCCAGCTCATTTTTTGGTATTTTTAATAGAGACGAGGTTTCGCTATGTTGGCCAGGCTGGTCTTGAACTCTTGGCCTCCAGTGATCCGCTCACCTTGGCCTCCCACGGTGCTGGGATTACAGGTGTGAGCCACCACGCCTGGCCTGAGGACCAGTTTTTGCTTGCTTGTTTGTGCTTCTGGTTATCCTTTTTTTTTTTTTGAGACAGGTCTCACTATGTTGCCCACACTGGAGTGCAGTGGCACAATCACAGTTCACTGTAGCCTTCAATTCCTGGGCTCAAGCAATCCTTCTGTCTCAGTCTGCCAAGCAGCTGGGACCATGGACGCCTGCCAAGCAGCTGGGACCACAGGCGCAGCTAATTTTTGGGTTTTGTAGGGACAGGGTATCACTATGTTGTCCAGGCTGGTCTTGAACTCCTGGTCTCAAGTGGTCCTCTCACCCTGGCCTCCCAAAGTGCTGGGATTACAGGTGTGAGCCACTGCACCCAGCCTGATATTCTTTTTAAATAAAGAAAATAAAGTCCCATGTGCTCCTCCCCTCATCTGTCCCCACAGGTACCAACTATCATAAATTTAACTTTCTCATTTTTTTTTAAAGGAGTTGACTGTGGGCTGGTATATTTGTAAAATATAATAAAACTCTTTTCCAAGGCTCCCATGCTTGGATGTCACAGTTATGTCAAGTTAATATAAACATTTCTAAGTGCTCACTCTCAACTTCTGTGTCATCTTGCCACAGTCCAGTAACACTTCCCACGGCAGACCACCAGTTGCGTAGCACTGGCATAGATGAGGGCTTCTCAAACTCCCGTCTGCATCTCAGTCACCCACAAGCCTTGTTAAAACCCAGATTCCTGGTCCCTGCTCCAAGGGATTTGGTTCAGTCGTACTGGGCAGGGGCTCAGAACCTGCACTTCTAGAGGCTTCTATGGGATGGTGCTGCTGCCAGCCAATGGACCAGACCGTGGGTAGCACTGGTTTTGATTACACAGGAGAGGAAAGAGCACTGAGCTGAAAGCCAGGGGACCACCCAGCACACAAGCAGAGAGAAAGAGCCTGGGAGGGAGCTCACCAAAATGTTTGCACAAGTTAGTACTGCCTTGGGTAATGGTGGAGAACTTGCTTTCTTCTTTGTGCTTTTCTGCATTTCCCAAATTTTATTTACATATTTACATACGTGCACACGCACACACACACACATACAGACACCCCTCCCTGAAATCTTGACATTGTGTATAGATACACACACATATTTTTTAAAGAGTTCATTTGAGGTTCTTGGGCAGCCATGTCACTGTAACCTTGTAATATCCCCCACAGATCTTCTTAAAATCACTCTACAAATGATCTTTTGGGGTTAAGTACTGATTTTAGATTTATGATGATGTAGAAGTGCACGGATTTGAATAAGTGCCAGCTGAAGTGTTTCCTGCTTCAGAGGTGCTCTGAATATTTATTTAGGTGAGACAGAGGCAGTGAATGTCATCTTAGGTTTGTCTGTCCTATCCTTTCTAGTGTGAAAAGATTTTCCAGAATGAAGAGCTTGGAATTCTTAGTCCTACTTTCTTCTTGGCATTTGTTGACATTTCAGTCTTTCTCAAGCAATGCCTCCATGTTTCCCTGATTCTTCACAGCTTGACATTGTTGTCATCACTGTTAGCATCTTTCATCAAACCAACAGCACATTCTGGGCCTTAGCCTTTCCTCAGAGCCATATTTGTCTATGTTTATATGCTTATTTGGATGGGATCTACTGGACTATCTGCTTAGCCACCCCCCTTCTGAGAACTGTGCACCCCTTCCAACTGCAGCTGGGGGTGGGCACACTCCGACATGTAACACCATCCCCTGGACACAGCTGGCTGGGCTGGGAATAAACCCACCATCCAAACTGGATCCATTAGTTACTTCCCAGGAATGTGGGAAAGAGGGCCATCGCTCTCAAAATTGTGAGCTAGTGACCTCCCCACCCCTGACCAAGAGCTGCTCGGTGACCCTATTTTCCATCATGTTGTCTGGGAAGGACAGCCTGTGTACAGACACACGGTGAAGAGCGGAGATGAGACATGAGGATGCAGTCATGGCAACGTGTGCTCTCACAGGAAGCCCCTTGCTACCCTCAGCTGCTGAGCTTCCTTCCCCCACTTCCTTGGTTCCTGCCACTCCTGATGCCAGGATCCTTCCAATAAACTCTCTTTGTCGCTTAGGCTACCTAGGCTCACTTACTCCAGGAGAACCTTAGCCAACCTTCCTTTAAGATTCTTGAACACATTACAGAACTTTCTAGGTAGCCACATTAGTTTTTATCTTACAATGCATTCAGTTCTCTCCATATTTTCCTCACTGAGCTCACTCGTGATTTATAGTTAGAATTTTGCCCTTTATTTTTTAATCTTTTTTTGAGACAGGGTCTTGCTCTGTCACCCAGGCTGCAGTGCAGTGGCATGATCACAGCTCACTGCAACCTCAACCTCCCCAGCTCAAGTGATCCTCCCACCTCAGTTTCCCGAGTGGCTGGGACACTAAGTGCATGCCACCATGCCTGGCTGAATTTTTTTTTTTTTTTTTTTTGGTCTCGCTGTGTTGTCCAGGTTGGTCTCAAATTTCTGGGTTCAAGCAACCCTCCCTCCTCGGCCTCCTAAAGTGCTGGGATTACAGGTGTGAGCCACTGCACTCAGACAATTTTTGCCTTTAAAATCTTTCCATTCCTCTTCCATCTCTGTTCACAGCGTTCTTCTTTTCCCCTGCACCTTCTGAAATTCACCTTTTTCAAGTCTACAGGCAGGGTGTGAACATACCCAGTGCCCACCACTCTCCACTGTGACAGTGCCCCACACGATTCTGTCACTTTCTCCTGATGTTTTACACAACTCTATCCCTTCCACCTCACCAAACAGTCCTCGCTAGTAGGAGGGCTGGGTACAGAGCAGCAGTTCCTTCTCCCCAATCCCTGCCTTCCCCCGTTTGAAGTGAAGGGAGGCCAGTCAAGACCGAATAAAATGACTGCTTTTAGCTGAATGAGACTTCCAGTTGCCTTCTGGGTAATATTAATAGATTCTCCCTCCTTCCTCCTAAGCAGTTTAGTGCTGTCTTCCTGGATGTATGTTCTGAGTGACTCCCACCACCACGCAGCACTTCTACTGGTTTAAGTCTTTTATAACACAAGGCAACGACTGGGTGAACACAACTGAAGACACCTTCTACACCTGCCGTGAGACCATGGGTTGGGCTGGGGAGACAGTGCAGACTGACATTTAAGCGGAATGTCTGACTTCACGGGAAGAGGGCTGTCAGTGGGGAAGGCAGACTGTCACTCCCTGCTGGCTGTGCTGGGAGGCTGTGGGGAAGAGTTCTCCTCTGAAGAGGTGCAGACCATTTGAACGAAAGGATGACCTACAAAAGAGACATGTGGCAAATATGACAGAGGGATGGAAAAAAAGTCTGTGGTCAGAAAAAAGTAATCTAGGAGAATTACGTGAGCTCTATAATCACAAAATGACAATAACCATGAAACAGAAAAATGGGGCCAGGCGCGGTGGCTCACGCCTGTAATCCCAGCACTATGGAAGGCTGAGGCAGGTGGATCACCTGAGTTCAGGAGTTTGATACCAGCCTGGCCAACATGATAAAACCGTGTCTCTGCTAAAAATACAAAAAGTTAGCCAGGTGTGGTGGCGAGCGCCTGTAATTCCAGCTACTCGGGAGGCTGAGGCAGGAGAATCCCTTGAATCCCAGAGGCGGAGGTTGCAGTGAGCCATGATCGTGCCATTACACTCCAGCCTGGGCAACAAGAGTGAAACTCCATCTCAAAAAAAAAAAAAAAAAAAAAAAAAAGAAAGAAGAGAAAACCAAAAAATAAAACAAAAACAAACAAAAAAACAGAAAAAAAATGGCTTAGATGACAAGAATATTTTAAAAAGAGACTTTTGAAAGGCAGTGAGAGAAATGGTTAAGCAAATTACAGTATGTCCATAGAGCAGAATTCCACAGGACTATCAAAAGTGACATTATAAAATCATGTAAGTGAAAACATTCCACAGTTTACTAGTTTTAAAAGCAGGTCACAGAACAGTATATTCAGTGAGATTCAATTTCTGTTAAAAAGACACACACATATATATCTCTGGAAAAATACGTAATACCAGTGTTTCTCAAACTTTAATATGCATATGAATCTGCCTATTAACTAAATTTATGGGCCTGGTGAAAATTCAGATTTGGATTCAGTGGGTCTGGAGTCGGGAGTCCAAAGCTGTGCATTTCCAACAAGCTCCAAGGTGACATGGATCCTGCTGGCCTATGCCCCACACTTAGTAGTAAGGAAACGTGGTGAACATAGTGTTTAACGGGTGGTGAGATTGTTTACTTTACTCTCCTCTTCCCTTAACTTCTATTTTCTAATTAATTTGGGTTAAAATAGGGGAAATTAATGGGCATGTGCTGTATTGTTATTTTTTAAAAAAGGAGTTTATTTTAAAAACAGAAAAAAGGCTAAACAACCCAAAGTGTCATGAGAGCAATTATGAAACTGTGAGGAGGAACCAACCTAAGCTTCCAGCAACAGAGGAAATGCGCATGCCCTAAGAAAAGGGTGGAGGCTCGGGGAGAGAGAGACACGACTGATGACACATTCCTAAAAGAATTCTGGGGCCATCTGGCAAATGGTATATTTGCTGTTGGAATTGGTGGAATCTGGGATATAAACAGAGAGATATTTTACATGTTTAGAAAATTAAAAGGAGAGCAGTGATAAGAAAGGTGCAGACCTGCGCTGCCCAGGAGCGGGGCCCCTGCTCCAGCAGGGCCTGCTCTTCCACAGGTGGTGAAGACTTGAGAGAAAGGCTTGTCCTGCCCTTTCCAGTTATTTATTCATTTATTTATTTTTTGAGACAGAGTCTCACTTTATCGCCCAGGCTGGAGTGCAATGGTGCGATCTCAGCTCACTGTAGCCTCTGCCTCCCAGGTTCAAGTGATTCTCCTGCCTCAGCCTCCCGAGTAGCTGGGATTACAGGTACATGCCACCACTCCCAGCTAATTTTTTTATTTTTAGTAGAGACGAGGTTTCACCATGTTGGCCAGTCTGGTCTCGAACTCCTGACCTCGAGCGACTCTCCTGCCTCAGCATCCCAAAGTGCTGGGATTAAAGGCGTGAGCCACCGTGCCCTGCCCTTTCCAGTTTCTCTGTAAGGAGTAAGGACTGAACTCTGGGCACAACTAGAAAGCGAACAGAAACTTTTACAGGGGTAGGACACAGGTTATGCCTAATGCCCAAATCTACTGGAGTTGGATGATTGCAAGGAATGTAGGAGCAAGAAAATCTTAAGACTGTGTGCTTGGCTGGAAAAAGCCAGCCTCCCCAGCCTCACTGGGCTTGGGTAGAGTACGTGCCCTAAGAAGTCTGCATAGAGAAGCATTTCTTGCCTATGAAAAATCCAGCCTGAGTCACAGCCCCAGGAAGGCCCCTGCTGTCTTAGGTGGCAATAATGGGAGTAACGGTGGTGGGCGGTCAGAACGCTGATATTTGGCACAAAACATTGAATTCTGAGTCACAGACTCCCAAGATGCTATCACCATAGAGAGGGATGAATTCCCAACTCCTTAACCAACACCCAGGTCTGGGCCCAGACCTCAGAGAAAGAGGCAGGTGGCAAGTGCTACTTATTATCAGCCACTATAATATTAACTGCCTTGCAACACTGAAACTAATAGAGATATCAAAATGATAAAGTGATATTTACACGCCATCACAGAATAACAACAGTTACCACACTAATGATAAGCTGCCAGTTCCAAAAGGTGGCCAGGAGCAAACCATCCAGACAGGCCTCTGCCCTCTGCTGGACACAGTGACTTGGACTAATGGGAAGGAAAAGGAAGTCTGAGGCATCAGAGAGAAATCTTGGCTACTTCCAGAACCCCACAAACATAATGGGGAGGGCTTGACTTTTTCCTGACTTAAGAATTTACAGACTAGTCAATGACATAGGGAAATAGCATCCCCAAACATGTATAGTGCTTAATAATCTCCGAGAAAAATTACCAGTGCCACTCAGAATAATGCCCTGCAGCTCACACCCCTGTCCTGCAACCCTTTATAGACTCATGTTCCCTCGATGGATCACTCTTCCATTCGATGAGAAACATGAAGCATTTTCTAATAAAACTTATTTAGGGGTCAGGTGCGGTGGCTCACGCCTGTAATCCTAACACTTTGGGAGACCAGCATGGGAGGATTGCTTGAGCCTGAGAGATTGAGGCTACAGTGAGCCATGATCAGGCAGGCCACTGCACTCCAGCCTGGGCAACAGAGACAGACCTCATCCCTAAAAATAAAAATTAAAAACTAGGGAGCTGTCTGACCAACGCAGGGTTAAAGCAGTAGCTCATTCTATGAGAGGCCTGTCAGGGATGAGAGGCCCCAAGAGGACTGAGCAGGTCATATCTCTTACCTCCTGCTCCCTGGCTCACCCAAGGGGCACACGTGGAGAACAGGGTGGCCACACCTCCACACCTCTCACCTGTCTCACTGGATCTCTCTTTCTCTGCCATCAGGTGGATTGCATTCAGATGAGTTTCTTGCACACGTGATACAGGTCTGCTGCACCTTGAGCCTGCTTCCCTCACATTATTTTTAATCCATGCTGCATAAAATTGTCTCAGCCTCTGTTCCTAATATTATAATATCTTAGGATCAAGTCTGCAGGCTTGTGATGCAACCTCTACTCTTAGCCTTGAAGCATCTCTTCTGAAAGACTATATATGTATACACACACACACACACACACACACATATATATATATACCATGTAGTTCTAGTATTCCAGCATTTGAGAAACAAGTCTCAAACATCTTAAATTTCTGATTGTTCAGCCTCCTTTTTCCACATTGAAACGTTATAGATTTTCTTATCTATTTTTGTGCACAGGCTACTCCATTCTCTGATCAGTTTACGAGCTCTCCGTGACTCTGTTCTGGTTTCAAGTGAGAAATGAGATTCACACAAAAAAGTGAACACACACCACTCTGTAGACTAGGCAGCCCCTTTAAGGCACAGATAGCCTCCTAAAGACGAAAGCATAAAGATCCTGAGCCCAGCTGCGAAACTGACGTGCCTAAATACTGATCTTTAGAAAAGGACATGTACTGCCATCCATACTGTTTTACATAAGCCAAATCTCCAAAATACTCAAGCCTACCCTGTGAAGCATTGACACCTAGAAAGAATTCTGACTATTCTTTATTAAACAAAAAAGCCTAAACCATGATAACTTCCTTGCCTTATTAAACTGAGTGCACCAAATACCATTTAGCGGGTGATGACTGGGGTCCATTGGAGTGAAGGGTCGTGCTCACACGGTGCTATGGCCCCACATTGTCCTCGGGGACTTCTAAAGAGTACAGGCTTGTTTACTACACCACTTAGGGTTGCAGGTTGCTACTTAAAAAACAAACATCGGCAGGGCACGGTGGCTCACACCTGTAATCCCAGCACTTTGGGAGGCCAAGGTGGGCAGATTACGAGGTCAAGAGATCGGGACCATCCTGGCCATCATGGTGAAACCCCGTCTCTAATAAAAATAGAAAAATTAGCTGGGCGTGGTGGTGTGTGCCTGTTTTCCCAGCTACTTGGGAGACTGAGGCAAGAAAATCGCTTGAACCCAGGAGGCGGAGGTTGCAGTGAGCCGAGATCACGCCACTGCACTTCAGCCAGGAGACAGAACAAGACTCCATCTCAAAAAAACAAACAAACAAACAAAAAAACAAATATCAATTCTGTGAGCTCCTCCCTCTCTACTCAATAAGACTATACATATAATTGCTTCTAGAAGTGCCTCCCTAGTCTTCCTCTGAGACTATCTTCTGTAACCTCTTGCTAGTTTGCAGTCAAAATAAATCAGATGACCAAAGTCCTCAGTAATCCTAAATGGATATGTAATTCTAAGTCTCTAGACTCTGGCCTGAGAGTAGCTCCATGCTGGGTGCACCAAGAGAGTTTTATGTCAGTTTTATATTCAGCATTGAATGTGTTTGATTTTATTTCATTATTTTTATTTTTTAGTTATGCTCAAAGAAGGTCAATAATGAAACTTGCTAATAGAAAACCTCTACGAACAAAGAAAACACCACTGAAGAAATCAGATGTAAGGTATACCATTGGGGAATAGAAACAGGGGGCTTTTTACACACATTCAATAAAATCGTGTCTACTTTCCTTCTAGTAAACTGAGAATACAGTCCCCTGGCACATTTGTCTGTAGGATGAGAGACAAAGCTGTCCTAAACTAAAATCTTCATTGTTAGTATTTCTGTTACATCCTATGATACGCTATATCCCCAAATTTAATTTTGCTGATAATTTCCATTTCTAATGTATCAATATAAGAAAATGTCAGTGCAAGCAATCTTAAATGAATCACAGTTGCTTTTCTCCAAGAACTGGATTAGGTTGCAAAACACACCACGCTCACAGTCCCCACCAACACTCTTGGCTGCTTGGAGTTCCACCCTCTACTTCCACGTGGAGCAGAGAGGATTCCTAAGTGTGTCTCTAGCATGCCTGGGGGACTATGCTGGAAATCTCTAAGCTGCACCCCCACATTCTCCTCCGTACAGTCTGTTCTCAACGCAGCCCAAATTGCTTTCCTTGATCAAACTGCTTTCCTGCTCTAAGACTTTTGCCCTGCCTGACAGTTATTGGTTAGTCTACACTCTTCAGCCTGGTGATCCCAACGCCAACAGTTCAGACCCCATATACTCTGCCAGCCCAAATCCTCTACTTTCTGCCTTCCTATCTTCCTATCCTCCAGCCACGCCCACTTACATACTGGCCCCAGAACACCAAGGATCCATGGCTGCCTCAAGACCTTTGTCTAAGTTGTTCCCTCTGCCTGGGATGTCCTCCCCTCATACCCGTCAGTTTAAATCTTTCCAACTGTTCCTCTAATTCCACTCCCTCCAAGAAGTACTGTTGACTGTCCTCCCATTCTTCTCTGGGCACAGTCCCTACCTCCCCGTCCCACACCCCATGTCTAGTTATCACAGTAACACTCAGTACACAGCAGGGCTATTTAGGAGTAAGTCTTTCTCTTCCTGCCCAGACCTTGAGCCCCTAAACAGCACCAGTCAAATCTTTCTCTCTTTTTTTTTTTTGGGGTTGTTTTTTAAATGAAGTCTTCCTCTGTCATCCAGGCTGAAGTGTCGTAGTGTGATCTCAGCTCACTGCAACCTCCGCCTCAAAGGTTCAAGTGATTCTCTCACCTCAGCTTCCCAAGTAGCTAGGATTACAGGCACGTGCCATCACACCCAGCTAATTTTTTATTTTTACTAGAGATGGGGTTTCACCAGGTTGGCCAAAATGGTCTCTAACTCCTGGCCTTAAGTGATCCTCCTGCCTCCGTCTTCCAAAGTGCTGGGATTACAGGCGTGAGCCACCATGCCCAGCCTTTCTCTTTGTTGCCCCCATGCCATTGGCACAGAACCTAAGAAGACAGCGGGTGTGAACTGAGGGAAGTGGGAGGAGACTGACACCTGTGCACTAACAACAGGGCCAGGCCCCTGCCCACGCATAATGGTCCACTTTTGTACACTTACGGTTTCCGCAATTGAGACCACCAAGGCCAAATGGGCAACTGCAAGCCAAGAAAGAAAAAAGGGTAAGAATTAGTTTCAAATCTCAAAAGAAATAAGTGAGGCAATTTATCTAAATAACTTCTAGATAAGATTTGTAACAAAATGAGACTAAATGAACTTTGAGCCTACCTCATGCAGGTTTCATTTTCAAGCCTATATCCATCTTCACATGCTGAAAAAGAAAAGGAAAATGCATGAGTGTGTCTGTTTACCTCTCCCAAACTCCCAGTTAATTAAATGCCAGCCACCCTAAAGTCCACAAGATTATTCTAGTACCAGAAGCCTGCAAATTGGTTTGGAATGATCCTCACTTAAATACTGTTGCCAGCGTAACTTTTTTTTTTTTTTTTTGAGACACAGTCTCACTCTGCTGCCCAGGCTGGAGTGCGGTGGTGCCATCTTGGCTCACCGCAACCTCCACCTCCTGGGTTCAAGGGATTCTCCAGGCTCAGCCTCCCAAGTAGCTGGGATTACAGGCATGTGCCATCATGCCCAGCTAATTTTTGTATTTTTAGTAGAGATGGGGTTTCACCCTGTTGCTCAGGCTTGTCTTGAACTCCTGAGTTGAAAGTGATCTGCCCGCCTCTGCCTCCCAAAGTGCTGGGATTACAGGCGTAAGTCACTATGCCCGGCCTCAAATCTTAACCTCAAGAAACTTTTCTTAACCTCTTTGTGGCTCTCAATCTCCCAGCTATAAAAAGTATTTTATTGGAGGTGATTAAGTGAAATTAAGGCATTCAAATGGCTTAGTACAGGTCTGGTACACAGTAACCACTAAATCAATGTTTTGTAGTTGTAATTATTATTATTTTTTGAGATGGAGTCTTGTTTTGTCGCCCAGGCTGGAGTGCAGTGGCACTATCTTGGCTCACTGCAACCTCCACCTCCTGGGTTCAAGTGATTCTCCTGCTTCAGCCTCCCAAGTAGCTGGGAATACAGGGGCCCGCCATGAAGCCTGGCTAATTTTTGTATTTGTAGGAGAGATGAGGTTTCGCCCTGTTGGCCAGGCTGCTCAAACTCCTGACCTCAGATGATCCGCCCACCTCCACCTCCCAAAGTACTAGGATTAAAGGCGTGAGCCACCGTGTGTCAGGCATGTAGTTGTAATTATTATATGACCAATGCAATTCATTTAGAAGCTCTCTATAGCTGAAGAATGTCCCCTGGGGAACCTCCTTCCATCGCAAAAACATATGGCTCACCTTCTTAATGTAAATCAAACCTGTAACCTGATAACGGCCCTGCTGCCACCCTTCGATGAGAAGGGGGGAGCTTTGGGTGACATCTTCTGGGGCACAGTTCTGGTGTGTGCCCAGGTTTTCATAACAGAATGCTCACCCTGTAGTCTGTGTAGGGAATTTTGGACATATCTAGATGTGTGTTAATTGGCACCTTGCCCAAGAACAGAACTTTGAACCCTTGGGTGGTGCGGCTCCTGGAACACTACTTCACTGAAGCAGTTGTGGCCCGGCCATTTCCCTGGATCAGCAGTTCCTAAATTTCTGTGATCACAGAACATTTTCAACACAACGATAAGATGACAGAACACCATGAGCTATAATGCATGCTTGAATGAAAGCAGACAATGAAAAATGGCCTCACAGACAAATTCTCTGCTGCAAGGAATGATAAAAATGTGATTCAGGGTTAATGTATGAGATACATAGCATAAAAGATCCCGAATAAGAAAAGGTACAGAGTGGTAGAGCTGCAATACTTGATGGGATAGCAGACATGCTAATGGTGGGTTAGGGGGGCCAGCAGCATGCATGGCTGGGGGTGAGGAGGGACAGGGGGCTGGCGAGAGGGGCCCTGTGGGCTGGGTCCAGCATCCTTGTGCATGATAACTTTCCTCATGACGATGTGTTGAATGTTCTTCCTCCTCCTTTTTTTTTTTTTTTTTTTTTTTTGAGACGGAGTCTCACTCTGTCGCCCAGGCTGAAGTGCAGTGGTGCGATCTCTGCTCACTGCAAGCTCTGCTGCTTCCCGAGTTCACGCCATTCTCCTGCCTCAGCCTCCCGAGAAGCTGGGACTACAGGCGCCCGCCACCACGCCCGGCTAATTTTTTTTGGTATTTTTAGTAGAGATGGGGTTTCACTGTGTTTGCCAGGATGGTCTCGATCTCCTGACCTCGTGATCCGCCCGCATCGGCCTCCCAAAGGGCTGGGATTACAGGTGTGAGCCACCGCGCCCGGCCCCTCCTCCTACTTTCTTAATGTTAGCAGTTGAACATCTCTGGCATCTGCTTTATTGTTACAGACTTTCTATTAACATATCACTAGAGGGTTGTGGAATACAGTTTCAAAACCAAAATCAACTGTAATGTATCTCACGGAAGATATTAGGGAGCTGTGCACCTGGACTGCACTGTTTTGGCCCCACAGAATCACTTTTCCGAGCTACAATCTCTTGTATTAAAGGCCTTTTTGTTATAAGCAGCAGCCATGGAAAGTCCCTGTGGTATTTATTTGGGGATGTCATGGACTGCTTTGCTACAATATCACGCAGTAACCTCTTGATGAGGATGCCCCAGAGAAATTTCTCTTGGCCCCATTATTTTAAAAGACAGGGATGCTCCTGAACAGCCGTTCTTTATTTTAGGGACCCTGACTCTTTTCAAAGTCATGTTTCTCTTTTTGCCTCAGTGTCCAGGAACCTCAGCAGCACTTAAGTGAGGGGCCTTCTTTTACCAAGCGTGCAGGACCCTGCTGTGTCTCATTCTGCATATTCACTTTCCTTCTGGCTTCAACAAAACAGTCTGTTAATTTCCCCTTCAACCTGATTTACCTTTTACATATTTTTCAATCTTATTTTATCAAATCAATTTTCACTAGGTGCTTTCACTTCATGCCACGGGTAGAGCATAATTGCATCCCGTTTAGGGAAGGAGTAACGAGGCCCCATCTCCCAATTTTTGATACCTGAGTTCTCGGCTGGCCTCACTCAGGTGGGGTCTTCTCCAAGGGGGCAGCTGAGTGCTCCTGCCTCTCCCGTGTCCGGTGGCCCTCCTCCTGTGTGTGCCTCTGCCTCATGCTGCAGCAGGTCATGGGAGTGGGGAAAGCTGCCCTGGATGATCTGTGGATGGCTAAGGCTGCAGGGCAGCCACTGGGGATTGCTTGCTTCTTAGTAACTCCTCCCCACCCATCTCGGCACTGAGGCAGGGTGATGTCACACCAGCCTGTTCTATTTTGAACACTTCTTCCTGGAAATGTTTTTACATCCAATCTCCCCACCCAACATGAGATTTCATCTGCTGGGTGGAGGCGGTCCACTCCATGGCTGTCATCCAGCCAGATGTAAGGTCCATCTGTTGTCCTGCCACAAGCTGATGGGATGGGCTGTTTCCATTTTGTTTCAGGAGTGACCTGGCTCCCTGATGTCATGATATTTCTCTATTTCAAATGCGCTCATTCCGTCATTCATTGGTGGTTGAGTGCTACTATGCTGTGGAGCTGTTCTGGGGAAACTTGTCAGTGAGGTGCTACTGTGCTCCTTAGAACCCAGCTTCTCATCTCACTCACCCTAGAGCAGCAGTCCCCACATTTTTGGCACCAGTGACCGGTTTCATGGAAAACAATTTTTCCATGGACCAGCAAGGTGGCGGTCTCGGGGAGATGGTCTAGGAATGAAGCTGTTCCACCTCAGATCATCAGGCATTAGATTCTCATAAGGACCACGTAACCTAGATCCCTCGCGTGTGCAGTTCACAATAGGGTCCATACTTCTACGAGAATCTAATGCCACCGCTGATGTGACAGGAGGTGGAGCTCAGCTGTGCAGCCCGGTTCCTAACTGCACCTCCTGCTATGCAGCCCGGTTCCTAATAGACCACAAACCAGTAGGGTTGGAGACTCCTGCCCCAGAGGTATTCTGACCCAGAGCACTGAAGATGAAATGAATGTGGCAACAGCTAGTACATATTCACAAACTGGGCTTCCCCTATTGCCATAAGGCACAAGTGAATTCAAGTCTTCTGGACTTAAAAATAGAAATAAGTGGATAGTGACATCTTTTTTTTTTTTTTTTTCTTTTTGAGATGGAGTCTCGCTCTGTCACCCAGGCTGGAGTGCAGTGGCGGGATCTCGGCTCACTGCAACCTCTGCCTCCTGGGTTGAAGCGATTCTTCTGCCTCAGACTCCTGAGAAGCTGGGACTACAGGCGTGCACCACCACACCCAGCTAATTTTTGCATTTTTAGTAGAGACAGAGTTTCACCATATTGGCCAAGCTGGCCTCGAACTCCTGACCTCATGATCCTCCCACCTTGGCCTCCCAAAGTGCTGGGATTATAGGCATGATGAGCCACAGTGCCCAGCTGCCAGTGGCTTCTTAAAAACTCTTGTGTTCCCTTGTGGGAAATTGTATCTAGCCATGCCAATCTTTTCCTATCTTATTTGCTGCCTTATCCATTCATCTATTCAACAGACATTTGCTGAACCCTGCACTGTTCAGGACACGGTTCTGGCACCTAAGGCACTGGCAGTCTGATTAAAGAAAGAGACATGCAAACAGGTTGTGCGAATTCATTGCCAGATGTGGTGGCTCACGCCTGTAATCCTAGCACTTTGGGAGGCCGAGGTGGGTGGATTGCTTGAGCCTAGGAATTTGAGACCAGCCTCGGCAACATGGCAAAAGTCCATCTCTACAAAGAATACAAAAATTAGCTGGATATAGTGGCAAGGACCTGTAGTCCCACCTACTTGGGAGATGAGGTGGGAGGATCACTTGAGCCCAGGAGGTCAAGGCGGCAGTGAGACCTGATTGTACCACTGCACTCCAGCCTGAGTGACAGAGCAAGGCTTTGTCTCTAAAAACAAACAAACAAAAAAAGAATTAATCATGATGCCTGCATGATGGAAGGAAGCTAAGAAACCTATGAGAGGGATTGAGAGGGGTATCTACTTTGATTTTATAGGTAGCTTTGAAAGTCTGGTAAAGACATTTTCTGTGAGACACCAAACACATTGTGTGTGTGTGTGTGTGTGTGTGTGTGTGTGTGTGTATGCATGCACACGCAGCAGAGAACATAGAGACTTGCTAATGTATAGCTTGAACTGCAGTGATTTAGAGAACACACACTCCTCTATCCTCTATTTATACACAGGTTTGAGCCTTGATTTGAGGTGTCAGTGCTCCAGCACTGATGGCCAGAAGATGTCACTGTTAACCCATCAGAATCCAGCCTAAAGGGCTATGGCCCAAGAAGCTCCAGGATCCACTCATCAGAGGCCTGATGGTGCAAATACTGCCAAGAAAGGGCTTCACCGGGTCTCAGCAACAAGCCCAAAGGCAAACTAAGGTTTCCTTATGCTGCTTCTTGGGTCCTTACTTGGTCAACATAAGGTGGCTGGTGCCTGTGTCAGCACACTTGGTAAATCTTTAACAGCTATTGTTAATGCTAGCCTGTAAGTGAAACGATTATAAAATTGCTGACTTGGAAACAGAGGAAGTGGCGCAGGCCAGCCAGAAGCAAAGGTGATAGGGCCATTGTTGAGATACTCTTCACAGGGAACACCACAGCACCATGCCCATCCTCTGCCTATCTTGTATCATCCCCTGTCAGCAGCACAGCACCCCAACACACATGGATGTTAGCCCAACCCCCTTCCCACATGAAGATAGGCTCAACTCCCCATTTCTTTTTTTTTTTTTGAGACGGATGTTGCCCAGGCTGCAGTGGTGTAATGGCGTGATCTCAGCTCACTGCAACCTCCGCTCCACCGAGTCAAGAGATTATCCTGCCTCAGCCTCCCAAGTAGCTGGGATTACAGGCAAGTGCCATCACACCCAGCTAATTTTGTACTTGTTGTAGAGATGGGGTTTCTCCGTGTTGGTCAGGCTGGTCTTGAACTCCTGACCTCAGGTGATCCGCCCATCTTGGCCTCCCAAAGTGCTGAGATTACAGGCGTGAGTCACTGCTCCCGGTTCAACTCCCCATTTCTAAGAGGTGCAAGGAACCCTCTGCATTAAAGCAGATAAGATGGCATGAGGAAGCATCATCTCTTTGTAGCAATGTGGCAGTCTGGCACGGCATTGAGACATGCTGTGTGCTAGTCACACATCAGGACCTAGGCCCAACAGAGAGTTGGCCCTCCCCTTCAAAACCCATCACAGGTCTCACCTGGAGAGCTAATGATGAGCACCTGAGAACTCTGTATCCAGACCTAAAAAAGTCAGAGGGTCTGAAGCTCAGGATAAGAGTGCTGCCCTGAAATATATTTTTATCTGTGATGAACAAGTCCTCCAATGGGAAGTCCTGATAGAGAAAACTGGCATGTCACCTCGCCCCAGTATGTGATTTTTATTAGATTCCAGTAACATCCATTGACATCTATCACCAACAAGGTGTTGACTGAATAGGCAAACTGGCCATCCACGATGGCCTTTATATCATTAGTTTTTCTGGTGATTGCAAGTTGCAGCAGCCTTTTTATAAGTCAGGGTGCGTGGTACTCTGGACCTGAATTAATTTTATTTTAAAGCAGTATTCTTGGACTACATTCTTTGAGCAGTTTTTCCCTCAAACTAAATGAATTTAAGCCTCATCTTAAAGGTTAGTAGCATTAGATTTCTGCTCTCAAACACTGCATGAGACCTTTAAAACCAGAACTCATTAATTCAACAACAACCTGGACCAAATACAAGAGCAGATGCTGACGGCTTACAAAGGGCCTCTATATCCACTGCTTTCCTTAACTCTTAGAATAAATATCCAATAGAGGATCACCATACCCATATCTCAGAAGAGGAAACTGAGGCTCAGAGAAACAAAGTAACTTGCCCAAGGGGATACACGATCAGTGAGGCAGAGTCAGGCTTTGACTCTGGCCTCAGCTGCCTCTGAAAGATATAAGCCTGACTCTATGCCTGTACTTCCACTTTAAAAGATTAGCAGACAATAGATAAAGCTTTGGGAATTAAAACAATAATTTTTCTAACTTCCTTTAAGTGGAAAAAAAAAGAAAAGGCACTGCTACCACAGGCACTCCATTCTCTCTTCCTTTGAATTTAATTGGCCAGACCAGCATGCACCAGTCAAAGATAATGCTATTATTCCAAGGAGATAATGTATTCAATCTTGCCACGAGCAAAATAACAAGAACCAGTTACCCTCAGTTTAGAATGGTCACGCCTAAGCAGAGAGAGAGAGCAAGAGAGAGAGAGAGCGAGAAAGAGAGAGACAGAGCACCAGGCAGAGTCCCAGGATGGGGCACAGAACCCCAGGCGAAGCTGTGGCTACCTCGGCAGGAGTGGTCCATCTTGTTGAACTGAAAGTATCCCGACTTGCACTGGCACAGGGCAACGCCATCCAGGTCAGTGCAGATGGAGGTGTCTTTGTCACATTCGGGACTCTTCCGCTTGCACAAGCTGCCCGCTGGAATGGAAAAACAAGACGGTGAAATAAAACAAAACCTCCTCCACTTCAAAGCTCGTGTGTCTGCATGAACTTTCTATTTCAAGAGGCTGAGAACAGTTTTCCAGAAAGTCTCCACAGAGCAACACTCCTCTCAGGAGTCCATCTGCACTGCCTTCTGCCACTCCTTCTCTGATCAGCCGCAGGCTGTGCACCAGCCTTCCCCATTGAAAACACCCTCACGGCGGGCCACGGACCAACTGAAAAACCAAATTGGAATCAACAGGGCCCTGTTCCCTCCTCTGGTGCTCACTGCAAATACAGCCCTTAATGACCCGGTATCTTCCAAAGGACTGCAGAGGAAGGATCAGCACAACCAGAAAATACGGCCAAGTTCTTAGGAAGCCGAGACTCAAGCTAAGAACAGGAGTGCAGGCCACACCTATCTCAGGTGGAAGTGCATCTCAGCTCTGCGTCTCTGCATGGCCTAAAAAGGGACCTAGCACCACTCCCTGTGGCAGGGTGGCTTGCTGTCCTGACAGCGTGCTGCCTACATCACCCTGCCCACTGGTGAGGAGGAGGGGTCTGAAAGACAATCTACTTGCCCTGGGCTGCAGTGTAATTCTGTTTATCAGGCAGTCTCCCCCACTCCACTGATGGGTTCTTGAGGCTTCTTCATCTCTGGGTCTCCAGTGCCTTGCACAGGGATTGGTTGGTACACATGGCAGCCTGTCACTGACCAGGCAGAGAGAAACAGAGGCAGGCAGAGAAGGAGCCCATCTTTCAGGCTTGCTACCTCATTCACTTTAGGGCCTTATTCATTTTATGGATGACAAAGAATCATTTCATTATTATCAGAAAGCATTTCCTATGGGGCATATGGCCCTCTGTGAAGTTGTCTACAGCAGACACAATAAGGGTACATAGGCCTACTGTGTATATGGGGTACACAGAGAATGGAACAAAAATAGGAAACCAACTGGATAGTGGATAGTACCTTATTTACACCCATGTGCAGGGCAAGGCAAGCTAGATACTTGCTGCTGTTATTGAGGGGCAAGCTCAAGTTCAGAATGGGAAGAAAGATGCAAGAGGAAGGGCCATGTAGCTATTGTGCAGGGAGGAATGACTGCCAATTTTCCAGCCATGGTCTCCCATTTCCCACCCAAAGGAGGAAGCCAACCTATTCAGAAGCCAGGTACCCCTTTTAAAAGTGCAAAACTGCCCCTGCCCAGGCAGGTTTTGGTGACATGAGCTGCCACCCCACATGGGGTTCCTCACATCTGCCCCCTTTTGTGAGTCCTGAGAGCTCAGGGCCGGTGGACAGCCTGGTCACACGAGGTAAGCTTAGGACACAACTCTAGTTCTCAAAGCTGAATTTCCTGCCTTTATCAGTGGAAGCTGGCGTGCTCAACCAGAACCACATTTGTGTGTGCGATAGAATTTCCTTTGTTTATTGTAAAAAGTTTGTATTTAAGGGAGAAAAATTAAAAATGGAAAATCTCACCAGGCAAACACTGCGAAGCTGGCACCAGGGAGGTAATGAACTTCCACAATCCCTCATCTCCACTCTTTGAAGGCTTTGCCAGTCCTCAAGCCTTAATATAAAGAAATTCCTCCAGGGCAGAAACCTGTCCAGGCTGACACTTGCCTTGTCCAGCGGCCAGCCAGAGTCGCCTGGCCTGATTAGATATTTTCTGGAAGCCAATGCCACGTCTTCCTTCCACCCTGCCCATTAATCCAGCCCGTTGGCAAAAAGGACACTCTGCTGCAGCAACTGTGCCCTGCACAGAAGCAGATCTACGCAAAAGCATGGGACACGGGGCCCGCCTCTGCAGTGGAGGAGTCGCTACCCTGCAAATTCTCAAAGAATATTCTACCATAAATCCATCCAATAGGACCACATAGAACCCCATTTTCATGTAAAGCCCGGCGATGTGATTTTGCTACATTCACAATTCCCATGGTCTTTCCTGGGCATAACATCCGCCAACACAGACAATGAGACTCTAAGTAAATCTAAAGCTGAGACATTCCATGGGGGATTTCCAAAGACTAAACCTCTGGAGACGACAAGAGCTGCACTTCTTTGAAAGGCAAGGAAGTGGATGTTTTACGAAGTGAAGACAGAAAACCCTCCTTTCCAACGGCAGTGTCCAGAGTAGCCCAGCACTGCCCACGTGCTGGAAACACCCAGATGTCAGAAGCTGTCAAGGCCACCTCTCTAGCACTCAGAAAGGTTAGCATGAGACCAGGCTGGTCTTGGCAAAACCTGAAGAAGACCTGGGAGGAAAAACAGGGAAACAAGCCTGTTTTTCTCAGTTGACATGCATAGCTGTCTTTGTTCTCATGGGCTCTGAAAGGAGAAGTAAATAGGAACTTCAGCAAGGCAGCAAGGGTGAGAGGTACTTTCCCATAAACCATATACAAGCAGTTGGAAGAATGGGAGTCAGAGGGTGGGTAGGGCTGCCATGAGCAGGCTCTTTCAAATCCAAATGACTGGCATTTGAATTGTAAAGGCACGAATGCATTTATGGGGCACAAAAAGTAACCTGGTACAATATTGATCACATAGAATGTACTCCATAAATTTTAGTGAACTGAAAGGTGACTTTCCTACTGCAGTGGGGAGGACAACTTGGTACCCTTGAATCCGTGGCAAGAGAAACAAAAAAGTAAAACCACAGAGTCTCAAAGTTTCGAGCATGATATAATGGGGCATGACCATGATATAATGGGGCATGACCTTTCTACCTCACTCCCCCATCAATAGTAACTTCAACTTCAGAGGTTTAGCTTTTTTTTTTTTTTTTTTCAAATTAATAACTAGCCTTAAATGGGCCAAGCTCCAGCTCTTATCCTAGAATGAAGGGCTAACAATCTGGCTCCCAAGCTCTGTAATATACAGGCCCACTCCAGAAAGCTCTCTTGACCGGCAGTTACGGAACCCAGGCCCACTGGGAATGTCAATGTCATGGATCTAGCAGCAGACTGTTACAATCTGATATCTTCTACTCATGTCCAGCATCTGAATGCCAGATGGGAGGTTTAGACTAGATTCTCCATCCTTTGCCAGCCCTACTTGTGCAGTAAAATGAGCTAACTTTGATCATATAGCATGTGGCAACAGGGACAAGCCCCCTTTGCAAAGAAGTACTTTAGATTCCAGTTGAGTTTTCCTGTCCTGGAGGTGAAACTTCCCCTCCAAGACCCAAACTTCCCTTTTGAACTTGTCTCTAATCCTTTCTTCATTTGCCTCACACCAGAGGCACTATAGAAGCTTTTGACAAAACAGACAAAGCAAGAATGAGAAAAGGAAAATAACTGTTTATGGCGCCACTGTGGGCATTCTGGCCTCCATTCTTCTGGTCTCGTTTCTGTGCATTTATAATGTGCAAACAAACACAAACAATGGGTAATAACGCACATGGGTTTGTTTTGTGTTTTTTTTTTAACCTAATAATGTATCATGATGAAGGTTTTGGTGGTGGTTGTTTATTTTGCTTTTTGAGGCAGGGTCTCACTCTGTGGCCCAGGCTGGGGTGCAGCGATGCAATCATAGCCTCGAACTCCTGGGCTTAAGGGCACCTCAGCCTCCCATAGTGCTGGGATTACAGATGTGAGCCACTGCTTCTGGCCAGATGAAGGTTTTTTTGGATCATTGACAAGCATGTACATTCTATTTCCCCAAAGAGAGCTGGAACTTTTCAAGGGAAAAAGAGTGATTTCTGCTTTGTCACATCAGCTCCTATACCCCTCCCCCTCCCACATCAACACTGGATAAAAAAATAGAAGGAGTTGCATGCCAAGGACCAGGTGTCTTCAAGGCTTGTGTACAGGACTCTGGGTGTGTGTGTGCATGTGTCTGTACATGCATGCACACACAAAGGAAGACGCATGTGCACAAAGGTCTTTGACTTAACACCCATGCCAAAAATAGGCTCTGTGAGGGCCTTTCCTTGGTCTGAGCCCTGGATGCCTTGCATTTCCATCTTAGGTCTTGCCTAACAATATGGGTAGGGTCCTCCCAGAGGGCTGCCCTCTTACCTCTGAAGATCCGCCTCTGAGATCCCAAGAGCTGGCAGATCTCGGCAGAGGACTTGCAGGAGTTGACACATTTCTGCATCCTATCAGCCAGGTCAAACAGCGTCACATTGGAGGCCAGGGAAAAGGTTGTTTGCAGTGAGATCACCACCGCGTTGGACTCCCTATAGGCAAAGTTTGTGGGTTTCTAATAGCCCTGAAATGACACGTAGGTCCCAAGGCTTTTGGAAATGAGTGTCATCACCATTCTCCAGCGACAGAACGGGAGAGCACGAAGGTCAGTGACCTTGTCCCTGGATCGCCCCATGGCTGGGTGAAAACAGCCCGGTTTTGTTGCTATCACCCACGTTAGAACAGCCTCCCCTTTCTACAGACTAGTTCACAAGCAAATGTAATCTGTTACTTACCTAGAGGCGTGAACTGTAGATCGGATGTAACTAGGTAACGCTGAAAAACACATATTTAACTGAAAGGAAGAACAAGTCTGTCGTTAACTGTGAGTTAGACAAAAGCCTTGGACCTAGAACCAGTTTCCTATTTTCAGGATAAAACAGGCATTTTCCAGCCATCAAGTTATCAGCAGGCGGCTTTGCACAGAAGTGGTGTCCTTTTTTTGTTCCCCTCTTAAATGCCTTTCTGTTGTTCCACGAGTACAAAGAGAAAGAGGCAGAGAGTAAATCAGTGGGGAAAATCTTGGCAGGAAATGATGTTCAGAATAGCACCCTTGGATGCAAAACATCTTCAAAGGAGCAGCTCTCTTCTAAGGCCCAGGGTTTCAAACAACTCAGAGGCAACTGTTTATTTGGACTTTGCATAGTGAACGAGCTGCATTGGAAAGGCTCCTTTTGCTACCCTAGCTCTGACAGGCCCTACATAGACGCCTTATAATCTACAATGAGTTGACCTAACTCAAAGACAGGTCTTCTTCAAAAAGGCTCTCCGTGAGAAATTACATTACGTGGGTCAAGAGCCCTTTTGTTGAGAGCAAATTAAGAGCTACTCTCCCAATGTTTGCCTTGTGCCCTTGGAGACAGTAGAAAATCCCTCTACAGCATGAAATATCAGGCCTGCTTCCCTGCTGCCCTGCACAATAGGAGCTACCGAGACTCCCTTCCCAGAGTGGAGGGTCTCAGTACTGGGCCCAGTGCAGACGCACCTGTCTACATGCCACTCTATAGAAGATGGGGGCAAACATGGGACATTATCAAACCCTTTCTGGCTTCCTATGACATCATTTTATAGCCTAATAGCAATGATTTATTACTGTTGTTTTATTATTAACCTGTTTTTCCAGGTTTGGTAAACAGAATAACATCTCGGGAAAGACCATGTGAGTGGCTTTCCCAGCCAATGATTCATTAATCTTCACTCGTTCTTGGGGACAGGTGCGTCACATCACCAGTAAATTATACATTGATACTGGGCAAAAAATAGCAAGTCAAATGAGTCACTGAGCGCCATGTAATGTGAAGGACTGCACTTCTGCATAGGGTTCTAAACTCCTAAACTGTCTTAGCAGGAGATATCCACCTGCAGCACGACCAAGGGGCAGCTATGGCGAAGGGACAAGGCGTAGGATTAGTAGACATAAAATTCTGCTGTGTAGTAAAGAATTTAACCTTGGCCCCAGGGAAGTCAGGCCTTTGCTCTTAGATCCTGGGAGGCCATCTCTAAGCCCTCGGAATGTGCTGTCTAATAAAAACTTCTTTGTTTACCTGGGGGTGCTGGGCCATGCCAGAGTCCAACAATGTGATTTATGGTGGGGTTGGGTAACATGGTATCAGCTCAACCTCTAGAGGGGCTAGAGATTGAGGTCAGCCACATGACAAAGCCCCAGTCAAGGCTCTGGAGAGCTTCCATGGTTGGCAGAACTCCCTGCATACTGGACACACTGTTGCCAGGAGGAGTTAACACTGTGCATGACTCCTCAGCGGGAGGACAGCTGGAAGCTCTGTGTTTGGAACTCTCCCGGACTCTCTGCCCTCTCTGCCCCGTGCATCTCTTTCCTTGGCTGATTTAAACCTGTTGACTTGCACTGTAATAAACTGTAGCTGCAAATATAATTGCTTTTAGTAAGCTCTGTGACTCCTCTAGTGAATATTGAAACTAAGGGTGATCTTGGGGATGCCTGAACTTGAAGTTGGTATCAGTAGTGAGGGTGGGTTAATGCACTGCTCCCCAACTTTGCACCTGCTGTGAGTGGACTCAGGCAATGTCATTCACTTCCAGACCTCCCGGGTTTCTCTCTGTAGACGTGCTGGCAATGCCTGTCACAGGAGTGCGCCATCTGACATCATCCCTATCATGAAGGGAATGCTCAGGAGATAGAGAAATAGAACTGGATCCACATTTTACATAAATAAAGTCCAAAGTCCCATAGAAATGTATAATTCCTGGCTAATATACTAACCCCTATCCACAAAGAACAAGTAACATTGAGATTGGAAATCAATTCATCTCTAAAGTTTTTTAATGGTAAATTTCAATTTTCTGAACCTAGGGTTTAAAAACTCACTGTATAGACGAGTCAAATCTCTGACTCAGATAGCAGTTGAGAAGCAAAGTTTATTATATGAGCTTCATTTTCCTCTCTTCTTTCTTCCTCTCCATTTTCCTTTTTAGTTGTTGCTGTTTTGGGGGGTTTCTTTTGTTTTTCAGACACGGTCTCGCTCTGTCACCCAGGCTGGAGCGCAGTGGTTTGATCACAGCTCACCACAGCCTCAACCTCCGGGGCTCACATGGTCCTCCCACCTCAGTCTCCTGAGTAGCTGGGACCACACGTGCATGCCACCAACCCTAGCTAATTTTTGTCTTTTTTGTAGAGACGGGGTCTTGCCATGCTGCCCAGGATGGCATTTTTCTTTTCTTTTCTTTTTTTTTAATGTCTGATCAAAAGCAGGCAAAGAGGGAAAGAAGCAGAATCAAAGGCCCCTCAGTCATCTATATAGTGAGTTCTCAAACCCTAGGGCATCAGGATTAACTGTTGCACCTTTGGCATTCCTTTGAGGAAAGAGTATCATTCCCCCGAGCTCCAAAATACAAGGGGAAAGTCACACAGCCTGTCAACAGCAGATGGGACCGTAAGATTTTCTGGGTCCTTCTTCCTCACCAACAGCTCCTGCTGGTGCCTGTCATCTGCATGTCTGTGACTATGAGTTTGCACATGGAAAAGAAACACCAAGGTGCAGATAAAGACTGTGCATGAGGACACATCTGAAGAAACTCTTCTACTGGGCACCCACACCTTGCTTCCATTTCTGAAAGGCTTTTTATTTTACCGTGAAGTTTTCCTTCCAAATATAACAAAAGTGAAGAGCCCAGGAGATAGAGCTGACCCCTAGGCAGTTCCCTCTTGGAATAAAATCTGTTCTAGGAAACAAAAGACTAGTAGAAAGATGCCATTCAGGACACTTACCGTTTTGGTGATCTCATTTTCAACTCCTTGTAGGTCTGAATGTTTTTCCACAGTAGTATTAAGAAAAGTTCTCTTTAATTTAAACTCCGTCACAAAGGTTCTAACTGAAAATGAGAACGTAACTTGTTAGATTACACAACAGAAGAACCTACACAAGGCTGTGTGTTTGTAAATCTCTGGGGTGTCTGGCTTTACTCTGCCTCACAGGACAATCTCTGTGCATTTCTTTCTCCTTATGGGTGGAGACCTGCTCTCCCTCTTCTAGGTTTTTCTCTAGCAAAGTGAGCATCTACTGGACAGTGCTAAAGGCTTAGACTGAGCAAACTTTTGAGAGAGAGAAACTCCAAAGAGCCTTTTGTGTATGTGCAAGGCTGCTAAGAGAAGGACCCTTTGCAATGTCCCTAGGATGGCCTCCCACATAATAGATGCCCAAGAAAGCTGCTACAAAGAAGAAAAACGAACAGGTCTAAACAATGTCATCCTAGGTGGAGGGAGGGAGATGTGTTAGACACTAAAAATGCTCCTCAGGCCTCATCAGGCTTTCGACAGAAGAAAGCTCTTGTCCTCCGAGGTCTCCAACTGAGTCATGCCCTCCACTTCAAGGGGGTGCTTCAGGTTTCTCTTGTCCTTAGAGCCACCCCCATCCAAAACCCCATTCCGCTTGGTCAGAGGAAATTCCCATTTTATCATTGATAAAGGGGGCAACTTCCTAAGAAAGTTCACCCAGGCTCCCAAGGGCCACCACTGGCATTGGAGCATATGCGTGTCCATCTTCAAAGCTCTTCTTTCCCCTATAACCTCTGTGCCCTGAGGAATCTGATATCCTAAGGACACCCAAGGGGCTTGAGAGAAAGAAAGGTGCCAAGCATTTGTCTTGGGCCTATACTCCATGGGGCTGCCAACTCCGTGATTAGAAGCCACATAATGAAAACAGCCCATATTCAAGACACTGTTGGGTTCGGAAATGAAAAAAAGCAGCCTCATTTTCAAGGCCCATTTCACTCAAAAAATAAAATTCCAGTTAACATCAATTTGTGCTGATTGGGCCAGAGGAGAATGGGACTTACAAATGGGCAGGCAACCAAAATTTAGTATGGCGTGTTTTATTGCTGGCTCTTATCTTCCTTGATATTAAATGCTTATCTTTCCCTCCAGATGGAAAAAAAAAAAAAAACTCAAGACACAGAAGTCCATGAAGCTGCTCTTTCCCCAAAAGCTTGCATGCTGAATTGAGAAAAAGACCCACAAATGAGCCAGGGAAAACATTTAACATCTTACACTTACTGTCTAAAGCGCTTAATCCTTACTTAACATCTTTTTGCTTGTTCTACAGTTCAGTGAAGCCAGCTGCTTAGGACTCTTTCTGAGCAGCAGGGAGCTCTCTGAAAACATTCTTGGCCAAATGAAAGCATTTCAGCATGCTCTAATTTGCATGTTCCTCTGAGGTTTATGAACAATGAAGCTAAATGACTTGAAAAGGGAAAGATGATTGTGAATGCCATAGTGCTGTCCTCCTCCTGAGCCATGCTACCTGTGGGACCCTCTGCACACAGGCTTCCAGAACTACGGTCCCGCTTCTTCATTTTTCCATCTCACATGTCTAGGTTGATACCCAGACTCTCTGTATAGAAATTCATATTGCAAATGTCAGGTTCATAGGTCTATTCTGAGTCAGGACAGTAAATGTGGCCTCTGCTTTCTGTGTGAATATAAAGATATATCGGTTTCATTCCAAACCCTGCACTCACTCCAGGCAGGGTTTTTTGTTGTTGTTGTTGTTCTTAAAGACACTTATTACACCTTTATGCCTGCAGTTACAGCACCTGGCTTTAAGTAGAATTTTTACTTACAATTGAAATGTTGATTTCCATATGTTATCTAAATGATTTTTTTGGGAAAGAGCCATAATTATTACTTTGCACTCAGAGCAGTTTATTGTTTTCAATGCTTTCAATTCTGGTCCGAGAGTTTGAAGACTAAAGTTAAATGATACCTCCCATCTGGACAGCTCTTTACCATTTTCAAAGCTTGCTCAAATATATTACTTTATTTGATCTTCACAATAATCTTGAGTGGGAAGCAGGACCAATGGTAATCTGATTTTACAGATGAGGAAATTAGGGCTCAGGAGCCATGTGCTATAGGTAGTGGCCCTTGAGCTGGAAGCAAATCTTTTGAGTCCTGGGCAAATATACTTTCCCCACAATCCTTAAAAACAAAATCATTTCCAGCTTCTCTGTTCTTAAACTGAAAACTCCTGGCTATTTCTTTTTTTTTTTTTTTTTTTGTGACGGAGTCTCGCTCTGTCGCCCAGGCTGGAGTGCAGTGGCCGGATCTCAGCTCACTGCAAGCTCCGCCTCCCGGGTTTACGCCATTCTCCTGCCTCAGCCTCCCGAGTAGCTGGGACTACAGGCGCCCGCCACCTCGCCCGGCTAGTTTTTTGTATTTTTTTGTAGAGACGGGGTTTCACTGTGTTAGCCAGGATGGTCTCGATCTCCTGACCTCGTGATCCGCCCGTCTCGGCCTCCCAAAGTGCTGGGATTACAGGCTTGAGCCACCGCGCCCGGCCTGAAAACTCCTGGCTATTTCTTAGGGTGTGGCTAAATAGTTTACTAAAACGCAAGTGCATTATTAGAATAAAAGAAATTCTTTTTATTTTTTTTATTTTTTATTTTTTGAGACTGAGTCTTGCTGTATGGCCCAGGCTGGAGTGCAGTGGTGCAATCTCGACTCATTACAACCTTCGCCTCCCGGGTTCAAGCAATTCTCATGCCTCAACCTCCCAAGTAGCTAGGACTACTTGGGTGTGTAACACCATGCCTGGCTAATTTTTGTAATTTTAGTAGAGTCAGGGTTTGAGCATGTTGACCAGGCTGGTCTTGAATTCCCGATCTCAAGGGTTCAGCCCGCCTCGGCCTCCCAAAGTGTTGGGATTACAGGCATCAGCCACTGCGCCAGGCCAGAATGAGAGAAATTCTTGATTTTGACTGATGTCTCTATTTCTAGATCCTTCTTTTTGAAATAATGTTTTGACTTGATCTTTGTATTTTAAACAAATTTCAAAATTCTACCATGATTTTCGTAGGGTACTTCTTAAAAATTCCCTTCAGCCCACAGCTAATAGCACTTTCAAAGGATACAGACATTTGCTCTCTCAAAAACACTGAGCGCTTTTTGTGTGTTAAGTGTCACACTGGGCAATTTAAGACAATTGAAAGATGAGTTATTTTATCTGCCAGTTTCCTTACTGAGCTTAGAAATTCTGTATCTGGCCAGGCACAGTGGCTCACACCTGTAATCCCAGTACTTTGGGAGGTCAAGGCAGGCAGATCACTTGAGGTTAGGAGTTCGAGAGCATGGCCAACGTGGCGAAGCCCCTTCTATACTAAAACTACAAAAATCAGCCAGGCATGGTGGTGCACACTTGTAACCCCAGGTATGCGGAGGCTGAGGCATGAAAATCGCTTGAACCTGGGAGGTAGAGGTTGCAGAGAGCTGAGATGGTGCCACTGCACTGCAGCCTGGGCAACAGAGTGAGACTCTGTCTCAAAAAAAAAAAAAAAAAAAGAAAAAAAAAAAAACTCTGTATCTTTCATTTCTAACTTCTTCAATAAGTTATGCATTAAACTTGATATTCTAACAAGGGTCACACCCTGCAAGCAAGAAAGCTCCTGAAATTAACACATTATGGTGTAATAGAAAGAGCTGTGGGCTGGAAACTAGGCTTCCCACCAACGCGTTAAGTAAGCTTGGCCACTCAGCACCTTGTGAGGGCCTTGGCTTTGGTTTGGTTTGTTTGTTTGCTTTTTAACTTGTAAAATGGAGATTATTTTCAAAATCAAACAGCTTCATGAATCTATCAAATTAGCGAACAAAATATGACAAATTGTGCGATACAATTAGGATAGCAGCTTACTCAGAACGCATCTGCCTGTGAGCAAGAGCACGAAGGTCACTTTTAAAAACCGAAAGAATGTGTGAATGTGGTAGGACAATCAGAGTTTTACTCTCCTTTTCTTTCTTTCTTTTTTCTTTTTTTACTATGTAGTCAGAATAATCCTTTTGATTTTTTTTTTTCCTAGCTCCAGGGTGGAGTGGTTAAGCAAATAATATTATACACAAATGATGGCATAATATGCATTCATTAAGATGTTTGTACAATGTTTTTAACAACATAGGAAAATGTTTAAGATATAAAGTTTATACAAATGTCCTATGATTTCAACTATGTAAAAATATACTGCACATCAAAACCATAACGCAAAGTAGGGTGCTTTATCTCCAGGTAGTAGAATAACGGACAATAGCTTCCACTTTTTTCTATATTCCTTAAGTTTGTACCTTGGACAACTACTGATTTTGATTAGGAAGAAAAATAACAAACGTTACCTTGTAAAATATATTATGGTACAGAATAAAGTCCGAAATAGACCAAGTCTCTTACCCAAATTGCATATCCCTTTTTCCAACTGGTACCCAACCGGGCATTTGCAGATAAAGGATCCCTGAGTATTGTTGCATGTGGCCGTGGATGGGCAGGGGTTCGACAGGCATTCATCCACATCTGTAGAGGAGAAAAGAAGACCATCTTGAATCTGTAGCAAACAGCAAAACCATAACCCAGTATAGCAAGTACTTAGTAAGGGCCAAATGTGCTAGGTGTGGTGAGACCCCAAAGGATAAATATGAGAACACCCTTGCCCTCAGGGGGCTTGCCATCTATTGAGGGTGGAGGTGGCCATATAAACAACTGTAAATACAAGACAAGATTTGCATATACGGGGAAAACAGCAAATTTTAATGGAGGGGAGAATTAAAGACTGTTTCACATAACATCTGGACTACAACTGGAAGGACTTTAATCAATAGATTAGGGCGGCAGCAGGCGGATTCCAGGCTGAGGCATCAGCACAGTAAAGTCCAGGGGCAGGAACAGGGTCCAGTGTGGCAGAAGTGTCGGGAACAGACACAGATCAGGAAGTCTGTCAGTGCCACACTACAGTCCATGCCACACTACAGTTCCTGACATTCTCCTGCAGATCACAACCTACAAGCGTGCTAACTCTCGAGTAAGCAGGGTATTAACTAAAACAGTGTATTCGTCCACATTTTGGAGGAAAAAGGAGTTTATTGGGTAGCCTAATGTGCTACTATAGTGTAGACCACTGGGCATTACTTTTTCTCTTACCTACACTGCAATCATCCCCTTGCCAGGAAGGCGGGCACCTGCAGTGGTAGCCACGGCTGGTGTTGTCTGCGATGCATTCGCCATCATGAAGACAAGGGTTTGTGGCACAGCTGTTGACTGCAAACACATTCCAGGAGTAAAGCAGTTAACCACACAGGAAATGTAAAGGCGGCTCTAGGTAAATATTTAATTCTCCCAGCTAATATTTGATTCTTACTTATTTTTGTTTACTTGCCCTGAAAGGCAACATTACAAAACTAAAATGGGTTTCCCAGAGGTGCAGTGGGACTGCGTCCTGGTACTAGTTTGTGTTCAGATATAAATGTTAGACAATGGGATCTCTGAATGCAAGAACTGATTCTAATCAAATGCAGCTTACAGGTCACTCCATTCAGGATTGATGATTATATCGCTTTGGTGACACTTAGAAAATTCAACTTGAATCAATGTCAACTGAAAGCACACTTTAGGGGGGAAAAGGATCTCTGATCAACTCATCCCCCTGCTAGAAGATTTACTCTGTGTGCGTGTGTGCACACGTGCCCTGTCCTTTCTCTTGGGCTGGCATGGGGATGGTTTGCTTATGAGCCTCCAGTCCAGGTTGATTGTGGTTGACGGGTTGGAACTGTACTGCTCACTGAGCTTTCTGCTCCAGCCACTACAAAGCATCATCTCTTCTTTCCTTCTTCCCTAAGACGCCAGTTTCCATTTCACTCCTTCTCCAACAGCAGTTTTCCTTTCCCGTGTCTGGACAAGCCAAAAGTGTAATTTTGAACATGACATGAAAAGATGCATCATCCTACTTCCTTCTACTGTTCCTTAAATGACAAAGGATTATTGGGCTGACTTTACTTTCCTGGTACCAGCAACTTCAACATGGCTATAAAAACAACCCTAAGTGTGATATAAAGGAGCCCTGGCCGTGCAGTCACTGTGGGAAAAGGTTAGTTCACCATCTTTTCATTTACATGTCTCCCCACTCCCATTTATCAACTAGCCACACACTCTTTGGGAGACAAAGGAGCTTGGGCTTCCCTGGATCAAGAGAAACCCAGTGATACCAAGAAGCCCCCTGGTGACTGGGGAGCCCCTGACTCAAGAGACTCTGAGATCTAATCCAGAAGCAGATACCCAGTTGATCCCTGTCCAGCCAGGCCATCTAAGCTTCTTTACTTGAGTTTCTCCACCCTGCAATCCTGCTTCACTACCCTCCTCTGACCTCTGAGGAGTTAAAGGCATGCTTGAAAAGCTCTTACAACTACAGGACACTAAAAGCTGCAATTGTACCATCTACTGATGTGACACACGGCCAATGCATCCTTTCCTCTTTATTCAGGAAGCATTATGCAACACAGGGGTGAGAAAATTAGGCCTACCCATGACCTTCTTTTACACTTTAAGTGTTTAAACAGGAAGCATTTTAGGTCACAAAACAGAGGCTATTTCAAATGCCAGCCATTTCTACAAATTCACATGAACCCCGAGCCCCATGTAGCTCTCAGTGCTGGACTGGGCCTTGCAGTTAACATGTGCTTGCGTGACTGTGTTTTACCTGAGGCTGAAGAGGACAGTGTTGTTGGTGACTGTGTGCTGCTCTGAACAGCAAAGGTGGCAGATTTGGAAGCCAAGACTTCAGCTGTGGAAACAACTGTGGTTTGGGGAGAAGGAGATGTTCCGAGGGAATGTGAAGCTGGGCTGTACTCTGCTGTAACGCCAAGTTTTGTGGTCAATTCTTTTGCTGATGTGGGTATACTGGTCAGAGGGATCAATCCAGTGGTAGCATCTACATTCGCTTGGTTCCTTTCTGTGCTGATGCCACCTTCCGTTGAGATCTGAGGAACTAGAATTTCAGGATGGGTCAGCGAGAGCTGTTTTCCAGCTGTAGTCTGTATGGCTGTAAGACCAGTGACCAGAGATGCTGTGCTTGACAGGGTGCCAGGAGTGGTCCTAAGAGGATGAGAGGTCTTCAGAATGGTGGTGGTGAAAGCTAGAGACATTTGTGCTAAGTTGGTGCTTGTGGCTAGAAGGGTTTGCTCTGTGGAGGACTCTGTTAAGGATGGAGGCAAAGGAGAGCTCGTTGTTATAGCTTTGGTGGACTCTGTGGGCAGAGACACCAGGCTTGGTGACTTTGATTCTGTAATGACTTTCTCTTGGTGTGGGGTGCTCCAGTTCTTAAGGTCTGCAGTTTGACTACTATGGAGCATTGTCATAAATGATGTCATAGTTGATGTCTGAACTGAAGTCACAGGAGTCTCCGTTACCCTGGGCAGGACTAGGGTAGAAGATGACTGTGGTAAGGTTGTTTGTGAGACAGAAAGGGGGGCAGATGTAGATGTTGTTAAGGATACTGGTAAAGGTGATGGTGAGGAAGACAATAGTGTGAATGCATCAGAGGTAGACTTTAGTAGATGCACAGAGGCCCCAGTTGATGGCAAAATTGATGAAAATAAATGGTGGGTTTGTGACACAGAGGGCAGAGGCAAAGGAGGTCCTGAAGAAGAAGAAGAAGAAGAGGAGGAGGAGGAGGAAGAGGAGGAGGGGGAAGAAGAGGAGGAGTCACTAACAAACTCAGCATCAGTGTCCAGAACAACCGAAGTGTTTGGCATATTAATGGTGGGTGTGTAGGATGGAAGGTTGGATGTATGCAGAACTGGCGACTCAGTAGAAGGCTGAGCATATTCCCCGTCATAGGATGAGATGTTACTTCTCTCAGTCTGAGTATGAGAAAAGGAGGAATAGTCTGAATGTGAAGAGTTTGAGATCTTAATATAAGAAGTTGAGCTCTCCACGATGTCTGAGGATGAACTGTTATCTGTAATGGACAGTAATGCCCGTTCTCCTTTGGTGAAAGTAGATGACAGGTAGGTGTGGTCTGTGTGGTCACTGGAAGTCCTTTGTTCAGTAGCTGTGCCACTCACTTGACCGTAGCTAATCCCAGTGACTGTAAAGGGAAAAGCCAAAGTTAGGTCAAATAAAAGAACAACAAATCTCTGAAATATACACTATCAAACAGACTTTCAGTGTCCTGGAACTCAATGAATTCAAGTGGGTGAAACACTTGCTTTGGAGAGGTGGCTTTCAATGGTGAGCACTCTGAACAAAGACATTGTGGGCAGGCAGGAGTGGTCAGTGTCTCCTCTGAGCAGACTGACCTTCTGACAGAAGCAGTGGTAGTGGCAGTGGAAATGGTAACAAAAGAGAAGTGGGGACTAAGAGTCTAAAAATGGAGAGGAGTTCCAAATTCCCTCCACATGCCTTTTTCGATAAAAGCAAACTGCTATCTGAAAAGCTCTTAAGACCCCAAATAGAATAACTGTTATGTCTAAATGAAAAAATGAAAACCTTCCCAACTTGCCATTCTGTAGAATGAGATATTTCTTTCCTAGGAGATTGACCTCAGCCACAAGTGGTTAGTCTCTTATTTTAAGTCTCCCAGCAGACACTATCCCAAATTCCTTAGGTGAGTGTGTGTGGAGGGCTGGGGGTGGGAATTGGGGAGGGGTGTTCACCTTCCTGACGTGGGAGAACCTAGAAAGTTCTCTCCATAAAGAGCTTATAAGGCACTTTCTGGCTTGACAGCTAACTGAATCATCCCAGGACTGTGAGTAAATTAATAGATGAGCTGAAGGGATGTGTTAAAAGAGACTGTGGAAGACATCCCACCTCCTAGGGCACTGGAGGCAGCCAGTGACCGTGAGACCAGGCCCATGTCGTCCGTCACGTTCACGTGCAGAGAGGCGCTCTCTGTTCCTTGGGGCATGGTCGCTGCATGGCTGCCCGCTTCCCCAGAAGTCATGCTCATGCTGGTGTTGGTGAGGGTGATAGACCGCAGTGTGCGTTCCCCGTTTCCAGTGACAGTAGCCAAGGTGTGGGTGCCGGGAGAGGGCACCCCAGAAGTCCTGTCCTCTGCATTGGTGGAACTGTTACCAAGCGCTTGGCCCGGCTCTTGGCTGTCTTCCAAGGCTAAAAGTAGAGCGAAAGAGGATGGCTGAAAAATGCAGGGCTGCAGCAACAGGATTGTGCACCAAGCCTCACTTCCTGGGCCATGGGAGCCAAGACACTTCCCTGTACTCTTAGGGTCTTTATCTGAGATGTCTGTTGCTCTTGTAAACATGGCTCAGTGATTGAAACCTCAAGAGGAATTGTGGATCAGCACATCTGTTCAGGCACCCTGGATTTATAGGAGGGTACATTACTTTAGTAATAGGATTGATACTGGATTTTTGCTCAGTGATACATAATAAATAGAGTTTATGTCAGAGAAATTGGTAGTGGTGGTGAGGAGGTAAACAGTGGGTGAAAGACTAATAACCCTACTGGGGCTTTAGACATTTGCACAAGGCCCAGGAGGAAGGCCATAGTCCTCCTTGGAAGGATCTTCCTTCTGGAAGGACCAGGAATACATGAATGGCCACAGGGCCGGTCATTCCAGAGCATTAGTACAATGGCAAAGAAATAGCCTGGGGTTGGGGGTGAAAGGTGGGCTTGTTTTTTGTCTTCTTTCATTTTTTAAAATGCATGTGTTTTATTCCATTGATGGGGATGGAATAGGGAAGATGACACATGAATAAATGTTCTTTTCATTCTCTTTTGGGTATATGTTTATGCTACAAATCTAAAGGGTCTTAGAACTAATCTTAGATTGTTAGATTATCAGATAAACCCTTCTTTTCAGAAATGATGAAAATGAGGTCCAATTCTCCTTGGCCTAAATCCTTCCTAATCTGGCTGTACAAAAACAAAACAAAACAAAACAAACAAACAAACAAACAGGCTCTTTTCTGGTTCTTATTCACATTCCCAGCCCAGACTGGTTGTCAGTACCCCACGGCCATGCTTTGATGGAAAACAGTGTAAAGCTGAGTGTTGGCTAAATTCATTTTGGGATAGGTTTGAAACGACAAGAGACAGGAATGAGCATGGGCCACGAGCATCACTGAGAAAGCCAGAAGCCAGAGAGGGATGCAACTCAAGCCAGGCTGAAGGGCTCGAGACCTGTGGAGAGCCAACCAGGAGAGGCTCAAGAGCAGGATCTGAGTATGATTTCTCTGGGCAAAGAGAAAAAGGCCTTGGATAGGGAGATCCTAAACTCTCTGCTAAATGAAATTTAGGCCAATGACCACATCAGGGTTACAGGCTCAACAAGGTAGAGAGAGAGTCAGACATGAAATGGAGGGGCTGAATCTGAATGCAAAAAAGGCAGCGGGTCAAGAACTCTAAAAGGCTGGAGTCCAGAACCCGTCAGCTTTGGGTGACTCTGAGGGAACGAGATAAAGCATTGTGTTAACCCACAGTGAGATGGTTTCAGGAATGTGGCTACTTTCTATCTAGCTCTTTGTAACTGAACTCCAAGATCTGATCACACTGAAATCATATTTTCCTCTTGAACCAACTGAGCATTAATTGTAGAGAAGAGGGTACTGAAGAGATGTAAAAGGGAAAGGCTATGAAACTCAAGATCCTGGTTTGAGAAGGTGGAAGTCCTGACCCCCACAGTAGTGAGGGTGAAAAACGATTCCTTTTGCTTAGGAGACAGATAATGCGTTTTCCAGGCACAGACATAAAAGAGCATAAATATCCCCCGCTCGTACGTGTGATATTCTTTCATGATAAATGCATGCTTTTCCACATCACATGAGTATTAATAAATGCTAATCTTCCTCATCAATTAGGATTCTCATATGGGGGAAATGAAGCTATTACTAGTGACTTGAGAAGTAAGAATTTAAACCTATTCAAAGCTTAAATGATAAGCTAATACATTTTTGAATATACTTTAGTCAGAATATACTTTACATTGATAAAAGACTTCTGAGAATTGTTTTAAAAAATTATCCCAAAGCATTATTAAAAAGAAACATCAAAAGAAAAATTTTCTCAAATTGTCAAATTGGACTTCTTCAAATTTAAAAACTTTTGTGCTACAAATGATTCCATCAAGAAAGAGAAAAGACAACCCACAGGAGAATGTCTGCAAATTATATATTTGATAAAGGACTGTATCCAGATTATGCAAAGAACTTTTTTTTTTTTTTGAGACAGAGTGTCTCTGTCACCCAGGCTAGAGTGCAGTGGCACGATCTCAGCTCACTGCAACCTCCGCCTCACAGGTTCAAGCGATTCTCCTGCCTCAGCCTCCCGAATAGCTGGGATTATAGGCATGTGCCACTGTGTCTGGCTAATTTCTGTATTTTTAGTAGAGACAGGGTTTTGCCATGTTGGCCAGGCTGGTCTTGAACTTCTGACCTTAAGTGATTCGCCCGCCGCAGCCTGCTAAACTGCTGGAATTACAGGTGTGAGCCACCACAGCCAGCCACAAAGAACTCTTACAATTTAATAATAAAGAGTCAACCCAATTTTAATAGTCAAAAGGTTGGAATAGACATATTCAAAGAGGACATACAAGTGGCCAAGAAGCACATGAAAAGATGCTCAGCATTATTAGTCAACTGGGAAATACAAGTCAAAACCACAATGAGATGCCTTCACCCCCACTCAGATGGCTATAATCAGAAAAGATGGATAATTACAAGTGTTGGTAAAGATGTAGCAACATTAGAACACTTGTACACTGCTGGTGGGAAAATAAAATGATGCAGCCACTTTGGAAACAAGTTCGGCAGTTCCTCAGAAGGTTAAAAATAGAACAGCCACAGCCACATAACCTGGCCCTTCCTAAAGAATTGAAAATTTACGACCACATATACACTTGCACCCGAACGTTCACCAAAGCATTACTCATCATAGTCAAAAGGTGGGAACAACCTAAACATCCATCAATCGATGACAATTGATAAACGAAGTGTGGCATATCCCTGCCATGGCATATTAGTAAGCCACGAAAAGGAACGAAGTTGTGATACAACATGAATGAACCCTGAAAACATGACACTAAGGGAAAGACACAAAGGACCACATATTGTATGATTTCATTTACAGGAAATGTCTCGAATGGACAAATCTACAGAGACAGAAAACACAGGAGTGATTGCCAGGGACTGGAAGAGGGGAGAATGGGAGGTGACTGCTGATGAGTTTGGAGTTTCTTTGTGGGGTGATGGAAATGTTCCGGAATTAGACAGTGGTGATGCTGCACAACTTTGTGACTACACTAAAAATCACTGAATTGTGTACTTTAAATGGGCAAATACTATGGAATGTGAAATACCTCAATAAAGCTGTTTTTTTAAAAAGAGAGAATTTATCTGAATGAATGCGCCGACAACTACTAACAAGAAGGTGAGATTTTCACCTTCCAGAAGCTCTGTGACTGAGGCAGGTATGGAGTTATGGGTTGGCCACAGGGAATGAGAGGATGTGGACAGAGAAGTCCCTGAGCTATGTGTGGGAAGAGGAAGTGGCAAGAACAGCTTCTCAGAGATGTACCAGAAAAAACTGGGGGATATATAGGTGTATCTGTATCAACCAGCCAGAATAAGGGCCTGGGAAATAAGGAAGAAAGGTGGAGGGGCCTGAGGAGTTCTTTCATTCACTCATGCTTTTTTACGGGGGGGCGGGGGGAGAGTTTCACTTTGATTGCCCAGACTGGAGTGCAGTGGTGTGATCTCAGCTCACTGCAACCTCCACCTCCTGGGTTCAAACAATTCTCCTGCCTCAGCCTCCCAAGTAGCTGGGATTACAGGTGCCCGCCACCACACCTGGCTAATTTTTTGTATTGTTAGTAGAGATGGGGTTTCATCAAGTTGGTCAGTCTGGTCTCAAACTCCTGACCTCAGGTGATCCACCCGCCTCGACCTCCCAAAGTGCTGGGATTACAGGCGTGAGCCACCATGCCTGGCCCTCATGCATGGTTTTAATATGCCACGGATTTCATAAGCATTGTGAGTCCCTCTCTCCTCCATGGGGCACAGTTGCATGCAATGGAAAAACTCACTCGAACGTTCTCCACGTGGTGCTGATGAATTCAAGCTTTCCGAGGAAGATGTAGATGAAGACTCTGAATAATTCCTATCTCCCAACGCTGTGTGACTTCCTCCAGACTGTACAGTAGAGTCTGAGAAATGGGTCAACACTGATGCATTCACACCTTCAGGGTATGAAGCAGAGCTTCCTGTCACATCTGCAGATGTTGTGCTGTTGGTCAAGAGCCAGTGTTCAGTGCTCGCTCCACCTCTTGTGGGTGCGACTGACCTAGACACAGTCTCGGTCTGAGACATGGGACTTCCATTTTGCACGTCAGAGCTGCTGGCAAGCTGATGTTCTCCAAAGGCTGTAAGATATCATAGGAAAAAAGGCCATGACATAGATATGAAAGAGATCCCTTGGCAACAAAGAAGTGAGACCTCTCTAGGGAAAGATTCTTTGCCAAGGAACCTGGTATGGTGTTTATTAAATGTATTATGCATTATCATATTCTAAATAATTATTTCAAAACTCTTGGGTGGCAGCAAGGTAGCAATACAAAAAAAGATAACTTGCTGAATAGGGGACCTTTGAAACAGCATGTGCAAGTAGCAGAGTAACCTATAGGCTTGAGTGTTTCATTCTCTTTCCCATAGAAAGTGTTTGAGAGAGTGAGTGTGTGGTTACATACAACAAATACAATGCACATAAACATAGCGCACAGTCAGAGCACTTTCCTAAAGCCGTTCTCATATGAATAAAGGTTATTCTAATACCAAAGTATAGCAGAAACAAAAATCAATTATAAGGATCAAGCTAAACCACGAATTTGGGAACAATATTTACGTCTGCACATTTATGTGGAAAGACAATGTGTACACAAAATAACTGAAGCTAGTTTAAAGAGTGGGCCAGGCTGGGCACAGTGGCTCATGCCTGTAATCCCAGCACTTTGGGAGGGCAAGGCGGGAGGATTGCTTAGGGCCAGAGCCCAAGGCCAGCCTGGGCAACATTGCAAGACTCCATCTCTACAAAAAACAGAAAAGTTAGCTGGGTGGAGTGGCATGCACCTGTAGTCCTAGCTACTCCGGAGGCTGAGGTGAGAGATCATCTGAGCCTGGGGAGGTTGAGGCTGCAGTGCGCCGTGATCATGCCACTGCACTCTAGCCTGGGTGACAGAGCCAGATGTTGTCTTCAAAACAAAATAAAACATAAAGAGCAGGCCAGCTCTCAGCTTGAAGACCATGCTGTAGAGTGAAAAGAAGATGGAACTGAGAACGCTGAGGCTAAGGTCTCAACTCTACTGAGTGAGCCAGATGGCCAGGCACCCATTACTTAAATCCTCAGAGCCATAGTTTTCTCATCTATAAGAAAGCAGGAGGAATGACACCTGTCTGACTAACTTCACAATGTTCTCATAAGAGTGACCATGAAAATGCAATAGTGCCATTAAAAAGCATACTTTTCTCTGGAGATTACAAATGGTCTTGAAGAGATCCCCTAAGAAAATTCAACAATTTACAAATGTCCCTAATAGATCAAGTAAAGATGGAATACTTACTTGGGGAATCATTTTGCCAATGCAAAGATGTACGTCCAAATTCATTTTCTGTAGATGGTTCAATGAATTCCCCATCCCCTGGATTCCCAGTTACTGTACTGTTTCTTCTTGATTCCACGGCAGAGGGTGAAAGATGGACTGAAGCTGAAGTCGTGGCAATTTTGGAGTCCTTAGGGAAACCTTCTGTCTTGCTCACAGGTCCCAGACTGACCGTCAAAGATCGGAGTGTTCTCGGGCCACCATCAGTGAACACCGTGGCAGCGTGCATTGTCTTTGTCTGACGGACTGAGGAGCTCTGGAGGCCAGTGGAGCTGTTAAGCTTCTCTGTACTTTCAGAAGCTACAACGGAAAAAGATACGCTTCAAAATTACTCAGGAGTGTAAGAAAATCACTGTATTAGAGATACAAATGATGTTTCTTACATTTTGGTGGATACATCTAAATACCATGGACCTAATATAGATACAAACATATCTATACACACACATGTGACCAGGACACATGCCCTCACTCTCCCCTTACTAGTTCTAATTCTCACAGAGGAAGGTGGAGAACACCGAGATCCCTCACCAGGCACAATGAGAAGCTTATATGTTATTTGCATTATTTGTTTTTTAAAAAGGAAGATGAAAATGTCTGCTGAATTTTACATGACAGCTTAAACAGGACTGGCCACTGTGATAAGGTTTTTGTTATTTTGCTCTGTTTTGTTTTAGCAATGTAATGCTTTTGTTCAAATGCTGTTATTGATTAAAATCTCATACATAAAATGAATAAAAGTGAAGCTGCTGCAAGGTGGCCCACCCCAGGTCACTACTAAGGAGGCCTAGGGTTTTGCAGAACACAGCTGGAACGCTCATGGCCTAGAGCAGTAACTCCCAGCCTTGTCACCATCAAGGGTTCTTTATATTCCCCACCTCATGGCCACCCTAAGCCTTATGTTTTGAAAGACTATTCACCAAACTGCATTTATTAAGTAACAGAATTTCTAACCAGCAGGAAATACTTATTATTACCCCACAAATTTAATTCCACCCAAAAGCAAATAGGCTTCATTGTCATACTTTGCCCCATTAAGCTTTAGAGACCAGCTCTCAAATCTTCATACTACTCCAGTGGGCCCCTTGGAGATCAAGGACTCCACAAGCAGTTTCTCTCATTGATGCACGGCAGCCACGGGGAAACTGTCAAGAACCTCAAGGAGTGAATCAGATACTATTGGTCAAAAGGCATAGTCTGCTCCACATAAGTACAGGTGGCTCCCTTCCATAAATAACTTTCTAAAGGATGCCCTGAGAACTGACCTCCAGAAAGGTCTATTAAAATCTTCACTCCAAACGGGAATAAACTGCAGGAAAGCTTAGGGAATGGAAAGAAACATGGTGGGTAAGACTAAAGGCACAAAAAGAGAGTGTCTTTCTTCTTTTTAGCCTAAAAATAATAAAAAGTATTCTACACCTATACAATAAAAGGCTTTGAGCTGTTAATTATGGCCTAGAAAAGGGAAAAAGGAAGTTGTCATTACAAACAATTCCTTGAAGACCAGTCCTATGTGTAGTTGTGACCACAACCACAAATAAATTTTAAATATCACTACAGCAAGAGAGAGAGAGAGAGAGAGAAAGAGAGCGAGCAAGCATGGGAAACAAAAAGGTTCCTCTCACTCTTGTGCAAAACCATAAAACCAGCTATATCTAGAACACAGCCAGCAGCTCTGGTCACCCCACCTTAATGGAGACAAAATGAAGATGCAGGCAATCTATAAAACTAGTAATGGAAACAAGAAACAGAAAGACCTGGACACAAAAATAGAGTCCCAGACCACCAAAATCCACCTCTACTTAAAAACATAAACCAAACCAAACCAAACCAACAAAACATATTTCAGTATTTAAAAAAAGAAAAAGAAAAAAAGAAAAGAAAGCATAATAGACATGCCCCAAATCCTCACTCAACCACATGGCTTCTCAGCCCTAACTTCATTAGAGTCATCATTTATATCCACCAAATTACAGCCTCATCAGCTTTCTGGAGGTTCTTTCAAAACACTTCTATTCCCAGGAAACTGCATGAATTTCATCCATTCAACATTCCCATCAAAATCAAGTGATTGACCTGGTGCAGTGGCTCATGCCTGTAATCTCAGCACTTTGGGAGGTCGAGGTGGGTGGATCACCTGAGGACAGGTGTTTGAGACCAGCCTGGCCAACATGGTGAAACACCATCTCTACTAAAAATACAAAAATTAGCTGGCTGTGGTGGTGGGTGCCTGTAATCCCAGCTACTCAGGAGGTTGAGGCAGGAGAATTGCTTGAACTCGGGAGGTGAAGGTTGCAGTGAGCTGAGATTGTGCCACTGCACTCCAGCCTGAGCGACAAAGAGAGACTTGGTCTCAAACAAACAACCAACCAAACCAAACCAAACCAAACCAAACAAACAAAAAACTCCAATGGTGATACTGAATTCAGCCTGAAAAACCCAGGCCTGTCCACCTCTAGTGGATTTAGCAAATCAATGGAAATGAAATATAATTACAAAAGTCACAAATGCTGAAAGTCAGGAAAGGAAAACGGCTCTGTTTTTCCCTGACTCTGAGAGCTCTGCAGAACATTGCTTCTTTATCTCATTATCTCATCATTATCATCATTATCAAAAACTACCATTCACTGACCAATTATGACTTGCAAGGAATTGGGCTAAGTACATTATGTACAAATCTCACTTAGTCCTCACGGGAAAGCTATGAAATGTGTGTGAATACTTTGACAGAGTTGGTGACTCTTTGTAAAAAGAAAAAATGTTTGGTCAAACTAATCTACAAACACCACTTATATTACTAAATGAGCACCTGTTAAATAAATCTAGGGGGAAATGTACCACATTTCTAATCAACAGGCTAGATTCTTGGTTATTTAATAATTGCCCTTCTTGCTCATTTCTACCCCTAAAGCAGCCATTCAAAGATGGAAAGACCATCCATCTGGGGGCAGAAACAAGCCAAATTCCTGATCTTTATAATGGGAGGTTGCAAGAATGCCTGCTCGTCTGCTAAAAGTACATGGGTCTCTCTTCAATCATAGCACAAAACACTAGAACCTCAGGAACACGTCGGAATGCTCAACCTTGACCTGACCGCAATCCAGAACTTGCCAGAAGTGCAGCTGAAGCAGCTGATATTTGAGAAAGATACGCCACATCTACAATCTTCAGAGTTATTTATGCTCTCTTTCTTTACAAAGTGAAATCACCACAAAGCAATTTACCTGACCACAGTAGCTTAGCTACCCACAGAAATACTTTCATGAGTTGAGATCCATTAGTATACCCTCAGCTCCTATTGACAATCTATATAAAATATCAGCTTTTAAAGAACATTAGCACAATTTCCACAAAACAGCAATTGAAGGCATTTTGCATTATGATTCTCAACGTTTCTTATATAAACCGTCCTCTTAAAATGTACTGCCCCCAAACACTTATGCCTATGGATGAAATTGTATGCTTACTTTATCTGAAAACAATCGCATGCCCCACCCAGTTTCCCTTTGTGCCCTGGTTTCCAGGAAGCTCAGTACTAAATTTAGTGCTCAATTGTAGCCACTCTCACACAATTCAACATACACATATCTCTTTCCACCTTCAAAAGGGAGCTTTTTTCCCATTTGTTGCTTTGTTTGCTTTTCCCTCCGATGATCAAACAATACAATGGTCATTATTTAAAAATATGGAATGTATAGAAAGATATAAAGCAGCAAAAGATGTAAAGCAGCAAGAAAAACAACTTCCAATGGTTTCTGATCTCTTTTTAAAAATCTGATTCCATTCCCTAGGCCTATACTTGCTTTAACACTGTAAAGCATACAATTTGGTTTTGGAAGCAGGTAACTCCTGGCTATCCCAGCCTCGGAAAAGGTTATGTTGCATGCGTGTGTCTGTGTAGCTGAGTGAAGAGTGAAACGAGGCACAGAATACAAAGGCTGGATACACGTGGAATCACAGATGCTGAAACTAGAAAGAATCTTTCAGATCATCTGCTCAAATCCCTTCATGTTCCAAATAAGGAGGCCCCTCCTCTCTGTGCCAGGCTCCTAGCTATCTTCCTTGTGTTCACCTAGTGAGGCGCATCACTCATCGGACTGGTGCAAGTGCCAGGCTTTTCACAGGGTCATATTTCCTAGTGGGTGGAGTGGCCAAGTGTTCACAAGCCCCGCTGCATTCCCCCTTTGCTTTTGTTTTTCCAGAGCTGGCCAACCAGGCTGAGTCGACTCCAGGTCTGCCTGGCAGGTCCTGCTGGCTCGCTCTCAGCACTCTTGCCTGAGTGCCTAGAGCTCCTGTATCGTGTAGTCAGAAAGGGACAGTCATGTCTCAACAATCAGATTCAAGGGGAAGACTCTGGTTAGTGGGTTAGCAGATGCCAGCCCAGCTTTAAAAACAGAGCAGAACTTTGTTTCCCATGTAACTTCAGATCCTTGTGCATATACCCTCTGCATCCCCACAGGGAGGAGGGGAGGTTGGCAGGATGGATTCAGACATACTTGGATGCCTGGTGAGAACCCCATTTAACAGCACCCAGAGCCATTTCTAATATCTAAAAGGGTAGTGGGACTCTACCTCAAACTGCACACACAGTTCACTAAAAAGGAAGAGAAATGCTCAGTAAAAGACTCAAGAGATATGAAAGATATGATGAAACTCACCAGCAGTTAAAAGTATAAGCTTTTAAAAGGATGGATGGTAAAAGAATTTCAGGAACAATTATATTTTTTAGTGTTGAAAAATATAGATGAAAAAAATATATAGGTGGATATAGAGTCATAGAGTCAAGTCCAGTAAAGTTGGAAACATAGGCTGATTTTTCAAATATACCACCAAAGTAGGTTGAATTTAAATTATAAATATTAAATGATCCTGACCAGAATCAAAGCATAGCTTCCTAGAAAATGCTTCCTTTCTACCGTTTAGTAAAGTTGTAAATCACTGAACCACAGAGCTTTGAGGCTGGAAGAATTGCAGCTTTTATCCAATCCAACCAATGTTTACGAATAATGTTAAAAAGCAATCTTCTAAAAACATGAATCATAAATTATATCCAAATCCAGTCAGCAGGAAACTGTGTACAGGGTATGTGGAAGAGGAACTGGCTGCTTTAAACGGGCACTCTAGAAGGGACTTCTGGCTTTAGTTTTGGCTTTGATGACACAAACCCAAACTCCCAGTCTCACAAGGCACTTTCTAAAAACCTCTGACCTATAAAAATTTTGCAATGGCAATTTCAGAGGCAACCTAACCTCTATTTTCCAAGAATATTTCCAGCCCTCTCTGTCCTGCTCCCTACGGTACGAGGACGAAAACATAAGCAGCACAAACAAACACTGAATAAAACCTCAGAGAAGAAAAAAGATGGTCAGAGCTTCCAATATTCTCTTTGGCCCATGGCATGATGTGCCCTGTGAGGGTATCTGGGCACATGCTAATCCCTATGTCTTATCGGCTACACCTTGTTCTGGGGCGAGGGGGAACCTAAAAGAAGTAACAGACACAGCCCATGTCCTCAAGAGGATTACAGTCTCTCTGGGCAGAGAGGCATTAGATGACCTGCTGTGACAAGGTGTACAGCACAGAGGACCAGATGGTTGAAGAAAGGCTCGAGAATCCCTGAGCTGAGACTTAACTGATGAGTAGTAATTGGAACAGCAGAGAGAGAGGTGAGCACTCCACAGCTGTAGTTACTAATACCACACCTTGCAAACTCCTGCGTTATATCTGTTTTTGTTTTTGTTTTTTTTCAAAATGGCACCTAGAAAAATGTACACTCCTGTTTTCTTTACCACCAAAGGAAACATTTTCGCAATAATGAAGAAATAAAATCTCACTCCTAATCAAATGGTACAATGCTCACCATTTCATGCACCCCAAGATAAGGTCTCTTGTTTGAGAATAGATACCAAGAGCTGGGTGCGGTGGCTCACGCCTGTAATCCCAGCAATTTGGGAGGCCGAGGCGGGGGGATTCCCTGAGGTCAGGAGTTCAAGACCAGCCTGGCCAACATGCTGAAACCTCATCTCTACTAAAAATACAAAAATTAGCCGGGCATGCGGATGGGCGCCTGTAATCCCAGCTACTTAGGAGACTGAGGCAGGAGAATCACTTGAACCTGGGAGGCAGAGGTTGCAGTGAGCTGAGATTGCGTCACTGTACTCCAGCCTGGGCGACAAAAAAAGAAAAACTATGTTAAACGTGGGCCTCAATACTGAGATAAACTGGGTAGGTTGTACCTACTTCCACCCCAAGTACCTGGCATTAGAGGAAGAGCATTTTGGCTTGATGTCTTTTCCCCTTACTCCCTATTATGAGTATGTAACTAGCTGGCTATGCACATTGATTTATGTCTACTTTGGGTGACTTCTGAGTGTTAAGTTGGGTATGTGGCACTCACATGAGGAATGGTCTGAGAGAGGAGAGGAAGCTGCTGTCCTATAGAAATGCATCCAGGAGAGATCTGGTCCTGAGGAATTTCTCTTCCTAGAGGGCATGGTCAGCTCTCCCATCTCCAAAGCATGAAGAGAGGACGGGCTCCAAGCCGAAGTGGTGGCCTCTTGGCTGTGCACAGTCACTTCTTCTGACAGCCCCATCAACCTCTCTGTTCCCATCTCCAAGGTTGTTCCGCTCTTTGTTTGAAAAGGGGCAATTCTTTCATCGAACTCTGAACTGCTGGATGGCAGGTGAAGACTTTCCGAGGCTGAAAACAGACAGCTACAATTAGAATTCCACCAGCAGACTTCAAAATGTCTTAATATGCTTTTAGGGGGCTCAGTTCTGACACCTACAAAATATACACACATGAGAAGAAATTAGGATAATAATTCATTCTACAAAAAATAAACTCCTGAAAGAGACCACAAACCAAGCCAGAGACTGTTATTAGATCTCACAAAGATTGTGTGTATTGTGGTAAAATTCTCAGAAAAGGGGCTCACTGGAGGTAAGTATGGAATCGGAGATCAGGATTCTGATCATTAGGACCCAGCATCCACATTCCACCAAATTGGTCCCAGAATTTACCTGAATGCAATATAAACAAAATTCCCAATATCTAGGTGACCAAGAAGACCAGGGAATATCACGTGCAGAGTTTCTAAGCTCTGTAAGAATCATTTATGAATACAAAAGACTTTCATATGCATCTTTACAGGATCAAGCCCCTCCCAACCAGATCTCCTGCCACTAGGACCTGAAACCATGGAGTCATCTCTGACGGCTTCATCCTTTACTTTCAGGCCATCAACAGATCCTATCACTTTTCCTTGGTGAAGTCTCTACCAATCCCCTCCTCTTTATCCCTGTGGCCACCAGGCCACATTGCAGCACCTGATGTCTGAATTTCTCTGTCTGCCTGGGTGGTCCTTTTGATTCCAGGTTCCCTCCATCCTCCCACCCCCCCATGCTAGACATCCTGTACCTGCCTGCCGGGTGAATCCTCCTCAAATTCACTTTAGCTATGTCACTTACTTGCTCAGAAACCTTCACTGACTCTTCCTACCACACCAAATCTAAACTGCCAGGTTTCTAAAGTCCTCTGTGATTGTCCCTAACCCCATCCACACAATGGTCCTGCCTGCTCCTCCTCTCCTCTGTGGGCAACTGATACCCTTCCCAAGGGAGGCTGCTGGCCTTGCCACCCTACAGACAGGCCACACCTGTCTTTCTCTCCTCTGCACTTCACTTTTGTTGTCCAGGCATTCCACACCTCAGCACCCCCGCCACCTTGCTCAGATACACACACATAAGCTCTAATCCCAGTTTGGAAACCTGTTAACTGTTTGACCCACACGTATTGGGTCAACTAACTTCAGTTTCCAAATGCCTAAAAGGAGAACAACATGATCTAACGGGCTTGCTGGAAGGATTGAAAGAACAGACACGGTGGTATGTAGTAGGTCCCTAATTAATGCCAGTTTTTCTTAGACTTCTCTTCCTCGATGAAATCTCGCCCACTGAGCCCCAGCACCTTCTTGACATTCTTTGCTAAAAATAGCAAACCACCAGGCTGTGCACACCAGAGCAAGAACAACCGTTTGGGCCACATGAACACAAACCAAACCCAAGCCTGTCCCAGCTATGAATCCCACAAAATATAGTGTCTCTGAGACCCTCGGGTGTGGCAGGCTCCCTGGAAAAGGCACAAAGTTTGGATTCCACTGGCCGTGGATCACAGATACCACAGGACCAGCGAGGCTGCTCAGCAAATCTGCATCCTTGTCTGGTCTGTATTGACAAGCATAATACAAATGAGGCCTAAGTCACAGGTCTGACCCACCCCAGCCTAGGAACCTTGGAAGGGCACAATGGTTCAGAATGGGGGTTGTGGGGAATGGCAGAAACTTTGTTTTCCAGGACTGGACACGCATGCATGAAACGCACATCATCAGCACAAGCTCACCTAAGGTGCTACTCTGGGAAGTCAGAGCTGTTGCAATCTCCAGCGAGTACCCAACAGGCAAATTGGTGAAGTTTGTTCTACTTGAAGAGCCATTCCTTCCTCTAGCCTCTGCTGTTTCAGCAAGTAGAGTGAGGTTTTCTGGAGCATCCAAAGCAGCATAGCTCTTCCCGGAGGTCTGAACCATCACGCCCTCTTTGGAGGACACTGTTGAAAAGTCCTCTTGATTCTGATAGAAGGTGATGTTTTCTATGAGGGACTCAGTGTTACTTTCTGGCCAGTGTTTCCAGGCAGCATCTGAAACAAGAAGAGGATGCATCAGGGAGAACTTGCTGGCTTCTGAAAAGAAAAGTAAACCTTCAGAAAAGATACTATGAGACACATCAGTAGAGAGGGAATGCAAATAAAAGAATTTTGGCCAGGTGTGGTGGCTCACGCCTGTAATCCCAGCACTTTGGGAGGCTGAGGCGGGAGGATCACCTGAAGTCAGGAGTTCAAGACCAGCCTGGCCAACATGGTGAAACCCTGTCTCTACTGAAAATACAAAAAAATTAGCCAGTCGTGATGGCAGGCACCTGTAATCCCAGCTACTAGGGAGGCTGAGGCAGGAGAATCACTTGAACCTGAGAGGTGGAGGTTGCAGTGAGCCAAGAATGTGCCATTGCACTCCAGCCTGGGCAACAAGAGTGAAACTCAATCTCAAAAAAAAAAAATAATAATAATAATTTCTCCTTTCTTTTTTCCCCATATTAATTATTCTTATAATCCAGAGGAAGGAATTATAAAGCAACAATACAATACAGGATTAAATTTCATTTTACATAGAATAAATGATAAAAATTTATTGATAGAAAGAGATCAGCATGGGGCTCATGGAAGAGCAACTGAACCGCTGGCACCTGTGCAGGTCAGAGAGGGAACTGGAGAAGGAAGATTGGGTGTAAGCATAAGGCAAGAAGCATCCCATATTTGCCAAAGTTGCTAAGTCTGCCTCCTGGGGTGGTAGGAAGCTATTATACAAGCTGGCAGCCCTTGACCCTGACACCTACTCTTGCAGGTGGGAGGTGTAATGCACAATTCTGATAAAACATGAAGACTCTGGCAATATTACTAAAACTTGTGTGATATGAATGGGTTTGAGGCAGTAATTCCAAATTGAATTTATCTGAAGGAGATAGTCAAGAATGTGGACAAAGATTTAGCTGCATAGATGTTCATTACAGCATTGTTTACAATAGAAAAAGGAAAAGAAAGAACAAACCTAAAACTCTTTCAGCGGGGGAGGGTCATGCATCTTGCCCAAGTCGCACAGTCAAAAAGCAGGAGGGCCAGGCGGCCTGCTCCAAACCCAGGCCCTTCACCCGCCAGCTGTGCTCAGCTGGAAGGGAAAATGGTGGAAAGGAGTATGGTTTCCAGTTGGGAGTGCTGAGGAAATAATGCTCTTGAGTATGGACTGTTACTTGAAGCTTGTATATTAGGAATGTATTTATATTAGTCAGAAAATACATTTAAATGATAGTTAACTTCCATAATGCCCAAGATGGTGGCAAAGAGGGTATTAGTTAAAAATGTTCTGAGGATAAAGTTAAAGTTGGGGGTTAAATTGGGCAAGAGTAAGTCATGTGTAGCATCAAATGCCATTTGTCAAGGCAGGAGGTTCAGGGTCAGAGCAGGTGTGTGGGATGCCCAAGTCCAGTCCAAGAAAGCTGCCCTGTTACTCTGGAAAAGTCTGTACCCAGCCTGGCCACTGCTCAGAAGCCAAAGCTGGGCCACTGCTGGGTGCTGGGCCCCTAAAAAATAGCACCAAAACCAACCAGGATTCTGAGAACACTGCCCTTTCCCCATACATCCAAAACAATATGGAATCCAATATCAAATATGGGTGCCAATTGAGGGACACTGAGAAAGGGTGAGGACAGGGCCACGTGACGTTGTCGCCGATTACATGACTCCCTGAAAACAACATTTAATTTTCCCCACTTGGAAATGGTATTTCTCTTTCTGCTTGGGAATGGGGACTGTGGGCACTGGTGAGAAACCTCTGTGGGGATGAATGGAATCACTTCTATTTATATGAATCAAACAAAAATGGCAAACCATCAGACAAGCAGAAGTTGCAGGCAGAACCGCACACACACACACATACACATGCACACACATACACATGCACACATACACACGCACACATACACACATACACACACGCACACGCACACACGCACACACACGCACGGAACAAGTTATCTCTCAGATCAGTGCTGCCTAAGCGATACTGAGTCACAAACACAATCTACAAGTGTACACTTTAAATTTTCTAGTAGCTGCATTTTTAAAATTAAAAAATGTGAAATTAATTTCAATATTAATATTTTATTTCACTCAGCATATCCAAAATATTATCACTCAATGTGTAATTGATATAAAAATATTGAGATATTTTATATTCTTTTTTTGGTATTAAACGTGTTTTGGGAACCACATCTCAAGAGTTCCATAGCCACACGTGGCTGGTGGCTGCATCACTTGCCAGTGCAGTTCTAGATCGATGGTTCTGAACATTTCTCCACCCTGATTCACTCCTTCTAGAAGCAGTGGCTCACTTATTTGGGGTTAGGGGGTGATGATTGCAAAAAACTTCCAGAAGACATTCTGACAAACCTTCCTGAGAGAATCACTTCCTCCCCAAATCCCTTGAGAGTTACTGTTTTTATGTCTCTTGTTCTGTTTCCTGTGGGTGATAATTAACAGAGGCTTCCTGGAGGGGGAGGGAAGTTGCCATGCATCTGGGCTCCTCTGGGGCCCAGTTCCAGACAGGCAAGACCCACGTGCAGCTAGAAATGGGACGTGGAAGGGCGTTTCCAGGGGTAGCCACAAGGCCTCCAAGTTCAACTTGAGAGCCTGGGGTTACAGACAGCAGTGGCCCACAGGACACGCTCCCTTTGTTCTACCTCTGGGAGCTACAAAGGCAAGCTGGTCTCCTGGGAGGAGGTGAAAGGTCTGAGGATGCTTTCTCTCTCCTCTTGGTTAACTGTACACAATGAGAAATTATTCCCCAAGGAAGCCAGAGAGAAGCAATTGTGGGGAAGCAGAAGGGACTCGAAACCCATGCCCCAAAGCTGGCCAGCTGTGAGCAAAGGGAAGGCAATGAACTTGGCTCCATTACAACCTTCAGACAAGGTGAGACTCAGCCATTGGTGAGTGTGACGGGGCCTTTGAGGAGGCAGCTTTGTTCCCTTCCTCTCCAGGGACCAGGAGTGGAGGTCCCAGAGCCCAGTCAGCTCAGGGAACTCCAGTGTAGTCTCTGAGGGGAAAAGAACGGCCACATGCAGACAGTGCAGGACCCACACTGACCTGCGCTCTCTTCCTGGAGGGGTGACTAAGGATGTAAGAAAGAAAAAATGCACGCTATAAACAAAACTAAAAGGCAGACAATAGTCCTGCAGTATCCTCAATGACCCTGCCACTAAAAACAACTCAAAATGCTGAACAAAATATATTTTTAAAAAAATTTCTGAAAGCATTGCTGAGCTGGCAAGTAAGTAAAGAATCAAATCTTCTGAGGCCAAAAATGAACCATGACTAGGAATCCAGAGAAATGAGCTAATGTTGAGGCTGGCAGCTGCCCTGGAGGCACCTGTTCAACATTTGTGACCTTGAATTTCTGTTCTGATGGCTGCCGAGAATCAGGAGATGGGAGACACGATTCTCAAGGAGGGAATCCAACAGGAAACCACTGTGTAAAGCTGGGACTTTACACAGCTATGCCTTGGGTGTAAGGCAAATAGAAACAAACCTGCCCCACAGAAGGGCACAGCAAAGAAACCTGGCCCTTCAATCTTGGTTTCAAGTGAAAGAAGAAATAAATCTCACCCAAGAATATATAACCATAAAGCTAGCCCTCGTATGGGTGTGCCGCATGTCACATTACCTCTGTGGTCTAAACTAAGGATGTATTTACGAGTGGTCCTGAATCCTGCGAATGTACTAAAAACCACCGAATTGTATACTTTCAAAGGGTAAACTTTATGGCATGTGAATCAGGGGCCTCCACACCCAGGCCACGGACTGGTAGCGGTCCATGGGATATTAGGAACCAGGCTGCACAGGAGGAGGTGAGCAGTGGGCAGGCGAGCATTGCCACCTTAGCTCCGCCTCCTGCCAGCTAAGCAGTGGCATCAGATTCTCAAAGGAGCAAGAACCTTATTGTGAACTGTGCATGTCCGAAAGATCTAAGTTGCATGCTCTGTCTGAGAATCTAACGCCTGATATGATCTGAGGTGGAAGAGTTTCATCCCAACCCCCAGCCCACCCCACTCCACCCTATCTGTGGAAAAATTGTCTTCCATGAAACCGGTCTCTGGTGCCAAAAAGGTTGGGGACCACTGATGTAAATTATATCTCCAACACACACACATCCTGTTAATAATGGAGCAGGGGCGGTCCTGATGGATAGTGCCTTCAGGTACCTGTACTGTGTAGACACAAATACAAATGCTCTCCAGATAAACATATCTTCAAACCAGTTGTTATCACTTATTGATAACATTCTAAGGAATAAGAGACCACAGTCAAAAATCACAAAATACATGAGAAAATGAGGCATCCATGAGGAAACAAGACATCCATACCTCTTTGTCTGGTAACTCTAGTATTTAAAGTCTTTGCTTGTTAAACAATTGCCAACAAATTAGACAAGCAAAGACTTCAAATGCTAGAATTACCAGACAAAGAAGTATACAAAACTACATTAGAAAAAAATGTTTAAAAAAGAGACTATAAATAATAACCCAAAATATTTGAAACAAAGCTAGATGGAAATTCTAGAAATAAAAAAGTAGTAATTGAAATTTTAAAAACTCAACAGCAGATTAGATATGACCAAAGTGAGAATTAGAAAATAATTATAATTCACTAGGCATGGTGGCTCACACTTATAATTCTAGCACTTTGGGAGACCAAGGCAGGAGGATCACTTGAGCCCATGAGTTCAAGACCAGCCTGAGCAACATAGTGAGACCTTGTCTCTACAAATAATAAACAAAATTAGCTGGGTATGGTGGTGCATACCCGTGGTCCCAGCTACTTGGAAGGCTGAGGTGGAAGGATCGCTTGAGCCCGGGAGATGAAGGTTGCAGTGAGCTGTGATTGTGCCACTATACTCCAGCTTGGACAACAGAGTGAGACCATCTCGAAAGAAAAAAAAAAAGAGTTAGAAAATAAATGATAATAGAATGCTCAAAATGAGATTTAAAAACAGAAAAATATGAAAAAGAGGTTGGCCGGGCGTGGTGGCTCACGCCTGTAATCCCAGCACTTTGGGAGGCCGAGGTGGGCGGATCACAAGGTCAGGAGATCGAGACCATGGTGAAACCCCGTCTCTACTAAAAATAGAAAAAATTAGCCGGGCGCAGGGGCGGGCGCCTGTAGTCCCAGCTACTCGGGAGGCTGAGGCAGGAGAATGGCGTGAACCCGGGAGGCGGAGCTTGCAGTGCGCCGAGATTGCACCACTGCACTCCAGCCTGGGCAACAGAGCGAGACTCCGTCTCAAAAAAAAAAAAAAAGAAAAAGAGGTTAAGAGACAAAAAGAATGAGAAAGTCCAACACACAATGGATTGGAGTTTAGGAGGAGAAAACAGAGAAAGTAGAAGTGAAAATATTTCTTTAATTTTTATTGTTTTATTTTTTATTTGAGACAGAGTCTCACTTTGTCACCCAGGCTGGAGTACATCTCAGCTCACTGCAACCTCCACCTCCTGGGTTCAAGCAATTCTCATGCCCCAGCTTCCTGAGTAGCTGGGATTACAGGTGTGCCACACACCTGGTTAATTTTTTTGTATTTTTAGTAGAGATGGGGTTTCACCATGTTGGCCAGGCTGGTCTCAAACTCCTGACCTCAGGTGATCTGCCCACCTCAGCCTCCCAAAGTGTGGGGCTTATAGAAGTGGTAATATTTCAAAAGGTAATGGCTGAAAAATTTCCCAAACTAATGAGAACTATAAACCTTCATTTTATGGCGGCTTCTTAGGAGACTAAATTGAAAAAGAAACATATACCTCTATCATAGTGAAACTGCACAAAAACCACAGACTAAGACTAGGTCTTAAAAGCAACCAGAGGGGAAAGAAATGATAAATCATCTATAGAAGGTGACAATTACAGCTGATTTCTCAGCAGTGACAATGGAAGCCAAAAGACAGTGGATAAATATTTTCAACGTGCTGAGAGAGAAAACTATAATCGTACATTCAGCAAAGCTATCTTTCAGAAACATCTTCAGACTATCAAATAAAAACACGTTCAGTCAAAATTAAGCTTTTCAACCATTCCTATCAAAGGAAATTATAACAAATTTCTTTCAAGCAGAAGAAAAACAATCCTTAATGAAAGATATCAGATGCAAGTCAATGTAATGAGCAAAGAAAACAACACATGTGTGAATAAATCTAAAGGAACACTGAATTTATGAAATAATAACAATAATTTCTCATTTGTGAAATAAAACAAGATGGAACAAATCCTGCATAACAATAGCTCATAAGTCTGGCATGGGATAATTAGAATCATGTTGCGTAGGAGAAGGTTAACTTTGAGTTCTGTGAAAAACGCATTTAAAATATCTCTCTAAAGAATAGAAATAGAGGCCTGGCATGGTGGCTCACGTCTGTAATCTCAGCACTTTGGGAGGCTGAGGTGGGAGGATTACTTGAGGCCAGGAGTTTGAAACCAGCCTGGGCCACATAGTGAGATACTGTCTCTATCAAATAAAAAAAATTAACCAGGCATGGTGGTACATGCCTGTAGTTGCAGCTACTTGGGAGGCTAGGGTGGGAGGATCGCTTGAGCCCAGGAGGTCAAGGCTGCAGTGAGCTGTGATGGTGCCACTGCACTTCAGCCTGGATGACAGAGCAAGACCCTGTTTCAAAAAAAAAAAAAAAAAAAGAATAGAAATAGAATGTGTCACTTCCAAATTGGTAGAGCTTGGAATGATAGAAAATGAATACTGCCTAAAACCAAATATTAAAAAAAATCAATAATAGATAGCAACATAAGCAGGTTAGAGATATGGAAAAAAATACTAAGATAATCAGTTAAAAGGGTTGAGAATGTTTGATTGTGGGGAACAAAAAATGATGATGATAGGAGTAATCAGAGTTTTATTACAGCTTTATACAATCTATTTGATCTTCAAACTATGTATAAGTCTGACAAAAATAAAAGCTATATTTGTAAAAAGTTGAATGACAAACAAGGGTAAATGTCTGCAGTGCCTGATAAAAATGTTTAGCATCCTTAACACACAAAGAACTTTTTCAAATCCCTAAGATGTACCCCTCGTAGACAAAGAACATGAATGTGCAATTCACAAAAGGAAATATATAAGTGGAGAATAAATACATGAAAGTGTTGTTGAAAAGCAAGGTACAAACCCAAACTAGAAAAGACCTTTTATATTACTTATTTTTGCATATCAAATTGGCAAAGATTTAAGAATAATATCTAATGTCGTTACAGGTACTTTCATACGATATTGGTAAAAATACAATTAACAGTCTTTTTGGCGAGGAATTTAGCAATCCATTGCAAAAGCATTAAAAATAGGTATATATTTTGGCCCAAGAATTCCATTTCTGGAAATGAGTTCTAAGGAAATGATTAGGAAGTGTGCAAAGTTTCGGGTATAAGGAAGTTTATCACAGAATTGTTTATAATAATGAAAAGTGGAAACAACCTAAATTTCGACAATAGGGAGTTAGTTAACTTAATTACGAGACAACAACATTTTAAAGGACTGACCAAAATATATTGTTGATACAGTTTTTCTTATGTATTATGCTCACACTATATTGTTAAATGCAAACACAAATTACAAAATAGTATGTATCATATGATTCCATGTTATTAAAAATATATCTATGACAAATGTGTCTCCTAAGAAAAAGAACAAAAATGGTTGGTATCTTGATAAAAGGATCCCAGGTCTACGGACCTGGAGAAGCCACTTAGGAATGGGCTTTCTGGGATCCCCAGACTGCCTCCTAAGGTAGGTGAAGTCTGTAGACCTTTTATAGAAAGTTGGCTCATGCAACTTGCTAGTAACCAAGTGTGCAGGTAGGAGTTCCAGTGACATTTCTGAAACATAATATAAGCATGTGAGTGGCTTTTGATGGCATAGCTGAAAGACTGATGAGTTTCCTTGTGCCTTGGCTGCTCTGCCCCTGGATGCCTAACTACTCTCAGTAACAGTCCTGGCCGTAACTGGTGGCTCATGACCACCTCCCCAGAGCAGTCAGACACAAGATACACCCTTGGCCAGTGCAGCCACTGCTGGCCCCTGCTGGCCCTAGAGACCTGCCTTCTGTGGTTCCACCTCCACTTCTTCTCCTTAGTCAGCGGGCACCAGAGTCGCCTCCACTGGTGAGAAGCTACTGCTTTCCGTGTCTCTAGAAATTCAATTCTTAATAAGAGAGGCAGTGGGGGAATGCACAGACTGTAGTTCAAGTGAGACCATGGAGGTTAGACTTCTGGCTCCACCTCTTTCATACCCTATGATCTTAAGTGAGATTGTTAATTTCTCCATGCCCCAGCTTGCCTTTTGTAAATGAGGATATTAACAGTATCTCCCTCACTGGGTGGTTGTGAAAACCAGTGGAATGTAGACATGTAAGAGCATAGGAAGAGTACCTGGTACATAGTGAATGCTACATATGTCATAGCTATTAAATGGATTTAGGGTTGTCAACTTTTAAGAAATAGATTTGGGTAGACGACCTTGGCAGGCACTGCTAATCAATCAAAGCTCAGTGTCCTAATCCTTCTTCAGGTAGTGGACCAGAGCCCATACCAGAGCGGCCCCAGGCTCCCAAGCCCTCTTGGAAGCTAGGAATCCACTCTGACAAAAGCACTGAGGCTAGACAAATGGCTGCAGGAACAGTCTGGGCCTCGCTGACTTCCACTCCACGACACCTCTCCTAGGAGGTGTAGGGAGAGCTTAGGGTGCACAGGGTGAGACCTGGGACCACCTCCAGCACAGCAAGCTCTTGAAGTCACTGGCTCATGCAATTTGCTACTAACCAAGTGTGTAGGTAGGAGTTCCAGTGACATTTCTGAAACATAATGTAAGCATGTGAGTAGCTTTTGATGGCATAGCTGAAAGACTGATGAGTTTCCTCACTGATCCTTGGGAAACAATATGAAACAATATGAAAGACATCCCACTGTCCCCTATTGAACTCCGGGTGCCCCTCTATATCTCTTATTGCCTACGAACTTTTCCTTAGGAAAGGGATTAATAAACCACACAGCTGGGGCAGGCAACACCCCCAGCCCACCCCTACTGCCACTGGAGGTCTTGTTTGACTGTGAACATCCAAGTGCTTTACACCATTCCCAGCGGCATCTCAGCAGGGACAACGGGTCAAATGCTAAAATATGTACTGAAGTCCAATGACTAATCCTTTCTGAAGCCCTGAGTGAGTTAGGGCCGCTGTGGATGAATTCTGTTGAGGGCATGGCTCCCTATTCAGCACCTGTGTAAACCCTGAATAGAGAGTAATTTGGAATAAACCTGCCACATGGGGGGCGAGGTGTCAAAGAACCTGCTCTTATTCTTGGTGGAGAAGAGAAATGACCATGGAGAAATGGAAAGGAGACAAGATTCCTCAAGCTTCAGAGCCTGCGCCCAATGAAGTCAGGAGTAAGGAGAAGAGGCTGTGCCCCCTCAGACATTCATGGGGTGGGAGGGGGCACCCTGGAGGCTCAGTAGACTGGTGCTGTGCACCTCACCCGGGCCAGCTTCGCAGATGGTCGGAGATGATCATTCAAACCCCATTCACACCAACCCTCTTCATGTTGGAGACGAGACATCCCATTTCTCAGGTATCTTTTGAGCTGAAAATACCATCCTTCCCTCTGTACTTAGCCCCCTGTGCTGGGCTGTAACTTTCCCTTGTACCATGAACGGAGATTAAATTAACAAGAGAGTTTTATTGCTTGCTTTGCCTGTTTTTTTTTCCTCCTAATTGACAACTTCCACTTCTGTAGCGTCTTAATGTTCCAAAACATCTGTTTGTGAACCAGCATCATCAGGGATGCTAGCACAGCCCAAGAATAGGATTTCCTAATTAGCAGCTGCTACAGAGTCAACTCCTTGCCACCCTCCACTCCCTGCCCGTGATTTGGGGCTTTTCAACTTGCATTGTTTCGGAGCAGTGGAGTGAGTAGGAGCATACAGGGAGTGTGCTGTGTTATCCAAAGAGGCAATTTCCTCCTGGAGGGTCCACCCCACCCCCACACCTCGGCGTCAACCCCCGCAGCGGGCCAAATGACAAGCACTGCCAGCTACAAGCTTGTGTTTCTGAGGCACACAGTTGAAGAACAAGCCCTTTATTTTCTTTTCCCTCCATTTGGATTCAGATTTCACTAACATCTATTTAGGGCTTACCACGTGCTAAACATTTTCACATGCATTATCTCATTAATACCCTGTCAAGCGGGTATTATTATCCTCATACGGCACATGGGGAAACTGAGGGTCAGAAAGATTAAGTGATTGTTCCAGGTCACGCACTCAATAGCAGTACAGACACAGTCTGAACCCAGGGCTCATTCCATCACACTGCAGCTTATTCCGTGAGGCTTTAAGGCACTGGCCAGAAGAGCAGAGCCAAAAAAAAAAAAAAAAGCCCCCCACAAAAAGCCAAACTGCAGCTTGAAACACAACTGTGCTGACCTTGTTTCTCCCTAAGAGGAATGAAATGCTGCCTATCACATGGGCTTTGGAATCAGACAGACTTGATTTGACAACAGCTGCACGTTATTAGCTAGAAGACTGAGCAAGAGGACTTCAAAATCAGCTTCTAACTCAGAGAGGATTTTTATGCATAACAAAAGAATAAGAGAGAAAGAGTGGAGCCATAATGGAGAACGAGCTTGAGGAACAAGAAAAGTCTGTTTTTGAAATGTGACGTTCGGGGTGATGTTACAACTTCCAAGTGAAAACGTCTGGCAGACAGTTAAAGATTCAGGACTGCTGATTAGGAGAAGGCCAGGATATGACATACGAAGGGAAAAATCAAGGATCAAGGACTGATTTTGGGGAAAACGAATGTGGAGACAGCAGAAGAGCCAGTGACAGAGACACAGATGACAAGGGAAGGATAGGATGAAATTAAAGGTAAGAGCCAGTGAAGAGGAAGGCAGTGAGACCAGCCCTACAGAAAGTCCCTAGGCCTTTCTAGGGTGTTGCCTGGTAGAAGAAAGATGAAAGTCATACTGCTTAAAAGGGAGAGGTTCCAGAACAGTAAGACACCGATCCCCAGCTGCGGAATTCCCCGTTCCTGCCTCCCCGGGAGAGCATTCCTGGGATCCTCAATTTGGGGTCTGGTGGACCACATTCAAATGAAAATATACCTACACTGTTGTAGATACCAGCAACGGATCCTTACACCTATGAGAGTGGGTTTCTTTGTCATTTTAAAACATTTTCCTAAAATTTAATTGTTCATACAGGGAGGGGAGAAAACAGACTCTTTCTCTTTTTTTTTTAAAGGACTTTCAGCACCCTCCTTTAAAAATCCCCTTTGAGTATGATGGACGCCCACAGACTGAAGAGGGGCACAGCACTGTTCACAGGTCCTTGCCAGGAGAGTGAATCTGTGCTTCTCTTCCCACAGATCTAATTAAGAAAAAAATTCCCACGCATTTTACAATCGACAAAGTACTTTTCACGGGATAATTTCACGGCCTAAATTATCCCTTTAGATTCTGACCCTCTGAGTGGCAGGCAGGAGGGTAATTCTTGCCCTGTCTTACAGAAGTGGAGACTGAGGCTCCGTACAGAAGTCACCTGCCCGGGTTAACCCAGAAAATAGGTGGCAGAGCGGAGACTAGAGACCAGCTCCTTCATTCCAGTGTCTTTCCTCACTGACCACTTTCTTTTTTTTTTTTTTTTTTTGAGACGGAGTCTGGCTCTGTCGCCCAGGCTGGAGTGCAGTGGCGGGATCTCAGCTCACTGCAAGCTCCACCTCCCGGGTTTACGCCATTCTCCTGCCTCAGCCTCCCGAGTAGCTGGGACTACAGGTGCCCGCCACCTCGCCCGGCTAGTTTTTTGTATTTTTTAGTAGAGACGGGGTTTCACCATGTTAGCCAGGATGGTCTCGATCTCCTGACCTCGTGATCCACCCGTCTCAGCCTCCCAAAGTGCTGGGATTACAGGCTTGCGCAACCACGCCCGGCCAGTAACTGACCACTTTCAAACGAAAACCAGTGAGGACTGAGCAGAGAGAAGCTCTTGCTAAACTGGTTTTCAGCATGTGGCAAGCTCTACTAGCTAGCATCCACACTGCTTTACTTCCTTCATTCTGGCCAAAGTTACCTGGATTGTCTCTGGTGCCCCCATCCCTCTGCAAAGGTGACCACTACCCTTAGGGACCAAAGCAACCAGCTAGCCTGACCATCACGGGACTGAGGTCCGAGAGGAAGAGTAACAGTTTCAAATCTGCAATCCAACCAATGAGTAGCATTTATCAACTCAAAAAATACTTTCACACCCATTAGGAAGGCTATTATCAAAAAAGAAGAATGGAAAAGAAGTGCTGGCAAGGATATGGAGAACTCGGAACACTCCTGCATTGCTGGCGGGAATGTAAGATGGTGCAGCCACTGTAGAAAACAGTATGGCAGTTCCTCAAAACCTTAAGAGTTATGAGTTGATCCAGCAATCCCACTTCTGGGTCTATATCCAAAAGAATTGAAAGCAGGAACTCAAACAGACACTTATGCACCCATTTTCATAGCATTATTCACAACAGCTAAAGATGAAAGCAACCCAGCTATCTATCAGTAGATGAAAGGATAAACAAAATGTGGTATATATGTACAATGGGATATAATTCAGCCTTCAAAATGAGGGAAATTCTAACACATGCTACATGGGTAAACCCTAAAAACATGATGGTAAGTGAAATAAGCCAGCCACAAAAGGACAAATATTATATGATTCCATTTTCATGAGGTATCAAGAATAGGCAAAATCACAGAGACAGAAAGCAGAATAAAGGTTTTCAGGGGCTGGGAGCAGGGAGGAACAGGAAGTTATTATTTAATGAGTTTCTATTTGGGATGATGAAAAATTTCAGTAAACAGATGGTGATGATGATTGCAACAACATTGTGATTATACTCAATGCCACTGAACTGTATAGTTAAAAATGGTTAAAATGGTAAAGTTTATGTTGTGCATATTTTACTACAATAAGAAATGTATGTATTTACTAGGCCAAGCACAGTGGCTCATGCCTATAATCCCAGCACTTTGGGAGGCCAAGGCGGGTGGATCACTTGAGGTCAGGAGTTCGAGACCAGCCTGGCCAACATGGCAAAACCCTATCTCTACTAAAAATACAAAAATTAGCCAGGCATGGTGGCACGCGCCTGTAATCTCAGCTACTAAGGAGGCTGAGGTACAAGAATCGCTTGAACCTGGGAGGCAGAGGTTTCAGTAAGCCAAGAGCATACCACTACACCCCAGCCTGGGTGACAGAGCAAGACCCTGTCTCCAAAAAAAAAAAAAAGTATGTATTTACTGAACACCAACCATAAGCAAGGCACTGTGAGGGTTACAAGGATGAATCAGGTACAGAATCTGCCTCCAGGAGTTCCAGGAGAGCTGGACCATGTTAATAGGTCTCTATGATGCTTCTGAGGTATGAGAAGGGGCCCCCCAGGGGTAGAGACTGAGACTGTGCCTGGGAGTTTGGAAGGGGCAAGGCTGGGACTACAAACCCATCCTCCCTTCCACGGCTGCCAGTCCCAGTCCCCTTCAGATAGCAGGAGCCCTTCCCCTGCAGGCCCTCTTGGCCTGATACCTTCCCCCAAGGGTCCTCCCGATGAGGGGGATTTCAGGCCAGTGGCCAGCAGCGGGATATTCTGGGACATGCAAGAACCTTGGGGGCCTGTGGGAAGGTGGCTGCAGCCTCCCCAGAAAAGCAGCCACCCACTCAGCGAGGCCACTCTGGGCTGTGTTTTGAAACTCTGCTGCGGATGTAATGATTTTGGGTGGAGGACGTTTAGAAGCCAAATGAGTTTGTGTGAACAAAAGACTCAGCCCTCGATCTGGACTGTCCAGGGCTCTCGGGGAGTTTCGTTTCCTTCCTTGTTCTTGCCCTGAAAGAGGCAGCCCTAAGAAAAATCAAGCATGTTGGAAAGTGCTGGACTTGAGATTTGACGATCAGATTTTTTAAATGCTTCCCCTGCAAGCACTCTAGTGACGAAGAAAGTAAAACCTACCTCCCCTCCCCGTGAGGGGTCGGCTCTTGTTCAGCTGAGCATTCTCTCCGGGTGACAGACGTCTGCTGGACTGAACCCAGACCCAGGGGAGGCCTGGCCTGGAGCTCCCAAGTCAGGGTCAGCCTTCCAGAAATAGAACCGGCTCTGAGGTGGCCTTGGGCATGAAGGAGGGATGCACCCAGCAGGAGTGAAAGATGAAGGACCTTGAGGTGACCTCAAGCTCTTTGCTTTAAAAAGAATTCTATAGGTTTTTTCCCCCCAAGGCCTTGAGAAAAAGTCCTAGGGTCAAAGGTCACAAGATTCCCATTTGGTTAAATAAGTGAACAAAAAGGCTTTCTGCAGGCAGGAAAGGGGGTCTACCTTGTTTCTAGGAGCACCTTCGTTGCTGCCTCCATTTTCTTTGCCCCTCTCATCCTTTGACAAATAAATATCCAACAGAGTGGCTGAAGAGGAGGCTCTTTGGTAAAAGGGGAGTTTCCAGAAAGAAGCTGAAGCCGGTAGCTCCCAGTCCCCGCTGGACACAAAGGCCAAGGGCGCCAGCGGGGTGGTGCAGGCCTCCGGGTCTCCTGTGTTGTCACCGCCACATTCGATCACACCCAGAGAGGAAGCTGGGTGGCAGGGCTCCACCAAAGGAGACCTGCCAGGTTAGTGAAACAATAAAAAGGCAAGGAAAAACATCCTGGTTCCGAGGAGGAAGAGGGGGGAGAGGCGGGCGCAGGAGGGGCGGGAGGAAACGGGCCTGCTCCCGGGGGTCTGCGCACTGGGCAGCCCGGCCTGGGCCCGGGCCCCGGAGGCCACACGGCTGGAGGCTGACTTTCAGAAGCTCTGCAGTTAATTTACTCGACAGACCTCTGTGAAGTGGCCCAGGACTCTGAGGAAATCATAGAAATAATTTGTCTGGAGCGTTGACGATTGCTAGAAAATGGAGCCGTGGAGTGATGTTTCAGCACGAAGGGCTCTGAGGCCTGTGCTGGCTGACGGGAGGGAGCCTCAGGGCCTCCGAGGGGAGAGGCTAAAATCTAGTTAAGGGAGAAATGAAAAGTCTGCGAATGCATTTTGTATATCAAGATTGGGAAACCTGACATTCTGTTCAAATATAACCAGTATTTTAAAAAATCAGTTGTATACCATAGCCAGTTAAGAAAGAGATAAAACAGAGAAAGAGGAAGAAAGAAAGGAGGCTGAAAAGAGAAATAAGACAAAAAGAAATAAAGCTAAGGAATTTTTTCAAAAGACATACCAGAACAGGACAATAATAATGATTATTATTGTTATATTGCAGCCAAAACATAGGTAGCATCCACTCCACGCCAGCCACTGTGCTAAGCATTTCACATGGACTGTCTCAATCCATCCTCACGACAGCCTTATGAGGTCCTCCCATGATTATCCCTGCTTTTCTGATAAGGAAACTGAGGTGTAGTGAGATTAAGTAATTTGTCTAAGGTTACACAGCAAATAGTAAAACTGGATCCAAACCCAGGTCCATCTGACTGCAAAGAAAATCCAGTTTAAAAAAATACAGAAATAGAGAAAGAATGAAATAAGAAAGAGCAAAACTAAGACTGAGCGCTCCAGAGAAAGGGTAACATGGACTGAGAGCAAAAGCCAGAAAGGACAGAGCCAGGCTTCCTCCTTGTGGGCTTTGGGGATGTCTCACTAACGACACTGGGATCCAAATTGCAATTTCCTGCCACAAACAGGGATATGACATCTTGATGTCCTATGTAACTCACTGTCCAAATGGAATTCAGCACTCTGATACGATTTAGAAGAAAGGGAAGGAGCAAGGATGGGAGGAAGGGAGAGCGAGGAATCCATGCTGATTACATGCAAGTAAGAAAAGGCGGCAAAGGACGAAGATGATGGGTTTGAGTGCATTATTGGGAGATTATTGGGACCATTAGCAAGCAAAGGGAGGTCAGGTTTTGGAGGAGGAAGGGATGACGTATTTGCAGGTATAACTGTTACCTGTTGGTTTAAAGTGAAGCTCACTAGACCTGTGTGAATGCTGGCAGATGGCTGAAGACGCAGAACTGGATTATAGTTGGAAGCGCTCAAACAAGTGAAGCCACACTGTGTTTTCTCTCCAATCCTTTGTCCCACAGTTCTCTCTACCTAGACTGTCCTACTTCCTTCCCCTTGGCCTCCTGGCAAAATCAGCTCAGAGATCACCCCTTCCAAGAAATCTTCCCCAGAGACAACTCTCTCCCTCTGGACTGTTTTATCTTGTTACACAATTCTAGCTTATTCTCTCGCAATCCTAGGTCTCTTATGAGAGACTGTGGCTCATAGCAGGCACTCCATAAATGTTCACTGAACCGAGGGGGAGGCAGAAGGTCAAGGGTAGAGTTGTGAAGGACATCCCATCTGGTGGGAGGCAGAAGAGATGGGAAAGCGTTAGCCAGGGCAATCACAGACAGATGACAGGACAGAGGCGAACAACTGAAAAGGCTATTGAGATTTCCCAGAAATGTTCTCCCTTTCTCCAACTCCTTTCCAACTTTCCACTCATCCTTCCATGTCTACCTCTTCCTGATGCCTGCCTCTCTTACAGACATAACGCCTGATGTGTTCCCAGGAAGCATTCATGACTAACACGTACACAGCACATGAATGTTTACAAAGCGTGTCCATGTGGATCAGTTCCATTCATCCTTCCAACAACACTGTGAAGTCAACAAAACAGTTATCGTCTCCATTTTACAGATATGGAAGCAGGTACAAAAGTTAAATGACTTGCCCAAGGTCATAGCCAGTTCACTATATCACAACTAAAACATTGTTCTGTCCAGTTACAAGTGCTTTCACAGCCATAATTGTATTTGCTCCTCCTCAAAAATCTTGTTAGGAGCAGGAAAGTCTTTAATTAAGGCCTAGAGACATTAGGCAGCTATCCAATGCCACAGAGGCGGAGAGCGGAAGGGGTTAAGCACAGGTCCTCCAACCCCCGCCAGAGCTCCACAGCATCTCTCCCCAACTCTGCCAGCAGCTACAGCCAGTAGCACTCCATTACCATAAAGCATGACTGTACTAGAAATAATTCCTAACAAACCACAAGAATTCCCCTACCCAAATGGATATGGTCCTCTTCAAAGAGGTCCCAATAAGATAACACTTACTCCATCAATACTGTTATTGCTCAAACCATTTTCTAAAATTTGCTACTTTTCTTTTTTTCGTATATATGTGCATATATATATATATACACATACACACACACACACACACACACACACACATATATATATAAAAATTATAGAGATGAGGTCTCACTATGTTGCCCAGGCTGGTCTTGAACGCCTGGCCTCAAGCAATTCTCCTGCCTCAGCTCCCAAAATGCTGGGTTTACAGGTGTGAGCCACTGTGCCCAACCCAATTGGCTAATTTTCAATAGAGGCTGCAGAATATTATTCTCTTGAGTTTCCTGAATAATGATACATTTCCATCTCTTGATAATGATGTTGGATTATTTTGGAAACACAAAACTTCAAAGACGATCTGAGGAAAGACGCAGGAGATGGAGATCCGCGACCCCATTTTCAATCCAGGAGGTTTGCTGCAAGAAACAACAGGGAGTTGCCCGTGTGGCTCACACACACTCTGAAGGTGGCTCTCAACTCCTTCAAACACTTGTGAAGCACGTATTGATAACCCCCAAAGGTTCTGATCTGAAGAATATTCATTGACCACAGAGGTCCAAGTGGGACTGATTTTCAAAGGCTTCTTATTTTGAGGTCACACCTGGCACACTGCTTTTATTTAATCCTAGTTGCCTTCTATGTGGTCATCTGGTCTCCTCAGATGACCATAGGTGAGGGCTGTTGCACTTGGTTTTTCTGACTTCAAATCATGAAAGTTGGCTCTTTCCTCTTTATGTTTAAGGCTAAGAAGCAAGAGAGAGTTCTAGGGATACCAAAGGGTGAGGTTGGCAGGGGTCCAACGAGGGGAAGACCAGGTAACAGAGGTCTTTGGAACATGGACTTGAACCCTAGGCAGGCAGCTTGCCCGCTGTCCAATAAAATACCTGGAGGGCAAGGTGCGGTGGGTGGCGGGGGGTGTTGCTGTTAACACAATGACCAGTGTAAATGGGCACTGGTTTCAGTAGCATTTCTAGAGCTCTCCTGCCCAGGCATCAAGCCGTCTGCTTTATAGGTGTTATACTGCACTTATCCATTCTGAGCAGGGTTCTTTCTATTAACAGCCCATTTGACAGATGACAAACTGACCGCACAGAGAGGCTAAATAACCTACCACAGTCCTACAGCTGGCAAGTGGCACTGCTGGGGTTTGAATTGAGACTGTCTGATCCTTCCAAGCCGGGACCTCTGTGGCCTGTGACTGCAACACCAGCAGGGCTCTCATCCACACCCTGGCAAAAGATGACCCCCGAAAAAGTCTCACCACATGGCCGTAATAAAGGTCCTGGTGGCCAGGGAGGTGGCAGGAGTGAAACCCGTCCCTAAGTTGAAGTGTCTCCATCTCCTATCACCCAGAAAAGGAAAATGGAGTGGTTTTCAATTCTAGCCCAACATATGATAATCACTAGTCACAGCCCTGCACAAGGAACATCCCTCCAGATGACAAGCAGGCATCTCTCTCCTGACTCTTGCTACTCCTTCCTCCAATTTGATTCTTCAGTTCCAAGGTGGAACTGCAGGGCCACCTGAAGAGCTTGACCTTGGCCTCTGCCCTCTTCTTGTCACTTTTCTTCCTCTCCCATCTTCATTTCCCAGCCTATCAGAGACATTAAGGAGAAACTTGCCAACTTAAATCCATCTTTGCCTTCAGCACCTTCTCTGCACAGATAGATGGGGGCTCCTGTTATTCAGGGTCTTCAGTGAGGTCAGATCCTCCCTCAAGTCCCCCAAGACATTCCAGGAGTTGGGAACACGGTCTTGCCTCCCTGCCATGCCATCTGACCTGTAAACTTTCCTCAAAAACGTTTACATGACAGGAAAGCTAGAATGAAGTTCAAGTACTTCAGAGCTAAAATATTAAGCAAAAGGAAACTGTCCATTTTTAATAGCCTCTGTAGACTTTGCAGATGGTCCTTCCAGCTCCTTAAGAATCCTTGCAACTAGAGCCCCATACCATGTGGTGGTACAGACCCTGCTGCACGATCCTCCATGGCACCTAGAGGAAAATTGACCTCCTTACCATGGTTCTCACGGCCCTGGGTGATCCAGGCACCCTGGCCTTCCTTCTTGCCAATCCTGAGACAAGGCAAGCTGAGTCCTATCTTAGATCATCTGCCCTGGCAGCTCCCCCTGCCTGGAAGGCTCTTGCTGCTATAGGCAGGGGGACGCCATGTGCCAAGTCTCCAAGACAGGAATGAGTTTGGCACGTATTAACAATTGTCTGGTGTAAGTGGGGAGCAGAGCAAGAGAGGGTGAGAGAGGTGGCCGGTCAGATCCTGCAGGCCTCATATTCCAATTTAGGGGGTCTGGATTTTATTCTAAGTACAATGCAAAGCTCTTGGAGGGTGTTAAGCCTCCAAGTAAGGTTGACCTGAGTTACATTTTAAGAAGATCACTCTGGCTTCTCTGAGTACAGATTAGAGAGAGAGCATAAGTGGATGCAGAGAACAGAAAAGAGCAGTGGGGAGAAAGAGAGCAGATTCACCATGTATTCTGGAAACAGAATCACTTGGAGTTGCCAAAGAAAGAATCACGGTAGCGGGTGAGGAAAGGAGAGGAATAGAGGGTGACTTCTAGGCTTCTAGCTTAAGGAACTAGGTGCATGGTGTTGCTAACTCCCGACATGGGAAGAGGCAGGAGTTGACGCAGGATTAGAGGGTGAGAATCAAGGATTCTGATTCTCTCTGATTTTCCTATTCTTTTTCACCGTCAAACTTTGTCACAGACAGGCCTCCCATGCCTATCATACAGTAGGCAGGCTTCTTCCCGCACGTTTAGGAGTCCCACTAAACAGCTCAGAATGGAGGCCAGTGGCCTGTCCCCAGACCTCATTCTCCCCAGTCTCCCTCTGCCTTTTAACTCGAATAGTTTCCAGATGAGAAGACAAGTCAAAGCAGAAAGCAGAAATATGTTAACTTACACGGACCTTCACAGACCTCCACATTTGATGTGTAAACCGTGCTACATTCAGATTATCTGCCAATCCACAGCCAGCCTGCAAGTCACCCCCACCTCTCATTGCGCCCTCATGCGGGGCTGGCATCCCTTCCTCCCGACCATCCACACTGGATGTTCTCCACCTGACTGGAGCGATTTCCTCTTCCTCTGTGGCTTTAACTACTGCCCCTCAGGGCTGAATCTGGTCCTGGCCTCCCTGTAGTTCAGTTCCACATTCTCAACCATCCACAGAATACTTCCAAGGGTACATGCAATCTTTACAGTGAAAGGCTGAAACTGAAGGAGCCTCTTTAACAGCAAAGAGCTCCTCTCCATTCTGTCCCGTCATCCCCATGGCCAGGCAGTCTAGTACTCCAGCCTTACTCTTCTAAGTGGCACTTGCATCTGTCCCTTTCAATTTCCACTACCTCCACTCTAACCTATGCTCTGTCCTCAGTCTTTCCTCCCAACACATCAATACGAGGCCCAGCAGCATTCCGGTGTCTCTTAAACAAGTACGGGGCTGTAGTGAGGGCAGATATGCATGTGGTTCATCTATGAGACCCCAGATCCAAGCAGAAATGAACAAGCAAACTATGCTCTCCCTGTTCAAAAGCCATCCGGGGCTCCTTGGTGTGGATGGGATGAAGACAAACACCTTAACAGGCCTCTAAAGGCCTCCACAATCAGGTCTAATCCTCCTTTCCAGTCTTGTCTTCAATGATTAGTTGATTTGGGAGCCTAACTGGCCTCTTCAAGTCCTTTACTCCAGCCTTACTGGCTGTTGATCACCTCTATTTTGAAAAGTCTTGAGCTTTTCAATATTTGGGATTTTGCAGATGCCATTCATCCTCCATCTCTTTTATTTATTTATTTATTTATTTATTTATTTATTTATTTATTTTGAGATGAAGTCTCACTTTGTTGCCCAAGATAGAGTGCAGTGGGGCATTCTCGGCTAACTGCAACCTCCGGCTCCCAGGTTCTAGCAATTCTCATGCCTCAGCCTCCTGAGTAGCTGGGATTACAGGCACATGCCACCATGTCCAGCTAATTTTTGTATTTTGAGTAGCGACAGGGTTTTACCATGTTGGTCAGGCTGGTCTGGAACTCCTGACCTCAAGTGATCCACCCACCTTGGCCTCCCAAAGTGCTGAGATTACACGCATGAGCCATCGTGCCCAGCCCATCCTTCACCTCTCTGTCTATCCACATCCCCGTCAACTTTCAAAGTTAAATCAACTCCCCCCTTTCCCACTGAAGTCTCCCTGGACTATCCAGCCCCCAGTGGTTTCCACGTCTGCATGCCCATCTCCACCCTCACCATTCCTTTGGTCAGTATGATCTCCCGTGGCATTTCTTCAGTTGTGAATCACTCATGCATCGTTAGTTCGCCTTTTACAACCTTGATGTGTGTGCTCCAACAAGACTGAAGTTCCCTGGGGGCATCACAGACATGCAATACAACCTCATCACCTGGCGTGACTCTTCCACATAGCAAGCCTTCCGCAAATATTTCCTGATTTACAAATCAGTCCAATTCGACACAGAGACATCTGCCATACTCCAACAAAAGAAGAGTGAAAAACCAGGATAGAAACGTCTTTGTTTCTGTCTATGCCTGATGAATGGTGAGTGGGTAGAAGACAGCATACATAGATGTTCAAATGAAAGCAATTTGACAGCATCTGCATGGAGTACCATTTAACCTCGCCTCCTACTGGGCAGGTATTCATAACAACTGCCTCCCAATGTCAGCCGCTGCTCCACGTTCCCAGGAGAGGGCCCATTCAGAAAGTCACCAATTCGTTTCAGCTTGGCTTATAATTAATGCAGCAACCTCTAGCATCAATGACCTATGGATTGGCATATGAGTAGGGTATAATTTACAATCTCTATATAAAATGTCATTTTAAAGACTTGTGGTCTTGTCTCAGGCAATTTCAAACAAAATTTTTAAAACATTTTTACTCAATAGGTGTAAAAACTCATTGCTACTACCATCTCCTCATATTTTCCCCACCCCAACGCTGGCCCCTAATCTCTACAAAAAAGCAAGGCAAGGAATGGAGGGAGGGAGGAAGAAGAATGATGAGCGGGAGAGGATCTTAGAGATCTAGGACAACTGGCACCTCATTTTACAGATGAGAAAACGGAGACCTCCTGATATTGTGGTACTAGCAAATGGATTTGGTCAAAATCTTTTTGAATCCTGCTGCCTCCATTTACTGTGTGATCTAACCTCTCCAGGCTACTGTTTCCAGAACTGTAAAAGGGAAATAACATCCCTCACAGGCTTGTTTTGGGGTTAAATGGACAAGGAGCGTGAAGGCACTGACCACACATAGGTGCTCAAAGGCCAGGGAGTCAAAAGTCAGACCCCAACTAGTTTCCTTCCTTGTTGCCTCCCCAGGATTCTTAGAAGAGAACATTTACTGCAGCTGAAACCTCCCATTCATACAAAAAGGACGCTGGAGACAGAGGGAAGCCACTGAAGAAGGCAGTAAGTGGCTAACGAAACCGCAACTGCCATCTGTTCTTTGCTTTCTGAGTGTCTCTGGACAAGGACAAGTTAAACCTCAGGAACACTGTTTTCAGCCAGCTGGGCAGGGCTGCTGGAAGGTAGGAGAGATCACGGGGAGGGCAGAGGCTCCTTCCCCAGCCTCCAGGACAAGGATGCAGAAACTGCCCACCTAGGCAGCAAATACCTTTCAGTCTCCCTCAGTCCACACCATTCAGGTCTCTGGCAAAAAATAACAGTTCAGCATGTGCACACAGGCTGAGGAAAGCAATAAAAGGGTTCTTGCAAAGTAAAAAGGATGTGGCTTTTAAACACTCATGCACCACGGAGAGTCCCTTGCCCTCTCCCGCCTTCCCCCTTCTATTTGGGACACCCTCCATCAAAGCAAACAGGCTTCTCAGGAATCCCCACTACCACCCGCCGCAAGCCTCCGCCAGGAGTGAGGTAGCGGCTTTCTGGAGGAAAGCCACTCTCCCTGCCCTGAGGGGCTGCCTTTTGCCCGCTGCACCTTGTAATGGTTCTCCCAGCAGCCAAGCTAAATGACGAAGTTGGCCCACAAAGTTAGAGCAATTCAGGCGACAGCTATTTAACAGTTCAGAAGGGGCTCCGCTCAAAGCACTTCCTTTCCTCTAGGGAGCTGCATTTTTCTAAGATTATTATTTCTTGGGCTGGCTGCTCAGCTACTCAGCGTCATTTCCCCTTTGGGTGGGAAAGTTCTTTCCTTCTGCATTGATTTTCATTATGATTTAAGCCTTCTCTCCCTCTCATCTGCAGATCTCACAATTAAAGCATAGCATATGGATCACAAAATCAAGGCACATAAACTTTGCATTCAGCTTAGAACTGTGGCTCGGAAGTCCTGAGTGGCAGAAAAACACACGCATAATAAGAAAACCTCTAGGTCTCAGCATCTTGTCACCACTGGCTGAAACATCAGCAATAAACATCAACTGAACAGCCAGCAGGGTGACAGGTGGGCGCAAAAGCTTAACAATGGCTATATAAACAGGGAGCTGCTCTCCAGGGACTTACAGTCTAATACAGGCAAACAACCCACATAATAGAATGCAAATGCGGTTACTCAGCAATGAGAAGTTGAACTCTGCCAGGAAGAGAAGAGCTGGGAATGGCCCACAGGGAAGAAAAGGACATCTGTGGCCCTTGCTGCTGACACTAGTGTATTTGGAAGTCCCAGGGGCCAGGCCCTGACTACCAGCATCCCCATGGCACGAAGGGGCTGCAGGCAGCTTCCCCAGCAACCAAATGGAGCACGTTACTTGTGAGACTCAGGGCTTGTTAGCAGCAGTAGCATGGCGCCTCCCCAAACACAAAAATGCTGAGGGAGAGCAGGGATGACCATCTGTCAGGGGTGCTGCAGGGGCAGACATCTGCTGCAACACAGTGTGGACTGGAGGACCTGTGGAGGACCTCTCAGCATCAAGACCTTGCTGCCTTGTGAAATAAGTGATAGCATCTAGTGAAACATGAGGGCTAATCCAAAAGGCCCCCAATCCTGGTTATTAGAAAAGTCAGACTCACTGAAATCACTGAACACTGGTTTTCTTATGTGTTGTTTCTTTTTTATCCCTAAATGACACTGCTTGAGCCACTACCAGAAAAACAAGCACAGGTCATGCCTAGATCCTTGGCCATATGAGTAGCTTCTAGCAGCTTCAACAGGTGTTCATTTCATCTCTTCTAATCGCACCTTTCTAACATCTCTTCAGAGATTGGGCCTTCGAGCCACTGATGAGGAGGCACTCCTTGGGTGGTGTCTGTGGGACAGCAGGAGACCAGGAGAGCCTACTTAGGTAAGAGAAGGTGGGCACTATTCCAACTACTCTCTCGCTGCTTTCTGGGACTCTCACACGTATTCCTTCCAGTACCTCATATACCTGAAGACTCCATCACTCACCTCTGCAAAGGAATCAAACTGGGAAAGCCACAAAGCCAAGACTAGCAGTGCTACCTGCCACACCTGTGAGGGATGTTTGGGTCACATAAGGCCCCAATTCTTACCAGCTGAGTCCTGTAAGCTAGCTGCCTCCACTGTCCCTATCTCTGTAATACCTACCTCTCTACGGTCTCTGGAGATCCTACCCCTAAGAGACGGAAAGAGACTCATGTGCCAGCCCCATCCAGCCAGGGCCCCTGCAAGTCAGTGTCCCTCCCACCTATCCCCTAACAACAAGATGGGGGCCATTCAGCTAACAAAGCCTGACTACTACCCAGAGAAATCTGCCTTCAGCTCTTGGGTGTCTCCTCTGAAATGTTCTCAATTCTCTGCACTCTATCTTCTGTTTAGAAAAACTCACAAAATACTACAGTGTTCCTCAGTTACTTTTCTAGTTGGAGAAAGTCGGGAAATGTGCTCTTTTATGTTCTTGATTCCTTCCCATGGAACTTAGCAAAACAGTGTATGCTGTAAGTAATCTCAAGTCAGGGTCACTCTGGGATGTGTCTCCTACAAGTCTTCAGAAGCTTATCGCTCCTCTCCCTTTTCTTACTGTTCCTCGGTTTCTCAATCTTATACCAGTGATTTAAAAATTCACAAAATAAGGCATTTTGCGATAATGGGAATACTGTTGAATATGAAATTGAGTTTTTACAGGAGAACTTGATTTTTAAAAATCCAAACTTTTTCTTATTTAACTCTAAGAAGCACCTCTAGGTTGGAGGAAGCAAGCTAATTCACGTGCCAGAAAGTCTGCATGATATGAGAAACTTAAATGAATTGTCAATTACGCAGACAAAAAACTCAACTTTCAGGGAACCTCCAAATCAATGTCCAGTGTTGCAAGCAACCCAGCTTCTTTGAATAGCTGGGACAGAGCATATGCCCTGTGTCACGCACAGGAAGGCAAAGGCTAACACCACCACGTTGCTGACTTTGTTCAAAGCACTTTCCATTTATTTTTACTTTCATTTTGTCACATCATCACTAGGAGGCTAGAAGGAACAGGCATCATCACTTCCATTTCACAGATGGAGAAAGTGAGCTCAAAGAAACAACATTCCCAAGGTCATAATGGTATTACGGTTAGAATTCCACTCAGTCTGTGACATATTTTTCCAGCTCATAAGAAGGAACTGGACACAAAGGTAGCAGGGAGAAGAGGTCAGTTCTTTCTCTCTGCGTGGAACGGGCAGTGGCTATCACGGAGCAACAGTTCATTGGGAAAGGAAAGGGGAGGGAGGAGGCTCAGGGATGGTCCTATATCAGCCTGTGCCTTGTAGGGGTTCAACCATGCAACCCCAACCGCGTTCCTTTGCTTTTAAGTCGAACCAGTAGAGCGTTTTGTTTCAAACTACGTACATCCTTTGTCCTTTACAATATCCCGTGCTAGAACCCCTTAAAAATCAGTTATTTAGATGAGAAAGTCGAGCCCTGTACCTGGAGAGGCCAGTTCTGTATAGCGGAAAAAATGAAACTGGGGACAGGCTGACCAGATATCAGAGGTGAGAGATGCTTTGGAGCCTTTTTCCCTTTTGCTTTCCTTTCCTTTCCATTTTCTTAAAGTGGGGTGGAAGAGATACAGGGTACCCCATAGGAAATAAGTTTTCTTCCAAAGGGTTGGGGGAGAACGGGATGGTCACATCCCTCAGTCCAGCCAACGGCGAAAGCGTCCCTCCCTACCCGCCGACCCTCAGGGTCCCGCACACGCCGGGCGAGGAGCCCCCACCCTGGGTCGCGCGGCGCGGAGGGGCCTACGGCTGGGGATACGGCCCGGGGCGCGCCCACGCCCCCAGCCCAGGCTGGCCCGGCGCCGCGTTCCCGGCTCTCACTCACCCGCGCTCCCGCCTCTGGGGGCCCGGCTGGAGGGTCCCCGCTGTGTCGCGGCGCCCGGCTCCGGGGCCCTGTGGTTGGGGCCGGGGGTCGCGGGCCCGCGGCGCTCCCGGGGCGGCGTGGGCGGCGGCGGCGGCTCGCGCTCCGGGCGGCGCTCCAGCTGCAGCTCCAGCCCCGCGCCCGCGAGGGGCGCGCGGCGGACCGGGGAAGGCGGCGGGTCCAGCGTCCCGGGGGCCGCCGGCGGCAGCAGCAGCAGCGGCATCAACAGCAGCAGGAGCAGCGGCGGCCACCGCGAGGCGCGCGGTGAGGCCATGGTGACGGCGCCCGCCCGCGCTCACATGCCCGGCGCGCGGGGCGGGCGCGGGGCGGCCGCGAGGCGAGGGCAGCGGGCAGCGGGCGGCGGGGGCCGCGCGGGGCCGGGGAAGTGAGCAGAGTGAGGTTGCGAGCGCGCTCCCCCGCCTCAAAAGTTGTCCGGAGCCGCGGGAGGGCGGCCGGGGGCCGGGCGGGCTGGGCGGAGGCGGCCCGCGGCGCCGCTACATGCTAATTAGCCCGGGCGGGTCGCTGGCGGGCGGGCGGCTCCTCCTCGGTTGACATCACCGGCCCCGCGCGGCGGGCCCGGGGGCGGGGAGAGGGCAGGAAGGGGGCTGGGGCCCGGCGCCTGGAGAGCGGCCCGGCCCGGGACAGCGGGATGAGGTCAGCGGAGCCACGGTGCTGCAACTTTTGTCACACACATGCTCCGCATAGAGTCTTTTGAATCGGGCACCACTTTCCCAACTCCTTAAACGCACAAGAAGTAGGTGAAAAGCAGGTCCTGGGTAATGTGATTAGCACCAGACTAGATTATCCCAAGTGCTTTGATAGGAGAGAGAAAGGGAATGGTCCCCTGGTCCCCAGCCCGCGCTGTCACCGCCCTTAATTGATTTGAAGTGTCCCCACTCCCACCCCCACTTCCCCTTCTTCAGGCCCCAGGGCTGGTGATGAACTCGTGTTTGCCAAACCTAACACCTCACCCTCCGGCCAACCCCCACGCCCTCTCAAGCTTGGATGCTGTTCCCATCCGACCACTGCCTTTGGCTCACACCAGAGTTCTGCAGAGATGTCACCGCGAGGACACCCAAACAGGCTGCAGGGAAAAGAAAACTGTGAATTCAGGCAGGCTAGGGCAAACTCATCATCAGGAAAAGAGCTGCAGATTGCAAATTAAACCAAATGATGCCCAGAGATCACAGAATTTTAAATGGAAACCTATGGGGAAAGATTCAAAGATTTCATGTAAACAAATTTTCTTGGTAAATAAAGTTCCATTTGTTTCCATAACCACTCCCTCCCCAGTAAATGAATAATAAAATGTCTAAAGTTTAGGACTGTAAGCCTCCTCATTAAGTGAAGAAAGAGGGGCTCAGATGGGAAAATAACTTGCTCAAGATTCTGAAGGTAGACCCGAAGACGAAATGATTGATGTGTGAATGACCGTGTGATATTGTTAATTCTGGTCTCCTAATTCACAGTTTGCAGTAATTTGCAAACAGAAACAAATAGTATTGCAACAGAAACAAATGTTGCAGCTCCTTGGGGATCTTGCCAGTTCTGTTGGGGGCCCCTGTCTGACAACCAAATGCTCATGAAAATATGAGTATGCACCTCACTTTCAGGCCTGGCTCTCCATCCCGTTTCTCTGCTCTTCTCTGTTTCTCTGTCTCCAGATCTCCATGACCCACCTCCAGGAGAATGAGATCGTGGTGTTCAGGGCAGCTGCAGATGGGCCTAGGCCCACTTTCTGGTGACTCAGTACAAGTGAGTCATTTGGCAAAAAAAAACCATAAAGGAGGCTGTGTATAAACAAACTCACCTTAAATGAGGGAATGAGGAGTAAAGATTTGGTTTTATTTTGTTTTGTTTTTAAACAAACTAGCTTTCCAGGGCTCTCACACAGAACTTCCAGGTCTCTCCAAGAAAGTACCAAACAATAACCCCCCTGAAACTGACTTGGTTTGCTCTCATGGCCTGAGCTCAACTTCTCTGGATGCTGCTCTCACATTAACAGGCAGGACTGCACAGCTGCCCAGACCCAGTCAGACAAGCCCCAACAGACTAGGACTGTGCTCAGAGGTTCTGGTCACTGCCACTCCCTCCCCTCCAAGGAGACCATGTCACATAGTATTGGTTGCACTCCCAGGCAAGCAGGAAGGTTTAAGGGTAGAATGGCCCTTACAGGCTTCTCGTGTGGATTCAGGGATCCTATGAGAGAATCTGCCTTCTCTACTAAGACCCAAGGAGTAAACATGTACCTGCCACCTCCCTGCAATCCTACCTCACTCCCCCAATCCCTTCCCACTTTAAGTACCACAGGTTTATCTCTCTCTAATCTTCTCTCTGCCTTCTAAGAGAAATGACCAAGTTCAGGGTAACTGCCAACTAGAAAGGGCTTAACCAGCAGATTAGGGGAGGGACACACAGGGAGAACTTGGAAAGATTGATCACGGTGTAGATGGATTCCAGCTCTTTTTCTTCTCCTCCTAGGGCAGAACAAGAGAAAACAGCAAGACAGCAAGAGAGAGCTGGAGGCAGTATAGAACCTTGGAAAGAACAGTTGACTTGGTGCTAGAGCCCTTGCTTCTTTTCTGGCCTTTACCACTGTTTAATTGTGTGATCTGGGCCACAGTTTCCAATCTCTAAAACAAAGATGGTCCTAGATGTTTGCTAAGGAGAATTCTAGCTCTGATGTTTTAGAGTTCAGTGAAGAACTTCCGGCACAGTAGCAAGGATGTATGAAATAGGTATCTCCCATCCAAGTACTGACCAGACTCAAGCCTGCTTAGTTTCTAAGATCAGAAAAGATCAGGCACTTTTAGGGTGGTACGGCCATAGACTAAAACAATTATCTAAGAACGTTTGTAGTGTTTCCTTCCCAGGGATGTGAAAATCCAGACAAGATTCTTGACCATCTCAGATAGCTTGAGAGCTCCTATCTGGAGCCAGGGTCATAAATCAGATGACTTCTCAGACCCATTCCAGCCCTGGGAATCTGTTGATCTAGGATAAAACAGCTGGGAAGACAGCTCAGAACAAATTCCAGGACTGAGTGAGTTAACAGGCATTCCTGACCTCTCCACAGGTAGGAGTGGGGGCACCCCAATGTAACTGAGAGTGAAATCAGCAGGGAGCCCAGTGTCTTTGCCACCTGAAACTTCATGTAGTCAGAGCTTTTGCCAGGGCTTTCCTGCCTCTACTTGTGTTAGTCAGACTAGGCTAGGCTGTAGTAACAAATAGGCCACCCAGATGCAGCAGCTTAACACCATATGTGTTTCATTCTTGTTCCCTTGACAGCCTTAGACGCTGATGTTCAGCTCAATAGGCTGCGTGAAGAAGCTGTCCCATTGAGCTGAACGTCAGTGTGTAAGGCTGTTAAAGGAACAGGAATCCACATTATGAATCCATGTTATGGTGGGTCTGCCATACTCTACTATGGCTTCCAAAGTTGCTCTGGGAATTGGCATCCCAGTCAGCCAGAGGTGAAAAGAACATGGTGGTGTGAGCAGAGGTTTTGGTGGGCCCGGTCTGGAAGTGCCTCATCTCCTCTTACATTCCACTGGAGAGAGCATGGACACATGGCTCACCCAACTGCACAGGAGGCTGGGAAATGTAGTCTAACCACAGAGGCAAAGAAGGGGAGAAGGGATTTGGGTAGACTGCTAACAATCTCTGCCCTACCTCTAGATATCAGTAGAGCAGGGAAAGAAAGGGAGAGTAAAAAGATTCATCTTTTGGTCTCCGTTTCCTTCTTTATGAGGGTGTTGAATCAAATGATCTCTCAAGGCCACCTAATCTAACATTCAGTGGTATGAAGGGGCCATGAAATGTCCTTCCACACCAAAGTGAACAAACTGTACAGTTTCCTGCCACAACGGATCTGCAGCTTGACTGGTAGACTCAACAGAGAGGACCTTGGGTTCTCTCTAACTTCTGTTCCAAAGCTATTCTCATTCCTTGGCCAAGTCAGGTGATCTCTATTGATCTGTCTCCTTCGCTGCCCAGCGGGGAGAAAAATCATTTCCCTCTGCTGCCTCTTGGGGTTGGTCTGAGGATATGATGAGATCACTGCCCAGAAGGTACCAGGAACTCTTCTGACTACAGTGGTCTGCATGGTGCCCTTATGGTAGCCAGAGACTTTTATAACACTGCATTCTAACCTGGCCCCACGGTGTGCCCAGTTCCTGAGGATGGTGCCTGTGCAGGATTTGTGGTCACACAGGTTGGCATTGCCATGGCTGGGATGCAGTGGCAGGTGCACAGCAGTAATGTCCCAGGGACACTCAGGACTCTGATGCCCAGGGGTACCTGAGGGCTGACAGATCAGTTAATAGACACCTGGACTGAGCTCCACCTAGGGACAGGTAGGTTGGGCCCAGGGATCAGTGTCTCCACTGGGGCATCTGATGGCTTCTCTGTTATCTGCTCATCATCCTATTAAACCCTGAGTCTGTTTACTCATCCTCTCATCTGCTTGTCCCCTCCCACTCTTAATCTACAAGGTGCTTTCTGGAATGCTCTGTGCTTTATTCATCTTTATATCCTCAGAATCCAACATAAGACTTTCTTTTATTTAGTCATTCAACAAATATTTACTGAGTGACTGCACTGTGCCCGGCACTGTGCTGAGTGCTGGGTAAGTCTGTGACATCGTAGAGCTTAAGGGTTTGAAGGAGACAGACAGTAATTAGAAGAGTATAAATGTAAACTTGTCATGTGTAAGTGCCTGAAGGAGAGCACTCAGGAGGGTGTGTTGGGTTTTCCCGTGGACATGAAATTGAACCGTGATCTGAAAGCTGTGTAGGCTGTTAACCAGGCAAAGCAGACTGGGGAGAGGATGTACAAGGCCCTTGAGACAGGAGGAAGTGGGATACATGGAAAGGACTGGAAGAAAGCTATTGTGACTGAGATAGAGAGTGAGGAAGAGCATGGAAGGAGGTAAGCCTGGAGATTTGATAGGAACTAAATCAGGGAGACCTAACAGTTCATTTTAAGGATTTGTTTATTTATTTTAAGAGTTTAAGGAAGTCATTATAAAGTGTTAAATAGAGAAGGTAGAGTACGGTGAAGGTGGAGGAGAGGAGGAGGAGATAAGGGGTGAGGGCGACATGATTTGGGATTGGAAATCGTCATTCTAAGATGATAAGAGGATAATGATAAGAGGAATAATATGATAAGAGGAATAATTTAGAAAGAAATAAGAACTGATGCCTGGACTCTTGGAGTCCAAGAGGAAAGTGACAATTCTTAGATAAGGGTAATGAAAGTGAATTCAGAGGAAAGTATGGATTTGAGAGATTGCAGTAGGTAAAATCCACCAGACATGTTGATGGGCATGGAGGATGAGGGAGAGAGAGAGTGGCAAGGTTTCTCAGGTTTCTGGTTTGCATGATTGGATGGATGGTGGTACCATTCACAAGGCGAGGGAACGGTGGACAAGAACTATTTGAATCTGCAGAGTTGGAGCTGCGGGGAGAGGTCCCAGTTTAAGGTTTGTAGTACAAGGGGATGGGATTACATAGGGAAGAGAGTATCATAGTCAGAGAAGACAGGCTGAAAATGAGTCCTGGGGAACACAACATGAAATGGCTGGGAGAGGAGGCTGAGCCAGAAAAAAGACTGGAAAGGAGCCTCTGAGAGATAGGAGAAAACCCAGGAGAAGGTGACATCACCCCAGCAAAGGGAAGGAGATCCTGGCTCACAGTGTGCAACGCTGCCGAAAGGTCAAGTGAGGTGAAGACTGAAAATAGCCATTCGTTTTAGCAACGTGGAAATCACCAGTGATCCTAACAAAAGTGACTTCAGAGGAGTGTTCAGAGCACAATCCACATGGAGAACAGTGGGAGGAGTGAGAGCCGAGGAAGTGGAGCTGGTGGAGATAACATTTCAAGAGAGTTTGGCTCTGAAGTGGGAGAGTGAGCTGGGACAGTAACTACAGGGGAACGAGCAGAGGGGAGTTCTTGTTTTTAGGGGGAACATTTGGACGTGGAAATGGTCTGTGTGGGAGGGAGAAAGTCAAAGGTGATGGGATCCCTAGCCCAGGTGGACAGACTGGCCTGGGAAGAGGAAAAGAGGAGAGCATGGGGTACTGCAGGGCCTGGACTTCCCTCTGAGACTTCAGTTTTCTTGGTAAAGTAGGGGACTTGACTTGTAAGAGAGGCGACTTGCTGTGAGTGGAGGGAACGAAGGGGCAGGCATGAGGGATTTAAAATTCTGAGAAACACCAATGTATTCTTTTCCTAGGGCTGCTGTAACAAAGTCCCACAAACTGGGTAGCCTAAAACAACAGAAATGTATCCTCTCACTGTTGCGGAGGCTGGAATTCTGAAACCAAGATGTCAACAGACCCGTCCTCCCTCTGAAGGCTCCAGGAGAGAGCTCTTCTTTGCCTCTTCCTAGCTTTGGCGGTGGTTGGCAATGCTTGCTGTTCCTTGGCTTGTAGCCCCTGCCTCCATCATCATATGGTCTTCTTCCCACTGTGTGTGTCTGTCTTCACATGGTCTTCTTAGAAGACACTGTTACTGGATTTAGGACCCCCTATAATCCAGTCTGATCTCATTTTATTCACATCTGCAAAAACGCTATTTTCAAATAAGGTCACATTCATGGATACCAGAAGTTAGGGCTTGAACATATCTTTTGGGGAGACATAATTCTATCCATCATCATTAAGACATTTAGAAACAGTTGTAGAGAGGGAGAGAAATGTCCCAGCATGCCCAGCCCTGTCACAGGCCCGTGGGGACTGGTGAAGATAAACCAATAATGAGAGTACGCTGCAGCATCAGCTGCTCTCCCACTTGCTCCTCTCTGCTCACTGGCATCCTTGGGCAGAGCTGGGGCACCCCAGCCCTCTCCTGCTGCAGGGCAGGTTTCCCTCCCACAAGAACGGAACCTTCTGACCTCTCTTGACGACTCCTCCCTTCCTGCCTCAGCCTCCATCTCTACCTCCCATTCAGTCCCTTTCTCTGCCCCAAGATACATGAAGAACTCTTGCAGACAGGAGCTGCAGAGCTGGCCCCACAGCACCAGAGATGTCATAGAAGAGCAGAATTGCAGCCCTCCATGGCACATGGGCTACATCTACACTATTTTGTTCAGAGCTCCAAGAACCAGGTGCATTGGGATTTTCACCAAAGAATGAAAGGAATAAACCCATCTCCTTATTTTTTAATCCCCCAGAAGAAGACTTATTCTCTCCTTTCTGGAATGTCAGAAACAGTGTCATTTTGTCCAGGCTGCATTGACCTCTTTGCTGGACCCTGGGCATAGGGAGCCCTTGCTGCTTCTCCACCCACCAGTGCTGAGCTGCAGGGGAGTCTGCCTTGCAGGTCCAAGGTGAGAATATAAACACCGCAATCCCTCTGAAAACTGTCTAGAACCTCCTCCAGGGAGGAAGGGTTGCTCATGGGCTGGCCAGGCTCCCAAACATCATACGCAGCATCCCGGAGCTCCAACTTAACACAGCTTGGGGCAGGTCCTCAAATGACCTTCCGTTTCTTGTCTGCCCATCTGAAAGGACCATTCCATTCCAAACAACATTCCTTTGATAAAAATTGGTTACACACCGTAAACATCAATGAGCCAGGAACATTCTCCAGTGCAACAGGATTCTGATAAAGCAGTCCTATTTTGCAAAACCTTCCAGTGTGAAACATCCTCCCCACAGCAAGCAGGGAAATTCCTGGGATGCCACAACACTGGGCAGAGTGTCCAGGGCCCCAGGGAAGGAGCAGAACGTCTAGAGGTGGAGCTCCCATTGTGGGCAGAGGGACCTGGGTTTTCAATCATCTGTTCATCAATCACTCACTCAACAAATATTTGCCAGACACGTCCCAAGCGCCAGGCTCTGGTGGAGTCACTGGAAACACGGTGTTTCCACATGACTGCAAAAAGCAGCGATGATTTCCTCTCCTCACACAGTCCAGGTTGACAGTCGGGGGCAATGTCCACACGCCTCTCTACCTCACTCGCTCTGTGAGTCTGGATGTATTCTTCCCCTCCAGCCCCCTGGGCCCTCATTCTGTTGGCTTTTCTGTTGTTGCTTTCTGTTTGCAGGTGTCTCTTCTTGAGCCTGTTTCTGGGTCTCGCAGTCTCTATTCTTCAAGTCTCCCTTTGTGTCACCAAGTGCCTCCCAGCCCAGCCACTCCTCTACCTCTCCATCAGTCTGCCTTTCTTCCAATCAATTCATCCCCATTTTTTTTCTCCTTCCCTCTTCTGTTTCTTCTCCTTAAGTGACTGTTGACACAGAACTAAATACATTTTTCTTAGGTTTGTGGAATATGCTTTCACATTCTCTAGTGTTTAGTTCTAAAATTGATTGAAAAATGTTTGTATTCTTCAGTGTTGTCTGATTTTCTTATAACAGTATGTGTAATTCTCTAAAACTGTTTATTAAAATACAATGCCTGTATTAGTCCATTGTCATCCTGCTGTGAAGAAGTACATGAGACAGGGCAATTTATAAAGAAAAAGAGGTTTAATGAATTCATAGTTCCACATGGCTAGGGAGGCCTCACAGTCATGGCAGAAGGCAAAGGAGGAGCAAAGTCACGTCTTACGCGGTGTCAGGCAAAAGAGTGTGTGCAGGAGAACTGCCCTTTATAAAACCATCAGATCTTGTGAGACTTACTCACTATCATGAGGACAGAAAACCCACCCCCATGATTCAATTACCTCCCACTGGGTCCCTCCCATGACACACGGGGATTATGGGAGCTACAATTCAAGAAGAGATTTGGGTGGGGACAAAGCCAAACCATATCAATGCCTGTGGGAAAAAGTGCCCATGAAATGCCAAAAACATGCCATGCAGAGCTCCAAGAATCTCACTTACTGAACACACTTGTGTAGCCACATCTTGGACTAAAAGATGCTTATGTTACCTTTCAATATTCTCCTCCACATGTGTCACCACTGCCCTGACTTCTCTCAGCATGGATTCCTGTCTTTGATAAAAGACCAAATCCCTGGTTTTGTATTTTATGGAAGTGAAATGCAGTCATATTGATTAGTTGGGTCTAGCTTCTACTGTCCAGGGCTTCACTCACTTTGTTGCATTTAGGCATGGACTCTTCATTGTCCTTGTGAGGTGGTAGCCATTGTGGGGCTATCCTGCAATTTACTTTCTCTTCTATTGTTAATAGGTATTAGGGTAGTTTCCATTTGCAGCTGTTACAAATATGCTGTGGTTAAAATTCATGTACATGTCTTTTAATGGCATGTGTTACTGTTATAATCAGGAAAGAAAAAAAGAAAACTATTTCTATTTGGAAAGATGGGGATGGCCAAGTGGGATGTTTTCATAAAAGGACTCTGGAGTAGGAGACAGAACACAAGTCTTCATTCTGGCTTCTCCATTCTCGATTCTACAACTTTGGGCCAATCAGTTAACCTCAGTGAGTTTCAGTTTTCTTATCTATAAAATAGAACAGTAATGCCTGTCATTGGTAGGCATTACTACCTCACAGGGTAACTGTAACAATCAAATGAGATGATGGACATGAGGAAAAAAAATTTTTTTTTTTTTTTTTTTTTTTTTTTTTTTTTGAGACGGAGTCTCGCTCTGCCGCCCAGGCTGGAGTGCAGTGGCCGGATCTCAGCTCACTGCAAGCTCCGCCTCCCGGGTTCACACCATTCTCCTGCCTCAGCCTCCCGAGTAGTTGGGACTACAGGCGCCCGCCACCGCGCCCGGCTAGTTTTTTTTTTTTGTATTTTTTAGTAGAGACGGGGTTTCACCGTGTTAGCCAGGCTGGTCTCGATCTCCTGACCTCGTGATCTGCCCGTCTCGGCCTCCCAAAGTGCTGGGATTACAGGCTTGAGCCACCGCGCCCGGCCGGAAAAAAAATTTTTTAAGGTATCATGCAAAAAATAATGGCCAGGTGTGGTGACTCATGCCTGTAATCCTAATACTTTGGGAGGCTGAAGCAGGAGGATTTCTTGAGCCCAGGAGTTCAAGACTAGCCTGGGCAACATAGTGAGACCCTGTCTCTATAAAACTAAAATGAAATAAAAATTAGTCAGGCATGATGGCATGCACCTGTAGTCTCAGCTACTTTGGAGGCTGAGGCAGGAGGATCACTTGAGTCCAAAAGTTCAAGGTTACCATGAGCCATGATCATGCAACTGCACTTTAGCCTGGGCAACAGAGCAAGACTCTGTTTAATAATAATAATAATAATAATGTATGGTATTTATTTCTCTTATTAAAGAAAAATTTAACAGCAACAATGTGATGCTCTTGATTTATCTGTTTTAAATTTTGAACTTGTGACTTTCATTAGACATGAGAGCTCCTGAATCCCTGATCCACTGTGGGCCACGAAAGAGAAATGTCTCAAAATGTCCAATCTCCAAAGGTCTATGTTTAGCATGAGCAAGTGGTAACATGTGGCCTGTGCCATGTTTTTCCCCTTCCAGGTGGCCCTTGTCTCTCATTAACTGGGGACTCCTGGTCTAGATGAGCAACGGAAAAACCGACCGAATGAGCTGTAAGGGACCTTAGGGGTAGACTCCAGCCCCTCAAGGGAAGCCATGTACCCACAGAGGATGCACAGAAGGCCAGGTCTGGACCTGTCTTCAGACAGCAGCCAGTGCCCCATCCTTTACCTTACACTGCCCAACCTCATATAGCAAGGATCTGATGAGAGTGTGGGTAGGAGACAGGACTCCAAGTCTGACGACCATCAGAGCCAATCTAAGACTCTTCACTCTCCACCAGCATGGATCATCTGTTAGTTTATGGAGTCTGCGGGAGTCCACACACTGGTGAAGATAGGCAGGGCGCCCTCCCACCCAAGTTCTTCCTCCTCATCCGCCCAAAACAAACCTAGTGTCCTGAGGCTCATGCCCTGAAATGTGTTGTTTCCTCAGGCCTTGCCAAGATGGTTTCTACAAGGGGAGACCTTGAGCAACCAGCCCACAGATTCTTTGTGATTACCCACCACACCGGCAGCCCTGCGGTCAGTGCTCTGGGGATACAAAGCTACAGGCTCCCTGCCTTTGGGGCACTCCCACCTGGGTGAGGGGAGAAGTATAGCCTGAATGACAGAGAGTGATATGAGTGAGGAAGGGTCTACAGTGCCAGGGGGCTCTGAGGATGAGCAACATGTGAGAGGGGTTCTGAGGCAAGAGCTCCTGAGAGCTTCCTGGGGAGACAGGGAAATGAGTGAGAGCCTTGAAAACTACATGAAACTGGTGATTCTCAGCCCTGGCTGGACATCACACGTGCCAGGGGAGCTTTCACAAAATGCCAGTGCCTGGAACCCCCCTACTCCATCACAATCACTGACTGTGGGGTCTGGACATCAGTATTCTTCCAAAGCTTCCCAAGTGGTTCTAATGTGCGGCCACACCTGGAACTGAAACTTACTGCACTAGGAAACAGAGACTCAGTGTAGGCTTTCAGCAGCAGAGGGACATGATCAAAGGGCACTCAAGAAACATTTATTGAAGGGAGAGGGCCAAGGCTGAAAAACTACCTATTGGATACTATGCTGACTGGGCAATGAGATCCTGAGAAGTCCAAACCTCAGCATCACACAATATACCTATGTAACAAACCTGCACATGTGCTTCCTGAATCTAAAATAAAATGTTTAGAAGAACATTTAGTGAGCACCTACTCTGGCTATCCAAAGATGAAGAAGATATGGCCTGGACACAACAATATATGTAAGTGCCTGCCCTTGTCCAGCCAACAGATTAGGAGAAAAAACTGGATCCATAAATATGTGTGATGTAAGGGAAGTTATTTCACATAAGTATGAACCAAGTGCTCTAAGGACATTGAAAGTTGCTAGAGAAAGCATTCTTAGAGATATTAGAACTCTTTCCTCAGAGATGTTTAGGAGTTTCCCAAGCAAAGAAAACGGAGGAGAACATTATAAATGGAAGACAGAGTACTACACAGGTGCTGAGTCCTATGGGGACCAGGTGTGCTCAGGGAATATTGGGAGAGGGGGACAGGAGGCTGGAAAGAATGGGGAAGATAAATGCCAAGGGCCTGAATTCTATCTGAGCTCTCAGTATTTGAACAATGAGACAGAGAGGGCAGATCAGAAAAGAGAGAGGAAGGTAGACCAGTGAGAAGCCACGGTAGTGATTCAGATGTAAGGTGATGAAGGGCTGGACCAAGGAATTGACAATGGGAATGAGGAAGGGAGAAACCCAAGAGAGATTTCCTAAAAAGGCAATGGAATTTGGTAACAGAACAGAGATAAAGAAAGAGGGAGAGGTGAAGACGGCTCCACAGTGACTAATTTGAGACAACGGGATAGATAACACAGCAATAGCAAAGACTGAGGACGCTGGGTAGATGACTTAAATTTTGTTTAACTCCAAGACATCCACACGGAGATGTATCCAAAAGGCTAGCAGAAGGACCGAAGTGGGATTGTAGAAGGTGAAGGAGGAAAATATAAGGAGAGAAAGTGGAATATCCAGATACAAACTATATACACCAGGCACTTGGCAGGAGAAGGAAAGAACGGGTGGCACCTGGCAGATCAAGTACCAGCATATTTGCCAGGACTGGCCTGTGTGTGGGTTGAGACCAGAGAAAGGAGGGGGAAACAGGAGTCACTGAGGACATGGTCCGTAAGGCACAGGAGCATGGCATCCAACAGAGGGGGAAGAGTTTGCCTTTAGAGAGGACAGGCATGTCTTTTTATTTTTTTCTTTTTCTTTTTTCTTTTTTATTTTTTTGAGACAGAGTCTCACTCTGTTGCCCAGGCTGGAGTGCAGTGGCATGATCTGGCTCACTGCAACCTCTGCCTTCTGGGCTCCAGCAATTCTCGTGCCTCAGCCTCCCGAGTAGCTGGGATTACAAACACACCATCACATCTGGCTAATTTTTGGAGATGGGGTTTTGACATGTTGGCCAGGCTGGTCTCGAACTGCTGACCTCAAGTGATGCATCCGCCTCGCCTCGGCCTCCCAAAGTGCTGGGATTAGGCATGAGCCACCACGCCTGACTAGGGCAGGCATTTCTTAATAGAGGTAGAGATGTCTGAGAAAACATTCCCCAGGGCCCAGGTCCTATCTAAAGAGAATAGATCAAAATTATCTAAAATGGGGCTCAGGAAACATTTTCTGTAAAAGGAAAGACAGTAAAATTTTAGGCTTTGTAGGCCCTATGGTGTCTGTCACAACAGCTGCAGAACTCTGCTGCTGCAGCGTAAAAGTGGCCACTGACAACGCGTGAGTGGGTGTGCTGTGTTCTAATAAAGCTTTCGTTTCAAAAACAGGCAGTGATTACTATTGTTAATTTTACATTATGTGAATTTCACCTCAATTAAAACAAAAGCAGGCCATGGGTTTGATTTGACCCATGAGGCTGTAGTTTGCAAACACCTGTTCTATCTAGACAGTGGGGCAAGAAGGGTGAAGGGCAGGAGGGGGAGGAGCACTTGGGGACTTAGAGAAGACAAGGGCTGGGCTGGCTTCCATGGGTCCCAGGAACAGTGACCAGTGAGTGATCTGAGTTCAAATCTGGCTCTGTCACTTCCTAGCTATGGGACTTTCAGTAAATTACTTATTTACTTATCCCGAGCCTCAGTTTCCTCTTCTATAAAATGAGGGAAAAGAGTACCTAACTCATTGCATTGTTCTGAGAATCAAATGAGATAATGAATGTAGGTGGCTAGCATAAGGGTCAATAAAGATTTTCTTATTTAATTTTAGGATTGACTATGAATTGCAAGACCCTAGCTGTTCCTAGGGCTCCAAGCCCTGCCTGGGCTCCCTGATCATGGATCAGCTCTTTTGTGGACTGGCGTCCAGGCAGGGCTTGGAGCCCTAGCAGCCAGAGAGGTGAGACTGGAAAGAAGGGAGGAGTTGGGGCTGGGGTGGGAGGTAAAGGAAGAGGCCCTACTAGTCAGTGGCAGAGAGAACAAAATGTATATCTCCAGATCTACAGAGAAATAGACCCCACAGGTGCAAACACAAACTTCACGCACACATACACAGCAAGATGATGCAGCCCATCTCCACCATGCTTAGTAAAACAAGGTTCTGAAGTGCTTTGTCTCCAGCTCATCAACTTGACCCACAGGGACGGGCCTCGCTGCCATGTGGTGTATTGGACCCCAGTGTGGACCAGTGTGTCTCACTGGCACCAGCACATGGAGCTCTGGTCTGGGACTCCTGCTGCTCACTGCAGAGCCTGGAGCTGATGGAGACAGCTAGTCACGGACTCAGGGCAGCCCAAAGCCCTTCCACCTGTGCTTCTCAAGCTTTAACGAATCACCTGGGGAGGGGCTGCTTAAATGGAAGGGCCCCAAATCTGCATATTAGAAGCATCCCAGATGATTTTTTATTACATCAGTGAGCTGAGGACTACACTTTCAGACACAAGGCTTTACTTCCTCATCTTTCAAGGCAGTCGTATGATGGTACAAGGAGGTCCCCAACTTCCTTCCTGGACTGCGGCTATACGGCAGGGTCCACCCTTATCTCTTATGCTTCCTCATTGCTCATGAGAAAAAGATAATCTGAGGTTGTATTTCTTGGGGTAACATGAGTAATTCTGAAATAAATGTGAGGATGTTCCAAGACACTGGGTTTATCCAGAAAAGCAAAACACCAGTCCAGAGAAGAGCTGATCCAGTGTTCTTCAGCCAGTAAGAAAATGTTATGGGTAATCTCTCTTCTCAGAACACTTCAGTTGAACCATCAAGTGCAGCCTATTCCAAGACCAGTTTGCTCTCATGCTGGCCATCCAAGAGGTCTGTGCCCGATTCTCGCTTCTTCATCCTAGAACACTCTGTTGCTAGCACCTACAAACTGAGCTTCAGGCTGCTAGGGAAGCGGTTGCTGTCATCTAGTATCACAGTTTGTCTGAATCAAGCAAAATAGCTTTGCACATGTAGACATTTAATACATACTTAGTGAGTGACGGAACAAATCCATGATGGGTTATACAGGCTGACAGCATGTCAAGAATACTTAAAACCATAAATTGAGATGATTGCTTACAGAAGATACACCTCTACTCCTGCAGATTCAGTTGATTGGGCAAAAAGACCAACACAGATCATGAATAAATGACAGTGTAGGAACCTAAACTACAAAGTCATCCACTACACACACACACACACACACACACACACTCAATTTATCAAAATGTATATACAGTCATGTGGCATTTAATGACAAGGATACGTTCTGAGAAATGTATCCTTAGGCAATTGTGGTGTTGTTTGAGCATCATAGAGTGTACTCACACAAACCCAGAAGGTACTGCCTACTATGCACCTAGGCTGTATGTCATAGGCTACTATTCCTATGCCACAAACCTATACACCATGTTACTGTACTGAATACCGTAGACTACTGTAACCAATGGTAGTCGTTTATCTAAACATGGAAAAGGTGCAGCAAAATACAGTATAAAAGATCTGAAAAGGTACATCTGTACAGGGCACTTATGGTAAATGGATCTTGCAGGACTGGAAGTTGCTCTGGGCGAGTCAGTGAGTGAGAGGTGGGTGAATGTGAAGGCCTGGGACACTCTTGTGCATGACTGTAGACTTCATGTAGTCACTGTGTTTAGGCTACACTAAATTTATAAAAATATTTTTCTTTCTTCAATAATAAATTAACCTTAATGTAACATTTTTACTTTATAAACTTAATTTTTTTAACTTAACTTTTTGTCTCTTTTGTATTGACATTTAGCTGAAACACAAACACATTGTATTATACAGAAAGATGTTCTTTCTTTATATCCTTTACATCCTTATTCTATATTTTCTGCTTTTTTCTACTTTTCTATTATTTTTCTAATTTTCTAATTTTTTTCCACTTTTAAAATTTTTTTACTTGTTTTTACTTTTTAAACTATTTTGTTAAAAACAAAGATACACACATTAGCCTAGATCTACACAGGGTCAGGATCATCAGTATCACCGTCTTCCGCCTCCACATCTTGCCCCACTGGAGGGTCTTCAGGGCCAATAACACACTTGGAGCTGCCATCTCCTGTGATAACAATGCCTTCTTCTAGAATACCTCCTGAATGACCTGCCTGAGGCTGTTTTACAATTAACTCTTTTTTTTTTTTTAAATCTGGAAATACCAGATTCGGTTTACTTTAAATTTTAAAAAGAGATTTTAGCAGATTTAATTTTTCTTTTTTCTACACCACTTAACTCTTTTTTAATAATTAGCAGGTGTACACCCTAAAATAACAATAAAAAGGTTGAGTGTGGTGGCTCACACCTGTAATCCCAGCACTTTGGGAGGCCAAGGAGGGCAGATTACTTGAGGTCAGGAGTTCAAGACCAGCCTGGCCAACATGGTGAAACCCTGTCTTTATTAAAAACACAAAACAAAATTAGCTGGGTGTAGTGGTGCATGCCTGTAATCCCAGCTACTTGGGAAGCTGAGGTAGGAGGATCGCTTGAACCTGGGAGGCAGAGGTTATAGTAAGCCGAGATCGTGCCACTGCACTCCACCCTGGGTGATGGAGCAAGACTCTGTCTCAAACAAAATGAAAAATAAAAAATAAACTAATAAAAAATATATATATACTAAATATATATGTATACTAAATATATAAACCAGTAACATGGTTGCTTATTATCAAGTATTATGTATTGTATATAATTGTATTAATATGTGCTATACTTTTATACAACTGGCAGTTAAGTAGGTTTGTTTACACCAGCATCACCACAAACACATGAGTAATATGTTATGACATTATAATGGCTATAACATCACTAGGTGATAGGAATTTTCTTATACAATCTTATGGGACCACTGTCATATATGTGTTCTGTCATTGACCCAAATGTCATCATGTGGCATAAGACTGCATCTAAATGAATGTTGTTCCTTCCAAATCAGCCCCTTGGGAAGCCTCACAGAATTATTCCAGTGACACAGTCAGTCCTCAAAATGTGCTGCGTGGGTATCTCATCTTTGGAATTTGCCTCAAGAGTTGGTTTACTGGCCGGGCGCGGTGGCTCAAGCCTGTAATCCCAGCACTTTGGGAGGCCGAGACGGGCGGATCACGAGGTCAGGAGATCGAGACCATCCTGGCTAACACGGTGAAACCCCGTCTCTACTAAAAATACAAGAAAATTAGCCGGGCACCGTGGCGGGCGCCTGTAGTCCCAGCTACTCAGGAGGCTGAGGCAGGAGAATGGCGTGAACCCAGGGGGGCGGAGCTTGCAGTGAGCCGAGATCGTGCCACTGCACTCCAGCCTGGGGCACAGAGCAAGACTCTGTCTCAAAAAAAAAAAAAAAAAAGAGTTGGTTTACTTTATGGTCACTCCTCATTTTTGACCCAAAGAAGGTGATTTAGCTTGATCAGTCCCCTTATTCCCAGGCTTGGTTCCAAATGATTTCTGGTCCTTCTAGGAATCAAAAGAACTCTCAAAGGATAAAAATTTATCATTCATTAGAATATTCAAAGACTCTGAAGAGAGTACCAAAAATGGAATCCCAAGCATGATTTGAAGAATGGCAGAATTGTTGGCTGGAGTGTATGATTCACCACAGGAGACAGAGCTCTGAAGGCACAAACTTAGTCAAGTCAGGAGACTCACTCATTTGCCCTTAATAAGGAACCTCATCCAGTTTTCTCATCCAGCAGCATGGTGGCAGGAACTGGCTAGATGCCCACCAAACACAGTCCTCTTCTTCCTGAGCACACAGCCGCTCTGTAACTCCCAGACTGACTTTCAGTTTGACAGATTATGTGTCTACTTCTGGCCAACTGAATGCAGGAAGTGACAGGAGCCCTTTCAGCCTTGGCCCCTAAAACCTTTCTGGGTTCCTCCATGTGTCCCTCTTCTTTCACCTGCCAGCTGGGTGCTGAGAATTCAGGGAAAGACTCTGAGGTCACAGAAGATGTTCAAGCCATGCAACTGAAGGAGGTCAGGTCCCTGAATGACAGTGTAAAGAAAAACTTCTCATTCCCTTCTGACTTGCACTGGACTGTAACATGAACTAGGAATAAATTTATAGTGTTCAGTCACAGCAATGTGGGGGCTGTTTGTTACAGCAGCAAGTCTGGCCTGACTGACACAGACACACAGAGTTACACTGAGTTGCCTATGTGAGAAGCAGCTTAAGTAGAATAGAAATTGACACTGCCATTTGGAGCATTTATCCTTATGACTTTCAGTTTGGGGTTCATATTTGAAGCCAGTGTTGTTTTCTCCATCGTCAGCCTCTTAATACATATGGTATATGTCACATCACACAGATCAGCACTTGTCAAGCCCTCCTGCTGGCTGCTGGGGCATGACTGCTAATTCTTTGAAATGCCACCTGCCCTCAGAGCTCCCCAAAGTGAATCTGATGTATACCACATGGCCCATATTTTAAGCCAGGCTTCACATTTGGTGAGTTCAACCTTCTCTAACAGAAACAGGAAAGTGCACACATATACACATGCACTGGTGTATGTTATTTAAAACAAGATAAAACAGAAAAAAACAAACCCAGGCTTTCCAATGTTTTAGAGACTGTCATTTAGAGAATCACTCTGCATCTTTTAGAAGGTGGCTGTGTCCCCCTTCACGCCAATGAATGGTGGTGAGCCTGCGTCCTCCACTTACCTTTGGCTGGTTGGAGGTTGGGAACGGGGAGCTGGTGCCAGCCGTGATGCTGCAGAATGGGCTGCATTCCCGGAAGCACAGCCAGCTGGAGACCCCTGACGCTGGTGGGCCTTTCTCACCATCTGCTTTGCCTTCTACTTGAATGTGGCCTTCTTCCCAAGAAGAGTGCCTTATCAAGAGTCAGGGGCTTAAGCCTCTCCTTCCTGCCTCAAGCTGACAAACTGGCATCTGTTTCTGCTGTGAGCCTCCCCAAAGGAGCCCAGGTACATCTCCAAGATGCAGGACTGCTCAGCAGTATTTGGTGAGCACAGATTTCTGCAATCCCCCTGCCGATTGAGAAGTGCAAGCAATGTAGAAAAATCTCCAGCCCACACACTTCCACAGCGGATCCTCTCCTCTCAGACGTCTATGAGGACCTCAAAGAGATAAGACAGAGCAAGGCGTGAGTTGTTTACTCTCGGGTAAGCCACGGTTCAAAAGAACTGGAGAGCAAGGTAGGTTTTAAGTAACATTTCCAGCCAGGTGCAATGACTCACGCCTGTAATCCCAACACTTTGGGAGGATGAGGTAGGTGGATCGCCCGAGCCCAGGAGTTCGAGACCAGCCTGGGCAACAGAGTAAGACCCTGTCTCTACAAGAATAAAAAATTTTTTTAAGTTACCTGAGTATGGTAGTGAGTGTCTGTGGTCCCAGCTACTCAGAAGGCTGAGGCGGGAGGATCGCTTGAGCTTGGAAGATTGAGGCTGCAGGGAACTATGACTGTGCCACTGCACTCCAGTCTAGGTGACAGGGTAGGCTCCTGTCTCTAAATAAAATAAAATAAAATAAAAAATTTCCAAGGCTCTGGGAAGGGAGGGAGAAGGCTGGGCAGAGGAGAGATACAGGGTAGTGGCCAAATAAATTTGATAGGCCAAGGGGGTGGCTGCGTGGGGCGGTGGGCAGAGCTGAAATGGCAGTTGAGCGGCAGCTCTGCAGCTTCTCCTCTCTGATTTGGGCTTGCAGGTTTCCTGGTGCTGGCTAGTGAGGATGTGCCGCTGTGTCTGTGTCTCACGCGATACCGCATGACCTGCTGAAGCAGAACCCCACCGTGCTCCGAAATTCCAGGTGAGCAGGTGCCAAGACACACTGCAGTTTTCATGGCTTTTTGTTTTTTTCTTATAGTGTTGCCTACAGTAAGTGGCATGGAATGAGCAGGGGTGGTAGGAGAATATTCTTGAGATGCTCCTCCACATCCCCCACCAACACCCCATCTTTATCTCCTCCAAAACAATGTGTCTCACTGTTTTAGTACTCACAACTCCACGTGGAGGAAGGTAGGATTGTAATTCCCACGTTACAGAGAAGGGAACCAAAGCTCGGAGATTAAGAAGCCCTCCCAAGGCCACAGAGCTAGTAAGTGCCACAGCCAAGATGGAAACCAGAGATTTTCTTTCCCAATTCCCATGAATTTGCAGCTACACCAACCTCCTTCTCAGGTGACCTCACTTAAAAGTAAAAGGCAGGAACAAGAGGCCTGGGCTGCAGGTAGGCCGGCCCTCTCCTGCCTGGAGCCTTCTGCCCCGTGTGTCTGTCCATCTCATTCTCTTGGTTCAGAAGCCTTGCCATGTCCTCTCACCAACCTGGTTCGAAACTCGCTTCCTCCAAGAAGTCTCCTGGGTTTCTCCCTCACTGGTTGTCTCCCCGGCACTTGTGGATTCATCTTATAGCATGTTGCTTGGCTGCGTGCTGTATGCTTTGTGGTTACGCTCCAGCCATTTCCGGCATGCCCCCAAGTCACATATGGCAGGCAGAAGGATGCCCCTCCAAAAATGGTCTGGTCCTAATCCCCAAAGCCTGTGAAGATGTCACTTACAGGACAAAAAGGACTGAGCAGGTTTGATTATATTAAAGATCTTGAGACGGGGAGACTGTGCTGGATTAGCCAGGTGGGCCCAATCTAATCACAAGGGTCCTTCAAGGCAGAAGAGGGAGGCAGGAGAGCCGGAGAAGGAGGTGAGATGGCAGAAGCAGAGGCCGGAGGAGATGTGCTTGCTGCCTGCTGGAGCTGGAGATGCAAGGGCCCCGATCAAGGAAAGCAGACACCCTAGAAGCTGGAGAAAGAAAGGAGCCGACCACCCCGCAGAGCCTGCAGCAGGAGCCCAGCTCTGCCGACGCCTCGATTCTAGCCGGTGAGACCCATTTCAGCCTTCTGACCTCTAGAACTGTAAGATAACAAATCTGTGTTGCTTTAAGCCACTACACGTGTACACGTTTGTTGTAGCAGTCACAGGAAAGTAACACTGCAGGGCTGGGTGTACTGCCTACTTGGTTCCTGTCTCTACTCTCCCTCAAGACCACTTCCTATGCCACTGGAGCTCAGCATACACTGGGGGCTCCGAGAACCGCAAGTGACTGGCCCCTGCCCCTCCAGGGGTCTGGGCTGGCTCCTCAGCCTCTCCTCCCACTGGCCTAGTCTCAGGGTGGAAAGCCCCCGCTGGCCCTCCCCCCATTCTCCAGTGTAGCAAGGAGAGCAGAAACAGGAACCAACCAATGTGTCAGGGAAAGAAGGGATCAGAAGCTGGATTTTTCCTGAACCTGGATCATGCAAATTCATTTTAAAAATAAAACCCTGTAACATTTACAGGATTGATTTTTGCTCTCACTCTCCAGCCTCCCTCCTCATTCTCTAGGCTCACAGGGTGGCCTGCAAGCCCCTTCAGGATCCGACTTTGCCTACCTCTCCTGCCTCAGGCTGCCGCAGCCCATAGGCTCCTGAAAGCCTAAATTATGGCCAGTCCCCACACACTGTGTCTCATCTCCTTGCCTTTGATCACACTGTCCCCTCTGTGTAGATGCCCAGCCGTCCTCTCTGCAGCTAACTGCTTGGGTGTGGGTCATTTACCTCCTCCTCCAGGGAACCCTCCCTGACCATTGTCAGAGTGGGCTAGGGGCTCCTTTGCCCACCCATGGACCCTGGCTCTGCCGCTCTCTCCACTGTCACCACACTGGACTCCTTTCTTCAGTCCTCACTTCCCTCCTCTACTTATGGAGAGGATGGAACTCCCACCCAACTCCCTTCCTCCATGACAAAGAAGAGGGAACACTTTGTCCCCTGCTCCACCTCTGCCATCCTGTATTTCCTCCTCCCCACGGTGGGGGGCGATCTGATTGGTCACTGCCTGGACCACCCTGCATTGGTAGGCAGGGCCCTGAGCTGAAAGGTAATGTGTGGCCACCACATGGTCTCCGTCCATCTGTCACTGGGTGATGAGACCAGCTGCCCTCATCACCCAGATGGGCATTCTTTCTCTTGGTGCCAGCTTCTCATCCATCCTCATGGGGTCTCTGGATTCTTAGACTTAAGAGGAATAAAGGTAGACTCTAGAGGACCTGTGTCAACCCTCTGATCTCGACTGCATTCTCCACTACAGCTCTTAACAAAAACTGTGCACCCTCTTCCTGGTATTAATACATTAACAGACACATTGTTTCCCATCCCCTCAGTTGAAAACCTAGAGAGAAGGAAGGATGATGGAATCCTGGACCTGAAACTCCCACACTAATTTATCATTGTGCAGGATACCCCCTATTGTATAGGTGAGAGGACTTGTTAGCATGACTCCCGGAAACAGCTGAGAAAATCACCGCCGTTCTGGTTCATCACCCGAGTTTAAGAATGCTCTGGCATTGGGCTGTACTCATCCTTAAGGTCTAAGGGTGGTGGCTGGGGAGTCTGCTTTTACCTGCATGGCCTATGATCATATTTTTACATGATAGAGCTCTGAGACTGGTGAGGTGTATCTGACTCAGATGAGATGGTTTCAGGCACCCATCTACAAAGTTATGAGTACAGTTGCTCCAGCCTTGGATGGATGGGTGGATGGAATGATGGATGGATGGATGGGTAGGTCAATGGGTAGGTGGGTGGGTGGGTAGATGGATCATTGGATGAGTCAATCTATAGACTGTTTGCTCTGAAGGGAGACATTCATGGGCCCAGAAGGTCTGTTACAGCACTCACTCATTCAGACGTTCTCACCTACAACTGTGGACTTCTTGGTAAAATTCAGGCCAGGAATCTGCCCCTCTCCCTATCTTAGAAAATGTTGCTGGTCTCACTGTCACATATACTGGCTGTACTGACATTTTGGGGGCATCCTTTACATAAGAATGATCCAATGACACGCATGTTTTGTCTTTCTGACAACCTGTACTTACTACTGACCTCTGTCAATATACAGGTTATTTATAATCCCTCTTAATGTGCCAGCTCAGATCCTCTCTGCTCCACCCATCTCTGGGGTAAGGCCTTGTTCCATCTCAGCCGCCACTGGAACCAGTTCTGGTGGGCTGCAGCAAGTATCTTCTTGCTGCAGCCTGCTAAGCACTCACGTTGTACAGGTCACAATGGCAGGGTGGCTGGTGCCCACCCAGAGCTAACTTTTGCTTATGGGAAGCAGAAGCCAGTAGATGAATTCTGATCCCTTCCTACCCCTAGGGTTCCTGTGGTTTCTCAGCAGAGTCCTTTGAGGTGAAGCATCATTTGCATGTGATACTAAGTGGTTGCTAGCCCTCCTCCCCTGCTTTACCCCTCTTTCCTCTCATCCTGCTTCCCTGGCTGCACTCTCCAATCAAGGGATAGCTCATAAGCCTCCACTTTCTGAGAAACCCAGGCTAAGACCTGGTTACTATTACTATTTTCACAATCTAGCTGGAGTGAAATACAAGATTTTTGGACCTGATTAGAAAGTCAGCCTGTGTAGCACCTGCCTCCTACACTAGACTGGGCCGTTTATTTTGGTGGTCCCCAATGTGGAAAATAATGTTTGAATTCTTTATCATGCTCCATTCTTCTCTTATTCTTTTCCATAAAATCAATCACATTAGGAGGACGCTCTTCCTGGATACTTGGATATTCTACGGCATTTGGTTTTTAAGCTTGGTACCATCTTTTTCAGACTACTGGTTTTCAAACTCAGTATTCTCCTTTTCAGAGTGCTTACTTTCTTAAGTGTATAATTCAATGAGTTTAATAAGTGGATATAATCATAAAACCACCACCAAAATCAAGTTATAGAATAATTTCTCCAGCCAGGTGCAATGGCTCATGCTTGTAATCTCAGCACTTTGGGAGGCTGAGGTGGGAGGATCACTTGAGGTCATGAGTTCGAGACCAGCCTGGCCAACATGGTGAAACCCTGTCTCCACTAAAAATACAAAAATCAGCTGGGCGTGGTGGTACACACCTGTAATGCCAGCTACTCGGGAGGCTCAGGCAGGAGAATCACTTGAACCCGTAAGGCAGAGGTCGCAGTGAGCCGAGATCATGCCACTACACTCCAGCCTGGGTGACAAAGTAAGACTCCATCTCAAAAAAAAAAAAAAGAAGAAGAAGAAGAAGAAGAATTTCCTCACCACAAAAAGTTATGTCATGCCCTTGGCAATCGATCCCCTCCCAGACCCAGACCCAGCTTTCTGTCAATTGTGCTACTGCCTTTCCTGGAGGTCAAATAAAACTTCAAGTATTTTATCTTTTGTGCCTGGCTTCCTTTACTTACCCAGTGCTTTAAAATTCAGCTACATGGTTTCCTGTGTCAGTATTTTAATACTCACTAGGATTCCATTGCATGGATGCAACAGGATGTTGATTCATTCTTGTCAATACAGAGTTGGGTCATTTCTACTTTCTGGTTATTTTACATAAAGCTACAATAACATTGCTTGTTACCTCTGGACTGGACGAGCTGGACTTCCAGGCAGTCCTGGATAGAGATGAGCCTGGGGGCAGGAAAGGCCAGGACCTGAAGACAACTGGCAGCCACAAGACTAGAGCTCCAGCTTCTTTTTGAAAAGATTTCTCTTGGCTGCCACACAAGAATGATACCTTGGCCAGGGTGGCATCAACATGAAAGGGGATATACTTGGCACTAAAGCAATTCCAGTTGCTCTTCCAGCCCTCAGTCTCCAGGTCCACTCAATGACAAGGAGCAGAAATAGATATATTAAGATTAGTGATGGCCAAGTGGGATGGCTCATACCTGTAATCCTAGCACTTAGTGAGGCTGAGGCAGGAGGATTACTTGAGCCTAGAAATTTGAGACCAGCATGGCAACATGGCAAAATCCCATCTTTACAAAAATTACAAAGATTAGCTGGGTATGCTGGTGCACTCCCAGCTACTTGGGAGGCTGAGGCGGGAGGATGGCTGGAGCCCAAGAGGTTGACGCTGCAGTGAGCTGTACTCTAGCCTGGGAGACAGAGTAAGACCATGTCTCAAAGGCCAAAAAAAAAAAAAAAAAAGATTAGTCATAACAGCACAAAAGGAAAGGAGCAGACACGATAAGCATCTGTCCACTGAAAAGTCAGGGCCAGTTGCTGTGATTACCTCGAGCCCTCAGGACACAGATTTGAGGACTGACCCAGAGGTCTTGAAATGGAGAGAATCAAGCTTAGTCTAGATGGACACCATCAGAGATGTCAGCTTTAAGCATTTATCACAGTTACCAGTTTACATTTTTGTAATTTTTTTTATAAATGCTTGTTTCCTAGTAGAATATCATTCCACTTGTATCCTACAGTCAGTGACATCTGATTACTGGTTTCTAGACTTTCGAGACCAGTCTCCTGGGCAGGTGCTAGAGACAGCCTCTTTGCAACACTGCTGAGGAGTGTGGGACATCCTCTAAACAAGAGACCTTATTCCTGCTGCTCCAGGAACTACTAGAGGCTGTCACAACAACTATGGTCCCTCAGGCTGAGCTCTAGGCCCAATATGTAGTCATGATATCTAGGCCACAAGATTTGGCCCACAGAGCTCTGTACCCTTTCCAGGAAGCTCTTGGGCAACAATGCAAATGAGACCACACCTGAATTTTGACCTATTCCCTACCATTCTGCTGTCCTCTCTGAAGCAAAGTCAGGACTCCCCACAAAAGCCTTCCCTTCCCTATTACACTATTGCTAGTAAATGACTGTGACAAAGCACCAACTGAAGCACACACCTTGGGAGCACAGGTGGCTCCTGCACTTGGTGCTTAAGGCCAGCAGTGCCTGATTCTATTCTCAATCCATCCCATGCAATGAGCAGAAACTCCAGTATTGAAGTGGCTTAAACTCTTTGTCACACAATCCAGGGCAGTGTAAGGCAGGCAACTCCTGAGCTAGAAGAGTTGGAAACTCGATGAGTCTCATATAGGCATCATGTGTGGAGCCAACAATATCCACAAGAAAGGGCAACCATCTCTGAAAGCCCTGAGACCCCATCTCAGGTGCTCTTGGCCAAGGTTGTATCATGTCCTTACCTAACCTGTCAATGGGGAGGCAATAAGGGCCCCCAAAGGGCTTAACAGTGGTTACTTTTTTTAGCTTGTTATATAGAATTCAAAAAAGCAGATTCAGTAAAGGTTCTGTGATAGGCTGAAAAAGGACCCCCCAAAAGACCCACATCCTATTCCCTGGAACCTGTGAATGTTTCCTCATTTGGCAAAGCCTTTGCAGATGCGATTAAAGTACGGCTCTTGACATGTGGAGATGATCCTGGATCATCTGGGTGGTCCCTGAATGCAATCACATGTATCCTTACAGAAAGGAGACAGAGGTAGACTTCATACAAACAGAAGAGAGGGTGATGTAAAGACGGAACAGCAAGATTTGAAAATGTTGGCCTTAAAGATTTGGGTGATATGATCACAAGCCACCAGAAGCTGGAAGAGGCAGGGAATAAATCCCTCGTGGAGCCTCTGAAGGGAGCTTGGTCCTGCTGGCACCTTGATTTCATCTAAGTGTTACTGATTTCAGACGTCTGGCCTCCAGAACTGTGAAAGAATAAATTTCTGTTGTTTTTAAGCCATCCAATTTGTGTAATTTGGTATAGTAGCCATAGGAAACTAGAACAGCTTCTTTTTAAAAAGGGCCTGGGTAATATACCAAAAAAATTAGCCAGGCGTGGGGGTGTGTACCTGTAGTCTCAGCTACTTAGGAAGCTGAAGTGGGAGGGTCGTTTGAGCCTAGGAGGTGGAGGCTGCAGTGAGCTATGATCATGCCACTGCACTCCAGTCTGGATGACAGAGTGAGACTCTGTCTCAGAAATAAATACAAAGGTCCTCCAAGGTCACCCAACTTAGCCCTTCATGGCTACAATCTGTCTTTTTCAGCATTTCTCCTTCCTACATGCCTACTGCCAATTCAGACTCTGCTTTCTAATGATGCTCAGAAATCTGGTATCTAACCAAAGCCGGATTGCGAGAACAGTAACCATAAATCAAACCTCATCTTCCAGGAGAGAACGTTAGGATCTAGCTGACCCTTCATCCTGACCTTCCCAGCCCTCACCCACGCTAAGCCCCTTCCATTCAACAGCTCAGTGTTTCTCAAAATGCGGTCCAAGGATTGCCTGCATTGAATCACCTGAGGCATTTGTTAAAGATGTAAAGTCTAAGACTCCATCCCAGACTTGCCAAATAAAAAGTTTAGGGGTGAGGTGCAGAAATCTGCACTTTTTTTTTTTTTTCTGAGATGGAGTTTCGCTTTTGTTGCCCAGGCTGGGGTACAGTGGCACGACCTCAGCTCACTGCAACCTCTGCCTTCCAGATTCAAGCAATTCTCCTGCCTCAACCTCACAAGTAGCTGGGATTACAGGTGCCCGCCATCACGCCCAGCTAATTTTTTGTATTTTTAGTAGAAACGGGGTTTCACCACGTTGGTCAGGCTGGTCTCAAACTCCTGACCTGAGGTGATCCACCCACCTCAGCCTCCCAAAGTGCTGGGATTATAGGCCTGAACAACCAATGCCCGGCCTGAAATCTGCACTTTTGACAAGACTCCCAGGTGATTGTTAGCACACTGACTCATGAGAACTTCCACCATAGAAGGAGCCAGAAGTGATCCAACAATACTTCCCTCTGTGGCTCGATGGCAAAGCGTCTGGCCCTGGGCCAAGTGCTAAATTTTCCTGGGGAAAGCTACTGCCACAGTCCCTGGTACTGGGTGCTTGTGATGAATGTCAGGCAGAGCTCATAAGGAAACCAAAAGAGTACTGTCCCCTCATGTCTTTCATGCTGCAAAACAGCTGCAAAGGCATTCCAGGGGTTGAGGACCACAGATTCTTTTGAGAACATGAGTCACCATTAGGCAATTCATATTAACTCTTTAATTAGAAAGACCCTCACTAAACAATAGTAGTTTACAAATGCATGTACCTTTTGATCCTGCAATTCCACTTTTGGGAATTTATCCTAGAGATACACTTTATGCTTGTACATTTGTACAAGATTATTCGCTGCAGAGCTGATTGTCATTGCAAAAGATTGGAAAGAATCCAAACGCTCATCATTGTAGAAGTGGTGACATAAATTATAACACATTTATACAATGAAGAAAAATGAAGAAATGGCATATGAATTGATATGAAATGTCTCCAAGATAGATTGTTAAGGGAAGAAAGGTGCAGAACACGTGTATGACATGCTAACTTTTGTGTATAAAGAGAACATGTGAGACCCTACATTCCTATTTTTGCTTGTGTGTCCATAAAGAAATGCTGGATGTATGGATGAGAACAGTGGTTACCTCTAGGCCAGGGTAGACAGGAACTGAGCAGGTGGAGAACAAGGATTGGAGGGAGACTTTTCACTCTATACATAATTATAACTTTTGGGTTTGGAACCATGTGAGTGTATTATTTATTCAAAAAATAAATAATACAATAAAATATAAAACATACATTTATTGTGGCCCTCTGCACAGGCAACCTGGTTGTGGGTCAGTTCTAGTTCTCCACACCTGGGAGTTTTGGTGTCCTCTGCTAGTTTTAGTGGCTGTGTAGAGCTTTTCAGACTGGGTCTTAGGTTGCAGAGGCTAGCACCATTCCTGATGTCACCCTGGGTGAGATGTGGTCCTCAGAATGCAGATTTCCTTTTTTGTCTTTCTTTCTCCTTCTTCCACATGTTCTAAGAAAACGTAGACTTCTGGCCAGGTGTGGTGGCTCACGCCTGTAATCCCAGCACTTTGGGAGGCTGAGGTGGGTGGATCACGAGGTCAGGAGTTCAAGACCAGCCTGGCCAACATGGTGAAACCCTGCTTCTACTAAAAATACAAAAAATAGCTGGGTGTGGTGGTGCATGCCTGTAATCCCAGCTACTCAGGAGGCTGAGGCAGGAGAATCTCTTGAACCCGGGAGGCGGAGGTTGCAGTGAGCCAAGATTGTGCCACTGGACTCCAGCCTGGGTGACAGGGCAAGACTCTGTCTCCAAAAAAAAAAAAGAAAGAAAATGTAGATTTCCATTGTCCAAAGTGACAGTGGAAGGATGGGCCTTGAGTTTCTCAGGGAGGAGAAGCAGCCCCACGAAGGTTCCGGGCTTGGGTCCACTGTGCGTGGGACCGCTCCGAAAGAGGAAGGTCCCAGCGCTGCATCTAGTAGGGAGGCATCAGCTGCTCCCGGCTCATGAGGGAGGAGTGGTGGTAGCGATCCCGAGTGGCAAAGTCTGCGTTCTCCTGGGTGAGCTGAGTCATCTCCATGTCAACCTTAGCCAGGGATGGCGCCAAGATGATCTGCTCCTGAGGGGACCGCAAGCTCCTGCAGTGAGAGAGACACAGAGGATGGTGAGGAGGACAGAACAGAGACTGAACAGTAGAGGTGAGTCTACTGGGCATAGAGAAATTATTTGTAAACACACATACATTTAAATGTTTAAAACATAACTGTTAAAAGGTATATGTACAAGAATATACGAACTCAAAGCACGAGAAATACAAAGTATCAAATAAAATAAAGGGAGAGAGAGAGTGTGTGATATTTACCCTCCCTAAGTAGAAAGTATAAAGCTGTACCTACCTGATAGGAAATAACTGACAAAGAGAGGTTTTGCCTTCCAAATGGTATCATGCTGGGGCTCTGTAGCTTTTCTTTGCTTTTTTTTGTCAAAAATAATGGAATGGAGAGGCTGGAACATTGACAAGAGTGGAAAGAGAAAACTTCTCGTAGATGTATTGAAAATAAAGTTGAATAAGGAATGATTTCAAGAGCTAAGGCTCACACAGCAAGCAGCTAAGAGGGACTGCAAAGACTTTTGACACCAAGGTGGCCTCAAGTGAAGAACAAGTCCCATGTGGATCCCATTGTCACTGGAGTCTCTGCATATAGTTTTGGTTGGGGTAAACTGGGAAAGAAAAATGTTAGGGATGCATAGGGAAAGTGCTAAGAGGAAGAAAGGAGTGAGGAAAGCTCAGCTTGGCTGTCCGGGCAGCTGCTACAGAAGGCAGACCCAGTCACAGCTCTGTCCCTAATCAGCTAGGTGGCCTCCGGAAGCCTCTTTACCTCCTCGTGTCTCTATTTTCTCATCTTCCGGGGTCTCTTCCAGTTCCTATAGTCTGTGTTAGGTCCTTAAGTCATAACTTAGACATGGATTTCCTCTTAAAATTTTTACTCTAAAAGAATCATCTACTTCATGAATAGTAAGCTTTAATTGTTTGAATATGGAATATATTTGAGAGTTGCGAAAAGGTAGAAATCTAATGTTATAGATCTGTGGAACTTAAACAGAAAGTTTCAATGGATTGTGGCCAAAGGTCCTGCTATAGAAGTTCAGATTACATGACTACATTACAGCCAGTTGTTCAGAACATATATAAATTACATAGGTCTCTGAGGGTTCTTGAGAACTGAATTAACTTCTATAAAGTCTGAATCTCCAAAAAGGTTAGGAGGTGACAAAAATGTCATACCAGTCAACATGTAAGTGTTTTTGCTAATGCTTTTGTTTTGATTTTTAGGTGAAACCATTACATTCTTCTGAGTCTGGAGAAATAAAATACTTCACTCTCTAGTCTAGAATGACTGTCAAATCCTCATTTGGACAGTTGCTAGTGCTTCAAGAAAGAAAGCCCTCTCAACGACAGGCTCAACTTCACAGAGTTCACAGGAATTGTAGGCATAATGGAGGAAGTAACCTAGCCAAATTCTTCTGCCAAAACACACTCTACATTCTTCTTCTTCTTCTTTGGTTTTGAAGAGCATTTTGGGGGTTATAGTTGGGGATTGGGAGGGGAACTTAAAACTACAAAGCAGAAACACAGCTACCAATCTCTATTTTTTTTTATTTTGTCTTATTTTGATTATTTGAGACAGTCTCATTCTATTGCCCAGGCTGGAGTGCAGTGGTTGATCTCAACTTACTGCAACCTCTGCCTCCCAGGTTCAAGCAATTCTCATGCTTGAACAGGTGTGCACCACCATGCCCAGCTAACTTTTGCAGTTTTAGTAGAGATGGTGTTTTGCCATGTTGCTGAGGCTGGTCTCAATCTCCTGGCCTAAGTGATCCACCTGCCTCAGACTGCCAAAGTGCTGGGATTACAGGTATGAGCCAGTGCATCTGGCCAATCTCTATTTTAAAATAAATCAGCATTTTTGGGTTTTTTTTGTTCTTGTTTTTTTTTTTGGAGACAGGGTCTCACTCTATTGCTCAGACTGAAGTGCAATGTTGTGATCTCAGCTTACTGCACCGTCTGCCTCCCGGGTTCAAGCGATTCTCCTGCCTCAGCCTCCCCAGTACCTGGGACTATAGGCACCTGTCACCATGCCTGGTGACAGGGTTTTGCCATGTTGGCCAGGCTGGTCTTGAACTCCTGACCTCAGGTGATCTATCCGCCTCAGCCTCTCAAAGTCCTGGGGTTACATGTGTGAGCCACTGCACCCAGCCTTTGTTGGTCCTTTCACCCTCCTGAATAACCATCCCAAAATATCACCCAGCAGCCATGGTGAGGCCAATAAGTTTGATGTTGATTTAGCTGAGGCCTCTGCCGCCCACCTCACAGCCTACAGAGCCTGGTTTTGTGTTATGAATGGTGTGGACTGATTCTACTCCAACCAAAGTACTGTCCTTTTCTAAGAATAATCTCCCCCTAGTACATTCTTCTTTCTACATAGCACTGCTGTGGCCTCCAAGGTGAAATCCTAGGAATTCGGAGTACAACATAAGGAACGGTGACCTTCCATGGCATTTTTAGGCTTTAAAACCAGAAATGACTAAAAATATTCCTGTAAATCAGGCAAGGCAAAATAGTCTCACCCACACACCACTTGCAGCTCCAGAATCTGTAGGCAGCTTTTACACAGAATCTATTTCCATTTAAACTCTACTCTTTCTCAGGACTGGGTTGTAGGGGAGAAGAGATCAGTGAAGATGTGTTGTGACCTGGCTCACCCAACCTTGTGCATCAGACAGGACAAGAGGCAGAGAGATCACTCACCCTCCCTACAGCTCCACAAGGGACATTGAGCCCAGATGGCCCAAGTAAGCAGATGACAGCATGCTCCCCATGCACCCCAGCCTCCATCCCTGGGCCCTCTCCCTGTTGGTTTCTATAGCCCTTCTTGTCATCCCAAGCTCCAGCAGGAAGGCTTTATCTCTTGTGCCATCTTGAATAGATGGCAATGTTCGTGAAGAGTTGTCTTCAAAAGGATTCTTGGGAATGGAGAGTGTTTAATGGGTGTGGTGATGATAGCACAGCAACGTGAATGTCCTTAATGCCACTGAACTGCACACTGCACATAAACATGGCTAGGATGGTACATCTCATGTTACATGTATTTCACTTTTTTTTTTTTTTTGAGATAGAGTCTCGCTCTGTCACCCAGGCTGGAATGCAGTGGCGCGATCTCAGCTCACTGCAAGCTCTGCCTCCTGGGTTCACGCCATTCTCCTGCCTCAGCCTACCGAGCAGCTGGGACTACAGGTGCCCGCCACCACGCCTGGCTAAGTTTTTCTATTTTTAGTAGAGATGGGTTTTCACCGTGTTAGCCAGGATGGTCTTGATCTCCTGACCTGGTGACCCACCCGTCTCGGCCTCCCAAAGTGCTGGGATTACAGGTGTAAGTCACTGCACTTGGCCTTTTTTTTTTTTTTTTGAGATGGCGTCTCACTTTGTCAACTAGGCTGGAGTTCAGTGGCGTGATCTCAGCTCACTGCAACCTCTGCCTCCCGGGTTCAAGCGATTCTCCTGCCTCAGCCTCCCTAGAAGTTGGGATTCCAGGCACACCACCACGCCCAGCTAAGTTTTGTATTTTTAGTGGAGATGGGGTTTCACCATATTGGCCAGGCTAGTCTTGAACTCCTGACATCAGGTGATCTGCCTGCCTCGGCCTCCCAAAGTGCTGAGATTACAGGCATGAGCCACAGCACCCAACTTCATAGGGCTATGAAGTTACATCTGGGATCAACGGCAAAGGATCCCATGATCCACTAGCAATGTCTGGACATGGAGGGTGGAAATACTAGCAAGTACAACTCGGACATCTAGAGTCTCGAAAACCAACAAAATGCAACCAAATGAACACTGGGTTGGGTTTTGCCTGGATTTTCCTAGCCTGCAGCTCTAGCTCCTCACTGATATTGAAAGGGGACGGAAGGGTGTCATTCCCCAGAATCCCAGGGCCTTAAAAGGTAAGAAGCAGTGGTACTGCAAGAGTGGAGGAGAAGGAGTGAGATTAGGGCACATGTGAAATATACCTTCTCTAGGAGGCTTCTATTTCTTAGGAAAAGTTTTTTCCCTCTTTCCTGTGTATCTGACCATGGAGGTCCCACAGAAATCCTCCAGGATCTCCACTTTATTTCTATACTTGGCCTCTGCACTGTCCCCAACCCCATCATGTCAACTACCTCTGACTCAGATGGAAGAATGTGCGTCCTAGCGTTACATTTCCCTTGGGCTTTAATCTTGTGTGTGATTATGCATTGATGCTAATGTGTCTCAGACTATAAACTCACTGAGAGTAATGACTTATCAACCCAGCAACCAGATTCTAAATAAAGCCTCTGTTCTTGATGACTGAGGACAAGAAGGGAAGAGGACATGAGCCTAGAGGAAGCTTCTGATGAGCCGAATCTGGGGGCCGGGTGGTGGAGTGCAGACGAGAGCAATATCTGGTCTCCCTGAGGTGCCCAGTTGTTAGGTTCCCATGCCACAATCTAGGCCCAAGCCCAGCCACGAATGGAACACCCTTGGCACCTCCCAGGACTCTGGACACTCATCCATTCTGGTACTGGCTCCACACTGGCACAGACCTGCAGGAGGGGAGCAAGAGAGACCTCATCCACCGGAAAAAGCTGAAGTTGGAGGCTGATCCTGCAGGGAAGACATACACATAACCATTTTTGAAGGTTCTACATACGCATCTAGAAGCTCAGTTTTAATAGGGTGAATGCACACCCCAGTACACACACACGCACAGAATTAACACAAATGTTTTCCTTTTTCAGTCTAACCAAACAATATTCATTGTAATCCTCCAATGACAGCAGCCTACTAAGGACTTTTACTCATGTGAATCTTTCAAAAATTTATTTCTAAACTCCAAAATCACTCCCAAAAAACTGGATAAAGTGCTATAAGGAAAAATGCAGAAGACTTGCTAACTTTAGTTCTAGCAATTAAAAAACTTTGATAATTTTTTAAGACTCATACTGACAAGTGTTGAATACACGCTATGAAATTTTCTACTAGACCATACAGTCATTGAGAATAGGGAACATGTCTTTTTCATCCTTATAATCATCACAGTACCTCATGGGATGTGGAACGTAAGAATTTTTTAACAGGTGTTAAGTGAATCAAATAGTTCCACATGTAGAAACGTTAGAGCTGAAGTTTGAAGTGACACTGTTATTGATTCTAGCCAAATAATCCTGACATCAAACACACTGATTAGAATAGGGTTCATCAATTGATAAAAATCCATCCCTCCTTTGGTGTAGGTTTAAAAAAATTCACATAGTAAATTATATATAACTTTAGAGAAACAAATCAAATGTGATTTTAGAAAATGCTTTTCTAAATTATACATACATATGATTGCAAATTGATTGACCAGATAATGTTCAATATACGATCAGGAAAATCGCATTATTTTAAGAGGCTTATGTTAGAATCTCCACAAATATCAACAGTATGCAGCTGATAACATGTTTCCTCAATATAATTTAGGCCCTTATGGCTAAAGGGATGATAAATTTTAGATCTGCATTTGCAATTGCAAAAAGAAGATTTCTAATATATTTTGAGATAGTCAGAAGGAAGAAAATAAACATAAACATTTTATTAACTCACCCTACTTAAGTGTGATAATTTAGATTCTAAATTATTTGAATTTTACATGGACATTGGCCTGAAATTTGATTTCATGTTTTCCTATGAATAGATTTCTAGGAAATATTGAAATTTCTTAAGATTAAACTACTTTTTGAGAAATACAGAAGCAATCACTGAAGTAATCACTGTTAATTAAAATACATTCTATCCATGAAGTCAGCTAACATAAGGACCTCTTCTTAACATTACTGTTTTTCTAAATCAGTATTTTTAATACACACGACTTAAAATGTTTGAAGTGCATTTCTTTCAAAGTGTTTGAAGTGCATCAGACTATTCTAATTATTCTAATTCTAAAGAACCTTTTCTTTTTTTTTTTGAGTCGGAGTCTTACTCTGTAGTGCACTGGCTTGATCTCCGCTCACTGCAACCTCCAGCTACCGTGTTCACGCCATTCTCCTGCCTCAGCCTCCTGAGTAGCTGGGATTACAGGCGCCTGCCACCATGCCTGGCTAATTTTTGTATTTTTAGTGGAGATGGGGTTTCACCGTATTGGTCAGGCTGGTCTTGAACTCCTGACCTCGTGATCTGCCCACCTCGGCCTCCCAAAGTGCTGGGATTACAGGCATGAGCTACCATGACCCTTTTTTTTTTTTTTTTTTTAAGTTTGTCTAGATAGTTATGGGCCATTTGATTTAGTTAGTAGTTGTAACAAGTTGCTTTATTTTAAATTGGGGCGTCGTAGAATTTTGCTGAAAAGGGTTCTCTAATGTATTTTTAAAGAGCTTTATTATTAAGGAATAATTGATATGCAATAAACTGTGTATTGACTATATTTTCTTGTTTTCTATATTCTGGATGCTCGGGCATTTTGGATCTTGATCCTGGAGGGTCTAGCTAATTCCCAGATACTGAATAGCAAACAATTCTCCAGTGGGTGGGCTTTTGATATACAAACCAACCAATCCAGGACCCTCTCCTTAATGTGGTTCTTTATCAAACTCTCCCACACCAAGCCAACATTACCCCTGCCCTAAATCACACCAGGACGAGACAACTATAGTTCATCCCTATAGCCCAGAGTCTGCTACTATTACTCAAATTATTCAATCCTAACCTTACACAGTGTACTTACCCTGCCTTGCTCATTCCTTTTCACAAAAACCCAAAAAAGGCTCTAGGCCATGATCTCCCCTCTTCCTCTTCTGCCCCATGACTGACCCTGGTCCATCCCCACCTGGCCTTGCATGTCATGCCAAACCTCCTGTTTCTAATGATCTTCCTCCTTCATGACAGTCATTTCCAGGTCTGTGTGTTTTACCACATCTGATTAAAACAAATCCTAGGTACATCTGCAGAACAAACTGCATGTAAAGACAGTCCATGACTTGCAATTATTCTTTATGATTGGTTTATCAGGACATAATCCCATCATTAAGTCAAGGAGTATATTTAAAGTATACAATTTGGTCTGTGTGTGTATATGTGTGTATGTGTATATACACATGTGTTTGTCTAGATAGTTTGTCTACATGTGTATATACACATACATACATCTAACCATATATACACTGTGAAACCATCATATAAGCAAGATAATGAACATGTCTAGCACCTCCAAAAGTTTCCTCAAGCTACTTCATAAGATCTCTCTCCCATATATCCTTACTCCACTCCCATTCAAAAGTATCCACTGATCTGCTGTCACTATAAATTAAACCCAGTCTCACAAGTGTTTTTTGAAGCTCAGAAGTCCTTAATTTTTTTTTTTTTTTTTTGAGACGGAGTCTCACGCTGTTGCCCAGGCTGGAGTGCAGTGGCGCGATCTCGGCTCACTGCAAGCTCCGCCTCCTGGGTTCACACCATTCTCCTGCCTCAGCCTCCTGAGTAGCTAGGACTACAGGCGTCCGCCACCGCGCCCGGCTAATTTTTTGTATTTTTAGTAGAGACGGGGTTTCACTGTGGTCTCGATCTCCTGACCTTGTGATCCGCCCGCCTCGGCCTCCCAAAGTGCTGGGATTACAGGCTTGAGCCACCGCGCCCGGCCAAGTCCTTAATTTTGATAAAGTCCAATTTATAAATGTTTTTATGCTTTTGTTGTATTTAAGAAATCTTTGCTAACTAACAGTAGCAAAGGTTTTTCTCTTACATTTCCCTCTAGAAATTTTATAGGCTTAGGTTTCACATTTAGTTCTAATATCTATTTTGAGTTATATTTTTTTATGGTATGATATATGGGTGGAAGCCTACTTTCTGCATATGGCTTTCCAGTTGTTTCAGTGCCATTTGTTGCAAGACTATTCTTTCCTCCCACTGAATTAACTTTGAATCTTTTTCAAAAATCAGTTGACCATATATGTGTGGGTCAGTTTCCGAATCCTCTACCCTGTCCATTGATTCACATGTCTAGCTTTTCCACACCATACTGTCTTGATGACTTTAGCTTTTAAAATCAGTCTTGAAATCAGAAAGTGCAAGGCTTACAACCTTATTCTTCTTTTACAAAATTGGTTGGGCTATCAGGTCCTTTGCATTTCCATATAAATATTCTAGAATCTGATTGACAATTTCTATAAAAAGGCAGCTGAGATTTCGACTGGGATTATGTTAAATCTATATAAAAATTTGGAGATACTTGAAATTTTAAGAATATTAAGTCTTCCAATTCATGAACATAGTATATCTCTTCATTTATTTCTTTAATTTACTCTTTAGTTTTTTTTTCAGAAACGCTTTGTAGTTTTCCTTTTCTCCTCTGTAAATATGGTGAATTACATTGATTAAATTCAAATGCTAAATGAACCTTGCATTCCTGGAATAAACCCACTTGATCATATTGTATTATTCTTTTTACATATTATTGCATTCAATTTGTTAAAATTTTGTTAAGAATTTTTGCATCTATATTCATGAGATATGTCAGTCTATAGTTTTCCAAAGAGTTTTTATAGAATGAGTATTTTTTCTTCCTTAAAGGTTTGGTTGAATTTATTAGTAAAGCCATCTGGGCATAGGCTTTTCTCTCTGGTAAGGTTTTTAATGACCAGTTTAATTTCTTTAAGAGATGACCTGAATAGCCCCATATCTATTTCTTCTTGAGTGAGCTTTGATAGTTTGTATGTTTCAAGGAATTTGTCCAATCCATCTAAGTTGTCAATTTATCAAGAGAAAGCTGTTTATATTATTCGTTTATTTCACTTTTAATATCTATAGGATTTCTAATGATATCATCTCACTCATTCCTGGTATTGGTAATTTGTGCTTCTTCTTTTATTCTGATCAGTCTGGCTAGAGGTTTATCAATTTTACTGATCTTCTAATATAATCAGGTTTTTGCTTTATTTGCCTTCTCTATTTTTTTCTGTTTTACATTTTATTAATTTCTACTCTGATCTATTCTGATTTATTATTTCCTTTTCTCTTCTTACTTCAGGTTTAATTTGCTCTTCTTTTTCTAGTTTCTTAAGTTGGATGTTAGGATCATTGATTTGCAAATGCTCTTCTTTTCTAATGTAAGCATTTGATGCTATAAATTTCCCTTAGCTACATCCCACAATTTTGCTGTTCCATTTTCACTTTTATTCAGTTCAAGATACTTTGTAATTTCACTCTGCTTTCTTCTTTGAATCATGGATTATTTATTTTCTGTATTTTAATTAGGGTTATGTAATATTCTTTAGTTTCTAAATATTTGGGGATTTTCTTTTCTTTTTTTAAATTTTTTATTTAGGAGACAGAGTCTTCTTATTTTGCCCAGGCTAGCCTCAAACTCCTGGCCTCAAGTAATTCTCCTGCCTTAGCCTCCCAAATAGCTGGTGTGTGCCAACTGTGCCCGGCTTATTGAAGGATTTTCTGATATCTTTCTGTTATTTATTTCTAATTACTCCCCCCTTTGGTCAGAGAGCATACTCTGTTTTTGAATGGACTTGAATACTTTTAAATTTATTGAAATGTTTTTTATGTACTAGCATATAGTCTCCCCTGGTAAATGTTTCATGTATAATTGAAAAGAACGTATATTCTGCTGTTTGGGGGTAGAATGTTCTCTAACTTCAATTAAGCCAGGTTTGTTGATAGTGTTATTCAAGCCTTCTATAGACTTACTGATTGTATACTTACTGGTTTTATCAATTATTAGGAAAGAGGTATTGAAATCTCTGACTACGATTGTGAACTTATCTATTTATTCTTGTGATTCTATCAGGTTTTGGTTTGCGTATTTCAAAGCTATGTTTTTAAGTGCATAAATGTTAAGGTTTGTTATGTCTTCCTGATGTGTTTTTCCCTTCAGCTTTATGAAATGACCCTCTTTATCCCTGTAATATCCCTTTCTCCAAACTCTACTTTGCCTAATGTTAATATAGCTACCCTGGCTTTGTTTTTCATTAGTGTTAGCCTGATATATCTTTTTCCATCCTTTTACTTGTAATATGTTTGTGTCTTTATATTTAAATGAGGATTCTTATAGGCAGCATATAGTTGGGTCATGCTTTTTCATTCAATCTGACAATCTCTGGCATTCAATTAGGGTGTTTAGACCACCCATATCTAGTGTGATTCTTGATATGGTTGGGATTACATATACATAAACCATCTTGTCATTTGTTTTTTGTTTGTCTCATTTGTCCTTTATCATCTTTTTCTTTTTTTTCTGCCTTATTTTGATTACTTTTTATCTCCTTTATTGGCTGAACTATAACTGTTGTGTTATCTTAGGTTGCTTTAGGGTTTATAGTATACATTTTAAATTTACCACAATCTATCATCAAGTGATGTTATAGTATTTAACAAAGTATAAGAAACTTACAACAGTATACTTTCATTTCACTCCTGGCTCTTGTACTGTTGTTATCCATTTTACTTCTACATATCTTATAAACCTCATACTAAGTTATTATTTTTATTTGTAATCATTCATATGCTTGTCACAGTTCTCCTCCTAGACTATAAACTATTTGAAAACGGGATTCACATATGAATCAGTGTTGGCATTCAATTGACATTCAAAACTTTTTTTGTTGTTTCCCATGAATGGTAAAGAGAATGAGGGAACCAGTGGCAAAATGGCTCTGCTGCTTACCAAGGTGAAGCCCTGGACTAGCCCGGCCAATGTAGAAATACACGATGGCAGCAACACCCATGTTAACCAGGGTATACACCCACTGTATCACAAACATGATGAGAAGGGACCCGACAGCCTGTGAAAACAGAATAGGAAGAGCAAATCACCTAATGGCTTTCTACATGGTAAGCAAGCCACAAGGCTAATGTCTTCAGCAACATTCCCTCTCAATAACTTCTGATCACTGTAAAAGTCTGAATAACTGAAGTTTATGAATAATTCAAAAAACCTCATTTAAGCAGATATTTGGGCAGATACCCTCTGAAAATAACTCTTTAATTAAAACTATCAATTAGATATTTTATCTTACCTCCTTGTCCCATTCTTCCCTACAAATTAGGATGAAAGTATAACTTAGTGTACCTTAAAATTTAGTAACCCAGAAGTTATCATAGACAATTATTTAAAAAGGAAATTATTGATTAAAATAAGCAGTTCATTGAATGTAATCTTGCCATATGTAGTCTCATCTAAATTCTAATACAACAGGCAATTAAATCACATTGCTTCTAATTAGGCCCTCCATCTTTCCTCCCCCTCAGCCCAAGATCACATATGTGTCCACCTGAACTCTGTCCCAAGAACAATTGAGATCGAGATGAAGTTACTCACCCCCAACAGGGAGACCCAGGGGTTGCACATGTGGGTATAGAAAGAAGTTGATCTTCTCAAGATATCTTGTTCTTGGAGCCTGGACTTCAAGAAGAAATCTAAAAAATAGCCAAAGATTTGGCTGCCAAATTGCTATCAACCCTCTACTATTTTTTAGGAGAAAATACCTATGAGCTCGTCTTCCCCAGTTTTGTAACTTAGCCTGAAAGACAACTCCCAGGGCTTGCTCTTGGAGGAGGAAGAAAGAAGTGTTTATGGCCTCCTCCCACCAGCCAATGATCTGAGAAAGAAAGGAAAGGGAGAGACAGAGTGGAGAGGAAGGTCCTCTGATGCCCAAGGCACATCTGTCCAGATATGTCATCTGGGGGGAGGGAATTGGAAACTCAGCTTTCCCCTCTTTTTCGGATGTAAGGGGTTAGAGTGGGAGAACTAGACATCTGGTATTCTTGGCTCCCAGGTGTGACCACTGGGACTGCTAGGGCAGGTTGGCTTTTGTCTAATGAGAGATGGTCTTTGCTACCTTCTGACTCTGAAGGTTAGCTCATGTTCGACTGGTCTCAGGTATCGACCAGAAAGTGATGAAGCAGAGAGATGGAGGGAGAATTGCTCCTCTGATTCCTTCCTCTGGCAATTGAAATGCCTGAGGGGAAAGGGGCCCAGCAATAAGCAAATGCATAGTCCTGCCTCATCCTTTCAGGCACAGCGGGCTTCTCAGAGCTATGCCATGTTCTATTTGGCTCTGCATTCTCAGTTTACAGCTGGTTCCAAAAGCACTCAATTTAAAAAATAATAATTTTTTTTAATGTCAGAGTTATGAAGTTTGGGCTTTTAGTGTAAGCCTCACCCAAATAGTGTACACTGTACCTATTAGGCAATTTCTCATCTCTCAATTCCCATCTCACCATCCCACCCTCCTACCTTTCCAAGTCTCCAGTGTCTATTACTTCACAATCTGTGTCAATGTGTACACATTATTTAGCTCCCACTTATAAGTGAAAACATGAGGCAGTTGACTTTCTATTTCTGCAGAAGTGCTCAATTTAACTATGAAAATGCATCTAGATTGTTTAACAATATGGTCTAATCACCATGAACACACAATAATGTTTCAAACAAATGATATGTTGGATTAACTTCACGGTATGTTTATACTTCATTTCAACACTAAAACTTCAGGTGTTCTCAACTTCATAGTTTGTTGCTCAGGAAATGCAGTAGAAAGCTCCCTACATAGCCCTTCTCTGTTCTCCAGTATCAAATTCCTGCTTCAGCCAAACTGTCTTGACTGTGCCATCTCCTCCGCCCGGTCCTTCCTTCTTCACTACAGTCCAGAACCTGTCTCATATACCAGAGTTTTCCCCACCTCAACCACCCCTGATGTGTTGGTTCCTGGAATCTCTCTGGGATCCACAACTCATGAATCCCCTACCCCTCTGCTTATCTAACTCTTATGCATCCCTCAGGTCTCAGCTCAGTTATCACTTCCTCGGGGAAATCAGCCCCCACAGGAAAATCTAAATATAGTCCCTCATACCATTAATATTTTCTTATGACCCATTTCCTTCACAGCACTTACCATCATTTGTAGTTGTATACGTATTTACATGTTTCCATGCCCACTGGATTATATGCTTCATGGGGGCAGGGTCCACATCCATCTTGAGCCTAGGGCTTGGCATGCAGCAGAACTCACTAAGTATTCCTAGACCAAGTCTCCCATCCTCTCTGGTCACTGTGGTTTTATGACCTAGCCCCTTTGAAGCACATGCCATCAGACTATTTCACACCCTACCCTTTATCATTACAGTCTTTTACCAACTTGTCATTCTTCTCTTGCTTGTTAAATATTTCAGCCCCTGGCTCACCATCTTTTTCTCTATCAGCATCCATTGTCATCCTTGGTGACTTCTATAAAAACAACTCATCCAAGGCCCTGCTTTCTCGATTCCTTGAAATCCTCATGCTAATAACATTTTCTTTCACTCATCCCAACCATCGACTCCCTTAGCTGCACTTGCGCTGTGCCATTACCAGTAACCTTACACTTCCTAAATCATGACTTTAAGCAATCTACTCTCAGCCCATAACCTCCTTTAAAAACAATATTAAGCTCATTTGCTCTGCTGTTCCTCATTCCAACCATTCATAGTCTACAGAGGGACCTTTAGATGATTTGCCTTAGTATGTTTTTTATTTCCATCACCTACCTCCCACTTTCCCTACCTTCTTACCTAGCTTAGGTTCCACCATCTAAAACTATCAGCATTCCCTTACATACACATCTGCTCCCATGCTTCAGCATTACTCAGCAGCCTCATACCTAGGCAACTCATTCTACTCTCTGGTGGAACAAATTTACAAGCTCTCTTCTCCAAAGAGAACTTTTCATGTTCTCTCATCACCAAATCAGCCAATTCACTTGCATCTATACTCTCTATTCTGCCTTCCTTTCTTTCACAGTGGATGAACAGCCTCTGATCCTAAGACCCATCCCTCCACTTGTGCCGTGATCCCATCCCTTTTGGCTTGTTCAAGGACTTTGTTTTCACATCATCAATTTTTCTATCCCCTACTGAATCATTCCCATCAAATACAAATACACTGTCATCTCTCCCACCTAAACAAACGTCTACAGGTCACCCCTAGTTATTGCCCTATTTCTGTGTCTCCCTTATAGCAAACCTCCTCAAAAGAATTGCCTATGCAGTCTCTATATCCCATTATTTCCCCAACCCACTCTTAAGATTGTATCCACTTTTCCACTAAAACTACTCTTACCAAAGTTGCCAATGATTTGAATCTTTTCAAAATCTGTGGTCAACTCCTAGTCCTCATTCCGTTTGATCTTTCAAGCAGCATCTGATACATGTGATCACTTTCTCCCTATTGAAACACTTTCACCTCTAAGATGCCTCACTCTCTTGATTTTTCTATGTCACTGCCCACTCTCTCAGTCTTCTTTGCTGACTCGCCTCCTCCTTCCAGCCTGAAAATATTGGACTATTCCAACATTCTGTCTTCAGCACTCCTTTTTACCATGTATACCCACTCCTAAGAGATTTCTTCTAGTCCCATGGCTTTAAATGCTACTGATATATTGATGACTCCAAGTTTATATCATCCTTGACCTCTCCCTTGAACTTAAGTTGTGAATAGTTCATTGTCTTCTCAATATCACACATTAGTTGCCTAATAAGCACCTTAAATTTAACATGACTAACACAGAAATCTATTCACCTCAAATCTTCATTTGAATAAATAATACCACCATTTACACAAACATGTAAGATTCATCCTGACTCCCTTCTTTCTCTCACAGTTATACTTATTCTGTCCATAAACCTTGTTGATTCTACTATCAAAATATATGCTGAATACAATCACTCCTCACTGCCTCCATTGCTCCCGTCCTAATACAACCCACTTTCATCTTTCATCCATTTACTGTAGTGGGCTCCTGTGGTACAGACCACAGCTAGAGAGTACAGTTCCCAGGATTTCTCACTGTTAGGTGTAACCATGTGACTAAGTTCTCAGCAACAGAATGTGAACAGAAGCAGTAAGTGCCACTTCTGGCCCAAGGTCTTTAAGAGAACGTGTGCCTCTTCTCTGTGCACTTTCCCCTTCCTCTGCCTTAAATCTGAATGTGGTAACTCAGTCTTGACTGTGCACATGACTAGGTTCGAAGGCAGAGTGAAGTCGTACAAATGGCAGGAGCCTGGATCCCTGAGTGGATGCATGGAAGAGAGCCTCCCACGGAGTTGGAACACCCTTCTTGCACTGTAATGCAAGTAAATAACATTTTTTGGTTATTTGTTTAGCCTACCCTAATTAATATACCTCCAAATTGGCCTTGGCTCTCTCTCTTACCTCTAAAAGTCACTGATCTTCTTAAAGCCTGACTCTGGTCACATTGTAGCTGTAGCTAGAACTTTCCGAGCCTTCCATCACACTCACAATGGCCCACATGGCCCTATACAGCGCTGTCCCCCACTTTCCTCACTGGACTCTTCTCACCTCTCTTCCCTGGCTCACCGCTCTCCAGTCACTACTGGGCCTCTGCCATTCTTGATGAGTTGCCAGTCTAATTACCACCTGGACCTTTTTACATGCCAGTTCCTCTACCTGGAACTCTTCTTCTACCTCTCTGCATGGCTCACTGCTTCATGCAATTCAGTTCCCCATTAAAATATCATCTTCCCAGTGAGATCTTTTCTAATAAATCTATCTGAAACAGTGCATCTTCCTCCCCACCCTGGTCTCTCTTTATCCCATTACTCCACTTTATTGTTCTTCATTATACTTATCACTTATTGACATCACAGTGTGTATTTGCTTGTTTATCAGATGTCTTCCCCTACTAGAATGTAAGCTCTACAATAGCAAAAACCTTCTATGTCTATTCAGCATGTTTCCCCAGCACTTAGGACAGTGTCTGGAATGTACAAGGTGTTCCATAAATGTGGGTAAATGAATAAATCATTCTATACCTTGAGAAGACTTCATCCTCTCAACATCTATTTGCATTCATCATGTGCCTCCAAGTATTATGCTTATCTTTTTATACATCTACACCTTCAGGGACAAGGACCCTCTTTTATATTCTAAATGCCAACTCTAGGCATTTAGAAGTTTGTATATAGGAAGCGCTCGGTAAAAGTCTCCTTAATAATTACGGATTAAAATAAAGTCTGCAAGATTGATCTGAATGGATGGCTCTAGTACTTTTCAAAAAATAAATTCTGTTATGATTGCCATTAATTAAATCATATAGTTTTAACAATTTAATTAAATTGGTTGTTATTGTACTTATCACTTATTGACATCACAGTGTGTATTTGCTTATTTATCATATGTCTTCCCCTACCAGAATGTAAGCTCTATAACAGCAAAAACCTTCTATGTCTATTCAGCATGTTAAATTGTGAAGTTTTAACAATTTAATTAATGGCAATCATAACAGAATTATTTTTAAAATTGTTTAATTTTAACAATTTAATTAATGGCAAACATAGGCTTAGTAAAATACAGTTGCCCCCTTGGTTGTTAAGAAGGAACACTGGACTGGGCACAGTGGCTCACACCCATAATCCCAGCACTTTGGGAGGACAAGGCTGGCACATCACAAGGTCAGGAGATTGAGACCATCCTGGCCAACATGGTGAAACCCTGTTTCTACTAAACAAAAAATATAAAAAATTAGCTGGGCATGGTGGCACGTGCCTATAATCCCCACTACTTGGGAGGCTGAGGCAGTAGAATTGCTTGAACCCAGGAGGCTGAGGTTGCAGTGAGCCAAGATTACGCCACTGCACCGCAGCCTGGGCAACGGAGGAGGAGGAGGAGGAGGAGGAGGAGGAGGAGGAGGAGGAGGAGGAGGAAGAGGGGGAGGGGGAGGAGGAGGAGGAGGAGGAGGAAGAAGGAGAAGGAGGAGGAGGAGAAGAAGAAGGAGAAGGAGAAGAAGGAGGAGGAGGAGGAGGAGGAGGGGGAGGAAGAAGAATAAGGAGAAGGAGGAGAAGGAGAAGAAGAAGAAGGAGAAGGGCTGGGCGCGGTGGCTCAAGCCTGTAATCCCAGCACTTTGGGAGGCTGAGACAGGCGGATCGCGAGGTCAGGAGATCGAGACCATCCTGGCTAACACCGTGAAACCCGTCTCTACTAAAAAAATACAAAAAACTAGCCGGGCGAGGTGGCAGGCGCCTGTAGTCCCAGCTACTCGGGAGGCTGAGGCAGGAGAATGGTGTAAACCTGGGAGGCGGAGCTTGCAGTGAGCTGAGATCCGGCCACTGCACTCCAGCCCGGGTGACAGAGCAAGACTCTGTCTCAAAAAAAAAAAAAAGAAGAAGAAGAAGGAGAAGGAGAAGGAGAAGAAGGAGAAGAAGAAGAAGGAGAAGGAGAAGAAGAAGAAGGAGAAGGAGGAAGAGAAGAAGGAGGAGGAGAAGGAGAAGGAGAAGAAGAAGAAACACTATTCACTATTGGTTAAGAACTTACATTTTTGCCTTTCTCTGATATCTGTCACCTATTCAGCTCACCCTTTTACAACACTTGATCTTATACAACCTCAATTTTACTGAACCTAAAGGGAATTTTGTGTGCGTGTGTGTGTGTTCTGAGGAACTTGGGCAGAAGTAGTAGGAAAGGTTTGTCCTCTAGGCAGCCACAATGGTGTTTTATATATCAGCAATGTAAGGGAGAATTTATGCGAAGATGCCCAATGACTCTTTGAATAGGTACTATGAAATAGACAATTATTCATAATTCTGAATAGCTAGGGTTTCAAAACTCTTCCAAAGTGACTAAAGGAATTTTTTTTCTCATCTCAAATTTTGCTAGAGAAAGCAAGTTGTACAAACTTGTCAAGGGGGCAGGGGACAGCTTCTCATGCTAGAAATACTAGGAAGTTACATCAAGCCTCTACTCATAAACAAGCATGCATCGTGCATGTTAAAAATGTCAAACATAACAAATATAATGCAAATATTAAATTGACTTTTAAAATCTAGTGATATGTATAAGTTCTATATTCACAGCAGATATAAACACTTTAAGCATAAAGGGGGAAACCCCAATTATGTTAATTTTTAAATAATAAATGTAAGTAATTTTATAGAAAGTACTTAAACATTAAACCCTCTGTGAAAATTCACTTCATATCTTTATCAGAATAAATAAACACGTAGTTCTAATTAGCATGTATAAACTGATAATGTATATTGCCATAGTACACACAGAATCATGTTTAAAATCCCTGTGGTATTTTATCTTGTTGATGTTATAATTTGCTTAACCACTTAATGCTGAGCATTTAGGTTATTTCTAATTTGTCATTAGCACAAACAATGCAGCTATGACAATCTTGTACATATTTTTTGGTTTGTTGTTTGGCTGATTTGGGGTTGTTTCCTTGACAAACGTTTCCCTCAAATAGACTTACTAAATCAGGGCAATTAAACAGTTTTGTGTTTCTTGTTACATCTTGAAAGATCATTCTCCACAAAGAATGAACCAGAGGGACTTCTAGCCATGGCAGTATGAAGAGGTCAGTGAATCTTCTCCACACACATACACACAAAAGATTATACTAGACAAAATAGTCCAAAACAGTTACTTCAGAGCTCCAGAAATTTACCAGATGAAGAAAACAAATTGAGAAGTATTTATTTTTCAAAAATGTCTAAAGCTGAGGGTAAGAAATATGAAAGCCTGTGGCCTTCTTGCCTAAGCTGCTCCCATTCAGCATGGAGCTGGTCAGAAACCAGCAGTTTGCTGTCAACGGGGCAAACTTGATTTGAAGCCAGGGCAAAAGGCTGTGGCTTTATATGCTAAATATGATGACCACAGTAGAAAAATGAATGGGGAAAATCCTTGCTAGCCTGAAAGTGCAGACCCAGCTAGGGTGAGCAGAAGACTAGCAGAAATCTAATGGGGGAGATCCTGGAAATGAGAGCACCATAGAAAGACTAGATAACCTCCCCACATTTCCCTGGATGACTAGAAAACTATGCCCATGCCTGGGGAGGCCTGAAAGAACCTGGCAAAACATAAAACCCAGAGGAGACTGGGGAACTAATTGGATCCAACTTTGACTGCTTCCCAAATGACACACAGATCCACTGGCAGAGAGCAGAGCCTTAAGGGCTATGCAGACAAAGGGGGCAACCTCCTAGCAAACCAGGCTAAACAAATAAAAATAAGAATAAAAAGCAGACTAACGATATCAGCAGCCACACACCACAGGGGAGGCAGATGCCACCGTTTAAATCCAGGCAATTTACTAAAATAAACAAAAAACGAAAAACTCAAAAATATATATCAGAATAAAGATACATTATTTAAATTGTCTAGTTTTCAACCAAAAATTATAGGACATGCAAAAGTCCCAGAAAACTGTGATCCATGCTCAGGAAAGGAAAACGTAAGTAAAAGAAACTGAGTAGGTTCACATATTGTATTTAGCAGACAAAGACTTCAAACTTCAAAACAGCTGTTAAAATATGTTTAAAGAATTAAAGAAAAATATAATGTTAGTGAGAAAAAATTAGGATGACAATGACTTTAAAAATAAAGAATACCAATAGAGAAATATAAACTATAGGCCAGGTACAGTGGCTCACGCCTGTAATCCCAGCACTTTGGGAGGCTGAGGCATGCAGATCCCCTGAGGTCAGAGTTTGAGACCAGCCTGGCCAACATGGTGAAACCCCATCTCTACTAAAAATAAAAATTAGCTGAGCATGGTGATAGGCATCTGTAATCCCAGCTACTCAGGAGGCTGAGGCAGGAGAATCACCTGAACCCAGGAGGTGGAGGTTACAGTGAGCCAAGATGATACCATTGCACTCCAGCCTGGGCAATAAGAGCAAAACTCCATCCAAAAAAAAGACAGACAGAGAGAGAGAGAGAGAGAAATATAAACGATAAAAAATAACCAAATGAAAACTCTACAGTTAAAAAATACACTAACAGAAATGAAAAATGTACTAGATGGCAGAAGACTTGAGATGACAGAGGAAAGAATCAGTGAACTTGAAGACAAAAATAATCCAAAGTGAAGAACAGAGAAGGAAAGGTGGAAGCAAAAGAAAGAGAGTCTCAGAGGCCTAATGGGATAATGTCAAGTGTATCAACAAATATGTAATGGGAGTCTCACAGGGACAGGAGAAAAAGAAAGGCCAGAAAAAATATTTGAAGAAATATTAGCCAAAAACTTCCCAAATTTGATGAAAAACTTTAATCAATAGGAAAGGAATGAATCAATTGATGTTGCCTCTAGAAATGTGTACATACACCTAATTATCACAAATCTGCTATTTTATTTTTTTATAGCTTAATAGATATGCACTTATATATGTATTTATTATTATTATTATTTAAAAATGGAGTCTCACTCTTATTGCCCAGGCTGGAGTGCAATGGCGCGATCTCAGCTCACCGCAACCTCCACCTCCCAGTTTCAAGGGATTCTCCTGCCTCAGCCTCCTGAGTAGCTGGGATTACAGGCATGTGCCACCATGCCCGGCTAATTTTTGTATTTTTAGTAGAGATGGGGTTTCTCCATGTTGGTCAGGCTGGTCTTGAACTCCTGACCTCAGGTGATCTGCCCACCTTGGCCTCCCAAAGTGCTGGGGTTACAGGCATGAGCCACCATGCCCAGCTTAATGATATCTTAAAGATGATTTAATTTATGTTCATTTAATCAATATCATGGCCTAGTTCAAAACAAATACTCATTGCAAGTGGTGGCATACACATTGTGTAGTGGTTAAGAGCACAGGTTTGATAGTCAGATTGACCTGGGTTCAAATTCTGACTGTCTCATATCATGAGCAAGTGTTTAACTTCTCTGAGCCTCAGTTTTATCATCTGTAGAAAGAACAATGCCTAAATCTGGGATCCAGTGAAATAACTCATATTAAAGGCTAATCTCAGTGCCAGGCACATAGGATGTGCTCGATAAGTGCTGGCTATTTTTAGCTACTAATAATACTTAACAATAAGAATTCATTTGTTGACTCGACATGAATGAGTGAGCATTGATTTTTCAAATGTTAAACTTTGTATTTATCTCACCTGACATCTTTTCAGTAAAATCTAGATTTTGGACCTTCCTGTTTTTAAAAATAATATGCTTTGGAAGGTATGCTTTTATCAGTTGTGTTTGTAAGAATAATTGTTTCCTTCTGTGACACTGTGTTGTACAAATGTTTTTTATTTCTATTTAATCAGATACCTTGTCTTTGATGACGTCTACACAGTCAGAAATATCTCTCTTGCACAGCTGTTGTAAATAAAGAATTCTTGTGTACATAAGGCATAAAATACAGCCTCAAGTTAATTTTTAAAATCCATGCTCTCAGGAATATTTATTTCATCGTGATTTGATTATTACTATTTTATAGCATCTGGTTTGTCAACGATTAGGTTCTTGTAATAGTTTAACTCTTTCTATTTGATCAATGCTTCAACGTTTTAGCCAATATTTGCTCAATTGCTCATCAATTAAAGTAGGCTTTACTGAGTGCTACATTACGTGTACTGTGTGGGAATATGGTGATGAGTACAGAGGTGAAAAGACAGTTCGCAAACAAAGGAATCTGACAATCTAGTGGCAAACAAATGAGATTAATATTTATTTCCTTAAGATAGACAAATAAACCTAAAGACAAACGTGTAAACAAATATGACATAAATATGATGTGATATAAATATAATAGTTTATATTACTAATATGAATCAAATGCTATGGTTGCACAGTGGAAGACATCACAGAATCCTTCTCCAGAAGAGGCAAAGTGGGTGTTAAAAGTCAGATGGATTTGAAATGATGTCAGAGTTTTCCAGATGGAGAAGGGGGAGGTGAAGCAATCGGAGGAGGCAGAACAGGGTGTATGAAGGCAGGAAGGAATAAGAACATGGTGTGTTTAGGATATCAGTTTGGGTGAAAGTGGAACATACAGTGCATGGGTTGTCATGAGAAGGGTGGCCAGGAAGGTAGGTTAGGGCTGGATTGCGAAGAACCTTGCATCGCACACACAATCTGGGACTTCACATGGAAGGGGTTAGATTCCAGCAAGGGTTTTTAAGTAAGAGACACATGATGAGAGTTTTATTTTAGAAAGATCATTCAGTGGGCAGCATGAAGGAGAAATGGGATGGGGGAGCATTTTGGAGACTTAGGAAGAGTCCAGGTACAAGATGATGAGGGTCTGCACCAGAGTAAAGACAGCAGGGAGTGGGAGACAGGGAATGGTCAGCAACACCTATGACGTTTCTAAGACTAGGCAACTGGACAGCCACCACTTCCTTGATTAAACATTGCAGACTGTTCATGTCTCTCCTGAAAACCCACTGAGAAGACAGAAAAGGAATGAGACAGACATAAACCCACAAACACAAAGAGAATGAGAGAGGAAAAATAAAAATAAGCCCTGGAAGATGGAAAGGTGACAGTGGTGACAGACTGAGCACAGCAGAGGAGAATGAGCCCTAGGGCCTCCAGAGAGGGTGCTAACAGGGAGCAGCCCAGTTCACTCTGGCAGACCAGGTTCAGGACCACAAAGCACCACAGCCCAAGCAGTGGTGCGGTGTAGGGGGCTGATGGGAGGTCTATATTTGATGTACACCAAGATCCTTTTCTCTGCCTATGAAGCCAAGTAACAACCCTTCTGTTGCCCAATTCCCTCCCGAAGGGGGCTTTCCTCTGAAACAATCAAGCCAGAGAGTGCCCAAGCTTGGCACAGCAGGCACAGCAGGCACAGCAAAGAGTGGGGAAATGGAACTTGGAGCCAGGGAATTAAAAGCACATCTATACCCTAAACAGTGGGACCCCTCTCCAACTCACTCATCTCATCCTGTTCCCAGAATGCAAGTACCTATCTGTGTGTCCCTCGAGCAAGGGATTACAGAACCCTCCTCTAGAGGAACATACTGAAGAGTCCAAGAGAAAACCTCTAGATATTCACATTTGGGGGGTCCTCCAGTAAAAAGTCTAGCCCACTCCTCCTTATTCTACAACAAGGTGCCCCAATGAACAAGCCCTGCTAATGTACAAAGCTCTTCTAAACAGTTTTTTAGTACTTCACTTAAAAAAAAAAAAAAAAAAAAAGACAGAGACAGAGTCCCACCCTGTCACCAAGGCTGGAGTACAGTAGTGAGATGATGGCTCACTGTAACCTCAATCTCCCAGGCTCAAGCAATCCTCTCACCTCAGCCTCCTGAGTAGCTGGAATTACAGGCATGTGCCATCACACTTGGCTCATTAAAAAGATTTTTTTTGCAGACACAGGGTCTCAATATGTTACCTAGGCTGGAGTGTAGTGATGCGATCACCACTCACTGCAGCTTCAACTTCCCAGGCTCAAGCTGTCTTCCCACCTCAGCCTCCCAAGTAGCTGAGACTACAGGCATGTGCCACTATACCTCACCAATTTTTAAATTTTTGTAGTGGCCGGATCTCGCTATGATGTCCAGGCTGGTCTTGAACTCCTTGGCTCAAGCATTCCTCCTGTCTCAGCCTCCCAAAGGGCTGGATTACAGGTGTGAGCCACCGTGCCCAGCCAGTACTTCACTTTTAAGTACAAAAAGAAGTCAAAAGATCAATGGACATTTCAGAAAAAGCCTCCAAGATTTAAAAAAAAAAAAAGAGAGAGAGAGAGAGAGCCCAAACCAAAGAGAAAAGAATTAAAGAAAACAGGAACAGTGAAAGGAACGGAAAAACTTGTTAAAATTATTTTCACTTTTATTTTTAGAGACAGGGTTTTGCTCTGTCACCCAGGCTGGAGTGTGGTGGAGTGATCACAGCTCATTGTAACTTCGAATTTTTGGGCTCAAGAGATCCCCCCGACCTCAGCCTCTGGAGTAGCTGGGGCTACAGGCACATGCCACTATGCCCAGTTAACTTCCTTTTTAATTTTTGTAAATATGGGGTCTCACTATGTTTCCCAGGCTGATCTTGAACTCCTGGCCTCAAGTGATCCTCCTGCCCCAGCCTCCCAAAGCACTGGGTTTACAGATATGAGCCACCATGTCCAGCCTCAGAAAAAAATTTTAAAGGGGGAAGAAAAATAATATTATCAGAGACAGAAGATAAGCCATTGTACCCATAGAACAAAAATAGATGATGTTCAAATTAGGAAAAAAAAAAAAAAAGACAGGGACAAATTAAGATTACAACCAAGAGGTCCTGGAAATTAAAAACTGGATAATTGTGGCATAGACTGATAGTTGCTACCCTATCTCTCCTTTTTTCTTAGGAAAAAAAGAAAAAACACATAATTTTATGTAAAGTAGTAATATGACCAGTTAAAAAACAATTTCTCAGCCTTCTTTGCAGTTTGTTGTAATCACATGACTAAATTCCAACCAGTGAAATATGAGAAGTGTGGAATGGGACTTTTGAGGAAGCCTCCTCCAAATGACTCAATTTAGAGGCTCACCATTTTGCCCTTTTTCCCTCTCCTTTTTCTAGTGCCTGCAATATAAATGTAATGGCATGACCCCAGCAACCACATGTTGGATCACAGAATAATATACTAAGGATGATGGTAAAGAAAATGATAAAGGAGCATGGGTCACTCAGGACCATGGAGCTGCCATGGCATCCAAGGACTGCCCACCTCTGGATCCTTGTGTATGAGCTAGATGAAGTCACTATTATTTTGCAATTTTGTTATCCTCAGTCAAAACTAATCATGATTGATACAACAACCAACCCTTCAAAAAAAATCATTAGAGACTTGGGAGAGAAAATCCATGAAGTATTCCAGAAAAAAAACAACAAATAAATGAATAGGAAAGAGAAAAGAAAGAAAATTAGAGACCCATTTAAGAAGATACAAAATCAAGATAATAGAGTGGGAATGGAGGGATGGGGGTGGGGAATTATCAAATAAAAACTATGTAAAAGCATCAATTTGGTAAGAAATCTCTTGTTTCCTGGATCTGACACAGAAGTGTGGTAACAAGAGGAATTCTAAGACAACAGCTTTGTAGCAGACCTAGCAAACAAACAATCTAGAGTGGAACAGAAAGATGGAGCCATAGGACAGAGGGGAAAAAAGAAAACAATATATTTCTGAAGAATTGGAGCATTTTGAAAACAATGCAAAGAGACATTTGACAGATCTGCCAGAGCATTTAAGGAAAAATGATGACAGAAAATCAAGCAAAGAAAAAACTAAGGCAATTATTAATTCTAGGAAACAGCAAAAGTTGAGCAAAAAAGGAAATGTAATCATAGTGTAACATATGGCTCAGAACTGAGCAATATTTACTTAGTCATGATAACAAGAATGCTAGCTTTTAATTTAATTTAAAAAACTGTGGGATAACTACTCTGGGGCATTAGATAAGGAGAAGTCAGAGTGGCATATACAAGAATTAAATCCAGGCAGGGTGTGGTGGCTCACGCCTGGAATTTCAGCACTTTGGGAGGATGAGGTGGGCAGATCACTTGAGGTCAGGAGTTCAAGACCAGCCTGGCCAACATGGTGAAACCCCATCTCTACTAAAAATACAAAAATTAGCTGGGTGTGGTGGTGGGTGCCTGTAATCCCAGCTACTTGGGAGGCTGAGGCAGGGGAACAACTTGAACCCAGGAGTTGGATGTTGCAGTGAGCTGAGATTGCATCAAATCCTCATTTATCATAAGAGGAAGTCAAAAGACGATGTCAGAAACTGAAATATCAAGAAGTAGCAATGCAAATACATCATTTAGTGACAGATTAACAGAAGAGGAAAATTTTTGGTTCAAAGTAGGATTTTCTGGGAATGGGACTGGAAGTAGAGAAAGGTAAAAGGGGTGGTATAAAAGAGTAGGAACTACTGTTTCTGATTATGTGACTTTTAATATTATTTGGCTTACTAAACCGTACACTTAGTACATTGATTAAAATAAAATAATTTTTAATTTTTAATTAAAAGTTCCTGGCAATTTAGAGGCAAAGAAGGAAAAACAGGTTTCTGGGAGAACGTAAAACACTAGGTTTTTGGGGGCTTGTTTTGTTCTTGTTTTGTTTTTGTTTTTTTTTGTTTTGAGACGGAGTCTCACTCTGTCGCCCAGGCTGGAGTGCAGTGGCATGATCTTGGCTCACTGCAACCTCTGCCTCCCAGGCTCAAGCAATTCTTCTGTCACTGCAACCTCCACCTCCCGGGTTCAAGCAATTCTCCTGCCTCAGCCTCATGAGTAGCTGGGATTACAGGCACCCGCCACCACGCCTGGCTAATTCTTTGTAGTTTTAGTAGAGACAGGGTTTCACCATGTTGGTCAGGCTGGGATTACAGACGTGAGCCACTGTGCCCGGCCAAAACACTATTTTTTAGACACCTCCTTCTATGTCCCTCATCTCCTCCTCTTTGCCCACACCTGTCTATATATAGTTCCAGGGAGAGCATAATGTAGAGGAAAGTACATGGGCCTCAAATACAGACAATACAATGCAGGGTGATGTCCAGCTGTGCAAAGAATCAGCTCAGGGTCTTCTCTGTGACCTCATGGGGACACAAGGTCTTCATTTGTAAAATGGAAAATGCTAATATATATTATATTATATGAAGTAATAGACGTAAAGTACCTGGAATATGGTAGGTCCTTGAAAATACAAGTTCTCACTTTCAGAATTGCTCATGCCCTCTAAGCCTCTCTGTGAGTGTCTCTCTCTCTGCGTCTCTGTGTTTATAGGTTTGAGAAAACAAAGTTTGAGCCACCTTCTTTCCATCGCCTCTTGCCTGGTTTGGGAGGTCTGTCTTCCACAAAGAAAACATATTGCATCCTTGACAGGTAGTTTATCACAACACATTTCCACTTCCCTTGTAAGGAGAGACTGATTTTACTCACACTGGCTTTATACTTCAGTTCATTTTTGAGTGAAAAGAAATTGATATCCAATTACTAGCTGTGGCTCCCAGGTCTAATATACAGAAGTAGATAGAAATTTCTGTTTAAAATCAACCATCTACAACAGAGTAGAATTACAAATAATTCAGCTGATACCTGACTACAATGTTTTAAAATAAATATTGCACAAAATGAACAAGGATTTTAAACCCAGCTATAACTGGTTCACAATAACTGGGTAGATAGGATAATCAGTGGTCATCCCCAAATAAGATGCCCCAGTGTGACACCAGAGCACTCACCTTCTCCACTGGACTCAGATTGGTTGCACAGGTCAGGAACCAGTTGCTCTCCATATGTTCCCCCAAGTTGAGTCTCTTGGCTCTTGGAAGTCTGCTTGTTCCAGCAGGACTCCTGCCCCTCCCAGGAGGCAGCGGGCAACCTGTCAGGTATCTCGACAGGGAAAGGAGGGGGTTTGAGGTCCAAGAGGAAGCTATCTCGTAGGGTCTGCTTGGTGGCCTCCTTGCTTTTCCTCTTCTGACTTTCTGGAGTCCTGTTACCCTCTCCTTGCCTGGGCCGGCTACTCTCAAGCTTTCTGGTTAGCTGGAGGAACTGATCCATGTCCTTGGTGAATTCCAGCAGCGTGCCCTCCAAGACTCTTTGGGCAGGTCCCTCAGAGCCGTAGCTGGGAGCTTTCTCTAAGAGCAGGTGCTCAGAGCAGTGGAGGCCTTCCGGGCCCTCCCTGAGCACTGGCTCAGGCGCCGGGGGCAGGCTGCAGGAACACATGGACAGGGAGAAGTAAGAGTAGTCCACTGCGACATATGTCAGCATGAAGTTGATGGTGACGATGGGGGCCAGAACGTTCACTTGACCCACAAGGACAAAGGCCATGGTCACCAAGCTGGTCAGGCAGATGGCAGCCACAGGTGTTTTGTTTGGCCCCTTCTGCAGCAACAAAAATAACATGCAGGACCATAAAATTTCAGATAGAATGCTTCAGAGATTTCAGAAGTTATAGGCTAGAAACACAATTCATAATGACTCAGCCACTTCTCCCCATGTGATTGTTCATCTATAAACTGAGATAATAGTATCCTAGCCATGGGATTATTGTGAGATCAGAGTTCATGCATGTGAAATGCTTCACATAGACTGATATGCAGTAAGCTCCACAGATATTAGTTGCATTAGTAACTTTATTTTTTGAGACAGGGTCTGGCTTTGTTGCCCAGGCTGGACTGCAGTGGTGTGATGTCAGCTCATTGCAACCTCCACCTCCTGGGCTTAAGCCATCCTCCCACCTCAGCATCTTGAATAGCTGGGACTACAGGTGTACACCACCATGCATGGCTAATTTTTGTGCTTTTTGTAGAGACATGGTTTTGCTATATTGCCCAGGCCAGTCACAAACTCCTGGGCTCAAGCAATCTGCCCAGCTCGGCCTCCCAAAGTGTTGGGATTACAGGCGTGAGCCAACGCGCCCAGCCTGTATGAATAACTATGAACATGGGGCATTATTGTAGAACTTTGGCTTCCCAACGATTTTCTCCTTTTGTCTTTCATTGGGTTTTGATACTAGCATAGAAAATCAAAGAGATGCAAAGTTGATTCTTCCCAGGGAGAGGAAGATTCCGGAAGATACAGCAGAATCACTGGTGGCTGGAGGAGGGGAATTCTGACCCTAAACATCAGCAAATGTTCATGCACACACATTACACACACATGTTATTAATGAAGGTGGTTATGGTGACCTTCAGGCGGACAGGAATGGAAAACAGGTGCTAGCTGCCACTCTCAGGAGCTCTTCATCACAGTCACTGACATAGTTCTTGAGCCAAAAGCAACAGTCACTTCTCAGTCCCTGTCTTCTTTGACCCAGCTGGCTACGCCCTCCTCTTCGAAACACTTTCTTCACCTCACTTCTCCTGACTGACCTCCCACTTCACTGGCTGCTCCTTCTTGGTTTCCATGGCTGGCTTTTCACATCTCTGAACTCCACATTTAAAGCAGCCCCAGGCTCCATCCTCAGACCTCTTCTCTGTCTGTACTCCCTCCCTTGGTGAGCTCAACCAGACTCACGCTTTGAATACCGGCATTATATCGACAACTTCCAAATTTGAATCTCCAGCCTAAAACATTCCCCCTGAAACCCAGGCTTACATATCCAACTGCCTACACAACATTCCCAGTGGATGTCTAATAGGATCTCAAATGAAAAATGTTCAAAACCAAACTGCATTTTTGAAGGAAGGTAAAGGAAGAAATCAAGGATAAGTTGCAATGATGTGTTCCCTAAACCAGGGGGAGGGTGAAAATTGGAAGCGGGTGGGGAGGCCCTCTGTGGTACCTCAACAAGACAAAAATGAACTATAGCTTGCAAACCATATTATTGGGAAGTGGGATTCTCTGTTTATGTCTCTTTGGTCCTCCCCTGGGCTTTAGAATGTCTATTTTAATCATCCCAGCCTTAACTCAACTGAGCTGTCCTTTAGGTATCAGTTAAGGTTTGGTTCTTGACGGTTAACAGGAAGTATAGAGGCCAGAGGTGTGGGAAATCATCAAACAGCAACCCCCAAGGGGCAGGTGAGCCTTGAGGGCAGAGTTAGAGCTTCAAGGACCAGCTCGCCTCCTGACCAAAACATACTTTCTTCTATGCTAAACCTGGAGGATCCTGAATTCATTTTTATTAAAGGATGGGGCACTGCATTTTCATGCTGCTCAGGGTCCAAGATGTTACTAGGACTGGTTAGCTAACCCAGTGCTAAAAGTGCTAAGGGGCTGGGTGGCTGTGACATTTAACATGCTTCATCTACTTAGCCCTAACCTAAGCCAGCCGGAGGACACGGCTGAAAGAAATGACCTCTGCATTATTTTCTGTGTCACCCCAAAGAAATTGACCAGAGGCTCTGATCAGAAAAGCTTAACCAACTGATGGGCCAACAATCAGGTTAGCAGCAAAACATGTTTCAAAAAACAAACAAACAAAAAAGAGGATTACTCACCCCTTGTCCCAGACAGGCAAGTGCAGGGATCACTTTCTCCTGGGCAATGCACTGCAGGATGCGGGGAGCTCCATAAAGTCCTCCCATACAGGAAGCCAGGGACGAGATGTATAAGCCCAAAAGGAACAGGAAGCCCACGAGGGACACCTGTGTGAGAAGTGGTTTCATTCGCCAGTGCCAGAACCTGCTCCTGTGCCTTTCTACTCCCCCAGCACCCACCCACCTGCACCCATGCAATCATCCACTGAGTCCTCTGGATCTGATCTCTGGGATACAGTTTCTACATCTCCAGCCTCACCCCCATTCATTCCATGGTTTCAGCTGAATCCGCCACCACATTTCATATGGACTGCACAGCGGTCCTCAAATGAAGCGTCTGCCAGACTCAGTAGCAGTGCTTGCTAAAGACAGATTTCTGGGCCCCCTCCTCAGAGTTTCTGGTTCAGTAGGCTTGGGGTGGGGCCTAGAAATTCGGATTCCCCACAGGTTCCCAGAGACCACACTTTGAGAACAAACTGGCCAACTATAATGCTCATTGGCCTCTTGCCTTTAAGCTCACCCTTAAAGATGAGTTTAAACCATTCAGATGATTCACTCTGAATCATCCCCTAAGCCTCTGCGGGAGTGACCTCTCTAAACTCAAATCTAATCACAATGTCTCTGTTGCAGACAAATCAAAGGCTCCCCCTGTCTTGACATATAAGGCTCTTCATGGTCTGTGACCTCTTTAGCTTCACACCTGGCACACTGAGAGTCTGATCAGCATGATTTTTCTGTCTGTAGGAAGCCTCTGTCCACACCCCCTAATCTACTCATTGTCTGTTAAACTCCTAATTGTGCTACAAAACTCAGCACCAACCTCACCTCCATTGTGAGGCCATCCCCTCTTCCCCTGACTACAGTAGTCGCTTCTCAGTGCTCCATAGCATCCCCAACATGACGTTAGGTCAGCACCTATCATGGTGACCCCTCCACTAATCTGGAGGCTTCATTTAAGCAGGTCTTCTGTCTTGTTCACCCTAGAATTATTGGTGCCCAACACAGAAATATAAATGCCGAATGAATGAATGAGATCCATGACCCACAAGGCAACAATAGATAGAATAAGAGGGCACAGCTGTTCTTCTTGGTGTCAACTTACAAAAGATCAGGGTCTAAGATGTTACTAGCTAACCCAGTGCTAAAAGTGCTAAGGGGTTGGGTGGCTGCATGACTGCTTGCCATGTGCAGCCAGGTCCCAAGCTCTCACTCATGAATTCACCCTCCTGGGCCAGACCTCATCTGTACCCATAGGGAAGCATCTTTGTTTTCTTATTTGAGGTGCCCTCTCCATTCTACTTTACTTTAGGCACAGTGGCCAGAACTGTACATTCCGAGTACTCATGTGTCCAATGCTTACAGATAGGTTAGAGTTAATATTCAGCTTTGTCACTTACACCCTTCTTGATGAAGGCTCTCCTTGCCCCATTTTTTACTTCCTTGTGTCAGCAAAGCACCGGATTCGTGTCATCAAGCTACACTGAACACAAGCCACTAGCTAGACTTCTTTCCTGGCTCATAAATTATCACTGGAATAATTTGACTGACTGATGAATCAGTCAGGACAGTTGATTGGGAAAAAAATACTTTTCTTAAAAAAAGAATATATTTGTAGGACACTGGCAGTTTGTAGAATCATCAGGAGGCTAAAGGATGAGGCTCAGAAAAGGGCAGGACCAAGCCTGGAGGCATACCCAGCCTCTTCCCCAGGAACAGCTTGGCCAGGATGCTGCTGCACCCCTGCTGCCCTGTGGATGGATTCTCACCAGCTCTTTATCTTTGCTTCGTTGGTTACAATGGGAGCACGCAATGGCCTAGTGTAGGTCATGTGCCCTACCAGGGCTGCAGAGGGACAGACAAGAGAGGTCTGGTCCATTGGGTTGCTATTACGCAGAATAGGGGTACTCCCTCCCTTCAAGACAATTGGTAGAATAACCCCCAAATGGTCAGGAAGGTCAGAGGCTTGATGAACAAGACTAAGGTCCACTACGGAGCCCACCTTGTCTTTAATTCAGTGTTGATTCCTTTCCCCTATCTTTATCATCTCTCTTATCCCCAAAGAATCTCGCCTGTCTCTTTTTTCAATGTCACAGGTTTCTTGGGTTTGTCCTACCCACCCTACTCACCGTTTTATTACTACAGAAAATCAATGTCATCTAGTGTTTCCATCACTTTGTGTGATCTGATGGCATTTTGTTACTTTCCATCCTGTGGGATAGTTATGCTCATGGCTTATCCTGCCAGCACCCTGAGCGCCTCACGGGTAGAGCTGTATCATGAATCCTGGCCCCCTTCCCCCAGCAGCTCATGCAGAATCAGGCAAGCAGAGTTCAGCAGCTGAATTCATGCAGCTTCACGACTTTGCTGTCATCGAGCCCTAGGTGCCTTACAAAACTGTTAGATAAGCTGGGTCCATTATCAATCCTCAATCCATTCTGAGATGTGATCATTCATCTATAACCTTTATTTCTGTCTTCTCTACCAAATGCATCCTATGTTGACTGGTTTTTAAAAAAACAGATTCTATGATGAAATTTTATCAAGAAAGAGCCTTTTGAAAAGTTAAGTCAATAATTCCCCACTCTGGCTAAACATAAGAATCACCCAGAGATTCTGATTTAATTAGTGTAGAGTGAGACACAGACGTGGTTGATGTTAAGAAAGCCCCCCGGCCCCAGGTGATTCTAATATGCAGCCAATGTGGCGAACCCCTGGACACAACACATTGTAGCCATTGCATTCTCCCCTCAAAAAATTCTTTGGGAGAGTCAGGCGTGGCATCTCTTTGCAGAAATTTCACTGCTTCTTACCTAAAAGGTTATGTATATTTGAATTTTTACAACTCTTTTTCATTTAAAGCCTGTCTATTTACTCAGAGCAGGAATGAGTGGGAATGCTCCAGCCTGTCATACTCCTAGAGTTGGACTGACTTCAGGAACTAGGTTGAGCCCCTGGCACCATGAGTACACGACATGGTGGCTTCCGTCTTTGGCCAGCCTTCCCACAGACACACCCTGGGATTCCTCCAGAGCCCTAAGAGCTGGGGTCAGACAGGGCCAAGTAAAGCAACTTGTTTATGTCCAGTTTGTCGATCGTGTAGAATGATCTGTTCACTTACCACTTTTAAAAAATATAAAAATATTATTCAGTCTATTTTCTGAATAATATATGAAATGTTGGTCCCCACATCTAGACAAATTATAAAAACTTCATTCCATCTCTCCTGCCTAAATCCTATCTCTTTCTTTCATTTGTCATCCATCCATCCACCCATTTAGGAAGCATTTCCCAAGGACAGGTTATGTTCCTGGCACAGTGCTAGGCAGCGCAAGGCTTATAGACACAACAGTGAACCACACAGCTCTGCTCCCAGCCCTAAAAGAACCTAATTGCTTTCTCTATTCGTATCAGACTGAAAATTTGCTAAATGTGCCAGTGGAGGTGGAAGTGAGGATTTATTTGTGTAGAGGTGTGTCAATAGTTCTTTTTAAATAAAAAGTGATTCTTTTCCGGCATACACCTGTTTGAGCCATCCCCCTCAAAGCTTTCCAAAATATTACATGGGGTGCGAACTACCCTGATTTCTCTCTTCAGTAACTACTGATTAAAATAATTACTTCCATCTCTCTGCTCTTAGTATTTTCTCCCAGCTCCCACTTGAGCTTTGGTCATTGAGGGACTCCACTCATTCATTGGCTGCTCTCTTCTCTTGAAGGACAGGATTTAAAGTCATTTGCACGGGGCTCATTCTGTCTCATCTAATTCCGGTGGCCCCTGACATCACTGAGGAGCGCACCCTAAAAACCTTTACAATCCCAAGTGTATTAATAAGGCCGTGTCTCAACAACGCTTTGGTTTTTTCCTCCCACGTCTCATTTCCACAGTCATGACTTTCCTAGCACTCTCCACGCTCCACGAACTGATCAACATCTCACTTGAAAGCCATTTTCAGTTTTACCTCTCACTTGAAAGCCATTTTCCATAATGAGACCTAGTCTGCTTCCCTTCCTGAGAGGCAGGACTGTGTCCACGATGGAGGGCAGAGGACACTCAGGCTGACCCACTCCCAGGTGCTGAGTGGCCCACTAGGACTCACTCCCTAGTCACCAGCGCTGTCCCATCCCCATCTTCCCTGTACAGCTTGTGTCATGAGCTTCCAAGGTCCCTCATGAATATGTGAAACCATGACTATTAAATCCAGGAATCAGAGTTTGCTCTGTGGGATTACCCAGTTTTTTAGGCTTTTTGTTTTTTTTTAAACAGAGTCTTGTACTATTGCCCAGGCTGGTGTTCAGTGACATGATCTTGGCTCACTACAACCTCCACTTCCCGGGTTCTAGCGATTCTCTTGCCTCAGCCTCTTGAGTAGCTAGGACTACAGGCATGCACCACCATGCCTGGCTTATTTTTGTATTTTTTGGTAGAGATGGGGTTTCACTGTGTTGGCCAGGCTGGTCTTGAACTCCTGACCTCAAGTGATCTGCCCACCACGGCCTCCCAAAGTGCTGGGATTACAGGCATGAGCTGGCCAGATTCCCTAGTCTTAACAACAATACTTTTGGGATATTTTTCCTTCTTAGATTGCTCTTATTTTGCTAGTTAGCAAGCCCCAGGACTCCTAAGATATTTGGTCTTTTTTATTTGTAATAAACATCTGTTTCCTGGACTGTATACAAGTTTATCTTGAAACATTTAATCTATTTCACCCCAACTAACATTGTGGTTTATACAATTCCTTTTCTAACTAAATAATACTGAGATTGACTATTTTGGCTTTTCCTATTAAATATGGTGGATTTGTGGGGAGAAAATGTGTTCCTAAAATAAATGTTTTGATCTGTAAGGGTATGCCCATAAGGAGTGTGGAAGGGAGTTAAAATTTAATTAGCACCTGCTATGTGCCAGGTAAAATGTATTATAATTAGCACCTACTACGTGCTTTCATGGGCTATCTCAGAGCCACCACTGTATACAAGACTTTTAAGAATGCACATACACCTGAGAGCTGGGAGAAAATTCCTCTGTGGTTGGGATAAAAAGTAAAAAGATGTGGCCAGGCACAGTGGCTCACCCTTGTAATCCCAGCACTTTGGGAAGCTGAGGCAGGCGGATCACCTGAGGTCAGGAGTTCGAGACCAGCCTGGCTAACATGGTGAAACCCCGTTTCTACTAAAAATACAAAAAATTAACCAGGCATGGTGGCATGTGCCTGTAATCCCAGCTACTTGGGGGGCTGAGGGCAGAGAATCGCTTGAACCCGGGAGGTGGAGGTTGCAGTGAGCCGAGATCATGCCATTGCACTCCAACTTGGTCAACAAGAGCGAAACTCCGTCTCAAAAAAAAAAGAAAAAGTAAAAAGACGCTTCTTAGAGAAACTGATTTGAGAAGCCAAATAATTAGAAATAGATCAGAGAAGCTGTAGGAAACCCAGACAGAAACAGATTAACTGACCAGCTGCAAATCAGTAGAAAGGAATCCAGGGCAGCCTGCAGCCATTGAAGATAATTGTTCTGGCAGAAAGCCCCCGAGAGAGAGAGGAGTGCGTTGGGGAGCAGCGTGTGAACGAGCGCCAAGGAGAGTAGGTCAGAGACCCGCCCTGTCTCAGTGTCCAGAGGTAATGCACGGGGCACACATACAGAAGAGGCCTTTCTTCAGGCCCAGGAAAGTTCAGAGATGCGCTGGCTCAGAACTGAAGCCACAGGTAAGACAGGAAGCTGAGGTGAATAGGTTATCAGGGTGGCAGGTTGTGTCAAGTGACCAAGGTAAAGAGACTGCACTTGCACCTCCCAAGCAGTGTAGGTTGCACCCTCCCCTTCTCCAGCCACTGCCAGTAAAAACATCTGTGGCCCAATCTACCGCCTGAGCATGGTACCTGCTCCTGCAGCGGCAGCGGAGTCAGTCCCAAGGAGCGACACCAGGGAGCAGGAAAGCACAAAAGGTGTGGGAGGAAACTCCTGTGTGGTCCCCTTTAGGGAGTGGGTAGTGGGAACCAGAAGACCCAGGTGCTGCTATTTTGAAGTCATCAGGGTCGGTTCCATCACGGCTCACTGACTTGCTGCACCTGCCCATTTCTACTGAGAACCAAGAGCAGTAGCTTTGTTCCTTTATAGGCTTTACAATGGCCTATTCCAGGGAACGGTCTCTTGTCCTCTCCAAAAACTACATCTCCACCTTTCATCCCAGTGTGTGCATAATGACATTCCCAAGTGTCATTGCTGGGCCTGGTGCCGCAGGTGCCCCCAGCTGGCTAAGTGCTTGCCTACCTGCTCACTGTCGGGATAGGTGGCATTCCAAAGGACGCTCCCCCGGTTCGTGTGCCTATTATTAGGTGTGGAATTTCCACCCACAAAGGCTCTCAGATGCTGTCTCCAGGCTGTTTTTACCCTAGTGCTGTTTGTGGCCTTAGATACAAAGCTGTCTGTCCTCCCATATACCTACTCTGAGCATTCCCTTGAAAAGCAGGGGAAGGAGAGGAAGGAGGAGCCGCGGCCCAGGGGATAATCAGATCAGAGTCTCTAAAGGGTGGAAGGACCTCTGTGAAGGAAAGCACGAGAAAGGAACTTTAGAAGCAGGCAGAGCTGGCCAGCCACTGGCAAGCTGCAGACGAGCAGGAAGCATTTCCCCCGGTTAAACCAGCCTCACCCAGGCTGCTCCCTCAGGCCTTCAATTCCTGTCATGCAGCCAAGCTTTTCATTCCGCAGCTAGAGAACAGGCTCTTGGGAGTGAAACTCCAGACGGAAGCGTGCATGTAGATACAAAGGAGGGCTATAGACTCCTGCCTCGAGAGCACACCTTGCCGCCTGGGGGTCTGTGACCTTGGGTGCTGAAAGGTGGGTATCAGTTCTCTCACTACCTGAACTGCACCGCCTTTCAAAAAACCTGCTTTTATACTAAGGTCAAAACTCTTGAAAACAAATAATCACCTTTGCATGGGTGCCTACAAGCCTTAAAAAGAAACCTGTGCTAATGTGAAAACCAAGCTCAAACGTATCTCTCAAAAGAAAATTCAGAGTTTCCTGGCCCAGGTTGCCCCAGGCACTGGCCCTCCACGAAGATCAGCAGGGCTGCTGTGCAAAGCCTCACACCAAGAGAAAATGGTACTCCATCCTCAAACACAGGGGCTCACGCCTGTAACCCCAGCACTTTGGAAGGCTGACGTGGGAGGATCACTTAAAGCCAGGAGTTTGAGACCAGCCTGGGCAACATGGTAAAACCCTGTCTCTACAAAAAAATTGAAAAAAAAAATTAGCTAGGTGTAGTGGTGCATGTCTGTAGTCCTGGCTACTTGGGGGGCTGAGGTGGGAGAATCACTTGAGCCCTGGAAGTTGATGCTCTAATGAGCCATGTTCATGTCACTGTACTCTAGCCTGGGTGACAGAGTGAGACCCTGTCTTTAAAAAGTTAAAATATTAAGTTAAATTTAAAAATACATAAAATATAAGCAGCGATACTCAGGAGTTAACAGAAAAACTCCCTAACCAACTACATTTCTCCGAAAAATGATGGGAATCTCAGGGTCTACTTTTTCTCCAAGAACTTAAAGGAGGGTAGGAGTTTTTGGGGATTTCCAGAAAAATATCTGGAAATCTTATGTGGATTCTAGGATGCCAAATAAATGTCCTTGATGTCACATGACCTCCAGCCTGCTAACGGAGGAACGCCAGGAATTCATTAATCCTCTCCTGGCAGGGTGCGGACTCTAGAAACAAAGATGTTGCAGCCAAATCAACCCGCAGTGTCTGAGATTCTCAGGAAAGCAAAAGGGGTCAAGGACCTCAGAGACAAGGAGGGCCTTGGCCCTCACCCTGGCGCTGGGCTTCCTCCCTCTCCCTCCACCTCTGTCTGTTCCCAGCCTCCTTCTCCACTTGCCACTTCTGAACAGCACATTCTATTCATCATGCAAGGTGAAGCTATTAGCAAAAGTGAGGCACTTGCTTAGCTGGGAATTTGGGGTGAACAAATTCTTCTGTTTCTGTCCTGATTTTTGACAGGAAGAGATGTCACCATTATCTAGCCCCTCATGTTTGTGAATCTCTCTGGGCATCGTTATCTGTTTCTCGAAATCCCTAAGCAGAGCCTGTACCTTTTCCACCATCTCTCTTCCCCATCACAACCCAACACTTCATTCCTGGGCTAGAGACTATAGGGAGGCTGGGCGCAGTGGCTCAAGCCTGTAATCCCAGCACTTTGGGAGGCCAAGGCGGGAGGATCACTTGAGGCCAGGTGTTTATGACCAGGCTGGGCAACACAGTGAGACCTCATCTCTACCAAAAAATTAAAAACAAATTAGCCCAGCATGATGGCATGCCCCTGTAGTCCCAGCTACCTGGGAGTCTGAGACAGGAGAATTGCTTGCGCCTGGATGGTTGAGGCTACAGTGAGCTGAGATTGCAACACTGCACACCAGCCTGGGCAACAAAGTGAGACACTGTCTCAAAAAATAAATTAATTAAATTTTTAAACGACTATATGGATTCCCAGACAGTACTGCAAGGGGAAGGTGGCCATTTGTTGGTGAAAACAAACAAATGACTCCAGCAGACTGAGCCCTTCGAGGAGCGCAAGCCTTACTCACCTTTTCCGCTATCAGGAAGTCATAGCGAAGGGCCTCTCGCGTGCAGATGGCGCCCAGGAGGAAAACGAAGACAATGTACAGAAACCACCTGAAAACCCAAGAGCAGAACAGAGCTGCCCCCCACTCACCTCACCCAGCCCCATCCACTCCCCCGACTCAACCTTCTGTTTCCAAAGGGAACCTGTCTCAGAATGAGAGAAAGGCCAGTCATGAAGCTTCCCCAGCTGGCTTGGGAGGACACTTTTTGTACTATTTCTCTTCTGGCATATTTCTTACCAAAAAAGGAGTACCACTGTTTTGTTTATTTTTTTACTTTTAAACGTATATAAAAATATGGAATGCTTCATGAATTTGCATGTCATCCTTGCACACGGGCCACACAAATCTCTGTATTGTTTTAATTTTAGTATATGTATTGCTGAAGTGAGCACTGTTTTTTCTCTTTCTTACATTAAAAAAGAAAACTACACAACGAGCATTCTGAGTAGGGAAGCGGGAGGCCCAGTTGCCTCTAGGTTGTCAGGATTCAGGCCAGGGCTGCCCCGCAGCCTCACATCCCAGCCTCCTCCAGCAAAAGAACAGGCTGATGATCCTTCAGGCCTCTAAGTCCTGCTGGTCTGTTATCTTTAGATCAGATAATAAAGAGGGAAACTAAAGTCAAAAGGCAGGAGCAGAGGCCTGGCTCTGTCCCCAAGATGCCCTGTAACCTTGGACAAGACCCAGGTTCCTGTGGTCTCCTCACTCCCATCTGGGTAGCAAGACGATGGGCCAAGGGTTCATCCTGGAACCTCCCAGCTGGGACCAGAAACAAGACAGGGTCCTCATACAGAAGCCTCTTTCTTTTATTTCCTTCCCAACACTCAATTCTATCTCTGTTGTCTTCGTTTTCTTCCCAATGGTATGGCCTTGTTTTGCACAAAATACCCTGATGCTGTATTCCAGGCTGAGAGCAAAGGTGTCACTGCAATAAGCTAAGAGCAAATTCAGTGTTTGTGAAACAGATACATTAATATTTTCTAAATACTGTGGTTACAATAACACAGGCCCTTTTAACTTCTCAAGTCATTGTCTCTGGTCTCTGATCTCATTGCCTCTTCACACCCACCCAATGAAGGGCAGAGAAGCTTCTTCCTGTGGTACAGAGAGAAACAATATTCTAAAAAGTCAGAAACAGACCCAAAGTCACCCAGCCTGCTTGTGTGGGTGGCACAGTGTGAACTAAAACCCCAGAGGCCTGATGGCCTGGGGGAGTAGGAAGGGAGGCTCACTGGGGGAAGAAGGAGAGCTGGGTGCTAAGCTTCCACTGTGTGCCTTCTACTCTCTCCCCCACAGTCTATGAAGCACATATACTGTCATCATCCCCATTTCACAGGAAAGGAAATGGAGGCTCAGAGAACTCAGTAAATCATCCAGAGAGTCACGCAGCCAATCAACGGCAGAGCTGAGAGGCAAACCAGAATTTGTCTGACTGCAAAACTCTTCATCTTTATGCTCCCTTCAGGGATCCTGGAAACTTGGTGGTTAAAAAAGTCCCCAAGTTCAAAATGGAGGTTGAGGAGGGACGGGGGCGGGAGGCCGAGGAAAGGAAAGAAAGGATTTGATCTGTGATCTGGGTCCTGACACTCCTCCTCGGCAGCATTCCCAGGCAGGGTGCATGAAAGGGCAGTGTCTGAACCCACCAGACGTGAATTTTCCAGCCCACCGAGTGTTAAAAGAAGGATCGGAATACGAAATAGATTGGTCACAGTCGGGGCACTCTCAGAACAAAAGGGGCAATCCCTCTTCTGCCTGGGGTTCTCTCTCCCACTCTCCAGCTCGGACTGATTGCCATGAGGGGAACTTACGAGATGCCAACAGCTGCCAGGGAGCCCAGGGGGATGCTGGCGGCAGGCTCCCTGAGGTCGCCCCCCATGTTGAAACCGGCCATGACTCCTGAAAGACACCCAGATGGGGAATGGGGTGAGCAGCCTTCTCCATGCATCACCTTCCCCAGGGCTGCCCCTTCCTCTCCTCCCGGACCCTCTCCTGGAAGCTGTCCCACAGCAAGCCCTCCAGCTGCAGCTCTGCGCACAGGCTGCTTTTCCATCTCCCCTGGCAACTAGGGAGGCATCCCTGTGGCGTGAAAGGGACCTTTGTGGGTTGGAGGAGACTCAGGAGGAAAGCCCTCCCGGCTCCAAAAGCATCCTACCGCTCAGCGCAAAGCAACCAGGGGGAGGAAGGCGGCTTGCAAGGCGCACAGAGGTCCTGCGCTGCGTGCTGAGCTGGGACAATGCCCTGGAGAGGCTCAGCGTTACAAAGGTCTGGCAGCCTCCTGCTCAGTGGCTTTCCCTGCCTCTGCTGCCCGCTGATTCCATGGGAGCTTCCTGTGTCCTTGGGGTCAGGTACCATCCTCCAAGCCCCTGAGCTACCAAAGGGTTTGAAATAAACTCCAGAAAAACCAATCCTGATGCCACTGACATGGGAGTCACAAGCTCCTTTTCATCATCACCTTTCTTCTGCAAGAACACTAATGACAATGAATGAATCCATAAGGGACCCACAGCACTGTGCTGCATGGTGAGGTGGGGGTGTTGCCTCTTCCCTTACAAACAAATATATGAAAACAACAAGACAGGGTGTTCTGAACATCGGATGAGGATCCAGCCCACAAGTGCCATAACAACTCAGTGTGATGGGCTGCCCTGGTCAGGAAAGCCCCGTAGAGGGGGTGCAGCTTGAATGTGGCCTTGAAAGAGGGATTTGAACAGGCTTAGGGACGGGAATGAATCCAACACCATGATTTGCGAACACTTTCAACCTGCCTGGGCCTGTGTCAAGTGCTTTACAGGCACTTTTTTATCCTGTTTAATTCTCATAACAACCTCATCAGAAAAGTAGAATTATTTCCTCATATTATAGAAAAGTGCTCAAAGAGGTTAATTAAAACAGTCTAAGGTCACACATTTAATAAGTGGCAAAGCTAAGATTCAACCCTGGTCTGTCTGACTCTGAAAATTATGCTCTCAATGTCTCTGCCATAATGCTTCACAGAATCCAAGTGAAGGGCAGTGAAGTGACAGTTTGGAACCAGAAAGTGAAAGTAGGGGAGTGTATTTCAGAGAGAACCCTGAATGGCTGGCCCATGGATGGGGGTGCATATACTGTCACCCAGCAACTCCGTTATGAGGACTTTACCCAAAGTAGGTAGTCAAGGCTATGAGGGAAGATTTAGCCCAACATTTTTATAAATGCTTGTTTAGAATAGTGGAAATTAGAAACAACCTAACATCTAAAAATAGAGGATGGGCTAAATAAGTGATATAGCTTTCAATAAATACTAGGTCTCAGAATATTGTAAGGGATATGTTGTGACATGGAAAGATGTTTAGAAGCTTTTGCTTAGTTTTAAGAAGCATATTAGAAAACAGAACACATCTGGTATGATCCCATTGTTATAAAAATATATAGAAAAAGGAACTAGAACATGTTTTAAAACATTAACAATGTAATTTCTGGGTGATAAAAGAACAGGTCATTTTTATTTGACTGTTTATATTTTCTCACTTTTCTACAATGATCATTTTGAAACACGTGAAAACTAACTTCTAAGGTTTTGTTGTTGTTGTTGTTGTTGTTTTAACGGCATGTTAGGCACATTTTCTTTCCTCTCATTCCCTCCTCTCCAAGATCCTATAAAAAGCATAGTAAATCACGCCTGTAATCCCAGCACTTTGGGAGGCCAAGACAGGCGGATCACGAGGTCAGGAGATTGAGACCATCCTGGCTAACATGGTGAAATCCCATCTCTACCAAAAATACAAAAAAATTAGCCGGGCATAGTGATGGGCACCTGTAGTTCTGCCTACTAGGGAGGCTGAGGCAGGAGAATGGTGTGAACCCGGGAGGCGGAGCTTGCAGTGAGCCGAGATGGCGCCACTGCACTCTAGTCTGGGCGACAGAGCAAGACTCCATCTCAAAAAAAAAAGAAAGCATAGTAAAGGGAAAAGTGGATAAATTCCTGTAAGTAAAGAGAAGTTGGGAGGGGACCCTAAGTAGATGAAAGGTTCACATAAATGTCTGGAACATAGAACAGAAAATGGAGAACATAACACAGAGGAAAAGAGAAAGAAAGAAAGCCTCGGAATGCTTCTCTACAAGATCTGAATACACCGAGGAAAACCAGGGCTGGACGTTTGCACCCCAAATGAAGCCCTGCTCAAGAATCAACAGCACTCACAAACTTCTCATCAAGATAGGGCCCCAGCAGGGAGACAGACCTAAACGCATGGCAGCCAGGGAAATCCACGCCCACAACCAAGGTCGCCCAATGTGTGAGGAAAACCAGCAACAAATAAATAAATACATGCATAAATAGAAACAGAACAACCCAGGCTGGAAGAAACATATAAATCAGGATACAGAGAGAATTTGGAAGAAAACACTGATTAGTAGCTCCAAATACATCCAAGAAGAATATTCTATATATTCTATCTATAAAACAAGGTGCTGTGAAAAAAAAAAAAAATCCAAGAACAAGAAAGAACTTTTGGAAATTAAAAATATGATCACTAAAATTAAAAATGTAATAGATTTAAGGGCCAGGCATGGTGGTTCATGCCTGTACTCCCGGCGCTTTGGGAGGTCAATGCAGAAGGATCACTTGAGGCCGGGTGTAATGGCTCACATCTGTAATCCCAGCATTCTGGGAGGCCAAGGCAGGCAGATCTTATGAGGTCAGGAGTTCAAGACCAGCCTGACCAACGTAGTGAAACTCTGTCTCTACTAAAAATGCAAAAATTAGGCAGGTGTGGTGGTGCATGCCTGTAATCCCAGCTACTTGGGAGGCTGTGGTGGGAGGATCACTTGAGCCCAGGAGGTAGAAGTTGCAGTGAGCGGAGATCATGCCACTCACTCCAGCCTGGGTGACAGAGCTCCTTCAGATAAGAGTTCAGAAAATTTACTTCCCCCATATTGTTTCCAAGGAAGATACTAAAGTATGTATTCCAGCAAAATGAGGATGTAAACCATGAAGAAGGAAAACATGAGATTCAGAAATCAGTGCTGATAACTGAGGAATGGCGTGAAGTTCCAGAATAAGGGTTGCACAGCAGAGAAACTGCCAGGGATTAAAGCAAAAACTGGAGGCTCCTGGAGGGATGCCTCTGGAGAGGAAATGCTTCCAGCACAATGGGCAATAAAATTAAACTGAATGATTTTAAGGATATACTGACTGCACATTTTGGCAACAAAAAGAAGAGTTATTAAGACTAACTTTTCAGGGATCATTTCTATAGTTTGTTATTAGAGAAGTTTCTCTGAACGTGTAGAGCACCGTTGACATTCTCTTTTGCTGAACTACCTCAAATATCACAAAACAGTCATTTAATACAGCAAAGCCAAATATATTTATTAGAACTCACTGCAGTGAGGTAGACCACCACCTTGCCAGGGTATCAGCTGTACCTCCCAAGGGAGAGTGCATGTTCACAGGATGTTGGGGTCTAAGGTATTTCATGATGGAAGGAGGATAGAGATTGGGTAAAATTTGTGATATGGTAGTTTAGTATTGGTGGACAGAATAAGGTGAGTATCTTATGGGAAGAACTGATTAACTATTATTTGACAGGTGAGCTCTTTGTCCAAGAAATCAAACTACTGAATCAGATAAATTGATTTTCATTAATATCTTGAAGCAAACAATATTTAGTGGTTTATAGTCTTTATCTTTCCTGGGTAAAGTTTTCATGGAAGAACTAAATCATGTTAATACAGGTTATCTCAGTTTGCATTTTTCATTTTGATATACATTTAGTTTACTCTTTTTACAGAGATTCAGAGTTGTGAGTCCAAACTGTTACCACAGTATAGGTAAGCCTATGAGCATTGGAGAAATTTATATTGTTAGATATAGTCTACTGTGTCCAGCAAAAAGGGTTGTGGAAGGGTTACAGTTAGTAGAAGATGGGAAAGATGGGGAAAAGGTATACCATTAAATCTGTGGTGGTGAACTCTTGGCTGTGTTCGAGGTGGAGTGATTTTTACCACTCAGAATCATCTTTAGAATATGATATACCAGGATTTTATCTTCAGGTCCACATTTTACAGAGTGCTGTCCTGATGTGGGGCCAGAGAACTTACTCTGAGAAGGAAGCAAAATTTGCTAGCAAAATACTCAATGCTCTTAGAAGAAATGTTAATGACAAAACCTTTGTGTAGGCAAGAGGCAAGGTAGTTGTGACCATATATATCTACATGAAAAGAATGATGTCTATGCTTATTTATTTTCAATTAATAAATCATTTTGGCTGCTAAAAGAGTTATTGAAACTCCAGGAGAAGTGAACAAGAAAGTTAAGGATTACAAATAGCTAGAAGGGGGATATTGAATGTCTCCTATACAAAGAAATGGTAAATGTTTGAGATGATATGCTAATTACTCTGATCTGATCACTATACATTATATGTATCACTACATATCCCAAAAATATGTGCCATTATGTGTCAATTTTAAAATTTTTAATTAAAAGTTAAAAAATAAATTAAAAAATAAAAATTTAATTTAAAAATTAAAGTTAAGGTCTAAATATGAAGCAAACCAAAATGTGACATGATTTTAAACAACTAATAAAATGTTAGAAAAATTCTCCCATTTGACCATGGTATAGGAACTTTCTCTCCTAAATGACACAAGCGCTATATGAGAATCACAGTGAAGAAAATGAAATTCCAGCCCAACACTTTGCTCTTCAGGGAGCAACAGCTGCACAGTCATAATCGTGTATTTGCTTATTGTTCTTTAGCTTCTAAAATTGGCCTATAGACAGAGCACAGAGGACGTAACTATTAATATGGTTTAGATCTGTGTCCCTGCCCAAATCTCATGTTCAATTGTAATCCCCAGTGCTGGAGGTGGGGCCTGGTGGGAGGTGATGGGATCTTGAGGGTGAATCCTTCATGAATGGTTTAGCACCTTTAGCACCATCCCTTTTGTGCTGTTCTTGTGATAGAGTTCTCACAAGATCTGGTTGTTTAAAAGTGTGCGGCACCTCGCCCTCTCTCTGGGTCCTGCTCCTGCCATATGAAGACACCTGCTCCCCCTTCACCATGAGTAAAAGCTCCCTCAGTCCTCCGTAGAAGCAGATGCTGCCATGCTTCCTGTACCACCTGCAGAACCATGAGCCAATTAAACCTCCTCTTTATATATTATCCAGTCTCAGGCATTTCTTTATAGCAGTGCCAGAATGAACTAATGCAACTATAGTTATGAAACAGAATATGAATATTATCTATCTTGACAATGTAAAAGAAGGTTATAGCTAACTGATATTAGGAAGTGAAAAGAGGAAAGAGAAGGAAAGGGAAGAGAAAAAGCACTAATATTTTCATCATAGTAATGTAGAAAACAAAAATATATAAGTCTCATGTTCATTCACTAGGCCTGACTTGAATGTTACAAGCTTCAATTAGTTTAATAAGCAAATTTAAAAGGTAATCTAAGCCATGCCTTTTGAGCTACCTGTTAAATGTGGTAGGTAGCTATGGAAAAACCTAGCAAATATTTACATAGCAGTTGCAATAAATTTTAAGTTAATTATTTTGTATCTTGTTATCATAAAGTTGAGTTTCTCAGTGTTTGCTACGCAGAGCAAAGAAATGTCAAATATATGAAGCAGTTTGTTTTCATAGTTCCAAAGATAGTTGACTTGTAACCTTAAGGCAAAAAATATTTTTAATAAGTGTGTGTGTGTTTGTATGTGCGCGTGTGTGTATGAGAGAAACTATTTGTTCAGTTAAAGTTTTAAACTACATTTTTCATGGGATTTTGCCCACTCGCCTGCTAATAATCAACTTGCTATCTATAGTTTTCCTGATAATGCTCTAAAAATTCAAGTACAAAAGGATTATGTAGATTCCCTTAAAATTAGGACAATAACTAAAGCATTCCTTATGAAAATAAAGATACACATAAAATAAATATAATTCTAATACATTAATCTTAAAACACAACACAGAATCTCAATTTCCCACGCCAACAGCAAGAACTGAAGGGATGTAACCTAAAACTGATAGAATAGCAGAGATTTAAGTATATTCTTTAAAATTATCAATGTAATCATCAAAATAAGTATAACTACAAATATAACTATCAAACATTGGAAAGTGGATGAGGGAGCTCACTCTCATATTTCCTAGCATAAAGTCAACAGACGATGTCTGACTTTGATTAACCAAATTATAGGTATACTTACGTTGCCTGGTTATACACAGCTCTCAAAGTACTAAAAATGATTAAAGTGGTTGTCCCTGTGGAGGAGTATTGGGGATAGCGAAAGTTGGGGTGGGAGACTATTGCTTTGTATTTCAAGCCCCTGTGCTGTTTTATTTTGTATCATGTACAGGTCTTATTTGGATTAAAAAAAAAAAAAAAGGAATATCCAGGATCTGCTGTATTCCTCTGTTCTCTCCCTGCTAATAAAGACATACCTGAGACTGGGTAATTTATAAAGGAAAGAGCTTTAATTGACTCACAATTCCACATGGCTGAGGAGGCATCACAATCATGGCAGAAGGTGAAGGAGGAGCAAAGTCACGTCTTGAATGGCGGCAGGCAAGAGAGAGCTTGTGTAGGGGAACTCCCATTTATAAAACCATCAGATCTCGTGAGACTTATTCACTGCCATGGGAACAGCGTGGGAAAGACTCACCCTCATGATTCAATTCCCTTACACCAGGTCCCTCACACAACACGTGGGAATTGTTACAATTCAAGGTGAGATTTGGGTGGGGACACAGAGCCTAACCATATCATGACATAGTGCTCTTTATTCCTCGCCATTGTTGTACCTCCTACAGTTTGTCAGGTCATTTTGTACACCTTCCTTCAGATCATTTATACAGAAGTTAACCCATGAAGACCCCTGAGAACACTACAGCAATACATGCTTCTGTGGAAGAAAGTGACTGATTGATCCTAACTGCTTCCTGCTTCCAAACACATACTGTCTCCATAACAAACCCCCTATCCTCCTTCCCCAGGTTCTGTGTAGGCTTCCTGATGTGCAGTACATTAGGATGCTGGTCAGTGGGAGGAGAAAGGACTGACTGTAGCACGGGAATGAGCCAGGCCCAGATATGGCCAGAAAGCTGGCTTTTGAGAGAAAACAGAGAAGCCAGAAAGTAGATCGTATCACAGACACAAAGAGTCACAGACAAGGAGATGCAGGCAACTCGGACTGCAGACAAGAAGTCTCATGGGTGATTCCTGCTGGGGCAATGTGGGTGGTTCCCATGGCAAAGTGTACATTTGTGTTTTTTTTGTTTGTTTGTTTGGATTTTTTTTTTTTTGAGATGGAGTCTCCCGCTGTCACCCAAGTTGGAGTGCAATGGCGCAATCTTGGCTTACTGCAATCTCCGCCTCCTGGGTTCAAGTGATTCTCCTGCCTCAGCCTCCCAAGTAGTTGGGATTACAGGCACCTGCCACCATGTCTGGCTAATTTTTGTATTTTTAGTAGAGATGGGTTCACCATGTTGGCCAGGCTGGTCTCAAACTCCTGACCTCAGGTGATCCGACTGCCTCGGCCTCCAAAGTGTTGGGATTACAGGCATGAGCCACCGTGCCCGGCCTGCACATTTGTTATAGGGGCTCACACACTGTGACTGTCATTTCCAAAATTCTACCTCTGTGTTACCACACAATTCTTGGGCAATGTTCTCTAGCTTCGGTGAATTATAAATGTCTGATTCGCTAGTTAGAGCTAGAAAAAGTATTTTAACTTAGTATTTTTTTTCCCATCTGTGTTAAGTGTTACAGAAATTCTCTAGTTTGCTTTCCTTTTGCATCCAGTGCAATTTTAAAACACTATCGTTAAGGTTAGAGTTACATTTAGGGTTGGCGTAATAGAACAAATACTATTTCCCAGAGCATTAGTGCCCAGGTGTTTTACAAATATTACATTTTTTAAAAAGTTCCACAATTGAAAACAAGGTTGGGAAAACCTTAATTAGAGAGGTTTTCAGTGCTGGGCTACTGTAGTGCTTATGATATGCTAATACTCACTGTCTATCTCTAAGAACAGCATACAGTGTTTCACAAAACTTATTTGGCATTGAACCCTTTTTTTTTTTTTAAAGAAATGAAACACTGTGTTCATTATTAAAGTTCCACAGAGCACAGTTTGGGAAACACTCAGTGCCCATTTTATAATTACTATTTGGTCTTGACACTTTTCTTGGTGGGCTTCCAAAAATTGTTTATATTTGGCTATTTAGGGCTGGATGTAGTGGCTTGTGCCTGTAATCCCAGCACTTTGGGAGGCTAAGGTGGGTGGATCACCTGATGTCAGGAGTTCGAGACCAGTGTGACCAACATTGTGAAACCCCGTATCTACTAAAAATACAAAAACTTAGCCAGGCACGGTGGCATGCACCTGTAGTCCCAGCTACTTGGAAGGCTAATGCAGGAGAATCACTTGAACCTGGGTAGGTTGCAGTGAGCCGAGATCACGCCACTGCGCTCCAGCCTGGGCGACAGAGCAAGACTCCGTCTCAAAAACAATAAAAATAAAAAATAAAACGGCTATTTAGAATCATAATTCTTAAGGCTAGATGGTACCCTAGCGATCATCTACTCCAACCTTTTATTTCACAGATGAAGCAACGGAGGCCCAAAGAAGGGAAGCCATTTGATTCAAGTGTTCCAAGCTAATTGCTAACAGAACCAGCACTAATCCTCAAGTTTCCTGATTCCAAATCAGTGTTCTTTCCACTATATCACACAGCCTCTCCATTTCTTCCTAACACCCCTGCTCTTTGTAGATTTCCCCTTCTGAAACAGTAATTGCATGATTAATGTGGGGTTACATCCCCACCACAAGGCTGAGCTTATCAGTTACAATCGGCACAGCGTATTGATTTCCCCACAGGCGCTTGCATCACCAGTTCCTCATCTCTAGACCGTGCTGGATTGATGGCATTTCTGAGTTTTCAACGCCAGTTCCAGGAAGCAGTTAATTGCTTTACCCAAAAATGTTTTTTCTCCCTGCATCACAATGATGATCTGTCTGGTCTGCACACTGTTACCATGTGACTTACGTAAACAGCTTCCTTAATACGGGGAAACCCTTCTGGCTTGGCCTTCCACACCAGTCCTGGGGCCTTCAGGCACAGCTTTATGATCTCAGCTGTAATATGCAAGTCTGATGGTGTCAGCCATCACTTGACCAGCTTAGGTTTATGAGGCTACACCTCGAGTGGCATCCGTAGCCACCTAGACATTGACATTACGCCTACAGTTTCGATGGATGGTGAACAGGGGGCTTGGAGTCAGCGCCTAGTTCCGTTGTCTGGTCTCACAGAAGACATAGATGGCCAGAAGATGAATCAACCCCTTACAGCTCTCAAATACACATCCTTGGGTAAAATAACCAATGTAAATGTCAATGAACACTTACCAACATTTGCAAGTGGGCAGCTCATCTCTTTTCTTCCCTGCCCCCTGAATCACCCAATGGCACACATAGACCAAAGTTCTTACTTATCACCAATTACCACAAGCCCACTTCCCACTCCAATTCCCTTTTCTGTTCCTGAAAATGAAGATTCGTAGGAAAAGAAAAGCCCAACAGTTTTTCTAGGCTTTTCAGGTTCCTGTTAGTTCACAAAGGACAACTGACTCTTTCTCAAGGAACTTCCAAGCTTCCTCCTGGGGACTTTTCAATCCAAATCTGTGTCCTGAGAAACTCTTCAACTTTTTCTTTCCATTTACAACTAATTGTTTCTCTGCTGCCTGTTTTCTAAGTTCGTTACTTTATTTTTCTTTCTTATGAAGGCAGACTACACATGCACTAACGTGCCCAAGTCTCATCTGCTGCCTTTTTTTTTTTTTTTAACTGAAAAAACAAAAGGGATCTATTACTGTCTGGAGGCAATGTGGCTCCAAGCCCTGCTTTCCTCACCTGTAAATGGGGATTATACTATTTGCTTTGCAGGGCTGTGGTGAAGTTGGAACAGATATTCACAAGCACCTAGCATAGTGGCTGGCACCTTGTAGGTGCTAAATAAATGCTCACCCAGGAGAGATGGGCTCTGCTCCTTACTCAGAAATCCCTCAGATTCCTAAAGACTGGTCTGCCTCTCATTACCTTCCTTCTGATTGCCAAACCCCACTCCTTTCCCATACCTGGCTTGTTGGTTTGTTTGTTTAGCTGTTCCTGCAAAAATCTCTAAACCTCTCTTTCTCTGTTCTTGGAGCAAAACTTGTGAGTTTCCTTCCCTCTCAATGTTTTAGAGATCCTGCTGGGACAGACAGTGTCAAATAATGCAACTTGCCATCTCCAGGACCCAGGCAAGATTTATTGGCTTCTGAATGAGGGGCGGCACCAACATTGTGTGTTCTGTCTTTCAGCATCCTCTCTCAGTACGTGGGAAGTAACGGGGTTTACCGCTTACTGGCTGGGAGATGTTGGGGGAGATAACCTCTCTCTGTCTTTGCTTCCTCATCTGTAAAATGGGTAAATAATAGAACCTGTGGGAGGATCTAGGTTCCGTGGGGCCCGAAATTTTTTTGAAAGTACAAAATTATGAATATAAAATTAGGAACAGGGCTTTGGAAGGAGCCCACACAAGTGAGGGACCTTGAAGCCCAGGTTTCATCTACTTCATGGCAGCCCTGTGTCTGATGGAACCAGTCAGGCTGTGGAGAAGTTTAAATGGAAAACTATACACAAAGTGCTTAGTGCCTGACATAATAGGTTACTGTAATGATAATAAGTATTGTCGATATTTATAATTGTTTTGATACAAACTGTTGATATGTATAATTATTTTGATAAAACAATTATAAATTAATTCCATAAATAAAATCACAAAAAATAGACATGTATAATAATTATAAAGCTTTTTTTTTTTTGAGATGGAGTCTCACTCTGTCACCAGACTGGAGTGCAGTGGTGCTATCTCGGCTCACTGCAACCACCTCCTGGGTTCAAGTGATTCTCCTGCCTCAGCCTCCCGAGTAGCTGGGACTACAGGCATGCACCACGCTTGGCTAAGTTTTGTATTTTTAGTAAAGACAGGGTTTCACCATGTTGGCCAGGATGGTCTCGATCTCTTGACCTAGTGATCTACCCACCTTGACCTCCCAAAGTGCTGGGGTTACAGGCGTGAGCAGCACACCTGGCCTAAGCTTTTTTTTTTTTTTTTTTTTTTTTTAAAGACAGGGTCTCACTCTGTCACCCAGGCTGGAGTGCAGTGATGCAATCTCAGCTCACTGCAACCTCTGCCTCCCGGGTTCAAGCAATTTTCCTGCCTCAGCCTCCCCAGTAGCTGGGACTACAGGCTTGAGCCACTGAGCCCAGCCAAAGCTTCCATCTTGTCTCCTGTTTCTGCTCACAAGTCCATCAGAATGAAGGGAGTGGAGTGCGCCCCCATCTTCAGACTGTCCCTACTTGGGGCTCTCTAGTCCTTAAACATGAGGACCCCATTCTGATCCCCATGTTTAAGCAAGTTCTTGTCCTCTCACTCATAAGACACATAACTTGTGAGGAGACCCAGGGGACGCCTGGGAGGGGAGAATGGGGGAAGTAGACCAGAGGAGGGGTGAGCACTAACAGCCGGGCTGAGGGGCCTGGAGACAACCAGCCAACTGGAGGGCCCAGCAAACTCCCAGAGCTTCTCAGAGTGTGTACATGAGCAGGAGAGAGGAGTCAGGCCCAGGGAGGTCAAAGGGCATCACAGAAATAGCTGGGCTCTTGAAAAGGAAGGTGACTGTGGACATTTCAGTAAAGGCTGTAGGTTTCCTACCACATTTTTTCGTGCTGGGTGAGGTCAACCACAGGCCCATGTGTTGGCTGTGGCCAAAGAGGCTCTTATCCCTTCCAGTAAGAGTTTGGAATCTGGGAACAAGGGTTACAGGACTTCACATGACTGACGTTCTTCTCAGTGAATTTCCATTTCCTAGTTCCTCCGAGAATGGTGTTCCCGGATCCCTGGAGTGGCTGCATCCGTGTGGTGTGTGTGAAATCCTAGAGAGGGGATGTCTGTTTCTCAGGGAAAGTTTGGTAGTGAAGCTTGGAGAAGGAACACATGTTGAGAAGCAAAGCAAGTACAGTGTCCACTCCAAGCCCCCCACTCCACCCCTGCAGCCACCAGCACAGGGTGTAATGGAGAAGAGTGCAGTGAGGGGGCAGGGGGACAGCTTCCTAAATCCAGAGGAGCCCCCAGACCAAATCTCCAGCCGCTCTCCCAGGAGGTCGCCTGCCCTTGGGATAAAACATCCTTAACTATCATATCTCTGACGGGAGGATGGGGGGCTGGGGGACAGAAAGGTTTGTTCTTTAAAACTCTCCCCTTGCCACAGCCTGGAGGTTCTCTTGTTCCAGAAGAGGATGGCGTTGGAGGGAGCCCCAGCCATGACTCACTTGGAGCTAATCCTTAGCAAATCTATCACCATGGAAACTGCCAATCATCCATGCTTTTCATAGCTTAACTGAACATCTGCCAGGAGACAGCAAGTCATACAAACCATTCGTCCTGCCTATCGTGTTTACATTTGGGGCCCTGAAAAACAGAGACAGAGACACGGAGGGCAGCTCTCCACAGCAGGGTGACGGCCCAACTCCGGCCACTAATCAGTTGCGTAACCTCTGTCAGGTCCTTCACAAGCTCCTCTGCACCCCTCCTCCCCCATCTGGTAAAATAAAGGATTGGATCAATGATTCTTCGCCTTGGTTGGGCCAAAGGAGAGTGGGAGGGACAGGAAAGCATGTCCCCTAAAAGGGGTGGGGCAGAGAGGCCTGTGTAGTTACAATCTATGCACTATTATCATTTTACATTTGAAATCTTTTTTTTTTTTTTTTTTTTTTTTTTTGAGACGGAGTCTCGCTCTGTCGCCCAGGCTGGAGTGCAGTGGCCGGATCTCAGCTCACTGCAAGCTCCGCCTCCCGGGTTTACGCCATTCTCCTGCCTCAGCCTCCCGAGTAGCTGGGACTACAGGCGCCCGCCACCTCGCCCGGCTAGTTTTTTTGTATTTTTAGTAGAGACGGGGTTTCACCATGTTAGCCAGGATGGTCTTGATCTCCTGACCTTGTGATCCGCCCGTCTCGGCCTCCCAAAGTGCTGGGATTACAGGCTTGAGCCACCGCGCCCGGCTGCATTTCAAATCTTACAAAATAATACTCATAAGTTAAACCACAGAAAACAAATCTTGACTCATCGTCTTAGGTAGCTATAGCTTTCTCAGCGGAAGGACGACAACACTCCATCTCTGAGCCAGAATGTCCCGTGTCTGTGAGGCTTTTAGTATCATTATCAAAAGGGAATATAGGCCAGGCATGGTGGCTCATGCCTCTAATCCCAGCACTTTGGGAGGTGGGAGGCCGAAGCGGGTGGATCACTTGAGGTCAGCAGTTCGAGATCAGCCTGGCCAACCTAGCTGATCTCAACTCCATCTCTACTAAAAATACAAAAATTAGCTGGGCACAGTGGCATGCTTTTGTAATCCCAGCTACTTACGAAGCTGAAGCACGAGAATCGCTTCAACCCCCACTCACACCAGGCATCCTCTCTCTTAGGAAAGCCAGCCGTGGGAGCAGGCTGGAGGGGCGCATCAGGGCCACATTGCCAAGACAACCCCCGGTGCACCAGAGCACGCCCGGGACATTCCCTGCGCAGTGTGACCAGGCAAAGAGGCCTTCTGCCCCTGCCTCTAGGGTAAATGCTAACCTGGCATCTCGGCCCAGGGGTCTTCACTCAGTGGGGACACTGCCAGGCCCCGGGGAACACTCAGATGGTTTTCAATTTGTGTGTGGCAGGAGAGAGGAAGAGAGACTGGGAAACATCTACAGATGTTAATTTTGTTTTAATTCCCTCTGTTTTTCCCCTTTCCTTTTCTGTCCATTCAAGAGGAAGCTGACCTATATTCTCTTGCCTCGTGGGAGACAGGAGGCAGAGAGGAAGCAGAATTTGCCTGTGCACTGTTTTGGCTTCTGTTTCTCAAAAGCCTAGGTCCTTAGAAGATTTTGGAGGGAAACAGAAAAGAAACAGCAGAATGGCTGGGGAAAACATGGGGGGACAAGGAGAAAAACTATCACATAGTTAGTGCGGCCACATAAAAATACAAATGCAGAATCAAAAATTATTAAGTTTTTTTTGTTGTTGTTGTTGTTTTTTTTTTTTTTTTTTTTTTTTGAGACAGAGTCTTACTCTGTCGCCCAGGCTGGAGTGCAGTGGCACGATTTTGGCGCACTGCAACCTCTGCCTCCCAGGTTCAAGTGATTTTCCTGCCTCAGCTTACTGAGTAGCTGGGATTACAGGCATGTCCCACGACACCCAGCTAATTTTTGTACTTTTAGCAGAGATGGAGTTTCACTATGTTGGCCAGGCTGGTCTCGAACTCCCAGGCTCAAGTGATCTGCCTACCTCATCATCCCAAAGTGCTGGTATTACGAGGCGTGAGCCACTGTGCCCGGTCCAAGAATTTTAGAAACAGCAAAGCCTTAAAACAAGCATGAGGCCCTTCTCAGGGTAGGGACAGTGTGAACGCATAGGTCACACACCCAGAACACTGGCCCTGGACAGGAGTGTCCCCTATATTTGACAGAAAACTGGTTCTGGAGTTTGGGGCAGGGGGAGAGAGAGGCTGTTCACAGGTTCTGGGGAAATGAGGACCTGGGACCCCCCCACTCCCTGGCAGTACTGGTGAGGAGCTGGTAAGACCCCCAGTCTATGTACTTGGGGAGTACACAGACCCTAAGCATAGGGTTCCCAATCTCAGATTTCTGGTCCCTGAACGTGGCTCAGAGGCAGCACAAACCTGAAAGGCCCTATGGATAGGACGATGGGAAGGCCTGGTTCTGTTTACAGATAAGGAGTTGCAGAGCCCCCCAAACATGTCTGGGTACTGTATAAAACCCTAAGCCCCTGGAACTGGTGCAGAGCATGGCAGGAGCAGGTGGAGGCATGCTGAATTACTGATGTTAATTTTAAGCCATCCCGGCAGAATGAAGGCTTAGAGTCAGAGACTGACTCTTCCTGTTTTATAAAAATGAAAACGCACTATTTCTGGCAAATCTGGATTTGTGGATCAGGATTCGACCTGCCACTTTCAAGTCCTAGTTCCAGGCTCATTTCCATGGCTGAGCCTTAAGAAAAGTCAGGCAGGAGGCTGACGCAGTGATACAAGCGATAGATGAAGCTGGGACCAGAGTGGTCAGGTGGTAGAGATAAGGAGAAGTAGAGAGAATCTAGTGACTCTTAGGAGGTAAAATTGACAAGACTTAGAGGGCACTGGAAAGAAACAGGTTGGTCTGATCACTGGCATAAGCAATTGGCTGGGTGGAGGTGCCATTTACTGACATCAGGAGTACAGGAGGAGGACGAGTTGAGGGGTAGGTGAGATGGGTTTGGTCAAACTTGTTCGGTCCAAGATACTCAAGAGAAGATGTCACATGGGCAACTGAATGCATGATGTGAAGATTGGAGAAGTCTGGGCTGGAAGTGTGAATTTTAGAGTCATCAGTTTTGAGGGTGGTTATTCAACAATGAGCATGGATGAGACTCCAAGGAAAATAGTTGAGAAAGAGATGAGAGGGCCTAGGAATAGCCTGAAGATCCCCAACATTGGATGGTCAGGCAGAGGGGATGCACCTATGAAGGCAAGTCAGAGAGTAGGAGGGAGCTGAGAAGGCTGCACCATGGAAGGCAAGAGAAATGCAAAGGGAAGTGCATTGTTGCTGAGAGGTCAAATAAAGTGAGAAACTAAAAATGCGTGCTGCATTTAGTAACAAGGAAGTCACTGGTGACAGAGCCATGTCGTTGGAGAGACAGGCTTGCAATTCCCAAAAGACAGAGTGGGAGAGTTGAGCAGGCGATAAAAGAATGGAGATGGGGAGACATGTTATGTTTGGCTATGAAGAGGAGAGGGAAAGGCTATTGCTATAAGGAGAAATGGGATCGAGGAAAATCAATTAAAGATGATTAAAGTTATTATCCTTTTCATTTTAACAGCTTTATTGAGGTATAACTAACATACTATAAGATGTACATGTTTAAAGTGTAACAACTTGAAAAGCTTTGCTATATGAATATACCCATAAAATCATCACTATAATCAGTAATACACACACAGACACACACACACACACACACACACACAAATTTTTTTTTTTTGATACAGGGTCTCACTCTGTCACTCAGGCTGGAGTACCATGGCGTGACCAAGGCTCACCGCAGCCTTGACTTCCCAGGATCAAGCAGTCCTCCTGCCACCCACCACCCACCCCCAAGTAGCTGGAACTACAGGTGATTCTCCTGCCTCAGCCTCCCAAGTTGCTGGGACTACAGGTGCATGCCACCACACCCAGGTAGTTTTTGTATTTTTAGTAGAGATGGGGTTTCACCACGTTGGCCAGGCTGGTCTTGAACTCCTGAACTCAGATGATCCACCTACCTCGGCCTCCCAAAGTTCTGAGATTGTAGGCATGAGTCACTGAGCCCGGCCCAAGCTAACTTTTTAATCATGTTTTGTAGAGCCCACAGGGTCTCACCATGTTGCCCAGGCTGGTCTCAAAGTCCTGAGCGTGAGAGACCCTCCTGCCTTGGCCTCCCAAAGTGCTGGGATTATAGGCATGAGCCGCCATGCCAGACCAGGAATATATTTTTCATCCCCCCAAAGTTTCCTTCTGCACTTTGGTAATCCCTTCTTCCTGCTCCTCTCACTCCCATTCCCAGGCATCTGTCACTATAGCTTGCATTTTCTAGAACTGCATATAAATGGAGATGTATACAATCGTATTTATTTGCTCTTTTTTTGACCTGACTTCTTTTACTCAGCATAATTATTTTGAGATTCACCTATATTATTGTGTGTATCGATAGTTATTTCTTTTTCTTTTTTTAGAGACAGAGTCTCGCTCTGTCACCCAGGCTGGAGTGCAGTGGCACGATCTCGGCTAACTGCAACTTCTGCCTTCCATGTTCAAGTGGTTCTCCTGCCTCAGTCTCCTAAGTAGCTGGGACTACAGATGCCTGTCACCACCATGCCAGGCTAATTTTCTTTTGTATTTTTAGTAGAGACGGGGTTTCACCATGTTGTCCAGGCTGGTCTTGAACTCCTGACCTCAGGTGATCCGCCTTCCTCAGCCTCCCAAAGTGCTGGGATTATAGGTATGAGGCACCACGCCCAGCCAGTTATTTATTTTGATTGTTAAGTGTTTTCCTATTGTGTGGCTACACCATAGTTTGTTTATGCACTCATCTGTTGATGAACATTCAAGCTATTTCTAGTTTGGGGGCTATTAAAATTTAAGCTGCTTTGAAAGTTCATGTACAAATCTTCAGATGAACACAGGCCTTTGATCCTCTGCAGTGGATAACTAGGCATGGAATAGCTGGATGTAATTTTTAAGAAACTGTCAAACTTTTTTCCAAAGTCATTGCACCATTTTACATTCCCTTCAGCAGCGCATGAGGGTTCTGGTGTCTCCACATCTTTGCTAACACTTGTATGGACAATCTTTTCAATCTTAGACATTCTAGTAGCTTCTCCTTCTTTTTCTGTCCCTATCCCATTTGGGGTGGGGACAACAAGTAAGGAAATGGCCACATATAGGAGGGCAGAGGGAAAGGGGAGAGAGACAAGGAGACGAGGCAAATACACTCCAGGCTATCAAAACTCTCTTGATCAAGAGTGAAATGCTTTTCTCTCTTCAGTAAGAGTCTGTTCCCTTGGGACAAATCCAGTCACTAGTAAATGTTATTTTTTATGGAGCATCTGGTCAACATGTTAGCTTATTGCCTTCCAGGCCAGGGACCCAAGCATGGGGCAGGGGTCCTACAGGTAGCTTGGCTGTGGGAGACTCCTCTACAGTCACTGTAGAGCAGGAACTTGGGGAAGGGAGGGTGAGGAGATTCATTCCTCACCCCTGGAATATTGTTTTGGCTCACACCTGATACAGCAAGAAAAGACAATAGTGTTTCTCTGCCCTCTGGGAGAAGATGTGCTGGTATGGGCAGGGGGAAGGGAAGGCATTCCCTTCCATTCCATTCCCTTCCATTCCATTCCCTTCCATTCCATTCCCTTCCATTCCAGGCATGCACTTATTCCACCTGTGAAAAGAGCAGCTTGTCCTGCTGAGGAATCTGTCCCGTTCAGCCCTATGAGATACGTGTCCTTTCTATGAACAAGAGGTGCAATGTGTAAGGAGTGAGGAGGATTAAATCATATTGAGGGCCTTCGGTAAACTCTGCTAAAATAATAGATTTTTATGTTTGAGGCCAGGGGTTCAAGGCCAGCCTGGGCAACATAGTGAGACCCTGTCTCTACAAAATACATACAAAAATAAACAAAATAACAAAATTTTAGTCAAAGCTAAGCCCATATCTAAAGTTGGATATACATACCAAGAGCACATGTAGGCCAATGATGATGCTGAATTGTGGAACCAAGAACTTATATCCCAAATTTGAGAGCAAAAAGGAACCCAGATTACAATACCTGTAGCCGCTGGGAAGAAAACCCCAAACACAGTGAAAAAAGATTCCCCGGGGCTGTAATCGGGCAGCGTGTTGTTCTGTAGCAGTTCGGGTGAATATCCAATGAAACCATGTTCTGAAATAATGCAATGGAGAGCAACGTGAGCCCAGTGAGAAGACACAGGAGGCATTTCCCCAGATGACAGTACTACTTCATATATTACTTTAAATGTTGGAAAGGTAGGGCATGTATGTGACACAGAGTGACAGAGCGGCTCTGCAGAACCATCTTCCTTCCCAATTCTAGGGTTGACTTTTGTGTGCCGATCCCATAGACACAGGTGGATGAAATAACATGAAAGGAAGCAGTGGTTAGTTCTGGGAAGGGGAGCATTTTCATCTTTTGCTTCACAGACTTTAATATAGCTGAAATATCTTTCAATGAGCATGTATTTATGTGTTTGTTTTCCATTTAAAAAATCAATCGATATTTGCAAGTTACTTCCCTACTCAAAAACCTTCAACGAATCCCTAATAGTTACAGAATCAAGTCCAAACTCCTATCAAAGCCTCCACAACCTGGCAACAGCCACCACTCCCTACTCATCCCTTGCTTTTTCTCCTCCCCAGCAGCTATACCCTGAGGAAGGCCACCACCCCCACCCCCGTGCCTTCGTTAAGCAGTCTCCTGGCCTTCCAGACTCTTCTCCCACATCTCTAAGCATCATATTGGGCCAACTCTTCAAGCTCAGCTCAAATGGTGCTCCTTTGGGCTTTATAAGGACTCCCTAATCAGAATCTATTCCTCCCTCCTCACTGCTCTTGGCGCTAGGTCTGGCCACAGTAAGACCTTCCCCAACTAGATTCCTTGAGGCACGAAATCCAGGTCTGCAGGTCTCTATCCCCCAGAGCTAAGCACTGCACTGGTGCACAGTAGCTAGGTTGCAAATATGGGTCACGCTGAAAAGAACCTTTCTCTTAGATCTCTCAGCCTATGGGCACATCTCGCTTCCACACTTTCAATTCGACTTGTTCACAGACTACTTTATAGCAGGAACATCTCAGATCTTATTTCCTCAAAGCATTTTAAACATTTTTGTACATCGACTTTAACAAAGTTTTTTCAAGTGGTTTCAACCCTGCAGGCACATTGCTTCTTTGTCAAAGGAGGTCACTTTGAACAGCATCTGTGAACACGCTAGTGAGCTGTGGAATTTTAAGACACAAGTCAAGTGTTCTTGGTTTCAGGAACACCCAGGATATTCAGCCTCTGCTTCTGAATCTCATCTCTGAGAAGGAGTTGGTTTGTTCCTATTAATTGTTGTCCAAGAGAAGCCAATCCCTACTCCTTTTCCCTCAACCCCTGTGGTGCCATAGGATGGGTATTCAGCTCTCACTCCACAGCCAACCCTAGGGTTTCAGGGACAGAATTTCCCCAAGCCTCATCCTCCACCCACTTGGAGCTTAATTACAGCCCAAGCTTCCATCCACAAAAGAAGGCTCCTGCCACTCCGATGAGTCCAGTGAGGTCGCCCGTGCTTCACACAGCTTCCAAGATTCACAACTTCATAAGAAAAACATTTTTTAAAAAAACAATAAAACGAAACCTCAGGGAAGCACAAGGGACCCTTGAGAGTTCAGTCAGGACTTAAATCATTGTCAATTGCTTTATTTTGCCTGAATACAGAATTTGTTCTGGCATATTCAATCCTAAGTGCTGTACAACTTTTCTGAATGGTTTGGCGTCTTCATAGCTGGCCCTCCCCTCATTAACAAAAAAGCAATAATAGCTAAGTTAACTTTAGCTTATCCGCTGGCTGACCTCACTGATGAGTCTTAAGGAGGAGAAAACCAGCCCAGCCTGCCTTGGAACTGAGCTCAGCCAAGCTGGACCGATGTGCAGATCGGAAAGCACATCTGAGCGGAGGGCTGTACGTGCCCGGCAGGCCCGCTTTGCAGGACATAAAACACTTCATCAGGCGCATTCATCTTCAAGGGCCCAAGGGCGGCCCTGACACATGGGAATATTTGGTCACCGGGCCTGAAGGGCTTTGCTCTGGCCAGCCTGAAGGTTCAGAGGGATTTCAGGCCCAACAGATGAGTCACTGGGAAGCCTTTTCTCGCCTGTTCCTTCAGCAAGACGCGCAGGCTGAGATAATGAGTCACTTGGCTGCCTGTGGGCCTGCCTCAGTTGCCCTCTGTTGCAGGGCTAATGAGAAATGGAGCCCTGCCACATTCGCAAGTGCACACTCACACTCACACTGCTGCTGGCCCAGCCTGCTCTGAGCTGGAGCCAAGCTCAGTACTGAATCTTGCTCAAGGAAATAGTCTTAACTTTGCAAAGAACACTATGGACAAAAATACGTGTCAATGCTTTATTTACAATAATGTAAAATCGGGGGAGGGGCCGGGTGCAGTGGCTCACGCCTATAATCCCAGCACTTTGGGAGGCTGAGGCAGGTGGATCACTTGAGGTCAGGAGTTTGAGACCAACCTGGCCAAAAGTTGAAACTCCGTCTCTACTAAAACTACAAAAATTAGCCAGGTGTGATGGGGCACGCCTGTAGTCCCAGCTACTCTGGAGGCTGAGGCGAGAGGATTGCTTGAACCCGGGAGGTAGAGGTTGCAATGAGCCAAGATTGCACCACTGCAGTCCAGCCTGAGCAACAGAGCAAGACTCTATCTCAATTTTTTAAAATTTAAAAATAAACATAAAATAAAAAACATCAGAGGAGGTTCTGAATGTCTAACTATGTGAGACTGAGACATTTTAAAAGCTTATAAAGAGTTTTTAGTATGAGAGAAAACTGTCCATGTTATATGTAATATATGTTAATTCAGAAAACTGGATACCATTTATAGTATAAATACAAAAAAAAGGTGTATTAATCTATACATGTAAGAAACAGCTAGAAGAAAACACTGAAATACTAACTGTGATTGTTTGTATAATGCAATTACAGGCAATTCTTTCTTTTTTTTTATTTCTACAAAATATCCACATTTAAGTTAATGGGCTGAGTGCAGTGGCTCATGTCTGCAATTCCAGCACTTTGGGAGGCTGAGGCAGGAGGACTGCTTGAGCCCAGGAGTTTTAGACCAGCCTGGGCAACACAGAAAGACCCCTTCTACAAAACACACACACACACACACACACACACACACACACACACACACACACACACTCTTATCTGGGCATGGTACTAGCTACTCAAGAAGCTGGGGTGGGAGAATCACTTGAGCCCAGAAGGTAAAGGCTGTAGTCAGCTGTGACTGTGCTACTGCACTCCAGTTTGGGTGACAAAATAATTTTTTTTAATGAACATAATCTACTTGTCATCAAAAAATAATACCTTTTAGGAAAACAAACAAAACATCCCACAATTGAAAGCCTACTTTCTCCAGGAAGCTTTTCTATGTATGAAGAGCTTTTCTTTCTGTTTATACTCTATTTCCCAAAATGACTTGAGTGGCTTATGAGAAAAACATAAACAAGACAGGGAAAATAAAATAAGGACCAAAGGAAGAAAGAAACTGAGCAAAAGAGAGAGAGGGTGAGAACACCCCCACTTGTACCTGCATGACCCACAGTCTGAGGCCTTATTCAGAGAGAATTTTCTGTTTTGACCAAGCCCACTGAGGCAGGGCATTGGATCTGGTGGCCCATCCCTCACATGGGCCACTTTCCAGTGGACAAAAAGGAGCCCCCAAAGCTGGCACAGTGGACCCTGCCTCATTTCCTCTGCCCCTATCTTCCCAGGCCCTTATGACTTGCACCCCTCACCTATCACCACCCCGCCTCAGGGCCCCCAATCCTAAGCCAGTCCCCAAAGAGTCTTCCTCACTGGTCCCCATCCTGCCTGCTGGGGCCTGGGTCTCCTTCCCACACCCTGAACCTGGTGGCCCAGCCAGACCTGAGGCATGGCTGACTCTCTGTTGGGCTTATGCAGAGTGGGTGCCCAGGGGAGGAACTGATGGCTCTGACTGGCCGGTACTGGCTAGTTAAGCACGGTGTGAGGTCAGCAGGTCACACCCAGGATTAGGGCTGAGGTCCATGCCATCTGCCATGCCCTCCAACAGTGGCTCTTAATGCCTGACTTGCTGATGCCCAGACCAAAGGTTCCTAATTCTTTTAGTTGCCCCATTTGAGAGTCTGATGAAAACCATGGTCCCTGTCCCCATAGACACCACATTTTGCATATCATTTTGGGAGAGGGCAGATTTCTGAAGTCTCTCTGGAGGGCATGGACCTTAAGGTTCGAGACCTCTACTCTAGCAGCTACATCTGCACCTAAGACTGTCCCGCCAGGAGGCACCCACAACTTCCCAAGCCCTGACTGCCGCCGTGCCCTGCCTCAGAATGGACAGCAGCCCTGAGAGTGACGCAGCCAATAATGTTTTAATGCCATAATCCTTGCCAAGCAATGGCCACGACTGTGTGCACAGAGATTGTGCAGGTCACCCCAAGAACATCACAGAGCAACCTCACTTCTGAAAATAATGCCAAGCAACCAATGACTGAACCCTTCCTATGTGCCAGCCACTGAGCACCAAGACCTTACAATGTCATACTTGTACAACGACTAACTGAGGACACCGAGGATCCGGATGAAAAATCTTGTTCGAGGTCACATAGCCAGATGTGTCTGTATTTCACCCACTGCCTCTCCCGGTGGCAGAACCCAGGCCTCTTTCTCTAGGAGGTGGGTCCCCAGGCCCTGGCACTGCACCCCCTTACAGAGAGATACCTACAGCACAGGTTGCCTTTCAGCCCCAGGAAACATGCCCACAGAGATCACGGCATCTCCCCCGGCCCCATCTGTGTAGGGCAGGCAGGAGTCCCATCCTGTGCCAACTGGCATGCGACTTGCTGGAGTTTACACAGCTGGGAGGACACAGCCCGTCCTGGACCCCACATCTGAGTGAATTCAGGTCTCCATCTACCACACTGTCCCTCTGTAATCCATCCCAAAGTCATTCCCCAGGAATTTCCTTTTCTTTTCTTTCTTTCCTTTTTTTTTCTCAAAGAGATGGGGTCTTACTCTATCACCCAGGTTGGAGTGCAGTGGCACTATCGTAGCTCACCGCAACCTCAAACTCCCAGCCTCAAGCAATCCTCCCACCTTAGCCTCCCAAAGCACTGGGATTACAGGTGTGAGCCACGACGTCTGGCCTCCCCAGGGATTTCCAACACTTGTTTCTTGACCTCGGAAGAGTCTCTTTGCCTCTCTGTTGGGCTTTCATTCCTCTGCTGGTGAAACTGAGACTGTGGTCTGGGGTCCTGTCATCTGACATCTTCCAACTCTCAAAGGCGTGGGATGCCTGGGCCCTGCAGCTGCTGCATGAGAATGGATCTGGGTTTGACCTGAACATCTGTTTCTCTATCCAAGGAATAAAAATACTTTGGTTCAGTTTGAGCTGTATGCTTTTAGGAAGAACAAAAACAAAACGGGGGGCGGGTAAGAGAGAGAACAAATGACGACAAGACTCAGGCAGTAGCAGGCAGAGGGAAAGTCCTTGAAGCTCTGTCTGCAGAAAGGTTTGATCTTACCACCCGGAATTCGGGTAACTCGGGCTTCTTGTGATGTGGCCAGTGGGCTGTGGCTCTTCAGGGCCCACCATCTGCTCCCAAGGGGTGCTCGCGGGAGCCTACCCTCCTCCGCTTAGCCAAAGGCAGGCAGCGGGGGTCACTAGTGGGACCGAGAGCTGCTCCAGCAGGGTTGTTGGGGTGCCCAGCAGCCGGGCATGGGGCCCTTGGCCTGGGTAGGTGGCTGTTGGGGGGCTCTGGGTGGCACCTGTGGTGCCCCCGACATTTCCCCCCCGCCACCGACGCCGCTGGGGGCTGCCGAAATTAGAAGAGGGAGTCGGGAAGTCATACCCCTCCCTGTGGGCGTCGGGTTGCACTGCTGACTAACTTAGAAAGCGAGATTTCTAAAAATGATGCTGGGGCTGCGGGCTGCGGGCTCCTGCCGCGGCGGGGGCTTCCGGCGGCGCTCTCTTCTGGGTCCCCCACCTCTGGACCAGCGACCGACGACCAGTCAGACAGCCCTTTCCTGGGAACGGACAATAGGAGAGGCTGGCGCAACCGAGAATAGCCAGCACAGAGGAAGGGCTCCGGACGGAGCAAGGAGGGTGGGGCTCGGAGGGCGCAGGAAGAGCGGCTCTGCGAGGAAAGGGAAAGGAGAGGCCGCTTCTGGGAAGGTACCCGCACGACGACGCCGGAGGGGCGTCAGGGGAAGTGGGAGGCCCCGGAGACTGTGCGAGGCTCCTCGGCAGAGGAAGTGGGCGCGGGCGCACGCGGGACCTCGCACCCGGCCTCGCGCGCAGCCTCTGGACAGCCCAGTGCGTCTCTCCACCTGCACCTCGCCAGACGCGGCCTCACGGAGACGGGGATCTGCAGCCAATCCGAAACTGCCTGGCCCAGGGGGTCCAAGGAAAGGGGAGGAAAGGGAGTGTCCACAGGCCCCATCCTGCCACTTGTCACCCACAAGAGTTCCTTCCCAAGCAGCCCCACCCTCACCCGGACACTCACTCACTCAGATACTGCCCAGCCCCAGATGGGCTAAGAGGCACAGAGATGGGCAATTAAACACAGCAGGACCGGTCTGCCTGGGCTGGGAGTGGGGTTTTTCTTCTGGGAGCTGCAAAGGGTGAAGCAGTTATAGGTTATCAGGGAGGAGCCCAGTCAAAACTGAACTCAAGAAGCATAGATGTGGGAGAAGTCCCCGCCATGCTCATCCTCCGTCGGCATGAAGCACAGGGCCCCCTTCCAGGCACAAGGACCCTGAAGATCTCTGGGTGGAGGAAGGCAAGAACAGCGGCAAAACCAGGAATCAGGACAGCTGGGTTAGGGCCCTGGTTATGCGAGGACTCACTGTGGGACTGTAAACAAGCCCTTTTCCCTTGGAGGTTTGCAACGCAAATTTTGAGTCAGCGAGATTGGCATGGGCCAGAGACCCAGCCTTCCTGATGAGCTCCCCGGTGATGCCACGCTCCTGCCTGCAGATCGCACTCTCAATAGCGGAGTACGAGATAATTTTTCAGAACCCTTCGAATTCTGAAGTCTACCCAGCCAGAAGCCCACTCTCAGGCCTCTTAGGACACACTCTCCAAATACACAGTTGGTTTCCAATGGCAGAGGTAAAATCCCAAACCAGCTTCCATAACATGCCCCCCTCTCTACCCTGACTCTGTGGTTGTTGATAGGGGATGTGCTCCAGAACCGTGAAACAAGCTCCCTACCACAGTTTCGTATGTTAATAAAACCTTACTGGCCGATAATGAGAGATTATATGGAAAGACAGAGAGATGAGGAAACCTTCATGGTCTCATTCATCGGCCTATTTTAACAACTGAGGAAACCGAAGGGCAAGCTGGAGCCAATTGTTCAAAAGACATGCAGGGTCAAAAGGGGAACAGTAACCCTAATTGAGAGTACAGTTTGGAGTCCAGATAGTATCAGGTCCCAATCTGTTGGGCTCTCCCATTGAACTGGGTCATAACAATCCTGGTACAACTATTGGTGTTCAATAAAAGTGTTTTGAAATAGAACTGACTCGGGCTGTATTGCATCGGACTGTTTTGAAATTAAACTGAATTGGGCTGTATTGCTTTGTATTGATCACTGCCTGGAGATTTGGAAGAGGAAATAATAATAGGTTTCGAAGAGGTCCCCACGGAGTTCTGGGCGTGAGCCTGGAGCCTTCCTCGGACCACAGTCTCCTCTCTGGCTTCAGCCCTATTGACTTTGGTCCTCCAAAGAGAGGGTGGAGAGAGGATATGCACAGGGTTTCCAGCCCAAGACCCCACCCAGAGAGAAAATACACAGAGGGAGGGCTGGGCATTCCAGCAATGGCCAGAAGGGAAATCTAAAGTGGGGCTGGACCTGCCCAGAGGGCCAGGGGAGTCCCACCCAGCCTGCCTAGGGAGGAGCAGCCTGGAACCCCTGCCTGGCCATGGGGAGGGCCCCCACCCTGTGGGAGGGCTGGCTGTCGGGAAGAACCCCCAGGGCTGGGCAACCCAGGGGATGAAGGGCCAGGTTGGAGGATGTCAGGGCAGCCTCCCTGGCCTGGGAGGGAAGCGGTTGAAAGTGTCCCATAAAAAGAGCAGCTCCCGCCACGCCCTGTGGTCTAGGACGGCAGTCCCGGGGCTCTTTCTGAGCTAAGGATTCCTCATTTGTGAAAGGAAAGATAAGCTTTTTCTTCATGAAGAATGGTTTCTGATAACCAAGAAATTGTTCCATCTGTTAACACGGGCTCTATTTTAAATGCTTAATGAACCTTTTCTCATAATGGCCTTGAGATCAGTAAGCTGAGAGGGGATTTTTGCCTAGAGAGGCCTCCAGCCGGAAAGAGCTGTCAAATGTCCAAGAATGTGAAAAGAATCTGACTTGAGGAGCCACTAGGTTCTCACCTGGGCCCCAGGAAACAAGAGGCATCTCAGGGTGAGAACAGTGCTGTCCACTTCCGCTGTGCACCATTCGTTCCAAGTGCTTTACCGTATTAACTCACGGAAGCCTCACAACTACCCTATGAGGTAGATGGATTTTTTTTTCAGGGAAGGAAACTGAGGCACAGAGAGGCAACTGGGATTCAAACATCGTGTTGCCACTGCTGCGGCGGTGCTTGTCCAAGACTGCAGGGAGTCTTGGACGAGTGCCAGGGGCTCCAGCTGGTCCAGCTGGGACCCTGCAGAGGGGTCCAGAGAGACCCCGCCCCCAGCCCAGCCCATAGAGCCCCCACTAGCCTGCCCTAGAAAGGAGCCCTAAGAAAGGAAAATCTGGCCTCCTTATCTCCTGGGGGAAAGGAATGCGCTCTCCCTCCCGCCAGGATAAGGGGCTGTTTTAACGGGAAGTCTCCACCCTGGCTGTGGGTCCCTCCCAGCCACCACTTATTCCTTCTGGCTGTCTCTGCCTCTGGCATCCCACTTCTCACGCTTCAACTCCTGACCCCCAACACCCCCAAAATAATCCTAACTCAACTCATGGCCCCCTCAAATCAGCTGCCCCTGCACAGCTCCAAGCTGGTCAAGGAGTCTGCCCTGCCCCACTGTTGCTTGGATATCCTCTCTAGGCAGGCAGCTGAGAGGGGGTGGGAGGTCAAGTGGCCCCTGCAGGGAAGGGGCAGTCAGTATCAACACACAGATACGTAAGCAGAGCCCCCCTCCTGCCAAGCACCAGGCTGAAAATATTCACATGCTCAGACCCCTTCCCCACCAAGTTCTGCAGCCATAGGCAGCTCTCCCCCACCCCAAGTCCTACCCAAGAAACAGAGCAGGGCCTCCCTTAGAATCCCATGGCTAAAGATTCGGTATCATAGAACGGTAGAAAGTTAGCATCACAGCACTCTTTAGCCTTAAATCCATTTTACTGATGGGAAAGCTAAGGCCTGAGAAAGGAGATGCCCACATCACAAAGTTAGCAGCTGCTCAGGGGAGACCAGAACCCAGTGTGGCCAAGCCCTTGTCCAATATGTCCTATGGGTCCCCATCTCTCTGCTGTTACTGGCTGGCTACTTGCCTGTTTTTTCCACTAGACTATGAGCCAGGTGGGGGCAAGCACCATGCTCTCTTATTTTCTGGGGTATCTCCAGCACCTAGCCCCAGGGGACATGCAAAAAATATAAAACATTAATATTAACAAACAATAGAAACAACCCAAATATCCATCCACAGATGAATGGATAAACAAAATGTGGTATATCGATACAATGGAATATTATTCCACTATAAGAAGGAATGAATTTCTGATGCATGCTGCAACACAGATGAACTTTGAAGACATCATGCTAAGTGAAAGAAGCCAGACGCAAAAGGACAAATGTTGTATAATTCCCTTTACAGTAGTTCCCCTTTATCCACAGGGCATCCATTCCAAAACCCTCAGTGGATGCCTGAAATGGCAGATAATACCAAACCCTGTATATACTATGTTTTTTCCTGTATATACATACCTGTGATCGAGTTTAACTTATAAATTAGGCTCAGTAAGAGACTAGCAACAATGACTAATAATAAAACACAATTATATTGTAATAAAAATTTTACGAATGTGGTCTCTCTCCCTCATCTCGAAATGTCTTTTTTATTCTTTTCTTTCTTTTTTGGCGGGATAGTGGGGACAGGGTCTTGCTCTGTCGCCCCGTCTGGAGTGCATTGGCATGATCACGGCTTACTGCAGCCTCCACCTCCCAGGGCTCAAGTGATCCTCCCACTTCAGCTTCCAGACTAGCTGAGACTACAGGCCAGCGCCACCATGCCCAGCTAATTTTTTACATTTTTTGTAGAGACAAGGTCTCAGTTTGTTGCCACAGGGGACACCTCTTCTCACCACAGGAAGGTCCTTCCTCCACGAGAAGCGAGGCGGGGAAGCTGTCCAGCAAGCCCTCTGACCACCAGTCACCAATGTAGGCAGAACTCACTGTGTGCTCAGGGGTTTAGGTGGAAAGGACCATTGTGCTCAGGAGTTTGCTGACGTCTGGAATCCGTGGAGTTTTACTCAAGGGTGAGGTGTGTGAGCATTTGCAGCAAAGCTGTCAAGAAATACAAGCTGCAGCGTCTCAATATCAAGCATGCCCAACTCCCAGGGAAGACTTCTGCAAAATCAAGGGTGCTGTTGTCCTAGTCCTATGGTCAGCACATGTTCTCAATTTCAAAACTTTCCTGGTCACTGGGACCCAAGGCCTGGGAGCAGCATTTAACCTGCGGTCCCACTAAATGACAGCTGGCCTTGAGTGAGTGTGCCTTTAACCCGGGCTGCCCTGGGCTAGTGCCATATCACCTGACCTTGCAGCTTCAGGCTGCACCCCGCTTCCCTTTGTGGGGCTGGCAGAGGCGCTCTGCTCTCGGCCTCCTGGCTCTGAGAGGAGGAAACCAGAAGTGGCCCCTTCCTGTGTCTGTGTGTTCTTTTGCAAGCCATTGTGTGCCTTTTCTGCAGGCGCTTATGGAGAGTGAGGTGTGTTTGTACCATCTCCCCGTCAGATTAGGAATCCTCAAGGTCAGAGACAAGTTCAAGCCTCCCTCGGGAACGCCTCCTCATCCCCAGGTGGCTGCAATCACTGGGGTGCTGGCTGAGTCCAGTGACCATACATCCTGCCCCACATCCTGCCTGGACAGCCTGAGAAGTGCTTTGATGACTGATCAACCCAGAGAGCACGCGGGGAGAGCAAGAGGAGAAGAAAGGATGCTGCTGCTCTTGACTGAACGTGATTGAGGCGCTCCAGGAAACCACCTTGCTATGCAAAGTATAGTCCCCAACCTGCGGCATTGGAACCTTCATTTTAACAAGCTCCCCAGATCCTGAAGCACTGTCTTAGAGTATAACCCAGGGCCTCCAGGGAACTATTCTTCCAGGACAAGCAATGATAATGACAATAATTTTTTATTGAGCACCTACTTTGTGCCAGGCATGACACTAGGCCTCTTATAAACATTATCTTATTTTATGCTTTAGCAACCCAGCGAGGCAGGTGCTATTACCTGCTTTTCAGAAACAAAGAGAGCAGGTCAGAGAGGTTACCTAACTTGATCAAATCCATGCAGCAAATTACAGCTGAGGCGGAACTTGAAGCTGGAGGTCTGACTCCAAAGCCATGTCTCTGACGACTGTAGTATATGTGATGCAATTTTTCACATCAGGCCAGCAGTGACAGCCACTTGCCAACTCTCTATGGGGCCCAGAGGTTTAAAGGCAAAGGCAATCCGCAGGCAGATGTCTAGAGGCTGCCTGCCCCCTTGCTTAGTGCTGGCCTACGGTGTGGACACCTATGTGTTGGGGTTAGGTCGACCCTACGGCAGAGGCCTCGATATTTCTTCAGAACACATCCCTGAAGATGAAGGTGCGTGCCTCAGTCCCCAGGGAGCACGAAGATCCAGGCAAGAGGGACATGTAAGTTGGATTGTGAGCAGGTCTGGAAGCTCTAGCACTGGCCTTGTCTGGGCCCTGGAGTGAGGGTAGCAAGGAGAAGAGTGGGGGTGGGGGGTGGGAGCCCACATGGGTCCTTTGTATATTATTTAACTTTCAAATTTGCGATTTGGGGCATCACCTCCTGCCAGCCTCAGGAGGCAGCACTCTCCTGCCAGCTCTACCTCTGGGTTACCTCCCACCCCCCACCCTCGGCCAGCACTCACAGGCTCCTCACACCACAGAGCCCACTCGCAGCCCAGGACGTCCCACCTTGTTCTCTGGGTCTGGCCGCCTTGCTCCCCACCCAAATGTGAGTGACTTGAGGGCACATCTCCCACTTTGTGCCTTATACAGACCCACCATCCTGCCTCCTACCCCAGGAGGTACCCCCAAAATGGTGAAGCCAGAAGTGCCTCCAGGTACGCTTCTACAGTCACATGACGAGTAATCTGCAAATTCCCCACAGCCGGGGGACACTGGCCACGTGCAGTGAGAGGAACACAAACCAGCAGCGGGGGGCACAGGCGGGATGTGTCAGCCCACCCCTCAGCGGTCACCCACCGCCTCCTCGGAACTCCCAGCTGCTCAGGGCTGAGGTGGGCGAGGCTCAGAAGTGTGGAAGGGCCCTCCCCAGCTGGTGATTTCATGTGTCAGGCATCCATCCCCGGAACAGAACACCCAGCCAGGGAGCGGGGCCAGCCCATCCCTCCTGCTCACAGAGTCACAGAGGGGGAGCAGACTCAGGGGTCAAAGCTGGGCAGCGCTCACTTGCACTTCCTTCTGCAACCTTTACCAGGACACACGGCCTCCTCAACCCATGGCTCCTTTCTCTGATCCCCAAGCCAAAGCCAGCAAATGAGAATAATTCAACAGAGACAGCTGGCTCGTGGGATCAGGGTAGGGGCTCAGAGCCAGGGCTCTGGGATTCTGGTCAGCCATTTTTTCTTCATCAGAATCAATCTCAGAATAAGAGGGAGGCCTAAGGCATGCTTGCTGCTGGCCAGGGGTGATGGGGACCACTGCCCACAGAAAGCCTTCTAACAAGGGCTGGATCCAAACAATCAGGGAACAAGGATGCCTAAAGCATTCGTTTCTCACCTAACTAGAGAAATATTAAATGTGCAACTCACATAATTTGACAAACAAGAACCACCAACATAAAATAAGTGTAATACTGAAAATATTCAACAGGTGGAACAAGTCAAAGAACATGCTTTGCTTCCTATTCAGGCCATGAAGGGAGAGAAAGAGAAGAAACGGACAGCAAGGAGGGATGGGGAGATGGCAAAGTGGGGGCAGAGGGGAAAAAGAGAGACAAAAGGATTGGGGTGAAAAAACAGAGACAGACAAGCATAAAGGAAGAAAGGATGAGGCAGAAAGAAAAGAGGAGGGAGAGCAGGTGGATTTGGGGGAATGCTGGACAATTGGTCAGGCTTGGTCTGCAGAAGTTCAGAAATCCTTACCTGGACATGAGCCTTTGTTTATAATTCTTCACTGTTCTAACCCTTTAAAATGCCTCTGTTCTAATCCTTAATCTTTCTCTCTTCAGGTCAAGAATGCCTTTGAGAATCTGGCAGTACTTCTGAACCCTGTGCTGGAAAAATACACTTATTTTCATACAATTTTGCATGCAACTTCAGAGCTCAAGGACTCTATGTTAAAAATACTTATTCTAGAAGCTCCACTCTGATTGGGAGACCCATAATGGCAAAAGCAAAAACACCTCAACTGCCAGATGAAAGTAAAATGAGGGTGGGATGTGTTGCATTCACGTCATCACATTGAGCTTTAATTATACCATTGGCTTCAGTGACAGAATTTGGGGCCTAAGCACCTTTTCCTGGTTACTACCCCAACAGTCGTATTGGAAGCAAGGCTGGCTACTCCAAGGGGTCCACTGTGTACATGGATGGTTATTTTGCAGTAAAGGGCCTGTGTTTGACCCAGGTAACAATGTGTGAGTCATATTAACCCTTTACAGATCAATAGGATTAATAAATTCCATATATGTAGTAGTTTCCAAATCTGAATATACATAAGAATTTCCAGTATGCTTATCTAAAATGTAGATTACTAGTCCAAAATTTGAGAGTATGGATCAGACTGTTTTTCTAATGAGTTTCTAGATAATTCTGATACAGGAAATTCCCACACCAAACGCTGAGACACACTGTTCTCAGAGAAAATTCCAAGTCTGAGAGGCTGAGCTTCTGGTCCCACAGGTCAGCTGATTCTCTACTCCTTGCAGTGCAGTTCTTGTACACTAGGAGGCAGGACTGAGCACATATGCAAGGGCACCGCAAGACGAGGTTTGGACTACTGCATCAAAAAGGCTACCTTTACAGTGGAAAATAGAATGAGCAATGCAGAACATGAAAGGTATAGTGCCCGGTGAAACCTTCCCAGGGCCTTGAAGGCAGTAGTTCCCAGATCTGACTCAAAAAGCATGATAAAAAACTACCCGGAGCACTTCTTACAATCCAGATTCCCAGGCCTCAGGCTATTAGGAAACACACACACGTACACACATACACACACCCCCCAAGTTTCCTCAGGGATTCTGATACACATGCAAGTATCACAACTTGTTTGTTTATGGCTCTTCAAGCCCAAGGGTATTTTGATCACGATACCAGATCACTATTATAAAGAGGCTTCAAAAAACTAAAGTGCCCTTATAATTCTAAAGCAAAAAACAGTGAACATTACCAGGGTTTTCTTCTTCTTTTCTCTTTCTCTTCCTCCCCCTCTTTCTTTTTCATTGAGGAGACTAATTGGAGAAGGTGGGCCACACTGGAATGCCCTGAATGGGTTCCAGATGGTGAAGTCATTGGCCTCTTGGCCCAACTGTTCCTCCCTTTTCCCTGGAGTGCTATAAAAATATTATCATTTTCTGACTGTGCAGTGACATGAAAATGGTTGAGAGGCTCTAGGTCAGGTGTAAAAGAAACTCATGGAAAGGGAAGAACAGCTCGGTCCAAAAGAAATTGTGGAGATACTTTCCAATTCTCTGCAAGGTGGAGAATCCCAGATCAGATGCCAAGCCCAGCATGGATTGGTTTGGACTCGTCATGGTGCCTGATCCACACTGGGTTTGGCATCTGATCTGGGATTGTGAGGGGGTGGGGTGAGTCTCAAGAGAAATGCTAAAGGGGCAGCCCTGCTTCAGGCTGCTTAGCAGACTGGTGGCAACAGGGAAACCCAGGCACAGATTGCAAATCCTCCGCCCAGGGAGGATGACCCCGATAATAAGACTGTCTTACATTTATTTAGAATCTTCCTTTGCCAAGGCAATTGTATTTATAGTAGTTGCTCATTTTGAGTATAATTTTTTAAAAACATTTTGATTTTCTGAAATTTGGATGTCTTATAAGCAACACGAGGACTTAATGTAACGCTTTTTTCCACCTGAAAATTTGGTGTAACTTAAAATTGATGGTGACTTGGAATTGAGGAAATATGTTTTATTACCTCATTTAATCTCTAAATAATCTGTGAGACATATATTATTCTCTATTTTCTAGAGGAGGAAACTGATGCTTAGGTGATTTCCCCAAGGTCAAGGATGGAGAAAGTGCAGAGCCGGGACTAAAATCCACGTTCCAGTATTTCTTCCCTGATAATGTATGAGCAGATTTGTTCATACAGTAGGAATTTGGGATTACAGAGTAATTGCTCCAGGAGAACTGCTCCAAAAAGTGACTGCCACCCAGAGTTACTGGGGCAGAGAAAGCAAGAAGTGACTTTCCTTTTGCTTCAAGTAGAAATTTGAGGGAAAAAAATATAAATGTATATAGGTTTATTTGGTGGCTGTTCTTTGTTTGCTTTAGGCAATAACAAAAGTCCCTTGATTACTTTAGGGACTTCAGAATGTACCATGCTCATTCCTCATGCCACGATCACCTCTGGTACGTGTGAGTTTAAAATGGTGCTCATGGCCAGGCACAGTGGCTCACGCCTGTAATCCCAGCACTTTGGGAGGCTGAGGCAGGCAGATCACGAGGTCAGGAGATTGAGACCATCCTGGCTAACATGGTGAAACCCCATCTCTACTAAAAAATACAAAAAATTAGCCGGGCATGGTGGCGGGCACCTGTAGTCCCAGTTACTCAGGAGGCTGAGGCAGGAGAATGGCGTAAACCCAGGAGGCGGAGCTTGCAGTGAGCCGAGATCCCGCCACTGCACTCCAGCCTGGGCGACAGAGCGAGACTCCGTCTCAAAAAAAAAAAAAAAAAAAAAAAAAAAAAAAAAAAAAAAAAAACCTAGCATTTTGATTTCTGCAAGTCCAAGAGGATGCAAGAAGAAGTTTAACAGAAGAAACCATCTTCAAAATAATAAAACCCAAAAGTTATTCTCTACAATATCCAGTAAGTGCTTATTTTCTGGAAAACAGTTGGCAGGGGGAGGGGGAGAAGGAACCACCCCTCCCCCCAAAACTCAAAGAAAAAATAACTACTTTGGACATATTCTTTCTAATCCTTAAAAAAACACCCTTCCAGGAAGGTATCTCTTTCCATTAGACAGATGAACAAACTCAAAGGGTTTCAGTGACTTGCCCACAGCCACACAGCTAACAAGAAGCATGTGTTCTGATAGCATTAATCAGAAAAGCACATATTGCTGACATGGATTCCCTGTTTCATGAGGGGAGGGACCATCGCTATCCTATTCACCCAAAGCCTACCTCCTGTCACCCCGTTGGCTTCGATGACTACCTATGGGGTGGATGGATGGGAGGAAGAAAGAAAAGGAGGCGGAACAGGTGTGTGTGCAGCCAGGTGCTCTGTCCACCCTGCCACTCCTCTTCTTTGGAGACAGTGCTCTGACAATCTGTTCCATCAACTCCATTCTCCTGCGACTCTCATCACACTTTCACAAGCTGCTCAGATTACATTTCCTAGGACTGTGTCCATCCATCTGCCTCACTGGATGCTGATCCACTCTGCTGTGTTTTCCAGTCAGTCACTCAGCAAAGTGCAACTGAGAGCCAACTATGTGCATGGTACTTTCCAAGATGCTGGGATAAAATGGCAATAAGATGGGATTCCTGTGTTTGAGGTTCTTACAGCCTGAAAAACAATGACCTCTGCATTTCCTACTCAGCACCGCGTGCCCTCAACATCCAAGGTATGGGGATTTTCTGTAGCTGCCTATCAAACTCTCAGCTACCACCAGTGCTTCTTTCTGCTATTTCTGATGCCTTGTTTTGTTACTTTCAGAGACACCAAATGATGGTCCCAGTTGAGGGACTCTTCTCAATAGCATGTTCTTGTGCTTCTTCATTTAGGGCACATCTCCCATGCTGGGAAGTACGAGACAAATACCAGGAGTTGGGCAAGTGTCACACTAAGTTCTGCCCCTGGCTGGGCAGCCCACTGACTTCCAAGAGATAATGAATTTTTTTGTATTTATTTATTTATATTTTTTTGAGATGGGCTCTCACTGTCTCATCCAGGCTGGAGTGCAGTGGTGTGACCTTGGCTCACTGCAACCTCCACCTCCCAGGTTCAAGCCATTCTCCTGCCTCAGCAGGAGATGAGATGATGTGGGGCGGATGATGCAGGCATCGTGACACAGCACTTGGCTATTATTGGCCTTGAGCTCCGGACTAGCTGGGGTTACAGGCGCGCAACACCACATCCAGCTAATTTTTGTATTTTTAGTAGAGACAGTGTTTTACCATGTTGGCCAGGCTGGTCTCGAACTCCTGACCTCAGGTGATCCAGCCACCTCGGCCTCCCAAAGTGCTGGGATTGCAGGAGTGAGCCACTGTGCCCGGCCAGAGGATGAATTTTAAAATCAAGTTTTATTATGGGGAAACTGAAGACCCACAGATATTAGGGTGCTGGCCTAGGGTCCCACAGACAGTGGTAAAGAGAATACTGGCTTCAAGTCTCCCAGTGCAAAATACTTCAACTACCGTCCCTTTTCACTTCACTAGTTAGCAACTTCGCAAACTGCATTTTCAATGCCATGCCCTACTGGGACTTAGGTGTCCTGCTTGTTTTCTAATTCAGTCAGTGAAGAGCAGGCGGCCCCAGCGGCTGGAAACAATGTGAGCTTGATGGTTAAGGACATGAACCCTGAGGTCAGAAGCCAGGGCTCAAATTCTGGCTCCACTGCTTACCAGCTGGACAACTGCTGGGCAAGATAAGCTCTCTGAACCTCAGTTATCTCATCTTTACCATAGGGATAATAACAGCATAGGGACCCTGTGGATATCGTTAGGATATAATGAGATGTATAATGCTGAGTATAGCACCTGGCACATAGAGAATGCTCAATAAACATTAGCTATTACAGTATCCCCCCCTCCCTTATCCATCAGGGGCACATCCCACGACCCCCAGGGGATGCCTGAAACCACAGATAGTGCCTAACCCTATATATACCGTGTTTTTCCTATATATACATACCTAGGGTAAAGTTTAATTTATAAATTAGGCACAATAAGATATCAACCACAATAATTCACAATAAAACAGAACAACTCTAACAATATACTATAATAAAAGTTATGTGAACATCTGTCTCTCAAAATAGCTTACCATGCTGTATTCACCCTTCTTCTTGTGATGATGTAAGAAGATAAAATGCCTACATGACGAGAAAAAGTGAGGCGGATGATGCAGGCATCATAGCACTTGGCTATTACTGGCCTCGAGCTCAAGTCCTCTGCTACTTGACAGCTGATCTGATAACCAAGCCAGGTACTAAGTGACTGATGGCAGTTAGTGTGTACTGTGTGGCCACACTGGACAAAGCAGGGTTCACCTCTCGGGTGAGATGGTGCAAGATTTCATCATGCTACTTACTCAGAATGGTGGGCAATTTAAAACTTATGAACTGTTTGTTTCTGGAATTTTCCATTTGGTATTTTCAGACTGTGGTTGACCACGGGTAATGGAAACCATGGAAAGTGAAGCCGTGGATGGGAGGGGGCTACTGTGTTACTTTCCTTGCTCACCTCACCACCTTCAAATCTTAAATTCAAGAAATGTATAGCAATATGAATGGACCCAGGACTTTTTTCTCATCTCAATAAATTATTCCACTTAACTTTATTCTCTGCTTACAGCAGAAATATACTCAGTGTTTCAAAAAGTATTAATTTTATCCAGACCGTTTGGTAAAGAATGTCTGATAAGGACACCGTGAGATTCTGATGCAGGAATTGATGTAGACATCTGACATAATTTTCTGATGGCTTATTAGAAATCAGTTTGAAAGGACTAAGAGCTGGGTAACAGTTGATGAACCACTTTTCTTAATCAGTATTGCTTACTCTTGCAAAAAATAAAATCTCAACTTCATAAGTCAATTATTTTTAATTTTTCAGAAAAGTGGCACATATTCTCAGAGAAGCAAGGGAAATTTCCCTTCACATCCCTAGACTGTATGCTCAGGGTGAAAGAGACTATTGTTTGGGCCACAGACTTGTGAGCCAGACATGATTTTCACATGCAAATGGTGGCCACATACAGAGATAATCCAGGCCCCGGGCCAGGCACAGACCCCGGCCGGCTGCCTCATCATGCTCTCACGGGGCATGTGGCTGAGCTGTAGTGCTGCGATGAGGCAGTCTGCCATCCAATGGGAGAGGCCATGTGTGGAAAAAGACTAAAAATACAAAGTACACTAGAAACCATGCAAATGAATTTAGTTCAGAGTGAGAAGGCATTTCGTCACTGAATCATGGATGGGGCTGGCCAAGGTTTACCAGAGGAAGTGAAGTGTTTGCGCTCATGCGCCAGACATGGTGCCGGCTGCTTTCTCTCCAGTATCTCTGGGCCATGCCATCGGTGTGTGTGATCATGCATGGGTCTATGTGTGCACCCACTCACATAGCCAGTGGTGCGAGGAAAGTAAATACTTACGGCAGGATCTTGGACGTTTTTTAATTTTTTCATCAATGTTTTGGATTTTAAACTAATGAGACAAAAAATCAATCAAAGTTCTCATTGGTTAAAATACATGTTGTTTGAGTTTAACAACTGAGTGTATGTTCCCAATGGCGATGGTAGACCAAAGACAGGATGGGAGGTGGGATGAGAAGGACGGGAATGGAAACAATTAAGAGGCATGTACAAACAAACCAAGAGCATGAGATCACGAAACTGTCTCCCCAACTGCGTCTGGTCTTCATCTCTACCCCACCTCAACTGCATCAGTCCAGGCTGTGTCTTCTCTAGACTGGGCAATTGCAACCACCTCTGAAGGTCCCCAGCCTCAGTCCCTCCCCATGTGTGCCCACCCTAACCCTAGGCAGGGCTCCAAAGAGCAAATCTGATTCAACCCCTTCCCTGCTTCAAAGAAAAGCCTACTGACCTTTTGCTCAGCTTTTATGATTTCTGTATCTTTAAAACACATGCTGAATTTTAAACTTATTCCTGGTTATTTTGTTTGTTTGTTTACTTTTCTAACTAGAGAGACTAAGAAAATTCTCAAGATATGTCATCAAGCCTCTGTTTATAGTACATTCCATCTGGGACTTCTGAATGTTGCTACATTAGTTTTAACTTTTAAAATATTATATACTATGTGAGCTCAATTATGTTTTAAAAGCAAAAAGGATGGAAAAAAGCTATAAGGAAATAGCTTTTAGACATATTTTTAAATTAAATATTTATTGTTCTTAATAAAAATAAGTTAAAATTATAATTTAGTAGGTACTCTCTACTCACAAATATGAATACAAATATGGAAGGCAAGAATACCAGAAGGAAATATACCAATTATAAATACAGATGCTCCTTGACCTTCAGTGGGGCCATGTCCCGATAAACCTGTGATAAATGAAAAATAATGGCTATGATCTGAACAGAGACAAGCTACTCTTCCACTTTTCACCAAGGTCTGTGATACAAGCCGGTCCTGGAAGCCCTAGAAGCTGAGAGTTCCCTGAGCTTCCCTCCGCCTCCTTGCTTTGAAGCACCATCACCTCAGGGAACTGGGAAGAACTCTCTCTTGAACCTGAAAAGGCCTTGTACCCTTCTGGCCCTCTGTCCCCACACCCTCCTGTCCCCGCACACTCAGCTCCAGCACACCTACCTTCCTGCACTTTCTGAACTCTTACATGCACTCTGAGTCTTCACATATGCTGTTCCCATTCCTTGGGATCACCATCCCCAGTTTACTACCAGGTGAACCCTTGCGTGACCTCTGGGGTACACTCACATCACCTTCTCCTTGAAGACCTCTCTGAAACCCCAAGGTCAAGGTTCTTCCACTCTCCTCCACCTGCAACTTGCATATTTTCCTTTAAAATACTGACCCAGGAAATGGTGATTGTTTGGCTGGGGGAGAGACTGTGCCTTATTCTTGTGTGTATCCTCGATTTCTAGCTTTGGGTCTGCACACAGTGGGACTCAGGAAAAGTTTTCCAGTGAACTGGTTAGAGTGGAAGAGAGAAAGAAATCAAGGTGGGGAGGAGACAAAGAAATACAGAGATGAAGAGACAAACGAGCCAAGGAAGGACAGTGGAAATGAAGGAGTCTGGGACTGAATGTTAGTAAGACACAACTTGACGACTCACTGTGGGAAATCTTTTCAGGAATAAATACATTTTCTTGTTTCAATCTAAGGTTTCATTTCTAAGTAGACCATTTCTCTGCTTTTATTTGTTCCTAGTAAGCCCCAATGTCAAATCAGCTTTTTTTTTTCTTTTCTGAGACAGTCTCACTCTGTTGCCCAGGCTACAGTGCAGTGGCGCTGTCTTGGCTCATTACAGCCCCTGCCTTCCAGGTTCAAGCAATTCTGCTGCCTCAGCCTCCCGGGTAGCTGGGATTACAGGCACCCACCACCACGCCCAGTTAATTTTTGTATTTTTAGTAGCGACGGGGTTTCACCATGTTGCCGAGGCTGGTCTCAAACTCCTGACCTCAAGTGATCTGCACACTTTGGCCTCCCAAAGTGCTCGGATTATAGGTGTGAGCCACAGTACCTGGACCCCCAGTGGGCTTTTCTAATCATAAGTGTATCCAACTACTATAAGATCCTCTTTAGACAACTTAAGCTTTTTCTTTAGATACTGTTCCCACATATTTCAAGCATGAAATCACTATTTTCCCTGGAGCGATACCTAAAACTTGCTTCTCTGCTGTTTGCATATCCTCAAAAGTCAGGGAGGAAAGCTCTTACAGTCACTTTGGAAGGGTGTCACCATGCAAATTCAGTTTCTGACTGCTGTGATTAAGTATCAGCCCATAAGGTAACACCTACTGAAAATAACAAGTAGCCTCAAATATTTATTATGACACTAAGTCAGAAATCATATTGCAGCAACCCACCAAGAGAAAATACCTTCTTCATATCTCTTCCATGATATCATCCCAAATGACTTCAAAAAGACTCAGAAATCTGTTTACAAAGCACTATTCAGATTTCCACAAACGGTCCCTAGAATCAGGGGTAGAATCCGCAGTGATCACAGTCCTGAATCTAGGACTGTAAAGTTTGCCAGAGCGAGATAGACAATGATGTGTCACGAAGAGATGTACTACTAAACCTTTCTAAATGAAAAATAATACTTTTTGGAGGGAAAATAATAAAATTATCTAATTAAAAAAATTTTAAGTATGGTTAGTTTGTCATTGAAAAATATTAATACCAGACTTATCAGTTAAGATGGCAGACTGAATACATGAACCTAATTTTGTTCCCTCCCCACATCCACCAATGTATATCAAAGAACTTTTTTTTAGAGGTGGGGTCTCACCATGTTGCCCAGGCTAGTCTCAAACTCCTGGACTCAAGCAACCCTCCCGCCTTGGTCTCCCAAAGTGCTGGGATTAGAGGCACGAGTCATTGCACCCATCAAAGACATTTTTTAAAGGATATAAATCCATAAGAATGGGGAAGACAGGAGAACACAGCAACAAAATTTTGGAAGTTAAAAAGTAGATGGTCCAGTGGTACAGATATCAGACCCAAGAAAATGGAATGTCAAGTCAGCAGAGGGAAAATCTGAGAACCAATCTGATTTAGCCCTCCAAATTCTCAGAGGTCTCAGGAGCTGACAGCACCAGGTATTTCTGGATGTGGGTGTGAGAGATGGAGGCCTTGGCCTCCCAAAGTGCTGGGATTACAGGCGTGAGCCACTGGCCCCCAGGCAGTGTTCTGGTTTGACCAACTCCCGAGGGCTAGAGCTAGGCAATGAGGAGGTTAGAAGCAAAATACAGAGCAGCTCGCTCTCCCAAGCACTCCCTTCAGTCATCTAGAACCCCAGGCCTATAACGGCCCCTCCAGCTGCCCAGACACATGCCCTTTCCTGGGACTCAGATTTGACTCTATGAACAGAAAGTAGGTAAATAAATAACCAAAAGTCTAAGAGTGACTGCTGTGGAGATGCAACTGGAGAGAAGCAATAGTACTGGTAATGTTCTCTTTCTCTCCTTTACTTCCTTCCTTTCTCTCTCTCTCTCTCTCTCTCTCTCTCTTTCCCCCTCTCTCTTTCTCTCTTTCTTTCTTTTTTGCTTTCTTTCTTAGGGTCAGGGTTCTCGCTCTGTTACCCGGGCTGGAGTACACAGCTCACTGTGACCTCAAACTCTTGGGCTCAAGTGATTCCTCCTGCCTCAGCCTTCTGAGTAGCTGAGACAACAGGTGTGCATCACCATGCCCAGCTAATTTTTAAAAAGTTTTCTAGAGATGAAGTCTCACTGTATTGCCTAGGCTGGTCTCAAACTCCGGGGCTCAAGTGATCCTCCTACCCTGGCCTCCCAAACTGCTGGGATTACAGGGGTGAGCCACTGCACCCAGTGTGACTTGATTCTCAACTCTACCTATGGTAGGTGAGGTACTCACCTCTCACCACCTCCGCTTCCCCACTGTAAAATGGGAATCATAGTATCTACTTCTTTTGTAAGAGTTAAATGAATTAATACATATAAAGTACAAAAAACCAGTGCCTGGCATATAGTAATGCTCAGTAAAGGTTAGCTACCACTGTCCTCACTATTACAGATAAGTAGCGTCTGACTACACATGATAACCATCTGCAAGTGAAGTTCTTTCCATCCAAAGGTCCACAAGTCCTGGGCCTTGCTGAGGGGGTCTTTCTCCTCATGGCTTCCTGGTGTCCACAGCCTTTGCCATCTCTCAATCAGCCACTGGTTGCAGATGCGAGTTTAGATGAAGCAGGTGACACTTGTAACACCTTAAGTCTTTTCACGCTCAGGATTAAGACATGGATCCCTGAAAGTGGCCAACTTAGCCTGCTGGTGGCCTGTCAGACTGCAGAGCTGCCTCCTCCACCAGCCAGTGCCACAAGGGGCCTCTTCCCAGCAGAATCAATACACAGAAGTGAGTGATGACTTATCATAAACACAGGTGGTCACATGGGACTCGGAGGGAGCTGCACGGGGGCACAGGGCAGAGAGCACTGGGTGGGGAACTGGGAGAACTGGGTTCTAACAGTGGCTGTGTGTGACCCAGCGAAGGTCACTCATCCAGATTCCACACGCCCGGGTTCTGGCACTCTTAAGTGGTTTGTTGGTTTGCCTTTAAATACCATGTAATTAATGCAGGGAGAGAGGGAGGTCAGTTACAGGGCAGTGAGTCTACTGAAAAACGCAGTCCATCATCCCAAACCGACTTCAAAGCCAGTGCTGACCTGCTTGAGCTTCCCATCCCCTTGTCTCGGCAGGGCTCGTAACAATGTTATCACTTTTTAAAGCATATGCCTAAACTAGTTCCTATTCTAGACAATTGGCAGGTGCCCAGTTAATAGATTATTCCACCAGACAGTTGAATGCATTGGCCATTGATCAAAAATGAGGTCACTGCAATCCTATGTGCTATAACTGGAAAAGCCTGATGAGAAACAACTATATCTTTTTTAACAAATAGAAATCCATACTCCCATTTCCCTGAATTTGTCTTGCCTGATGCATAGTTCAGAAGCAAAGGAGGATTTTGTTTAAGGTCAAGTCGGTCTTGCTTTTCGGCCCCATATGTTGGGTTGTGTGAGTGTCCACGTATGTTTCACATCAGCAAATCCCCAACCGGATTCCAACTGACCTGCAGGAATGTCTGGCCAACACTGCCAGATCCCTGGTCTTTCTCTCAAACCTGCACAGTCAGAAAGAACAGGTCAGGAGACTCTTCGTCCCAGCTATCTGGATCCTTGTTTACATTTTACTCACTTATATCTGCGCTGTGGACACAGGTAATATGAAGCACATGTACTTTTCTCAAAAAAGAAAAAAGAAATCTGGAAACACAGAGCTGTTATCACCAGAGGCTGCAACGTCTTCCCAGCACATGGGCATTCGCAGACAAAGCTATCCCCGCCGACCTGCTGTGGGAAAGACCCGCACTCTGATTTTACCACTGACCCAGCCGCACTCTTTTGTCCGGTATATAACGCCTCCCTAAGCATCTCCTTTCCTTGCAAACAAAAAAACCCTGGAGGAAAACTTTCAAAGCCACAGTTTCTTCTCAGTTGCAACCCTTCCTTCCTTCCTTCTTCCCAAGAAGGTCTGACTGGGCTTGCAAGCTGGCCCCACCCTGGGCTGGGCCTCCACACAGGCATTGTGCGATCCTCTGCCATTCTGTGCAGACAGAATACCTGCAAACTGCTGCCAACACAGGAAGGTCGGCGCCTCTCTGGAGGGAGGCCTGGGGAGTATCCATGGCCCAGGCGACTGCAGATAAGCAGCTAAGGGGCTAGGGTTCTCCACACCTCCATGTGGGTTTCAGAGCCTTTCTCTTGTACTTCTTTTACTGGTTTTGATTCATCCTTCATTCATTCACTTAGCAAACCTATTGAGCTCCTGCCCACAGCAAGCCCCGTGCTGGTGTTCAGGGACACAGAGTTGACTGAGATAAATTCCTGTCCTCAAGGCTCTCATGTTGCTGAGACAGGCCACTCAGGGAGCAACCCTGACACCTGGGACTCCTGGTATGTTCTCTTCTCTCCTTTACTTCCTTCCTTTCTCTCTCTCTCTCTCTCTCTCTCTCTCTCTCTCTCCCCCCCCCCCTTTCTCTCTTTCTTTCTTTTTTGCTTTCTTTCTTAGGGTCAGGGTTCTCGCTCTGTTACCCGGGCTGGAGTACACAGCTCACTGTGACCTCAAACTCTTGGGCTCAAGTGATTCCTCCTGCCTCAGCCTTCTGAGTAGCTGAGACAACAGGTGTGCATCACCATGCCCAGCTAATTTTTAAAAAGTTTTCTAGAGATGAAGTCTCACTGTATTGCCTAGGCTGGTCTCAAACTCCGGGGCTCAAGTGATCCTCCTACCCTGGCCTCCCAAACTGCTGGGATTACAGGGGTGAGCCACTGCACCCAGTGTGACTTGATTCTCAACTCTACCTATGGTAGGTGAGGTACTCACCTCTCACCACCTCCGCTTCCCCACTGTAAAATGGGAATCATAGTATCTACTTCTTTTGTAAGAGTTAAATGAATTAATACATATAAAGTACAAAAAACCTGTGCCTGGCATATAGTAATGCTCAGTAAAGGTTAGCTACCACTGTCCTCACTATTACAGATAAGCAGCGTCTGACTACACATGATAACGATCTGCAAGTGAAGTTCTTTCCATCCAAAAGTCCACAAGTCCTGGGCCTTGCTGAGGGGGTCTTTCTCCTCATGGCTTCCTGGTGTCCACAGCCTGGAACCCCCAGTGAAACCACCTTTCTACAATCCCAGTATCGATCCCACCAGCAGCGTCCCTTAGATCACGTCACCAGAGACAAAGCCAACAGAGGGTGAAAGCAACAGGAGCACGGTGTGGATCCACCAGCCCAACCTTACCTCCTGGGTTTCATCCCTCCCTTAGCACCAGCAAGGACTTCCAGATTCAGATTGTTTTGGGTCTTAAGAACTTTCTTGCCACAGCCAAGTGGCAGGCGGGACATGGTGACTGGCCTATGTTGCGCTTGGACCAAGTGAATGAGTAAACTTTACAAGACTAAACCATCAATGCTACCCACTCTGGATCCTCCAAACACCTGCTCATTATCGGCATCTGCAATACAAGAAGAACCTACCTAGGTAGTAAATAACATACACATAATGGTGATTCACAAAGAGGAATGAGGGCAGTAAGAGGAAGCATCCCAGGCCTGGCCAGAAACCCCCACCCAGTAGCTCATCCCAAGGGTCCAGCCAGGAATAGAGGCAGAGGGAAAGAGATCAGAACCAGAAAAAGAGGAAGAGGAAAAAGAGTCAGAAAGGGATGGGGAGAAAGAAAAAGGAAAAAAAAAACAAAACCAGAGAAGCCTAATAAAGGTTTGCAATGGTACTTGGGGCCGGGCACATTGGCTCATGCCTATAATCCCAGCCCTTTGGGAGGCCAAGACAGGGGGATTGTTTGAGCCCAGGAGTTCGAGACCAGTCTGGGCAATATGGCGAAACCCCATCTCTACAAAAGACACAAAAATTAGCTGGGCATGGTGGTGCACAACTGTAGTCCCAGCTACTCAGGAGGCTGAGAAGTGGGAGAATCGCTTAAGGGGAACTCGAGGCTGCAGTGGGTCAAGATCACACCACTGCACTCTAGCCTGGGTGACAGAGTGAGACCCTGTCTCAGAAATTAAAAAAAAAAGAAAAAAAAAGAAAGAAAAGAAAAAAGAAATGCTACTTGGTGCTTCCCATCTCTTTCATTGTGGCCACAAATTCCAGCAGGTCTGCTGCCTCTTTAGGGGCCCTGTGATCCCTTTGTACTTCTGATTAACACAACCTTCCAAGGAATCATCCAAAAAAGGGGCAGAAATTCTCCGTGATGCTGGGGTCAGACTGCCTGAGACCAAGGATGCAGAGGGCTGGGGCCGAGCGGCTGGGCTCCCAAGCTGGCCTTACCCTGTGTGCTCCAGGAGGAGGTGCTGCTGAGGCCCGGTGGGCTGAACTAGGAGCGCCCCTGCCCGGCCGGACACCATTCCCTGCCTGACTTGGGACTTGAGTTTGGTCCTGAACTGAGCGTGTCTATGGCCTCTGTTCCTGGTGGCACTGGGGAGGTATGTTTTAGCCACCTCAGCTGCTGGTCCTCACAGTCCACACCTCATCTCCTGCTTTCCCTTCAAGAAGCTCACCCCTAATAGTTTTAACCAGGCATGAACGGGCCCAGCAGAGACTGGCAGGTTCTCAGACCCCCTTGATCCGAAAGGAGAAAGGAAGCAGTAAGGAGTTCACCACATTCCTCCAAGGGCACCCCAGAGCCAGCAGGTGCCAGGGAGCACCAGGGAAGCAGGTGCTTTGGAGTCAGGTGCCTCTGGGTTTCAATCCTGGATGAACCATGGACTATGCAAACTCGAGAAAGTTGCATAACCTCTCTGGGACTTTGACTTCCCTGTCTGTAAAACTGCAATAACCATCTCACCCATCTCACTCAGTTGTTTCAAAGATAAATAATCTATGCAAAGTGCCTGACACAGAGTTGGCGCTCCTTCCCAGTTCGTCGCACACATCCGTATCCAAAACTAAGCAGGTGTTTGCTGTACTTTTGGCCCTCAGCTGAGTGCAGGTCGAGTGGGAAACACAGGAGGAAAAGGAGTCAGTCCTTACATCAGGGGCTAACTGAAGAAGAGTTCCAGTCCCGGCCCTGAGCCCGTGTCCAGTGTAAACGGGATGACAGTCTTGTCTCCAGGGTGTTGCCAGCCTGAGCTATGAGGTACTTGGCCTGGATTGCTTTGGTTTCCTCCACTGAGCCTGGGTGCCCATCTCTGCAGATAACAGAGCAGAGCCTGCATGAGTAGAGGCTGAAAGGCAAAGGTTCTCAACCCTGGCTGCACAGTAGCACCGGGAGCACTTGAAAATACAGACCACCAGGCCCACCCCAGAGTGCTGATTTACTTGGTCTGGGGTGGAGCTTGGGATTCTTTTCTCCGCACCTGAGGCTTCCCTGGTGCTTCTGATGTGCAGACAGGGTTAAGAACCCCAGGGATGGAGGCCAGGCTGCGAAGCTGGGGCCCCCACTTAAACAGTTCATCAGCTATTCCGAGACTTTGTTCCTTTCTGCTGGGCCAGGAAAGGGGCTGGAGACTAAGCCTGGGCTTTGAAGTTACTTCACCTCTCTAAGTCACTGTCCTGCTTCTTTGAGCAACCCAGCACACCTCCCTGCCACCGTCATCACGAAAGTCACATGAGAGCGTGCGGAAGGCCTTGCTGTGTAGCACCACCCACCCGCCAGCCCAGAAGCAGAGTGTGAACGCCAGGATCCCACAGCCATTTCACACAAAAGAGTGTTTCCTCTTAGTACCTCTGTGGGCAGCGAGGAAGGGTTGAGCCAGCTGTCCTGGGACGAGCCTTTCCAGCCATCAGAGGCCAGAAAACAAACAGTCAGAATCACTACTCCACACAGAGGCCATCCTGGGCACTGCAGGGCCCTTCCAGGCTGCTCTAGCTCACCGGAGCCCAGAAGACCCTTCCTGGCAAAGCCACGCAGATGCTCTTCCATCACACAGCGAAGGGAGCCGCAAGGGAGGCTCAGGGACACGCCCCGCTGGGAGGACACAATTCTGGTGATAGCTAACTGCTGGCGCTTCATCTCAGGAGGATAACAGAGCCCTAGCGAAGGGGGACCCAGGCAGGTGTTCCCCACGGGGGCGTGGAGGGCTCCCTCCAGGCACCCATGGATGAGCCATCCTCACCTGTCCAGGCAGAAGAGGCCGCTGAGTCAGGCCTCACAGTCTTCCATGCAGTGTGTTCGCTCCTTGCACAAATATTTCCTGAATACCTACAACAGGCCAGCACCGTGGAAGGAAGACCCCAGGCCTGGCCCTCCGTAGCCACAGTGCAGGCCAACTGAGAGGCCCAGAGAGCAGCCAAAACATCCATGTGTTCCCTGCATCCCGAATGGAACAGCCACCTGGGGAGATTCTGGGTGTGTTTCTGGGTAAAGAATATTAATTTTTAGCTTACCCACTTTGTATGTTTGGAATTTTGTCAGAGAGGTTTTTTAAAAAATATATAGAACACTGAAAACGCCTCTTCTGGTAAATCAAATTCACTCAACAAATATGGCTCTTTCCGCTTCCAAACCAGCACACGCTGCCAAGCATTTCGCCCAGCCCAGCGCTTCTACTGCTCCCACGCTGAGGGTGCTTCACCCCAGCCGTGACCACACCTCCGAGCTCTGGGCCACCATCTTCAGCTGACCTCTCATACTAGCCTCGCCATTTCCCCCACACCTGTTCCAGCTGCCATATTCCTCCCGAGTCCCAGAACATGAAGCCACCAGCCAGCCAGCCACGTGTCAGCCTTATCCCTTTTCCTGGCCTCACCCCATGCCCCACCCCCATCTCATCTCTTTTCCACCCCAGAGGCCCTGCCCGGCTCTTTTGGGTTGCCGTAGCAGCCTCTCAAGTGAGTCCTGCCTCCTTTCTTCATCCCTATCCAAGGCCAGTTTCTGTACTGGGACCAGAGCAATCTTTCTAAATGTGAACTTGAGTCAGGTTTCCCGCTGCTCCCAAAATAAAGCCCAAGCCCCGCTGGGTGGCTGACAAAGCCTCTGCCTCCGTCCCCCTTAACAGCTCCCAGGGAATCTCCTCTAAAAAGTCTTTCCTGCCTCTCCGACTGCACGGGGAGTGCCAGGAGCCCCGGTGCCCTGTGCAAACCCCTCTCACACCACCTTCACCACTCAGTAACTTTTCTGGGTCTCCCTTACACGAAGAACAGTTAAAATGAATGAAGCGCCATGACATGCACTAACATGGATAAATTGCAAAGATACGTTGGGTGAAAGAAAGCAAATTGCAAAATCATTCATTCACCTTTCAAATTATGTATCAAATGAAAGGATCCATGCAGTATGATACAATGTATATGAAATTTTCAAACACTAAACAATAGCAGACAGCACTTAGGGCCATCTACATATGGTAGAAAAATAAAAACACATGGGGAAGATGAGCCTCCGGACAGTGGTCCCTTGGGGGACAGCAGGGGGTCAGTGAAGGTACAGCTTAAACTACATCTGTAATACTTTATTTATTTTATGTTAAATAGAGCTCTGAAGCAAAACTGGCAAAATAATATCCATTAAATTCAGGTGGTGGAGAAATGAATATCTGTTACATTCTTTCCTATATACTTGGAAGTGTTCATCAGTACATTTTTAAACCTTTTTTTTTTTTTGGAGACAGAGTCTCCCTCTATTGCCCAGGCTGGAGTGCAATGGCACAATCTTGGCTCACTGCAACCTCCGCCTCCTGGGTTCAAGAGATTCTCCTGCCTCAGCCTCCCAAGTAGCTGGAACTACAAGCATGCACCGCACCTGGCTAATTTTTATATTTTTCATAGAGACAGGGTTTCACCATGTTGGCCAGGCTGGTCTCAAACTCCTGACCTCAGGTCATCCACCCACCTCGGCCTCCCAAAGTGCTGGATTATAGATGTTAGACACTGTGCCCAGCCTTAAAAATTTTAACAAGGAACCAGAGTCCCAAACGTCCTCATTAAAGTCCCTGGTGGCCCGAGCAGACTGTTACAGCCCCTCACCCAAAGGATCTCCACGGGCCTTGGGCCTGGCAGCCATGCGCAGTCAGGAAGGCAGCCTGGAGATGTAAATATGATTTTCATCCTTGTTTTTAACCAATGAGAAAACCAAGGCTCAGAACATCTAACGTGGCTCAAGACCACACAGGGGATCCGGGATTTTAGACCATGCCTTCTTCGTGTACAATTTCCCGAACTACTTCATCCAAGAGCAAGAACTTAGGTCCAACAGAGCATGGTGAAGAGAATTCCAGAATTAGAAGCAGAGCTGTATTCATATGCTTCATAAATCAGTGAATAAACATGTTTTGGGGGGAATTGTTCAGAAAGGGCCTGAATTGGAGATCCAACCAAATGGGTAATTAATTTAGGGATAGCCCACGTGGCTCTTTGAATGCAAACAGAATGGGTTTGGGTTTTGTCCTATAGCAATAGAAAGACACTGATGCTGTTTAAGCTGGAGAGTGACCGAGACAAAGTACTGTTGTAGGAAAACTGACCTGGCTTCAGTGCATAGGTGTCAGTCACCCTTAGGAAATGGCTGGGGACAACCAAAGGGAAGATCCTCAAGGGATAAATTCGGATTTGGACATTGTCTAAACGGCCCACAGAGGAAATGACATCTGCTGATCTAAGGTGAGAACTGTGGGGTTGTAAAGGATAGAAGAGCTTAAACTAGATAGAGAAATGAAAGTTCTTTTCCAGGTTTTCCAGGCTTGGGGAATGGTGATAGGCCTCGGATGATGAGCTGATTCTTGGCTTGTTGATTAACTGGTGAAAGGGCAGTTGGGGAAGAAGAGACTAAGTAAAGAGAGGAGTGAGAAATTCAGTTTTTTAAATTTTAAACTTGAATTCAAGATGGTGACCAGACAGCCAGGTAGAAATCCGACAGGAGCTGGCGATATGAGAGCTATATTGAAGAAAGCTGGAGAAGCAGGGGAGAGGCACTGGTGCAGCAATGGTGGAAGTTTATTTCCGAGGAAAAAGGCACAAAAACAATGCTGTGATAGCAGAGGACTGAGCCCCGTGGCCTCCCTGCCCACATCAGGGAACAGGAAAACCAAGAAGCGAGCTAAGCCAGTGTTGTGTTGTGGAATAAATAGGAAGAGACCATTTCAAATTAGCATGGGTGGTCAACAGTGCAAAAAGTTTCAAGAATAAGAAATGAGTCAAGGTCCGGGGGTTGAAGATCAGGAGATTATGGGCACCTGAGACAAAGGAATCTCAGCAGACAGCAGAGGCCGTCATGCTTGCCCCACCCCTTTTACAGCTCCAAAGCAGTGACCTTGTCCTCACAGCCAAGCACAAGCCCCCTCCCTCAGCCAGCAGAAGCAGCTCCCGTCTGCTACATTCAGCGTGAGATGGACCTGTGCCTGGCCTGGCCCAACTGACCCACTTCCCACAGATGGCAGAGTGCCATGGCAGGGCAGAGAGTGTGCAATGTGGGCTCTGGAGTGGAACCCTGTAGAGACCAGGCTACCGTCTTCCTAGATAACCAAAAACTTAAGCTTGGAGAGGCATGATTTCATTTTTAAAAGCAGAACATAGAATTCAAATGTGCCACATGTCACTTTATTTTCTAAAATGTATTTCCTCTATATTTGCCTGACTTCTATGGCAATAAAATCATTTTGGCATGACACTCATCTTACATAAATGAAAATATGAGCCAACAGAATGGCATTTTAGTAGCTTTAAGCCAAACAAATTCTTGAGAGGGTCTTGTTTAAATTAAGTTTTCATGCTATTTAGCTTTTTACAGTGAAGAAGCTCTGTGTCTTCAGAGAGCCTTATGCAATGATGCTTGTTTTTGGAAGGACAGGACAGGAGGTGAAGAAAGGAAGAGGGGCCCAGGTTGCCAGGCTGCAGATCAAAAAGTCAGGAGATGAGGAAGTGAGGGCGATGAGGAGGACCCACTGTTATGGGAAGTTTGGAGATGAGATGAGAGACAAGACATAGAGTGAGGGTGACAGGGGAAGACAACTTGAGATGGAAGGACACACTGGAGGGAAGGGTGTGCCAGGGAAAAGCATCTAACGAATGACAGTCTGCACCTGACTATGAGGCTGCCAGCCCCTTCACCCACCTCCACTCTGCTCCCCGAACTGAGGCAGCTGGGCATGTCCCTGGCAGGAGATGAGAGAATTCTTCTCTGGAGAATATGACTATACCAGAGAAAGACCTGCAGAAACGAACATTTGCGAGACTTCCAATGAAACAACGCAGTTTGCCACCGATCACCCTACTGTGATGCCCACCTGTCACAACTGCCACCCACTCGGGTTGTGGATGGAACTCCCAATCAGCTCTGTGGTGCCTCATTACCAACAATGGATGGGCAGCCAAGGACTACCAGACATTTGGAGAAAGCTGGCAGCACCTGACAGGGAGAGCAAAACAAGATTGTAGAAAAAGAAATCTGGAAAAGAAAATAGGGAAATAGAAAGCAAAAACAGAGAAAGATTATAAATGATTCAAAGAAAAAAAAAATACAAGTGGGAATAAAATACAAAAAAAAAAAAATCCTCATTAATGTTTCAAGAAAGGCAAATTAAAAGAAAAAGTTACATTTTTTTGCCCATCACATGACAGAAACTTGAAAAATTGAGCCCCTTCAATCTTTTCCAAGGTATGGGGAATCAGTAACTTTTAGCTCCTGTTAGTGGTCATTCAGAATGCAACAACTTTGTTGGAAGGCAATCTTGTAGAACCTAACAAAGTTTTAAAAGTGTTTGACCTTTGTCCTGTGAATTCCATTTATAAGCAAAGATCCTGCAGCAATTAGCTCAAACTTTTGTACAGAATGTACACATCAGCAATATTTGTGACAGCAACAAACTGGAAAAATCTAAATACTCATCAGTAAGTTAATCTTTAAATGTAAAGTATTTTAAACCTCTAATATGGAATGGTATGTGGGTGTTTTAAAAGAATAGGAAATCCTAAATGTACTGACATTGAAGGATATCCATGATATGTTAAAGAGTGGGGAGTAGCAAAACAATGTGGAATTTAATTATACTTTTACAAAGAGCCGTGCTGCGTGTGTTTAGGTACAGGCACGTGTGCATGTGAGCTTGTGCATGTATAGAAAATAGACTGGGAAGCTATGTGCTGATCTCCCTCTGGGGAGTAGGAGTGGGAAAATGGAGTGAAGGGAAGAAACTTTCACTTTTCACTTGAAAAATTTCAGAATTTTTTTCATTTTTATGAAACAAAGACGTTGATTTTGTCTTTAAAATAAAAATAAAGAGAAAAATACAGTTTGACTTAAGTGTATTTATAACATTTTCCTGATTTTAAAATTAACTATTGTGGTTTTTAAATGTGCCTTCAAATTCTTTGACACTTTTCCATTGAAAAGGTGAAAATTAGGCCGGGCATGGTGGCTCAAGCCTGTAATCCCAGCACTTTGGGAGACAGAGGCAGGGGGATCACTTGAGGTCAGGAGTTCAAGACCAGCCTGGCCAACATGGTGATACCCTGTCTCTACTAAAAATATATAAATTACCCAGGCATGATGCCAAGTGCCTATAATCCCAGCTACTCCAGAGGCTGAGGCAGGAGAATCACCTGAACCTGGGAGGTGGCAGTTGCAGTGAGCTGAGATCCCGCCACTGCATTCCAGCCCAGGTGACAACCACAAAACTCCTTCTTTAAAAAAAAAAAAAAAAAAAAAGCTCTCATCTTCTCTGTTCTCTCTCTCTCTCTGCCTGTCTCTCTCTCTCTCTGATTGTTTGCTCTGGGAGAAGTCAGTTACCCCTTGTCTTAAGGATACTAAAACAGCTCTCAGGAAAGGACCACATGGACCACTGAGGCCTCCTAACAAGAAGCAATACTAACTTGCCAGTGAGACGCTCCAGCCCCAATTAAGCCTTCAGATGACCACAACCCCTGAGGACATCTGACTGAACCTCACCAGAGATTCTGATCCAGGGCCGCCAACCAAGTCACACCCAAATTACTGGCCCACAGAAAAGGCCAGAGATAACAAATGTTTCTTGTTATCTTATGCCACTAAATTTTGGGGTAATTTGTTTGACAATAATAGGTAACTAATACATGGACCAATCTCCCTCTGGAAAGAAGTGGAGAAACTGAGTGAAGGAGGAGACTTTCATTCTTTACTTTACTTTTTACATTTTTACATTATACATTATACATTTCAGGATTGTTTGGAATTGTTTCATTTTTTATATTTAAAGAAATGGGAAGAAATAAAGTTAGGCTTAAGTGTACTTTAAAAAACTTTTTTTCTGATTTTAAAAGTAACACTGGTCAGGTGTGGTGGCTCACACCTATAATCCCAGCACTTTGTGAGACTGAGGCGGGTGGATCACCTAAAGTCAGGAGTTCGAGACCAGCCTTGCCAACATGGTGAAACACTGTCTCTACTAAAAATACAAAAATTAGTCAGATGTGATGGTGCATGCCTGTAATCCCAGCTACTTGGGAGGCTGAGGCAGAAGAATTGCTTGAACCCAGGAGACGGAGGTTGTAGTGAGCCAAGATTGCACCACTGTACTCCAGCCTGGGCAACAAGGGTGAAACTCCGTCTCAAAAACAAACCAAAAAAACCAAAAAACCACTGGCAAAAAGGGACAAAGTTGGAGGATAGATGCTAACCAACTTTAAGACTTACTATAAAGCTGTAGTAATCAAGACAGTATGGTATTGGAGACAGAATAGACAAACAGAGCAATGGAAGAGAAAAGAGAGCCCAGAAACACACAAATACAGTCAACTGATATTTGACAAAAGCACAAAAGCAACTCAATGGAGACAGGAGAGTCTTTTCAACAACTGAAGCTGGAACAACTGGATATTCATGTGCCAAAAAAAACAAAAAACAAAAAACCCAAAACAATCAGGACACTCATCTTACACCCTTCACAAAATGTTAATTCAATCTGGATCATAGACCTAAATGTCAAACAAAACCTCTAGAATGAGAAAATCTAGGAATTTAGCAAAGAGATTTTAGGTATAGCACACAAGGACCCAAGACATGATCCATGGAAAAACATTGATAAGATAGACTCCATTACAGTTTAAAACTTCTGCTCTGCAAAAGACACTGTTAAGAGAATGAAAGAACCCCAGACTGGGGAGAAAAAAATTGCAAAACACACACATCTGATAAAGGGCTTGAATCCAAAATATACAAAGAACTCTTAAAACTCAATGGTGGCTGGGCATGGTGGCTCATGCCTATAATCCCAGCACTTTGGGAGGCCGAAGCAGGTGGATCTCTTGAGGCCAGGAGTTCAAGACCAGCCTGGCCGACATGGTGAAACCCCATCTCTGATAAAAATACAAAAAATTAGTCAGGTGTGATGATGTGCACCTGTAATCTCAGCAACTTGGGAGGCTGAGGCACAAGAATTTCTTAAACCCGGGAGGCAGAGGTTGCAGTGAGCCAAAATCATGCCACTGTACTCCAGCCTGGGTGACAGAGCAAGACCCTGTCTCAAAACAAAACAAAACAACTCAATGATAGGAAAAAAAAAAAAAAAAAAAAAACACCAGTTTTTTAAAAGGGCAAAAGATCTTGACAAACACTTCACCAAAGGTAATATACAGATGGCAAACAAGCATAAAAAACACAGTCAATATCATATGTCATTAGGGAACTGCAAATTAAAACAATGATGCGCTATTACTGGGCATCTACTAGAATTACTGAAAAACAAAAACAAAAACAAAAAAACTGATAATACCAAATGCTGATGAGGATGTGGAGCAACAGGAACTCTCATTCATTGTTAGTGGGAATGCAAAATGGTACAGCCACTTTAGAAGACAGTTTGACAGTTTCTTGCAAACATAGTCTTACCATATGCTCCAACAATGATGCATCTAGGTATTTATCCAAATGAATTAAAAATGTATCCTCACAAAAACCTGAACATGGATGTTTATATCAGTTTTATTCATAATTGCCAAAAACTGGAGGTAACCAAGATGTCCTTCAGTGGGTGAATGGATAAACTGTGCTACATCCAGTTTCTTTTTATTCAGCAATAAAAGGAAATGGGTTATCAAGCCAGAAAAAGACATGGAGGAATCTTAAGTGCATATTACTAGTGAAAGAAGCCAAACTGAAAATGCTACATACTGTATGGTTCCAACTATACAACATTCTGGAAAAGGCAAAACTATGGAAACAGTAAAAAGATCAGTGGTTGCCAGAAGTTGGGAAGCATTAAGAGGCAAGGCACAGGGAATTTTTAAGGCAGTGAAACTCATCTGTATGATGCTGTAATGTTGCATACATAACATTGTACATTGTCAAAATCCATAGACTGTGTAACGATGAATGAACCCTAAACTATTAGCAATAACATATCAATATTGGTTCATCACTTCCCATCAATGTACCACATTAATACAAGATATTAATAATAGGGGAAACTGTGGTGGGGGAGGGAGAAAAGGGGTATGTGGGAACTTTTGTACTATTTGCTTAATTTTCCATAAACCTAAAACTGCTCTAAAAGTAAATCTATTAATTAAAAAAAAATAGTAACGCTGGTCAATGGAAGGAAAAGTAGAAATAAAATAATTTAGCCACATAGAATCTCAACAGAAAGATAGTCACTATTAGGCATAGTTCCTTCCAGTCTTTTTTTCAAATGTCTATGTATATGTCCTCATTTTTTAAGAGTTGAAATCACTCTGCTAAATTCATTCTGAAGGTTTATAGTTTGGTTTCAGTTTGGATTTTTAACCACAAAGAAAATATCCCATATGAAACATCAGTGATACCAAAAACAGATTCTTGAGGGGCCAGTTGCTATGGGAATGACTGAAAATAAATTTCATTTCACACTACACTCTACTAATGTATTGACCAGAAGGAAGGAAAAATATTTGGAGTAACTTAGAAGAGCAGCCAAGAAAACTTCTAATCAAGAAGAAGGAAAATACATCAGGCTAGTGTGAGGTTTCAAAGAAGCCAGTAGTATCGCCTTGCAATTTAACTAATTAAGCTCTTCCAGCAACTGTGTCACTGGAGGGGGAAGTACCAGGAATCAGGGACCCTGAGTGGACTCTGTCTTTCCTTCACTGACAGTCTGATGGGCCAAAGGCCAGCAATCTCCCTCCATATATGGGCCATCTCTGCAGGGTGGTACACGGCCAGGAAAAAAAAAAAATCACCGTTTCCTTCCTGGAGATGCGTCAAATATTTAGCAAGCTGCAAGGCCTGGGCTCCAGGTGATCAGCATGGACATCACATTGGCCCCGAGCAAAGAGTGGACCCCAGGGTTAACCCTTTAGGTGCCGGATCATTGGGCCGTCTGAAGGTTCCTGGGGAGGGACTAGGATGTCAGAGAGTAGGGGATACTCAGGGAGTTCAGAGGAGTGACAATTTTCCAACAGAAGATTTTAACATGCTCAGAAGTAATAAGGCCAGATGAGTGGATGCCAACCAAATGCTGACCTTCCCACAACCAACATTTTTCTAAAAGACAGGACTGTGTAGAGGCACATCGGGGTGGCCTCCAAAGGGAAAAGCAGAGTTGCTGTCACAGAAAGACACCGTGTCATCATGCAAAAACAGGCCCCGCTTCTCACCTCAGGGAACAGCTTTAGCATCAAACAGATCTCGCTAAATAATATATATATTTTTTTATTTAGTAGAGACAGGGTTTCACCACGTTGGTCAGGCTGGTCTCAAACTCCTGACTTCAGATGATCCACCTGCCTCGGCCTCCCAAAGTGCTGGGATTACAGGCATGAGCCACCGTGCCTGGCCTGGTTTTTTTAATAGCAAGAAAATAAAAGGACACATAGAAAATGTGCTAGGCGACGTCTGTGTGAAGAGGAGCTTCCAACCTCATGAAGCTGCTCTAAGACACACCCGCTCACCTGATCCAGGAACAGCCCACAGCAATTGTAGGTAAAGCCTATGGGGGTTAGGGGGAGATGGGGTTGGCAAATTCACCCTACAAACATCTATAAAGCAGTGAAGATATATAAGGCCACATACTGGACTCCGAAAGGCTTACCTGGGTCCAGGTGGGTGAAAGAACCCACCACAAAGTCCAGTGTGGACACAGCCAGCAGGAACAGCAACAGCAGCTGGAGGCGGATTATCCATTTGACACCCGCGAGGTTAATGCCCAGCAAGGCCAGAAGCACCGCAACTGAAATTCCTCGCACAGCCCAGATATTCCTGAGGCCCAGCAAATCTGAGATGGATTCAGCAAAGCCGGTGATGTACATGGCACCTGCAACACACTGACACGCGATTCCAGGTAGAAGAGTCAGCAGGACAGAAAGGCATGGGCCCACAGGCAGAACCACTCAGCGCTGAGAACCCTGCACCCCCATCGGATGCGCTCACTGGCACCGAGGCTCAGCGCCTGGGACCAGCACGGGGTTAAAGCAGCCCTTCCCACCTGTGAACTTGCCTCAGGCCCCATTTCTGCTTGTCTACATCTCAACTAAAGAATGAAGGAGGAACCCAAGCTGAGAGCCGGCTGTCAGTGGTAACAAAGATGAAAAGACTATGGGAGGAAGAAGATGGGACACTGGGCCAAAGAGGCCTCCAGATTTCTCGGTCCGAGTTATTCAAGTACTAAATATAGAACAAGAACACACAGGAGGTCCCATCTACAGAGCCTTAAAAGGGCACTGCAGTAAACCAGATTTTTCTTCATTTCTCTGTAGGTCAGTATTATTTTTAAAATTATCTAAAACTTAGCAATAGAAAAAAAAAGTGAGTGGCACATCTTTTTCAATGTCATATGTGACAAAGGCTACCCAAGGACTATCTAGGTGAATGTACTTCATTGTACTTACTATTTGCTGTTGATTAAATGCATTATATGCCCCAGATTTAATAAAGTTACATGTTACCTTATGGATTTTTTCCAGTACAGATGCAAATAACTTCTGTCCAGTGGAACATATAACCCAAAAGATAAGGATTTGTTGTCCTGTAAGACATTAGCTGGTTTTCTATCTAACCCATCAATCTTATCCTAACATTTATTTATTCAACTGCCTAACTATGAATTTACAAATTTGACCTCTATCCACCCAGCATCCTTCACAACTGCTCTTTAACATCTTATTGGCTCCTCTATTAATTCATAAATAAAATCCCTGGTCCAGGTGAGGCTTCCTATGAATATTTGTTATATAATCTTTTTAAAAAAATAAAAATGAAATGAAATCCTTGGCACATGTTTTTCTTATATTTGCCTGAGTGTCATGATTTTATCTTTTAGGAAATATTTGAAAGATCATTTCAAATCAAATTGTTGAAAATAACATCAGTCTCACTTTTCCTAATTCCTCAGCTTCAGCCTCCTTCTCTCCTCGGGTTTGTCCTTCACTGCCCCCAGGGCCAGCTGGTCACTCTTATCACTGTAGCCCTGCCCTTGCCATTCTCTGGGAACAAATTCTATTAGGGCCTCATGCATTCAAGTCCCTCCTTTTCCATGAATTCCTCAACCTCTGAATAAATAGTAAGCAAACTGCTAGGGCCATACAATTAATTATCTGGTTCCATATTCTATTATCATGTCATGCACATAAGTTTGTCTGCTCACCCCACCACCAAGAATGCAAATATCTTAAAAAATTGTTTATGCTGATTGTACCTCTTCAAGTACTTGCATTTGCTAAGTATGTTGCAAGCATTCGATAAATATTTTGTGATATGCTGATCATATAAAAGGTGCTCTGGGAAGCAGGCTCCATGAGTTCCAGCACTTTCATGTAAAGGCAAGAGAGTAATACAACTTCTGGATTTGAGAGGAGCTTGTGAACAAAGCCCCATTCTTCAGTGAGATCAGCTCACTTTGCAACTAGGCACATGTCCTGTTTGTCAGCATCCCCCAAATTTACACACTTAGCTTAACAGTTATTCCAGCATCCCATAATGACAAACATTTCTATCCATATTAGGGTGAGGTGGAAAGCCCAAGAAATGTGAAGGAATGACAATCATTTCTGAGAGAGAGAGAAAGAGAAAGAGAGAGAGAGAGAGACTAATATTTTCCTGCATTCATCTCAGAACTCAAACTTCCTCTTTACTAAACACCAAGAGTGTGATGTGTGATAGTGAGGTTATTTCATCAGTATTTGGCCAGGTCAACAGGACTCCTCATGGTCAAAATTATCTGAGCAAAAGAAAGAAAAGAAATGACAAAAATGTAGCAATGAATACCATTAATATGGGCACCATTTTCCCAGGTACCTGACGCCTCTGACATGCAGAGGATGATGCCATGGGACCATTTGCATCTGAAGCTTCCAAACTGATTTTTTTTTCCTAGCAGTAGAACAATTTGCTCATGCAAAGTGAGCCAAGCTGTAAATGCTGCCTTTTGTTCCCAGTAACTCCAGTGGATCTCATCTTTCTGGTTTGTATCTAAAATTGCTTTTTAGCCCAAAGATGCCAGCAACAGGGGATGGGGCAGGGTAGGGGGCAGGGGAAGCTCCTCAGGAGGCTTGTAAGGGCATGGTGGTTAGGAGCATGAACTGCGAAGCCAAAATATCTAAGGCCAAATCCTAGCTGACTTGGGAAAGCGTTTTAACCTCTCCATGAAACACAGATAATGATAGTAACCTTCAGAAGGTTACTGTAAGAACTAAATGAGATGATTTATGTAAAGTCCTAGAACAATATCTGACTGATAGAGTTGTAGAAACAATAGCTACCACCTGTAATCCCAGCACTTTGGGAGACCAAGGTGAGCAGATCACCTAAGGCCAGAAGTTTGAGACTAGCCTGGGCAATGTGGTGAAACTCCATCTCTACTAAAACTAAAAATAAGCCGGGCGCAGTGGTGCGCACCTGTAGTCCCAGCTACTTGGGAGGCTGAGGCAGGAAAATCACTTGAACCCAGGAGACAGAGGTTGCAGAAAGCCGAGATCACGCCACTGCACTCCAGCCTGGGCAGAAAATAATAATAATAATAATAGCTACCATCATTATCATTATGACCTTGTTATTATTCACAGCTGAAGAAGAGGAAGCAGCAGCTAGCTGTGAATATCATAAGATACTTTGTTGATGCTAAATAGATGATGGCACCATCACTGGAAATTTGCAATATAAGTTGTAAATAAGGATGCTTGAAACCAAAGAGACTTACTTTAAGGAAAGCAATAACAGCCCAAAATTAAACCATCTTCTCAAAATGAGTCTAGGGGTAGAAATGAATGAGGGACCAGAAAAACAATAGAGAAAATCAGCAAACCAATAATTAGTTCTTGGTAGACACACCTTTATCTAGACTGATCAAGAAAAAAGAAACAGACGATTATTTAAATTAGGAATGCAAGGGGAGACATTACCACCAACCTTACAAAAATAAAAAGGATTATAAGAAAATCCATAGACAATTAATATGCCAATGCATTAGATAACCTACATGAAGTGAACAAATTCATGGCCAAGTGTGGTGGCTTATGCCTGTAATCCCAGCACTTTGGGAGGTTGAGGTGGGCGGATTACCTCAGATCGGGAGTTCAAGACCAGCCTGACCAACATGGAGAAACCCCGTCTCTACTGAAAATACAAAATTAGCTGGGCATGGTGGCGCATGCCTGTAATCCCAGCTACTCGGGAGGCTGAGGCAGGAGAATTGCTTGAACCTGGGAGGCAGAGATTGTGGTGAGCTGAGATCACACCATTGCACTCCAGCCTGGGAGGCAAGAGCAAAACTCTGTCTCAAAAAAACAAAACAAAAAAACCCCCAGATTAAAAAAAAGAAGAAGAAGAAAAAAGAAATAGACAAAATCCTAGAAAGATACAAACTATCAAAACTGAATCAAGAAGAAGTAGAAAATCAGAATATGCCTATATAAGTAAAGAGATTCCATTAGTAACCAAAAAAGTTTCTATCAAAAAAAAACCCAGGACCAGATGGCTTCATGGCAAAATTCTACCATATGTTTAAAGAATTAACACCAACCCTTCACAAACTCTTCCAAAAAATAGAGAAGGAGGCAACACCTTCCAACTCACTCTGTGAGGCCAGAATTAGCCTGACACCAAAACTAGACAAAGAATCACAAGGAAACTACAGACCAGTATCCCTCATAAATATATACACGAAAATCCTCCACAAAATGTTAACAATCCAAACTCGGCAATTTATAAAAAGGATTACACAGTAACCACACCCTGATCAGGGACTCCCGGCCTGCGTCAGCTAAAAGCACAGGCACTCCAGGAAAGTGACCGGGGGACTCTAATGTTTGGGACCAAGGCCCAAGTGGAAAGGCGGCAAAACAGCTGGGATGCTGGTGCAATGGTGTCTCAGGCTGTGGCTGCCAATGCTTAGAAAACATCTTATTTGTGAACATCTTTTTTCCAAATCAGCCCACATAAGGAGGACTCTCAGCAGCCCAGCTCCCTCTCTTTGTCCAGGGGTGTTCACGCCGGTGTCCACCCATGGCATCTGCTTCTAGAGGCTCACTTGGTGTCTGCACCGAGAGGGGGAAAGCAGGACTTTGCCTACCTTGCAGCCTGGTTGGCTATAAAATAGCAGAGAAGTAAAATATATATATATATACACACACACACACACACACACACACACACACACACACACACACACCCCAAATCCCCAGGGTAATAAAGTAAACTGACCATTTATTACTCCCCTTTCCAACTACTATACTTAAAGAACTTTCTGCAGTCAAGGCAAGTGCTTTTTAAGAGTGCAGAGGCCATCCATTTGCCTTCCCTGCACTGTCCTAGACACACACGCACCCCCACCACCCACACATGCACACACGCGGCTCTGTGCCGTTTGAGAATCAGATGTATTTATGCTGAAGCACCCTGCTCCTGCTGCCTAAAAAGAAAAGAAACAAAACCGATGCTTTCTCTGGGGAGATTCTTGCACACTCTTACTTAGACAAATTCTTCTCTTTAAACTGTTTTTTCAACCACCCACCACCATTTGCACTCTCATAAAAGCCTTTTTCAATCCAAGAAATGCTGACAAAGAACTGCTTCTTAATGTCTGTACTTTGTTCCCTCAGCATTAAGTCACCATGCCTGTGTTTTAGCTAAAAAAGCCTTAGGATTTCCCCCTACTCGCTTGTTTTCGGAGTGCCTTCGTCCATTCTGATGAAGCAGGTTCCTCATTAACATTCTTCCTCTCAGACCGGGCGTCCACACAAGGGGCTGCCGGCCTCCCTGTAAAGGCCACCCAAGCTATCAAATGCTGTCGGGGAGCTCCAGCTCATTTGAGAAGTGCCTGCTTCTAGCAAAGCCCTTTGGCACAGGCAAAATACCTGCTTTCAGTAAAAAAGCACCCCAGGGCCCAGACCACCTGGCTGCCACCCGGGCTTCAGCCACTGTCATACACGCTGGTCCCCAGATTGAACAGCGAGAATGTGCTGGCCAGGCCCTGCCCCGCGGTCACATCAGGCATCCCAGAGGCGGGAGTGGCAGAGGGAAAGGAGTGCTGGACTAATGGATCAGGCCCCAGATGGTGACTTGGCTCTCTGCTGAGTTCCCCTCAGAGCCCCAGCCTGCTCGTCTGTCACATGGAGCAATCGTCCCCACCCTCGCCTCTCACCAGGTCAAGTGAGGAAATGGACAAGAAAGCGGCAGAGGGCCAGGCAGGGGAAGTGTCCCGGGCGCGGGTCTCACCTGGCCAAACACATAGAGCAGCCCGATGGTGCCTCCCGTCTGCCCACCCAGGACCGAGGAGATCATGGAGTAGACGCCACCGCTGCCGATGCTGCTGCGCTCCCCGACACCAATGCCAGACAGCACCGTGACGAGGGCCACCAGGACGACGAAGGACACCAGGAACATGCCTAAGAGCACTCCCGTGTTTCCCTGCAGCAGAATAGCAAGGAGCGAGACTAGGTTAGGCGAGAAGGCCCCGCCAGCTCCCTGCTGGGAGCACTGACCACCTCCCCTCCTCCCACAGCATTGGAATGGGGGCCGGGGGTGAGGGCACAGAGTCAGGACAACTAAAAAGGACAAAGCAAGCACCACAAGAGCCAAGGCCAGGAAGCAGTTCTAACTGAAGGGAAGTGTCCTGGCTGCAAATTCTTCAATGACTCTCGCACTCTACTCGCACTGTAGAGTACAGTCAGAGCTGCCGATGCCCCCACAAGGTGCCTCCTAATCTCGCTTTGTGCCTAACAGGCAGCGGCAAGTTCTCTCCCCACTCCCACCCTTCCCTATGCTGACTCCCTGCCTGGAAGGCCTCTCCTGCTCATTCTCTATCTTTGTCAGGTTATCTGCAGCATATCCTTTAGGCCTGTGTTTAGGATTTCTCACCAGGAAGCTGGCCCTGTAACCCTTTCTCTGGGCTCCTCCAGTGCCGGGGCTTAGTGCTTTTCACAGGACTTGCCAAACTGAGTCTGTTTCCAAGCCGGTTTTGACGTCTGGACTGTGAGCTCCAGGTAAGGATGGCATGGTTTAGATGTTTGGATTTGGATCCCCTCCAAATCTCAGGTCAAAATGTGATCCCACTGTTGGAGGTGGGGCCTGGTGGGAGGTGTTTGGGTCATGGGGGTGGACCCCTTGTGAACGGCTTGGTGTCCTCCCACGGTAATGGGGGAGTTCTCACTCTGTTCGTTCGCAGGAGAGCTGGTTGTTTAAAAGAGGCTGGCACCTCTCTTGCCTTCTGTCTGGGTATGTGGCACGCCTGCTCCCTCATCACCTTCCCCCATGAGTGAAAGCTTTCCGAGGCCTCACCAGATGCAGATGCTGGTGCCATGCTTCTTGTACACTCTGCAGAACTGTGAGCTAAATAAACCTCTTTTCTTTATAAATTAGCCTCAGGTATTCCTTTATAGCAATGCAACATGGACTAATACGGAGCAGGATCATGTTTTCTTCCCCTTCATATTCTCAGTGCTTAGCATAACCTTCACAAAATAGGTGTTCATTAAATGCTTGTTGAGCGAATAAACAAACACATGCACGCCTGGAGATGAACACATGTAGATAGATACATTTCAGTGTGAAAAGCAAGAGTTCCTGAGAGGAAATGGACACAGCACATCTAAGAAGGAGCTGTAACGTCACATATTTTGCAATAGGAAGCAAGGAAGACTCCTGATAGTCAAGACTCCACGTGTTGCAGGTGCTGGAGAGAGAACTAGGAGTGAGCAGAGCCAGTTCAAGAGCTGGGTGACCTAACATGAGCTGGAAAATTGCCCTGGAAGTCAGTTGTACTCTGTTCCAGTGTTCATAATATAATGCTCAGGGGCTCCACTGCTGATCTGAGACCCACCCTGGCTGTGGTTAAGGCTGAACCCTGAGCTGAGGATCTGAGTGTGGCATAGAATGAGAGCTTAGGAAGATCTGACCTTGCCCAGACTTCTTATGGGGGCTAAGAATCCTGTACATCCCACTATAAAGGAGTTTATATCTCCCGAAATTTGCCCATGTAATGGTTAATTTTATATGTCAACTTGGCTAGACTATGGCAACTAACTGTTTAGTCAAACACTAGTCTCAATGTTGCTGTAAAAGTGATTTTCGGATGTGATTAATATTTACTATCAGTTGACCTTAATTAAGTAAAGGAGATTACCCTCCATAGTATGGGTGGGCCTTATCTAATCAGTTGAAGGCCTTACAAGCAAAGACTGGTTTCCTAAAGAAGAATGAATTCTGCCTCCAGGCTGCAACACAGAAGTTCTTCCTGCATTTCCAGCCTTCAGACTCAAGACTGCAGCATCAATCCTTACCTGCTAATATATACCTGATATACTTACAACTCCTGCTGGCATTGGCCTATTTCTCTGGAGAATCCTGACTAGTAGATTCAACACCTTGAATGGCCTCCTCTCTTTCGCCCATCTAGTCCAGCTCACCCTTCAAAGCCTGGCTCAACCACATCTCCTCCAGGAAGCCTTCCTGGACACCTCAGTGACTGCAGCACTCATAGCCTGTTCCACCCCAAGGGACTTAATGCTGTTTTGAGAACTCTCCTAATGTGATATCTACCCATCATGGTTGTTAGCTCATGAGGCGGGGCGGGGAGGAGAAGAGGGGATGAGGCCCCAGGCCATGTCTTGTCTTTTGTAATCCCATTAGCACTAAGGAGTGCTTGGCCCACAGCAGGCGCTCAGCCATGTTTAGATGGTGACTGGCTTGCCTTTTGTTCTGCACACCTGTGTGGTCTACTGAAGTCCCACTGCATGAGATGGCACTGTGTGTGGGACTGAGAACACCTGCTCCAGGCACACATCTGCTTGGAAGGTCCTAGGATGCTTTTGCATAAGACTTAAAGAAGAGGCCTTTTGTTCCTTCTACAGAGGGAGATGAACTGACCCCCAGGATCTCACACAGCAGAGTGCGTCCTAGGCGATCCATCCCTAGAGGTAGGCGGCCCACACCTATGACCAAGCATCCTCATGCACAGTCGTACCCACAGGGTTGCGGTACAGTGGGGGAAGGCAACCCTGTGGGCGGGCCCAAGATGAAGTGAAGAATACCAGGAAAACTACAGAGGGCCACAAGCTGGAGGCAAAATTGCCATCAATGATCTCTCTGACCCATCTGGAGTCCCGCCCATGATGACCCCTGACTTCTGTGCTCCTATTCCACAGTTAAATCTACAGCGTGAGGTTTCCATCGCAACCTCAGAAGCCTATGTTCGTAGGATGCTCATTTAACAAGCAATGCTAGCTATTCACTGTGCTTGCTTCTGTTTCATGTTTCAGGAGTATCTGTGCTTCAGGAATCTGTGGCCTGCACTGTAGAATGCCAAGAGGGGCAGAGCTTTCCTGTCTCAGGCCCGTGAGAGGCCCCAGGCCACTAGCTCAGCACTCACCACCAGCCAGCCTGTCCTCAGGAAGAGCACAACCCCAAAGATGTTGATCATGCAGGATGTGAACACACCATCCCAGGTCCCAAACAGCACAGGCTCCCACACGAACAGCTGGCTCTTCCACCAGGGCTGGGGCTGGGCCAGGGCCTCCTGCAAACAGAACACACAGAAATCAGCTGAGGGGAGGGCCAGGGATAGCATGGGGAGGGAGTGAGAGTGGAACAGGAGGAGGGAGGTCAGAGAACTCAGCTTAAAAACAATCCTGTCTTATTGTGCCAGGGCAAGTGTGTGTGTATACACACATGCACACACACACACACACGCGCACATATCCTGAAGCATACCTCTACAAAAGGGTCACTGTTCTCTCATAACAACAGTGATTCCCGTACCCACATGTAGCAGAGACTCATTGTTCACAAACCTAGTCCTTTCCCTCTAGTCATCATTCAAGTAGCCAGGGAGTCAGGTAGACTCCCAGCCTCTTTGCAGCTAGAGGTGGCTGTGTGACTGAGTTCCAGCCCATGGAATGCGGGCAGAAGCACTAGATGATGCTTCTAAGTGAGTGTAAGATTCTGGGTTTCACCTCCTGGGGCTCATGGTCATGAGCCCTCTTCATCCTCCAGTCCTAGCAGGGACAGCAGCTTCCGGCAGTTACTAACCTATGGCCAACCTTACTGGGTGCTCTTTGCTCCTTCAGCCCTTCTAACACCTCTGCAATCAGCCCTGTCGATGAGATTCCCTGTTTAAAATGACTGGAGTTGTTTTCCGACTGAGCACTGATACCAGTGATCTCTGCTGATACCCCAGGATTCTACAGCATTATTGGACAATTGGAATCAGAGGCGAATAACACATCAACAGATTCCTTGCTCGTTTTTCCAATTCACAAATAACAAAGGCACTTATAAACACTCAAATGGAAACCCTTTACTAAAAAAACCATAACTTTGTGGACATACTAAAATGATCTTAAACAAAACCAGTAGCAACTCACACTGTGAACGCTCTTATGTAGATCTGGCAATTAATCTAAACTCAGGCATGAACAGAGTCTTCCAGTGACGGCAAACGACTACAGGAGTGATTACTGTTCTCAGCTGGGTTGGGTGGGTGGGGAGAGGGAGGCATCCAAAGCTAGGAGTCACCATGTGCAATGATTCTGGACCAGTGAGCAAATGTTATCCATAAACACAATAAAAAGGCAGAAAAATCAAGAGTTTAGGGGAAAATCTAAGATCCAGAGTCCACGGGGCATGGCTGCTGAATGGTTGAGTACAATGGGTGCGCCCAGGATCTAGGACCAAAGGCTGACGCCAACGGCACATGCTCAAAACCAAAAGGGAGGATCCCAGCTCCTCTTCCACCTCCTGTATCACACACACATCCACAGATCAAGAAGGGGCCTCGGGAAATACTCAGGGATCTCAATTCAGCCACATGGGACTGTTGAGTCCGGGGACCCCTTGTGTCCCCATCAGTCTCCAACTCCGTAAGCTTCATTTATGCATGTACATGACTGCTTGCCTGTCCTTCGCAAACCACAAATGAGCAATCTCCTGAAAGTCAATAAATGTCAGAACAGTCCTCGGGGTTCGGAACAAAGACTCTGCCAGTCTAGGCTTGCCCTTGAGCAAATGGTACCAAAGGACCTGTCTGGGGAATGCAGGATTGTTTCCCAGGATCCTAATCTCGAAATTCAGGATAGGTCCCAACTTCCTGTCTCTGCTTGTGTTCCACTTCCTATCGTGTCTTGTTACAGGCCTACTGTTCCTCAGTAATAACAGTGACTCTCAGCAATAGAAAGACTAATACTATAGAGAGTGCCATCAGGAGCCCTCTGCTCTGCTCCTCACAGCAGCCCTGTGAGGCAGGCAGGGAGGGGGCCCCGCTGAGGGCTGAGGAGACAGAGGCTGAGAGAAGAAACCTGACAGCCCAATCTCACAGCTAGGGCTTCTCACAGCCAGGGCTTCCCCTAGCACTTGCAAGATCTGTGATTTTCCCTGCACCACACTCAGCTAAACATTACTTGCCCTTTTTGCCCCTAAATTTAAGTCTTTCAGGTTTCAAATTCTAACACTCTGGACTTTGCATAACAGCAAATACATCTGCCTTACCCATGAATGCCTTTGTGATGATAGAAACCTTATTCCTCTTTCATGCGCGCCTTCATTTTCCTACTCTGAAGGCTGGTTTGCATATGCGTTTGTTTACCTGCTGGTATATGAAAAGCCTTTCATTTCCTTGATCTTACTGGACTAGTGAATCAGCCTCAAGGGTAGAAACTTAGAGCAGGTAGAAACTTCAGGAAACCCTTTACCCAGAGAATGAAAATATAACTGACTTAAAATGGGTTTGGTGACTGAGCCCCGGCAGCTTGTTTCAGGATATTTAGGGGTGTGTGCCTACCTTTTCTCACCATGTGACAAAAAACTATAACTAAGTCTTCCCACAGTCTGCTCATCAGAGACTGGGTGGGAAGAGCGTAGGTTTGACCCCAAGGGAGTAACCCTGATGTTCTTGGAGAAAGAGAGAGACACTACGGAAGCTCAGCAAAAGAGAGAGAAAGAAGGAAAAAGAAGAAACCAAAACAGAGAGAAAGGGGAAGAGGATGAGATGGAAAGCCCCAGAATAAAATACCAAATAGTCCCCCAAGGGATATTTCCCAGATGCCACGCTGCCTCCCAGGCATCCGCATAGAAGTAGCAACTTGGAGCTGGGCACAGTGGCTCACGACCGTAATCCTAGCACTTTGGGAGGCAGAGGTGGGTGGATCACTTGAGGTTAGGAGTTTGAGACCAGCCTGGTTAACATGGTGAAACCCCATTTCTGCTAAAAATTACAAAAATTAGCCAGGCGTGGTGGTGCGTGCCTATAGTCCCAGCTACTCGGGAGGCTGAGGCATGAGAATCACTTGAACCCAGGAGGCGGAGGTTGCTGTGAGCCGAGATTTCACCACTGCACTCCAGGCTGGGTGACAGAGTGAGACCCTGTCTCAAAAAAAGAAGTAGCAGCTTGTGTGTCTCAGCTCTTCTCACAGGTCCCTTGTCCAGCCTCGCCACATTCGTGACGCCATTCAGACTTTAGCTAGTGCCCAGAGCTCGCCTCTCGGGAGAGGACTGGCTGGAGAACTCAAAGCGGCTCCCTTGCATCATGAGAGCTCTGGCTCTGTCCTGCGTGCTCTCCCGTTCTCTTCAGCTCCTGTTCTGACAGGCTGAGGGGCAGGGCCACAGTCTGCAGTACGGGCAGACATGCAACAGGAAGACAGAACGTCAGCTCCCCTCCACATACACACAAAGTACTGGATTCTCCTGAGTCTGCATCCCCAACTCCTTCCCCTAAGGCAGAAGGAAGGAACGCCTCACCCCAAAGAGGCCCTCCCGCGAAGTCCACGCTAAGATTCTCTGAGTGCCACCACCCAGTCATTTCTGTCGCCCAGGGGAGGAGGGGATGGAAGGGCTGGGGTGATGGTTGCTGAAGGTTAGGCCAGTTCTAGGCTCTCTTGTGAAACACCAGGAGAGAGGTCTGGTCCCAACCATGGGTTGCTCTCTTTAGGACCTAGTGTCCCAGATTTGAGCCCCAGTCATCAATTCCAGCATAACATGCATCCCATTCAACATCCTATTACATAGACATAATGGGCTGGGGAAATGGAATGTCCCCTATACTCAGCACTGGGTCTATTGTGAAGTAGAGATAGAGGATAAGGGAAATAAGAAAAGCAAGGGGCAAATCGGTCCCTCAGAAAGGGCAGCATAAAACATGCCTGAGGGCAAGAGTCCTCTCCTCCCTGAAGACCCTCAGCCTGGCAGGGCCAGCTTGACAGGTTCCAGCGGTGTGGCGACTTGGCGCCTGGCCCAGGATGATCCCTCCGCCATGCTCCTCCTTGCTAGGGTCTTCCTACCCAAGCACCCAGGACAAGAAGCCAGACTCCTGTCCGTCTAAGCCCGGGGGCCTGCGCCCCATGCTGGAAAAACCATGACTGCTTGGTGGGTGTTTTTAGTTCAGAAGGGGAAGTCGTTCTCCTGTGAATAATCTCCATACTTGAGCAAGGTGGGGGGCAGGTTGAGGGGGATAGGGGGTTGTCTAGAAAGGCGGGGAAGTTGCACCTGAGTGGGAAGTATCTCAATCCTGCATCCAGCAAGCAGAGCTGAGTAAGAGGCTGGAAAGTTCTGCCAGAGGCAGTGACATGAGCTCAGCCCCAGAGGCCTTTTGCCTCAGTCACCAGCTAAGTCTTCATGAACGCGTTTGAAATGTGAGATGACACCTTTTCTCCCTTCTGGGAGCTGGAGGAAAAGCAATCAGTTGAGAAATTCTGCTTCTGTCCATGCAGGTCAGGGGTAGGTCAAAGCAAGACCTGGCCTGCCCCTTTCTCTCCAAGTGCACCTGCAGAGACTGGTTCCACCTGGATTACACACACATGCAAACCAGCAGATGGCTTCCTCAAAGTTAATTATTGGATTATTAATTAAACATCAGAGAATATGCCCAAGCTGCTGCTGAACTGCAATCCAACGGGCAGACTGAGGAGCCTCATTCCTTTCCCCTGCCTCTGAACCGGCCCCATGTGCTGGACCACAGGGATTGAGAGCTGGGCCGGGCGCCAGCATGGCCGTGGGCTCCATGGGCTACAGCCCATATGTGCAGCTACATGCCTGCCTCAGGAGGGGTTTGTAAAGTTTAGATGAGATGATAGTTGTGAAAGCTTGTGTAAACACAAAACACAACAGAGGATTTTAAATACATACGAGGATTTCTTCAGGGAAGTTGGAAGGAAGACAAAGAGGTCTTTTGACTGCATTTGCTGTTTTCTCCTGCTAACTTGTCTTCACGTTTAAAGTGGAATCCTTGCTCTACAGCTCAGCCCTGAAAGCTGTGTCTCTAACCCCTGCCCAGCCCAGGCATTCTGAGTGAAAGAGAGCCCATCCCTTCTGTTCTGTAGTGGGAGTTCCAGAATGGACCTCCAGTGAGTGCTCTGCCACGCGACTGATGCTGGAAATGAAATGGCTCTGCAGCCAAGGAAGCAAGGATCCAGTTGGAGCCATCAAGGTCTTATTTCCCTGGATTAGGATCTGGGCAGCACCCTTGGTCTGTATAGATTTAGTCATTCCTAGGAATGTGAGATCTTCGTGGCTGTATTGGTCTCTTCTACCACCGAGCGGGTATGAAAGCTGTGGTCAAAATCTAGTCGTTCCCACAGACTCAATCTGTTTTTTTTTCTCCATACCTGTGCATCTTCACACTTGTTCAAGGCTGGGATTCTCACAAGCGCATGACCTGGTCACACATGGCTCAGCATCCGAGGTGGCAAGACCGTCAGACGCTGTGAAAACATTGATGCCGAAGTTCTGCCTCCCAGAACCACACAGCAGCCTCAGAACTCAGAGCCCAGAGATGAGCTCTGGACACCTGATGTCATCTGGCAAACAACAAAACGCCACAGCAGCCATGCCAAGGCCACCTAAACAAGGGCTTCCTCTGCCCTTCCCAACCTCCTTGGCAAAAGGGCAGAGCTTTTCCTGCTGGACTCGGGCTGCCGCAAGGAAGTCCACCTTGCGGAGCAACATAGACCCTAATGCCCCCTCCCCCTAGTAACAGGCGAACCACTGAAACATCAGCTGCAAAAAGGTTATTCTTCCAGGTGCTTCAGTGGATCAGCCAATATTCTATACATTTAAGAATTCGTATGGAGTGAGGAGACCCATCCATATAGTTAAAATTTTGGGAATCATGTTAATATTTTACATACTCAACATCAAATACAATTAAATCAACAAAGATGAGAGTTCAAAATCTAAATAGAATGCAAAGAGCTACAAATTATCCTAGCTGTATTTCCAATGAATGCCATAACCATACTTAAAGTGGAAAAAGAACTAACCGGAGTAACTTATGAACATAGTACTTTGACTATGTATCACAGTCTAAAATAAAAACAACTGCAATTAATATTAAAGGCCGGATCGAAAATGTGAGTATTTGTAGGAGTATGAATTACCAATTCTAAATCTGCTTTCTGTGAATTGTAAGCGAATAACAAAATATATTGAATAGGAGTGAAGTTTCTCATGGTTGGAGAAGGAATTCCAACTAAGGAAAGAAGAGAAGAATAACCCCCGTAGTGATGAATTGGAGACGTATTAGTATGAATTTATGGTTTTTAATATACAGAGACCCAGATAGATCAATGTACATATTTATATTTACATTCCTTCCCTCTGCCCACTTAAAGTGTCTATAAGGCCAGGCACAGTGGCTCACACCTGTAATCCCAGCACTTTGGGAGACAGAGGCTGGAGAATTGCTTGAGGCCAGGTGTTTAAGACCAGCCTGAGCAACATAGTGAGACCACACCGCTACAAAAAATAGAAAAATTAGCCAGGTGTGGTGGTGCGTGCCTGTAGTCCTAGCTACATAGGAGGCTGAGGCAAGAGGACTGCTTGAGCCTAGGAATTCAAGGTCACAGTGAGCTACAATCATGCTCCTGTACTCCAGCCGGGGCTGCAGAGGAGACCTTGTCTCAAACAAACAAACAAAAAAAAGTGACTATAAGCCAAGACATCCCAGTGGCAATGAACGTACCTAGCACCCAGATCTGATTTCTAAGAATGATAGATCTTTCTATCTATCTTAGAATGAAGGATTTCTAAGAATGATAGAATGATCTATCATTCTTCACTTTAAGGAGCCAGGGCTCCTTGCGGAAGTTACTAATTCAAGGCTAGGGCGGAGAACGTACAAAATGAGTCTGGAATATCTTGTGCCAGAAAGTAGGGAAGTGCTAAAAAGAAAAAAAATGACAAGGATGTGTCAAAAGGACACAAGAGCCCACTTGAAGGGGCTCCCACTAGCCAAATCTGGCACAATTTGGTCCTGAAAGTAAACAATAGCAATAGAATATTCAAGGAATAGAATAAGAATCTGAGTCCATATGGACATAAATAAATAAATTAACTGGTTTTTTTTTTTTTTTTTTTTTTTTTCTTTGAGACAGGGTCTTGCTCTGTCACTCAGGCTGGAGTACAGTGGTGTGATCATGGCTCACTGCAGCCTCAACTGCCTAGGCTGAAGCAATCCTCCCGCCTCAGCCTCCTGAGTATCTGGGATTACAGGCGTGTATCACCATGCCCAGCTAATTTTTTTATATGTTTTGTAGAGACAGAGTTTTGCACTGTTGCCCAGGCTGGTCTCAAAATCCTGGCTCAAGTGATCCTCCTGCCTCTGCCCCGCAAAGTGCTGGGATTACAGGTGTGAGCCACCCTACCTGGCCATGACTAATCATAATATATTTATTTCTGCTCATTGTCACTGAGTGGACCTGGAGGCTGAGGGCTGGAAGAGCAACTGGAATTGCTGTAGTCCCAAACATATCCCCTTTCATGTTGATGTGGCCCTGGCCAAGGTATCATTCCCGTGTGGCAGCAAGAAGAGAAAGCCCTTCCTTACAGTGACAAGCCAACTGATCCATATGGAAGGAATTAGGGGGTTAGAAAATCACCATTTTGCAGCCATCACAGCAATAGCCAGTTCTGCCAAGGATCATCAATGGATACTAATGCTAGTGAGTGAAGGATTAATGAGGAACAGGGTATTTCTATAGTCTCAAAGCATCCTTTACAAATTACTTATTAACTACAAAGAGAAATTAGTAACTTTAGAGTGGATTAACCTAGTGGACACCATCTTAAATAAATAGCCAAAGTTAACATCACCAACAACGGGACAAATGGAAATCACGTAGCTCCTACTATGATGTTCTGGGAAGAGCACGCCATCACTGCTGTGGTGTTCCTACCAAAAATAGAAAACCTAAATCTACCTGTGACAGATCATGCCCCAAACTGAGGGACATCACCCCCAGTTCTGCCTATAAAATACCAAAAAACAAAAATAAGAAAACCTGAGGACAGTCTACAAAATAACCAAAATGTGTTCTTAAAAAAAAAAAAAAAAAAAAAAAAGTCAAGGTCATAAAAGACAAAGAAAGGCCAAGGGACTGCTCCAGATTAAAAGAGACTAAAGAGATGATCACAACTGGCCAGGTGTGGTGGCTCACGCCTGTAATCCCAGCACTTTGGGAGGCTGAGGTGGGTGATCACCTGAGATCAGGAGTTCGAAACCAGCCTGGCCAATATGGTGAAACCCCATCTCTACTAAAAATACAAAAATTAGCTGAGTGTGATGGTGGATGTCTGTAATTACAGCTACTCAGGAGCCTGAGGCAGAAGCATCGCTTGAACCTGGGAAGCAGAGGTTGCAGTGAGCCAAGATCGCACCACTGAACTCCAGCCTGGGCGAGAAGAGTGAAACTCTGTCTCAAATAAAATAAAATAAAGAGAGAGAAATTATCACAACTAAGGGTCATGTATGATCCTGGATTGGATCCTGGAAGGAGGTCTGGCGGAGAAGCTAGGGGATGTTAGTGGGATAACTGGCAAAATTTTAATGTAGAGTTATGGATTAGAAAATAGGATTTTTTTTTTTTGTTGTTGAGATGGAGTCTCGCTCTGTCACCCAGGCTGGAGTGCAGTGGCATGATCTTGGTTCACTGCAAGCTCCGCCTCCCAAGTTCACGCCATTCTCTTGCCTCAGCGTCCCAAGTAGCTGGGACTACAGGCACATGCCACCACGCCTGGCTAATTTTTTGTATTTTTAGTAGAGACGGGGTTTCACTGTGTTAGCCAGGATGGTCTTGTGCTCCTGACCTCATGATCTGCCCGCCTCAGCCTCCCAAAGTGCTGGGATTACAGGCGTGAGCCGCCTCGGTCAGCCGACAATAGGATTTTTGAATGTTATATGTCCTGATCCTGAAACAGATATTGTGGTTAGGTAAAAGAAGATTCTTGTTCTTAGGAAATAGACTCTGAAGTATTCATGGATAAAAGGACATGATGTCTGCAAATCATTTTTATACGGTTTAGAGAAAATATATACATATGTATAGAGAGAATGGTCTAATGATAAAGCAAAAAGGCAAAGTGTTAACAAGTGGTCAATTCGAATCGACTGAGTCAAGAGTATGTGGGGTTTTTTATTGTATTATTACAACTTTTCTATAAATGTAAAATTTTGTCAAAATAAATAAATAGGTTGCAAAACATTATGAATGTATTTAATACCATTGAACTCTACACATAAAAATAGTTAAGATAGTAGGCCTGGGGCAGTGGCTCATGCCTGTAATTCCAACACTTTAGGAAGCCAAGGCAGGAGGGTCACTTGAAGCCAGGAGTTCGAGACCAGCCTGGGCAACATAATCAGAACCTTTCTGCAGAAGAGAAAAAACGCAGGTGTGGTGGCACATGCCTGTAGTCCCAGCTACTTGGGAGGCTGAGGTGGGAGGATTGCTTGAGCCCAGGAGTTCGAGGCTGCAGTGAACTATGCTCACGCCACTGCACTCCAGCCTGGGCAACAGAGCAAGACTTTGTCTCAAAAAATAAAATAAAATAAAATAAATTTTTATAACCAACTATAATAAACACAAAAATACAGTTACAGAAAAAAATGGTATAAACCTTGACAATGTAAAAATAATAAAGCAACTATTAAAAAATGGAAATGAAATGAGAGAAATGGAAGGAAGTGTATGTGTGCCAATGTCCTATATTTCATATGGGAAATAGGAAGTAAAATGATAACAAATTAGGAACCTAAGAAACTGAGGTATAAGGATATTATTTAAAGTTACAATGAGAAAAATTAGAAGACATGAAAACCAGAAGCCATTAGCAATGACTGCCACTGGGGAATGGAAGTGAAGGAAGAGGGAAAGAAGGCTTTTCGTTTCATGTCATGCGGTATTGTGTGAATCCTTCTCACTGCATGCATGTAGTACTTCTATGATAAAAACCCTAGACCATGCACAGTGGCTCACACCAGGAATCCCAGCACTTTGGGAGGCCCAGGCAGGTGGATCACTTGAGTCCAGGAGTTTGAGAACAGCCTGGGCAACATGGCGAAACCCCGTCTCTACTAAAAATACAAAAAAATAAGCTAGGCATGGTGGTGTGCCCTTGCGGTCCTAGCTATTCAGGAGGCTGAGGTGGGAGGATCATCTGAGCCTGGGAGGTTAAGGCTCCAGTGAGCCACGATCGTGCCACTGGACTCCAGCTGGGAACAGAAAGAGGCTCTGTCTCAAAGAAAAACAACAACAACAACTAACTTATTTTATATTTAAAGAAAAAATTACCACATTATTAGAAATATTTTTAAACCAGAATGGGTTTTTTGGCTGACCTAGCATTAGGGATACCATTTATGGCTATATGTCATTTCATTCAGTGGATGAATTCACCAAAAGATTCCTGTAATTTCAATCACATTTTAAAATGTATTGAATGAATGGAATACTTAAAGATGGTGAATCCTTTTGTAAAATCAATGCCTACCTCAACATTTTTTGTGTATCTTTAAGTTTTTAAATTTGTTTTTGCTTTGTGTTATTCGTTACTAATAACTACCTAAAATTAAAAAGGAAAGTGACTCAAAATGAGTCATGGCTTTTTGTTTTAAGTTAAATTCTGTGAATGCAGAGACTCATGGCAGAGCAGGAACGCAACTATTTTTGGCTTAGTGAGGGTTGCTCGGCCACCATTGCCTCAAGTTAATCAGTAAGCCCCTAAAGCCTGTAACCAGGGACAGTGATGTTATTTACAGGATATCTGCAGATTGGGAAAAGAACATGCTAGAATTTTTACACAGGTGAGTGATTTTTACCACACTACCCTTTTTTTTTTCTTTCTGGCTGTTCATGTGGGGAAGAAGACATTCACACAGCAAATCAAAAACAGGCTGGACACAGTGGCTCACACTTGTAATCCCAGTGCTTTCAGAGGCTGAGGCGGGAATATCACTTGAGGCCAGGCAAGGAGTTCATCACCAGCCTGGGAAACATAGTGAGACCCCATCTCTACAACAATTTAAAAATTTGCCAGACATGGTGGCACGTGCTGTGGTCCTAGCTACTTGGGAGGTTGAGACGAGAGGATCCCTTGAGTCCCAGGAGTTTAAGTCTGCAGCGAGCTATGATCACATCACTGCACCCCAGCCTGGGTAACAGAGTGACACCCTGTCTCTAAAAACAAAACAACACAAAACAAAGGGAATGTAAATAAGACCTTTCTTCCAAGCAGTGGTAAATGTTAAAGCATTATTGTATTAGAAATGCATCAAAGCTGGGTGGATGGCTGATACCTGTAATCTCAGTACTTTGGGAGGCCCGTGGGAGGATTGCTTGAGCCCAAGAGTTCGAGACCAGCCTGGGCAAAATGGCAAAACCCTGCCTCTACAAAATATTTTTAAAATAGCCAGGCATGGTGGCATGCACCTGTGGGCCCAGCTACTCAGACCCAGGAGGTCGAGGCTGCAGTAAGCCATGATTGAAAAAAATAATAAGAAGAAGAAGCATCAAAGCTAGGTACTACCTCTAAAGACTTTTCATGTCAAGCACACCCACCCTTTGATTAAGGTGTTAAAATTCAGAAAGAAACAATTTAGGAATTCGATTATACTTGATAATTATTGAAGAGCAAAAAGAGATACTGAATTGAATTATACTGAAGTATGTGTATTTCTTTTTAATTTAATTTTATTTTTTTGAGATGGAGTCTCACTCTGTCACCCAGGCTGGAGTGCAGTTGTTTGATCTCAGCTCACTGCAATCTCCACCTCCCGGGTTCAAGTGATTCTCCCACCTCAGCCTCCTGAGTAGCTGGGATTACAGGCAGCCGCCACCACACCGGGTTAAATTTTTTTTGTATTTTTGTAGAGACGGGGTTTCACCATGGTGGCCAGGCTAATTTTGAACTCCTGACTTCAGGTGGTCTGCTTGCCTCGGCCTCCCAAAGTGCTGGGATTACAGGCGTGAGCCACCGTGCCCAGCCATATGCATATTTCTCTTTATCCTACTACAATTAATTGATAATGTTCTAGGAATACAGAACTGTCTAATGTTTTAACTGTTATTCTGAAGAGAGATATTTTGGTCAGAGAAAGTATAAAATGAATGAAAAAGTAAGCTAAAACTCAGTTACTCTCCCCTACAGGAAGCTAGGGTGTTCAATGAGGCCAGGCGGCCAGAGTAAAAGCACCACCTAATGGCACCTTATTCAAATTACAAGAATAGTACTTCAGAGGCATTACCATAGCATCTAGGTGTTCCTTGCAAAGCCCAGAAGATTAAATGATGGCTAATGCAGTATTTTGTCTATATCTGACTATGGATGAAATTTACCTTAAGGCAGTGAGAAGGTTTGAAGTTACCTAATCCCTCTATTAATAGCTAGGCAGAATGTATTAACCATGTTTTGTTTTGTTTTTTTAATCTGTATCTAATGATGTTATGACAACTTAAAAATCTTGCTGACCAAGGACATGAAAAACCTCTACAATGAGAACTACAAAACACTGATGAAATAGAGGACACAAACAAATGGAAAGACATCCCATGCTTAGAATTATTAATGAGAAGAATTACTGTTGTTAAAATGACCATACTATGCAAAGCAATCTACAGAGTCAATACAATCCCTATCAAAATACCAATGACATTCTTCACATAAATAGAAAAAAAAAAAAAAAAAACCCTAGAATTTGTATGGAACAACAACAAAAAAGAGCCAGAATAGGCAAAGTCATCCTGAGCAAAAAGAACAAAGCTGAAAGCATCACACCACCCAACTTCAAAATATACTACAAAGCCATGGTAACCAAAACAGCATGGTATTGGTATAGAAGCAGACACATAGACCAAAGGAGCAGAATAGAGAATCTGGAAATAAATCCACATATTTACAGCCAACTGATTTTCAACAAAGATGCCAAGGACATACATTGGGGAAAGGACACCCTCTTCAATAAATGGTATTAGGAAAACTGTATATCCACATGCAGAAGAACGAAACTAGACCCCCATCTCTCGACCTATACAAAAAGCAACACAAAATGGATTAAAGACATAAACGTAACATCCAAACTATAAAACTACTAGAAGAAAACATAGGGGGCATGCTTTGGGACATTGGTCTGGGAAAAGGTTTTATGGCTAAGATTTCAAAAGCACAGGCAACAAAAACAAAAACAGACAAATGGGATCATATTGATCTAAAAAATTTCTGTACAGCAAAGGAAACAGTAAATAGAGTGAAAAGACAACCTGTAGAATGGGATAAAATATTTTCAAGATATTCATGCAACAAGGGACTAATATCCAGAACATATAAGGAACTCAAACAACTCAACAGCATAAAATGACTAATCCCATTAAAAAGTGATCAAAACATCTAAATAGACATTCCTCAAAAGAAGACATACAGGCCGGGCGCGGTGGCTCAAGCCTGTAATCCCAGCACTTTGGGAGGCCCAGACGGGCGGATCACAAGGTCAGGAGATCGAGACCAGCCTGGCTAATAAGGTGAAACCCCGTCTCTACTAAAAAATACAAAAAACTAGCCGGGTGAGGTGGCGGGCGCCTGTAGTCCCAGCTACTCGGGAGGCTGAGGCAGGAGAATGGCATAGACCCGGGAGGCGGAGCTTGCAGTGAGCTGAGATGCGGCCACTGCGCTCCAGCCTGGGCGACAGAGCGAGACTCCGTCTCAAAAAAAAAAAAAAAAAAAAAAAAAGAAGACATACAAATAGCCAACAGGCATATGAAAAAATGCTCAACAGCACTAATTATCAGGGAAATGCAAATCAAAAACACAATGAGATACCACCTCACACCTGTTAGAATGACTATTACCCAAAAAATGTAAGATAACAAGTGTTTGTGAGGCTTCGGAGAAAAGGAAACCCTTGTGCACTGTTGGTGAAAATGTAAATTATTACAGGCATTATAAAAAACAATATGGAAGCTCCTTAAAAATTAAAAATAGAACTACCATATGATCCAGCAATCCCACTGTATATACTTATCCAAAGAAAAGGAAATGAGTATATCAAAGGGATGCCTGCACCCCCATGATTATTGCAGCCCTATTCACAATAGCAAAAGGAGTCAACCTAAGTGTCCATCAAAAGATGAATGGACAAAGAAAATATGGTAAATGTATACAATGGAAAACTATTTAGCCATAAAAACGAATGAAATCCCATCATGTCAGCAACATGGATGGAACTGGAGGTCATTAGGTTAAGTGAAATAAACCAGGAACAGAAAGACAGATATCACATGTTCTCACTCATATGTGGAAGCTAAAACAGTTGACTTCATGGAGGTCAATAGTAGAATGATGGTTATCCGAGGGTGGGAAGGGGATTGGGGGATAAAGAGAGGTTGGTTAATGGGTACAACTGTATAGTTAGATAAAAAGAGTAAGTTATAGTGTTCTATAACACAGTAAGGTAACTATAGTTAACAGTAACTTATTGTATATTTCAAAACAGGAGGAGTAGATTTGAAATGCTCCTAAAACAAAGAAATGATCAATGTTTGAGGCAATGGATACCCCAATTACCCTGATTTGATCATTACACATTGTATATATGTACCAAAATATCACATGTACCCCATAAATATGTATAATTATTATATATCAACTTCAAAATGTTTTAAAATCTTGCTGGCCTAGGAAAGACTGACCCTCCCAGACCTAGCCAATTCTCAGAGATAGCAAAAGGCTTAGCCATGAACATACCTTTCTTAAGCAAAATAACCAATGCTGAGTCTATACCTCCAAAAACCACCTCCTCATCTAACTCACATACCACACCAAGATTTCTCCTGATCCAAATCATTCCAGAGCCACGCATCTGGCAACCAGAGGCCACCCCTACAACCCAGAGCCCACTAGAATTGTTCAAACTGCCAATCCTAAGCTGTTCACCGTGCCCTGCCTTTCCTCTCCTGAAAAAAACCCAATAAAGGCTTTGGGCTGGGCATTCCCCTCACTCCTGTCTTCAGCCCCCTGAGCATCCCTAGTGCTTCCCCTGTGGCCCTGCGTGGCATAGTGTATTCTCTTTTCTCAAGCAAGGTAAGTAATAAAAATCTTCTTTCAGTGACATTGACCTCTCCATGTTCTCACCTCTGTAAGTTAAAAGCCTGCAGGTACAAATGAGTCACAGAACCCTGCCTAACTCATTTCAGTGAAGAACACTGTCACTCCAGTTTCTAGGTAGGACACTTTTATCCAGAAAATGTCCCCACTCTATTTTTTACAAATATGCAGCATTTGGGGCCCAGTTGTCATTTTCAGGCAAAGTAACCAACGGGGCTATAAAATGGAAAGGGGGAAAGACAGAGGAGAAAGAGAGGAAAGGATGTCAGTGTGCACATGAAATACTTGTGCCGCATCTCAATCCTGAGAACAGGATCTGCCATTTCTCTCCAACTCCAGGAGCATTAGCCTCTTGTCTTCTGCTGCCTGTAAAGCTGCTTCTGTCCCTTGGCCAGAGGTGGTTTTATGGTGAAGCTAACAGCTTAAGCCTCAGGACGCATCACTTGGCATTTGGTCCCTTCCAAAGATTATGCCAAATTTTCTATTTGCAATTTGTATCCTTTCTACTAAAGAGAGTCCATAAAAATGGTATGAGCTTCATGCCCTACAAAACCTGGGATAGTGAGGGGGTCATGGCCCTAGGAATCCCAGAAGCGAGTCCTGCTCTTCCACCCAACCATTTGGGACCCAGTGTCCTCATCTTAAAAAGAGGGGCTTCAAGAGATAGAAATATGTTTAAAGAAGAAAAAGAGGGGCTAACAAGACCGTCTTGTCTGAAGTTCCCTTTTCCTTCCTCCTCAGCTGCATTCATTTCTCTACATCTACTAATAAAGCAATATGCTATTACCTGGCATGTGGCTACCGAGGCTCACTTTGCATAATGGCTTTTTAAAGATGTTTAAAAAGCCCTGAAAAATGCATCGTAAAAATAAAAGTCAGTTCTTAACCATACACTGGCTAATGAACACTCAGAAAATAAGAGCTAAGCTTTTGTAATGAAGCCTGACACCCATACTCAAAATTGGGTGTGTCAGGGTCAACTCAGGGCTATGCTCTGGGGCCAGTAGCCTTGCTTCTAATCTGGTTCTGCCACTGTTTGTGTGTGGCTCTGGGCAAGTCATTCAACATTTGTGTCCTCCTGGACCCACTACTGCTGGAACTCAAGTTTCTGGGCTTGCTTCTTGACACGGCAAGCAAAGGGACTAGGCCAGAGGATCTCTGAGGACTCCTCTGTGTCTTGATTGTTTGGTTCTGTTTCTATCTGCCTCTCTTGCCGGTGCCACCTCCCTATTCACCATTGCCCCAAAACTTGACCAGACTCTATCTTACCACGTCAAGCTAACTCGGGTAAGCCATCTAATTAAAGAGGAAAAGACAGAGAAAAAGTGTGTATTAGTCCGTACTTGCATTGCTATAAAGAAATACCTGAGACTGGTAATTTATCAAGAAAAGAGGTTGAATTGGCTCATGGTTCCACAGGCTGTACAGGAAGCATAGCAGCTTCTGCTTCCAGGGAGGCCTCAGGAAACTTTCAATCATGGTGGAAGGCAAAGGGGAGGCAGGCATCTTACACGGCCAGAGCAGGAGCAAGAGGTCCTGGGAGGTGCTGCACACTTTTAAACAACCAGATTTCATGAGAACTCACTCATTATCGGAACAGCATCGAGGGAATGGTGCTAAACCATTCATGAGAAACCACCCCCAGGATCCTATCACCTCCCACCAGGCCCTACCTCCAACACTAGGGATTACAATGAAACATAAGATTTGGTGAGGACACAGATCCAAACCATGAGACAGCAAGGGAGGAGAGGACACAGAAGGGAAAGAGCTGGGACGCTGCACAAGAAGACAGGGAGCAGAGTCAGAACCCAGGCAGGCCTCAGCGACCTGGAAACTCCTCCTCCTGCGCTGGGGCCAGACACCATGGTCCTGATGGGGAGCCTACTCCCACGGCCGGCAGCGGGTTTTTTCCTAGAACAATTAGCCAGACTTTGGCCTGCAGACCTCCTTGAAAAGGGTCCACATGGACCCACTAGTGCCACACTTCAAGTCTCTGTGGTAAAGCAGAATGCAGAAGAAAGAGCATGAATCTGGTATACTAGGTAAACTGGCTTTTGGTGACTTATTCTCAGGCCAGCTTCCCTTTTAAGTTGCTATTGAGACTCTCCAACCCTGAGAGAAGGAAGACAAAAGCCTCAGTCTAGCTGCAGGCACTTCTTGTTCCATAAGAACTAGGAGATTGCTGTTGTTTTGTGTTTGTTTTAATATCTCCAGCAGGAGCTGGAGATTCTGGCAAGAACTGTCATTCAATAAACACCTGGTAAATGAAACCGAGTTTTCTCCCTATTCCTGACGCTAAGAGCATGAGATTCTGCTGGACTTCAGACCTCCACACAGCTTGTCAGCTTGCCATCTGTTTTTGTCTCAGGCTACCTGCTTTCTCCTGCCAACTCAGTCTTCCTGAAACAACCAGATTGCAACAGTTCTCTCTGTCCAGTACCTGGCAGAGACAAGCACCCAATCATGGCTCGTTAGCCTTCCGTTCACCTCCCTCTGCACCGGCTGTTTCTTTCTTAGTTTTTAAGCCCCAGGTTTCACAGCCTACTCCGCTGGGTTTCCGTGTGCAATCGGCTTCATCCAATCATCAAACGAGCATTTTACTTAGTGCTTGTCATGTGAGAGGCACTGGCCCAGACCCTTCCACATATGGCATCTCCTTTAATCTCATAAAAACCCTGAGAATCAGGTCCACTGACCCCATCACATAGTTGTGGAAATAGACTGGGAACCCGTGGGTAATTTGCCCAAGGGCCCAGCCTATCCAGCAGCATGGTCAGAATGGGAAACCCAGAACCCAGGTTTGAGTCTACCACCAAAGCACACAAAGTGCCTCCGGACAGAGGCCCCTGGAACAAGACTTGGCCTGCCAGCAGCTCGGTGGGTCTCCAAACACACACTCATATTCCCAAACCACTCCAGACTCACCCAGGCCTAGAAAGCACCCACCATCCTCAATAGACTGCCCACCCAGCAGGTTGTCCAGAACAATGTCCCACATTCTAGTGTTGGTTCAAGGTATGATTCTGGGTTTGAGACTTCTGCCTTAGGTCTTCCGTCTGACTCAGCTGTGCTGAGTCATGCATTTATTTGCCAATGGATTCTTCTGCTTATTTATACCAGTACCCCCTGGATTAAATACATACTCCCCACCTTAGTTTTATTATTAGCCATTTATATAACATAAGCTGAATGCTGACCAGGAACCAAGCACTATACCAAATATTTATGCAAATTATCTCTTTTAATTGTCTTCAATCTCTACAGTAGTTTCAATCACCGGGCAGTCATTTTGTAGGTGAGGAAATGGAGGCTTAGTGAGGTTACAAAACTTGTTCAAGGTCACAAAGCATTAGAGCCAGGACTTGACCCAGGTAGCACATGCCCCCTCGACCACCACACCATTAACATTCAGATCTACAGCTCCTTCCTAGCTGGTTCACTTATTACTGACCAGTCTACACACACACACACACACACACACACACACACACACACACAGAGAGAGAGAGAGAGAGAGAGAGAGAGAGAGAGAGAGAGAGAGACAGAGACAGAGCTACCCTATCTGGTCCTAAAATGATTAAAGCAAACCAAGAGTTAATTCATTCGCCCTCCACCTAACTTCCAAGTGTCCCCACCCTTGCCAAACTTCCTGTGAGCTACTTTCTAATCACCGTGACCAAGAGAAGAGCAGGTCAAGACTGAAGGTGGCATGACACTCACTAGCCTGTCTTCCCACTGGGCACTGCCTCCTCATCTTGTGTTCTGCAGGCCCCAAATCTCCTAGCAGAATTTCTGATCCCCAAGACTGGAATACAATTTTTCAAAGGTTCACAGGAAATTTCTTGAGGGTCAGCCACTCCTAGAGTTCAGCTTCCAGCATGTTAGCCACCTAACCTACTCTGTTCCCCCGCAGAGGTCCTTGATTTACCATCTGGGTGGCTTTCCTTATACCATTTGGAGCAGGAGGCACATAGCAAAAAGGATGAAAGCTTGGGACTTGGCATCAAACGTCCCTGGCTTTACAGTGCTACAGTTCTTCTTCTGTCAAACCAAAATAATCATATCAACTTCAGAATGTTATAGTGGAGATAAATGAGGTAATGCATATTAAGTGCTCAGTATACAGTAAGTGCCCACTAATTGGTAGCTATTATCATTTTCTCACCCTCCCACCTGGAATATGCTTCCCAAGTCCACCATATGTTCCACTTCCACCATTACTTTAAGACTTAATGCAAATGGCAGCTCACCCAATTCCTAGCCAGGTGAGTTCAGTTCAGTAGAAGCAACACTGATGCAGCATCTTCTACGCACAACCCACCACGCCAGGTATTGGGGATACAGAAATAAATAAGACATGCCCTTGAATTTCAGTTCACAGCCTTAAGGGAGACAGAAAAGAAACAGCCCATTTCAATGCTACCTAGTAAGTGCAGTGACACAGGATGCTGTGGAGCAGGAGGGGTGAGTTAACCGCCACGGAGGGCCCTGGGGGCCAAGATGAGGAGTCTGAGCTGAATTCTGAAGACAGTGAGAAGCTATTGAAGGAATTTAAGCAGAGGGGTCAAATGTACAGATGTATGCTTCATAAAAGAATCGCTTTAGTAGCAATGTGGAAAAAGAAGTTAAGAGAGTATGAATCATCCAATCAAGAAATGGTATCCTTAACAAGACAGTGCAGGGGAAGGAGAGAGAAAGAAAGGATGGATTTCTAGATCATGAACACTGAAGGCCTTAAAATTGGGCATTGGGCAGTGTCCAATCCTTCTATGTTTAGATATTAAGAGAGAAGGAGGCAACACAGAGGTCACTGTATCCATTACATTTTAGAAATCAACTCTCTCAGGGCACTGAGGACAATTTAACTTGCATTGTAGTTTTCTGTTGTTTGTTCATGTGGTCAATCAACTAACGTTTACTGTCCACTTAAGTACCAGGTCCTACCTTGGGTGAAGGTTTCAATGACAAATTGTCGATAAGAAGCATCAGCAAAGATCAAGGGAAAGATATAAGCCTTGGGGAATGGTGTGGTTTGGCTGGAAGGTGTGGCAGGAAGAAGACGACGTGGGGAACCCAACTTGAGACTCAGGCGGGGTCAGACTGTGTAGGGCTGAGGCTGGAGAGTTTGAGCCCTGAGTGGTGCACATGAGGAGACACCAAAGGTTTTTAACAGGGGAGAGAGGAACAGATGCTCTCACAGGGGAGAGCCCAGAATGTCTTATTTGTCTCCTTTGGGAATTCCTGGGGCCTCACGTTTTCCATCTGGGTTTCTGTTTCATGTTGGTTCTCTCCCCACTGGTGGGGCTTGTTCCCCTGTTATAAGGCTGGGAAACCCTCCTGCCCCTCTCTAGAAAGCAGGGCAGAAGCCCAAGAGATAGTGGAAAAATTCATGTTGAGTGATCATGGATGGCAAAGACCCTGGGTGCATGTAGTTTCTGGATAAACACCTTAGTATGGTGTATTAGTATTATTATTATTATTTCTTCAGGGACCAGTTCTCTGTTTCTGGGGAGAGCCACTTCAATTCCATATCTACAGAATGCATATTTGCTATAACTAATGATCAGCAGGAAGAAGATAAAGGAAAAAAAAAACAAACAAACAGCAAACACTAGGGCATCCAGAAATCCTTTTGGCTTCAGAACATAAGAGTTTTTTTCAGAAATAAATTTACCTTCTTACATTGGTTTGATCCAGAATTAAAATGAGTTCATATTATGTGAGTCCTCACTGTGACTGTCCATGGAAGGCGTCTCAGGATGGGGTTTGGAGTTGTGCGAGATCTCAGGATTCAAAATCCACCACAGATAATGCCAAAAGTTTTCTGTACATCAACAGTTAATAACGGCTATAATATTTTGGCTATATTTTCTCATTAAACTGGATGACCAAAAAAGACTTTGGAGTTAATTACGTCTAAAGAGTGCACTGTAATGTTTGCATCCAGCCCACCCTCTGGGGATCCCGGTGCTCACAGGCCTCCATCACAGACCCAGCACATCCGGAGCCTACCTGCTGGGCTGCCTCGTGGAAGAGCTCCTGCACCTGGGACATCTGGGTCATTCTCCAGCAAACGGGATCCTGGTGATCTGGACAGGGAGACTGCTCTGGAAGGTAACAGCATCCTTGGTCAGGCTGGCTCCTCCTCTCCTCTGCTCTTGTTGTCCATCCTTTCCCTCTACTAGAATTGTTCAAACTACCAGGCGAGGCCCTGGCCGGGGAAGAAGCCTTGTCTGCCTCATCTGAAAACTTGGCCGGGTTACCTTTTTGGTACCCAAGTAGATCCTGCTGGTCCTTCAGAGCCCACCTGTGCTCAAGCGTTGCTGCCCTAAAGCCTCAGGCACTCCCAGCTCTCTCCTTCTTCCCTGAGCTCCTTAAATATGTGAGGGTCACAGCCCAGCTGCCCAGCCTTGAGGACACAGAGTCACACTCCTCTCCTGCCCTCAGGTGCCTCGTGAACCCCTCTCTCCAGGCGGAGGGCACCATGACTCACTAGACCTGGCTGCAGGTGGTAAGTGAATGTAGCTGAGCAGAGGGGAGAGCGGCCATGAGGAGGCTGTCTTGGGGCCCTTCTGGAGCAGGGCCAGAGAAGGGTAGGGGAGTGAAGAGGGTGGGTGAGAAAAGGCTGGACAGGACTAGGGCAGCTCCTCAGTCCACCCCCAGGCACCCACCCCTTCGTGCTGGACCTGGCTTTCCTTGAGGGGAGGGGGGAGTTTGTACCCCTGATCTGTGTGGCCCTTCTCCCCAGCACAGTGCTGCAAGGTAGACGGGGCTCAGGACCTTTTGGAAGAAGGAGGAAGGGGTAGGACGAGAGCAAGAGGGAAGGGTAGAGCTGGTCATCCTGGGAAGAAGGCGACTAAGGACAGCAGCCAGCGCTGGCGAGGAAGGAAGGCGCCCGGGCACTGAGAGTGGAGGGTTGGGGGAACAGGGTTAGCCCAGTGGGAAGCTGGGAAGGCTGGGGGACTTCGTAGACTGCAGTCCTGCCAAAAGCCGCGTGACAGGTAAAGGTAAGGGGCCAGAGCACCCGCGTGACCCCGGCTGCCCGCGCCGCACAGAGCAAGGGACCCCAAGCTTCCACCCGCCCTTCCCGCCGCCCCGCAGAGCCCGCTCCTCCGCGGAGCCCCCACCCTCACGTCTGGGCCGCGCTGGGACCCGGACCCCTTGGTACCCCACGCAGACGCGAACCCCCACCCCGAGTACTGGGGCCACGCCCGTGTGCCGGCGCGCGGGTGACCGGCGGTAGGGGAGAATCCACCTGGGCGGGGAGGTGGGGGCAAAGGTGACCCCAGACCTGGCTCCCAACTGCGGGCCGGGGAGAGGAACTGTCCCGAGACCACCCTCTCCACCCCCCACAGCCCTTCCGCCCTCACCTGCTCCCGGGACAGCCAGCTCCCAGCGCCGGGCCGCCCGGTCCCCGCCCCGCCCCGCCGCCACGTGGCTGCCCCGGCTCGGCTGCACGGGTCCCAGCTGTCCTGTCCCGGCGGGGGCACCCCTGCCACGCCAGCACCGGGAGTCTCGGGCCCAGGTGGAGAGGCGGCGGTGCAGAGGCTTTCCCTCCGCAAGGGTCGGGCCTTCGCGCCTAACTGGACAAGAACTTTCACCTGGGCAGGGGCAGGGCTGGGAGAAAACAGGGAGTAGGGACGGCAAGCCCACAGGCTCAACGTGACCAACCACTGCCGCTCCCCCCTCGACAGTGCCACCAGCGGAGGTGCCCAGCCCCGGGACCAAGGGGCTAGGGACAGGAGCCTACCCTGTGCGGCTCTGAGGAATGGCTGTGAGCACTGCACGCAGGACTGAGAAAGCCCCGGGTAAGCCCGGAGTGCAGGGAAACCCGCAACACCCGGGGCAGGTGCCGAGAAGCATCTGGACAAGCTGACCGAGACCCCGGTACCGGGGGTCTCCATGTGCGCCTGGCTGCGTGATCAGGTGACCCCAGACTCTGAGGGCGTGGAAGTGCTTTTGCCAGGAAAGTGCTCTGGGCATGCTGTATAGGGGTGAATTACCCTTACCACCTTCAGCAAGACCCAGAACTGCCTTTCCTAGGGGTGAAGTAAGGTTTCCAGGGCCTCATGTTGCAGGAAAAAAAAAAACCTAAATTAACATACAGAGAGATTAAATTATCTCCATTCCCAATCTGGCATATTTCCTAAACCTTAAATAACTTGTGAGGCTTCCATGTGGGCTTCTGAGAAACAGGAGGGCAGCTGGGAGAACTTCCCACGCCCACAAGCCTTTGTGTGAAAATCCCTAAAAATAGAGGTTGTTCTTTTAAAAACAAAAGGGGAGGCTAAGCCATGGGAACACTGACAGAACCTAACCTCTCGCTTCTGCTCCAGCAAAGACGTGTGTGAAGATATAGAACATCAAATTTGCCATTTTTACCATTTTAAGTGTACAGTTCAGTGGCATTAATCACACTCACAATATTGTCCAGACATCACCGCTATTTCCAAAACGTTCATCGTCCCCAGTAGAAACTCTGTACCCACTAAGCACTAACTCCCGTTTCGCCTACCCTCAGAGATAACTCCCTTCATCTACTTCCTGTCTCTATGGATTTACCTATTTTGTATATTTCATGTAAGCAGAATCATACAATACTTGTCCTTTTGTGTCTGGCTTACTTCACTCAGCATAATGTCCTCAAGGTTCATCCATATTGTAGCATGTGTCAGAATTTCATGTCCAGCAAAGAAGTTTTTAATAACCCATCTCTGCCAGAAAAAAAGACCCCCCAAAAATTACAGATTAGCCATCTATGAACAAAGGATGAAGAGGCAGACAGGTTAACACAGTCATATTACTGGAATCCATTATGCAGTCACCCCTTGGCATCTGCAGGGGATTAGCTGCAGGCTCCCCGACCAATACCAAATCCATAGATGCTTAAGTCCCTGATATAAAATGATGTAGTATTTGCATTTAACCTACACACATCCTCCCACATACTTTAAGTCATCTCCAGATTACTTACAATACCTAATTCAAGGCCAGGCACAGTAGCTCACACCTGTAATCCCAGCACTTTGGGAGACCAAGGTAAGAGGATTGCATGAGCCCAGGAATTCGAGACCAGCTTGGGCAACATAGTGAGAGCCTATTCTTTTCCCCACAAAAGAAATTTTAAAAATTAGCTGGGCATGGTGGTGCATACCTGTAGTCCCAGTTACTTGGGAGGCTGAGGTGATAGGATTGCCTGAGCCCAGGATATTGAGTCTTTAGTGAGCCATGATCATACCACTACATTACGCCTGAGTGACAGAGTGAGATCCTGTCTTAAAAAAAATCAATCAAACCAAAAAAAACCTATGTAAATCGTTGTTATACTGTATTGTTTAGGGAATAATGACAAGAAGAAAAGTTTGTACATGCTCAGTATAGATGCAACCATGCTTTTTTTTTTTTTTTTTAACCGAATATAAAATCCACAGATATGAAGGGCTGACTGTATTTCCATGATCCATCAGTATGACCAGCAGAGTCATTTTTCTTATTCATTTTTGGTGGGTCACACATCACACTTTTTTTTTTTTTTTTTTTTTTTTTTTTTGCCTCAAGCTGGTTTCCTCTTGGCTGTCACCTTCCGATGAGCCTCCCTCTAAGAGTCAACATGAATTTTGAAGAATCTACATTCAATTCCATATCAGCCTGAGTTAAAAAACATTAGAAAAGGAAATCTACCTCTTGCTTTATAACCACCTACTTCCTGTCACTCGTCATTTTCTAAATAAATGAGAAGTCCCCTTCAAAGTTTATAAGCATCTTCTAAACCCAGGAACAAATATATTTGTTTCTTTTCTTCGTGTTAAGGCTAGAGAAACCTGCCCTTTGCAAAGAAAAAATATATATATCCTGCTTAATGTAGATTTTTCTTATAACAATGACACTAACCTTAAAAAAAAAATACTCGTGTTGAAAAATAGTATCCTGGCTGGGCAAGGTGGCTCGCACCTGTAATCCCAACACCTAGGGAGGCTGAGGCAGGTGGATCATCTGAGGTCAGGAGTTTGAGACCAGCCTGGCCAACATGGTGAAAACCTATCTCTACTAAAAATACAAAATTTAGCCAGGTGTGCTGGTAGGCACCTGTAATTCCAGCTACTCGGGAGGCTGAGACAGGATAATCGCTTGAACCCAGGAGGTAGAGGTTGCAGTGAGCTGAGATCATGCCACCACACTCCAGCCTGGGCGACAGAGTAAGACTCTGTCTCAAAAAAAAAAAAAAAAAAAAGAGAGAGAGAGAAAGAAATAGTATCCTGCATATCCTTTAAACATTGCCATTTTTAAGATACTGCCCTACATGAACTAGTAAAAGCACGTTTGTTGCATCATTAATTTGTAATACTTTAAACAATGAGAACAACCTAAATGTCCATCAACAGAAGACTGCTTAGATAAGTTATGGTACAGCCATACTATGACAGCTGGCATTAGAAATAATTAGGTGTTTTGGGGCTGGGTGCAGTGGCTCACACTTACAATCCTAGCACTTTGAGAGGCTGAGGCCGGGGAATCGCCTGAGATCAGGAGTTTGAGATCAGCCTGGCTAACATTTCTTTTCTTTTTTTTTTTGAGATGGAGCCTCACCCTGTCGCCCTGGCTGGAGTGCAATGGCATGATCTCGGCTCACTGCAACCTCCACCTCCGGGGTTCCAACAATTCTCCTGCCTCAGCCTCCTGAGTAGCTGGGATTACAGGCGCCCACCACCGTGCCCAGCTAATTTTTGTATCTTTAGTAGAGATGAGGTTTCACCATATTGCCCAGGCTGGTCTCAAACTCCTGACTTCGTGATCCGTGCCCCCCCGCCCCAACCTCCCAAACTGCTGGGATTACAGGCGTGAGCCACTGTGCCCGGCCGCCTGGCTAACATTTCTAATAAAAATACAAAAACCAAAAACCCCATTTCTTTTTATTTTCTTTTTTTTTTTTTCTTTTTTCTGAGACAGAGTCTCACTCTGTTGCCAGGTTGGAATGCAGTGGCATGATCTTGGCTCACCACAACCTCCGCCTCCCACGTTCAAGTGATTCTCCTGCATCAGCCTCCCGAGTAGCTGGGATTACAAGCGCCCACCACCACACCCGGCTAATTTTTGTATTTTTAGTAGAGATGGGGTTTCAACATGTTGGCCAGGCTTGTCTTGAACTCCTGACTTCAGGTGATCCACCCGCCTCGGCCTAAAAACCTCATTTCTAATAAAAATACAACAAAAATTAGCTAGGCATCATGGTGCATGCCTGTAATCTACTCAAGAGGCTGACGCACGAGAATTGCTTGAACCTGGGAGGCAGAGGTTGCAATGCGCTGAGATGGTGCCACTGCACTCCAGCCTGGCTGACAGAGTGAGACTCCATCTCAAAAAAAAAAAAAAAGAAACAAAGAATTAAGTGTTTCTATATGTGCTAACATGGAACTCTGTTCATTACATAATAATGAATAAATACAGCAAGTTGAAGAATAATGTATAGTGTTTTTTAAAAAGTAGTGTGTACATATGTATATAGTACATATATACACACAATATATGTATACAGTATATATATACACTATATATACGTACTATATATATATGTACTATATATATGTGTGTATTTTGTACAGAAAAATACAGCCGAGTGTGGTGGCTCATGCCTGTAATCCCAGCACTTTGGGAGACCGAGGTGGGTGGATCACCTGAGGTTGGGAGTTCAAGACCAGCTTGACCAACATGGAAAAACTCCGTCTCCACTAAAAATACAAAAAAATTAGCTGGGTGTGGTGGTGCATGCCTGTAATTCCAGCTACTCTGGAGGCTGAGGCAGGAGAATCCCTTGAACCAGGGAGGCGGAGGTTGCGGTGAGCCTAGATCGTGCCATTGGACTCCAGCCTGGACAACGAGAGCAAAACTCCATCTCAAAAAAAAAAAAAGAAAGAAAAGAAAAAAGAAAAATACACATCAATCTGTTAATGGTGGTTATCTCCAGGGAGGGATTGAGATAGTGAGTATAGACTTTGGAGTACAAATTCTGAATTTTTGTTGTTGTTGTGGTAGAGACAGGGTCTCACTATGTTGTCCAGGCTGGTCTCAGGCAATTCTCCTGCCTAAGCCTTGCAAAGTGCCGGGATTATAGGCGTGAGCCACCAAACCAGTCCATTCTGGATTTTTATTTAATTTTTTTTTTTCTTGCAATGAGCATATGTTACTCTGGAATCTGGAGGGTGTGGGGTGGGAGATGAATAAGAAAATTAAAAACAAACAATGTTTGGCAGATTGTATTTCCCATATGCTCTTCTTACAATATGATGTTGGGATTCCTTCAAAAGGAGTTAGGGTCTATGTTACCTCCCATTGAGCCTGAGTGGACCTTTGTAAGTGCCCCAACCAATAGGAGAAATGGTAGAAGTGACACTACATGACTTTGTGGGTTAGGTCCTAAAGGCAATAGGGAGCCTGGCTTCCTCACTGTCAGTGCACTTACCCTTGGGATTCAGCCACCATGTTGTGAGGAAGCCCAGGCCACGTGGAGAGGCCACTTGTGGGTGTTCCAGCCAATAGCCAGTGTTAACCACTGGACATGTGAGTGAAACAAGCCTGCAGATGATTCCAGTTCCCGGTGGAGGCTCCTCCAGGCGTTGTAGAGCAAAGACAAGCTGTGCTTGCTGGGCTCTGTCTGAATTCCTGACTCACAGAAACCATAAGAGAAAATAAATTATTGTCGTTGTCGTAAGCCACTAAGGTTTGGGGTAATCGTTACGCGGTGATAGTGAACACCTAGAGCATCCAACCAAGGTTAAAAAATTAAAACATTTTATTTCCTTTCAAAGTAGTTCTATTTATTTCATTGTTTGAATTCACTGTTTTTGAAGCCCAGTTATACATAAAAAAAGAATAATGTTGTTATTAAACTCACTTTTTTTTAGATGGAGTTTCGCTTTTATTGCCCAGGCTGGAGTACAATGGCGCGATCTCGGCTCATGGCAACCTCCACCTCCTGGGTTCAAGAGATTCTCCTGCCTCAGCCTCCCGATTAGCTGGAATTACAGGCATGCACCACCATGCGCGGGTAATTTTGTATTTTTAGTAAAGACAGGGTTTCACCATGTTGGCCAGGCTGGTCTTGAACTCCCGGGCTCAGGTGATCTGCCTGCTGGGATTATAGGCATGAGCCACCACGCCCAGCCTTAAACTCACCTTTTTCTCTATTCAGTAACAACTTAAGGTCAAGGTGAAGCACACAATAGTGAGCCTATTGCTTTGTGCGTCTCACCCAGGTCAGCCACAGACAGATGCTCCCTCACCTCTTTCCTTCCAGTGGCTGGCACTGAGAACTGCCTTCTGTGTGAAGACTGGCAACAAAATCATAACCTGAAAGACAGTGTCATTTGTCAGCAAGTCTGAACCCTGGAGAGGGATCAGGGCTCCAACAAGGTCAACCAGAACGGGAATGGGAAAGCAGGTTGAAAACATGAAGTCATGATGTGAATAGGTATGTACACAAAAACATATCTATCTCATAACCTAGGCCCTGGAACCACAGTCAAAAGTGCTTCGAGAGGTGGCTTCCCTAGTGTGGTGCACTTTTTATAATCACCTACGGGTGGTTTCAGAAAATGCCAATACCTGGGGGACCCACCTCCAGATATTCTGACTTAATTACTTAATTGGTCTGGGGTGGGGCCTGGAAATCAGTATTTTCTTTAAACTTCTCAGATGATTCTAATGCTCAGCCAAGGTTTGAAAATCATGAGATTCCTAGCCCAATAGTTTTTTTTTTCCCCCCTCTTCAAAACACCTGAGAGATAGAATACGTCTTGTTGGCAGTGGTGTCTTATTGTAGTTACAATTTTCAATGACAGGGAGAAGGTGGATACATCACTGAGGCAGCACAAATAATTTACTATTTAAACAGAGTACTTATATAAACTGCATATATGTTTTAGTTGCTCATTGTGATGCACCTCCCTAGGGCAAGCCTGCCTAGTTAAAAAAATCACAGGAATTCTGCACACACTCACAAGGGTTTGCCAGCTCTGAGGGTGGAGCCGAGATTGGAACCTAGGTCTCATGCCAATGCCAGGCTCTCTCCTCTACACAATGCAGCCTGTTTAATCCAGGCGAAGAGAGAAAACAGAAAAAGGTTTTCCTTCTTCATGGACTTTGAAAAGCACTTCCAAGAGCCCCAGGTCCAAGAGGGTGTCCTGCCAGAGGGCCACCCAGCATTCTGGGGAGTTGGGAGGGGGTGACTCGGGAGATGCAGGCCTGAACAACACGGGCTGAGAGCCCCCGGCTCCCAGGGAAGTTGGGGTGGGCCAGTCTTCTTCCTCTGGCTTCCCTGGTAAAACAGAATGGAGAGGGAGGGGCCGCAGCTTTCCTGGTGTCAGGCGTTCAGCTCCTGTTGGGCAGGTCTCTCCTCCAGGATCTAGGCTATTTGTTGATTCTGGGGGTTTGCCCTGACAAGAGAAAGTCATTCTGCCTCTATCAGCCACCTGGCATCTGTCATGGGCTAGGACCTGGTGGGAGCACAAAACAAAATGTGATGCAGAAAGGAGCCTGAGAAACAGGGTCCAGATTATTTTATGATGACAGTGGCAGCCTCACTAGACTGTGACAACAAAGTGATTAGCATTAGCTTTTACTCAAATACCATCTATGGCAGACCCAGTGACAGGCTGTCAAGACTGTAGATGACAGAAGTCAGGTCTGGATCTGAGACCTGGTTCTCCCACTTCACTGTGTGACCTTGCCCACGGTCTCCAATGTGTCTAAGCTTCCATTTTCTTACTTGTAGCATGGAGTTTATGATTAAGACCTGCCGACCCTACCTGGCAGAGTGGTTATGAACATTCTAGAATTTTACTGGGGACTGAAATCCAGATCAGCTATCTCTTGGTTTCACAATCCACTATTTTCCCTCCCATTTTAAAAATCCCATGTCCAGTTTTCTGGTCTTACTGCGGTTATCCAGAGCCTCAAACTCCCTGGCAGTGATTCTTCTGCAGGACCAGCAAGCTCTCTTTGTATCCTTGGATATAACTCAGGGGGCCTGCATCCTCTCCTTCGACCACATTCACCAAACATCTGTTGCTCACCAAGGACTGTGGCCAACACAGAACACACAGTGGGAAGCAAGACTGCTCTGGGCAGGTGGGCAAAACAGACATTCATCAAATTCTCACACATTACAAACAGTCATCTAGAAGCTAGAGAAACTGTACAGAGTGATGAGAGAGAGATTCTGAAATGGTTAACGTGACCCAATCAGGAAAATCAGGGTAAGTTTTTCTGGGAAAGTGATGCTAGGGTTGAAATCCAAGGGACGCATGGGGTGGGAGTATGAGGTTTAATAGAGTGTAGAGAGAAAATAGTACCTTTGTAGTGCAAGAGGGCATGACCAAGTATCCGAAGCTGAAAGCAGTCCAGTGGTGAAAGAGCAGGGAGGATGAGAGGCTTACTGTAGGGAAGGCGGGGGCTACGGGCAGCTGATGACTACACAGGGCCAAGGTAAGGAATGCCATGTTTCTCTAAGTAACAACTGGGAAGCTGCTGATGCATGGCTGTTACGTGGAGCAAGAACCAGAGGCCAACAAGAGTGCACGTACAGGAACTTACAGAAACCCAGGCAAGACCTGGAGGTGGTTTGGGCTGTGGTAGAGGTAAAGGGAGGGAGGGTTCCAAAGAATTTGAGAAATATTCACAAGCCCTGCTCTCCAGGAGTGGCCTGACTGATCAGATCGTAGAATACTTACTGAACCCCATCTAGCAGTGAGCATTTTCCATTACTAGGCCTCACATGTGGACATGTCTCTTTTTTGCTTCTTCCTTTCTTTGCTCCTATGCAACTGGAGCAGTGAGAAAAGGGCTGGGGCCGACCTGCTCACTGATGAGTCCTGGCCATCCTACTCCTTATTCACTCGATTCTCATATACTGAAATGCCCCCATCAGCGTGAGACGGTAAGGTGCCACGGGGAAGGAAGTGGCTCTAGAGGCCTTATAGTTCCAGCCACATCCTCTAGCTCATTTCTACACTAGGGTTTGGGAAATGGGCATAGCACATATTATATTAAGAGGGTGCCTTGTTTCCCACTGGCCATTGATTCTTGTGTGCCACTTTAGGGAATTTTTTTTTTTAAGGTTATGGCAAGTGCAAGTTGTAGTTGAGTGCAGAATTCTGGCATTTCCAGGCCCCTGGATCATAGCATCATCTTAATGCCACTGAATCTCCCCCATACTTCTAATACCTTCAGATAGGCCTCTGAATGCCTCCTGTACCCCCTAGCATTGCTCATTCATTCACACTTGCTCATTGTGTGAGGTAGCTTTATGCTCTCTGAACTTAATGCCTTTAAGCAGCTTACAAACTAATCCAGGGGGTCTCACAATCTTCTCCTGATGATCAATTTAGTTTTGAATGTTCCTGAAATACGGATACTAAAAAAACAAATAAGCCTAACCTGCATGAGAGGCAGGGCTTCAAATCTCATCACATAGCATCTGCTGCTTGCTTCTATTCGATGTATACCTGTGATTATGGTATAGACACTCAGGAGAAAGAAAGAAATAAAGAAAAAAGAATAGCAAAGAAGGAACAGAAATAGTGAAAGAAAAATAATGTAAGAGGAAAAAAGGGAGAGAGAAGAAAGTGGTTCCAACGTCTTAACCTCATTGTCTGTAACTGTGCTTTTGAATCATGGGTTGGCCAGGTTCCTGTTCATGATTAACCAATAGCTTAGGAGTGAGAAACTGGGGACTTCCACCCCAGTATATTCCCTTTCTTTTGTAGGATGACACTTCTGCTTATTGTTTCTCATTTGTGGCAATGTATGTCAGTGTTGTTTAGACTTCATCCAGAATGTTCCATCCTGTTCAGGGTATGTGATAATGAAATCATACTTGTTTTTGAGACAGGGTCTCGCTCTGACACCCCGGGTGGAGTGCAGGGGCGTGATCACGGTTCACTGCAGCCCCAACCTCCTGAGCTCGTGATCCTGCCATCTCGGCCTCCTGAACTGCTGGGACTTTAGGTGTGCACCACCACACCTGGGTGACTTTTAAAAGTGTTTTTGAGAGATGGGGGTCTCTGTATGTTGCCCAGGCTACAGTCATAGTTTTTTAATGAAGCTTTTTGAATTATGTTCCTAAGGTTTAGGGCATGTGCTTTATAATGAACACAAATTTGTCAGTGAACACAAATTATGATATAAGTAATCACTCATTTACAAAATTCCTATCACTTCTGTCTCACTAATTAGTTATTCCTTGGTCAATTAAATCCAGACAGACTCTCATATCTTCTTCAGTCTTTTGAAAGATAATATTGTCTACAAGCGAAAGTTATTACATGTTCTGCTTTACATGAAATGAGGCTTCCAATTGTGAGGAAGCCAGGCTCCCTATTGCCTTTAGGACCTAGCCCAAAAAGTCATCTAGTGTCACTTCTACCATTTCTCCTATTGGTTGGGGCACTTACAAAGGTCCACTCAGGCTCAATGGGAGGTAACATAGACCCTAACTGTTTTGAAGGAATCCCAACATCATATTGTAAGAAGAGCATACGGGAAATACAATCTACTCCACATTGTTTGTTAATTTTCTTATTCATCTCCCACCTCACCCCCACCAGATTCCAAAGTATTTGGAATCTGTATTTACTGAATACAGTTTCTCCTGTATACTGTATTACTGAATACAGTAAATACACTTGTCCAACTCTGCTCTATCTTGCTTTTGTGCCGCTTCAAAATCTGGATAGGCTGGGCACAGTGTAATCACACCTGCAATCCCAACACTTTGGGAGGCCAAGGCGGGAGGACTGCTTCTGTCCAGGAGTTCAAGACCAGCATGGGTAACATAAACAAACAAACAAAAAACCCCTGTCTCTATAAAAAATAAAACAAAGATTAGCTAGACATAGTGGAGCAAGCGTGAAATCTCAGCTCTTCAGGAGGCTGAGGCAAGAGGATCTCTAGAGCCTGTGTTCGAGGATACAGTGAGCTATGATCATGCCACTGCACTCCGCCTGGGCAACAGAGCAAGACCCCCTTAAAAAAATAAATACATAAAATCTGAATATGGTATGTATTTAGTACTTTACAGTTTACAAATTATCTCAAGTGATTTGACATTCACAGCAATTCATGTAGGCATTTATTATCCTTATTTTGCAGATGAGAAAGTTGAGGCTCAGAAAAATGTGACTTGAGCAAGGCTACACAGATCGATCAAGGCAGAGCAGTGATTTAATCCTCTTAAGTCCTCTGCTTATTTCACTGTCCCTTATTTGCCCATGCAGCCTATAGAATATTATCAAACTACAGCTCTACTGTCTCACAATCATCCTCAACAAAAAACATGCATAGCTCATTTAAAGCTGTCCCATGCAGCACTGGATATGCTGCCTTGGAAGTACTTTCTTAAAGGATATTTTTAGTCCGAGGTAGGGTGATCACTTGAGACCGGGAGTTTAACAGCAAGCCTGGGAAACACAGCAAGACCCCGTCTCTATACAACATAATAAACATAACTGGGTATGGTGGCACATGCCTGTAGTCCCACCTACTCGGGGGGCTGAAGCAAGGGGATCACTTGAGCCTAGGAGTACAAGGCTGCAGTGAGCTATGATCATGCCATTGTATTCCAGCCTGGGCCACAGAGCAAGACTCCATCCCCCTCCCCCCACAAAAAAACCGTAAAACAATCCACAAAAAAAGAAAACCCTATTTTTTACACACATATTACTAGACTCTGTGTATATTCTCCCCCTCTCCCCCACCCCCCAACAATGCACAAACTGCTCTCAGCCATCTTCTGTGCTCTCAGCCATCTTATGCAAATTACTCTGCATGCCTTTACTCTGCCTTGTCCTCTTTCAGCCATTTCCTGATCTAACAATCAGTCTTAACCCTCATACTGTCTTCACAAAAGTTGCGTTAGGGTGATGGCGCTGAAACTCCCATAGTTTTCCCATAGGGAAAACTACCATATCTGAAGTTTAAAAGGTAAGTTTCAGAGGCCAAAACACCTTGAAGGAAATGGCCAAGAGAGAGAATCATACATAGGGACAGCTGGAAGTTATTTAACATGAAGTACCATAAACATAATTGTAGTCTGGGAGGATTGAACAAGTAGCATATGACTTCAAGGTGTTTAAAGTATTAATACCTTTCCATGAAGACTGTGCTAGAATGACCAATCAGCCTTGGTTTAGTTATTTCTCCACTTCCAGGAAACCATCTCTCACCACCCATTTCCAACCCCGCAGTGGGGTATATAGGTGACCCTCTAGTGTATTTTCACTCTCACGTGTGTGAACCTCAGTCCTGTGTTAGGTCAGTTCCTTCAAAACAAAGTCTGTTTCTCATTTGCACAGTCCAGGCTTGAATCCTATCCCTAACTTTGTTATTTTAGGTAGAGTATAATTTTTGACGATGTTCCCTATTTCCACTTTTTTAGTTTGTATGTATTTTCTATCTTGTGGAATTTATTAAGATTATATTTTCTAATCCTATCCTAAAACAGGGAATAAATGTACTTACAAGTTCGAGGGTAAGATTACTCAGCATAGCATTCAACACATCTTAACACTCATTGTTTGCTTGAATAATCTAAAGAACAATACCTAAACAATAGGTATTGTTTAGAACAATAACCTAAAGAATAATCTAAAGAACAAACAACCTGCAATTGATAAACACTATAAATACCTTTCACATGGTCAAATAAAGATGCTAATGGCCTCAACCATCTATTATACACATGGAGCACAATGCCTGTTACTAAACAGGTGATTGGTGCTGAATGAATGTAGGGTCAAAGAAGTCAGCCCCAGTAGGATTCAAAGCAATAGAAAACACAGTTCCTACCATGGGCAAAGCATTTCTTTGGCTCTCTTCCCCACCTTGACACAACATCGTATTTTCAGAACCTTATTAAGAATGAGAAGCTAGGGAAAATTAAGGTTACAACTTTAAAAGTTCATCTGTATTAGTAGGTAAATATGTAAATGCTCAAATGTTCTCTAACAATTCAAGTCCATTTCTAAACCTGAGTTTTCCCAGTCACTTGAAAATCACTTTGAGATGCCATTCTAATTTACAATATCACATTTCACATCCCAGCTCTTACACATACACATATGCAGCGGTGTGAGTGTCTGGGTAAAATGTTCCTTTTAATTACACTTGAAAATGACAAAAGAATGAAAATTATGAGACCCAAATTTTAGCTTTAGTTCACTTAAAACTTTTCACCTCCGTTTATTCTTTATACATCATATGAATATAATTTATATCCTATCAGGTTCACCAGAGAAGAGAAAACAGAACCAGCACTCTGAAAAAAAATTTTTAAATTCTATCCAAACATATAATCAGAAAAATCTTCATACTCACTTTGTGCATGATAAATTGTCAAGTAAGACTCAATGACAACACATTAATTCAAGTGACTTCAATTTTTTATTTTTTCTTATAATCTTTAGAAGACTGGAGAAGTATCATGTAGAGTATCTCCCCACCCCTCTCCCCACCATTCCTAATCATTCAAGAAAAACTGGGATCTAGGAAATGCATTAGTAGACTATCAGTGGTATTATTATGTACAATTGGTTAAAGCACCATGCTAATAAGGCCAGGGTCCTAGGACTGATCATTGCAAGGGCCAATTAGTTTAAATTTGTTCCATGGACCCAGACTGCACTCCTAACTGCAGACAACTTTCTTACAATGCATCCCGCTGGTCACAAGCTAGGGTACTGGCAAGGTGGTAGATGGATGAAAACAAATCTCCACTAATGAAAGAAAAAAGAAAAGAAATCCCACATATGCTGATAGTGGGTTAACAGAATCTTATCTGCAAAGAAAAAAACACATATTTTCTTAGCCCTATGATAAACACGTTTCAAGTCTAAAATATTCAATGACAGTAACATTTGACTCTTGCATTTTAGAACTAATAAATAACATTCCACACAAAGCTATAATAAAGGCCCTGATAATTGTTACCCAATTTGTGTAACTGTTAATTCCACACAGACATACTTTTCTCTTTATTGTTAATCTATGCACCATGATTTTTGCATATTTACCATTCGTTATTTGGTTCAGAATATTGTGAAAAATTCAGCTCGAAAATTATCCATAAAACTGTATTCTGTATTTTTTTATTTTTCAAACAGCCAGTGTCCACATTTAAAATGCAGAATTTGCAAATATTAGTCTGATAATTCAATTTAAAGTAAAGCAAAACAACTTCCTTTAGTATCACAATACATAAAATGGTTTTATAAACTCCAAATGGCAAAGATAACTATATGACAATAGTGTTGAAAGCCGTGAAACTCATTAAACCTCTTATCAATAGGTCAGTTTAAAGAACATCTCTATGTTCCATGACTATGCATGAAACAAGCTTTCACTGTATCATAAAGGCTCAGCAATTCATTCATGGCATAATATAGGGTCAAGCAAGATTTTGTTTTTACAATGACAATTAAAATAGATTTAAAGAAACAAAAAATCCTCCCAATTGTTTAAAAACAATTCTATTTGGAGAGCAAAATATTTTAAAATATATCGACTTACCAAATTTCAATTGTCAGGATGCTGACTACTGATGCAAAAGTTTGTATTTAAAAATATCACAAATATCTTTTTATTTAACAGTGAAAATTTCAATGTGATAAGTTTCATTGCAAAGCAATTGTCACCTGAGTAGATTTTAAAATTTAGTGCTCCTATTTTTGGGGGGAGAGGGGAAGGAAAGACCCATTTTGTATCTGATCCCGAGTTTGCAGTTGAGTCCTTCACAACAATTTCTTAGGGAGTTGAAGAAACAACCTGATGCAACCTTCCCAAGACACACGATGCCCCCTTTCCCTCGGAAATTTGCTCTGGCATTTTAGGAACTCTCAGTATTCATCAAATATTTCCATTTCACTACCCACTCAAGCATAGCAACCCAATTCATTCACTTCTATACAACAGTGTCTATATTATGTACATATTTAATTATCAATAGGAAATAGAAAATAAAAATTTACAGTGATTGAGAAAAGGTCAGCAAATGGGATAGGAATCGTAATACTGTATAATCAGAATATCCTATTATCTTACCAGTTTTAATGACAGGGTTTTTCCTTTATTAGTTGAAATACAAAGAAGGCATAGGGGATCCCAGGAAAATAACACTATATATCAGAAAATTCAACGTGCTCCACCATCAGGATTTCCATCACACATTTAATTTCTTCTGTACAATGTTTATAAACTTGTTTTTCTTTTCAAAACCATCAGATTTTCAGATTAAATTCAGCACTACACAGTATGCCCTTGAAGTAAAATGAGGTTACCTGCTTTATTTGGATACCAAGTTCCCTTCAGACAGCATTAAAATAAAGACAAGTAAGACTACACAGATAAAATCCAGTATAATTCAAATCCAACAATGAAAAATTTCCCCCATATTGTTGCAAAATTCTTTCTACTGAAATGCTTTGCTACAATAATAAAAAGCATACATTACATATAAAAGATACCAGTGTACTAAAAAGTGACAGAAGTGGACTAGCAAATCCTTCAAAGCACATTATATAAATGACTAGCATTTAAAAACATTTTTTTCCTATAAAATGTAGGTCATATACATTTATAAATTGGCGGTTTTATTTCTAAAGCAGTGATGTGTGTGTTCAAATAGCTGTTCTGTACAGTATAATATCTACTCACTTGAAACTATAATAGGTTTGTCTTTGTATTGAAGTTGAATAAATTCATCTGATCAGCTGAGAAATCAAGCTGGAAAAATAAGTATCTAAAAATCAATGTAGAAAGTTTAGAATTATTGAAATGTAGTTATGAAATATGAAGAGAACTATCTATTTCACAATGGAGCTGAAGTCACCTCAAAACTTACGGGCTTGAATCTAAAACAAACAAATATTAAAATCCAAAGCAAATCACAAAGTTAGGTAGCAGTACAGAAGCAGGAAAAAAAACCACATCCCTTCCTTCAGTGTGATGGGCACTAAGTTTTGCGGTCTTCCTCCATCTTGCAGAAGAGTGGTAAGGCCATTCAATGCTTAGTGAAAGTGAGTACAGATGAAGTCAGATTTAGCCTGTCTCCCCTGCAACTTCAATTATGCTGTGTAAACAGTGTTACGTTCCAATAGGAGGAACAATGGAATTTGCTTATAAAAACTGATTAAAGATAATCATCATTAAATGAAATAAGGATAATTAATAACTCTGAAATGTTTTTAGAACTTTCCTGATGCTACTTGTAAAGTTAGCACTGCTATGTATTATTGCTTACATACAGTACAACATCATATGCCTTCTAACATAAAGCAGTACTGTGATTTGTTTGTACATATTTACAGATTCTTAAAAACAAGCTGTAAAAACATTACATACTTTCAGACAATACAAATTAGCACATTGGTACTCACTTCAAAACAAATGGAATGCATAACATTAATAAACATCATAAAGGAAGACTCACATAAAAGTCCTTGATTGTCAAGACACGTTTATATATAAACTCTAACTGTGCAGAATTAAAGATTCGATCATAGGTACATCCTTATTTGATGAACCATATTTACAGCATGGTATTGCATAAAAAAATAAAATAATGTTTACAGGGTTTTACTTTTTTATCCATTGGATTAAAGAAAGCAACAAACATAACAAGAAATGTTTGTCTGCTTCAGTTTGTTTCCTACCAAAGTTTAAGTGAAAAAAGGAAACACGGTTTTTATTTGCAGAATATAGCAAAACAACTGGAAAATTATTTCCCTGAAATAAAGCAATTTGAAACGGAAAAGGTTTTAAATTAAATTTCAGACTCAAAATATTTCTCACTGATTATTATAGTGCTTCTTCAAGTAAATATACTGTGAAAAAAAATGAGTTCTAGTTTAAAATGTTCTAAGTCTAAGAAATGCAGTACTACAGTAATGCCTACTTTTTAAAGTTTCCCGGCCTTTTTTTTTTTTCTTTTCTTTTTTTTTTTAAACAGCCCTTTAAAAACCCAAATTAATCAAATGAAAGAAGTGGCAAAAGATCTACCCTAGCTGGCACTCTGCAAGTGTCTCTCCTCTGTGGAAAGGAAATCCTGCCCTGAGCACAATTCTTGACATAACTGCCGTCTGCCTCTTGATATAAAAATGACCTGACCCATGGCTGGCACCCTCAATCACAGCTGCGAAGATGGATTCCTACCTTATCAAGTACCACATTTGCATGTAGACCCAAAACATTTAAGAGCCACTTAAATACTCAAAACAAATGAAGTATGTGTGCAATAAGGTTTTAAAAAACCCTTTAGAAGATGTTCAAGAGATATTACCTCATCTAACGTGATGTTTCCAATCTTCAAACGTGAGAGTAGGTCCCAAGAGGAAAAGCACACCTCACTCAGATTGATCAAAAGTTTAAGGGTGTACCAGCATGTTTTTATAGAACAATGTGCTCACTTTGAGAAATGAGAAACATGAATTGCAAAATAGTATCTCGATATATCCTCCATGTTTCAATCTAAAGCAGCACACAAGGCTACTTATTTTCTCCATTAATGCCCAGATAGAAATTAAATAACCTTCTGAACCAAAGTGGGGAAACCCAAAACTGTTGAGATGTTTATCATATTATGATAGAACAAGGTAACTCTGGTAGGCATTTGGAATTTCACAGTAAGAGACTGATGACTATACGTAAATGGTAAGTCAGTAAGTTATGCTGGCTGAGTATCACTTATCTAAAAAATGCTTGTAACCTGGTAGAAAAGTCTGCCATTATGTAGATTTAAAGAAATGTGTGAAAACAGGAATGCAACACCTGAAAGTCTGCTTGCATAACTACCATTTTCAAAGGCCTTCCTTCCCAAGCTTACCCTAAGTGCTCAGCAAGAGTCACATTCTAAAAACTGTGCTGGTGATGTTAAAACAACTGAAAAAACCTCTACACTGTATCAAAATTACATCAAGTTCTCCATGGAACAAAATTTTTGATCAGGCTCCAAAACAACTCAAGAAATAAATGCCTACTCTCATCAAAAGTACTATGAGAAAAATACCAATGCCTATCTAGGGTGAGCACAGTTCCATTTTTAACATATCACCTGAATGAAGCCTTTTTGTAATTATGTAATGCACAACACACACAACCTTAAGAGTCAATAATGGCAGAACTTAAACATTTACTTCAAAGAAGTCTAAAATTCTTGAAAACTTTGGCAGCAAAGAAAGCTGTCAAATGGGAAAACTAGTATTTCAAGCAAAACTTAATAACCAAAGTATAGAGGAAACCACATTTAATATAATTTATATTCCTTATCATAAAAACACCAATATATTCAAAATAAATGAAGGATGTTAAGGGTGGATAGTTATTTCTTCCCTTTCTTTATAAGAACAGTCTTCGGATAACATTAAATAAAAGCAAAAATAATTTAAATGGATAACATATTCTATATTGAAACAAAGACTGCAGATCTACAGGGCCAGTATAAGAGTCAAAATGGAAATTAAGAATAGTTCCATTTTCCAAGGGTATTAATTTTAGATTTTCACTGGTGCTAAATCAGTATGTGCATTGTGACGAAGATGGCAGAAATTCAAAATGTAAAAATGAAAAAGTTGGAACAAAGAGTCAATAACTAATATAACTTCCAAAAATCAAAATTGCCCAACGCATAACTCAAACCATCATTCTTCAGAAAAGTGTGTGTGTGTGTATATATATATAAAAGCACTATTTATTGTACCATGCTGTATTATTTTAAGACAGAGTATTAAAAAAAAACATTCATGGTATAGGATAAAGTCTGTAGTTTATTTAGATTTTGAAATGCAACAAAAATTTTCCGATCACTCATCTAGCTGAAAAAGAAATGGTAGTTACTGGAATTAGTAAACACTTTTGGTTTGTAAAGTTGTAATGAGCAGTGTTCATTAAAAAGTAACTCAAGATAAAATAAGCAATTAAAATGCCCATTTCTTTAGTTTCTCTGGATGCTGTTTAATTATCCAATCTATCAAGAGTCTAGAAAGAAAAAGATTAAACCAGGTTTTACAGTTCCAAAGATATCCCAATTTCCTTTTATTGCCAAAAGTTAAAATTGTCAATTATGAGATGATTATGACACAACCATATCAAACCTAAAAATCTAATTTTTTTTTTGAGAAATCAAAAATACCAAATAGATTCTAAGTGCTCTATGTTAACTGAAGTGTATATGTAAAGTAAAATACAATTAAGCTTTAAAACGTGGAATATACATTTTGTGTAAGCATTATGTTCTTGGGAATGTAATCTACAGAAATTTTTTTACTAAAACTTCAAAACCTTGATACCTGCACATGAAAAATCATAAAAAATATCTAGGTACAACTGTACAAAGAAACTGACACCAATATGCATACTTCCATAGAGAAGTGACTGCTTCAACAGTTGTGTGTTTTGGTAAAAGTTTTGAAAGTATGCATATTTTTAAAGTAATTAGGCTTTTAAATAGTGGAGTCTTAGACTATCAGATTTTTATTACTTTTTTTTCTTCAAAAAAACACATGTCAATATAATGCAAAATGAAAATCAAGGGTATATGGCATATCATTCTTTTTAAAAGGTGGTTTCTTGGTTTTTTTCCCCCTATAGGACACACTAATTTATTTAAGCCATAATCTCTTGACATTAAACTTTTTAAGTTCACTCTGTCTGTAAAGTATACTCAGATTCCCTGCTGAAGTGCAATGACTATGCTGAAAAACTTAGAAACAGTATGAGTAAATTTCACACAATTACTAATCTCCTAAGAATGTACAATGTTATCAGTTAGGAAACAATTGTGCGAAAGTCTTTTTTTTTTTTTCCTTTTTAACTTGGTGTGGGTGGAATAGCAAGTTTCTGATCTAAAACAAGTAATGCATTGCTTCTATAAAGGTGACAACATGTAAGGCAGTTCAAAGAATGCTGACTAACCAAACGAAATGCAGTTATTGGATTATCTTGCTATTCATATCAGCTTAACTTGTTATTACGCATTGCTCTTAAATCTGTACAGCACTCCATTTACACAGAGTAACCCCACTCTTGATTAATCTGTTCTAAAGTGCCAGTATTATTTACACTTTTTTTTTTTTTTTTTTTAGCCAAAAGTCTGGCCAGTTGTGGCATCAGGTGAAGATGTCATCCCAGCTCTATTATCATTTACATTCACCAAGGGAAATTCTGAAAATTCAGCACTTGTCCCTGGTCCCCGAAGGTTCACCTGTCCATTGGCAGTGCTAAATTGAGTAGCTATTCCAGCTCTTGATCCATGATACGGAGCACGGAAGGGCTGTTCAAAGGAGCTCATTTGGTAAGCTTGGTGGACAGGCTGGGCCTCAGCTTTCTTCTGAGAAGTCACTTGATCCAAAAAGTCCTGTGTTGATGTGGCAGAAGCATGGTTTGTCTCATCACCTGAAAAGGGAAATGAGTGCTGTGAATCACCAACTATTAGTCCAAAATGGGACTTATCTGGAGTTGTTCTTAGTGGAGAATTCATTCCTGATCGAAAGCTATTGATGGGCATGGTGGCATAGACCTGCTTGTCTATGGAAGAGAATGCTGGCTGATTTGGGAGGGTCTGGTTATCAGTCACAAAGTTAAGGCTCGGGCTATTCAAATAGGCATCATTTTGGCTAGTTCTGTCCAAAGCCTGCTGCAGAAACTTCGAGTATTCCTGCAACATGTTGGCTTTATCTGATGAGGATGCTTGGGAGCTTGATCCAACATTCTCTGATGGGGTGACCTCTGGTACTTCTGAAGAATTTATTGATATGCTAGAAGTCACTTCAGTATCTGCAACACTGAAGGATATCTCATGCTGTCCATTAGCTTTGTGGGAATAATGATCCAACAGAGTCTGCAGTACCTCATCTGGAATAACATTTTTGTCATGATTACTCTTAATCTCCACATTCAGTGCCTGTGACTCTAATATGGATGCCGTGGTACTTTCATCAATGACACTTGCCACAGCTGCTTGTGTTACAGAAGGCTGAGAAGCTATGGTACCCACATTCAGCGCATATTCCCTGCTGTTGTTACTTGCTGCTTGAAGATACCGCTTCTTCTTCAAAAACTGCATGGCATCATCATAATTAGTACTACTATGCACAGGTTTACTGGGCCCCTCCTGCAAATTATCAACCTGATCAATGTCAGCATTGCCTTCTGAGTCCAGTAAAGCCTGTTTATCCACAAGTTCAAAAGCATACTTTGAAACTTTGCTCTCTTCATATGTGGATAAAGGTGAAATTGTTTGATTTTGCTCCAGTGGCTGTTTCAGACTTCTCTTACTATTAATTTTTTTGAGAACTAACTTAGGTGGGTGTATTTCTCCTGACGCATCTTCTAAATGAGAGCCCCCAACTGAAGAATGTGGCATTTCAACAGCATATTCTGCAACCATATATTCATCTTTTACTTTAGTACTTGAAGAATAAAGAGGCAAATAATCATTTTTGTCTTTTTTCAGCTCAGATTTGTCCAAAGCACTCTCTTTGTCCATTCCAGATGATTTTTTCTCCGTTTTCTGCCTTTTCTTTTTTGGCAGTGAGTTGTCTTTTGGTGACGTAGAAAAGCCAGAATCTTCCTCAGATGTCAGAAGGCCACCTTTGATGGCACATCTATTTAGTTTTTTGTCATGATTTTCATGGCACATACGTTTATGTTTCAATACACGATCTGTTCTGGAAAAATACTGTTGAATTCGGAGGATGGTAGTGGGTTGTGTTTTTGGTCAACCAAGAAAAGAAAAAGTGAAACAAAACAATTAATATAAAGATATATTAATGCAATAACATACATAATTCCAAACAAATTCACTGAGCCAATTTTCTATTATAAATCTAATCCGTAAGTTAGAAGGCCCCTCAAATAGTTCTAAGTAGTCATATTTTCTAATCTAATTTATAATTATTGTATAATTTAATTACAATAGAAGAATTTCAAGCCGTCTCTCTTACCTGTAAACAGTATTCACACTGGTAAGGTTTTTCTCCACTATGAGTTCTCTTATGCCTTTCCATATGATATTTTTGTATAAATCTCATACCACATTCATCACAGCGAAATGGTTTTTCACCTAGCACATAATATAGAAAGTTTAAAACAAAACAAATATTGTAAAATAATGAATTGCTTTGCCATAAGAATCTCTAAAATAAATGGCTTTTGAAAGTTATAACTTCCAATTTCATTTGTCAAATATATTTTGCTTTATAAAAATGAAAAGGATTAGCATATGCTATTGGAAACAAAAGGATGAATACAGGCACAGTCCATTTTCCTGTCTTTTTGTTATATGCGTACGTAATATACTCTTTCCAAGGAGAACAGCAGTGCCAGGAATTTATAGCAATATGAACAGACTAGCTGATGTTTCTAATCTTTTTTTCAATCATATAAAATATTGTGTAACAGTAAAAAACAAAAAGTTACCCATGCACAGTACAACACAATTCCCGGGGACAGCTTTTTAACTCAATTTCTTTTTTAAAACGTTTGTGGTTAAATAAAATCTGAATCCTGAAAACATCCTTAAAAATCTAATTTAATAAAATATAAAAAGAACTTAGAGTCTTAAGTTTGTTTATACTTATTCTTTTCCTCAACTCAAGCCAGCACTTCCTATGTCATTTAGGGAATGAATTAAACAGAGTATTGTTAATTGGACATATAACACAACACACAACCCCCCCCCCCATTTTTTAAAATTCCCTAATGACTCCTAGAATCTTCTGATCTATAGTCAGGCATGTTATCCATTGTGCCACTGGCCCCAGCAATGATTTCTAAGCCGTAAAGAACCACTACTACAAAGCTCTAGAATAGTTTTTACTGATAAAACCACAGTCTAAGTAAACAGAAGGGTGCGACAAGAAGTTACTTTGAATAACGCTTGTTGAGGAAACTACTGTTTCTACCTTTCAAACATTTAACAAAATTTTTACCAAAGACTACTAGTCTACCCATAGCCCTTGTTGTAGGAGGTTAAAAATATAAGACATACTACTTGTCTTCAAAGTTTATAACATAATTGGGAAAACACGATACACACATTTTAAAAAGACAACTAACATTATGTCTATTCTGATTTACTTTTACATCTTTATATTTCACTCTTTCTCTTTGTAACCCTTTCAGACAAACCAAAATACCTACCATCTTGTGCTTTCCTACTTTTGCCCTGATTCATGCTGCTCCTTCGATCAGGAATGCCCACCTTTGGGAGTTCAAATACTATATTCCCTTTGAGACCCAACTCATCTCCTTTGGGATACTCTGTCCTACTCTCCCAGGTGAAAGGTATCTTTCAGTTTCCACAGAACTCTATCTGTACCTCTCCTACGGCACTCATCACTTTCAACTCAATAAGCATTGAGTTAAACTTTTTTTAAATTTCAAATTACTGAGTTGACATAATTATAATTATTTAATTATTTTGTATATCTCTATTCTTCTACTAGATTGTATTTCTTTAGCTCAGAATCCAGGTCTAAAGTATATTTATGTAGTTCAAAGTACCTTATGCAATTAAAAAAATTTTTTTTCTTGTACAGATGGTGTCTCACTATGTTGCCCAAGGCCTGTCTCGAACTCCAGGCTCAAGCAATCCTCCTGCCTTGTACTCCCAGAGTGTCGGGGTTACAGGCATGAGTCACTGTGCCTTGCCCCTTGTGATATTTTTTAAGTGCCAATGGTGACCATTACAGTGGATTATTAAAGGGAAAATGTTACTATGAGCTAGTATGATTCGGAATGGTTTCTTGGAAGTGTTGAAATTTAAGCTGAGTAGCAGAGAGATTAAAGCCAAGGGGAAAAAAAATGTTGGCGGGGGTGGGGGGAAGGAAATAACAGTACTCTAAGTGTTTAGATACTATAAAATGTGCAGGAGAAATGGTGTCTAAGAAGAGAATTTAATTGACAACAAGTAAGTTGTTTAAAACTTTCAGGAATGTAACTTCAGTAATTACTGTAGAGCTACCAAATTTTAGAGCTAAAGGGTTTCCAGTGGCTTTCGAACTGTGCTCTTTCAAGTTCCAGAGGCCCACATGGACTGCTGCTGATGTGGCAAAAGGCTCAAAGTTTGTCACCCAAAATCAGTATAGAATAGCTCACTTTTATACAATGGGGCTCCAAGTAAGGGTTCCAAAGATTCAGAGACTAGAAAGATAGCTTATGACAACAAATCCAGACCAATTCACTCATTTTATAGAAAGGAAATACTGAAGGCCGAAAAGTTAAGGCACATGGTCAAGGGGTTAATGAATGCATTAACTACTGAAGCAATGGAAGTTGGGAGAGAAAGTCACTTATAAAGGAAGTTTGGAAGTGAAAGAAATGAAAAGACGGAGATGGGAAATAATAGTTAAGAGGCAATCCATTCCAGAATAAGCACTGTTTGACAGGGAGACTGCACTGACTGAAGGCAGAGGAGCCAGTGAAGAAGAGAAATTGATTATCAATACTGAATACTGCTGAAATGGTGCACAATCAAAAGAACAAAATCCAGAGGAACGAAGATGGGAAGGGAAGGAGATTACAGGTAATGCTGTTGGACAGGGTAAGAAAGAATATGTGCAAATTTTGAAATAGAGCTTGTAAAGCTGGGTGCAGTGGCTCATGCCTATAATCCCAGCACTTTGGGAGGCTGTGGAGGATGGACTGCTTGAGCTCAGGAGTTCAAGACCAGCTTGGGCAACTTGGGGAAACCTGTTTCTACCAAAAATACAAAAATTTAGCCATGTGTGGTGGTGTGTGCCTGTGGTTCCAGCTACTCGGGAGGCTGAGGTGGTGTGATCGTTTGAGCCTGGGAGGTGAAGGTTGTAGAGAGCCAAGATCGTGCCACTGTACTCCAACCTGGGTAACAGAGTGAGACCCCATCTCAAAAAAAGTTAAACTAAATTTAAAAAAGAATATAGATGATAGAGCTTATTAACGTCAGAAGTTAGTTATTTATCAAAAGTGAAAAAGAATGAACGAGAAAAATTAGTAAGTTGATTACAAGTCAATTCATTCTGTATATTTGTGGATTGGAAGACTTAATACTGTTAAGATGGCAAAATTCCTCAAACTGATCTACAAATTTAAAGCAGAAACTGACAACCTAAGAACCTAATCTTAAAATTCACATCTAAAAGAGCCAAAACTATCTTGAAAAAGAACCAAGCAGGAGGACTCTTACTTCCAGATTTCAAAATTTACTACAAAGCCACAATAACCAAGACTATATGATAACAGCTTAAGGACAAGACATACATTTCAAGGAATAAAATTCACAGTCCAAAAGTAAATCCTTACATTTATGGTCAACAGTTTTTCTAAAAAGGTGCCAAGGTAATGGGGAAAGAATAGTCTTTTCAACAGATTTGATACCCACATACAAAAAAATGAAGTTTAGATACCCTCCCACTAACTCCCGCACCTCTCACATCATAAACAAAAGTTAACTGAAAATGGATCAGAGGCCTAAACGTGAGACCTAAAACTATAAAAATGTTAGAAGATAATACAGGACCTTAGTTAGGCAGTGGTTTCCTAGATAGAACCAAAAGCACAAGCAACCAAACAAAAAATAAATAAATTGTACTTAATCAAAATTTAAAACGTTCATGCTTCAAAGGACACTATCAAAAAAATGAAAAGACAGGCCAGACACTGTGGCTCACGCCTGTAATCCCAACACTTTGGGAGGCAGAGGCGGGTGGACCACTTGAGATCAGGAGTTCAAGACTGGTCTGGCCAACATGGTGAAACCCGTCTCTACTAAAAATACAAAAATTAGCCATGCGTGGTGGCACGCTCCTGCAATCCCAGCTACTTGGGAGGCTGAGGCAGGAGAATCGCTTGAATCTGGGAAGCAGAGACTGCAGTGAGCCAAGATCACACCACTATACTCCAGCCTGGGTGACAGAAAAAGACTCTGTCTAAAGGGAAAAAAAAAAAAGCCCACACAAATGAAATGACATTTAGGAATTATGTCTGCTGTTGGGACTGAGGAAGAATTTGGCACTTCCTCAAAAAGTTTAACACAATTATCACATGACCCAGCAATTCCATTCCTAGGTACATATCTAAAAGAATTGAAAACATGGATTCCAACAGATGCTTGTATGCCAACACTGATCACAGAATTATTCAAAATAGACAAAAGGCAGAAGTAACCCATGTCCATCAACAGATGAATGGATAGAAATATGTGACACATACAAAGAATGAAGTATTATTCACCTAGAAAAATGAAATTATGATACATATTACAACATGAGTGAATCTTGAAAACATTATGCTAAATGTAAGATGCCAGATACAAAAGGGCAAACATGGAATGATTCTGCTTATATGAGGTATCTAGAACAGGAAAATTCAGAGTGATACAAAGTAGAATACTGATTATCAGGACTGAAGAAGAGGGGAAAAAAGAGTTATTGCTTGATGGGTACAGAGTTTCTATTTGGTTACACAACATTACACATGTACTTAATGTCACTGACTTGTACACTTAGGATAAACTTCATGGTATGGTTGTAAAAAAGTGTAGACATAATTCACAGAATGGAATAAAAAATATTTACAAATCATGTATCAGATAAGGAACATGTATCCAGAATATAAAGAGAACTCTTACAACTCAACAGGAAATAGACAACTAATTTAAAAATAGGCAATGTATCTGAATGGGCATTTCTCCAAAGAAGATAAACAAATGGCCAATCAGCACATGAAACGATGCTCACCATCATGATCATTAGGGAAATATAATAATTAAAAAGACAATAACAAAAGCATGGATGTAGAGAATTGAAACCCTCATACATGGCTGGTAGAACTGTAAAATGGTATTAAGTGCTTTGGAAAACAGTTTTGCAGACCATGAAAATGTTAAACATGACCCAGCAATTTCACCCCTAAGCACATACCCAAGAGAACTAAAAATGTAAGTTCACACAAAAACTCATGCACAAGTATTCATAGCAGCATTATTCACAAGGGCCAAAAGAGGAAACAGCCCAAATGTCCCTCAACCAATAAATGAATGAAAATGTGACATATCCAACTATAAAATTGGAATGGAATATTACTCAACTATAAAAAGAAATAAAGTACAAGCTACACACATGCCCCAAACAGGCAAATCCACAGTGACAGAAAGTGATTAATGGTGACCCAGGGCTGGAAGGGAGTGGAGAATGGGGAGTGACTACTAACAGGTATTGGTTTTCCTTTGGGGGGTGACAAAAACATTCTAAAAACCAGATAGTGGTGATAGTTGTACAACTCTGTGAACATACTAAAAACTATTAAATTATACATTTGAAATGGGTGGATTTTCTGATACTATGAATTATATTTCAATAAAGTTATTTTAAAATATGCATGGTAATACAATTGATGCTATGTAAAGTGAGAAGTTATTTTTTTCACTCAAGGAGCTCAAGATTAATTGAAAATAAATTAACTGGAGAAAGCTGGGTGCAGCGCCTCACGTCCGTAATCTCAGAACTTTGGGAGGATGAGGCAGGCGGATCACTTGAAGCCAGGAGTTCAAGACCAGCCTGGCCAACATGGCGTAACACTCCCAACCCACTGTCTCTGAATGAATGCATACATACATACATAAACTGGAGAAAACCCATGTTTAAATTACTTGCTACATTCTAACAGATGAACCAATAATTAACAGTTTATTTAACTAAAAGCAACACTACGGCATTTCCTTTAACAAAAGATTCAAAGGTGTGGTGCCTCACACCATTGATCCCAGCACTTTTGAGAGGTTCAGGTGGGAGGATCACTTGAGTCTAGGAGTTCAGGACCAGCCTGGGTGACACAGTGGACCCTGTTTCTACAAAAAATTTTTACAAATTAGCAGGGTGTGGTGGCACATGCCTGTGGTCCCAGTTACTCAGAGGCGCAGGCAGCAGGATTACTTGAGCCTGGGAGGTTGAGGCTGCAGTGAGCTGTGATTGCGCTACTGTATTCCAGCCTGGGTGACAAGAGCAAGATCCTGCCTGCAAAAAAAACCAAAAACCAAAACCAAAACAAAACCAGAAACATTAACACCTTAAAAGTGATTTGTACAAATGTTCCTTTGTTGCTAAAAACAATCCTCCTCCCAACTAAATACAGCAATTATGATGGCTAACTCAGCCAAAACTGAATGCAACATAAATTCATCTTCTATGACCATTTATTATTTTTTGATTGGGTCTCATTTTTTATTCCTGTCTTTTGCTCTCCTTTAGTACCTATTTCCTCCCTTTTTTACTGTACCAGCTTTCTTCATATCCCTTTTCCTCCCTCCCATTCTTATACTTGTCCCCATTCCTTCCTTTTAAAACTAGCCATTCCAGAAATTTTTAAAATTTAAGTTTTGCCACTTAAGGATCCCTGTTTATGGATTAGGGAAGGTATTTACAGAGTTAAAAAAAAAAAATCAAAACACTTAAAAAAAAGTATACAGGAAAATATCTTCCTCCTATCTTCGGCCCTGACAAAGGTAACTACATTTATTTGTTTGAGCCAGTTTCTTTACAGAGTTTCTTTCTTTTGTTTTTTTTTTAAAGACAGGGTCTCGCTATATTGCCTAGACTAGTCTTGAATTCAGGGGCTCAAGTGATATTCCCACTTTCTGAGTAGCTGGGATTATAGGCATGCACCTGGCCAGGTTTTTCGACACAACATAAGTAAAAATGAATACATAATCTTTTCTACTTTTCCCTCATTCTTTTACAAAGATAGCATATTTAACTCACTATTTTTTTTTCCTTCAGTCAACAATGTATCTTGGAGATCTTAGCAGCAAAAAGAGAATTAGCTCATTCTTTCTCACAGCTGATGTTATTTTTTTCACGATGGAAAGACATACTACAATTTATTTAACCAATCCTCTATTATTTCCCAACATTTGCTATTATGATTTTGTAATGGATAACTTTGTAAATATATTAATTCACAGACATGCAGGTATATTTGTGGAATAAACACCTAGAAATAGAATTTCTGGACAAATAAAACATATATTTATGATTCTGAAATGTATTACCAAACTGGTCTTCACAGGAGATGCTATGAATCTGTACTCCCACACCAGCCATGGATGAGTTACTGTTTCCCTATAACCCACCATGTTGTCAAACTTTCTGATGACTACATATCTAATAGGTGAAAAAACTATCTCAGTAGGAGGTGGAGTCATCTTACATTTCATTTTCTGCAAACTGTCTGCTCATATCTTCCACCTACTTTTTTGTAGTTCCAGGTTTTTTGCTTGATGACTTAAAAGAGCTTTATTAAGAAGTTTTGTCTATAATGAGTTTCAGAATCTTTTTCCTGGCCTTTCCCCTGCCCTTGAATGGTAGGGGTAGAGTTGCTTGCTAGTAGAGGTTTTCATTTTTATGTAGTTGAATTTATCAATCTTTTCTTTTATGGATACTGGATTTCGAGTGTTATTTAGAAAAGACTTCTCCACTCTGATCTGCTCATATTTTCAGACACGTGTTTAAACTGTAAGTTTCATTTTTTACATTAAATCTCTCATATGGCTGGGTGCCATGGCTCATGCCTGTAATCCCAGCACTTTGGGAGGCCAAGGCAGGCGAATCACCTGAGGTCAGGAGTTTGAGACCAGCTTGGCCAACATGACAACATTTCCCGTCTCTACTAAAAATACAAAATTTAGCTAAGTGTGGTGGCATGTGCCTGTAATCCCAGCGACCTGGGAGGCTGAGGCAGGAGAATTGCTTGAACCTGGTGTCGGGGAGTGGGCAGAGGTTGCAGTGAGTCGAGATTGCGCCACTGCACTCCAATCTGGGCAAAGGGGTGAGACACTATCTCAAACAAAACAAAACAAAACAAAACAAAACCAAAAATGAAAAACAAACTCTCATATATTTGGAGTTTACCTTGAGGCAGAATGTGAGGTATGGATAAAACTTTTGTTTTTTTAGATGGCTATCCAGTTTCCCCAACACCATTTATTGAAATGTTCAGCTTTTCTTGATCACATTTCTTACCATTCCTTTATCACAATCATACACTAATTAAGTTCCATGGGTCTATCCTTAGACCTGCTAATATGTTCCACTAGTGTGACTGTTCATAAGCCAGAACCAAAATGCTTTAATCCATAAGCCTTTATAACATCCTTTACTGTTGCTAAGGCTAATCTTCCTCATTGCTTTTTCTGCATTCTTCTCATTTGTCCTGCCTGGACCACTTCCATATAAATTTCAGAATTAGCTTATCTGGAATTAGAGGGAGGAGAGTTCTCTGAAGTGTTTATGTTAACTTATGAACAATTTGATATTCTTTATGACGTTTACTCTTTTCTCCTAGGAAGAAAAAAAGATACGTCTTCCCATTTCACAAACCTTTGTGTCCTCAGTAGTGCTTTGAATGATTTCCTCATATGGGATTTTCTACATCTTCTTAAATTCATTCCTGGGCTTATCTTTTCGTTGATATTGTGAAGAGTGTTTTCTTCTGTTGTATCTTCTATTCCCTGTGTGTGTGTGGCTATACAAAGGGTATGGTTTTCTGCTATTTTAATGAATTTACTTGTTTGCAGTAATTTTTCAGTTGAACCTCTTGGGTTTTCCAAGTTTATAATCATATTGCTTACAAAAAATATTTTTTAACTTATTTTTTCTCGTCTACTATTCTCAAATAATTAAAAAGTGGTAGTGACAATGGGCTCTATATGTTATTCCTGATGTATACTTTGGTATGCTTCTGATTTTTTTTTTAAGATTTTTTTTTTTTTTTTTTTTTTTAAGAGACAGGGTCTCACTATGGCACCCAGGCTGGAGTGGAGTGACACAATCATAGCTCACCGCAGCCGTGAACTCCTGGGCTCAAGTGATCCTCCCCTACTTTAGCCTCCTAAGTAGCCAGGGCCACAGGCATGCATCACCTTGCCCAGCTAATTTTTAAAAAATTATTTTTTATAGAGACAGGGTCTTGTTATGGTGTCCAGACTGGTCTCGAACTCCTGGCCTCAAGTGATCCTCCCAACTCAGCCTCCCAAAGTATAGAGATTATAGACATGAACTACCACGTCTGGCCTGTTTCTTCATTCTTGAAATAAGAATAAAATGACTGATACCTATTTTTCCTAAGAAAAACAGACACACTTAAATGAAAAATTCCCTTGTGGAGAAAATCCCTTTATCATTTTTCCCCTTGAGGGCTAAAGCCTCTCTATTGGAAAAGGAAGATAAATCTATACAGCACTTGAGTGATTTCAAGACTGACACAGAAAGCTTACCTGAAAAGTATCAAGACGTTTTAAATGTTTTTTACATCCAGGAAAGCAATAACACGGTAAGGGAAAAACAATTTCCAGGTGTCCCACAAAATGGTAATTTTCTCCTACCCAAGGGCCCTGAAGTTTCTCTTCTAACAGTTATCCAGTGAGACTGTTTCCCCCACTGTGATGTTTCTCCCTGATAAGTTTGACACTGCACACAATCAGCTGTTTATGGATAAAAATTTTTACTATAATATATGGGTAACTGTTAGGGTAAACTACATATGTGAGAGAGTTATAAAGACATCTATGTATAATCTAGCTCACTATGGTTTGACATACTAATCTGATTTTTGGCAACTGCAAACCTTCCTTTCCCTCTTCAAACCATTCCATCTGGCTGCTGCAATGACCCACCCTATCAAAATGGTTCTTGTAAATCACATTCAGGTCACCAATACAACCAAGTCTCCTCAGAAATCTTTTTTTTTCTCTTTTTTTTCTGAGACAGAGTTTCGCTCTTGTCTCCCAGGCTGGAGGGCAATGGGGCCATCTCGGCTCACTGCAACCTCCACCTCCCTGGTTTAAGTGATTCTCCTGCCTCAGCCTCCCGAGTAGCTGGCATTACAGGCATGCACCACCATGCCCAGCTAATTTTTGTATTATTAGTAGAGATGGGGTTTCATCATGTTGGCCAGGCTGGTCTTGAACTCCTGACCTCAAGTGATTCACCCGTCTTGCCCTCCCAAAGTGCTAGGATTACAGGTGTGAGCCATCACACCCGGCCCAGAAATCTTACTAGTCCTCTCAACAGCATTCAACGCAAGTCCCTTTCTTTTTCTTGAAACTCACTTTTCCCTTGGCATCTATGACATCCATATTCCTTCAACCTCTCCAACTGCTCCTTCTCAGTGGTCTTTCCAGTTCACCCTCTTCCTTCCAAATGTGCAATGTTTTTAGTTCTTCAAAACAAGCTTTCTGCTTATCTCATTATATAATTTTTCTCTTTGGCATGAAGGGAAGCCCATCTATCCATAGCTTTAATTACTCTCAAATCTGAGCTCCAGAACCACATATCCAAACTGTTTATATAATATATTCACTTCTATAACACTTAAGGATCTCAAATACATCATATCTCAGAATAAACTTAGGGACTATGACATGATTTGGCTCTGTTCCCCACCCAAACTTCATCTCAAATTGTAATCCCCACAATCCCCATGTGTCGAAGAGGGACCAGGTGAGAGGTGACTGGATCATGGGGCATTTTCCCTCATGCCATTCTCCTGATAGTGAGTTCTCACAAGATCTGAGGCCTAAGGCAATTTTCCCTGCTCTTGCTCACTTCCTCTCACCTGCCACCATGTAAGACTTGCCTCTTCCCCTTCCACCATGATTGCAAGTTTCCTGAAGCCTCCCCAGCCACGTGGAACTGGTGAGCCAATTAAACCTCTTTTCCTTATAAATCATCAGTCTTGGGTATGTCCTTACAACAACGTGAGAATGGACTAATACAATCTTCAACTTACAGGTTACGCCACAAATGGCACTCTTCTCCCACCTAAACTGCACAAGCGAGAGGACTGTACAATTTTTCTCTTCTTTATCCTCTCTCCATATTTGGGCAATTGACAGGCCCTACTGATTCAGCCTACTAAATACCTATCAAATCTGTTCACTTCTCTCCACTTCCCACCGTCATCACCCAAAGGTCAAGACACCATCATCCTGTGGTCTAGCCTATTACATAATATCCTCCTAAGGAGTAGTCTCTCTGGGATCTATTATCTTCTTCTAATTCCACATTACAGTCAGACTCTGTTTATTTAAGTAAATCTGATCATGTTTAAAGCATATTGATGGCCTTCTGTTGTTCTAAGAATAAAAATTAAAATGGGGTCCTCTATTCATCTGGCCCCTACCTTTCTTGTGTCTGACCTTTCTTCACAATTCCCCACTCTGCTTTCTGAGCTCTAATCAAAGTGGCTTTCTTTCGATTCCTAAACTACCATGCTTTTTTCTTACCTCTATAATCATTTTCTGCTAAATTTTTTCTACAAAACTTACCCAAATCAATTCTTTGTTATGACAGCAAATGTAAAGCACTTAATACTCAAAAAATGGTAGCCACTGTTGTATTAATCAGAATGTACATGGAAATTATTTTAATAATAAAGGGGCTTCATAAAATCTGGGTGAAAAATACTTAAAATGAAACTATGACAAAGTTCACATGGCATAGTAATACATACTTGATAACAAAAGGAAACATCCATATTTAATAAATCATTACAAAGCATAGACAATAAAATTTACAAGCATCATAAATATTACCCTAACCAAAAAAGATCATGTACATTATGTGATGCAATATAAAATAGTACTTAAGAGTACAGGTTCTACAGCCAGATGAGCTGAGTTTTAATGCTGGTCTCAGCATTTCTTATTGTGAGAAATAAGCATTTATTTAAACTTCGAGGACTTTATATTCTCACCTGCAAAATGGAAATATTAATAGAATATACCTCAGACCCAAATGTTAAATGAGATAACTAATGCGAAGTAGTAATTTAAGAATGAAGCCTAGCACAGTAGTGTAACAGCTCAAAAAATGTTAACTATTAAGAACAGGAATGATGAGGTTGATAAAAAATGATTACTGCCATACTTACATATTGATTATAATTATAACCCAGTGTCTGGGCTATATATCCTAAATGAAAATATCCTTAAGCTGAACAATAAACTTGAGAAAAGGTGTAACAATGACAATTACTAAAATAAATCCATGGACTAATAACCACATACCCAATAATTTTCCTTAAAACTTTAGAAAATATCAGAATATCTTTGGTATATAGTCCTTCCAGAAGGTTAGAAAGATCATTTATCATGCTAAGTAGAACTCATATACTATGCAGGAAATTACATCATATAGGAAATCTGAGACTAAATTACAACCAATGAAGTAAGATATAAAACCTGAGAAGCTGCAACACTAACACAAAGACATGTCAATGTCAGTTAAATCAAACTGACAAAAAACTCAAAGGCATTAAGGTACCTAATGAAATAAGTAATTTTTCTGGGTATCAAACTTTTAAAATAACACCTTTCTAGTATAGAATGGTTTTCTTTCACTAGAATGCAGGGCCGTGAGAAACTTCAAATTCTGCATTTCAAACTTCAGAAAGATTGGCAATGTTTGCCCATTTTGTAAATAACAGATTACAGTAAGAGATAATAAAAACTTTCCTTCCCCAAAAAGAAAGTTTAAAAAATTCTTCCTTTTTTCTGGGTTTTCTTCTGCAGAGCTATGAAATTACACATTTATATACACTGTAATATTTAAAGTAGTCTATTTCTCAAGTTCCTTAGGATGAAACAGCAAATGAGAGGCGGAAAACTTTTTTTTTTTTTGAGACGGACTCTCACTCTGTTAAACAGGCTAGAGTGCAGTGGTGCAACCTCAGCTCACCACAACCTCTGCCTCCTGGGTTCAAGTGATTCTCATGCCTCAGCCTCCTGAGTAGCTGGGATTACAGGCACACACCATCAGGCCAGGCTAATTTTTTTGTATTTTCAGTAGAGACAGGGTTTCACCATGTTGCCTGGCTCCTGACCTCATGTGATCTGCCTGTCTCGCCCTCCCAAAGTGCTGGGATTACATGTGCGATCCACCACGACTGGCTGAGGGAAACCGTTTCGTGGCTTCCATAGCTTAGGTTTTAAACTTCCACTTTATGAAGGAGCCATCAATGAAAACTGATCAATTACCTCTAGTAAGAGCAACATCCTAAGGAAGCCCTGTTCACAAATTAAATATCTGAGAGTTGGTCTAGGAAGCATACATGAAAAATAAAAAACAAAACAAACAAACCATTGTCCTAATTCCAAAATAAGCTGAACACCATACATTTATGACACTTCCACATCTCACTTTTCTATCAGCCAGTTATATAGTCAGTACACAACTGGTACTAGCATAGCATCTAAGCATTATTAACACTAAATAACTGATGTTCCAATGATGGCACCTAGGCAGTACAAGACCTAAATTAAAGCAATAGCAGTTACTGTAAACACCATCTAAATATGACACATGTAAAATCAGTAAAATGGCTGGACATGTAGGCACCAGTGAATTCCTACCAAACACAAATGAGTTAGAATCCCAAAACGTACAACAGATTTTAAAAAACAATGTTTACTAAAAAGTATCCTGACTTCTAACATTTTAAATTAGTCATGTCTATTTCTGACCTTGATATAAGCCCCCAGTTTCCAGCTACCTCTTGAAAACAAGTGCCCTATAATAAAAGCTCAACAGTGAAGGCTACATTAAGCCCATAATGGACTTACCAAGTCAGATGACTCTATGTTGAGTCCCCTTAAAAGAAGCCCCTTGTCATCAGCTTACTCTGCATATAAAACTGTAAAAATGCACATCAGCTTTCTTCCCTTTTAAAAAAATTAACTAGGGTATAAAAGATGAAGGACCATTCTCTCAGAAAGCATACTTTTTTCATGACTAAAATCATTTTCCTAATCAGGGTCCTGTGGCTTTTTGCCCACCCGTACGATGTCACTATTATTCTGCCACAATAAAATGATTTGCTTTTTTTATACTAGCTGTACCTTACACTTTAATTTCATATACACTGTATTTCAGAAACATGGTTTAGGTGCTCTAATTTGAGCACAGAGCAATAACACTACTTTTATGCAAAGAAATGAGAGTCAGACTCAGAATTAGTGACAAATTCAGCAGCTATCTCTTCTGGATTTGGCTGTCAATTAAATATCTAAAGAGAATAAACAAGCACTACAGACTCCAGGAACACGAAGTGTTCTGCTACAAGAGCTCTATTTCTTAAAGTATCATCTTTAAAATGCAAGTGTAATTTGCATTTCAATCTAGAATACCTGTCTTATTTCTGTCTTTAAAGCTTAAAATCTCTATTCTTGTACACCATACACAAAAAAACAACTCAAGAAGGATTAAAGACTTAAATGTAAGACCTGAAACCATAAAAATCCTTGAAGAAAGCATGAGGGAAAGCTCCTTGACATGGTCTTGGTAATGATTTTGTAGATATGACAACAAAACCATAAGCAAATAAAGCAAAAATAAATGATTAGGACGTCAAACTGAAAAGTTTCAGCACGCTCAACAAAATGAAAAGATAACCTACAGAATGGGAAAAAACCTTTGCAAGTCATATATCCATCAAGAAAAGAAGCTAATATCCAAAATGCATAAGAAACTCATACAACTTAATAGCACAAACCCACAAATAGCCTAATTTTAAAATAGGCAAAGGACCTGAATATACATTTTTCCAAAGACATGCATTTTTCCAACATGCATATAAAAATGTACTCAACATCACAAATAATCAGGGAAATGCAAGTCAAAAGCTTGAGATGTCACGTCATACCTGTTAGGATGGCTATTATCAAAAAGTCAAATGGTAACAAATGTTGGTGAAAATGTGAAGAAAAGAAACCACTGCACACTGTTGCCGAGATTGTAAACTGATGGAGCCATTATGGAAAACAGTATGGAGGTCTCTTAAAAAAAAAAACTAAAAATAGAACTACCATATGATCCAGTAATTTCATTTCTGGGTATATATCCAAAGGAACTGAAATCATTACCTTAAAGAGGTATCTGAATGTTCACTGTAGCTTTTTTTTTTTTTTTTTGAGACAGAGTTTCACTCGTCCCCCAGGCTGGAGTGCAATGGCACGATCTCAGCTCACTGCAACCTCTGCCTCCCAGGTTCAAGAGATTCTCCTGCCTCAGCCTCCCTAGTAGCTGGAATTACAGGTGTCTGTCACCATGCCCAGCTAATTTTTTGTATTTTTAGTAGAGACGGGGTTTCACTATGTTGGTCAGGCTGGTCTCAAACTCCTGACCTCAGGTGATCCACCTGCCTCAGCCTCCCAAAGTGCTAGGATTACAGGCATGAGTCACCGAGCCCAGCCACTGTAGCATTATTCACAATAGGCAACATACAGAAACAACCCAAGTGTCTGTCAGTGGATAAATGGATAAAGAAAATGTGGGGGGGGGGGGTGTGTGTGTACATAATGAATTATTCAGCTTAAAAAAGGAAAGCCTGTCATTTGTGACAATATGGATGAACATGGAGGATATTATGTTAGTTGAAATAAGCCAGACACAGAGAGATAAACACCCATGATGTCATTTATACATGGAATCTAAAGAGACAGAACTCAAAAAACAGAGAGTAGAACAGTAGTCACCAGGAGCTGGGGTAAGGGGGAATGGGTGGATTTTGGTCAAAGGTTACAAACTTTCAGTTGTAAGATGAGTTAGTTCTGGAGATATATAGCATGGGACCTACAGTTAATAATTTGTACACATGGAATTGCTGAGAGTAAATCTTAAGTGTTCTCACCACACACACACAAGATTGTTATGTGAAGTGACGGTTATGTTAGTTTGACTGTGACAATCACTTCACAATGTATACATATATCAAAACATCATGTTGTATACCTTAAATATATACAATTTCCATTTGTCAATTACACCTTGATGAGGCTACTGAGAGGAATAAATTATCCTCACCAGGTGATGAAAGTTTTGCCCCTGTCATGATGCTAATACCCCAAGCCTGGGAATGAACTCTGGCTGGCTGCCTTTCATCTCCAGAAAAGCTGCTTCAGTGCCTTATCCATCTGAGATACTTTATCTCAGAGCATCCCCGAGTGTGGACCTCTGATTACATGTACATACTTCTTTAAAATAATCTGTAACTTACCTATAAGAAACTAATGCTCAATATTTTCTATAGTTAAAAAAATGCAGACCAATAATATGCCAAATGGCACCCCAGTCATTAATTCGTTTAGCAAGTATTAAGTTGTTACCAGTGTCTGGTCTTCTTCCAGGTAGATGACAGCAGTTGGAATGAGTTGAACCTAAGTTTTCTGGTTTTATTGTTTGTTTATTTCTGTTTTTTGCACTATTTGACTATTTGGTTAGTTCTGAAAGCATCATCACAATCAAGACAATACATTTATCTTAAACCACAATATTTCCTTTTATTCTCTGTATTTCCTTTCTCCTGCTCCTCTCTGTCATCCCCCTCCAGGAACAAATTGTCTGCTTTCTATTCCTTTTATTCTCTATATTTCCTTTCTCCTGCTCCTCTCTGTCATCCCCCTCCAGGAACAAACTGTCTGCTTTCTATTCCTACAGTTTATGTTAATTATCATTACGGATCTTTTCAAACATACGCAAAAGTAGAGAATTCATAAAGATCCCTCACTCATCTATCACCCAGCTTCAATAATCGCTCATGTGATTCTCCCACCGTAGCCTCCCAGGTAGCTGGCTCTACAGGTGTGCACCACCGCGCCTGGCTGTAACTACATTTTAATTGTTACAAGCAAAGCATGAATCTGAAAATTAGTAAGAATAAATACAAATTAATCATATGTTAAAGATATCTTCCAAATGTAATTTATTACCCATATGATGTAAGTTAAATCTTTTAGTGTTTCTGTTTGGTAGCGAACTTTTATTTTAAATATTTTATTTTACTTATACAGTCTAACCCATTTTTTAAGAAACAGATGTTATATGAGAATATTTACATTACCCACTGAATATTTTAAAATTCATAATGTTCTTTAAAATATATAATAAAACTTAGGCTCCAAACTCAGCAGAGAAAAATTAAATCTAACTGATATGCCAAATTTTTGGTTTTGAATTTCTGACTATTTCAAAAAAATATGTTAATGTAAACTCATTACATTTTTGCTTTTTATTTTGTGTTACAGTTAGAAATATGAAGTTAATAGTACATCGTACAGAAAAATAAAATTAAACATGATGTTATATCTTGGGAAATACTAAGAGGCCTTTTGAGAAAAAAAACACTTCATCAATTTGAAAAACAACCTATGGGAAAAAAATTGCAAATCACATATCTAATAAATGAAAAACTCTCAAAAATCAACAATAAGGAAAGAAACAATCCAATTTTTTAAATGCGTAAAATAGCTGAACAGACACATTATTCCTCTACCCCCCAATATACAAATAAGCACATGAAAAAATGTTCAACATGTTAGGTCCTTATAGTAAAACCACGAGATACTAGCACACACTTATTAGAATGACTAAAATGAAATATAGCAGTGCCAAGTGCTGTCAAGGACACAGATCAACCGGAAATCTCATAAGATACTGTGGAGATGTAAAATGGTATAGTTGCTTTGGAAAATGCTATGGTGATTTTTCACAACATTAAACATACAGGCATACCTTGGAGATATTGCAGGTTCAGTTCCAAACAACCATAATAAAGCTAACATCACAATAAAGCAAGTCACACAAATTTTTTTGTTTCTCAGTGCATGCAAAACATGTAAAAGTTATGTTTACATTATACTATAGCCTATTAAGTGTAAAATAGCATTACGTCCAAATAAAACAAACATACATATCACAATTTAAAAATACTTTATTGCACTGGGTGTGGTGGCTCATACCTGTAACCTCAGCACTTTGGAGGCTGAGGAGGGCAGATCACTTGAGGTCAGGAGTTCGAGATCAGCCTGGCCGACACGGTGAAACCCCATCTCTACTAAAAGTACGAAAATTAGCTGGGCATGGTGGCGGGCACCTGTAATCCCAGCTATGTGGGAGGCTGAGGCAGGAGAATCGCTTGAACCTGAGAGGTGGAGGCTACAGTAGCACTTTTAATTTCCTTTAAGAACTTTTTCCTTTGCACTCACAACTTGGCTTCCTGGCACAAGAGGCCTCGCTTTTCAGCCTCTCTTGGCTTTCAACATGTCTTCCTCACTAAGCTTAATCATTTCTAGCTTTTGACTTCAAGCGAGAGGTGTGTGAATCTTCCTTTCACTTGCACACTTAGAGGCCACTATAGGGTTAACTGGCTTAATTTCAATATTGTAGTATCTCTGGAAATGGGGTCACAGTAGAGGCAGAGAAATGAGGGAATAGCCAGTTGGTGGAGCAGCTGAAACACACACAACATTTATCCATTAAGTTCGCTGTCTTACATGGGCACAGTTTGTGGTGCCCCAAAACAATCACAATAGTAACATCAAAGATCACCCATCACAGATCACCACAACAGATAAAATAATACTGAAAAGGTTTGAAATATTGAAAGAATTATCAAAATGTGACACAGAGACAGAAAGTGAACGCATGCTGCTGGAAACATGGTGCTGATAAGACGCTCAACACAGGGTTGCCATAAACCTTCAATTAAAAAAAAAAAAAACTATAATTTGCAAACTGCAGTAAAGTGAAGTGCAATAAAATGAGGTATGCCTGTCCATTTATCATATGACCCAGCAATATCACTCCAAGGTATTTTCCCAGTGGAATACTACCCAGCAATGAAAAGCAATGAATTATTGGTGCATCAACACAGATGACTTTCAAATGCACTATACTAAGTGAAGTCAGATTCAAAAGGCTACATACCATATAATTCAATTTATATGATGTTCTGGAAGAGGCCAAACTACAGAGACAAAAATCTTACCAGTGTTTGTCACAGGATGTTGGTAGGAGAGGGGCTCACTTCAAAAAGTACAAGGGACTCCCGGGGAGTGACAGAACTAGTCTGTATCTTGATTGTGGTAGTAGTTATGAAACTGTCAACACTCACAAAACTATACACTAAAAATGGTAAAGCTTATTGTACGTAAATTGTATGTTAAAAGAAGTCTGAGATCAACAACACATATTTCCCTTCATGGAAAAGGAAGATTTAAACTACCTATGTATATCTAAACATATCTAAACAAAACACTGGAAAAAATCCTCAGCTTTTTTGCAAAATAAAATAAATTAACATTTGCCCATCTTTCTCTAAAAGATCAAAACTTCCTGATTTATTGATAAGCAGATGCACTAAAAACTTACTGAACTTCTCGTCTGATGACTTCAATTTGCTCAGTGATTGATACAGGGTTAGGGAAGTGTCGGAGGTTTATGGAAAGGAGAATGTATGAAACATCTGTTTAGGAGAAAGACAAGTTTTTAAAAGGGCCACACAGTAAATACTTTAGGCTTTCATGGGGCCATATGATCTCTGTCACAACTACTCAACTTTGCTGTGTAGCCACAGATAATACATTAAGGAACTGGTATGGCTCCATTCCAATAAAATTTGAATCACGACAATAGACAGGTGGAGCCGGCCCATTGTTTGAACTAAAGATCCAATCTGGATGAGCAGGAGAATGAAAGGACTAAGGAAATCATTTCCAGAAGTCATTATGGGTCCACTTAAAATCTAAAGTGACCCTAATTCACTGTGGCTTTCTGTTGGAGTAAAACAGTCAAGTGAATAAAAAGATCATTAAATTTACTTACGGCTGTAATTTAGCCAACTTAAGTACTACGTATGAGAGGGCAAGGGTATGAATGTAAGCAAGGGAGTGAATATGATAAATGATGACAATTTAAATTAAATAAGGAAAATGAAGATACAAGGAAAAAGAGGGATAGTGAAAAGGAGGTAGAATCACTGGACTGTGAGTCCTCCTGAAGACGAAGGATTGTTGAAACCTAAGCACTAAATGACATGAGGAGGAATGATAGGAGAGTGTGTCTGGGAAATAAGAAACTAAAGTCACAGGAAGACTAAAGCTTGGTGAGCAATGGTCTAAAGTATGACTATGACAGAGGAAGAATAAACGACAGCGTCACCAACAAAACAGAGATCTAAGAACTGAGAGGGTGGGGCATTCAAAATAACCTGACGGGGTTGACAAGCTATTTTTCTCTTTTTCTTTTTTAACACAAAGGGCCACACATTAAATAATATTAAGCTTTGTAGACCAAAAGATAAATATCAAGGATACTGTATACAAACTCATGTAATAAGAGAGAAAACAATTTCCACAACAATTTTATTAATGAAGTGCAAACTCTAATAACAATGCATAACTTTTCACCATACAGGTCTACTAATGAAAACACTGGAATTCTCTTTTATAGGGCTTCAAAATTAGCATTCCCTATCATTAAAGTCCATTGTAAATGTATGTTAATGCTGATCTGCAATGAGATTTTATGCATTTCATCTTTGAAACCATCTTGTCACAAAGACATACCGATAACAATCCATGAAAACGTTATTTTAGCAAGCATTATTTACCACTTAGAAGGCATTTACAAAAAATTTTATTAGATCCCTGATATTTGCCTTTTATCATGTATTACACTGGAGATTAATTACTCCCAATTAAAGAGTAGGTAGAGTTGCAGAATTAAGTGGATTCTGAAATATGAAAATTCTCTTTGCACTTGCATCAAGGTCCAAAATCTGATGAAATTGTAGTTTGAGCTTGGAAAATATATCCACTGCCTATTTGTGTGAGAATGGAGATTTTGCTTCTTGTTCTAACTTATATCACAGGAAGTACATAAAGCAGCATTTTGTGATTCAATATCAGGTGCTGTCAAGATAACTTTATCATGGGAGAAATTTTACATATAGACACTGGTTTCCCTTGTAATAACAGACTGAATTTATTAAGAAACATTTTCAAGTCTTCAGCAAAAGCTAATTTCCAAAGCTATTCTTCAGTGATTGAGACTGGTGCTATTAATTCAGAAAAAGTTTAATTTTGGCTTTACATTCAAAAGCTCCCAATAAGACTTTACCACTTCTAAGATATTAAACTGCTATACAGTAGAGTAAGTCAGAACATTCAGCTTCCATAGCTGACAGAAATTCACAGAACATTGATAACAGTTAAGTCCACCAGAGCAAATGAAGTTCACTATTCACACTATTGGTTCAATGACACATAATGTATTCAAATGTTTCTCACAAAGTACTGGTCACAAATACTACCATGAAAGGCCATAAACTTTAAATGCTTTGTATTATTTCTCAAGCTTCGTAAACTAGTCCAACTAAACTATTCTGTTCCACATGTATTTTTTTTCCCCATCATTCGCTGTAACACAACTTAGCAGATCCACTTCAGTTTATATTAATGTTTTGTCAAGTTCTTTAAAATATTCATTTTTTTGAAAACACCTTGACATTTAAGTTGCATACCATTCCATTTATCCATTTAAAGTGTATAATTCCATTTTGAAACTATTCTTGCCTATGGTTCTTGCACAGAGACGAATTCTTCAGTCACTTCAAACCTTGTATTGACTTCTTGAATAAATAACAGTGTAATATTGTAGTATAAGAAGAAATATATATTTAGGCTGGGCACGGTGGCTCTGCCTGTAATCCCAGGACTTTGGGAGGCCAACGCGGGTGGGTCACCTGAGGTGAGGAGTTCAAGACCAGCCTGGCCAACATGGCGGAACCCTGTCTCTACTACAAATACAAAAATTAGTCAGGCGTGGTAGCATGCACCTGTAATCCCAGCTACTCAGGAGGCTGGGGCAGGAGAATCACATGAACCTGGGAGGCTGAGGTTGCAGTGAGTCGAGATTGTGCCACTGCACTCCAGCCTGGGAAATAAGAGAAAGACTCCGTCTCAAAAAAAGAAAAAGAAATATACATTCAATTTTTGTCCCCAGGTCCAGACAAAGAGCTCCTAAAACTCTAGTAATTTCCTGAATGATTGGGGTGATAAAAGCATCTTTTGTTCTAGTATTTGGTCTTTGTCCCTGATTCCTGACAGAGCTCCTAAAATCCTTTCAATTTCCTGAGTGATAGGAGCGTCTTTTGTTCCTGACACAGAACTCCTAAAACCCTAGGAATTTCCTGGGTGATAGGAGCCTCTTTTATTCTAATGAGGAGACTCTTTCTGGGACCCTAGATAGCTTCAGGATAGGGACTGGTCACCAGAAAGACAAGGCCTTGAGTAGAAGCCTAGAAATTTCAGCCCCATTCTCCTCAACCTCCAGGAACGGAAAAAGGGCTAGAAACTGAGTTAATGATCAATCCATCATGCCTACATTACTAACCTCCATAAAAGTCCCTAAGTAATGAGGTATTGAGAGCTTCTGGGTTGGTGAACACATTCAAGTGCCAGGATGGTGGCACACCCTAAATCCACAAGACAGAAGCTCCGGTACCTGGGACCCTTCCAGACCTTGTCCTGTGGACCCTCTTCATCTGGCTGTTCATCTGTATCCTTTATAATAAAATGGTAAATGTAAGTAAAGTGCTTTCCTGGGTTCTGTAAACTGTTATAGCAAATTATTCAAACTCCCTCCCCCTGTGATTTATAGCCAGTTGGTCAGAAGTACAAGAGGCCTAAACTTGTGATTGGCATCTGAACAGGGGGCAGCCTTGTGGGACTGAGCCCTTAACTTGTAGGATCTGATGCTAACTCCAAGTAGTTAGTGTCAGCATTTAATTAAACTGTATAATAGGACACCGGCTGGTGTCCAGAGTTGGAGAAGTGTTTGTTGGTATGAGGAAAAACCCACACATTTGGTGTCAGAAGTGGGTAGAAACAGATCATAGTAATTGGTACCATCTGTCAACTCATCAATAGCCAAGGAAAGCCACTTGAAATCATCTGCTTTGTTTTTTAATTGACTATTGATGTTGATACCATGTAAGATTTCATTTGAGAATCAGAGTTCCATCAAAAAAAGTTTAAAAGCCATTCTCCTATATTAGTTTCACTCCAATTTCTTCTGTTTATACTACTATTAAATTTCACCTGTAATTATTCTTCCTCTGAAATGTCTTTCATGTCCATTTCATTCCATTTTCAGTCTTAAGGTCTTTTTCAGACCCTTATCACTTAATAAAGTATACTTTGCTAGAGTATGATAGTAGTATTCCTAAGAAATCTCATTATAAAACAATCATTTCAATGAGGCAGGGGAAAGAGAGACTGAGATTAGTTTCAGAAGTTAGTTTCCTTCAGGGGAAAAAAATTTAATAGCTAATTAATTAGATCTACAATGCAAACACTGATGAGCAAATATATCCAGACTGTTATAGAGTAAGTAGCTTTAACTCTCAGTTCAAAAGAGTAATGATTTCATGTAAACTTCAAGTTTACACACAATATTCCAAGAACAGCTTTCAAATATAAAATATCACGTAAAATACAAGGGGGGAAATGAACAAAAATACTTCTATTCTGCTAAGACAGTCTGTTACTACTACTTATTTTTTTGCTGCAATATTTTACTTTTTAATGTCAGAAAAGGCCTAGATAATGTTAGACATTGAGCAAATTCTCCTATTAAATAATCTAGCAGAAGTCTGGATGATTAAAGCATAGCATCAAGTATTGCTTTTAGTAGCCAGCTTCCACCCATCCTGTAACAATCAAGAGCTTCTTCAGCCTTGCCTGGTATCTCATCTTCTTAACAACAGCACTTCAAAAGTTTCCCAGCCTGTCTCTAGTATTTCTGTTGAAGGTTTCTGCATAAGCCAAACCCCTTTGGATCTGTCACAGAATTCTAACATTTTAAAATAATACCTTTCAGGTTCCTATAGGTCCACTGTCTATTTCTCCTAAACATCATTTAAGAAAACAAAATGTCTGAAGAACAGGTAGAGCACAAGATTTTTCTATTGGGATAAAGTTGGACTTTCTCAGGACTCTAGAGTCACAGTGGATCAAACTCCATGTCCTCCCCCTCTATTCATTGATAAAGAACTCAAAGGTTGGTGAAGTGGGCAAGACCATATATGACTGATTTTTAAGGTGAAGAGAGATGAAGTGGGAAAGAATATATATGATTTTTAAGGTAGAGTTCCTCCATTATATAAGTACAATAGGCCCATATAGAATACTGTGGGTCTTCAAACAGCAACAAATAGGTTGTTCTTTTTGTGTTTGCAGTCATTTTGTTTTTTTCATGAATGCATTTGTCTCTTTAATTTTAACTAATCACACAAATGTAAAACAAGAAAGAGTAGGGGTCATTATTCTTGTATCAGATAAAACAGACTTTAAACCAACAGTAAAAAAAGACAAAGAAGGTCATTTTATAATGACAAAGGATTCAATTCAATAAAAAGACTTAGCTATCCTAAATATATACGCACCCAAAACTGGAGCACCTAGATTCATAAAGCAAATATGTCTAAACCTAGGAAAAGATGTATACAGCCATACAATAGTGGGAGACTTCAACATCCCACTGACAGCATTAAATGAGGCAGAAAACTAACACAGAAATTCTGGACAAGTGTCTAATTTCTCACTTGACCAACTGGACCTAATAGACCTCTACAGAATACTCTACCCAACAACCACAGAAAATACATTTTTCTCATTTGCACACAGAACATACTCTAAGATCAACCTCATGCTGGGCCATAAATCAAGTCTCAATAAATTCAAAAAAATGGAAGTCCTACCAAGCACATTCTCAGACCACAGTGGAATAAAAATAGGTATCAATACCAAGAAGAACCCTCAAAACCACATAATTACTAGAAACTAAACAACTTGCTCCTGAATGACTTTTGGATAAACAATCAAATTAAGGCAGAAATCAAAATATTCTTTGAAACAAATGAAAACAAGAGACACAACCTACCAAAATCTATAGAATGCAGCAAAAGCAGTACTAAGAGGAAAGTTTATAGCATTAAACTCCCATATCAAGAGGACAGAAAGATTTCAAATTAACAATGTAACATCACACCTAAAGGAATTAGAAAAACAAGAACAAACTAATCCCAAGGCTAAAGGAATAAAACAGAGTAGAACTAAATGAAACTGAGACCCCAAAACCATACAAAGAATCAACAAAACAAAAAGTTGGTTTTTTGAAAGGATAAACAAGACTAACAGACCACTAGCTAGATTAACAAAGGAAAAAATTCAAGTAAGCACAATCAGAAACAACAAAAGTGACATTACAACTAATCCCACAGAAATACAAAAGCTCCAAGGAGATTATTACGAACACCCCTATACACAAAAACTAGAAAATCTAGAGAATACAGTTAAATTCTTATAAACACACAACCTCCCAAGATTGAATCAGGAAAAAATTCAAATCTTGAATAGATCAATAAGGAGTTTCAAAATTAAATCACTAATAAAAAACACACCAACCAGGGGGCGGGGGGAAAGCCCTGGACCAGATGGATTCACAGCTGAATTCTACCAAATGTACAAAAGACAGCTGGTACCAGTCCTACTGAAACTATTCCAAAAAATCAAGGAGAAGGGATTCCTCCCTAACTCATTCTACGAAACCAGTATCATCCTGATACCAAAATCTGGCAAAGACACAATGAGAAAAAAAAAAACACTAAAGGCCAGCATCCCTGATGGAAATAGATGCAAAAATCCAGAACAAAATACTAGTAAACTGAATCTAGGAGTACAACAAAAAGTTAATTCAGTTTGATCAAGTACGCTTTATTCCCGGGATGCAAAGCTGGCTCACCATATGCAAATCAATGAATGTGATTCCCCAAATAAACAGAATTAAAAACAAAAATCACATAATCATATGATCAGCTCAATAGACACAGAAACAGCTTTTGATAAAATCCAACATCCCTTCATTATAAAAATCCTTAAAAAACTAAGCATCAAAGGAACATACCTCACAATAATAACAGGTATCTATGACAAACCACAATCAACATTATGCTGAACAAGCAAAAGCTGGACACATTCCCCCTAAGAACTGGAACAAGACAAGGACGCCCATTCTCATCACTCCTCTTCAACACAGTACTGGAAGTCCTAGCCAGAGCAATCAGGCAAGAGAAAGAAATAAAAGGCATCCAAACAGGAAGAGAAAGTCAAATCGTCTCTCTTTGCTGACCATATGATTCAGTATCTAGAAAACCCTAAAGACTCTGCCAAAAGGCTCCTAGACGTGATAAACAATTTCAATAAAGTTTCAGAATACAAAATCAACAGCATTTCTATACACCAACAACATTCAGCTGAGACAAATCATGAACATAATCCCATTTACACTAGACGCACACAAACACATACACACACACACACCCCCATACCCTAGAAATACATCTAACCAAGGTGAAAGATCTCTATAAGAAGAACTACAAAACACTGCTGAAGGAAATCATAGATGACATAAACAAATGAAAACAATGTTCCATGTTAATGAACTAGAAGGAATCAATGCCATTAGAATGTCCATACTTCCCAAAGCAATCTACAGATTCACCACCATCCCTATCAAACTACCAATGTCATTTTTCACAGAAATAGAAAAAAACTATTCTAAAATTTATATAGAATCAAAAAACAAAAAACAAACAAACAAAACGACAGCCCCAACAGCCAAAGCAATCCTAACCAAAAAGAATAAAACCAGGACTTCAAACTATACTACAGGCTACAGTAACCAAAACAGCATGGTACTGGTACAAAATTAGATACACAAACCAATGGAACAGAACAGAGAATCCAGAAAACAAAGCTGCACCTACAACCAATTGATATTCAAGAAAGTTGGCAAAAAATAATCAGTGGGGAAAAGACTCCTAATAAATGGAGCAGCGGAAACTAGCTAACCATATCGGGAAGAATGAAACTGGACTCCTACCTATCACCATATGCAAAAATTAATGTAAGACAAATTAAAGACTTAAATGTAAGACATAAAACGATAAAAATCCTGGAAGAAAACCTAGGAAATACCCTTCCAGACATAAGCCTTGGCAAAGAATTTATGACTAAGTCCAGCAATTGCAAAAACAATGAAAACAGGCAGGGCACAGTGGCTCACACCTGCAATCCTAGCACTTTGGGAGGCCAAAGTAAGAGGACTGCTTGAGGCCAGGAGTTCAAGACCAGCCTAGGCAACATGGCAAGACCTGGTATCTACAAAAAAGCTGCAACAAAAACAAAAACTGACAAGTGACACCTAAAGAAACTAGCATTTCTGCATAGCAAAAGAATCAGCAGAGTAAACAGACAACCTACAGAATGGGAGAAAACATTCTCAAACTACGCATTCAACAAGAAACTAATATCTAGAACCTGTAAGGCAGTTAAATCAACAAGCAAAAAACAATTAACCCCATTAAAAACTGGTCAAAGGACATGAGAACAGACACTTCTCAAAATAAGACATACAAGCAGTCAATATATGAAAAAGGCCAGGCACAGTGGCTCATTCCTGTAATCTCAGTACTTTGGGAGGCTAAGGTAGGTGGATCACTTGAGCCCAGCAATTTGAGACCAGCCTGGGCAACATGTTGAAGCCTGGTCTCTACAAAAAGCAAAAATTAGCTGGGAGTGGTGGTGTGCACCTGCAGTCCCAGCTACTCGGAAGCCTGAGGTGGGAGGATCACTTGAGCCTAGGAGGTCAAGGCCGCAGTGAGCCCAGATCATGCCATTGCACACCAGCCTAAGTGACACAGCAACACCATCTTAAACAAACAAACAAAAAAAGAACACCATAATGACATACTATCTCACACCCCTAAGAAGGGCTATTACTAAAATGTCAAAAAATAACATATGTTGGTGAAGCTACACAGAAAAGGGAACATTTATACACTATTGGTAGAAATGTGAATTATTTCAGCCACTATGAAAAGCAGTCTAGAGATTTCTCAAGGAAGTAAAAATAGAACTACCATTTGACCCAGCAATCCCATTACTGGGTACATACCCAAAAGAAAAAAAAAAAAATTCTACCGAATGACACATGCACTCATAGGTTTATGGCAGTACCATTCACAACAGCAAAGACACACAATCAACATAGGTATCCATCAGCAGTGGACTGGATAAAGAAAATGGGGTACATATACACCATGGAATACTACACAGCTATAAAAAGAGCAAAATCATGTCTTTTGCAGCAACATGGATGCAGCTAGAGTCCATCACCCTAAGTGAGTTAACGTAAAAAATAGAAAACCAAGTAACACATATTCCTACTTACAAGTGGTAGCTAAATCTTGGGTACATACAGACATAAAAATGGGAACAACAGACACTAGGGACTCCAAAAGGAAGAGGAGGAGGAGTGGGGGAAAGGCCTGAAAAACTTCCTATTGGGTACTAGGTTCACTGATTGGGTGACAGGATCAATAGAAGCCCAAATCTCAGAATCGTGCAATATCCCCTTGTAAGAAACTTGTATATGTACCCCCTGAATCTAAAGTAAAAATTTTAACTAAAAAAAATTGTAATAATCAACCTACAACCTTGTCAATTCACTCCTAGGTAATTAAGAGTAAACTTAATTACCTAGTATATTTGCCAGAGTATACTTTCTGGAATAGTATAATTGCAAATAGTATAATTACCGGAGTATATTTTCTGGAATAATTAAAAATGTACACTGACGCTAGGCACAGTGGCTCACGCCTATAATCCCAGCACTCTGGGAGGCCAAAATGGGAGGATCGCTTGAGCCCAGGAGTTCCAGACCAGCCTGGGATAGATAGGGAGATCCCATCTCTAAAAAAAAAATACAAAAAATTAAAAAAGATTACCCAGGCATGGTGGTATGCTTCCAATATTCAAAAATCCTGAGGTCTTCGGGAGTTTGAGTTTAAAGAAGTAATTATTTTTCCAAAAGAATATGGTGTGAAATGATTTGTCAAACAAAGCATTATATCGAGACCCAACTGAACGAATGTTTCATCTTCTGTAGAATGTAAAATAATTTTTCAAGGGGCCCTACATTAAAGGAAGGCAGGTTAACAAGTCAAAGAGTAGAGAAACTTATCTTGTTTTAGAGTACACTTTCTACAGTTTTTGAAAATATTTTAAAAGGGGAAATCAAACCATACTGTGGTCAAATAAGAAAAATAAGAAACTACTGTCAAAAGTAACTTCAGTCAGGCATGCTGGTGCACCCCTGTAGTCCCAGAAACTCAAGGAAGCTAAGGCGGGAGGATTGTTTAAGCCCAGGAGGTAGAGGCTGCAGTGAGCTATGATCACGCCACTTCACTCCAGCCTAGGCAACAGAGGGAGACTTCACCTCTGAAAACAAAAAGAGTATTTAAGTTTTGCCTACTTCCTCAAAATGACCAAAACTAAAGTAATATTACATTCCTTAAAGCTTAACTATGTTGTTCCATTTGTTTTAGAAAAATTTAAATACCTAAATTTGATTAATACATTTGTAATTATGATTAAATATTTTTGCATAAAAATATTAATTATACAATTTTTTTCATATTATGATTAACAAAACAGTAACATATTTTCCAAATTTCCATCTTTCCTCACAAAACAGTATTTTTTTTTAACATGGCAGTTAAATGCCTTGGTATCTTATAATGCTTTACAAGATAAATCTGACACTCCTTAGCTTAGCATCAAGGCTAGACAATGCAATTCCAAAATCAAGCTTTCTAGACTTATCTCCTCACCCCCACTCTCCCCGTCCTTCCTGCTCTCCTCAGAACGGCTATTTACATGCACATCTTGTCTCTGCCCACTCCATTGTGAAATCCGGTCTTACCCCTCCACCCACAGACTTCCTTTCAGTGAAGCATAGAAGGCTACATACATACAGGTTACAGGCCAGGTCCAGGACTGGCTTTGCCCTTACCTGAACAAAATAAAAATCTCCCTGGTTAAAACCAAAAGTTGATGTCACTTCGAAATTTCCTTGGTGTTTGATCTACCCTTTCAATAGCATATTGGTTAAGGGCACAAACTTTGAAGGGCTAGATTGTTATTTACCAGTTATACACACTGAGGGAGGTGACTTAATCATTTTGAACCTCATCTGTAAAACAGGAATACCAGTACCCTCCTCACAGGACTGTTGTGTGGATAAAGTGAGACAATTTATGTATTGGGTTACCAGTGCTTGGTGGAGAACAGGTACTCAATAAATTTACTTGAGTATCACTAGGCTTATGATAATGATGAATTCTTAGTAATTGCTAGTTTTTTTTTAAACTACAATGAAGTACCTGCCTCCTTCTGGTTCTTCTAAGCCAGCATATATGACACACTGCTTGGCCTCTTGTCCAGCATCTTCAAGTGTCTGGGTGTTTGCCTTGTCTGCCTCAGTTTTAACTTTAACTGTGTGTGTTTCTGAATCTATTATCTGAGTATCTGTTTACCTATTCTTGCTCAACGATTCCCAACTTCCCTCAGTACACTGTAGATTTTCCTTCTGGTCCTGGCTTCCATCATGCCTTTGCTTTACTACCTATGGTTGCTGTGATGACACTTGACTCCCATGCAACACATGGATTACAAAGCCTAAATCAAATTCACTCTTAGGGTCACTTAAATTCTATCTCTTCCATGAAGCCACCAATCTGAATCCTGTCTGGTCTATTTCAATGAAATTCTAAAGCTCAGGTTGTCTGCACCACTGTGTTGGAAATTTGACATATGCTTCATCAAACTGTGAGTCGCAGGATTCACATGTTCATTCACTCAATGACTATATAGAAGAATGAGACCACTTCAACCAAGTCTCAATTTGTTAAAGACTTGTTAAAACAAATGCTAAACATCTTTTTTAAATATAGCTGCTATGAACTAACAAAGAACATTCTATATAGATTTGAGGGGTAGGGATACTCATCCATAAAATATACACACTTAATTGAAAACTGGGCAACTTTCATTATAAAGCCTCTGATTTGCCATATTTCTGTTGTAAGACATAATAATAAAATGGAATCAATCTTCTGGATGACTTCTCCTATCCTCCTAAACAAAAAAAAATTTAAGTATGGTTTAATATTTTTATACATATATCAGGTTTTTATCAATTTATATATATAATTACACCATACTTTAATTATATACATATATACACACACATATACATGATTTCTTTTATTGTCTTTACTGAGATATTTTGATATATAGTGTTAAGCTTTTGTATGTTTTATGTATAACCAATCTTTTAGTAGGAATTATTAACAGCTTTGCAGATTTAAAAAAAATGGTTTCTGAAAGCTTTGTTAAAGCAGAAAATGTCAGTCCCAGCAATCCATACTTCTCTGCTTAATACTTCCTTGGCAAGATCTGTCCATGCCAGTGCAGTCTGGGCTTCAGCAATCACAATGCCAGGAGCTTGTAGTGCACACAACATTCTCAGTTATACAAACAGTATTCATTTCCTTCATCCTCACAAATTAAGAGTTAAACTCTAAGTAGGTCTTTAACATTTTCTTTCTTAAGACTTCTCTGTTAAAGCTAATTAACTATAAATTAGGGCTTGAAAAACGTGAGCAGAAAACTAATTTTTATCAATAACTGAACCATACTAAGGGAAATAAAAAGGGTTAAGCTACGTTAGTCAAGGGTAAATCAACATTCTCTCTAACCCCATCCCATTAACCCAACTGGTTTACAAAAATAAAAGTGCGTTATTATTCAGCTATTTAATACAGCTATTTAGTACAGTTGTGAATAAAAGTCATAGTAAAGAGGAAAAGAGGACTGCTGTATTTTTAGGCATGAAGAACACCAACTTAGATGACAGGTTTTCCAGTATTTTTGTATTTTTAAAGACAGAACTGTATACATCTAAGAACTAAAGGCTTAAAAAAGAACCTTATGGAAAAAGAAACCTAGTGAACATATATAATTCTGAGTGATTTCGTTTTTTCAAAAATTTCTTTTGTTTTTGGGAGGAGAATCTCTTTTTTTTTTTGAGATGAAGTCTGGCTCTGTTGCCCAGGCTGGAGTGCAATGGCATAATCTCAGCTCACCACAACCTCTGCCTCCCAGGTTCAAATGATTCTCCTGCTTCAGCCTCCCGAGTAACTGGGACTAAAGGCTTGTGCCACCACACCTGGCTAATTTTTGAATTTTTAGCAGAGATCGGGTTTCACTATGTTGGCCAGGCTGTTCTCAAACTCCTGATCTCGTGATCTGCCTGCCTCAGCCTCCCTAAGTGCTGGGATTACGGTGTGAGCCACCGCACTCCGCCAGGAGGAGAATCATTTATAAAAACTTCCCTATAGAAATAGCTTCGTAACATTTTTACTAATTAAAATAAAAAATAAATTATGAAACCTGGCATAACTAAAAAGCAACCATAATTTGTATAACAGAACATCAGGGTAGGTATTCTGTGGCTTACTATTTAGAGGAATTTACAAAACTAAAATTAAAAATGGTACGTAGGTTTTTTACTCTTCAATCCCTCTTGGTGATAAGACTGGAAGTTTCTTAGAGTAAAATGCTCATTGGGTGAGAAGAAAATAACACAACTACGGATATATGCCATTCTAACATTTATTCTATATATGCATTTTTAAAATAGGCACCTTAGACAAGGAAAGGGCACGTCAGACAAAAGTACTTGATCCACAAGGAAATCTGCCAGCGATGATAAATATTTAACCTTGATATGCACTTGATCAGTAATTCTGGCCCTAAACAAAATGAACAATTAGAATTATCTTCAACCTTAGCCTCAAGTCCTCATCTTCCCTCGCACACCCAAAACATCACCTAAATAAAGGATCTGTAATATTTACAAAAAAGATAATATTCACAAAAAAGGTAAAGCTCCCATAATTGCCAAAAATAGCAGCCCTGAGGGTATTTAAAATGTGAGTTTTCAGTGCCTTAATCTAAAGGAATAAAGCTTAAACCAGAATTTCAGGGATCAGCCTTTGGATGAAAAAGTACACTCCCCTAAAATGGTATTTCATAGCCAAGCCAAATTTAGGAAATGGAATTAAATAATAGCCTGTCTAGGGCACGTTAAACATTTTACCTTTTGAAACCAAATCAACTATGTTCTTAGTTTTAGTAAGACACAGGTTTCTTTATGGTTGGCCATAGCTACCAAGCGAGTAATGATTTTTAACCATGTTGCAAAGGGGCAGAGAACGGGCTTGGAGGCTTGAGGGACCAGGAGGAGACAGTATAATGAGACCTAAAGGGAGAAGGAAGGATGTATGGAAAATGGAGCCTTTAAGGGCTGATGGTTTTCACCAACCTTTGAGGGTCAGTTAGGTGACTCATTACTCACTTGACAATTAGAAAATGGATAGAAATATGGAAAATCTTTTTTAATGCTGTAACTATTTAAATGTATTCTTCTAAACTAAGGGCCTACAGAGAAAGAAAGCCTTCACGTGGGCAAACTTTAGGGCACTACCCTCCTCCAAAAATAAAAGCCATTTAGAAAATGAAAGAACAGTAAGAACATAATAATAAATGATGGAGACCTATTTGTGGTTCTAGATATATATTCCCAAATAGGTTTAACAAAAAACATTTTACTGCCTTTAAAAAGAATCTACAAAAAGAATCAAGAATATGAAGTAAAGAAGAGAAAACTATCCCCTTATATCAGTTCCACCTAGTGGGGAGGGAACAATAGGGCAGAATTGATTCTTTCTTCAAAAGAACTTTGCTTTGTTAAGGAACCCTAGTGATTGCTTTGCCCTGGTTCCTCTCAACTCCTTATCTTCTTCTACATTGTTCTCTATAATATAAGAACTCCAGCCTTTGCTTCTACCGCTCTTAGATGCTACTATACCTATAGGAAAGCTAAGCCATAATTGGCTTAGTAGCAGAGCAAGAAAAACTCAAAAAGGCCCAAATATAACTTTCTGCTTCTAGTCCCATTCTGCATAGCCAGTGATTTCACATGTGTACTCTGGAATCACAGAGGCTTGAGCTGAAATCTTGGTTCCATCATTTATTAGATATACACATTTGGGAAAGTTCCTTAACTTCTGTGCACTTCTTACTACCTCCTCATCTATAAAATGGGGATAGTAATAACTCCTGCCTTTCACAATTAATGTGAGGATGAAATGAGATATTTAACACAGTTTTCTGGTACTTAGTAAATTCTAAATAAACATTAACAACCCATTATACTCTGCTTAAATCCAAGATTCCCCATGGTCTAGTGCGGTTGATTACAGAATTGTGACCAGCACTTTAAAAAAAAAAATTCATACACACACACACAAAATATCGTAGTGCAATAAAGGTAAGTACTGTTTCAAAAATATTTTTTTCAGATACACACCCACCCACACACATATATTCTTAACTTAGCCTCATTTAGCTTTTCTGTGACACCTTCCCTAAGTAACTTTCACAGACAGCACATGTGTCTCTTCCTCAGGGCACAATAGTATCTTCAGAATTTTGTATAAAATTCTAGAACACTTAACTGCACTGTGCTTGCTTATATGTGTGTTTTTCCACATCTATTTTCCCACAAGAATGTAAACTGCAAAGAAAAAAACTGCCTTATGTTATTTATTTCTGGCGCCTGGAAAACACTGGATGCTCAATAAATTTTTGTTGAATGAATGAGTAAAATATCAAACCCTAACAGGTATTAAGAACACACAAAAATAATCACTTTCATTTTTATCTGATCAGGTTTTATTGTTATATAGGAATTTAAATTTAGCTATAAGTCACACAAAATCTAATATAAATTTTTTCTCCCATAGTGCATCGTATAGCCCCTTCTAACAGAGATGAATACATTTACTTAAAAAACTGAAATGAGTAATGTGCAAAATGATTGTTAAAAAGTAGTACATCCAAGCATACAGACGTGTTGCCCAGTTAAAGTTTTATTGTTTTATTTATTTATTTTTTTTTGAGACAGAGTTTTGCTTTTATTGCCCAGGCTGGAGTGCAATGGCGCGATCTCGGCTCACCGCAATCTCTGCCTCCCAGGTTCAAGGGATTCTCCTGCCTCAGCCCCCCAAATAGCTGGGATTACAGGCACGTGCCACCACGCCTGGCTAATTTTGTATTTTTAGTAGAGATGGGGTTTCTTCCATGTTGGTCAGGCTGGTATCGAACTCCTGACCTCAGGTGATCCACCCGCCTCTGCCTCCCAAAGTGCTGAGATTACAGGCGTGAGCCACCGCGCCCGGCCCGGCTGAAGTTTTATTTAAGCAGATCAGACACATTCATGCTTCTTTTTAGGAGCAAAGAAAATTGAAAAAAAAAGTTATCGGACAGAAAAGGTTGCTTCTATATGACAAACTGTCCTTTCATAAATACTGCAGGTTCCATGAGAACACATCTAAATAACAACACTGGGCAGGTACTTGCTTGAGTACTTTTAAAACAGAAAAATATGAAGAACTTTAATATTTCCAATATTCTCATATTATCACAATTCTCAATTCTATTCAAATGCAAAATTCAAAGTTATACAAATTTACCAACTCTGCTTTTATTCCATCACAAAAAGCAAAACACTGGAAATCAATTCTAAAGAAACACTTTTCAACATGCTTAGAGGCAACAAAGGTTAAGTCAACAGACTATTAAATCAAAGTTACTTATAAAAGTTGGTTTTACCACTGGCAAAAATAGATGCAAATAAATATTTGCTCTAAAATGAGACTTAGGTTTTTAAGGTATGTGTTCCTTTATAATGATCCTCTAGAATATTTAATTTCTAAATCATTAATAACTTGACTGAGAAATCGGTAATTCTCAACTTTTTAAGATTACATGTTTACTGATAGGGTAAGGTATATACACGAAATGCAAAGAAAGAGAATGAATTGTACTGCTGCTTCAGTAGTCAGGAATTCGCTTCCTACCTCAGACTAATGAATGATAACTTAAAGCTTAGTAAACACCTAAGGAAATAGCAATTTCAGAAAATCTTCCTTCCTTTTGTGACTTTAAACATATATTTTAGGTTATTATGCAACTCTATTTCAAAGTAATTTCTTGGGCTTGGACATTAAAGTTAAGTCTTAACAGTTAACATTGATTTATTGAAGGGATAAAAAAGATAACCTGTGATTTAGAGTCTAAACCAATGGAAATGGCAGCAAGTCACTGCCACTTATTAAAAATTCTTCCCTCCATCTGAAATAATCATTTTAATGAACCTAGTAAGGGTGGTTAACACTCACCAGTATGAATCTTCTCATGTCTCTGTAGCAGGTACTTCTGTATGAAACGCATGTCACATTGACTACATTGAAATGGTTTTTCGCCTTAAAATAATTTCACATCCACAAATTAGTTACTGAATAAAACAACAGTTTTTAGTTACTGTTTCTGAGGAAAGAAAAATCTTAGATGCCCAAATTTTGGAAAATTACAAAATAGCCATACAAATTTTTGATGTTATTAACAGAATTTTATTTCCTCTCCATTTTTTTTCCCAGGATTTAAAAATTCATATTCTCACAATCACATAAAAATGAGATTAAATTTGATCTATATATTCAAGGGGGGAAAAGGAAATAAATAAAACAATTTAAAATTAAATTTTAAAATCATGGGGTAAGAAAGAACTCTACAGGTTCTCACGTGTCTTAAACATATTATCTTTCTTTTTATTTGGAAGAAGGTGTGCCCATCCTGTTTTCTCCCTAGTTAACCATCCATTTATGCCCTTTTACAGATTGTCTTCAGAACCTTCAGAACTTTCTAAACATCCCTTTTTAAAAAGATCTTGTCTCTTCAAACCTTCTCTCTCTGCTGGGGCTTTTCCTTTTAAGGAAAGTATTCTCTGGACTGTTCTATGCTGAGAAACCTTGTTTCAGTCCTGAAACACTTCTACCTTAGTACTTTCTCTCCTTCCCTTTCACTACACCTCCTTAAAAGAATAGTCCACTCTAAGTCTCAGATTCTTCACTGCCCACTTGTGGTTTAACCCTTATACTCCGTTTTCTGAAAAGCTACTTGTGATCTCCTTGCTATTTATTCCAAAGATTTTTTTCTCGGTTCTCTAACCTCTATCCTCCCTAGGGCACTGGCACTGTTGGTCACACCCTGCTTGGAATTCTAGCTTCTTCCAGCTTCTGGGACACTATTTTCCTAATTCACCAAATCTCCCTTATAACTGTTTTTATTCCTCATTTCATCTTACATGTCTAGTTTGTTTACCCAAAGGTCTGCCATCTTTAATACTGTTCTCTACAACTTCATTATCTTAGCTATCATTTATTTACATTTGATTTCCAAATCCATGTTTTAAACTCTGCCTGGATATTTTGCATACACAAAAAATGAACACTGACAAACAGGCTTTTAATAATACATTCTCTAATCATTTCTCTAGCTAAATGGAGCACATTAAGCCAAACAGGTGTCCAATTAAGACTATTTAATTAATTTTACACATCCATGCTAATTGTTTTCTCACTCAACATTTTTTCCTGGTTTCCTTCTGACATTCTGGCCTACAAAATCTCTGATTTGGAATGCCAGATTAGCTGTGGTCTTAGGAATGAATGACGTTTACACGAAGATGAAAATAACAAAGATAATAACTTTAATGGCCACAAGCCCATTTCAATTCAAGAAATACCTGTATGAATGAAGACATGTCTCTGTAAGTGATAGTTCGTTCTAAAGGCAGCATTGCAGTGCTCACAAACGTGAGATTTAGGGGTTTTCAAACCAAGTGATCCATCCTCATTTATTGTAAGGATCTAGTTCAAAAAAAAAGGCAAAAACAAAAGAAATAAGTTTTAAAAACATAATTAAATAGTAATTTTTAAAAAAGATAATGCAAACAATGGTCACCAGAGATTATGAAATATTTTGTTTTTAAATAATCTTGAAAAGACTATTAGAATAATGTTATCATTAACTGTAAGAAAGTACAACGTGACTCAGAATGAGCAAAAATCACTAATAAAACCTTGGAAGCTGGTTAAGTAAGATCTCATCACAGCCTTCTCCTCTGTAATGCTGATGCGTGATGGGTCCTAAGTGTTCAGTTAGGGTGAGCACAGGTATATTTTCAATTTCAAATTCTCATATATGCAGGAAAAAAAGCCTTTAGACATGATCTAAACATCAATCAGTATGGGACTAATTAAATAAATCATGGAAAATGAATACAATTTAGTATTATGTGGTCGTAAAATAAAATGACAAAGCTTTCTAATACTTATATGATTTGTTAGGTTAAAAAAAGGCAAAGTTTAGAAGTGTTTTGCTAGTTTTGCAAAGTTTAGTGTATAGTTTTGCTAACTTTTGTATATAAAAGGTACATACAGGAATATATATTTGTATAGGCATAAAAACTACTTGAGAAGGATATATGTATATAGAAGTATATATCCTTGATTATGATGGCTGGGGAACTGTGCAGACAAGAGATAAAATGGGAGGGAGGTTTTACACTGTATACTTAACACATTTTTTTGAACCATGTAAGTGGTTACCTATCACTTAAAAAAAGAGAACACTTAAGTTTTCAAGTTATAATATGTAGAATTTAGGGTCTGTTTCCAGACCCTAAAGGTTATTCTAGAACTACTAAATTATTGTTAAACATATTCCTAAGAATATTTGTCAAACAAATAAATTACAAGTGGGTATGGGGTCCATCTGGGACATAAGTACTGAATAGGAAAATTATTCCTTAAAAAAATTTTTTTAAAAAATAGAAGTGGGTAAAAGGAAGGAAGACAGGAGTCAAAGAAAGCAACCTTATATTTCTGAGCTTATTGAGATTAACAGTATTGTGAGTCTCGTCTGGATGGCACCAGAGAAAAACTCACCTTAGGCTGCATGTATTCCAATTTATCAACAACTTGTTCAATGTGCAACATTAAGCTGCCTCTTGGCCAGGCATGGTGGCTCAAGCCTGTAATCCTAGCACTTTGGGTGGCTGAGGTAGGTGGCTCACTTTAGCCCAGGAGTTCAAGACCAGCCTGGGCAAAATGACAAAACCCCATCTCCACAAAAATTAGCCAGGTGTGGTGGCACATCCCTGTACTCCCAGCTACTTGGGAGGCTGAGGATGGGAAGAACATTTGGGCCAGGAGGTCAAGGCTGCAGTGAGCCATCATCATCCCACTGCACTCCAGCCTGGGCAATAGAACAAAACCCGTCTCAAAAAAAAAAAAAAATTGCCTTTCATCAGACATATGGAAGAGTGAAAATTATTCCTTTTTCATTATTGAGGAAAGCAAAAAAAAAAAAAAAAAAAAAAAAGCAGAATATGATGTTGAAGCAGCAAAGAAAACCAGAAGATCTGATCAGGAGGAGTATGCCCAGTGAGAGGGAAACAATGCTCTAGGTGCGGGCATACAGAATGGGAGCTAAGAAACTGTCCAACATAGGTAGAGAAAACTGGGAAACAAAGAACTGTGGAAACTGATGAGGGCCTGCAAACACACAGCTATGACGCCTTCTCAAACCTAGAAAAGGGTAGTAGGTAAAGGAAAACGGCTTTAATCCTTAAAACATTTTTACTTTAAATTCAAGAAGACAGTTTAGTTTATACTATATGCAAATCAGCAGTGATTATTATGCAAATTACAAGGGCATTTGGATTCTGGGCAAACAGCCAATGCGGTCAACAATGCTTCAAAGTCTATGCACCAAAGTCATGGAAGGGAAACATTTGGCAGGAGAATGGAAGTGGGTGTCACAGCTTCCTGAGGAGAGTCAAAGAGAGTGGAAAGCTTCATCTCTGGGCCAGTCCGTTTTAAATTTTTTCAACCCCTCCAAGTCACATAATAATAAGCAAGTTAACACTGTGCAAAAGGAAAACACACAAAATCTTTTAAAATATGACTCAAAATATTTTTGACATAAAACAAAAAGATGTTAAATACTTATATAAAATGGAACTAAAAACAAGACAGCAGCAGGTATTTTTTTCATGTATGTTGATAACAAATAAGAACATCCAACTGCCAAAAAACATGGCACTTCAATAGCTTTCTGTAGCATAGCAACTGCAAGGAAAGGCTTTGTAAGGAACAAATCTGGCCCAAGTTGCTTAATGTGAAACGGATGTAATCCTTGACTGTACAAAGTCCTTTTATGACGAGTTGAGGAGTTCTAGGTCATTGTTTTCTGGTACTGCTGCCTTTCTTTGTCGATTCAAGCCTTAATTCAAGGTGAATTTTGTGGATGAAACAGCTACCACTGCCTTGTGGATAAACACACAGGAAAATCTAGCTTTTTTAAAGTTCAAAGACAGAAAGACCAAATTCTTGGACATTTTATATTTTCCTTTCTTTCTTTAGGCCCGAGTAACAAATATCTTTGTTTAAAGGACACAGAGTAAACTCATCTTGACTCAGATGAGCATCAATGGCCGTTCCAATTTGTAGCCTGTTTTAAATATATCTAAATGATTTTTATTCCCCCTTATAATCTCAGTGTCCAAAATGGTATCTGGAGCATAGTGGAGACTCTATTCCTGTCAACGGACCTGGCTGCCTGCTGTTCATATCAAATACTCCTCTTAGCTTACCACTTTATTGTTTTTTAAATGTGTTGCTAAAAGCAAAACTTTACTTTTCAATTTTTTAGTCTTCAGATAACTGAGTAGTGAGAGAAGCGTGTAGTTAAAGAATAAAATCCCTTAGCAGAACAAAACTAGCACATTAACGCAGGCAAAATTTTCTTCCCTGGTATTGACTTGCCTTCTTTTCTTGCTCACACCTTTTCAAGACCTTTAATGTAGAATGTGATCTACCAGCTGAGTGTGTTTGCCTTGGAGATTAGCAGTCTTACCTGCAACTGGTTCCATAAAATATTTTTGCTTTTCTTTTTCCCCCAACATATGAACACCATTACAATTAAAGAATTTTATGTTTAAAATGTTAAATTCTAAGATGCCTGCTATAGCATTTTCAGATGCTTTATCTTGCCTCTTGTCATTGCTACTTCAGGAGAAATATGGTATATTACATACACCAAGTAATCAGGCTTTAGCAAGTGGAGAAATCAGTAATACTCTAATTCTCGACACACTAGATTTTTATTTCTTATGTGTTCAGTAAATTTAAAACAAGATTTTATAGAAAAAAAATTGAGTATCAAATGGAATTTCTCAGTTAATCTGCTTTCTTAATCTCATATTCATTGTGATATATTTTCTGTTTTAAGACAAATCCATTACCAGCCAGCTACCTAAATATACACATATGGTGAATGTTATCTTAAATAATATACCCATTTTAATCAGGCAAAGCCCTAAAGTCTGCCTATTCAAATTCAGAGATTTTTCACTCCATAAGGATCACTGCCACTGACTAAATGAAACCTGACACCCCTTACTGAGAAAAAGTTCTGTTTTCCTAAAAGGCAGACACGATTTTTCACATTCAAATGTGTACTACTAAAATTATTAAAGCATATTTTAAACTAAACACTATAAGTTTTATCATATATTCCTGAATCAGTCAAAATCAGCTTCTAAGCCACCAAAACTCAAAAGACAACTTAGATAAGAGAGTTTATATTTCTCACCTATTATGAGATGTTCTACTGCAACTGGGGATGGAGAATGACAGCTGTGACAATTGTCTTTACTCTCCAAATCCAATGAGAAATGCAAAATAGTGCAAGTCCAAAGATAACACAATTAACAGTCATCCTGAGTAATACCCATCATGGCAACTTGACTGTCCTGGTCATCCTTATTAACCCATTCTAACATTGTCACTTTCTTTCATTCATCGAGTTTTTTTTTATTGTTTCTCAGTACTACATTTTTCTCATCACCAAATTTCATTTTTAAATGGCAATTCACTGTATCATAACCATGGTACAACAACTATGTTAAGCAAAATGACCCTGGGTTTTAGAAAAGGCTTTTTCTTCCCTGTTTCCTGAATATTAGGCAAAGAAGTAGGTGATATTTTCTAACAAAAGATTTACATCAGATTTTTTTTCAAAGTTAGGGTTCAGTTCTATGGGAAAACAATTTGCCCAAAACACACAATTTCCTGGGAAAATTAGATAAATAAAACTCTATTATTTTGCCAATCTTCTTCCTTCATTTTCTTACTATTCCATACTTTCTGTTTTCATCCTCAAGTCTTATAATCAGTTCATCTTTAAAGCTACTTCTTCCTAAATCAAGGTAACATGTAGAAGAAAGCATGACAAATGTCTGGTACATCTACTTCTCTGTTTCTTTTCATTAAATTTTCCTTATTTTACATAATTCAATCTTAAATCTTTTTTATACCAAAATCCAAAATCTTTTCTGGGAATCAACAATCTATAATAAGTTGTTGGGAAAGGATTCTCCATACAGTTTATGATCTATTTGATGCGTGAAAAGTACTCTTCCTCAGTTCAGCATAACTTTGAATAATCAATTTTTATTCAGATCACCTAAAGTGTTACAACAAACAACCCAGTTCCTTTCTTCTGATGAGAGATCCTGGCACATAACAGGCACTCAAATTATTTGTTGAATAAATGAAAAGATATATTTCAGAATAAAAAGATGTAATTAAAAATATCCTCTCTCTCAGTTACTAAGGAGCTTGAAAAGACCTATATAATATATACGACATGGGATTTAGATAATATTGTTACATTTTACTGAAAAAAATTCTTAGAATTCATTAATGTTAACCCAACAATCCTCCTAAAACCCTTCTGAGATGGAAAATGTTACCTTCTAATTCACGTAACAAGTGAATACCAAAGTCCAGTAGTAATACCTCATTTATTCAGAAACTTCTAGTGTCAAGATTTGAGGTTTTCAAGCTTAAGGGTATAACAATCACCAAAAACAGACTCAAAGGGGCAAAGGAAAGTGATGTTAAGTGGCCACCCAAATATACAGCAATGTAAAAATGAATAGCATGTCACCAAGGAATGAGAAGTGAAGTGATAATAAGCAGTATAACACTTAAAGTCTAACAGTGAGGATTTTCAGGGTCAGGTGGGTGGGGGAGAGCCCTAAAATCTCTGTTCTCCTAGAGGGCTTCAACTGCAATACACGATTTTAAAAAATGTTTATGTCAGCTTCAAGACATTAAACACTGAATTACGTTGAAGTACACTATATTTAAAAGGAAAACAACACATTAAAGATTTCCCAAAAAATGGTGAAAATGAAATTTGATATTTAAAAGGTGTAAGCTTCTATTATGTAGAAAACTTACTTTCATAAAACAGCTAATTCCACAACAGATGCAAATACCTTGACCTAGATGATGTTCCCTAGCTCAGTTATCCTCTTCATCAGGCATCCTGCCAAGTGTATTTAGGCAACTTTCAAGTATCAAAACCTACCTTAAGATGATCAGGCTTTCCCATTGCATTTAAGTTTTCCAAAAAAAAAAAAAAAAAAAGACTCAGCTTTGCCATATGAGAAAGGTTCAGAAAGCAACTATTGCTTAAAATCCATGGCAGCTAAAAGATGACATAACAACACAGTACTTCACAAAACTTATAAAGGGAGCCATAGTTAAACATGGATGTTTATAGGCTCTGATATTTTTACTAAAACTCTATCGCATTAGTTATATTTCTTGTGTAGGTCCCCAATCTAATACTACACAATGGTGACACAAACTCAAAATATTCACAATGGCAAGATTTTAAGATTTGGAAAAGGTGCTGGGGGAGAATGGAGTCCTCTAGGCATAATAAATCATAATTCTTTGAGGAACTTAAAATTGTTTTTAAGGAATTTGAAACAAGTAACACTGATTTACAAACATGGGTGAGTTTCTCTTTCTCTTCATACCGAAGAGCAGAACAAATTACTTTAACAGAAGTTCTGAAGCATAAATTTTTATACACACTCCTGAGAAAATGTAAAATTACTCACTGATTATACCTTAAAGTTCTAAGACTCCAGACACAAAAAACCCATTCATCTGGAGATGGCAGACCAGTGGTTAAAAACAGTTCACAACCATTCCCTGTCCCATTACATGTAACATGCCAGGATAATTGAAAAATAATTGTTTGTTCTTTATTAAAACAAACAAACAAACACAGGGTTCCACAATGTTGCCCAGGATAGTCTTGAACTCCTGGGGTCAAGCAGTTCTTCCGTCTCAGACTCCCAAAGTGCTAGGATTACAAGTGTGAGCCACTGTACCTGGCCTGTTTGTTATTCTTACACCTCTGTCTTCTGTATATTGTTTCTAGTCACTTCATCTTTCTAAGAATTTCTCTAAACGGCTTCCTTAAAACATTCTCTTATATATACTATACTTAGAACAGGACGACTCTGTCATCTGGCCACTATAGGTATATAAATACTTAAATAATACCTTTAGAAATATTCTAAAATGATACATTATAAACGAGTTTTATCTCAAATTAGACAAGCAAAATAGCTTAAAGTCTGTAAATACCTATCTATATTTACAAATACCTAGAACATATCACCAAAAACAGAGTCCAACACCCAATAAGCAGATAATCTGGGTTTTAGTCAGAATTTCAAGAAGAGAGCACACTTGAAATAGATACCCCATAGATCAGCAACGAATCCAAAGTAACAATCAATCACTATCACAAACGATTTTAGAAATAATTTTGTACACAAAACCTGGTATCATTCTATATTTGAAGAACTTGATTTGTTCATTAATGTAAAGAACCCCCAAAAATGATATAAATTACTGAGAAAAACATTAAAACCCCAAGAAAAGAAGTGGAGGGAGAGGGAAGAAAAGAAGGGAGAATTTCACAAAACATGAAATATAAAATGCCAACAAAAATTTTAGAAGTTTAGTGTGACCAGAAACTAAAGAAATTCAAATTTAAACTATAATGAGGCTCCCATCTTAAGCAAAGTCACTCAAGACCAGTGAGAATGCAGACAGATACACCTCAGGTTCACTGCAGGTAGAAATGTAACTGGTATAACATTTCTGAAAAGAGTAACATTATCAAGAAATCTTTCTAAAAGTTCACACCCTTTGATCAATAGTGCACAAAGATACATACTCAAACATTTTAAGTGCAGCATGATTTAAAACAGAAACAAAAGGACTACAACTTTCAAATAACATAATAATGTCCAATAAAGCAATAATTAAATATTAACATGATCTATCAAAAAATAGATTATGTAGCTAATAAAATGATTACAAAAAACATCAAGAATTTAAAGCACAAAAATTGCTTACATACACTTTAAGTGTTAAAAATCAGCTAATTAAATCTGTATTATACCTACATATCTATCCGCACATATTTGAAAAAAGATAGAAAGGGAATATGGCAGAAAATCCAAGTAGTTATCTCAAGGAAATGTAACTATGGGTTATTTTAGTCTCTATGTTTTTCAAAATTTGCTATCGCAGGCATACTTATATAGCCCCCAAATAGTGGTATGCTGGCAAATATTTAACCACCAGCTAAGGAATCAGGGGGTAGAGAAGCATTTGCTGATTTCTGGGGTGTAAATATTCCCACCATAGCTAATTATAAGCTACCAATCGTTTTGGCAACTAGTTTGCAAATGAAATCTTGCAAGCCAGCTCGAGCTGGCTCCAACACTCCAGTAAGTCCAAAAGTATAAAAAACATAAATAATAATGATGATTATAATTTCAAAACACAAATATTTAAAAAGCCATCAAAAAAATCTATTACAGTATGATCTTTTTTAAAAGGACTTTCTCACCACATGAGGGAAGAAAAAAATAAGACTTAACTATAAAAATGCAAATATACTGCAGAGAGTTCAGAGAATTTCTAGGAATACCAAAAATGCTGCATACATTCAGCTATCACTATACTAAAGAGAAAAAAGCAGGCCAGGAGTGGTGGCTCATGCCTGTAATCCCAGTACTTTGGGAGGTTGAGGTGGGAGGACTGCTTGAGACCAGGAGTTGGAGACTACCCTGGCCAACATAGGAAGACCCCATTTCTGTAAGAAATTCAAAAATTAGCCAGGCATGGTGGCACATGCCTGTGGTCCCAGCTACTCAGGAAGCTGAGGCAGGAGGATCCCTTGGGACTGGGAGACTAAGGCTGCAGTGAGCCATGATCATGCCACTGCACTCCAGCCTGGGTTACTTGTTGATTTACTAACCCATTCATTAACCCATAAAATATTTATTGAAGATCTATTATGTCTCCTATTCCAGGCTCTTAGGATACAGCTGTGAACAAAATGAAGTCCCTGCCCTCATGAAGTTTACATCCTATTAACAGGGATCCTATACCTTTTGCTGATGAATAACTGGTATTACATTTTCCTGAAACCTTCATATAAAGATAAGGAAAACTAACACAAATGAGAAGAAAGGGCAATGCATGCCATCTGTTAGAGATATGGAAAAAGAAAAGTTCATTTTTAGACAAGTCAGGAACATGGTGAAAGAGAAGCAGAAAAACTGAAAGCAAGGCCCACCACCTCCATGCAGGCATGCACCCCTTCCTACTAAACCACACAAGACTTTTACATCTGCCTTAGGGTCCAGCCAGGTTCTTGCCTATAGAATTAACCAACAGTTGGAATTAAGAGCTTGTGATTACCACCTTAATATATTGTCTTACTTTTGCGGGGGAACGTTGTTTCCGCTTCTTCTTTTTCTGTAAGTCTACTGGCTCTCTGATTTGTTTTTTGTCTCTCATCAGTTGCTCAGATACATCAGTAAAAGTAATTTCCTGCTTTACACTTATCTGTTTAAAAAAAGAAAAGCCAATTTTAGACACAAATAAAAAGTTCATTGTGACAAAAGGCCATTTTATGTTTAATCCTTTGCTAAACCCACATATAGGTAGGTGCTCCCAGAATGATGATCTATTTGTGTGTGTGCTAACTATATACTGTGCTATAGAATTCATCAATAGGCAGTGAGTAATAAGAATTGAGAGTACATAAATTGAGGGATAAACAATTTTTTTAAAAAATCTACCTGAGAAAAAAGATTAAAGACGTCCTGGGAAAACATGATCATAAGACCAAGCAGAAGTCAGGAAATCGTAACATCAATTTCATTCCCACATTTAAGGAAACTGATACTTAAAAGCACACAAAAAAGGTTAAGTTCCAAAAATCACAATACTGAATGGGCTCTGTATTTATAAAATATCAAGTAAACCCCACAAAATTCTAAAAGATAATTTATCAAAAGAAGGACAAATTAACAATGAAAATCTACTCATCTTCATGCTCAACATTTTTGTCGTATGACTCAAGATCTTAGCCAGTACTTTCCTGGGCTCTACAACAAACCATCACCAAATATGTGTTTACAGAAGCAAGTATAATTTTAGGCCGCTACACTGTACAAGACATGATACTAACTACATAATAGAGAAATACTAGAAGAAACATTAAGATTTCAACAATGTTCTTCAATTTTCAGATCTCAATTCTCAGAGTTACTTGTCCTTAAAGAAAAGAAAAACCAAGGTTCTAAGATCACTAACGGTACTGTCGTCACTCTCATCAGATTTGATGGTGTTCAGTCATCCCCTCCTCACTGCTACATTTTCAATCTATCCTTGAAGTTAAACAAGAACCTTAAAACTAAGAAACTTTCAACTCAGGCTATAAAATACACTAAAGATCCTTGAGAATAATTCAGTAAGAACAATATGCTAATGGCTACATTTTCAATAACCATACTAAAAAGCATGATGCAAAAGATGATCAACATCTTACAGATTCACAGTGTAAAGGTGGAAAACAGCTGTGTAGAAGAGGTTCACAAGAAAAATGCAACCCAAGCCAGGAATCTCGGACTGACCAAATAAAAAGTGGAAGTTCTCATGAATTCCTGAAATGCAGGCCATGGGAGAATCACAAATCAAGAACCTTGGCACAAAAACATGATATAAATGATGATTTATTTAGCTAGTAATTCTACCAAGTTACAGAAGGGTGCAGTGACCGCTCTTCTGGCTTTGTTGGTATCAATTATTTTGAATACGAAATAGGATGGTAAAATCACCACCTATAAGACTTGGGAATACAGACCTCTTATCACCTCTGAAGTGATATTTACTGAAAAACAATTACTGGGAATGAGTATGAGACAAGAAAAGATAACAGACTACGTAAGCAGCTGTGGAATTTTTCTGCCCTATTTTGAAAGAGTACCAAAAAGTAGTGCAAACATTTCTGTCAGCGTGTAAATTCCAAATAAACCATGGAAATGTAGCATGCGGCAATAAAAAAGAGGAACTGTTTTTAGCAAGTGTCAAGAGTGTAAGATACATTCATAAATAAGTTCTGCTGTTAACTGCCATTCACAAACCAAAGAAGAGTCTTTATATGCAAACAGTAAAACAGATTAATACATATATCTGAACCTGTTATTTCCACATATATGGAAAGTGATTATATGAATACTATGATTTTCACCTAGTCCCATTAGTACCCTCATGCCTATTTGCAGGCCTGAATTTCAATGCTGTTCTTATTACCAGTCCAGAAATGCCACCACCACCACCATCCACCACCACCCTACCTGCCCTTCTTCAGATATGCCTAAATGCAGACATTTCTCCTAAAACTCTAAGGCCCCTGCTCATCCACTGAGCCAATCTCCCTCTGGGCTTCCCACTTTGAAACTACAGAAGCTACCAGACATGATTTCCTTTTCACATCTCCCTTCTATACTCATCTAACTTCTTCCCCAAGTTAAGACAGAAGTAGAGATCTATAGTGTCATGCTTCCTCTCCTCTTGCCACTCCCTATGCTGGTTCTTTCTTGCAAGTTCTAAAACATCTCTTAATTACCCTATTTCTCATTTTCAGTCTTTCCCTCTTTATTCTCCTGATTTTAAATATAAAGAGTCCTCCCTATACTGAAAATATCCTTCCTTTGATTCTAATCATTAACTCAACTCCAGAATGACTTGCTTTATCAAGACTTATTTCTCACCCCAAAATAAAGTCTTACTTTTATATTTAACTATTTAGTGTACATGTATACTGTCTTGATATTTTAAAGTAAGATACTCTTTATTGGTATTTCTTATAACAGCTGTCATTCATTTTCTCATTCAATGGCTATGAAGTGCCTGCTATGTCAGGCTAAAATACTATAACAAAAACATTTACTGAGATTGTAATACGTGCAAAGTGTCATTCTACATACATTCTAGATACTACATTCTAAATATGAGATTTCCTTTTCAAAGGTCTTAAAATGTAGATGCAGAGTTCTGATGCATTACCAAAAAAAAACCAAAAAACAAAAAACAACAACAACAACAAAAAACACCTAATACAGACAGCACATGTCATACTCAAACTGAACGGAACAGAGAATAAGCGTAGAAATTCAAAGGGAGAAATAAAGACAATGTGAAACAACTGCATCAGACTTTAGGGACAAAACAACAGATGATGACAGCTGCAAGTTTATCACATATATCTCCCGTTTTAATTTTTTCTTGCAAATTTGCTACTCTTCTCAACTTCATCTAGTCTCAATAAGTGATATAACAAATATAAATTAACTAAAATAATGTTGCCAGACATAATATGATGAATAAGTATTTCACTACAGTTGCAAATTTTGGTCTACCCTCTCTCCCCACCTTCCAAACAAGATGACTGACTCCTTGGAATCATTTTAAACTCTTCCTTCTCTTTATTCCCAACATCCTGCACCCACACCCAGTGACATCCACTTCCCTCCAATTAACCATACAACCTCACTGACTTAGAGCATTATCATCTCCCAATGTATTCTTCTACAAATAAATTAATATAAAACTATTTCCTTATCATTTCCTCAGTGAGGAATTGGCAACAGACTGTTGCCTATAGTATCCATTATCAGCTCCCCAGCTCAACTTTCAAAATTCTATATGATCTACTTTACAGAAAAGACCTAAGGTACTTGGCAGAAGGATATGACCTTACCATCACTCCTCTCCATTTCTAGAGTCACATGTTCTTATCAATTTTCAATTTCAAATTTTGATGTTCTCACTCATCTCCCAACCCACTGGAGTAAAACGAAGGTGGTCTTTCTGTTTTCTCCTATACTCTACTACTGATTCCATTCCCACCCATTTCCACAGCTCTGCTGTTTCACTATCTATTTTATAGTCTCCCTGACACTACTGGCTACTTCTTCTCTTCTTAAAAGCACACTGAAATTTCCCCTATAAGTTCTTGTGGACCAAAATTTTTCCAGCTACTATCTTCCTTCTTTTGGCCAAATATTTTGAAATAATAATCTGTAGTCAGCATAGAGATAAAATAATTGTGCCCAAATTTAGAGAAATGGTTCTTCTGAAAGTAAAAGTAGTACACACCGCCGTATAAAAAAAGATGTGTTTAACTATCACTAGAAGGAACCTGTTCAAAATACTGCCTAGGCAACACCCAAGTTGAATCAAGGTGACTGAAAGTATAACAGGTTTAAATATAAAAGGAAAGGTATGACACAATTAACGGTACTGTAAATGTACTGTCTAAAGAATGTCAGCAATATGGGGGTATTCATGGAGTCCAGAAAAAGAGAAATTTAAGATTAAGTTTTAATTTGCATGTATATTTCCAGCATAGAACTGCAAGAACAGTTTGATGTAACCAGACAACAGGAAGACTTCAAATTCTAAGCTCACAAAGCCACAGAACAGGACAGGGAGGTGAAGCAATACACTGATGGACAGGCCTGTGTGAATCATGAACTATACCTGTCCCGTTTGCCTGATCCATGACTGCATGCAAAATTTGGAAAAGAGCTACATTTGTCAGGCGAAAGTCCATAGCTATCCTTTGATTTTGAAAAGGTTCAGAGAGCCACAGTTGGAAACAAACATTCTGGTCTATATACCTATTACATTTCTCACTATAAATGTAAATTCTGGTTACTAGATCACCATCTTACAGTTTATATAATTAAAGATGAACTAGATGAACTGATCAAATCAAGTTACCTTACCTGAATCAGTGCTGACCATCCCTATCCTACTTGGAAATTCTAGTCTTCCAAGTTCCATAAAATCACCTAATTTAATTTCTCTCCTTTTCTTCATAGCAGTTCTTCTGGATCCATCCTTCCAGTGATATGTGCCTGTATTTTGTAACAGTTTCAGTAAATTTACATCAGTGGTTCTTAACTCTTTATGTTTAAAGTCGGGAGAATAAAAAAGGAAAGACTGAAAATGAGAAAAAGGTCAGGGTAATCAAGAGATGTTTTAGAACTTGCAAAAAACAGTCAGCATAGTGTGGGGACTCCTGAAGGTCCCTTATACCCTTTTAGGTCATTCATGACATCAAAACTACTTTCACAATAGTATCAGATTTTTAAAACTCTCTTTCTCTCAAAAGTATACAGTGGCATTTTACAGAGGCTAATTAAAATGTGATATCACCACAGACTGAACACATGTCACCAAAGATATGCGTTATATCCAGTTATATTAAGCCAGATAATAAAGAGATATAAAAAAATGTAAAACAATTTCCCTCTTCTCACTAAATTTTTTGTTTTGGAAAACAGTTACTTTTTATTTACAAATGTTACATGCTAACATGTAGTGAGTTTTATTGTGACAAATTAATACATAAAACTCTAAATTTCTCAACTTTAATTTTGAATATGGTAAATACTGATACATATAACCAACATAAGCAAAAGCTCTCAGGAGTCCTCAGCATTTTTTAAGAGTATAAAGGGACCCTAAGACCAGAATATTTGAGAGCTGCTAATCTAGATATATCTTAACTATACAATCCCTTTCTCTCCTGCACTCAACCTCTTTTAATACAGATGCCTGGGCCCCACCAATATAAAGAAATTACTATAGATGTCGTGTGCATGTGTGGCTTAGCAGACATACATGTATTTCCTAGCTTGTTTGCTGAGGTCACTAAAAAGCAACGACACTCAACACACCTAGCACCCAGAACTTGGTTTCTAAATGCCATTATCCAAATAAAAAAGAACCAGAGTCCTCTGAGAAGTGGCTGAGCCCAAAGCTGAGTCAGGGAAAAATATAAGATTACCTTAGAAGGTCATAATGTCAGAAGCTAAAGTGTTCAAAAACGGATCAGAGGATGTCAAAAGGACATAAGACCCAGACTAAAAGAGCTCCTAATGGCCAAAGATGGAGTGATCCGAGCAAGAAGGTAAGGAACAACAGTACTGGATTATAAACCACAGAATAAAATGAATATCCACAGATACAAAATGAAATAGTAAAAACAACAAATAAATGGAGGAAATGGGACAGCTACAAGGAACATCAATATAGAAGGAATGAAGAAAAGACGAAAATCACAATTAGGTAAACATCATGGTAATAACCATCACAGGCAAGGTCCCCACCAATAGATGCTAAAGTTAGCGGGCAAAATTTTGAGAAACAGGATATTTAAACGGTCTCAAAGTATCTCCTCCAAGGTATCTGTCAATTAGAAAGAAAAAAAATAGTAACTTTACAGTGGGGAAACCCAGCAGATAATCACAGTAAAGAAGGATCAAGGTTACTATCACCAGTTTTAAGACCTATCCACATTATGTGCCCCTGATACGATGCACCGAGGGGGACACAACATCACTTCCGTGGGGATGTCAAAAGTGCAGAGCATCAATCTAACCATGAGAAAACACCAGAGAAGCTCAAATTAAGAAACAGCCTACAAGACAACTGACCAATATTCATCAAAGTATAAAGGTCACAAAAGACGAAGAAAAGTCTGCGTTCAACTGAAACACATTGGAGGTGGCTAAAAAAACAGGATAACTCAATGAAAGGTGGGTCCTGAATTGAATCCTCAAACAGAAAAAGGGCATTTGGAGGGAAACATAAAATTCAAACAAGGTCTGCAGTTTAATAGTATTTCACCAATGGTAAATTCCTGGTCTTGAAAACTGTACCATACGGTTGCATAAGTTTTAACATTAGGGGAAGCTGGGTGAAAGGTTTATGCAAACTCTATTTCTGCAACTTTAAGTATAAAATTATTTCAAAATGAAAAGTTAAACTAGACTCTGATTTTTCTAACTACAAAAATACTCAACATTTACATGGCATTTTTATGAGTTTGTGATTCTGCCTCCTCAGCATAAACTAAGATTTATCAGACATTTACTATGTACCATGCACTGTCCTAAGTGCTGAAGACATAAATACAATACACGGGGAAGACATGGTCTCCAGCCTGTATAGTCTATTGCACTGAAACCTACAGTAACACTATGTTAAGAATTTTCATTAAAAAAATAGAAAACTAAGGCCCAGGAAGGTTGAGTTACTTGCCTTAAAGCACATTAATTAAGACAGAAAGATAAAATTTAAACCAAAGTCTTCTGAATCCAGTGACTAAGATCCTAACGATTGTGATGTGTGAATTCTTTCTTATCCTCATGTTACCAATAAACAAACTAAAATTTCAGGGAGGTAAGTGTCTTACCCAAGTTATTAAGTTGTAAAACTAGGACTTAAGATCAAATACCTTTCAGTCCAGGACTGCTTTTCAATAAATCTAAGTTATTCAAACTTATTTAAAAATGCTTTTTATACAAACATACTGTATTTTTCCATATATGAACTATAGTTTGGTTGCTTCCAAAATAAGAAAAAAACTTCTAGTGGTTTTAGAACACGTAGTGATTATTACTAAAGGAAAACAAAATGTTAAAAAAAAAAATAGGCCAGGCACGGAGGCTCATGCCTGTAATCCCAGCACTTTGGCAGGCCGAGGTGGGTAGATCACCAGGTGAGGAATTCAAGACCAGCTGGCCAAGATGGTGAAACCCCACCTCTACTAAAACTACAAAAATTAGCTGAGCACAGTGGCAGACACCTATAATCCTAGCTGCTTGGGAGGCTGAGGTAGGAGAATCGCTTGAACCTGGGCAGCAGAGGTTGCAGTGAGCTGGGATTGTGCCACGGCACTCCAGCCTGGGCGACAGAGTGAGACTCTGTCTCAAAAAAAAAAAAAAAAAAAAGACAAAATGCCAAGAATATTTAGATGAAACAGAAGACTTGCGTTTTAAAACTATCTCTTCCAATTACTAGCTAGGTGAACCTGGCTTCCAGAGGTAGTATGGCAAAACAAGAAAAGCACAGGCTTGGGAATTCAAAGAAATCCAGTTTCAAATAGTAATACTAACTGTATGTGACACTGAACAACTAAAACTGAATCATGCCGAACTTTGCTCACCTGTAACCTAGAGGGGAAAATCTCATAGGATTTTTACAGAGTTAAATAAGATAACTCTGTAAAGTACTAACTACAGTACAGAGCACTATGAAATAGTTCTTGATGCCTCTTAGTATCATAATAAACTCATCTGTTCATTGGTAGTAGTAATAAAATCCATCTTACATCAGAAAATCAAATGAGATTACATGAAAAGCAACTTGAAAACCTTAAAGCACTAAATGAATATATATAGTTATTAATTATCATACAATTAATAGGCATGTAACTGCTTGGATACACAAAGGATTAGCAATTTCTATAAAATATCTCTACATAGACATCTTGGTATCTAAACTCAATATGCCTAAAAAATAATCTTTCCTTTCACGTTAGATCCTCCTTCTAAATTCCCTGCCTTTCAATATATTATCCCAGTATCCTATCTAAAGATTCTTTTTTTTTTTTTTTTTTTTTTTTTTTTTAAGACAGAGTCTCATTCTATCACCCAGACTGGAGTGCAGTGGTGCAATCTCACCTCACTGCAACCTCCACCTCCCAGGTTCAAGCAATTCTCATGCCTCAGCCTTTCGAGTAGCTGAGACTACAGACATATACCACCACGCCCAACTAATTTTGTATTTTCAGTAGAGACAGGGTTTGCCATGTTGGCCAAGCTGGTCTCAAACTCCTGGCCTCAAGAGATCTGCCCACCTTGGCCTCCCAAAGTGTTGCGATTACAGGCGTGAGCCACCATGCCCAGCCAATGCTATTTTTTAGTTTTCTTTTCTACCTTCCACCCAGGACAAAGTCCAGTTGTTGCTGTTCTTCCTAAATACAATATACAAATCTAGAAATTATACTTCATATTTCCTTCTTTAGATTATTTATAATGATACTAAGTTGGGACTCTCATATACTACTAGAGGGAAACTAAATTGGTCATCTTTTGTAGACTACAATCTGGCCAATATACAATAAAAGTCTTAAGAGACTTATACTGAAGAAATGCTTTCACATGACAAAAAAGCACGTATATAACACCACAATATTATTTACAACAGTAAGAAAAGGGTGCAAATGTCTAATACCCAATAATAAAGATATAGTGAGATAAGTTATAATGCAGCTATATGGCATTATACAAATATTAGAAATCTGACTTTTAATGACCAAGATGAAATGCTCATGGTGTAAGTTAAAGTAATAAATATAAATAGGCATGTAGATAAATACCTTTTCACAATTTTATACAAACACAAATATAAATAGAGCAAATTTTATGCAAACACACAACTACCTACATAGAAAAATAAAAAAGAAACATTAAAATGCTAGCAATGGAATGTTAAGAGCAGTTATCCTAGAGTAGTAAGATTATAACAATTTTTATTCTCTTTATAGTTTTAAAATTTTTACATTTTTCAACCTTAAAAAGAAATTAAATCCAGTCCTAGTACAAATCCTTACCATTAATTTAAAAACATATTATTATCTTAATATACTAAGTTGTTCTAAAAACGGAAACATTAACCCAGCAAAGTGAGAGAAAATCTCTATGAGTAAGTTTGAGAAAGAAACCAGAGCTATCAAATAAATCTTAATCTCCACACTTCACATCACCAGCAAAAATCAATTCCCAGTGGATTACTGATCTAAATGGGAACAGAAAACCATAAAGCCTCCAGAAGTTAAAAAAGGAAAATACCTTCACAATGTTGGGACAGGCAAAAACTTCTTAAGAGGGACACAAAAAATATCAAAAGGAAAAGACTTATACAATAAATTGAACCTTATTAACTCCTGTTTATCAAAAAAGCAAAAAGACCAGCCAGAGTCAGAAATGATAATTGCAATACATACATCCAACCAGTGGATAAAAAACTACTACAAATCTGTAAGAGAAAGAAACAACCTAATAGAAAATTAGGCAAAAGATGAACATCTACCTTACTAAAAAATAATATTCAAATTGTCAATAAACATGAAAAGACATTCAATTTCATTAGTTATCAGTGAAATGAAACATTAAGCCATATTGCAATTCCACTATCATACCACCAAAACGGCTAAACTTAAAAGGACTGACAAGATCAAATAGCAAGGATATAGAGCAATCATTATAAATTGCCAAACCAATTTAAACAACTTGTCAGTATGTACTAAAGCTGAACATATGCATATCCAGTAAATTCAATTCTAAGTATATAACCAACAGAAATGAATACATACACATACAAGTGACATCCAAGACTATTCACAGCAGCACTTAATACCAAACATTTAGAAACAATCTAAACGCCTATTAGACTAGAATAAATGAAATTCATTCAACTGATGATTATACAGAAATTACATGCAATAACATGGGTATATCTCATAAACAATGAAAATAAAGAAACCAGATACTCAGTATATAGTGTCTATGATTCTGCTTATTTCAAATTCAAAGTCAGGTAAAACTAATAGACTATGACAAAAGTGTTGGGGTAGTAGTAGTCTTTAGGAACTAGAGGAGTGCTGTGACCAAAAGGGATTCTATATCTTGATCTTGATAGTGGTTACATGAGATGTTCACTTCAGAGAAATTTAACCAAGATGTACTCTTATGATTTGTGCACTTTTCTGTATAAATGTTACATTTCAATAAAAAGACATATACCTAGAGCAATGTTATAAATGTGCGCGCACGCACACACACACACACACACACGCTCCTTTCCAATTATTTCACTCAAACAAACCCAGTAATAACAAATGTCAATCAACAGAGGAGTGTGATTAAATAAATTATGGCATATCCTTTAATCACTCATTAAAATAGGGCAGTTTTATATGCAATAACATGGAAATCTCCACAAGATGTGTCATTAAATGAATAACGTAAATTTCAAATGCACACAAACAGCATTATCCAATTTATGTAAAACAAAATATTGTATATTTATATTAAATATGCTTTTTTTTTTTTTTGGAGACAGAGTCTCGCTCTGTTGCCCAGGCTGGAGTGCAGTGGCGCAATCTCAGCTCACTGCAAGTTCCGCCTCCCGGGTTCATGCCATTCTCCTGCCTCAGCCTCCCAAGTAGCTGGGACCACAGGTGCGTGCCACCACGCCCGGCCAATTTTTTTTTTTTTTTTTTTTTAGTAGAGACAAGGTTTCACCGTGTTAGCCAGGATGGTCTCAATCTCCTGACTTCATGATCCACCCGCCTCAGCCTCCCAAAGTGCTGGAATTACAGGTGTGAGCCACTGCGCCCAGTCAAATATATGTATTATATATCCAAAATGTATTATATAGACAAAAATGTATGCACACAATATGTTTCTTTATAAATGTAAAACTTCCAGAAAGGTATCAATATTAGTAGCTATTTCTTTGGAATTAGAGTAGTAGACAGACATCGGAAACAAGGAAATTTTTACTTTTCACTTTATTATTTCTTCTACCTTGTTTTAATTTTTACAATGACAATGTAGTCCTTTTATAATAAAATACAAATATAAAAACACCAAAGTAGACCTCTCTGAAACTAATGTAGCTAGGCTGACTCTACATACCCTGTCCTAAATGATTTCCAATTTGTGTACTGTACTACTAGTCTAAGAGCGTAACTCTCCTTCAGTACCACTGTCTCACAATTCCAGATGAAGCAATTAGACATCAAAGGTCAGAGAGAACTATATTAAGAGTGTTAGGAGACTGGTTATGTTATTAAAGTCAGCTAGAAACCAGCTGTGGTGGCTTACACCTATAATCCCAACACTTTGAGAGGCTGAGGCAAAAGGCTGGCTTGAAGCCAGGAGTTCAAGGCCAGTCTGGGCAACCTAGCAAGTTTCCATCTCTATAAAAAATTTAAAAATAAAAATAATAAAGTCATCTATAAAGAATTCTTCTACCAACAATTTATGTTCACTTAAGGGGGAAAAAAAGATATAAACTGGGTCAAACAACCTTAAGAGCAAGTGAGGATACTGAAAAATAGACCATGTTGGATCAACTCCCTAAAACCATCTACTGGAAGAGACAATCTGATTCATCTACTTGCCTGTTGAGTTGAAATCATTAATAATAAGCAATAAACATGACTCTCACCAGGAAAGGAACAGTACTCAGTACATGCTTTCTGCCCAAATAATGATTGCTGGTAGATAATACACTTTTTTAAAGAGCCATGTGGTATGAGAGTAAAATCTTGTGAAAAAACTACAGTTGAAGTTAGTTACCATCTATTCTCCTTAAAACAAAACTACTACCGAATCCCTCAAATAAACTTTAAAAGAAATGCAATGGTAGTTAAGAATTGCATATAACTTATAAAAGACTTCGAAAAAGTACATAATGTAATAAATAACAAGTTGGAAGTTAGCCAGAGAGGGGAAGAAACATATTCTATAAATGGCTATTTAAGCCAACAAATACAAAGGCAAACTGATTTGTCACCCCCCAGAATGATTCTGAAAGATCATTCGTCACCAATAAACGCAATGCAATTCCTCAATTAAAGCAAAGCACAAAATATTTGTCAAAAATAATAAATACCACAAAGCCACTGAAATGGGTAAAATAATTCCTTTTTTCTAATAGGAAGAAAAAAGTCACCAATCCCTAGCATCTGTATATTAAGTTTTTATTGACTGGAGCATGAAATATTTGGGAGAATTATCTATACCCTCCTCCCTAAACTAGTAATAGGATTTAAGGAAATCTAAAACTAAAAACCAAAACAGAGGTCTTACACCAACGGCCAAATATATTTTGAGTTTCCTAGGCCATTAAATGAATTAATCATAAACACAAAAATGCATAACAATATGCCTGCAATTTTATACATGCTGCTTTATAGCACAAAAATTCATGACTAACAATGCTACAAGAATGCTGAAGCATTTTTTAAGGAATTATATACATGCCTGAAATATTTCATATTTTATTATATCATTATGTGACTAGAGCATGATTTTTTAGATAGTTCCTACTTTATAAAATCCTTTCACTCAAGTGATACAAAGCAATAGTTTCTAGAAGATGAATGTCGCATACATCACTGTGAATTACAATTTGCCCTATTTTGCTAATACAGAACATAGTCCTTCCTGTTAACATGCTTGCCACCAAACTGAAAAAATAAAGACCATAAAAATTTATGATTTGCTAAATCCTCCTGAATGGGTCTGATAAGTGTAAAATGGATAGGCCAAATAATTTTTTTAATTGCTGAAATAAAATTTTGTTTCTGAGTTGAGAGGCTTTCTAATATAGTGCTATCTAATAAAATATTCTGAAATAATGAAAATATTCTTTATCTACACTATCCAATACAGAAGCCATTAGCTACATGTGACTACTGACAACCTGAAATGTGACTAGTGTGACCAAGGAACTGAAAAATTAATTTTATTAAAATCTAATTTAAATATTTAAAGTATTAAAAACAAAATTCTAATGAGAAAGATGTAGATGTTCAAAAGTTGGCCTAGGCAAGGCATAGTAGCTCATGCCTGTAATCCCAGCAGGACTGCTTTGAGGCCCGGAGTTTGAGACCAGCCTGGGCAACACAGCAAGACCCCATCAATATTAGTAAAGTTTATTAAAATAAGAAACAGCTGGCCTATACTTTGCTGTTGAAAACATAGTGCCATTGAGCTAAATCTGAGTGACTGACTTAGAGAGCCAAAATAAATCCTGAAAATTGGTAGTTATCACAAATGATGACTTATATTTCAAATGTCACCAGACACTAGCGAGTTTACATAAGCTACAGAACTTAAACAATTTTAAAAAACTAAAAACTCAATTTTTTGCTTTGAACTGACCAAAAAAAGTTAAATATAAAGTTATCTGTATCTTCCATATGAATGAGCAAATCAAAGAAGAAAATCATTAACATGTTCAGTATCAATTTTTAAAAGGCTTTAGCACAATCTACAAAAACACCTGAGTAAAGGACTGTGAAGTTTCTACAGTTTTGGGGACCTGGATCATATTATTCTAGATCAATTTCTCTCTTCAATTCAAAAATTTACATTCGGCCAGGTGCAGTGGCTCACACCTATAATCCCAGCACTTTGGGAGGCCGAGGTGGGTGGATCACCTGAGGTCAGGAGTTCAAGACCAGCCTAGCCAACATGGGGAAACCCTGTCTCTACTAAAAATATAAAAATTAGCCAGGCATGGTGGCGGGCATCTGTAATCCTAGCTACTTGGGAGGCTGAGGCAGGGAGAAATGCTTGAACCCAGGAGGTGGAGGTTGCACTGAACCGAGACCGTACCACTGCACTCCAGCCTGGGTGACAGAGCGAGACTCTGTCTCAAAAAAAAAAAAAAAGAAAGAAAGAAAAAGTACATTCATGGCCAGTTGTGGTGGCTCACACCAGTAATCCCAGCACTTTGGGAGGCCAAGGTGGGAGGATGGCTTGAGCCCAGGAGTTCAAGAGCAGCCTGGACAACATACTGAGATCCCATCTCTGAAAAAAATTTTAAACATTAGCCAAGCAAGGTAGCACACAACTGTGGTGCCAGCTACTTTGGAGGCAACGGTGAGAGGATCACTTGAGCCAAAGAGATCAAGTCTGCCATGAGCCATGATCACGCCATTGCACTCCCGCCTGGGTGACAGAACAAGACCCTGTCTCAAAAAAAAAAGAAAAAAGGAGAAAGAAAGTACATTAATGAAACCCAGACCTGCCCTTTACCTTTACCCCCCAACCTCATCAACATAAGTAAGAAGTAAGGGATAGAATTTCTCATGTCTCTTATGTTCTACTATAAACCAATGTTATGCAAACACTTTGCAAATTCTGCCCATCTGGTATATGGCATAATACAGCTTTTCATTGATTCATTTTCAGAATGGACTCAAATTTATCATTATCTATTGGGAATATAAGGAATGAATTATGGGTTACCATAAAAATGGAATTATCAAGCAGACACTGGAATTATCAAGCAGACACTGAAGTTGTTTTAGAAGAATACAGAGTTGAAAAAAGTTCAAAATATACTGTTAAGTGAAAAGACTACATAAAAAGCAATACCATCTCATGTATGGCATGCTTATCAAAAAAGCATAAAGCACATACGCCAAAATTTATGAGTGACTATATCTGGGTGATAGCGGTATTGTAGGATATTTATTCTAGAGATATGAACACCTATATTCACAGAAAAACCTGCACGCAAATGTTAACACCAGCTTTATTTTTAATAACCAAAACCTGGAAACAACTAAACTCGATAAGTGAATGGTAAACTGTGGTACATCAATGCTATGCAACACTACTATAAAACAAACAGTAACAAATTACTGATATATGCAACAACCTGGATGACTCTCAAGAGCATTATGTTGAGTGAAAAAACAGTCAAGTCCAAAAGGTCACATCCTGTAGGATTCCATTGATACAACATTCTCAAAACTGACAAAGTTCTAGAGATAAACAACAGATTGGGGGTATTCAGGGGTTAGGAATGGTGGAAGGAAGACAAGAGGTGTGCCTATAGCAGATAGCACCAGAGATACCTTTGTTATCCTGGCTTAGTTCTGTATCTTGATTGCTTTGGTGGTTACACAAATCTACACGTGCTATAAAACAGAAGTCCCCAACTCCCAGGCCATAGACCTGTTAGGAACCTGGCTGCACAGCAGGAGGTGAGCAACCAATGAGCAAGCAAAGCTTCATTTGTATTTATACACTCTCCCCACTGCTCGCATTAATGCCTGAGCTCCGCCTCCTGTTGGGTCACTGTCAGCATTAAAATCTCATAGGAGCTCAAACCCTATTGTGAACTGCACATGCAAGGGATCTAGGTTGCCTGCTCCTTAATGAGAACCTAATGCCTGATGATAATCTGTCACTGTCTCCCATCACCCCCATATGGGACGGTCTAGTTGCAGGAAAACAAGCTCAGGGCTCCTACTGATTCTACATTATGGCGAGTTGTATAATTACTTCATTATATATTATAACAACAGAAATAAAGTGCACAATACATGTAATGCTCTTGAATCATCCTGAAACCATCTCCACCCCCACCCCATTCGTGGAAAAACTGTCTTCCAGGAAACTGGTCCCTGGTGCCAAAAACGGTTAGGGGTTCTTGCATAAAGTACCCAACATGGGATACACTGTAGCAATGTGAATTTCTTGATTTTTGACATTGCAGTACGTTTATATAAAATGTAATACCTGGGAGAAATTGGATGAAGGATGCAGGGGGTCTTCTCTGTACCATTTTTGCCACCTTCCATAAATCTATATAATTTTAAAATAAAAAAGGATAGATTTTGTCCTTTTCCCCTTCCTGCTCTTGCCTATCCTCTTATCCTCCAGGAACCAGTCAGTTCTAAAGCCATAAGCTGGGGCCAAGCAAGATGTCAGATACCAGACAGAAGGAAGAGGGCTTCTACATGGGAGGAGGCCCAATATAAGATGTCAAAGCCCAAGAAGGGTGAGGTGGTTCTCCATATAGAAGGGCAGCTCAGCATGAGGTGTTGGAGCCCAAGCAGCATAAGGAAGGGTCTAGATTGTGGGAAAAGAGCAGCCTGGAGCATGATGTCAAAAGCTAAGGAGGATGAAGAAGGTATCAAAGAGTGGGTGTGGACCAGTGCAGTGTATCTAAGTAAGAGTGCCCTAAGGAAGGGGTCCACTTGGAGCTAAGGTCTAGTTCAAGTTGTCAAAGCACATGCAGGAGGAGAAAGGTATCCACACAGGGCAGGGGTAGCAAGTACTCCTGTGAGGTTTAGAAGCCTAGGAGCATCTGCATCGGGCATTAGGGTAATAAGTAAATATGCTGAGATAACAAGCCAGGTTTCTCACAGTCTAATGTACTCTGTTGGACTGTAATGGGAGGTATCATTAGGAACTTATGGTTTTCAATATTGATAGGTATGGAAATTATTATAGAAAGGAATATGTGTACTATATACGAATGTATATAATTACATACATACATACATTCTCTAGCTCTGTCCATTGAGAGGCCTGGGAGCAGGTATACCCCAACTGCAAGGAGCAGCATGTTCAGCACCCAGACCCTGGTTTCTAAATACCATTCTCCACTAAAATGAACTAGGGGGTCCATGGAGAAATGGCTGACTCCAGAACTGAAGCAGAAAACGGACAAGATAAGCCTAGAACATAATGTGCCAAAAAGCAAAGAAGTACTCAACGACTGACAAGGTATGTCCAAGAACATAAAACCCAGCTTGAAAAGGCTTCTTTTAGCCAAATCTTAAACAAACTGAGTATGAAAATAATCACAGTAATATATTTTAACCCAGCAAATTTTTAAAAACCCTAATTCCATACTGATGCACATAAAGTGTGATAAGGAATAACTTTATAGTAGCAAAGCCTGGAAGGTGTCAATTGATCAAAGTGAACCATCATCTGAATGACGGCAAATAAAACTCAGGTGCTGCCTGTCAGAATGCAATGGGAAGAAAACACAGCACTATTTCTACAATATTCCTGCCAAAGATGCTTAACTTAAATATCGTAAGGAGGAAAAAAAATCAGGTAAGGCCTGAGGGACATTCTCCTAAACAAATGTAAAATATAAATTCCAAAAGTGATGAATTAACCCAGACTAACAAAAACTGAAGAACACGACAATTAAATGTAACATGTAATTCTGAACTGAGTCTTTTGGCTAACAAACTTTAACTGCTGGACTTTAGCAGTTCTCTCCCAGTAACTAACAGAACATGTAGATCACTGAGTACATAAAAGAATTAAAGAAAACAATTAGTGAACAGGCATTGTGGCTCACACCTGTAATCCCAGTACTTTGGGAGGTGAAAGCAGGAGGACTGCTTGAACCCAGGAGTGTGAGACTAGCCTGGGCAACATAGTGAGACTCTGTCTCTACAAAAAAAATTTAAAAATTAGCCTGGCATGGTGGTGTGTGCCCACAGACCAGATAGCTGAGGAAACTGAGTTGTGAGGATTACTTGAGCTCAGGAGGTGAAGGCTACATACACCAGCATGGGCAAAAAAATAAATAAATAAAAGAAAAACAAAAAGAAAAGAAAAAAGAAAAAGTGAATATAACTAAACAACTTGACCTAACTGACATTTAGAAAATAACCCAACCAACAATAGCCAGAATACACATTCTTTTCAAGTACACACAGAACGCTCACCAAATAGATCATATGCCAAGCACTAAAACAAGTCTCAATAAATTTAAAAGGGCAGAAATCATACAGCATATATTTTCTAACCACACTCATTAGATATCAGTGATGAAAAGGTATCTGGAAAATTTTTAAATATTCAGCAATTAAGCAAAACACTTCTAATTAACTCACGAATCAAAAAGAAATAAAGGAAGTTTAAAAGTATCTTTAACTGAATTAAAATGATAAAAATACATCAAAAGCCATGCTGAGAAAAGTTTAGAGCTTCACATGTTTAGGTCAAAAATGAATATCTAAAATCAGTCACCAAACTTTCTACTTTAAAAAGTTAAGATGAGAAGAGCAAATGAAAACCAAAGTAGTAGAAGGAAATAATAAAAAGTAAAAATGAACAAAAGTTAATAGTGAATAGTGAAAATCGATAAAACCAAAATGTCATTATTTGAAGAGACAACGAAAACTAATAAATCTCTACCCAGTCTAATCAAGAAAAAGAAAAATTATTGTACCAATAGCAGGAATGAGAAAAAAAGAAATCACCATTGATCCTTAAAATAACAAAAGAAAATATTAATAGAACTTTGGTCAATTAAACAATTAAGAAATAGACAAATTCCTTTAAAAATACAATTTACTGAAACTGATTCAAGAAAAAAAAATGTTTAGTATGAATAGCCTACTTACGTTTTTAAAATAAAATTTGTAATTTAAAACCTTCCCACAGGTTGAGGTGGGAGGCCACTTGAGCCCAGGAGCTTGAAACAAGTCTGGACAACATAGTGAGACCCTGTCTCTATAAAAAAAAATTTTTTTTAATTAGCCTGGTGTGATGACATGTGCCTGTAGTCCCAATTGTTTGGGAAGCTGAGGTGGGAGGATAATTTAAGCCCAAGAGGTTGAGGTTACAGTGAGCTGTGACTGTGCCCCTGCACTCTGCACTCCAGCCTGGGCAACAGAGCAAGACCTTGTCTCCAAAGAACAACAAAAAAACCTTTCCCACAAAGAAAACTCAACTCTAGATTAGCTTTACTGGTAAAGTCTATCAAATATGTATGATAGAAATATCAATCTTACACAAACTCTTTCAGAAAATAGAGAAGGAAATACGTCCTAACCCATTTAAAATGAGGCCAATAAACCTAAAAATGACATAGCTGTTACAAAAAAAAAAAAAAGAAAACCATGGACTAATATCTCTCATAAACATACAAATGTTTAAATTAGTAAACTGAATTCAACAAGAAAAAAGGATGACACATCATGACCACATGTGATTTATCCCAGGAATGCAAGGGCTGTTTAATATTTGAAAATCAGCACAATTCACTATATTAAGAGAATGAGAGGATATTCATATGATCATTTCAATCAATGCAGAAGAAATACTTGATGAAGTTAAATATCCATTCACGTTTTTTAGACAAAGTCTCAGAAAACTAGAAAGAACACTTCAACGTAATAAAAGTAATCTATGAAAAACCTATACCTAATGCCGTTTTTGAAACAGGGTCTCACTCTGTAACCCAGGCTGGAGTACAATGGTGTGATCTTGGCTCACTGCAACCTCCACCTCCTGGACTCAGGTGATCCTCCCAATTCAGCCTCCCAAGTAGCTGAAACTACAGGTGCACACCACCATGCCAGGTAATTTTTCTTTTTTTTGGGCAGAGATGGGGTTTCCCCATGTTGCACAGGCTGGTCTTCAACTCCTTAGCTCAAGCAATCCGTTCCCTGCCTTGGCACCTTAAAGTGCTGAGATTAGAGGCATGAGTCACTGCACCCAGCCTCTAACATAATTCTTAATGATGAAAGAGTAAATGCAGTCCCCTTAAGATCTGGAACAAAGCAAAGATGTCTACTTGCATCGCTTCTATTCATCATTGTTTTGTAGGCCCCAGACAGTGCAATAAGAAAAAGAAATAAAAGAGATACAGATTGGAAAGAAAGTAAAACATATGGACAATACATAGTGAAGAAACCTAAGGAATCTACAACATAACTACTGTAACTAATCAGTAAAGATAACAAAGTCACAGAACACATAGTCAATATAAAAAGAATCAACTGCATTTCTATATTCTAGAAAGTAACAATTAGAATTTGACATTTTAAAACATACCATTCACAACAGCATCCAACCAAAACCATGAAATACTTAAGGATAAAATTAACAAAATATGCCCAATAACTTTACACTGAAAACTACAGAACAATGCTGAAATAAAGAAATCCTCAATAAAAGTAAAGGTGTACAACGTTCATGGACTGGGAGCCATTATTGTTTAGATGTTGGTTTGTATCAAGTCAATAAACAGAATCAATGCAACCTCAATCAGAACCAGTTGGCTTTAAAAAAACAAACAAACAAAAAACAAAAAAACAAAACAAAAAAAACCCTAAAAGGTGGATTCTATATTTTATATGAAAATGCAAAGGTCCTAACATAGTCACTACAGCATTACAAAAGAACAACAAAAATGGAGGACTTACACAACTTGATTTCAATATTTACTATAAAAGATACAGCAATCAAAACAATATGATACTGATTTAAAGACAGACACTAGGTCCATCAATGAAAACCCAAGAGAACTAAGACTTACACGAACATGTACCAAGAGAAATGAAAAAAAGACTTGTACAACCATTTTCCTAACCACTTTATTCATAATCATTGAAAGAGACAACACAAATAACCACAAAAAGGAAAATGAATAAATAAATTTTAAGATATTAATTAAAATGACTGAACATTAATGAATAGGGAAAAAGAATGAACTGTTGATACATTCAACCAACATGGATGAATCTCAAAACATGTTGTGCAAAAGCAGTCAGACACAAGAGTTACATATAACTCCATTTACATGAGGTTCTCAAGGGACAACGACAATTTATGAAGAAAAAATATGAGAACAATTGTTGTGGAGGGAATTGACTGGCAAGAATTACAAAAAAAACTCCTCAGGATGACGAAAACATTTGGTGTCTTGATGGATTATGGATTATACAAGTTTATGCAGTTGTCAAAACTCTGAACTACAAACTCAGAATCTGAGCATTTCACTTTAAACTTTTCCTCAATTAAAAACAGAATGCATATTTTCACTCAAAAACAATCTGCCTACTATAACCCAGGTATTGAAAACACAAAATTTAAAGGCACGATACAGAAAAAAATATCTTAAAATATAATGACAAGACAGTCCTGCAAGCAAGGAAATGCAAAGTTATTGTAGTTACCATAAAGAAAATCACAAGAAAGAGAAATCTTTTAAGGTGAAACGTGAACAACAGGAAATTGCCAAATAAATAATATTATAGGCATATACGACATTAACAAAAGTAACAGAAAAAAAACCATAGTGGACCTAGGCAACTAAATTAATTTCATATGCTTAAAGTATAAAATGGTGGGGAAAGGGGTTGAACTACAGTTTTTAAAAAAAAGTTGGATAAGGGACAAGAGTATGATGGCTATTTCCGCCCGTGCAAAAAAGTACATTTTAGCTGTTTAGTAATGAGGAACCACTAGAGAAGTTTCAGTAAGGGAATGACATGTATACATCTCGTTTGGAAAGATGACAGTAGAAACTATCTGAAAGATACACTGGAGAAGGCTCAGGCTACTGTCAGTCCAATAAAAATGTCAGTCTATTGCAATCTATAGACTACTTCATCCAACAAAAACAGAATGCGCACTCTTTAAAAGCTCACACATAACATTTCACCAAGGTGGACAACATTCTGGGCCATAAAACACAATCTAATAAACTTAACAGAATAGCAATCACACGGCGTCTGCTCTAAGACCACAAGAGAATTAAACTAGAACTAAATAACAGAATGGTAGCTAGAAAATATTTCAAAATACTTGGATATTAAACGACACACTTCTAAACAATAATGGTGCAAAGAAGTTTGTTTTTTGTTGTTTTGTTTATAGAGTTTCGCTCTGTCACCCAGGCTGGAGTGCAGTGGCGCAATCTTGGCTTACTGCAACCTCTGCCTCCAGAGTTCAAGTGATTCTCATGCCTCAGTCTCCCACATAGCCGGGATTACAAGTGCATGCCACATGCCCGGCTAATTTTTGTATTTTTAGTAGAGATGGGGGTTTTGTTGTGTTGCCCAGGCTGGTCTCAAACTCCTGAGCTCAAGTGATCCACCCACTTTAGCCTCCCAAAGTACGAAGATTATAGGCGTGAGCCACCACACCCAGTCCAAAGAAGGAATCTTAACAGACATTTTAGAATATATTGAACTAAACGAAAATAAAAACACAACTATCAACATGTGTGCAATGTATCTAAAGCAGTGCTTAGAGGAAAATTTATAGTATGAATGTATATATTAGAAACAAAAAATCTAAAATGAATACACTTCCACTTTAGGAAAGTAAAACAAGAAGAGCAAAGTAAATCCAAAACAAGCAGAAAAAAATAATAAAAATGAGAGTAGAAATAAATGAAACTGAAAATAGGAAATAGAGTAAAAAAAAAAAAAAAAAAAAAAAAAATCAAGAAAACCAAAAGCCGTTTCTTTGAAAATATCAGTAAAATGAGCAAGCCTCTACCACTGGGCAGGGGGAAATGCAGAGTTATTCGAATATGAGTTTCAGTTTCAGTTTTGCAAGATGAAAAAGTTCTAGAGATCTGTTGTACAACAATGTCAATATAGTTTACGCTACTAAAATGGACACTTAAAAATTGTTGCTCTCTCCACTGCTCGCATTCTCACTCTGCCATGCCCTGCTCTGAAGAGACACCCACCATTACCCCCGGCAAACAGGCCTGGTTTGCAGAGGAGGGCAGCATGCAGCTCCATTTTGCCTCACTCTCTGAGCAGGCCACAACCCTGACTCCGGGATCCACACAGCCCAAAGGCTATGACCTCGACGGTGCCTACGATGATACAATACCACCTACGGAGAAAGCTACAGTGAAAATGGGCATTCAGATAGCTCTTCCTTCTGGGTTTTATAGAAGAGGGGCTCCATGGTCTGGCTTGGCTGCAAAACACTTTATCGATGTAGGAACTGGTGTCATAGACGAAGATTACTGAGGAAATGTTGGTGCTGTACTGTTTAATTTTGGCAAAGAAAAGTTTAAAGTCAGAAAAAGTGATCGCATTGCACAGCTCATTTGTGAATGAATTTTTAATCCAGAAATAGAAGAAGTTCAAGCTTTGGATGATGCTAACAGGCATTCAGAAGACTTAGGTTCTACCAGAAAGAATTAAAATTTATGCTAAGAATAGAAAATGAGAACTCATACTTTTTTCTTAAAGAGTTTTTGCTTAAAGCATTTTGGTAAAACTTCTGTAATCTTAATAGCTTTACCTTCTAAAAATACTGCATTTTCTTATGATCAAGGAAAAGAGTACCTCTGCTTAGATCACAGAGAAACTTTGTTTTTCTGCTGATAGTTGTATGTAAATCTTCTTTGTCCTGATATAAGGCAAACAGTGTCTTTTTAAAATCAAATGTACATCAATTACAGACCCAAAAAAACCCTATATAATTTAACTCAGTTAAATGATACTTCACAAAAAAAAAAAAAGGAATTAAGACAGTAATTTTTTTTAAATTACTGTCTTAAAACAAACAAACAAAAAAGAGAAAACACAAATTACTAATATCAGAAATGAAAGAGAGGACATCACTATAAACTCCTGGACATTAAAAGGATAATAAAAGAATACTATGAACTTTGTTCCCACAAATTTGACAACTTTATCAAAATGGACCAATTCCTTGGAAGACACAATCTGTCAAAACTCACACAAGAAGAATTACATAATCTGAAGAGACCTACATTTATAGGAGAAATCGAATCAACAATAACCTTCCAAAACAGAAAGCACCAGACCCAAAGCAGTTCACTGGTGAATTCTACCAAACATTTAAGGAAGAAATTATATTAATTCTCTACAATCTCTTCCAGAAGACATAAGCAGAGGGAATACTTGCTAATTTATTCTATGAGATCAGTATTACCCTAATACCAAAAACAGACAAAGACATCAGGAAAACTATAGACTAATATTTATCAAGAACACAAATGTAAAAATCCTCAAAATATTATCAAATCAAATCCAACCACATTTAAAAAGAACTATATACCACAAACAAGCAGGATTTATTCCAGGTAAGAAAGTTGCTTCCACATAAAAAAATCAATTAATGTAATCCATCACATCAACAGGCTAAAGAGGAAAAAGTTATTGCAATGGGCTAGGTAAAGCTGGTGAACGTCTATATCAGAGCACAACTACAAGTAGTTATCCATTCATTCACACCATGTGCCAACACCTGGACTACAGTGAAAAGTAAGACAAAACTCCTGTCCTTACAGTCTACAATCTATCAGAGAAACATCGTACAAGTAAATCACAAGTCCCTGTCACAGGGACTCAACCTAGAGTTAAGAAGAAGAAGTCAACTTATATCTACAGGTTATAAAACAGGTATGAGGTATGACTGACGGTATTATCTCAAGCAGGATATATTAAAGTCTTAAATAAAAAAAAAAGTACATGTTAGATGAACTGAAAGGAACCCAGGTTTGATATCATAGAAAGAAGAGACAAGAATTTACATGACGGTTGTGGTTTCACTGATTACTGGGTAAAAATAAAGGTAGAAGAAGGAAAAAGATATGGGCGCTTATGAAACATCTTAATGTCTGGGGTAGACAGGAAAAAGTAAAGGGCTGATATACTTTAAAAAGATAAACAGATCAAGCAAGTGGAGAACACAAAGAGAACAGAGAATAAGAGCATATTAGAAAAATTTAAGAAGGCAGGAATTACAGAATTCGAAGGAAAAATCCTTGAATGTGTGATCTTTTTCTAGTTATGTTGAAGATTCAAATGTTTTACTCTTTAAGGACAAGCCTAGAAGTTAAATAAAGTATCTTTCAAAATTAAGCATTTAAAATTTAATACCCAAGTAATCCTGATACAGAAATACTGTTATCCTGAAAGAAATAAGCTTCTAAAATAATATAATACAAGAACTTAATTTTGCCTTTCAAATATGATTTATGTCAATATTTTAGTATATCTATTCAAGAACACTATTTATCCCTGAAACACTTCCTGAAATTTATTCGATGACTTGCAGTATTACTTAACAAGAAATTATGTTTCTAAGTTTAGTATCCTATAAAGGAATTACTTACAGGAACATTAAGTGCATATTGTAGTCCTTGAGGAAGTCTTTCATGTGTTTCCATCTGCTCCTCATCATTTTTCACTGTCTCCTCGTGGACCATGAGTTCATCATGTGATATCATATCCTGTTGTCTCATTTCACTTTCTTGTAACACTTCATCTGCAGCAAGGATCTCCTGGTGAGGCATACTTCGATCTTGAAGTACTGAATCCTGTAGCTCTCCAGACACAGTAGACTGGCCAGACACTCCACCCATTACAACCATTGTCCTGGAAGACTGCATTTCGTCTATGCCGCCACATTTAAGAAACAATCCTTCCAGTTTGTCGTCAATGTTCATGCTTAAGTATAACTGCCTAGAAAGACCAAGTTTGGCAACGAAACATAGTAAATTAGTTTTATATGACTACTTCATTTTTTTTAATTTTCAAATTAAGAATTTGAACAGTCAAATACAAAGATTTTATTCATGTACTTTGGAACTGCCTCCAATTTTAAAATTATAATACCAAGATCGGTTTCCAAAGGCTGGTAAAATAAAACACAAATTTTCATTTTGATATAAAGGCATAAAATCCTAACTACTTTATTATTGAAAAATAAGCCTGACATAAAAGCAAATTAGGGAAAAGTATTTGTAACATCAATCAAGGGATCCGTACTTTTTAATATATTAATAATATATTGAAATGTGTTAAAAATAAAAATATAGATGAATTCAATAAGGAATAAACAGAGAACATCATGAAGCAAATCATTTTTAAAAATTCAGAAATAGTCATTAAACATAAAAAAAGAGTCTCAGTAGTAATCCAAGAAATTACCATTAAACAGCACTATCATATTTCAACTACCAAACTGATAATGACTCTTAAAAAATACATCCAATGTTGAAGTATTAAAAAAAGACACTCATCTACTGATAATAAAAGTATGTATTATATCAACTACTTTCAAAAGTCATTTGGTAGTATGTATCAAAAGCTATAAAGATGTACATATTCTTTGAACAAGGAATTCTACATTTTGGAATTTATCTTGACGAAATAAAAAATGTATACAAAGGTATACACAGAAAACCACTACAGCAGTCATTACCATAATGAAAATGTTAAGTATATTTCAGTTTAGTCACTTCTTTCCCAAATTAATCACATAAGTAATGACCAACTTTGATCACAGTTTTCAGCAGTCAAACACCAAAGCTAAATTCCAACACACTACTGAAATCAAAATACTCTTTCCTTTACTAAGGTTATTGTTAACGGAGAAACCTTTACTGAAATGAACAGCTCAAAACAACCTCATAAACAGCAAAATATACAAATGTATAATTCAAAACTTGCTAATCTTTCTTCCCTGGTACGAGGTGTTATCAGCCTACAATATATACAGTATATCTGTACAAAACACCTTATTTCACTTTTCAAAATCTTTAAGGCAGCAAAGTTAAAATCTAAAGGTCAAAGATTGCTGGGTATGGTAGCTCATGCCTGTAATTCCAACAATCTAGGAGGCCGAGGTAGGCGTATCACATGAGCCCAGGAGTGTGAGACCAGCCAGGGCAACAAGGCAAAACCCCATCTCTACAAAATAAAAATACAATAATTAGCTGGGCATGGTGGCACGCACCTGTGGTCCCAGCTACTTGGGAGACTGAGGCAGGAGGATGGCTTGAGCCCAGGAGGTCGGGGCTGCAGTGAGCTGTGATTGTACTACTGCACTCTGCCTGGGTGACAGAACAAGACCCTGTCTCAAAAATAAATAAATAAAAATAAACGTCAAAGATGTTACATACATCACCAAATATCTGCTCTCTTCAAAAATTTCATTTATCACATTTCTTAGAAAATAAACTAAAACTAAATGAAACACTCCCTTAAGGCTAAAATTTGATTATTCTGACCATTTATTTGGAAATCCTTAAAAATCAATTGGTGAAAAGTATTTGTAACATCAGTCAAAAATTCCATATCCTTAATATATTAAAATACCTTAAAAATAAGAAGAGATGAATTCAATAAAGAATAAACTGACAGGAACACTACCAGACAAATCACTAAAGAAAACTTAGAAACAATCATTAAATATATAAAATAACTATGTTTTTATGTTTTAAATACATAAAACATTGGCCGGGCACAGTGGCTCACGCCTGTAATCCCAACACTTTGGGAGGCCGAGGCAGGCAGATCACGAGGTCAGGAGATCAAGACCATCCTGGCCAACATGGTGAAACCGTGTCTCCACTAAAAATACAAAAAATGTAGCTAGGCATGGTGGCGGGTGCCTGTAGTCCCAGCTACTCAGGAAGCTGAGGGAGAAGAATCATTTGAACCCAGGAGGTGAAGGTTGCAGTGAGCCGAGATCGAACCACTTCACACCAGCCCAGGCGAGAGCAAGACTCCATTTCAAAAAAAAAATTGGGGGCAGTGCATATATACATAAGTATATATATTTATGGGGTACATGAGATATTTTGATATAAGCATGCAATGTGAAATAAGCAAATCATGGAGAATGGGGTATCCATCCCCTCAAGAATTTACCCTTTGAGTTACAAACAACCCAATTACATTCTTTATTTTTAAATGTACAATCAAGTTGTTATTGACTACAGTCATCCTATTGTGCTATCAAATAGTAGGTCTTATTCATTTTTTTCTTTTTTTTTTTTTTTGCCCATTAACCATCCCCACCTTCCCCTTCTCAGCCTCTAGCAACTATTCTTTAACTCTCTATGTCCATGAGTTCAATTGTTTTGATTTTTAGATACCACAAATAAGTGAGAACATGCATTTGTCTTTCTGTGCCTAGCTTATTTCATTTAACATAGTGATCTCCAGTTTCACTCATGTTGTTGCAAATGACTGGATCTCATTCTTTTTTATGGCTGAATACTACTCCACTGTGTACATGTACATTTTGTTTATCCACTCATCTGTTCATACACACTCAGGTGGCTTCCAATTCTTAGCTATTGTAAACAGTGCTGCAACAAACACAGGAGTGCAAATATCTTAATATATTGATTTCCTTTTGGGGGGGTATATGCCCAGCAGTGGGACTGCTAGATCGTATGGTAGCTCAATTTTTAGTTCTTTGAGGAACCACCAAACTTTTCTCCATAGTGGCTGTACTAATTTACATTCCCACCAACAGCATAGAAGGGTTCCCTTTTCTCCACATCCTCACCGGCACTGGTAATTGCCTGTCTTTTGGATATAAGCAATTTTAACTGGAGATGACATCTCATTGTAGTTTTGATCTCCATTTCTCTGATGATCAATGATGTTGAGCACCTTTTCATGCTCATATGCCTGTCTGCCATTTGCATGTCTTTTGAGAAACGTCTACTGAAATCTTTTGTCCATTTTTTGATTGAATTATTAGATTTTTTTTCCTATAGAATTGTTTGAGCTCCTTATATATTCTGGTTATTAATCCCTTGTCAGATGGGTAGTTTGCAAATATTTTCCCCCATTCTGTGGGTTGTCTCTTCACTTTGTTGACTATATCTTTTCCTGTGCAGAAGATTTTTAGCTTGATGTGATTTTTTTTTTTTTTACCTAATTGTATGCTTAGCATCAAACCAAAACAATAAGTATTGAGGAAGTAGTAGTATTCTAGGGACAGATAATATTTTGGAAAAAAGGCATAAAGTGCTAGAGTGAGAGACTTGGAACAGGAAGAGAGCACACCTTGATACAGAAGTAGTAAAGTGGAAATACTCCAAATGAAAAACAAATGACCTCTTTAAAAATCTTCCTGAAAACCGACCACATGCAAAGAAAAATAAATCTCTCTTCCTTTTTACATAAGTTCCTTATTCCTATGGCCCCAAATTAAGGCATATATTGGGAGTTAAACTGTCTGGCCTGGAAACTGTCTTTGAAATACCCTGAAATTTCCCCAAAATACCAGAAAGTACTAAGATATCAAAACAAACTCCAATATCAATGGATACAAGGTTTTAAATAAGACAAAGCTTTAAACTGAGCTTTGGAAATATCTATCAAAATGAAAACTGTATGTACTCTTGATTCAGCAATCTCACTGCTAGAGATATATAGTATACAACCTTATGGGTTTATTCATAGACACTCATCAAAGAAGAAAGTACAAGGATGTTTGCTACAACTCTTCAACGGGAAAAGACTGGAAACATATTTAAGCATCCATAGACAGGGGACTTGTTACATTAATTATGACTCAACCATACAATGGAACATGTGCAGCCATTAAAAGGAATGATGTTAGCTTTATGTGCTGGTTCTCCAAGATATATTAAGTGAAAAAAAATCAAGGACAACTATGTAGATAGTAAGATCCTTTCTATACATACACACACACACACACAGAGAGAGAGAGAGAGAAACATATATACACACGCACACATATATATATTTTTTTTTTTTCCTGGTAAGAAACTTAACTGGAATTTGGAAAATGAAATAAGAAAGGATCTTCATGAAGAAGACTAATTTTGACTTTTTATTATTCCTTTTTCATGTACCAACATCTTTTCTTTCTTTAAGGTTACAGCAAGCTAACAGGGTATGAGTAACAGAATTGACTCTAGGTCTTGTTTTTCTTCTTTATTTTAAAACAAAGACTTAGTGTTATTTTAAGACATGTTTCAAAGACAAAGTGAGTCATACCTCTATCATATACCTCAACCTGTCTCTGGCCGGGAAATTTTACCAGGTCCATGGAAAAAGGGAACAGGACAAAGCTACACTTATTAATTAAAAAAAGATAAAGTAGAAAAAACACACTTGTATTGTCCTGGCACCTCCCTTCTCTGCCATTATGGTTTTAACCTTTCCCACTGAAACTCTACAGTGGTCTCAGTCAAAGCTCTCACGTGCCTCACTGCATATTCAAAAATCCAAATACAACAAAAGGTTCCAAGCTCAAAAGCTAACACATGTCATATCCCTCCCCTAATTTCATTATTTTTAGGGAGGATCAGCTAAGTGTAAAGAAAGAAAACTGAGGTAGTCAAGCCACACTAATATGTGAATAATTAACTGTCTCTTCCTGTTAACTCCTCAAAAAGCCAACTGCTTTCTAATCCAAATGTGTGTATAATTAATGGAAAGTCAGGGGTTAGGGATACGACACAGAAGAGGAAAGAAAGAATGCTTCCTTTAAATCTTATTACTCACATGGAAGACTGATTTGGAAGGGGAAAAAAACTAAACAATTAATTTCAGCTTCAAGGAACCCCTGTCCAACTGAAGAGGAAAGAAAATACGTGGAGTAATAAGCCACGCTGAGCTCCCTGTGAAGACCCTTTATCTCGTAGAGACCTTAGGCAGCTGACACCACAGAGTACAAAATGGTAGCACTGTTAAGAACCAAGACAGGCTGGACAATGATGTCCGAGGGCTAATTCAGCTAAGAATGAGAGGCAATCCTTCCTCTGCACTTCAAGTTACCCACAGCAGAGAATGGTGAAAACTACAACAGAGCAGGAAAGAGAAAGGAAGGAGACCAACTAAGGCCAATTTCTCCTAAATCTCCCTTTCACAGATTACTTCAAATTCTGCATTCTTTCCCCGCTTCCATGATTTATTCTTCCCTCATCACCATCCCTCTGCGAGAGAAACCGGCTACAGGGGTATTTAGGGGGCCACAACACAACTTCCCAGTTCCATTGAATTTCCCCTCCCTGCTCCCACTCCCAACCCCACACACACCTAACATCCTTCCTATTGACACGTTTAGTTCAGCTGTGTAAAAGTCTAACTGTAGTGACTTAGGTAACCGTCTAGTCATTTAAGCCTAGTGACAGAGGGGTACTTAAAAAGAATGTAAATTATCTGCCATTACTTTTCTCCTGTCTACCAGAAGAAATAGTTGACTCTTCTTGTGGTCATCTTCGAATTTAATGTCTCTAATCAATTACGTGTAAGTAATTAAAAACTAAGCTTTACAGATTTATATTAAGTTGAAACAGAGCAAACAGTTTTGGGTCAGGGCTTTTAATAAGGAATTAAATACACAGGCTTTTAACACAAATGTTTTTTGACAATTATTTCCAAAACTTGGGGAACTGTCTGGGCTTGTCTTCAGAGGACAAAATTAACAGACGCATTACAAATGGACAAGTTGGGTACTATTACTCATTTTTAATCAAATATACAAGGCTCTTAAAAATGCTTCCTTGTTCTACAAGGGCCAATTAAAAATCAGGGAAAAAAAATGCTTGCTGAGGTTTTCTTAATGGGAGTTTTATAAAATTAATGGGGTCTTTCCAAATTAGTATGTTTACGTCTGTATTCTAAAATTCAGAAATTATGAAAACCTGGAGAGGAAAGACAACTAATGTGTGCTGAAATGTAAGACACTGTGCTGGGCACCTTTAAATATATTGCCTTACTTAATACTTACAATAACCCTCAAGACAGTAACAGCATATCCCCATTTAACAGACAAACTGGGGCTTACCCAAGGATGCATAGCTAAGAAGTAAACTGGGATTTCAAACCAGACTTAGCTGACTCAATGCACTTTTTACCTTATCACACTATTTCCTGACTTTAAAAGGCCCTGGACACATTAGGAAGTAGTTGAACTCTTATTGCCCTCTCACCACCTGCTCTTAAGGCCTCTCTATCATCATTGCTTGGCTTGGCAAAGCAATCAAACTGTCCTTAGCTGACTACTCCATCTCATGGCTACCATGGGAGAATGTTCTGACACAGAATCCCCTTTTCTTCTGTGGGAGGACTCGACACTTTCCACATTTTCTGTTTTCCAATTTCTTTTTTTTTTTTTTTTTTTTTTTGAGAGGGAGTCTCGCTCTGTCGCCCAGGCTGGAGTGCAGTGGCGTGATCTCAGCTTACTGCAAGCTCCGCCTCCCGGGTTCACGCCATTCTCCTGCCTCAGCCTCCCGAGCAGCTGGGACTACAGGCGCCCGCCACCATGCCCGGCTAATTTTTTGTATTTTTAGAGATGGGGTTTCACCGTGGTCTCGATCTCCTGACCTTGTAATCCACCCGCCTCGGCCTCCCAAAGTGCTGGGATTACAGGCGTGAGCCACCGCGCCCGGCCTTCTGTTTTCCAATTTCTATCTGTTACTCATATCTCAGTGAATTTCTCCTCAGCCATTCTTTCTTTTTCATGGGTTTAAATATATCTTCTTAAGCTACCTTCCTTCCTCTGTTTTCTCAAAGCCTTACCAGGAAAATCTCTCTACCTTCCCATTTCCAATTGGAAATTTAAAAATAATCCTAAATATGGCTAATAAATGTAAAACCAGTCAGTGCTAATGATACACCTGTATCAAAAAAAGAGGGCTGTACAATTTAAAATGAAAACAGATTTGAAGGCTTGTGCTATATGCTCTAAAATTTTTTAAAGCACCAAGTTCCCTTTCAGAATGTATATGAACTTCCATGTGCCACTTATTACCTTTAATTAATCTGCATTTGAGCATGAAAGAAATAAATATTTCCCACTTAGAGATCCTCCATTTCTATGTATTGAGTTTGGTAGTAATATTATTTTCCATAAACTTTTTTGAATAATATGGAACTTCAACTATGAGTCAAAGCAGGTTATAATAGGCAAGCTTTGGAACCTAATCATCGTCTTCTGTATAAAAAGAGTAATTTTCAACTTAAAATATTCTCACAAATTCAGTAACACCTCTTCCCCCGACTTTGTAACAGAACCTATCCATTCTAAAATGAAACTTCACTTGCAAGCCAAAAGAGAGGCACTCAAAGGAACCTGTTCTGAAAACAGGTAAAAGAAAAAAAGCTAGATTTCACAAATTACTTCTGATCCAAAGCACTTTGTTATTTGCAGGATGCCAGTTACATTCACTTGGATATTAACATTTCTAACCTATGTTTCTAACTGTGAGAAATTACACCTTAAAAATATCAGCATTAGAAATACAAGTATCAATGAGCCTCCAAATCATTTGGTGAGATGAAACCCATGATTAATACCAGAACCTTTAACAAATTTGCTATTTGTTATTCTGAAGAAGTTTTGCATTTGCTTTCATCCTTGAAAAGTACAGTTTTGATCTAAGCAGAAACTACTTCATCTCTTATTAAAAAAACAAAATCTATTTCTTGTCTAAGTACATTCAAAGACCTCTTCAGATATATTTCTGTATAACTACCATTTTGTATCTATAAAACATACCTTGTAAACTATGTTAATTTTTAAAGTACTACTATTTCAAAATATCCTAACAGGAACATCATTTATACAATGGGACACAAAGGCTTCTCTGATCAGTGCTAACAACAATAAAGGATGTTTAAATAAATACCTGTTTCAATAGCTGCTAACACAACTATTAATCAGAAAACTTACACACTAACAATAATCATTTTATATAATACGACTTCAAAAACCTAAAAAGTTAAAAAAAAAAACTATTTTTCACCACAGAAAAATAATTTATAAATATTTGAATAAGCCAAAGTTAATAGGCATTTCTATACCACACTGAAGCCCCTCTCAAATGAAACAGAATCTAGGCATATTCTGCATTCCAAATATTTATTATCTGTTCTGTAAAACAATGTAACAAGAAGATAGTAGTATTTAAAATACTAAAATATCAAATTTACAGAAATTCAAACAGTTTAAGAAACAGCTATAATTTATCTTAACAAGAAGAGGGGGAGGGAAAAGGTAAAAAAAAAAAAAAAAAGTTCCCACAAAGCAGAATCCTACATTCTGTTGGATCTAGTTATTGCATCCATTACATTTTATGCCAATATCAACAATTCAAACATTAATATTCAAACTATAAAGTTTCTGTATTCTTACATGATCAAAAGAAATATTTAAAAATATTTTTAAAAACTTCTTAAAACAAAATGTCCCTGTATACTATGAACAAATGTTAAACACCTAATTTTTTTTCAATTAAATGAGATGGGACTGGGCACATACCACTATGCCTAGATTGCTAATGGTTATTTTTAATACATACTATACAGTAACCAAGACTCATTCTAGAACAACAACAAAAAAGTTAACTGTTTAAATCAACAGCACTTCTTTTTAATGGAAAATATATCGGACTCAAACCTTAATGTGACAGATACCTGGCTATCTCCCCAGAATCTGTTCTCTCTTTCTTATCCAGTAATAAAAATTAAGTGCAACATATGGCTGCCTAAATCAGAGTCACTTACTTCCCAGCCTCCTTTGCAGCTGGTTGTGACATGTGACAAAGTTAAAACCAAAAGGATCTGAGTGAAAGTGATATACACAAACTCCTCTTAAAGGTAAACAGAATGCCGTTCTCTTTTTCTTCTTATCAGCAGACACAATGGTAACCATTCTCACCCACAATATAGAAACTGCACATAAGAGCAGAGCAAGACAAAGGAGCCCTGGTATATAGTGATTCTGCAGCCTCCATATACTCTCAAGATAGTTTACACAGACTTTTCAAGTAAATTCAAATATATTTCTACCTTTATAAGCCTCAGTCACAGTAGCGAAGCCTATATACTTAAGTGATTACTGAATTATCTATAAGACTGCTTCCTTATATTAGTGCAGGCATACACACAACATGTACAGATGTATAGAAACTGGTATGTTTTTTCACATTTTAAAAATTATATAGCAAACACCATTAAACTTGACTAACATGCCTAACTTTCCTCAGTGTGAAAACAGTTTCTTTGAAAATTCTGGGAAATTTAATATGAGTGTATACGTGTTCAGGATAGAGGGTAAAAAATGCTATATCCTGTTGAGAAAAAGTGTTAAACCAAGAAAATAACTCTCAATTCAATTTCACTTAAGATTACACATTTTTGTGTGTGTTAGAGTCTAAAATGACACCATTATTCATCTCTTAAATTTGTTTCCTCAAGAAAAAAACTAGTTTCTTCCAAATATAAATACCAAAACTTTAAGAAACTATTATATAAATTCAGTATAAAATTCTAGCAGCTAAACACAATGACTTCATATTTGAAAAAACTTATTTATTCAAGATTATGAAATGCAAGTATTAAAATTACCTGAGACTAAGGTAAAAATGAAGACTTCAAGGAAGGGAATGCTGTAGAGTTGAAAAAGAAATCATGGTTGAGTTTCCACCTTTCATAGACTTCAGAAATCCTCAATACCACCTTAATCACTTATGCCATCCAATTCCTACAATAAACACACACACAACAAACATTATTAATGGTAGGAAAAAATACTATACAAATATAATATATGCAAATTGGTATGAATACTGAAGTGAAAATTCTTTCTAAATATAGTAAGTTATGACTCAATGATCAATGTACTGACTTGTTTTTATGTTTGAAATTGAACAAATGCAATAGTAGTAAGTAGACGGTAAATGAGAAATAAACTTGGCCTTATAAAGAACAACTGCCGGCCAGTCACGGTGGCTCATGCCTGTAATCCCAGCACTTTAGGAGGCCGAGGCAGGCAGATTACAAGGTCAGGAGATCGAGACCATCCTGGCTAACACAATGAAATCCCATCTCTACTAAAAATACCAAAAATTAGCCGGGCGTGGTGGCGGGCGTGTATAGTCCCAGCTACTCGGGAGGCTGAGGCAGGAGAATGGCATGAACCCGGGGAGCAGTGCTTGCAGTGAGCCGAGAATGCGCCACTGCACTCCAGCCTGGGCAACAAAGCGAGACTCTGTCTCAAAAAAACAAAAAACAAAAAACAATTGCCTAGATGTGGAATCTACAGCCTCAAAGATACAGGATATTCAAGGAAATTCAGAGAATTACAGACCTAAAAGGTTAGAAAAAACAAAACTTAAGAAACTACTTACAAACACTAATCACATCTGCTTTGTTAAAGTCTATGAAGTGAAGAGAGAAGAAACACAATGGCAGGCCTTACAAACAAACAGAACTAATGGCATGCCAAAACTTAAAAGAAACTATTATATAAATTCAACATAAAATTCTAGTGGCCAAAAACAATAGAAACAATTATGGTTATAAAATCAGATTAAATATTATCAGCAAGATTACCACCAACAGGAAAAAGCTGACAAAAAAGATAGATAAAAATATATGGAAAATTTTTAGCACGTTCAAAACAAAAACAGAGTATAGGCTATACACAGGAAGAAAACTTCCTGGCAGTAAGTATTCAGAGCATAGTTAACAGACTAAAGATTTTATGGAATTTCCTACCCTGGAGGTTCTTAAAATATTAGATTCCTATCTATCAAGAATAGTTTGCAAACACTCCTTCACAAGAAGTGTGGACACCAGATGATACATGAAAGATCCTATGATTTTACATTAGCTTAGGATGGTGCAAAGGCAAAAAGAATAGTCTTTCCCACCTACATCCATATCAGTAATGATTTCCTCTTTGAACTTCAGAAAGTATATTAATTCATTTTTTAAAAAACATTTCAACAGTTTACATATTTTTTTAAAAGTCCAAATTCTTATAGAGCTGTTCACCTCTCAGTACTCTTGCATTTCAGAATTTTCCTGGATATTCACGTATATCTCTTTTTCCAGATACACTTTCATGCAAAATAAAATTTCTTTTCCTCAATAGGATTGTATCATATATAAACTATAGTGAAATGACAACAGTAACAATAAAAGGGGAGGGGCTCATCACAATCCAGAGTTGTTACAATATATTTTGTAAAATATCTATTATAGATATGTTAAATATGTTAAAAGGAACTCATGTTTTAAAGTTTTTTAATTATGAAAAACCGCAATCAACCAATAAGAGATCCTCAACAAAGATGCAGAAATTATGTAAAAGAACCAAATGGAAATCCTGAAGTTTAAGAATACAGTAACAGAAATAAAAAATTCATCAGAAGGGCTCAACAGATTTATGGCAAAAGAAAATCAGTGACTTTTAAGATACATCAATAGAAACCATCTACTCTGAAAAACAAGAGTGGAAAAAGATGGAAGCAAAATGAACAGAGCCTCAAAGACATGTGGAACAACATCCAGCTTACCAACATTTTGAGTACCAGGAAAGAAGGGAAGAAAAAAAAAATTAATAAAATATTGGCCAAAACGTGACAAATTTACTTTCTTTTTTTTTTAAGATGGAGTCTCGCTCAGTCACCCAGTCTGGAGTGTAATAGTGTGATCTCGGCTCACTGCAACCTGTGCCTCCCAGGTTCAAGCGATTCTCCTGCCTCAGCCTCCCAAGTAGCTGGGATTACAGGAACCCGCCATCATGCCTGGCTAATTTTTGTATTTTTGTAGAGACAGGGTTTCACCATGTTGGCCAAGCTGGTCTTGAACTCCTGACCTCAGGTGATGTGACCACCTTGGCCTCTCAAATCCCCACCTGTGCTGGGATTATAGGTATGAGCCACCATGCCTGGCCCCAAATTTAATTTTTCTAAGGAAAATAAATCTACAGATCTAAGAAGCACAATGAATTTAAAGTAGGAAAATATAAAGCAACCTACAACTGGACACAACGTAGTCAAACTTGTTGAAAGCAAACACAAGGAGAAAAATCTTGAAAGTAGGAAGAGAATAATGATTCAGCATACGCAGAGATTAGTGGCTAACTTCCAGTTAAAAACAATAGAGACAAGAAGACAGTGAAATCACATATTCAAAAAGTTGAAAGATACAGCTGTCAACCAAGAAGGCAGCAAAACTATCCTTCAAAAATGAAAAAATATTCCCAGATAACCAAAAATTGAGACAATTGTTTTTGCTAGCAGACCTGCCTTAAACAAACACCAAAGGAAGCCCATCAAGCTGAAAGGAAAAGACATCAGACTTAAATACACAGAAAGAATTGAAGAGCACCAGAAATGGCAAATATGTGGGTTAATTCAAAAAAGACTCTATAAACATATTTTTCTCATTTCTTCCTTCCTTTAAAACACCTAAGAATGTATAAAGCAATGATCACAACACTGTACTACTGGGTTTATAATATATAGAGAAGTATATTACAATAGCGGTACAATAAAGAAGAGAAAATGGACCTACATTGGAGGGAAGTTTCTTTATCTTACTGATAATAAGCAGCCTGTTAAAATGCATAATCCTGACAGCAACCACAAAGAAAATATCTTTAAAAATATACAGTTAAAAAAATCACTGGAGTAATTAAAATGGCACACTGAAAAGTATTTAACACAAAAGGCAATAGAGGAAACAAAGGAACAAAAACATAGGAGATATCTATCTATATCTATGTAGATACATATATATATAAAGGACCATATCATATATAAACCATAGTGAAATGACACTATATATACTTGCTTTATATATATGTATATATATCTTTTTATATGTGTGTGTGTGTATATATATAGTGTGTGTGTGTGTGTGTGTGTGTGTAGCAGGTACCAAAATGGCAAATGTAAATCCAACTATATCCCTAATTAAATATGAATGGTCTAAATAGTCCAATGGAAAGGCAACGACTGTCAGAAAGGACAGAAACACAAATTCCAACTATATGCTGTCAACAAAAGACATATCCTACATTCAAAACTGAAAGTAAAAGGATGGGGAAAAAAAGGATATACTATAGAAGCAGTACCCATAAGAGACAGAATGGCTATATTAACATCAGATAAAACAGATAGAGACAACGAAAGACATTTCATAATAATAAACAGTCAAAACATCAGGAAGATATAACAATTGTGTATGCATCTAAAAAGAGTCCCAAAATAACGAAGCAGTAACTAACACGACTGAAAGGAAAAATTAAAAATTCAACAATTATATTTGGAGATCTCAATGTCTCACTCTAAATAAGTGATATAATAATTAGACAGAAAACTAGATGGCCGGGCGCAGTGGCTCAAGCCTGTAATCCCAGCACTTTGGGAGGCCGAGATGGGTGGATCACGAGGTCAGGAGATCGAGACCATCCTGGCTAACACGGTGAAACCCCGTCTCTACTAAAAAATACAAAAAACTAGCCGGGCGAGGTGGCGGGCGCCTGTAGTCCCAGCTACTCGGGAGGCTGAGGCAGGAGAATGGCGTAAACCCGGGAGGTGGGGCTTGCGGTGAGCTGAGATCCGGCCACTGTACTCCAGCCTGGGCGACACAGCGAGATTCCGTCTCAAAAAAAAAAAAAAAAAAAAAAAAGAAAACTAGAAAGGACAGAGAAGACCGGAACCACACTATCAACCAACTACACGTAAGTGGCATATATTGAAAACACTACCAAACAATACTAGAATACATATTGTTTTAAAACATTCTCTAGGAAAGGCCACATGCTGGGCCACAAAATAAGTCTCACTAAATTTAAATGGATTGAAGTCATAAAAATATGTTGTCTGAGCCACACAAGGTGGCTCACGCCTGTAATCCCAACACTTCAGGAGCCTGAGGTGGACGGATTGCTTAAGCCCCGGAGTTCAAGACCAGCCTGGGCAACACAGCAAGACCCTGTCTTATAAACAAGTACATTTATATATTCTCTAACCATACCAGAATTGAATTTGATATCAACTAAAAAACTGGGAAATCCACAAACATTTGGAAATTAAACTTCCAACTTCTAAATAACAAAGACAAAATGTAAAGGGAAATTAGAAAATATTTTTAACTGAATGAAAACGAAAAATATCAAAATTTACAGGATGCAGCTAAAGCAATACTTAAAATATATAGCATTAAATATATATTTGAAGAATTTCATATGTATCTTATCAAAAAATGTGAACTGATTCAAATACTCTTTCTTATTCTTCCATAGAGTTTCAATTTTTTTTTAAGTAATATGCTCCCAGGCATTTTTATCTTTGTAGTTGTCATTATGAATGTGTACCTCTTCTTCCATTATGAGCCCCAATACTTATTATTTATATTTTAAAAGATAATTATTTATGTATATTCATTTTCTTCCTAAAGACACCTGGCCAAACTAATTTACGAAAAAGAAGAAAAAGAAACAAAAGTTGAAGTATGAAGAGATTCATGTTATTCAGAGATGCTATAACCTGAAGGGAAAAGTGAGCCCTATAATCGATGATAAAGACCTTTTAAATCTAACACAGAACTGTTCTCCACTGCCCACCTCAGTCACGGAAGATGAGATTACTATATTCAACAATAAAAAATGAAAACTTCTGTTGGGCAAAATAATAAAATCAAAAGATGAGCAAAACTTGAGCAAAAGTAATCTAATAAATGACAAGAGGCTCACAAAGAAATGGTAAATATATAAAGTGATGAAAATACTCTAATTAGCCAGATGTGATCATTACACAACAATGTTTTAATAGTGTATAAAATTTAAATGTACACCATGTATGTTACCATAAATATACACTATATATGTGTCAAGTAAAAATAAAAAACATTACACCCTCATAAGTGTATACAATTGTCAACTGGAAAACTTAAAAAAAAAAATGGCAAGAGGCTCCTTTCCTTAATATACAAAAACATAAAGAGCTCCATAAAACGGCAAAGCACATGACCAAATCGGTAACTGAAAACATACATTATGGCCAATAATAAGGGGGAAAATCTTCAAACTCATTCGTAAGAAAAGCAAAGCTAATCAACAAAAAACTGACAAATATTAAAAAGTTTGACACTAGCTAGTGTTGTCAAAGAGATACAGAGATCCGCTCTCTCACAGACTACTGATATTTGGCCTTCTTTTTAGAGTTAGGCAATTTATCCACCAAATTGTTAAATGTACATAATCTTCAGTCCAGTGATTTTTCCCTTCAGAATTTATACTACAGATATATATATATATATAATTTTTTTTTTTTAATTTAAGACAGAGTCTTGCTCTGTTGCCCAGGCTGGAATGCAGTGGTGGCATCTTGGCTCACCACAACCTCCGCCTCCTGGGTTTAAGCAATTCTTCAGCCTCAGTCTCCTGAGTAGCTGGGATAACAGGCACCCACCACCATGCCTGGCTAATTTTTGTATTTTTAGTAGAGCTGGGGTTTCACCATGTTGGCCAAGCTAGTCTCGAACTCCTGACCTCAAGTGATCCACCTGCCTTGGCCTCCCAAAATGCTGGAATTACAGGCATAAGCCACCACACCTAGCCAGATAAATTTTTAAATATGTGCAAAGGTGTACCCAAGAATATTCACTACATCATCATTTACAATAGCAAAAAAAGGGGGCTAAATATCCATAAGTAGATGACTAGTTAGAAAAATTATGATATGTCCAAATATTAGAATACTATGCAGCATAAAATGAGAAGGAATGATTTGCAAAAATGTGGAAGTTTATTTTTTTAATATTACTGAATAATATGGTGTGATCTCATTTGTGTAAAAAACTGTGTAAATATAAGCACACACATAAATGCTTGTATATGTATAGAAATTGTCTGCAAGGATATACAATGATTATACCGAATAGGAAAGGGTTGGAAAGCCTTTTTTCGATGTTATAACATTCTCTATTGCCTAAGTGTATACACCTAATATAATAAACATGAGTAAAGAAGTGAAAAATATTGACCATAACAATTATCAGAAGATGAGGAAAAACTAGGAAAATCCTAAAATATGGCCACTGAAACTCCAAATAATTTCAATACACAAGGTGAAAAAGAATTCTCAGGCTGAGCGCAGTGGCTCAGGTATATAATCCCAGCACTTTGGAGGCCAAGGCAGATGGATTGCTTGAGCTCAGAAGTTCAAGATCCGCCTGGGCAACATGGCAAAATGCTATCTCAACAAAAAAAAACACAAAAGTTAGCCAGGTAGGGTGGCCTGTGCCTGTGGTCCCAGTTACTTGGGAGGCCTGAGGTGGGTGGATCACTTGAGCCCCGCAGACAGAGGTTGCAGTGAGCCAAGATCACACCACTGTACTCCAGCCTGGGCAACAGGGCAAAAACCCTATCTCAAAAAACAAAAAAATTCTCAAAAAACAAATTTTAAAATGCAGAGAGAAACTTAGAATTTTTATGATCAGGCCAGGTACAGTGACTCACACCTGTAATCCTAGCACTTTGGGAGGCTGAGGCAAGAGGACTACTTGAGTTCAGGGGTTCAGGACCTGCCTGGGCAACATAGTCGAGACCCTGTCTCTATAAAAAAAATAAAAAAATTAAAAATACAACAAATAGAATAATTTTTATGATCATTAAAAATTGACATGAGTATGTGCCACCGACAGATATGTAAACTCTTTGAAAACTGTTAGATAATTTCTTTCACGTTGTATGAAAGATAAAAGCATAGGTTTAATATATGCACCAACATAGGCCAACAAGAAAGGAGAGGATCATTTGCCTTCCTAACATAGAGGCCTAAAAGAAGATATGCAAGTAATCTTAAGAGAAGATAATGGACCTAATCTTATAAAATTAACAATGTCATTTTCTATGTACATATGTCCGTATCTACATATTATTTATAATATTTATAATAGTGATGTTATTTATATGAATATAAAAAGGGATTGGCCATAAATGCACACTTATACCCAACAGTTACTGTAAGTATGTGTAGTAACATGGGCATCTATCACAGGTAAAAATTAAAGATTGAGTCAAACAATGCTGAATTACCTCCATTAAATATGTCAGGCAAACGCCCATCCCGCCAGATCACGTGCTTGAATTTTCAAACTGCTGATTCCTCCCTCTATCCTACAAAAGTACACAAACACAGGTTATCCCCCAAAAGAATCAGGATTAAACACAGTCTTAAAGTCAGGTAAAATTGTTACATTTAAGTGTCCTAAGTTTAACAAAATTCTTACCATGGTAGATACTGTTAAATAAAATTAGTAACAACTAACACTTCGTCTGAGTACAATGACCCATCGATGCTAAATGATATTACAACAATGACTCAGATACAAATTGGACTTTTTCCAACTTAACTTCCAGTGAAGGATTAAGATTTCTTTGAAGTCAGGACAATAACCTTGACAATCATCTTAAATATCCTAAAATAGGAAGGAAAGCACAAATGTGTTTCATTAAAATCATATTCTGACACTCTCCAACACTCAAATAGCACTATTTTCTTGATAAACTCTTATAGTAACATTTCCCTCAGCTGAAAAAATCTAAATATATTAAGGATGCAGTTTTTGAAAATACAAACATAAGCATCTTAAAAGTTCAAAGCAAAAGGTATTTAATAATGCTAAAATGGTCCATCAATATTTTTTAAACATTATGCTATAATCAACCTTTTAGCAGAGACTAACACAGAAAATTAACATTCCACATTGGTACTGCATTGATACCAACCACAGATCACTTTATTCATGTAACTGGGATTTTTCCCAAGTATATTAAATGAAAGTAATGAAGACTGAAAGTTGAATTATCAGAAATAAAGAACAAGCCAAATATAATTTTATTCAGAAACAATAGGTAAAGCATTTTATGTAACAGTCCTAATACAAGTTTAGGGATCCATAAATACCTTGCACATCAATAAAAGCCATAAATGTAAAAGCAGGGTATTTTCTAGAAATTGATAATCTCTAGAAAATAACCAAGTATATCAACTCAAGGTTGTATTTACATATGCTTTATCAAGAAACTACAAACAGTACAGTCTTTCTGATAATTTAGCATTTTCCAGTACTTAGCTAGTCAGTAGCTTTGTTATTGAGCTAGTTACAAAAAAATATACTTTAAAATACTTTATTTCTACTAAGCTCCTAATTGCCTGCCTCAATGTTTTGCAGCCAAGCATTCAAAAGCATATATATGTCATTCCTCTCAATTATGCAAAGTTATTTTAAGTACATACTTCTATAGCAAGAGTACCAAAAGGATAATAAAAGCTATAAAACTATACTACTAAGTTAGACACTATTAAAAATGGGTAAAGTAAAGCAAAATTATGTTAAATTAAATTAGGTCTAAAGCTGCCCCTCTGGGTAGCCAACAAAACCTAACTTACTATGTAAACAAACTGCTACCTAATTTAAGAGTATATTTTTGTAACAAGTAGCTGAGTCTCAGCAAATCACAGTAGCCAAGCCTCAGCCAATTACAGACTGTCACCTGATAAGACTATGTCCATATAAGGCAAATGCCAAGAGGTAACCAATCAAGCTATTTCTGCTTGTCATTTGCTTTTTCCGTGTATAAATACTGCCTGCCTATGTTGCTGGGTGGAGCTCTCCAAACCTCTTCTGGTTCAGAGTGCTGCCTGATTTATGAATAGTTCTTTGCACAGATATGTACGCTCTGCTAAATTTGTCTAAAGTTCTTCTTTTAACAACTGTTTCTGCATTACACTGCCGCTGTTCAGTATTCTATTAGAATATTATATATTCTGTCCATATATTGCTACATACATTACTATATCCAACTTTTAGAATTGCTAATTACAAGAATAAAATTGAACAGAAAAGGACACTGCAAAACCTATATAAGGGGAAAAAATGTCTTCACATTATGCATTTTAACATTATGAGTCTTTTAAAAAGTTGATGTGATGTAGCTACTCCACAATCAGGATATTATTACACAACTCATCATGAGCTAGTAACATCTACAGACTGGACAAATGTTTTTGAAATCTTAATATTCAGTCGAACACATTTTCACAAAAAGCATACTCACCTTCTTGCATCACATTTTATTGAAAGCACTAGATTACTGCTGTCATACATCAAAGAATATAACTTAGATATGTAAAAAGAAAACAAAAATAAAATAGTGAAGCAAGAAGGAAAAGTAAACATGCATACACACAAAATAATATAACCTCAAAGTATAAATTTATAAACAGAAATTCTAGAATGTCTTTCCCACACAACCATTCCTCTACCATGTAAACCCACAATTACCCCCAAGTCACCTGTCACATAGTCTGTCTCTGGAACCCTAATTCATTTAGCATCATCTACTAATTTCATGTCTTCAAGCCTCTATCCCCCTTTCTCCTCTTCCACTCCTCTCAACCAAGAATGGGGAGAAGAGAACCTACTAAGCTGGAAACTGAAACCAAGCAAATACAAAAAGGCAGATGTAAAATTACTTGGACAACCACCCAAGTCAGTTCAGATCTTACTCTTTCCTTGCCCTACTACCCCACTTCAGCAGTCAGTGAATATTCCTGCTTAGCAATTCTTTTAACATTTTGCTGGCTAAATAATCTTTGATTATAAACACTTGGGCAGATATAAACAGATTAAGACTAAAAATATACAGATGTTCCTTGACTTATGAAGAGGTTATTTCCCAATAAGTAACAAGTTTATGCCTATAACTAAATGCCTATGCCTTTTGCATCATCATAAAGTCAAAAAATCCTAAATCAAACCACTGTAAGTAGGGAACTATTATATTTTAAAGTAAGAGTTTTATTGTATCTATGCTATCAATCAAGATAGTAGTTGTTTCCTATCAACCAATGACAGCAAATGTTAACAGATATATAATATACATAAAGACTTTTCGTTTTACATGGTATAAACTTGTATACCCATATAATATTTAAGGAAATTTTCTACTAATACCAATTTGAATAATTATGGCACAGAAATAAAATACATAAATATTTTGCAGAGGCCATTAGCTACCACCCTTCCACTATTTAGCTTTGATAGACTGGCAATGTTCCAATATACTTACTAGCAGGTGGTCCGATGTATTAATTAAGCCAACATTTTTGTCATTAATTTAGTCAACATTTTTTATCACATGATATATATTTACAACACATTAAGATTCCTAAGACATAATAAAATACCCTGGTCTCTGTCCAAAGGCATTCATAATTTAGCAAGGATGATAAGCACATACAGAGTAAATGTTTGTGATAATAATGTGATACAATTGAAGCATAAGCAATTTATCATAGAAAAGTCAAAGCAGTGATCAATTAACTCTCCCTATGCTACCTTTTCAAAAGAAAAGGAAGAAGGTGATCTCTTAATGTTGATTCCACATGTAAGAATATATGCAATATATAAGTAATGAATATATGCTTTGGACTCTGCTCAGTAGTGTTCCTAGGACACTACAGGTATTAACTCAATCAAAACAACAAGCCTATGAGATTGGTATTGTTATTATTCACATTTTACAGATGACAAAACTAAAAGGTTATATAATTTACCAAAGAATATGAAAGTAGTAAGAGGCAGAACCAAACTCCTTATAAGGGTCTACAAAGCCTTACATGCACTACTGTGCTTATCCCCCACCCATCAACGACCACCTCCAACACTACCCACCCTCATCTTTCAGACCTCATTTTCTATCCTCTCCCCTTGTTCACTCCACTCCAGCAGCAGTGACCTGACCTCCTTATTGCCCCAGAATCTCCAGCATGCAGCAGAATCTACTGCACTGGCTGTTCCTCTGTCTGGAACACTCTTCCTCGAGAGATCTTTGTAACTAAATCCTTTAGCTACTACAAAGTCTTGCTAAAGTCTTGTTAATGAGGCCTCTTCCAGTCACACCATTTAAAATTGCAACATTCCACCATATACATTCAATCCCCCTTTTATCCTGTTATACATTTTGCACAGTACTGCCCACCTCCTAACATATTACACAACCTACTTATTTATGTTTTTTTTTCCTGCCCTAACTATAAGCTACACAAGAGAAAAAATTTTTGCCTGTTTTATCCACTGATATATCCCAAGTGCCTAAACCAGTGCCTTACACATAAGAGACGCAGTATTTTTTAAATTATTAGTAAAGCTGGAATTTCCTCCCAGGAAAATCAGGCTCTAGAAGCTTAACCACCATACAACACTCTCTTTCTAATTATGGAATCATAGATAACAACACTAAGGCATGCAGAAAAGTCACCCAAGGTCACATTAACCTAACAAAATGGTGAAACTTGGTCTCAAAACCAGCCTAAATGGAGTTTGGCAACATTACGTTACCCTTAGAATTTCCAGAAAAAGACTTGACTGTCTTAACAATAAAGAAATTCAACCTACTGATAAGTCTACTATGAACTTTATGAAACACTGTATCAAATGCACCATGATAATTCTTAGCAACATAAATAGGTTAGTCCAATCTAACTTAATTTCCATTCTTTGTTTAAAAATAATGCTAGTAACAAATTTCAGAAGTACTCCTTCAGAAGAGCTACAAAAACTGCATGCACGTTGCAACAGATAGGAAGAGCTTCTTTTGTATTTTCAAATATTTCACATTTCATGTTTTCAAATATTTCACATTTCATGTAGACAGTTTCTACTGATACAATATTTTCAAAGTATATCTTTATGTTGTTTGCAGAGTATACTTTTAGCCCACCAAATTATGTTTTAACTGTCATCTTTGCCTAGAAAAGTAAGATTGCTAAAGATGAAGTTTTATGAATTAACGTAGCAAGATCCAGATAAAAGATGTGTTAGAAGAAACTCCTACAAAAATTCTGTCAAGAATATAAATTTCTAAGGCAATAAATAAAACCTTAATGTTACTCCTAAGTATGACCATCCTTTGAAAAGCCATTCATTGATAAAGAACATAGTTCTTGGTTAATTAAGGCAATCTTTCTAGAAAATCATTTTTAAAGTTTCAATGAAATGCATAATGCTTACACATTTTAACTGTTTATACTCCCAGGAGCTCTATCAAATAAAAAGACTACCTCTGCCCTTTAAATCAAAAGCCCAAAGCAATGAAAAGATAAATTACAGCACACATGGTATAAGAATCTGAAACTAAAAATGCTTACAGTCCTTTAGCATCTTTTAACTAGAGCACATTTTACACATTATACATTTACACATTAGTCAAGTTATATTTTTAAATTAGTTCTTACTTTTATGATTTAATGAGGCTTTCTGAATGATGTTTTAAAAAGAATAAAAACTTGTTCCAGGCAAGAGATTTCTATGAATTTGTTTTGAATCTCTATAGAGTGACAATGCAAAGAACAGATGAACGTGTTCTTTAAATTTATAATAACTGCTTTGAAATTTAAAGTTATTAAGATTCCCCCTAAAGAGTTACACTTTATATATTTTGAACTAAATGATATCTGAATGGCCTAATAGTATATTTTTCATAACCATATCTATCCCAAGGAGGGATGACAGCCCAGTAAATTCAAACCAACCACCCCAGAAATCACTTTTTTTTTTTTTTTTTGAGATGTAGTCTTGCTCTGTCACCAGCTGGAGTGTGGTGGCACGATTTCAGCTCACTGCAACATCCACCTCCCAGGTTCAAGCGATTCCCCTGCCTCAGCCTACTGCACAGCTGGGACTACAGGCACGCACCACCACGCCCGGCTGATTTTTTGTATTTTAGTAGAGATGGGGCTTCACCATGTTGGCCAGGATGTTCTCGATCTCCTGACCTCATGATCCACCTGCCTTGGCCTCCCAAACTGGTGGGATTACCAGCATGAGCCACCGTGCCTGGCCAGAAATCACCTTTCAAAAAAATAAAAAAATCAAGTCACAATCTTTAAAACTTTGCAATTAGTGTGGTTACTGCACTTAGCTAAGAAAGAAAATCCTACAAAGGAGCACTCAGATACATAGAACTTGGCTTAGCAAAGTGAGTAAAATAAAGCCATCAAGTGAAAATTTTCACCTTCCCTTGATCTTTTCAAATCAACTAACCAATAAACATTCATCAAAGAAGAAACCAACTGTCCATCCATGTTAGAAACAGTAATGCTACAAAAGTAAGCACTGTTATAAACAATGCTACAAAAGCAAGCATTTTATAAACTTTAGACTACAAACCACTAAAGAGATAGAACTTTTAAATCTAAATCACCTGCTTCCAGAAGAAAATTCCAAAACTAACCCTATCACAGTGAGGATGCTGCACTGACAAGCAACTATGTAATCCTTTCCCAGATAACGTAAATTAATTTTTAAGGTTAGTAAGCCACAAAACTTAAGGAAACGCTGTTTAATTCTTAAATTTTTACTGAATAAACATTCATTTTGTAAACAATCATGATACATTTTGTACTAAGATGATCAAGATCACCCAGGCAAACTTTGAAACAATCTTCTCAAAGATGAAACAACCATATTCTGATAAAGTACTTTAGAGTTCACAAAGTGCTTTCACAGGTGACATTTCATTCCCCACCCTCTAAACACTCACACACAACTACCTGGGCAAGTACTATTGTTTGTCTCAGTTCTTTAGATGATGAAACAGGTTCAAGAGGTTAAGTAACGAAGATTATACACCATCTTAGTGGCAAGACAAAGACTTCAACTAAGGCCGGGCACAGCAATTCATGCCTATAATCCCAATACTTTGGGAGGCCAAGGTGGGAGGATCACTTGAGCCCAGCAGTTTGAGACCAGCCTGGGCAACATAGAGACCAGCCTGGGCAACCATCTCTACAAAAAAAAATTTTTTTTTAATTAGCCAGGCAAGATGGTGCATGCCACCCAGATACTAGGAAGGCTGACGTGGGAGGATTACTTGAGTCAAGGAGTTTGAGGCTGCAGTCAGCTAGGACTGCACCACTGCACTCCAGCCTGAGTAACAGAGTGAGACTCTCTCCAAATCAAAAACAAAAGCCATCGACCAGATCCTCCACCTCCTAATAAATGTCTACTCTAACATAACACCACAGGTAAGGTCATTTTCAAATTAAGATATATTTAACATTACTCTTAGCAATCTTCTAGGAATCAGAAAAAAAGTAAACATCTTTAAAGTTCAGTGTAACACGAATAGACATAAATTTTGACATGAAGATGCTATTTACAATGATAGATACATATGTATATTATCAGAGAAAACTCATCATTTTTATTACACGAAGTTATTGTAATAATGAAGGGAACCCTAGAAAAGAATATAGAAATGCCCATTTAAAAATTAAAGTTTAACACTTCATTTAACTTTGATTTTTAAAGTGTCAATTCTTTGTGATCAAAAACATGTTAAAATACTATTACAAGTAGTTAGCCAGGCATGCTGGTACCCACCTGTAATCCCAGCTACTTGGGAGGCTGAGGCATGAGAATCACTTCAGCCTGGGAGGCAAAGGTTGCAGTGAGCCAACATTGTGCCACTGCACTCGACTCTGCGACAGAGTGAGACTCTGTCTCAAAAAAACAACAGCAGCAACAAAAATACTATCACAAGTCAAAAATAACAAGAAGGAATGGAATTACTAGTTTTAATATGAAATATAATTAAATGGCCGGGCGCGGTGGCTCAAGCCTGTAATCCCAGCACTTTGGGAGGCCGAGACGGGCGGATCACGAGGTCAGGAGATCGAAACCATCCTGGCTAACACGGTGAAACCCCGTCTCTATTAAGAAATACAAAAAACTAGCCGGGCGAGGTGGCGGGTGCCTGTAGTCCCAGCTACTCGGGAGGCTGAGGCCAGAGAATGGCGTGAACCCGGGAGGCGGAGCTTGCAGTGAGCTGAGATCCCGCCACTGCACTCCAGCCTGGGCGACAGAGCGAGACTCCGTCTCAAAAAAAAAAAAAAAAAAAAAAAAAGAAATATAATATGATCATTTAAAAACTTATAAGTGGGCCACAAAAAGCCATACTCCATTTCCAGTACATCTTTTGATATTTTTCACCTTATTCAATGCCAGAACCAATCTGATCTACTCTGTCTAGAATACATGCCCAGAATTACCCTAGGCACTAAACACAATGTAGAGGTGTGCCTAAACATAAAAAAAAAATCATATAGTCCCTGAGCTAAGGGAATAATTTCAAATCTGATTAGGAAAACTGAGATTTGCCATAAGAATCAATTAGAGAATACTAAGAAGTAGCCGCAAAGGAGCCCAGTGATTCTGTAGTTGTTGCTGTTGTTCTTAGTGATGGGGTCTCACTACATTTCCCCAGGTTGATCTCAAACTCCTGACCTCAAGTGATCCTTCCACCTCAGCTTCCCAAGTTGCTGAGATTACAGGTGTGAGCCACCGTCCCCAGCCAAAAACACTAGCTTCTATTAATGTACGGTGAACATTTTCTTATTTGGGGCCAATTTATTCTCCATTAGAAAACTAGGCAATGTAAAAGCATGACAATTTATCTTACCTTTTCCAATCTATTAATTAGAATAAATCAGTTGCATAATACAAGATTTTCAGTCTTTTTCTGAAAAATGTTTAAGAGTACTAAAATGCAGTAACGTATTACGGGAACAGCTGAAACACCTTAAATACAATCTATTAAACACATCTTTGAAGAAAATGCTCAGAATTCAAAAACTCACTTTAATTAACTAAATAACAAAATTCTGTTTATGTGTAGATGCACGGGAAAATAGTATGCATCTATTCCCTAGCAACCTCTTGAGCTGGATATGACTGATCTCACAAAAACTTTGAGGGTCAGATAGTGTGGTTTATAAGTGAAGCACGCATTTTACATAATGCTTAAAAGTAAACAAGGCTGTACATTTTTAAATAACTAAAATAATATAATTGTATTGTTTGTAATACAAAGGATAAATGCTTGAGATGGATACCCCATTTTCCATGATGTGATTATTATGCCTGTATCAAAATATCTCATGTACCCCATAAATATATAACCTACTATGTACCCACAAAAATTAAAAATTAAAAATAAATTTTAAGTTCACAAAACACATAATTATATACCATTATTTTCAATGCTGAAATAACTCGCTGGATTGAGATGATGCAGGGACTTCAACTTCCAGTTCAGACAAAATGGCCTAGATCTGTTCTCCTACTGCCACTACTCACGAAGCACAACTGTAAACCATTGAAATAACAAGCAAAGGAAAATCCAAAGGTGGTAAAAAGGCAGTAAACCAACTTGGGACCCAAGGAATGGAGAAACAAAACAGCAGCAGAGTGTTTCATGTCCTCACACCCAACAGAAGAAGACAACCCAGACCTGACATTTCCCAACCACCAATCTAGCAAAAGAAAGTAGCTCAGATAGTCAGATTCCTCCCCGAAAACAAACGGCAACAACTCTCTGATGTTGTCCTGAAAACATCAGGAGAAGGAGATCAACTGGAAGCCCAAATGACAATAAAGACCACAGGAAGCACTCTTCTTCCTTACTTGGCCTGAGACTCTGTTTTCCACCTAGAGATGGAGAAGCAAGTAGGAGAAATTCATGGACCCAGCCATAGCAAGTGGCTCAGGTTGGGCCAAGAACCTCTTCACTTGCCCGAAGTTACCAGGACAGGCGAGAAAAGAAGAGACCAGTAGGTGGGTCCCACCATAATCCTCTCCCATCTGTAGACAATCAGAAACCCAGCATGGGGAAACCCCTTCCAGTGGGCGCTGCAGTAGGATCAAACAAACCAAGTAGACTGCAAAGTCTCTAAAAATTAAACTGCCACTGGAACCACAGCCCACTCCTAAAATAAAAATGTAAATAGGGCCCAGAGCCTCCTAAGATAACAGATAAAATGTCCATGATGTAACAAAAAAACACCTAAGAAAATCACACCATAAATGAGAAAAGAAAATCAACCAAAGCCAAAATAGAAGTAAATCAGATGCTGGAATTTGACAAGAATTTTTAAGCAAAAGTTTCAACAATATATTAACAAATTCTACCGCAACAAGTGAAAAAAACACAAAACATCCATAATGAAAATGTTTCCACAATTATACATTACCCAGAAACAAGTGAAAAAATGGAAAATCTCAGCAAAGAAACAGAAGTTGTAAGACCAGCATGGGCAACACAGTGAGACCCCATCTCTACAAAAAATTTTTACAAATTAACTGGGCATGGTGGCACACACCTGTAGTCCCAGCTACTTGCCAGGCTAAGGTATGAAGATTGCTTGAGCCTGGGAGGTCAGAGTGAGAGTGAGCTGTGATCACACCACTGCACTCCTACCTAGAAAAAAAATTAAATAAAATAAATAAGCAAATAAAAACTAAAAAGAAGAAAAAAGTAACTAAAAATTACAATAAATTTTTAAGGTGGGCTCAATAAAAACATAGAGATGGGCTGGGCATGGTGGCTCATGCCTGTAATCCCAGCACTTTGGAAGGCCAAGGCGGGTGGATCACCTGAGCTCAGGAGTTCAAGACCAGCCTGGGCAACATGGCGAAACACCATCTCTACAAAAAATATAAAATTAGCCAGACGTGGTGGCTTTACACCTGTAGTCCCAGCTACTCAGGACGCTAAGGTAGGGGGATGACTTGAGCCTGGGAGGTGGAGGTTGCAGTGAGCCAAGATTGTGCCACTAACTCCAGCCTGAGTGACAGAGCCACACCCTGTTTCAGGGGGGAAAAAAATGGAAATGACAGGGAAGAGAATCGTTGAACTTGAGGACAGAAAATTAGAATTCACCCAATCTGAACAAGAGAAGAAAACAAACTGAAAAAAGTAGTAGCTTTAGGGTACTACAGGACAATAAAAAAAGATCCAACATTCACACAATCAAAGTCCCATAAAGACGAAAGAAAGAGTGCGGTTCAAACACTACTTGAAGAAATGATGACTGAAACATACTCAAATTTAGGGAACACTAACTTGCAGATCCAAATAGCTAAGCAAATACAAAGAGTTGATAAGCCTACTGAAATTCATGCTAACACATCATAATTAAACATTCAAAAACTAAAGGAAAAAAAAAAACAACAACAACCTTGAAAGCAGCCAGAGAGAAACAACACATTACCCATAAGGGAACACCAATTCAAATGACACCAGATTTCTCATCTCAAACCACAGAGGCCAAAAATAAAAGTGGCACAGTATTTTTCAAATATTGGAAAAAAAGACAACTGCCAACTGGGACTTCTATATCCAGTGAAACTGCCCTTCAGAAATAATAAGGAGGCCGGGTGCGGTGGCTCAAGCCTGTAATCCCAGCACTTTGGGAGGCCGAGGCGGGTGGATCACGAGGTCAGGAGATCGAGACTATCCCGGCTAACATGGTGAAACCCCGTCTCTACTAAAAATACAAAAAACTAGCCGGGCGTGGTGGCGGGCGCCTGTAGTCTCAGCTACTTGGGAGGCTGAGGCGGGAGAATGGCGTGAACCCGGGAGGCGGAGCTTGCAGTGAGCCGAGATCACGCCACTGCACTCCAGCCTGGGAGACACAGCAAGACTCCGTCTCAAAAAAAAAAAAAAAAAAGAAATAATAAGGAAATAAAAGTATATTCTCAAATAAAGAAAAGTTTTTAAAAAAAAGTCTCTAGCACATCTATCCATAAAGACTGGCTGAAGGAAATTTGCTGAACATAAAGAAAATGATTTTTTAAAAAGGAATGTCAAAATATCAAAGAAGAAACAACAGAAAGAATGGAAACATAGGTATAAACAAGACTTTTCCTTCGTTAGTTTTATAAATCATATTTCATGATTGAAACAAAAGTTATAACATCATCTGATACTCGAGACAATCATATTTAAAATTGGAGAAGGTGAAAGGTAAAATAAAAGTCAGGTTTCCACACTTCTGTTGAAGTATCAATGTTGATACTAGTAGACTAAGTCACGTATGCATATAATAACCAAAACTGCCACTACAAAACCGAGATAGACTCAAAACAACATAATAAGTAAGTCAAGATGGAATCCTAAATAAAGGTTCTAGTAATCTGCAAGAAGACAAGGAAACAAACATTCACGCACTACCAGAAAAATTATTAATTTATATTAAACCAGAAATGTAACTATTTCTGTAGAAGATTCTTCCTGGCAATGTTAACTTCACAGCAGGCTAACACTACATGGCTCACATTTTAAACACGATGGAAAAGCAGATCCATGCTTTTACATGTCTTTTTTAGTATGCAATCTTTCCCTGTGACTAAAGTGTCAAGGCTCACCTTGGAGTACATTTAATAAAAATGCAAAGCACACATAGAAATTTACAATTTTAAAGACAAAAAAAAAAAAAAGGTCCTATTATGTGGTCCCAATGAGAGGTGAAGCTAGCTGGACTTCCTGGGAAGTGGAGACTTGGAGAACTTTTCTGTCTTACAAGAGGATTGTAAAATGTACCAATCAGCACACTGTAGCTAGCAAGAGGATTGTAAAATGCACCAATCAGCGCTCTGTAAAAACTCACCAATCAGCACTCTGTAGCTAGCAAAGAGGATTGTAAAATGCACCAATCAGCACTCTGTAAAACGCACCAATCAGTGCTTTGCAAAATGCACTAATCAGCACTCTGTAAAACGCACCAATCAGCAGAATCCTAAAAGTAGCCAATCTCAGGGAGGATTGAAAAAAGGGCATTCTGATAGCACAGAAACAGAACGTGGGAGGGGACAAATAAGGGAATAAAAGCTGGCCACCCCAGCCAGCAGCGGCAACCCACTCAGGTCCCCTTCTACACTGTGGAAGCTTTGTCCTTTTGCTCTTCACAATAAACCGTGCTACTGCTCACTCTAGGTCTGTGCCATCTTTAAGAGCTGTAACATTCACCGACTGCGAAGGTCTGTGGCTTCATTCTTGAAGTTTGAGAGACCACGAACCCACGGGCAGGAACCAACTCCGGACACACCAACAATAAACTCAAAAGTCTATGACAAATGGGGACTCTGTTGAGCTGTTTATACAAACTTTAGATTTGGTACAATTATACTGAAAGTTGGGTTCATCTGAAATGTTAAAAAAAAAAAAGTTTATGTTAATCCTCAAATGATGCTTATTATAGTTTAACGGTTCTGTTAAATGCACGCATTGAATTACTTGAGTTACCCAACTGCAGCAGCTGCTCCTAACCGTGTATGGTTAAGGACTTTAACTGGCCATCTTCCTCAAATTCTATTCCTTCTTGACCATTCCCAACAATTATCTTTGTAGTGATTTTTCTGCCATTAGCCATTTTAGTAGAACCTTGTATCAATTTGGAAGTGCCCATCTCACTACCACCAAATGACACAGAAGAGAATGAAGTGAAGCCCCCATGACCTAGTGATCTGAATGTAACAAATCTTGTATCAAAAGAAGAAAATCCACTTCCAAAAGATGGAAATCCACTGAATGTGGAAAAAATGACTCTGTCCCTTGGCTTCCTCAGGGACCCTATTACAAAAAAAAAGTCCTCAAAAGGGTCTTCAAAGAAGTCAAATAAAAATGGGTTCCTTCCAACAAAAAAAAAATTCCCTGAAGACATCATCTGGGTTACAGAATGTGAAGCCAAACTCAAATGGACTGTCAAAATGACTTCCACTTCCTCCACCACCATTTAATCCTTCTTTGCCATATCTGTCATAGATGTACCATCTTTTAGCATCTTACAGCACCTCACATGCCTCAGCCACTTGTTTTAATTTTCTCTCTGTTTCTTCTTTATTCTCAGGAATGTAATCTGGGTGCCACTTCAGTGCCAGTTTTCATTATGTTTTTTTAGTATCCTTGGGTGAGGTATGTCTCTGCACACCTAGAACTTCATAGTAATTCAACATGTTTTAGCAGATTGTTGGAAGAGGACTGAGGATGCAGGTGGCAGGCGATGGGACACAGGGGAGGTGGGGCAGTGGCCTGGATGCTCTGGGCTCCGGATCTCCTCTCAGCCTGAGTAGATTTTTTTTAATGGCCCAATTATATGTTGCTTGCAAGAAATTTAAATTTGGCAACATAACAAAAAGCACAAGAATGGAAAGATATAACAATAAATTTTTTAAAGCAGAGTGGCTACATTAATAGCACAATCAACCAACAGGGTCTTATTGACATATGCAGAGAATATTCCACTCAATAACAGCAGAATACACCTTTTTTTCAAGCACCCATGGAACATTCACCAAGGCCATAAAACAAACCTCAAAAAACTTAAAAGAACTGAAATGGTAACAGTGTATTTTCTAACCATACTCTACTCAAACTAGAAATCAGTAACAGAAAGACAACAGGAAAATCTCTAAATAGCGGAATAAACAACACACTTTTAAAAAGTCCATGGATCAAAACAGAAGTCTCAAAATTTTTAAATATACATAAAAATAAATGAAAACAAAAACAAAACACATATCAAAATACATGGGATGCAGCTAACAACAATCAGATGCACTAAATGCTTATATTAGAAATGAAGAAAGATCTAAAACCAGAAACCGAATTACCAAAAGAAACTTAAAAAGAGCAAAATGAAGCCAAAGCAAGAAGGATTATTAAAAGAAAAAATAAAAGAGGAAAATAGAGAAAATCAATTAAGCAAAAAAATTATTAAGACTCTAGCAAAATTAACAACAACAACAACAACAAAAGACAAAGAGAAGACACAAAACATCAGGTCTGAAACAGAGGACATCAGTACAGATCCTATAGCAATTTTAAAAGAATATAAGGGAATATTACAAACAATTTTATGCTCTTAAATTTGACACCAACTTCTCAAAACCACACTAGCAAAACATAACCAAGATGAAATAGAGAATATAAATAACCCCATAGCCATTAAATAAAACTGACTTCTTAATTTAAAAGTCCCCTCAAATGCTGCCAAAAACAAAGAAACCTGCAGGCTCAGATGGCTTCACTGGTGAATTCTACCAAACATTTAATGAAGAATTAATACCAACTGTTCACAAACTCTTCCCAAAACTTGGGGAGAATATTCTTCAATTCATTTTATGAGATCAGCATTACTATTACCAACACAAGACAAAGACATCACAAGAAAAGAAAATGACAAGCCTATAACTCTTACAAATGTAGCTGCAAAAATCCTCAACAAAATACTAACAAACCAAATCTACCAACACATAGAAAGGATTATGCATGACCAATCTCAGAAATGCAAGTTGGCTTAAGATTTGAAAATCAATATAATACACCACATCAATAGAACAAAGGCCAAAAACTTTTATTTTTGGCAAATCATCTTAGATGAAGAAAAACATTTGATGAAATACAAAACCATTTACACAATAAAAACACCCAACTAGGAGAGGGAACTTCCTTAACCTGATAAAGGCCATCTATGAAAAATCAAAGCTAATATCATATTTAAAAGTAAAATAATAAGTGCTTCCCCCTAAGATCAGAAATAAGACAAGGATGTCTGCTCTTGCTACTACTTCTATTCAACACTATAGTAGAGGTTCTAGCAAGGTAAATGATCTGATTTGGTTCTGTACCCCACCCAAATTTGATCTCGAATTGTAATCCCCACATGTCAGGGGAGGGACCTGTAATCCCCACATGTCAAGGGAGGGAGATGACTGGATCATAGGGACAGTTCCCCCATGCTGTTCTCAAGATGGTGAATGAGTTCTCACAAGATGTGATGGTTTCATAAGCATCTGGCATTTCCACTACTTGCACTTCTCTCTCCTGCCAACACGTGAAGAAGGTCCTTATTTCCCCTTCATCTTCTGCCATATTCGTAAGTTTCTTGAGGCCTCCCCAGCCAATTAAACCTATTTCCTTTATAAATTACCCAGTCTTGGGTATTTCCTTATAGCAGTGTGAGAATGGACCAATACAGTAAATTAAACAAAAAACTGAATTAAATGACATTAATATTGGGGACAAAAAAAAACTGTCTCTATTTCCAGATGACATATATATAGAAAACCCTATGGAATCCACTACAGCTACTAGAATAAACAAGTTCACCAAGGATTCAAAATTTACAAAAATCAACTATATTTCTATACACTAGCAATGAAAAATTCAAAAATAAAATTAAGAAAATAATAAACACATAATAGCAGCAAAAAAAAAAAAAAATAAAGTACTTGGTAATAAATTTAACAAAACAGGTACAAGACATGTACACTGAAAACTACAAAACATCCCTGAAAGAAATTAACAAAGACCTAAACAAACATCTAATGTTCATGGACTGAAACATTTCATAATGTTAAGATGAAAATACTTCACCAAATCACCTACTGATTCAGTGCAACTCCTATCAAAACCCCAGAATCTTTTTTTGCAGAAATGGACAAACTAATGCTAAAATTCATATGGAATTGCAAAGGACCAAGAAAATCCAAAACAATCTTGAAAGAAAAGAACAAAGTTAGAAGATGCATATATTCTGATTTTAAAACTAACAAAGCTACAGTAATCAAGACACTGTGGTACTGGCATGAAGATAAACACATACATCAAGGAATAGAATTTAGAGTCCAGACATAAATAACTACATTTATGGTCAATCCTTTTTGTTAAATTTTATGTTTTTTTGTTTGTTTGTTTGTTTGTTTCTGAGACAGGATCCTGCTCTGTCGCCCAGGCTGGAGTGCAGTGGCATGATCTCAGTTCACTGCAAACTCCACTCCCCAGCTTCAAGCGATTCTCCTGCCTCAGCCTCCTAATTTTATGTATTCTTTTTATAGAGGCAGGGTCTCATTATGTTGCCCAGGCTGGACTCGAACTCCTGGGCTCAAAGATCCTCCTATCTCAGCCTCCCAAATAGCTGAAGCTACAGGAGTGTGCCCACTGCACCAGGCTGAGTCAACCAATTTCTTGACACCAAGACAATTAAGTAGAGAAACAAGTTTTTTCAACAAACCAGTGCTAGAACCAAAGAATATCTACATGCAAAAGAATGAAATTGGATACCTTCATCATTCCATATATAAACATTAACTCTAAATAGATTGAAGACCTGGCTCAGTGGCTCATGCCTGTAATCCCAGCTAACGCAGGTGGATTATTTGAGCCCAGGAGCTTGAGACCAGCCTGGGCAAGGTTGTCTCTCCAAAAAAAAAAATTAATTAATTAAAAAAATTTAAAAATAAAAATTAAAAAAAAATTTTTTTTCTACCAAAAAAAAAATTGTTGTTTCTACAAAAAAAAAAAAAAAAAAAACCAACAAAAATTAGCTGGGCATGGTGGCACATGCCATAGTCCCAGCTACTCAGTAGGCTGCAGCTGGAGGATTGCTTGAGCCTGGGAGATCAAGGCTGCAGTGAGCTTTGATCGTGCCACTGCACTCCAGCCTGGGTGACAGAGCAAGACCCTGTCTCTAAGGAAGAAAAAAAAAAATAGTTAAATGAATTAAAGACCTATAAGTAACAGTTAAAGCTATAAAACTGTCAGAAGAAAAGTCTGGTGTGATGGCACATACCTGTAGTCCCAGCTAGTCAGAAGGCTAAGACAGGAGGATCACTCAGGCCTGAGAGGTCAAGGCTGCAGTGAGCTGTGATAGCACCACTGCACTTCAGCCCAGGCAAAAAAGCAAGACCCCGTCTCAATTAAAAAAAAAAAAAAAAAAAAAAAAAAAGCTATACAACAGCAATAGCATCAAAAAGAATACTTAAAAATAAACTTAACTAAGGAAGCAAAAGACTTGTACACACTGAAAACTACAAAACACTGATGAAAGAAATTAAAGACACAAATAAATGGAAACATATCCCATGTTCATGGATTAGAAGACTTAATGTTAAAATGTCCACACTACTCACAGTGATGTACAGATTCAATAAATCTCAATGAAAATCCCAATGGCATTTTTTACAGGAACACAAAAACAATCCTAAAACCCAAAGAGAACCACAAAAGCCCCCGAGTGTAGCCAAAACAATCTTGAAAAAGAACAACAAAGTTAAAGGCCTCACACTTCCTGATTTCAAAACATATTAAAACAGTATGGTACTGGCATAAAAACAAGACATACAGACCAATGGAACAGAACAGAAAGCCCAGAAATAAACCCAGGCATACAGAGGCAATTGATCTTCAAGAAAGGTGCCAAGAATCTACAACGGGAAAAGAACAGTCTCTTCAATAAATGGTACTGGGAAATCTGGGCAGCTATATGAAAAAGAATTGAAGTTTGACCCTCATTTTACACCGTACATAAAAGTCAACTCAAAATAGATTAGAAACTTTAATAAGAGCTGAAACTGTAAAACTCCTAGAAAAAACATGGAAGAAAAGGTTCATGACACAGCTATGATTTCTAGGATTTGACACCAAAAGCATGGGCAACAAGCGTAAAAACAGACAAGTGAGGTTACATCAAGCTAAAAAGCTTCTACAGAGCAAAGAGATCAATCAACAGAGCAACCAGGCAACTTACGGAATGGGAAAAAATATTTGCAACTACACATCTGCTAAGGGGCTAAAATCCACAATATATAAGGAACTCCTACAACTCAATAGCAAAAAATAACAAATAGCCTGCATTTTAAATGGGCAAAGGACCTGAAAAAATATTTATTCAAAGACAACATACAAAAGGCCAACAGGTATATAAGCAGATGCTCACCATCAGTAATCATCAGGAATATGCAAATCAAAACCACAATGAGCTACCATCTCACACCAGTAAGAATGGCTATTATTAAAAATCAAAAACTAACAGACATTGGTGAGGCTGTGAAGAAAACGGAACACTTAAATATTGCTGGCGGAAATGTAAATTAGTTCAGCCACTGTGGAAAACAGTTTGGAGATTTCTCAAAAAACTTAAAACAGGCGAGATGTGGTGGTTTACACCTGTAATCCCAGCACTTTGGGAGGCTGAGGCGGGCGGATCACTTGAGTCCAGGAGTTTGAGGCTGCAGTGAGCTATGATCTCACCAACTGCACTACAGCTCAGATGACAGAGCCAGACCCTGTCTCAAAAACCAAACAAACTTAAAACAGAGCTACTATTCGACCCCAAAATCCCATTACTGGGTGTATATCCAAAAGAAAGAAATCATTATACCAAAAAGATACATGAACTTGTATGAACAACCATTATCCAAAAATAAAAATAACAAGTGTTGGCAAGGATGGGGAAAGTGTAAACCCTGCGTACTGTTCATAGGAACGTAAAATGGTGCAGACACTATTTTTTTTTTTAAAGTTCAGAGGTTCCTCACAAAACTAAAAAAAGAACTACTATACGTTCCAGAAATCCCACTTCTGCATATTTATCCAAAAGAATTGATAATGGGTTTTGGGTTTTGTTTTGTTTTTTGTTTTTTTGAGATAGAGTCTCACTCTGTCACCCAGTGATGCAGTGGCGTGGCACAATCTCGGCTTACTGCAACCTCCATCTCCCTGGTTCAAGTGACTCTCCCACCTCAGACTCCCAAGTAGCTGAGACTACAGGCATGCGTCACCAGGCCCAGCTAATTTTTTTGTATTTTTATTAGAGATGGGGTTTCACCATGGTGGCCACGCAGGAAACTCCTGACCTCAAATGACCCGCCCGCCCTGGCCTCAGCTTCCCCAGGTGCTAGGATAACAGGCGTGAGCCACCACCATGGATTTCTGAGGAAATATTCACACTTATGTCCACTACAGCAGTGGTCCCCAACCTTTTTAGCACCAGGGACTGGTTTCATGGAAGACATTTTTTCAATGGATCAAGGATGGTTTCAGGATGAAACTGTTCTACCTTAGATCATCAGGCATTAGATTCTCAAAAGGAGCATGTAAAATAGATTCCGCTGTTAACAATAGGCTTCATGCTCCCAAGAGAATCTAAGAGAATCTGACACCACTGCTGATTTGACACTAGGCAGAGCTCAGGCAGTAATGCTCACTGACCTGCCGCTCACTTCCTGCTGCGCAGCCCAATCTGTAACAGGCCTCGGACTGGCAGCGGTCCATATGTGTATACATACACACAATGGAACATTATTCATCCTAAAAGAAGGAAATTCTGTAACGTTGACAAAACGGATGAACCTTAAGAACATAAGTGAAACAAGCCAGTCACAGGAGGCCAAATACTGTATGATTCCACTTTTATGAGGGATCTAAGATAAAGCAGTCAATCTCATAGGAGCAGAAAGTAAAACAATGGTTGCCAGGGGATGACGGGAGGTAGAAATGAGGAGTTGAGGCTGGGTGTGGTGGTCCACACCTGTAATCCCAGCACTTTGAGTGACCAAGGTGGGAGGATCGCTTGAGGCCAAGAGGTCAAGACTACAGTGAGCTGTGATCGCACCACTCCACTCTAGCCTGGGCAACAGAATGAGACCCAGTCTCTACAAAAATAATAGAAAATTTTAAAATTAGCCAGGCGTGGTGGCAAGCGCCTGTAGTCCTAGCTACTCAGAAGGCTGAGGTCAGAGGCTCGTTTAAGCCCAGGAGGTTGAGACTGCAATCCGTTACTGCGCCACTGCACGCTGACCTGGGCCACAGAGTGAGACCATGTTTCAAAAAAAAAAATGAGCAGCTGCTATTCAATGGGTGTTGTTTAAGCTATCCAAAATGAAAACGTTCTAGAGATCTGCTGTACAACATTGTGCTTATAGTTAACAATACTGTATTACACACTTAGAAATTTGTTAAAAGGGTAGATCTCATGTTATGTATTTTTTATTACAATAAGAAAATTTTAACTGTTATGCTTCAAAAGACACTATCAAGAAAGTGAAAACAACCCACAGAATTGGAGAAGATATCTGCAAATCATTTAACTGATAAGTCTAATATCCAGAACATACAAAGAACTCTTAAAACCCAACAATAAAAAGACAACCCAACTAAAAAACAGGCAAAAGATCTGAAGACATTTCTCCAAAAAATACATATAAATGGCCAACAAGCAGAAGAAATGATGCTCCACAGCATTAGCCAACAGAGACATGCTAATCAAACCATGAAATACTGCTTCACACCCACCAGTATAGCTATAATCAAAAAGCCACTAAGAAGTGTTATCGAGGATATGGGGAAACTGGAACCCTCATATACTGCTGATAGAAATGTAAAATGGTAAAGCTGTTTTGAAACATAGTCTGGAAGTTACTCAAATGGTTAAACAGAGGTACCACACGACTCAGCAATTTTTCACTCCTAGATACACATATACACAAAAGAAATTAAAACAAATGTTCACATAAAAACTTGCACATGGACGTTCACAGCAGCATTACTCATAATGGCCAAAAAGAAAAAAAGTGGAGCCGGGCGCGGTGGCTCACGCCTGTAATCCCAGCACTTTGGGAGGCCGAGGCGGGCGGATCACAAGGTCAGGAGATCGAGACCACGGTGAAACCCCGTCTCTACTAAAAATACAAAAAATTAGCCGGGCGCGGTTGTGGGCGCCTGTAGTCCCAGCTACTCGGGAGGCTGAGGCAGGAGAATGGCGTGAACCCGGGAGGCGGAGCTTGCAGTGAGCCGACATCGCGCCACTGCACTCCAGCCTGGGCGACAGAGCGAGACTCCGTCTCAAAAAAAAAAAAAAAAAGAAAAAAAGTGGAAACAACCCAACAACTGATGAATGGATACAGAAAAAATGTGGTAAGCCCATATAATAGATTACTATTCAGCAATAAAAAGGAATCAACTGCTGACACATGCTACATCATGTAACATTACACTAAGTAAAAGACGCCAGACATAAAAGACCATCTACTTTACGATTCCATTCATATGAAATGTCCAGGCAAAGTCCTAGAGACTGAAAGTAGACTAGTAGTTGCCAGGGACCGGGAGGAACAGGGAATGGAAATTGACTGCTAATGGGTAGTTTCTTTTTAGGGTGATGAAAATGTTCTAAAATTGATTATGGTGATGGCTGTACGACTGTGTAAATACGCTGAAAACAACTGAACTGTACAGCTTAAGTGGGTGAATTGTATGGTATACAAGTTATACCTCAATAACACTGTTTAAGAAAAACTATATGATGGCTGGAATTTGCTTCAAAAATAATATGGAAGATCTAAGTAAATGGAGAACTATCCTGTGGTCATGGACTGAAGGACCTCTATACAATAAAAAAAAAAAAATCTTCTCGAATTCAACTATAGGTTTATTCAATTCCTATCAAACTCCCAGCAAGATTTTTGTGTAGATACAAATGTGATTATTCTAAAATGTATATGGAAAGGCAACAAAACCAGAGGAGCTAAAACAATCTTGACAGAGAAGAATGAAGTGAGAGGAGGCACTCTACTCAATAAGACTTACTATAAAGCCATAATAATCAAGACAGCGTGGTACTGGAGGGAAGACAGACACACATATCAATGGAAGAGAACAGAGAACCCCAAAACAGACCAACACAAGTATGTTCAACTGATTTTTGGACAGTTTGGAAGTTTCTTAAGTAACTAAACATGTACTTGCCATACAACCCAGCAATCCCACTTTTGGGCACTTACCTCAGAGAAACGAAAACTTTTGTTTACAAAAAACCCTGTACACAAATGTTCATAACCTCTTTATTCATAATAACAAAATACTGCAACATACTAAAAGTTCTTCAACAAGTGAATGGCTAAACAAAGTATGTATACAAAGCATACATACATAAACAAAGTACGTCATTCTGGAAAGAACGAAACTATGGATAGTAAACAATTTGCCAGGGTACAAGGAGTGTTGGAATGGGATGGGAATATAAAGGGATAGCAAGAGGAGTTTCCTTTGTGATGATGCAATAGTTCTGGACCTTGGTCTTGGTGGTAGTTACATGAATTTATATATGGGATAAAACTGCTAGAACTGTGAACACACAAAAATGAGTGCAGGGTTAAAAAACAGTGAAAATGACAAATTCTGTAGTGTGGTTAGCAGTAATATACCAATGCCAATTTCCTAGTTTTGATGTCTTACTAGAACTTTATTAAGATGTCTAGGTGAAGGGTACACAGGACTCTGTACTAATTCTACCGTTTCGCCATATTTCCCAGGCTGTTCTTGAACTCCGAGTTCAAGAGATTCACCTGCCTTGGTCTCCCATACTGTAAGGATTACAGGCATGAGCCACTGTGCATGGCCCAGAATAAAGTTTAAAAAAAAAAAAAAATTAACATGTGAGGCCAGGTTCAGTGGTTCATGCTTGCAATCCCAGCACTTTGGGAGGCCAAGGCGGGAAGATCATGTGAGCCTAGGAGTTTGGAACAGCCTGGGCAATACAGCAAGACCCCATCTCTATATAAAAACTAAAAAAGAGAGAGGAGAGAGGGGTAAGGTGGAGGTATAGATGACATAAGCTTAGCCATTAATTGCTATATGAGAGTTCATAATATTCTATTTTTCATTCAGTTTTTCCATAATAAAAGGTTAATAGAAATATAAGAAAGCCATATTAAAAGCAGTTTCTCTTGATTCCATTTTTCTTTATGCTAATATGCATTTTAAGTTTTTTCTATTAAATAAATTTTTTACATAAAATTTAAATTTTAAATTTCAAAATTTTAAAAAATTTAAATGTTGAATATAAATTTTTAAGGAAATCTTTGCTCTTATTGTCTTTTTGGAGATGTCCACTGCTTCTGGGGCCATACAAATCACACTCAGACATGCAGAGCCTGGAAAACTTAGTTCACTTTTTTTGCTTTTTTTTTTTTTTAGGAAAAAAAATTAAATATAAAAGAACCCCATTGAGGGAACACTTATTCTATCTTATGGAATTAAGTGTTGCCCAATTTTTTAAAAAATTAATTTAAAAAAGAACCCCATTGATACTTCTTCTGACAATACACTGCTTAAGCAATCTGAAAATATTTCATCTAAATATCCAATTAATATTTCCCCAATTACATTTCACCTGAAGGTTTCAGTATCTTTTTCTAAAATTAACTTAGGGGCCTTGCTATAACACATTTACAATCAGCACAATAATTCACCACTTTAGTGATCCTCACACAACAGAACAAATGTGTCAAGTTCAAGATATCCTAAGATGTTTCAGTAATTCTGGTTGAGTTTGCATTCAAAATTTTGCCTAAGCTAACTTTAACTGTTTTGTTTTAAAAAGTGTATGTAGTCTTTTTAAATTTTTCAGACATTTTCTTAAAAAGCAGCCACTGAAAAGTTTATAGTGGTAACAATACCATGCTGAAGAATTCAAAAATATGTGTGAATCTGAAAAAGTAATTCATTGAAAGAGAGTATTTCTCACAACGCGATTATTTAAAATTGTAATTTGATTAAATTTATCTGTATGAAGCAAAAGTGATGCCACACCCTTTCCCTCAGCAATGATTTAAACTAAGAAGTAGAAGTAAAAAGACACCTGAGCTCTGCATTATCTGTCCAACCTTGGGTAAGTCACTATCTCTCCAAAACTCAATTTCTTCATCTACACACTGAAGGAGTTATACTTGTTAACCTTCCAGCTCCACAATCCTGTGTTCTAATGTTCTAATATATACTTCATAACCTTTGACCCATGATCATTCTAATGACAACATTGGAAAAAGATTTATAATATACATGATATAGCAGTATCAATTACATTACAAATAACTTTCACAGGTTTAAACCATTTGGGAGAATGTTATTCTCAATACATCAGATCAGGGTTTTGTCAACATCAGCACTACTGACATTTTGCACTGGATAATTTCTTTATCATGGGGACTGTCACATGCATTGTAGGAGGTTTATCTACCCACTAGATGCCAGTGGAACCCCCCCAGCATGCTGAACAAAAATGTCCCCAGACATTCCACAAAATCACCTCTGGTTTGAGAACTATTGCATTCGATTAAAAATGTCCAGGGTTTTTTGGAGAAGGGAAAAAGGAAGAAGACTGTTTTTGTTTTGTAATATAGGAGGAAAGGCATAAGAAAGGATAGGAATGTTTTCCAGCAAAACAAAAGGTCAGGCTGGGCACAGTGGCTCACACTTGTAATCCCAGCACTTTGGGACGCCAAGGCAGGAGGATAGCTTGAGGCCAGGAGTTTGAGACCAGCCTGCTCAACACAGTGAGACCCCAGTCTCTAAAAAAAAAAATTGCAACTCACATACTAAAAAAAGGTACCCTCTTGTATGAGGCCTAGTGAAAACAATTAAATATTATTGTGTGGCTAATGCAGTAACAATGAGAATAAAAGTATATAAGCTATGGGGAAATCCGTAGGTATTCCATCCATGCCTTGTAGAGAATCCTCAATAAAGAGGTCCAAAGGTTTTTAACAGAGATTAACGACATTAACTTAATTCCTCTCAGCATTTCAAGGAGGCTAAAAGTGCTAAAGTTACTCCCTATTCTAACCACTGAGAACACTCGCATGAAAAACATATCTTCCCCCAGTTAAATACCGTAAGCATCTACCTGTTGTAATAAAATGTAAATGTGGTATGAATCTCACTAGAAGTAACACTGTGGAATATCCTCAAGTCCTCTGTTTTTAAAGAAAGGCCAAAAAAATCCAGTGGGGAGAAATTACATTTAAATGTTATAACAGAAAAGTAAACGTTCACACGTTCACTTTTTGGCTCAGCCATATTTTCCACCAAACAGACAAATACCCAGTTTCCTTAGTCTATTCTTGGATTGGTCACCAGACTGGGCATGAGAAACCCAGAGTCTATTCCCAGCTCTAAAACAGACTGGTAATCTCAAGCAAATTATTCAGTCAGGTTAAGGTTCTATACCTGTATCATGCTAACAATACTGAAAATCTGCCCAGAAACAAGCACAGAGAAACCCAGGACTCGCTCCTGCACCCAAAGGACAACTGCAAACATATTTTTAGATTTATTAAATCTAAAAATCTGAATAGGATTTTATTTATAGCAACATTTTAACATCCTTGAAATTTCCAAACTGAGTGGTGCCTTTACCACTGCCCTCTATAAAATTAAGAAACGCTCTTTTTTAATCACACCATGCCTAATTTTGCAAAATTCTTCATGTAAACTCAACAAATCACAATTATTATGTAAAACAAAAAGCTGTTTTGAATTCAAGCTGTTGGAAAGAGCTTCAACTTTTGCATTTCCAACTCTAGCTTTCAGTCTACTGCACAAGTAGTTCTTTCCTGGCATCATAAAAGGTGTTTCACAAAGTCTGGAGAGCAAAAGTTTGCCCCCCAGCCCAATTCTGGAAAGGCCTTAGGATTGCTCTTATCACTAGACAGGCAGGGGTTTTAAATATAAGGATACAGGTGTACATTTTTTGCTCTTAATACCCAGTAAAAAGCTGTCTAGTAAAGCAAGTTACCTGCTGAACTTTTCACAGACATGAAACTGTAAACACAATGCAGTTCAACAGAAGATTTATAAAAGAGGAGTAAGAGGAAAACCGGGTGTCCATTATCAGCCTTCGGCTGCCCCCTCCCCGTCCCCACTATCTGGCGTACACTTGTTAGTGGCTGCAGAGAAGCCACTCACAGAGTTTCCCATCCCGCTGAGGGAAGGAGCCCTGACTGCGCCAGCGGGGCAGACCCAGCAGGCGCGGTGTCTGGGAGGTCTGGCCGCCGCAGACGTCCCCGTCCCCGCCCCCGCCGAGGCCCCAAGTGCGCCACCTTCTCCGCGCCCCTCCGCCTCCTCTCTGCAGATGGGCGCACGCGCACAAATACACGCACGCATGCACGTACACACAAAAGGAAGTCATGGAAGGTGCTGCTCCCTGCACACGGGCACACTCGCACACGGGCACACTCGCGCAGGGCACACTCGCGCGGGACACACAAACACACCCCAAAAGAACGCGTGCAGGGTTCACCAGACGGTGGGCAAAGCCCGTCCTTCCCGCCCCAGGGCCTGCTTACTTCAGGGAGCGCCCACTCGCCCATCCACGGGCCCAGAGCGCACAGACCCAGCTGGGCGGCAGCCCACCCGCCACCACGCAGCTCCACGCCGCTGCTCCACAGCCGCCAAGCGCACAGCCAGCACAGTCCCGCCCGCGAAGCTGGCCCAATAGGGCCCGGGTTGCAAAAGCCCAGGGAATATCAGGGCTCCCTACTTCCAAGTTTCTTTAATAAAAATATTACATTTAATGATGCTTGTCAACATCCTCACCCCTACAAACCATGGCCTGTTTAAATCCCTTTCCTTAAAGAACCAGTTATCAATAGTATCCAACAAAGCACCACAGAACACAGCTTTGTATTATCACACAGCCTGACAGTAAGAAATCTTTCAGTAGACTCTGCCTTAATCCTTCCTCTTACTCTCTAACTTTTCCACACCGTAATTTATTCATTTTAGTTTTTCCTTGCCTTGCTGTTTTGTATTGTTCCCAAAAGAAATCTTCTGTAAACCATCTTTCCATTTTACTTTTCTAATACTTGTAGTAACAAGCTTCATAAATCAACAGGCGCGGGAACTCACGCCTGTAATCCCAGGACTTTGGGAGGCTGAGGTGAGTGGATCACTTGAAGTCAGGAGTTCGAGACCAGCCTATCCAAAATGATGAAACCTCATCTTTACTACAAATACAAAAAATTAGCCGGGTGTGGTGGTGGGTACCTGTAATACCAGTTATTCAGGAGGCTGAGGCAGGAGAATCACTTGAACCCAAAAGGCAAAGGTTGCAGTGAGGCATGATCTCCTCACTGCACTCCACTCTGGGCAACAGAGCAAGATGCCATCTCAAAAAAGAAAAAGAAAAAGAAAAGCTTCATAAATCACTTCCATTATATCTCCCACTTAGCTATTCAAAATCTCTCCACAACTTTTATAATTTTTATCAGCTCCTACCAAATCGATTCATAAATAACTTTCTCAAACACTGCATTTTTATTGTCTGTTCTCATTTCTTCGAAGCTAACACTCTCCAACTTACACAAATTTGCCCCAAACTACCATCAAAGTTTGTGCATCTATTCCAGAAGCCCCCACAGTTACAGAAAAATCTATTTCCTAGGCCTGTCCCCAAAACCTTGAAAACGATCTTTCCAAATATTCTGTAACAATTCATTTAAATCATTCATAACTCAAAACTAGTTGGACTAGTAGTCCCACTTCCCTTAAGACTAATTATATAATCTAATCAAATAAATTCTAATATTATATGTATCTACATATACAGGTGTGTACATATGACAAGCACAAATATACAGGGGCCTGCAGAACACCAAGCGTGCACTTCATTCTAATCTCTTGGATACTGGCTCTTCTCAATTTTACAGGGAAACTTCTCCATGCCACCCCAGATGTTCAAAGGTCAAACCCCTGTATTGTGAAGACATTTATCTATGTTGAATTAATATAGTTATCATTTAAAACACACTTCTCTCCATGTCTACTATAATCCTTCCCATCACCTTCTTTAAGATACTCATCATTTGCCTAACCCACACAATCCACCCAAATATTCAGAATATGCTCTCCCTCAACAAGGTCCAGTATGAGGCATGTCCTAAAAACAACTCTAGACTGAATGAGGCAGGGCTGCTACATGATGGTACAGCCAAGTTTCATGAGTTGAGCAAAGTGAGAACCCTGGGCCCTCTTCAGGCCTTCAACACTCTGAGTCTCCAGAGATCTTTCATTATTATATTCGGTGGCTAAACAGATGTAGAAGTTAAGGCAGGAAGAAAGTGATGAAAGTCCAGGGCTAAATCCTGGAACTAATCCTGAAGCAAAGCTACACTAGGATGGAACACCAATACTACATATTTTGTGCCTTGTCATATTTTTCTTACTGCCATTTCATGTTTCTACATTAAACATGCGCTCTCTCTCTCTGAACCATGAACATCAAAAACTCTGATAGGGGCCATGCACAGTGGCTTATGTCTATAATCCCAGCACTTCAGGATTATTAAAGTTATTATAGACAAAAAAGAAAGTAGAGTCCACTTTAGTTCCCTTAGGACATCTCATTCTTACCATGTGCCCCATTCTTCCACATTTTACCCGAATCTCTATACCTATGCAAGTTTTTGCCAACAGAAAACATGATGTGGATTTGAAGCACACAAATAGAGATCTCAAGGTCTCTATCATTGACAATATTTTTTTAAAAGCTGGCATGACATACTGCCACCTTTTTATCATGGGTGGCATAGACTGTTCTTATTTGCACAGAGAAAGAATAGGTTCCTGACATCAGTTATTTCCTGCTCACTTCAGGGAGCGCCCACCTGCCTGCCCTGCTATGGGCCAAGAGCACACGGACCCAGGCGGGCGGCAGCCCACCCGCCACCACGCAGCTCCACGCCGCTGCTCCACCAGCTGCTGAATGCACCGCCAGCACAGTCCCACTCGTGCAGCTGGCACAATTGGACCTGGGCTGCAAAAGCCCAGGGAATATGAGGGTTCCCTACTTCCCAGTTTAATAAAAATATTACACTTAATGATGCTTGTCAATATCCTCACCCCTACAAACCATGGCCTGTTTAAACCCCTTTCCATATGTTCTCTCCATATTTTCTCTGCTGCAAGCTACTCCCTCCTCTCTTATGCCTACAACTTCAACCTTCTCATTCATTTCCAGTCCATCTATTTACTAGATCCTATCAGCTTGTCCATGTTCTACTGTCACCCAACAATAGAACATCTTTTGTCTTTTACCTTAATCTTTTCTCTTTTTTTAGAAAGGGTCTCACTCTGTTGCCCAGACTGAGTGCAGTGTTTCAATCATGGCTCATTGAAGCCTTGACTTTCAGGGCTCAAGTGATTCTCCCACCTCAGCCTCCTGAGTAACCGCAACTACAGGTGTGCACCACCATACCCAGCTAATTTTTTATTTTTATGTAGAGACAGGGTTTCCCTATGTTGCCCAGGCTGGTCTCGAACTCCTGAGTTCAAGTGATCTTCCTGCTCCTGCCTCCCAAATCGCTGGGATTACAGGTGTGAGCCATCACATTCGGCTTACTTTATCTTTAATACACCTCCACCTCATCTTTTGTTTCCAATGTCTCATTTCTAACCCACAAATATCTTTCAGCTAAATTCATATAAGTATATTACAAATGAATGGTTATGATTTTGCAAGTATTATTTATTTTATAAACAAATTGTTGGGAGGCCAAGGAGGGAAGATCACTTGAGACCAGAAGTTTAAGACCAGCCTGGGCAACACAGGAAGACCACATCTCTTTAAAAAAAATAAATAAATAAAAATTTAAAAATTAAGAAAAAAAAAAATGTATATATATATAAAAGAAAAGTCGGATATGGTGGTACACATACGTAATCCCAACTACTCAGGAGGCTGAGGCAGGAGAATTGCTTCAGCCCAGGAGGCAAGGCTGGAGTGAGCCATGACTGGACCACTGCACTCTAGCCTGGGTAACAGAGAAGACCCTGTCTCAAAAAGAAAAAAAAAAAAAAATAAGAGAACTGGTAAATGTAACAAATCTAGCTATTTTTCTCAATTCTCATGGCTCAACGATTCCAATCACTATCAACTCTTGCCCAATTATTGTGACCATCTGTCTCATCTTACCTGGCTTTTTCTGGACAATCTGCTTCTCTCATGACTAGCTATATCATTCTCCTACTCCTTCAGCTTGATAAAAAATGACTTGCTGCTTCTTGCTCCCCAGGGCCACTCCCTGTTATCCTATCACTAAAAAATCGCTTGGGAGTCACATTACTCACTAAAACCATTCCTTCTGAAACATCTACCAACTTCCAGAATATCCTCCTATTTTCCCTACCCAATGACTTCAATTCTACTCGGTCCCAAATTCAGACATTATTCTCAATGATTTCAACAAAGATGCTGAAGAACTTTCTACACCCTGACCTTCAAAAACTCCTAAAACCTTCATCTGCACTTCAGCTAGCCACAAAGAAACTGAAAACAGAGTCATCAATTGAAAAGTGCTAGGCCAGGTGTGGTGGCCTGTAATCCCAACACTTTGGGAGGCCAAAGCAGGTGGATCACTTGAGGTCAGGAGTTCAACACCAGCCTGGGCAACATGGTGAAACCCTGTCTCCATTAAAAATACAGAAAATTAGCCGGACATGGTGGCTCATGACTGTAATCCCAGCTACTAGGGAGGCTGAGGCAGGAGAATCACTTGAACCCGGGAGGCAGATGCTGCAGTGAGCTGATGCCGCTGTACTGCAGCCTGGGTGACAGAGTGAGACCCTGTCTGAAAGAAAAAAAAATTTACAATCCACTAGGATTATAACTTCAGAGACCACTCCCCTTTTCTTTATCCACAACCACTTTATATTCTAGTTGTAGACCTGCTCTTTACCTCCACTTGGCTGTATTGTCTCCCTATATAACTTAAACCTGTCCAACAGTCATTTTAACACTGTCCTCTCCAGAATATCATGACCTTCCATTATTCTCACTATGCATCTCCCCAGTGATAGACAATCCTCACCATCTGTTTCCTCCACACCCACGCACTGGGTGTTAAGCACCACCAGAAAGCTATGAAATCTTCCACAACACATTTATTCTAAATACAACTCTCCATCTCATTGACTAATCCAAATCATTTTCATATTTAAATCCCTAATCCCATCAAATACTCAAACCCTTCTATAAAACTCCCTCAAATCACACCTTCTCCACCTGTAATCAAATCCTCTTCACAGTTTCTAAAATGTTATATCTCCACCCATCTGTTACTTCTTGCCTCCAGTTTTAGAATAAGAGTTGTTGTTCTTCCTTCTCAAACTAAACTTCTTTATTCAATTCCTGTATTTATTGCTTCCATATTCTTCCAACCCACTCAGTAAATCCCCATGCACTCTGGTCTCTGAACTGCTCTTTTTGAGACGGGCTCTCACTCTGTCACCCAGGCTGGAGTGCAGTGGTGCGATACCAGCTCACTGCAACCTCCACCTCCCAGGCTCAAGTGATCCTCCCACCTCAGCCCCCCAAGTAGCTGGGACTACAAGCGCAAGCCACCACACCCAGCAAAGTTTATTATGTTTTGTAGAGACGAGGTTTCATCATGTTGCCCAGGATGGTCTCAAACTCCTGAGCTCAAGCAATATGCCCACCTCAGCCTCCCAAAGTGCTGAAATAATAGGTATGAGCCACTATGCTCAGCCAGTCCTTACCCTCTTTTTGGCAATGACACTTGAGCTATCCACCTTGCTTTATGTCACTGTAGCACATGATTCTACTCTGATGTCTCTGGTTGTTTCTTCTATCTGAAATCACTGCTGCTCTTCCTAGTCCAAATTGTGGATATCTTCCCAAGTTCTGACCTGGAGCCCCCTATAATTCTTAGCTACTAAGGGTCTCATCCCTCACCACTGTTTCTACATTTTCATTCTTCATATGGCTATCTTCCCCCAGCTACCCAAAATAATCTTTAAACCTTCACCCTCTCCTACAATCCAATTTACTCCCGAGGAATTAGAATACATAATAATTTCTTTTTAACTAGAATTGGAATATATAATGATTTCTTTTTAACTAGATTCTTCAACTATTACTTCAATTAACACTTCAATTATCAGTCCAAATAATTTCATAACCGTCAGTGCCCTAACTCAATCCAGAATTAGTAGCTGCAATTATCAACTCTATGTATGTATTCCCAACTCTATATTGGACTTCTTTTCTTAGCTCCAATCCAGTACTGATGCCTCATACACAGGTCAATGTGTCTTAAAACCCCAAAACAGTTCTGCTAAGTGATCTAATAATTTCTACTAATGGCACCATCAATCTCAGTCACCCAGATTAAAAGCCCTAGAGCTTTTCTTCAGTTTTCTTTTTTCTCTGCTGTTTCCCAAAAGCCTATCTGCCATCAAACCTTCCCATTCTTTCTTTGAGGTATTTCTTATATCTATCCCTCTCCTTTTATTCCCACTATGACGGCCCAACTTACATCCTCAATACTTCACTTTGGGTTTGTTTTTGTTTTTGTTTTGAGACAGGGTCTCCTTCTGTCACCCAGGCTGGAGTGTAGATTTCGGCTTACTGAAACCTCTGCCTCCTGGGTTCAAGCGATCCTCCTGCCTCAGCCTCCCATGCAGCTGGAACTACAGGTATGTAACACCACGCCCGGCTAATTTTTTTTTATCTTTGTAGAGAGAAGGTTTCGCCATGTTGCCCAGGTTGGTCTCAAACTCCTGAGCTCAAGCAATCTGCCCTCCTCAGCCTCCCAAAATGCTGAGATTACAGGCGTGAGCCACTGTGTCCAGCCTACTTCACACTTTTTCCTAACTTTGTCTCCCAGCCACCAGGTTCTCTTCATTACAAAAAAAGAAAGGTCACTAGATTAGTATTCTTAAATATTCTCTTACTTACCCATTCAAAAATCAACAACAGTTCTCCACTGCATACTCACTTAAGTTAAAACTCCTCAGACTTCAGCCGGGAATGGTGGCTCATGCCTGTAATCCCAGCATTCTGTGAGACCGAGGTGGGCAGATCACTTGAGGTGAGGAGTTTGAGACCAGCCTGGTCAATACGGCAAAACCCTGTCTCTACTAAAAATGCAAACATTAGCTGGGCGTGGGGTCACGTGCCTGTAATCCTGGTTACTCAGGTGGCTGAGGCAGCAGAATTGCTTGAACCCAGAAGGCAGAGGTTGCAGTGAGCAGACATCGCACCACTCCAGCCTGGGTGACAGAGTGAGACTCTGCCTCCAAAAAAAAAAAAAAATCCTCAGACTTCAAAAAACTTGAAACCATCCAATAATCATGGAATAGATAAATCTACTGTGGTATATTCATATGATGGAATATCACACAGCAATGAAAAAGAATAAACAACTGCCTAACATAACATGGATAAAACTCACAGACATGCTCCTTGAGAAAAAGAAACTAGACACAGAAATTGGGTTCCACTTATACAAAATTCAAAAACACACAACACTACTCTGGTATGACAAAAGTCAGAATAATAGTTATTTTTGGTTGGATGAGATATCAGCTTGGAAATGGCACATGAGGCATCCTTCTGGAAGTTGGAAATGTCCTGTATATTGAACTGGGTGGTGGCTACATAAATTTATACCTAAGTACCCTTAAGATTGGAGCACTTTACTGTATGTATCTCAATAAATTTTCAAAATCCAAGTTAGCCTGAATTTTGAGATAGTCTGCCTACTTTCCAGTTTTATTTCCCTCCATTCCTCAACATGAACCCTAAATTATAGCTAATCTAGACCACCAACCCCTAAACATACCCTGAACTCTGCTCACTGTCACTCATATCACTCCTTCTTCTAGGAAGGCCAACCCTCACCATTTTGCCTATTATCTTATTTATCCCTCAAGGTCTAAGCTATACCACTAATTTCTCCACAAAGCCAACCCTGAACAAACCTGCCATAGTACTTGTGTCATAGACGGATGTGTATATTTTGTCCCTGGATAAATTCCTGAAGCACACAGACTGTGTCATATATAAACATGTATCCTTCACACTCCCTACCATAGAACCTTGCACACAGTAAATATAAAAATATTCCCTGAATGAATTAATTCTGGCAGTCCATCAAAGTATCCTTCAGTCTTACCCTCCTTCTCATATCCACCCATCACTGCTTCTACTCACAATTCATCCCACAGTTCACATATTTAGTTTCTGTCATTCAACAAATAATTGAGCACCTACTACATGAAAGAAACTGAAACTCTACTCTAATGTACTCCACTAAACTACCCAAAAATATAACCCAATTTCAGCTGCTGCCATTTGAGTATCTCTACAACTCTAAATTTCCAGTCAGCCAGGCATGGTGGCTCACACCTGTAATTCCAACACTTCGGAAAGCCAAGGGAGGGGATCACTGGAGCCCAAGAATTTGAGATCAGCCCAGGCAACATGGTGAGACCACATCTCTACAAAAAATATTAAAAATTAGCCAGGCGTGGTGGCACATGCCTGTGGTCCCAGGTACTCAGAAGGCTGAGGCAAGAGGATCACTTGAGCCCATGAGGTAGAGGCTGCAGTGAGCTGCCGTGTTCACATAACTGCACTCCAGCCTGGGCAACAGATCAAGAGCCTGATGTTCGTTCATTCATTAATAATAAATAAATAAATAGTGCATTTCTAGTCATCTTCCCCTCTTCCCTACCTCCAATTGCATTCCACTCCCATATTCTAATCTTACTGCTATCAAACTAATTCAAGCCCTTCTTAATTTCTCCAGTAGCCACCTAACTGGGCTTTTTTTTCCTAACTGGTCTTTTCACATACAATCTTACTCTACCACCACATTACCCACAATCTATCCAGTAAGGTATAGCTACAGCCAGGTGAAGCTATCTAATATACAGTCCTTGGCTCAATTCTCTACTCAGAAAAGTTCAACAGTTATACACTAATGATGTATGCTAACATACTTTAATCCTATGTTAACATACTTTAATTCTCACATCCTCGCCATAACCCTTGCCAGGAAAGTATGATTATCAATTTGATGAGAAAATGGAAACTCAGAAAGGAAATAATTCTCCATAATCATACAGTGGGTAAACAGAAGAGCCAAGACTAAACCCCAGCTTCTGTTTGCTTACCAAGCACAACACTACATCATATCAAATACAAACTACTTAGCTTAGCTTTCAAGGCCATCCATTTTCAACCCACCCCCAACTGACTCTCCTACCTTGTATTATACCTTATTCATGAACTCTATGTGTTCCAAACTATAGATTGTGATCAATTATTTTGTCAGTCATGAAATCAGTTTAATGAGGAACAATCAGCTTTTTTTTTCTTCCCCCTTGGCCAGCTTTTTTTCTTTTTAGTCAAACAAAATAGACAACATCCAACTGCATCTACCATTGTAAGGACAGTTACTGTATTATGAAACTTTTTGTTTTACCCACACAAAAACATTCACACATGCATATATTAGATGGAAATGTGACATGTATTTCTTACTACAGGTCATAGTTTAAAAATTTAAACCTAACTTACCATTCCCCACATCTCCTGGGCTTCTCACCTCCACAGCTTTGCTTATGCTAATCTCTCAGGCAGGAATGCTCTCTTTCAGTAATCTTTGCAAATCAAAATCCTATCAATCCAAAACTTAAAAAAAAAAAAAAAAAAAGAATCTTATCAATCCCTTCAAAGACTAGCTAAAATTCCACTTTTATGCCATTAAAATGATGTCTCAGGTTTTCTCCTAATCAAATGCATTTTCTGTCTTTTAAATTCAGTAATATTTGGTATATTTGTGACTCATAGATATATTTGTGATTACAGTACAGGTATTTGTGCACAAGCCCAGCTGCCCTACCAGAATATAAATCCCAAAAGATTTATTCCTGACAGCAAAGCATTATATGCTTTTGCATATAACAAATGTGCATTATCTATTAAAGAAGACTCATTCCATTATTTTCTGAAACCCCCAGTTACAAATCAACATAATTTAATAGATTCTACTATATTCCAACCTTCTGTTGACTCTTATCCTTCAAATAGCCTTACTATCTTCCTCCTCAGAACAGCCTTCTCAAATAATCCTCTTTACCTTCCATCTTCTCATGCTTTCCTCCAAACATAGCTTGTCATATTTCAGTAATCTTTTCCTTCCTTCAGAATCACCCTTTCTATCAGATACCACTTTTCCTTCCCCATCTGCTCATCTTCTACCTTATTCCTAGTTCTCTAACATCCATACACATTGATCTATATTCTTTAAACAGATTTTTCTTTTCTTCACCATCTCTTTAACCAGACTTCTTGAATTATCTCAATTCACTGCTAGTGCGTATAGTCTGGCAGCCCCATTAAGTCCTTTGTAGAAAAAGGTAGGTTATGAATAAATTAAAAAGAAACATAAAACATATAGACAATTCAGATCTAAATTATTTCAAATATCTCATTCATTCATTCATTCATTCATTCATTCAACAAGCTTGTGTCTACTGGACACATGCCCTCACTTCTGTCTATTCTATTCCGTAATTCAGAAAGCAGCTTTCAGAAAAGCATGCAGGAAAATGCCAGGATAACAGGGCCAAGTTGACTCATGCTCTTCTCTCATGAAGGCCAAGTAATTTGTGGTGTACAGGCTCATAAAAGAACAACTAAAAGTTACACTATACAAAGATGGAAAACAGACCCCACAGTTGTTTCAGGGGGCTCAACATCTACCAAACAAATGTGAATCTGAAAGGAACAAACCAGTAGGAGTAGCTAAAACGAAACAGGCAGAAAGCATTCAGACAAAAATAGATCCAGACTCTAGGTTCACTTTAGGGCTGCAAGAGAAATTTGGAGTCATTTAGTTCCTCTCTGAGATCCCTAAGGAATCTTTTCAAATATCAAGCTAAAGTATGGTTCACTTAAATCATTTCACCAAACCTTAGCCAATGTTCATTTCTCCCTTCCCTGAACTCCTACAGCACTTACTGTCTGTAAAACTCATTTGTGAACTTAAACTATCTTGCTCAAGGTAATAAAATTATTAACAAATATCCTCAGAATTTATTTCATCTGAGAAAAATGAATTTTTTAAAAAGAATTTATTTACATATTCAAATCAGTATGGTCCTCTTTAAAATAAGTTACTTTGGAAGGCTACCACTTACTCATTTATTCACTCCATCCATCCAACCAGCTGATGCACTCAACCAACATTTATGTAGTGCCTAACTAACTACATGTGAAGCTATCACCCCTGTTCAAAATATTCCCAACTTCCTCCTTGGGAGTGTTTTCGAAATCAGCTAATAAGTCAACCAAGAAAATTATTCCCATTTCTGTGATTAACTGAATTTAAGGCAAAACTATTCTTTATTCACTCTATTTGAAATTGACTAACCTTCAGCATTTCTAAAAATCAAAATTTCAAAGTAAAAAGTTCCGTCATCAATGAGACCATTCAGAATAAGATTATACCATGTATTATTTAAAAGTGTGCCCCTTGGCCTGGGGCGGCAACTCATGCCTGAAATCGCAGCACTTTGAGAGGCCAAGGTGGGTGGATCACTTGAGGCCAGGAGTTGGACACCAGTCTGGTCAACATGGTGAAATCCCATCTCTACTAAAAAATACAAAAAATTGCCAGGAGTGGTAGTGCATGCCTGTAGTCCCAGCTACTCGGAGACTGAGGCAGGAGAATCGCTTGAACCTGGAAGGCAGAGCTTGCAGTGAGCCAAGATGGCGCCACTGCACTCCAGCCTGGGTGACAGAAAGGCTCCATCTCAAAAAACAAACAAACAACAAAAGTGTGCCTCTTGGGCTGGGTGCAGTGCCTCACACCTGTAATCCCAGTGCTTTGGGAGGCTAAGGCGGGTGGATCACCTGAGGCCAGGAGTTCAAGACCAGCCTGGCCAACATGGTGAAACCGTGTCTCTACTAAAAATACAAAAATTAGCCAGGAGTGGTGGTGTGTGCCTCTAGTCCCAACTAGTTGGTAGGCTGAGGCACGAGAACCAGCTGAACTCAGGAGATGGAGGTTGCAGTGAGCCAAGATCGCGCCACTGGACTCCAGCCTGAGTAACAGTGAGATCCTGCCTCAAAAAAAAAAAAAAGCCATAGAAGCCTGGAAACATTTTAGTGTCATTTTAACAGATTTCCAGATTTCCCACACTAAAACTCTCCAGAAGACAAAGAATATTGCAGTCTCAGGAAAAAAAAAAAAAAAAAAGGTGTGCCTCTCAGAGGGATTATGACCTCCTAGCGGACAAGGACCATGTTTCTCTTACCTTTATAGACCCCTTCCCCCAACAGCACACAATAGGTACTCAATAAATAGGGAAATTGTATAGAACTGTACTCAGAAGTTAATTCAGGAAAGGCGTTCTAAAAACATTCTGAACACTGCTACTGAAAATGACCACCAAAATATAAAAATTCTTATCCAGAGATATAATTTTGATATTTGTTTTTAAAAATCAACTTTCTGAAATCTTGTACCATTACTGAATTATTTCACAACTGTCTTTCTCTCTCAAAAGAATGTAAATACTACTTTGGGAGGCCAAGGTAGGATGATCACCTGAAGTCAGGAGTTCAAGACCAGCCTGGCCAACATGGTGAAATCCCACCTCTACCAAAAATACAAAAATTAGCCAGGCATGGTGGCACGCTCCTGTAATCTCGGCTACTTGGGAGGCTGAGGCAGGAGAATTGTTTGAACCCAGGAGGCAGAGGCTGCAGTGAGCTGAGATCACACCACTGCTCCCCAGGCTGGGCGACAGAGCAAGACCCCATCTCAAAAACAAAAAAATTGTGAATACTATAACTTCCTTGAGAGAAGAAGCTTATGTTATTTTTACTCTTCTAAAAAAGAATTAAATCAGACAGTCCTAAAACAGTCATTTATGTCTGAGGTATAAAAAAGTCTAAATTATACCAGCACCCTGCTACAGACCAGATTTTACTCCAGATTAAACTAGCCTCAAATTTAGAAGAGACCCCCCGGTCCCACCTCTTCGAAGTTGTTACAGAACTGTTGCAATTCCATTCTAATCCATTCCATCTTCTTCCCTTAAATCTAAAGGTCCTCTCCAGTCAGATATCCCTTTTGTCCTGTACGCTGTCAAACACACACACACACAATTTTGTCTACAATACCCGCGCAGTACTCAGCAATTTCATACAATCCCACTATTATCGCTAACAGTGAACACTACTTTCTATCAGTCATTCAACAGGTATTTATTAAGCACTTAAGAATCAACCTGCTGTGAGTTTCCCTAGAGACTATAGGAAGTCTCTGCTCTAGAACAGGTTACAATGTACCATTTGCAAAACAAAGAGAATAACTGTCACAAATACAAAATTTAGCAATACATAAACTACTTGTGAATACTGTTGCCACTGAAAGTAAGGAAAACTCTCAAGAGGTGCCATTACTTAGACTCCCAAAAAGAAGTGGAGCAATATTTATTCTCCGAATATCCACCACAGTGATTTGCACCTCATACACAAATTTCAAAAACACGAATAATTTATGACTCTATCCTAACATATGAGATCGAGCCCAGTATAGTTTCTTCCTACCACATTCCCAACATATTAGTGACTTAAACATGCTAATTTCCTTAAAATTGACAAAAATTTTAGTCTCATCACCATAAGGTAAACCTCCTTCACATTAACTATATCCAAATCCCCTTAAAATTCTTTACCTTTTCTTCAGCCTCCTCAAAATGTATCACCATCTCCATCAAACCCTGTTCCTCTTCCTCATCCTCCTCTTACCACATTTCCCCATCTCTCCCTACCACATCCCCCAAAAAATACATGTCCATGCCAATCCATCCCCCGCTAAAAATAAAAACGTAAGAATTGTGGCCGGGCACTGTGGCTCACGCCTGTAATCCTAGCACTTTGGGAGGCTGAGGCAAGCAGATCGCTTGAGCCCAAGAATCAACCTGCTGTGAGTTTCCCTAGAGACTAGAGGAAGTCTCTGCTCTAGAGCTCAAGACCAGTCTGGGCAACACGACGAAACCCCGTCTCTATAAAAAATACAAAAAAATTAGCCGAGAGTGGAGGCACACACCTGTATTCCCAGCTACTTGTGGGGCTGAGGTAAGAGGATTGCTTGAGCCCAGGTGGAGGCTGCAGTGAGCTGAGATCACGCCACTGCACTTCAACCTGGGTGACAAAGTGAGACCCTGTCTCAAAAAAAAAAAAAAAAGGGGGGGGGCAGGGCGAAGTGGTTCATGCCTGTAATCCCAACATTTTGGGAGGCCAAGGCAGGCAGATTATGAGGTCAGGAGATCAAGACCATCTAAGGTGAAACCCTGTCTCTACTAAAAAGACAAAAAATTAGCCAGGTGTGGTGATGGGCACCTGTAGTCCCAGCTATTCAGGAGGCTGAGGCAGGAGAATTGCTTGAACCCAGGAGGCGGAGGTTGCAGTGAGCCGAGATTGCACCACTGCACTCCAGCCTGAGTGACAGCAAGACTCTCTCTCAAAAAAAAAAAAATGCCATAGAAGCCTAGAAATAACATTCAAGGGTCATTTTAATGCATTTCCAGATTTCCCACACTAAAACTCTCCAGAAGACTGTCAAAGAATACTGCAATCTGCTAATTCCAAGATGAACAACTATCATTGTCAAGCAACTCCTCTTCATCTCTAACAAGCAAATCTTATGCTGCAAAGATGGTTCCTACAACATGGTCTTTCTCATAGGTCCATCCAAACTTCCCTTTATCATCTCATCCAGCATTTTTAGTATAATTGTCAATGTTCCTTCTACTTCAGGAGAGCCGTATCTAGGCTAAATCCCTATAATATAATGGGGAAGTCAAGAGATACAGCCTAAGATTGTTGGACTCTAAAATCAAGGTTTAAGCATATTATTTAAAAATATAAATACATCGAATAAAGTAACTAAAATAACCATCAAAGGTCAGAAAGGAGGAGAAAGGGGACAATGTCAATGACACATTTGTAGACATCTTCTGATTCCCTGATAATGTCATTTTGATAAATCAAGAAATATTATATGCCTATTACTTGGAGACATGGAAAAAAGCATGGTAAGAAATACAAATTAATGCTTAGAAGTAGTGGCCTCAGTAAAGTGGAACTGCAATAGACAGGTGAGACAGGGGCTGTTTTTCATTATAAGTTCCCTCAGAACAATTTGATAATAAAAGGGTAGAGGCTGGGCACGGTGGCTCACGCCTGTAATCCCAGCACTTTGGGAGGCCGAGGCGAGTGGATCACCTGAGGTCAGGAGTTCGAGACCAGCCTCACCAACATGGAGAAACTCCATCTCTATTAAAAATACAAAATTAGCCAGGGGTGGTGACAGGCACCTTTAGTCCCAGCTACTTGGGAGGTTGAGGCAGAAGAATTGCTTGAACCCGGGAGGTGGAGGTTGCAGTGAGCCGAGATCACGCCACTGTACTCCAGTCTAGGCAACAAGAGTGAAACTCCGTCTCAAAAAATATAAATAATTTTTTTAAAAATTTTAAAGGGTAAAAGACAATAATGACATATTTAAGGGCATTCTGCTTACAAAAATTAAAAGAACAGATAATATACAGTGCTGGTGAGAGAAAAGGGAAGGAAGACTAGCCCTCTCATGCCATGATGACAATACAATTGAGTACAGCATACTATGTTTAAAAAAAACAAAAAAAGCCCTAGAAAGGCATGGTGGGTCACACCTGTAATCCCAGCACTTTGAGAGGCCAAGGTGGGAGGAACATTTGAGGCTAAGAGTTCGACATCAGCCTGGCCAACAAGGCGAAACCCCATCTCTACTAAAAATACAAAAATTAGCTGGACATGGTGGTGCATGCCTGTAATCCCAGCTACTCGGGAGGCTGAGGCAGGGGAATCGCTTTAATCCAAGAAGCAGAAGTTGCAGTGAGCTGAGATCACGCCACTGCACCCCAGCCTGGGTGACAGAGCGAGACTCAGGGGTTGGGGGGGGTAGGGGGGCAAGTCCTTTAAAAGAATGAGTAGCCAAGCCACTGTGTCACACCTGTAACCATAGCACCTTGGGAGACCTAGACAAAAGGACTGCTTGAGGCCAGGAGTTGGAGCCTAGCCCGGGCAACATAGGGGGACCTCATCTCTACAAAAGAACTAAACAATTATCGGGGCATGGTGATGCATGCCTATAGCTCTACCTACTCAAGAGGCTGAGGTAGGAAGATCCCTTGAGCCCAGGAGGTCAAGGCTGCAGTGAGGTATGATCCAAGCCACCGCACTCCAGCTTAGGGGACAAAGTGAAACCCTGTCTCAAAAAAAAAAAAAAAAAAAAAAAAAGAATGAGTAAATCTGGCCGGGCGCGGTGGCTCACGCCTGTAATCCCAGCATTTTGGGAGGCCGAGGCGGGCGGATCACCTGAGGTCAGGAGTTTGAGACCCTCACCATGTTGGCCAGGCTGGTCTCAAACTCCTGACCTCAGGTGATCCACTCGCCTCGGCCTCCCAAAGTGCTGGGATTACAGGCGTGAGCCACTGCGCCCGGCCGTATATATAGTTTTTTCTTAATAAAAGGTGAATAATACTCAGGTAGTTTTTAAGAGTATGGTTCTAGCCCAGAGTTCCCGCTTGGAAATCTGGGCTAGTGTGAGCTCAGCAAATCCAGAGACAGCTTGGTTCATTTCCTGATATAGAGATGCTAATCCTCCCTCCAACCTGGCTCTAGAGTCATCCAGTCTCCTAGGTTCCCCTAGACCTTATGATAACTAGTCCTGACCTCCTTGCAACCTAAAACCAAAACAGATATTCTAGATCCTCCATTCTGCAGGCCCACACTTTGCTGGCTGATATGTTTTCTTCAATACCACTATGCCTCAATGAGAGTATTCTCTTCACTGGAGAACTCCCTCACCGTTCACATCAGGAACTGTGAATGGCAGAAGATCTCCCACCAGCCACAGATTTATGGAACCAATCCAGCCAACTAAACTAATTTGAGCTACAAATGAAGTATCCAAAGAAGAGCCACCAAGCATGTGTATGTATTCCCCCCACCATTAATTATAATCTTGTGTACTGCAATCCAGGCTGAATAGCACCAATTTTCCTGGACCAGATAAACTGGGCAGTGAAGAAAACCACCAAGTCAATTAATTTTAATTGCCAGGATAGTATTTACCCAACCTCCGTTAAGTGTTAATACTTCAAATTTTCTAAAATCGAAGCTCCATGGCCTAAGGAATCCCCACAGGCCTGGCCCTTTCTCAAGGTCTGCTTCAGAGGTTCTCATATTCATTGGTGCACGTCTAAAATGTCACAGACCAAACTACAGACTAAAATCTAATTCTCAGTGACCCCAACCACAGCCCAGACCCACACTTACCAGATGTCATCTACTGAAGAGCCCACACAGGTTCGGAACTAGGCCATCCCGGCCCATCTGGAATAACTCTTCAGTCCTTAGGCCAATATTTATTAATTATACTACATCTGTCTATTCTATTATGCATTCCCTGCATCTTCTCTACTATTTAGCACTCCCTCTTGCTTCAAACGCGATCCTTTCTATTCACAGGAACTCCTATCTCCTTCTTTCCTTCCCTGAGAAACGCTTCAGTTATTTCCATAATGAAATACCTAACGTATCTGCACAATGAACACCCCCCAGAATCCTCAAGACTCCTCCACAGCCACCTCCCCGCATTCCTCCACCTCTCCGGCATCTTTCCTCCGGCCCCTCTCCCTGTTCGCACTCCCACTACGTTTCCTGCAAGCATTCCCTTTTCTCCAACCCCTGCCCTTCCCTTCTCCCAAAGAGCACACGCCGGCAGCAACAGTGACTGAGGCCTGCGGTGCATAAAGCACTGCACCAGGCACGGTGGACAGAGCCCTGGTGTCTCCCCAGCCTTTTCACGCCCACACCCAGCACCCTCTGTCCTCCCCGTGCAAACATCCCACCTCCTCCCCTACCTCTGACACCCGCCTCCAGCCTCGGAGGCCGCCTTCTCGCCTCCGCCACCCCCGTCTTTATCCCTCCTCAACCCCCCAACCCACCCTCCGCGCCCTGCTTCCTCACGTCCCCCGGCCAGCCCCAGCGTTTCCCTCGGCCTCGGCCGGCCCCCTGGCCACCCCCAGCCTCGCCACGGCTCGCTCCCCCCGGGGTCAGGCCGTTACCGCCGCGCGCTCCCCCCGCGCGCCGCCCCCTCCCCCTCCCCCGCCCTCCCCCGGGCCCGGGCCTGCCAGGCCGAGCGCTTTACCGCGGGCGGGCGCCGAGTCGCGCGGTCACCGACTGCAGGCGGCGGCAGCTCCAACCTTTCTAGGGGCCTTGAGAGGAGGGGAAGGGGGGAGGGGGGAGAACTTTTGCTGTGGCAGCTTCGGCAACAGCTCCCACCCCTGCGCCTTTCTCCTCTTCCTCCCCCTCCTCCTCCTCCTCCTCTTCCTCCTTCTCTTCCTCCTCCCAGAGCAGTAGAGACGCAGACATGCCGCAGCTAGAGCGCCGCCGCGGTCGCCGCCACTGCCGGCCCGGTGCATTGTGGGAAGCCCCGCACACGGGAAGCGCTCCGCGGCGCCCGCCCTCGTCTGGCGCAGAGACCTGGCTGGGAAGACACAGCGTGGCTTTGATTCCGGCGCCTGCGTGTCACCAGCCCAGGGTGGCCGTGGAAGCTGGACCCGAGCTGCAGGCCCACCAGGCTGGGCCCGGGAAGAAAGCGTTTTGAAAAAGATCGGAACTGAGGAACTGTCTTAGAGCGGGGGACTCCCTGCTCCTTCAGCCTTAACCAATGCCCAGCGTTCAGAGAAGTGGAGGACTCGGGGATTCGGGAGCTTTTCAGGCCTGGGGAAATGGAAGGGTCGGGGACCTAGATGAAAGGTTATTTGCCAGAAATATCTTGGCTTTTTCACTTATTCTCTCTTAACTAGTCCTCCGCCGCCACCTCCAGTGTTTGGCCTCTGCCACCTTCAAATGCCACCTTTTCCGGCAGACGTAGCCCTGCGTCCTTGAAACTGGCAAACCCTATTAGTGTCCGCAAGCTAAGATGCAGGGTGTGGGCATAGAGACGGATCAAGAGATCCGGCCCTGGACCCTCTTGGGCAGAACTTTGCCATTCTCATTTCACCTGAAGCCCAAACTTTGTATGGCAAAGACTTGGTAATGATCTCTATAGAGCTAGGATTACACAGTTGTCTCATCCTTTGGGGGCCCTTGAGCCAAATTGTGACCTCCTTAATGGTGCCTTCATCAACTAACATTAGGCGCCCTGAGGTGCTTGTGCATACTGCCATCGTTTACAATTATTCATCTTTGTGTACCCACCTTAGCACAAGGTCAGCCATATAACATAAAAGATGCTCAGTGAATGTTGAGTAATTGTGAGCATCTGGAACTTGCAGTTGGGATAAAACGCCTTCATTGCGGTTTCTTCATAATAATCTGAAGATTCCATTTAGCACTTCTCTGCGGTACTTAAACGTAACCTTTGAGGGGAGAGGGAAAAGAAAAGGCATGAAAATATCTATAGAGCCATTTCTGGTGTCCTCCTTCCCTTTTCCACACCCACCTTCCCACCCCTTGCCAACTAAATGTTCATTTGAATAGTGCTTTTTGGCAAAACTCCAAACTGCTGCATTATGCACTTGTGATGACACTGAATTAGATTAGTGTCTGCAAGGTTAATGTTCCCTCAGGCATTAACCTTAGTAAATTGTGATGCCTGTTTAGAAATAGCTAAGGCCCAGAGGTTCAGCTTAATTTAGACACAGGTAACTAAGAGAAAGAGTAAACCACAGCTCTACAATCTCTCTGTGTGCTTTTCCCATTAAAAAATACAAATTTTAATAAGATGACTGCGCATATTCTGAATGTTAATTGCAACAAAACAGTGATACAAGTTAGAGCCAAGGGACAGTTATCTGGAGGACAGCCTTCTGGCAACTTCTAGCACCTGCAATGGCATCAAATTCAGATGTCATAATAAAAAACACCTCTGGCAGCAAGGAACCCGACTCAGTATTAGGCAGTGGGAAAACTAATAACTGGTTTGCTCTTAGGAATAGATCTAGGTCTCTGCTCAGCAGCCTAACGAAGAAGCAATAGAGAAACAGCTGTCTAAAATGGGCAGAATAAAGAGCACTACAGGGATAGTAACAGCAGAAGCAATGGTGAGAAGCAAGTTTAGGTCCTTTATAAGTTAAACTGGAGAAACTTCTCAGCTTCAGGTTGGCTCTCCATGCTCCTCTTGCTCATTTCCCTAAACACCACCCATGGGTACTCAGCCTACTTACTTTTCCTTTTTTTTTTTAACTTTTTATTTTGAAATAATTATAGCCTCACAAGAAGTTGCAAAAACAGTCCAGAGTCCCGTGCTTCCCCCAATGGTGACATCTTATAAAGCTCTAGTAAAACATCAAAACGAGTGTCAACCTAAATAACAGAGAGGCTTTCTAAAAGAAAATGTTTATTTGGGAATAGAGCATTGCAATGAAAATATGCATCTCATAGTTAACTGTCTGCATAGACAAAGGTGTTTAAAGGAAAAAATGGAAAGGATTACATAATTGTTTTGAAATAATTATCCTTGACTATAAAGATCAATAACAAGGGTGACGCCAGTCCGAGGTTGGACAGGCATTTGCTGGGCAGATGTCCTTGCAGAAGTATTTTTTGTGTAAGGTTGTGATGGCCTTTGTGCAAGGTTGTGGTTTTTGCAGTCTTTTTTGATAGTTTTTGTTATCAAGCATACAAATGTAAGAACCCTGTCTTTCGTAGCCTTCCCTAGCTCTATTTGTCAGGGTTTCTTAACATTAGTGACTCCATTTTGATTGTGACAACTTTCACACCAGGAAACCGACAACGGTACATTACTGTTTACTAGACTACAGAATGTATTATTTGCCATTTTCTTAACCTGTGTTCTGTTTAGTGTGTGTGTGTGTGTGTGTGTGTGTACTTCAGTGCAACTTTGCCTCATTTACACATCCTTGTAACCACTCCTATAATCAAGACATAGAACTGTTCCATCACCACAAAATAACTCCCTCATACTACCTTTTTGTATTCACAAATCCCCCTCCCTACTGCAACTGCTCTCCCAACTCCATGCCTGTCCTCTAGTAACCACTAATCTATTCTCCATCTCTGTATTTTCATCATTTCAAAAATGTTATGTAAGTGGAATCATATAGCATGTAAACTTTTGAGATTGATGTTTTAACCTAAACATAAGGGTCCACAGCTCAAGCAAATCTAAAGGGCACAGCCACTTGCAGCTGATGGTTTCCAAGTGGGAATGTGATATTTAGGAAATCAAGAGAAGTCAGGAATCTGAGTTTTGGGGTGAAATCTCCCAAATATTAAATGTTGACAACTCATTGCATTTTCTTTTTAAGAACACAAAAGTATGTCAGACAAAACAGGCCTGTGGGCCAGTTTAAGCCCATAGCCCACAATATATCTTCCCTGATGTTACCTAACCCACAGAGGCTGGAACCACTGTTCTGACGAGTGAGATTCTCAGGGGCTCTGTGGCCTCTTTCCTCTTTTCTGGCTCTGGAATTAGGTCTGAGGCTTGTTTTTGCACTCCTTCCAGGAGAAGAATGTGCTTCCATCTGTTTCCTGCAAAGACTTCACCGGGTCTTCATACCCTCCTCTAGTAACATCTTTGCTTCCTTTTTTCTAATATTCTCAGACTCAGGACTAGATGGAAGTTCTGTCTTCTGTATCCTTGTGGCTCGCTACAGCACTAGCCATTTGTCAAAGCTGGTTCTACCTTAAGGATAAACTTGTCCTTTTCTTTGCAAAGCTCTAAATTCATAGCTTTGCTACAGTTTAGGCCTGCCTCTACTGCATCATTCCTACTGTACCCAGAAAAACATGGCTTTTCCTATTCCTAAAGGAGTTCTTTTCCCGGGACGTTTCCCCCTGAGTTCCTGCTTCAGATATGCTTCAGGCCTGGGGAAATGGAAGGTTTGGGGACCTAGGTGAAAGGTTATTTGCCAGAAATTTCTTAGCTTTTTTGTTTATTCTCTCTTACCTAGCCCTCCGCTGGAGCGCAAAGGGCATCCCAGATCACTGATATATTGTAAAATTAATGAATAGCCTACTGTCTCCTACTTAGGATATAGAGTGTAGGTAGTTTCTTGAGTTTGAGACAACAAACCCTGCACCTCTTAGAAGCATGTAAAGAAGGTACTAGGTTGCATTAAAGTTCATCAGCTGTGAGATAACTATGGTTTAGAGGAGCTAAAGGGAAGACACCACCGAGATGCCAAGATACACAAGAATGAGTGAAAATGAGGTCTTGGGCCAGGATGATATTAGTGGGTAAGGAAAAAATAAAATAATATAAGGATGGTATCTACTAGTGCCTAGAGGTTAGTCTGTTGATTAAGTCCACAGATTCTGCAGCTGAAGTCAAGTGAAGTCGGGGTTTGAATCCTGACTACCACTTACTGGCTTTGCAATCTTAGTTACTTAACCTCTCTGTGCTATCAAGTGCCCCCCCATCTAGCAAATGGAACTAAGAATAATACCTTCTTTTTAGGGATATTATGGCTATTAAATATTAATAACATGGAGTAGCTTAGTGTTTATTTATTTTAGAGACAGGGTCTCTGTTGCCCAGCCTAGAAGGCAGTGGTACAATCATGGTTCACTGCGGCCTCAAACTCCCAGGCTCAAGCGATCCTCCCACCTCAGCCTCCTGAGTACCTGGGACTGCAAGTGTGCACCACCATGCCTGGCTGGTTTTTGTATTTTTTGCAGCAATAGAATCTGGCAGTATTGTCCTAGGCTGATGTTGAACCCCTGGCCTCAAAGTGAGCCTCCCACCGCGGCCTCCCTAAATACTGGGATTACAGGCATGAACCACCACACCTGGCAATGTAAAGCAGAACAATAACTGACACATAGTTAAATGTTCTATGTGGTGTTGATATTGTAGTTGCTATTATTACTATTTAAAATAACCTAAAGGTAATATGAAGCAAATTTCCTAAACATAAAATTCAATAGAGAAAAGACAGTTTCTACAAGTGGATTGGGGTGAGGAAAAGAATAGAAACTATACAAAGACAAAAAAAAAAAGTGATGAGAGAAATGATTTAGATGGGAAAATAACTCAGAATGTTATACCATGGGGAATAAAAAGGGTATACAATAGGTAGATGACACTAGGAAAAAAATTAACCTGCAAAAAAAAAAAAAAACTGCCATTATTCAGATATTTTATTTCTGAGCATAATCTTTGCCTGAACAATTTTATAAGGCTGATGGGCTGATGACATTGGTCTATTGTAAGGATGCTTGCTACTTTCTATCCAGCCAACACCAGTGAATCAAGTGCCTACCTCTTCTTTCCCAAAGTTTAACCAGAATGAAGACAAGTTAACTATTCATGTATTAAAGCTGTGGGTTTTCATAAGAGAGAAATAATGACAATTTGTATCATCCCAAAGTGTTACAGAGATCTCACAATTTGCTTATTGCCAAGATGGTGCAATATAATGCAGAAATGATTTTTTTCTTTCTTGTTTTTACTGTCTTAATATGATTGGAATTAAACAGCATGTGAGAGTTCTGGACTCATCAAAGTATGTCAAAACTACCCTGTTATATGTAGCAATTCAACACAGAGAAAGAGGGTTCATTTTCCCTCCATTACTATCTTTTAACTTGCCAATATTTGGCTTAAATATTTATTTAAAACCCACATGCCAAGTGCTACAAATGGCACCACAAAAGGGGTAAAACAGATACAGGGTTGCACTGAAGCCCATCAGCTGTGCAATAACTATGGTTTGGAGGACACAGGAAGATATGGGGAAAAGGTCAAAACAGGCAGAGACACAATAATTAAGCATTGGGGTTAACGCTGTTTTACCTTTTCTTTCCTACTTGATTTTTCACGAAGGCAACCATTTTACGCTTCCTGAAGAAAAGTATGTGGCCATGTAAGAACCCAGTGTTAGGGTTCAAAGAAGATTAAGACATGTTCTAAGTTCATGAGAAGCTGTAAACTAATGGAGGAAGCCGGGCACAGTGGCTCATGCCTGTAATCACAGCACCTTGGGAGGTGGGAGGATCGCTTGAGCCCAGGAGCCGGAGGCCAGCCTGGGCAACATAGTGAGACTCCATCTCTACAAAAAATCAAAAAATTAGCTGGGCATGGTGGCACCTGTAGTCTCAGCTATTTGGGAGGCTGAGGTGGGAGGATCACTTGGGCCTGGAAGGTTGAGGCTGCAGTGAGCTATGATCACACCATTGCACTCCAGCCTGGGCATACAGAGTGAGACACTGTCTTAAGAAAAATTTTTTAAATGAAATAAAATAAATAATGGAGGAGGCAGATAAAAGGTGAGACAATTTCAGCATTATGTGCTGTGATCACATAGAAGGATATCAGGGGTGCTTTGGGTTCCCACACTGATGTAGCCTACAGATTGGTGTATCTTTCTGATACCAAAATAATACTTTTCCACCAGGTTTATACATCTAAAAATCTACACATGAAATTCTTTACAAAGATCAAACATTATGCAGGACTTTCACATTGAAAGAAGCATTTATCTCCTGATCATTAAAAAAGTGTAAGCTTTGAGGCAAGTCCTTTCCAACACACACACATCTTGTAATGATTGCAGAATAATCACCCTCCATGAACAAAATATAAGCAAGTAAGGTTGAAGAGCAATGCAAGTTGAAAATCAGGTGAAAATGATATGCAGCAGTGGTAGTGAATGATATGACAGTGATAAAATAGATAACTTTCTGGTGGGAGGAGACCATTTTACCTTTTCTTTCACTAGTTGATATTTCCTAAAGGTAACCATTTTGCACTTTCTCAAAGAAAATTAGGCAGCTACATAAGCTTCATTTTTCCCTTATAATAAAAAGGGGGGGGTTGTAGGGTGGGGCATACGAGACAGCGCATAAAATAGCTGATTTGGGGTTTCGTTTTGTTTGTAAGAAAATAAGTTGCACTGTCACTGTTAGTCATTAACCATCTAGCCTCAGGGCACACATAATCTAAGTCTGCCTGTGCCCACCCCTAAACTTCCTGTACAGAGGACACCCAAATAACTGATATCCCAAGGGAGAGCCCCAAGTAGGCAAAGACTGTTCATATTTGGGGCATTTTGTTTAAAAAGCCAGGGAAGTGTGCAGTATATTGAGAAAGTTTCCATCTTTTTTTTTAATTTTTTTAAATTAATTTATTTTTTTAAGACAGAGTTTCTCTCTTGTTGCCCAGGCTGGAATGCAATGGCGCTATCCCGGCTCACTGCAACCTTCACCTCCCAGGTTCAAGCAATTCTCCTGCCTCAACCTCCCGAGTAGCTGGGATTACAGGCATGTGCCACCATGCCTGGCTGATTTTGTATTTTTTGATAGAGATGGTGGTTTCTCCATGGTGGTCAGGCTGGTCTCGAACTCCTGACCTCAGGTGATCCTCCCTCCTCGGCCTCCTAAAGTGCTGGGATTACAGGTGTGAGCCACCACACCCAGCCTCTTAATGTTTTGCTGTTAACAAGATTAACGTTAATTAATCCTGAAAGCTCCATTTATCCAAAATACTACATTCCCCAAAATGCCAGATAGGAGAGCTATTATAGAAAAGAAAAATAAAGTATTTGAATACAAATTAATTGCCATGAAACCTTTATTATATATACCTATGGCACAGACTGTTGTAAGAAACAGTGTTACCATCAGTCTTTAAAAATCACATAAGTTGTGTTCTAGAACCTCGGAAAAGGAAGATAATGGCATCAAAATCTGAATACATAGTAACAATAAATATATTGAAAGCATACACAAAGTATGGGTTTAATGTTAATTCAGATGTTTAATGTTTACTTTATAGCTACTACACGTTAAGAGAAACAAGAACAGATATAATCCCCAGTGGGCTGTGATTTTTCCTACAGACTTTGTCTTCTGTCATAGCAGGCTTGTTTTTGGAGGAACCAAAAGTCTCTTACACCACAGATACATATTTTGATCTCATTTCTGACTTCTTTCCTGGCAGAAAGGAGAGAATAATATCACAAAGGCAAAGACATTGGAACTTGAGATCACCTCTTGAATAATTTTTTTTAAAAGATAACATGGCCAGGTGGAGTGGCTCACACCTGTAGTCCCAGCACTTCAGGAGGCCAAGGCAGGAGCATCACTTGAGCCCAGGAGTTCAAGATTAGCCTGGGCAACATAGGGAGACCCCCAACTCTACAATAAATACAAAAAATTAGCCGGGTGTGGTGGTGCATGCCTGTGGTCCCAGCTACTTGGTGGGCTGAAGTGGGAGGGTTGCCTGAGCCTGGGCAGTCAGGCTGCAGTGAGCTATGATCACCGTTGCACTCCAGCCTAGGTGACAGAGTAAGACTCTATCTCAAAAAATAAATAAGTAAATAGATAATGTTACTAGGGTGAGAATGAGCCCTCCTTTCAATTGCTCAATCGTAGTTTTTGAATACCTAGTATGTGTCAGGCAATGAGCTGAGTGTCAGGGATATTCAGTCCATTGAGAAATCCATACATCTGTTTTTTTATTCATCAAACAAATTGTTATCGAATATCTGGTACTATACCAAATACCAGAAATACTATGGTAAATGAAATACTCTTCTAGCCCAGAAGCTTACAACCATCAGTTAGTGGAGTAAAACAGGTGAATAAGCTGCTTCACTGCAGGGTGATACATTCTAATGTAGAGATGAGCACCGGGCGCTGGAGGAGGACCTATGCAGCCCGGGGCTGGGACAGCTTCCCCAATGTGACATTTTAGCTGAGACATGAAAGGGGGTGGTACTGGTGGAGTCCTGAGCAGAGGAAGAAGATGGCATGTGCAGAGTCCTAGTGCCAAAGAGAGCTCAATGTGTTCAGGGACCTGTGAGTCGTTCCGAATGAATGCATGCAGGAAGTGGTAAAAAAGAAAAATAAAATTGATACTGCAGTGGAAAGCACCGGCAAGCTCCAGAGTGCCTTGTGGACTTAGTTGAGGCATCTGACCTTCCTTTATCCCAAGAACAGGCTTTCCCAAAATGTGGCTGGATGATAAGAAGATCTTAGATGGTACACAGAATACAGTTTTTTATTTTTGTAGTTAATGGAGTGAACATGCATAGAAATATATATATATATTTCATACACCCAACACATGGCTTATATTATTGCTTAGGATGAGATTGAGTGACAAAAGTAATTCAACTGACAGACAGAATACTACCTAGATTATAGTTGGTACATGAATAACCATGAATGACTGATGTTTGGGCAAAAATGCCTGAGGCTGACAGATTGCCATGGAAAGCTTTTATGTAGGGAAGTCGCATAAGAATACTTATAGGTTAGAAAGAACACTGGTTGTGGAGAATAGATAAGGACAGTATTTGCCAAACTTCTAGTTAAGTCGCATGAGTGGATTCTGAAATCAAATTTAAAGTTGTGCTGGGTGCAGTTGTGCACACCTGCAATCCCAGCTACTGGGAAAGCTGAGATGGGAAGATTACTTGAGCCCAGGAGTTCAAGAGTGGGAGGGTTTGCAGTGGAGAAATCACATGATCACAGCCTGGGCAACACAGTGAGACCCCATCTCAAAAAAAATTTTTTTTAATTTTCTTAAAGTTGTAACTGGCAGGGTTTTTTTCAGTAAAACATAATAGGATACAATAAATAGTGTCAGACAGCTTCACATACAATCAGATGGCACCACACATAACAATACTTTTAATTTTACATATGCACCTATAAGCATGCATGCATGTGTGTAAGTGTTACTAGGTTACAGCACAAAATATTTTTCTTACTGTGGGTCGAAGTCAAAGAAAGTTTAAAATTCACTGGAAACAGACCAATTAGGAGTCTGTTGCAGTATTTTGTTCATTCAATTAGTGTTTATTGAGTACATATTATGTAACAGGTGCTATTCTAGGCACTGAGAATATGGCTGGTGAACAAAATTGATAATGTGCCTGATCTCACAACATTTACACTTTGGTGAGGAGAGGATACAATGAGCAAATAACCAAATAAGTTCCTAAGACAACTTAAGAGAAGTCAAGTTCTTTAAAAAGCAATAAATCCGAGGGAGAAATGTAGGCTCCATACAGGCTGGTCTCTTCTTTTTTCTTTTCTTTTCTTTTCTTTTCTTTTTTCTTTTTTTTTTTTTTTTTTTTCCATTGCCTTGTTCCAAGCATGGAGAATAGGAATAGTGCTTGGAACATAATAGCTGCTCAGTAAGTATTCACTGAATGAATGAATGAATGAATGAATCATTCAATGAAGGATGCTGTTGACTTGGGTAGTTACGATAGAAATTAAGAGAAGTAGATGGGTTCAAGATATATTTAAGAGGTAAAATAAATGGGGTTTAGTGAGAAAAGTAGGAGTTGGGGGTTAAGAGATAAAAATGAGATGAATCGTTTCTCTACAACCTACTCTAAAGATAGTAACCAGAGTGATCATGTGATTTCTCCACTGCAAACCCTCCCACAGCTTCCTGTTGTACTCAGAGTAAAGCCCAGGCTCCTTACAATGGCCAAGAATGCTGCCCATGACCTGGACTTGGGTACCTCACTAACCTCATCACTAAAAATCTTCCTCTTTCTCTCTCTGTTCCAGCCACACTGGCCACCTTGCTGTTCCCCAAACCCCCAGTTAAGACTCTGGTCAAGGCATTTGCACTCACTGCCCCCTCTTGAAATGCTCTTCTCTCAAATATTCACATAGCATAGACCTCTCTTTCTTCAAGTGTCTCCTTCTTGGAGAGGTCTGTTCTCACCACCTAATATTACAACTCATGTACCTTGATATGCATTCTTCTGCCTGCTCAATTTTTCCCCATAGCACTTATTGTGAGATGTGTGTATGGGGTGTGTGTATGTGTATGTGTGTGTGTGTGTGTGTGTGTGTGCAGCACTCTAACATACTATTATAGTCGATTATCCTCATTGTCTGTCTCCCACAGGAATGTCACTATCCATGAGCCTAAAGCAGTTTGGCACATTATAGGTGCTCCATCAATATTTGTTGAAAAAACAAAGACAACTCTCAGGTTTCTGGTTTGAGCAACCGGGTGACTGTGGCTCATTGAGGCAGGAAACACAGAAGGATACAGGGTCTGATGGGAAGTGACAAGTTCCTTTTTGGACGTGCTGAGTCCGTGTCTTGTGAGACCAATGTCGAGGTGGGAATTCCCTTTAGGCAGTTGAATATATGGGTCTGGTCCTCCAGAGAGCCACAGATATAAACTTGAGGGATCACTGGCTTATAGATGGCATTTGAATGGATGAGACAGCAAGAAAATGTATACAGAGATGAAGAGAAGACCTTGGAGAAACAGCAGGAGCTGAAAAACAGCAATAGTAGAAGAGCCCACAAAGGAAAGAGAGCAAGAGATGGAGTTGGGATGAAAAGCAGTTGTGGAAATTCATGGGAGAGTAGTTTTAAGAAGGGAGGTGTATTTAATATCTATTCCTGTGTAAAACTTATTCCAGCCTCATAACTATATATAATTATTATGTATCAATTAAAAATACATTTTAAGGCCAAGCGTGGTGGCTCACGCCTGTAATCCCAGCACTTTGGGAGGCTGAGGCAGGAGGATCACTTGAGGTCAGGAGTTCGAGACCAGCCTGACCAACATGGTGAAATCCCATCTTTACTAAAAATACAAAAATTAGCCAGGCATGGTGGTGGGCACCTGTAATCCCAGCTACTCAGGAGACTGAGGCAAGAGAATCGCTTTAACCTGGGAGGTGGAGGTTGCAGTGAGCCAAGATCGTGCCACTACACTCCAGCCTAGGTGACAGAGCAAGACTCTGTCTCAAAAAATAAATTTAAAATAATTAACCCAAAATTTAGTGGCTGAAAGCAAAACACATTTATTATCTCACTGTCTGATAAAACACATTCTGTCTCTCTACACTGTCACACAGAACACTGCTAACACCAGGTGTACAGGGTTTTTTCCACACTGAAAATTCTCTGACACCAGTTGGGTGTCCTACAGTCCAATTCTGACACTATCTACCTGGAGTTTGGGTCAGATCCCACAAGTTAAGGGCTCATTCCCACAAGACTGCTCCCACCAAAGATGCCAGTCTCAAGTCCAGGCCTCTTGTGCTTCTGATCCACCCACTGTAAGTTGGGGTGCAATCATCTCCTCATGTGCAATAATTTTCTAAAATGGGGCACAGAACTCAGAAAAACACTCTATTTACATTTATGGTTTATCATAAAGGGTACTGCTAAAGCAAACTAAAATGGCCTGAGAAAGATTCCATACTTCTATATTTGAGTCCTTGTGGATGAACCGTAACCTAGCTTAATAGTCAGACAAAATTGAAAACCTAACTTAGGAGTGGCCGGCCGTGGTGGCTCACACCTGTAATCTCAGAACTTTAGGAGGCTGAGGTGGGCAGATCACTTGAGGTCAGGAGTTTGAGACCAGCCTGGCCAATATGGTGAAACCCCATCTCTACTAAAAATACAAAAATTAGCCGGGCGTGGTGGCACACACCTGTAGTCCCAGCTTCTCAGGAGGCTGAGGCAGGAGAATTGCTTGAACCTGGGAGGCGGAGGTTGCAGTGAGCCTAGATTGCTCCATTTTACTCTAGTGTGGGTGTCGTAGTGAGACTCTGTCTCAAAAAAAAAAAAAGAAAAGAAAAGAAAAAAAGAAAACCTAATTTAGGAGTATGTGCCTGTTACAATATCTGAGTCTTGGCCAATCCCAGCAGCCATACTTCATTCATAGATAGCTAAGTGTTCAAACTGTGTTCCAATAAGGCAGACGCCAACCTGTAATCAATCCAGCTGTTTCTGTACCTCACTGCCGATTTCTGTATGTCATATTCTTTGTTTTTGTTTGTTTTGTCTATAAGTCTTCCTCCACCATGTGGCTGCACTGGAGTCTCTGTGAATCTGCTGTGATTCTGGGGGCTGCCCGATTCATGAATCGTTCATTGCTCAATTAAACTCCTTTAAATTTAATTTGGCTGAAGTTTTTGTTTTGTTTTGTTTTTGAGACAGCGTCTCATTCTGCAGCCCAGGCTGGAGTGCAGTGGCACAATCTTGGCTCACTACATGAAGTTTGGTTTGTTGTTGTTGTTGTTGTTGTTGTTGTTTTAATCAGAACAGATGAACAGCCAGATGAAGGGATACATGGGGTGTAGTCTGGAAGGATCCCAAGAATAGGAGCTCTGTCCTTGTGGAGTTGGGGTTCACCACCCTCCTGTCATCCTACTATTATTGTTGTGCAAGAGTTTTCAAAGAGCTTAATCTCTACTCCTTTCCAGGAGGTCTGTTGGTAGGCCTGAAAGTTCTAACCTTATAATCACTTGGTCTTTCTGGTGACCAGCCCCATCCTGAGGCTATCTAGTGGCAAGTTACCTCATTAATGTAAACTCAGATGTGACCAAAAAGGTTTCATTATGATTAACAAAAGAAACTCATGAAATTCCAAGGGCTTTAGGACCTCTGTCCCAAGAACCAGAGACCAAGACCAAATACATTTCTTGTTACACCACACACTATTTCTGTGGGTACAGGGTCCTGCACTACCTAACTGGGTCCTCTGTTTTAGGGTCTCTTACAAGGATGTAATCAAAGTGTCACTCAAGGCTGTGGTCTTATCTGCAGGCTTCTCTAGATAGTGATCCTCTTCCAAACTGTTGGCAAACTGTTTCAATTGTTGACAGGATTCAGTTTTCTAAGGACTATTGGACTGAGGGCCTCAGATCTTTCTCATGGGGATCTCTGTACAGGGCACCGCACAACATGGGAGCTTCCTTCATTCACCAGAGCAAAGCTGAAAGCAGAATCCAAGAGTGTGAGCGAGTCTCCTATAACCTCATCTTGGAAGTGCTATGTCATTCCATCTCACTTTTGTCTTATTCTAGTCATTAGAAGCAAGATACTAGGCTCAGCCCACACAAAAGGAAGGGATTAAAAAAGGGAGTGAATACCAGGAGTCGCTTTCGAAACAGCCTCCTACAGAGGATGCGTCGGTAGTGTTAAAAGTCATAGAGTGGTCAAGCGTCCAGGACACTTGGCAGCAAGGAAGAGCGTTTGTTATTTTAGAGAGAGCTGGCTTAGCAGAGTGTGGAGGCAAAGCCAGATGATGAAGGTCTGAAGAGTGAATCAGAATGGAAGAAGTAGAGGTGGCAAGCACAGACAATTCTTTGAAGAGGCTTAGCTATAAAGGGAAGGATAGTGATAGGGTGGCTGCAGGAAGGAATGGAGTCAAAGTCGATGGTGTTTTATTATGATGATTATTATTTGAAAGAGATTTAAATGCATTTAAAAGTTATTGGGGGCCGGGTGTGGTTGTTCATGCCTCCCAGCAGTTTGGGAGGCCAAGGAAGGAGGCTCACTTGTGGCCATGAGTTTGAGACCTGCCTGGGCAACTTAGCAAGAATGCTGTCTCTACAAAAATTTTAAAAATTAGCCAGGTATAGTGGTGCATGCCGGTAGTCCCAGCTACTCGGGAGGTTGAGGTGGGAGGATCACTTGAGCCCGGGAGGTGGAGGATGCAGTGAGCCAAGATTGTGCCACTGCACTGCAGCCCAGGAGACAGAGTGAGACCCTATCTCTAAAGAAAATAGTAAAAATAAAAATAAATAAGTTATTGAATAAGTATGTATAGAAAAAAGAGATTAAAGAAAGACTGGATCTCTTCCTTACACTGTATACAAAAAGTAACTCAAGATGGATTAAAGACTTAAATGTAAGACCTAACACCATAAAAACCCCAGAAGAAAACCTAGGCAATACCACTCAGGACACAGGCATGGGCAAGGACTTCATGACTAAAACGCCAAAAGCAATGGCAACAAAAGCCAAAATAGACAAATGGGATCTAATTAAACTAAAGAGCTTCCACACAGCAAAAGAAACTACCATCAGAGTGAACAGGCAACCTACAGAATGGGAGAAAATTTTTGCAATCTATCCATCTGACAAAGGGCTAATATCCAGAATCTACAAAGAACTTAAACAAATTTACAAGAAAAAAACAAACAACCCCATCGAAAAGTGGGCAAAGGATATGAACAGACACTTCTCAAAAGAAGACATTTATGCAGCCAACAGACACATGAAAAAATGCTCAGCATCACTGGCCATCAGAGAAATGCAAATCAAAATCACAATGAGATACCATCTCACACCAGTTAGAATGGCAATCATTAAAAAGACAAGAAACAACAGATGCTGGAGAAGATGTGGAGAATTAGGAATGCTTTTACACTGTTGGTGGGAGTGTAAATTAGTTCAACCATTGTGGAAGACAGTGTGGTGATTCCTCAAGGATCTAGAACTAGAAATACCATTTGACCCAGCAATCCCATTACTGGGCATATGCCCAAAGGATTATAAATCATTCTATGATAAAGACACATGCCCACGTATGTTTACTGTGGCACTATTCATAATAACAAAGACTTGGAACCAACCCAAATGTCTATCAATGATAGACTGGATTAAGAAAATGTGGTACATATACACCATGGAATACTATGCAGTCATAAAAAAGGATGAGTTCATGTCTTTGCAGGGACATGGATGAAGCTGGAAACCATCATTCTAAGCAAACTATCACAAGGACAGAAAACCAAACACCACATGTTCTCACTCATAGGTGGGTGTTGTACAATGAGAACACATGGACACAGGGTGGGGAACATTACACACCAGGGCGTATTGGGAGGTGGGGGGCTGGGGGAGAGATAGCATTAGAAGAAATACCTAATGTAGATGACGAGTTGATGGTTGCAGCAAACCAACATGGCACATGTATACCTATGTAACAAACCTGCATGTTGTGCACTTGTACCCTAGAATTTAAGGTAGAATAATTTTTTAAAAGATTTTTAAAAGGCAGTAGAGTGTGCGCTTCAGCAGCACATATACTAAAATTGGAACGGTACAGAAAAGATTAGCATAGCCCCTACTGGGCCCATCTGGGTGTGGTGGCTCATACTTGTAATCCCAGCACCTTGGAAGGCTCAGGATCACTTGAGCTCAGGAGTTCGAGACCAGCCTGGCAACATAGTGGGACCCCATTTCCACAAAACAAGAAAAAACTAGTGGGGCATGGTGATGTGAGCCTATAGTTCCAGCTGCTTGAGAGGCTGAGGTGGGAGGATGGCTTGAGCCCAAGAGGTCATACTGTAGTAAGCTATGATCACACCAGCTTAGGTGACAGGGTGAAACCTTGTCTCAAAAAAAAAAGGTGTATGGGGCGGTCGTAGGCCTGAAGAAAGGGGATCCAAGCACAATAGAAGTATTAGGCAAAGGGGCAGAAGAGAGGACAAGGGTAGATGGAGGTCAATCTGTGGAAGCAATGACAGGAAATCAATAGACGCTTTTATTTCCTCTGTAAACCACGAGATCACCTGCTGAGAGGAAGCAGGAAGGTGCTGTGGTAGGAGGTCAGAAGAGTTTGGAGAAGGTTTGAGATGGCTGCATTCAAAGGGGAAAATAAAGAGATTAAGAGCAGCTTGAGGACTCTGAGATTAGACCCATAAGGAGCAGCTTGTTATGTCACTTTCTCTAGCAGCATCCAGCAGCTCAGGTGGAATGTGGGAAGGCCAACAAATAACCGCAATGAGCTCAAAGTTTCCTAAGGTCAGCACTGCAAAGAATATGGGTCAAGGAAATCAATGGCGCTGGCAAAAGGGACAGACCTGTGGTCTAGCCAGAGAGGAGAGAAATCCCATTCAGAGTGTGGGAGCGGATGGGGGCTAACGGGAGACAATAAAAGGGCCAAACCCTCAATACAACTGAAAACCAGGCACAGTGAGCAAAACGGAGTAAGAGAGCTGAAAGTTAGATAATTGGGGTCAGAGATAGAGACGAATCGCTTGGGTGGGGTGATCAGGGATGGAGAAGACCAGTAGTGAGTCCAGGAGAGAGATGATGTGGGCCTAAAAACTACCCTTTATTAAGCCCCTACTTGTCCAGGCTTAACATGCTAAAAGCTTTACCTGTATAATCTCATGTAATACAACTCTCAAAGGTAAGGCTTGTATCAGCATTTTACAGAAGAGGAAAGAGGCCAAGAGAAACTACATACTTGGCTGGGCACAGTGGCTCACGTCTGTAATTCCAGCACTTTGGGAGGCCAAGGTAGGCGGATTACTTGAGGTCAGGAGTTAGCCTGGCCAACATGGTGAAATCCCGTCTCTACTAAAAATACAAAAATTAGCTGGGCATGGTGGCACATGCCTGTAATCCCAGCTGCCTTTTAAACAGAACCCTTAACTTTCTTTTTTTGAGATGAAGTTTCACTCTGTTGCCCAGGCTGGAGTACAGTAACACAATCTTGGCTCACTGCAACCTCCATCTCCTGGGTTCAAGCAATTCTCCTGTCTCAGCCTCCTGAGTAGCTGGGATTATAGGCACCCACCACCAAGCCCAGCTAATTTTTTTAGTTTCAGTAGAGATGGGGGTTTCACCATGTTGGCCAGGCTGATCTTAAACTCCTGACCTCAAGTGATCCACCTGCCTTGGCTTGCCAAAGTGCTGAGATTATGGCACACCCAGCCAGAACTCTTTTTCTTCTTCTTCTTCTTTTTTTTTTTTTCTTTTTGAGACAGAGCTTCGCTCTTGTTGCCCAGGCTGGAGTGCAACAGCGTGACCTCTGCTCACTGCAACCTCTGTCTCCTGGGTTCAAGCAATTCTCTTGCCTCAACCTACAGAGTAGCTGGGATTACAGGCGCCTGCCACCACACCCGGCTAATTTTTGTACTTTTAGTAGAGATAGGGTTTCACCATATTGGCCAGGCTTGTCTCAAACTCCTGACCTCAGGTGATCCACCTGCCTTGGCCTCCCAAAGTTCTGAGATTACAGGTGTGAGCCACCGCACCTGGCCACAGGGCTCTTACCTTTCTAAATAATTCTCCAATCTGTCTTGTGGTTTCATCTTTAACACACCTGCCTTAGTTTAGGCTCTGAGTGGCAGTATCACCTAGCACAGCACAGTGCTTCTCAAACTGGCTGCTTCAGTTATCTGTAAGGCATATTGAAACACAAATTACTAGGCCCCACCCCAATCTGAGAACCCCAGAATATCTGATTCAGTAGGTCTTGGATAGGATCTGATAATGTGCATTTCTGTCAAATTTCCAGGCATTGCTGATGCTGCTGGTTGCTGGTTGAGACCCAGTGGCCTAGAGGTTGATTTCAAATGTTACCGAGGCCTCTTACTTACTATATGACCTTCGGCAACTTATGTAGTTTCTTTTTTACTTATTTTATTTTATTTTTTGAGACAGAGTCTCACTCTGTCACCTAGGCTGGAGTGCAGCGGCACTATCTGGCCCACTGCAGCCTCCAACTCCCAGGTTTAAGCAATTCTACCTGCCTCACCCTCCCAAGTAGCTGGGATTAGAGGCGCCCACCACCACACCTGGCTATTTTTTTGTATTTTTAGTAGAGACAAGGTTTCGCCATGTTGGCTTGTCTTGAACTCCTGACCTCAGGTGATCTGCCCGCCTTGGCCTTCCAAAGTGTTGGGATTACAGGCGTGAGCCACTGCTCCTGGCCCCAACTTACATGTTTTTAATTGCTTATGCTTTGAGTGTCATATCTAAGAAATTATTACCTAATCCGAGGTCAAAAAGATCTACACTGATGTTTTCTTCCAAGAGTTTTATGATTTTAGCTCTTTTTTTTTTTTTGAGACGAAGTTTCGCTCTGTCGCCCAGGCTGGGGTGCAGTGGCGTGATCCCTGCTCACTGCAAGCTCTACCTCCCGGGTTCACACCATTCTCCTGCCTCAGCCTCCCTAGTAGCTGGGACTACAGGCGCCTGCCACCATGCCCGGCTAATTTTTTGTATTTTCAGTAGAGACGGGGTTTCACCGTGTTAGCCAGGATGGTCTCGATCTCCTGACCTCTTGATCCACCCACCTCAGCCTCCCAAAGTGCTGGGATTACAGGCGTGAGCCACCGTGCCCGGCCGATTTTGGCTCTTACATTTAGGAAGTTGATGATTTTGAGTTAATTTTTGTATATGGTGATAGGTCAGATAATTCTTATGATTCCATGAGATGATTATTGCAGACTACAAGGCACATTGTAAGCATTCAGGGACTGGCATCTAGTATCATTATTGTATGATTTGTTTAAAGAAATCGCCAATGTATGATAATCATTGAATAAACTGCAGAGAAAGATCAATCTTACTTCTTCACGGTCATGTCTTCTTTGGGGGAAAAAAACATAATATGATCACCTAATTTGATTGTCCAACTTGCTCATCATCCTTGGTAACTTCTAGTTGTTTCCAAAAGGAGGAAGACTTGCCACAGGTAGAGAATTCAAAGCAGAGGTTGGTTGCAAAGGCAGGCCTGGCACCATCCTGGGGAATGATGTACCTCTGGCAGAAGCATAAAGCCTCCCAGGGTGACTGCATAAGAGGGAAAAACGTGCATTTTGGCATGGGTGTTTTTCATGAAACATTATAGTTTCATCTTTATGTTTCTATGTCCATGTGCATAAATATTTATTCACATAAGTTTTACGCAGAATTAATTTACTTCTAGGGATTTACCCAGGACCCAAGTGCTACAATTAAGTCATCAACCCAGCTATCCAAATATACCACATTTATTCTCTGGATCTTCCGTATTCTCAGTGGTTCCATGCGAGTCTTCTCTTGGGAAGTCTTGCACAAGAGAAACACTAAAATATCAGTGTTTTTAATTGGGTGTGGAGACTGCTTTGCCCCATTGTATATTTGGCAATGTCTGGAGGTATTTTTGGTTGTTACATCTGAAGGGGCATTATTGGCATCTAGTGGGTGGAGACCAGGGATGCTGCTAAACATCCTACAATGCACAGAATACTCCCCATACAAAAAATTATCCAGCCCAAAATGTCAATAGTGCCAAGGCTGAGAAACCCTGACTAGCTATGTGTGAGTTGTCTATGCTTACACTTTGAACTAAGACAGCAAGCTGTGATGGCTCTGGAATCAGAGAGACTGGGCTCAAATCCCAGTGCTGTCACTTACTGCCCCTGTGACCCGGAGCAAGTTCCTCCACCTTTCTGAGCCTTAGTTTCATCTACTAATCACTCTAATATCTATCCATGTGTGTATAAAATAATCTAATATACATAATAATCGTCTAACATATTTTAAATCATCTTATGTGTAAACACATACACACACACACACGTGTGTGTGTATTATATGCTGCCCAATGACTAGTACATATTAAATACTCAATAAATATTAGCTGACATTAATATAGGTGATAGCAATATTATATTTAAGAAAAACTCTTAGGGCCAGGCATGGTGGCTCACACCTGAAATCCCAGCACTTTGGGACGTCAAGGCAGGAGAACTGCTTGAGCTCAGGAGTTCAAGACCAATTTGGGCAAAATAGTGAGACCCTGTCTCCACTAAAAATAAAAAGTATTGGCCAGGCATGGTGGCTAATGCCTGTAATCCCAGCTCTTTGGGAGGCCGAGGCAGGCGGATCATGAGGTCAGGAGATCGAGACCATCCTGGCTAACATGGTGAAACCCTATCTCTCCTAAAAATACAGAAAAATTAGCCGGACGTGGTGGCGGGCACCTGTAGTCCCAGCTACTCAGGAGGCTGAGGCAGAATGGCGTGAACCCGGGAGGCGGAGCTTGCAGTGAGCAGAGATCGCGCTACTGCACTCCAGCCTGGGTGACACATCCAGACTCTGTCTCAAAAAAAAAAAAAAAAAATATATATATATATATATATATATATATATATATATATATATATATTTGCCGGGTATGGTGGCACAAGCCTTCAGTCCCAGCTACTTGGAAGGTGGGAGGACTGCTGGGGCCAGGGAGATCGAGGCTTTAGTGAGCTATGATTGCACGACTGCACTTCAGCCTGGGCAACAGAGCAAGACCCTGTCTCAAATAAATAATCCCTTCGTTTTTTTTTTTTTTAAGTCGGGATTATTGGCTGGGCACGGTGGCTCATGCTTGTAATCCCAACACTTTGGGAGGCAAAGGCGGGCAGATCCCTTGAGGTCAGGAGTTCGATACCAGGCTGGCCAAAGTGGCAAATCCCGTCTGTACTAAAAATACAAAAATTATCAGGGCATAGTGGTGCATGCCTGTAGTCCCAGCTACTCGGGAGGCTGAGGTATGAGAATCGCTTGAACCTGGGAGGCAGTGGTTGCAGTGAGCCGAGATCATGCCACTGCACTCCAGCCTGGGCGAGAGGGCAAGACTCTATCTCAAAAAAAATAAAATAAAAAATAAAAAAAGTCAGGTTTATTGAAGTATAATTTACACAAAATATAATTTATCCTTTTACAGCATATATTCAATGAGTTTTGGCAGATACCATTCTATAACCACCACCACAATCAAGATATCAAAGTTTCGTCACCCCACAAAATTCCCTCATACGCCTTTGTAGAAAATTATCATCCACACCCAGCCACAGACAACCACTAATCTGCTTTCTGCCCCTATAGTTTTTTGCCTTTTTCAAAATATTGTGTAAATGAAATATAGCCTTTTATGTCTGGCTTCTTTCATTCACATGATACTTTTGAGACTCATCCAAGTTGTTGCATGTATCAGTAGCTTTGTTCCTTTTCATTTGAGTAGTATTCCATTGTTTAGAGGTACCGCAATTTGTTTATCAAGTTACTAGTTGAGTTGATGTACTTCTGGGTTATTCATCTGACAGGGGTAGGATTTCTGGGTCCTATGCTAACTGTATGTTTAACTTTGTAAGAAATTGCCAAGCGCCTTTCCCAAAGTAACTATCATTTTGCATATTGATCCAAATCCTCGTCAGCACTTGGTGCTGTCTGGTTTTTTTGTTTGTTTGTTTGTTTGTTTTGTACTTTAATTTTAGCCACTCTAGAAGGCAGATAGTGGTATCTTGTTGTGTTTTAAATTTCCATTATCCCTAATAACTAGCAATGTTAAGCTCTTTCATCTTTATTTCATTTTGTAAAATACAGGACGTTTTGGATGCTTTAAATCTCAAAAACTATATTAGGTTGAAATAAACATGTTCATGCTGATAGGAATTAAATGCATGCCTTCTCTCCACCCCATCATCTCCAAAGTGACTGCTTCCCCACTTCCCATAAGAAAAGAAATGTCTGGTTTTGTGTACTCTCTAGCAACCCAAACTGTAGCCAATCTGCGTCATCCTCACTGTGTAATTAGAGGCTGGAGGTGCCCACGTGTCTCATTTTAGGATCCTGTGGGCTACATTTGGCCCAGATTAGGTTATACTTTAGGCATTTCACTGCATATCTCTTCTTTTTCCTCTCAATGTTCCATTTCTCAGAATGTTTGTTCTTCAGAGAACAAACAGATCTGGGCTGGCTTGAAGAGTCTCATTCTCTGAGGACAGTGGGGTGAAAAGGACCTCTGTCAGGCACGATCTCAAAAGCAGAAAAGAAAAGAACTCAAAACCCACCAGCCCTCGATGGCTCAGAGTCTTGGACTCAAACCCAGCAAGAGTGTACTGCTTCACTTACTAAAATCGTCTGTCCACAAAAATCCTGTTTATTTCACAAGTGGGCACTGGCCCTGCCCACGTCATCCACGTTTTCCTCTCCCTTCTTCTCACACAGAACCTACCACCACCACTTTTCCTTGCTTCCTAGTTATGATTGCCAGATAAAATGCAGGATGTCCAGTTAAAATTGAATTTCAGATCAACAATAATTTTTTTTTGGTATAAGTACACCTTGTACAATATTTGGAGGCTACCTCCTCTGCCAATGTGGAGGGAGCTAGTTTATTCTTATTAAGGAAGTCATGCACTTATTGGTGAAAGAGACAAGAACCTGTTTGACTTCTTTTGGATCTATGTGTGGTTGTTTTCAGAGGCAATTGCTTACTTTCCCCACTGCAGCATCGGTCATGAGACTTCAGAAGCATGAAGAAACAGAGCTAGATGACAGTGACCTACCTTTCAGGAACAATCCCTATTAAAAAAAAAAAAAAAAAAAAAAAAACGCAAAGCTCTTTCTGGGCTGGCTCTGTATAATCAGATGAAAAACTGACTACCATTCGGGCGCAGTGGCTCACGCCTGTAATTCCAGCACTTTGGTAGGCCGAGGTGGGTGGATCACCTGAGGTCAGGAGTTCAAGACCAGCCTGACCAACATGGTGAAACCCTGTCTCTACTAAAAATACAAAATTAGCTGGGTGTGGTGGAGCATGCCTGTAATCCCAGCTACTCAGGAGACTGAGGCAGGAGAATTGCATGAACCCAGGAGGTGGAGGTTGCAGTGAGCTGAGATTGTGCCACTGCACTCCAGACTAACGACAGAGCGAGACTCCGTCTCAAAAATAAGTAAATAAAATACAAATAAATAAAAGGGCCACTTCAGCTCATTTCTGCCCAGCGCTTTGGAAGGCTAAGGTGGGAGGATCACTTGAGGCCAGGAGTTTGAAACCAGCCTGGGCAACATAGCAAGACCACACCCCCGCCCCCACCCACGGTCATCTCTACGAAAATTAAATTAAATTTAAATTTAAAAACTCATTTCTGGAGTCAGTTTGATATAAATTCATTCATTTAATTGCAATAGTTTTGGGTTGCTGCACTGGATACCAAACCTGCTAAGGTCCGCTTCCCCTACAGGTAAGGGCAACAAGCAAATTGGAACGCTCTGGCCCCACTTGTAAGTTTTACAGGGAAAAAAATGCAAAACATAAGTAAATGTAAACAGAACAAACAATACTTTTTAACAGAAGAGAAGAAATTTATTGAATGCCTCCTATGTGCAATGTTTCCTGTGTGCATTATCTACATGTATCTAATTTTTGCTAACGTGTTTCTGAGTTGTGTGTTATTAGACTCTGAGTACAATAATTTGCCCAATGCTAGTGGGTAGCTTGGACTTGAATTAAGGTCAGTCTGATTCTGAAACCAGGGGTTTCCTTCCTAATCTGCACAAGTCCTATAGCACCATCATCCAGGTGAAGGAAAGAGATGCTTCCCAGTAAAAATTCTCAGGGCCATGTGGGAACTATCTCATCAAGTCATCCCCATAGTTCAAGGCCTGTGATTCCCACAACCAAGCAGAACCCACCTGGACAGCTCTGACAGTGATGCAAAGGAGAGGCTGAAGGTGCCATGGCCATGGATTGTTTGAGGCAGCCCTGGGGCTTGAGTGAAGGGTCAGGACTAGAGGCGGGTAATTGTCTCCTTCCAATGTCATCATCTTCTCTGGAAATGATCTGAAATGCAGAGCAGACATGAGAAGCAACTACAAAAATGGAGGCATCCAAAAGTCATTGACACAGAGGGGAGTAAAATCATCTTGTAATTGCCAGAGGCCAGAGCAGCAAATAGATCAGGAATCAGGCAGGCTTAGAAATCCAATCTCATTTCTAGCCGCCAAAGCACCATGACCTGACTGTGGCTCCAAGGTAACGTCTGGGCCAGCCATGTTCAGGGACTGGGACCTGCGTCCTCAGATGTGAACACCAACAACAGCAAGAGCTAACATTTTACATAGAACTTTCCAGGTGCCAGGCTCTGTCTGAAAACTGTATATCCATGAACTCATCTACTCTTTACAACAGCCATTTGAGATTAGTACTCTTATTATCCCCCTTTTATAAATGAGAAAACTGGGGCAAGGAGAGATTAAGTAACTTGCCCAAGATCCCACAGTGGGTAGGTGGCAGAGCTGGGATTCAAGTGGGGCGGTCTGTGCTCTTAGCCATCAGGCCATGCTGCTCTGTGCTCTTTGCACTGGTCCAGGAGCAGTGCTAATGAGGTCTGAAGGAAGGATTAAAATGATGAGTTGGGGCCGGATGTGCTGGTTCATGCCTGTAATCCCAGCACTTTGGGAGGCTGAGGCGGGTAGATCACCTGAGGTCAGGAGTTTGAGACCAGCCTGGCCAACATGGCAAAACCCCGTCTCTACTAAAAATACAAAAGATTAGCTGGGCGTGGTGGCATGCACACCTGTAATCCCAGCTTCTTGGGAGGCTGAGGCAGGAGAATTACTAGAACCCAGGAGGCAGAGATTCAGTGAGCCAAGATCACACCACTGTACTCCAGCTTGGGCGACAAAGTGAGACTCTGTCTCAAAAAAAAAAAAAAAAAAAAAAAAGGAAGAAGAAGAACAAATAATGAGTTGGGATCAGCTTACCAAAGAGGGCCATGGATAAAGGAGGGGTGGCACTGGGGTAGCCACTGAAGGGAATCGGATTATGCAATATCAGGGGAGCAGCAGAAGGAGGAAGGGGATCCACAGTATCCAGTGCTGCAGGGACAGGAGAGCCTGAGAAATGGTCATTGCAATGGGCAATCAGAAGCTTATGTTGAAGATACGGGTTACTCTATAACGATACAGATTTGGCTGCTGTAATAAAGACCAAATTAACAGTGTGCAGTGTATCTTCCTCACACAACAGCCCAGCATAAATAGTTCAGGGCTAATATGGAAGTGCCACGTTGATGGGGACACATACTCCTTATATCTCGTTGCTCTACTATCTTCAGCACACGAGGTTTCTATTTCAGGTCAAAAGTGACTGTCCCTGATGTCCGTCTACATTCTAGCCAGGGTGCAGGTGAAAAGCAAAAGTGAATAGCATGTCGCGTTTCTTTTCAGAGGACATCCCAGAAGTTACATACATGGCAACACTTAGCTGCAAGGAAAACTTGAAAATGCAATCTTTAACTGGGCAGTCCGGTATGCAGCTAAAAATAATGGGTTCTATTTCTAAAAGAAGATGACAGATGTTGGGACATAACTCTCTGTCATAAAGGTCATTGGTCACCTTTGGAGTTACAGTTTTGTGTGAACCTATAAAATTAGCAGGGAGATGATGGAGTGAATAGAGGGGAATAAGTACCATCTGAGAAGGCTGGTGTTGCTGGAAATAGAGAAACTCAGGATAGCTTGAGAAGTAACAGAATAGAGAGTTAGTTTGTACAAGAGAAGCAGGGAAGCAGGTTTGTTTGTGGAGAGCAGGAGAAACCAAGAGGTGATGCTGGAGAGGTGAGGACAGTTGATGGGGCAAGGCTCCAATGATATTGGGGTGAGAAGGGATTGAGGTTCAGTTGGAGAAGTTAGCCTTGGGCACTTCTTTTTTTCTTTGGGATAGGGTCTTGCTCTGTCACTAATGCTGGGGTGCAGTGGCACGTTCATGGCTCACTGCAGACTCAAACCCCTAGGCTCAAGGGATCCTCCTGCCTCAACCTCCCAAGTAGCCAGGACTACAGGCATGTGCTACAATGCCCAGCTAATTTTTTCATTTTTTTGTAAAGACGGGGGTCTCACTATGTTGCATAGGCTGGTCTTGAACTCCCAGCCTCAAGTGATGCTCCTGCCTCAGCCTCCCAAAGTGCTGAGATTATAGGCATGACCTTGCTTGGTCAGCCTTAGGCATCGCTTTCTTGAAACAAGAGAGAAGGCAATGAGTAAAGATACAAAGACATTTTTATGTGAAGAGTAGGAAAGCTGGCAGGTGCAGAGGTTGAGGCCACAGTGAGCTTTGATTGCACCACTGCACTCCAGCGTGGGTGACAAAGTAAGACCTGTCTCAAAAAAAAAAAAAAAAAAAAAAAGTAGGAAAGTTGAAGAAACCTGGATTCAGGTGTCCTCAATCCCTGCCATGCAGGTGAGATCATCTCTCTCCGTAAACTGTGTTTCCAAATGTGAAGGCTGCTGAGAACTTATGAAATCTAAGAATGAGGCTCCATCTGCCTCACTAGCATCTGATCGCCTAGGGGCACCCTGCCTCCCAGGAGGAGGTTAATGAATATGCAATATCTCCCTCCTACAGACTTAGAACACCTGACAGAGCTGCCTCTAACCTGGGAAACCAAAGAGACACTGTGGGCACAGACTTGGCCCTCAATAAATATTTGTTATGTGAATGATTGCATGAATGAATGAACCAACACATTTCCTACTCCATGATTTTGGATAGTTGCACATGTTTAGAACATTAAGATTTCTCTTAAGCAGTACAATTCCCTGCAGGCTGACATTCATTTCAACTGATTCCGTTTCCAAACCCGCTTCCTTCTTCTCTAAAACATGAGAATTATGTGTTCCCTGGAATTTCTGAGACGTGGATTTTACTAGGCAATGTCTGGACCTTCTGTTTTGAGTTGTCAGAAGAGCTTGTAGGGATCCACTCAAGCTAAATGTTGACTTCCTCCAGTTTAAAAAAAAATAACATCACCAATAGGTTGGTTTTCTTTTTTTCTCTTTAAAAGGAAAATATTCATTCATGGAAATCTTTTGTGTTTTGTTTCCAAATGCCATAATGTCACATCATTTCAGATGCCAAGCAAGCCATGAGAGGACTCAAGAATCCAGATATTTCAGACCAAGGAAACAAAACAACCTCCCGTCGCCTCCACTTCCCGCCCTCAGTTTTTGTAGTTGCTTCTCATGCCTGCTGTGCATCTCAGAGCATTTCCAGAGAAGATGGTGACATTGGAAGGAGAAGATCAGATCAGCCATCAACCACCCACAAAATCAGGATTTATTTTTTTAGAGACAGCATTATCTCACTTTGTTGCCCAGGCTGATCTTGAACTCCTGGCCTTAAGCCATCCTCCCGCCTTGGCCTTCCAAAGAGTTGAGATTATAGGCATGAGCTATCATGCCCAGCCAGGAAGGCTTTTATCATAGTCATTGTTTGTGGTGATGTGCTGAGGACTAGACAAACCAAATGACAAAGAGTTAGTGGCTGCTGCCACATAGGCAAAAAGGCCCCCTCTTGTGAGAGAGTCCCCTCCCTGTGACAACTTGCAACCTTGACCCTCCCCTGAGCTTCTTGCTGGCAGAAGCCTATTCTGCTGGTCAGACACACGACGTCACCACTCCAGAGGAGAATCTCCAGATTCCACTCTTACAACTGCAGAAATGATTTTCGAGCAAAATGATTACATCACTTCTAATTATGATTCTTTTTTCTGGTCTCAACATGAGGAAGCGATGTGCTTGCTTTTATCCTCACCTTTAGATGTCAGCTCCTCTGGTCTACTACCCTTGGAAATCTCCCTGAACTTTTCTCTTTCCAGATATGGTATTCTGCAGAGTGTTCTCTAAAGCCCTGACTCTATAACACAAGAAAAGAGCAGGTGTGCAAGGGAGCTGAGACAACTATCCCCTTCCTTCTCAAGTGGGGCGGCTTTTGATGAATATATTTGGGTCACTACCTCTGTCTCTTTTCTATTCTAAGAACACCGAGTTTCCCAATGTGCTGGGCAAGGAAGCAGGCACCACTCTCGGTCTCAATCCCACCCTGCCTTCCAGATTATTTCACTAACATCTGGCTGGAAACCACCCAGGGCCCCCATATCACTTATGTTTGACATGAGAGCCTCTAACTTCTCAGCCAGCATCCTCAAGTGGCCAGCGGGGCTCTGCCAGAGCACTAAAATTACAAGGTAGCATTTGTGTCCAATCCTCGGTTAGACACAATCAAATTGGTGCTAAATCTTGTCTGTCCTTTTCTGACCACATGGTTATGGTCACGGGTGATTTGTTCCTCTGTGAGGTCTATCTCAACCCATGCCAGGGTCCCCACGCTGACCTGGCCAGGGCCCGGATCCCTTTCTAATTACAGGGCAGCTAGCCTGGGTTCTTCTGCATCTGAATCTTGCCCCAGCCCTTCGTGATGCATCTGATATTTCAAACCCAGTGTTTGGTTCTGGGTGTCATATTTAAGAAGGACGGTGACAGATTTAGGAGAACACCCAGCTGGTAAGGAATCTGGAAACCATCTTATACCAAGAATGGTCAGAGAAACTGAGGACACAGGCTAGAGAAGACAGGACTAGTGAGTGGACGTGGATAGACATGGTTGTTGTAGAAACTCCAACTCTGGATTAGGGCAGAACAAGGACTGGTGAGATACACGTGCTGTTTTCAACTCAACAGAAGGGATACCTTTCCTATACTAACCCCACTACACTAAAGTAGTGCAGACTGTTCTAGGAAAATGGTAAGTGCCTCTTTACCTAAATTGTTCTAGCAGAGATTATCTGGCCCTCCAGCAGAGATGTTCCAGAAGGAATTCTTTTGTTGGGTAGGAGGCTTGCCTTCCAACTGCTTAATTGCCTATTTCTATGAAGAAGACACAGAGAGGGTCTGGAATTTTTTGGTGACTATGATCCTGTTAAGCCTCGCTGCTTGCTTGGCTCTAGACATCAGTCAGCTTTCAACTATTATTATTATCCTTTGAAATTCTGACATGCTCTCCAGGAATTTTAAATATTCCCTTCTGTAGGGTGACATAGCTGCCAGCTTTCAATTTCAAACTTCAAAGCTGCTTTGGACATAAAGGTTTGCTTTTACAATTTTAAAGATTTCTAGCCATATGAAAAATGACTTGCACTTTGGAAATTTGTTTTTCAAATGTAGACCTATTGACCAATTTACTGGTTAGATTGAGAGTCCTCCCAACATGTACAAGCGCCTGTTTAACTTACCTTTGCTCTCTGAAAGAAAAAGATCTGCCTCCAATCTAGAGCTGTCTAGAGCAGTGGTTCCCCACTCTTGCTGCACATCAGCATCAAACAGCCTCCAAAAAAAAATAAGGTAATTGCCTAGGCCTCACACTCATAGCTACTGATTTAATTGGGCCAGGATTGGACTCCTGCATATTTTTTTTTTTTTTTTTTGAGACAGGGTCTCACTCTGTCACCCAGGCTGAAGTGCAGTGGCACAATCATGGCTCACCGTGGCCTTGACCTCCCAGGCTCAGGTGATCCTCCTACCTCAGCCTCCCAAGTAGTGGGGACTACAGGCTCAAGCCACCGTGCCAGGCTAATTTTTGTATTTTTAGTAGAGACAGGGTTCTACTATGTTGCCCAGGCTGGTCTCGAACTCCTGGACTCAAGCAGTCCACCCACCTCAGTCTCCCAAAGTGCTGGGATTACAGGAGTGAGCCACCGCACCTGGCCATCAATAAGTTTTTAAATGCCATGGGCCATTCCAGTGTGGAGCCAGGGGTGAGAGACTGTTTTTGAGGAATTAAGAGTCACAATAGTCAAATATGACCCATATTCCCCTCAGAAGCTATTTCAGACCAAGCCAGTTTACTTGGTTTCTAGAGGATTCATAGTATTATCATATTCCAAAACACTGTTCCAGAACAAACGGATGAATTCTTGATAACCTGTTGCTTTGATCCTCAGTGAACCTTGTGTCTCAGGTCCGCGGCACCCAACTCTCATGGTGGGCTGAGAGTGGGGTGGAGTTCGAGGGATATTTTTACATCTCTAATGACAAAAGTAGGATTTTCTGCTCAAGCTAAAATCACCTGCAGGTGTTTTGAGGTTCCCTTGGATGCCCCTTGCCAAGACACAGTTTCCCTCTGCCTAGATAAAAACATCTTTCTCTGAAGCTTTCAAAGTCTCAGCCAAGAGACAGCACTTCATTAGGGAGGCTTTTTGATATGCTGATTGCAGCTGCTTATATTCCAGAAGAGCTGTCAACTGGGAAAATCACACCCACATGACTACTGAAATATAACTGCCCGAAGGAACCCATAAGCCAGCAGATCCACCATTTCGCATGGTGCTAGACCCTTGTCACCCCCCACAAAAGAAAACCCCACGAAGACACAGGCCTCATGGGTCTTGTCCATCTTTGTAACTTCAAAGCTCAGAAAAATGCCTGACACAAAGTGGATGCTCGATAAATGTATTCATTGGATGAATAAATGAGTAAATGAATGAAATGATACTCAGAGCTCTGCTAGAACTCCAGTGACTACCAAGGTCACTTAACAACTAACTAAAAGATTTATGTCCATATTCTGGTTTCCCCAGAGCTTCAAAGAAGAGCTCAGACACCAGCGGAAGGCCTTGCAGACATCTTCACACATTGACCCCGGGAGGAACAGGGTGGCCAGAACAAAGACAAGTCAATCTATAAGAAGCCTTGGATCTCCTTCTAAGTGTCCAGCCTCTCTCATTGGCAGAGTCCTCCAACTTCCACTCCCTTCAGCCTGAGCATCATCAAAGTCCCCTTCTGCAGAGCTGCCTCCCAGAACCCAGGGATTCCCTGCTGCTAATCATATTAATGTCCCTCCTAACTAACCAACTTCCCTCCAGGGAGAGCCCCTCTCTAATACATTTATTTTGCCCAGGTTTCAAGGCCAAGCCCCCTTTCCTTGCACAATTCCAGTTTTACCAGTCATATAGCACCCCGCTCTGCCCAGCTGGGTGAGGCATCATCAAGCCCCTCTCCTCCTCAAAGAAGGCAGCTTGGCAAAAACATTTTATTGGTAACTCAAAAAATTAGAACGAGGCTTGTCCAGCCATAGCAGTATTAGCAATCATCTGCTGGAGAAGCATACAAGTTTGAGTTTAAAAAAAGCCGAGCAGCTGCATTCTCCCCATCGCCGGGGCCCTAGAACACACCCACGAAGAGTAGAAATCCTTTCTAGAATCTAGAATGTGGGATTTGATGACAAGATTCTGCCTTGGTCCTCTTTCTCCTTGGCTCTCACATCACCAGCCTAGAGGGGCCTTGTTACAAAAAGGAAAGCTACACCCAGTGAATTTTAGCTCCCCCTATAGGCTGGCACTAACTGCGTGACTGGGCAGAGCTGAGCAGTTCTCCCCGAGTCTCTGACTGGTACAATAAGGAATTTTTACTTTGAGGCTCAGTCAGCTTTCTGATGAAAGGAATTCACTTCGGCTCAGGGTAGGTGTTGCCTGTGTCAGTGTGCACATGGAAAGATCAGATGCTGGGACCCAGTAGTTAATGTGTTTGGTCTCTTATATTTCTCACCATCTCTGGCCGAGATTCAAAATGAGGAATTAAATGCTGGAGACCTGAATGCTAGCCTCGTGGGTGGCTCTAGAAAAGTCCTATCCATGCATTAATTTGCCTAGGAAGATTGTTTCCCTATGGATCATACCTCTAGGGATATGCATCTTAACTGAAGAGGAAAATATTCAACCAGCTTGATTTCCAACAATAACCTGTGATTGTTAACTACAAGTCAATGTTTTAAGAGGAGCAGCATTCACATTTCTAATCAAGGGGCCATTGTTATTGGGATGATATTCCCTCCCTGCATATCCCTAGCTCTGAAATCCACATCCTACATGGGGTGGAAAGTGATCACTTACTGAGGAAACTTCAAAGTGTTCCACATTATCACAACCCCTGGGAAGTTCAATCCAGTGAGATGATAGATTAGGGACGGAGAGGCAAGGCTGAGAGACAGACAGTACATTTAAAGTAGCATCTGGTTAGCAGCCGCCTGAGGCAGCTTTTCTCAACTTCCCCCTAAAATACATGCAGACGCAGAGTATTGAAAACTCTAAGTCATTCAAACACTTAAAACATATTCATCTGACAAGTGCTGAGTAAACAGTTACTGCTTGCAAGGAACTTAAGGTCCAGTTAGTAGACCAAACTCTGTATTAATTAAGTATTGCTACCTAACAAATTACTCCAAAACTTAGTGGATTAAAACAACATACAGGCCAGGTGGGGTGGCTCACGCCTGTAATCCCAGCACTTTGGGAGGCCAAGGCTGGTGGATCATCTGAGGTCAGGAGTTTGAGATCAGCCTGACCAACATGGAGAAACCCCATCTCTACTTAAAAAAAAAAAAAAAAAAAAAAATACAAAATTAGCCAGGCTTAGTGGTGCATGCCTGTGGTCCCAGCTACTCGGGAGGCTGAGGCAGGAGAATCGCTTGAACCCAGGAGGCGGAGGTTGCAGTGAGCCGAGATTGTGCCATTGCACTCCAGCCTGGGCAACAAGAGCGAAACTCCATCTAAAAAAAAAACAAACAACAACAAAAACATACATTTATTATCTCTAGTTTCCAGGGAACAGGAATCCAGGCACAGAGTAGGTGAGTCTCCCAAATGAATTTCTTAAAAAGCTGTAGTCATCTCAAAGCTCAACTAGGAAGGACACGTCTTACTCCCTCACTCAGGTGGTTGTTGGTAAGATTCAGTTGTGCAAGAGTTGGGGTGAGTATCCCTTGTTCCTTGCAGTGTGGACTTCCCTATAGGAAGTACCACAACATGGCAGCTTCAACCTGCAGATGAGCAAGAAGACTTCCAGACTTCCCACCCATCACGCACCACTGCTGCGATTCAATGGGTATCTTAGATATTTAGGAGCTACCCATCTGCATTTAGGCTTTCTTCTTGTTCCTTCCTGTATTCGTCTATTCACACGCTGCTAATAAAGACATACCTGAAACTGGGTAATTTATAAAGAAGCAGAGGTTTAATAGACTCACAGTTCCACATGGCTAGGGAGGCCTCACAATCATTGTGGAAGGTACAGGAGGAGCAAAGGCATGTCTTACATGGCAGCAGGCAAGACAGGGTGTGCAGGTGAACTATCTTTATAAAACCATCAGATCTTGTGAGACTTATTCACTATCACGATCACAAGAACAGCATGGGAAAAACCTGCCCCCATGATTCACTGACTATCCACTGGGTCCCTCCCTCAACACATGGGGATTATGGGAGCTACAATTCAAGATGAGATTTAGGTGGGGACACAGCCAAACCATATCACTTTCTTCATCAATTTATCCATTCAATACATATTTTGAGGTTCTCTCTACATGTCAGGCACTACTTTGGGTAGTGGGAATACAGCAGTGAACAAAACAAATTTCCCATTCTTAAGGACTTTACATTCCAGTAGAGAAAAAAGATAATAAATAAATAAGAAATGTAGAGTATAGTGGAGGGTAAGTGTTACAGAACAAAATAAGGCAAGGTAAATGGGAGGGGAAGCGCTGAGAAGTGTGTGTGTGTGTGTGTGTGTAGGTGTAAGTGTAGTTGTGGGTGGTGGGAGGTTATAAGGTGACGTTTGAGCAGAGGAGTGAAGAAAATAGAGGTCTTGGGGTGGGAGTGTTCTTGGCATGTTCAAGGAACAGCAGTAAAGTCAGTGGAGCTGAGGAAAGTCAGTGAAGCAGAGACTAGCAAGGCACGTGGTGACAGGGTTAGTTGTTGAGGGCAATGAGGTTCACTGCACAATAAGTTGAAGGGCTTTGTAAATCATTTTAAGACTTTGAATTTTACTCTAAGGTAGAGTAAAAGTCTACATGGGCAGATTTGGAGAAGAGGAGCAACGTAATCTGATGTAAGATCACATTCGTTGCTAGTTTTTTGTGTTTTTTTTTTTTTTTTGGTGGGGGGAGTGTGGTTTTGGGTTTGTTTTTTTTTGTTTGTTTGTTTTAGAGATGGGATCTCCCTCTGTCACAGAGGCTGCAGTGCCACGGCACAGTCATAGTTCACTGCAGCCTTGAACTCCTGACCTAAAGGGATTTTCAGCCCCTAAGTAGCCTCAGCCTCCTGAGTAGCTGGTCCTACAGGCTCACACCACTGTGCCCAGCTTAATTTTTACGGACAGGGTCTCACTGTATTCCAGGCTGGTCTCAAACTCCTGGTCTCAAGTGATTCTCCCACTTCAGCCTCCCAAATTGCTGGGATTATAGGTGTGAGCCACCACACCTGGGTTGCTAGGTTTGAGTGACTGTCAGTGGAGGCAACAAGGAAAGCCCACGAGACCACTTGAAAACTGTTGTTTTGTGTGTGGGTTTTGTTTGTTTGTTTGTTTGTTTTTTGAGATTTTTAGACAGGGTCTTACTCTGTCACCCAGGCTGGAGGGCAGCGGCACAATCACAGCTCACTGCAGTCTCAACCTCCTGGGCTCGAGTGATCCTCCCACCTTAGCTTCCTTAGTAGCTAGGACCACAAGTGCATGCCACCATGCCTAGCTGATTTTTTTTTTTTTTTTTCAGAGATGGGGTCTCACCAAGTTGCCCAAACTTAGTTGAAAACTATTGAAAAAATTCAAGGCCAAGGCCAACCACGGTAGTTCAAGCCGGTAATCTCAGCACTTCAGGAGGCCAAGGCAGGCATATTGCTTTAGCCCAGGAGTTCACGACCAACCTGGGCAACATGGCAAGACCCTGTCTCTACAAAAAAATTAAAAATTAGGCAGCCATGGGAGCGTACACCTGTGGTCCCAGCTACTCAAGAGGCTGAGGCAGGATTGATTGAGCCCAGGAGGCTGAGGCTGCAGCGAGCTGTGTTCCCACCATTGCACTCCAGCCTGGGCGACAGAGCATTTATAGGAAAAAGAAACACTCAGGGAGGAGCAAATTGGGGAATGTGCAGAAATTAGGAATTCCCTCAAATGTGTTAATTTGAGAGCCTGTTAGAATCCCAACTGGACATATCAAGTAAGCAGTTAGATCAATGAGACCACAGGCCATGGATTGATTCTGGGCTAAAGATACAAATCTGGGACCCATCAGTTTAAATCTGGGACTCCCAGGATTAAACCCTGGGACACTCCAGCAGTGAAGAAGTGGCCAATAGGTAAGAGGAGAATCAAGAAAATGTTGGCCTGGCATGGTGGCTCATGCCTGTAATCCCAGCACTTTGGGAGGCCAAGACAGGAGGATCCCTTGAGCCCAGGAGTTTGGGACCAGCCTGAACAGCATAGTGAGACTCGGTCTCTACAAAAAAATACTACTAATGAAAACAGAAAAAATGGTGCCAGGAAAACAAGTGGAAAATTATTCCAAGGTATTGTATCTTCCTTTAGTTTATCTAAGTGTTATTCAAATGCTAATGTACATTAAGAATCACTCTACAAGGTAAATACACAATATCTTAATTACTTCTTTCACAGGAAATATAAAGGATTTTCAAGGCAATTGAAGTGCTGAATGAAGAACGAAACTGTGGTCAAATGGGAACCCACTGTAGGACGTGAAGTGTAAGCAGGATTCCGTAGTACTAGAGGGACAGAAGCAGTGTTTCATCGGGAGTCAGGTATTAGGGGTTTATTGCATTTTTAAAACAAATTCAATTTTTAAAACTTTTTATTATAGAGAACATCAGGTATACAAAATTAGCAAAATAGTATAATGAACCTCTGTGCTCCCATCACCCAGTTCAATAATTATCAACTCATCGTCAATCTGGTTTCTTTTATAATCCATTTAGTACTCCCCATTCAATTTGAAACAGGCTCCAAACATTGTACCATTTCATCTGTAAATAGTTTTGCAGTTATCTTTAAAAATATTTTTTTACATTACACAATACCTTTATCACCCCAACAGTTAACATAATTTCTCTTTTTTCTATTTTATTTATTTTTTATAGAGACAGGGTCTTACCATGTTTCCCAGACTGGTCTCCAACTCCTGAGCTCAGGCGATCCACCGGCCTCAGCCTCCCGAAGTGCTGGGGTTATAGGTGTGAGCCACAGCACCCAGTCAAATTTCTTAATATTAAAAAAAAAATACACGAGCTAGCACAAGGTTAATTTTGGAAAAAAAAAATCCAGTCAGTGCTCAAATTTTTCACTCATTTAATAACTATACTTTTTAATTGCTTGAACCAGAATCCAAATAAGGTTCACATACATTGAGAATCTTTTTTTTTTTAAAGGGTCTCGCTCTGTTGCCCAGGCTGGAGTGTGTTGCACAATCTCTGCTCACTGCAGCCTCAACATCCCAGGCTCAGGAGATCCTCTGACGTCAGCCTCCTGGGTAGCTGGGACCACAGGTGTGCATCACCACACCTGGCTACTTTTTAATATTTTTTGTAGAGATGGAGTTTCACCATGTTGCCCAGGCTGGTCTTGAACTCCTGGGCTCAAGAGATCTGGCTGCCTTGGCCTTCCAAAGTGCTGGGATTACAGGTGTGAGCCACCATGCCCGAGGATCTTTTAAGTCTCTATACGTTCCCCTTCTACCATTTCTCTCAAATATATATATATATAAATAAATATATATATATATATATAAAATCATTTTTTCTCCTGGCAAATTATTTGTTAAAGAGAGAAAGTTGTTTGTCCTATAGAGTTTCCCATAGTCTGGATTTTGATGACTGCATACTCATATTGCTAGTGGTGAAATGTTTAACATGTTCCTCTACCTCTGAATTTCCTGTAAAATGGGAGTTGAATCTAGGGGCTTGATTAGGTTTGTCAGATATTTTTGGCAAGACTACTTCATAGATGCTGCTGTTTTCTTCCACCAGAAGTCCCTTAATGTCTAGTTATGTCTCTTTTTCGTGATGATGGTAGCTCTTGATGATCAAAGCCTAGATTCATTATATGTTAGGGGTTGCAAAACAGTTCTAACACTATCCTTCCTTCTTCATTTATCACCTGTAATACTTCTATAAGGAGAAACTTCCCCACAATCTGTATATGGCTTCTCAGTGATAAAGTTCACATAGGAAAGGTGATGTAAACACTTGATTTCTTACCTTTAGCTATCAATTTTCAAAATAATGAGTTTGCCTCTAACATGTTCCCACAGAACCTAACTAGGGTTTTTGTTTTGGGAGGGGAATACTGATGAATGTATGGACTTAATTCTTTCATGTTTCAATCCATTGCAATTATCTCACTGACACTCAAATTATCCATCATTGGCCAGTGGAATCCCTTCAAGTTGGTTCCTGAGTCCTTTTGATGAATAATCCTCACTATCTGGTACTCAAAGACATTCAGGTTTATCTTGTGTATTTCCTACCCAGACCTGGAATCAGCCATTTCCCCTAGAAGCCCTGACTCCTCTTAATGGAAAAGCAGTTGAAGTTGTTATGCACGATATGGGGTCACAGAATCAAAGAACCAGGCAGTAGGTGTCGAAGGAGATGCCACCTCTGCAAGCAAAGCTGTGTTAGAGTCCTCTAGAACTCAGAGTTTGACTGGGAACCATTCACACCAACCTCCTCTCAAGCTGTTGATCTAAGAAAAGGATGCTATTATCTCCCAAGCAGAGAGTGAGGGGCCAAGCTGGACAATTTTGTTTCATTCATGCCAAGTAAGTAAAAAGAGAAAAAAAATTGAGCCCATGACAAAATGCTACTGAATAGGAGAAAGGACAAATCTCTTCCTCCCTGAAGAGCAAGAGGAAGGGGATAATTCCTGAAAATGCAGACTACTGCAGAATACAAGAAAATGTTGGAAAATTGTTTGACATCTTCAACGGAATGGAAGAAGAGATGCCTTTCATAAAACATGAGCAGTCAGCCATACGAAGAAAACAAGCAGAGAAGAAAAAGAACAAAATAAATCGAATGGTAGATGGATAAGATGAAGAATTCTAAGGGAAATTAAAAACACAGGGCAAAAATAGAACGAAATTATACTTATATATTTATATATACAATACTGTTGTTTTCTCCTAGCAATAGATGAGAAACATCTTTCTATGTGTCATTAACTATCTGTTTTCATGATATTTCTATGACTGGACTGCATGGATAATTCAACATATGAAGGATCACACTTCACTTACCATATATACCCTCATGTTGGAAAGTTAAGCATTTTCCAGACTTTTTTCTTTTTTGCCATTATGAGGAATGTGAAAAGGGTGCATTCGTGTGCGTGTGCATGTGCCCACGAATTTAATGACTTTTTTTTTTTTTTTTTTGATACAGGGTCTCACTGTCACCCAGGCTGGAGTGCAGTGGTACAATCATGGCTCACTGCAGCCTTCCCCTCCAGGGCTCAAGCAATCCTCCCTCTTGAGCCTCCCTAGTAGCTGAGACTACAGGCACGTGCACCTGTATGGCTAGTTTTTTTTTTTTTTTTTTTTTTTTTTGTAAAGAGGGGCTTTTGCCATGTTTCCCAGGCCAGTCTTGAACTCCTGGCTGGGCTCAAGCCATCTGCCCAACTTGGCCTCCCAAAGTGCTGGGACTACACCCATGAGCCACCACGCCCAGCCCGCATTCAGTAACTGTTTATTGAGCACTTAATGATTACTAGGCACAGCACTAGGTGCCAAGGTACATGGTGATGAAAAAGATGGACACAGTTCCCATCTACATGGCCCTTGTGGTCTGACAGGGAAAGACAATTAAGTATGAAATTTCAATACTTTTGTGATGGGTGGTAGAGAAAAGAAATACAGGTGATAAGGAAGCACATGGCCAGGAAACCTAACCTGAGAAAGTGACATTTAATCTGAGACCTGAAAATGAGAGGAGTTAAGCTAAGAAAAGAAAAGCAGAACAATATTTTAAGGAGGGAGAACAGCATGTTCAAAGATCTGAATGTGAGAGAGAGCAAGGCAAACTCAAGATGAAAGAAATTCAGTGGCAGCTCAGAAAGGGCCTTGCCACTGAAGAATTTTCAGTATGGGAGGGTCATGGCCAAGTTTTTTTGCTATAGAAGATATCTGGAGCACAATGGACATTGGATTATAGCCTAGCATAATTAAAGGTAGGGAGATCATTAGGAAGTGAGTCAATAGCCCAGGCGTGGAAGGGTGGTGGGCAAGAAGAGGGTATTGGCAATGAGAATGTAAAGAAGCAAATAGACTGGAAAAATATATTTAGGAGAGGCTGATTCATTTGACGTGGGTGGCAGGGGAGAGGGGAGTCAAAGCTGGCTCTCTGGTTTCTGACTTTAGAAAACCAGGTGGTGCCATTTACTAGTAACAGCAGAAACATATAGAAAAAATTATGAGTTCAGCTGGGTAATGCTGAGCTTGAGGTTCCTACAAAACTCCTAAATGGAAATATCCATTATGCATTTGACTATATAGATCTGGAGCCCAGGAGAGAGGTCTGGGCTGGAATTCTAGACTTGGGATTCATCAGTATATGGGTTATAATGGAAACTTTGAGAATGGTTGAGAGCTCCCAGAAAGCATATATACAGGGAGAGAGAAAAGCACCTAGGAGAGAACCCTGAGGAGCAGCACTAACATTTAAGGGATGGGCAAAGGAAAAAGATTTTTAAGACTCTCCAAGTCTAGATGAGTAAATGGCTTCTTTCCAATTGCTTCTTTTCCAGAGAAAAGAAATTCAGAGAACATGCATCTTTAAGAAGCCAGTAAGGCTGAGCACAGTGGTTCACACCTGTAATCCCAGCACTTTGGGAGACCGAGGCAGGCCAATTACTTGAGGCCAGGAGTTCGAGACCAGCCTGGCCAACATGAAGAAGCCCTATCTCTACTAAAAATACAAAAATTAGTTAGGTGTGGTGGCATGTACCTATAGTCCCAGCTACTTGGGAGGCTGAGGCAGGAGAATCACTTGAACCCAGGAGGCGGAGGTTGCAGTGAGTCAAGATTACGCCACTGCATTCTAGCCTGGGTGACAAAACAACACTTCATCTCAAAAAAAAAAAAAAAAAAAAAAAAAGAAGCCAGGAGAAGAGCTTGTGTTAAGAGGAAAGGTGTGGCTAATAGCATGAAATATTTTCTAAGAGGTTAAGACAGACAAGGGCTGAAAAGATTCCACTAGATTTAGTGACCACCTAAATGACCTTGGTCACCATGATGAAAGCAGTGAGTGGCCATGGTAAATTGGGTGTGGTGACCAGATATTATGGTAAAGAATTAGGGGGTTTTGTTTGTAATTTTTAGACATAAGGTCTTGTTCTATTGCCCAGGATGGAGCAGTGACATGATCATAGCTCATCACAGCCTCAAACGCCTGAGCTCAAGGGATCCTCCTGCCTTAGTCTCCTGAGAGCTGGGACTACAGCCATGTACCACCACACCTGACTATTTGTTTTATTCTTTTCTTTTGATTTTTGTAGAGACAGGGTCTTGCTATGGTGCCAGGGAGGGCTGGTCTTGAACTCATGGGCTCAAGTGATCTGCCCCAGCCTCCCAAAGTGCTGGGATTACAAGTGTGCCCAACTGCACCCAGCCATAAAGAGTGAGTTAACTGAAGGTGAGAAAGCATTCAGTCTCATTTGACTTTTGAGCCAGTTTGAGAATCATTGTCTTTTACTAGGCAAGTTTAACTAATCTACATTTTTATTCATGATGGTTTTTTGCTTCTCTCATTTTCTTTTTTTTTTTTGAGGCGGAGTCTCGCACTGTCTACCAGGCTGGAGTGCAGTGGCGTGATCTCGGCTCACTGCAAGCTCCACCTCCCTGGTTCACGCCATTCTCCTGCCTCAGCCTCCTGAGTAGCTGGGACTACAGGCGCCCGCCACCACGCCTGGCTAGTTTTTTGTATTTTTTAGTAGAGATGGGGTTTCACCGTGTTAGCCAGGATGGTCTCGACCTCCTGACCTTGTGATCCGCCCGCCTCGGCCTTCCAAAGTGCTGGGATTACAGGCGTGAGCCATCGCGCCCGGCCTCTCATTTTCTTTTATGCTTTCTAGTTTTTATGTTCCCTTGCTCTTTCTTTTCTATTCTATGTTTTGCTGAGTAGACTCCTATATTTACCATTAGCTCCTGAGGTGAATTCAAGGGTAGACAGTCTGCCGTTAATTCTACTCAGTAGTGGAACCAGAATTTGCATCCAGGCAGTCCAGAGTCCACAGATTCAGCCACTGTGCTATGCTGCCTCTCTTGCAACTCACAGCATCCTAACAGACATGGAAAATTAATTTGTCCTTGAAAATAGTCACACCACATGGGCAATAATTTCACTTTAGAAATATATCTTAAAGAACCAATCAGAAAATTATGCACGTAGGTACTCATTGCAGCATTAAATTTTTTTTTTCCACTCTGTCACCCAGGTTGGAGTACGGTGACACAATCATAGCTCATTGCAGCCTCAACATCCTCAGCTCAAGCAATCCTCCTGCCTCAGCCTCCCAAGCAGCTGGGACTGCAGGTGGCTCGAGCCACCACAATCAGCTCATTTTTTTTTTTTGTAACGATGGAGGTCTCATTATGTTGCCCAGGCTGGTCTCGAACTCCTGGGCTCAAGTGATCCTCCCAACTCAGCCTCCCAAAGTGCTTGGATTACAGTATGAACCTCCTCCCCCAGCCAGCAGTTTTAAAAAATAGCAAAACAATGTAAATTTGCATAGATTTTCCTTTCTTAAAAAATATCGGCCGGGCGCGGTGGCTCACACCTGTAATCCCAGCACTTTGGGAGGCCAAGGCAGGTGGGTCACCTGAGGTTGGGAGTTCGAGACCAGCCTGGCCAACATGGTGAAAACCTGTCTTTACTAAAAACACACACACACACACACAAATTAGCTGGGCATGGTGGTGGGTACCTGAGATCCCAGCTACCCCAGAGGCTGAGGCAGGAGAATCGCTCGAACCCAGGAGGCAGAGGTTGCAGTGAGCCGAGATCATGCCATTGGATATCAGCCTGGAAAACAAGAGTGAAACTCCGTCTTGAATAAATAAATAAATAAATAAATAAATAAATAAATCAGCTGTTTCTGTTTAATGCTTGACTTGTCTTAGAGTCTGTGTTTTTTGCCTTGGTTGTGAATTTGGTTTATAAATTGGTCATGTTCATTTAAAAGTTGATTGAAAAAATATATACATTAAAATGTGTGCCCTGCTTGCTTCGTGGGCTGGCTATTTACAGCCCAGAACAGGACATGACATACAGGAGAGGGAAAGCAGAGTCCATCCGAAGGTGACAGAAGAAGCAGGCATTTTCCGGCACCGGGACCAAACGTATTAAAAGACTAAGAGATTTGCTTCTAAGATGTCTGGCAATGAAGCACAAAGAAACACAGTAAGTTACATAATTTTTATTGTCCAATAAGACAAAGAAATTCGAATTCTTCTGCGGGAGCAGTTTTATCTGGGATCTAAAAGGCAAGCAGGAATTTATTCTGTGTATCCTCCTGGAAAGCGTATTGAGGGACGCTAAATACTATCTTTAAACAATTGCTAAAGAAATCCTATTAAACCCATTCACGTGGATGGCTCTCTATGAACTTGTCATCCAAGCTCACCGTGAGGCATCAGCTTCTAACCAGGGGAAGGTGTTTATGCCACGCAGCTGAACGGGGGTTCGGGTGCGGTCTTCTGGTTCATCTGCAGAGCTCTGCCTCTGAGAAGGCCCTTCACATCCCGTGCTTCTCCAGCTTTGCACAAAAGCACCCTCACGTGAACACCAGCTGGGGGCGGGTGAGAAGAGGTTGTAGCCCAAAAAGGCCAGCTGTAAGCTAAAAATTTCTTTGAAAATTTGCAATTTATATTTAAAGTTCATGTGAATTTTACAGTCTGTTTCGTAATGTGTTTATAGATAAAAATGTGTTTTCCCCCTTAAAACTTCTAAAAAAATTGGTGCTCGGGTGGATGGGCTGTATTTACCCTATTTGAGTATCCCTCGGCAAGCTACCCTGGACCTCCCCTCCTAATCCCCACCCTCCACAGACATATCAAGATTTTAATTTGATGTTGAGCCAGAGTCTCCAAGTCTAGATGAGTAAATTGCTTCTTTCCAATGTTATACGTACTGGAATAGAACATCATATATTCTTCTAACATATAGAGAAGAGGGTCTACGTCAGCTTTGGTTGACAGGTGTTTTTAACATTGCCTTGCGAACATTTGTGAGTAGGACTTCCTGTACAGACAGCAGAGAAAGCTACTGTTCTACACAGGTACAAACATCAGGGGTGACCACATTAGGCAAGAGCTAAAGGATCTTTTAAGCTCTAGGGCTCATGATTGGTCATGACCTACTTAACGTCCCAGGGAGAGCATGTCTGGGTGGCAGGCACTTGGCAGGGCTGACCTCTCTACAGTCACAAGGCTCTATATGAAAGGCTTGAAACCCCCCATTTGCAACAAGTTCCCTGAGAGAGCAAGCATCTCTAGGAACTTCTGCACATTGAGTCATTTATCCTGGAAGCTCAGTCCTTATTCAGTTGGCCCTTTCTCTGGCTAGGACTTTTGGCTTTCAAAAGTCCAGGGTGGGTTAAGGCAGCTCTAAATGGCAGAGGGCTGGTGTTGTGCAACTCCTCTGGTTAGATTTAGGGCTGGGCCAGGCTGTCCATAGGCGTTTAAGGTTGGATGCAAGGCACAAGATCATTTGGGGAAAGATGTATTCTCCTGAAATTGGAGGTCACATCCTTCATGAGCAAGACTCTTAGAGTGCTGTCTGTGGGTGATGAAAAGGCGCTCATTAAGAATAACAAAGGGGCCAGATACAGTGGCTCATGCCTGAAATCCCAATGCTTTGGGAGGCCAAGGTGGGAGGGTCCCTTGAGCTCAGGAGTTCGGGACCAGCCTAGACAACATAGAGAAACCCCATCTCTTCAAAAATACAAAAATTAACCAGGCGTGGTGGTGTGTGCCTATAGTCCCAGCTATTGGAGAGACTGAGCCAGGGGGATTGCTGTAGCCCAGGAGGTTGAGGCTGCAGTGAGCCATGTTTGTTTGTGCCACTGCACTCCAGCCTGGGCAACAGAGCGAGACTCTGTCTCCAGAAAAGAAGAAGAAGAAGAAGAACAAAGGAAAAATAAAAGAAATAAAGAATAACAAAAGACGCTCCTGTCAGGAACATCCAAGCGTTTTAGGTGCTCTGTGATAGGAATCTAAGCCGGGCGCGGTGGCTCAAGCCTGTAATCCCAGCACTTTGGGAGGCCGAGACGGGCGGATCACGAGGTTAGGAGATCGAGACCATCCTGGCTAACACGGTGAAACCCCGTCTCTACTAAAAAAAAAATACAAAAAACTAGCCGGGCGAGGTGGCGGGCACCTGTAGTCCCAGCTACTCGGGAGGCTGAGGCAGGAGAATGGCGCAAACCCGGGAGGCGGAGCTTGCAGTGAGCTGAGATCCGGCCACTGCACTCCAGCCTGGGTGACAAAGCGAGACTCTGTCTCAACAAAAAAAAAAAAAAAGAAAGAAAGGAATCTAAGCAAAGACCAAGGATGCTCTATATTATACCACAGAACACCCATCCAGAGATCCTGGGGGTGGGAACAGGGGCAGCCCAATCCATGGGACTTCCCTGAAATGATGCAATTCCTGGGCTAATACCCTGGGAAGAAGAGGAGGTCCTTCATCTAAGGACCTGGATCATTAAATGAGGCCCTCAGCAGGTTGAAGTGGGGAATCCACTTCCCTCTACTGGCCTCATTGTCCCAACTTTCGACTGCCTTAGTAGAGGGGGTCAAGGTGGTTGTCAGTCTGTGGATTTTGGAGGTACGGATGAGAGAGAGGGACCTCTGGAGAGAGTCACAAAGCAAGTCCTGCCTTGTGAGCAAGATTTTCCTTTTTTTGTTGTTTTTTTTTGTTTTTTTGAGACAGGTTCTTGCTCTGTTGCCCAGGCTGGAGTGCAGCGGCGTGATCATGGCTCACTGCAGCCTCGATCTCCTGGGCTCAAGTGATCCTCCTACCTCAGCCTCCCAAGTAGCTGGGACGCCAGGTGTGTGTTGCCACACCTGGCTGATTTTTTTTATTTTTTGTAGGTGGGGTCTCATATGTTGCCCAAGCTCATCTTTTAAACTCCTGGGCTCAAGCAATCTTCCCACCTTGGCCTCCCAAACTGCTGGGATTACAGGCGTGAGTCACGGTGCCCAGCTCAGACTGCCACTTTCATATCACTGTGTTCTCAGTTGTATGTCTTAAGCTTTTGTTAAAACCTTGTTTAAGTAAGGTAGCCTTGTCTCCACTGTCTGGATGATAAGAAAAGTTTACATATTCACCCTTGGGACAGAGGATCAAAGCGGGAAGCAGGTGTGGGAGTCAGGGGTCGGTGAAGAGAGACTCCTAGGAAGAGGATAAGGTTCCAGCTCCATGTTAGAGCCACATGTTCCAGCTGCCTCCTCCCAGCAAGAGATTCTGCTCTTATGCCAAGGAATAGATTCTGCTCTCATGGGTATTTGATTAATGTATCCGGCATTTCCTTACTACCCACTACCCTCAATCTGATTGACCTCATAACCACAGCTGTCAATACAGCAGCCAGGAATCCAGATCTTGGCCTGTGGGTGCAGCTGCCCCAGATGGAGGTGTGCTGTCATTTCCAGACCTGAGACCCAGGCGGGCAGAAATGTAAGAGACCTCCAGGCCAGGGCGAGACTCCAGAGGACTGGAGATAGCTTCTATCTGATGGACACAAGGCCCTCAGGGAAATTAAAATCCTCTCCACCTTGAATCCTGTCCCAGGACCTTGGTGAAATTTCAGGTGAGCCTCTCTGCCCTCAGCAAAGAAGGGTCGTAGGAACAAATGACCTGCATCATCCTAGGGTTTCATTGGTTTCACATCGTGGCCTTTGGGCCTCTGGGGTGGTGGCAGTGTCCCAGCTGTGGGGGTGCAATGCGCAGTCCTGGGCCCACAGTTTGCAGTAGTTCTGTTCCTTGATTGTATCTGTATGCTGAACAAGCATGCCTTGTGATGAAATAAAAAACTATCTCTTGCCTCCCATTACCCCCCTCCTTTTTTTTTTTTTTTTTTTTTGAGACAGAGTGTCACTCTGTTCCCCAGGCTGGAGTGCAGTGGTGCAATCTCAGCTCACTGCAGCCACTGCAGCCTCCACCTCCTGGGTTCAAGCGATTTTCCTGCCTCAGTCTCCCGAGTAGCTGGAAGTACAGGCACATGCCACTGTGCCCAGCTAATTTTCGTATTTCTAGTAGAGACAGTGTTTCACCATGTTGGCCAGGCTGGTCTTGAACTCCTGCCCTCAAGTGATCTGCCCACCTTGGCCTCCTAAAGTGCTGGGATTACAGGCGTGAGTCACCATCCCTGGTCTCCCACTACCCTTTTGAACCTGAGGCAGGGTGGGAAGCGTTTCTTCTGCTACAGAATGAAAGCGCAGCAGGCTCCGTTTCAGGTCATCGAGAGGCTTTCAGTCACTTTAAGTCAGAAAGACAGTCTCAATTCAATATAAGTAACTCTTGAGTCTTCATGTGAAGGAAAGGTTTCTCCCTCTCTTGCTGCAGACACTTGTAGTTGATGCTGCTGTCTCTGAGAAAGGGGTGACAATCGGCTTCTTCCTCCAATCCAGTCTCCTCCTCTCTCCTTCCATAGCGCTGTTTCCATCATCACCAGGTGAGGGAAAGGGCAGGAGAGGAGGTAAGGGGCTGGGCACATGCCACTTGGCCAGCTGGCTTTGCACTCTCTGGGTTGGCAGAGAATTCAAACTGACTTTCTGTTTGGATGCTTTGTAGATTGCTCAGAGACTCCCGTCCCTGGGATCTTTCTTCCACAATTCCTTGGCCAGGGTGGTGCGTCTGTTTCTGAATGGTTTCTTGTGACATCTTTACTCCCAGTGTCTTGCTACTTGGGCCTCAAAGGTTCGCTCTTCAGCTTGGCTCACTTTGTTTTTTTAAAAGACAGGATCTCACTTTATTGCCCAGGCCGGAGTGCAGTGGCATGATTAATATCTCACTGCAGCCTAAAATTTTTTGGCTCAAGTGATTCTCATGCCTCAGCTTCCTGAATAGCTGCAACTATAGGTGTGTGCCACCACATCCGGCTAATTTTTTGATTTTCTAGAGACAGAGTCTTGCAATGCTGCTGAGGCTGGTCTCAAATGCCTGGCCTCAAGCAATCCTCCCACCTCAGCCTCCCAAAGTGCTGGGATTATAGGTGTGAGCCACCAGACCCGGCCTTTGCCCACTTTTTGACCCATGAGAAATATTCACACTACCCTTTTGTTAAATCAAGTTTACCCTAAAGCTGCCGCCTTACATATTTTAAATTCAGCCTAAAGGTTTCTCTGTACATAATGAACTATAACCTAAATGAAGGTGTAAACAGAATGTATTCTACTCTTGTGCCAATCACCCAGTTTTGGCCATCAAAGGGGGCCAACTGTTCAAACTGTGTTCAAATAAGGCAAATGTCAAGTTGTAACCAATTGGGCTGTTTCCATACCTCAGTACAGAATGTAACTTTCCTTTTTTCTGTCCCAAAATCTTCTTCCACCACATCGCTGTGGTGGAGTCTCTCTGAGTCTAGCTTGAGAGGCTGCCCGATTCGCAAATTGCTCTTTGCTCAATTAAATCTGTTAAATTTAATTTAGCCAAGGATTTTCCTTTAACAGATGGTGTCAGAAGTGGGATCTGATGTAGAGCTTCCAGCAACCCCTAAGAGCACTGAGTGACCAAGCGAGGTACCCCCTGGGCCCACTATGTCCATTGCTTTCTCTCACGGCAACTGGGGATCGTGGTAAGTTCTCCCTCAGATTCAGAAGCTCCACGAACTTGTGCTTTGAGCTCTCTGAGTTTGTTTGAGAAAATTTCTGATCCAAACTGGGTTTGGAAGTCATGACAGAAATTGGACTGGGTCTAGGATTGAATCGGATCTGATCAATAACTGGCTTGGATCCCGTTAGAGGCCTTTTATAGACTTCTGACTGGGTCAGAAACTGGTAGTAAGTGCCAATACTGCAGGTGGTATAAACTTCAGCTTTTGGAAATTCTTGGGGATTTTTGTGTTCTACCCCCTCTGTTTCTTCCTTCTTGCATGCTTAGGTTAGGAAAAATCACTGGAAAAGTTGGTCGAGAGGATCTGAGAGCCAAAGTCAATATTTTAGGTAAAAACTGAATCCTTAATTTTTGAAGAATTGAGTACCTTCCAGTTTATACATGCCTAAGTATTAGGCCAGGAAAGCAACAAAGGCTTAGGAAATGATGAAATCTTACTAAAGATAAGTTACAGTAGAACATTCCAAATAAACAATACTGGGCCAGGAGTGGTGGCTCAGGCTGTAATCCCAGCACTTTTGGAAGGATAGCTTGAGTCGAGGAGTTCGAGACCAACCTGGCAACATAGTGAGACCCCATCTCTCTAGAAAACAAAAACAAAGAAACAAATGAACAATACTGCACTGGAAGAAGTGCGTTTGAAAATGAGGTCTTCCAAAGTTGTCTCATCTAGGGGTACTTACTGATATGCAGAAGCTACTATAGAGTTTTTTTCTTTTCTTTTTTTTTGAGACAGAGTATCTCACTCCGTTGCCTAGGCTGGAGTGCAGTGGCATGACCTTGGCTCACTGAAACCTCTCCCTCCAGGGTTCAAGAGATTCTCCTGCCTCAGCCTCCAGAGTAGCTGGGATTACAAGGCATGCCCCACCACGCCTGGCTAATTTTTTTACTTTTAGTAGAGATGGGGTTTTGTTATGTTGGCCAGGCTGGTCTCGAACTTCTGACCTCAAGTGATCTGCCTGCCTTGGCCTCCCAAAGTGCTGGGATTATAGGCATAAGCCACCACGCCCAGCCAAAAAACTTCTAAAGAGATTTTAATATTTGTATTTAAAGACTCTTTATAAAAGGCAAATAAAAGCTTAAACAACTAACTGATAAGAAAAATTAAATCCGCTAATCTGTTAACTTAGTTACCATCCCACCTCAAAGGTGAAAAAAATCTAATCTAGATAAAGTGTTTATAAGAGGCAAGGCTTCTTTTTCAGATTTATTCACACTGAGTCCACATATAGAGAATGCTTTTTTTTTTTTTTTTTTGCCTCATTCCTTAAAGGGTTTCACCCTGAACTCAGTAAATTTTAGCTAAAAAACAGTGACTAAATTAAAAAGAACACTTATTGAACTAAAATCCACCATTCTGGGCTGGGGGCGGTGGCTCACACCTGTAATCCCAGCACTTTCAGAGGCCGAGGCAGGCAGATCACATGAGGTCAGGAGTTCAAGACCAGCCTGGCCAACATAGTGAAACCCTATCTCTATTATTCTCTACTACTATTACGTAAATTAGCTGGTGTGGCGGCACACACCTGTAATCCCAGCAACTCAAGTGGCTGAGGCACGAGAATTGCTTGAACCCAGGAGGTGGAGGCTGCAGTGAGCGGAGATGGCACCACTGTGATCCAGCCTGGGTGACTGACAAAGCGTGACTGTCTCAAAAAACTAAACTAAACTAAACTAAACTAAACTAAACTAAACTAAACTAAACTAAACTAAAATACATCTTTCTGGAATTTAACTGGCTATTTTGAAACCGTTTTGTAAAAGAAAATTACATCTATTAAGGAAATCTCAATTTTTGAAGATGTCTGCCTATGTACATTAGAAACTCTTACCACTGTTTTAAGTTTACATTGGAAGTCATACGTTTGTATAAGGTGCTTTTCTGGCCATCTTGTCTGGATTGAACTTTTACATGAGCACTGTGTTTTTCCTTGGTTTAAGCAAATAATGATATAATATTTAGTCCTAAAATCTTAGCTCTGTGCTTATGAAATATAATTTTTTTTTGTTTTACCTGAGTTGTCTCTTTAGAAATGCAAACTTTTTGCCTGGTTAATAATTGCTTAGGGCAATGAAACAGATAATTGGAAGACTGATAGTCTGAATGGGGAAAAGAAAAGCTATTTAAAAGCCAGCAAATAAAAAAAGCTAGCTTTATGACAGCTCTAAGACTGTTTCTGTGTGTTTGTGTGTCTAGATGTGTTATGTATATGTGATAATATCTGGTAAATAATGATAGTTTTTAAATTGTTGGTAAAATAAAAATGGCTTCAAAATGATCATTAAATATAATTAGATGCTTGATTTGACTGTGAGCTTATGTTTCTGGTTTAGAGCGAGCCTCTACCTTCACGAGTCTGGATAGGGGGCCATGCTGAGGTCTGGAGGGGTGCTCTCAGTGCCTGGACCAGCAGCTACAAGGCAGAAGCAAGTCCAATATGCCCCTTCTTCCCTGCTTCCCCTGCACGCCTATTGGCTATTTTGGGAGAGGTTGGATCCCTTAGGTATAGTAGCTGGACGTGATGCCTAATGCCTGTAATCCCAGCATTTTGGGAGACTGAGACAAGCAGATCACTCAAGGTCAGGAGTTCAAGACCAGCCTGGCCAACATGGTGAAACCCTGTCTCTACTAAAAAATACAAAAATTAGCCAGGGGTAGTAGGCTGGCACCTGTAATCCCACTTACTTGGGAGGCTGTGGCAGGAGAATCACTTGAACCCAGGAGGCGGAGGTTGCAGTGAGCAGAGAGCACCACTGCACTCCAGCCTGGGTGACAGAACAAGACACTGTCTAAAAAAAAAAAAAAGGCCAGGCACAGTGGCTCCTGCCTGTAATCCCAGCTACTCGGGAGGCAGAGGCACGAGAATTGCTTGAACCTGGGTGGCGGAGGTTGCAGTGAGGTTAAAATACTAAAATATGAATTATTATATGAATTATTAATATGGTTTCAGAAAAGTTAAATATAAATTTAGATCTGTTAATAAACAACAATTTAAAGAAGTATCTTTCTAAAAAATTATAAAATGGTTTTTCTCTACAAATACTGATATAAAAGAGTTCAAAATTACTTTCTAGGGTCCAAGCACAGTGGCTCATGCCTGCAATCCCAACACTTTGGGAGCCAAGGGATGTGGATCACTTGAGGTCAGGAATTCAAAACCATCCTGGCCAATATGGTGAAACCCCATCTCTACTAAAAATACAAAAAATTAGCCAGGCATGGTGGCGGGCACCTGTAATCATAGCTACTCAGGAGGCTGAGGCAGGAGAATGGCTTGAACCTGGAGGCAGAGGCTGCAGTGAGCCGAGATTATGCCACTGCACTCCAGCCTGGGCGACAGAGGGAGATGCTGTCGAAAAAATTAAAACATTTTAAAAATTCAAAAAAAATTACTTTATAGGGTTTTCACTAGAAATTAAGGTTACTAAGTTTTTTGTTTTGTTTTTTGTAGTTGTTGTTGTTGCTGCTGTTGTTTTTGAGACAGAGCATCCCTCTGTTGCCCAGGCTGGAGTGCAGTGGTGCAATCTTGGCTCACTGCAACCTCCACCTCCTGTGTTCAAGCGATTGTCTTGCCTCAGCCTCCTGAGTAGCTGGGATTACAGACGCGCTCTACCACGCCTGGCTAATTTTTGTATTTTTAGTAGAGACAGGATTTCAATGTGTTGGCCAGGCTGGTCTGAAACTTCTGACCTCAGGTAATCCACCCACCTCGGTCTCCAAAAGTGCTGGGATTACAGGTGTGAGCCATCATGCCCAGCCCAGGTTACTAAGTGTTAAAACTGTAGTTAATATATGTAACTAATACTACTAGATATGAGAGAAACAATTCTGTATACAGAGTTTATAAGCAAAAGCAAGATATGCTTTGATGAGAAAAGTTATGAAGGCATAAAAATATGTGTTTGTTAAAAAAATTTTGTCTAGTTTGGAGTTACTTAAAGGTTTCAAATTAAAGCAGTGAAAAATAGATAAAACTAAATAAATATAGGAAGTTGGGGGAAAATATAAAACATAAAATATTTATAAAAATATTGTATGGTAGGCTGGGCGCAGTGGCTCACGCCTATAATCCCAGCACTTTGGGAGGCTGAGATGGGCGGATCACAAGGTCAGGAGATCGAGACCATCCTGGCTAACGTGGTGAAACCCTGTCTCTACTAAAAATATAAAAAATTAGTCGGGCGTGGTGGCAGGTGCCTGTAGTCCCAGCTACTTAGGAGGCTGAGGCAGGAGAATGGCATGAACCTAGGAGGCGGAACTTGCAGTGAGCCAAGATCACGCCACTGCACTCCAGCCTGGGCGACAGAGTGAGATGCCATCTCAAAAAATAAAAAATAAAAAATAAAAATCTTGTATGGTTAAAAGACTATAGATTTGATAAATTTATTTGTATGGTTGTATTAAAATTAGCTTTAGTATTGATAATTCACTAATATAAAAGTAAAATTTTGTTTTCTCTTTTGAACAAAAATTTCATGTAGTATTAATAAGACACAGTAAAATATTTTTGTTCATCCTTTGAGTAAACTGCAAAAAGAATAAAGAGAGAGAAGAGAGAAGAAGATTCTGTCTCATACTGTCTTTCTCAGGTCTTTTGGTTGTTTGGAAAACTGAGTCTACTGTATCTAAGACTACAGGTTTTGGGTTTTTAAAAAAATCTTTTAATTATCACTTTGGCTAAATAAATGACTATTATTTCACAGTGACCCATGATGCTGTTTTGGTCAAATGTTTTAAACTTTTGACATATTTAATAGGCTTCTCAAAATCAAGTGTCAGCTTCAAAATTAAGTCTTTTTTGACCTCTAACTTTGGGATGCTACAGAAGTTGCCCAAAGCATCCAAAAGAAAGATACAAAGGATTATTTTACATATTAAATTACATGGGAAGCATTGTCAAATAAGAAATGATGTTTAAAAAAAAGATGTTTAATCTTCTTCAAGTTATATTTAAACGAATATGTTATTAATATCTGTTCCAAAATTATATGGGATTTCTAAAATTCTAATATGTCTGGGTATATGCTATCAGCCATAATTATGGTCATTATGTTAAGTTTTTGTAGGCCACAGATATAACCAAATTTTCTTGTCAATTGTGTCTTTAACTATGACCATTTAAAGTCATTTCCACAATTAACTGCTTAATTAAACTTCAGAAGCATGCAAAAATCCTAGGGTATTGAGTTTTCTGTTTTGTTTTGTTTTGTTTTTGAGACAGGGTCTTGCTCTGTTGCCTAGGCTAGAGTGCAGCAGCATGATCTTGGCTCACTGCAACCTCAGCCTCCCAAGTAGCTGGGACTATAGGTGTGAGCCGCCACACCTGGGAAAAGTTTGTATTTTTTAGTAGAGACTGGATTTCACCATGTTGGCTAGGCTGGTCTCAAACTTCTGGCCTCAAGTGATCTGCCCGCCTTGGCCTCAAAAAATGCTGGGATTACAGGCATGAGCCATGGTGCCTGGCCAAGTATTGAGTCTTTAAGGAGGTTCATGAAAGGATGGAAAGGATTGTAAAAAGAACTCTTGAATACAGGTTTCTGATAACTTTAGATCATATCATTTGTACTGGGTAAGAATTCCCAGAACTCTTAATAAAGAGAGTAACTAGTTCATGAAGCTGCCAAACCAAGCAGGACAAAAATTAATTGAATACCAAGAAAATACTTTGCCAGATTTTCACACAAAGCCAGTTCACAAATTATTTAGATATACAATTTGAATGAACTCCATGGTCCAGGTGAAATTACCTATGATAACCCACCAGTTATCAGTGCTATGTACCTAAATTGGAAAAATAACTGGTAATTAAGAGGACATAAATACAATGTTAAGTATGGACTCATGGAGACTCTGGATGGCTTCCTTGTCCTTCCTGAGTCCTTAAAGCTTTCATTATTAAAAGCTCTGCATTTTGTGACTCATCATGGAAGAGAAAAAACGATCCAAATTAAAAATACAGATATTGGTGTGGTGACTGTTCCAAATTGCTAAAAAAGGCCAGGCACAGTGGCTCACACCTGTAATCCCAACAATTTGGAAGGCCAAAGAGGGAGTATCATAGGCCCAGGAGTTCGAGGCCAGCCTGGGCAACGTAGTGAGACCCTGTCTCTATAAAAAATAAACAATAAATACATTCCAAAAGTAGTTTATGACCAATATTTGGTTTGTCAAACCCACATTCCTGGGGAGACAATCAAGATGTTATAACAGCAGCTCATTATGCCAAAGTGTATTTTTACCATGTAGAGAGGGCTTTTCATGGTCCTCTGACTGAGGACAATCAACTTCTTCACAATATAGGACCTGAAGATGGGTTCAGGTTCTGAGAACATCAGAAAAAAACTGCCCTTGCCATCCACACTGCAGCAAAACTTCAGGACCTTGAACCTTGGATTCATTATCTCACAACTCAGAAAGGCCCTTCTACACTCAGGAAAGTTTCTCCCCAGAAGAAGACAGCATCCTTGACTCGGACAGCTTTTTCCCAAGATCATGAATCAAGACTTCTCTACTATCATCAGACTCTTATCTGTCCATTTTTTCCTTTGCTTTGCCTCTATGAACAGTAGAAGTGAAAAGGTAGTCTGTTGTGTACACTCATGGGGCATACTTTTATTTGTGAAGGATTTTGCAGCCAGCCTTATACATGCACAACCTTATGCCTTGATAGATGGAAGATGAAGGCCCAAAGTATACAGAAATTTTAATGGTACATTTGTTGCCTCATCATCAGTCAGAAACAGAACATCGATCCACTCTTCCTAACCTACACCATGGGTTAAAGAGGACATTGCCAGGAGGTCTTTGTTTTTCTAGATGGGCATCATTTGTTACGTCTCTTTTTTTCCATAATTTGGAGTATATGAAGCAATGATTAGAAATTTACCCTTCATGATAGGCTCTATAGCAGGTTCTAATGGAAAGGCTATTGTATTAGTACAATAGTATTGCTACAAAGAACTACCTGAGAAGGGGTAATTTATAAAGAAAAGAGGTTTAGTTGGCTCACGGTTCCACAGGCTGTACAGGAAACATGGCTGGGAGACCTTAGGAAACTTATGATCATGGCGGAAGGGGAAGAGGAAGGAGGCACATCTTACATGGCCAGAGCTGGAGGAAGAGAGAGAAGGGGGAGGTGCCATACACTTTTAAACAACCAGATCTCATGAGAACTCATTCATTATCATGAGAACAGCAAGGGTGAAGTCTGCCCCCATGATCTAACCACCTCCTGCCAGGTCCTTCCTCCATCACTGGGGATTAGAATTCAAACATGAGATCTGGACAGGGACACAAATCCAAACCATATCAGCTATGGTTACACATCAGACTTTGTTTTTTGTTTTTTTGAGACAGAGTCTCACTCTGTCACCCAGGCTGGAGTGCAATGGTGTGATCTCAGCTCACTGCAACCTCTACTTGCCAGGTTCAAACAGTCCTTGTGCCTCAGCCTCCCGAGTAGCTGGGACTACAGGCATGTGCCACCATGTCGGGCTAATTTTTGTATTTTTAGTGCAGACAGGGTTTCACCATGTTGGCCAGGCTGATCTCAAACTCCTTGGCTTCAAGTGATCCACCTGTCTTGGCCTCCCAAAGTGCTGGGATTACAGGTGTGAGCCACCACATGGCCAGACTTTAAATTTTCTTGTGTGTACCCCTGAACTTAAAATAAACATTAAAAAAATTCTCTTGTGAAAGTTATCCTAAGTAACAGAATTGTTCTAGATTACTTACTGGCCAAGCAGAGTAGTATCTGTGCCATTACTGGCACTTCTTGTTGCCCATGGAGAAATAAATCAGGTATTACAGAGATTCAGTTGCAGGGGATTAATGAACAGGCTGCTTGGTTAAAGTGAGTAGACTCTTTAGCTCATTCTTTGATCTATTTTATTTTAATTGGTTTGGTTCATGGGAACCTTGGCTAGGGAGCATACTCTAAACTCTTGGTATTATCCTCCTGACTATATTCTCTCAAAAGTTTTAAATGTTTGCATGCAGCCATTTCTAGAATGTCAAGTGCTCTCTTTTCAACTGGAATGACAAGAGCTGAAAGAACTGTGTGACTATGAGGGCACTGTAACCTACAAATGATATGCTGAGACCAGAAACCCAGAATGACTGGTCACAGAGTGGTGCTAAGGCCCTAAGTTTTGCTCACACTCTCACCTAAGTGAGAACATGACCAAAAGCAGGGAAATTTTAAACAAAATTATGGGAGGCCATTGTTTTGGACTAAGCTCATGCACTGGGCCCCATCAGACCAGATCAAACCAAAATGGAGTCACTCATGCTAAATGTGACATAATCAGACTAAGACTTTAAGGAAACATGATAGCTCCTAGAACAGACCAGATTTTGTTTTTCTCCGGTAAACAGGACATTCCAGCACAAGGAGGTACCCTCTACTCTGACTCTTACAAAAAATAGCCTGAAGTCCTTGTTCCCACCTTATAAAACCCACTGTTCTACTAATTCCCAGTAGGTTTCAAAACCAAGTAAGTACAGTTACGATAGTGATAGTGACATCAATGACTTAAGTTTTGATCACCCTCTCCCAATTGACAGGATGACCAAAAAGGAAGAATTGTTAAATCAAGTTTAGCCTAAAATTGCCTCCTTACATTTTTTTAAGTTCAGCTTAAAGGTTTCTCTGGACATAGTGAACTATAATCTAAATGAAGGCGTAAGCAGACTGTAGTCTACTCTTGTGCCGATCACCAAGTTTTGGCCAATCAAAGGGGGCCAACTGTTCAAACCATGTTCAAATAAGGCAAATGCCAAGCTGTAACCAATCCAGCTATTTCTGTACGTCCCATCTGTTTTCTGTATGTAACTTTCCTTTTTCTGTCCAGAAATCTTCTTCCACCACGTGGTTGCAGTGGAGTCTCTCTGAGCCTACTCTGGCTCAGGGACTGCCTGATTCGTAAATCATTCTTTGCTCAATTACATTCTGTTAAATTTAATTTGGATAAGGATTTTCTTTTAACACTGTTCCAATGAAATGAAGTGAAATCTGAGATGATCCTAAGATACCAGCAAGCTTTTGGCTGTCCTACAAAGCTTAAGTCAGCTCATCTGTCTGTCATACTCTGGAGAAGGGAATCAGGCCCCAGGCTCCTGTGTACCCCCTCGACACCAGAGGCCTCCTGGTGTGATCGTGTGATCATTGTCTCCAAAGACAGCCACCATCAGTTCCTCCCTCTGTTACATGCATAACACCCAGCTATCCAGAAGTGGAGTCTATAACATCCCCCCTTGAATCTGAGCTAGCCTGTGGCTGCTTAACCAACAGCATTGGTGGAAGTGACTCCGCGCCACTTCTAACCTTTAAGAGCGTTGACCTCAAGGAAGAGGCTGACGCACAAAATATAATGTTTTAAAGAGTGTATTTGAGCCAAGATGAGAACAGCTGCCTGGAAGACTCAGACCCAAGACACCGTGGAGCTGAGCTCTGTTCGACCTTTGTTACAAGCAGGCTTTTAAAGGCAAAAAAGGGTGACAAGGAGTGGGCTGATACAAAGCTGCTTGTCAGGAATTCTCATTGGTTTATAGAAATAAGATTGATTGGTGTTTGGACATACATGGTTAAACTATAGAGTATGAGTAATGGTGTCCATTGTGCCACATTGTTAGATTAATTTATAGCTACTTTTAGGCCAGGCATGGTGGCTCACGCCTGTACTCCCAACACTTTGGGAAGCCAAAGTGGGTGGATCACCTGAAGTCAGGAGTTCGAGACCTGCCTGGCCAACATGGCAAAACCCCATCTCTACTAAAAATACAAAAATTAGCCAGGCGTGGTGGCACATGCCTGTGATCCCAGATACTCAGGAGGCTGAGACAGGAGAATCACTTGAACCTGGGAGACGGAGGTTGCAGTGAGCCAAGGTCATACCACTGCACACCAGGCTGGGCAATAGAGTGAGACTCCCTCTCAAAAAAAAAAAAAAAAAAAAAAAAAAGAAAGAAAGAAAGAAAAGAAAAGAAAAGAAAAAGAAATTTATAACTACTTCTGGTGATAGGCAGTCTAGAGCCCACACTACAAGCAGCTTAGCTCAAGGGGGATGTGGGATACAATGGCTGCCTCATTCCTATGCCTCTCTGGGCCTGACAATTTAGAGGAGGCTCACATTCCCCAGATTAAAAGTTTATTTTCATTCTCAGGAGGGTTGGCAGTTTCCTGCTTCTCCCAATTGGAAGCCAGCCTCCATGTTGTGAGGAAGCCCAGGCAGCCACATGCGGAAGGGCCAAGCCCCTTAGCCAACAATCCCAGCCAACCTTCCAGCCATCAGCCAGCACCAAATGTGAGGGAGCCGTTGTGGAGCCCACACCATGTGGAGCAGAGACAAATTGTCCCCACTGAACCCAATTGTAAAATTGTGAGCAAATCAATAATTGTTGTTTTTTTTTCTTTTTCTTTTTTTCTTTTTTTGAGATGGAGTCTCCCTCTGTTGCCCAGGCTGCAGTGCAATGGTGTAATCTCGGCTCACTGCAACCTTTGCCTCCTGGGTTCAAGCGATTCTTGTGTCTCAGCCTCCCAAGTAGCTGGGACTACAGGTGCCTGCCACCACGCCTGGATAATTTTTGTATCTTTAGTAGAGATGGGGTTTTACCATGTTGGTCAGGCTGGTCTCAAACTCTTGACCTCAGGTGATCCTCCTGCTGCCTCGGTCTCCCAAAGTGCTGGGATTACAGGTGTGAGCCACTGCACCTGGCCAATAATTATTGTTTTAAGGCACTAATTTTTGTAGTTGTGTGTGTGTGTGTGTGTGTGTGTATGTGTGTTTGTTTTTGCAGCAACAGGTAACTGAAACACTTGGTAAGCTCCGCAAGTCGCCCCATATGAGAAATAAAAATCTAAGCCCCACCAACTGAATGAACCATCTCTTGGCCAAGGGAACCCCAGAGAAACTTTGGAATTTGAGTTCCCTGCCCTGGCAGGATGGGAGGTTGAACACGCCTTGTTATACCCCCTTCCCCACTAACCGCCTATTGGCTTTCTTCCCTAAGGGCTAAACGGAAGCCAGCCCTTTCAAAAGATTCCATCAATTCTTTTCTGGTTTTTCTAGAGGAAAGAAAAAAACAGGCTCAACCGCCCGACACTACCTCTCCTTTTCTGCTTAATAAGGGACCCCCAACCTGGCCAGTGTACAGAGGACATGCACAGAGGGTTTTTGTGTCCTCTGCTTCACCTTTTCATATCAGAGCACCATAAACTCCACCTCAGGTCATGCTAAGTCTGCCATTTTTTGTACAAGGGATGCATGAGGGGGCATGAAGCTCAACTGAATATGCATACATTTCTCCTTTCATAAATATTCATGATTCCTCCTATAGCTTATTGAATATGTAGATTTAGCCACCTTGGTCAGCATAAATCCCTGTCTTATTGTTCCCACCCTCAAAGTGTGTTTCCAGCTTCTGGTTGGAGGCTACATTTCCCAGCCTTTCAACATGTCCACCCTGCAGGCTGCAACACTTTATGAGAAATGAAATTCTCCTTTCCAAATTTATGAACCTCCATTCTTCAGTTGACACATGGAAGCCTTTCCCACTAGGTTTTAGGCACAGTAGATAGCACCTCCCTTCCTTCCCACTAGGGGGAATGGGGGATTCAGTATGGCCACAGATCTCTCCAAGGAAATCTCTTTGCAAGGCATTCTCCCTCTTCACAAACTACTGCCTTTTTATATCCCTGATCTGCCTGAAAACTACAAAAGATGTAGAACTGGTTCTTTAAATTTTCTTTTTAAAATTTAAGGTGTATTGGCTGGGCATGGTGGCTCATGCCTGTAATCCCAGCACTTTGGGATGTCAAGGCGGGAGGATCACTTGAGCCCAGGAGTTTTAGACCAGACTGGGCAACATAGCGAGACCTCATCTCTATTTATTTTTTTAAAAAAAGTAGGATGTATGGGAACTCTGTTTCACAATCACTTAAATGTCATATCTTTCACATTAGTCCTCAGTTAAATCTGAAGCCCCAAGAACCTCATGTTCAGATCCCATGACACTGAGTCCAGGATTGGCTAGACATCAGGCAGAAGACGTATTGCACGGAGCAATAATTTTTCAAATTTTTTTCAATACTGAAAAATCCTGGCAGAATTTTATTTGAAGGCTTAAACTAGCTAGAGGCTATGCCCCAGTTGAAGAGACCTGGGGCCTCTTTCCTGCCCTCCATAGTGAGCCCTAAAATGACGTAAATTGCCTTTGGTTCTGCAGAACGCGATTTGAACACCACCAGTGTAAGGCAAAGAACCTGGCTTTGGAGCAGGTGGACCACTCTGACCTCAGTGTCTTCATCTGTAAAATGTGGAGGATGATAATAAATAATTATACCTACTTCACAGATAGTTAGGAGAGTTCAATGAAATGAAGAGCATGAGTGAATCTGTGCTGAGCTGTATTCCACAAATGTGTGCTCTCTCTCCTTTCATTTTGACTCATGTTTCGAGTCAACAGCAACACTGACTTTCCTGCCTGGGCTCAGTGGACAGCCTGCACTGTATCCCCAGGCCTCTACAGAATGGCATTAGGTCAGACAACTTCAAGCTCCTCTTCTGGAGAGGCCTCAGACCATCCCACGGCCTACCATAGGAATCTGAAACGAGATTCCCAGTAAAAAAAGGGTTGCCAACCCCTCACACCTCCTTGCCCACAGGCTGAAAGGCTAAGGTGGATCAAGATCACAAAAATGCTGGGATGAACCCAGGCCCTTTTGGCAGTCTCACACTACAACCCAGGGAGTTCCTCCTGAGAAAGTTAGAATACGGGGTGGTCCTAGGAGAAGAGAAAATGTCAGGCAGCAATTTCACATGAATAACCAAAAGGAAACTGTTGAAATAGCTGCAGAAGCTAGAAACTGATAAAACACTGAAAACCAGCTGGCTAAGACTGACTGGACCCAACATGGCACTGGATTTGACCTAGATTTCTCCTAGAACCTCATCTGCTCATTAACATACAAATCAGACACCCACTAGTGCCATGACTGTTCCCGGAACATCCATATTTAGTATAAAAATGGGTAGCACCATAGTTCCAAGAAATCTCCACCTTTTTCCAGGAATTTTCATGAATATTCCACCCTTTATTAAAGAAACCCATAAAGGTAGAAACCCCAAACCTCCTAGTGTGACCCTTTTGAGTCTGCCCACATTCCCCTTTCTTGAGTGTGTGCCTTCACTTTGCAATATATCTCTGTATTTTCACTATTTTCTGACTCATCCTTGAATTTCTTCTCGTGATGGTATCAACAGCCCAGATACTAGCTGGGGGTGAGATCCCACCAGCGTTTGGGAACCTCTCCCAGCCCTCTGGTTATTGCTCCCTTGCAATCACTGTGGAATGATGCTAAATGCTGTACATTCACTATTTTATTTAACCTCAAAACAACTCCCAGAGGGTTGATACTGTCACAGATCAGTGACTATCGGGGCTGGTGGTATGGGCAGTAAGAAGAATTTACCAAGTCAGTTGTAGGTAAAGAAAGGCAGATTTATTAGAGAAAGTATGAAAATACGTTGCAAGAAAGCAATGAGCAAGTTAGCAAGAGAGGAGCTGACTACAAGGAGATAAAGGCTTGCTGGAGACTTTATAGGATGGTGCTTGTGCTGTGTGCTGAACAGGGCTGTGCAGTGCTGATAACACCAATGTTGCAGTGAGCTAACCTGCAGGTGTCTGGTGACAGTTGGGTGCAGCAAGATTGTGAGTTATCTGCACAGGAGGACTATGTGTCCTGGACCATGAAGAAAGGCAGACTCATAGCTTACCTGCTTTTTCTTTTTGCTTTCCCCTGATCCCACCAGCCTGACTCCTTTTCCCTAATTAGGGCTCTACAGATACCCTTTTTTACAAGCTACCCCTTTTTACAAGTTAGAAAACTGAGGTTCAGAGAGGTTAACTCAGCAATTTCCAAGGTTGGCTGACCATCAGAATAACTGGGGAGCTCTTCAAATGCACATTCCGGCCGGGCGCGGTGGCTCACGCCTGTAATCCCAGCACTTTGGGAGGCCTAGGCGGGAGGATCACGAGGTCAGGAGATCGAGACCATCCTGGCTAACACGGTGAAACCCCATCTCTACTAAAAATACAAAAAATTAGCTGGGTGTGGTGGCAGGTGCCTGTAGTCCCAGCTACTTGGGAGGCTGAGGCAGGAGAATTGGCGTGAACCCGGGAGGCGGAGCTTGCAGTGAGCTGAGATCTTGCCACTGCACTCCAGCCTGGGTGACTGAGTGAGACTCGGTCTCGGGGGAAAAAAAAAAAAAAAAAAAAAAGCACATTCCTAGGCCCCACCCGCAGACCAACAGAACCAGACCTTAGTTCTGTAGGCTCCAAGGTCACACACCTCTCCAGTGGGAAGACAGGGCTGGGACTGGGATGAGACAGGTGAGGCCCTCGCTGTCGGGTGCCCGTCTGTCTGTGTGACCCAGAGAGCACGGGCCTCCTTCCAGTCTGCACCCTTGGTCTCACCCAAGACCCGCCCAAAGCGAAGCCAGTATTGGGATTACAGATCTGTCTGCAGAAAGTCCACACCCTTAGCCACAAAACTATTATTATTAATACTACAGCCCCAGGATGCCTTAGGGCAGAGATTCTCAAACTGCAGCCTGCATCCAAATCACCTGGAGTGCTTGTTAAAACGCAGGGCGGTGGGCCCCACCCCGTTTCTGAGTCAGCAGGTCTGGTTGGGGATGAGCATTTACCTTTCTAACAAGATCCCAGGTGGAGCAGATTCTGCAGGCCCGGTACCACACTTGAAGTGCCACACTTGGAGATTCACCGCCTGAAGGTGGAAGGAGCTGGCACCTCAAGCAACAGCTCCCTTCTCTAGCTTTCTTCCGTTAGAGTCTAGGATGAAATGCTCTGGGCAGCTGGATTGCCTGACCCTGCAACCCTGAGACACTCCAAGTCGTAGTAAATTCCCTCATTGCTCACCTGCACCCAGGTATCTTGATGCAGGTATTCTACGCTGCTCCCCGTTCCAATAAGGAAGGAGTATCCTAGGAAAGGGTCTAAGATTTTCCAGCAGGGAGGGGTCAGGCCTTAGCAAGGTCATCACTGATAGGGTCTCTGGCTTCTGATCCCTCTGTTGGCCGCACCATCTGCATGGGGGCTTCTGGGATGGCGTTGTTGAGTTCATGTTGGTCTTTGTGCTTTTTGTAGCCCCACATTTACACAGCTGTCTGGGGAAAGGAGAACCTGGTCTAAAAGTTGCTAGGGGTGCTCCCTCCGTGAGTGATCATCCTGAGAGCAGTTGCAGACATTTGCGTTAATTAGTTAATTTAATTTTATGTGCACCTAGTTAGTGCTCTAAAAGATAATCTACAAACTAATGGCAGCTCACATGCAAATGAGTGAAATTCACAGCCCCCACACTTCATGGTTTTGGTTTTCGTTTTTAAACAGCCCTACAGCCCATGGGCCAGCACTGGGTATTTCCTTGTAATCCTCAAAGAAGTATTTCTGATTCATTGAGCGCCTAATTGCACAGCTCATAAGGGAAGTTCCTTCTAAAATGAAAACCCAGCATCCCGCGGGCATCGGCCCTCACTCATTTCCGCCCGTTACCAATTGCAGACTCACTCAGCTGCCAGAACCACTCTCCTCAGCACCCTGATTTACCCACCTGTCTGACCCCTGACCCCTGACCCCTGCCCCTTCTCCCAATGTTCCTATTTAAATCTGGGCCCACTACGGTGGGGGAAAGTGCTCTAAAGTGGGTGTCAGGACATGTGGTTTCACCTGCTAACCAGCTGCATGCATTTGGCAAAGTTACCTTTCCTCTCTCAGGCTTCAGTTTTCTCATCCAAATACCTATGAGGGTAACAGGAGGGTGGTTTCTCCTCAGCAAATGGGAGGCCCTCTGGGAAGAGGAATCAGGACAGGAAATGAGACAGCCCTTGGGACAGGAGAGGAAGGACCTGCTCTGGGGCTTTGGGAATTGGACTTGGAAGTGCTGGGAGGGCAGGAAGCAGCTCTGGACTGGGGTGAGCTGGTCCTGGTTAGTTAGAAGGGAGACTTGTGGCATCACTGAGTCGCCATTTTAGTTTTTGCTGGCAACTGTGGTGAGGGACAGCCTCTCACTTCAAGGCGATGCCAACAGTTCTTGGAGCTCCTTCTCCTGAATCATGGGGAGAGTTCTTGGAGCTCCTTCTCCTGAATCATGGGGAGAGTTCTTGGAGCTCCTTCTCCTGAATCATGGGGAGAGTTCTTGGAGCTCCTTCTCCTGAATCATGGCGAGAACTGGCCCAAGCTGGCCGGAGCCTGGCTTGTGACCCACAGTGTGTGCATGAGTTCAAGGAGCTCAGTCTCCAAAACTCTGTGGTCACAGAGCCCAGGCTAAATCTAGGCTAAATATAACCGTGCAGAGGAGTCCTTGTACCCGTTTTGAGCCCCAAGAAACCACTGTGGCATGAGAGGCAGGCCTCAGTAGCCTGGAAGCTTCCTGCAGAGACAAGGTCCCTGCCCTCAAGACAGTTCCCAAGTGGCCATGGTCCACTATTGGCCAACCGCTTGTTGGCCGCAGCCATGACAAAGAGTGGCCTTTTAGGCCTCTTTGTTTCTTCTCAGGGAGGTGAAGTAACCATGACTAGGAAGCAACCGGGGTCCCTAGACTGGCGATGGGAGGAGTTCCAGGGAGGATTTTTTTTTAATAGAGACCACTCCTTGTAAAAAGGACATTTTAAATAATTAGTGTGTTGGGAACACGGAGCCACTTCTCTAGACCTTAAAACATAATTTGTTATTTTCATTCACGTGGGTAAAGCAAGACATTTGGTTATTTAAGAGAGCTAGCCTATGATCTTATGGAACCACCATCAACAACATCCCATGATTCTGTGAGATGTCCCAGATCCCTTACTCAACTGAACAATAGCCAACGCTATTTACCCAGCACATACCTACCAGGCACACTTGACATGCATTATTGTCATTACTGTATCTAATATAACAGTTCTTTCTTTTTTCTTTTTCTTTTTTTTTTTTTAAGACAGGGTCTTGCTCTGTCACCCAGGCTGGAGTGCAGTGACACAATTCTAGCACACTGCAACCTCCACTTCCCGGGTTCAAGTGATTCTCCTGCCTCAGCCTCCAGAGTAGCTGGGACTACAGGCATGCACCACCACACTCAGCTAATTTTTTGTATTTTTAGTAGAGATAGGGTTTCACCGTATTGGCCAGGCTGGTCTCAAACTCCTGACCTCAAGTGATCCGCCTGCCTCGGCTTCCCAAAGTGCTGGGATTACAAGTGTGAGTCACCGCACCTGGCCAGTTGTATCTAATATAATATATCTGCAAAGCAGGTGCTATCTACACTTTGCCCTGAAGAATCTGAGGCTCAGCAAAGGTAAGTAACTGACAAGTCATGTAACTTGTAAGAGGTGGAGCCAGGAGTCCAACCAGGCCTGAATGTGACTTCAGAATCCCCTGATTCGCAGCCTAGAGCCTCACTCCTGTCTACTCTTCCAGGACCAGCCCCATCTGGAGGTCCCTAACTCTGGTGCCAGTCAGGAGCTCACCTTTGTGCATAGTGCAGAGGGACCCTCCCTTCAGTGTGAGGACAGGGCACTGGCAGGCAGTCGACTCGTGCCTGGGACACTGCTGGGGGAGGGCTGGAGTAAAACACTGGTCCATCCAGGCAGAACCAAAACAAGGTAGGATGTTTTAAAAGTCCTTTTACATTGCTGGGCATGGTGGCTCACATCTGTAATCCCAGCGCTTTGGGAGGCCGAAGGAAGAGGACTGCTTGAATTCAAGACCAGCCTGGGCAATATAGTGAAATCCCACCTCTACAAAAAAATAGACAAAACTAGCCAGGTGTGGTGGTGCATGCCTGTAGTCCCAGCTACTCGGGAAGCTGAGGCGGAAGGATGACTTGAGCCCAGGAGGTGGAGGCTGCAGTGAGCTATGATCCTGCTACCACACCCTAGCCTGGGTGACAGAGTGAGACCCTGTCTCAAAAAAAGAGAGAGAAAAAAAAGGCCTTTTCATATTCCAATTCTATTGAAATACAATACCTACAACATGGTGAAACAATTTGAAATATGTTCAAATGGTTTAAAAAAGATGCTGCCCAGCAAGAGGGGAAAATGGACAAGCGAAGCACCAGTGTTTGTACAGGAACGCTAAAAAAAGGAAAGAAGAGTTTAAAAAATAAAACCTTTTTTTTTTTTTTTCTAAAGTGGGGCAGAAAAATCTCAAAATGTGATTGGGAGACTGAAGAAAAGAAAGAGGCCCGTCCTTCCTCCCAAGCTGGAGAGGCTGAAGGGTGCCTGGGTAGACGGTGAGTCTGAGATTCTCTCCAGAACCAGGAATGCCTGCCTATGCCCCCTAGAAGGGTGTATTCAAATCTCCTGGAGGCCATTCACTGTCCACCAACATCCCACTCTCTAAATTCCTTGCCTCAAATTCTGATACGCTTTCCCAGTTGAAGGTCCTCCTATAGCTTTGATTACTGCTAGGAGTGTGCTAGTGCAGAGGGCAGAGGCAGCAAAAAATGGGCAGAAAATCAGGGAGAATTGCCCAAGTGTGAGTGACTTAGAAAAAGAGATTTTCCCCTGAGGAATTACATTGATGAAATCTAGGCTTGAAAGGTCCAAGTTCAAAGGTCTGCTTACTTTATTATCGTTTTACCCAGAGGAATGTGCCTGTTAGGTTAATATTTATTTTATTGAATAATCTAGTTTTAGTTACTGTCAATAAAAGTCAGTGCTACTTTTTGTAGGAAAAAAAAAAGGCAGTTTATTGGCTAATTTCAGATCTCAGACAGGTTGTTCCTGGGCCCGTTGGCTCTACCGCCACCTGGTGGTAGATTTCTGTAGAGCAGGGTTGGCCATTTGGGTTCCGAGCCAGAACCCAAGTCTGAAAGGTTGGAATCCTGATCTGCTCACCCAGGAGCAGGGTGACCAGTTGGACAGACTTCCTCTCTCCCTGAATTTTAATTCCCATATCTTAAAGTAGAGACCATAATGTCTACTTTTGGGGTTTGTCGTAACAATCAAATGAGTTAACATATATATAGTGCCTAATGCACGGTAAATGTTTAATAAACTATTAACTATTAACCTCATTGAAAAAGAACTTGATATCCCCATAGGCTTGTTTCCAGTGTTTTGCCATGGAGTTCTGTTCTCACCATTTCCATAACTGACTGGAGCAAAGCTACAGAAGACACGGCCCCTGCATCATGGCTGACACTCTTGCTGATCAGAGGCTGGGAGAGACTGACAGTTTGGAGGGACGGGCCCAATCTAACGGATGAAATTTTAAGAGGAATAATGCAAGTTCCAAATGACACATAATGTCTGCCAAGTGCACACATATTGGGTGAGGGACCAAAAAAAAAAAAAAAAGGCCACGTCAAAAACACTGAGGGATTTTGGGAACAGATAGCTCAACAGGAGCCAATTGGGTGACACAGGCACCAAAAATTCTAATTGCATCAACAGCCATGAAGGAACAACATATATGAAAAGTCTTGCCGGGTGCGGTGGCTCAAGCCTGTAATCCCAGCACTTTGGGAGGCCGAGACGGGTGGATCACGAGGTCAGGAGATCGAGACCATCCTGGCTAACACGGTGAAATCCCGTCTCTACTAAAAAATACAAAAAACTAGCCGGGCGAGGTGGCGGGTGCCTGTAGTCCCAGCTACTCAGGAGGCTGAGGCAGGAGAATGGCGTGAACCCGGGAGGCGGAGCTTGCAGTGAGCTGAGATCTGGCCACTGCACTCCAGCCTGGGAGACACAGCGAGACTCTGTCTCAAAAAAAAAAGAAAAGTCTTTAAAATGTTCATACACCCTAACCTTGTAATTCCACTACAAGGAATCTACCCAGAGGAGGAAATCATCAGAAACAATTGCATACAAAGATGCTCACTTCAGTGTGGTTTATAAAAATAAAAAATTAGAAAAAATAAATGTCCAATAATAGACAAAAAGTTAAATTGTGGTTTATCCAAGCAGTCCTTTAAATTTTTCAAAGGAAAATGTACATGAAATAAGTTCAGGGGGGTGGTGAGAATTGGGCTCTCATTAGAAATAGAGGAAACATTGATAAAAGGCACAATTAGATAAGATATAACAAAAGCCTATATGCATCTAATAAGATAGCTTCAAAATTTATAATGCAAAAATTGACAACACTAAAAGGAGAAATGGACAGGTCCAACTTTAGGAGACTTTAATACACCTCTCCCAGTAATTTATAGATCAAGTCAACAATAACAACAACAAAAAAAGTCAGGAGACTGATTTGAGTAATAACTCCGTTTACTGCACTACCTCAGTCTCAGTGAATTGATTTTGTCTGTGCACTTATCAGGCAATTGCAATAATTTGTTAGAATGACTCACAAACCCAGGGAATACTTACTTATTATTCCTGATTTATTACAAAGGAAAATTTAAAAGATACCAATAAACAGCCAGATGGAAGAGATGTGAGAAATAAAAATAAAATCCTAAGTACCTCCAACAACAACGATGACAAAAAATCAGTAAGAAAAAAAGAGGGTGGGCATGGTGGCTCATGCCTGTAATCCCAGCACTTTGGGAGGCTGAGATGGGTGGATCACCTGAGGTCAAGAGTTCGAGACCAGCCTGGCCAACATGGAGAAACCCCATCTCTACTAAAAATACAAAAATTAGCTGGAGGTGATAGCGGGCACCTGTAATCCCAGCTACTCAGGAGGATGAGGCAAGAGAATCGCTTGAACCCTGGAGGCGGAGGTTGCAGTTAGCTGAGATTGCGCTACTGTACTCCAGCCTGGGCAACAGAGTGAGACTCAGTCTCAAAAAATAAAATTTAAAAAAGATTTGAACAACAGAATTTAGAAGTTTAATATGAGGGCCCTGCATAGTACACTGCACCCTACAGCTGGAGAATACATGTTCTTTTCAAACACATCTGGGATGTCTGGGCACAGTGGCTCAGACCTGTAATCCCAGCACTTTGTGAGGCTGAGGCGGGCAGATTGAGCCCAGGAGTTCCATACCAGCCTGAGCAACATAGGGAGACCTCCATCTCTACAAAAAATTAAAATATGAACCAGATGTGGTGGTGGGAGCCTGTAGTCCTAGCTACGAAGGAGGCTGGGCTAAGGTGGGAGGATCACTTGAGCCTGGGAGGTCGAGGCTACAGAGAGCCAAGATCACACCACTGCACTCCACACTGGGCGACTGAGCAAGACCCTGTCTCTAAAACAACAAAAACACATATAGGAGATTTACAAAACTTAACTACACACACACACACACACACACACACACAAACACACACACATAAACGCAAACCAACTATTTCAGTATATGGGGCTAAATTCTAAGGGGAAGTACAGGGAGTTCTGGGAGTCCGAGGCTCTTTGATCAGAGGCTCAGGGAAGATCTCCCAGAGACGGTTATGACTGGGCTGAGTTTGTGAAGAAAAGTTATCCGGGTAAAGGAGGTGGGGCTGGAGGCTGAGCGATCTCAGGCAGGGCAGACAGCAGCCTGAGGACCCCTAGGCAAACAGAAGTGAGTTTAGGGAACTGCAGATCCCTTCCCAGAATTCACCTCTTGCTTCCAGGCGGGGGCCCTGACATGCATCTGCAGGGGCCCCACTAAAAGCTATCGGTCAGTTTCCATCTCTAACAGGAGATGGAGGTCTTCAGTGACCACCCCGCCGGGGCATGTCCCCCAGGAAGGAACATGAGCTGGGCCCGAAAAGGAGCTGCTCAGAGCTCCAGTGTCAGGCAGGCTTGGGGAGCTCCCTGCAGGTGGGCAGGATGCAGGACTCCTGAGGCCCCACCACCTCCTAAGGAAGCCCCTTCCCCATCCTCCGCTACTCCTAAAAAGCCTGGAGGGCCTCCCTGCGGACTGGCTCAAGCAACAGGGATTCCCAGCCCTGGCCCCGCCCACACTTACATAGTTTCTCTGGGGCTCAGGCCATCTGTTAACACAGCTATCACTGGCTTGCTGCTCACCATGGCAAGGTGTCACACACGTGAGCTCAGGTCTAGGAAAGAACTCTAGAGGGGTTTGCAACACTACCTGTCCAAAGTCCCTGAGTAAGTGAAATGCAGTGTTTAGCCCAAACCATCATTTTAGCTAAGTGCCTTCCTGTGTCCTCCCCAAGAACCACTCTCAGTGTATCCTCTCACCTGGTGTGGGGTCTCATTTTACCCTCTTTTCGAACCTCCTTCCTGACTACTGAGCAGACAGGGAGATGTGAGAGCCAGGGAGACTTGGGCAAGCCACACAGGCCCCTTAGCTCAGCAGCTGTGGAGAGAGAAGCCGTAAAGGAGTCCTGTCTGGAAATCAGAAACCTGAACGGACTGGCTGTGTGGCCAGGAGCAAGTCACTTCCCCTCTCTGCTCCTCAGTTTCTTCCTTTTAAAATAACGGGAAATCATCTCTAAGCTTATTTCTAGCTGAAGATTCTGGGATCTTATTTAAAGAATTGGGTCTATTTCAAAAGTCAACTTAGTTTATTTTGAGGTGGGGGACAGGGTCTCCCTATGTTGCCCTGGTTGGTCTCAAACTCCTGGGCTCGAGGGGTCCTCTGCCTCAGCCAGCTTCGGGGAATTCTTAATTGGAGGATATTGTCCCTTTTGTTGCTTTTCTGGGGCTGTTGCAAGGTGGAAAGAAACAGAGGTGGGCATCCCTGTGCCGCTGCTGAGCCATGACTAGGAATTCGACTTCGCAAAGGAGCTGTGTGCAGTGGCTCACACCTGTAGTCCCAGCACTTTGGGAGGCTGAGGCAGGAGGATAGCTTGAGCCCAGGAGTTCAAGACCAGCCTGGGCAATGTGGCAAGACCCTGTATCTACTAAAAATAAAAAAAATTACCTGGGTTTGGTGGCACGTGCCTGTAGTCCCAGCTCCTAGGGAGGCTGAGGTGGGAGGATTGCCTGAGCCCGGGAGGCAGAGGCTGCGGTGAGCCAAAATTGCACTGCTGTACTCCAGCCTGGTGACAGACGGAGACCCTGTCTCAAAAAACAACCAACCAACCAACCCGAAACACCCAAATGATGATGCAGTGAGTATCTCAGTGCTCGAATGACAGCATATCTGTAGGTTACAGTTGATGGGAATTCTTTAAAATAAAGTTTCATATCTTATTTTAGGGTAAGTAATCTCCCAAATAGCTGAGACTACAGGAGTGTACCACCCAGCCTGGCTAATTGTTTAAAATTTTTTAGAGAGATAGTGTCTTACTATGTTGCCCAGACTGGTCACAAACTCCTGGGCTCAAGCAATCCTCCTGCCTTAGCCTCCCAAAGTGCTGGAATTATAGGCACAAGCCACCATACCTGGTCATCATCTGCGATAGCCCCAAACTGGAAATCACTGTCATTTCCATTACTACAAGGCAAATGAAATGAATTATGGTCTGCCAAAAAGAGACTGGGGTATCTGTACTGACATGGGCTGATCTTCAAGATATGTGAAGTGTGTACTGTATTCCCCCATTTGTGTGTGCTATTGGGGAAGGTGTACATGTATGTATACGATAGGTAATTTCTGGAAGGATGCACAGGAAACCGATAACAGTGGTTTCCTCTGGGGAGAAAACAGGAGGCTGAGGGGCAGGGAATGAGCAGAAAGACACAACTTTTCACTTCCAGGCCTTTAGCACCATTTGAATTTTTGTTTTTCCATCTCCATATATTAACTTGAAAATTTTTCTTTGAGTAATAAAGCGATTATAGCAATTGACTTTAAATGTAAAAACCACTTTGCATTCTGAGATAAACTCTATTTGGTCATAATGCATATTGCTGGATTAAGTAGCTAATAGTTCAGTGATTTTGCATCTATGTTCATGATGTATTTAGGTAGTCACGTTCTTTTCTTGAAATGTCTTTGGCCAGTTTTGGTATTGTAGCAATACTGTCCTCATAAAAAGAGGTGGGAGGCAAGTGTTCCCTTTTTCTTTAATTTTCTGAAAGTTTGCATAGAATTGGAGCTTCTTCTTTCTTAAATGTTTGATAGAACTCACAAATAAAGCAATCTGGACCCAAAGTTTTCTTTGGAGATTTTTTTTTTTTCTTTTTTTGAGATGGGGTCTCACGTTGTTACCCAGGCTGAACTCAAACTCGTTGTTACCCAGGCTGAACTCAACCTCCTGGGCTCAAGTGATCCTCCTGTCTTAGCCTCTCAAGTAGCTGGGCCTGTAGAAAGATTTTTTTTTCTTTTAATAACACATTTCTTTGATATAGGGCTACTCAGGTTTTCTGTTTCATCTTGTGTACATTTTAGTAAGTTCTATTTCTCAAGGAATGTGTTGATTTCATCTATTGGTTTAAAGTTGTTCATAATATTTCCTTATTGTCCTTTTTTGTTTTGTTTTTGTTTTTTTGAGACCGAGTTTTGCTCTTGTTGCCCAGGCTGCAGTGCAATGGCACGATCTCAGCTCACCACAACCTCCGCCTCCCAGGTGCAAGCGATTCTCCTGCCTCAGCCTCCCGAGTAGCTAGGATTATAGGCATGTGCCACCACATACAGCTAATTTTTGTATTTGCAGTAGAGACGGGGTTTCTCCATGTTGGTCAGGCTGGTCTTGAACTCCCAATCTCAGGTGATCCGCCTGCCTAAGCCTCCCAAAGTGCTGGGATTACAGGCATGAACCACAGCACCTGGCCCTTATTATCCTTTTAATGTCTGTAAGACCTATGATAATATCTCCTATTTTGTTACTGATAGGGATGATTTGTGTTTTATCTTTTTTTCTTACAGTTTTGCTAGGGGTTTATTAATCTCCTCAAAGAATCAACTGTGGCTTTGTTAAATGTTTTTGTTCACCTGTTTTCAACGTCTAATTTTGCTTCTATCTTTGGTATTTCCTTTCTCCTTACTTGTTTTTCCTCTAGCTACTTTCTTTCAAATATATAGATATTTAAAGCTATTAATATATCATTTAGGAAGCAATTACAACCTACTAATTTAGCCTTTTATTATTTTATTTCTCTGGGTTACTCAATCTTGAAATATATTTCTAATTCTCTTTTTAGAGAAAACCTTATTTATTTATTTATTTTTTTAAGGCTACATTGGCAAGAATTTAGAGAAAACTTTCTAGGAGAATCAGAAAATACTACCCATGGTGGGTGGAAGGGAGTATACATAAAAATCTAGAGAATGATTGTAAGGATAGAAAAATCCTAATATTCCTGTTCTTTTTCATTCTATTCTAAGCTGTATTTATTCTAAAGATACTTGAATTTTAGGAATCCTCAGTTCCTTTTTGAATACTATGTTGTAATTACCAGTGACTCATTCATCTATACTCAAGTTTTTGGATATAAGTGAAGGTTAACTATTACTCCAGTTAATTTAATGCTTTATACCATACCAACCACATCACTAATACACTGTCAAGATGCAATCTTCCTTTGTTACTAATTACATTAACTTGATAAGTCACTTTTCTTTAGGTATTGCTTATATTACCTTTTAATATTTCTCTTTGATGAACTAGTTTTCCCATCTTTTTAATAATTCATTTTAATTTCTGATTTTTAAATACTGAAAAGGGTTATAACAAAGGTTATTTTCTTTATACTTAGTCTGGATAGTACAAAAAAAATTCCATAATAAAATTCTTTTTTTTTTTTAAAGGAATGATTGTGCTATAAAATGGAGCAATTTTCTTTTTCCTTTTTCTCACTCTGTTGCCCAGGCTGGAATGTAGTGGCACAATCTTGGCTCACTGCAACCTCTGCCTCCCGGGTTCAAGCAATTCCCCTGCCTCAGCCTCCCGAGTAACTGGGATTACAGGCGCCCGCCACCACGCCCAGCTAATTTTTATATTTTATTTTATTTTTTTTTTTTGAGACGGAGTCTCGCTCTGTCACCCAGGCTGGAGTGCAGTGGCCGGATCTCAGCTCACTGCAAGCTCCGCCTCCCGGGTTCACGCCATTCTCCTGCCTCAGCCTCCCGAGTAGCTGGGACTACAGGCGCCTGCCACCTCGCCCGGCTAAGTTTTTGTATTTTTAGTAGAGACGGGGTTTCACTGTGTTAGCCAGGATGGTCTCGATCTCCTGACCTCGTGATCCACCCGTCTCGGCCTCCCAAAGTGCTGGGATTACAGGCTTGAGCCACCGCGCCCGGCCTAATTTTTATATTTTTAGGAGAGTATTTGTATTTGTAATTCATGTATTTTCACCATATTGGCCAGGCTGCTCTCGAACTTCTGACCTCAGTTGATCCACCCGCCTTAGCCTCCCAAAGTGCTGGGATTACAGGTGTGAGCCACCATGCCCAGCGAAACAATTTTCAAAAGGAACCCCATCAAGATATTCCTAAATATACACATAACCAAATGTATGTTTGTATATTTTAGAGAAAATAACATAATTTTTGTTCTTATTTTAATTGTAGCAACAGAGTCTAGCTATGTTGCCCAGGCTGTTCTTGAACTCCTTAAGTTGGCCTTAAGTTGCCTCAGCCTCCCAAAGTGCTGGGGCTACAGGCATGAGCCACTGCACCCAGTCTAGCGTTTTCTTAAATCTTTTTATTTTTTAATTTTTATTTATTTATTTTATTTTTTATTTTTTATTTTTTTTTTTAGGTTTAATGTTTTATTTGGGAAGAAGAATTGCAATTCAGTGTGTACATGAAGAACAAAGGGAAGATGAAAGATCTTTTTTAAAGGAGAAATATTTGTGTTCCTCTTTCAGAAAGTTAATGGGTCCCAGGATCTAGGTTCTAGGGAGCTGGCAGGTTGCATTGATGAGCCACTGTGGTAGGCACCGTGAGTCCCAGCGTTACAGCAACTTAACTCAGAAGCTATAGGTAAAGCTGGTTTCAGGGTACGGTGAGCAGTTCCAGCCATCAGGCTGGTGGAAGTGAGGTTTTCTAGCCTGAGTGGTTTCCCCTCCTGGCTCCTGGCCTCTGAGTTGGGCGTGACAAGAATGACCCAATTCTTAGCATCAGTTTTTACAAGAGATGTTTCTCAAATTTAACTTTCACACTTATGTATATTTCTAGTACCCATTTACATTCAGTTCAATGATAAGATTCAGGTATGATGGGGAGATGGGAGGAGCCAGGCTAGGGGCCCCAGGATGGGAGGGAGGAGACTGGGGGGTGGATGGAGGTTGCTCTGGAGGCAGAAAGCAGCCTCTCACAGGCAGGGTCAGGAAAGTGGGGAGGAGGCAGTGAGGTGGGGGCCACTGAGGAGCGGTACTCAGGGCAGAAGCAGCTCAGAAGGCCCAGGCAGGAGTGAATCTGGTCCAGGACGGAGGGAAGGCATCAGGAGGCCGAGTAGGAGCCAAGAGGAGCGAGGGGATCGGCTGTGAGGCTACCCTCCAGCTTGGTAACAGGAGATGGGTAGTTTTCACACAGTCCCTTGCGAGGCCAACGTGGCTTATCTCTCTTGTACACAGTATTCTCAACAGTGTTCAAATTCCTTAGAAGACATGATCTGCACACGTGCCCCTTTGTCCTGCAGTCTGTGAAGCCCATGCTGGAATCCCGGGTCACAGTCGTGGTAGAGGCGGGCAGTGAAGATGCTCAGCCTTGCTTTGTTGTGCTCGGCCAGGAACTCGGCCGCTTTCGCCACATGGTCCGGGCCGGGGCTCCAGGGTATGAACCAGGCGATCTGGTAGCACTTGTAAGGAGGCAGCGCGTTGCAGGTCGGGACGGGAAGCACATTTGTGCTCCATGAGACCGGCTGCTTTTGCCCTTTCTCACTGCAGTTTTTTTTTTTTTTTTTTGAGACAGGATCTCACTATGTCGCCTGGGCTAGTTTGAGATAGGATCTCGCTATGTTGCCTGGGCTGGAGTGCAGTGGTGTGATTATGACTCACTGTACCCTCAAGCTCCCAGGTTCAAGTGATCCCCCCACCTAAGCCTTCTGAGTAGCTGGATAGGGATTATTACATAGGTGTGCACCATCACACTCGGCTAATTTTTGTATTTTTTGTCGAGATGGGTTTTTGCCATGTTGCCCAGGCTGGTCTTGAACTGGTCTCAAGCAGTCGAACCACCTCAGCCTTTCAAAGTGCTGGGATTACAGGCATGAGCTACGGAACTTAAATCACTTTTGAAACATAGTTAATAATGGCCTTCTCAAATTAACTCTGCTCTGCTAGTAGAAAAAAGTTTAACATTTTACATTGGGTCCAAAGCTAGTTTGGGAAAAGGCTTTTGATCTTTAAATGCCAAGGGGAAAGGTATTTTATCTGTCAAGAGATGATACAATTCAGTGGTATAAAATGTGTATCCACACAGATGACTTGCTTCTACCAATTTTATCTTTTAGAAAACCCTGCCATGGCCGGGTACAGTGGCTCCTGCCTGTAATCTCAGCACTTTGGGAGCCAAGGGGGTAGGATCGCTTGAGCCCAGGAGTTTGAGACCAGCCTGAGCAACACGGTGAGACTTCATCTTTACAAGACTAAAATAAAAAAATTAACCAGGCATGGTGGTGTACATATGTAGTCCCAACTACTTGGGAGGCTAAGGTGGGAGGATCACTTGAGCCCCCAGAGGTTGAGGCTGGAGTGAGCCATAATTGTGCCACCATACTCCAGCCTGGGAGACAGAGTGAGACCCTGTCTCAAAACAAAAACAGGCCAGGTAAGGGTGGCTCACGCCTGTAATCTCAGCACTTTTGAGAGGCTGAAGCGGGAGGATTCCTTGAGCTCAGGAGTTCAGACCAGCCTGGACAACATAGTGAGACCCTGTCTCTATTTCTTTTTTTAAGTAAAACAAACAAACAAAAAAAAACTCATGATCCTTTTGTGTTCATAAGCATGATGATTAGGTGTTCACACCCACATGTGAGATGTGCCTCCCTCAAACCTTGTTACAACTTCAACCATTACCCATCTGACATTAAAAAAAAAAAAAAAGAATTTTAAAAATCATGTCTCATTTCAGCATCTTATATTTTTAAAAACCAGTATTTTGGTAGATGACAAATTTATACCATTAATGACTTTATTTTTTTTCTTTCCTCAACTTTTGTTTTAGGTTCAGGGGATACCTGTGTAGGTTTGCTACATGGGTAAATTATGTTGCTGGGGATTCGTGTACAAATGATTTTATCACTCAGGGAGCGAGCATAGTACCCCACAGCTAGTTTTTCGACCCTCGCCTTCCTCCCACCCTACCCCCTAAAGTAAGCCCTGGTGTCTACTGTTCCCATCTTTGCGTTCATGTGTACTCAGTGTTTAGCTCTCACTGATAAGTGAGAACATGTGGCATTAATCACTTTAAAACGTAATATGACAGATATCATTTTCTTACAGAGCATCAGATATTAATATGTATGGATCCCCTTGTTAAATTAACAAAAATCATCTGAAAATCAGCACAATATTTCATTTATTTATTGTATAAGTTTGGCAAACAGCACAAAAATCCAGCAACATTTAAAACATATAAAAAAGTCAAATGCTAAATAGGACTGGGGATTTTTTTTTTATGTCATTAGAAATAACGAGTACACATTTTAAGATTTTGCAAAGCTAGCAAAATGAAGATGCTTGTCTTCTGAACACATACCACAAACATACATCTAAAAAAACAATATAATTTATCTTTACAAAAATTACAGCCAAGCAATAGAAAAGAATGTTAATGATGAAGATAGCAACACATATGTTTAGTACATATATCTTACACATTGAAATGCTACATCTTGTACCCTGAAATGCCATGTGTAGAGAGCCAAGCAGAGTAAATTTAGGCTCATTACTGAGGTTAAGAATTATTTGAGAAGAATTTAATTCTTATATGTAACATATTCAGTTAAAACTTTCTATATAGCAATAGCTAAAGGGTGACAATGTATTCCACTATAGATCTGAGAAGTTGAGTCTTCTTTGTTGGCAGTATAAAATTTCTGATCAGTATCAAAATTCTGGTAAAACACAAATTGAAGGCATTTTCTAGTGTATGCAAATGTTACGAGGGGCATCAATGAATGTAGGAGAAAATCTTAGATTTTTCACATCAAGTTTCTGCTGAGCTTTGTCAAACCAAATAGCTCAACTATAAGGCAAGAGAAAATACTTCCCTATAACAGATTAGTGGACCTTACCAAATAAATACAGGAATTCAATCTTAGGGAAAAATCCCCTACATTAATAGATCTGAAACAGTTGGCCTTGAAACAAACATCTAGAAATTAACAAACATCTTGACATTCAGTCATTGGTTCCGAAGCCTGACAATCTGTTGGTATATATTATTAAATTAACTTTTTGGAATCAGCACCAGTCCCCAAAACCTCAAATTATAATATTTCATCTTCATTAAAATACATCTTTTTTGTGCTACATTAACATGACTACAATTAAGTTAAAGAAAGCTGAATTCATTCAACTTATCGTATATGTTTATGTATACTAGGTAGCGACTTAAATTTCTTTTATTTACTTGTGCTTCTGTTTTGGGGCACTTTGATTGAAGAGAAATTCAATTCACAGGATTACATCTTGCTAAAGCATTCCTTAGCATTGGTCCAAACTTGAATTCCCTAAAAATAAAAATAAAAACTTTAAAAGGTGAGTTTGGAAGGAATCTGAAAACCTAAGTACTTGGCTTAGTTGGAGTAATTAAGAAGTCGAGCAAATATGACACTATTTTGGGAAGTGGCTAATGTAAGCACATGTCTAATGCTTCTGAAAAGAGAAAGAGAATCTCTAATATGAGCTTATCTTCAAAATGGAGAAAGAACTCCTACAACTTGTTGGAAAACTGAGTTAATTCATTTCGTATCACATACTCAAGTAATTTCTATTTGTAAATCACACAAGTTTTCAGTCGTTTCTTTTGTTTTTTTTTCCTTTTTCTTTTTTTTTTTTTGGAGATAGGGTCTCACTCTGTTACCCAGGCTGGTGTATAACCATGGCTCATTGCAGCCTCGACCTCCAGGGCTCAAGGCATCCTCCCACCTCAGCCTGCCAAGTAGTTGGGACCTCAGGTGCACGCCACCACACCTGGTTTATTTTTTGTATTTTTTTTGTTGTTGTTGTTGTAGAAATGGAATCTCACTATGTTACCCAGGCTGGTCTGGAAGTTCTGGGCTCAAGCAATCTGCCTGCCTCTGCCTCCCAAAGTGCTGGCATCGCAGGTGTAAGCCACAGTGCTTGGCCTGGTTTTTTCAATGTAATATTTGAAACAAAAAACTTTATTAGTCTAACAAATATAAATTGAGTTATTAAATTATTACTCTAATAACTAAAGTTTTGATAAAACCTATGTACTAAATTACTGAATCCCTCTTAGTACCTGAAGTTACTTAGCACAAAGTTATAGATGGCCTAATATGCATAAGCAAAACTACATGTTTATAGAGATGTAACAGTAAAACTTAAGGGTTTTTTCCTTTCTTTTTTCGAGACGGAGTCTCGCTCTGTCGCCCAGGCTGGAGTGCAGTGGCGTCATCTCGGCTCACTGCAAGTTCCTCCTCCCAGGTTCATGCCATTCTCCTGCCTCAGCCTCCCGAGTAGCTGGGACTACAGGCGCCCACCACCACACCCGGCTAATTTTTTGTATTTTTAGTAGAGACGGGGTTTCACCATGTGTTAGGCAGGATGGTCTCAATCTCCTGACCTTGTGATCCTCCCGCCTCGGCCTATCAAAGTGCTGGGATTACAGGCGTGAGCCACTGTGCCCGGTAAGGGTTTTTTTTTTTTTCAATAAGTAAGATACACATTCTCCAATAATTGCTAATTTATGAAAAAGGAACTTTTTAATACTTAATCATTAAAGTGTGTCATTTATTAAGGGTATTTATTTATTTATTTATTTTTTGAGACAGAGTCTTGGTCTATCGCCCAGGCTGGAGTGTAGTGGCACGATCTCAGCTCACTGCAAACTCCACCTCCCGGGTTCACGCCATTCTCCTGCCTCAGCCTCCCGAGTAGCTGGGACTACAGGCATCTGCCACCGTGCCCGGCTAATTTTTTGTATTTTTAGTAGAGACGGGGTTTCACCATGTTAGCCAGGATGGTCTTGATCTCCTGACCTCGTGATCTGCCCACCTCAGCCTCCCAAAGTGCTGGGATTACAGGCGTGAGCCACCGCGCTAGGCTATTTATTAAGGTTTTAAACAATTTTCTTTTTCTTCTCTTTCCTTTTTGAAAGAAGGTCTCAGGCCGGGTGCAGTGGCTCACCCCTGTAATCCCAGCACTTTGGGAGGCGGAGGCGGGCGGATCACGAGGTCAGGAGTTCGAGACCAGCCTGGCCAATGTGGTGAAATCTTGTCTACTAAAGATACAAAAAAATTAGCCTGGCATAGTGGGACGCACCTGTAATCCCAGCTACTCGGGAGGTTGAGGCAGGAGAATCGCTTGAACCCGGGAGGCGGAGGTTGTAGTGAGCCGAGATCACGCCATTGTACTCCAGCCTGTGTGACAGGGCGAGACTCTGTCTCCAAAAAAAAAAAAAAGAAAGAAAGGAGGTCTCACTATGTTGCCCAGCCTAGTCTTGAACTCTTGGGATCAAGTGGTCCTCCTGCTTCAACCTCCCAAATAGCTAGGATCACATATAAAAATCTTTATCACTTAGGCAAGAAAATAAAATGATGAAATTGCATAGTACCACTCTTGGGAAACAAGGTGAACATACACTTTTATTAAACTTTTTGTTTTACTAGTTATCTAAGGATTTGTGAATAAACCTACAAAATATCCAACAGTATGTCCAAATACAGCTATAGTAGTATCTTTTATATTCAGAGATTAAATTTCTAGTACCCTCAACCACTGCAGCCTAAACAAAGTGGAGGGGGAAAGTCCTTTGATACATTATATAAAGGTCTTGCATTTTACTTTGGAAAGAAGTGAATGAGAGGTCACAAGGAGCTTATTAATTAGTCTTTTACAAGAAAAACAGAAACACTAAAAACCTTTGTTATCTGGTCTTTCAGATTTCTTGAGGTTAAAAAGTTAGATTGGAAAAAGGACTGTATGGCTGGGGGTGGTGGTTCATGCCTACAATCTCAGCAATTTGGGAGGCCAGGGCGGGAGGACTGCTTGAGCCCAGGAGTTCAAGATCAGCCTGGGTAACACAGTTAGACCCCACTTCAAAAAAAAAGAAAAGAAAAAAAAGAGAAAGACAAAGGACCATAAATATCTAGCACCTAGCTGCAGGCAAGAAGAGGTGACAGAACGAAGGCAAAAAAAGATAGAGACGCTACAAAGTACAACACACTCAATGCTTTAGCACCTGCAAACTCACCAGTCACGATCTTAACTTGTTTTAAGTGACTCCAAAGATCCACAGTACACAGTAACTTATAATTCACTGAGGCATAAATATGAATTTGTCCAAACCAAATGGAGCCGACTTAACCAGTGAGTGGGTATGGTGTTTGTGCCTCAAAATATCTTTGTTCTCTCAGTGATGGCCCTTAGCCAAAAAATAAAATTTGGGGACAAATTAAAGCTTAAGAATTGTATATATATTTATATGAGTGTGATTTTGCCCTTTAAGAAGGTCTTCATAAATGTGAGAATTCATCTTCCCATGTAATTTGCTGAGATAATGCATGTAAAAGTGCTTGATAAATTATAACAGGTGATAGAAATCAAAGCACTGGTACTGGCAGTCACATTGGCAGATCTTAGGTTATAAAAAAGAAGTTAAGGAATGTTTCCTATTTTGTTCTTTCTAAAACCAACATTTTAGAAAGACTTCCATCACTGTCAAACATTTATTTTAACTAGAATAAGCTACAATGTTTATATCTTTCACTATGGATATCAGCAACATGAACGATTTACTTTACGAGGAAGCATATCATAACCACATCTTCACAAAATAATGTTCAAGCTATTTTCCAATCAAGGCATGTATCTGGAATGGTATTTTACTGTCTGGTCCAAGAGTACCATATGATCTAAATAATCTTGGTATATATTCTCAAATACAAGTTATAAATGGGGGATACAAATTTGGATTTTAGATGAGTGGAGACTCAGTAATGGGCATACTGGTTGTAACACTTCTTTCAAAATTAAGTAGAGGCTGGACGTGGCAGCTCACACCTGTAATCTCAGCACTTTGGGAGGCCAAGGTAGGAGGACTGTATGAGACCAGGAATTCGAGATCAGACTGGGCAACATAGTGAGACCCCCCCATCTCTATTTTTTAAATATTTAAAATTTTAAAATCAAAAAACCAAAACGAAATAAAACAGAAATCCTACACAATTAAAATAGAGAAACTGGTAAACATTCTACAGGAGAATAAAAATGAAAACTTTTTTGGTCCAAGTAAGGTAATTTAAAGAAATGTATAAGTACTTCTGAATATACATACATCTTCATTGAAACCAAAACCTACCTTTTTGCACATACTGATCTGCATGACTGCATAGCTTATAAGGGCCTCCTTTAAGTCTCGGTTCTTTTGTTCTTTGAAGCGTTCAATATCAGCCCATGCATTTTTCACAAATTCTCTGAAATAAAAGGTGTAGCCATTATTATTCTTATTTAAGTTAAATAAACTGTGTATTATACATTTATAAATATTATAAATTTAACCAGTTCTCATTGGAGTTGGTTTTTAATTGCTTATGTAGAAGGAAAAGCTATTGCTTAAGATAGCTTTTTCTTTTCCTAAAAATTATAATTAGGGAAAAAGCAAACAAATAGCCATATATGCTTGTATCTTTTCATCTACTTTTTCTTTTTTTTTGAGACAGAGTCTCAGTCTGTTGCCCAGGCTGGAGTGTAGTGGCGTGATCTTGGCTCACTGCAGCCTCTGCATTCCGTGTTTGAGCAATTCTCTTGCCTCAGCCTCCTGAGTAGCTGGGATTACAGGCACGTGCCACTAAGCCCAACTAGTTTTTGTATTTTTAGTAGAGACAGGGTTTCACCATGTTGGCCAGGCTGGTCTCAAACACCTGACTTCAGGTGATCTGCCCACCTCAGCCTCCCACAGTGTTGGGATTACAGGCGTGAACCACTGCACCTGGCCTAATAATCTACGTTTTTGCCACAAGGATTCTACCTTCAAATTATTCCTATAAAATACACATAGATGACACTTGAGCCAGCTCACAAGCCTAACAGGTGTCAGTCACAATGAAGTAAGTGCCTTCCAGGGGTCACTGGAAAATATACACTCTTTTGACAAGATGGATTATGAATCACATTTAGCATGGTTTTTTTTTTTTTTTGAGACCACGTCTCGCTCTGTAGCCCAGGCTGGAGTACAGAGGCGTGATCTCGGCTCACCGCAACCTCTGCATCCAGGGTTCAAGTGATTCTCCTGCCTCAGTCTGCAGAGTAGCTGGGAATACAGGCACACACCACTGCACAGTAGCTGGGATTACAGGTGCATGCCACTGCACCTGGTTAATTTTTTGTATTTTTAGTAGAGACAAGGTTTCACCATGTTGGCCAGGCTAGTCTTGAACTCCCGACCTCAGGTAATCCGCCCGCCTAGGCCTCCCAAAGTGCTAGGTTTACAGGTGTGAGCCACTGCGGCCAGCCGCATGTACCTGTTTTAAATGACAACCAAAGTTTAAAAAATTTTTTAGCCAGGCATGGTAGCCAGCAGTCCCAGCTATTTGGGAGGCTGAGGTGGGAGGATCACTTGAGCCCTGGACTTTGAGGTGGCAGCGAGCAACAAAGGCACCACTGTACTTGGCCTGGGCGGCAGGGTGAGACTCTGTCTCAAAAAATAAAAAAAATAAAAATCCCAAGAGGCATTTGTTTTTTTTTTTTTTTTTTTTTTTGAGACAAGAGTCTTGCTCTGTCGCCCAGGCTGGAGTGCAGTGGCGCAATCTCGGCTCACTGCAAGCTCTGCCTCCCGGGTTCACGCCATTCTCCTGCCGCAGCCTCCCGAGTAGCTGGGACTACAGGCATCTGCCACCGTGCCTGGCTAATTTTTTGTATTTTTAGTAGAGACGGGGTTTCACCGTGTTAGCCAGGATGGTCTCGATCTCCTGACCTCGTGATCCACCCACCTCGGCCTCCCAAAGTGCTGGGATTACAGGCGTGAGCCACTGCGCCCAGCCTGTCTTTTAAAATTCTATTACTTTGCCATATTTGGTGCCAGTAGTTCCAAAAATGAAGAAAACCACCTCAAAACCCATAATACACTCTTGGTCTGCCTTGGTCTATTCTCTGACTGTCAGATGAAAACAAAAATAAGGAAAATGCGTCAAACAGTGATAATGGGTCTTTGAGAACTGAATTTCTAGAAATCCTTACGTAACAATTACATGCTAAGTCCTATGCAAGGCACTGGGACATGAATGTGAAAAAGATACAATCACTGACTTTGAGGGGCTTAAATTTAGCCAGGCATAGTCACACAGAGCAATCAATCATCTAATACAAAACCGCCATACCATACTGGCATGAATTAAATGCCATGATGGCCTGAGAAGGCTTCACGATAAAGTAACCCTTCAGCTGGGTACTGAAGGAGGGGCAGGGGGAGAAGAAACGGCAGAGGGAAAGTACAAAGGGTAGAAATCAGGAAAAGTGCAGGAAACTAATATTATGAAGCTGGAACTCTTTTATTTCTCTTTCCCCCACATTGAAACAACTGTTTCTATAACATGATTTTTTATAATTCAGCTTTCTTTTATTTTTATTTATTTATTTTTGTAGAGACAGGGTCTTCCTATGTTGCCCAGGCCGATCTCAAACTCCTACGCTCAAGCAATCCTCCCACCGCAGCCTCCTGAAGTGTCGGGATTATGGGCGTGAGCCACCACACCCAGCCTGATAACTCAAATTTCTTACAAATGCATTTTAAAGGAACAGGCTGTATTCAGGGATGCCAATGAAGCTGGGAATTGTTACAAATAAAAATAATTTGCCATATAGTCTACAAGCCTAGCTTACTTAAACATCGCAGTATCTTTACCTGCCTTCCAGATTTTTAGACTTCAGCTGTTGTTCTCCTTCATTTATTTGTTCTTCTAGCACCTTTATTCTGGCTTCTCTCTGCTCTGGAGTTTCTTGACCAAAGAGCTTGGTAGTCATTCCCTTCAAAGAGAATGTTCTCACAGTCTACAAGGAAATAGAAACAGATGAATGGATAAACAATATGCAGCATACACATACGATGGAACATTATTCAGCCTTTAAAAGGAATCAAATTCTGATATATGCTACAGCATGGATAAACCTGTAGGACATTATGCTAAGTGAAATAAGACACATACGAAAAGACAAATACTGTATGATTCCACTTACATGAGACACCAGTGTTTACACTGTATTAGGCATTAACAATCTAGAGATAATTTAAAGCAGGGGGTCCCCAACCCCAGAGCCACGGAGTGATACCAGTCCATGGCCTGTTCGGAACCAGGCTGCACAGCAGGAGGCTAGCGACCACGTGAACTCTGCCTCCTGTCAGATTAGCAGCAGAGGCATTAGACTCTCAATAGGTTTGAGAACTGCGCATGTGAGGGATCCAGGTTGTGTGTTCCTTGTGAAAATCTAATGCCTGATGATCCTGAAATCATCCCCAGCATCCCCCACCCTGGTCCATGGAAAAACTATCTTCCACAAAACAGGTCCCTAGTGCCAAAAAGGTTGGTGACTGCTGATTTAAAGTATACAGAAGGATATGCACAGGTTATATGCAAATACTACACCATTTTATATAAGGGACTTAAGCATCTGAGGATTTTGGTATCCAAGGGATCCTTAAACCAATCTCACTGAAGATACTGAGGGATGACTGCAATACTGAACTATACAATCAAAAATGGACAAGATGGTACATTTTATGTTACGTATATTTCACTACACACACACAAAAGAAAGAGAAAACACTTGCCATATTTCCCCTAGGTCAGACAAAACCACCATAAGCTTCACAACCAGGGGACTCTTATATGATTTTTAATTTATTTTTACAGAGTCATAGCCAAGAATCCTAATAGAATTTCTAACACTGAAATAATACGGAGTAGTTAAAAAGGGCAAACTTCTAACTGAATTTTTTTTTTTGAAATGGGGTCTTGCTCTGTTGCCCAGGCCAGAATGTAGTGGCACAATCATAGCTCACTGCAGCCTCAACCTCCTGGGCTCAAGTGATGCTCCTACCTCTGCCTCTCAAGTGGCTGGGACCACAGGTGCATGCCACCACACCTGGCAAATTTTTACATTTTTGCTAGAGACAGGGTCTAGCTATATTAATCCACACTGGTTTCAAATTCCTGGGCTCAAGCAATTGTGGGTTTATGCCTCTGCCGCTAAAAGCGTTGGCATTACCGTCGTAAGCTACCGTACCCAGCTTGAATTTCATAATCAAATGGAAAACTTCCACGTGAAATATTAGACAAGTTATTTCTTACTCTGTATGAATGTTCGTATTTTTAAAAATTACTTTGTTATAAAAAAGTAGATAAATTCACTAGGCAACTATGGAAATAAACCAAACTAAAGAAGCATATTTAAAATCTGCACAACTCACGCTCAAACTTGGGCATCTATTAATAAAACAGGATACCTAAATCCAAGCATTGGAAGGCAGCCTCAAGCTTCACTGCTTTAACATTTCCTCACTTTCTGGAGTTTACTGAAGAAAACACTTTTCCCTTGACATGCAGGAATAGGGAACCAAGCTCCCTGAAAATGGCCTGGGAACTTCTCCCACTGAATTTTAAAAATAAACCAAGGGCCTAGTTTATACATGTGTCCCGGTCACAAGTCTTTCCCCACATATATTATGACTTTTCATAGATGTAACCAGTAGGTAATATATGTGAAAAGCACTTTTAAAACTACAGTGCTTGGCCAGGTGCGGTGGCTCACGCCTGCAGCAATTTGGGAGGCCGAGGCGGATGGATCACGAGGTCAGGAGACTGAGACTATCCTGGCTAACACGGTGAAACCCCGTCTCTACTAAAAACACACAAAAAAATTAGTCAGGTGTGGCGGCGGGCACCTGTAGTCCCAGGTACTCGGGAGGCTGAGGCAGGAGAATGGTGTGAACCCAGGAGGTGGAGCTTGCAGTGAGCTGCACTCTAGCCTGGGTGACAGAATGAGACTTCATCTAAGGAAAAAAAAAAAAACAAAACTACAGTGCTTATTAACTAAGGAGAGACACTGCTGCCGGTTTACTACTTTCAGAATGTGTTGCTCACCATGATGGCTAATTTATTGCAAGGAAATAACCGGAGAGTAGAAAGCTTATTATAAAAATGATCCAAGACTAATGCAACCAGATATAGAATTTTCCTCACAAGTACTCACTGTAAGCATTAAAGAATAAAATACATCAAAAGCTCCCTGTTAGGCAAGATGCACTGGTTCTAAGTGGGTAAGGCTTTTCAAAGTCAACTCAAATTTCTACAAAGTACCTTGCAAAGTTAAACCTGATAAAGGTCATTGCATGTTTTTTCACTTGGACTTAGAAACCAGATGACTGACTAGGCATGGTGGCTTACCTTTGTAATCCTAGCACTTTGGGAGGCTGAGGTGGGAGGATCACTTGAGTCCAGGAGTTTGAGACCACCCTGGTCAACACGATGAGACTATAAACAAAATCAGCCAGGCCGGGGGGCGGCGGCACATGCCTGTGGTCCCAGCTACTCAAGAGGCTGAGGCAGGAGGATCGCTTGACCCCAGGAGTTTGAGGCTTCCATGAGCCCTGATCACACCACTGCACTCCAGCCTGGGCGACAGAGCCAGACCTTGTCTCAAAAAATAAAAATAAATAAAAACAATTTTTTTTTGAGATGGAGTCTCACTCTGTCACCCAGGCTAGAGTGCAATAGTCTGACCTCGGCTAGCTGCAACCTTCGCCTCTCCGGTTCAAGCAATTCTTCTGCCTCAGCTTTCCGAGTAGCTGGGACTACAGGTGTAAGCAACCACACCTGGCTAATTTTTGTATTTTTAGTAGAGATCAGGTTTCGCCATGTTGGCCAGGCTAGTCTCGAACTCCTGACCCCAGGTGATCCATCAGCCTTGGCTTCCCAAAGTGCTGGGATTACAGGTGTGAGCCACAGTGCTCAGCCCAATAAACTTTTTTTTTTTAATTTTATTTATGTATTTATTTTTTGAGACAGAGTTTTGCTCTGTTGCCCAGGCTGGAGTACAGTGGCACGATCTCAGCTCACTGAAAGCTCCGCCTCCCAGGTGCACGCCATTCTCCTGCCTCAGCCTCCCGAGTAGCTGGGACTACAGGTGCCCGCCACCACTCCCGGCTAATTTTTTGTATTTTTAGTAGAGATGGGGTTTCACCATGTTAGCCAGGATGGTCTTTTTTTTTTTTTTTTTTTTTTTTGAGACGGAGTCATGCTCTGTCGCCCAGGCTGGAGTGCAGTGGCCGGATCTCAGCTCACTGCAAGCTCCGCCTCCCGGGTTCACGCCATTCTCCTGCCTCAGCCTCCCAAGTAGCTGGGACTACAGGCGCCCGCCACTTCGCCCGGCTAGTTTTTTTTTTTGTATTTTTTAGTAGAGATGGGGTTTCACCGTGTTAGCCAGGATGGTCTCGATCTCCTGACCTCGTGATCCGCCCGTCTCGGCCTCCCAAAGTGCTGGGATTACAGGCTTGAGCCACCGCGCCCGGCCAGCCAGGATGGTCTTGATCTCCTAACCTCATGATCCACCCGCCTCGCCCTCCCAAAGTGCTGGGATTACAGGCGTGAGCCACCATGCCCAGCTAACTTTTTTTTTTTTAAAGAAACCAGATGATACTGATTACAGCAGAGAAATGTTGGCAAAATTTCTTATAATTCTATACAGTACATGGTTTTAAATGGCTTACATCTTTTTGTATCAAGATAATAACAAAATAATTATAAAGTTACTCACAAATTATTCCCCTGTAAAAGGTGCAGCCGTCCTGAGTATTGCAACTGAAGCTGATTCCACAGGAGTGAGTTACTCACTTAGAGTGAGTGCTTGTGAGGAACATTCCATGTTGCTACAATATCATCAGAGGCCAAAAGAAAAATACTCACCCCAGTTGCCAGTTCCTCACACTGCTGCTTCTTGGACGCTAAGTCCTGAGCAGCCATCTCCAAGTCATACTGCATAAGTTCATGTTTCCTGCACACAGCCCTACAGATGAAAAAATGTGCTGCCATTTAACTTTTTCTTTAACATGTCAAACATATTTTTCAAGGGTAGAGGAGAACCATTCACAACGTCTCACTAGGGCAGAACGTGTGTGCCCAGAATTTTCAAGTTTAGAATGCAGTAGCCCAACATTAGAAGTGGAATCTAGCAAAATCTAACCATAAAAACTTCGTATATTCTTTTTTTTTTGGAGACAGAGTTTTGCTCTTGTTGCCCAGGCTGGAGTGCAATGGCGTGATCTTGGCTCACTGCAACCTCCACCTCCCGGGTTCAAATGATTTTCCTGCCTCAGCTTCTTGAGTAGCTGGGATTACAGGCATGCACCACCATGCCCAGCTAATTTTGTATTTTTAGTAGAGACGGGGTTTCTCCATGTTGGTCAGGCTGATCTTAAACTCCTGACCTCATGTGACCTGCCCACTTCGGCCTCCTGAAGTGCTGGGATTACAGGCATGAGCCACTGCACCCCGCCAAAAACGTCATATATTCTTAACACAAAAAAAGTTGTTTTATAGATACTTGGAACATTTCTTTCAATAAACATGCCATTATCACATACATAAAACATTTTTTAATATAATGTAAGAACTAATGCTGTAATCTCACATAGCACTGAGTATTCTTAGAAAAAATAATACCTCAAAGTTTTCTTCTTTGTGATTTAGAAAATGTCTATTAGCTTTTTTTTTTTTTTGGAGACAAGGTCTCACTCTGTCACCCAGGCTGGAGTGCAGTGGTGCAATCTTGGCTCACAGCAACCTCTGCCTCCTGGGTTTAGGCAATCCTCCCACCTCAGCCTCCTAAGTAGCTAGGACTAAGGCATGTGCCACCACGCCCAGCTAATTTGTGCTTTGTAGAGATGGGGTCTCGCCCATGTTGCCCAGGCTGGTCTCAAACTCATGGGCTCAAGCAATCCATCCACCTCAGTTTCCCAAAGTGCTAGGATTATATGCGTGAGCCATGTCGCCCGGCCTAGAAATGTTTATAGTTTTTATGATCATAAAAGTAACCCATGTTCACTGTAAAAAGATTCTAATACAGCAATGCACAAAATAAAAAAAAGAGGCTGGGCGTGGTGGCTCACGCCAGTAATCCCAGCACTTTGGGAGGCTGAGGTGGGCAGATCACCTGAGGTCAGGAGTTCGAGACCAGCCTGACCAATGTGATAAAACCCCATCTCTACTAAAAATACAAAAATTAGCCGGGGGTGGTGGCGCATGCCTGTAATTCCAGCTACTTGGGAGGCTGAAGCAGGAGAATCACTTGTACCCAGGAGGCAGAGGTTGCAGTTAGCAGAGATTGTGCCACTGCACTCCAGTCTGGGCAACAGAGTGAGACGCCGTCTCAAAAAAATAAAAAATACAAAATACAAAAAGAAAGTTCAAGAACACTCTTTCCTCCAATCCCACTATCCAGATATAATCTGTGTTACCAGATAGTACATAACCTTCCAGAATTTAGCTAGGCATTGACAAATACCATATCCACACACCCCAAATGGTTCCTACCTCTTTTCTCACATGGCTATATATCCTGGCCATCTTTCCATGTCAATATACCTTAATCCTTTTTATAATTTTTAAGAGCTGCAGAGAATTCCACTGTACTCAGAAATTTTCTCTTTTTTTTTTTTTGAGATGCAGTCTCGCTCTGTTGTCCAGGCTAGAGTGTAATGATGTGATCTCGGCTCACTGCAACCTCCACCTCCCCCGTTCAAGCCTTAGCCTCTCCAGTAGCTGGGATTACAGGCACCCACCACTATGCCTGGCTAACTTTTTTATAATTTTAGTAGAGATGGTGTTTCACCATGTTGGCTAGGCTGGTCTCGAACTCCTGGCCTCAGGTAATCTATCTGCCTCGGCCTCCCAAAGTGCTGGGATTCAGGCAGGAGCCACCTCACCCGGCCAACTTTCTTTTGCTTGGTGACTTGAAAATACATTGGTGAGACTTCCTACTACTCAAAGCCCTAGAAGGAAAACAAGCTAACAATGTGCAGATGATTTCACACCAGTCACCATACAGGTAAGGGAATAGTGATCTTTTGTTTTTCTAACAGAATTCTTATACTGCTTTTAAAAGTGACAGGACAGCGGTGGCTCATGCCTGTAATCCCAGCACTTTGAGAGGCTGAGGCGGGCAGAATACCTGAGGTCAGGAGTTTCAGACCAGCCTGGCCAACATGGTGAAACCCTGTCTCTACTAAAAATACAAAAATTAGCCGAGTGTGTTGGCGGGCGCCTGTAATCCCAGATACTTGGGAGGCTGAGGTAGGAGAATCGCTTGAACCTGGGAGGCAGAGGCTGCAGTGAGCCGAGATCACGCCACTGCCCTCCAGCCTGGGCGACACAGCCAAACTCTACTCTGTCTCAAAAAAAAAAAAAAAAAAAAAAAAGTGACAGGGTAACTGTCCAAAAGCCACCTATTCTGGGAAAATAATTCCTTTTTCTAAATTGATCAGAAAAAAATACATTAACTTTTTCCTAGTCACGTAGGACTACCTAAAAGAGAATTCCCTTTGGCTCTGTAAAAGATACCACAAGAACAGATAAGAAAGTCCTTGTTACATAAGGACGTTATACAAGCTACTGATAAGACACACGGAATAAAAACAGCAATATACAACCTAGTAACAGATACTGTTACACACACTCTGTATTTTGCTTCCAAGCTTCGAACTGGAAAAAGTGGAAACAACAACATACAGACACACTTGATGCCTGAGGCTGGTAGGTTTTATCAAAATGATGCTTCGAGGGTAGGCCTCGTCTTACATGTTTATGCCTAGCACTCTGCAACACAGAGAAATACAATGAGACTTCACTCATTATGTCAGGGAATGCATTCATTTAAAAAACACTTTACTATCTGTACATTACAGTGGCATATGAGGAGAGTGGCGAACAACCCCATGGCTGCACCTGGAACTTTTATTAAACTTACCGCAATGCTTCTGCATAAAAAAGATACTCTTTTAACTGATCTGCATAATGTTCTTCATCTTCCAAAATATCATCAATAGAAGATGCATACCTGTTTAAAAAAAAATGGCAAAAATAAAGAGTTATTTTCATTGGAACGCAAAGTATTAGGGTTCTAAAGAAGTGCAATTAGGCTGGGCACAGTGGCTCACAACTGTAATCCCAGCACTTTGGGAGGCCAAGATGGGCACATCACTTGAGGTCAGGAGTTCGAGACCAGCCTGGCCAACGTGGTGAAACCCTGTCTCTACTAAAAATACAAAAATTAGCCAGAAATGGGGGCAGGCACCTGTAATCCCAGCTACTTGGGAGGCTGAGGCAGGAGAATCTCTTGAACCCGGGAGAAGGAGGTTGCAGTGAGCCAAGATCACACCACTGCACTCCAACCTGGGTAACACAGCAAGACTCCATCTCAAAAACAAACAAACAGACAAACAAACAAACAAAAAACAGCAATTCTAGGTGTGGCCCACAGACAATTTGCTACCCATCAGTGATGCTGTAAGTACAGACAGTGAGAATTAGCATTCAGAATCACTGGTAGCAATGTGTAATTACCATGATGATTTTATTGAATTTTACCAAAATGTTTTGGTCAGCAATGACTTAGAAATAAAAACCAAACAAAAAATGTTCCTTTTCATAGGCAGCTTAAGAAGCTTGTAAGACTGTAATATCTTTTGTTCAAAGACATAAATAAAAGGGCTACAAAATCTGCAGAAAGAATAAGAGTTGGTATTATTGGTATACTGGTATACATATGTTCTTGGTTGCAACTATTTATTTATAATGATGCCAAGAAGCTACAAAGAAAAAGTAGAGTAAATAAAGATTACAGAAAATTTTAGAAGCTCATTTTATACTAATTCTTAATAGCAACCTCTGCTTTGATTGGGAGACTCCCTCAATGTCATACCAGTTTCATTCCCACACGAGTCTTCATTTGTACAGAATATGATGGCTCCCACATTGCTTCTCCAAACCACACAAGCACATGTCTCAACAACTCTAGGAAATTTTCCCAGATTGCTTTAGTCTTTAGTCATCATTCTACTTCCGTTCCCTTATCAACAATGTAGAACTTAAATTTTATCAAAGTCATATCTCATGTGTTGGTTTTTTAAAAAGTTATTCTTTTATTTGAATTATGTATTTGTTGAACATCTACAATGTGCCAATTGATAGGTTGAGTGTGACAAATCTAGTGACAAAAGAAAACTCGGTACTAAAGCCAGGGTAGATGGAAAAGCTGTAGTCGGAGATTGTACACTAAAGCCCAGGAGTTTAAGACCAGCCTGGGCAACATGGCAAGACCCTGTCTCTACAAAAAATACAAAAATTAGCCGAACGTGGTAGTGCATGCCTGTAGTCCCAGGTACTTGGGAGGCTAATATGGGAGGTCTGCCTGAGCCCAGGAGGTCCGAGGCTGCAGTGAGCTGTGAATGTGCCATTGTACTCAAGCTGGGGTGACAGAGTGAGAATCTGTCTCAAAACAAAACAAACAAACAAAAAAAAGAGAATAAATCATAGCTGATACAAGGTATTATAATTTAATATAAAATTGTATGAAATATATGGCAAGTTGCAGTTTATTAGATACATTTAATTACAAACACCATTCCACTGTTCCTTTTAGATTGACATTAGATAAGGAATTACCAGATCTAGATAATGCAGGACAAGTGAGCCCCAAAATTGGAAGTTAGCCCAGGAGGGTTATTGGCTTTGCCCAGGAAAGAATTCAAGGGTGAGCTGGTGGTGTCAGGTGGAAACCTTTTATTGAAGAGCACTGCTCCTTGAGGAGCAGGACTAACTCACAGGCAGTGCACCTCGAGTCCGCCTCGTGTGTTGGTTTTATTTCTCTGATAGCACTGTAAATTCCATAAGGACAGGGGCTATGTGCATGCACTACTTCTGTGTGATACAACAGGTATCCTTCTTTCAAATTAATTCTGGTTCCTTCACACGGACATATTTTATATCTCTAGGCCTGCCTCATCAAGTTTATTGAAGTTGTAAGACAAAATAAACAAAACCATGCTAAGGTTCATTTGAAAAGCAATGTGCTTATAGGATTTATAAAAACAGTGAACATATACATTCTGTAATTACAAACTTACAGCTATGAGAGTGAAGAATTTCTTATATGTGACTGAAAAAAAGTCTTGAGAATCACTGTTAAGAGTAGGAAAACCTGCCTTTAGTTCCTAAGTCTATGATTCTGGAAGAGTTAATGTGAAGAAAACAAAGAGGAGCACAGGGCTGGTGGCCTGAAGATAGGAAACACAGCGTAGGCAGAAACTAGAATATCCTAGGGTGGGGAAGTATAAATGATAAAGATTTTTAGATCTCAGTACTGAGAATTTTATTTAACACTTTAATAAATCAACTGAAGGCATAACCCTAAATTCTGGCAAACACTGAAATGCCAAATCAAGAGACCACAGGAAGACTTAAGGTTAAACAAAATAGTTGAAAAAAATAGCTAGTTGGTCTGGAACACGGCTTAAAGGAAAGTAATATTTACATAAACACATTTTTTCCTTTTTCTCTCCCAGCTTTAAGGTATAATTTAAAACTTGTATGTATTTACAGTGTACAATATGATGTTTTGACATATGTATACATTATGAAATGATTAAATCAAGCTAAATTAACATATCCATCACCTGACATACTTAGCATTATTTTTTTGGTGAGAATATTTACGATCTATTTTTTGTCTTTTTGAGTCACAGGAGTTCTTTCTATACTATGGTTAGAAATGTTTGCTTCTGTACTTGCTTCTTCACTGTCTTAATAGTGTCACTTTTTAAAAAATAGTAAAGGCCAGGCGGGGTGGCTCATGCTTGTAATCCCAGCACTTTGAGAGGCTAAGGCAGGTGGATTACTTGAGCCCAGGAGTTTGAGACCAGCCTAGGTAACACAGTGAGACCCTGTATCAATTTATATTAAAATTAAAAAAAAGTAGTAAAACATACATAAAATTTACCTTGTTAATAATTTTTATGTGTACAACTCAGTGGTATTTAGTGTTGCATAATCATTACCACCACCCACCTCCATAATTTTCTCATCTTCTGCAACTGAAACTCTGTACCCCATTTAACTCCCCATGTTTTGCTCCCTCAATGGTATCAAGTGGTAAATAGGTCTTCATCAAAATTTAAACAAAAATTTTAAATTTGATGAAGACCAATTTGCCACTTAAAGTAATTTTTTCTTTTCATATCCTTTTTAGCAGTATTTTCCACTAAAAGCTGTAATTTACCTTTTACAATTATGTGTATGATCCAAATTGAATTAGTTTTGTGTCAAGTGTAAGATAAGGCTCAAAGTTCTTTTTTTTTTCCATGTAGATATCCAGTTATTCCAACACCATTTGTTGAAATGAACTATAGAAGTATGAGTCTATTTCTGTACAGAATTCTGTTCCATTGACCGTCCCTCCCTCCCACCCTAAATGAACTATAGAGGTGTAAGTCTATTTCTGTACAGAACTCTGTTCCATTGACCCTCCCTCCCTCCCTAAATGAACATAGAAGTGTGAATCTATTTCTGTACAGAATCCTGTTCCATTGACACCCTCTCTCTCTCTCTCTCTCTCTTTCTCTTTCTTTCTTTCTTGACGGAGTCTCGTTCTGTTACCCAGGCTGGAGTACAGTGGTGCAATCTTGGTTCACTGCAAGCTCTGCCTCCCGGGTTCACGCCATTCTCCTGCATCAGTCTCGCAAGTAGCTGGCACTACAGGTGCCTGCCACCACACCCAGCTAATTTTTTGTATTTTTAGTAGAGACAGGGTTTCACCATGTTAGCCAGGATGGTCTCGATCTCCTGACCTTGTGATCCACCAGCCTCGGCCTCCCAAAGTGCTGGGATTACAGGTGTGAGCCACTGCGCCCGGCCATTCTTTCTTTCTTTCTTTTTTTTGAGACACAGTCTCTTTCACCCAGGTTAAAGTGCAGTGGCAGGATCATGACTCAACTACAGCCTTGACTTCCTGGGCTCAAGTGATCATCCCTCTTCAGCCTCCCAAGTAGCTGGGACTCCAGGTGCACGCCACCACTCTCAGCTAATTTTTGTAGTTTGGGTTTTTTTGAGATGGAGTCTTGCTCTGTCACCAAGGCTAGAGTGCAGTGGTGCAATCTTCAGCTCACTGCAACCTCTGCCTCCTTGGGTTGAAGTAATTCTCCTGCCTTAGCTTCCTGAGTAGCTGGGACTACAGGTGCATGCCACCATGCCTGGCTAATATTTATATTTTTAATAGAGTCAGTCAGGGATTTGCCATGTTGGCCAGGCTGGTCTTGAACTCCTGACCTCATATAATCCACCCACCTTGGCCTCCCAAAGTGCTAGAATTACAGGCTTGAGCCACCACACCCGGCCTAATTTTTGTAGTTTTTTGTAGAGACAGGGTTTTGCCATGTTGCCCAGGCTGATTGCAAACTCCTGGACTCAAGGGATCTACTCGCGTTTGCCTGCAAAGAGCTGGGATCACAGCATGAGCCACTGTACCTGGTCAATCTGTTCAACTTTATGCCAATAACTCACTATCTTTACAACTTAGCTTTATAGTAAATCTTTTATTTATTTATTTATTTATTTTTTTGCAGGGGGGACAGAGTTTTACTCTTGTCACCCAGGCTGGAGTGCAATGGTGGGATCTCAACTCACTATAGCCTCCGCCTCCTGAGTTCAAGTGGTTCTCCTGCCTCAGTCTCCGGAGTAGCTGGGATTACAAGCGCCCACCACCACGCCTGTCTAATTTATTTTGTATTTTTAGTAGAGATGGGTTTCGCCATGTTGGCCAGGCTGGTCTCAAACTCCCGGCCTCAGGTGATTCACCCGCTTCGGCCTCCCAAAGTGGCATGAGCCACCATGCCTGGCCTAGTAAATCTTGAAAGTAATATATTCCAGCTTTGTTCTTTGTCAAGATTGTTGTAGCTATTCTAGGTTCTTTAAATGTCCATATAAACTTTTATTTTTTATTTTATTTTTTTGAGACGAAGTCTCACTCTGTCACCTAGGCTGGAGTGCAGTGGTGTGGTCTCGGCTCACTGCAACCTCTGCCTCCCAGGTTCAAGCGATTCTCTTGCCTCAGCCTCCCAAGTGGCTGGGACTATAGGAATGCACCACCATGCCTGGCTAATTTTTGTGTTTTTAGTAGAGACATGGTTTCGTTGTGTTGGCCAGCCTGGTCTCAAACTCCTGACCTCAAGTGATCCACCTGTCTCGGCCTCCCAAAGAGCCGAAATTATAAACATGAGCCATTGTGCCCGGCCCATGTAAACTTTAGAATTAGCAATTTGGGAGAACTGACATCTTATCAATGTCTTCCAATCTATAAACATAGTTTGTCTTTCCATTTATTTAGGTTTTAATTTCTCTCAGCAATGTTTTATATAGTTTTCAGTGTAGAGGTCTTTTGTATCTTTCATTAAATTAATACCTAAGTTTTGTGTTTTGATGTTATTTATCATAAATAGCATTGTTTTAATTTTTTATTTTCAAATTGTTGTTGCTATTATATAAAAATATATTTTAAAATATTAAACTTGTATCCTGCATCCTGATTAAATTCAGTTGTTGGTTTGCCATATGTAGATTAAACTGGACCCCTTCCTGTTATCATATACAAAAATCAACTCAAGATAGACTAAGGACTTAAATGTAAAATCTGAAACTATTAAAAAAAAAGAAAGAAAAGGAAAACCTAGTAAATACCATTTGGGACATAGGCTATGGCAAAGATTTAATGATGAAGACTCCAAAAGCAATTGTAACAAAAACAAAAATTCATAGTTGGGACCTAATTAAACTAAAGAGCTTCTGCACAGCAAAAGAAACTATCAACAGAGTATACAGATAACTTACGGAATGGGAGTAGATATTCTCAAACTATGTTATCTGACAAAGGTTTAATATCCAGAATCTATAAAGAACTTAAACAAATTAATAGGCAAAAAACAACTCAATTTAAAAATGGGCAAAGAGGCCAGGCATGGTGGCTCATGCCTGTAATCCCACACTTGTGGAGGTTGAGGCAGGAGAATTGCTTGAACCTGGGAGAAGACTGCAGTAAGCCGATAGCACCACTGTACTCCAGCCTGGGCGAAAGAGCAAGACTGTTAAAAAAAAAAAAGAAAAAAAGCCGGACGCGGTGGCTCACGCCTATAATCCCAGCACTTTGGGAGGCTGAGGCGGGCGGATCACGAGGTCAGGAGTTCAAGACCAGCCTGGCCAATATGGTGAATCCTCGTCTCTACTAAAACTACAAAAATTAGCTGGGCGTGGTGGTGCATGCCTGTAGTCCCAGCAACTCAGGAGGCTGAGGCAGAAAAACTGCTTGAACCTGGGAGGTGGAGGTTGCAGGGAGCCAAGATGGTGCCATCGCACTCCAGCCTGGGCAACAGAGTGAGACTGTCTCCAAAAAAAAAAACGGTGGGGGGGCGGGTACGGTGGCTCACCCCTATAATCTGAGCACTTTGGGAGGCCGAGTTGGGCAGATCACTCGAACCCAGGAGTTTGAGACCACTCTGGCCAACATGGCAAAACCTTGTCTCTACTAAAAATACAAAAATTAGCTGGGCGTGGTGATGGGCACCTGTAATCCCAGCTACTCACGACTGAGTCAGGAGAATTGCTTGAACCTGGGAGCAGACATTGCAGTGAGCCGAGATTGCGCCACTGCACTCCAGCCTGGGTGACAGAGAGACTCCGTCACAGAAAAAATAAAAACAAAAATAAAAATAAAGGAGTGGGGGAAGGACATGAACAGATACTTCTCAACAGAAGACATACATGTGTGCCAACATATAAAAAAATACTCTACATCATTAATCATTAAAGAAATGAAAATCAAAACCACAATGAGATACCATCTCACACTAGAATGGTTATTATTATTTATTTTTTTAACATGAATAATAGAGACATGTTCTTGCTATGTTTCCCAGGCTGGTCTTGAACTCCTAGGCTCAAGAGATCTGCCCACCTCAGCCTTCTAAAGTGCTGGGATTACAGGCGTGAGCCACTGCACCTGGCCAGAATGGTTATTACTAAAAGGTCAAAAAATAATATGCTGGCAAGGTTGCAGAGAAAGAGGAACACTGTTGTTGGGAAAGTAAATTAGTTCAGCCACTGTGAAAAGCAGTCTAGAGATTTCTCAAAGAACTTAAAGTAGAAGTACCATTCAACCCAGCAATCTCCCAGTTCTGGGTCTATATCCCCCAAAATATAAATTATTCTACCATAAGGATACATGCATGCCTATGTTCACTGCCACAGTATTCACAATAGTAAAGACATGGAATCAACCTAAATGCCGTGAACGGTGGACTGGATAAAGAAACTGTGGTACATGTATACCATGGAATACTACATAGCCAAATAAAAGAACAGACGCAGCAATATGGATGCAGCAACATGCACGCAGCTGGAGGCTATTATCCTAAGTGAATTAACACAGGAACAAAAAACCAAGTATCACACATTCTCACTTATAAGTGGGAGCTAAACATTCAGTACACGTGGATACAAAGAAGAGAACAACAGATACCAACGCCTACTTAAGGGTGGAGGTTAGGAGGAGGGTGAGATTCGAAAAACCTCCTCTCGGGTACTAAGCTTACTGGGTAATGAAATGATCTGTACACCAAACCCCCACGTCAGGCAATTTACAAACCTGCATGTGTACCCCCTGAACCCATAATAGAAGCTGGAAAAAATAAAATTAATTCAGTTGTTGGCCAGGTGTGGTGGTTCCTGCTGCTAATCCCAGCACTTTGGGAGGTTGTGATGGGAGAATCCCGAGGCCAGAAGTCTGAGACCAGCCTGGGAAACACAGCAAGACCCCATCTCTAAAAAAAGAAAAAAAAAAATTTTTTAAATTCAATCTGGGAACAGCAGCTCATGCCTGTAATCCCAGCACTTTGGGAGGCCAAGGCAGGAGGACTGCTTAAGGCCAAGAGTCTAAGATCAACCTGGGCAACATAGCAACACTCTGTCTCTACAAAAAAATAAAAATAATTCGCCAGGCGTGGTGGCATCACCTGCAGTCCTAGCTACTTGGGAGGCTGAGGTGGGAGGCGTGCTTGAGCCCAGAAGGTTGAAGCTGCAGTGAGCCGTGACTGTACCAATGCACTCTAGCCTGGGCAGCAGAATGAGACCCAGTCTCTTAAAAAAAAAATCAGTTGTTAGTTCTACAATGTTTTTGGTTGATTGTTTATGGTTTTCTGAGTAAAAGACCTTGTCTACTGAAAATATAGTTTTGCTTCTTCCTAATATTTAGGCCTCTTATTTAATTTTCTTGTCTCACTATACTGAGCAGGGCCTCCAGTACAACGTTTACTAAAAGCGGGGAGAGCAAACAACCTTGCCTTTTTCTTGACCTTAGGAGAAAGCCTCAATATTTCACTATTAAGTACAATATTGGCTATAAATTTTAGACTGAGAAAATTCCCTTTTATCCCTAGTTGATGAGACTTTTTACTGTAAATGGGTGTTAAAATTCGTCAAATGCTTTTTCTACATTTATTGAAATGAACATACCTTCAATGTTTTCATCTTCATTCTGTTAAAATATAAATTAGACTGATTTTCAAATGTTAAACTAACTTTGCATTCCTGAGATAAATTTAAGTCGGATATGTACACATAGAGCACAATATAAATGCCAGCAAACTTCATAAAAACAGAAGAATAGAAGAATCACTAACGCTTCACTACAGGACTTCACCTCGGGCTTCATAAAAGTTCTTCTGGAGGTACTTACACATCCATATGATGACCAGCACTCTGCAGTCCATCACCCATTTCTTTTTCTATGGCACTCCATTCACTAGGGAGTAAAAGATAAAACAAAAGCAACATGCATTAGAGATATGGAATAGTATTAAATGGAGTCTTTTCAAGATTCTTGTCTAGCTAGCTTTAAAATAATGTATAGTACCCATATTTGGGTTTGTTTTCTATAACTCAAATATGCTGTTTCCCCTTAACAACTAAATGTAAGTGAAGGCTTCAAAGGCTGATGCTTGCTGCTAAGTGTAAGGTAAGTATCATACAAAACAGCTGCTGGTTATAGGTAACATTCTCAGTTAGGGGGCTGACTTAAATCATTTGTAAAGCTTTTAAAAAATATGGATGCTGGCCCTACTCTTGATCTACTTAATCAGAAGCTGTGGGGATAGAGTGAGACATGTACATTTTTAAATACTCCATGTATAGCTCTGATGAACACACCTGACTACAAGCCACTGTTCTAGTAGGTAACAGAAAAAGACAACTGTATAGAAACAGTAGATGCAGAGTAAAGTTTAATAATAATAATCATATTACACAAGAAAGCTACTAGAGCCACAGATAATTTTGTTGTCATTTCTGTGAAATGCTTTACATTAAAAATCTTTTTATGGAAGTTATATATGCTTATTATAGTAAACTGGGAAAATAAATCTATAATCCCAAATGCCACGAGATAACATACTTTGATATACCTCCTTCCAGTCTTTTTATTTGTGTAAAGTGGCTGAGATCAAATGGTATATGTGAGTTTGTATCATGCTTTTTTTAAATAGTATTTTCCCATACTATTAAAATAATTTGTTCTAAACATCACTTTAAATGGCAACTCACAATCTTTTTAACCATTTTCCTGGCTATACAGGTTGTTTCCAATTTTTCTGCTATTTAAAGAATGTATAATAAACATCTTCAATTCCAACATATCATAAAAAATAAAATAGTATTACATATACTCTTAGTATATATGAAAACTATGTATCTTTTCCCTAAAAAGTTAAAAACACACACACACACACACACACAATTTTGTATACAATTTCAGAGACTTCAGACAACCTGAAGTCCACCCTCACCTCTTGGATCTAGAACTCCAACTAAAAAACCACCAAGGTTGCTCTAGTATTTTATAGCCCCATTAAATAAAAAAAAGGAAAAGACTCCAAGAAGGCCTAAGAGTCAAGATTTTGGACAGAAATGAAAAATATTATTAATTACAACAAAAAGAAAAGTTTAGAGCTAAATTTAGTAACCCAGTCTGGTGTTCATCGAGGATAAAATCTCTAGCCCCAAACAGGTCTGTGGAAATAGGTTCTATTTGTTTATATTTCTGTATGAAACTTTGTTTAAACAAGAGCTCCACGCTAAAAAAAGGTTTGAAAATCACTGTCTTCATCTACCCCAACAATTAAGAATAGACACTCAGGCCCAGAAACCTAACACAGTTTACTCAAAGTCAGGCAGCTGATCAGAGACAGAGCTGAGCCTAGAATCAACCTCCAACAGAGTCCTCTATCTACCAGTCCCAACTTAACTTTTTTTGTTGTCTCAGTCAAAAGAGCTTTTCAGCCGGGCACAGTGGCTCACGCCTATAATCCCAGCACTCTGGGAGGCCAAAGAGGGCGGATCACCTGAGGTCGGGAGTTCGAGACCAGCCTGACCAACATGGAGAAACCCCATCTCTACTAAAGATACAAAATTAGCCGGGCATGGTGTTGCATGCCTGTAATCCCAGCTACTCGAGAGGCTGAGGCGGGAGAATCGTTTGAACCCGGGAGGCAGAGGTTGTGGTGAGCCGAGATCGCACCATTGTACTCCAGCCTGGGCAACAAGAGCAAAGCTCTGTCTCAAAAAAAAAAAAAAAAAAAAAAAAAAAAAGAGCTTTTCACCCACTTACCATGCATATAACTAAAAAATTAAAAATTAAAGTATAGAATCATTAAACACAAGTACATCTTTGTGTCTTTGAGCTTTGAGGTACATAACAAGTTGGTGTACCTTTGCACATGGCTTTTTGAAAGAAATTTGTATATTTTCCTGGAATCTCTTGAAAGGAACTGTAACACTAAATCTGGGAGAGACAGTTACTTTTGGTTGCTTCCATATGGATTCATAACCTATGAATTAAGATGAATATTTTAAAATGTTCAATTAACAGAACACAACATTTTCAGGCTATTAGCTCCTGACTGCTTTCATCAGCTTTTAAATGCATAGTTATTGGTACTTAAAATTCTTTCCCCCTCTTCTCTAAGTCTTTTGCAGAGTGAACCCCACCTATGTATTTAGTCCATTTCTGTACAGGTGGATCTGAAAGTTCCTGTCTGAACATGAAACTAGTACTGTAAGCCCCTATAGGGAATAGCCCTTTTTTAGGCTTATCCTAAATTGGGTCAGGGGCTATTAATAGGGGAAGGAGGCTGCAAAAGGCCTAGGGATGTAAGAGCACAAAATAAACTCCTCTACTTAAATGAACAAACAAACAAAACAAACATAACAGCAGCAGCACCATGATCATACTACAAAATCTTCCGCGTTTCTTCTCTGAAAGGCTAATTCCTGCTCATTTCTCACTTACATAACATATGTCGCTTCATGTCAGTTCTTTTCCACTCACAGATCAGTCTTTTTTCTCAGTCCATTCTCTCACTCCAACCTCCAACTGCCACAATTTTACAAAAATTACTTAAGGAATATCTTGAAAAAATTTCAATTAAGAAAAAAAAGCTGATAAAACCAGCTTTGTATTTCTTCCTCTCTCCAAAGAACCAAAGAACAAATTAAGGTTTTTTCCGATTACGTGGCCCCCAACTTTTGAATTTTTTCATTACTCTTATAGGTCAGCAACACTGAAAAGAAAAAAACCATCTCCCACAAACTGGCGCTGCTCAGCAATCCTTTCCACATTCCTAAGTGATGCCTTCATCAGTGCTTCTCAGGCTGGGATGTTTTCACCAGGGATATCAGAAGCCATATAATAGACATGGCACACTCTTTCTGAAGAATAAATTTTACTTAAACATTACTGGGGGAAAATAAACTTTTATTTTTTTTTTTATTTATTTTATTTTTTTTTATTTTTGAGACGGAGTCTCGCTCTGCCGCCCAGGCTGGAGTGCAATGGCCGGATCTCAGCTCACTGCAAGCTCCGCCTCCCGGGTTCACGCCATTCTCCCGCCTCAGCCTCCCGAGTAGCTGGGACTACAGGCGCCCGCCACCTCGCCCGGCTAGTTTTTTGTATTTTTAAGTAGAGACGGGGTTTCACCGTGTTAGCCAGGATGGTCTCGATCTCCTGACTTCGTGATCCGCCCGTCTCGGCCTCCCAAAGTGCTGGGATTACAGGCTTGAGCCACCGCGCCCGGCCGAAAATAAACTTTTAAAAATAAATATTAAAGTATCCATACAATGTAGATTTTGCACGAATTGATAAAACTCAAGACTTCAGAGAGTTCCTGCACTTGGTACAGCTGCTTGTGGCCAATGCCCTGTGAATTGATGAAGGAAGGGAAAGGAGGTTTTGCAGTAGGACAAGTTTGAGTATTATCGGCACCCCTCTCTCCAACCCCCGCAAAAGAGAATTCTCTGCACTGTTTGAGACAGACTGCCCAATGTCATTCCCCTCAATCCCCACAACCACACAATTACACAAATTTGTTCTCAAAAAAGACACCCACTTCATGGCGCCTTCTACAACTCACCTCTCCCCTGCCTTAAGACAGCTCTGTGCTTTCCCTACCTTCTCCCTCGTCCACGCTCCTATCCCTCCCCTGTCCACCATCCCTCCCCAGCCCCAGGCTCAGCCCCCTCAAAAAAGCCCTACTCCCCTTCAAAAATAACCACAGTTCAGCTTTCTCCTCAGGGACTTTTAAAAAAAATAATTTCAACTTTTATTTTAGACTCAGGGAGTACATGTGCAGGTTTGTTACATGTGTATACTGGATGGTGCGGAGATTTCAGATACAAATGAGCCCATCACCCACATAGTGAGCACAGTGCCCAGTAGTTAGTTTCTCAACCCTTGTCCCCTCCCACCTTCCCTCCCCGCTCTAGCAGTTCCCGGTGTCTACTGTTGCCATCTTCACATCCATGGGTAGGGACTTTCTTAAAAGATTAATCAATAACTTGCTGTCTTTCCTTCCTTAATCCTTTCCTCTTATTCCTAGGATCACTAGGACATAATATCATACCACTTAAACTGCTTTCCAAATTAACACCAAAGATGTACTTACCCATTCTCCCCCTTCTCATCTAAACTCAATTTCTCTCTTTTTTTTTTTTTTTTTTTTTTGAGATGGAGTCTTGCTCTGCCACCCAGGCTGGAGTGCAGCGGCACAATCTTGGCTCACTGCAACCTCTGCATCCCAGTTCAGGCGATTCTCCTGCCTCAGCCTCCCAAGTAGCTGGGATTACAGGCACACCAACACACCTGGCTAAATTTTTGTATTTTTAGTAGAGATGAGGTAACACCATGTTGGCCAGGCTGGTCTTGAACTCATGACCTCAAGTGATCTGCCTGCCTCGGCCTCTCAAAGTGCTGGGATTATAGGCGTGAGCCACCATGCCTGGACTAAATTCAATTTCTCTATAGTGTAACTCCAAGCCTTACTGAAGTGTTCCCTTCACTTGCTTGACTTTGCATACTCCAGGTTCCTCATCAATTTCTTGCCTGATCCCTGAACACAGATATTCCCTAAGGCTTGGCCCTTGAGTCTCCTGTAGACTTGCTCTAACCCTCTAATATTATCAACTAACCCTATGTTTAAAAAAAAATCACTTTGTAAGGACACTTTGTATATATAACTCATATTCTCACTGGCTTCTTAAATTCCTGATCCAAATTTCTAACTGCTTAATAAAAATCTTTAGAATGCAATTTATCCACAAGAGAACCCTCAAACTCATCCCTCAAACCCACCATTCCACCTACATTCTCTATCACAATCCTCCTAGGCACTCAGCTGCCCTAAATTAAATCTTGGTATTCTTAGCACCTACCATGGTAACAGAAGCTCAGTTACTGTGCGCTGAATGACTGAAAAAATCCATTGGTAAGTCTATCATTTAGGCCTCTTCATTCTTCACTGGCAACCGCTCTAGTTTGGGTCTTGATTAAATTACCTCAACCACCTCTGGTCTTTCTGGCTCATTTTCATAAAATGTTTTTATTTATTTATTTTTGTTTTTATTTTTTAGAGAGACAGGGTGTTGCTCTGTCACCTGGGCTGGAGTGCAGTGGTGTGATCACAGCTTGCTATAACCTCGAACTCCTGGGCTCAAGTGTTCCTCCCGCCTTAGCCTCCCAAGTAGCTAGGACTACAGGCATGTGCCACCACGCCTAATTTTTTAGTTATTTTTGTAGAGATGGGGTCTTGCTATGTTGCCAAGGCTTGTCTTGAACTCTTGGCCTCAAGCGATCCTCCTTCCTTGGCCTCCCAAAGTGCTGGGATTACAGGCCACCACACCCAGCCTCATGAAATTTTTTAAATGTAAAGTGGCTTTCTTTTATTAAGCTGGCAAAAAAAAAACCTGTACAATATTTATCATGTGGCATTAATGCAAATAATTTTCTTTAAAGTTTGATTCAACCAATTGATCTTTTGTCTACCTGCCTCTCAAATTAATTAAAAAGTTTATTTATTAACTATAATAAACGTGCTACCTTTGAGAATGTTTAGTTTATGTTAATCCTCCCCCCCATGTCTCCTATGGGATATAATTTTTGTTTTTAAATAAGCATTGTTCCCAAGTTTAATTGGGTTCCAGTTTGAGTAATACTAAAAATTAGAGATGACTCATGCATAAATTTAAAATCAATGTTAAGTCAGATAGCATGAGGTAGACTTCAAAAAGTATACTACTATTTGTCTTTCTTCCCATTACACTATTCTTTTACATTTGACCATGTTTTCTTTTTTTTTTTTTTTTTTTGAGACGGAGTCTCGCTCTGTCGCCCAGGCTGGAGTGCAGTGGCCGGATCTCAGCTCACAGCAAGCTCCGCCTCCCGGGTTCACGCCATTCTCCCGCCTCAGCCTCCCAAGTAACTGGGACTACAGGCGCCCGCCACCTCGCCCGGCTAGTTTTTTGTATTTTTTAGTAGAGACGGGGTTTCACCGTGTTAGCCAGGATGGTCTCGATCTCCTGACCTCGTGATCCGCCCGTCTCGGCCTCCCAAAGTGCTGGGATTACAGGCTTGAGCCACCACACCCGGCCTTGACCATATTTTCATACACTCCCAGTCCTAGTTATGAAGAGTTTACATTTTTATAATACCAATAAGCGTCTTTTAATTAAAAAATGTCATATAACCCTGATCTGTCTCAACTTGCATTTAATTTTAATATATTGATCAACCAAAGACATATGGATGATCTATTACTCTAATAAATGAATTAAATTTAAATCTCTATCTTACATCTTACATTCAAATAAATTACAGATGAATCAAAAATTTATGAAGCCACAAAATACAGAAGAAATGAGAATTTTTTTCCCCACCTAGAACCCACCACCTGAGAAAAAATTTTTTTATTTTTTGAGATGAAGTCTCACTCTGCCACCCAGGCTGGAGTGCACTGGCGTGATCTCAGCTCACTGCAACCTTCACCTCCTGGGTTCAAGCAATTTTCCTGCCTTAGTCTCCTGATTAGCTGGGATTGTAGGACCCCACCACCATGCCTGACTAATTTTTTTATTTTTAGTAGAGACAGGGTTTCACCATGTTAGCCAGGCTGGTCTCGAACTCCTGACCTCATGTGATCCACCCGCCTTGGCATCCCAAAGTCCTGGGATTATAGGCATGAGCCACCACGCCAGGCAACATAGTAAAGTCCCATTTCTGCAAAAAATACAAAAAGTAGCAGGGCATGGTGGTGTGTGCCTGTAGTCCCAGCTCCTCGGGGGGCTGAGGCAGGAGGTTCACTAGAGCCTGAGAGGCAGAGGTTGCAGTGAGCCAAGACCACACGGCTGCACTCCAGCCTCGGTGACAAAGTGAGACCCTGTATTAACAACAACAACAAAAAACAGGTGCGGTGGCTCACGCCTGTAAAGCCAGCATTTTAGGAGGCGAAGGCGGGTGGATCATGAGGTCAGGAGTTCAAGACCAGCCTGGTCAACAGGGTGAAATCCCATCTCCACCAAAATACAAAAAAAAAGAAAAAAGCCCAGGTGTGGTGGCGGGTGCCTGTAATCCCAGCTACTCAGGAGGCTGAGGCAGAGAATTGCTTGAAACCAGGAGGCGGAGGTTGTAGTGAGCTGACATTGTGCCACTGCATTCCAGCCTGGGCGACAGAACAAGACTCCATTTAAAAAAAAAAAAACCCAAAACAAAAACCAGGCTGGATGCAGTGGCTCACGCCTGTAATCCCAGCACTTTGGGAGGCTGAGGCAGGCAGATCACTTGAGGTCAGGAGTTCGAGACCAGCCTGGCCACCATGGTGAAATCCTGTTATCTACTAAAAACACAAAACGTACAAAACGTAGCTGGCTGTGGTAGCATGCACCTGTAATCCCAGCTACTTGGGAGGCTGAGGCAGGAGAATCGCCTGAACCAGGAGGCAGAGGTTGCAGTGATTTGAGATTGCACCACTATACTCCAGCCTAAGCGACAGAGTGAGAGTCTGTCTCCACACAAAAAACAAAATAGGAAAGGCCAGATGTGGTAGCTCATGCTTGCAATCCCAGCACTTTGGGAGGCTGAGGCAGGAGGATCTCTTGAGCCCAGGAATTCAAGACCAGCCTGGGCAACATAGCAAAACCCTGTCTCTATTTTTAAAAAAAGAAAGGCGGGGCGAGGGGAAGCAAGGTAAAGCAAATGAACAATGTAATGTATACAATATGCTCCCTTTTCTTTCTTTTTTTCTGTTTTTTTGTTTTGTTTTGTTTTTTTTGAGACAGGGTTTCTGTCATCCAGCCTGGGCTGTTTCAACCCCCCTAGGCTCAAGTGATCCTCCGACCTCAGCCTCCCAAGTAGCTGAGACCACAGGTACGTGCTACCATGTCCAGCTAATTTTTGTACTGTTTGTAGGGATGGGGTTTTGTCATATTGCCCAGGCTAGTCTCAAACTTCTGGACTCAATCAATCTGCCCACCCCAGCCTCTCAAAGTGTTGGGATTACAGGCGTGAACCCCTATACCCAGCCTCCCCTTTCACTTTAAAGAAAGGAAAAATGCATTTGTTTGTATGCTAATATATTCCATTAACAGTGCTTTTTTTTTTACTAGAAGGATACAAGAAACTAAGAAAGTGATATTAGTTATGTCAGAGCAGGAGACCAGAATAGTTGGCAGACAGGGATGAGGAGACTTTTCTTTTTTCTTTTTGAGACAGGGTCTTGCTCTGCTGCCCAGGCTGGAGTGTGGTAACACCATCACTATTCACTGTAGCCTCAACCTCCTGGGCTTGAGTGGTCTTCCCACCTCAGCCTTCCAAGCAGCTGGGACCACAGGTGCACGCCACCATGCCCAGTTAATTTTTAAAATTTTCTGTAGAGATGGGGGCTCACTATATTGCCCAGGCTGGTCTTGAACTCCTGGCCTCAAGCCATCCTCCTGCTGTGGCTTCCGAAAGTCCTGGGATTACAAGCATGAGCAACCACACCTGGCTGAGACTTTTCACTGTATAAGCTTTTATTCCTTTTGAATTTTGCCCTACTTGAATGTATGATCCAATTAAAAATGTAAAATAAGCCATATTTTAAATTAACTCCATCAAAAGGACTTATAATGGAATATTTGCAAGAATATTTTTCTTATAAAAAGATCTAGATAATAACTTCTAAAATGTCACAACCAAAATAATGAACACATATGAAAATTCACAAAAGAAAGTGGTTCTTACCCTAGAACTTAAAGTATAAAAAAAAAAAAAAGTGGTTCAAAAATAACCAAAATATGCAAGTCATATAAACAAATATACTAATTATCACTAAAGTTAACCTAAGACTACAAAACTCACTCTGCAAAAGTCTTTGTAAATTATAAAATGACAAAAAGAAAGAAAGAGAAAAATCACTAATTCTGTAACCCAGTAATTTCCAATGGAATATTCTTGGGCATTCTGTCAAGAAAGCAAAAGGCTGCAACCCCTGCTTCAATCAGAGTTTTACTTTTCATCTGATCAATATATTGAAAATTCTCACTAATTTTTATTTAAAGAAAGGCTTTGAAATGAAAGCCTTGAAAACCACTATTAAAGGACATTATTTGAAAAAAATAATCTTCTCACGCTGGGCACAGTGGCTCACGCCTGTAATCCCAGCACTTTGGGAGGCTGAGGTGGGCAGATTACCTGAGGTCAGGAGTTCGAGACCAGCCTGACCAACATGGTGAAACCCCACCTCTACTAAAAATATAAAATTAGCCCGGTGTTATGGCACATGCCTGTAATCTCAGCTACTGGGGAGGCTGAGGCAGGAGAATCGCTTGAGCCCAGGAAGCAGGGCTTCCGAGATCACATCATTGCATCAGCCTGGATGACAAGAGAGAAACTCCGTCTCAAAAAAACAAAAACAAAAACAAACAAAAAAAAGAAATAACCTTCTCTCCAGACTCATAAATTTTCAATAATTATTGTTTTTAGGCAAAAAGCTAATTGTTTATTTTTAAAGTTTGTATGATGCTTACCTGAAAACTCGCCCATAATTCCCATGTACTTTATATACACCATAGAGTCGATCTGCTACTCTCTGAAATAAATATTTAATAGAAATTGATTTTAGGTCAAAGTTATATCCTCATCCAAAAAAAAAAAAAAAAAAACCCAAAAAACAAAAAACATGCTTAGTACAATAAACTTGGAAACAGAAAAAAGAAAATTAGTAATCTCCGAAAATCCCATCCCCCTAAAACTAAAACCAGTGCTCTTACCATATTTATCATATCTTATACTTTCATACTTCTTTTTCTGCAAAGTTTTTAATTACTGTTTTTAAATTGCCTACAGCAACAGTGGTAATATGCTTACCCATCAGGTTAGTATTATCTTTAATAAATACCACTATAAATAGCTGCATAAATTTCACTAAGTAGTGTATAAAATATACAAGCATTCCTTGTTGAATAATCTTATTGGCATTCAGTTATTCTTAATTTTTCAATATTATAAAAAGTTATCTCTGAGAATAAGGCTTTTTCCTTCAGACTGTTTCCTTATAATAAAATTCCCAAAGTGGAATTAACCAAGGGAAAGGATGTATTTTCAATTCTATTGAGATACAGTTTTATATATAAATGCTGAATATATGCAACTATGCTACTTTGTCAAAAGATAACTCCTAACCAATGAACACATTATTTTAATAACAACAGAATTACAATTTACATCACTGAAATGAAATGTGTACTGCCTAGTCATTCACAGAAATTTTACAAGTTAAAACAAAACCTCAATTTGGTAATTAATTTGCTTTATGTTCCCCCAAAGCATTATGAAAATGAACTGGAAGACCAAAAGTTCATCCTACAAAAAGCTCTAGAAAAAATTTCTGGTATACAGGTTCTAAGTATAAATTCTAAGGATAAATTATCTCCCTGATTCCTTACTCAAACACGAGTATGAGGAATTAGGCATTAATGACAGAACAAATCAACCCTTTCAAGATCTCCCCTTACAGTGACAGAACCGCCACTGCAAATACTTCAAGTAGGTGTGTGAGGATCATAAAATATTTTCCATCTATCGTTGGCCTGCTCTGAGGAGACACATACCCACTAGACTGGGGTCCACACACTACAGGTCTGCCACTTGTTTTGTAAATTGAGTCTCACTGGAGCACAGTCAGACTCACAGTGGAGCTGAACAGATGCAACAGAAACCATAAAGCTAACAAAGCTGAAAACACCTGCTATCTGGCCTTCAGAAAAAGACGCTGGCCCCTGTGCTGGAACCAGCTTCCGGGACAAAGCTCATAGTCAGTCCTATTTCTACTTGAAACTCTTACAGGTTGTCCCCAGACCTCTAAACTAATTTCTCTAGGATGTCACTTCCTTCTTCTTATTATTATTATTATCTTGAGACAGTCTCACTCTGTCTCCCAGGCTACAGCATAGTGGCACGATCTCGGCTCACTGCAACCTCTGCCTTCTGGGTTCAACCAATTATCCCACCTCAGTCTCCCGAGTAGCAGGGATTACAGGCGTGCACGACCACACCCAGCTAGTTTTTGTATTTTTAGTAGAAACAGGGTTTCACCATGCTGGTCAGGCTGGTCTCAAACTCCTGACCTCAAGTGATCCGCCCACCTTGGCCTCCCAAAGTGCTGGGATTACAGGTATGAGCCACTGTGCCTAGCCCCCAAGTACTTTTTGAGCATTCTGTGCAGTGTTGAATGTTCTTCTTTCTTTTTAAGTGCTTCCATCATCAAGTAAGGTTGGAAAACATCGAGACAATAAAATCAACAGGTTTTTTTCTGTAGGACTTTTCAGACCTTTAACATCACATAAGAATCATGACTGCTCAAGGCAGATACGATTTGCAGTAGGAACATCTTACAGGGTTAGCATTCCAGAGAATATATGATGGAAAATGTCATTCTAACACTAACTTTTCTAGACCCCTGTACTTTCAAATACCAAACCTCCTTCCTAGAAGCTGAGCATTCATCCTCTACTAGGAAGCATGGAAGAGACGAAGAGAAGTTGCTGAAAAACCACTTCAGAAAAAAAAACTAGAAGTAATGTGTACAATGCAGATTCTCTGAATGTTTGTCCCCATCCGCACCTCCCACGAGAACTAATGCCTAATTTGTCTGGGTAATTTCAAGGCAACCAAAGGTCCAGAAATTTTATCTCATTAATCCACAGTATTTTCTAACACCCAGTTCTTGACTGTAGCCTAATAATTATCACCGGTAACTTTTCTTTTATGAGAAGGTATCTTATAATTTATTCAAAGAGTCCAATGATACTCTTGAACAGTTAAACTGGAGATCAAAACAATATAAGATCTTCAGAAGAATTTTTTTATTCTATTTTTTCTGTACTGTCATGGAAATCTTGAAACATACAAAAAGCATATAGAACAGAAGGATATACCTCCATTTCCCAACACCCAGCTTCAATGATAATTATATGGCCAAACTCATTTCTTCTAAAACTGCCCCCGCTCTCCACTGCTCATTGGTAGACTCATTAAAATAAATTCCAGGCAACATATTTCATTTCAAGAGGATTCTGGCCAGGCGCGCAGTGGCTCATGCCTATAATCCCAGCACTTAGGGAGGCTGAGGTGGGCAGATCACTTGAGGCCAGGAGTTGGAGACCAGCCTTGTCAACGTGGTGAAACCCCATCTCTACTAAAAATACAAAAATAGCTGGGCATGGTGCCACATGCCTGTAATCCCAGCTACTCAGGAGGCTGAAGCAGGAGAATTGCTTGAACCCCGGAGGCGGAGGTTACAGTGAGCTGAGATTGTGCCACTGCACTCCAGCCTGGGTGACAGAGCAAGACTCTGTCTCAAAAAAAAAAAAAAAAAAGTAATAATAATGAAAAAGAGGATTACAGATTCCAATCAGCATAAAATGTGACCTTACCTGGTATCCTAGTCTCTTTCAAAGCCTTTGGCACAGGCATGTTCTAAGGTTCCCTCTAGGTTACCACAAGGGACCAGAGTGGATGGTACATTTTCCAGGTACATTAATTTACTGAAAAGTATTTTCCTCCTTGCCTATTACAGCCGAACTATATGGTTAAGTATAATTATTATTCCTTGATTTCTAGCCCCTTTTGTCATGGCAGACTATTATCTAAAATTAGTTTATTTGGTAGAATTTAAGAGCACAGACACAGGATGGCCTAAAATCTATAAACTATTTCACAGACCTCTAAAAAAAACATGAAAGAACACGATATGTAGATCTAAAATCCTACACATATTCACATTCCAGCACTGAAACGGCAGGCCTTTTGACAACATCTGAAACAACTATTCTATTACAAACCATGGAGAAAACAGGCCAAAATTCTTTGAGTTGTTTATAACAGAAACCATTTCACATTTTTTTAAAAAGTGCAGTTTAGAGGATGAACATATTAAATTCAAATGCAAAACTCAGGTATTCATGATAAATACCACCCATTACTTAAAAACATAATGATTAAATGAGAAGCACTTCCTTATAAATGTGCATCAAAAAGCTTTTGGGGATCACTTACAGCTCTGACACGAAGAAGATGTGAGATGACAGACTGTAGTTCATCACTATAGTGCTTAAGGTCAGTAAATCTCCTGAAACAGGAAACAAATAAAAAATCGTTTTTCAAATGAAAACAAGCACTCAAAAACTGAAAGTAAAAACAGTAGTTCCCGAGAATAACAAAGCTGATTCTATTTAAACATATGCTGGCCTTAAACATTTACATATCAATATAAATCCAAAAAAATCTAAAATAAAATGATACTTTCTTTTGATATTTTGAAAGTCAAGATATCACACTTCATAATTTACCTCGTGGAACTGAGATACAGAAAAAAATCTGTTGGTATGAAAAAATTACTTTGAAAATACAAAACAGGAAAAACTTTAAGGAGCTAAAAGACACATTACGGTGCAATCATAAACTCATGGTCTCTAATCTCAATCTTAATTCTGCTCAAGTAATTTGCTTCCCTCATCTATTAACTGCCATTTTCCATAAGAAGCAAACACTTCTGATGCACCACCTGTCACTCCCCCAACAACCCCTTCACAGATAAACAAAAGCCATCAGATGGGAACAACTGCCACCTTCACCTCCTGCCAATCAACTTACACACTTCCCCATATCTACATCATTTTTTCCCTCCCATTAGGATTTCTTCCCATCTAACGCTCTAGATTCCATTCCAGCTACAACCCATATTCCTATTTCCTAACTTCCTATCTCTATAAGCTTCTTCTCACTAGCATATCAATTAACTCAGGTCTCTCACAGATTAAAATACACACTCCCTTGACAACACACCCAGCTATTAACACCCTGTCAATATCTACCCCTTTTATAGCCAAGCTTTCACAAGGCATCACTTCCCCAGCAATAACCACTTCTTCCATTCCCATTCACTGCACAGCCTATGAGAATCTAGCTTCTGCCTCCAGCACTATATAGTAGGGAAATATTCCTGACAAAGTCACCAACTATTTTCATGTTGTAATATTCAATGATCCATTTTAGTTCTCCTCTTACTTGATCCTTTTGGCAATGCAACAGCTGATACCATCCTCCTTCTCAAAGATCTGTTTCCTTGTCAGTGTTATTTTTCTCATGGCTTTCCTTTTATGTCACTCTCTGGTCACTCCTGAAGCTTCTTTTGTAGTACTCACTTCCTTCACCCATCTCTTACATCTCCAACTGTGGTGTGCAAAAAATTCCTGAAATCTTTTTTTTTTGAAATGGAGTTTCACTCTTGTTGTCCCAGCTGGAGTGCAATGGCGTGATCTTGGCTCACCGCAACCTCCACCTCCCGGGTTCAAGCAATTCTCCTGCCTCGGCCTCCTGAGTATCTGGGATTACAGGCATGTGCCACCACACCCAGCTAATTTTGTATTTTTAGTAGTTTTGTATTTTTAGTAATTTTGTATTTTTAGTTTCTCAATGTTGGTCAGGCTGGTCTTGAACTCCCAACTTCAGGTGATCACCTGCCTCGGCCTTCCAAAGTGCTGGGATTACAAGCGTGAGCCACTGCGCCCTGCCAAAATGTTTCTTAAAAACACTACTGATGGTCTCTCAGAGGGATGTGAATACCCCAAGGTCCTCTTGGGACTCAGGAATCTGAATCTGAATTTTATAGCTCATCCACAGGATTCACATCCACAGGATTCACACGCTGGTAGTCCTCAGGTTACACTTTATTTTTTTTTTCTTGTTTTTTTTGTTTTTAAAGGCCCAGCACTGTGTCACCCAGGTTGGAGTGCAGTGGCTTGATCCTAGCTCACTGCAGCCCTTGATCCACCTGCCTCAGCCTCCCAAACAGCTGAGACTACAGATGGGCATCACTATGCCCAGCTGACCTCAGGTGGTTATACTTTGAAAACACCCTTAAAGTGCTGACATTCTTCAAGGTCCAGTCCTAGGTCCTCAGCTATCTTCCAATCAATCTTTCAATCTACACATTCCTATGTGACTTGTCATTCACAAAGCTTCACGATTATGATCTATTGCTAGATTCCAAATTTCTATCATCAGCCCAAATCTCTCCTAACTCCGGATTTAGTACACATTTGTGCTTGCTTACATAGCCAAAGCTCAGCCTATGTTCCACTACTCCACAAAATCTCTTTCCCTTGTGCTCCCCCTTGCACTCTGAAGAATGAAACCTGAGTGCCATCTGTATTTCTTTCTCTCCTTCACCCCATACATTCCACTAATTGCCCAGTCTGTTGATTCTATCTCCTAAACATTGCCCCAATACACTCACTTTTCTCTGGCCTCTCTGCCAATGCCCTAAATTCAGATTAGCATCATCATCTCTCACCAGTCCTCCTGATTGGCCTCTTAGCCCACTCCCACACTCCTCTAATCTACTGTCCATTCTGCTTGGATGATCTTCCAAAATCCAAATCTATACCACCCCCTTGCTTTTAAGCAGCTTTCTACTGCAGAGGTTATCCACTGATCCTGAGACAAAGTCCAAACTCTGTAATGTGGCTTAAACAACTTTTCACAGACCCCAAGTATTCAGTTACTATATAGTAGGTTCATTTAAATAAAGAGGCAGTGGTGAGGTGGAGGACATCAAATCATTAGATAAAATACTTAACTGCTCTTACTCCCTCAAGGCAGTGTTTTTCAGCAAGGAAAATAATTCAGGGATAAAAGAGCTGGCAAGATTGGCTCCCAATTAAGGGGAGTACAAATCTCCCTTTTTATATCCAAGATGGAAGGTGGAAAATGTACACTTGCATTTGTAGGATAAAACTTTGAAGGAATATAAACCTAAAAACTAACAAGGTATTACTCTCTGGGGAGGGGAAACGGATAGAGAGGAACAGGAATGAGACTTTTCACTGTACAACTTTTCCATACTTATCAATCTACATATATATCTGGTTAACCATAAGAATATATTACGTAGGCCGGGCGCGGTGGCTCAAGCCTGTAATCCCAGCACTTTGGGAGGCCGAGACGGGCGGATCACGAGGTCAGGAGATTGAGACCATCCTGGCTAACACGGTGAAACCCTGTCTCTACTAAAAAATACAAAAAACTAGCCGGGTGAGGTGGCGGGCGCCTGTAGTCCCAGCTACTCAGGAGGCTGAGGCAGGAGAATGGCGTGAACCCGGAAGGCGGAGCTTGCAGTGAGCTGAGATCCGGTCACAGCACTCCAGCCTGGGTGACAGAGCGAGACTCCGTCTCAAAAAAAAAAAAAAAAAAAAAAAAGAATATATTATGTACTCCAAAACATTTTTATTTAAATAAAATTAAATTTATAAATAAATATATATTTTATATATATTTACATAAAATCTCAGATAACTATCAGTGGCGTTCTTTATGTAGAGCCAGTTACAACTGAGCTGGTATAATTTTCCCTTAGAAGTTTTATGATTTGGGCCGGGCGCGGTGGCTCAAGCCTGTAATCCCAGCACTCTGGGAGGCCGAGACGGGCGGATCACGAGGTCAGGAGATCAAGACCATCCTGGCTAATACGGTGAAACCCCGTCTCTACTAAAAAAATACAAAAAACTAGCCGGGCGAGGTGGCGGGCGCCTGTAGTCCCAGCTACTCGGGAGGCTGAGGCAGGAGAATGGCGTGAACCCGGGAGGCGGAGCTTGCAGTGAGCTGAGATCTGGCCACTGCACTCCAACCCGGGCGACAGAGCGAGACTCCATCTCAAAAAAAAAAAAAAAAAAAAAAAGAAGTTTTATGATTTGAATTTAAGTTTCAAGAGGCTAATACTTTGCTAAACTCTTTGATCAGATCTTCTAGTGCTGGGTCCCAGGAGCTAGAAATTCTTAAAGATCAGGTCTTCTGGAGCTTCTCCAGAACTGATTAGGTGCCCTAAAAACGTTTCTTTGTCGGCTTCCATACTCGGGATCTGGCATGACTCAAAATTCTTAGCTGTCATATCTGGATATGAGAAATGTATAAGAATATAAACAGTAAGCCCCAGAACACTTAAATTAGGTGAAGCAGAGGTTTCTGGAGTTGAAAGGTCTTAATACCTTTGGTCACAGAACATATAAGGCATACTAAAGTTTCTCTGTTTGATTAACACATTGGTACAATCTCTTGTTCGGGGAGAGGAGTGACAACACAAATCATCCCCAGGTGATAACATCACCAGAAAGTCAGGGCTAAAAGATCCTAAACACCTAGGGGACAGAGACAGATGTGCACCTTTGAAAAAAATCACAATTACTGGGAAATCAGAGGACCTAAAGGTGAAGAGTGAAAAATTCATCAAGTTTTAGATAATAATGTATGCTTAAGAAATAAAGGAGCCGAGCGCAGTGGCTCACGCCTGTAATCCCAGCACTTTGGGAGGCCGAGGTGGGTGGATCATGAGGTCAGGAGATCGAGACCATCCTGGCTAACACGGTGAAACTCCGTCTCAACTAAAAATACAAAAAATTAGCCGGGTGTGGTGGCGGGCGCCTGTAATCCCAGCTACTTGGGAGGCTGAGGCAGGAGAATGGTGTGAACCCGGGGGGTGGAGCTTGCAGTGAGCCTAGATCGTGCCACTGCACTCCAGCCTGGGCGACACAGCAAGACTCTGTCTCAAAAATTTAAAAAAATTAAAAAATAAAAAAAGAAATAAAGGAATTAAGGAATTAATTTTCTGAAAATGAGGGTATAACTTCTTAGCCCAAGTCAAATTCTAGAATGTCTGCATATTAAAATGAGGAATCTTATCATAAATGATTAGGTGTTCTTAGAGAAATATTAAAGACTAAAAATCATATATAACGTCAGAATGTTGCAGTTTCACTGGAAAGCAGGGAGTTTAAAAAGAGGGCAGGGAAGGCTGGGCGCGGTGGCTCAAGCCTGTAATCCCAGCACTTTGGGAGGCCGAGACGGGCGGATCACAAGGTCAGGAGATCGAGACCATCCTGGCTAACATGGTGAAACCCCGTCTCTACTAAAAATACAAAAAAACTAGCCGGGCGAGGTGGCGGGCGCCTGTAGTCCCAGCTACTCGGGAGGCTGAGGCAGGAGAATGGCGTAAACCCGGGAGGCGGAGCTTGCAGTGAGCTGAGATCCGGCCACTGCACTCCAGCCTGGGCGACAGAGCGAGACTCTGTCTCAAAAAAAAAAAAAAAAAAAAAAAAAAGAGGGCAGGGAGTTTAAAAAGAGGACAGTCCGTACTAGGAAGATGGTGACATAAAACTTCCCCCGAAATACTAAGTATATAAAATTCCTGTCTTTGAGGTATGCAAAACTGAACATGTAAATGCAGATTCTGATAAGACTGTAGTTTCAGGCTGTCTATATTCAAATCCAGTATGTCCTATGGCCTGAATTAGCCATATTTTCTATTCTCCTCAAAGTATATCTATTGCCATTATAGGCTTTATGTTTCCCTTTATCTTCCATATTCTGTTTTTTGAGACGGGGTCTAGCTCCGTCACCCAGCCTGGAGTGCAGTGGCACGATCTTGGCTCACTGCAACCTCTGACCCCTGAGTTCAAGTGATTCTCCCATTTCAGCCTCCCAAGTAGCTGGGCCTACAGGCATGTGCCACCAGGCCGGGTTAATTTTTGTACCTTTAGTAAAGACAGGGTTTCACCATCTTGGCCAGGCTGGTCTCAATCTTCTGACCTCAAGTGATCTGCCTACCTTGGCCTCTCGAAGTGCTGGGATTACAGGTGTGAGCTACCATGTCTGGCCTTATTCTCCATATTCTTTAACATACTTTTAGTAAGTAAGCCTGGACAGGTGCCTCTCCTAATCAGATCTCATCCATTTCTCAAGACTCACGTTGAAAAGACCCTCCATCAAGGCTTTTTGAGAATGCTTCTCTCCAATCTCAAAGGCAAAAACATGGCTAGGTGGAGTGGCTCACATATGTAATCCCAGCATTTTGGGAGGCCAAGGTAGGAGGATCACTTGAGACCAGCCTGAGCCGGTGAGACCCTGTCTCTACAAAAAGGAAAAAAAACCAGCCAGGCCGAGTGGATCGCCTGAGGTCAGGAGTAGGAGACCAGCCTGGCCAACATGGTGAAACCCCGTCTCTACTAAAAATAGAAAAATTAGCCAGGTGTGGTGGTGGGTGCCTGTAATCCCAGCTATTTGAGAGGCTGAGGCAGAGAGAATTGCTTGAACCTGGGAGGCAGAGGTTGCAGTGAGCCAAGGTCATGCCACTGCACTCCAGCTTAGCGAGAGAGACTCCATCTCCAAAAAAAACAAAAAAGAAAAAACAAAACAAAACAAAACAAAAAACTAGCTAGGCATGGGGGTGCTTGACTGTAGTCTCAGCTACTTGGGAGGCTGAGGTGGGAGGATCATTTGAGCCTGGGAGGTGGAGGCTACAGTAAGTTGAGATCATGCCACTGCACTCCAGCCTGGATAACAGAGCAAGACTTTGTCTCAAAAACAACAACAAAGGCAAAAACATAGCTTGGGGTATAACTTATCTATTTTACATGGCTTTCTTTTTTTTATTAGACAGAGTCTCACTCTGTCACCCAGGCTGGAGTGCAGTGGCATAATCTCGACTCACTGCAGCCTCCACCTCCCCAGTTCAAGTTATTCTCGTGCCTCAGCCCCGCAAATAGCTGGGATTACAGGCATATGCCACCAAGACTGGCTAATTTTTGTAGTTTTAGAGAGACAGGGTTTCACTATGTTGGTCAGGCTGGTCTTGAACTCCTGGCCTCAAGTGATCCGCCTGCCTTGGCCTCCCAAGTGCTGGGATTAGAGACGTAAGCCACTGCGCCCAGCCTTATTTGGATTTCATATTTGCATATGGCTGTAGTTTTCTCTACCTAGCTATTATACTGAAAGTAAATCAAGCCATACAGATTGTCTTATGCTCCTTTACAACTTGTGCAACTATTACCGAAGATAAAGCCCTGAAAGAAAAGAAACACTAGTCTGAGTGATTGTTAGAAATCATAAATGACAGTCCACTCCCCACCCTCCTCTTCTAGTTTCTACACTTTGGTTCTTGCCTCCCTATCTGTAAGCATTCTTTTTTTTTTTTTTTTTTTTGAGACGGAGTGTTGCTCTGTTGCCCAGGCTGGAGTGCAGTGGCATGATCTCGGCTCACTGCAACCTCCGCCTCTCGGGTTCAAGCAATTCTCCCGCCTCAGCCTTCTGAGTAGCTGGGATTACAGGCCTGCTCCACCACACCCATCTAATTTTTGTATTTTTAGTAGAGATGGGGTTTCACCATGTTGGCCAGGCTGATCTCGAATTCCTGACCTCATGATCCACCCACCTTGGCCTCTCAAAGTGCTGGGATTACAGGCGTGAGCCACCGTGCCTGGCCTCTGTAAGCATTCTTAATACGATGTACCTTGAGCTCCTTGAAGAAAACTCACTATATAGATTTCTCTCTATCCATACTTCCTGCCCCAAACTCAGCATAAGAAAATGATATAACCTGATATTTGGAAGCTCGAGGAATAACCTGAACAAATCATAGCCTCAATTATCTAACTAGTTTTCTTTTAAAAGAAAAAACTATCACTTTATATATGAGTTAACTAAAGTCACATAGATTTTTTCCAACCAAGAAAAACTGGCCACATTAGATGAAACTTCTACTATGCAGTGTAGCACAGTACATGAGTGGTTAGTGTTGCTTATTTCTACAACAGACAGTAGATTGCCAGGCATGGTGGTGGGTGCCTGTAGTCCCAGCTACTCAGGAGGCTGAGGCAGGAGAATGGTGTGAACCTGGGGGTCAGAGCTTGCAGTGAGCCAAGACTGCGCCACTGCACTCCAGCCTTGGCAAGAGAGCGAGACTCCGTCTCCAAAAAAAAAAAAATATGTTACTTATATAATCTGGTCAGTTTACCACCTAGATTTTGACTTAGCAGGTTTAGTTTATTTGCAACAATATAAGATGCTCAATAAATGGAGACAGACCTTGGGCACACCTCTTTTAAGAAACATATACAAGCTGGGCACAGTGGCATCCACCTGTAGTTTCAGCTATTCGAGAGGCTGAGGCGGGGGGCATTGCTGAGCCCAGCAATTCCAGACCGGCCTGAACAACATAGTGAGACCGCATCTCAAAAAAAATATATACATGTCATTTTGGGAGGCCAAGGCAGGTGGATCATGAGGTCAGGAGACCGAGACCATCCTGTCTAACACAGTGAAACCCTGTCTCTACTAAAAATACAAAAAATTAGCCGGGCATGGTGGCAGGCGCCTGTAATCCCAGCTCCTCGGGAGGCTGAGGCAGGAGAATGGTGTGAACCTGGGAGGCAGAGCTTGTAGTGAGCTAAGATCGCGCCACTGCACTCCAGCCTGGGGACAGAGCGAGACTCTGTCTCAAAAAACAAACAAACAAACAAACAAAAAATACATATATGTGTGTGTATATATATGTATATACATGTGTGTGTACATATCTATGTACACACACACAATCCAATATGCAAAAGAAAGCATTTACAGGGTACCTAAGGCCACATAAAAGCAGAAGACTCCAGGCCCTCCCACTCACTGCTCTTAACAGTCTAGTTTGGGGAAAGATAAACATGAATGAAGCAAGTACTAGAAGAATCATTTTGGTAATCCCTCTAAAACAATCTTTCTGGTTTTCTGAATTTTAGGAAATAACAAAACTATTTTAGTAATATATTTTAATAAGAATATAAAAATAATCTATTGGAACAGCTAGATCTATAAAAGAGATTCTACATATTAAGAATCTGATATAACAATGACCAATATACACAGTTATCCAGAATTTAAGACAAACAAATCTTATTACTAATTATACAGCAATTATACACTTTAACAAGAACATAAGGGCAAAAGAACTGCCTTGGTGACATTATTGGTCATATTAAACTTAAAATTATGCACACAATATGGATCGTAAATAAAATTCAGCAGTTCAGAAAACCTGGCTGGGTCAGAAAAGGGAGGAAAAACATTCAATTGACAGAATATTTTCCATTCAACCAAAAAATACTAATTGACAAAATATTAGTATTAATCAAAAATATTATCAAAATATCAATCAAAAATGATTCTCTAATGGATGTACAGCCACCAAAGTCATACATTTAGCTTACTAAGTTTTCCAGAGCTTTTTTTCAGAGTGACTTATAATTTTAGTTCTTAATCTAGAGAACATCTCTTATATACCATGCATGTTAGTATAATACTTATTAAAAACCTCAATGGAACCATAGATGCAAATTAAGTGAAAGAAGCCAATCTCAATGTTTACATACTGTATATGATGTGACATTCTAAAAAAAAAAAAAAGAAAACTATGGCGATAATAAAAAGATCAGTGGTTGCCAGGAGTTGAGGAAGGAGATGAACAGGTGCAGCAGAGAGGATTTTTAGGACAGTAATAGTATTCTGTATAAAATGATAATGGTGGGTACATGTTATTACCCATTTGTCCAAACTCAAAAACTGCCCGACACCAAGCGTGAACCCTGACGTAAATGATGGTCTTTGCTGATAACGCTGTTTCAATGTAGGTTCACCAACCGCAACAAACACAGCTCTCTGGTGTGGGATGCTGATAGTTAGGGAGGCTCTGACAGGTCAGTGGGGAGGGGTGTGGAAGAGAAGGTATATGGGAATTCTCTGTATACTCTGCTCAATGTTGCTAACTCTACTAAACCTATAACTGCTCTAAAAAATAGTCTATTAAAAAAAAAAAAAAGAAAGAAAAAGGCCAGGCATGGTAGCTCACACCTGTAATCCCAGAACTTTGGAAGGCCAAGGTGGGTGGATCGCCTGAGGTCAGGAGTTTGAGACCAGCCTGCCTAACACATGGCAAAACTCCATCTCTACTAAAATACAAATATTAGCTGAGCGTTGTGGGGGGTGCCTATAATCCTAGCCACTCGGGAGGCTGAGGCAGGATAATTGTTTGAACCTGGGAGGCCGAGGTTGCAGTGAGCAGGGATCACACCACTACACTCCAGCCTGGGCGACAGAGCAAGACTCTGTCTCAAAAAATAAAAAAAATTAAAACTAAAATTTAAAAAATCAAGTTACCATCACAACCTCCTAATTACCAAAATTTAAAAATATTCATTTAGATTTTATATTAAAAATTTATATGAAAAATCAGCGGCATTTTGTTAATATGTTATGGTTTATAAAGTCAGGCATAATAGGTCATCAAAACATGCAGACCTCGCCTTTGTCTGGTAAGAATTTACACAATGTAGAAATTAGTGCGGAAGGATTCCCTAGAGAAATTCTAACAGACTTCATAAATTTGGTCCTGCAAAACAAAAAAGCCTCATCTGCCTAAGCACATATCCAGCTAAAAAACTCTAACTGAACCAAATTGCCAAGTAAAGGTCCATAGAGTTTGAATTATCCACCACATTTAAAGATTAAGCAAAACCAAAATCTTAAATACATAGGTCTCACCCCATGTTAAGTAATTTCTGAATACACTGGTTTCTTTTAATATGGGAATGCTCTCACAAACACTAGCTGATATTAATAAAATCAAGTATTTGTCATACACCTTTGTGAAATTTTCTTGGTATACAAACTAGATGGTTCATTATTAAGTATATGTAAAAAGTATATAATTTTCTTATCTTGAGCCATGCATATTCAACAAGCAAAATCATATAAGGAAAACTATAAAATTAAAATTACTTTTCTCATTTTTCTGATATCTGCAACAACACTTAATAAACCCTTCTAGAAAAAAGCAATGGTTTAATTTTATAAAACTTCAGTCACAATCATACCCCCAATCAAGTTATCAAATTTCAAATTCAGTTTTAAACTTGAAAAGGATTTCACTAAATGTGAATATGTAAAATATTTAGCAAATAAAGTGCATACATTCAGAAATGAAAAATTAAATAGACTGATAGGCACCATTCAAAACAACATTGTAACTGTTATTAAAACAAAACCTTACTTGTCTGGGTTTTTCACTCTGAATGTTGCATTAAGCGCTTTTAACCTGGAGTCTGCCTGGAAAAAATAATTTGTTCACTTAATACAATTACATTTCAGGGTATAAAATTCAAACAATTTTACTTTCCCTTTAGAATTAAGATGCTCAAGTACAGTTTTCTTCATATCAATTGTTGTAAACACATTAAACATGCCTAAAAAAAAGCTTAGTAATTATTTTTGAAAACACTACAAAAACATACTATAAAATAGACTGAATACAAGGCATTCAATGGTACCAAAGTAAAACAACTGTACACACCAACCAATACACGAACAGGCATATAGCAATGCATTATTAGAATTCGGAAGAGGTCATGTGAAAACAGTAGTTTTTCTCTAAGCCAAGAAAAGCAATGATCTGTATATATAAACTAAATGAAACTACTGCTTTAATGGCCGGGCACAGTGACTCATGCCTGTAATCCCAGCACTTTGGGAGGCCGAGACAGGAGGATCACTTGAGGTTAGGAGGTTGAGACCAGCCTGGCCAATAAGGATAAACCTCGACTCTACTAAAAATACAAAAAAATTAGCTGGGTGTGGTGGCACGTGCCTGTAATCCCAGCTACTTGGGAGGCTGAGGCAGGAGAGTCACTTCAACCTGGGAGGCAGAGGTTGCAGTGAGCTGAGACCATGCCACTGCACTCCAGCCTGGGCGACAGAGAGACTCCATTTCAAAACAGAAACTACTGCTTTAGAGTCTGCATCTACTGAGGGTAGTTCTCAGATGGAATCCAAAGCAAATGTACATTGGTTTTTCTCATTTTCACAATCTATATTTTAGAAGAAAGAATATAGAAATACATGTACTGCCGGGCGCGGTGGCTCAAGCCTGTAATCCCAGCACTTTGGGAGGCCGAGGCGGGCGGATCACAAGGTCAGGAGATCGAGACCACAGTGAAACCCCGTCTCTACTAAAAATACAAAAAATTAGCCGGGCGCGGTGGCGGGCGCCTGTAGTCCCAGCTACTCAGGAGGCTGAGGCAGGAGAATGGCGGGAACCCAGGAGGCGGAGCTTGCAGTGAGCCGAGATCGCGCCACTGCACTCCAGCCTGGGCGACAGCGTGAGACTCCGTCTCAAAAAAAAAAAAAAAAAAAAAAAAAAGAAATACATGTACTAAGTAACACTCTACTAAATAAAATGAGCTAGATGACAGCTATTACTTTCTAGCTAGCAGAAAATGTTGTCAGACAACACAACTTTTTAACTATTTTATTCACTTATTTCTAGATAATTACTCTCAAAGAAGAAACAGAGAGATAAATACTAAATAATAATTTCACTGCATAAAATGTTTACTTAACACATCCAAATCCTGTCCTGTCCTAAATTCTCATTAAAAAAAAAAAAAAAAGACAACCAAACAACTTTTCTAACCAAGGTACAAGAACTATTAGGGTTCATAAAAGGTAGCTCAATCAGGAATCAATTTCAAAATGTGGTCTGGTTTTTAAAATCCCACCTTGAAATTTTCACACTATTACAACTTCCAACCCATAATTACAAATACTGTTAATGAATAAACAAACAAAACAAAAATATTACTAAGGCTTCCCAAATTACCTGGTTAAGAAAATAAAAACAAATATAACAAATACACTACTCACAAGTTCAGTCTCCTAGAACTTCAGACCAAAAGAGATTTAAAGAGCTATCTAAACAATACCTAAAGTAGTTTATTTTGATTTTAGGGAATTCTCTTATGGAATTCTCCTATTTCTAAAATCAGTATTTCACAAATTCTGGACCTTTCTTACATCTCAAGGAAAAATGAGCTAATATATGTCAAAGTCCTTATAAATAAAAACATCTATGAATTTAAGGCATATATTAAAAATAACTAAAAACCAAAGGATCTTGTGTTTATGACTTCAATCACATGCAAAATGTGATTCTTTAAATGAAGATGAAACTACATAAAACACTAAGGAAAAAGATATTCATTTGTATCTTTTCTTGAATCTCTTGCTTTTTAACATCAGCAATTTATTTTTTACTTTTAAAGTCACCAATTTACCAATTTAAAAGCCATTTATAAATGTAAAAGATCACCATTCTAACTTTTGATTACCAAATGTTTTGTCAGATCAGGTCCATCTCCACATCCAACTCAATCTGCTCATTTCACAAGATTACACGAAAAGGGGAAAGCTGCCTAAAATGTATTTGCCTAATACCAAACCAGAAACTTCTCCCAAAAGCTGGATCTCTGAAAAACTACCCGGACTGTTCCAAATCTGATAGGTTATCGCCCACCTAATCAGATTCCCCATTCAACACCTAAAGATGCCCCTTAATTCCTTATTGTTTCCTATGATCCTATTTTACTCCCTCTAGAACAGCATTATCTGAAATCATATTGTTCACTTGATTCTTGGCTGTCCATTAAGAATATAAGAGCCATAGGCCAGGCGCAGTGGCTCATGCCTGTAATCCCAGCACTTTGGGAGGCTGAGGCAGGCGGATCACGAGGTCAGGAGTTTGAAACCAGCGTGGCCAATATGGCGAAACCCTGTCTCTACTAAAAATACAAAAAATTAGCCCGGCATGGTGGCGCATGCCTGTAATCCCAGCGACTCAGGAGGTTGAGGCAGGAGAATCCCTTGAACCCTCGAGGCAGAGTTTGCAGTGAGCCGAGATCGCACCATGGCACTCCAGCCTGGGCGACAGAGCAAGACTTCATCTCAAAAAGAAAAAAAAGAATAAAAGAGCCATAAAAAGACCCAGTGTGAAGGTGGCCCCTGGACTGTACAAAGGCTGCTGTGGCAACACTTTTACCTGCTTTATCTTCCCCAACACATTACCTAGTAAGGCACACCCTGCCTGGGCCTCCCTCTCAAGGAGCATACCTCTTCCTTGGCCTCTGGTGACTCCACTGCAGGTTTCTTATCATCACTAATGTCTCAGCTCAAATGTAAGCTTTTTAAAGGAGGCTGACCATGTGGCCTGGTTTGCCCAGGACAGTCCTGATTTATGAATGTCGTCCTAGCCTTTTTTTTTTTTTTTTTTTTTTTGAGACAGAATCTTGCTCTGTCACCCAGGTTGGAGTGCAACGTGTTGTCCTCATCTTAAACGTCCCCATTTCCTCTCCAAAGGGTTCCCACTTGGATAATAAACTTTATGGTCACCCATCTTAGGGTAACCCTTAAAAATAATCCCTGCTGTCATATTTCCCAACAAGGATGATGCTTTATTTCCTTTATACTACTTACCACTATTTTAAAGTATCTTATCTTTTATTTAAATGCTAACTTAATGTCTCTGACGACTAAAATATAAGCTCCACAATAACACAGAGTTTATGAACATTTCCAGCTCATTCACTACTGTATCCATAACACTTAGAAGAGTACCTCGCGCTGTAGGGACCAGCATTTGGAATCTCCACATTGGATCTCTCAGAGTTCCCGTGCAATAACGAGATTAACAGAGATCCTAACTAAGGGCCCAGACCTTGGCTCTGGTAGTTCTTGCTCCAAGGAAGAGGCAGGGTCCTGGGTTCTTATGAATCAACCTAAATTCATTTAAGGATTGGGTATTTAGAAGAATACTTTCATGTTAACTGAGTTAAAATGTTACTTTTATATTAAATCAACTAGTTTATATGTTCATTACTCTAGGGATAAACCCTTTGCTCTTCTTTCATTGAATTAAGTAAAATGAGTATTTATATTTTGTGTAGGTATTTATTCTTAAATAGAAACAGAGTCTCACTATGTTGCCCAGTCTGGTTTCAAACTCCTGGGCTCAAGTGATTCTCCTGCCTCAGTTTCTCAAGTAGCTAGGACTATAGGAACATGCCACCAAGCCCAGATTGAGTATTTATACAACTATTCCACCCCCCAAAAAAGAAGAAATGCCAAAAACCAGTAATGATGAAAAAATTGGTTGCTCCTGCTTACGATAAATAGAACACAGATAAAAAGAAACTAAATTTTGGCCGGGTGCGGTGGCTCACGCCTATAATCCCAGCACTTTGGGAGGCCGAGGCAGGCAGATCATGAGGTCAGGAGATTGAGATTATCCTGGCTAACACGACGAAACCCTGTCTCTACTAAAAATACAAAAAAATTAGCCAGGCGTGGTGGTGGGTGCCTGTAGTCCCAGCTACTCTGGAGGCTGAGGCAGAAGAATGGCTTGAACCAGGGAGGTGGAGCTTGCAGTGAGCCGAGATCGCGCCACTGCATTCCAGCCTGGGAGAGAGAGCGAAACTCCATCTCAAAAAAAAAAGAAACTCAATTTTAGATTATCTTGCTGGGTGTAATAATCACTCTCAAACATTTGAAGAAAATATTAATCTAGTAGGCCAAAACTACAGATAAAATAAGTCTGAGAAAAGGAAAATTAAAGTAAGATAACATTTCAATTTGAGGATAACAATCCAAGAGCCAAGGACAAATATTCTTATAAGATATGAATACTTGGTCTCATTCAGAATGACCTCATTTTCACAGAAATAAAGCTTTCAACACTTCCTTTACCAACAATCTCTGCAAATATTAATTACATAATTAATAAGCAAGAGAGGTAATATGGGATGGTAATTAAGGAGGGCTTTGAGTTAGTCTAGACTTGGATTCAGCCTCTATCACTTATAATTATGTGACCTGGGCTAAGTCACGTTCTAGAGTTTCTCATCTAAAAAATGAGAATATTGACTCACCTCAAAGGTACTGAGGCAATATTCAGCAAAATAAACATAGTATAATTATAGCATAGTGCCTAGCAAATAGTAAGAATATATGATGGTAATACTTAGATAAGAAACTGCTTTAGATTCTAAAAAAAGTTTTCTTCTTTTTTACCATTCTTGAAAATCTTTCTAAAATTATCTTCCTAAAAATAGTTTTCTTCATCACCTTATAGCAATAGTTGTCAAATTTTAGGCTAACGGGATTAAGGACGTCTGGGATGAATTCAGTATTTTGAACAAACAATCCCATCAATTGAGTTACATGCAGTCCACTGACCACACACTGAATTAAGAGTACACAAGCAAAATTCTACTGTTTCTTGAGGCCTCCAGTTAACCATTACAAACAACAAATACTGAATCCATCTATGATATCCTTAGGGATTACAGGTGGGTAGGGATTTTGCCTCATGCCAAATGTACCCATTCTGTGACGTGTGACTCACACACCACTGCTACCTCTTTTCTGCTATCAGGCTCAGCTGTCAATTGTCATATTGTCACAATGTGCCTGTCTTCACTCACTTTTTAATCTTCTGCTAAAATATGTTGTAACCTAAAAAATAGCCAAGTTTGTCTGAATACCTATAATAAAATTAACGGGTCTGCTCCGGGAAGACCAAAGTATAGTAGTAAAGTATAGCAGGAAGCCATGTTACATCCCCTTGAACATCTCAGATGTCAGTTTTGCTTAAATCCCAGCTTTCAACTGTGATCAGGTTAGCTGTAACTGCCAAATATATGACCTCCAGATAAGTGGAATGTGACACACTCAATCTCTCTCTCTCTCTCTATATATATACACATACAGACACACACACATACATATGTATGTTACGTACATATGATTGTGGACATTTGTATGATTTACACATGTATATGAGGCTATGCAAAAAGGTCCCATTTCCCAGACGGAAGGAAGGACTTAAAACAAGACATACATTCACAACAAAATAAGGAATACAGAGAGACACATGGGTTTCTGAATTCTCTCCATCAATTTTGTTTCTGGCTCACTTCATTAGAAGTCTGATGTTTTGAATTATTAATTCTGTATAGTAATATTACCTTTCAAATACTTTTTAAAAGTACAATACATAAGGCTCCCCCACAATGAAACATTCTATCTAAATACTTAAGTAGCACCTACACATAAGATTCAAGGCACTTGGTAAATAGCAATTTTATAATGATGGGGAACTCAAGAGTTTTCTCAGAATCACTAAAGTTATGGCCAAAAACTGGATTCAAGGACAAAAACTTGTAACTATTAACTACAGTAAAGACTTAATGACTAGACTTTTTAAAATTTTTGTTATATAAAGAGAATTCACTAAAATGATTGTATTTTAATCTTTTCCTTGTTAGCTTTTAACATATCTTGAACTATTTTTCAGAAAACTCTATCTAAACATAAATCAGTTTTTTAACTTCCAAGTTATTTCAAATCCAACCCTAAACTAAAATTCTACCATCCCCTCTGAGTGTTATTAAGTGATGAATTACAGCCAAGAAAATTCTAATTGTTTCAGTACATCTGTCAACTAAATATTTATAGCTGGGCACAGTAAAACTAGCACTTTGGGAGGCTGAGGTGAGAGAATCAATTGAGCTCAGGAGTTCGAAACTAGCCTAGGCAACATAGTGAGACCTCATCTCTACAAAGAAAAAAGTTAAAATTAGCCAGGTATGGTGGCACACACCTGTAGTCTCAGCTACTTGGGAGGCTGAGGCAGGCAGATGGCTTGAGTCCAGGAGTTCAAGGATGCAGTGAGCCATGATCACACCACTGCACTCCAGCCTGGGTGACAGAGCAAGACTCTGTCTCAAAATCATAAAAATCTCAAAATATTTATAAATTAGAATCAGTTTATGACAGAACTGGTTTATCATATTTTCTTTGCAGAAAAAAAATTTCCTCTTTCTAGTTTGTTTTGTGCCAAATTTCAAATACCTATCTGCCAATGCATGGGAAGTGTTACTGTATGGGACACTTTTTGTATGGGACATTTTTTGTAAAAAAATTTTCTTCTTATCTAGACATATTATATTAAACTTTTGGTACTGTATTTTCATGTGAGTCATTTAACGATTTATATTATGTTATATATCAATTTATATTCTGTTAGTCTACTTACCAATTCAGTTTACACCAGAGATGAAAACTTTTAAAAGTTTGTAATAACCTTTGTTGTATTTATTTTAGGAAAGAAATAAAGAGCAGCAGAGAATTCGGGTGTCCAGCTCACCACCACCATGCTCCTGGATTTTCAGATCACCATCTCATTCCCAAACACTAATTCTAATGACTAAATTTAAAAAGCTGTTACAAAAACTAAATAATCCTGTACCACTAACAGATAAAACTAACTTAGAACTATTTCAAAATGACTCCTTTGTCCCCATTTAAAACTGGCCACCATGTCTCAACAGACAGAAGAAGCATGACCAAGGGCTTATCTTTTAGACTGCTAAGGTTGGACTCTTTCATATCTGATAGAGCGAGCAATTGTCGGGGGCAGGGATATGAGTGGAAACAGGACAGAAGAAAAAAAAAGAGGCAAGGTATAATGCTAGTACACTGGGGGAAATCTACAACTTGTATTTAAATTACTGCTTCATTACTACAAACACTAACTAAAAAAAAACAAAATAAATCACTGTTTCACAATGTTCTTTCCCTGTAGAATAAATTTGCCCATTATAGTCTCATTAGTAACTAAAATTACACAAATTGAAAGTGAACTGTAGTGTCTCTTTGAAAACCTTACCAATGACACTTATTGTAAAGACGATTTCCAACATTCGTTTACACAGTAAATACCAAGTTCACAATTAGTGCATGGCACCATGCTGGGAACTGTAAAGGAACATGGCAAATTTCACAGAAACATTCTTACCTTCAGCTGAAACCCAGTTTCATTCACAGTCTCCTTCCAGTTACCTTCCTAAAAATTGAAGTTAATTTTAGAAATCATTACTGCAAAGCAAATATTCCAAATTAAATAAATTAAATTCCTATCATTCTGTTCTTACTTCAGCAGGGATTGGAGAGAGAGGTTTAAAAAAATTTCTTTTCACTTCAAAATTAAACATTCAATCCGGCTGGGGGCGGTGGCTCAAGCCTGTAATCCCAGCACTTAGGGAGGCTGAGACGGGCGGATCACGAGGTCAGGAGACTGAGACCATCCTGGCTAACACGGTGAAACCCCGTCTCTACTAAAAATACAAAAAAAGTAGCCGGGCGAGGTGGCGGGCGCCTGTAGTCCCAGCGACTCCGGAGGCTGAGGCAGGAGAATGGCGTGAACCTGGGAGGCGGAGCTTGCAGTGAGCCAAGTTTGCGCCACTGCACTCCAGCCGGGGCGACACAGCGAGACTCCATCTCAAAACAAAACAAAACAAAACAATTCAATCCAACTTCTAAAAGATTACCAAATGGTGCACCCAAGATTTTATAGATCTGAGCTTCAAAATACTGAAGACAAATTTTACTATTATTTAAATGATACCAAAAATACCATCATCAGTATCTTTAAATAGAAAAATGTTAGCCAAAAGAATAACATAATCCATTAATTGGAAATTCATAACAAAAAAATAAATTGCATATAAATTAACAAAAAGATCCTTAAAATAAGTATTCTACAATTTTTTTTTAAGAAACCCAAATTAAATGAATATTTTACTAAGACTAAATAAAAGAAAAATACCTGTGTTAAAAACAGATAGAAGATTTTGTCTCTACAAAGGATGGGATGTGAAGCAATCCTCAAGAGAAAGTTTTCTAAACCAATCCGTCGCCTCTCCACAAAATCTGGATCCATGTTGTCAGCAGAGAGTTTATGCCAAACAAATTCTGCCTAGGTAAACAAAACAATCATTAAGAATAGTCTCGGCCGGGCGCGGTGGCTCACGCCTGTAATCCCAGCACTTTGGGAGGCCGAGGCGGGCGGATCACAAGGTCAGGAGATTGAGACCACGGTGAAACCCCGTCTCTACTAAAAATACAAAAAATTAGCCGGGCGCGGTGGCGGGCGCCTGTAGTCCCAGGTACTCAGGAGGCTGAGGCAGGAGAATGGCGTAAACCCAGGAGGCGGAGCTTGCAGTGAGCCGAGATCGCGCCACTGCACTCCAGCCTGGGCGACAGAGCGAGACTCCGTCTCAAAAAACAAAACAAAACAAAAAAAAAAAGAATAGTCTCAATGTGGAAGACTTCTAAACTACTGCCATTTCACTTCTTACCCGTTTTTCTGGCAGAGGTGGCACAACAATATGTGGATAGTAAACTAAAAGGTAGTTTCTCAACAACTCAAATTCACTATATCGCCGCCACAGTGAGTCTGTTAGGACACTCTGACCATCGGTGTGTTCAACTGACCTGAAAAGGAACAGAACGACACTGAAGTTATTTTTTAAAAACAAAAATACATACATATAAACACAATCACCTTTAAAATTATAACTACAGAATGATTATGAATCAAGCAGTAAGTAAAGAACTTTTCATACATTTTCTTTTTCTTTTCTTTTTTTTTTTCTTTTCAAGACAGGGTCTCACTGTGGCCCAGGCTGGAGCACAGGGGTACAATCACGGCTCACTGCAACCTTGACCTCCTGGGCTCAGGCACTCCTTCCACCTCAGCCTGCTGAGTAGCTGGGACCACAGGCACATGTCACCACATTGGCTAATACTTAAATTTTTTGTAAAAATGGGATCCAGCTATGTTGCTCAGGCTGGTGTCAAACTCCTGGGCTTACGCCATCTTCCTGCATTGGCCTCATGTATTTTCATATTTAATCCTTATGACAACCCTGTGAGGCAGAGATTTATTATCCTCATTTTACAGATGAGGACACAACTGCACAGTATATGCTCTGCCTATGATCACAAAGGTCTGTGGATAAAGAACTCAGATCTATCTGATTTCAAAGCTCTTACTCCTAACCACTTTCTTTCTGTTACAGAAAGCCTGTTTAAACATAAGAGAAACAGTTTTATTAGGAATACTCTAAAAGCCTTAATGTATAAATAATTGATTTTTTTTTTTTTTTTTGAGACGGAGTTTTGCTCTGTCACCCAGGCTGGAGTGCAGTGGCCGGATCTCAGCTCACTGCAAGCTCCGCCTCCCGGGTTCACGCCATTCTCCTGCCTCAGCCTCCCAAGTAGCTGGGACTACAGGCGCCCGCCACCTCGCCCGGCTAGTTTTTTGTATTTTTTAGTAGAGACGGTGTTTCACCGTGTTAGCCAGGATGGTCTCGATCTCCTGACCTTGTGATCCGCCCGTCTCGGCCTCCCAAAGTGCTGGGATTACAGGCTTGAGCCACCGCGCCCGGCCAATAATTTATTTTTTAACATGATAAAATCTAGTTTAGCTAGTGCTTCATTAAATAAAAAGCATTTTTAACTTCATTTCTGCCACAATGAGAGAATAACATTCACAACAAAGACCAAGACACCACAAAAACTTCAATTTAGGTTATTAATGAATCAGATTAATCCAAGTACCAAGAAACAGCCACAGGAACAAAATATTAATTAGCTCTGAAAGAGTGGCAAAGAGGGGTCATAAAAATTCATCTCTAGCCTTTTAATTATAAAGGGCTGGTAGGCAATGCCATGTCTTATACACATAAAAGTTCAACTTACTTTTGGGGGAAAGTTAAGGTAAAATCATATAAAGGATATTTTAAATATTTTGACTACTTAGGATTTCTTGCCAGCATAAGTAAGTCCAATTAGAAAGCATCAGTCTTCTAAACATTATCAGGACCTTGCTATTTTTCTAATTTTTCTAATTAGCTTGACAATAACCTGTTTGCCTTCCACGAAATGCACAATGTGTATTTTGTACATTAGGACACAAAGTCATAGAAGTTAAATCAGTCTCTGAATAAAGTCTAGAGAAAGTATTTACATCATGCCATGTTCAACACAATAGATGCTCATTTTTATTATTTTTTAAGTTTGCTACTAAATTTGTTTATTGCATGTTAATAAAAATGAACCAAAATATGAAATGCAAAATGCACAAATGGCTCCCATGGCAAAAATACAGTATTAAATCATAATTCATTTTAAAGAGTATACCTAGACATTAGCTATAACTGATACTATCCCAATTACAATTCCCAACTTCAGCTGAAAAAATACTTGGGTTAATCTCAAGTTTCAAATTATTCAGAATCACTACCAACAAAACCCATAACTTGTAAATAAGTGGATAAATAAAGCCTATAAGTAGTACACCTACAGGGCTGATAGAAGGTCTGTGTAAGCGTTTAAAAAAAAAAACAAAAAAAACACAAAAAAACGTGGCTGGATGCGGTGGCTCACGGCTGTAATCCCAGCACTTTGGGAGGTCGAGGTAGGTGGATCACCTGAGGTCAGGAATTCGAGACCAGCCTGGCCAACATGGTGAAACCCCATCTCTACTAAAAATACAAAAAATTAGCTGGGCGTGGTGGCAGGCGCCCGTAATCCCAGCCACTCAGGAGGCTGAGACAGGAGAATCGCTTGAACGTGGGAGGCAGAGGTTGCACTGAGCTGAGATTGCGCCAACGCACTCCAGCCTGGGCAACAAGAGCGAAACTCCATCTCAAAAAACAAACACCAAAAAAAAAAAAAAAAAAAACAAAAAGGCAGGGTCCAGTAGTTTCATTAGAAACTGACTAAAAGCACAGAGAAGACTTTCATTAGACCCCAAAACCACCCCATTTATCTAATCGCTCAACAACTATTTAATAGCACCTAATTGGTTTTCCTTGTAATATTTAACCCTCACAATGAAAATATGATCATTAAGCACATTTTACAAATTAGAAGAATAACATACTGCCTTCCAAGCCATCCAGGAATTACTATCTATTCTAAAAGAGACTTATACTTATTTTAGAATAGTTCATATTCAATGAAAAGGAACACATACAAAAAAGTCTTGGGGAATTAAAAACCAGTGACTTTAGTCTTATTCAATCTTAGCCCACTAAACTATAACACTATAGAATAGGCACATACCAAAAACATCCTTTTTAATTTTAAACTTAAGAATTTACTTTGGAAGCTAGAGTTAACACTAATTTCTGAAGTATTTTTTAGGTGGCTAACTTAAAAAAAAAAAAAAAACAGAAACAAAACCTCTCGATAACTGGACTATAGACAATTGCTAAAAGGGCTTTCTACTTGTATTCAAAAGGTAGGTAGGTAAGCTACATGACAGAAGTTGAATTTCTAGTTAATATGAAGGGTCAATAATATCCATATTGTCCACAACTGTCTGCAAAACACTGAATTACAAAAACAGTGCTACATAATTAAATTAAGAAATTTGATGACTGTGGTTGATGATGAAGGTCAGTTAACCTTAGGGATATTATAAAACAATCTATTCAAAATCAGTATTTCTCGAATCCTATGTCTATATGATGTGGAATAGGGAAGAACGTCTTAAAACAGAAAAAACACAAATCATAAAGAGAAAAGACAGATAAACCTATCTTAAAATGGAAAGGCTCTGTAGTTTAAAAGACACCAATAAAAAATCATGGTCCAGCTGGGCACATTGGCTCACACCTGTAATTCCAGCACTTTGGGAGGAGGCCGAGGCAGGTGGATCACTTGAGGTCAGGAGTTCAAGACCAGCCTGGCCAGCATGGCAAAACCCCATCTCTACTAAAAATACAAAAATTAGCTGGGTGTGGTGGTACAAGTCTGTAATCTCAGCTACTCGGGAAGCTGAGGTGGGAGAATCGCTTGAGCCCGGGAGGAGGAGGTTGCGGTGAGTCAAGATCACATCACTGCATTCCAGCCTGGGCGACAGAGCGAGACTCCACCTCAGGGAAAAAAAAAAAAAAAAAAAAAAAAAAGGTCCATGGCTCATCTGTACTGAAAGCTCCTGGACCTTTAAATAAGAAATGTAAAATCCTGCACCCCACCCCAAACCATGAAGTTGTTTAACAAATTTTTCAAGTAATTCCAACATGTTTTTAAGTATAAAAGCCATGTTTTAAAATAAATTTGTATTGAAATACAGTTGTGAAAGTTGACTCAATAATCCTTTTGTGCACCACACATTTATTGATGGTCTACTTAAATATGTATTCACAGTCTAGCTATTACTGATGTATGGTCACTTCTAACTCCCAGGTTCAAATTAGAACTGGGCTACAGAAGAAAACAATGATCCTTTATTTATTTCAAAGCCAAGCATAAACATTATTCAGTTATTCCAGATTACCCAAATCAAGGTTCTCTCCCAGCAGTAAAAGTAATGAATACCTATTTCATTGCCCAAGTGGGTGAAAAAATAGGCATATACCAAATATATCCTTTTTCATTGTAAACTTAAAATTTACTTAGAAGGCTACAGCTAACACTATTTTCTAAAGTATTATTATTAAAGTGGCTAATTTAACTTAAAAAACAAAAAAACAGAAACAAAAGTCCTCTCACGGGGCCATGATCTTTAAAATATAACCTTACAAATCTCTGCAATACATAAACATATATATGTCATGAAATGACCTAATTATGAAAAGAACCACATTACCTCTCTCTTTTCCTAAACTTACTACTGCATAAAAATTTTCTTGGCTGGGCGCGGTGGCTCACGCCTGTAATCCCAGCACTTTGGGAGGCCAAGGCAGGCAGATCACAAGGTCAGGAGATCAAGACCATCCTGGCTAACACAGTGAAACCCCATCTCTACTAAAAATACAAAAAAAATTAGCCGGGCATGGTGACAGGCGCCTGTAGTCCCAGCTACTCGGGAGGCTGAGGCAGGAGAATGGTGTGAACCCAGGAGGCCAAGCTTGCAATGAGCTGAGATGTGCCACTGCACTCCAGCCTGGGCAACAGAGCGAGACTCCGTCTAAAAAAAGAAAAGAATTTTTTTTTTCCGAGAAGATTCTTTTCTTTTTCTTTCTTTCTAGTGGAAGAAGGAAAACTAAATTTTCAGAATTGTCTGTAGACAACGTTCACCAAGATTTAAACTTTTATTTTGGGTAGAAACACAGACCTGGAAGAAGCCTTGAAAAGTCACAGGGTTCAGCATTAAGGCAAGCTCACAGGTAAATCCTATGAAAATGGTAAGTTAAACATTTTTTTCTTAAAAAAGTATTAACATTGGCCGGGTGCGATGGCTCATGCCTGTAATCCCAGCACTTTGGGAGGCCAAGGTGGGTGGATCACGAGGTCAGAAATTCGAGACCAGTCTGGCCAACATGGTGAAACCCCATCTCTACTAAAAATACACGGTGGCGGGTGCCTGTAATACCAGCTACTTGGGAGGCTAAGGCAGGTGAATCGCTTGAACCCAGGAGGCGGAGTTTGCAGTGAGCCAAGATCGCACCACTGCACTCTAGCCTGGGTGACAGAGTGAGACTCCATCTCAAAAAAAAAAAAAAAGAAAGTAGGCAGGGCACGGTGGCTCAAGCCTGTAATCCCAGCACTTTGGGAGGTTGAGATGGGTGGATCACGAGGTCAGGAGATCGAGACCATCCTGGCTAACATGGTGAAACCCCGTCTCTACTAAAAATACACAAAGATGAGCCAGGCGTGGTAGCGGTCGCCTGTAGTCCCAGCTACTCAGGAGGCTGAGGCAGGAGAACAGCATGAACCCGGGAGGCAGAGCTTGCAGTGAGCCGAGATCACGCCACTGCACTCCAGCCTGGGCAACAGAGCAAGACTCCATCTCAAAAAAAAGTATTAACATTAAAGCATCATTATAACACTTAACTTCATTTGGTAGTCTTTTTTTTTTTTTTTTTGAGACAGTCTCTCACTTTGTCACCCAGGCTCGAGTGCAGTGGCACAATCTCAGCTTACTGTAATCTCTACCTCCCAGGTTCAAGTGATTCTCCTGCCTCAGACTCCCGAGTAGCTGGGACCACCACACCTGGCTAATTTTCATATTTTTAGTAGAGACGGGGTTTCGCCATGTTGGCCAGGGTGGTCTCAAACTCCTGACCTCAGGTGATCTGCTTGCCTTGGCCTCCCAAAGTGCGGAGATTACTGGCATGAGCCACCATGCCCAGCTAGGTTTAGTAGTCTATTATTTTACTGGCTATCAACAATTCTCTCATATCTATTTGTTTTAATTGAAAGCACTTCTGCTCAATCTCTGAAGACAGAAAAGAAACAGTGCATTATTCTTTATATAAACTGTTTATAACTGGCAACAACAAATTGAGTCTTCCCTTGCCTTTTTTTAGACGAAACAACTCTAATTCCTTTAGCTTTTCCCTTAGCAGGTAAGAGACAATTTTTCTGGTGAGTTTTTATTTCCTACTCCATAATTTACTTTGTCTTTTCTATTTCTACTCACCAAGTTCTTTTTCCTTGTTTTTTAAAGGTGTCTACTTCCCATTATTCTTAAATTTACTCCAAGTTCTAAAGTGCCAATCTAAGTGTTTCTGTTTGTTAATTTTTGTAACTCTCAACTGTCTTAAGAGGACTCAGACCTTATTTTCTACTCCTAGAATTCTTTGTTAACCATTTCCACTTGCCCAAGTTCACTTCATACATGCCTGAGAACCTGGTATCCTTTTACAAAAAAGCACAGGGATTCTGAGACCAAGGAATCCTCCAAAGCATGTATCAAGTAACATTCCAGATTCCAAAAGTATTCCACTAACCTTCCCTCTCCCCACAAAACAGATTCATTAAAATATAGCTATCTACCAAGAGTATCAGAGCAAAAGATACAGCTGTTTACCCATTAAAAAGGTTAAGGACACAGGGCTGGATGCAGTGGTTCACACCAGTAATCCCAGCATTTTGGGAGGCTGACGCAGGAGTATCGCTTGAGCTCAGGAGTTTGAGACCAGACTGAGCCACATGCCTATGAAAAATTTAAAAACTGCCAGACACAGTGGCTCATGCCTGTAATCCTAACACTTTGGGAGGCCAAGGTGGGTGGATCATTTGAGGTCAGGAGTTTGAGACCAGCCTGGCCAACATGGTGAAATCCTGTCTCTACTAAAAATACAAAAAAAAATCAGCTGGGCATGGTAGCACATGCCTGTAATCCCAGCTACTTGGGAGGCTAAGGCAGGAGAATCACTTGAACCCAGGAGACAGAGATTAAAGTGAGCCAAGATCGTGCCACTGTATTCTAGCCTTGGCAACAGAGTGAGACTCCATCTCAAAAAAAAAAAAAAAAAATTAAAAATTAGCCAGCCATGGTTGCTTACACCTGTATGACAGCTACTCAGGAAACTGAGGTGAGAGAATCACTTGACCCTAGGAGTTTGAGGCTGCAGTGAGCCATGACTGCACCACTGTACTCCAGTCCAGGCAACAGAATGAGACTCTGTCTCAAAAAAAAGTAAAGAAACAAAATCAATCCCGAAAAAAAAAAAAAAAACTTTAAAAAATTCTGTTATACAACAGAGTCTGCATCAATAGCTACCAGAAAAAGCTTGCCGTCTACCTGCCCAGGTGTAATTTTCATCACCCACCTTGTTTCAATGAGGTAAGCGGTATATGTTTCTTGCATGTTCATGGCATTTCTTCCAGTTCGTTTTTCTGCTTCTGAAACACTGATTTCTATCTTCTTCAACCAAAAATTATTGTGTGTCATCTGGACAAAACAACAACAACAACAACAAAAAACTCTTTAAGATGGTACTGAAAAAAGCCTCAGCCACATAAATTAAACCCATTATTGGGTTTACATATTTCAAAATAGTTACTTATAGTTCTTGAGTTGCCAGGGGTTGCAAAATAACAGCAGCAAATGATAGCCTTTATCAACATACAAAAGTACATTAACTTTTCCAGAGGTATTTTATTTATATATGTATTTATTTTTATTTTTTGAGACCAAGTCTCACTCTGTCACCCAGGCTGAAGTGCACTGGTGCAATCTCGGCTCACTGCAACCTTCACCTCCTGGGTTCAAGGGATTCTCCTGCCTGTCTCCCAAGTAGCTGGGATTATAGGCATGCACCACCACGCTCAGCTGACTTTGGTATTTTCAGTAGAAACGGGGTTTCACCATGTTGACCAGGATGGTCTCGAACTCCTGACCTCAGGTGATCCACCTGCCTTGGCCTCCCAAAGTGCTGGGATTATAGGCATGAGCCACTGCGCCCGGCCTTCCAGAGGTAGTTTAAAAGGTACTATATGTTGAATGATTAAAATTTAGACATTTCATAAGTGACCAAGAATAATCTATAAAAATAGATAAGAAAATATCTTAAAAACACGTTAGACACAAAGGATTCTGGGAGGATAGTGAATAGGAAGCACCAGGAATCCATCTCCCCACCTAGATGACAACTGCACTGGCAGACCCTATCTGATGTAAGTATTTGGGAACTCTGGAGTCCAATAAAGGCTTGCAATCCCCAGGGGAAGGCTTGGATGACAAAATGTGGTTACTTTCAATCAATTTCAGCTACCTATCCCTTAGTGCCTAACAGGCAGCTGTGCAGCATTCCTGGAACAGCCTGATGAAGCCAGGGTAGGCAAAAAGGGCCTTTTTCTCCAAACATCCATGATCTGTCCTCTGATCACCAACTGCTTCTTCTAAGAGGCACAAAGAAATAGTGGCCACTGCTGTTGCTCCTCCCCACAGTGTTGCAAGCCTCCTGTCCTGGCTGAAGTGACTTCCAGGGGATTCAAAAGCCAGCATCCTGTTTTTCCTCCCTTCATTTTTATTTTGACCCTCTTTTGTAAGCCAGACATTTAGCCAGGTGTGGTAGTGCGTGCCTTTAGTTCTGGCTACCAAGGAGGCTGAGGCAGGTGGATCAGTTCAGCAAAGGAGGTCAAAACTAGCCTGGGAAACATAGGAAGACCTTGTCTCTCAAAAAGAAAAAATTGGACATTTAAGAACAACTGGATAGATGAGGACAATTAGAAAATAATCATACATGCCCAGGAAAAGGCTCAAGCTCAGGAAAGATCTCTAAAGACTTTAAGTTTACACCTCTCTCAGGCTGATCTTTGGCATGGAGACAGTCTACAGCAATTAAAAAATAAATAATAAATAACAAAAACAACAACCCCCAGGGTAGGAGAAGAATTTGATGTCCAGAGTTACCACATTATTACATGCAAATGCCTAGTTTTCAACAACAAAAAAATCACAAGGCATATAAAGAAACAGCGTGGTATGAACCCTTCAGAGGGAAAAAATACATCAACAGAAACTGCTCCTGAAAAAGACATGATGACAGATCTACTAGAAAAAGACTATCCCTTTACCCCCTTTTTCATTTCTTTTTTCTTTTTTTTTTTTTAGACAGAGTCTAGCTTTGTCACCCAGGCTGGATTGCTGTGGTGCAATCTCAACTCAGTGCAACCTCCGGCTCCTGGGTTCAAGCGATTCCTGTGCTTCAGCCTCCTGAGTAGCTGGGATTACAGGCGTGTGCCACCATACCGGGCTAATTTTTTTTTTTTTTTTGAGACAGAGTCTTGCTGTATCGCCAGGCCGGAGTCCAGTGGTGCGATCTCAGCTCGCTGCAACCTCCACCTCTGGCTTCAAGGGATTCTCCCGCCTTAGCCTCCAGAGTAGCTGAAACTACAGGCCATGTTGTCCAGGCTGGTCTTGAAGTCCTTGGCTCAAATGATCCACAAGCCTCAGTCTTCCAAGCTGCTGGCATTACAGGCAGGAGCTACCATGCCTGGCTGACAAAGACTTTAAAGTAATCATCTTATAGATGCTCAGACAACTTAAAGGAAGATGTGGAGAAAGTAAAAAAAATGATTAAAAAAAAAAGATGTATGAACAAAACAGAAGTATCAGTACAGAGACAGAAAACTTAAAAAGAAACCAAAAAGTGGCCGGGCATGGTGGTTCACGCCTGTACTCCCAGCACTTTGGGAGGCTGAGGTCAGGAGTTCAAGACCAGTCTAGTCAACATGTTGAAACCCCGTCTTTACTGAAAATATAAAAACTAGCCGGGCGTGGTAGTGGGCACTTGTAATCCCAGCTACTCAGGAGACTGAGGCATGGAGAATTACTTGAACCTGGGAGGCAGAGGTTGCAGTGAGCAAAGATCATGCCACTGTACTCCAGCCTCGGTGATAGGGCAAGAAAAAGAAAAAAGAAACCAAAAGAAATTCTGGAGCTGAAAAGTACAGTAACTGAAATTAGAAGTTCACTAGAGGGGTTCAAAGGCAAATTTCAGCAGGCACAAGAGAGAACTGGCAAACTAGAAGACAGGAGAATGGAAATTACCAAGTCTGAGGAACAGAAAAAAGAGGGAAGCAAAGTAAACAGAGCTTAAGGGAGAAGCAGGACACCATCAAACCAATATGTGCACTCTGGTAGTAAGGAGAGGGAGAGAGAAAAAGGGGAAGGGGCAGTATCTGAAGAAATAATGTTAGAAAATTTCACAAATATGATAGAAGAAATGTATATAAACATCCAAGAAGCTTGACAAAATCCAAAATAAGATGTTTACTGAGACACCTTATAACTTTTCAGAGACAGAATCTTGACAGCAGCAAGACAGAAGCAACTGATCATATATAAGGAATCTTCAATAAGGTTATCAGCAAATTTCTCATCAGAAATTTTGGAGGCCAGAAGACAGGGAGCTGGTATCTTCAAAGTGCTAAAAAATAAAAATAACTGTCAATCCAGAATCCTATATCTAGCAAACTGTCCTTCAAAAGTGTAGGAAAAATTAAGACATTCCCAGAGGCAGGAGAATCGCTTGAACCCAGGAGGCAGAGGTTGCAGTGACCCAAGATTGCGCCACTGTAACTCCAGTCTGGGCAACAGTCAGGCTCTGTCTCAAAAAAACAAAACCAAAAAAATAATGAAAACGAAATTATAAAAATAAGTCAATTTACAATAGCATCAAAAAGAAAAAAATACTTGGGAATTAAGGTGGTAAAAGACTTGTACAATGGAAACTAAAACATTGCTAGAAATTAAAAGAAGATAAATAAATGAAAACACATCCCATGTTCATGATTTGGAAGATTTAATATTATTAAGATATCAAAACTATCTAAAGCACTCTATATATTCAATGCAACCCTATGAAAATCCCAATGGCATTCTTTGACATTCTTTGCAGAAATAGGAAAACTCATCCTAAGAGTCATATGGAATCTCAAGGGACCCCAAATAGCCAAAGCAATCTTGAAAATGAAGCATAAGGCCGGGCGCAGTGGCTTATGCCTGTAATCCCAGCACTTTGGGAGACCAGGGTGGGCAGATCACGAGGTCAGGAGATGGAGACAATCCTGACTAACATGGTGAAACACCGTCTCTACTAAAAATACACAAAATTAGCCGGGCGTGGTGGCGGGCACCTGTAGTCCCAGCTACTCAGGAGGCTGAGGCAGGAGAATGGTGTGAACCCGGGAGGCGGAGCTTGCAGTGAGCCGAGATCACGCCACTGCACTCCAGCCTGGGCGACTGAGCGAGACTCTGTCTCAAAAAAAAAAAAAGGGGCCAGGCGCGGTGGCTCACGCCTGTAATCCCAACACTTTGGGAGGCCGAGGCGGGCGCATCACAAGGTCAGGAGATCGAGACCACGGTGAAACCCCATCTCTACTAAAAATACAAAAAATTAGCCGGGCGCGGTGGCGGGCGCCTGTAGTCCCAGCTACTCAGGAGGCTGAGGCAGGAGAATGGCGTGAACCCGGGAGGCGGAGCTTGCAGTGAGCTGAGATCGGGCCACTGCACTCCAGCCTGGGCGACACAGCCAGACTCCGTCTCCAAAAAAAAAAAAAAAAAAAAAAAAAAGAAGAAAAGAAAATGAAGCATAAATCTGGAGGACTCATACTTCCTAGTTTCAAAACTTACTACAAGGCTACAGTAATAAAAACAATATGGTACTGGCATAAAGGCAGGTATATAATGAAATCGAATAGATAGTCCAGAAATAAACCCTCGAATATATGGTCAATTTTGTGACAGGACAGTTCGATGAGAAAAGGACAATGTTTCCAACAAACAATGCTGGGAAAACTGAATATCCACATACAAAAAAATTATATTGGACCCTTACCTAACACCCTACACAAAAACTAACTTCAAATGGTTCAAAGACCCAAGCATAAAACTCTTAGAAGAAAACACAGGGCAAAAGTTTCAAGACATTGGATGTGACCATGGTTTCTTGGATATGACACCAAAGGCACAGGCAGTAAAAGAAAACACTGGCAAATTGGACTTCATGAAAATGAAAAATGTCATTCATCAAAAGACAGTGTTAACAGGCCAGGTGAGGTGGCTCATGCCTGTAATCCCAGCACTTTGGGAGGCGGAGGCAGGAGGATCACTTGAGGTCAGGCGTTCAAGACCAGCCTGGTCAACATGGCAAAACCCCATCTCTACAAAAACACAAAAATTAGCCAGGTGTGGTGGCATGTCTGTAATCCCAGCTGCTTGGGAGGTTGAGGCAGGAAAATCGCTTGAAACCAGGATCCAGAGGCTGCAGTGAGCCAAGATCACACCACTGCATTTCAGCCTGGATGACAAAGCGAGACTATGTCTCAAGAGGAAAAACAAAACAAAACAAAACAAAAATGAGACCAGCCTGACCAACATGGAGAAATCCCATCTCCATGAAAAATACAAAATTAGCCGGGTGTGGTGGCACATGCCTGTAATCCCAGCTACTCAGGAGGCTGAGGCAGGAGAATTGCTTGAACTCAGGAGGCAGAGGTTGTGATGAGCCAAGATTGCACCACTGAAACTCCGTCTCAAAACAAAAACAAACAAACAAACAAACAAAAGGACAGTATTAGAGTAAAAAGCAACCCAAAGAATGGAAGAAAGCATTTTCTCTCATGGATCCAGACTATTTAGGGAACTCCCAAAACTCAACAACAAAATACAACCCAATTCCGCCAGGCACGGTGGCTCATGCCTGTAATCTCAGCACTTTGGGAGGCCAAGGCGGGTGGATCACCTGAGGTCAGGAGTTCGAGGCCAGCCTAGCCAACACGGCAAAACCCTGTCTCTAATAAAAATACAAAAAATTAGCTGGGTGTGGTGGTGGGTGCCTGTAATTCCAGCTACTTGGGAGGCTGAGGCAGGAGAATCGCTTGAGCCTGGGAGGCAGAGGTTACAGTGAGCTGAGATCGCGCCACTGCACTCCAGCCTGGGTGACAGAGCAAGAATATGTCTCAAAAAAAAGAAAAAAAATATATATATATATATATTATATATACAACTCAATTCAAAAATGGAAAAATGGGCAAAGGACTTGAATAGATATTTTTCTGAAGAAGCACATGAAAAGATGCTCAACATCACTCATCATTAGGTAAATGCAAATCAAAACTACAATGAAATACTGTCTCATTAGAATGGCTACTATGAAAAACAAACATTAGGAAATAAGTGTTGGTGAGGATGTGGAGAAATTGGAACCCTTGTGCCCTATTGGCGGGAATGTAAAACGGTGCAGCTGCTATGGAAAACAGCACAGTGGTGCCCCAGAAGATTAAAAATACAATTACCATATAATCCAGCAATTCCGCTCCTGCCAAAAGAATTAAAAGCAGGGTCTCAAAGAGATATGTGCATATCCATGTCATGGCATCATCATTCACAATAGGTAAAATGTGGAAGCAACGCAAATGTCCATCAACAGATGAATGGATTTTTTAAACATGATATATACAAACAATGGAATACCATTCATCCTTAAAAGCAAAGGAAATTCTGTCATATGCTACAACATGGATATATATCTTGAAGACATTACGATAAGTGAAATAAAACAGTCACACAAAGAGAAATACTGTATGATTCCACGTATATGAGGTACTTGGTAATCAAAATCGTAGACAGTAGAGTGATGGCTGCCAGCAGCTGGGGCAGGGGGAAACAGGTAGCTGTGGTTTAATGGGTATGACTTCAGTTCCACAAGATGAAAAGAGTTCTGGAAGCTGGTTTTACAATGTATGTGAATGTACTTATGATTGAACATTTTTAAACCATCAAGATGGTAAATTTTATATCATATATATTTTAACACATTTTTTTGTTTGTTTTTTGAGACAGAGTTTCGCTCTTATTGCCTAGGCTGGAGTGCAATGGGGCGATCTCGGCTCACCACAACTTCAGCCTCCCAGGCTCAAGCGATTCTCCTCCCTCAGTCTCCTGAGTAGCTGGGATCACAGGCATGCACCACCACCCCCAGATAATTTTGTATTTTTAGTAGAGATGGAGTTTCTCCATGTTGGTCAGGCTGGTCTCGAACTCCCGATCTCAGGTAATCCACCCACCTCGTCCTCCCAAAGTGCTGGGATTATAGGCGTGAGCCACCGTGCCCAGTTTAACACAATTTTTTAAACTGAAGAATAAACACATTCTAACAAATATGAATGATCCTAAATATTGATATCTAATTTGGGGTTTAACCAAAATCAAATCTCTCTCTCTCAAAAGTCAAATACTATACATATGCCAAAAGGCAAGATTATCAGCAGTCAGCATAATTTTTTTTTAAACAATCAGGAGTCATATTAAACTTTAAATTCACCTAAACTTTTGACAGTGGTTAATAGGCTCCACCCTTGAGGCAGCAGAGTTTTAAGAAGAGCAGACTCCTTTCTTTTCCCACTAGAACATCTCAGGTCTACACCAAAAGGTGAAAAAGAACACTAAACACACCACAGGCAGCCCCTACCTAGGCCGTAGGTCTGAGAAGTGCATCACTGCAGAAAGGTTTCAAATACACCCAAACTAACTCCAAGTCTAAACAAGGAAGAGAAAGTGAGACCACAGGATAACTGCTATGCTATGGCTTTTTTTTTCTTCTTTGCTCACTGTCAAAACTGTGGGTTTTAACTTAATTTAAAATATTGTACTGCATTATAATTGGGGTGTTTTATGAAGGAGAGATAAAAGTAGAAACTAAGTGCAGCAAAAGGTGAAAGAAAAAGCTACACATATCAAATTAAACCCATCCACTATAAGGTCTGAAAGAGGTCTGTGACAGTGCAAAGATATGAATCAGCAATGAAAACAGATGATACACTACGGAGCTCTCCCAAAAGGTACAGGAAAAATGCGGACGAAGGTAAAAATCCTAAAAGGAGATAAAAAGAGTCAACCCAATGGGTTGAAATCATCAGCCAATAAAAACAAATCATTCAGTCCTCAAGGCATTTTTATAAAATGTAAGTTTTTATATATTTATGTACTAAGACAGAAAATAAGAGAGCAGGAAATCATCAACCAAAAGAAAGCTCAAGAAATCACCTAAGCACAAGCCACTCAACATCAGGGTTGGTTATGAAGCCCTCACTGGTTGACACATACATATATATGTATTAATAATATGTTCTGGCCACAGCCAAGCATTTTGATTTACCATCTGCTCCAGTGACAAATTCCCTGAATTCTGAAAGCACATCCTGATAAAGCAAGTTATTAATATCTCCCCAGTCAAAAAGATAACACATATGAAACATAAACCGACCCTGTCAGTAACCCAGTTACAAAGAAGAAAAAAAAATAAAAGCATAAAATTGGCTAACATAAAAGCTAAAGAATACAAACAGGCACACAACAACAATACCAGTAGGGTTGGTAGATGATATAAAATTACTTAAATCGTCAGTATTAAAGCACAGAACAGTGCCAAGAATAACACAACTGAACACCATAATTGTTAAAAGGACACATTCAACAGATTTAAAGATGGACTGCCCTGTTGAATGGCAGATGAGACCAGGGACCTTTTAAAGAGAGACCTAATTTTTATTTTATTTTTAAATATTATGTGTAGAGACGAGGTCTCACTGTGTTGCCTAGGCTGGTCTCAAACTCCTGGGCTCAAGCAATCCTCTCACCTCAGTGCAGGGTCAACAGTCACAACAACTTTTTTTTTTTTTTTTTGAGACAGAGTGTCACCCAGGCTGGAGTGCCAATGACTCAATCCTGGCTCACTACAAGCTCTACCTCCTGGGTTCAAGTGATTCTCACGTTTCAGCCACCCAAGTAGCTGGGACTACAGGTGTGTGCCACCACACTCAACTAATTTTTGTTATTTTTATTAACCGTAGATATGGGGTTTCGCCATGATGGCCAGGCTGGGCAAGTAATTTAGCCTGTCTGTGCTTCAGTTTCCTCATCTGGAAAACAGAGATAATAGTACCTGCAATAAATGGAATGTTTGTGTCCTCCTAAAATGTATATGTTAAAATCCTAACACTCAAGGTAATGGTATTAGGATGTGGGGCCTTTGGAAAGATTAGGTCATGAGGGTAGAGCCCTCCTAAGTGGGGTTAGTGCCCTGATAAAAGAGACCCCAGAGAGTTCCTCTCCTCCTTCCACCATGTGAGGACACAGTGAAAAGACAGCCTACAATGAGCCAGGAAGCAGCCCTCACCAGTCACTGAATCTGCCAGTTCCTTAATCCTGGACTTCCCAGCCTCCAAGACTGTAAGCAATTCACTGCTATTGTTTATAAGCCACTCCGTCGGTGGTACCTTGTTATAGCAGCCCGAACAGACTAAAGACAGTACCTAATTCACAAAGTCATTGGGAATATTTAATGGGTTAATGCATATCAAGAGTTTTTAAAGTTGCCTGGCTCACAGCAAGAGCTCAAGTACTACTTTTCCGCCATTATTTTTAGATTTAAATTTTCTGATGATGAAAATTATACATGCTAAATGTACAAACACTGAAAAAAATGAAGTAAATGTAAATCATCTGTATCCCACAACCCAGCGCTAACCACTGTTACTATAACAGTATACTTCCTTATCACCTTTTTTCTAGGTGTGATGCGTCTGTGTTACTGAAACAGGTCAGAGAGCTAAGGATAAGAAGCACCTATGGAAATGACTTCCCTCTGGGGCTCTGTCTACCCTGATCAGAGGTAGCTGGTACTAGGTTAAAAATGACGTGTTAACTGATAGTGATGCTTACCCTAGCCGTAAATAACTTAGTTCTGGCTGCTATAACAAATGACCATAGACTGGGTGGTTCGTAAACAACAGAAATTTATTGCTCACAGTCCTGGAGGCTGGGAAGACCGAGATCAAGGAACGGGCAGATTCAGCGAGGGTCTGCTTCCTGGTTCACAGACAGCTGTGTTTCACTGTCTTCATATGGCTGGAAGAGAGGAGATTTCTGGATTTTTTTTTAATAAGGGCACTAATCCCACTCACGAAGTCTCCATCCTCATGACCTAATCACCTTCCAAAGGCCCTTCCACCAAACACCATCACAATGGGATTAGGTTTCAACATATGAATTTTGGGGAGACAGAAACATCCAGTCCAAAGCAATAACTAAGAAAAACACGGTTATAATATATGGCCTGTTCTCTTGTGCTTTTTTCTATAAAAATACTTTTAAAATAACAGCACAGCTATTCAGAAAACATTAATTTTTATTTAAATTACAACAATATGTTAAGTTTGAACAGCGTTCCAAACTGAGTAACACATTCATGGTTCATGAAATTAATCTGGTGGGTTGGGACCAACACTTTTTTTTTTTTTTTGAGACCGAGTCTCGCTCTGTCACATAGGGTGGAATGCAGTGGCATGATCATGGCTCACTGCAACCTCCGCCTCCTAGGTTCAAGCAATTCTCCTGCCTTAGCCTCCCGAGTAGCTGGGATTACAGGCATGTGCCACCATGCCTGGCTAATTTCCGTATTTCTAGTACAGCTGGGCTTTCACAATGTTGTCCAGGCTGGTCTCAAAACTCCCCACCTCAGGTGATCCGCCCGCTTCAGCCTCCCAAAGTGCTGGGATTACAGGTGTGAGCCACTGCACCTGGCCTCCAAAACCTTTTTTGACACAAGGTCTTGCTCTGTCACCCAGACTGGAGCACAGTGACATGATCACGGCTCACTGCAGCCTCAACCTCCATGGTTCAAGTGATCCTTCCACTTCAGCCTCCTGAGTAGCTGGGACCAAAGGCGGAGGTCACCACACTAGGCTAACTTTTCATTTTTTGTAGACTGGGTCTCAAGAGATGTGCCTCAGCCTCCTAAAGTCCCGAGATCATAGGTGTGAGCCACTGCATCCAGCCCAATGTTTCTTTTTAATTTAAAAATATAGAAAAGAAAAATATCAGAAAGTATTGCATGAAGTAATGGCTAAGTATTTGTAAACGTGGTTAATTATCATATTTTCATTGTGAGGATTAAATATTACAAGGAAAATCAATTAGGGGCTATTAAATAGTTGTTGAGCGATTAGATAAATGGGGTAGTTTTGGGATCTAATGAAAGTCTTCTCTGTGCTTTTAGTCAGTTTCTAATGAAAGCTCTCCTGAAATAATAATCACATACTAAAGTATGTGTATGCTGATTATGACGTAAAAGTGTATTTTGTTTTGGGAGGCCAAGGCAGGAGGATTGCTTGAGGCCAAGAGTTCGAGACCAGGCTGGCCAAAATGGCAAAACCCCATCTCTACTAAAAAAAAAAAAAAAATACAAAAATTAGCCAGACGTGGTGACACGTGCCTATAGTCCCAGCTACACGGGAGGCTTGGGCAGGAGAATCGCTTGAACCCGGGAGGTGAAGACTGAAGTGAGCCGAGATTATGCCACAGCACTCCAATGTGGGCGACAGAGGGAGACTCTGTCTCAAAAAAAAAAAAAAAAAAAAGTATTTTGGGTTGGGCATGGTGACTCACGCCTGTAATCCCAGCAATTTTGGTGGCTGAGGTGGGAGGATCACTGGAGCCCAGATGTCTGAGACCAGCTTAGGCAACACAGGGAGATCTTGTCTCTACAAAAAAATAGAAGAAATTAGCCAGGTATGGTGGTATGTGCCTGTAGTTCCAGCTATTCCAGAGGCTGAGGTGGGAGGACTGCTTGAGCCTAGTAGGTCAAGGCTGCAGTGAGCCGTGATCATGCCATTGCACTCCAGCCTGGGCAACAGAGCAAGACTTGGTCTCAAAAAAAAAAAAAAAAAAAAAAAAAAGAATATGTATTTTGTACTGTGAGTCACCTTCAAAAAACGAGAGCCACTGAAGTAGAAAATGATTTTTAAAAATTCTTTTAAAAATAGGGGATGCGTGCTGTGGCCACTCTTGTAATTCTGGTGCTTTGGGAGGTGAAATGGGAGGATCACTTGAGCCCAGGAGTTTGAGAACAACCTGGACAACAAAGTGAGATCTCTTCTCAATCAATCAATAAAAAATTACTGAGTATGATTTTACCATCTGCTGCTAAAGTGATGAATTCTATAATTATGCCTATAAGCTTTCTCTTCCTTTTTAATATTATCCTTACCCACAGAATGCCTGAAAACTTACTCACAATCTGGTCTACTCCACTTAGTTCTCTGGTGCCAATCAGTGAAGGTATTCAATGTGCACCGGAATTTTTAACCACCAGCTGTTCAATCACTCTGCTCCGTCAGCATTCCCAGGTCTACAGCACTCTCCCTAAAAACTACTTATGAATTCCTCAGGTAATGGGTTTTCTCTGGCAAATACTGTAAATGTTTTTTTCTCTGGCAAATACCTATCTGTTAACTGCCAACTCAATGGAATCTAAAAAAGTACTCTGTCCTCCACTCCCTTGCTATTTCCTCTCCTTCTGCTCAGGGTAATTACTACTTTCTTAGAGAATGAATTCCCTTCTCATATTTTCCATTTTCCAAATTATTTTAAATAGAACTGACTATAGCTTTAAAAAATTGTACAGAAAAAGAGCTTACATAGAACTTACATAGAGTTTAAAGAATCCCGATTAGTGGTGTTAAAACCAGAAGGGTCTTGCGACTTTTTGGCAGCGCAGTTTCCACAACCTCTTGGGGTAGGATAATTAGTATAAATTACTCTCCCTCTTAAAATCTACAGTCAAAAATAAGGCTGGGCCGGGCGCAGTGGCTCACGCTTGTAATCCCAGCACTTTGGGAGGTCAAGGTGGGTAGATCACTTGAGATCAGGAGTCCGAGACCAGCCTGGCCAACATGGTGAAACCCCTCTTTACTAAAAATACAAAAATTAGTCAGGTGTAGAGGCACAGGCCTTTAACCCCAGCTACTTGGGAGGCTGAGGCACAAGAATCACTTGAACCCAGGAGGCCGAGTTTGCAGTGAGCCAAGATCCTGCTACTGCATTCCAGCTGGGGCCACAGAGCAAGGTTCTGTCTCAAAAAAGAAAAAAATGGTGGTTAAGCAAGCTTTTTTTTACATCTCCGAACACTATTTGCCTAGACATATTTGTAGTTAAAAAATGGATAAATCAACACATCTTTCAAACCTTTTTTCCTCTTCAAAATTACAACTTAGGCTGGTCTGAAGATAGTAAGTTCTCTCAATTTACTTTCACAATCAGTTACAGATCAAACTCTTTGTTCTACTCTTTTCCCCCTTCTCACTACTGCACTTGACTAGTCTAAAAAATTACAACTTAGTGTTAACTACACTAAAAATTTAAAACACAATATTGGAACAATGTACAAGACTACGTTAAACTTTTTTTAATGAAGCAAAATGGCTTAATGGAAAAAGCACTGATTTCAATGCCAGGTGAACCTAGATTCACATCCCAGCCATGCTACTGACTAGCTTGTGACCACGGTCAAATTACTTCTCTCTGAGCCTCTGGCTGGTTCCATTTACCCATCTATTGGAAGTAATTTTGAGAATTAAATGAAAAGTAGAGCCCCACTGCGCACAGCACACACAAAACTAATTTACTTTTCTGCCCAGACCACATTCCTATCAGTAACAGCTACAATGAGGCCATAAAAGTATAACAGTAATTCTCAACTGAAGACAGACTGAGTGAGAGAGAGTATAGAGAGAGGTGAAGGGATGTGAAGACCTTCAAAGGATGGGTTTTTAGTTTGATTTTCTCTTTGAGGGGAGAAGAGGGGAAGGGAAGGAATGCACTGAATGTATGTTTGTTTAAACACCTAGTAATTCTGAAATATTTGCCCAAATAGCTTGTGTCTCTTTATGAATTACTAAATTAGGGAGTTGTTTTAAGAAACCACATAGGCCGAGCACAGTGGCTCATGCCTGTAATCCCAGCACTTCAGGAGGCTGAGGCAGGCGGATCACCTAAGGTCAGGAGTTCGAGACCAGCCTGGCCATCATGGTGAAACCCTGTCTCTACTAAAAACACAAAAATTAGCCGGGCATGGTGGCACGCACCTGTAATCCCAGTTACTCAGGAGGCTGAGGCATGAGAACCGCTTAAGCCTGGGAGGCAGAGGTTTGCAGTGACCCGAGATCATGCCACTGCACTCCAGCTTGAGTGACAAGTCAAGAGACTGCTCAAAAAAAAGGAATAAAAATGTCAGGAAATAGTATGTAACTACAACTTACACTGTATAATAGCATCCCTGGGTTTCAAATATTTAGAACTATATATACACAGTGTCCTTTTAATTAATAAGAGACATATATAATGTCTTTTAAATTAACATAAACAGATTTTATATTGTAATTGCAATTTCATATTAATTAAATACCTAATGGCAGGGTGTGGTGGTGTGTACCTGTAGTCCCCGCTACTCAGGAGGCTCAGGCAGGAGGACTGCTTGAACCCAAAAGTTCAAGGCAAGTCTGGACAACACAGAGATACCTCATCTTTACCAAAAAAAACAAAAACAAAAACAAAAAATAAAACTTAGCCAGGTGTGGTGGCACCTGTAGTCCCAGCTACTCAGGAGGCTGAGGCAGGAGGATCGCTTAAGACCAGGAGGTCGAGATTGCAGTGAGCCATGACTGTGCCACTGCACTCCAGCCTGGCAGACAGAGTGAGACCCTATCTCAAAGGAAAAAGAAGTACACTCAAAAAAGTCTTCATGCTACCTTATATACCTAGATATGTTCCTCAGCAGGCAAAACTTTCAAATCCCTAAGTCCCTGCTCAGCTGGTCTCTAAACTTAAAAGGCTTTCAGGCCGGGCACCATGGCTCACACCTAAAATCCCAGTACTATTGTGAGGCCCAGGTGGGCAGATCACTTGAGCCCAGGAGTTGCAGACCAGCCTGGGTAACATGGTGAAACTCATCTCTACAAAAAATACAAAATTTTGGCCGGGCATGATGGCTCACACCTGTAATCCCAGCACCTTGGGATGCCAAGGAGGGCGGATGGTAAGAAGTCAAGAGTTCAAGACCAGCCTGACCAACATGGCAAAACCCCATCTTTACTAAAAATACAAAAAAAAAATTTAGCTGGGAGTGGTGGCGCCCACCTGTAATCCCAGCTACTCAGGTGGCTGAGGGACAAGAATCGCCTGAACCCAAGAGGCGGAGGTTGCAGTGAGCCAAGATCTCACCACTGCACTCCAGCCTGGGTGACAGAGTGAGGCTCCGCCTCAGAAAAATAAATAAATAAATAAAATTTTTAAAATATATAAATAAATTAGCCGGGCGTGGTGGTATGTGCCTGTAGTCCTAGCTACTCAAGAGGCTGAGGCAGGAGGATCGTTTGAGCCGAGGGGGGTCGAGGTTGAAGTGAGCTGTGTGAGCAATACACAGAAAAAGGAGACTTTGGGCAGGGCGGTCTGATGTGGAGCACTGCAGTTAGTTTCTTAAAGGCTTCAAGATAAGCAGGTCTACAAATCTTGCATTACATATGCAAACACTTTGGAATGAAAGCACTTACAAATATAATGATACATTTTTCCCCTTTTCCTCAAGCAAATGAAAATCACTAATTACTAAAGGGTCTCCAAAAAGCACATGGGATATCAGTAAGTCTCCAATGGGAAATATAGCACTTCCCCCAAAACAAAGAAATTACAGCTAAATAAGGAGTTTAAAAAATGTTTTCTCATTTGTACCTTTTCTTGAAGCTGACACTTTCTTCAGTTTTCTGATGGCAGCACCAGACCAACACCCTTATTGCCCCTGACCTGCGCCTCACTCTAGTCTCCCATTCCCTTCCTTCTCAAGCACTGCTGCCGACTCTCCACTGTGTCCCTTTAAGCTCCTCCCCGGCAAAACCCCTTAGCAACTGCCTGAAACATCAGCGTTCCTCTCGCGGTCCAGATCTCCCAGCCACGCGACAACCGAAAACCCCCTCCTCCAGCCTCGCCCATCCGGGGCTCGCACCCCGCGTCCCTTTCCCTCCCCTCCGCAGTCTCGACACTTCCCTCAGTCACCCGCAGCGCCTGGCGCTCGCCCCGCACCTAGCACCCCGTTTTTCCACTGAGCCTCCTCTCACTGCACCTACGGACCCCGCCTCTCCACCTCGCTCCCCCTCACCGCTGGGCCTCCCCGGCCGAACCCACTGGCCCGCGCCAGCCCGGCCGAGCCCAGCCCAGCCCGGCCCAGCCCGGCCCAGCCCGGCCCGCTAGGCCACGACACAGGCCACGAGGGCTCTGCCGCCCCTTCTCCTCACCGTGTCGACCCCGGAGTCCTCTTCTCCGGCCCCCGCCGCTTCCTTGCCGACCGCAGCCCCCAGCCCAGCGTCTGGGCAGCCCAGCGGCTCCAGAGGCGCCGGCTGGAGCTGCCGCTCGGGGTCCCGAGGTGCTTGCTCCATGGCTGCAGTTCGGCGCGGCGAACCCAGTGCGCCTGCGCCGCCTCCGCGCCCGCGGCCAACCAGTCTCTCCGCTTGCGATGCCCGCCCCTCCGCTAGCCAACGCCTCGTCCCTGCTGGTAGACCTGGAGGGCTCGGGGAGCCGCAGCTGGAGGCGGAGCCGGGGGTGGGAGGACACGCAAGCCTGCGGAGGACCTGGTCAGCTGCTAAGCCAGGAGACCCAGAGAGCTGAGAGAGCTAGTGAAGAGAGAGACAAAGAGAAAGGCAAGGGGAAAGTGAACACCTGAAGTAGGTACGGCGATCCTAAAGCCAACGAAACTCAAAAGAAATTGGAGGCGTAGTCTGACCTACTCCCTCTGGGCCTCTGCCTTGCCTGTTATTATTGAGTCTGTTCTCCCGGAAAGATCAGAGCTCCATAAATTATTAACTTTCAGCAGGCTGAGTAACACATTCAGCAAAAGGTAATACTTGCAAGTTCTTGGTTTTTTGTTTGTTTGTTTTGTTTTTTCCTGAGACGGAGTTTCCCTCTTGTTGCCCAGGCTGGAGTGCAGTGTGGCGCGATCTCAGCTCTCTAACCTCCGCCTCCCGGGTTCAAACGATTCTCCTGCCTCAGCCTCCGGAGTAGCTGGGATTACGGGCGGCTGCCACCACGCCCGGCTTTATTTATTTATTTATTTATTTATTGTATTTTTAGTAGAGACGGGGTTTCACCATATTGGCCAGTCTGGTCTCCAACTCCTGAGCTCGTGATCCGCTCGCCTCGAACTCCCAAAGTGCTGGGATTATAGGCGTGAGCCACCGTGCCTGGCCTTTCAAGGTTTTGAGGAAAGTGAAGCGACCTGTTGAAGCAAGGCTTGAGTTCTATTGTGTTTCATGAAGCCCTGGAGACCTCTGATAATTTTCTACAAACATCCCTTTTTAAAATTTTTCAAACCTACTTCCTTGATAAGCTTTCACCATGGCAACCTGATGGGAAATGCTCACTGGTGGTAACAGACTGTGGTACCTTAAAGTACTTTCTGTACAAAGTCTGCTCTCAATTTTTCAAGTACAGAAACATTTTCTGCCCACTTAGTTATTTCAAGCTGGGTAACATGGTGACAATTTGTCACCACGAGAGAAAATTGTGACAAAACACACAATTTTCTCTTCCTGGAATTCCTTCTCTGTCCTGGGAGCAAATTTCCATTCATTCCTAAAACCTCAGCTCAGTTATCATCTTCAAGTGCTAAGTTGTTCATAAATCTGTTACGGGCTGGGCGCGGTGGCTCACGCCTGTAATCCCAACACTTTGGGAGGCCAAGGCCGGCGGATCGCCTGAGGTCAGGAGTTTGAGACCAGCCTGGCCAACATGGTGAAACGCTATCTTTACTAAAAATACAAAAATTAGTCAGGCGTGGTGGCGGGCGCCTGTAACCCCAGCTACTCAGGAGGCAGAGACAGGAGAATCACTTGAACCCGGGAAGCGAAGGTTGATCTCAGTGAACCCAGATCGTGCCTCCGCACTGCAGCCTGGGCAACAGAGCAAAACTCCGTCTCAAAAAAAAAAAAAAAAAAAAGATTTTAAAATCGGCAAAATGGATCCGATCCCCTATTTTATGTGCACATAATACATGTTCATTGTGGGGAAATTAGAAAAGTTGGGCATTAAAAAATAAGAGCCACAAATTAAGCATATCATGAGAAAAAAAGAAAAATAGTAAAATAAAAAATGGTTCTTGGCCGGGAGTGGCGGCTCAGGCCTGTAATCCCAGCACTTTGGGAGGCCCAGGCCGGCAGATCACTGTAGACCAAGAGTTCGAGACCAGCCTGGACAATATGGTGAACCCCGCCTCTACTAAAATACAAAAAAATTAGCCGAGCATGGTGGTGTGTGCCTGTGGTCCCAGCTGCTTAGGAGGCTGAGACGGAGAATCCCTTGAACTGGGAGGCGGGAGGTTGCAGTGAGCTGAGGTCGTGCTCTCCAGCCTGAGCACAGAGTGAGACTCTGTCTCAAAAAAAAAAGGCCCGGCGCGGTTGCCCACGCCTGTAATCCCAACACTTTGGGAGGCCAAGGTGAGCAGATCACCTGAGGTCAGGAGTTTGAGACCAGCCTGGCCAACATGGTGAAACTCCGTCTCTACTAAAAATACAAAAATTAGCTGCACGTGGTGGCATGCACCTGTAATCCCAGCTACTCTGGAGGCCGAGGCAGGAGAATCACTTGAACCCGGAAGGCCAAGGTTGCAGTGAGCTGAGATCATGCCACTGCACTCTAGCCTGGGTGACAGAGCAAGACTCCATCTCAAAAAATAAATAAATAAAAATAATAAATGGTTTTTTTGGCCGGGTGCGGTAGCTCATACCTGTAATCCCAGCCCTTTTGAAGGCCAAGACAGGCAGATTGCTTGAGGTCAAGAGTTCCTAACAGGCCACAGACTGGTACCAGCCCACAGGGTTGGGAACCCCTGCATTAGATAATATGCCGTACTCTTGGGGCTGCCTATAGGCTAACAAATTCATTTTGATAAAGAGCAACTAGTGGTTATGTAAAAAGCCTGGGGTGGGAGGGGAGCTGGCATTTTGAATTTTTTTAATGGGTCCACGTTTTGGACACCCTGCCCAATGGCCAGAATCATGATAGCTGCAGTTTTTTATGTGATTGGCACTTTACACATTAATACTTTTTCATGCAGTGCCCCTCCCTGCAAGACAGGCATTACACAAGCTGGGCGTGGTGACATGTGCCTGTAGTCCCAACTACTCAGTAGGCCGAGGTGGGAAGATCACTTGAGTCCAGGAGTTTGAGGCTGCAGTGATCCATGATAGGACCACTGCACTTCAGCCTAGAGAACAGAATGAGACTGACGCTTATTCCCAGCACTTTGGAAAGCCGAAGTGATAGCTTGAGCCCAGGAGTTTGAGACCAGGCTGGGCAACATAGTCGGACCATGTCTCTACAAGAGATACAAAAATTAGCCAGGTGTGGTGGCATGCACCTGTAGTCCCAGCTACTTGGGAGGCTAAAGTGGGAGGATCCCTTGAGCCCAGGAGGTCAAGGCTACAGTGAGCAGAGACTGTGCCACTGCACCCCAGCCTGGGTGACAGAGAGAGACTCTGTCTCAAAAAAAAAAAAAAAAAAAAAGTCATTATTTTCCCCATTTCACAGATGAAGTAGCCTCAGTAATATTTGACAAAGTCACACAGCCATTAAATAAAGGAAAGAGACTCAGACTTAGATTTGTAGGACATCCAGAACCCAAGTTCTTGGGCCATGCTGCTTCTCTTCGTGGGGGAGAGGAAGAAGAGAGATTCTTCTAGGAAAGATGCAAATAATTGGCAGAAATTGAGAATTGACTCCTTACGTGAACACACACAAAGAGAAGCAGGTTTCCTTGGCATATGAAGGCAAAGTCACACCTGTGTGCTGAGGTCTGGGAAAGCCCAAGGCTAACTCCATGAAGATTATGGAAATAGATGTTCCCCCTTCTTCTGACTCTGGAAGGGAAGGGATTTCCCCTCACAGACCGCAATGGGGGAGAGCCTGCAGTGACCTGCTCTGGAGTGAATGGGGAAGCCTCAGGAGCAGGAGTGACTAGCCAGGCAGAAGGCACTTCAGCCCTTGCATATCAACAGCATGTTTTAGATTTCAATTTGTCGTTAATTTAACATTTATTGAGCTCCCGTGTTAGCCTGGGAACACCAAGAAATATTCATTCTCTGGTCCCCATCATCCAGGTTCTGTTCTCCCTCTTCCCAGGATTTTCCTCCTGGTGTCTGGTCAGCCTCCCAGGGACTGTGACAGTCACTTTTGTCTCCTTCCTCTGAAACTATCCCCTTCTTCTCAGCGGGAACCAAACCCAAACCCCACCCCATTTCTCCTTTCAGTGTCAGTGTGGATGACATTTGCCCTTGGTCACAGCACTAGATCTTTCTTCCCACCCTCCTATCAGTACCACCATATTCTTTTGGAGCAAATTCCTCATTGTGTGAGGACTTGTGTGGGGAGCAATTTTTAATATGTTCCTCTATTGTAGCCTCCCGTCACAGGAGTTGAGGAGCTCAGATCCTTCTTGTACCACCTCTGGGAAGATTATTTCAACTCACCAACTCAGACCCTTAAACTCCCAAGATTTTGAATCTTGGATCAGAGGGATGGCTGGAGGTTGAGCCTGTGGCAATGCTAGGGTCAGGTTTTTGCCAAGTCGAATTTCTTGTGTGTTCTGTGCCAAGTGTCTGGAGCTACCGTGATTCTGCAACTTTCCAGAGAATCACCAGCCTTAATTCTGTGAATTCCTGTCCTATTTCTCTATTTGCTTCATATGACTAGAGTTCATCTTTGTTCTTTGTTCTTTTTTCTGAAGAGACAGGCTCTCATTCTGCCACCCAGGCTCAAGTGCAGTGCCATGAACACAGCTCACTGCAGCCTCGACCTCCTGGGTTCAAGCTGTCCTTCCACCTCAGCCTCCCATGTAGCTGGGATTATAGGCCCATGCCACCATGTGCAGCTAATTTTTTTTTTTTTTTTTTTGGAGAAATGAGGTTCTACTATGTTTCCCAGACTAGTCTTGAACTCCTGGGCTGAAGGGATCCTCCCACCTCGACTTCCCAAAGTCCTGGGATTACAGGCATGAGCCACCACGCCTGGCCCTGGTCTCTGTTCTATGCAACATGCAGCTGTAACTGCTGCAGTGAAGCACTTATCTACTCAACTAAACATGCAGTAAATATTTATGAAACATCTACTCTGTCCCTGGCAGTCTCGGTGTCAGCCTAGGTGATTATCCAGACTGATTCATGGTTCTATGCTCTTGGAGAAGACTGGAATATATACCCAGCATCAGAAAAACCATATCCTTAACCCCTATTGCTTGAGAAACTCCCCAAAGCACTACAGCAAGCCAGCTACTAGAATCTTCAACAGCTAGAAACCATGGAAGCCACTACAAGGTAGAAATTTTTCTTGTCGGATAGATAACTTAAATACACTTTGATAGAGACCTTCTGAGGCAAATAGTCACTTACAGCTAAGAAATTTAAACCAGACAGGTTGGGAGGAAGCACAGGTTGGCCAAAGTACTTCTGGACAAGTGAGTCTTGTGGCACCTCTCAACTAATATTGTGCATATGAATAATAACAGCTTACCTGTAAGGCTGTTTCAGAAACTCAGAAGAGCCTGGTCACTTGTTTCTCACCTCCCACCAGCAACCTCCCATTCAACTCTGGGCCCCAGACACATGAAGCACAAGTCTCAGGGAACCATCGCCACATTGTGGAGATCCCAAGGGAGCCCATAACCACCTCTTGCATACAACTGCCCACCATACCCAGCGTGAGAAAGGGATGTGGTCTTGCCTTAATCTGTTAAAACTGCACATGTCCAAGGCAGGCGGATCACCTGAGGTCAGGAGTTTGACACCAGCCTGGCCAACATGGTGGAAACCCATCTCTACTTAAAAATACAAAAAAATTAGCCAGGCCTGGTGGCGGGCACCTGTAATCCCAGCTACTTGGGAGGCTGAGGCAGGAGAATCACTTGAACCTGGGAGGGAGAGGTTGCAGTGAGCCAAGATCATGCCACTGCACTCCAGCCTAGGCAACAAGAGTGAGACTCCGTCTCAAAAAAACAAAACAAAACAAAACAAAAAACTGCACATGTGCAAGCCATTTGCACTCTGGAATTGCATGCTGTGAAGACTCCTAGTGGTGTGGAACTTAATTTGAATTTGAAATCACACGGCATGCACAAAGGGACAGGCCCAGGCCTACCCTTGGGTCACCTGCCTGCTGACTGCAGAGCATCCCCTGTAAGCCACGGCAAGGCCCATGGAGTCTGAGCTTTGTGTAGCTCGGTGCTTATGATGTACCACCTCCCTTCAGTCCCAACTCCTCTTCCTCCTCCATCCTCAGGTATACTGATTGCACACTCCCTGTGTCAGAGGTGTTTGAACCAGAGCGACTCCATTTTGAGTGAGGGCTAGGAAAATGACGCCAGGACTTGCTGGGCTGCATTCCCAGAAAGCCAGGCATTCCTAGCCAGCAAATTAATAATGTTTACTAAACAGACCCAGACTTGGGAGTGTCCAGGTATCCCGATATCTGGAGAACAAAGGCATTCTTGATTTTGCTTTAAAAATAATAATATCGATTCTTGCAAAATACAGTAATTAAGAAAATTAATCCTTTATCATAAACTCTTGTAGCAGAGCACACCCCCTCATATACCCAAGCATTGTACCTAGGGTGAACGTGTTTCTCCTCTTACTTTCAGGAACGTCCTACTCTATGGAGTAGCTGTTCTTTTACTACTTTACTCTCTTAAGAAACTTGCTTTTTCTTTGCACTGTGGACTCGCCTTGAATTCTTTCTTGCGCGAGATCCAAGAACCCTCTTTTGGGTTCTGGATCGCGACCCCTTTCCTGTAACACTTGTGCAAACGACAGTGTCCCTGTTATGACCATCTCATAGTGGTAGATTCCATTCAGATTTAAGGTAAGCCCAGAGACCACTTTTGGGTTTTCTTGACTCTCTGAGAAAAGTTGTGTAAGCACCTGCGTTCTTCTGGGTTTGGCTACATAGGGTTGTGTCCCTCTATGGAATGGAGAGTCCTGTGGACGAGGGTGTCATTTTCTCACCCAGTAAAACTCACTGAGGATGCTTCTGTAGAAGTGAGAAATATGATGACTATATTCAGAATAATGATAACTTGGCTGGGCATGATGGCTCACGCCTGTAATCCCAGCACTTTGGGAGGCCGAGGTGGGCGAATCACTTGAGGCCAGGAGTTCAAGACCAGCCTGGCCACCATGAAACCCTATCTCTACTAAAAATTAAAAAATTAGCTAGGCATGGTGGCATGTGCCTATAACCCCAACTACTCGGCAGGCTGAGGCATGAGAATCGCTTGAACCTGGGAGGCGGAGGTTGCAGTGAGCCAAGATCACGCGACTGCACTCCAGCCTGGGTGACAGAGTGAGACACTGTCTCAAAAACAAAAAACAAAAAACAACACGTTGGTCAGGCTGATATTGAACTCCTGACCTCAAAAAGTGATCCACCTGCCCCAGCCTTCAAAAGTGCTGAGATTACAGGCATGGGCTACCACACCCAGCAATCATTTTTTAAATTAAGGAAATATTAACAAGCAAAAATAAAAACATATAGTCTTTTCCCTTAATAAGCCCTTCTAAGAATCCGTAGAAGTTAGTTATCAAGTAGTAGACATTCATAGTGGGAGTTAAGCATAAGGACAAGAATTGTGTGTGGGGTGAGAAATTCAGTACTACTTCCTGTTTTTGGTGACAACCAGGTATTAGAGATAATGATGGCCATAACATACTGAGTTCAGTGAATCAATATGGATACACCATAACTTACCGAATATACAATATAAAATTATCTTTAGAGGCTTAAAAACTGTCTAACTGGAACATGACCAGGGGGCTTAAATACAAATATTTTGCAGAAGGTATAGTGTCATCACCATGGGAAAAAAATTAAAAGCCCAAATATATGGCTAGAACACTCTCATTTTGTTACTTCCAGTCTTGACCTTTTTTTTTTTTTTTTTGAGATGGAGTCTTACTCTGTTGCCCAGGCTGGACAGCAGTAGCAGATCTTGGCTCACTGTAACCTCTGCCTCCTGGGTTCAAGTGATTCTCCTGCCTCAGCCTTTCAAGTAGCTGGGACTAACAGGTGTACGCCACCACGCCCGGCTAATTTTTGTATTTTTAGTAGAGATGGGGTTTTGCCATGTTGCTCAGGCTGGTCTTGAACTCCTGACCTCAGGTGATCCACCCGCCTCGGCCTCCCAAAGTTTTGGAATTGCAGGCATGAGCCACTGTGCCCAGCCATCTTGGACTACTTTTCTTTTTTTTGAGATGGAGTCTTGCCCTGTTGCCCAGGCTGTAGTGCAATGGTGTAATCTCAGCTCACTGCAACCTTCACCTCCTGGGTTCAAGTGATTCTCCTGCCTCAGCCTCTCAAGTAGGTGGGATTATAGGCATGAGTCACCACGCCCAGCTAATTTTTTGTATCTTTAGTAGAGATGGGGTTTCACCATGTTGGCCAGGCTGGTCTCGAACTCCTGACCTCCTGATACGCACGCCTCAGCCTCCCAAAGTGCTGGGATTACAGATGTCAGCCACCATGCCCGGCAGTCTTGGACTTCTTAACACACAATTTCTAACCACCAGAAGGAAGTGTACATTTAAAATTCTGGCCCAAATGAAAGAGATACAAATATGGCACAACTGCCACAAAGACTTGTTTCCCTAGCCAAATAGTACCAAGGCGTAGATTAAAAAAATCAAAATAGAAAAAGCCTCTAGCTCTCGTGAGGTGGGTAAGCTGCAGCTTCTGGAAGCAGATGTTGCTCCTTCCTCACTCTCTGGGCCCTGTTTCTAGGAGAGCAGTGGGAAGGCAAGAAGATAGGGAGAAGGTAAAACAGTCAGCCGGAAGTGTAACAATTCATTCTTGTCAAAGAGTTCAACCTAATAATGTGGGGGAGATTTCATTACTCATAAATGTATTATTTTCCATTAAGAACTTTAAAACTACTATTTCAGTAATTCTTAAAATGGCTTAACAATCCAAAGAAATAAATGGGCACTTGACATGGTTTGGCTCTATATCCCCACCCAAATATCATCTTGAATTGTACTTCCACTCCACAATTCCCACGTGTTGTGGGAGGGACCCAGTGGGGGATAATTTGAATCATGGGGCCGGTTTTCCCCATACTGTTCTCGTGGTGGTGAGTAAGTCTCATGAGATCTCATGGTTTTATCAGTGGTTTCCATTTTTGCATCTTCATTTTCTCTTGCTGCCACCATGTAAGAAGTGCCTTTCGCCTCCCACCATGATTCTGAGGCCTCCCCAGCTGTGTGGAACTCTTAAGTCCAATTAAACCTCTTTTTCTTCCCAGCTTTGGGCATGTCTTTATCAACAGTGTGAAAGCGGATAAATACAGCACTCAAACAGTTCAAATGAAACAAAAATCTCTGGTTTCATTTTATTTTTTAAAATTTTTATTTATTTCTTTTTAAAAGGCTAATTAAGTTAAGCAGTGGGAGCAGAGAAGGAACAAAGAAATCTGTAACTGTGGCTGGGCGCAGTACCTCACACCTGTAATCCCAGTACTTTGGGAGGCTGAGGTGGGCGGATTGCTTGAGTTCAGGAATTCAAGACTAGTCTGGGCAACATAGCGAGATCCAGTCTACACAAACAGTACAAAAATCAGCTGGGTACGTTGGTGTGTGCGTGTAGTCTCAGATACTTGGGAGGGTGAAGTGGGATGACTGGTTTAGTCTGGGAGGTCAGGACTGCAGTGAGCAATGCACTGTACTCCATCCTGGGCGACAGAGTCAGACTCTGCCTCACAATAAACAAAATAAGAAATCTGTAATTGGTTGTGATCAATTAGTTGTAAATGCCACTGCATGCAGATCAGCCTAGTTTCATTTTATATTCTTCTTCTATCTCCAGAATATTTAAAAGTTAAAACACTTCGATTTTTAGAAACTCTCATTAAATTTACCACCTAGCTGAAGATTCCTGAAGGACTTAAACAGAAAATCAATATCCCTCTCAAATGAACAGGGCAATAACTCTACTGAATATTAACTTTCTATTTCTCTCCATTCATAAAAGAGACGGAAGCATCATTGTTCTCTAGTTTTATTATTTGTCAATTTTCCCAACACAGGAACTATAACTCATTCTGAGATTTTTTCAGTGCATTTCACAGCAAAAATGAACAAGGGAATCATTAAAATTGTTGTACACAAACCAACTTTTTCTTATAATTTACAATTTGTTGAAAAAATTATTGTTTTGCTGTTTTCATCCTACTAACCTCTTTAACAGAACACAATTTATCAGAGCACAAAGCTTAAACTTTTTATGATGATGCAACAGACACAGCCTCCTACAATGGCTGATAAACAACAGGTATGTTACACACACTGATTGGAAGACCATATCCGAAAAAACAGAGTAAGGCACCACTCTTGGGAAATTAAGGTAGCTTGCAGTAACAAGTGTTGAGCACCGTAATAAGTAGGTGCTCAATAAATACATGAATGAATGATGAAAGCCATAATTAGCTCTATTCTTTTAATTGCCAGCAATTCTTCAACCTCCACAAAAGACTTATTTAAAAACAGATTTGTACCTGAATACAACTTCCTGATCTTTTTTTCCTGATACCTTTTAATTTCATACTGTTTCTTTAGCATTTAAGTTTCCTCAAAAAATAAAAAACAAAACCATACCTTACATGTGCATTCAGTTACACATATAAGTTCTGAATTACTGACAAGTATGAATAGAATCATTTATTTTAATTTTTAACAGAGGTAAAATAAAGCATACTTATCCAAAGGGATAACACGTAATACTGGATATTAACCTAGAGGTGAAAAAAAAGAAGGAAAAAAGTAACAGTTTTATTTTTTAATATTTGCTATTTTCTTTAATGCCTTAGTTCTGGAGAAAGGCTAAAATCTCATCATATTGACATGAACACATTTTTAAAAATTGTCTCTCAACTGTAATATTTAATAAAACTAGGTACTGAAAAATGTTCTGAAATTTTTCAAGTCAATGTTGTTTTCAAGTATATTAAAATGTTCAGAAGAAAAAATTCTCCATGGTTATAATTCTGATCAATCTATAAATGTACTTTTTAAAAGAGAGTTCCAACAGAGGTGGATAATGGATAAGTTCCTCAGACACAGGCATACAGTCTTTTTGAAGAAATAGAATGCCTTGTTACCACAACCTGGTTGATTTTTTTTTTTTAACACTGATTTCAGGCACAATGGCTGAATCCACTTCTGGGTCATCTTTCTTCTCCTCTTGGTTGGTTTACAAGAGTAGTGAATACTTCAGTTACGGACAGAAAGAAAGACACAAACTCTGAAACAGAGACTTCACTTTTCACTACAAAGAAATCAAAGTCACTGAGTTCTCATTGTTGTGTGTATCTGCTGCCCCTATGCAAAAATAGGGGATTCAAACTTAATTGTAGGAGCAAGAACTGGATAAAAGATTGATCTACTGATTCAGGTAACAAGTTTTAAGATGGTATTGCTCACATCACATGAACAGGTTGGTAAGAGGTCCACTGCATTTCTTTACCACTTTGGTCTTGCTTTTGGTATTTCGGTGCCCTAGTAGGTACATTCAGGTTTAGCTAGTTTCAGTCTGCCCAATCAGGAAGCAGGTCACTCAGTGCAATGACTCCATTCTGGGAGGATTTAGGGTAAACAGAGAAGAACCTCATTTGGTCGAGTTTTAGACAGTACGTGTCACTCTGCTGGTTGTGTTGTTGGAATTATTTTCCAAAGTGGTTTATGATAAACCCAGCCATCTCCCTGAAAGAAATAAAATGATAAAGAATCATCCCTCTAATGTTATCAAAATCACTAACCAAAACTAGAAGCAACACCTTTACTGAAATGGAATTCTACTTTCACATTCAAAAAAAAGTTTTTGTGAAAGAACAAAGTCTTTGTGCTTAAGACATCAAACAATGCCTGTGGTTTAGCTAGGATTCAGGTGAGAAGGTATGGTATCGGAGGGTCTAGTTTGTGACCCATGAACATTTAATTTTGCAAGAACCATTTGTAGCAATTTTGCCAATTTCGCCAAGATGCTACAGACTGAGCCTCACTCACAGAGTTATGGGCAGCAGGCGGAGCACAGAGAAATGATCAGGAAGGTACTAACTGTTCTCCCCATCTCCACTGGCACCCCAGAACTCATTTTTTTTTCTTTTTTTTTTTTTCCCCAAGACAGTCTTGCTCTGTCAAGCAGGCTGGAGTGTAGTGGCATAATCTTGCTGCAATCTCTGCCTCCCCGGTTCAAGTAATTCTCCTGCCTCAGCCTCCCAAGTAGCTGGGATTACAGGTGTCCGCCACCATACCCGGCTAATTTTTATATTTTTAGTAGAGATGGGGTTTCACCATGTTGGCCAGGCTGGTCTCGAACTCCTGACCTCATGATCTGCCCGCCTCGGCCTCCCAGAGTGCTGGGATTACAGGCGTGAGCCACCGCGCCCCGCCCCCAGAGCTCATTTTTAATGATATATAGATGTTCTCACTTAGAAACTCTTCTTTCTTAGAATCTGTTTCTGGTATATCTGCTTTTTTTTTTTTGGAGGCAGTCTTGCTATAGGTCACCCAGGCTGGTCTCAAAAACAGTTGGTATTAATATACAGCCATCCTACTTTTAAAAATAAAGATGTCTAAGTGATAGCAATTCAACAAAGCCTAGTAAGCTAATGTTCCCACCAAGTAGATAGGTTTTTATCTTGAACACATGTATAACATACCTCTTTAGTAAAATATTTTGTTTTCCAAGGTGTGCCTGTTTCCGTACGATGCCTTTCTTCAGTCCTCTGACGTTCTTCCAGGGTATGCTTATGCTCTGTGGCCTTATCAATTTCAGATTCTCTCAGAGAGTCTGTCACATTTTTCCACAATCGCCTGAAATCCAAAAACCACACATTTTACAAGCATTCTTTAAAAGAGATAATTAAATAGTATCAATACCCTCAAAATTACAGTAATTTTATAAAATAACATTTCCTAAATCACATCTACAATGTCATGCTCATGAATTCCAAGAATAATGATACTATGCTGCTGATGGTTATGTCTGGGATGCTGCTCCTTCTGCTTCTTTTTAAATTAAAAATAATTTTTATTTTTCCAGGTTATAAAAGGAGGATTTTTGTTTTTAGAAAACTTAGAAATTAACAAGTAAAAAGAGAAGTAAATTTTCAAAGTTGAAATGTAAGCAAGACCAACTGTGCTTCTGGACATGATGAAATAATGGGGAACACATTTATTTTCCTGCCTTCATCAACCAGGAAACAGGCAATATATAGTAAAATAGTGGTTTTCAGATACTGAGTATAGTAAAATAGTGGTTACTATATAGTAAAATAGTGGTTTTCAGATACTGAGCAAAAGGCAGTGCAGGGCAGTGATCCTTGAGAAAGGAAACAAACGAGGGGAGTCCTATGAGTCCTCTAACTCGCTGTCCAGAGTGTTTCTAGGCCACACACAGGGAGAGGGAAGCTTAACAAATCTCAAGCAAAAAAAAAAAACAAAACTGCCACAATTCTTTAGGGAAAGAACTGTTTGTTGAACAAATGGTGCTGGGACAACTAGATATATATGTGAAAAAAGATGTAAGAAGTTAAACATAAAACTACCATACAACCCAGCAATTCCACTCTTGGGTATTTACCCAAGAAAAATGAAAATAAATATCCACACGAAGATTTGTAGGAGAATTTCCACAGCAGTATTATTCATCATTGCCCCCAACTGGAAATGCCCATCAGCTGGTAAATGGATAGGCAAAATGTGATATATCCATACACTGAAATACTATTCAGCAATAAAAAGCAATGAACCACTGATACATGCAATTAATACTTCATGGATGAACCTCAAAAACGTTATACTAAGGAAATAAGCCAGGCATAAGAGATCACACATTGTATGATTTATATGAAATATCCAGAAAAGGCAAATTTATAGAGACAGAAAGTTAGCGGTTCTCTGGGCTGGGGGTAATGGGGATTAACTGTAAATGAACATGAGGGATCTTACGTTAGGATGAAAATACTCTAAAACTGATTTATGGTAATAACTGTACTACTCAAGAAAGTTACTAAACATCTTTGTTTTTTCTTTTTTCCTTTCTTTCTTCCTCCCTTTCTGCCCTTCCTCCCCACCTCCCTCTTTCTCTTCTGTTCTCTTTTCTTTTTTCTTTTTTTGAGACAGGGTCTCACCATCACCCAGGTTGGAGTGCACAGTGTCACCATCTCAGCTCACTGCAACCTCTGCCTCCTGGACTCAAGCAATTCTCCTGCCTTTCTTGAGTAGCTGGGACTATAGGCATGCACCACCATGCCCAGCTAATTTTTGTATTTTGAGTACAGACAGGGTTTCACCATGTTGGCCAGGCTGGTCTCGAACGCCTGACCTCAAATGACCCGCCCACCTCAGCCTCCCAAGTGCTGGATGGTATGCCACAGGTCTTATAGTTCAAAGCCTTAAGGCTACATATGTATCTTAATGGCTCCAAAAGGTTTCCTAACACATTTCTGATACACATATCAGATGGCTCAAACATAAAAATGAATTTATAAGGAATTCTCCACAAATAATAAAGACATTAAAACAAAAAAAATCAAGACATAACAATCCTAAAGATAAATGCCTGCCCTAATAACAAAACTTCTAATAAAATGAAGTAACAACTTGCAGAACTACAAAGTGAAATATTCAATTGTAATTGGTAATTTTAATAACCAATTTCAATAACTAAACTCAACTGATAGAATAAATGCACAGAAAATCTGTAAGACTACAGAAGACTAGAAAAATACTGTCAACTCATTTGACCTGACACTTATAGAACACACTCACCTCAGCCTCCTGAGTAGCTGGGATTACAGGCACATGCCACCACATCCAGCTAATTTTTATATTTTTTGTGGAGAGAGAGAGTTTTGCCATGTTACCCAGGCTAGCCTCAAACTCTGAGGCTCAAGAATACACATTCGTGTCAAGTTGCACATGAAACATTTACCAAGGCCAGGCTCGGTGGCTCATGAATAATTCTAGCACTTTGGGAGGCCGACGTGAGTGGATTACTTGAGGTTGAGTTCGAGACCAGCTTGGCCAACATGGTGAAACCCCATCCCTACTAAAAATATTAAAAAATTAGCTGCGTGTGGTGGTGCATGCTTATAGTCCCAGCTACTCGGGAGACTGAGGCATGAGAATTGCTTGAACCAGGGAAATGGAGGTTGCAGTGAGCCGAGACTGCACCACCGCACTCCAGCCTGGGCAACAGAGTGAGACACTACTTTGCCTCCAAAAAAAAAAATATGAAAAAAAGAAACATTTACCAAGACAGAACATATTCAGAGTCATTAAATCTAAATAAATTTAAAGAATTAAAATCATACAAAGTATATTTTTGACCAAAATGAAACTAAGTTAGAAATAAATAATGGAAAGATGGCTGGAAAATCTCTAAACATTTAGAAATTATCAACACTTTGGAAATAAGTTCATGAGTTAAAAAATAAAACCCGCAAAAGAAATCAGAAAATACTTTGAAATGAAAACACATAAAAAGTCATTGGAGAGAAATAAAGCAGTCCTCAGAGGAAAATCTATAGCATTAAACATTTAGAAAAAAAAAAAATTGATGAGCTAAACCAGGGATCAAACTATGGCCCACAGCCCATTTTTGTAAATAAATTTTTATTGCAACATAACAGTGTCTCACCATTGACTTATTGTCTATGGATGTTTCATGCTACAAGGGCAGAGTTGAGTAGCTGTGGCAGGGGCTATTTGATCCACTAAGGCTAAAATATTAATTGACTGGCCTTTTACAAAAAAGTTTGCTGACCCCTGACCTAAGCTTCTATTGTAAGAAATTAGGGGAAAAAAAAAAAAAAGCAAATGATTTACAATATAAGGAGAAAAAACGAAATTTTATAAAAGAGCAACATTCAGTGAGAAAGAAAACACAAACAGACTAAATCAGTGAAGCCCATACCTGGTTCTTTGCATAAAATTAATAAACTTAGTCACACTGATGAGAAAAAAGGTATTACAAATATAAGGAATAAGTATGGGGACATCACTACAGATCCTACACAGATTAAAAAATCAGGTAATATTAAGAACTACATGACAATAAATTTGACACATTAGCTGAAATGAACCAACTCCTTGAAAAACTACCAAAGCTCACTGAAGAAACAGAAAACCTTAACAGTGCTATATGTTAAACATATGTAATTTGTAATTCAAAACCTTCCCCTAAAGAAAACAGAGCAATATCCCTCATGTATATAGAAACTATAAAATTCATTACAAAATTTTAGCAAATAATATTCAGAAGCATCTCTTTTTTTTTTTTTTTTTTCTGAGACAGAGTCTGGCTCTGTCACCCAGGCTGGAGTGCAGTGGCGCAATCTTGGTTCACTGCAACCTCCACCTCCTGGGTTCAAGCAATTCTCATGCCTCAGCCTCCCAAGTAGCCGGAACTACAGGTACATGCCACCACACCCGAGTGAATTTTGTATTTTTAGTAGAGACACCCAGCTGATTTTTGTATTTTAAGTAGAGACGCCTGGCTGATTTTTGTATTTTTAGTAGAGACGCCAGGCTGATTTTTGTATTTTTAGTAGAGATGGGGTTTCACCATGCTGGCCAGGTTGGTCTTAAACTCCTGACCTCAAGTGACACACCCGCCTTGGCCTCCCAACATGCTGGGTTTATAGGCGTGAGTCACCACACTGGCCCAGAAGCATCTCTTTATCTGCCCATACATTCAGTCTGTGGTGATATACTGCTTTAAAGTATATATAGGAAAAATCTGGGCCAGGCATGGTGGCTCACACATGTAATTCCAGCACTTTGGGAGGCTGAGGTGGGCAGATCACCTGAGGTCAGGAGTTCAAGACCAGCCTGACCAACATGGGGAAACCCCATCTCTACTAAAAGTACAAAAAAGTCAGCTGAGCGTGGTGGTGCGCACCTGTAATCCCAGCTACTTGGGAGGCTGAGGCACGAGAATCGCTTGAGCCCAGAAGGCAGAGGTTGCAGTGAGGCGAGATCATGCCACTGCACTCCAACTTGGGTGACAGAATGAGATTCCATCTTAAAAAAAAAAAAAAAAAAATCTGGCCTCACACAGATACAGTTTGAAAAGAGAAGAATATCTTAACATATTTTTCAAATAATTCGATTCTTTCATATGTTTCAAAACTCGACAAGTGGTAATTTTAAAAAGCCTAGTTGCAATGTGGAAAATTAAAGAATGTCAATTGTTTTTTCAAATGATTTATATGGAAATCCACTGGTCTAATGTGCATCCTGAATGGATAATTTATCCATGCATGATTCTGTAATATCATGCATTAGTTATCTGAAAAATACTGGTTCATTGAGTTATGCAGATCTTCCAGATGCTGACATATTATACAATATTTTTAAAAATCATATTAAATAATATCAGCGCCAAGTTCACCAGAAAACGAATTGGGAAGTTTTTCAGTTCATGGTGGCAAATAAAATTTTCTAAAATTCTAATTTTGCCTTGAAGCTCAAATTTTATTATTAGTAACATACCGTCAAATTGTTTTTCTTGAAGTGTCATTCACGTCTTTCATTTACAAGAAAAATGTCTACCTAACATTGAAATTAGAATAACCATAGTTTATCATTCTTTTAAGTAAACATCGTATTTCATGAACAAAGTAGTTCTGCTTGTGACTCAAATAATTATACAAGTGCTCTTCCTTCAGATAACGACTATATTTCTTCAGTAGCCAGCACAAATGCTTATTCATATTCCTGATTTGTCATACAGAATACTAATAAGATTAGTATTAGTCTTGGTGGCTAATGGTGGCTAGGCATGGTGGCTCACGCCTGTAATCCCAGCACTTTGGGAGGATGAGATGGGAAGATCACTTGAGGTCAGATGTTCACGACCAGCCTGGCCAACACGGTGAAATCCTGTCTCTACTAAAAATACAAAAAATTAGCCAGGAGTGGTGATTGATGCCTGCAGTCCCAGCTACTCAGGAGGCTGAGGCAGGAGGATCGCTTGAACCCAGGAGGTTGAGGCTGCAGTGAGCCGAGATTACCCGACCACACTCCAGCCTGGGTGACAGAGTGAGACCCTGTCTCAAAAAAAGAAAAAAAAAAAAAAAAGACATGTACTCTGTAGTCCCAATTTTAAAAAACTAACAATTTGTATTGGTTTTTCAAGGACATCTTAAGAGAAGGTAGCATGCAAGTACATGGCAGTGAAGAATATAATGACTGCTTGTGACATTTGGTGCCACTGCCTAAATTAGTCCTAAGGCCCACCAGTGCTACCCACAGCATTCCTTTTGCACCATCATAAGAACCCACAGAGTGAAAAATGGTAAATAACATCTTAGTACTATTATAAAAAAAATTGTGAACTTGCAGATGCCCTGAGAAGGTCTCAAGGACCCAGCAGGGGTCTGCAAAGCAAACTTTGATACCCTCTCCTTAGGATAAATCCCTATAAGAATTCTTTAAAAAATCATTATTGCTGTATTTTTTGACCCACTCTGAATGTTTGATTGTGGACATTTAATACCTTTCACACCTAGTTAGAAATTGTTTGGTTCCATTTATGTGATCTTAATGTAAGATGTTTAGTGGTTCCCTGTATATATATTTTTTTCTATTTTTAATTGATAGAGTAGTAATCCCTCATGACATAAAATTTAAACAGTACAAATAGGAATCTTATAAAAATTAAGTCTCTTTCCTATTCCAGATCCCAGTACTCTTTTCCAGAAGCAACCACTGTCAACACATTTTGGAAGCTATACCTTATTAACACATATAGATCCACTTTATTTTTCAAGGTCTATGACGCCTACTGCCAAAATATCCTCTACGAAGATTGTACTGGTTTAACGTCCAATCAACAGCATGAAAATGCCCATTTGCTCACACCTTTTCCCCAAAGAGTTATTATTGTAAAAACTAATTTGTCTTATTGTTTAATTTGTACCTCTGAATTCTAACTACCCTAAACAATTTTTCATTTCCTTGGTTGACCATTTAAGACGTTCCTATATTTATGCACCACCTCTTTACATCCTTTGCCCAGTTTTTGTATTGGGGTACCTTTTTGTTAATAATTTAACAAAAATTTTTATGATAAAGTTTTTAAGATACACACAGTAATTCTTTCACGGTAAATGTTTTTAATATTTTTGCTCCACTTACAATGTTTGGTTTTTACTAAAATGTGACTGTATATCAAAGAATCTCACAGCTGGCAAAGGGTTTAACATCATATCAGACTAATGCTTTCAATTTACAAAGCTGATGCAAAGTGGTGAAGTGACTTGGCCAAGGTCACCAGTTAGTGAAAAGGCTTAGATTAAGATTCAGAGCATCTGACTCTTTCCTGGATAGATGCAAGGATGACATACCGGGATTCAAACGGATCCTGCTTCTCCAGAGGTCTCACTCTTTTCTTCGTCACTGTCAATTTAGTCAAGTCCACATACTTTGTTTCTCCATTGCTATATGTGAACTCAAGAACACTATTCCATTCCCCTTGCACTTTGCATACCACAGTGTTGGTGATGTTGTGCTTTACTTCAGCTGTAACCCTAGAAGCAGATAGAAAAGAAAGATACACTCTAATAAGTGATACCATGTTTGTTTCTTAGATCTGAAACCCAAGAACACAGCCTGTGAATCCTGTTGAAATTAGTTATATACCTCACTTCAATATGTCAGAGCCAAAGTTAGATTCTTTGTATGTCCTATGACAGCTTCCTTCATAATTTGTTCAATATCAATTTTAGTCTTTAGAAAAAATGCCAGGAGTCAAATCAGAGACTTCATTATCATTAATGTCCAAATGTTATCTTTAAAATGTTTGCTACAAACAAAACTATAATACTAAAACTAAATAGAAATATGAAAAATATCAATATTTTATTTATTACAGTCTAAAAATGTTACAACATGACAATCTATTTAACTATTTTTTACTAGTTAATTCTACTTATTAAAATATTTGGCATCCCTACATTGGAAGTTCTGGATACATCCATCCTATATTAAACTACATTAAGCCTAATTTTAAATTTAGAAACCACACAAACCAATAAGAGGTAGAAAAATATAAAAGAATACATTAAAATGTTTAAAATGCTCTTGCCAAAAGAGAAAAATTAAAAGAGCACTGGTCTACAAAAACTATCATTATCACCACAGAACTCAGAGAGACCTTAAACATTACTGCTATTGAAGTTTAATGAAGAGTCACCACAGCCATATATATAAAATAGCTATATATATGGCTGTTTATCAACAGATAGCTGTATTGATGCAGCACAAATACATCAATAGGAACAGGCTAGGAATAGGAACAGGTGTAATTATTATTATTATTTTTTTTTTTGAGACAGAGTCTCGCTCTGTTGCCTAGGCTGGAGTGCAGTGGTGTGATCTTGGCTCACTGTAACCTCCGCCTCCTGGGTTAAAGTGATTCTCCTGCTTCAGCCTCCCACCTAGCTGGAGTAGCTGGGATTACAGGTATGCATCACCATGCCCGGCAAATTTTTGTATTTTTAGTAGAGACGGGGTTTCACCATGTTGGCCAGGCTGGTCTTGAACTCTGACCTCAGGGGATCCGTGTGCCTCGGCCTCCCAAAGTGCTGGGATTACAGGTGTGAGCCACCGTGCTTGGAATGTAGTTATTTTTAGTGAAGTATTTTATGTTCACTCTAGGACACAGATAACAACAGGGTCAGATCAGATAGAGGTTCAGAACTTAGGGAATGATAGGCAAAAGTTAGGGTCTAATCAGTGTATCAGAGAATGTGGCTTATCTAGATTCAAAAGGAAATCCAAAGACCAAAGTCTAGAGGTTCGAGTGACAGTTCAGGAATCCCAAGTAGCATTCGTCCGGCATAAGCTAAGGGAACAAGAAGGACAAAGTGGAATTCAGGGAATCCAGTTTCAGTTTTAAGCAAGCGGTCTGTGAACTCAGCTCAAGGCAGAGGTGTAAGGAGCCCAATATGCAAATTATTTATAAGCCAGATCTCTGGAATCTAAGAGCAAATCAAACATTCACAATCAAGATTAAGAGTAATTTTATCTACTAAAAATACAAAAAAAAAAGCTGCACGTAGTGGCACAGGCCTGTAATCTCAGCTACTCAGGAGGCTGAGGCATGAGAATTGCTTGAACCCGGGAGGCAGAGGTTGCAGTGAGCCAAGATTACACCACTGCACTCCAGTCTGGGTGACAGAGGATGGCTCTGTCTCAAAAAAAAAAAAAAAAAAAAGAGTAGTTGTATAGTTGTAGCTCACTGGACACAAAGAACACCATGACTATCAGTCAACTTGATTACAGCAGGAATGGGAACCCTGGGTTATGTCTCAAAGCATACACACTTAAATAACTGCCCTGGTTTCTTGCCAGCGTGAATGTTTTTTGTGATGTCATTGTATGCTTCCTCTCTGATCCCACTTGCCAACATCCTTCCCTTCCTTGAAAATGTATCTCTATCAAACAGGATATGAGGAAGTAACACTGAACATTTATCTAGTCTATTTCCCATCCACATACACCATTCTAAGATAATCAGCTCCTCACTTGATCTTTCTTTTACTACCATCGCACATCTCTCAAGTTACTTTTATCTCTCATAAGGCTTTCCAATGGACAATCTTAGGGACCTGTTCATGACTGCTGGCTATTACAGGGTCCGTATTGTTTAGAGCAGCTACACAGCAAAAGCAGCGCGAAGACAAGTGGGGCAGGGGACACGAATCACATATACTACAGGCAGGCCATGAGGAACTTGCAAAGGAGCACAAGGAGGAAGAAGGCCTCATCACTTTGCTTATAACAATTCTTCACAACAGTCTAGGGTAACCAGCACACTTCTTCCGTAAAGGACCAGAAAGTAACTGTCTCAGGATTCTCAGGCCAGACCGTCTCTATCGAAACTACTAAACTTTGTCACTCTAGCATGAAAGCAGACAGAAACAAGTACATGAATGTGCATGACTGTGTTCCAATAAAATTTAATTTACAAAACCAGGTGTCACTAAAGGCTTGAGCTCTTTACTTCCATGCATACAGTCCTTAGGGAACTGATCACACAGTAATATTATTATTGGTTTGCCATCCTTGCCCCTTGCCAAGACTGTAATCTCTTTAACAGGCATGGAATGGGTCTCATCTCTATAGCCCCATTTAGCACTTAGCAGAGTGCCTGATAAACAGTGAGTTTATTGCCTGAATTAATGAATGAGAAAACAAAACCTCAATTATATTATCACTACATAGAATAAGAGTGAGCAAAAGCATACATACACAAGAGGATGCCAGTGTGTGCGTGGAGGGGGAGTTAACATTTTTTGAACATTTAAAATATGCTGGGCATTTTACATAAATTATTTGCCAAGCCTTGTGACTATCCCATTTCTGTAGATGAAGAAACTAAGGCTCAAAAATTTAGGTAAGGTGCCCCAAATCTCTCTCTCTCTCTCTCATTATTTGTTTTGGACAGTCCTGCTATGTCACCCAGGCTGGACTTCAGTGGTGAAATCATGGCTTACTGCAGCCTTGACCACTTAGGATCAAGCCATCCATCTGCCTCAACCTCCTGAGCAGCTGGAACTACAGGCATGTGCCATCATGCTCAGCTAACTTTTTAATTTTTATTCTTGAAGAAAATGGGTCTCACTACGTTGCCCAGGCTGGTATTAAACTCCTGGGTTCAAGCGATCCTCCCACCTCAGCTTCCCAAAGTGCTGGGATTAGAGGCATGAGCCACTGTACCCGGCCCCCAAATCTTGTAGTTAGTAAAATAATAGAGTCAGGATTTGAATACATGTCTAAAGGACTCCAAAGTCCGGTTCTTCCCAACACTTCTAGGTACAAATTTCCTTAAACCAACTTGACCTGAGGTCTGACATTACCATTATTTTGTAGCTATGATATACAAATAAAAAATTAGGTACTTCAGAGAAACATTTTATAGTACAAAGGGAAATTGAGAAAATAACCCAAAGAAATAAAATTCTGCTCCAATTCAAATTTGTCATTCTGCTTACATGCAGCAGCATGAAGAAACAGACTTCCTGCATAAACAGAAGATACAAAGGCGGAGCTTAGGAATTTGGAATTTAGGAAGTAAAAGCTTGTACCAAACTACCATAAGAAAGGTATATTTAAAAAGTTATGCCAATGATTAACACAAGGCAAAATAAGTTAGGTTATGGAAAGCGATTCTTTTTTTTTTTTTTTTTTGAGACGCAGTTCCCTTCTTGTAGAGTGCAATGGTGTGATCTCGGCTTGGCACAATCTCAGCTCACGGCAACCTCCACTATTCCAGCTATTCTTCTGCCCCAGCCTCCCAAGTAGCTGGGATTATAGGCCTGTGCCACCACGCTCCGCTAATTTTGTATTTTTGTAGAGACGGGGTTTCTCCATGTTGGTCAGGCTGGTCTTGAACTCCCAACCTCAGGTGATCCACCCATCTCAGCCTCTCAAAGTGCTGGGATTACAGGCGTGAGCCACCATGCCTAGCCAAAAGTGATTCTTAATCTTAGGGAAATTCTGAAATACTTGATAATTCTTTAAAAGCTGTCTGGTAAGAGTAGAAAGGAAATGGTTATTGAATCAGATAGATCAGTTCTGTTGAAGGTCTTAAAGAGTCTCAATTTTCTCATCTATAAAACTAATACCTTTCCCTCATGGGGCTAGTAAGATTTTTTTTTTTTTTTTTTGAGACAGTCTCCCTCTGTCACCCAGGCTGGAGTGCAGTGGCGTAATCTCAGCTCACTGCAACCTCCACCTCCCGGGTTCAAGCAATTCTCATGCCTCAGCCTCCTAAGTAGCTGGGATTACAGGTGCATGCCACCACGCCCAGCTAATGTCTGTATTTTTAGTAGAGACAGGGTTTCTCCATGTTGCCCAGGCTGGTCTTGAACTCCTGACCTCAGGTGATCCACCCGACTCGGCCTCCCAAAGTACTAAGATTACAGGCATGAGCCACAGCCTCCCAAAGTGTTGGGATTACAGGCGTGAGCTACCGTGCCTGGTCAAGAATGGTTTTTAGAAGCAATTTTACCAAATGGTTAATTATATCCTATAAAAAACAGTTATATAAATGTTGCCAAAACCAAACTTAAATATTCAAAAATAAGATATTAAACAATTCCCTTTAACAGGTTAAGGTACTGGCTTCTTGTGGTTACTATCTAGGTGCTGATATCTTAACCATCAGGCAAGTTCTCCAAATCTAAGTCAAATTCTGGATCCTTTATGACTGAGGCAATTGAAAGGCTGTCTTAAAGATAAAAAATATTTCTAACACAGAAATCTAAGATTTCAACAAAGCACTTGCCTAGGATTTGAGCGGATCAGAATGTTCTCCTTGATAAAAACTTTGCCTCTCTCCACAACTCAGGCTTATGGAGATGAGATGGCCCTATATGCAGGTGAGAACGCAATTAAAATTTTACTTTCAAAGAAAAAAAAGGTTTCTTGACCAAATCTACAATATCTCAAGTATGTACATCTTGTATCAATAAATGACATAGAATACAGAATATGCTGCCCTTAAGATAGTTAGCAAAGAGCTAAATCTTACATTGTTGTCCCATTCATCTCTAAGGTGAAAATTGATAAATAGTAAAACATATGCTTTCTCGCTTTTTTAAAAACTTGACAAGTCAGCCTTTTAGATTTCCTAGATCCTGTCTCTAAGAGCTCCCTGAGATACCAGAAAACCACTGGTTATGTTAACTTAGCTTCAAATAGAAAATATTTTATTGACTGAAAGTTAGCTTTGGGTTTCACTGATGGTATATAAAAAATTCACATGAAGCGTAATTACATTTTATGGAGAGCTACTGAAGAAGATACTGTCTATTATGTTACTCGATGTCACTATGTAAGGACACATGCAACAAATCCCTTTAGAATTTAGTGCCAGGAAAATAGTTTATCTTGAAAAAGTGATATGCTTCCTTTATCAGACACTGGGAAGTATGTTAAGCATCATGTTTCTTTATTTGCTTTAACAGACGAATCAAAACTAAAAATTGATTTTTTAGCTATAGTAATCATCTAATCCTAGCTTCACAGTACCATTGTCCTTACCCATCTTTATGGTATTATGACAGACTTTATTTTTAACTATTATGTACAAGTTTTTCCTAAAAGCCTTACAAATGCTTTCCAAAAATAGTATCCTGGATTATAATCTCAGACTGAAAGCTTCTTGCAGGCAAAGTTAGTTTTTATTTTTATTTCTCTGTATCTCTAGTATGCAGAAAAGTTATAATGTGTATATACATATATATATATACACACACACACACACACACACACACACATCTACATATCCTAAAATCTTTATGATATTACACCACGCACTATATATATAGGCACCCTAAAGTGAGTGTGGAAAATGGGAACAGAAGGTGGACATGATAATGGGGAATAGTTAAGTAGGCTCACTTGGCTGCATCAGAGATAGATGTGGAAAATGAGGGAGTAAGGGAAGACAGGTAGAATATAATATATTTATACCAAATGCAGACAGCAGATAATGTGTCTGTCCCAACTGCAGAGAGCAGTTAAAAAAAACTAGGCTATGTTTGAGGAAGGAGGCATGAGCATTAAATAAAGACATGGAGAAGACCTTAGTTATAATAATCTGTAAGCACAAAGAAGAAAAGGTGTCAAGAATAAGAAATTTGGCTGAGCATGGTGGCTCACGCCTGTAATCTTGACTCTTTGGGAAGCCAAGGATTGCTTGAGCCCAGAAGTTCAAAACCAGCCTGAGCAACATAGGGAGATCCTGTCTCTTAAAAAAAAAAAAAAAAAAAAAAGAGGCCGGGCGCAGTGGCTCAAGCCTGTAATCCCAGCACTTTGGGAGGCCGAGACCGGCGGATCACGAGGTCAGGAGATCGAGACCATCCTGGCTAACCCAGTGAAACCCCATCTCTACTAAAAAATACAAAAAACTAGCCGGGCGAGGCGGCGGGCGCCTGTAGTCCCAGCTACTCGGGAGGCTGAGGCAGGAGAATGGCGTGAACCCGGGAGGCGGAGCTTGCAGTGAGCTGAGATCCGGCCACTGCACTCCAGCCTGGGCGACAGACCGAGACTCCATCTCAAAAAAAAAAAAAAAAAAAAAAAAAAAGAATTCCCTTTTTTTTTTTTTTTTTAAAGACAGAGTCCTGTTCTGTCACCCACGCTGGAGCACAGTGGCACGATCACGGCTCATTGCAACCTCTGCCTCCCAGGTTCAAGCAATTCTCCTGCCTCAGCCTCCTGTGGCATCACAGGCACCTTCCACCACACCCGGTCAATTTTTTTTTTTTTTTTTTGAGATGGAGTTTCACTCGTCACCCTGGCTGAAGTACAGTGGCGCAACCTCAGCTCACTGCAACCTCTGCCTACTGGATTCAAGCAATCCTCCAGACTAGCCACCTGACTAGCTGGGATTACAGGCATGCACCACCATACCCAGCTAATTTTGTATTTTTAGTAGAGACGGCGTCTCGCCATTTTGGCTAGGCTGGTCTCGAACTCCTGACCTCAGGTGATCCACCCATGACTAAAAAATCACAAGTGACTAAGAAATACAAATATTACCCGGGTGTGGTGGCTCCCAGCACTTTGGAAGGTTGAGGCAGGCAGATCACGGGAGGCCAGGAGTTCGAGACCAGCCTGGCCAACATGGTGAAAGCCCATCTCAATTAAAAATACAAAAAGTAGCCAGGCATGGTGGCACATGCCTATAATCACAGCTACTTGGGAGGCTGAGGCACAAAAATTGCTTGAACCCAGGAGGTGGTTGCAAGGAGCCAAGATCGTGCCACTGCACTCCAGCCTAGGCGACAGAGTGAGACTCTGTCTCAAAAAAACAAATGACAAAAAAAGAAATACATCAGTATCATTGAAAATAAGAAGTGCTGGATCTGGAAATGTATCACTGCAAGTTGCTTCCACCTAAGCATCTACTGAAACACATACACTGGCTTTAATCATTGTGCTTCCTGAACCATTCTTCAAGATTAGATATATTTCCACCCTAACTTGTAGCTATAGCTGCCTTCACTGAGGTCCAGATCCAAATCTGTATCCCTTAAAGGCAGAATTGGGCCAGAGACTACAAGTTCATTTGTTAGAAATTCTATTGTAAAGCTCACTAGTTACTTCATCTGGAAAATTTTTAAGAGTAGATATCTTAATGTTGCTACTTTTAAAAATAGAGCATGATATTCAGAATGCCTTAAAAGATGAAATATTTTAAACAAGAAATACACATGAATACAAATCCAACTTCACATAAAACAGAGCAGAAAAAGAATAAGGAGTTGTAATACAAAATCAAAATGGAAGAATAAGAACGAGATATCATTAAAATGTGCTTACCGATGCAGTTTGCCACCATAAAATGGCTTGGTATGAAAAGTGATGCTGGCTGAATATCCAGTTTTTGCACAGTTGACACTGACTTTGCCACCCAGTTCTACCCAAGGAACAGTCAAAATTGACCGAGCATATGCACAAGGTAGAGAAAATGTGTACTCTTCTCCATGCTCCAACAGACTAAGGATACCTGAATGTGAAAACATGAGGGTGGTTAACATCTTTTTAAAGAAACAGCTACCGAAAAAATCCATATTAATTTTTTTCCTGTCTAGTAAATAAGCATCATTATTTTTCCTAATCTTCATTTAACTTTCATAAAACTGACTTCATTTATAACTATATCTGACAATAGTACCAGGCAATAGTGAATCAGGTTTATTTTCACTATGGCCTTTCTGTCAATTTGAGGTTCGTGGGTCCAGTAAATGTTACAGTGGAAACATTTCAAGGGTTTCCTCCAATGCTCCTAATATATATATATATTTTTTGAAGATGGAGTTTTGTGCTTGTTGCCCAGGCTGGAGTGCAGTGGCGTGATCTTGGCTCACTGCAACTTCTGACTCCCAAGTCAAACGATTCTCCTGCCTCAGCCTCCCGAGTAGCTGGTATTACAGGTGCCCACCACCATGCCTGGCTAATTTTTTTTGCATTTTTAGTGGAGATGGGGTTTCACCATGTTGGCCAGGCTGGTCTCGAACTCCTGACCTGAGGTGATCCACCTGCTTTGGCCTCCCAAAATGCTGTGATTACAGGCGTGAGCCACTGTGCCTGGCCCTTAAAAATAATTTTTTTAAAAAGGCCTTCAGTCAGAGTTTAAGACAATGGTATGCTAAAATTTTATCATTAGTATTAATAACTTTTTAGCAGTTTGGGAATAACTAGATGTTCAATGTTATTAAGTCACAGACATTGATCTAAGACAGTATAATGGGAAAAAATTGTTCTTCATTCTATTGTATATATATTAAGAAAGAAAAGATGTTGTTTGATTATAAAAAACTATGGTCATAATAATTTTGTTTGCCAAATTATAAAATATTTATGGTGAAGCTAGAAGAGATAACAGTGGTGGTTTTCTTTTTTTTTTTTTTTTTTTTTTTTTTTTTGAGACGGAGTCTTGCTCTGTCACCCAAGCTGGAGTGCAGTGGCTGGATCTCGGCTCACTGCAAGCTCCACCTCCCGGGTTCACGCCATTCTCCTGCCTCAGCCTCCCGAGTAGCTGGGACTACAGGCGTCCACCACCTCGCCCGGCTAGTTTTTTGTATTTTTTTAGTAGAGACGGGGTTTCACCATGTTAGCCAGGATGGTCTCGATCTCCTGACCTTGTGATCCGCCCGTCTCGGCCTCCCAAAGTGCTGGGATTACAGGCTTGAGCCACCGCGCCCGGCACAGTGGTGGTTTTCAAACAAATGTTATTCTAATGGAGAAAGGAGCCTGTTCCATATTAAGTGATGCTAATTAAAGATGGTTTAAAAGGTTTTATAAAAAGGGGACTACATTAACGAATAATCACTCTATACTAGATAATTAAGGGATACTAAGGATACTCAAGCTACATTACTAACCTTCTAAACTCATTACCTGTGTCATCAACAGACCACATATTGAAGTGGATATGTACTACTAGTCCAAACGTTTATGGCATCTCCCTTTTAATAAATGCTCGTTAAGCACTCACTTCTTAATGTTCACAAATAAGGGGACGTGTTTAAATATTTTAATATAGTCAATTTTTAGGATATGCGAAGAGACAAAATGAGATTCTAAAGTAGCCTACATAAAGCAACATCAACTATTTTTTTTTGTATTGCTCTTAGTCTTCACAAAGGGCAACAATAAATTAAGGTTTATTGAACCATTTCATAAAATACATGGTTCTGGCTATAATATATTTATACATAATGAGAGCTGTCAGATGACAGACAACATACTTGTATATATTTTAAGTCTTTTTTTTTTTGAGACGGAGTTTCACTCTTGATGCCCAGGCTGGAGTGCAATGGCACAACCTCGGCTCACTGTAACCTCTGCCTCCCAGGTTCAAGCGATTATCCTGCCTCAGCCTCCCAAGTAGCTGGGATTACAGGCACCCGCCACCACACCTGACTACTTTTTTTGTATTTTTAGTAGAGACAGAGTTTCACCATGTTGGCCAGGCTGGTCTTGAATTCCTGAACTCAGGTGATCCACCCACCTCGGCCTCCCAAAGTGCTGGGATTACAGGCATGAGCCACCGCACCCAGCACCATTCCTGATTTTTACTTACTTTCTGTTGCGGATATCGATAACCATTTAATTTCCAATATATTCCACTAATATATAGCAGCACAATAAAAAATTATTTACATACCTCCTTTATAATTAAAGCATGGTTAAGATATGAATGCTTTTCTCCATTTCTTTTTTAAAAAATTTTACATTTGAGACAAGGTCCTCCTCTGTCACGCAGCTGGTGTGCAGTGGCACCATCACGGCTCACTGCTGCCTCAATTTCCCGAGCTCAAGTGATCCTGCCACCTCAGTCTCCCAAGTACCTGGGATTATAGAAGCAAGCCACCATGCCCAGTTAATTTTTTTAAATTTACTTTTGCAGAGATAGGCTCTCATTATGTTGCCCAGTCTGGTCTCCAACTCCTGGGCTCAAGCTATCCTTCCACTTTAGCTCAGCGAAGTACTGAGATTACAGATGTGAGCCACTGTGCTCAGCTTTTCTTCACTTCTTGAAGTATTTCCTTTCTTGTAGTGTGAGAGGCTACCATTCCCAGATTCTTACTGTTACATGAACTGGTAAGACTAACTGTCCTTTGGAAGAGTGTCAAAGAATATGATTCTAAATGTGTCGATTCCTTAACCTTTATGACCTTAGACATGTCTCATCACCTCTAGACTTTTTTCTTTCACTTATAAAATAAGCAAATTGATCTATGAAGTGCTTAAGGCTAATGTTATGGAGTTTATAACGAAGGGTAGCAAACTTTTTTTTTTTTTTTTTGAGACGGAGTCTCGCTCTGCCGCCCAGGCTGGAGTGCAGTGGCCGGATCTCAGCTCACTGCAAGCTCCGCCTCCCGGGTTCACGCCATTCTCCTGCCTCAGCCTCCCGAGTAGCTGGGACTACAGGCGCCCGCCACCTCGCCCGGCTAGTTTTTTTTGTATTTTTTAGTAGAGACGGGGTTTCACCGGGTTAGCCAGGATGGTCTCGATCTCCTGACCTCGTGATCCGCCCGTCTCGGCCTCCCAAAGTGCTGGGATTACAGGCTTGAGCCACCGCGCCCGGCCAAACTTTTTTTTTTAAACTAATAAAATATGAATGATTTCAGCTGGGTGTAGTGGCTCACTTGAGCTCACAAGTTTGAGACCAGCCTGGGCAACATGGCAAAATCTCTTCTCTACAAAAAAATACAAAAATTAGTTGGGCATGGTGGTGCATGCCTGTAATCCCAGCTACTGTGGAAGCTGGGGTGGGAGGATGGCCTAAGCCTGGGAGGCAGAGATTGCAGTGAGCCGAGATGGCCCCACTGCACTTCAACCTGGGTGACACAGCTACACAACGTCACACACACACACACACACACACACACACACACGAGAGAGTACTTTCTAATGTTATAAAAGTTGTAATTAACTTGAAATATTATTTGGAAATTGGTAAGACATACTACAACAGAACTTAAAAATGGGGAAAACTGAAAAAGAGGATATTTTCTTCATAATGACTAAAACACAATCTCAAAATATTAGAGTGACAGGCTTAAATGCTGCCATGCTTACATTGTAAAATGACATTCAGAGCAAAGTGTTCTTTGCATAAGCATTTTCCTTTAACATAAAAGTGGTAGTTTTTTTCCTGTCATTATATTTTCATTAACTCTTCAATAATTTCTGTGGAGATTTTTGTTTTTGTTTCATATTCTTGGTCAAAAAACACTGTATTTCCAAAAATAATTTTTTACAATCTTCTGATGAAGTAGAATTAAATTTTATCAGTATGTATTTTTAAATATTCTATGAATAGCACCTAAATATTCTATGAATAGTACCTCTGGCCTCCATCTCCTAAAGTGCTGATATTACAGGCTAATGCCTGGAGGTAGAGGCCAAAAGATCACTTGAGCCCAGGAGGAGTTCATGACCAGCCTGGGCAACATATTGAGACCCTGTCTCTAAAAAGAAAAATAAAAAAAATTAGGCTAGCATGGTGGTGCATGCCTGTAGTCCTAGCTACTTGGGAGGCTGAGGCAGGAGGATGGCTTGAGCCGAGTAGGTCAAGGCTGCAGTTAGTTATGACTATGCTACTGCACTTCAGCCTGGGCAACAGAGCAAGACCCTGTTTCTTTTTTTTTTTTTTTTTTTTTTTTTGAGACGGAGTCTGGCTCTGTCACCCAGGCTGGAGTGCAGTGGCCGGATCTCAGCTCACTGCAAGCTCCGCCTCCCGGGTTCACACCATTCTCCTGCCTCAGCCTCCCGAGTAGCTGGGACTACAGGCGCCCGCCACCTCGCCCGGCTAGTTTTTTTGTATTTTTTTTTTAGTAGAGACGGGGTTTCACCATGATAGCCAGGATGGTCTCGACCTCCTGACCTCGTGATCCGCCTGTCTAGGCCTCCCAAAGTGCTGGGATTACAGGCTTGAGCCACCGCGCCCGGCCAAGACCCTGTTTCTTAAAAAAAAAAAAAAAAAAAAATACATTAAAAAAAAAAGATTTACCTATTTTTTTGTGATTTTTATAATAATAAAAATTTGGGACCAACCTCAATGTCCAAATAAAGGGAAATGTTTAAATAAAAGATGGAAAATATATTTCATAGAATATTATGCAGTCATTAAAATGTTTTATTAATGACATGAGAAAACAAATATATTTAATTAAAAAGCAGGACACAAAACTATATATTATTAATTCTAATTTTATAAGGCTAAAAGTCCTGAATATACACACACAGAAAAAGTATAAAATATTAAATTATATATATATATATGGATGCAGGCATTACAGAAGCTTTTATTTTCTGCTTTGTACTTTTCTAGTTTTCTAAATATTTGATAAGAAATACTTAAAATCGCCAGGCACAGTGGCTCATGCCTGTAATCCCATCACTTTGGGAGGCCGAGGCAGGTGGATCATCAGAGGTCAGGAATTTGAGACCAGCCTAACCAACATGGTGAAACCCCGTCTCTACTAACAATACAAAAATTAGCTGGGTGTGGTGGCATGGTGGCAGGCGCCTGTAATCCCAGCTACTCATGAGTCTGAGGCAGAAGAATTGCTTGAACCTGGGAGGCAGAGGTTGCAGTGAGCTGAGATCGCGCCACTGCACTCCAGCCTGGGCGACAGAGTGAGACTCCATCTCAAAAAAAAGAAAAGAAAGGAAATATTTAAAATCAGAAAAAAATAATTTAAAAAGAGAATTTACATTAGTTCATAGATATACTCCTCCCATCCCCCCCAAGAAGCATTCTGGAACACTCTAGGAATTGGAGCTAAAAATTAACTTAACATTTTAAACTTATAGTTAATATTTATCTAGGGTTCCTAAATTTAAGATTGTAGTTTGATATTAAAAATTGTAAAACAGGCACTTGACCTTCACGTGCCTGCTTGGGTTTCTTCCAAACGAACTATCCTTTCTTTCCTGTTCTAAAGCCTTTTTAAATAAACTTTCATTCCTGCTTGAAAAAAAAAAAAATATATATATATATGTAAAATAATTTTTCTACTTACCTTCTCCAACCATTGTCACGCCTATTGACATGCCTAAGAACTTGCTCTTAGTCCAGACATGCGCGTTTACACACATCTTCCTCTCTGTACATTCTGCATAAAATCCTGAGACTGGAGGATGATGAGAAACCTGCTCAGCAACAAATCTGACTGTATAACAGTCTGCTCCCACCTGGTTCAAAGACTCCTCCGATAAAGGAGCATGATTTGTGACTCCCTGGGTGGAAGAACTGCTAAAAACACTGGATGCTACCTCGCTTTTTGGCATCCTCCAGGAACAGTGAAATGTTTCTCCAATGATAGGATTGTATGGTTTTTTAGCAATGGCTCCCTTACGGCCTTCATGAAATGAGGTAAGGTAGTACTCAACAAAGCGAATCATTCTGTCCTCAGCTGTGGCTCCATTAGTGATGGCTATAAATAGGTCTGGATGAGACATAAAGTCTGCATACATTTCCAGCAAGGAACGCTTCTCTAGGATAAATGTAGGAAGCACCACCTAAAACAACAACGACAATCAATGAAAGAGGGGAAATTTAATCCATGTGTAGCATATCTGTAGACAACTGTTCTCTCTCTGAAAACATTTCATTCTAGATGGGTATTAAAAACAAAGTCATAAAGAAAAAGTGTTTAGTCACATTAAAAAATAAGCATTCTTGGCCAGGCACAGGGTCTCATGCCTATAATCACAGCACTTTGGGAGGCCAAGTTGGGAGGACTGTTTCAGCACAGTAGTTCGAGACCAGCCGAGGCAACATAGTGGAACCCTGTCTCTATAAAAGATACGAAAATTAGCTGGGCATGGTGCCTTGTGCCTGTAGTCCCAGCTGCTCAGGAGGCTGAGGTGGGAGGATCACTTGAGCCTGGGAGGTCGAGGCTACGATAAGCCATGACTGTGCCACTGCACTTGTACCTGAGCAACAGAGTGAGACCCTATCTGGAAAAAAAAAAAAAAAAAAAGCATTCTTACAAGGAAATGCAAACCTGCCCAAGATTAAACATAAATTCAAGAGGGTTAGAAGAAACTTCAAAAAAATCCTCAAACTTCTAGACTGGATAAAAGTATCACCAGGGAAACAGCATTAAAACTCAAAGTAAATGTTAGCCTGCCTTTGCTCCTTTCCTATGTTAAAATTAAATTGTAGATGAATGACCAAGACATGAGAAGAGTCAATAAATGTCATTCCCTGAGAACAGACTAAAGAGATCACAGACCGAAGCAAAAACTGCAACATATATTTAATCTTAAGTACAAGAGAACTATTTCCAATAAGAGAACTTTTTATACTTAAAACCAGGTAAGTGTAAGAAAGATTAAGTATTTTACTTAAAGCAGAGTTCGGAAAGGCACTGCAAAATGGTTCAAACCTGTGAGAAAGCAAAATCTGGCAATATTTTTCGAGAGCCCTAAGATGCTCTTAACTATTTAGCCTAGTACTTATTATTCTAAGAATCTAGCCTTAGGAAATAAATAATTGAATGAAGGAAAAGCAATGTGAAAAAATAATTAGAACAACCTCCATTTTGAACTATGGTTCTAGCTAACTGAAGTAGGGAACTTTCATTTAATGACTATTATAGTCATTTAAAAAGATGGTTTTGAAGATGATATAAATAATACAAAAGACAGTGGATGTTGCAGGTTCAGTTGGTGAACTGAATACATGCATCTTAATTTCATTTTCTACCAAAATTCCACTGAAATTAAATAAACTTCATATAAAGACAAACCCAGAGATACCAGGAAAGTAGACAAAACACAACAAAATTTTGAGAGTTCCTAACGAGAAAGCTGAAACTCAGGCAGTAGATTACAACATGCACAGATTCCTGAAAAGGCTCAGGAGCTGACAGCACTAGGTGCCTCTGGATCTGGGGGTTCACAGAAATGCTAAAATAAAAATAACTGAGTAAAATCTGTATGGAAAGCAATTAGATGCCTAACTCATACCCCCAACTCCACACTGTTAGTAACTACCCTCTTAGACCTCAAAGTCTAGAGGTTTAGCCTCCGGATAAACAAGGTGGTCTATTCTCTAGACTGGAGAATAGCAAGGAATTCTAAGAGAGAGGATACCAAGTGATACATAACAAGGGCATTTAATAACTTCATGTAAACTAAATGCTAGCTATTAACACCCTCTCTCATGCAGCCTTCTTCTCCTTTTTAACTACTTTTGGACTCACCAAGTGCGAGATGAAAAAAAATTTTTTTTTTTTTTTGAGACGGAGTCTCGCTCTGTCGCCCAGGCTGGAGTGCAGTGGCCGGATCTCGGCTCACTGCAAGCTCCGCCTCCCGGGTTTACGCCATTCTCCTGCCTCAGCCTCCCGAGTAGCTGGGACTACAGGCGCCCGCCACCTCACCCGGCTAGGTTTTTGTATTTTTTTTTTTAGTAGAGACAGGGTTTCACCGTGTTAGCCAGGATGGTCTCGATCTCCTGACCTCGTGATCCGCCCGTCTCAGCCTCCCAAAGTGCTGGGATTACAGGCTTGAGCCACTGCGCCCGGCCGAAAAAATTTTTCTTCTGGGAAATTTGACTAAACCTAGAGGAAAAACCTAATGATACTGACACCAAGTTTCCCAACAAATGGCCCATCCAGATTATGGGACAATGAAAAACATAGGCGCCACCTATGTGTTGAAGCTTAAAGTCAGGTTTTAGTTTCCCTAAACTTAATTGTGAGCAGAAAAGAAATACTGATTTCCGAGAAAACCTCTAACTAGGAATATAAAGAACAAAATAAAGAAACGGATTTGGAGAAACAGAAACCTCAAAGGAGGGGAAAAATAAAAACAAAAAATAATATCTTCAGAGAATTAAGAAGATATTATATACATACAACAAGAATGCTTTTTAAAAAAATCAGTACATTTAAAAACATAACAATAATTAAAAGTCAAAAGAAGGGTTAAAAGATAAAAGGTGAAGAAATCTCCCAAAACACCAAAGCCAGACAAAGAGAGAAAAAGAAAAGTAGGAGAGAAAAATAAAAGACCAGACCAGGAAGTCCAATGGCCATATAATAAGGATTTCAGAGAAAACAAACAAACAAACAAACAAAAAATTGGAAGAAAAATCATTGTGATGGTTAATATTGAGTGTCAACTTGATTGGATTGAAGGATGCAAAGTAATGTTCCTGGGTGCATCTGTGAGGGTGTTGCCAAAGGGGAATAACATTTGAGTCAGTGGACTGGGAGAGGTAGACCCACCCTCAATCTGCGTCGGCACCATCTAATCAGCTGCTAGGATAAAAGCTGGCAAGGGAACATGGAAGGACTAGACTTGCTGAGTCTTCTGGCCCACATCTTTCTCCTGTGCTGGATGCATCCTGCCCTCAAACGTCGGACTCCAAGTTCTTCACTTTTGGACTCTTAGACCTTCAACCACAGACTGAAAGCTGCACTGCTGGCTTCCCTACTTTTGAAGTTTGGGAACTCAGACTGGATTCCTTGCTCCTCAGCTTGCAGATGGCCTATTATGGGACTTCACCTTGTGATTATGTGACTCAATACTCCTTAATACACTCCCCTTTATGTATCTATCTATCCTATTATTTCCATCCTTCGAGAGAACCCTAATACAATCATCAAAGAAATAATTCAAGAAAATTGCAGAGAACTCAAAACCATGAGTTGTCACACTGAAAAGGCCCACCAAGTACCCAGATACAACGGATAAAAGAAATCTACATCAATGTCATAATATCAAGACATGACAAAGAAAAGATTCTAAACAATTTTGGAGAGAAAAACTACAAAACAAGTCACAAACAAAAGATTAGGAATCAGAATGACTTCAGTCTTTTCATTAGAACCCTGTAGCAAGGAGACATTATAAAAGATAATTATTTAAAAATAACAAATTCTTTTTTTTTTTTTTGAGATGGAGTCTCACTCTGTCACCCAGGCTGGAGTGCAGTGGCGTGATCTCAGCTCACTGCAACCTCCACCTCCCAGGTTCAAGTGATTCCTGTGCCTTAGCCTCCTGAGTGGCTGGGATTACAGGCATGTGCCACCATGCCTGGCTAATTTTTGTACTTTTAGTAGAGATGGGATTTTGTCATGTTGGCCAGGCTGGTCTCGAACTCCTGGCCTCAAGTAATCTGCCTGCTTCGGCCTCCCAAAGTGCTGGGATTACAGGCGTGAGCCACTGCACCTGGCCACAAGCAACAAATTCTATCTAAACCAGCAATGAAACATGAAGGCAACATAGACATTTCAGACACACATGTTCACATTTTCTTCTTACAAATCTTCCTGAGAAATTAATGGAGGATGTATTCCAACAAAATGAGAGGCAACCAAGAAAGAAGAAATGGATACAGTAAACAGATTTAGCCAAAGAGAAAGCTAAAGGAAATCCTGGTCCAGATTAGAGTGATGTGACTCAAGAGACAGACATACTGAAGACTGTCATCCACACGCTTCATGCTGCCATTGTATCATCTTTTCAAACCTGAGGATAAAAAAGCCTAGTGAAACTGATTCCAAGTGTATCTGTATTTGGCTTGTGTTGACTATCCGCTGGTGAAATTCTTACTCTCCTCTCCATGTTCTGCTGTCTGGATTGGCTGAAGATGCTCATTTCCCCAACAGATGCCTTCTAACTTCAATCTATTCCTGAGAGTTGGAGGTAGGTCACAGTTTGCTCTGAAACTGAGAATACTGAGCAGTTCACTTCCCCAGCCCACATTCCTCCTGCAGCTGGCTCACACCAAATGCTCTGGGATGTATATTTTACAGGACTCGCAACTTTGCCTTCTAATTTCACTACAAAGGGCTCTTCTAAACTTTCTCAATAACATAAAAAGCTAAAGCCAGAGACTCAAATGTTTAACTTATCTTTTTCTGGGAGCTGTTTTCTACAAATGGCAACGCAGTCCTTTCCTTATGCTAAGCTTATGTTAGCTATTCATTTTTTTCTAAACATCATTATGGAGTACAAAAAAGCAGTAAAACCATAGCAAAAAGTAGAGGGATAATTGACACAAAAGTAAAGTAAATTGTTATGTGGAAGAAAAAGTAGAGGACTATAACTGAGAGGGGAACTCAGAGATTCCAAGTTCAGGCAATGTTCTATAGCTTAATATCAGAGGTAGATACAAGGGTATTCATTTTATCTTTTTTCTTTGAATGTTTATATGTATTCCATTCAGTCTTCTGTGTGTTTAACACATTTCACACACACAAAAATTAACTGAAAAAAGGAAGTAAAACAAAACTGCATATAAACTATGACAAAGTGAAGAAAGATTAGACAGGAATACCAAAAGTGAGAGCTGTGTTATGTTAGGGTAGTGAAATGATAGATTTTCTTTGGTTTTCTAAAATTTTCTGTGTTTACACTAATTTCATATTATTATTTAAAAAGGAACAAAATGAACAGTAGGGAAAGTGCATATTACTTATTCACAATATGAAGGTTAGGACCATGGTTATCTTCTTTGTTGCTGTCCCAAGAGCTAGCACAGTGTCTGGAATATAACAAGGGCCCAGTAAATATTTGTTAAGTAAGTGTTATTATTAGATAAGACATAGCTGTGACAGAAGTTTAGTCACCAGACTATCTTTATTTATTTGTTTATTTTTTGAGACGGAATCTAGCTCTGTCGCACAGGCTAGAGTGTGGTGGTGCAACCTCGGCTTACTGTAACCTCTGACTCCTGGGTTCAAGAGATTCTCCTGCCTCAACTCCCCAAGCAGCTGAGATTACAGGCGTGTGCCACCACGCTAGGCTAATTTCTTTGTTTTTAGTAGAGACAGGGTTTCACCATGTTGGCCAGGCTGGTCTCCAACTCCTGACTTCAAATGATCCACCTGCCTCAGCTTCCCAAAGTGCTGGAATTACAGGTGTGAGCCACGGCACCCGGCCACCAGGCTCTTTAATATTGCCTGAAAAGTATCATTCCATTAAATGTTGTATAGATGTTCTTAATTTGTGGTTGGTTAATATTAATGTAATATATGTGTAACACATACAACTTTCTTTCTTTCCTTTTTTTTGAGACAGGGTCTCGCTTCGTTGCCCAGGCTGGAGTGCAGTGGCAGTCTCGGTTCACTGCAACCTCCACCTCCCAGGTTCAAGCATTTCTTGTATCTCAGCCACCTAGTAGCTGGGATCGCAGTCGTGCACCATCATGCCCAGCTAATTTTTGTATTTTTTAGTACAGACAGGGTTTTGCCATGTTGTCTAGGCTGGTCTTGAACTCTTGGGCTCATGTGATCCACCTGCCTTGGCCTCCTAAAGTGCTGAGATTACAGGCATGAGCCACCACACCCAGCCACATACAACTTTTTAATCAACAAGGTACAAATGTGGAGAAAGTATAGTATATGCAGTTATTCATGCCATGAGAGAACTTCTACCATGTGGATTACTATTACAGCACACTTTTTTCAAATGCTCTTATGCCTCATAAACTTCAATGCTGTTCTTGCGCCTTATAAATGCAAATCTCAGGGACTGCAAACACCATGTTAATACCAAACAACCCCATTCAGAAGACTATTCATTTTTAACCAGTTTCACAACTATGAGGTCTTTTCTGAACCATTAATATGAAAATATTTCTAGAACAGAAATGATTCCCAGCTGAAATACTGAAGCTATATAAATAATGAAAGCTTTATGGGTTTCTTTATTAATTCCTAAAATGTCTGCTTCTTATGCTTTCTATTTAAGTTATATTTTCAGATGAACAATTCGTTGGAAACAATGTTTTAAATCTACCTTCAATGGCATCAAAAAAATCTCCAATTGATATCTATCTCCTAAAACAATGCAAAATTGTTTCATCAGTAATTCAAAGTAAATAACCCTAAAGTAATATATATTTGACATATATAGGTTTTGAACTTGATTGGCTTTTTAAATAATGTCATGGATTTAATTGTTAAGACAAATTAAGACACACTAGTTAAATAAACTGGGAACAGAGAAAACTGGCCTAAAATTAAAAACTATAGATTAGTGCTTCTCAAACTTTAATGTATATATGAATCATAAAGGATCTTATTAAAATACAGATTCTGGTCCACCACGTCTGCGACTGGGGCCTGAGATTCTGCATTCCTAACAAGTTTCCAGGTGATGGCGATGCTACTGGTCTTCAGATCACACTTAAAGTAGCAAAGCTTTTGGCCAGGAATCTGCAAACTGTAGTCTTTGGGTTAAATCTGGCCTCCTGTTTTAGTAAATGAAGTTTTGTTGGAATACAGCCATGCCCAATCCAGTATATTGTCTATGGCTACTTTTATACTACAAAGGCAGAGTTGAACAGCTACAACAGAGACCTATGTCCACATAGCTGCAAATATTTACTATCTGGCCCTTTACAGAAAAAGTCTGCAGACTCCTGTTATAGATAATACCCAAATGCATGATCCGCATGTGGGAAGTAAGTGAAAGTGCCTTTCATAGTTTTGTAGGATTACATAATTTTCTCTACATTTTCCAGTATAGTATACCAATGGACCCCTTTAATTTTGTTCTGAAACTCAAAGACGATTGGTATTATTTGCCAGACAACTTCCTGCTGCACAAGAAAACCAGAAAGCCTTTTTTTTAGTGATGGAGTCTTGCTCTGTTGCTCAGACTAGAGTGCAGTGGCACAATCTCAGCTCACTGCAACCTCCACCACCCAGGATCAAGAGATCCTCCCACCTCAGCCTCCCGAGTAGCTGGGGACTACAGGCCACCATGCCCGGCTAATTTTTGTATTTTTAGTAGAGACGGGGTTTCACCACATTGGCCGGGCTGGTCCCAAACTCCTGACCTCAAGTGATCCGCCCACCTCAGCCACCTCCTAAGACAGGGTTTTGTCATGTTGGCCAGGCTGGTCTTGAACTCCTGATTTAAAGTGATCTGCCCGCCTCAGCCTCCTGAGTTGGGGTTTCACCACGTTGGCCAGGTTGGTCTTGAACTTCTGACCTCAAGTGATCCACCTGTCTCAGCCTCCTGAGACGGGTTTCACCTCGGCCTCCCGAGGACAGTGGATCATTTGAGATCAGGAGTTCAAGGCCAGCCTGATTACAGGCCTGAGCCACAGTGCCTGGCCAAGAAAGCCATTTTTTATGAAAATAAAAAATGCTGATCAGGAGACTAAAAAAAAAAAAAATCATAAAAAATAAAAATCACAAAAAATAGAAAGATCAGCCAGGTGTGGTGGCTCATGCCTGTAATCTCAGCACTTTGGGAGGCTGAGGTGGGAGAATCACAAGGTCAGGAGCTTGAGACTTGCCTGGCCAACATGGTGAAACCCCATCTCTACCAAAACTACAAAAAATTAGCTGGGCGTGGTGGTGGGTGCCTATAATCCCAGCTACCCAGGAGGATGAGGCAAGAGAATCGCTTGAACCCAGGAAGTGGAGGTTGCAGTGAGCCGAGATTGCACCACTGCACTCCAGTCTGGGCAATAAGAGTGAAACTCTGTCTTGAAAAAAAAAAATTAAAATATTAACAAAGTAAATAAATAAATAAAAAGTCCTGACATAAACATGAAGAATTACTGGTACAGCCCTTAACAATCTCCATAGCCAGCTTATGCCATTACTTACTCTCGTTAAATCCATGCCCAGCTTAAGCTGTGACAAGAGATGTAGGATGACACTACGTTGTTCTTCTACAGCTCCCAGGTCATCTTCTTTGTTGTCACATGTATCCTCTATCTCATCATCTGCATTTATTTCTTCAGGCTCCTTGATGCAAAACAAAGCAAAAGTCTAGTATTTTAGCTACCTATTCATATCCATTGAGGACAAAAATATAAATATCAGATTTGAAGACATTTACATTTGACCTAAGTGAATCTGAGTATGGGCAAAAATCTTTCAGAACTGTAACTATTTGGCCATGGAATAAATTTCCTTCAGAGAGCCCCATTATTGTTGATATTGAACATATTGCAGTTTTGCCATATATATCACATATGAACTATTTTTCTTTTTTGCAGGGAAAATAGAATTTTTCAAAAAGAATGAAGAATGTCTCCTCCAGCCTCCAGAGTCGCTGGGATTACCGGCGTGCACCACCGCATCCAGCTCATTTTTGTGTTTTTAGTAGAGATGGGGTTTCACCATGTTGGCCAGGTTGGTCTCAAGCTCCTGACCTCGAGTGATCCACCCGCCTTGGCCTCCCAAAAGTGCTGGGATTACAGGTGCCCACTACCACGCCCAGTTCCTTAATTGCTTTTTTCTTTTTGAAACAGGGTCTTGCTCTGTTGCCCAGGCTGCAGTACAGTGGTGTTAGCTCACTGCAACCTCCACCTCCTGGGTTCAAGTGAATCTACTGCCTCACCCTCCCAAGTAGCTGAGATTACAGGGACACGCCACGACACCTGGCTAATTTTTGTATTTTTAGTAGAGATTAGGTTTCGCCATGTTGGTCAGGCTGGTCTCAAACTCCTGACCTCAAGTGATCCACCTGCCTTGGCTTCCCAAAGTGCTGGGATTACAGGCATGAGCCACCACACCCAGCCCCTTGTTTTTTATATATATTTATAATCATATATCCTCCTCTCATGTAAAATTTACATGTTTATAATTATACTAAACCTTTTTTCTCAAAAGTCTCTTTCTTCCTAATTTTGCTTCGTGAATGACAATACAATTTTATCTAATCATTTACACTCAAAAACTTGGGACTTGACTTGATCCAACCCTATATCCAGTCAGTCACAAATCCAACTGATTTTTCAATTGAAATGCACATAATCTATTCATTTGTCTTCATGTCTACTTCCATATCCTATTCACATTTTATTCCAAGTCATATCATGTACCAATCTTCTTAAACATAGCACATTCTTCCCCATGATCATGACGCTATTGTCATTAAGACTAAACCCTTCTGCATTATTTTTATGTTATTTGGGGGCACAATTTACACTGCATTCTATGGAGCAGTGCTCCTGGAAGTTTCATTCCACAGAGAACATGAATAATGCCATTTAGAGTTGTAAAATCCAAAAATACTGTGATAATTTCCCATAAGCCAGGTGTTCTACTAAATTCAATTGATCCTCATAAGGATCTTGAAAGTTAGTATTATCCCTACCTTACCGATGAGGAAGTTGAAGCTAAGGGTGGTTAATTAATTGGTTCACATGCTACTGAATGGCATATCCTGGGTTTAAAACTACCAGGCAAGCTTTCTCCTCAATAAACACACATGCCTTAGGATCCTTGCTAGTGTTAGTCCTTCATCTTGAGAGTCCCATTCTCTTCCTCCTCCCTTCAAATCCTGTCTCCTTTCAAAGCTCAATTCCAATCCCACTTTCTCTCCAAAGCATTTCTCATGTACCCCACTCAATATGTCTTCTTCCTTTCTCTGAATACCCCATCCCAATAGCCTACATGGTATCAATTAAGAAAAAAAGTATATTGCTTTATATTATCATCTCATTGTTTCAGTGTATATGTTGTGACTCCAAGCACATTATAAGTCTCTTCAGTGAAAAACCTGTATCTTCCAATTTTTGCTTCTTCTCTAATTCTTAGCATTGGACTTGTCATATACTAAGCTTAATAAATACTTCTTAACTGCTGATTCTACAAATGAGCTAGTCAAACAGCTATAGAGAAAAAGCATTTTATATATTATTGTTTTTTCTTCTCCCCTGCCAACCCTTGCCTGCAATGCCTGCCTTATCAAGCCAACACTTTTGTCAACTTTGGAAGTCCCTGTGCCGTACATTTCTTCTAAGAAGTAATTTACGAATATATAAAGTACCATTAACTATGCATTACTCTTGACTCAGTAATGCTACTTGGTAGTATAACTTTTTTTTTTTTTTTTTTGAGACGGAGTCTTGCTCTGTCGCTCAGGCTGGAGTGCAGTGGCGCAATCTCGGCTCACTGCAACCTCTACCTCCTGGGTTCACGCCATTCTCTTGCCTCAGTCTCCCAAGTAGCTGGGACTACAGGTGCCCAACACCATGCCTGGCTAATTTTATATCTATATCTATATCTATATCAATATCTATATAGATATAGATTTTTTTTAGTAGAGATGGGGTTTCACTGTGTTAGCCAGGATGGTCTCGATCTCCTGACCTCGTGATCTGCCCCACCTCGGCCTCCCAAAGTGCTGAGATTACAGGCGTGAGCCACCATGCCCGGCCGCTACTTGGTAATATAACCTAAATTATATTATTATTATAAGATAAGCTAAAAAAAAAAAAAAAATAGGAGAAGGCCAGGTGTGCTGGCTCACACCTGTAATCCCAGCACTTTGGGAGGCTGAGGCGGGTGGATCACCTGAGGTCCAGAGTTCGAGACCAGCCTGACCAACATGGAGAAACCCCATCTCTACTAAAAATACAAAATTAGCCGGGCGTGGTGGTGCATGCCTGTAATTCCAGCTACTAGGGAGGTTGAGGCAGGAGAATCACTTGAACCCCGGAGGTGGAGGCTGTGGTGAGCTGAGATCACGCCATTGTACTCCAGCCAGGCAACAAGAGCGAAACTCTGTCAAAAAAAGAAAGAAAGAAAGAAAGAAAACGTTGGAAACAAGATAATAAAGTGTTATTTATAAACTAAAAAAAAAAAAAAAACCCCAAACAATCTAGATATTCAACAATAGGGGCATTAACTCAATAGACTACTTCAATCTTTAATTATACAGACTAGTACAACATAGGAAAATGCTTATCAAGTAAAAATAGCTTAAAATAACAGATGTGAACACAAAAGGCAAAAAAATCAATATGATTTGTTATAGTGGTAGATTATGAATAGAATAAAACCGTCTTCAGCTTCTAAGAAATGTGAAATGAATAATAGTTTATAAAAATATAAACCCTAAGATTCTGTGCTATCTTAAGTAGCGTAATACTTGAAACAACTGGCTTGGTAAAGTGCTTATTATGAAAAAGACTTAAGTTTTAAGATTATAAACTTAATGAATAATGTTAAGATAATGGGTTAAGAAATGTAAGAGATAAACATTGTGCAAATCTCGTAAGCTGTTTCCTAGGAAAAGAAAAACATAAATTTCAATTTTTTAAATATATTTTTATCAAGCAAAAGTAAACTAAAAGTAAGAAGGGCACATAATTTAACCTGGAAAATTCAACAAGTTTAATATCAGAGACCTCTTCAAAAACAGTGCAGTTTAAAATATTTTAGAATCTTCAAGAGTGTTGCTCAGGTGTTAAGTTGATGTGCATGCCCTGACAATGAAAACTGACTCTTTTTCAGTGATACCTAATTTTTCACATCAAAACCATATTTTTATATTACCTTACCCTTGCTAATAGTCCAGATTCTGCAACAGGCCGCTCTTCTGGGACTGCCACCGGCTTACTCTGCTCAGTTGCAAAGGGCTGGTCAGCTCCATTTTTATAGTGGTTTGATAAAGATATCTTTGGTTCTAACCACTCGATTGTTGTTCCTGATGAAGTAAGAGAAACCTTTTGCTGAAACTTGCTCATAATCTAGAAAGTTCGGCAGATGTGGATTTTATTTAACAATTTTGTTTCGAGCCTACAAGACTAAAAGCAATTAAACCTGTTAAGAGACCCTGCAAGACAGCCACTTATATCTCATTAGCATGAGCCCGATGATTGGGTATTTTACAACAGAGCAACTTGCAACTTGATATCAGATACTATTTAAAAGAAATCAACCCTGAATAGGACTGAATTCATTCTTGGACAAGTCTGTGAATCACGAAGTATATTTACAACCTAACAGTTGATTTGCTGTCTTTGTCCCTCTACTGCTTAAAAAGTATGCAATTGGGCTTTAGAGAGTCACAGCGACAGGAGGAGTCTGGGACTGTGAAAGAGTACAATTTGTTTCAATTTGGGATTGAGCCTTATTCTCAGCAACAATTGTCTAACCAATCAAAATAATCCCCTGGATCTAATTTAAGAATTGCAAATACATGTTGTTTTTTGAAATCATTTTTTAAAAGCCCCATACAACTTAAACTGAAAGACTCTTCTACTGAATAAATAATAACTGACCTAGTGAAGACAGTGGTCACATCTGGAGACCTGTCATCTTCTCGGTTAATGATTCAAATGTCTCTTGTTACCCTCAACTAGTTAAACAAAGTGGATTCTATGCCTAATCAATAATGGAAAATGTTCCATTTGATTTCAGAGGCTGATCTAGGTTTCACAGAAACTTGGTTATAGAGTGCTATAATAAGGGATGCTCAGACTACTGCAGCAGAAATGTAGGAGTAGGAAATGTACTTTTTTTTTTTTTTTTTTTTTTTTTTTTGAGACACAGTCTCGCTCTATTGACCAGGCTGGAGTGCACTGGTACGATCTCAGCTCACTGCAACCTCCATCTCCCAGGTTCAAATGATTCTCCTGCCTCAGCCTCCCAGGTAGCTGGGACTACAGGTGCTCGCCACCACGCCTGGCTAATTGTTGTATTTTTAGTAGAGATGAAGTTTTACCATGTTGGCCAGGCTGGTCTTGAACTCCTGACCTCAGGTGATCTGCCTGCCTTGGCCTCCCAAAGTGTTCGGATTATAGGCGTGAGACACCACGCCCGGCCACAAATGAAATATAGTATTTAATTAAGTACTTACTGAGCATCTAATATCTAGCACTGTGTTACTTGACATACTTTAAGAAAATTAAGCAAGTCTGGGCAATACAGAGAGACTCCATCTCTATAAAAACTAAAAGGAATTAGCCAGCCATGATGGCGTGTACCTGTAGTCCTAGCTACTCGGGGGCTAAAGCAGGAGAATAGCATGAGCCTGGGAAGTTGAGCTGCAGTGAGCCATGATGGCGCCACTGCACTCTGGCCTGGACAACAGAGTGAGAAAAAATAAAATTTTTTAAAAAAATTGTCTTAAAAATAAGCAAAAATTAAGTAGTATAAACTGGAAATAAACTGTTTCATTTGACTGAGAATTATGATCACCAACACTAGAATTAACCCAAATTTCATAGCTAAGCCTAACTAATCCAACGTTCAACACAGGGATATAGTTAAGTCAATCAAAGTACATTTGTCTCCTCAAAGGGATATAAATACTAAGCAAATTTATCAATAGCATATGATTGGAACACATTTTTGATATAAAGTGAAAAAAGATACAAACATATATTTTCCAATAACAACAGGGCAAAAGAAACAAAAACTGAAAAGAAAAAAGAGAAAATCTGGGAGGGGGAGCATACTAATATATCAACAGTGGTGGTTTCTGGTTGGTAGGACAATGCATATATTTTGTTTCTTCTTTTGACTCTACAGTATTTTCTATAATGAGTATGTTGCTTTATAAGAAGAGAAAATTTATATTGAACTACTTACAATTTCTACAAGCCACGAATTCACGTTCACAACTCACAATTTAGACTCCTCTATCTCTTTGGAATGCCCTTTCCTCTACCTCTCACTCCTAAACTATGGAATGCCCTTTCCTCTACCTCTCACTCCTAAACTAATCGGTCTTTGCAGCTTCTCTGTGCCTTTCTCAGAACTCTTTCTACCAGCCATTCAGCTATTCTCCCACAGTTTGTTCCTTTGGTAGTAGCACCCTATGCATTATCTTTTTTTTCCTTCAGCCAGTCAGCTATTCTCCCACAGTTTATTCCTTTTAGTAGAAGCACCCTACACATTATCATTATCATTTTTAAGATGGATTCTCATTCTTGTCACCCAGGCTGGAGTACAGTGGCGTGATCTTGCTTCACTGCAACCTCCGCCTCCTGGGTTCAAGCGATTCTTCTGCCTCAGCCTCCCGAGTAGCTGGGATTACAGGTGCCTGCCACCACACTCAGCTAATTTTTGTACTTTTAGTAGAGACAGGGTTTCACCAAGTTAGCCAGGCTGGTCTCAAACTCCTGACCTTAGGTGATCCGCCCGCCTCAGCTGCCCAAAGTGCTGAGATTACAGGCATGAGCCACTGCGCCTGGCCCCTACACATTATTTTATACTTACCATTTACATGTTTCTTCCCTAAGTGGACTATGAATTTTTTAAGAGGAACATACATAACTGGCCTCTCTCAATAGTGCCCTGACCTACCTCTATAATTGCCATTAAAAACAGTTTGTTGGCTGGAATCGTTGAATTTAGGCACACATGAGGATGAGGTCCATCCTATATCCATCTGACTAAGGGAAACTGTCTCCTGAGCAGAGACTCTACCTTTCTAAAATATCTTTCTTTTATGAGTAAGGTGAATTAGTTAAATAAGAGAACAATGAGATGTAAGGTATTAAGTCACAGCCATCACTAGCATTATTAAGTTATTGCTCACACAGTGTGATGAGCATCTTATTTACAGAAAGACTCATTTTTGTAGTACCATGCAATAACATTTCCCTAGCACAATTAATTTCAACAAATAGGTATTCTCAAATAGTGAACATATATATACTTTTTTTTTTTTTTTTTTTTTTTTTTAATGGGGTCTCATTCTGTCACCCAGGCTGGAGTGCAGTTGTGGGATCATAGCTTACTGCAGCCTTGGACTCCTGGGCTCCAGGGATCCTCCTGCCTCAGCCTCCGAAGTAGCTGAGATTATAGGCATGAGCCACCTTACCTAGCTACACATTATTTTTCAAACTGAACAGTGACTGATAGACTTTTATATACATGAAAATAATGATAGTGGACTAAGTCAAAACTCAAAAAATAATGCAAAGGTTTCTACTTTGGTCAACTGGATGAACAGATGGATAGTGATGCCACCAATTTTAATGGAAATATAGGAGATGCACATTTTGAGTTCAGTTTTTGACATGTTGAGCTTGAGGTCTCTTCAGGAATGTTCAGTGATATTAGACATTAGTCCTAAAATCATTTTAGATTCTGAAAAGGACACAGTCATTAAGGATTTGTATAACATCAGCAGGATAATTAAAAACCAACAGGCTCTGGTTTTCTTTTCCTTTTTTTAAGATTTTCTGAAATTAGAATTACAACAAATGCAGTCCTTTCCGTGTGTTGGCCTTCATTGTGAAGCCCTACCTTTAATCGACAACTTACCTGAAGGCAATGAGCCCTTCTGATGTGATGCGTGCTGTAACTGGAGAATATGAAAGCAGTCATTTAAGCAGTTCATAGTTGCCATGGAAGTAGCTTTGAGCATTAAGAGATCCTGGTCCAAGGAACTAAGATGGCCAGAAGTAGGAAGGCATTCAATTCGTCTAATTAAATCTCTTTGTTGTCCTTCAGCATGAGACATCATCTAAGGAAAAAACAGTTCTGTGGGTCCTACTCATGATTTCTGTAAAACGTGTATACATACAGTTGCCATTTTAATTACCAGATTCAGCTTCTGAGCCATTTTTAAAGACCCACTAGGCCAGGCACGGTGGCTCACACCTGTTATTCCAGCATTTTGGGAGGCTGAGGTGGGAAGATAACTTGAGCCCAGGAGTTCAAGACCAGCCTAGGCAACATAGAAAGACCCCATCTCTACACAACATTTTAAAAATTAGTCAGGCATGGTGGCACATGCCTGTAGTCCCATCTACTCAGGAGGCTCAAATGGGAGGATCACCTGAGCCCAGGAGGTTGAGGCTGCAGTGAGCCATGATCACGCCACTGAACTGCAGCCTGGGTGAAAGAGTAAAACCCTGTTTCAAAATTAAAAATAAATAAAAAATAAAAGACATAATGGGCCATATTAGGCTTTTTAAAAGTTTGTTTGGCTATTTTCATTTAATGAACATTTAATGGTGCTTATCAATTGGGCAAAAGATTGTTATCTAAGGCAGCTGCAATTTTTCTTTGGAAGCAACAAAATGTAAAAGACCTGGCACTTTTTATTAAGAGTATTCCAGCATTTTGGGAGGCCAAGGTGGGCAGATCACAAGGTCAGGAGATCGAGACCATCCTGGCTAACACGGTGAAACCCTGTCTCTACTAAAAATACAAAAAATTAGTCAAGCATAGTGGCAGGCGCTTGTAGTCTCGGCTACTCGGAGGCTGAGGCAGGAGAATGGCGTGAACCCGGGAGGCAGAGCTGCAGTGAGCCAAGATAGAGCCATTGCATTCCAGCCTGGGTGATAAAGTGAGACTCTGTCTCAAAAAAAAAAAAGAGGCCGGGCGCGGTGGCTCAAGCCTGTAATCCCAGCACTCTGGGAGGCCGAGGCGGGCGGATCACGAGGTCAGGAGATCGAGACCATCCTGGCTAACACGGTGAAACCCCGTCTCTACTAAAAAAAAATACAAAAAACTAGCCGGGCGAGGTGGCGGGCGCCTGTAGTCCCAGCTATTCGGGAGGCTGAGGCAGGAGAATGGCGTAAACCCGGGAGGCGGAGCTTGCAGTGAGCTGAGATCCGGCCACTGCACTCCAGCCCGGGCGACAGAGCAAGACTCCATCTCAAAAAAAAAAAAAAAAAAAAAGAGTATTAAGCCATCAAGTTATCAGAAAGATTCTAGAAGATCCTTAACAGGAGAATCAAATACTTCCTTCCAAAGTTAAACTAAGTTCCAGTCTGGGCTCTCAACCAGTTACTTTTTATACCTTTGGTCAGACTCAATTTGAATCTACTATGAGTGCATAATGGCTTTCCTGCTTCCTCTTTCCTAACCAAACTTTCTGGTCCTGTTACGCTGATTTTGGACCGAGTACTGGATGCAAGCTTTTCAGTTTAAAAGATTTTAATACACTCTGCTTTTATTAGGAGCATTGTACAGCTTTCCTAACAGAACCAATGGAGTAATAATGATGAGCAAGCCAATTTTTTAGAGGAAAACTGAATTTATTATGCTTAATGACTTTCAGTTGTGAGCAGAAAGTTCTCTAATGGACCATCCTTTGGACACTAGCTTAATTCACATAGAAACTCTACATAGTGGACAGACTCTTTTAGCTTTCAGAGGCTCTGTTCCAGGTGATATTTTTTTCCTTTTTTTGAGATAGGGTCTCACTCTGTCGCCTAGGCTGGAATGCAGTGGTGCAATCATGGCTCACTGCAGCCTTGACCTCCCGACCTCTGAGGCTCTCACCTCAGCCTCCCAGATAGCTGGAACTACAGGTGTGTGCCACCATGCCTGGCTAATTTTTTGTATTATTTTTTAGTAGAGACAGCGTTTTGCCATGATGCCCACGCTGGTCTCAAACTCCTGGGCTCAAGCGATCCACCCACTGTGGCCTCCCAAAGTGCTGGGATTACAGGCGTGAGCCACTGTGCCCAGCCCAGGTGATTTTTGATATGGCTCACCAGGGGGCAAGTGAAAAAGGTGTGCAAAATGATCCTACTAAGCAAATCACTGTGTCATATATGGAATAGTCCCTGAAAACATGTACCATAGTTAAGGATCAAACATTCACCCGTCCCAAAAAAAAAGGTTTCATAAGAGGACAAACTGTATGTAGGTATGATGCTATCTATTAACATATACACATCTATACATGCATATATAGTGTGCTTTGTGTGTGTATAAATGTTTTTGTATACAAATTTAGGAACCAACTCCCACTAATCCAAACTTATGAACAGGTAGAACCACTGTGAAATACAGTGTGGCAATATCTGCTAGACATAAGTAAATATAATTTATGATCCAACAATTACACTCTTAGCTACCTAATCAAGAGATATATACATGCATATGTTCAGCAACTCAGGTCCATCAACACCAGAAGGGATAAAAAATATTATAGCATAAGCATACAGTAAATATTATATAGCAATGAAAAGGAACATTTACACTCAACATCCTAAATAAATCTCAAACACATACTGTGAACTGAAAAGCAGCCATACCCGAAGGAGTACATACTATATGACTCCAGTTTTAGAAGTATCAAAAATAGGCAAAATAAATTTATGGTGTTAAAAGTCAGGATAGTGAGGAAGGGTGTTGTGATGAGGGACATAGAAGTGGCCCTAGGGTGCTCATAACATTTAACTTCTTGATCCAGGAAGTGATTATGCAGAAATTACAAGAGGCACACTTGTAATTTGTGTAGTTTTCTATAGTATGTTATAAGCCAATAAAAGTTTAACAAAGGAAAAAAAAAATCTCAAGACATTCACAGCATAATCAGAAGTCACAATATAAAAATACTTGAAAGAGAAAATAGTATGCTTCTTTGTGTAGAAGGACCAAAAGAGCCACCTGCTAGTATTGGTGGTAGAAGTGGTCTAAGAAAGTAATGTTCTTGGCTAGAAAAAATAAAATTTAAAATATAATTGTATCTTTGGGAGGCCAGGGTGGGAGGGTCACTTGAGGCCAGGAGTTCAAGCCCATCCTGGGGAGCATAGCAAGATGCCATCTCTAGGAAAAAAAAAAAAGGTAAAAATAAGCTGTGTGTGGTGGCGTGTGCCTGTAATCCCAGCTACTTGGGAGGCTGAGGTGGGAGGGGAGGGCTGCTTGAGCTCAAGAGTTGGAGGCTGCAGTGAGCTATGCACTCCAGCCTGGCAACAATGAGACACTGTCTCTCAAAAAAGATACATATATGATATGGTTTGGCTGCAACCCCACCCAAATCTCATCTTGAATTTCCGTGTGTTGTGGGAGAGACCCAGTGGGAGGTAACTGAATCATGGGGCCAGGTCTTTCCCGTGCTGTTCTCATGACAGTGAGTAAGTCTCACGAGATCTGATGGTTGTATAAAGAAGAGTTCCCCTGCACAAGTTCTCTCTTTGCCTGCTGCCATCCATGTAAGACGTGACTTGCTCCTCCTTGACTTCCGCCATGACTGTGAGGCCTCCCCAGCCATGTGGAACTGTAAGTCCATCCAATCTCTTTTTCTGTATAAATTACCCAGTCTTTGGTATGCCTTTATCAGGAGCACAAATATGGACTAATACAGTAAATTGGTACCAGAAGTGGCAAGCTGTTGAAAAGGTACCTGAAAATGTGGAAGCGACTTTGGAACTGGGTAATAGGCAGAGGTTGGAACAGTTTGGAGGGCTCGGAAGAAGACAGGAAAATGTGGGAAAGTTTGGAACTCCCTAGAGACTTGTTGAATGGCTTTGCTCAAAATGCTGATAGCAATATGGACAATAATGTCCAGGCTGAGGTGATCTCAGATGGAATTGAGGAACTTGTTGAAACTGGAGCAAAGGTGACTTGTTAGGTTTTAGCAAAAAGACTGGTGGCATTTTGCCCCTACCCTAGAGATTTGTGAAACTTTGAACTTGACAGAGATGATTTAGGTATCTGGTGGAAGAAATTTCTAAGCAGGAAAGCATTCAAGAGGTAACTTGGGTGTTGTTAAAGGTATTCATTTTTATAAGGGAAGCAGAGCATAAAAGTTCAGAAAATTTGCAGCCTCATGACACAATAGAAAAGAAAATCCCATTTTCTGAGGAGAAATTCAAGCTGGCTGCAGAAATTTGCATAAGCAACTAGGAGCCAAATGTGAACCCCCAAGACAACGGGGAAAATGTCTCCAGGGCATGTCAGAAGTCTTCATGGCAACCCCTCTCATCACAGGCCCGGAGGCCTAGGAGGAAAAAGTGGTTTCATGGGCCGGGCCCAGGGTCCCTATGCTGTGTGCAGCTTAGACGTTTGGTGCCCTGTGTCCCAGGTGCTCCAGCCATGGCTGAAGGAGGTCAACGTAGAGCTCATCTGTGGTCTCACAGGCTTCAGGTGTCTCAGGCCTTGGCAGCTTCCATGTGGTGTTGAGCCTGCTAGTGCACAGAAGTCAAGAATTGGGGTTTGGGAACCTCTGCCTAGATTTCAGAGGATGTATGGAAACACCTGGATGCCCAGGCAGAGGCCTGCTGCAGGAGCGGAGCTGTCATGGAGAACCTCTGCTAGGGTAGTGCAGAAGGGAAATGTGGGGTCAGAGCCGCCACACCGAGTCCCTACTGGGGCACCACTGAGTGGAGCTGTGAGAAGAGGGCCGCTGTCTTCCAAAACTCAGAATGGTAGATCCACTAACAGCCTGTACCATGTGCCTGGAAAAGCCGCAGACACTCAATGCCAGCCCATGAAAGCAGCCGGGAGGGAGGCTATGCCCTGCAAAGCCACAGGGGCAGAGCTGCCCAAGACCATGGGAACCCACCTCTGGTATCAGCGTGACGTGGAGTCAAAGGGGATCATTTTGGAGCTTTAAGATGTGACTGCCCTATTGGATTTTGGATTTGCATGGGGCCTGTAGCCCCTTTGTTTTGGCCTTTTTATCCCATTTGGAATGGTTGTATTTATCCAAGGCCTGTACTCCCATTATATCTAGGAAGTAGCTAACTTGCTTTTGATTTTACAGGCTCATAGGCAGAAGGGACTTGCCTTGTCTCAGATGAGACTTTGGACTGTGGACTTCTGAGTTAATGCTAAAATGAGTTAAGTCTTTGGGGGACTGTTGGGAAGGCATGATTGGTTTTGAAATGCGAGGAGATGAGATTTGGGAGGGGCCAGGGCAGAATGATATGGTTTGGCTGTGTCCCCACCCAAATCTCGTCTTGAATTCCCACATGTTGTAGGAGGGACCCAGTGGGAGGTAACTGAATCATCAGGGTAGGTCTTTCCCATGCTGTTCTCGTGATAGTGAATAAATCTCAGGAGATCTGATGGTTTTATAAAGAGGAGTTCCCCTACACAAGTTTTCTCTCTTTCTCTTTGCCTGCTGTGATCCATGTAAGACGTGACTTGCTCCTCCTTGCCTTCTACCATGATTGTGAGGTCTCTCCAGCCATTTGGAACTGTATGTCCATTAAACCTCTTTTTCTGTATAAATTACCCAGTCTCAGGTATGTCTTTATCAGCAGCGTGAATATGGACTAATACTATATATATATAATATGTACATATTACATATACAAAGTGTGTGTGTGTGTATATATACACACATACACACACATACTTTAAAGCAGACTACAAGATATAAATATAGTAAGATATATATCGATAGTAAGATATATATAGTGTGTGTGTATATATATATGTGTGTGCATATATATATGTGTGTGTGTGTGTGTATATATAACTTGCCGAGTCTGCTTTAAAGCAAAGTATATAATTATAGCATAAATGTTAAAAGTTGGTAATGGCTCTCTCCAAAACAAATTAGCTAATCAAATCTATTCAAAGAAATGGAAAAGTGATTTGTGAAACTGTTTTAGTGATTGTTCCTTGACACTATAAAACCAGGTCCTTTAAAAAAAAAAAGAAAGCTTCAAGAAAGCTGAAACCTCAGTGAACCTGTGTTTTGTAGCTAGAAATGGCAATCGTAGTGATAAGAGTATATCATTCAGGTGGCATATAATTTGCCTGAAAACCAAATTAGAATCGTGATTTTAATTACTTGTGTTTTAAGTTTCTGTCTCACTTACTAGACTGGTCATTTGAGTTACTCCCAGGGCATAGCATAGTACCGGCATGAAGCATGGACTGAAAAAGAAGGGAACTGATAAGTAGTACTATGAAAGAGTAAATAGGAAACAGATGATTTTAATAAAGTAAAGCTTTTGTAATAAATTCATTTTAAAGGACAATATGATACTACTCACAAGAGTTAACTGCTTTTAGGCTGGGTGTGGTGGCTCACGCCTGTAATCCCAGCACTTTGGGAGGCCGAGGCGGGTGGATCACCTTAGGTCAGGGATTCGAAACCATCCTGGCCAACATCAAGAAACCCCGTCTCTACTAAAAAAATACAAAATTAGTAGGGCATGGTGGATGACTGTAGCATGCCTGTAATCCCAGCCATTTGGGAGGGTGAGGCAGGAGAATTGCTTGAACCTGGGAGGCGGAGGTTGCAGTAAGCCGAAATCATGCCATTGTACTCCAGCCTGGGCAACAAGAGCAAAACTCCGTCTCAAAAAAAAAAAAAAAAAAAGGAGTTAACTGCTTTTACAAACTGCTGCCTAATCTAACACTAAACTTACCCATAGATTTGATTAAAATGTTCCTTTCAAACTCACATCAATTTATATCTTTGCATCACACCCTCCTGGAATTGGATAATTCTAGAACAGTAATTCTCAAAGTGTGCTCTGCAGAGACCCCTGTGAGACTCCTTTCAGACAGTCTGTGAAGTCAAACTATTTTTTATAATAATTCAAAGAAGTTATTTGCTTTTTTTTCACTGTGGTGACATCTGCATTAATGACGTAAAAGCAATGGTGGGTAAAACTTCTGGAACGATAGTGAAAAGGCAGTGACTCCAAACCCACTAGTGGTCACTATATTCTTTACCTGCCATGTGCTCACAGAAAAAAAAAAAAAAAAGGCAATTTACTTAAGAATGTCTTTGTAAAGCAGTAAAAATCATTAAATTTACTCCATCTTGACTCAAGTACACATTAAAAAAATTCTCTATATAAAAAGTGGGAAGTACATATAAAGCCTTCTGTTGCATACCAATATACAGAGGTTGCCTAGAGAAAAAGCACTTGTGTGACTGACTTGTAAGCTGAATTAGCTGTTTTTTGTTTGTTTGTTTGTTTGTTTCCATGGACTACTATTCTGATGTGAAAGAAAGAAAGAAACTATGGAGATTCAGGTTTGGGGAATGAGTTAGACATTTTCTCAAGATTGAATAAAATGAGGCTATCGAAAAAACAACAATATTTGTTACCAATTACAAAACTTGAGCTGTAAAATGAAAATCAGAATTTCGGACAACCTTATTTGGTATATCTGACAGCCTCCCAATACTTTTCTGATGACACTGGGGATGTTAATAAATGTGAATTTTACTCACTGTATAATAATAAAATGGATCAATATTTGCAAGATCTGCATAACTCTGTAAACTAATATCTCCAAAATGACTAATGAATGCACAGTGTTACAAAATCATGGCTAGGTTAAAGATCCATTCAAAGTGCAGGACAGACCAATGGATTTTCATGTAACAAAATACAAAAAGTTCACTGATAATGTATTAGATTCCACACTGCATCTAACATTTAAGAAACTATCAGTTGTCAAGTTTTGGTATAGTATCAAAGAATAGCCACAATTATCTAAAAAGGCTATTACAATGTTTCTCTTTTTTCCAAACACATTATCTGTGAATGGCGAAATTTTCATCCTGTAGTTCAAGTAAAACAACATACTACAGTAGACTGCATATAGAAACAGATATGAGAATTCTGTTGTGTTCTGTAAGGCCAGACATTGAAGGGACTGCAAAAATGTAAAACAATCCACTCTTTTCAATAATGATTTTGTTTTGGTAAAGATAACTTTGACATAACAATGTTATTTATGCTAACATGTAGTAGGTTTATTAATTTTTATTTTTTTCTTAATTAACAAGTTACTTTAACTCCTGTTTTAATTTCTAATAAGGTAAATATTAATAAATTTAACCCATTTAAAATAAAAGCTGGCCAGGTGCAGTGGTTCATGTCTGTAATCCCAGCACTTTGGGAGGCCAAGGCAGGCAGATCACTTGAGGTCAGGAGTTCAAGACCAGTCTGGCCAACGTGGTGAAACCCCATCTCTACTAAAAATGAAAAAATTATCCAGGCGTGGTGGTGGGCGCCTGTAATCCCACCTACTTGGGAGGCTGAGGCAGGAGAATTGCTTGAACCTGGGAGGCAGAGGTTATAGTGAGCCAAGATCACGCTACTGCATTCCAGCCTGAGCAACAAGAGCAAAACTCCATCTCAAATAAATAAATAAATAAATAAAAAGACTAGGAAACAATATGCCTCCAGAGACTAGATTATAATGACTTTATATTAGCAATAAACCAAATTTTAAAGGACAAATTGGTTCTGGAGGTATTTAATATTTGTCTGAAGGACAAAAAATGATATAAACATTCCAAAAGGACTGTTTTCTCAGAAACAGAATTATTCCATTGGAATATAGAAACATTCCTAACGTAGTTATAATCTTACAGTTTGACTTAATCTTACAGTTTGTTGGGTTCTTAAATGCAAAAATACCAACCTAGTGAAGACACAGATGCTCAGCTAATACTTTTTTTTTTTTTGGCATGTGTGGGGGTGAGGGAGTGGCAGTGACACAGGGAGTGCCAAACTGTGGTTACCACCCAAACCCTAGAATAATTTCTAGAGCCATAATTCAAGGAGAGACTGCCATTAAACTATGTCAATTCTGTAAGTTAATGCTGGACCTTCCCAAAGAGGTGGTTGTGAAACTTTAGGGACTCATTCGTTCTACACTCAAGTGCCAGAGTTACATGTTAAATATTAACATGCTATTATAATGATACGAAATGTATATTTAAAGACACATAACATTGGAGTGTGGCAGTATTACCACTGAGCCAGTGAGAACAACAAAACAATCATTAGAGTTGAAAAGAGAAGGGCAGGTTGATTAAAGTCTTCACAACTGAAAAGCTAACAGAGATATGACAATGGTCTTGGACATCAGGTCACAAAGACCCAAGTACAGTCAAGCAGAAGGCCTCTATAGAGATAAAATCTTAAATACAAAACCATCCCTTTTCCTTGAAAATGTGCTATAATACATGACAACTTCAATTATATGCTTTTTGCTTGTTTCTAACTTTTTACTGAAGTATACTGACAGTCTACAAACAGATACATATCACAAGTATATAGGCTTAATGAATTTTGATGAACTAAACATACAAGATAACTAACACCCAGACCAAGACACAGAACATTACCAGCATCCCAGAAGCCCGCCTCAAACTCCCATTGCTAGCCATGACTGAAAAGCTCCAAGAATTTCATGGCTGCCTAGTTTTTAAGGGTTAAGGAATACACTATGACATAAGACTGCCCCTGAATGCTTTTCTTTATTCTGTATCTTGAATCTTAATCATGTTTAATGTTTCCTTCTCCTCCACACTAAATAAAGGTAGAAGTATCTTGGTTTCCTTAAAAGACAAACACCAGCTGGGCATGGTAGTTCACACCTGTAATCCCAGCACTTTGGGAGGCTGAGGTGGGCGGATCACCTGAGGTCAGGTGAGACCAGCCTGGCCAACATGGCAAAACCCCGTTTCTACTAAAAACACAAAAATTAGCTGGGTGTGGTGGCAGGAGCCTGTGGTCCCAGCTGCTTGGGAGGCTGAGGTGGGAGGATCACTTGAACCTGGGAGGCGAAGGTTGCAATGAGCCAAGATCACGCCACTGCACTCCAGTCTGGGTGACAGAGCGAGACTGTCTCAAAAAAAAAAAAAAAAAAAAAAAGACAAACACTGACATTCACCTACAAATGGAATACCATTGTCATGAATACTAAAATTACAGAGTTTTATTAAAAAGAGTCTTTTGTAACTGTTTGTTTATATAACAGAATTAGAAAGCGAATCAAAAGCTACTGTCTGTGTATCTCAAGCATGTTACTTCATCTCTCTACATCAATTTCTTCACCTATAAACACAACCCTAAATACCTTGACAGAGTTACATTCTCCTAGCCTCCTACCTTGAATCATTTGGGTGTGATTTATGATACTGTTTTCACCAATTCACTACATAGATACCTATAAGCTCTACCAAATTTAATTCAGCAAGTAATGTCTGAAATATTTAGAACTTAACAAACTGCATGCTTTACTAACTACAATTATTTGGTACACAGTTTAAAAGAAAGAGAAATGGTGATATAAGGCAACATCAAGGATTTAATGATTCTATATGTTTGAAATGTTCTATGTATATATTTAAAACTTAATATTTAGAACTTAACATAGTGCATGTTCTATTAACTAGAATTATTTGGTATACAGTTTAAAAGAAAGAAATGGTGATATAAGGCAACATCAAGGATTTAATGATTGTATATGTTTGAAATGTTCTATATATATATATCAGTTTCTATATATATATATCAGTTATATATATGTAAGTTTTTTGTTTGTTTTGTTTCAGAGAGAGGTCTCACTATGTTGCCCAGGCCGGTCTCGAACTCCTGGGCTCAGGTGATCCTCCTGTTTCAGCCTCCCCAAGTGCTAGAATTACAGGCATAAGACACCGTGCTCCGCCACTGTTTGTTTTTTTATTTTTTGAGACAGGGATGCACTCTGCTACCCAGGCTGGAGTGCTGTGGCACAATCATAGCTCACTGCAACCTTAAACTCCCGGGCTTAAGGAGTTCTCCCATCTCAGCCACTAGAGTAGCTGGTACTATAGGTGCACACCACCACCACTACCAGCTAAAATTAAAAAAAAAAAAATTTTTTTTAGAGACAGGGTCTGGCTTTGTTGCCCAGGCTGGTCTCAAACTCCTGGGCTCCAGCAATCCTCCTGCCTTGGCTTCCCAAAGTGCTGAGATTACAGGCTTGAGCCATCATGCCTGGCCTTTATCAGCCTGTTTTTTTAAAGAATCACTTGTTTGGCTATATAGCCTTCCCACTAGGCTTAATTACCCTTTTGACCATAAAATTTACATAAAAGGAGTCTGTACTTTTACTTGAGAATTGAAAGATACAGATTTTTGAAAAATGACCACGTGCCTCGTACGTGACAGACATGAGGAAACTTAGGACACTCTATATAGTCAGGGAATGTTTATGACTTAAAAATTATCTCAGCATACTAGATGGGAAACAATGAAGGCCCTTGAAGACACAAACAGTATTTAAGTTTTTTTGTGACAAAACCAAGCAGGTAAGATCATTTTGTGCATTTTAACTTGACTTTAATTCATACTTACTTCTCTGACTTCCACAAGATGGTCTGGAGGTAAATTAGTTCTTTTGCTCACTGATTGCAGTTTGGAATGTCCAACATTAAAAAAAGAAATAGCATTTTGACTTGGTCTCCTCTGCGATATAGGAGAATTACCACTAGATGCAAGTGAGAAGCTCCGTGACTTCAGAGGAGGATTATTCTGTTAGACAAAGAAAATCATTCCTTTTGTTTTCTTCTTTAATTTAGGATCTCTAACCATCAAATTACCATACACTTAAGACTTACAAGTAAGCAGCGTTTAAAATTAAATTAACTTCAGAATTGACTATGAGAACATTTCCGAAGATGATAAAATCTGAGATACTCAAAGTTTAAGCATTTTACATATCCCAAAGTAAACTGATAATTTATTTAGTAAATTATTTTCCAGTTTTGTCCTGTCAAAAAAATATTCTTTCACATTTAACAAATACTAGAATAACAAAAAGTTTCTAATTTCAGATTTTTAAACACCGTTATTTTTTTACTTCTTTTTCTTTTGGAGACCGAGTCTCACTCTGTCGCCCAGGCTGGACTGCAGTGGCACGACTTGGCTTGTTGCAACCTCCACTTCCCGGGTTCACACCATCCTCCTGCCTCAGCCTCCCGAGTAGCTGGGACACTATAGGTGCCCTCCACCATGCCCGGCTAATTTTTGTATTTTTTTTAGTAGAGACAGGGTTTCACTATGGAGGGCTGGTCACTATGTTAAGACCAGCCACTATGTCAGGCTGGTCTCGAACTCCTGACCTCTTGATCCGCCTGCCTCGGCCTCCCAGAGTGCTGGGATTACAGGCGTGAGCCACTGCGCCTGGCCTTTTTTTTTCTTCTTGAGACTAAGTCTCACTCTGTCGCCCAGGCTTGAGTGCAGTGGCGTGATCTTGGCTCACTGCAACCTCCACTTCATGGATTCATGCGATTCCTCTGCCTCAGCCTCCTGAGTAGCTGGGATTACAGGCATGTACCACCATGCCCAGTTAATTTTTGTATTTTCAGTAGAGACAGGGTTTTGCCATGCTGGCCAGGCTGGTCTTGAACTCCTGATCTCAGGTGATCTGCCCACCTCAGCTTCCTGGAGTGCTGGGATTATAGGCGTGAGCCACTGCACCTGGCCTTAAACACCATGATTAACACAAAAAATGCACTCAGCAATATACTACATTTCGTAATGTAACATGCCAACTACCTTTTGATACAAACTAGTACTTTCTCACTGACAATGACTAGAACCTTACGGTATAAGAAAAGCTGTTGTGCTGGATTTCCTGAAGACTAGGTTTTAGGCCGAAATTACAAACAGTTTTTAAAAATTCACTTCTGGGGGAAACCAACAGGAAGAATGATTTTTAAAAAAATGGTAAAAGACAAGTTATCACCTAGGTATGAAATCCTTTAAATATGATGCCCATATATTACTTTTAGACATCTCTAACCTCAGATTTCAAGTAATGAGACTCTCCTTTCACCTTGAAAAATATTTTTAAAAACACTCCAAAAAAGATATACAAATGACTAACCAATAAGCACATGAAAAGGTGCTCAACATGATTAGTCATTAGGAAAATGAAATCAAAACCACAATAAGATTCCACTTCGTATCCACTAAGATAACCATAATAATTTTTTTAAAGGACAGTAACAAGTATTGGCAAGGATATACAGAAATTAGAACCCTCATATATTGTTGATGGGAATGTAAAAGACTGTGGCTGCTTTGGAAAACAGTTTGGCAGTTCCTCAAAAAGTTAAACATAGAACTATCACATGATCCAGCAATTCTACTCCCAGATAGATACCCTAGAGAAATGAAATCATATGTTCACATAAAAACTTGAACACAAGTGTTCATGGCAGCACTATTCATAATGTCTATAAAATGAAAATAACCCAATGTCCACCAACTGATGGATTAAAAATAGTATATCTATATAATAAAATATTATTCAATCTTAAAAAAGGAATAAAGGAATAAAGTACTGATACATGCAACAACATGGATAAACCTTGAAAACATGCTAAATCAAAGAAGCCAGATGCAACAAACCCCATATTACATGGTTCAAATTTACATAAAATGCCCAGAATAGACAAATCCGTGGAACAGAAAATAGAGTTTGCTAGGGGATTGGGAAGGAGAGAACAGGGAGTGACTGCTAGTGGCTCCAGATTTTTTATGTTTTTGTAGGAGGGATGAAAATGTTCTGAAATTACAAAGTTGCAATGCGGCTGGGTGCAGTGGCTCACACCTGTAATCCCAGCACTTTGGAAGGCCCACGTGGGCGGATCACTTGAGGTCAGGAGTTCGAGGCCAGCCTGGCCAACATGGTGAAACCTGTCTTTACTAAAAGTACAAAAATAAGCTGGGTGTGCTGATGCATGCCTGTAGTCCCAGCTACTTGGGAGGCTGAGATAGGAGAATCACTTGACCCCGGGAGGTGGAGGTTGCAGTGAGACAAGATCACACCACTGCACTCTAGCCTGGGCCACAGAGAAAGACTCTGTCTCAAAAAAAAAAAAAAAAAGAAAGTTTCAATGGTTGAACCACCTTGTGAATATACTAAAAACCACAGAATTATGCATATATACTTTAAAAGGGTGAATTTTACAGTATGTGAATAGTATCTCAATTTTAAAAGGCAAAAAATAAAAAATATTCCTTCCTCATTTTTGTATATTAATACTGTATAAAAATCTACATACCTTTCCAATAGCTTCAGTATGATGTTGTGTACATATCTGAAGTCTGCTAACCCAGTGCTGTCGCTCTTTTGCATCTGTAGCTGTTAAAATAATGTGAAAGTTATTTTATATTTATTTATTTTGGAACACAATCGCCTACAGTATGAAGATCAGATTACTGAAAAGCAGATACTGGTCTTACTCTTACCAGAGCAAACTTCCCTTACTAGAGGGAGGCAGGAAAGAGGCCAAAGCACCAACTTTGTTAGGGAACACAGTAGATGGATATAGCTACTTCATTAAAAAGGATAAATTACATGCAGTGAGGTGAGGATGAGAGACTGACATGTTGTAATTCATAAAAATAGGTTCTTATTTAAAGAAATAACCCCTTTATTAAGTATTTGATGTATAATCAATACTTTCAGATCTGCAGGAGCATGCTCACTTAGGATTACCATTATACTTTGTGTATTTATTAAATAAAAAACTTCTACACACATTAAATTTATCTTAACAGAAGTTATATGTTATTTTAATGAATGACATTATAATAAATCCCAATAATGTACATTAGTTACTGAAAACTGCAAAAAGGGCATGTAAACTAAACCATGTAAAGGGGTGAAATACATTTAAAAAAATCATTTAAAGTCTATGTTTCTAGATTTTCAGTAATCAGAGTTTCACCTACATAGTTTTTTAGAGGGGCCAGTCCTAAACAAACATACATTATTGCACTTGAAAACAGTTATTTATTACAACAGATTTCATAAATTCTCAAAGCAGTTCCAAGGTTCAGAATATTGTATTTACATCACTGATGACAGTAGTTTCTATTTCCAAAGCCCATATGAAAGCATGTAATACACCAACTTCTCAAAAAAAGAAGAAAATCACAATATTAATTCTCATATCTCGGTCATACCTCTGAGTTTATATTGTTCTCCACTGGCGGCGTTTACAGTGAAGGTATGAGAATCCTCATCACTGGGTGATATTACAGCTCCTGCAAGCTGCAAAGTTCCTCTAGGTTTCTGATTTCTAGACTGTTCATTCACAAAGTACTCCAACAGCCCAGCTTCATTGTTTAAAACAAAAAACCTGTAACAATTTTTAAAATCCATAATTTGTAAACATTTTCCCTCAGCAAACTAAAGCAAAGCAAACTTCAATCACTTATACATTTCAGGGTTTTGTTCTTAACAATAAAATCTAAAAGCATTTCAAGAGGCACTTGGAAACACTAGACTGAATTTTCTAGCAGTGAAGACTACTAAAAATTGAATGAGTTAGGCCGGGCGCGGTGGCTCACACCTGTAATCCCAGCACTTTGGGAGGCAGAAGTGAGCAGATCACCTGAGGTCGGGAGTTCAAGATCAGCCCGGCCAACATGGTGAAACCCCATCTCCACTAAAAATACAAAATTACCCAGGCGTGGTGGTGCATGTCTGTAATCCCAGCTACTTGGGAGGCTGAGGCAGGAGAACCCCTTGAACCCAGGAGGCAGAGGTTGCAGTGCACTGAGACAGAGGCACTGCACTCCAGCCTGGGCAAAAAGACCAAAACTCCGTCTCAAAAAAAAAACTGAATGAGTTTAATAAAAGATATAAACCCTTCAGCTGAGGGAGAGGCATTTATTAAGTAAGAGGCCTATCAGTTAATGCACAAAAGGAAGCAGAGATACCACATCCTTTCAGAGAAAGATTTTTCCCCAGAATTCATTAACAGAGGGTAAACTGCCAGAGGACAAATGGTAGTGAAAATTTTTATTTAAAATTCACTGGAAATAAATCAAAATATGAGCTCTGAGGTTAAGGCAAGATACACTAGGCAAGATATGCGCTGTGATTTAAGATTTAATCAGTGAAATATACAATGAGAATAACAGGATAAAAAAGACTTCGTGAATGTATCATTAAATAAGTCAAAACTAAAGATTACTTCTCCTGTTTAAAAATGAAAAAGCTGCAATTGGAGATGGTGAAATATAAGGACCTTGAAACTAAATGATGAAATGCTGATACACTCTGGAAAAGAATTTGATGAAATACTGATACACTTAAGAATATTCTGATTTGGTTTTAGATTAACTAGTTTCAAAAATACATTTCAGAAATTCCGATTTAAGTAGTACGATAATTTTTTTTTTTTTTTTGAGATGGAGTCATGCTCTGTTGCCCAGGCTGGAGTGTAGTGACACCACTTCAGCTCACTGCAACCTCTACCTCCCAGGTTCAAGCGATTCTCATGCCTCAGCCTCCCAAGTACCTGGGATTACAGGCACCCACCACCATGCCCGGCTAATTTTTGTATTTTTAGTAGAGATAGTTTTGCCATGTTTGCCAGACTGATCTCGAACTCCTGACTTCAGGCAATCTGCCTGCCTTGGCCTCCCAAAGTGCTTGGATTACAGGCATGAGCCACCTCATCTGGCCCTTTTAAAAAAGGAATGCGGCCGGGCGCGGTGGCTCAAGCCTGTAATCCCAGCACTTTGGGAGGCCGAGACGGGCGGATCACAAGGTCAGGAGATCGAGACCATCCTGGCTAACACGGCGAAACCCCGTCTCTACTAAAAACACAAAAAATTAGCCGGGCGAGGTGGCGGCGCCTGTGGTCCCAGCTACTCGGGAGGCTGAGGCAGGAGAATGGCGGGAACCCGGGAGGCGGAGCTTGCAGTGAGCTGAGATCTGGCCACTGCACTCCAGCCTGGGCGACAGAGCGAGACTCCGTCTCAAAAAAAAAAAAAAAAAAAAAAAAAAAAAAAAAAAAAAAAAACAAAAAAGGAATGCTAGGCCGGACACGGTGGCACACACCTGTAATCCCAGCACTTTGGGAGGCCAAGGTGGGTAGACTGCCTGAGCTCAGGAGTTTGAGACCAGCCTGGGCAACACAGTGAAACCCTGTCTCTCCTAAAATACAAAAAACTAGCTGGGTGAGGTGGTGTGCACCTGTAATCCCAGCTACTTGGGAGGCTGAGACAGGAGAATCACTTGAACCCTGGAGGTGGAGGTTGCGGTGAGGTGAGATCGCGCCACTGCACTGCAGCCTAGGTGACAGAGTAAGACTCCATCTCAAAAAAAAAAAAAAAAGTAACTCAAAAAAGGGCTGGATGAGTTGAGATCACTTGAATCCAGGAGTTCGAGACCAGTCTGGGCAACATGGCAAAACCCTGTCTCTACAAAAAAAAAAAAAATACAAAAATTAGCTGTGTGTGGTGGTGCATGCCTGTAGTTCCAGCTACTTAGGAGGTTGGGGCAGGAGGATGATTTGAGCCCAAGGTGGAGGTTACAGTGAGCTGAGATCATGCCACTGTACTCCAGCCTGGGCAACAGAGCAAGACCCTGTCTCAAATAAACTAATAAATTAATTAACATAAAATAAAAATTAACTAAAAAGTTTTAACCTTTTAAAATTCAAGTTGGGTGGCCAGGCATGGTGGTTCACGCCTGTGATCCTAGCACTTTGGGAGGCCGAGGTGGGTGGATCACCTGAGGTCAGGAATTTGAGACCAGCCCGACCAACATGGTGAAACCCCGTCTCTACTAAAAATACAAAAATGAGCCGGGCGTGGTGGCGCATGCCTGTAATTCCAGCTACTCAGGAGGCTGAGGCAGGACAATCACTTGAACCCCAGAGGCAGAGGTTGCAGTGAGCCGAGATCGTACCATTGCACTCCAGCTGGGTGACAGAGTGAGACTCTGTCTCAAAAAACAAAAAATAATTCATGTTTGGGTTTAGAGAAGTATGGCATTCTAAATGTTAGCCTGTTCTATAATAGAACTTGGTAGACAATTTGATCCAGCTTAATATGCCTGCCCCACAACTACCAATTCTACAAAGTATTTGAGATAGCTGGTTTTCCTGCTTCCTGACAGCTTGTGTGACTGGTTCCTCAACCTCGCCAAGATCCCAGAGAAGCTGTGAATCTGGCACAAGATGGGAACCTAATACAAATGTGTTTGCTGCCTCCAAACCCCTATTTCTCTTCCCCTAGGAACCTAACTTCTCCAAGTATAAAATGCCCAAGCCAGGTGAACAAGTGATTCTAATCTTCATTTAATACTGACATCTGAGGCATTTAGAGGCTGCTACTTGGACAGATGTGAACTTTTCCCACCGTCTAAGAAGAAGTCACCAAACTTTTAGAAAATGTGGGAAATCCTTCTCTAAAAGGTTTCCCAGCCATGTCTTGCCTAAAGTAATATCAAAATATAAAATTATCGGGCCCTATTTCTGGTCTCTTAGGAGAGACTGATGTGACACAAATAATCACACTTACCTGTATTGCCACCCAGTGACAAGGTTGGTATACTTCATTAAATAGCCATACACATTTTCCATGTGATCACTGTTTCAAAAAGAAAATGCCAAAGTTAGTAAAAAGTAGAAGAAATCCCAGGAATATAATGGTACAATTTTCAAAATAGCTGCAGATACATATATGCTTTATAAATGCCTCAAATTTTATTCAGAAGTAAAATGTATAGGTCAACAGAGGCATTTAATCTCCCAAATTTCATATCTATAGGACTTCATCAATTTCCTCAAAACAAGTACAATACCTCACAAATTATATATTATCATAAATATTCCAAATGTAAAATCATTATACAAATATAAAATTACCTAAACATAAAACAAATATACTATAAGTACTATATTATAAATGGGGTGGCCGGGCACTGTGGCTCGAGCCTGTAATCCCAGCACTTTGGGAGGCCAAGGCAGGAGGATCACTTGAGGTCAGGAGTTCGAGACCAGCCTGGTCAACATGGCAAAACCCCATCTCTACTAAAAATACAAAAATTAGCCAGGCGTGGTGGTGTTTGCCTGTAGTCCCAGCTACTTGGGAGGCTAAGGCAGGAGAATCACTTGAACCCAGGAGGTAGAGGTTGCACTGAGCTGAGATTTCACCATTGCACTCCAGCCAGGGTGACAGAGTGAGACTCCATCTCCAAAAAAAAAAAAAAACAAAAATTGGGCTGAGTGCAGTGGCTCACGCAAGTAATCCCAAGACTTTGGGAGATCAAGACAGGAGGATCACTTGAGCCCAGGAGTTCGAAACCAGCCTGGGCAACATAATGAGACCCTGTCTCTCTTTATTAAATACAATAAATAAATAAATAAATAATAATAAATAAAGCCCACAACTAGAGGAAAGAATTCTTCTCTAGAAATACAGCCACTTGGGTTTCTGCTAGTTCTTGTACTTCGGCCCAGGTCACAATCAAGTTATTTATTTCAGTTCTTTTGAGATACATCACTTAGAAAAGCAGAGAGCTATATTTTTCGTTTGGCTCCCCTATCTTCCCCAGGCTTCAGGCTTAAGCAGCCCTTTGGCGCCATAGAAAACCCAATGCCCCTAGACTCTGCCTCAAAGAAATTCCCTAAAGAGTTCCTCCTCTGTTTTAGGTACTTAGTACACAGCTCAGCTTCCCGAAAAACTTATTCTTGGCCAAGCGTGGTGGCTCAAACCTGTAATCCCAGAACTTTTGGAGGCTGGAGCAGGTGGATCACCTGAGGTCAGGAGATCGAGACCAGTCTGGCTAACACGGTGAAACCCCCATCTCAACTAAAAATACAAAAAATTAGCCAGGCGTGGTGGCATGTGCCTGTAATCCCAGCTACTTGTGAGGCTGAGGCAGAAGAATCACTTGAACCCGGGAGACAGAGGTTGCAGTGAGCCGAGACTGTACCACTGCATTCCAGCCTGGACAGCAGAGTGAGACTCCATCATAACCAAAAACAAAAACAAAAACAAACACCAGAAAAACTTACTCTTTGTCTAGTCTGTCCTGTTGCTACATAATCTGAATATATGCTTACATTCTGCATCAATCCATAACAGGTTTAAGGTAGTATACAACCTAAATATTTTCTCAAAGTGCCAAGATATTTCATAATTCACCATTTGGGGAATTACTCCTTAATCTAGGTTCTCTACACCAAGCTTTCATTTCTACATAAGTGTCAAGTGATAGCCATTAGCATATAATAAAAAACATCACAACTAAATTATAGTTCAATTCCTCTGGTTTTAAGACTGTATATATTCTTCAAATGTGTGTGAACTATGGGGCAAAACTTTCTTAAAACCTTACATATACTTATCTATACCTGAGAAAAACAAAATTTTTATTTCAAAGCAATAAATAAAATACATCACCGCCGCGCGCGGTGGCTCACGCCTGTAATCCCAGGACTTTGGGAGGCCGAGACGGGTGGATCACGAGGTCAGGAGATCGAGACCATCCTGGCTAACATGGTGAAACCCCATCTCTACTAAAAATACAAAAAATTAGCCGGGCGTGGTGGCGGGTGCCTGTAGTCTCAGCTACTCAGAGGCTGATGCAGGAGAATGGCATGAACCCGGGAGGCGGAGCTTGCAGTGAGCCAAGATCGCACCACTGCACTCCAGCCTGAGCGACAAAGCGAGACTCCGTCTCAAAAAAAAAAAGAAAAAAAATCATCTTTATTTAGTCACTACTCTCATACTACTGAAGGTACGCCCCATTTTGGTCATATCTAAGTTATCTATATCAGTCATTTGTCAGCTCAAGTGACCCTCCTACCTCAGCATCTGAGTAGCAGAAACTATAAGAACGTACAACTGTGCCCAGCTAATTTTAAAATTTTTTTGTGGGGACAAGGGTCTCACTATGTTGCCCAGGCTGCTCTCAAACTCCTGGGCTCAAATGATCTTTCCGCTTTGGCTTCCCAAAGTGTTGGGATTACAGGCATCAGCCAAAAATTTTTAAAAGTGTACAATTTCAGTAACATCAATCGCTAAAAAGATCCCACATGTATCTTTTTTTTAAAATTGAGACAGCGTCTCGCTCTTTTGTCTAGGCTGGAGTGCAATGGTGTGATCTCAGCTCACTGCAACCTCTGCCTCTGGGGCTCAAGCGATTCTTCTGCCTCTGCCTGCCAAGTAGCTGGGACTACAGGCACCCGCTACCAAGCCCAGCTAATTTTTGTATTTTTAGTAGAGATGGGGTTTCGCCATCTTGGTCAGGCTGGTCTCAAACTCCTAGCCTCGAGTGATCAGCCTGCCTCCGCCTCCCAAAGTGCTGGGATTACAGGTATGAGCCACTGCACCTGGCCCTAAGCGTATCTTCATATTTCACATCATAGTAATGTTCTGTGTTTAATTTTCTAATGCTATTAATATTTTGTTGACTCATATATCTAAAGAGTTAGCTTTCTGGAAAAAAAAAAACAAAAAAACCAAAACTATAAGGATACTGACATGGTTTATTTGGTAGTAGCACAAAGTCAGTTTCAAAAGAACCAGAAATTCAAATAAGTAAACTGCTGGCCTGTTTTTATTATATAAAACAGCTGTCTCCAGGTTACAAAGAACCAACTTGAAAACACCCTATTTTTTGGAACAGCTAGTTGCAACGTCCCTCCCTCATTCTTCCCCTTTTCCATGTATCCCAAGAAATAGCCACTATTCAAGGCAACCAGCAGGTGTGGAATGACTGTGCCATCTGGTGGTCAGCATAAAAAGCGCTCTGTGACTGAACATCTTTTGTTCACTTTTCTTCTACCGTCTTATAATTGAGTTACTATACAGTATCTCTAACTCTCATGCTTTACTCCTATCTAAAATGTGTGAATTTTTAGGGCCTGGTGTAGTGCCTCATGCCTGTAATCTCAACACTTTGGGAGGCCAAGGTGGGACAATTCCTTGAGTCCAGGAGTTTGAGACCAGACGGGGCAACATAGGGAGACCCACCCCGTCTCTAAAACAATAAATAAAATAAATAAAATAAAATGTGCAAATTTTTATAGAGTATTTTAATGTGTCAATATGAATAAAATCTAGCTATTGAAGTGGGAACATACCACATATCTGATTATTTTATACTATTTTGTGTTCTATAAAATAGAAGTGATGGTCCAAAACACACTAATACCCTGAAAAATAAGCTATAAGAAAGTTAATTTCTTCTTCAATCCTCCAAAAACTTCACTGCTCAAGAAATTGGGATTAGTAGTGAAAGCTGATAGTCTATAAAAATAACTGATTAAACTTTGTCAAGTATCTTTACTATATTTAGTTTGATACTCATTTTCTCTTAAACATCTTAATAATAACTGCTTCAATTCTTTAATCTCCATTACTAAAACATACTTACTTCTCTTTTTTTTTTTTTGAGATGGAGTCTCGCTCTGTTGCCCAGGCTGGAGTGCAGTGGTGCAATCTCGGCTCACTACAACCTCCGCCTGCCGGGTTCAAGCAATCCTCCTGCCTCAGCCTCCCAAGTAGCTGGGATTACAGGTGCATGCCACCACGCTTGGCTAATTTTTCTATTTTTAGTAGAGATGGGGTTTCACCATATCGGTCAGGATGGTCTCAAACTCCTGACTTCGTGATCAGCCCGCTTCAGCCTCCCAAAGTGCTAGGATTACAGGCGTGAGCCACCGTGCCCAGCAACATACTTATTTCTTAACCTTTCTTTATGAGACTTAAGATATATAAAAGGTTTTTAAATTAAGCTACCTTTTAACAGTTTCAAATCCTTTCAACTCAAAACAATTACTCAATACCTACTAAAACACAGCACTCTGAAAAAACATTGAAAAGCATAAGAAAATCAAAAAGGCAATAACTAATAGCTCTCCATCTCAAATCTATAATCTAATCTAAGAGAAATATGTCTCCTTGAAGAAAAAGACAGTAACATGGGTTTCTGCTACTGGAAAAGACACACAATGGGACTACATTTTCAGCTGCCATACATATAAAAAAGGCATTAAACAAATACACAGGTTTCAGTAGTGAGTGAGAAGGCTGCAATGACTAGATCTGATGACTAATTAGATGTGAACTGAGACAGAAAGAATGAAGGTGAGAGAAAAGGACAAGGGCAACACTCAGATTTCCAGCTGGAACAACTGGGTCGATAAGGATCACAGAGAAGTTTTGGATTTGTTCCAATTTAAGATGTTAAATTTAATGAACCTGCAGGACTATACAAGGAGATATCCAGTAAGGCGGCATGATTAGGGCTTGGTAGTCATCAGCATATAAGCATATAACTGGTATCTGAAGTTACAGCAGTAAATAAGGTCACCCAGGAAATATTACAAAAGGGCAAGAGATGGGACAGGGCCTAAGAGAGATCTCTAAGGAAAAGTTTTAAGGGCAAGGGGAATACAGAGACGAGATAAGGAGCAACTGAGTAGTGAGAAGAAAACTAGCAGTATGGAAAGACAGAAACGAGAGAAAGTGTTTCAAGATAAGTCTGTGGTCAAGAATATTCAGTGGACAGGTGCCTTGGCTCACACCTGTAATCCCAGCACTTTGGATCACTTGAACCAGGAGTTTGAGACTAGCCTGGGCATCACAGTGAGATCCTGTTTCTACAAAAAAAATTAAAAATTAGCTAGGCAGGGTGGCACACACCTGTAATCCCAGCTACTCAGGACACTGAGATGGGAGGATTGCTTGAGCCCAGGAAGTTGAGGCTGCAGTGAACTGCAATCATGCCATTGCACTCCAGCCTGGGAAACACAGCAAGACCCTGTCTCAGGCCGGGCACGGTGGCTCATGCCTGTAATCCCAGCACTTTGGGAGGCTGAGATGGGTGGATCACTTGAGGTCAGGAGTTCAAGACTAGCATGGCCAACATGGTAAAACCCCATCTCCACTAAAAATACAAAAACTAGCTGGGCATGGTGGTGCATGCCTGTAGTCCCAGCTACTCGGGAGGCTGAGGAAGGAGAATCGCTTGAACCTTGGAGGCGGAGGTTGCACTGAGCCGAGATCCTGCCACTGCACTCCAGGCTGGGCATCAAAGTGAGACCCTGTCTCAAAAAAAAAAAAAAAAAAAAGAAAACAAAAAATTAATAAAAGTTCAGTGCTACTGATAAAGTAAGATATGACAAAGACTGAGAAGACTCATTAGACTTACAAGCAAGAGATAACAATTTAATGGAATGATGAGGGCAGAGCCAGCTGGAAGTGACATCAGAGGTTGACAATAATGTCAAGAGGTTCTCCAGCTTGTAGACAACAGAGCTATGGGATTTCTCAGGCTCCACAGTCATATGAGCCAATTCCTCATAATATCTCTCTATATATATCTACCTATTGGTTCTATTTTTCTGGAAAACCCAAATAGCAATACCTTAAGGTATTTAACTACAGGCAGGAATTTACACAACTTGTAGTCAGTAAATATGAGGTACCAGGCAAGTCACATATCAAAATCCATACTTTCAACTAGGCAAAAAGTAACCTCCCAAAAGGCTTAGCACTTTGGTCCATTCTCTGGATAACAAATAGCATGAAGTGGGGAATGGCTTGCTTAGCTGAGGAAAAGGCTAATGACATTAAGAGATATTCCTTGCAACAGCTAGTGTATAGCCTGGGATATAAGTGTTTATTTGCTGAACGAATTAAGCAATGGGAAGAGAGAAACAATTTTTCTATGAAGCCATGAGTCAATTCTCAGTAGCCTGCCCACCTCCCCCCCAAAAAATTCAACTTGCGGCCAGGCGCGGTGGCTCAAGCCTGTAATCCCAGCACTTTGGGAGGCCAAGACGGGAGGATCACGAGGCCAGGAGATCGAGACCATCCTGGCTAATCCGGTGAAATCCCGTCTCTACTAAAAAATACAAAAAACTAGCCGGGCAAGGTGGCGGGCACCTGTAGTCCCAGTTACTTGGGAGGCTGAGGCAGGAGAACCTGGGAGGTGGAGCTTGCAGTGAGCTGAGATCCGGCCACTGCAGTCCAGCCTGAGTGACACAGCGAGACTCCATCTCAAAAAAAATTCAACTCGCAGACTGTATACTCAAATCACAAACAAAATAAAGTCTAACTGTATCTTATTCTATAACAAAAAGTATAAAGTCAACTGAGGGGTCCTCGCTCCTGCCAAGAGTCTTAACAATGTTAGCACTCTTTGGCCCTAGAATTTCACTTCTAGGTATCCCATCTACAACAAACAATTAGAAATGTAGACAAAGCTGGGCGCGGTGGCTCATGCCTGTAATCCCAGCACTTTGAGAGGCCTAGGCAGGCAGATCACCTGAGGTCAGGAGTTTGAAACCAGACTGGCCAACATGGTGGAATCCCGTCTCTACCAAAAATATAGGAATTAGCCAGGTGGCATGCCTGTAGTCCCAGCTACTCGGAAAATTGAGGAACAAGAATTGCTTGAACCCGGGAGGCGGAGGTTGTGGTGAGCCAAGATCACGCCTAGCCAAGATCGTGCCATTGCACTCTAGCCTGGGCAACAAGAGCGAAACTCCATCTCTCACACACACACACACACACACACACACACACAAAAGATACGTACTGCAAAAATGTAAGGAAACTAAGAAATCACAGCACATTATTAATAAACCAAATCTTGCTCCTCAAGACTTGGTATACTTCTAACTAGATTTTGGAACAATATTTTATAGTTTCCAGTTACATGACTACAATCATCTTTATCTTGTTTTTACCAGCATCTATAGCAGATTTCAGATACAGAAAACAAAAACTAGAGTATAGAAATATGTATCGGCCGGGCGCGGTGGCTCAAGCCTGTAATCCCAGCACTTTGGGAGGCCGAGGCGGGTGGATCACGAGGTCAGGAGATCGAGACTATCCTGGCTAACATGGTGAAACCCCGTCTCTACTAAAAATACAAAAAACTAGCCGGGCGTAGTGGCGGGCGCCTGTAGTCTCAGCTACTTGGGAGGCTGAGGCGGGAGAATGGCGTGAACCCGGGAGGCGGAGCTTGCAGTGAGCCGAGATCACGCCACTGCACTCCAGCCTGGGAGACACAGCGAGACTCCGTCTCAAAAAAAAAAAAAAAAAAAAAAAAAAAGAAATATGTATCAATTTTCCTTTAACCCCTGCAGAGAGAAAAAAAAAAAGCAGACATTTATGACCTTTTCTTCAAATCAACTCAAAAGAGGTAAAACCTCTAAGACAGTGAACATTCATTTATATTTAGGCCAATCTCCTTTTCCCATCCGCAAACAGGCACTTTTCCTTATAATAGTATTGACAGTGGAAGAAACCACAAAATTATTGTGGTCTGACCATAAAAATTATTTCTATACTACACATTTGCAGACTTTTACAAATTTACTGAAAAGTATAACTGTTTGCTAATAAGGAATATAGATTTATCTGTTAATATGGTTAGCCAGTGAGGAGCTCAAAATTCAAAAAAAGCAGCCCCATCAAACACCCTGGTTTGTCTTTCAGTTCCTCTTTTGAATAGTTCTCTTCTGCTCTCTAAAAAGCATGTGGCATAGTTGCAGACTTCTGAATTTCTCTACAAGCTGACATAAAGAACACAAAAATAATGAAAACATGCACATTTTATAAAGTGTGAATAGGCCGGGCGCGGTGGCTCAAGCCTGTAATCCCAGCACTTTGGGAGGCCGAGACGGGCGGATCACGAGGTCAGGAGATCGAGACCATCCTGGCTAACATGGTGAAACCCCGTCTCTACTACAAAATACAAAAAAAAAAACTAGCCGGGCGAGGTGGCGGGCGCCTGTAGTCCCAGCTACTCGGGAGGCTGAGGCAGGAGAATGGCGTGAACCCGGGAGGCGGAGCTTGCAGTGAGCTGAGATCTGGCCACTGCACTCCAGCCTGGGCAACAGAGCGAGACTCCGTCTCAAAAAAAAAAAAAAAAAAAAAAAGTGTGATTATTCACTATGAAAAAGGAAGGAAATACCCAGAATGGGGAAATCTATCTTCTCTATAAATGGGAGAGAAAGCACACATTGTATGAATGTAAATTACTCTGGAAACAAGAAAATTTAAGGCTAATCTAATAAATTAAGTTCTAACGTTTAATTTTTCAAAAGGGCTGGGCATGGTGGCTCACGCCTGTAATCCTAGCACTTTGGGAGGCCGAGGTGGGCGGATCATTTGAGGTCTGGAGTTTGAGACCAGCCTGGCCAACATGGTGAAACTTCATCTCTACTAAAAACACAAAAATTAGCCGGGTATGGTGGCAAGCACCTGTGATCCCAGCTACTTGGGAAGCTGAGGCGGGAGAATTGCTTGGACTTGAACCTGGGAGGCAGAGGTTGCAGTGAGCTAAGATCTGCCACCACACTCCAGCCTGCGCAAGAGGGCAAGACTGTCTCAAAAAAGTTTTTTTTTTCCAAAAGGTCATCATGAGATTATTTTGCAAATGCCACCGACGCCCTTCCTTTTCCTGTTTATTTTGATGATCCTCCCAAAATTAGCCTTAGAATTCCTTCTTTCATTGTTTTGGGTGTGCACATTAATTCAGCATTAACTAACAAGAGTGCTTCAGACATAGTAGAGGCTCAAAAATATTTACTATGTAAGTTAGGACATGAGTAAACCATAAAACCAACCATGTACCAAACTAGTTATTATCAATAATTATTCATTCCTTTTAGAGAGTTTATCGACTTTTAATACCTCTATGTAAAACATATCTAGAAATAAAAGTTCTTCCACTTACTAGCTGTGTAACCTTAGCTACATGCAATATATAACTTCATGTAATCTAAGTCTATATTATCATTTAGACTTAGGTTTTCTTCAACTGTAAAATAGGGATAATAATGCTCTATCTTCTTCCAGAGTTGTGAGAATTAAATATGGTAACAGATGTGAAAACATTCTGGATACTATAAAGACAATTATCTACATTTCCAATACCCCATATCTCTGAGGATTGGCTAGATAAGACACTTAAACATTCTGGCAACTTTGGCTGGACACACCTAAAACCAGATGCATAATTTGACTCCCAAAATCTGTTTCCCTCTCTAGTCTTTACAATCTTGAGTCTATTATATTAACTGTCTAGGCATTTTCTAGCATGAATCCCAATAATCCCCACCTGCTGGTATTCTCACACCCTTGTGTGGGACTTGCTTCTGAAGAACAGTGAAAAGTGATGTGAATTCACCTCAGCGCTTAGGTTACAAAAGACTGTAACTTCTCTCCAGCTAGCACTCTCTAGTACTCTTACTTCCTCACTCTCAAGAAACAAGCTCCCAAGTTGTAAGATGCTCTGCAAAGAAGCCTATGTGGCCAGTGACCAAAGGAGGCCTCTGGCCATCAGTTCATGAGGAACTGAGTTATTTGTCCAATGGGCCATAAGGAACTGAACTGCACCAAGGGTCTCATGAATAAGCTAGGAAATGGATCCCTCCCAGTTCAGCCTTAAGAAAGACTCAGAGCCAGAAGACCCAGCTAAGCTGCACTGAGATTCCTGACCCAAAGACACTATGAAATAATAAATGTTGCTGTTTTAATATATTAAATTTGGGGGTAATTTGTAATGCAGTAGTAGATACATTATCTCACACTGTATTTCAAAATAAATTCCAGATAGATTAAAAAGTTAAATATGAGCCTGGGCAATATCGCAAGATCCTGTCTCTAGAAAACAATTTAAAAATTAGCTGGGCATGGTGGTGTGCACCTGTAGTCCCAGCTATTTCCAGAGGCTGAATAGGAGGATCATTTATGCCTAGCAGTTCGAGGCTGCAGTGAGCTATGATGGAGCCACTACACTCAACCCTGGGAGACAGAGTGAGACCCTGTCTCAAAAAAAAAAAAAAAGTTAAATTGTAAAACTGTCAACTTTTAAAACTTAATGAAAACGACTATTTATTTACTTAATTATTTTTGAGATAGGGTCTTGCTACCAGGTCTTGTCACCCAGGCTGGAGCACAGTGGCACAATCACAACTCACTGAAGCCTAGAACTCAAGCAATCCTGCCACCACTTCAGCCTCCTGAGTAGGCATGCCACCATGGCCTGGCTAATTTTTAAATTTTCTGTAGAGATGGGGTCTCTCTTGTTGCCCAGGCTGGTCTCAAACTGCTGGGCTCAAGTGATCCCACCTCAGTGTCCCAAAGTACTAAGGATCAACACTTTGGGTGAGTGACAGTGCCAGCCAAAACCAAGTATTTATAAAAGTTACTTTTTATAATTAGAAATAGATGGAAAAGAGGAATAAGAGGTCTGACTTAAAAGTTTTCTGTATGTCAAAATATGAAATTAAAATCTGAGGACTAGGGAAATCTTTGTAGTAAGTATAGCAAAGAATTTATACAAAATTAAAATATATTGCATGTCATCACGTTAATTAAATAAAGAACTAATATCAATTTCTCTGGAATTACAGTCAAGAAATCAGTAAAAGAGTTTCCAGAGAAGGAAACAGAGTGGCTGGGAAAAGTATGTAAGGGAAATGTTTCATTGTATATACACATCCCTTTACCTATTCAAAAGAAGAAAAATCAAAATATTTTTAAAGGAATATTGATATTTAATGTTAATTGACATTTTAATAAGAGATCTCAAGCATATTAAAAAGAAAAATATTAAGACCTAATAGGAAATGTATAAAAAACACATATGCAGATATTTCACAAAAGAAAACAAAAATGATCATAAGGAAAAATGAACTAAAAATGCATCAGAAACCTAAACATAAGCACTAAAACAAAACTCCTAGACAAACATATAGGTGTAAATCTTTGTCATCTTGAACCTGACAATCGTGTTTTAGATGTGACACAAAACTGTAACGAGAAGAAAAAACTCATTAGACTTCATGAAAATTAAAAACTGTTGTGCTGCAAACATATCATCAAGAAAGTTGTAAACCAAAAATAAAATTCGAAGGCACCCTGCAACCATCTGAATAGACTCCCCGTTTGGCCAGGGCACCCTAAATTTTAACCTGAAAGACTGGTTCAAGCCATAATAGGAAGCGGGGGTTGAATATACCTCATTATACCTCTCCAACATTAACATCAACACTCAACACAGACCTTAAGTCTGATAAGAAACATTTACAGTCTATTCTCTCTAAAACCTGCTACTTGGAGGCTTCCTCTGCGTGATAAAACCTAGGTCTCCACAATCCCTTATCATAACCCAGACATTCCTTTCTATTGATAACTCTTCCAACCAATTGCCAATCAAAATCTACCTATCACCTGGAAGCCTCCCCCCCAGCCCTCAAGTTGTCCCTCCCTTCCGGATCTAACCAATGTAAATCTTACACATATTTGATTGATCCATTATGTCTCCCTACACTGTATAAAAGCAAGTTGTTTTGGACTACCTTGGGCACATGTCATGAGGACCTCCTGAGGCTGTATCACAGGCCTGTCTTTAACCTTGGCAAAAATAAACTTTCTAAATTGTTCAGACATGTCTCAGATACTTTTGGTTTACAAAGTAAAAAGAGCTGGGCACACTGGTTGAGGCCTGTAATCCCAGCACTTTGGGAGGCCAAGGCAAGAAGATTGCCTGAGCCAGGAGTTCAAGACCAGCCTGGTCAACATAGCAAGATCCTGTTTCAATTTAAAAATAAAAATATTGGCCAGGCATGGTGGCTCACATCTATAATCCCAGCACTCTGGGAGGCCGAGGCAGGCGGATAACCTGAGGTCAGGAGTTCGAGCCGGGAGGCAGAGGTTGCAGTGAGCCGAGATCATGCCACCGCACTCCAGCCCAGGTGACAAAGACTCCACCTCAAAAAAAAAAGTTAAATAATTCCTTCTTTTTTTTTGAGATGGAGTCTCGCTCTGTCACCCAGGCTGGAGTGCAGTGGCATGATCTCAGCTCACTGTACCGCCTCGCGGGTTCAAGTGATTCTCCTGCTTCAGCCTCCCAAGTAGCTGGGATTACAGGCGCCCACCATTATGCTTGGCTAACTTTTTTGTAATTTTAGTAGAGACGGGTTTCACCATGTTGGCCAGGATGGTCTCCAACTCCTGACCTTAGGTGACCCACTGCTTTGGCCTCCCAAAGTGCTGGGATTATAGATGTGAGCCACCGCACCGGACCAAAATTAAAATAATTCTAACAGCATATATTTATAGAGTAATAAGTTGGATTAAGATACTAAAAACAGGCCGGGCGCAGTGGCTCACGCCTGTAATCCCAGCACTTTGGGAGGCCGAGGTGGGTGGATCTTGAGGTCAGGAGATCGAGACCATCCTGGCTAACACAGTGAAACCCTGTCTCTACTAAAAATACAAAAAATTAGCCAGGCGTAGTGGTTGGTGCCTGTAGTCCCAGCTAATCGGGAGGCTGAGGCAGGAGAATGGTGTGAACCTTGGAAGCGGAGCTTGCACTGAGCCAAGATGGGGCCACTGCACTCCAGCCTAGGCGACAGAGCAAGACTCTGTCTCAAAAAAAAAAAAAAAAAAGATACTAAAAACGCTATTCACTCATATTCTTCGGTGAGAATAGGGCCAACTGCGATGGGTTGGGCAATAAATGAGAAGGAAATGGAGGCAGTAAGTATAAACTGCTTTCAAGAAGAAAAGATTAGTTTAGTTCTTGTTATTGTTGTTTTGTTTTTAAAGTCTAGGGACTGAAGGCCAGGCGCAGTGGCTCACGCCTTTAATTCTAGCACTTTAGGAGGCTAGGGTGGGTGGATCACCTGAGATCAGGGGTTCGAGACCAGCCTGGCCAACATGGTAAAACCCCATCTCTACTAAAAATACAAAAATTAGCTGGTCGTGGTGGCAGGTGCCTGTAATCTCAGCTACTCAGGAGGCTGAGGCAGGAGAATTGCTTGAACCCAGGAGGCGGAGGTTGCAGTGAGCCGAGATCATGCAACTTTACTCCAGCCTGGGCGAAACAGCAAGACTATGTCTCAAATAAATAAATAAATAAAGTCTAGGGACTGAGTCTCAAGTGAAAAAACCAGGAAGAGGAAGTAACACAGGACAATAGGGAAAACTGCTTTATCAATGTCCTAGAGGACAAACGGATAAATCAGATTGAGAGCCACATTGAAGGTCAGCCTTGGACAACCCACATTAAAATAAAAACATATATTGGGATGTAAATGCAGTCATGCCTTATTTATCTTCATTATTTGGGAAGAGTTCTACATAACTGAATTTTCCAGACACTTGAGCAGTTTTTTAAAAATTTAAGCTATTTTATTTAAACTGTTCACCACTATATCATACAGTTCTCTGCCTCTTAAACAGAGTGTGCTTTCCTGGACAACTTAAGGTCATTATGACTATGATTATTGTTCTAGGAAGTAATATACCTGAGTCTACGCGTTAATTTTTCAAATCTTCCTTGAATGCCCTACATTGTCAGTTGCCATTCCTCTGCTACATTTCCCCTAATAACCTTTCTCATTGGTGTTTCCAACAGATTCTAGTATGAAAATTATATGGCGAGGCACAGTTGCTCAAACCTGTAATCCCAGCACTTTGGGAGGCTGAGACGGGAGAATCACTTCAGTCCAGGAGTTCAAAACCAGCCTGGGCAATATGGTGAGACCTCATCTCACCATATTTATTTAAAAAAATAAAAAATTATATAACCATTAAATAATGCCCTAAAGGCCAGGTGTGGTGGCTCACACCCTAATCCCAACACTTTGGGAAGCCAAGAGGGGCAGAGACCCCTTGAGGCCAGGAATTCAAAATCAGCCTGACCATCATGGCGAAATCTCATCTCTACTAAAAATACAAAAATTAGATGGGCATGGTGGCAAGCACCTATAATCCCAGCTACTTGGGAGGCTGAGGCATGAGAATCGCTTGAACCTGGGAGGTGGAGGTTGCAATAAGCCAAGAATAGTGCAGTGGCACTCCAGCCTGGGCGACAGAGACTCTGTCTCAAAATAATAACAATAATAATAATAATAATGCCCTAAGTAAGGGATTAAGGAATAATGGGGGTCTAGATGAAAGTACATTACTAAAGTGCATGGCTTTACGACAACTCTCCCCACTGCTAAGAAGTCTGTTTCAATTTTCAATTTAATTGAGGCTGGGTTTCAGAGTTTGAATATCAGAAGACTGACCGCTGACTACTAGGAATTTTACTTTATCTTGCTTCCTTAAGTGCTATCAAAATATATCTGCCAAGTAATCGATAATCTTATATGATCAGTCTGCAACCTCTGCCTCCCGGGCTCAAGTGATTCTCCTGTCTCAGCATCTCAAGTAGCTGGGATTTACAGGCATGCACCACCATGCCCGGTTAATTTTTGTATTTTGGGGTCTCTCGAGCTCTCTTCAGACCCAAGCGTGAATGCCAGGGCCGCAGCCGCCATCCCACCCACAGCCCCATGGCGGGTCAGGACGAAGCGCCACGGACAGGGGACCTGTGGCCCCTGTCATGGGTCACACACACACAAAAGATAATGCTGATTCCAAAAGTGAGCCTAGACATCTCAAAGTAACTGAATATATCTTCTTATCCTACAGTCACTTACCAATAAAAAGTTATCTTCTGGCCAGGTGCGGTGGCTCAAGCCTGTAATCCTGGCACTTTGGGAAGCAGAGGAGGGCTGATCACTTGAGGTCAGGAGTTAGAGACCAGCCTGGCCAACATGGTGAAACCCCATCTCTACTAAAAATACAAAAATTACCCAGGTGTGATGGCGCACGCCTGTAATCCCAGCTACTCGGGAGGCTGAGACACGAGAATCACTTGAACCCAGGAGGTGGATGTGGTAGTGAGCCGAGATTGCGCCACCACACTCTGCCTGAGTGACAGAGCCAGACTTTGTCTCAAAAAAAAAAAAAAAAAGTTATAATCTTCTACACTTCTGTATATTAATATAGTCATGCATATCTCATACATATGAATATTATTCATGATAAATGTGTATCCCTCACAAAATCTTGGCTTTAACCCCTTCCAAGTCTCACAAAAATTTCACAAGCACAAATAAGCACAAAGGCTAAAAAGGACTACTACAGTGAGGCACACAGGAGTCAATCAGAACTTAAGAATTCATCCCTTTAGTTCCAATACGATGGGATGTACTGGTTTGTTTCATTCATTCTTAAGGTTCTGGATAGTTCTTTCTCCCTACACTTCATGTATTAAAAAACAAAAACAAAACTTGTTGCCTCTCCAGGACTCTCCTCCTGTTCCTTAAGTTGTTCATTCATATTAGTGAAAATTAACAAACGCAGACTTTCTCATCAACACAGAGAGCACTGAAGTGGTCTGAGCAACACAAACTGAACATCTCCAGGCTCAGGTTTAGTTTATCAGAGGCATTAGGATGCCTACCTTTGTCCTTGTATTCAAATTATTTTTGTACATTCCCCTTTCCAAGTCACAAATACCTTCAGGGCAAGAATCTTTCTGATTCAGTTACTCCAATCTCTGGACAAGCAAGTTCTGAGCACCAGTATTTGCTAGCCTCTCGAGAAAGCTGAGTTAAACAGTTCCTGCCCTCGCAGTCTATCAGAGAGAAAGCTGGCTTGTAAATAAATTGCAACACAGGCAAAAGCAGAAGTGAGGACAGAATTAAATCAGAGGAAGCATTAACTCTCTGATTATACAGGAAGTTCAGGGATACATTTCTGTATTCCTCAAAAGGCCTTCCATAAATACCTGTTGAACCAACAAATGAATGGATTAAATCTTTTAGGCGAGGTCCCAGATCCAAACGAGATATATCAGTTGCTTCTGGAAGCCAGTCAAAAAACTTTATCTTTCAACAATTGCGGGATGTAGCCGCCGGCATATTCACCCCTACCTCCACCTCAGGAAAGAATTTTGGAGAAAGGACCATACCTGTACTGCCAGCCTTTTGCACTGCCACCGCGGCTGCTGCTGCTGCTGCTGCTGCTACTGATTCCACCTCCACAGCTGCTGTTCTTGTTGTTCGGGGTCACCGCTGTGGCCAAGCCCTCCAGCTTTCCTTCGCTCTCCGAGACTTTCATTGTGGACACTGGTTCACCCCCCTGCATCTTAACGCCAAAGTCCACTTGCCCTTCTTGAGCGGGAGAGAACAATTCTGTAGTTCTGCAGGTGACTTTTTTTTTTTTTAAGATTTTATCTGAATATGATCCCGGTTGCTAAATCACACGGCGGCTGGGGCGGGACTGTCAAATGGTCCAAAAAAGGAAGATACACATTACCACAGAAGTTAAACTTTTAGGAGGGCAGGGGAAGCAACGAGGACAGATATCCTTCACATGTATCTCTCTCCTTTCCGGCAAAAGCAAGGAGGAAAAAGCATCCGGCGAGAGGACTTAAGTGACATACTCGAAAGAGAAGGAGCCTAGGGAGATCGCAGATTCTGTAGCCAAGACGGCTGGGAAAAGGACGAAGTGCCACGGGCAGTCCCCCGCGGCCTAACCTCGGGGCTGACCCGCCGCGCTCCCTCTTCTCCGCCGGTCCTCAGGCAGTGGGTCCAGTCAAGCCCGCTCGGCAGTTCCCGCCGCAGCCGCCGAAAGACAGCCTGGTCGGGCGCGCGCAGCCCGGGAGGAGGGTCAGGGAAGGAGGCCGCCGGGGGCGGGACGCCGGCTCCCGGGGCCGCCTCTCCCAGGGCCAGAGGCGAGCCACTCGGGGCGACTTCCTCCTTTGCCCCTGGCCCGGGCCCTCGACTGGGTTCCCGAGAGCCGGTGAGTCTCTCGCGCTCTCTCCAGACCCAAGCGTGAATGCCAGGGCCGCGGCCGCCGCCCCACCCACAGCCCCACAGCGGGTCAACCACCCGCCTGCTCCCTTCCCGCCTTCCCTTCCGGAGTAGCGTGAGCTCACTTCCCTCATAGCCGAAGCCTCTGGCGCCATCTTGGGTCAGGGCGGCTGGTCCCTGAAGGGGGCGGAGCTTCTGGGGGCTGGTAACGGGGCGACGAGTAAGGAAGCGAGAGGGAGAGGGGCGTAGGGGAAGGAGGAACCCGGACAGTGAAGGAGGAAGAAACAAAGGAGCCAGCGGACCTAGAGAGTTCCCTTCTCGTGTGTGACTGCCTGTCTTCCTAACCACGTCCTAGCCTTGCATTTGAGAGGCCGTTCCAGGCATTTTAGAAAGAAAGCTTAACAAAAATAAGAAAGTACAAGAACGAAGCAAACATCTGTACGTTTTAGTCACTTGGGGGTGGGGGAGTGGGGGCGCAAGCATGACAATGGAGTAAAGCCAATCAGTATTATAAATGAAAAAGAAGCTGTTGGCTGGGCGCGGTGGCTCACGTCTGTAATCCCAGCACTTTGGGAGGTCGAGGCGGGCGGATCACGAGGTTAGGAGATGGAGACCATCCTGGCTAACACGGTGAAACCCCGTCTCTAGTAAAACATAAAAATAAATAAAATTAGCCCGGCGTGGTGGCGGGCGCCTGTGGTCCCAGCTACTCGGGAGAATGGTGTGAACCCAGGAGGCGGAGCTTGCAGTGAGCAGAGATCGCACCACTGCACTCCAGCCTGGGCGACAGAGCGAGACTCCATCTCAAAAAAAAAAAAAAAAAAAAAAAAAAAAGAAGCTGTCATGGAAATTAGAGATCTCAGAACAGAGCTAGCTACTCTTCCGGACCGCAGACAAATCTTTCACCTTGTTGAGGCCTTCATTTTGGATTTGTAAAACAACAGTTCTTGGGTAGATTTCTAAAGTCTCTCCTAATTGTTAATTTTAGTTTATAATAACATGACTTGAGGCTGGGCACTGTGGCTCACACCTGTAATCCCAGCACTTTGGGAGGCCGAGGCGGGCGGATCACTTGAGGTCAGGAGTTTGAGACCAGCCTGGCCAACATGGTGAAACCCCTTCTCAACTAAAAATACAAAAATTAACCGGCCATGGTAATGCATACCTGTAATCCCAGCTACTTGACAGGCTGAGACAGGAGAATCACTTGAGCCTGGGAGGCAGAGGTTGCAGTGAGCCGAGATCGCACCACTGCCCTCCAGGCTGGACAACTACAGCGAGACTCAGTCTCAAAGAAAGAAAGAAAAATAAATAAATAAATAAATAAAAACTACCATACAATCCAGTGATCCCACTACTGAGTATCCAAAGGGAAAGAAATCAGCATATCAAAAGGATACCTGTGCTCACATGTTTACTGGAGTACTATCACAATATCATAAATATGGAACCAGCCTGTGTCCATCAACAGATGAATGAGTAAAGAATATATGGTATGTAGGTGGGGCACGGTGTTTCACGCCTGTAATCCCAGCACTTTGGGAGGCCGAGGCAGGTGGATCATCTGAGGTCAGGAGTTCGAGACCAGCCTGGCCAACAGGGCGAGACCCCATCTCTACTAAAAATACAAAAATTAGCTGGGCGTGGTGGCACACACCTGTAATCCCAGCTACTCTGGAGGCTGAGGCAGGAGAATTGCTTGAACCTGGGAGGCAGAGGTTGCAGTAAGCTTAGATCGTGCCACTCCAGCCTGGGCAACAGAGCGAGACTCCATCTCAAAAAAAAAAAAAAGGAAAGCCAGGTGTGCTCATGCACACCTGTAGTCCCAGCTACTTGGGAAGCTGAGATGGGGGAAATCACTTATGCCCAGGAATTCGAGGGTAGCCTGGGCAACATAGAAGACCTGTCTCTTTAAATAAATACATAAATAAATATAAAAGTGGAAAAAAGCTTATGAGACAAAAATATGTTAAAAAAAAAAGTATGATTCTAAGTGAAAGATGCAAGATGCAAAAAAGTCACATACTGTATGTATCCATTTATGTGAAATGTCCAGAACAGGCAAATCCACCTGTATAGAAAGTAGATGACTGGTTGCTAGGGGTAGGAGAAAGGAGAAATGGGAAATGACTGCTAATTAGTATGGGGTTTTCTAGGGGTGGGGGTAATAAAAATGTTCTAAAATTAGATAATAGTGATGATTGTACAATCTTGTAAGTATACGAAAACTCACTTGATTGTATACTTTAAATGGGTGAATTTATAGTGGATGGATTATATTGTAATAACGCTATTTTTTAAAAAACAAATTCTCTAGCTGCCACATGGAGAATTAATTTTAGTGGGAGAAAAAGAGGAAGCAGGGAGACTAGTTAGGAGGCTGTTATAGGGAATGAGGGCAGAAATGATAGCGGCTTGGACTAGAGTGGTGGCAGTGGTAATAGAGAGAAGTAAATGGATCCAATCTGTGTCTGGGATGAGGCTACAGTACTGCAAATGGACTGGATTTGCAATAGTGAAACCACCTTTGCAAAATTATAACTAAGGAAATAATGACGGTGAAAGAAATCAGACCTAACTGACTCCATCTTGCTTCTAGCCTTTCAGCTGTCCTTGTTCATTCCTGGACATACACCAAACTAACTTTAGGAAGGAATTCAGTTCATGGTTTGACTCTGAAACAAAATTGGTAATAGCCCTTTCCCGAAAACACCCCCTTTTTGCCTGGGAAGAGTCTGCCTTTGCAGGACTAATAAATTAGCTACAAAATTAGAAATTACTGGCCAGGTGTGGTGGCTCATGCCTGTAACCCCAGCACTTTGGGAGGCCGAGGCGAGTGGATCACCTGAGGTCGGGAGTTCGAGACCAGCCTGACCAACATGGTGAAACCCCATCTCTACTAAAAATACAAAATTAGCCAGGCGTGGTGGCTCATGTCTGTAATCCCAGCTAGTCAGGAGGCTGAGGCAGGAGAATCGCTTGGACCCGGGAGGCAGAGGTTGCGGTGAGCTGAGATTGCGCCATTGCACTCCAGCCTGGGCAACAAGAGTGAAACTGTGTCTCGAAAAAAAAAAAAAAAAAAAGATAAGAAACAAATAAATTACAGCTTAGGGGTCATGCAGACTCTGGCTTCAAGAGTCTGAACCTCCCCAGAATGCTCCTGGGGGTACATCACTATTGTAAAACCTAAGATGAGTGCTTGAGATATTTTGCAGACCCTGCACTTGATGGGTCAGCTGACACTACCCAGACTGGTAATCTGGCTCAACCAGTTCTGCCGTTCCACCCGAGAATAGAAAACAGCCAGAAAAACTCACTTCCACCCCCTGTGATTCCATCTCCAACCTTACCAATCAGCATGCCTCACTTCCCAAGCCTCTACCTGACAAAAACTCTGATGCCTAAATTTGCTCAGGGAGACCGATTTGAGTAATAACAAAACTCTGGTCTCCAGCACAGCCAGCTCTGCGTGAATTCCTCTTTCTCCATTGCAATTCTTCTGTCTTGATAAATCGGCTCTGTCTAGGCAGCGGGCAAGATGAACCAACCCATTGCGCAGTTACAATAGTGCAGTAATGTTCCTACAGGGCTCTCTACTTCCAGTCTGTGCTACACATGTTATGCATCACAAATCTGGCCCCCTTTAAAACTCAGAATCATTCAAAGACCTTTCATTATTAATAGAATAAATCCACTCTTCTGTCCAAGAAAAAATGGTATGAAGGCTATTTTGCTCCAAGTAGAAATGAGACATGGAGACTGGCTCATGCTAACCAAACTGACAGCAGACTAATGTAGCAACTGGAAAAGGAGCTATCAATTAATAATGAAAAATACAGTCTTGGCCGGGTGCAGTGGCTCACACCTGTAATCCCAGCACTTTGGGAGGCCGAGGAGGGCAGATCATTTGAGCTCAGAAGTTTCAGAGCAGACTGGGCAACTGGCAAAACTCGTCTCTAGTAAAAATACAAAAATGAGCTGAGCGTGGTGGCGCATGCCTACAGTCCCAGCTACTTGGGAGGCTGAGGTGGGAGGATCGCTTGAGCCTGGGAGGTTGAGGCTGCAGTGAACTGAGATCACACCAGTGTACTCCAGCCTGGATGACAGAACAAGACTCTGTCTCAAAAAAAAAAATACAGTCTAGAGTACTCAAGTTTGAGTGTCAGCACATTCTGTGTAAAACTCAGCAAGATAAACAAAATTATTATCAGAAGGTTGTATAATGCTCTTGGAGTCATGGTCATGGGAGTTGGTAGGATAGATGTTTTGTTTTGCTTTAAAATCGAAACTTTTTAAAAAGATGTTTTACAATAGGATCTGAGTTTGACTGTTCCATTCAGCGTCTGAAGAGAGAAGAGGACATACTATTTGTTTTTTTTGTTTTTTGTTTTTTGTTTTTTGTTTTTTTTTTGAGACGGAGTCTCGCTCTGTCGCCCAGGCTGGAGTACAGTGGCGCGATCTCGGCTCACTGCAAGCTCCGCCTCCCGGGTTCACGCCATTCTCCTGCCTCAGCCTCCCGAGTAGCTGGGACTACAGGCGCCCACAACCGCGCCCGGCTAATTTTTTGTATTTTTAGTAGAGACGGGGTTTCACCGTGGTCTCGATCTCCTGACCTTGTGATCCGCCCGCCTCGGCCTCCCAAAGTGCTGGGATTACAGGCGTGAGCCACCGCGCCCGGCCTGAGGACATACTATTTGAATAGTGAAGGTAAAGAAATGTACTTTTTTGAAAGCCATCAAAGAAGGATGTGCACTTCATCTCTGTTCCTTCCCTACCAGTCTAGCTTGGTAAGAGTTGAGGGTGTCCTGCCCATGGAGAGAAGCTGTGTATGTGTAGTGGTCAAGATCACGGTCTCTTCTATCAGACTGACACACAGATTCCACTCCCTGTGACCTTAGGCAAGTTAACTCACCTCTTTGTTCCTGTTTCATTACCTATAAAATAGGAATAACTGTGTTACTCCCCAAATTCCTACAATGAAGGCCTAACTTCTATGCAATGGTATTTGGAGATGGGGCCTTTGGGAGACATGTTTTGATGAGGTCCTAAAGATTGGATTAGTGCCCTTGTAAGAAGAGACACCAGAAAGCTAGCATGTACTGTGCCCCAGCCCCCACCATCCCTGCCATGTGAGGGCACTCAGAGAAGACAGCTACCTGCAATCTAGGAAAAGAACCCTCATCAGAAACTGACCTTGCTGGTATCTTGACCTTGGACTATCAGCCTCCCGAACTGTGAAAAAATAAATTGCTGTTGTTTAAGCCACCCAATCTATGGTATTTTGCTATGGCAGCCAAGCTAGTCTCTCTCTTTGAGGTGTTGTCAGCATTAAATGAAATGACTCATGTCATTCAAAGCACTTAGACTCCTGTCTGACACATGGTGAGCTAAGTGTTCAGCAACTGTTAGCCATTGTTTAGAAGGGGAGGGCTACCTGCTAAGTAAAATGAATGTTGGTGTTTGGTGAGGGCACACTTCTGCTAGGGACAGCTCTGAAGACACATCAAACAACATATTTCTGAAGATATTCAACATATTTCTGTGGGAGAATGCCAGCTTTGTCTTCCAAATGCAATGGAGTTTTCAAGCTAGAAATTCTAATCAAAAGAGACCCATCAGAGTATGTACAGTAAATGTAGAATTCTAAGAACATTACCTGAAATCACCCAGTTTGTGGGTGTCAGTGTGAAAATGTAGATACCTAAGGCCATCTCTGCTTCAGTGTCATCTCCTCCTAGAGACCTTCCCTGACCACTCTATACAGAGTAGCAGTTCCTACCCATTACACGCTATCCCTTTACCCTGCTTTAGTTTTCTTCATAGCACTTGACACTATATACTTTTTTTTTTTTTTTTTTTTTCTGAGAGGGAGTCTCGCTTTGAATGAATTTATTACGGTGGTTAAGAACATGAACTTTGGCACAAGCCTTCAAATCCTGGCTCTCCCACTTAGTGCATGTGATCCTGGGAAGGTTACTTGCCTTGGTAAGCCTCACTTTTTTCATCTGTAAAATGGAAAAATAGGATGAAATAAGAAAACATGTAGAAGGTCAGGCACGATAGCTCACACCTGTAATCCCAGCACTTTGGGAGGCCAAGGCGGGTGAATTGTTTGAACCTAGGAATTCAAGATAAGACTTGACAACACGGTGAAACCCCACATCTACAAAAGAATACAAAAATTATGGGGCCAGGCATGGTGGCTCACACCTGTAATCCCAGCACTTTGAGAGGCCGAGAAGGGAGGGTCACTTGAAGTCGGGAGTTGGAGACCAGCCTGGCCAACATGGTGAAACTCCATCTCTACTAAAAATACAAAAATTAGCCGGGCATGGTGGTATGCACCTGTAGTCCCAGCTACTCGGGAGGCTGAGGCATGAGGATTGCTTCAACCCAGAAGAATGAGGTTGCAGTGAGCTGAGATCGCACCCCTGCACTCCAACCTGGGTGACAGAGCGAAACTCCATCTCAAAAAAAAAAAATTACCTGGGTGAGGTGGCATGTGCCTGTAGTCCCAGCTACTAGGTAAGCTGAGGAGGGAGGATTGCTTGAGACAGAGGTTGCAGTGAGCCAAGATTGTGCCATTGCACTTTAGTTAGCCTGGGTGACAGAGCGAGACTCTGTCTCAAAAAAAAAAAAAAAAAAAAGTGCCTGATGTCTAGTAAGTGCTGAACAAATGCTGCCTGTTTTTATTTTCTCTCTCTAACCCTGACATGCAGGAAAGGGAAGTGTGATTTGTTTCCTTGAAGCACAAGAACCCACAGCTGGAATGAATGGGAGGATAGGCCGCAGAAAAACTCGGGGCAGCGGAGCAGGGAGCAGGGGTGCAGGAACAGTGCTAATCCCATGAGAGGAGGGCAACACAGGGAGGAATGCAGCCAGGAAAAAAAAGTTCCCACTGAGAATAAGGTTGTGAGCCCACAATTTCCTAAAAAAAGAAAAAGAGACCAGGCGTTGTAGTTCACGCCTGTAATCCCAGCCCTTTGGGTGGCCGAGGCAGATGGATCACCTGAGGTCCAGAGTTCGAGACCAGCCTGGCCAACATGGCAAAACCTCGCTTCTACTAAAAATACAAAAAATAGCCAGGCATGGTGGCAGGCGCCTGTAATGCCAGCTACTCAGGAGGCTGAGGCAGGAGAATGGCTTGAATCTGGGAGGTGGAGGTTGCGGTGAGCCAAGATCGCGCTATTGCACTCCAGCCTGGGCAACAAGAGCGAAACTCCATCTCAAAAAAAAAAAAAAAAAAAAAAAAGAGAAAAGAAAGAAAAGGAAGAAAGACATTTTGAGAAGACAAAATGTTCACATTGGTTTTACTACTTTGGTGAAACAGAGTTTCAATTAATCAAGCGATCCTCTACCTCGCGCCACACCCGCCTGCAGTTTAGGCAGAAATCTTTTTGTGATTTCCCACTCTAATGGAGTGATTCAGCTAAAGTGCTCTAAGAGAGCAGCATTTCTCTGCAAACACTCCCCTGCCAAGCTCAAAGCTTGTTGTGGGAGTGAAAGAAATAGACAGTTGATGTTTTTATTTGAGAGGAGGAATGAAGGATGGGAAAGGAGAAAAAGAGTCACAGTTTTATTCTGATTTTGATAAAATGAAATTTCTCTCCCATTTTTTGCTTCTCTCCACAACTTTCCCCTGAATCCCTATTGAACTTAAAAGTATTTCGCCGGGCGTGGTGGCTCACGCCTGTAATCCCAGCACTTTGGGAGGCCGAGGCGGGCGGATCACGAGGTCAGGAGATCGAGACCATCCTGGCTAACACGGTGAAACCCTGTCTCTACTAAAAATACAAAAAACTAGCGGGGCGTAGTGGCGGGCGCCTGTAGTCCCAGCTACTCGGGAGGTTGAGGCAGGAGAATGGCGTAAACCCGGGAGGTGGAGCTTGCAGTGAGCCGAGATTGCGCCACTGCACTGCGGCCTGGGCGACAGAGCAAGACTCCATCTCAAAAAATAAAAAAAAATTTAAAAAGTATTTCACTGGAGCTCTTAAAACTGTATTACAAAATAAGAACACATTTATTTTAAAGCTATGTGTCCTTCTTGTCCGTTTTTAGACTCATTTGGCTAGTGCAGGTAGTATTTTGCTCACAAGTTCAGTAAAATGAACAGATTTAACTGCAGTCACATGACCTTTCCATCAAGTGGTGAATGCCAGGGGTTGCCATGGGAAAGGAGAGAAAAGGCAACTAATGCTTATTAGCACGAAATGTCAGGGTTATGAATTCTGGGGAGCGCTCATGTGGATCAGCTTTTGAAATAGTATGTGAATGTATTGTTTCCATGACATGACTCATTTGATGGAGAACATTAATTTATGTGAGAGGGCATGTGCCATTATTTCTTTTGAAAAAACTTCATCCCTTTACCAAAAGAAAAAAAAGGCAAACACCAGGGGAGCACTTTTCAATATGTACTCCACACAATATTGTGGGGTATTAATAGGTGTTATGTGATTTAAAATTTTTCTTGCTGTGATTTCATACATTTGAAAAACACTAATTTTTTTTTTAAGTTAGACTGGTTCCTTTATTGCAGAATTTCTTGGGGAATTTACTGTGCTAATGTGCATCTGTCTAGAAGGATGTGCCCAGAAAGGCCCTGGCAGGGAAGGAACTGCACCTTGGAAGACTCTATGCAGCTAATTTTTTTACTTTGTAGAAATGTTTTTGTTTGTTTGTTTTGTTTTGTTTTTTTTGAGAGGGAGTCTTGCTCTGTTGCCCAGGCTGGAGTGCAGTGGCATGATCTTGGCTCGCTGCAACCTCTGCCTCCTGGATTCAAGCAATTCTCCTGTCCCAGCCTTCCAAGTAGCTGGGACTACAGGTGTGCACCACCATGGCTGGCTAATTTTTATATTTTTAGTAGAATCTGGATTTCACCATATTGGTCAAACCGGTCTTGAACTCTTGACCTCAGGTGATCCACCTGCCTCGGCCTTCCGAAGTGCTGGGATTACAGGCATAAGCCACCATGCCCAGCCAAGATAGGGTCTTGATATGTTGCCCAGGCTGGTCTTGAACTTCTGAGCTCAAATGATACTCCTCCCTCAACCTCCCAAAGTGCTGTGACTACAGGCATGGGCCTCCATGTTTGGTCACTACAGCTTTAAAATGGAATTTGACAACCATACTGAGAGGTGAAGCCAGCTGAACTTCCTGGGTGGAGTGGGGACTTGGAGAACTTTTCTGTCTTACAAGAGGATTGTAAAACGCACCAATCAGTGCTCTGTAGCTAGGTAGAGGTTTGTAAAATGCACCAGTCAGTGCTCTGTAAAAATGCACCAATCAGCACTCTGTAGCTAGCTAGAGGCTTGTAAAGTGGACAAATCAGCAGTCTGTAAAATGGACCAATCGGCACTCTGTAAAATGGACCAATGAGCAGGACATGGGCAGGGACAAATAAGGGAATAAAAGCTGGCCACCCCAGCCAGCTGCAGCAACCTGCTCAGGTCCCTTTCATGCTGTGGAAGATTTGTTCTTTCGCTCTTCACAATAAATCTTGCTGCTGCTCACTCTTTGGATCTGTGCCACCTTTAAGAGTTGTAATGTTCACTGAGAAGGTCCACAGCTTCATTCTTGAAGTCAGTGAGACCACGAACCCACCGGAAGGAACAAACTCTGAACATATCTTTGGGGTTCATTGGGGATTTCGCCACACAGTGAGTACCATTGAACCCCTTTCGCTTGCTATTCTGTCCTATTTTTCCTTAGAATTCGGGGGCTAAACGCCAGGCTCCTGCCGGCCAGTTAAAAGCAACTAGCGCAGCCACCAGACTAAAGACATGTGTATCAGGCTTTCTGGGAAAGTGTTCTCTAACAACCCCCCACTCTTTGGAGTTGGGAGTGTTGGTTTGCCTGGAACCAGCTTCTGCTTTTCCTGTACTACTGGGCTGAGCTCAGGGTCAACAGAGAGGAAAGCCATTCAGCTCAGGGGTTCTGACAAAAAGTTGGTTGACCCTGCAGACATGAGCAGAACTCTCAAAGTCACATCACCCAAGCGAGACTCGCCCATCTATCCTATCTATCTTGACCCTTGCCTCCTGGGTCGTAACATCTGTCAGACAAACTTCCTCCCGCCTCTCTTCTCCGAGGCTAGTCCCTGTCTGTGTTGCTTTTCTAGTTTATCCTATAAGAATGATTTCTAGTAAAAATTTCAGGACTCTGTTCCCTTCTTTAGGCACCCAGGCTCACCAATCAGAAAGACATAATTTTTTGCCTAAAGCCCCATCGGTGGGGAGGGTACTATCTGGAATTTTAGGATCCCTCCTCAGACTAGGAGGCCTAACAAAAGCTATTCCTGAAGCTAGGACACGGGGAGCCTCGGAAATTATATGCTTCCTATTCATATGATGAGAAGTGAGGACAAAAGGCATCACTCTTCCAACACTGGAGATCCCTTCCCTCCCTCAGGTATGGCCCTCCACTCCATTTTGAGGCATATTATCTTTATAGGACAAGGGTAAGGTCCCAATACTAACAGGAGAAAATGCTTAGGAATCTTAACAGGTTTTCGAGAATGGTTCGGCAAGGGCCACTAAATTCTATTTTTTCTTGGTCCTCTTTGTGGTCTAAGAGGAAGGGCAAGGGTGCAGGTTTTTGAGAATGCGTTGGTAAGGGCCACTAAATCCGACCCTCTTTGGTCCTCTTTGTGGTCTAGGAGGAAGACTAGTGTTTCTGCTGCTGCTTTGGTGAGTGCAACTATTCTGATCAGCAGGGTCCAGGGACCGTTGTGGGTTCTTGGGCAGGGGGTGGGGGTGGGGGTGGAAACAAACCAAAACCACAGGTGGTTTTTTCTTTTGGATGGGAAACACTCAGGCATCAACAGTTTCACCCTTGAAATGCATCTTAAGCCACTGGGACTAATTTGACCCGCAAACCCTGAAAAAGAAGCAGCTTATTTTTTTCTGCACTATGGCCTGGCCCCAATATTCTCTCTCTGATGGGAAAAAATGGCCACCTGAGGGAAGTATAAATTACGATACTATCCTGCAGCTTGACCTTTTCTGTAAGAGGGAAGGCAAATGGAGTGAAATGCCTTATGTCCAAGCTTTATTTTCATTGAAGGATAATCCACAACTATGTAAAGCTTGCAATTTACATTCCACAGGAGGACCTCTCAGCTTACCTCCATATCCTAGCCTCCCTATAGCTCCCCTTCCTATTAATGATAAGCCTCCTCTAATCTCCCCTGCCCAGAAGGAAACAAGCAAAGAAATCTCCAAGGGACCACAAAAACCCCCAGGCTATCAGTTATGTCCCCTTCAAGCTGTAGGGGGAGGGGAATTTGACCCAACATGGGTACATGTACCCTTCTCCCTCTCTGATTTAAAGCAGATCAAGGTAGACCTGGGGAAGTTTTCAGATGTTCCTGATAGGAATATAGATGTCCTACAGGGTCTAGGGCAAACCTTCGACCTTACTTGGAGAGATGACATGCTATTGTTAGATCAAACCCTGGCCTTTAATGAAAAGAATGCAGCTTTGGCTGTAGCCTGAGAATTTGGTAATACCTGGCATCCTAGTCAAGTAAATGATAGAATGACAGCTGAAGAAAGGGACAAATTCCCTACCGGTCAGCAAGCCGTCCCCAGTATGGGTCCCCACTGGGACCTCAACTCAGATCATGGGGACTGGAGTCGCAAACATCTGCTAACCTGTGTTCTAGAAGGACTAAAAAGAATGAGGAAAAAGCCCATGAATTATTTAATGATGTCCACTGTAACTCAAGGAAAGGAAGAAAATCCTTTTGCTTTCCTCAAGCAGCTATGGGAGGCCTTAAGAAAATATACTCCCCTGTCATTCAACTCCGTTGAGGGTCAATTGATCCTAAAAGATAAGTTTATTAACCAATCAGCCGCAGATATCAGGAGAAAGCTCCAAAAGCAAGCCCTGGGCCCTGAACAAAATCTGGAGGCATGATTAAACGTGGCAACCTTGGTATTCTACAATAGGGACCAAAGGAATAGGCCAAGAAGGAAAAGCAAGATCAGAGAAAGGCCGCAGCCTTAGTCATGGCCCTCAGACAAACAAACCTTGGTGGTTCAGAGAGGATAGAGGCTGGATGACAGAGCGAGACTCTGTCTCAAAAAAATAGATACATACATACATACATACATAAAAATAAAAAATAATAAAATAAAATAATATGAATAAATAAATAAATAAAATACTGGGGGTGACCACGCGTGGTGGCTCATGCGTATAATTTCAGCACTTTGGGAGGCCGAGTCTGGGATCACAGGTGTGCCACCAGGCCCAGCTAGTTTTTGTATTTTTAGTAGAGACAGGGTTTCGCCATGTTGGCCAGGCTGGTCTTGAACTCCTGACCTCAAGTGATCTGCCCACCTCGGCCTCCAAGGTGCTGAGATTACAGGCGTGCGCCACTGTGCCTGGCTGATAATGTGAATTCTTGATGCTTGCAAGGCTTTCGGCTGAGAACTAACATCAGCATCAGTCTGTTGGAGAGGGTGTTGGAACAGAACCTAAGGAAGGTATGACCCCAAACAAATCTGATCTTAGACCTTGGAAGGCTTTCAATTGGTTCAGTGATTAACAGGTGAACTAGGAAGAGAGCTGCCACAGAAAGGTAGAGTGGAGGCCACTTGTTTTAAGCTTTGCATATCAAATAGCCTTTCATGACCAACCACTGACAGTCGGCCAACAGCAGCAGTGGTGGTGGGGTGTGGGTTCAGACACCATCTCCTGCACCATCAGCTTCACGTGCCGAATTGCTCTGAAAGGCTCAGCCTGATTTTCCCTTGTCACCAGTTTCCTCTTTAAGGCCAGGTCTTCCAAGGAAGGAAAAATAGAGCACATTTTCATTTCATTCACCTACTCTTCCCAAGCCTATCCTTGGGAGCTTTGAGAGTTCTTCCCCTCTCACACTTCATTCTTTTTCGTTTTAAAATTTTATTTTGGATCCAGAGGATATATGTGCATATTTGTTACATGTGTATATTGGGAGATACTGGGGCAGAAGAGATGATTTCATTATTTTTATGGCTGCATAGTATTTCGTGATTTTTCTCTATCCAATCCACTGGACACTTAGGTGGATTCTATGACTTTGCTATTGTGAATAATGCTGCACTCAACATATGAGTGCCAGTGTCAGACTGGATTCTAATAGAATCAGTGCTGATCTCCACAGTGCTGCGCTCAGTCATGCTGTGACTGATATTAATTGGGTCTGAAGTAATCTTAATGTGCTCTCACCATCTTATACTTTCCTTAACTCCTGGAAAAATCTTATTAGCCATGCCAAGAGAATGATCATCTAGGCTTTTAAAGACCATTTTAAGAAGTCATATTTTTTGGAAGTAATTTATTGAGCAAATATACAAGCTTGTTCATAGTTTGTAACAGAATCTAAATATCCATTCATAGGCTAGTGTGTTCCTTCTGGAATAACTTCTGAACTATTTAATTTGTTCATAACGAAAATGCGTTCATATGACTTGTGCCAAATGATGGCTCTGGCCTTCTCAGTAGTCCCTCTTCATTGTTCTTGCCCTTTATAATCATTCTTACTGCATTCTTGGTGATCTATTAAAATACAAATATGATTGTGGCATTTCTAGGCCTAATGGAGTGTGTGTGTGTGCCGAAGTCTTGCTCTGTCACCCAGGCTGGAGTGCAGTGGCACTATCACAGCTCACTGCAGCCTCGACCTCCCAGGCTCAGATGATCCTCCTATCTCAGCCTCCAGAGTAGCTGTGGGACACACAGCACTTGGCTAAGTTTTGTATCTTTTGTAGAGGTAAGGTTTTGCCATATTGCCCAGGCTGGTCTCAAACACCTGAGCTCAAGTGATCCTCCCATCACAGCCTCCCAAAATGCTGAGCTTACAGGCGTGAGTCACCATGCCCAGCCCTAAAGCTTTTTTATGGTTTGTTCCCCATTGTTTATTCACCACATTCCAAGTGCCTCAGTGCATGTGTGGCAGCCTTTCACAAGCTGTTCCTGCCCCGCTCTGCAGCCTCATCTATCATCCCCATACTCCACTTTCCAACCGTACATTCCAACCCTGCATCACTCTATCATCTGAACCAAGTGGCTTCTTTCACAACTACCTGGCTTTGCATGTGCTCTGCTCTCTGCTTTCAGTACCTTCCTTCTCCAAAATCAAACTCAAACTCAGGCATTACTGTTCCTCTCCACCCTCAGAAAAGCTAAGTCCACCCTAATATGTTCCAACATCCCCTGCTGGGCTCTTGGCACACTCTGCATAAAGCTGTCTGTGTTCATGCCTTGTCAACTTCGTCTTCTCCACTAGAATGTCTGCTCTTGGAAGCTGAGAGGTGTTTTGATGTCTGTATTCTCCACTGAAGCACAAACCCCACTAGTTGTTAAATGCTGAATGAATAAAGTATTTCAGTATGCTAAATGAAAAACGAATAGCTGTACGATCCTTCTAATGATTATATCTACTAGTTCCTTCTGTTTGCTCTAGCCTGTACTTAATCATTTAAACCATATTCACAGACAAAAAATATTGGGCTGCCAGGCACGGCAGCTCATGCCTGTAACTCCAGCACTTTGCTAGGCTGAGGCAGGATTGCCTGAGCCCAGAAGTTCAAAACCAGCCTGGACAACATGATGAGATCCCATCTCTTCCACAAAACAAACAAACAAAAAAAACCCAGTTGTACTGGAGGAAGAGAGGTCCCATACAAAATGTTCAGTCTTGGCCAAGCACAGTGGCTTATGCCTGTAACCCTCGTTCCTTGGGAGGCTAAGGTGGGAGGATTGCTTAAGGCCAAGAGTTTGAGATCAGCTATGGCAATATAGTAAGACCCCCATCTCTACCAAAAAAATATTTTGAGTGTAGTGAGTATGGTGAGACTGAGTGTGGTGGCACGCACCTGTAGTCCCAGCTACTGGGGAGGCTGAGGTGGGAGGATTTTTTGAGCCCAGGAGGTCAAGGCTGCAGTGAGCTCTGATGGCGCCACTGCCTGGGTGACACAGCAAGACCATGCCTCAAAAACCGCACACACACACACAAAAAAAGCTCCATCTAAGGCTCAATGCTTCTAAGGATGATCTGGCCTGCTTACAGTAATAAAGCCCATCTGCAGTCCTCAGCCCTTGAAGTCTTTTGCCTTGGGAACTTCACTGGGATATCCTGTCTTTGGAGGATTAGACACATACCAATTTGACCCTGTAATCTGTCCACCTCACTCTTCTCATTTGGTTTTGCCTCAGGCTGGCACAAGTCTCTACTGTATGAACCCACTGCCAAAGCAATTTTTAAAAAATGTTTATTTGGCCGGGTGCAGTGGCTCACGCCTGTAATCCTAGCACTTCAGGAGGCCAAAGCAGGTGGATCACTTGAGGTCAGGAGTTTGAGACCAGACTGGGCAACATGGTGAAACACTGTTTCTACTAAAAATACAAAAATTAGCTGGGCATGGTGGCATGTAGCCACATGCCTGTAGTCCCAGCTACTCAGTCTCAGATACTCCAGCAAGCCAGGAGAATCACTTGAACCCGGGAGGCAGAGGTTGCAGTGATTTGAGATCGCGTCACTGCACTCTAGCCTGGAAAACAAAGCGAGACGCTGTCTCAAAAAATTAAAAAAAAAAAAAAAGTTTGTTTAAAATCCAGATCCTGCACAAGCAATTTTGAAATATGAAAATATTTCAAACATGGTGAAAATGAATTCCTCTAGGATGCTGTGATGGTTAATATTAGGTGTCAACTTGATTGGCTTGAAGGATGCCCAGATAACTGGTAAGGTATTGTTTCTGGGTGTGTCTGTGAGAGTGTTGCCAGAGGAGATTGACATTTGAGTCAGTGGACTGGGAGAGGCAAACTCACTCTCAATGTGGGTGGACACCATCCAATTGGCTGCCAGTGTGGCTGGAACAAAGCAGGCAGAAGAAGATGGGATAAGCTGGCTTGCTAAATCTGCTGGCTTTCATCTTTATCCCATGCTGGATGCTTCCTTCTGTTCCTCCTGCCCTTGAATGTCAGATTCCAGGTTCTATGGACTTTGGACTCTGGGACTTGCACCAAAGCTCTGGGCCTAGTGAGTGAGAAGGAGCAACCACTCTGGACTTATTGGTGAGACATATGTGTGCCAAGGGATGGGAAATAAATCAACTAAGGCTGGGTGTGGTGGCTCACACCTGTAATTCCAGCACTTTGGGAGGTTGAGGTGGGTGGATCACTTGAGGTCAGGAGTTCAAGACCAGCCTGACCAACATAGTGAAATCCCGTCTCTACTAAAAAAGTACAAAATTAGCCAGGTGTGGTGGCGCACGCATGTAATCCCAGCTACTTGGGAGGCTGAGGCAGGAGAATTGCCTGAACCTGGGAGGCAAAGGTTGTAGTGAGCCGAGATAGTGCCATTGCACTCCAGCCTGGGCAACAAGAGTGTAACTCCGTGGAAGGAAGGAAGGAAGGAAGGAAGGAAGGAAGGAAGGAAGGAAGGAAGGAAGGAGGGAGGGAGGGAGGGAGGGAGGATCAACTAAAATTCAGGGACCTTCTACCTCAGGGAAATTTCTAGGGATCAGTGGTGTGGGGCCTGTAGAGAATTTCCTTCTAAGGTAAGGAATAAGTTGTTGCATTTGGCCCCTCCTACAGCCAAGAAAGAGATACAACAACTAGTGGGCCTATTTGGATTTTGGAGGCAGCACATTCCTCATTCAGGTTTGTTACTCTGGCCCTTTTATGTTTTTGCACTTGGGCCATATGACCCAGCAGATCCAATGATGCTTGAGGTGTCTGTGGCAGATAGGGATGCTGTTTGGAGCCTTTGGCAGGCCCCCATAGGTGAATCATAGCAGAGACCTCCAGGACTTTGGAGCAAAGCCCTACCATCTTCTGCAGACAACTACTCTCTTTTTGAGAGACAGCTCTTGGCCTGTTACTGCGCCTTGGTAAAAACTGAACATTTGACTGTGGATCACGAAGTTACCATGTGACCTGAACTGCCTATGATGAACTGGGTCTTTTCTGACCCATCTAGCCATAAAGTTGGGCATGTACAGCAGCACGCCATCATCAAATGGAAGTGGTATATACATGACTGGGCTCGAGCAGGTCCTGAAGGCACAAAAACATTACATGAGGAAGTGGCCTAAATGCCCATGGTCCCCACTTCTGCCACCCTGCCTTCTCTTACCCAGTCTGCACCGATGGCCTCACAGGGAGTTCCCTATGATCAGTTGGCAGAGGAAGAGAAGACTAGGGCACGATATGCGGGCACCACCTGAAAGTGGAGAGCTGCAGCACTGCAGCCCCTTTCTAGAACATCCCTGAAGGACAATGGTGAAGGGAAATCATCTCAGTGGACAGAACTTCAAGCAGTGCACCTGGTTGTACACTTTGCATGGAAGAAGAAATGGCCAGATGTGCAATTATATACGGATTCATGGGCTGTAACCAGTGGTTTGGCTGGATGGTCAGAGACTTGGAAGAAGCATGATTGGAAAATAGTGACAAAGAAATGTGGGGAAGTGGTATGTGGATGGACTTCTCTGAGTGGTCAAAAACTGAGGATACTTGTATTCCATGTGAGTGCTCCTCAGCAAAGGAGGAGTTTAATAATCAAATGGATAGGATGCCCCTCTCTGTAGACACCACTCAGCCTCTTTCCCTAGCCATCCCTGTCATCACCCAATGGGCCCATGAACAAAGTGGCCATGGTAGCAGGGATGGAGGTTACACATGGGCTCAGCAACATGGACTTACACTTACCAAGACTGACCTGGCTACGACCACTGCTGAGTGCCCAGTTTGCCAGCAGCAGAGACCAACACCGAGCGCTTGATATGGCACCCTTCCTTGGGGTGATCAGCCAGCTACCTGGTGGCAGGTTGATTATATTGAACCTCTTCCATCATGGAAAGGGCAGTAGAGGTTTGTCCTCCTGCAATAGACACTTACTCTGGATATGGGTTTGCCTATCCTGCATGCAATGCTTCTGCCGAGACTACCATCCGTGGACTCATGGAATGCCTTATCCACCATCATGGTATTTCAATACGGCATTGCCTCTGACCAAGGCACTCACTTTATGGCTAAAGAAGTGCAGCAGTGGGCTCATGCTCATGGAATTCATTGGTGTTACCATGTTCCCCATCATCCTGAAGCAGCTGGATTGATAGAACGGTGGAATGGTCTTTTGAAGTCACAATTACAACGCCTACTAGTTGATAATACTTTGCAGGACTGGGGCAAAGTTCTCCAGAGGGCTGTGTATGCTCTGAATCAGCGTCCAATATAAATATGGTACTGTTTCTCCCATAACCAGTATTCACAGATCCAGGAATCAAGGGGTAGAAGTGAAAGTGGCACCACTCACCATCACTCCTAGTGACCTGCTAGCAAAATGTTTACTTTCTGTTCCCATGACATTTTGTTCTGCTGGCCTAGAGGTCTTAGTTCCAGAGGGAGGAATGCTGCCACCAAGAGACATGACAATTATTCCATCAGACTGGAAGTTAAGATTGCCACCTAAATACTTTTGGCTCCTCCTTCCCCTAAGTCAGCAGGCTAAGAAAGGAGTTACAGTGTTGGCTGGGGTGATTGACTATCAGGATGAAATCAGACTACTACCCCACAATGGAGGTAAGGAAGAGTATGCGTGGAGTACAGAAGATCTCCTAGGGTGTCTCTGAGTATTACTATGCCCTGTGATTAAGGTCAATGGGAAACTACAACAACCCAATCCAGGCAGGACTACAAATGGCCAACCCTTCAGGAATGAAGGTTTGGGTCCACCAGGTGAAAAACCACAACTGGCCACAGGGCTTGCTGAAGGCAAAGGGAATACAGAAAAGATATTAGAAGAAGGTAGTTATGAAGACCAACTATGATCACGTGACTGGTTGCAGAAAAAATGACTGTAATTGTCATGAATATTTCCTCCTTATTTTGTTAAGACTATGTTTGTGCATGTATACACTTTTACTAAGAAAATCTGTTTTATTTCTTTTCTTTTTCCTTTGTCATGTAACATAAGATTTACTGACTTTAAATCAGCATTTAAGTGTTGCTACCTCTATATAATAGCATTTAGGTTAAGGATTGGTGCGCTTCCGGTTGTATGAAGGATGGTTGCATTATGTTAGGCGTAATTATGACCTTACTGTATTTATTTGGAGATTAAGTATGATTTCAGGAGATGTGTGTGAATGCCAAGTTGACAAGGGGTGGGCTTGCATTGGTTAATATTAGGTGTCAACTCGAGTAGATTGAAGGATCCTAGATGGCTGGTAAAGTATTGTTTCTGGGTGTGTCTGTGAGGGTGTTGCCAGAGGAGATTGACATTTGTGTCGGGGGACTGGGAGAGGGAGACCCACCCTCAGTGTGGGTGGGCACAATCCAATCAGCTGCCAGTGCGACTAGAACAAAGCAGGTGAAGAAGGTGGGATAAGATTGTCTGCTGAGTCTTCTGGCTGCCTTCTTTCTTCCATGCTGGATGTTTGCCTGCACTCCTCCTGCCCTTGGACATCAGACTCCAGGTTCTTTGAAATTTGGACTCTGGGACTTGCACCAGTGGCTTGTAAGGGGCTTTTGGGCCTTCAGCCACAGGCTGAAGCCTGCACTATTGGCTTCCCTCATTCTGAGGCTTTTGGACTCAGACTGAGCCACTTACCGGCTTCTCCCCCAGACTGCAGATGGCCTATCGTGCCCTTTGCCTTGTAATCATGTGAGCCAATTCTCCCTAATAAACTACTTTTCATATATACATATATCCCTAATAAACTACTTTTCATATATACATATATACATAAACTACTTTTCATATATACATAATAAACTACTTTTCATATATACATATACATACGTATATATATATACACACATATACATATATATATGAAAAGTTCTGTCCCTCTGGAGAACCTTGACTAATACAGATGCTTTATCTGCATATGTATGTGAATTTGCCTCAGAAGTGATTGCTCAGGCTGCAAAGCACTGACCCTTCTGTGTCCCTCAATACTGCTAGTACAGTACTTGAAGTGCACTTACAATTAGTCCCCTACAGCCCCACTGGAAAGTAAGCCCCATGGGGCAGGTGGGCTTCTTTTTTCTATAACAGCTGATACATAGAAAAGAAAATATATAACACACGTTAGAGTTACAGAGCATAGCACTATTTCTTGTCTTTGTATCATCAGTGCTTAAAAAATTCATGGTATGAAAAACATATGTTGAATAAATGAATGATTCTTCTATAAATAAGTGAACCAGAAAGACCAGCATCTGCCAGATAAAATATCCATCAGTTGGGCTGGGCACAGTGGCTCATGCCTGTAATCCCAGTGCTTTGGGAGGTTGAGGTGGGTGGGTCATTTGAGGCCAGGGGTTCGAGACCAGCCTGGCCAACACGGCAAAACCCTGTCTCTGCAAAAAATACAAAAATAATAGCTGGCCATGGTGGTGCGTGCCTGTAGTTCAAGCTACTTGGGAGGCTGAGGCACAAGAATTACTTGCACCTGGGAGGTGGAGGTTGCAGTGAGCCAAGATTGTGCCACTGCACTCCAGCCTGGGTGACAGAGACTCTGTCTCAAAAAAAAACAAAAACAAAACAAAACAAAAAAAACCCCACCAATTGTCAGATAGATAAAGATATCATTCTAAAGTGAACTGAATGTTCCTCCTAAATGTATGAGAACCAAATGTTCTCTTCTTGTCTACCTTTCTACCTTTTGGAAGTTCAGTAGTGTGGCTCTTTTTTATGGCTATGTGGTGGAGACAACAAGGTGTGATTGAAAAACCAGGGGCTGACTGGGCGCGGTGGCTCACGCCTGTAATCCCAGCACTTTGGGAGGCCGAGATGGGTGGATCACCTGAGGTGAGGAGTTCGAGACCAGCCTGGCCAATATGGCAAAACCATGTCTCTACTAAAAACACAAAAATTAGCTGGGCATGGTGGTGCACATTTGTAATCCCAGCTACTCAGGAGGCTAAGGCAGGAGAATCGCTTGAACCAGGAGGCGGAGGTTGCGGTGAGCCGAGATCGTGTCACTGCACTCCAGCCTGGGTGACAGAGTGAGACTCCATCTCAAAAAAAAAAAAAAAAAAAAGACCATGGACTAGAGCAAGTTTGTCCAACCTGCAGCCCATGGGCCACATGCAGCCTAGGATGGTTTTGAATATGGCCCAACACAAATTCATAAACGCGCCCGGCCTTTATATTGCTTTTTAGCATCTGTGGCAGCTAATTCCTCCATTGCATCATGGAGTTTTGTCTTTCACGTATTCTTGATGAGTCACTTTCATTTTCCCCTTGACTTGATCCTAGAGGCAGATCAATACGCAACTATGACTCTCTCCTAGGCAGTAAAAGAAAGAGAAAAGGGCCGGGTGCCATGGCTCATACCTCTAATTTCAGCACTTTGGGAGGCCGAGGCAGGTGGATCACCTGAGGTCAGGAGTTCAGGTCCAGCCTGGCCAACATGGTGAAACCCCATCTCTACTAAAAATACAAAATTAGCTGGGTGTGGTGGCAGGAGCCTGTAGTCCCAGCTACTAGGGAGGCTGGGCAAAATGGCCAAGATCGCCACTACAAAAAAAAAAAAAAATTAGCCAGGCATGGTGGCATGTACCTGCGGTCCCAGCTGAGACAAGAGAATAACTTGAACCTGGGAGGTGGAGGCTGCAGTGAGCCGATATTGTGCCACTGCCCTCCAGCCTGGGCAAGACAGAGAAAGACTCCATGTAAACAAATAATAAGTAAAAAAATAATAAAAGAAAATTTTAAATTTAAAAAAAGAAAGAAAAAGAAGGAAGGAAGGAAGGGAGGGACGGAGGGAGGGAGAGAGGGGCCTGGTGGCTCACACCTGTTATCTTAGCACTTTGGGAGGCTGAGGCTGGCCGATCACTTGAGGTCAGCAGTTTGAGACTACCATGGCCAACATCGTGAAACCGTATCTCTACTAAAAATACAAAAATTAGCCGGGTGTGGTGGCACCCAGCTGAGGCAGGAGAATTGCTTGAACCTGGGAGGCAGAGGTTACAGTGAGCCAAGATCACACCACTTACACTCCAGCTTTGGTGACACAGCGAGACTCTGTCTCAAAAAAAAAAAGTGAAAAGGGGATTCTACGTGGGGTGATATCTCGCAGTTTATAGTAATGGTCTGCTACAGCTGTGTATTCTCTTCTGAAGTACCTGTCATAGTTCTAGCGGTTCTGTTTGGTTCTGTACAAGCAGTCCCCACTTCTGGAATAGCCTATGTATTAAAGAGTGTTTACAAAGCCAGTCATTTGAAACTCCCAATGCCAGTTCCCACAGAAATGAGGTTACCACTGGTCATCAGGTTCTCAGGGCAGCCCACGAAAGTCCACCTAATCCAGAATGTTGCCAATCTGCTGCACGAGGTGTACTGTTGCTACTCCCAGTAACTGCACGAGCTTGACTTTGAAAGGGAGAGAGACAGGGCACTTTGTGTTCCAACTCCGGGTGCCAGGAACACAGCCCTCCCCTGCTCCCTACTTGGCTGGACGGGCAGCTGGGGTGAGGGGCTGTTCCAGGAAGGGTGCTGGGGAGAAGGGTAGATAATGTTTGAGCAGCAGAACCAGAAGTTTGATTCTCTGTCTCATGACATCTTTCCAGTCCATTCACTCTCAGGCATTTTGAATAAGAACTAATAGGAATAGTAATGACATTCTTATAGTGTTTTATAGCTTACAAATGACATGTCTTCATGTCTCCTCCCACAGCTAGTTGTCTATACAGTCCTCCCTTAGTATCCATGAGGGCTTGGTTCCAGGACTCCTCTCCCCTTCAGATACCCAAATCCATGGTTGCTCAAGTCACTGATATAAAATGGTATTCTATTTGCATATATCCTATGCACATCCTCTAATATATTTTATTAGATTTTTTTTTAGATAGGGTCTCACTATGTTGCCCAGACTGGTCTTCAACTCCTGCGCTTGAGCGATTCTCCTGCCTCAGCCTCCCAAATTTCTGGGATTATAGGCCTATGCCACAGTGCCCAGCTCTCCCATATACTTTATTTTATTTTATTTTATTTTATTTATTTATTTTTTTTTTTCGAGACGGAGTCTCGCTCTGTAGCCCAGGCTGGAGTGCAGTGGCCGGATCTCAGCTCACTGCAAGCTCCGCCTCCCGGGTTCACGCCATTCTCCGGCCTCAGCCTCCCGAGTAGCTGGGACTACAGGCGCCTGCCACCTCGCCCGGCTAGTTTTTTGTATTTCTTAGTAGAGACGGGGTTTCACCGTGTTAGCCAGGATGGTCTCGATCTCCTGACCTCGTGATCCGCCCGTCTCGGCCTCCCAAAGTGCTGGGATTACAGGCTTGAGCCACCGCGCCCGGCCTACTTTATTTTACATATATATGTAATATATATGTTATATATATATATTTTAGAGACACTGGAGTACAGTGGCACGATCTCGGCTCACTGTAGCCTCTATCTCTGGGGCTCAAATGATCCTCCTATCTTAGCCCTCCAATAGCTGGGACAATAGGTGCATGCCACCATGCCTGGATAATTTTTTTTTTTTTTTTTGTAGTGACAGGGTTTCACCATGTTGCCCAGGCTGGTCTCAAACTCCTAAGCCCAGGCAATCTGCCCACCTCAAACTCCCAAAGTGCTGGGATTATAGGCATGAGCATGTCTGGCCTCCCATGTAGTTATTTGTTTATTTGTTTAGAGACAGAGTCTCACTCTGTGGCCCAGGCTGGAGTGCAGTGATGTGGTCTCAGCTCACTGCAACCTCCGCCTCCCAGGTTCAAGTGATTCTTGTGTCTCAGCCTTCTGAGTAGCTAGGATTACAGGCACACACCAACACACCCTGGTGATATTTTTAGTAGAGATGGGGTTTCACCCTGTTGGCCAGGCTCATGCCGAACTCAGGTGATCTGCCTGCCTTGGCCTCCTAAAGTTCTGGGATTACAGGTGTGAACCACTGTGCCTGGCCCGGCCTCCCATCTACTTTAAATCATCTCTTGATTACTTATCACACCTAGTACAATACAATGTAAATACTATGTAAATAGTTGTTATACTATATTGTTTTTAAAATCTGCATAATTTGTTATTGTTGTATTGTTATTTTTTATTGTTTGGGTTTTTTTTTTTCAAATACTGTATTTTCAGTCCACAGATGCAGATACAAAGGACCAGCTGTATTTTATTTATTTAACAAACACTTCAGAATGCTTAAGAGGTACCCGGCAGTCTTCTAAAAGGGTTACCAATGTCAGCCTCTTTACTATGGCCCATTAATAAGTTTGGCTTCTTTTCTTTTTAAATTTTTAAACCTGTGCCTCTATCTCTGTAGAATCACTTTAGAAATGGATAGTGGGCCAGGTACGGTGCCTCACGCCTATAATCCCCACACTTTGGGAGGCCAAAGCAGGAGGATCACTTGAGCCCAGGGGTTTTAGACCAGCCTAAGCAACAAAAAAATTAAAAAAGTAGCCAGGCATGGTGGCACATGCCTGTGGTCCCAGCTACAGAGGAAACTGAGGCAAGAGGATTGCTTGAGCCCAGGAGGTCAAGGCTGCAATGAGCTGGGATCGTGACACAGTGAGAGCCTCTCTCAAAAAAAAAAAAAAAAAAAAAGAAAGAAAGAAATGAAATGGATTATTGTGAACTTTAATAATGTTCCCCACTGTATATTGTTTAGTCAGAAAGATCTGAACTACTTAGTCAAGTGATCTCTAAGTCCATTTCTGGTATCTGATAAGACATTTTCAAGAGACAGATTCTTTGCCAAATAGTTTAAATATGATGTCAGCCTTTATATTCACAAACCCAGCAGGTCTTTCCACCATTGCCTTTTTTTTTTTTTTTTTTTTTCTTTTAAGACGAAGTCTCGCTCTTGTCCCCCAGGCTGGAGTGCAATGGCATGATCTCGGCTCACTGCAACCTCCGCCTCCGGGTTCAAGCAAGGCCTGGCTCAGTCTCCCAAGTAGCTGGGACTACAGGTGCATACCACCACGCCCGGCTAATTTTTGTATTTTAAGTAGAGACAGGGTTTCACCATGTTGGCCAGGCTGGTCTCGAACTCCTGACCTCAGGTGATCCGCCCGCCCTGGCCTCCCAAAGTGCTGGGATTAAAGACATGAGCCACCATGCCTGGCCATCATTGCCTTTTTAAAGACAAAAATATAAACTGACCAGACATAATGGTTCACACCTGGGAGCATGATGGCTCCCAGCACTTTGGGAGGCTGAGGCAGGAGAATTACTTGAGGCCAAAAGTTCAAGACCTCAACCTGGGCACCATAGCGAGACCCAGTCTTTACAAAATACAAAAAAATTAACCAGGCACAGTGGCACATGCCTGTAGTAGTTTTAGCTACTCAGGAGGCTAAGGCAGGAGGATTCCTTAAATCCAGGAGTTCAAGGTGGCAGTGAGCTATGATTGTGACACTGCATTCCAGCCTGGGCAACAGAGTGAGACCCTATGTCTTTAAAACAAAATAAGACTCTCTCTCTCTCTCTCTCTCTCTCTCTCTCTCTCTCTAGACAGACCCAAAGCCTTAGCCAGTGGGGTCTGTCTCTGAGTTCAGCAGTTCTGTGCACCTCAGTGCCTAGAGAACCTTTGAGCAGAGTAGCCTCATGGTTACCAGGATGGGCCCTGAAAATAGACTTCTTGGCTTTGAATTCTGGCTTTCCCTCTTTCTTTTTTTTTTCTTTTTAGACAGAGTCTCACTCTGTCGCTCAGGCTGGAGTGAAGTGGCAGGATCTTGGCTCACTGCAACTTCCGCCTCCTGGGGTCAAGCAATTCTCCTGCCTCAGCCTCCCAAGTAGCTGGGATTACAGGCACCCACCAACACACCCAGCTAATTTTTACATTTTTAGTAGAGACGGGGTTTCGCCATGTTGGCCAGGCTGGTCTCGAACTCCTGACATCAGGTGATCCACCCTCCTTGGCCTCCCAAAGTGCTAGGATTACAGGTGTGAGCCACCGAACCTGGCTGGCTCTCCCTCTTTCTATTTTGTGATCTTTAGCTAGTTACTTTCCCTGTCTGTGCCTCCGTTTTCTCATTGGTAAAATGAGGATAGTTATAACGCAGGCACAACGTCTTACTGGCATCCGTCTTCCCAGCTGTTAGCACAGTGCCTGGCCCAAGGTAGACAGGAAGTATGCATTGAACTAACTGTCCAGAGTCCTGCCTCTTGAGGATGGACCCTCTATCTTCTGGGTTTGGGCAGCCACCTTTGGTTTACAAACCTCCAGTCCTAAATGAGACTTGAGGGGGCTCATGTGCTCAGATGTTTAAACTTTCTATGGATTCCACTTGTATTTCAAGGGCAAATTGAGAGTCAGAAAGATACTAATATAGTACGTTGATTTGATTTTAGTCAAGTAATTACAATGAAACAACAGCCAGTTTATCCAGCCTGCCCTCTTTGCCTCTGTTGTGCCTGCTTACCCTTCCTGCACTCCCAATTACAAGGGCAAATGGATATCATCTACAGAGTGGAAAACAAAAGGATTGATGGGTGAGAATTTAGAAATAGCATCCTATCTCTGGAACGTAATCAGCCTGGGACCATTGATTCAGTTTCACTTTTATTTCCTGATTTAGAGAGTGGTGGAAATCTGGAGTGTTTATTGTTCTGGGAGAGTCTGAGTAAAAGGATCCTTTGACTTGGTTTCATATGCAAACTTCGCTCACTTACTTAGGCGTAGCCAGGCAGAATGTGCTCTGGAGACCTTGGCCTTGAGAGGGTTGTTTTTTGGACTGAAACTCAATCTAATATGCATCCCCAGAATGAGCCATCTTGCGGCTACCATCTTCTTTCAATCTGAGACCTGGAGCATGAGAGACTGGCTGAATGCTTTTTGATGATGATGAAAGCAGGAGGCTGGAGCAGATAACTTCTTTTTAAAATTTATATTATTTATTTATTTTTATTTTTCCATAAGTTATTGGGGTACAGATGGTATTTAGTTACGTGAGTAAGTTCTTTAGCGGTGATTTGTGAGATTTTGGTGCACCCATCACCCAAGCAGTATACACTTCACCATATTTGTTGTGTTTTATTCCTCATCCTCCTGCCGTTCTTCCTTCCAAGTCCCCAAAGTCCATTGTATCTTTTTTTTTTTTTTTTTTTTTTGAGACAGAGTCTCACCCTCTTGCTCAGGCTGGAGTGCAGTAGTGTGATCTTGACTCACTGCAACATCTGCCTCGTGGATTCAAACGATTCTCCCACCTCCACCTTCTGAGTAGCTGGGACTATAGGAGCCTGCCACTATGCCCGGCTAAATTTTGTATTTTTAGTAGAGACGAGGTTTCACCATGTTGGCCAGGCTGGCATTGTATCATTCTTATATCTTTGCATCCTCATAGCTTAGCTTACACATATCAGTGAGAACATATGATGTTTGGTTTTCCATTCCTGTATATATATATACGTATATATGTGTATATATACGTATATATATACACCACAGTTTCTTTAACTGTTCCTTGATTGATGGGCAATTGGGTTGGTTCCACAATTTTGCAATTGTGATTTGTGCTGCTATAAACATGCGTGTGCAAGTATCTTTTTCGAATAATGACTTATTTTCCTCTGGGTAGATACCCAGTAGTGGGATTGCTGGATCAAATGGTAGTTCCACGTTTAGTTCTTTAAGGGATCTCCACACTGTTTTCCATAGTGGCTGTACTAGTTTACATTCCCACCAGCAGTGTAGAAGTGTACACAGATCACTGCATCCATGCCAAGATCTACTGTTTTTTGACTTTTTGGTTATGACCATTCTTGCAGGACTATGGTGGTATTGCATTGTGGTTTTGATTTGCATTTCCCTGATCATTAGTGATGTTGAGCATTTTTTCATATGTTTGTTGGCCATTTGTATATCTTCTTTTGAGAATTGTCTATTCATGTCCTTAACCCACTTTTTGATGGGATTGTTTGTTTTTTTCTTTATTTTTTATTTTATTTTATTTTATTTATTTTATTTTGAGGCAGAGTCTCTCTCTGTCACCCAGGCTGGAGTGCAGTGGCACAATCTCCACTTACTGCAAGCTTCGCCTCCCAGGTTCACGCCATTCTGCTGCCTCAGCCTCCCGAGTAGCTGGGACTACAGGGGCCTGCCACCACGCCTGGCTAATTTTTTGTATCTTTAGTAGAGATGGGGTTTCACCGTGTTAGCCAGGATGGTCTCAATCTACTGACCTTGTGATCCGCCCGCCTCAGCCTCCCAAAGTGCTGGGATTACAGGTGTGAGCCACCGTGCCGGGTGTTTGTTTTTTTCTTACTGATTTATTTGAGTTTGTTGTAGATTCTGGATATTACTCCTTTGTCAGATGTATAGATTGTGAAGATTTTCTCCCACTTTGTGAGTTGTCTGTTTACTCTGCTGGCTCTTCCTTTTGCCGTGCAAAAGCTCTTTAATTAAGTCCCAACTATTTATCTTTGTTTTTATTGCACTTCTGTTTGGGTTCTTGATCATGAAATCCTTGCCTAAGCCAGTGTCTAGAAAACGCTATCTCCTAGAATTTTTATAGTTTCAGGTTTTAGATTTAAGTCCTTAATCCATCTCGAGTTGACTTCTGTATAAGGTGAGAAATGAAGATCCAGTTTCATTCTCGTACCTGTGGCTATTATGCACATCTGTGTAAGAGAACACCTGAGCAGGCTAAGTGTGAGCAACAAGGCTGTTTATTCACTTGGGTGCAAGTGGGGTGAGTCTGAGAAAGGAGTCAGCGAAAGGTGGTGGGATTATCATTGGTTCTTATAGGTTCGTGATGGGTGGTGGAGTTAGGAGCAATTTTTTGCAAGCAGGGGATGGATGTTACAAAGTACATTCTCAAGGGTGGGGAGGATGTTACAAAGTATATTCACAAGGACAGGGAGGATGTATTATCACAAGGGAGGGGAGGAATGCTACAAGGTACATTCACAAGGACGGGGGAATATCACAAAGTACATTATCACAAGGACGGGGGAATGTCATGATGGCTTGACCATGGTGCGGCCAGCTTAGAGGACCTTACTGTGGCTAGCCAATTTTCCCAGCACCATTTGTTGAAAAGGGTGTTCTTTCCTCACTTTGTTTTTGTTTGCTTTATTGAAGATCAGTTGGCTGTAAGTATTTGGGTTTATTTCTGGGTTCTCTATTCTGTTCCATTGGTCTATGTGCCTATTTTTACACCATGTTGTTCTGGTAACTATGGCCTTATAGTATAGTTTGAAATCAGGTAGTATGATACCTCCAGATTTGTTCTTTTTGCTTAGTCTTGCTTTGGCTATGCAGGCTCTTTTTTGGTTCCATTTGCATTTTAGAATTGTTTTTTTCTAATTCTGTGAAGAATGATGGTGATATTTTGATGGGGATTGCATTGCATTTGTAGATTGCTTTTGGCAGTATAGTCATTCTCACAATATTGATTCCACCCACCCATGAGCATGGGATGTGTCTCCATTTGTTTGTGTCATCTATGATTTTTTTTAAGCAGTGGTTTGTAGTTTTCCTTGTAGAGGTCTTTTGCCTCCTTGGGTAGGTATATTCCTAAATATTTTATTTTATTTTATTTTTTTGCAGCTATTTTAAAAGGGGTTGAGTTTTTGATTTGATTTTCTGCTTGGTCGCTGTTGGTGTATAGAAGACCTACTGATTTGTGTACCTTAATCTTGTATCTGGAAACTTTGCTGAATTCTTTCATCAGTTCTAGGAGCTTTCTGGAGGCATCTTTAGGGTTTTCAAGGTAAATGATCATATCATCAGCAAACAGTGACAGTTTGACTTCCTCTTTACCAATTTGGGTGTTCTTTATTTCTTTCTCTTGTCTGATTGCTCTGGCTAGGACTTCTAGTACTATGTTGAAGAGGAGTGGTAAGAGTGGGCATCCTTGTCTCATTCCTGTTCTCAGAGGAAATGCTTTCAACTTTTCCTCATTCAATATTATGTTGGCTGTGGGTTTGTCATAGATGGCTTTTATTACATTGAGGTATGTCCCTTGTATGCCGATTTTGCTGAGAGTTTTAATCATAAAGGGATGTTGGATTTTGTTGAATGCGTTTTCTGCATCTATTGAGATGCTCACGTGATCTTTGTTTTTAATTCTGTTTATGGGGTGTATCACATTTATTAACTTGCGTATGTTAAACCATCCCTGCATCCCTGGTATGAAACCCACTTGATCATGGCAGGTTTCACACCAGGGATGAATATGATATGTTGTTGAATTTGATTAGCTAGTATTTTTTAAATATCAATTAGCTTTGATATGTTCTTGGATTTGGTTAGCTAGTATTTTGTTAAGGATTTTAGCATCTATGTTTCCTCAAGGATATCAGAGTATAGTTTTCTTCTTTGGTTATGTCCTTTACTGGTTTTGGTATTAGGGTGATGCTGGCTTCATAGAATGAATAAGGGATGGTTCCTTCTTTGTCTATCTTGTGGAATAGTGTCAAAGGATTGGTACCAATTCTTTTTTGAATGTCTGGTAGAATTCTGCTGTGAATCTGTCTGGTCCTGGACTTTTTTGGTTGGTAATTTTTAAATGACGATTTCAATCTCACTGCTTGTTATTGGTCTGTTCAGGGTATCTAATTCTTCCTTATTTAAGCTAGGAGGGTTGTATTTTTCCAGGAATTTATACATCTCTTCTAAGTTTTCTAGTTTATGTGTGTAAAGATGTTCATAGTAGCCTTGAATGATCTTTTGTATTTCAGTGGTGTCAATTGTAATATCTCCTGTTTTGTTTCTTAATGAGGTTATTTGGATTTTATCTCTTCTTTTTTTGGTTAGTCTTGCTAACGGTCTATCAATTCTATTTATCTTTTCAAAGAACCAACTTTTTGTTTCATTTATTTTTTGTATTTTCTTGTTTGTTTGTTTCAGTTCCATTTAGTTCTGCTCTGATCTTGGTTATTTACTTTCTTCCGCTGGGTTTGCATTTGGTTTGTTCTTGTTTCTCTAGTTCCTTGAGGTGTGACCTTAGTATGTCAGTTTGTGTTCTTTCAGTCTTTTTTGATATAGGCCTTTAGGGTTATGAACTCTCCTCTTAGCACCGCCTTTGCTGTATCCCAGAGATTTTGATAGGTTGTGTCATTATTGTCATTCAGTTCAAAGAATTTTTAAATTTCCAACTTGATTTCATTTTTGAGATAACTTCTTGAATCCTCTTTTAGCTCTTAAAAAATTATCGGTATGCTGGGCGCGGTGGCTCATGCCTGTAATCCCAACACTTTGGGAGGCTGAGGCAGGCAGATCACGAGGTCAGGACATTGAGACCATCCTGGCTAACATGGTGAAACCCTGTCTCTACTAAAAATACAAAAAAAATTAGCCGGGCGTGGTGGCGGGCACCTGTAGTCCCAGCTACTCAGGAGGCTGAGGCAGGAGAATGGTGTGAACCCAGGAGGCGGCGGAGCTTGCAGTGAGCGGAGATCGTGCCACTGCACTCCAGCCTGGGTGACAGAGTGAGACTCCGTCTCAAAAAAAAAAAATTATCGGTCATCTCCTATTAGCCAGGTGCCATGATAAATGCTTTTATATACATTATCTCATTTTATTCTCATGCCAGTTTTAGGGAGGAGGTATCATTAGCTTATTACACACATAAAGAAAGCTTAGACTCCAGAAGGTTAAGTGATTTGACAAGGTCACACAGGTCCCAAGTAGTTAAATCTCATTCATTTATAAACATTTATTTTTGGGGACAGTGGCTCCTGCCTATAGTCCCAGATACCCAGGAGGCCAAGGTGGGAGGATTGCTTGAGGCCAGAAATTTGGAATCAGCCTGGGCAAGACAGTGAGACTCTGTCTCTTAAAAAATTTAAAAAATGGCCGGGTGCAGTGACTCATGCCTGTAATCCCAGCACTTTGGGAGGCTGAGGCGGGCAGATCACAATGTCAGGAATTTGAGACCAGCCTGGCCAACATGGCGAAACCCTGTCTCTACTAAAAATACAAAAATTAGCTGGGCGTAGTGGCGGATGCCTGTTGTCCCAGCTACTCAGGAGGCTGAGGCAGGAGAATTGCTTGAACCAGGGAGGCAGAGGTTGTGGTGAGTCGAGATTGCACCATGGCACTCCATCTTGGGCGACAGAGCGAGCCTCCATCTCAAAACAAAACAAACAAAAAAACAAAAAAACACCCAAAAACAAAATCAAACAAAAATTAACCAGGTGTATTGGCTTGCGCCTGTAGTCCCGGCTACTTGGGAGGCTGAGGCAGGAGGATCACTTGAGCCCAGGAGCTGGAGGCTACAGTGAGCTATGATCATGCCACTGCACTTTAGCCTGGGAGATACAGCAAGACCCCATCTCTGAAAATAAATAAATAAATAAATAAACATTTATTGAGTGAGCCTCTAGTATGTGCCAGGTACTGGAATAAGCGCTAGAAATATTGAAATGTGTAAGAAGTAGCCCTGTACTCAAAGGCTCACAGTCTAAAGACAAACATGGACCACTAAACAGATTTCATAATTTGATTTCGTAAATGAGAGAGAATTGTAAGGAAAACCATCGTGGGTACACAGATAGTGGAACCTGACCAGCGCTGGAGTGAGGAGGCTCCCAGAGGACATGACACCTTAAATGAATCTTGGATGACGAGTAAGCATTAAGCTTCTCAAAAATGTTTAGATAGGGTATTAGTATGTGTCCTGGGCACAGGGAGGGAACAGCACAAGCAGAGGCTTGGAGATGAGAAGCAGCATTATGAAGGTGGGGTGCAGAGGCTCATACCTGTAATTCCAGCATTCTGGGAAGCTGAGGCAGGAGGATTGCTTGAGCCCAGGAGCTCAAGACCAGAATGGGTAACATGGTGAAACCCCGTCTCTACTAAAAAGACAAAAATTAGCTGGCCATGGTGGTGCACGCCTGTAGTCCCAGCTACTCAGGAGGCTAAAGTGGGAGGATTCCGGGAGCCAGGGAGGTTGCAGTGAGCTGAGATTGTGCCACTACACTTCAGTTGGGTGACAGAACAAAATCCTGTCTCAAAAAAAAAAAAAGGCAGCATTGTGAGTGTAGGTCCACGAACAGTCTGGAGTCATTAGAACACAAAATCAGCATAGGCGTGGAGTTGAGGCTGATGTGGTAGTCAGGAGCTAGATCGTGGCAGTCCTTGTGGTCATGCTTTTCCTAAGACTCACACTCTTCCCCTTGAAGCCTGTGCTCTATGAAGAAAAGAATCACTGATGACAATCTAAGGATTACAGGGTCAGTTAGCCTTAGGTGAAAGTTAAAAACAGCTCATCTTCTGGGGGTTGGGAGACGAGGACATGTTGCAATTCAGAGAATCATTTTTCCTATGGTAGGCCCCTGGGCCATCTCCTAGTGGACCAAGTATCTACCTAGGTAAGGAGTCAAAAAGCTGGAACAATATCGACAGTGTGTGTTCATTGGTGAATCCTCTGAAGCCCACACCCCAATGGCTGCAGTGACCTCTAGAACAGTGTTTCCTAAGTGACCATAGTGCCATCGAATCAGCTGCACTGCACTTACAACTTCGGTTATGAAGCCACCTTTGCAAAGATTATGACCATGGAAGACACCTGGCATGGCTGACTCCATCTTGCTTCTAGCCTCACAGGCTGGCTGTCCTCTCTCATTCTTGAGCATAGGCCAAGCTAACCTTTGGAGGAATTTAGTTTACAGTTAAGCTTGGAAGCAAGGATAATAATAGTCCCTCCTTAAAACGGACCTCCTCCTTGTTCAGGGACTGAAACTACCTTTGTGAGACTGAAGAAAGGCCATAGGATTAGGATTATGCAAGGGGCCTGAATTCTGCTAAAATGTAGGCATAGTTAACGTATAATCAGCACTGTTCTTTGGCTTGCCTTTCTATAATCTCTTACTGCTCAAGAGTTATGTGGCCAGAGGTCACAAGATTTGTTACTTCCCCAATTGCTCCTGTAGATGACGTCATGATTCTAGAACCTGCGATCGTTCTTTGGAGATGACTTCTGCTTTCCGGCAACTGACTGACTCCACCCAGCCTCGTGACTCATGACCCTGCTCAGAGGCTGACTCAGTGCAGAAGGACTGCTTTCCACACCCTATGATCTGATCCCCAACCAATCAGCAGCACCTCTGCCCCAATTATCCATAAAAACCCTGGCCTCTGAGTTCCTGGGGAGGCTGATTTTAGGAACAAACTCCCTTTTACAACATAGGTAGGCTTTCTTTTTAAACTTTTCTTCCTTCCTTCCTTCCCTCCCTCCCTCCCTCCTTCCTTCCTTCTTTGTAGTTTCCTGTTGTTTTTGAAACGGGGTCTCATTCTGTTGCCCCAGGCTGGAGTGCAGTGGTGCAATCATAGCTGACTGCAACTGCAAACTACCAGACTCAAGTGATCCTCCTGCCTCAGCCTCCCTAGTAGCTGGTGTTTGGGTGAGGGAGAAGGGACAAGATGGAGGAAGGTGAACAAGATGGAGCAGTCCCTGTTGTTTCCGGGTTCTTCATCACAGATTCTCCCGCGCCCGGGAAAAGAACCAAATCAACTGAGCATGCGCAGAGTGAGTCAAGCCGAGGACACCGAAATTCAAGAAGCCACTCCTACACACACGCCCCAAACTCCTCCCCTTCCAGCTCCCAGGCATAAAAGTCCGCCGTTGGCCGGGCGCCGTGGCTCAAGCCTGTAATCCCAGCACTTTGGGAGGCCGAGACGGGCGGATCACGAGGTCAGGAGATCGAGACCATCCTGGCGAACACCGTGAAACCCCGTCTCTACTAAAAAGTACAAAAAACTAGCCGGGCGAGGTGGCGGGCGCCTGTAGTCCCAGCTACTGGGGAGGCTGAGGCAGGAGAATGGCGTAAAACTGGGAGGCGGAGCTTGCAGTGAGCTGAGATCCGGCCACTGCACTCCAGCCTGGGCGACAGAGCGAGACTCCGTCTCAAAAAAAAAAAAAAGTCCGCCGCCGGTAAGCGCCGTTGCTCACTCACCAACGCAAGGTACTGCAGATTGCTCCCCCCAGGGCTGTCAAGCTGCCCTCCTCCTTAACTTTCACCTGAGTTCTGTCGGCAACTACGACCTCCCAGTCATATGTTTCTTGTACGACCAAACTGAATATAAGTGTAAAAATGACTGGCAAGAGACCAACCTGGGGTGTCCTTACAACTATTGCAACATGCATGAGATAGGTTTAATGGGTGCAAATGGCATTTGCACCGCAATGATCGACCTTTTGTAAGAAATAGAACATCAGGAGGATATATTCTTAATATTAAGGATCCCTGGGACCCCCGGTAGGCTCAGGGAGTTAAAGGTGGACTATATGCAACATCTTTGTCCTCATATCCCACCGCAACCCTCCAAATAAAGAGAGTATACGTGCAACAAGTATGCCTCCCTAAGAGTAAACAAGTACATCTTCCTAAGAGTGTACAGGCCCTACAAAATTTAACCTCAGTTATAAAATCTCATGAACAGAAAATACAGAAGCTGTTAAGCCCCCCAAGTCCCCCTAACAATGAGGACCCATTCTCATGGCTAATACTTATTCACCAGGGACTTAACTTAACCCAGGCTGCTGGAGTAAGGAACCTCTCCCACTGCTTCCTTTGTGCTGCACTTGGAAAAGCTCCCTTAGTGGCAGTCCCTCTACCAACCGCTTTCAATATCATGACTAACTCTACTAACCCCCTTCAAGTAACATCCCTGCCCCAGCTCCCATTATACCGAAATCCAGAAAATCCAACCCTTCCTTTCTGTTACTCTATCCCAAACTCTTCCTAGTGTAATTGCACCCAAGCTCCCAACGGGACCCAGACAGCCCCCATTGGAGGCTACTTTTGGTGTGACCAAACTATCTAAAACTCTTAACTATACCTCCATCACCCAATCCTTTTGCGTTCCAGTGTCTTTAGTGCCTAGCTTAACTCTATATAGCGAAGGAGATTTGTCCGAACTAGCTTCCCAGCTTACCACTCCCAGCAATAAAATCCAAAAGCGGGCCATTTTTCTTCCCTTACTTATTGGGGTTTCCCTAGCATCGTCCCTAATAGCCTCAGGACTTGGGACAGGGGCTCTTGCCCACTCAATTCAGTCCACACGGACTCTCTCCACTCAGGTCCAGGAAGCCATAGAGGCTTCAGCTGAAAGCCTGGCCTCTTTACGTCAGATTACCTCAGTAGCCCAGGTAGCAGCACAAAATAGACGGGCATTAGATCTTTTTACTCCCGAAAAAGGAGGAATGTGCCTCTTCCTAGGAGAAGAATGTTGCTATTATATAAACGAATCAGGCCTGGTTGGCACCAACATCCAAACTTTAAACAAAATCAAAAAAGAGCTTCAACAATTTAACACCCCCTTAACCCCCGGACCACCGGTATGGCTGCTGCCTGTAGTACAACAGATGCTTCCATTGCTAATTCCCATACTAATCCTCTGTCTTATGTTATGTCTTGCTCCCATTTTAATAAAATTTCTCTGAGCCAGGGTCCAAGAGATCACCCGAGTCACCTTCAACCAAATGCTCCTGCATCCCTACACTCAACTGCCAACCTCAGACCCTAACTATGCCCCCTAACATCAGGAAGCAGCCAGACAGACAATGGCGCCCCAAATTCTTATAATCAATAAGAGGTTGGACTGTTTGGGTGAGGGAGAAAGGACAAGATGGAGGAAGGTGAACAAGGAGGCACAATCCATGTTGCTTCCGGGTTCTTCCTCACCAACTTTCCCACGTGCGGGAAAATGCAGCCCGCACCCAGGAAGATGCTGATCAACCGAGCATGCGCCAGGTGACGTCAATCCGAAGAGATCAAAACTTACCTGGCCACGCCTACAGAGACGCCCCTATCATGCCCTTATCCCGCCCACTGCCCTCCCCCTTCCAGTACCAATGCATAAAAGTCTGCTGCCGGCAGGAGCCGGTGTGACTTCTTCGGCCCCCGCATTTGTGGACCGGAGAACATCACCCGAGAGCGCGGGTGCGACTTCCCTGGCCCCCCACACCTGAGGACCAGAGAACCTCAGAGAGAGTGTGCACATATTTGCAATAAAAGACTGCCACTTTCTTATGTACTTTGGCCTCATGTTTAATTATTTAGCTCTCCTAAATTAAATTAAATGAAACAAAACAGCTGGGACTACAGGCACATGGTACCACATTCACTGCAACCTCCACCCTCCAAGTTCAAGCGATTCTCCTGCCTCAGTCTCCTGAGTAGCTGGGATTACAGGCACGTGCCACCATACCCAGCTAATTTTTGTGTTTTTAGTAGAGATGGGGTTATGCCATGTTGGCCAGGCTGCCCTCGAACTCCTGATCTCAGGTGATCCACCCGCCTTGGCCTCCCAAAGTGTTGGGATTACAGGCGTGAGCCACAGCTCCTGGCCTTTATTTTAAGGTGAGCTCTAGAATGAGAAGGAATCCACTACAATTTACCTGTGAGATATTGGCCAGGTTACTTGACCTCTGTGACTGAACCTTAGCTCTTCATCTGTCGAATGAGAAAAATACCACCTGCCTCATTGGATGCCTGTGAGGAATGACTAGAAGCCAGGTGCCTGGCCAAAGCAGGCACTCAGCATGTATTAGTCCCCATCCCAATTCATTGGTCCTTTCCTATGAGGATACTGACTGTGCAAACATCTGGTAGGTTTAGTGAGTTGGCCTATTGGGGACAATAAGAACTCACAAATGTCAGGCCTCTGAGCCCAAGCTAAGTCATCATATCCCCTGTGACCTGCACGTATACATCCAGATGGCCTGAAGCAACTGAAGATCCACAAAAGAAGTGAAAATAGCCTTAACTGATGACATTCCACCATTGGGATTTGTTTCTGCCCCACTCTAACTGATCAATGTACTTTGTAATCTCCCCCATCCTTAAGAAGGTTCTTTGTAATCTCCCCCACCCTTAAGAAGGTTCTTTGTAATCTCCCCCACCCTTAAGAAAGTTCTTTATAATGCTCCCCACCCTTGAGAATGTACTTTGTGAGATCCAACCCCTGCCCACAAAACATTGCTCCTAACTCAACCGCCTATCCCAAAACCTATAAGAACCAGTGATAATCCCACCACCCTTTGCTGACTCTCTTTTCGGACTCAGCCCTCCTGCACCCAGGTGAAATAAACAGCCTTGTTGCTCACACAAAGCCTCTTTGGTGGTCCATTCACACGGATGTGCATGACACAAATCAGCCAGGTGCAGTGGCTCACACCTATAATCCTGGCACTTTGGGAAGCTGAGGCAGGCGGATCGCTTGAGCCTAGGAGTTTGAGACCAGCTTGGGTAATGTAGTGAAGCCCCATCTCTATAAAAAACCCAAAATACAAAAGTTGGTGGTGTGTGCCTGTAGTCCCAGCTACTTGCGAGGCTGAGGTGAGAGGATTGATTGCTTGAGACCGGGAGGGTGAGGCCTCAGTGAGCTGTGTTTGCACCACTGCACTCCAGCCTGGGTGACAGAGCTCTCAAAAAAAAAAAAGAGAAGTGGGGAGGTGGGGGGTGGTGGGGGATACATTACATCAGGGAACCATGAAATCACTGAGCCATTTCCCTAGATGTCTGCTGGTTCTTGACTCCTCCCTCCCCCTAACCTGATGGAATTTGGCCGGTAGGGAGTGATGGTATGGTTCCAGCCAGTTCAGAGTAGGGCTGTCTAGGTGATAAATCCCAATTCCTGGCTTGCATAAGGTGTCCATCCTGAGCCAATGAACTCCTTACAGCCATGGGAAATGAGGTACATGGTGCAGAAGTGGTTGCTGGGGCCCAGCCTAACATGAGCAAAGACACACTTCACTACAGTATGTGACCGATAACTCAAGACCTATCTAGACAGGACATCTATGTTGCACAAGGAAGGCCAGAATGACCAAATACAAGCAAATATAACCAAAGACACCTGAATCATGATGGAGAAGGAGAAACAAAACCCCCGGCTTATGGGTGGGTTTAGACGGAGAAAAAGCAGGGCTTGGTGGGGATAAGGAAGATGGGGCAGAGAGAATTCCTGAGTGTGGTAGCTAACGGTTGAGGAGCTTGGCGGTGACACTGCTGGACCAGGAAAAAGGGGAGAGGGAGGGCAGCCGGGGCCACTGCCTTGCTCCCTAGAATAGAACTTCTCATTCCTCCTCCGTGGCATCCTGTGATCCCTTTCCCTCCCTGCATCCTGATTCTAAACGAGGTCCCTCTCTGCCATCCACTTCCTAATTAAAGCATTGTATGTATGTATGTATGTATGTATGTATGTATGCATGTATGTATTTTGGGCAGGGTCTTTCTCTGTCACCCAGGCTGGAGTGCAGTGGCATGATCTTGGCTCACTGCAGTCTCCAACCCCCAGGGTCAAGCGATCCTCCTGCCTCAGCCTCAGCCTCTCAACAGCTGGAATCACAGGTGTGCACCACCAGGCCCGGGTATTTTTTTTTTTTTTTAATGTTTTTATTTTTAGTAGAGATGGGGCCTCACCATGTTTCCAAGGCAAAGAAAAGTGTTTTAAAAATAAGTAAATAAATAGTGATGACACAGATCGTAGTAAACAGCTTCCCCTTACTAAGAGCCTATGTCACGGCTGTTTGACATAGTTTAACTCTAATTCTCACAGCTTTGTGAGGCAAACACTGCTGTCCCCATCTGCTACACATGGACGAGTCTTGGCATGACACAGTCCGTTGCCCCAAACCACGCAGCTTCTGTGGAGGCAGCACACAGTCAGACCCTGGTCCTCTGAGGGCTGCCCCCAATACTGCAGGGTGCTTTATAAAGCAAATGAGGAATTGCATCCTATTGCTGTTGTAACAAAATACCCCAGCTTAGTGCTTAGAACAATGCAACGGTACTAACTTAAAGCTCTGGCCAGGTGCAGTGGCTCATGCCTGTAATTCCAGCACTTTGGGAGGCTGAGGCAGGCAGATCACATGAGATCAAGAGTTCGAGACCAGCCTGGCCAACATGGCAAGACCCCAACTCTACTAAAAATACAAAAATTAGCCAGGCATGGTGATGCACATCTGTAATTCCAGCTACTCAGGAGGCTGAGGCAGGAGAATCACTTAAACTTGGGAGGTGGAGGTTGTAGTGAGCCGAGATTGAACCACTTCACTCCAGCCTGGGTGTAGCAAGACTCCATCTCAAAAAAACAAAACAAAACAAAAACCTTTGTTAAACTAATGAGTGATCCTCTGCTTTCTTTTGTTTTCATTTTCATTTTAGTTTTTGATTGCTCTATCCTAAAATATGATGGAACTGGGAGGGACCAGTTCTGTGGTTGAGCAACCTGCTCCTCCATTTGGTCCTGAATTTATTATTGTTATTATTATTTTTAGACAGGGTCTGGCTCTGTAGCCCAGGCTGAAGTGCAGTGGCACGATCTCAGCTCACTGCAACCTCCACCTCCCAGGATCAAGCGATTCTCCTGCCTCGGCCTTCTGAGTAGCTGGGATTACAGGCACGTGCCACCATCCCTAGCCAATTTTTGTATTTTTGGTAGAGACGGGTTTTCACCATGTTGGCCAGGCTGGTCTCGAACTCCTGACCTCAAGTGATCCACTTGCCTTGGCCTCCCAAAGTGCTGGGATTACGTAAGCCACCAGGCCTGGCCTGGTCCTGAATTTAAAAAGGCACCACCCTTGACACTAGAGTCTGCCATCTGAGGTTGATGGAACTCTAGGTTGTAAATAAATTCTTTTTTTTTTTTTTTGAGACAGAGTCTCCCTCTGTCGCCCAGTCCAGAGTGCCCTGGCGCAATCTCAGCTCACTGCAAGCTCCGCCTCCCAGGTTCATGCCATTCTCCTGCCTCAGCCTCCGGGGTAGCTGGGACTACAGGCACCCGCCAACATGCCTGGCTGTTTTTTTTTTTTTTTTTTTAAATTTTTAATTTTTTAGTAGAGATGGGGTTTCACCGTGTTGGCCAGGATGGTCTTGATCTCCTGACCTCATGATCTGCCTGCTTCGGCCTCCCAGAGTGCTGGGATTACAGGCGTGAGCCACCGCGCCTGGCCTGGTCCTGAATTTAAAAAGGCACCACCCTTGACACTAGAGTCTGCCATCTGAGGTTCAGTGGAACTCTAGGTTGTAAATGAATTCTTTTTTTTTTTTTTTTTTTTGAGATGGAATCTCGCTCTGTCGCACAGCTGGAGTGCAGTGGCCGGATCTCAGCTCACTGCAAGCTCTGCCTCCCGGGTTCACACCATTCTCCTGCCTCAGCCTCCTGAGTAGCTGGGACTACAGACGCCCGCCACCTCGCCCGGCTAGTTTTTTGTACTTTTTAGTAGAGACGGGGTTTCACCATGTTAGCCAGGATGGTCTCGATCTCCTGACCTCGTGATCCGCCCGTCTTGGCCTCCCAAAGTGCTGGGATTACAGGCTTGAGCCACCGTGCCCGGCCTGTTTTGCTTTTTTTTGTTGTTGTTGAGATGGAGTCTCGCTCTGTCTCCCAGGCTGGAGTACAGTGGCATGAACTCAGATCACTGCAGGCTCCACCTCCAAGGTTCTCGCCATTCTTCTGCCTCAGCCTCCTGAGTAGCTGGGACTACAGGCACCCGCCACCATGTCCAGTTAATTTTTTTTTTTTTTTTGTATTTTTTAGTAGACACGGGTTTCACCGGGTTAGCCAGGATGGTCTTGATCTCTTGACCTCATGATCCGCCTGCCTCGGTCTCCCAAAGTGCTGGGATTACAGGCATGAGCCACCACGTCCGGCCGTAAATAAATTCTTTTTTTTTAAATTTATTATTATTATACTTTAAGTTGTAGGGTACATGTGCATAACGTGCAGGTTTGTTACATATGTATACTTGTGCCATGTTGGTGTGCTGCACCCATCAACTCGTCATTTACATCAGGTATAACTCCCAATGCAATCCCTCCCCCCTCCCCCCTCCCCATGATAGGCCCCGGTGTGTGATGTTCCCCTTCCTGAGTCCAAGTGATCTCATTGTTCAGTTCCCACCTATGAGTGAGAACATGCGGTGTTTGGTTTTCTGTTCTTGTGATAGTTTGCTAAGAATGATGGTTTCCAGCTGCATCCATGTCCCTACAAAGGACACAAACTCATCCTTTTTTATGGCTGCATAGTATTCCATGGTGTATATGTGCCACATTTTCTTAATCCAATCTGTCACTGATGGACATTTGGGTTGATTCCAAGTCTTTGCTATTGTGAATAGTGCTGCAATAAACATACGTGTGCATGTGTCTTTATAGCAGCATAATTTATAATCCTTTGGGTATATACCCAGTAATGGGATGGCTGGGTCATATGGTACATCTAGTTCTAGATCCTTGAGGAATTGTCATACTGTTTTCCATAATGGTTGAACTAGTTTACAATCCCACCAACAGTGTAAAAGTGTTCCTATTTCTCCACATCCTCTCCAGCACCTGTTGTTTCCTGACTTTTTAATGATCGAATAAATTCTTAAAACTACAGACTGACGCTGGGCACCATGGCACACCCTTGTAATCCCAGCACTTTTAGAGGCTGAGGTGGGTGGATCACTTGAGCTGAGGAGTTCAAGATCAGTCTGGGCAACATGGCAAAACCCCGTCTCTACTAAAATACAAAAATTAGCTGGGCATGGTGGTGCACACCTATGTTCCCAGCTACTCAGGAGGCTGAGGCAAGAGAACCACTTGAAGCTGGGAGACGGAGGTTGCAGTGAGCCGAGATCACACCAGTGCACTCCAGCTTGAGCAACAGGGCGAGACTCCATCTCAGAAACAAAAAACAAAGCATAAAAAAGAAAAACCTATGTTGGTGAGGATGTGAAGACATTGGAACCCTCGTACATTGTTGGTGGGAATGTAGAATAGTGCAGTCACTGTGGAAAACAGTTTGGTGGTTTCTCAAAAAGTTAAACATATAGAACGTCTATCCTGCCCAAAGCAATCTACTGATTCAATGCTATTCCTATCAAATTACCAATGTCATTTTTCATAGAATCAGAAAAAAATATTCTAAAATTCATATGGAACCATAAAGAGCCTGAATAGCCAACACAATCCTAAACAAAACCAATGGAACAGAATAGAGACCCCTGGAATAAAGTTGTGCACCTATAACCAACCGATCTACAAAGTCAACACAGATAAAGAATTGGAAAGGATACCTTATTCAATAAATGGTGCTGGGAAAACTGGCTAGCCATATGCAGAATGAAACTGGACCCCAACCTCTCACTATGTACAAAAATTATCTCAAGATGGATTAAAACCTTAACTCTAAGACTTAAAAGTATAAAAATCCTAAAGGAAAACCTAGGAAATACTCTTCTAGACATTGGCCTAGACAAAGAATTTATGACTAAGTTCTCAAAAGCAAATGCAACAAAAACAAAAATTGACAGTTGGAACCTAATTAAACTAAAGAGCTTCTGCATAGCAAAAGAAACAATCAATAGAGTAAACAGATAACCTACAGAATGGAAGAAACCATTTGCAAACTATGCATTCAGCAAAACACTAATATCCAGAATCTATAAGGAACTTAAATCAACAAGAAAAAAACAACCCCATTAAAAAGGACGTAAAAAACATGAACAGACACCTCTCAAAAGAACACATACGAGTGGCCAGTAAAGTGTTCCAGCCTGGCCAACATAACGAAACCTTGTCTCTACTAAAATACAAAAAAATAACTAGGCGTGTGGCACACTCCTGTGATCCCAGCAACTTGGGAGGCTGAGGTGGGAGGATCATTTGAACCTGGGAGGTGGAGGTTGCAGTGAGCCGAGATTGTGCCACTGCACTCCAGCCTGGGACACAGAGCGAGACTCTGTCTCAAAAAAAAAAAAAAAAAGTTCAACAAACATAATAAATGTTCAGATCACTAATCATCAGTGAGATGCAAATCAAAGCTACAATGAGGTACCATTTCATTCCAGTCAGAATGGCTATTATTTGGTGGGAATGCAAATTAGTTCAGCCTTTATGGAAAGCAGTCTGGAGATTTCTCAAATAACTAAAAAAAATTTACCATTTGACTCAGCAATCCCATTAATGTGTATATACTCAAAGGAAAATAAATCATTCTACCAAAAAACATCACACTCGTATGTTTATTGAAGCACTATTCATAATAGCAAGGACATGGAGTCAGGCTGGGCACAGTGGCTCACATCTGTAATCCTAACACTTCGGGAGGTCAAAGCAGGTGGATCGCTTGAGCTTAGGAGTTTGAGACCAGCTTAGGCAACACAGCGAAACCCCATCTCTACAAAATATACAAAAATTAGCCAGCTGTGGTGGTGCAAGTCTGTAATCCCAGCTACTAGGGAGGCTGAGGTGGGAGAATCGCTTGAAACCAGGAGGCGGAGGTTGCAGTAAGCCAAGATCACGCCACGGCACTCCAGCCTGGGCGACAGAGCCTGGACGACAGAGAGAGACTCTGCCTCAAAACAAACAAACAAAACAACAACAAAAAACAAGTGGCCAAGAAACTTATAAAAAATGCTCAGATCACTAATCATCAGTGAGATGCAAATCAAAGCTACAATGAGATACCATCTCATACCAGTCAGAATGGCTATTATTAAAAAGTCAAAAAACAACATGATGGCGAGCTTTTGGAGGAAAAAAGAACATTTTTACACTGTTGGTGGGAATGCAAATTAGTTCAGCCCTTATGAAAAACAGTGTGGAGACTTCTCACATAACTAAAAAAAGATTTACTATTTGACCCAGCAATCCCATTATGTGTATATACTCAAAAGAAACTAAATCATTCTAGCAAAAAACGCCTGCATTCGCATGTTTATTGTAGCACTATTCATAATAGCAAAGACATGGAGTCAGGCCAGGCACAGAGGCTCACATCTGTAATCCTAACACTTTGGGAAGCCGAGGCAGGCGGATCGCTTGAGCTTAGGAGTTTGAGACCAGCTTGGACAACAAGGCAAAACCCCATTTCTACAAAATAAAAATACAAAAAATAACCACGCATAGTGGTGCACACCTGTATTCCCACCTACTTGGGTACAGGAGGATCACTTGAACCCGGGAGGTCAAGGCTGCAGTGAGTTGAGATCTCGCCACTGCACTCCAGCCTGGGTGACAAAGTGAGACCCTATTTCAAAAACAACAAAACAAAACAAAAAAATGCCGGGTGTGATGGTTCACGCCTGTAATCCCAGCACTTTGGAAGGCTGAGTCAGGTGGATTACCTGAGGTCAGGAGTTTGAGACAAGCCTGGCCGACATAGTGAAACCCCTTCTATACAAAAAATACAAAAATTAGCCAGGTATGGTGGTGCGTGGCTGTAATCCCAGCTACTCGTGAGGCTAAGGCAGGAGAATTACTTGAACCAGGGAGTTGGAGGTTGCACTGAGCCAAGATGGCACCACTGCACTCCAGTCTTGCGACAGAGCAAGACTCCATCTCAAAAAGAAAAAAAAGAAAAGAAAAGAAAAAAAAGACATGGAATCAACCCAGGTATCCGTCAACAGTGAACTGGATAAAGAAAATGTGGTTATATATACAGCATAGAATACTACGCAGCCATAAAAAAGAATGAAATTATTTCTTTGCAGCAACATGGATGCAGCTGGAGGCCATTATCATAAGTGAATTAAAGCAGAAACAGAAAACCAAATACCGCATGTTCTCACTTAGAAGTGGAAACCAAATATTTGGTACACATGTACACAAATATGGGACCAACACACACTGGAGATTCCAAAGGTTGGGGGGAAGGGTTGCAAAACTACCTACTGGGTACTATGTTCACTACTTGGGCAATGGGATTATTAGGCCCAAGCCTCAGTGTCACACAGTATACACATGTAACAAACCTACGCACTGACCACCTGAATCTAAAATAAAATAATTACAAATAATAATAATTACAAAAATAAATAAATAAAATGGACAAAAAAAAGTTAAACATAGAGTTATCATATGACCCAGCAATTCCACTCCTAGGTGTATACCTAAAAGAACTGGAATCAGAGACTCAAACAGATATTTATACACCAGTGTTCACAGCAGCATTATTCACAATAGCCAAAAGGTGGATACGACTCATGTGTCCATCAACAGATGAATGCAAATAAAATGTGATATATGCATACAATGGAATATTATGTAGTCATATTATGTAATAGAATGCAGTTCTGCCATGTGCTACATCAGATGAATCTTGAAAAAATTACACTAAATGAAAGAAGTCGGACACAAAACAACAAATGTTGTATAATTCCACTTGTGAAATGTCACACGCGTCCGTGTGAAGACAGATCACCAAACAGTCTTTGTGTGAGCAACAAGGCTGTTTATTTCACCTGGGTGCAGGCGGGCTGAGTCCGAAAAAGGAGTCAGCAAAGGGTGGTGGGATTATCACTGGTTCTTATAGGTTTTGGGATAGGCGGTGGAGTTAGGAGCAATGTTTTGCAGGCAGGGGGTGGATCTCACAAAGTACATTCTCAAGAGTGGGGAGAATTACAAAGAACCTTCTTAAGGGTGGGGAAGATTGATCAGTTAGGGTGGGGCAGAAACAAATCCCAATGATGGAATGTCATCAGTTAAGGCTATTTTCACTTCTTTTGTGGATCTTCAGTTGCTTCAGGCCATCTGGATGTATACGTGCAGGTCACAGGGGATATGATGGCTTAGCTTGGGCTCAGAGGCCTGACATGAAATATCTGGAATATACAAATTTACAGAAACAAAAAGTAGAATAGAGGTTACCAAGGCATGCAGAGAAGACAGAATGGAGAATTATTGCTTAATGCGTACACAGTTTCTGTCTAGGGTGATGAAAATGTTTGGAAATAGATAGTGGTGATTGTTGCACAACACGGTAAAGGTTATTAATGCCACTGAATTGTATACTTCCAGATGGTTGGCTGGGCATGGTGGCTCGTGCCTGTAATCTCAACACTTTGGGAGGCTGAGGCAGGAGGATGGCTTGAGGCCAGGAGTGTGAGACAAGCCTGGGTGACATAGCAAGACCTCATCTCTACAAAAAGGTTTTTAAAAAGTGTCTGGGTGCAGTGATGGTGTACACCTGTAGTCCTAGCTACTTGGGAGGCTGAGGGGGCAGGATTGCTTGAATTTGCAGTTGCAGTGAGCTATGATCATACCATTGCACTTCAGCCTGGGTAACAGAGTGAAATCCTGTCTCAAAAAAAGAAAAAAGAAAAGAAAAGAAAGACTATTATTGAAATGGTGACTTTTATATTACATATATTTTACATCTTTTTTTTTTCTTTTTCATTTTTTTTTGAGACAAGGTCTCTGTTGCTGAGGCTGGAATACAATGGTACAATCTCAGCTCACTGCAGCTTTGGTCTTCTGAGTACAAGTGATCCTTCTGCCTCAGCCTCCCAAGTAGCTTGGATTACAGGCACATGCCACCACACCTGGCTATTTTTCGTGTTTTTGGTAGAAATGGGGTTTCACCATGTTGCCCAGGCTGGTCTTGAACTCCTGACCTCAAGTGATCAGCTCACCTTGGCCTCCCAAACTGTTGGGATTATAGGCATGAACCACCATGCACCATGCAATTTTTAAATTTTTTCATAGAGACAAGGTCTCACTATGTTGCCCAGCCTGCAATTTTTAAAAGAGTAAAATAAATAAATAAATAAATAAATAAATAAACCATGAACATTTTGCCAGGAAAAAAAGAGCTTTCACCTGGGCTTGGTGGCTCACATGTGTAATCCCAGCACTTTGGGAGGCAGAGGCAGGCGGATCACTTGAGGACCTGAGTTCCAGACAAGCCTGGCCAATATGGTGAAACCCCCATCTCTACTAAAAGTACAAAAATTAGCCAGGTATGGTGGTGCTCACCTGTAGTCCCAGCTACTCAGGAGGCTGAGGCAGAACAATCTCTTGAACCTGGAAGGTTGCGGCTGCAGTGAGCTGAGATTGTGCCACTGCACTTCAGCCTGGGTGACAGAGCAAGACTCTGCCAGGCGCCCCCCATCACGCCTGGCTAATTTTTTTTGTATTTTCAGTAGAGACGGGGTTTCACTGTGTTAGCCAGGATGGTCTCTATCTCCTGACCTCATGATCCGCCCACCTCAGCCTCCTGAAGGGCTGGGATTACAGGTGTGAGCCACCGTGCCCGGCCTAGTTTTAGTAAATCGTATCAGCCTTGGGGGAGGCCCTGGGACTGATCCATGTGAAGTCGTTTCACAAGCTGCTCATCTTAGGGCTTAATGAAGCAAAGCAAGAGAGCAAAGTGTTGGGAGATGTTGTATCTTCCATCTGTCTGGAACTTGAGACAAGTAGGGACGGAGTGTCCTTGTGATCTGACGCATTAGGGAGTGCACGGGGAAAGGCTGAGACTCTCTGAGCAGCATGCAGAAGTCACTGCTTACTAAAGAGTTGTGGCAAATCATAACATTTAGTATTTCCAGGCAGAAATTTTGCTCATGTGTGGGGAAAAGGAATATAAATAAGTAAAGTTAATCCATAAGCTTGTGTGCGATATAAAATGTCTTTTGTAATAAAATAAAAATTACCCTGGGGGTCTCTGGTAATGAAAATGTTTGCTGGGCGTGGTGGCTCACACCTATAATCCCTGCACTTTGGGAGGTCAAGACAGGTGGATCACCTGAGGTCAGGAGTTCGAGACCAGGCTGGCCAACATGGTGAAACCCCACCTCTACTAAAAATATGAAAATTAGCTGAGTGTGGTGGCCCATGCCTATAATCCCAGCTACCCGGGAGGCTGAGGCAGGAGAATTGCTTTAACCCAGGAGGTGGAGGTTGCAGTGAGCTGAGATGGTGCCACTGCACTTCAGCCCGGGTGACAGGGTGAGACTCCATCTCAAAAAAAAAAAAAAAAAAGAAAAAGAAAAAGAAAATGTCTAAGTGTCTCTCTTGGGTCATTTAGCAGTGAGCCGCCAGGAAGCAAGAGGGTGGGTAGAAGAACTCTGAACGCACGCTGTGATGAAGGGACCTCATACAGAACCTGAGGCAGAAGCTAGGCACTTTAGCACAGTGTGTCTGTGGCCCTGGCAAGCTGAGAGCTAGGGTCCAAATCCCTAACCCAGGGACAGGCTACACTGTGTGTGGGGAAAAGGGTGACTGACAGAAGACACAGGTAAAGGCGGCTTTTTCTGATTCTAGGAAAGCCATCTTTTTCTGATGCCTGTGAGGCCATAGCCAATGGCAATATCCTTGTGTTTGTCACCCCTCTGAATTGCATCTGGGGCACAGGCACACAGCCGGTGCCTCATGTGAAGCCTGGAGGCTTTGACCTCTCCTTCAGTATAGTTGATTTGCTCTTGCTTTGCTAAGTTGTGCAATAACTGTGATTGCACCCTTATTTGATGATGTGTGTTTCGGTAACCCGGGAGAGAGTGCTGCTTTGCCAATCCTACGTCAACACTGACCCCTTTCCAAGGACTGTTCAGTAAATCCCCAAGCCAGTTTTTATGTACTGGGTAATTGTCTTTTGAGCTTCTCAGTGGGATAGGAGATCGTGGGATTCCAGTGAGAAATAAAGGCAATGGCTCTCAGTGACATGCAAGCATTCCTGGAATCGGCATGGTGACCTCCCTATGCCTATGCTGAGCTGGCTTATTGAGTGTGAGCTACGCTGCAGGCCCCACAACCCAGCTGCCTTGCTAAGAGAGAATTAAGGAACTTCCCTGAAGGCTAAGACCTTGGGCACTTGGCTCAGATGCGTGTTTCGGTCACAGCATTCTGGACTCACGTAGAGTCTTTTCAAGACTCTAGAATGAGGCTGGGCATGGTGGCTCATGCCGATTTTGAGAGCATTTTGGGAGGCCAAGGTGGGCAGACCGCTTAAGTCCAGGAGTTCGAGACTAGTCTGGGCAACATGGTGAAACCCTGTCTCTACAATAATACAAAAATTAGCCAGGCATGGTGGTGGGTGCCTGTAATCCCACCTACTCAGGAGACTGAGGCACGAGAATCGTTTGAACTGGGGAGGTGGAGGCTGCAGTGAGCCAAGGTCATGCCATTGCACTCCAGCCTGGGCAACAGAGTGAGACCCTGTCTCAAAAAAAAAAAAAAAAAAAAAAAATCCAGGATGTCCTCGAAAGACAAGACTAAGGGAGTATATCAATTCTAGAGGATATTGGCTTTTTAGCACAAGCATTATAAAGCAAAGGTATCTTGCTTATTTTTCTTCAAACATTTAAGAAATATAGGCCAGGCACAATGGCTTACACCTGTAACCCCAGCACTTTGGGAGACCTTGGCAGAAGGATTGCTGAGGTCAGGAGTTCGAGACCAGCTTAGGAAACATAGTGAGACCCCCCCCCCCTTTATAAAAAATAAAAAGTTATGCGTGGTGGCACATGCCTGTAGTCCCAGCTACTCAGGAGGCTGAGGCGAGAGGATCCCTTGAGTCCAGTTCGAGGGCAGCCTGGGCGACAGAGCAAGACCCTGTCTCTTAAAAAAAAGAGAAACATTTATTGAACACCTACTTTGTGGCAGAAAATGATGTTGACTCTGGGATACATCAATGGACTAAATCATTCTAGCGGGGCCCCTAAACATAAGTTGTTTGTTTCTGCCTGCCCTGTCTCGTTGTCTCCTCTAGAGGTAGTCTGGGGACAAGCATGAGATGAACTTATTTTGAGGAACCCTGTTAAGAGGTTGTATGATGCAGAAGGGCTGTGTGAGTTTGAGGCCACCCACAGGCTTCAGCGCTCTAGCATCTCTTCTGCTTGCTGCTCACACTATCTGAACAGCTCATTTTGACTGATGTGCTTTGGGTTTGGGGTATAAAATGGTCAACATTTCAGAAGCCCATGAGCCAACCAACTCTCCAAGACTTTTGTGATCACACACTCTGCATTTGCAAAGTTGAACCAAAAATTTAGTCTGGATGAGGTCTTCCTTTCCACACCCACCAGCCCCCTACTTAAGAGTCTGGCCAATCAGTGAAGACACAAACCTTAGGAAGAGGGATGTGGTTAATTTCTAAATTCTTATTTGAACAAATTATTTATTAAGCACTGACTCTGTACCAAACACATTCTACGTAGTAGGGATGTAAGGGTGAACATAAAAGAATACAGGGCCTGTCTTCAGAGAACTGACATGCTATTGAGGGTTGGGGAAGGAAGAAGAATAACAGCGATGCTCATCAATGTTGTCTACAAACAGCACTTTTCAAATTCTAATATGCTTATGAAAACAGATTGCTGGGCTCCAAGCCCCGAAATGGATTTAATAGATCTGGGGTTGGTCAGAGAATTTATATTTTTAACAAACTCTCACAGGATGCTGCTCAAAGTGCAGTTTGTATGAATCATAGAACTCCAAGGTCACAACTACCTGTAAGATGAAATATTTAGTACCTCGTGTCATGCGTGAGTGACAACTATCTGGGCTGGTGGCACGGGGGTGAAATAATTTGCCAAGACAGTTGTAGGTAAAAGAATGGCAGATTTATTAGAGAAAGTATGAAAATACATTGCAAGAAAGCAATGGGCAGCCAAGAAGGGACGAGCTGACTGCAAAGAAACAAAGGCTTGCTGGATATTTTATAGCATAGTGTTTATGCTATATGATGAAGAGGGCTTTGTGCAATACTGATAATGCCAAGGCTGCAGTGAGCTAACTTGCAATTTTCTATCAGCCAAGGGTCTGGTGATAGCTGGGCACAGGAGGAGTGTGAGTTATCTGCATAGGAGGGCTATGTGTCCTGGACTGTGAAGAAAGGCAGACTTGTAGCTTATCTGCTTTCTCTTTTTGCTTTCTCCTGATTCCACCAGCCTGACACCTTTTCCCTAATTAGGATTCCACACCTTGCTTGCCCTTCAAAGTGTGGGCTGGGCACGGTGTGGCTCACATCTATAATCCCAGCGCTTTGGGAGGGTGAGTCAAGAGCATTGCATAAGCCCAGGAGTTCAAGACCAGCCTGGGCAACATAGTGAGATCCCATCTCTACAAAAAGTTTAATAATTAGCTGGGTGTAGTGGCAGGCACCTGTAGTCCCAACTCGTTGGGAGGCTGAGGTGGGAGGATCACTTGAGCCCAGGAGTTGGAGGCCGTAGTGAGCTATGACTGTACCATTGCACTGTAGCCTGGGCAACAGAGCGAGACTCTGCTAACTAAAAAAAACAAATATGGAAGAGGTACTTGCTGATTTGTGTAGTTTGGATGGTAGGAAGCTGGAACAGGAGGCAAGGGAGGCACAACCTTTCAAGTATGTGTTCAGGCCTGCTAGCACTCACCCGGGGAGGCTCAGAGATTAATGTACACTCTAGCGTGCCAGTCAGGATTCACTGTGGAAACTGGATGACTACTTGGGAGAAGGAAATCAAACACAACAAAAGGAAACTGTCCAGAAAACAAGGAGCACGAGGCTGGATGTGCTGCACCAGTCAGGTGAGGTGAGGGCAAAGCGTAGTTCCGAGGACCTGACCTGGAGGCAGAGTGGAGACACCTCTCCCTTCAGATGCCTATCTGGAGTTCGGGGTTTCCTGGGTTCTGATCTGCCCTGACCAAAAGATAGGGCTTAGAAAACCCAGAGAGGAGGTTTTTTGTTTCCTGGTGGCTAGACTGCAGGGGTGGGATCGAAGGCAAACCCAGGGCAGAATGCTGCAGGTGCACCAGCCTAACTGGTGTCAGGCCTCCGGCATCTGAGTGGAGGAGGGGCTGGGACTTACCTGCCTCAGCTTGTTTCGATTCCTCAATATTTCTTCACTGTTGTGCAGAACCACACAGTCTGGGAGTTGGAGGAGCTGAAAGGAGACGTTAAGAGAAAGGGCTGCAAACATAGGGGTGTTTGAGAGATCCCCTTTGGGGGAAAATGGGAAGCTCTCCTTTGTTTCATCCCAACAAGCATAAGAATGTAACCCTAGACCAGGGGACTAGCTATGGAAATGGATAGGAAAGGGCAGGCTCACAAAGTGAGGGGAAAAGGAAAAAAACCCACAAGATGATCAAAAACACTGTAGAGGGTGGACATTGGAAGCTATCTAAGGCCAACTTCTCATTTAAAGAAAGTAATGATTGTAACATTTTTGAGGGCTTTCTTCATGCTAGGCTACTCTAATTGCTTTAAATTTATTCAGTCATTTAATCCCTCGAACATCCCCATGAACATTACTGGCCCCAGTTTATAGATGAGGCAATAGAGGTTAAGCAATCTGCATTTGCCTGAGGTCCCAGGTCGTGAATTGCAGGATCTCTTTACCCTTCATGTACCGTTGGCAACTCAGTCAGTTAAGTCCCTTTGACTCGGTTCTCACCTTCTTAAGAGCAGAAGGGCTATTTAAAAGATAAGACCTTGAGGCCCGGCACGGTGGCTCGTGCCTGTAATCCCAGCACTTTGGTAGGCTGAGGCAGGCGGATCACCTGAGGCCAGGAGTTTGAGAGCAGTGTGACCAACATGGTGAAACCTCGTCTCTACTGAAAATACAAAAATTAGCCAGACATGGTGGTGAGTACCTGTAGTCCCAGCTACTCAGGAGGCTGAGGCACAAGAATTGCTTAAGCCTGGGAGGTAGAGGTAGCAGTGAGCCGAGACCGCACCACTGCACTCCAGCCTGGGTGACACAGCGAGACTCCATCTCAAAAAAAACAAAAAACAAAAAACAAAACAAAACAAAAAAACCCAAAGGAATAAAAGATAAGGTCTTGGGTAAGCATAGGCATAGGCATAGAATAAAGGTGAACCCCCCAAAAAAAATTAAAGAAAAAGAAAAGATAAGGCTTGGAGACACCTGCATTCTCCTCCACCTGAGATACTGTCCACCCTCCAGATCTGCTGAATCATGTGGCCACATGATGCCAACGTTGCTGACAATGTCCATAAGGGAATCCTTCTGAATATGATCCAGGAGGCAGGCACCATCATCAGCCCCTGGCATGCAATAGCCAGAATGAAGATGCTGCCGGTCACTCCGGCCTGTGTGAAGCACACCAACTTCCTGTGGCCCATGTACATCAGCGAGGTGGCTGATGCCTGTCATCCTAGCACTTTGAGAGGCTAAGGTGGGAGGATGATTTGAAGCCAGGAGTTCAAGACCAGCCTAGGAAATATAGCAAGACCCTATCTGTACAAAAAAATTAAAAAATTACCTGGGCACTGTGGCATGTGCCTGTAATCCCAGCTGCTCAGGAGGCTGAAGAAGGAGGATCCCTTGAGCCCAGGAGTTCAAGGCTGCAGTGAGCCCTCGTTGTTTCACTGCACTCTGGCAAGAGCGACAGAACAAAACCCTGTCAAAAACAAAACAAAACAAAAAAGACAAAACTCTGTCTTACTAATATGACTTTGCTTGTTTTTGAAACAGAGTCTCACATTTCCACCTAGGCTGGAGTGCAGTGGCACGATCTCATGTCACTGCCACCTCTGCCTCCAGGTTCATGTGATTCTTGTGCGTCAGCCTGCCAAGTAGCTGAGACTACAGACATGCACTACCATGCCAGGCTAATTTTTGTATTTTAGTAGAGACGGGGTTTCACCATGTTGTCCAGGCTGGTCTCGAACTCCTGTCCTCAAGTGATCTGCCCATCTGAGGCTCCCACATGCTGGGATCACAGGCATGACCCACTGCACCTGGCCTAATATGACTTTGGTAAGAAAGAAAAGAAAGACCATGGATACAGACTGAATATTTTTCCCCTCCCCACAAATTCATGTTTGAAGCTCTAACCTTCAATGTGATGGTATTTGGAGATGGGGCCTTTGAGAGGTGAGCTCACTCACACATGTGCACTTTCTCTCTGCCATGTAAGGACACAGGAAAAAAGCAGCTGTTTGCGAGGAAGACAGCCCTCATCAGGAACTAAATCAGCTGGCACCTTGATCTCAGACTTCCAACCTCCAGAACTGCAAGAAATAAATTTCTGTTGTTTAGGCCACCCAGTCTGTAGTATTTTGTCATGGCAGCCCAAGCTGACTAATATAACGACCATTAACAGTCTGAAACTGGGCCAGGGACAGTGGCTCACACATATAATCCTAGCACTCTGAAAGGTCAAGGTGGGAGGATCCCTTGAGACCAGGTTCAAGACCAGCCTGGGCCACATAGTGAGACCCATATCTCTATTTAAAAAAAACAAACCAAACCAAACAAACAAAAAGACTGGTCTGAAACTGGGGCTATCCGAGCTGAACACTGAAAGCACTATAGCTACAGCAAAGAAGTAGACTATTATTTAGGGCAATATTATGAGTTCAGTCTCTGGCTGGCTCAGAGAGGAACTGTAAACTCCTCTTTGCCATTGGTAGGCTTTAGGCTACACATCACTCGTGCTGGCGAGACTAGTTTCAAACAGATTCAAAATGGATTGCATATGATTCTAGAGGGTCTAGGGTCATTTAATAAAGGTGCTACTATGCACATGCTTGAAGCTTGGTGAGTTGTTTCTTTAATTCTTATAGCAGATGGTGAATCGGTCTTTGCTGAGAGCCTCATACATTTCAATGGGATGAGCAAAGTAGGTGAGGAAGATAGAGACCCTCATGTGATCACACTCGCTTCATTGGCTGGGACTCTCATCCTCAACATTTCCTTATGTTGAACAGAAATTCACTTTCTATGGATCACATCTGCACTTTGAAGGACACAGAGCAAAGGACCTTCTCTTCCCACTGACAAACTTTGGACTTCTGCTTTTAAGACAAAAACAAACAAATAAACAAAACCCCCAAACCCCACCCCCCACCAAACTCATTCTGGCATATGCCAGTTTCCAGGCCCCATCACCTTGATCAATCTGCACTGATTTGCCAACATTCTTTTAAAAATATGGCGCTACAAATGGAAAGTTCTTTTCTCCAGTGGCTCAGGAAAGACAGTCATGCTGCGTGCATGATGTCTGAGCAAGGCAGAGGGAGAGGGAAATGGAGATGATTTTAAGGAAGTAAGCTAAAAGACTAAAAGATGGCATCAAAAGTGGCATTGAGAGTACAAAGAACTGGGAATCATGGCTCAGATGTAAGATGATTGGGGGTTTGCTATGTCTCCAAGTGGGAAACAGGAAATACAGACCTGGAGGAAGAGTAAGAAATTAGGATGAAAGGTATAATTTAAAGGGTCTTCAGCCTGGATATAGGAAGTGGTGGCGAATTCATTAAGGAATGCGGGAAACTCTTACTGGTGGAATGTCTAGGACAGTCAGGCTGTATCAGATGTTTTCTTGGCATTAGTGTAATCTGATCTTTCCCACGATTTCATAAGGTGGGAATTAACTGCCCTAATGAAGAGGGTGAGGCTGATGAAAGTTAGGTAACTCACCCAGGGCCATCCAACTACTAAGTGGAAGGGCTGGGATTCCAACTTAAGGGAGTTCTCAGGGAGTGTAACAAGCACTTCAAGAACTTGTTCCCAAACCAGTGGTGTCAGGTGAAAATCACAGAGGAGTGGCAATGTGTGAAGGTTTCCCAGGTGGCCTGGAGACTGCAGATTTAATGCTTATGAAATGGAAGTCTACAGTTTGTTGGGAGTCCAGATAACACAGTGTACAGTGGTTAGGAATATAGGCTTTGGAGAGACCTGACTACAAATAACAGCTCTTTCCCTTGCTTGTATGTTCATGGGCAAATTTTTCCACTTCTTTCTTAGTTTCTTCATCTATAAAATGCTATTAATAATACCAGCATTGAAGCATTGTTACAACTAAAATTGTATAGTTTTGTATACCTGTATACAAAACTGTATAGTTTGTATAGAGGTCATCTATATAAGCAAAATTTATGTAAAGTGTATTTTATAGATAAGAAGTGTTGAATGTATATGCATTCAACAAAGGGTAGCTATTTCACTTTTCTTGTCTTGTCTTTTCTTTTTTCTTTCTTTTTTTCTTTCTTTTTTTTTAAGGCAGAGTCCCGCTCTGTCACCCAGGCTGGAGTGCAGTGACATGATCTTGACTCACGGGCAATCTCCGCCTCCCGGGTTCAAGCGATTCTCCTGCCTCAGCCTCCTGAGTAGCTGGGATTACAGGTGCACACCATGCCTGGCTAATTTTGTATTTTTTTTTAGTACAGACAGGGTTTCACAACATTGGCCAGGCTGGTCTCGAACTCCTTACCTCGTGATCCACCCACCTCAGCCTCCCAAAGTGCTAAGATTACAGGTGTGAGCCACTGCACCCGGCCCAAGGGTAACTATTTCTTCTGTGCAAATTATTCATTTGTCCCTGGTACTCGACCTCAAGTCTCTTTTTAAAATGAGTAATAGGTATGATGACATTATAATGTGTCACCTTGCCTAGATTGAACTACATTTCCCCAAATTCCCTTCCCGACATGTTTCCAGTTAGGATGGTCCACAGAGAGATTTTTGTGGCAGATTTTGAGGGCAGAAGTGAAGCAACAGTCATTGTGTAGCTCACACACTTTGTCACTGAGTTACTGGCCTGCTTCACTGGTGTGAGCCAAAGCCAGGCCTGCAGCTGCCCCGACTTCTCCTCCAGCATCTCTGACTTCTGGGCCAGGTGTATGTGTTTAGCTCTGCGACAAAAGGTCCCAGCTTCAGCAGGATATCCACACCGTCAAGGTCAGAGCCACAAGGACCGACAGGGCTTGCATTCCCTCCCTGTTGTCCATGCTGGTTTTCTCCCATGTCACCTCCAGCTCTCCTCCAAATGGCCTGCCCTGAGGACTACATATCTTTCTTAGTGAGGGTTGCCAGATTTAGCAACGACAAATCTGGATGGCCAGCCAAATATGAATTTCAGTTTAACATGAAATAATTTTTTATGGTAAGTAGTATGTTTCTCTGAAATTCAAATTTGACTAGGTATCCTTCTTTTTTTTTTTTTTTTGTCTTTCCTAAATCTGGCCACCCTAAGAGAGTAAGAGAATAAGCATCTTGAGAAAGGTAAGTTTGCTGGGCAGAACCCAGCTGAGGCTGGTGACTGAATTTATGATACCAATTAATACCCAGTCGAGTGCTTTTCTCCAGCAGAGCTTAGCTGCCAAGGTGTAAGTAAGGTGGAAGACGAGCACTGGTGGGATTTTATCAGTTAAGACACACAAAAGAATTTATGGCAGGGTTTCCAAACTTGAGTTTGCAACTGGATCACCTGGAGGACTCCTTAAAACAGATTTCTTAAAACAGTTAAAAATGTTTTTGTTTTTCTTTTTTTCAGACAGAGTCCCGCTCTGTTGTCCAGTCTGGACTGCAGTGGCGCGATCTTGGCTCACTGCAACCTCCACCTTCTGGGTCCAAGTGAACCTCCTGCTGAAATTATAGGCACCCGCCATCACATCCGGGTAAGTTTTTTGTATTTTTTGGTGCACTTTGAGGGGTTTTCTGTTTTCTCCTGTCCATCTATTATTTCCTCTGTCCTAATTTTGGACTCTGTCCTTCCTCTAATACTGGCATCTGCCTCCCTTTTAACCAGGCAATTTTGGGAACTCTGGTGTCATAAAACTGGTGTTTCTTCTGATTTGTGAGAAGCTAGGCATCAAAACAAGTGAAGGTGGCTGGGCATGGTGGCTCACGCCTGTAATACTAGCAATTTTTAAGGCCAAGGTGGGCAGATCACTTGAGGTCAGGAGTTGAAGACCAGTCTGGCCAACATGGCAAAATCCCGTCTCTACTAAAAATACAAAAATTAGCTAGGCATGGTGGCGTATACCTGTAATCGCAGCTACTCGGCAGCCTGAGGCCTAAGAATCGCTTGATCCTGGGAGGCAGCGGTTGTAGTGAGCCGAGATCATGCCATGGCACTCCAGCCTGAGCGACAGAACTAGACTCCATTTCACAAAACAAAACAAAACAAGTGAAGGTAACGAGGCCACAACTGGTAATGACTGCTCTGGAAAAAGCATCCAAATTATTACTATGTTTTTCTTCCTTCTGAGAAAGTGACTAGGAGTTGAAAGGGCAAAGAAGGGCCAGACGTGGTCGCTCACGCCTGAAATCCCAGCACTTTGGGACACCAAGGCAGGTGGATCACCTGAGGTCAGGAGTTCAAGACCAGCCTGGCCAACATGGTGAAACCCTGTCTACTAAAAATATAAAAATTAGCCAGGTGTGGTGGCAGGTGCCTGTAATCCTAGGTACTTGGGAGGCTGAGGCAGGAGAATCGCTTGAACCTGGGAGGTAGAGGTTGCAGTGAGCCAAGAATGTACCACTACACCTGGGTGACAGAGTGAGACTCTGTCTAAAAAAAGAAAGGGCAAAGAAGGAAAACTGAGAGAAAGGAGAAAGGAAGCCAGGCTGTTGTTGCCAGGTGAAGATCTTCAGGAGCCAAAATATTCCCCTTAGGAATCTTCATTGCCAAGTCCTTTCTAAATCTTTGGTTATTTCATGGAACAACTCATTTTGTCCAATTCTCAAAGGAATATGGCCTTAAGTGCAAAGGACCTAGACTTTATTAAGTATATACTATATGGTAGTTACTGGACTGTTACTTTCCATGGGAAATAGATGTGCAAAATATGTAAAGTGTTCCATTTATTTTTAAGTGTGTACCTTTTACTTCTTTATGCTTTTATGTATCTTCTAAATTTTCTACAGGTATGATTTTCCTTCACTTATTTTAAACTTTTATTTTGAAATAATTTCAAATTAAAGAAGAGTTACAAAGAGTAGAGACAATTCTCACATATACCCTTTACTTAGACATCTTACATAACCATGGTACATTTATGAAAACTAAGAAATTAACATCTGTACAATACTATTAACTAAACTACAAATCTTGCTTGGATTTCACCAGTTTTTCCACTTACATCCTTTTTCTGTTCCAAGATCCATTGCAGGATAGCACATTGTATTTAGGGAATTTCTTCTATAATTAAAAAAAAAAGGCATACATCTCCTCCCTTTCTATGAGGGCATTCCTTACTGTTTTAGCAAAGGAATAAAGAGGAAAGTGTCTTTTACTGACCATGGAGTACAGGGAATACATGGAGATAGACATCTCTTTGGTAAACCCAGAAAGGAGGTAGGAGGAATTTTAAATAACTATCATGAAAAATCCTCATAAAGTTTAATCACACAAAGAAATACGGCCGTACGGTGGGTGGGAAAAAAAGATAAAATACCTGGTTTCACGATGTAAAACTATGCAGAACATTCATGGAATAATTTTGACACATAAATCTCTGTATCACATAGTGTTTTCACAAATAGTTTCTTTTTAATTTTTAGGGCTGGATACTTGTATTTTCCTAAGAGGCCTCAATGCACTCAGAAATGTCACTTTTTAGATTCTACAAAAAGAGTGTTTGGAACCTGGTGAATCAAAATACAGGTTCCAATCTGAGATATTAAACAGCACATCAGAATGTATTTTCACAGATAGCTTGTTTATTGTTTTTAGGGCTGGATATTTTTTTCCTAATAGGCCCCAATTGGCTTAGTAATGTCACTTCATAGAATTACAAAAAGAGTGTTTGGAACCTGGTGAATTAAAACACAGGTTCCAATCTGGCAAAGCGTTTTCACAGAGAGTTTGTTTCTGGTATTTAGGACTGGATATTCATTTTTTCCTTTATAGGCTTCAATGGGCTCAGAAATGTCACTTTGTAGAGTCTACAAAAAGCAGGTTTGGAACCTGGTGAATGAAAACACAGGCTCCATTCTGTGATATAAAATAGCACATCACAAGCCATTTTCACAGATAGCTTGTTTCTAGTTTTTAAGGCTGGACATTTGTTCCTACAAAGCCTCTATGGGCTCAGAAATGTCGCTTCGTAGATTCCACAAAAAGAGTGTTTGGAACCTGTTCAATCAAAGCACAACTTCCATTATGTGATATAAAACAGCAAATCACAAAGAGTTTTCACTGATAGCTTGTTTCTAGTTTTTAGGGCTGGGTATTTGTTTTTTCCTAATAGGTCTCAATGGGCTCAGGAATGTCACTTCCTAGATTCTACAAACGGATGGAACGTGGTGATTCAAAACACATGTTCCATTCTGTAATATGAAACAGCAAATCACAAAGCATATTCACGGATAGTTTGTATCTATTTCTTAGGCCTGGATATTCATTTTTTCCCATAAGGCCTCAATGGGCTCAGAAATGTCACTTCGTAGATTCTACGAAAACAGTATTCAGCAGCTGGTGAATCAAAAACAGGTTTCATTCTGTGATAGGAAACAGCACATCAAAAAGCATTTTCACTGATAGCTTGTGTCTACTTTTAAGGACTGGATATTTGTTATTTCCTAATAGGACTCCATGGTCTCAGAAATGTTGCTTCATAGATTCTACGAAAAGAGTGTTTGAAATCCGGTGGATAAAAACTACAGGTTCCATTCTGTGATACTAAACAGCACATCAGGAAGTGTTTTCGCATATAGCTTGTTTCTTGTTTTTAGGGCTGGGTATTAGTTTTTTCCTAATAGGCAACAATCGGCTCAGTAATGTCCCTTTATAGAATCTGCAAAAAGAGTGTTTGGAAGCTGGTTAATTTAAACACAGGTTTCAATCTTAGATATGGAACAGCACATCACAAAGCATATTCACAGATAGCTTGTTTCTAGTTATTAGGGCTGGATATTCGTTTTTTCCTAATAGGCCTCAATGGACTCAGAAATGTCACTTTGTAGATTCTACAAAAAGAGTGTTTGGAACCTGGTGATTCAAAACATAGGTTACATTCAAAACATAGGCTGCACAGCATATCACAAAGCATTTTCATGGATAGCTTGTATCTAGTTCTTAGGGCTGGATATGTATTTGTTTTTATAAGGCTTCAACGGGCTCAGAAATGTCACTTTGTAGATTCTACAAAAAGACTGTTTGGAAACTGGTGAATCAAAACACAGGTTCCATTCTGTGATATGAAACAGCACATCACAAAGTCTTTTCACAGATAGCTTTTTTCTAGTTTTTAGAGCTGGATATTCATTTGTTCCTAATAGGCCTCAGTGATCTCAGAAATGTCACTTCGTAGATTCCGAAAAACGAGTGTTTGGAATGTGGTGAATCAAAACACAGGTTCTATTCTGTGATATAAAACAGCATATCATAAACAATTTTCACAGATAGATTGTTTCTTGTTCTTAGCCCTGGTTATTGCTGGGAGCAGGCCCCCCAAAATCTGGCCATAAACTGGCCCCAAAACTGGCCATAAACAAAATCTCTGCAGCACTGTAACAGGTTCATGATGGCCATGATGCCCACACTGGAAGGTTGTGTGTTTACGGGAATGATGGCAAGGAACACCTGGCCCGCCCAGGATGGAAAACCGCTTAAAGGCATTCTTAAGCCACAAACAATAGCATGAGTGATCTGTGCCTTAAGGACATGCTCCGGCTGCAGTTAACTAGCCCAACCTATTCCTTTAATTCAGCCCATGCCTTCGTTTCCCATAAGGGATACTTTTAGTTAATTTAACATCTATAGAAACAATGCTAATGACTGGTTTGCTGTTAATAAATACGTGGGTAAATCTCTGTTCAGGGCTGTCAGCTCTGAAGGCTGTGAGACCCCTGATTTCCCACTTCACACCTCTATATTTCTGTGTGTGTGTCTTTAATTCCTCTAGTGCCACTGGGTTAGGGTCTCCCCGACCGAGCTGGTCTCGGCAAGTGGCATCCATTTGTGGGGGTTCAAATCCAGGTTAAAGGGTCGCCGGAGCAATGGTTGGAACAGAAAACTAGCTGGAGGACACGCGAGTACTTTTAAAGCAATCCCCGTGGTGAGTAAGAAGGGGAGCTCGGAAGTGTCAAGGTAATAATGGGACAAGTGTAGGGTCTGGTTCATTCCACGTTGGAACTTTTTCACACTGATCATGAGGAGGAAGGAGAGTATAGCGAAGTAACACAAGAGGTTACAGATCATGTTTATTTACCAGCTAACGTTAAAGTGGTAAAGGAAGGAGAGGTTCATACCTACCCTTCTGTACCCCCTCATTATTATTTTGAAGAAAAAGACCCTCCAGACCTTTCTTTTCCAGAGGACACTGGGCGAAAAGTAGACCCAGTGACTGTTCAAGCAGCGCCTTGAGCGACCACTCTTAGTTCTATTCAGGCAGGAATTCAGCAAGCTAGGTGAGAGGGTGATAAAAGGCTTGGTAGTTCCCTGTTAAGAGTACACCCCCCAGATCAACGGATTGAGCCTTTTCCTTTTAAATTCAGGAAAGCACATTTAGTTGATTATATCAAGGCCTGTGATGGTATCGGAGGTAATCTGCATAAAGCTACTTTGTTGGCACAGGCTATGGCAGGACTGAGAGTGGATAAAGGAAATACTCTGTTTCCTGGAGCTTGTTTTAACTGTGGGAAGCATGGTCATACTAAAAAGAATGTAGAAAAAATCAGCAAGTCAGGCTGCCAGATAGGGGAAAAAAGAAAACTGCTGAGCCTGAAATATGCCCAAAATGTAAAAAAGGAAAACTTTGGGCTAATCAGTGTCATTCTAAGTTTGATAAAGAAGGGAACCCGATTTTGGGAAACGCCATGAGGGGCCCGTCCTTGGCCCCATTCTAAACCGGGGCATTTCCAGGTCAGGCCATTCCCTCACCCCTGTGCAATGTCTGTCCCCCGCCACAGCCGGTAGTGCCACAGTAGATTTATGCTGCACAAAAGCTGTGAGCCTTCTGCCTGGGGAACCCCCGCAAAAGGTCGCAAGAGGAGTCTTGCCAGCAGGGTCCTAAAACTAGACTTTTAGGAAAGTCTAGTTTAAGTACAACTACTACAGGAGTCGTTGATTTAGATTACAATGGGGAAATTCAAATTGTTATATCTACTTCTGTTCCCTGGAAAGCAGAGCCAGGAGAGCGCATAGCACAGCTCCTGATTGTGCCGTATGTGGGAATGGGAAAAAGTGAAATTAAATGAACAGGAGGATTTGGAAGCACAAATAAACAAGGCAAAGCAGCTTATTGGGTAAATCAAATTACTGATAAATGCCCTACCTGTGAGATAACTATTCAGGGAAAAAAATTTAAAGGTTTGGTAGATACGGGAGCAGATATTTCAATCATTTTGCTACAACACTGGCCATCCGCGTGGCCAATTCAACCCGCTCAATTTAACATAGTTGGAGTTGGTAAAGCCCCTGAAGTATATCAAAGTAGTTATATTTTGCATCGTGAAGGGCCCGATGGACAACCTGGGACTACTCAATCAATTATAACTTCTATACCTGTAAATTTATGGGGAAAGTATTTATTACAATGGGGAGCACAAGTTCTAATTCCAGAACAATTATATAGCCATCAAAGTCAACATATAATGCATGAAATGGGGTATGTCCCTGGTATGGGACTAGAAAAAAAAATTTGCAAGGTTTAAAAAGTTCCCGCCAAAGATTAGGATATCATTTTTGATGGCGGCCACTGTTAAGCCTCCAGAACCTATACCTTTAAAATGGTTAACAGATAAGCCAATTTGGATAGACAATGGCTGTTAAGTAAAGAGAAACTAGAGGCTTTAGAGAAATTAGTTACTGAACAATTAGAAAATGGGCACATAGCTCCAACATTTTCCCCGTGGAATTCTCCAGTTTTCGTAATTAAGAAAAAAATCAGATAAATGGAGAATGTTAACTGACTTAAGAGCCAGCAATTCAGTTATACAACCTATAGGAGCATTACAGCCAGGATTGCCTTCTCCTGCTATAATTCCAAAAAATTGGCCTTTAATAGTCATAGATTTAAAAGACTATTTCTTTACTATCCCTTTAGCTGAGCAAGACTGTAAATGGTTTGCATTTACAATTCCTGCGGTAGACAACCTGCAGCTGGCTAAGCACTTTCATTGTTTTACAGATGGATCTAGTAATGGGAAAGATACTTATTCTGGCTCAAAAAGCAAAGTTTTCCAGACGCCCTATACTTCAGCTCAAAAAGTGGAGCTTGTAGCTGTAACTGAGCTATTGACTGCTTTTGATATGCCTATTAATGTGATTTCTGATTCTTCATACATGGTTCATTCCACACAGTTAATTGAAAATGCTCAGTTATGATTTCATGCAGATAAACAACTCATGACTTTATTTACTCAATTGCAAACAGCAGTTAGGAGTAGAATGCATCCTTTTTACATCACTCACATTAGGGCTCATACACCACTTCCAGGACCTTTGACTGAAGGGAATCAAATGGCTGATCACCTAATTGCTACTGCAATATCTAATGCTAGACACTTCCACAATTTAACCCATGTTAATGCCTCTGGTCTCAAACACAGATACAGCATTACCTGGAAAGAAGCTAAAGCTATTATCCAGCGATGCCCAACTTGCCAAATGGTACATTCCTCATCTTTTACAGGAGGAGTTAATCCTCGAGGACTGGAACCTAACTCTCTTTGGCAAATGGATGTCACACATGTTCCATCGTTTGGGAGACTAGCTTATGTACATGTATGTGTGGACACCTTTTCTCACTTTGGGCTACATGCCAATCAGGACAGTCTTCTGTCTGTGTTAAACATCACCTTTTGCAGTGTTTTGCGGTGATGGGCATTCCAGCTTCTATTAAAACAGATAATGCCCCAGGCTCTACTAGCCAAGCTCTAGCTACATTTTTCTCTATGTGGAATATTAAACACATTACCAGTATCCCATACAATTCTCAAGGACAAGCCATAGTGGAAAGAATGAATCTTTCCCTGAAACTGCAGTTGTAAAAGCAGAAAGGGGGAGACAAAGAATATGGAACCTCACAGATGCAAATGAACCTAGCATTATTAACTTTAAATTTTTTGAGCCTGCCCAAAGGCCAGATGTCATCAGCAGCTGAACAGTGTCTACAGAAACCAGCTGCAAAGACAGAAACAGAACAACTGATTTGGTGGAGAGATCCAATAACAAAAAGTTGGGAAATAGGTAAAATAATAACTTGGGGTAGAAGTTATGCTTGCATTTGTCCAGGCCAAAATCAGCAGCCTATTTGGATACCATCAAGACACCTGAAACCTTATCATGAGCCAGATGCTGAGGAAGAGACTCCGGGAGGACCCCAAGGACCCCCCAGTTGCAGCCATGTCAAGGCTGACACTGAGGAGGACCCCAACTGTCATGAGCAACATCCGTCGAACATAGCCACCCACCTGGGGACAGATCAAGAAGCTGTCACAGATGGCAGAAGAAAACTTGAGGAAAGTGGGACAACCAGTCACGATGAGTAATTTAATGGTAGCTGTGATAGCGGTTATCATTACTATGAGTATTCCTTCAATAAGGGCTAACACAGAGAACAGTTCTACTTAATGGGCATATTGATCAATCTTGGCTGGCAATAATGCCTAGATGCAATCACTCTATGACACAGTTACACATGCTTTTTGATCTCAGTATTTACCATAATAAATCTGCTCCTATAATTGAGGCATACCTCCCTCAAAAACCTATTTGTAAACAGGATTAGACCCAGTCAGAAATAATGAACATACTTGTTTAGGAAGATTGCTTTGCAGAACAGGCAGAGGTGCTGCACAACAATTCCTATGGAATCATTATTAATTGGTCCCCTAAGGGGATGTTTAGCTTGAATTGCACCTCTCAGTCTGCATGCCACAGTTACACAATGTTCAGATGATCTGAACCAAATGGTCAGATGGTAGATATAATAATAAGTACGGCAAGAGTTCCTATTATCTGGAACCATGGCGGTATAGTGGCACCTCAACCTCATGATATGGCCGACTCTAGGAGCTAAACACAAGGATTTGTGGAAACTATTAATAACTCTTAATAAGATCAAAATTTGGGAAAGAATAAAAAAGCATTAATTAAGGCACACCGGACCTTAATGCCAGGAACTGGAGTGCTTAAAGGAGCTGCAGACAAATTAGCAGCTAGTAACCCATTAAAATGGATAAAAACACTTGGAAGCTCTGTTATTTCAATGACTGTACTTTTAATCTGTGTTGTTTGTCTCTGTATAGTCTGCAGATTCAGATCCTGATTCCTGCGAGAAGTAGCTCACTGTCACAAAGCTGCCCTCGCTTTTATCGATTTGCAAATCAAAGGGGGACATGTTGGGAGCAGCCCCCCAAAATCTGGCCATAAACTGGCCCCAAAACTGGCCATAAACAAAATCTCTGCAGCACTGTAACAGGTTCATGATGGCCATGATGCCCACGCTGGAAGGTTGTGGGGTCTATGGAAATGAAGGCAAGGAACACCTGGCCTGCCCAGGGCAGAAAACCACTTAAAGGCATTCTTAAGCCACAAACAATAGCGTGAGTGATCTGTGCCTTAAGGACATGCTCCTGCTACAGTTAACTAGCCCAACGTATTCCTTTAATTCGGCCCATGCCTTCGTTTCCCATAAGGGATACTTTTAGTTAATTTAACATCTATAGAAACAATGCTAATGACTGGTTTGCTGTTAATAAATACGTGGGTAAATCTCTGTTCGGGGCTGTCAGCTCTGAAGGCTGTGAGACCCCTGATTTCCCACTTCACACCTCTGTATTTCTGTGTGTGTGTCTTAATTCCTCTACTGCTGCTGTGTTAGGGTCTCCTCGACTGAGCTGGTCTCGGCAGGTTATTCTTTTATTCCATAAGGCCTCGATAGGCTCAGAAATGTCACTTCACAGATTCCACAAAAAGAGTGTTTGGAACCTGGTGAATCAAAACAAAGGTTCCATTCTTTAATGTAAAACAGCACAGCACAAAGTGTTTTCACCGACAGCACCTTTTTAATGTTTAGGATTAACATTAAATATTCGTATATTCCTGTAAGGTCTCAATGGGCTAAGAAATGTCACTTCATAGATTCTTCAAGGAGTGCTTCAAATTTGGTAAATCAAAACACAGTTTCTGTTCTGTAATATGACCCAGCACATCACAAAACATTGTCACTGATAGCTTGTTTCTAGTTTTTAGGGCTGGATACTCATATGTTCCAGTGAGGCCTCAATGAACTCATAAATGTTACTCTGTAGATTTTACAAAAAAGTGTTTGGAACCTGGTGAATCAACACACAGGTTCCATTCTGTGATATGAAACAGCACATCACCAAGCATCCTCCCAGATAGCCCCTTTCTACTGTTTAGGGCTGAATATTCATATGTTCCTATAAGGCATCAATGAGCTCAGAAATGTCACTTCATAGATTCTACTAAAAGAAAGTTTGAAACCTGGTGAATCAAAATACAGCATCCATTCTGTAATATGAAACAAAACATCACAAAGCGTTTTCCCAGATAGCTTGCTTCTACTGTTGAGGACTGGATATTCTTTTTTTCCTAATAGGCTTCAGTGGGCTTAGAAATGTCAGTTTTTAGATTCTACAAAAAGAGTATTTGAAATGTGGTATATCAAACACAGGGTCCATACAGTGATATGAAACAGTACACCACAAAGAGTTTTCACTGATAGCTTGTTTCTAGTTTTTAGTGCTGGATACTTGTATGTTCCTGTAAGGTCTCAATGGGCTTAGAAATGTCACTTCATGGATTCTTTAAAAGAATGCTTCAAACATCATGAATCAAAACAGTTAGTATTCTGCAATAGGAAACAGCATATCATAAAGTATTTTCACTGATAGCTTGTTTCTAGTTTTTAGGCTGGATATTCAAATGTTCCAGTGAGGCTTCAATGGACTCATAAATGTCACTACGTAGATTCTACAAAAAGAGTGTTTAGAACCTGTAGATTCAAGACACAGTTACCATTCTGTGATATGAAACAGCACATCAAACAGTGTTTTCACAGATAGCTTGGTTTTTGTTTTTAGTGATGAATATCTGTTTTTTTTTCTAATAGGCCTAAATTGGCTCAATAATGTCACTTCTTTGATTCTACAAAAAGAGTGTTTGGAAACTGGAGAATCAAAACACAGGTTCTGGTGGGCATGGTGGCTCATGCCTGTAATCTCAGCACTTTGGGAGACCGAGGTGGGTGGATCACAAGGTCAGGAGATCGAGACCATCCTGGCTAACACAGTGAAACCCAGTGTCTACTAAAAAAAAAAAAAAAAAAAAAAAAATTAGCCAGGCGTTGTGGTGGGCACCTGTAGTCCTAGCTACCCGGGAGGCTGAGGCAGGAAAATGGCATGAACTTGGGAGGCGGAGCTTGCAGTGAGCCGAGATTGTGCCACTGCGCTCCAGCCTGGGCAACAGAGAAAGACTCCATCTTAAAAAACAAAAAACAAAAAACAAAAGCCCACAGGTTCCATTCTGTGATATGAAACAACACATCACAAAGCCTTTTCACAGATAGCTTGGATATTCATTCATTCCTGTAAAGCCTCAATAGGCTCAGAAATGTCACTTTGTAGATTATACATAACAGGTTTTGGAACCTGGTGAATCAAAACACAGGTATAATTCTGTGATATAAAACAACACATCAAAAAGTGTTTTCACTGATAGCTTGCTTCTAGTTTTTAGACACGATATTTGTTATTTCTTTATAGACCTCAATGGGCTCAGAGATGTCACTTTGTGTAGATTCTATGGAAAGAGTGTTTGGAATCTGGTGAATCAAAACACAGGTGCTGGCCGGGTGTTGTGGCTGACGCCTGAAATCCCAACACTTTGAGAGGCTGAGGTGGGTGGATAACTTGAGGTCAGGAGTTTGAGACTAGCCTGGCCAACATGGTGAAATGACATCTCTACAGAAAACACACAAAAAAAATTAGCCAGGTGTGGTGGCAGGTGCCTGTAATCCAGCTACTTGGGAAGCTGAGGCAGGAGAATCACTTGAACCCAGTAGACAGTTGCAGTGAGTTGAGATCATGCCACTGCACTCCAGCCTGGGTGACAGAGTGAGACTTTGTCTCAAAAAAATTCAAAAAATGAAAAACAAAACATGCGTTTCATTCTGTGATATTAAACAGCACATCAGAAAGTGTTTTCACAGATAGCTTGTTTCTTGTTATTAGGGCTGGATTTTTTATAGTAGGCCCCAATTGGCTCAGTAATGTCACTTTGTAGAATCTACAAAATAAGTGTGTGGAACTTGGTAAATTTAAACACAGGTTCCAATCTGAGATATGGAACAGCACATCACAAAGCATATTCAGAGATAGCTTGTTTCTAGTTTTTAGGGCTAGTTGATGTATGTTCCTGTAAGGCCTCAATGGGCTCAGAAATGTCACTTCATATATTCTCCAAATAGAGTGCTTCAAACTTTGTGAATCAAAACACAGTTTCCATTTTGTATATGACCCCACACATCACAAAGCATTTTCACTGATAGCTTGTTTCTAGGGCTGGATATTTGTTTTTTCTTAATAGGCCTCAATGGGCTCAGAAATATCATTTTGTAGATTCTACAAAAAGAGTGTTTGAAACGTGGTGAATCAAAACGTAGGTTCCATTCAGTGACATAAAACAGCACATCTCAAAGTGTTTTCACTGACAGCTTGTTTCTAGTTTTTAGGGCTGGATATTCTTATGTTCCTGTAAGGCCTCAATGGACTCAGAAATGTCACTTCATAGATTCCTCAAAAAGGATGTGTGGAACCTGGAAAATACAACATCCATTCTGTGATATGAAACAGCACATCATAAAGTGTTTTCACAGATAGCTTGTTTCTAGTTTTTAGGGCTGCATATTCATTTTTTCCTAATAGGCCTCAATGGGTTAAGAAATGTCATTTCATATATTCTACAAAAAGAGTGTTTGGAACCTGGTGATTCAAAACACATGTTCCATTCTGTGATACGAACAACACATCACAAACTGTTTTCACAGAGAGCTTCATTCTACTCCTTAGGGCTGGACATTTTCATGTTCCCGTAAGACCTCCATGGGGTCAGAAAGGTCACTTCATAGACTCTACAAAAAGAGTTTTTGGAACCTGGTGAATCAAGACACAGTTTTCCTACTGTGATATAAAACAGAACATCAAAAAGCATTTTCAGATAGTTTTGTTCTTGTTTTCAGGGCTGGATATTTGTTCTTTCCTAATAGGTCTCTACCAGCTCAAAAATGTCATTTATTATATTCTACAAAAAAAGTGTTTGTGATCTGGTGAATGAAAACACAGGTTTCATTCTGTGATATGACATCACAAAGCATTTTAATAGATAGCTTTTTTCTAGTTTTTAGTACTGGATATTTGTTTGTTTGTGTAAAGCCTCAGTGTTCTCAGAAATGTCACTTCTTAGATTCCACAAAAAGAGTGTGAATCAAAACACATGTTCCATTCTGTGATATGAAATAGCAAATCCAAAAGTGTTTTCACTGGTTGCTTGCTTCTGACTTTTAGGACTATTTGTTTTTTTCCTAATAGGCCTCAATGGGTTCAGAAATGTCACTTTGTAGATACCACCAAAAGAGTGTTTAGAACCTGGTGACTTAAAACACAGGTTCCAATTTGAGATATGGGATAGCACATGACACAGTGTTTTCACAGAGAGCTTGTTTCTAGCTTTTAGGACTCAATATTCATTTTTTCTTTGTAGGTTTCAATGGGCTTCGTGGAGTCTACAAAAAGCAGGTTTGGAACCTGGTGAATCAAAACACACGTTCTATTCTGTAATATGAAATAGCAAATCACAAAGCATTTTCCCAGAGAGCTTATATCTACTTCTTAGGGCTTGATATTCATTTTTTTCCTATAAGGACTCAATGGGCTCAGAAATGTCACTTGGCAGATTCTACAAAAAGAGTGTTTGGAATCTGGTGTATCAAAACACAGTTTTCATTCTGTAATAGGAAACAGCATATCAAAAAGCGTTTTCACTGATAGCTTGTTTCTAGTTTTTAGGACTGGGTATTTGTTTTTTCTTAACAGGCTTCAATGGGCTCAGAAATGTCACTCTATCGATTCTACAATAAGAGTGTTTGGAATCTGATGAATAAAAACATAGGTTCCATTCTGTGATACTAAGGAGCACAGCAGAAAGTTGTTTCATAAATAGCTTGTTTCTTGTTTTTAGGGCTGGATATTAGTTGTTTCCTAATACGTTCCAGTTGGCTCAGTAATAGCACTTCATAGACTCTGCAAAAAGGGTGTTCGGAACCTGGTGAATTTAAACACAGGTGTTTTTGTTTTTTGTTTTTTGTTTTTTCAGTTACAAGGTTTAATAGAGTGAAGACAGAGCTCCCATACAAAGGGAGGGGACCCGAAGAGGGTAGCTGTTGCCAGCTCGAATGCCTGGGTTTATATCCCGATCCTTGTCCCTCCCACTGTGCTCTCAGGAGATAGATGATTGGCTATTTCTTTACCTCCTGTTTTTGCCTAATTAGCATTTTAGTGATCTGATTGTTTGAGTGTGAGCTAAGTTGCAAGCCCCATGTTTAATGGTGGACGCAGTCACCTCCCCAGCTAGGCTTAGGGATTTTTAGTTGGCCTAGGAAATCCAGCTAGTCCTGTCTCTCAGTGCCCCCTCTCAACAGGAAAACCCAAGTGCTGTTGGGGAGGTTGACTGACGACTGCTCTAACTGCTTCCTGCTGAATTGGGGTGTAGTAGGGATTGTGCAATTGAGATTTCCTCGGGAGGGGTGCCTTTGATGTCATTAACATTGGAGCATAGGCTAGCAGGCTGGTCCAGGGGTCTGTGGTAGATCTTAGTTATGGACTGTATCTGGGGCTCCATTTGAAGAATGATTTGTAGTTTTACAGCTTCAATTCTGGGAGAGACAAACTTAACAAGGAGGTTAAAGATACAGGGACTGAAATGTATGGCCTGCAGTATAGGGGATTATTTCTTTGGCACACTTCACAGGCCCTGACTATCTGCTTGATAGTTTTGAAAAGGCCTGGTCCAGTAAATAATAATTTGGCTATCTGATGGGTGCTATCAATGCCTAAGTGGAAGGTTTGGTGAAGGATTTTAAGTAATTTCTATTGGTTAGTTGCAGGCAAAAGTATTTTTCCTTCTTTGGAGGCTAGCCATCTGTGGGGGAGAAAAGTATGTCCTCGTGAGGTTTCCTATTCTATTTTTCTTGCTGAGCACTGGGGCTTGGTTTCCCAGAGGGGATTACCCCATACTAGGGGTCCTTCTATAAGCATTTCTGATGGAGGGTCCTGTCTTGCGGCTCTTTTTACTTCAGTATCCGTTTGGCGGTTCCCTTCTATTTCTCTTTTCTTTTCTTTCTGATGACTCCAGCAGTGTAAGGCTGCCACCTCTTTAGGTTTCTGTACAGCCAATAATAATTTCCTAATGGCTTCCTGATGTTTGACAGGTGTTCCCTCGGAAGTTAGGAATTCCCTTTCTCTCCATATTTCTGCGTGGGCATGGAGGACTAGGTAAGCATATTTAGAGACTGTATATATATTTACCCTTTTTCCTTCTCCTAATTCTAGTGCCCGAGTGAGGGCTATTAGTTTTGCCAGCTAAGCGCTAGTTCCTGGAGTGAGGGGATCATTTTCAAGTATTCCATTATCACTGACCACTGCATACCCCACTTTTCAAAGTCCTTTTTCTACAAAGGAGCTTCCATCAGTATACAAGCTGAGGTCAGGATCAGTCAAGGGAACCTCTAAAAGGTCCCCTCAAGCGGCATAGTTTTGAGCAATTACTTGTTGACAGTTATGTTTTATCTTTTCTTTATTGTCTGGAAGAAATGTGGCTGGGTTAAGAGTTGCACAAGTACACAGTCGCAGCCCTGGTCCTTTACGTAATAGAGCCTGATATTTAAGTAAACAGTTGTCTGACAGTCACAAGTCTCCTTTAGCAGTGAGTATGCCGTTCATATCATGAGATGTCCACACAGTAAGATCTCTTCCCTGTATCATTTTAACTGCTTTAGATACTAAGACTGTTACTGCTGCCACTACCCATAAACAAGGAGGCCAACCCTTTGCCACTACATCAATTTCCTTACTCAGGTATGCCACGGGTTGCAAGCTTGTCCCTCGGACCTGTGTAAGGACTCCTAGAGCTATTCCTGTTTTTTTCTGTAAACACAGGTTTCAATCTTAGATACGGAACAGCACATCACAAAACATATTCACAGATAGCTTGTTTCTAGTTATTAGGGCTGGATATTCATTTTTTCTAATAGGACTCCATGGACTAAAAAATGTCAATTAATAGAGTCTACAAAAGCGTGTTTGGAACCTGGTGAATCAAAACACAAGTTCCATTCTGTGATATGAGACAGCACCTCACAAATCATTTTCTCTGCTAGCTTGTTTTCAGTTGTTAGGGCTAGATATTAATTTCTTCTTAATACTCCTCAATGGGCTCAGAAATGTCACTTTGTAGATTCTACAAAAAAGAGTGTTTAGAACCTGGTGAATCAAAACACAAGTTCCATTCTGTGATATGAAACAGCTCATAACAAAGCGTTTTCACTTATAGCTTGTTTATAGCTTTTAGGGCTCGATAATCATACGTTCCTGTAAGGCCTCAATGAGCTTAAGAATGTCACTTCATAGATTTATCAAAAAGAGTGCACAAACCTGGTAAATCAAAACATAAATTCCATTCTGTGATATGAAACAGCATATCACAAAGTGTTTTGACAGATACACTGGTTCTAGTTTTCAGGGCTGGTTATTCCATTGTTCCTGTGGAACCTCAATGTGCTCAGAAATGTCACTTTGTAGGTTCTACATAAAGAGTGTTTGGAACTCGGTGAATTGAAAAACCGTTCCATCTGTGACATGAAAGAGCACATCACAAATGGTTTTCTTGCCAGCTCTGAGAACTAAAAACAAGCTAGGTGAGAAAACAATCAGAGCTGGATATTCATTTCTTTTTAATAGGCCTCAAAGAGCTCAGAAATATCACTTTGTAGATTCTACAAAAAAGGTGTTTGGAACCTGGTGAATCAAAACACATGTTCCATTCAGTGATACAAAACAGCACATCACAAAGTGTTTTCACAGATAGCTTGTTTCTAATTTTTAGGGCTGGATATTCGTATGTTCTTTCAAGGTCTCAATGGGCTTAGAAATGTCACTTCAGAGACTCTTCAAACAGAGTGCTGCAAACCTGGTGAATCAAAACACAGTTTCCATTCTGTAATATAAAACAGCACATCACAAAAAATTTTCACAGTTAGCTTGTTTCTAGATTTTAGGGCTGGATATTCAATTTTTTCTCTATAGGCCAAAATGGGCTCTGAAATATCATTTAGTATATTCCACAAAAAGTGAGTTTGGAACTTGGTGAGTCAAAACACAGGTTCCACTTTGTGATATAAAACAGCATATTGCAAAACATTTTCACAGATAGCTTGTTTCTACTTTTTAGGGCTGATTATTCACTTTTTCCTATCTAGCCTCAATAAGCTCAGTAATGTCACTTTAGAGATTCTACATAAAGCATGTTTGGAACCTGATGAATGAAAACACAGGTTCCATTCTTTGATATAAATAAGCACATCACAAAGTGTTTTCACAGGTAGCTTGTTTCTAGTTCTTAGGGTTGTATATTCATATTTCTTAATAGGCCTCAATGAGATGAAAAATGTCACTTTGTAGATTCTACAAAAAGCGTGTTTGGAACTTGGTGAACCAAAACACAGGTTCTATTCTGCAATATGAAACAGCAAATCACAGAGCGTTTTCACTGATAGCTTTGTTCTAGTTTTTGGGACTGGATATTTATTTTTTTTTAATAGGCCTCAATGGGCTCAGAAATATCACTTTGTATATTCTACAAGAAGAGTGTTTGTAACCAGGTGTGGTGAATCAAAACACAGGTTCCATTCTGTAATATTGAAAAGCACATTGCAAAGCATTTTCACAGATAGCTTGTTTCTACTTTTTAGGGCTGGATATTCATTTGTTCCTAATAGGCCTCAATCGGCTCAGAAATGTCACTTTGTACATTCTACAAAAAGAGTGTTTGGGACCTGGTGAATCAAAATACAGGTTCCATTCTGTTATAATAGAAAGCGCATCACAGAGGATTTTCTTTTCATTTCTTTTTTTTCTTTTTTTTTTTTTTTGAGATGGAGTTTCACTCTTGTCACCCAGGCTAGAGTGCAATGGTGCAATCTTGGCTCACCGAAACCTCCACCTCCCTGGTTCAAGTGATTCTCCTGTCTCAGCCTCCCAAGTAGCTGGAATTACAAGCATGCACTACCACGCCTGGCTAATTTTTTAAAATATATTTTTAATATATTATATTATATATTATAATTTTTTATATATTTTTTAGTAGAGACCAGTTTCACCAAGTTGGCCAGGGTGGTCTTGAACGCCTGACCTCAGGTGATCTACCTGCCTTGGCCTCCCAAAGTGCTGGGATTACAGGCATGAGCCACTGTGCCCAGCCTCGCAAAGGATTTTGAAAGACAGTTTGTTTCTAGTTTTAGGGATATAGATATATATATATCTAGATATTCTATATATATCTAGATATATATATATATATATTTAATTTGAGATTGAATTTTGCTCTATCACCCAGATTGGAGTACAGTGGTATGATCTCAGCTCACTGCAACCTCTGCCTCCTGGGTTCAAGCAATTCTCTTTCCTTAGCCTCCTGAGGATCTGGGATTACAGTTGCCTGCCACCACACTTGGCTAATTTTTGTATTTTTAGTAGAAACAAGGTTTCACCATGTTGGCCAGGCTGGTCTGAAACTCCTGACCTCAATTGATCTGCCTGCCTCAGATCAATCTCCCAAAGTGCTGGGATTACAGGCATGAGCCACTGCACCCTGCCCCATATTTTCTTAATAGGCCTCCATGAGATAAGAAATGTCACTTCATAGATTCTACAAAAAGAGTGTTTGGAATCCAGGGACTCACAACACAGGTTCCATTCTGTGAAATGAAACAGCACATTAAAAAGTGCTTTCACTGATACCTTGTTTTTAGTTTTTAAGACTGGATATTTGTTATTTCCTAATAGGCCTCAATGGGCTCAGAAATATCAGTTCATAGATTCTACATAAAGAATGTTTGGAACTCTGTGAATTGAAACACATGTTCCGTTCTGTGATATGAAACAACACATTGCAAGTCGTTTTCCTTGATAGCTTATTTTTAGTTTTCAGGGTTGGATATTCATTTCTTTTTAATAGGCCTCAATGGGCCCAGAAATGTCACTTCGTAGACTCTACAAAAATTAGTTGGGCGTGGTGGCATGCACGTGTAATCCCAGCTGCTCAGGAGCTCAATAAGTTCAAAAAGAATCTAAGTCACTTCTTAGAATCTACAAAATTAGTGTTTTGAACCTATTGAATCAAAACAAGGTTCTATTCTGTGATACGATCAGCACATCCACTAAGTCTTTGCACAGATGGCTTCTTTCTAGTTTTTAAGGATGGTTATTCATATGTTCCTCTAATGGCTCAATAATATCAGAAATGTCACTTCTTAATCTAAAAAAAATTGTTTTGAACCTCTCGAATCAAAACCTAGGTTCCATTCTGTGATATAAAACAGCACATCACAAATCATTTTCACAGATAGCTTGTTTCCAGTTTTTAGGGCTGGATATTTGCATGTTTTTCTAATTATTCAATAGGCTAAGAAACGTCACTTCATGAATTCTAAAAAATGTGTACTTGGAGTACTGGCCCGCTCCGTTCAACGAAGTGGTTGCTCTTTTGTGCCGGCAATGAGTTGCGCCAGCGCGGCGGCGGCTCCCTGCCTGTGGCGGCTGCGCACGGGCGCCCGGCGGTGGCTCTCAGCTTATGGAAGAAGGATCATTGTCAGATTTCGCAGTTCAGGAATGACCTTAGACAATATCAATTGGGCAGTTGTGGATCGAATAATCTGGGTGGATCATGCAGGCGAATATGGAGCAAACCGCATCTATGCCGGGCAGATGGCCGTCCTGGGTCGGACAAGCGTCGGGCCAGTCATTCAGAAAATGTGGGATCAAGAAAAGGACCATTTGAAAAAGTTCAGTGAGTTGATGGTTACGTTCAGGGTCCGGCTGACAGTTCTGATGCCCTTTTGGAATGTGCTGGGGTTTGCACTGGGGGCAGGGACCGCCTTGCTCGGGAAGGAAGGTGCAATGGCCTGCACCGTGGTGGTGGAAGAGAGCATAGCACATCACTACAACAACCAGATCAGGAAGCTGATGGAGGAGGACCCTGAAAAACACGAGGAACTTCTTCAGGTGATAAAGAAATTTCGGGATGAAGAGCTTGAGCACCATGACACAGGCCTTGAACATGATGCCGAATTGGCTCCAGCCTATGCCGTCCTGAAGAGCGTTATCCAAGCTGGATGCAAAGTGGCGATATATTTATCAGAAAGATTGTAAAGTGTGTCCAGTTATGCCTGCCTATAAAAGATGATAGTAATTTACCAAGTGACATTTGCAGAGAAACAAGTGTACAGTTATCATTGTACTTTTGTACAATGTGAATTTTGTTAATTAAATTATAAGGTTTCTTTTAAAAAAAAAAACAACAAAACTGCAGTGTTGATTTTTCTCTGGGTTGTGTTTTCTGCCATGAGACCGACAGGTCACCAGCCTTGTTCAAGTCACAACAAACAAAGCTGAACCTTGTTTGGTCTCATACTTAATTTTCTTTTATATACATGTTTTTCTTTTACATATGTGTGTGTGTGTGTATATATATATATACACTTTTTTTTTTTTTAGAGACAGGGTCTCACTCTTTTGCCCAGGCTGGGTCACAGCTCACTGCAGCCTCGACCTCCCAGCCTCAAGCAATCCACCCACCTCAGCCTTCCAAGTAGCTGGGACTACAGGTGTGCACCACGACACCTGGCTAATTCTTTCTATTTTTTTGTAGAGGCAAAGTCTCACTATGTTGCCAGGCTGGTCTCTAACTCCTGGACTCAGTGATCCTCCCATTTCTACCTCCCAAAGTGCTGGGATTACAGGTGTGAGCCACTTCACCAGGCTCATTTTCTCCTAAAACATCAAGGAGAAATCATTAATAATGTAACGGGAATCTTTAGGAGAAAAAACAATTTGGTTTACTGATAACAAAAGATAATTGGAAACATGACAGTATTTGAGATTGGCCAAGCAGAACTATGAAGTCCATCAAGTAAGTCAAAGACCATCGTTTCCGTTCTGAATTGTGGGTGATAAGGGGTGGGAAAGTGCTACAGTCTGGATGTCTATGTCTCCCCATAATTCATATGATGAAATCTTCACCCTCAAGTTGATAGAAGGTGGGACCTTTGGGAAGTGTGAGGTTATGAGGGTGGAGCCCTCATGAATGGGATCAGTGCCTTATGAAAGGTCCTAGAGAGACACCTCATCCTCTCCACAGTGTGAGACTTCAAGGGGTGTGGGCTCTGAGGAAGCAGACCCTTCACAAGCACACATCAACCAGCACTTTGATCACGGACTTCCCAGCCTCTAGGACTGAGCAATAAATGTTTGATGTTTATAAGCCACCCAGACTGTGGTAATTTTTTTTTTTTTGAGACAGAGTCTCGCTCTGTCACCCAGGCTGGAGTGCAGTGGCGCGATCTCGGCTCACTGCAAGCTCTGCCTCCTGGGATCACGCCATTCTCTTGCCTCAGCCTCTCGAGTAGCTGGGACTACAGGCGCCCGCCACCACGCCCGGCTAATTTTTTTGTGTTTTTAGTAGAGACGGGGTTTCACCGTGTGAGCCAGGATTGTCTGGATCTCCTGACCTCGTGATCCACCTGCCTCAGCCTCCCAAAGTGCTGGGATTACAGGCGTGAGCCACCGCACCCGACTGACTGTGGTATTTTGTTATAGCAGCCTGAACAGACTAAGACAGGCGTGTTGCTTCCATCAAAGACTATACTAAGTTGTGGATTATTTGTGAAATTGAATTACAATCTTATCTTTTCCTTAAGGTCTTTTGCCACCCCCCCCCAAAAAAAAACCCAAACTGATTCAAATTTTCATACTTTAATGAAATATTTTATAATTTGCAAATTTTTAAGTGATGTATGAAAAACCTAGATCAGTGGATCTCCTCTCTGGCTGCCCATTAGAATGTCCCATGGAGATTAAACTTTTTTCTTCAGTTTGTGGACCAAGAGTTTTGATTTATTTAGGGTGGAGTTCAGGGTCAGAATGGTTTCAGAAGCTCCCAGGTGATTCTGGTGTGAGTTGGAGCTGCAAGGCGCTGAACTAGATTATAAGATGTTTCTGGGAAAGAACCACATTTTAGGAATTTGCCTCCCACCCAGTCCTCTGCGTTTAATCAGCACCTGATGACTTGGCAGGACTTGCCCCACCAGGGTCTGGCTTTGAAGGGTAGTGGACACCAGGATCATTTGGATTAATCCTCTGCTACCTCTCTCTCTTCCTCAACCAAGAGTGAATTTAATTTTACGTAATTGGGTGAAAGTCTACGAATCATAATTGTAATAAATTAAGGCTGGGTGTTTGTTTGAAATTAGATAAGATAAACCTAAAGGTTTGAACAAGTTGTGGATGGTTTGTAAAAATTAATCTTATAAAATAAATGCTCTGTGTGAACATACTGATTAAATTCAAAGGGATATTATTTGATTTTTCTGTAAATTGAACCTTGAAATAAAAGCACAACAAGGTTTTCTTAAGGCATTGGTCTGCTCTTTAACAAGAATTTGTAAAGGGTTATAAAAGGTTTACAAGAATCTCACCTCATGTTCAAACTAGTTAAGATTGGATAGATTTATCTATAAGGTATTACTAAAAATTGGGGATGACATTAATAGTAGACTGATGCAAGGATGAAATTTGACTGTCTTGAACAAGATTTTTATGTAATAGTAAAGGATAATGAAAGATTTTTGTTTGCCTTGCAAATAAACTACCAAAAAAAGAAGGGAAAGGCAAGAGACAAATTGTTTGGAAAGTTGTCTTCCCTTTTAATGAGTAAAGGTTTTGTGCCTTTAAAAAAAAAAAAAATGTACTTGGAGCCTGTCTAATCAAATGGTAGGTTCTATACTGTAATATAGAACAGCATATCACAAAGTGTTTTCACAGATAGCTTGTTTGTAAATTTTAGGGCTGGACATTCATATGTTCCTATAAAGGCACAATAGGTTGAGAAATGTCACTTCTTATATTCTAAAAAAATTGTTTGGAACCTCTTTAATCAAAACCAAAGATCAATCTTGTATTATGAAACTGCACATTCCAAAGCACTTTCACAAACAGCTTGTTTCTAATTTTTAGGGCTGTATATTCAAATGTTCCTATAAGGGTTCAATAGGCTAAGAAATGTCACTTGTTAGATCCTGCAAAAAGAGTGACTGGAACTTGTTTAATGAAAACCCAGGTTCAGTCTCCAAATATAAAACAGCATGTCACAAAGCTCTTTCACAGATAGCTTCTTTTTACTTGCTAGGGTTGGATATTTGTATGTTCCTCTAAAAGCTCAATGGGCTCTGAAATGTCATTTCTTAGATTTCTACAGAACACATGTTTAGAATCTGTTCAATCAAAGCATTGATTCCACTCAGTGATAGAAAACAGCACAACACAAACCATATTCACACACAGCTTGTTTATAATTTTTAAAACTGCATATTCATATTTACATACAGGCCTCAAACCTCTGAAATATTATTTTCTGGATTCTACAAAACATGTATCTGGATCATTTGTAATGACAACACAAGTTGCATTCAGTAATATAAAGTGGCACATCACAAAAGTTTTTCACAGATAGCTTGATTTTAGTTTTGAGGGCTGAATATGCATATGTTCCTATAAGGGCTCAATGTCCTCAGAAATGTCCTTTCTTAGATTCTACAAAACATTTGTTTGGATACCGTTTGCCTTTGACACATTTTATTCTAAGTATAAAAGGTGAGAAACTGGTCAGTAATTTGAAATCAAAACAGTACTTTTTAGTTTGAAATCTGCGTGATGACCACCAACATGTTAGCATATATCCAATCAGTATTTCATTTTGAGTTTTCCATTAATGTGAGAACTCCATGGGAATTAGCATTTATTAGTAGTTCTAAATCTTCTAAAATATAAGGGGAATTGAAATTTTAACTAGTCAATGCTGTGGCATTTACTTGGGAATAAACACTGTCTCTCTCTTCCCTCTTTGTGTCTCCTGTCTCCTGCCCCCTGCTCAATTCACCTGCAACATAGACCTCCTCACTATCTTCCAGACCACCAAAGCTTACACAGTCCCAGAGAAGAGACAGGTGTGGGGAGTCATAACTCATGAAGGCTCCCTTGGACTCTAGGACCACTAAGAAGGTTAGAATTTCTGGAGCAGCCGTGGAAGATGATGAGGGCTTAGAGTCTCAATAACTACAAATAAATACCTAAAAATAAAATTGTCAGTCCAGACTTGGAGAGGTCTAGTATGTGGCTATGAGAAAGATGAAAAGCAATATAGAGACTAGGTAAAAGAGGAAAGGCCCTCCATCACACCATTTTTGGCATCATAAAGTATACTGTGCCTCCACCCACCACAATGGAAACCAGAAGGTAACTGATATCTGTTGTACCTTCCTAGGAGGCAATGAAAAGTTCAGTGAATTAGTTTATCAGATGAAGACTTTTCATATTGCCATTAGTATTGTCATTCTAGTCTGAATAGACACATATGAGCCAGTGTAACTTAAGTGCATACAGAATATGAGCTACTCAGAGGACTTTCAGTTGCAGAGGTGTAGCAGTGGTTCTCAGCCCTGATTAAGATGACCCGGGGAGATTTTACTATGCATGAGTGCCACAGTCATCCTATATATTCCAACATAATTGTTCTGGGATAGAGACCTGGCATTGGTCTCATGAAGATGTGTAAGTATATGTGTATGTATATACAATATACCTATATATGTATTCATATATATGTAATACATATGTATATGTAATTATATATATGTACAGTACATAAGTGTATGTATTCATATTTTTACAAAACATATTATCTCATTTAATACATAGTTGTAGCTCTTTCTGTCTTACCAGTACATGTATACATAAATACATGTATAGAGAGACAATGATGGCTACTTATTTGGATGAGGACTCCAAACCATTTGTGCTTAGATTTCTAAATAGGACTGTTGTTTTAACATTCTACATAACTTCAGTATTTGATAACTTAGCTACTAGATTGCTGAGGTTACAAGGTACAATTTACAAAGACTTTCTTCATCTCAGTTTCCATAATGGTAAACAGCAATTTTACAACTCTCTCAGAAGTATAGCTATTTTGTCTATAATCTAATGATATGTATATCTGCTATGCTATCCAGATTACTAACTAAATACTCTTTATTTGGACTCTTGGCATAAAGTCAGACACAAAAATATGTGAAAATTTTTAAATTCACATGATACCAGTGACTTAATTTACTAACTTTAAGTAGACAAAATTGGCAAAAAAAATTTATAACTTCAAAACAGGAGCATCATAACCTCTTATAAGATGCTTTTTAGCATACCAACAAGTTTATATTCACAATCTCACTTATTCCTAATTAAATCCTTTGAGGACAGTGAATATTCTGAGCTTTATTCCCTGCTACTGGCATTACACCATATAATGCCCAGGGTCCCAGCAGTGAGATGCCAGTGGCTAATCTCTGAGTCACTGAGCTCCTTAGGCCTGCTTTCTTCACACTTGTTTCCATATTTCATCCGCTCGGAGCTGGGTTTGCTTTCTGATTTTGGTGATGTGTGAGAAAATCAGTGTAGCAGATGGAAAGAATTCAAGCCACTTTTTACCAAATGCCACATTTCTGCCAATGTGTATTTTGTTTCTTACAGTAAAATCCCCAACATGTCATTTTTCAGCATGTCAGGTGAGGCTTATCACTTGCTTGTTTAAGTAATATCAGGTGTACTATTTCCTTGCAGAGGAGAAAGGGCCTCCACATTTGGTTTTTATGTTCACAACAACATGGTTCATGGCATACAACTTCCAGGTAAAGTAAGTGCAGGCTCGGTGCTGCTCACAAGCTTTTGCTTCTTCCACTTCAGTAGAGCAAGTGTTCATTAGAACCTTCCCTTTTGAGCTCAGTTCCCCAGAATCCTGTCTTGTCGCATCCTTGTTCCCCCATTATGTGGCCTATGGTGAGTATGAAGGAAGGAGGAATGGATTAAAGTTGGAAAAGCAGGGGGAGAGAGGGAACGCATTTGTTATCTATTGCCGTGTAACAAATTACCCTGAAACTTAGCAGCTTGAGACGTTTATCATCTCCCAGCTGGGAATTTGGAAGCAGCTTGGCTGGATGATTTTGCAGTTTCAGTCAGGATGTTGGCAGGGGCTGCAGTCTCGGAGGCTTGACTGACACTGGAGGACCCGCATCCAAGGCTCACTCCCGTGACTGTGGCAGGAGGCTTAGCTCCTTACTGGCTGTTGGTGGGAGGACTCAGCTCGTTGCCTTGTGGACCTCTCTGTGGGGCTGCTTGAGTGTCTTTACGGCATGGCAGCTGGCTTCCCCAGAGCTAGTGATCGAAGAGGGAGCCCAGGTCGGAGCTTGCAGTGTCTTTTAAGACCTACCCTTGGAAGCCACACAATACTTAATAACTATTAAAAATAGCTACTTTTTAAAAAGCAGTTTTATTATTTCTTAGGAGTCTTTGGGTCTCCTATAAAGTTCTGCTGATTTAGGCAAAGCTAATCTCAGCTGAGCTCAATGACATGCCTGTTGCAGTCAGCTGATGGGATGCTTCTGGGCTGCTGGTCATCCTACTGTTATTAGCAGTCCACTCAGAACGCATCAACTGCCTTTGCCTTATGCTTGAACTAGTTATTACCAGGAACTAGTTATTACCAGGAAGGCCACTCTGCCTCCAAAATGGGGAGAAGGTACATGCTTACTCCCTAGGTCAGTACAAAGAATGGAAACCGGTGATGTGTAAAAATACCTGCTGATGATCTTGTCTGTATAGAAGGAGAAGCACTTTGAGATAATACTTATGTTACTCAAGCCAGACATCCTAGAGGAGATGAGCTTGTTTTGGGATTTTGATGGAAAAGGAGGGCTGAGTCTTGGCAAATATGATAAGGCTTAGCTGTTGAGTAGGCCGAGCAAGAAAGGGTGGGGTGGGGACAGAGCCAAGCAAAGGGCTGTGGGAAGTTTGCCAGGCCAGAGAGGAGGCGTGCACCAGGAGGTCCACAGGTAGACTGTCTGGGGCCAGCTGGGGACAGTCATAAAATTTAGACTATCCCAGCTGGAAGACCTCGCTCCTTCAGCGACCTAGACCCAGGGCAGGGTGCCTTTCGAGGGGAACGACTGGATGGCTGGGAGGAAGCCAGGGGGTCTGGTGTGCAGGGGCAGAGGGCTGGGCAGATCCTCCTGTCCCTGCTAGGGTTGTGAGGCAGGTATGGGTGGGTAGTTTCTGCCTCTCTTTCCTTCCTAGCTCTTGTCTACGGAACCAAAAGGGAAATGACAAAAACTCAGCTCAAAATTCCAGCTGGAATACTTGAAACACTTGATACTTGTCAGGAAATTAGTTCTTTAAACTGATTTTTCCATATAAAACCCATCCAAGAGGTAGACGATTCAGGGTGGGACAGGATCCAAGGCTTTGTAACCAGAGTGGGACTCTTATTCAGGGCTTCGTTAGCAGAGGCGAAAGGATTCTGTTTGTCTGTGAAAGTTTCAGTATGTAGGATGACAGCCCTGTATGCTCTGTGGCAGCTCCTGGGATGCGGCCTCATCTTCAGCCCCAGCCCTGATTTTGTAACGGGGTGTGTGCAGTTGTCGAAGATGGCCCCAAGACCCTGTTCCAGCAGCTTAGGTGATCTGATGTGTGGGTCCCACGCAGGAGGCCACTATGAACTTTGTAGGCTGCAAATGAACCCACGGTTTGTCTTTAAGGCCCAGCAGAGATTTCAGTGTATGGCTGTAGGAATGGTTACCACCAGATCACCCCACCACCGGATGTTCCACTTAATGGGTCAGCCTTGGTATCCCAAGTCCTCCACCTTCCTCTGACCCCGTAGCCTGCTGGGTGCCACAGGGCAAGGCCTGGGGCTGGACTGGGCAGGAGCCCTTGAGAGGCTTATCTGAGTCTGTGCTCCCCAGCTTGAGCACAGGTCATGGGAAGTGACAGAAGCCCTTACCTGCTTCCCCCGTGGGGAGAGTCGGCTTCCTCCAGCTTGGGGCACAGGGCTGGCCACTGCCAAAGCCTCAGAGGAGTCCAGCTGGGGTAAAGCAGCCATCTGGGCAGCGTCTGCTCCTGATGTTTACATCTGGGCTGTGTTCTACTGGTGACAGGAGAAACTCTGCTGAGGAGATGCTGAAAGGACTGCCAGGCAGACACAGCCCTCGGACATCTCATCTTCCTGCTCCACGTCAACCCAAGCACCCACAAGGCTGCGCTTAAAAATCGGAAAAGAGTGGCCTGACCCTGGCCAGCAGCCTGGCAGAAGCAGGGTGACTTCACATGGTTATTCTACAAGCTCACCCAAAGCCCATAAGCCTTTTTGAGTGTTGAGAACTCGGGGCACGCTGAGGACCTCTTAGTCTTCCCAGGGCCTGGCACCCATGAGGTTTCTAACCACAGTTTGTTGAGCAAAGGAACACCCTCAACTCAAAATTCTCCAAACTTGAGACTCCCTGCCCTTGAGTCTGTGCCCTCTGAGAGCCTGAGCATTGAGGAGGGTGGCTGGGAGGCTATGGGATGCATGGCCAGGGAGGAGAGAGGAGTGAAAGAGCTAAGGCAACCAGGAAGGTACCTGCACCAGCACTGCCTGGGACAGCACGAGGGCACTGGGGAGAAGGACAAAGGAGAGGAGCCCAGCAGGCAAGAGGAGGGCTGGAGGATAGCAACGATGAGTTTCTCCTTGCTTCAAATGGGTGCCAGCGCCCCAGGGTGAGCAGCACCCCAGAGCCCGTGAGAATCCTGGGCCAGGCCATGGGCTTCCAGTGCTTGTCCACTGGGAGGGAGGCCTTGTAGAGTGAGGTGGAGACCCACACACACCAGCATAATGCACAAGAACGCATGCTCAGATGCCTGTCCAGGTGGGTGTAACTCATATGTGCACATATTCCCAAACATGGACCTCCAGGTGCAGGTGCCCACCAGCTAGACCAGTATATGTGTGCATCATGTGTATGACTGATATCTACATATGCGCATGGACACACACATGTCCCAGACCAGATTTGTACTGATAAGCAGAGTGGGGTGGGGTGCAAACGTCATAGGGTCACAGTTCCTAACCCCTGCCTCCACTAGCAAGCTCTGTGAGTTTAGGCAAATTACTTAACCTTGACCTTTAGTATGATGATTTTTTAATAGAGGTGAGCTCTTGCTATGTTGCCTAGGCTGGTGTCAAACTTGTGAGCTCAAGCAATCCTCCCACTTCAGCCTCCCAAAGTGCTGGGATTATAGGCGTGAACCACTGTGCCTGGACTACTTTATCTTTATAAGCCTCATTTTTCTTACCTTATAAAAACAGTGCTGACTCTAATCTCACAGAGCTGTTCTGAGATTAAATGAGATGGCTCATGTAAAGAATCTGTCACAGAGCTTGGCACATCTGTTATTGGGTCTGAGTGCTAGTGAGACGGCCACATCCAGGGGCATGAGTGGGAGCACTGTTGTCAGAGACCCTGAGGGTCCCACCCCAGAAAGCCCCCTTTCTTTATCTTTAAATTGGGCATGGCAGTACTCTATACCTCTCTGGCATGCTGTGGATATCAAGAAAGAACTGTGTGTGGGTGTCATGAAAGCTGGAGGGTGCTGTATGAAATGCAATTGTTATAACCATCACTAGTCATCTCTGGCTCACAGACCTGCCTCCACCCCTTCCCTTAGCCTGAGCAGAACCTTCTTGGCCGGTCAAAGCTCAGAAATGCCAGCAGGTGGCAGCCTTATGGGGTTGGAGGGACAATCTGCTGCAAATGCACTGCACTGCAGCCAGGCAGGGTACAGCCCCTCCCCTGAGCAGAGGGCCTGAGCCTCTGTGCACCAGCGGGAGACTGACCAGGTTCATGGACACAAAAAAACCTGAGCCCTCCCCACCTGAAGGGAGAAGAGAAAGGGCCACTCATATAGGAGAACACTTGTTGGGTTTTTAACACAAAAAGTTCTGATCTGAGAGCATTATCAATGAGTGGGGGTGGAGGGTGCTTCCATTCCTGGGAAGGAGAGGGAAAGGAACTACCTCTGTGTTAAGGGATCATGGAGTCAGAGTCAAGGTCACTGGGCAGGCCCACCACCAGGGCCTATCTGTCTAGACCCAGCTGCTCTATCACAGTCCCCAGCAGGGTTAGCCTTTCTCCTTCCCCTTTTATTGGTTGAGTGACTGATTGATTGAATGATTACATTATATACTTACAGAAAAGTATTCCTACTTCTGGATGCCTGCCTTAGCTGTTGTCCAGAGATTCTGTTTTTCTTCTTCTTTTTAAATAAGAGATGAGAAAATAAAGGGTGACCACAGAGTGAGAGGGTCCTGCCCTCAATCTAAGGCTGGGGTGAATGTCACAGCCAAGTCGGCGACTTCTATCTTCCCTGGTGGCCAGCAGCCTGTGATCAAGTCCACACTGAACAGGCCCTTTGCCCAGAGGGCCTCTTGATCTTCGGAATCAGGAGCCGGGTTGGCGAATGCAGTTGCCAGGTGTCACTGATGCTACAGAACAGCCCTGCCAGAGCCCTTCCACGGTGAGTGCCCCCAAGAGCTGCCTCACCAGGCCATGCCCTGAGTGCCTGCAGTATGTTTTCCCTGCTGGTCCCTGAGTGGTAAAGACCCTAGAGATCCTAGCCACTCCAGCTTCCCTTCCCATGGAAACCATCCCAGAGGGAACAATTCAGATCCAGAGCAGCAGCAGAAGAAATGATCCAAGGAGGGCTGCACACGGAGAGGAGAGAGACCAGGAGAGGTGGGAAGGGATTCCAGAGAGAGCCCCAAATCAAACTGCAAGACATCTTCTAAATATTTTTAAATTGTGTTTAAAGATTAGCTGACATCTGTCGAACACTACGTGCTAGACACTATCTTAGGCCTCTTACACTTTTCACGCATTGAATCCTCCCAACTATGACTGTACTGTCCGCCTAACAGAGAAGTTATGTACCTTGTCCAATGCAAGGTGCTGGGGGTAACAGAGCTGGGATTTGAACTCAGTTCAAACTGTTTGAACTCAGCTGAGTTCCCATGCCTAGACCACTGTGCTATATGACCTCTTAGTTAATTCCTATTATTTTGTCAGAATACTGGTGGCAGCTGAGAATTTATCTATCAACAGAAAACACTAAAGACTATTCACTCCTCAATTTTGTTAACAGTTGAAATTTTGTTAAAGGTTGAAAAACTGATGGTGCCTCTAGCCTTGCCAGGTTTCTGGTATTTTCCCTGCAGTGGTGGAAGCAGACCTTGAAATGGGCCTGTCTTGCTTCAATACAAGAGAGTGCATTGTCTCAGAAAATCAGCCCCACCCTCTGTCCCTTCACTCACCAAGACTTCAAGAGCCCAGTGTTTTGTTAAGGAGAAAGCTTATCTTAAAGTCTATCAGTCAACACTTGAGCAGGTCCCTCTGCAGGGAGTAGGGCATTCTGAGAGGTGGAGTGGGTCTTCTCTTAGTAGATCTGGAAAGAGAAGACAGGGTCTCACTCTGTTGCCCAAATGGTGTGCAGTGGCTTGATCTTGGCTCACTTTCAGGCTCAAGGGATCCTACCACCTCGGCCTCCTGAGTAGCTGGACTACAGGTGTTTGCCACCATATCCAGCTGATTTTGTATTTTTAGTAGAGACATAGTCTCCCTATGTTGCCTAGCCTGGTCTTGAACTCCTGGGTTCAAGCAATCTGCCTGCTTTGGCCTCCCAAAGAGCTGGGATTACAGTCATGAGCCACTGTGCCCAGACCCTTTACCTCTGTTATGTTATGATGGGGTGGGACAAATTAGCCTGAATAACATTGGAAATATAACCCGTGAGCTTGTCATTAAAGCAGCTATGTCTCAGCCATCAGACAGTTTCCCTGGGAGAGCAACTAGACTGAGAACATATAGGTAAGACAGGCAACTGGGAGGGGACAGATGATTTTTTCTTGATATCTTTGAGACTGAATACACTCTAGCATGGAGGTACATAAACACATTGCTCATTCAAGTGTTACTAGGATCTATTTAAATAACACATGTGGCCAGGTGAGATGGCTCACGCCTGTAATCCCAGCTCTTTGGGAGGCTGAGATGGGTGGTCAGGAGATCGACACTATCCTGGCTAACACGGTGAAACCCTGTCTCTACTCAAAATACAAAAAAATTAGCCAGGCATAGTGGCGGGTGCCTGCAGTCCCAGCTACTCGGGAGGCTGAGGCAGGAGAATGGCGTGATCCCGGGAGGCGGAGCTTGCAGTGAGCCGAGATCGCACCACTGCACTCCAGCCTAGGTAACAGAGCTAGACTCCACCTCAAAAAATAAATAAATAAATAAATAAATAAATAAATAAATAAATAAATAAATAAAAATAGCACTTGCCCAGGAGCAATGTGTGGTGTTCTCATTTCCCTCCATGACAGTCCCACTACAGTAGATAGGAGAATGTCATAGAAGGTGAGTCTGGATTTCTGCGAAGCCTTTTACAAATGTCCTCCATGAAATTCTTGCGTATAAGATGGTGAAAAATGAATGGGATGAGTGTATAGTTGGGTAGAATTGCTGTATGGACCAAAGTGTTTGTTAGGAGAATACAGTGAGCTTTAGGTGGAATGCAGGTCTCTGGTAATGGTCACAGAGCTCGTCCCTTGATTGTCGTGTTTGACTTTTAAAACAATCATTTCCTTAGATCAGGAGATCAAAGATATGCTTATACTATGGGCAGATGATGCAAAACTGGTATAGAGGGCTTAATATTACAACAGATGACCAAAATCAAGATGTAAAATTATCTGGGCAGATTCGAACACTAGGTCAAAATTAACAAGGGCAAATTTCATGTCTGAGATCTACATTTTAAAATAAACATGTATGTATCACTCACCCAGTTTTTTGTATCTACCCTAGAGGAGCACTTGTACATGCGTACAAGGAGACGCTGCTTATGATGATTTTAAAAACCAGAAATAATCGAAGAATTGCTAAGAAAACTACAGAATATCTACACTGTGAAATATATTATGCAGAAGATTTCCAGGACATGTTGCAAGGAGAAAACTTGAAAAATGATATGTTAACCACAAACACACATACACAATTTACACATTTCTGCTGATATCTATCTATCTACGTAAATGCACAGAAAGGTCTGGAAGGACCCCTAATAACTCATACCAGGATCTACCTCCAAAGAGAAACTGAATTGATATGGATTTCAAAAGGGCTTTGGCTTTACGAGTAACCTCTGAAATTCAGAATGTATTTGTGTTCAACTTGTGTAATTAAGCTTTCTTTTTGCCTTGCTTTCAGCTTAAAAAAAAAAAAAGTTTTACAATGCGGGAAAGGATACAAATTCTTGGGCTTTCAGTTACCACAAACCTAAGAGGAGTCAGCACTGTGGAAATGCTACAGAAAGCTAACTCATACTATACAGAATGTGTTAGAAGTTTGGTGTTCAGATAGCCTGCAAGTACTAGAGTTCACTAAGCTGATCATGTCTGGAACACCGGGCTGGATCCAATTCTGGCAGCAGGAACATTGGCAAGATAGAATGCAACTAGAGGAAAGAAATGCTATGGGGATTCTGAAAAAGCATGACATCAGAATAATAAATATGGAACTACAACTGTTTAACCAGAAGACAAAAAGATTATGGGGGAAACAAACACATTCCTTCAAATATTTGAAGGCTTATTATGTAGATGAATCACTAAACTTATGAGTTTCTCCAGAGGTAAACATGAAGACAAATAAATACAAGTGATATTTTCTATTAAAAAATAAATAGGCTGGGCGCGGTGGCTCACACCTGTAATACCAGCACTTTAAGAGTTCAAAGCAGGTAGATCACCTGAGGTCGGGAGTTCGACACCAGCCTGACCAACATGGAGAACCCTGTCTAAACTAAAAATACAAAATTACCCAGGCATGGTGGTGCATGCCTGTAATCCCAACTACTCGGGAGGCTGAAGCAGGAGAATTGTTTGAACCAGGGAGGTAGAGGTTGCAGTGAGCCGAGATCATGCCATTGCACTCCAGCCTGGAACAAGAGCGAAACTTCGTCAAAAAATAAATAAATAAAAAGAAAAAGCATTCTAACTAACAAGAATGAATGACAAAATAGCCTGTCAGGCCAGATCATGAGCTCTCTGTCATTGGAGGTATTCAACTAAAATACTGTATATAAAAAGATGTTGGGTTTTATTAGAAGAAAAACTATGTAATCTTTAATATTTCCAACAATTCTAATGTTCTATGATTTCATATTTTGACTGCAGAATCAATTTTCAATTAGTATATATTCTCATCGATTCCAAATCCCACAGGTGGTATACTCTTCCACCAGGTGGCTAGATGCCTTCGGCTCTGGGTCCTAAATGTTATGTGTGGTTAAAAAGAAGTTAGCATAGTTTAATACTTTTAAAAATGAAATAATATCCTTTGCCCACTTTTTGATGGGGTTGTTTGTTTTTTTCTTGTAAATTTGTTTGAGTTCTTTGTAGGTTCTGAATATTAGCCCTTTGTCAGATAAGTAGATTGCAAAAATTTTCTCCCATTCTGTAGGTTGCCTGTTCACTCTGATGGTAGTTTCTTTTGCTGTGCAGAAGCTCTTTAGTTTAATTAGATCCCATTTGTCAATTTTGGCTTTGTTGCCATTGCTTTTGGTGTTTTAGACATGAAGTCCTTGCCCATGCCTATGTCCTGAATGGTACTGCCTAGGTTTTCTTCTAGGGTTTTTATGGTTTTAGGTCTAACATTTAAGTCTCTAATCCATCTTGAATTAATTTTCATATAAGGTGTAAGGAAGGGATCCAGTTTCAGCTCTACATATGGCTAGCCAGTTTTCCCAGCACCATTTATAAAATAGGGAATCCTTTCCCCATTTGTTGTTTTTGTCAGGGTTGTCAAAGATCAGATGGTTGTAGAAGTGTGGTATTATTTCTGAGGGCTCTGTTCTGTTCCATTGGTTTATATCTCTGTTTTGGTACCAGTACCATGCTGTTTTGGTTACTGTAGTCTTGTAATATCGTTTGAAGTCAGGTAGCATGATGCCTCCAGCTTTGTTCTTTTGGCTTAGGATTGTCTTGGCAATGTGGGCTCTTTTTTGGTTCCATATGAACTTTAAAGTAGTTTTTCCCAATTCTGTGAAGAAAGTCATTGGTAGCTTAATGGTGATGGCATTGAATCTACAAATTACCTTGGGCAGTATGGCCATTTTCATGATATTTATTCTTCCTATCCATGAGCATGGAATGTTCTTCCATTTGTTTGTGTCCTCTTTTATTTCATTGAGCAGTGGTTTGTAGTTCTCTTTGAAGAGGTCCTTGACATCCCTTGTAAGTTGGATTCCTAGGTATTTTATTCTATTTGAAGCAATTATGAATGGGAGTTCACTCATAATTTGGCTCTCTGTTTGTCTGTTATTGGTGCATAAGAATGCTTGTGATTTTTGCACATTGATTTTGCATCTTGAGACTTTGCTGAAGTTGCTTATCAGCTTAAGGAGATTTTGGGCTGAGACGATGGGGTTTTCTAAATATACAACCATGTCATCTGCAAACAGGGACAATTTGACTTCCTCTTTTCTTAACTGAATACCCTTTATTTCTTTCTCCTGCCTGATTGCCCTGGCCAGAACTTCCAACACTATGTTGAATAGGAGTGGTGAGAGAGGGCATCCCTGTCTTGTGCCAGTTTTCAAAGGGAATGCTTCCAGTTTTTGCCCATTCAGTATGATATTGGCTGTGGGTGTGTCATAAATAGCTCTTATTATTTTGAGATATGTTCCATCAATACCGAATTTATTGAGAGTTTTTAGCATGAAGGGCTGTTGAATTTTGTCAAAGGCCTTTTCTGCATCTGTTGAGATAATCATGTGGTTTTGTCTTTGGTTCTGTTTATATGCTGGATTACATTTATTGATATGCATATGTTGAACCAGCCTTGCATCCTAGGGATGAAGACCACTTGATCATGGTGGATAAGCTTTTTGATGTGCTGCTGGATTCGGTTTGCCAGTATTTTATTGAGGATTTTTGCATCGATGTTCATCAGGGATATTGGTCTAAAATTCTCTTTTTTGTTGTGTCTCTGCCAGGCTTTAATATCAGGATGATGTTGGCCTCATAAAATGAACAGACACTTCTCAAAGAAGACATTTATGCAGCCAACAGACACATGAAAAAATGCTCATCATCACTCGCCATCAGAGAAATGCAAATCAAAACCACAATGAGATACCATTTCATACCAGTTACAATGGTGATCATTAAAAAGTCAGGAAACAACAGGTGCTGGAGAGGATGTGGAGAAATAGGAACACTTTTACACTGTTGGTGGGACTGTAAACTAGTTCAACCATTGTGGAAGACAGTGTGGCGATTCCTCAAGGATCTAGAACTAGAAAGACCATTTGACCCAGTTATCCCATTTCTGGGTATATAACCAAAGGATTATAAATCATGCTGCTATAAAGACACATGCACATGTATGTTTATTGCAGCACTATTCACAATAGCAAAGACTTGGAACTAACCCAAATGTCCATCAATGACAGACTGGATTAAGAAAATGTGGCACATATATACAATGGAATACTATGCAGCCATAAAAAAGGAAAAAAAGGATGTGTTCATGTCCTTTGTAGGGACATGGATACAGCTGGAAATCATAATTCTCAGCAAACTATTGCAAGAACAGAAAACCAAACATCGCATGTTCTCACTCATAGGTGGGAACTGAACAATGAGAACATTTGGACACAGGAAGGGGAACGTCACACACCAGGGCCTGTCGTGGGGTGGGGGGAGTGGGGAGGGATAGCATTAGGAGATATACCTAATGTAAATGACGAGTTAATGGGTGCAGCACACCAACATGGCACATGTATACATATGTAACAAACCTGCACATTTGTGCACATGTACCCTAGAACTTAAAGTATAATAAAAAATTAAAAATAAATAAATAAAAAATAAAAATAAAATAACAAGCGAACAGAGTGCAAGCACTAAGCCAAAAAGTAATCCCTTTTAAAGAAACATGTAAGTATCATTCATAATCTTTCTGATTATTCCATCACAATGATTCTTAATCCATTCGCTTTCCTCTTGTACATTTCTTTTGTACAGGGTCTACAGAGATGACCCCTTATCTTCTGTGGCCGCCTCTCTCTGGTGTCAAGTTTCCTGACTTATATACAGTTCCTCATCCCCAAGACTGTCCTTGATGCAAAAATCCCCTCGGCTTCCTCTGCAGCTGCAGATCATGTTTGCTCCCACAGTCTTTCTTCCCGACCCAAGAAGAACTATCTGCAGGGTCAGAAAACGCCCCAGCCTCTTCCTGCTCCTAGCCTTCCTGCTCTGTATCCACACAGCTGAAGCCACAAAACAAGCAAGCAACAAACAAAAACAGAATAGGCCCCACCCTGACAGCATGAAAATATATGATTAGCTTTTCCCAAAGAGAAGAGAATAATCTTCCACCCAGTTCTTAAAAGAGAAAACTTTCCATCTCCAGCCACAGCTGTTGGCTTGGTGTTCCTTAAAATTTGAATACAATCAACAACCCTTGTCCCAGTCCCTAGAAACCTTCGAATGTTAACAACTGCCTTGGTTGAGAGTGAGAGATCACTTCAGAAAACCTAGTACTAAGGAAGTATTTCTGTAAGTGCTTGCGAGTGAATGCAAATAAAACAAGATTTTTAAAACTGAGACTTAAAGCAATTTTACTATGTACCTGAGTCAAGGTTCTACTCATCTTTCTAGTCTCAGGTGAAAGACCTCTTCTTCCAGCAAGCCCTGGGGATGTTAGGACTATGTTTGTTGTCTCTGCTATGTGCTCCCATATCCTCCTCAGTGTCTCCCGTCACAGCCCTGTACCACCCCAACCACAGCCCTGCACCTGCCCTGTCACCATCTTTATGGTGTTTCCCTAGTAACTCTACCAGCCTGTTTCCCTAGTACACTGCAGGGCCTAGACTGTACCTGATGCTTTTATCACTGAGCCCCTAAACACAGTAGGACCCAATAAATATCCATGAGGCTATTATAAATAAACACATTATCAATTAACTAATTAATGTGGAACCCAAGTCTAGGCAGCTGTTTCACTGAGGTAAAAAATATCCATTCCACAAACACTTTGTGTCTCTTATGCTAGGTATAGTACAGAATGAGTCAAACCCAGGTCCTGCCCTCAAACAACATACAGTTGAGTAAGGAAGTCAAGACAAGTACACAAATACCTATGGCACAAAATATATAATGGAGCACCACAAAAAGATAAATATTAGAGGATGGGAAAACAGGAGCAAAGCCACAGAGATCACCAAGTAGTTCACACTGGAGCTAAGCCTATGGGACAGGTAATACTAGGGTCAGAGCCTAGAGGTCCCTGAATAATACCTTTGAGTAGTCGGTATATTCCAGGCTAATTGCTTTACATTCATGATCTCATTTATTCTTTGAAACAATTCTATGTAAAAATCCCCTATCACAAAGAAGCAAACGGGTTGACAGAAGTCAAGAAAATTGCCCATTATGTCACATTTGATAAGTGGCAGAGCTAGGATGCACACCCAGGCCAGCCTTATGACCATGGCAGCAATGCTGCAGTGCTTTGGAACCTGGGATGCCAAGTTTAGGAGTTGCTACTTTATCCAGTGGGAGCTACTTGGAGCAGGAGCATGCCACGGTTCAAAGACTGTGCTTGGGAAGACATATCAGACAGTAATGGGGAGAATAGATTGGGAGTCAGGTTTGAAGCCTATTGCAATAGTCCCAATGTTGTATCATTAAACTTCTGAACTGGAGAGTGGCGGTAGGACTGGCAAGGGGATTCAGAGCTGAGGAACTCCTGAGGAAGAGCGGGGACAATCAAGGATGATCCCAAGCTATGCACCTGAATGACTGGAAGGATGAGGATTTGGAAGTGGCTCTGCCTATGTGCATGCCATGGGAAAGAGTAGAAATTAATGGGTGGGAGTACTGGAGCCTTAAGTCCTCAGGAGCTCCAAACCAGGGGGCAGCCTAAATCCTCCCCACTCTCTTCCTCTCCCTACGCATTGCTGCTACCTGCAAAAGCTTCCTGAATTCCCTGAGCCTTCCCACCCATTTGGGGCATCTGAGCCCAGCAACCCACAAAAGCAGAGGGGCAATAATGTGACATGAGGCATCACACGACCATGTCCACCCAGGTCTACTCTCCTCTGAGAGCCAGACTGACCCAGCACAGACAATGTCTGGTCCAAACCAGCACCAAGAAGTGGAATAGCAGCAGACAGGAGTGAGAGGCCACAGGTAGTGATTCTGACTCCTTCACTGACTCCCTGTAACCTTGGACCAGAAGCTTAACTTCTCTGGATCTCAGTTTCCTAATCTGTAATCCGAGGAGTTTGAACCAGAATCAGAAGTGGCAAAACTAGGGGCACACAGGACAAACTCATCTTGTAAATGGACTTTGACCAACACAATGTCTTTTAATTAGCTTCAACATTTAAAAATCAGGCCATTTCACAAAGAAAGTGCATATTTGCTGCTGTTCTTGAAGCAGGAAGGTCTGGCAACATGGAGCCCACATTCCTACATGGCATCAATCAGCTGGGGCTGAGTAGCTGCTGGGACACCACCCTCCAGTTTGTCACAGTCCCCACCACCCCTACTGTCCCTGATTGCTGCCACTCATCATCTATACATGGGCCATTATGATCTTTTATGCTAATGATCTGGCCCCTATAGGGATCTGAGTTCACAACCTCTACAGAAAACGATCTAAAATATCATCATTGCAAGACTCAGGAACTGGAGACATTAAACAGAAGCAAAGATGAGTTGGGAGTGATTTTTCCTCAATGGAAGACGCGGGCTTCTCAGAGGAGCAAGGGCTTGCTACAGCGGATGAAGGTTCATTAACACGTGTGTCAGGCCTGCCCACCACCCCACACCACACCCTCAACACAGCAAAAGGCCAGATGACATCAGCCTTGGACACAGTCAGAGAAACCCCATCATGAAGCAATTTGCTTCCCCAGCCATTCTAATTTAACAATTAGCTTAACTCTGGTCAGGCACTTGCTGCTGGAGTGGAGAAACGATCCTGATCAGCAGAAGCTTCAGCCTAGAAGCTTCAGGAACTCCCTTCCTACCCCCCAACCCCAGCTTTCCTTGCTTCCCTTGGGTTTGTGTCTCCTGCTCACACAGATAGATATTCTAAATATCTCCAAAGAGGGTCCACCTTCTCCTTGAGCTCCCCAGTTGGGCTCCTTGGAAATTCTCCAGTAAAATTAGTTTCTCCTGCTGCCACTTCAGCCCATTCTCTTAGTCTGTCCTGCAGAGATTCTGTCCTGCAGCATGTCAGGCCAGTATGCGAGATGAGATGTGGAAGGAAGCCTGTACATAGGCCACACTGCAGACACAGGGGTACACTCACAAGGCTGGCAACCTTGGGCCGTCCTTGGTGCAGATCCTGACTCAGAGCACAAGCCTCAGGAACGGAGTTTGCCCTGACTCAGACAGCATGCTCAGCTCCGCATCTGCATTGCCAAAGGGCCTCTTGGTAAGAACGCACCACACTCCCTCTCTACAGCGTGTCCTGCTCCTGCCTCAAGCTGCACCCCAAACCCAAATGCCAAATTTCAGAGAAAGAAAGTGCGATATCAAAAGTGGGAGATCAAAAGGAAAAGTTTATAAAGTTACAGTCTATTATTTTTAAATATAGTATTAGGATTCCAGGATAGATGGGGTGAGGCCAGGGCCTGAAATAGCAGACCCTCAAGAAAGCAAGCATCCCTGCATGACCAGATAGAGATTTCAAAGAGAACCTGGAGAAAGAAATGGCTCATAAAAATGGAACAACAACCAGGAAAATAATCAGACCAAAAATAAACCTGAGACATGCCAATGCCAAGGTCAATCCCAAAGGTTATTTTGTTCCAATGGGGCCAAATCAGTGGAACCAGTTGATGATACTCTTGGTACAAGTGGTGTCCTCAAGAATGAAAATCCTTCCCAACTTGCCCTCCTTGATGGACACGAGCGAGGTCAGGGTTGAAACTGCAGTGAGGGCATGGGAACCTGACTGACAAATGAAGTGTAAAGAAAGCACCAGAACCATATGGCATCCACCTGGGAGTCCTAAAGGAATTCAAGGGTGAAATTGTGGCAAGGCTGCCCAAAATGTGTAACCTCTGATTACAAAGTCACTCATGCTCTAGAACTGGCAGAGTGCCCATGTAGCCTCCATTCATAAGAAAGGATCCAGGGAGAATTCTAATTTTCATACCAGGAAAGTAGGCAGGACATAGCTTAAGAATAGGACTACTGGGCATGCAAGCAAGCACAATCTATCAAAGGAAAAGACAGTAGAGCTCTTATAAAAGCAAAGCTTGTTTGTAATAGTTTTTGAGAGAGTAAATATGAATGTGAATTAATGAAAATCTGTCCATTTACATAAATTTAATTTACATAAAATTTCCAAGATACTATAGTAAAAAGCTTTTTTAAGTTGAATAACAATACAACAGGAAAAATACTTTTCCAGGGAACTACTTGGAGGCCAGAAACAAAATGAAAAAATTCACTGACACGTCTCCAAATTAAAGAAATTTTAAAAGTGCGGTTCATAAGCCATCAGGACACTAGAACTTGTCTTATATAACATTCTTACAATGTGTAGGAGGGAGCTAACGTGAGGTACTCTATGGGTCTACACTCTTCCAGGCAGGAGAAACGCTGATCAAGAGAAATGATAGGACAGTCCTTCCAGGTTCTAAGAGTTGATGGAGAAGAGGTGACTGAGTTTCAGTGGGATGGGATCTATCTACTTCATAATAGCTCCTTAGTCTCCTCTCTCCAGATAAGATAAATTCTGGGCTCCATTCTCTGGACCTTGCGATTGTGGGCTCCAAAATTTACATATTCCTGGAAAACAGGAACAAATGCAGATTTAAGTCACAGAAAATGCTTCTGACTAGACTCTCAGAGGCTGTCCACTGCATTTGGTTAAACCCTGACCAATCAGGCCTGCCATGGCCCTGCCCTTTCTTCTTCATTACAGTGCCCATTCAATGCATGGAGCTCCAGATTCAGAAATTCAGGGCACACACTCATAGAAGTCATTCTGAAGCTATGAACTGAGACTTCTAAAACAAACAATAGAGTATGACTGGATTTACCCATTCCTTCAATTTTTGTTACTGCATCTCTGTCTTGGGCATATAGCAGGGAGCTGACTGTAGAAATGCAAACGTGAGTAAGCTCAGCACCCCCTGCCTAGCCCCACTGTTCCCTTGCAACCTATCTCATCCATCTATTCTGCTTCTCCTACTACCTCCAACGTGGTAAGAGGCATTGCAACACTTTCTTAGCCTCTATCTCTGCTATCCAAGTCCCTTCATTCCTTCAAAACTACAGGCAACAGAACTTCTCCCCTCAGTCATCCTATAGCATATGATGGGACCTTGAAACTTACTACACCATTCTGGGCTTGAGATCGGTGCCTTGATGGAGAAATCAGAGACAAAAGACTTCTATGTTGTGTCACCTGCAAAAGCCTATTCCAATAAATTATAATAGCTATGTGCATAGGTTCGAATCCTGGCACTCCTAATTACGAGTTGAGGGAACTCACAGCTCAATATCCTCATTTGCCAAACAGGTAAAATAGTGTTTAATCTGCTAAAAAGGGCAGTTCTGGGGATCAATTATGGTAATGCTTATTTTAAAGAGCTTGATACAGTAGTTAGTGCATAAAAAGCACTCTACTGATATTAGCTAGTACTAACATCTTCCTAAACAGAAGATTTATTCCTTTTTAAATTTTCTCCTCAGTCTAAATGCAGCTTTTAAAAGGCTACTTTAAAAAGTGGGCGGTGAATGATGCTAGTTCTCTGTTCGGCAGCTCCTTGGGTCTTAGTTGTCCCTATAGTATCTTTTTTACAGTATTTTCTTGGGTTTGTCTATATATTGCTTAATAAATTGTGAAGTCGTTCCTATGTGTCAATGTCATTGCTGCCTGTTCTTGAGTAAAGTTTGCATGGAAAAGGCAGCACGCCTGCAATTTTAAAAGGAGTGGGCCATTTACTGCTTCCAAGAGGCTCCACAGATGACACTGTTCTTGATTAACCCACACGTAAAGGGTGCGTGCTCTGAAACTAGACTGGGTCAGTACTTTGATAGCAGATCTATCATTGGGTGAAGATTTGTATTAACCAAGCTCACAAGGCTGATGGATAAGCCAGAAACTCTGTATCTTGAGTGCCAAAAGTAACAACGAAACACAACTGCCACAGGACCCTGGAGTGCTTAGTTCAGTATAATCAGTGTAGGCTGATGCACTGGGGACGCCAAGCTGTCACTGGAACATTGCATGATGAACATGTAATCAAGGCTTGGGAAGTCTGCAGAACAAGCCATGGTTCAACATCAGCAGGTCGTGATGGGATGGACTAGCAAGAATAGTGCTGGTCCTGTTGGAGAACCAAATGGCCCTGGTGGGCAGCCAGAGTCTGAATGGGCACCACCAGCTTCTGCTTTAACTTGCCTTTCAGGAGTGCCCTGGCTGGCCAGCACCTTCCATAGAATCTTCAAATTGCACTCAGAGCAATTAATTAGGTTTTATATTACTAAATTACAATCACATTTCAGCCAATATCCCTGACATTATTTCCAGGTCACACGGATGGAGTATTTTGCTTCATATATTTGCAAAACACCTTCTGGTCCATAGCTACAGGTGGTAGATGACATCCATGTGGGATACATGGATGGACCTAACTGAACCCTCAGAAGCAGCTTCATTTCCATTATTTCCAGGTTCCTGGGGATGTGGGAGGATGGGCTTCACTGTTACCTCCAGGAAACCTCTATGGGCTAAATTCCCCCGGGCCAGGATCCCCATATTCTCTTTTATTTCAAGGTTATTTCACAAGTAAAACAGGAATTCATTTGCAGTAACCACCTCATCAATGGCATTGATTGACTTGTCAGGTGAAACTGCAGATATTTGCTTTATTAACAGGAAGATACCACTTTCAAGTGTTGGTTGGAAAGATGGAGAGAGACAGACAGAGGGACAGAAAGAGACACAGAGAGCAGATACAGGGAGCAGATCGGAACAGAACAAGTCCAGGAATAAGAGTGCACTGAGCTGCTGCCTTTACAAGGACTTGCAGAAGGAAGTATAATATGTTCCTGGATTGTATTTAGAAAATTGATATCCACTACTTAAAAAGGAATAGCTCCTCTCCCACTACATTTATCCTGGCCAATATCCTCTTTTTCTTCCCTGGTGTCAACAGTCCATGGAAAAACATCCAGCTTTAGTTGTTAGAAGAAAGAAACTTGAAACCTGGCATAGAAATACATCTTATTCCTCAAGTCTCAGACTCGTTAGCCTAGAAGAGATCTTCAAGAGGTCTTTTATTTTTATTTTTATTTTTATTTTTATTTTTGAGACGGAGTCTCACCCTGTTGCCCAGGCAGGAGTGCAGTGGTGCGATCTGGGCTCACTGCAAGCTCCGCCTCCTGGGTTCATGCCATTCTCCTGCCTCAGCCTCCCAGTGGCTGGGATTACAGGCGCTCGCCACCACGCCCAGCTAATTTTTTGTATTTTTAGTAGAGACCGGGTTTCACCGTGTTAGCCAGGATGGTCTCGATCTCCTGACCTCGTGATCCACCCACCTCGGCCTCCCAAAGTGCTGGAATTACAGGCGTGAGCCACCGCGCCCGGCCAAGAGGTCTTTTATGAATCTCTCTGACCCAAGACCTGATGTGCCTAAGGGAAATTCTAACAGAGGAGACACTTTGCCATTTGGGAAATTCTCACTTTCCTACATAGTTGTGACATGGACATCTTCTGCTCTCTTTCTCTGGGAGAAAGTGTCGATGAAAAGAGCTATGGTTCAGATGTATCCCCTCCAAAATTCAGATCTTGAAACTTGACAGCCAATGTGATGGTATTAAGAGGTGGGGTCTTTAAGAAGTGACTAAATTACGAGGGCTTCTCCCCTCATCATGAATGAGATGAAGGCCCTCATAAAAGAGGACACAGCGTTCAAGGCACCGCCTTGGAAGCAGAGACTGAATCCTTATAACAAACCTGCCAGCTCCTTGATCTTGGACTTCCCAGCCTCCGGAACTATAAGCAATAAATTTCTGTTCTTTATAAATTACCAAGTACCAGGTATTTTGCTATAGCAGCACAGATAGACTAAGATGTCTCCAGCTCTCCTCCTTTGGGCTGAGTTGCAAGGCAACGTTGATGAAAAGAACCCAAGCTTTGGAGCCAGACAGCCCTAGGTGAGATCTTCGTTTTGAACATTTCTGGCAAATCACTTAACCTCTCTGGGTATGTTTTCACAGCTATAAATGGGAGGAACTACTACCTTTCAGAGTTGTTGGGAGAAATAGATTACATTTGGAAAGTGCTTAGTTAATGGCTGCTTTTATTTTAAGTGAATTTCCAGCAGACTTATACCTGCAAGGGATGGGATGACACCATTAGAGAAGTCACCCACCAGGTAACACCTGACTGATCTCAGATCACCAGGCATCCCAGCACACCTATGCAGGCAAGTACACCATGCCCCCCATGTCATCTAATCAGGCACAAGGCTGCCTCCCTCCCCTTCCTGATCACCTTCCACATAGAAATGCTAAGTTTTAAACATGAAGTTTAAACATGAATAGAAACCTTTCAATGATGGACATCAGCACACACACAAAAAAGATAGTTGAAGAGGGCAAGATAAGGCAGAAAGTATCCCTAATTAAGGCAATTTCAGTCACACAAACATTTTATATGTGAAAGTGACTTTGTCATTTAGTGAAATCCTCTCTTTTTATAGGTGGCAAAACTGAGATCTGGAAAGGAGAAGGGACAGGCCCATGACAACGACAGAGGAGTCCTTAAACCAAGAGCTCCTGACTGGGCTGAGGACCCACTGAAATTGACACACAAGGCAAATGCCAGAGGAAGGGAAGGTCAAGCTTACATTTACTTAGCTGCTACTTTATAAACAACACCGGGATAGGCACTGAGACTTAGGAAACAAGTTCCCAGCTGTCCTCCAGGAGCTTAACGTCTATCTAGCTGGGTAGCAAACACCTACCACGTGAAACAGCAATAATGAAAGGGGGTTTGTGATGACAAGTCACGGAATGTGTTCAGGGAGATCAGCGATGGAAACAGGGTGATGTCATAGAAGATCTCTTCCCCACAGGTAGTGGGACATGCTGCAGCCTCATGAAGACCATGGCTAGGATGCAAAGAACATTCAAGCAAAGGTTCCAGCAGAAACAAAGTCTTCGGATCTAGATTCAGTATGGTATGTTCTCAGTAAAGAGAGAATGCCAGCAGGTTCTGCAAGGACCTGGTAAGTATGTATGTGGATGCTTCCTGGACCTCTCACCACCGATCATCGAGCTTGGTACTCAGAGCAGAGACTTTCAGGACTTCAAGTTTTTCAGCCATCACCACTTCACAGTCTCTGCCTTCACTCCACACCTGCTATCTTTTTTTTTTTTTTTTTTTTTTTTGAGACGGAGTCTCGCTGTGTCTCCCAGGCTGGAGTGCAGTGGCGCGATCTCGGCTCACTGCAAGCTCCGCCTCCCGGGTTCACGCCATTCTCCCGCCTCAGCCTCCCAAGTAGCTGAGACTACAGGCGCCTGCCACCTCGCCCGGCTAATTTTTTGTATTTTTAGTAGAGACGGGGTTTCACCGTGTTAGCCAGGATAGTCTCGATCTCCTGACCTCGTGATCCACCCGCCTCGGCCTCCCAAAGTGCTGGGATTACAGGCTTGAGCCACCGCGCCCGGCCCACACCTGCTATCTTTAACAGTGGTCTCTGTCCAGAAGCCTTAGAGAGCAGAATATAGGGATCAAATCCAGCTAACTGTGCTAACTTTAATCCTATCTTCATCTCATTTTTCCTACCTTAATTTTTCCTCTGCCTGTATTTCATCACCTCCTTATTTTTCTTTATCTTCTTGTGGTACACTTTTTTAAGCTGTTGTAAATCCCTTTCAAAGCAAGATGGTATCTAAATACATGCCTGCTAGTCAAGCCCATTTGCACAGTAGCTTGATGAGAGAGGCTCTCCAGTCTCTCCTCCAGAAATATCTTGGCCTTCCCACTCACTGACTCACCAAATTCATCCTTCCAGGCCTAGGTCAAATGTTCTACAAACCATTCCCTAACTCCCCCAGGCAAAGCTCACCTCCCTTTCCTCTGAGCTTCAGCTGCATGTGGTATCTACTCCTTTACAGCACTTACCTAGTCCACTCTGCAATCCACTCTAAACACTACTCAAAAATTAATTTTGCTAAAGCAAGGCAGTCCTATCATATAATTCCCTCACTCAAAAATACTCAATTGTTCCCCACTGCACAATGAAGGGCTCTCTCACTTTACTACAGTTTACATTGATTTTCTATTTTTGCCCTATACACCTAAAAATCCAACCTGCCTGCTTTTCTCAAGCATGCCCTGTTCCCTGCTACAAGTAAATGGGAGCAGCAGATTTTGTGTGATTTTCTCTAGCACTGACCCTGGGCTGTGCACGACATAGAGGGACATGTGTCAACTCAGCTCTGGGATATCCCCAGTCTCTCAGACATCTTAACCACGTTCCCTCAGTATTTCCTCCTCCTCCTGACAGGTTTACATGAATTCCTTTCCCCCCAACGCGATCCAATAGAAAGAATGTGGACTATGGAAATAGACAAATAGACCACTTGGTTCAAGTCTTTGCTCTGCCACTTAATAGCTGTGTGACTTTAGGCAAGTTCCTAGCCTCTCTGAGTCTGTTTTTCTTAAAAATAGGGCCCACAAAGGTTATTTTAAAGATTAATGAGATATTTGTGAAAATGCTTGACTTTATACCAAACGTGCGGAGGCTTTCAATAAACACTAGGTATGATTACTAATGATTATTGTCCTTGCTGTTATTCATGCTTCGACATCCAGAAAGACCAAAGCAGGAGGTCAGACACCCACTTTACATCCTCAGTCTTCAGTCTCAATGCAGGCACTGCCAGGGCCTGGAGGCCCTTTTCACATCACAAATCACATTGCTACCTCATGCATCCAGTGGAAAATGTCACACTGTTCCGTCCTGAGACCATCACTCAGTGCGGGCTCCTCTTTATCCCTCCCCAACTCCTCCAAGCTCCATGATAATTTTTTTCTTTTTGTAAAAATGATACGTCCCCAGTGCTTCTGTCAATAAGCATTATTCAACTGCTGGGGAAAGGGTATAAATCAATAAATATTTAAAATCTACCAGGCTTCTCTATCATCTCCAGACATGGCAGGGCAGAGGCCTCGATGTTAGTCTGTGATGAAGGCAGATGGGGAAGGGGGTTTTGCACTAGCTGCCTCTTATTTGTGTCTCTGGTCTAAGCACAGATATTGACTACGTTAGGTGGAAACAGAGGTGCTGCTAGATGAACTCTAAAGATTAAATCTCACTGTATAGCACACTCAGCAAAAGAGAAGCCTCCCAGGAACTTGAAACGTAGATGGATGTGGGACTGTCATCCGTGTCACTGGGCCAACCAGCCTTTTTGGTTTTACTTCTAATTTCACAAAGTGGTCTGGATGCTCGCATGCTGCAACCTCACAGGATGTCACAGAGGCTGCTACCCGTGGAAAGTCAGGTTACACCAAGTGGAGGCTGACAAGGGCCCAGGCGAGTACACTGAGTTCACCGATGGAGGTGGGTGGTTTCCTCCCAGAAGGACGACCATATCCCTAGCCCCAACTTCTCGAATTGGGATCTAGATCCTAGAACTGAGATTTGGTTAAGTTATCCAAACTTTGTCATCCTGCCCCCTCAATGATGAGATTTTCAGACTAGCCACTCAGGGTTAAAGGAGGCACTGCCCATGGAGTAGAAGCCATTTGTTCCTCTGTGGAAGCCCAGCTGGGCCCTATAGGTATCAGACCCATGGTTTGACCTCAAGGCCACTGCCAACCAGCTGAGCTAAGGCATAGGGCCTGAGGAGACACGTGCAGGACATCAGGAGGCGGGTGGGTAGTTACGAGACTATGTCAGGAATCTCTCAGACTGTGTCTTCATATCCTAGTCAGGCCTCACCAGTCCTCTGCCCAAGCCATGCACCCAGAACCCAGAGCAGTTCATCAGGATAACCGGTGAGTGGCTCCCCGGCCTGCATTGCTGCCCCAGTGCTTCTCTGAAAAACTGAGTGTGTGTTGGGAACAGGCACCTCCTACCTGCTGTGCCCGCCTGCTCACTTCTCAATTCTGGTTTCCATAAACACATCAGCAGCAGGAAAAGCTGACATAGCAGAGAGATACACAGGACATAGACTTGGATATGTAACCCAGAAGTCAGGGATGCGATCCTTCTCCCCATTTCTATCCTATCCTGAGTGCACAGACCTATCCCATATCTTTCCTCCTGTGTGGTTTTTTTTTTGTTTGTTTGTTGGTTTTTGTTGTTGTTGTTGTTGTTTTGCTGTGTGCTTTAAATTGATTTAATGAACCATGTGATCTGAGAATCCTAATTTGGCTGTGAGCTTCCAGTTCCATGACCTCTGGTTTGGGTGCCAACTATGTATAGAGCATACTTAAAGGCCACCATTGCATCAGAGTAATTCCCCATCACAACAGGGGGGGTGGGGTGGGGTGGGGTGGGGTAGGGCAGGAAAGATCAGTCAAGGTCAGGGACGTAGGAAGAGAGGATAAGTGCGAATATCATATCTGAGGTCAGAGTAGGATTAGGGCCTCGGAAAATATCATTTTACTGACAGCCTGGATATGAGCGTCCCCTTTCTGACTCTGCCATGAAGAAGTTGTGGACTAATCACTTTGCCTCCTGGGAACTGTTTTCTTATCTGAAGGAATGAGGCAAATAGACTAAATTATCTCTAATGTCTCTTCTGGAGCCTTCTGGATCTCCCATTTGGGGATTTGAAGTCTGCTCCAGCCTGCACTACAGCTAACACTGCATCCTTAGAAAGTGGAGTTTGTGTAAAGATATTGCAGCTTATGCAGCTAGAGTACGGCGATCACCTAGCTCACATGTTAGTGCTGGGAAACTAACTGAAAGGGGATTGAAGAAAACTGTTTCTCCTAAAAGCCTCACATTCTCCTAGTCAACCAGGGGCTCCTGTTTGCCCCTGTTTGTCTGTCCTCCAGCTGGCGGACTGCCCAAGGCTCACCTAGATGGATCATAGGAAGGCTCCCTTGCCCTCTGGCATTCTGCTGAGCTCAGCATTTGAAAAGTTGTGGCAGGAGATCAGCAGAAGCAAGGAGGGTGAAGCTGCGGTGTTCCCTGTTCGAGACACTGTTATGGCTGCCCATGAGCTCGTTATGTCCCTTACCCAGGTCACAGCTCCTTTTGAGGTTGCTCTTTCACACACATTCTGGTAACCACCCACTTCCCTCACTTGTTCAAGTCTAAATCCCTCCCTACACCTTTGTAAAGAGTCCCGTCATTAGGCCGGCGTGGTGGCTTATGCCTGTAATCCCAGCACTTTGGGAGGCTAAGGCAGGTGGATCACAAGGTCAGGCGTTCAAGACCAGCCTGGCTAACATAGTGAAACCCCATCTCTACTAAAAATACAAAAAATTAGCTGGGCGTGGTGGTGGGTGCCTGTAATCCCAGCTATTCAGGAGGCTGAGGCAGGAGAATCACTTGAACCTGAGAGGTGGAGGTTGCAGTAAGCCGAGATGGCACCACTGCATTCCAGCCTGGGTGACAGTGTGAGACTCCGTCTCAAAAAAAAAAAAAAAAAAAAAAAAAAAAGAGTCCCTTCATTAAACCTTCCTCAGGTTACCCAACATGGCTGGGCCATCTGTTTCCTGACAAAGCCCTGACTAGTACATCTAATGAACCCATTTCACACTAGTGTCATCTTTGAACAATTGATTCACTCTGAAAATCTCTATACAATGCAACTCAACACATTCACAACTCTCTCTGGTGCAGTGGAATTTCCAGAGAGAAGCTGAGTTCTCTTTTCTCCACAGCCCTCTTCATCCCTACATGCAAAATTTCTTGTGCAACACAGAAAGAAAACAAATCATAATGGCTAGAATGCTGAGTTCTGAGCATAGATAAGCAACACAACACAACGTTCACATCATTGTCTAATATGCTCTCCCACCTAGCCTGATGACTCACATCTTTTCTGGGAGATGATCCGCTGCCCCTCTCCCTGACAAAACTCACGCCACCCTCCCAGGAAAAAGGGTGTCATCAGGGATCCTGGATCCCCAACAAGCCCAGCTCTACTCCTGTTCCCACCAAACTCACCAAAACTGGAAGGTGAGCTGAGTTGGATGTCTCTGACTGCTTCCGGAAAAGTTATGTTCTCTCTCAGCCACAGTCTGAGCTTGGAAGCTCAACTTCTTGAGGTGGTTTCTTTTTAGTAATAATAACACAACAGTAGTTGAGAATTTATGGACTAGATACTTATCTAAGCATTCCATGTGTTATCCAATTCCATCTTCACACAACTGTGCAGTAGGAACCTTTATTATCTCATCTCATTTTAAAGAGGAGAAAATGGCACACAGGTTAAAACCACATGCCAGGATTTGGCCCATGCAGTCTGGCTTCAGAGCCTGTACTTTTTTTTTTTTTTTTAAACTAAGGAATGTTTTAGTTATGTGGAAAAGTACAAAGACTACTATAACTAGTCACCATAACCTAGATTTAACAATTATTAGCTTATTGCCATATTTGCTTCATCACTTTTGCTGAATTATTTTGAAGTGAATTACAGACATCCTGACATTTCACCCATAAATACTACAATATGAATCTCTTAAATATGAGGGCACTCAGCTACAATACCATTACCACACCTAACAAAATTAATAATAATTCTGAATATAATCTAATAACCAACCTATATTCAAATTTCCTTAACCTCTCCCCAAAATATGTAACCCTTCTGAATTCACACATCCTCCTTGCACAGAGCTGGGCTCATCTTGCTGAAACTGTTGCAGTGTTAGCTCATACGCTGCTGCTGAAGCCACATCAGCACCCGGCCCTATCATCACAATGCCGTATGCTCCTTGCTATGCTTTTCCTTCTTAGTCTTTGAAAATAAGAAACCTTCTCTCTTACTCCAAAACTCCTTCCACTCGATTCTGATATAAATCTAGTACAAAGCAGTCTTTCCGGAGTGGAAAAGACCCACCTTCCCAATGTAGCTCCTGCCCCACTGCAGCCAAGACCATGTGAGAGACACAAGTAAACAACACACACAGGACAGCACTGCTTGTGTCCACTGTCAGCTACTCAGGGAAGGGGGAACGGTGGACAAGCTCCCAAAGACAGGGATGGGGGGTCATCCTGGGGTGAGAAGTCTCACCAAGAGGGGAGGAAATTTTGAGGGGTCAACATTTTGTCCTTGTTTTTGTCTGAATACTCTTGTTCTGGACACAATGTATGTGTAGCTCAAGGGGTATCAAGTTGGAAAGAAAAGCAAGGCTGGGCCATTCCAGATGCAGAGGGCCACCTTTGAGATTCTCAATCCCAAACCAAAGAGTTGTCCTAACAGACATACCCCATTCTCTTCCTCAGTGCCCAGATAATCTGCTCATACAATGGCCAGATGGTGTCTTTGGGCACCCTCTCAAAAACCTTTAGATTTCCTCCTCAACCCTGGGTGGGCAGCGTGCGCTGTTGGAGGTCAGCAAGGGGAACGGGCCTTAGTTACTGTTGCTTTCCTTATTGCTTCAGACCTCTCTGAGTAACAAAGAAAAACAAGGAAGAGAGAAGTGAAGGAAGAGTATAGAGAAGATGTCATCCAAGGTGCCCTGCCTGATCTTCAGGAGCTAAAAGCCCTGAAAGTCCCTAGCAGACCTCTACAAACCAAAACTACATGCCCTGCCTCTGAATGGCTGCCAGAGAGGAATCACATCATCTCATTTACCTTTTTTTTAGTCTCTCAGCAGTTTAAACTCCTACTTGTTCTTTAAGGCTTAATCAGAATCACCTCCTGAGCTCAGTCCTTCTGGTTTATGCTTCCTTAGCATCCAGTGGTGACCCCATTGCAGGATGTGTAGGGTAAGTTGTAATTATGCCTTCTTGGTTGCCTCCCCTGCTAGACTCTGAACTCCTTGAGGCCAAAGCCATCATATTTATCTCTGTATCCTCAATCCTTAACATGGGGCCCATCAAACCTCAATCATTTGATAAATGTTGGTCAAAATTAACTGAATTCTAACAGCTCTCTAAAATCACCTTCTCTGTCTTGTTAGTGGCACTAAAGTGTGTATTTTTCTTTGCTTAAAACAAAATTCCCTGATTGCTGCTCAGTAGCTCATTTGATAACCGAACTAACTGGAAAGCAACACACATTCAGAACCATGTCTCCTAAAGGGCAGGCCCAGCTTTTTTGATCCCTACTAGCCAAAGTCAGTGCTTTACATATGGAACACCCTCGAGACATGCTTGTTGAATTGACCTGAGGGTGCCCGTGATCTAAGCTCCCCAGAGAAGTTGACCATCTGCCATATATAGCTACAGTGTGTGAATTATGTTAAGTAGCTGACAAAGTTCAAGTGAGGAAGAAAATTACCAATCCCTCCTGGAAGTGAGCTGAAAGAAGGGCCTTCCTGCTTCCAAAATGTCCTAACATCTTGCTAAATACTGACATCTGTTTGCCTCCAGCTTGCTGCTCCCAATGTTTGCCAACTGGCCGAGAATGTTTGTGTCTTTACCAACCATCTTCCCCCATTGCACCCACATCACTTCCTTCCCGAGCTGGCAACCTCACAGGCACTACCTTGTAAGCACCGTACAGGCACCAAGGGTGAATACCCACCCCTCCACCGAGGAGACCGCTTCCCTCGAAATGACCCAGTGTTTCCCCTGTCCTGCAAAAGTGTGAGTAGTACATCACCACAATCACAGACCCCGTCACCCTCCCCTCCTCTGCTCCTCTTCCTGTTGCCCTCTTAAATCACATACAATCTGGCTGCCGTGACATGATTAAAGACACTGAACCCTCATTCCAAGTGCACGAGTCCTTCTGGAGACAGACTGACTGGCAGATAGTGTCTGACCACCTCCATGCTCTTCTCTCCTGCTGTTCTCATTCTCCTCTGCCTCTCCAAGCTCTCCTGGGAGGACTCATTAACTCCTCTTTTCCTCCCACCCTCTAACTCTGAGCAGTCCTTGAAGCTGAACCCTTAGGTCCTCTGTGCAGCTAGCTCTCTCCTCCCACTGCCTGGAAGATTCTGCTGCCTTATTCAGACATGTGTTCTTACACTTAAATGTATTTCATTCTTTTTCCTTTACATCCCTCAGTGCTCTGAGGTGACCAGGTTCCCAATCCTACATACATCAGGGCACCCACAAACCCATAGCTCACCAGTTCTCTACATATATTTCAGTACCACAGCCTGGTATGTTTTCTAGACAATTTCATTCAAATCATCGGCTGTTATCACGAAGTCAATGTCTCCCCTCTCCAAACTAGCTTCCTTTCTCAGCATTCTCCTTTCTTCCACTGGGCCTCCATTTTTCTAAGGCACCAAGGGAGCACGTGAATTTAAAAAACAAGATAAAGTAAAGAGAGAAGAAAACCCCTAGAGACCTTTGTATTTAGAAAGTAGCAAGAAAATGCTAATGCCTGCACTCTAACGCAGAGGTGAAAGATGTGGATTTCTAGGACCTGTCCCCAGAGACTCCGATTTAGGAAGGCTAAGCTGTGGCCCAGGAATCTGCATTTTCACAATGTCCCTGAGTGAGTCTGATGGAAGCGGCTGTAGGTCACATTCTGGAAGACTGGATTTCAGCAGTTGGATATAGGATAAAGCAAACAGGGCTAAAAATGTGTAAATGCCCAAAGGTGGCTTTAAATAGAAGCAATGAACTGTTACAAAGCTCTGTTGCTTAGGGATTTTTACTAAAACCATAGAACCGAGATAGACCACAGAGTTTATCTGGTCCAACTTCTTCATTTAACAGAAGAAAAACCGAAGCTCAAAGGAGTTAGGTGCCTACAGAAGGCCACACAAGTCTAAGGCAGAATGTTTAACCTAAGTGACAAAGGACGTCCTTTCATAGAAATAGTAAAGGAAATAAGCACACACAAACACACACTCATAGGCTTAAAACAGCTTTTTAAAAATGTGCAAATGAATTGCCTGAGGCTTTTTTTTTTAAATATGCAGATTCTGATTCAGCAAGGAGGGGGCCTGAGATCCTGCATTTCTAACAAGCTCCCAGGTGATGCCCTTGCTTCCAGGTCGCCATCCACCCTTTAGGCAGCAAGTCTTAGAAAGTAAAATAACTGCTCTTCTGTTGTTCTAAATAAATAGTCTGCTTCTTTACAACAAGCACTTGCGCTGTAGAATGCGGTCTACTCCTGGTGTCCTCAGCTGCACCGTGTGGAGCGCGTGCTGCCCCTCAGCCTATCAGTCACCTGTTGACAGCCAGCAGAGATGGTGCCTAAAACAAAGGTACTCACACCAAACCTCAGCCCCTGACTGTTACTGTAACAACTATGTTGAAAAATGACATGGCCTCCTGAAAATTGGGGATTTAAAAAGATGTAGCCGCATACTGTTCTTGAAAACATATTTAGAAAATTAGATTATTTCATTTTGAAGGAAGCTTTCAAATTAAAAAATAAATGTCCTTGTCTAGAAATACATGTGAAACAAACAAGAGGGTTTTTTTTGGAATTAGGAAATAAAGAGACACTTAGTGCCACTGTTACGAACAAAAGCTGGATGATACCCAGAAAAAGAATGGTGTCCTGGCATGGAGATAGGCTTTGGCACCATATGGCCTGGCTTCAAAACTTGGCTCTGTCACTTACATGCTGTGGGGTCTGGAGGTCACTGATACGTTCTAAAATATCTTAATAGTAGACATAGTCTATAAAAATACATTAGAAACATTAACAACATTCCCTTTCCAGAAACACAAAGTCTTCCCAATACTCCCCCAAGGGCTCCTGAAAAATGGGGTGACCAAAAGTCCAGTTCATAAAGGGTGAAAGTGGAGATCAAGACAGGACAATAAGCATTAAATTAAGCATCGTGTTTACACTCTGGAGCATCAAGCATAACTTAAAAAAAAAGAAAAAGAAAGAGATGTTTTTCCTTTGCTGCAAAAGCAAGCTCAGGAAGTAAGAGACTCCTCCCTTTTTAGGTACCTGGCAATGTACAGACTGGGCGGTGATATTTACTCAAAGAATTGCGTGCAAACATAGATTGTTATTCCAAAATCTCCCTTCTGTATGACCTGGACATGACAACAGTTTAAGTTTCCCTATCTAGATGTGACAGGGTTCTTATTTAAGAAAAGAGCTTAAGGAATCATACAGTGAATACAAACCAACCATCACTTAGATTCAATAGCTACTTATATTTTTGCTGTGTTTGCTTTATATTGTGAGGAGATGTTTTTTGATTAATCACAAGGTTTTAAAAAGATCCTTTTTCTTACCTCCAAAGAACAAATAACTTCAATGGGGGAGACAAGCCTTCATGTATGAAAAGGCTAAATAACAATACAATACCGATGAAGTGAGAAAATGAGTACAGACAGTGAGTAATTCAAAGGGCTGTCATCGTGAGCTGTGAAAGCTCCCAGAAGGAGGTAGGGCTCAAGTCTTAAAGACTGTGTTGGATTTGGAGGGTGCTGGGGTGGTTGATCCAAGGAGACTGTGAATGCAAGAGCCCTTGGGCAGTGTGTGGAGAGCAGCCTGGCTGGAGCTGCGCTGTGAGGTCGACACTTGACCCTGAAGGCACTAGGGGGTCACTGAAGGTCCAAGCAGCAAGCAGTGGTGTGATGAAAGTAGTGCTTTAGGAAGTGTAAAATGTCTGCAGGTCCAACTTAGAGTGGGGCTAAGGGAACAGCTTCCGAGGGATGAGAATGAGGGCCAGGAAAGGAGTCCATGGGGGGCATATGGGGCCTGTCCTGGGGCCATGCCCTGTGGATGAACAGCAAGGGCTAACTGTGAAAGATAATCCAACAGGGTTTGTTGGAGGAGAGAGATTCCTCACAGACAATACCAAGGTTTTAAATATCATGACTGGGAGAGTGAAGATGTCACTTATAGAATTAAGAAAGTCACCATAGAATTAAGAAAGTCAACAGGAAGAGCTAGTTTGGGGAGATGGAAACACAGAGTTGAGTCTGAGATTGGCCGAAGCCCAAGTAACTGCCAACACTTCAACTGAAAATGTCTAGATTCACAGAACCAATGCTCAACAGAAGGACAGAGGTAGAAAATATCTCCACATCACTCTCTTTTCATTTATCTTCTTACTTTTTTTCCTGTGCGCCTTAAAGAAAAAGGTTTCTCTCTGCTAACCAAAGCTAAGCTCTTACTTTTGTTAGGAAACCGATTCTTATCTCATTTCTTCAGGTATCAAACTCTACACTCGTTCTAGCCTCCTCAGTTTTTCATCTCCACACACATTCTCTCCCTGCCACCTCCAAACCTGCTATGACTCTGATAAAAACAAAAATTCCTTTTCTGGATACTAACGTCCCTTCTGGCTAAGCACATACCTCTTTTTCCTTTCACTGATAAACTCTGCAAGTAGCTGATTCCCACTCACCACCGCAAATCCCTCCTCTGAACACCTCTTTTAATCCTCTGCTCCTGGAGCGCGCAGGGTCTTTCTTCCATCATGCCCCAGCACTCCTCCTGCTCAACCTGTCTGCAGCCTGTCATCACATCAGAGCCCACACTGACTCCCTGGGGTCTCCAGGATCAAGTCTCCTCTGCTGCCACTTCTGCAATCAGAATTTCTACCCCAAAATCTAACTTGCGCCCTTCCCTTTCTTCCTCTACTCCTTCCCTCTGAGAGCAGATGCATTCACAAAGCTTCAGCTGCATCCAACCTTCCAAATCAACATCAACAGCCCTAGCCTCCAGCCATGCTCCTGTCTTGGGTCTCACATTTCCAACTGCTGACAAAACAACTCCACCTGGATTTCCCTGAGTCGCCCCCCATGCTTCATGTCCAAAGCTAACATCATTATCTGCCCTGCAAAACCAGTTCCTGTCTTCAACCAGCCCACACCTGTCCATCAGTCAGACACTGTCAGTCCTCTGGGCTCCTCAACCCACATATTTCAGTTTCCTCATGGGCTTCATTTTCCTCTCCCCCATCAGTAGATTATCAACAAGTCCCCACATTCATACCTCTAAAAATGTGTCTCGAGGTCATCCCTGACTCCCCATCCTTTCTGCCACCAACCCAGACCAAGGCTCCTCCCCCTCAGCTCCGGATCACTTCTGCATCTCCCTAGATTCTACTCTACTTTTGTCCACTTTTTCAATCATATTACCCCAGATTAACCTTTCCAAACACTTTCTTCATGATGTGTCATTGCTCAAGAATCCATAATGACTCCCTACTGCCTCTGAATCAAATCCAATCTCCACTCTTGTGCTTTCAAGACTCTGCCTATTTGACCCTGCCCCACTTCTCCAATCCTGTTTCCCACTCCTCACTAACCTACATCTTCCTCTGTGTCAGCCCAGGCTCTTCAATGCCCAAACTCCCATGTGCTACTGCCCATTCTCCATTCACTCTTCAAGGACCACCTTAGGTTCCACCTCCTCTGTAGTTCTGCCAACTTTTTAACTTATAGCACCACAACACTTAGCAATTAATCTCTAAGTAAACCGTAATTGTCAATCTTCTTCAAAAATTCTTTGAGGACAGAGACCGCTTTGAATATTTCTTTTGTGTTCCACAGCACCCTGGACAGCAGAAGGCTCTAGTGGGAATTGAAAAGTTATTTTTGATTGGCTGGTCAATTGGTTTCTGGTCCCAGTTATCAGTTCCCATATCTCCCCTCCTCTTCCTCCTAACTATGATCAATAAAATTATTGTAACGCACTTTCTCAGGCTTGGCACAGAGAATTCCCAGGAAGACAATCTGGAGTCTACCAATCTAGAATAGTAGGCTGGGTAGGGTGGGGTGTCTGTGTCCATGTGCACACAGGGAAGTGAGATTTAGGGAATCTAGCCTAACCAATTGGTCAAGGGATTGAAATACCAAAATAATCAGGAGAGGACAAGTAAGGAACCAAAATGACAGAATAATTTAAAACATGCCTAATTAGAAGCGCAGTACGCCAGAATTTTGACAAAGCAATTTCCAGTTTGGTCCTTGTGCACACAAAATTTTCCATCAGAAAGAAAGGGGTAACCCTGGTATTAGGGAGCTAAACAAAGAAAACATACGGACACAAAGAGGGGAACAACAAATACAGGAGCCTAGTTGAGGGTGGAGGGTGGGAGGACAGAGAAAATCAGAAAAAATACCTATCAGATACTATGCTCATTACCTAGGTGATGAAATAATCTGTATACCAAACCTCTGTGACACACAGTTTACCTATATAACCTGCACATGTACCTCTGAACCTAAAATAAAAATTAACAACAACAACAACAACAACAACAACAAAAGAAGAATCCCCAGCAAGGGCCTAGGCTAGAGACCACAAGTGTGGTGAGAGTCAGTGAGCCAAGCATAGAGGGTCACACAGGGTGGGTGTAGTCCTTGACCTACTCCCTCTTGCAACATGTTATGTCCGGAGCTGCACGCCCCGGCCATAGCGAATAATAATTGAGGATTAAACGCCTGAGCTATATTCATTTCCACCCCACACCTTCTCCCTATCTTTGCCTTTTTTCCCCTGTACTAATACCTCATTAAAGATGGCGCTCTTCCTGCTTCTTCTTCACTCACTTTTCCCGCGCCCGGGAAAATTGTTACTTAATAGCGCAAGCGCAACATGACGTCCTACCGGAGAAACCGAAACTAACCTGGCCACGCCCTCGGCGATGAGATCATTTCCGCCTTAGCCCAACCCCTTCCCTTCCAAGTGTATATAAGGCAGTGCATTACCGCCATTAAACGAGACTTGATCAGAGCACTGTCTTGTCTCCATTTCTCGTGTCTCTTGTTCCCCAAATTCCCACCCCCTCCTCCAGGGCCTGCTCTGACTATCCCGCGGGCCAGGATACGTGGCGCCCGAACAGGGACCTGGAAACGAGGGACTCCGTGAGGAAGAGGACGCCAAAGGATGGTCGACCGCTAACGAAGACAAAAGGAGTCAAACTCTTCCGATCACCGCGGGAACCTGCCGCGTCAGGATCGAAGGTAAGTGACGCGTCCGAAATGGGACAAGAATTAAGCCAACATCAAATATATGTAGGACAATTAAAAGAGGCTTTAAAGATACGAGGAGTAAAGGTTAAAGGTAATGATTTGTTTAAATTTTTTGATTTTGTAAAAGACACTTGCCCTTGGTTCCCACAGGAAGGAACTATTGATATTAAAAGATGGCGTAGAGTAGGGGATTGTTTTCAGGACTATTATAATACTTTTGGGCCAGAAAAAATTCCTGTAACCGCCTTCTCTTATTGGAACCTCATTAGAGATTTGATAGATAAGAAGGAGGCCAATCCGCAAGTCATGGCTGCGGTCGCTCAGACAGAGCATATTTTAAAGGTTAGCTCCTGCTCTAACCTCGCAAAGCCTCCGCAAGATACGGAGGAAGATCTCATTTCCCTCGAAAGTGATCATGAGGAAATCAAGTCTCCTTCTGTAACAGATAAAGAAATACCACACGAAAACAAACCAAAAAAATACCCAATTTTACAGATGCTTCAAAAGGAGGAGGAAATTAATAAGCCTAATCAATTGGATATAAATTGGGATGATTTAGAGGAAGAGGCGGCTAAATATCACAACCCTGATTTGCCTCCCTTTACTTCATACCCACCCCCATATAATAAGACACATAATGAGGCTTCTGCGCCCATTGTTATGGCAGCAATAGATCCCAAAGAATTAAAGCAAAAAATTGCTCAACTAGAAGAACAGATTAAACTTGAAGAGTTACATCAATCATTGATAATTAGGCTCCAAAAGCTAAAAACAGGAAATGAAAAAATACCTAACTCAGACGCTATGGAGGGTTCCTTGCGCCCACTTCAGCGGCCTGGACAACATGTTCCAAGAGGGGGGTTAGTTGCTAGCCGACATAGAGAAGACTCCTCCCCCAAAGACGTTTTTCCAGTCACGGAAACCATAGATGAACAGGGACAGGCTTGGAGGCATCATACTGGATTTGATTTTACTATTATAAAAGAGTTAAAGACTGCTGCCTCTCAGTATGGGGCTACTGCTCCATATACTCTTGCTATAGTGGAATCTGTAGCTGAGAATTGGCTCACTCCTACAGACTGGAATACCTTAGTCAGGGCAGTTCTTTCTGGGGGAGACCACTTAATTTGGAAGTCAGAGTTCTTTGAAAATTGTAGAGATACAGCTAAAAGAAATCAACAGGCAGGAAACGGTTGGGATTTTGATATGTTAACTGGTTCAGGTAATTATGCAGACACTCAGGCCCAAATGCAATATGACCCTGGACTGTTCTCACAAATCCAGGCTGCTGCTACAAAAGCCTGGAGAAAACTTCCCGTTAAAGGAGATCCAGGGGCCTCGCTCACAGCGGTTAAACAAGGACCCGATGAGCCATTTTCAGACTTTGTGCATAGACTTATGACCACGGCAGGTAGAATCTTTGGAAATGCAGAAACAGGTGTAGATTATGTTAAACAGTTAGCTTATGAAAATGCTAACCCCGCCTGCCAAGCGGCAATCAGACCTTATCGAAAGAAAACAGATTTAACAGGATACATTCGCCTTTGTTCAGATATTGGGCCCTCATATCAACAAGGCCTAGCAATGGCCGCCGCTTTTAGCGGCCAAACAGTAAGAGATTTCCTCATTAACAAAGGTAAAGATAAAGGGGGATGTTTTACATGCGGTAAAAGGGGACACTTTGCAAAAGATTGCTGTGAAAACCAAAATAAGAGTCCAGAAGCAAAAATCCCAGGCCTTTGCCCAAGGTGTAAAAGAGGAAGGCACTGGGCAAACGAATGTAAATCTAAAACTGACAGTCAAGGAAATCCTTTACCCCCCAGGCAGGGAAACGGGATGAGGGGCCAGCCTCAGGCCCCGAAACAAGCATATGGGGCAGTCAGTTTTGTTCCAGCCAGCAACAGCAATCCATTTCAAAACTTAGTAGAGCAACCCCAGGAAGTGCAGGATTGGACCTCAGTTCCACCTCCCACACAATACTAACACCTGAAATGGGACTGCAAACCTTAAATACCGGAATATATGGACCCTTACCACCTAACACTTTTGGGCTACTTTTAGGAAGAAGTAGTGTCACCATGAGAGGCTTACAAGTCCTCCCTGGAGTTATCGATAATGATTATGAAGGAGAAATTAAAATTATGGCCAGAGCTATTGATAGTATTATTACTGTCCCTCAAGGAGTTAGAATAGCTCAGTTACTCCTGCTACCTTTGGTTAAAACAGATAATAATATCCAATACTCTAATAGAAATATAAAAGGTTTCGGATCATCAGATATATATTGGGTGCAACCAATTACAAATCAAAAACCCTCTCTAACCTTATGGTTAGACGGGAAGGCATTCACTGGACTAATAGACACAGGGGCTGATGTAACTATCATTAAACAGGAAGATTGGCCCTCTCATTGGCCTACTACAGAAACTTTAACTCACTTGAGAGGAATTGGACAAAGCAGTAATCCTAAACAAAGTTCTAAATACCTAACATGGACAGATAAAGAAAACAATTCAGGCCTCATTAAGCCATTTGTCATCCCTTACCTACCTGTTAACCTTTGGGGGCGAGATCTGCTCTCTCAAATGAAAATTATAATGTGTAGTCCAAATGATATAGTTACTGCACAAATGTTGACTCAAGGATACACCCCTGGTAAAGGTCTTGGAAAAGGAGAGAACGGTATCCCACAGCCTATACTGGTTTCAGGACAACTTGATAAAAAGGGGTTTGGAAATTTTTAGCTCAGGCCACTGACATACCTGCACCCCAAAGGTGCGCTGACCCCCTTACTTGGAAGTCAGATGAGCCCGTTTGGGTTGATCAGTGGCCTTTACTCAATGATAAACTAAGTGCTGCCCAACAGTTAGTGCAGGAACAACTAGCAGCAGGACATATTGAGGAAAGTAATTCCCCTTGGAATACACCTATTTTTGTTATTAAAAAGAAGTCTGGTAAATGGAGACTCTTACAAGATTTAAGAGCAGTAAATATCACTATGATCCTTATGGGTGCCTTACAACCAGGATTGCCTTCACCGGTTGCGATTCCTCAAAAATATTTTAAAATCGTTATTGACCTTAAAGATTGCTTTTTTACAATTCCCCTTCACCCTGCTGACCAGAAAAGATTTGCCTTTAGTCTTCCATCTACAAATTTTAAACAACCAATGAAGCGCTATCAATGGAAAGTCTTACCTCAAGGTATGGCCAATAGTCCTACCTTGTGTCAAAAATATGTAGCTGCCGCTATAGAGCCAGTCAGAAAAACATGGGCACAAATGTATATTATACATTATATGGATGATATTTTAATAGCAGGAGAAATTGGCGAACAAGTCTTACAGTGCTTCGCCCAACTCAAACAAGAGTTAACAGCAGCCGGACTACAAATAGCCCCAGAAAAGGTACAATTACAAGATCCATACACTTATCTTGGTTTCCAGATTAATGGACCCAAAATCATTAATCAAAAGGCCATTATACGTCGTGATCATTTAAAAACTTTAAATGATTTCCAAAAATTACTGGGAGACATAAATTGGCTTTGACCGTACTTAAAGCTCACCACAGGAGAGTTAAAACCTCTTTTCGATATATTAAAAGGAGACTTTAATCCAAAATCCCCCAGGTCCATTACTAAAGAAGCATTAATAACACTCCAACAGGTAGAACATGCCATTGCAACACAATTTGTTACCGGTATTGATTATTCTCAGCCATTAATATTCCTTATTTTTAACACAACAATAACCCCTACTGGCCTATTTTGGCAGAACAATCCCATTATGTGGGTACACCTGCCCTCCTCCCCTAAAAAGGTTTTGTTGCCTTACTATGATGCCATAGCTGATCTAATTATCTTGGGAAGAGAAAACAGTAGAAAATACTTTGGAATAGAACCCTCTACCATTATACATCCCTACACTCAATCACGCATCCATTGGCTGTTACAAAATACGGAGGCCTGGCCAATTGCTTGCGCTTCTTATACTGGCGCGATTGACAACCATTACCCACCTAACAAACTTATTCAATTTTGCAAGCTTCATGCGTTTGTATTTCCCCATATTACCAGTAAAGAACCTCTCAATGACGCATTACTAATTTTCACTGATGGATCCTCCACAGGACTTGCCGCTTACACTTACAATAATGTAGTCGTTAAATTCCAGACCACTTATACATCAGCTCAGCTGGTCGAATTGCAAGCTATAATTGCAGCACTATCAGCTTTTCCTTGTCAGCCACTTAACATTTATACAGACAGCGCCTACCTGGCTCATTCAATACCCCTCTTAGAGACCGTGTCTCAAATTAAACATATTTCAGACACAGCTAACCTATTTTTACAATGTCAACAACTTATCCGAAAAAGGACTACTCCCTTTTTTCTTGGGCATATTAGAGCACATTCAGGATTACCGGGACCTCTAACACAAGGTAACGCAACAGCTGACACGGCAACAAAAACCATAGCCACAGTCACTACAGATAATTTGCAACAAGCGCAAAAAGCACATGCCTTACATCATTTAAACGCCCAAACCTTAAGACTTATGTTTAAACTTACCAGAGAACAAGCTCGACAAATAGTTAAACAATGCGCCAACTGCATAACATATTTACCTGTTCCCCATCTAGGAGTTAACCCCCGAGGACTCATCCCCAACGAAATTTGGCAAATGGACGTTACTCACCACTTAGAATTCGGTCAACTAAAATATATCCATGTATGCATAGACACCTATAGTGGATTCGTCAGTGCAACTCTCCAAACAGGAGAGGCCACCAAACATGTCATAGCTCATTTATTACACTGCTTTTCTATTTTAGGAATACCCAAACAAATCAAAACAGATAATGGCCCCGGTTATATAGCCAAAACCTTCTTACAATTTTGTAATACCCTACAAATTAAACATACCACAGGCATTCCCTATAATCCCCAAGGACAAGGTATAGTAGAAAGAGCTCATCTGTCATTAAAAACTATTATCACAAAATTAAAAGGGGGGAGCTGGTACCCCGTGAAGGGTACCCCCAGAAACATACTCAATCATGCCCTGTTTATCCTTAATTTTTTAAATTTGGACAGTCATGGAAAATCGGCTGCCGACCGTTTCTGGCATCCTGAATCTCAAAAACAGTTTGCAATGGTAAAATGGAAAGATCCACTTGATAGTTCATGGCATGGCCCCGATCCAGTTTTAATTTGGGGAAGAGGCTCAGTATGCATCTTCTCACAAAAAATGATGCAGCCAGATGGCTGCCTGAAAGATTGGTAAGACAAATAAATCATAACCATTGTCAGTCCAGGGAAGATAAATCTCCCTGAGAAGTTCTTTCCTTCTTGTTTTTCAGAAAATGAAGCCTAACATGAAATTCCTTTGGAGAATAATCGCTCTATATAACATAGTGACAGTCTATGCAGGTTTTGGTGACCCTCGTAAGGCAAGAGAATTATTACGAAAACAATATGGCCAGCCTTGTGACTGCAGAGGGGGACAAATATCTGAACCTCCGTCAGATAGAATCACCCAGGTGACCTGCACGGGCAAGACAGCTTACCTAATGCCAAACCAGTTATGGAAATGTAAGTCTACCCCAAGAGATACCTCACCTAACGGGTCGCTCCTAGAATGCCCTTGTAGTTCTTTCCAATCTTCTGTACATAGTTCCTGTTATACATCCTATCAACAATGCAAATCAGGCAATAGAACATATTATACGGCCACGTTACTAAAAACACAAACTGGAGGCATTAATGATGTACAAGTATTAGGATCCACTAATAAACTTGTACAATCTCCTTGTAACGGCCAAAAAGGAAAGCCTGTTTGTTGGAGCACTACCGCCCCCATTCACATTTCTGATGGAGGAGGCCCATTAGATATTACAAGAATTAAAAGCGTCCAGAAAAAATTAGAAGAAATTCATAAAGCTTCTTATCCTGAACTTCAATATCACCCTTTAGCCGTGCCTGAGCTTAGAGATAATTTTAGGCTCGATGCCAAAACCTTTGATATCCTCAATGCTACTTACAATTTACTTCAAATGTCCAATACAAGCCTGGCCCACGATTGTTGGCTTTGTCTTAAAATGGGCCCCCCTATTCCTCTAGCCATACCTAACCTTTCATTGCCCTATGTCAATTACTCAAATGAATCCTTAGTAAATAATTCCTGTCCTATTACCCCCCCGCTTTGTTCAACCGATGACGTTTTCTAATTCCCCTTGCCTCTTTTCACCATCATATAATAACACTAAAGAAATTGATTTAGGCTATGTTGTGTTTGGCAACTGTACTTCCATAATCAATGCCACCAACCCTTTGTGTGCTATAAATGGCTCGGTTTTCGTTTGTGGAAACAACATGGCATATACGTATCTACCTACAAATTGGACAGGGCTTTGTGTTCTGGCCACTCTTCTCCCCGACATTGATATCATCCCTGGAGATGAACCTATCCCCATCCCCGCGATTGAACATTTTATTTATAGACCGAAACGAGCCATACAATTTATTCCCTTGTTGGCTGGACTAGGAATCACCACTGCTTTTACTACAGGAGCCACAGGCCTAGGAGTCTGACTAACCCAATATACCAAATTATCCAATCAATTAATCTCAGATGTACAGACCTTATCCAGTACTATACAAGATTTACAAGACCAAGTAGACTCGTTAGCTGAAGTAGTTCTCCAGAATAGAAGAGGTCTAGATTTGTTAACGGCAGAACAGGGAGGGATATGTTTGGCCTTACAGGAAAAGTGCTGTTTTTACGCCAACAAATCCGGAATCGTCAGAGATAAGATAAAAACTTTGCAAGAAGAACTAGAAAAGCGCAGAAAAGGCTTGGCCGCCAATCCACTATGGACTGGACTCGATGGACTTCTCCCCTATCTCCTGCCATTTCTTGGTCCTTTACTCACTCTTTTACTCTTCCTCACTCTCGGGCCTATAATCCTTAATAAGCTTATGGCATTTGTCAGACAACAAATTGAGGCCTTCCAGGCCAAACCTATACAGGTTCATTATCATCGCCTTGAGATGACTGAAAATGGTGAGTCTTATTTACCTTAATAAGACCACCTCCCCTGTGTGCTGAACTGGACAGTCAATGACGGGTAAGAGGACACTATCTCCATCGGAGCCTAAGACAGGAGGGCCGCCCTTGCTGCTGCCTTATCCCATGACGGGCCTAGAAGGTGGGGGTGAGTTGACCCAACCTAAGACAGGCGCAGTTCCCGAGGGGTTTTCTTATCATAAAAATATAAAAAGGGGGACCTGTCCGGAGCTGCACGCCCCGGCCATAGCGAATAATAATTGAGGATTAAACGCCTGAGCTATATTCATTTCCACCCCACACCTTCTCCCTATCTTTGCCTTTTTTCCCCTGTACTAATACCTCATTAAAGATGGCGCTCTTCCTGCTTCTTCTTCACTCACTTTTCCCGCGCCCGGGAAAATTGTTACTTAATAGCAAGCGCAACATGACTTCCGACCGGAGAAACCGAAACTAACCTGGCCACGCCCTCGGCGATGAGATCATTTCCGCCTTAGCCCAACCCCTTCCCTTCCAAGTGTATATAAGGCAGTGCATTACCGCCATTAAACGAGACTTGATCAGAGCACTGTCTTGTCTCCATTTCTCGTGTCTCTTGTTCCCCAAATTCCCACCCCCTCCTCCAGGGCCTGCTCTGACTATCCCGCGGGCCGGGATAATGTTACAGGTCATCAGTCATTTCCAGCCTTATGCACTAAGGACTTAACCTTTCTCTGATACTAAGTGCACATCAGACTTAGCTCAGCCACTGGGCTGCCCAAGGAGGAAGGAGAATACCCCCAACATAGGAGTCCCACAGGAGACTGACCCCAGTCTGCTATTTATTGTGTTTGGAGCCAGGGTTAGATTATGTGCAGCACACATTGTGTTTTGAAAGGCCCTGGGAAAAGTAACACATTGGACTATTATTGGCCATTAACACCATTAACACTGTGTAAATTTATTGTCAGAAATAAGCAAGCCTCCAGGAATTGAGCTCTGCTACAGGTGCCTGGGACAGAAAATGGACAGGACCTAGTGTTTGGATGATACGAAAGGGGAAAGAGGAGTGGGCACCAAAAGGTAACAGTGGGGTTCAGAAAGGGAAGGTGGAAAGGCTCACACTTCAAGATTTTTCCCCTAGAGCTAAGAAAATGCAGACTTTTGCCCCAGTTGGGAGGCAAGGGGGGTCAGCTGGGTTTTTGATTGACTGGTCAATATGTTTCTAGTCCCAGTTATGAGTTCCTATATCTCCCTTCCTCGGCCTCATAATGAGTATTTCTGGATATCACTTAGCCCCCAGAACCTTGTCCCTAGATTCCACCTCTTTAGAATCCATGCTTTTGGGTGCTGGGCTGTTTGTGTGTGTGTTGTGTGTGTGTGTGTGTGTGTGAGAGAGAGACACACACACACACACAGGAAGAAGAAGAAGAAGAAGAAGGAGGGGGAGGAGGAGGAAAAGAAAAGTGAAGAGAAGAGAGAGAAAATATAATCCATGTCTCAGGAAGAGGAAGAAGGGAAGGAAGGAGGAAGAGAAGGAAGGTAGGCTTAGACCTGGGAAGCAGAATAGAATGACAGGGCCTCCCTCTGATTTCCCCAGACCCTGGCAGCAGCTCCTGTCCTCCAGCTTTTTCCTCTGCACATCAACTAGAGAATGAACATATGAGCCAATCAAGTCTTGACTTCCAAAGCCACAAGTCTCCCCCACAAAGCACCCCACCCCCTTCCCTAGAGATGACCTCCAGGGCAAGGTAACAGGGTTAGGAAACAGATGGATGTGCAGAGACCCTCCAGAGCTAACCTGACCCCTGACCCCCACCAGTTCATGTCCTCTAATCCGACTTTCCAAGAGGGAGAGCAGATGCATGGGGCCCCGGTAACTTACTGGACTCTTTGGGACAAAGATTCCAGACAAAATGGTTTCAGACATGTGGGGAGATAGGGAGCTACACATAGAAGCTGGTGGAAGCCACAGGTACAGGGAGATGGGGAATCCCTGGCCATCAGAGAAACAGGGTCACAGGTGGTGGAAAACGAGGATGGTCAGTGCCGGTTCCAGGGAGGGACCGTGTAGCCAGGGAGCAGGAGGAGCAATGGACCCGGGACATGGACGGTGGCAGGGGCGCAAAGATCTAGAAAGACATCTCAGGGCTCTACACCTCACAGCAAGCAGAGACTTAGTGGGTGTGTATGAGAGGGACGCTAACTCACACTTCCAGGAATGAGTAATTCTTATGAATAGCTCCTCCGTTCCCAGAACTGAAGAGGAGGACAAGGGGGAGGTCCGAGGCGCCCACCGCCCTCCCAGCCGGGTCTGCCTCTCAAGTCAGAGGGGCCGGCTCCCCACACGCACCAGGTGAGACCGATGTCGTCTGCCCCGCTCCTGTCAGTCTGCAGCCGGCGCGGCGCCGGGTCCCCGCCGCCCCTCTGTGCACATCAGGGCCCCGGGCCCCCGACGGCGAGGAGGGGTGCCGGCCCAGGGCTGCCGCCGGGAGCCCCGCTGACAGGCACGGGGGAGGGGGAGGGGGAGCCAAGGAAGGGGCCGGGACGCCGGTAGCCGGAGCGGCGCGCTGCAGAGTGAGCCAACACCGCCCATCCCCGCGCTCCGGGAGAAGGCGGCCCGAGGGGACCGCCTCCCGCCTCCCCAACACGGACTCCCGCAACTGGGATGAAGGCGGAGGGGCGCGGAGTTCCCAGCCCCCACGCCCTCCCCAAACGCAGCCAGCACTGCCATAACAACCAGAATCTCCGCAACTCCCGCCCCGACGCCGAGGGGGCACTGGCCCCCAACACGCACGCGGCAGCAACAGCCCTCCTTCCCCAAACTTGTCCAAGACGCCGCGTCCGAGGCAGCAGCCTTCAGCCCCGGCCCCCCGCGCCCTGCCCAGCTTACCTGTCCGGAAAAAGGCGTCCACGTCCGAGTCGGCCGCTCCTCCTTCCTCCGCTGCTCCCTCATGGGGGGTTCATGACTGGGGAGGGCGTCTGCGGGCAGCCGGGGGCCGGAGAAGCCTGGGGCCGAGGGCTGCTAGGCGCCTGATGGGCGGAGGGCGCGGGCGGCCGCGGGGCTTCGAGGGCAGGCGCTGGGCGGCGGGGCTGGGGCAGAGGACGCCGAGCCTCCTTCAGGCGGAGGCGCGCAGCGGGCCTTCCGCCGGCTCCCCCATGGTACCGCTTCCCCATGGTACCGCTTCCCCAGGGCGCTGGCCGCCTGCTGTCTGCATGTGGCCCGGGCCCGGGGCTGGGGTGCGGGCTGCCTGAGCGCCCGCTCTCCCCCAGCAGCAGCAGCAGCTGGTTCTCCTGCCCGCCCGTCTGCCTGTTCAGCCCTGTTTCGCTCTCTCCTATTTATTTTTTCTCCTCCCTCCCACCCTCCCTGTCTCCCACCCTCCTCGCTCCCCACTCCGCTCGCTCGCTCCCCACTCTCTGGCTCCAGCCGCCGCCTCCCCAGCTCCTCCCCCGGCTCCCGCTCCCTCAGTCGCGGCCAACAATGACCCCGGGAGCGCCGAGCTGAACTGAAACTCCGGCCCAGGCCGAGGGCTCGCTGCGGGCCCCCGGCGGCGCCGACAGCCCCGGTCCCAGCGGCCCCGCGCGGGCCTCCCGGGGAGCGGAGCCCAAGTCCGGAGGCTGTGCGAGGCCGGCTTCCTGAGCTCCGCAGGAAAAGCCCGGGCCGAGGAGGGGGCGGGGCCGCAGCCTGGGGCTGCAGGGCGCACGCCAGGCTCTTCCGGGGGCTCTGCGGCCCCGGCGCTGCGCGCTCAGCTTCTCCGCTTGCGCCGCCGGGGCTCCTCCCGGCCCCGCGGCCCCCTCCTCCGCCCACTCCACTCCCAGGTGTGTGAGGGGAACACCAGGCTGCCGGCCCGCCTTCTCCGGATCTTCAGATCGGTCCCCAAGCTGGACTGACCTGTCCCTAGAGGCCGGCCTTTCTTCCCCTCCTTCCTGACTCCCTGCCCTCTTCTGTCTCCCTGCCCTCCTGAACCTCTCACATTTTCCTCACCAGCTCGTCACAATTTCTCTCCTTTTTATCTTTTCTCATCCTTTTCCCCTTTTCAGCACCCCTTTAAACATCTCCGCCTGGCAGGGCGCGGTGGCTCACGCCTGTAATCCCAGCACTTTGGGAGGCCGAGACGGGCGGATCACGAGGTCAGGAGATGGACACCATCCTAGCTAACACGGTGAAACCCCGTCTCTACTAAACATACAAAAAATTAGCCGGGCGTGGTGGCGGGCGCCTATAGTCCCAGCTACTCGGGAGGCTAAGGCAGGAGAATGGTGTAAACCCGGGAGGCGGAGCTTGTAGTGAGCCGAGATCGCGCCACTGCACTCCAGCCTGGGGACAGAGCGAGACAAAAATTCTCCGCCTGTCTCTGTGACTCTTTGTCCAGTTTAATGCTCCTGTGATGTTTCCCTGCCTATCTCTCCCTCCCTCCGTCACTCTCTTGTCCCTCGTTTGTCTCTGTCCTGCCTCCGTACTTGGCCCGTATCTCCGTGCTCCTCTTGGACAGCTGTCAAAACTCTCTAATCCCTGGGGCCTTCTCGGTCTTGTTCTTCTCCCTCATGTGAATGGAGAGATCCAGTTGGCCAGGAGAAAGGAGGTGTTACAGCAAGCTGAATTTCAATTAAAGTGGGGAGAGGGCCTGGGGAGGAGTGGGGATGACTGTAAAAAGAAAACAGATGCTGTATGGGGTAATTAATGCGGTGATTGTATTGTGCCCATCGGTTTTAAAGCAATAATTCAACAATAATTAGCCAGTAGTGTGTATATGGTTCTAGTGACTGCAGAGCCCACCAAACAGAGGGTCTTTAGACCTAAGTACTTAATAAGGTCAGTTGAGCCCTCTTCGCGGTTGCCTCATCCAGACAGATGGAGAAGTGGTGGCCTGACCTAATGTGTTAAAACACGCCTAATAGGAAAACCAGGTACTGGTCTGAAGTTGATGACCCAAAGCCCATCAGACAGCATCTCCTGGATCTGTTTGTCTCCAGTAACCTCTTTGGTTCCACCTCTCTCTTGGGGCCAAGGCAGATCCACCAACTGGGTAACCCTAGCAGCAAATAAAATGAATTAAATTAGTTTTTAGTGAACACTTTCTGGCTCCCGGTACTCATCACGTTCTTCACTGACACAAATAGTCTAATTTTTTTTTTCACCCATTTAAAAAAAGTACCTGTTTCCAACCTTGGATACACCTATCAGATCTGTCTCCAACCTTGAGTACATCTATCAGACCTCTGTAGTGACTCTGACATCACAAGTTCACTGCCCTGAGATCTAATTCATCTGGCCCTAGTATCTTGAACTGGCTTAAGATGCCCCTTTGCCTATGCCTTTTCTGACAATGAAAATACTTCTCATTCGTCTTTTCAAAATCTTCCTTCCCCTTAACCCTGTTCCTAACCCCTGGTCTGCTCCCCTACCCCCCCACACACATACATGATGGCAGAGCTGCTATTAATTGCCACCATTGTGCAGTTAAAGAAGCAGTGGCCTGGTAAGGCATTAGCTCATCCCAACTCAGAAGAAACATTACATGTTTAGAGGAAGGTTCATATCAAAATCTCAAGATACAGGCGAGAATGGGGGAACAACTGATGTAGTGACACAGACTTTTTTGAGAGGAAATTTGGCAATTTCTATCAAAATGTTAAATGTTCATGGCTATATTAATATCAAAGAAGATTTCAGAGCAAAGAATATTACCAGGGATAAAGAGGGATATTTCAATTCAAGTAGACGTAACAATCCTAAAAGTGTTTGCACCTAATAAGAGAGCTTCAAAGTACGTGAAGCAAAACTGATAGGATTGCACGGAGAAATAGAAAAATGTATAATTATATTCAGACAATTTAATATCTGTAAAATGCAGTAATTAATAGAATAAGGAGACAGATCATCAGTAAAGATATGGAAGACTTGAACAATGCTATTAACCAACCTAAGCTAACTGACATTTATAGAATATTCTACTTTATAACAGCAGATACACATTTTTTCAAATGCACAGGTAGCATTTATCAAAGTAAACCATATGCTAAACCATAAGACAAATCTCAATACGTTTAAAAGGATTAAAATCATGCAAAGTAGTATATCAATTATACCTCAGTTTTTTTTTTTTTAAGTCATACAGAGTATGTTCTCTGACCACAATAGAATTAAACTAGAAATAAAAAACAAAAAGATCTAGAAAAAACTCCCAAATATTTGGGAAGTAAATAACACACTTCTAAATAACACATGAGCTACTAAGAATTCAAAGGAGGGGCTGGGCATCGTGGCTCACACATTTAATTCCAACACTTTGGGAGGCTGAGGCCAGTGGATCATTTGAGGCCAGAAGTTCGAGACCAGATTGACTAACATGGCAAAATCCATCTCTACTAAAAATACAAAAATTAGCTGGACATGGTAGCACACGCCTGTAATCCCAGTTACTCTGGTGGCTGAGGCACAAGAATAGCTTGAACCCAGGAAGCAGAGGATGCCGTGAGCCTAGATTGTACCACTGCACTCCAGCCTGGATGACACAGTGAGACTTTGTCCCCTGCCGGCCCCCCAAAAAAAAGAATTCAAAGGGGGATATTAGAAAGACTCTCAAAGTAAAAATGAAAACACATTTTATAAAAACCTGTGGGATGCAGCTAATGCAGCCTAAATCTGTGGGATGCAGCTAAAGCAGAAAGATATTTATAATGCTAAATACCTATTTTGAAAATAAAGATCTCCCATCAATAAGCTCCTATTCTACTTTAAGAGCAAATGAAATCAAAGTCGAAGAACAGAAATAAAAAAGATCAGAGCAGAAGGCAATAAAATAGCAGGAAAACAAAAAAAATCAATGAAACTAAAGTGGGTTATTTGAGAAGATCAATAAAATAAAAAAACTTCCACCCAGACTGATCAGAAAATAAGAGAAAAATCTCAAATTACTATCAGCAGGAATGAGAGAGACGGCATCACTACAGATTCCAAAATGTAAAAATAATAATAAGAGGATATTATAAACAACTTTATGCCAACAAATTTGACAACTTTCATAAAATGATCACATTTCTTGAAAGACACAAACTACTAAAGTTCACTCAAGGAGAAATCACTAACTTAAATAGCTATTTATCTACTAAAGAAATTAAATCTGTAGCTTAAAAGCTTCCCCCACACACACCCACACACAAAACAACTCAAGATTCATATGTTTTTTTTTTTGTAAATCTGTGAAACATTTAAGGAAGAAATAATATCAATTCCATAAAAACTCTTCCAGAAAACTGAAGAGGAGGGAATATTTCCCAACAACTTCCATGAAGCCAGCATTATTCTGATGCCAAAACTAAACAAAGACCATATAAGAAAAAACATTGTAGACTACTATTTCTTAGGAATGTAACGTAAAATTCTCAATTAAATTTTAGCAAATAAAATCCACAATATATAAAAAGGATAATACATCATGACCAAGTGGGTTTATCCCACTTGGGTTGAATTGTATTCCCGAAAAGGTATGTTAAAGTCCTAACCCCTGGTAGCTGTGAAAGTGGCCTTATTTGGAAATAAGGTGTTTGCAGATATAATCAAGTTTGGATGAGATCACTAGGATGGACCCCAATCCAATATGACTGGTGTCCCGATAAGAAGAAAAAAAAACTGCATATGAAGACAGAGACACATAGGGAAAAATGTAATGGCAGAGGCAGAGATTAGAGTGACGCAGCAGCAAAGAATACCAAGAACTGACAGCCACCACCAGAAGCTAGGAAGAGGCAAAGAAAGATTCTACCTGGAGTCTCAGAGGGAGCATGGCCATTCTTACACTTGATTTCAGACTTCTTCTCTCCAGAACTGTGACAGAATAAACTTCTATTATTTTTTTTTTTTTTTTTTTTTTTTTTTTTTTTTTTTTTGAGACGGAGTCTCGCTCTGTCACCCAGGCTGGAGTGCAGTGGCCGGATCTCAGCTCACTGCAAGCTCCGCCTCCCGGGTTCACGCCATTCTCTTGCCTCAGCCTCCCGAGTAGCTGGGACTACAGGCGCCTGCCATCTCGCCCGGCTAAGTTTTTGTATTTTTAGTAGAGACGGGGTTTCACTGTGTTAGCCAGGATGGTCTCGATCTCCTGACCTCGTGATCCGCCCGTCTCGGCCTCCCAAAGTGCTGGGATTACAGGCTTGAGCCACCGCGCCCGGCCAAACTTCTATTATTTTAAGCTACCCGGTTTGCACTACTTCGTTACAGCAGCCATAGGAAACCAATATACCATATTGAAAAAGCAATACCAGTCAGAGCATGGTGACTTACATCTGTAATCCCAGCACTTTGGGAGATCGAGGTGGGCAGATCACTTGATCCCAGAATATCAAGACCAGCCTGGGCAATATGACATAACACATCTCTACAAAAAATACAAAAAGTAGCTCGCATGGTGGCACGAGAGTCAGATCCTGTCTCAAAAAAAATTAAATTAAAATTTAGAAAAGCAATACCACATGATCATCTAAGCAGGTGCAGGAAAATAATTTGTCAAAATCCAATATGCATTTCTGACCAAAACTCTCAGCAAACTAGGAATAGAAGGGGCTCTCTTAATAAAGGGCATCTACCAAAAATCTGTAGTAAACAGCAAGCTTTTCCCTAAGATCAGAAGACGGCAAGATGTCTACTCCTACCCCTATTCAATGGACTGGATGTACAGTGCAATAAGAAAAGGAAATTAAAGGCACCCAGATTGAAGAGGAAAAGGTAAAACTGTATTAAAGATGATATGATTGCTACTTAGAAAATTCCATGAAATATATTTTTTAAAACTAGTAGATCTAATAATGAGTTTAGCAAGATTTCAGGATATAAGATCAATATAAAAATTAAATTGTATTTCTATAACCTAGCGATGAAGATTTAGAACTTGAAATTTTAAAACATCACTATATTAGCATGGAAATATGAATTTGAAGGCTTAGTCTAATTTTTAAAATATGCAAGACCCATACACTCAAAGATAAAATACATTGCTGAAGGAAATTAAAGGAGATCTAAGCAAATGGAGAGAAATACAGTTTCATGGAATTTTGCGAAGACTCAAAATACTTAGGAAATTAATTTTTCCCAAACTGATTTGTAGATTCAATGAAATCCCAATAGGCTTTTTTTTTTTTGTAGAAATTTACAAGTTGATTTGATGAACAGAACGTATAAAAGCCAAAACAACTAAAAAGAAGAGAGTTGGAGGACTTACACTACCCAATTTCAAGGCACTTATGAGGCCATAGTAATCCAGACAATGTGGTATTGTTGTAAAGATAGACAAATAGATTGATGGAATAGAATGGGGTCCAGAAACAGACCCATACATATATCATCGATTGCTATTGTTGATTTTCAAGAATGAAAAAAAAAGGGAATTCAGTGTAAAAATGATAGTCTTTACAAATGGTGCTTGAACAATTGAAAATCTGTTTTAGTTTTCTATGACTGCTGTAAAAAATTACCACAAAGTTTGTAGCTTAAAACCACACAATTTTATTACCTTAGAGTTCTAGAAGTCAGAAGTCTGAAATGAGTCCCACTGGGCTAAAATATGTTAGCAGGGATGTGTCAGTTTTGGAGGATCTAGGGGAAAATCAATTTCTTTACTTTTTCTAGCTTTTAGAGGCCACCTGCATTTTTTTTTTTTTTTTTTTTTTAGACAGGGTCTCTCTCTGTCGCCCAGGCTGGAGTGCAGTGGCTCCATCTCGGCTCACTGCAAGCTCCGCCTCCCGGGTTCACGCCATTCTCCTGCCTCAGCCTCCCGAGTAGCTGGAACCAGAGGCACCCGCCACCACGCCCGGCTAATTTTTTGTGTTTTTAGTAGAGACAGGGTTTCACCGTGCTAGTCAGGATGGTCTCAAACTCCTGACCTTGTGATCCTCCCGCCTCGTCCTGCCAAAGTGCTGGGATTACAGGCGTGAGCCACCGCGCCCGGCCTGCCACCTACATTTTTTAGCTTGTGTCCCGCTTCCTCCATCTTCAAAACCAACAATGATGGGCCAAGTCCGTCTCACACTGCTATCCCTCTGTGTCCAGAATATATGAAGAACTCTCAGACCTTCATAAGAAAACAAACAACCTAACTTTTAAAAATTGGGCAAAAGATTTGACTAGACACTCACTTTAGCAGCTATACAGACACCAATAAGCATTTGAGATAATGCTCAATACTATTAGCCATAAGGAAAATGTAAACGAAAAGCTCAATGAGATGCCATGATTTATTGGAATGTCTAAAATTAAAATGCCTGAACATTTCAAGTGTTGGTGAGGGTGAGGAGAGCATGCAAAATGGAACTGTCTTATACTTCGAATGTAAAATGGTACAATTATTTCAAAAAACAGTTTGGCAGTTTCTTAACTAGGTAAACATACACTTACGACGTGACACAGTCATTCCACTCTTGGTATTTACCCAAGAAAAATAAAAGCATATATCCATGTAAAGACTTGTACACATATGTTCATAGCAACTTCATTTATATTAGCCAACACCAGGAAGTGATCAAAAAATCCATCAACAAGTGATCAGATAAACAAAGTATGATATATCTATACAGTGGAATACTATGCAGGACTTGGATGAATTTCAGATTAATTATGGAGAGTGAAAGAGGTCAGACAACAAAGAGTATATTCTAGGTGATTCAATTTTTATAAAATTCTAGGAAATGCAAAGTAACCCATACTGACAGAAAGGGATCAGTGATTGTCTGGAGATGACCAGAGTCACAGACTGGGAGCTGAGGGGAGGGAGAGGGGAGTTATAAATGGGAACGGCATAATTTTGGAGGTGATGGATATGTTCTTGACTGCAGTGATGGTTTTATGGCTGTATACTTATGTCAAAACTGATCAAATTGCACACTTTAAATACATGCAATTTGTCAAATGTCAATTACACCACAATAAAACTGTTTTAAAAAGCAATTTTTTAAGTAAATGGGATAAAGCTACATGTGCTTGCAAGGAAATACCGGTTATCTTGAGGGAGTTTTATAGTCTATAAAATATTTAAATTTTAATAATGTGGATTCTTTACAATGATGTGTGAGAGAGAGACAGGGAGAAAATCATCACCTGGAGAAACTTTTTCACATGATGCATAAGAATGCCAGAGTGGAGGAAGGAAGAGCTATGTTCAGGTCTATGTATTTAGAAAAAGCTCCCAAGGCATCTTGACACAGATCCCCTTTCCTCCACCCCTGCTCAGAGATTTAAAGGAAGGAAGGGACAGGACAGGACAAGATGGAAGAAGTGTTTTCGGAAGGTAGATGAGCCTAGAAGACTGGAAGAAGGAGTTCGGAGTCCGTAGAATAGTGTAGAAGTACTTCAGTGAAGCTGTGGCTGTGACTGAAATGGAAAGCTGTGGAAGGCAATGAGAAAGGAAACATAATAGTATGTGTTGATGCCTTATATATGGAGAGAAGCAGGTGTGGGCAGGAAAGAGGGAGCGGAGGGGAGCAGGAGTCCAAGAAGCCTCCTAGGCTACACTAGGTAACTGAGAGAGAACGATGGCATAACCAATAGGAAAATTGGCTTCTGGAGGAGAAATTCTTCCTCTAGAGAGGAGAAAACAATCTGGGGAAAGATAGGGAAAGTGATTAAGATATTACTTAATCGAACGCCTCATTTCTTTTTTTTCTTTTTTTTTTTTTTTTTTGAGATGGAGTCTCGCTTTGTGGTCCAGGCTGGAGTGCAGTGGCCGAATCTCAGCTCACTGCAAGCTCCGCCTCCCGGGTTTACGCCATTCTCCTGCCTCAGCCTCCCGAGTAGCTGGGACTACAGGCACCCGCCACCTCGCCCGGCTAGTTTTTTGTATTTTTTAGTAGAGATGGGGTTTCACCGTGTTAGCCAGGATGGTCTCGATCTCCTGACCTCGTGATCCGCCCATCTCGGCCTCCCAAAGTGCTGGGATTACAGGCTTGAGCCACCGCGCCCGGCCACGCCTCATTTCAACAATGAGAAGACTGAAAAGTAGAGAATAAATGACTTGCCTGAAGTCCCACAGCAGACCCCAGAATTCATGAGTCCTAGGCTGGTTCCCATGCTGTTTCCCCATCGCACACATTTCCTCGCCTATGTTAGGAGTCTGAAGTGATGATGGGCATTCAGGTGGTAATGTCCAATCAGCAATTAGTAATGTCCAATTATTATGGTGATGTCCAATTGGCAGAGCAGCTGAGAGAGGGCTTGGCAGCTGGGAATATTGATTAAGGAGCTAGGAACTGGCTGAAGCACCAAGAACGAATAAGATAAAAGATTTTCTATCCACTTCCATTAACTTTCCTCTTTGGATGAAATTACCTATCTGTATGTCCTGCTTTCTACTCAAATGAAATGTGCCTTAGAACCAGCACCTTTTCCACCTTTTCTGAGTTCTTTATTCTAATTTCACAGACTAGAATCTGAGAGACTTGTGGGGTTCCTCCCCTTCCTCTACTTCCTGCATCCATGCTATCATTAACCCTATGTTTTCCTTTGAAAGACCATCCATCGCTCTCTTTTCCCTCTAATGCCATCCTAGCCCAGCCTTCAGCTCTATGGTCTTGAATTTCTACAACAGCTTGCCAACTGGCCTCCCCAGGCAAAGTGGGGAAGTGAAGCCAATGATGGAAAGAAGCAATAGGCCAGAGAGACAAGTCACAGGAACATGTTGGCCACGTAGACTAGGGGAGAGGGTGTCAGGAAGGAGACAGGGGTCAAACATGTCAGATGCCACAGGGAAGTGAGGGGCAGAGAGGATTAAGACATGGAGAACTTGGGTAAGTGACAGGTTTTAAGTGAGCTTCGGTAGAGAAAGAGGAGCATATAACTAGGTTATGGGAGACAGTGTGTGGTGAGGGAGCAAAGCAGAGGATAGAACCATACCACAGGCAGGACAGGGGCCAGTGTCAGGTGAGGGGATGGAAGCAGCAAAGAGGAATCATCTCTTCATGAAGTGTGGGCAGTGGGCAGTGAAAAAGAAAAGAAGACAGTAGGTAGACAGGATGGTCAGGTTTCCAAATGTTTATTTTTTTCTGTTGTTTTCCAAATGGAGCAGCTGAGCACAGCTAAAAAGCTGAGGGAAAGACACAGCAGTGAGAAAAAGAAAGGAATAGAGAATTCTGAAGCCAGAAGAATATCAGCATCACTCAGATCGTGGAAGGGTGGGTGTCTCCCCTGCTGAAGTGAGCAGCCGGCACCCTGAAGAATGGTCTGCATAGAGGAAGCTGGTGGAAGATATTTGGGCCTCAAATCTTGATTCCCAGCCCTCAGTTCATACTACACAGGAAATTTCTAACAGAAAGCTGTTTCCTTTGTCACTATTTTCTGTTTAGAGTGAGGACAGAAAGTAACCTGTCCTCTTCTTTTAACAATTCCAAGGGAATGCCAAAACATCCCCTGGTCTTGGCCTTGCTTGATATACAGTTGTGACAGCCCCAAAGTTCTTCCTGACCTCTACTCTTAATCTTTCCTGCTGCAGTGAAAGCCCAATCACTCTCATCCTGTCTTTGGGGGAAGCATGTGGTGACCAAAAACCTGCCTGAATGAGGAAATCTCCAGGAGGTAAAATCATGTCCATTTCCTACAGATCCTCAGGAAGTTGCCCTTACAGACGCCACACTCTTGTTCCCTGTCAGCCTTCACCTACTCGGAAGAGACGGGATAACTCAACAAACTAAAGAACACTCAAATACGCCTCAGTCTCCACTGGCATTTGAAAGGAGAGACCCCCTTAGTCCCCTCAGAGATGCAGGTCCCAGGAAGCCAGAGGAATGATGCAGCTGATAAACTAAAACATAGCTTAAGCTACCCACAAAGAGTTAGGTGTACTTAAGAAGTGGCCAGACACGCAATCCAGTCATTCCAGGAAACTCTCTGTCACAAGTGGCCCCAAGGAGGAGTGAGGTTTCCTTTCCGATGTCATCCCATGAGACGAGGAGGACCTGCCAGGCATCCTGGAGGACATGTCATGCAGCAAGTGACAAGAAAGCACCAAGATGTGGAAAAGAAAGTGAGAAACAGGGAAGTTATGACGAAAAAGGAATAAAGACAAATGTGGAGGAAAGAAGGTGATATGAAGACAAAAAGAAGAAACACAGACGAAGCGCATGCTCAAGGGAGAGAATCTCCTTCTGCTGTTCACTTAGAGCAGGGGTCGTGTAAATAAAGTTTTATCAGAACAAAGCTGTGCCCATTCATTTACTTAGTGTTTATGGCTACTTTTGTGTTACAAGGGCAGAGTTGAGTAGTTGCAACAAAGACCATTTGGCCTGCAAAATAAAAAATATTTACTATCTGGCACTTTAAAAAAATGTTTGTTGACCCCTGACTTAGAGTAATAACAACCTTATAACTTCCCCTAATACTGATAGGCTCTCTGTGGTTCTTCAACTACTCTTCAGAATAGTTGTTATCTTCAGAAACTATTGCCCTGAAGGAAACTAAAACTAGAGCCAAGCAATGGGAAAATCAATCAGAGCTGTAGCTTAGAGAGTAACCAAAGTAAAATTGCTCCAAGATACAAAAGAAATTGCCAAGCTAAAGAACAAGTCTGGTTCACAAAAAGACTGCTATAAAGACTTGGAACCAACCCAAATGCCCATCAATGATAGACTGGATAAAGAAAACGTGGCACATATACACCATGGAACACTATGCAGCCATAAAAAAGATTAGTTCATGTCCTTTGCTGGGATGAAGCTGGAAACCATCATTCTCAGCAAAGTAACACAGGAACAGAAAACCAAACACCACATGTTCTCACTCATAAGTGGGAACTGAACAATGAGAACACACGGACACAGGGAGGGGAACATCACACACTGCGGCCTATCAGAGGGTGGAGGGTTAAGGGGGAGATAGCATTAGATGACGGGTTGATGGGTGCAACAAGCCACCATGGCATGCGTATACCTATGTAACAAATAAACATGTTCTGCACATGTATCTCAGAACCTAAAGTATAATAAAAAGAAAAGAAAACTACTATATTGACAATAAAATAAGGTCTCAATGTCTATCCAGGAAAAAAAAAATACTACTATAGATGGAAAATATACATGGGGGAGGAGGGAGTATGTGTGTGTATAAAATATGGTTTTAGATTGATAAATACTAATCAGAAATATATAGAAAAATATATATGTATATTTCTCATTAGTATTATGTTTCTGTATATATTTTTTCTCCGGATTATTAGTTAACAAAACTAAAATCACAATTGTTTCATGCTGAAAGGTTGATATTGTACAGTACCCAGGGGAAATAAAAGAGTCGATCAGTATAACATATAAACAATAATGTAAAATTGAAATGTAGATAAGAAGTAAATTTGTGAGAAAGAAAAAGTTGTGCTTCTGTCGTCTTTTGATACTGACATGAAGGCACAGGTTTGAAAGTGGCATTTTTAATACAACTATCCAAAGTTCTTCCCCCCCACCCCCGTAGAAACAGGGTCTCCCTATGTTGCCTAGGCTGGTCTCAAACTCCTGGGCTCAAGCAATCCTCCTGCCTCAACCTCCCAAAGTGCTGGGATACAGGCATGAGCCACCACACCCAGCCTACCCAAGGTTCTTGATAACATGAGACTGAGGAGGGAAGCGGATGGGAGTAAAGGATGAACACCATCCCATGAAACATGAAACAGGCTGATCTGGAGCTTTTGCAGAGAAATTAAAGAGACAGGTTAAAGCCACATATCTCTAGTATTTGGCACATATTTTCCCACTATTTTCTCCAGATGAATTCTCTCCACACTATAAAGCCATCCCATCCCATCCCATCTTGTCCTGCCCTCTCCTCAACATATACGCACATGTGAACACACACACACACACACACACACACACACGCGCGCTCTATTCCAGGCACAAGATTCTACTCTTCATTCTCTCATTTATCCAGCAATCCCTGACCTGTTCTCATCTCTAGGCTTCTGCTCAAAGGCACAGACCCTGCTGGGTACCTACCCCAAACCCATTCTGCCCTGCCTTGCTACTAACAGAACTACAATAATATTCAGAAGGGCAATATGTCCAGCTACGATGCTCACCTGCCCAGACTTCTTTGCAGCTAGGGGTGGCCATGTAACCTGTTTCTTATCATGAAATATGAATGAAGAAAACGTCTGCTAGGGATTTGGGGAAAATTTTTGCCCTCCTCATACAGCCTCCACTTTCTCCCCACCCTTCCTTTCTTTCCTTCTTCACTTTATTTCCTACCCTTTTTACTTTCTCCTTTTACCTGCCTTGTGCACAACATGAGGCTTGAGGGGGAGTAACCATCTTGGGAACACAGATCAACAAAGCCACAGGCTAAGGATGGTAGAGCAGAAAGAGAAAAGAAGCCTGGGGCACTGATGGCTCCTTGAAGTTCTGCATTAGCCTTGGGCTTCTTATGTGTACCTCTCTGTTTAGCTAAGTCCCTGTAGTCAGGTTTATGTGGTGAGTGGCCTAATGCAACTAATTCCCACGCCCTTACTCTCCCTTCTACCTGGAAAGAAATTCTCCCCACCTGAGAGCCAATTTTTGAAGTCCTGTACTTCCTTCAAAGCCCACCTTAAATCCTACCTCCTTCAAGTAGATGTTCCACAATGTCTCAAAACCCATCTCTCTCCCTCCCGTAGTCATATAGGGCACAATTAAAATCATTAAAATAGTATACCCATCTGCTTCATATCATAAATATTCATGTCTGGTTATTCATACATCCTCTCCCTAGACTGAGAGCTGCCAAGTGCACGGATCCTTTCTCACTCATTTTGAATGCCCTGCAGCCCCCAGCACAGTGCCCAGAGCAGTCACTCAGTAAAGGATTGTTGAATTTCTTTGATTGCACAAATCCTCCTTCCTTCCCAAGTGTATGCTATGGATCATATAAAACACCCGACTTCTATGTAGATGGGATGGGAAAGTTAACAATTAGGAAAATAAACTTTAGAAATCCTAGTCACGTTTGACCATGTTTTGACAGTTCGAAACTGTGTGGCCCTGTTGCTGACTAATTGCCCAGATACACACACTAAGGTCAAAAGAAGGGACAGAAATCAGAAGGTATAGAAAGCCCAAAACTGGTCTATATATCATCAAACTAGAATGCTGGTTTCACCAAACTCAACTTCAAACCAGTATCTATTAGAGGCTGATTTGTATCCAAAGTAGTTAATATAACTTATTGCATTGTAATTCCAGTTATACTTCTACTACTTATTTAATGCATTTCTTTTGGTTGACAAAAATTTATTGGCCATCTATTATGTGCCAAGTCCAGGTGATCAGCCATCCCTTGTTATCTGTGACTGAGCAATTTCCTGAGACACAGGAATTTTCAGTGCTGAAGCTAGGAGAGCTCTAGGCAAAACAGGATGGTTGGACACCAAAGAAGCACTGAGCTTGATGCTTGAAATAAAGCAGTAAAAAAGACAGATGTTGGCCCTGCCCATGTGGTTTTTATTTGGGGTTCCTAGCAATTAAAAGTAATTGCATCCTGTAACTATATTTTCAAATCATACATGTTAGAGTTTATCAAACAGCAATCAAGGCCATCCAACACTTCCAGGTGCTAACACCATAAATCTCCGTGGTAGAGTTGGCTGTGTGTGTGGAGGGAAGAAGAAGGACTTTGGAACAGGAGGATAAGCCGAAGTTCAGTTCATTAATGTGGTCATTGTTCTATTGGCTGTGAATTCCAACCAACTTTAATCACAGCCTGAGCCAGTTGTTTTTTGTTTTTGGGTCAGCCGGCATGCTCCACCTTCAGGTTCTCAGTCCTCTTTGTGATACTAATTTTGACCTGCTGGTGGGACTGTGCCTTCTCTGGAAAGGACCAGGAAATGTCAACTTTTCCTGGGGGAATGTGGAGGTAATCTGATGGCAGCATCTGCTGATATGGCCACCACAGTGGACTGGAGCTGACTTTTTCTTCATCATTCTTCCATATTCATTCTCCCTATAGCTGGGTGCTGGGCCCTCCCATTTTTGGCATATGGATGACATATTTCCCCTTTTAGAATGCCAGTCCTCCCAGATAGATAATACACACTTCTGAGCTTAATAATCTGAAGATCCTATCCTTCCATAGGAGCCACCTACTCAACAAAGACTGAAGGTCCTGGTTCCACATGGAGTACTTCTTACTCTATGGCAAACTTTTCTCTCTAATCTCCAGCCTTCACCTCTGCTAGGCTTTCATAACAACCACCATCGCTTTTCTACTATTGGCTGGGCATTTTTATATCCATTATTTTATTTAAACTGGACAACAACTCAAAGTAGATATTGTTATCCCCACTTCTAGATGAAGAAACTGAGGGGCAAAGAAGTTAGGGAACTTTCAGCTACTCAGAAGGCTGAGGCGGGAGAATGGCGTGAATCCGGGACGCGGAGCTTGCCGTGAGCAGAGATCGCGCCATTGCACTCCAGCCTGGGCGATGGAGCAAAACTCCGTCTCAAGAATAAGAAGAATAAGGGAAGAATAAGAGAAGAATAAGAGGAAGAAGAAGAAGAAGAAGAAGGAGAAGAAGAAGGAGAAGGAGAAGGAGAAGGAGAAGGAGAAGGAGAAGAAGAAGAAGAAGAAGAAGAAGAAGAAGAAGAAGAAGAAGTAGTTAGGGAACTTTCCCTGGGTCACACATTATAAATGGACAGAGTAGAAACTGAAACTCACTCGATCACTCTTTTCTGAGAGTTGATTTGATGACCTGGTAGGGAACAGATCTTGTATGCTTGAAAAGAGCCTGTATATCTTGGATGCTTGAAAATAAGTGTGAGGAAGATTTCAAGGGAGAAGCAATATTGTGTCTATTGACTTCTAAATTTTGCTTAGTGAGGGGGTGGATGTGCCAGGGAACACTGCAAATCAGGGAGAAAGGCCTGACAAAAACCCTAGTTTACTGCCTTGCACTAGATCAAATGTTAGTTCATACCTATATGTGAGTTTGTGCTTTGAAGCAATAAGAAATTAATTTTAAAATGGTCTTAGGAGGTTTTTAAAGGACAAATTTACAACAAGTAAAACTAAAATGCTTAATTTCATTTCCATAGAATTTTTATGGCAAAGATGCTTTCAGTGATCTGGAGCCACTCTTTAAAAAGACACAGACCAATGAAGTTGGAGAGTCTTATCTTTTATGGTGAGGCAGCCTCAACATTGAGGCACAGCACTGAAGGTCCCAGAGCCTGACCCCATCGCTACCTACCATTAGCACAGTGGTCAGGATAGTCCAGGGATCCCAGAATGAGCATTTACAAATGAGGAAAATGATGCCTACAGCAATATGTCAACAATGTCTTGCAAACTGCCTGGTTTATAATAGGTGCTCAATAATTTTATTGAATAAAGGAACAAATAAATGAAACAAGTGATTCTCCAGAAGGTCACACAAACAGGGACAAAAATCCAATGTTCTAAACCTTCACGCCATCTCTTAATCTAGTTGCGTCATCCTCTGGGTGAGCCTAGCCCACTTTAAAATGGATATTCAGATGTCGGAATGAATAGAGCAGTGTGCCTGACTTAAGTAATATCAGATTTTAATTAGAGATGTGGAAAAGATGGAGTCGATAAAGCTCCCCTGTTATCCAGAGACCATGACCATTCCGGGTGGTTGGTTTCGTTTCTAATGCACATCTGCTCCACCTCACCAATTGCTTTGCGCAATATGCAGTTCACATTACAAAGTCAACAATTCTTTATCATCTGTGTGGTCAGTCACCCTTTCATTGTCCCTCCCTTGTAATTGTTTAATCTGGCCTTCCCTGCCACATTTCTTGGCTGCCTACTCTCCCTGCTCCTGTCAGTCAGGTTGTACTCAGGGAATGCAAATGCACAGAAAAAGTCCAGAGTCAATTAGAACTAGTTAGGTGTTTTATCGGCTGCTTTGGATTATCCGTGCCCTCTGTGGATACACAGCATAGGCTGATTGAACAACCACCCCTGGATTGGGGAGAGTTCTAAGATTCACACACAGCTTCCTATTGTCTATGCTAATGGAGGTAAAGGGTGGTGTGAATGTACAACAGAGACATTTAAAAACCAAGGTATAGTTCACACACATTTTCATTCTACATTTTAGTGAGTGTTTACAACTTTATATACCTGTGCGATCATCACCATAATCAAGGCATGGCATATTTTCAACATCACAAAAAGTTTTCTTGTGCCATCTTAACCAATCTGCCCCTACCTTGGCCCCAAGCAGCCACCAATCTGCTTTCTGTCACTATAGGTTAGATTTGTCTTTTCTAGTGTTTCACATAAATGGAAACATAGAGTATGTATTCACAAGTTATTTTTACTTGACTTTGGAATGGTTTCTCTAATTTCCTTCCCAGCAATGTCTGGTTTAGGCTGATATTAAAATGTGTTCATGTTCCCTACATCCACACTGACTTGACAGGGTGGGCAGAGCTGGAACGGGGAAGAAACGTGAGAGGCAAGATGTGGAGGCTGATGAGCATAATTATTGGCAATGTGAAGAATGTTGGCTCTCCCCAGTATTTGTAGAATATGACAAAACAGTGTGCCCATGTTGTGCCCTGAACTTATTTTCAAGGTCATTCAATACAGAGTCTCATAAATTTAACTGCCTAGGAATTGTGTGTGTTTTGCCTTGAATGGACATTTGGAGACTCCAGACTCTAGCCAGCCCCTCTCAGCCACGGAGTCATTGCTCCCTCTGGTGTAAACACAGAGATTTGTCACCCTGTGTCAGGCATTCCCACCCACCACAGCCCTCCCTGGACCACAAGGAGCCAAGGCAGGCAAGAAAGCTGCAGGCTCTCGTTGGCTGTTGTTAGGTTCCTGGGTCAGAGGCTGAGTCCGTGAACACAGAGGAACACTGAGATCAACTGCTTGAGAGAGGACAGGAATAGAGAGAAGGGAAACCCCAGCTAGACATGCAAGATAGAGAGGTGAGGGGGCAGAGGCACAGCTGGAAAAACAAAGCAAGAAGTGATAGAGGGATGAGTTTTTTCCTCCATTTATGAAACATACTAAAAATTTACTCCTCTGCCCGAAATAGATTCAGTTCCAGGATATGAGAATCCTTGAGAAGTGAATTTTAACATGGAAATGCCGATAAATCTTTTAAACAACTTATACACCTTCAGGTGCTGCTGGACCTGCTTAATCTCTTTAAACCTCCAGTAACTCCAACCATGGTGTTTAAAGTCTCATAAATCTGCACTAGCTTAAAATAGGGAAATACAAAACACGTTCAGAAGCTTAGGGGTAAGGACAGGAGACAGGCATCCCAATGCCGTTTAAAACCACAGCACAGGCTTTTCATCAAAATTTTCCAAGAAAAGCTAAAATGAAAAACATTCAGGTTTCTGGGTTGTGGTTTCATAAGTTCTCAATTTGTTCTTTTTCCTTTTTTTCAGGGGAGTGGGCTGGGTTCCAAAGGAGCATTGACTAGCTAGTCAGTTTGAAAGAAAAAAATTGCAAAGACGCGTCTCACTTAGTCCTTTTACACAAAATAAAACCAAAAAGAAAAAATAAAACAAACTACTACCAGAGGTCATTAGAAAACAGCAATGTTTCTGGTAAAGCACCAACAAAAATGATGTCTGGTTTTTGTTAAATTGTTAATTTATGCCAAAAATAAAAGTTATGGATACTATTCTACTAATAATAGCTTCCTTTTCTTTTTCATTCCCACCACATGCCCGGCACCTACCACTGAGCTGAGGACACACACAACCACCTCCTCCTCATCCCCCTGCTGCAAAGGCTGTCAGACTTTTTCTGGTTCCACTTTGTAGTATTTCTCATTACAAACAGTGATTCTCACCAGCTGTTTGAGAAGGTATTGGAGAAGCCACACTATCCTAGAAAATCCAGGGGGTACATGAGAGATCCAGCAGGGGAAGGCTTTTCTGTGTGAAGAGCTTTGGGTACATTATCTAATTTTATCCTCACAGCAGCTGCATAAGAAATACTATTATTATCTCTGTTTTACAGATGAAGAAGCTAAGGTTCAGACTTTAAGTAATTTACCCCAAGTAGCATGGCTGGCAACTGATGCAGCAAAAACTCCAACCCCGAGTCTGCTTTAGAAGACCTGATCTTATCCAGGATGCCATCTACCTTCTGTGGGGCAATAAGCCCAGACCACAGAGCATTTAGAAGATTCCCACATATCACACTCTAAGAATTGATATGTTCTCTGCTTCCTCTTTTCTGGCCTGGTCCAGTGACCTTTTAAACCCCAAAGTCTTAGAAAGATCTACTGTGTTAACTGAGTCTTTGGTGAAAATTCAGTCCATGTAGAGAAAATAAGAGTCTCCAGCTTGTGTCGCTTGCTTCAAGTTCCAGTTGGCCTGCAGGGATGTACCACCAAGTGATCCTGGGAAAACATTGGAACTTCAGTTCCCTTACCTACTAAATAGGAATCTATATGACCTATCTTTGGGGTTGTTGTGAGGGTTAACATGTGGGAAGGCCATCTGGAGTCTGCAAAGCCCAGGCAATAGCTGGGTCATGTGATGAGTATGGTGCCTGAAGTATAATAAAGAGGAAAAGCCTCCCTAAGCTCTGTCTTCACAGAGCAGATGTTACGTGGAGGAGAGCACATTCAGCACAGCTCACAAATCTTGGCACAAGCCCCACTGCCTTGGATGTGAGGAGGGAGAAGTAAGAAGAGGAGGAAGCATCTCTCTCCCTTAGCAGCTCTCCAGCAATGTGTGTGTAATGATGCTAACTTATACTGGAGAATCGTCTTAGTCTGGGGTCTTCCAGAAGCTGACCTTGAAACAAGGATTTGAGAACAAGTGGTTTATTTGGGAGATAATCCAGGGAAGTACCAGCAAGTGAGTGAGAAAGTCAGTCAGGGAAAGGAAGACAGCCAATAAAAAGTGAATTATTAAGCCAACTACAGAGGACAACTATAGCTTAATCCTGCAGAGAAACTCTGGGAAACAGTCTAAGACACACACCTTAGAATCATTCCACCCAAGGGATGAGATTGTTGGGATATTTGTACCTCATCTCCCACCATTCATTGGTTGAGGGATGCTCCTGGGGGACAGGACAGTTAATTTTCCAGTGTTTCTGAACTGCCATGTGTCTTAAGGCCTTGTGACCCTCCAGGGTTCCAGGTAAAGTCCTCAAGCACCACGATGCAAATCCTGGCAGATGGAAGATGTCTGGAAGACACTGAAATGGTAAGGCAGCCTGAGGGATATGCATTCAGTGTTTGCCACACTAGCTCCATATTTCCAGATGGGAAAATCCAAATTGGAAGGAAGTTAAACGTACCACTACTCACTGAGCAACTGTCCCAGGTATTTTTGAGGTGCAGGGTTGTGTTGTACATGAACTTGAGTTCACAGTCCCAGGCTAAGAAGATAACTGAGCTGAGGACACACACAACCACCCTCTCCTCATTCCCCTGCTGCTGTGGCTATCAGATTTTCTCCTGGCTCCACATCAGTAATATTTCTCACTACAAAGAATGATTCTCAACAGCTGTTTGAGAAAGTATTGGAGAAGCCATATTCCCTTAGAGACTCCAGGGGATACATGAGAATCTAAGGGCAGGGACAAAGTCTATATTTAAAATATACATTTACAACTGCCTCACCCCCTCACCATGCCAAGTCCCTTGACACTAGGTTATTGTGAGGAGTGGTAATAGGAAGTTAGGATAAACTAATTCTTGATAAGATGCAGTAAGTCAATATCCTCTGAAACAAACAACTATTCAGCTAAAGGTATTGCCTCTTTTCTAAACCTTTACAAAACGATACAGTGAGGCATCAAAGGAAGTAGTTTTAACTGTGTGTCAAGGATGATTATTTCAGGAAGTTGCAAAAGACCAGAGTTTAGGAGAAGCTTCAAGCAAAGTTGTAGGTGGCTCAGTTTCTGCCGGTTCAGCATGAGACTCTCATCCAACGTCCAGTTAAGTTGGAAGTCAGAGGTTTGCAGTTTTGCTTCAAGGGATTACTACTTTCTGTTCCCTTATCCCCAAATCTCACCTGTACCCTGGCCCTTCCCTGAGCTCATCTGTATTATAAAATGTTTACAGAGTGGTTAAATTGGGAGTGATGATGCCAATAATTTATGCCAAAGTAATCTCAGTTACTTTGTCTCCATAATACTCCAAATTACAGGACCTGAATTATGCCTATGATCTGAACCTCTGTTTTGTCAGATTATGAAAAACCTGACAAATTCTGTTAATTCTGTTTTCAGCTCCTCTAAAAACAATGGCTTCCACATCATTTATGGCAGTGTTAGAAATACTTACAGGGGTAGGAGCGTGGCCTTCTCATATTTACTATCTAAGGGCTTCAATCCATCTACCCTTTGCCTCTGGAAAAGAAGAAACTTAAGTCATCTTCCCTTCTCCCCATGCTCCTCACTCTGTACCTCAACTTGATGGAGAGATTTCTCACACTGAGTGGGCGTCACTCAGTAAAAGGTGGTGTCCTTTCTCTGCCACTCTCCTTTCTTCCTCCTCCCTCTGCATTGTTGAAGATGCTGTCTGATTCTCAGTTCTCTTCTCTCACGCTTGCTGTGGTACTTTTATCACTTTTGGGATCTGTCACATGAAGAAAGTCTCCTAACTTGGGCTTATGCTTAGGGGGAAAGAGAGGCACAGGTAAGCCTCTGGCCTAGGCCACATGCTCTAGACCACTCAACAAAGAGAGGCACTTATCTTTCAGACACAAGCTCAAAGAAGAGCTCCTTTCCTTTGTCATTGCTCCCTGTGCATGTATGGATCATCCTTAGGAACTTTATGGGGAAGACAGAGAAGACTATGTCCCCTGCTTGGGGACATGATTTGACCATTTCCTGAAGTCTCCTGGCCTCCTCCTTTCCTGCCCCCATGTTTTCTATAAACATTTTCAAGGAGACAGAAAACATTATAAGAATGAAACAATTAATGCCTGTTTACCCCCTTCCTAATTCACCAGCTGTTCATCTTTTGCCACATTTGCTTATCTGTATGTGTGGTGTGTGTGCAATGTTTTCGTTTTTCTGCTTTTAATTATTCCAAACCATTTGAAAGTAAGTCATAGATATCAGAGCACTTTATCCCCAAATAGTTCAGAAGATATCTCCTAAGAATAAGGACATTATACTGTTTTTATATAATTTATATAACCAAAATACTATTATTACCCCTAAGAAAAGTAATAATAATTCCAGAATATCAAATATCCCCAATTGTTTCAAGAATGCCTTTTACAGCTGTTTTCATTGTGCTAAAATACACACAACATAAAATGTACCATTTTAACCATTTTTAAATGTACATTTCAGTGGCATTAAGTACAATCACATTGTTGTGTAATCATCGCCACCATCCACCTCCAGAATTTTTTATCTATCTCACTGAAACTGCATCCAGTAGAATACTAACTCCTTAGTCCCTGGGAACCACCATTCTACTTTCTGTCCCTATAAATTTGACAACTATTGTACTTATCACATCGTATTTGTGCTTTTGTGACTGACTTATTTCACTTAGCACAATGACTTCTAGGTTTATCCATGTTGTAGCATGTGTTAGAATTTCCTCCCTTTTTAAAGCTGAATGATATCCCATTATGTGTATATGCCACATTTTGTTTATCCATTCATACATTGATGAACCTGTGGTTGCTTCTACTTTTTGGCTATTGTAAATAATGCTGCTATGACCAGGGGGGTACAAATATCTGTTTGAGTCCTTGAGTCCACTTCTTTTGTATGTATATGCAGAAGTGGGATTGCTGGATCATATAGTAATTCTGTGGTTAATTTTTTGAGGAATAGCCATCCCATTTTTCACAGCAGCTCTACCATTTTACACACCCACCAGCAATGCACAAGGCTTCTAATTTCTCCACATCCTTACCAATACTTGTTATTTCTTGGTGCCCTTATTTTGTTTTATTTTATTTTATTTGTCTTATTTTATTTTATGGATGGGGTCTTTCTGTGTTGCCTATGTTGGAGTGCAGTGGCTATTCACAGGCATGATCTTAGCACACTGCTCTAACGCATAATTTAGCGCACTGCAGTCTCTAACTCCTGGTCTCAAGAAACTCTCCCACCTCAGCCTTTTGAGTAGCTGGGAATACAGCATCATTGCGCCTGGCACTTTCTTTTTTTTTTTTTAAATCATAGCCAACTTAATGTGTTTGATCTCATTGTGGTTTTAATTTGCATTTCCCTAATTAGTAGTCTTTTCATGTGCTTATTGGCCAGTTGTACATCTTCTTTGGAGAAATGTCTATTCAAATCTTTTCCCCATTTTTTAATCTGTTAATTATTTTGTAGTTGTTGAGTTGTAAGGATTCTTTACATATTATGAATATCAATTTGCAAATATTTTCTCCCCTTCAGTGGTTTGTCTTTTCTCTGTGTTGATTGTGTTCTTTGATGCACAGAAGTATTTAATCTTGATATAGTACAATTTATCTATTTTTTCTTTTTTGTGCTTTTGGTGGCAACCAGAAAATTTTAAATTACATGTAGCTGACATTATATTGCTATTGGACACTTCTGGCCTAGAAGCTTGATTAGATTTAGGTTAATCCATTTTGGCACGAATACTTCATAGTCTGGACACAGTCACGCCTATAAACCCAGCACTTTCAGGCAGAATTCCCACAGGAGTTCGAGACCAGCCTGTGCAACATCATGAAACCACATCTCTACGAAAAATATATATATATAAAATTAACCAGGTGTGGTGGCACACATCTGTAGTCCCAGCTACTAGGGAGGCTGAGGTGGGAGGATCACTTGAGACTGGGAGGTGAAAGCTGCAGTGAGCTATGATTGCACCACTGCACTCTAAACTAGGTGATAGGGCATAACCCTATCTCAAAAAAAAAAAAAAAAAAAGAATACTTCATAGTTGATGTATATCACAGCAAGAGGTATATAATATCTAGTTGTCCTACTGTCACTGATGCTAAATTTAATCATGTGGTTAACTGCCAGATATCTGGATTATTATAAATTACATTTTCTCTTTTGCAATTTCTAAATAATTTGTGAGATGATACTTTGGCACCAGAATACCTTTTCAGATATTATCAAACCTTGACACTGGTTAGCCCTCTTAGAGAAACGTACAGAACAAAATTAAGGAAAGAAGCAGTAAGTCAGATCCTAAATGCATGACCCTCCAGGGAGGCAGTTCAGATAACCCCCTGCCTTTGTACTCTGGCTTTTTGGTAACTGCAACAGGCTGCAACAGCCAAGCCTCATTTTCTGTCTTGCTACTGGCAATAACCCAGGTTTGTGCTATAGCCCCTGCTTCTGCATTTCTGAGAGATCCCAAAGGGAGTCTCTCATGCACTGAAGAACCCGTCTCTTTTTCACCTCTTTTTCTTTCTGTGACTATAGCAATATCTATGCTAATTAATATTAATATCTGTGCTACATTAATATCTGTGCTGTTGGAGCAACCAGAGGGGCAAACTGCCATGGTGCCAAAGTGGCCCTAGACTTCCCATAGTGTTTCCTGGCTAAAACCATGCTGAGTCTACATGAAGTGGGGAAAAGTGTCTTCTTCCCCCCTTAGGACACTTTCCCTCCCGCTGCCAGTGCAGCACCTTTGTGCTCTTCTGTCTCACAACATCGGTTACAAAATCACATCCTTCAATTTCTGCTTCACTTGCTAGAATTTGGCTCGTCATAAATATCCAGGACAGACACCTTGTTCCCTTCTGATCCCCCTGTTCTCCTTAGGTATTTCAGCAAGAATATCGTCCCTCTTCTTTTAGCCAAATCAGTTCCTGGCACCCCACCCAATTTTCTTCAGAGGGATATAAATCCAATTTAGGCTCCCAAAAGGATAACTAGTCTTATTCTCTATTACAGTACCTAAGTAGGAAAGAATACTCACCTACTGGAATTTTCTTCAGCATGTTTATGTGATTGCAAGCCCAAATGGCTGATGATGGAATCAAAAGACTCCAGTTAGGTCCTAAGGTTTGTTCCCATTACAAGCAAAAAGAGATACTAGGAACCCTTCCAGAATAGCTCCATGGACCCAAGGATCCAAAAGACTAAATGAGGAAGTTAAGAATAAGCACAAGTGATGTAAAAATCTAAAACTATTTCTAGAAGAAAACATAGAAGAAAAGCTTTGCAATTTTGAGGTAGGCAAAGATTTCTTACTATGCAAAAAGCATGGACAATGAATCAAAAAGTTGATAAATTGGACTTCATTAAAATTTTAAAATGTTGTTCTTTGCAAGACACTACTTTAAAAGATGAAAAGTTAGCCAGGCACAGTGGCTCATGCTTGTAACATCAGCACTTTGGGAGGCCAAGGCAGGAGGATTGCTTGATCCCAGGAGTTTGAGAGCAACCTCGGCAGTATGGCAAGATCTTGTCTCTACAGAAAAAAACAAAACAACAACAACAACAAAAAAACCCTGGAGTGGTGGTGCACACCTGCATTCCCAGCTACTTGGGAGGCTGAGGTGGAAGGCTAGGAGAAAACATTTGTAATACACATATCTGACAAAGGATTTCTATCCAGATAGAAAGAATTCTTACAGTTCAATAACAAGAACCAATGCAATTTTTAAATAGGCAAAATATTTGAAGAGACACTTCACCAAAGAAGATATATGAATGGCAAATAAGCACATTACAAATATTCAACATGATTAGTTGGTATTGAGCATTAGTCATCATGCAAATAAATCACAATGAAATACCAATGCATAGTCACTAAAATGGCAAGAAATTTAAAAGACTGACCCTACCAACCCTTGACAAGAATATGGAAACAAGTGGAATTCTCCTATAATGCTGTTGAGAATGTAAAGTGATACAGCCACTTTGAAAAAGGGTATGGCAATTTCTTTCTTTTTTTTTTTTTTTTTTTTTTTTTTGAGACTGAGTTTTGCTCTTGTCACCCAGGCTGGAGTGCAGTGGTGCGATCTCGGCTCACTGCAACCTCTGCCTCCTGGGTTCAAGCAATTCTTCTTCCTCAGCCTCCCAAGTAGCTGAGATTACAGGTGCGTGCCACCACACCGAGCTAATTTTTGTATTTTTAGTAGAGACAGGGTTTCGTCATGTTGGCCAAGGTGGTCTTGAACTCCTGACCTCAGGTGATCCACCTGTCTCAGCCTCCCAAAGTGCTGGGATTATAGGCATGAGCTACCACACCCGGCCAGTAGTTTCTTAAAATGTTGAATATAACATCTGTCATATGACCCAGCCATTGAACTCCTAAGTATTTATCCAAGAAAATTAAAATACATGTCCACACAAAAGCCTATATATGAATATCTACAGAAGCTTTAATAATGATAGCCCAAAACAAATGTCCCTCGACAAGATAAACAAAATGTCATATATTCATACAATGGAATACTATTCAGCAATAGAAACAAGTTAATTATTGATATGCCAATAAAATGAACAAATCTCAAAATAATTATGCTGGGTGGAAAAAGCCAAACACAAAAGAGTACATACTAAACAATTCTATTTATATAAAATTCTGGAAAATGTGAACTTCCCTGAAGTGACAGAAAACAAATCAGTAGTTCTACGATGCTAAGGGCAGGAGGCAAGATGAACTGCAAACATATACAAGGGAACTTTTTGGAATGATGGAAATGTTTCATGTGTTAATAATGGTGGTTTCCCAGGGGTATGCGTCTGTCAAAAGTCATTAAATCACACAAATTTGTAAAGTGGCAAAGAGGAAGTTAAAGCAGAGGAGTTGGAAGCTGAGTCAAGAGAGTCCCTCACATGTCCAGGGAAGTTTAGTGAAAATCTCAGGCTGGAAATACACTAGACTGAGTTCCAGATAGCTGTAGTCAGAACAAGGGTGATCTCACTGGTGGTAAAGACCACTCAGTGGTGAGCTACACACACATCCTTCTTGCCTGGAGGGCTTTCCTCTTCCTAGCCACATCTGTCCTATTTGAAAGACTCTCTTCCTCCAAGAATTATTTTTTAACTTTTCCCTGCTCATTCTGCATTTACAGCATGGTTTCCACTAAGTCATCTATATAGCACTTCCTTTCACAGCCAGTTGTTGCCCATTGCATATCACTTTTTAAGTCAGATATTACCAAGCATTGGCAAAAAGGTGGGGAAAGAGAGCCCTCACCTCCTGCAGGTGCAGCCATTCTGAAGGACAATTGTGCACCTTAAATCCACCAAGCCCACTCCTGGGTATACACCCGGGGACATCCTTCCCAGGGAACACAAGATGTTGCTAACAAGCTTCACTACCACCCTGCTGGAGGCAACCTAGGTGTCCACCTCTAAGGAATGTACAGGTAAAATGTAGTATGTGTATACAATAGGATAATGAACTATATTTTCATTTAGAAACCTGGATTGATCTCAAAAATGGAGTTAAGAGAAAGAAAGCAAAAACAGAATGGGATTTATAGCACAATTCCATTATGTATCAAACACACACATAAAGCAGCCTTGTATATTTTTGTAAGAGCGCTCATATATCTAAACAAACACATGTTGGATGGATTGGAAGAACTATATTAAATATATTAGAGTGGATGCCTATGGGAGGTGGGCAATGGGATTAGGAATGATAGACGAAGGGGAAAAAACAATAAGCCTTAAAAAATGCTTTCACAAAAAGGTCGGTTCTTCTATGAATAAATGATAATATTCCACAAACTGAGAAGCAGGATTACCTCAAACATGTACACCTGAATTCCAAAAGATACAAAAAAGAAAAAAGTTAGACATAATTCTAACATTTTGTCTGTTTTTCATATTCAAAACAAATGAACTGTTCCCTGCTTTAAAGGTTTTCTATTGTTGCCATAACAAATTATTATATACTTAATAGCTTAAAACAACAAATTTATTGTCATATAGTTCTGTAGGTAAGAAGTCTACCACATGTCTCATTGGGCAAAAATAAAAGTGTTGGTAGCACTGTGTCCTTTTCTGAGGGCTTTAGGAGAGTTTCCTTGGCTGTTCCAGCTTCTAGAGATCACCCACATTTCTCAACTCATGGCCCTCCTCCTCTGTCTTCAAAGCCAGCAAGGGCAGCGCTAGTCCTTCTCACATCTCCTTCTCTGACTCTGACCTTCTCCTCTGCCTCCCTCTTTCACTTTTCAGGACGCTTGTGATTATATGGGGCCCACCTGGATCATCCAGGACACTCTCTCTATCTTAAAATCAGCTGCTTAGCCACCTTAATTTTATCTGCAACCTTCACTCCCCTTTGCTATGTAAGGTAACATACTCACAGGTTCTAGGGATTAGGACACGGACATTTGGTAGTCTGTTATTCTACCACACCTCAGCATATGTCAAATACTGAAAAACACAAAACCACATATTCTTTCTCATTGTGAATGAGTTATTCAGCCAAATGACCAAAGATACGTTTATGCTACTATATGCTAGATCCCCATGGTAAGAGCTGAAGTTATAGTAGTGGTCAGGAGTCGGGGGTTTGGTGACGTTCCCTCCCTTGCAACAACAATTCCCACTCTGGCATATTTTAGCTAAAGGATAAATGAGAAGTATTCTGATTAAGCTGTCTTATTACAGTGTAAATGACTGGCCTCTAGAAGAGATATTTACGTCCTTTTCAAAAGAAGCACCCTAACCCAGGGCCTCTCAAACTTTAAAGGGCATACAAATTGCCTGGGAATCTTGTCAAATGGAGTTTTGATCCAGTAGGACTGGCATGAGGCCTGAGTCTGCTTTTTCACAAACTTCCAGATGATGCTAATGCTACCTGTCCAGGGCTGTACTTCTGTTTGAGTTAGAGAGCAAGACCCTAACTCAAACAGAACTCCAATTGTAAGCCATAGTCAGTCCGACCCTGCCATCAGTCAATCTTTATGATGGGTTTACCTCCTTCTAAGAGGTGATGGTAGTCAATCAGCTTTGCAAAACACCACACTTTGTCACTGTGACAAAATACCCCCGGCAGAGAGGACACTTTGCCTACTGGGAATGCCCTCGGTTTCCCACAAGGATGGTTTCTGACCAAGACCCACGTTCATCTCCAGATATGGGTGTGCTGTATACAATCCTTGATAGGATAGTCTGAGTCTCCTGTTTCCCAGGCCAGGACTCCTAATCTCCAAGACTGATGCCCCCCAGACAGTGTGACCCAGTGGCCCAGTATCTGAATTCATATCTATTGTCAGAAGTGTATGTGATTGGTCAAAATCAGGATTATATTGGGACAGATTACCTGAGCTATTTGAGGAATACCTTACTAGATCAAGTTATAAAAACTGACAAGATTCAACGTTATCTCCTTACTAGTATTTTGCAAACTAGTTCCTTCAGGGCTGAGAAACAGATGAGCAGAAGACAGAGCAGAAGCAATAGAATCTCCATAGGTAAGTTGAGCTCTCTTTATAGCGACCTCAAGGGAACTCTGGCCAAAGAAACTACCTTAGTAAAGCTCAAGGACCAATGGGAGGACACATTATTGCATCAAGGTGAATTGATAATGTAATTTGTAAGGTAAAAGAATGCAAGTTCCTATATATACCACATGGCTGTTCCTGATTAATGAATTTGGGCAGTACCACTTCACACTACACTTTTGAACATTGATGGACTTGGGTGTTCCCTGAGCTGCGATTTCCCCAAATCCTTGTTTGGGCTGAAAAACTTTGATCACTTGGGGGCAACAAAGCAGAGCCATACCTGCAGTTCCACACCTTCTACTTACAAGATAACTAGGTGCATCTCATCTCTTCGGCAGAGTGCTGTTACAACATTTCCCCTGAGGATTCCTTGAGGAACCTCTATCTTATGGCATCTATAGGCCTTCTTCCCAAATTATTCCGGGTGGGTAGCTGCTAAAAACACTTGTGTGGGAACAAACACTGTGGGAGCTCCCCTACTCAAGCTGCACAGATCCAAAGTTGGTACCCCTACAATAGAGCAATGGTGGAAGGCATGGATCTCTGCCAGGTGAAGAGGAGGCATATTCTGACTATAGCAGGACTTAAAGTTGTCAATTCATCCAGCATCTCAGCTGAATGACCTCCATGAGAGCTGTTTCCTATTGTAGAACAAATTAAGTTAGGGGGTCACTATTCTCTCTCACCCTAAGCATTCATTCAAGTATTAAAGTGTCGAACTTTACATCAGGCCACAGCTTTTAAGACTTAGAGTCTAATACCCATCATTTTATGGATTTTTTTTAAAAAATGAAGACTAGCTACGAAGGCCCAGGAAGCCAGCTTACCCTCCCACTCTTCTGTTTACATCTCACTCCCACCTCTATACTTTTTTACCACTTTCATATTTTTTATTTCCTCCTTCCCTTTCACTTAGCTTGGAATGATGGCTCCTGAATTTCTTGCCTCCACCAAAACTGGATGGATGGCTTTTCTCCCTCTGCTGAAGGAAAGACAGCTATGAAAGCCTACAGATAAAGGAATTAAGTAGATCAAGATTAAACAGGCAGTTCATGGTAGAGATGACATCCAAACCCAGCTCACAGAGGCCAGTCAGGTGACTTGTTTGAGGTCACATATCTAGTTGATGGCAATGCTGGGATCAGAACCCACCTCCAACTTCAAGACTTTTTCCCACTAAACCTTCCTCAACCATAACTAGAACACCCTTTCCCATACCTGATGGAATGACACCTCATTACAGATTCAAAAATACCTTTGAAGATATTCACCTTGAAAGCTGAAGGTCAAGGTCTGCTTTGGGGAGAAGGGTAAATGGAGCTACCTGGGAATGCTACTGATCAGGCCTGGGTCTTTTGTCTCACAGTCACATTAGCCTTCCCACCTAATTCCATTTTTAGGGTTTAAGCTTTTTAATTCTTTTCCAACCCAATCCCTGTCTGGCCATGTGTTATTACTATCTTGCTATTTCAAGTTTCTCTCCAGCTGGGTAAATCTTCATTCTGTGTCCTAGCCCTGGGTTTTCTCTTTGATTTCCTCTCATCTGCCCAGGAGGCCAGCTTACCCTCCCAACCCTCTATTCACATCTCACTCAACTCTTCCCACTTCTATACTTTTCACCACTTTCATACTTTCTACTTCCTCCCTTCCTTTCACTGCTCTTGGAATGATGACTTCTGACTTTTTTGCCTTCACCAAAACTGGATGACTTTTCTCCCTCTGCTGAGGGAGGTGGGGGACTGGGGGGAAGCCGTGAAAGCCCAAAAATGCCATCTTTCATCTTATTTTCTATTTCTAGCACATATTCTATTTATAATTCTACCTCCCTCATAGCAGATTGACACAGCACTCTGCTTAGTTCCCAGAATAAATGCAATTCAAGAATGAGAGGCAAGTCCAGGCTCCCAGGATTCTTCTGCAGTCAGGCATTTGTTAGGGTTTTTTTCTGCTAGCATTTGAGGAGTGTCTCTGCTGGTAGCTGTGCTTCTCTGAACCCATCTTTCACTGTCCTGAAAATGCCTTCCATACAGGATTCTCTTCATGGCAGACTTCCTTTCCTGATCATGTCTGGACCAAGCTTATATCAAAGGCAGCTTTTATTCCCCACACATACGTTGACTGTGCCATGAAAGATATTTAAATATTTGTTGGTTAAACAAATGAATACTGGCATATTAAATGACAAGTCATAACCTGAGTTTGTGGGAAGCCAATTTGGAATTATAGTTAATCCACAAAGTAAATAATACATGTAAAAATTTACATTTTCAAATTAAAAACCGATTTTATACGACACTCAATATCTCCGATGTCCCCATAACCAAATCATTATAAAACCTGAAGGAAAGAGCAACATTTGCAGAGTAACTTCCACCTTAGGAACTGTGCTTTGCTCACATAATTTTATTTATTCTACAACTTGTGAAATAGGTATTATTATCCCCACTTCGTAGGTAACAAAACTGAGACCCATGCAAGTTGAGTAGCTTAGCTTAGGTAACAGAAGAAGTAAGTGGCAAAAAATGAATTAGACCCAAGTTTATCTGACTTCAAAGCTCACTTTAAAAACCAAAAGAGGACATGGGATCTTTGAACACAGCACCTGATGTAGCACATGCTGATGATTTCGGTGCAGACTGTGTTCTCCTTGACTATTTCTTTCCTGCTTAGCACATAGTAGATGCTCAGACAAATAGTTGTTGAATTAAATTATTGACTGTACCATTTAGACTCAAAGTTCCTTAATCTGGTAGTATGCTAACATTCAGGGCTTGATATAGACACTTTAGAAGAAACCCAGCATCAAGCTTTGGAAGGTTATCCTGTGGGGATGCATAGGCCAATGTTCTCTGTCTTGTCTTCATCAGGGAAAACAAACATGGGATGATGACTTGAGTAGGCAAGATGTAGGTAAGAGCTAAGGGAAACATGGTCAAACACTGGATCAAGCCACTGAGGAAGACAAAATATTTTGTCTGCAGATGCCCGTCAATCTCGGATAAGCCAGGCTTGAGAGGCTGCAGAGGCACCAGGAGCTGCTCTTCCGCATTTGTGGCAACAGTAAGAAGAGTCTCCTAGCAGAAACTGACCTTGTTCTATAGCATCCTCTCCATGGTAATGTGGAGTTGTTAGTTCCCTTCATTGTTCTCTGATGCTTAGCTTTAATTGTATCTTTGCTTTTATGTAGAGAATGGATTCATGTTCCCAAGAGGATAGCTGGGAAAACCCACTGCCAGCCTCGAATACAAATAGGAACCTGCAGAAACTGCTGCTTCATGGGTGGACACAGGGAAGAGGAAATGAAAGAGGACAACAACCTCTAAAGGTCTGAGGTTCAGGCATGGAGGGATCACAGTTCCTCTTGCCCTCTTCCAAGGAGTGCAAACAGGAGCAATTTTACTCAAAGGAAAATGATAAAATTGCCTTCTAGGGGATGTTATGTGGTGCTGGAAAGCTACCATCCCCCCAAAAAGCTGTTCCTCACCCATACAGGAGCTCCCGTGGCTGAGGGACAGCTAATACCACTGTTGACATAATTATCTATTACCTTCCTCAATTTTTTAGGCATATTTCTCCATACTTTAGATCATATTGTATAAACATTTTGCAATCTGCCTTTTCCAGTTAACATTGTAGCTTGTAAGCATTTGAGGGGAGGATATTATAAAATCCAGCCATTTTACAGTTGAGGGGACATCAGGCAGAAATAGCAGCAACGACAGGCACTCCTGGGCTGGCTCCCAGGAGGTCAAATGGTCCTATCCCACCCATGGTATGGTGCGCCCATTTATACAACCTCATGAAGCAGTTGGTAGTGGTTGGCTCCTGGAGGTAGGATCAAGGGAGCTGTTGTCTTTTTAAAAAATCTCTCAACTTCTTATATTTTTCAAAACTTCATAATAAACCAGTATCACTTTTATAGTCAGAAAAAAATATTTTAAAGATGTTTCCTTCCTGCTGCCAAGAAAGCAGCAAGGCATTAGAACCTGAATCAAGGCAGAAGAGCAAGCTACGCAGGCTCGCCTCACCATGCTTGAGGCTCCCCAGCTGTGGAATGGGGACAGTCACCTTGGACCTCCCAGAGTAGAGACTGTAACACTATCTGTCACATAGGGAGAAGGTGATGTCACTCTAGGACAAGGTGAAGAGATGAGCAGCCCACATCTGGGAGGTGGCCAAGCTTTGTGGCCCACAGCTGCCCACCCCTCCAAAGCCCCCCAAAGCCTGTCAGAGGAAGAACAGGAATTTGTCTTATTTATGATTATAACCTCCCAACTCAGCCATCATTCAGAACAGATTGGAACCTTGGTATCTTTAGACCCTGAGAAAGGAGTTAAGCTACATTCTTTTCCCATTGCTTGTGAACAGGGCCAACTCATTCATTAGGCACAGGAGACACAGTAGTAGACCAAGACACTGTTAGGGGTACACAAAATGTTTTAACATATTATATTCATGTATTTGTGATTAATCCAAAACAGTCATAAAATAGGATTTTTCATTCTCTTAATGGAGGAAAAGGTCCAAGAAGGCAAAAGTGCTTCCTGCCCACAGAAATCACATGACCCTGGTCACTTAGTCTATATTTCAGCTTCATTTTTTCCAAGCCTTTCCATGAAATTATCAAGGTGGATTATGAACCAAAATGTCTACTATTCCTCTCTAATCATCTTCTTCATCACTCTGGTAAAGAGGAAACAGACTCTGGGTGTAGATTTTTGGCATGAAAATTACCAGAGCCCTGAGGTTAAACGGAGACCCTCACAGCAGAATTAGGCAGATGGAGACATATTTGGCAGAGAGCAGAAGAAAGAGCTTTTAAAAAAATTATTATTATACTTTAAATTCTGGGGTACGTGTGCAGAATGTGCAGGTTTGTCACGTAGGTATACATGTGCCATGGTGGTTTGCTGTACCCATCGACCCGTCATCTACATTAGGTATTTCTCCTAATGCTATCCCTCCCCTAGCCCCCCACCCCCCAACAGGCCCCAGTGTGTGATGTTCCCCTCCCTGTGTCCATTCTCATTGTTCAACTCCCACTTATGATTGGTTTTCTGGTCTTGTGTTAGTTTGCTGAAAATGATGCTTTCCAGCGTCATCCACGTCCCTGCAAAGGACATGAACTCATCCTTTTTTAAGGCTGCATAGTATTCCATGATGTATATGTGTCACATTTTCTTTACCAGTCTCTCATTGATGGGCATTTGGGTTGGTTCCAAGTCTTTGCTATTGTGAACAGTGCCGCAATAAACATACATGTGCATGTGTCTTTATAGTAGAATGATTTATAATTCTTTGGGTATATACCCAGTAATGGGATTGCTGGGTCAAATGGTATTTCTAGTTCCAGGTCCTTGAGGAATTGCCACCCTGTCTTCCACAATGATTGAACTAATTTGCACGCCCACCAACAGTGTAAAAGCATTCCTATTTCTCCACATCCTCTCCAGCATCTGTTGTTTCCTTTTTAATGACTGCCATGCTAACTAGTGTGAGATGGTATCTCACTGTGGTTTTGATTTGCATTTCTTTAATGACCAGTGATGATGAGCTTTTTTTCATGTTCGTTGGCTGCATAAATGTCTTCTTTTGAGAAGTGTCTGTTCATATCCTTTGCCCACTTTTTGATGGGGTTGTTTTTTTCTTGTAAATTTGTTTAAGTTTTTTGTAGATTCTGGATATTAGCCCTTTGTCAGATGGACAGATTGCAAAAATAGAAAAAGCTTTTTAAATCGCTCCCACAAAAACCATTACAATACTGATGCATAAGACGCACTAACTCCATGAAATGATCTGGCATTGCCCCCTTTTCCTAGGAAAACTTGTCCCTCATTCCTTAGGATAATATTTCTGTGAAATGCGAAAATCCCTTTCATAACTCTGGTCCTTTTACATTCTCATGAGCTGGGCGCCCAGAAGCCAGTCAGCCCGCCACCCACTAGGCCGGATGCCAAAGCGCACGGGGCGCGCCCGCGGGGCTGGGGACTGCCGGGGACAGCTGAGCGCCGGGCCCGTCCCCGCCGATGCGCCCAGCCGCAGGCGCCAGCGGTCCCAGGCTGCGCTAGGCCCGGGGCTGAGTCGTCCCCCGCGCCTGGCTTGCCTGGCCGGGGGCCCGCCGCCTGCCTCTGCCCAGAGCGCGACCACCCCGCGGTGCACACTCAGTCCGGCGGCGCCGCATAGCCGAGGGAGCCCGGCTGCCCCGAGCCAGGCGCCAGGCATCAAGGTCACCGGCCAGACAGGGCGCACGCACCTCCACCGAGGCCAAGGTTTCCCCCGCCCCTCCCGCCCCAGCCGACGCTTGCGCTTTCGCGCAGCGAGACAGTGACAGGCCCATGGAGGCCCGCGACGCCGGCGCCCAGAGCCCCTCATCAGACAACGAGTCCGAGCCCAGCCCCGGGAAGGAGAAAGCGGACCTCCGCGACGCGCCCCACCCCAGGCGTCGCCCCTGCGCCCCGCGCCCCCCACACCCCCAGGGCCGCGGAGGCCGGGAGTTCAACTCGCAGGAGGAGGAGGAGGTCATCGACGGCTTCGCCATAGCCAGCTTCAGCACCCTGGAGGCCCTGAGAAGGATATGGCCCTGAAGCCACAGGAGCGGAAGGAGAAGTGGGAACGTCGCCTCATCAAGAACCCCGGGAGTCGGAAACCTGCCCCTGCGGAGCCAAGTGAGAATAGGCGGCCCCTGGAGGCAGGCAGCCCCGGGCAGGACCTCGAGCCCACCTGGCATGGGGCGAGGAAGGTCCCGCTGCAGCCCTCCAAGCAGGTGTGCTCTCCAGAAGGGGGACCGCTCTCAGCCAGCCACTGGGACCAGAAGGGCCCGGCTCAGCACCAGCAACAGCTCCAGCCCATCCAGCCCCGGGGGTCCCTCCCAGCCCCGGCAGCACTTCCGGACCCTTGGCAGCCCTGCCAGCCCTCCCGGCGGCCACTCCTGGGTCAGCGCTGCTGGCCCCAGCGGTCACTTCTGGGCCTGAAACAACCCTGCCAGCCCCGGCGATCAGTTCTGGGCCCCGGTCAGCCCTGCCGGCCCCAGCGGCTCCTTCCAGGCCCAGATCAGCTCTGCCAGCCCCAACAGTCATGCCTGGCTCAGCTCTGCCGGCCGCACTGGGCACTCCCAGGTCCCTTCTGGACCCCTGCCTCTACTGCCAGCGCCTGCGGTTCCTCCTGGCCCCAAGGCACCGCTGCAGGCGCCTGCGGTCCCTGCTGACCCTGTGGCACCGCTGCCGGCCCCTGCGGCCTTGGGCCAACCCGTGTCACTGTGCCCAGCCTGGTAGGGCATCCTCAGGACAGCGCAGCCGGCCCCTGTGGTCAGTGCTACCCCAGTACCAGGGGTACCAGTCCCCACGGCCACTCCTCACCCTCCGACCACGCCGACGGCCCGCCAGCTTCCTCCCAGGACAGTGCTGCTGCCCCCAGTGGGCGTTCCTAGCCCCATGTCAGTACGGCCAGCCCAGAGGGTCCCTGCTGGGCCAGCCCAGCCGCCCCTGGCAGTCGCTGCTGCATCTCAGGTAGCCCCAGTGGTTACTGGAAGCCCCAGAGCTGCAGGGCCCACTCACGCCTTCACTCCTGGGCCCGGGACGGCCAAGGCAGCAGAAGCCGCCGCTCATGGTCCTGGAGCAGCCCTGCCAGCCCCTGCCGCCCTTCGTAGGCCCCAACAAGCCCTGTAAACCCCAGCCGTTGCTCCCCATTCCTGATCGCCCTTCGCTCCTGGGGCACCCAGGCGCACCCTGCTGGCCTCTTCTGGGGCCCCTGTGCCAGCCGCTGCAGTCCCTGTTGGATCTGGTGCCAGCCCCGTCAGCCCTGGCTCTCACTCCTGGCCCTGGGCCATCCCTGCTGGCCCCTGAACCTGATCCTGTGCCCCTGGGGTGGCCCCTCAGGCCCCATCTTTGAGCCCTGGAGTGTGATGCCTGCGGACCTCTCCCCGGATGCGTTTTCCAGGCCACCCCAGTGTGAGCTGCACCTTGGCAGGGCCCCGAGGGCCAAGGCTGCCTTACCTTTCAGGCCAGAGATGCTTTGCCGGACTAGCTCGAGGCCTTCTCCAGACAGGGCTGGGCTGTTTGCTGTTGGAAATTGAGGCTCAGCCTGAGGCGGGAGCCCCTGCAGTGCAGTGATCAGGCAGAGGCCCTCCACGCCAGAAGGAGAGATGAACCTGGCATCTTCCTGCCACCCCACCTTGTCCCCTCCCACTGGTGTCACAGTGCCCCCACCCACGTGTGCTGCCTGTGGTGTGCATGCCCTGGGAGGGGAACACAGCCCCTGAGGGCCAGGAGCTTGCTGGGTGCCCCCAGCGTCTTTCTGTGCCTCTAAATTGCCAATATTGTCCTTGCATCTCTGAGTCCCCATGCACGATTGTCCCAGCTGTGCCACCTTTGTGGAGCGTGTGAGCATGGTGTGTGCACGCTGTGCATGCATGCGTGCGTGCAGGAGTGGGTGTGAGAGTGAGTGGTGTGCTAGGCGTGAAGGATCTGTGGGGGTGGTTGCTGCAGGCCTTGTTCTTCATGGGCCCCACCCCTTTGGCCAAGATGCAATTCCTGCCCTCAGGCAGAATCGCCCAGTGGCGAGTGGTGAAGGTGTGGGTTTCAGTCCAGCCCCTCCCCCTGGCAATCAAGTGGTTCTGGTGTCCACCTCCAGGGCCCCCAAGCTACAGGAGGAACACAGGCCCATCTGGTGGGTCAGGAGCTGCAGGGGGCCCAGAGGCTCCCATATTACTCTCAGGACTCTGCCTCCACCACCCCCGTGGGCACACACTGAAGGGCTGCCCACAGGGTCTGCAGGCGAGGGGGAGCCTGCAGGATGGGCAGCCCCTTCTCCTGGCTTCCCCACAGTCCCCTGCAGCGTCCTGTCTGTCTGTTGACCCACATGCAGTCAGGCAGACCTCACACTACAAGGCTGTCCCTGGGCCCATCCCCGCTCCTTCCATGGCCCCCATCTGTGGTCAGAGGTTGCCACCCCCTCAGGCCCTGGTCTGGAGGGAGCCCCACTCGAGTCTTCTGGAGTCCAAGGCATGCCACTGGCCCAAAAGAGAGGGGGTGTTTTGTGGGGGTGCTCTGACTTTCTCCAGACCTCAGGGAAACTGGGCGGGCTGCAGCCAGCGGCCTTCCAGAGAGCAGCTTTGGCCACCTGAACCCCTGCGCTGTGACAGGAGGCCCTGGCCATGCAGGCCTGGTCTTGCCCAGCTGGGCTGCCACAGGTGTCAGGAAGTGGGCGTCCCTGGCTTCTTCCAGGCCAGGCAGCTGCTGACCTCCAGCCCCAGCACTTGCTCATGAGGACCCCACTCCCTCAGCCCCTCCCGGGTCCTGACCAGGCTCTGGTGCAGCATCTGCTCTGGGCCCTGGGCCCCCTCCCCTCGCTCCCTGCCCACCCAGGCCCCTTCCTCTGGTGCTCACATGGGGCCTCCATCCCAGAAGCGCAGGGCTTATTTTTCTGATTAAAGAAAATAAAAAGTGCTGTGGCACTATTTTTTATAACAAAAAAATTAGAGTTATAAATAAATAAGTACAATTTGCAAACCATTTGATTACATCCCTGTACTTTACCAGGATTCCCTAAGGAGGCACTTACACCATTTTTACATCATTAAATATTTAAATAAAAACTCATTGAAGGGAATCGTGGGACAGAAAGGCATTCATGAAGCACATGTTTGGGCACGATGCAGCAGCAGGCTTTAGACGTAGGGAGCACACAGAATATTTGCTCCCTGCAGACCAGGCATAGCATAATGCAGCCAAGGGGCTTTGAAGGGAGGGAATACAGGTTGCAAGGAAGAAAGCCAGTAGAGAAATCCCCAGTTTTACTTAGAGTCCCTTATCCAGCATTTTATTATAATTTTCACTGGTAAACATTGATTAAGCACAACACTATGTGAAGAGAGTGGGAATGTTGTATTAAATAGCCTGACCCACAGGAGTTTGCAACATGGTTAGAAACCATGAAAATACTAGATGTAAGTGGATCACAGCAATATCAAGGCGTACATGCCGAATGACAGAGGAGTGGTCCCAACCGTAAGTTTTGTATGAGAGCCAAGAGAAGAGAAAATCCTGAAGTGACTGAGCATCATTGAGGATCCAGCAGGAAGCAGATGGCATACTCGAGAGAGTTTAACTAAGGAAATATTTACTGAAGAATGGGCAGAGTTGAGCGAATCAATCACAGTGGTGAACTTAGGGACTAGCAATTGTGGAAGCCGTAACCACCCCTAGACCTGAAAGGGCAAGGCAGGAAATGATGTTATTGGAGCCAATGAGAATTGGTTCCATGGAAGATGGGGTGCTAGACAGTAGCTGAGGCTATGGAGGCAAGGCAAGAAGCTCAGTTTGGGAGCTGGGAAATAAGTACCCAATGTCTGATCACCTGCTGATACCTCCAATAGGCCAAATCCAACCAGCTACTAGAGAGCAAGGAAGCCCAGGAGATACTATTCTGGTGCAGACACCAGGTTAGAGAAGACTACAGAGTGGACCTAGTGGGACAAATGGAGGCTAGCCCAGCACACAGGCCGGAGGGCTTGCTATCCAGCAAGGCCTTAAGAGAAAGGGAAGATATATTGGCATAGAAAAGGAAGGGGAAGATCAACTTAAGCAGAAGTAGACATGGGAAATAATTTTTTTCCAGTGAGGAGGCAATTTTCTTAAGAACATTCAGGAAACTTAGAGGAATTGACATAGGTCAGAGTTTCTTTATCCCAGCACAAGTGACATTTGGGGTAGGATAATTATTTGTTTGGGGGACTCTCCTCTCCTTTGTATGATGTTTAGCAGCAGCCCTGGCCCCTACCCTCTACATGCTAACAACAGCCCACTCCCAGTTGTGATAACCAAAAATGTCATCACACATTGCCAAATATATCCTAGAGATGCAAAACCACCCCCAAGCTGAGAACCACTGGGAGAGGAAATGGAGGAGATCATGATCAGAAAACCATTGAAACACAGGGTGAATGTAAGACGCTAAGGGCTTAGATCAACATGGAGCAGTGAGACTGGCAAGAAATGGACAAAGGCACAGGACCTGTAGGTGAGAAGCTTATGGGCTGTGTGAGGAGAGGCAGAGGGGAGTGGCTAAGCGTGATTCTTAGGTTTGTAGTGGGATAAGAGGGAGGAGGATGTCTCCATTGACAGCACTATGAATGTTTGAGGCTGGCCTTGGGGAAGATGATGTGCCCTTTGTGAACTTGTTTGAATGAGGTCCAGGACATTTGGACAAGGGATTGAGTTGAGCAGGGAGGTTGAGAATGTAGGTGTAGATTGGAGTCATCTGGGCAGAGAACTAGCTGGCAAACTTGTATCCATAGGAGGACAGGAGTTCTCATGAAGGGAAGATAGAAAACCAAGTACTAAAGTGTTGTTGTTGTTTTTGGTGATGAGGAGGAGCAAGGCAGTGTTGTGGATATTTAGAAGATGAATAATGTGGGATAGAAATAGGCTCTGGAGGCAGGAAAACCAGGCAGTTTTCTGAGGTATAAGAGTGGGCTGAAGTCCAGCTCCTAAACTACTAGTCAGGCCATATGCCCAAGGGGCTATGTCTGCCCCTTCTAATGTATGCAAATGTGCCATTGAGGCTAGGGCAGTCCTAAGGAGAATCAGGGCAGCCACAGAAGACACAGGTGTCAAGAAGGGAGGAACCTTGTCCACACAGCTCACTCCACCTCCCAGTGGTAAAAATTCTCCTTTTTTCCCCCCAATCACTCAAGTCCTTAAAGAAGTAGACTGGTTAGGTAGACATTTTCATTTATGTGGAATTTTGTGGTTTGTTTCTCATAACTGAGGGGTTATAGGAGGTGTTGCTCTCCTAGGTTCTGGAAGAAGACTACACACAGAGATAGCAGGAAGAGGAGGGGATCCAGAACCACAATGAGTACCTGTACTTGTCATCCCAATGGTTCCAACTCTGAAGAGAGATGACAGACCTTCTCATCATTTTCTCTCACAAAGAGGTATATTGTGGTAGGCAGGATTCTAAGATAGCCTCCAACATTTCCACCCCCTGGTATATGTGCCCTGCATAATCCCATCATCCCTGTAAGTGTGGGTGAGACTAGTGAATATGAGGAGATATTATTCCCGTGATTAATATTATGTGGCGAAAGAGAACTTTCAGATGTAATTAAGGTCCCTGATCAGTTGACTGTGAGTTAGTCAAAAGGGAGATTATCCTGGGTGGATCTGATCTAATCAGGTGAGCATTAAAAAAAGGACAAAAGAAACAACAACAGATGCCTCTGCTGGCCTGGAAGAAAGCAAACATCAGTGTTGTAAACTGCCATTCCAGGACCATGGCATTATGACCTGAGAGTGGCTTCTAGGAGCTGAGAGCAATCCCTGGCCAAAAGCCAGCAAGGAAACAGGGACTTCAGTCCTACATCCCCAAGGAACTGAATTTTGTCAACAACCAATGAATATGGAAGAGGACCCTAAGGCTCATGTGAGAGCACAGCCCTAGCCAACACCTGGATTTTAGCTGGGCAAGACCCTTAGCGGAGGACCAAGCTAATCTACCCAGACTCCTGCCCTGTGGAAACAGATCATAAATCTGTGTTGTTTTAAGCTGCTAAGTATGTGGTAATTTGCAATGCAGCAAAAGAAAACAAATGTATATGTGAAAGAAGTTTATGTACACAGGGTAGATTAGCTCCATGGGGAGTCTAACAACCACACCCCTCAGCTAAATCCCAGAATTGTGCTGAACCTGAACCAAGGTCCTGAGTATGGTGTACCCATCATGACTGCTCAGCCCCAGCCTCACCATGATCCAAGCAGCAGGTGGGACAGGATCACTCTCATTTCCTCCTATGAAATGGCACACTTAAGATCTGAGGAAAGTGAGCCAAAATATAAGCCACACAGGATAGGGAGAACTGACTTTCTGAGCTCATAGCTAGTACGAGACAGTTGATATTTGTTATAAGGTTGAGATGGTAGAGAAGGCAGTCAGGATCCCACTCTCTGGTGCCAGACCTGTGGTTACTTGGCCACATAGAACTTTAGTCCCTAAGATACTGAACATGCAAAGCCGAAGGACACTGAAGTATCATTTTTCAGAAGGGCCTCTTAGAAGAAGGAAGGAAGGGGAAGCAAGGTGGAAGGAGAGGAAAAAAAAAAAGGAGAATTTAATTCAGTAAACAAATATTTATGGTGCCCATTATGTGCACAGTTCTGTTCTAGGCTCCCGAAATACAACAGTAATTTAAAAAAACAGAATCCCATGCAAAAAATATATAGAGAAATCAATCCCAGTGGAAAAATATAGAGAAATCAATAAAACAAAAATTTAAAAATACATAGTATGTACTGATTGTAAAGCAAGAGAGAAGTTAGAAGGGATATTGGTGTTCAACTTAAAAGAGTCAGATAAGACTCCCTTAGAAGGTCACATTTGGATACAAAACTGAAGGTGCTAAGGAGTGAACCATGTGGATACCTGAGGAAATCATGTTCCAGGCAGACGAAATGCAAGTGCACAAGTCTTGAGGCAGGAGAGGGTCTGGCCTTTCTGAGGGATAATAAGATGGCCAGCATGGCTGGAGGGACGTGAGGAAGGAGAAAAGAGAAAATGATGGGTTCAGAGAGTTTAAGGGCCTGTGGGTTACTTTGACTTTTACTTGCATAAGGTGGGAGCCACTGAGGGTTCTAAACAGAGGAATGACATGATCAGTTGTAGGTTTTCAGTAATTTGATCAGGCAGCTGTGATGAGAACAGACCACTGGAAGGGAAGGGCGGAAACAGGGAGATGGGTTAGGAAGCCATTGTAGTGGTCTGGGTAAGAGGTGAGGTTTGCTTGGACCAAGGTGATGGAAGTGGAGAGAAGTGCTCCAATTCTGAATGACTTGCAGATACAGCCAATAGCACTTGCTCTGATTGGATTTAAGGTGTGAGAGAAAAAGCAGCCAAGGATAATGCCAAGGTTTTTAACCTGAGCAACTGGAATTTACAGTTACTATTTTCTGCTATGAGGAAGCCTGGAGGAACTGGTTTGGAGAGGAATCTTGGAGTGCAGTTGGGGTGTATTAAGTCTGAGAAGCCTATTAGACATCCAGTGGTGCAGAGTAAACACTTGGATATTCTAATGTGGTGTTTAGGGAAGGATTAGGGCTGAAGACATAAATGTAATATCTAAAACATGAAACTGGATGAGATCAAAGGGAGAGTGCATGTAGACAGAGAAGTCCAAGTGTAAATCCTGGGGCACTCCAAGATTAAAGTGTCAGGGAGAGGAAGAAGAACAAGCAAAAGAGACTGAGAAAGAACAGCCAATGAGGAAGGAGAAAAACCAAGAATGTGATGTCCTGGAATCCAAGGAAAGAAAGTGTTTCAGGCATGTGAAAGTGATCAGCAGGGTCAAATGCTGCTGATAGGTTGAGCCGAGGCTGACAGATGATGTTGGATTTAACAGCATGTCATTGGGGACCTTGACGCAAGTCATTTCAGTGGAGTGATGGGTTGAAAGCCTGGTTCAAGTAGATTCAAAAGAAATTTAGAAGAGAAAAATTAGAGGTGGCAGGTATGGGCAACTCGTTTAAAGAACTTGGCAATAAAGGGAAGCAGAGAAATGGGTGAAAGCTGAAGAGGAAAATGATGGGAGAAATTAGAGCATGTTTGTATGTTGATGGGAATTATCTAGTAGAAAACGGAAATGATGAGAAAGGATGTAGTCAATATTAATTTGTACAAGAAAATAGCAGAAAACAACATAGCCTACTTGATAAAAGAATTTATGTAATAAAGGATTTTATTGTAATATTTAAGACAGATTTTTATACTGAAACATAATAAACACCCATGAACCCACCATCCACCCCAAGAGCTAGACCACTACCAGTAACATCTATGTGCTCCTCCCTCTCTAATCTTACCTCTGTTTTAGAAGAAAGCAACTTTCCTGAATTGTGTTATCATTTCCCTGTAAAATTATATTCTCTTGACTGTATCATGTTATATTTATTGACTGATAGATCAAGGATAATCTAACCTATGCCTCTCAACCTGGCCTCCTACAGACAGACATCAAACCACCTCAGTCAGACAGTGCCATGAAATTCCTCCCTTGATTTAACCTGCTACACTAAAATTCTATTTTATTTCATCTTCCATCTCCAGCTGCTAGTGCTTTGTCTGAAAAACCCCTTCTTCTGCACAAAGATCATTATTATTCATTCCTGTCAGCATTATTTACTCAGCATGAAAGCAGGAAGAGATTGGCACACCTTCATCTCATGTGCATATACAGAACAGACCCCAGTGGCCAGAGCATTCTTGTTATCCTGGATGACGCACCTGCAGCCCTCAAGCCTCCAGCCTCCCCCTTCCATCCTAAGGCACACCCTGTTGGTCAGATGCCTATACCAACACCTGGCAGCCCCTCCACAGAGGCCTCAGAAAGGCAGGTGATAGCCAGTGACTGGGTTTCTTTCATCCCCAGATCTTGCCCTGTGGGCAGTGGCCATTCTCAGATCATCCAGGTTTCTCCAGGTGTGCAAGGACCTGCAGGATTTTGACAAATGCCAGCAGAGTGGCCTCTTTACAAATGGATGACAACAGGCTGCAAAAAGCTTTCTGCATGCATAAGCCAAAAATCTAGTTCTCCTACTTGTTCACTGATGCTTAAAATTGATTTAAGGAGAGACAAAGGCTTTCATCTCACAACCAGAGAAAGCTTTGAAGGCCCTGGGTGAACTAATCTATTTAGACTAATACACACTGTAGTATAAATGGACTGAAGGATTAGATGATGCAATGGGCAGTTTTAAAATGGGTGTGAAGTGACAAGGGGTATAGCAGAGAAAGATGGGGCTTTTCTTGCCTCCTTGGGTGCTTAAAAAGAACAGTCTTGAGGCCAGGTGCGGTGGCTCACACCTGTAATCCCAATGCTTTAGGAGACCAAGGCGGGGTGGATCACTTGAGCCCAGGGGTTCAAGACCAGCCTGGGCAACATGGCAAAACCCCGTTTATAAAAATATAAAAATTAGCCTAGTGTGGTGGCACGCACCTGTAGTCTCAGCTACTTGGGAGGCTGAGGTGGGAGGATTGCTTAGATCTAGGAGATTAAGGCTGCAGTGAGTCACGATCACCCCATTGCACTCTAGCCTGGGCAACAGAGAGAGACCCTGTCTCAAAACAAAGCAAAGCAAAACAAAACAAAACAAAAAAACAGTCTTGAAATCAGAAGACCTGGAGTCAAGCTGGGCGCTGGGCCCTACTGCCAGCTGTTTGATCACAAGCAAAATTACTCGAAGCCTTGAGCCTGTTTTTTATTTCCAAAGCGAAGGTAATATCTACCTTCAGAGTTTACCATGAGACTTTGATGTCATCATGTTTGTAAAAGTGCCCTGGCACAGTGACCACATTCTACCCAGTAAAGATTGTCTATCTTTCCCTGTTGTCCCCAGGCAACTCAGGCTCTGCTCCTATCCGCTCCATCCCTCTTTCTTAGCATTATAAGGTCAAGAGTGAGGTATCTGGGACCATGCAACCCAGGTTCAAATCCTGACTCTATCACTTGCTAACATCTTAGACAAGTTTAACCTCTCTGGGCTCAGTTCCCTCATCTGTAAAAATGGGGATAACAATAGTACTTGCCTCATGGGGTGACAGTAAGGATGAAATGAGTTCATATGTGTAATGCACTTAGAACAATTCCTGGCACCAAAAAACGCATTGTAAGAAGTGTTGTTACTATGATTCCCGAGGACTTCTCACCTGTCCACTTTCCACAAGCCGAAAGATCAAGCTCCACTTCCGCTCTCTCACCTACAAAAGCGCACGGTCAATGGCTACACATTCTGTCCCATCCCCAATGCCCCCAGCCCGGGTTTCCTAACGCCCCCAGCCCTGTCCTTAACCCTCCAGGCCGTCTGGTCCTTCCACCAACAGCAAAGCCAAAAGCAGCTTTCAGCTTCCCCGAGCCCCGCCCTAGCGGGACCCTGGGAACCCGCCGCTGCAGGCGGGGCGGGGCGGCTCTGTGACGTCGCGCCCGGCCCTACCCCGGGTGACCTGGCAGCGGAGCCCGCGCAGGGTTTGCCAGGTGAAGGCGGAGCGCTAACGTCTAACGCTAACGGCGGTCGTGCCCCGCCGCTGCTGTCACCCCTGGCCGCTGCTGCCCTCCCCGCCGAGGTTCCACTGCTCTTCTTAAGAAGGGTGTGAGGCACTGGGTCTCTCCCCACATCTCTCGCCTGAGGCCAGACAGCCGGTTTGGGAGCGAGCCTGAGGTAGCCACCCCGAGGGGAAGTGGAGGGAGGGCAGGGCTCTGAGCGCCCCGAGGGCTGCACTGGTCTGAGCGAGGAGCCCTGCAGGACGCCCCCTGGCTTCTGAGCCTCTCCTTGTTCACAGAGCAAGGGAAAGGCAAGATCTTCAAGAGAATGTGACTGTTGGGGATTATGGCTTTCTGGCCAATTTGTGTGCGTATTTTGTAGCCAGAATACTATTATACAGTTTCTTACCCTGAGGACAGTGATAGGGAGACTCAAAAGTCTGGAATCAGCCGGGCGCGGTGGCTCAAGCCTGTAATCCCAGCACTTTGGGAGGCCGAGACGGGCGGATCATGAGGTCAGGAGATCGAGACCATCCTGGCTAACACGGTGAAACCCCGTCTCTACTAAAAATACAAGAAAATTAGCCGGGCGCGGTGGCGGGCGCCTGTAGTCCCAGCTACTCGGGAGGCTGAGGCAGGAGAATGGCGTGAACCCGGGGGGGCGGAGCTTGCAGTGAGCCGAGATCGCGCCACTGCACTCCAGCCTGGGGCACAGAGCAAGACTCCGTCTCAAAAAAAAAAAAAAAAAAAAAAAAAGTCTGGAATCAGAGCCCTCCACGGAGGAGCCACACCTCTGCTTTTTCATCAGCAACAGGGATATAAAAATAACTTTGGGAGAATTGTCAGGTGGACCAATGGGCATACCTAGCGCTTCACATACTGCTATCACGCATTCTTTTATACCTAGCACCTCACAGACTGCTATCATGCGTTCATTTTTACTAGTATCTATTGAACACTAAGTTCCTGGCACTGGGTAGGCACTGGGATGGTGTGGTGAGCAAAAACTGACCAGTCCTGCCGTGGAGTTTAGTGGGAGAGGCACATGTTACTCAAAGAATCACAGCAACGATGGGTAAGTGATGCTCTGAAAGGGTATGTACAATGGAACTGACAGGGTGGTCAGGGAAGGTTGAGCAGATTTCCAAAGGAAGAATTAACCTGTTAAGAGGAGGGGAATGCATTCCAAACAAGAGTAACCACATCCCAAACCCACCACCTCCAATTCCAAACCCAAACAGGGATGTGCAGTTGCCTGTGCTTGGTTCCAAGCTACTCACAGAAACCCTCTGAGATTCTGACCTGGAGCCTTTCATTCATGTAACTGGAGACTTTCATTTATGAAACGGAAGCCCTGTTTAGCCCATACCAATAAAACCAAGTGAGAGATTCCTGAAACAAGACTATAGTCTAGTTAAGACCAACATTCTTCAGCACTTGGCAGGTATATGTTGGTATACCATTTCACATTGGGAGGCATGTTTTGTTTGCTTTTTCGTGTTTTTAAAAAATTCCTTTTTTCCTCTCTACAGATTTAGTGGTTATATTACTGTTAAAACTTTTCTAATACTTTTCTAAGTCTAAAATTAATCATTATTTTATCATCCTTTTCCTCCAAATAAAAGAATATAAATAAAGTAAAAGGTCATGAAGTCCCACCAACCTAAGACCACTTTAGTTTCTTGTCTTGGAATTTCCCAGCCGTGCTGGTGCTGGTATACATTGAAAACTTAGAACTAGTCCGCGGCTACAAACTCCTGGGGGACTGTGTCTCTCCTGACTAGAAGCAGCAATGCAGACAGGTCTCTTTGCTGCTTACCCCCGCCTGTAGGCAGATATTTTCAGCCACACCTTTTCCGGCTGAGGGTGGAGTCCCTGGGTGGGTCTCAAGTTTAGGTCAGAAGGGGAGTCCGTTAGTCCAGACATTTGCCTTTTGTGAGCCCAATCCTTGGTCTCTACCCACCCTCCCTGGCCATTTATCTCAAGGCTTCAAGTTCCTGCCATCTACATTTGCCCAGATGAGCCCTAGGTTCTGCGTTTGCCCAGCACTGCGGGTTCCACTTTGCTTACCTCATTGGCCACTGGAAGATTTCTCTCACTTCACTGCAAGCCCAGCAAGGCAATGTGAAAGGCTTGTACTGAGATTTGTCTGGCCTCTAGGTGATTTGAAGAGGGACAGCTTTTTAGCATATCTAGTCTGTCCCTTTCTCTACTAAAAGCAGACAAAAATCTTTTGATCTGTTTATTTGTGGATGGAATTGTATACACTTTATGGATTTTCATGTTTTGTTTCAATTTGTCCTGGAACTTTTTGAGAGAAAATGTACTAGTTTTCCGCCTGACAATTAGAGTGGAAAAGAACATGCAGCTATAGAGACTCTCATCAAATGGCTGTTTAATGACTGTTTTTATGTGGAAATAACCTAATGTTAATTCATAGAGGGTTCAAAGTAAATTTTGCTACAATTCTTACCCAGCTAATAAGAGCTGGACGACATGCAAAGATGTTCATGATGTACTTTTGAGTAAATAAACTGTTTTGTATAATCTCATTTTAAAATTTTACAAACATATATATTTATACTGACAAATTCTGGAAGGAGACATCCAATATTTTGGGGTGATATCATTAGGGAATTTTTTGCTGACCTCCACTTCTTAAATGAACAAGGCTGTGTAATTTTTATGTAAAGGACATAAGTATTTAGAACAAAAAGTAGGGGTTAGCAGACGGCTTTCTAACCTTGGCGTTGTGTAACCATAGAATGCATTTATCTTGCAGAGTCCCCAAAATTGAGAGTGTCAAACAGAGGCTGGGTGACCTCCTGTCCAGGATTGCTCTCATCTTTTGAGTCCAAGTTTTCATCTTATGTATTTTTTTCTCCTGAGAATAGGTCAACCAATCAATGGCTCAGACAGATAAGCCAACATGCATCCCGCCGGAGCTGCCGAAGATGCTGAAGGAGTTTGCCAAAGCCGCCATTCGGGCGCAGCCGCAGGACCTCATCCAGTGGGGGGCCGAGTATGTGCTCCTTTATCGCCTTCACCTCTTGGAGGACGGGCGGGGAGACAGGGTCCTGGAAAACCGCGGAGGTTGCCATGGCTGCAGCCAGGGAGTCGGGACTAACTGGCAGCGTCTTTGTTTTAGCTCTTGCATTGCTTTGATGCTTTAAAATCCACACGTAAATATTACATCTAGTCGGGCGAGGATGGGATGCCTCCCCTAAGCGAGCCAGACTGAGCAGTAGGACGCCAGGTCAATAGCCCGTGTCCTGGGGCAAGCAGCAAGAGTTAAGTGACCGCCTCACACCAGCGTATGCACACCCACCTCCTCCCTGCTCTCCTTTTCCCAGTCCCGGTGGAAAGAAGGGCTGGGAATCTCCGAAGCTTAATCTGCCTTTCTTCGTTCTCCTGACTCACCTCTAGATGGCAGCAGTGCAGCCGGGGTAGGGACGCGACAGCCCTGGGTGGATGGGGTGGGACCAGTCCAGCTAGTTCACCCCTTTAAGGAGACACTTCATCCCCTGTGTTAAAACTCTTACTTGGACCCAACCAAAGACGCTTTGTATCTTGTCTTTGAGGAAATTGTTATTTTCTTTAGTGTTTCTCTGAACTGATTTGTTCTGCCAACATAAAGATGTCCGCACAGTACCCATTGTATTCTGGAGAAAGGCCAAGCAGAGTGATGGGGTCCCCGGGCATGGCTGAAAACAGTGTGCCTCAAACACGCGGGCCTTCTTTCAGGAGAGACCTCCAGAGGCTGCTCAGTAGATGGAGCTCACACAACAATCGCTGCGGGCCGGGATTGAAGCAGCTTTGCACAGAAAGCCTCTCAGCTATGAAATTGCTCCTTAGACAAACTTGCCTGCTTGAAACTGGGGAACCAGGACTTGAGACAGGAGCTGGAGGATAACTAGACCTCTCGGACCATTTTCAGGCTATTTTTACTGTTTTATGATTCCCTGCTTAGGAGGCTCTCAGTAGGAAGGGGAGAGTGAGAGAGGCCGTTGAGAGACAGCCAGTGAGCTGGGGAAGGGAAGATGTCCTCAGCCTGAGGTTGTGAGCGGGTATACTGTGCAGATGGTGGGGAGAGTGTGGACACCTTTGAGAAGACACAAAATGTCATCTAAGAGGGGTCTTTCGGAGTCTCTGGGCCAGTGCTGTGCTCCCGGGCTGGATTAGGATGCAGCTTTTACAACTGGAAGGAAAATAGACCAGGGGTGCTCATAAAAAGAAACATAAATGGCGGTTGCTTCGCCTAGTAATGAGCCCTGTTTAGTTTTCCATTCTAAATTTTATATATTGCCTCTAAGATTGAACTTTAGCATCAGAAGACTAATTTATTTTGGCATAGTCAGATAGACAGACTTTATCTTATACATTCGTTTCAAACCCATTTTATTGTCCTTGTGCTGCTGTTTTATAATAAGCAAGATGACATTGCTTAGTACTGTCCCTGAAATTTATGGAAGAAGGCATTCACTATTGTAGCCTGCTCGCTCTCATATTGTATCATGTGCTATAATTTTTTAGACATCCATGAAAACTTAGTTTGTAGTTTAACCACAATGAAAAAGGAGGGCATGACCTAAGAGCCCCCTCCTTTCTATCCAGACGTGAAAAGCACCGCTCAGATGGTTGTATGTGACTTACTTAAAACCTGTACCATTTTAGAGAATAAAACTCTACGAAGTATTTCCAAGACAAAATACGTATTTAATCCATTGCAAGTAAGAATTTCACTATACATGTGTTGTCAACGAAGAAACCTCTTACCAGGCATCGGCAGGACATATACTTATTTGTCCTCTGGTAGGCATGTGTTACAACACAAATTTGCAATCTATGTGTACAACCATGGACCTGATCACTTGCGAATGAAGCTCAATAACCCAAAGAACGAAATCCATGATTACAGCTTTATTTCCATGTTGTCTAACCAATCCCACAAGAAGTCCAGAGAGGTTGGTGCTGAGTGTTACTCTACCTGGGCAGCACTTCTGTAGAATGAGGTGCTGTGTGTCTCTGTCCCTCCCATTTATACCACCCAAGTCTGGTTATAAAGCCTGAGGCCACACCCCGCTCCTACTGTCACATTGCACCCACACCCTACCCACCCCAACACTGATCTGTGTGCAGAGATTTCTCATGCACGTTGTTAAATGTGGCCTTAACGTTTTTCTTCTGCCCTTCCTGCTGATGACCTCCAAGGGGTGACTGGCAGTTACTGCTTTAGTCATGTAGCTTTAGCTCTGCCTGGCTATGTGGCTCAGAGACAGGCAATGGTTAGCCCATCATTGTATGGCTTGACCCTAAAATAGACTTTTACTAAATTCCCTCTATATTTATTTACATACTACCTGGATCTGGAGGAAGTAATGGAGGGAAAAAAGCAGGAAGGGACAGAAATTTGTGGCTCATGGATCGTCAATAACCAGGCTTTGATGGAGACAGATGCTGCCATACAGCATTGGTGACCCACATGTCAGCGGCTCATGTCCGTTCCCTGCTGCAGGCAGCCTCTTTTCATCTTATGCCAATCCTGAAACGGAACTCAGTACTTGTTCTACAATGCCCCAAAACAAAGTCCACTCCACAAAATATTGAGGAGCAGGCAGATTTTACTGAAAATTTTGAGGGAAGATGGAGAAACAGTTTTATTTCACAGTCACCATATAGCTTCAGATTGTCTCAAACCTTCTTTGGCTTGTCTTCTCTCCTGAGCCTTGCACGGTGCCCTGACAACCCTCTCTCCCTTCCCTCTTGAAGCTCCAAGCCTCACTACCTCTGGCCAGAAACCCTTCCTGATTCACCCCTAGGACACTTCCATCTCTTCCCCTTCCCTCCTTTTTTGTTTCTTCAGAGATGGGGGTCTCACTCTGTCACCCAGTCTGGAGTGTGGTGGCACAATTATAGTTCACTGCAGCCTCAAACTCCTGGGCTCAAGTGCTCTTCCAGCCTTAGCCTCTGGAGTTGCTGGATTACAGGCCCTAGCCACCATTCCTGTGCTGTCTTCCCCTTTTTTACATACATCACTTTTTAGTTATCTTCCAAATTCTCTTTCCAAGATTATATATACATATGTAATACATATATGCACATAATACATATGTATACAAGATTATATATACATATGTAATATATATCTGCATGTATAAAACATTCAGAGATGGGGAAAAAAAAAAACAAAACCTGAACCCGATATGCTCCAGGGAATTGCATACCCAAACTTTTCTTGGTTCTTCCTCATCCTTAGAGAAGAACAAAGTTTTGTATTCTCTAAGCATTCTCTGTGCCCTAAGTGGAGAGTAACACATTCAGGCTTTTCCCATGTGTAAGTGAACTAAACACAATGACACATAGGAGCCACTTCACAAAGCTTCCTTTCTCTACCTCCTTCCCTCAGAAAAAGGGGGAAGGATTGCTAGAACAGCCAGAGGCCACTGGATATAGGATGCTCCTCCTACTCTCTGACTTTTTTCTTGTAGTTATTTTGAGGCCCTGTCCCGTGGAGAGACGCCTCCGGTGAGAGAGCAGTCTGAGCGAGTTGCTTTGTGTAACTGGGCAGAGCTAACACCTGAGGTGTTAAAGATCCTGCATTCTCAGGTAAGGGCCCTGCTGCAGCATTGAGGGGAAGGTAGCACAGTGTTGAGGCTGGGTGGGTACAGATGAAAGCCCTCTGTTCTCTTGCCAGTCAGTTGACCACTTAGCATCACCCTAAAATACACTAAACCGTGGACTGAAAGTAAATCTTCCCTTGGGGAAATGGGAATAATTTTGAAATAGGCTGTAGGCTGAGTCATTGGTGGGGTCATCCCAGGTTTCCTTGAAGCTGGCAGAATGTACAGGGGCTCAATGCAATGCTAATCTCGTCTCTCCAGAAAAGTGCAGGTCCTCAGTCACTCGACAGTGTCTCCCTTACTGATCAAGACCATAATATGATGCCAATCACAGTTTGGGGAAGGGCATATTTCAGCTCCCCAGCTATCCCAGGTCCAGACACAGCTTTTAGCTTTTAGGGAGAGGCTGTGAGCCTCTTCACAGCCACATCATCCTGGGAGCTGCCTGGTGAATGAACGCATGAGGAGGGTCCGGTTTGAGAAAGTTTGTGGTTTGGCCAATTCCCAAGAAATACGGTTGAGCACCACCATACCCTGCTTTATGATCCAGGACAGAGAGGTTAGGGGTGATTTAGGACTGGTGCGGCTAACTACCTTGGTGCCAGAGGCTTAGCATTTCGCTGGAATCAGAGGGTCAGGAAAGGTGGTGGAGCACTTCATCAGGGGCATCTGTGATCTTGTTGCATTGGTTGCCAACGACCGGTCACCTTCCCTCCTTTTATCCACCAAGTACCTTGTGCAGTGAACATGACAGAGCTCTAACGTACCTGGGATCAAGCAACATTAGGCGTCCAGACCAAATCCCCGTGGGTCAGCCACATACCCCACATCATTCCGGGGAAAGCATGAGGGATGTGCTTGAGGTCTAGAGCTAAGAACTCAGTGCAATCTGGAAGAAAGAGACCTATGTCTTGTTTTAATTTTACCATTAATTAGTGGTCTGAGGTAAGCCCTCTACCCCTTGGTTTTGTTTTCAGGCTGTTCTATCTGTCATATAAGGAATAAAAAAATTTAGGAATACAATAGCAGATAAAAGCTATTGTCACCAGAAATTAAAATGTAATATGAATGTATATCTTTTGCATAATTCTGACACCTAAAGTTTAACAATTAATAAATTATATTTCAGCATGCTCTTCACTAGGATTTGCGAAGATAATTGCCACACAGAGCCATCTTGTACCTTCCTAACACCCCCTCCCGCCCCTTGCCATGTGCTGGGAGATGTGGACCTGGCCTGGGGGCGGGGTGTTTCTCAGGGCCTTGTCTCAACTTCTCCCACATCTCCGTGTTGTGTCTGTCCCCTGCCCTGCAGGTTGCTGGGAGACTGATCGTCCATGCAGAGGAGCTGGCCCAGATGTGGAAAGTGGTGAATCTTCCAGCAGATCTGTTTAATAGTGTGATGAATGTGGGTCGCTTCACGGAGGAGATCGAGTGGCTGAAGTTTTTAGCCCTTGCTTGCAGCGCTCTGGGAGTTGTAAGTTAGCTTGACTGTTTTGTTCCTGAGGGGGCAATCTCCCTCCGGGCCTGGAAGGGCAGTGGATCTATACATGTGGTCAACTCTCCAGGGCTGATGATAAACATGCCTCTTCTCGCCTTGGCCTTCTCCTCTCTAAAGCAAAGTCATTTCTGTGCTCGTCAGGCAGAGGCAGGGGCTGGGAGGGGCAGAGGGAGACACCATCGTCAGGCTCTGGGGAGAGTTGACTACAGTGTAGCTCTTGGATTATTTATGAATATTGCCCTCAGATTTATTTTCACTCCACTCCCTCCATTCACATTCCCAGAGACAGCCAAGAGCCGGCTGCAGAAAAAGACTTCCAGACACCTAGAATATATATCAATAGACACTTTTTAAAGGGGGTACAATCTTATAGAAAACTATGTAATAAACAGAATTGGATGCAAAACTCAGACACAGGAAAGCAAAAAAAAAAAAAAAAAAAAAAAAAAGAGAGATAAGGCTATTTCTGAATTTAGTCATGACACCTCCATAGATGCAGGATGTTCATACAGATTTATGCCTTTTCCAAATTTGATGTGTTTGATATTGGAAAATCAATTTTACTGTTTTGAAGCCAAAGATGCTGAAATCAGTTTATATGTATAGATATCTAAAGCTTGGGTATCTTATATATGGACTTACATTGTTAAACATTGTTAAAATAACTTAAAATGAATCAAAAACATGGTTTTTTGAAAGAATCCCCGAGATACATACAAGTTTGAAAATTACAGCATTTATATGGGAAAAATGTATCTTTAAAATTTTATCTGCAGTTAATTATGATCTTGTTGGTCTACCCCACCCACAAAGGGTCAAATAATAAATAAATTCAATCCAATCCTGAAATTTTAGTCTGATGCAGTAACTGAAACAGCCTAACGGTAAATTTCCCAGTATCTCAGGTTTTTCCTCACCACGCTGTCTTCTCCAAGATGGCAGTTGAATTTAGATGGAAAGAGGTGACTCTAGGACCACAGAGCAGTCGTTTCCCACAGCCCTCAGTCTTCTCTGGCATCTCTGGTCTCCATGGCAATGCCTGTCTGTCTGGTTGCTAGCTGCTTGCAGCTTAAGTTTTTGGTCATGTCTCTCCCAGACTGGTGAAAGGCTGACGATGCCTCCCCCACCGGCTCATTTCAGTTCTCAATGGTGTTGAGGGCCTCTTTGAGTCTTTGCCAGGGTGTCCTATCTGCTCCCTGGCTCTGGTGGTCTACTTCACAGCCCCTCACCAGTGTGTGATGTGTCTGAGGCCTTCCCGTATCCCCATACCTCAGAGTAACAAAGAGTGACTTTGGAAAGTCAAATTCCAACCCTCCCTCTACTTAGCCCACTGTGTAGATGCTAAGTTTCCTCTGATGTACCTGCCTCCCAAACTGGAGAGGGGAAACCACGAGGTAAGTTGGATCTTTCTACTTCCCTTCTAAAACAAGGAGGTGGGATTCAGTGTTCCATGAGGTTCATCTACCTCTGACATCCTGTGATTCTATCCCCACTTCTTTGCTTCCTCTGAGACACCCTCAGGCCTACCTCTGAATAACAGTGAGCTCCTCCAATTCTAAGAGGCCTTGACATATCTGATTTTGTTCTGCATCATCCCCATGTCAAAGAACCCCTAGAGGTAAAGTCAGCCTGGAGGTTAAGTCTGTAAATAAGGGGTACCCTATGAAACCAGTAATCAATACCCTTATATTCATTTCTATCATGCTGGACTGTTTCTGGGATCTTAAATGTGGGGCTAGTCAGTGGTATGGTGTGAATGTTTGTGTCCTCCCAAAATTCATAAATTGAAACCTCAACTTCCAAGGTGATGGCCTTAAAAGTAGGGCCTCTGGGAGTTGATTGGGTCACGAGGGTGGAGCCCTCATGAATGGGATTAGTGCCGTTATAAAAGTTGCCCCTCCACCAACTGAGGACACATAGAAGACATCATTCATGAGGAACACGCCCTCACCAGAGAGCAAATCTGCTGACCCTTTGGTCTTGGACTTCCTAGACTCCAAAACTGTCAGCAATAAATTTATGTTGTTTATAAATTATCCAGTCTAAGGTATTTTGTTATAGCTGAGACTAAGTCAGGGGTCACCATCTGGTGGAGACCTTGCATCCTAGTTAATTCATATATCCTTAGAGGCAAGCCCAGAATTTCTCTTTCCTTTGCCAATTCAACAGTAAGACAGGATCTCTATGCCATTCAGAAAAGCCAGTTTGTTCCTTATAGAAGAGTCTAGTAACAGGAATTTTTACTCCAGTAGGTAATAGGTACATTTACTCCATTTTGAGCTCTCTGCATCTAATACACATTATTCAGAATGCGATGGCATGCAGACCTGCATTCCTCCTCCCTTCAGCACTCCTTCTTCTGGACTGGCCTATGCCACCTCCTGTTCCACTGAACTGATTATTAAAAAAGAGATCACATATGTAGAAAATAATCATGTTCACTGGAAAGAATGACTTTTTTAAAAGCAAATAATTCACATTTCAAGGCTTTCACCTCTGACTTTGAAAATGAAGCTTGCAAGATGTTTAAAGACTACCTCTGTGAAATGGATCCCCAAAAAAATATTGTGCAAGAGAATGAAGATATGTTTACTTTAGATTTATGTCAGTTTACCAAATAGCTCCAGTCCAAAGAGTTATTTATCCACTCATCCATTTATTAAATCTTTAAAAATATTTTAAAATCTTACGAGGCAATAGAATTTGAAGGTTTGTTGTTTGAATAATCAATAAAAAATGATGCGTAAGGCTGAAAGCCCCTATGTTAGTTTGTTAGGGCTGCCATGACTTGGTGGCTTGAACAACAGAAATTTGTTGTCTCTAAGTTCTGGAGGACAGAGGTTCTGGGAACAAGCTGTCAGCAGGATTGCTTTGTTCTGAGGTGTTTCTCCTTCTCTTAAAAATGGCCAGCTTCTCGAACTGTGTCCCTCTGTGCCTGCATGTCTGGTGGCTCTCGCTTTATGTCCTAACTCCTGTTCTTATAGAGACACCCTACTGACTTCATTTTAACTTATCTTTTTGAAGGCTGTATGTTTAAATACAATCGCATTCTCCAGTTCTGGGGTTAAGGCTTCGACATATGAATTTTAGGGGGAACAATTCAGCCCATACCAGCACCCCATGGGAGAGGGCAACAGAACAAAGCATTAGGGGTGCAGAGGGTTGTTTTTGGTTGCTTGTTTGTTTTTTTACAGAAACAGGTGAGCTGTGTGTGGAAATTATAAAGTTCAGAGTGTGCTCGCAAATCTACCCCAAACCATTCTCTCACTCACATGCATGACTTACCATCCTCCCAGACAGCCTCGTGTATACTAGTTAGCCCATGCCTGCCCTCCCACCCACTCTGAATTAAGTGGAAGTGCCTAGAAGATGCAGTGTTTCACAGCGATTTCCATGAGAGGACCCCCAGAGGCAGGGGAGAGGAAAGGAAGGTGGCCTGCCTCAAACTCAATTTTTTTTGACATCATGTGGTTTATTGAAAATTTTGTTTCATAAAATAACAATGCTTATTAAATGTAAAGAAACAAATTTTAAATATTAACTCAATTAAAATTAATAATTATTGTAAATTATGTTTAAATTACTTGCCATCAAGTCAAACTATCACTCAAGGAAGAGTTTATTCATATCCTCAGTACCTCAGTACCTCCTGACATAGATTACACTCCTGGATAACACACACCCTAGTACCTCCTGACATAGATTACACTCCTGGGTAACACACACCACAGTTAGAGAAGCCCCATCTAGGCAATCATTCTATTCTGGGAGAGGATGAGAGGAGAACAGCAAACATCAACTGCTAAGGCAGGACAAGTCTCCTCTACTAATCATGTGGGAAGATACAGCAGCTGCTTTTTCACTCACCCTAAGCCACCACTCAGGACTGATCATTCACTGATCCCTGGAAGGCTGTGTCAGGATGATCTGTACATCATCAGTTTCAGTAAACCACCAAGATCTGTATGCTGACCTTCATTTCACAACTCTTTCGCTTGTATCATTTATTCAAAGGGTGGGTTTATTTAACGACATGAGATTAGTTCTGAGCATGCTCCTTTAATGTTCAAGTTTCACTGTAAGGAGAGTTTGCTTCTGTAGTAACCCTTCTATTAAAATTCCTGGCACTCATTGTCAACCAATATTTCCTCAGCAATATAAGGGTTAGTATTACATAATATTAAATAAAGCAGTAGGTGATTCTATTCAGATGGGCCCAGATGCTTTAGAGGAACGTTTAGCTTGATGTTCAAGACCATTTTTCCAGTATCTTCTTGGGACTCTATTTTCCTGGGGAAATTACCCTTCTCTTACCTTCTCTACTGTGTCTTGCTGAAGTATATAGTATCTTGCTGGAGTATATAGGCTAGACCATTTATCTCAGCCCTTTAGAGATATGATTGGAGGCTAATAAGAAATAATTCTAATTATATAGAATGCAAATCAACTTCCCTCCTTTAGTGAGGTTATTCAGACTAAAGTAACAAATATCTTTAAACTATTTAGGAATTTATAAATTTAATTCCTTGAGTAGTCTTCCAACAAAGAAAGAAAAAAATAAAGATACCCAATACTTAATATCTTTTAGAATGAATTAGTGACATTTGAATGTAAAAATTCCAAGCTTTCTAGAATCTTAAATTGTTCGCACTTCATTTTATAGAGGAATATTTTTGTTTTCTTTCTTCTATCTAAATGGATCTCAGGAATATTGCCTGGAAGAGTAACTTTCTCCTCATTTTATGTAACTTTTATAGACTATTACCAAAACTCTCAAGATAGTGTGTGAGGTCTTATCATGTGACCATAATGGTGGGTTGCCTCGGATCCCGTTCAGCACCTTCCAGTTTCTCTACACGTATATTGCCGAAGTGGATGGAGAGATCTCTGCATCACACGTCAGCAGGATGCTAAACTACATTGAACAGGAAGTGTAAGTTAACTTTTACCCATTGGAGGTGAAAGAATACCAGAAAAACAAATCTATGGGACCAAGACAGAGGAAGATTATTGTATTATGCTGCTCTGGGAACAGAAAAGCGAGGACATGAAATATGGATCTTAAAGAAAAGGGGAAAGGGAAGGAGAAGAGGAAGGAAAAGAATGATATAGGACAACAAGTCTTTGAGTGCTACTGAGAGTAGTGGTAGCGGCGGCAGCAGCACCTGAGAACATGTTAGAAATGCAGAATCTCAGGCTACACCCTGGACCTATGGAATCATAAACTCTAGGGGTGGAGCCCAGGAATCTGTGTCTTTATAAGCCCCCCAGTAACTCTGACTCACGCTTAGCTATGACCAGTGGAACCGAAGTGGAGGAGGAGGAGGAGAGGAGGAGCAGGGAGTCAAGGGTTAAGAGGAAAAGAGGGCCGGGCATGGTGGCTCACACCTGTAATCCTAGGGTGGGTGAATGGCTTGAACTCAGGAGTTCAAGACCAGCCTGGGCAATATGGTGAAACCCCATCTTTACTAAAAATACAAAAAGTAGCTGGGCATGGTGGTGTGTGTCTGTATCAGTTAATTGGGAGGATGGCTTGAGGTTGCAGTGAGCTGAGATTGCATCACTTACTCCAGCGTGGACAACAGAGCCAGACCTTGTCTCAGAAAAACAAAGTTAAGAGAAAAAGGAGCAACAGCAGAATTAATGTGAAATGAGTTGTCTGTATATTTTCTTTCTTAAATTAACTGTCAGTGAACTAACTGCAGATATACCTTTTTCCAAACAGAATTGGGCCTGATGGTTTAATCACGGTGAATGACTTTACCCAAAACCCCAGGGTTTGGCTGGAGTAACAGCACAATCTTGGCAATTTTAAAGGAAGATACAGAGATGATTGTACTTCAGAATGACTGAAACCCATATACCACCCAAAATCAATTTTCTTGTACAACTGGTACACACTAATAAACAATTAAACAAACATATGAAATCAGAAATGTGCGGAATTAAGATGTGAAATTGTTGGAACAAAACACCTTCGTTACCAGGAGATTAGTATTCTTCCCACGTGGACACTGAGTAAAAGTGGCTGACAAAGCATGGATAGAAAATGTATCTCCAATCAAAGCCAGACTGTCAGACTTTAAAAAGTAGTACGTTAACCAGACACAGTGTTGTTGTTCTGTGATTGTTAGGCATAATTTAGATAAGTGCCTTTTATATGGTCAATTGAAGTTTTTACCAGGTTATCTCTCCATTTGTTGGTACTGTGCTAGTCATTCATTCATCCTCTCACTCATCAATATTTATTGAGGTTAGCTATGTGCCAGGAATAGGGTTGCCAGAAAAAACACAGGACACCCAGTTAAATTTGAATTTCAGACAAACAACAAATGTTCTGTTTTGGTTTTTGCTAAACCTGGCAACATTCCAGGAAGTATGCTGACTTCTGAGCAGATGCAAGTAACATCTAAATTCTGCCTTCAAGGAGCTCACAGTCTAACACTAAGATAAGACCTGAACATAAATCACTTTCACGCAAATGGCCTTGAGAAGAACTAACAGTATTCCAGAAAGTGTCAATGTCAACGGATTTTTCTGAAACCATACACAGATGTCATGGAACCGACTAGAGAAATCCAGAATGCCCAAGGCTCAGGATTATCCAGGACTAGCCCTTTGAGCTTGGTCTGGAGGTTTAGTCCCTCTAGTATCATGGATACACAACTTTGCTTATCTGTCCAGTCTTTCATAATTCAGCACATTGGACCAATGACTTTGCCAATTGGCTCACCTCTGAAGTGTGAAAGTCTCTGTTCAGGTTTGACCATGTTCCAGTTTATAATGACCAAAGTTGAAAACCATACCTAGACAGGCACTGAGGATATATACAAGGTATCATAGGTTTGGAGTCAGACAGATCTGGATTCAAATTCTTTCTCACCAGTGACATCGAACAACTTAATTTATCTAAGATTGTTTCTTAGAGATAATGACACTGACTTCATAAGGTCATATTGTAAGGAAAAATTTGAGAATTTATAAAGTACTGTACACAGTGGCTTACACATGGTAAGTGCTTAATAAATGTTGGCTATTATTAATACAGTATTTGTAATCATTAATACAGTATTTGTAATATTGTTAATACAGCATAGCCCAGGTAGAGGGCAAAGCACAAAGCTGTTTTCCATCCTTGGGGTGACTGCAGAAGCAGGTTGATTTGGCAGATGTGCTGTAGATACTGTGTCCCTAGTGAGCAGCTGTGGCATAGCAATATCAATAGCTTAGAGCAAGCATTGCCCCAGTGAACCAGGGCAGGAGAGGAGGAAGATGGCGCACACCAAGTGGTGGCTCAAAAGATGAGCAATTGGCAGTGCAACAATGGTATTGGGGATACTGCTCTGAACAAGATGAGGTCCCTGCTTTTATAGAGATTAAATTCTACTTAGGAAGACAGACATTACATAACTAAACACAAGTTTATAATTGTGAGAAACGATGCTACTACATAGTAGCACGGGGCACACAGCTAGTGTGCAGGGGCAGGACAGACAGGCTTTTGTGAGAAAGTAATTTGAGAGCAAGTTCGGAAGCCACAGGCAACTCAGAAAGGTGTATCTGCAGCCCACATGTCCTTGTCAAGCTCCAGACTCAACTATTCAGTAGCTAACTTGACATCTTTCTTGGATGACTCCGAAGTACTCTCTAATTTAACAAATCCAAAAATGATTTTCCTGGTTTGCATTTTTTTCATAATAAAATGTTGGAGAGAAATGAGTTCATAAGCTTCCTTCCTAAATGTGGATCTCTCCCACCACCTGCCAAGATACAAAACCCAGAAACCAGGGTCAACAAATACCTCCCCACTGCCTTACTTTCCAACTCTATCACCAAGTGCTCTCCATTTTATCTCCTATGCATCTCTGAAATATGTTCTCTTCACCTTCCCTCACCACCACCTGCCTTAGGTCCCCTCATCCCCTCCCAGCTACCAACATATTTCATCTGGACTTCCTATCAATCTGGTCCTCACAGGAAACAGAAGACAATCTAGAGTTTTGAAGATAATTAAAAGGTTTACAGAATGGACAAGGAAAACAACAAGGGGGTTGAGGCACCCAGGGACTAGCAAACCATTATCACCCCTAAGACTGAAGGGACAAAGGGAAGGACATGTTTTATTAGAGTGTGAGAGGATTGGAGCTCCAGGGGCTCCCCTGATGATGCAGAGGGCCAGTGCCATCAGCCAAATGGTGCTGAGATAGGAGGAATATCCTATTCTCTCCCTCTTCTATTGACTAAACAGAACCTGAAGCTGAAGGGCATGTCTGACTGATGTCAGTCCCTGGGGCACAGAGAAGGGCAGAGAGCGGATGCAGGAGGAGAGAATTTGCTTACACCCATGCTTGCCTTTCCCCCAAGCACTCTCTATGCTAGGAATTAGCAAACTTCTGTAAAGGCCCAGCTAATAAATATTTTAGGCTTGGCAGGCTAGACAGTCTCTATCACAAATACTCAACTTTGGCAGTTGTAGCACAGATAATGTGTAAACACATTAGTGTGACTGTGTTCCAATAAAACTTTATAACAGATGATTTTCAGGTAACTTTTCACATCACAAAATATTATTCTTTTGACTTAAAAATAACTACTTGAAAATGTAAAAACTGTTCTCAGGCTGTATCCAAGAATGGCAGACTGAATTTAGCCAGGGATTGTAGGTTTTGGATTCCTGCTCTACACTACAGCCATGGGTCTTTGTAAAACCCCAGTCAGTTCACTGTGCCCCCTGCCTGAACTTTATTCCTAATGCCTTAGGATAATAAGCCAAATCATGTAGCCTATGAGGACTGCATAGTCTGGCTCTACATACATTTCCATCCACACTTTAGCAGCAAGAGCCTCTCTGCGTTTCTCCTTCTCAACATCATGCTGTCTCCACATCTTTAGAATCCTCTGCTCTCCACTCTCTATCTAGTTCATTTGCAGATCTCAGTTCACTGCAACATTATTTATAATACCAAATAACAAAATGAAAAAGGGGGTGGGGGCATAACATTCCCAACACTAGGGAAATGAATCATGGAACACCAGGCAGCCATTTTATAACTGTAGATTAATGAGAAACAATGTTGATGAGATATTAAGAGAAAACACTCAAGTTACAGTAATACCTATTATTTCATATTGTTGTAATACATTTATACATATATACGTAGGTGGAAAAAATCTTGAAGGGAATGCACCAAGCTGTTCAGAGTGATAACTCATGGGCAATGGGGTTACGGTTGATCTTTCCTTTTTGCTTATTTATATTTTCTAAAATAAACATGTATTAAGAAAAATCAACATGAATTTTTAAAAATCATTTACCTAAAAAAAACCCCTTAATTTCAGGTGAATATGTTAGAAAGTTATGAATTTATGAGAGGGCTGGGGAAGGAAAGGAGAAGTTTTCACAGTTTGATCTAATTCAAAACAATCTGTGAAATACTCAAGTTTCCTAAAATCACTCAGGATTTAAGTGTGTGATATTTTGGTGGACATATTTTAGTTCCTGGGCTTTGACATTAATTGTAACAGACTTTTAAAGGGTAGCTCTTTTCTCCATTAAAAAGCAATGAGGTTGGGCGTGGTGGCTCACGCCTGTAATCCCAGCACTTTGGGAGGCCAAGGCTGGCGGATCACCTGAGGTCAGGAGTTCAAGACCAGCCTGGCCAACATGGTGAAACCCCATCTTTACTAAAAACACAAAAATTAGCTGCATGTCGTGGCGCACATCTGTAATCCCAGCTACTCAGGAGGCTGAGGCAGGAGAATCGCTGGAACCCGGGAGGCGAAGGTTGCAGTGAGCCGAGATGGCACCACTGCACTTCAGCCTGGGTGACAGTTGAAATGTAATAAACTGAATTATCTCTCTTCAACTTGATTTAAATTATTAACCCAAAACCCAATGCCTTAAAAACCAATATCTAAAATCCTCATTAAACTGAGTGCACATGCCAATATTAAGAATGCTGTGTCATTCTTCATCAAAAGTAATTACCTCAACACAAGAGAAGACAAGTACGCATGGAAGTAAACCCTAAATCCCAACTAACGAACATCTGAGATCAGTGGCCACAGGGAATAATTCTGAAATTACCATCACACTTACGCAAAGATAACAACCCGGAGGTCTTATTTTTATAGATAAAGAACAAAATCATCCAAAAAGGCACACAAGATGCCAAACTAAAAATAAAGAGCGAAAACCCAAAAAGTTGCGCGCAATTCCTTCTGAAACCTATCCGCCTCCTACCCCTGTCCCTTGCTCTGGTGCTCGAGGGTCCTTGTCCCTATTTCCCCCACCGCAGGCCGCGGAACCGCACCGCTTAACTCTTTTCTTCGCGGTTCCGACCCGTCTCCGCCCCGGCCCCGCCCCAGCCATGCCTCGGCCCCGCCCCGTTCGCCGTCTATTGGCTTCTCCCACCTGCTGCCAGTGGGTGACGAGCCGGGAAGTCGGGAGGGATCGAATGTGCACGCCCAAGGCGCTGGGCCTGGAGCAGGAGTAAGAAAGTGGAGGCGCCTCGGAGACTGAAGCGCGGCGTTCGGCGGGATCCTTTCCGGAAGCGGAAGCTCGGGGGACGCTCCAAGAAGGTCCGGGAGCCCACTGCGGTTAATTCTTTTTACCGTGAGGCTTCACTTCCTTCGGTCTTGGCTTCTCTGAGGCTGCGAGAGATGGTCAGGTCCGGATCTCGACCGGGCCAGGTGAGGGCTGAGGACCTGAGGACCTGAGGAGTCCACTGTGGGGATGGAGAGGGACAGAGGGGTTTTCGGGCCAGGGACTTGTAAAACTCTGCTCGAAAAAAGAGACCATGCGGCGATATTTAAGTGCTGGGACAGAGGTGCGGGGAACACCTGATCTTCCCGTCGTAACACAGCCGCTTGGTCTCTAGATGTGTTTCTGTTTAAATAGTCGTAGCCCTCTAGAGCTCCGGCTTTGGGATGAGACCCGGGTTCGAGTCCCATCGTTCGCCGTTGGGTCGAGTGACTTAAGCTCTCCTAGCTTCAGTTACTTGCAGATTGAGATTCCACTACGTTTTACTTCTCGGAACTTCCTATTCCTTAGCTGCAAAATAGGCAGAAATAAGCATAAAATTCTGTCCCAAAGAGTTGGGAAGGTTAAATGAGAGAACTCGGTAAAAACATCGATCACACAGTTGGCGTAGACATGCAACAAAATTTACTTCCCTTAAAAACACGTAGTTTGCCACCATCTTAATAATAACAGCAGCTAACATTTAGATAGCACTTATGTGGTAGATACTACTCTAAGTGCTTTTATGTATTACATAGAACAACTCATTTCATAGTCAGAATATCCTTATGAAGTAGGTACCATTATCCCTCTTTTATACGTGAGGAAATCGAGGGCTGGAGGGTTCAAATAACTTCCTAACGGTTACACAGCTGTGGAATCAAGATTCAGATTCACAAAGCTGATGCCAGGGTCCATTCTTATTTTAAACAGTTTACCTAGTAGATATATGACTTTGAACAAACCACTTTTCTGAAGTTTAGGTTCCCACCTTACAGAAATAATGACTACGCACAGGGTATGGATAAAGTGGAAATGAAAGACCTTAGCACACTCTAAGTCATTCTACAAAGGCAGTTTTATCTTGTACTTGTTGGTAGGAGATATGACTACTAAGAAATGCTTGTATGTTTCTCAAATAGCAAAATTAAAAGTTCAATGATAATAACTCAGTAGAAGTAAGTGTAAAATAAAGCAAACTGATTCTCCTGTATTGTAATTAGGACACTTCTTTTGGAGAGCAGCTTTGTAGTTTGTATTAAATTGCCAATAACCTTTCACCAAATAATTTTCCTTTTAATCCTAAATATGAAAAGGCTATTTTCAAGAGATAGAAAGGCTTATTCCAGGTTTTTTTACTTACGAAAAATATGAAGCAAACCAAGACCATATATTACTTCCACTGAAAGAAATATTATACAACCATTAAAAATTTTTGAGTATTAATATGAAAAAGATTTAAAAGTAGAAAACACAAGATTCAAAATTGCAAATATGTAGTTAGTATGACTAAGTAAAAAATGCATATGAAAAAAGATTGGAAGCCCCAATAACAAAGAACACATCTAGTACCTAGATCTTGGTTTCCAAGTACCACTGTCCACCAAGGAGTCATGGTGTCTTGGAGAACTGACCAACCCCAGGGCTGAGCAGGAGTATTATAAGAAGACCGTGGATACATCAAACTAAAAAGCTTCTGCACAGCACAGGAAATGACTGATGGAGTGAAAAGGCAATCTACAGAATGGGAGAAAATATTTCCAAGCCATGTATCTGATAAATAATTAATATTCAAAATACATATAAGGAATTTCTATAATTCAAAAGCAGAACAACAGATGACCTGGTTAAAAAATGAAAAAAGGATTTGAATAGACATTTTTCCAAAGAAGATGTGCAGATGACCAACAGGTATATAAAAAGATGCTCAACATCACTAATCATCAAGGAAATGCAAATTAAAACCACAATGAGCTATCACCTAACATCTGTTAGGATGACTTATTAAAAAAACAAAAACAAGTGTTGGCAAGGATTTGGAAGAATTGGAACCCTTGTACACTGTCAGTGGGAATGTAAAATGGTATAGCCGCTATGGAAAACAATATGGAGATTCCTCACCAAATTAAAAATAGAACTATATCACCCAGCAATTCTACTTCTGGGAATTTATCCTAAAGAATTGAAATCAGTATATAGAAGAGATATTTGCACTCTTGTGTTCATTGCAGCACTATTCACAATAGCCAAGATGGGGGAACAATGCAAATGTCTATCTACAGATGAATAGATAAAATATGGTATATACATACAATGGACTATTATTCAACTTTTAAAAAGAAGGAAATAGCTGTCATATGCAATAACAGACACGAACCTTGAAGACATACAAAGTGAAATAAGCTAGTCACAGAAGGACAAATACTGCATGATTTTACTTATATAAAGTATCTAAAATAGTTTAAACTCATAGAAACAGAATAGAATGGTGGTTGCCAGTGGCCATTAGAAGAGAGAGATGGCGTTGCTATTCAGCGAGTATAAAGTTACATTTATGTGAGATGAAGAAATTCTTGAGATCTGCTGTACGATATCATGTCTATAGTTAATATTACATTTTGTTAAGAAGGTGGATCTCATTTTAAATACCCTTGTGGCAATTATAAAAATAAAAATAAAAAGATGACCTGGGAACACCTTGTAGAAAGTAAGGAACAGCTCAAAAAGTGATGGGGGCATGTTAAAATGATATAGGAGTCAACCTCAGGGGGCTCCCAGTGACCAAATCTGAGACAATTTGAGCATCAAAATAAAGTGATAATAGGGGATCATAACCCACTGAAGAAAATAGGAATCAGTGAGTCCCCACTAACACGGAAGAAAGAAAAAGTGCTTCCCTAAAGTTGAATGCCCACTAATAAATGTAGAAGGAATTACGTAGTTAGAAAATCACTATTTGTCAAACGATTCAGCCAAGAATCATCAATGGATGCTAAAACTATGGGGTGAAAGTTTGATGATGGGGATATCTATATAATCTCAAAGTATCTCTTCACAAAATGCTTAACAATTACAAAGATAAGAGTAGAAACTTTACAATAAAAAAACCTGGCAGACACCATCTTAAGTAACAAAGTTTACATCATCAGTAATGGGACAAACTGACATGTGTCTATTGATTGTATTGAGAATAACATCTCTTTTGTGGATTCCTGCCAAAAATGCATGACCTGTGTCTAATAGGTAAACATCAGACAAATCTAAATGTCCAGAGGGACATTGTACAAAATAACTGGCCTAGCCTCTTTAAATATGTCAAGGTTATAGCAGACAATGAATGACAGCCTGAAGAACTGTTATAGCTTAAAGGAGACTAAAGAGCTATGACAGTTTAATGCAACATGTGATCTTGGATTTGGCATGACCCAGAGGGATTTTCTTTTTTGTTTTTTTTTTTGCAAAGGACAGTATTGGGATAATTGGCAACATGCAAATAAGGTCTAAACATTAGGTCATAATTCTGTATCAATGTTAACTTCCTGGTTTTGATAATTATACTGTGGTTATATTAGAGAATGGCCTTGTTTTTAGGAAATATTTAGGAGTAAAGGAATATTATATCTGCAACTTAACTCTAATGGTTCAGGCAAAAAGTAATGCTTTGAGATATATTGAGACAGAGCATGGAAAATGGAAAATGTCAAGGGTCACAGAATCTGAGTGAAGCATATACAGGACTTCTTTGTACTATTATTTCATAGTAGAAACTACAAAAAAAAAAAAAAAAAAAAAGGAAAGGAATTGTTCCAATTTGATAGCTACTGTTTCAAGGTGCTTTTATCATGGGTAATTGTCTTTACCAGATTTTCTATAATATAGCCTTGTGTATATTTTTTGGAGAAACATCATATATAATTTTACAGTTATGTCAGACATGTACCTCAGACATGTACTTAAATTTTTTTTTTTTTTTTTTTTTTGGCTGGGCACAGTTGGCTCATGCCTGTAATCCCAGCAACTTTGGGAGGTCAAGGCAGGCAGATCACCTGAGGTCAGGAGTTCAAAACCAGCCTGGCCAACATGGAGACATCCTGTCTCTACTAAAAAATACAAAATTAGCCAGGCGTGGTGGTGCATGCCTGTAATCCCAGCTACTCGGGAGGCTGAGGCAGGAGAATTGCTTGAACCTGGGAGGTGGAGGTTGCAGTGAGCCGAGATTGCACCACTGCACTCCAGCCTGGGCAAAAAAAAGAGTGAAACTCTGTCTCAAAAAACAAAATTTTTTTTTTGAAAGAATAATAGTGGTAGTTGTTTTTGGACTTGATCCAGGTTGTAGTATTATAGTGTCATGGCTTGGATTTTGTATTATAATTCCAGCCAGGACATCGGCATAGATATACCAAAGGGAAAGACCTTGATAGTGTGATGCAGAGACCAGTGGAGTGATGTCACACAAGGTCTTATTTCCTACATTGTTGGTTCTCACTGCTGGCTTCATGACCCTCCATCATATTCTAAGTTATCTCAAGAAGTATAACTCTTACCAACCCAATTTTTAAAAAATATATTCTCAGTGACATTCTTAGAAGGATGGAGCACATATTCAAGCATATAATAGAATGCCATTAACTGCAGAAAGTTTGGTAGTTACTGCTCAAAGCTATCTTGAGATGAAATATATAAATATGTCAAGAGAAATTATAAATGAAACTGCCAACAGTGACTACATCTGGAGGGTGGAACTAGGGGGTAATCAGGGACTTTAACTCATGTCTATTTAAAATCTCTATTAATAGAGATTATATTTATCTGATATAAAGTTACTAAGATATAAAATAGTATACCATGGAAGTGTCCCTTCTTGCTCTGTCCCCCAGATACTCAGTTTCTCTCCCCAGAGGCAACCATGATTAACTGTTTCTGGTGTAACTCCCAAGATATGGGATGCAGGTAAAAGCAAATGCCTATTTTTTCCTGTTTTTCTACAAAAAAGGTAATCCATTATGTCACTTTTAAAACAAACAAAAAAAAATTAAGAAAACAACAGTGCTATGTAAGTCTGAAAAGAAAGATTAAGACAATGAGATGTAGATAAAGAGAAAGGGTAGAGTTTTCATTTGCTGGTCTAATCAGGCATTCTAAATAATGTACACAAAAGGAACCAGAGTTAAGAACTCTGTTCTGTATCTTGAATTAATTTGTATGTTTCAAAGAATTTGGGACTACAGAACATGTTTAGGGGATTAATATAGTCTGAACTTAGTATAGCAGTTACTTCTGGTATAAAATAGTATCTCAATTTCCTTTTCACCTTAAATTGTTCCCCTTAAGGAACAAATATATTTGTTGTTTGCTTGACATTGTGCATAAAATAAACTTAATATATGAATTAAATTATAATTGTGGATTTTTAGGATATATCACATTAATTAAAACAGTGAAAAATATGGTACATACATAAAATGGAATGTTATTTGGCTTCAAAGAGGAAGAAACATTTCGACACATGCTACAATATAGATGAAGCTTGAAGACATTATGCTAAGGGAAATAAGCCAGTTACAAAAGGACGAATATTGTATGATTCCAGTTACATAAAGTTTCTAGAGTAGTCAAATTCATAGAAGCTAGGATGGTAGTTGCTAGGGTCGGGGGGAAGAGGGGATGGAAAGGTATTGTTTGATGGGTACAGAGTTTCAGTTTGAGAAGATGAATAAAAGAAAAAAATGATATCAGATTGCTGGCAAGATGGCTGAACAGGAACTGCTCGAGTCTGCAGCTCCCAGCGAGATCGATGCAGAAGGTAGGTGATGTCTGCATTTCCAACTGAGGTACCCGGTTCATCTCAATGGGACTGGTTGGACAGTGGGTGCAGCCCATGTCCCTTGCCCATGTCCCTTACCCGTGGAGGGTAAGCCAAAGCAGGGTGGGGTGTTGCCTCACCCTGGAAGTGCCAGGGGTCGGGGAATTTTCTCCCTTACCCAAGGGAAGCCGTGAGGGACTGAACCTGAGGAACCGTGCACTCTGTCCCAGATACTGCACTTTCCCTAACGGTCTTTGCGACCTGCAGACCAGAGATTCCCTCCAGTGCCTACTCCACCAGGGCCCTGGGTTTCAAGCACAAAACTGGGTGGCCGTTTGGGCAGACACCAAAATAGCTGCTTGAGGTTTTTTTGTTTTTTGTTTTTTTTTTCCCCATACCCCAGTGGTGCCTGGAATGCCAGTGAGACAACCATTCACTCCCCTGGAAAGGCGGCTGAAGCCAGGGAGCCAAGTGGTCTGGCTCAGCAGTCCCATCCCCACAGAGCCCAGCAAACTAAGATCCACTGGCTTGAAATTCTCGCTGCCAGTCCAGCAGCAGTCAGAGATCAACCTGGGACACTCGAACTTGGTGGGGGAAGGGGCATCTGCCATTGCTGAGGCTTGAGTAGGTGGTTTTATCCTCACAGTGTAAACAAAGCCACTGGGAAGTTTGAACTGGGCAGAGCCCACTGCAGCTGAGCAAGGTTGCTGTGGCCAGACTGCCAGATTTGTCCTCTCTGGGCAGGGCATCTCTGAAAAAAGACAGCAGCCCCAGTCAGGGACTTTTAGATAAAACTCCCATCTCTCTGGGCCAGAGCACCTGGGGAAAGGCGCGGCTATGGGCACAGCTTCAGCCGACTTAAATATTTCTGCCTGATGGCTCTGAAGAGAGCAGTGGATCTCCCAGCACAACGTTTGAGTTCTGCTAAGGGTCATACTGCCTCCTCAAGTGGGTCCCTGACCCCCATGTATCCTGACTGGGAGATACCTCCCAGTAGGGGCTGACAGACACCTCATACAGGAAAGCTCTGGCTGGCATCTGGCAGGTGCCTCTCTGGGACGAAGCTTCCAGAGGAAAGAACAGGCAGCAATATTTGCTGTTCTGCAGCCTCTGCTGATACCCAGGCAAACAGGGTCTGGAGTGGACCTCCAGCAATCTCCGGCAGACCTGCAGCAGAGAGGCCTGTTAGAAGGAAAACTAATAAAAAGGAAGAGCACATCCACTCAGAGACCCCATCCAAAGGTCACCAACATCAAAGACCAAAGGTAGATAAATCCACAAAGATGGTGAGAAACCAGTGCAAAAAGGCTGAAAATACCAAAAACCAGAACGCCTCTTCTCCTCCAAAGGATCACAACTCCTCACCAGCAAGGGAACAAAACTGGATGGAGAATGAGTTTGATGAACTGACAGAAATAGGCTTCAGAAGATGGGTAATAACAAACTCTCCAAGCTAAAGGACCATGTTCTAACCCAGTGCAAGGAAGCTAAGAACCTTGAAAAAGGGTTAGACAAATTGCTAACTAGAATAACCAGTTTAGAGAAGAACATAAGTGACCTGATGGAGCTGAAAAACAGCACGAGAACTTCTTGAAGCATACACAAGTATCAGTAGCCGAATCGATCAAGCAGAAGAAAGGATATCAGAGATTGAAGATCAACTTAATGAAATAAAGCAAGAAGACAAGATTAGAGAAAAAAGAATAAAAAGGAACAAACAAAGCCTCCAAGAAATATGGGACTATGTGAAAAGACCAAATCTACATTTGATTGATGTACCTGAAAGTGATGGGGAGAATGGAACCAAGCTGGAAAACACTCTTCAGTATATTATCCAGGAGAACTTCCCCACCTAGCAAGACAGGCCAACATTCAATTTCAGGAAATACAGAGAACACCACAAAGATACCCCTTGAGAAGAGCAACCCCAAGACACATAATTGTCAGATTCACCAAGGTTGAAATGAAGGAAAAAAATGTTAAGGGCAGCCAGAGAGAAAGGTCAGGTTACCCACAATGGGAAGCCTATCGGACTAACAGCAGATCTCTCTGTGGGAACCCTATAAGCCAGAAGAGAGTGGGGGCCAATATTCAACATTCTTAAAGAATTTTCAACCCAGAATTTCATATTCAGCCAAACTAAGCTTCATAAATGAAGGAGAAATAAAATCCTTTACAGACAAGCAAATGCTGAGAGTTTTTGTCACCACCAGGCCTGCCCTACAAGAGCTCCTGAAGGAAGCACTAAACATGGTAAGGAACAACAGGTACCAGCCACTGCAAAAACATACCAAATTGTAAAGACTGTCAACACTATGAAGAAACTGCATCAACTAATGACCAAAATAACCAGCTAGCATCATAATGACAGGATCAAATTCACACATAACAATATTAACTTTAAATGTAAATGGGCTAAATGCCCCAGTTAAAAGACACAAACTGGCAAATTGGAAAAACAGTCAAGACCTATTGGTATGTTGTATTCGGGAGACCCATCTCACGTGCAAAGACACACATAGGCTCAAAATAAAGGGATAGAGGAATATTTACCAAGCAAATGGAAAGAAAAAAAAAAAAAAAGCAGGGGTTGCAATTATAGTTTCTGATAAAACAGACTTTAAACCAACAAAAATCAAAAAAGACAAAGAAGGGCATTACATAATGATAAAGGAATCAATGCAACAAGAAGAGCTAACTATCCTAAATATATATGCACCCAATACAGGAGCACCCAGATTCATAAAGCAAGTTCTTAGAGACCTACAAAGGGACTTAGACTCCCACACAATAATAGTGGGAGACTTTAACACCCCACTGTCAATATTAGACAGATCAATGAGACAGAAAATTAACGAGGATATTCAGGACTTGAACTCAGTGCTGGACCAAGCAGACCTAATAGACATATACAGAACTCTCCATCCCAAGTCAACAGAATATACATTCTTCTCAGCACCTCATCACACTAATTCTAAAATTGACTACATAATTGGAAGTAAAACACTCCTCAGCAAATGCAAAGGAATGGAAATCAGAACAAACAGTCTCTCAGACCACAGTGCAATCAAATTAGAACTCAGGATTAAGAAACTCACTCAAAATGACACAACTACATGGAAACTGAACAACCTGCTCCTGAATGACTACTAGGAAATAATGAAATTAAGGCAGAAATAAAGAAGTTCTTTGAAACCACTGAGAACAAAGTCACAACATACCAGAATCTCTGGGACACAGCTAAAGCAGTGTTTAGAGAGAAATTTGTAGCACTCAATGCCCACAGGAGAAAGCAGGAAAGATCTAAAATCGACACCCTAACATCACAATTAAAAGAACTAGAGGAACAAGAGCAAACAAATTCAGAAGCTAGCAGAAGACAAGAAATAACTAAGATCAGAGCAGAATTGAAGGAGATAGACAAAAAACCCTTTAAAAAATGAATCCAGGAGCTGTTTTTTTTTTTTGAAAAGATCAACAAAATAGATAGACCGCTAGCCAACCAATAAGGAAGAAAAGAGGGAAGAATCAAGTAGACACAATAAAAAATGATAAAGGGGATATCACCACTGATCCCACAGAAATACAAACTACCATCAGAGAATATTATAAACACCTCTATGCAAATAAACTAGAAAGTCTAGAGGAAATGGATAAATTCCTGGACACATACACCCTCCCAAGACTAAACCAGGAAGAAGTTGAATTCCTGAATAGACCAATAACAAGTTTTAAAATTGAGGCAGTAATTAATAGCGTACCAACCAAAAAAAAAAAAAAAAAAAAAAAGGCCCAGGATCAGACAGATTCACAGCTGAATTCTACCAGAGGCACAAAGAGGAGCTGGCATCATTTCTTCTGAAACTATTCCAAATAATAGAAAAAGAGGGACTCCTCCCTAACTCATTTTATAAGGCCAGCATCATCCTGACACCAAAATCTGGCAGAGACACAACAAAAAAAGAAAATTTCACGCCAATATCCCTGATGAATATCACTGCGAAAATCCTCAGTAAAATACTGGCAAACTGAATCCAGCAGCACATCAAAAAACGTATACACTACTATCAAGTTGGCTTCATCCTTGGGATGCAAGGATGGTTCAACATATGCAAATCAATAAATGTAATCCATCACATAAAAGAACCAATGACAAAAACCACATGATTATCTCAATAGATGCAGAAAAGTCTTTTGATAAAATTCAACACCACTTCATGCTAAAAACTCTCAATAAACTAGGTATTGATGGGGAACATATCTCAAAATAATAAGACCTATTTATGACAAACCCACAGCCAATATCATACTGAATAGGCAAAAGCTGGAAGCATTCCCTTTGAAAACTGGCACAAGACGAGGATGCCCTCTCTCACCACTCCTTTTCAACATAGTATTGGAAGTTCTGGCCAGGGCAATCAGGGAAGAGAAAGAAATGAAGTGTATTCAAACAGAAAGAGAGGAAGTTTGCAGATGACATGATTGTATATTTAGAAAACCCCATCGTCTCAGCCCAAAATCTCCTTAAGCTGATAAGCAACTTCAGCAAAGTCTCAGGGTACAAAGTCAATGTGCAAAAACCACAAGCATTCCTATACACCAAAAACAGACAGAGGGCCAAATCATGAATGAACTCCCATTCACAACTGCTACAAAGGGAATAAAATATCTAGGAATACAACATACAAGGGCTGTGAAGGACTTTTTCAAGGAGAACTACAGACCACTGCTCAAGGAAATAAGAGAGGACACAAATGGAAGAACATCCCATGCTCATGGATAGGAAGAATCAATATTGTGCAAATGGCCACACTGCCCAAAGTAATTTATAAATTTAATGCTGTCCTCATCAAGCAACCATTGACTTTTTTCACAGAATTAGAAAAAACTTCTTTAAATTCATATGGAACCAAAAACCGGCCTGTATAGCCAAGACAATCCTAAGCAAAAAGAACAAATCTGGAGGCATCATGCTACCTGACTACAAACTATAGTACAAGGCCACAATAACCAAAACAGCATGGTACTGGTACTAAAACAGGTATATAGACCAATGGAACAGAACAGAAGCCTCAGAAATAATGCCACGCATCTACAACCATCTGATCTTTGACAACCCTGACAAAAGCAATGGGGAAAGGATACCCTATTTAATAAATGGTGTTGGGAAAACTGGCTAGCCATATGCAGAAAACTGAAACTAGACCCTTTCCTTACACCTTAAACAAAAATTAACTCAAGATGGATTAAAGACTTAAACCTAAGACCTAAAACCATAAAAACCCTAGAAGAAAACCTAGGCAATACCATTCAGGACATATGCATGGGCAAGGACTTCATGTCTAAAACACCAAAAGCAATGGCAACAAAAGCCAAAATAGACAAATGGGATCTAATTAAACTAAAGAGCTTCCACACAGCAAAAGGAACTATCATCAGAGTCAACAGGCAGCCTACAGAATGGAAGAATATTTTTGCAATCTGTCCATCTGACAAAGGGCTAATATCCAGAATCTACAAAGAATGTAAACAAATTTACAAAAAAAAAACAAAAAAAAACAAAAAAAACCAACCCCATGAAAAAGTGGGCAAAGGATATCAACAGATATTTCTCAAAAGAAGACATTTATGTGGCCAACAAACATATGAAAAAAAGCTCATCATCATTGGTCATTAGAGTAATGCAAACCAAAACCATAGTGAGATACCATCTCACGCCAGTTAGAATAGCAATCATTAAAAAGTCAGGAAACAACAGATGCTGGAGAGGATGTGGAGAAATAGGAACACTTTTACACTGTTGGTGGGAGTGTAAATTAGTTCAACCATTGTGGAAGACAGTGTGGTGATTCCTCAAGGATCTAGAACCAGAAATACCATTTGACCCAGCAATATCATTACTGGGTATATACTCAAAGTATTATAAATCATTTTACTATAAAGACACATGCACACATATGTTTATTGCAGCACTGTTCACAGTAGCAAAGACTTGGAACCAAGCCAAATGCCTATCAGTGATAGACTGGATAAAGAAAATGTGGCACATGTACATCATGGAATACTGTGCAGCCATAAAAAGGGATGAGTTCATGTCCTTTGCAGGGATATGGATGAAGCTGGAAACCATCATTCTCAGCAAAGTAACACAAGAACAGAAAACCAAACACCACATGTTCTCACTCATAAGTGAGAGTTGAACAATGAGAACACATGGACACAGGGAGGGGAATATCACACACTGGTGCCTGTCAGGGGTGGGGAGCTAGGGGAGGGATAGCATGAGGAGAAGTACCTAATGGAGATGATGGGTTGATGGGTGCAGCAAACCGCCATCGCACATGTATACCAATGTAACCTGCAAGTTCTGCACATGTATCCCAGAACTTAAAGTATAATAATAGAAAAGAAATTTCAACCCAGAATTTCATATTCAGCCAAACTAAGCTTCATAAGCAAATGAGAAATAAGATCCTTTTCAGACAAGCAAATCCTGAATTTGTTACCACCAGACCTACTGTAGAAGAGCTCCTGAGGGAAGCACTAAATATGGAAAGGAATGACCATTATCAGCCACTACAAAACCACAGTGAAGTATATAGACCAATGACACTACAGAACAACCACATAAACAAGTCTGCAAAATAAGCAGCTAACATCACAATGACAGGATCTGCCAACTGATCTTTGACAATGTTGACAAGAACAAGCAATAAGAAAAGGACTCTCTATTTAATAAATGGTGCTGGTACAACTGGCTAGCCATATGCAGAAGACTGAAACTGGACCCTTTTCTTACACCATATACAAAAATCAATTCGAGATGGGGGTTGAAGACTTAACTCTAGAAGCTAAAACGATAAAACACTAGAAGATAACCTAGGATATACCATTCTGGGCATATGACCTGGCAAAAATTTTATGACAAAGATGCCAAAAGCAACTGCAACAAAAACAGCAATTGACAAATGGGACCTAATTAAACTAAAGAGTTTCTGCACAGCAAAACAAACTATCAACAGAGTAAACAGAACCTTCAGAATGGAAGAAAATATTTGCAAAGTATACATTCCACAAGTCTAATATCTGGAATCCATGAGGAATTTAAATAAGCAAATTGGCAAATGACATGAACAGATACTTTTCAGAAGACACACACGTGGTCAACAAGCATATGAAAAAATGCCTAACATTACTAATCATTAGAGAAATACATATCAAAACCACTGTGAGATACTATCTCCCACTAGTCACAATGGCTATATATATTTTTAAGACAGGATCTTGCTCTGTCACCCAGGCTGGAGTGCATGGCACACTCATGGCTCACTGCAGCCTCTACCTCCTGGGCTCAAGTGATTCTCCCACCTTAGCCTCCCTAGTAGCTGCAACTACAGGCATGCACCACCACCCCTTTTCAGGGACATGGATGAAGCTGGAAACCATCATTCTCAGCCAACTATCACAAGGACAGAAAACCAAACACCGCATGTTCTCACTCATAGGTGGGAATTGAACAATGAGAACACTTGAACACAGGGTGGGGAACATCACACATGGGGGCCTGTCATGGGGTGGGGAACAGGAGGAGGTATAGCATTAGGAGAAATACCTAATGTAAATGATGAGTTAATGGGTGCAGCACACCAACATGGCACATGTATACATATGTAACAAACCTGCACATTATGCACATGTACCCTAGAACTTAAAGTATAATAATATAATAATAATAATAATAATAAATTAAACTCATTCGGCACCTTACAACTTCTACTCTTTGCACACTCACTGTGTCATTCAACAAATCCTGTCAAACTTACTATGTGCTATCGAACCTCCACTCACGTACACTTACTGTGTAATCCAGCAATCACTTTTTGCTTATTTGTTCTCTCATCTACCTTTAACTTCTGTGACACCAAATTTTGTGTACTTGACACTCTTTGCTCATTCATTCTCCACCATCTAGATGACATTCCTTTCACATTTACTTGAACTTGGCCTTGATTTTTATTTCAATTTTGATTTTTGTATGACATTGGTGTTGATCTTCCCTTTGATGCTGACTTTAAATTTTACGTTGACCTTGACTTGATCTCAACTCAAACAAAATCCTGTTTCCCATCTTATGTCTAGGCCATGTCTAGCACAAATTTTGAACTTGATCTTTGACACTAATCTTGACCTTGAGCTTTGCTGTGGTTCTAACATCCTGTTTTTGGACAATAAACAGATCATATATAGCACGAATTGCGAAGTTGAAAATAAGCTTGACTTTGACTTTGGCACTGATTTTGATCTTTTATTGACCTGTTAAGACTTTCTTCCTATCCTTTTGTTACTATCATCTACCAGATGTAGCCTTATGTACAAACTTGAAGTTGACTGGTACCTTAAATTTCTCCTTGATTTTGATGTAAACCCTTAGACCACTTCACATGCAGAGCAAGTGTAGCTCTGATTTTGAACTTGAACTTGATTTAGACCTTGGCCTTTAATTTTACCTTAACCCTCATATTGCTCCTGGCTGAAATTCAAGCTTGAAATTTCCTAGAACTTATCTTAACCTTTAACTTGACCTAGACCTTGAAACTGAGCTTGAATTTTACTTTCGTTTTCACCTTGACACTAATAATACAGATCTACTTCTCATTTCTAATTAACATCCCTCTCATGTAAGGCCCACATTCTTATGACTTTGAACTTGAACTCTGGCTGCAGCACAGAAGCTACAAAAGGGATGAGTAATGTAAAAATCTGGATCAATATTCTAATTCTGGGCAATTATCCTGCAAATCATGCCAGATCATCATCTGGGTGAATGGGATGCCCATAACCCAGAGGTTTCCTTTTTGGGGAAAGTAAGACAAAAGGAGCTAACTGGAGTCATACCCCACACACCCAAATCTTAGCAGGCACAATTATAGCCACCAGTTATCTGGGCATGTTGGCAGCCTCAGGATTTCTGAGCTGTCCCTACCTTTGAAATGTCCCTCGTTTCATTTGGATCCATGTCTTCTAATAACCTGGTTTGTCTCTTCTCACTTTCAGGCCATCAAAGTCCAAATGGTCATTCAAAGGGAGCCTGGGACAATGGCTCTATTTAACTGGGACCCTAGATAGGCCTCTGAGAGAATCTCTGACTGCGACTTTTCCCAAAACAGTGCCCTTTGTCAGCATGAAGCAGTTAACAGTCATCGTCCCTATCCTAATGGCAGATGTACCTCTTCAGAGGGGGACTGATGGCAGAGGCGGCCCATCTGGAACAGTGGATGTGAATATGCCAGCTGCAGTGGGGGAGACATGGCTGGGTTTGCACACTCCATGGGGCCGGCAGGAGCCAGGAACAGGCGAGGGCCCCATACCCTACTGAATTGGTGGGGCAGGAGCCCTGCGCTCCTGGGCACCGCTGCAGCCACCCAGCCGTGGCTGCGGACCCAGGCATCCCTGTGCTCTCAGGGCCCCAGAAGCCCCCCTGCCCCTTTAGGCTCAGAATTGCCTGCTCCCACTCCATGGCCTCTCACTGCTCCTGGCACCTACTATAATTTCAGAATAAAATGGAAGCCAAGCCTAGATGCTGTCAGGACCCAGCTGAATTTGTGTGCACTCAGGGCGGCGCTGACATGCCCGCCCCACCACTGCCTCAGCCCTTTCTGGACTTTGGGTGCCGACTTTGGGTCCCCTCCTTTGGGAGGGAGGCTGGGAGGTGGTTAGGGGCAGCTTGGCACAGGCCTGCGGGTGCCCTTTGACACAAACAGCCTGGGCACCACGGACAGCATGTCGGTAGCAGGAGGCAGACAGGTTCCTGGGCAGAAAGGGGCGGTGCCCTGTTGAAACCCCCACTTCGATCCAGGAATGGCCTGAAGCCTGGGGGCCAGGTGCCAGTTCATGGTGGAGTTCGCAGCCTGGAGTGAAAACTTATGGTGCTTTTTCCAGCCCCACCTGTGGCCACTCATGGACCAATCAGCATGCACTTCCTCCCTTCTGTGCCCATTAAAAACCCTGGACTCAGCCAGACTCACACTTGTTGGTACGACCTGCCTGTGGAAAACAGCTACCCACTCTGGGTCTCCTGAGAGCTGTACTGTCACTTGGTGAAGCTCCCCTCTGTCTTGCTCACCCTTCAGTTGTCTGCATACCTCATTCCTCCTGAAGGCAGGACAAGAACTCAGGACACGCTGAATGGCGAGACTGAAAGAGCTATAACAACAGGGCTGAAACATGTCCCCTGCTTGCCATGTTGCAGGTGATGAGAAGGAGAGAAAGAGCTGCAGCCCTTCTGGGAGCCCAGACCTTGGAGCTCCCCAAGCCAGAGCTGTGACACCATCTTTGGGGCTCTGCGGTTCCTGGTGTCTCCAAGCTTCTGGGCGCCACCATGTTCCCCTTGTCCAGATGTGGGTGACCGCAGTGGAAGCTGCTTGTGGTACATCTGATCCAGTTGCAGCCTTGCATGGAGCCAGCGCCTGTGCCAGTGCCTGGAGCTGCCTGCCCCACCACAGCAGCTGGAATGCCTGGCTGTGTGCAGTGGTTGGACCTCATGCTCACTCACTCACACACCCCTCATTACTCCATGCCTGGCTCACCCCTGGCAGGTGTGGGATCCCAGGCTGGTAGTGTGAGCTGAGTGCAGCCTGCCAGTCTGAGTGGATAGAACAAGCCCAGCAGGCTTGAGCAAAACTCAGGCAAAGGCACCACTGGCCACAGAGGTTTCTGGCTGGAAAAGCAACACCTCAAGTATCTTGTAACACTGTGTTGGTCAAACCTCTTTAGCACACACATCGCTTGGGTCTGAGCCCAAATGTCTGTTCAAATCCTCAGTCCACTACTCACTAGCCATAGGGCCTTGGTAATGTTAAGAAGCCTTACAATGCTGCAGTCATCTACAAATGGGAGTGGTATGTACTGCATCAGTTATTGTGAGGTTATCACAGTTTACACGTCAAATGCTTAGGACACACAACCAGACACACAGAAGGTGCTTGATAGATCTTAGCTGTCATTATATGCTTCAATAGCATCACATGCTTGTCTTTTGTAGGACTTATCAGAGCTGGACTTTCAATACTTGTGTGATGTTGATGACTGTCTCTCCCAGTAGGGACTTGAACCAGGGATGATGAGTTCTTTGCCCACAAGTGTGTCCCCAGTATCTAGCCTGGAGCTTGGCACATAGTTGTGCTGAATCTTCTCCAGTTGCCTCTCCAGATCTATCCCCAACCTCCCTGGCTCTGTGCCCCAGGAGGCTGAAACCTCTGTGGATCGTCAGATGGCTCCCCAGTCATTGAACTTCTGGTTGGGTATGGCCAATGGGAGACACTGGCAGGAGATAAAAGGGTGGACAGAGAATGAGATTGGGATATTTATTTCCCTGGCTTTCTCTGCCAGGCCACAAGCTGATGTAGCTGTGTCTCTTTATTACAGATCCCCATGCATCTCAGGCAACCACAATCCCAACTATTCTCCAGGACAGGTGAATATCTGGTAGTGCTTGGCCCCAGGATGCTTCACCCCTTCTTCTAGTCCCCATGCACCTATAAACTGTGCCTTCCTTAAACTCTCCTCAATTATTCCAGTTAATACACCATGTCTTTCCTTCTAGAACATTGATAACAAGTCAACATTTGTTGAATAAATGAAGAGATGTCTGTTTTACCACATGAAGATAATAATCCTCAGGCCCAAGCACGGCTACAATTGTCCTGATGAGCGAGTAAGAGACAGGAAACGATCATACATTTTTTAAAGATGATGTTCTCGAGTAGTAGTTCTCAAACATGGGTGTGCATGAGAAACCTGGAGGGCTTGTGGAACCCATATAGCTGGCTCTACCCCCAAGAGATGCTGATTTGGCTGATCAGGCCTGGGGCTGAGGGATAATAATTAGCACTTCTAACAAGTTTTGCGGTGACAATGATGTTTCTAGGCTAAAGACCACTTTGAGAAAAACTGAACTAGAGAAGTGCCAGATGCTTTTGTTATTTATAGACCCCAAGCCTCAGGGCTGCATTAACTATCTTTAAAGACATAAAAAGTCAAGTACAATATAATGTTTTATTTTACACTTCTGTGATTACTGAAATCTAAATAGAGGTTTTTGCTAACAAACAAAAAGGAAAATAAAAAGACAGCTAGGACACAAATGTTTAGCACAGATGAAGGGTTGTACAAGGCCCCATCCTGAGGAGGCTGTACACCTTCTTGGCACAGCAGCAGCGTGGCCCACGGAGCTTGAACCAGCAAGTAAGCCACAGCTCAAGAGTCCTGAGGCTTGGGAACAGAAAGGAGCTCCTTCCTGCTCCACCCCAATCTGGGTTGCATGGGAATGGAAAGGAGCAAACACATCCTGCAAAGCATACTGGACATGCCTCTTCTTTAGCTTCTCAGGCCAGACTATCCTCCTTTCCACAAACGCGTGCACACTCAAACACGTTCATTAAGCATGTGCACACATCATATTCACACACTCAAGCTGTGCTCTCGATTTCAGGGCTCTATTGCGGGCTCAGGTATCAACCCCAGAGCCGAGGTGTGTGAGAGCTACCTTAGCAGACTCACAAAAGGCTACTGCAGAGGCAGGGGTCAACCATCCCAAGGACCTGGGAAGGGAGAAACTGAATTCTGTACCTCACTGATGTGAGAGGAAATTCTAATGAGCAAATGGGACCAGCAGGGCCCAGTTAGGGAGGTCCAGATGCCAGTTCTGAGATGTCACCCAGCTCTGCTTTGCTCTTCAGTAGCCAGTCAGTGAAAAAGCAGAGTGCCAGGAGGCTAGTACCGAGCAGGTCCCCCAGCCCTGTAAGGTAGGGGATGCAGTGGTTGTCAGGATCCATGGCCTGGTGCCAAGTCAGCCGAACCATCACTTCTGCCAGGTACAGCAGGATTGTCACCTGTCAGAAGGGCGAAGAGACACAAAAGAAGACCAAGTCAGAAGGCCAAGTAGAGGCAGAAAGTACTAGCTGAGACTCAAGGAGAGACACCAAGGTGGACATGTCAACCCCAGCCAGCCTCCTACCTCCAGCTTCTCTTGGGTTCTGAAGCCCAGCTCTGAGCTCAAGCAGTGGCTAGAGAGGTGATCCTCGTCTGCACATTCCTAGACGCCCTCTGGTGGGCCCTGCTTCTGGCACCCTGAAGGGCCAGTCAGACCCACTGCCACTCACCAGCTGGGGCTCTTTCTGCTGCGATAGGCTCCACTCATGGGACTTTGCTGAGATGTCCATTTGGGTTTGCCTGAGCCCTTCTCCCCTGGAGGTTAGGACAGTCAGCTCTTCCTGAAGGTGCCATGGGGTAGTCCACACAAGCCTGCTCAGGTCTCATGGCTCCTTAGTCCCTTGTCCAGGCTGACCCCAGCTCCTTCCTTCTCCCCAACTGGAGTCATAAGCTGCTGCTGCTGCTCAGGACAACTTCTTGGATTTCCCTAATCCTACTCTTTAGGGTCAGGAACATACCACAGTTACAAATGCCATAAACTCGGGGAGATGAGAAAGTGCCAGTACCAGCACCACACCCACAGAATTGCCCTCCAGTGCCCACAGTGCTCCCTGCAAAGGCCCCAGGCCCACTGGGGACCATCAGCTCGCTGCAGTGTACGCAGACAGTGTGCTGAATACCTGCCCAACACAGGCACCAGCTTAATCTTCACCACCATGCTCACTGCTGTCCAGGCCTGATCAATGTCTACGCATGCCTTGCAGCAGCACCCCCTGCAGGGGCGTGGTGCCCACCCACCATTGGGGAGGCAGTGGATGGCTGGACCACTCATCAGCCTGTTCCATGGGAACATGCTTCATCCTCAGGGCTGCTCCTCTTATCCTGTGATGATGAATGTGCTGCGTGCAGTGTGTGGCACGTGGTGTGCCATGTCTAGCATGCAGTATATAATGTGAGGGGTGATGTGCAGGATGAAATGTGTATTGTGCAGTGCAGTACGTAGCGTAAGCTGTATAGCGTGTAGCATGCAGCATGCACTCTGTGGCATGCACTGTGACATGCAGCATGTAGTGTGTGTGGCGTGCACTGTGTGGAGTGTGTGGTGTGGAGTGTGTGGGATGTGCTGGGTGGTGTAAGGTGTGTAGTGTGGAGTATGTGGTGTGGAGTGTGTGGTGTGGGGTGTGTGGTGTGGGTGTGGGGTGTGGGGTGTGTGGTGTGGAGTGTGTGGGATGCACTATGTGGTGTGGAGTGTGTGGTGTGGAGTATGTGGTGTGGGGTGTGTGGTGTGGAGTGTGTGTGGTGTGGAGTGTGTGGTGTGGAGTGTGTGGTGTGGAGTGTGTGGTGTGGAGTGTGTGTGGTGTGGAGTGTGTGGTGTGGAGTGTGTGGTGTGGAGTGTGTGTGGTGTGGAGTGTGTGGTGTGGAGTGTGTGGTGTGAAGTGTGTGGTGTGGAGTGTGTGGTGTGGAGTGTGCGGTGTGGAGTGTGTGGGGTACAGTGTGTGGTATGGAGTGTATGGGATGTGCTGTGTGGTATGGAGTTTGTGGTGTGGTGTGGAATGTGTGGGATGCGCTGTGTGGTGTGGAGTGTGTGGTGTAGAGTGGTGTGGAGTGTGTGGTGTGGAGTGTGTGGTGTGGAGTGTGTGGTGTGGAGTGTGTGGTGTGGAATGTGTGGTGTGGAGTGTGTGGTGTGGAATGTGTGGTGTGGATCGTGTGGGGTACAGTGTGTGGTGTGGAGTGTATGGGATGTGCTGTGTGGTATGGAGTGTGTGTGGTGAGTTTGTGGTGTGGTGTGGAATGTGTGGGATGCGCTGTGTGGTGTGGAGTGTGTGGTGTGGAGTGTGTGGTGTGGAATGTGTGGTGTGGAGTGTGTGGTGTGGAATGTGTGGTGTGGAGTGTGTGGTGTGGAATGTGTGGTGTGGAGCGTGTGGGGTACAGTGTGTGGTGTGGAGTGTATGGGATGTGCTGTGTGGTATGGAGTGTGTGGTGAGTTTGTGGTGTGGTGTGGAATGTGTGCGATGTGCTGTGTGGTGTGGAGTGTGTGGCACGCAGCATGTGGTGTGCCGTGTGGAGTGGCCTCTGTATCTGACAAGTTGACTCAACTCCTGGAAGATAGGGACTGTGCCCCACATGTCCAGCCACCCCCACCCGCCTCCTTCAGCCTCTCACTCAGACAGGAGATCAAGGCTGCTGGCTGACTACCCAGCTGTGCGCCTCTGCTGCTGCAGTCAGGCTTACCTGGATCAGGCCTGCCAGCAGGTAGAGCACCACAAAGGTCTGGCTGTTTATGACTGACTGACCCTGCACCAGGTAGATGATGTAGAAGAAAATCAGATGGCCTGGGACCACCAGCATGAGCAGGACTCGAGCTGACATGGAATTGATTTCTGAAAGAAACAGAACCAAGAAGGTCATGTGACCTGAAGCGAGGCCACTTTGGCATGTGACAGTCCTCAGTGAGGCATCCACACTCACTCATCCATTTATTCCCAAGTGTTCAGTGGACACCTACTCTGTGGCAAGCATGTTCTGGCAGATGGGGATACAGTTTGTCCCCTTCCCTCGTGGAGCTGATATTTTAGAGAAGAGAAACAAGAATCAAGTAAGCAGAAATAAAAAGCAGCAAGAAAGGCTACTTCAAATTCTGACAAGTACTTTGAAGAAAGTAAGGGTAAAAAGAAGGGCAAAAAGCAGGAAGTGTGTATCAGTGGGGATGAGCTCCTGCAGATATTTCAGCTGGGATTTGAATTTGGCGGGGAGGAGTTTGAGCAGACAAGAGCGAACATGCAAGGGGCTTAAGGAGGAAAAGAGCTTTGGGTGCAGTGCTCCACTCAACGCAGTGCTGGTGATCTGGGGAGGGCAGTCGGCTCAAACGGGGACCTCGGGCAGCCCCTTCTTCACAGCAGCCTCTGTGGCCTGTCAGCACACCTGCAATGTGCCAGTGAGCCCTGGGTTTCCTTTAGATTCCCATGCTCTGAGTGTGAGACTTTACAGTAAGTGTGATTGACCCTGGCCCTACCACAAACACTTTCAAAAATTCTAACATGAATATGATTTCTCAAATGGAAATAGAGTTCTAATGAAAAGTAGGTCTCCATTTGCCTCTGAGTTAATATATGTATTTCACCAAAATAATAAAGAAAAGGAGAAAAAAGGTCACATGTAGCTCAAAGCTAATGCAGAGGAGCAACAACATCTATTCATGATAAGAAATCAGACAAGGAATAAAAGTATTATTTTAAAAAATGTCAAAAAGAAGCAGCAAAAGGATTGGAAGAAGCTACTACTGGAAGTTGGTATGAGAACTCAAGAAAATCTAAAGGAAAACCATGTAAACAATAAGAATTCAATAAAATGTTGAGGTGCACTAACACAGAAAATAACAGCTTTTCTATATTCAAATGACAAGTTAGAAAATGTAACAGGGAGTTTGACTTCTGAACAAATAGGGAAGACATACTTCATCCTGTTTCTCCCATTAAGTACAACTGAAAGCCCTGGACACTGTATATAAAACAAACGTAAGCAGATTCTGAAAGGCTGGCTGGGGACCTTGGGCTGCAATGAACAACATGGTCATGAGTCCCCTAAATTGTCCTTTTTCTCTTTATTTGTCTCACATATCCAAGACTGAGTCCTGGCCTCAGCCATCAAGAAATGCAGATACAAATAGACAAAAAAAAAAAAAAAAACTCCATAGGCTGGGTGCGGTGGCTCACACCGGTAATCCCAACACTTTGGGAGGTCAAGGCAGGCAATCACTTGAGGTCAGGAGTTCAAGACCAGCCTGGCCAACATGGTGAAACATTCTCTCTACTAAAAACACAAAATTAGTTGGGTATGGTGGTGCACGCCTATAATCTCAGCTACTCGGGAGGCTGAGGCAGGAGAATCACTTGAACCAGGGAGGTGGAGGATGCAGTGAGCCAAGATTGCACCACTGCACTCCAGCCTGGGCGACAGAGTGAGACCCTGTCTCAAAAAAACAGACTACATAGAAGTCTGATCTTTTTTGCCAAAGGCCAGGAAAGGGGAAGCCCAGCAAAACAACTTTCAGATAGTAATTACTCTACTCCAACGGACACCATGGGAAAAACTGCAGCCCCCACCTCGTCAGGAAAGGCCTGGTGGGACCACCATCATCTCCTGTGGCAGGGTGATATTCAGAACTTTCATCTCTACCCAGTGCTAATGGGGCCCCCACCTTGTCAGTGAAGCCATGTGGGGAGCAACAACAAGGCATCTCTCCCTGCCCCAGCCAGGGCGATCTCAGAGGAGGCCTAGTGAGGAACCTAGATTGCACTGTGCCCAGCAATAACAAGGTGCTCCTCTTCTCCCAGGATAGCAATAGAGGCTGAGTGGGGAACCCAGCCTTCCAGCCCCACCTGGGCAGCAGTCCATCCCTTCTCCCCAGTGGTGCAGTGTCAAAGGAGGCCAGCTAAGTACAGATTCAAATATGATCCAAAGTCTTGTCACATAATACCCAAAATGTGTGGATTCAAGTGAAAATCACTCATCTTGCCAAGAGCCAGAAAAATCTCAACCTGGATGAGAAAAGACAACCAACAGACAGCAGACTGAGATGACACAGATGTCAGCATCACATGAAAGCCGTTCTAATGAAGCCACTACAACAATGCTTCATCATGCAATCACAAACACACCTGAAACAATTAAAAAAATAGCAAGTATAAGCAAAGAAATAGAAAGTCTCAGAAAAGAAAAAGAAGATAGAAAGAAGAACCAAATAGAAATGTTAAAACTAAACATGGCTGGGCGCGGTGGCTCACGCCTGTAATCCCAGCACTTTGGGAGGCCGAGACGGGTGGATCACGAGGTCAGGAGATCAAGACTATCCTGGCTAACACAGTGAAACCCCGTCTCTACTAAAAATACAAAAAATTAGCTGGGCGTGGTGGTGGGCGCCTGTAGTCCCAGCTACCCCGGAGGCTGAGGCAGGAGAATGGCGTGAACCCAGGAGGCGGAGCTTGCAGTAAGCCGGTATCTCGCCACCACACTCCAGCCTGGGTGACAGAGCAAGACTCCGTCTCAAAAAAAAAAAAAAAAAACTAAACACATACAATACCCCCAAAAGTCCCAAACAACTCAGTGAATAGGCTCAATAGCAGAATGGAGAGGGCAGGAGAAAAAAGATCAGTCAACTTGGAGAAAAAAGTGATAGAAATGAGCCAATCTAAACGAGGAGAGTAATAGACTTTGCAAAAACCAAACAGAGTCTCAGGGATTTGTGGGGCTGTAACAGAGGATCTAACATTCATGTCACCAGAATATCAAAAAGAAGGAGAGTGCAGCTGAAAAGTGATGGCTTAAATTTTCCGATTTGACAAACGATATAAATCCATGTGTTCAAGGAGCCTAGCAAACCCCAAATAGGATAAACCCCAAGAAGTCCATACCAATACATATCATAATCCAGCTCCTAGAAACTAAGGACAAGGTCTTGAAATATGCAAGAGAGAAATGGCACCATACCTATACAGCAAAACACACTGAAATGGCAGATTTCTCATCATAAGTCATGGAATCAGAAGGAAGTGACACATTTTTCAAGTGTTTGAAAACAACTATCAACACCAAATTTTATAACCAGGGAAATATCCTTCAGAAACGTGCCAGCAGCCAACCCAAAAGACAGCTAAAGATAGTTCTTAAAACAGAAAAGAAATCCAAAACAATGTAACAGGAAAACAGATCTAGTTTTTCAAAGCCAACAAAAAGATACAACATCTCCAAAAGCTTCCAGTGGTTCTGAGTAGAATCCAGGCTCCGTCCTCAAGGCCCTGTCTGATCACCACCTTCTGGCCTCTCTGGCCTCAGCATCCTTCATCCCCTCCTGTCCATTCAGCTCAGGCCACATTGGCCTTTCAGTTCTTCAGACTTGCCATATTCTTCCCTGCCTTTGGGCCTTTGCTAGACTGCACCCACTGCCCTGAAAGCCCCTTCTTCTCTGGCCCTCCTCCTCCCAACAACACCCACTTGTCCTCAGGGAGGAGCTTCCCTATCCCAAGTGTATCTCTTCTAATTCTTTTTCACTGCAGTCTGCACTTTTGCTGCTCAGTACCCACCATAGTTTGTAATTACGAGCTCACTTGTGTTTTTCTGCCCTTCTATACTGTGTACTCCAAGGGCAAGAAATCAGCTCTCCCTGTTTCACCACTAACCCGACACCTAGTGCCCAGTAGACATTCAATAAATAATTGAATGAAGGAAAGGCAGGGCCAGGGAGTCTCATTTCTGGGGTCCTGAAGGTGATGTGTGCCGAGATCAGCCCTGGCTTCAGGCATCCATCGCTACAAACACCAGATTCCAATGACACAGATGTTTTCTTGTTTAAAGAAATGGCTATGATGGCCTCTGAAAGACATGACACCCACCTGATGTGCAGAAAGTAGAACATGGGTTGGGCCAAAATTTCTTCATCTGGAGAGGCAGGACGCCAGGTGCGCTCCACATGTGCAAGTAGGTTGAGATTCGGCTGGTCTGAATGGCCACCAGATTGCCACCAACACCTACGAGGAGAAAAGGAATCTGTTTTCCCTTTCTTCACACCAGTCTCTAAGTTGTATCCCTTATTTTAAGTTCCCTCCCTCCAGGAAGCCTTCTTTGGTTAATTCAGTATTTCATTATCTTTTCATTTCCTCCCACTTGACCACAGATCTTGTTTGGTAGCACATCAGGGTGGCCTAGAGCTTATGAGCGAGGTATCCAGGGAGTAACTGTGTCATCTTGACTGCTGGCATCTCTTAAGGTGAAGGGAATGTGGCTGTAAAGCAGGTTCTCAATAAATATTTGTTGGCTGGAGTGAGGATGGGGAGGGGATCTAGGGACAAAGTGAGGATGAAGGGAGAGTAGACAGAAAGGTCTGAGCACAGCATGATAAGGCAGTCTGGGTAAGTCAGACTTCAAGACCACAGGCATTGACAGGAACCAGACTATAGGCTGGAATATCTGAGAAAATGAAAGTGATTTTTTTTTTTTTCCACTTAAGGTGGGAAAGAGAGGAGAGGAGAGGAATGAAAACAGTGGATAAGAATGAGAGAGAGCCAGGCGCGGTGGCTCACGCCTATAATCCTAGCCCTTTGGAGGCTGAGGCAGGCATATCATTTGAGGTCTGGAGTTCGAGAACAGCCTGACCAACATGGTGAAACTCTGTCTCTACTAAAAAATACAAAAAAAAAATTAGCTGGGTGTGGTGGTGCACACCTGTAATCCTAGCTACTCAGGAGGCTGAGGCAGGAGAATCGCTTGAACCTGGGAGTCAGAGGTTGCATTGAACCAAGATCGCACCACTGCACTCCAGCCTGGGTGACAGAATGAGACTCCGTCTCAAAAAAAAAAAAAAAAAAAAAAAAAGAATGAGAGGGAAGGTGAGGGGAGGAGAGAGAGGATCACAGGTGGCAAAGCAAGCGTGCAGCAGGAGACGTGCCTGGGACACCTCTCATGGCTGTGTGGCCTGACAGCTTTGAAGAAAAGACGTCTGTTGCATGATTTCAATTTGTGGTGCTACGTGAGCCCCTCTGTGGGAGCTCAGTTGTTAGTGCAGACTCCCACATTCACAGATGCTTTGGGTGTATGCCCAGAGCAAGTGGCTTTAGGGGAAACAGGATGAGCGAGGTCATGTGTAGATTGACAGGGCATAGAACACATAACCCTAGAGGCAGAGTCATGATGCCCAGAAAACCATGAGCACATGCGGTCTCTGGGAACACCAGGGCTTCCTGCTGAGGCTCCGGGATCCCACGGGGTATGAAAAAGGTTTCAGGCTCAGCCAGGGCCAGATGGCCCAGCTGACAAAGGCTACGCTGAGCACTCCTTATGTGGGGGCAGATGCGGGGATGGGCTGATGGAAGGTGGGGATTCCCCCATCCTACTTCCTCAGTGCCATGGAGCACTCTCCCTAGCTGGGCCAGGTGTGCACCAGTGGGTGACCTCTGGGGCAGAGGCCAACCATGTAGGCTGCTCTAAAGGATGCAAACAATTGTCTTCAGGTACAGGACTGCTGCGATCTATTCTGCTTGGCCCATACATAATTTTAAAAAGAAAAAAAATCTCAAATTAATTGGTACTATTTACTTGGCCCTTAATACAGATTCCCAGCTTCTCTTCCCAGGTCAACTCTGGCAAGTCTGGATCTATACTCTCCCAAGGCAACTACTGGCTGGAGCTGGACAGGCACCATGCTGTTCATATGAGAAATGCATTCTGCAGCTTGCCCCCGCTATTCCTTACTGTCTAGCTGCCGGGCCTGCATAATTCATGCAGATTGTTTGAGTGGCCACTGAAGGCATCCCAGTTGGTGACTCATCCCAAAAAATCACTCCAACGTAATAAGCCTTCTGTTGCTGTCCTTACTCACAATGTGAAGGCACTTTGGCACTGTTGGGGTGAGGACATGCTGAGTGGCCCACTGACATGCAAGGAACAAAGACATGGTCCCCTAAGGGAGCAAGGGAGAAGGGACACTGGACACGCAGGGGCTGCCTAAGAGCCTCTGAAGGCTGTTTCTTCAGTCCCCGCAGGCCAGGGCCTGGGGGCTAAACTGGACAAATTATGTTTTGTTCTTCTCCTAACTGATCACTTCCATTTACAGAAACTTATCAGACACCAGACACCAAACTAAGCTTTGGTTAAAAGAGGCATCATCCACACAAACCCCACAGGATGTAGGCCTAGGAGGTGAGTATATGCAGAGAGCCAGGTGTCAGACAACAGGGAAGGGGGGGATCAAGGCAGCTGGGAAGCACAGTCCTGGATCTGTCTCAGGGACTGCTGCAGTGCCCACAGTGTAGGCCTGGTATTGGTTACAGTCTTAACTTTTAAGAAGAAATCCAGATTTTTAAGTGTAAATATCTGAGTTCTGATGTCAGCAATGAATCCAAAGAAAAAGAAAAGAAAAGAAAAGTCACAAGAGCCAGCGCCCTGGTTCTGAAAGCCATGCTCAATCAGCAGGTGCCATCGAGGCAGGAGTTTGACTCAGTGCCGGCAAAGCCTGGAATTTGGTTCTGTCAGAAGAGCTCATGTTTGGGGGCTGCCTATGAGGAGCTGGGTCTGAGCTGCTGCGAGCAGTATGTGGGGCTTCCTTCCCAGGCTTCTTCCATCTGAGAAGACCTGCTCTGGCATCCCTGTAAGGCAGCAGTCTGTCCACGGCTCAGCTGCCCAACTGCCTGTGCGGGGCTGGTGCTGCCCCTCTGAGGTCTGCTGTTCAGGTCCAACCCAATCCTGGGGGCCAACCCAGCTCAGGGACCACACGGGAATCCCTCAAATACCTACCACATATGACGGGGGTAAATACCGCCATGCCTTTGTACTGCTGTTTAGAAACGGTTTTGCTCAAGATGAGTCCTCCAAAACTGGGGAAATAGCAGACAGCAGTCAAGTTATCAGAGTTTACACTTACAATGGCCCTGCAACCCTCCACACAAATCACCCTCTCAGCCTGGCTTCCTACCCTTGGTGGACACTCTCCTCTCCCCTACACAAAATATCTGCTGCAGCCAAGCTGGTCTCCCCAGCATCCTCTGCACCCTGCTCATGCTTTTCCATCTCCACTTTGAATCTCAACCATTGCAGAAAGCCATCCAAGAACACCCACTTATTGCAAAACAAACAAATGCCTTTTCAAGGGCACACAGCTGGCTGGGCTGTCCCAAGACTCTGGAACCACGGCTGAGATACTCTTTAGCAGAAAACAGAAACTGCAGGAGGATCACCTCATGCCCGCCCCGTGTTCTCAGAAAATGTTGCAGCCAGAAATTGCTCCCACTGGCCACTGTAATTTAGCAAAAGCTTTCCCACCCCTTGGAACTTCTTAGACCCCTGGAGAAGCTAGGTCAATCTGTAAAAGGAGCCCAGGAGCCTCCTGGAAGCCAGGATACCTACTCCATCACCTCTTCTCCCCAAGACACAAAGTTGGAAAAACCCATCAGAATGGACTGGGGTGGCCCCCATCAAGGTCGACTCCCAGGAAATGGGCCTTGAGAGGGAGCTGGAGGGTGGTGGACCTGGGCTCAGCTGAAGGTTCTAAGGCTCTGGAGGGGAGCTAACCCCACAGCTGTCTAGCTCCCACCAGTAGCCACGCGTGGCCAGTGACCAGGAGGACGAATAAGTCAGCAGATGTGGCCTTGACGCCGAGGTGGGGGACCTGCCACCTAAGCAGGAGTCTGGGCCAGCAAAGCTCTGGTGGCCATGGCCTGAAAGCCACTGTCTCCCCTGGGGCTCCAATGCACTCATGGGGTGGCCCTGGCTTTGGCTCTTCCTGGGTCCCTGGTGCTCTGGCAAATGTAAACAGGGCAGCCTCTCTTAGAACCGACAAGGCCCAGGGTTCTCAGTGAAAGGGAGAGAAGAAAGTAAAAAGGTATGATTCAATCAGCAATGGGAGTTACTGAAAGAGCCCACAGCTACATTTCACTCCATCCCGGACCCCCAAGGCAGTGAGTGTCACACTGGCACTAGGGGCCTTCATGGCTGAGAGAAGGAAGAGGGGGCCATGGCCCTGGCTCCTGCTCACCTGCTGATGACCATGGCCAGGATGATTGGGAACCAGCCAAACTTCAGGATCTTCATGATGGGTGGGCTCTGCTTGGCAATGAGGACCCACACTGGGGTCAGAGCCGCAAAGCTGAGGCAGACCAGCGGCGTCAGATACCGATTATCTGAAAGGAGAACAGGAACACACGCGGCTCATTTGGCCAAGGCCAGCACGCACAGGCTGGGCCTGGGTTTCACAAGAGGTGGGTGAGGACGCTCCTGTCCTCATCAGTTGAGGGGGAACTGCCTTGCCATACTTTTCAAAGAACTTTCACCATCCCAAGAAGTGACTGGAAAAGCTCCTCTCTGTCCTCCACTCCTGCCACATTCAACTCCACTTCTCTGGCAAACTTGCTATTTTCCCCACATAAAGTACCCTGTTCTGCCTCCTCCCACCCTGATGCTACTGTCATAAATAAATAGAAGTACAATGTATGGAACACACCATGAGCCAGCACTATGCTCAGTACTTCGTGTGCACAATCTCATCTCACCTTCTCAACAGGTAGCAGGAGGAAGCAGACATGCAAAAAAGGGTGGCTGCCTAGACAGCAAGCAGCCCCGTAAGGGCTACGTATGGCCTGGGTCTATGGAACGCCAGGGCTGGCTATGGGATGCCACCTGTGGTCCTGGCTGAGGCCAGTCCCAGGCAACTACACGGGTCACCAGCCAGGTAGCTACCGCGTCCCCGTCTCATCTTCTCCACTGGCAAGAGGCCAGTGAAGACTGGCCAGGTGCTGGAGCAGTCACTGCTGCGGGGGCCCAGGATGAGCCTGACACACTCGGGCTCCTCATGCATTCATTCCTCCCTTTCTGTGTTGTGCTCCGTGTGAGGGTCCCCTTCCACAAGTGACAGAACAAGACACCAGTGTTCTCTAGAGTGGTCCTCTCACACTCAGCCCCACCCTCCGGAGGGCAGGCTCACCTGCTAAGGGGGCCCAACATTCAGGGGTGCCCAGGCATGGGTCTGTGTCCCATGCACTCCCTCTCTGGTGGTGTTATCAGGAATATCCCCTCCTTCCTTCTCTGCACTAAAGGGTCATGGCCCATTCCTCTGCCTCAGGTGCCCCAGACTGGCTACAGACAAGGTACTTTATGGTAGGAGGGCGTGGCTTCTGCAGGAGGTATAAGTCAGGCCCAGCCAGCTCTAACCAGGTCTCCTGCCCTCTGGGAAACAGCAGCCTGCAGAAGCATCACCTTATAGGATGCTTTTGAATCCAGTCTGAGTTTTCAGATAGCTACTCACAAGCACCCCCAGGGCCTGCCTCATGCTCTCCCAGCACACCTCCCCGGTGTGCAATGCCGATTCCCAACTACACCCAGCAGGTGCCACAGTCAGCTGCTTACACCTCAGTGGGTCAAGACTTATCTAATACAGGCCAGTCCCAGTGACTCCTGAATGTAGCAGAGAGAAGGTCACAGTCTCACTGGAGAGAGGGATGCTCCAACAGTGATTTTGTGTCTAAATCATAAGTCTTGTGAAAATGAGCATACAGTACAGTGTGGGGCAGAGGGAAAGGTTCATGTGATGCCTGAACTCTCACTTATTTTGCAAATCCAACTCAAATAACCCACACACAAACCTTCTTGTTTTAAGTTCAGTTTAGCTTAAAAGTAAAATTAGGTCATCTTATTTCTTACAGATCTCCATCACCACTTAACTAAACTTGGCGAATCTTCCTGGTGATTAAACATGACTGCTGGCAGGCAACACCAGGATGGCAAGGAGACAGTCCCAAAGCTGGGACATTTGAAAGGGTCCCAGTGCCAATACCCTCTAAATCACAGCTGTTTATTTGTCTGCTTCAGTTGCCAACAGGTAAAGATGGGATGCTTTCCCAAATCCCTGGGCCCACATTCCCATGGGGAGTGATAAATTGTAGCTTTGCTGAGGTTCTTCCCTTTGGGCACTTCCTCAACAACTGTCACTGCGTGCCCACTGCCCTCCAATCCTGTGAGGACACATCAGTGTGGCCGACTAGCCTTAGGCCCCACTCAACCTCCTAGTACACCTCTGCCCTAAAGGTAGAAGTTAACAACCCATATAAATGCAGGCTTCAGTTGCTCATCCTTCCTAACATGGTTTGGAGAGCTTGAAGCACTTTCCTGAGCACTCCTTGAACTTGTGGAATGACCTCAGGCTTTCCATCTGTAAAACAATTTTTGACTGTAATACAGCAGGGTCCTTCCTGTGGGAATAATGGCTGATTTGAAGGTCACAGTGTCTTAGTCAGTTTTGTTGCTTATAACAGAACACTCGAAACTGGGTAATCCCTAAAGCAAAGGAATTTGCTCTTACAGTTATACCGGCTGAGAAGTCCAAGGTCGAGAGGCTGCCTCTGGTGAGGGCCTTCTTGATGGCGCGGACTCTGCAGAGTCCGGAGGTGGCGCAAGGCACCACGTGGGGAGGGAACTGAGCATGCAGCTTCTGTGCTCTTCCTCTTTTTCAAAGCTACCAGTCCCACTCCCGTGGCAACTCATTAATCCATTAATCCATTAATCTATTAATCTATGACTGGATTAATTCATTCATGAGGGCAGAACCCTTATGACCCAATCACCTCTTAAAGGCCCCACTTTTCAATACCGCCACAGTGGGGATCAACACGTGAAACTGAGGGAACTCATTCAAACCACAGCATTCCACTCCTGGTCCCCCAAATTCATGGCATTCTCACATGCAAAATACATTCATTCCATCCCCATAGCCCCAAAGTCTTAAATTATGCCAGCATTAACTCAAAAGCCCAAAGTCCAGAGTCTCACATGTGAGCCTATGAAATCAAAACAAGCTATCTGCTTCTAAGATACAATGGTGGTATGGGTATAAGGCAGACATTCCCATCCAAAAGGAAGAAATGGACAAAAAGACCAATAGGCCAAAACCTGAGAGGGCAGACACTGGGGCTTATGACCCCAGAGCTTTCTCCTCTGACTCCATGCCAGGCATCTTCTACATGCTGGTGTGGGGGTTGAGGCTCCCAGGCCTCTGACAGCCCCCTACCTCCAACCATGGCTGTGCTGTGCTCAGTCCACCCAGCTCTCCCAGGCTGAAGTCTCATACTAACAGCTCTGCAGTCCTGGGGTCTTGGTGGGAGTCCTGCTTCCATGGCTCCACCAGACATTGTCCTGGTGGAACTCTCCGGAGCAGCTCTAATCCCACATTTCTGCTTGGCACTGCTCTAGTAGGGGAGCTCTGCAGTGGCTCCAGCCCTGAAACAAGTCTTTGTCTGGGCCCCCAGGCTTTGGACAAAATACTTCCAAAACTTGGTAGTGGCTACTAAGCTTCCAAGGCCCTTGCTCTCTGCAAGTCTGGACAATTAGCAGCACATGGACCTAGGTTTATGACTTGTACCTTCTGGAGCGGCAGCATGAGCTGCACCCGAGCCATGTGAACCATGGCTGGGATGGCTAAGGAGCGCTGCGCCGGGATACAGGGAACAGAGTCCCTAGGTGGCCCTGGGCAGCAAGCTCATGCTCTGGGCCTGTCCCCTGAAACTACTCCGTCTTTCTAGGTTTCTGGGCTTGTGATGGGAGGGGGAGTCAAGAAAAATCTCTGAAATGCTTTTGGGCCGTTTTCCCCTTGTCTTGACTATCAGTTCCGGGCTCCCTTTCAGCCATGCTAATCTCCTTAGAAACTGGTGGCTCAGTCACATCCTTGGATTCCTCTCCTGGAAACTCATTCTCTACCACATGGCCAGGCTAAAAATTTTCAAATTTTTCTGCCGTTTCCCTTTTCTCTAGGAGTTCACCAGGTAAACCAAAAATAAAATTCTAAGCTCCATCTCAACTATCTGAATGAACTTCCTCCTCAGCGAGGGCACTCTTAAAATGGAACCTGAAAGACTGGTTCAGGCCATGACGGGGAGTGGGGGTCAGACATGCCTCATTATCCCTCTCTGGCATTTACATCAACACAGACTTTAAGTCTGATAAGAAACATTTTATAATCTCTTCTCTCTGAAGCCTGCTACCTGAAGGCTGCAAATAAGAACTCTGTCTCCACAATCCTTTTTCGTAACACAGACATTCCTTTCTATTGATCTCAGGTCTTTAGATAAACTCAACCAATTGTCAAAATCAAGTGTGTTGTTTGCTTCTTTGTTTAGAGTTTTTATACCCCCTATCTTTTCCTGGGCTTTCTGTGTCTTCCTTTTGTTCTTCCCCTGGGCGGGCCTTTATCTATGGCATGTGCAGTGGCCCTGCCAGCACTTGGGAGAGCTGCACGTGCAGTGTGTTTACTGAAGTGGTGCACATGCTCAGTAGGGGCAGCTCTCACAGGTCCAGCGCTCCAGAGGAAGGTCATATACCAGTTAAATTTCACCATCTTGCCCTTTCACTGCACATGCTTGAAACCCTATCGGGGATTATGGCTTGCTAACTCCAGGTGTCTTCTGTCTGTTCTAAGACTCCTGTAATTCCAGGCACCAGTCCTGGCCGCTTATTATCTTAGAGGGATGGTTTTATGCCTGCCTGTCTGTTACTCAATGAGTACCAGACAGCTCTGGGGTTCCTCCCTTGTCCTGCTCATTATTTCAAGGGGACAGATTTATAATTCCCTTACCATAGCTTGACCACTGCCCAACACTCTTGAGGGCCCTCTCTCCTGCCTTGCTCATGTCTAACCACCTATTTTATGACTAACTTTAGAGTCTACCTGACCCCAAAACTTAAGAACAGCTTAGTGGGAGCATAGATTCAAGTGCCCTGGATATATACTTCAATTAGTAGCAGTTACAAATGGGATTTTAAGGATAAAGGAAAAGGCTGTTCCTAAGTTGTTCACCAATAATTTACATTAAAATAACATAAGCTATGGATTGGCTATATTATTGTTCATTGTAACACAAATTCCAGGTACATGAAGATAATGGGGGAGGCAGTTAGGAACAAAATGCCTTTAAACAATTGCCCAGGTATGGATGTGGGGGGTATGACTAAAGCAAACACCACACTTGATTTTTCAAGTCGCCCACAACTCTCTTTCAAGTGTACTCTCTCTAATAAACTCTTGCTTTGCTTAAAATAAACTCTCTCTCCTGCTTTAAACCTTGCCTGTGTTTGAAATCTTTCCTTCCAGAAGACAAAGAACTGAAATTGCTGCAAAGTTGCCATTCTGGAGTTTCTCCAGATAGCTGGACTCACCGCTGGTAACAATCTTCTCTGGATATTGTTATTTAAGGTTGACATCAGTAACACCCTACTTCTCAGTATCAATTTTTTGCTTTAGTCTACTTGCTTATAGGGAATACCAGAAATTGGATAATTCATAAGGAAATTTCTTATGGTTGTGGAGGCTGAAGAACCCAAGGTCGAGGGGCTGCATCTGGTGAGGGCCTTCCTGCTGGTGGGGGCTCTGCAGTCTGGAGGTGGTGCAGGGCACCACATGGTGAGGGAACCGAGCGTGCAGCTCAGGTCTCACCTCCTCTTTTTATAAAGCCACCAGTCCCACTCCCATGACAACTCATTAATCCATTAATCCATTAATCCAATCACCTTTTGAAGGCCCCACCTTTCATTACTGCCAAGTTAGGGGTTAAGTTTCCAACACATGAAATGTGGGGGACACATTCAAGCAACAGCACATGGGCTGGATGCAAAAGTACCCTTCGGCCTCAGTGGTCACCTGTTCCAGGGCCCCTCCTCCATGGAGCCTTTGTATCTACAGAAGAAGACACTCCTTACCTTTGTGTCTGTAAAAGAAGCTGCTAACCAAAGCCAGAATGGACAGTGTGATGAGGTCTCCCAGGCTGGCTGCAATGGGCGTGGCAATGTTGTCTGGGTTGACCCCAAGCTTTCGAGCACCAATCACTATACAGATCATCAGCACCCCTGCAGAGAGAGAGGAGAAAGAGCAAACTCAAATCCCAGGGAGACAGATGGCTCTGAGCAGGCACAGCAGCACAGGATGGGGGCACTGAGTCGGGAATGGCAGATGGCAGGGAGGCTCTCATTAACTTGCCTCCCTCCACCAAGGCCTTGACGTGAAGCCAGGCTGCCTTGACTTTCAGAGCTTCCCACTACACTGGAGGCCTGAGAAGCCTGGGAGAGTTGGACTCCACTTTGTGACCTGTGCACATGATGCTAAGGAGTGACCTGTGGCTCCCGAGCTCCCAAATCACCAGGAACCACAGAGACAGGCAGCCCACAGTCCCATGCTGCATGGAGGCTGCTCCAAAGATGCTCGGAGCAACAGCTCCCCCGGGGGTGAGCTCATGGCCTCCTGTGTTTACTGGCATCCTCTGAGAAGCAGACACCAAGATGGAATCAGCTGGGTAAGAGGTTCATTAGGGACTAGGCCTGTGAGGGAAGACGGGGAGGGCGGGAGGGAGCTGGGAGCACTGACACAGGCAGGGCGCAGGGGAGGGAGGCAGGGAAGGTGGGGGTACATCTGAGACTGCACTGTGTTTCTAGGTGCACTCAGCCAGGCTGTCAGAGGCACACTCGGAGGGCCCTGTGTCTCCCAGGAACAGTCCCGTGCTGGGAGCTTGGCGGTGCTGTCCGCGGTGCACTGGGAGGCACATGCAGTGGTGGCGGATTTCGGGGGGCAGTACTGAAGAGGTGAGGCTCACGTTTCCGTGGCCACCATGCCTCCGAAGTCCTCCTTCCTGTTCAGACTGTGCTCTGAAGGGGACTATCACACGTGATCTCCTAGTCCCCATCCACAGCCTAGGACTTGACTCAACAGACTCTCACTTGACTCTCTAAGAAGATACTCTGTGTTGTGGCTATTGGCATTTTAACACTTTACCCAGGATCTTGTAACTCTAAAAACAATTACAATCACCACCTGATGCCATCCTCAAGCTGCCACTACAAGCTGGTTTGTGCCTGGCCTGATCTTGTGAACAAGTCACAGCCCTGTGTCTCCTTCTGAATGCCAGATATAAGTGAATCCGAGTTTGCACGCTGAGTCAGTGAGCTGGGGACAATCTTGCAGGGACCATTTAAAGGAACACCAGTGGTTTGGGGATGCCTATTGAAAACCACTACCCTGAGGCTTGTGTGACAGCCTCTTCAACATTGCCTGGTGAGGTCACCGCAATGCTTCTGAACAGTCACGGACAATACAGATTTTGCTTATGTTGCTAAGCTTCATCCCATCTCCGGGGCCCCAGTTTCCCCTTCTGTAAAATGGGGAGCTGGGAATGGTATTCTCTAGAAGCCCCTGCAAAGACAGGGCTGGCCTTCTGGACTGTTAGACTGTGTTGTTTTCAGGAGACTTTATGCTGAGGGTCTCCTGGACTCCTCTTCTCTGGAAAGTCTAGCACACTCATCCTGCCCTATCCGTGGACCAGGCTGGGTCATGGCATCCACCATCTGTCTATGCCTGTGCAGGCTGTGACTAGGAGCCAGCCTCAGCCAACATCCTGAGTAGGGACATATGGTTTGTAAACTTGCAGCCGGGCTTCGGCACAGTCCTCTTCTGGCCTACACCGTCCACGCTGGCTCCATGCACTGGCACAGGAATGGGGCTGATCAGCTACCTGGTAGGTAGGAATGAGAAACCTCAAATAGTCCACATGGGTAACCTACAGCGAGCTGAGCCCAGAGGGTACTGACTGAGCAAGTAGGTGGGGGAATGGATCATAATAGGTTCAATTATGAAGTTATCAACTTTTCCTTCTTTCATTGCACCAAAGCAAGACATGTGGTCGGCAGGATTCACACAGATACATGACCCAGGAGAGAGCTGGAGGAGCGTCCATTCATTCAGCTAACATCTGCAAGCTGGTTATAAGCCCGGCCCTGGTTTAAGTGATGACAATAACCAAAAGGCTCTGTTTCCATCAGTGGAAATGCCTGTCGGGTGTGGGGAGAGACAGTACACAAGTGTATGAACACATCATTTGAGGTGAGGTGAGTAAAACAGGACATTAATGTAAAGCATGGCTGGAACGAAGGTCACTTTAGTGTTCGTCAGAGGAAGCCTCAGGACAAAAGCGACATGTGGCACTCACTTTAGTGTCCTGTATATTCACAGCTTATTGTCTGCCCCTGAGCTAGAATATAAAATCAAAACACATTTTGTTGACAGTATATCCCCAGCACTACACGGTGCCAGGCACACAGCAGACACCCAGCAACAATTAATCACCAATGCACAACGATGCAGCGTGGCCAATGTGCAGTGACTGCTTTCCCCGCACGTGTGTGAGTCCCAAGGAAGGAGGTATGTCTGCCCACATTTCTGTCTCACATGTGCTGCAGATACATGTTAAGCATCAGCTGTGTCTGGCATGAGAAAGGAGCAGCAGACAGCAGGTAGAAACTACTGGGTCCCCACTCTTGAGGAGTTGACACTTTAGCAGGGAGGTGAGGCAGAAAGATGATACAACAAGACAATCTGAGCTACACAAGCAGAGCCGGGGCACACGGGAAGGGGAGACAGGAGGTGGGTGCATGTGGGAGGGTGGTGCTGTGCACTCAACACTGCTATCCCCCCAACCCACACGTTGAAATCCTCGCCCACAAGGTGATGGTGTTAGGAGGTGGGGCCTTTGGGAGGTGAAGTCATGAGGATGGGGGCCCCACGAATGAGATGAGGGCCCTTATGAAAGAGGCCCCAAAGAGCTCCCACCTCTCTCCACTGTGTGAGGACAGCGAGAAGGGCCAGCTGCAGCCTCAAAGGGAGCAGCCCTGAGGCCAGCCCCGTGGGTGCCCAACCTTGGGCTCCAGCCTGCAGCCCAATGAGGAGTAAATGTCTGCTGCCACCAAGGTGCCGACTGGGGGCTCCGTCACAGCAGCCACAGTCTCCTCAGACAGGTCAGAAAGGCCTCTCTGAAGACATGAAATGGAAGCTCAAATCTGTGCCTCGCCCTCAGGACACCTGCAGCCTCCAGAGCCCATCACAGGCCTGTGTGTAAGGTCATGCTCAGTAAGTGTTTAAAAACCAACAGGCTGACTGCACAGATGAACAAGCCTGCTGTGTGCAGGTGGCAGGCCTTGATATGGGAGTGTGACCAGCTGAAGAGATCTGAAGAGCAGGGACAGCTCTTTACATAGCAGAGAGCAGAGGCGAGTGGTGGCAGGAGCGGCACACACCCCTGCCTGGCACAAGGAGGGCCATGAAGACCCAGCTGGCTCATCCCACCCCGCCAGTGAGACCCCTGAGCCCACCATCAGTCCCATTAGCGGTGGGACTCACACCCCAGAAACTGAAAACACAATGAGCCCTGAGACGGGACCTCAGAGGAGCAGGGGGCAGGTGGGAGCTCACAGTTAGGGCATGGCTCACCCAGGGCAAAGGCTGCAAGGAAGGCAGTGAGGACACTGCTGGCACACAGCAACTCCACCTTGGCAACATCCACTTCCTCTCGAGACACCACGCCCAACAGCAGTGCAGCCACAGCAGCCAAGAGCCCCACGACAGTGGCCTGCACCTGTTGGACAGAAATCAGAAGCATGAGTGGGGGGCCCCTGGGGCTACAGCCACACTCCCTGCCCTTCACACCTCACTCACTGCAAGGGGCCAGGTGCCACACGCTACTGCCTCCTTTCCCTTACCCTAAAATCTCACAGGCCCTCACCCCAGGAAAAATTACAACCACACCTCACACCTGCCTTGAACCCAACTCCCCTGAAACCATGCTGGCCACCTCTGCTCCCTTGCTGGGCGCCGCCTTCAACAGCAGAATCTATTTTTCCACCTTCTGCTCAGGATTTGGTCAGGGGCCACCTGGTCTCTTGCTGGCAACTCCACTCTCACTGGTGTGAGCAGAAGTGCTCTGCAACTCCCAGCAGCGCAGACAACACACCTCACTTGCCATGTGGTGCACCCCACAGCACAGAGCAGCCACTTGGGAGGACTTCACACACTTTTGGTCTCTCCCTTGGCATCCTGCTCACACCCTCCCCTTCCAGGCTCTGTTCCCGTCTCCATCCTGCCGAGCACACACCACAGCCTGTGCCAGGAGCTGCCCTGATCTGGACATCAACACTGGCACCTCTAATCCAAAATGCTGACCTGGAAATGTTATTAAAGAAGGACACAGAAACAAAGAGCTCCACCATGTACAGAGAGAAGAGTGATATGGTTTGGCTCTGTATCCCCACCAAGCCACGTGTTGAATTGTAACCTCCAATGTTGGAGATGGGGCCTAGCAGGAGGTAATTGGATCATAGGGGCAGTTTCTCATGGTTTAACATCACCGCCCCTCCTGTCCCCCGCCCCTTGGTGAAGTCATCAGTGATAGTGAGTTCTTATGAGTTCCAGTTGTTTAGAAGTGTGTAGCACCTCGCTCCTCTCTCTTGCTCCTTCTTTGGCCATGCGAAGTGCTGCTCCCCTTTGCATTCTCCCCATCCTTGGAAGTTTCCTGGGGCTTTTCCACAAGCTAAGCAGAAGCCAGCATCAAGCTTCCATGCTGTACAGCCTGTGGAACTGTAAGCCAATTAAACCTCTTTTGTTTATAAATTACCCACTCTCAGATATTTCTTTATAGCACTGTGAGAACAGACTAACACAGAAAAGTGGTACTGAGGAGTGGGGCACTGTTATAAAGACACCTGAAAATATGGAAGCAACCTTGGAGCTAGGTAATGAGCAGAGGGTGGAAGAGTTTGGAGGGCTCAGAAGAAGACAGGAAGATAAAGGAATGTTTGGAGCTTCCTCGAGACTTGTTAATTGTTGTTTGTGACCAAAATTCTGGTAATGATATGGACAGTGAAGGCCAGGCTGACGAGGTCTCAGATGGAGATGAGGATCTTTTTGGAAACTGAAGCAAAGGTTCCTTTTGTTATACTTTAGCAAAGAACTTGGCTGCATTATACCCCTGCCCTAGGGATCTGCGTAACTTTGAACTTAAGAATGATGACTTAGGGTATCTGGTTGAAGAAATTTCGAAGCAGCAAAACATTCAAGATGTGAACTGGCTGTTTCTAATAACCTATGCTCATATCCACGAGCAAAGAAATGATATAATGATGTAAAACTGGAATTTATATTAAAAGGGGAAGCAGAGAGTAAAAGTTTGGAAAATTTGCAGCCTGGCCATGTGGTAGAAAAGGCAAACCCACTTTCAGGGAAGAAATTCAAGCAGGTTGCAGCAATTTACCTAAATAAAAAGGAGCCAAGTGCTAATAGCCAAGACAATGGGAAAAGGCCTGGAAGACATCTCAGAGACCTTATTGGCAGCCCCTCCCCTCACAGGCCCAGAGGCCTAGGAGGACATAATGGTTTCATGGGCCAGACCCAGGGCCCCTGCGGCCCTGCGCAGCCTCAGGACACTCCGTCCCACATCCCAGCCGCTCAAATTCCAGTCATGGCCCAAAGGGGCCCAGATACAGTTCAGGCTGCTGTTTCAGAGGATGCAACCCATAAGCATTGGTGGCATCCACATGGTGTTATGCCTGTGGTTGCATAGAGTGCAAAGTTGAGGCTTTGGAGCCTCTGCCTAGATTTCAGAGGATGTATGGAAAAGCCTGGATGTCTAGGCAGAAGCCTGCTGCAGGGGCAGAGCCCTCATGGAGAACCTCTACTAGGACAGTGTGGGGGGAAATGTGGGGTTGGAGCCCCCCACACAGTTCTCACTGGGGCACTGCCTAGTGAAGCTGGGAGAAGAGGGTCACCATCCTCCAGACTCCAGAATGGTAGCTCCACCAGCATCTTGCCACCATCAGCCTGGAAAAGTTGCAGGCACTGAACACCAGCCCATGAGAGTAGCAGACAGGGCTGAACCCTGCAAAGCCCCAGAGGCAGAGCTGCCCAAGGCCTTGGGAGCCCACCCCTTGCACCAATGTGCCCTAGATGTGAGACATGGAGTCAAAGGAGGTTATTTGGGAGCTTTAAAATTTAATGACTGCCCAACTAAGTTTCAAACCTGCATGAGGCCTGTAACCCCTTCCTTTGGCTGATTTCTCCCCTTTGAAATGGGAGTATTTACCCAATACCTATATCCCCCATTGTATCTTGAAAGTAATTAATTTGTCTTTGATATTACAGGCTCATAGTTAGAAGGCACCTGCCTTGTCTCAGATGAGACTTTGGCCTTTTGAGTTAATGCTGGAATGAATTAAGACTTTGGGTGACTATTAGGAAACCATGATTGTATTTTGCAGTGTGAGAAAGGCATGATCTTTAGGGGGCCAGGGGTGAAATTATATAGTTTGTATTTGTTTCCCCACCAAATCTCATGTCAAATTATAATCCCCAGTGTTGGAGGTGGAGCCAGATGGGAGGTGACTGGATCATGGGGGTGGTTTCTCATGGTGACCCCTTCATGCTATCATCTACAATGAGTGAGTTCTGCTGAGATTTGGTCCTTTAAAAGTATGTGGCACTACCCCACCACCACTCTCTTGCTCATTCTCTGGCCACATGAAGAGCTGGCTTCCCTTCTGTCTCTCACCATAATTTTAAGTTCCCTGAGGACTCCTCAGAAGCTTCCTGTACAGCTTCCTGTACAGCCTGTGGAACCATAAGCTAATTAAACTTCTTTTCTTTATAAATTACTCAGTCTCAGATATTTCTTTATAGCAATGCAAAATGAACTAATACAAATAGCTAGTTTTTTAAAGCTAAAAAATGCTCCCCAAGTTAATCTATGTAATTCTAGTCAAAGTCCCAACAACGATCTTTCATGGCACTTCACAACTCATTTTAAATTTCACAAAAATGAGTAACTGTGCAAGAATAGCCAAGACAGCTTTGAGAAAGGTCAAAGAGGGAGTTGTGGCATATTCATGATCAATGTGTATTTTAAAGCTGAAGGAATGAGAGCAGTGTGGTACTGACAGAAACAAACAGATCAGCAGGACAGAACAGAGTCCAAGAATAGAATCACGAATATATGAATATTTAATATACAAGAATGTAATCATGAATATATAGTATGATAAAGGTGGCACTGCAAATCAGGATGGAATGGGTAAATATTAAACAGAGTAAGAAAAAATTATATATTACATATATAAATGTAATATATATTATACAGAATATGTAACACATATTATATATGTTATATTTTAGGAAAATTCTAAATAAAATCTCAATATATGTATAGTATAAACCTTTTTATGCTTAAACAATATATATTAAGTTATATATAAAACTTTATAACTTATAGAATATATATGATATATATGATTATATATATTATACATATACACACAAGTCCATTTATACACTGGACTTCATTATTCTAGACACTAACTAGAAAAATGTACAAGGGCTATGGATGGGCAACTCACAGAAAAGAAAATACAAACGGATAACAGACGTGCATAAAGATCAACTTCTCTAGTAGTTAGGAAAATTCTAAATAAAATCTCCATTTGAAGGTATCTTATTCATTAGCAGCTGATGCTCTTCTTCCTCTTTTAAAAGGTTAAGTGCTGTCTTATTTTCTACTGGGGTCTCCTGTTCTGAGCACAGAGGCTGGCACTCACTCTGTAGGTACTTATACAGGCTTAGTGGACAGATGGATGAATGGACAGATGTGTGGGTGAATAGGTAGGTGGGTGAATGGGTGGGTGGATGGACCAATGAACAGATGGACAAACGGATGAGTAGACAGGTAGGTCGGTGGGTGAGTGGCTGGGTTGATGGATGGATGGATGCACAAGATATACTTTGTTTATTTATCAGATGAGGTAAGATTAAAATTTAAAAGGTTGATAATATAAAATACATATTGACAAGTATGTGAGAAAATGGTTCTCTTATACATTGAAGGGGGTCAATATTGGTACAGGAATTTGGGGGGAAACTTTGGCTATAATTTTTCTATATAGCTTATGAATCAGCATTTTCTCCAAAGAAACATTTGCATATGTGTACAAAGCATTCACAGCTGATATTTACTTAGTGATATCTGCCATGCTCAAAGTAATTTTTATTCAGTAAGTCATTAAGAGAAAAGTACAAGTCACAGAATTATGTGTATAAAACTTTTTATGCTTAAACAATACAGAAAACCATATATATTATCTGTGGGCACATACATATATATGGTGAATTCAAAAAGTAGTTTAGAAGAATATTTTCAATGCTAATGAAATTGCTCAAATATTAATGGTAGGGCTAATTATGTAATACTAAGAAATAAAATAGTTTTTAGTCATTTTGGAGGGAAATCTAGAGCTTTGAACTGTTCACACCCTTTGAACTTGTGGGAAGTTATCTTAAGAATTTCATGCACAAAGATACTTTCAATGCAGTATAATCTTTCAAGTAAGTCAAAGGCTAGGAAGACCTCAAGGCCCCGCTCAGTGGCAGGGTTCAGGGAAGTGGGCAGGGCTGGTGCTGAGTGGACTCCCAGGGGACTAGCTCTTAGTGGCTCCCCTTTGGTCACTGCTGCCTCCCCATATTTATAGAACAGAATATGCTGAAGTTCTTAAAAGTCCAATGAATAAAACTTATTGCACTGCTGATGATTCAGAGTTAATTAAGCTTTTTCAAAATGGAGGAAACAAAATTACATTCATGCTAGGATTGGGACTATATGCCAAGCCAGTGCCTGGCCCTGAGCAGGGCTTCATAAACATATGCTGAGAATCAATTATGTGGAAATGTGCATCCATATGGACAAAGATTTTTTTTTTTTTTTTTTTTTTTTTTTTTTTTTTTTTTTTTTTTTTTTTTTTTGAGACGGAGTCTGGCTCTGTCACCCAGGCTGGAGTGCAGTGGCCGGATCTCAGCTCGCTGCAAGCTCTGCCTCCCGGGTTCACGCCATTCTCCTGCCTCAGCCTTCCGAGTAGCTGGGACTACAGGCGCCTGCCACCTCGCCCGGCTAAGTTTTTGTATTTTTAGTAGAGACGGGGTTTCACTGTGTTAGCCAGGATGGTCTCGATCTCCTGACCTCGTGATCCGCCCATCTCGGCCTCCCAAAGTGCTGGGATTACAGGCTTGAGCCACCTCGCCCGGCCTGGACAAAGATTTTATGGAAAACAGTAAAGTACAACCAGTGTGACTTGTAGTCGAGGCATTTATTACCTGCCCCTTGCTAGACCTTGTGTTAGAGGCATCCCCAGCATCTCACTCAACTCTGCAGTTCCTCGGCCACAGGGCATGGTGCTAGCCTGTGAGACTTGGCTCAGCTGCAGACAGCAGACATTTAAACACACAACTACAACCAGGGCAGCCGCAGCAGCACGCATAAGGCACCAAAGATGTAAAAGGCAGAAAGAGATACACCTGGTGTCAGGTAGGAACTTACACCTGAGTGGAGCCTTTAAAGAGCTTCAGGGGCAGCTGAACTAGAGGAGAAAGGCCCTTCCCAGGAGAGATGCTGAAGGTACATGGCAGGGAGGTGCGAAGGGGTGGGGGCTGGGCAGGAAGCTGGTGAGACAGCGCGGCCAGGCCCACAGTTGGACGAGGGGAGCCAGTGAAGGAGAGGAGGCATAACTGACTTTGGGTTTTAGAAAGGCCACCGGGGTGGCCAGGAGGAGCTGGAGGATTCCTGGCCTGGTAGTGGCTAGAGCAGTGCAGAGGTCTGCCATCATCCAGGCGGGGTGGGGGGGAGGGGAGGGGGGGAGGAGGAGGAGGAGGATGATTCATGCACAACTCGGAGGCAGAAGTCTCAAAGGGACTGCATGCTGAGAAGCAGCTGGGGCGACTTGGTTTCTGGTGTGGTTACTGGGAAGGACCATCCACAAGGCACACCCTGACAGGGCAGGGTCATGTCCAGGTGCCAGCCAGATGCCACACTCCGACATGGTGACAACTTCACAACACCCCTGCACAGGTAAGGTGAAGTGACTTGCCTGAGGCCCCTCAGTGGGCTGATTCCCAAAGTGAGCTTTCAACCATCAGACTAGACTGAGTTGGGGACTTTAGCAGAGGTGAGTATGGGCAGAGAAGATAATGAGGCCAGACTTGGCTGTTTTGGGGGTGTCTTGGGGATAGGCAGATGGAGATGCCCTGTAGAGTTAGATGTACTGGTTCTGGAACCCAGGTGAGGGATAAAGTAGGTATCATCCTATTGTGATGGACAGGGGGAGTCAGCCCTGATCAAGGCTATCCAGTGGATAGACGATGGGCTGCCTGATCTCACGGTCCATATTCTCAGTGCTGCTACAGACCACCCCCACCCAGAGATGCCCAGAAGGTTCTAGGATAAAGCTACCTCCAGTCTATGTCCAGGTCCAGCCTCTCCTCTTGCCTCTCAGCCAATCTCTTCCTCATCTCCCCCTGCTTTGGGCCTCCTAACTTAGTGACACTCTGTGGCAAGGTCCCAGGAAAAAAGCTTAGCAGAACTGGGACCTGGGAGAAGGATGTGTGAGTGAGAGGAGCATGAAGCAGCTAAGGGGTTAAGATGTCTCTTGCAGGCTGAGAAGGACCAGGCAGAGAGGCAGGAGCAGAGCCAAGGGAGGATCTCCAGGCAGGAAGGATCCACAGATGCCCAGAAAAAGTAAGATCACATGTAAGAGGCAATCACAGGCTGCTTCAGTCAGGGGAACACCTGAGGCCTGGGAAGCACAATTGGAGGAAAGAGAAGCCTGTTAGTACTGTGCAGGCCATGAGACAAAGAAGGAGCAAGCACAGGTGAGTCTTTCAAGAAGTGGGGCTTGGAAAGGAGGGAGTGGGGAAGCTGGAGGGACCCTGGGTCTGCTTCAGGTGGGCTGAGCCTCCAGAAGCTGCGTGAGTGTGGTCTATTGGATATGGGAGGGACAGGTAGCTACCTGTTCTCAAAGTTCAGGCCAGAGTGCAGAGTCAAGAGCTCACTAGGCTTCACCCTTCCCACCTGGGCAAGCCTGGCTGCAGATTCAGAAGAGAGGTCGGACAAGGTGGAGACTCACCTGGATGAGGGCCAGGTTGCTGCTGATGACTCTGTGCTGCTCCTGGGGGTCATCAATTTGTCCAGTGTTGGCCTAGAATGAAGAGAAAAGGACAAAGGTAGGACTGGTAGGCCCAAAGCCAGGTCAACCCTTCCTGGAAAAGGCAGTCTCTCTGGGGAGAAATCAACGAATACCATTTCATCAGCGTCAGAAAAATTACTCTGCTCAGCTTTCCAAACAGCGAACTGGCCTTCTTATATGGGGACTGGGGAGAAACGTTAGGGCACAGACCCCTTTGAGAACTGGATGGGGGTCATGGACCAGTCCTCCATGACCATGCAAGTATATGACTGCACACACACAGCGGTACACACAGGCACACATAGCCACACACAATGCATAGAGGCACACATGCATGCACACACACAGGCATGCATGTTAGCAATTTCAAGGCCATTTCTAGCTCTCAAACTCATGTGCAGACCTCAGTCAAGGCCTCCTACTGTGAAGCCCAGTCTGTGGCCAGGTCCCCCTGCCACCTACAACACCCTCCTCTACCCTGAAGCTAGCCTTATCTCCAATGACCACCAATCCCCTCAATGTCACCTCGGCAAAATCATCCCATTTAAGGAACACATATAAGTCTCTCTTCTCTCAGGATAAAAAAGAGAGATCATAAATACGACTTTCTCCTTTAAAAATGGTTTTTGGCTCCTAACAGCATAACAATTACCAACAAAATTCAAGACATAAATAAGAAAAGTTTTCAAAGCAAATATATTTTCCTAGATTCCTTAAACTCAGTTCATTAAGTTCCTGAACTCCAAGGAGAAAAATATAATAATGCGTCTACTACTAACACTTGATAATTCATTTTCTTTTCACAGAGAAGGGGAGCCTTTTTGTCTTCATGACTGACGTCTGGGACGCGGCACCTGACTGTGGGTAGGCCTTAGTCCACTCTTGTTGAGTAGATATGACACCCACCGCAGGTGTCCCTGTTTGAACAGTAAGGGAAGGAGGCAGGGCAGAGACGCAGCAGAGCCCAGGGCGTGATGAGCACGCATAGCCAATGACTCACACCCTCTTCTGCTCTGCAGCTGCACCGTGTGTTCACTGGGACCTAAGTGTGCCTGTCTGCTGCTTCAACTCATGTTTTCTATTAATCATCCAGCTCCAACCTGGGTGCTGATCTTATCAGATAAGGGAGTTGTGCTGGCCCATATGATTTCTGAGTATGAGTCAGAAAAGATACTTTCTCAAAATATTTATCATCTATAAAACATCTATAGCCTGTACAGCCCACATGGCAGCCTGGCCCTTGCTATGTATGTGAGCCTGAGTTCATCCCTGGCGTCCAGGAGCACATCACTGAGCGAAGGCTGCAGAAAGCAGGAAGTGAGACCAAGAGGTAAAGCAGTGAGGGCAGGGGGATGAGGAGCTCAGACATCCACAGAGGTGGGAGAGAGAGACATGGGAGGGGAAGAAGTATGGCAAGATGTAGGGTGTAAAGGGATTAAGATTTCAGAGTGTCCAGAGTATTTCAGGGCCAGGGTGGCTGAAGTGGACTGAAGGTGGCACTCACTAGAGCTGAGGTGTCCAAAAACTTGGAGGCTTGGGTTTTGGATGAGTCATCCCTGTGACTCAGCCTATGACTCAACTTCCAGGATGGTGGTGGGATTTAGTACAGAGAAGACCACCGAACACTACGTTTCCCAGGACTGTAGGGGACTGACTAAGCTGGTGATGAAGAGGGAAGGAGGTGAGATGGGATGGACAGGAAGCAGCATGCCAGGCCAGCAGGAGCCACGGGAGCTGTGGGTTTGGGTGGAGGAACACAGACCACTGCCTAAGAGAAACAATCCTGACGCTTGTCAAAAACAGCAAAGAGGACCTCCTCCAAAACTACTGCCATGAGGGAGAAAGAATGAAGTCAACGCTGAGCACTACAGGGATAACTGAGGGTGAAGAGCCAATGTGCAGGGCAAGGGAGCCAATGAAATTAAGTGTATTCAGTTGGCTATCAAGGATGGGGGGAGCACCGTGATCAGATACCAAGAGTGGAGAAAAGGAGCCTGGCTGGATATCAGGGTAGGGGATTTCCAGTAAACCAGCTTAGCAGGGCTCTTCTCTAGAGCAGAGCCAGCAGGCAAGTGGAGAAGATAGCTCAGAGGAGCCTGACTTGGGTTTGGTCAAGGAAGGAGTGTTTGTCACCACCCACAAGGGGGCTCTCGGGGAGCAGGTCTCCATTAGGTAGGGCCATTTTTCTGCCCTGGAATGGAGGTCCTAGAGTTATCAGGGGAAATAGCTGCAGGCATGGGGCCAGTCTGAATAGGGATGAAGAGTTCAAAGTGAAAACCAGTGGGAGGCAGCAGCATTTATGGAGAGCAACCCAGATTTTCCTCAACAGAAGGGTTTCACAGAGGCCCTTCCTCAATGTGCATTTAGATTTCATTGATTTTTTTAAAAAACTTCTTTGAATCTGACAATTCCAGGCTTCTACAAAAAATCCCACAGGATCCTGTCTCCATTCTAGATTTTCTAAGCCTTTCCTTACTGTCTATGTAGAACAGCCTGCTTTCACCAACTTGGGGTGCCAGCGCCGGGTGTTCTCCATGCATGCCTCGGGCCTGCTCTCCCCTCCCCCAGCTCTGGGCCTGCGAGGCTGCCCTGTGAGGATGGCATCAACAAGCTCAACACACCCCACTTGCCCTTTCACTTCTGGTTGGTTCTGGCCAATGGGGAGCCAGAACCGCACTGGAGGCCCAACAGTGAGTGAGACGGGTGTGTGACCACTGCACCCTTCCTATGGGGCAGGGGCTGTGATCTTCCACCTAAACCCACAGCTCCAGTGGGTTAGCCTTCACCTACAGCTACACACACAGCCCCAACCCCACCCGCCAGGATCTGGAAACGGCCTTTCCTCCCTCTGCCCCTTGAGAACTGAAGTGATACTCACTCCCTGTGGGTGTGAGTCCTGGGGTGCTTTGCCGCCTCTTCTTGGTTTCCTGAATGAACCCTTCCTGAAACTCTGCTCACTGCCCACTTGTATGTCCCCTCTCTCCTACCAGGATCCTAACCTATCCAATGACTCATCTCTTCAGAAGGACATTTAGCCCACTCACGTAATTTGTCATTACTTTCTGTATTTTTTTCTAATAACAAAATACACTTACTAGATTAAGACGAAAGATGGAACATCTGTTTTGCTGTCCTCCTTTCCAGATTGGGGTAAGACAATCTTTTAACATTTTATTTGGGAATAATTTTAGACTTTGGAAAAGTTTCAAAGTCAACAGAGAGAGTTCCTACATACCCTGCACCCAACCTCTCCTGATAATACTTACATAACCTGAGATAGTCACGCATATGGTTTGGATGTGTGTCCCCTCCAAATCTCATGTGGAAGTGTGATCCCCAGTGTTGGAGGTAGGATCCGGTGGGAGGTGTCTGGGTCATGGGGACAGATCCCTCATGAATAGCTTGGTGCCCTTCTTGTGGTAATGAGTGAGTTCTCACTGAGTTCACATGACAGCTAATTGTTTAAGAGTCTGGCACCTCCTTCCTCTCTCCTCCCTTTCTTGCCATGTGATGCCTGCTCCCCTTTGCCTCCACCATGAGTGAAAGCTTCCTGGAAGCAGATGCTACCACTATGCTTCTTGTACAGCCTGTAGAGTTTGGAGGGCTCAGAAGAAGACAGGAAAATGAGGGAAAGTTTGGAACTTCTTACAGACTTGTTAAATGGTTTTGGCCAAAATGCTGATAGAGATATGGACAGAGAAGGCCAGGCTGATGAGGTCTCAGATAGAAATGAGAAAGTTATTGGGAACTAGAGAAAAGGTCACCCTTGTTACACCTTAGCATAGAACTTGGCTGCACTGTGCCCATGCTCTAGGGATTTGTGGAAGGTTGAACTTAGGAGTGCTGTCTTAGGGTATCAGGCAGGAGAAATTTCTAAGGAGCAAATTTCTAGAGACATGGTGTGGCTGCTTCTAACAACCTACAAACAGATGTGGGGGCAAATGAGTGACTAAAAGTTGAAACATATTTAAAAGAAAAGCAGAGCATAAAATTTTGAAAAATTTGCAGCCTTGCCTTGTGGTAGAGAAGGAATCAAAGGGGCCTAAAGAGCAACCAGTGGCTAGAGAGAAAAGGGAACCAGTGCTGATAATCAATACAATGGGAAAAAAGCCTTGAGACATTTCAGATTTTTGAGGCAGCCCTTCCCATCACAGGTCCAGTGGCTTAGGAGGAAAGAATGGTTTTGGGGCTAGGGCACCGCTTCCCTGTACAGTCTTGGGACACTGCTTCCAACATCCCTGGCTGTTCCAGCTCCAGCCATGGCTCAAAGGACATCAAGTACAGCTTCGGGTGCTGCTTCAGAGGATGCAAGCCTTATACCTTGGTGGCTTCCAAGTGGTGTAAAGTCTGTCAGCACATGGAATGCAAGAGTGAAGGAGGTTTGGCTGCTTTCACCTAGATTTTAAAGGATGTATGTAAAAGCCCGGATATCCAGATAGAAGCCTGCCACTGGGGCAGAATCCCCACAGAGAAACCCTAGTAGGGCAGTGCCAAGGGGAAATGTGGGGTTAGAGGCCACCTAAAGCCCCCACTGGGCCAATGCCTAGTGGAGCTTGGAAAGGAGACCACCACCCTCCATACCCTAGAATAGGAGAGCCACTAGCTAGCTTGTACTGTGTGCCCAGAAAAGCCGCAGGCACTCAACTCCCACCATGAAAGCAGCCACAGGGGTAGAGAAGTCCAGAGGCCTTGGGAGCCTACTGTTTGCACCAGTGTGCCCTGAACGCAGGACATGGAGTCAAGGGAGATCATTATGAAGCTTTAAAATGTAATGCCTGTCTGCTGGGCTTCAGACTTGCATGGGGCCTGTTGTTTGTTTCTTTCAGCTGATTTCTGCCTTTTGGAATGAGAATGTTTACCTAATGCCTGTACCACCATTGCATCTTGGGATAGGAGTAAAATCACTCACAAGTGGAAGAAATGTGTTTGGTTTCAGATGAGACACTGGACTTTTCATTGAGTTGATGCTGGAATGAGTTAAGACTTTTGGGGACTACTGGAAAGGGATGATTGCATTCTGTAATGTGAGAATGAGATATTTGAGGGGGCCAGGGGAAGAATGATCTGGTTTGGATATTTGTCCCTTCCAATTCTCATGTTGAAATGTGATCCCCAGTGTTGGAGGTGGGGCCTGGTGGGAGGTGTTTGGGTCATGGGGGTGGATCCTTCATGAATGGCTGGGTGCCCTCCTCATGGTAATGAGTGAGTTCTTGCTCTGAGTTCACATGAGAGCTGATTGAGTCTAGCACCTCCTCCTTCCCTCTCTCTTGCTCCGTCTCTCACCATGTGACACATTGGCTCCCCTTCAGCTTCCACCATAATTGGAAGCTTCCTGAAGCCCTCACCAGAAGCAGATGCTGACACCATGCTTCCTGTACAGCCTGCAGCACTATAAGCCAAATAAACCTCTTTTCTTTATAAATTACCAAGTCTCAGGTATTCCTTTAGAGCAACACAAATGGATGAACATAGTCACCAAACTAAAAATTGAACACTGGTACAACACTAGTAACTAAACTATGGAATGTATTCATATGTTCCCAGTTTTCTCACTAATGTCCTTTTTTATGTTCCAGGAATTAAATCAGGATCGCCCACTGCATTTAGCCACAGCTCCTGAGTCTCACTGTAGAATACAAGTCAGCTATTTTGTAGGATGTCCCTCAATTTGGGTTTGTCTGAGGCTTCCTCATGATTAAACTGAGATTGTGGATTTTGAGGTAGAAGACCAGTGAGGTGAGGAGAATTCACTGTGCACCCTGTCACAGGTGATAGCGAGACTCATCACCAATGCTGCTGACCCAGGTCACTGCCGAGGTGGCATCTGCCAGGTTTCTCCGCTGCAAACACTATTTTTTTCCTTCCTATATTCTCAGGTAGAAATGAGTCGTTAGGTCTTGCCCACACTCAAGGAGAAGGAATTAAGCTTTAGCTCCTCTAAGGCAGTATATCCAAGATTTGAGGACATATGTTAAAACAACCAGAGCAATCCACACATATTTAAAGGAGATGCTTTGAGGCTATGCAAAGATCCTTCTCTTTAAAGTCCCACACTCTAATAATGTGTTAAGGGATCTTACCTGTGGATATGTGTACATACACAGGTTAGCATACATATATACGTTTCCTAATTCAGTGCACTGAGAGGAACTAGAAGTGGTGGTATCCCAGGAGCAACAAGTACACCCACTGCCCAGATCTTGTTTGCTAAATTCAGTTCTTCAATAAAAGAGCCAGCTTCCTTAGGAAAATGGCTCATTCTAGGGCCAGGGCAAGGAAAATACAAAGTGTGTACCTGGAGTATTTCACAGTGCCAAAAGGTAAGGGAGTGCCCAAGAGCAGGTGGGGCATGTCAGGAAGCAGGAGCCACCCAAGCTAGAACCATTTCAGCAACAGAATAAATATGAGCGCAGGCTTTTAACCTCAAGAATAAAGTAACTATCCATGCATCTATACACACCATAAATATCTCTCTACATACATATTACAATAAACATGAGTTCATGCTTATTTCCAACCCGAATCCAGCATCACAGGATTCATTCTAGCACTGAGGAGATAGTTTTTAAAATGTAATAGAGCGATGGAAAACAAGAAGAGGTATTTATACTGTAACAGAAATGAAAAGGAATCCCTTAACAATGGAAAGTGATAAATTGGGTTGACAAGAGAATCCATAACTGAAAACTACAGAGGAAAGGCCTATTGCAAAAGGCAGAGGTAGTCCTGGGGATAATGGGAGCAGAAGGGAGCCTGGTGCAGCTGAAAGGGCATTTGCTGCAGAGACCTCTGCAGGAGCTTCAAGGAGGGTTGACCTTTCCCCTGCCTGCTTGGTTTGTGCCAAGAATGAGATGTGGCCACCTGGCCTAGCTCCAAGCAGATGCAGCGAGAGTGATGGGGTCAGAGAGGCGGGGCAGTGCCCCAAGTGGCCGTGACAAGAGGGACACAGAGCCCCCATACCCATGAAAAGAGTTATTGGCACATAGTCTAGGCAACACATTCTGACTGCCCTCCCTCCAATCCTTAGAGACAGCTTCCTCTAACTAAGGGCAGTATTTGCAGATCTACGAGGTAAGTGTAAATCTAAAATAAAATTATGCACAAGCACCTATTCACTAAAGGCAAGCCACAAGGCTCTGAGTTTGAAATTCATCAAAGTCAACCAATGGAAGTACAAAATCTAGGGAAACAGAATCAAAGTATGAAACTGAGTAAGTATCTAGGATAAGTTAACTAAATGAGATGTCAGAGAATGGTCCCTCATAAATAAAAAGATAATTTTTGAGATTCTAGAAAGTACATATTCTATTTCTGAATTTAAAATTTAAAAAAATCTTTTCATTAGATGATTTCAATAGCACAGTGGTTAGAGAGAGTGATGAGTGAATCAGTGAAAAATTAAATGGAGCAGAAGTATTCTAGCAGAAATGTAGGGAGTATGAAAAAAGAGTTAAGAAACTCAAAAAGGTAGACTCAGAAACTACAATATGTACCCAAATAGGAGTTCCGGGGAGGGGAGGGCGGGGAAATGAATAAGAATGAATATAAAAATACAAAAAACCCAAAAAGTTTTCTATAGAGCTGAAGACAGATGTCTTTAGATTGAAAAACTCCAAGATACATGTAAGACAATGAGAAAAAGTCTATGCCAGAAACATCATGGTGAAATTCCATAACACAGATGATAAAAGAAAAAAATCTCCAAAAAGTCCAGATAGAAAGATAAATTACCTAAAAAAAATGAGACTCAAAAGGGCACAGGCTTCCATCAGCAACACTGGGCACAAGAAGGTACTGAAGCTATAACTTCAGTACTGCAGGAAAATAATTGTGAACATTGCATTCCCTAGCCAGCCAGGCTGGCATTCAATGGTAAGGAAAAAGTAAAGCATTTTCCAACTCCAAATGTCCAAAGTTGACTTCCAACAAATCTTATCTAAAACAATTAGTAGAGGATGTACTCAATCAAAGCAAAAATAAATGTAAAAGGCAGCTGAGAAAGAGTGGCACCAGCAAGATGGTGAATAGGCACCTCCAGGCCCTTGTTTCCCCACAGACACATCAAATAAGAAACACAGACTGACCAAAATACTTTGAGGCAGCCCAGAAACCAGTTAAGATCTGCAGCAACCAAGAGAAAATCCAACCAAGAAAAAGCCACCCTCAAACCAGTAGGAAATTCCATGGTGTTTCTGCTTGCCCTTGCACCACCCCCTCCTCCGCACAGCATGGTGCGGTTGAGAGAAATCACCTAATCCTAGAAAGAAAGAAGGAAAGAAAGGAATAGAACCTGCTGGCTATCCTCTGGCTTGCCTGGGAGCTGCCCAAGTAACTGGTTTCTGTCTCTCTCTCGAGAGCAAATGGAAATGGTGACACTGTTTGCACATTAGGATGAAGGCCACAGAGGTGCCCAACATGTTAGAGCCATGGAGGAAATGTAGACCCATGGGTGCCTAGGGGAAAGAGATTATGGACAGAGGAACACAATAGAATGTCAAGGCCCAGAGAAGAAGCGGAGTTGACACTCTGAGGGAAATTAAGACATTTAAAAGCAGCCTTGTATATGGGGGAATTGGAGAGAAAAAGCACATCCACAGGCCCTGGGAGATGCATGCCAGAAAACCCCCAAAAAGACCTTAAGCCTTCATGCTAGACTAATTGGTGAAGATTTTTCCCTGCACAGAGCCAGTCTGCAAAGACTGGGGAGAGAGCTGTTTTGCAAATACTTGATTTTTAATAAAAGATGAGAAAGGATACCCAAAAAAAGTAAAACACAGTCTAGTCATAAAAACAAAAAAAATTGACAGATACTAAAGAAAGTCTTCAAGCTTGCAAAGACTTTAAAACAACTATCTTAAATATGTTCAGTGAGCTAAATGACATATAACTGTAGGAAATTAAAAAAAAAGATATGAACAAGATGAAAATGTCAACAAAGAAATAGAAATCATAAAGAAAGAACCAAACAGAAATATTGGAACTGAAAAAAACAATAATTGAATTGAAAAATTCTCTGCAGAGGTTCAACAGCAAACTCTAACAGAGGAATGAGCAAATTTGAAAATAGGTCATTTGAAATTATCAAGTCTGAAGAATAAAAATAAAGAAGATTTAAGAAAAATGAATAAAACTTAAAGAAATTATAGAACACTCCATTGTAATACATACAATTTGGAATTCCAGAAAGGAAAGAGAGAGATAAGTGGGCAGAGAGCTTGTTTGAAGAAACAATGGCCAAAAACTTCCCACATTTGAAAAAAAAAGATATGAATATAGAAATGTAAGGTATATGAATTTTAAGTAGGATAAACTCAAAAATATCAATACTGAGACACATTATAAACAATTTGAAAGTCAAAAACAAAAAGAGAATCTTCAACAGAGGAAAGAGACTCATAACATACAAAAGATCCTCAATAAAATCATCAGTGGATTTCTCAGCAGAAACCTGCAGTCCAGAGGTAATACTATTAATATATTTAAAGTGCTGGATAAAAACACCTGTCAACTGAGAATTCTATATCTGGCAAAACTATTTTACACAAATGAGGGAAAAATTAAGACATTCCTAAATGAAAGCTAAGGGAGTTCATTATTACTAGATCTGCCCTACAAGAAATGGTAAAGAGAGTCCTTTAAGTGGAAATGAAAGAATGCCAGACAGGAACTTGAAGCTAAATGAAAATATAATGTTCTCCAATAAAGGTAAATGCACAAAAAGGTATTAAAAATTGTATTATTTTAAAATTGGTTTGTAAAAATTTTTTATAAGCATTTAAAACACAAAAGCACAAAAGTATAACTTTATTTTAATAGGTACACAATATAAAAAGATAAATATTATGACATCAATAACAAAGTTCAGAGGCAGAACTGTAAACAGTAGAGTTTTATATGCAATTGAAGTTAAGCTGCTGTCAGTTTAAGGTAGATTGTAATAACTTTAGGATGTTGTATGTAATCCCCATGGTAACTACAAAGAAAACATTTATAAAATATAAACAAAAAGAACTAAGAAGGCAATCAAAACATATCACTGCCAAAAAAAACAAAAAAACAAAAAAACAAAAAAACCGCTACAGAGGAAGGTAATAGGGAAGAAATTAAGACAAAAAAAGCTATTAAGACACAGAAAACAAATAAAATGGCAACAGTAAGTCCTTCCCTATCAGTAATTACTTTCAATGTAAATGGATTAAATCCCCTAATCAAAATACAAAGACTGGCAGAATGGATTAAGAACAAAACAAAACAAAAAACAGGATTCAACTATATGTTGTCCATAAGAAATTCACTTTAGATTTAAGGACACATAAAGGTTTATTGTGAAAAGATGGTAAAAGATATTCCATGCAAATAGTAGCAAAAGAGGGCTGGGGTGGCTATGCTAATTTAAGACAAAATGGACTTTAAGTCAAAAACTGTTACAAGATACAAAGAAAGACATTATACAATGATACAAGGATGAAATCATCCCAAAGATAGAACAATTACAAATAGTGAAACATGTTTTACCAAACATCAAAGTTCCCAAAACATATGATGCAAACACTGACAGAACTGAAGAAAGAAACAGAGAGGAGTTCAACAATAGTTGGAGACTTCTGCCGGGCGCGGTGGCTCAAGCCTGTAATCCCAGCACTTTGGGAGGCCGAGACGGGCGGATCACGAGCTCAGGAGATCGAGACCATCCTGGCTAACATGGTGAAACCCTGTCTCTACTAAAAATACAAAAAACTAGCCGGGCGCGGTGGCGGGCGCCTGTAGTCCCAGCTACTCGGAGGCTGAGGCGGGAGAATGGCGTGAACCCGGGAGGCGGAGCTTGCAGTGAGCCGAGATCGCGCCACTGCACTCCAGCCTGGGTGACAGAGCGAGACTCCGTCTCAAAAAAAAAAAAAAAAAAAAAAAAACCAACAATAGTTGGAGACTTCAATACCACACCATCAATGATGAATACAACAACCAGACAGAAGATCAGTAAGGAAACAGACGGTTTGAATAACACTAGGAATAGACTGGACCTAAAAGACATACAAAACACTCCACCAAACAATGGAAGAATACACATTTTTCTCAATGAAATGTGAACATGAAACATTCTCCAAGACAGATCATATGTTAGGCCATGAAACCAGTCTTAATATATTTGAGAAGATTAAAATCATACAGAGTATATTTTCCAATCTCCAGATTGAAGAATCTCCAAAAATGTGGAAATCAAGCAACACACACGTGAACAACCAGTGGGTCAAAAAAAAAAAAAAAAAATTCCAAAGTAAATTAGAAAATATCTCGAGACAAATGAAAATGAAAATACAACACATCATAATTTATAAGATGCAGTGAAAGCAGTTTTAAAGGGAAATTTATAGCTGTAAACAATTCCATTAAAAAAAAAGACCTCAAATAAACCACCTGAACTTATACCTTAGGAAACTAAGAAAAGAGCAAACTAAACCCAAAGTTCACAGAAAGAAGGAAATAATAAAGATTATAGCAGGGATAAATAAACTAGAGAATAGAAAGATAACAGAGAAAAATCAATGAAACTAAGAATTGATTAGTTCCTTAAAAAACAAAACAAAACAAAACAAAAAAATAACTCAAAGCCTTTAGCTAAATTGACTAAGAAAAAAAGAAGTCTCAAAAAACTATAATTCAAAATGAAAATGGGACATAACTACTGATTCTACAGAAATAAAAAGGAATACAAGAGAGGAAATTGTATCCAAACACACTAGGCAGCCTAACTGAAATGATATATTCCTAGAGAAACACAATTTACCAGGACTGAATCATGGGGAAATAGAAAATTGGAATATGCTGAAAACTAAGAAAACTAAATCAGTAATTAAGACCTCCCAACAAAGAAAACCCAGGACCAGAAGGCTTCACTAGTGACTTCTACCAAACATTTAAAGAAAAATTAACACCAATCCTCCATAAACTGTCCCAGAAAACTGAAGAGGGAGAAATACTTTCAAATTCATCCTATGAGAACAGTGTTACCCTAATACCAAAGCCAGACAAAGACACTAAAAGAAAAATCTACAGGCCAATATCTGCTGAATATTGATGCAAAAATCTTCAAAGAATACTAATAAACTGAATACAACAGTATATTTAAAAGGATTATGCACCATGACCAAGTGGGTTTGTTCCTGGAGTACAAGATAGTTCCACATAGAAAAATCAATCAATCCATGTTAACAGAATCAATGGGGGAAAAAAAACCACATGATGAACAAAGCATCTGACAAAATTCAACATCTTTCCATGATTAAAAAAACACACCCAAGAAACTAGAAATAAAAGGAAACTACTTCAACATAATAAAGATTATATGTGAAAATCCCACAGTAAACATCACTCTTAATGGTGGCAGACAAACTTTTGCTCCAAGATCAGGAACAGGACAAGGATGCCTGCTTTCACTACTTCTATTTAACACACTACTAAAAGTTCTGGCCAAAGAAATTAGGCAAGAAATAAAAAAAAGTAAAAGGTATAAGAACTGGAAAAGAAGAAGTAATATTACCTCTGTTTGCAGATAATGTAATCTTGTATGTTGAAAACTCTAAAGATTACACACACACACACACACAAATTTTTATAATAAATGAATTCAGCAAAGATGAAGGATACAAAATCAACAAACAAAAATCAGTTGTGTTTCTATATAACAATGAATAATTCAAAAAAGAATTAAAAAACAACACCATTTATAATAGCATCAAAAGGGATAAAACACTTATGAATTAACTTAACCAAGAAGGCAAAAGACTAGTACATTAAAAACCACAAAGTGTTTCCGAAGAAATTCAAGTAGACACAAATAAATGAAAAGACATGCCAAATCCATGGACTGGAAGACTTAATATTGTTAAGATGTCAATACTAGGCTGGGCACGGTGGCTCATGCCTGTAATCCCAGCACTTTGGGAGGTTGAGGCAGGTGGATCACTTGAGGTCAGGAGTTCAAGACCAGCCTGGCCAACATGGTGAAACCCCGACTCTATTAAAAATACAAAAATTAGCCAGGCATGGTGGCAGGTGCCTGTAATCCCAGCTACTTGGGAGGCTAAGGCAGGAGAATTGTTTGAATCTGGGAGGTGGAGGTTGCAGTGAGCTGAGATCGCGTGACTGTACTCCAGCCTGGGCGATGGAGCGAAACTCCATCTCAAAAAAAAAAAAAAAAAAAAAAAAAAAGAAAGAAAAAGAAAGATGTCAATACTAGCTGAAGAATCTACAAATTTAATACAATCTCATCAAAATCTAAACATTAAAATATTTAAGCAAAAAAACTAAATGCTGGCCAGCACAGTGACTCACGCCTGTAATCCCAGCACTTTGGGAGGCCAAAGTGGGCAAACAGCTTGAGCTCAGGAGTTTGAGACCAGCCTGGGCAACATAGTGAAATCCTGTCTCTACAAAAAATACAAAAATTAGCTGGGTGCAGTGGTTCATGCCTGTGGTCCCAGCAACTCAGGAGGCTGAGGTAGGAAGATCACCTGAGCCTGGGAGGCAGAGGGTACAGTAAGCCATGTTCATGCCACTGCACTCCAGCCTGGGTGACCCTGTCTCAAAACAAACAAACAAACAAGAACTAAATGCTGTATTTTGATGAAATAGAAAAATACATTCATAAATTCCTATGGAATTTAAGGGACCCTGAATAGCCCAAACAATCTCAAGAAAGAACAAGGTTGGAGGTCTCATACTTCATGACTTCAAAACTTATTACAAAACTACAGTAATCTGAATGGTGTGGTATAAAAACAGGCATAGAGATCAATGGAATAAAATATCCTGGAAATAAACCCTCAAATATATGGTCAAATGACAAGGGTGCCATGGACATTCAATGGGAAAAGGACAGTCTTCAAAAAAATGGAGCTGGGAAAACCAAATATCCACATGCAAAAGAATGAAGTTGGATGCTTATGTTACACCATGTACAAAAATAAACTCGAAATGAATCAAAGACCTAAACAAGAATTCAAACTACAAAAGTAATCAAAAGAAAACATAGGCAAAAAGTTTCAAGGCATTAGACTTGGCAATGATTTCTTGGATATGACACTAAAAGCACAGGTGACAAAAACAAAAATAGATGAACTACATGAAAATTAAAAACTTCTGTGCATTAAAGGACATAACGCAAAAAGGTATCCTACAGAACTGGAGAAAATATTTGCCAAGCATATACTGATAAGAGATTAATATTCAGAATATATGAGGAACTACAACTCAACAACAGAACAAAGAAAACTAATTAAAAACTGAGTAAAGGACTTGAATAGACAGTTTTCCAAAGAAGACGTACAAATGGCCAATAAGCACATTCATGCTCACCATCACTAGTTATTAGAAAAATTTGTATTAATTTTATAAGCTAAAAGAAAGAGAATTGATAACTTTACAACATTGACTTTTGCCATTCAGGAACTTCACCTCTCTCCAAATTTTTATTTCTCTTTATAAAGCTTTGTAGTTTATTTGTATAGGTTTTGCGCATTGTGTTTTGAGGATTATTCTGAAACTATTTAAAAACTGGTTAATAGTTTGAAGGGAATCTCTTTTTAAATTATACTTTATAAACGACTATTTCCAGTGTGAACAGGAGTATATAGAGACAAGTTTATGTATGTTAATGTATATATTTTATTTCATTTAGATGTTTTGAAACTGGCCCACTTTACTGTTTGTTTTACAGTTTTCTAAGTGATTTGCTTAGATTTTCCAAGAAGGTAAGCATATCACTAATAACATAAGTTTTTGTCTTCCTTTCCAATATTTAAGACTCTTATTTTCTTTTCCTAGTTTATTATACTAGCCAGAATACACAGAACAACATAAATAAAATATTCTTCTGTTTCAAGTTGCACTAAGAGTATCTTTGTAAGTCACATATGGGAGTTGAAGGCAAAACTAATAGATGGAGATTGAAGGTAGATCAGAGGGTCCGGTATAGAGTAGGGGAGTGGGCTGCAACAGTGACAAGAACTTCCCAGGGAGATGGAGATGTTCTGTGTCTCAACTAGAGTCATAGCTACAAAGGTGTATGTATTCATCAAAAGTCATTGACCTGTACACTTAAACCCTCCGTTTTTATTGTTATCAATTTATACCTTAAGACTGATTTTTTTGAAAAAATAACAAAGTAAAACCTTTGAGTTTTAAACTTTTTGAGGCCGGGCGCAGTGGCTCACACCTGTAATCCCAGGACTTTGGGAGGCCAAGGCGGGCGGATCATGAGGTCAGGAGATCGAGACCATCCTGGCTAACACGGTGAAACGCCATCTCTACTAAAAATACAAAAAATTAGCCAGGCGAGGTGGCGGGCACCTGTAGTCCCAGCTATTTGGGAGGCTGAGACAGGAGAATGGCATGAACCCAGGAGGCGGAGCTTGCAGTGAGCCGAGATTGCACCACTGCACTCCAGCCTGGGCGATGAGCAAGACACAGTTTTGCTGTGTCACCCAGGCCGGAGTCCAGTGGCATGATCTTGGCTCACTGCATCCCCTGCCTCCTGGGATCTCAAAAAAAAAAAAAAAAAAGAAGTAAAACCTTTGAAGGTTCTACTGTGATAATAATGTGTCTATTCTCCTTTGAGACTGTTGTAATGAATTACATTAATATGGCCAGGCACGGTGGCTCACGCCTGTAATCCCAGCACTTTGGGAGGCCCAGGCAGGTGGATCATGAGGTCAGGAGTTCAAGAATTACATTAATAGTTCTTTCTTCCTCTCGTGTTTTACGTATTTTAAGAGAATTAAAACACTAAGATATGATCATTGTAGAGAAGTGTTTAAAATGCAGTTACGGGCTGGGCACAGTGACTCATGCGTATAATCCCGGCAGTTTGGGAGGTCACTTGAGGTCAGGAGTTCAAGACCAACCTGACCAACATGGTGAAACCATGCCTCTGCTAAAAATACAAAAATTGGCCGGGTGTGCTGGCACACACCTGTAATCCAGCTACTCAGGAGGCTTAGGCATGAGAATCACTTGAGCCCAGGAGGCAGGGGATGCAGTGAGCCAAGATCATGCCACTGGACTCCGGCCTGGGTGACACAGCAAAACTGCCTCAAAAAAAAAAAAAAAAATGCAGTTAAGTACTATGAAACAAACACCTGAAATGCCTCCATGGCGGAGATTACTATCAATATTTTTTTCCCTCCCAAACACTGACCAAAACAATTGTGCACACATATATGCATGTATACACACGAGTTGTGTGTGCATGTGTGTGCCTGCATCATGTTACCAGCTGCTCAGACATTTCCACATCCCACAAGGCTCCACATGGCCCCATGTGTTAGTTTCCTCTTGCTGTTATAACAAACTTAGTGGCTTAAAACAAAAGAAATCCATCCTCTTACAGTTCTGGAGGACAGGAGTCTGAAATGAGTCTTATGGGGCCAAAATCAAAACCTCACTCTCTCTGGAAGCTCTAGGGGAGAATCTGTCTCCTTCTCTTTCCCAGCACAGAGAGCTCCATCTCTTGGCTCACGGCACTTCCTCCGTCATCAAAGCCAGGAGCACAGCATCTTTCCTCTTGTATGCTGCTTCCACCACATGGCCTTTTCTCCTGTCTGAAATGTCTCTCTGCTCCCCTCTATAAGGACCCCTGTGGTTACACTGGGTCTATATGGATAATCCACGACAATCTCCCATCCCAAGGGGCTTCTCTTAGTCACTTCTGCAAAGGCCTCTTCCCTATAAGTTAACATCCACGGGTTCCAAGACCAGGACCTGGTTATCTTCAGGGCCACTGTTGGGCCACTCACACCTCACCTATCTCTTCAGCCTCATGTTCGGCAGCCCCCTGCCCCCACCCCATCTGCCCTCTGCTCTCTAGCTATGTTGCTGTCCTCTCAGTTCCTTGAACACACCACAACCTCCTCTTGCCACAGTCTTTGTCACCTACAGGATATCACATGGGCATCAGAGAAAGGGAGAAACCATTCTGTGTAGTAGAAGGGAAAAAGCTTCAGTCTCCTGGGAGAGCTGGGAAGGTGTGAGAAGAGCTGGCAAAGCTAGAAACTGTGTTGGTTCAAGTGCCCAGAGAAGACACCTCCAGTGATCAAGCATTCAGGGAGCCATTCTGGGGAGTAGAAGCCACTGAGGAAAGTTAACCTGGGTGACAAACCCTTCCTGTCTCCTCCATGGAACCCTCCATCAGGTCTGCATTGCTTGTCGTGTCTTCTGCGTGAATGTGTGATGGGGTGGATGTGGGTGGGAGGGCGGTGTGCAGACTCGGGGCACATGGCACCCACTGACATTTAGGTCAAAGGAGGAACAGGGGCATGCAGGGTTGTGCACATCCCTCAGTCATCCAGTTTGGTAGTGGAAAGCCAGGGTGCTGGGCTGGGAGAGGGACCAGGGACAGCATCATGAGGTAACAAAACCCAGAAATATCCATTGTTTTGGAGAATCCAACCCACCGCCCACGAGCCAGGGGATACCAGGTGGTAGGGACGCGCCTGCCCCACGTTGTGGCCGCCTCGAATGTCCAAGTGTCCACTTACAGCTGTGGAGAGTCTGGATGCCAGTGTCATCTCCAGGTTCCCCTTCAAGCCCACCAGGGGCGGCACCAACGTCAAAAGGTCTTTCACCTCCACAAACACAGGCCAGTGCTGGTAGGGAAAGAGTAAGGAGATAAGCCAAACACACACGTCAGCAAATCTCTGGAAATTTCTTGAGAGAACCTTCAGCAAGTCACTTTTCACTCCCTATAAAATGATCAAATAGGACTAAGTTGTTTCTTAAATGGCTTTAAACTAAACAGAAATAAATGAAGCTGTGAAAACCTTTTTAGTGCCGTTCACTGAATCAGCATCAGTGGCCGTGAGCACACTGCGGGCCGGGCCAGGCTGGAGGCCAGCGGGTAGCAGCCCTGCTGCATGTGCTCTGCACTGTGTTCTGCAGAGGCACGCACGGTCCCGGACGAGAACGTTGGGGAATTTCTCATGAATGGGGAGGCCCACAAACACCTGCAAGACGGCCAGGCTGAGGAAGGGCCCTGCCTCTACTGGGGATCCAGGATCTTCACACAGGCCATGCAGGCCCTGCCTCCCTCTGCCCCCAGGTCCAGGGACTGCGTGCAAGCTGCTACTGAGCACCCTGTGGGGCTCAGGGTTTTTAAAAACATAGAATATGCCTCTATTCCATTAAATGTAGAAAAATCAATAACTTCAAAGACAGATGAAAGGGATTCATGCTTCAAGGAAAATGGAAGAGAAAACACTTATTGGTAGAGGTGAAAACAATTCTTAACTGTTTAACGTGCAATTAGATGTTCCCCTAAATCAGTTTTAATGCCCCATCTGATCCTACTGATTTATTTTGCCTGTCTGGCTGCTGCAGAGATCTTTGACGCCTAACACTAGAAGCTTCTCCTGGTTTTGGAATTCTAGACCTGGAAACAAATCCCTGCTTTGTCATCAAGGAGAAAGGTGGCCTGGGATCTAGGCCCTGTCCCTCCCCTACAAGGCAAGAGCTGTGTAAAGATGTGCAAACCCACTCAGCCTCTAGGGACTTGGACAATCGTCCACAAGCTGCCCAGCAACAGGCTTGACCAGGCGTGAAGGTGAAGAGATCAGGCCAGAGGCCCTTTAAGACTCCTTTCTGCTCTCACACCAAGGAAGATGAGCACTGTTTAGTTTCTTCCTGTACCTTATCTACCGGGCCGTGGAATTCAGAATCCAGTTCCAGCTCTGGTGGAGTCCTGAGTTTGCCCTCTCTTAAAACTTGAGAAGAAAACGCCGCCACCAGGCAAGGTGTCCTCCCATGCCTCACAGTCTCCTGGTGGCATCTGGTCACAGCTCTGTGCAGTTGTCCTCTCAGCCTGCACACCCCTCCACCCACCATAGGGTGGGCCTCTGTCCTCAGCAGGGGAACCAAGACCATCACGTACTCCCCAGCTGGCCTTCGGGCACCACCACCCACACTCTCCCTAGCCCCCTGTGGAGCCCAGTGTGGTCATGGCCACTCTCTCTGCCTATACCCAAGACCCGGCACCCACCAACCCCAGTCACAGCAAACCCCTCCTTTCAGCCTGCCCCACCCAGCAGCCTTCCTCCTGCTCTCCCAGCACTACTACCTTTGAACAAATGCCTGTCCTCACCCATCACCCTCAGTGCTGCAGCCCTATGGCTCTCACTGTCTCCCTAAAGGAAGTGAGGACACCTTTGAGGCGTGAGAGGACACCTTGCCTGGTGGCCTCCTGATGGGTAAACCCCATCCGCTGCTCTCCCTGCAGGGTGGCACTGTCCCCCGGCCCCCGCACGGATAAAGCACCTGCTGACAGGCACAGCTCTGCACCCTCTCCCCTGGCCTCTGAGCCTCCAGCCCCCAGTCCTGTGCCCACCTCACTATCCACCCAGTCTCGGCCCCTCTTCCTCCTCCTGACCCTGTTAATACTGACCTTCCTTCCTGCTCTCTCTTCAGTTCTCCTTTCTCCCCACACCCTCTCCCTTCTGCAGCTTAAGTACCCTTCCACTGCCCACCCAGCACTATCTTCCAGCAGCCACCCCACCTGCTCCGTGTTCCCGGGGCTTTCAGCAGGAAGCCTAGGCGGGAGATGGGGTGGAAGCTGAACCCTGATGCACGGTGGTCCCATCCTCCTTGCCAGTGGTTGCTATGACTCTGGTCAAGTGAGATCTGAGAAGTCCTGTTTGGTCACATTGGGTATCACACAACTGTAATGGGACCAAAGTCTACGGACACTGGCTGAACTGTGTCCCCCAAAATTCATATGGTGAAGTCCTCATGCCTAGTACCAAAACATGACTGTATTTGGAGAGACTGTCTTTAATGAGATAATTAAGTTGAAACGCAGTCATGAGGGTGGGTCCTAGCCCAGTATGAGTGGCATCCTCATTAGAGGAGGAAATTTGGACCTAGACACGTACAGAGGGGAGACCATGTGAAGACACAGGGCCATCTGCAAAGCTCAAAAACCAACCTTGCCAACACTTTCATCTCAGACTTCTGGCCTCTGGAATTGTGGAAAAAAATCAGTTTCTGTTGTTTAAGCTACCTGCTCTGTGGTATTTTTTTATGGCAGTCCTAGCAAACTAATACAAATGTAAAGTGAAAAAATGCTGGGTGACACAGTTAATCCAGTAATTAACCAATTCTGTCCTATCTCTAGACTTCTTTACAGAGATAATAAGTGTCTTTATTTTTAAAGTCCCTTTGAGTTAGGTTTCCTGTTACCTGTAGCCAACAGCAAATACACTGACTGACACCCTGGGCTTGCGCAGGTGCCCCCCAATGTCTATGGCTCAGAAGTCTCTGTGAGCATAAGATCTGCCCATCCAACTCTGGTTGAACACCCCACAAGCACCTCAAATCCCAAATCTCCAAACTTCTCCTCGCCACCCGTGTCCTTCCTGCTCTGCCAGCCAGGATTCAACGCCTTCTTTTCTCCAATCTGACATTCAAGTCTTCACAAGTTTTAAATTCTGCCACCGCCCTCTCCAGCAACACTTTAAAGATGCCTATATCAGTCACTGGGGAGGCTGAAATCATCAGAAATAATGATTCTTGCACTCCAGGGGCTCTGAACTCTGCCCACAGTCCCCCAGCTCTTCCCTGCTCCTCCAGCCTCACCCTCGGGGTCATCTTTGACACCACTGCCTGGGGTGAGTTTTGTGGCACAAGTATGACCCCATCACTCAGCCACCTGTAACCCTTCACTGCCAACTCCTCTCCTGAGTATACATAACACATAAGTCCTATGAACCCCAAAGACACACAAGCACATGATAAGAACAGTCAATGCAAACCCACAGCGCTGGAGTCAGAGGTGGGGCTGAGACAGCTGAGCAGAGGACTCTGCTGGGGCTCTGCTGAGGATGCCCCAGGTGGGGCTGCGACGGCCCCTGTACCTTGAGGTGGTCCATGCAGACGCACACAGGAATTGTGTGCTCTCCTGCGTGTCTATGCTACCCTTCAATAAAACCAGCAAGACACTCGTTTTAACATAAAGCAAACACCTGCTGCACTCAGTGCACAGCACACCCTCTGAGCAGAGCAGACAGAGCTCCTCATTCCTGCCCAGCGTCCCTTTCCCCATGACAGCAGCCGCCCCGTCCCTCACTCTCCACAAATGCACACTATCGTTCGCCCCTATCTTTGCACATAAATCCCTCTGCTTGGAATGTTCACGTCTTTTCAGGGCATCCTGGAAATTGCTACATTACCTTTAAAGTCCAAATCAAATTGTCCTGCTCCTCTGCAGATCCCCTGACCTCTAAGAAGAATGACTGCTCCCTCTTCCTTCAAGGCAAACACCTGCTTGTGGCCTCCACTCCCTGCCCAGCCCTCCGGAATGCCTGACAGTCTCTCTCCCCAGCATCAATTGGGTGGTCTCAGGGAAGCGATAAGCACAGCTCTAGGGTGAGGCTACTGGGGGAAGAAGTGGGTATTCAGGTTGCAAGCCCACAGAAACACAGGCTTTCTAATGGGGGGCTGGCCAGGATGCAAGAGGCCACCCTAGTCCCAAAAGGGGATGAGTGTCCCATCAACTGAGATGAGCAAGCAGAAGCTGCCTGGGAGGTATCGTGAGCTCACATTAGGAGCCTGGGTGGCCTGGTGGGTACAGGCTGCCCCTCTCCAACTTGGAGCCGGGACACAGACAGATGCTGAGTCGCCATAAGGAAGGAGGTGCTGCGTACACTCAGGAACATGAAACACTATTTGGGGTGTCCTCATGGGTTGAAATTTTAAATTTACATTTACAGATTAAAAAGCAAAACTGCGGGCCAGGCACGGTGGCTCACGCCTGTAATCCCAGCACTTTGGGAGGTTGAGGTGGGTGGATCACGAGGTCAGGAGTTCGAGACCAGCCTGGCCAACATGGTGACACCCCATCTCTACTAAAAATCCAAAAAAAATTAGCTGGGCATGGTGGTGGGCACCTGTAATCCCAGCTACTTGGGAACTGAGGCAGGAGAATCACCTGAACCCAGGAGGCAGAGGTTGCAGTGAGCCGAGATTGCGCCATTGCATTCCAGCTTGGGCGACAGGGCAAGACTCCATCTCAAAAAATAAAATAAAAAATAAAAAAAAGCAAAACTGCATAGTATAAACCATATATGTATATGTTTATATGTACATAGAAAATTGTCTTGAAAGGTCCACAGCAGCGGTGATAGAGATGAGGGGACAGCCTACCTCCATTGCTTGGGCATATTTTCTAATTTTTCTAAACTGACTCTACGAAATGCTTCAGCTGACAGATAGCACAAACCTCTCAATGATTCCAACACGCTGCCTGAACCAAGCTAGGGGAGACACAGATTGTGATGAGCGAATCTCCCTCAGCACATGCCTCCACTGCAGGGAGACCGCCGTGGCCCTCCCCCCTGCACCCTCGGGCTCCAAACCTTGTCCTTTTTCACCAGGGGCCACACCAGGATGCTGAGGGCTGGGCATGCCTCAGCTCTGCCTGCAGCGGTCATGCCCCCACCCTACAGGGACCACAGCACACAGACTCAGTGATCTGGTCCTCACAATTCTGTGAGGTTGGGGCTTTCATTATCCCCATTTTACAGATGGGGAAATCAAGGCAGAACAGTGTGACTAAAAATCCCCTCCACTGGTGAGTGGCAGACTCTGCCTCGTGAACCCACATGCACTGGGAGGAAGGTGGTTTGAGCTCCTTGGGCTGAGGAGGCACACGTAGGCTAAGGTTCTAACAAACCTCCATCATTCTGCGAATCTCCAACGCTGAGGTCTCAGTGTTGGAGGTCCCTCCTGACAGCCTTACTGACACCCGGGACACCCAAGCGGCAAGGGCAGGTTCAGGGCTGCTGTCCCACTCTGGAGGCCCCTTATGAATCCAGCCTGCCCTGTCTGTGGTGCCAGGAGACCCGGTCAGTGTGTCTCCCACCCCTGATCGCCCAGACACCCAGTACGCACTTGAACGGTGTTCATCACCAGGCCGGCCGCCATCATGCACAAGCCGGACAGCAGAATGGGCACCACGACCTGGCACATGATGGTGAAGAAAGACTCAGGCAAGACCCCATGTGGGGACCGGGTGAGCTCACAGCTGAAGCCTCGCAGCTTCTTGCCCCGAAAGCAAAACTCCAGATTCAGCTGGGTGACCACCATGGCCAGGCAATGCAACACGATCCCAGGAGCACGAAGTCGGAGCCGGGGGTGCTCCAGTCCTCTCCTCCTGGCCCACACCAGGACGCTGTTCCCAAGAAGTTCACACAAACAGAAGCTTCCCAGTCACCAGGTGCTGTGCGCCTGCAGAAAGCTCCCCAACAGCCCCTTGGCCGAGGGCCAGCACAGATGAGTGAGGAACAAAGGCCAGTGTGACTCAGGGCCTCATTACGGAGACTCTGCCAGGCCCTGCTGTCCCTCTCTGAAGGTCAGGCTCTCCTCAGACAGTGGCTGTGTGTCCGCCGGGACCTCCCTCTGCTGGCCTGCCATGGAGGCTCATGGTCCCTTCGCACCGCCCTTGACAGCAATCAGCAGCCCAGCAGGCCGGTCCATACTGGCTTGGGCTGGACAGAGCTGGAGTGTACGTGGGGCCTGGCCTTGGTGAGTGCCCACACAGAGGTCTGCTGCCACCTCGCCCTGTACAAGTGTCCTGGGCTGTTCCCCTCCTGGCAGAGGAGGCCTGGGGAGATATCAGCACAGAGGGACTGCCTCCTCGGGCCAGCTCTACAGACCTCAAGTTTTATTCCTCAAGGCCAGTCTGTGGATCTCCGAGCAGAAAGCCACGCCCTGGGTCATCTCGAGTTGTGTCCAGCCAGGGGGTTCATGGCCACAGGAAGCTGTGTTCACAGAAAAAAACGCAGTCCTATTCTCCCTCCATGGCCTGGAAGACTCATAAAAATGCTTCCAAAGTGACCTCACTTTCTTCAGCTACAAAGGTGAGACTGGCCCTGCTGACCCCACCTCACACAGAGAAGGAGAAGGGGCTGGGAAGCCACCTCTGACTCCTGGGGTTCTGTTGTTGGGTGTGTCCTCTGTGCATTCCACAGGCACCAGGAACAGAATGTTCAGGCCTGAGGGCAGGCTGGGGCAGGCAGAAGCCCGAAGCTGGGGGTCAGACTCACATCGGCTGAACCCAGGGCTGCGGTCAGGTCTAGGCCTCACTTCCACTCCCATCCCTAAACTGTCACCCTAGTGGGCATCTTATCTGGTTCTCCCGTCGGAAAGCCTGTCCCGGACTCACGTGCGGACCCCAGCCTGGAGTCCACTGCCCTCCCCAGTGTGGATCCTACTGGCCTCCCTGCAACCGAACTCCAGATGAATTTCTCCAGCACCTGTTCCCCTCGTGCCCCCAATATTCCTTGCACTGCGTCTTTGCGCACACCCTTCATTTAGTCATTCATTCAACAGATATTTTCAAGCCCCTTGTAGGACCAATGCATAATGGGCCCTAAACTCCAGCACAATTCCCACTGAGAGCTAGAGTTTCTGCCCCCCTCTCCCCTTTGTCCCCACAGCTTAACCGAGAGAACAAAGTGGAAGAGACGCTGTGGCAGTTTCTGGGCGTGGATCTTAAGAAACTGACAACTTCTATGTCCTATCTCTTGGGCTGCTCATGCTCCCAGTTACTCTGCTGTGAGGAAGACCACATGGTCACAGGTAGAGGCCGTAAGCCAGGGTCTTGCCCACAGCCCAGCCTTGCACACGAGTGCGCCATCTTGGGCTGGCCCAACAGCCACAGGGCAGAGCAGGAGGTTCTTCTCACCAGGCCCTGCCCAACCTGTGGATTCCGCATCAAACAATAATTGGCTTTAAACAAACTGCTAAGCTTTGGTGTCCTTTGTTATGTAGCCATAGTTAACTGCATTTGGGGAATCTCTTCCCGTGATCTCGCTATTTCAGATGTAGCAACTCCCAAACTTCTCACAGCCCAGACCTCTCCTCCGAGCTTTCAGACCATATACCTAAGCCCTGGTAGGGATGAGCACGTGTCTCACTCTGCCAGTCTCTCAGGACTGCCACTTCCAAGCCTGCCTCTCCCAAGTGGCCTGCCTCAAGGAAAGGTTCTGCCAGAAATGCAAGCCTCACTCTGAGCCCCGACCCCCTCAGTCCCACATTCACTCTGCATGTGCCCGTACCTCTCCCACAGCTGTCCCCCACTCCCGCCCACAGACGCTGCCTTCGCCACGGCCCTTTGTCCCTCTAACCTGCCTCCCCACAAAACCAGTGTGTCTGCTCTTCACAGGCACAACCCACAGGGGCACTACGAGGATGGCGCTTGCTTGCACATCCTCCATGGCAGTCAACACACTGCCTGAGAAAGGGACATCTGGACCCCTTGCAATCTGGAAAGACACATCCACGTGATCCTCCTTCTTTCTAGTACACGGTCATGTGCTGCAGCGGCAGAGGGAACTTCTCACGACCCTCATGGGGGCCATGCCCATGCTCCTCCCCTCTGCTGCGGGCCGACACATCACCCAGGCCAAACATTGCTAGGCCTTGTGGCCAGCTGAGGCACCTCCTCTCAGCCAGAGCCTAACAGCTATTTCCCCAGAATTCCCAATGTACTCTCTGAACCTCTCTGAAGACAGGTCCCACTTTTGCATAACAGAAGCATGAAATGCAGGTGTATCTGCTCTCCCTCCCTGGCACGCACCCTTCCTGAGAACAGAGCCCTTCTCACTGCTGCAATCTTGGGGATTCTCCATGGCTCCACTCCACAGATCAGTACTTACGGACTAGTATTTGCCAGCCTCTACCCTAAATGCCAGGGTACACTGTGAGCAGAACAAACACAGGTTATCAGATAGTCAAAAAAAAAAAAAAAAAAGAGAGAGAAAGAAATGATGATCTGTGACAAATGCTCTGAAGGAAACCCAGGGCATAACGAGGGCACAGAGCAGACTTGGCCACACGCACTCAGTCACTGTAAATGAATGAAGGAATGCCCGTTTGTTCCCTTGTACAGCAGTCTGTAATTCTCAGAGCTCTCTCACATTCTATCATTTTCACAACAGCCCTGGGATGTTCACAGGAACTACAGCATTCTGTTTTGCAAACAAAGAAAATGAACAGTTTTCCCAAGATCACACAGCAAGTTAGTGTCAAAGGCAGGCCAAGACCCTCAGCTTCTGAGCTGCCACTCCTGCCTGCCAACCCCATCACTGTCCGTCATCCATGGTTAGGATCAGCTTATTCAAACAGGAGATTGAACCGGCAGGAGGCAGAGAGAAATGGCCTGATTCTGGAGAAGTGTTGCAGAAGGTTACTGGTTTAAAGGCATCACCTGGTTAAAGACAGAGTCCTCTAGGCTGGCCTAGTTTCTCTGGCTGCTCAAGGTCTGTTGTGGGATGCACATTCCCAAGGCACGCAGCTGAAAAGACCCCAGACAGGTGATCACTTCCTTCAGGTGTCAGTACCTCTCAGTGTCGCCACAGTTTTGGACATGGTCGAACATCATCGCACAACTTATAATCATACACAGTGAATCCTGGAACCATCCTCATCAGCACAGGAGATGTAGAAATAAACAACTATTTGCATACTCTCATACAGAAAGAGGTGTCTGATCAAGTAAGTTACAAAACACTACAAAAATGTTTCTCAAATCTGTTTAAAAATTGAGCGAGAGACCAGGTGCAGTGGCTCACGCCTGTAATCCCAGCACTTTGGGAGGCCGAGGCGGGCAGATCACCTGAGGTCAGGAGTTCGAGACCAGCTTGACCAACATGGAGAAACCTCATCTTTACTAGTAATACAAAAATTAGCTGGGCATGGTGGCGCATGCCTGTAATCCCAGCAACTCGGGAGGCTGAGGCACCAGAATTGCTTGAACCCAGGAGGCAGAGGTTGTGGTAAGCTGAGACCATGCCATTGCACTCCAGCCTGGAAAACAGGAGCGAAACTCTGTCTCAAAAAAAAAAAAAATTGAGTGAGAAAGATACACACACACACACACACACGTGCATGCACTGTGAAACATTCAGAAGGATATATACCAAAATGCTAACAGTAGTTGCCTTTGGGTGGTGGGTTCATAAGTAATCTTTATTTTATAATTTTCTGTCTATTCTGACAATTGTGATTATTTCCTTTTATAAATCAAGAAAAACTGTCATCAAAAGCAAATAATGTAATTATATAAGAAAAACGACTTTCCTGTGAAAACCTGAGAACAAAACGTGTCAACACAGCTCACTGAGTTATAATCCAGAAAATAAAGAGTGTGGTTTTAAAAATAGCTCAGTAGCACAGCAGAAAAATCTGAGAGCTTGAACTAGATTCCAGCTACATGGAGCACCAGGTGGAAGCTGGGTCCGGCAGTTTCTGTGTGACCTCTGGGCCTCCAGTCCACCCCACAGCCCACAGCATGAGCAAGTGGCACAAGATCAGTGGTGCTCACCCATCAGGGTACCACGACCACCTGAGGGGCTTCTGCAACAGGCCGCCCAGACCCCACGAAGACCACAGGATCAGAACACTGAGGACCACTGATCTCTGCCCACCGCCTCGTTCTTACTGGGGTGTGTTTTTAGGGGAGGGTCCACACAGCGTGGGCAGGGGCTCTGGAGTACATTTCTGACGCTGCAGCAGGAACTGCCTGTTTACCAGGAGCAGTTTCCAACACAGCATCCAATTCATTTCTCAGGGTCACCCTGACCCTCGGCAGGTTCTCAGCCAGACGGTCATTCTTACATGAATTCTTCCCCCATCTTGTTCAGATCTCACAGATCAGGTCAATTAAATTTTAAATAACTCTTAAGGTTCTTCTTTATTTTCTGCTTCTGATCTCGACTGGCAGAAACCACCCACGGGTGAAGATGAAAGACTTGGCCACCCCCTGCCAGGCTGGCCTGCTCACGCACTGTCTCCAAGCAGCTCTCTTGCCTCCCCTGCAACACCTCCTCCTGGGGAAAGGGGATCTTCTTGGCCTCCCTCCACAGGGCCGCTCCCACCATTTGCTGGAGCACACAGCCCTCACTGCTATCAACATTGACCCCAGCGCCTGCTGTGTGAGCGGCATGAGGGCAGGGCTGTCTGCCTGGCACAGGTACACAGTATATGCTGCCTGAATGAGTGAATGAATGAATGAATGAATGAACGAACTGCTGTGGTCCTCACTTGCCCAGGGCTAGGTGTCAAGGGTCCACCATACCCTTAACCCAAGGGTGAGACCCCCCCCCCACTCACCAACGAGGTGAAGAGGAGGTGACCATAACTGGCTCACGAACAGATGGGCCCACCGTGACTGAGGACACCTGGCCAGCTCTCCCTGCCTGCTCTTTGCTTGCTAACAAGCCCTAACAGTCAGCTGGGATGCAACTGCCAGTTGCTATCTCTCTCGGGCTCTGTCATCTCCTCCCACCCTAAAGGGCTGTTTTTGCCCCCATGACGAGAACTACCATTAACTGACTAAAGGCTGGTGTGAGTCTGGCGGGTGCTCCCTGGCACTCCTGCCACCTGGTCTGACTTACAAATTGGCTTGACAAGATGAGACCCCACAGACCCTCCCCTGCTCCCCATTAAAACAGTTAATACCATCCAATGCAAATTACAACAGGACCTTCAAGGAGGGAAACTTATTATGCAAGACTTAAACAGGGTACGTCAATCCCCCTGCTTCTCCTTTACACGGGGCAATTTGGCTCATTCCTAAACCTGGAGAAAACGAAAGGGTGCCTCCTGGTGGATTACCACCACCTTAACGCCGTGACCCTGTCCATTCAGACCCCACATCCAACACCGAATGTTATAGAAATCACTGACTCCATCCAAATCAACTGGTACTTTGCTGCTATAGACTTGGTTAATACATTCTGTTCAGTGTCTATTTCACCAGCCTCAGACACACTTGGCCTTCCCCTCTAAAGGGACACTAGATATCTTTTCCAGGCTCCCCATGGGGACCTCCACAGCTCTGCCATCACACACAGTCATGTGGCCAAGGTCTCCCCTGCATCTGCCTTTCTCAGGAACACAGTTACATTACACTGACGATGCCTTCCTCCAGGCTCCTTTGACTCACTAATTAAGGGCATACAAGTAACTCACAAAGGCACTCACAACGAGAGCGGGGGCCATCACCCCACATGTGGTGTGAGGCCTGGCATCTTGGTTAAACACCTGAAAATTATTTGGTAAACTGAGAGCCATTCCATCCCCAACACTGCAACAAAAGAGCTATTAACCCTCTCAGCATCCACAACATTAATACAAGTCTCCAACATCTCTTAGTTCCTTTTGCGTTCCAGACCTTTGGGTGCCTGTGACAGTGATGACACCCAGTGGAGGTCCCTTTGCCACTTTCCTTTTGGGTTCTGGAAGCAACATATTTCTCATCTACAAATTTTACTTATGCCCATTTATGCTGTCATCTGCAAAGCAAGCCAACTCAAACAGGCCACTCCAACAAAAGGTTCTAGGATCTGCCCAAGTTAAAAATCAGCAGTCACTCCTATTAGTGCCCCCAGAAACACCTTCATGGAAGAGAGGGGCATTAGCAACCTCCCCTCAAGCCCTGGAGTCTACAGGCTGATGGCCATACGTTGTCTAGGGGCTGTGGATCCAGGGAGATGCTCTCCTCCACCCTGCACTGTGCACCATCAGAGGAGCAGCTGCTGGACACATGCTGGGCTCTCCTGGAAGCACAGGTTCTCACGGACGCTGTGCCTGTGACCCTCCATTCCCACTACCCATTATGCCTTCACAGGTGGCACCCCCAAGCTCAGTACAGCTACTGAGGTCTCCTTAAAAATAGAATGGAGCCAAACCTGGGCCCTCTGGCATATGCCACCTGCAGGAGGGGTGGTCTCCCCTGTCCTCAGTCCTTTGCCAGATGCCATGGTGCCAGAGAAGTCACCCCTCCCTGGGCCCCTTGACTACCCAAGGCCCTTGAGATGGGCTGGCCATTCATGGTGGGAGCTATAGGCTTCACGGAGGGTGCTGCCATGTAATATATGTGAGGGAGCTCAGGGGAAGGCTGCTGCTTCCCATCTTAACCAGGAAGTCCCTGAGAAGGAGCAAACCTCCAAGGGTCAGCACAGTGGCCAAGCATCAGGCAAGCAACAGCATGGGCACCCTGGCCTGCTGGCGCCCCCTCTGCCCCTGTGCACAGGCTCTTGGCCCAGGGCCTCGAAGCTGCCCCACTTGGGGGTACAGAGCTCTGGGAATTTCCTGCCCCAGTGACACACACAATATAGAACAGGGTAACAAATGCCTACACATACACTACAGCCACACACAAGGCCTCAGACAGTCACTCCTGATCCTCTCTAAGGTTCAGGCATGGCGACGGTGGCCAAGGCCCTCATTTCCTTCTTGAAATACAGAGCACCAACTCTGCAGGAAGCACCCAGTGGAGCCCCTACTTCCCGGGTGGGCCACAGGCAGCCAGGGTTAGCAGGAGGCACATGTGCCCCTCAAAGAACTCTGATGAAGTGACAGGTGGCAAAGGGACCTCCACTGGGTGTCACCACTGTCACAGGCACTGATTAAGCTGGATCCAATCCCCCCTCCCTGCCCCGGGGACACACACTCCCCATACCCAGGCCACCAAATTCCTTCCTGGACACAAAGCAGACACTTTTCACTTTTCAAGGGCACCACATGGCACTCTCTCTCCTGGCCAAGGGTCTACGCTGCTTCCTGGAGAGGCTCTTCTATTCCCTGGAAGTCTCAGTCACCATCAAGGCTTAAGCTGGCATCAAGGCATCAAGGGGTCAATGGTGGGGTAAGGCCTAAAACTCCGAAGTGCTGCCTCGACACCTGGAGAAAGCAAAGATGCTGTGAGTGGCGCATTCCCCTCCTGATTCTGCTCCTATGGACAAGGTTCCCAGCCCAAGAGCCTCCTTATCTCAGGGCAGGAACTGTCCCTCCACATCCCTGAGGAGCCTGTGTCAGTTTCTGCCACCCTGTGGAATTACGCAAATAGTCAGGAATGGAGGGCGGGTTTCCCACGCTCTTGTTATGACAAATCTTGCCCCCCACATCCCCTGCTGGCTCACTCTGCTCCCGAGTGGCCCTACAAGGTGTGCGACGTCCTCCTGCCTGTGTGATCGGTATGAGGACTGACAAATCGCCGTGGTCCCCACCTGTTCAGAGTCAGGTGTTGAGTGTCCACCATCCCCATAACCCTAGGGCAGGACCCCTGCATCCTCACCAGCAGAGTAAAGAGGAGGCAATCAAAACAGGCTGCCCTCACCTCCTCCTGCACTCCCAGTCTTCTCTCTCTGCCCACACGGAATGCCCCTCCAGCCAGCCCTCTTGCCCTCCTGGCCTTTCTAGACTGCTCCATGTCTCTGTAAGGCCACAGCCTGCCTGGAGACCCCCGTTCTTCCCAGCACATGCACACAATGCTCATCCCAGCCCACCTATGGAGCCCAGGACTGGATCAATTTCTGGAGACTGCTGGCCCTCCTGCCTGCTCCACGCATTCCAGTGAGGAGTCCTGGTGGAATTTCAGAAAGACTAACTTGGATGAGCTTGGCCTCATCAGGTAAACCCTTTAAAGGGAGCAGGCGCTTCCTGAAGTCAGAGAGAGATTTCATCCAAGGGAGGTGTCTCCACTGCTGCCTTTGAAGATGGCAGGGCCACATGGCAAGACACAGGAGTGGCCTGGAGAAGTGAAGTGCAGCCCCTGGCTGACAGCCAGCAAGGAAATGGAAACGCAGTCCTTCAACCTCAGGGAGGAACACAGCACCAGGAGGTGAGTTCTGAAGACAGGAATACGCTTAGAAGTACATGTTTCCCCAGAGCCTCATGAAGAGAAGGCATCCTGGCCAACATGTGGATTTCAGCTGTTGAGACCCTGAGCAGAGATCCCAGCCACACCATGCCTGCACTTTGCCTTACAGAACTATGAGCTAATCAATGCATGCAGTTTTTTTTTTTTTTTTTTTTTTTTTGAGATGGAGTCTCGCTCTGTCACCCAGGCTGGAGTGCAGTGGCCGGATCTCAACTCACTGCAAGCTCCGCCTCCCGGGTTCACACCATTCTCCTGCCTCAGCCTCCCGAGTAGCTGGGACTACAGGCGCCCGCCACCTCGCCCGGCTAAGTTTTTGTATTTTTAGTAGAGACGGGGTTTCACTGTGTTAGCCAGGATGGTCTCGATCTCCTGACCTCGTGATCCGCCCGTCTCGGCCTCCCAAAGTGCTGGGATTACAGGCTTGAGCCACCGCGCCCGGCCGCATGCAGTTTTAAGCTGCTAAATTTGTGGTAATTTGGAACACAGCAATAGAAAACTGACACATAAACCACATGTTGCCAAATCGTCTGAGTTTTATAGAGGAACTGAATATAAGCACTGTAATGAAAAGCTTCCAATTTTGAAATGTTTGCACCGAACTGAACACTAACCAGCCAACAAACCAATGCAGACCAGCATGACAGCTGTGTACATCCACTTTGAACCTCTCATATTTGCAATGGAAAGAAAGCAGACTTGTAGCAGAGAGTTTTTCTTCTTCATGGGAACGCATACCTAGTCTCTAATATGTGCTGCCCTGTGCACGCACACGGGCAGATGGGCACCTGTATAAAAAGCAGCTTCTGTTTCTAAGGAGGGCATAGACTCAGAGCCTTAGAAGAAAGATGACTGAGACTGCATTTTAAAAAATGAATGCTCAGCAAAAAGCCACCAAAAGCAAAGTCAAAAGATAAATGGGGAAAACATAGGAAACATTTATAATTCACATTACAATGAAACAACCAATTTCCTTAATATATACAAAGCCCCTAGGTGTTAATAAGAGAACAGGAAAATACTCAATAGAAATATGAGCAAAGAATATAAATAGAAATACCAAGATCCTCAAACTCTCTTATTACAATCTGTGCTTGTAATAAGAAGCACAGATCACACTATAATGACCACAGCAGGCAGCAGCCCTTGAGGAAGGCCCCCGACCACCTCCTGGTACTGATGCTCTTAGCCACCTGTTTCCCCTGGAATGTGGCTGAACCTGGTGACCTGATTCTCACCAACAGAAGCAAGGCCATGCCACTTCTATTACTAGGTTACAGAGGACAGTGATGTCTGTCTCGCCAGCAGACTCTTTTTCCGTCTTGGACTGTACCCTGATGAGGTGGGCACCATGCTAGAGACGTCCACATGGAGAGGACCTGAGGGGGCCTCTGGGCAACAGCAATGAGGAACTAAGGCTCGCAGTCCAGTATCTGCCAGGAATGTCACCCTCTAAGTGAGCTGGGCTGGTGCCCCAGCCTCAGAAGAGACCATGAAGCAGAAAAGCCAGCTAAACTTCACCAGGATTCTTTACCCACAGTAACCACGAGATAATACATGCTATTATATGAAGCATGTGTGTATTATTGGGATACACACATGCTTAATATAATGCGTGAGTTTTGGGATAACTTGTTAGGCATCGAGAGAAATTAAATACAATGAAATGCAATTTCCAGTTAGCAGATTACTAAAGATCAAAAAGGTTGAAAAAACCTGTGTTGATGAGTGTTGGGAACAAGCATTTCCCTGTGGTGTGGAGGAAGTACGACATTCTACCATGATGTGGGAGCTCAGTCAGGGTGGTGGGAAAAATTATAAACATAGTTATAGGAAATAGTCACAAACTTTCTTGGAAGGCTGGGGTGTTGCATAGCTTCAGTAAAAGATTTGGCTGAAGGCAGCCTAATCCTCTCTGAGTTGATAGCAGAAGGGCAAATAACAAGGGAATGTGGGGGAGTTTATCTAAATAGCTTGTTTACTTGTGTGGTTCTAAGACAAACCTTTGATCATCTGTAGGACTGCTCTCTCTGGTGGAGGGCGACCAGATTAATTACCCACAGGTGTGCTGACTCAAAGCCTTTGTCATTTAATCTGTAGTAAATAAACACGAACTTCCACTGGCTTATGGGGCCATGCTGCAGACTCAGAGCAGAGCCCCTTAGCTGAACTGACAGGCAAAATATCTGGTTAATGTACGTGTCTCATCTGTCGCTGGGTCAGGGTCTGTGGGTTGGAACCCCGCACCACTAAACAAATGATTTGGTGATCTCCATTAAAGCCACAAACGCACATGCTCTTTGCCCAGTAATTCTACTCGCAACAAGTTATCCTACCAATTTATTCAGAGATGTATAAAATGATTTATGTCAAGATGATTCACTGCAGCATTTTTTAAAGTGGTTATAGGCTAAATTATGTCCCTGCAAAAATTCATATGTTGAAGTCCTAGCACCCAGTACCTCAGAATGAGACTGTAATTAGAGACACAGCCTTTAAGAGGTAATTAAATTAAAATGAGGTCATTACGGGGGGCCCTAACTCAATCTGACGGGTGTCCTCTTAAGCAATTAGGACAGAGACATGCACAGAGGAAAGATCACGTGAAGACACGGAGAGAAGGCAGCCATCTGCAAGCCAAAGAGAGAGGCCGCAGGAGAAACCAGTGCTGCCAACGCCTTGATCTTGGACTTCCAGCCTCTAGAACTGTGCAAAAATAAATGTCTGTTGTTGAAGCCCCCCAGTGTGTGGGACTTTGTTATGGCAGCAGTTGTTGACTGACACAATCAGTCAACTGTGTTAAACTTCAAAGTACATCAGAAGGGAAATGATTAAGTACGTTTTGTTCTACATCAATCATATGGGCTAATAAATTGTCTATTGAAGATTAACTTGGGTTAAATTTAGTCTCTGTCACCAGAGACTAAAAGAATCTTGCCCAATATACAGGAAAAAAAAATGGCTTTTTGAGAGGATTGCCCAACCACCTTTAAGCTCGACCTGACATGCAGCTGCCTACTCTATAGGTGATGTTTGGCAGTGTCCCCCTCCCCGTCCCCATTTAGTTCCCTCTTACCTGGAAATAGTCCAGAAGCATGCCGGCCCAGGACAGCCCCAGGCCCGCAAACATGAAGGGCACGGTCACCTGAAGGCCTATGGACCAGGCGGTCTCCCTGCTAGGCTCAGTCTCCAGTGGCTTGGGGGTCACACTTTGGCTCTCAGGGGCCCTGAGAGCTCCATCTTCTGAGGCTCCAGGGAGTCCTCCTGCGCTGAGGGAGTGAGGAAGCCCCAGCTCCCCTGGCTTGCCACAACTGTCCAGCCTCCGCTGCCGGGTCTCTGTCCCATCCATCTGGGCACAGCTGGGTGCCTGGCAGCCCTACAGTGGAAGACACAAAGTTGTAGGGCTGAGTTCCTGACTCGCATGGCGCTAACACCCAAGGAGCCTCAGGCACCTGTCCAGCCCCAGGCTGGTATGGTCCCATCCAACCCGCAGCCCTCACTCAGCACCTGCTCCACCAGACTCCTGCACCCCAATTTCCAATAGTTTGTTGTTTAATATGCACGTGTGAGCACAAAACATACAGAAGAGCACAAACATATATGGGCTGAAGTCAGCAAAAAAGGGCCTCTGAAAATTCTCTCTTCCATAAAAGCAATTCTAAAAAACAGCAAAAACTGTCAAAATCATTTTTTTTCAGAACTCTTACTGATATCAAAGGCTCAAGGCATCCAGGAGTACCTATCCAAGAAAAATTGCTGACTCTCAGCAAGGAAGATCACTTTGTAACATTCAAGCTGCTAGTGACATTCTAACTTGCCTAGTCCCACTACCCTCCCCAGCTCTGCCCTAGCCTTGAAAATGGACAGCCCACAATTGCAGTGAGAGCCAGCAGCCTGGAGGGTATGACAAGGCTGGAGTTCTTTCAAGTTCCCATGCCCAAAAAATTATTTTTTGACCGATCTGGAGATCCCTGGAAGACCCCACTTAGAGGTCTGTCTGTATTTAACCCCACTTGGAGTTCACCTGGTGCAAAACCTTTTACCCTGGGAGAAGTTAGTAGAAAACAATTACAGGCACAGTGGCTACTAGCTGGGGTGAACAACAGAATAATGAAAACATTTAAAGGAAAAGCTGAGGAAGGGGATGTAAACAGGGGTTTTGAAAAATTCCTGCACACTCTGGGAATCTATTAGGTTGGTACAAAAGTAATTGCAATTTTTGTTATTACTTCTGATGGCAAAAACTGCAATTACTTTCACACCAACCTGACAGCAGGCCACCAATACATAGTGCCACACTGGTGACTAGGAACACACTCAGGAAATTCCTAGGAAGGCCCCAAGTTTGCACCTCCTGGACACTTCGCACAAGCAGCAGGTAAAGGCTGCGGAGGCTCTGGCGAGCACCAGACTGGATGTGCCCAGTGTGCACACAGAGCCCCTGGGTAAAGACTGGGAGGCACACTCATTCCTGGCACAGAGTTCCAGGCGTGGAGTTCAAGGAAATCTGTAACTGGTCATCAGCTGGCACTGAGCACAGATTTCCATGGCCACACACAACAGAGAATGGAGGATGTTTACAGGATTGGTCCAGAAAAATCACTATACAAACAACAAACAACAAGCAGCAACAGCAAATCCAGGGGAGGGGGGAATCTCATTTCCACACCTGTCATGTTATATACTGCTAAAGGTCTAGCTTTCAACAACAAAAATGAGACATGCCAAGAAATAACAAAGTATGGCCCATTAAAAAAAATTAATAGTAACTGTCCCTGAAGGAGGCCAAAACTTTGAATTGGCTGTTTTAAATATGTTCCAAGAACTTAAGAAACCATACTGGAAGAAGCAAAGGAAAGCTTCAGAATGATATCTACTCAAATACAGAATGCCAATACAGAGATAAAAATTATTTTAAAAAATAACCAAATAGAAATGCACTAGTTTTAAAGTACGAGAGCTGGAATGTAAAATTCCCAAGAAGAGCTAACGGCTGATCTGAGCAGGGGGAATATAAAGAATCGCTGAACTGAAACAAGAGAGATTATTCGGTATGAAGAACGAAAATGAAAAGGAATAAAGAAAAAGAAACAGGACCTCCGAGAACTATGGAATAATATCAAGCATAACAATATAAATGTTGAAAAGGGGGAAGGCAGAAAGAATATTTAAAAAACAAAGGGCGAAAACTTTCCTGACTTCATAAAACATTAATTTCCACATCCAAAGAGCTCCACAAATTCCAAGTAGAATAAACTCTGAGAGAGCACACCAAGACCTGCCAAGAATCTTAGAAGCAGGAAGAGAGCAGCAACTCATCATGTACAAGGGATCCTCTAGAGCAGGGGTCCCCAACCCCTGTTGGGAACTGGGCCACACAGCAGAAGGTGAGCGGCTCCTGGCGAGCAGCACTGCCTGATCAGCTTCCCTCTCCTGTCAGATCAGCGGCAGCATCAGATCCTCATAGGAGCTCAAACTGTATTGTGAACTGCGCAAGCAGGGGATGTAGGTTGTGTGCTCCTTATGAGGATCTAATGCCTGATGAAGAGGTGGAACAGTTTCATCCCCAAACCAGCGCCTCCCCTCCGCCCCAGTCCATCGAAAAATTGTCCTCCACAAAACCAGTCTCTGGTGGCAAAAAGGTTGGGGACCACTGCTCTATAAGATTAACAGCTCATTTTTTATCAGAAATAGAAGCCAGAAAGCAACAGGATCACATTAAAGTGCTCAAAGAACAAAAGCTGTCACCTAAGAATTCTTAACTAGCAAAATTATCTTTTTAAAGTAAAGAATAAATTAAGAGATTTTTGGATAAACAGACACAGAGCATTCGTCCCCAGCATACCTGCCCTAAAGGAAACACTAAAGGGAGTCTTTCAGGCCAAATTACCATCCTAGACTAAGGCTGGAATCCAAGACCTAGGCTTGAATCCACACAGAGAAAGGAACCACCTAGACAGATTTTTTTTAAAGTATAAACACATTTTTGTTAGTAACTCTTTTTACTGTTATCCAATTTAAAGACGACTATGTATATCAAGTTGGAATTAAGTTGTTGTTGATCCAAAAAAGATTATTATAAACCAAGGTGCTTACTGTAACCCTCAGGGCAACCACTAAGAAAAAAAAATGTAAAAGAAGTAACAAGTGAATAAAAGTGATACACTAGGGAAGATCTACTTCATACAAAACAATGTAGTAATGGGGAAACAGGGAAAAAAGACATTAGACATATAGAAAACAAATGGCAAAATGGCAGACACAAATCCCATCTTATCAATTATTACATTAAGTATATATGGATAGGTTGGAAGTAAAAGGATTTAAATAAATATACCATGCAAACAGTAATCAAAAGATAACTGGAGTGGCTTTAATGCTATTAATATTACCAGGCAAAATAGACATAAAGACAAGAATTCTTACTACAGACAAAGAAGGATATTTAATAATGATAAAAGGGTCAATCTATCAAGAAGCTATAACAATTACAAACACACATATGCCTAACAACAAAGCCCCAAAATACACAAAGTAAAAGTGGCAGAATTGAAGGAAGAAAAAGACAATTCAATAATAATAGTTGGACATACCTCACTTCCAAAAATTGATAAAGCAATTTGACAGAGTATCAACAAAAGAAAGAGGACTTCAACAACATTATAGACCAATTAGACCAAACAAACACATCTATACAAAGCACTCCGTGCAACAATAGCAGAATACTTAATCTTATCAAGTGCACATGGAACATTTTGCAGGCTTGATCTATCTTAGGAACAATAACTTCAATAATTTAAGACTGAAATCATACAAAATATGTTTTCCAACCACAACAAAATAAAATTAGAAATCAATAACAGAAGGAAATTTGGGAAATTCATAAACATGCGGAAATTAAACAACATATTCCCCCTTTTTTTTTTTTTTTTGGAGACAGGGTCTCTTTCTGGCACTCAGGCTGGAGTGCAGTGGTGTGATCACAGCTCATTGCAGCTTAGACCTCTGGGGCTCATGCAGTCCTCCCATCTCAGCCCTCCAAGTAGCTGGGACTAGAGGTGTGCGCCACCACAACCAGCTAATTTTTAAAATTTTTGTAGAGATGGGGTATCACTGTGTTGCTCAAGCTGGTCTCGAACTCCTGATCTCAAGTGATCTGCTCACCTCAGCCTCCCAAAGTGCTAGGATTATAGGCATGAGCCACCAAGCCCAGCCCATACTCTTAAATAACTAATGAGTCAAAGACAAAAATCACAAAAGAAATTAGAGATTTCTTTGAGATGAATGAAAATGAAAATACAACATACCAAAAAATTATGGCATGTGTTAATGCAGTGCTTAGAGGGAAGTTTATAGCTATAAATATCCATTTCTTTAAAAAGAACAAATTAATAAATCAATCTTCCACCTTCAGATGAAAAAGAGGAGCAAACTAAACCCAAAAAAAGGAGAAGGCAGGAATTATACAGATTAAATTGGTAATAAATGAAAGAGAATTGTAAAACAAAACCAAAAAAACCCCGCAAAACCAAAAGTTGGGTCCTTGAAGAGATCGACAAAAGTGACAATCCTTTAGAGAGACTGATGAAGAAAAAAAGAGAGAAGGCTCAAATAGTTAAATTAAGAATGAAAGAGGAAACATCATGACCAAAACTAAACATAACTATAAGAGAATATATGATTAATTATAAGCCAACAAATTGGAAAAGCCACCAGTCAGAGTGGCTATTATTAAAAAGTCAAAAAATAACAGATGTCGGTGAGGTTGTGGACAAAAGGGAATGCTTATACACTGCTTGTGGGAATGTAAATTAGTTCAGCCATTGTGGAAAGCAGTGGGGGTGATTCCTCAAAGAACTTAAAACAGAAGTACCATTCAACCCAGCAATCCCATTATTGGGTGTATACCCAAAGAAATATAAAACATACTACCATAACGACACATGCACAGATATGTTCATCACAGCGCTATTCACAATAGCAGAGACATAAAATCAGCCTAATGCCTATCAACAGAAGACTGAATAAAGAATATGTAGTACATATGCCCATGGAATGCTATGCAGCCATGAAAAAACGAGATCATGTCCTCTGCAGCAACATGGAAGGAAGTGGAGGCCATAATCCTAAGCAACCTAATGCAGAAACAGAAACCAAATACCACATGTTCCACTTATAAGTGAGAGCCACACATTGGGTATACATGCATATAAAGAAGGGAACAAGAGACACCATGGCCTACTTGAGAATGGAGGGTGAGAGGAGAAAGAGGATCAAAAAACTACCTATCTGGCCAGTTGCCGTGGCTCACGCCTATAATCCCAGCACTTTGGGAGGCTTTGCAGCACTTTGGGAGGATGTTACGAATACAGACACAAAATCCTCAGCATAATACTAATAAACTCAAGCCACTAGTACATACAAAGACTTACAATAGAACCAAGTGGGATTTATTTCAGGAATGTAAAGTTGGTTTAACATATGAAAATCAATGTAATACACCAAATTAATATAATAATAGGGAGAAAACAGTTAAACAGACACAGAAAAAGCATTTGGCAACATCCAACACTCTTTCATGATAAAAACACTTTAAAAAGTTAGCTTTGGGTTTCTCATAGATGCCCTTAGTCAGGATGAGGACATTCCCTTCTATTCCTAGACATTAAGATGAGAATTCTTACCACAGACAAAGAAAGTTATTTGATAATGATAAGAGGAATAGAAGGGAATGTCCTCATCCTGATTAAAGGCATCTGTGAGAAATCCAAAGCTTAGTGAGAGTCTGAAAGCTTTCCCAGTAAGATTAGGAACAAGACAAGAATCCCTGTTTTTGCCAATTCTATTAAACACTGTACTTGAGGTTCTAGCCAGCAGAGTTCAGCAAGAAAAAGAAGTAAGAGGTATCCAGCTTGAAAAGAAGAAGTAAAACTACCCCTGTTTACAGATGACATAATCTTATACATAAAAAATCATAAGGGATCCACATACACGCAAACTATTACAGCCAGTAAACAAGTTCAGCAAGGTGTAGGACTGGAGGACACAGGTCAATACACGAAAGTCTGTTTGTTTGTTTTGTTGTTTGGGTTTTTGGGTTGTTTGGTTGTTTTTGTTGTTGTTTTGAGACAGGTTCTCACTCTGTCACCCAGGCTGGAGTGGAGTGGCACGATCATAGCTCACTGCACCTTCAACTTCCTAGGCTCAAGTAATCCTCCCACCTCAGCCTCCTGAGTAGCTGGGACTACAGGCATGTGCCACCATACTTGGCTAATTTTTTAAATTTTTTGTAGACAGGGTCTTGCTATGTTGCCCAGGCTGGTCTCAAATTCCTGAGCTCAAACGATCCTCCCACCTCAGCCTCCTGAGCAGCTGGGACTACAGGTATATGCTATCATGCTCAGCTTTTTTAAAAAAAAAAAAAAAAAAAAAGAAATGAGGTCTTGCTATGCTGCTCAGGCTGGTCTCAAATTCCTAGGCTCAAGTGATCCTCCTGCCTCAGCCTCCCAAAGTGCTGGGATTAGAGCTGTGAGCCACTGTACCCATCCAGTTTTATTTTTATACTCTAATAATGAATAATCTAAAAGTAAATAAACAATTGCATTTGCAATAGAAATGCAAGAAATGAAGAAAGCTTCAGAACAAATTTAACAAAAGAAGTGTAAAACTTGTACCCTGAAAACTACAAAACATTGATCTCCAGGTTTAATACAATCCCTATTCAAATTCCAGTAGTCTGTTTTTTTTTTTTTTATTTTTCTTTCTTCTTTTTTGGAGAAAATGACAAGGTGATTCTAAAATGCAAATGGAAGTGCAAGGGAACAGAAAATCCTAAACAATTCTGAAAAAGAAGAATGAAGTTGGAGAACACAGACTTCCTAATTTCAAAACTTATTGTAAAACTTGGTATTGGCAAAGAATAGAAATATAGATTAATAGAACAGAACTGAGAGTCTATAAATAAATTCATGCATCTATGGCCAATGGATTTCTGACAAAGGTATAAAAACCATTCACTGGGGAAAGAGTAGTCTCTTCAACAAATGGTGCTGGACAACTGAATATTCACATGCAAAAGAATGAATTTGAATCCTTACCTCAAACCACATACAAAAACTAACTCAAAATGGCTTAAAGAATTAAACATAAGAGCTAAAACTACCTAAAACACTTAGAATGAAATACAGGTGTAAATCTCAGGGACTTTGGATTAGGCAACAGTTTCTTAGATGTGATATCTGAAGTACAAGCAACCAAAGAAAAAATTGACAAATTGGATTTCATAAAAATTTGAAAGTTGCGTTTCAAAGAACACTCTCAAGAAAGTAAAGACAATCCACAAAATGTGCAAGTATTTGTCATTATATTAATGAGGGTTTAGTATCCCAAATATATAAAGAATACTTACAATTCAACAATAAAAAGACACACCAATTTAAATGACAAAGGAATTGAACAGACATTTCTCCAAAGATGTACAACGGCCAATAAGCACATGAAATGATGGCGTCACTTAACATTAAAAGTGCTCAGCTTCACTGTTAGAAAAATGCAAATCAAAACCACACTAAGATACCACCTAACATAATGTTGTCAAGGTTCATCCATGTTGTTGCATGAATCAGTACTTCATTCCTTTTTACAGATGAGTAATATTCCATTGTATGGACATATCCTATTTTGCTAACCCACTAATAAGTGACAGACATTTGGGTTATTTCCACTTTGGGGCTACTACAAATAATACTCCTATTATTCATGTACAAGTCTTTGTGTGAATATGAGTTTTCTGTTTGACTGAACTGTACATTTAAAAGGGGTGAATTTTATGGTATGAAATTTATATCACAATAAAAAATTATGAATCATTTATATTATTAAAGCAAGAACCCTTACACTCCCACTAAGTTCAAGAAGCAAAGCATGACTAGCCTCTCCACTCTGAGCCCCTCTCTGATAACAACTCATCCCTCCCTACCAGAGGTGACACTAGCCTCACTCTGGGGATGACCATTTCTTGGTCTGTTTTATTTTTCCTTTAGTTTTACAATGTGTGCAGCCCTAAGTGTTACAGCTGAGTTTTGCCTACTTTGCGACTTAGATCAACAAAGTAACACTCCACAGATTCTTTTCATGTCCAGTTTCTTTCACTTAACATTAGGTTTCTGAGATTCAGCCATGCTGCTGAATCTATTTTACTGCTGTAGAAAACTGAACTGTATGACTGCCCCACAATCTCTTCATCTATTCTGTAATCAATAAACCACCTCAGCCGCCTTTCCTTTCCAAAATGAAAATAACGGGATTTTTTTTCTAATTACAAAAGTGACATGTGTTAATAAAAAATATAATTTAGACAATACAAAATAATATAATGAGGCTGGGCATGGTGGCTCACCCCTGTAATCCCAGCACTTTGGGAGGCCGAGGCCAGTGGATCACTTGAGGCTAGGAGTTTGAGACCAGCTTGGCCAACATGGTGAGACCCCATCTCTATCAAAAAATACAAAAAATTAGCCAGGTGTGGTGATGCACACCTGTAGTCCCAGCTACTTGGGAGGCTGAGGCAGGAGAATCACTTGAACCTGGGAGGCGGAAGCTGCAGTGAGCCGAGATCACACCACTGCACTCCAGCCTAGGGGACAGAGTGAGACTCTGTCTTAAAAATAAATAAATAATAATATAATGCGGTTTAAAAATCACTGACAATTTCACTATTCCAAAATAATCAGTGCAAGTCTAGTGTATATCCTTCCAATGTTTACACACAGACACAGGTCCACACACTCACTGTGTTTTTTTTTTTAAATCCATGTTCTAGATCCTGGATTTTTAAAATTTGATAGAATGTATACATCTCTGGCCCCTGTTCAGTAAGATGTCTGCCTGCCTGCTTGTCATCCTTGCTTGTCAATCACAGTTTCAGGCAAGGAATGAGGTGGGAGGCTTACACCACCCAGCTGCTAGTAAAACATTTTCCCATGTAATTTATGGATTCAGGAGGAGCTGATGGAAGAACTGAACAGGGATGTGTGCCCTGTGCTGTGCCTTGCAGCAGGGAGAAGCGGAGGGTCACGGCACCTCCTGCATCCTCAATGCTTCCTTCTCAGGGGCCTGAATGGAGCAGGTGGTAAGTTAGCAAAGGAACAGCCGGCCTGGGCGACCATGACATGCAGTGGGGACAGGGCACAGGGAGGCCTCTCGAGTCGGCGGCACTCTCAGTGGTAGGAACGGTGCCCCTCATCCAGCCCAGAGAACCTGGGCCCAGGCAGCACCGGTGTGGCTCCAAAAGGCAATGAACAGAGATGGGAACTGCCTACTCCCACCTGCCTCCCACCTCCCTGAAGGACCTGCAGGGGCCCAATGCCAGAGACAGAAAATGCCTCCCTCTCACCACACCAGGCCCCTCCAACTCTCCGCCCCACTCCCACAGGCAGGAATGGCCACCCTCCTGGCTAGGCAAGGCCACTGCTGCATCCCTTAGGTCCTAACAGCAGAACCCATTCCACCTTCCTCATGACCTTCTCGTCGTCAACCTTCCAGCCTGACCCCTCCGGCCAGACCAGCCATTTTCTTTAAATTCCCATCATATCCTCTGTAGCAATGCTGATAAAACTGAGCCAGGCCCACACTGGAAGCCTGGCCATCATGGAGAGACAACTAGTGGAGAGGAAAGGAGAGGAGGAGGACTTGGACCCTGCCCACACTGGGAGGAACCCGTACTACACAGAGCTGAGCTATCGGCTGGCTCTCCAGGCCCCACTCTGCTTCTCAGGGTGGCAGCCCCAGAACCATGAGAAGGACGCACGCTTGGCAGAACAGGGTAGGAATCATGGGGTCCCTGCAGTGCCAGATCCCTAATCTTTTCCAAAAATAACAGACACAGCTACTGATGACCTGTGCAGTATGGCTTTACCTCCTTTAATCCTCACGGGACCGTGGGAAGGCTAGCTTCTTACTGACCACTTTACACAGAAGAGGAAACAGAGGATTAAAAGAGACCCCTACTGGAGTCCTCTCAAGGGGTCGCACCTACAAGGAACCCCTCTCTCCCGCTGCCTCAGTTTCTCCCCTCTACCTCTGTGGGATCATCTGATGAGAACAGAAACTTGCTCTAGGATCTGCCTCTATAAACCCAGCCTTGACCTCAAGCTAGCTCTCACTTCATTCCCCTCCTTCTCTTAATGGCAAAAAAAATTATACAAAGAATCATGCCCACAGTGTGTTCTCACCTCCCCTCCTCTTCTCCTGATGCAAACTGTTCTTGCCAAGGCCAGCGGTCACCTGAGCAATGCTACAGGCACCCAGATGCCCAAGGCTTATGGACAGGAACAAAGAGAGGTTAACTTTTCCCAGCTCCCTCTGCCAGAAAGGCAGGGCTTGGATGTCCTGATCAACCAGGGAAGTGGACAGTTGGAAAAAATTTTGAACCTAAATCAGGGATTTAAACTCCTTAAGGTAAGGGAAACACACACATACACACACACACGTGTATGCACACGCGCGTGCGCGCACACACACACACACACAAAATCAGGGATTCAAATTCCTTAAGGGTAAGGGACACACACACACACACAACTGAAAGCAAAAATCAGAGGGGAAAAATGATTACTTTAGCTACATCAAAGTTTAAATATTCTGTAGGACAAAACTTCTAAATAAAATTTAAAAGCAAGCAAAAGCCTAGGAGATAATAGTTGGACCCAATACAAGAGACAAAGGATAAGTGCACAAAAAAGAATGAAGAACTCCTACAGAGAAAACCATGGAGAAACTGACACAGGATGGGAACAAGAGCTCAGCTGGAGAAACACAAAGGAAGCCTAGACAGCCACCTGAGAAGGTGTTAGGGAAATAAAAATGAAAGCCGATGGAAAGATACATTATGCTTGAGGAATGGAAGAATTTCAATGAAAATGACAATTTCACCCAAAGCAATTTACAGAATCGCACAATCATTACCAAAATACCAATGTCATTCTTCACAGAAATAGAAAAAAACAATTCTAAAATTTACGTGTAACTACAATAGACCACAAATAGCCAAAGCAATCCTGAGCAAAAAGAATAAAGCTGGAGCCATCATAGCAACTTCAAAATAAACTACAAAGCTATAGTAACCAAATCAGCATGGTACTGGCAGACACATAAGCCAATGGACAGAAGAGAGAACCTAGATATAAATCCACACACTTACAGCCAACTTATTTTTGACAAATGCACAAGAAACATACTCTGGGGAAAGGAGAGTCTCTTCAATAGATGGACTGGGAAAACTGGATATCCATATGCGGAAGAATGAAACTGGACCCCTATTTCTCACTATATTAAAAAATCACATCAAAATGGATTAAACGCTTATATGATTTAAAACCATGAAACTACTAGTAGAAAATATTGGGGAAATTTTGCAGGACATCGGTCTGGGCAAAGACTTTTTGTGTAAGACCTCAAAAGCACAGGCAACCAAAGCAAAAATAGACAAATGGGATTACATCAAGCTAAAAAGTTTCTGCAAGGCAAAGGAAACAATCAACAAAGCGAAAAAACAATGCACAGAATGGGAGAAAATATCTGAAACCACTCATCTGACGAGGGATTAATAACCAGAATATATAGTACCAGGAATTCAAACAACTCAATAGCAAAAAAGAAAAAAGAAAAAAAAATCCAATTAAAATATGGCCAAAAGATCTGAATAGACATTTCTCAAAAGAAGACAAAAATGGCTCACATATATGCAAAAAGTACTCAACATCATTAATCATGAAAGAAATTCAAGTCAAAACCACAATGAGATATCATCCCACCCCATTTTAAATGGCTTTTGTAAAAAAGACAGGGAATAATGGACACTGGCAAGGATGTGGAGAAAGTATTCCTTGTACACTGTTAGTGGGAATGTAAACTAGTTCAGCCACTATGGAGAACAGTATGGAAGTTCCTTTGAAAACTAAAAGCAAGCCAGATGCGGTGGCTCACGCCTGTAATCCCAGCACTTTGGGAGGCCAAGGTGGGAGGATCACTCAAAGCCAGGAGTTTGAGACCAGTCTGGCCAACATGCTGAAATTCCATCTCTACTAAAATACAAACAATTAGCTGGGTGTGGTGACACACACCTGTAGTTCCAGCTACCTTGGGAGGCTGAGGCATGAGAATCACTTGAACCCAGGAGGTGGGGGTTGTAGTGAGCTGAGATTGTGCCACTGCACTCCAGCCTGGGCAACAGAGCGAGACTCCATCTCTGAAAAAACAAAAACAAAAACAAAAAAAAACCCCTAACAACAGAACTACCATATGATCCAGCAATCCCACTCATGGGGACATATCCAAAAGAAAGAAAACCAGGATATTGAAGAGATATCTGTACCCCATGTTTCTTGCAGCACTATTCACAATAGCTAAGATATGGATCAACCTAAGTTTCCATACCAGATGAAAGAATAAAGAAGATGTGGTACATATACACAATGGAGTACTATTCAGCCATAAAGAAGAATGAGATCCTGTCATTTGCAACAACATGGATGGAACTGGAGGTCATTACATTCAGTGAAATAAGCTGTGGACAGAAAGACAAACTTCACATGGCCTCACTCATATGTGGGAGCTGAAGGAGGGGATCTCAAGGAGGTAGAGAGTTCACTGCTTACCAAAGCCTGTCGGGGGACAGGGGGAAGAAGGGAGGGTGGTTAATGGCTAGAAATACACAGTTTGATGGAAGAAATAAGAAATAGTGTTTGATGAATCAATAGGGTGACTATAGTTTACAATAATCTATTTTATATTTCAAAATAGCTATAATTCAAATGTTTCTGGAATAAAAGACCAATCTCTAAAATGATGGATGTCTACATTGCACTGATTTGATCTTTACAAGTTACACGAATGTGTTAAATTATCACAGACACCTCAAAAACACGTACATCTATTAGGTGTCAATAACATTTTTTAAATATAAATAAATGAATGGTGTGAGGCAACTCACCTCACTACCACTAGGGCAAGGGGTGGGCAGAAGGGCCTGGAACACAGCCACAGGGCTCTGGATCTGCCCCTGCCAGAGGCAACTGGGCAGTGACCACTCCAGGCCACACATCCTCACTCGGCCCCAGTCCTGGTGAGTCACTCACACGCGTGCCTGAGGAGGTTAACCCAAGAGTACATAGCCACTATGCCTGGTGACAGCAAACACCAGAGTGGCAGGTGCTGGCGCAGCCCTGATCCGTGATTTGTGCTGGGAACACGCATGCAGCTGGACCTAGAGAGCCCCAGCCCTGGGTCCACCCTCACTGTGCATGGTACCAGAGGAGGGCCTGGCCAGGGTAACCCGGGAGCAGGGCCCAGCTGGTGTCAGCACCAGTCATTCCCGCCTGCTCTGTGCCCCTTGCAGGGTGGGGGATCTCACTGCTGTGAACACGGCCAAAGGCCCCTGAGCTCCACCTGAACGCTGGAGTGTTTGCAAGAACATGCTCCAATGTCCCTGTGTCACTGCCAGCTTGTGCAGATTAACAACCGAGCACAGGCTGTAGTAGGCTTCTGTGGGAAAGTAGGCTGTGGACCAGGAAACCTCTCATCCCAGAGCCCCAGGGAGAAGCCAAGATGCCAGTGGAGGCATTGCCTCCAAGGTCCCCACAGAGGACATCGGGCAATGTCTGCAAATAGTTTTGGTTGTCCCGACAGAGAGGGTGATACAGGACAGCCCCCCACAACAAAGAACTGCCCCACCTCAAATGTCAGTAGTGGGGAGGCTGAGAAACCCTGCTATGGGGCAGTGGTCAGAGACCCTTGTGCCTTGAAAGGGGCTGGGCAGGACAGGTAGTGGCCCACCTGGGGCCACAGGTCAGAGCCGCGCCTGAGTCTGAGGCTGCCCACCCTCCCAGCTGCCAGCATGGGGTTGGGGCGTGTCCGCCCCCATCAGACTGAAGAGGAAACAGATACTCTATCACTCAGAAGCATCCCTGTGTCACCCTGTGAGGCTGGCCTTGGACCCGGGACTCTGGGCACCCAGTCAGCACCCCAGTGTGAACACATCCTGCCCTGGGGCCTGGTCCCAGCAGCTTACACAGACCAGGGCTCGCCCAAAGGCAGGCAGGCAGGGCCACTGCTGACCACGCACCTGCCTGGTCACGATTCTGGAACTAATGGTTTCTGCCTGGCAGGGAGGCCGCCAGGGCCTCTGGGCTTCACCCCTCCCCACCTTCACAGGGGACCTCGCTTCAGTGGGAATGTTCTGGAGCCATAACCCAAGGTTGGAATCCCAGCTCCTCCCCTTTCTAGGTCTGTGACCTTGGAAAAATTAAACTTTCTGTACCTCCGTTGCCTAATCTGCGAAATGGGGTAATATTACCTACTGTATAGGGCTGTGAAGATTAAATGGAGTCATGCATTATCATCACAGGGCACCTGGCCCATCTTCACCCTCAGTTCATACTCCTCAAAGCCCTAAGGTTTCAGATCAATGGTCAGAACCACCAAGAGGGCCTGCTAAAGACAAGTATGTGGACCCACCCGCAAGGTTTAGGATTTTAGAAGGTCAGGGTGGGGCTGGGGAACCCGCATTTCTAGCAGATCTCAGGGAAGGCAGTGCTGCTGGTCCTGGGACCACAGTTTGAAAACTACTGGTGTAAAAGCCTTCTAAAAAAAGTGGGATTTGATCACTAGTTATATGGAAAAAAACTGGAAAAAAGAGGAAAAAAAGAAAAGAAAGAAAATAAAAGAAAGGGAAGGAAGGGAAGGAAGGAAGGAATTTCAAAGAGACCTATCCCACCGGCTCTCCTGGATGGAGAGAGTGTGGGACTTTGAGAGAGACTCCCGGCTGGGCACCCCAGGAGGTTTTCTTCACCCGAGTTTTGCACCAAGCCCATCCAGGACAGTGGGCTGAGCCTGTGGCGGAGGCTGGCGGGAGGTCTGGTTGAGGCAGGGAGGGTTTCCCTGTGCGCGGACGCTGCAGGAGTCACGCGTGTGACATCCAACCAGGGGCAGTGCCCGGAGCAGGCCAGGAAGAAGACTGGGCCGCTGAAAGCACACCGCGGCGGTGTGGGGAACGGCCTCAGACACCTAAGGGTAGGACCGGCCCGCTGCCCCGCGACCCCCAGCGCCTGGGTCCTTTCCCGGCCTCCCCCAGGCGTGGCCTCCCCCAGGCGTGGCCCCACCCCGCCCCAGGCCGCTCCTCCGACCCCTTGGGTTTACCTCATCTCCCGCGCGCCTTTCCCTCCCCGCGTCCCCCGAACCCCGACCCCCCGGCTCCTCCTCCCGCCCGGGCCCCCAGGGCCGGCGCCCGGCTCACCCGCCTCCCGCGCACCCCCTCCCGGACGCCTTCTCCCGCGCACCTCCCCAATCCCCCTTGGGCCCCAGCTGACCCCACCTTCCGCCCCAACCCCGCCCGGAACAGGGCTGCGCCTACCGCGTCCCATCCAGGCGGCGGCGGGAAAGAGGCGGGCCGAGGACGCAGGAAGCAGGAAGGCCGGGCGTCCCTGGCTCCGCCCCGGCCGGGCGGCAGGACCTTGGATGACCTGGTGTTCGGGGACTGCAGCAGACGCCCCAGCCCCGGCAGCGCAGAGCCCCGCCAGGGGCCCGGGGGGCTGGAAGTGGGGAACCGAAGCTCGCAAGCCCCGGCCCTCCTCGCAGCTGGGGCCCCACTAGCCGCCCCCGTGGGAGCGCTACAGGAGAGGCGCCCGTGCGGCTGCAGGTTTTATTATGGAGCTATCAAGCTAGAAAGGGTACAGAGAACTGGAACCCACCCGACAGCCAGCTTCCCTTGGAGCCTTCCTTTTGCTTTAAAACAACAGCTGAGAGGTGACAGTGTGCTAACAGCCCTCACTCTCAGCACCTCCTCGGCCTCGACGTCCACTCTGGCGGGGCTTGAGGAGCCCATCAGCCCGCCACGGCACCGTAGGAGCCCCTCTCTGGGCTGGCTGAGGCCGGAGTGCCTCCCTCTGCTTGCGGGGAGGTGTGCAGGAAGAGACGCAGGCGGGAACCGGCGTTGCGCGCGGCGCTCGCGGGTTCGGCGGGCTCCGCACAAGTAGCGGCCGGCCGGCGCCGCCGGCCCATGGCAGTGAGGGGCATTGTACCCGGGCCAGCAGCTCCGGAGGTTGCGCCGGCTCCCCCAGCAGTGCCGGCCCCTCCGCGCTGCACTCAAATTCTCGCCGGGTTTAGCTGCCTCCCCGCGGGGCAGGGCTCGGGACCTGCAGCCCGCCATGCCCAAAACCGCCCCCCGCGCAGTGAGCTCCACCGCTGCCCGAGCCGCCCCGGGGCGCCGCCCGGTCCGGTCTACTACTCAGGAGTTGAGGAGTGCGGGTGGACAGCTAGGTACTGATGGGCAGCTCCACCTGCAGCCCCGGTGTGAGATCCACTGGGTGAAGCCGGCTTGGCTTCTGAGTCTGATGGGGACTTGGAGAACTTGTAAATCTAGCTGGAGGATTGTATGTGCACCAATTAGCACTCTGCATCTAGCTAATCTGGTGGGGACTTGAACTTTCATGTCTACCTAGAGGATCCTAAATACACCAGTCAGCACTGTGTCTAGCTCAGGGTTTGTAAATACACCAATCAGTACTCTGTGTCTAGCTCAAGGTTTGTAAATACACCAATCGGTACTCTGCATCTAGCTAACTCTGTGTCTAGCTAACCTAGTGAGGACTTGGAAAACTTTTCTAGCACTCTGTGTCTAGCTCAAGGATTGTAAACCCACCAATCAGCGCTCTGTCAAAATGGACCAATCAGCTCTCTGTAAAATGGACCAATCAGCAGGATGTGGGTGGGGTCAGATAAGGGAATTAAAGCAGGCTGCCCCAGCCAACGGCAACCTACTCGGGTTCGCTTCCACACTGTGGGAGCTTTATTGTTTTGCTCTTTGCAATAAATTTTGTTGCTGCTTACTCTTTGAGTCCGTGCTGTCTTTATAAGTTGTAACACTCACTGTGAAGGTCTGCAGCTTCGCTTCTGAAGCCAGGGAGACCACGAACACACTGGGAAGAAGGAACAAACTCTGGACACGCCATCTTTAAGAACTGTTAACACTCACCGCGAGGGTCCTGTAGCGTCATTCTTGAAGTCAGGGAGACCAAGAACCCACCAATTCTGGACACATAACAACAGCAAAAAGTCTGTGCTTCGTCCCAGACGTGCCTTTCGTTTTCCTTTTTTCCAGACTAATTTTAAAGCATCCCAGTAGATAAATTCTTTAAATACTCGAGTATGTTTAACAATAAGGCCTATTTTTTAAACAGTCCCATAGTATTACCACCACACCTAACAAAATTGGCAATTCCCAGTCCGGGCCTGAGGGAGGCTTGATGGTTCACAAGACTTGCTAAACCAAAAAATAACTCTAAGGCACCCCCCGCCCCCAACCACCAAATCATCCGAATGGACTTCCTCCTCAGCCAGGGCTTTTAACCTGAAAGACTGGTTCAGGCCACAAGGGGAAGTAGAGGCCAAACATGCCTCATTATCCTCCTGCATTAACATCAACACAGACTTTACGTCTGATAAGAAACATTTTATAGTCTCCTCTCTGAAGCCTCCTACCATATCCAGATGCTTCATCTGCATGATAAAACATTAGTCTCCACAACCTCTTAACCAAGACATTCTTTAATTCCAGGTCTTTGGACAAACTCAACCAATTGTCAACCAGAAAATGTTTAAATTGACCTATAGCCTAGAACCACCCTCCCTCTCTTTGAGTTTTCCTGCCTTTCTGGATCAAACAAATTTATTTCTTAAATGAACTTAACTTGAAGTCTCATGCCTCCTTAAAATGTATTAAACCAAGCTGCACCCCGACCTCCTTGAGCACATGTTCTCAGGACCTCCTGAGGGCTGTGTCACTGGCTATGGTCACTCATATTTGGCTCACAATAAATCTCTTCAAATATTTTACAGAGTTTGACTCTTTTCATCAACAATAATTTGGCACCCAACGTGGGGCCTCAGAGAAGACTCAGGACCCCAAAGGAGTTGCCTGAACTCGGAGCTAAGATACCAGTGGGGCCCATTGAAGCCTCCCAGACTTCTAGCTTCTCCCCCACTGGAACTGGTAAGTCCTCCTGAGCCCCAGATCTCTCTTTGGTTGACAGTCCTTGGTTTAGTGTGAGCTGGTTTTTCTCCTAGGAAGTTGTTGTTTAAGGATTCTAATTCTAGTTCAGAGACACATTCTAAAGGGTTTTCTTTATTGCTTTTTCTCCCAAAATTAATCTTGACTTGGCTTGTCTGCGCATTTGTGTGACAAATTGAACTGTTGTTTTCATAGGTAAATGAGAGACTGAGTTTTCTAAGCTTGGAAGAGAAAAGGCATTTGCTCCTCCCAGTCAAAAGTTGCTCCTGGGTGACTGGGGCCTTGTGGGAGTGTCTGGGGGGTTGATATCCTGTGACATGCAGCAGCCCTACGGGGAAATCCCCAACAAAAATTAATTTTAAAAATAGTTTGTCCAGGAATGCATATAAGGACTGATCACTCATCATTTTGAGCCCTCTCAAAGGTAATACACCTCTGGAGAGAGAAACTGAGACATGTAAAAGGGTGGAAACGACTCAGTGGTGACACACAGTGGAGTCCTACCCACAAGCAGCACATATTGATCCACCACACAAAAACCTTAGGCCACAGCTAAGTTCCTACTTTTAAGAAAAAAAAAAAGGGGGGGAAACAAGTATTTTAAGAATGAGGAGAAAACAAGGAGAATGACCCCATTTTGGGCACTCTGTTGGTTTTATGGTGCCTCTACTTGCCAGAGATTATGTAAAATGGAAATAAAATGATCCTTGTGTACTTTTACACTAAGGAAAAGAGCCCTAAGGTTGACCTGTACACCATAGAGTTCCTAAGTACTCTTCTCTATATTTTCTGCCTGCTTTAAATCTGCTTTTACTTTTCTACTGAGATAAAAACCACTGTTTGGATCTAACGTTTTTTTCTTTTTTTCTTTTTTCTTTTTTTTTGCAAGCTGGTGAATTTGTATTTATCTCATGGCTAAAGTTCTGGAGTAAAAGCTATAGGATGTGTGTGTGTGTGTGTGTGTGTGTGTGTATTTAAAAGGATTTTATAATAGACTTCTATAATTTTGTTTAATTGGCAGATTAAATCCATTTTAATTTCCCTCTAGCACACCAGGTTGTCTCTTGGTACTTTGAGATGCAAATTTTGCTATCTGTTTTTCACCTAAGAGTTCTTTCCTTTAATATGCAAATGTGGGACTATTTAGCTGACAACTGCATAGGGTGATGAAACAGGCTATCATGAATTTAAAAGTCTCAGGAAAGCTGGATGTGGTGGCTCACGCCTGTAATCCCAGCACTTTAGGAGGCCAAGGCAGGCGGATCACAAGGTCAGGAGATGGAGATCATCCTGGCTAACACGGTGAAACCCCATCTCTACTAAAAATACAGAAAATTAGCCGGGCGAGGTGGCGGGCACCAGTAGTCCCAGCTACTTGGGAGGCTGAGCCAGGAGAATGGCATGAACCCAGGAGGCGGAGCTTGCAGTGAGCCGAGATTATGCCACTGCACTCCAGCCTGGGCGACAGACTGAGACTCTGTCTCAAAAGAAAAAGAAAAAAAAAAAAAGTCTGAGGAAAAAAGAGGTCTTACAAATGTATAAGATGTACTTCTATTGCCATGCCTAATATTCTATGTGTTTATGTGTTGTGTACACAATTTTTCATTACTAAAAATATATAAAAGAGCTCTACTTAGTTTAAGTAAAAACAAAAGCACTTAAACACTTTATCAAAAAATGCTAATCAAATGCTTATAAGTTCACGTGACAAGTAAAATATTTAATAAATAAGCTGTCTTTAAAATCATTGGTAAAAAAATCAGAAATGTTCTAAGAATTGTTAGTATTTTTGTTTACATTTATTGATCAAGTGGCTTCATGCTTATTCCTTCAGAATAGTATAAGATTAGCCATAGGGTTATGAAACTGTAAAACCCAGCCCAAGACAGAATGATCTTTGCTTGTATAATTTTTGATAAATTAGGCATGGAATATTGTTGGTTTAATGGAAACAGCTAAATCTTGAGCTGTTATTGGTAAAAATACTGTTATATTTAATCATAAGTTCATTATTGAAGTAAACACCTGAAATTCACAGCTATAAAAATGGTTAACAGGGAAATAACTTAAATAATGACTGTCACAGGTTTTGTTAATAATACAGGTAAACAAATAAATTAATCAGGTAATGGTAATGGAATAAGTGTTTGTAAACAAACTTGTCATATAATTTAGGACCTCAGGTTATTAATAAATGTTAAGTATCTGGGTAATTTCCAATTTAAAAATTACAGGAAAACTTCTTTTTAAACAGTAGATATCTTTTTCTAATTTAGCTTATTTAAAGGTTATGTATAAAACAAGGTCAAAGGAACTAGGAAATAAGAGATATAGAGAAAGATAAGACATAAAGAGGTAATTTTTAGTACAGAAGGCAAAAAGGAAAGTGATCTTATGTAAGAAAGAATCTTGTGTAGTGAATTTGTGTCCTAAAATAAAATGACTAAGTTGTTCAAGAAAGAGAGATATTTAGGACAGAACAGAAAATTGAAGCATGTTGTGAATGGTTTATATAAGTTGTAAGAAGGTTAGTAAAAAGGGATTTGTTTAAAAAAACTGTATAATTCAGTTGGCTATGATTAAGAAGAAATTATAGTAGTCCTTCTAGAGATGAGTCTTTGATATTTAAAAAATACACTAATACAAAACTAAATAATTGGCTAAAACAATATTTTATTACAAATATTGACTTCTTTTTAATGTTTTTAATTTATAAACTCTATATCTCTTTGACATTCTGCAGATTGATATCTCACAAGTTCAGCTCTTTCTCTTTTGAAAAGACCTTGGATAATAGATCTCTCTTTCACCTTTTGTTGGTTCCTGTAACTTCATAATAGTTACAGGATAATTAACATAATTATCTGAAGGGAGATAACTTTTTTTGAAAACAGGCCAATAAAATTAGATCTTGTAGACCTTTTAATTCTGCATGCCTGTTATATCTTTATCTTTATATGTGTCATGTGGAAGTGATATTTCACTACCAAACTACATGAAAGAGCTCTAACCTAGTAACTTTAAAAATGTAAGTGCTTATCAGATTGGTAGATGCTAGCTCAGATGACTGTTAATTCACATGATCTTGGTAATCTTTAGTAAAATTAATTTAGCAAATTTAATCTCAAAACTCTAGTAATTTAAAATCTTAAAGTCATGTTAAAACCTCAGTTTTTATCACTGGAAAATTTGAGTTACTAAAAGTTAAAATAGGAGTATAAAATACGTTTTTGGTGAAGTTTGTAAAACACAATGATGTTGATTTTGCTAAAAAAGGAAAGTAGGTTTTTCTTCTCTAATTAAAAAACTACTTAAGAGTTGCTTTAGAATGAAGAAAAATATATATACAGATAAAGCTAAATAGAACAATTAAGCCAGAGCAACAAAAGTTAACTCAGACCTGTGGGTACCAAAAAGATAGTCAGTGTGGGGGAAGGGCAAAACTATTTAAAACCAGAGGGTATAATATAAAGAAATTGTTTTATTTTGTAGATTTGTATCATCAGCTTCTTAAAAAAACTTTACTATAGTGGATTGTAAAAATAACCACTTTAAGGAAAAAATCCTTAATTTTAAATGCTACAGAAATTAAGAGCTTGTTTGGGTTGATGCAGCACCCCACAGCTCACTATTGAACAATCACTAATGAATATATATGATCCAAATGCACAAGAGGTCATTTCTGAGAGAACAATTAGTCTAGTGGACCAGATAAATGCCACCATAATGTCTGTTTGCCCTGAGAAGGGGACTGCCCAACTCTGTATAAAATACCAAGTGAAACAAGCACCTCAGATGAAGCAGTTAATATGCTTCATATGCAAGCCATATAACTGGAGTTAGGATAACTGTTATATCCTCCCACCAAATATGCCTATTACCCAAGTCATGGTAAATTTAGGGGTTGAGGGGGTCCCTTTTACATGGATGCCCCTCCCACAGAATCATAACGACTGCTTGAGAAGCCTTATCAAATTTGCCATCCCTCATGAGTTTTGCAGATGCAACTTGCCGCTAGGAACCCAAACCTTTTTTCACCAGAAAAGGTAAAATGGTCTGGGGGTAGAAAAAGGTTCCTGGGACCAGGACAGGTTAAACGTACAGGTGAATAAAATAAACGTATAGGTTAATAAAATAATGAAATGTAAAATGTTTAAACAAACTTTATGTAAGGTAGTTGTAACACCTTTTACCTAAATGTCTTATGAAAATCGGTACTGCATTTGACTGGGGGATGTTTCCCCTTTCTAGTACTATAAAACTAAGGGCATGTAAATCTGCTCTTTTGAGAAATTGGACACACTAAATGGGAACTGGTAAGGTTGCCTAAACCCACATGCTATAGGGTAGAAGCTATTCTCCACTTCATATCCTTTGTGGAACATTTACTGGGGCTGATGGCAAAAGGCTGAGTTCTTCCCAATGACAATGACTAAACTAGAGAATTTCTAGTTGAGGGCCATTTACTGCCTTAATCTGGAATGTTAATTGAAGCTATCCCTATGTTAATGGAAACAATGTGATGCCCAAAAGAGTTCCATAATAAAATAAAAATGGTTTACATAGAATCTTGCTACCTGGAAATATAAGGAGGAGATACTGATAAACAGGGAGCCCTTTCCTAGGACTAATTCTAACTCTAGGGGGAGTTGCTGGATTCCACAGTGCCTGATAGACAGCTCTCATGAGCTGCTTGGCTTGTGAATGGTATTTCCAAGGTAAACAGACGTCTCATTTGAAAGATGCTGCTCTAGTTAAAGAAGGTCAAGAAAATTTTTTTTTTTTTTTATTTGAGTGAAGTATGTTTTTAAACAAATGTACCTTTCTCTCTGGGTTCTCCAAAATCCAGATTGTTGTTTTATGACAATACAGTTATTTGTGTAAGTTCAATAAAAAGTATTTTAAAACAGAACAATTGGAGACACTGGTTAATTTACCAAGAATTTAACTAAAATAGTATATTTTTAGGTAAAGTTTCAGCAAAGCCAACTTAAAAGGAGCCTATATGGCTAATCAATTTTTGCTGGATTTTATGCAAATAATCAGGACAAGTATAATAAGCCTAGAACTTACTTTACACAGAAATTGTCTTACTATAATTTCTCTTTAGTAGAAAAGAAAGGAGCTAAAAAATGGTTTTAAAGGAAAAATGTAACACTTGGTAGTAGATTTTGACCCTAACTTTTGTTTTTTAAAGTGTAGATTAAATCATGAATTATTTCTTGGCTACAATAATCCTATAGAGAGTACCAGGTTATAATTTTTCTTTATATTTTTAGTTGGTGCCCTAATTGAATAGGCTCCTTTTTCTGTTCTGACACACAAATTACTCTTATAATTGTCAAACTATAAATGTTATTTCTCTCTTCTTGTTTTACTTCCAAGGAAACCAAAATCATGGTATTCTGAAGACCAGAGATGAGTCCCTTGTTTAGCATCCCACTGGGCCCAGACCTGTTTCACTGCAAATGCTCTGCTGCTAAAACTATAAAAGCACCCTCCCTCTAGGCCTAGTGGCTATTGAGGAAGAGTTGGGCATGTGAGATTGTAAGGGCCAATTTTGAGGGATGAAATTAGGTCAAGGTCAAACCCTCCAAATCAATAATGGGTATAAAGATGCCCTCTTCCGGCCCTTATCCCCTGCTTGTCATGGAGTGATGGGCCATATCCACTGGGAGCCTCTGCATGGTACTCCAGCTGCCTAGGACCTGAGAGCTCCAATGGCTTCAATCCCCCTTCTAGGATGTGTGCCCAGATCAGCACACGCCCACAAAAGCAGGTTGGGGCATTGCTGTCTCTTCTCACAGGGCCCCATGGAACTCCAAGGAGTCCAAGAAGTCTACATTTGAACTTGGCCTCACAGATCTCTATACATTTGTCAAGGCCAGAAGATAGACTCCATTTTACAGTTGTTCGGTTTTATTTATAATGTAGACCAAAAAGTATCTGAGACAGGTCTCAATCAGAAGCTTATTTTGCCAAGGTTAAATACATGCTCATGACACAGCCTCAGGAGGTCCTGAGAATGTGTGCCTAAGGTGGTCTGGCTACAGCTTGGTTTTATACATTTTAGGGAAACAAAAGACAACACATGTAAGATTTACATTGGTCAGGTCCAGAAAGGAGGGACAACTTGAAGTAGTCAGGAGGGGTTGGGGTAGAGGGAGAGGCTTCCAGATCACAGGTGAATTCAAAGATGTCCTGACTGGCAATTGGTTGAAAAAGCTTATCTGAAGACCTGGAATCAACAGAAGGGAATGTGTAGGTTAAGAAGATAGGGGTTATGGAGGCCAAGGTTTTTATTATGCAGATGAAGCCTCCTGGTAGCAGGCTTCAGAGAGAATAGATTGTAAATGTTTCTTATCAGACTTAAAAAGGTGTCAGACTCTTAGTTAATTTTCTCCTGGATCAGGAAAAAGACCTGGAAAGGGAAGGGGATTCTCTACAGAATGTAGATTTTCCCCCACAAGAGACAGCTTTGCAGGGCCACTTCAAAATATGTCAAAGAAATACATTTGGGGGTAAAATACTTTGATTTATTTTACAGCCTGCTATCTGTCATGTTGGTATCTTATTGCTACAAAGAGTCTGTCAGTCTGAAGGTCTCTGTGTTGATGTTAATGCTGGTCAGCTGTGCCTGAATCCAAACAGAGGGGTGTATAATGAGGCACATCCAACTCTCCTCCTTCCCATCATGGCCTGAACTACTTTTTCAGGTTAATTTCAGGTCCTTGGTCAAGAGGAGGGGTCCATGTGTGACCCATGAAAGAGATCTGAGTTACCCTGAATTACTGGCAGCAAATTTTGCCGGTCCACAGCAACTTCAGTCCTTGCCTCCTCGCAAGAAAGAATTCAACTGAGGGGCATAGAGCAGAAAAAGAGACTGAGGCAAGTTCCAGAGCAGGAATGGAAGTTTATTTAAAAAGTCTTAGAACAGGAATGAAAGGAAGGTGTGCTTGGAAGAGACTCAAGCAAGCACATGAAGGTTAAAGAGAGAAGGTCATGTTTAACCATGATCCTAGGACTTTTATAAGCTCACTTCTTTGCCATGGTTCCTCCCTGAGGGTGGATTTTCCTCATGCCCAGTGCTCTCCTTACCCTTTAGAATTGAGCGTGCGTGGTGTGTTTAGGGAGTTATACGCAGGCCCATCTGAGGCTTTCTTCCTTTTTCCAGTGGAGTGTGCCCCCCGGAAGATCATACTTCACTATGTTTTTGCCTCTTAACATGCATGCCCAGGAAGTTGCTTCTCCCTGGGGCCTGCATTCAATTAACATTTTGCTGTTAACAGGTGTGGGCCATCAGGAAATAGCCTCTCCAAGGCGCTGTGGAATTATCATTCTTAGAGAGGCAATTCAATAATTGCCGAACCATCGCCCAACATTTTCAGTGGATTAAGGGGGAGCCCTAGCCTGCCTCGCTCATGCCTAACTACCTGTAACACATTCAATTGGTTGGGGGACTTAAAATTTTATTTTTGGCTTACAATAATCATTAAATATTTAGATATATGGTTTGTGGACCCTCACTTGTACTTTTGCCCTGGGCTCTATAAATTTTGAGGTGGGCCTGTCTGGTTTTCATAGAGTCATGGGTGCAAGACACTATTTGGTTCTTAACTATAATGCATGAAAAATAAACTGGCAAAGTATAATGACAAACAGCAACCAACAACTGGCCTCAGTCATGGAGAAAGCACAGGGAAAATGGGAGCATTCTAGAAAAGGGGGCAACCAAGCATTGCAGCCAAGCTCCAAAGGGCAGTCACCACACCAGGGCACAGGATTCATTTCTTGGGACCTTGGTAAGTGGCAGGCAGTGTGTACCAGTTCCTGTAGACTAGTTCATGCCCCTCTGTCTCCCCCTTTCATAGAGGCACTTGCCAAGTGCTAGTTCAGGAATCCAGAGGCCTGGCTGGAGTCTAGGCAGTGAGTAGCTTGGCAGAGAGCTGCTATGGTGGAACTGCAGTTTTCAGTGGAAACTAAAGATAGGATAGACATAAAATATATTGGTAAATAATAAAGTCTCATACAATGTTAGGAGCTATTAGGATTGAATTGGGTCCCTGCGAATTCATATGTTGAATCGCTAGCCCCCAATGTGACTCTATGTGGAGATAGAGCTTATCAGGAGATAGTAAAGATTCAGTGAGGTTATTAGGTGGGGCTCTAATCCAATAGGACTGGAGTCCTTAGAAGAGATGGGAAGGAGGCAGAGAGAGCTCCCTCTCCACAAGTACACCAGCAAGAAGGTTGCCATCTGCAAGACAGGGAGAGAGGCCTCATCAGACACAATCCTGCTGGCACCTTAACCTCAGACTTCCAGCCTCCAAAACTGTGAGAAAATAAGTGTATTGTTTAAACCCCTGGGTCATGGTATTTTGTAATGAGCTGCCATAACAGAGGATTACTATTTTCAAAGCAAGCTGACCTTGAGGAAGTCATTAAGACTCAGTCTTCTCATCTGTAAAATTGAGACAGTATCAGCACCTCCCTCATAGGCTTGAGGATTACATGAGGTGATCCATGTAGAGCCCTCAGCATGGTGCCTCACATGTAATGAGCTCAATAGTGTTTCCTGCTGTTATGTTTATTGTTGTTACTAAACCTCTGATGGGACAAATCTCTAAGGAAGGAATGATTCCGGGCTCCCAGATCGACCACGGGGGAGGTCTGAGGAACAGGGAGGGCTTGACTATGAGCTTGACATGGGCATCCAGGCAGGCCTGGCCCTGCCCACACATTTCCTCATGTCTGTTCCAGTTTCTCACTGTCACTCTGCTACCACAGTGTCTACCTGGTGTTCCCATTCAGTCTCTATCATCCCCAAATGGATTCTAGGTTGGTGGCAGCAGCCTTAGCCCAGGGCTGGCCTCCATTTTCCCCTCCACTGCTGGCAGGTGGCCCTCTGGGAACAGGCCCTAGTGGTGGGCTGGCCAAGCCCTGCCTTCTGCTGATAGCTGCTCCAGGAGTGATGGACATGACCTGGCTTTTTTTTTTTTTTTTTTGTAGAGACAAGGTTTTGCCATGTTGCTCCAACTCCTGAGCTCAAAGCAATCCACCCGCCTCGGCCCACTGTGCCTGGCCAAATTTTATGTTAAGTATGTTTTCTCACAATATTTTCTAAGTCCATGCTTGGAGCCTTTTGTGAGCATGTGGCAGAGCAGAAGGCACACTGGCATCCCAGGACAGCCCTGATTAGCCCTCAGCTACTTTGTAATTGAATCCCAGGTTCTGAGCTTCCTGTGAATAAAATCTGAATTCAAGCTGGTGCTCCAGAGCCTCACAGCAACTGGAATTTTCCCACCATCTACCTGGTGAAGCATGATTATCTTATTTTAAAATTTCTGTTCTTTATTTCTCATTTATATTGAAGTAATATCATTTAGATAATGTGTTGGTAATATGATCTGTGAATTTCATTAGAGGATTTAAAGAGAGTAGAATGAGGCCAGGAGCAGTGGCTCATGCCCATAATCGCAGCATTTTGGGTGGCCAAGGTGGGTGGATCACTTGAGGTCAGGAGTTTGAGAACAGCCTGGCCAACATGGTGAACCCCATATCTACTAAAAATACAAAAATTAGCCAGGCGTGGTGGCGCACACCTGTAGTCCCACCTACTCGGGAGGCTGAGGCAGGAGAATCGCTTGAACCCGGGAGGGGGAGGGTGCAGTGTGCTGAGACTGCACCACCACAGTCCAATCTGAGTGACAGAGACTGTCTAAATAAATAAAGAGGGTAGAATGAAGATATTGGGGTAGTTAAGGTTGGGAATCATTGTTTTAACTCTTCCTCTACTGTTTGCTGTTTTGGTTGCTCCAAAACTTTATAACTGCATTATAACTGATGCCCAGAGTCTGTCACTGCAGCCATCAACACAGCCCTGAGCTCTCAGTAGCTTATGACACCAAGGATTAATTTCTTGGTTCTACACATGTCCACTGTGTGTTGGCAGAGGGAGAAGCAGCCTTTGTGGAGGATGCCTAATGGATGTGCAGTCCAGCCAGATGTGGCGGGCTTTGCTCTGCAGTCTGCTCCTGTTTGTGTCTTTGGAGCTACAGAAATCAGCTCCTCTTTGAGCTTGCCCAAAAGGGGCTATTCCCACAAAGAACAGGGAACAAAGAGGAACTGCTGATTTTGGAGGGGAGAAAAGGAAGGGAGTTTCCATCACACAGTCCCATATTCTCCCCAAAGACAGGTCTCGACTCTGCCACGGAGGGTCCTACTCCCCCTCCCTCCCTCCAGCACCAGCCTGGCTGGGTCCCACCTCCTCTCTTTTCCACCTCCCTTAGGATTCTCCTTCCCTTTATTACCTAGAGCAAGTCTGTGGCAAGCCTTTGATACTGAATGTCCCACTGTCCCAGCTTCACCACATCAGAATGTTCTAGGTAAATGCAAAGCTCTCCGTGGAAAGACTTCTAGTGAATTCTACTTCCTCCTCACCCTACCCCAGTTGGATGAAGTCAGATCAGCAGAGCACTAGAGCCCTGGATCCAGCGTGCTGCCCCCCCATGCACATACTCCCTGCCCTGGTGAGCTGCTGGTAGTGGCGGGGGTTTAATGTGCGTTCAGTCACACTGGGGAAGGTCATAAGAAACAGCTGTGTGCAACTTGCCACCCTAGGTTGAAGTCACATAAGACAGCAGTCATTATATTATAAAACTTTTTCTTTTTTTTTTTTTTTCTTTTTTTTTTTTTGAGACGGAGTCTCACTCTGTTGCCCAGGTTGGAGTGCAGTGGCGCAATCTCAGCTCACTGCAAGCTCCACCTCCTGGGTTCACGCCATTCTCCTGCCTCAGCCTCCTGAGCAGCTGAGATTACAGGTGCCCACCACACACCCGGCTAATTTTTTGTATTTTTAGTAGAGACTGAGTTTCACCATGTTAGCCAGGATGGTCTCGATCTCCTGACTTCATGATCCACCTGCCTCGGCCTCTCAAAGTGTTGGGATTACAGGCGTGAGCCACCATGCCCCGCCTATAAAATATTTTTAAGGAGGATTCATGAGATGGATTACTATCTCTACGAGGAGCAGTTATCCTCCAGAACACTAATTTGTTTCTGGCATCTGGACACCGTGAATTAGGTCACCAATCAGGTGTCCTTGCACTCCTGGCAGCCAGAAAGCTCTGAGCTGAATTGTGGCCCAGCTTTAGAAGGGTATGCAGTTTTGCAGCCTGCAGTCTGGATACGGACCACACTCTGGATTTGACTCACCACCACTTTGCTCTCAGCCCCCATTCGCTCATGCATATTTTTGTTTATTATACTTCTAAACCACCTTAAATGCTTCTGTTAACAGATGAGACATAAATATGCTCAAAGGCCACGAAAGTTTATAAAAGCTTATCTCCCACCGAATAGCCTGGCGGTGAGTCGCTTTGGGGAAGATGAGCCTCCATGATGTTGGGCTCGGCTTCCTCCATCTCGGGCAGCTGCCCACTGCCCCCCCGCCCCCGCCCCCGGGCCCAGGCACTGCCCACATTCGCAGGGTTGGGCAATGCCCATCGCCGTGTCACTGGGTCTGCTTCCAGCCAGCCCGGGGAGGGAAAGGAGGGCAACAGCATGACCCCCCTTACAGGGTGCATGTCAGAAACCACACAGATCATTTGCACCTGGATCCTGTTGACAAGAATTTGGTTCCTTGACCAACACCTAGTGCAAAGAATGCAGGAAAATCCAGCCTTTCTTCTGGGCAGCTGTGTGCCCAAGTAAAATGCAGAGGTTATGACTTAAGAAAGAAGGGGACAAAGGCAGGAAATTGGGGGATAACGAAATCTTATGTCCTTACCTTACACTTTCAGGAGAATTATGGAAAGGGGAAGAAAGAATTATGGGAAGGGAAAGAAAGCTGGAAAGCTGGGTCCAGTCTTGCCCATTTGCACCAGAGGTCTCTAGCGTGACTGCAGTAGGCACCCTGGCTAAAACTGTGTCTGAAGAGTGGGGAGAGGCGCTTCCTGGCTCTGTTTGAGTTGGATGGGCCCGTGCTTGAGGCTTTGCCTGCTCTTCTGTCACGAAGGATGTTTACAGGGAAGCCAGGGCTGACCCTATGGAGACACCAGGCAGGCTTCCACCTCTTGTTGGGAGGAGTGTGAGAGACCTGACTGGGATGAGAGACAGCTGCATGCGCTTGGACGCTGCCGTGGATACCCCAGCCCTGGGAGTGTTTTGAGGCAGAACAAAGGGAACCCAGGAAGGGGTTGACATGGATTCATCTGTTCTGGTATAAGCGGTGCGTGCTAGGGCAAGTCCCACCACTAGAGATGGGAACAGCTTCTCTCTGAGAAGCTGCCGTCTCCAGCACCAAGCATTGTGGTAGAAGACCAATTCTGAGCTAGCAACAGAGCCCAGAAGGCTTTAAGTGGAAGTGAAGGCACATTCTTTCCTGCCTGTAGACAGCAAGATGTGAGGCTGGACGTGCCAGAAGCACTCTGGGGTCTGAGCCGGCCCTGCCGCAGGAGGCAGGTGGGAAGAGGGAAGGGGACACTCCCAGTGGGCCTGGCTTGGGCCTGGGCTTCAGGCTCTGAGGAACTGCATGGAGTGGGAGTTGGTGGGTTTCTCCTGGACTTCTAGGAAGGCCGTGTGAGCAGCTCAACCTGACCCCAGCAAGGCCTGCTTCACAGTTGGGTGGGGTGGCCATGGGAAAGTAGAGCCTCTCCCATGGTGGGTGTGGGTGCCCACGAGCACAGCCACCTCTGCCAGGCCACCCCCAGCCAAGGCCTATTCTGGGAGACTCGGCACCTGGGAGGGGTGAGTTACTCTGCAGGCAGAGGGGGCTTCAACGTCCTCCTAATTTGGGAAGTAAGGGGAACACAATTTCACAGTAGCTATGTAACCTTGGGCTGTTAAATGTCTCTTTGCCTCCATTTCCTGATTTATAAATGATGATAAAAATACCTCCTGCCTCCCTGGGATCATGAGCAGCAAGAGAAACATGCATGGAGGATTTGGAGCCCTGCCTGGCATCGAGCTGGTGCTCAAGGGACAGAAGTGTAGCCAGTATGGAGCTTGGCACTGCCTGTTACTATCGCTGTCAGCAGCCTTCGAACGGCGGGGTCTGGACAGGCCTTTATGGAAGCACACGCTTCCTAGAAGAGCAGGAATCATAAAGGAAAGCAGGGCGGGGAATCCCTGAGGAGACGGGGAACTCACAGGCCTCTGAAGGGCAGCATGCTGCACGGAGAGGCCTGAAGTTGTTCCCAGACATAGCAGAGGCTGGGCCTAGAGCTCTCAGCGTGGCCTGGGCCCGTGGGGAGGGACAGAGGGGCCTGCAGTGGGCCTGTGGGACCCAGAGGGACAGAGCCAGGTGGGTGGGGAGATGAGATGCCAAGAAGAGAGCTCCATGTGGGGAAACTGAGGTGACAGCAGGTAGGTCAGGTTGCAGTGTTTGGTGCCTACAGGATGAGGGTGCAGAGAGGAGGGCCGCAAGCTCCCACAGGGAGAGGGCACAGGAAGGAGCTATAGGGCAGGTCTCTGGGCCAAGGAGAAGCCATAAAGGTACATCCGTGTTGGATGGGAGACGAGCTCTGCCTGGCATTCCCAGCTGGGCCCGGCCCTCTACTGCAGGCCCTCGGGCTGGCTACCAGCTGAGAGCAGGCCACGCTGACAGAGCAGGGGCGAGGGCCCAGCCCCCATCTGCTGAGGGAGTTTGAGCTGCCTCCCAGTCCAGGGCTCGCCCAGCTCAACCCCCATCTTCCCACCAGTTTCCTAGGGGTTACCCTCAAACCTCCTGCACCCCGACTCTGTTACACCTTCTGCTCTTTGGGGCTGATGGCCCACACCCATTTCCTCCTGTCTCTCTCCCCAGGTGTCTAGCTCTCCCAGGCCAAGCAGCACCGTCATGCCCAGGTGACCGCAAATTCCAGGCCCACCCAGGAATACCCACGGGTGGAGCAGAGAGACGCGGAGGTGTGGATGGTCTCTCTTCAGAAGCTTTATTCTCCCTGGGAGGGGCACACCTCACCCAGCCAAGGGCTGCTGCTGACTGGACAGAGGGTGTCCCAGATGCAGACATGGGGTGCAGGCAGGAGGGCTTCCACTAGCCCCCAGGTGGGAGGTGCTGTGCACCCAGGCTGAAGAGGGAGGGGCCCAGCCGCCAGGGAGGGGCAGGGACTTTCTTCTCACAAAGACCTTTCTTCAGTATTCGAAGGTCACCGTCTTGACCCGCAGGTACTCGTTCAGAGCCGCCTCTCCTGTAAGACACCACAAAGGTCACAGCAGCTGCCACCACAGGCAGGAACCACTGCTGGGGGCTGCAAGTGTCTTATTCCTCAGCAACCGCGTGAGGGCAGCTCTGGCTCACCCCACTTCCAGGTGTGAAGTCGAGGCCCAGCGAGGTCATGAATCTTACCCAGGTTATCCCTGACAGTGGATAGTGGGCCAGGACTCCCAGAATACAAAGCCAATCTGAGGCAGCCATTTAAGAATCTTCCCTGGCTCCCACCGCCTTGTCTGGACAGCGGGAAGCCCCTTCAGGCGGAAGGGGGTGGAGGACTTGGTATTACTGCCCGGACTCACTGGCCCATCTCTTCTCCCGTGGCTGCCCCCAGCTATGTCTGCATCAAGCTGTGGCTGGGAAAAGGAGATGCCTCGCGAGGCCCTGAGGCCCCAGACCTTGGCAGTGCTATGTGGCTGGTGTGTCTCAGCCCCATGACAAGTGTGAAGCCTGGGGCTGTCTGACAGCTCCCCAGCAGCTCTGGCTGGCCCCAGGAGTGGTACTGCCCCAAATGCCACTGCCCTGTCCCTCTGAAGTCCTGGGCCTGCCCAGGCGGGCTCTTGGAAGGCTTGGCTTGTGGGCCTGTCCCAGGAGGGTGCTGGTCCTCTCAGCGGGACACGGGGACCAGGGTTGGGAGGGAGCCAGGGGAACTCGGGGAGGATTCATAAGGGGCTCAGATCATGTTGTGGGGACTTGGCAGCCATAGCCTTCCCTGGGTGGCCATGGGCCTCATGGATTCCCATGGTGGACACCAGGAAGGTGGCCTGGGAGAAGGCAGGAAGAGGAGGCAGACTGGGACACAGGAAGCAGGAGTGTCCAGCCTATACGTGCATGTGAGTCCAGCCCTGTGGGCACACATGGGCCCCTCTCACAGGCACCCTTGGGGGCTTCTGCAGGGCTTGAAAGATGGGGGCAGGGGGAGGAGAGAAAACTGGAAACAGTGACCACCCTTTGACCCTCAGCCTCAGCATGACCTTCCCTGTGGTCTCTGGGCTGGAACAGGAGCCTGGAGAGACAGGTGGGAACTCTGAGACAGCATATGGCTCCCCCGGACCTTGCCAGCCACCCCTGCCAAGCTTGCCCATAAGACCTGTCTAGTCCCCACTGCTGAGAGAGCAGAATGAGGCCCAAGGCTTGGAGCAGCCCAGGGAGAGGGGGCTGGAGCAGAACTCCATGCCACCCAGCGGACAGAGCACTGTGGGGCCTGCGCTGTGTGCTGGGGGACCCCGCCTGCTGCCGCCTCAGTGACTTCATCTCTACTGGGAGACTCGCAACACCCATGGTGTTCACCTGGGGGGTACATTCGGTCTCATGGCTCCTCTTTACACTAAGGACGCAACCTGAGCCCCTGACCATGGCCCATGGGCCTTCTATCTGGCCCCTCCCTGCCTCTCAGGCCTCCTCTCCTCCCTCCTGCTCCCCCTTGGCCCACTCCCACCACTCTGGCCTCTCTGCAACTCCACGACCAAAACTGGTTCCCCCAAGGACCTGCTGAACCCTCAGCTAGAAACACGGGCCCCTGGGTCTTCACGGCCAACTCCTCCCTGCCATGCAGCTCTGGGTAGCACAGGCGCCACCACACCAGAGAGGCCCCCACTGCCTCCTGGCCGGAGTGTCTCCCCCAGGCCACTCTTCTTGCCTTCTTCCCAGCACCACCCCTCTCTGCAAGCATCTTGCTCATGGACTTGTCACATGTTCCCTCTCAGTAAGAAGTGAGCCCTGACAGCCATCATGTTCAAGGCTACATCCCTGCATCTGGGATAGGACCTGGCACTAAGTGGTTCTGAACGGATGTTTGCTGAATGAATAAATGAAAGCAACCCCACAGGCAGGAGTAGGTTACCTAGATCTTTGCCAAATCCAGACTGTTTGAATCCTCCGAAGGGAGCGGCCACATCGGTCTTGTTGTACGTGTTGACAAACACAGTGCCTGCCTGGAGCTTGTCACTGACATACAGGGCCTTGTTGATGTCCCTGGTGAAGACACCAGAAGCCAGGCCAAATTCCGTGGCATTGGCCCGAGACAGCACGGCGTCCACGTCCCTGGAGGGAAAGTCCAGGAAGAACTCCCTGAGGGAGGTGCAGACAAGAGCCTGGCCTGCTCTACACCCCAGCTGCATAAGACCTTCCGAGGAGAAAATGTGCCGGGCTGCCGCACCGGGGCAAGATGGGGTTGGGCTGGGCTGCGAGTGAGGAGGAAGGGCAGGGGCCCATATGCAGGCAGCCACCACAGGGGCTCCTGGATCATGGGGTGAGCCTTTTATTCCACAGACTGGGAGCAGGGGCCCAGAGAGGAGCCACTGGGTCCTCACATGCAGAAGGACCCACATGTGCCCTTGGCAGGTTGGGCATTCACCAGACATCAGTGATCTGGAGACTTACTACAACCATATTTATTGGCTAGGTGGCACTGAAGTCTCTTATTCTAATGCCATTGACATATGACAATAATTTCTGGGGTTTTTTTGATAGTTGGATAGTAAAATGTAAGGATGAGGCACGATCTTGCAGTTTGCTCCAAGGTGCTACGGAGACAAGGGGTAAGCCTGAGAAGTATCAGCATGGGCCTCTGTGGCCTCACTGTGAGTGGAGTACAGTTTTCCCTTCCAGCCCAGGCTGGCCTGGGTAACTTGCTTGATCACTAGGCTGTGGTGGAAGGGATGCTCTGGGATTCTGAAGAGCCAGATTATAAAGAGCCTTTTGGCTTTCACCTGGCCTCCGAGGGGGAACCAGGTGCCTTGGCAACCCCGAGGCTGCCACGCGGAGGAAGCCTCCTGGGAGACCCCCGGCAGCGTGAGGATAGCCACTCTGTCGCCCCAGCTGAGGCCAGACACTGCATGGAGCAGAGATGCGTTCGCCTCATTGAACCTAGACCATGAGTAAAATAAATCTCTGATTATTCCAAGCCACTCAGTGTGGGGGGTTTAGTGCACGGTAACAGACCTTAGAACAGAGTCCAGTGGGCTGTGAGAAACATGCCGGAGCACGTGACAAGGGACAAGGACAGGGAAGGGAACTGTCTTTGCTCACAGGGGGACTCAAAGCCCCAGGTCTCTTCTCAGGGGTGTGGAGACTCAGCAGGCGGCCCAGGCGGGATGTCGATGGCTTGCACCCTGCCTGAGTTCTCCTCCTCACCGCCCATAGACTACCTCCCAAAGCCCACACGAAGACCCCAGTAACACGTGGAAGAGAGTCAGGGCCCTTGAGACATCAACAGGATTCCCTACCCATCAGCAAACCGAGAGATGATCATGACAGGTCCAAAGGACTCCTCCTTGGCTATGAACATGTGGTCTTCCACATCTGTGAAAACAGTTGGCTCAAAGAAGAACCCTGCAAGAGAGATGGAGACCCGCTGTACATGGGAGACACAGTGACCGATGGTCCAGCCTCCCTGTCAGCAGGGCCTGGGCAGCCACCTGCAGATGACCTGACATAAGCGCCGGGTCGTGGCACCCATGTGATGGGTGTCGCCATGCTACAGGTGGCTCTCCCACCTGGCATGTTCTTTGATGTGGGTCTCACCATGCTTCTAAAGGAGTGCTATTGAGGGAAATGGGGCTGCAGGTTGGCAGGTGACAGAGCTGAGACCTGATCCCAAGTCCAATCTTAGTGCCAGAACCCATGGCCAAAGCAAAGACTGGAGCTTTTCTGGTGACAGCTAATCTACAACCTCCTAGATCGTTCAGCAGGTGAAACCTCCCAGGCAGCTCTGCCACTGACCCTGGTGGCTACAACCCATGGAGTAGGAGGAGGTGAGAGGGGAGGAGCTCTGGACACTGGACCTCCTGGGACTCCCTCCCTCTGCCCTTCTGGGGTCCCTACCAAGGCCCAACTTCATGCTCTCCAGTCAAGAAGGGACCACCTAATCCCAACCCTGGATGCAACCCCTACAGGCCCTGGTTGCCAGGGCAGACACACTTCTGACAACTGAAATGCTTTCTCTCTCTTTTCTCTAGAGACAGAGCCGTGAGACCTGCTGCACTGAGGTCAATCCTGCCTGACCTCACTGAAATTCAATCCTGCCTAACTTAGGAATAATCAAGAGACCGGGAATTTTCTCACTCTAGTTTTTAGAGAAATAGAAAATTTCAAAAAACGTTACAAAGTTATTTAACTAATAAAATATTCAATAAAATATTCAATAAATGACATTTTAACACTGATTACAATTGTGAAAATGTGACTCATGTACACACACAGTGGTTTATGTGGTCTGTGTTTACTCCACAGTCTTGTAGCACTTCTGCTGGGGCATGTGAGCCATGCTGACCACCCCTCTGTCGTCCCCTCCCCATCTACCTTGTACTCTCCCCTATCCCCTCTAGACCCTAAGAGCTGGTCTCCTGGTCCTTGGGCCACCAGAAAGCAGCCCCATCCCATGCTCTGCCGCTCACTCGGCTGTAGGAATTCTGCTCCTTCTCATACCCTCTCCAGGGTGGGGTGATGACTCCCTACTATTCCTGGTTCCCTGGTGCTGCTCTAACCCTTGCTGGCTCCCTAGCCCTGCTCCTGGCACAGGGCCTCCATCCCACCAACCCTGAACCCGGCCATCCTTGCCCTGCAAGGGCCCTGGTGATGCTCCTCCCACCCCATCTGCCTCATGGAACTCGCAGTCCAGCAGGAGTGGGAAGAGGGTAAGTGGACAGTGACAGCAGCAGTGCAGTGGTCACGAGAGCTCTGTTGAGGTGTGTGGTGCCTGGCACCCTGTGACATGGGCATGCCTGGGTTTGGATGTCCTGTGAGCTAAAGAAGCAGGAGCTCTCCAGGTGGGGACACTTGAAAGCCTCCACTAAGTCAAGCAGCAGCAAATGCATGGAGCCCAGGAAAGCACTAGAAACCTCTGGAGAGAATGAAATGTGGCTGCAGTACAGGTCAAGGGCAAGTCAGGCACAGATCATGAAGGACTCTGGCTGTAAGGTCAAGGAGTCTGAACTTGCACTGCGGGAGGGTGGGTCACTGCTGCGAGGTCTTAACGGAGGAGAGGTCACCAGACCCTGGCAACTGTGTGAGTAAAGGATCAGCAGGCTCACAAGGCCACTTGGGAGGCTGCTGTGACACCGAGCAAGGCAAGATGCAGGGAGCCCGCACAAGGGTCAGGAGGCAGAGGAGGTCCAGAGTGGGACAATTCTCAGATTTTACAGAATCAGGCAAATAATTTAAATGGGGGTCACAGAAAGAGAAGAGTCAGGGATTCCTTCTTCCCTTTCCTCCTTCTTGCCATCAGATTAATTGAGCACCTACTCTGTGCAAGGCCCAGTCTAGGCACAAAGGAGCTAGGGGTGAGGAAGACAGTCATGGCACCTGTCCCTTGGCAGTAGCATCAACAGTCCATCCCTGTGGCTGCTGCACTTCTGGCCTGGATGACTCGATCAGACAGAGGGTCCTGGAGCAGCAGGTGTGTGTGTCTGGGCTCAACTCTGGCTGGGACATTGCAATGACCATTGAGTTTGAAGGGCCTGGGGAACATCCAGGTGGAAGTGTCCAGTGCCGCTGGCTATGCGGTGAGGAGCTCTGGGTAGGGTGGAGCCTGGAGGCCTGTATCTGGTAGGGTCTGAGCAGGGGAGAGATCCTGCAGGCGAACTGTCCCCCATGAGAGGTGCTCCAAGCTAAGGATAGGCAGGGATGCATCTGCATTGAGGGGACAGGTGGAGCAACAGCTGAGAGGTTAACAGCCAGTGAAGTAGAAGGAAAATCATAAAATCTAGTCTCTTGAAATCTATCGGGGAGAGACTCTCAAGGCTGTGGTGACAGTAAGGGCAAGTCAGAGTCCAGTTCAATACTGACTAAACCAGCACTGAATAATGCTCATCCCATTCCCAGGTCTGGCTGGTGCCCAAATAGCCAAGGCCCAGTCCATCCCAAGTCCCAGATGGGGCTGCAGCCTGACTGTGCAGGTACCCAGCCTTCAGCTCTCTCCAGTTCAGCTGGACAGGGAACCAGAGGCCATGGGACCTGCTGCCTCAATTGACCCAAGCGGGCCTGGCACACTGTGACTCACCTGGCCGAGGGATTTGATTCCCACCGCAGACCAGTGTGGCCCCTTCCTTCACGCCGCACTGGCAGTACTCCATCAGCTTCATCAGGTGGGCATGGTGATTCTGTGGCCCGTGGTCGGTGTCCCTGTCCAGCGGGTTGCCCACCTTCATCTTCCGCACCTCCTGTACCTGCAGAAAGTCCTCCAAGTCAGGCGTGGCTCGTTCTGCCACAGTTTCTGACAATGATCCTCACCTGACTCAGCTCTCGCGGCTGACCCCTGAGGAAAGTTCACACTCTATTCTAGCCTCAGGGCTTTCCGAATTCTGACTCTAAATCCACCTTCCAGTCTGAAATCCCAGATGGCTCCTATGCGCAGAGGAACAGAAGTCTCCAAGGAGACAGAAGCCCAGCAATAGATGGGCTGGGAATGGAGGTGCACAGGAGTGTGGGTGAGGAGGAGAGAGGCTGGTGTATTTGACTAGTTGAGGAGATGGGGCTCAGTACCACATGTATCTGATTCTGGTCCTGCACCAGCCTCATGGATCAAGAAGCTGAAAGAACTGTTTGTCTGGGGGACTCCAGGATGTGGGGTGGGTGGGATACACCAGCCCTGCTGCAATAGTCCCGGTGCTAAAGTGGGAAAGAAATTAAGTGGAGGGGAGGGGCCCAAGGCTCTAGTCTGCTGACCCTCTTCCTCCAAGGCCAGGGCATCTCACATCTTGCAAACTCTGCACCCCCAGTCAGCCCTAATCAGACACAGGTGTGACCCAAGCACCCGGGACACCCCTCTGCCCTTCCCACCAGGGCCCACTGAGTGCCTCTGACTGTCCGGTCTCCACCCTGTAGCCAAGCCCAGTTGCTTTTGTTCCTCATTCTCTGCTCCTGTCCTGGAGACCCAAACTGCGCCCCAATCTCTCTTGGATACAAAGGACAAGCAGCCTACTGAGCCTCCTGAACACTGGCCTCACTTCCTTTATTTGGGATTGTGACTGTCCTGAGAATTATCCCTGGGACAATGGCCCTTGCAGTCACCTGACTGTGGAAGTCTCATGACTCCCTTAAGATCCCCAGACAGGACCTTGTGTGCACAGCTCTATGTCCCCGCAGCCACACTCCACCCATGACTGCCACTTTATCTCCAGTAGTCCCTGGGTCTGTATCCTGGTCCTGCTATTCCTGTGCTGGGCCCATCACGGCAATGGGCCTCGCTTGGCCAGGCAGGCCAGCTCCCTAACTACGGAAGATGAGCTTGTGCCTCCCATCACGTGGTAGAGTCCGTTTCCTCACCCCTTAAATCTGGGCCAGCCTGTGACTTGCTTCGGCAGCACAATGCATGGAAGCAATGTTTCGTGCATTTCAAGAAGCCTCTCAGCTTGTGCTGTCACTCTCAGGAGTCCTGCCACTGTCCACATGAACATGCCCCAGCACATGCTGCAGAATACAGGCCCCTAGGGCAAGGACAGCTGTCCCACGAAGCTGCCTGCTGCCCTGCTGCCCCCGACCCTCACTGCAGATGCTTGGGCAAGCTCTGACAAACCCACGGGAGCCCCAGCGAACTCCAGCCTAGACTGCCACTGCTGCCCACAGAATCACAAGCTGAGGGCAGGGCTGTCATTTCCAACCACTCTGTGTTGAGGCTTGTTATACGGCAAAAGCTTTTCCAGCCCCTCCCAGAAAGTCCTTCCTTTCCCCACTCCTTCCGGACTCTGAGCCACCACCCTGGGTCCAGCGCCAGCTCTCCTCCAGGGACCCCTCCCTCACCCCTCCGCTCACGGGCCCTCTTTTTCCCTGGCTTTTCAGGCACCATCTGTCTGAAACCATGTGTGGAGGTTGCTGGTTGTCTCTCCCGCATCCCTGCCGCTACCTGCTGGGATCAGATGCTGCTCTCCACAACCTGGGGGCGGTGGGGGGGCCCTTCGCGGAAGCTAAGCCAACCTCAGCTTGCTCCACCCCTGGTATCATGGCCTGGATGAAGGATGGCTGGGGCCTGGCTCATGACAACCCCACAATGTTTTCTAACAGAGGTGGTGAGGAAGGAGTCATGTCCTGCTCTGGCTCCAAGTGGTGAGAAGGTAATGCTGGTGCCGCCAGCCCCATACTCCCCACCATATCCGAGCTGCTTGGAGAGAATGATGCCAACCCGTCGAGGAACCGAGAAGCCAGACATTACAAACCTCCCAAGGGGACTCAGGACCACCGAGGCCAGCATCAAGCCTGCTCTTCCAGGCGTGGCTGAGTGAGTGGATAAATCTGGTGGAAGACACTATCCTGTGCCCACCAGATCCCCGAGGCCATGCAAGGTGGCTGCAGAACCTGATGGGAGCTGCTGGCCCCTACTGGCGGCCCACAGCCAAGCCTACCTGCCACAGGGGCCCGCAGCCTGGCCACTTGGCCCCAGGGGCATGCCTATGTAGGGGGATTTGTGCTCCAGGGCCCATGTCCATGGTCAGACCCAGGCTGACCAGAGACCAGGCCCTTGCTCCATTCTGTCTGGTCCTCCCCTGGTCCCTTCTCCTTCCAGGCTTCACCTAAGAGTCCACTCTGAGTAAACCACATGCACCGAATTCTTGCCCCAGGCTCCACTTCTAGGGAGCCAACCCAAGACAGGCCCTTTCTGGTGATGTCAATTTGAGCTACAGGTCTGCTATTTCTTCGCGAAATAATAAAATCCAGTGAAGACTCAGCACAGCTCCCGCTGTGAGTTCCCTGACCCTCGTGGGCAGTGTCCTGTAGGAGGAGCCCAGCCTCACTTAACCCCTGCCCTGTCTCCCCTCCTCCAACCCCCTCCAGCCAGGCTGCTGTCCCGGTGAACCAGCAGCCCACAGACCCTGGGGCAGGACTTACCACCCTCCGCACGAACTCATCATGAATGGAGTCCTCCACAAACAGCCGGCCTGCTGCAATGCAGTTCTCTCCTTTGTTGAAGAAAACAGAGCTCATCCCCTTCAGAGAATGGACAAGAACACCAGGTCACTGCTCCTCCTGGGACACCAACCCCCTGCTCTGCCAGGGCCCAGCTGCCCTTTCTCATTGGGAAGGGAGGCACGCATGTGTCCTGACCTCCTCCTGTGGGCCGCACTCAATCCTCAGTCACCTCAAGAGGAGAGGTGAGACATAACGGTGTGGGAAGTGAAGACGCTGAGGCCCATGCAGTGACAGAGAGACACCACGCCCCAACTCCTACCACTGGAGGACAAGGCCGCCATCTATACTGCAGAGCATGGGGACCAAGTGGGAGTGAGCCTCGGCCTGCCTGAGACCCTCCTGCACCCTGGGTGGGCTCGCTGGGGTGGCCCAGAAGGTGCTGACTCCTGTTTCAGAGTCTACATTCTCCGAGCTGATAGGAGAGATGCCAGCCGTGTGTGTAAGCACGGAGCAGGTGGCGGGTGACAGGGCAGAGGGTGAGACACAGGCAGGCAGCCCTGACGGGGGTGGGTGAGGGGTGGGGCAGCCCTGGCCCAGGGAATTTCCAGCAGGAGTTCACAACAAAGGCCCTCAGAGGCCGCAGGCAGCCTGCTTTTTCAAACTCGCCTGCTGTGGGAGACCCAGGGGAGGACGGAGAGCCATGGTCAAGCCTGGCTAGATCCCAGGGCTGATGGGTTCACCTGGGCCTGTGAACAAGGCCCTTGCCTCCCTCAGTTTCTCTACCAAATAAGGTTGGACTCCCTTTCACACCCATGCTAGGGTGTCAGGCCGTCTTCCACGGCACAGTGGAACTTAGATAGGGCCGGGGGCATATTTGGGGACCTGGCAGAATGTGGCCTTACTGGTTTGCTCCCACAGGAGTGAGGACAGGACCAAGGCAACAACAATACTAACGGTAAGAACAAGGACCAACACATGTGTCTTACGTGGCACTTGCCACTAATCTAAGCCCTTCAGACATATTCGTTCTGCAGCCACCCAGGAGGTGGGTATCACCATGGTCCCTACCCACAGGTGGGAGCACAGACGCCAGAGAGGTTAGGTAACTTGCTCAAGGCTGCCCAGCAGGTGAGTGGTGGAGCCAGGTACATGCACCCACGGCCACCAGCAGAGAGCGTCACTGTCAGCAGGGCTGGGCCCAAGTGCTCAGAGTTCTGCTTTGCTCTTTTATTTTAAAAATACACATTTTATTGTGTATATTTGAGGTTTACAGCATGAAGTTATGGACTACATATAGATGGTAAAGTGGTTACCATAGTGAAGCAGATCAACACGTCTGATTTGCCCTCTCACCAGACAGAAAAGGGTGCCATGCTTATTTCAGAACAGATGGAACTGTGGCGTGTGTTTCCTGATTTCATATTGATATGTAATACACACACACATATGTTATAGGCAGTTGATCTCAGCTATCCTGGCAGTTATGAAACTTCTTGGGAAGTATGTTTGGAGGGCACATGTCTTTCTTCACTAAGTCTGCTGCCTGCCATGCTATGCTTGTGGTGACACCATGGACTCCACCAGGGCTACACGTGTGAGTGTGGCTGTGGAATCAGAGAGAGCCTCCTGGGCTCCACGGTCCCTGTCCCCACTTGCTGTCCCTACCCCCTCCAGGCCCGGCCCTCACCATCTGCACAGCCTTGTTGAGGTCACAGTCAGCAAAGATGATGAGGGGTGACTTCCCGCCCAGTTCCAAGGACACCTTCTTCACGTTACTTATGGCACAGCTGCAAGGAACAGAGGGCTGGTGGGGCTGGTCCCTCCAGAGCAGGTAGGGGCATTGGGCCCCCAGGTGGCAGGGACCTGGGCAGGCTCAAAGCATGCTTTGTTGCAAGAAGCAAGACCCAGCCAGTGCCTCCCCACTCCCCCCGCCCCTTGCGGCTTCACACAGCCACCTTCCTTTCTTTCCTGGCCCGTATATACCGGGCCTGTGCCCCGCTGCCCCCTGGACTGCCCTTCCTGCTGCATGCTCCACACCTTGTTTCCTGCAGGCCTGTGTTCCCTTCTCTGGGGTGCCTCCCTGATCGACCTGTATAAAACCACAGCCTGCCCGCGCACCCCATCTGCTGCCCTTTGCTCTATTGCATGTTGACCTCTGACCCCATCTGCAGAGCATGAGCCTGGCCAGGGCAGGCACGCATCTGTCTGGGTCATACTACAGCCCCAGTGCCAAATGCAGTGCCTGTACGCAGCTGGTGTTGCACAAATTAAGGATTACAAAACAGCACCATCAGCTGGTACAGCTGCAGGGGCCCAGAGGCTGTGGCACCTCCCTGTATTAGCAGCAGAGCAAACAGAGAGAGGCTGGGAGTCATGAACACATCACATCAGTGGGCAAGAAATGCACTGCAGGGATGCTGTCCTCAGCCGGACACTCAGTTAACAGCCGGCAGGTAGGAGACTCCACTGGGGAGGAGAGGCCTCCTCTGCAGGAGCAACCCAGGGAGATGGCCCCCATCTCAGCTGCAGGTCCGGGTGACATGGCAGTCTGGGAAGAAGAAAGCAGCAGAACCAGGGATGCTGGGGCAGGAAGCTGCTCAGAGCTCTGCTTTGCTCTTCTTTTTTTTTTTTTTGAAATAAATTTTACTGTGTGTATTTGAGGTTCATAGCATTTAGTTTTTTAGTTTTTTTAGTTTTTTATTATTTTATTTATTTTTTATTTTTAGATGGAGTCTCACTCTTGTCGCCCCAGCTAGGGTACAAAGGCATGGTCTCGTCTCACTGCAACCTCCGCCTCCTGGGTTCAAGCAATTCTTCTACCTCGGCCTCCTGAGTAGCTGGGATTACAGGCACGTGCCACCATACCCGGCTAATTTTTGTATTTTTAGTAGAGATGGGGTTTCACCATGTTGGTTAGGCTGGTCTTGAACTCCTGACCTCAGGTGATCTGCCCGCCTTGGCCTCCCAAAATGCTGGGATTACTGGCATGAGCCACAGCACCCAGCTTCCCCGCCCCCCACTTTGAGATAGAGTCACACTCTGTTGCCCAGGCTGGAGTGCAGTGGTGTGATCTCGGCTTACTGTAACCTCCGCCTTCCGGCTTCAAGTGATTCTCCTGCCTCAGCCTCTCGAGTAGCTGGGAATATAGGGGCATGTGCCACCACACCTGGCTATTTTTTGTTTGTTTGTATGTTTGTTTTGTAGAGATGGGGTTTCACCATGTTGGCCAGGGTGGTCTCAAACTCCTGGCCTCAAGTGATCCGCTGGCCTCGCCTCCCAAAGTGCTGGGATTCCAGCATGAGCCACCATGCCCAGCCTAGTATTTATTTTTTTATATAAAATGCTCAAATTGAGGTAGTTTTGTTTTTTGTTCTGTTCTATTTAATTAATCAATTTTTTTTTTTTTTTGGAGCCAGGCTGTCTTTGTTGCCCAGGCTGGAGTGCAGTGCATGATCTTGCCTCATTACAGCTTCCACATCCCAGGCTCCTCCCACCTCAGCCTCCCAAGTAGCTGGGACTACAGGCATGTTCCACCACACGCTCGGCTACAGCATGACGTCATGAACTACATATCAATGGTACAATGGTTACCACGGTGAGGCAAATCAACATATCTTGCCACCCAAACCCTCTGTCCAGCTCTGGAGTGCTCAGAACTGACATTTCCTGAGCCCTCACCCTGGACTTGACTCACCTGTGCCCAGATGTGACTACAACCTACACACCTCAGAGGAAGAGACCAGCTAGCTTTTGAATCAGGAGAGGCAAACCTGCTGTGACTACTTGCAGTTACCCCATTCCCCTACCCACATTACTCAAAGTGCAGGTGCCAAAACCCACCGCCAAAAGTTCAGTGTCAGGGCTGGGGCAGGCTCCAGTGTCAGTCAGGGCTCCAGCTGCTACCCTGTGGTCTGGCCCTGGCTGGCTCTCCCAGCTTGTCGGTGATGGAGACGAGAACTCCTGCACTGTCAAACTGCTGTAATGGAACTGGTGGGGGACCCAAGGCATGGGTGTGACCCAGGTCATATTGTGGTTTAATGACAGAGCCTGGGAGATGACACCAGTCAGTTTGAAGCCAAAGTCCAAGAATGAAGACGTGAATTGACCTAGATCACTTCTGTCCATAGAAATAGAATGAAAGCTTCAAACACTAGCCAAATAGATGATGGGACTTTTTTTGATGGTAGCCACATTAAAGGAGCTTGAGACCAGGCTGGGCAACATAGCAAAACCCCAGCTCTACAAAAAATAAAAAAACTTATCCAGGTGTGGTGGCATGTGTCTATAGTCCTAGCTCCTCAGGAGGCTAAGGTGGGAGGATCGCATGAGCCAGGGAGGCAGAGGCTGCAGTGAGCCGTGATCATGACACTGCACTCCAGCCTGGGTGACACAGTGAGACTCCATTGAAAAAAAAAAAAAAACCTGAAAAGAAACAGGTTTCTTTTATATTAATATATAATAATAAAATATTTTATTATATTTTATTTAACCCAATTAATCAAGAATATTATCATTTCAACTTGAAAGCAATATAAAAACTTAATGAAGGCAGAGCACAGTGGCTCACGCCTGTCATCCCAGCACTGAGATGGGAGGCCAAGTCAGGTGGATTGCTTGAGCCCAGGAGTTTGAGACCAGTCTGGGCAACACAGTGAGACCCTGTCTCTATGGAAAAACACGAAAAATTAGCTGGGCTTGGTGGTGCATGCCTGTAGTCCCAGCTACTTGGCAGGCTGAGGTGGGAGCATCACTTGAGCCCAGGAAGTCAAGGCTGCAGTGAGCTATGATGGTGCCACTGCACTCCACCATGGGTGACAGAGCAAGACCTGTCTCAGAAAACAAACAAACAAAAAACATCCTGTTAATGAGCCATTTCAGTTTTTTGTGGGTGCTCAGTTCTTGAAATCCATGTGTGTTTTACACTCTCAGCACCTCTCAATCCAGTCCCTTGCTGGTCTGACAGTGCTCCGCAGGTCTCCGTCCCGGCCTCCCAGGGCTTTGTCAGAAAGGCAGATGCCTCTTCAGCGTTTGCATAGAGCCCAGCAGGGCCGCGGAAGTGGCTGCGCCCTGGAGCTTGAGAAGCAGGACACAGCTCCTGGGACAGCACTGCCATGTCCCAGGCGCAGCCTGCGGCAGCCCCTCCTCTGCCCCACCCCCAGCCACGCACCTTTTCATGATGTGCTTGCCCACCTCCGTGGAGCCTGTGAACCCAATTTTCCTCACATCGGGATGGTCTGAAAGTCTCTGGCCGATCAGGGAGCCTGTGGGTGGGAGGGAGGGGGGAATCAGGGCAGTCCCCCTGGTGCTGGGGAGGCAGGAGCCCACCTCCAGGCCTACACAGGTCCACTGGGAGTCTGGGGCCCTCAAAATGCTCCCCACATGCTTGATCCCCATGGTGTCTGGGGCTCGTGGAGCCTCACTCCCTATTAGGTGCTGAACTGTGTCCCCTAAAATTCATATGCTGAAACTCTCACCCTGTGTACCTCTGAATGGGGCTGTGTTTGGAGACGCGACCTTTACGTAGGTGATTAAGGTAAAATGAGGTCATTGGCATGGACTCTAATCCAATCTGACTGGTGTCCTTCTAAGAAGAGGGGATTTGGGCAATGACCATGCGAGGACACAGAGAGTGGAGAGGAGAGCTGTCCGCAAGCCCAGGAGAGAGGCTGCAGGAGAAGCTGACGCTGCTGACACCCTGATCTTGGACTTCCAGCCTCCAGAACTGAGAGACGATAACTGTCTGTTTCTGAAGCCCTGGTCTGCGGGGCTTTGATGTGGTAGCCCAAGCAAACCAACCCACTCCCCACATGGTTTTCCACCATCACACAGACCCCAAGGTGAGGGCACCAAGCCTTCAGCTCTTGTAGGGACTCAAACAGAGACCCAAGGATGCCTGACCAGGTCCCTGAGGGGTGTGGCATCCTGAGCATCACAGACTCAAACACCCGCCCTCAGGTGAGCCAGCCACAGAGGCCTTGCCACCTGCCGTTCCTCCCAGGGAATGCCGTGATTCCTGCCCTGTCCCATGCCCCCAGCCCCCACTCTGAGCCGCGCCCAGGACAAATCCTGTCCCCAACCTGGCTAAGTCCTTTCTGTCCCTCAGGTCTCCATCTTAATGAGACTTCAGAGTGGGCTCCCGGATGCTGCCTCCTCCCAGACTCAGCGTAGCTCCCCACTTAAGTCACTCTCTTGTTTTGGCTTCTGACACCGCACCCTCCTAATTCGCCTCTTACTTCTCTGACGGCTCTTTTTCCATCTCCTTTGCTCACCTAACCTTAAAATATCCGGCACCTCTGGCTCCGTCCCAGGCCCTCTTCTCTCCTCAGTTTACGCTGTGTGCTCAGCTGATCTCACAGGCTTCCAAGGGCCATCTCAGGTACGTCACCCCCCCAAATCGGCCTCTCCAGTCAAGCTCCTCTGGGATCCAGATCCACTGGTTACTCCTCTGCCTGCGTGGCATCTGCACTTGGATGTCTTCCGGCTTCTCAAATTCAACAGATTTGAAACTGAACTCTTAATCATTCCCCTAGACCTGCTCTTCCTCCAGGGTTCTCCATTTCAGTAAACAACTTCTCCTTGCAGCCAACTGGTTCAAGCCAAGAATCCAAGAGTCATTCTTGACACCTCCCTTCCCCATCCCATGACTCACTCAGTCCAGAGCTCCTGCACCTATCCAGTCCCTTCATCTTCCACCACTCCCCTGCCTCCAGCCTTGTAAAATTCACATGCCCAGGCACACCTGTGAAGGTTCCAGTTTGGCAGGTTTGGAATAAGACCCTTGTATCCTCCCTCTATACACAGTTAAAGCTCTACCAGTGATTTTGATACTAACTCCATTCCACCACTCCCCATTAAATCACTGTTTTGGGGAGAATACATTTGCAAAATATATATCTGCTAAAGAACTGATGTCCAAAATATACAAAGAACTCTCAAAACTCAACAATAAGAAAACAACCACTAAAAACTGGGCAAAAGACAGAAATAAACACATCACCAAAGAAGATAGATGGCAAGTAAACACATGAAACAGTGCTCAATGTCATTTGTCATTAGAGAATAAAAAACTAAAACAGCAATGAGATACCACTGAACAGCTACTAAACAACCAGAATCCAGAACACTGATGACGCCAGATGCTGGCATGGATGTGGAGCAACAGGAACTCTCAGTCATTGCTGTGGGAACGCAAAATGGCACAGCCACTTGGGAAGACAGTTTGGCAGTCAGTTTAAAAACCAAATGCACTCTTACTATATGATTCAGCAACTGTGCTCCTTGGTATTTACCCAAAGGAGCTGAAAACTTATGTCCACACCAAAACCTGCACACGCATGTTTACAGCAGCTTTATTCAGAATTGCCAAAGCTTGGAAGCAACCAAGATGTCTTTCAGAAAGTGGATGGATAAATAACTGATGTGAATCAGACAAGGGATATTATTCAGTGCTAAAAAGAAATAAGCTATTAAGTCACAAGAAGTCATGGAATAACCTCAAATGCATATCACTAAGTGAAAGAAGCCAAATGAAAAGTCTGCATATGATTGCAATTACATGACATTCTGGAAAAGGCATAACGGTGGAGACAAGAAAAAGACCAGTGGTTGCCAGGGATTAGAGAGAGGAAGACATAAAAGATATAGCACAGAATATTCTTAGGGCAGTGAGACTACTCTGTGTTACACTCTAATGGTAGATGCAAGGCATTACACAGTGGTCAAAACCCATAGAATGTACAACCCAAGCGTGACCCCTAAGCTATGGACTTTGGGGGATAATGAGGTGTCAATGTAGGTCATTGATGGTAACAAACATACCCCTCTGATGCTGGATATTAGTAGTGGGGGCTGTGTCTGTGTTGGGGCAGGTGGTATATAGGGACTCTGTACTTTCTGCTCAATTTTGCTATCAACCTAAAACTGCTCTAAAATAAAGTCTATTTACTAGTAATAATAATAATAGTAACAAAAATAATAACACTTTCTTAGGCTATTTAAGAAATATTTCAAAAAGGTATCATATATCAGACCACAGACATTCTCCATTTTAGAAAACAGGATTTTTACAAGCTGCTATGTGTTGGACTGTGCCTCCCCTAACCACTCACTAGAAATTCATAGGTCACCATCCTAACCCCCAGCACCTCACAATGTGGCCTTATTTGGAGATGAAGTCAGTACAGGTAAAATTAGTTAAGATGATGTCACTGGGGTGGGCCCTGATCCAAAATGACTGGTGTTCTTATAAAAATGGGAGATTTGGGCATAGACACCACACCTTCAGGGAAATGCCATGTCAAGATGAAAGCACAGATTGGGATGATGCTTCTACAAGCTAGGAGGAGCCAAAGAAGAACTCTTCCCTAGAACCTTTTGGATGGAGCATGGCCCTGCTAACACCTTCCATCCAGACTCATAGCCTCCAGAGCTGTGAGGCGCTGCCTTGCAGTGGTTTATGCCACTTGATTTGCAGTGTTTGGTGACAGCAGCCCTGGCAAACTCACATACAGGCCATAGTCTCTGATCATGACATAATACAAGTAGAAATATGAGAACAGAATTTTAAATTTTAGACAAAAAACAACTTGGCAATTGTTTTAAAATCTCTTTTTACTTACTGTGTTAGAGAGAAGACCAAAACTACAACTATATGATATTTAACAATAATAAAAACATGAACACAACCTGCTCAAAAGGCATGAGGCAGGAGTGCATTTCCGGAAGGCCAGCTTGAGGAGCCCTGCAGTCAATTCCCCAGGGAAACCACTATCCTGGTGAAGATGATCTAAAAACAACCACTTAAACTCCTGGAAGTTTTTCTAAGGACATACAACAAATGGAAAAACATTCTTCAAGAAAATCTGACTCTCAATAAGGGCAGGGAAAGTCTGCGACACTGAAGGCACAGTCTGCTCCCTCCCCTTGAGGGAAGCTCCACTCCAGGCAGGTGTGGCCAGGAAGGCAGCGCTCCTTTCCCTCTCAGCTCCCAGCGAAGGAAGCTGGCATCCACCAGTGGGTGCAGGCCACCAAGGCCTCTCATCTCCACCAACTCTCAGTTGCAGAAGCTAAGTTCTTGGTGACTATGGCTAAGATGCTGCGGCCCCTTCCTCCACCCAGACAGCACTCATAAGGGGAAGAATCTACCCCAGGTGTGCCAGACGGAGAAGACAGCGCATGACTGTATTCAAAGTGCAAGACAGAACAAGTGCAAAGAAAGAACAAGATTGTCAACCCAGAATCTTACGTCTAGCAATACTGTGTTTCGAAAAGTAGAGGCAAATAAGGATATTGCCAGATAAACAAAAACTAAGATAATCTGTTGTTAGCAGACCCACCTTATAGGAAATACTAAAAGAAGTTCTTCAAGTTAAAAGCAAGTGACTACAGACAGTAGTCAGAATCCACAGGAAAAAGCAAGGAGCACCGTAAAGGTAATTAGGTAATTATAAAAACAGTATCAATGCATATTTTATTTGCTTTCTTCTCTTAACTGATTTAAAAAGCAATTGTATAAAATGATTATATATATAATAGTATAATTGTGGGGTAACAAACAGAAATGTAATATATTGGACAATAAAAGCAGAAAGGAAGTAGGTGAGAATAAAACTTAAATGGAGTAAGGTAATGACACCAGATAGCAGTTCAAATCCATAGGACCAGCTAAAGAGGACCAGAACTTGTGAGTCAGATAACATAGACTCTACACATAGGGACTTGTTCTCCTTTCTTTTCTCAACTTCTTTAGTAGATGTAAAATTATATAAAGTAATATATGTAGCAATGTATTATTGGGTTTGTAACATACATAGATGTTCTATGTGTACAAAAATACGTGATCCTGGCACAAACCGGGAGAAGATAATAGACCCATCCAGAAGTAACATTTGTACATTTCACTGGGATTAAGTTCGTATAAATCTGAAGTTGATTTTGACAAGTATGTGATAAGTCCTAGAATAACCACTAAGAAAATAACTGCAAATGTATACTGAAAATAATCATTGAAAGCATTAAAATGTTATGCTCGGAAATATTCACTTAATGCAAAAGAAAGTAGTACAGCAGGAGAAACAGAGGGAAAAAAGACAGCAGACTCATAGAAAGTGAAAAGTAAAACGGTAAACCCACTGTATCAATATTAACATTAATGTAAAGTCTCCAGTCAAAGGCAGAGATTATGAGACTGGATAAAAAACAAGATCCAACTATATGTTATATATGGCACATTTTAGATTCAAAACTATGAACGGGTTGAAAGTAAAAGAATGTAAAAATATATATCATGTCAACAGCAACCATTTGAAAGCTAGTGTGGTAATACTTATAACAGACAGAACTGACTTTAACACAAAAACTATCATGAAAGATAAATGGGGCATTTATAATGATAAAGGTGTCAGTCACAAGGTGTGAGGTATAATCAAACCTTTTTTTTTTTCGAGACAGAGTCTCGCTCTGTCACCCAGGCTGAAATACAGTGGCACGATCTCAGATCACTGCAAACTCTACCTCCCAGGTTCAAGTGATTCTCATGCCTCAGCCTCCAGAGTAGCGGAGGTTACAAGCGCCTGCCACCATGCCCAGCTAATTTTTGTATTTTTAATAGAGACGGGGTTTCACCATGTTGGCCAGGCTGGTCTTGAATTCCTGACCTCAGGTGAAACACCCACCTCGGCCTCCCAAAGTGCTGGGATTACAGGCGTGAGCCACTGTGCCTGGTCATCACCAAAACTTTTTCAAATGCTTTCCTTATCTGAACCAGAAAAAAATTAATGAACTAAATTTTCAACCCAAAAAGCTACAAAAGAAAAAAAATAGAAGAACCACTCAGGAGAACACAGAAGAGAACAATAAAAGCAGGGGGAAACTAGAAAAATAGCAATGGAAAAGGTAAGGAAATCGAGGAACTGTATTTGATTTTTTTAGGGTGGAGGATGGAGACAAGCAATAACTTTTCACCAATTTAATCAACTTAAAAAGAGAGAGAAAAAGGAAAAATATAAAGAATGTATTATAACAATCAAAAGGAAAATCCAAAAAGGAGATAAAAATTATGAGAGATTATTATATACAACTTCATGCTAATACATTTAAAATCTGCATAAGAAGGGACTTTTCCATAAACCAGACCACTAAACACAACAGAAACTTAAAAAGTAATTCATGTATGACCTCCCTAAATGCTCTAAGCCTGAAATGTTCTACAGAAAAATTCTCTCAAACTTCCAAGGGCAGATAACTCCCAAGTAACAACTTTACTCCAGGGCACGCAGACACACACATACACACACATACACACACACACACACTCACACAATGGAACACATTCAGCTGTGGCATCTGAAGACCCTTCCAGAGTGCAGGCGCTCTCCCCCATGGGAGCAGCCTCCTTTGCCACAGGCTGGCCCCCGCCTGGGCTCTCCCCAGGCTGCTCTGCCCTCATGCCCCTATCCAGTAGGGCCTGCTCTACCCAATGGCATCTCCAGCTGCTGGAAGCCCTAGCCCTGCCCCCGACCATGGCTCTTACCAGATCCTGGAAGGACGTTGACCACACCTTTGGGAATGCCAGCCTTCAATGTCAGCTCTGCAAACTTCAAGGCAGTGAGTGGGGTCACCTGGGTGTGGGGCCAGGAAAGGAGACTGGGTAAGGAGGTTTTTGAAAGTGGGGCTCTGCCTTCCCTCCCTGCCTTCCTCTCCCAGCAGCCCAGCAGTAAGCAGGGAGGTGTAGCTGCAGACTGTGGCACCAGGAAGACCCCAGGAAAGCCACCAGAGGGGGCCCTGCCCGCCCAGCCAGCATGCCCACAGCACCAGCTGGGAATCAGGGTGGGCCAACCTCTGGTGCCCTAGCTTCTCCTCCTGGCAGGGCTCCAGCCCCCGGCCAGGCCTGGGTTCCCTTCTGCACAGCATAAGTTTCTAAAGCCAGAGGTTAAGGTCTCCTCAGAGGGTTGCTGTGATGCTTAAATAAGCAAATGTATGTAAATTACTATCTAATTTGTGATACATGTTGAAATGCTTGAGGCATGCCTGACTCAGGGTAAATACTATCAATGTCAGCCATCATTATTGTTTTTCATTACATCAATGCCCTTGCTGTGAAATTACCCCAAAGAAGTTGGCAAGTGTGTGCCCTCCTGGGCACACCATCCCTGCCATGTCATGCACCATCCTGGGAGGCAGGCAGTGGGCAGGCTGTCATTGCCAATGTACAGATGAAGAAACTGAGGCTCACTGGCGGTGTCCTCACTTCCAAGGACCTTCCCAGCATGCCTGGGTGACCCTCGACATCCCGCCTCTACTCCCCTACCTACACCTCTCAGACACCACACTGCATAGCTTCTCTGTGCAGGGATGGGGGCCACGAATCCCACCGCTCACCTCGCTTCCCTCCAGGACTTCTGGTCTCAAAAGCCACATAAGAGACATGGCTCCATCTTTATGCATAGACTACTCAGGCTGTCTTAGAGCATGGGCCTGGTTTCTGCCCCGTGAATCCAGGGTGCAGAAATCCCTGCCTCTGCTCACCCGAGCAGCTGCAAGTTCCAGCACAGCCAGCTGGCCTCAAGCAGCCGCGGCTGAAAGAGTCTGCTTTGGAGAGTTCTGCCTGCCACGCACACCTCTGCCCACTGAGAGCAGGGCCATGGAGAGCAGCTGGCATTAGCAGGACCCTTTGTCCAGTGCCCGTGTGGCCAAGAGAGGCCCTTCCCTTCCTCCCTTACAGAGTTGGTTCCTGGTCCTCTCTGTGGCCCGCAGGCCCTGTCTGGAGTGAGCCCACGCTCACCTGAGCTGGCTTGATCACCACTGTGTTCCCGGCAGCCAGGCAGGCAGCTGTCTTCCAGGACAGCATCATCAGGGGATAGTTCCAGGGGATGATGATGCCACAAACCCTGCCACACAAAAGAGGTTGGCCTTTGTCCCTCTTCCCCACCAGGCCCACAGTGACCTGCCAGTTCCCTCCCCCTCACCCAGGGCCTGACATCCACTCTCAAAACCAGGCTTCCTGATAAGACACTCAAGGTCCCTCTGACAGGCAGCTCACGCCTGCTCTTTCTGTCCTAGATGCTACATTAAGAATTGGTCTGGCAGCAGCCCCTCTTCCTAGCAGGGCAGGATGGCATGGGACACTGGACCGTTTCTGATGGAAGCTGTGGAACTGTCTGGGGCACAGGCAATGAGAGAGGGTGATGGCGAGCAGGCACAGGTGAGGACACAAGCCAGGGGGACCTAAAGAGGGTCAGGGGTCACCAGGGGTGGGTGAGGAGGGCCTGGAGAGGGTCCTCCAGAGTGTGAAGCCAGGTGTCAGTCCTCAAGAAGAGAAGACAGAGTGGGCAAGCCAGCACTGATGACTTCAGGGTGCTCTGTGTGAAGCCATGGTGCCCAGTGTCAGCACCACTCTGGGTTCCAGAGCGAGCCTCTGGCCGGACACAGGTGTTTCACACTCAGAGCACCGTAGGCACTGGGGAGGCCGCAGAGTCCCAGGGACCAGCTGGCACACTGGCTGGGTATGAATCCTGCATGGCCCTGCCTTCGCCCCATACAGCACCACTCTGGGTGAACGCTGGATAGTTAGATGAGGACATCCACACAGAGCCCCGCAGACCACGGGCCGTGCTGTCACCACCCCACCACCATCACAGGGTGTTTCCCCAAAAGACAGCTGCTTAGTCAGACCCAGGTGGTGGGCAGGACCCATGTGAGGCATCATGGGGGAGCAGCGGGGGGCACTGAGAGGGTAGGGGAGCCGCCCCACACCCCACAGCACGGGCTGCTGAGTGTTCCCAGGGAGCAGGGTGAGGCCGTTGGTTACAGTGAAGGGGGCTGAGGGGAGCTTGGAAAAGAAAACACATCAGAAAAGCCCCACAGTTATGCGCTGAATTGTGCCCCCACTGCCCAATGCGTATGCTGAAGCCATAATCTCCAGAGTCTAAGGGCATGTCCTTGCTTGGAGACCAGATCGCTGCATTGTAATTAATTAGCACGTGGTAGCACCGGGGTGGTAGGCCCCCAATCCAGCTGGAATGCTGTCCTCATACAAAGAACACCACATGGAGAGACAGACTCTCACAGTGGGAATGCCAAGAGGGCATGAGGCAGAGATGGGGGCTCCCTGCAAGCCAAGGAAGGCCAGAGGTCGCCGGCAACCACCAGAGGCCAGGAGAGAGGTCAGGACAGACTCTCACAGCCCTCATGTGGAACCAGCTCTGCCCACATCTGACCTCAGACTTCCAGCTCCCAGAACCATGAGATAAGTTTCCGTTGATTAAGCCCTGGATTGGTGGTCCCTTCTACAGCAGCCGGAACTGACTCCCACACTCACTGGTTAGGGGAAAGGCCAAACCCCGGGACCGGAGTGTGCAGAGCCTGCCCTGGCACAGGGTCAAAGGAGCAGGGCTACAAGACCCAGGCCCAGGTGAATCCTCCCTGCCCAGTTGCTGTGAGAACCGACCTTCATTAGCCTTACTGCCTCTGATTCCTAGTGGCCTTTCTTAGTGGGAGACTGAGTGGACTGAGTGGACAACCACCCCGTGAGTCTTAAGACTGTCCCTCCCTCCCTTGGGGCCATTCTCCTGCTGTGCACCCCTGAGCCTGTCCTTCCTCTGCCCTCTGATGCTCCTGGGGAGCTGCGTGGATGGTGAGGGTGGAGGGTAGAGTTCCTTCTCTCTCTTGGGAGCATGGGGCCTGGGCAGGGGACACCAAGCAAGCTTTCTTGGTGTCCCCAAGAAACACTTGGCTCATTAGGGATCTCCAGCAGCTGTTGGGCCAGGATGCGGCTGAGGACATGAGGGGACAGGGCTCCCTATGAGGCAGCTACAGCCTCACTGCTGAGTTTGCTGTGGCACTGGTCAGGGGAGGAGATGGGCAGCCCCTCACCCTGGCCAGGCCCTCCTCTGGCACCACATGCAGGCCCAGTGAGGGTGGACCCAGGGCTGGGGCTCTCTAGGTCTGGTCACTCAGTCATTCTGCACTATGTATGGGACCCTGCAGGTGTGCTGGGATGATGACAGGCATGGGCACAGGGCAGCATCAGTCTGAATAGTCACACAGATAATAAAATGGGGTTATAGATCAGAGAGGGCAGGCTGGGAGCAGAAGTCTCAGGGATGCATCACAGATGAGAGCTGGAGGACAGCTGGTGAGGGCTGGAGGTGGGACACAGGTGCAAGTGCTCAGCGGCGCACGAGTGTGGAGGGCCCAGGATCTGCGAGGCCAGCACAGCCAACCACAGTGGACTGGGGAGGGGGCCAGGATACCAGGCCCAGATTGCAAGGTCAATCGAGGAGTTTGATTCCATGTCAAGGGCACTGGGAAGCCACCAGATTCCAAGTGGATCTGTGACAGTCTCTTGTGAATTTCCTAATACGAACATCCGAAAGAGCTGGACTCTGCTCCTTCTCAGAACCACACACAGAATTCTCCTCTTAGCCCCATCACCCAGGAGGCCCGGCCCTGCATGGCTTCCTCACCTAGCCCTCCTAACTCCTTCACAGCACACCATGCCCTGGACACCTGACACTCACCCATCAAAACAACTCAGTGAGGACAGGACTGTTTTATTACCATTTGACAGTTGGGGAGACTGAGTACAGACAGGCTGGGAGCTTGCCCTAGAAAGGGGAGGAGCTGGGATTCCAACCTTGGGTTATGGCTCCAGAACATTCCCACTGAGGCGAGGTCCCCTGTGAAGGTGGGGAGGGGTGAAGCCCAGAGGTCCTGGCGGCCTCCCTGCCAGGCACAGACCATTAGTTCCAGAATCACAGCCTGCCAGGTGCGTGGTCAGCAGTGGCCCTGCCTGCCTGCCTTTGGGCAAGCCCTGGTCTGTGTAAGCTGCTTGTACCAGGCCCCAGGGCAGGATGTGTTCACACTGGGGTGCTGACTGGGCGCCCAGAGTCCCGGGTCCAAGGCCAGCCTCACAGGGTGACACAGGGATGCTTCTGGGTGACAGAGTGTCTGTTTCCTCCTCAGTCTGATGGCGGTGGACACCCCCCCACCCCATGCTGGCAGCTGGGAGGGTGGGCAGCCTCACAGACCCAAGTGTGGCTCTGACCTTTGACCCCAGGTGGGCCATGACCCACTCTGCCCAGCCCAGCCCCTCTCAAAGCACGACAAAGGTCTCTGACCACTGCCCCATAGCAGGGTTTCTCGGCCTCTACACCACTGACATTTGGGGTGGGGCAGTTCTTTCTTGTGGGGGGCTGTCCTGTATCACCTCCTTTGTTGGGACAACCAAAACCATGTGCAGACATTGCCTGATGTCCTCTGTGGGGACCCTGGAGGCGATGCCTCCACCTGCAGCCTGGCTCTGCTCTGGGGCTCTGGAGTGAGAGGTTTCCTGGTCCACAGCCTATTTTCCCACGGGACCCTCCTCCAGCCTGTGCCTGAGGACTTGATTGTTCATCTGCATGAGCTGGCAGTGACACAGGGACATTGGAGCATGTTCTTCTTGCAAACACTCTCACATTCAGGTGGAGCTGAGGGGCCTTTGGCCATGTCCACAGCTGTGAGGTCCCCTACCCTGCAAGGGGCACAGAGCAGGCGGGAATGACTGTGGTGCTGATGCCAGCTGGGCCCTGCTCCCGGGTCACCCTGGCCGGGCCCTCCTCTGGCACCATGTGCAGGCACAGTAAGGGTCGACCCAGGGCTGGGGCTCTCTAGGTTCAGCTAGATGCGTGTTCCCAGCACAAATCACGGATCAGGGCTGCGCCAGCACCTACCACTCTGGTGTTTGCTGTCACCAGCCAAGCACAGTGGCCATGCACTCTTGGGTGAGCCTCCTCAGGCACGCATGTGAGTGACTCTCACCAGGACTGGGGCCAAATCAGGACGTATGGCCTCGAGTGGTCACTTCCCAGTTTCAACTGGCAGGGTAAACCCAGAACCCTGTGGCTGTGTTCCAAGCCTTTCTCCCCACTCCTGCCCTGGGCCACTGGGTGGCGAGATGAGGTGCCTCACACCAGGTTCATTTCCCGGTGCCTACATGCTTGGTGTCCAGCGGGGTCTGCACTCCTCCTGCTGAGCGGCTCTCATCCTCTGACTGTTCCTCCTTTGTTCTATGCTTCCTGTTCCTCAGTGCTGTGCAGGAGTTCCTCATCTTTATGAACACTGACCGCCATTCCCATTTTGGACATTTTTTGGGATTACTCTTGTTTCCCACCCTGGACCAGACTGATCCAGTGTTACTGGGGGATTAAATACAATTGTCCTCAAGTCCTTACAACAATGCCTGGTATGGAGCAGGTGCTCTAGAAGCACATGGATGGCTGTTTGATAAACACACACACACGGTGCTGTGAGCTCCCGCAGGCTGTGTACTATAGCCCCGTGTACTGTGTAGAAAGCACCACGAGGCTGCACCTCGCCCTGGGCAGGGACTCACCCGACAGGCTCCTTCCTGGTCAAGGTCAGGTTGCGGTTGGGTCTGGCCTGGTTGATGGGGATGGTGGAGCCCTGGAAGAGGAACAGGGCAGTCACACAGGGGCCCGGGGTCCACACCCTTCCCCTCTGGGCGACCAGTCTCCCCCAGTGGCTCCAGGAGGAAGTCAAAGCCACCAGCTTAGGTGTGACCTGAGGCTTGAGAGACAGGCAGGAGGGCAGCCGGAGGGGCAAGGTGTTTGCTTCACCCTGAGCCTGGCAGGCAGAGCCTTTGGGTGGAAACTGGTCCTGGTACCAGCAAAGCCTCTAGCTTTGGCATTGGAGAAAGAAAGGGTGAGGGTGGGGGTGGGGCCGGGTGCCCCCCTCCCCGCAGCTCTAAGCAGTTGAGCATGTGTAGGAGGCCCAGGCCTGGGGCCAGCTGCAGCCAGAAGCTACACGGCAGCAGAGTGGGGGTGGTAACCAAGCAGCCCACCTCCCTTGTCGCTGTCACGCCCTGGTGGAGAGGAGGAACCATGGAGCCCAGATCTGGCAGAGATACTATGAGCCCTGCAGGGGTGAGTCTCCCCAGGGAGCCTCTACAAATGGCCCTCAGGTTCCACAACTGATGGCGGGGGCCTGAAGATATGGTGAGCACTCCCTCCTGTGATGGTGTTGACTGTCCCTGTTGACCTTAGGGCAGGGACATCGTGCCCATGAACCCAGAATAACTGCAGAAGCCCCCAGCAAAGCAGGCAGAAGAGAGTGCCACAGGGATCCCAAGCCCGACAGTGACCTGCTGCCGCTGGGAGATAGAGTGCCTTGGGCAGGCACCTGAAGCCAGGAAGGACCTGCACCCTCAGCCCTGCAACCACATGGAACTGAATTCTATCAACACCAGAACTCTCCCGGATATAGGTTCTGCCCCAGAGCCTCCAGATAAGGCCCAGTCCAGCCAGCGCCTTAGCTTTGGCCTTGTGAGACCTCAGCATGGAACCCAGCCCAGCCTTCCTGGAATTCCCACCAGCGGAACCACAAGCTAATAAATGGGTGTTGTTCCAAGCCACCAGCTGTGGTCATTTGCTGTGCAGCATGCAGACTACTGTGCTGCCCTCGGAGTTCCCCTATACGGCTGGGCCAGTCTGTGTGTGCTCACACTGGTGGGAGCCTGGGCCCCACCTGGATCTTGTCGCACCAGCCGGCAAAGTAGCGGAAGGTCTGGATGGACATGCCCACGTGGGTCTTCAGGGCCAGCGTGTAGACGGCACCCGCATCCAGGGCCTCAATGGTGGCCAGCTCCTCCTGGTGCTGCTCCATGAGATCTGCCAACCTGGCCAGGGTGAGGGGAAGCGGGAGGTGGGCTCAGGCCTGGCACGGCCTCGTCTGCCCTCACAAGCCCTTCTTCAAGGAGCTGGGGCCCTGCCCTCCACCCCAGATCTGCCACTCTCAGATGTGAGGACCTCTGTTTCTGATCCATGCAATGGGCCAGCACCATTTACTCCACTGGATGGCTGTGAGGATGACACCCTCTGTCCCTCTCTCCTTTCCTTGCTCTTCCCTCCCTTCCTTCCTGAAATATCTGTGGATCCACTACTTTATCCTATTCCTCTGAAATTACCCTACAGAGGCATTCACTTACTTGCTGCAGACAGCAAAGGGGTTATGGCCCAAGAGGCCGCCCTTCCTGTCTTCAGAAAGCTTGAACCAGGAGAAAGCCCGTCTGCCTTTCCAGCACCAATAAACCAAGGTGGTGGGGGCGTGCTCCTGAGGCTGGAGTGTCCAGAGGTGGAGAGGTGGCCCTATCCCCATCACAGGAGGACTGACTAGGGAGCAACGGCGGGGCTGGCGCTTTTACACAGACCGGCTCCAGTCTGAGCATGCCAAGGTCGGGTTGCTGTCCCTTGATTCTGATGGATGTGCAGCTCTGGGCAGCCTGGGAGTTACGAGGGTGCCCCTCTCGTCCCCTAGGGGGAGGGTGGACAGGGAAAGTGGAGACCACAGGCCCAGAGCAAACTCAGCCTTGCAGACAGGGCAGCTCGGGCCCAGAGGCGAGTGTGGGATCAAAGCCTGCCAGCCGTTTCCCACACTGCTCCCCTCCGCACACAGGCACCACGAAGCCCACATGCACCCCAGGCCTGCTCCGGTCCTCACCTGCCTCCACCCACCAGGACCGGTGGCAGCTGTCCCTGCCACTCAGGATGCATCTGCAACTCTGTGCCTGGCCGAGCAGCTCCCCGCCCTGTTTCCATTTCATTCTGGGGCCGTGAGAGCCGAGCCCCTCTGCCTCCCTCCTCCTCCTTACAGCGGCCTCTTCCAGGTGCTCAGGTCAGTCAGACCTCCGGCCTTGGGGCTTTTGGGGGGCTGTGTTGCACATCTGGACCCTCTTTCCACACTCCTGTTTCTCCTCCCAGCCTTCTGTACTTGCTTCAGACACGGACTCAAATGCCGTACCCTCTGGGAAGCCGACCCGAATCCCCACCCACATTCTGACTGATCAGAGCTCCCTGTCACGTCCTCTGATAACCTCCTCTGCCTTTCTTCACTCCCCCACCACTACAGTTTGTAACAGACATTCACGTAGATGATAATTTCATCACAATTTGCCTGCCCACCAGAATCCAGGCTCCAGGAGGCACGGCATTATCTAGTTCCCTGCTCTCTGCAGCACCCAGCTCCAGCACAGCATGGGGCACGCGGGAAGCATGTGCCCAGTTTTGCTGGGCTAGTTTTATGCTAGTTTTATGCAGCTCAGGTTTGCTGCATAAAACTAACTGAGTGAGGCCACCCTGGGCAAGAAGAGCCCATGTGTAAATCGGTTTCTGAGAAAAACCGATTGGTACGGAAAAAAGTAAAAACACCATCTAGCGGCCATTAGAGGACTGGGCTCCCCAGCTGCGAGGACAGAGGAGCTGCCTCTTTGTTATATAAATGAGACACATTTGCTCCAAAGCCTGCTGGCACCAAACTCAAATTTTCCCACTCCCAGTTAGGCTTAAAGTAGCCCAAACAGGTATGTTTTTAGCCACTTAGGGCCTGCTGCTTTGCACACCCGGAGGAACTTCAAGTAGCAGCTGTTGCCCATTGATAAAACAGGGCCTTGTGGTGATAAGGCGAAAGCTGCTACTGCCCTTAGCAGCCCTCAGACCCAGAGGCTCCCGCTGCATCATTCTGTGTTGTCACCTGGACATGGAAGCCCACATGGCAGCCTCAGGACAGTCTCACTGCTCATCTTCCGCAACCCTGCCCAACCGGCAGCCCACTAAAGCTTGTGGTGTGCCATGCCTCCCGTGCTCACATCCTTCTCCTTCATCAGCCCCAATCCCTTGAATCCCCCACATTTCTAGACAATTCCACCTGTGTATGACATGGCTGTGTCATCAATCCAGTTCCCAGGACACTCTCTAAAGTAGCCATCACCCGAGCGCACTATTCGGGAAGCTCTGAGAGGCTGCCTCGCAGGACTGTTCTATTGTCAGCTCAGTTAGGCTGCTGAATTGACACCCTGGCACCCATACTCCCCAGAGCCTGGTCCCTGGGTGCCAGGGTAGCAGTACAGGAGAAGTGAAGCTGCCGCCATCTGCCTCTGAAGGTCTGCAGGGCAGATGCAGGGGTGCCCAGCAGGCTCAGCCAGCCCTACTGACCACCAGCAGCCTGGACCACCATCAGATTCTCGACCATGGACCACAGTGGTATCTGGGCAGAGCCAGCAGCTCCCCATGGTCTTTCCCAAGAGCTCCTCTTTGTGGCCCCACTTGGCAGCTGGATACAGCTGCTCCTACTTCCTGAAGGTTCTATCCTGTCTACCAGGAGTTCAGGGGACTGCCTAGGAACCTTGTCTAACTCTCCCTCTGGATCCTTCTTCCCAGCTTCCACAATTGTGTAATGTCTGATCCCTGCAGTGAATTTCGTGTTCCCTAACACCAACGGTGGTCCCACCACCCTGACAGGGTTCTCTGCAGCCATTTATCTGGGAGCTCCTGTTCTGCCCCCTCCGGGACACCTAGACCCAGCCTCTGTTGTGCTGAGCTGAGGCAGAACCAGTAATGGGGACTCCCAGGTCTCCACGGGGCCTGAGAGTTTGCACAGGGCAGGAACGGGTCCACTTACAGCTGCCCAGGGTGGCCCCCTCACTGTCATTGTGGGTGAGTAGGATCTCTTATGACACAAACCACCAGATGGCAGCAGAGGCCCAGGGAGGGACCCCACGTGTGCTGTTGGCCATGCAGTCCACCAAAAGCATGCGGGGCCCAGGCCAGAGGTTCTCCCACCACCTGGTGTGCCTGTTTCACAGCTCTGCCTGACCTCCAGGAGCTCTAGGGACTGCTTGGCATGGCCAGTGCCTTTCTAGAATTGAGGGGCTTGCAAAGGGGACTGGAACCTTCGAAAGTCTGGGCATGCCTGGCTCCCACAGCCCTCCCCGCCCCTACCTTAACCTCCATTAGGTTTTGCAAACTATGTTCTTGCAACTCTTCTCTCTACTTTCCTGCTGCTGGGCTGCCCCGGCTTTTATGGCCTCTGGAGTATACTAGAAACAGAAGCCATTCCGACTGCAAGGCCAAGGCAGGGTCTCTCCTGCCAGGTGAGAAGCCTCGCTGGGACCACACCATAACCCGGCTTCACACCCCTAGAGGTTCCCAGGACCTCAGGAAAGAGCCAGGCCCCGAGACGCCTGTGCTCTCGGCTCATCTGGCCGCACCCTCCCTTCTTCCAGGAACATCACCCCACCTCTGTGAGGGTGACTGCTCCTTCCCGCCAGGCCCTGTGGTTCCAGGGGCGCAGCACCTCTCTTCCGAGCCTCCCTCTCACTCTGTGGTCATAAGCTAAAGTCATCATAAGTCCTTTTGCCTAAGATGTCTGAACTGGAACTAAGGAGAGAAGGCCCCTTTCTCTCTGGCTTAATTTTTTTTTTTTATAAAGAAAATGTGAGACCTATAGATTCCAGCAGTCAGAGCCAGGCTGAGCAAGCAGAGACCAGGCCAGCCCCTCTCTGGCCCTTGCTGTCTTCTGCGTGCAGGAGCTAAGTCCCCTCCAGCCCAGGCTGGCGAGGGAAGTGCTTTGCCTGCCTCGGAGGCCCAGCCTGCGCCTACTTTGGAAGCAGCCCTTGGCTTCCGCACCTCCTCACCTCACCTCCAGCAGGCACCTCCCGAGGCCACTCTGCTGAAATGCCTCCTGTTTCTCCCATCCCTTCCTCTGAGAAGCCTTTTCTGAGCCTCAGGCAAGGAGCCCCAGCCTGGTCCATCTGATGACCTCGGTCCCATGGCCTCCCCAGGACCCAGCTCCTCCTGGCAGGTAAAGGGGCCTCTACAGAAAGGGCCCCTCCTACCCCCTTCTCGGAAGCTGATGGTGGCAGTGGCTGGCAGGTGCACGTTGGGCTCCCACCTGTACAGCAGCCGGCCCCGGTCCCGCGCGCTGATCTTCCCCCACCGTCCATTCTCAAAGGCATCCTTGGCTGTGGCCACTGCCTTGTCAACGTCGGTGACTTGGGCCAGGGATACCTGGCAGATGACCTATAGTGGAAGCAAAGCCATGACCAGTTCTCTTTCAGCCAGTTGCACACAGACACCCCTGCCCGCCTCCCTGGCCTCCTCCTGGGGCCCCACTGAGGTGGCCCCCAGCCACATGGGCAGGTGTGGAGGTGAAGCATGGCCAAAGGGCAGCCCTGGGAGGGCTTATACAGGAAGGGAAGATGGGGGCCTGGGAGAGGATTGTTTGTGTGTCTACACCCCAGGGTCCTGACCCTGTTCCTGCTCTGAGTGTGCCATCCGTGCAGGTTCCCTCACCTCGGTACCTGCTGGGTGTGGTGAGGGGAGCCAGTGGGGTTCTGGGGTGGGAGGGCAAAGCCATTGCCTCCTGTCTGCCACCACACATAGCCATGCCCCTTCTGCCAAGGCCCCATCCTCAGCCCCTCCTGATGCTCCATCCCAAGGGCACTGCACTGTCCTGCCTGTGTCCCTACCCCCTCCGTCTCCCTTTGCAGATGAGTCTTCCATTAACTCCCCTCAAATGACTCATGTTGAGTGTGCTCTCTGTCTTCTGCAAGGACTCAGCCAATTCTATAGGATGGACAGGATGGAAAAATATCAGTGTGCAGTCATAAGAGCAAGCCCGGCTTTGAAACCTGTGTTTCAGATATGCTCATGTGTGTATCTACCATAGGCGTGCTTTGGCTCATGATGCCACAAGGTCACAGTCAAGAGAGAGCGGCAAACACGGGACTCAAGTTGAGGAAGAATGTCCTAATGGTGGAGGGCTCAAGGATTAGACAAGGTAGGTCTCACACTGGGGCTACTGCTGAAGTGTGGAGGTGTGGCAGTGGCCTAATTTCTTCCTTGGGGTAGGAGGAATTCTGCTCCCAGTCTCTGAAGCAGGTGCAAGACCCTTCTGAGCCCTCCTGCCTCCCACCACCACCCTGCACCTCCTCTCTACTCCACTGCAGTAGGGTTGGTTGGAAACGAACTGGCATCCTTTCCCGTCCCTCTCAAAGGCACATGTCCAAGCAGAGGCTCTCAGGGTCAGGACCCCAAGAGGCCAGTGGGGGCAGGGAAGGAAGGACAGGGAGGCTGGGGAATGTGGAGAAGGGGCGCTGGGCCTGCACTCACACTTCCATCGGTGGGATTGATGGTCTCAAAGGTCTTGGCGCCCTCGGCATCCACGAATGCCCCCCCGATGAAGAGCTGGTGGGGCATGTGGAGGGTGCGCTTGTTCACTGCCATTTCCACCTGAAAGAAAGGCCCCAGTGACAAGCACAAACCCATGCAGGGCACAGGAGGCATACACAGAGGACCACACAGCCACACACATGCACTGCCCAGGGGCCTCCTGGGGCTTCAGAGCTGCATGTGGGTAACAGCTGAGCAGGAGACAGATGAAGGACAGGCTCTGAGGCCAGGCTGCCTGGTGGGAGCCCTGCGCTTCCACCTACTCCTTGTGCCGCCTTGGGCTGGTTCCTCAGCCTCCTCAGGATGGGCTAAGAGGACTCTCAGACAGAAGAAATGCCAGTGGGTAGTGAGGCCCTTGGCAGCCCCCACCACTCACATCCCCATGGATTGGCAATTTCTGCCTGAACGCAGGCACCTCTGGGATGCCATCCTCTTCCTGAAATCTGTTCATCAGTCATTTGTCCTCAATCCCAAGGACACTCTGGGGTCCACCTTGGTTGTCCCCCTGTACTTTCTTCACCCACTTTTGTTCCAATCTACCCGCCAAACAAACTACGCCAAAGCCCATTCTTATGGGAGTTGGCAGTCTACCAAGATAGCTCAGGGAAGATTTCTTAATTTCTTTAAAGAATAGATTTTCAATTACTGATCACACTTCCATACACACAAGTTGAATGTAAGGATTATTTGTTTCCTTACTGGGAACTAAAAGTCTCTTCTTAATATCTTGATCATATGCCTTGGGACTCAGAGTTTGGCCCATGTCCTGAGCATCAGACAGCAACATCCTCTGGGAGTTGGCCTCACTGTACTGACATCCCCCGGCTATCCCGGGTGCAGGGAGAGTGTGGGAAACTGAAGGGTGGGCTCCTGGGGCCCTGGCTTTCTGAATGCCCAGGTTTCCCCTCTTGTCTTATGTAGTCATAGATGCAGCTGCCTGAGGGCTTTGCAGGGCCTGCTGCAGGGAGGGCCCAGCACTCACGTAGTCAATGCTGCACTCGCCCTCCTCATCATCCCCTCGCAGCTTCCTCACTAACAGCTGGATGAAGTCCCCAAAGGTGGTTGCCATGTACACATCTTCATTTTCTAACTCCAGGCCATCACACAGCTCCTTCACTTCCTCCACCAGCCTGGAGGAAGGAGATGGAAAGATGGGGACACAGGAGGGGCTCGGCAGGCCTGCATCGCTAGCAGCAGGGGCAGTGGGGCCAAACACCCCAGAGAGGCTCCATCCCAGCACTATGGGGTAGCCATGAGCCCAGAACTGGGGAGAAGGGCCCAGGCTGTGGACTCGGATGGTCCTGCATTCAAATTCTCACTCCATTACTTTCTAATTTGTGACCTTGGGCAAATGACTAACTCCTCTAAGCCTTAATTTCTTCACCTGTAAAACAGAAATAATAATAGACTCTCTGCTATTTTGTGATGATTAAATACGATGACCCATCTAATAATAACAATAATTAGTAGATTAATAATAATCTCCAAAAAACCCTGTTAAAAGAATGAAAACATAAGCCACAGATTGGAAGAAAATGTTTCCACATCACATTATCTGATAAAGGACTTGTATTCAGAATATATAAAGAACCCTCAAAACTCAATATTAAGAAAGCAAACAACCTAATTAAAAATGAGCAAAAGATTGAACAGATGCCTCTCAAAAGGAGAAATATGGAATAAGGATGGCAAATAAGAATATGACAAGACAATCAACATCATTAGGCACTGCGGAAATGCAAATTAAAACCACAATAGAATATAGCTTCATATTTATTAGAATGTCTAAAATTTAAAAGCCTGACCATTCCCACTATTGGGAAGGATGTAGTACCCTGAGCAACTGGAGCTTGCACACATTGCTGGTGGGGATGTAAATGGTACTACCACTTTGGAAAGCAGTTTAGCAGTTTTTAAAGAATTAAACATACTTCCCACTTCACTCTTAAGTATTTATCCAAAAGAAATAAAAGCCTATCTCTAGACAGCAGATGGCAGAACAGGAAGCTCCAAAAATGTATCCCCTTACCTAAATAACCATGGAACTTACATGAATCAAACATGTTGGAACTCTGGGGTCTAGTCAAATGCTTTCAGCACCAAGGAGAAAGACTGGTGAAGAAGCTGGTAAATGTCAATCAATTTCAGTGAATTTCAGCCTCTCATAAGATATTGGTTGCCACCCCTCACCTCCCACCTCTGCCACAAAAAGTTGAAGCAGGGTTGGGTCATATTCCAGGCGCAGCTTGCTGAAGCCAGGGTGGGCAATAAGGACCTTGTCCTCTGACCACCAGCACTGTGTCCTGAGCACTGATATTCCTTTTGATTGCTGACAGGCTATCACAAAGGCTGGCAGTCACTGTTTCAACCCTCACAGGCTGAAGTAGCTTCCAGGAGATTATAAAACGCAATACTTTCCCTCCACTTTGGTAGCCAGACATTTATGGAAATCTTTGTCAGGTCACTGGCTGAGTGTAGGAACAATGGAACAGAAAGTTCAGTGACAACACACAATAAGGAACACACCTTGAAAAAATAATTTGGAGAAGTCACAAACAGATGGTTCTAGCCCTCAACAAGGAAGATTCAATAATCCCTAATGAGTGGGAGAAATATATTTCCAGAATTACCACAACATAACACTCAAAATGTCCAGTTATGATCAAGAAAGATCTACAAAACATATGAAGAATTAGGAAAGAAGAGTCCATTCACAGGAACAAAAAAGAATTTGAAGAAGGTATCCACGAGGAAGATCAGATATTGGAACTATTGGTTAAAGACATTATGTCAAATGCCTTAAATATGTTCAATGAACTAAAGGAAATTATGGATGAAAAACTAAAGGAAATCAAGAAAATGATGTACAAACAAAATGAGAATAAAGTGACAGAAACTATAATAACAAGTCCAACAGAAACTCTTCGGCTGGCAAGTACAATAACTGAAACAAACAAACAAAAAACTCACTGAAGGGGTTTAACAGTAGTTTTGAGCAGGCTGAAGGAAAGATGAGCAAACTTGAAATTAATCAGTCTGAGAAGCAGAAAGAAAAAAGAGTGAAGAAAAATGAAAAGAGCCTGAAGGATTTATAGGATACCATGAAACATACCAACATACTCACAGGAGCTCCAGAGAGAAAAAGAGAAAAAGGTTTCTCTAAATATTTATTTGAAGAAATAATGGTCCCAAAGCTCCCAAACATGAGGAAAGAAATTAATATACACATCTAAGATGTACATTGAATGCAGTCCAAGCAGGATACACTCAGAGATCCACACCAAGGCACATTACACCCAGCTTGCTGAAATCCAGAGAAAAAGAAATAATTTGGAGAGTAGCAAGAGAGAAATGGCTTGTTATATAGAAGAGATCTTTGATAAGGTTAAAAACTGACTTCCAAAAAAATACCTTTAAGGTCAGAAAGCAGTTGGATATTAAAAGTTCTGGGGGAAAATGGTAACCAAGAATTCTGTATCCATCAAAACTATCTTTCAAGAATGAAAGATAAATTAAGATCTAGTTCAACCATTGTGGAAAACAGTGTGGCGATTCCTCAAGGATCTAGAACTAGAAATACCATTTGACCTAGCCATCCCATTACTGGGGATATACCCAAAGGATTATAAGTCATGCTGCTATAAAGACACATGCACACGTATGTTTATTGCGGCACTATTCACAATAGCAAAGTCTTGGAATCAACTCAAATGTCCATCAGTGACAGACTGGATTAAGAAAATGTGGCACAGATACACCAAGGAATACTATTCAGCCATAAAAAAGGATGAGTTCGTGTCCTTTGTAGGGACATGGATGCAGCTGGAAACCATCATTCTCAGCAAACTATCGCAAGAACAGAAAACCAAATACCGCATGTTCTCACTCATAGGTGGGAACTGAACAATGAGATCACTTGGACACAGGAAGGGGAACATCACATACCCAGTCCTATTGTGGGGAGCGGGGAGGGTGGAAGGTATATTAGGAGATATACCTAATGTAAATGACGAGTTAATGGGTGCAGCACACCAACATGGCACATGTATACATATGTAACAAACCTGCATGTTGTGCACATGTATCCTAGAACTTAAAGTATAATAATAATAAAAAAAATATTTCTATAGAAACAAAAGCTGAAGAAATTCATTATCAGTAGACCTGCCCTAGAAGAAATGCTGAAAAGAGTCTTTCAGGTTGAGATAAAAGTATACAGACAGTAAATTGATGACACAATTAAAAATAAAGAACACAGATAAAGGCCACTACATAGGTAAGTATGAAAGTCCATATTATCATATTTTATTGGGGTTGTAACTTCTCTCTTTTTCCTATATGACAATAGGCAAGTGTATAAAACAATAATTTTAAATATATATTAATGGATATACAATGTATAAAAATGTATACTGTGACAGTAATACTAAAAAGGGGAAAGAAAAGAGATGTATAGAATGAGAGTGTTTGTATACAATTGAAGCTGGGTTGATATTATTCAAACTACCTTGTTACAAATTTAAGATGTTAATTGTAATTCCCAAGTAACAACCCAGAAATAACTAAAATCATACAGTAAAAGAAACAAGGGAATCAAAGTGATACACTGCAAAAAAATTACCAAATACAAAAAAGAACAGTATAGAGAAACCGAGGAACAAAAAAATAGGACATGCAGAAAAAAAATGGCAGAAATAAATCTTTATTTATTAGTTAGCAGGTTAAATGTAAGTGGATTAAACTCTCCTGTTTAATCTATTTAAAGTTTAAACATGAGAAGGCACAAACTGGATGACTGGATATAACCCAGCATCCATACATATGCTACAAGAGAATCACTTAGATATAAGGATACAAAAGAGCTGGAAGTAAAAGGACAGAGAAAATATTCCATGCAAATAGTAACATAAAAGAGACTTTAAATCTAACAAGTTTACAAGAGACAAAGAAGGACATTATATTGATACAAAGTTTGATGCTGCAAGAGGATATAACAATTATAAATTCATACACACCTAACACAGCCCTAAAATATATGAAGCAAAAATGGACATTTCTACAATAGTAGTTAGATACTTAGATGCCCAACTATCAAAAATGGATAGAACAACTCGAGGGAATAAGACACTTGAACACCACAAACCAGTCAGACACGTACAAAACACTGCTCAAGAAGAGCGGAGCACACATTCTTCTCAAGGGCACACAGAACATTCTTCACGATAAATCATTTGTTAGGTTACACAATAAGTCTTAATACATGTAAAAATATTGAACTCTTACAAAATATCTTTCCTAATCAAAATGGAATGAGACTAGAAATCAATAACAGAAAGAAAACTGGAAAATCCACAAATATATGAAAATGAACTAGCACACTCTTAAACAATTAATGGGTCAAAGAAGAACACACAAGAGAAACTAGAAAATACCTTTAGTCAAAGGAAAATAAAAACACAACATACCAAAACTTATGAGATGCGGGAAAAGTAGTGCTAAGAAAGAGTTTACAGGTGTAAATACATACATCAGAAAAGAATAAAGTCTTCAAATCAGTAACCTACGTTGTACACCTTAAGGAACTAGATTAAAAAGCAATCTAAACCCAAAACTGTAAGAAGGAAGTAATAATAAAGATTAGAACAGAAATAAATGAAATAGAGACCAGAAAAACAATACAGAAAATAAGCAAAATCAAATTTTGTTTTCTTGAAAATATCAACAAAATTAACAAACCTTTAGCTGGACTGACCAAGACACAAAAAGTGAAGGCTCAAATTACTAGAATGAGAAATCAAAGGGAGACATTATACCAATCTTACAGAAATAAAAAGCATCATAAGAAAATATATGATAAATGACATGGCAACAGATTTGATAACTAGGTAAAGTGAACAAATTCCAAGAAACACACAATCTCCCAAAACTCACTCATGGAGGAATAGAAAATTTGAATAGATATGTAACTAGTAAGGAAACTGAATCAGTAATCAAAATCTTTCCAGTAAAGAAAAGCCCAGGGCTGAATGGTTTCACTGGTGAATTCTACCAAACATTAGAAGGGAAATTAACACCATTTTTTCTCAAATTCTTCCAAAAAAACTGAAAAGAGAACACCTCTTCAACTCCCTCCATAAGGCCAGCATTTACTCTGACACCAAAGCCAGACAAAGATACTATAGCAAAAGAAAACTACAGACCAATATTCCTTATGAAAACGGATGCAAAAGTCCTCAAGAAAATACTAGCAAACTGATTTCAGCAGCATTTTAAGAAGATTACATACCATGACCAAGTGGGATTAATTCTTGGAATGCAAGGTAGTTCACCTATGAAGATCAATCCATGTAGCACACCACGTTAATGGAATGAAGAGAAAAACACATGGTCATCTCATTTAATACAGAAAAAGAATTTGACAAAATTCAATATCCTTTCATGATTAAAAAGCACTCAAAGTAATAGAAGGGAGTATCATCTATATAATAAAGACCATATTTGAAAAACCCACAGCTAACATACTCACTGGTGAAAGATTGAAAGCTTTTCCCCTGAGATCAGCAGCAAAATGAGGATGCTTGCTTTCACCACTTCCATTCAATATAATATAGTAGTACCTCCTTACCCATGGGTGGGGCGCGGGGCGGGGGTTGTTCCAAGGCTCCCAGTGAATGCCTGAAACCACATATAGGGCTGAAGCCTACACTGTGCTCCTTGACTTATGATATGATTACATCCCAAGAACCCATTATAAATTGAAAATGTTAAGTCATAAATGCATTTATTTTACCTAACATACGGAACATCAGTGCTTAGCCTAGGCTATCTTAAATGTTCTCAGAATATTTACATTAACCTACAGTTGGGCAAACTCATCTAACACAAAGCCTATTTTATACTAAAGTTTTGAATGTCTAATACAATTTATTAAATATTGTACTGAATGTGAAAAACAGAATTTTGTAAGGGTACACAAAGTGTAATTTCTAATGAATTCGTATCACTTTTACATCATCATAAAGTCAAAAAATCCTAAGTTGAAGCATCACAAGTCTGGGACCATCTACATATTCTATGCTTTTTCTGATAACACCAGTGGCTACTGAGTGACTAATGGGTGGGCAGTGCATACATCTTGGATATCCTGGACAAAGGGATGAATCACATATCAGGTGGGATGGAGTGGGACAGCATGGGATTTCATCATTCTATTAAATGGCGCTCAATTTAAAAACATATGAATTGTTTATTTCTGGACTTTTCCACTTAATATTTTCCAACCATGATTGACCATGGGTAACTTAAACTTCAGCAAGCAAAACCACAAATAAGGGGAGAACTACTGTACTGGAAGCTCCATCCAGGGCAATTAGGCAAGAAAGAAACATTAATCCAAATTGTGAAGGAAGAAGTTAAATCATATCTTGTCACAGATAACATGATCTTACATGTAGAAATCTTTAAATGGGCCAGGTGTAATGCATCACCCTGTAATTCCAGCACTTTGGGAGATCAAGGTGGGAGGATCACTTGAGACTAGGAGTTCAAAATCAGCCTGGGCAACATAGCAAGACCTTGTCTGTAAAAAAAATTGTTTTAAGTTAGCTGGGTGTAGTGCTGCATGCCTGCAGTCCTGCTACTCAGGAGGCTGAGGCAGGAGGATTACTTGAGCCCAAGAATTTGAGGCTGCATTGGGCTATGATCACACCACTTTTCCAGCCTGAGTGACAGAGCAAGACCATGTCTAAAAAACAGAAGAAGAACACCTTAAATATTCTGCGCCTCCAAAAGACTGTTAGAGCTAATAAAGGAATTCAGCAAAATTGCAGGATACAAAAATAACATGCAAGAAAACAGTTGCAACTCCATACACTAGTAATGAACAATCCAAAAAGAAAATTAAGAAAACAATTCCCTTTACAATGGCATCAAAAGAATAAAATAAGGATAAATTTAACCAAGTAGGCAACAGAGTTGTACACTAAAAACTATAAAACATTGCTGAAAGAAACTACAGAAGATCTAAATAAATAGAAAACCATCTATGTTCACGGACTGGATAACTTAATATTGTTAAGATGACAATATTGCCCAAAGATATCTACAATTTCTATGCCAACTCTATTAAAATCCCATGGTTTTTTGCAGAAATTACAAATATCATCTTAAAATCATATGGACTATCAAGGGACTGTGAATAGTTAAAACAATCCTGAAAAAGAACAAAGAGGACTCACATTTCCTGATTTAAAAATTTACTACAAAACTACAATAATCAAAATAGTATGATACTGGCATAAACACAGATATATAGACCAATGAACAAGATAGCTTAGAAATAAACCTAAACATATATGACCAACTAGTCTTCAACAAGGGTGGCAAGAATACATAATGGGGAAGCGATAGTCCCTTCAACAAATGGTGTTGGAAAGACTGGATGTCCACATGCAAAAGAATTAAATCAGATCCTTATCTTGCCCCACACATAAAAATAATCAACTCAAAATATATGAAAAACTTAAAAGTAAAACTTAAAACTGTAAAACTAAAAGAAAGCATAGGGGAAAGTCTCCATGACATTGGTCTTTGCAACGATTTCTTGAATATCACACCAAAAGAACTGGAAACAAAAGCAAAAATATACAAGTGATATGCATCAAAGTAAAAAGCTTCTGCAAAGCAAAGGAAACAATCAGCATGGAATGCGAGAAAACTTCTGCAAATTGTATGCCTGATAAGAGGTTAATCCCTAAAATATGTAAGGAGTTCCTACAACTCAATAGCAAACAAAACAAATAATCCAATTTAAAAATGGGCAAAGGCTTGAACAGACATTTCTTCAGAGAAGACATACACATGACAAACAGGTATATGAAAAGATGCTTAACATCACTAATCATCAGGAAAATGCAAATAAAAACTACAATGAGATACCATCTCATCACTGTTGGGCTGGTTATTGTTCAAAAGGAAAGAAGAAAAGGGGAGAGGAAGGAAGATAGGAAGGAAAGTAAGTATTGGCAAGGATACAGGGAAAATGAAACCTTTGTACACTGTTGGTGGGAATGTAAAATGGTGCAGCCTCTATGGAGAACAATATGGAGGTTCCTCAAAAAATTTAAAGTAGAACTACCATATGACCCAGCAATCGCACTGCTGGGTATTTGTCCAAGAGAACTGCAATCAGGATCTCAAATTCCCATGCACTTCCACATTCATTCATAACAGCCAAGATGTGGAAACAACACAAATGTCCATCAACAGATGAGCAGATAATATGGTCTATCTGTACAATGAAATAAGATTCAGCCATAAAAAGAAGGCTATCCTGCCATGTGCTACAACAGGGCTGAATTTTGAAGACATCATGCTAAGTGTAACAAGCCAGTCAATTTTCTGTGACAAATGCTGTATGATTCCACTTGTATGAAGTACTAGAGTGGCCAAGCTCAATAGAGCAAAAAGAATGGCTGTTGCCAGGGCCGGGGGAGAAGGAAACGGGGAGTGGCTGTTCAATGGATAGAAAGCTTTAGTTGTACGATAGAAAGTTCTGAAGATCTGCTGACCAACACTGTGCTCATAGTTAACAATCCTACAATGTAAAGTTATAATTTTAAGAGAGTAGATGTTGTATTATATGGGGTTTTTTTTTGGCCACTTTTTTTAAAAAAGGACATACACTCTTAACTATTTACAGAAAAGCAGTTTTGCTTTCTTTGCATCCTCAGCTCGGTAGCTGTACACAAGGCATGGCCTGGCCTCTGGACACCATTCTCTCAGGTGTCTGACATTCTTCTTCTTGGCATATTTTTTACAAAACAATTATTCTAAACTGCATACTGCCTCACAGTGAGTTACTAGAGGTCCACAGTGCCCAAGGTTTCCAAGCACATAGGCCCAACTCAGCTGACTCAGCCCCAACTCATGCATGGTAGATTGCAAAACTGGTCACAGCGCCCACCCCTGCAGTCACAGCCTTGGCCATGTGAAGGTGCAGCACCTGCTAGCAAGATGTGGAGCTTCTTTCCCCACCCCTGGAAGCTGGACCTGTTCTGTGACTCATTTTGGCCAACAGAATGCAATGAACACGGGCTCCTGCTCTCCCTCCTGGAACCCAGCACCACCACAGGACCAGCCAGCCCCAAGCTGACCGGCAGCTTATGTGAGGCCAGCTGACAGCAGCTGAATCTGATGCAAATCAGCTGAGCCCAGCACCAACTGTCGTCCCATAGAACTGTGAGCCAAGGACATGGTGTTGGTTGAAATCTCAATGTTTTGGGGTGCATTGTTGCACAGCACAAATGGTTGGCACAATACATAACCCCAATTCTCCCCATGAACTCAGTACTGTTCTTCTGAATCAACTCCTCCCAAATTCCTTCCTAGAACTTCCCTGGGGAGGCTGCATGCAACTGCGCCTCTCTTAACATTCGCATAAAGACCTGCAACCATTCATTTGTGCTGCCCACCCAGGTGTGCATGCAGGAGACCTGCACACTGGCCCTTCCTGGGTCCCTGGCCCACATGATCCATAAGTAAGCAAATGATTGTTTCCTGCTGCTCAGTTTTGCAGAGATTTGTGACACAGCACCAAGTACCTGGGACAGGACCCCTCCACTCCTGGCCTTACCTCACAACATCCACAGATGCGGCCCCTGACTTGAAGAAATCAGTGGAGTCTTCAACCTCCAGGACATTGGGGAGGATCCGCTGCCAAGCACTCTGCAAAGCAAGGTCTGGTGAGAGGGTGGCCCCAGGGGAGCTGGGGACAAGTGCCACTCTGGGACAGCAACCCCTGAACAGACTCATGGATGGCCTGGGGCCAGGTTGGGCTTCTCTATGTACCCTCCAAGATGTTGCCTCTTCCCAGGAGGCTTAATGGTCCTGGAGTGACCACCTTCTGGGAAAGAAGGAGCTGCCACAGCCCAGGCCTCTCTGATGCTGGCTGCTGTCCTCACGGTCACCTCACCTCAACCCCCGGCTTCTCTGGGGTCCCCATGGCAGTCCAGCTGGTGGAGGACAGACGTGCCAGGCCTCTAGGCATGGCTGGGGACTACAAAGGCAGGGCCCAGCTGCTCCTTAGCCCCACTCACCTTGGTGTTAGCTTTCAGGTTCTGGTGTCCCCAGGGTGACACCGATGCCCAGGTGTTGTAGCAGCAGGCTGGGGAGAGGGTGGGCCTGAGGGTGACTATGAGGCTCACACATGGGCTCAGGAGACCTGGGTCTTGACCTCACCAAGATGCTAACTGGTCTGTGTCCTATGAAGGGTTGAGTCTGGGACCTATGGAGGGCAGTAGTGCCCAGCCAGTCGGCCCTGTGGATGTGGGTGCTCAGCTCCCGCCAAGGCACCCTGTAAGGCGGTCCAGCAGTCAAGATGGGACGACTGCTCTCTGGGCAGGCTGCTGGTGAGGCCCGGTGGGGCGGGAGCCAGGAGGGGCCCCAGCAATATCAGGCCAGGTCCTCACTCTCTGGATGAACTCCAGGCCATTGTCAATCATGGGCCCAGGATGGGGGTGAGGCATGAGATGCTGGTTCAGGCCCAATCAGAACCAGTTCCCCCAACACCTGGCACAAGCACCCCTGGCTCTCCTCTTTCTTTCTTGGAAAAATGTCATGGATCTGCCCTTCCCATCCTCAGGGTGACCATCAACACCACGACAAGCCACACGCTGTCTGTCGCACACCTGCTGCCTGCCCCTTGAGGCCTCTGCTAGGCTCTCACCTGCTGGCGACACCTTCCTCTGACTCCCCAGCTAATATTTAAGTCCTGGGCATCCTTAAGGGTCCAATTCCTGTGTCACCTCTTCCCCAAAACCTTTGCTGGCCACTCTACTGGCAGGATCTACCTGCCTCAGACCACATCACTTGGGGCCACCAGTCGTCCACTACTGGATGGCTACTGCTAGTGTCCAGGGCCCTTATCAGATGAGAGTGGAGCCACAGAGGGGCAGTGCAGCAGACTGGTCACTGAGTGCACCACAAAGCCAAAGCCCACCAAGCCATCAAAATTCAGACAGCCCCTCAGTGCTGACAGCAGCTGGGTGAGGATTCCGTGTGTGAGGCAGGCAGAGTCTGGACTACGGAGAGAGTCAGTAAACACAACGTTTGTACCATGGGCAGCACCTGCCCAGCCTCAGCTCAGGAGGGCATAGGGGGTTGTGGCCCATTACCTGCCCAGCCCACAGTGGGCTCTTGGAGTGTTCTGCTGGACAGTCACAGGCCAGGCCCCTCCACCAACACCAGGGAGCTGCACAGCCCCAGACTGGCCTCTACTCGTCTTGGCCATGTTCCCTCTACCCCACTGGTCTCCAGATCACACATCCTGGAGGCCGAGTGCAGCTGTGAGCAAGAGGCCTAATGATAGCCATCCTAGCGATGGCCTTAGGGGGCTGCATGGTGAACAGCTAGAGGAGGACTCGAGCCCAGCCCTCCAGAGCCCGGACTCCACTCCTCAGGCCTTGGCTCCGCAGGTGGGACATGCAGGTACTGAAGGCACCTACTGCATAGAATTGTTATCATGAATAAACACGCTGCTCTTCCAGGAGGACCTGCAACTCTGAATGTGCATGGTGAACAAATGCAAACCTGAAAGAGCCAGTCCTTCAAGATGGATCCCCAGAAGCTAACTGGGCCTAAATTTAAAACACAGCCAAGTGACCATTTGCTTTCTAGGGGTCACACATGTACTCTGGGTTCCCCCAAAACCTGTACCATTTTATCTTTGGGTCTTTCAGAGCTCACCTGAACCAGCCAATCAGGGCTCAGCTGTACCAGCCAATCAGGGCTCAGCTGTACCAACCAATTAGAACTGGTTTCAACCCTTCCTTTGAATGGGGACCTGGGTGAGCGCTTTTTCTATAAAATCCCACCCTTCCCGTTGTTCTCAGGAACGCACCTTCCTGTTACACCAGAAGCTGCCTTTGGATGGTTTGCAAACTGGTCACTGGAATAAAGTCTCTGTTCTCCAAATTCATTTTCTGAGAACTTTTGTCCAGAGTACACACTCTAGAAGTATCTGCTTTTCTCATGAGATGCTTAGATGTATTGCCAATGGGTACTGAGTTCCTCAAAGATGCCAGCTACTGAACTAAACCTCTTCATGTGTGTTATCTCCTCTACCAGTCACAACATCCACTGAGGAAGGGCTTGTTATTCCCATTTTACAGATGCAGGACTCAGCTGTAGCTGTTGTAAGATAGCATCTTTTGACTCAAGTCTACATCTACAAACAGATGACCCCAACTCATCCCCAGAGCCACTCAGCTGTGGGCTCCAGGAGGGCTGTCTGTCCAGCTGGCCCTGCAACCCCAGGGCAGACCAAGTTAGGGCCAGAGCAACTGCTCCAGGGATATGTTTGGAAAACAGACATTCAAGGTGTTCCACTTTCAAGAAGGAGTTACTGGCTCTCAGTGCCTTTGGATCACACAAGTGCCTCACGTCCGTCCTTGCTGAGCCCTGCCCCACATGTGCTGTGAACACCCAAGGTCCCCAGCTGTGCCCGCCTGACTCTACCCCTCACCCCCGGGCTCCAGCTACAGTGCCCTCCCATGGCAACTCCCTGAACACAGGGAGGCCTCTGCCCTGTTAGGGCCTTGCCATTTGCTGTTCCTTCTCTCTTGAAGGTCTTCCCCCAGCTCTCTTCTCTCCACCCAGGGAAGAAGGATACAGTGGGAGGGAGCATGAAGGGTCAGGAACAAATCCCGGGAAGTGAGCATAGACGGAAATTCATGTTGAGAAGACTGAGTCTCAGAGAGGGAAGCTCCCTACAGCATCACATTGGGGCAAAGCTGGATTGGAGCCCAGGTGTGCCTCACAGGCAGCTTGTGTTGGTCACAGCCCGGGATGCTGCCTCTGGTGCAGCCTTTCTGGAAGGCTCCAGTGCTCACATTCTAATCACGGGGACATGGGCTTGACACCTGACTCTTTCAAATATTCCAGGAGCTTCTGTTTCACTCGTTAACTGTTGACAATGAGCCCTTAGAAGAGTCAGACTGAACTGGCCAGATCCCAGGGTGCCAGTTGCAGAGGAAGGAGCAGCAAGAAGACAACAGAAAGCTCAAGACAAGACAGAACCAACACTGCACCTGGGGCCAACACAGACACCCACAGAGGGCTGGCACTGCCCAACTCTGGGGAGCGTGATTTGCAGAACACATGTGCTCGGCACAACCTGCACAACTGGATGGCAGCCCTGCAGTTGCCTCTTACCCGCACAGCCTCTGCAGTAACCAGCTCCGCCTCTGTCAGTTCAAGGGCACTGCTGGCTGCCCCTTTAAAGAAGTTCGAGGCCAGGATCATTTTGCCATCCTCCAGCTGAATGTTCTTCACCAGTAGCTGCAAAAGGAAGGATTTCACAGTTCCTGTGGTCAGACCTGAGGCAGTGATGAGGACGTTCCACACAGGGTGCTGTGCCGGGCACTCCAGCCTTGTCTCCACCCTTCAGATGAGGATGGAGCAGGAGTCCCAGGTTAGTGATGAGGAATTTACAGTGGGGAGGCCACTATTCCAGGGACAAAGAGGAAATTGCAGAGCTTATGTCTCCTACCAGCTGCTTGATTTTCCATCACTCACTCCCACCACACTTTCACTTTGTTTTTAAGTGTAATGACTTTATTACTTCTATAAAAAAGGATTCCTACCGATCAAAAAAAGAAAATGTCATTCAGGCACCACATAGAAAGTAAACTTAGAAAAACAACGAATCCTGCAATCACCCAGCAGCTCCCGGAACTGCCACAGAAACACCTGGAGAACATCACCAGATGCCTGTGTGGGATACAGAGGTGGGAAGAGAAGAGGCTGAAAAAGGGTCTGGCCGGCCCTGCAGTCTGCAGCTTCAGGACAGCACTTCAAGCTGGTCCTGGGTAGAGCCTGCGTCCAGCCATCAGTTCAAGGGGATTCTGGCTGCCAGACATGAACTACCCCCATTGCAGCTCATGACTCTGGGATACTCTAGTGTCTGCCTCAGATTTGCTGTATTTAATAACATGTTTGAATTGTTTGGGGCCTGCTTGTTTATCAATAGTTTTTCAACAAATGCTTTCGTTAGGGGCCAGGAAAAAAAAACATATAAAAAGGAGTTATGGATAAGCTCACGGGTGGGTGCATGTCTCTATGCGTTAAGAGTGGCGATGGAAGAATGGCACCCTCTATGCATGCTCTGCCAGAACTGGAATGGGCCTCTCGGCCTGACCCTCGCTCCTTTGCCTTTCAAAGATGTTCTGGCGCTTTCTGCAAGCTAAAGCCCAGCCAGACCCCACAGGGCATGCCTGAGAGATGCTTCAACCCAGGGTCTTCTGGGTTGATCTGTGGGGAGCAGGGTGTGTGTGCTCAGCTGGTCTCTCCTCACTCCCCTCCCACCCTGACCACCTCTGGACAGTGGACCAAGCTCTTGTGAGAGAGCCGGTAACCCCAGCTTCCTCTTAGACACTTAGTTGCCTTCTTTGCACTGCTGTCTTTGCGGGTCTCTGGGCAGACGCTGTGGGTGCCCCGCTCAGACCCCGTGGCTGGTGCCCTGTCCTCCAGCTGCAGCAAGGGATGGATGATAACGGCCTGAACTGTCCCTTCCTTGCTTGCTGTGGATGGATAAGAGTTCCTGAACACAGAGAGGCCAAGGGACGATGCCTGGGGGGTCTTCTACCCCACCCCAGGGGCCACTGAAACCAAAGGCTGCCAGAGGTGGGGACAGGCAGGTATAATTGGAGAGTGCAGTTAATACTCCAAAGCCCACCCTGGGAGCAGCCCCAGGCTAGACTTCTCCTGAACTTTTACTTTTGCTTTACTTTCCTCTGCCCTTACTGCCTGGCATGATTTTCTGGAACATTGCATCAATAAATCACTTGCACAAGAATTTTTACCTTAGATGCTGCTTCTAGGGAACCTGACCACAGACAGATACTCTCTTGCAGCTGCATATATCAATCTTGGATACCCAAAACACTACCTTGCAGACATCAACAGCAGCCTAGACCTTCTGACAGGGGAGCACAGCAGACTGGACACCAAGAGTGAGCACAGGCCAGGCCCCAAACTGCCACGCTTCACTCCAGTTGGCTGGACACAGCAACACGGCTGGGGGTACCGTGCCCACTGGGTTTGTCCAGACCTGTCAGTGTGTGGGAAGACCCCTGCCTGCCCTCTCCCTACCCCCAGCTGCTCATGTGAGAAGGAGTAGTAGAGTGTATATGAACAGGAAGCTACCATGGCCAAGACCAGTATCACAGCTTTGGAGCCAGAATTTCAGCGTTTGAATCCCAGCTCTGCCACGGGCTAGCTTGGATGATCCTGGGCAAGTTATTTAAATCTCCGTTTTTTCCTCTATAAGGATATTATGTTTATACATATATCATAGTGTTGTTGGGCAGATTAAATTTAATGCGTATACATCGTTCTGGCATAAAAGGTGCTCCATCAGTGTTTGCTGGTACCGTGAGCTGTAGTCTGCTAATAACAAGAGCAGGTGGCCAGCATGGCTCCCAAGGCTCTGCACATGCTAAGTTCCCACGGCATCCCTGTTCAAAGAGATGGGAGCTGAGGCACAGAGGCTTAATGACCCCACGCCCAGAGGTGCTTCTGATAGACCACAGACAGGCCCTGAGCCCAGGCTCCCTGGGAGGGCTTCTCTCTGATTCTGGATTTTCTGACACCCACACAGGGTGCCCAGCCTGTGCAGGGGAGAGAGAGATCAGACTGTTACTGTGTCTGTGTAGAAAATCAGTAGCCTGGAGATGGGTGCCTAGCCAGGAAGGGTAGGGAGCCCAGCTTTCCCAGAACAGAGAAGTGGGTAAACTGCCTCGGACACCCTCTGCTCAGGGCCAGCCAGGCGGTCAGGGACAGATCAGGGTCGGTGGTCCCTCCTAGGTCTGGTTTTTTCCATTTTCTCCAGAGGAGCCTAGGGTCTTCCTGCGAGGCCTGAGTCCAAGGACAGGAGCATGGGTGGCTTTGAGCAGGCAAGTAACCCACAGCCATGCCCTTACCATTTTGTCATCATTCCCAAAGAGGATGAGTCCTGCTTTGGTGACCACCCCTGGCCGATGGGCTCCTGGGATGGGCAAAGCATCTCCCTCGGGCACCAGGCCTGAAGTATTCAGCGTTGAGTTGAAAAATGTCAGTTTCTGTCAAGGGAAGAAAAACCGGAAGACGGTGGGTGAGAAGAAGTCCCCGAAGCCAGTAGCCTAGGCAGGTCTGAGCAGGGCTGGGAGGGGGAGAGGGGCCAGGGGCAGCTGAGACCTGGGAGCTGGCTCAAAGCCCATGTGACCCCTGAGGACCTTTCTGTTGGGGCACAAACGAGACCTGGAGGAGCCTCAGTGGCCTCAAGGAGCTAATAGCAGGTCTGCCTCAACTCTGCAATAAGACCCTTCTCCTTGGCCCCATAAGCCCCTTCTCCTTGGCCCATGGCCTCAGACCTCAGGTGCACAGACTGGGGGAGAACGTGCTCCAGGCGTCATGGAGTGAGGCCACCTGCTCTCAGGGTGCTGCCAAGCAGTGGTTGCTTTGATCAGAAGGTGCATTTGCTAGTACAAAGGGCTCTGCATTGATGAGGACAGCAGGCTTCCTGCCACGGTCTGGGCAGTTGGCTCAGGGTCAAGGGTCTGGACAGTCTGAGACTGTGTCGGGGACAAGACTGCCTTCAAGGTTTTCACAAAGACCACCACACACAGTCCTGCCACCCCTGATGCCTCACCAGAGCCTGTGACCCCCAAGGCTCCCCATCTTTAGCATCTGGCCTGCCCATGGTCAGCCTGGCCCTGAATGTGCTGCCCCACCCTGCCTGAGGCCAAGTCAGAGTCAGCACTGGGCCTCGGGTCTCCACAAGCTCAGCAGTGAGACTCAAAATATTTCACAACCAATACAGCTGGGCCCCAGGGGCACTATAAGGGCCTAGAGGCTTCCAGCTATGTAGGACATCTATCGTTTAGCTACTGGAGGCTGGGTAGGTCTGTCATTCCTGGGGATGTTTAAGGGGCACCCAGTGGGAGTAGGGGCCAGGGCAGTGGCTATTTATTATACCAACCAGTTCAAACATGTGTGGCAGTCTTATGGCCAGTGGGATATACCAATGCACCTGGCTGGATTCCAGCCATGCAGGGACATACCTGCAGAGGTTCACAGGCCTCTGTCCAGGCTCCTGGAACCTTGTCGTTCCCACGGATCCAGTTGTGAATGGCCTCTGCCGGCTGGTCCCAGTCGATCTGTGGGGAGCAGGGTGTGTGCTCAGCTGGTCTCTTCTCACTCCCCTCCCACCCTGATGAAGTCTGGACAGTGGACCAAGCTCTTGTGAGAGAGCCGGTAACCCCAGCTTCCTCTTAGACATTTGCAGGAGTCCCTGAGCTGGTGCCCCCAGTTCTGGGTGCTCTCTGACCCTCAGTCTCTCATGGGCTGAGCAGACTTCAGAATGGTTTGGGGAAGATAATGTTCTGTTGCTGTCAAGATGGCCCAGACTCTACACAGATGCCCCAGCACAATGTGCTCAGGCCCATCCCATAGGGCCCCACCTGCTTCTCCTCACTGGCAGGGCCCCTGTGGGTCCCCACACAGCACCCCATACTCCTGAGCTGAGACACAGCCCACAGGCCTCTGAGGTTCCTCGACCGGCTCTTGCTCCAGAGACCCACACTCTCCCTCGCATAGAGACTGCTCGCACTATGGTTGATGTTTTGCCCCCTAACTCCTACTCTTCTCCCTCCCTCTGGGCTTTGCCTGCCCATTCCTCCTAAAGAGGAACAGGAAAGAACCTGGAATGGACCTCAATGAACCTGTTTGCTGCCCTCCCAGGTGCCAGGGTCCTCCTCCTCCACGGCTCTCTTCATGCATCCCTGACCTGGGCTGCCCTGTCTTCTGGTCTCAAAGAATTACAACCTGCACCATCTAGGCTGAACTCCAGCCTCCTCAGGCTGCCCTCTACAACCCCAGTCTGCTCACAGGCAGGATGAGGGTGTGGAGGGACCCAGCACTCACCTTGGCCGTCTCCTTCTTCTGAATCCCCTCATAGGTGGCTCCTTCCTCAGGCTGAGGGAGTCTGGGGGCTTTGCCTTCAGCGATCAGCCTCACGGCCTGCACCTGGGGAGACCGGTGGGCTGCTATCCCCAGCAGTAGGACCTTGCCTCCTTCCCAGCCCCAGGGCCTACACTGAGCCTGGACCCTTCCCCAGACTGACCAGACTTGCCTGGCACACAGCAGGCACCCAAGAAACACCTGCCATATGAACAAGGGAGTCAGTGTGAACCTAACTTCTATTGCACAACAGACGCAGACCTGTCCTCTCTACCTGGCAAAGGTTTAGATTACATAGATCTTACATCTTCTGAGATCTTAGAAGATTATATAAACCGTAAAGCCCTGCGGTATAACACAGATACAAATGTCCATGTTGCTGTCTAAGCCTTCTCTGCCTTGTAAGGAGAGTGGGTCCTGAGCCCCATGGTGGGCTTGAAGGTGCAAGTTTGGAGGTCTGAGATGAAGCAGGAAATAGTTTCTCTGTGACAGGAAAGAGGAAGGTGGTGGGAAAGGAATCAGGGGAGAGAGAGGACAGCCAAGGAGCCTGAGCCTATGTGAGCAAGAGCCTGCAGGAAGAGACGGGGAGGTGCCAAGAACGGGAAGTGACCGAGTGTCAGAGCATCTGAGGCAGGGCTGCCCGATGGAGCCCTCTGTGGTGATGGACGAATTCCAAGTCTGCACGGTCCAACATGGTGGCCAGGGGACTTGGAATGTGGCTGAGACTGAGGAACTGAATTTTTCAGTATAATTCATTTTATGAATTTAATAGCTGCATGTTACCAGTGGCTGCCTTGTTGGACAGTGCAGCTCCAAGGAGTACTTGAGTTGCTTGCCGTGGGAAGCACAGGTAAGCCCCTTCTCTGTACCACTAAATCTCCAGCAAGTCTACTTTGTTAACTATTTTTGTGAGCTGGTCAGTCTGTGGGGAAGACAAGTTTAACACAACCGAAAAATAAAAGGCAATGGCCAGGAGCTGAGGATGAGGGGACGGTGGACGCTGCCGCTGTGCTTCCTGCTGTGCCCAAACAGCAACGGCTCCCCAGGGCCTCCGTCCCTCCTGCCTCATGCCTGGACAGCACCTCTTCCTCTGGTCGTCCCTCCTGCCCCATGCCTGGAGAGCACCTCTGCCTCTGGCTGTCCCTGTCAGCCCACCCTCGGGCAGGGGCCAGCAGCCTTCACATATGATCTCCATCTGTGGGCTCAGGCCCATGGCCTGCTACCCTGCCTCTCAGCAGTGCCAGCTGCCCATGTGACTGAGCCGCCCTGTGGCTCAGGCCATGCGACCACAGGTCAAAGCCTTCCCAGCTCTTCCGAGCAGGAAGCATGTGACTGAGGCAGCCAATCAGAGTACTCTATCACCCCAGCTGGTGATTGGCTCATGAGGAGCACATGACCCCAAAACTGGCCAATCAGAATCTCCCCTGATTTGTGATTGATGAATTCTAGGAGAAAAAGTGTTTCTCTTTTCTTGGAATCAAGAATTAGAGTCCTTGAGCTACAGTGGCTATGTTTCCTCTAATTCAGGGCAGCTAAACTGAGAATGAAGCTAATCACACAGAGGAAAGCAGAATCAACGAGTGAAGGAGAGAGAAACAGAAACTTAATGACGTTATAGCTGAAGTTCCTGGATTCAGCAGGACGTGACCCAGTCCCTGCCTTTAGCCTTGTCTATTAAACGGGCCCCAAAATGTCCCCTTTTTGCCAAACGCTTTTTGAGTTGGGGTCTGTCCGTTGTGAGCAAGAGTCCCTCCTAATACAATACACTGTTTGTCCTAATTCTGCCCCTAAAACCTTGAAGTGAGAGCTCTCTCCCTCCAGAATCCTGAATTTGGGGAACAGATTCCTGGCCTCCAGGAGCAGTGGGCTGGGTCTAGGGAGGGTGCTTGAGTGTGCGTTCGGGTGGGCAGGGCGCGGCCGGCTCCAGGCCCTCACCATCCCTTTGATGCCTTCTGGGAAGAGGAAGCGGTTGTACAGCGTGCTCACGGTGTCATCTGGGAGCACCTCACACTCCTTCTGCAGCAGAAGGTCCCCGGTGTCCAGACCATCGTCCGCCCAGAAGATGGAAAAGCCCCCTTTCTTATCTCCGTGAATGAGGGTCCTAGGAAGCAGAAGAGTGAAACCCGGAGTCTGCGACGAAGGGCCATGGAGGACGCCCCGGGTGCAGGCCCGTGGGCCTGCCACCCTCCAGGAGGCCCTCTCTTCCCAGGGGTAGCACTGACACCGGCTCCGGCGGGAAATAGAAGAAGGAAAACAGCATGTATTGATAAGAACTATGGGCCAGGAATTGTGCTAAAAGCCCTATATGCCTTATGTAACTGAGTCCTCACAGCAGGGATAACAGGTATACTTGGTTTACAGATAGGGAAACTTAAGGTCCAGAAAAGTGAAGTGACACCAACAAAGATCAAAGAGCCTGACTCCCAACAGACCAGTCTGACTACGAATCCACTCTTTTCTCAACTCAAATGTTTTCCCTCTTTGACCACCCATCTGCCTTGTCACCCCCTTTGTTGTCTTCTTGGGAATTCTGTCACGTCAGACTACCTTGGGGAGGCCATCCTTTGCTCCATGTTTATCTCTTTCTACATAGTGTGCTGCCCAGAGCAGCGGTAGTGGAAGTTAGAGTAGGACCCCCAGCCCACTGCCTGGACTGGCGCCTTGGACCCTGCGCCTCCTGGTGCCCTCTCTGTCCCAGCTGGGGGATGGGAACACTGACAGTGCCAGTTTCTCAGATAACTGTGGGAGTGCAGAGTGCTTAGCAACACCTGCTCCCAGAGCCTTCTGTCATCGATAACGTTGCACAGCCTGTTCTGTGGCTGATAGCTGGCAACCACAGGACAAGCACCTGCACAATGCCCACTCTGCATCCCTAGAAATGCTTTGGGCTAATGGAAAGAGACAAGTCAGGCTGATGGAGGGACATGTATAGGGATGGTCCCCCGTGTTTTTGCCCCATCTCACCAGTTGATGGCCGAGGCCCCTCGGTGTCTAGGGAGCAGTGACGGGTGATAGATGATGGAGCCATGCCGGGGGGCATTGATTATCTCCATGGGGATGAACTGGCTGCAGAAGGGCAGGACGTTGAGCTCGGCCCCCAAAGCTTGGTATTTTGCCACCACTTCAGGCAAAGCCTGTCCTTTTGCGCGCCACCGGGAGAATTTGAATACCGGCACTCCATCCTTCTCAGCTTCCAGACCTGTGGGATGGTGGATAAGAAACTGGCCCCTCTCTATCACCCACCCACATGTGGCCAACTCTGCCTTCCCAGCAGAGCAGCCCATGGGCCTTCTCTCTATGCCACCCCCCTCACCCCCCACCCCCAGCCAGTCTCCACTGGGCAACACAGACAGATGCACCAGCCAAGCATGAGGCTCTGGGGACCGCCCTGCCTGCTCTGACTTCTGCTGAGCTCCAGGACCTCTGAGTGCCTCCCTCTTCCAGACCCCAGATGGCTGACCTCTGCCCTCGCTCCTCTCCTGAGGCCTTGCCATCCCTATCACTGAGTTACTGTCTTATGGTCCCCTCTACTGCTCTCTCTGTGATGGGGACTGCCCCCCTGCAGATGGCATTTCTGCTTTGTCAGCTGTTCCCTGATGAAGGAATAAGGGGAAGAAGGGTAACAAGGGCATCCTCACTCCTTTCTGTTCAGTGGGTTCCTGTCCAGTGAGCCTCCCCCAGCCCAGCTTCTTCATCCCAGCCGCAGTTGTTCCTTCCCAGAGCAATGGCTAAATCAGTTTTTCCATCATCCGTAGAACTAGCCTCAATATGCACACACCCCACACCCCACCCTGGGCCCAGATACAGCCTGGAGGGCCCCTCCTCTGCCCCATCACCAGCACACCCTCCTCACAGCTCTGGATTACAGGCCCAAGCTCCCAAGTTTTTGTAGTTAAAGCTTCCTCCTTTATCTTAGCCTTAGAGTGGGCAGCTGCTTCCTGCAGTCACTGTCCCTGATAACTTCCAGCTCTCTGCCTTCCACTCTTCAATACCCAAGGAACACTTCTTTGTATTCAGTTCTCTGTTAGAGCCTCTGGTGTGATGTTTGGGCCCTGATGGGACTGGCCCTCCTCTCCGGCCTCCTCTGTCACTCTGTCCTGGTGTCTGGTGGTTTTGAGAGAGGGTGGGATGTGATGTCAGCAGATTGGACTGCACTTGCAAAAGCTGTCCAACAGTGACTAATGAAATACTGCTGCAGGACATCTGAGATCAAGGTCAAGTAGGAGTCCCAGCCAGGTCTGGTCTGGGTCCAGGGTCAGCAGCTGGGATCAGTGGTCACTTAGTGGCTGGGTGTAAGGTCCAGACTGTGGTGGGGTCAGGGTATGTCATGGGTCACTGGTGGTCAGGTCCAAGACTGAACCCTGGCTGGCATTGGGTGTTGGGTGTTGGAGCTGATTTTAGGGCCAGGCTGCAGCTTCCCCATTGAGGGAGGCTGGCTGTTCCTTAAGAAACCACACCTCTGTGCCTGGCCAGGCCTACAAGCCCCCTTTCCTAATCCTGGCCTTCTATCCTTAAGCCCTGCCCCACAGTCTGTCTCCATCAGGCCTGAGAAGGACCAGTCAGTGTTCCTAGAGGGTCTGTTCATCCAAGCTGAGGCCCCTGCATCCTGTCTGCTGAGGTTCCCAGCTCAAAGGCAGTGGCCCAGACCCGTGATTCTCAAACTGTGCTTCTCCTAGTACCAGAGACACCAGTATCTCCCAGGAACTTGTCCCAGGTTAAAAATTTCACCTAATTCTGACTTTTCCACCTCATTCTGAATTAGAAACTCCCAGGGTGGGCTCAGTACTCTCTGTGGTTTTGTTCTTTTCTTTAAAAAAATTAAAATGCCAGGGGAGAGTGCAAATGCAGTTCCCCATGACCACAAATTACGCAGTCAAGTTCCCCACATTTGGGGAAATTGCAGGGATCAGCACATCCAGAGTACAATGGAGAAGCCTCACCCTGGGAAAACCGCCTTTGTGATCATGGTCTGTCCTCTGCCAGGTAAGCAGAGCACTGTGTGTTTTGACGGCAGCCCCAGCAATGGTGATGCCGCGCATGCCCACCTTTCAGAACATGGAGCCCCAGTTCAGAACATGGAGCCCTTCCCAGGCATGGGTGCTGGGTCAGAGAAGCTCTGTGTGGGACCTGGGACCAGGCTGGGCTTCTCTACAGCCCTTCTCCAGGACCCTAAAGCCACCCCATGATCAGGTGGGGAGGGCATCTTCACTTTATTCCAGAAAAGCCCAGCAGCCTGTTGGCACTGGAGCAGGATTCAAGGTAGACCACTTACCCAGCCAGAGCACAGGCCCTGCAGACTTCTGCTCCCAACCTCCCACCCACTGCTTCCCCTATGCCTGGACGGGCAGGCCGCCCTCCATCGGCTTCCCTGCTCCGTCGGCTCACTCACCCAGGGGGTCGGCCTTCCCATCCTTATCTGGAACAGTGAACACACCCACCACTTCGTGGCCCTCCTTCCTCAGGTGGCCGTAAACTTCCTGGCCAAACAGGCTCTGTCCAATCACTGCAATCTTCATGGTAGCAGGAGGGTTGGAAGGACCTGGGGAAGGAATAAAGCAGCAATTAGACAGAGATTGCTGGTCTCAGAGAAGCCAGCCCTGGTTTAAGACGGGGCAGTTCATGGCACCTGGCCTGCTCTACCCCAATTCCCTCTGTGGCTCTGTGGGTGGCAGGCCACTGAGGGGAGACTGCCACTGTAAGAGAGACCAGATGAAACATGTACCCACGACCCATTGGATCCCTAATGTCAGAATATTCAGTGCCACAGCGGGTGAGCTGGATATGGATTGTAGAATTAGGGGATTCCCTTTTGAAACCTTCCAAACTGGCATGGAATGTTGGGTGTCAAGATGTTTGAGATGTATTTGAGCATATTCCAGTAACTAACCAGTTCTATGGCCTTGGTCAAGTCACCTTGGTAAAGTCACATTTGTTCATGAGAAAGATGCCACATCTCTCAAATGGCTTTCAGTCTACAAATAAGGCTTATTCCTCTGAGCCAGGAGCCACAAAAGGAGCAAGGGGAGTCCCTGCCGAAGGGGCTGTCCAGCTGAGCTGTAACAGAAAAGGGGCCTGGGTGGGCAGGCCTGAGGATGAAGGTGGTGAAAAGTGGAACGGGGTTCCACTAAGGAAGATGTGTGGAATGAAGCCTAGCTAATCATGCATATTCTCCAAAGATTGGTCATTCATTCACCTCACGCATATCTATAAAACCTAAACTACTATTCACTTAATACATTTCTTTAACTTGTCCGTTTACCAAAATAAGTTTTTTTTTGGAAAATTTTATTAATGTATACTTCATATATACATAAAGTACACAAATCATAGATGTGTAGCTCAATGAATTTCACAAACTGAACACACCACTGTCATCACCACCAGAAAGAGAAAAACTCCAGGAGCCCCTTGAGCCTCTTCTACTCACTACACTCACCAAGAATCATGGGACTTCTAACAGCATCAAATGGTTTTGCCTGATATATGTATATGTATCCCCTTTATATGTGTTCATCTTACATAAACGGAATCATACAGTGTTTTGCAGATTTTCTCCCTCAACTTTATCTTTGTGGTTGCATGTAGTCCTAGTGAGTTTATTCTCATTGCTGCAGAAGTGGATGACCTGCAGTTCGTTTATTCATTCTACTGTTAAAGGAATTTGGGTAGTTACCAGTTTGAAGGTATTACAAATAGGATGCTACAGAGATTCTTGCATATGGTCTTCATGGTACATATGTACACATCTCTGTCAGGTATGTACTTAGGGAGGAATTCCTGGGTCATAGGTGTGAAAATTTCCAGCTTTAACAGATGCTGCCAGTTTTCCATAGTGGTTGTACCAGTTTCCACTTCCATGTGCTCTCCATCTTGGTTTGTGTCTTCATTTTAGCTCTTTTCCTAACATAAAATACAACTGTCTCATTGGGGTTTAATTTGCAATTCCCTGATAACCAATGAAGTTGATCGCCTTTTCCTATGTTTCTTGGCCATTTGTATATCCTTTTGTGGGAATCAGCTCTTCAAATCTTTTGTCTGTGTGGTTTTATTCTTATTGAAAGGGAGTTTTTTGTTTTGTTTTTCTGTTTTGTTTTTGAATCATCTAGATTATGAGTTCTTTGTCAGATATGTGTATGGAAAACATCTTCCCTAATTCTGTGGTTTGCCTTTTACATCCTCGTATGATGTCTTTTGATGAACAGACGTTCTTAAACTTAATATAGTACATTTTATCAAACATTTCCTTTATGTTTAGTGGTTCTTGTATTCTATTTAAAAAATCTTTGCCTACTCCAAGTTCATGAAGATGTTCTCCTTGTCGTTCAAGGTCTTTATTGTTTTGCCTTTTACATTAGATGTGCAATCCCTCTGGAACTGATTTTTCCATACAATGTAATGTAGAAGTCCAGAATTTTTTTTCCATATGGATATAAAATTAACCCAGCACTAGTTACTGAAAAGAAGTTTCTTCATTGAAAAGGATTATACATGTATACATCTATCTTTGAACCTTTGGTCAGTTTGTCTATCTTTGCATTTAGTATAGCTTAAAAATGTCTTTTGTTGTCGTAGTGAAGATACATAACCTGAAGTTTTATTGTAGCTGACCTACCTAGTAGTTGTGAAGTGATATTTCATTGTGGTTTTGATTTGTATTTTGCTATTGAATCATGATGTTAAACATCTTTTCATGTGCTTTTGGCCATTTGTATACCTTCTTTGGAGAAATGTTTATTTGAGTTCTTTGACCCATTTTAAAAATTGGTTTGTTTGTCTTTTTTGTTGCTAGCATGTAGAAATACAACTGATTTTGTACATTGACGTTGTATTAAACAGCACCTTAATTTCTTCACGTATAAATTTTCATACTGTGTAGATTCTTTGTGATTTTCTAAGTATATAATCATGTTATGATGTTGGTTTTATTTCTTTCTTTCCAATTCTGAAGTCTTTCATTTCATTTACTTCCTTATTGCACTTGCCAATATTGAATACAGATGGTGATAGTAGTTCCTGTTTCATTCCTGTGACCTTGGGAAGAAACCATTCAATATTTGACCATTGGTTAGCTTTGGGAAATTTTGGTAGATAGACTAACATATTATGAAAGTTGTCTTATTAATATATTTCTGGTTGCCAATCATGACAAGGAGTTGACTTTTACCAAATGTTCTTCCTGTAGGTCATGAGATTTTTATTTTATTGTGGTGGATCATAGTGATTGATTTTTAAATGTTAAGCCACCTTTGCATTCTTGGAATGAATACCACTTGATCATGATATATTACCTTTTTATATATCTTTAAATTTGAAGAGCTGGTATTTTGTTTGTTTTTTAATCTACGCTTGTAAGCAATATTGACGTGAACCAGTCCCAGTGGCTCATGACTGCAACCCCAGCACATTAGGAGGCTGATGTGGGCAGATTGCTAGAGGCCAGGAGTTCAAGACCAGCCTGGGCAACATAGTGAGACCCCAATCTCTACAAAAACTACAGAAAAAAAAATAGCTGGACATGGTAGTGCATGCCTGTAGTCCCAGCTACTTGGGAGGCTGAGGCAGGAGAATCACTTGAGTCTGGGAGGTCGAGGCTGGAGTGAGCTGAGACTCCACCACTGCACTCCAGCCTGGGCAACAGAGTGAGACTATGTCTCAAAAAAAAATAAATAAATAAAATTTAAAAAGGCAAGGCGGGGCGGGGCGGGGCAGAGCAGGGTGAGGCAAAAAGAAAAGAAAAGAAGAAAAGAAATATTGATGTGTCAAATACTTCCTTGTAACAAATGTCCTATTCAGGTTTTGGTGTAGTTTTCTTTTTCTTTCAACTTTTATTTTAGAAACAGGGGCTGCAGGTGCAGGTTTGATATATGAATATATGGCACCCAGGTAGCAAGCACAGTACCCAACAGAGTTTTTTCAACCCATTCCCCTACCCACTCTACCGGTCTGCAGTGTCTGTTGTTCCCATTTTATGTGCATGTATGCTCAATGTTGAGCTCCCACTTGTAAGTGAGAACATGCAGTATCTGGTTTTCTGTTTCTGCCTTAATTCACTTAAGATTACAGCCTCTAGTCTACCCATGTTGCTACAAAAGACATGCTTTCACTCTTTTATTATGGTTGTGTAATATTCCATGGTGTATATGTACCACATTTTATTTTTCCAATCCACCATTGTTGGGCACCTAAGTTGATTCCCTGTCGCTGCTGTTGTGAATAGTCCAACAACAAACGTATGAGTGCATGTGTTTTTTTCATATAATGATCTATTTTCCTTTGAGTATATACCCAGTAATGGGATTTCTGGGATGGATGGTAGTTCTAAGTTCTTTAAGAAATCTCTAAACTTTTCTTTAAGAACTTCCACAGTGGCTGAACTAATTTACATTCCCACTAACCGTGTATAAGCGTTCTGTTTTCTCTATAGCCTCACCAGGACTGTTGTTCATTGACTTTTTAGTAATAGCCATTCTGACCAGTGTAAGATGGTATCTCATTGTGATTTTGATTTGCATTTCTCTAATGATTAGTGATGAGGAACATTTTAATATTTTTGTTGGCTGCTTATATATCTTTTTTTGGGAAGTGGCTGCTCATGTCCTTTGCCCATTTTTTAATGGGGTTATTTGTTTTTTGCTTGTGGATTTGTTTAAAATTCTTATACATTCTGGATATTAGACCTTTGCATGATGTGTAGTTTGCAAATATTTTCTCCCATTCTGTAGACTGTCTACTCTATTGATAGTTCTTTTGCTGTACAGAAGCTCTGTATTTTAATTAGGTCTCACTTGTCAATCTTTGTTTTTGTTGCAATTGCTTTTGGGGACTTAGCCAAAAATTCTTTGCCAAGGCTGATGTCAAGAAGGGTATTTCTTAGGTTTTCTTCTAGGATTTTTATAGTTTGAGGTCTTACATTTAAACCTTTAATACATCTTGAGTTAATTTTAGTATATGGCAAAAGAGTCCAGTTTCATTCTTCTGCATATGGCCAGCCAGCTATCCTAGCATCATTTATTGACTAGGGAGTCCTTTCCCTGTTGCTTGTTTTTGTGGGCCTTGTCAAAGATCAGTTGGTTGTAAGTGTGTGGCTTTATTTTGGAGTTTTCCATTCTGTTCCATTGGTCTATGTGTCTGTTTTTGTACCAGTATCATGCTGTTATGGTTACTATGACCTGATAAAATAGTTTGAAGTCAGGGCGTGTGATGCCTCCAGCTTTCTTATTTTTCCTTAGGATTGCTTTGGCTATTCAGGCTTTTTATTGATTCCATGTGAATTTTAGAATAGTTCTTTCTAATTCTGTGAAGAACGATGCTGGTAGTTTCATATGAATAGCATTGAATCTGTAAATTGCCTCAGACTTTATGGACATTTTAACAATATTGAGTCTTCCAATCCATAAGCATGGAATGTTTTTCCATTTATTTGTGTAATCTCTGATTTCTTTCAGCAGTGTTTTGTAGTTCTCCCTGTAAATATCTTTCACCTCCTCAATTGGCTGTATTCATAGGTATTTCACTTTATTTGTGGCTACTGTAAATGGGATTGTGTACCTGATTTGATTCTCAGCCTGGACATTATTGGTGTACAGAAATGCTACTGATTTTTGTACTTGATTTTGTATCCTGAAGTCTTACTAAAATAGTTTATCAGTTCTAGCAGCCTTTTGGTGGAGTCTTTAAGCTTTTCTAGGTTTAGAATGATATTGTTGGTGAAGAGTTAGTTTGACTTCTTTTCCTATTTGGATGCCTTTTATTTATTCCTCTTGCCTGATTGCTCTGGCTAGGACTTCCAGTATTATGTTGAATGTGAGTGGTGAGAGTGGGCATCCTTGTCTTGTTCTAATTCTTAGGGGAATGGTTCCAGCTTTTGCCTGTTCAGCATGATATTGGTTTTGGGTTTGTCATAGATGACTCTTATTATTTTGAGGTATATTCCTTTGATGCCTCATCTGTTGAGGATTTTTATCATGAAGAGATGCTGGATTTTCTCCAAAGCTTTTTCTGTAACTATTGAGATGATCATATAGTTTTTGCTTTTAATTCTGTTTATGTGGCAAATCACATTTATTGATTTGTGTATGTTAAACCAGCCTTGCATCCCAAGAATAAAGCCCACTTAAGCATAGTATATTAACTTTTTGATGTGCTGCTGGATTTGGTTTGCTAGTATTTTGTTGAGGATTTTTGTGTCTATGTTCATCGGGGATATTGGCCTGAAGTTTTCTTTTTTTGTTATGTCTCTGCCAGATTTTGGTATTAGGCTGATTCTGGCTTCACAGAATGAGTTAGGTAGGATCTCCTTTTCAATTTTTTGGTAATACTTTCAATAGGATTGGTGTCATTACTTCTTTGTATGTCTGGTAGAATTCAGTATGAATCTGTCTGGCCCTGAGCTTTCCTTGATTGGTAGTTTTTCTCATTACTGATTCAGTTTTGGAGTTCAATATTGGTCTATTACAGCATTTCAATCTTTTCCTGCTTCAGTCTTGGGAGATTGTGTGTTTCCAGGAATTTATCCATTTCCTCTAAATTTTCTCATTTGTGTCCATATATTTGTTCACAGTATTCTCTAAAAATCTTTTCTAATTTCTGTGGATTGGTTGTAATGTCATCTTTGCCATTTCTGATTATACTTACTTGGATCTTCTCTTTTTGTATATTAATGTAGCTAGTGGTCTATTGATCTTGTTTATTTTTATTTTTTTGAAAAACCAACTCTTGGTTTCGTTGATCTTTTGTGTGGATTTTTGCATCTTAATTTCATTCAGTTCTCTAATTTTCACTTCTTTTCTTTGACTGGTTTTGGGGTTGGTTTGTTCTGTTTTTCTAGTTCCTTTAGGTGAAGTTAGTTTGTTAATTTGAGATCTTTCTATTTTCTTGATGAAGCCATTTAGTGCTATAAACTTTCCTCTTAACACTGCTTTAGCTGCATCTCAGAGATTCTGGCAAAAGGTTCCCCATATTCAAGGTTTCTTCTACTTTAAACCCCACCCCTCCTCCTTCTCCACTGGTTCAAAAACTACTCCAACCAATGAAACCTCCTCTGCCATTCTCCCTCTCCGGGAAGTGGCCAGGGTAAAAGGTATTGCTCACATTCATGTCCCCTTCTCCATGTCTGATTTGTGGCAGATCGAACAGCTTCTGGGATCTTTAAAAAATCCCTCTCATTATTGCAGGGAATTCCTGTACATAACTCAATCCTTTAATTTAACTTGGCATAACATTTATATAATTCCAACCTCCACCCTTACCCTTAATAAAAAAGAGCACTCAGCTTAATTAAAATGGATATCCAAGAAAATATATTCCAAAGACCTTTATGTTTTTCTCTTCATAAATCTGGTTTTCCTGAAAAAAGTTTTTTTCTCAGTCAAAATTTCATTTCTCCACTGTGTCTTGCCACTTTTAATGCATGCATAAAAAACCCTAAAATAACTTCTAGTAGCCTGGAACTCCCTGGGAAAACAGAAAAGGTGCCACAAATCCCATTTTGGGAAAAATCTCTGTTTTCCTTATGGACCGCCTGAAATTAAAGGTGAATAAGTACCTCTCAAAAATCTGTCTTGTATTCCAGCTATGCTTGTTTTTTAGGCCCTGAAAATTGTTTTCCCAGCCCTGTTCTTTATTTTTATTTTTTTATTTTTATTTTATTTTTTATTTTTTATTTTTTATTTTTTTTTGAGACGGAGTCTCGCTCTGTCGCCCAGGCTGGAGTGCAGTGGCCGGATCTCAGCTCACTGCAAGCTCCGCCTCCCGGGTTCACGCCATTCTCCGGCCTCAGCCTCCCGAGTAGCTGGGACTACAGGCGCCCGCCACCTCACCCGGCTAGTTTTTTTTGTATTTCTTAATAGAGACGGGGTTTCACCGTGTTAGCCAGGATGGTTTTGATCTCCTGACCTCGTGATCCGCCCGTCTCGGCCTCCCAAAGTGCTGGGATTACAGGCTTGAGCCACCGCGCCCGGCCCCCAGCCCTGTTCTTAAAGGGCCTCATTCGGAGGCCAATAATCCAACTAAAAAAATTAGCAAATGTAAATCTTATAACTACTGGATCTTCTTCTGGTTGTCTGTGTGGCTATATATGTGTTACGAGTGCAGTATCTATTAAAAGGAGCTCTGAGTAATTAATTGGCCTAAGAAAAATAAGCGATTAAATGCATTTTATTTATTTATTTATTTATTTATTTATTTATTTATTTATTGAGACGGAGTCTTGCTCTGTCACCAGGCTGAAGTGCAATGGCGCAATCTTGGCTCACTGCAACCTCTGCCTCCCGGGTTCAAGCGATTCTCCTTCCTCAGCCTCCCGAGTGGCTGGTACTACAGGTGCGCACCACCACCCTCAGCTAATTTTTGTATTTTTAGTGGAGACGGGGTTTCACCATGTTGGTCAGGGTGGTCACAATCTCCTGATCTCCTGACTTCGTGTCTGTCTGCCTCAGCCTCCCAAAGTGCTGGGATTACAGGTGTGAGCCACCATGCCCAGCCTAAATCAAATATTTTTAAGGAAAATGTTAAGCAAAGTAATACTGTGTATATTGCCATTTTACTTTATTACTCTGTTAAAGCAAAATTGTGGGTTTTTTATTATGTGTGCGTGCTTTTGTTAGATGTCCTACCTAGCTGTGCTAAGATATACTAGTACTATTTATGGTTTAAGTTTTAATTCTTAGGTATTTCTCCAGCTCTGACATTGTTTTCCAAAGACATGCTAAACTGTATTGCACAGTTCAAAATTTAATTACTTAAGGGATCAATCTAGGTATTGTTCTTGGTCTTTAATAGCAGAACATGTATATTATCACTATCTTAATTTTTTTTTTTTCTGAGACAGAGTTTCACTCTTGTTGCCCAGGCTGGAGTGCAATGGCACGATCTTGGCTCAATGCAACCTCCGTCTCCCAGGTTCAAGCAATTCTCCTGCCTCAGCCTCTCCAGTAGCTGGAATTACAGGCACATACCACCACGCCTGGCTAATTTTTTGTATTTTTAGTAGAAATGGGGTTTCACCATGTTAGCCAGGCTGGTCTGGAACTCCTGACCTCAGGTGATCTGCCCCCCTTGGCCTCCCAAAGTGCTGGGATTACGGGCGTGAGCCAACATATCTGGCCTCACTATATTAATTTTTAAAGACTTTTCTTTGACATTTAAAACTGTGACAACAGATACTCACATTTAATGTTTATAGAAACTGAACAATGTCTTTATTAATAATTTTATTATAAAATTTCATAAACCATGTTTTTCAAATTAAATTTATATCACATCCAGCTTCCTCAAAATACTAGTAGTTAAGTATGTCAATATACTAAATAAATCATCCACTTGTACCCATGGAGAAAATTTAATGTTACTGCCCTTTACAGTGATAAAAAAACTTTCGTTTTAAAAATTAAATTAAAAAATGTTACATAAGTTGGCACTTTAGTAGTGTATACACTAGCATTAGTTTATACACCTCTTTTGCCACTGAGGAATTCAAGTTAAAATGTCCCTCAGTCATATAGCTCTGAAATATATCTTTCATTCATAATTTCTGCTCAATTAAATAGTTTGAGTCATTTTCATTTATACTATAAAACAAAAGCAAACTAGTCCAGTTTTAATTTTTTATACTTAAAATATTGCACATTTTCTAGATATGAGTCACTCAGATTAGTATCTACGTAGGTTCAGTCAAATCCAACCATAAATTCAAGTTATTATACTCTATAACTCTATAAAATACATAGAAGTATTATTACTTTGCCTTTATAACAAAACCCAAGAGTTTGTTTCAATTTATAAATTCAGCATTTAAACAAAAAGATTTTAGTTCCCAAATTTCTTTTTTTTTTTTTTTTTTTTTTGAGACGGAGTCTCGCTCTGTTGCCCAGGCTGGAGTGCAGTGGCCGAATATCAGCTCACTGCAAGCTCCACCTCCTGGGTTTATGCCATTCTCCTGCCTCAGCCTCCCGAGTAGCTGGGACTATAGGCGCCTGCCACCTCGCCCGGCTATTTTTTTGTATTTTTTAGTAGAGATGGGGTTTCATCGTGTTAGCCAGGATGGTCTCGATCTCCTGACCTCGTGATCCTCCCGTCTCGGCCTCCCAAAGTGCTGGGATTACAGGCTTGAGCCACCGCGCCCGGCCTAGTTCCCAAATTTCTAAAAAAATGACAAAACAATAAGGAAAAAAGGAACCAGGGCTTAGTACCACATATTTTTCTCTTGGGGTTGTAAGGTAGTCTCCTTCTTTTCAGAACACTTTATTATATTTCACTTATAGACCTGATTTTCTGTGTCAAAGTATAATTCTCATGCTGAAGCTGTAACCTAAAAAGGCAAAAAAACCGTTGTCTTCATTGTACAAACATATTCATCGCTTTAACAAGATAATAAGCGAACAAAATTTAGAATGCAAGCTAAGTAAGAATACTGTCTCTATAAACATGTCCCTAAGATAAACCACAATTGGCAGCTAATTTACGTGTCTAGAAAATCTCAGTTCCCACCAGTAAAAATATCTGCAGTGGCTAGTGCACCTTAAGAAAAATCTGGCATACTAAATAAATAATGTTCATGTGGGAGCCAGAAGCTGGGTAAGCCTTGCCTTTAGACTACTCTGTGACTACAAAAATAAAGCCAGCACTTTTAAAACTAGTAAGCCTTCACTTGTCAGTATCATAAAGAGTATTGCCCAACTAAACTTTGTTCCCCCCTGTTCATTAGTTACTTATTTCTACCTAAGCACTCACCTTGCGATTTTACCGAAGTGTTTAAAATAGAAAAAAACAGCATTATATTTCAGAGCTACTTTGCCCAAATTACAAAATGTGTCAGTGCTTTTAGTTTCAAGTCACACACAAAAAAACTTAACACGTTTTACATTAAAGTGAAAAATTGCTAAAAGTTACCATTATAACATGTAATTAAAACTGCTAAACATGGATTTGCATGCAAGGTGTATAAAAACAGTAAAAAGTGTTTTTAGTTAAAAATTATAAAAAGGCATAAAAATGTACATTTTGTTGAAGAATAATAAATTGTCTTAAAATTAAATAAAATAAAGTGAAAGGTTAAAACAAATTGTAAAAACATTGTAAAAATTAATTCTGCAAAGAAAACGCTGTGTGTAAACACATGAACTAAACTCAAAAGGGTATTATATGTTTTTTTCTTCTGTAAATTAAACACTAAAATAAAAGCACCACAACTTTTCTTAAAATGCTAATCTACTCTTTAGCAAAACTTGTCAAGGGTTATAATGGGTATATAAAAATCTCACTTCATGGTCAAACTCATTAAAATTAAATAAAATTATCTATAAGGTTTCATTAAAATTAAAGTTAATAATAGCAAACTAATGAAAGGGTGAAATTTAACTTTCTCTCTTAAACAAAATTTTCATGTAATACCAAAGGCTAATAAATGGTTTTTGCTTTTCCAGATTGTTATCTCATTATTTTAGCAAAACAAAACAAAACAAACAGGAAAAAAAAAACAACTTATGGTAATCTAAAATTCTATTTCATAATATCAAGGGTTTTACATTTTAAACATATTTAACAGCCTTCCCCAAATCAAACTTTAGTCTCGAGGTTGTCTTTCCTGACCCCTGGCTTTTCGGTGCTGCACAAAACCCCTAAACCATCCAAAAAGAGGTAAACAGAATTATTTAGCAACATAAAGTTTCCAAAATAATGTCTAATAGGTTATATTTTAAGGAATAATGTTAACATATGTTCCAAAACTGTATGGGATGTCTAAGGTTCTTATGTCTAAATATGTGCTATTAATCACAATTAAAGTTGTTATGTTGGGTTACTGTATTTTTTTTTTTTTTTTTTTTTTTTTTGAGACGGAGTCTCGTTCTGTCGCCTAGGCTGGAGTGCAGTGGCTGGATCTCAGCTCACTGCAAGCTCCACTTCCCGGGTTTAGGCCATTCTCCTGCCTCAGCCTCCCGAGTAGCTGGGACTATAGGCACTCGCCACCTCGCCCGGCTAGTTTTTTGTATTTTTTTAGTAGAGACGGGGTTTCACCATGTTAGCCAGGATGGTCTCGATCTCCTGACCTCGTGATCCGCCCGTCTCGGCCTCCCAAAGTGCTGGGATTACAGGCTTGAGCCACCGCGCCCGGCCCAGGGTTACTGTAAACCACAAAAATAACCAAATTTCTTTGTCAATTGTGTTTCTAACTGTATCCAAGCTAGACATTTTGTTATTTACAGACAATTTTTATTTTGGTTTAATTATCTTCAAAACATGGTTTATATTCAAGCTGTGAAACCTTAACAAGTGCTCTCAAAGGCAGGTTTCTCACAACCGCAACAATACAACAACAACAAACAAAACATACAGAACTCATAAAAAGCTAAAATGTTTGTAAATATCAAGCAAAATAAAAGTGAATAAAATGCACTAAACTAATAAAAAACAAAAACAAGTTTTTACCTTTTCCTTAGAATGCTACTAATCTTTATCTTATTTTTCAGAGTCAAGAAAACTGGTCTTAAGCTAGCTACAGCCTTTAACAACTAAGTAAAGTATACTCCTGTAAATAGCATTTAAAGTGTGTTTTTTTCTCTTTGCCTAGTTCCTCTAGAATTTAAAAACTAGTTATAAGTGTTCTTTTTTTATTTTTTAAATTTTTTATTATACTTTAAGTTCTAGAGTATAAGTGTTTTTAAATGACAACACTATAGTTTGCATCAGTGCTGTAAGAATCTATTTTCTTTTGTAACAGAATACAATTGGAAAAACTGGTTATTTTATCAAGGCTTTGACTGGAATGGTGTGCTCTCCTCTAAGGAATCAAACTTAACTTATAAAGCCAATGAAACCCTTGGAAAACTGGACTCATAGTTTGTGTGCACGGTCCCCATACAGGGTTTCTGACCTGTGGTAAGTAAAGAATGTCACTTTCTGACAGGCCAGGAACCCCAAGTTATCTTAAAACCTCAAAAGAAAAGGAATTCACCCAACTCATAAGTATTTAATGGTACAAATCCATGGCTGGGTTTGGCTTTAATAAGTCTTAGCTCAAATTCCTTCTATATAACAAAGTTCCATCAAAGCCGATTTAAAAGGCCTGTGTAGCAAATAATTATTCTTGCTGCACTATATACAAATAATTAAGCCAAGTATAATAAAGCAAACCAGTCCTACCATAAATTGTCTTTTAATAAAAATAGGAGACTGAAAAGTAAAAATTATGTTCCAAAAACTATAGCATACTTGTTGCTAAATTCTAGTCTTGCCTAAAGTTTTTCAATTTTTATTATCTTCTACAGTTTAAATTATATCTGTTACAGAAATCAACTCCTGGATACATCACACTCAAGTCAAAGCCTAAAGAGCTGGGAAAGCAACCCCTAGTAGCCCAGAAAAACGTCCTATTAATGTTAAAAAAAAAAGAAAGAAAAAAAAAAAAAGAAAAAAGAAATCTTAAGCTAAAATTCATAAAAGTTAAGTAACTAGTAAAAATTACTCCTCTTACTCAGTCTCAACCCTACCTCACCAAATACTTTTTCTTGTTTCTACCTCTCCTTTTAAGCCAACTATTAAAACCTTTTTTAATGAAAATTATTTACTATGACACGCTCGCGGGAATGGCTGTACTATTTGCAGTAGCACTGTGTACCCTCAGAGTGGAATACTGGACAGAGAATCTCAGTTACTGTAGCATTCTGCTTAATTATTATCCTCATAGCAGGAATAACAGTTACTAACAAAAAATAACACATGGGTCTTTCCAAACATGCACCTCTGCCTGTCATTAAAAGAAAAAAAAAATAGTTGCTTCTGTCACAGGCCTAATAAAAAACGCTGCTGAAAAGCCTAGGACTAATGTTTTTACTCTGTTTAATTAACCTTTTTCAAAAATTTTTAACCGACAGAATCACGGCCATTTCGCAGACAACTACTCCAAAACATCTACAAATGGTGTTGCTCCTGCAGTCAATCCAAGACCAAAACACTCTCCGCCCCACATCAGCAGGAAGTAGCCAGAAAGAACACGTCCCCCCTTGTCGTTTTATACCCACAGGGTCTGGAATGATAGAGCAGGAGCACTGTCATCTCAGACAAACAGCATCACTTTAAATTCCAGCTCCCTTTCTAGCCTCATGTGTTTCAAGGAAACCACTTCTCTTCTAACTACAAGCAGCCAGAAAGAGCTGACAGTAAAACACAGATAAGACAGCTGGGATGCAGAGGGAAGTCGGGGGGGAAGTCTCGTGGGTAACTGCCAAGCTTCACCCTCATACAATGGGCCCCAGTAAAACAGTGGGCCTTAATAATAAGGAATAAGCACATTCCTTTTCCTTCAGGGGCACTAAGATAGGAAAGCTAAAAGCAGACTCTTGGCTGGGCGCGGCGATGGCTCATGCCTGTAATCCCAGCACTTTGGGAAGCTGAGGCAGGCGGATCACGAGGTCAGGAGATCGAGACCATCCTGGCTAACACGGTGAAACCCCGCCTCTACTAAAAATACGAAAAATTAGCCAGGTGTGGTGGCACATGCCTGTAGTCCCATCTACTCAGGAGGCTGAGGCAGGAGAATCACTTGAACCCTGGAGGCGGAGGTTGCAGTGAGCCGAGATGGCATCATTGCACTCCAGCCTGGTGACAGAGCAAGACTCTGTCTCAATAAATAAATAAGTAAAAGCAGGCTGGGGGACTATACCTGCACTGCAGGAAAAATGTATGAAAACAGGTAGACAACTCTCCCTCCCAGGTAAGCACAACCAAGAGACAAAGAAGCAGTCGAAGCCTCTGATAAACTCTCCCACCCTGAATCCTTAAAAGCTCTTAGTCTGTAAGAGAGTGTGCCTCTGACCTAACTCAGTCAGAAGCTCCTCTCAGGTTTATTTTCTCTAAAATAAATGTCTTAACTGGCAAGCCAGCTTTTGTATTTTTTTCCTCTTTCTTTAATTCTTACAGTTCTCACACTTAGAATTGGAGAAAAATCCCCTTCTGTTTTTGGCTGGAGGCAAGGAAAGCAGTCGTTTTTTTTTTTTTTTCCTCAAGAAATCTACCCTCATAGAAACTATTATACCAGAACCTAAGTGAATGGACACCCAAGGCCTAACTAACCTAAGTGATGAGGAAAAACCCCAATCCAGCGCCTCTAGCCTTTCTCATCATCTAAAAGGGATAGGAATGAGAAACAGCTGTGAAGGCCACCGCCCAGGGGTGCAGGCTCACTGAAACACTAAGACCTAATTGTAGGACTGTAAAACACTTCCCCCAACCAAAACACCTTACCACTACATCCACAGGGCTCCAGTATAGTAAGGGGATTATGGATAAAAGAACTGCAAGCCAGAGCCTATTTAAGGAGTCTGTAGAAAAATCCAAAGACAGTAGGGTAGACAAAAACAAGATGAAGAAGAGAGAAAATTATATCCTCTGACATCCACAGCTATAGCAAATAGTAAGCACATTCTAACTCCTAGACAGGTAAATATCAAACTTCACACTAAAGGCCTATCTACCTCAGTACCTTTTACCCAATACATTATATCTGATTTTCCAAAAAACAATTACAAGATATATAAAAGACAAAAACACAGTTTGCAAAGATGAAACAAGCACCTAAACCAGAATCAGATATGGAAGCAATGTTGAAATTTTCAGATGGAAAATTTTAAATGATAATTAAAATGCTAAGAGCTCTAATGGAAAATGTGGAGAACATGTAAGAACAAATTGGTCACGTAAGCAGAGAGATGGAAACTAAGAAAAAAACAAAAAAATTCTAGAAATAAAAACCCTGTGATAAATGCAAAGAATGTCTTTAATAGGTTTATCAATAGACTGGATACAACTGAGGAAATAATCAATGAGATGGATGAAATATCAATAGAAACTTCCCAAACTGAAATACAAAGAGAAAAATAGAATAAAAAGGACAAAACAGAATATCCAAGAATGGTGGGACAATTGCAAAAGGTGTAAATCCTTGTAATAGGGATATGAGATGGAATAAAAAAAAAAAAGAGAGGAACAGAGAAAGGAATAGTAAAAATATTTGAAGTGATAAAGACTGAGAATTTTCCAGAATTAAAGATAGACACCAAACCAAGATCCAGGCAGCTCAGAGGAAACCAAACAGGATAAAGATTATCCCCGACCCCAAAATCTATACTTAGGCATATCATATTCAAACTGCAAAAAATAGAAGACAAAGAGAAAATCTTCAGTGAAGCCAGGGAGAGGCAGGGCAGGACATACGTATAGAGGGAGAGAGATGAGGATTACATCATACTTCTCTTCATAAACCGTGTAATCAGGAATAGAATAGAAAGAAATATTTAAAGAATTGAAACATTCCATCAACTTAGAACTAACTAGATTCCATTTGTATGCAGTAAAATTGTCCTTCAAAACTGGAGGAGAAAGACTTCTCAAACAAAAATTGAATGAATTTGTCACCAGTACACTGCCTTACAAGATACGTTAAAAGAAGTTATTCAGAAGAAAAGGAAAATTGAACAAGTCAGAAACTCAGATCAACATACAGAAGAGTATTAGAAAGAAATAAAGGTGAAATAAATTTTTTTCTTATTCTTAAGCTGAGAGATAACAATTTGTTCAAAATAATAATTGCAACAATGTGTTCAGTGATTGCAGCTTATGGATAAGTGAAATGAATAACAGCAGTAATAATAAGGCATGGGAGGGAGGAATCAGGAATACTCCGCAATAGGGCCCTTACACTACCCATAAAGTGTACGGTGTTATTTGAAAGCAGACTTAAATTGTTTTAAGTGTATATTGCAAACTGTAAGTCAACCACTAAAAAAGCAACAACAAAAAAGTAAAATTGATATGCTAAGAGAGAAAAGAAAATGGAATCATATAAAATGCTCAGTTAAGATCAGAAAAGGCAGAAAAAAGTGTGGAAGAAAAACGAAACAAAGGGCAAATAGAAAACAGTAATAAATATGGTAGATATTAATCCAACTATGTCAAAAATCACTTTAAATATCAATGGTCTAAATATACCAATTAAAACATGTGACTATCAGAATGAATAAAGAATCATGACCTAACTATATGTTGTCTACAAGAAACCCATTTCAACATAAAAACCAGATAGATTAAAAACAAAGGGATGGAGAAAGATATATCCTGCTACCACTAATCAAAAGAAATACGGAGTTGTTCTATTAACTTCAAATAAGGCAGACTTCAGAGAAAGGAAAATTATTAGGAATAAAGAGGAGCACTACACAATGGTAATGGGGTCAATTATCCCAGCAGACCTAATACTCCTTAACGTATATGTGCCTAACAATGGAGCGCTAAAATGTGTAAAGCAAAAACTGATAGAATTCTAAGGAGAAATAGATGAATCCACTATTATTACAGTTGGAGACATCAACACCTCTCTGTCAGTCCCTACCCATTTTTTTTTTGAGGCAGAGTTTCGCTCTTGTTGTCCAGGCTGGAGTGCAGTGGCGTGATCTTGGCTCACCGCAACCCCCACCTCCTGGGTTCAAGCAATTCTCCTGCCTCAGCCTCCCGAGTAGCTAGGATTACAGGCATGTGCCACCACACCCGGCTAATTTTGTATTTTTAGTAGAGACAGGGTTTCTCCATGTTTGTCAGGCTGGTCTCGAACTCCTGACCTCAGGTGATCTGCTCGCCTCAGCCTCCTAAAGTGCTGGGATTACAGGCATGAGCCACCACGCCTGGCCAGTCCCCACTAACTGATAGATCCAGCAGGTTGGAAATCAGTAAGGACATAGTTGAATTGAATAGCACCATCAATTAAGTGTATCTAATTGGCATTTATAGAATACCTCATCCAACAACAGCAGAATACACATTCTTCTCAAGCTCACATAGAATATTCATCAAGACAGACCACATTCTGTGCCATAAAACACACAACAACAAATATCAATTATTTCTATGATGGAGAGTACTTGGATCACAACAGAATCACTAGAAATCAATAACAGAAACAGCTCTGAAAAACATTTTAAAAATGGAAACTAAATGACACACTTCTAAACAACATGTAAACAGACCAAAGAATAAATCTCAAGAAAAAATTTAAAATATTTCAAACTAAATTAAAATGAAAATATAACATCAAAATTTATGGGATGCTGCTAAAGTAGTGTTTAGAGGGAAATTTAGAGCACTGAATGCATATATTATTAAAGAAGAAAGAGCTAAAAGCAAGCTTCCAAATTAGGAAACTAGAAAAAGAAGAGCAAATTAAATCCAAAATAAGCAGAAGAAAGGAAATAATAAAAATTACAGCAGGATCTGTGAAATTGAAAACACGTTGTCAATAGGGAAAATCAATAAAACCTAAAGCTGGTTCCTTGAAAAGATGAATAAAATTGATACACCTCTAGCCAGGTTAATTAAGAAGACAAAGAGAGAAGACTCAAATTACTAATATCAAAAATGAAAGAAGGGCCATCAATACTGATCCTATGGTCATTAAAAGGATAACAAAGTACTAGCATGAACAACTCTATATCAACAAATTTGGTAAGTGAAATGAAATGAAACAATTCTTTGAAAGCGCAATGTTCCAAAACTCACAGAAAGAGAAATAGATAATCTGAATAGGCCTATACTGATTAAAGAACAGGAGCCTATAACCAGTAACCTTCCAAAATAGAAAGCACTAGGGTTAATGAATATGACCAAACATTTAGGAAAGAAACTATGCCAATTCTCTATGATCTCTTTCAAAAAATAGAAGTAGAGGAAATTCTCTAATTCTCTCTGGCCAGAATTACCATAGTACCAAAACCAGAAACATGTCAAGAAAGGAAACAAACAGACCAATATTTATCATAAACAAAGACGTTAAAATCCTCAAAAAATTCAGCAATTAAATCCAACAATGTTTAAAAAGAATTATGCATAACACCACATGGGATTTATTCTAGGTTAAACATTTGAAAATCAATTAATGTAACCCATCACATGAATAGGCTAAGGAAGAATTATATGATCACATCAATAGATCCAGAAAATGCATTTGACAAAAATCTAACATCCATTTATGAAAAGAGCTTTCAGCAAACTAGTAATAAATGGAAACTTAACTTGATAAAGAAGATCTATGAAAAACCTACAGCTAACATCATACTTAATGGAGAGAAATTGGAAGATTTTCCCCTAAGATCAGAAATAAGGCAAGGATGTTCCCTTTCACCTTTCCTATTCAACATTATACTGGAAGTCCTGGCTAATGTAATTAGAAAAGAAAAGAAAATGAAAAGTCTGTAGATTGAAAAGGAAGAAATAAATTGTCCTTGTTCTCAAAAAACGTAATTGGCTATGTGGAAAATGCCAACAAAGCAACAGAAAACTGGAAATACTAAGTTATTCTACCAAAGTTGCTGGATGTAAAGTTATGGTTAATATATAAAAATCTATTACTTTCTTTCTTTCTTTTTTTTTTTTTTTGAGACGGAGACTCGCTCTGTCGCCCGGGCTGGAGTGCAGTGGCCGGACCTCAGCTCACTGCAAGCTCCGCCTCCCGGGTTTACGCTGCCTCAGCCTCCGGAGTAGCTGGGACTACAAGCGCCCGCCTAGTTTTTTGTATTTTTTTTAGTAGAGACGGGGTTTCACCGTGTTAGCCAGGATGGTCTCGATCTCCTGACCTCGTGATCCGCCCGCCTCGGCCTCCCAAAGTGCTGAGATTACAGACTTGAGCCACCGCTATTACTTTCTTATATACTGGCAATAAACAACTGGAATTTGAGATTAAAAACACAAAACCATTTACATTAGCACCAAAAAGTGAATTACTTATACATAAATCTAAAATATGTCAGGATCTATGTGAGAATAACCATAACTGATGAAAACATAAAAATATGTATAAATAAATGAAGCGATATTACATGTTCATGGATAGGGAAACTCAATACTGTCCAGATGTCAGTTCTTTCCAACTTTATCTATAGATTCAATGCAATCCCAATCAAAACCCGAGCAGTTATTTGTGGATCAACAAACTGATTCTCAAGTTTATATGGAGAGACAAAAGACCTGGAATAGTAAACACGATATTGAAGGAGAACAAAGTTACAGGACTGATACTGCCTGTCCCCAATACTTTACTATAAAGCTACAGTAATCAAGACAGTGTGGTATTGGCAAAATAATAGCCAGATAGATCAATGGAACAGAATAGAGAGCTCAGAAGTAAACTCATATCAATACAGTCAACTGATCTTTGACAAAGAGACAAAGGCAAGACAATGGAGAAAATCTGCATTGCACAAAAATCACACCAAAAATCTGCTGATGTTTATAGCATCTTTATTTGTAACTGCCAAAACTTGGATTTGACTTTTTAGATACAACAACAGCACACTTCATGGAGGAAAAAAAATGGTACATTAGACTTCATTAAAATTTAAAACTTCTGCTCTGCAAAAGACACTGTTAAGAGAATGCAAAGACAAGCCATGGTTGGGGAGAAAAGACATCTGTTAAAGCACTTATCCAAAATATACAAAGAACTTTTAAAACTCAACAGTAAAACAAACAACCCAATTTTAAGATGGGCAAAGTAAATTAACAGACACCTCACAAAAGAAGATATACAGATGGCAGATAAGCATTTAAAAAGATGCTCAACACTGTAAGTCATTATAGATTGCAAATTAAAATATAACAATGAGACACCACTATACGCACATTAGAAGACTTAAATTCAGAGCACTGACAACAAATGCTGACAAGGCTGTGGAGCAACAGGAACTCTCATTTATTACTGGTAGAAATGAAAAATGATGCCACCACTATGGAAAAAGATTTGGTAGTTTCTTATAACCCCAAACATACTTTTACCATATGATCCATCAATTGCTCTTGACATTTACTCAAATGAGAAGAAAACTAATGTCCACACAAAAACATGCACACAGATGTTGATAGCAGCTTTATTTGCTGCTAAAACTTGGAAGCAACCAAGATATCCTTTAGTACATGAACAGAGAAATAAACTGTGGTACATTCACATCCATACAACAGAGTGTAAGTCAGTGATCAAAAGAAATGAATTATCAAGTCACAGAAAGACATGGAGGATGCTTAAATGCATTTTGCTAAGTGAAAGAAGCCAGTCTGGAAAGGCTACATACCATAAGATTCCTACATACTACATGACATTCTAGAAAAGGCAAAACTACAAAGGCAGTAACCAGTGTTTGCCAGGGATAGGTAGTGGGGTTTGGCGGTGGATAGGTAGAGCATAGGAGAGTTTAGGGCAGTGAAACTATTCTCTATGATACTGTGACGCTGGATACACATCATTATATGTTTGTCCAAAACCATAGAACGTACAGCACCAAGAGGGAATTCTAATGTAAATTATGGACTTTCATTAATAACATTGTATCAATATCGGCTTACCAAGTATAACAAAATTGGCCAGGCCTGGTGGCTCACACCTGTAATCCCAGCACTTTGGGAAGCCAAGGCGGTCTGATCATTTGAGGCCAGGAGTTCAAAACTAGCCTGGCTAACGTGGTAAAACCCTGTCTCTACTATTATAAAAATACAATAATTAGTTGGGCATGGTGGTGCACCTGTAATCCCAGCTACTGGAGAGGCTGAGGCACAAGAATTGCTTGAACCTGGGAGGCAGAGACTACAGTGAGCTGAGATTGTGCCACTGCATTCCAGCCTAGGCAAGAGAGCAAGACTGTGTCAAAAAGAAAAAAAAAAAGGTATAACAAAAATATCTCAATGCACGATGTTAAAAATAGGGGAGGCCAGGCCTAGTGGTTCATGCTTGTAATCCCAGCACTTTGGGAGGCCAAGGCAGAGGATCACTTGAGCCCTTGAGTTCAAGACCAGCCTGGGCAACAAAGTGAGACCCATCTCTACATAAAAATTTTAAAATTAGCCAGGCATGGTTGTGCCTGCCTGTAGTCCCAGTACTTGGGAGGCTGAGGCATGAGAATCACTTGAGCCCAGGAGTTCAAGGCTGCAGTAAGCTGTGTTTGTGCCACTGCACTCCAGCCTGGCAACAAAGTGAGACCCTGTCTCAAAAAAACAGAAAAAAAAAAAAAAAAAAAAAATGAAAGGAAAAGAATAGAAAGAGAAATAGGAGGAATTATGCAGGGAGGGACAGACTGAGAATATGGGAACTCCGCACTTCGTCCTCAATTTTTCTGTAAACCTAAAAGTGCTCTAAAAATGTCTATTAACTGAAATAAATGAATATTTTTTATATATAGAATATTTAATCTATAGTTCACATCTTACTCCAAAATGCAGTCCAATTGGGTTAAAAATTAATACTTGAAAATCAAATATAAGAAGAAAACATTAAATTATTAGAAAATATTGGTAAATATTGGATTATACAACCTGACACTGTCAAAACACCCCAACAAGTAACAAACCACAATAATTTTGTAAGGCTTAAGTTTGTGTGTGTATGTGTGTGCATGTGTGTGTTTATTTGCAGGGTAAAATCCTAGAAGAATTTACACTGAAATGTTGAAAGTCACTGGGTAAAGGGTTTTGGGTTTCAGAGGTTTTTGACGACTGTAATTATTTTGTTTTCTTAACAGAATGTTCTTTTTTATATTGCCATGATTACTTCTGAAAATAAATAAATAAATAAAAGAGTAGGTTGTTCCCCCCCTGCAGGGAGGCAGAGTCCAGGTGACCACCAAGGGGCTGTTGTCACAGTCCAAGGAAAGCGAGCATGACAGACACAGGAGCCTAGGGAGGGGCCTCAGTCAGGCTTGCCCTTTGGCCCCAGAAAGAGCAGGGGCCTCCAGGGAGAGGGGCTGGAAAGAGCCCAGAGAGCCCCTTGTGGGCCGTGTGGGCGGCCTCCAGGCCTCCGCCTCCTCCCCCCGTCATTGCTGCTCAGTGTCTTTTCACTTGGTGGTGTGGGGACACTGGGAGGCTTCATGGGCCTCCCAACCCTCCTACCCAATTCCCAGCCCAGGCCTGGCTCTCCAGGACCCAGCTTCTAGTCCCTGTGAGGCTGGGCCACCCTGCAGGACTGCAGCTCTGGGCCCTCTGTTCTGGTGCTGGGGTCCTGGGGCCCACGAACGCAGCTCTAGCACCGAGCAGAGGCTCAGCCCAGAGGCCAGCATTCCGCTGCAAGGTGTCTCATTTCCCCGCTGCCCGTTGGAGGGCCCAAGGCCGACCCCTCTCCTGCACTCAGCCTTTTTGGTCTGGCACTTGGCAGGGAGGCCACTTTGTCCCTTGGGGGTCATGCTCTACCCGCTTTCTCTCCCACAGCCCTCGGAACAGGCAACAGGACCCGTCCAGAGACCTGGCCCTCTGGACCTTAGGCTTCAGGCCAACCCTGAGTAAATCCATCTTTGAGCCTCAGTCTCCTTTTCTCTATAAGGGACGCCACACCATTGTCTCCCCCCATGGCCGTGAGAGTTAATGCTAACAAGAACACAGCAGTCGGCGGGGAGTGACGGCTCACGCCTATAACCCCAGCACTTTGGGAGGCTGATCACGAGGTCAAGCGATCAAGACCAACCTGGCCAACATGGTAAAACCTTGTCTCTGCCAAAAATACAAAAATTAGCTGGGTGTGGTGGCACTTGCCTGTAGTCCCAGCTACTCTAGAGGCTGAGGCAGGAGAATCACTTGAACCCGGGAGGCGGAGGTTGTAGTAAGCCGAGATCATGCCACTGCTCTCCAGCCTGGGCGACAGAGCGAGACTCTGTCACAAACCAACAAACAAATAAACAGCAGCCAACATTCTCCGAGGGTTTCCTAGGGCCAGGCACGGGGCAACCTCATGTAATTCTCATGTAACCTTGGGAGGCAGGCACTACTGTTCATTGCCCCTCCGATTTTAGAGACAAGAAACTAAGATCCAGAACACAAGAAACTTGCCCAAGGTCAAGGAGAAGTGGAGGCGTGGGGAGGAAGCAAAGTCACGGGACACCAGTGCCCAAGCCTCCAAGTCTGAGACTCCTGATTAAATTCCGTCTCCGTCTGCACTTTGGGAAGATTCTTTCCTCTCCTAGGCAAGTGCCCGCGGGGCCTGAGCTCTCGATAGCGGGGCCCCAGGAGCCACGTTGTGGGGTCTGCTATCCGGCCTCCCTCTGCACACGACCTCCCACTTGAGCGCAGTGGCTGGAGCTGGGACTACAGCTCAGCCCCTGAGCGCGCACGTCGACCCCTCCAATCACAAGAGGCCCTCGTGCCAGGCCCCCAGATTTGGCCAATCAGGGAAGACGTTTCCCTGTCCCAGCATGGGGTCGAGGGACCCAGGAAACAGGTAGTCCCCAGTCACAAATCATCGTGTCACCTTCGGCTGGTCCCTGTCTCTTATCGAACCTCAGTTTTCTCTTCCATAAGCCGGACCAGTAGTGCCCACCCCACAGGATGGCGCCGGCTCCGTAAGGGCCCTACCACCGCGGCCGGCCAGATCCTCGGCGGGCCAGTCCTGGCGCTGCAATCCTTTAGCCTGATGACCCCTGGCCAGGTTCAGGCTCAACTGCTCCAAAGAACTCCGGACCCGTACCCCGAGCCCGGCGTCCCAGCGGCGAAGTTTATGGGCCCCGCAGGAGCCCTTGCGGTGAGAACCGAGTCCTGGAGCCCTCGGAGCCCCCGGAGCCCCCGGAGCCCCCGGAGCCGCAGCCAGGGCAGCCTCCCTTCCGCCGGGCGTCCGGAGCTTTCGAGAGAGCAGAAACTCACCGCGCGCAGGAGTTGGTGCGGGCGTCGCCGGCAGGTTAGACTTCTGTGAGCCGCAGCCCCGAAACTGGGGTTGGTGCCGACCCGTCCTGGTAGCCTGGAGGTGGGACCGGTCCCCGCCAGTCCGCGAGCTCTGGTTAAGGCCGGAGCCCGTGAGGGGAGGGGCGCGGGGCGGGCTGAGAGTCAGCCGAGTGGGGGCGGCGCTCACTGGTGGTGGGACTGTGGCTGGAGCTCCGCGCACCCTCTCCGGGCGGGTCTATAAATGCCATGTAAAAGCCTACGCCGCAGGGGCCTGCGCTCCTTCCCGCTTAGGTCAAGAAGACTTGCTGTGGACCCTTTTAGAAATCCCAGGGCTTTGAAAAGGCCCAAGCACCCAGCAAGGCTGGCAGTTATGAGCACTGTCAAGGGTAAGTGGGTCAGAAGAGACCTTCGCCAAGCAGGTGACTCACTCACTCACTCTCACTCACTCTTGATGGGCCAAGTACCTGCCATGTGCTATGGACACAGCAAAGCCAAACAAGACGCTGCCCTCCGGGAATTTGCAGCCCCTTGCAGACGCGGCCCCTTAGACAGCAGCTGTGCATCCGGCTGAATAGCGGCGCTTCTGCCCGTCCAGTGCCTACCCGCCTCTCCGAGAGAAAAACAGCCCCTGGTTTTCTCTCTGCAATTCCCCTTCTCCACTCTCCCTTCCACCCAGTCCTGGTGCCACAGACCCCTCCCCCTGCTTCCCGGGGATCCTGGCCAGCCCCGTCTCAGGCAAGTCCACGTAGAATGCAGGGAGTGATAACGGTGTATTGTTCTTGACTGCAAGCCTGTGTCCAGGGGGCTCCTTCTCTTGGAATGCCCTTCCCACCACACCTGCGGCCGCACTGCTCCGTGCCCTGCTAAGCCTCACTTCTTTTGAGGCGTCCCTCTTGCTGAGCCCTAGCCACCTGGCCCTCTGCTCAGTGCCTGAACACATTAGGCTTGCTGCAGCTCCTGCCTTTACCTCTCTATCTGTAGTGTTCTTTCAGAGCCTGCTCCCAGGTGGTATCACATATCAGATATCTGATGCAGAGCCTTAGAGAGGCTGTTCCAGGTCACACAAACTAAGGAAGTACCTCAGCCACTCCCTGTCACATCACCCTGTTCTATTTCCTTCACAGCACTTAATTGTATATCTGATATTTCCTTGTTTCTTTGTTTGTTCATTATCTGTCTCTTCCACTAGACTGTAAGCTCTTTGAGGGCAGGAAATTTGCCAGATGTATTCACTGCTGCATCCCCAGTACACAGTGATGGCTTGTAGCAGTTGCTAAATAAATGTTTGTTGAATGGCTTAATGCATGTATTTTGCTCACGTAAGCCAGTATGGACACTCAGGATTGAGGTGGCCTGTGCCTGCCGATCCACAGGCCTGTTTTCAGGCACTGTCCCCTTGTTCTTTAAGCTCCAGCTTGCAGGTATCCCTGCTGTCCCTCATATCTGTGGAACTTCTCAACTTATAAAGTTTCCATGTGCTGTTCATCTTTGTCCAGACAACCCCTCTCGTTCTTCAGGAAGTTCCTACTAAAATGCCATGACTTCAGGGAAACTTTCCCTAGCCTCAGCCTTACTAGGACAGATTCCTCCATTATGCGATCACAGAGAGGCCTGTAATTTTTCTTCATGAACCTCTCTCAACTGTTTTTTTTTTTTGTTTTTTTTTGTTTTGTTTTTTTTGAGGTAGAGTCTCACTCTGTTGCCCAGACTGGAGTCCAATGGTGCAATCTTGGCTCACTGGACCCTCCGCCTCCTAGGTCTGAGCGATTCTCCTGCCTTAGCCTCCTGAGTAGCTGGGATTACAGGCATGCACCACCATGCCTGGCTAATTATTGTATTTTTAGGAGAGGTTTCACTGGGGTTTCACCATGTTGGCCAGGCTGGTCTCAAACTCCTGACATCAGATGATCCACCTACCTCAGCCTCCCAAAGTGCTGGGATCACATGCATGAGCCACTGCACCTGGCCTTCAACTGCAATTTTATCACTGTTTCTGGGATTGCTTGATTAACATGTCTCTGGACAAGGATGGCAAAGACTAGCTTATTATCCTGGGAAGTCCCCAGGGCCGAATGCATGCGCTATGTGTGGAAGGTGCACCATGCAATCTGTAGGATAACTGACTGAGCGTCAGGGGCCTGCAACGGGAAAGTGGTGTGTTCTGAGCTTGGGAGCTAAAATAGAGAAGGCAGATGGGTGACAGGAACCACTGAATCAATGGCTTGGAGGTTGGACACCCCAAAAAGATGTATTAGTAAATCAGAGAAGAATCCATACTCTTAGAGGTATGGAGCAGGAGAGGAGGGAAATTTAAGCAGGAAGTTTTCTGAAATCATGTGAAAAGTAGAAAATGTACCAGATGAACTAGGGGATCTGGTTAAGAAGATTGTTGAAGGTGCCTCCTCCTGGCTTCTTCTTGTTGCTTATACTAAAATGTGAGAGAAGGAATATAAGTCAAAAGAAGGATTGTTAAATAAAAAGGAACCAGAACTTGGGTTGTGAAAATATCCAGCTTCTCCAGATGTCATCTGATGCTAAAACTAACAAATGGCTTCCAGGCAAAGAGCAAATGCAGCCCGGAGCCAGGAAGATGGCCTAAAGATGAAGCCAAGGGTATGGCCATGAGATCTTTTGTAAAATCTTCAAAGAGATCAAATGGACACCTCAGAATATTTTGTTAAAATAGTGGGATTTCTAAGAAGCTTACGGTCGTCCTTGACGGCAGTCTCAGCAGAAGCCCAAGGGAGAGACAGGCTTTTCTCAAAGAGATGTGTGGGTTTGACAGTTGTCTAAAGGCACGAACCTCAGTGAGATCTACAGGAGACATGTAACATTTTTAAAAGAATTATGTTAGCAAAACAGTGTAGACTTAGACTGAAAGGGTCAGAGACAATATAAAATGAAAACAGACCTGTAGATTCCTCCAAATTCTGGGAGGAAGCAAGCTGAGAAACTACACAGATATGAACCTGGGCTGCATTTCATGGAAAAGAAGGGATGACTTGCAGAACAGAACAAAAAACCCAAAGGGTGGAGCCAAGACCATGGAGAATCACTTTGGGGCCAGAGTCAGACTAAGTACTATTCAAGGAACTTGAAGGAACTGCCCAGGAAGATTTTAGAATTGCCATGGACTAGTGACTCCTGCATGCCTCCCATCCTTGTCCCCTTTGGAGCAGGCATGTCTACAGTGGTTATCCTATGCCTGTCCCACCAGTTTATGTCAGGTCGGTGCAGCGGGGGAGGCACAGTTAATTTGTCTCTGGAATTCCCAAGTCTGCAGATTGAGAACAACCCTACTCAAGGAGCTACACTTGAGGGAATAATATCCAAGGTGCTTCACCCACATCGAAGCCTGATTTAGATGCAGAGATTCTGGACATTGAGCTGATTCTACAGTGGGATGAGGATTTGAGGGGATGTTTGGAGGGCAAATGTATTTTGCATGTGGAAGGATGTAAATAATTTGTGGCCATTAGGTGGACTGTGGTCATTTTAAAACTCTTTGATGCTCTTCCATTCAAGGAGTAGCACATAATTCCTCTGCCTTTGAGTGTAGGCTGAACGTAGTGACTTCCTTTTAACAAATGAAAGATGGTGGAAGTAACTGTGTGATTTCCGAATCCATCCTTTCATAGACAAGATAGAGAAGCTGAGGGTTGAGGTCAGAGAGTGGCAGAAGCCAGCTTGTCCTTGTCCCAACACTATATGACACTCTCTGAACAAGTCCCACTGAAACCCTCTTTTGCCAGTTCAGTTCACTGTGCCGGGAATGCCCTGCTTCTTGAAGCCACCAGCTGAGCCCTGCCTGTTCCCCAGGGATGGGCTTGTGCATCATCTCCTTTGGGAAGCCTGATCCCAGCCTTCTCCTTGGGAATTCCCTCACTCACAGCACAGACCACACTGTAATGCAACTGTTTATATGTGTGTCTGTCTCTTTCGCAACTGCAACACCTCTGAGGGCAGGGACAGGGCCTGTTTCATCTGTGTATCCCACAGCCCTACACAGGCCCTGATGCAGGAGAGGCACCTGCAGTGAGAGTGGCTGGACAAGCCCTGCAGAGAGAGCCTCTGCCCAGGCTTTCCGCAGGGCCCTGGTGGCTAAGTCCTACCAGGGAAAGCAGTGTGCACGTACACAGCCCAGGTCTGGGTAGAACAATGGGGGCTACTGCTCCAAACCAGAGGCAGGTTAGAAGGCGAGCCTGGCTCAGGGCTGTGTGAATGGGGGATGGGATAGACATGGGTTCTCTTTTTGTTGTATAATGATGATTCAGCTTGTTTTTGGGGAATCAGTAACCGGGACTGTGTGTACGCTGCAAAGGAAACATTAACTTGAAGGTCATAACCTGTGGGAAATCAAAGCGGGCAGGCCAAGTGACCTGGGCTTGTTTTTGTTTTTTGGTTTTTTTTTTTTTAATTTGGAGCCAGTGTTTCTCTTTATCTCCTGGGATGCCTCGTTCAGATACTTCTACCCTGCCTTGTGAGTTACTCATGATGTCACCTGATCCCCACCCCTTACAACCTCTCCCCAAAGGGAACCTAGAATTCAAAATAGTTTTCTCCATATTTCCCCTTTAAAGGGCCAGCGTGCAATTTTTCTTATAGAGGTGAAAGTAGGGATGAGCCTTAATACAGCTCTGTGCTACGCACCAGAGCCCACCTGAGGACCTGCAGACACAGATGAAATGCTTCTGGGCCACAGAGCTTACAGCCCTGCTCCTGCTGGGTCCTCTCCAGCCCCACACCAAATCTAACCTGGGGGTGTTGTGTGTTTGCACTCGCATGCCTGGACAGCACCGGGCTGACACATGGCCCCCAGAAACTCACTGCAGAGGAATAAATGAGAAAAGAGGAGGCAGGGACAGTGTCTCTACTTCAGGTGCTTGCACCCGTACGGGGGAAATGAATGCACAGACAGCAGATATCAAAGGTGGGAGGGGATGTGAACCATCACAGAGAGGAGACAGGAAGAAATGAGGTCTGGGTACTTCAAGCTCCACCTGGGAGATAAGGCCTAGTGAGACTGTGATGAATTTAACCAGCAAAAAATGAGAAAGACACTCCAGTTGAAGAGAATGTAAGAATGATGCATGGGTGCATGGAGGTGGGGACGTGGGTTGTTTTTGAGGAACCAGGAGAAAGCATTATAGCTGCAGGAGAGGAGCTGGCAAAGTCAGGGGTCACGAGGCCACAACATGGGGCACAGACTGTGGGTTTCACTCTGTTGTCCAGTGGTAACAAGATGTTCTGATTTCATAGGCCAGGGCAATTTCAACAGCATTCCAGTAACTGATATTAGATTCTCATTTTTTTGTTTTGCAAAGTAAAAACACCTTTAAAAAATCAATATCCTGGAATATTATTCAGCCTTAGAAAGGAAGAAAATTCTGACACACACTACGACGTGGAAGAATCTTGAGTACATTACTCTAACTGAATTAACCCAGCCACAATAGGACAAACGGTTATGTTCCTATGAGGCCCCTAAAGTAGTCATGTTCATAGAGACAGAAAGTGGAATGGGGGGTGCCAGGGGCCATGGGGAGGGGAGAATGGGGAGTTCATGTTTAATGGGGACAGAGTTTCAGTTGAAAAAGTTCTGGAGATGGATGGCAATGATGGTTGCACAACAGTGTGAATGCTCTTAAAAACAGCACTGTGCACTGAAGAATAGTTAAAATGGTAAATTTTGGGTTATGTTTATTTTACCACAACTAAAAATAATAACAAAAAAATCAGTTTCCACCAGCCATCATGATAAATGAGTTGGAAAAGTTCGTGTAGCATCAGAAAGCTGAAAGGAGCAACTGGGCCTTGTTGGAAGCTCTGTCCCTGATGGCCCTGGGCCTGGGCTGGCCTCTGAGTGTAAGGAAATCACCCACCCAGGATCCAGCGCAGGCCAGAGCCTGGCACGTGCAAGACAAGTGAGCAGAACGTGGCACTGGTTGGGGAGTGCAGGATGGTGCCATGGCCCAGAGCCAGGGACAGCACAGCCCTGACCCTGACCCTGACCCTGAGCCTGAGCCTGAGGGTTTGGGGTGTGGAGCACTTCATGGAACCCAGAGGAGTGCAGAGTGTAGGGGCTGCTTGGGAGACATGGCAACTGTGATCATAACTGGGAGCAGGGAAGACCTGGCTCCTTCCCTCCCCTCATGTCCTGCCAGGACCCTCCAATGGCTAAGTCTCTGCAAGTCAGATGCAGAGAGGCCTGGGGCTGCTGCCCTTCCAGGTCAGACTCCAAGCACCAGGCCCCATGAAGGGTGGGGAGTGGACCAGAGGGACTCGCAGATGAGTGGCGCTGTCTAGTCAGCGGAGAGCCCACCTCACGTTGCTCAGTGGAGGGAGCTCCACGTGAAGTAGCTGCAAGAGTGCTGGAAATGCTGCAGGGTAAAAAGAAGTGGTGAGGCAGCTGGAGATCAGCAGTGGCACAACCCGCCACCACCTGAGGCTGCACGGACGCTGGGAGGGTGAAGTCACTGTGGAGCTCTCAAGTTGGAACCATCCAGGAACGGGCACCCTGGGCTCTTTAGGAGGAGCGGGGATCAAGGAGACGCTGCTGCCATTCCTGGAGCACATGCTGCGAAGTGTTTGGCTGGGAAGGGGAGGGTAACAAGAGAAAGTCATGGTGGGATGGGGGAAAGGCTGTAACGAGAGAGACTTAAGAGTGTATAAAGCTATTGAGAAAGACTCAGCTGAGAAGGAAAAGTTGAATATACAAGAAAGGGGAGAATCAGTAGTGTCTGTGGTTCCTGAAAAGGGGGGGAAGGGAAGATGTCCAAAAGCAGATTCCAAGGTGGCTTGAATGGCATCATAACCAGAAGGAAGGAAGGGAGGGTGGCAGGATGGATGGGTGGGTGGCTAGCTGGACGGTGGGTTTTCTTTACCCATGGTTCATGTTGGTACAAGATCCCCCACTGGTGGCTTTCCTTCTCTCTCTAAAGAGTGGGGTAAGGTCATCTCCTGAGGTGGGGTGCAGGAGAGGGAAGCTCGAGCAGTCCTTGTGGGGTTGGGGAATGGGAGAGCGGTGGAAGGACCCTGGGCTGTATTGAAGGCTCACCTCAGTTTACAGTGGGACCAAACTGCACATTTGAGACCCCAGATGCATCAGACTACTCAAGAAGCAGGCACGGAGGAAAAGGAAACCCATCTCTGAGTTTACCCAGATGGTTTCACTGAAAATCAAAGGGCGGTCATGGACTGCAGATTCTGAGCTGGACAAGGAAAATGCTAGTGAATTGAGAGAAGCTATCAAGGGCCCTTTAAGACCAAAGAGTGGGTCGTGCTGGAGCGGTTGACCGGAGACTAAAAGAGCTGACCGAGAACAGAAGGTGGAGGTGGGGAGTCTGAACGAGAGGTTTGGGTGACGACGGCTCTGTCATAAAGCAAAAACCTTAAGCAAGTTTAAACTTGTCAGAGTTTATTTGAGAAAAAAAATAGATTTGTGAATTGGGCAGCCCTCAGAACCAGAACAGGTTCGAAGAGCTCCTGGCTGCTACACGGTCAGGCTGCATTTATGGACAGAAAGTGGAAGTGGGGCAAAAAGAGCAACTTAATTGGTTGCAACTCAGCATTGTATCTCACTTGAAGCAGCCGGCTGCCTGTTACTAACTGAAACTCAGATATTTGTGACATGAGTATACATTTGATCCTTGGACAACACAGGTTGGACCTGTGCGGGTCCACATATGTGGGATTTTTAAAATAAATACAGTCGGCCCTCCATATTGGCAGCTTCTGCATCTACAACCAAATACAAATAAAAAATACAGCATTTGTGGGATGTGAAACCTGCATATGCAGAGGGCCAACTTTTTGTATTCATGGGTTTCACAGAGGCAATTGTGGAACTTCAGTATGCACCGGTTTTGGTATCCACAGGTGGTCCTGGAACCAATGCCCTGCAGATACTGAGAGACCACTGTGCTCCTAAGTTAATTAGTTAAGTTTAGCATGAATTACTCCATATTGGCTTGGTCTGCTGGGCCCAGTACAGGAGCCTTCTCCAAATCAGTAGCCTCCTGCGAATTTTATTTAATAATCCCTTGCTTTGGTCAGGATCTCACCTAGGTAAGAATGTGAATAAAACTTAGGGCATCAGTGCTACTCCCAGTTACCGTCATTTTAGATATTCGGTCTCAACATGTCATTTATTCCTAGGTTACAGTGTCCTCACGATCATACTTTTGAGGATTTTTGTCATTCCAATAAAAAGGTACCATTTAATGTTTAACAGACAGCTGCATGCAAACATTTAAAAATTTTTGAAAGAATATAATGCACCAGGAAGACTACTATTATGACTATTGGGAGCTTGATACCAAGAGTTTAAAGTATGCCCCTTACCCAGGGTCCTCATGAAACAAATCAACTAAAATCGAATAGATCAAACAATAAACCAAATGAAGAGTGTGCACCCATTTTAACCAAATAGCCTGTTTGTTGTTTTTTTTGTGACTGAATCTCTACAATACCTGATGTATTTATTCATATGCAACAAAAAGCATCAGCACTGACTCCTCCTTGCTCAGCTAATAAGCCATCTCGCATCCCATGACTGGGCCAAATCAAAGCAGGAGTCAGAGCAAGTGGGCCAGAAGTCCACCTCTATAAAAGGGACCACAAATACAATTTAAATAGGCAGTTGCATTAGGGATGTTGCTAAAGTTAATCACTAAGTGAACTAATGGATCCCTCAGATGATGTAAAGTTCTGGGTTTAGCAGAAAAGATCCAACATTTTGTATTTATTGTGAAGTTCTAACTACAGCATTATCCTTCCAAGTAAAAAAGTAGGCATAAACAAAGTAGGCATAAACAAGGAAAGCTCAACAGGGAAAGCATCTCACTAAGAGAAGAGTTTAGTTCCCATGTATTGGGAAAACTGTTCATATCTAATATGTCATCTGCTTCCAGGAAAATTTCCCCATGGCCAGCTTTACCTTAAATTCTACAACAGGTGTGCAGTTCCAGGAATCTTGAGAGGCCCTTTGAGTTGTGAGTTGTGGACCCAACCAAGGTTCAAGGCCCGGAAGCTTGGCTGCAGTGTGGGTAGTGATAAGAACTTGCTATGGTGCCTACCAACAGGGTTCCAGGGCAATCTTTCTTTGATGTCATTTCCAGAGGATCTTGTCTTCAGGTTCTAAACTGTGAGGGACTTGATTGTTCTCAGTTGGTGGATCATGGAAAGTTTCTTTTATCTGGTGAAAATATACTTTGGCATAATACATGAAAGCCTTACAGTATTTAGTTATATCAGAATTGAGGAGAGTGGGAGATACATGAGGTTCTATTATTAAGGGCACAGGCTTCCAATAAATATTACATAAAGGCCCAGTCTACATTTTCCGATGGGAGTGGATCTGATTCCCCGCAAAGCCAAGGCAATCAAATTGATTCAGTTGTCAATTTCAGTTAAAATGCCATTTGTTTTTTCAATCTTTCTAGAAGGTTGAGGGTGATGGGGACAATGGTAGTGTCATTGTGTTTGCAATACCTTGTTTAACTGCTTTAGAGTTTGAACAGTAACATAGGTTCCTCTGTTGCAGGAGATTCCTCTCCAGGGACACCCCAGAAAGGAAACACAATTCTAATAACATATTAGCAACTGTCCTAGCATCAGTTTTCTTACATGGGAAAGCTTCTATCTGACCGGAGAACATGCAAACTATTACAATAACATGCTGATATCCTGTCAAGGATGGAAGCTGAATGAAGTACCTCTGTAAATATTCAAATGGTTCATCATGTGTTAGAAATACATCACCTGAAGCTTTCATTGTCTTCACAGGATTATGGGTTTGACAAATCAAACATTGGCTATAAACCCTTTTAGCAATTTTAGAACAATCACCCTACCAATATTTTTCATAATTTGGATCAGCGTAATGAGCTATGGAGTGCAGAGCCCTTAACAATGGAAGCTTCAAGGACTCAGAGAGGACCAAGTGGCTATCCAGGGCCTCCATGAGTCTATACTTCACATTGAATTTACGTCCTTTCAGATACCAATTTCGTTTTTACAAATTGGTGCACTGCACTGTTTATTAAGTAAGTCATCATAGGGGAGCTGACTTTGATGAATCTTATGGAGTTTATTGAAATTACACATCCTAACAATTTCAGTACTGGCTGACTTAGCATGAACATCTGCCGGGGCATTCCCTTGATACTCAGGTGCAGTTTTATAAGTAGGTGTTTTGATTTTAATAATGGCAGTTTGTGATGGAAACAGGATGGCAGAAAGGAGTTCATCTACTTGGAGTTCATTTTTGATGGGGATCCCACTGGAAGTGAGAAGCTCCCTTTGTTTCCATAACATGCTGAAATTATGAAGTAGTTCTAAAGTATATCTGCTGTCTAAAAATATCTACTGATTTATCTTTAACTATGTGACAATCTCAGGTAAAAGCAAAAAGCTCTGCAGGTTAGGCTGATTTAAATTGGGGAAGAATTTCCTTTCCTATTAATTCATTTTGAGTGGTAACAGCATACCCCACCTGCCATTTTCCTTCTGTGTTTTCAGCCTAAGGCTCATCAACAAACAAATGTCTCCTTGGGATAAGCTAATGGAGTGCTTCATAAAGCAGCACGCAAGACTACTGATTCAGATACCACACTCACACTGTAGTCAGCCAGAGGTAGCAGAGTGCAACATCTTAGATGGAGATTGGGAAGCAAAAGGATTTCATAAGATGATAGTCTACTTGCTGAAAAATGCTGAATTTGACTAGAATTTAATAAACTTTCCACAACATGCAGGGCTTGCATAAAAGTTCATTCCTTAAGACTAACTCAGGTTAAAACTCTACCAGTATGGCAGCTGTGGCTACTGCTTTTAGTGGTGAGGATGTGCCTCAGCTGCGGGGGCTGACTGCCGGCTATAATGTGCCGTGGGCCTATTGTTTTCCCCCATGCCTGATTGCCATGTTCGTGAATGGACAAGGTGAAAGGTTTAGTGTAATTTGGAAGTACTAAGGTTGGGGCTGCGGTAAGGCCGGTTTCTGCCGGTGAGAAGCCTGCTCCTGACTGCCCTCTCATGATGCAGGCTCTGGTACTGCATTCTTAGTGAGCTCATACAGTGGTGAGGTGGTTAAGGAAAAGCTTGGAACCCAGGATCTGCAGTATCCTGCAAGTCCCAGAAAACCTCTTCACTGTCTTTTAGCTGTAGGCCAGGGAAAACCTTGAGTGGTTTTTATTCTCTTGGAAACCCTTTCCACAGTCAGGTCATGCCTTAAAAAGTGAAACTTTCCCCCTTGAAAACTGAAGGCTTTCCATCAAAACTTTGTGACCTTTATGTGCAAGTTGCTGTAAGAGGTAAAGTGAGTCCATTTCAGACCACACTTTACTGGGAGAGCAAAGCAAGAGATAATCTACATGCCGAATGAGGGGAGAATTTCAAGGAAATTGCAGAGTTATTCAGTCCTGGTGTAATGCCTGGGAAAAATAAGAAGGAGCTTCAGGAAACCTCTGTGGCATTACAGTCCAGGTATACTTTGATTTTTCCAAGTGAAAAGCAAACAAATACTCTCTTTCTCAGCTAGAATGCTAAAGAAAGCTGGACAGGGACCTATGACTGTCAGCCATTCTGAATCAATGTGCACATTGAACAATCAAGTGTTAGAGTTTGGAATCACAGGAAACTTTGGTATCACGATTTTATTAAGTGCTCATAAATCTTGAACAAATTTCCCTCATTGTCCATCCTTGTCCCTTGATTTTTTTAACTGGTAGGATTGGAGTATTACAAGGACTGATACACAGAATAAGTCCTTGTTTAATGAAATCTTCTGCAATTGATGAGAGTCCTTGAATTGTCCAGGCCTCAGTAAATATTAGGATAATTTAGCTAAAGGTTTAGAATGATCTATTTAGACTTTTATAGTTACCATAGTTTTAACCCTTCCTATATCAGTAGAGGAAGAAGCCCATAAACATTCAGATATTTTAGAGAGATCAGAGATATTGCAGGCCTGAGTTTTGATCTTGTCAGTTTCTGCCTGTGGAGAGCACAACAGATCTCGTTCAGGGGGTCAGGAAACTCTAACTCCTGCTCTGCAGGAAACTTCATATGCCTCTTTAGCTTAGCAGATAAGTCTTGCCCTAGCAAGTTACTAGAATAGTGTCACATAGGAAAAAGGTTCACTTTTCTGAAAATGGCCCCAGCATCAACTGGATGGGTTCAGACATGGGTACTGTTGTGTCTGATTCAAAACCCCCACCACAGAAATGACCTTTCCACTTTCAGGGATTTGTCAGCTTGTTAAAAGAAAACCGTCAGCTGAATTAAATTTAAAGGAGTTTAATTGAGTGATGAATGATTCGTAAATCGGGCAGCCCCCAGAATCACAGCAGATTTGAAGAGACTTTGGAGATGCCTCAGGGTCAGAACAAATGTATAGACAAGAAAGGGAAGTGATGTACAGGAATTGGAGGTGAGGTACAGAACAGCTGAATTGGCTACAGGTTGGGGTTTGCCTTATTTGAACACAATTTGAATGCTCAGCAGTATGTGAGTGGTTGAAGTATGGCTCCTGGGATTGGCCAGGACTCAGTGACTGTTACAAGTGCATACTTCTAAATTAGGTTTTCAATCTTGTCTACCTATTGACTTAGGTTGCAGTTCATCCACAAGGACTCAGATATAGAAGTATGGAGCCCTTCTCAGGCCATATTTAGTTTGCTTTAATAATTCCCCCTTTTGGTCATTTTCTCAATTTTGAGAGATTGACCAAAACTTTAGTCATTGATGTTACTATCACCATTGTAAATGTACTTATTTTGTCTTAAAACCCACTGAGAAACAGTAGAACAGTAGGTTTTGCAAAGGTAGGAACAAGGATTGAGTAGAGGGTGCCTCCTTATGCTGGAACATACTGTTTTAAGAGAAAAACAAGACCTGGTCTATTCTGGTCTAGGATCTATGTGCTTCCTTAAAGTCTTAGCTTGATTATGTCATATTTAGCATAACCAACTCCATTTTTGGTTTGGTCTGTTGGGGTCTAGTGCATGAGCTCAGTCCAAAACAATGGTCTCCTATAATTTTGTTTTAAAAAAATCTTCCCTTTTGACTGGGTTCTCACTTCAGTTAGAGTGTAACCAAAACTTAGGGCCTTAGCACCACTTTCAGTTACCATAATTTTGGGTTTCTGGTTTCAGCATGTCATTCATAGCTTACAGTGTCCTCGTGGTCCCATATTTTTTTCAGCTGGATTCTGGAAGGACAAGGCAGCCATCCTGGTTCTCCATGAGTTCATGCTTAATTAACATGAGACTTATGTCCTCTTGAATAGCAGTTGTTTTTCCAAATTTGGTGCATAGCACTGATAACTGATGGGTCATAATAGGCAATTTGACGTAGACCATGCATTTCATTCAAACTGTATAACTAAAAAATTTCGGTATTAGCTGATTTACTGTGAAAATCTGGCAAAATATTTTCTTGGTATTTAATTAATTTTTGTTCTACTTAGGTTAGCAGTTTTATAACCTAGTCAGTCTTTTCATTAAAGTTCCAGGAATTCTTACCCAATTCAAATGACATGATTCTAAAGTTATTAGAAACCTGCATTCCAGAGTGCTTTTTAGGGTCCATTTCATCCTTTCATGAGTCTCCTAAAAGACACCATGTTCTAGGATTTTACATGCTCGTGAAGTTTTAAAAAACTGCATCAGCATTAAGCAATTAACTGTGGAAATGACTTTAAATAGTCATAAAGACATAATATAAATGGTAATTTGGTTATTTCTGTGGTCTACAGTAACTTAACATAATAACCATAATTATGATTGATAGTATATACTAAGACATATTAGAATTTTAGAAATCCCATACAATTTTAGAACATATATTAATATCATTCACTAAAATATAATCTGAAGAAGGTTAAATATTTTTTTTTGACAATGTTTCCCATGTAATAACATGTCAAATAATCCTGTTTACCTCTCTTTTGGATACTTCAGGGGCCCTCTGTAGCATCCCAAAGTTAAGGTCAGAAAAGACTATTTTGAAGCTGAAATTTGATTTTGGGAAGCCTATCAAATATGTTAAAGGTTTAAAACATTTGATATTATGCTTAATCAGTTTAACCATGAGATGAGATTCTTATAAACCTTTTATTACCCTTTACAATTTTTGTAAAAGAGCAGATCAGTGCTTTAAGAAAACCATCTATGCTTTTTTTTCGATGTTCAATTTATGGAAAAACTGAATAGTACCCCTTTAAATTTAGTCAATATGTTCACACACACAATTTTTTTTATCAGGTTAATTTTTACAAATCTTCCACAACTTGTTCAGACCCTTAGCTTCTTCTTATCTAATTTGAAACAACCCTTTAGCCCTCTAAACTAGGCAAAAATTTACATTTCCATCCCTTCTTATAATCTTTTACCAAAAACACGTTTCACTCTCCTCGCACACCTTGCATGTAAAACTATTTTTTTAGTATTTTCAATTACATGTTATAATGGTAACTCTTAGCAACTTTTACTTTTGGTGCATAAATTTCCTTTCATGAATCCTTTCACAACATACACAGACCATCTACAACATGCTTGGACTTTCTGACTTGTCCTAAACATCCCTCTTTTTAAACAACCAGTTATTTTATTTTAAGACAAGAATTTACCCTACAAGATCCTTTCCTATATAAAATCTCTTTTCTTTATAACCTTATTTTCATAGCCAAGACGCATGACTAATTCCACATGTCCCCAGGCCTTATCTAGAATCTAAGGTCTCCAAGGTAGGTAAGTTGAACAATTTCCAAAAGTCAAAGCAGGTTATAACCTTAAAGCATTTAGCAAACCTAATATCTGACCTGCTTATATTAGACCAAATGTCTTTATTTTGCCAATAATCTTTAGAGCCGTTTTTATTTCCCAAAGATTACTAAAGTTATATAAACTAAGACATTACAGATTTTACTTTCCTGACAAAAATATTTGATTTAAGCACATATTTTTCTTTAGGCCAATTAATTAGAGCTCTCTTATATAAACATTATGAAGCCAACACATATATAACTATACAGGCAGAACAGAAGAAGACCCAGTAGTTTATACATCTCTTAATTGGATTACTGGGTTTAGGGTGGAGTCCTTGGAAGAACAGGGCCAGGAAAGCATGCAGTTTCTGGGGCCTAATATAATAAGCAGTCACATCTGGAAGGCAAAACTGACCTTCAAAAATTAAGGGTCTCATTTTTATATCAGATCCTTGATCTGGTATAAAGAACAGAGCCTTAGATTTTGAGAGGGATCTATCCATTTCCAATGCCTGGGGTTCCATGAAGAAAACAGGGTTTTTTTCCAAAATGTGGTCTCTGGCGCCTCCTACTTTTTCCAAAGAGTCCAAGGCTGTTAGAGCTTGAATATCTGCTTTTAATTAAGCTGACTTTTAACCGTAGTGCTCTTTCTAAAAACTCCTTTTAAATTTCTTATTACCTGACTTTAGCCAGGCCAAATGGCTGATATTTCTGACTTTTGAACTTTACCAAAGGTAATCTTACAGATGAAACCAACAAAGCTCAACTAAGGATATGACTTAACCACAAGTGTACTAGGTATTTTCAAAGAGGTGGTAAGCAGTTTTTACAAAATCTGGAATTTTTAAAGGTAACTCAGAGAAAGGAAGATTTAAGAAGGGAAGCTACAGGTTGTTCATGGAGGGGAAGAACATCAGGAAGTGATAAAAGTCACACAGGTATTAACCAGAAAGTACTCATTCTCTAAGCTTGGAATCAAGCCCAGGCCACCAATGTGAAAGGACAAAACTTAGCTGCTGAGCTACAACACTGGGCAGTCTCCATTGCCCTTCCCAGAAGGAGTCTAGAGTAGTTAATTTTGAACTTGCAAAGTCTTTCAACTACTCAAGATAATTTTTAGACTTTAGTGTGACACGAACCCTAAAATTCCTGTTCCCTGGAAGGCAGAGACCAAGAGAAAGTACCGCCACATAGTTACAAGGCCAAGCTACCAGGGACATAAAACAAGATGGAGACCTAATCCAGTTTTTGTTTGTTTGTTTGTTTGTTTCAGAGGCCTGCCGCAACACAAAATAAAAAAAATTAATGCACTCTAGTGCATCTGTTGTTTATTTGGAATGTACCACTGTAAGTTATCTTTAGTAACATTTTGCCATTTCTGTAAGACTTTGCTGCTGCCCAGGCCTAATGTATAAGCCGGAAGGAATCTGGTTTTCTAGAAATTAAGGATCCCATTTTTACCTAAAATATTGGCTTTACTGTCAGCTTTCCTTGATTAACTTAGCCAATGATTTCTTTCCCACCTAAACACACAAGAAAAATGAAACAAAAGATAGAACACAAAAATCCCTGCAAATTTTTAAAAGCCAAATTTTACACCCCCTACAATATTACCATTTATGACCAGTTCCTTTCTGACCCAGTCAGATGTAAAAGTCCTCTAACTGGATCCAGTTAATTCCCAGATCAAATCCATTCCTGGACCCAGTCCAGTTTCTGTTGTGACTTCCAAACCCAGTTTGGATTAGAAATTTGTTCAAAGAAACTGAGAGCTCAAAACACAAATCCATGGAGCTTTGAAATCTGAGAGAGAACTTACCCATGATCCCCAGCCACTCTGAGAGATCAATGGACACAAATAAGTCCTGCAGGTACCTTGCTTGTTCACTCAGTACTCCTGGGGGTCATTAGAAGCTGTACTTTGGATCCCACTTCTGACACTATCTGTTAAAAGAAAAACTTCAGCCGAATTAAATTTCAAAAACTTTAATTGAGCAATGAACGATTCACAAATTGGGCAGCTCTCAGAATCACAACAGATTCAAAGAGACTCCAGGGTGCCTCGTGGTCAGAACAAATTTATAGACAAAAAAGGGGGGGGCAATGATAAGCAGAAATCAGAATTGAGGTAAAGAACAGCTGGATTGGTTATAGCTCGGCGTTTGCCTCATTTGAACACAGTTTGAACACTGAGTGGTGTATGAGTGGTTGAAGTATGGCTGCTGGGATTGGCCGGGACTCAGCGATTGTTACAGGTGCATACTCCTAAGTTAGATTTTCAATCTTGTCCACCTATTAAGTTAGGTTGCAGTTCATCTACAAGGACTCAACCATAGAAGTACAGAGTCCTTCTCAAGCTGTTTGCTTTAACAGCTTATTAAAGTGGGGTTTGTGAAAGATAAACCAGCCCCAATATTCACCAGCATGGTACAGGTTCTCTGCTTGTCTTAGCCTCTGTTTCTCATTGTTTATCAAAAGGCATCACAGGCAACAGCTAGCCGGAAGGTCCCTCCTGCGGCCAGGCTGATTGTGATCTCCTGGGCTCCCTCTAGTGGGCAGACCATCCCCACTGAAAGGAGGAGGCTCCTTGGTGGACTGGGATGACTGGACAGCCTCTCTCCCAGCGCCCCGGCTGTTTGCAATGTAGGCAGACACCTTGGGGTGAAGGGTTTCTTACTCTAGGTTCGTTAGACTGTAGTTTAAAACAAGGACAAGGTGGTCCCTTTGGCTTTGGCCGCTGTAATTGTTGCAAATGAAGAGACATAAGCTTATTAGCTTTCTGTGCTTTTTCTTAGAGTCCTTTGAAAATGCTCAGCTAAAGCCACCAATTCAACCATATCTGTCATTCCCCATACAAATTCATGCTTCTTAATGCAACTGCTAAATTCAGGACAACATTTGTTTATAAATAGAGCAGTTAATGCCATTTTAGTCCCTACAGGAAATTCTCCTTGTTGTATTTTGAGTGCAGAATGTTTCGCAAATAGTGTTTCTAAACCAGCTCTGTGATATGAAATGGGTCTGTCCTTTTTTCACCTGCAAGCCTGACAGATGGATCCTTTTTTTGTGCAGAAGATTTAGGAACTGAATTTAAAAGGTTTTCAGTGTTCTTCCAGCTAGTTGTAGCAGTAAGGTTTTTTAGGGTCTTTAATATCCCCTCGGGTTCTCTCTATTCTACTGCTTTTATACTCTTTTGAGCTTTACCAGGTTCAAAAATCAAGTGAATAAATTAATAAAGTCAGAAGTTCCTGGATCATAAGCTCCTATGGGAATTCTAAATTCCTAGGTAAATGTTTGAGGATTTTCTCTTGCATTAGGAAAGTATCTTATGAAGGCTCTAAGTTCAGCTTCAGAACATGGAGTAAAAGTGGTTACAGAAGGCAGGCCTAGGTGTTCAGAGGGTCTTACTTTGTAAGACAGTTGTCCAACCTCTCCTTTTCATTTGCCTCAAGATGGAAAGGTACTTGAGCAAAACGATCAGTGAACTCGGGGTATTGAAGTAATGGCAAAGACAGCAAGGAGCAGTCAGAGTTAATTCAATGAGCGTGCAGTCCTCCTTCCTCTGGTCCTCAGTTTGCTGATTAAGCTTTTTATTTGTCTCTTAGGAAGAAACTTTTAAGGCAGACACTCTTTGTTTAATCTTTTACATGTTTCTGCATACCAATTAAAATGCATTCCATTGTTCTTGTGGGATGTTTTATCTTTCTATTCCTAATTTTTCCCTGCAAATAAACAATTTTATCCAAATTAAAACTTCTCAACCAGGCACGGTGGCTCATCCCTGTAATCCATGCACTTTGGGAGGCCGAGGGGGATGGATCACTTGAGACCAGGAGTTCAAGACAAGCCTGGGCAATAGGGAGAAACCCCATCTCTACAAAATATACAAAAATTAACTGAGGGTGGTGGTGTGCACCTGTAATCTCAGCTACTTGGGAGGCTAAGGCAGGAGAATCCCTTGAGCCCAGGAGGCAGAGGTTGCCGTGAGCCAAGATGGTTCCACTGCACTCCAGTCTGAGTAACAGGAGTAAAACTCTGTCTCATCAAACAAGCAAACAAACTTCCCCACTGTGGCTGCTGTAACTCTAAATTATTTTTGGTAAGGTTCACCCATTTCTCCAGAAAAGCCCTTGTTCTGTGTCCATAGTTCATATACAAGAAATTGACTAGAGAGTCCCAGATTGGGGAGTTCTAAACTCCTTGGATCCCAGTGAACCCCTGATTCCCTATCTCCTAGGAACCCTACCTACCACACCCAGTTCAGTTTCTGTTTTGGCCCAGCCAGACATCTGAAAGCTCTATAGGATCAGTCCAGTTTCAAGATTTCTGAACCCAGTGTGGATCGAATTTCTCAAATAAGCTCAGAGAGCTCAGAACCCGAATGAGTGGAGCTCAGAATCTGAGAGGGCTCGACCCACCATCCCCAGTTCCAGGGGATCAGTGGGCACAATGGGCCCTGGTGTGTGCCTTGGCTTGGCCACCCCCTGCTCCTGGGGGTCACTATGTTCCTCTTCGAGTTCCTTCACATTTACCGATCTGTTAAAAAGGAAAAACCTCAGGCAAGCTTAAATTTATCAGGTTTATTTAAGGGGAAAAAAACTTGCAAGCTGGGCAGCCCTTAGAACTAGAACAGGTTCAGAGAACTCCTGCCTGCCACATGGTCAGGCAGCATTTATGAACAGAAAACCAACATAGAGCAAAAAGAACAACTAAACTGGCTACAGCTCAGTGTTTTGTATCACTGGGTCGGCTGGCTGCCTACTATGACATAAAGCTCAAGCCTTAACTAACCAAAACTCAGCTATTTGTTGCCTCAGTATACTCTTAAGGAAATTAGTGACATTTAGCATGAGCAACTCCGTATTGGCTTGGTCTGCTGGGTGCAGGAGAGGAGCCTGATCCAAATCAATGACCCCTACAAATGTTACTGAAGAGTTCTAAGGAGGGGTCCTGAGGTGGCTGTGGCCACGAGGGCCCGCTTGAGGCTGAAGATGGGGAGCGCACACATTCTTATATTCTCTATTCTCTGCAGTTGGTGTTTGCTTATTCCTGGGCTGGCCACTACCCTTCGTAATTGCTGTAGATTTTTGCTTTATTTTTCAAATTATGTTATTAAAAATTAACTATGTACTCTTTGACCCAGCCATTCCACTTCTGGGTATTTTACCCAAGAGAAATGAAGATATACATCCACACAAAGACTTGTAGAATTTTCACAGCAGCCTATTCACCATAGTCAAGACCTGAACACAACTCAAATGCCCACCAATAGGAGAATGAATCAAAAAATTAATACTTTTATATAGTAGAGTATTATTTATTAATAAAAAGGAAGGAAAACATGCAGCAATATTATGTTAAGTGACAGAAGCCAGACTCAAAATAGTACATGCTGTATGACTTTTCTGTAGGATGTTTGAGATCCCACCAAAACTAATGTGTGATAATAAAAGTCAGCACAGTCATTTGAGGGTGGGGTTGACTGGAAAGCAACCCTAGGAGATTTCTTGGCGCGATGAAATGTCCTCTAGCTTGTTTGAGATGGTGACTATACAGGTTGTGAAACTGCCAAGACCCATTAAACTCAACATGTAAGATCTGTAAACAGAAATTATTATAAGGTTAAAATTAACTACAAAATGAATATGTGCTCGGCATACAACACGGAACAACCCAGAAATGAGTAGAGAAAAAGTTAACAACCCACCACCCTCTTTGGACTTCCCTGAGTCAATTGCTGTTACTGCTGTTTGTGTACAGAACTGAAGGCCTGTTACTATCCTGCAAAACTCTTGTTACTATTCAAGCATCACGACTGTAATCCTAACACTTTGGGAGGCCAAGGTGGGAGACTCACTTGAAGCCAGGGGTTCAAGACCAGCCTGGGCAACACAGTCTCTACAGATTTTTTAAAAGTATATTAGCCAAGCATGGCGGCATGCACCTATAGTCCTAGCTGCTTAGGAGGCTGAGGCAAGAGTATGGCTTGAGCCCAGGAGTTTGAACCTGGGTGACAGAGTGAGATTCTGTTTCTAAAAACAAAAACAAAAAGAAATTGATATTGAACCTTTCAGTTCAAATTTAGTCTTGTAACATTTTATGTAACTCCTTTGGTTTCAAAAAAAAAATAATTTGAAAACAAGAAAGATTCTAGGAAGATAATTAGATAAGTGAAATAATGACATTCAATAGGTTTGAAATATAAAGTTAGAAGCACATTCCAAAAATTAGATCAAAATGGTGAATAAATGGAAAATAACATAAAAGATAAAAGGTTTAGAAAATCAACCCATAAAAGACAAAAGGTTTGGAAAATCAACCCATGAATCAACCCAACATTGAACACTAAGTGAAGTCTCAAACATTCTAGTTGAGTTCCAGTTACTGTATGAAACTTTTTTTCATTTATTAGATATGTAGTGAATAGACTGACCACTGAGCTGAGACATTCTCAGACAACCACAGATATTCTCAGACAATCACAGTGTTGTGCCTTCTTAGCTACGGCCCTGGACTCCACCACAGCAGGTGGGAAGTTCAGCCCATTCCATTTTAGACTTGAAGGGCTAGGACACCCACATGGCAAACGCTGGCCTCATGCCCACTAAGGATGAGCTGGGAAGCACACATTCACGAGAAAGAGAAAGGAGAGATGCTGACAACCACATCCACACAGCTCTTGGACGAGGAAACTGTGATGCAAATAACAATGGCATCTCAGAAAAAGGAGGTGCTGCCCTCGAAAGGAAGATGGGAACCCACTTTTAAATATTTTATTGCCGATGAAACATGAGACAATGAAACAGGAGCACTTGTTAAAGAAGGACTGAAAATATGCCCCCTTCCTCAAAACTCTTTCTTAGAAGCCACTGGAGTACACAATCAGAAAAAAAAAAAGGAACATCAAGATCTGGATGCGGGAGCTGGCAGGGAACTGGTACAGGACATGGGCAATAGTCAGTCTCAGGATGCCTGCAGCCTGGGCAGCCAGAGTCCCTGTGCAGCAGGGCAGAGGTGCTGGGGCACAGTGGGGTTGAGCCTGCAGGATGAGGATGAGGCACCTTATAAAGGATATGGCCATGTACTTGACAGATCTAATGCAGCGTTTTGAAAAAATAAATAAAGATCAGTGCACCAAAATGAATCAAATTTTAAAATGAGGTAATCACTAACTCTAAGCAAAACACTAAGTTGGACTAGGAAAAAAACCCACCATACGCTACTATTGCGTTTGCAGTGTAGTACATAGTCTTAATAGACTACTAATGTATAATAGATTGTAAAATTTATCAATAGTTTACTACATCCATACTGGGAGATTGGAGGGTTGGGAAGAAAGGGAAAATGCAGAGAAAGGGACTGGCACAGGAATAAATCTTCATCTGTCCTGACACACGCTCCAAGGCCATATCAGAAATTACTCACTGGGCAATAGCTGTGCAAGTGTATTATTTGGAAGCACTTATTAATGTGTTTGGTATTTCCACTCTTGTTGGATGCATGCAGCAGGCCCTCTTCAGGTGCAGAAGGGGAGGTCTATTGTCTCATCCTTGTACACCCAGCATCGCCAGGGTGTCTGCAGAAGGCAGGGCTTAGTGAGCAAGTGAATACGCAAACACATACACACCCTTGGATATTCCTCTGCCACCTTCAGGGAGCAGGGGTCTGTGTACAGGGAACCTGCTCCTAAGGTAGTGGGCTGCTGTCTACCCCACCTCCACACACATACACCTAGCCTGGACTTACCCTCTCAGGCCCCAAAGGTCAGGCCAGGTGGGGCTGGGACAGCCTCCCTAGCAGGTCCTGCTGGCTAAGGAAGCAGGGGTGTAGGGTGTAGGCTGAGGAAGGGAAAGAGGGAGACACAGGGGTTGCAGGCTCTCATTTCAGGTCCAGGCTAGGGCCCTAATGGCTCATGCTGGAGATGGGTATCATGCTTGCAAAGTTCTACAGGAAACATGAACACGGGCACTGTGTCCCTGGGCTGCCTGGGTCCTCCCTGCCAAGTCCAGGTCTGCTTAGATTCACACGTGGCCGTCTCTCCATTTGTAGGGTTGCTCCAGTGAGTACAGTTACAACACTGATTCCCTGTGCTGAGGGTTCAGGACTGGCAAAGAGCTGCCCTTGACTTCCGGGATTCTTAGGTTCCCCATGGCACTGACACTGTGGACTTGTGAAATTTCATTTCTGATAAGATTGCATAAATCCCAGTGAGGTCACTGTATTAGTCTGTTCTCGCATTGTATAAAAAAACTACCTGAGACTGCGTACCTTATAAGAAAAGAGATTTTAATTGGCTCATGGTTCCACAGGAAGCATAGGTGGGAAGGCCTCAGGAAACTTTCAATCGTGGTGGAAGGCAAAGGGAAAGCAGGCACATCTTACATGGCCAGAGAAGGAGGAAGAGGAAAGAGAGGCGGGAGGTGCCACACACTTTTAAACAACCAGATATCATGGAGAACTCACTATACCAAGAGCAACAAGGGGGATCTGCCCACATGATCCAATCACCCCCCACCAGGCCTTTCCTCCAACATTGGGGATTACAATTTGAGGTGAGATTTGGGCAGGGACACAAATCCAAACCATATCGGTCACCTTCTAAAGAAATGCTTATTCATGAGGTTGAGAGCTTTGCAATTGGTGCAGAGGGCGTACACCTGGGAGAGTTTTTTCTATAAGGGTTTTTCACTGAAGTTTCAGAAATTATTGGTGTCTTCATGCTGTAATGGGTGGGCCACTGAGTTCAACCAACATTTAAACAAGCACTTGCTATCTATTGGCCTGGATGTAAAAGGCAGAGTCCCTGTGCTCCAGAAGTTCAGAGTCGGGGAAGGGAGATGGATGTGTTCAGTCCATTCATTCTCTTGATAAATGTGTACTGAGCACCTAGGATGTGTTGGACACTGTCCCAGACACTGAGATATAGCAAAGAACAAAATTTCAAAAAAAAACCAAACAAACAAACAAACAAAAACACCACATAGGACTTAAGGTTGCATTTTAAACAGAGTGGTGAGGGAGGCTTTATGACAGAGTGATCACTGAGCAGAACCCTACTGAAGGAAAGGGAGTCAAGTACATCCAGGGGAAGAGCACACCAAGGGGAGGAGCATCTGGTGGGAAGGGCGCACCTAGATGAAAAGTGTATCTGGGGGAAGGGTGTACCGGCGAGTGGGTGTACCTCAGGAAAGGGTGCACCTGGGGAGAGGGAGCACCTGGGGGAAGAGTACACCTGGCAAGTGGGTACACCTGGGGAAAGGTTCACCTGGGGATTGGGTGAACTTTGGGAGAGGGTACATCTGGGGAGAGGGCGCACCTGGGAAATGGGTGTACCTGAGGAGAGGATACATCTGGGGGAAGGGTGCACCTAAGGAGTGGGTGTACCTGGGAAAATGGTGCACTTGGGGGATGGGTACACCTGGGGAGACCGTGGACCTGATGGAAGGGTGTACCTGAGGAGTGGGTGCACCTGGGAAGAGGGTGTACCTGGGGAGTGGGTGCACTCAGAGAAAGGGTGTTCCTGGGATGTGGGTGCACCTGGGGAAAGGGTGTACCTGTGGGAAAGGTGCACCTAGAAAGGGTACACCGAGGGGAAGGGGGTGCCTAGGGGAAGGGGGTGCCTAGGGGAAGGGTGCACCTGGGGAGTGGGTATACCTGGGGGAAGGGTATACCTGGGAGAAAGGTACACTGGGAAGCGGGTGCACCTGGGGAAAGGGTGCACCTAGGAGATGGACACACCTGTGGGAAGGGTTCATCTTGGGGAGGGATTGTGTCATCTCCCCATCCTTTCCCTCCCCTTGTCATTCAAACCTCTAAAACACAAGCTTTTCTCAACTTGGGGCTTGGGGACAAGGTTCATAAGAGTCAGTAACCATTAGAAGCAGTATGTAATCGCGTATGTGTACTGCGTACAGTGGCATTTTCTCTAGTGAGACAATTTGTGACTGTAGATTGAGCTTTTTCCCAAAGATTGAGAATCCTGGGATGTTTATTCAATTTCACTCATGAATGCAATGGTTTATTAAAGAAAACACTTCCAGAGGAAGTGATGGTCAGAGACACTCGCTAAGCTTATAATGGAAGCTTGCAGCCCTGAAGGTGCTCCTGGAGATCATACCCAGATCTATGCTGGACACCCAGGGCATGCAAAGCTCAGAGGTCAGCAGGGCTGCCTCTACTAACTGCTTTCATGGAAGCTGAGGCAGAAGCCTGACAACTTGTTCACCTGCAGCTGATCTCATGCTTTTTGCTTCAGCACATACTTGAGAGAATGTTTCCATTGGAGTCCAATCAGACCAGCCATCCTACTTTGCCATTTTATCCCAACCTCAGCACATACACAGGAAAGTTTTAGCAGTTCAAAACAACATTTTTAGTCATTTGGCAGAAGCAGTATGCCAATTTGCAACTTTGCTGGAAATTTCCCAATATGCAATCTCTGCTAATGAGCTCATTACAAAACTTCTCACAGCCTCCCTAGGGGACTGTCCTAGGAACTATATGTATCCAAGGCATTAATGTTTTTTCTAGATATTTTGTTGTTATCGTGATTGTAAAATAGATCTTTGTTCACTTTATTTTGTACAAGGTTATTGCAAGTATATATAAATGCAATTTATCACTGTGTTTATTTCATATCCAGCCACTTTATTCTCTTACTGTTATTCCTAAATACTTGCTACCTCTTTGAGGAACGCCCATATTTTTCTGCCCTGTGGACATCACTTCTTGACCAATAAATTGGGAGTTCAGAGCTGGATTCTGAGCAGGGAAGTGATGTGTGCCTTCTAAGCAGAAGCTCTCTGGGTATCTATTACTGCTTTTAAAACCATCACACCGTAATCCCAGCACTTTGGGAGACCAAGGCGGGCAGATCACGAGGTCAGTAGATCGAGACCATCCTGGCTAACACAGTGAAACCCCGTCTCTACTAAAAATGCAAAAAAATTAGCCAGGTGTGGTGGACCCATGCCCGGTCCTTCTGATGGCACTCGCTGATTTGGCTCTAGGGCACAAGTCTATGTTGCATGCAGTCCTGGTGTGACAATCAATTGAGGCATTTCCTGGGCTAGGAGCTGGGACACGGGCCAAGCCAATCAGACTCTGGTTCCCCCAGGACGCTGAGTCTTAGTGGAGTCATGCCAAGACGGAAACAGCTGACCTGTTGTGCTGCTGCCACGGCTCCCTGAGGAGTGTCCCTCAGTTCCTGAGAGGGGACTGTCTGCACACTGGCTCTTACGGATTGATTTTTCAATTTTTCTTTGATTCTGAGAGCTACCCACATCCTCTCCAAGTCTTGCTCCAGTCAACCAGACTGCTTGCAATGGAAGAAATGCCCATGCGGAAGGCATCGAGGCTCCTGGGAAGATGCGGAGCGGCACATGTTCTCACGGTGTTGACAGCTGTGCATGAGAAACACCTCATTGCCTTCGCACGACAAACCCAAGAGGGAGTGGCCCTGCTGCATTCTTCTGCTGGCTTTTGGCGTAAGCCTGTGATAGGCAAAGAGCAGAAGGTGCCTTTAGGGGACACAGAAGAACAGGATCGACAGGGCTGGGGGAAAGCAAGTATTTCAAAGCAAACTTTTTCATCATTTTTGTGTTTGAACCATGTAAATGTATTGCCTGTCCCCCTAAAAGGAATTAATTGAGAAGAGAGCGAGACCACGCCGAGCCTCGGGCCAGCCCAGCCTGAATAGGAAGCAGCGAACACCGCTGTGACGGCTTCAGGCCCCGGCCCCCTGTGGGGGGAGGGGAGTCGCCCTTGGGAGGGGCTGGGCCCCGCCGCCAGCTCTGCTTCTCACTGCAGGGGCGCCCCCAGGAAGGGACAGGACAGGGAGCTTGTCCCGCAGGGAACGGCAACGTGGAGGCCCGGCCTCTCGCCTCCCAGGCCTCCCCGCGCCCTCTGCGGCCTCCAAGTCCGCCCTGCGCCCTCGGAAGGCGCCGCCCGGCGGCCAGGGCCCTTCGCCGCAGCCAGAGTGCTTTGTCCGAGCTCAAAAGAGCCGTCTCCACGGAAGCGGCCCCTCGGCTCGTAGCCCCGCGGCCGGGAAGGAGCCCCGGCGGGGATGCGAGGATTCCGCCCCAGCCCCAGCAGACGCGGCGGAGGGCTTAGAGGAGGCGCTTTGAGAGTCGAGGTCTCCCGCCCGCGCGCCTCCCTGGCGCAGACCTCTTTTAACTTTTTGGCGTGTAGTGCGCGCCCTGACGTGCCCGGCGAGCTACAGGTTACTGAGCTTTACTGGACTCGCCGGAGCTGCAGTCCCCAAGTGGTGAGACCGCGCATTGCGCGCTGCCCAGGCCCCTCAGGGCCTGGCGCCTGGGGCCCTTGCGCCGCTTTGGAGCGAGGGGATCACACCGCCCGCTCCCCGAGCTTGGTGTCTTCCACGCGGCACTGTGTGTCATCCACGCAGTGCGCTCTCGCTGCCGTGTCCAGGTCACTGCGAGGGTGAGCCCCGCTTTACTCCTTCTTTTGTTGATGGGCACTCGTCTGGGGCTAGAAGGGATAAGGTTGCTGTGAGCGTTCTCTTGTGGTTTTGGTGAACGTGCACACACGTTTCTCTTGGGTGCAGACCTGTTGGTAGTGGAACTGCCGTTTCCCGGCACTTTGGGGCAAAGTCCTGTTGCAGTCTGAAACGGAGGAGGCAGACGGGCCGTCCATGTTGGTGATTCCAGCCAGGCACAGAAGGGAAGGACACGGAGAGCAGCCGCGCGGAGGCTAGGAGGGACACTGGGCGCCGCTGTCCCCTCCCCTGAGGGGCAGCCACTCCTCTTGTGGACGCAGGTGCGGTCACCAGAAGGGAAGGACAACAGAGGACTCTTCAGGGACCTTCCAGGATACGCCTGCACCGGGAGTGGTCTACTTGCTTGACTTGCTTGACTTGAGGGTGAGACTTGGTCAGCCCTTGACTCTGGAGGGCAGGACCATGGGCTTCACGGGGGGCAGCATTCATGACCCACGCCTCTGCTTCCATTCCCTACTTGCTGCCTGGGCCTCCAGGCAGGGGAGTCTAGTCTCCCTTCCCAGGCTTCCAATGCCTCGCCCCCTGCTGTGGTAAGGATTCCCGCCGGTCCCTATTTATTAATCAGGGAACTCGGGGTTCAAGTTTGCTCCCCTCCCCTTCTCTGCATCTAGTCCCCTTGAGAGCCCCCTGAGCGGAGGATAACGCACGAAGAGACCTGGCTGTGTATATTTTGATAATAATATCAAAATACTGTCAAATACTAAACGGAAAAGAAATAGGAAAACATTGAACTTTATTAAAATGAACTTCAAAAGACACCATTAAGAGTAAAAAGATGACTCACAAAAAAAGTTGCCTTTTGTTCAATAAACGACTCAGGACCAGAAAATATGAAGAACCCCTACAACGAGAAAAATATAGATAACTCAGTTAAAAATTGACAAAAGACTTGAAAAGATATTTCACAAAAGGAGAGATCCAGATAGTCAATCCACACACGAAAGGGTACTTAGCATCAGGGAACTGCAAATCAGTGACCTTCGATTCCATATCACAGCCACTGGATGACTGAAACAGCAACGCCAGTGCTGATGAGAATGTGGAAAAACCAACTGGAATCTCATTCCCTGCTGATGGGAGAGTGGATTGGACCAACCACATGGAAACATCTAATCGAGGTAAGCAAACACCGGCCATAGGAACCGGCGGCTCTACTCCTGTGTATACCCAAGGGAACCGAGTGCTAGGTTCCTGATCATGGTCAAGATCGCCTGTAGCAACTTCACTTATTTATTTTAATCTCCTAACAAATGTCTTTAAACAGTGGAAATATTAATTAAATGGTGGTGTTTTAAGAATGCAGTGGTATACTGCACAGCAACAACAACAAAAACAAACTGCTAATACTTGCAGCAACATGGATAAATCTCAAAGTATTGAATGAAAAGATACAATAGAGTATATAACTAAGGGTTCCATTATATAAAATACAAAATCCAGGCAAGACTGATCTACAGTGTTGGAGGTCAGAAGAGAAGTTTGGAGGTAGTTGCTTGGGCACCAGGATACTGTGTGGGGAGCTGTGAGTGCTGCATATCTTGAGCTGCATCCTGCTTGGAGTGCATACTCTGTGAAAATTCATCAATCTGTGCACCTAAGACTTGTGAACTTACATTATCTCTCAGGAAAAAGAAAAGAAAAATATGCCAAACTTTACCCTTCACCTTTCTCTTCAAAATGATCAGGTTTCAGAGCTGTGGTAGAAACTTCTAGTACTGACCACAGCCAGTACCTCCCCGCTTGGCAGCTGAGACCCTGGCACCAGTTCTGGCCAATGGGATGTGAGGGGAAATGATGGATGTCAGTTCCAGGCTGAAGCTTTTAGTTGCCAGTGCCAGGTCCTCCAGTCCTACCTTCCCACTGTGGCAATCCCTCTGAAGTCCCAAGATCAAGAGCTGACAGCTGAATCCTTGCAAGAAGAGTTGCCTGAACCTGCAGTGGACTTTGGATGAGGGAGTATACACCTTAACTATATTAAGCCAATGCTGTTTCAGAGTGGTTAATTACCACAGCATAACATGCCCTATCCTGACTAAAATGGATGTGTAGGAGCTTGACAGAGGAATAATTGTCCTTTTGGTCCCCTGAGCTTGTTCTTGGCCTTGGCCAGGTAGCAGCACATTTAGCTTCAGACTGCCAAGTGTCCTATGTCTACATTCAGTGGAACCCATTGTGGTGGCCCCTGCACCCCTGGGGTGACATTACAGCAGAGGGGAAGCGGTGGCCTCCTGCACTCTCAGTTTCAGCCAGCTCTGCATGCCATTTTTTCTCAGTGACAACATTCTGTGTAGGTGTTTGCCCACTGCCAGTGCTGGGTGACCTATGCTGGTACAGTTGGAACTACAAGGCCCTTTTCTTGGGATGCTTCCTTTGCTACTTTGAACTCTTGGCTCTTGGCACTGGAATTTCCTAGCATTTGGGATTACCAGAAAACAAGAGGTGGCAAAATGGTGCAATTATTTTGAACCCAGCCCCATGTTGAAGTGCACGACTAGGGACAGTGCAGTGGGGAGATGAGAGCTTGGGGCCAGGAAGACTGCCTGGGTTCTAACCCCGGTCCCCTCGCTGGCCACCTATGAAACACTGGCAAATCACTTTTATCCCCAAACCTCAAAAATGGTCTCAAGGTTTCCAAGTAGAGGTGTTTCTTTCCATTTTCTAGAAAAGTGAGCATAGTGGTAGAGCCCCTGAAGTTGCATCCTTCTGGGGTAAAGCAGAGCCATCTCACAAACCACACCACCTGATGGCATCTATTTCAAATGTCAGATTTGGTAAGCTGAAGTGACCAAGAGGCCATTGAGAATGAGCAAAGTTTTAAATTGCTGGAAGGAATCTTCAGCAAACAGGCAAATACCTTAAAATTTTAGGTGATCCATCACTGAATAATTTGAAAGATCTTCAAATTCTTGTACTGTGAATCAATGCTGTAGGCATGAAAGAGTGAGCAATGCAGGCATAACATTAAAGGAAGACTGATAAGGAAATAAAAATGAAGAACAGAAATAGCTCCAAAGACTAGATGTAAGCCCTTGGGGTTGGGATTATCTGGAGAGAGATGGGAGCTCAGTTATCAGAATAAAGCCAAGTAGCAAGGTAGCCTTAAACCTACTCCAGTTTTCACCACTCAGCAGCAGGAGCCAAGCAGAGGCTGCTTCCCTAGACCCTTGCTTATTGGACACCACAAACTTCCTGGAGGTTTTTAAAATAGATCCTTTTGGCTCATCATGACAAAGGGAGACACAGGTTATGGTGTTATTCCTACCAGCCTGAAGGCTGAACAGACAATGGACAGACCCTGCTTCCCAGATTCCTCATCCGGACACCAACAAGATAGTGAAAGATGATGCAACCACAAAGTGTTAATTTTCCCTTCCTGGTCCCACAGTTTTATTTAGTAATTTCACTGGGCTTGAAATTTTACATCAGCCAGAATAAATACTAACAGCAACCAGAGAGACGGTGCTAGGAATCAAGAGAGTGTCTATAGCCTGCTGTGGGCAAATGTCTAGCCTGAATAGATCTTGCCTTGTTCAAGGTTGTAAACTACAGTAAAAAGGGAACCTATAAAAATATTTTATAATTTATAAGGTGTAAGTGTTCATGGTATTAAAAAGGCAGGGAGGTATATTTTTTCAACATTGTTTTATTACCAAGAAGGGGGGAAATTTTTGAGAGCAACTGCTTTGTGGTAACCATAAGTCTCAACCATACATAGGCTCTTTAAAGCAAGAAATAAGAAGGGAAGGTAAAGTGGTATAGAACAAGATTCCAATGCCCCTGAAAAATAGCTGAACTAAGAAAGAAAATAAAGAAGTTATAGGCAAAATGGTGAGGAAATTAAAAGTGCAATACCAGGAATAAAATATGCAATGTATCAGTAAAAAAAAAAAAAAAAAAAAAAAAAATCAATACAGCAAAACAAAAATAAATGGAAAACTTAAACATTGGTCATTTAAGAAACTTTTCCAGTAGCAAAATAAGTAAACAATTAGATAGGGACAAAGAATTTTAAAACATGAGAAAAAAGATAGTAGATATGGAAGAAAATGGCAGATCTAACATATGGGTAATTAATGTTCTGAAGAAAACACACGCAGTATACACAATAATACAGTCATAACAGAAAACTTTCCTGAGCTATAAAAATACCTGAATTAAAATTTGGAGCACTTATGTTTACACACAACTATGTGCAATTTTTTAATTTCAAGATTAAAGAAAGTATAAGCATCCAGGTAAGACACACATATTCTCTTTTTTAAAAAAATTCCCATCTGCAGGGGTTGGGTGGACAATAAAGAATACAAATTATCTAAACAAGAAAAAAAATTCAAATAAATTAAAAAACCCCTAACAGTTTTTGCAACTTTAAAAGCCAATAGAGAAAAACCTATAGAAAACATTGCTGAAAAAGTCTATAAATCAAGAGCTCTTATTCAGGTTTTATTCAGATGAGAAAACAACAGAAAGACACTGTCAGAAATACAATGGTTCAAAAATAGACAATAAAACCTAAAGGAAAATTTTACTTGAACATATGTCTTGATCAATCAAAAACTAATTAAAAATAAACAGCTCATCTCAAGGACTATCATAAGATATAGAACATTCAATGGATTGAACATTGAAACTGTTATGAACAGAATAAAGTGCAAGTAATACTTGGAAGTATAGGTTCAAAAGAAAATGTGACTCCTGACAAGTAATTCTAGCACTAGATAACACAATACTAGAGGCAGAAACCATAAAGAAAAGAGGAATAGATTTGATTATATGATGTTATAAAACTTCCATATGTTAAATATGTATAATGATAAATTTGTATATATCTTTCATATGCCATAAACAAAACTGAAAGATAATTTCAAACTAGGAAAAATATTTGCAAAATACGATAAAGTAAATATTGTTAATTTACAAAAAATGTTTCAAATTAATAAATGGACAATCAACACCAAATAAGCATAGAATATGAAAAGGCAATTCTCAGAAATAGGAAGAAAGGACAGAAAGAAGGAAGGAAATAAAGCAATACTCAATTTTAGAAGTAATCAAAGAAATGCAAATTAATACAGCATTTAGACTTTTTTTTTTAAAAGAGCACACCAGTACAATAGTATGATGGTGAACAACCAGGATCTATTATTATTGGCTGTAGTCTGTGTTAAATTGGTTGTAAAACCTTTTCAATTTTATGTCTTCTGTGAAAAACCAATAAAACACAAAGGAAGCCACTAAGAGAGGAAAGAAGGGACAAAAAAGTTACAAGATCAATAAAACAACTAAAATATCAATACTAAGTCCTTCCCCAGAAATAATTATTTTAAATGTAAACAAACTCCACAAGCAAAAGATACAGATTGGGCTGGGCGCAGTAGCTCATGCCTGTAGTGTCAGCACTTAGGGAGGCCAAGGCAGGAGGATTGTTTGAGCCCAGGAGTTTGAGACCAACCCTGGCAACATAGTGAGACCCCCCCCATCACTATAAAAATTTAAAAAAATTAGCCAGGTGTGGTGGCACACACTTGTAGTCACAGCTACTGGGGAGTTGAGCCCAGGAGTTTGAGACCAGTCCTGGCAATATAGTGAGGCCCCCATCTCTCTAAAAATTTTTAATAATTAGTCAGGTGTGGTGGTGCACACTTGTAGTCACAGCTACTGGGGAGGCGGAAGTGTGAGGGTTGCTTGAACCTGGGAGATTCAGGCTGCAGTGAGCCACGGTCTTACCACTGCACTCCAGCCTGGGCAACAGATCAAGATCCTGTCTCAAAAAAAAAAAAAAAAAAAAAAAAAGATTTGCTAAATGGATTCAAAAACAGGATCCAATTATATGCTGTCTACAAGAAACTCACTTTAGATCTGAAAATACAATAGCCTAAAAGTGAAAGGATAGAAAAAATATTTCATACAAGTGGTAATCAAAAGGCAACAGGAATTCCTACACAATATCTGGCAAAAGACACTTTAAATCAAAAACTGTTACAGGAGACAAAGAAAGACATTGTATAATGGTAAAAGGGTCAATTTACCAAAAATATGTAATGACAAAAAATATTTGTGTACCAAACCACAGAAGTCCTAAACATATAAAGCAAACTAACAGAACTGAAGGGAGATAGATAGAAACACAATAATAGTAGGAGACTTCCATACCTCACATTCAATAATGGATAGAATAACTAAGCAGAATATCAATAATGGATAGAATAACTAAGCAGAAGATCAATAATGAGAAGACTGAAACATTTACACCAATTGGACCTAACAGACATACACAGAACATTCCACCCAACAACAGCAGAGTATACAATCTTCTCAAGTGCACAGGGAACATTTTCCAGGAAAGACAACATATGAGGTCACAAAATTACTCTTAACAAATTCAAAAAGGTTTTGATCACAATGAGATGAAACTAGAAATCAATAGCACAAGGAAAATTGGAAACTCCACAAATATGTGTAAATAAATTAACATACTCTTGAACAGCCGATAGGTCAAAGAAGAGGTCACAGTGGAAATTAAAAAATACCTTGGGACAAGTGAAAATGAAAACACAACATACCAAAACTTCTGGGCTATGGCAATAGCAGTGCTAAGAGGGAAGTTGATAGCAATAAATGCCTTATATTAAAAAGAAGAAATATCTCAAATAAACAACCTAACTTTACATCTCAAGAAAGCAGAAAAAGAACAAACTAAAGCTAAAGTTAGGAGAAGAAAGGAAATAAAGATTATAGCAGAAATGATTATAATAGAGAATAGAAATAAAATCAATGAAACCAGATACTAAGAACAATTATATTTCCACAAACTTGATAACCTAAAGAAATGGACACATTCCTAGAAACACACAACCTACCAAGCCTGAACCATGAAGAAACGAAAAGTCTGAACAGACCAATAACAAGTAAGGAAATTGAGTCAGTAATCAAATACCTTCCAACAAAGAAAAGTCCAGGACCAGATGTCTTCAATGGTGAATTCTACCAAATATTTAAAAATAACTAACACCAATCCTCCTGAAACTATTCCAAAAAATTAAAGAGGAGGGAATACTTAGGTTATTTTATAGATCAGCATAACCCTGATACCAAATCCAGGGAAAGACACTACGAGAAAAGAAAACTGCAGACCAATGTCCTTGATGAATGTAGATGCCAAAATCCTCAACAAAATACCAGCAAACAGTATTCAAAGCACATTAAGATTATACACCATGACCTAAATAAAGTGGGTTTTATTCCTAGAATGTAAGGATGATTTAACTTATGAAAATGAATCAAAGTTATAACACATTAACAGAATGAAGAACGAAAGTCACATGATCATTTCAACTGTTGCAGAAACAGCATTTAACAAGAGTCAACGTCCCTTGGTGATAAAAACACTGCACAATATAGGAATAGAAGTAAACCACCTCAACATACTAAAGGCAGTTAATACAAGCCCACAGGCCGGGCGCGGTGGCTCAAGCCTGTAATCCCAGCACTTTGGGAGGCCGAGGCGGGTGGATCACGAGGTCAGGAGATCAAGACTATCCTGGCTAACATGGTGAAACCCCGTCTCTACTAAAAATACAAAAAACTAGCCGGGCGTGGTGGCGGGCGCCTGTAGTCTCAGCTACTTGGGAGGCTGAGGCGGCAGAATGGCGTGAACCCGGGAGGCGGAGCTTGCAGTGAGCCGAGATCACGCCACTGCACTCCAGCCTGGGAGACACAGTGAGACTCCGTCTCAAAAAAAAAAAAAAAAAAAAAAAAAATACAAGCCCACAGCTAACATCATACTCAACAGTGAAAAATGGAAAGCTTTCTCTCTAAGATCAGGAATGAGGCAAAGATCTCCCCTCTCACCACTTCTATTAAATATGGCATTGGAAGTCTTAGCTAGAGCAATTGAATAGTAAAAATATATAAAGGGCATTCAATTGAAAAGGAAGAAATAAAATTATCTCTGCTCACAGATGACATGATTTTTTTTTATGTAGAAAACCCAGAAGCTTTCACACACAGAAAAACTATTAGAATTAATAGACAAATTCAACAAGGTTGCAGGATTTAAAATCAGCAAACAAAAATCTTGCATTTCTATACAGCAACAGTGAACAATCTGAAAAAGGAAATTAAAAAACAATCCTATTTAAAATAGCATAGAAAGAATAACATATTTAGTAACAAATCTACTCTAAAGATGAGAAAGACTTGTACACTAAAAACAGTAAAATATTGCTGGAAGAAATTAAGGAAGACTAAATAAATAGAAAGATATTTTGTGTTCTTAAGTTGGAAGACAATATTGTTAAGATGTCTGTACTACCCAAAGTGATCTACAGATTCAATGCAACCCTTATAAAAATCCCAATGGCATTGTTTGCAGAAATAGAAAAAGTTATTCTAAAATTAATGTGAAATCTCAAGAGATTCCAGATAGCTGAAAAATATTTTAAAAGAAGAACAAAGTTGAACTCACAAGCCCTGATATTCCTGATGTTAAAACATACTGCAAAGCTACAGTAATCAAAACTGTGTGTTATCAGTATAAAAACAGACAAATAGACCAATGGAATAGAAGAGAGGACCCCAACAATAGGGCAGTTCTTCAAAAAATTAAAAATGGAATTATCATATGATCCAGCAATTCCACTTCTGTGTAAATGCCCAAATGAATTGGAAGCAGTCCCTCAAAGAGATATTTGCACACCCATGTTCATAGCAGCATTATTCACAACAGCTGATAGGTGAAAGCAACACAAATGTCCCTTTATGGATGAATAAATAAACAAAATGTGGTATGTGCATACAAGGGAATATTATTTAGCCTTAAAGAGGAAGAAAATTTTGTTTTGTGCAACAACATAAGTGAACTTTGAGGACATTATGCTAAGTGAAACAAGCCTGTCAGAAAAAAGATAAGTACAGGTCATCACTGACTTGTGATGGTTTGACTTACAATTTTTCCACTTTACAATGGTGCAAAAGCAATATCCATTTAGTAAAAACCATATTTTAATTTTAGGTTTGGATCTTTTCCCAGGCTAAGGCTATTCAGTACCATGGTCTCTTTCAACGCTGGGCAGTAGCTACGAGCCACAGTTTCCACCCTTGCCAGTTAATTTTGCCCAACTGTGGGCTAATGTAAGTGTTCTGAGCATGTTTAAGATAGGCTAGCCCAAGCCGTGATGTTTGATAGATTAGGTATATTAAATGTATTTTTGACTAACCACAGGTTTATCAACATAATTCCAATGTAGGTCGAGGAGTATCTGTACTGTATGATTCTGCTTTGAGGGCTGTCTAAAGTAGCCGGATTCATAGCAACAGAAAGTAGAATGGTGGTGACCAAGGGAAGAAGGGAAGGAGAGAAGGGGAGTTGCTGTTTAATGGGCATAGACTTGCAACTTGAAAAAGCTCCAGAGAGATCTGTTTCACAACAATGTGAATAGATGTGACACCTCAGAACTATACACTTAAAAGTTATTAAGATGGTACCTTTTGTGCTAGGTATTTTTTTTTTTTACCACAATTTTGTGTGTGTGTGTGTGTGTGTGTGTGTGTGTGTGTGTGTGTGTGATGTATCTCTATAAAGGGGAGGGTCCTTTCATCACACACAGTCCCCCAGGCTTCATTCCCATCCCCATCTCCGGTTTCACCATAACCAGCATTTCAAGTTTGGTCCACAAAATATCCCACAACTTTGTTTTAAATGCACAGATAAGCCTTATACATAAGTGAAAAATATTTAAGTGGTATTATATTGTATATCAGTATTTATCTATCATGTTTTGAGAAATAAAAACTCTCTATGAATCTAATCAAAATTTACAAAGTACATCAGGGAAAACAGAATTTAGCTAGATTGGGGTTAAATTATGTTAAGAACAGCAGGATTCTCTAAGACTCTCCAAGATGGATTGTTACCACATTCTCAAATGCGCAAAGGGAACAGTTTGGTGGCTCTGGAACCAGACATGGGGGTTGTGGCTCTGCCACTTACTAGCTTTGAGATAGATCTTGGCCAAATTACTAAACATGTCTATATTCCAGTCTTCTCAAGTTCAAAGTGGGGGCATTCATAGCTCCTACCCAATAAAACTGTGGAGGGGATATAATGGCTTAACACTCTACAAGACTTGGGACAGTATCTGGCATGAAATGTCATATAAGCCCTAGTGTATCAGTTCACTAGAGCTGCCGTGACAAAGCTCCACTCCCTTAAAGAAGAGAAATATATTGTCTCCTGGTTTTCAAGGCTGAAGTTCAAGATTAAGGTGTCAGCAGGATTGGCATTCTTTTTTTTCTTTTTTTTCTTGAGACAGAGTCTCGCTCTGTCACCCAGGCTGGAGTGCAGTGGCGCAATCTCGGCTCACCGCAAGCTCTGCCTCCCAGGTTCATGCCATTCTCCTGCCTCAGCCTCCCAAGTAGCTGGGACTACAGGCGCCCACCACCACGCCCGGCTAACTTTTTTGTATTTTTAGTAGAGACGGGGTTTCACCATGTTAGCCAGGATGGTCTCGATCTCCTGACCTTGTGATCCGCCCCGCCTTGGCCTCCCAAAGTGCTGGGATTACAGGCGTGAGCCACCGCACCCGGCAGGATTGGCATTCTTTGCATAAGGATGCCAGTCACATTTTATTGTGAGCTCATCCTACCCCAGTATGATCTCATTTTAACTAATTATGTAATAACTCTATTTACAAATAAGGTCAAAATCTGAGGTTCTAGGGGTTAGAACTTCAACATTTGAATGGGGGAGAGGACACACTTCAACCCATAACATCTAGCTGTTGTTATGTCTTGCAAGGTCAGCAGCAAATGGCAGAGGGCCAAGGTTTCACTTTTAGAGTTGGTATTGTGTTCCCAGGTGTGTGTAAATTCCAGCCTGCAGAGAAATCAACCAGGATTACCACTTTGACTCCAGCCTGAAGAAGCCCTCCCTCCAACCTTGAAAAGCTACTGAGCAGAGTTGACTACCCTCAAACTCCACTTCCAGTGAGTTTCTGGACTAAAGTCTTTGTTATTTCTCAGCAGCATCCACAAGGGTCTTGAAACCAAAGATTCACCTAATTTGCATAACCAAAAATGCCTAGAAATAAGCCAGATTACAAATGAACCCTGTCACATGTCATGGCTTTCCTTCCTTCCCCAGCAGCAACCCCCACCTCTGAGGAACACCAGGCAAAGGTCAGACCAGCTCTTCTAGGCTTGTCATCAGGAAAGCTAAGGATTGCATCTCCCCAGCACAGAGGGGCACTTGATAAATTTATCAAATGAGTATTCTGCTCCCACTTTTGGACAAGGCCCCTTGAAAAGGCCCTAGCCTTGCATGGAAGAATAAAAATAGCATGAGGAAAATGGAAACCTTTGTCTAATCACTAGGATATAGAACCCCTTCTATACATCACTACAAAGGCAAAATCAATATAGAATTTACAGACTCAACCACTTAAAGTTTAAAATATTTATATGTCATAAAGTGTCATAAACTAAATTAAAGGCAAAGTACAAAGATACGGATTTCATGTTAGCAACACAATTATCAGAGAAAGACATATATATGATGTTCTTCCTATGTATACGATAAAAGCCAAAATATAAAAGACAAAACACTAATAATATAGCAATGATCAGAGGACATGGGTGAGTGGTTCACATACTATAGAATGGACAACAAATACTGGCCATAAATGAAAACAAAAACAAATGTGTGACATAATTTTACACTTAAACTGGCAAATAATATTTTTAAATATAATAGTGATCATTCAGAAGGTGGGCAGTATTCAGTACTAATGACTCTAATATGTGAAGAGTGGCTGATTGGATGCAACAAAGCTGCAAAAATGTGCACACCTTTTGACCTAACAAGGCTAATTCTAGGAATTTATTCTAAAGATGCAGTAATAGATGTTGCTAAGACTTATCTGTTGCATCATTTTCATCAGTAAAATATTCTAAGAACAGAATATATGTCCGTTGCTCATTATCATATTCCCAGCCCCTCATGCAAGGCCTGGTGCCCAATAGATATTTCATAAACTGACCTTCGAATGAACCCAAATGTTCAGTATTTGGAGATTGTGGTCACAAATTGTAATACATCCCCATGATGAACTATTTTCCACCGTTAAAATAGATACAGTAAAGGAATATCTATGACCAGGAAAACAGAAGGCTCATTCTACCCTTCTTATTCTACCCTTCTACTCCACTACTGTACAGGGATTGGTCATTCTTCCCCTGCCAGTCCCAGCTCCTATGAGGCCACCTCTTCACTACAGTGGCAGTTACACTGGACTCAGGATCTAAATGGCTTTATTAACCAGTAAAAAATAATGAAAATAAATGAACAATAACTACTTTCATGGGATTAAAAAGATAACTATAAAATAAAACCAGGCTGAAGTCTCTGAGTCGCCGCTGCCGCCTGCGCCTGGCCTATGCCTACAGTGGCACTTCCCGGCTGCACGCTCCACTCATCCCCGCCCCATGCAGGTGGACCTTAGCAAGCGGTCTGGCCCTTGAGCCTGCAGAAAGTGGACGAGCAACTGCAGCACCCACTGCATGTCACCTACGGCGGGGCAGAGGTGCACGAGCTGGGCAGAGTGCTGACGCCCACCCAGGTTAAGAACAGACCCACTAGCATTTTGTGGGATGCTCTTGATTTGGAGAAACCCTGCACCTTGGTCCTGACAGCCCCGGGTGCTCCCACGGGGAAGGATCCCAAATACAGTGAATGGCATCATATCCTGGTGGTCAACATGAAGGATAATGACATCAACAGTGGCACAGTCCTCTCCAATTACCTAGGTTCGGGGCCTTACAAGACCACAGGCCTCCACCGCTATGTCTGGCTGGTTCACCAGCAGGACAGGCTGCTGAGGTGTGAAGAGTCCATCTTAAGCAACCTATCTGGAGACCACCGTGGCAAATTCAAGGGGGCGCCCGTCCATAAAAAGTACGAGCTCCAGGTCCTGGTGGCCAGCACATGTTTCCAGGCTGAGTGGGACTACTAAATGCCTAAACTGTAGGAACAGCTGTCTAGGAAGTAGGGGGCAGCTCAGGGACCTGAACTGTCCTGGAGGTCCCAAGTCGTGTTCCCCAGTTCAGTGTTGTGTGCAGATTTCTCCTCTTCCCACTCCCTTTTGCACAGGCAAGACCTAAGCATTCAGATGGCAGTTTATGGTGACTTTTCCTGCTGCCTGTGCTTTATAATTCTAGTCACTCATTCACTCAGTCAGGTTTATGTTTTGATCAAATTTAAACTCCATATGGGAGATATTTTGGATGACTGTTGTAGGGTCATCAAATTGTTAATGTAAAAATAGCAACCCAGTAATGAGATTGCTGGGTCAAATGGTATTTTTAGTTCTAGATCATTGAGGAATTGCCACACTGTCTTCCTCAATGGTTGAACTAATTTACACTCCCACCAACAGCATAAAAGCGTTCCTATTTCTCCACATTCTCTCTAGCATCTGTTGTTTCCTGGCTTTTTAATGATCGTCATTCTAACTGGCATGAGATGGTATCTCATTGTGGTTTAGATTTGCATTTCTCTAATGACCAGTGATGACGAGCATTTTTTTCATATGTCATTCTACTACAAAGACACTTGCACACGTATGTTTATTGTGGCGCTGTTCACAATAGCAAAGACTTGGAACCAACCCAAATGCCCATCAATGGTAGACTGGATTAGAAAAATGTGGCATATATACACCATGGAATACTATGCAGTCATAAAAAAGGATGAGTTCATGTCCTTTGCAGGGGCACGGATGAAGCTGGAAACCATAATTCTCAGCAAACTAACACAAGAACAGAAAACTAAACACCGCATGTTCTCACTCATAAGTGGGAGTTGAACAACAAGGACACATGGACACAGGGAGGGAAACATCACACACCAGGGCCTGTTGGGGCATAGAGGGCTGGGGGAGAGGTAGCATTAAGAGAAATATCTCATCTAGATGATGGGTTGATGGGTGCAGCAAACCACCATGGCACATGTATACCTGTGTAACAAACCTGCACGTTCTTCACATGTACTCCAGAACTTAAAGTAGAATAATAATAACAAAAAAATAGCAACCCAGAATTTAAAGAAAGAAAAATTGGGGGGAAAAAGACCACGTCTATAGTAATAAAGGAAAGCATCAACGAATCTTTTTTGGAGGTTAAAAAAAAAAAAAGAATTGGTTGCCTCTGCCTTTGTGCTCCTGAGTACAGAATTGTACACAGTGTGTTTTTGTGGTGCTGTCATTCACCTTGACAACCAGAGGCTGGCACTGAGGCTAAACCCTAACATGGCACATCGCAGATGCCTTAATAGGTGTCAGTGTCTCGTTCTGGTCCCTTTAAAGAGCATTCCTGGAAAAAACAGTAGAGAGAGTGACTTTGCTGTTGTTGGGGCATGACCATCTAGACCCATAGCAGTGCCAGCTGACAGCTTATCAGGAATCCTTCAATCTGTGTCTATTAAATTGATCATTCTTCATGGGGATAAGAAAAGCTGGTCTGGAGTTGCTGAATGTTGTAATTCTGCTGTTTGCTTATAGTTGAATAGAAACCTTGAATAAAAAAATAAAATAACAGCATGAAGCAGAAAAGGAATTAATAAAGATAAAAGCAGAAGTTAATTAATTAGAAAGCAACTAGTAGGCACAATTGAGAAAAGGAATCAAGAATTGTTTCTTTGCAAAGATCAGGAAAATAGATAAGTTTCTGGCAAGTCTGACAAGCAAGACAGAAAGAGTGAGAAATAGAATGAAAGTATGCAATATTAGATATAAGAAAGTGAGACAATTATAGCTGTAAATAGAATTAACAATTAATTGTTAATTAATTGCTGGTGGGTCTGTGTAGTTATAGGCAAAAGGTGGAGGTTTTTGGAGTTTCCATCTCTCTGCTTACATGGCTCATCTGTTCTTGCATGCTGTCCACTTTTTCCATTAGGGCCCATAGTGTATTATTCATAGTTGTTTTAAATTCCTTGTCTAATCATTCCAACATTCCTGTCATATCTGAGTCTCGTTCTGATGCTTTCTCTTCTGTCTCTTCAAATTGTGTTTTTTGTCTTTTAGTGTGCCTTGTAATTTTTTGTTGAAAGCATTTCATGATATATTGGGTAAAAGGAACTGAGACTGATAGGCCTTTAGTGTGAGATTTGTATGCTCATTTGACTAGGAATTAGGGTGTGTTTACTGTTTGCTGTAGCTGTAGGTGTAGGAAGATAAAATTTCCTTGGGTGTCTATGATTTTGCCTACCCTGTTTTACAGGAGCCCTACTGATGTGGTGGTAAGGTGTCGGGGAGGGGAAGCTTTCTATAGTTCTGTAAAGGTCTCAGTATTTCAGTAAGTCTATGAGTCTGGGCTGTGAACTTCACAAGTGCTTCTCAGTTGCTTTTCTCCCCCTATACGCCTTTCATGAGGTGGGAAAGCTAGAAGGGGCTGGAGTTGGCTATTTCCTTCTCCCAGTTAAGCTCTGGTAAAACCTCAGTCTGTTAGGCTCTGGCAAACAGTTTCCCTTAATGGCAGGGCTTGTTCAAATAGAATGCTCTGGAGTACTTCAAAATAACTTCTTTCCTCTGCCCCTTGTGTATTAATCTGTTCTCACATGGCTATAAAGAAATACCTGAGACTAGGTAATTTATAAAGAAAAGAGGTTTATTTGGTTCATGGTTCTGCAGGCTGTACAGAAAGCACAGTGGCATTTGCTTCGGGGGAGGCCTCAGGAAGCTTTGACTCATGGCAGAAGGCAAAGGGGGAGCAGATGTGTTACATGGTGGGAGCAGGAGCAAGACAGAGAGCAAGGGGAGAGGTGCTACACACTTTTTTTTTTTTTTTTTGAGACTGAGTCTGGCTCTGTCGCCCAGGCTGGAGTGCAGTGGCCGGATCTCAGCTCACTGCAAGCTCCACCTCCCGGGTTCCCGCCATTCTCCTGCCTCAGCCTCCGGAGTAGCTGGGACCACAGGCGCCCGCCACCTCGCCCGGCTAGTTTTTTGTATTTTTTAGTAGAGACGGGGTTTCACCGTGTTAGCCAGGATGGTCTCGATCTCCTGACCTTGTGATCCGCCCGTCTCAGCCTCCCAAAGTGCTGGGATTACAGGCTTGAGCCACCGTGCCCGGCTACTACACACTTTTTTTCTTATACTTTAAGTTCTAGGGTACATGTGCACAATGTGCAGGTTTGTGAAATAGGTATACATGTGCCATGTTGGCTTGCTGCACCCATCAACTTGTCATTTACATTAGGTATTTCTCCCAGTGCTATCCCTCCCCCAGCCTCCCACCCCCTGACAAGCCCCAGTGTGTGATATTCCCTGCCCTGTGTCCAAGTGTTCTCATTGTTCAACGCCCACCTATGAGTGAGAACATGTGGTGTTTGGTTTTCTGTCCTTGTGATAGTTTGCTGAGGTTGATGGTTTCTGGCTTCATCCATGTCCCTGCAAAGGACATGAACTCATCCTTTTTTATGGCTGCACAGTATTCCATGGTGTATATGTGCCACATATTCTTAATCCAGTCTATCATTGATAGACATTTGGGTTGGTTCCAAGTCTTTGCTATTGTGAACAGTGCTACAATAAACATAAGTGTGCATATGTCTTTATAGTAGCATGACTTTTAATCCTTTGGGTATATACCCAGTAATGGGATTGCTGGGTCAAATGGTATTTCTAATTCTAGATCCTTGAGGAATCGCCACACTGTCTTCCACAGTGGTTGAACTAATTTACACTCCCACCAACAGTGTAAAAGCGTTCCTATTTCTCCACATCCTCTCCAGCATCTGTTGTTTCCTGACTTTTTAATGATTGCCATTCTAACTGGCGTGAGATGGTAACTCATTGTGGTTTTGATTTGCATTTCTCTGATGGCGAGTGATGATGAGCATTTTTTCATGTGTCTGTTGGCTGCATAAATGTCTTCTTTTGAGAAGTGTCTGTTCATATCCTTTGCCCACTTTTTGATGGGGCTGTTTGATTTTTTTCTTGTACATTTGTTTAAGTTCTTTGTAGATTCTGGATATTAGCCCTTTGTCAGATGGGTAGATTGCAAAATTTTCTCCCATTCTGTAGGTTGCCTGTTCACTCTGATGGTAGTTTCTTTTGCTGTGCAGAAGCTCTTTAGTTTAATTAGATCCCATTTGTCTATTTTGACTTTTGTTGCCATTGCTTTTGGTATTTTAGTCATTAAGTCCTTGCCCATGCCTATGTCCTGAATGGTATTGCCTAGGTTTTCTTCTAGGGTTTTTATGGTTTTAGGTCTAACATTTAAGTCTTTAATCTATCTTGAATTAATTTTTGTATAAGGTGTAAGGAAGGGATCCGGTTTCAGCTTTCTACATATGGCTAGCCAGTTTTCCCAGAGGTGCTACACACTTTTTAACAACCAGATCTCGTGAGAACTCTATCATAAGAATAGCACCAAGGGGATGGTGACAAACCATTCATTCCTTAAGGATCCACCACCATGATCCAATCATCTCTCACCAGGCTCCACCTCCAACATTGTGGATTACAGTTCAACATGAGACTTGGGCAGGGACACAGATTCAAACTATATCGCCCTACTGGAAGCAGAAGGGGATTTAATCTTCAGTCCCCACTATGAGAACCTGGTAGTTTCTGGAAGTAAAACTCAATAATTAAGTGTGCTCCCACCCCCTCAAGACTGGGCCACCTGAAGTTTTTAACTTTTAAGCTCATCCACACCACACTGAGCCTCCAGAAACTCATCAATTACAGTTCAGGATTTTCTACCCCAGTACTAGTTTCTGGGAAGGTTTCTGCTCATAGGTGTCAACCTTAAATAGTGAGACTCAGAAAATATGATTAAGTATAGAGTTTATTTGAATGCAAAGTTTAAGGATGTCAACTGAGAATCACAGGCTCCAAATAAATGAGTCAGCGTTCCAAAGTGGAGAAGTTTGGGCTTCCTTGATATAGGCAGAGACAGAGGTTCAGGAGGATTATGACATTTTCCATACAAGACCAATGCATACCTTACAGAGATTCGGTTGGTTAAAGATTGCTGCATTCCAGGGAGAATTACTTATTACTCTGTAAAGGAGGGTAGTGAGCTCAAGGGGGTCTTATCCCTGGTACCTTTTCAGTCTTTTCTAATTCTCTACAGTACAAGAATAAGGAAGGGAGTTAATCCATAACTGGAGAAGCAGAAGTTGTAGCTGCATGCTTCATGACTCAGGCCACATAGTCTCATTTCTCTCAAATAATCCAAAAGCCAACAGCTTTATATTTGAATTATTTAATTTCTACTCCAGTAAGTTGTGATCCTCTGTATACACCTGTCTTTCCAATTTTGGAGGCAGTTGTTTTCCCTGTGGTCTCAGTTCTTTATGGATCTAAGAAGAGTTGCTAATTTTCAGTTTGGTTTTGTTTTCTTCTTAATACAAGGATAGGAGTGAAGACCAAGCTCCTCACATTTCAGGCCAAAAACCAGAAGTCTCCAAACATTTTAAAGTCTAAGTACAGTTGATACTTTTCACAGGAAATATAAATGACCAATAAGTAGTAGAAAAAGTAAATATATCAATAAATATTCATGGCATGGAAGACCACTTTAACTTAAAAAGCATCTGTCGCAAGCCAACAACTTACAACAAGTTGAATGATTAAACACTAGAGAAAAACATACGCATGATCCATGATCTAAGATTCCAGAAACCCTTTAAAATCCTTGGGATCAATTAAATCTCACAATCAGTTTTTTTTTTTCAGATTTCTCAAAGACAATGTCATATATATATTATACCTTGGAAAACAACCCCAGTGAGGACCGGGAGAGCAGTCCATAATCAAGCATGTTACTGCCTAGGCCACCAAATGCACTTGCCCCAAGTTGTATACTTAAAGAGTGCAAATAGTCCACATTGGTTCAGGTCAGATTTTATTACCCAAAGAGTTTGCCACAGATGTTAGATTTCAGAGTTTTTTGGCGTTTAGGAATTGCAGATGAAGTGTTGTAAACCTATAACTATCAATCAAAGTTGTTCATAAAATTCTAGACAATGCAATAGGACAAAAAATAAGCTTAAAAACATTGGAAAGAAAAGAGATAAAATTGTCATTACATTAATTGTCCATTTCCAGAAAATAAGAAAGTACAGAAAACTAGATTTTAGAGTGTTTTTTAATTCAATATTTTCTATATACATACATATAAATGTGTGCGAACATGTATGTATGTTTGTGCATGTATGTAAGAATGGGTAACACATTTCTTTTCACCCAGATGGAGATTGAGGAGAGAGAGTAACTGTTCTTGACAAATAATTTAATCCAGTCTTTTCTAGACTGTGCATTTCTGAGGCTCTAATTGTGTTGCTAAGGGAGAGGCATTTAAAGCAGGTTTGTGGCTGCTTTCTTACTCTGCTAAGGCTGAAAGGGAAGCAGAAAAAGAACAAAGAACTAAATACCACCATGGATAATGGTGTGATTTACTGATTCCATGGGAGGAAATGTGTTCTTTCTAATTAAGAGTCAGTTAGGAGACATTTTCTTCCTTGCAGTGGCAAGAACTAATGTTTGTCCTTAAGAAAGACATGTTTGTGCTTAAGTCAACAGACACTCTGTACCATGCACAGATTAATTTCCCAATAGACTAAACTTTTAAACATGAAACATCAATAAAATTATTTCAATAAGATATAGAAGAGTAATCCTAAAACCTTGGAATAGAAAGTGTTTTCATTCTCAGACGTCCAAAAGAAACAATTTGACTCATTTAACCATGTAAAAATATATAATTTTTATGGTTAAAAAAAAACCCAAAAATCTTAAAAGAGGAAGTCACAGGTAAAAGTATTCACAACTAAAATGATCACAGAGGGTGTAATCATTGAATTGTGCACCTCAAAAAATATCTGTTGCACTCCTAACCCCAGTACCTCAGAATGTGACCTTATTTGGAAATGGGATCTTTTCAAAAGTAATTAAGTGCCTCATATGAGGCATTAGGGTGGGCCCTGATCCAATGTGACTGGTGTATTTGAGTATTTGAAGTGGGAGAATACTTGATGCCAGAGATGGGAGGCCAGAAAGAAATAATACATTTACATTGCAGAGCAAACACCATCTTTCAGGGAGAATTCTGGGAATATGGTAAGCTGAGCCCAGATCCATTTCCTTCATTCCCACATGTACCTTTTCTGGACCAATTAGCTGCTGAGACTCTGGGCATCTATCTGGGTGCTCATGCAGCCTGGGCTTCTATGATCATCTCAAAAAGAAGACTTCAGTGGTGCCTTCTCCCCAGTAGCTCAGTGGCAGGTACCTGGAAGTCAGCACTGGTGAGCTGCCAGGAAAATCCTGGGAAGCGTTGGGGGAAGTTCCCATCAGCCCAATGAGCCTGCCTGGTTTCCCTGGTCAAGAAGATACTAAATGTGGGCTGAGTCCTCCTGACCCTGCAGCTAGGGAAATGCAAAGAGGATGGAGGAACAGGGGTTTCAGCACATGACCTGCAGTCAGCCTGCTGCAGTGTCACCAGAGCATGGAGGCAGAAATCTCTACACCTTCTACGACCTGTAGAGCTGCTGCCATGCAGGGAACACCAACAACCAGACTTGAGCCCTGATGAGCCAACACCTAGCCCACAGGATCATGGCAGCCAGAGGGCAAGGTTAGCTCACAAAAGATAGAACTCACACCTGGAGAAAGAGAGCTGCTAAAGGACAAGGGTGCAGCTGGAAGAAAATTGGAGGAGGAGAAGAGGCAAAGGACATTTAAATGGATGCAAGAGTGGTACAAAAGAGTTTCTGGAGCTAAAAATAAACACAATTTTCTGCTCCAAAAATTCAGTGGGTGAGTTATAAGAGAAAAGAGACACTGTTGAAACCTGAATTAGAATTAGCATTCTGAAAATTTACTACTTATTGCAATAATATCTCAAAAGATAGCAAATATATCAAATAAGATAGCAAATGTATCAAATAAGACAGAAATTATCATAAACAAATATATAAGGGTGTGGAGCAGTGCATACCAAGGATGAGACAGTGGGAGTGTCCACCCTCAGCTCAGACAATCATGTGTGCCTTGTCAGGAGATAATTTAGAAAACCAACTAAAAAAGAGTTGGTTTTCTATGATCACAATGGACTGGCAATACTCAACAACATTAGTGATACAATAGTCCTCAAAAAAGTCTTCTTTTCATCTAAGACGTAAACACTTGCTGCAGTTACTGTTTTTTTTTGTTTTTAAATTAATTTTACCTTTTAGAACAGCTTAAGTTGTCAAAAAGATTTAAAAGATTATATAGAGAGTTCCCAAATACTCCTTCATCCATTTCTCCCTAAAATTAGTATCTTTCATTAGTATAGCATATTTGTTACAATTAATGAATCAATACTGAGACTAACATCTAGAGCTTATTCTGATTTTCTTATTTTTCACCTAACATGTTTTTCTGTCCCAGGATTCCACCCCGGATACATTACATTTACTTGTCATGTCTCCTTAGGCTCCTGTTGGTGTGGCAGCTTCTCAGACTTTCCTTGTTTTTGAAGATTTCAACAGTGTTGAGGATTAAGAATTTTGTAAGATGCCCCTTTTTTGAAATTTATATGATGTATATCTGATATTTTTCTCATGATTAGATGTGGGTTATACGTAGACCATACAGGTAGAGAAGCAACGCTCATCACATCATAATAACATTACAATGCTATCAACATGATTTGTCACTGTTGATATTGACTTTTGTCAAAGATCAGTTGACTATATTTGTGTGAGTCTATTTCTGGGCTCTCTACTCTGTTCCATTGATCTCTTTGTCTATTCTTTTCCCAGTATCACACTGTCTTGATTACTGTAGCTTTATAGCAGTAAGCTTTGAAGTTGGATTGTGTCAGTCCTCTAACTTCTTCTTTTTTATTTTTTTTTGAGATGCAATTTCACTCTTATTGCCCAAGCTGGAGTGCAATGGTGTGATCTCGGCTCGCTGCAACCTCTGCCTCCCAGGTTCAAGTGAGTCTCCCACCTCAGCCTCTCAAGTAGCTGGGATTACAGGTGTGCACCACCATGCCTGGCTAATTTTTTTGTATTTTTAGTAGAAACGGGGTTTTACCATGTTAGCCAGGCTTGTCTCAAACTCCTGAGCTTTGGATGATCCAACGGCCTGGGCCTCCCAAAGTGTTGGGATTACAGGTGTGAGCCCAGCCTGTCCTCCAACTTAATTCCTCTTCAGTGTCATGTTGGATATTCTAGGTCTTTTGCCTTTCTGTATAAACTTTAGAATTAGTCTTTGATATCCACAAAGTAGGTAGCTGGGATTTTGATTGAGCTGCATTGAATAAAATTAAGTTGGGAAAGACTGACATCTTAAACAATATTGAATCTTTCTATCTATCCATGAACATGAGATATCTTTCAACTTATTTATGTCTTTGATTTTTAAAAAATTTTATTTTAGGTTCAAGGGTACATGTGCAGGTTTATTATATAGGCAAATTGTGTGCCACAGGTGTTTGATGTACAGATAATTTCATTACCCAGGTAATAAGCATGGTACCTGATAGTTTTTCTGATCCTCTCCCTCCTCCCACCCTCCACCTTCAAGTAGGCCCCAGTGTATGTTGTTCACCTCCCAATATTCATGTGTTCTAGTTGTTTAGCTCCTGCTTATGAGAACATGTGGTATTTGGTTTTCTATTCCTGCATTAGTTTGCTAACAGTAATGGCCTCCAGCTCTATCCATGTTCCTGCAAAGACATGGTCTCATTCTTCTTTTGTATGGCTGCATAATATTTCATGGTGTATGTATACTACATTTTCTTTATGCAGTCTACTATTGATAGGCATTTGGGTTGATTCCATGTTTTTGCTATTGTGAATAGTGCTTCAATGAACATACCTGTGCATGTGTCTTTATAAAAGAATGATTTATATTTCTTTGGCTATATACCCAGTAATGGGATTGCTGGGTCAAATGACAGTTCTATTTTAAGTTCTTTGAGGAATCACCACACTGATTTCTGCAATGTCTGAACTAATTTATATTCCCACCAGCAGCGTATAAGCTGCTTTATATTTCTTTGGCTATATACCCAGTAATGGGATTGCTGGGTCAAATGACAGTTCTATTTTAAGTTCTTTGAGGAATCACCACACTGATTTCTGCAATGTCTGAACTAATTTATATTCCCACCAGCAGCGTATAAGCATTCCCTTTTCCCTGCAACCTCACCAGAATCTGTTATTTTTTGACTTTCTAGTAATAGCCATTTTGACTGGTGTGAGATGCTATCTCATTGTGGTTTTGATTTGTATTTCTCTAATGATTAGTGATGTTGAACATTTTCTTATATGTTTTTTGACCACATGTCTTCTTTTGAAAAGTGTCTGTTTATGTCCTTTGCCCACTTGTTAATGTGGTTGTTGTTGTTACAAAAAAAACTGCTTGTACATTTGTTTAAATTCCTTATAGATTCTGGATCAATAAGGATGTATAGGTTACATATACTTTCTCCTATTCTGTAGGTTATCTGTTTACGCTGTTGATAGTTTTTTTTTTTACTGTGCAGAAGCTCTTTAGTTTAATAAGATCCTATTTGTCAATTTTTTTTTTTTTGCAATTGCTTTTGGTGTCTTTGTCATGAAATCTTTTCCAAGTCCTGTGTCCAGAAAGGTATTTCCTGAATTATCTTCTAGGGTTTTTATAGTTTTAGGCTTTACGTTTAAGTTTTTAATATATTTTGAGTTGATTTTTGTACACGGTGTTAGGTAGGGGTCCAGTTTCAATCTTCTGCACATGGCTAGCCAGTGATCTCAGCACCATTTATTGAATGGGGATCCTTTTCCCATTGCTTGTTACTGTCAACTTTGTCAAATATCAGATGGTTGTAGGTATGTGGCATTATTTCTGGGCTCTCTATTCTGTTCATTGATATATGCATCTGTTTTTGTACAAGTACCATGCTTGTTTTGGTTACTGTAACCCATAGTTTGAAGTCAGGTAACATGATGCCTCCAGCTTTGTTATTTTTGCTTAGGATTGCTTTGGCCATTAGAGCTCTTTTGTGGTTCCATATGACAGTCTTTTCTAATTCTGTGAAGAATGTCATTGGTAGTTTGATAGGAATGGCACTGAATCTATAAATTGCTTTGGTCTGTATGGCCATTTTAACAATAATGATTCTTCCTATCCATGAACATGGAAAGTTTTTCCCTTTGTTTGTGTCATCTGTGATTTCTTTGAGCAGTGTTTTGTAATTCTCGTAGAGATTTTTTGCCTTCCTGGTTAACTATATTCCTAGGTATTTTATTCTTTTTGCACTATTGTGAAATGGATTATGTTCTTAATTTGGCTCTCAGCTTGGATGCTGTTGTTATATAGGAATGCTACTGATTTTTGTATGTTGATTTTGTATCCTAAAACTGCTGAAGCTGTTTATCAGATCAAGAAACTTTTGGGCGAAGACTATGGGGTTTTCTAGGTACAGGATCATGACATCTGCAAATAGGAATTGTTTGACTTCCTGTCTTCCTATTTGAATGCTTTTATTTCTTTATCTTGCCTGTATATCTTTGATTTTTTTAATTAGAGTTTTTAGTTATCCTCTAGGAATCTTGTAAAAGTTTTGTTAGATGTATACTTAATAATTTCATTGTTCTGGTGCTAATATAAGTGTTGTTTTTTAATTTCAAAAACACAGAGGTATATAGGAAAGCAATAGACTTTTTTATATTAATCTTGTATTCTACATCTTTGCTATGATCACTTATTAGTTCTAGGTGTTTTATGTTAATTCATTAAAATTTTCTACATAGACAACTATGTCATCTGTGAACAAAGACAGTTATATATCTTCTTTCCAAATCTGTAAACCTTTTATTTTCCTTTCTTATCTAATTGCACCAGCTACAACTCCTAGTATGTTGAATAGAAGTGGTGAGAGGGGACATCCTTGCCTTCTTCCTAATGTTAGTGGGAAAGCTCCAAGTTTGTCACCATCAACTGTGATATTAGCTGTATGTTTATTGTAGATTCTCTTTATTAAGTTGAGGAAATTCCCTCCTATTCCTAGTTTGCTGAGTCTGTATCATAAATGGATATTGGATTTTGTCAGGTGCTTTTTTTTACATCTATGCATATGATCACATGATTTTTTTTCTTTAATCTGTTGATATGATAAATTACATTAATTGATTTTTTAATGTTAAACCAATATTGCATACCTGGGATAAATTCCACTTGGTGGTGGTGTATAGTTTTGTGCACTGTTGGATTTGATTTGCTAATATTTTGTTGAGGATCTTTACATCCATATTCATGAGAAATAGCGGTGTGTAGTTTTCTTTTCTTGTAAGGAAAGTCTTTGTCTGCATTTGGTATTAGGGATTAGTAATGGATTAGTAGTGATGGTGGGCTATCTTTTATTTCTGGTATTAGTGATTTGTGTCTTCTCTCCTTCTCTCTCTCTCAGTTAACCTGACTATCCAAGATCAATAAAATTGATCTTTTCAAGTACGTTTTTGGATTTCTTTTTTTGGTTTTTATTTATTTTACATTTCATTAATGTTTGCTCAATTTTTTTTGATTATTTATTTTCTTCTGCTTAGTTTGGATTTAATTTGTTCTTCTTTTTCTTTCCCAACATTAAAGCTTAGATGATTATTTCTGAGATCTTTCTAATTTTCTAATATTTGCAGTCAATATTATAAACTAAATTTGTTCTTGGACCCCGCTAATAAATTTTTATTTCAGTTATTGGACTTTTCAACTTCAGTATTTCTATGATGTGTCTTTATGTGATTTCTATGTCTTTATTGATACTCTCTATGTGGTGAGACACTGTTTTCCTGGTTTCCTTTAGTTATTTGTATGTGGTTTCTTTTTGTTTTTTGAATATATTTTAAATAGTTGATGTACTGCCTTTGTCTAATAAGCCCAATATCCAGGTATCATCAGTGCAGATTTCTATTCATTTTTTAAATGTACATAGTCCATACTTTCTTGTTTGTTTGCATGCCTTGTAATATTTTGTTGAACATCAGACATTTTGAATATTATAATATGGAAGTTTTGGAACTCTGAGTTTCCCATATCTCCAGTGTTGCTGCTTGTTTTATTTGTTTTTTGCTTCTTTAGTAACTTTTCTGAACTGGTTTTATAAAGTATATATTCTTTGTCATGTATAGCCACTGATGTCTCAGTTCCATTAGTTTAATAGTCAGCTAGTAATTAAGCAGAGACTTCCTTAAACACCTGGGAGGAAAATCTCCCAGTCTAAAGATGTGCTCTGTTTGTGTTTCATGTTTGTGTCTCCACCAGGCAGTTTACAACTCTGCCTTAGCCTTCACATCCTGCTTACACAGAGTCAGAAAGTCAGCCAGAGGTTAAAACTTAGGGCCTTCTCAGGTCTCTTTTAGGCATGCAGCCAACCATCCTAGGAATGTGCATAGACTTCTCGACTCTCAGGAGCTTTTCAAAGACTTTATTCCCCCAAAGCATTTCATTCCTCAGCCTTTCCTCCCAAGCTTATTGATTCGTCTATTGTTTCCCCTAATTGTTATCCTTTGAGTGAGATGGAGTGATTTTAACATTTGCCTTTAAAAGTTTCTGATAGAATGTTGAAAGCCCTGGTATAGTTCTGAATTAGGGGAAATAAAGGCAAGCCCATTGATCCCTTCCTTTTGGGAGCCAACATACAGGTAAAAAAAAAAAATGCAATTCTTTAAAGATAAGGTCTACTGTGCTTCCTCCAGTACTAGGTACCTGTACTATGAATGCCAGCTGTTGTCTCAAGGTCACCACGAAGCCAGGAATGGAAACAGGGTAAGTTAAAATGCCACAAATTTATTTTACTGAGATTCAGCTGGTTTTTCTTAATCAAACATTAAGCTTTGGATTAGTTTCTAGCATTCCTAAAAAGTTGATTTGGGCAGTTTTTGCAGTTAGTTTATTGCTTTTGTGGAGGGACAAATTTTGATGTTCCCTACTGTGCCACTTTTGCTTCTCTACCCTTTCACTTTTAACCTGCTTATGTCTTTATATTTAAGTGGATTTCTTGCAGTCAATATATAGTTTGGTCTCATTTTTAATCCAATATGACAATCTCTGTCCTTTAATTTGTATATCTGGACCATTTAGATTTAAAGTTATTATTGATATAGTTGAATAATGCTACCATGTTTGCAGCTTTTTTCTATTCATTTCACTTGCTCTTTGTTTCTTTTTTTCACATGTTCTTTTATTGCTTTCTGTGGTTTTAACTTAGCATATTATAATATTTCATTTTCTCTCCTCTCAGCATATCAATGTGGGGAAAATTGATATTGAGTTCTCAAATAACAGTAGGAATAAAAGAATAATGTAATGTTAAATAAACATGGGAAAATTAAAATAAAGAATATGTTTAAAAAGTATCATGTAAAATAAATAAAACCAAGTCAAGATGGAAAGAATACAATCAAGAATATCAGTCACCATACCAAAAAAAAAAAAAAAAAAAAAAAACCCAAAATGGACTACATTCCTGCGCCATAAGTACATAAAATTTTTATTTAAAAAAAAGTTTTTTTAAGAGACAATTTGAAAAATAAATGCTTACCCAAACCTTGCGCATCTCCTGTCAAAGAAGCCTGCAACACTGTGGTGCTTCACCTTCAGAAGGGGCACACTGGTATGTTGAAATGAAATGAAGTATTCCACATGTTTAACATCCCTAAAAAATACAGAGCCTGCTATATTGAGTTAAAAAATAAAGCATAATTTGTTTTTGGAAGAGTGTAAACACTCATCGAAGTGGTAAGAAAACATTACAAATAAAGAGGCAGATAGATAATAAACAAATAAAAGCAAAAAGGAAACAATGTCAGTAGGAACACCAAACCATTGATTAAAAGCACTAAAACAGATAAATATAAATACATTTTCCCTAACTCCCCAACTTGTTAAAAATGTATATTTTGTACATATGCAAAGTATAACTTGTAAAGAAGATACAACAGTAGTTAACCTATATGCACCAAATATAGCTGTTTAGTACATAAAAATAATTTATTAGAAATGCCAGGAGGCTGTGTCCATTTTCTACCCAATAGCATTTTCCTTTCTTATTTATGAGAGGTGCCTGATTTTGCTGCAGGGTACAATGTGCCCAATTAACAGACCATATTTCTCAGGGTTTTTTTTTTTTTTTTTTTTTTTTTTATCTGCCACAATGATCATGCAAGTAGGACCAGGCTAGTAAAATGTAAGCAGATGTGTTTTTTGGAACTTCTGAAAAGGTATCTTTAGGATCACTGACTATCCCAGAAATGTGCCTTTTGACTGCCTTCATTCTTCCTTCCTGAATAGGACACAATGGTTCCACCAGCCATCTTGAGAAACGCAGATGAACCCATGCTAAGAATGGTGGTGCAAACAGATAGAAGAAGCCTGGTTCTCGTAACTTAGTGGTGCTACCACATCAGCCTGTGATGTTCCATCTCTAAGCATTTTTTAACATAAGGTACTAAACATTCTGTGTTTAAAATATTTTCAAGCCTTGGCAACATAGTGAGATCCAGTCTCTGCCAAAAAATTAAGAATTTGTGAAATTTAGCTGGGCATGGTAACCCATGCCTGTAGTCCCAACTACTCAGGAGGCTGAGGTGGGAGGAGTACTTGAGCCTGGGAGTTCAAGGCTGTAGTGAGCTGAGATCACACTACTGCACTCCAGCCTTGGCAAGAGAGAAATATCCTGTCTCCAGTATATATATGTGTGTGTGTGTGTATATATGTGTGTGTGTATATATATGTGTGTGTGTATATATATGTCTATATGTGTGTGTATATATATATATATCCAATCTAGTTTCTTTCTATTGTATGAGCCAAACTTAATCCTCACTAATACAAATTATTAAACATACAAGCAGAGTAAAACACTTCAATGTATTTCTCCAACAAGAGGACAGATGTTATAGTCAAAAAAGTAAGTGAGAATTTTGCGCATCAAAAAACATTATCAAGAAAGAAAAAAGGATGCCTACAAAATGGGAAAATATATTTGTAAATTATGTATCTAATAAGGGTCTAATATTAAGAATATATAAAGAACTCTTGTAAGTCAACAATGAACATGCAAACAACCAAATATTTTTAAAAATGGGCAAATGAGTTGAGTAGATATTTCCCAAAGGTAGACACACAAATGGCCAACAAGCACATGAAAATATGCTCTACATCATTAGTCATTAGTTGAAATGCCAGTCAAAACCACAGTGAAATACTACTTTATAAATAGTAGTATGGCTATTACCTTGAAAAAAAAAGCACACACACAGAAAGTAACAAGTGTTAATGATGTGGAGAAATTGCAACCCTTATGCATTGCTGGCAGAAATATAAAATGGTTCAATCACCATGGAAACAGTTTGGTAGTTCTTCAAAAAGTTAAAATAAGAACTATCATATAACCCATCAAATCCACCCTTAGGTATATGCCCAAGACAATTGAAAACAGAAACTTGAACAAATACATATATACAAATGTTTGTAGCAGCACTATTCACAATAGCCAAAAGGTAGAAACAATCCAGAGTTCCCTCAGTAGATGAATGGACAAACAAGTTGTGGTATAGTCACACAATGGAATATTATTTGGCCTAAAAATGATTGAAATACTGGTACATGCTACAGGGTGGATAAGAAGCAAAAACATTATGCTAGGTGAAAAAACCCAGACACAAAATGTCACATGGTATGATTCCATTTATAGGTGGTATATTAGTCCATTCTCACACTGCTATAAGGACATATTCAGTAGTGAGTAATTTATAAAGAAAAGAGGTTTGATCAACTCACAGTTCCACAGGGCTTGGAAAGCCTCAGGAAACTTATAATCATGGCAGAAGGGGAAGCAAATATGTTCTTCACCAGGTGGCAGCAAACAGAAGTGCAGAATGAAGAGGGTAGGAAAGTCTCTTTTAAAACCATCAGATCTCATGAGAGCTAACTCACTATCATGAGAATAGGATGAGGGAAACTGTCCAATGATTCAATTGTCTCCATTTGGCTCCTCCCATGACACATGGGGATTATGGGAACTACAATTCAAGATGAGATTTTGGTGGGAACACAGAGCCAAACCATATAATTCCACCCAGCTCCTCCCAAATCTCATATCCTCACAATTCAAAACAATCATGCCCTTCCAACAGTTCCCTATAGTCTTAACTAATTCCAGCATTAACCCAAAAGTCCAAGTTCAAAGTCTCATCTGAGACATGGCAAGTCCCTTCCACCCATGAGCCTGCAGAATCAAAAGCAAGTTAGTTACTTCCTAGACACAATGTGGGTATGGGCATTGGGTAAACAAACCCATTCCAAATGGGAGGAATTGACCAAAACTAAGCAGATGCAGGCTCCATGCAAGTCCAAAATCCAGTAAGACAGTCATTGAACCTTAAAGTTTCAAAATGATCTTCTTTGACTCTATGTCTCACATCCAAGGTGTGCTGATGCAAGAGATGGGCTTCCATGGCTTTGAGCAGCTCTGCCCCTGTGTCTTTGTGGGGTACAGCTCCCCTCTTGGCTGCTTTCATGGGCTGGCATTGAGTGTCTGTGGCTTTTCCAGGTGCACAATGCAAGCTGTCAGTGGATCTACCATTCTGGGGTCTGGACGATGGTGGCCCCATTCTCACAGCTCCACCAGGCAGTGCCCCAGTGGGGACTCTGTGTGGGGGCTCTGACCCCCCATTTTCCTTCCACACTCCCCTAGCAGAGGTTCTCCATGAGGCCTATACCCCTGCAGCAAACTTCTGCCTGGGCATCCAGGCATTTCTACACATCCTCTGAAATCTTCATAGAGGTTCTTAAACTTCAGTCTTTGACTTCTGTGCACCCAGAGATTCAATATCACATGTAAACTGCCAAGGCTTAAGCTTGCACCCCCTGAAGCCACAGCCTGAGCTGTACATTGGCCCCTTTTAGCCATGGCTAGAGCAACTGGGATGCAGGGCACCAACTGCCAAGGCTGCACACAGCAAGGGGCCTTGGACCTGGTCCAGGAAACCATTTTTCCCTCTTAGGTCTCCAGGCCTGTGATGGGAGGGGCTGCCATGATAGTCTCTGACATGCCCTGGAGATATTTTTCCCATTGTCTTGATGATTAGCATTTGACTTCTCATTATTCATGCAAATTTTTGCTACCAGATTGAATTTCTCCCCAGAAAATTGGTTTTTCTTTTCTGCTGCAACATCAGGCTGCTTCCTCTTGAACACTTCGACACTTAGAAAGTCCTTCTGTCAGATACCCTAAATTCTCTCTCTAAAGTTCAAAGTTCCACAGGTCTCTAGGTCAGAGGCAAAATGCCACCCATCTCTTTGCATATCAAGAGTGACTGGATTAGTCCATTTTCATACTGCTATGAAGAAATACCCAAGACTGGGTAATTTACAAAGAAAAGGGTTTAATTGACTCACAGTTCCACATGGCTAGGGAGGCCTCACAGTTATGGCAGACGGCAAAGGAGGAGCAAAGTCACATCTTACATGCTGTTGGGCAAGAGAGCATGTGCAGGGGAACTGCCCTTTATAAAACCATCAGATCTTGTGAGACTTATTCACTACCATGAGAACAGCATGGGAAAATCCCACCCTCATGATTCAATTAGCTCCCACTGCGTCCCTTCTACAACACATGAGGATTATGGAAGTTAAAATTCAAAATGAGATTTGGGTGAGGACATAGCCAAACCATATCAGTGACCTTTACTCCAGTACCCAACAAGTTCCTCATCTCCATCTGAGACCACCTCAGCCTGGACTTTATTATCCGTATCACTATCAACATTTTGGTTAAAACCATTCAGCAAGTCTCTAGGAAGTTCCAAACTTTCCCACATGTTCCTGTCTTCTGAGCCCTCCAAGTCTATAGGAAGTTCAAAACTTTCTCACATTTTTCTGGTCTTCTACTGAGTCCTCCAAACTGTTCCAACCTCTGCTTGTTACCCAGTTCCAAAATTGCTTCCATATGTTCAGATATCTTTACAGCAGTACCCCATTACCTGGTACCAATTTACTGTATTAGTCCGTTCTCATGCTGCTAGGACATATCCAAGACTAGGTAATTTATAAAGGAAAGAGATTTAAGTGACTCACAGTTCTACAGGGCTGAGAAGGCCTCAGGAAACTTACAATCATAGTGGAAGGGGAAGCAAACACGTCCTTCTTCACATGATGGCAGCAAGGAGAAATGTAGAGCAGAGATGGGGAAAATACCCTATATAAAACCATCAGCTCTCATGAGAACTAATTCACTACGATAAAGACAAGATGAGGGGAACCTCCCCCATGATTCGAGTATTTTCACCTGATCCCTCCCATGACATGTGGGGATTATGGGAACTACAATTCAAGATGAGATGTGAGTGGGGACATAGCCGAACCATATCAGGTGTAATATTCAAATCTATAGAGACAGAAAGCAAATGGGTTGTGGCCAGGTGCTGGGAGTGTGGGGCAGCCGAGGAGTGACTGCTCACAGGTACATGGTTTTATTAGGGATGATGAAAATGTTTTGAAACTTGTACTAAACATACTAAATGCCATTGAATTGTACCTTTTATAAAGTGGTGAATTTTATGCTATATGAATTTCATCTCAATTTTTTAAATAAAAAATAGAGGAATCAAATGTGATTATACATACATATGCGTATGTTGCATCCCTGTGTGTCTATTTATATATATATAAATAATCTTACATCTCTAGAGTGGAGAATGTACTTTTTCTAAATCCCTTAAACATTTATAGAAATTTACCATGAAATCCTTGTGTCCAAAAATAAAAAAGAAATTATGTTGATCAGGACTCAATAATATTAGAAATAATTATTAAAAATAGGACCAAAAGTAATATATATTTAGAAATTAAAAACATGCTCTCAGTTGACCTTGGATCATGGGGGTGATCAGAATAAAGACTGCAGACCAAAGAAAAGCAACCCAAAGGGGAGCACTTCATAACAACATCAGAAATGAAGGAAGTAAAGAAGGACTCAGCTGTAAACTCCAGAAAACAGAAGAAATAAGGAAGAGAGAATTGGTAAAAATAAAAGATGAGGCCAGGCATGGTGGCTCATGCCTGTGATCCTAGCACTTTTGGAGTCCAAGGTTCGAGGATCACTTGAGGCCAGGAATTTGAGAACAGCCTGGGCAATATTGTGAGACCTTATCATTACAAAAAATTTTAATTTAAAGATAAAATTATTAAAACATAAAATGGAAATAAAAATAAGAGAAGACAGTCACAGGAGAGAGAAAAATGATTATAGATGAAAGCTAAATAAACACCCATGGCATAAATTTCAAAATCTAGATGAAATGAATGATTTCCTAGAAAAAAAATAAGTTATAAAACTTCATACAAATGAAGTGGACATGTTGAATAGAAAACCACCATAGGAGAGACCGAGAATGTGATAGGAAATCTCTCCTTGAATAAGGCACCAAAGCCAAGTAGGATTCATAAACAAATAATTCCAGTGCTATTTAAACTATGTCAACCTACATAAAAAGGGAAAATTTTCCTATTCATTATAACAAGTCAGCAGAACTCTAACACCCAAATTGTATAAAAGAAATATAAGAAATCTATACACTAATTTTACTTCTGAATATAGATGTAAAAATTCTAAATAAAATATTAGTGAAACAAATCAGTAATGTTTCAAAAACTGGTACACTATCAAGCAGGATTTATTCCAAGAATGAAAAAGTGGCTTAATATCAGGAAACAAAGAAAAAAATACACATTATTTTATTAGCACAAGCTGAAAATGCAGTTAACCAAATTCATCAGTTGTTTTTAATGAACACTCCAGGAACTAAGGAAAACTACTTAATAAACATGGCCCACCAAAATTAACATCAAATATTATTTTGAACTACAAAACACTAACATCATTTTAATTAAAACCATTGACTACAGAGGGATACTCATTCTCACCATTATTTAACAATGTCTTGGAAGTTGTAATGAAGGCAATGAAATAAGAACAAGGAATAATTTCAATAAACATTGTAATATGGTTTGGCTGTGTCCCCACCCAAATCTCATCTTGAATTGTAGCTCTCATAATTCCCACGTGTTATGGGAGGGACCCAGTGGGAGATAATGGAATTATGGGGTGGTTTCCCCCATACTGTTCTCATGGAAATAAGTCTCATGAGAGCTGATGGTTTTATAAGGGGAAACCCCTCTTACTTGGTTCTCATTCTTCTCTTGTCTGTCACCATGTGAGATGTGCCTTTCACCTTCTGCCATGATTGTGAGGTCTCCCCAGCTATGTGGAACTGTGGGTCCGTTAAACCTATTTCTTTTGTAAATTGCCCGGTCTTGGGTATGTCTTTATCAGCAGCATGAAAATGGACTAATACATGTTGGAGGCAGAGGTAAAATAACCTCTGCTCAGAATGATACAATTATGTATAGAAAACCAAGAACCTATTAAGGAGGTAACACTGTAGAGACAGAGAGTAAATCAGTGCTTGTCTATACTGGAGTTGGGAATCAGGAAATGAAAACTGGATTGGAGTGATGTTTGTGTAAATCTGTAAATTTACTGAAAGTTATGAACTGTACATTTTAAATGAGTACATTTTTTGGTAGGTAAATTAGGCCTCAATAAAGTTATTATAAAAAAATCTTCTAGGTGGAATAAGAAAATTTAACATGGATGAATATGATATTAAATAAAGCAACTCTTTTGCTTAAAAAATTTCAAAAATTTAGGAAGAAAAGTATGGAAACTATAAAGAAAATTAATAAGCCTTATTGAAAGGCATAAAGCAAGAACTGAACTAATAGAAAACAACCATGTTCTTGAATTGGAAGACTGAATAGCATCAAGATGCCAATTGTCCTAAAATTAATATTAAAACTCAGTGCAATTCTAACTAGAATCCCAACAGCATTTTTCTCTCCATTGGATAAGATGATCTTAAAGTTTATGGGGAAAAACAAATACCGAGGATGGCAAATGAAAGTTGTAAAACAGATCAATAACAATGAGAAGATTTGCCTAACTAGGAACCAAAGCATAGGATAAAACCATAGTCATTGAGACAATATGGCCTTAATGTACGAATAGACAAATGGGTCAATGAAAGAGAATGAAACAGCAAGTAAGATACTAATATACATATATACATATGTGTGTGTGTGTGTGTGTGTGTGTGTGTATGTGTGCATGTATACACAGACGTAGAATTTTTCACACGTGACGGAGATCGTTGTTCAATTTTGTGGGAAAATGGGAAATTGTTTAATGAACAGTACTGGGACAACTGGCTGTCCATTTGCAAAACGATTACATTGGACTCTCATACCATATACAAAATTAAATTCCAAATACACTAATGACTTAAACATAAAAAGCAAAATAATGGAAATCCTGGAAGAAAAATCTGTAAGATTACATGACCACCTTAGAGGGCAAGAAAGAACTTCTTAATCAATACTGGAAACCAAGAGGTTAATTTAAAAAAAAAGGTATTGGAATGAGAGAGTTCCCTGACCCACTTGCAGGAGGTGCAACAGGGGTGTGGCTCATCTGTTCAGCTGCTGCCGCTACTCAGACTCCTTATAGGAGGAGGAGCATGCAGATGGGCAGGTGCAGGAGCCAGGGTGAGTGCTTTTGGGCTTCAGTGCCAGGGTGGCATCTAGGGATGTTTGCCTAGACATGTGGAGTGACTCTCAAAGCCCCAGTGGGCATGCTACAGTGCTCTTTTAACCCTACCATCTGCAGACAGCTTAAGTGTTAACCAGCTCAGTGCCCTCTCAGTCACACATGCACTTGATCAGGTCACACATGCACTTGAAGGATGGTAAATGTGGGGATTTTACTGGATGATGGAGGTGGCTCTCAGTGGGATGGATAGGAAGCTGGAGAGGGGATGAAGTGGAAAGTTGATCTTTCCCTGGCGTCTGGCCATCCAGTGGCTGATCTTCTCTCCGACGGTCCCCAGCTGAACTCTGGATGTTCAGATGCTCCTTCTCTTCTTTCCTTCTCTGCCTCGCTGTTCTGCCACTCTTCTGCTCTTCTTTTCATCTGCTCTTGGAGTCCAGGGTTTAGGGCTTATATGGCTACTGGATAGGGGGACATGGCAGGCCAAAAGGCAACTTTTGGGCAGGAAAACAGGACTGCCTGTTCCCATTTAGGGCCTTGGGTTTCCAGGCTTCAGGGTAGGGCCTTTGTTGGGGAGCCACCCTCTTCTACCCAGTATTTCCCTATCACCTGTCCATATCATTTCTCCCCTCTGAAGAGGCACATCTAACTGCCCTTAGAATATGAACGATGACCAGTCTTAGCTACTTCCTGCTGACAAGGGCATTGTTTGGAGAAAATGACTGTCAGAGTCCTCCCAGAAGTCTACGTAAGGATCCCTAGCGAAAGGAAGCCATTGTCCGAGGCTCCAGTTGCCTGACCATTTGGAGTTTTGATGGCCTTTAGGTGAGAGAGGATAAAAACAAGTTTCATAAGGTTAAGTATACACGGGTTAAACATGTGTACTATACAAGGAAAAAATCTAGTGCCAAAGATTACAGAAATAATAAATGAAATATACTAACAACATTGTACTCCAATCTGTCTCACCCTGGTGAAAGAAATTAAACCTTGTATGGGAGCAGTTAAACTTTATGAGAGAGCTAACTATTCTCACTACATCTGTAGCAGTTAACAGGTGCACCCTGGGAATTCTGGGGTTTATGGGCTTGCATGGTGTCCATTAAAGCTTCTGCCTCTTTCCTCTTAGAGAGGTGTCTCCCTACCTCCATTGTGAAAAACCGAGGTGACCACTTTCAGGAGGTCCTCTAAAGTACTATTTGGTTTCAGGGCCCATTTCTGCAACTTCTTTTTAATATCAAGAAATATATCCTTTAGGATTAGTTGTCCCTCGATGGAATTAGGAGATAGAGAGGTATGCTTTACCAAGGCCCTATTACCTTCTCCAAGAAGGCAGTGGGATTTTCATCAAATCCATGGTCTATCATGAATAGCTTGTTATAATTGAAAGTTTTGGTCCTAGTCCTATTTAAGCCCTCCATTATGCACACCTGAAAGTATCTCCTCTTTCAGTCTCCCATCTCATCACTGGCATCCCAACCAGGGTCAGTCACTGGTACTGCTCCTCTTCCAGTTGTATAAAGTTTGCCTCATTCGCTGAGCTATATGTGATGCAAAGCTCATTCCCAAATCTCTCTGCTGCTTGCAGAGCAGCCGGCTTCTCAGTGTCCATCAGGGTCTGATTCTAAAGTAACACATGTGTCTCCAGGAGAGTTCAAATATTTGGGTGAAATTGTGGAAAGCCTCTATATGTCTGTCAGGGTCATCTGAAAACTTGCCAAGATCCTCCTTAATTTGCTTTAAGTCCTGTAGAGAGAAGGGGACCCGGACCTTACTGGGGTCAAATTCACCAGGCATCTGCTGGAGGGGCAAGAGTGAGACTGGGGCTTGTCTGGGGTGAGGATTTGTAGGAGGGGGTAAGTGAGAGACTGAAGCTGGATAGCGAGATAAGGGTGGACCCAGAGGAGCAGGGTTGGAGGGAGCTGGCTCCTCTGCTGGGGGCACCTCTGGGATTCATTTCTTTAGTTCCCTAGGATTGTTTCTTGCAGCCTCTCCTGAGATGGCAAACAGGAGGTCTGGATCAATCCTACAGTGTTGGCAAAGGTCTGGATTACCCTGCAAGGTAAAGAAAGCCTGCACATATGGGGCCTCAGACCATCTGTCCTCACATCTACAGAAAAGGTCCAACTGCTGGACGGTATTGAAATGAATAGTTCCTTCCTGAGGCCAAGCCAATCCTTCATAATTTGGCCAAACGTTTGTGCAGAGGGCTATGAGGTATTTTTCTTCCAGACTCTGAGGGTCAAAGCAGTCCCAGTGGTTCAGGATGCACTCCAGAGGAGTGTAAGTTGGGGGTGGTGAAAAGAGCTAGTTGCCTATTCTGAAAGACAGGGAAATAGAGGCATCCCTCATTTCCTTTTTTGCTTCCAATGAAAACTTAGGATGTGATAGAGGGAAAGCAGGGCATTCCCCCTTTCCCTTCTGTCTTCTTATCCTTGAGTTCTGGCAACCTTAGACAGATGCCACCCATGGGTGCTATTGTGGTCTGCACCTGTGAAGCAGGGAGGGCCTAGAGAACAGAAATTATCCATCCTCATCTATGTCTCTATCCCCTCTACTGTCAGCAACCTTTGGGTTCCCTGGGTTGCCTATGCCATGGACCATGGCCTCCTTCCATGAAGCAGGGCTTTAGTCAACAGGAATTTGCCCCTGCCCATTTACACTGTGCCTATTACCTGGCTTTGGAGCCCTCAGACCTGGTTTTCCTTTCTAGGGCCTCAGCCTGAAACTTGGAACTGAGTTTGAGACCAAAAAAAAAAAAAAAAAAAAAAAAAAAAAAAAAAAAAAAAGTATTTCAGGGGCTGCCTGTATCTGTTTGGATTAAGTCTCAAAAGGGCCCTGCCAGATTTTCAGTTATCAGCCAGCAGGGGTCGCTTCTCTGTTGTTTTCGCTAGCATAAGCAGAGGGCTGGGGTAGGAAAAGAATCGTCTTGCACAGAAAAGGGGGAAAAAAAAGCTTAAGGGGCAAAAGGCAGGTGCGGGGGGGGCATGTTGGGGGAAGAACCTCTTGCTCTGTGAAAATGGGTTCCTTTAATTATTGTATCTTTCCCCCAGTTCAGACCAGTGAGGATCCTTCAGCCACTGGGGCTCTGCTGGCCGGGGGAAAGGCTCTGCTGGCACAGCAATGGCGAGCAGGGGATGCCAGGCAGCCAGCTGGCTGTGCAGGGTTCCAGCAGCAGCCATAGTTTTCTCCCACCTCTCATGGCCATTGAGTGCAGCTTGTGTATGCTATGGACATGCCCAGGCGCTGGAGACCAGACGGGAGCGGGTAAGAAGGGAAGCCATTGTGCCAGGACCCTGCAGCCACTGAGGTGGGGTTTGGGGTCGCACCAAACGGAAACCACATTGTTCTGAATTGTGCCTCTGATGGCTAGGCCAAATGCTCATTCTATTTAACATCATTGCTGCAGTCTGTAGCAAAACCCTTAACATTATAAAAGAAGAGATAGAGCCACTTCAAACCATGAAAGGAGAAGAGATATCACAGTAAAGTCTGCAGGTTGGCCAACAGAGTTCAGTCTTTGGGCTTTCCAGCAACAAAAGATGCCTTCAGTTGCCCCAGGGTTTTAGTCCAGTCTCCAGCAACAGCTAGACCTCCATGTAGGGAAACAGCCAGTAATTTTTTTACTTGCGGGAAAGAGAGATGTGACAGTTCTGCATCTGTATTCCCCCTTGTGGATCCTGGGTGAGACTCCAGATGAGATGGGAGAGTTCCCTGACCCCTTCACAGGATATGTCACAGGGGTGTGGCTAGTCTGTTCAGCCTCCACCACTGCTCAAACACCTTATGACGGGGGGAACATGCAAATGGGCAGGTGCAGGTGCCAGGGCCAGCGCTTTTGGGCTTCGACCCCATGGTGGCATCTAGGGGTGTGTGCTTGTTACTCCTGAAGTCCCAGTGAGTGTGCTCCAGTGCTCTTTTAGCTCTGCTGTCTGTCAGGCCAGGCTAAGCCATCATATCCCCTGTGACCTGTACATATACATCCGGATGGTCTGAAGCAACCAAAGAACCACAAAAGAAGTGAAAATAGGCAATTCCTGCCTTAACTGATGACATTCCACCATTGTGATTTGTTCCTGCCCCACCCTAACTGATCAATTGACCTCATGATATTCCTTCTCCTAGACAATAAGTTTTATGATCTCCCCATCCTGCACCTTGTGACCCCAGTCCCTGCTTGCAAGAGATAACCACCTTTAACTGTAATTTTCCATTACCTACCCAAATCCTATAAAACTGCCCCACCTCATCTCCCTTTGCTGACTCCTTTTTCAGACTTAGTCTGCCTGCACCCAGGTGATTAAAAAGTTTTGTTGCTCACACAAAGCCTGTTTGGTGGTCTCTTCACATGGACTCACGTAATACTTGTTGCTGAAAATCCCAGGACGGGGGACCTCCCTAGGGAGATCAATCCCCTGTCCTCGCCCTCACTCTGTGAGGAGATCCACCTATGATCTCGGGTCCTCAGACCAGCCCGAGGAACATCTCACCAATTTTAAGATGGGTAAGCGGCCTCTTTTTATTCTCTTCTCCGACCTCTCTTGCTATCCCTCCACCTTTCAATCTCTCCCTTCCCTAATTTTGGTTCCTTTCCCTTTCTGGTAGAGACAGAGGAAACATGTTTTATCCATGAACTCAAAACTCTGGTGCCAGTCATCATCTCGGGAAGACAGCCTTCCCTTGGTGTCTAATCACTGCAGGGACGCCTGCCTGATTATTCACCCACATTCCAGAGGTATCTGATCACAGCGGGTATGCCTGCCTTGATCCTTCACCTTGGTGGCAAGTACCACCTCCCCTCTCTCCCTGTGTCTGCCCTCTCTTTTCTCTAAATTTACCTTTTTTCTCTGGGCAACCTTCCAGCCTCCATTCCTTCTTCTCCTCCCTTAGCCTGTGTTCTAAAAAACTTAAAACCTCTTCAATTCTCACCTGACCTAAAACCTAAGCATCTTATTTTCTTCTGCAACACCGCTTGGCCCCAATACAAACTTGATAACGGCTCTAAATGGCCAGAAAATGGCATTTTTGATTTCTCCATCCTATAAGACCTAGATAATTTTGGTCGAAACATAGGCAAATGGTATGAGGTGCCTTACATTCAGGCATTTTTCACACTTTGTTCCCTCCCTAGTCTCTGTTCCCAGTGCGACTCATCCCATATCTTCCTTCTTTCCCTCCTACCTGTCCCTTCAGTCCCAACCCCAAGCGTTGCTGAGTCTTTTGAATCTTCCTTTTCTACTGACCCATTTGACCTATCCCCTTCTCCCCATACTGCTCCTCCTCATGTCGCTCCCCACCAGGCTGAATCAGGCTCCAACTCTTCTTCAGCCTCTGCTCCCTGACCCTACAACCCTTCTCTCACCTCCCCTCTCCATACCCAGTCTGGCTTACAGTTTCATTCCGTGACTAGCTCTCTCCCACCTGCCCAACAATTTCCTCCTAGAGAGGTGGCTGGAGCTGAAGGCATAGTCAGGGTACATGTGCCTTCTTCTCTATCAGACCTTTCCCAAATCAGCCAGAATTTAGGCTCTTTCTCATCAGACCACACGAAATATATACAGGAATTCCAATATCTGACTCTGCCCTATGATTTAACCTGGAGTAACTTAAATGTCATCCTAACTTTTACCCTCTCCCCAGATGAACAGGAAATAATTTTTTCTCTAGCCCAATCTCACACTGACAACTGCCAGCTTCATGAGCCAGGCCTCCAGGAAGATATTAGAGCATTTCCCCTCAAGGATCCGCAATGGAACTATCAGGCACATTCCCCAGGTATGGCTGGGCGAGATTACATGATTTCCTGCCTAGTTGAAGGGCTTAAAAAGGCAGCATACAAATCTGTTAATTATGGCAAACTTAAAGAAACTACCCAAGGATAAGATGAAAACCCAGCCCAGCTCATGGTTCATTTGGCAGCAACCCTGAGATGCTTTAAGCCTTGGACCCAGAAGGGCCAGAAGGTCATCTTATTCTCAATATGCATTTTATCACTCAGTCTGCTCCTGACATTAGAAAGAAACTCCAAAAGATAGATTCTGGACCTCAAACCCCACAACAGGATTTAATTAACCTTGCCTTCAAGGTGTATAATAATAGAAAAGAGGCAGCCAAGTGGCAACATATTTCTGAGTTGCAATTATTTGCCTCTTCTGTGAGAGAAACCCCAGCCACATCTCCAGCACACAAGAACTTCAAAACACCTAAACCACAGCAGCCAGGTGTTCCTCCAGGACCTCCTCCCTCAGGGTCTTGCTTCAAGTGCTGGAAATCTGGCCACTGGGCCAAGGAATGCCTACAGCCTGGATTCCTCCTAAGCCATGTCCCATCTGTGCAGGACCCCACTGGAAATCAGACTGTCCAACTCACCTGGCAGCCACTCCCAGAGCGCCTGGAGCTCTGGACCAAGGCTCTCTGACTGACTCTTTCCCAGATCTTCTCGGCTTAGCAGCTGAAGACTGATGCTGCCTGATCGCCTCAGAGGCCCCCTGGACCATCATAGATACTGAGCTTCGGGTAACTCTCATAGTGGAGGGTAAGTCCATCCCCTTTTTAATCGATACAGGGTTACCCACTCCACATTACCTTCTTTTCAAGGGCCTGTTTCTCTTGCCCCCATAACTGTTGTGGGTATTAATGGCCAGGCTTCTAAACCTCTTAAAACTCCCCAACTTTGGTGCCAATTTGGACAACATTCTTTTATGCACTCCTTTTTAGTTATCCCCACCTGCCCAGTTCCCTTATTAGGTTGAGACATTTTAACAAAATTTTCCACTACCCTGACTATTCCTGGACTACAGCCACATCTCATTGCCTCTATTCTTCCCAACCCAAAGCCTCCTTCATGTCTTCCTCTTATATTCCCCCACCTTAATCCACAAGTATGGGACACCTCTACTCCCTCCCTGGCAACTGAACTGATCACACGCCCATTACTATACCATTAAAACCTAATTACCCTTACCCCGCTCAATGCCAGTATCAGTATGCCATCCCACAACAGGCTTCAAGGGGACTAAAGCCTGTTATCACTTGCCTGCTACAGCATGCGCTTCTAAAGCCTATAAACTCTCCTTACAATTCCCCCATTTTACTTGTCCAAAAACTGGACAAGTCTTACAGGTTAGTTCTGGATCTGTGCCTTATCAACCAAATTGTTTTGCCTATCCACCCTGTGGTACACTCTTTTGTCCTCAATACACCTGTACACTCTTTTGTCCTCAATACCTTCTTCCACAACTCACCATTCTGTTCTTGATCTTAAAGATGCTTTTTTCACTATTCCCCTGCACCCCTCATCCCAGCCTCTCTAATGACTTCTCTGCTAGCATTACAGATATATCACAAACTTTATCTGTCCTCCAAGCCCAGGTTGACTTTTTAGCTGCAGTTGTCCTCCAGAACCACCGAGGCCTCAATTTATCACTGCTGAAAAAGGAGGACTCTGTGTTTTTCTTAATGAAGAGTGTTGTTTTTACTTAAATCAACTGGACCTGGTATGTGATAATATCAAAAAACTCAAAGACAAAGCTCAAAAACTTGCTAATCAGGCAACTAATTACACTAGACCCACCTGGCCACTCTCTAACTGGGTATCCTGGCTTCTTCCAATCCTTAGCTCTAATACCTATCTTCTTCCTTCCCTTATTCAGGCCTTGTGTCTTCCAATTAGTCTCTCAATTCCTACAAAATCGCATTCAGGCCATCACCAATCATTCTATATGACAAATGCTCCTTCTAACAACCCCACAATATCACTCCTACCCCAAAATCTTTCTTCAGTTTAATCTCTCCCACTCTAGGTTCCCTTGCCACCCCAATCCTGCTCAAAGCATCCCTGAGAAACATCGCCCATTATCTCTCCATACCACCCCCCAAAATTTTTGCTGCCCCAACACTTCACCACTATTTTGTTTTGTTTTTCTTATTAATATAAGAAGACAGGAATGTCAGGCCTCTGAGCTCAAGCTAAGCCATCATATTCCCCTGTGACCTGCACGTATACATCCAAATGGCCTGAAGCAACTGAAGAACTACAAAAGAAATGAAAATAGCCTTAACTGATGACATTCCACCATTGCAATTTGTTCCTGCCCCACCCTAGCTGATCAATTGATCTCGTGACATTCCTTCTCCTGGACAATGAGTCTCATGATCTCCCCACCCTGTACCTTGTGATCCCAGTCCCTGCCTGCAAGAGATAACCACCTTTAACTGTAATTTTCCATTACCTACCCAAATCCTATAAAACTGTCCACCCTTATCTCCCTTTGCTGACTCCTTTTTTGGACTCAGTCTGCTTGAACCCAGGTGATTAAAAAGTTTTATTGCTCACACAAATTCTGTTTGGTGGTCTCTTCACATGGACTCATGTAACACTGTTCATAAGTGACTTGTTAACCAATCAGTACCCTCTTGGTAACTGGGTTCTTGTCTGGCATCCAGGAAGAATCAGGTTATACTCAGACTTGAAGGATAGTGAATGCAGGGATTTTATTGAATGATGGAGGTGGCTCTCAGTGGGATGGATGGGGAGCTGGAGAGGAGATAGAGTGAAAAGATGATCTTCCCCTGGAGTTTGGCCATCCAGCAGCCAATCTCCTCTCCAACTGTCCCCACCTGAACTCCTCTTGACACTCAGATGCTCCTTCTCTTCTCTCCTTCTCTGCCGCTCAGTTCTGCCACTCTTCTGCTCTTCTGTTCGTTCATCTGCTCTTGGAGCCCAGGATTTGGGGTTTATGTGGGTACAAGATAGATGGGCATGGCAGGCCAAAAGGCAACCTTTGGGCCAAAAACAGGACTGCCTGTTCCCATTTAGGGCCTTGGGTTTCCAGGCTTGAGGGTGGGGCCCTTGCCAGGGTGTTGTCTTCTTCTATCCAGTATTTCCATCTCCTGCCTGGATCAATATTATAAAATATTTTTAAGATGAAAATCATTTTCTGTAGAGTGAAAAGTTACATAAAGTCAGCAGATAAATGCTAGGTTTATATTACAGAAAATGAAGCCTATCTTTAAGAGACATGGTGTTTTTCACAAAGTGGTAAGTCTGAGCAATCCCACAGCAGAATGCGTAAAGAATATGAATAGAAGATTTACAGATGAGCAAATCCAAATGGCCACCAAACATATACAAAGATGGTTAGATGTATTAGTAGACAAGAACATGAAATGAACAATATTTTATTTTACATTCATAAATAGGTCAATGCAAGGAAAGTAATGCAATCAGACATTGCTGGTGGAAGTGTGCTGGGTGTGCATCTTTAGAAAGCAATTGGGCAATATCTGTTAAGCACCTGCCACAATCAGAGGTTGCATAGATATGAATGTAAGTATAGATAGCCTTTATTGTAACATCACTCATTTGATCAATAAATAAATAAACCCAGAATTGTCTATCAGTGGAAGAATGGTTGAAAAAAATACAGTATAGCCACACAATGGAAATTATACATTCTGAATTAGAGCAGGACTGACCAGTTGCCTTGGAAGAGTTTCCACAAAGTATTGTTGAGTGAGAAGCAAGATTATGAGAAATACATGCAATATGATTCCATTTTTGAAAAAATGAGCAATGATAAGGAAACTGCGTATATGCATATACATATATATATATGAATGTCTCCAGCTCTGTTATTATTTGAGCATTGATGAAAATATTATATTCATGGAAACCTGGTTATCATGGATTCTTGAGGGACTGCAATGGATAAAGTGGAGTTGAAATGGGAGAAGGGGTGGGGGAAATCCAGAAAAAAAATTAAAAATAGAGAAAGTAAGAATAATTATCTATAATATGCTTGCAATTACACACATATGAAAAATTATAAATGTGCACACATATACTCTTTCACATGGAAATTTCAAGGCAGGATCCTGGAGGATGGAGGATGGTGTCAGCATAGGTTCAGGCTGAAGCTGCAGCTGCTCACAGTCCAGGCTCCTGTCATCACAGGAGTCAAAGTGCACAAGGGAAGCCTTGCACAAGCCCCGTGAGGGCCAGAGCTTCATTGATCACTTGAACTCAGAATTCACCACTTATTCATTAACCAGACCAGCCCAAGAAGGATGCTCAGACATGCCACATTATCTGTGGGGGCGGGAGTGGGTGGAGTGGAAAGTCTTTTCTCTTCTCCTCCTTATTTTCTTCCTTTTTTTCTTTTAAATGCAACTAGGTGAAAGAATAATCAACCTTTTAAAGTACCTGAAGCCCTCCCTTTCTCTCTCTTTATTTACCTTAGGGCACAACAGTTTGTTGCAGAGAAACAATTAGAAATCTCGAGTAGGGATTTTGAAGTTCAAACCTTCCTGTTGACATTTATACAATATGGATAAAGAGGACGAGGTATGCACTGACATGGAAACACACACTTGACATGTTGATAAGTTTAAAAAATCAGGTGGCATAACAGTATGTATATAGACTAATTTGAGGACAAACTCGGACATTTTTCCTTCTCTTGCCCAAATTCCTATCTAAGGGGCTTGGGGAGTCATGCCCCACAAACCATAAAGCCTCATCCGAGGGGATTTAGTTAACCCTATATAACACAGCTTACTTTCCAACCCGACTCTGACATAACATCACATGACAGATAAAGAAGGAACTCAAAATACTTTAACCTCAAATATGTTTATTTGCCATATCTTGAAATTGCCCTGCAAAGTTGCCTCTTGTGGGGAAAAATCTACATTATGTACAGAATCCCCTTTCCCTTCTCTGAGTCTTTTTCCTGATCCAGAAGACAATCAACTAAGAGTCTGATATATTTTTAAATCTGTAAGAAACATGTATAATCTATTATCTCTGAAGCCTGCTACTTGGAGGCCTCATCTGCATAATAAGAAACTTGGTCTCCACAATTCCTTTCTATTGATTCCAGGTCTTTGGATAAACTCTTTCAACCAGTTGTCAATCAGATAATATTTGAATCTGCCTATAACCTGTAAGCCTCCTGCCCACTTCCAGTTGTTCCACCTTTCCACACAGAGCCAATGTACCTCATACATGTATAGATTAATGTCTTATGTCCCCCTAAAATGTATAAAACCTAGCTGTGGCCCAACCACCGTGGGCACATGTTCTCAGGGTCTCCTGAGGGCTGCATCATGGGCCATGGTCACTTGGATTTGGCTCAGAATAAATATCTTCAAATACTTTACAGTGTTTGATTCTTATTCTTTTCTACAGACAAATTCCATTTTAAATATATTTCCTGACATTTTATTATGAAAAATTTCAGACAGACAGAAAAGTTGAAAGAATACATCAAACTCTTGTATATCTGTGTATCCCCTACCTCAATACAATTGTCAAAATATTGTCATATTTATTCTCTATCTACCTATGCTTTACAATGTGGTTGTAAATTGCAGACATCATGGTGCTTCACTCTTAAATACTTAAGTCTGCATCTTCTGAGAAGAAAGATAAACTCCTACAAGACACAATGTCATTGTCACAACCAATAAAATTAACAATAATTCCATATATCTACTATCCCATTCCTATTTAAATTTCTTCAGTTGTCCTAAGAATGCCTTTGTAGCTTTTTCTTGAAGTAGGATCTAGTCTGTGTTCACACAAAGCATTTGGTTATTAGGCCTTTTGGTCTCTGTTAGTCTAGAATAGTTGCCTTGCTTTTCTTAAAAAAAAAAAAAAAGTTTTTAATGGCATTGACTTCTTAAGAAGGCCACGTCAGTTTTCTTGTAAAATGTTTCACATTCTAACTGACCTTTCTTTAATAAGGTATTTAACTTTTTCCTATATGCCCTTCCAACCTCCCATTCTCTTGTAAACTGAAAATTAGGTGTTGGGGCTTAACTGAGTTCAGTGTAAAAGTTGCCCCACTATCAATAATAATGCTACCAAGTGTGGACACTCAAGATAGTGGCTAGTAGAGCTCCCCATTGAGAAAGTACAATATTCTCTTGTATATATTGGTAAAGGATACCCAGGCAGGGCATTGGTAAATCAAGTTTAGCCTAAAGTCACTTCCTTACATATTTTAAGTTCAGCCTAAAGGTTTATCTGTACATGGTAAACTATAACCTAAATGGAGATGTAGTTAGACTATAGCCCACTTTTATGCCAATCACTGAGTTTTGGCCAACTGAAGCAGGCCAACTGTTCAGACAGTGTTCAGATGAGGCAAATGCCAAGCTATAACCAATCCTGCTGTTTCTGTACCTCATTTCCATTTTCTATATATCATCTTCCTTTTTCTGTCTGTAAATCATCTTCTACCTCGTGGCTTCACTGGAGTCTTTGAGCCTACTGTAACTTGGAAGGCAGGCTGCCTGATTCGTGAATAATTCTTTGGTCAATTAAACTCTATAAAATTTAATTTGGCTAAAGTTTCCCTTTTAACAGATGGTGTCAGAAGTGAGATCCAAAGTAGAACTTCTGGTGACCCCCAGGAGCATCAAGTGGCCAAGCAAGGTTCCCTCCAGGCCCATTGTGTTCATTGTTCTCTAGCAGTGACTGGGGATCCTGGTAAGTTCTCTCCAGGATTCTGAAGCTCCATGGATTTGTGTTCTCAGCTCTTCAAGTTTCTTTGAGCAAATTTATGATCCAAACTGTGTTTGGAAGGCATGACAGAAACTGAACTGGATTCAGAATAGGATTGGATTCAATAATTAACTGACTTGGATCTAGTTAGCAGTTTATAAGAGACCTCTAACTGGGCCAGAAAGAAACCAGTAGTAAATGGCAATGCTGTAGGAGGTGTAAACTTTGACTTTTGGAAATTGACGGGGATTTTTGTTTCTTTCTTCTTGCATTCTTCAGTAAGGAAAAATCATTGGCTAAGTTGATCAAGAGGGCCTGAGAGCCAAAGTCAATGTTTGAGGTAAAAATGGGATCCTTAATTTCTGAAGAACTGAGTACCTTCTGGCTTATCGATGGATAAGTATTAGGCCCTGGAAGCAACAAAGACTTACAGAAATTATGAAATTTTATTAAAGATAAGTTACAGTAGAATAATCCAAATGAACAACGCTGCACTTGAAGAAGTGCATTTGAATATGAGGGCTTTCAAATTAGTCTCATCTAGGGATGCCTATTGATATGCACAAGCTTCTAAAGAGACTTTAATATTTTAAAAGGCTCTTTATAAAAGGCAAATAAAAAGCTTAGGTGACTAATTGATAAGAAAAATTGAATCTGCTGATCTTTTAGTTTTGTCACCATCTTGCCCTAACAGCAAAACGAAAGCTAGCCTAGATAAAGTATTTATAAAAGGAGTCTTCTTTTTCAGATCTATCCCTGCTGAGTCCAGGCATAAAGGATGCTTTCTTTGCCCTATTTTTTAATGGAGTCCACTGTGAACTCAGTAATTTTAGCCAAGAAACAGTAGCTAAGTTAAACAGAATACCTATTTAACTAAAATACACCTTTCTGGAATTTGATTGGCTAACCTGAAACCCTTTTGTAAAAGAAATGTACACCTATTAAGGAATCTCCGTTTTTAAGGATGTCTGCCTATGTACATTAGAAACTTTTACCATTATTTTAAATTTACATAATAAATCATACTTTTGTCTAAAGTGCTTTTCTGGCCATCTTGTCTTCACTGAACTTTTATGTGAGCACCATTTTTTTTCATTGATTTGAGCAAATGATGACACAACTGGTTTGTAAAACTACTAACCCAAGCAGGACAAAAATTAATTGAATACCAAGAAAATCCTTTGCCAGATTTTCATGCTAAATCAGCCAGTACTAAAGTTGTTTGGACATACTATTTGAATAAACTCTATGGACCAAGTCGAATTACCTATGATAACCCATCAGTTATCAGTACTATGCACCTAAATAGGAGAAAAAAATGGTATTTAAGAGGACATAAGTCCAATGCTAAATGTGGACTCATGGAGAACCCAGATAGCCACCTTGTCCTTCCTGAGTCCTTCAAACTTTCTATATTAAAAGCTCTGCATTCCATGACTCATCATGGAAGAGATAAAATGATCCAAATTAAATATATGTGTGTGTGTGTATATATATATATAGTGACTGTTCTAAATTGCTAAAATAGTTTATGATCAACGTTTAGTTTGTCAAATCCATATTCCTGGGAGGACAATAAAAACTTCAAGTACATTTTCACTACCTGGTAGGCCATGTGAACATTTATAGAGGGATTTCATTTAATTGTCATTTTCAATGCATGTTTTCTGGTTGTATAAAAGCTTTCTCATGCAAGAGGGCTGTAGCTCATTATGCCAAAGTGTATGTTCACAGGTAAGGAATGTTTTTTTATGGTCCACTCACTGAAGACAACCAACCCCTTCAGAGTCTAGAGCTTGAAAATGGGATCTTCTGAGAACATTAGAGAAAGACTGCCCTTGCCATGACTGCCCTTGCCATACATACTGCAGTAAAATTTGGTGACCTTGAACCTTGGATTTGTAATCTCACAACTCAGAAAGGCCCCTCCACACTCTTGGAACTGTACACCTATTGGAAACCTTAAGGAAAAACTAACCAGGGATGTTTCTCCCCAGAAGAAGACAGCATCCTTGACATGGACAGCTTTTTCCCATGATCAGGGATCAAGATTTTTCTGCTATCATGAGACTCTTATCTTTCCATTTGTTCCTTCCTTATGCTTCTATAAACACTAGAAGTGGAAAGGGGGTCTGTTGTATGCACTCATGGAATATACTTTTATTTGCAGGGGATTTTGTGCCAGCCTTACACATCAAGAGCCTATACCTTGATATGATGGACGATGAAGGCCCAACATAGGTGACAAATTTTAATGATACATTTGTTACCTCATAATCAGTCAGAAACAGAACATTTGTTACTCCTCTTAACCTAGGTCATGGGTTAGAGAGAACATTGCCAGGAGGTCTTCATTCTTCTAGATGGCCATCATTTGTTAGGTACCTTTTTATATGGCTTGAAGTAAATTAGGAAATTATTAGAAATGTATCCTTCATGATAGGCTGTATAGCAGATTCTACTGTAAAGGCTATGGTTACACAGCAGGCTTTAAATTCTCTTGTGAAAATTATGCTAAATAATAAAAAAACTGCTCTAGATTTCTTACCAGCCAAAGAGAGAAGTACCTTTACAGTTGCTGGCACTTCTTGTTGCCCATGGAGGAATAAATCAGATATTATAGAGAGTCAGTTGTAGGTGATTAATGAACAGGCTGCTTGGTTAAAGCAAGTAGACTTTTTATATAGCTCATTATTTGATCTATTTGATTTCAGTTAGTTTGGTTTATGGGGACCCTGGCTAAGGAGCATACTCCAAACTCTTGGTGTTATCCTTCTGATGATCATAATAGTAACCTCCCTGGTGTGCTGTATTCTTTCAAAAGTTTTAAATGTTTGCATGCAGCCATCTCTAGAATGTCAAGTGATCTCTCTTCAACTAGAATGACAAGAGCTGAAAGAACTGTGTGACCATGAAGGCACTGTAACCTATGACATGCTGAGGCTGAAACCCCAATTAGGGTAACTGAGAGTGGTGCTAAGGTCCAAAGTTTTAGTCATACTCTTACTTAAGTTAGAACCTGACCAAAAGGGAGTAATTTTCAATCGACATTATGAGAGGCCATTGTTTTGGACTGAGCTCACGCACTAGACTCCAACAGACCAGACCAAACCAAAATGGAGTCACTCATGCTAAATGTGATGTAATCAAACTAAGACTTTAAGGAAACAGACCCTAGAACAGACCAGTTTTTGTTCCCGCCACCTGCACTCCGCCCCCACAAATGAGACTGCAGCATAAGAACATACCTCTACTCTAACCTTTAAAAAATATAACCTGAGGTCCTTGTTCCCACCTCACAAAACCCACTGTTCTGCTACTTACCAGTGAGTATTGACACCAAGTAAGTACATTTACAATAGTGATAGTGACATCAGTGAATAAAGTTTGAATAAAATCTCTTCTTTCTAAGTCACAGATCAGGCCGCAGCACTCCCAACTCCTTAATTATATATGGGCATATAATTAAGTGGCACCAGATAAGAGGAAAACAATGATAAAAACCTCTCTACGGTGCTCGGAAGGACTAAGGGCCAATGCTTGTGGGGGCTTCTCTAGTCTAAAGATCGTGTGCCAGAAGCCTGCAGTGTGGAGGGGCCCACCAAGACCCCTATGTGGCCCACCAGCTCCCACTGTCCAGGGGCCACATCCTATAGTGGCTGGGTGTGGCTGCCACTGTGCCCTGGCTCCTGCCCTCTGTCCACCACTGCCTCTGCTGCTCCTGGGTCCCTGACGCTGCAGCCAGGCATCCATCGTCTTTGCCTGATGGGGGCCATAGTTTGTAACGCTTATGCTTTGCTATGTGTGTGGCCTTCCTGACCCCAGTGTTCAACTTTGCAACTATTGGGTAAGTGGCTTCAGTAAACAGCCAGGATGGTAGTGACTAAAGACAGCAGTGCCACGGGTATGGGGAGGGACCAACGAGCTCACCAAGGAGATGGAGGAGGCCTGGGGCCAGAGGAGAAGGGAACAGGGAACGGGATCCAGGAAACAGAGCATCTGGATACCTTCAGAGGCTCTGGCTGAGGAGGTAAAGACCTGTCTCCCTGCTGATGGGAACTGGCTGCTGGGGAGGGGGAGGTTGTGTGGGTAGGCGGTGCATCTCTGTGGAGTTGCCTTCCTGGCATCTCCCACCTTCTCAGCCTCCTCCTGCAGCCTCACTGCCTGTCCACAGATGGGAACATGTCTCAGTCCGTTGAGACTACTGTAACAAACTACTGTAGACTGGATGGCTTATAAAAACCAGACACTGATTCCTCACAGTGCTGGAGGCTGGAAGTCCGAGATCAGGGTGCCGCACAGCAGGGCTCTGAAGAGGCCGAGTTTGCAGAAAGTGCCCTCTTGCGGTGTCCTCACGTGGCGAATCCCTCTCCAAAGGCTCTGCCCTCGTGACTGACGCTTCCCAAAGCACCCTCCTCACACCATCACGCTGGAGGTGAGGATTTCAACATACGAGTTTTGGGAGGACACAAATATTTAGTCTGTAAGAGGAGGCAGCACAGAGAAAACTCACAGGGCCTGAGCTGCCACGTGGTCCACGGGAAGCTAGACTTCAACTCATGGACATGGACATGTCACTCTGCCCTTTCCCCTGCATCAGGGGTGGTGGAGAAAACCCATGACAGTGAGTGAGTGCCACACCACATGGGGTGGGCATGCTGGTTTCTGGGAGTGGCACCAGCCCTTTTCGACAAGGTCTGCAACACCCTTTGGAGCCGGGGTCTTTGCCCCATTGGAGATGCAAAGACTAAAGTGCAGACCAGGGCTGAGTGCTGGGCGGGGGGCTCCCTGTTCATGGTCACGGGTGACAAACGACATTGGAACCCACATCTGACACAAACCTGCACACTGTACTCCCACACTGAGCTGATGGCCCCCAAGCCATAGAGAGACCCCTTCTGTCCCAGTGGGGCCTTATCATTGAAAATCACGGAGGAATCCATACTCAGTCGAACAGCTCCAAACTGCAGCAGGTCACAGGGCAAAATCACTACCACGCCTCACAGGGCACCACACAGAACAGTACAGCGTGAGTTACCGGAGCCACTTCCATGTGCTACAGCACATCCACACTCACAACATACGCTACGTGTGCACACAAGCAGGAACACACACCGGTTATTTTGTAAGACTTGCATATTATTCTACAAGTAGCTCTTTTTTCCCCTTCATATATCATGAAGCTATTATCACAGTAGCACATAGATACATACCTCATTCCTTTTCATGACTGGGTGGCATTTGTATTCACTAGCTTCTGCTGTATAACAAACCGTCTGTGTTAGGGTCTCCAGAGAAACAGAACTATAGGGGTGTGTGTGCATGTGTGTGTGTGCATGTGTGTGTGTGCCTGTGTGTGTGTGGAGAGAGAGTGTGTGTGTATGTGTGGATATGTGTGTGTATAGATCGATAGACATGTACCTACATAAAGTTAAAGAAATTGGCTCATGTGATTGTGGGAGTGGGCAAGTGTGAAATCTGCAGGGCAGAGTGGCAGGCAGGGGCCCAGAGAAGAGGTGATGTTGCAGCTCAAGTTTAGGGGCAGTCTGCAGGCAGAGTTCCTTGCTTTTCAGGGGACCTCAATCTTTTCTTTTAAGACCTTCAACTGATTGGATGGGGCCCACCCATATTTTGAAGGGTCATCTGGTTTACTTAAAGTCTACTGATTTAAATGTTAATCTCATCTTAAAAATATCCTCACAGCAACAGCTAGACTGACTTTAACTCAAAGTTAGGTTCCACAATCTAGCCAAATTGACACGTGAAATTAACCATCACACCATCGAAAAACATAGCAACTGAAAACAACGACTTATTATTGCTTGTGATTTTGTGGAGTGCCAGCAGGGGCGGGCCTTCTGCTGGTCCCTCCAGGGGTCATTCGCATGGCTATTGTCACCTGTCTGCTCAGTAGGGCTAGAGAGGCTGGAATGGCCTCTCTGGTGTGTCTGGCAGTTGGTGCTGGCTGTCGGCTGGGGCACCTTAATTTCTCTCCACATGGCCCCTGCCCTCTGAAGGCCGGACTGGTCTTTGCTATAGCACAGTGGGCTCAGGGCTCTCAGAAGGTGAAGGGCCCCTCGAGGCCTGAGCCCTGGACTTGCACAAGGCCACTCTGGCACATTGTGTGTGTCCCAGGCCAGCCCCTGTGGGAGAGTAGGGAACCAGATCCCCGGCCTCCTGTGCAGGACAGCAAAGTCACTTTGCAGAGAGTGTGGCCACAGTGGGTGTGACTCATCTATCCTCATGTGCACCATCAGCCAGCTCCCCTCCCTCAGTTCACTTTCCATTTTTTGCTCTAAGAAAGAATACTTGGATGTTCCTGGCGGGGCCTGCATGGCGGCCTCGGGGAAGCCCTTCTGCAGGACGGATTCGTAGAAGTACAGCTGCTCAGATGCTCAGAGGCCAGACAGCTGCATTGCCTGTGATGGGTGCTGCTGACACCCCCTCCCCCTCCAGACTGTGCGCCCCTCCCACTTGCCCCTCCATGCGAAAGGCCCCAGGTCCTCCTCTCCTCTGCCCTCAACAACTCATGGGCTTTTCTGTGTTTGCCAGTCAGATGAGTGGCAAGTGACACAATAATATAATTTATGGTTTTAGTTCCTTGGTACTGGGGAAGGTGAGGGTAGTTTCATCTGTCCATATTGCTTCAATAACCAGAAAAATACACAAAGATATCTACATTTTGAAATTAAAATGTATCAAAAAGAAACAGGCCTTGAGGATCCCTGTGCCTCCACACTCCACACAGGGGGAAATTCAGCCATTTGTGCATCTTTTCTTGGGTTGGAGAAGGTTTTTCTTGTGTTCTTAATCTCAGAATTCCAAATGTCAGAGCTGGAAGAGTATAAAGACCTCCTCGCCCAAAGTCCCGCTTTATGCATGGAGAAACAGGGCCCTTGGGAGGGTGCGGCTTGGCTGGTCTCACAGTGGCAGGTACCAGTATCATCTGCTGAGGGGAAAGGGGTCTTCTCCAAGACGGGACAAAGCTTGCACCCCAGGGACTGGGTTCTCCTGGTGCCTGTCTAATGGCCTTCAGGTCCTACACGGGGCCCACAGCCTGACCAGCGGGGGGCAGTGGAGGGCTGCTGACGGCCCCAATCCTGGTCTTCTGGAAACTCTTGCAGATGGGGTGGGGGGATACGGCCATGCCCCCATGGCTCAGGTTCTAAGATGGGGCACAGACAACCCAAGACCATGAGAAACACCTTAATAACTTGCCACACAGAGAGCGATGGGCCTCACAAAGTCAATGCAGTTGGGTTTTCCTCCACCCTCCGATCAGATCGCTGTTTATTTAGCTCAGCTGAGAATTTCAGGACCTTGTTGCATGAGCCATACCTATTTTTACACACTAGCGTCAGCCTCGGGGTGACAGTGGAGATCCAGGACCAAGACCTACTGTGGGGCAGGAGGTGCCAGGTTTCCATCCGCTGTGGCAGAGCACCTAGCATGAGTGCCACATCTCCCTCCTCCCTCCTCCCCTCCTCCTTTTCCCCTCTTCTTCTATCCTCCACCTTTCCCCCTCCCCCTCTTCCTCTCCCTCCCCGCTTCCCTCTCCACATCTGCTTCCTCTTCCTCTCCTCCCTCCCTTCTCCCCTCCCTCCCTCCTCCCCTCCCTCCCTCCTCCCTCCTCTATTCTTCCTCTTCCTCCCTTCTTCTCCCTCTCCCTCCCCCCTTCCCTCTCTACATCTTCCTCTTCCCCCTCTATTCTTCTCCCTCCTCTTCCTCATCCTCCCTCTAGCCCCTTCCCTCTCCACATCTTTCTCTTCTTCCTCCCTATCGCTCCTCGCTTCTTTCTCTTCACCTCCTCCCCCTCCCCCTCTTCCTTCTTCTCCCTTCCTCCCTGTCCTCCTTTCCCTCCTCCTAACCCTAATCCAAGCCTAACCTTAACCCAAACCCTCCTTGTCCTCCTCTCCCTCCTTCCTTCCCTCTCTTCCCTCTCCTCCTCCCCCATCTCCTTCCCCTCCTCCTCCTTCCCCTCCTCCCACCTAACCTCCTCCCTTCTGTATTCTTCCTCCTCCTCTCCCCTCTTCCTCCCCTTCTTCTCCCCTTCTCCCTCCCCCTCTTCCCTCTCCACATCTTCTCCTCCTCCCCTTCCTCCCCCTACCCCTCTCTTTCTTCCCTCCTCCTCTTCCTCTCTCTCCCCCGTCCTCCTTCTTCTTCCCTCCCTCCCTGTTCTCCTCCCACTCCTTCTCCTCTCTCTGTTTTCCCTCTCCTTCTCCCCCCTACCCTTCTTTCCTCTCTTCATCTTCCTTCTCCTCTCCTTCCTTCGCCCTTCTTTCTCCTCTCCTCCTCCCCCTCCCCCGCTCCTCCCCTTCCTCCCCCTTCTTTCTTCTCCCCCTCCTCCTTCCTCTCCTCTCCCTCCTCCCCCTACTCCCTCCCTCCTCCTCCTTCTTCCCCCTCCTCCTCTTTCTCCCCCCTCCTCCTCTTTCTCCCCCCTCCTCCTCCTTTTCACTGGTCTATGCTGGGCGCTGAGGGTGTGAGTTTTATGTCTTCCTTTTCCTCTGAATCTTAGACTCTCTGTGTGTATAACTGTGATTGTGACCCAGTTCAATATGTGGCTGATGCAAAGCCCCTGTGTGTGCCCCCTCCCTGGTGGCCCTTTCATCTCATTGCACAATGGAGAGTGGAGTTGCATCATCTCAGGGGCCTGGCCAACACACAACTCAGCACACCCCAGGGCTTTCTGCTGCCTCTTGAGTAACTGTTCTCTGGCAGACAAGGTGGGGTTGGGGGGTCTGAGACCCTTCTTCCAAGAGCACGCCTCAAGCTGTCAGAGCTTTTTTTTCAGCCCCTAGCATGTGGCCACTGTCACCTCCTCTCGTGCTCCCCTCATTCCTACCAAGCCCAACCCGGGCTACCCCCTCTCAGAGCCAGGGGCTCCCAGGAAAGGCCCCAGCAGAAAAGGCCCATGAAGACCAGCTCTCCACAGCTTCTCTAGGATGAGCCCTCTGGACCCCCAAGCTGAATGCCCCCAAATCCAGGCCCTGTGCTCAAAACATAAGGCAAAATAAACAAAATAAAATAAGCTAGAAGATGTTCACATTTCTTTTTTTTTTTTTTTTTTGAGACGGAGTCTCGCTCTGTCGCCCAGGCTGGAGTGCAGTGGCGCAATCTCGGCTCACTGCAAGCTCCGCCTCCCGGGTTCACGCCATTCTCCTGCCTCAGCCTCCCGAGTAGCTGGGACTACAGGCGCCCGCCCCTGCGCCCGACTAATTTTTTCTATTTTTAGTAGAGACGGGGTTTCACCATGGTCTCGATCTCCTGACCTTGTGATCCGCCCACCTCGGCCTCCCAAAGTGCTGGGATTACAGGCGTGAGCCACCACGCCCGGCTGATGTTCACATTTCAAACTTAGATTTTTTTTCACAAACCAAAGACCTATATGCAGTGAGGATGACTTTTAGCCCACAAAGGTGTGCATGTCATTTTAAATGCAATTTGTTGCTCAAATTGATCTGTCTCCATTTCCTATTTTAATTTAACCAAAATCCCAGTCAGTTCAGGGACCTCCACCCCTTTTCCTGAGCCTGTGTCCCAGCTGGCTTCTCTACTGCCAAGGCGTGTCCTTGCCCCAGCATCTGCTGTCAATATCGTCATTCCCTTCAGCTGTCTTTGTAGATGGAGTCTGCTTTTCCTTTCCACACAGCGTTGCCTGATGAGTCCAGCCCTCTGCGAGCTAACACTGCACTCTGTCTCGTGTATGAGAAACATTTTGCTATTGATTCACTTCTCCTTCCTGTGGGAAACAGAATACAGCTCCCCAGCAATGTCCGTGCCTTGATCTTCCTCACCTGGGAATACATCGCCTTACACGGCAAAGGGAGATAAAAGTTGCAGGCGGCATTAAGGTTGCCAATCAACTGACTTTAAGGTAGGCAGGTCATTCTGGATGACCCAGGTGGACCCAAGGTCCTTAAATATGAAAGACCAGAGCAGGCAAGTCAGTGGGAATGAGGTGATGCGGAGGAAGGGCCCAGGAGCCAAGGAGTAGAGGCAGCCTCTAGAAGAGAATAGGGGAAGGAAACGGAGCCTCCGGGAGGGAACTCAGCCCTGCCAGCAACTTGATTTCAGCCCTGTGAGACCCACTGCAGACCTCTGACCTCCAGAATCATTAGAGAGTGGATGTGGGTTGTTTGGAGCCACTAAGTTTGTGGCTATTTGTTATTGCAGCAACAGGAAACTAATGCACTCCCCATTTTACAAATGAGTAGACTACGGCTCAGAGAGGGCAAGGAAGTTATCCAAAGTCACAGAGCAGATAGATGACAGAGTTTCCTTCAGGGTGTGGTCAGGACAGCATGTGGTGCACAGGTCAGCTGCACACACTAGGCCTGGGATTTCGCCTCATCTGCAGACCACACAGAGGGCTGACCATCAGCAGCTTAAGGTTTAACCGCAGCCCAACCAAAATTTAAAAGGCAGCACCCTTTCAGATCTCCCCCGCCCACTGCACTGAATAACCAAGTGGACAAAGCATCTAGAAATGATGTAAGCCTAAATGCATATTTTGCAGGGGAAGGGAATAGGTGTATATTGAACACTTCACCTTCATTTCAGATCCCTATAAGCATTTCCTAACTCCCTCGGTACATCGACTGTTTCCTCCTCCCTCCAGGCAGTACTAGCCCCCTTTATCTCTCCTCCTTCTCTTCCTCCTCCTCTTCCTCCTCTTCATCCTTAGGAGGAGAAACTTCCCTCTATTACGCAGAGCAATTCAGTTCCACTCTGGTCTCTACTTTCACAATCATTCTCGCATCTATCATGGCACCTATATGCGCACAATGCTTGTGTTAAGAGGACTTGCCCTCCCTGGAAGGGCCTTATCAACCAACTTCCATGACTTGGGCAAGTCCTAGAGATGTTCCAGCCCCAGAGGTGTTATTTCTTCCAAACAAATATAGTGTTGTCCCAAGAGGAGTTCTGGTAGGTCCCCTTTTTTCCATCTGTGCATAGGTAGAGTGAGTTGGCTTGAGTCCTGCCACACTCATGCCCCTCTTGGCCCCTTGCTTTCAGGTCAACAGGAACTAGAATCCACCCAAAATGTCTGTGCCCAATTCTGGGCTCACACCATCTACACAGCATCTTTGGGAAGAAGAGACAAGATTGTGGCACTAGGGCCACCTCTTGAAATTAGGGGAAATTAGGGGACGGAAAGAGACTCAGAGTACTGAAGATTTGGGGACATGCCACACCTAACAGGCAGCTCCTTCTTATAAGGGGGTCCTGTCACCCCAGGAGGTGAGGATCCAGACCCTGGGTACTGGGAGAAAGAGGCAGACCTTCCTGGAAAGCAGGATCCCAGGTTGGGTCTCTATCCATGGAGAGGCTTAGAAGGGATGAGGCTACAGGCCCTAAGACGCTCACGGCAGGGAGTGACCTCTCACCTTCAAGTGCATCTTCCTGACCACAGTGCTGGGCACAGAAGAAGTGATGCCAGGGCCTTGGGTACCTGTGCTGCCTCCAAGGAGGAGAAATGAAAGAAGGTCGGCCTGGCAATGTCCCTGGAGACATGGCTCTTGCTTGGGGCATCTTGTTCTGGTTAACTCCAACCCCTTCCATCAATTCATTATTTGTCGTTGGCCAGCCAGGTGCATCTTCTGGTCCTGGCTGACTTCATCCCTTCAATGGAGGTGATGACACTGCATTTGCAAGATGAGGTGGCATTTGGAGATGGACTTTGTAGACTGGAGCTTGCCATGCAGGGGTAGATTTGGGGAGCAGAAGAGAGGAGGGGAGGCAGCTGGGGAAGGGGGAGGACGTTGGCTTGCACTTGTCTGGATTCCACAAGACCTGGGATAATGTTCTGCCACCATGCAAGGATGCTCTGTCTTCTCTCAAGCATGTTCCCAGGACACCCGCTTTCTGGGAGACAGCAGCTTTAGCTTGTCTTTGCTTCCGCATCTTGGTACACCTGACCCCAATACCGCTAGCCCACTTTCCCTGGTGCCCAACTGACATAGCTGCCCCTCAGTGATTGAGCAGGCAGAGGAGGCCACTGTGGTTGGTGTGGCCAGGGACTCTTCTAGCAGCTCTTCCAGCAGTCTGTTGCACAGCAGATGTATGGTGATTCCAAGGTCTGCCTATGCTCTGTTCTTATCATCAAAAGAGCAAGGTATGGTAAATGGAGAAATGGAAGTGCAGACACTGGTGACAAGAAACAGAGCTGCCCTAAACCCACCCTACCTGAAATAAGACCAACATGCCTTGGGGGCTGTAGGAAGTGTCTGGGCTCACTCACTGGGGCACCGGCTGTGTGTGCACCCCAGTGTGTGTGAGCACCCTGTTGTGTGTGCTGGTGAGCACATCCCCAGGGCCAAAGTGTGAACGTGGCCCCAATGTGTCCCGGTGGCACTGCTTGGCTCTCTCATCTCACTTTGTCAACTGAACCCTGCAACCAGACATCCGATTAGGAAAGAAAAGGACGACCCTAAAATGCAAGTCAGAAGTGCCAGAGGAGTCATCAAGGATTGTGTCTAAGAACAGTGAAGTGGATTAGGGATTCCGCCCTGTTTAGCTTGAAGCTATCTGGCAGCTGGCAGTTGCACAGGGTCTCTTCAGAGGGGTGTTATGAACAGAAGTAGGAAACCGCTCACTTGGCTGCCAGAATTTGGAAGGTGAGACGTTTCAAGCTGCACCCATTTCTGAAGAATCCAAGGTGTGTGCATGTTTCAATTTCAGTTGACCTTTCTCTCCAAACTCTTCCTACTCTTCCTCCTTCTGCTTAAAACACAAACAAATGCTCCAAGTTCTGAGTCGGGGAGTTAATCCACTTGGGTTGCTGACAGTCCTGCCCAGCCATACTCAGGAGGCTGTCCCTTCCTGGACTCCGGACAGTGTGGGATGCAAGCCACCTCCCCTGGAGGCTTCCTGCTGCACACACTCCTAGGGCCTAACGCAGATGCTCTATGAGCCCCCAGAAAGTCAGGCCCCGCCTGGGAAGGCCGAGAGGATGGCTGGAGCAGTGGTAAGGTGCAGTGCATGGGCCAGGCGGAAGGGGGCGGCTGGGCTCCGCGCCAGGCAGTGCTACCTAGTGAGAAGGCAGGCTGAAGGTCAGATTCTCCCATTTTTCCAAAGTGAGATGAAAATCTGGATTCTTATTATGTTATCTTAGTAATATTTGTGGCAGGAAAATAAATCTTGGGGCCCCCAAATCACTAAGCTAAAGGAAAAAGTCAGGCTGGGAACTGCTTAGGGCAAACCTGTCTCCCATTCTATTCAGTCACCCTTCTGCTCACTGAGATAGATGCATATCTGATTTCCTCCATTGGAAAGGCTAATCAGAAACTCAAAAGAACATAACTGTGTATCACCTATCTGTGACCTGGAAGCCCCCTCCCCACTTTGGGTCTTCCAGCCTTTGCTTCAAGTTGTTCTGCTTTTCCAGATCAAACCAATGTATTTCTTACATATATTGATTGATGTCTCATGTCTCCCTAAAAAGTATAAAACCAAGCTGTCCTCTGATCACCTTGGGCACGTGTCATCAGGACTTCCTGAGGCTGTGTCATGGGTGTGTCCTCAACCTTGGCAAAGTAAGTAACCTTTTTTTTTTTTTTTTTTTTTTTTGAGACAGAGTCTCCCTCTGTCGCCAGGCTGAAGCGCAGTGGCACTATCTTGCTTCACTGTAACCTCCGCCTCCCAAGTTCAAGCTATTCTGCTGCCTCAGCTTCCCTAGTAGCTGGGACTACAGGCACACGCCATCATGCCCAGCTAATTTTTGTAATTTTAGTAGAGACAGGGTTTCACCATGTTGGCCAGGACGGTCTCGATCTCTTGACCTTGTGATCTGCCCAACTTGGCCTCCCAAAGTGCTGGGATTACAGGTGTGAGCCACCACACCCAGCCAAGTAAACTTTTTAAATTAACTGAGACCTGTCTCAAATTTTCAGGGTTCATATAATTTTAATTAATATGTCATTTTAATATTACTAAAATTATATTATTTTATTATTTTACAAGCTTTAAAATTATCACAAGGCCAAACAAAACATATCTGTGAGCTGGAAATTTGTGGGGCACTGGGGACAGAGGCAGAGTGTCTCGATGGCCTCTGCTGGCATGTGGTGCCTGGCATGTTTTAGGCAGTCAGCAAACAGTTCCTGAATGAACGAATAAATGACTGGATGGATAAGTGAATGAATGAAAGGGTTGGCAGGATGCCCTGGTTCCCACGGGGCTGGGATGCTCACGTTTGCCCCTTATCCGAAGAGAGAACATTGTGTCCAGAGGGAGGTAGTGGAGCTGGCATGGACACAGGGCTGGCTGGCGGCCACCTGCGGCCAGGAGCAGGACTACGGAGGCCAGGCGCTGCTTGGATCAGCCTTGGAGCCCCTATGGGCACTCCAGTTCTCCAGGCAACGGCTTCCAGTCCCTTAGCCCCTCATGTCACGGTTTAACAGACACACAAGGACCTGAGTTAGCACAGCCCCAAAGAAGGCCCCCCACTGCACCCCTCAAAGTCCTCTCTGCGCAGCTTTTCCCAGCCCTTCACATCTGTAGGAGACTCAGTCCTGAGAGGCCGGGCTGGGAAGGGTGGGGGCTGAGAGGGAGGGAGGAACCGAGGTCTCTCCTCCAGCCCAGGGAGCCAGGGGCTGGCATTCTGTGTGAGGTGAGCCTCTCTGTCCGCCAAAGCGATGGAAGCCGTGTTTGTGGTCTCTCGTGAGTACAGCACTCCACTACATGTGCCTGCGTGCACACTGTGCCATGGATATATGCGCCCCTTTTATTTGGGTACACAACCAGCTATGTTTTGTGTGTACACCACTGGAGTTATATGTGGGTAGGGGTGCACAATGTGCAGACTTCTGGAATGTGAGTGTAGGTCTCTTTGTGTGCAAAAACCCCCTACTATGTGCATCGGTTTGAAAAGACCATAGTGTGTGTGTACACCAGTGTGTGTATGTGTGCCCCACTTGAGGTGTTTCTGTGCATGCAAAGGCTGCGTGTGCGCCCCAGTAGGTGTGTGCACCCTTTTGTGTGCATATACTCTGCTGTGTGTGCCGGTGCGCACATTCCCAGGGCCGAAGCGTGAGCGTGGCCCGTGGCCCCGGTGTGTCCCGGCGGCGCTGCTTGGCTCGCTCGCCTCACTTTGAAAGCTTGGCGTCTCAATCTCCCACTGCAGACGTCAGGCCACGTGGCCCTGAGTGTTCGTGGCGGCCGGGCCGGCTCCGGGATCCCAGGCTGTGGCTCTGGGATCCCAGGCTGTGGCGCTGGGGCGGAGCGCTGGCCCTGGGTCGAGAGGTCGCTGCGCCCTGCATTCCTGGCCGCGCGTGCACAGGCTGGAATCCGTACATTCCATTCATAACATTCCCGCAAGCGAGGGGAGGAGACGCAAAGCCCGGCAGTGAGTGATTAAAGGAAAGAAAGAAGGGCTTCTTGCAGCTCCGGGCTGTATGTTTTCCTGCGCGCCCTGGCGCAGTCCCCGGCGATGAAAGGCAGGAGCACGTGAGCGGTTTGCAGAGCAGCCTGGCCCAGCCGCGCGCCCGTGGCCGGAGGCTCCATTTACCCTCCGAGGAGGGCGCTGTACGGTGGGACTCAGGCGGCAGCTTCCTCTCTCCCAAGCGGCAGCTTTCTCTCTCCCAGGCGGCCTTTGTGGCTGTGGCCGGGACAGGGAAAAGCTGCCCAGGCCAAGAGGGCGAGGGCGTCAGAGGCAGCCAGCGCCGCCTTTGTGCAACTGAAGCGGATGAAGCCGCCTGCTCTCAGGTCTTCTAAGGATAAGGTCTTATTATCACTCCCATTTTACAGATGAGGAAATCGAGGCTCAGAGACAGGAAGTAGCTTGTGCCATTCATTAGGGTCCCAGGCCTGGTACCTCCTCCCGTTTATGGCAGTACCGATTGCCTTTGCAAGGACCCAGCCCTTCACCATGTGTTTCTGCTCTCCTGACCCCCACATCTCCCTTAGCTCAGTGACACCTTCCTCTGGGGCTGTGCTCTTCATCCTCCTGCATTTTCCAGCGCCCCTTCTCTTAGCGCTGTGTGTGCCGTTCCACTGCCCTCTTCAGCTGAGCTAGGCCTTCCCCCAGGACAGGTCCTGTGAACCACCCGTGCTAGGTCAGTGGGCAGCATGGACCCTAGAGGTGGGCAGTGGGGCAGGCAGGGATCTAGCTGGGGGGGACCTCCTGACATATGGAGGGATAGAGCATGGCTTTCCTTGAGACAGAAGCCGTGAAAACAGGAGAGAAGAGGCAGAATCTAACCTGGTCCCCAGGTGGGCAGGGAGGCCCGTGGGATGGGGGTTGACCAACTTGTCTGGGACAAATGGTGCGAGAACTATGCTGGGACAGCTCTGGCCACATCCCAGAGCTGGGCAAGGACAACATGGAGAAGGCAACTTGATTCCAGGTGCCACTGGCCCTGGCCAGGGGTGAGGCTGGAGAGGGTGCATGTTTGCTGTGGGCCTCTGAGGACAGCTTTCAGGAGCTGGAGGTAGCAGGGCTGGGAGGGGGCAGGGAAAGGGGGGCAGCAGCAGGGCATCCCCTGCAGAGGGAACCACAAGGAGAAAGGCTAAGTAAGAGGGAGCATGGGGTAGGCCTTCAGGTCACCTAGCAGGCAGATGGGGACAACTGGGTGGTTAGATTACAGAGTACCTCCTTCAGAAACCTGAGGGCAGAGTGGTGTCTTTGCACGCCCTCTGCTACACTTCGCACAGGCTGGCATTTTGTATTTGTTCAGTTGATAGTTCCTGTCCGCCTCCCAGATTGACCTGCAGAGCAGCATAGGTGCTTAGAGGTTTGCTGATTGATGAAGGAAGTGCTAGAACAGGCTGGGCCCTAACACTCCCTGCTTTGTCAACCAAACATCAGGTTAAAACACCAGGTAGGAGCCTGTCCTGGGCTGGCGAGGGCTGGCCAGGTAATGGAAGGTCATCTCAGCAGGGCACTCCACCCGCTCAGTCTCCTAGAGCCATTCCCCAGTGGTGGTGTGACCTTGGGCAAGCCCCTTCATTTCTCTAGCCTCTGTGGGCAGCAGTGGTCCTGGTGTCTCCATCATGAAGGAATTACAGACAGCACTAGGAACCCTGTCTGCACAGAGGTCACTCAGTAGAGGTGTGCTGGCTCCTTCTTCATCACTGACCTCTTCATCCTCCCACATTTTTCTGGCCACGATGAGCTTCTCTGAAGCCATCCTTCCAGCACAGAAACTCCAAGTTGGCCTGATCTGTGTTCACAAAGGCGCTGGTTTTCAGCAGTTTAGAGGACTGAGTGGTTCTCAAAGTGATCCAGAGAGCTCTGGGGCCCTGATACACTTTCAGGGCAGCTTCAAGGTGAAAACTGTGTTCGTGACAATGTTAACATATTACCTCTGTCTCTCATTCTCTCTCGGGGGTATGGCAGCAGCTTCCAGCAGGTATGATGAGGTCACTGCTCTGACAGCCAATGGGCAGGGGCTGTGATGTCACCACTCTGACAGCATGTGTTCCTGTGCTTTAAAAGTTCCTCCAAAATTGATTAAGGGATACAGTCATACAGTTAAGTAGAAGGAACAAGTGTTATAGGTTAACAATAATTTCTTGTATATTTCAATATAGTTAAAAGATTTGCAATGTTCCCAACAGAAAGAAAAGATACATGTTTGAGGTGTCATATATCCCAATTACCTTGATTTGATCATTGCACATTGTATATATGTATAAGAATATCACATGTACCCCCAAAATATGTACAACCTAATATAGATCAATAAAAATAAATAAGCTTGTCATTTTCATTTCAAATACATTAAATACCAATAGGTGTAACTCACCATTAAAAAAAAAAAGCTCATCAAGGTCCTCAGCAATTTTTAATTAATTTATTAAGAGTGAAAAGGGGTCCTGAGACTAAAATTTTGAGACTCTCTGGCTTAAACAGAGTTTAATTCCAGGTTCTGTCCCTGAACGTCTACGAGGCCTGGAGGAAATTACTTTAAACATGTGAAGTCTCAGTTTCTCTTCTTAAAAGGAGAAAAAAGGCACCTTCCTCATTGTGTGATGTGGCTCATTACTGAGACAATGCAAACAAAACACAGAGACATGTGCCCAGCCCTCCTGCATGGTGGAGCCCTCCTTCCGGGTGGAGGCTGCCAGCTGCCCTGGCTTGCGCTCCAAGGACCAGGGTGCCCATGGGCTCTGAAGGGACTCTTAGCAGCTAGCTCCTCAAAGGCTGGCAAACAAGGACAAGCACAGCCCCTGCCCCAGAGCATTCATCCAGCCTGGCACCTTCCCCAGGCGGGCGCCCGGCCAGCTCCCTGAGTACACATTTTCCTACATGTCTAAGGTGTGAGAAAAGTAACACATTTGTTGTTGATCTTGTTGGAAAAGGCCTGGTTTTAAAGAGCAGTGTGTTTTTAACTTGTTGCGAAGTACATTCTGTAATTCCTGACCAAAATACCAACTGACGCTGAAAAAAAAAAAACCTCCTTCATGGAAAAAATATTTTGTTTGGAGAGTGATCCCTAAACGCTGATGGAGGGTACAACGCCTCCTCCGAAGGCCATTCCAGGAGGGTCAGCTGTCCCCCCAAGAGTGCTGGGACTCAGCCTGGACAGCCTGGCTTCTGCCACAAAAGGCACAGAAGTCAAACATCCAGAGAAAACCACAGGGGAAAAGGAGCTATTCAAGTTGAAAAGAGAATTCAGTGAGGTGGCCAGTTACAAAATAAATATACAAAACCTTGCGGCTTGCCAAGTGCCCCAAAATAGTCGTAACAAAATATATTGGGGGAGAAAAGATCCCATTCACAATTCAATGAGAAATTAGAAGTTCCTAGGAGTAAACTAAATAAGGAAACACATACAGGACCTAAAATCAGAAGGCTCCAACTCTTACCTGAGAAGCACAAATTATTTAGTAAATGGAGAGATATATGTATACATGTCCCTGGATAGAATGGATAGAAAGACATAATATTGCAAAAATGTCCATTTTCTAGCAATAAATATTTGAAAAGAAAACCAGGGGAGCAGGGAATGAGATTTGCCTTATCAGATATTAAAGCTAGAAGTCTTTTAAACATTGAATTCTTGATGTCAGAATGCAGTGGCACAGAATCAGAACTCCACATGCCCACCGGAAGTTATGTAAGCATTTAATATGCGATAAGATGACCTTTCAAATCAGTGTGTAAATCATAGGCTTTTTTTCAATAAACAGTTTGGGCAAATGGCCAATCCCTTGAAATGAAATAAAGTTAGGTTTCTGTTTTTCACTCTAGATGGATTAAAGATTCAAAAGTAACATGAAACCATAAAAACACAAGAAGCATATTTCAGTGAATATTTATGTAATCTTGGGATCAAGGGACAACTTAATAAATACGAAACCAGAGATTGAAACAATAAGGGAAAAGGTAAACGGGTTTGACCAGAAAAAAATTTAAAGTTTCATTGTGTCAGTAAATACAAACCAATGTGTGCATTAAAAATGGACTCTAGGCCGGGCGCGGTGGCTCAAGCCTGTAATCCCAGCACTTTGGGAGGCCGAGACAGGCGGATCACGAGGTCAGGAGATCGAGACCATCCTGGCTAACATGGTGAAACCCCGTCTCTACTAAAAAATACAAAAAAAAAACTAGCCGGGCGAGGTGGCGGGCGCCTGTAGTCCCAGCTACTCGGGAGGCTGAGGCGGGAGAATGGCGTAAACCCGGGAGTCGGAGCTTGCAGTGAGCTGAGATCCAGCCACTGCACTCCAGCCTGGGCAACAGAGTGAGACTCCGTCTCAAAAAAAAAAAAAAAAAAAAAAAAAATGGACTCTAAAAACTTCAACTGCAGACATTTCCTACTTCTCGATAACATGGGGCGAGATGAAACTTGCCACGTTCATCCAGGTGGGGAATATCCATCTAGTAATTGAAAAAAAAAAAAAAAAAGCTGGGCACAGTGGCTCACACCTGTAATCCCAGCACTTTAGGATGCCAAGGTGGGTGGATCACCTGAGCACCTGAGGTCAGGAGTTCAAGACCAGCCTGACCAACATGGCAAAACCCCATCTCTACTAAAAAATACAAAAATGAGCCAGGCGTGGTGGCAGGTACCTGTAATCTCAGCTACTTGGGAGGCTGAGGCAGGAGAATCACTTAAGCCCAGGAGGCAGAGGTTGCCCTGTGCCGAGATTGCGCCACTGCACTCCAGTCTGGGTGACAGAGCGAGACTCTGTCTCAAAATGAATAAATAAATAAAAACAGAAAAGACTCCTGCCTTAATGGAGTAGACATCAAGAATGAGAGACAAACAACTAGCAGGCAAGCAAACAAACAAAAGACTGCTGATTGAAAACCTGGATCAAAACTCAAATTAACAAGGTTTGGGGCTGGGATCAGTGGTTTACACCTGTAATTACAGTGCTTTGGTAGACTGGGGAGGGAGGATCACTTGAGGACGGCAGTTCAAAGCAAGCCTGGGCAATATAGCAAGACCCTAACTCCACAGAAAATAAAACAATTAGCCAGGTATAGTGGCTCATGCCTACAATCCCAGCCCCAGCTACTGGGGAGGCTGAGGTGGGAGGATAGCCTGAGCCCAGGAGGTAGAAGCTGTGGGGGGCTGTGATTGTGCCACTGCACTCCAGCCTGGGCAATGGAGTGAGACCCTGTCTTAAAAAAAAATCCAAGGTATTGGAGAAGCTGCTAATAACAGCAGATGGCAATCATCTTGTAGACACCTATCCATACTGCAACTCAGAAGTGTTCTAAAATATTCATCTAGCCTTGCAGTAGGTTGTTTTCAGAGAAATCTTCCTCTGCACATTTTTTCCCTCTTTAGTACTTTTTTCATCATCCTATGCTATTTCCTTTTTCTTCTACTCATCACTGAAAGACTGAATGCTCACAGCCTATCACATAAATAATAACAAATAAATGTATAATTTCAAATGGTGCTATGGAGGAAAGTTCCTGATTGTAGATGGTCTATGGGTGTGTCTTTCTAATTTTAATAGTTTTCTATTCATTTTAAGGTATATTTAGAAAGAATCATTTTCCATTTATGGGAGATATATGACATTATCTTTTTTGTAATCCTTCTTTTTCTTTCTTTCTTTTTTTTTTTTTTTTTTTTTACTGAGACAGGGTCTTGCTCTGTTGCCCAGGCTGGAGTGTAGTGGTGCAATCACAGCTCACTGCAGCCTCAACCTCCTGGTCTCAAGTGATACTTCTGCCTCAGCCTCCTGAGTAGCTGGGACCACAAGTGCACACGTCCATACACAGCTGATTTTTAAAAAACTTCTTGCAGGGATGCGGTCTGACTGTGTTGCCCAGGCTGATCTCGAACTCCTGGGCTCAAGTGATTCTCCTACCTTGGCCTCTCAATGTGCTGGCATTACAGGCATGAACCATCTTACCTGGCCATTTCTTTTGAAATAAATATATTTCAGTAAGGAGCTGATTTGAAGAACAAGATTACATACATACTAATACAGGTGGTTCAAGTGCATGGGGAAACTCATGACCTTGACAAGGAAAAGGGCACTGGGGAGATGCCGCTGACCTCAAAGAGCAGCTGCAGAAAGGCTTGGCTCAGGCTGCATGTCAGGACCACTAATGGGAAGTATTGGGATATTAGACAAAGAGGTCTAGACAAAGTATGGGGGCTTGAGCTGGGGCAGGGGAGCAAAGGGGTGATTCTGCAGGGATTGAAGACAATCAAGGGATGGGCATGGAGGATAAGAATAAGAACATCTCAGCTATAGCAAAAAAGTCTCCTGGTACAACCCTGGTCAGGTTTGAACAGAGGCAGTGGTGAGGGGCTCAGCTCTCATGCCAGGCTTCCTGGGTTCAGATCCCAGCTTATTCTTTCTAGGCCAGGTAGTGGCTCTCTCTGTCCTTGGCTTTCCCAGGTGTACAATGAGGATGATAAGAGTGGCCATCTCATGGAACACTGACTATGCCTTAACTTCTTCCTCTACAAATGGATGCATAAGTAACCCCTTGCTCATAGACAGGCATGAGTGATTCCTAATGTGAAATGCGCAGAACAGCTCCCTGTGGAGGCAGCACTCAGCAGACGCCATTTCCATTCCCTCTGCAGGTTCCTGTCCTGACCACCGCCCATATGAATAGGAGGATGCACAGACACCTAGGTGGGCTACCCTGCATTTTCCATCCCCTTTTACCCTCCGATCTGCTCAGTGTCCTAGGAGGCTCACCTCTAGGGGCCCTTGCCTTTGGGGTCCTGCATGACAATGGGAAGCTCTGACATTGACTGGCAGGATTGAAGTCTCAGGTTATCCTGTCCCCACACCCAGTCCTGTGGGCATATTTTGGGAGTGGCTTCCTCTTCTTTGTCCCTGCAGGCCCAGGAGGCTCACATCTCTCCCTCCGGGGCTCCACCATCTTGTTGGTCACCAGCTCCTCCCTTAAACCCTCTTCTGGTGCCCTTTGCAGTGACCCTCTGTGCCCGCCCGGCCTTCCTGTGATGGAAGTCCCACATGAGTTTTGTCTCTATCTGCCCAAAGCTCTGCTTGCTCCCTCTAAACCTTCAGCTTGCAAGCTCCCAATCAGCTGCAGAAGCTCACCTTGGGGTCCTACCCTACACCCTCCCCCCTCAACGGGCCCATATCCCTGGGCCTGCCCCTCCTAGGACCCATCCTGGCGCCTCTGTGGTCTCCTTCAGCAAGAGTCACAGCTCTCCCACAGCAGGATGGGACTAGCTGTCTGCTCTGCTTCCCACCCACCACCATAGTGGTGGGGGACCAACCTCCAATAGCCTGGTAAGAATTATGTCCATTGTTAAGCCAGAATTTGCTTCACTGCAGGGTGAAACCAGACCACAGAGAACCTTTTGAATGTCATGTTAACCCTGGAAGTGATGGGAAGCTCTGCTCAGAAGGTGTCTGAGTGAGCAGGGGTGGGATGACACTAAAGAGAGGCAGCTGCTCACAGACCAGACCCAGAACTGCTCACCCAAACTTGCTGTCCCCAGCAGCCTCCATCTGTTCCTCTCCTCCCTTCCTCCCCCCTCCCTTCCCCTCCGTTCCTCCTTCCTTCCTTCCCTGCTTCCTTTTTCTTTCTCCCTACTTTAGTTCCTTCCTTCCATCCTCCCTTCTGCTTCCTTCTTCCTTTTTTCTTCTTTCCTTTCTTCCCCCTTCTTTCCTCCCATCTTCCTTTCTTCCTCCCTCTTTCCTTCTTACCTTCCATTCTTCCTCCTTCCTCCTTCTTTCCCTCCCTCCTTCCTTCCACCTTTCTTCTTCCTTCCTCCTTTCTTCATTTTTCTTTTCCCCTTTCCTCTTTCCTTTTTTCTTTTTTCCTTCTTTTCTTGGGGTCAGGAGGTGTTTCGTGGCTAGAATAGACACAGTTCAATACTAGTATTAATAGCAAATTTCAGCCACTCCTGACACAGTCTTCCCTACCCAGACATTGCAGAGGCAAAGTTTGTGAAACATGGCAAGGTTTCAACAGTGTTGGAAACTAGAAATATTGCTCAACAGCTCATCAGAGGCCTTTCCTGAGCATTAGCGTGTGACAGCTGTGTGGGGCAGCCAGCTATCTGATGTCTTCCTCCCCCATGCCCACGCTTTGTGTCCAGCACCATCTTGAGACTGTAATTCCCAGAAAGCTAAATAGCCCCATGAAGAGCCCTCTGAGAGGCCACACTGACCTACTGGGGGAGCCCAGGAGACCCAGGGGCCTTGCACTTTGGGTTATGGTTTTTCTTGCCAGAAGAAAACCCAGCAGATTGCTGCAAGCTGCAGGAATAAACTCATGCCTTTGTGGAAGAACAGTCAGACCACAGGCTCTCGGAAGACTCAACTCTTAGGAGAGCGGAGGCTCACAACACTAAAGCCTCTAGGCCACCAGGAAGTTGGCAAGAAATGGTTTGCTCAAGTTACCCTCCTCTCAAGAGGTAGACGGAGGGGCACTCATCCACTCTGTTTACCAACGAGTAGCAGGTCCATATAGATCTCCTCTCCTTCAAGTAGGAGTAAACAGGGGGAAATGAGGCCTGAAAAGATTCTAGATCAGAGAAGACAGAGACTGAATGTTCCGCCATGGGCAAAATTGAGGAAGTTGTCAGGAAACTACACTCACAGAGGAAGAAGACATTTGTTGAGACTACTCACTACAAAAGCAAAATGTACATTTCAGCAAACATTTGCAAAGCAATCTCAATAAAATGCTAGAAAACTGGAGAATCTGTGAAACAAGATATTAATGCTAATAAGGCAAGAAGTGAAGATTATATGGGAGATGTTGAGGGGCAAGATACGAATAGATTTTTAGCTTTTCATTTGGAAATGAAAGAATGAAGAAAAATGGTAACAATAAGAATAGTACAGAGGCTGGGTGCGGTGGCTCACGCTTGTAATCCCAGCACTTTGGGAGGCCGAGGCAGGCAGATCACGAGGTCAAGAGATCGACGCCGTCCTGGCCAACATGGTGAAACTCCCTCTCCACTAAAAATACAAAAATTAGCTGGGTGTGGTGGTGGGTGCCTGTAGTCCCAGCTACTTGGGAGGCTGAGGCAGGAGAATCGCGTGAACCCGGGAGTCAGAGGTTGCAGTGAGCCGAGATTGTGCCACTGCACTCCAGTGTGGCAAGAGAGCGAGACTCCATCACACACACACAAAAAAGAATAGTACAAAGAATGCCCATCCACTTATTCTTTACCCAGAGTCACCTAATGCTAGCATTTTGCCACAGTTGCTTTATCATCTTCTCTGTCTATATGTATGTGTGTATACATGTACACGCATATGCATGTATACACATGTACATATATATACACACACACATAAAATTTCTTTCTGAACCATTTCAGGGTAAGTTGCATAGATCACAGGCCTTTACCCCTATTCCAGTGTGTATTTACTAACAATAAAACATTTTCATTTATTATGCGGTTACTGATTTCAGTGGCTTTTACACTGATACATTTCTTTCTCAAGTCCCATATCTGTATACAAATTTTGTCTATTGATCTCATCATGCCTCTTATAGTATTTCTTTCCTTCAGTGCAGGATCAAGTTTAGGATCAGGTATTGCATTTAGTCATCCCATTCTTTAATCTGGAACATTTCTGTAGCCCTTCTTTGCCTTTGTATGACATTAACATTTCTGAAGCATACGATACCTTTTCCCTTTATGTAATAAAGAGAGCATCTCTCATTTTGCTGGTTAGTGTATAAGTCTGTTCTTACACTGCTATAAAGAAATACTTGAGACTGGGTAACTTATAAAGTAAAGAGGTTTAATTGGCTCACGGTTCCTCAGGCTGTACACAAGGCATGGCTAGGGAGGCCTTGGGAAACTTATAATCATGGCGGAAGGTGAAGGGGAAGCAGGCACACCTTCACATGGCCAGAGCAGGAGGAAGAGAGAGTGGGGTGGAGGTGCCACACACCTTTAAAAAAACAAATCTCAGGAGAACTCTCTCACTATCACAAGAACAGTAACAAAGGGGAAATCCACCCCCATGATCCAATCACCTCCCACCAAGTCCCCTCCAACATTACGGATTACAATTTGACATGAGATTTGGGTGAGGACACAGAGCCAAACCATATCAGTTATATTCAGATTATTCGTTCCAGGCTGGGTACCCATGAACAAGCCCTCCGGGTATCACATCTGCAGGCACAGAATGGCCATCGGTCTCTCACGGGCTGGAGTTGTGATCCTGGTGGAGATGTGGGATGGGTTGCTTTCACTGGTGTTCATGAATCACGAGCTCTTGTGTGCTCTCTCTCTCTCTTTTGCTCCCTCTCCCTCCTTTCTGAATTGTTAAAGTGACACCATCCTGTAAAATGTGACAGTGAATTCATATGCTTATCTTTCCTCCCTCCCATACCCCTACAAGAATCAAGCTTCTGTGCCAACCCCACAGGATGAGGCAGAGGAGCAACAACAGACAAGAGAGGGCAAGGTGTTGGAAGATGGAAGAGGGAGCCCTGAGCTCCCTGAACCAGATGGCTTCTGAACTCGGACTCCACGAAGTGTTAGAAGGCATCCAGTGTCCACGCTCTGTATTGGGGACTCTCTCCAGTGGTTGAGGCAGCACCCGATAGTATGCATCAACATTCCCGTGGTGACAGTTATGAGTATTCATACTAAGTAGGGCAAGTGAAGACTATAATGGCTTCAGTCACTTCAGGTCAAGTTTTGCCACTGCATGAATTCAGGGCAATTCAGGTTTTTCTGGCAAATTGTTAATGAGCAAAATGTCAGTTTTCAGAGCCTTGTGAGGTTGGGAAGGGAATGAGGGACCATGGCCAATCTGATGTTGAAATCAAGCCTCTGGGAAGGTAGCAAACAGTGCTGCCCATTAGTCTCATAGAGCCCAGGCTGTCATGGGGACCTATGCTGGAGTGAGACACTGCTGAAAGCAAGAGGTCTTAGGAGTGTCCTCCCTGGCTCCTCCAGTGGCATCCTGGCCTCCCTCCTAGTTGGTGCTGGCGGAAAGCATCTCTGAAGAGGAGGTGTGAACCTGCAACCTAAGAATGAGTAGGGGTCACCCAGGTGCAGGGTCAGAGGAAACTGCCTGCCCTGCTCCGTGAGGTGGAAGCACACGGCCAGTGAGGGCCACAGGTGGGCACTGGGAGGGGCAGCACCATCCAAAGGACCAGATTAGACTCCAGCTACAATAGGAACTGCTGGGAGGTTTCAAGCCCGGGAGTAAACAGATCCGATTTGCACTATGAAGAGATCACCCAGGGCTGCTGCGTGGAAAGTAGGATGTGGGGGTCCGAGGGGGAGTAGAGGCTGGTGGAGAGTCCTGCAGCTGGGAAAGGTCTGAAGGGTGGGGTGGGCATGCCCTGCGAGGGCCCACTATCGGTGCACAGACAGCCCTGGATGGTGTAGGCAGGAGAGGAACAGGTGTCCAGGGAGCTTCCAGGCTTCTGGCATGAGAAACAGAATGGAGGAAAGCCCACCCCGCTGCCTGGCAGCTGTGCCACAGTGGTTTGCAGCCAACTCCTGGAGTAGGCTGGCTTGGTTCAAATCCCAGCGCCACCACCTACTCTCTGTGTGATGTTGGTTAAATACTTACTCTCTGGGTCTCGGTGATAACTTGCTGACAGTGTTTAAACGTCCTGAAACAAGACCTGGGGCCTAGGAGTGCCCTCTAACAACGATCCTGTAGTTCCAGGGCCTCAGATTTTCATTTGCCGAGATCCCTCCGCGGTGAGTATTCACTTAGCATCCGGGATCTTCACACTCTGCCCTAAACCAACCAGTGCATTCACTTCTGAGGATCCTTCAACTTCACTTAAAAAAATCCTGTGACGGGGCGGGCATGGTGGCTCACGCCTGTAATCCCAGCACTTTGGGAGGCCAAGGCGGGCGGATCACCAGGTCAGGAGCTCAACACCAGCCTTACCAACATGGTGAAACCCTGTCTCTACTAAAAATACAAAAATTAGCCAGGTGTGGTGGAGTGCGCCTGTAATCCCAGCTACTCAGGAGGCTGAGGCAGGAGAATCACTTGAACCCGGGAGGTGGAGGTTGCAGTGAGCCGCAATCATGCCACTGCACTCCAGCCTGGGCGACAGAGTGAGACTCTGTCAAAAAAAAAAAAAAAAAAAACAACACACACACACAACAAAACAAAATAAAATGCTGTGATGGCAAAGACGTTTTTCAGGCTAAATTCAACTCATGTATTTTTTACATAGATAATATTTGAAGGGTCTTATATGTGTATGTATATCTTTTTCTTATTGAATTTAAGAATATATATTTCAGATCTTAAAATATCCACAAATGTTGAAATTTTTAAACTATTTGTTTTATTCCATCATTTATTTTAAGGCCTTTACCGTGTAGAAATTTTAGTTTTTATGGGAAATCAACCTTTTCTGCTGGCTGACAACAGCCTTCTCTATGCCAAGTTTATAGAATTCGTCTTCCATATTTTATTCTAATTCCTTTGCAGTTTTATTTTTTAAGTCTTAATATTTATTTCTTCTGGAATTTATTCTTATGGATAGGTATGTGGAAGAAATCTAACTTTTACTGATTTGGGCCATAAAGCCCAGTGTTATTTGCTGGGTGACTCTTGAACAGCAAGGGTTTCAACTGCAAGGGTTTACCACTTACAGGCAAATTTTCTTCGGCCTCTGCCACCCCTGAGACAGCAAGACAAGCCTTCCTCTTCCTCCTCCTCCTCAGCCTACTTAACACAAAGATGATGAGGATGAAGACCTTTATGACTAGCCACTTCCACTTAATGAATAGGAAATACGTTTTCTTTTCCTCAGCATTCTCTTAATAACATTTTCTTGTCTCTAGCTTACTTTATTGTAAGAACACAGTGCATAATACATACAACATTGCAAAATATGTGTAAATCAACTGTTTATGTTATCAGAAAGGCTTCTGGTCAACAATAAACTATTAGTAGTTAAGTTTTTGGGGAGCCAAAAGTTATACAAGTGTTCATCTACATGCAGGGTGAGGGGGGTGGGGGTGCTCTTAACCCCTGCATTATCCAAGGGTGAACTGCAATCCATTTTATTGATTTGGAATGCCACTTTTATCACCTACTAAAGGGCCGGGTATGCATGAGACTGGTTTTGTTTCTCTGCATCCCTTCATTGCTCTGTTTGCCTTTTCCTGTGCCCTGAAGGATTCTTTCAATCACTGTACTTTTATAATATGATTTTACATCTGATAATACAAATAACCACATTGCTTTTTTGGTTTCAAAAATATCTGAACTATTTTCAAACACGTATTCCTGCTGATGAAATTTAGAATCAATTATTGAACTTCAAATCACTTCCATTTGAATGGACTTGAAATGAATCAGTAGATTAATTTCAAAGAAATTCTGTCTTTAAAATGTTGAATCTCCTTTTCCAGGAATCTGGAAAGTCACTGCTTATTTAATTCTCTTAATATGTCTTTAGTTGACTTTTATTGTTATCATTTCCCTCACATTGGTTTGTGCACATTTACTTAATTTTTTCTAACAGCTTTATTAAGATACAATTCATGTGCCATGCAACTCACTCATTTAAAGTTTGTAATTAAATGTTTTTTAGTATACTCACAAAGTTGTGCAACTATTACCAGATTCAATTACAGAACATTTTCATTTCCTCAGTAAGAAACCCTGTACACTTTAGCTACTATCCCACCCCAGGCCCATCTGCTATCCCTGCAGACCAAAGCAACATTTCAGTTTGACCTTTCATGTAAATGGAATCATATAATATGTGATCCTCTATGTCTGGCTTCTTTCACTTAGCATGATGTTTTCAAGGTTCAATCATATTGTATGAACCATGTATTAGTACTTCATTCCTTTTTATGACCAAAGAATATTCCTGTTATATGGATAAACCACATTTTGTTTATTCATTTATTATTTGATGAACATTTTGGTTATTTTTACATCTTGGCTATTACAAATCATGCTGCTGTGAAGATTCATGTACAAGTTTTTATGTGGACGTATTTCAATCATCTTGGAAAAAGTACTTCCGGTCTAATGGTAACTCCACATTTAACTTTTTGAGAAGCTGCCAGACTGTTTTCCAAAGTAGCTCCTCCATTTTTCATTCTCACCAGCAACCTATGAGGATTACTCCTCAACCCTGCTAACACTATTATTGTCTGAAATTTTTATTAGAGCAATTATATTGGGGGTGTGAAATTGTATCTCATTGTTTTCTTGATTTGCATTTCTCTGATGTCTAATAATGTTGATCATTGTTTCATGTACTTAATAGACATCTATATGTCTTCTTTGAAAAAAATGTTTATTCAGATCCTTTACCCATTTTTAATAGGGTTATTTGTCTTTTTATTATTGAGCTGTGTTCTTTATATATTCTAGATGCAAGTTTCTTATCAAATATATGATTTGTAAATATTTTCACCCATTCTGATTCTGTGGGATTTTTTTCACTTTCTTGAGAGTGTCCTTTGAAGCAGAAAGGTTTTTAATTTAGATGAAGTACAGTTTATCTATTTTTCCTCTTGTTGTTTATGCTGTTGGTGTCATATTTAAAAATCTATTGCCAAATACAAAGCCATGGAGATTTACCCTTGTTTTTTCTCTTCAGAGTTTTAGGTTTGGCACTCACATTTAGGTCTTTGATCCATTTTGAGTCATTTTTTGTATATGGCAAGATGTAAGTGTTCAACTACATTCTTTTGCATTAAGGTATTCCATTGTTTCAGCATCATTTGTTAAAGAGATTATTCCTTCCCTGTTGAATGCACCTGGCACCCTTGTTAAAAATAGTTAACCATAGACACATGGGTTTATTTCTGGACTTTCAATTCTCTTCCATTGATTCTCACGCTGGTACCACATTGTCTTGATTACTGTAGGTTTGTAGTAAGTTTTGAAGCTAGGAAGTGCAAGCCTTCGAACTTCATTCTTCTGTTTCAAAATCTTTTTGCCATTTTGGGTCACTTGAGTTTCCACATTAATTTTTAGATCAGTTTGTCAAATTCTATAAAGAATCTAGGGATTGACTTGAATCTGTAGAACAATTTGGGGAGTATTGCCATCTTATATCATGTGCAATCCATAAACATGGGATGCCCTTCCATTTTTAAGTTCTTTAATTTTTTTTCAAACAAGCTTTGTAGTTTTCCGAGTATAAGTTGTGCACATTACGTTGTGATATCGTGATATACATATATTCATATCTATAAATATATTTTTATATATATATAGTTTTTGTCGTATTTCCTGACATATAACTCGTAAAACCCAGAATCTCCAGAGTGATAAGGATGTCTTTTGTATGTTAATGAGACGACTGGTGGATAGCAGCCCCCAAGTAGTTTGAAGATGTGGGGGTGGTCACAGAAAAAACATGGGCATGATTAGAGGGTTGGGACTTTTCAGCCCCACCCCCAACCTCCAAAGAGGGGAGAGAAGCTGAAGGTTAAGTTGATCACCAATGACCAACGATTTAATCAATCATGTCTATGTAGTGGAGCTTCTGTTAAAAACGTAAAAAGACTAGCTGAAGGGAGCTTCTAGATAGCTGAATATGTGGAGGTTCCTGGAGGGTGGCATGCCTGGAGAGGGCATGAAAGTGCCGCACACCTTCCCACATACCTCACCCTATGTATACTTCATCTGGCTGTTCATGTGTATTCTTTTTAATCTCCTTTATACTAAACCAGCAAATGTGGGAAAGTGCTTCCCTGAGTTCTGGTGAGCCATCCTAGCAAATTAATTGACCCTGAGGAGGGGGGTCCTGGCAACCCTGGGGTTTGTAGCCAGGGTTCAAGGTATCTGAATTGGAGGTAGTTTAGTGGGGCTGAGCCTTCCATCTGTGGAATCTGACACTATCTCTAGGTAAATAGAGTCAGAATTTAATTGAATTAGAGAACACCTAACTGTTGCCCGCCGGAGAATCTGGCAGAAATTTGCTTGGTGGGTTGGTAGGGAGAAATCCTTATACATTTGTTCACAGAAGAATTCTATGTTGTATTGTAAGAATACAGTGGGGGGAAATGATTTTTTTTTTCAATACCCTTACACACTTCTTTTTGTTAAATTTATTTGTAAGCATTTTATTCCTTTAGATGCTATTACAAATTGAATTGTTTTCATTATTTTATTTTCAGATTGTTCACTGCAAGCATATAGAAATGCAACTAATTTTTGTAGAGTTATGCATCATTTAAATGCAGGGATACATTCTGAGAAATGTGATGTTAGGTGACTTTGTCACTGTGTGAACACCATAGAGTGTACTTACACAAATCTAAATGATTTAGCCTACTACACGTCTAAGCTATACAGTACAATATAGCCTATTGCTCCTAGGCTGCAAACCCGAACTGCATGTTACTATACTGAAAACTGTAGGTAATTGTAACACAATGGTATTTGTGTATGCAAACATAACTAAACATAGAAAAGGGGCAGTAAAAATACATTATAACAGATAAGATATGGTACACCCCTATGTAATGCACTTAATATCAATGGAGCTAGCAGGTTGGAAGTTCTTTTGGGCAAGTTAGTGAGTGAGTGGTGAGTGAATGTGAAGGCCTCGGGCTACGCACTACTGTAAACTTTATGAGCACTGTACATTCAAGTTACACTAAATTTATTTTTTAAATATTTAAATATTTTAAATAAATGAAACTTACCTATCTGTTTTACTGTATAAACTTATTTTCTTTTAACTTTTTGACTCATAACAACACAGACTAAAACACAAATAGATTGTTCAGCTGTACAAAAATATTGTCTTTCTTTATATCCTTATTCTGTAAGTATTTTTCTATTTTAAAATTCTTTTCTTTTCTTTTTACTATTTAAACTTTTTTGTTAAAAATGAAGACACACACACACATTAGCCTAGGCTTACACAGGGCCAAGATCATCAATATCACCATCTTCCACCTCCCTCCACATTCTGTCCCACTGGAAGGTGTTCAGCTTCACGTCGCATAGAGCTGTCATTTCCTGCGTGATGACATTGTCTTCTTCTGGATACCTCCTGAAAGACTTGTCTGAGACTGTTTTGCAGCAGCTTTCTTTTTTTTTTTTAATAAGTAGAAGGAGTACATGCTAAAAACACAATTAAAATATAGTAAATAAAGAAGTAACATAGTCGTTTATTATCATTATCAAACACTATGTTCTGTACATAACTGTGTGTGCTAGACTTTGAAATGACTGGAAGTACAGCAGGTTTGTTTTCGCCAGCATCACCACAGGCAGGTGAGTAATGCATTGTGCTACTACATTACGACAGCTACGACGTCAGCAGGTAGTAGGAATTTTTCAGCTCCACTATAATCTTATGGGACCCTCATTGTATATGCGGTCCATTGTTAACAAATGTTTTTGTATGGCACATTATTGTATATTCATTTATCTTGTATCCTGCAAACTTGCTAAACTCTTTTATTAGTTCTAATAGTTTTTTAGTGGATTTCTTATAATTTCCTACATACAAGTTATGTAATCTGTGAATAAAGATAGCATTACTTCTTCCTTTCCAATCTGGATGCTTTTTATTCATTTTTCTTCACTTACTGCCCTGACTAGAATCACAATTATGTTTCAGTTTATTTCTAAGTTTTTGTTGCTATTAGAGATAGAATATACCCCTTTACATCTTATGATTATTTCTATTTTATGGAAAATCTGTTTAATTTACTGAACATTTCTTGATTCTAGTAGTTGTTATATTATTTTCTTAAATTTGAGGGGTTAAAAATTACACTTGTAAAAATGATTCTTATCTATATTATTAATATTTACAGCTTAAATAATTTTCTAGACTCATTTCATTGTCTAGGATCTCAAACACAACATGAAATAGTGACAGATGAGGCAGGAATCTTTATTTTATTCCCAAAAGGATGTGATTCCTTTGAATAATAGTCCATTGCTACACATTATTGAGCTCTTATTATATGCTAGGAGCTTTGCATACATTAATATTAAATCCTCCTTACGATATTGTGAAGTGGGTTCCATTGTGAGCCACAGTTTCAGATGAGGAAGCAAAGGTACAAAGTTTAGGTTAAGTAAATTGTCCACAGTTACGCATCTGGGTGCGGAGCTAGGATTTGAATATAGAACTGTGTGTGTCACTCTTGCGTGTGACTCCGGCTTACCCCCTGCAATTCAGAGACCTGAAGCCAAGGTCCAGACATGTCTAGGAGGTCCACCAAAAGGCTTCAGGCAGCCCCATAAGCCCCTTGAAAATCTGTACAAAATTTTCAGTGTATGTCTACATCTTTATTTTTGGGTGTATAACATCCAGGTTCCCCACTGGATTTTCAAAGGCATTTAGTACCACTCAAGTCTTTCCCTGAAAGTATAGTGATGCCTGTTGGGTTCTAATAAAATTTCTTTTGTTTCATTAAGGATATTTTATTCCTAACCAGCAAGAGCTTTTTATACTAAATATGGCATTACATTATGAAATACTTATTGGGAAGCTTTTGAGGTGCTAATCTCTTGCTTTGCCTGATAATCTAATGCCCAGCAGTAATGAATCTTGCAAGAATGATCCATGTCTACAGTCCTTGGACAAGCCTTGTTTTTGTTTTATTGTCCTGGTGGATTCTTCAGATTCTGTATGAACTCAAAAATATCTGAGACAGGGCTCAATCAATTTAGAAAAAGTTTCTTTTGCCAAGGTTAAGAACACACACCTGTGACTCAGCCTCAGGAGGTCCTGACGATGAGTAAACTTAAAGGGGGAGATGGAGGCTTCCAGGTCATAGGTAGGTTTTTTTGTTTGTTTTTGACAGAATCTCGCACTGTCGCCCCAGGTGGAGGGCAGTGGTATGATCTTGGCTCACCAAAACCTCCATCTCCTGGGTTCAAGCGATTCTCCTGCCTCAGCCTCCCAAGTAGCTGGGATTACAGGCGCCCCTCCACCACGCCCAGCTAATTTTTTGTATTTTTAGTAAAGATGGGGTTTCACCATGTTGGCCAGGCTGTTCTCGAACTCCTGACCTTGTGATTCGCCTGCCTCAGCCTCCCAAAGTGCTGCGATTGCAGGTGTGAGCCACCATGCCCAACCATAGGTAGTTCAAGAATTTTCTGACTGGTAATTGCTTGAAAGAGTTATTTTCATTGGAAAGGAATGTCTGGGTTACTATAAGAGGTTGTGGAGACCCAGGTTTTATCACACAGATGAAGCCTCCAAGTAGCAGCCTTCGGAGAGAATTGATAAATGTTTCTCATCAGACACTAAGGTCTATGTTGATGTTAACACTGGTCACCTTTTCCTGAATTCCAAAAGACAGGCAGGTATAATGAGGCATGTCCCACCACCCCTCTTCCCATCATGACCTAAACTAGTTTTTCAGGTTAACTATGGAATGCCTTTGGCCAAGAGGAGGGGTCCATTCAGATGGTTGGGGGAGACTTAGAATTTCATTTTCAGTTTACATCTGCTACATTTGCTTTGCTATGATTTTGAGACTTGCACCTAAGTGAGATTTCTTCTCTGGTATTTTTTTAAATATCTTGAGTTAATTTTAGTACTTGACATTTATTTTATTTTTTTAACAGTCGAGGTCTGCCTATGTTGCCCAGGCTGGTCTCAAACTCCTAGACTCAAGGGATGCTCCTGCCTCTCCCTCCCAAAGTGCTGGGATTACAGGCCATGACCCCTGGCCTGACATTTCTTTTAAAAATTACGTATTGCTTTAAGATGTTTAAGCATATTAGCTTAGCATTCTATACTGTATTTGTCCCACTTTTAAAATTTTCCTTCTCATCCCTTTTGCACAATGCCTGCGGCATGTTTTCTACAGCATTAGCCCGCCTCATAGAGCCAAAACAGCTACCAGTGTCCCCTGGGAGTCAGGGATGGCCTGGGCTGGTTCAGGGGACTGTAACTGGAGCCCCGGGCTGGCTGTATGATTCTGCCCAGTCGCGCTCCCTGTCCGGGCCCTCTGTTTTCTCCTTACGGTGGGGAGAGGTCTGAATGAGGCCCCAGCTCACGCACTCCATTATCTTGAGGCTGCTCCCACCCCCAGGCCTAAGAGAGACAGAGGCCCTTTGAGCTGGGGCTGGCAGGCGAGGCTGGAGTCCCAGGGCTACCAAAGCGTTGCGGAGGGAATGCTTTGAAGAGGCCCCGCCCTTCCTGGGGCTGCGGCTTAGCTCCGGCCTCCCTCACCCGGCAGGGATTCCCGTTCTAGGGGACATGTGGTTCGTGCCAGCCAGTTGATGTGGGCGCTTTCTTCTGCCCCGACTCCCGGCTGTCCGCTTCCTCCCCAGACCCCTCCTGTGAGCTCTGGGAGCTACAGAATAAGGACACTCCTTGGCTCCAAGCCAGCCCCGGCTTGCTCTGGAGCCTGGATTTCCCCCTCCGACCCCATCACCGCAAGGGTCTGTGCATGGGAATCTGCTCCCGAGGCTCCCTCAGGCGCCGCGCCGCCGGGGATACGCCTTTCACCGCCCCAGCAATTGGAGCGCTGAGTCCAAGTCCTGATTCCACGAGAGGCGAGAGGCGGATGAAGCCCCAACGCTGAAATTCTTTCCTCTAGGTCTTTGGCAGCGGCTGGGGCCAAAGCCCGGGCAAGACCAGGGCCTTCGGCACCCGGACTCAGGCTCCGTCCTCTCTACCAGCGTGCGGCTACAATGACATGGCAGGTGGGCAAGCATAGCACGCCCCGACAGTCATGTTTTATTTAGTATGTACTAAAAATACGGCTGGCCTGTGAAACCCACAGGTGCGATTGCTTAAAATGAGGCTAATGTGGACATGTGAATGGTTAATAATGAGTTGATTAAAATATTCAGAAATCGTCTACTGGAGACGGGCAAACTGCAAAACGGTAGCATGGGAGCAACTGATCTTCGAGAAAGTCCAGGCTCCGGCAAGCCGTGGGTTTGAATTTACACATGTGCACATAATGGGTGTGAATAAACCTTTCTTCAAAAAAAACCAGACCAAGTCAAGTCAGTTATTTGCCGTGGACAGGTGCCAAGGCTGGCTGCTTCAGTCCCCACGCTAGTCGCCCCCGACCCTGCTTCCACAGCCCAGCCTGGGAAGTGCAAAAGGAGTCACGCCCAACGCCCTGCACTAGCGGCCTCCCGGACACTAACTGCGTCCTCTGCGCCTGCTGCAGCTTGTCCCTTAGTCCTCCCTGGACGGAGGGCGTGAAGTTGGCTGTGCCATCAGCACGCGGCCCGCTCACTTCGGGGCTCACTGTCCTGGACACACAGAGTTGGACGCCTCCAGCAGCCCCACGCTTCACCCCAAGGCCTGCAAGCCTGACAGCTTCGGAGGTAGGGATATCTTGACACAATCTGAAAACAAACCATTTAAAACTTTTTTCCTCAAAAAAATTAAAAATTTTTTTTTCTGCTTGCAAAGTCTATAAATTCAGTTCAATATCAATGAAAATCGCAACAGGATGTTGACGAGAAGCTGATTTGAAAGTTCATCTGAAAGAGAAAATATGTAGGAATCCTGAAGATGATTTCGAAAAGCTCAAAAATACTTCAGTAATTCACACAGAAAATCCAGAAACAGATTCATTTATGTGGAAATTTAGTATTTGATAGAGGAGGCCTTTCAAAGCTGAGCTGGAAAAATGGAAGGTCAACAGAGCCTTTGGGGAAAACTCACTATCCATTTTGAAACCAATGTTAGAATCTTCTTACCATTTGCAAGAATAAACTCCAGGTGTATTAAAGAGCTAAACATTTAAAAAATCTATAAAAGTTTTAGAGCCAAATATGGAAGAATATTTTTAAAATCCCACGGTGAAGAAGGCTTTTGCTATGCAGGAAACAAAACCTGGAAACCGTAAAGGAAATGACTGACAGATTTGAATATTGCAAAAACTAAATGAATGGCTCCTTAAACAAATTACAGGACAAATTCCAGGCAGGGAGAAAATAGTTTACAATAGAAGTAATGTGCCAATGGTTAATATCTGTGTTGCATAAACATGTCTTTCCAATCAATAGGAAAAGAGTAGGAAATGGGTAAGGATTTAACAGGCAATTCACAGAAGACAAAGTAACCGGCCCCTAAATGGGAAAACATCCTCAACCTCACTAGTAATAAAGGAAATGAATTTAAAAGACGATATATTTCTCACTTCTTCTCTCCTTATAGCCATATTCCACCTGTGACTGTGCAGCCTGTTTTTACTTATCATAAGCATAAGTTAATAAATACAGGGCTTACCATGTTAATATCTTCTTTCTATGGATGCATACACCTTATTTTATCATTCTCTTTGTGACTGAAACTGAGTTTCTCTCTGTAAACCTGAAAATATCTGAGACAGGCCTCAATCAACTTAGAGGTTTACTTTGCCAAGATTAAGGACACAACTTGGGAGACAGGTCTGTGCCTTTCTCCAAAGATGATTTCGAGGGCTTCAGTATTTAAAGGAGAAAAGCTGGCTGGAGGGGACAGAGGGAGGGTATGATCACATTACTGAATCCCCATGTTGCAAAAGAAAAGGAGCATGTAGGGGAATGGTCAATTATGTGTTCTTTCCATGCTGGGTAACTCGGCTCTTCACGTAAGATAAGGTGAACACAGAGTGGAGATCTTTAACCTTTTATCTGTCTCGATCTGCTTAGGAACAAAGGGAAAGGCAGCTTCTTGCATGACTCCACTTTCAGCTTTTTTTTTTTTTTTTCTTCTGGCGGAGGGAATTGGAGTACCAAGTTTTTATTTTCCTTTCACATTTCTATTTTGCTTTTCTACGGTCTGCTGCTGTAAGCTTCCCTATAGCACATTCCCAGGCTAGACTCTCATAGTGGGGACTGCCAGATCACAGGGAAAGCACAGGGATGCTTGGAAGCAGACAGGCAAGCCCAGCTCCAGGGCTGCACCTGTGGACCCCACCCCAGCCCCGTACAGCCCCTGGAAGAGGGGGTCTGTCTGTCCCTGATTGACCCACCAGCACCCTGTGGTTCTTTCAAAGTTATTTCTAACCTATACTACTGTTTGCCCTATTAGGGTGCCCCTTTCCTTCCTTCTTTCCTTCCTTCCTTCTTTCCTTCCTTCCTCCCTCCCTCCCTCCCTCCCTCCCTCCCTCCCTCCCTCCCTTCCTTCCTTCCTTCCTTCCTTCCTTCCTTCCTTCCTTCCTTCCTTCCTTCCTTCCTTCCTTTTTCTGTCTTACAAGAATTCCTTTTACAGTTTGTCATTTGCCATTGCATGTGGCTAAATCTGTCAAACTTCAGCACTGTTTTCTAGCATCGTTGCCAGGCTTAGCCTCCATTCCAAGATTACAGAAACATCCACCTGAATTTTCTCCTAGAACTCTCACAGCTGTGGTACTTTCTGCTTTGGAGAAGGAATGACCCAATTCCCTTCTGAATCTGGAAGAAAACAGAACTGGGTCACTTTACATATTATTTGGCAATTTTAAAGTATATACCACCTTTACATTTAATGTAGCCATTTGATGGAGCTACTTCAAAATTGTCATATAAAATTAACCTTGTCAAAATGTCTCATTCTGTACTTTTACCATTTTTTAAATCTTTTTATCTTTATCCACTTTCATCTTGTTACAGGCCACTGCCTTCAGAGAAGGTGACAGAGGGCCATGTCTGAAACATTCTCCCACAACCAGGAACCCTCAGCAGCCGCTGAAGAGGAAAGGCAGTTAAATGGAAAGACTTCTGAGCAAGTGGAAGAAAAGGCACCTGTGACCCTAGGGAGGGGCTCCGGCAGGAAGGGGCAGTGCCCTTGCCCTCTTCACCTAGCCTCCAGGTGGCTCCCCACTTGAAATTTCGGAGGATGGCAGAAACCAACCTGCAAGGAAATGAAAGAGGGCACGGCAACCTTAAGACCAGAGCAGCCCACGATATTTTTTAATGAGGCCAAAAATAGGAGACCTGCAAAAGACCCCTGAAAATAATGCCTGGAAGTTGCGAAACATCAAACTGACACTGCACAAAAGAGGGCCAGCTGAGCAGGAGAAAAGCTTGAGAAGCGTCCAGAACAATGAAGGTGGAGAGGCTAAGAAGAAAGAGGAGCCCACATGGAATGAATAACCATGGTTGGGACGGAGGAAGGTTCACCAGAACTGGGAGGACTGAGATTGGACATTGAGATAAATTAAAGAGTGTTCTTTAAAACTGTCAAGACTTTGGCTGGTCAATAAGTAAACTGCAGAAGAGTGTTCCTGAACCCCAGCAGCAATGCTCCCTGGAGGAGGGAAGGAGGCCGGGGCTGCCACTCTCCCAGCTGGCTGCGTCCTGGCCTTTGCCATTGATCTGCGCTTTCTCCAGACTCACAGATGTCCCTGGGTCAATTGCATCTGTGACCAGGACTCTGCCATCATCATTCCTGGCTGATCAGCTGGTCACCCAGGAATGTTAGGGATGAACAGAGGCCTAGAACTCAGGCTCCATGGATCCGGCAGCACCAGGAGACGAGGTTTCAAATCTCATGGCTGGGCCAGCCAGCCAGGTGCCCTGGAACTGTCGTGATCCCTGCTCCTTGCTGGCCTTAGCCCCCTCTTCCTTCAGCCCAGAAGTCCCCAAGTACCCACTCAACAAATGCCATCCCTTTAATTCCTGTGGTCTGCTGCCATCACGGGTCACCTAATTCATTCCCTCCACACCCTAAGTGCCCACGGAAGTGGCTGAAACAGTAAAACCACAGAGGAGCATTCATTCCAGTCCCCAAGGCAAGCCGCCTCCTTTGCACCCTGCTGTTTGGTTGGTTTCTTCTTCCTCCACTTCCCAGGATGCGGAGCAGATTCCCTGTGGCATGACTACCTGAGGCCAGGTACAGACTGGCTCTGGGGGAGTACAGGGCTGGGGTCCTAGTTCCCACACTGCGCCATTCATTAACAGGTGGGAAGAGTTCCACCACTTCTGAGGAATTAGCGGGCTCCAGGTGACCCTATGTCACCCCAAGTGACTCTCCATTTCCCACAGACTCAGCCACAGGGCCAAGAGTTTCTATTGCTATCTTTCCCTCCAGAAAATCTCTGGGCCAGCTCATCTGCCCAGCTCCTGCTCCGCCCCACGGGAGGGCTACGGTTAAAGATGGCAAAGTGGCTAATTCACTAAGTAATTAACTTTAGGAGTGTCTATTGAACATCTATGTGTGCCAGATGCTGTTCTAGATTTGAGATACAAAACAGGGAAAGAGAAGGCCCTGCTCTCATGGATGGGCATTAGAAGAGTGGGGTCGATTAACCACTGATCTAAAGGATCAGTGAAGAGCATTCCAGGCCTCTGCACTGCAGAGGAAAGAGGATGAGATGAGGAGGAAGAGTGAGCGAGCAGCAGCCGGGGAGGTGTCCCTGGGGTTGAGTCTGGGTGAGGGGAGGGAAGCAGCCAGTGCTTAGCAGGAAAAGGCAGGGCAGGGGTACAGCTTGCAGAAGGAGACAAAGAGGACCTTTTGAGGGTCTGCAGATGGCAGGAGAGGCAGGGGAGGCTGGATCCAGGTGAGGAGTCACTGCAGGGGTCCAAGCCAGGAGAGGACAAATCTGATGGAGGTTTAAAAGTCTTGGTTGTCTGCCTGGTGGAGAATAGATGAAGGGGCAGAGGGGGAAAAAGTGATGGACTAAGGATAGATTTTGGAGGCAGGGCAAACAGGGTAGCATGAAAGAAACAGAGAATCAAAGATGATGTTTAGGCCAGGGGCGGCGGCTCATGCCTCTAGTCTCAGCACTTTGGGAGGCTGAGGTGAGAGGATCACTTAAGCTCAGGAGTTCAAGACCAGCCTGGGAAACATAGCAAGACCTCATCTCTAAAAACAAAAACAAACAAACAAACAAAAAAATAGCCAGGTGTGGTGGTGCACACTTATAGTCTCAGCTACTTGGGAGGCGGAGGTAGGAGAATCACTTGAACTGGGGATGTTGTGGGTACAATGAGCCATGATTGTGCTACTGCATTCTAGCAGTGGATGACAGAGTGAGGCCCTGTCTCAAAAAGAAAATATGATGAGTTATTGGTTTGGGACCATTTTCTGACCTGGGGAAGACAGAGGAGAAACTGGCTTGTGGGTGGGTGGAATCTGGAGCTCCATTTTGTCCAGGTTACATTCCAGGTGCCTCCTTGGGATCTGGGAGGAGCTGTGGAGAACCCAGACATGTCTGTAGGGGTGAAGCATTTCTGGCATGTGTAAGCACACACCTGGTGGCCACAGGGCCTGGACTGTCTGAGAGAGGCCTGGTTTGAGACGTGTCATCGTCAGACTCTAAATGCCTCTCATCCCAGGGCTCAGGTAGCCCCTTCCATGCCCAGAAGACCCTGCAGAAAGTGCTCACAGTGGTGCTGTCTCACCTGCAGTACTTGTTCCTAAGTCAGCACAAGTCGGATCCTAGCAAGGGCCGTGGAATATGCTTGGAAGATGACACACACACTGCCATTGCCTATTTCTATTCATGAACTCACTTTCGAAAGTGTCCCATTTTGAGATAATTTTAGACTTACAGAAGAGTTGCGAAAGCAGCCTCCCCCACCCAGCCTCTTCTCATGCCGCATTTCATGAATCACAGTGCGATTATGAGAGCTGAGGCTCACCTCGCCGTGGTCTCGAGAGCTGGATGGCAGGCAGGCCCCCCAGTGCCCTCCTCTGTTCCCAGCTCCCACGTGCATTTGGCTGTCATCTCTCTCTGTCTCCTGTCTGTCAGGGCCGGCTTTTTAAGAGGATGGATCTGTCGCTCTGTGGACAGCCCCTCCGCCTAGGTCTGCCTGACGCCTTCTCTGCATTGGACTGAGGTAATGCCTTTTTGGAAATTCCGTGGCAATGCCACAGAAGTGATGTGCATTCTCGGTGGGCCACATCAGTGGGTGCGGGCTGTCAGTGTGCCTTGTGCGTGGTCATGCCAACCTTGATCTCTTGGTTAGAGTGGTGCCTGCCAGGGTTCTCCCCAGTCAACTCACTGTTTTTCCTTTGTAACTATTAAATATTCCAAGAGATGCTTTAAGGCTATACAGAGATACTGTTTGTGCTTAGATCTCTGTCTGCTAATTTTATTCTCCTCTGGTGATGTTGCCTCAGTCGTGCTCCCTGCAGTCCTCTGGTGCTCATCGTCTTCATCTCTCATTCCTTCCACATTTATTCATTGTGATTCATCTGTAAGAAAGCAGTTAACTCACTTTTAAACGTCAATAATTAAGCCACACACCAGTTGATAGCCTGTGGAGCAGGAGGAAGAGCAAGGCCTTCAGTCCGTCCAAAGGGTGGCTCGAGTCATTTTTTAACTGAGCACTTTTCTCTGCTTGCAGGCTGACCCTTGGTTGCCTTTGGCCTCTCTGGCTTTGCCCCGTCTCTGCTGCTGAGGTCAGCAGCCCAAGAACGAGCCTTGCACAGGCTTTGGGGGCCCTCTCCAGAGAAAATCGGGTTCCTTCTTTCCCTTCCAAGCACCTCTGCTCCCTTTGCCCTGCTGCTAGGAAGAAACCTCGGTGTCAGAGCCTCTCTACTCCTACAGCCAAGTCTTTTGCCAGTGGCCCTGCCCCTCCACACACACACATACACACACACACACACATACACACAGATATGCACACATACACACGTGCATGTTCATGCATGCATAGATACACACATACATGTATATACGTGCATATATACATACATCTATGGATTTATATATACGCATAATACACATACACATGTGCACACATACGTGCACATGCATGCACTTATATGCACATGCACATAGATACACATAGATGTACATGAGCATGCACACACATGTACATACATGCATGTGCATACATTCATATACATACATATACACATACATATATGCTCATACAGAACTACATACATATATAAATACATATTCCAATAACAGCTGTCAGATGATTGTTTTTAAAAAGCAAACAATCACAGAAGACAAAAACAACTTAGGCTCTTCTACAGCCTGCCAGGTCCTTACAACAATTTTAAAAGCAGATACAGTTACCACCCACTTTGGAAGATGAAGAACCTCCAGCTTCTGTGGCCCAAGCCTATACTTCTAGTGAGGGCAATGCTGGGAACTACATCCAGGCCTTTGCTCAAAGCCTGTCTCTGTACCCTAGTCACCACATGCTGCTCTAAGATTAGTTTCCTGGTTCGTTTGGTCAAAAGGCCCAAATCAACTCAGGATACAAAGTATGGCACTGAGGATACAAAGGTGTCCACATTCGCATCCCGAGTGTCATGGCCATATCAGTGCCTCCTCCCCTCCCGTGGCACCCTCCCTTTCACCCAGAGATGTGATCAACTTCACATGGCTACGAACAAGTGAGGCTGACTGTCCCTTGACAAAGATGATATGCTTCGCCAAACTTTAGTCAGGCTTCTGAACCTTCCCCTTGACCCATCTGTGTACTTCCTTGCAAAATCCAGATTTAGCAAGAACAAAGCTAAGTCGGTTTGGCAAGAACTCCTTGTCCTTCATGTCTGATCAGATTCTTCATCCACCACCATCCCCCAGGTGATGCTGGTTATGCTGACCTGTCTTCAGCAAGAACACTGTTAGGTTGGATTAGCCAGGGACTCCCTAAACCCTGATACTTCCTCTTAGTCATTTCCCATCCACTGAACCTAGTCTGGCTCCTGGTTGTAAATTCCGACTTGTCTGTGGTGTATTCGTAGTTGAGCCTGATCTCTCTTCCCCACTGCACAGTTCCATTGCTGTTGTCCCTGTACCTATCACAATGGTCCTGAATAAAGCCTACCTTGCCATGCTTTAACAAGGTATTATTTAAATACTGAATAATATTTTCTTTAACATCCCACAGTGTCACTAACGCTGGGTGTTACTCATCTTTCATGTTTCTCAGTCTGAGGAGGGCTTGAAAAATCTTACTGTTATCTTTAATGTGTGCTAAATTTATATATGGAGTCTTGCTCTATCGCCCAGGTGGAGTGCAGTGGCACAATCTCGGCTCACTGCAAGCTCTGTCTCCCGGGTTCTCGCCATTCTCTTGGCTCAGCCTCCCGAGTAGCTGGGACTATAGGCCTCCGCCACCATGCCCGGCTAATTTTTTGTATTTTTAGTAGAGATGGGGTTTCACCATGTTAGTCAGGATGGTCTCAATCTCCTGACCTCATGATCTGCCTGCCTTGGCCTCCCAAAGTGCTGGGATTATAGGCGTGAGCCACCGTGCCCGCGCAACATGCACTTAATCTGCCAAATTAAATTTCTTAGCAATTTAGATACCTTGTCTTTTCAAGAGAGGCCTGAAGCCTAGGGATTAGCACCTAGCATGCCTGGGGCTATGGCCTGAATCTGCAAGTCCAGCCAAGTGAATGTGGGAGTTTGGTTATACTCCCTAAGCTTCTGATTCCTTACCTCCAAAGTGTAGAAAACACAGTAACTACTTCAAAGGTTTGTTCTGAAGGGAATACAAATTAATTCATTAAGGCAGCTTCCATTCTCAAATAGGAAAAGTTGGCAGTTGTTACTGCTCATTATTTTGGGGGGATGTTCATCTCCTTCTTCTTAGTTTGTAAGAATTATGTATATACTTAAGGTATTAACTTTGTGATACAAACATTTTTATTTTCTAGTTGATCATTTCTTTAGTAACTTTCTTTTTTGTTTGTTTTTTAGATGCAGGTTCTTGCATCTTGCAGGGTCTTTTTTGTTTTGTTTTGTTTTTTAGATGCAGGGTCTTGCTATGTTGCCCAAGCTGGACTTGAACTCTGGGCTCAAGCGATCCTCCCATCTCAGCCTCCCAAGTAGCTAGGACAACAGGCATGTGCCACTGCACCTTAGTAACTTTCTGTGTGGTGATTAATTCTAAACTTAATTTTTAAAATTTTGTTAGTTAAATCTTGCAATGTCTTCTTTTATAGTTTCTAGCTACAGTGTTATACTTGCCCTGTTTTATATTTGTTAAAAGAGTCACCTAACTGTTTATTTTTCTAGCACCATATTTTAACAGCCTTCTTCATCTTTATGCTTAAGTAATGAATCTGGAATTTATTTTGATGTAAGATATCATGTATTGTATCTAACTTTAACTCCAAATGATAAGCCTGTTGACCTAACACTACTTTTTAATTAATTTATTATTGCTCCACTATTGTAAAATACTGCTTTCTATCATATACTAATTTTTACATAAATTTGAATCCATTTATGGGTTCACAATCCAGTTTGTTCTTTTTTTATTTCAATCATTTTTGGGGAACAGGTGGTTTTTGGTTGCATGGATAAGTTCTTTAGTGGTGATTTCTGAGATTTTGGTGCACCGATAACCCAAGCAGTGTGCACTGTACCCAGTATATAGTCTTTCATCCCTCACCCACCTCTCCCCACAAGTCCCCAAAGTCCATTGTATTATTCTTATGCCTTTGCATCCTCATAGCTTAGCTTCCCCTTATAAGTGAGCACATATGATGTTTGGTTTTCTATTTCTGAGTTACTTCACTTATTCATTATTCATGGCCTCCAGCTCCATTTAAGTTGCTGCAAAGGCCATTATTTCACTCTGTTTTATGGCCGAATGGTATTCCACAATGGTATACCACATTTTCTTTATCCACTCATTGGTTGATGGGCATTTAGGTAGGTTCCATATTTTTGCAATTGTGAATTGTGCTGCTATAAACATGCATGTGCAAGTGTCTTTTTCATATAATGGCTTCTTTTCTTCTGGGTAGGTACCCAGTAGTGGGATTGCTGGATCAAATGGTAGTTCTACTTTTAGTTCTTTAAGGAATCTCCATACTGGTTTCCATAGTGGTTGTACTAGTTTACATTCCCACAAGCAGTGTAGAAGTGCTCCCTTTTCACCACATCACTGCCAACATCTATTAATTTTTCATTTTTCATTATGGCCATTCTTGTGGGAGTAAGGTGGTATCTCATTGCGGTTTTGATTTGCATTTTCCTGATAATTAGTGATGTTCAGTGTTTTTCATATGTTTGTTGGTTGGTTGTATATCTTCTTTTGCAAATTATCTATTCATATCCTTAGCCCACTTCTTGATGGAATTATTTAGGGTGTTTTTTTTTTTTTTCTGATTTGTTTGAGTTCCTTGCAGATTCTGGATATTATTCCTTTGTTGGATGTATAGATTGTAAAGATTTTCTCCCACTTTGTGGGTTGTCTGTTTACTCTGCTGATTATTATTATTATTATTATTAGCTATGCAGAAGCTTTTCAGCTTCATTATATCTCATTTATTTATTTTGTCCTTGTTGCATGTGCTTTTGGGTTTTTAGTCATAAATTCTTTGCCTAAGCCAATGTCTAGAAGAGTTTTTCCAATGTTATCTTCTAGAATCTTTATGGTTTCAGTTCTTAGATTAAGTCTTTGATCCATCTTGAGTTGATTTTTGTATAAGGTGAGAGATGAGGATCCAGTTTCATTCTACATGTGGCTTGCCAATTGTCCCAGCACTATTTGTTGAATAGGGTGCCCTTTCCTCACTTTATGTTTTTGTATGCATTGTTGAAGATCAGTTGGCTGTAAATATTTAGCTTTATTTCTGGGTTCTCTATTCTGTTCCATTGGTCTATATGACTATTTTTATACCAGTATCATGCTGTTTTGGTAACTATAGCCTTGTGATATAGTTTGAAGTCAGGTAATGTGATGTCTCCAGATTTGTTCTTTCTGCTTGGTATTGCTTTGGCTATGCGGGCTCTTTTTTGGTTCTATATAAATTTTAGGATTGTTTTTCTACTTCTGTGAGGAATTATGATGGTATTTTGATGGGAATTGCATTAAATCTGCAGATTGCTTTTGGCAGTATAGTCATTTTCACAATATTGATTCTACCCATCCATGAGCATGGGTTGTGTTTCTATTTGTCTGTGTCATCTATGATTTCTTTCAGCAGTGTTTTGTAGTTTTCCTTCACTTCCTTGGTTAAGTATATTCCTAAGTATGTATGTATATATGTATTTATTTATTTATTTATTTATTTTGCAGCTGTTGTAAAAGGAGTTGAGTTCTTGATTTGATTCTCAGCTTGGCTGTTGTTGGTGTAGAGCAGTGCTACTGATTTATGTACATTGATTTTGTATCCTGAAAGTTTACTGAATTCATTTATCAGATATAGGAGTTTTTAGTTAAAATGAGCTCATTGGTTAGCCCTAATCTGGTATGACTTCTGTACTCATAAAAAGAGGAGATGACCACCCTGACGCGCACAGAGGGATGATCATGAGTGGTTACAGGGAGAAGGCGGCCATCCACAAGCCAAGGAGAGAGGCCACAGGAGAAGCCCACCCTGCAGACACCCTGATCTTCGACTTCCAGGCTCTGTGACTGAGAGACGATAGAAGTCTGTTGTTTGAGCCCCCAGCCTTTGACAGTTTGTTGTGTCAACCCAGGCAAACTCATATGGCGTGTACATGCCCCCACGTGTGGTGACATACCTGGTAGCACGGGCCTCAGAAGCCGGCTGCCATGAGGGGAGGCTCCAGGAGCCTCACAGAGGGGTGAATCATCCTGCTGTGTATCAGCAACGGGGGCTCTGGGGACCCGGGGACTTCGAGCTACAGTGAGTCAGGTTGCCCCCTCCCCAGCCAGGGGACATTAGAGCAGGGTGGCCCCAGTTTCAGCAGCAATTGTTGTGGTGGGCAAGAACGAGGCCAACCGACCCCTGAGCAGCTCCCTTTCCTGGCCTCTGCCCTCCTTTCCCTTGCTGTGGCGTCCTGTGCCTATAACAATTGGGCCCCACCACCTCACAGCTTAGGCTGGCCCTCGCAGGCACTTCCATCTGCCCTGTGCAGCGCATCCTCCCAGCGAGGACAGGTCAGTCCTTGCCTGGGGACTACCGGGTGCCCCCAAGGCAGGCCCAGAGCATCGCACATCTTCCTCCACTGCACGGTAGGTATGGGCAGTGACAGCTGGACAGGCATCCTCCCATGACTCCCCATCTCCTCTGTGACCCCTTGCTCACAACGTGCATCTTTCCGGCTTCCCCTTCCCCCGTCCCTATGCTCTGTGGGCTTATCACTTGCAGTCCTCCTGTAACCAGAGCCCCAGGTTCTGAGCTCTGTGCTACCCACACCCCTATGTAAGCCCCACCTGGCTGAATGGCTGCAGTGACTTCCTCCCCACACCCTGAGCAGCGGCAGTGTGGAGGCTAGACCCAGCCTGGTGACCGGGGCAGGATCAATAGATGGATTAGTGGGGCCAGTGGGTCTTTGCTCTCCAGAATTCCGAGCAGATACAAGTTCACCTGGTAGAGAAAGCACAAAGAATCATCCTCCATCCTTAATGCACGGAGGCCCCGCTGAACGTCAGGCCAGGGCAAGACTTGAGGGCAGGGAAAGGATCCAGGTCAAACATCACTGGGTGCAAAAGGAGGACAAAGAGGGGGTCCAGGTGAGGGGGTGAAGGTCGCACACATGAACCTCACAAAGCCTCACGTTATGAACTGGGCTTTGCTGGAAGTTTCACTTCTCCTGCTGTGCCCTGGTTTCCGCATCTGTTCTGTGGATAAATCAGTGAATGCTCTGGACCTCCGCTCTCCACGCTCCGGAACTTTTCTTCCTGCCCCATCAAAATGTACCCATGCAGGATTTCAGTACTCAGGGCTCTCTGTGCAGTCGCCAGGGCCCATGAGCACAAGGTTTTGACACTGAGAGCAAAGCAGAGCATCACGTGTTTCGCTTTCTCGCTAACAAGGAGTGAAGTCCAGGAATTCCAGACCTTGTTTTGCTAATTGTAGAGGCTCTCCAGATTGGATGGCTTCCCAACTGCCCTCAAATCAAATCTGCTCTTCTAGCTGGCAGACCTAGGAGAGAGCAGAGAGGCAGACATTGAAGAAATAAAACAAGAAAACACACAAGAACTGCAGAAAGATGAGCTTACAGAGCACTGTAGGAGTAATAAAACGGGACTCACACGCCGCCACACACACTCTCTCACCCTCTCTGTTTTCTATTTCACTTATTTCCAGTCTAATCTTTACTACTTCTGCTTTCTTTCTTTCTGTTTTTTTTTTTGGGGGGGGGGCTGGGGACAGAGTTTCGCTGTTGTCACCCAGGCTGGAGTGTGATGGTGCGGTCTTGGTTCACTGCAACTTCTGCCTCCCAGGTTCAAGCAATTCTGCCTCAGCCTCCTGAGTAGCTGGGATTACAGGTGACCACCACCATGCCCAGCTAATATTTGTCTTTTTAGTAGAGACGGGGTTTCACCATGTTGACCAGGCTGGTGTCGAACTCCTGACCTCAGGTGATCTGCCAGCCTTGGCCTCCCAAAGTGCTGCGATTACAGGCGTGAGCCACCATGCCGAGCCCTGCTTTCTTTAAATGTAATTTGCTTTTTTGTCCCCTAGTTTCTTAAGGTGAAAACTAAGGACATTGATTTGAGATCATTCCTCTTTTCCAATATAAGTGTCAGTGCTATAAATTTTCTCTAAGTACTGCTTTAATAATATCTGCAAGTATTAATATATTATGTTTTGATTTTATTCAGTTCAAAAAACTTTACAATTTAAAAAATATTCTTCCTTTGCCCATGGGTTATTTAAAAGTGTGTCACTTACTTCTCAAATACTTGGGGATTTCCAGGTTATCTTTTAGTTATTGATTTCTAATTTAATTCTGTTGCAATCTGAAAATAGACTTTATGTGACCTTGGATCCTTTAATATTTATTGGGACTGTTTTGTGGCCCAGAATGTGGTAAGTCTTGGTAAATGTTCTCCGTGCACTACAGAAGAATATGCTGAATTGAGTTTTCTATAAATGTCAATTAGGGCAAGTTTGTTCATAGTGTGATTTAAGGCTTCTATATTGTGGCTGATTTTCTGTTTATTTCTTTTATCAGTTATCAATTATTGAGGTCAGGGTACTTAAATATTAGATTATGACTGTGGGTTTATCTATTTGTCCTTGAAGTTCTGTCACTTGCTGGCTAGTGTATTTTGAAGTTCTGTTATTAGGTACACAAATGTTTTAGATTATTATTTTTCCTGATGAGTTGGCTCCATTAATAATAATAATATGAAATTACCTTTTATTTCTGGTAATATTCTTTGCTGTGAAATTTACTTTTTCTGATATTCATATATAATAGCTACTATGTATTTCTTTTGATGTGTATTAGCATGGTATATCTTTTCCCATCCTCCTACTTCTTACTTATTTGTGACTTTATTTTTGAAATAGATTTCTTATGGTGGCATACACTTGAGTCTTGCTTTCTTATCCATTATGGAAATCTCTGTCTTTTATTTGGAGTGTCATGACCATTTGCATTGAATGTATGTATTGATATAGCTAGTTTTAAATCTGCCATCTTGCTACTTGTTCTCTATTTGTCCCATCTGGTTTTTTTTGTTTGTTTGTTTAATTGAGCATTTTTTTTTATTATTTCACTTTATCTCTTTTGTTGGCTTATATCTATAACAGTTATTTTAATGGTTGCTTTAGGATTTTTAGTAAACATCATTTATTGCAGGTCACCTTCAAGTGATATTATGCCCCTTCATTTACATTAGGCTTTACATTAGCCAAAATACATTGTTATTACTTTTGGTCCATCAATTAACTTTTGAAAAGATTCTGATAACAAGAAAGAAGTATTATACATTTCCCACATGGTTACCATTTTCAGGGCTCTTCATCCTTTTGTATAAACTCATATTTTCAACTAGTATAATTTTCCTTCTGCCTAAAGGACTTCTGGTAGTATTTTTTTTTTTTTTTTTTTGAAGTGGTTCTGTTGGTAATTCTTTCAGCCGTTGTTGAAAGTTTCTTTACTTTGGCTTTGTTTTTTGCTGAGTATAGAATTCTAGGTTAACAATCCTCCCCCATCCTCCACTCCTTCAGCATTTAGATAATATTCCACTGTTTTCTCATTTGCATTGTTTCCAACAAGAAGTATGCTATTATCCTTATCTTTGTCCCTGTGTGTGTAATATGCCTTTTTTTTTTTGAGACAAAGTTTCACTCTTATTGTCCAGGCTGGAGTGCAATGGTATGATCTTAGCTCACTGCAACCTCCACTTCCTGGGTTCAAGTGATTCTCCTGCCTCAGCCTCCCGAGTAGCTGGGATTATAGGCATGCGCTACCACACCCAGCTAATTTTGTATTTTTTAATAGAGATGGGGTTTCTTCATGTTGGTCGGGTTGGTCTCTAACTCCTGACCTCAGGTGATCCACCCACCTCGTCCTCCCAAAGTGCTGGGATTACAGGCGTGAGCCACCACACCCAGCCTTTTTATATGGCTCCTTTCAAGGTTTTTTAAATTACTGGTTTTAAACAATTTGATCATGACGTACCTTGGTGTCTTCTTCTTTATGTTTCTTGTGCTTGGGGTTTGTTGATATTCTTGCATCTGTGGATTAATAGTTTATATCATCGTTTGTAATTTTTTGGCCATTGTTTATTTATATATCTTTTTTTTAAACTCAACTCTCCCCTGTTTGGGAATCCTAATTAAACATTTATTAGGTTTCTTGAAGTTTTCTCTGATGTACTGTATTTATTTTATCTTTTTATCTCTGCGTATCACCTTCTATTATTTCTTTTGCTGTGTCTTCAATTTTATTCATCTCTTTTTCTGCAATGTGTTAATTTGCCATTAACTTCTCATCTCAGACATGTAGTTTTTATCTGCAGAAGTTTGAATTAGGTCTCTTGAGCTTTTATACATTTAGAATACAACTATAAATGTTGTAATGCCTTAGTCTGATAATTCTAACATCTGTGTCAGTTCTGATTTGCTTTTGATTGTTTGATTTTTCTTTACTAAGGGTCATATTTTTCTGCTTCTTTGTATGCCTGAAGATATTTTATTGGGTACCAGACATTGTGAATTTTACTGTATATGCTGGCTTTGTATTTCCATAAATATTCTTAAATTTTGTTCTGGTACTCAGTTAAGTTATTGGGAAGCAGTTTGATCATTTCAAGTATTGTCTTTTGGATTTGTTATCAATGCAAGACCATTGCTAGATAAATGCTGCTCTAACAAATCTGAAAGACAATACCTGAGTACGGTATCTAATGCTGTGTGAATTAAGAGGTTTTCTAGACTGGCTGGTGGAAACAGCCACTGTATGGACCGCTATGAGCTGTATCAGCCCCAGGCACTGTTCCCTCTAATCTTTTCTAATGGTTCTTCTCCTAATCTCAGTTCGTTTCCTCATATACAAGCACTGACATGTTTACTGCTGATTACTTGAGGGAAACTCTCTGAAGATATTCAGGGTTCTCTTCTGTGTATTTCCCCGAGTTTCTCCTCCCAGCACCTCTGCCTGAAAATGCTCTCAAGCCAATAAGTTGGCTTTTCCTCATTCAATTTTCATCATTCAGGAATCACTGTCCTTCACAGCTTGACATCAAAAGTTTTGAATGTAATTGTTTCTTGTATTTTGCCCAGGTTTGTTACTGCTTCATGCAGGAAGAAAAATTAAGTCCCCACTTTCCCATGTTGGTTGGAAATGGAAATCTGAGAGATGCTTTTGAGATTCACTGAATATGAGCTAGGAATGCTATTGACTGCAAGTAACAGACAATGCAACTAACTATATGTAAACCTTTTAATGTTTACTCATGCAGCAGTCACCACTAGTGATTCCTTAACATGTCAAATGTTGGTTGGGCACATGGATGTCCAAGTAGAGTCTACCTTTCTCAGTCTCCCAAGTAGTAGATGTGGTCAAGTGACTAAGTTCTGGTAGAAGGAAGTGGTGCTTGCAACTTCCGGGGTGTGTTACAGACAGAAGTCCTGCTCATCAGCTCTCCTTTTCTCCATCTTGGTGGCTGAATCCACGTGTGATGGCTGGGGCTAGAGCAGCATCTTAGGCCACATGATGAAAGCTACATGTTGAACCTGGTCCCTGAAATTTGTGGAGCCATGTTTTCATCTATGACCTGGATTTCTATAAGAAATAAACTTACATTTTGTTTAACATCATCAGTTTAGGCTTTCTGTCACTCATGTCTGAACCTATTCTAACAAATAAACAAGAATCACAGAGGCAGACGAGCCTCCCAGTTGGCCCATAATGTAGGGGTGCTGTGAAGAACTCAGCTCCTTTCATGATTTTATTCTGACTTCCTTAGCCTGTTCACATTTTGTTCTCATGCTTGACACCTCAGGGTTTCAAATGGCTGCCACAAATCCAAGCGTCACATCCGTGTTCAAAGCAAAATCGGAGGAAAAGAGCAGCCCTCTCCACTCTCATCTGGTATCTGTTTCTTTTATCAAGGAAAAACAAAACAAAATGAAACAAATGCCTTCCCAGAAGTTCCTTTCACATTTCATTACTCAGAACTGGGCTATCTGGTCACATTTACTGCAAGGGAGGCTGGGAAAGGAATGAGCTGCTTTTCTGGCCTCTGGTGTGGGAGGAAGGCAAGAGAGGAAGTTTTTGGAAGTAGCTGCTGGGTTGGGCAGCCAACATCTGCCCCACACAGTAGGGATTACAGCCATCTTAAAGGTGGAATATTGAAAAGCTGGATGTCTGACCATAGACCCTTTTCAGGGTGGGGTCTGGAAAGGAGAGAAGAAGAAGAGAGGAATGTTTTCTTTAGACTGTCTTTGTGATTCTCAAGCTTTAAGTGTGCAGGAGATTTACTGAACGGAGTTGTGTGGAGAAGTCCAGGTGAATTGTGGTTGGCAAGTGGCTGAAGAGGCTCCCACAAATCACTTTGACCACACAAGCTTCTGTCCTTCACTCACTGACTTGGAGGCTAACCACTGAGGCAGAGGCAGCACTACTTCTCCATGGAACTTCATCCCCATGGGGTCTCACATGCTCAGTTTTCAGAAGAAACTTTCATCTCATGCATTGTACTGAGGAGTCAAAAAGGCCTCGGAAGCTGGTTATTTTGGTATCAGAAGCACTCAGAGATGCTCTGAGCTCCTCTCACAGAGCACTTCTCTCTCTGCCCAGGGGTGGACTTTCCTTTGAAGGACTAAGCACAGTTCTGGAGTCTTTACTCCCCTTGACAACTGGGGAAAAGAAAAGAAGCCTAAGGGCAGAAGTCCTGGTGGATATCACTTCAAAATCACATGGAGAAAAAAACCACACCGTGTCAGCTGTTCCCCACCCCTAAGATTATTTACTCCAAGAAAATAAATGTGTAACCCAGATGTTGGCTGGTTGAACCTCACTCCATGCCTTGAAGAAGTCCAAAGGCCTCTGTGAGCTATCCGTGGGTCTGTGGTCTCAGGGCAACCTTGGCCTCTGACTTTGGCGTGAAATGGCTGTTTTCTTTGACATACACATGCACACGTGAATACATACACTCATGTGTACACATGTTATACATATACACATGCACGTGCACAAATATGCACAAGTGCACAAACACATGTTCATGGGTGCATGGCCTGTTCACATGAAGTCCTGTATGCTGAAGCTTTGGGAGCAAGAGGCCCACTGGGAGGCTGTCTGCACTGCAGAATGACAGTGAGTTCCCCTGGTCTTCTGCTCAGCTGGTTAAAAAGCAGCCCTTTGGTCTCTTCCTCCATGGTTTCTTGCTAGGCCTTGGGCTTGTGGCCCCAGCTGCAGCCGCCATCTCTGGCAATGGCGTCCCTTTCTCCACTCTCCATCCACTGCACCCAAGCTGTCTCCTTGCCTTGCTTCAGGCAAGTTTCTCCTCTGCCAATTGCCACGTCCTTGAGTTCTGCTGGTACCACAAACTCAGGCCCCCCATACTCTGGGCTGCCCTTAACCAACTATCTTCCCAGCAAATGCTGCTTCCTCTCACAGAGCACTTCTGGTGATGTCACCTCCCTTACATATCCAAGGGAGACAGGCCCTTCTGAGCAGCACAGATCCAGCACCCCCAGCCGTACCCATCAGCCTTCAGGCCCCACCACACACTGCCTGAGCAGCTGGGGCAGACACTCTTTCCTCTCCCCCACCCCAAAAGGACTTGACCACCTAGCACCCTTCCCGGGTCACCGGGCTCTTCCATGCCCAGCGTGGCACCATCAGCCCTGCCCAGCCTCCAGCACGGGGCCTGAACATGGGCCACCATCCAGCGGGCTCACAGGGACTCCCTCTAGGAGGCAGACTGGGGGCTCAGGGGATCAAAGAAGAGCTGGACCACAGGAGAGGACAAAGACTGTGCAACAGGACATGTGTCCATGAACAAAGGAGAGAAATGAGTGGGATGGTGGCCATGGGCAAGGTCCTAAGGGGAATTGCTAGATAGTAGTCTAAAAGAGGGTGCCAATGACCCTGGACGCAGCTGGGGCTACAGCACCTCCCCTCTCCTCTCACTGCTGTGTGGGAGACTCAGCCATACTTGGGTTTTATTTGTTTCTTTGCTTGTGTTTGAGAAGTGGAATCAGCGTTAAAGACCAGGATATTTCACATAAAGGTCAGGATTTCTAGCTGGTCTTTAAGAACCAGAACAGGTCATGTTGGGCCTCTGCTGCATGGTGACTATCTGCTGGCTAAGGGGGAGCCATCCCCTTGGCCTGGGCTGTGCGTCCCCAGCTGGCCAGAGCCCCCAGGCCCAGTGATTTCCTTTCCTGCTGCCAGCTCTCCTCACTTAGTTCCCCTGAGACCACCTGAATTCTAGACTCTGGTGAGAACCTCCTTAGCCCCCCCTTGTCTGGACTCCATGTCTCCAGCCGCAGCAGCCCCGTGTTGAGCACAGGCTGCATCTGAGTGGGGGCTGGGCAGAGAGCCAGCGTCCCAGCTACCAAGCTGGGTCCTTACCATGCGGGGAGGAGTGCCGTGGCCTGGCTGGGATGGGGGCACCTACCTGGCCAGCTCGTTGCTCTAAGCAGGGTATTGGTCTCCCTGAAGCAGACTCTGAGATGGGCAGGGACATGCAGGAAGCATGCTGCCCTGGCGACCCACACTGGTGGAGGGCAGGCAGGAAGTGAATATTGGTGGAGGGACTCGTTCAGTCCAGCACAACCCTGACGCAGGCCTCAGCCACCCCCCAGGGAGTTGGAAAGCTGGCGGCCTTGCAGAATTGACCCAAGATAGGGAGGCAGGGCTGGCTCTCCCTGATGTCCATCAGTCACCGGAAGGAAATGTGGCCTTGTGTGAGCCAGTTCTCTTCAGCCAAAGAAATTCCCCAAAGGCTGCCCCCTGCCCAGCCGGCCGCAGGACGAGCACCTCATTCCAGAGGAGGGGCTGACACAGGGCCTGGGGGAAATCCTCAGGTGTGACCCTGGCGTTCCGCGATTCTGCCTGCCCTGGTTCTCTGTGTAAGTCATGGCTTGATTAGGGCTCAGCGCGAAGGCCTCACGGGGGCATTTTCGGGGCAGCAGTTTAAGGATTCTCTCCCGGGGAGTGCAGTGAGTCTCCTATGTGGAAAGAAGTCTTTCTGCCCCATGATGAGGAAGCTCTGGGACCATTTCCCCCAAAACGGCAGCAGCGCTCTCTCCATGGGTTCTCCAGGCGGAAGGAGGACTTCGTTCACATGCTGCGAAGTGTGCAGACAGAGAGGGATAGTGCTGGCCTCACGGCAGGACAGCTCGGCAGGGAGGCTGGGTTCCAGGGAAGAGGCCAGAAGGAAGCCAAGCCGAGGTTGTGATCAGGGAGAGGGGATCGCTGGTCCAGGGTGAGGGCGGTGGCAGGTGGGGCGTGTGGAAAGGGGAGAGAGAGAAAGAATGTGGCGCCATAAGACTCACATCCTCCTCAAATGTGTGGAGAGCAGGCATCGAGGTGAGATGCCAGTAACAGGTGCCACTGACTGGCCTAGGCAAGACATAGGCCTGAGGGACACCGTGACATCAGGAGTCAATGAACTGCTTACATAAGGAATCTAGAACAAAACAATTCATGAAAGAACCTCTCTGAAGGGACGGGGAAATGGGGTTAGCTGAGTAACTCTGGACATGAATGGAGCCTCTGAGAGGAAAGTGGAAGGACTGTACATAGCCCTGTGCTCTGGCCAGTGAAACCACTTCTCCAGGTCAGCGCTGCTCACACCACAGTGCATGCATCCTGGAGCTGAGTGATTGATTAAGGAAACGAGTGGCAGCCAGTGGGAGCAAGCTTCTCCCTGCTGCAGTGAGAGTCACAGATAAGCAAGGGGCAGAGCCCAGGATGACCTGTGTGGTGACGGATTCAAGTTGGAGGCGTCAGTGGGAACCCATGTTTCAGCTTACCACAGGTGCAGACGGTCACATGCAGAAATGTCCCCAGAGCCGTTTATTAATCGGCGCACATGTGTGTTTCTGTGCCTTATTAGTTGAGAGGGCCTAGAAGAAACGGCACTCCCTAGCAAGGAGCACTGCACATCCTGACCTTGGTGTCTAACACCGTTCCCCAAATAAAAGGAGATGGGCTCCTTAGGGAAGTGGCTGGTTCTGGGGCTGGGCAGATAATGTGCGAGATGATCCTGGTGCCTCTTGTAGTGCCAGAATGTCAGGAAGTGCTCAGAAAACAAAACTCCAGTGATAAGGGTGCCCAGGAGCCAACGGAGAGAGTGCCCAATGGCCAAGGCAGGAGCAATTTGAGCAACATGGTAAATAACACAGTATGGGACTATAACCCTGAGGCCGTCTGTCCTGCTAAAATGGAACACCACAGACTGGGCAGTTCATCAAGAACAGAAATGCATTTCTCCCAGGTTGGAAGGCGAAGGCCAAAGCACCAGCATTTGGTCTGGTGAGGGCTTCGTGCTGTGCCCTCACACTACAGAAGGCAGAGGGGCAAGCCTGCCACCACCTCCTCCATCAAGCCTGTTTATGGGGGCACTGATCCCCTCCCAGCAGGAGCCTTCCTGGCCTAATCACCTCGTAAAGGCCTCACCTCTGAATACTGGACATTGGCAACACCTGGATTTTGGAGGCTCATATTTAAACCATAGCAAACCCAAAGTGTAAAATACACATCCCTGAGACCTGGGGCCCAAGCTCCAGGCAGCCCTTTTGCCCAGGCCTGGCTGCAGGCAACAGCTCCAGCTAGAAACTCAGGGAGGTTTCACTCCCACTACTGAATGAGTGTGACCCCAGCACTGGGTAGCACAGATGGCCCGTGCACAATATGGCAACACCACCGCCCCTACAAAGAGCCCCTACTAAGTTCACAGTGTCCTCGGAGCAGGAAGTCTTAGTTTGCTTGGGCTACCGTAGCAAAATCAGAGATGGGAGTGTAAACAACAGAACCTTATTTCCTCATGGCTCTTGAGGCTGGAAGTCCAAAAGCAAGGTGCTGCAGGGTTGGTTTCTCCTGTAGCCTCTCTCCCTGGTTTGTAGATGCCACCTTCTCCTTGTGTCCTCACATGGTCTTCCATCTGTGCATGTCTGTGTCCTAATCCCCTTTTTTTAGAAGTCTTAATGGATTAGGGCTCACCCCAATGACCTCATTTTACCCTAATCATCTCTGCAAGACCCTGTCTCCAAATACAGTCCTTTTCTTGGGCATTGGAGTTTAGGACTTCAACTCATGAATTTTGGGGGACAAATGTAGCCCATAATAGGGGGCTTCCACACACTCTCAAGCCCCACTGTGGGTTAGTCCCTGAATGATCTCCACCCTGCTCTCTCTTACCTGCTCAGCTTCCCACTCATCCATTGCCACTGCAGCCTATCCTGGAGGCCGATTTCTGCCAGGGACATCCACGTCCTTCATCAGCATCCTCAGGGTGAGGGCGGTGTGGGGTCCCAGGTTGAGGCTGGGGAGGGTCTCCCTGAAACCCCAACTCTCCCTATACCACTGGGCCCCTGCAGCTCATCTGCCCAACATCTTCCAAGGTCCTTTCAAGGCATGTTGGCCACTTCCAGCCATCACAGCTGCTCTGGAATCTCATCCTCATCCAGAGATAGGCAAAAAGAAACTCCCCAAACTCCAGAAGCTAGAGCCCAGGCTAAGAATTTTTGGGCCGAGAAGTCCCAGGGCACTCTCTCCTCCTCTATCCTCTTCCCAAATCAAGCTCCTACTCTCCTTCAGGAGGGAGGCAAAGCTTCTGCTGTCTGGAAGCGGGTAGAAGTTCAATCCTGGAAGGGGCTGGAGGTGTTCACCTCAGGTGAACCCTCTGCACATAGGGTCACGGCAGCCCTTCCAGGTTTCTATCATCTCCCATCAGTCAAACTGGAAGTAGAAATGGGGCTTGGGCTTGAGCTGGGACAGCCTGGGCTTCTCTGCCCTAGTCTAGGCACCTGGCTACAGAGTGAATTCCTCCCAGTTCCCCCAGCACCAGCTCACTCACAAGCTACCCCTCAGATGGAAAACACCCCCTCTACTCTGGCACTTTCCTTCCCAGGCTCAGGACTTACATCCTCCAACCTTCACTAACTTCTGGGGAGGTCAATCAGGGTCAAGGGCACTGGACAAGGCAAGAATGACACGACTGTATAGCTCCCCTCACTCCCCAAGCCGTCCTCTGCCCAGTGTTTGTCAAGCTTCCTTCCTGCTTCCTAAGAGATCGGGAGCGGGCCAGGAAGGGGCCCTGCCCCAGCCCTGCTGCTATCAGCTGGCTCAGAGGTGGGGAAGCCACTGGTCTGACCAGTTGGCTATCAATCGTAAATCACTAGGTTGAGCTTCCTTGTTGGATTCACATTTATGCACACTCTGCTCCAGCCCTTCCTGGTAGGATGGGAAGTTACTCTCCAATCCTTGGCTGATTTGGCCGACCAGGCAGGTTGCAGTCCTATAGCCCCCTGAACACCCTTCTTGCAGAATCTGGCATCAGACTCCAGTGTGCAGCAGATGCTGTGGCTACCTGAGTCTTTTGGTTTTTCTTAGTCAGGGTCTTGCTTTGTTACCCATGCTGGAGTGCAGTGGTGCAAGGCTCACTGTAGCCTCAACCTCCCAGGCTCAAGGGATCCTCCCACATCAGGTTCCTGAGTAGTTGGGACTATAGGTGCACACCACCATGCCCAGTTAATTTTTTTTGTATTTTTTTGTAGACATGGTGCTTCACTATGTTGCCCAAGCTGGTCTCAAACTCCTGGACTCAAGTGATCCTCCCACCTCGGCCTCCCAAAGCACTGGGACTACAGGCATGAGCCACCACACCCAGCCAGAACCTGAGTGTTCAATGTTTTCATAAATGGATTTCACTGGTAAGGTTCCTTCCCTTTTCTTATTTCTGGCTCTCCCTTAGCGGGCCTGCCTGGCACCCAGCAATGCGCTAAGTGCTTTTCCCATCTAACACAAGAATCCTCCTGCTTCATCCATTCAGGGCACCAAATACTGTATCATCTCTCTAATTAAAATTTAAATTACAGCATCTATGAGTTTTCCACGGCTGCTGCGACAAAGTACAACAGCCTGAGGGCTTCAACAACAGCCATTTGCTTTCTCACAGTTCTGGAGGCTGCAAGTCCTCAATCAAGGTGTGTGTGGACAGGCAGGTTCCCTCTAAGGCCCTAAGGGTCAGTCTGTCCTGGGCCCTCGCCTAGCTTCTGCTGGTGGTTGGAGCCCTTCAGCATTACTGACCTCCCACTCACGTTCATGTGGCATTCTCCTTGTTCATGGCAGCTCCCAGCTCCCCTTTTGTGAGGATCCTCATCACATGGGATTCAGGGATGTTATGGGTTGAGTTCTGCCTCCCAAATTTCATACATCTAAGTCCTAACCCCCAGAACCTCAGAATGGAACCGAATTTGGAATTAGGCCTTTAAACAGGCTATAAAGTGAAAATGAGGCCATCAAAGTAGCCCTTAATCCAACCTGACTGGGGTACTTATAAGAAGAGGGGGTTGGGACACACAAAGAGACCCCTGGGATGCAAGTGCACAGAGGAATGACCACGTGGGGACACAGCAAAGAGGCAGCCAGCTACACGGCAGGGAGAGACAGGCCGCAGGAGGATCCAAACAAGATGGCACAGGAGAATCCAACCCTGCTGAGGCATTGACCTCCAACTTCCAGCCTCTGGAACTGTGGGGAAATGAACCTCTGTTGTTTAAGCCACTCATATGGGGTGTTCTGTTACTTAGCCTCAGCTGACTCATACAAGGGCCCACCCTACTCCAGGATGACTCCAGGATGACCACATTTTAACTATTACATCTGCAGTGACCCTATCTTCAAATGAGGTCACATTTGGAGACACTGGTGATTTGGACTTCAACATATAAATTTTGGGGGACATGATTCAACTTGTAACCTAGTGTTTCTGGGCCCTGGCCCTGATATCCCCATCCCAAGCCATATCTGGGAATATTGACTCGCCCTGGACTTCCTGCAGAGGGTCATTTTTCACACTTGCCATCCTCAGTCCCTGGCATGGCTCAACCTCACCTTCCCTTGCTATCCCTCCTGGTTCCATATACAGACCTGCCTTCTATGAGCTACTTATTGCCACTTATCAACTACCCGAAACTTAGGCTTAAAACAACCACCATTTTCTTGGCTGTCACTCCCGCAGTCTGGCCATCTGGACTGGGCTCAGCCACAGTCCTTACGCTGGGGCACCTTGTGTGGCTAAAGTCATCTAGGGATGTCTTCAGCTGAGGCTTAAGCAGGAGTCAGCAAACTGCAAACCTACCTGCCATCGGTTTGTGTAAATAAAGTTTTATTGGCACACAGCCAGGTTCATACAGTCATGTGTTGCCAGTGGCTGCTTCATGCTGCAACAGCAGTTGATGAGGTGAGACAGAAACTGCATGTGGCCCCACAAAGCCTAAAATATCTATTATCTTGCTCTTTACACAAAAGCTTGCTGAGCCCTGGTCTCAGGCTATGTCACTCCCTCACTCGGTGGCCAGCGGTCACCCAGAGGGACTTATCCTCATGAGGCCTTCCTCGTGGGGGCTGGGGGTGCTCTCGGGGTTTCAATACTTCACAAAATGTAAGTCTCAAATTCAAAGGGTGGGGAAATGGGTCCCCCTTTGACAGGAGAGTCACAGCACATCACCAAGGGCCACACATAGAGGGGGGTGAGGAGCCATTGCCACCTTCCTTGCAAATGTCACTCATGTGGTTTCCCTTGAATGGGCCAAGCACAGCTAAGTCAAGGCCATGATGCTTGACAGAGCCTGACTGACTGCTTGGGGAAGCAGAGAATCAGAACACAGAGCGAACTCCCTATGGCCAGTCATGTTCTTTGGGCTCAGGGCTCCCACGTAGGGACCCACTTGTGTTCCCAGGTTCCTCCCATCCAACCAGTACCTCCTGCCTCCCCACACCTCTGTGCCCCAGGCTCTTGCTACTAGAATCGAGGACTACACTTCCCACAGTGACCCCAGCAGGGCCCAGAGCCACTCACCCCACAGCTGCACGCTGCACAGCTCAGCTCAACAAATGAACACTGGGCTCTACCTGGAGTGGAGTGGAGGCGAAGCCTAGGGAGGGCTAGACATGAAGGCCCTCCATGCCCCCACATTGTGGCAATCCCTTCTGTCTGTCTATTGCATCAGCCTCATTCTCTCTGATCACAGAAAACTCCACTATTTTGGCAAACACAGACAGACAGCCAGGACCCCAAGGCCATCTTTTTACGGCTTGCTTTCCTTGAGAAAGATACAGTCTTTGCATAGAGTTGGCTAGGACTGCCATAGCACTACACACTAGGGGCCGCAGGCGTCTCTTGTCTCACAGTTCTGGGGGAAGGAAGTCCAGGATGAAACTGTGGGCAGGGATGTCTGCTTCTGAGACAGTGCCTGTTCCAGGTCACCCTCCTGGCTCCTGCTGTTTGCTGCCAATCTTCGGCGTTCCTTAGCTTGTAGGCGTGTCACCCTGATCTCTGCCTTCATGACCACGTGGGGTTCCCCCGTGTGTGTGTCTGTGTCCAAATATCCCCTTTTTATAAGGATACCGGTCATATTGCATTAGAGAGACCCACCCTACTCCAGTGTGACCTCATCTTAAATAATTACATCTGTAACAACTCTATCTCCAAACAAGGTCGAATTCTGAAGTACTGGGAGTTAGGACTGTAACTCCCAGTACAGTTAGAGTTAGAACATATCTCTTCTTGGTGGGAGCACTTTTCAACAGTAACACCCTGTCTTGGAAGCTAAGTGGTAGGATGGGCCCAGCCAGTGCCACATGGTCCAATCGACTTTGCCCCAGATGGAGGAGGGGCGGGACCTAGGGCTCCATCTTGTCAACGTGGAGCAGGGAAGTTCCCAGACATTGGGATCCTGGGCTTCCTAAACAAGAGTGAAGAGGGGAGTCAGGGGGGACAGGAGGAGAGCGGGAGGGGAGGGATGGAAGCCCAGGAGGTTCTGAGGGCCAGCACACACTGCTTAGGGCTCACAGCAGCCCTGCTGTCTCCGGCTGCATCTTACCAGAAAACTGAGGCTCAGAGAGACACATCTCGAGTGAGAGACTGGGCCAGGACTAGAACTCAGGCCTGCCTGACTCCAAATCACTTCATGAAGGAGGTGGGCTTTCTACCTATCCTTTGAAATTCCTCTCCTGCACCTCCCTGGACTATGCCACTTCTGAATAAAAAGCCGTCATTGTATGAGGCAAAGAAAATGCTACGGTTCTGGGAAGGAAAATATTCTAATGTGGAAAAGAGAGGCCAAGGCTTAGGACCCTCTGACAACTAGGTCATGGCTGATTCCGACATAAGAGAAGGAAGTTTTTAAGATGCTAGAACAGGGATTGGCAAGCCGTGCTCTAGAGCCAAATCCCATTGCTGTCTGTCTCTGTGCAAGCTGGGTACTGTATTTGCATTTTTAAAGAGTTGTAAGAGACAAGAATGCAAACAAAGAATTGTGGCAGAGACTATGTGTGGCCTGTAAAGCCTAAAACATTTACTATCTGGCCCTTCACAAGAAAAAGCCAGAGCAATATGGAAAGTGGGGCTGGGAGTCCATGGGCTGGAGTGGGAAAGGGAGTGCAAGGGCCGGAATGGGAAGGGAGTCCACGGGTCGGAGTGGGGAAGGGTCGTCCATGGGCTGATGTGGGGCTGGGAGTGCACGGACTGGAGTGGGGAAGGGAATCCACGGGCCGGAGTGGGGAAGGGAGTCCACAGGCCAGAGTGGGGAAGAGAGTGCACAGGTAGAGTGGGGCTGGGGGCAGCCCAGGGCCTGCCTGGCTCTTCCTCAGACCCCGTGGCTGCCACTGCCTGGGGCAGCAGGGGCTGAGTGCCCCCTCAGGAGGACCAGGGAGCCCTCAGGAAGGCCTGAGAACACGTGCTCCTGGAAGCCACAGAAACATCCAGGAGATGGAGACATTTGCAAGCTAAGCAGGCCAGGTCACTTTGACCTTGAGGACAATGGAGGTGTATTTGACCAGAGGTGGAAGTCCCGGGAGCCCCCCTGTGAATCTTCTGGGTTCCATCCATTCTCCTTCTCTGGGTAGCAGCAAACCCATTAAATCAAACACTGCAAGTAGCTCCACAAGCCCCAAATATAAGGGAGGGTGAACAGGGCCTGCCTGTGCCCTGGGGGCTGGGCAGCATTGCTTCTACATCCCTCCGTCTATGCCTTGTGGTGTTCATGTCCCTCCAAAGATGTCTATACATTTCCCAAGAAGCAATAGGTAGCTAGTCAGACATGAGCAAGGCAGGAGAGGGCCTTACACCCCAGAATGTCAGGCCACCATCAGGTGATGATCAGGTGGTTGTTACACTGTCTTTCTAAAACAATAATTGGTTGCAGCCAGCACCAGGGAAAGGCAGTCTCCCAATAGATAGAAAGAACCTGAAACTGGTGATCAGCAGCTTTGTGATAAGATCTCAGGAGTTGGGTGAATGGGCTCAAGCATACACACTAAGAGGCAAAATGGCAGAGTTGAGCTGCTTTATGACCTTTTAGGGAGATGTGACTGGAAAGGGAAGAATGCCTCAAGTGAGCATGCGCACAGTTTCAGTAAACACATTGCTCACTCCTGAGTGCAGGCAGGTCACTGTGCATGCAGACAGCCCACCCCAAGGGAAGAATCAGGGGAGAAGAGACACAACCCTCTGGAAGCCTGCCAATGTATAAATTTCAAGTCAATGGTCAAACCACATATTTGATCTCTCAAGTCACCCACTTGGCCCTCTTCCAAGTGTACTTGACCTCCTTTCATTCCTGCTCTAAAACTTTCTTAATAAACTCTCACTCCTGCTTGAAAACTTGCCTGGGTGTCTCTCACTCTGTCTTCTGTCCCTCGGTCAGATTCTTCCGAGGAGGCAAGAACTGGGGTTGCTGCAAACCCGTACAGATTTGCTGCCACTAACATACGTTGGTGACTCAGATACATTCTGCTGCTAACAATAATATCTTTCTGGTCACCTTGTTCTCTGAGCTCCTGATTCCAGGCTGGCTCTCTCTGTTCTATACGACACCAACTTGGACCCATGGGAAAACAGCTCCTCTCCCTGGACGCCTCCACCTAGCTGCTCTTGCCCTGCCCAGTCTCTTCTTGCACTTGGTCCTTTCCCCCCAACTCCTCCCATGTTTTCATGCTATGCAACTTTGTGACAACCTCACTCTGAGGACTCACCTCATACACACCTTTAATCTACATGAGTTGAACTATAGTAATTTCCAAAATATGAGGGAGGAAAATATGTATTAAATTGTGTGGGATAATTCTTCCCCTCACTCCCTTCCGTATGCGCAGGGATTAGCCTGGGGGTAGGAGATTAAAATTCGCTACTTCATTTCTTGACTCCTGTTATGGCAGCAGGAGTTTCTAGCTTCCTTTACGTTGATCCTAGTGTTGATGGGTAGGTATTTGTGATACAAAGTTAGCTGCCTCTGAATGCAAGTCAACTACTCATCTGACCTGAGGGGGAGGGCAATATATCTGTGACGGACGTGCAGAGGGATAAAACGTCAGTGTTGGCCGACATGTGGCATACTGTGCTCTAGGGATGATTTAAGAAAATCTTCAAAAGTAATTTTAGTTAACTGGGATTTCACCTTCTGAGCTGGTTTTAGAACTTAACTCTCTTTTAAGACATGGCTGTACTTACTTAATTTTTAATTTAGTAGACTTTATTTTTTGAGCAGTTTTAGGTTCACAGCAAAATCAAGTAGAAAGTAGAGATTTCCCATCAGAGTGGTGCCTGTTTTAGCTGTTGAACAGACACTGATATCATTATCACCTGGAGTCCACAGTTTAAACTAGGGTTCACTCCTAGTGGTGTACATTCTGTGGGTTTTGACAAATGTATCCACCTTTGTAGTATGACACAGAATAGCATCACTGCCCTAAAAATCCTGTGTTCTGCCTGTTCATCCCTCCCTCTCCCATAACCCCTGGAAACCACTGATCTGTTTCCTGTCTCCATAGTTTTGCTTTTTCCAGATTGTCACAGAATTGGAATCATCCAGTATGTAGTCTTTTCAGATTCACTTAGTAACAAGCATTTAAATTTCCTCCATGTCTTTTCATGCTTGCTGGCTCATTTCTTTTTAGTGCTGAATGATATTCCATCGTCTGGATGCACCACAGTTTATTCATTCACCTACTGAAGGACATGTTGGTTGCTTCCAAGTTTTGGCATCATGAGTAAAGGTGCTATCAATATCTGCATGCAGTCTTTTGTGTGGACATAAGTTTTCAATTCATTTGGGTAAATGCCAAGTAGCAAAATTGCTGGATCATATAAGAGTATGTTTAGTTTTGTAAGAAATTGACGAGTTGTCTTCCAAGGTGGCTGTGCCATTTGACCTTCCCACCAGCAATGACTGAGAGTTGCTCCACATCATCGCCAGCATTTGATATTGTCAGTGTTTTGGGTTTGGCTATTCTAACAGACTTGTGGTGGTAGCTCATTGCTATTTTCCCAGATGACATATGATGTTGAGGATCTTTTCATACACATATTTGCCATCTCTAAATCTTCTTTGGCAAAATGTTCAGGTCTTTTGACCATTTTTGAATCAAGGTGTTCATTTTCTTATTGTTGCATTTTAAGAGTTATTTCGTTGTGTTTTTAGTGATTTATCTGATCACAATTAAACCCTCACCTTTTACACTACAGGCATATCAAGACTTTTTTCCAAAGATATTTCTCTCCTTGGGAACATTTCTTGTCCCAGCTTACAAGAGAATAATCTTTTCCCATGGTCTGCCAGAGGCATGATGAACAGTGAAGCCCACTGGCTTGGAGTAGAGTGCAGGGGAGGGGAAACTGGAGGAAGAGTAGGACTCCATATGAGAGGGAATGAGGAGCGACAGCAGACCAGGGACATGGATCAGGAGAAGCCTGGGGAGGCACAGAATGATCTGGCAGGCAAAGTGGTTCAAGATGAGTGGAGGTGGTGGGCAGGGAAGCTGGCCAGGCTGGAGCAGGGAAACAGTGTAGACCAGGCTTAAGCATACTACTAAATTGTTGGGCTTTATCCAAGGATTGCACCTTCCTAGAGGGGTCAAGGAGGTAATATAAATGGGTGAAGCAGGTAAAGTGTGAGGTGATAGGGAGTGCTGTGGACTCTGACAAACTGGAGGTCACGTGACCACTTTAGGGGGGCAGGACAGGGTGAACATATCTGCTATGATTGGTGCTGCCCTGCAGGAACAGGGCCGCAGTTTTTCAAAAAAAGCTGAACATGTGGATTTGTAAAATCTTCTGGTTTTAAATGCCAGGTCTGACTCTTTTAACACAACATGCCAGTCAAACAAAATGTAACCATGAAATGAAATTGACAGCAAGGCTGTCATATGCTTCTCATGTACATGTATGTGAATGCCAGTGCACCTGCACAAGCGCCTGTGCAAACTCATGCGTATCTGTATAAATGCACATGCAGTACAGCCCTGAAGACACACACATACACACATACAGAGATGAGAGTGCTTTCCTGTGCACACATGTTTGAGTTCACCTGGCTACACATGCATATAAGTATTGCACATATAGATGCACACATGAGCACACTGGCATTGCACACACATGCGTGCAGCATTGTATGAGAACCCTCCAGCAGTAGCCTAAGGAGAGGTCCCCTGGAGTTCCCAAACTGCCCTGTGGATGCTGGGCCCCTCTCTCTCAGCAGTCTTGGGGGAAGCCAGAGCTACCCTCTGGGGCCACTTTGCTTGGCCTTTCCCAACTCCGCTGGAAGCAGAGTTCAGAGCAGGAGGATCACTAGTAAAATCTAGGATGCTGATCAAACTACACTTCAGGCTGCCTCTAGCCAGCTGCCTGATTTAGCAGGGGAAGGGTGGCCCTGAGCTTCCCTGGCTTCATCACACCCTCAGCTACAAGGTCAGGACCCTCTGGAATTCCTCCATTTGATCCTCAGTCCCGGAGAGGTGGCAGGAGGGCATGGTGAGCTTCATAGCGAGGAAGGTGAGGAAGCTGGGGCTGGGGGGGACTTGACCCACCCAGGTGACACAGACAGGAAGGGTATCAGCTGGTGGCCCAGGCTCTGTCTCTGTCTTCACATCTGGCTACACTTGCACAGGTGTAGCATGTGCACTACACATGTGATCTCCAGTTTGATGTCTTCAGCAGAGCGCTCTCAACCCTGGAGACGGCAGAACCGAGTCCCTCCACACCCATTCCCAGCAACAGGCCAGGGCCACAGAGGAAGAATCGCCCCTGGACTCTCAGAATCCTAAAGCTTCAATGGGTAAGAGCCCTTGTCAAATATGCCATTGACAAATGAGGAAACTGAGGCCCCAGGGCCAGAGTCATGCTCTAGTTGCCACGCCTGCTGTGGGGAGGAGGTGGGGCTGAGCCCCTGCAAAGGCTGTGGCCTCCTGCTCTGGGCAGAGCTTTGCCCAGCATCACTGAGTGCCTGGTTCCATCAGCAGCAGTGCTACAAGAGGTATAGGGACCACACACGCATGCAGTCCCGAGCGCCAGCAGCCAGGTCGGTGGCCATTCACTGCCCCATGCCCCTCATGACCTCTGTGAAGGTGGACAGAACCCTGGAAGCCGCCTGTGCATGGTGGGATGGTGGGGGTGCAGTGTCCACTAGCGGACGTGTCCACAGTCCACAGTCGGGCCACGGACTTGGTGCCTTCCTTCTTTGACTGGACATCCTATTCCTGCAATTGCTGGGTGTCCCCGCTGGATGTCTGGGTGAGCAGTTGTGGGTTGCTGGACCCTGGGTGTGCCATGTGTGGGCTCCGAGGTGGCACTACTGCAGGCGGTCCTTGCACCTCGCCACAGCACCCAGGCAGGTTTTAACATAGTGTTTTATGGAAGTCAGATGCACACATGATGACAAATTCATCTACACCGAAGAGCAAATGCAGGCAAGTGACAGCCCCTCCGCCTCCAGGTTCGGGCAGCTGCTTGGAGCTGTTTTGATTTTCATCCTTGCATTCTGTCCATCACCGTAGCTGAAATGTGAAAGAACCTGTGTCCCTGGTCACCGATTTTAGACTGTATCTCTTGCTTCCCAGTTACAAAAGCTGAGGCTTCGGGGACTTGGCGTTCTTCCGTCTCCTGCCCACCTCTGTGTATGCGATTTACATGTTTGTTTTAATTCTTCTACCTGGATTAATTTCCTGCTGCAGCTGTAACAATGACCACAAACTTGGGAGCTTAAAACCACACCTAGTTATTTTCTTACAGTTCTGGAAATCAGAAGTCCCAGAATCAAGGTGCCATCAGTGGCGCTGGTTCCTCCTAGAGCATCTAAGGGAAACTCCATCTCCTGTGCTTCTCCAGCTTCCAGAGGCGACCTGCATTCCCCAGCTCCTTGTCCCCTCTTCCATCCTCAGAACCACAGCTCGGCATCCTCCAGTCTCTCTCTGACCTCTTCCTTGGTCCTTGTTCCTCCTACTGCCCCTTGTATAAGGACCCTCGTGATTACGCTGGATCCACCAGATAACCCAGGATCCTCTCCCCATCTCCAGACCCTTAACTTCATCACATCCAAGAAGGAAGTCCCTGCTTCCCTGTAAAGTAACACCTTCCCAGGTTCTGGGAATTCATATGTGGACAGCTTTGAGGAGCCACTCAGTTGTGAAGGTCCATCACAGTACCTTCATAACTTCAAATCATAGGTTTAAACGTCTGTATCTTATCCCATCAATTTCAGTGTAGCTCTTGCCTGCCCATGCCAATTGCTTGACAAATATTTGTTCTGGGAGCTAGGTTTGCAGAACTGATCAAGCCAGGCAACGCCTTATTTTCCCAAAGCCTATATTCCAGTGGGGAAAGACAGGCAATACATAGGATAAATGAATAAATGATATTCTCAGCACAATTGCTTTTTGGAGGATAACTTGGCAAAATTTATGAAAATTTAAATTATGCCTGTTCTTTGACCCTGCAAGCCTACTGTTAAACATTCATATGTTTGTGTACACATATGATATGTGTACAAGTCTGTTCTTTATGGCATTATTTATAACAGCAAATGTTTGAGAACAAAAATATATTGAAGGAGAATTGGATAAACAAATTGTGGTGTCCAGAAACTAGAATGTATAGATTAATATGATGATACAGGTTGTAGGTGCTGGGTTTACAGCACTGTTTGTAAAACAGACAGAACCTGCCCTCATGGAGCACATCGGAGTGCAGAAAGACAGATCGCATACCCTGAATGAATCTGTGCGTTAAGCTGTGCCTGGGAGGCAGGAAGGGCTGGGGAGAGAAGCAAAGCCAGGGAGAGAGCTGAGGAGTGCTGGCAGGTGTAACTTTTGTTTGGTTTTAATTGTTGTTATATTTACCTCAAAAAAGTTAAATTATTAGTTTAAATCAATTAATTATTAGAGTTTAATTTTAAATTATTTTAGTAATTTTAATTAAATCAATTAATATTAATTGAATAACTTGTAGTTGATTTAATTATAATTAATAAATAAATTTTTAATTTTCAAATTTTAGATTTACAAGCATTGCAGATAGTGCAGACCATTCCTGAATATCCCTCCCCAGCCTCCCCCATACATCCCATAGCCAGGGTGCATTCATCAAGACTAGGAAATGAAGATGGTGCAGGACTGCTGGCTTAATTCCAGGCTTGAATGAGCTTTCTCCAGTTTTCCCACAGAGGTCCCTTGCTGGTCCTAGGACATCGTTCAGGATTCTTCTCTGTGTTCTGTGGTCACATCGTGTGGTCTCCACTCTGCAACAGCTCCTTAGTCTTTCTTTGTCTTTTGTGCCCTTGACACTTCTGGGATGGAATGGGGTTGGAGCTGAGTGAGAAGTGTAGCAGGCAGTGAGGTCTGGGCGGGAAGTGAGGAGCAGAGTCCTGTGGGACCTCATAGAGGTCTTTGCTTTTCCTCCGAGGGAAACAGGGAGCCCACAGGAAGCTCCTGAGCAGAGGCAGGAAGCGATCAGACCGACTTTAACTGGGCCCTTCCGGCTGCTGTACTTTGGGCAGCTGGAAGGGGTGAGGGCAGGCTGGGGTGTCTGTGGATGATTCTGCAGTAGTCCAGGCAAGAGATCATGGGCGCTGTGGGCCACAGTGGGTGAGGAGCAGGGTTGGACTCCAGGTGTATTTTCAGGACAAAGCAGAAGACACCTAGAATTTTGACCCGCCCTGCTGTTGAGGTCTGCAGTCTTCCCCCAGCCTCCCCATCTCCTGTGGCTCCTGCTGCTTGGGGCACTGTTGTCAAGGATGCTGACACCTGCATTCCAGACTTCACACATAGGATGATTTCAGAAACTGAAGCCTGCATGTCATGTTTACATAATGTAAATTTTGTGCAGCCTTGACCATTTCATTGCCAAATGGAAGAGCTAGTTTCTGGGTACTGTAATGTATCTACTCGATTCTTCATTAGTAAATGTTTAGATTGTTCACAAATGTTTGCTGTCATAATGCTAAAAGAACAGACTTGTATATATACCTTTATATGTGGATTTTTAATATGATGGGTTTGCTAGGTCAAAGAAAGATTACAGTTTTTTTCTGTAAGTTGTTGGGGTACAGGTGGTATTTGGTTACATGTGTAAGTTCTTTAGTGGTGATTTGTGATCCTGGTGCACCCATCATCCAAGCAGTATACCCTGCACCATATCTGTAATCTTTTATCCCTTGTCCCCCTCCCACTTTTCCCCCCAAGTCGCCAAAGTTCATCGTATCATTCTTATGCCTTTGTATCCTCATAGCTTAGCTCCCACATATCAGTGAGAAACATACGATGTTTGGTTTTCCATTCCTGAGTTAACTTCACTTAGAATAATAGTCTCCAATCTCATTTAGGTCACTGCAAATGCTGTTAATTCATTCCTTTTTATAGCTGAGAGAGAGATGTGTTTGTGTGTGTGTGTGTGTGTGTGTGTGTGTGTGTGTCTGTGTATGTATACCGCAGTTTCTTTATCCACTCGTTGATTGATGGGCTTTTGGGCTGGTTCTACAATTTGCAATTGTGAATTGTGCTGCTATAAACATGTGTGTGCAAGTATCTTTTTCAAATAATGACTTCTGTTCCTCTGGGTAGATACCTAGTAGTGGGATTACTGGATCAAATGGTAGTTCCACTTTTAGTTCTTTAAGGAATCTCCACGCTGTTTTCCATAGTGACTGTACTAGTTTACATTCCCACCAGCAGGGTAAAAGTGTTCCCTGTTCACCACATTCAAGTCAACATCTACTGTTTTTTGATATTTTAAATTATAGCCAAAAGAATGATTAAGTTTTCATGAAGTTTGCCAAATTATCCTCCAAAAATAATTGTACTACAATCAACAGTAAAGAGAGTAACTCTTTCCCCCACACTTGGATATAATCTTTTACATTTTTGCAATGTAGTCAGCCTCCACAGGATATATTGTTTTTTATTTCGTTTTTCTGCATATTTACAAAGTTAGATATCTTCTCATGTACCCACTTGCCATTTGCATGTCTTTTTCTGTAAGTTACTAGTTTATATCTATTGCCCATTTTTCTATTTGGATTTTTACATTTTACTCACTAATTTGTAGAAGAGTTTTGTGCATTCCAGATATATTTGGGTTGATGACTCATATATTTCTATCCATGTCTTGTATTTATCTTCTAATTTCACTCACAGGGCGTCTGTTCTTAAGCAGGAGTTTAAACGGTAGTATCAAGCATGTCTATCTTTTCCATAATGGCACCTGCATCTTGTTATTTCTTGTACCTTTCTAATTGTGTGTTTGTGGTTGGCTCTTTTACCCACTTGGAGTGGATTCTCTGTGTATGGTGTGAGGAGAAGCTCCGTCTTTCCTCTCTTATCATATAAGTAACCTTGTATTGATAACATATTAAATTGCCATATGTACTTGAGTTCTTTTCTAGAATCTGTATGTTGCCTCATGTCTTCTTTGCCTTTGTCTATTATAACACCACATTAAAAAAGTGTTTAACCTCAGCTGGGTGTGGTGGTGTGTGCCTGTAGTCCCAGCTACTCAGGAAGCTGAGGTGTGGGGAATCATTTGAGCCTGGGAGTTTGAAGCTGCAGTGAGCTATGATCGCATCTCTGCACTGTAGCCTGGGCAACAGAGCAAGACCCTGTCTCAAATAGAATTAATAAAATAAATTAAATAGTAAAATAAAACCAAACAATTTAAATCTCTATAGGATTTTTCAGTAATTTGTCAGGCAATCTCCCCACCTCTACCACCATCGTCTTGTCATATTGGGTTGCATCTTATACATTGTCTCCTCCAGATAAATTTTAGAATCCAGTTCCATTTGTTAAAATCCTCTTTGGATTTGTACTGGAATTGCAATGAACTATAGATCAATATGACAGAAACTGGAATCTTTACAATACTGAGTCTCCCCATACAGAAAAAAAAAAAATGGTAAGCAACTCCAGTTGGTCTTCTTTATGTTTTCCATTAAAGTTTCAGCATATTATTACACTTTTTTTTTTTTTTTTACCAATTTCCTGCCATGTTGCTTGTGATTTTTCTTGCTGTCATAAAAGTCATGAACGCTACTTACTGTTGCATTTTTTAGTTGATTTTGATTGTATTAGTGCCCTCAGTGATGGCCCCTCATTCACCCATACCTTCTGCTGTATGTTCTTACTGGGCTTGGCCATGTGACTTGTTCTGCCCAGTGGGTCAGATCAGACAGGATGCAAGCCAAGGTCTGAAATGAGCTTGCAAGGTGGGCCTTGCTGTCTTGCAGCCATAGACTACACCCAAGCTGGCCTGCTGTCCCCAGGAGAAAGGTGAGCAACATGGAGCAGAGCCCCAGCCAGCACAGCCTGAGTCACACCAGAACCCCCTGTCACCCACAAACACAGGAGCAAGATTAACCGAGGTCAGCAGACTCCCAACCAACCCACAGGATCACAGCTCTAGTACTAAATCAGGACTGTTTCAGAGCACTGAGCTTTGAGATGGGCTGTCAATTATGCAGCAATTGCTGACTGATACATTGACATGCAATCAGTCCATCTATTTCCATAGGTTTATCTTGTGTCTGGCCATTGATTGAACAGTTTTATTAATTCTGGCAGATTTTCAATTAATCATTTTCTGCCCTTCCAGACAGATAATAACATCATATGCAGTAAAGGTCATCTTGTCCCTTCCTTTCCTATCCTTGTCGCTCTTTTTTTTTTCTTGTCATATTACATTGGCAAGGACTTTGCAAACAATAAATTGTATTTGTTTTTGTGTGTGTTCTGGGTGCGTGCTGCTATTTGTGAATATAAGTGTGTCCTATTCACCCTTTGCCTTAAGATACTTAACAAGACATTTCTTCTTGATGAATACAGTGCTCTTCCCTGTGTCTCATTACTTCTTGTACTTTTAGCATTGTGTGTTTATGGTTGCTTCTTTGACCTACCTGGAGCGAATTTTCTGTGCACAGTTGGAAGATGTTAGGAAAAGCTCTATCTTTTCTCTTCTGTGTTATGAATAACCAGTGTCTCCAGAAGCCTGAGAATGTCTGTGTCCCAGTGTCTCTGGAAGAATGAGAACATCTCTCTGGATATGACAAATTTGTCCAAAATCCCTCTCATAAGGACAGCAGAGGAGGGGGGTGCCTCATGGGTACCCAGGCAGCAGAAGCTGGAAGTGAACTGACATGAATGGGACTTGAGGATGCAATCTGCCCCTATCCTCAGGAGTCTGAGGGCAGCACAGAGGAAGGGTAGTGGGGAAGGAAAACATCAGACACATAAGATGCCCCTCACACTCAACTCCCTGGTCACAAACTGGAGAGTCACCAGCCCCCATCATGAGCCCCTCTTCTGGATGCAGGGCCTGCCCCTCTGTGGAGGTCTTAGGAGTGACAACATAAGAGGACAGAGACCTAGGTAGAAGTCCCAGGAGTCTGGTATTGAACAGAGCACTCCAGTGATTAGCTTCCTGTCTGGGAATACAAACCAAACCCAGGAAATGTGCACGGCCTTGTAAAACCACTACAATTTCAGATTGGGTTTATCTCGTTTATTGCTTGATATGCAATTAGAAGTGACTTGAACACATCAGCTTTCAGTTCTTCCCACTGTTGAGTATTTAATGATGTGTGAATGAACACTGAGAAGATGCGATTTCAACTGAGCCCTGCAACCCTTTTGTAACAGAATGTGTTCACCCTCCAAAAACCTATTTGCAAGTAAGATGTTTAGGCACAGATGCCAGAAAGCATTTGATTTAATAAAATGTCTAGTGGGAAGAGTGCTGTATTCATTGAGAAGAAATGTCTTATTAAGTTTCCTGGGGTGAAGGGTGGATATTAAGGGTATACTCAAGTAACAATGGATAATAATACAATGCCACTGACAACTGCAGCTGCTGCTCTCTGCCAGATGCTATTCTAAGTGTGTTGCATATTTTAACTCATTTAGTCCACACAATGACCCTATGAGGAAGGTACTATTATTATCATCCCTTATGGGGAGTCTGGCTCTAAATTCTTCTGTTTGTTTAAACAGATTCGAAGTTCCAGGAGGAGGATGGAGGTGCTTTCAAGGTGGGAGAAGGTGCAAAAAGCAAGTCCCTGGGTGCCTTGCAGAGAAGGCGGTGGTTGTATACAGTTAAAATTTTCAGCTATGTTGCATATAATATAGCTTTATTATTGAAATTGTAAGTAACAGTATATAATTTAGTTGTGTTATTTAAAGTAACTATATGTACTATAAAGTAACTATATGCATATAGGTATAATAACATATTATTTGGTTATTTATTATTTTATTATGTTAGTATATATGTTATTTTGTTATATGTATTATATGTATAATATACTACACTATACTATATTATATGTTATATATTATATACTAGTATATAACATATATATCAAATATTAACATACATGTTATATTACATTGTTTATATATTATAATTTAAAAATTTTTTTGATTTTAGGTTTAGAGGTTCATGTGAAGGTTTGTTACATGGGTAAATGTGTGTCACAGGGGTTGTACATATTATTACATCACCCAGGTATTAAGCTCAGTGCCCAATAGTTATCTTTTCTGCTCCTCTCCTTCCTCCCACCCTCCCTCTTTAAGTACAATATATTGTTTATATATTATAAATTATATAATTGCAACAGAACATAATATGTAATCATATTATTTCATGATTTCAAAGAATTCATATTCTTTAAACTGAAACATCAAATAGGGGCTTTCCAAGTGCAGCCACTGGGGCTGAGAAGCCCCACAACCCTCCAGGAAAGGCCGAAGAGACAGTGGCTGCCAGAGTGATGGGTTCTTTCACACCAGGGAAGGGGTTGAGTAGGATGCCCAGTGGAGTACACTCCGGCCGCTGCGGCTCCTCGTGACCATCTGGAAAGCATTTTGCCAGTGTGAGAGATTGGCAAAGAGACTCAGACATCAGGAAGACTGAGCCCACTGCACCTTGGCAGCTTTGTGCAGGGCATCCTCTGCCAGGATGTAGATGGAATCCCAGCTGTGCACCCAGATTTGTGGTAAGGCCACCAGCTTGGGAAGGCTGGGAGAGGGCAGGGAGGGGCCTTTGCCACCCAGCCCAAGGTGGGAACCAGGACTCCTGTGTGGCACCAGGGTGTCCTCTGATGGGCAGTGGTCCAGCTGTCCTCCCAGCAGTGCCACATCAGTGTGAGTGTTCACGCCTTGTCCAGGGATTCAGGGAGAGAAGAGCACTGCCACTTTGCTGTGGAAACAGACAGGTGTCCTTCATTTCTCTGTAAAGGTGACATTTGTGCATTTAAACAGAGCCCTCTGAGGGTAGCTGTTCAACAACTCACCAATTAACCCTACAGAAATGGCATCGATGTCGTTTCTTCATTTCATGCATAATGCAAAGACTTCTGTGAGAAGGAGGAGACCCTGAGAGCCACGCTTCAATCCTACACACAATTTCCCTGGCTGTTCATATCATGGGGGATTTACAGCCAGACTAGTAGTGTGTTATAACTTTCACATTGCAAATGTCTTCTCTTTCTCTATCAATATTTAACATTTGCATTTAGGTTTTAAACACATTTGGAATGATTTAGACCTATTTCTGCAGAAATGTATTTTCACTCTTCTCATCAGGCATTTCCAGCTCCCAGCACCTGCTGCCTGCTCCCTTCCCTGGCCCCGCTCAGCTGGGTCCGTGGTAGCCTTGCGCCTCACTTTAGCGCTGGAGCCGCCTGCTGCAGACACTGCTCTTGCTGTCTTTCAGTGTCAGCTCAGCTCAGGGTTGAGGTCAAATTCACAGAACCCAGAGGGTGGAAACAGCAGGGAACGTCCCGGCTGGGTTCTGAGAACAGCCTGGGGACCGGCTGCGATCTCTATCAGTGCTAGGTGCGGATATGTCCGTGCGCCAGGACGGCTTGGAGAGCAGAGTGGGGCAGCAGGGCCGGGGGAGGCTGACAGTGGGGGACTGGTCACTCATCTCCGGGTCCAGACCTCCAGGAGGGGCTCCTTTGCGGTCCCTGACGGGTCCGGCTGTTTGGGGCACAGAGCAGGACCTCACAGAACCGGAGCCGAGCCAGCGCCTGAGCTGTCATCATTTGTCTTCTGCAGCAGTGCGGGGAGTTCCCTGTCCTCATGCCCACTCCTGACGTTCTCCCATGTGGATTTTAACTCCACCCTGCATCTTTTGTTTTCTTGCAATCCGCCCCCCACCCCATCCCTTCCAGCTCTCTTTTTACCTGGTCCTGGTGCCCTTGCACTACAGCCTGGGCTCTCGATTTCTTCCTTATTGAAAACAGCAGGGCGTTTCTAGTGCCCTCCCGGCCCCGCAGGGCACAAGGAGATGTGCACTTTCCTTGAGTGTTTGAATGCCGCTCTCTTTGCCTCATTCTGCATCTTTTGAACCAGTCCCATTTTCGTCTCTGCTCATCACCAAATGAAGTGGGACCTGCTCAGACATGGCCCCCACTCTCAGCCCTCTCCTCACGTCTCCACTGTGCAGGTTCAGATCCCCTCCTCATGTCTCCACTGTGCAGGTTGATATGTTCATTCCTCGCAGGTTCGCCTTGGATAGCCTGAACCAATACAGCACAAGGAAAATGACAATTTTCCTGGAAGCCCTGGTCCTGAGGCTTTCTGCCTATGCCCCCTCTCCACCTGCCAAGCTCCCATGGCCCCACATAAACTCTAGACCCTATTCAGGAACAGACAGTGATGGCATTGCAAGAGTTTGCTGTCCACAGGAGTCAAGATTGTGTCATTTGCAGCCTTGGTTTCCCAACCAAGGCATCTTGACTCCTGCGCAGGGCCTCTTGGCTCCTCTGTTCCCACAGAGTTTCCCTTCTTAATAATCTGCTGCCCCGGAAGTCTGACTGCTGATCCCACACTTATCAGTGATGCCCTTTCTGAGAATGTGGACGAGGCCATGGAGAGCTGAACTCACCTGGCACCACCAGATGTAGCCATGCTGCCAGCTTATGGGAAAGAGGACCCACTGTGGGCACAGCTGGGGCAAAACAATGAGCTTGCCATGGAAACTCCTGGCTGCTCTCTGCTCCTACCTCCTTGCCTTCTCCTGCAACATGTGCCCCACATTTCAGCTGTGCTCATGCTGCCCAGATGACAACTGCATTTTCCAGCCTCCCTGGCAGCAGATGAGGCCAAGTTACTGAGTTCTGGCCAATAGGATGGGAGTGGAAGTGAGTGTGCAAATCCCAGGAGGGCAGGGCAGAAACACGTCCCCTTGCCTGCTTCTCCCAGCTGACCCAGTCCTGTGGAGCCAAGGTGGGCATTGGAGGAGCAACAAGAGCAAAAGAGGCTGAGTGCCCTGCACTCAGTCCACTGTGCCAGCCCAGGCTGCTCCCTCCGAGACCATCTAAGCAGAGGAAAATAAACTGCTATCTTGTTTAAGCCACAAAGTTTGGGGATTTCTTTGTTATAGTAGTCTAACTCATACTCTACCTAGTACAGTGATCAGTAAATGGTACTTCCTTCCCCTCTGCGTGCCTTAGGGGCAGGTGGGTGGGTGGCGCCATAACTGCTGGAGTTTCTGCTCTGTAGTCTTCCAGCTTCCACCTCTATTCCTAACCATGCTGAGCCCAGGGCCCATCTCCACCTGCTTTTTCAGCTTGCAGGCCAACACAGCACTCCCCTTCCAGCCACAGAAATCACAGGGGGTCAGAAAGGTGGTGGCATGGGGATCTCTGAGGCAGGAGCCAGGCCAGGCGCCTGCAACAGACTCTCAACCCCCGCCAGGGCCAAGGTGACGCTGACATTGGGGCTGCAGCAGGAACCCTGGGGGTGCCACACAGCTGGGCTCTGCATCCTGGGCTCTGTATCCAGAGTCACTTACCATGTGCCACCACGCTGCTGCCCGGGGCCTTTCACACCACTCTGCAGGGTGAAGGAGCTGACATCTAGAGAGGTCTAGGACACACATAAAGAGCTGGAGCCCAGGATCAACAGGCAGTGTGGCCCCAGCAGCCCTGCTTCCTGCATTGTGCTGTGCTCCCCACAACTTAGCCAAGACCCCCAGGAGGCACACTCACCACGGGGAGGTGCGCCATAAGTGTGCACACACACACAATTCAGGTGCAAGCCTGGAAGCCCAGATTGAGAGGACCACTAAGACCACCCCCTACACACACTCCCTGCTGCAAGACAACAGCAGGCTGTTGGAACACACACCCAGGGCAGGTGAGCAGTGTGTCCGGCTGGTCCTTGGCACAGAAGGTGCATATGCTCCTGGGGTTATTCCACCTCCCATGTCATCATCCTGACCAGACAACAATCCTCCCTGTCCCTCTGACGTCCCTCTTATCTAGGGCTGCACTGCTTGTTTACGGATGAAGAAAGCCCACGTTAACAGGCTGGAAATCAATGCCTTGCTTCCCTACAGTGTGTTTGCCCACAGAGGGTACATCCGGTCAGGGGCAAAGGACAGAGGTCACCAGGCCCAGCCTCCTCCTCAGGACCATGGCCAGTCAGGATAGGATGTCCATCCTCCTATCAGCTGTGCTGTGTGCTAGGCTGCTGGTGAGAACGACGGCCTCTGCCCTCTGAGCTGCACGACTTTACACACACCCCTACATTCAGATATCTCTCTGCTGGGAGCCCAAGGGTGCCCTACCCCCAGCCTCCAGATCTCCAAGGGTTTCACCGAGAAACACTTGACCCGACTTGCATCCAGCTCTTATAAAGCAAGGGATCCTTCTAGAAGGTTCTTGCTTCCCACTGCATGTGGGTGGGTGAACCAGGGCAGCCCTCTCACTGTGTGCTTCACACCAGCTGAGCCACTGAAGCAGGCCCTGGTCAGCCTCCATTTTCTTGCCTTTCCCTGTGGGGCTCATAGCCCCTCCTTGTGCTTGGGTCCCCACTTCCCCCAGGCTCTGGCCATCACAGGACATGTGGAAGCGTCCAACCTCAACTGTGGAGCCACACAGCCAAGACCCTAGGCACGTCGGGGAGTTAGGGAGGATGGAGGACTGCTAGCCTCTCCGAGTCTCACCTCTGCCTGCCGAGGATTCCTAACACTTTCACAGTTACCCATGCCAGGAGGAAATGGCACAGCCACGTTCCTAAGGGGGTAAATACTCTGCCAGGGCACAGCAGGCATATAGGGGGTACATAATAGGTTTGGTGGACTGGATGGGGGTAGGAAGTGCAAGAAAGAGTCTCCAATAGCAGAGTAGGTGAGCCTCGCAGGACTGGCCAGGCCTGAGGCAGCTTCCCACAGGTGCTGCCGGAATGTGGGCTGGATTTGGGTTTACGGAGCTCTAGGTTAGGGAGCTGAGATGAGCAGAATCTCGGCAACTGGCCTGGAGCTGAGCTGTGTGGGAACCCTACACCGCTGGACCGGGGCTGGACCCCAAGGAGCATTTCTATCCCTCCAAATACAAAACAGGGTCCCCTGAACTCTGCGAAGGTGGAGACATAGGTGATTCTCAGCCCCAGAATCACCTCCACATCCCGGCAAAACAGGAAAACAGCACATGAATGCCAAAAGTTGTGAGTTCTTTTTCTTTTTATTGGCAAAGTAAATATATTTTTATGAAGGACCAAAGAAAATATACATAATTGTAACATATGTACACCAGCTTCATAGATTTTTTTAAATTTCAAATTTACACAAATGTTGATATGTTATTAAAAGATATTTTATGTGGATGGACCTATGTACAGTTTATTTACATACATTCATAGGATGTGAAATAAACCTGTCAAAACAAGCTAGTCCATTTATTAATTTCTAGACAAAATAAGGAATGCATTTCTAAATCAGGGTTGGGAGGCTCTATCTAGTTCTCTCACACCCAGGACAGCCTGGCCCTCTCCTCTCAAGGCCACCCTAGAGGCTGGTGTCTGGATTTGTCTGGGAAACCGGAGGAGGGGATGAGCCCCTGGGTACAGGCGCTTCTGGCTCTTTCTGCCCTGCACATTTAACTCAAGCACATGCACTGCCAGCCCCTCAGTGGGGGACACTTTTCACCTCTCTCCCACATGAGGCCCCAGCAGCCCGGTCCTGACACCCACCCCACCCCCAGAGCCCTGCCCACACCCTCTGGTGATCATGCTGAGCAGGCATCTTAGACAAAGCCAAGCCACCCTCACACCACAGTGCAGTCCTGGACTTCTGGCCTACTTCCTTCTCCCCCAGCATGACTCTCTCTGGGAACCCAACATTTCAAAACTGCACATTTCATCTTCACTGAGCACTAAAGTTCTGGCCTTGGCCGAGGTCGGGGGAGCCCAGTGGGAGAAGGGCCAGGTCCCCAAAACTCTGCCTGCAACCAGCGGCTGCAGCAGAGGCCTGGCCACCGCGGGAAGGCACGAAGGCACGAAGGCACGAAGGCCTGCCTCCAGCCCCGGGCGCCGGGGGCCCAGCCCCCAGGGGCGCGGGTTCGAGGCTCTAAGTACTCCCGAGAAAGGCAGCGGTTGGCGGGCCCTGGGTTCACACTTCCCAGGCTTTAGAAGGTGGGCTGGTAACATTGTCATGTCCCTCTGGAGGAGGCAAATAAATTATTGCTTAAAAAAATGGGGCTGGGGTGGGGATCTGGGGTGAAGGACAGGCGAGGGTTCGGGGCGCTTTCAGTTCACAGAGCGCACGGAGCGGCTGCTCCGCGGGAAGCGGTGCACCTTGATGTGCTTGGAGAGGTGGTCGCTCCGCGCGAACTTCTTCTCGCACACAGGACACTGGTACGGCTTCACGCCCGAGTGTGAGCGCCTGTGCCGCGACAGCTCGTCAGAGCGCGAGAACCTGCGGGACATGGCGCGGTGAGCGAGGCCTGGCCCTGCCTGCCCCGACCCCACGAAGATGCGGGGATGCGAGGCGCGCACCTGGCACTCACCCAAAGGGTGGCTGCACAGACCTGCAGCCTCTACAGAATTAGAAGAGGGTCCCCCATCTGCGTCGGTAAGGCTATACCAGTTCTCAAAATATCAATTATTTTTTTTCTTTTTTTGAGATAGGGTCTCGCTCAGTCACCCAGGCTGGAGTGCAGTGGCGCGATCATGGCTCACTGCAGCCTCCCGGGTTCAATCAATCCTCTTCAGCCTCCAGAGTAGCTAGGATTATGGGTGTGCCCACCACACCCAGATAATTTTTGTATTTTTTTTTAGACACCAGGCCTCCCTATATTGCCCAGGCTGGTCTCAAACGCCTGGGCTCATGCGATAAGGCTACTTCAACTTCCCAAAGTGCTGGGATTAAAGGCATGAGCCACTGTCCCAAGCCGCCCCTGCTACCCCTCCAAGATAGAAAGAACTACAGTAAAGGCTCATGCTGGCACAGTGGGCATTCTCTGTTGGGAACTGCCAGAGCAGCTGGTAAAAGCTCCCAACAGGAAAGGACCCCAATGCTCCCAGGGCCCAGGGCTTTCCTCCCACAGCCAACCCAGTGTGCAGGAGTCTCTGAGACCACAGGTGCACTCAAGTCGCTCAGGCCCTGATGCTGGCTGCCTCTCACCACCCTGGCCTCATCTACCCCGCTGGACCAGAACTCCACAGGGGCATCTGTGAAGGTCTGTACAGGACAGCCCATCTGGAGGGGATACTGAGGCCTGGGAGGAGGAAGCAGACTTCCTGTGCAGCACAGGGAGAGGGGTCCTCAGACTTGAGCCCACCCACTCCTGGAACCAGCTGTGCTGGAAGCTGGGCCCTCTAAGGCAGGTCCAAATAAAGATTGGCCCTGCAAAGTGCATCTGGGAGTTCAGGTGGCTCCCGACATTTCCCTTTCTTAGCCCGGTGGCCTGGGAGCAGGCATTCATGTGACAGTCAAGAGCCCAGGCTGCATCGAGGGCCTGGACTGCTTGCCACCGATCTCAGGGATTTGAGGTTCTCTCCACCCCTGGCTTGGCAGCAGGACCCTCCCACCCCACCTACCCCTCCCACGACACACTATCCCCCTCTGTGCTCCACCTGCATTGACCTTTCCTTGGTTCTTCTTGCCACAGGCCATTTGCACATACTATTCCCTCTTTCTAGAATGTTCTTTCCTCCCCCTCTGTGCTCTCTCCTACCCATTCCTTAGAGCTCAGTTCGAATGTCACTTCCTCAGGAAATCCCTCCAGGACTACATCCAATTCTAAGCTCCCGTGGCATTACACACCTCTCTCTCCTCACTCTTGCTGTTGTTTTGATTTTAAATTATCTTTAACTTTTTGATGATTGTCAGTCTGTCCCACTAGACCGTCAGCTCCATGACAAAGGATATGTCTGTCTGGTTCCCTGTGGTCTTCCCATGACCAGCTCAATGCCTGGTATATGGTAGGTGCTAAGGAGGTGCATTTCAATGCAAGAGTGGGCACAGCAAGCAGCCCCAGGGGGGCAGACACTGTCAAGGAGCAGTCCCAAAGCATGCGCACGCGTGCACACACATACGGACAAATACAGGCACACAAACATACACGAATGAGTATGTGCCCACACACACGCACACACACGCAGAGGCACAAATTCATGCCCCCATGTACTCACGCACACACACACACACAGGGACACCAGGCCCAACACCCCTTTGTGGACCAGGGCCACCCAGCGAAAGGCGATGCCCCAAACAGCAGTTCCCAACCAGTGATTGGTAAGGGCTGGTGATACCCTGGTGCCCTGACCCTGTGGGTGGAGGAGTAGAAGGACCCAGCAGAACATGCTCTGGACAAGGCACAGGGGGTGGCAGGAGGGCCTGCAGGAGGAGACAGGCACTCCAACCCACATCACAGAGTGGTGGTGGCACCAGGCACAGGGCAGCACTCTCAGCACATCTCCAGACTAGGTGAAGCCCAACTGCCCTGCCTGTCAGAGGAGGAAACTGAAGCTCGGGGTGCTGAGGGCCTGATCCAGGGTCACTGACAAGACAGAGCCCTTGAGGTTGGAGCAAAGGTCTTGACACAGCCCCCTGCCCTAGCGATGGCAGATGACCTGAACTCCCAGTCAGCAGAGTCCCCCAGCCTCCTCCACAGGCCTGGCTGGGTGGTATGTGTCACAAGGCCCTGTGCCAGTGACGAAATGGGATAAATGTGCCCCGGCAGTCAAAGTTGACACCTGTGCTCCTGGGCAGAACACTTGCCCCAGCTGCAGCTGGGCACACAGCTTCTGAGCAGAGGAGCTGGCCCCGGGCAGGGGCAGGCAGAAAGCTGGCTGCAGACACAGAGTGCCACACCTCCCAGACTGCAGCCCTGGGGTCACCCAGCATCTCACTGGCCAGGGAGCCAGGATGAGCCAGCCCCATTGGACTGGCAAGACCATGGCAAGGGTTTAAAGAGGCCAAGTCACACAGTCTAGGGGACAGAGTCTCAGGTTCCTGCCTTGACAGTTCCCACCCCACTGGGTGCCCTGAATGGTCCTTTCTGGGCCTCAATTTCTTCACTCATCCAGTGAAGACTTTGGCATTCCTGCCCACCTTCCAAGACTCATCTCAGAGACCACAGGTGGTGACGTGGGGCAACGCAGCTCTCTGGTCATGGTGACACCCTGGGAAGGACAGGCAGATGAGAGAACCAAGCTGGACAACATGCTGTCCTCACCTGAACTCCCTCCCTGCTGCCACAGGGTCCTTGCACCTGAGAGGACTTTCCCTGGGAACCAAGCCCTCAGAAGACCCCTGCCTCACCCCTGCATGCCACATTCTCCCAAACAGCAGCCAACAGAGAGCCCTGGGGACTACAGTGGGGGACACGGGAACCCAATGGGTAAGATGCAGCCCTTGTAGGCAGTAAGCTCTGCCACTTACCAACCAGGCAACCTAGGAAAGTCACCAAGCTCCCTGAGCCTCAGTTTCTCTACCCGGACACAGAGAGAACAAAATACCTATTCCTGAGGACTGTGAGGTTTGTACAAGGCTACCAGTAACAGTTTAGAGCCCTGCTTAGCACGTGGCAATTATTCAAGAATCATGAGCTCTTATCACCTGCATGGAGTTGAGTGTTGGGCCTGGCTTCTGGTGAGGTCCTGTTGCAGAGAGGGCAGCACCATGATTTGCACTGAGCTGTAGGGCAGAGGGTAAACAGGGGTCCAGTGTCTCTCTAGAGCAGCTATAATGTCAGGGCTGGTGCATACAGCACTTCTATGTGAAGGCTTCCCTTCCTTGAGACACTAACCCTCATCTGCCAGAAAGACACCACCACAAATGGTCCAGTCTCAGAAACTGCAATGGGAATGGTGCTCCCTAGAGTTGTGCAGTTCACAACCTGCCCAACCATACCGGGGGCCTCTGCCTACAGAGGGAAGGAGGTCAGAAAAAGCCTCATCACACAGCTGTCATGAGAGCAGGCTGGGAGCCAGACCCCTAGGTTTGAATCCTGTGCCTACCACCTCTTGGCTCTGACGCTCAAGAGGAGCCTGCAACTCCCCTTCTCTGTCCCCCCACCCCACATCCACTGTGGATGACAAAGGTACCCACCCTGCAGGATGATGACAGTTATTCATATTCATATTCACTGCAGCAGAAGGGATTCTTTCTGGATGGAATGGCTTGGCCATTCTGGAACAGGACGTTCTGCTGCAAGGAACAAAGGATGCCTATGTCTGAGAGTGAGGCAAGGAAACTTCTAGGAAGGCAGGCAAGCAGTACTTCCCAGACGGCTGGATCAGAACAGGGAAAGCCTGCTCTCAGCCCTGTTGAGGGTGCCAAAATCATGTCACCAGAGAAGGGACAGGGAATACTTTCAGGACCAAAAGCAGAAGGAAGTGGGCTGAGTACCTGGGCAGGTGCCGACCTCAGCAGTGGAGGGAGGGCACCGTCCATTACACAGAGGGACAAGGGGGCTGAGGGGCCCTCGCTTGTTCTCCGCGCACAGGACACGGTACGAGGCCAGAGCCAGCCTGGGGCAGGAAGAGCATCCCATTCATCAGGGCCACCAGGAAGAAGAGACGAGTCCTGGGAGTGGAGAGCTCCCACACAGGGAGTAGGTGAAAGTGCAGAGCTGCCACCCCAAAGACCAGGCTAAGCTGCAGATGGAGGTGGAGGTCCCCAACACCAGAGTTAGCACCCAACACAGGGGTGCAGAGGGAGGTCTCTGAGTCTGGGCAGACAGCCTCAGTTGAACTCCTGGCTCTGTGGCTTACTGGCTGTCTGACTGGAGAATTTACCTAACTCTTCTGTGCTTTAATTATCTCCTCTGTGAAACAGGGACAACATGCTGATGCCTACTAATTTCGAGAATTACATAAATTAATATATGTGAATTTTGCTCAGAGCAGTGCCAGGTATGCATTAGAGGCCCTGGTTATTATCTCGATTGTGGTTGTTAGCTCTTTTCCCATAGCCCAGAAGCATAATGCCTTTTGGGCCGACCTCTTGGTAGGAGAGTGGAGGCACACACGGCAACTCTGATACCAGCTGGGACTGCTGGGCGGCCAGAGCAGGGCTCTGCTCGGGCTTAGGCATGCAACCCAGATTCACACTCACTAGCTATGTCCCTGCGGGCATGTGATGTGAGCAGTCTGTGCCTCAGTTTCCCTCTTTGTGAAATGAAGATTGGGGCCTACACTTTACCAGACAGTTACAAGGACCTGATGAGCTAATGCGAAAACCTTAAGCTGTCACTACAGCCTCAAGGGCAGGGGTCATTCGAGAGGGCACAGAGAGGGCTGATGCCCACGTGAGAGCAGGAGCCTGAGCAACAGCGGGGAGGCCAGCGTGGCTGGATCCTACTCAGTAAGGGGAAGAGACAGGCAAGCACATTGTGTGGGTCTATGGGCCAGAATGAGAAGCTTGAATAGAAACTGAAGCATAGCAAAGTACACTTAAAGGCCTCAGAAGGTAATGAGCTCCCCATGGCAGGAAGTATGCAAGTTACAATAGTGGACAGAAGGGATTCCAGCTCTGAGAAGCTTAAGACTAGTGCCCAGCATACAGTGAGTGGTCAGTAAATATGCCATCTCACCATCATCATCGTTACTCCTCCAGTCCTGTCCAGACCCAGCTATCCCAAAGCAGGGTCCATCCTCCCTCCTGACTGCTGCAAGGAGCTGTAGGGGCTCCCTCTCAGTTGAAGACTATCACCATATTAAGAGACACAAGCAGACAGGGCAGATCCCAAGCTTCATGGAGCTCCAGGAAACTAAGGCAAGATCCCTGAAAGCCAACTGAGGACTCCCTGCATCCTCAGAAAAGCAGCCGTCCCTAGAGGCTGGTGCCCTCAGCTCCCAGCTGAACAGCGCCTCTGCCATGAGTTACCCCCTGAGGGCCAGACCCACTCCAGGGGACCCTGGGGGAAGCTGGAGGAGCCCTCAGGAAGCCCAGGGCATGGCTGGCAGCAGGGACAGCTCCTGGGGGCAGTGCCACTGTGATCTCACTGGGCCAGGCAACCATCACGCCTTCTCCTGCCAAGTGGGTCCTGGGCAGCACAACCAGTGCCAGGGCTCAGATGTGTCAGAGCTGAATCCCCTCCACAAGTCCCCACTCTCTCATGTACCTCATTACCTCCTGAGGCCACTGTATAGAGAACTAAGATCTGCCTCACTGAGACACACTCTGGGCTGAGGGGCCTATCAGCTCTCTGGCTCTAAGATATCCAGGAAGAAGGATGGTCTTGGATGAGGACCACACCTGCCCTCCCCACCACCCTACCCAGCCTCACCACGACTAGAGGAGCCACTTGCCAATGGTCGACTATGGCCAGGAGACAGCGCTGAAAGCTGAGCCCGACTAGGGAGTCCAGACTGGTGCTTGGTGGGAGGCTTCCCTTCCTCTCTGCAGCCCCTGCCTGCCCCCACCAAGAGGAGAGTGCATGCAGGGCCCCTGGGAGTAGGGGGCACCTCCACAATAGGCACCGCCCTCTTGGGGGCTGGAGAGAATACCTTCAGGGTTCCTCCTCAGAAACTGCCTTGTATGAGTTTGTATCCTTGTGATGTACCAACAAGAAGAAGGCCGCTGCGGAGCCCTGCATGCCTGCCATGGGCTGCAAAGGGCTAGCCCTCTACTCTGCAGACAGGAAACTGAGGTTCGGAGGAGGACCACCCCAAAGGCACATGGCAAGTTGGTGGCTGACCCAGGTGTAGGCTCAAGACCACTGCCCCCACACTCCCGTGCCCTCGCCTTCCCTGCACAAGTTTCCTGCTTCAATCAAGAGCGCTCCTGGCCCTTCTCTCGGCTCCTCTGACCTCCCACACAGTGTAACTGCTACTGTGTCCTCTCACAAGTAGCCTGTCAGCCCTGCACCCACTTGGCAGGCCTAGGTACAAAGCTCAGAGAGGTGGGGACTCCAGGATGGAGACCTTGTGAGGCCCCAGGGTGGGTTCTCACAGTAGCCTCTCTGGTCTGTCTGAATGGGGTGGGAGACAGGACAGAGTGAGGTCCTCACTCAGGAGGGGCCTCCATAAACCTAGACACTGTTCAGGAAAAGTCCCTTCTCTGGCCAGATTGGCACTCAATGGAAAGGCGGCACCAGTGCCACAACATACATTCCACTCACAGCTCCCCGGCCACGGCTCAGCCTCACCGGCCAGGACCTCTGCCCCAGACAACTCTCAAAAGCTCTCAGAACCAGAGTATGGTCAAGAAAACAAAAGCTGCAAACTGCTCCCTGGGCGCTGCACCCACACATAACACACACACACAGGCAGGCACACATGGTGCACAAACACCTAAGACGTGTATGTGTGCAAACACATATGGTCACATGGCACAGACACAAAGAAAGCAAGATGCATACACATGTGGACATGCATACACACAGCCACACACCCGCTGACGAGGCCCAGGCCTGTATACATCCCCAGGTACACAGATGAGCATGCCCCATCTCACACACACAGCAGCAGCCACAGCAGCAAAGATGGGGAATGTGCCAACAGCATACAGCGCCCCCAAGGCAGGACAGAGATTCCTTTGGGATGGGCATCTGGAAATGCAGAGGGCTGGCTCTGGCACCTCGGAGCACATAAGCTCTTGGCAAGCAGCCTACATTTCAGGAAAAGGTGGACACCCCTCCCAAGGAGGTTGAGCAGCACCCGGTGCTCAGGGAAGGGTGCTGGGTAACCATGGTTGGGACACTGCCAGTTATCATTTGAGGCCTGATTTCCCCACTGCCATGCAGATCAGACAGCCTAGGTTCTGCCACCTGTGACAGCACTGCCAGCTGGCCTAGCCTCCCTCTCGGTTGGCCTTTGCAGCCTCCCAAACACGCTTCCATGTCCCCAGAGAGGAAGCATGGGCTAGGCCTAGCCCACATGTCTAGAGACATCGGTGAATGAAGCTAGTCCCACTGGTTGAGGAAGCAGCATTTTCAGGATGTGACCTCTCAAATCCGACCCCAGGGTTCAAATCCCATTCACAAAGCAGAGTGACCTTGGGCAAGTACCTGGCCAGTCGGAGCCCTGGTGTCCTATGATGTAAGTTGGGATGGTGGTACTTACCCTGTGGGGCTGTGGGCCCAAAGGGAGCCGCTGCCTGGCCCCTAGACCGCACTCATCCTTCCTCGCCAGCCCCTCAATCCCCACCCTTGTCAGACTGGATGGGGAGACCCAGCAGGCAGCACAGGCCAGCAAAGCCTTACCTGGCCATCAGGAAACTGGAGCCCAGTTGGCTTCTGGCTTCAGGAACCAGAAGGACCAAGGAAGCCTCCAGGCAACTGTGCCAGCTCTGGGCCTGCACTCGCCTGCCCCTCCCTCCCCTTCCTCATCCGCCTTCTGTTAATGGTGGAAAATTGCCCTGCTGCACACCCAAGTAAGCAGACATGAGTGGCTGTGCTCACCGCCCAGACCTGTCACCCACTATACTGACCTCCAGCCGCAGCCTGGCCAGGTGCAGGCGAAGGGCTTCTCACCCGTGTGCCGGCGCAGGTGGGCCTTGAGGTGGCTGCTTTTGGTGTACATCTTGCTGCAGCCGGGGAAAGTACATTTGTGCATTTTGATGAGTTCTGCGGCTGGGTTCTTGGGGAACTTCTGGCCCATGAGGAGACCGGCAGGGCCAGGCCCCAGGGGTCCTGATCCAACAGGCTTGGCAGCGATGGGCACAGGGGCAATGCGCACAAACTTGGAGGGCAGGTTCAAGTTGGAGGAGGGCACCACCTGGGGCACGAGTGCGAAGGTCTGCCCCTGGATGTTGACCAGGAGTTGGGCAACCTTGACATTCTCCGGGGCTTGCCCAGGGGAGGCAGGCCCCGTGCCTGATTCCTGCTTCACAGGCACGGGCTGGATCTGCAGCAGCACTGGGATGGGGCCATCAGGCGTGGGGCCCCCACCTGGGCCCTGGACACCTCCTGCACTGGCACCACCTGGTGGAGGAGAACAGCGCTCTCTCCCGCTGGACCCAGGATGGAGGTGGCTCCTGTGTGGCCCAGCTGAGAGCTGGCTGCAGGCATCCAAGTCCTTGCTGTTGCCCTCGGGGGCCTCCTTGACTCCCGGCTCCATGTTCTCCTCCAGAAACTCTTCAATCTCCTCCAGGGTAGGCTGGAAGGGCCGTGGGACGTCATCAGGGTCACCCAAAGGAAACTCGGGGAAGCAGAAATGCTCCCCCTTCACAGGGGTCGCTCCCCTTCGCCAGGGCCCCCAGGCCATGGGGCCACTGCTGGCCCCAATGCTACTGCCGCTGCCCCCGCCACTGCCCAGCGTGGCCTGGGACAGTAGAAAGTCCAAGATGCTGTCCTGGCTCTCGGTGCCCGGGCCTCCACCATAGCAGGAGCAGAGGGCTTGAGAGTCGGGACTGGAACAGGAGCAGGGGCTGGAGGCATCGCTGTCATCTTCAGAGACGGGTGAGGGCAGCATGTGATATGCCCGCCGGCCAACCAGCCTATCACCCAGATACCCAACTGGGCATTTTGGCGACGAGAAGTTCTCGTCCACTGGAAGTAAGTGGTCCACCATGCTGGCCTGGCCGTGCCGGTGGCAGCTGCAGGGAAGGAACACAGGAGGCCTGGTCAGAAGGACAGTGCTCACCTGCCACCTCTCGGGCCTCTGACCCCACCCTCAGCTGCCTGCCCACAGCCTCCCATTGCCAAATGCCTGGATCCTGCTTCCATCCCCCAGGAGAGCTGTGCCTGCAAGAGTGTTTTCTGAAATTGCACCACCTGTTTGCAAAAGAGACCTCTCCAAGCCCATTGCACAACCAGGGGCACTTCTGGTTTCAAACAGATTTTCCAGAATTATCCTGGAAAACAGCACATGTGTCTGTGAACAACTGAGTATGGGTGAGTATGAGAGAAGGGCATGTGCGAGGAGGCTCTCTGGACCCCAGGAGGGCCAAAACCCCGAATCAGCCTACCGTCAACATCATAGGAGTCACTGGACATCTGAGGACTCCTGACCTCAGCATCACGCCAGTTGAGTCACAGAATGGGGGTAGAACAGCCATTTGCCCTCTGACCCTCATGTTGCTGAGGCTTCCAGAGGGTTGCCAGATTACGCAAATAAAAATACAAGCCGACAGTTAAATTCGAATTTCAGATTTAAAAAATAAACTACTTTTAAGTATGTTCCCAATATTGGATAGGACACACTTATATTTAAAAATTATTTCACCTGAGATTCAAATTTAACTAGGCCGCCTGCATTTTACCTGGGCAAGTGTAGCACGCAGGCAAAACAGTCAAAGACCAAGAAGTGCCTGCCCGCACGGCTGTTTCCCCATCTAAAGGGGAAAACCTCCTCCACTCTCCAGTCCTCAAACCCCGCTGAGCCTTGACTGCCCTGTGAGTGGCACAGGCTTGAACACAACCCTCTCACCTGCACCCTGACGCTTTAGCATCCTGGTGGCCAAGGCCCTGCCCCTCTGGTGGTAATCCATGGCGTGGAAGCCAACCACTGGGGTCCCAGAGCACCTGCATGTGCATAACTGCCTTGGACTTCACACCCATCTAGTGGGAAAGGAGATAACCACCGCCCCCCAGCCCATCCTGGCCAATAAGGAAGTGGAGTCCCCTGCACTGTCTGCCACTGCTCTCTCCATCTGGGACACTCACCACCTTGGGAAGCTCAGCTAATGCCTGTCTCCCCCTGAGACAGTGCACTCCATGTCTCTGCTGCGTCCCCAATGCCTGGACTGGCCCCTGGTGCCCAGGAGGGGCTCAGAGAACCTTGAGAGAGAGAAGGGAAAGCTGCATCCTCTGAAGCCAAAGAACATGCTAGGTCTGGTGTCCAAGGAGAGTCAACAGTGTCCAGCTGTGACAGGGCCACCTCTGTGAACCTTTGTCCCTGCTCAGTGACCAGGGCGGGCTGGGTGTTTATCAAGCTTGGGGAAGGGGAACGCTCTGCACCAAAGTCAGAGGTTCTCTGCTGCCCAGCATCACCTCTACACCCAGCCCCTCTGTCTCCAGGACCCCTTCAGGACCTGGCACTCCACACTGCCCAATGGTTAATACCATCATCAGCTATGACCTTGAGCAAGTCCTTGCTTCCCCTCCCAAACCTCAGTTTCCTCATCTGTTCCATGCTTCAAAGATCTCTAAGTCTCTTCCTGCTCAGGGACCCCAGGACCTTTGACCTCAGTTCCCAACTTATCCAGGAAGCTTCATGGAACTCCAGGAAACTAAGGCAAGGTCTGTATCCCAGGCCAGTTTTACTAGGAAGACATTTGGCTTTTTGGTTTAAACACTCAGCTAAGGATTTAAACCTGGAGTGTGTTTTAAAATGCACCTATTCACCAAATCAGGTGCTGGGAAGGAATGAAAGTGCCAGACACTGTGAAGGGCACAAGGCTGAGCAGAGCCCACACTCCACCCTGGGCCTCCGCCAACCCTTTCCCACCCTCCAAGCATGGGCTCCATTCCTGAGTCTGCAACTTGTCTGCCAGGTGACCTCGGGCAGGTGCACAGGCTTTCTGTGTCTGTCTCAGTCTGTGAGATGGAGGTGCTTCCAACAGTGCCTGGTTCCTCAGGTGTTGTGAGAACTCCCCTCACGATCTGGCACACCGGCAGCACTCAGCCAGTGCCAGCCATTGGTGTCAGCCTGCAGGCACAGCAAACGTGCGGCCTCTGCCCTTCTACTGCAATGTTAAGGAATCAGGGGCCTCCAGCCCTCCTGGGACCCAGAGCAGGCCTTAGAGCCCTCCCCTGAAACATGATCACTACCTGGCCATCCCATGATATTAAGTAATTACTGTTAATATTTTTAACTGTGATGATCGTATTGTGGTTAAAGGAGGCCTTACCTTTTAAAGATATAAACAGATATTGACAGATAAAGTGATCTAAAAAGTACAGTACGGGGGCTGGAAGGAAACATCCTCCAATGGCTTCCCAAGGACAGGTGGCCCTATCTCCTCGCAGCAGCCCAGCACCTGGGCCCTCGGGACTCTCTGCAGACCTCACCACCAACTGCCTCTCTCCTAGTCCAGGTATGCTCGCCTCACTTCAGCCTCAGCCGGGGGCCACTGCCCTGGCTCTTCCCCCAGCACTGCAGGTGGGAGCTGCTTAGTTAGATCTCGGCTCAGAAGTCACCCCTGTGGGGGCCTCCAGGCCCACCCTGTTACATCACCCTATATTATGCTCTTCACTGCAGGTTCCACTGTGGGAAACTATCTTGGTAATGTGTTTGTGAACTTTGCTGTCTACCTTCCCATCAGAATATCAGCTGTCCTGACTGTTCACTCCAATGCTGTATCCCAGAGTCTAAAACAGGACCCAGCAAAATTTGCTGAATGAGTGAATGGAAGGTGCGGGGGAAGAGGGGGCGGAGACTAGGAGTGGGTGGCCCAGGTCAGGCAACAGAGTCTTAACGCTGGGCTGAACGTCTCAAGGGGGAGGCACCCAGGCACGGAGAACCCAGAAAGGGCTCTGGGATGGCCCAGGGCACCAGCATTAAAGAGAGGACACTGTAGGGCTGGAGCTGGCTCGGCCCCTAAAACACAGCAGCACGTGGGGCGGCCAGAGGCGCAGGCTGCGTGCAGGGGGAGGGGACACGCTGTTCCGGGCACAGTCCCCGGCTGGCCGCCGGACTCCGCCCCCTCCCCTGGCCCGGCCAGGCCTGCTGTTTATCCTCCCGGGGACACAGCGGCTGCAGGAACAACATGTAATTGATAACAAGCCCAGAGCCGGCCAAGGGCTTGCCATTGGGTCAGCGTGCAAATCACGGGGGTGGCGAAGGGGGCCGTCCTTCAAAATAAGAGTCCCGGTCCCTGAGCTGCCCGCAGGCCCCAAAGTCGCAGAGTCCGGGCGTCCTCACACCTGTAGGGCGGCAGGGTCTCCCCAGGGGCCACCTAGTCCTGGGGGGGAGGGGGAAGGAGATTTGAGGCGCTCAGATATTTGGTGATTTTGTCACCTCCGAGGGCCGTGGGAGAAAACAGCCCCTCTGTGCCCTCCGTGAGAGGGGGTTCCATGAGTAACACCAAGGCGGGGAGGGAAGAGTGAACCGGACCACCATATGGGACGGGGACTGCCTCTCCGCCCCGCCGCCGCCATCCCTCAGCCAGGCCATGGCTTTGGCAATGTTCGGTCTGAGGGGACCCGCACTCAGCGTGGAGTGAGACGCGTGAACGGTGCGGGTGTGCGCGAAGGGGTGTGAGTTCCTGTCGTGTGACTGCGTGTGCGGGGCGTGGTGCGCGGTAGCCGCTGTGGCTGTACGGGAGGCTGTCCGCGAAGTGCTCGCGCGTGGAGCCGCCGTGGGTGCCGGCGGGTGCGGGAAAACGTGCGTGGGAAATGAAGAGAGCCGGCTCAGACCCCTTCTAGAATCCTGGACCGCTGCCCGCTGGGCACCATGCCTTCGTCCCGCGCCCCTCCTTGCCCCCGACACTGCTGCGGTGACCTACAGTAACCCCTCGGTCTCCAGCCCCTCCGCCCCCAACCGTGGGCTGGCCAGCGCGTCCGCTCGTCCCCTCCTCTCACCAGGCCGCGCCGGTGCCCACCATATGGGAGGGCCGGCCCGCAAGGCGCGCCATGGAATCGCCCGGCCAGGCACCGAGGCGGGGGCGCGGGCCTCAGCAAAGTGCTGGTGGGCGACCGGGGCTGTGGGGGGGGTCACCTCCCTCAGGCTAGTCCGACCCCTGCCCACCTCCGCGGGGGCCCACCCGCTCCTCCGACATTCCTCCGGCACTCGCGCCGTGCCTCCGAGAGCTGCGCGGGCGCACGGCCACGCGCCCCGAGGCCGGCCAGCCCTCAGACCACCCGGGGCCGCGTCCACGCGGCCGGCCGGCCCCGCCGCGCCTCTCCCACCTGAACTTGGCGCACGCCCGACCGGCGGCCAGGCCCCGGCGGTCCTGCGGCCGGGCGGGCTGGGCTGGGGGCGGCGGCTCGGCTCTCCGTCCGACCGCGGCCGGGGGCCGAGCCGCGGGTCCTGCGGTGGCTCGCTCGCCCGCCGGCCCGCGGGTCGCTGCGGCGGAGCACTAGCCCGCCCGCAGCTCACTGGGCGCTCACTCCCAGCCGCTCACGTGACGCAGCGGGCGCCGCGAAGGCTCGCAGGAGGCTCGGCCCCGGGCGCGCGCCCCATTGGCCCGCGCCGTGCGTCACATGCCCCGCCCCGCCATGGCCCCGCCCCGCCCTCGCGGCGCCCGGACTTGCGCGGCGGACGCTCCAGGATCCCGGCGCTGCCAGACGCGCACGCCCCCAAACGCGCTGCCTGGTCCCCGGCCCGCAGCCACCTCCTTGCTTCCCATCCCTCGCCGCTGTCACGCGGCGTCCACTAGGGTCGGTTTCTAAAGCTCAGTCCCCGGGTGAGAACGTGAGACGCGCCCCACGATTTAAGAAAAGCTCTGAGATCGCCCCAAGTGCAGTCTGCGTGATTGAGGGGGAAGCACTGGGGAGCCTGTCTGACCTGGTCTGCCCCACGCCCCCACCTTCATCCACAGCGCGGTACAAGCAGCTCTGTCCCCCGCTGAGTGTCGGATAAAGTAGGAGACTTGCCTAGAAGAACGTATTTTTGGAGAAGTATGGTATTGGGCTTTCAGCAGGGCAATCAGTTACCCTCAGGAAAGTGCGCGCGCTCTGCGCTGCCACCCTGCCCTCCACAACTAACTGAGGTTTGCTGACCCCTACTTGAAGCCAATGACACCTTGTCTCTGGGGCACCTTTCTGAAGACCAAATGCTTCCTAGTCTACAAAAGCGTTCATAGACTGCTTTAGTCCGCAGCAATCCTGGCTCGCATTTGGGTTCCCGCTTAGAGATAGGAAGAGTAAGGCTCAGAGTGGCTTGCCCAAGAGAAACACGTGGGCTGAGGGTGTTAGACACCCTGCTGTGCCCTTAAATCCACACTCCAGCTGGATCCTCAGCCAAGCACTTTACAGATGAAGAAACCGACTCAGAGAAGACACCAGCCCTCCCCAGTCACACAGCTGGGAAGGAGCAGGTGGAGAGGTAGAGTCAGGTCATCTTGCAGACACCCCCAGGCCACCTGTGCAGAGCTGTCCTACTGAGCTTCCTTCCTCTCCCCTCCTGGCACTGGGAGGTGGGGAGCATTTTCTCCTGCTTCTTCTGGAAGACATTGCTAGAACAGGAATTTTTAACCAGACCCTTTCCAGGCTCTCTGGAATGCTATAGGTCTGGGCTTGCTTGACTAGGGATCTGGGGACACTCTGTGCACCAGGTCAGTGCCAGGGATTCAGCTGCTGCTGCCACTAGGAGCCAAACCAATGCGCGACCAGAGGGCTTTAAGGACATTTGTCTTGAGGATGGTGAGAGGCTTTCTAGTACACAGAAGTTGGAATGATCACTCTGGCATTACAGCAGCCCTGCCTAGCCTGGGCAGAACAGTGGAATTTGCCCATTTTCATAAGAGAAGAGATAGAGACCTGTATTCCTCATTTTGTCTCAGTGCAGGTTGGGATCAAGCATGGCCACAGCACTTCTCCATCTGCCCTGCCCGCCCTCAGTCTTCACTCCTCACATACTCTCAGCCTAGTGCCTCCTGTCTCCTTGGTGAAAGCTGCAGCGAAAGGTCAGAAAAAGCTTGGAAGCAATGATATATCCTTAGTAGCTTCAGCACACAGGGAGGAGGCCCCACTGGCTAGAAACTGGAGAACAGCCAAGATGGTCCTGTTAAAACCTGAGTCAGATCAGGTACCCTCTGAGTTCAGAAGCTTCCAGCAGCTCCCAACTCACTCGGAGTAAGTAAAGCCCAAGTTTTCACCACAATCTTTAATGCCCTACAGCTAGATACAGCATTTACCCCAAACCATATCTAAGGAGAAAAGCTCCCTCGATATAGTGGGGAGAATCTATCATTGAGATTCCTTGGCAGAAAGGAGAGAACAAAACCAGGTGGTGCTCTTCAAAACAGATGACAAAAAAAATAAAGATTTCTCTTTGTAGCAGTGAAAACCTCTAAGTTTCTTTTCCTCTGAAGCAATTCTTTCGCTACTTCTACATAATCAAGTATACAAAAGGGCCTTGGAAGGATATAAATTATATTGGTTAAATATTGTATGACCTTGCCTATAAAACCATCTGGGCCTGGTGCCTTTTTGGAGTGATCTTTGCTCCATGCTTGAATTTCACACATTTTACCAGGATATGTCTGACTCTGGCCTCCTTCTGTTTTCATTATTACTACTCTATGCTTGGTGTATCCTTTTAATCTGGAAACTCAAGTCTTTCTACAGTTCAGGGAAATGTTCTTCTATTATATCTTGTTTCCCCCTAAACAGCTGCATGGAGTGCTCCATCGTGTACTCAGGTCTCTGCTCAGATGCCACCTTACCCCAGACACCTTCCTCACCCATCCCATCTAAAACAGCTCATCTTCTGCCCTCAGTTTCCTGGCCTCTGTTTATTTTGTTTCATGATCCTGATTTTTATATTATTTATTGATTTGTTTCTTGCCTGTCTCTCCCACCAGTTGACAAGCTCCTTAAGAGCATGGACTTGTTTTTTTTTAATTCAATCCTGTATCTCCAGAACCTAGGACACTTATGAAACATGTTGAGGAAATGAGATTTTCTTCTTGCCCCAGTAAAGCTGCCAATGGATATGGGGTCAATCTTGTCCTCATTCCCTGTCCCACACACATACCTGAGACCTCCAGCCTCCCCACTAGCTCATGCCTGCCTGGGGGTCTGGGCCCAGCCTGCCCTCTGCCAGGAAGCATTTTGAGGGCCCCATTCAGTGACTCAATGGTCTGTGCACAAGGGCCCACTGTGGCCATCAAGCCCTGTGACCTCCCACAGTGACTGACTTCTCACCCTTCCCAGGTGGGAAGCAACAATTCCCCCTACTCTCAGCTCCCCTGTCCCCAGCTATGTTTCAAGGGTCTCTGGCCAGAGCCCCTTACCTTCTCACCACCTCTTCCTCTAAGGGCTGGGGTGCTGAAGAGACCCTATCCATTCTGGGCTCGGGAAGTGGTTTTGAGCTGGAGACTAGGGAATAGGCAGGCATAAGGGCTGCTGGTACCCAGGGGCCAGGAAAAACATGCTGCAGGAGGTTCCTCAGGCTGGGCTGGACCCTTTCCGCACCAAGCAGACCCCTGGTGCTATGTAGACAAGAGGTGAGGTCTGTCCTGGCAACCAGGCAACACCAGGCCCACCCCTGTCTCATGACCAGTGTTGTCCCCACCCCCAGCCCCCTAGCCCTGAGCACACCTAGCTCTGAGGAACATCAGCCCAGGGACCTGGGGACCTGGCAGTCCAAGAAGACACAGAGAAGGGCTGAGTCCTGAGAGACTCTGCCCCCAGCTCTGAGCACTGGCAAAGTCCCAGGGATATCCCTGCCCAGAGGATCCAGGAGCAGCAGGGGCTGAGGTGGGGTGAAAGCTCCAGCTTCCCCTGGTCCATGGACACATTAGTGTGGTACTGGGGTCAAAGGGCTCCTCAGCTTCCCCTCATCCCTGTCTCTGCCATGAGCTGTGGTCTCTCTGACACCTGACAGATTTCCAGGCAGGCAGGCAGCCTGAACCCCAGCCTAGTGGGGCTGTACATGCGTGGCAGCCTGGAATCTGGTTCTTCTGCAGAGTCCCTCACTGCTGAGTGGCCTTGGGCAAATCAGTATGTCTCTCAGAGCCTCAGTTTCCTCATCTATAAAATGGGTACTCAGACCCCTATCCTATTTACCTCAAAAGATTGTTTGAAGATAACCAAAGTAAGAGATGGGAAAAGGCATTGGAAAGTACAGAGATTCAGAAGAGGCTGTTACCATTCCTTCTGATGTGTATTCACTGCTCCTGGACAGCCATCCTGCCAGTGCTGAGCATTGCTGTGGACTTGAGATGCCGCTCACACTGCCAGAGCCTCCTGAGACCCCAGTGCAGTGTAGGGGACCCAGCAGGATGATGGTGGCACAGGTGATAAGGACAAGTGTGAAGGGGGCTATGGACCCCACCCTGGGGGGACGCACTAGGAACAGCAAGGATCAGCACTGAGGAGCGGGAAGAGACCACAGAGCAGGGCAGGTTAGCTCTAGGGAGTGGGAGTGGCCGCCACTCCAGGTTCTCTCATGGAAGGGTGTACCAAGCTCGGGAAAGGCTAGAAGCCAGGGAAACAGTGGCCACCTTGTCAATAGGATGAAAGCCATGGGATTCTCTGTCCCCTGTGGTTCAATTTCAAGACTCCCAGACTGGTGTTCAGGCCATTCATTTGAGTAATTCTTTTAAAAATAACTTCTGCACATGTTTTTAAAGTTCAAGCCCTGCAGAAAGGCATGAAATGAAAAGTAAAATTCTACCCAGCCCCAGTGCCACCTACCATTTCTGTTTGTTATCGTTGTTGTTCTAAATAATGTTCCTGGGCCGGGTGCAGTGACTCACGCCTATAATCCCAGCACTTTGGGAGGCGGATTGCTTGAGTCCAGGAGTTCCAGACCAGCCTAGGCAACACGGCAGTTTTGCCTGTCTCTACAAATATACAAAAATTAGCCAGGCATGGTGGTGTGTGCCTGTAGTCCCAGCTACTTGGAAGGCTGAGGTGGGAAAAATTGCTTGAGTCCAGGAGGTGGAGGCTGCAGTGAGCCAAGATTGCACCACTGCACTCTGGCCTGGGCAACAGAGCAAGACCTTGTCTCAATAAATAAATAAATAAATAAATAAATAAATAAATAAATAAGCCTGTGTCTTTTGTATCTGTACAAGAAGTGTATGGCCCTACCTTGCATGCCAAATAGTGTCTGTGCCCCCAGAGGCACGGCTGCATAGACTGTGAACAGGTGCCTTTGGTGTCTGAATGAGTTTGGCCCGTGGGAGGCACTGGCAAGCTACTGGAGTATGGGCAGGATGTGAGGTTCAATGTGTTCCCCTGGCTGGCTCCCCATGTGTCACCATTACTGGCTGTGTCCCTCTACTCATGGCCATGGCTTTATCAGGCAGCCTTTCCTAGAGATCTCTTCAGGTTTAGGTAACCCTTCCCCAAACCCTTAAGTCCCTTAACCCCTTACATGTGTCTGTAAATCTCTCCTGCATTCAAGGCCCCTTGATCACCCTGTGGCAGTGCCCATGTACCCTGCTGGGGCTGGACCAGCATGCATTAGCATTGCTGCTATTCAGTCTCTTTGTCATACTTCAAGATGCAAATCACATTTCTTTTCTAATTTGGACTGGTGTTTTCTAAACCTTTTGAAAAGCAACCCTCAGATTTCTTTTCATAATACCACTATTTTTATGGTTATAATTGATTATGATTATGATTGGGTTTCTTTCTTATTTTATTTGGAGTACATCATCAAGTAATTTTTTTCAGTAAAGGTGCTTGGAAGATAACCTTTCTGAGACTTTCCATGTCTAAAAACATCTTTAATTTGCTGTCACACTTTATTGATAGCTATGGAATTCCAGATTCAAAATGATTTCTGCTCAGAACTTAAAGGTATTGCTTCACTGTCATCTGGCATCCAGTGTTGCTATGAGATGTTTGATACCAACTGGAATTTTATTCCTTTGTAGGTGCTATGGTCTGAATATTTGTGTCCCCCCAAAACTCACATGTTGAAATCCCAACCCCCAAGGTGACGGTATTAGAAGGTAGGACCTTTAGGAGGTGATGAGGTCACATGGTAGAGCCCTCCTGAGCAGATTCATGCCCTGATAAAGGAGGCCCCAGAGAACCCCTCCTCTCTCCCACCATGTGAGGACACAGCGAGAAGACGCTGTCTTAGTGCATTTGCATTGCTATAAAGGAATACCGGAGGGAGACTGGGTAAATGATAAAGAAAAGAGGTGTATTTGGCCCACAGTTCTGAAGACTATACAGGAAACATGGCACCAGCATTTGCTCCTGGTGAGGGCTCAGAAAGCTTCCACTTATGATGGAGGTGAAGGGGAGTCATTATGTGCAGAGGTCGCACAGTGAGAGAGAAAGCGAGGTTGGCGGGAGGTGCCAGGCTCTTTTTAACAACCAGGTCTCTAGGGAGCTCACAGTGTGAGGATTCACCCCTTTCTCCCAGGAGGGCACTAATCTATTCATGAGGAATCCACCTCCTTGACCCAGACATGTCCCACCAGGCCCCACCTCCCCATTTCCACATGAGCTTGGGAGGGTCACACATCCATCTATGGCAGGCATCATCTATGAGCTCGAGGGTGGGCCCTCACTAGGCTGAATCTGCATGCTCCTTGAATTTGGACTTCCTGGACTCCAGAACTGACAGAAATATATTTCTGTTGTTTATAAACTATCCAGTTTACAGTATTTTTGTTATCGCAGCCTCAGTGGACTAAGACAGAGGCTACCTGGTTTTTTTCTCTAAGAAGCTTTTGGGATCTTCTCTTTATCCTTGATTATCTGAAATTTTATGGTGACTTACCTGGTGTTGCCTTCATTTATTCATTCTTCTTTTATTTGGTCAGCATGTGAAGAAGACTTCATGCTTTTACTCAGCTCTGAAAATTTTTTCTATTACTTTTTTTTTTTTTTTCGTTTTTTCTTCCATTCTCATTCCCCAGTCCCCCGTGCTCTGAGGCCACCTCACTGGCACTTCATCCACTCGAGCGCTGTTGTCCACATGTCCAATGGAGCTTCCTCAGAGTCCTGTGGCCCAGGTGCTCCCCACCTTGGCCACCTGTAAGTTCTAGTGGCCCTCCCAAGCAGCGCCCTGCTGCAGGGCCCTCCATTCCCAAGACTCCACTGAGCTCTGAGTGAGCCAGGAAGTGTGCTGGGCACATGCTTCTCCCTCTCCTAGACCATGAGCACCACGGCAGTGGGAACCAGGCCTGCATCATCTGCAGACCCCCTGCCACCAGCACAAGGCCAGGCCCCCAGCACAGACACGCTGTCTGAGTGTCCAGTCCACAGCAGGTGCGCAGCAGATGTGTGTTTGGGCATCCCGCTCTTGGGCACCTCCTAGCCGCTGGCCAGCCTCCCTCGTTCTGGCCTGAGTCTCCCTCTTGCTCCTTCAAGAATTCTGTTCGCTGTGGCTCCTATTCCAAGGCTCAGAGACAACCATCCCTAGCTCAAGCACACTTCAGCTGAAACCAGTCCAACCCACATTTGTCCAAGGGGAAATGGAGTTGGTAGGCTGGAATAAGTGGAGCCTCTGTGGGCTCCAGGCCTAGCTGACGCCAGGGCCTCTGCTGCCAGGGGAACCCTGCTCCTCGGCTTCTTGGTCTCACTTCCCTCCACATAGGCCTGTCTCAGCAGCTCCAGGCTGCACTGCTTGATGCTGATGGGCCCAGCAGGGGCCCTGGCCAGCTGCTGGCTCGTCCTGCTAGTGTCACATGCTCATCTCTGACCCACTTGCTGTAGCCAGGGGCAGGTGGGCCACTGACAGCCAGGCCTGGGCCACCCCTGGAAAGGAAGAAGAGTTGACCTTGCCGAATCTCATGAACAGAGAGTGGGGAGGGAAGTTCCCAGCACAAATCCAGAGTGTTGTCATTGTTACCAGATGGACACAGGGGGAAACTGGTGAGCATGCAGCCCACCTCACCTCTCTGCCTGCAGAGGAGGAAGCAGAGGGTGGAGCAGCTCACCCAAAGCAATGCTGCGTCCTCAGCAGAGCAGAATTCACACCCAGGTTTCCTCACTTGCAGCCACGCTGGTTCAGGGATGGGCCTCTGAGGAGGATCCCAGGCAGTGGAGGAGTGGGTCCCTGTGGGAGGGACTCAAGGTCTGGGGCTGGGCTAGTCTTCCAAAAGAGGCAGAGATTTGGGAAGGAGGCAGCGTCCAGACCACCCTGGTGGAGCCAGCTCAGGATGGAGACGGCGGTAAGTGGCCTAGGAATTCCTTCCACCACTGACACCCTCAGGCTGGGGAGGGGCTTCAGTCTGGCAGAGCTTCCCAAAGCCTTGGCCTCACTTCTTTACCTCTGCCTTTAATTGTCCCATCCTCACAGCAAATCACCCTGTCAGGGGCAACCTTCCTTGGAGGCTCCTCCAGATCTTTGGTTAGTGGCAGCATGCACAGTGCACTTCACAGCTAACAAAGGCCTTTGCAGAGGCCTCCTGCCATAAGAGGCTGTGGTCTGCTCCCTGCTCTGTAGATGAGGACATGCTGCTCAGAGACCAGCAAAGTCCCAGGGTTCGCCGAACACTTACCTCTCAGAACCGTGTAGGCCGTGTCCCAGTTTCCCTGAGCTGTGACTGAGCCCATGGCAGGGTCCAGGACACCCCCACCCAGGCTGGTGTGAATGAGGTGCTGGGCTTTGCAGGGCGGCCTAAAGCTCCGCCGGCACTGTGAGTGCTGACCAGCCAGGCCCTGTTGTTTGTTGTAGCAAAAAATACTCCCAATCTGGAAAACGATGAGGTAGTGGGAATTTGGGAGAATCTGCCACCTCCTCTATAGAGAAGGCTTTGAGACCCCAGGAAGGGGGAGGATGTAGAGAGGGACCCCTTACAAGGTGGGAAGTGGGAGCCTGCAGGAAGAGCTGGGGTAGGACACAGCTGAGGCACACGGAGGGCAGTGCTGCCTGGCACTCACCTGTACCCACGTTGGCTGACACACGGTCCTTACTGTCCTTGTACCTGCATGACTGTAGGAGCCTGCTGCCCCCTGGCTTGGGAGTGAGGAACGTAGGGTCAGGGTCCTGGAGGTCCCAACAGTGACCAGTGGCTAGGTGGGTATAAGCCAGCCACTGCCAGGAGCCAGGACACAGTCCCCACGCTGGCACAGACACACAAAAGAGCAGTGTCTTCAACAGGAGACTGTCTCTCTGCCTCTGGCCTCCCACCTGCTGAGTGTCAGGAATGGGGATGGTGACCCAGTGTGGGGGCCCAGGCTTCTCCCACCTTGTGGCTCTGCCATTGCTCAGTCAGAGTCCTCACTTCCATGGCCCAAGATGACTCAACGCCCTCCCCACCCCACACACACACATGGGTTCCAGCCCCTGGGGAGAGGAAGGAGGGCGGGAAGGCACAGATCTGCTCTATAAGGGAATCCGGCAGAAGGAGTCATCATCAGCCCAGGGTGTGATGTCTCTCTGCCAGCAGGTTGGGAGCCTGGAGACTGGCAGGCGAAGCCCTGCTCTAACTGGCTGCAGAGATCTGAGCAAGTCACCACCCTCCACTGGTCTCTGCTTTCTCCTCTGCACCAAGAGTTCAGCCAAAACAGCCTCTGGGGGTCTTGAGTGGAGGACTATTACTTACAACTCTTTGAGGGCAGATGGGACAATGCCTGGGGGAAGGACAGATGGTCTGGGCTGCGAGGGCTCCCTGGGCTGTGGCATGAGGAAGAGGGCAGGCCATTGACACAGCCCTGGAACTTCCAAGTTTTCTTGGAAAAACATCTGTGGACCACCAGATAATACAATAGGTAGCTTTACTGAGTGCTTCCTGTATCCCAGGCATGTGGCTCAGAGCTAACATTCGAGCAACTACTGAATGCCGGGCACTGTTCTGAGTGCTCTACAAATTCCACCTCACCTAACACATAATCTCCCACAAGGTAGGCCTATTGCTACTGCCAGGGGCATAGTGAACCCGTAAAACAAGAACCAGCTGCCATGAAAAAGGAGCACTCAGAAATGAGAGATGATTCCTGGAAATGTAATGCTTGACGGTATCCATGCAAACTCAATCCAAAGACTGAAGAGCAGAATGGACACACCCAAAGAGCCCAATAAAAACGACAGATGGAAATCATAAGAGAATATTCCACAGCCAAGGCCTCAGTGTCCACTGGGAAGGAATTGAGTTCCCATTCAGAAGGGAAGACAGGTCCAAATCCCCCCCCCAGCCCCAGCCTGCCCTCCCCAGCTGAATCTGGCTGGCGGGCATTGATGGGTGACAGGGAGTTAATGAATCACTCCTGCCTGGTTAAAGTCCTCAAAGTTTAACACATGTTTTTCAGGCCAACCTTGGGCCTGAAGTTCCCATCCCTTTTCCCCAAGGTGCCTGTCCCGTAAGCCCAGCAGACTGGGGTCACCAGCTGTCACTCTGCTCCAAGCTGCCCAAAAGGAACCAAGGGGTCACGGCTCAGCACATAAAGGGGAAGCTTCACACACAAGGAGGGGCCTCAGAGGGCAATGAGATGGCACCACCCACCCAGCCCGATTCCAGGCACTTCCACACAGTCAGGACAACACCAGCCTGAGTAGAGTGAAGACAGAGCATGCCAACAGCCAGTCCTTGCACTGGGAAATGTTCAACCTCACCATTGATCAAAGAAACACAAATGCAAACAAGATATTATTTTCATCCAATTGATAGGGATATTCTAGAGTTATAACACTGTTGGAAAGAAATAGGTACATTTCCAGAAAACAACCTTGCACTAGAACCCTGAGCCAGTAAGTCTATGCTCAGAAACTGATTCAAAGAAATTCAGATTTGCAGTCAGATTTATGCACAAACTTGTCTTTTCCAAAATGACTTGCCGTTGAGAAAAAAATGGAAACTGGTTAGTGACCAACAAAAGGAAAACTGGTCATAAACCATGTCCCATGCATGCAGTGGAACATCATTTATCTATTTAAATCAGGTATTTAAGACTACTTGATTAAAGTTAAAACTCTGTATAGGAATTATTCTAAATATGATTATGCAAGGAAAATGTATTCATAGAAAAAATTAGAAAGAAATCAATATAGAAATATTTAAGTTAATGATTTTTCAAATATTTATGTTGAATAGAGGGATGACAAGTGCTCTGTCTTTTTAGCATTACATATTTTACTTTTTCAGATTTTTCACAATGAACATGTATTACTTTTATAACCAGAAAAAAATACGGTTTGCTTTATGTTTGTTTTGATTGTGCAACTTAGTATATTATTTTGCAGTAGTTTTTCCATAAATTTTCTCACTGACCAAACTATCAGAATATACAGACAAGTATAAGAAGGAAACAATTATTGATAACCACATTATTATTAATATTCTCTTGCTATATGACAAAAATGGGAACACATCATACATACTGCTTTGGAGGCTTTTTTAAAAATTATAGTTAAAGGCCTGGCGTGGTGGCTCATGCCTGCAATCCCAGCACTTTGGGAGGCTGAGGCGGGAGGATCATAAGGTCAGGAGATTGAGACCATCCTGGCTAACACAATGAAACCCCATCTCTACTAAAAAAAAATACAAAAATTTAGACAGGCATGGTGGTGGGGGCCTGTAGTCCCAGCTACTGGGGAGGCTGAGGCAGGAGAATGGTGCGAACCCGGGAGGCGGAGCTTGTGGTGAGCCGAGATCGCGCCACTGCACTCCAGCCTGGGTGACAGAGCAAGACTCCATCTCAAAAAAAAAAAAAAAAAAAGATTATGGTTAAAGACACATTTAAAAAATTTACCATCTTAACTATTTCTAAGTGTACAGTAGGGCTAATTATATTCACATTGTTGCACAACCAATCTCCAGAACCTTTTCATCTTGCAAAACTGAAACTCTGTCCCCACTAAACCAGTCCCCATTCCCCCTCCCCCAGCCACTGGCAACCACCATTGTACTTTCTGTCTCTATGAATTTGACTGCTCTAGATACCTCATATAAGGGGAATCATTTAGTATTTGTCCTTTTGTATCTGGTTAATTTCACTTAGGGTAATGTTCACAAGGTTCACCCATGTTGTAGCATGTGTCAGAATTTCTTCCCTTGTTAAAGCTGAATCATATGCCACTGTATGGACAGACCACATTTTGTTTATCCAGTCACTCATTGAAGGACACTTGGGTTGCTTCCAGGACCTTTTAAAAACAGAACAATATATTGTTATATCATTTCTATATTTTTTCTGTGGCAATAATGATACATTAATATCAATCACTTTTAAAGGTTGCCTAGTGATCCTTAGAGGTAGATGCTTCATAATTGATTTAGCCAATCTGTGCTTGAAGAACATGTATATTATTTCCAATTTTTTACTCTCATATGCAAAACTGCAACAATTGGCCTAGGGCATATGTCTTTGTATATTGATCCTACTATCTCTTAAAGAGAATTTGAAAGTGGGATTTGAGCATCACATGTTCTAGGGGTGATATTTGTGACCCTGTTGCCCTTTAAACCTTACATTCATGCAGACCCCTGCATCAGTAGTTCCCTGTCCTCATGGTCATTGTCACCACTGGGTGGCCTCGCTTTGTAAAAACTGACACATTTTTCTGTCAATTTTTGTCAGTATGACAGGTAAAAAAGTGTCATTGTATTCATTTGCATCTCTTTGATAACTGATGAAGTTGAAGGTTAGTTCATACTATTGAAATATTGGACAGGCTGACGGGCTTTCCTTTTACAGGGCTTGTTCAGGCCTGTGCTTCCTAGAGGAGGCTTGCCCATTTCCTTGCTGAGGTGCACAATCTGCTTGCATGGGAAGGACCCTCACACTCTGCCTGGATCTGTGGTCAGCCATCGTTCTGGAGTTGCAGAATTTGTTGTATTTCCAAATATAGTTATGGATTCTGCCTTTGGTGTTCTATTTAGAACACCTGTCTGCTTCAAGATTGTGTATCTAGTCACATTTTCACTTATGTTACACAGTCATGTTCACATGACTTCTGGGACTGTCACGGTTTAATGCCATCATCAGCCTCTTTCATGCAGCTTTAATTTATTCTGATGGGCATGTGCCGAGGTCAGATCTCAGTTGTGTCTAAAGCCATGATCAGGCCAGTCCCGTCCTCCCTCAGTACCTTCCCCACAATGTGTGAGACCTTTACACTGTCCCCACCTGCAAGAAGAGAAAGACCATTCGCCGCCCAAGGCTGAGCCTCTCTGCACAGGCCTGCTTGGAGACCTTTGCTGTTTACAGGAGGACCCAGGAGAACATACCAGGTGCAGAGGTCCTATGGCTGGGATTCCAGGCACCACTGTTGTCCCTAGTAATGGAAGAGCCACCACGGGGTGAGGGGCTCTATGCCTCCCCAAGAGCCAGGTCAGTACCTGCTCTCCCCATACCTGGAGACAATTCATTATCCGTGATATCAAACTGCACCTGGTCGATTGCAAAGCCACTGTCTCCTTCAGTCCTCACACGAGGCTTTGCTGCTTGAGTTCTAGGGAAGAAGCTGAGAGAAGCCAAGAGCACAGAGGGACTTCAGTGACATAGCCACAGGGTGTAGAGGCAGGGCCAGGCTCTCACAGCGTCTATACTTTCTGCTTCGGGGGCAGCCGAGCCGCAGTTGTCAGGTGGGGCCTTGGTGGACCCTGCAAGCTGTCAGGGCTGCCTGGGGAGACCGAGGAGCCAGGCCAGGCACACCAGAGCAGAGGGCTGGCAAGGAGCCTGTAAGCCTGAGACCCAGGGACCCTCAGCTGTCCCCAACCATACCTGCTCCTGGATTCCAGCCCCCAGCCCAGAGTGCAGAGCACGCAACTTCCTGGGGGTGCTTTTCCCTGACATCCCCCTGTTCCTGGCTACAGATGCAGTTCATACACTTATTCACCCAACAGGCATTCATTGAGTACCTACTGTGTGCCTGGTACGGTTCTGGGGACACAGCGTTCACACAGAGGCGGGACCTACCTTCTGGGAGCTTGTATTCCAGTGTGGGATATACAGGGGCTCCATGCAGAGACTGGAGAAGTCCCAGTGGTGCTAAGTGCTAGGACAGCTCTTTGTGGAGGCCCACGGCATGCCAGCCCAGCCTGGGCCGGGCCCAAGAGCAGGGAGCACAGCACGGCCTTTGTCTTTGTGAACATTCCAACCAGACAAGCAGGGAGGCAAAGGGAAGCTGCTTCAGGTGGGCTGCACAGGGAGGGCCTCTCCGCAGAGGTCCTGCTGGAGCTGAGAAGGAGCTGTCTTGAGAAGATCCAGGGAAGGGTGAGCCATGCGGAGGCAAGGGCCGGGAGTGGGGAAGTGCCAGCACGCTGGAGGCTCTGCAGGATGCTGAAACTGAGAGCAGCAGATGTGGGAGATGAGTGGGAGCTATGGGAGCTGTGAGGAGGGCCTGAGTCAAAACAAGCAGGACACGCCCACAGTGAGCAATCACCTGGCTCAACCTGCGCATGTCTTCCAGCAATGCAAGCATCACACCGTTGTGCTCGCCGGCTCCTGTTGGTGTGAGCCCCAGGGGCACAGCTGCTTGCTCCCTTCCATGCACCTCTGCCCTCCTTCCATGAAGCGAGGGTGCAGCCATGCAGCTGACCATCCTGATCCACAGAGGGGCTGCAACTGGAAACTCAAAAACACGGCTGTAGACCATAAAAAAGATTTTTGTCTGTATTCTCAGAGCACCAGGAATCCACTGATGTGTTTAAGCAAGAGAAAGACTTGATCTGAAAGATTCCTTTGCTGCCATGCACAAAATTGCAGCTGGGCGCACCCATGCACATCACGGTGTGGCTCACAGTAGCCAAAAGGTGGAAGCCCGAGTGTCCATCAACGGATGAAGAAGCCAAATGTGCTCTATCCACATCATGGAACGTGACCAGCCTTAGAGAGGAAGGAAATCTGTCATATGCCTGGCACAGATGAACCTTGAGGACATGGTGCTGAGGGAAACAAGCCAGGCATGGAATGACAAGTCCTGTATGATTCCTCTTATACGAGGTCCCTAGAGCAATCAGGTTCACAGAGACAGAGAGTGGAATGGTGGTCACCAAGCTTTGGGGGAGTCTGCGTTTAATGGGACAGAGTTTTAGTTTTACAAGACGAAAAAGTTCTGGGGATGGATGGTGGTAATGTTTGCATAACAATGTGAATGTGCTTAATGCACTGGACTGTACGCTCAAAAAATGATGAAGACAGTAATTTTATGTTATGTATATTTTACCACAATTTAAAAGAAAACAAGGGCTGTCGGGATGTATCAGTCGGTGCCCGCCGAGGAGAAGCCAGCGCACTCAAGCAGGCTGAACAGAATAAATGTCATGCCAGAGCTCGTGACAGAGGCAGGCAGATTAGATGGTGCAGCTCCCAGGAGTGGAGGCTCCCACCCCACCCAGAGGCCTGGAGAAGCTGTGGGCAGGGCCAGTAGGTGGACGCACAGGAGCCACCCGACAGGCACTGCTGGAACCTCGCCCAGGCAGGGGAGGAGGCAGCCAGGTGCCCTGAGCTCTCTCTGCTGCCCCTACCCCAGTGTGCTGGTGCCTCCTACTGATGAAACCAAACCAGAAGTCAGTGTGTCCTGTCCTAGAGGTCAGCCTCAGGACACTGTGGGGGCCAGGACAGGGCAGCACAGGGAGCTGAGCAGTACAGGAGACAGATGTGAGTTGAGGGAGTGGGGGCTTTACACCAGTGGTGGCCATGGAGATGCAAATGGCCTTGAGCACATATTTTGGAGACAGAACCTCAGGACTAGGTGCATTGGACATGGTTGAGAAACAGGTTTTGTTTCACCTGTCTTTGGTAACTCTGAAGAGCAGAAGGTGTTAAACTGTGCTGGAGAGAGGCAGGGTGGAGTGGAGAGAGACCAGGTTTCAGGCAGACAGGCCTGGACCCCGCGGGTTCCAACACAGACCCGAGGGTGAGAGACGTTCACAGTATCTAACCGCGGGAGGGCACAGGTGCCACAGAGGGATGGGGCAGAGGTGTCCCCTCTGTTACTGGCCATGAGAAGCCCAGGGTCACCAAGGAGGGCTAGTGACTTCAGTCCCTGGGAGTCAGGGGCATCTGGGGGGGTTCAGACAGTGCCCTTTGCCCAGGCTGGAATATTTTCCCAGCTGTTCCATCCATGCCAGGGCCTCCTGGGTGTGTTACCAAAAGAGTGGGGAAGTTGTGCCCAAATATTCTAAAGACAAAGCAAAAACTTAGAGGCAGAGCCCAGCCCAGGGTGGCCCACTGGGTCAGGCCACTAGCCAGATCCTGCAGGGAGGAGGAAGACCTGGACACTCGTCTCTCCCTGCCCTGCGTACTCAAGGAAAGGCCTCTGGGAAGGGGCCGGGTCTGGACCTCACACAGTCCCTACACGTCACTGGCCATGCCAGGGCTGTTTCCGGCTGCACATTTAGGAAAGTGTAGTCAGCACCGTCAAGAAAATCAACGAAGACAAGAATAAAATAGAAAAGGAAAGGAAAGAGCACAGCAGAGCTCACTGCGGGTACAAGGGAAGTGGTGTCCACTCTCTTTTCAGGCTTGGGACGGAGAATAAGTTTCTGAATTCAGGTTACGACCTTTTAGTGCCTTGAGAAGTTGCTGTGTTTGTGGGCAGGGGTCTTGGCTTCTCTTCGACATCTGCACCCAGTGCCCTGCACCCACTGCTCCAACTCAGCACCCCCGACCTGCAATCTCTCCCTCTCCCTCTGGCTTCTGCCTCCCCTGGCTCAAAGTGTTATCCTACAGTGCTGAGTCCTGATGTGAGCACCACAGGGGCAGAGCCATGCTGAACCTCTAGCCCCTTTCCTCCTGTAGTGCCAGGACGTGCCAGCAGCCCTGCACCAGCTCTGCCTCCTCCTGTGGGGTGGTCACCCCTGTGAGCCAGGCCCCCTACTCTGCTCAGGGTCACCAGCTGTTCTCTGGGCCTGCCCAGGCCTGTGGATCATCCTGCCTGGGAGTCATCGGCCACCTCCCCCCACCAGTCTCCAGGCCATCCTCGTTCCTCAAGGCCTTGACCTCTTCAGCCACCTGGAAATGGGCCTTTATCTGGTCCTGGTCCTGGCTGGGACTTTTGCTCCATGCCTCTGGCCACTTCTTGCAAAAGAAAATGCCTCTCATACAGCATTGGGCATTTTGCCACTGTTGGAGAGGCCAAAAAAATTCAGGGACTTGATGGGCTAGAGAGCCTCAGAAGTCAGATGTGGTCTGTGGTCTCTGCACTCGGGAATGGGACTCTCCATGTGATGACTCGAGAATGTGTAACTGTATCAAATTCAACTGGCAGATTGGCAGGAAGGTTAACAAGACAGTCTTGAGTCTCACTCCCAGACAGGTAGAGCCAGGGGCCCAGGAATCTGCATTTGCAGGAGACACTCAGCTAATTCTGAAATTCCTAGTTCAGTCAATCTTCATGCAGAGTCACGGTCATGTGCCAGCTCTCGTCGGGCATTTGGGTCACGTCCGTGAACACCATGGACGATGACTTCTGCTCTCAGGAAGATTATATTCTGTTAGGGGAAGGCAGAAAGCAAGCAATAGACTCAGGCAGTAAGTGACAGGGAGTGTCAGAGGGAGAGACAAGAAGTGATCATGGAGAGGTGGCAGTGCTGGGGGTGTCAGGCTAGAGCCATGGGCCGCAATGTGGAGCAGGCCAGTGAGAGCAGGCCTCATTGAGAAGGTGACTGAAGTCTTGGAGGTAGAGTAAGACAGGCCATGCAAGGGTCCTGAGGCAGCACGCCTGGTGTAACTGAGAGTCAGGAGGAGGCTGGTGTGGCAGAAGTGGCTCAGGGAGAATGAAGAGAGAGTGAAGCCAGAGAGCCTGCGGGGGATGTGATGCTGAGTGAGTTTGAGTCGTTGGAGGGTTTTGAGCAGAGAGATGACCTAGTCTAACATGTTTTCAAGGATCTCTCCCTCTTGGCCCACCAAAAACAGAATCTGGGTGTGGGGTCGGGGCGGATAAGGCAGAAGCCAGAGACCGGCTGGAGACTCTTTCTGTAATTGGGGCAAGGGTGTCTGAGGCAAGTGACAGCCATGGTGCGAATTTAACAGGATCCTGCCTGGGATGGGCTGCTCAGCCAGGCCAAGCTCTGTTCCAAGTGCTTCCCCAGTAATAACTCATTTAATGCTTGCCCAGCGCTGTAAAACAGGCACATTCATTGTCCTGTTTTATAGAGAAGGATACGGAGGCACAGAGAGGGTGAGTAACTCATCCTGGGCCACACAGCTAGAAGACGACAGAGCCAGGATTCAAACCCAAGTAGTCTGAAGTCAGAGCCCAGGCCCTTAAAGAGCCACATTTTGGCCGGGCGCGGTGGCTCATGCCTGTAATCCCAGCACTTTGGGAGGCCGAGGCAGGCGGATCACGAGGTCAGGAGATTGAGAATGCCCTGGCTAACACGGGGAAACCCCATCTCTACTAAAAATACAAAAAATTAGCCCGGCGTGGTGGCGGGCACCTGTCGTCCCAGCTAATCGGGAGGCTGAGGCAGGAGAATGGCGTGAACCCAGGAGGCGGAGCTTGCAGTGCGCTGAGATCGCGCCTCTGCACTCCAGCCTGGGTGACACAGGGAGACTCTGTCTCAAAAAAAAAAAAAAAAAAAAAGCCACACTTTTCAGACAGAAAAGCACAAACCCTGCCCTGTGGGAGGATGTTTGTAGAGAAAAGAGAACAGTGGGCCCTGGATCCAGGAGGGGCCATCAGAGGGGCGAGAGGTCCACACCAGTCTAACTTTGGGTGATCCCAACTGCACTTCTCCTGGCAGTGTGGGCTCCCGCAGGTCCCTGGGCCTCCCCACGTCTCCATTTCACCTTGTGGGAGTTGGGGCCATGATAGGGCTGCCTCGCAGGTGTGGTGGGGGGCAAGGGACGGCTTGGGCACCACGTGCTCAGGGAGGTGCCTTAGCCCCGCCATTCCCCCAGCAGGGGCCAGAGGTGGTCTGACTGAGCCGAAGAGGCAGGGCTGGAGATGGGATGGCCTGACGGGGGCTGGGGAGGCCTGGGCCCCAGGGCCGGGAGGAGTTGTGACAGGCAGGAGTGGCCATAGCAGTGGAGCTGCATCAAGGGCCTCCGGGAGGACAGTGGCCTCCTAGGAAGCAGAGGAAGCAGAGGTGGAAGCCCCAGCCACAGAGGCCTGCTCAGAGGCTGGCCGGCGTGCAGCCTTCTTGGGCCTGGACCTCTCTGGGCCTCTGTTTCCTCATCTGCAGAATAGAAGAGCAAACTGCCAGAAATCCTCCTGGCAGGGCACGGCTAGCAGGACGCGGCCTCCTGCTGCAAACACTAGACATGCGCTGCCGGCTGGGAACCTGCCCCTCTGCTGCTGTGAAACGCGAAATCCATCTGTCTTGTTCTTTTTCCCCGAGGGTTCCGGTCCCTCTGAGGCTGTAAATCTGAAGCTTGCATCTTTGAAAGTAACTTTTATTTTCTGCCAGGAAGCTTCTGAGGGTTGGCGTTTTTCTCTGAGATCTGTAACAATGCCCCAGCTGTGGCTGCTGCTGAGCTTTCATGTTCATTTTCCTCAGTTCAGAGGAGGGTGCTCTCTAAGCCCCAGCCGGCTTCTTCACTCCCCTATGGGATCTTAGTTGGTAAATTTCAACCATGTGTTTTGCCCTAAAGGGGAAGTCCTCTGCTAGCTGTCTGGAGGGCCATCCTTCCCATTCATATTCCACTCCTGGTGCATCTGGAGTCTTTGTCAAGTTCATCTCCCATGTACACAAATCCATCATTTTTCCCAGTGCTGTGGCTTAACTCTGTGCGTGTTTCTTTTCATCCTCCCTACCCATGTGCAATGGGTTTGAGGCCTTCTTTTCTGTCACTAAGTAATGAGATCCATCATCTTCTGATACTTGCTTCTGACTCATGCAGCACATGTGTTCCTAGCAGAGAAAGAAGTTATTTTTCTTTGCTCTCATTGAATCATTTCTCGGATAAACACCTGTGTGCCAGGCACTATATCATGCCCTGAGGTATGCCTTTCCCAAATGACTTCATCAGTGTTTGTGGCTTTTATTCTATCTGTTGGGTAGCGACTTCCAAATTTCTGACTCCTGCCAGGATCTGCCCTCTGAATTCCAATCACGGATCCAGCCACCTGTCTGCTACCTCCACATGGGTATCTCTCAGGCACTCTCCCACCCCAGCAGCCTCACCCCTAATATTTATGGAACCCAGGCCAACAGTAAAATGGAGTCTACTGCCCTTCCCTTCCTGCCCTGGACACATTCAGGGCTACTAAGGCCTCACTCACACATTTGCAGACGCCCAGGCTGAGTCCATGCTGTGTCCATATCCCCACCACACTCAGGCAAACAGCACCCCTTGGCTTCTGGGCCTAAGCGGGTGCAGACTCCAACACTGGGGATGAGTGGCAAAGGCTGGTGCAGATCTTGAAGCCAGGCTCCCAGTTGTTTGCATAGGGGACTCTGGAGTCCAGAAACCCAGGACTTCATCTCTAGCACTCTCACATCCCGACCCCATGCCTGATGCATGGCCTTCTCCTGCAAATTCTCCTTTACCACTTCCCTCCCTAGTGCCTCCATCTTCGTCCCAGTCCTCTCCTCCTCAACCGGACCACAGAGCAGTGGCTTCCATATCTACTGCTGTCCTCTCCAATTTGCTTGGATTTTTGTAATGTTAATTAAGTCATCTTTCCCCATTCAGTGGTTTTCCATTGCATGTGGAAACATACAGACTCCTCACTGTGACCTCAATGGCGAGAAGGCCTTCTAAAGAGCAGCCACTGAAGGTGAAGTCTAAAAGCCAATAAAGAGCTGGCCTTGTGGGCTGGGTGCAGTGGCTCATGCCTGTAATCCCAAGACTTTGGGAGGGTGAGATGGGTGGATCACCTGAGATCAGGAGTTCGAGACCAGCCTGGCCAATGTGGCAGAACCCCATCTCTATTAAAAATACAAAAATTAGCCGGGTGAGGTGTTATACACCTGTAATCCCAGCTACTCAGGAGGCTGAGTCAGGAGAATCGCTTGAACCCAGGTAGCAGAGGTTGCAGTGAGCTGAGATTGCGCCACTGCACTCCAGCCTAGGTGACAGAGCAAGACTCTGTTACCAAAAAAAAAAAAAAAAAAAAAAAAGCTGGCCTGGCAGGATCAGGGTGACCAAGGCTCTAGAAGGGAAGGAACAAGAATGACAGCCCAGTGGTAGGGACCCCTGCTGTCACCACATCCTTCCTCTTACTCTGCTCCAGCCCCATGGGCCAGGGAAGATGCGGTCTGTCCTTAATTCTGTGCAGCTCCTCCTATGCAGACATGGAGTCTTCCATCCCCCTGGATGTGGGCTGACCTGTGACTTGCTTTGGTCCACAGCTTGTGGCAGAAGCTATGTTGAACCCCTCTGAACCTGGGTCTCGAGGCTTTGCCGCTTCTACCCTCACACCTAAGAACCCTGCCCAGCTGTGTGTGACAAACCCATGGGGGAGGAGAGACCATGCAGAACAGAGACAGGCCATGCCAACTAAGGCTCTCCAAGGCCACTCAGCTCTGCCGACTGGTGACTGACCTCAGACACGTGGGCCAGGCCCAGCCCGGCAGGACAACGGCTCAGCAGAGGTCAGCCCAAATTGCCGATCCGCAGAATCATGAGCAAAATCAATGGTGGTTGTTTTAAGCGCCATATTTTCAAGTGTTTTCTTCCAGAGCAAATCTTGACTGACTCCTTCCTGTTGTTCTTCAGGTTTGCCAAGGCCTTCCCTACTACTGGGCTGTCACTCTTGCACCTTCCCTTCTAGAGTTTGCTGCACCCAGATCTTGCCAGGCCAGCTCTTTAATTGGCTTCTAGACTTCACCTTCAACAGCTGCTCTTTAGAAGGCCGTCTCTGAGCTTCCTTTAGGTAAGTCCCATTTTGTTTCCTCGTGCTCCCTCTGTGAGGGGAGAATGTGCAGCCAGCAGCCCAGCGTGCAGGGTCTCCTATGTAGAGAAGCCCTTTTCTCACTCACCTCTTCATTTCTCTGCCTGATTACCATCTCGCTCCCCTGCCGGGCTGTAAGTTCCCTGGGGGCAGAGGCCATATCTCTGCTCACTGTCATATCCCAGCCCCTACTACCGTGCCTGGCACATAGCAGGAGCTCCATGAATGTTTGCTCAGTGAGGAACTGACTGAACTGAAGATCTTCATCTGAGTCATCTTTTTCACCAACACCTAGCCCTTGCAACATGCAGGGTATGTTAGTTCAGGGTGGGATGCATGGGTCAGATGAAGCCGTACTGAGTAACAAATAGGGTCACAGGCCAGGAAACAAGAACTATCCAGAGCCCAGGGCTCTGGTCCCTCCTAGGCAGCTCTGTCCTTTCAGGTGCTAGGGCCAAAATCATTACTGGGTCCTTGTTGACTCTTCTGTCTTATAAACTGCATCTAGCAAATCATTCACAACATAGCCAGGCTTTGGTCACTTTCCCTCACCTCTATAGCCCCCCTCTCTGCTTCAGGTCACTGTCACCCTTCTCCTAGACCATTACAGTCGCCTTCCACCAGGCACATGATGCTCCCTGCATCAAGTTAGCTCCCTGTGTTTACCCTGCTTTCCTGTCTCTTCTCAATCCAGCAGCCACAGTGACCCTTCAAAACTACGAGTGAGGCCAGGCACAGTGGCTCGCGGCTGGAATTCCAGCACTTTAGGAGGCTGAGGCAGGAGGATTACTTGAGGCTAGGAGTTTGAGACCAGCCTGGGTAACATAGCAAGACCTCATCACTAAAAAAAATTTCTTAATTTCTTAATTAACCAGTTGCATGGTGGCATGTGCCTCTAGTCCCAGGTACTCTGGAGGCTGAGATAGGAGGATCACTTGAGTGCAGGAGTTTGAGGCTGCAGTGAGTTGTGATCACATCACTGCAAAACCAGCCTGGGTCACAGAGACAGACCCTCTCCCAGAGAAAACAAAAATAACAAAACGAAACAAAAACACTATGAGTGAGATCCTGCCCCTGAGTGTTCTCCCTTTCCCTGGGGAGTGAGGATCATGGCAGTGGCCAGCGACCCTATGGGCTCCAGGCTGCCCACCACACTACCTTTGCTGGCTCTGCACCAAGCACACTGACCCTGCCCGGTCCCTCGGCCCCGCTCTGGGTCAGGGCTCGCCCTCTCACTGGCTCTCTGCCCGGCATCCTCTTCTCCCAGGCAGTGGCTGACCCATGCCCTGTCCTCCTTCAGGTCCCTGTGCCCAGGAGACCCCGTGGCCACTCTGTAAAATAGAACGCTCCACCACCCAGGCGGCTGCAGCCCCTGGCGGGCCCCTTGTCCCCTGTGGTTCTCCCAAAGCCTCCTCTTGCAGCTCAAGCACCTGCCCACCTCGCTCTGCCTCAGGGTCAGGGTAGAGAAGCACCCAGCAGGTGAGCGGCAACTCATTCTGGACCCGAGGGCCTTTGCACACTGGTCCTGGGCTGGCCAGAGTCCCCTTCACAGCAGCCACACTCCTCTCCAAGGGACGGACCTTTCTGGCTTCCCCGGGGGTGGCAGGGACTGCACAGAGCAACTGCATTTCTGGGTTCACTAAGCTGGATGTATCCAGGGTCTGGCAATTTCTTATCAGATCTGAACTCTGCCACCTCAAGTCTTAGGAACATGGCTCTCTAGCTCAGCTCCACAAGCGTTCCCAAGTTCTCACTCTCTTCTGGGCTGAGGAGGAAAAAACTATCTGTGCTCACAGCCTGTTGGGTGGCTGGGCTCGGCGCCGGCAGACGAGAACTGTGCACAGGACATGCCCCACAGCGCAGCTCCGAGGGTCAGCCCAGGCAAAAGCGTTGCTGGGCAGTGTTCTCCAACTTCTTGTCACCCCACATCACTAACCAATTCCTCCTCGTGGGCCGGGTGAGCCTGGTTGAAACCATCACCATCCCTCCCTCTACCTTTCGGGAGAGCCCACCAGCAAGCTCAGGGCTATCTAAAGTGTCCGGATGGAAATTGGAACAAACATTAAGGCACTGGGGAACGTGGAGTCACTCACTCTTTTATATTATTTTTAAGTGTATCTACTTAAAAAAAAGTCAAGCTTTTAGAGAATTAAAGTCAGTTTTATATAGAAGCCTTACTGAGGACTATAGACTGAGGCCTGTAGCTGGGAGCAGCCCTTTTGAAAGGCTCTGTCAGGCCATTTCTGCACAGTGATTCTGTGCACGGCTTATATCCAGGTGGTGGGGGTGCACTACGTGCAGTCACATCAGAGTTTGGGTGCAAGAGTATATCTGGTTATAGATGACAGAGGCATAATCACTAAGCTCATCAGATGTTATGTGAGAAAAAAGGCAAGGACTAGGGCTTTTAAAGAATATAGTGACACAGGCAAGAGACATAGGGAACCATGTGCTCTGTCTTGCTTTGTCTTCAACTCTGTCTTGCTTTGTCTTGCCCCCTTACAAGGGGCCTTGTAAAATTTTGCAGAATTTAAAATTAAAACAAAAATAAACAACCATGGTTTCTGACATTTGTTACTTTGTCCTGAAAGTGTATTTATTTATTTGTTGTTTGAGACAGGGTCTCACTCTGTTGCTCGGGCTGGAGTAAAGTGGTGTGATGATAGCTCACTGCAGCCTCAAACTCCTGGCCTCAAGCAATGCTCCGATGTGCTGGGACTATAGGCGTGAGCCACTGCACCTGGCCGTCACAAGTGTACTTAAGTTGTAGTGAATCCATTCTGATCTCCTTAGATGCAGGGAATAGCCTACTCACCACCCCATTTCCCCACAGTCTAGTTATCCAGTAGCTGGCATAGAGAGGGGAGTCCCAGTCACGCTGGCTGCATAACAAAGATGCCAGAACTTAGTAGCTAAAACAATGACAACGTTTATTTTGCTCAAAAAACTTCCAATTGCATGGGGCTGGGAGGGGATAGTAGATTTCTGCTTTGCTCAGCATCAGCTGAGGTGATGCGAAGTCTGGGGGCTGACATTACCTAAGAGATTGCTCACTCACATGTCTGGGAATCGATGCTGATTGTGGGCTGAGACCTTAGCTGGGGTTTTTAGCCAGGACACCACACATGGCCCCTCCATGTGGCCAGGGCTTCCTCACTCCACGGAGGCTGGTTTCCAAGGTCAAGATTCCCAAGAGAACACCAGGAGGAAGTCATATCACCTTTTATGGTCTAGCCTTGAAAGTCATGTAGCCTCTCTGAAATTGAGGCAATAATTAATAGCCTACCAACCCAAAAAAGTCCAGGACCAGATGGATTCACAGGCAAATTCTACCAGAGATACAAAGACGAGCTGGTACCATTACTTCTGAAACTACTCCAATCAATAGAAAAAGAGGGAATCCTCCCTAACTCATTTTATGAGGCCAGCATCATCTTGATACTAAAGCCAGGCAGAGACGCAACAAAAAAAGACAATTTTAGGTCAATATCCCTGATGAAACATTGATGGGAAAATCCTCAATAAAATACTGGCAAACCAAATCCAGCAACACATCAAAAAGCTTATCCACCATGATCAAGTTGACTTCATCCCTGGGATGCAAGGCTGGTTCATATACACAAATCAATAAACATAATCCATCACATAAACAGAACCAATAACAAAAACCACATGATTATCTCAATAGATGCAGAAAAGGCCTTTGACAAAATTCAACAGCCTTCATGCTAAAAACTCTCAATAAACTAGGTATTGATGGAACGTATCTCAGATAATAAGAGCTATTTATGACTAACCCCCAGCCAATATCATGGGCACATGAATGGGCAAAAACTGGAAGCATTCCCTTTGAAAACTGGCACAAGACAAGGATGCCCTCTCTCACCACTCCTATTCAACATAGTGTTGGAAGTTCTGGCCAGGGCAATCAGGCAGGAGAAAGAAATAAAGGGTATTCAATTAGGAAATGAGGAAGTCAAATTGTCCCTGTTTGCAGATGACATGATTGTATATTTAGAAAACTCCATCGTCTCAGCCCAAAATCTCCTTAAGCTGATAAGCAATCACAAGCATTCCTATACACCATTAACAGACAAACAGAGAGCCATATCATGAGTGAACTCCCATTCACAATTGCTACAAAGAGAATGAAATACCTAGGAATCCAACTTACAAGGGATGTGAAGGACCTCTTTAAGGAGAACTACAAACCACTGCTCAACAAAATAAAAGAGGACACAAACAAATAGAAGAATATTCCATGCTCATGGATAGGAAGAATCAATATCATGAAAATGGCCATATTGCCCAAAGTAATTTATAGATTCAATGCCATCCCCATCAAGCTACCAATGACTTTCTTCACAGAATTGGAAAAAACTACTTTAAAGTTCATATGGAACCAAAAAAGAGCCCATATAGCCAAGACAGTCCTAAGCAAAAAGAACAAAGCAGGAGGCATCACGCTACCTGACTTCAAACTATACTATAAGGCTACAGTAACCAAAACAGCATGGTACTGGTACCAAAACAGATACATAGACCAATGGAACAGAACAGAAGCCTCAGAAATAACACTACACATCTACAATGATCTGATCTTTGACAAACCTGACAAAAACAAGAAACGGGGAAAGGATTCCCTATTTAATAAATGGTGCTGGAAAGCAGGCTAGCCATATGTAGAAAGCTGAAACTGGATCCCTTCCTTACACCTTATACAAAAATTAATTCAAGATGGATTAAAGGCTTACATGTTAGACCTAAAACCATAAAAACCCTAGAAGAAAACCTGGGCAATACCATTCAGCACATAGGCATGGGCAAAGACTTCATGACTAAAACACCAAAAGCAATGGCAACAAAAGCCAAAATAGACAAATAGGATCTAATTAAACTAAAGAGCTTCCACACAGCAAAAGAAACTACCATCAGAGTGAACAGGCAACCTACAGAATGGGAGAAAATTTTTGCAATGTACTCATATGACAAAGGGCTAATATCCAGAATCTACAAAGAACTTAAACAAATTTACAAGACAAAAACAAACAACCCCGTCAAAAAGTGGGCAAAGGATATGAACAGACACTTCTCTAAAGAAGACATCTATGCAGCCAACAGATGCATGAAAAAATGCTCATCATCACTGGCCATCAGAGAAATGCAAATCAAAATCACAATGAGATATCATCTCACACCAGTAAGACTGGCAATCATTAAAAAGTCAGGAAACAACAGATTCTGGAGAGGATGTGGAGAGATAGGAACGCTTTTACACTGTTGGTGGGAGTGTAAAATAGTTCAACCATTGTGGAAGACAGTGTGGCAATTCCTCAAGGTAGTTACCTTTTGACCCAGCAATCCCATTACTGGGTATATACCCAAAGGATTATAAATCATGCTACTGTAAGGACACATGCACATGTATGTTTATTGTGGCACTATTTACAATAGCAAAGACTTGGAACCAACCCAAATGTCCATCAATGATAGACTGGATTAAGAAAATATGGCACATATACACCATGGAATACTATGCAGCCATAAAAAAAAAAAAAGATAAGTTCATGCCCTTTGCAGGTGCATGGATGAAGCTGGAAACCATCATTCTCAGCAAACTATCACAAGGACAGAAAACCAAATACCACATGTTCTCACTCATAGGTGGGAATTGAACAATGAGATCACTTGGACACAGGGCGGGGAACATCACACACCGGGGCCTGTCAGGGGCTGGGGGACTGAGGGAGGGATAGCATTAGGAGAAATACCTAATGTAAATGATGAGTTGATGGGTGCAGCAAACCAACATGGCACATGCATACCTATGTATCAAACCTGCACGTTGTGCACATGTACCCTAGAACTGAAAGTATAATAAAAAATAAAAAAGAAAAGAAAAAGTCATGCAGCCTCCCTTCTGCCACCTTCTGTGTGTCGAGGCAGTTCCAAAGACCCACCCAGGATCAAGGGCATGGGAAACAGTCTCTGTGTCCTAATGGAGAGTAAAAAGTTTCTGAAAGAGCATGCAGGACTGGACGTACTGCTTTGGCTATTTGTGGAAAACACTATCTGTCACAAACAGCTACAAAATACCTTCAACATTCCAGGGACAAACTTATTCCAAACTAGAATCCTGTACCCAGCTAATCTGTCAAGCAGGAGAACTTCTAGACATGACACTTCTCTAAAGTTTACCTCCTGCAATTCTCTTTCAGAAAGTTACTCAAAGAATGATCCACTAAAATATAAAAGTAAGTCAAGGAAGCAAAAGATACTTCCTTGCATGAATCTAACACAAGGAGGGCGGGCAGGTGCAGGAGGGAGATCTGCAGGAAAACATACACATTTATGGCACTGATGGAATTCTCTGTGTGTTTGTTTGTTAGAAAATGACATCTGGCCAGGTGCGGTGGCTCAAACCTGTAATCCCAGCACTTTGAGAGGCCGAGGCAGGTGGATCACCTGAGGTCAGGAGTTCAAGATCAGTCTGGCCAACATAGTGAAACCTCATCTCTACTAAAAATACAAGAATCAGCCAGATGTGGTGGCAGGTGCCTGTAATCCCAGCTACTCTGGAGGCTGAGGCAGGAGAATCCCTTGAACCCAAGAAGCGGAGGTTGCAGTGAGCCAAGATTGCGCCATTGCGCAATCTTCAACCTGGGCAACAAGAGCAAAACTCTGTGCCCCTCATCAAAAAAGAAAAAGAAAAAGAGAAAGAAAAAGAAAATGATATCCACAGAGGTTGTGAGGATTAGTGACAATAATATACAGAAAAGAACAGATGATGATGACAATCAAATAAAATAGGACCCAGACACAGACCTATGTATCCACAGATGCTTAATATATGGCACCATTTTTTGAGATGGAATCTCACTCTGTTGCCCAAGCTGGAGTGCAGTGGTGCAATCTTGGCTTACTGCAACCTCCACCTTTTGGATTCAAGCGATCCTCGTGCCTCAGCCTCCTAAGTAGCTGGGATTACAGGCATGTGCTGCCACGCCTGACTAATTTCTGTATTTTTTGTAGAGATGGGGTTTTGCCATGTTGGCCAGGCTGGTCACAAACTCCTGGCTTCAAGTGATCCACCCACCTCAGCCTCCCAAAGTGCTGGGATTACAGGCGTGAACTACAGCACCTGGCCCCAGGATAAACTTTTTTATATATGATAGGCAATTGCTTATCCTAATGGAGAAAAAGTGAAATTAAGCTTCTGCCTCACACTGTGCACAAAAGTAATTTTCAAGTGAATTAAAGACCAAACTATAAAGGGGAAATCGATAAGGTTTTTGGAAAATGAAGATATGTATCTGACAAAGGACAAGTATCTGCAGGACATAAGGCACTCTTGCAAATTAGTAGGGCAAAGACAAATAACCTAATAGGAAGTGCACAAGACTTCAAGAGACATTTCAAAAAAGAGGAAAGCTGAAAGCCAATAAGCAGGTGGGAAGATGTTTGGCCTTATTGTCAACAGGGACATGCAAATTAAAGCCACGATGAGATAGGACTCTCCCAAAAGACTGGTAAAAATTAAAAGGCTTGGCAATACAGAGTGTTGGCAAGGAAGCAGATACAAGTACCCGCTGGTGGAGTATAATAGGTACAACCAGTTTGGAAGACAGGATGGCGTTATCTAGTAACACTGAACACGTGTACCTCTGATGACCCAGCAGGTCCACTCAAGAGTGTGTGCCCAAGAAAAATCCTTCTTTCTGTGCATCAGGAGACATGTACACAATTGGTTTTAGAAGCATTGTTTTTAAAACGGAAAAAACTGGACACAAGCCAATGTCATCAACAGTAAAAGGAACAAATAAATTTTGCTGTATTGGTACAATGCAATCCTACTATGCAGCAATAATGAAGGATCAGCCCCAGGCACAGGCATCAGTGTGGATGGATTTCACAACCCTGAGCAGAAGCAGCCAGTCCCTGGAGAGTAAGGGCAAATGATTCCATTCCATGAAGGTTCGCCAGTAAGAAAAGCCAAGCAAGTTGCTGTTGAAGAATATATACATGGAGGGGGACGTGGCGGCTCATAAAGGGGAACGTCCAGCTTTTACCACCTTCATTGTTGTATCATTGGGATTTTTTACATCCACAATGTATTCGTGCATTTCTTGTCTATTTTTGCAAACAGCATTTTGGAGAGTCTATGTTTGGGTTTGCAGTTGGTTCACATTGGGGTTGGGTGAAAGCTTGTTGCTATAGGCTGGGCGCAGTGGCTGTCACCTGTAATCCCAGCACTTTAGGAGGCTGAGGTGGGTGGATCATGAGGTCAGGAGATCAAGACCATCCTGGCTAACATGGTGAAACCCCATCTCTACCAAAAAAATACAAAATAAGATTAGCCAGGCAAAGTGACGGGCACTTGTAGTCCCAGCTACTTGGGAGGCTGAGGTAGGAGAATGGTGTGAACCCGGGAGGTGGAGCTTGCAGTGAGCTGAGATGGGACCACTGCACTCCAGCCTGGGCGACAGAGAGAGACTCGTCTCCAAAAGAAAAAAAAAAGAAAAGTATGTTGTTATAAGTTTACCAGGTGCTCTAATTAGCATCCAGTTAGTAATGGGTTTTACACTAAAGACCTTATTAGAGTTGGGGTGGACACCTTGGGTTAGGGTTTGGGGAAGATTGGGTTCAAAATGTGAGCCTGAGTCAGGATTTGGAATAAATTTGGATCTGATGAAGCCAAGGCTAGGGTGGGGCTGGATTTGAAGTCGGATGTGGTTGTGGGGTGGGGGGCACTCCTGTAATCCCAGCCCTTTGGGACTTGCCAAGGTGAGAGGATCGCTTGAGCTCAGGAATTCAAGACCAGCCTGGACAACATAGCAAGACCCTGTCTCTACAGAAAAAAATACAAAAATTAGCCGGGTGTGGTGGCATGCCTGTTGTGGCTACTCAGGAGGCTGAGGTAGGAAAATCGCTTGAGTCATGGAGGTTAAAGCTTCAGTGAGCCAAGATCACACTACTGCACTCCAGCCTGAGCCACAGAGCAAGATCCTGTCTCAAACAAAACAAAACAAAACTCAATTATGCATAAAATCAGGCTGAAGGTTTGAAATCAGGCAGGGTTAGAAGTGTAAGGGTGGTCCAGGCGTGGTGGCTCAAGCCTGTAATCCCAGCACTTTGGGAGGCCAAGGCAGGCGGATCACCTGAGGTCAGGAGTTCAAGACCAGCCTGACCAATATGGTTAAACCCAGTCTCTATTAAAAATACAAAAATTAACTGGACGCGGTGGCGGGCGCCTATAGTCCCAGCTACTCAGGAGGCTGAGGCTGGCGAATCGCTTGAACCTGGGAGGCACAGGTTGCACTCCAGTCTGGGGACAGAGCGAGACTCTGCCAAAAAAAAAAAAAAAAAAAAAAATGTGTTAGCATTTTGGCAGAGGGGCTCTGTAGGCTTGGAGGTCCTGCCCAAAATATCTCTGTGGATTCCTGTAGCAACTCATGGAAGGGACACTGGGGCCTGGGGAGGGGTCTTTGGCCCCTTTGGCGCCCCGCCTGCGAGCTAGGAACTGTGGGGACTCGCAGCGGGCGAGCGAGGCCAGGTCGCGGCAGCGCTGTCTGCGCGGTCGTCTTGACGCCTGACCAGGGCCAGTTTTCAACTTGTTTACAAGCCTGCGTCACCGGGAACCTTTCACCGCCGCCTGGGACAAAAGGTTCCTCTTTTGTAAGTCCCTTCTGGGCAGAAAGGGCATTCGCCGACCAGCGCACTGGCCGGTGCAGGGCGCCACGCCGTGGCGGATGCGGACAGCGCGCAGCCAGTTCGCCCGTCTGCCCCCTACCGCCCAGCTCTTCCCGCCGCGCGCGTCATCTGCGCATAGCCTCGGCCACCAGCCTACTTTACGTCGTCCACCCACCCACAGCGTCCTGCCGTCCTCGCCCCGCCCACCCACAGGCTCCCCGCAGTCCGCGCCTGGTCCACCCACGCACTCATCTGCGCGTGGCTCAGACAGATATGCACTGTCCACTCCCTCCACAGGAATTTCATCCTTTCATGGAAACAACTTATCCTCCCATCCACTCTCCACTCCATTCCGCATCCACTGTCCATTGACTCATTTAACAAACTAATGAACACCTTCCGGGTGCTCCGGGTTGCGGTCAGAGTGTCACAGGACAAGACCAGCTTGGCCAATATGGTTAAACCCAGTCTCTATTAAAAATACAAAAATTAACTGGACGCGGTGGCGGGCGCCTATAGTCCCAGCTACTCAGGAGGCTGCCGTCTGGGACCTCCAAGATAGCAGAGGAGACATCAGCAGAGGTCCTCGTGAAGTGACCATGGCTCTGGGGGCACAAAGAGGACATATCAGCCCACACTTGGGCGCAGGGGTGGTGGGGTTGGGGCTGAGATGGAAAGACTAACTGGGGAAGAGATGGGAGGAGGACAAGGTCGAGGCCCTTAGCAGGGGCTTGGCAGAGGGAAAGTCCTGGAAACTAAGTGGGCTCCAGGCGGAGGGCACCGAAGAGCCCCGGGAGGAGAGGCCAGACCCGAAAGTCCTCGTCAGCAGCGCGACAGAGCGTGGGCATCACCCGGGAGTCACGGTGCCCCCAGCGATTTCTTCTACTTTTCACTGTTTTGTTATTATAGAAGTAATACATGTCTACAACTTCATCGTAAAGAAAAATGAGAGCGAGCAATAGGAAAAAAATAATCAGCCATAATCCCGCCTCGCAGATATAGTTTTCGGTGTATGTGCACATATGGGGTTTCCCCAGGCATCCGCGGAAGAGCGGCGCTCCTGGGCTAGATGAGGGGGGAACCCAGAGCGAGCTGCCTGCCTCAGGGCTTGCAGACACCTGGGTGGGGATGTCATGGAGTGGGTGCTCTGACCAAGCCAGAATCCATTCAGATCACCCCATCCCCTTCCTAACACAACGGATGCCGTCCAGGCACCCGCCCTATGGCCCCGGGATGGGGCCTCCCACAGAGTCCCCAGCTTCCACCCCTGGCAGCGATTGGTTTAGACATGCAGTTTTTTGGCTAAGATATGAGGAGAGGTGTACTGAGGAGCTTTTCATGAGAAATTTCCTTGTAAGTCATTTCTGGTGAAGCTTTCTGTTTCTTGAAGCAAAATACAACCTAAATGATGTCTGAAACTAGTGTAAAGATGACCTTCCCTGGGCTCCTGGGCTAAATCACACCCTCCTGGGGAGCACACCTAATGCTCACATCTCCTGCCCTTCCTCCTGTGTCTGGATCCCATCCCAGCCTCCTCAGCACCATGGTCCCTCCAGCTTGCCTTCTGCCTCCATACACCCTCTCCCTCTGTGTGTGTGTCTCTTTCATTTCCTCTATGCCCACAACCTGGTCTAGTCTCAGCCCCTCTTCCCGGTTGACCACAGTCCCCTAACCACCTGGGACCTGCACCCCCCTCCCCCACCGCCTGTGGAGACCATGCCCAGGAGCACATCTGGGACCCAGGCCAGTGCCATGCACCTTTCTCACCCCCCATGCTGCATGCCCCAGCATCCTGCCCTCTGAACTGGGGGTCTGGCTTTAATGACCTAGCCTCCACCAGAGCTGCGGGGAAGACCAGGGTCATTTCCCCAGTCCCACTGTGGGTCTGCACACCCATAAGAGAGCAAGATGGAGCCACTGCCAGGACCCTTGAAAGTGCTGTCCAGGGCACTTTCTCCTCTTCCTCATCACCCATCCATCTCAGTCCCCCAGAAGATACCGAAACTGCTCACACCAAGGTCAACCGATTTGTTGTCAAATCCAATGAACACTCTTCAGTCCCTCTCGCTTGGCTCAAGAGCACTGGCCAATGTGGACCCCTTTCTTCTTCTCCTTTTGAACATATTTATTGAGATATAATTTACATGTCTAAACTTCACCAATTTAAAGTGCATTTACTATATTCAGAGTAAATCTAATGTTCATCATAGTCTAATTTTAGAACATTTTCATCACCCTAAGAGCAAAATCCCATCTCCATTAGCCACCACTGCCCATTTGCCTGTTTCCCCAATTCCATCTAGGCGCCTCCATAGGATATGTGGTCTCTTGTGACCACATATGAGCCTAGTCTTACTCTGGGCTCCAAGACCTTTTTTTTTTTTTTATTCCACTTGCACTGTTTCTCTGACACTGTGGTCAAATGTGATATGCCTGGGATGTGGATGCCAAAAGTCATCCCTGTTTTTTTCCAGACTCCAATCACATTATCTGTCCATCTGAGCTGGCAGGAAAGCAATCTGATTAATGTGATTGCTCACAAAATATAAAAAGCATGCCAAGCTAGAGCACCTGGCACTGGGTGGGGACACATGCCCAGAGAGGGAGGGGGGATGGGGCTTCAGACACTCTTTAAGGACTTTGCAGCTTTCCCCTGAAACACAGTAGACAAAGTCCTGCCGGTCACAACCCATGCAGGGGATCCTAGGGCAGTGTAAGTAGTGCAAAGAGCTCATATCACTGTCCTCCCCGTGGAAAGCCCTTGACTCACCATGAAGCACGGTAGACATGGCTGTCATTCTCCATATCCTACCACCTCTCAGCAAAAGGAAAACCCACAAGTGAGAGATCTGGGCATCTAAGGCATTTTACCTTGAAGGTGACCCTCCAATTCTCCCTGGCCTGCTGTGCTGGAACAACAGTGAGACCAGGTGCTGCAGAAAAGAAACACGAGCTGCTCTCTCAGGCTTTGTCATTCTGGTAGACCTCTGAATACCCTGTCTGGGTACAGGACAACCCTTGATCCCCCTGGTTTCTGAGTCCCTCCTCCCACGACAGAAGCCAGAGATCTTGTGTGGAAGGCCCAAGGTGCAAGCAGGTGATCCAGGTGCTGCCTGCCAGTCAGGAGTACAAAGCCGACTTCAGATCACAGCATGGTCTCTGCCGGAATGCGCCTGCCATGGCTTTGGGCTCCGCTCCAGGCTACAACATCTCCCAGCCTGATTCCCTGTTGTCCTACAGAGTCTGGGGGCACCCCCATGTCCTTTTCTCCTTTAACTGGCTATAGTTGCTTTCTGTTGTTTATTCCCAAGGGCCCAGACTGATATACCTTGTTTGAGGAGGAAAATACGAAATCAGAAATACAAATTTCTCCTTTAAGAAGACTGTTAGCTTTCCCAAAGTGTTCGATTATGAACATTTTCAAGCTTCAAACATACAGAAATGTTGGAAGACTTTTGAAGCAGACACCCACATGCCCGCTGCCTGGGCTGGCCGGCTCACAGGCCACTATAATTCACCACACAGCCAGCCAGCCGCCATCGCTCCACCAATCACCCACCTGATTTTAAAAATTAGCTTTCAATCAGCAAATGGTATTTTTAGTTAGATCTGTTAGGCTAAGACTAAAAGTTCCAAATCAGGTCACGTTTTCTAGGTGGTTTTCTTTCTAACCTTGTAAGCTACCAAGAGCAAAAACAAAGGCCAGAACACACAAACTGACTAGAGAACTTGCCTTTATTATGAAATACACCTTTGGACTTGTGGGGGTTTTTTTTCCCCAAAGCTTGTGCATCACTGTCTGGGATAACTGCATAAAATGGTAGGACGATTCCTGGCAAGAGGCAGTGTGTTCTAGGTAAGAGCGGAGCTGCAATCCACTGCCTCATTGTGTCCCTGCTCTGTCCACACGGCAACTCATGCAAAGGTAGGGTGATCATATGGGTGAAATGGGTGGATTGGTGTCAAGCGCGTGGACCAGCAACTGGCACATAGAAAACACTCTGTAGGGTTCATGGGGAGATTCACGACAGTTCATAAACGGATCTGTTGAGAACAATGAATGGGCAGGAGCCTGGGTACCTTTGTTCTCTTTGGGTCACTTGTGTTCTAGCTTCCTAAAAGCCTCATTAGAACACCTTGTGTTTAGATAAACCATTTCAAAAACACTTGCTTTTCTACTTGAGTCACCAGTTCATGAAGTGCTTCTTGTGGTCTGCTGAAACCTAAATCGGAGGCACAGCTTTTTGTTCTGCTTTGATGGTTTGTAGGGAGATAAGGCTGCAGAGCTAGGCTGGAGCCGGGTCATTGAGGTCTTTGAATGTCAGTGTAAAGAGCCTCTCTCCTAAGGGTAAAGGGACTACTTGTCTTTCAGCATATTTGACACTAGCAGCTGTAACAAACACACACGTGCACACATGCACACACACACACACTACACGTGCACATATGTGCACATGCACAAATCACTTATGTGGCTTAACACAATACCACGTTCTTCCTCCCTTGTGCAACGCCCACTGTGGATACTGCAAGTTGGGACACTATTCTACCAGCTAAGATTCAGGGATCCCTGCTCCTTCCATCTTGCTAGCTCCCCCTCACTCCCACCCCTAGCTCCAGTGGAGTTCCTGTTGTGGATGTGGTCTTCCCACCCACTACACCGGCCTTAGGCAGAGCCTGGCACAGCTGGGATCCTCACTGGGACTACATTGCTGGGCTGCAGACTGCTCCAGAGTCCCTCCAGAAACCCGTAAATGTCCCCAAAAAGATGAGTCCCTGACTGTGCTCTCAGCTCCAAGTAGCCTTTGTCAATCTCTCAATCCCCATAGATACTGGGAAAATCTAGGAATATGTTCAGAACTCAAAGAGGGGTCTCCTGCTGCTGCTTTTTGTGGGGAGGCAGGATCCCTGAGCCGGGGGACCAGACACCCAGGTGCCCCTGGCTGCAAGCAGCTGGTGGATCTGGACACCCAAAACTTGCCCTGGTCTGCATGGCCTCATCCTCTTGCTTGTCCCACTATGATGGGTCTAGCTCGCTCGGTAGAGCAGTGGCTTTCCAACCCTAGCCAGCACTGGGGTATCGCGTGGACTTGTCAGGACACAGATTGCTGGGCTCCACCCCGAGTTTCTGATTCTGGGGTGAGGACTGAAAACTTGCTTTTCTAACGAGTTTTTTGATGCCCCTCGAGAAAGTGCGATCCCTCCCCAGGAAAGAACCAGGGCTATTTTTGTTCCAAAAGCATCCATTCTGGGCGCCCTCTTCAGCACTTGGCACGTGGTGAATAAATCAATCAGGATGAAAGAAAGGAGCCGGCCCAAGTGCAGAGTGATGAATGAACCTCAGAGGAAGAAACCCGCGTTCACCAGGCCCCGGGCTTGGGCCAGGCGCTGTCCTGGCGACGTCAGGGTGGACATCGTCCCGGGAGCTCGGACCCGGCAGCTGTGCCCTGCGCCCTGCCTGTCCAGCGGCCCGCAGGCCCAGCCCTCACGCGCCCAGCCTCCGCGGCCTTTGTGGCGTCACAACCAGCCTGAAGAATGGTTGCCTTGGAGACGTAAACCCAAGAGCCCTGCTCCTGGAGCTGAGAACTGCAGCGCGGAGGCTTCGGAGTGAGCCCGGGCAGTTGGGGCCGGTGGGTGCGCGCGGGGCCGGGGTAGGCAGGGCGCGCGGGGTCCGTGAGGGCGCGTGGGGCGGCGGCAGAGGTGCGAAACCAGGGCCCGAGGGGCGCGCGTGGCCGGGAGCGGACCTCTCACGCGCCCCTTGCAAGGCGCCTTGCAAGGCTCCCCGCCCTCTGCTCGCATGACACTTGCTTGAAACACAACCATCTACCATCCACCCCATCTGTCCTACCACCCACCCCATCTGTCCTACCATCCCTGTGCACCTTGCTGTGTGGCCCGGGGCCTGGCAGAGCGCAGGTGTTAGGAGGAGACCCTGCGAACCCCAGGCTCACCCAAAAGGGGGATGTAGCAGGAATGCGGCGGGAATGGCACAAGCCTAGAGCCCTGGGCCCCTTCCAGAGGCAGCCCCTCCTGACTGTGACTTTGGACACCTCGCTGAATCTCTGCTTCCTCCCCTGCAAAAATGAAAATTCATTCAACGGATGAAGTTAAGGCGTGCCAAGGGTATGTCAGGAGCTTGGATGAGCAGAAAAGACCCCCTGTTCTCATGGAGCTCACATTTTAGGGGGAAATAGACAATGAACAGATTTTTCAAGTGATAATCAGATAGTGGGAATTGCACAGAAGAAAATAAAGGCCACACCGGGGTGGGGAGGAAGAAACCACTTTGGATGGGATGGTGAGAGGTCTCTCTAAAGAGGTGACATTTGAGCTCGGAATTGAAGAGAGGGGAACCCACCACCCCCATCTGGGTATGGGAGAATATTTTTTTGGCTGAGGAGGCCGAAAATGCAAACCCTCGAGGCCAAGACTGATGTGTTCTAAGCACAGAAAAAGTAGGCAGCTAGAGCCAGGTCCAGGAGAGAAAAGTGGACCCTCGGGTGGGAGAGGCAGGGAGCAGGCAGGTGTCCCCATACGGCGAGCCCTCAACAAATGCCGGTGGCTGTCAGCCACCCAGGGGAAGGGAGCTCTGGGCTTAGGGACCACCAGACTTAAGCACTGTGTCACTCCCCAGGTGAGGATCTCCTTTAGAAGAGGAGAAGCCTTGCATCAACCTCTTGGGCCTTAGCCAAGATGTCTGAGACACTGTCCAATATAGTCTCCAAGAACATGACCAATGACAGTAAGTACTGGGCCAGGGTGGGCACTCTCAGAGGTCAGGGGCAGCCTCGGAACCTTTCCAGCTCCCTCACAGGTTAAGGTGGCTGTAAACCAAGCACTAGGCAGGAGTCATAGATCTGCCCATTTCCCTTGAGACAATGCATGTCGGTTCCCTGCAGCTGCTGTAACAAAGCACCACCACAAACTGGGGGGCTGAAGCCACAGACATTTGTTTTCTCAAGCTCTGGGGGCTGGATGTCTGAGATCAAGTGCCCACAAGGCCAGGTCCCTGTGAGGGCTCTGACCGAGAACCCATTCCAGGCCTCTCTCCCGGCTTCCGCTGCTTTGCAGGCAATCCTTGGTGCTCTTTGGCTTGTAGAAGCATCACTCCCATCTCAGCCTTCCTGCCCAGGTGGTATTCTGCCTGTGCGTGTCTGTGTCCAAATTTCCCCATTTTACAGGGACCCCATCACGTTGGATTGGAGGCCCACCCTGCTCCAGAATGGCCTCAGCTTAGTGAATTACAGCTGCAAAGACCTTATTTCCAAACAAGGTCACATTCTGAGACAGTGGGGGTTGGGACTTCAACATATGAATTGGGATGACACAATTCAACCCACAATAGACCATGAGGAAGGTGTCACCGTGAAGGTGAGCTTCTCTCAGCACCCCTCTGACCACAAATGCCAGGCTGGGCTCCAAGGAGGTGGTCAGCTGGCACTATTCCCTGGATGGAACTTGCCTGCCCTGGGGAATTGCATGCATTTGCCAGGATCTCACACAGGGTGGCACTGAGGGAGGCTGCCCAGGCCCACCTGGGGCCCTTCAGCTTTTCTGTTGGAATTTAATTTGGTTTTGACCAGGCATAGTATTTCGTGGTTCGAAATCCAAAAGTGTGTAAAAGCCCCTCATTGTGAAAAGCCCCTCCCACCCTGTCAAAGGCACCCAGTGCCCTCTCCTTAGAGGTAGCCAGTGTCACCTGTCTGTTCTAGGCTACCAGCTCAGTGCACGTACAGGAAATGTGTGTAGATGGGGTTTGTTCTTTTCTTACGCAGAGACCACACAATGAAAACCCTGTCTGCACCTTAATTTTTAAAATTAACCCATACATTGTGGAGACTGTTCCTTATCAATACATCAAGAATTCCCTTATACTTTTTGTGCTTTTGAGCAGAATAGTAATCTTTCAGTATGGCTCTATCATAATTTATTAACCAATTCCCTGTTCATATGGGTGATTAGCTTGTTTCAGAAAGTGTGCTGCTATAAACAGTGACCTCCACCATTACACTTATGCATGCACATGCTCTCTTTCTCTTTTTTTGCTCCAGAGTAAATTTTAAAATGAAAAAAGGCTGGAATAGGGTTTTAAAAAAAATGGCTTTAAAATGTTGATAGATAACAAATTAACTCTCAGTATGCCCATAAAACAATGCAGATAATTATGCTACCACAAGACAGTTGAAAGACATGTAAACTATATTAATTTGTTTATTGGTATGAGGGGGAGTGCCTACCTGGGGTACCCTGTGACCCTGTGTCATTGGTAGTCCCTCGAGATTGATTGGGGGCCTGTGCATTTGTGAGAAAACCATGCCAGACAGGCAGAGCCAGGATTGGCACCCAGGGCCAGGGGTCTCAGATTTGGGTGGGTCAGGGAGTTTGGCATGGGCAGTGCAGGGGACCTGGCCAGGGGGTCCAGTCTGGAAGACTGCTGAGCTCTGTGTCCTGGGGTCAGCTGCAGGAGCTGGGACAAATGTAGGGCAGAATGACACTGAGCCACCTGGGGTGAGAGGTTTGGGGATGCTGAGCCAAGTACAGATAGGACCCCAGCCTTAGCCAGAGGGCCCAGGGCAGGGGCCTGGAGGGCAAGTGGGGAAAGGGCATTAGGTGGCCAGCCAGGCCCAAAGGCCCTGAGGTGGGAGAGGGCGTGGCGTGTTCAAGGGAGAGACAGGAGGCCAACATGGGCCAACTGGGTAGGGCCTGTGGCCCAGGAGGACTATTGGCCTCTGCCCAGATGACGGGAAGGATTTAAGAGGGAGACTGTTCAGTGTCTAGCTTTACGACTTTTGTGATAAAAGCCAGCAGAGGGGCTGGTTTGGCCACAGCCTCTCTTGAGACCTTGAGCAAGGCCTCGCCCCTGAAGCAGAGGATGGAGGGCACCTGATGGAAACCCTGGCCAGGCTGAAGAGTCAGGGAAAGCCAGAGTGGACCACAGGCCTCCCCGCCGGTGGGGGGGAGTGGTGGGGGCTGCAGGAGTGCCCAGAGCTCTGGCCCTGTACCCTCAGCTCCCAGCCCAGTGAGGGGCCAGTTCCAGGAGAGGGGCCTGCAGCTGGTCCCTCTGGGCCAGAACCCTGCCTGTGCCTCACTGTGGGGAGTTTGTTCCTTGAGCAGCCAAATATATTTCCCAAGACACCAGGCTCCAGGTACAAGACTCCAGGAGGAGCGGGTTGGGAGAGGCTTGGCCCTGCTGAAGGAGCTGTGCTCACACGCATCAGATCAGGATGCCCTGCAGGCTCCTGCTGCTGCTTCTCAAGTCCACGTCCCCCACAATGGGAGCATTCAGGAAGGGCATAGGATCTAGAGAGGTTGTTAAACCCAGATGGCCAGGCCGTCTCCCTGCCAGTTCTGGCTATGAGGGATGCGAAGGGCTGGAGGCAGGAGTTTAATTTGGCAGTGTGGAGAAACATGGTCTTCAGTAATCTAACCTTCATCTTGGGACATCTGAAGCCTGGCCTGGTGGCCTGGTGGGCAGAGTGGGCCGTCCACACATGCAGCCCGCATCAGGCCATGCAGGGACCCACAGTCATTTCACTAATATTTATGGAGCACCTACCGTGTGTCAGGCACTGTGCTGGGCTGGGGCACAGAGGACCATGAGACGGGGGCGCCTGCTCTCTGAGCATTTAGGAGAGTGCAGCAAACAGCTCTCACCTTCACTGGCTCCATCCATTCCTGCAGCCCTGGCCAGGCCAGGCCTGCTTCACTCCCACTCAGTATCTTAGCGCTGCTGTGTCCTCCACAGGGAATGCTCTTCCGGATTTTCCTGGGACTGCCTCCCTCATGCCCCACAGGAGCTCACTTAGATGTCAGCTCCACAGGGGGGCCTCCCCTAAACAAGGTAAAACGCAGTGCCCCACCTGCCCTACGTCCCTCATTGCTGTTCCCTGTTTCATTTTCTCAGTGACACGTTCTACCCTCTGGCCTCTTGACCCTTCCTCACTTATGTTGCTTACTGTCTCGCTCCCATCCAGCAGGGGCATTTGTGCCCCCAGAGCCTGGCACATCACAGGCCTCAGTCAAAACCTGTTAGCCTACAAGCTCTCCCTCTAAGATCAGTAGCAAAACAGTGAAGCCCACGTTCACCACTACTGTTCAACATTGCACTGGAAGATCTAGCCAGGGTCATTAGGCAAGAAAAAGAAAAAAATAAGTAAAACATCCAGATTGAAAAGGAGGTAGTAAAACTATTCACAGATGACACAATCCTATATATAGAAAATCTCAAAGAATCCACAAGAAAGTTACTAGAGTAAATGAATGAACTCAGCAAAGTTGCAGGTTACAAGACCAACACAGAAAAACCAGTTTGTGTCTGTTCACCAGCAATGAACAGCCCATAAAGGAAATGGAGCAAGCAACTCATTGACAACAGGGGTGACGTCATGGCGTCATGGCAGAGTAGGAAGCTCCAGAAATCCCTCCCCTGAAACAATTGTGCTGGTGTGAATTATCAGAAGCAACTATTCTGAAACTCTGGAGTTTAGTGAAATGCTTGCAGCTTGCAGGGAAGATCTTGATGAGGAGGCTGGGACATTTTAATGAATTTTTAGCATTTTCTGGAGCGGCTGTACCAGCCTCCAGCCTGCAGCAGGCAGCAGGGAGAAGGCGGCCTGCATTCTTGGTACAGCTTGCTGGTGCCAGGGTGGGAAATAAGGCTCTTGTCCTCCAAAAATCAGGCTGTGTGCTTGATTGCTGACCATGGCTTGCTTCTGAGGGGCCCACTCAGTGGCTGACCATTGTTCCAACTCCACAGGCTAAAGCAACCTCCTGGCCCTGTTGGTCAAGGGCTGTCCTTCCCCACCCCCTCCACCCTCGAGAGAGCTAGACTTTTATCTGAGATTAGCTCACATTTAGAAATCTTTGACAAATGATTAATATCAAGAATATAGAAAGAAATCCTAACACTCAACAACAACAACAAAAAGCAAACAACCCAATTCAAAACTGGGCAAAGGACTTGAATGATAATTCTCAAAAGATGATATGTAAATGACCTACAAGCAGGAGAAAAGATACTCAACATCATCAGTCATTAAGGGAATGCGAATCAAAACCAAAATGAGACCTAACCTCACACCCATTAGGATGGCTACTATCAAAAAATAAAAACAAAAATAACAGGTGTTGGCGAGGATGTGGAGAAAATGAAACCCTTTTACATGTTGGTGAAAGTGTAAAATGATTCAGCCACTGAGAAAAATAGGCAGTTCCTCAAAAATGTAAACATTATTAACATGTGATCCAGCAATTCTACTGCTAGATATGTACCTAAAAGACCGGAAAGCAGGAATTCAGCTATTAGCACACGCATGTTCACAGCAGCATTATTCACAAGAGCCAAGTGGTGGAAGCTGCCTGAGTATCCATCGGTGGAGGAACAGATACAGAAAATGTGGTCCATCCGTGCAGAGGAGCGCTATTCAGCCTCAAAAGGGGAGGGAATTCTGATACATGCTACAACACAAATGAGCCTGGGAAACCTTATACTGGGTAAAATTAGCCAGACACGAAAAGACAAATACTGTATGATTCCGCTCATATAAGTGAGTGGAGCAGTTAGAGTCACAGAGACAGAAGGTGGAATGGAGGCCACCAGGGCTGGGGAGGGGAGGATGGGGAATTGTTTAATGCACACAGAGTTTCAGTTTGGGGTGATGAAAAGTTTTTGAAATAGGTATTGGTTGTGGTTGTACAACATTGTGAATGTAATTAATGCTATTGAGTTGTACACCTAAAACCAATTAAAATAGCAAATTTTATATTATATATATGTTACCATACTAAAAAGGTTTTAATGTCATAAAATGGCAAATCATATATATATATTATATATATAGTATGTATGTTACTGCAATCAAAAAATATGTTCTTAAAATGTATTAAATAAGTGAAGTAAACACCTAAATAGGATGGTTCCCAGCAGTGCTGAAATAGGAGGCTGATTCAGTGATTGTGGTGGGGAGCATTTAGACAGGGGGATCAGGAAGGCTTCCTGGAGGAGGTGACATTTCAGCAGAGATGGGGAATGATGGAGAGAGTGTCCCGGGAGAGGGAGCAGCAGGTGGGAGGAGGAGGGGATGGAGGGAGGTGTGGCTGTGCCCAGCTGCAGGGGAGGACACTGACCTGTGAATGGGGATGAGATGTGGCCCAATTCTGTGGAGAGCATCCCTGCCAAACCCTGGTCCTTCTGTGGCTCCCAATGGCCTCATCCCTGTGCTCCCCAGTGTCACACCCCACCAGCCATGCTGGCCCCAGTGGCTCCTCTTCAGGTCTGCCTGCAGCCTTTGCCTCCATGACCCCACGATGTCACCACACTCCCCTTGGGGCTCTGCTCTGATGGTGCGTCCTCCGTGGGCTACCTGGTTGCCACAGCCACTGGAATATCTCTCACTTCTCTTTATTTTGTTTGCTTGTTGCCTGTCCAGAAGGTGGACTCCAGGAAGGCAGGCATGGCACCTCCTTCAGGGCGGCATCCCCAGCCACACCTGACCCTGAGAAAGTGCCCACAGCTGTGGCTGGGCGGATGCTGAGTGAGCACGCATCACCCTGTGTCCCAGCCCAGAGACGGCCAGAGTTCTTCCATCACTGTGCCCAAGCGCTGCTCTGCAGCCCCTGGTGGGCACTCCGAGGAGACCTGGCCACTGTCTGGCACCATCACTAACCCAGTCCTGAGAGTGGTGAGGGATGGGACAGACATGGCTCCTGCTGGTTTAAAACACAGGTTTTATTATTGCTCAGTGTGGTGAGGCCAAAAGAGCAGGAGATGACTGCCACTGGATAAATGGCTGCTTACTCATAGATCCCTAGGACAGAGAGGGTGCACCACGCAGGGCTGTGTGGGGGAAGCTGCAGGGTCAGGCAGGAAGCTGAGGGAGAGGGGGATGTGGTCAGGAGCCTCCACTATGGAATCACAGGAAGGAAGCAGGTGAGGGAGCAGGTATAGGACTGATTTGCAAGAATAGTTTTGGGGTTCTAGGGCACAGGGCTGCCCCTGGTTGTCTGGTGCTGGCTCTGGGGGGAGAGGGCAGGGATCAGTGGTCTTGAGAGTGAAAGACTGATAGAGGCTTTGGCTGGGAATGTGGGCTCTGGATTGGGTGGTTTGCATTTGAAAGGTGTGCTCTGGGCAAGTCATTTTCTATCTCCAGGGATTGGCTAATCCTAGGGCGAGGGGAGGGAAGGGAAGGTCCTCTAAGCTCAGGAAGGCCCCAGAGGTCAAAGCATCTAACTGAGAAGGTAAAAGGCATGGTTAATATGCCTGCCCTCCAGGAGTTTACTGCCTAGGGGGTCGGGGGTGGGGGGTGCAGTCCAGACTTGCTGTGGGAGTCCAGGTAAGGGCAATCACAGAGAACCAGCAAATAGGGTGCAGGTGGCAGGGGTGGCTGGGTCCAGTGCTCCTCAGGAGAGAGTCTGTGGGATCTGGAGACTGACTGAGATCAGGTATGGAATGAGGGAGAAGAGGGCGTTGGGGATGCCTTGTCTCCTCAGTGACACCTGTGCATCACAGTGCTGTTTGCTGAGATGGCCAAGGCCAGGGGTGGAGCAGGTTCCGCAGGAGGGGGAAGTCCAGGAGCTCAGTTGGCGATGTGTGGGTGTCAGTGTCCGGTGGGAAACTCCCAGCCGAGACTCTGAAGAGGCTACTGTGGATGGAGGCCCAGAGGTCAGGAGAGTGGGTGGAAACATGAGGGCATCAGCAAATCCGCTGGGGCCGGAACTGAAGCCATGGGCACTGGTGAGGCGTCTAGGAGGAAAGGAGAGAGAATGGCCCAGGACACAGCCCAAAAGACTCTGATGGATAGACGATACAGGGACCTTCTGATGTTCGGAACTCATGTCACATGAATGGAGTGCCCAGTCAAGTGTATTTTATCTTTTTTTTTTTTTTCTGAGACAGGGTCTCACTCTGTCACCCAGGCAGGAGTGCAGTGGTGCAATCTCGGCTCACTGCAATCTCCACCTCACCGGTTCAAGTGATCTTCCTGCCTCAGCCTCCAGTGTAGCTGGGATTACAGGTGCACCATCATGCCTGGCTAATTATTGTATTTTTAGTACAGATGGGGTTTTGCTGTATTGGCCAGGCTGTTGCTGGACTCCTGGCCTCAAGTAATCTGCCTGCCTCGGCCTCCCAAAGTGCTGGGATTACAGGCATGAACCACCGCACCTGGCCTATTTTATCCTTTTTTATGAGAAAGTTTCACAACCAGTTCATTCTTTTCCTATTTCTCCTGAATTATTATAAAAGTAGACTTATACCTTAATAGAGACTTTTTAAGTTAAAAAATTAAATCATGTTAAAATACTAGAAGAAAACACAATAATTTTCTAAAAAATATTTAAACTTCAGTGGCAGAATGCCTTTCTAAACAAGACACTAAACCCCAAAGCATTTCTTTAAGTGAAAGTTTAATTTTCATACAAGGAAAATGAATGATAAAGTCAAATTGCCTGAAGGAGAATTATTTTCAGCATATCTGACAAATGAGCCAGTGTCCATCAATATAATAGATGAAGGTTTTCAAGAATCATCTAGAAACTAGAACACTTCAGTAGAGAAATGGGCAAAGGATACTCACAGAATGAGGCAAGAAGATGGATAATTAACATCCGAAAAGACACACAGTTTCTTCCGAATTAAGAAAGGCAAATGAAAGCTGAGATGCCCTTTGTGACCTGTTAGAGTGACAGTTTCCGGTGTAGGGAAAGCAGTCCCACTAAAGTTGGTGATGGGAAAGTATCAAGCTAAAATAACCAAAAGAGTCAGAATCAGGTTTAGAGTTTCTCCAAGCACAAAGTTGAGGACAGGTCACCAGTAATCAGAGATCCAGAGAATGAAAGCCCATGTTCCAAAGTATAGAAGTTTAAGATTGTTTATCTAGACAAAGCTTTGGGAAGTTTAGCAGAATTTCAGCATCCTTCTATGGAAGGCTGCATGCACATTACAAGGATCTGACTTGCTAAGGGATCCTTTTCTCTCTGGACAGGTATATTTATCATTCCACACTGCAGATGCAACTGTCATGGGGTCCTGGGTGCCATCTGCTCTGAATTAGGTATGGGACAATAAAGAGGCAGTTAATCTGTAACAAAGTCTAGTGATTGGAAGCGGGAGTTCTGGTGTCCGGTCTCCCGGTCATTCACAGAGCAGGAACAATGAGGTTTTGTTTCTGAGATGGTCTCGCTCTGTCACCCAGGCTGGAGTGCAGTGGTGCAATCTCGACTCACTGCAACCTCCGGAGGAGGGTTACTCCCTAAGAAGCAGAACTGCAAACAGGTTATGTACGTCAGGTGCCAGGGCTTAACTTCCTCCTTGGCCTAATAAATTTAGAGCATTCTGAAATTTTATTTTATAAGAGTAACCATTACAAAAATTCGGAAATTGCAAAAGATGTTAGAAAAAAAACCCCAGGGTCCTCTGAGGGACTTGGCTAAGTATGGATGAGACTTGTGTGTAAACAGATGAATTTTCTTTTTTTCTTTTTTTTTGGGGGGGGGACAGAGTCTCTCACTGTCACCCAGGCTGGAGTGCAGTGGCGCGATCTCGACTCACTGCAACCTCCACCTCCCGGGTTCAAGTGATTCTCCTGCCTCAGCTTCCCGAGTAGTTGGGATTATAGGCATGCACCACCACGCCTGGCTTATTTTTGTATTTTTAGTAGAGACGGGGTTTCACCATGTTGGTCAGGCTGGTCTCAAATTCCTGACCTTGTGATCCACCCACCTTGGCCTCCCAAAGTGCTGGGGTTACAGGCGTGAGCCACCATGCCCAGCTTTTTTTTTTTTTTTTTTTTTTTTTTTTGAAACAGAGTCTTGCTGTGTCACCCAGGCTGGAGTGCAGTGGCACGATCTCGGCTCACTGCAACCTCCACCTCCTGGGTTCAAGCAATTCTCCTGCCTCGGCCCAAGTAGCTGGAACTACAGGCGCACACCACCATGCCCGGCTAATTTTTGTATTTTTAATAGAGACATGGTTTCACTATATTGGCCAGGATGGTCTCAATCTCCTGACCTTATGATCCACCCACCTCAGCCTTCCCACTGGGATTACAGGCATGAGCCACTGCACCCAGCCACAGATGATCTTTCTTTCAAGTCTTAAAATTGTGATAAAATACACATAACATTAACCATCTTAACTATATTTGAATGTATGGTTCAGTGGCATTGAGCACATTCACATTGCTGTGCGACCATCACCACCCTCCATCTCAGAACTCTTCTCATGGCCAGACTGAACCTCCATCCCCACTGAACACTAGCTCCCCATTCCCCCTCCCCTAGCCCTGGTGACCACTGTTCTACTTAGTCTCTGAATGCTCTAGGGACCTCCTGTGAGTGGCAGCATACCGCATTTGTCCTTTGGGGCTGGCTTGTTTCACTAAGTGTAATGTCCATAAGGTTCATTTCCGTTTTTGTGTGTAAGCAGGTGAGTTTTTTAGTGAAAAAGCAAGGGCATATAAGTGTATGTTCTTTTGTCAAAGAAACAGGTAAAAAAACAGTGCATAAAATACTTCTAGTCAGATCTGCAAAAATCTTGGCCGGGCACAGTGGCTCACACCTATAATCCCAGAACTTTGGGAGGCCAAGGCAGGTGGATCACCTGAGGTCAGGAGTTTGAGACCAACCTGGCCAACACAGTGAAACCCCGTATCTACAAAAAATACAAAAATAAGCTGGGCGTGGTGGTGCACACCTGTAGTCCCAGCTACTTGGGAGGCTGAGGCAGAAGAATCGCTTGAACCTGGGAGGTGGAGGTTGCAGTGAGCTGAGATCGTGCTACTGCACTCCAGTCTGGACAACAGAGCAAGGCGCCATCTCAAAAATAAAATAAAATAAAATAAAATAAATAAAATATATAGGTATCAAAAGCTTCAGGTGAGGCTATTTCATCATATCAATACATCAAACCTGTGTTGTTTGAAATATGTGCTATATATGGGCATTGCTCTTTCATTCTTTCTTGTTTTAGAGACAGGGTCTCACCCTGTCACCTAGGCTGGAGTGCAGTGGCATGATCATGGTTCACTGCAGCCTCAACCTCCTGGGCTCAAGGGATCCTCCCCCTCAGCCTCCCTAGTAACTGGGACCTCATCTAGATCCGTTGCTTTTTCATTTCTAATAGCCTTTTGGTTTGTGTGGTTTGGGTTTTGGTCTATTTAAATAACAGTGGTATCTTCTGATGTATATGATATGGTTAATTAAATTCTACCTGGAAATCTAACCACATGCCTACTAAGATAGTTAGAGGACAATCATGGTTCAGCAGCCGAGCCCCTGAGTTCTCCCCAGCCTCACCCCTCCCAACCGCCTCTGCCTCCCCGACTATACATTATGGATTCTGCGTGGCCCTGAAGCCCTCTGAGTTTCAGCCTAGGCCTGGCCTTCCCACCTGTCCCACAAGACTCCCGCCATCTTCCTCACTCTTCCCTCACCCCATGACCATCTGCTCAGGGCCTGGGCCTTGGTATCAGAGCCCCACCTCAAGAGAAGCCCTGTCTTCCTGCTCACTGTTTCACTCGGGGACCACACAGCCCCTCCCCCATCCCACCCCAGGAGGACTGGCACCCTGAGCAGCCCACCAGAGACCATGTTCTGGCAGTCCCTGTCCCTCAGGCAATGACCAGGATCTCCAAGCTACAGAGGATTCCTGGGTGGGAATGGAGGAGGTGTCAGGCCACATGCCTCCTTCCCTATGGGTATTGGTTGAAGAGAACTGCAAGGCATTGGGGACCCAGCAGTAACACCTGAGTAGTCACCTGAAGAAGCAGGGTGCTGGGGAGCCCACCCCGGACGGGGAGGAGACTTGCTGGCCTTGGGGAGAAAATCGGCTGTAGCTTCCAGGCAGCACAACTCCAGTTTCCTTGCTTGGTCAGAAGGGCCACTCCTCACAGTGGGATAGGGGTGGGAGCTCCCTGAGGAGGTGGGGTCTTAGGGTCCTCCATCCAAGTCCTGCAGGAAGCCCCTGGGAGGCAAGGCACTGGCCAAGCCAGGGTCAGAGGCTTGGGGTCATTGTCCTCCCTGGGTCCCAGTATGTCCATCTGTAAAACAGCCTTGCACTGCTACTCTTAAGGCACACACTGAAGGATGGGAAAGGGGAGGCACAAAACATCTGTGCACCAGGCACAGGTGCTAGGGAATTCCCAGGCTATTTTCTTGCACAATTCTCACAACTTCCCAGCAAAGTCAGTGTGATCATCTGGGACCTAGAGCCCTCAGTCTCACAGGGGAGGGAGCTGACGCTGAACCCTTGTGTGTCTGAGACATTCCCCACCTCAGGCTGTGTTCACAGTTCTCATGGGCCAGGGGAGTCACTGCTGCGGCCCTCACTTTTGTGTCTCCTCAGAGAACAGCCTGGAATCCATGAACATCAGCTCTTCCTCAAGCGCTGAAGAGAACCCAAAGAAACAGGCAAAAAAACCCAAAGGTAACCTTCAAGCTGGGAGGCTAAAGTCCAAGTTGGCAGGAGGCAACTCCTCTCCCTCTGCCCCCAGACCCCCTCAGACCAGGTCTTGAGAGCTAAGGGCAGAAGGAAATGCTTCTCTTTCCATTAGGAATTGGATTACAGAGACTTGAAATAACAGGCACGTAAACAAAGTAAGACTTATTGCTCCCTCTATTAATGAGAAATGTGGGAGGGAGTGCAGGCTTTCCTGAGGCTCCATAAACAGCCGTTCCATAAAACCTTTCAGGTGACCAAGTCCCCAAGTCTCTCTGCTCCACCAGAAAGGAATTAGGGCTTTCAACCACAAGATTGTCTCATGCTCACAAAATGGCTGCTGCAGCTTCAGCCTCAGCACATCTGATTCCAGGCAGAGAAAGGAACAAAGAGAAGGGCAAAACTACCCTCCAGCCAACTTAGCCTTCTAGGGGAAAGGATTCTTCCCCAAAGTCCCAAGCAGCAATGTCTTCCCACATTCCAGCAGCTAAATTTGCCATATGGCCATCAGGATCTACAAGGAGGGCACACTGCTGCCACCATTAGGAGGAAGGAGGGCAGGCAGCTAGCTAGCTGCATGTACCTCACCCTGGTAGCCCTGCACAGGGCATTGCCACCTCCTGCACTGTGGCTCCGACCTCCCTTGCCTGGACTCCCTGCTGTCTCCCACTCTGCCCCTGGGCTAACAGACCAGTCTGGTCCTTCCGCTGAGGTCTGCAGATGTGAGCATTTCTCCCAGCCTGTGCTCCATGGCCCAGGCTCCCACCCCTCTCCCCACCACATTTCCTCTCTTTTATTATTATGGAATTATAAAATGAAAATTCAAACATGTCCAGATGTAGAGATTGGAGCCAGCGAGCCTCACAGGCCCACCACCAGGTTCTGCCACTGACTCAAATGTGCCCATTTGCTTCCTCTGTCCTTTCCCTCTTTTTCTTTGCCAGGATATTTTAAAGTAAAATCCAGACATGTCATTTCATCCACCTCAGTGTGCACTTCTCAACAATAGGGGTGTTCCGCACAAACCCAAGCACCATCATCACACCTGACAAAGTGAACCAGCCCAACCCACGGTCAGACTGGCCCAGTTATCTCAGAAACATCTTCTGTAGAAGATTCGTTCTAATCAGGATTCAAAGGAGACCTGAGCTCCTTCAGTCTCTGTGAATCTAGCAGCCCATTCCCTGGCCCATCCCATCACTCTCGGGCCTTTGACTTGTTGAGCAGTGGTGTCGCCTCTCCTGCAGCAGGGCCCAGTGTCCCCATTCTGCATTTATGTGTCTGCTTCCTGATGCTGGCACTGGGACTGCTTCTCTGTGCCCATCCTTCCTGCCCTTGGACATTAGCCCCAGGTGCTTGACTAGATCCTGGCTCCCCTTGGTCACCGGGCTCTTCTCATGGGCAGAGGGAGCACCTGCATCTGCTGTGGATGCAGAGGCACGGGAGGGAGAGAGCCCTGGGGGTGAGCACCTGACCCTCCGCACAAACTATCACGGCAGCCATTCACCCAGTCACCCATCTATCCCTTTGTTTTTTTTTTTTGAGACACGGTCTCACTGTCACCCAGGCTGTGGTGCAGTGGTTCGATCACAGCTCACTGCAGCCTCAACCTCCTGGGTTCAAGCGATCCTCCTGCTTCAGCCTGCCGGGTAGCTGGGACAACAGGTGCGCACCACCACACCTGGCTCATTTATGTATTTTTTGTAGACAGGGTTTCACCATATTGCTTTGGCTGGTCTCAAACTCCTGGGCTCAATTAGTGCTTTGGCCTCGGCCTCCCAAAGTGCTAGGATTATAGGCATGAGCTACAGCACCTGGCCCAGTTTGTGAGTTTTGACAAATGTGTACAATGTGTTTCCTCCACCCTATGAAGATCTAGACCATTTCCATCTCCCCAGAAATTATCCTTCCCGGAGAGACAGCCACTCTTCAGCTATCCCCACCAAACCACTGGCTCTCCTCTCCAGCCTCCTGTAAATGGAATCACACACTCTCTAGCCTTTCAGTTTCAGCTTTCGCTCAATATCCAGTCTGTGAGAGGCATCCACATTGCTGCACCTAGCCAGAGTCCCTTCTGTGCATATGCCAAGCATTTATTCTTTCTATTGCTGGTGAACATTTGGGTTGTTTCCAGTTTTTACAAATAATGCTGCTATGAAGTCTTGTACATGTCACTTTGGGGACATAAGCACTTGCATCTCCTGGGTACACACCCAAGAGTGGAATTGCTGGTTGTGTGTTTAACTTTAGTGGATAAATGAAGTTTTCCAGAGGGACTGTACCAATTCCCAGTCCCACCAACAGGCATACGACTTCCAGTTGCTCTGTGTCCTCTCCAACTTGGGACACTGTTGATCCTTTTAATATGACTTTGTCCTCTGGGTATATGTTAGTATCTCATATTTCCTGGTAACCCGGGAGGGCCATTCCCTTTTCACATGGTTCTGGGTCATTTGATGATTCTGTGTTGGGACGTACCTGTTTCCATCTTCTGCCCACTTGTCTGTTGCACTGCCTGTTTATTTTAATGACTTATCGGAGCTCTTTACTGGGTAGAAGTCACTTGCTAGTTCTAAGGATGACAGATATATTCTCCCACTCCTGGAACTGCCTTTTACTCTCTGTGCAGTGCTAAAAGGCACCAATAAAAAGTTCCTGGCTGGGCACAGTGGCTCACCCCTGTAATCCCAGAACTTTGGGAGGCCGAAGCAGGTGGATTACCTAGGATCAGGAGTTTGAGATCAGCCTGAACAATACGATGAAACCTCATCTCTACTAAAACTATAAAAATTAGCTGGGTGTGGTGGTGGGCACCTGTAGTCCCAGCTACTCAGGAGGCTGAGACAGGAGAATTGCTTGAACTCAGGAGGCGGAGGTTGCAGTGGGCCAAGATCATGCTACTGCACTCCAGCCTGGGCAAAAGAACAAGACGCCATCTCAAAAAAAAAAAAAGTTCCTAATTTTAGTGTAGTTCAGTTTCATGTAGCTCAATCGTTTCTTCGTTATGGCTTTTAGTGTCTTATTTTAAAACTCTTTAGTGACCCCCAAGGTCATGATATCCTCTGATTGTGTCTTCTACAACTTTTTGTTTTACTTTCACAATAAGACCTACAAACCACATCTTAATTGACCTAATTGTAACCATTTCATTTGTAGATTCCTTTGGGTTTTCTACTAAACAATCATGCCACCTTGAATGGCATTATTTTCTCTTCCTTTGTGATCCTTATACCTTCTCTGCCTTTCTTTTTTTCTTTTTGAAACAGGGTCTCACTCTGCCACCCAGGCTGGAGTGCAGTGGTGCCATCTCGGCTCACTGCAGCCTCGACCTCCTGGGTTCAAGTGATCCTCCCACTCAGCCTCCCAAAGTGCTGGCATTCCAGGCATGAGCCACCATGTCCAACCTTTTCATTCCTTTTTCTTGAATCACTCCCCCAGTGAGGACCCTCATTTTAATGCAGAATAGCAATGTCAAGACCAGGCATCCTTGCCCTGCTCCTGGTCTGATCCTACATGGGTGGAGGGACATTCAGTATCTCATCTGAAGGTTTCTTGTAGATATCTGTATTTATTTCCTATTGCTGCTGTGACAAATCACCACAAACTCAAAGGCTTAGAACAGCACAAATAGCTCATCTTACAGTTCTGGAAGTCAGAAGTCCTGTAGGACTAAACCAAAGCATTGGCAGGGCTGCCTTCCTCCTGGAGGCTGGGAGAAAAACCCATCTTCCTGCCTTTTCCAACCTCTAGGCGTGGCCGCCCGCATCGCTTGGCTCAAGCCTCTCACTCTGTCTTCAAAGGTAGCAGCACAGTTTGTTGAGAGTTTTTATCATAAAGGGATGCTGAATATTGTCTAATGCTTCTTCTGCATCTTTTGATATGATCATGTAGTTTTTGTTTTTAATTCTGTTTATGTGATGTATCACATATATTGACTTGTGTATGCTGAACCACGTCCACATCCCTGGGATGGAACCCACTTGATCATGATGAATTATATTTCTGATGTGCTGTTGGATTCAGTTAGCTAATGTTTTGTTGAGGATTTTTTGCATCTATGTTCGTCAGGGAAATTGATCTGTAGTTTTTTGTTTTGTTTTGTTTTGTTTTGTTTTTTTGTCCTTTCCTGGTTTTGGTATCAGGGTGATACTGGTTTGATTCTATGAGCATCTCTTCTTTCTCAATATTTTGGAATAGTTTTAGTAGGATTGGTACCAATCTTTCTTTGAATGTCTGGTAGAATTCAGCTGTGAATCCGTCTGCTTTTGGGCTTTTTTTTTGTTGGCAATTTTTAAATTACGGATTCAATCTCACTACTTGTTACTGGTCTGTTCACGGTTTCTATTTCTTCCTGATTTAATCTAGGAGAGTTGTATGTTTCCAGGAATTTACCAGTTTCCTCTAGGTTTTCTGTTTGTGCATGTACACGTTCGTAGTAATCTCGAATGATCTTTTGTATTTCTGTGGTGGTGGATGAATATCTCCAGTTTCATTTCTAATTGAGTTTATTTGGATCTTCTCTCTTCTTCTCTTGGTTAATCTGGCAAGTGGTCTAAACCAATTTCATTTTCTTCAAAGAACCAGGTTTTTGTTTCATTTATCCTTTGTATTTCCTTTGTTTCCATTTCATTTAGTTCTGGTCTGATATTTGCTATTTCTTTTCTGCTGGGTTTGGATTTAGTTTGTTCTTGTTTCTCTAGTTCCTTGAGGTGTGACATGAGGTTGTCAATTTGTGCTCTCTCAGACTTTCTGACGCAGGCATTTAACACTATGAACTTTCCTCTTGGGACTGTTTTTCTGTGTCCCGGAGGTTTTGATAACTTATCTCATTATTATCATTCAATTCAAAGAATTTTTAAATTTCCATTTTGATTTCCTTGTTAACCCAGATGTCATTCAAGAGCAGATTATTTATTTCCGTGTGTTTCTATCACATTACTCCACCTTGGCTTCTCTTCCTGCACTCCTCGTTCTGCCCCAACCCTCCTGCCTCCCAATTACAAGGACCCCCGTGGTTACACTGGGCCCACCCGGACATGCCAGGACACCTCAGGATCCTTAGCTCAATCACATCTGCAAAGGCCCTTTCGCCACAGAAGGTGACACTATCACAGGTTTGGGGATTAGGACACGGGCATCTTTGGGGGCTGTTACTCAGCAAAAGCATAATACCCTTTATCAGATTTGGGGGTTCCCTTCTATTCCTAGTTGCTAAGAGTTTTATTCAAAAATAAGCTTTGAATTTTATCAAATAATTGTACTCCATCTCTTGAAATGATTGTATCATTTCCTGTTTTATTCTGTTAATGGAAGGTATTACATTGATTGGCTTTAAAACATTCAACCAACTCTGCATTTTTGGAATGATTCGCCTCAAATGACTGCCATTTTTGGGGCGGGCTCATCTTCACCTAAACACGTCAATCATCTTCACATGAATTCTGACCACTCCCAAGTCACCAGACTGCAGGTGCAGTGCCTGACTTCTTAAGCCAGTCTCCCCATAGCTACTTACAGTTATGGGACCTTGGCAGAGTATCTGACTGCTCCAAGCCTCAGTTCCTCAGAGGTAAAATGGGAGTAACCATAATTTCCACCTCCTTGGGCGGTCAGGAACATTAAATCATGGAAAGTCCCCAGTCTGGCCCATGGCAAGTGCTGGGTGCGTCCTAGCTATCATTTGCTTTTGTGATGGGGACATGGGATGGGCCACCCATATGTGCTCATCGCCAGTTTGGGAGCATAAAGAATTTTACTTCTCTGCCCCTGTGATCAAGCACCAGGTCCCACGATTCCTAATTGAGGGCAAACACCTCTGCCCTGGTTGAGTTGCTGGACAGGAGCAGGGAGCAAGAGCAAGTGCACATTGGGAAGGTGAAGCAAGTGCCTGGCAGTTCCTCCACCAGCTGCCTGTGTCCCAGTGTCTGCCACCCAGAGCCTTGGAGCCTCACACTGTTCTCCATGCCCTTGTCCCGGCAGCTGTGCCAGGCTGCACCTCCTCACCCCATCCCATCTGCCTGCCCTCTCCCAGAGCTTCCTAACAACTTCTGTGACACCAGAGCCACCCTCCCTGCCTTCCAGAGCCGTACTGGAGTTTTACATTTGTTTTCTAACGTTTCTGGGGGGTTGGTGTTGGGCTGGCGGGGAAGGCAGCCCAGGTGCTCAGTTTACCCTCTCCACCTGACTTCTTGGCTGCCTGAGGCTCACAGGGAGGCCGCTGGCATCAGCTCCGTCTCCGAATTGCAGTCAGTGTGTAGAATTATGAGCGGGACGAGAGTCCACCCTGCAAAGCAAACCTTCACAAGCCCCTCTCTGGGCCTCTGGTCCCTCCCCAGGTCTGAAGTACTTTGTTCTTGGCCTTCTCTGGGAGGACCGAGAGGCCTGAAAAGACAGATGCAAGTTCACCTGGAGGCCCAGAGCAAGGGCCGTGAGTTCAGTGTCAGCAGACCCTGGTCACCAGGCCCATCACTGACAAACAGCAGGCTCAGCCTCCCTCCTCCATAAGGGAGACTCCAGAGGCCTGCAGTGAGGGCTGACTGAAGGCAGATGTGTGAGACAAGGCTGTGCTCACCAGCTCTCTTTCAGGCGCCAGGGACAGAAGCCCAACTTAAACCAGGTTAAACTACAGAGGTGCCTTTATGGAGCTGGAAGGTCCAGGGTTGGACTTTAAGCACAGCTGGATCCAGGAGAACCTTCCCACTCACTCATGCTTTTCCATGCTGGGCTGGGTGGGCAGTGGGGTCCCGGAGACACAGACCACCGCCTGGAAGAGCTGGCTCGCCTTTCCAGCGAGGTGTCTCCCTTTCCAGAGCGTGGTCCTGACCCTTCGGCGAATCCTTTCCACTTGTCTGGGGATGTGGATTTCTTCTTGCTCAGAGATCAGGAGCGGAATAAGGCTCTCTCCGTGAGTATCCAGGACAGACGCCAGCACCTCCAGGAGCTTCCCTGCTCCCACTGCTTCCTGGAGTGGCCACATTGCCCTTCTCGGAGGAGCACTTTCCTCAGGTCCTTCTCATTCCAGAATAGTCAATGGCTCACCACTTCCTACAAAATCAGCTGGAAACTCTCCTTGGTTCTCAGGACTCACAGTGTCCCACCCGTCTTCCCCTGTCTGTCACCACTCTTCTTGGGTCCCGGTCAGATAGACTTCTTGGGCTGCCGTGGCAACAGCCTCAGCCACCTCACCTCCACTTCCAATGCCACCTACATGAAACACCATCCCCTCCTGATACTCTCTGGGTCCTCCAAGGCCCAGCTCAGCCCTCACAGGCCCTCTCCCATCCCACAGGCACCCCCTATGCTCAGGCCTTGTGCCCTTCCTCTGGCTGGACTCCTGCAGGTCAGATCTGCACACAGAGTCACCCATGGCACGCATACACATGCTCCCCCAGGTGCCTAGGGTCCCTGGACCAGCACCGACCCCACTCTTGCCCCATCTTCACCCCAGCCTGTCCTCTTGCTTTCCCAGCCCTGAGAGCTATGAGCCTGGAGTGGGGACAGCCCACTCTTGCTGCCTTGGGCACCTAGCCCTGCCCCACGTGCCAGGCATGGCAGCCTTCCCAGGGTCGCACCTGGGCTGCCCCACAGCCTCCATCCACCTCCCCCTGACTCAGGGCTCAGCGTCTCAGGGATTCCTCACAGCCGTGGTTCCCAAGGCAGCAACAGCTACACTGGCATCTGCAGGGCGTGGGTGGAGATGCACAGGCTTCAGCCTGCCCAGGCCTCCACATCAGAAACCAGGGCTGAGCCTGTGGGCTGTGATTCCTAGACTGACTGAGACCCAGAGATTCTCTGACCCACGCCTTGGCTACCCTACTGTATCTTCTCCAATGAGGCACTCGGTTTTCCTCTACACTCAAGCCTAGCCCTAGCTCAGGACCTCCCCCGCCTTCCACTAAGAGTCTCATCCAACACACTCTCTCCACCACACCAAACAGGGTCACCAAACGCCATATTCACCCACACAATAGGGTCAACGAACCGCAACCTCACCGACCCAACAGGGTCACCAAACCATACCCTCCTCCATCCAGCAGGGTACCCCACTCACAACCTCCCCTACCCAGCAGGTTCTCCCACTTATACCCTTCCCCACCCAGCAGGGTCTGACACTCACCGCCACCACCTCCCACTCCCAACAGGGTCCCCCTCAGTCTGGCCCTGCCCTCAGTCAGCTGCCCAATGTCTTCTAAAGGCCACCTTGTACCCTGAGGATCTAGTAGGTGACATTTTCCTGACTGCAGTGATGGGGACGTGCACTCCAGGGGCCTCAGGCTGGACCCATTTGCCTGGGTTCTTAGATGCCATTTGTGTACCTGGTAGGTCCCAGCAGGAAACAGAAGTGACCCTAGAAAGTCCATATGAAGAGACTCCCGGGCCGGTGCAAAAAAGTGGGAGAGGGTGTGGAGCTGGCAGGGGATATCCCTACCGTGAGAACCGGATGGCAAAAGGGACACAGGGCAGGGTGGGGATGTGGGGAGGTGAGTCCAGCCTTCCCCCTCCTCCGAGGGTTTTTTCCCAAGGGAGGGCTGGCTCGAAGCCACCCCCAGGCCACACAGGAGCTGGAGTGGGGTGGAGAGCAGGTGGAGATGGCCACCAACGGTGACCTTCCAGCTAGGCTACACCCACCACACAGCCGTAGTTTTCGGGAACCCCAGAGCCTCTAGGTTCCCTGCCCTGGGCTGGTCATCAAAATATACGACTCTCACTTAAATGTGGATTTCGGATAAAATGAGACATCATCTTTTCGGGTGAGCGTGTCCCCTCTGTGGGTCTGGAGTACTCATTCGACCGGGCAGCCTGTGTTTGACCAGGGGACCCTGACTGGCGCCCTTCTCAGGGGCAATTGGCCTCCCCAGCAGTTGCCCTGCCTGCTTGGCTGTCAGCCCGGGGCTGCTGTGTTCAGGCCCCCGTGTCCCCGCGCTGCGTAGCTCCACGGGCATCCTCCCGCGCTCGCGCGCAAACCCGCGTCCCGGGCCTCAGGCCCGCGCGCCCCTAGGAGTGGACGCGGTGGGGAGCCTGGGCCCCGCCCGACTTGGCCCGACGCCCCCAGGAGCGGCAGCAGCAGAAGACGATGCGAGTGCACGAGAAGATGACCTACTCCTCCAAAGTGTTGGCTAAGCACACCAGCTTGCGACGGCAGCTGCAGCTGGAGGATAAGCAGGAGGACCTGGAGGCGCGCACCGAGGCAGACCATCTGCGCGCCTTCCGCGACTACAATACATGGAAGCTCACCTTGACCAAAGGTGCGTCCCCTCCGGCGCGGGGGAACCTGGGCCAGTGGCGCCCCACATCCGCAGCGCATGGGGCGCTTGGAACCTCGGTGCCACTCGTCTTGCACAGATGGGAAGTGCTTTGGAAAGGCCCGCCTTTTCTGTGTTTGGCCCCTCCAGGGGGGTCCCAAAGCTCTATTCCAGGACTGCAAGCCTAAAAGCTTTTCAATCCTAATAGGATAGTTCCCCACCTTATCCTTGGTTTCTCTTTCCTTGGCATCAGTTGCTGGAGCTGAAAGTAGGTGAGTACAATACAGTAAGATATTTTGCGAAAGAGACAATTTGCCTAACTTTTATTACAGCATATTGTTATAATTGTTCTATTTTTATGAGTCGTTATTATTTCTGACTGTGCCTAATTCATAGATCTAATATAACTCCATCACAGGTAGCTATGTGTGGGAAAAACTTAGAGAGGCGCAAGTCAGACACAGTAAGGACTTCCCACCTGGCGGGACTCTGGCCATGGAGAATGTAACATTTCAGGCAGAGCCTTCTCTCTTTGTGGAGACAGGACAAGAACACTCCCTTCCATGGTCCCGGTAATCACCTGGGCGTGGACGCAAAGCAGTGCCCAGCAGCCAGCGGAAGGCTTCTCTGCAGACCTGCCAGGCCCCTCCTCAGCCTGGGCTTCCCGCTCCTGCTCATCTCCCTCTTCTTCCAGCAGAAAAGAATGTGGAGCCTGAGAACATGAGTGGCTACCTTAAGCAGAAGCGGCAAATGTTCCTCCTCCAGGTAGGTCCCGCAGCCCCCAGCTCGAGGGATGCCAGCAGGGCCTGGCCTGGGCCAGGCACCATGACCCCACTCTACTGGCCCTCAGTATACCCTGGATTGCAAACGGAGAGAGATCCAGCGGCTGGAGACACTGGCGACCAAAGAGGAGGCCAGGCTGCAGCAGGCCGAGAAGTCCCTGGCGAAGGATGCCGCCTTGTTCGACGAGTTCCTCAGGGAGAACGACTGCAGCTCCGTGCAGGCCATGAAAGCGTGAGCCTGCAGGCCCGAGGGGCTGGCTGGGCAATGCCGAACCCCCATTGTCCCTGAGCCTGTACACACCCACTCATCCATCCCCTCACCCAGCCTCTGCCCCCAGCCCCTACAACACTTCTGGAAGCACCAGGGCTGGTCGGGAGCCAAGGGCAGGGGATACTACAGGCAAAAGGATTAACTCTGTGGCTCTCCAGCCCTGTCCAGAGCCGGGCACAACCCTGGGGCCTGTGGGTGGTGGGCTCACCCCTCTTTAATAGGCTGCCACTGGCCCCCTGCCCCCATCCCTCCTCCCCCACGCCCAACTCCTAGGGCTGAGAAGGAGACCAAAGCCAAGATAGAGAAGATCCTTGAAATCCGGGACCTCACCACCCAGATTGTTAATATCAAAAGGTGAGGTCAGAGGGCATGCTGGCCATTGACTGGCCCACCTCCTGGTCCCTCAGTCATTTTGCCTGGCCAAAGGGAGCCTAGCGCCACGTGAACCTCATGGCTTTACCTCCCAGGGACTCAGTGCTTCCATAAGGCGGTTGCCCATTTATAGACAAGGGGGAGTGAGACCAAGAGAGATTCAGTGACTCCCAAAGCTTCCACTTGGAGGCAGGCAGTTTGGCTCAAAGGCTTGCCCAGCTACAGCCTGAGAGAGGTGCGGTCTCCAGGGTGGAGAGGAACTTGCAAGTCACAAAAGGCTGTGACTCTGCTTGTTGCAGGGTAGGTGCCCATCTTCCAGCATGTGGCATTCCTGCACCTTTTCTCAAGGAAAACAAGGAGCCCACACAGACTTGGCCAGGATGGAGGTGTGACCCCGGCATGGGGACCTCACTGTGGCAGAGGCTGACCTCCTCTTTCCCACCCCCCACCCCACCCCACCCCGATGTAGTGAGATCTCCAGATTTGAAGACACTCTGCAGCATTACAAGGTCTACAAGGATTTCCTATACAAGCTGTCGCCCAAGGAGTGGCTTGAAGAACAGGAAAAGAAACACTTGTTTCTCAAAAACGCCAAGGAGATCTCCGAGGCTTCCAAAGACGGCAGTGTTAACTCCACACCAGGGGACAAAGGTAGCAGAAAAGAGAATGTGGGTTCCCATGTGGGCTCTGCCAGTGGCCCACTGAGACCCTGAGCCCAGCTGGCAGGTTACCTGCAGGCATCTGGGCCACGTGGCATCACTGAAGCTTGGCTGCAGCTGAGGCCATCGGGACCCCCCCTTTGCTTCCTGCAGGACCAGGGATCAAGGGCAAGGCGAGCTCTGTGTGGGCCAAAGGTGAGCTGCCGCCCCCAGCCTGAGGAGCCCGGCTCCGCCCTGCACAGGGTTCAGAAACCATTCCTCTGCTTTCTCCAGAGGGTCAGGGCACAAAGAAGCCCTGGAGGTTTCTGCGGCTGGGGCGGAGCCTGTCTTATCTGAGCAGCCCCCAGCAAGGCAGCCAGCCCAGCGAGTCTAGCGGTGGCAACTCCAGAGGGTGAGTGGACTCCGGTGGGTGGGAGGGGCTGGGGCCTAGCAGGGAGCCCTCCCTTGTGGCACCCACGTGTAGTCAGGTCTGAGTGCCACAGAAAAGAAAGTATGTTACTCACAGTCCCTACTCCACGAAGGGCCACACTGGGAAGTCCCAGGTCGGCCAGGAGGCAGAGGGAGTAGGGCCCTAGGGCAGGAGTTTCCATTGTGGTTCCCATGGGAATTCAGGTTGAGGTGGTGAGCAGGTGTAGGGCTGATTTGTTCTGGAATAATTTCGGGGCTCTTGGACAAAGGCCTGCCCCTGGTTGTCTGGTCCTGGCCCTGGGGGGATAGGTCCTGAGTGTGAAAGTCCGATAGAGGGTCTGGCTGGGGCGTGGACAGTGGATTGGGTGGTTTGCATTTGAAAGGTGAGCTGAGGGCAAGCTCGGAGGCCAGGGTGAGTCATTTCCTGTCTCCGTGGACTGGTCAGCCCTGAGAGAGGTGGTCCCTCCAGGCTTGGCAAGGCCACAGGTGTCAAAAGCAACAAAACACAGAACATCAAAGTCATGGTCACTACATGGGTGAAGTGGTCTTCAGGACCATACGATTTTCAGGACATTTTCCTGATGACACATCTGGATACATTTCATACTTACTGGCTGTTCAGATGTCATTTTTTTGTGAAGTATCCGATTTCTGTACATTTTTGTTGGATTATTGGCCTCGTTCTTATGGTTACCTATTGGTTCTCTATGTATTCTGGGGACCAGCCTGGTGTGGTAAGTGTGGTACACATATCTTCTTCCAGTTTGTGTCTTGCCTTATTTCTTATTTATTTATTTATTTATTTAGAGATGGAGTTTTGCTCTTGTTGCTCAGGCTGGAGTGCAGTGGCGTGATCTCGGCTCACCACAACCTCCACTCCCCGGGTTCAAGCGATTCTCCTGCCTCAGCCTCCTGAGTGGCTGGCATTACAGGCATGTGTCACCACGCCTGGCTAATTTTTTCTATTTTTAGTAGAGACAGGGTTTCGCCCTGTTGGGAAGGCTGGTCTCAAACTCCTGACCTCAGGTGACTCTCCCGCCTCAGCCTCCCAAAGTGCTGGGATTACAGGTGTGAGCCACTGCGCCCAGTCACCTTATTTCTGTTTAATACTGTATTTTGAAGAACAGGAATTCTTAATTTTAGTGAAGTCAAATTTACCAATCTGTAATTTTATGATTGGTGAATTTGGGGCCCTGCTTAAGAAATATTTGCCAACATCATAGTCACTAAAATATTCTCCTGTGTTTTCTTCTGGAAGCTGATGATTTTTATTGGCTTGGATAAGGGTGGCAGAAGCGGGGATGGAGAAAAGTGGGCACTGTAGGGCTCGGGGCTGCTCCCTACACCCCTGCCCTGGCCCTGTGTCTGTGGCGACCCACTCTCCTCCACAGGGTCTTTATCTGCTGCTCAGCCCTTCTGCCCTCCACCCTCTGTCTTCCCCTCTCCACGACTGCCTGTTCCTGAACTCCACACCCAGATGGGTGGCCCCAACATCAGCCTCCCATGGCCCAAACTGATGCTTCTCCAGCTGGAAGAGGACCCAAGCTGGCTTTCTTCTCTGCCCAGCGCAGCCATGCCTTGTGGGGAAGACCAGCCACCACTGGGGCATGCTGCTGGGCCATGCACAGGCTGGTGTTAACGCTGCCTGCCATGACACCCTGCATTTCCAGTTCTGTGTTGAGGAGCAGAGGTTCTAATGTATGCAGTGCAGCCTGCTCTGCCTAGGGCCCCCCTCAGCCATGGACTGATCCCTACCAGACAGGCCCTGACTTGGGAGACTTGAGAACAGAGTCAGGGACCACACTATACTGGGTTTCAATCTCCTAGCCCCTCCGTCTATTAGCCAGGTGACCAGGGCCACTGAGTACAGCTGGGCAGGTTGTGAACTATACAAGGCACTCACTCAGCCAAGAGGGCACGTGGGAGCTGAAGTCCAGCCCACCCCCACCAACTGCCAGGTCAGGCTCCCTGATCCAGGCTACATCCATCTGGAGGGTGGAGTCTCAGAAAGGCATCGTATGGGCCAGCAGTGCCCTGCAGACAGCCAGCTCCCTCATCTGTAAAATGGGCATCGGTGTGCAGTGTGAGGCGTGGGTCTGGCAAGTGCTGTAGTTGATATCACAGCCTCTCTTGGGAAGCCCTCCTGGATCTGCCTTCAGAGTTCCACAGGACCTTGCCCTGATGCCTCTCTGTTTCTGGGGGCTAGGGGGTGGCATCTCCAAGCCCAAGCTCAGGTCCCTGAGGTGCCTGGGGCGAGCCAATGCAGCCCCCCCACCTCAGCCAGCAGGACCTGCAGATCCTAGGTGAGGCCCAGGCTGGAGCAGGCTGGGAGGGCAGGTTTGGAAGTCGGTGGAGGTGGGTCCCCATCCAGTGGGGCCTTCTGGGGCCCACATTGAGCGTTTAAAGCTCACACAGCTTGTGCCCAACTCCTCTCCACTGGTCCAGAAAGACCTTGCCCCTGGGCACTCAGGATCACCTGAAGGCAGCCCTGAGAGTCCCTCTATTGCTGTGAGTGGGACCCCAAGGACAGGGGTCAAGACTGACCCTAGATGGGAGAGGCAGGGCAGGAAAGGCCTCAAAGGTGGCGCTCAGTAAACAATGGTGGGGGAGGAGGGACAGCCCCAGCAGCCAGCGGAGCTGCAGGTGCAGAGGCCTGGGGTGGGGCAGCACCCAGAGAGAGGGGACCTGACCGGGCGGGCAGAGGGGCTGGGGCAGGGGAGGCAAGGTGAGTGCTGGGAGGGCCGCCTGGCAGTCCCCAGGAGGAGAGAGGGTTTTCTTCTAAGTGCAGTAGGGCTGGGAAGGGTGAGGGCCATTTGGCCACCCAGGACTGGGGCCTCTGGGGACAGGTCTGGAACATGGCTTGTCCTGCATGTCAAAGTGGCTAGGGCCTTGGGAAAATGAGTGGATTGAAACTATCCCCTGGCTGCAGTGTGGCAGCTGGGGACTGTGAGGAAGCTGGTGCTGCCCTCTGGGCAACTTGTGGGCAGCTGGGAGAGGAGGGATGGGGATGCTGACAATGCCTTCAAGACCTCTGTGCCCCTCCCCGGGCTCCTGTCTGCTCAGGCTGGTCCCAGAGTCCCGACCCTGCCATCTCTTCGCAGGTCGAACTCTCCCATCCCCCTCACGCAGGAGGACACCGACAGCGATGGGGAGGTGAATGGCCCAGTGCTGTACTAGAATTCAGAAGTCGCCCCTCCCTTGCCGTGCCCCTATCCCTGCCCCTCTGGCTCTGTCCCTGGCCAGTCCCTGCCAAAACCTGTGGGTTGCAGGAACCACAGCTGTACTTCACGGAGCCCCAGCAGCTCCTGGATGTCTTCCGAGAGCTGGAGGAGCAGAACCTGTCGCTGATCCAGAACAGGCAGGAGATGGAGGAGACCCTGGAGGAGCTGAGCCGCACCCTGAAACACACGCAGATCCGCATGTAGGTGCCGCGCGGTGGCCGGCGGGGGCTCCCTGCCACTCTCATCCTGGGATCCCTCTGCACTGGGAGCCGAGTTGGCAGAACAGCCCCCACCCCTGTCCACGGCCCTGGCCTGGTCCAGATTGTCTGAAAAGCTCCATGTGAAGCTCCGTTTGTGGGCCGGATCCTGGAGAGAGGGTGCTGGAGCTGGGGGTGGGCAGGGCCCAGGCACCTGTGCCCACCCTGAAGCAGCCCATGGCTAGAGCCAGGCCTTTCCAAGGAGCTTCCACCCTAGGCTCCTTCTGCTGCCGCCAAGCTCCTGGGGGGCCCTTGGAGTGGCTGGAGGTCCACAGCGACCCTGACCCCCCAGTTCCTGGCAGCACTAACATACTTCACACAGGCGCCCAAAGCAGTCATTTGCTCAGAAGGGCCTGGAAGCTGCTGCTGCTTCATATTTCGTAGACCAGAGTGGGTGTTCACGGCACAGAACTGGGGAAGGCCAAGCCACCTGTGGGCTGCTGTGAAGTGTGTCCCCCACTGTTGTTCAGCAGCGTAACGGGGACGGGAGTGGGTGCAGCCCTGAGCAGGAGGACATGGGCGTGGTGAGTCATGCCATCCTGCAAGCTGGGGCCAAGTGGGGCTGAGATGGGCAGGGATGGGTGAGGGCCATCTGGTCACCCAGGACTGGGCTTCTGGGGACAGGCCTAAAACACAGCTTGTCCAGCATGGCAAAGTGGCTAGGGCCTTGGGAAAATCCTGGCCTCCCAGTTCCAACCAGAGAGGCAGCAGAAGAAGTCAGGTGGCTGCCCAGCTCTCACCTGAAGCCCACCTGAGGTTATTATGGTCCCTCCTGCTGGGTGTGGCCACTCAGTCTACTGCAGGACACCTGCCTCCAGAAGAACTGGGCAGGGCAGGGTCAGCTTGAGGCACTGGTGAGGCATGTCCAGAGCAGGGAATCCTCTGCTCACTCCCCACATACTGCCTGTGCATCCATTCTGGGTCAGGCCTGGGTCTAAGCTCTGCAAGGATAAAGCAAGGCCCTGCCCTCATGCAGCTGACCTTAATGGCAGCAGATACAACAAACAGGTCCACAGATGTGACTTGTGGATACTGATGTGTTCTAGGAGGAAAATAAAGCAACTTGAGAAAGAGGGCTAAAATGGAGGGTGACAGCAGATGGGAGGGGCAGGGAAGGCTTCCAGGAGTTGTCAGAAAACTTCCTGAGGAGTGGGAGGAAAGCCATCCACACAGAGGCTGGGCAAAGAGGGTCCCAGGCAGCAGGAACAGTGGGTGCAAAGGCGCTGAGGTGGGGGCCCATTGAGGCTTAAGTGTCCCATAGGGGAACCATGCTCCTGAGCACCCATGTCCCATTGGTGAGGTGTGGCAAAGAGTCCCCAGAATGATGTGAAACCCCCAGCCTCAGGCAAGACTATGTATCCTGGAATGCTGGGAGGTGACAGACACAGAGGAAGACGAGCTAGGGAGAGGTGGGCAGGCTCCCAGCTTAATTGGGCAAGAAGACAGGTTCCTCCTCCAACACGCACATGCAAACGTAAACCTCATAGCAGAATGCTGGATGTAACATCCCAAAACTGGTCTTCAGCCAGCCAAGCCATCCCTGAGAGCACCCACACTTTGTTTCCAGGGGAGTCGCAGCCCATGTGTATTTAACTTCCATGAACTCAGCAATCTTTTCTCAGAAAAAAATCAAAATACAGTCTTAAAAATATATAAAACAAATAGACAATCATAATAGGCCTATATCCATTAAAGAAATTAAATCAATAATTAATAGCTTTCCAAAAGGGAAAGCCCCAGGCCCAGATGGGTTTGCTAGTGAATTCTACAAAGGAAGAATTTCATCTAAGGAATAAATTACACCAATTCTCTACAATCACTTTTCAGAAGATAAGAGCAGAGGGAGTACTTCCTCATCCATTCTATGAAGCCAGTATCACCCTAATACCAAAACTAGACAAAGGCATTACAAGAAAGGAAAAGTAGCCACCAATATCCTCAACATAGATGCAAAAATCCTCAACAAAATATTAGCAAATTGAATCCAACAGTATATGAAAAGAAGTATACACCACAACCAAATGGGATTTATCCTAGGTATGCAGGGCTGGTTCAACATTCAAAAATTAACGTAATCTGTCATATCCACATGTTAAATAAGAAAAGTCACATGATATAAATAGCACTGAACACAATCCAATACCCACTCATAATAAAAGCTTTCAGAAAATGTGGAATAGAAGGGAATTTCCTCAATTTGATAAAGAACACAAAAATCCTACAGCTAATATGTTACCTAATGAAAAAAAAACCACTAAAAGCTTTCTCATGAGATGAGAAATAAGGCAGAGATGTCTTCTCTCACTACTGCTTTTCAACATTGTACTGGAAGTCTTAGTTAATGTAATAAGACAAAAAAATAAAATAAAATGTATATAGATTGGGAGGAAGAAATAAAACTGTCCTTGTTCACAGGTGACATGAATGTCTATGTAGAAAATTCAAAGCAATCAACAAAAAGCTCCTGATGGCCAAGCGCAGTGGCTCATGCCTATAATTTCAGCACTTTGGCAGGCCAAGGCAGGAGGATCACTTGAGGCCAGGAGATCGAGACCAGACTGGGCAACATAGTGAGACCATATTGCTAGAAAAAATTAAAAACTTAGCTAGGCATGGTGGCACACACCTGAAGTCCTAGCTACTTGGGAGGCTGAGGTGCAAGGATCACTTGAGCCCAGGAGTGCAGTGAGCCATGATCATGCCACTGTACTCCAGCCTGGGTGACACACTGAGACCCTGTCTTAAAAAAAAAAAAAAAAAGGCTGCGTGTGATGGCTCATGCCTGTAATCCCAGCACTTTGGGAGGCCGAGGCAGGCAGACCACGAGGTCAGGAGATCGAGACCATCTTGGCCAACAAGGTGAAAACCCGTCTCTACTAAAATACAAAAAATTAACTGGGAGTGGTGGCGTGTGCCTGTAATCCCAGCTACTTGGGAGGCTGAGGCAGGAGAATCACTTGAACCCGGGAGGCGGAGGTTGCAGTGAGCTGAGATCGCACCACTGCACTACAGCCTCCTGGCAACAGAGGAAGACTCCATCTCAATAAATAAATAAATGAATAATAAAAACAAAAAGCTCTTGGAACTAATAAGCTGTTATAGCAAGAAGCAAGGTTGCAGGATATAAGATTAACAAACAAAAGTCAGTGGCTTTCTCATATACCAGTAATGCGCAAGTGGACTTTGAAATTAAACACATAATACCATTTGCATTAGCACCCTCTGAAATGAAGTACTTAAATATAAATCTAACAAAACATACAAGATCTATATGAGGAAAGCCGTAAAACTCTGATGAATCAAAGGAGAATAAATAGAGAGATATTCCATGTTCAGGGATAGGAAGGCTCAATATTGTCAAGATGTCATTCTTCCCACTTGATCTTTTGCTTCAATGCAATCCCAGTGAAAATCCAAGAAGTTACTTTGTAGTTACTGACAAACTGATTCTGGAGTTTATATGAAGAGTCAAAAAACCCAGAATAGCCAACACAGCGCTGAAGATGAACAAGAAAACTGGGTGACTGACACTACCCAACCTCAAGACTTACTAAAACTACAGTAATGAAAATGGTGTGTGTACTGGTGAAAGAATAGTGAAATAGATCATTGGAATAGAATAGAGAGCCTAGCAATTAACCCACGTAAGTACTGTACACTCTGAGGTAATAAATGCATGTTATATGTAACCTATTGTGGAGCAACGGATAACCAAAGTAGCTGGTTCTAGAACTTCAAGATAATAACAGTATAGTAGGTTTTCATTGGTGTCTGGTCTCTTTCCCTCAGCGCCATGTCTGTATGGCTCATCCATGTGCAGATGTTTGTGTGTGTGTGGATGCAGGTTTTCAACTCATTTGGGTAAATACCAGGAAGCACAATTTCTGGATCATATAGTACAAGTATGTTTAGTTTTGTAAGAAATTGACAAACTGTCTTCCAAGGTGTCTGTACCACTTTGCATTCCCACTAGCAATGAATGAGACTTCCTCTTGCTTCAAATCCTTGCCAGCATTAGGTGTTGTTAGTGTTTTGGATCTGGCCATTCCAATAGATGTGTAGTGGTATTTTGTTTTAATTTGTGACTCCTGGCTATATGATGATGTACAGGAAGCATGATGCTGGCAGCTGCTCAGCTTCTGGAGAGGCCTCAGGGAACTTACAGTCATAGCAGAAGGTGAAGGCCCATATTACATGGCTGGAGCAGCAGCAAGAGAGTGAGAGTGGGGAGGGGCCACACACTTCTAAACAGCCAGATCTCATGAGAAGTCACTCCTATCAGGAGAACAGTACCAAAGGGATGGTGCTAAACCATTCACGAGAAACTGCCCCATAATCCAGTCACCTCCCATCAGGCCCCACCTCCAGCACTGGGGATTACATTTGAACATGAGGTTTGGGCAGGGACACAGATCCAGACAGTATTAATCATTAAACTGTGGTACATCCAGAAAATGGAATATTTTTCAGTGCTAAAAGGAAATGAGCTATCAGGTCATGACAAGACATGGAAGAACCTTAAATGCATATTACTAAGTGAAAGAACTCAGCCTGGAAAGGGTATATACTGTATGATTCCAACTTTATGACATTCTGGAGAAGGCATAACTGTGGAGAAACTAAAAGAATCAGTGGTTACCAGGGTCTTAGGGGGAGAGAGGGATGAAGAGAGGGAAAGCACAAGGCATTTGCAGGGCAATGAAAATACTGTGTATGATGCTATAGTGGTGGATATGTATCATTATATAATACATTTGTCCAAACCCATAGAATATACAGTACCAAGAGGGAACCTCCATGTAAAGTCCGGACTGTGGGTGATAATAATGTGTCCAGGTAGGTTCATCGATTGTATCAAATGTGCCACTCTGGAGGGGGATGTTGATAGTGGGAGAGGCTATGCATGTGTGAGGGTGACGTGTGTTTGATCCTTTTAATGCACTGTTGAATTCTGCTTGATAGTTTTGGGAGGATTTTTGTTTCTATGTTCATAGGGGATATTGGCCTAAGTTTTCTTTTCTGGTGGTGTCTTTGTCTGGCTTTGTTATCAAGGTGATGCTGGCTTCATAGAATGAGCTTGGAAATGTTCCCTCCTCTTCCATTTCTGGGAAGAGTTTAGAAAGGATTGCTGGCTGGGTGCAGTGGCTCACACCTGTAATCCCAGCACTTTGGGAGGTCGAGGTGGGTGGATCATCTGAGGTCAGGAGTTCGAGACCAGCCTGGCCAACATGGTGAAACCGTCTTTACTAAACACACAAAAAATGAGCCAGGCGTGATTGTGCATGCCTGTAGTCCCAGCTACTTGGGAGACTAAAGCAGGAGAATTGCTTGAATCCGGGAGGCGGAGGCTGCAGTGAGCCAAGATTGTGCCACTGCACTCCAGCCTGGGTGACAGAGTGAGTCTCTGTCAAAAACAACAACAACAACAACAACAACAACAACAACAACAACAACAAAAAACCAAAGGCCGGGCATGGTGGCTCACGCCTATAATCCCAACACTTTGGGAGGACAAGGCGGGCGGATCACAAGGTCAGGAGATTGAGACCATCCTGGCTAACACGGTGAAACCCCATCTCTACTAAAAATACAAAAACTTAGCCGGGTGTGGTGGCGGGCGCCTGTAGTCCCAGCTACACGGGAGGCTGAGGCAGGAGAATGGCGTGAACCCGGGAGGCGGAGCTTGCAGTGAGCCGAGATCGTGCCACTGCACTCCAGCCTGGGCGACAGAGTGAGACTCCGCCTCAAAAAAAAAAAAAAAAAAAAAAAAAAAAAAGGAAAGGATTACTGTTAATTCCTTAAATGTTTGGCAGAAGTCACCCATGACACCATGAGGTCCTGTGCTTTTATTTGTTAGGAGTGTTTTGATTACTACGTCAATCTCCCTATTTGTTATTGATCTGTTAAGACTATTTCTTCTTGATTCAGTCTTGGTAGGTTGTACGTTTCTAGGAATTTATCTTTTTTTTTTTTTTTTTTTTTTTTCTGGATTGTCTAATAGTTCCTTATGTTCCTTTTTCTTTCTATGCATCAACTGTAATGTCTCTTCTTTAATTTCTGACTTTATGTGAATCTTCTTTTCTCTGCCTCTTGTGACAGTTTTTGACTTAAAGTCTATTTTGTCTGATATTACTGTTGCCATTTTGTTCATTTTTTCTGTCTGTTTCATAGCTCTCTTGTTCCTCCTCTTCTGCTGTCTTTCTTTTGGTTTTTTTTTTTTTTTTTTCAGTGATCTGCTTTGATTCTTTTTATCTTCTTATGTATCTACTATAGGTTTTTTTTGTAGTTACTTTCATGAGACTTACACTGAGCATCTTATAATAGTCTGTTTCAAGCTGATAACAAATTTACTTCAATTGCATACAAAAACCTCTGAATGTAACCATTTTTTGTGATGTTACCTTTACCAGTGAGATGTATACTTCTGCATGCTTTTGTGTTGCTATTTAGTAACTTTTTGTTTCAACTTGTAGAACTCTCTTTAGCACTTCTCTAAGGTAAGTACCGTGGGTGACCACCTCATTCAGGTTTTGTTTGGGAAAGTCTTTATCTCTTCTTTATTTTTAAAGGATAGTTTTGCTGCATATAGTATACCTTTTAGCCATTTTTTTCTTTCAGTACTTTAAATATATCCACCCATTTTCTCCTGACCTGCAAGACTTCTGCTGCGAAATATACTGATAATCTTATAGCAGTTCTGTTGTACAAGTCACTTTTCTCTTGCTATCAAAATCTTTTTATCTTTGACTCTTGATAATTTAATTATAATATGTCCCCAAAGTAGATCTCTTAGGTTCTACTTACTTGGGAATCTTCAGGCTTCATGAATCTGGATATCCATTTCCCTCTCCAGACATGGGAACATTTCAGCCATTATTTAAGTTCTCTTGATTATTGGGTACAAATATAAATTTGGATAGAAGAAATAAGATTTAGTGTTTGATACATTAGTAGCATGACTGTAGTCTAAAGTAATCTATTGTATACTTCAAAATAGCTAGAATAATTCGAATGTTTTTAGTAGAAAGACAAATATTTAAAGTGATGGATATCTCAATTACACGGATTTGATCTTTACAAATTATATGAATGTATTACCACAGGTACTCCAAAGATATATACATCTATTATGTATCAATAAAAATAAAATTAAAAAATACTTTGCCCTTTCTCTCTCTCCTTCTCCTTGAACTCTTATAATGCATATACTGTTTCAGTTGATGATATCTGTAAGTCCCATAAGCTTTTTTCTCTTTTTCATTTTTTTGCCCTTTTGCTCCTCTAACTCGCTAATTTCATATGACTTATCTCTGAGTTCCCTGATTCTTTCTTACGCTTGATCTAGTCTGCTGTTACAGCTCTCTATTGAAATTTTTAGTTCAGTCATTGCATTCTTAGCTCAATAATTTCTGGTTTTTTTTTTTATGGTTTCTATTTCTTTGTTGAACTTACAGTTTTTCTGATTTTGTTTAGTTGCCTATCTATGTTGTCTTACAGTTCACTGGGAGTCTATAAGACAATTGTTTTGAATTCTTTTTCAGGCAGATTGTAGATCTTTATTTCTTGAGGGTCAATAACTGGAGACTTATCAGGTTCCTTTTGTGGTGTCATGTTTCCCTGATTTTTCATGATTCTTGTGGCCTTGCATTGCTATCTGCACATTTGAAGGAGTTGCTTCTTTCAGTCATTAAGGACTGGCTTCAGCAGGGAAAGCCAAAGGAGAAAGCCAGACAGCTCAGCCAGAGATTCTCCATGTGCTGGCTGGTGGGGTCTGTGGGCAGGGCCTACTGCCAGGGTCCAAGGTGGGTGGGGCGTGCTGTGGTGGGTCTACAGACAGGTGAGGTCTGCACATTGGGTGCTATCAGGCCCTGTGCCTTTTATTTGTTCCTAGCTGCCCCCCTAGGTGATCCATCCATGACAGTTACACCAGGGCTCTGGCAGAGATGAGACAGAAACGGGCCTCTTGGGAAGTACCCCAAAATGCATGGAAACCTGGGGTTCCACCTTGCTTTCTCCTTCCCCCAACATGAGAAACTGCAGGCCAGTGAGATGTCTTTCAGCACTGCCATGGCCTGGGAGAGAGGTGACATAGGCAGAGTGAAATTATTCTCTCACTCTCTATGGCTTTTCTCTGTTTTTATGCACCACTGGGTGCATAAACTGGGTGCTATAACCTCTCCCTTGAATTCTGGAGCTCTGACAAAGACATTTTCATCCATGGATGGTTGTCAAATTAGTGTTTCTGTGGGGGGACAAGAGCTGAGGACCCCCTACTCCACCATCTTGCTGATGCTATTCCTCTGGTTGTATCATTAAATTCTTCTATCTATAAAATCAATCTATAGGTTTCCTTTCTGTTTTCCCCCTTGCCATCCATTTGTTGAAGAAACCAGATCACGTTCCCTATAGTGAAGTGCTTCTTAGACTTTATGTGCACTTGAATCCCCCAGGGATCTTAAAATGAAGTTTCTGATTCAATAGGTGTGGGTCAAGGTCTAAGACTGCATTTCAGGTGATGCCCAAGTTGGTCTGAGGCCCAACTCTGAGCAGCATGTCCCTTGTGCATCTGTTTCTTATTTCACTTGAAAGGTGAATGTTGAAATTCTACTCCTAGATACATATTCGAGAGAACTGAGAACATGTCCTCACAAAAACCTGTACGTGAATGTTCATAGCAGCAATATTCCCAAGAGCCAAAAGGTGGAAACAACCCAAATGCCCATCAATGGATGAATGGATCGACAAAGTGTGGCCTACGTATGCAATGGAAGATTACTCAGTCACAAAAAGAAATGAAGTGCTGACACATGCTGCAACATGGATGGACCTTGAAAATATACTGGGTGAAAGCAGCCAGTCACAAAAGAAAGCATGTTGTGTGACTCCATTTTTATGAAGTGTTCAGGGTAGACACAAAGTTAGATTAATGGTGGCTTAAGACCAAAGGATAGGCCGGGCGCAGTGGCTCAAGCCTGTAATCCCAGCACTTTGGGAGGCCGAGACGGGCGGATCACGAGGTCAGGAGATCAAGACCATCCTGGCTAACACGGTGAAACCCCGTCTCTACTAAAAAATACAAAAAAACTAGCCGGGCGTGGTGGCGGGCGCCTGTAGTCCCGCCTACTCGGGAGGCTGAGGCAGGAGAATGGCATAAACCCGGGAGGCGGAGCTTGCAGTGAGCTGAGATCCAGCCACTGCACTCCAGCCTGGGCGACAGAGAGAGACTCCGTCTCAAAAAAAAAAAAAAAAAAAAAGACCAAAGGATAGAGGAGACAATGAGGAGTGACTGTTAATGGGCATGGGGTGATGAAAATGTTCTAAAATTAGATTATGGTGATGGTTGTGTAAACTCCTTGAATATACAAAAAAACTACTGACTTGTATACTTTATTATGGTTATGCTAATTTTATTGTCTGTGAATTATGCCTCAAAGAAGCTGTTTATTTTCTTTAATGTTGACTGTTAAATATTTTAAGTTTTCCCCTACATTCTGCCAGCATTTCTGACCCCCTGGGCATGCAGAGACTTGGCACCCATGATCCTTCAGCCCTCAGGACAGCTGGTAGGGGCAAAGCACTGTACAGACGGTCAGGCTCAGAGAAGCGATGTGCCCAGGGCTGCGCTGAGTGACTGATGCCCTGCCGGTTTCTCCCTCCTCCAGGGACAGGGAGGTCAACCAGCTGAAGCAGTGGGTCAGCACGATGATGATGTCCATCACCAAGGAGGAGGACACAGCAGCTGAGCTGGAGCTCAAAGCCCGAGTCTTCCACTTCGGCGAGTACAAGGGTGATCAGCAGGTAGGCTGGGGATCAAGGTGGCCAGAGGCCCAGGGGAAGGAGGGACCCTTGGGCACCCACTGGAGGAGCCCTGACAGGCCTTGGGAAGATGGAGGGCAAGGCCTGGGTAAGTGCCCTGCAGCTGCCCTTGCCCTGCCTGCCTCCAGGAGCCACCACATGTATCGATGCCTGTGCCAGCCAGCTTGGTTGCCCCCATGCCTCATTCATTGCTTCATTCTTTTATTCAACAAATGTGTCTGCTTCTTAAACACATAAATTGTGCCTGGCAAGGTGATCCTGAAGGCGGGGAAGAGGCGTGTCCCCAAGCCAGTCTGAAAGGGTGAGAGAATTCGGAGACAAGAGAAAGCCAGTGGTGTTCTGAGCAGAAGCCAGGACCCAGCCAAGGGCTCAGCCCGCTCCCAACCTGACAGCACACCTGGGGCCACCCTGGGCATGGGGCGGCTTCCTACTGTCAAGTGCCTGCTGTGTGCCAGGCACTGGGCCAAGGGTGTGGGACGCAGCCATGAGCAAGAAAGCACTCCTCTGATATAGCCAGAGTCCATGGGCACTAGCTGTGCCCAGGCTGGGCTGAGCTGCCTGCCTGCTGCTTCTCTCTCCTCATACAGCCCACGTGGAGGCACTGTTATCTGTTTTCTAAGTGTCAGAACAGTCTCAGAGAAGACATGGCCCTGTGGGGTGCTCGGGGTACAGGGCTCCCTGGAGGAGGGGACTGGGCCCTGTTGGTGTACCAAAGGCAACTAGGGGAGGGGCTGGAACCAGGGATCTGGCTGACTCCAGGGGGCCCAGGGGATAGGCTGCTCTGGCCAAGACAAGCCAGATTCCCAAGTTCTGTTTCAGCCTATGTTCTCAGAGCTACCAGTGTGTGCCAAGCAGTGGGAGGCCCCCACCCTGGGAGGTCAGTAGGCCACCGCTGAAGGCACTAGCATGGGGGTGGGTTTCGGCCTGCCAGCACTCTGCTGGAAGCCGCTGACTCCACAGGATAAGCTGCTAGAGAGCCTGAACTGGAAGGTGCTGGACGTGTATCGGAACTGCATCGGCACCCAGCAGGAGGCCAACCTGGGCACCGTGCAGATGCTGACCATCATTGAGCACCAGCTGGATGAGCTGCTAGAGAACCTGGAGCGCGTGCCCCAGGTCAAGATCGAGCAGGCCGAGAGGGCAAAGGAGAAGGAGCGGCGCATCAGGTGAGCTCTAGGCCCTCCCTGCCAGCTGCTGTGTCCAGACTGGCCCTGAGGGCAGAGGGCATGTATAGGCCCTGCCCTCAAAGCGCTCCCAGGAGACAGGCCCCTCATGCTCCATGCTATGAGACAAAAGCCCAGGTCTTGGGGGGATCTAGAGGGGTATCACACTCAACTAGGGGGTGGTTAGGGAAAGCTCCCTAGAGCAAAGGACAGTGACTCGATGTGGCCAGGAGGCTCAAGGAGGGACAACGTCTAGAAGACAGAAGAGGTGGAGCTCAGTTAGAGTGTGGCTATCATGGCCAGCCTCAAAGACATGGAATAGCAGTGGAGGGCTTTAAGCAGTGGGGCAAACATGGCCAGGTAGGGCGTGGTTAGATTCTTCCCTCTGGGGCTGGACTGGAGGGGCTGGAGGCTGAGGGCAAGGGCAGCTGCCAGCACCCGAGAGGGAAGGCATGGCTAGAGCAGTGTTGCTGGAGCAGAAGACGAAGTGCAGAGGCTCAGAGAGCCTTGGGAGTTTCAGCTCGGAGGGGAGTGCAGGGGGGCAGATGGGCGGCAGCTTGTCATTTGTTGGGACACCAGCCTGGACCCAAGGTAGATGGGGGTCATGGCTTCCCTGGCCTGTGGGCAGCCCGGTTCATCCACCCCGTGCAGGGCCCTGAGACAGCACAATCTGCAAACATCCATCCATCCCCCACAAGCACAGGGGCTTCTCCTCTGGGTCCCTGGTGCCCTGCTCGGAGTGGGTACCAGACAAAGCTTTGATGACTGAGAGTATACACAAGACGGAGACAGGACTCTTGCTCCAGGGGGATGCTGGACCTTCACGGTGGCAAGGGAGGCCACAGGTGCACGGATCAGGCCATGGGTGTAGATTCAGGGAAATGTGCCTCTGGGAGAGGTCTGCTGGATGAACCTTAGATCAGCCCTTGCAGGAGGCCAGAGCCAGAGCCTTGGAACAGCAGGGCCCTGGCTGTCCTCCTGTGCGCCTAGCCCACCTTGGCCAGAAGCAGTGGTGCTTTGGCTGTGGATAGGTATTGAGGCCTTGACCTGGCAAAAGAGGTGAAGAGGAGCTGGGAGTTTTCTTGAGGGAGGACACGGCCTGGCCTGGGGACTCCGTGTGGAGATTACACAACAACTCCCAGGTCCCCCCAGTTTTCAACGTCATTTCTTGCTGCCCAGACTTCGAGAAGAAAAGCTCCAGATGCAAAAGATCCTACAGGAGGAGCGTCTGCAGCGGGCCCGGGCGCGTGCCCAGGCTGAGATCAAGAAGAAGGTAGGCAGGGTCGCCCCGGGGGTCTCTGCTGGAGGGGGTCCCAAGACAGCATGGCAGCTGAGGTCCTGCAGCCCAAGCCCCCAATGCCCCCACTCTGAAGGCATTCCCTGAGGCTCTGAGGGAGACAGCCTGCCTTCAGAGCAAGGCTCTCCCAGGACCTGCTTCCTGCAGGGGGCTCTTCCCCAGGCTGCCAGCTCATGGCCCATGCCAGGCTGAGACTGGTTCAGCCATGCCCACCCACCCCAGCCAGGTACACTCTGCTCAGGAACAGGGTCCCACCACCCTACCCACACTCCGGCCAGACCCCAAGCCCTGCTCACTGCCTGTCACTGGGGTCCCCCTACTGCTGTGTCCCAAGGCCTCCGCCTTTCCTGCCTTCTGACCCTGGCAACAGGAAGCGGGTCCCCCTGCTCCCACATTTAAGAGGTGGTGATCCAGGGACCAGACTTGATAAATGCCAGGCAGACTCACATCCCCAGTTATTTCAGAGTTAACTCCAGCCCTCAGCCTGCAGGGCTGCCCAGAGTGGGCTGGAGCTGACTGGAGCTGCTGGGCCTCTCCCTGCACCAGGGGCAGGGGTACATGGGCATACGGCTCACTGGGCTTGTTTCCCCTGCAGAGAGGCAGGACATTGGTATGCCGCTCACAACCCCCAGTCCACAGGATCAAACAAGAGTCTGAGCACACACTGATGGACAAGGAGAAGGAGGAGCTGCTATTTTTCTTTACGTAATCTTCGCAGACCATAGCTGTTCTAGCTGAAGGCTTAGCAAAGATGTTGGCAGAGTCTGGGCTGGGTCTTGAATGGTCCAACTGAGTCTTCTCTGCCTCCTGTGTGCTCCCTTCCTCACCTGAATAAATTCATGTCTTTTTGGAGTCTTGAAGGCCTGTTTAAGGACGCAGCCACCATTGCCAAATCTCAGCATCCCCCCGGTTCATCATCTAACCCTAAGCAGATGCTTGAGGGCAAGAGCATGACACCTTGGTTCTCATCTAAAACAGCTGCTCTATGAGACAAAAGCTAATTTCACGCTGAGTGTAGTGTGAGATCAGCCTCTGTGCAAAGACCAAAGAAATGCAAGCAGGCAGCTGGGTATATGGCAAGGCCATCGCTACCAACTAAAGGAGAAACAACGGGCTGAACGCCATATATGCAGCTACTCGAATTAAGCCAAGGTGAAAAACCTTCGGTGCATGACTAGAGGCAAACTTTCATTCATTTGCACTAGGAGTTGGGCCCGTCACCGGCAGGGAACCTCAGGGTCCAGAATGCTGGGTGCCAGTCCCAGCCACTTCATGGTGGCGTTCCCAGAGAGGCACATGGGAGAAAAGTAGAGGCCAAGAGGGCATTCCTGGGGGCAGACCCTGCTCCCCGATAGAGATGGGGTGGGTGCGGCTCCACCCCCCATAGTGGCCAAAAGCCTCCCATGGAGGAGGAGGACTCTGGGCCACCTTGGGGCTGAAGAGTCTCCCAGGTGGGCAAGTTCTCTCCTTGGCTTTAGCTGGTGACAGAGCAGTGGTCTGTGGAGAAGACCCACTTGCTGATGGGTGTGGATTCTTCCATGTGGAACAGCACCTGGGGACAGCACCTCGGAGTGGGACAAGACAAAGGGAGGACTCACTCAAACTTGGTGTCACCCCCAAATTCAAGAAACAAACACGGCAGTTTGAATGATTCAGTCTGGGAACCAAAACAGCCTCTGAATGAACACACACTGCAAAAGGCACAAGGCAAAAAAAAAAAAAAAAAAAAAATCGTTTAGGAGTGACCCTGTGTTATTGCTAAGTTAACAGACTTACAAATAAACAAAGGCAAGGTGATCATGTTGTCTCCTTTTGCAAGACAGACCTCACTCTATAAAAATATACATTGACGTATTATGTGCACATCAACCTCAATAATAAAACATAAATGCACCATCACAGTCCTACACGTAATTTATGGTATTCAAAACATCACTTTATAAACTATTGTCAAATTACCATTTAGACATTAATACCCAAATACAGAATTTAGAAAATTACTTAAAATTTTAACTCTACTATACCCCCAAGCTCTCAGCTATGAATTTAGTCTGGGAAAGAGGGCACTGTAATAGGCCACTGAGGTCCTCTGTCCCACCACATCATTCTCCCCAAAAAACTAGCTGCCCAACTGCTCTGCCAGACTTGGGCTAGAATTTGGCTTCACTGTGGCAATGGGACCTCCTGGGTCCTACAGTGTGGCAAAACCAACTTTCCCACAAACCCCATCCCAGGTGCTGGGATGCTCACACACTGAAGCTGAAAGACCCCACTTGGTTTTGCCACAGATCAAGTTGCATCTGACTAGAGAGCCTCTTCTCTACCCTATTTCCTGCAGAAGTCTTTTTCCTTGTAATGCAACAAGTGCTACACAGCTCAGACCAATGGGACACGGGGAAAGGGGCTGTTGTGCACCCAGCCCTGCTGAAGGAGACCCTTGTCTTGCCAAAGCACTTTGCTCACAAAGGCAGTTTCAAAGAGTACAGCCCGAACTCGTTCCTGGTAAAACAAAAGGAAAACATTTTGATAAATGTACCCAAAAGTCTCAAAAGGGCTATGCTGGTCTTCTGAATGGAAACCAAATGAGGTCTCCCCAGGCTCATGTCATCTGACTCTCAGGGAAGGTGAGTCCTAGACCGTGGCCTTGGGCCTGCCCAGGCCGAGGCTGCCATCACTGCAGGTCCTGCAGGTTGATAGTGCTTCCTGGGAACTGGGTGGCCTCCGGTCCAGAAGGGCCTCCAGATGAGGGGAGCACCTCCTGCAAAACCAAGCATTGTCATGAGGAGGGAGGAGGGAGGGGAAGCAGAGGGATCCTGTGGCTCCACACAGCAGGCAACTGACCGGGCTTGTGGTGAGATACCTGACTTCTCTTAATCAAAACTACAGGCTCCCCTGATTCTAAACACATGTTCTTTGATGGAAAAATGAACTCAATACTGTACTGTAGATTTTTCAAGATTGTTCTGTCTGCACACTGACGTATACCTCACATGTTCACACACCCGCATGCCTTTTTACAGAAACAAAATCATCTTTACTTCTGCAACCCTTTCTCCCCACTTCTCATGCGGTCCCTCCTAAGGCACTCTCCCAGGTATTAGGTGTCTGCCTGCGCCCTCACAGCTGACCGGCATGTGGCCCAGGGCTATGGAGGCCCCATCTAGCCTGTCTCCTCGTGTTAGAAGTGTTTCTGCTGCTGCACCATTCGACTCCGGGCTACGGTGATTATTCCACTACTTTTTTTTTTCAGGAGCAGTCCCAGGAGGGGGCTGCCAGGCACATGGAGCAGACACTTCTGAAGTTCTCTGATCCATGCTGCCAAACCGCCCTCCAGTTCACCCCTCTGCAGCCCGGGTGCTGCCCGGCCCTCTGCTCCCACCAGTGCTTCTGTCCAAGTTTGGTTCTCATTGCGAGGAAAATGCTGAGTAGCCCAATTTGCAAAAAAAAACTAAAACACAATTTGCATGGCTTATTGTAAATATATAAACATGTAAGGCAAATTGTTAGAAATGTGGTAAGCTATACACTTTCGGTATTTCATATCAAACTCTGAATCATTCACTGCCACCCATCCTTAGCTTAACCATGTAAGCAAACTATACTGAATTCATCTGAGTCTATTCTCCCACAGGCTGGGCCCTGGCCAGCCCTCTTCCCAGAGCAGTAACTGGAATTCCTAGGCACAGCACTTTCAAGAGCGTATTAACTTCTCCTGCTTTGTTTACCAGCAGGAGCTGCAGTGTCCTGCAGATCTGAGCTCCACTCACCCACCTTCTCCAGAAGGCAGCAAGACATCCTGGCAACCAACCCGCTGAGCCTCCCAAGCCACGCGGCTTCAGTGACCAGCCTGCAGCTGTGAAGCCAGCCTTCCAGAAGTAGAAGGCTCTGTGAGTCTCAATAAGAAAAACAAAGGGCAGTAAGCCATCCAGACCTGGAGGACGTAGACGGGCAGGTCCACAGTGAGGAAGGGGAGGAAGGCGGCTGGGCCGCGGGTTGAGGGCAGGACACCTTCGCCGGAGGGGTCATCCTGGGGAGGCAACACAGAAAGGCCTGTCACATGTCTGTGAGTGCAGCAACAGTCCTCGCCTCACCCGAGAAGTCTCCACCAACTGCAATGCGTGGCAGAACCAGCCCACCCTCTGTATTCCAAGGGAGGCCTGAGGACCCAGCAGGAATTGTTTATGGGGTCTGGGTACTACCTGTTCCCACCTGGTGCTTATTCTCTCACCTTGATCCCAGCAGCTTTTGCTGGGCCTGGAACCTTCTGCTGTCCAGCTCCTCCCCTCAGTCAGCCCAAATACCGATTTCCCTCCTAAGGCACGCTCCTCAACTCCTTGTGGGTGCCCGGGCAACCCCTGCACCCCCACCAACCTCGAGTACCCACAGTGCTCTCCAGCAAATCCTCGGGCCCCAGAGAGGGGCTTCCCTGCATGCCCCAGCTTGCCTACAGGCCAGCTGGAAGGACCAGGGCAGGTGGAGGGGCTCCTGGGAGGGGAGGCTGTCAGGCCCCTCACAGTCCAGGCTAGAAACTTCATCTGTCCCACACTTCACCTGTCCTGCACCTGCATGTCCACCCATGGCCATTCACATCCCGAAGCAGAGCTCCTGGTGCTGCTGCCCTGTACCTCTCATTCCTTCTGTTTGAGAAGCTCCTGTGAAGGACTGCACTACTGTTCCCATTTCAGAGATGACAAAACTGAGGCCTGGAGTGCTTAAGTAACCAGAACTACACTAGCTAGTAAGGGACAGAAAAAGAACTCAAACCCAGGTTTAATCAGGCGTCTCTTAAAAGTATACCCCCTACTTGCTCCTCTTCTGCCAGCGGCGCCAGCTTCCCTACCGTCTCCTATTGCCAAGCCTCTGGTCCTGCCTCTGGACCTCTGCCCTGCCAATTGAGGCACTGTTTCCTTGGACGGTTCTCCCCCTCCACTGCTCCTGCTTCTGGAGAGTTCTTACCTCTTCAGAAGCTGGAAAGAAAGGACCAGTGCTCTTCTTGCCCATCCCTAAGACAAGCTTCAGCCCCCACCTGATGCTCACTGCTAGCTTCCAATCAGCACAGGGCCACCCCCAGCTGCCTGCAGCCTCCTCCCTGCCCCCTTCCCAGCCCACCTCTGCCCAGGCCATCCCTCCTCTTGCCTCTCTGAGCCCCAGGCCTGGTCCTGTTTCCTTGCTAAGCCTCTCCCAGGACTATGAACCCACAGTGTGCCTGTTTCCCAACTCAGAGCCAGCGTCAGCTCCACCCTCCGCACTTCCGTGGGGCCTGCAATCGCATCCTCTGCCACAGGGAATCTACAGAGTGGAGTGGTGAAGGGGGCACACACCTGGGCCAAACCCAGACAGCCCTGGCTTGTATATCTCTTCTCTCCCCAAATCCTTCCAAATCATCTTCCCTCCCCATTCCAGCCCCTCAAACTGAGACTGAAGATGCAGGTGTGCTCAGGGCTGCTGGAGTGGGTGTCCTCAAAACCCTGGAAACTGGCCACAGCTGCAGGTATCTGTGGCCCAGACAGGCTGGGAGGGGCCTGGGCCTGCCCTGGAGGGGCTCCGTTTCATAGGAAAGAAAATAGAACAACACTGAAAAGACCCCCACCACCTTCAGCACAGAAAGGCTGCTAGTCCACCACAAGCAGGCTGCCCTAGAAATGGGGTGGCTGAGGCGGCCTGCAGAGCCCCTTTGCCCCAGCCCTGCAGAAGAAGGGCAGGGTGGCCTCAAACAGATCTCACCCTGCTGCAAAATAGCCCTGGGGGCCTCGGGCAGGGAGGCAGGCTGCACTGGGGCTAGACGCAGGGCCGTGCACAGACAGGGTCAGGAAGTGGATGCACGGTCCCAGCAACACCCAGAGCTTAAGCAGATGCAGCAGGACAGGCTGGGAAAAAGGGAGGAGCTGGGCTGTGAGGAGACAGGACTTGGGGCAGTCTACAGGGGAGGATGGGCAAGCGGCAGGCAGGGGGTGCTGCGACGGGCAGGGGTTGCGGCATGCTGCACACTTCTCAGACCTGTGTGACCCTCCCACCCCACCTACAGCTGGCCTGTGTGACTCGCCAGCTCTCACCTGCACCAGCTGGACCTGGACGCCCTGCGCCCCGCACTGCACCCCAGCAGGTGGAGCTGGTCCTGGCCGTCCTCCGCTGGGCACCACAAGGCTCCCACACAACCAACTGCTCTGGCTTGCGTGGAAATGGGGAGGACTCATTTTGCCTTCTTTTATTTTTCTCTGAGTAGACTGTGAGGCGCCTAAAATGAAATATAAAAACGAGCACACCCAATCTACGATCTACAAGTCAGGTCCGCCCTCACCGAGGTCTACGGGGAAGACAGCCTTTCTCCATTAATCGTCATTCTGCACAGCCAAGAGACGTAAAATCACTCAACAGAAAAAACCAAGAGTTAAGAGGTTGAAACAACCAACCATACAAACAAAAAAAACACCAGGATTTTGATTTTAAAAATGTAAAAACATCATACATTTTTTTGCCAGATGGTATGGTAATCAGACACAAGCAACAGTAGTGTTGCTTAGCATCTTAACATAAATGTACAGTCAGTATCATTGCTTAGTATTTTAACATAGTTAGCATGGTGAGTATGGTTGCTTAACCTTTCAGTGTAGTTAGTACAGTCAGTATGGTTTCTTAATATTTTAGCATAGTTAATACAGGTAGTGTCAATGCTAAGTACTGCTAGCATAGTTGGTGTGGTCAGTATCATGTCTAAGCATGTTAAGAGTTGTTAGTCTAGGCCAGGTACGGTGGCTCACGCCTGTAATCCCAGCACTTTGGGAGGCCGAGGCAGGCAGATTACGAAGTCAGAAGATCGAGACCATCCTGGCTAACACGGTGAAACCCCGTCTCTACTAAAAATACAAAAAATTAGCCAGGCGTGGTGGCGGGCGCCTGTAGTCCCAGCTACTCGGGAGGCTGAAGCAGGAGAATGGCATGAACCCGGGAGGCGGAGCTTGCAGTGAGCTGAGATCGTGCCACTGCACTCCAGCCTAGGCAACACAGCGAGACTCCATCTCAAAAAAAAAAAAAAAAGAAATATTATGAAAACCACTGTAGAATAAATTAAGGAAGGCAGTGAATAGTGTATCTCTCCAGATTACTTTTAAAAGCAGGCAAGATTTAAATGGTATATATCAAATATTTATTATCAAGTTTTATAACACAAACAAGATAAAACTGAGCCATTTATCATGATTCAATGCCATATATGTAGGCCACTAAGTTACCTATAAAGCAAGAGATGTGACCAAATCCTAATATTCCTTTGCAAAATGTGTGCAAGCATGTATGTGCCATTCGAATCATGGGAAAATTCAGAATTATGTGCAAAATCAGAAATAATTCCACTAATGTCGCTAGACATGGTTACACTTTCCCAGTGTACTAACTTAAACCAGTTAGTAACTAAAATTTTTCTATCTTTATTAACATAATTTACTTGTATTACTTTTACAACAGGGAAAAAGATAGGCTATAACTAGAATATCTCATGACAAGCTAAATTGGTTTTAACTTCTGTATTAGCATACAACATGAAAAAAAATCACAGGAATTTCTCTTTTCGATCCACACATTTAATTTGGTGTCTCAGGTAGTCTTACACTGAGAAGAAACACCACCACTAATTCGTACTGTTTTAGCATCAGAAGGTGTTTTTCTTCCCAGCTAACAACTCGTCTAGGGATAAAAAGTCAACAGTTGAAAAGAACTGCTCATGCTTATACATACATAGGGCTCTTTCCTTAAAAGTAATGCATTCTTTGACAACAGCAGAGGGCTGGCAAAGGTGAGGACTTTCTACGAGAGATGTCCATCCATGCCCCATGGCCCCTCTCTGATGTACCTCAAGCAGAACAGCTCAGCATCCACCCCTAGACACATCTCTGCACAGGAAGGGTAAGCTGGCGAGCCCAGCTCATCAAAGTTCTGATGTCAGTATTACTCTACAGGATGCTTCCCTGAAACCAGTATTTGGACCTGCCCCTGGGTTTGGTGCTCTGGAAGGATATCCTGTTTTGTGTGCACTCCAAGGCAACACACTGCGGTAGAAGTCTGGTGGAGAGTTACAGCCTCCCCGTTTTTTGGCAAGCAGAAGGGCAGCTGTGGGTGAGGGGGAGAACCTGCCGCAGATGAGCTTGGACACCCCTTCTCAGGGAGTCCGTTCCAGCAAGGACTGCACCTGGAAGACGAGCCTGGAAAGGATGCAGGGGTCCAGGCCAACGGCTGCGAGATAACAGGGCAGCCAGGGGAGGAGGGGCCAAGCCCCAGTCGCTGAGCTGTCCCCCAGGCCTGGCTAGGGTCAGAACCCCTGACGGTACACCCCGAAGCCTGGTATTATGTCGTGAACATTTAAGATGGCTGAAAGTTAATCATAAACTTCCTGGGTTAACTAAGCAAGTATGTTTATCTAGGGATGCTTAAAGACATGCCAGAGCAAACAAATGGGGTCCACACCACGTCCTCAGAATGTCCATGCAGCTCTGCGTCCTCACTAGTAAAGGGCGCCATGGCATCAAATGCAACATGACCAATTTAATTAATAAACAGTCACAAGAAAAATCAAATTACTTTCTCACTATGGACAACCGCAAACCCTTATAGAACAAGGTAACAACACTGAACTAAATTTTGCTTCAATATTTTCAATCGTTATCCAAAATGCTTTTTTGTGCTAGAGAACTTGTAGGAGTGAGGAGAGGAACAGTATAAACCCAATACCAAGCAACCTCCTGGGAAGCAAGGAAGGAAACTCTAGGGAAGAGTCCTATCTGGGTATGAAGGTAAACACAAAGCAGTCAAGGGCCCGGGCTTGGGAGCTGGACGATCCAGCCATGTGACTCAGCTTCCATGGATCTGCGGTGAATGGAGATTGCCACACTGCTTTCACCTTGCCATGCCATGACGAGAATTAGGTGAGGTCAACAGCACTGGGCCTGGCTCAAACAGCATGCCATCCCCACACCAGGAGCACCGCAGTGGCCGCCACAGGACAGAGTTCAGAGCCAGCCAAGTGCCCAGAAAAAGGATCTGCACAGACGAAGCTCAGGTCCTTCCTCTGATAACCACAGGGGGTCATGTAAGCTTCCTCTACTGAGATCCTCACTAGAACAGGAAGTAAGTGACTATTTTCCCAATTCTCCCAAGGGTGGGAGATCAGAGGGCACTGGGGCTTAAGTCACTCAGTCCCTGACAGGGTTAGTTCAGCATAGCTCTTAGAAAGAAATAATATGTTAATATACTTATCCACAAGGAAATATATTCATATTAAGAACAAAAAGCAGATAAAAATGTTTATCATTTTTCAAAAACAAGTCATTTGTGTAGGGAAATGTTTAACACTGAAACACTGCAAGTAGTTTTTCTTGGGTGGTGAAGCTACAGGCGAGAAAACGTAAGGAACCCACACTGATCTTTTCCAGAGTAAACCCACATGACCAGCCCTGCTTGTGCTGAGCGCTCACCCTTTGCTTAGGGATGTGCTGCTCACACAACAGGTCCCTTGTTCCGCAGGGGCACTCTCTCCTCCAGGGCATCTGGCAGGCCCTGAGTCGCCGACTGCCTCCTCCTCTCTCACAGCCTTCATGGGTATTCTTGCCAAGCTACCTTCCCAGATGAACTTAAAGTGGACAGGTGTTTAAGTTACTCAGGATTTTAAAGGAAATGAATAAAGTGTGTAAGTGAACAAGAATTGGGCATCTCCAGCTGGCAGACCCTACATAGGACCTTACCCATTCGGAGCACACTTGTCATGAGTGAGCCTGGCATATTTTATTACTTTTACTGTCATTACGAATGAGGTCAGTTTTTCACAATTACTCTTATTTGAAAAGCTATTCATTTTATATATACAAATGTGTACTGTGCAATTAGCTATCTATTGATCCTTCTTATTTCTAATTGCTTGAGTTGATTCCCCTGGGTTTTCTAAGCCTGACAATGACTTTGTCATTAAGTAATCATCATTCTCTCCTTTCTATTTGATTATCTATTTCTTTAAAAATAAAGACTTCCATAAAAGTGTCAAATAGATTGCGCAGCTGGTTTGGTTTACTATTCCTCCAGCTTTGTGGGGAATGCAGCCAGCATCTCTCCACTGAAAATGCCACTGACAACTGGCTGCTCTCTAGTATTAGGGAAATCTTCTGGGTTCCTAGTTGATTCGTATTTATGATGTTTTCAAATCAGCAGCAGGTGATGAATGTCATCAACTGCCCTGTTCCGCCTCTGGGGACCCTGCACATCTCCTGTAGCATTTGCTGTGGCAAATCATGCTGACGGGCTGCCTCACCTTACATCACCCTCGCCCGCTGTCCATGTGCTGGCACTTCACTTGGGATTCCCATGCCTGCTTCACCTGCTGGAAGTGAGACACAGTGTTCCTGCATACCACGTGGCCAACAGGCTGAGTAACGGCTCTGAGGGCAGCCGGCCTTGGGTTCCATCCTGCCCCTACCCCTGCCCTCACCAGCTATGCAGCCCTGGCTAAACTCTCCCTGCCTCAGCTTCCTCATTCAGAAAAGTGGGGACACAAGGACCTACACCTCATAGGATTGTTGCAAGGACTAATGGGGTAACAGATGTAGACGTGCTAGGCTTAGAACTGTGCAGGGCATACCGTATGCCTTCATTAGTTATCACACCTTTGTCAAGTTTTAGAACCAGGGTATGTTAGCTTTATACATTGAATTTAATAGCTTTTACTTGAGGTCTGCCCAAGTTTCATCATCCACTCAACAAGTGTGTACTGCCCCTCCACTGCGCGGCAGGTGCTCGGCCACAATGGTGGCCCTGCACATGGAGCTCTCAGCTGCTGGCTGGTGCACTCAATACAGCTGTGCATTTTGCAGCACACAGACAAACCCACAATGGATGAGCAACGAGGGATGAGAAAGTGCAGGGTACCCTGGGAGCCTCGAGAGGCCACTGACAGGACCCCAAAGTGTCTGTGACACAGGTACCACCCTTGAGGAGCTGATCACAGCGGGGACCCTGCCGAGAACACTCTGGGCATTCCACACAGGCATCCAGGGCAGGCATCAGGGCATGGCACAGCCATGCACTAAGAAGCAAGCACCAGAGACCAGCACGTCGTGGGGCTGCCACCCCTAGGGCCGGAGGGACTAGGGAAGGGGTGGTGTCACCAGAGTCCAGAATAGGGACAGCGCATAGCAGAACTACAGCAGGGGCCACCCAGAAAGAACTGGGGCCACAGCCATGGGGGCAGACAGCCATCGCCATGAAACTCCCACGGAAGCAGAGCAAGTGATGCCCTGCCTCCTGCCACACACCCTCTAGTATCCCCCTAATGTTCCCACTGCCAAACCTAGCTGGAAGTGCTGAGAGGAGCCTGGGTCAGCATCTCCAAGGATGTGAGTCAGACAGCAACGGCCAGCATCCACATGGCAGGAGGAGCAGGAACTGCCCGGGCGGGGGGTGGGACGGGGCAGCATGCAAGCAGGGCAGGTCCACAGGCACTGCACATAACGCAGGGCGTGGCACAGGGCAGCCAAAGCCAGCTCCAGAGGCCTCAGAAGAGTAAATGTAGTGGGATCCCATCCTAGAGGTCAGCAGCTCTGAAACCACATACATACAAAGCCCTGCCACTCTTTGCTTTACTTTGTTCCGACAAAATGTTGAATGTACAGAAGGAGATGTAATGAACAAAATATATGTTTAAAACTATTACCAAAGCTTTTACTTTTTTTATTAAGAGATAAGGTCTCACTATGTTGTCCAGGCTGGACCTGAATTCCTGGGCTCAAGTGATCCTCCCACCTTGGCCTCTTGAGCACAGGTGTGTGCCACCACGCCCAGCATCTCTGAATCTTTTAGTCAGCCCTGGGCCAAGTATTTTGCAAGAACCCCCGTAGGTCCTCACAAGCACCCTACAAAGCCAGGTCCCATCACTTTCCCCATTTCGCAGAAGGGGATGCTAAAGCCAGAGGCCAGGCAACCTGCCCCAGGCTACTGCAGGTGGAGCCACACCTCACCTGGCGGTCCTGACCCTACGACTGACGCTTTGACTCTCTCAGCAGGCTGGCTCTACAAATCATTGTTCTGGCTGTGTGTGGCAAAGTCGATTCCATTTATTTGTTAAATAGAAGCTTCCTCTTCCCAAAGGCTGGACACCTGCCACTGAGGGACAAGAGTCAAGGGACTTCCCACTGGGCTGCCAAGGCCGACCTTCACCCTCAGTCAGCTGACAGCGACATAGGGACAACCGAAAGGGGACACGGAATGAGCTGGACCTACAGAGGCCAGGTGTCTGCCATGCAGATGGAAAGGGAGCCGGGGCTGTGTGCTCCAGGCAGGAAAGTAGAGTAAGAAACAAGAAAGGCGTAAAAGTTAACAGAAACCAAAGTGACAGCAGGACGCTCTGTGGAGAAGGGCCATGGCGCTCACTCATGCAAGTGTGGGAAACCTGGCTTGCAGCCCATTCTCCAGCAGTGGGGTCACACCCAGTTCTGCGGCAGGAAGTTAACTGCCACCAAGCACCTTTCTAGCTCTCCCTGCGGCAGCCATCAAAACTGAAGCTTTACTCACAGGACAAAAGGAGCCCAGGCCCCTCTAGGAAGCGATGTCCAGAGCCTGCAAGGGGTCTGAGACCCTCACAGGAAGTGTAAACAGGAAAGGCCCCTCCACAGCTGCTCACAGGCAACTGCACCTCGCTCACCCTTGACCTGCCACGGCTCCGACCTTGGACACGTAAGGGTCAGTGGTGTGGAGGGAGCTATGATGGACTGCTGGGCAAAATCCTCCTGCCCCTAAAGAAAACACAAGAGCAGAGAGCTCCCACTTTGACAAGTCTGTAATCTGCTTTCCTCTCCAACTGAGAGACCCATGCACCCTCCCCTGTTATAGGCCACATCTGCCCCAGGGGTGTACATGGGGCCCACAAGGTATGACAAAGCCCCTGCATCCTCAAAGATGCCCTCATCCAAATCCAAACCCACTTGGGCACCTCATGATACCCGTGGCACAGCAGCCACACACATGTGACTAGAAATCTCTTCCAGAATGAGGAATAAATGGGGGTGCACCTCCAGGCTGACTGCCCCTGCTGACCCAGGGCCCCTGCCCGCACCTCCCTTCCTGCTGCTCTCCCTGCAGGGTGGTCCCTTCTGCTTTCATCATGGCAGCAACGGGAAGAAAGGGAAGAAAACTTGGACTAGGTGTGCAAAGATTTTTGTTTTAAAGCGAAACAAAAAGATTATAAAAATTTGATCACTGACTTAATTTCAAGGCTCCATCCAACCTGATCACCCATTGGAATACTCTAGCATGTGCATGCCTGAGCTGCAGTGCCAGCACAGCCACCTCACCCTCCGCCCGCAGGGGCCCACTCCCTAGGCTGGGGCCAGCAAGCCAGCACTGCACCAGGTTCAGGGGGTCCCGGGGTGGCCACAACAGTGCGCCAGTCACAGAGAGGCGGGCACATACTTAACCTGCCTCCTCCCTCTAGCTCTCGTCCCCACAGTTCCCTGGAAAGAAAGGACTCGAGGCCACTTCTCATCACCCCATGAGTTCCTCAGGCCCACCAGGCCACCCCAGGAGGAACAGTGCTCTATTGCTCACCATTTTGATGGCAGCTCCATCTTCACGTTTTAATTACACAAAGTATTTTCCAATACAAAAAGTAGAAATGATCATAACAAAACATTCACAACTTAACACTCAGGAAAACACCACTTCATGCACGCATATGTGTACTACTGCTTGTTTCCAGGTAAATGTACACACAAATTTGTCTCTCAGCACACCCACTTTTTCTTACAAATACGAACGTACTAAAAACATGCACAGAGTGTGCAGTTCTTCTGGACATTTGAGTTACAAATATTTAAACAGTCCCGCACTGAGCAGCAGCAGCATGTGCAGCTTCACACAGATCCCTGGGATTTCCTTGAGATAAATTCATAAAATGTAATTGTAAGACTGAATATTATGCATATTTTTTGGCTCCTGAACACACCACCAAATGACCCTCCAGAAACATCACAGTGTGTCCCCACTGAAGCTCTCCTGAGAAAGCACAAGGACACGCTGTGTGCACCAAGGCCAGCACTGGGCTCCTGTCACCCAGGAAGGCCCAGCCGACCTGGCCCTCAGTTAGATCTACCAGTGTCCTTGTGAGCACCAACCGGCTGCATCTTGCTCATTGCCAAACTCCTTATGACCTTCTGCACAATGATCTCACGCTGTTGCTGGTGATGTGGAAAGCTCTCTGTGCAGACACGTCTCTGCGGCTGTGCCTCTGCTGACACACTCTGGGAAATTATTTAACCTCAGGGCCTCGGTGGCGCCCGTGCAGGAAGGGTTGATGGCAGGTCTCCACCTCATAGGGTTTTTGTGAGGCGTGAACAGTTACTGCATGTGAAGGACATAGGACAAACAGAACAAGTGCAGGCTGCCCCCACGGCTCTTCATGCCTTAGAAAAACCTTTAACCTCTCATCTTCATTCTCTATTCTGTATGGAATTCTAATATGTTTTTTCCCTAAAAGGCCAGCATTCACCCGTCAATAACTGGAAATGCCACCTTTCCACATGCAAAGATGACCAGGTACCAGGTCAGTGCCCGGTGTGCTGGATCCTGGGCTCCTGGCTCTGCCATGCAGCCCCAGCCCCAGAACATGCTTTCAGCTGCCATGGCCTTGCATGAAGTCTTAGCTACAGTGCAAATCCTCTATGCCATTTTCCATTTTCTTAGACATTCTTGTCCATAGCTTCTTACACAACTGTCCTGAAACCTGCTTGGACTTCTGCATGAAATTGCACTGCAATGCTGTGGGAAGAGCAAAAGAGGCTTCCCTTTCCTTTATCCCACGTCTGTCAGCTAAGCCTATGGGCTCTGCCATCAGGATAGGTGCAGGAGCCCGAGCACTCCTCCCCACTGCCATCGCCACTCTCGTTCCTGCTAGGTGAGCACTCAGGCTTCCAACTGCTCTCCCTGAAACCTCCCATTCCCCCAAGTAAGTTTATTTTCAAAATGGCAGCAGAAACGGCCCTCTTCAAACTATCACGCCATTTTCCTAATCACATCCTCTGCTTCCCCATCTGACTGAGGGAAAGCTGGAGTCTGACAAGGACCCAGGCGCCTTCAGCAAGCTCTGGCCCTTCTAAAATGCTCCCTCGGCGAGGTCCGCCTCCATAACGGCCTCCTGGCTTTGCCTCTGACGGGTCATGGTCAGGACTGTTGGCTCCCTTGGCCCAGAAAAGTGTTTCCCCAGACACATTCCATGGCTCCTTTCTTGCCCCTGCTGGGTGTTGCCTCCTTGGAGACCCTCCCTATCCCCACTATTTAAAACTACAAAGTTCCACAGACTCCTCCTGGTTGTCTTTCTTCATGACATTTATCATTTGGTTTCCTGATTATGAGGTGCTTTTCACCCAGTCCTGCTACCAGACTTCTAGCAGGGTGTCTGTGCTGTTCACCACCGTGTGCCTGACTCATCCAAGGCAAGGGATCACCCTAGCTGAGAGCAGTTGATCTTGTCATCCCTCCCTTCACCTCCTGCCCACTGGTGACATCTCCTCCTGGCTGTTATGATTTCTGTTGCTGTGTGAATGAGATCTCTTCTCCCACTGCATTTCCTAGCTGGCTACTTGGCTATGCAGGAAGCTCTGGATAGTAGACATTTATTTTCTAACTGGCACTTAAATATCTTCTGTTTTACTAATTTTTCTGATAGTTGAGTTTTCCAATAAGTAGTCAAATCATCAGTAAGCTGTTATTTGTCTCCTTCCTGCAGTTCTATCTTATTACTTTTTCTTGGTTTATTTCAATGGCAAGAACCTTCAAACAACATCCAACACCAAGGGTAACAACGGTAATACACGCAATTCCTGTCTAACTCCTAGGTGTGTGGACAGAACGCCTCTGATAACCCACCATTAAGCATGATGTTGGCTGTTGGTTTGGGCACATAATCTTTTATTACATTCCTAGTCCCACCAGTACAGTAATGAATATCAAGTTTGTAAATCAAATACAGGATTTGTTGAGAAAATAATAAAGTTCTTCACCGATTATTGAGATAATGCAATTAACAGACTTCTTAACATTAAATCATTCTCAAGCTATCTGATTAAGCTCTATTTGGTTAGAATAGTACATTAAATATATATATTGCCAGATCCTAAGTGTGTTTTATTTAGAACATTTCCATCTATCTTCGTAGGAGTCACCAATCTATAGCTTTTCTTTTTTTTTTTTTTTGAGACAAGGTCTTACTGTCACCCAGGCTGGAGTGCAGTGGTAGACCCTAGCTCACTACAACCTCCATCTCCTGGGCTCAAGTGATTCTCCCCCCTCAGCCTCCCCAGTAATTGGGACCACAGGTTTGGACCACCACACTTGGCTAATTATTATTATTATTATTTTAGAGATGGGGGTCTTACTACGTTGCCCAGGCTGGTCTTGAACTCCCGGCCTCAAGCAATACTACCACCTCAGCCTCCCACAGTGCTGGGATTACAGCTCTCCTTCTGAGAGATATCCTTGTCAGATTTTTCATGGGAAGCTTCTGTTTTCCACAGAGCTTTGGAGCAGCATTTACTGCACAAATTCCACAAAGAGGAATAACTGTTAATGAACTATTCATATTCTTATTTCTGAATGATTACTTGTTTTTCTAGAAAACTCTGCATTTTGTTGCAAGTATTCTAACTTATTATCATACAGTTAACATGATATCTATTTACCTCTATGTATTCCAAAGAATTTGTGGAATTTACTTGACGCTTTTTTTTTTTTTAATTGCTCAGACAGAAATGGAAAATGATGGCCTAGGGGCTGTATGCCCTTAGGGATATGTTTTCTTTGGCCCATACCAAAGTTTTTCTAAATCTGAATAAGCTGTCACATTTAAGCATCAAAATCTGGATTTGACTCTGTTCTGACAGGAAGACATCTGAGGCACAAACTTGAATCTAGTTTTGGCCACATCCCTTGTGTTCCATATACAGTAATACATAATAGTTGGCTTCAACGTCAAGTGTTTCTAAGACCCTCACGTGTAATCCACAAGAATCCCAAGTGCAGCATGCTTCTATTACCATTTCACAAAGGAGAAAGCTGAATGTGCAGAGAAGTCGCTGGCTCAAGAGTTCAAACTTATAAACACATGGCCTATCCATTTTCCTGTATTTGTAATTAACTTTTATTTATTTATTTATTTGGCGACGGACTTTCACTCTTGTTGCCCAGGCTGGAGTGCAACGGTGCGATCTTGGCTGACTGCAACCTCTGCCTCCCGGGTTCAAGTGATTATTCTGCCTCAGCCTCCTGAGTAGCGGAGCTGGGATTACAGGCATGAGCCACCACGCCCAGCCTCGCTTTTATTTCTTCTTTCACCCAATTGTCTAGAGGTTTTCTTTTGTTTTCCAAGTAATTTTTACTAATTTAACATATTATGATCAGAAAACATAGTACTGCCTATACATGTACATATGTACACATACACATATATGTACACATACACATATATACATTCCTACACATATACACATCTGTAATACACATGCACACGCATGCACATATATACATATATGCACACATACACATGCACATACATATATGTACATATGCAAACATGTATATATGTATACATGCACACTCACATACACACATATGTACATGTGCATGTGTATGTATGTGCATATATGTACATGTGTGTATGCATATACATATGTGTATACATATACATATGCGTGTGTATGCATCTGTATACGTATATGTATGTGTATACACATATATACATATACACATATACATATATACACGAATATATACATATATATAGGCATATATAGGCAGTACTATATATTATGTGTATATATAGGCAGTACTATATATACTTTTTTTTTGTAAAGACTTGTATAGTTTTCCTGATGCCCTAATTTGTTCCGTTTAATTTCTACAAATATTCCACAGACATGGAGTAGGATCCATTAAATCAAGTTTATTAATCCCATTATAAACATCTTTCATATGCTTATTTTTTTCTGCTTGATCAGCAGATAATGAACTAATCACTTTCAAACTGCTAGTTTCTATACATTCAATTATCCTAGATTTCTATCGGCTTTTACATTATATTGTTTGATAGTATATGTTTTCCAATAAATATTCATATAAATGTCTGTGGGTCTTACAGTTCTGTTGTAGGCTACACATGAACAGCAACCAAAAAGAGGAAAGATCTTCTTTGTCCCCATGCTTTTTCCTTGAATTCTACACTTTTCATATTAACATTAGCCCTTGCTTTGTGATTTGCCTTTGTTTTATTTTACCCTGTCTTAATCTTAACCTTCCCAAATATTTCCATACAGGGTGCAACTCTCCTAGACAACACACAGTGGAGAGTGTGCTTCCGATGTATTCAATCTTTGTCTCTTGGCAGGAGAGTTGCCCTCATTACATTTCACTGTGACACAGGATACCCTTGGTTTTCTGTCACCATGTGTCTTGCTGCTGTCTCTGACAAGCACCACATCTTCTTTCCCTTCTCTGCCCCTTAGACAGCAGAGAGGTATACATACCCATTTATAGTTCTGAAGCTGTTTACGCTTTTTTTTAAGCTTAACTTTGCTATTCGTTTCAAGAATAAAACTTGACAGTTTTACACTGAGAGAAAAATTCTTGTTTTATTCTAAGGGGAGAATCTCAATACTCGAGATAAAGAAATTGGCATATTTTATTTTCTACACTCAACAGCAACACAATGGGAACAGTCTTGAATTTCAGATGCTATTGCTCAGACTGCACATTTCCTAAGAACTGAGGTGTGCACTGGCTCCTAACCACATTCACAACAGCAGAGTCTTGACTGTTTCTAAATGACCTGATTCCATTAACAGTCCTATTACACAGAAACTGCTCATTCTTGAACTTATTACAGGTCCACAGTCTCTCAATCACAAATCCTGAAACCCAAAAAGTCCCAACCCCATTTTTTTCCCCTGAACTTAATGCCAAAAGTAATTTAGCAACATAACTGACCTGAACTGATGTAAAGCTATTTACAGTCTTATTTGATTCCACGTAGATATATTTTGCTGAAAAGTACCAATGTAGTAACTAGTGGTATGAATACATAATATATGTACCATATCATCTAAAATTTGAAATAGCCTGAATCCAAAGCACAGCGTGGGTTAACATAAACACCAGCACTGACCACTGAAACCCTAGTGTAACAACACCCCAGTAACAGTAAGTACACCTAGTGTCTGCATTCTAAATACCACCCTCTAACAAAAGAAACCAGGGCTCTCTGGAGGAGGAGTTGACTCCAGGGCAGGGACAGGGATAATACAAGAGCCTGCTGGTGCTAGGAAGGAAGGAAGTGCTCAAAACAAAAAGCTAGGATGGAGAATGCTGATGAGGCACAAGAATCCAACTGAAGGATTGTCCACAGCTGGAACAACTGGAGCAACAAAATAAATGGTGATAATATTAATCATAATCCAATATTGACTACAGCCTAAAGAATCAATACCGTTGAGGCCGGGCACGGTGGCTCACGCCTGTAATCCCAGCACTTTGGGAGGCCAAGGCGGGCGGATCACAAGGTCAGGAGATCGAGACCATCCTGGCTAATACGATGAAACTCCGTCTCTACTAAAAATACAAAAACAAAATTAGCCAGGCGTGGCAATGTGCGTCTGTAGTCCCAGCTACTTGGGAGTCTGAGGCAGAATGGTGTAAACCCGGGAGGCAGAGCTTGCAGTGAGCGGAGATCGCCAATCAGTATCATTGAATCCATACTGCATAACTGAATAAGTAAATGAGGGAGAAGAGACAGCTCTTCCTTACAAAATTCTAATAAATAAGTATACAAAAATAAGGGAAATGGAAAATCACCATTAGAACCCCACAGGCAAAAGCCCCCGCTGAGTGTTACGTGAGAGGAAAGCTTAAAGAGAAACAGGGCACTTGCACTGCAAGGCAAAGGGTTAACCCTGCCCAGAGAGGCCTGGCCTCTGGCCCCGGCTCCTGGGAGATCTCTAGGCCCTTGGAATGCCCTGTCTGGTAAGAATGTCTGTCTAACTGGGCGCACTGGGCCACTTCCACAGTCTGTGCTAACCCATGGTGGAGGCCTCAGGCACATAGCGCCAGCTCAGCCTCTGGAGGGCTGGAGAGTAAGGCCAGCAAGTCCACACAACTGAGACTCAACAAAACTCCAGATTTGTTGCGAGTCTCAGGTGGGCTTCCTTGGGGGGCAATGGTACCTGTGTGTGCTGTCACTTGCTGGGAGAAGTTGGCACTGTTCACACCTCCATGGGAGGACACTTGAAGTGTCACACTAGGAACTCTCATGAGCCCTGCCTGGGCCCCTTTTCCCTCAGCTGGCTTTAATTTGTGTCCTTTTGCTGCAATAAGCGTTAGCTGTGAGTACAACAGCTATCAGTCAGCTCCATGAGTCCTTCTAGAGAATTACCTAAGGGTGGTCTTGAGGACCCCCAAGCTTGCAGTTGGTATCAGAAGTGAAGATGGTCTTAGGGAGCCCCAAGCTCCACACACAGTCTCAAAGCATCCACTGCAAGATAGTTAATTACAAAAGGAAAACCAGGAAGTTGATGGTGAAGAAACCTAGCAGCTACCACCCTAACCAGGGATCCAGGTTTACATACCTGACATGTAGACAGCATAGCCCAGGGAGGATGTGTTGGGGAGGGCACCTCGCCCCCGTCTCTAGCAACCCCAGCCCAGGTCTCATCTCCAGAAGATATCAGGCAGGCCCACAGGGAGGACAGTCCAAAGTAATAGGCCCACCCTCTTTGAAAGCACCATGACAAGGGAGGGCCAAGGCCCTCACCCAGACCAGAGGAGATGGGGAGGGGTGACAATTAAATGCACATGTGGCCTGGAACAGGGAAGGGCACTGGGGGAGCCTGGTCATATCCACATCAAGTCTGCCGTTCAGCTCCCAGGACTGCGGCCACAGGGGACTCTCAGCTGTGATAAATGCAGCATGAGTATGCAGGATGCTGTTTTGAGGGGAGGCGGGCATCCCCCCATGCTGGGGGGGGGCAGGGGTCTAAAACCACAGCAGACACACGGGCGCAGGAAGACAATGGTGCCCTGCAGGTTTTGGAAAAGAGACAGTGGCCTTCCTCCACTGGCTGAGGCACCCGGAGGGGCTTTTCAAGGATGTGGGTGGCAGTGGCAGCAGCCTCACCCACACGACGACATTCTCCTGCTGCACTCACACAAGGAGACCTAGCAGGTACCAGGTTTCAATTTCCCTTAGAAGTCTATGAAGTATTTAAACCAATGAGTGCATTAAAATACTCTGACCATCACTGTAGAATGCTAAGAAACTCAAACAGATTCAAACATCATTAACTGCACCTCAGGGTAAAAAAATGAGAAGCTGCTCTTTATAGACATGTCCCAGGTATAAGTAAGAAAGAAATGACAGATTTAGAGTGCTACCGTTTAGAGTAACCCCTAAGGAATAAGTGGATCCAGTATCTGGTCACAATGGTTGCCAGCAGTACAGACAGACAGCCCGCCAAAGGCTGGGGGCCTCCAGCGAGAACCCACCCCCACCTGCAGCAGAGTTTTATCAACCAACCAGATCTAACCACTAGACATAACTACTAATTTACAGAAAAAGAAAAAAAAGGAAGGAACGTGTTAAAACAGTGATGTGATCATTAAGGTCCAGACTGCCACACTCGAAAGAACAATCAGTTCCTTCAACAAAAACCAGACAAGAGATAGCAGAGAACCCTACAGCTGTCAAACAGAGTCAAGAGATGATGTATCAACCAGTAGTGACATATGAACCCCACTGGATTCTAATTCCAACAAACAGTTACACAAAACATTTGAGGCATCTGGGACAACTGAAAATTTGAACATTTGCTAGATACTGACATTAAGAAAATACTGTTAATTTTTAAAGAATTGGCAACAGTAGGTGGCTATAATTTTTTTTAATGTCCTTACTTTTTTTTTTTTTTTTGGAAATGAAGTCTTGTTTTCTGTCACCCAGGCTGGAGTGCAGTGGTACAATCTCGGCTCACTGCCACCTCCACCTCCCAGGTTTGAGCGATTCTCCTGCCTCAGCCTCCCAAGTAGCTAGGATTACAGACATGCGCCACCACTCCTGGCTAATTTTTTTGTGTTTTTAGTAGAGACAGTGTTTCACCATGTTGGCCAGGCTGGTCTCGAACTCCTGACCTCAGGTGATCCATCGCCTCAGCCTCCCAAAGTGCTGGGATTACAGGTATGAGCCACCGCACCTGGCCAATGTCCTTAACTTTTTAAAGATAACGCTGAAATATTTACAAAAACAGTAATGAAAACATCAAATCTCCTTTATAGATAGATAGTACTCCAAAGCAATATAAGAAATAGGACACGTGGTATATACTTGAATGTTTGTCTCTTTTTCCTTCAATATTATCTATCGGGTTCAATAAAGGCATCCGCTTTCCTTCATGAACTTTACTTGGTCTATGGTCAACTCTTTCTACAAATTTCACCACCACACTTCCTTCTATTATCTCTGCAAGTTCCATTCTGGTACTTGGTGAACCGTGGAGGTGTTTCTTCCTAAGTCATAATCCAGACTGATGCATACAACATTATAGGGAAACACTGTCTTGAAGAAAACTGATTAACAGAAAATCGGCAATTGTTATTTATTTTAAATAAGAAGTCAGTCATGATACTATTAGGAATAGAGAGCAAGATATAAAATCGTATCAACCCTTTTAGATAAATACAAAGGACAAATGAAATACACAAAAAACAATACATTTTAAAAATCCACTGTTACTTTTTAGAAAAAGATTTAGCAGTTTCCATTAAGCACTACATCCCACTATTTCACTTTCAGGAAGGACAGATGCTTGAGGCCACATAGGTTACCAGCTCTTGTTTGGTCTTTAAAAATACAAATAAGTTGCTAACATTTTCAAATAAGATTTCAACAAAACTCTGACAATGCCACAGGACACACAGTTTGGCTCCATGTACATGTACCTGGGGACAGTGGCAGTCCCCAGGTCTCTGCCATGCCAAGATCAGGCCCCAAGGCCATTCAGCACCAGGCACAATCTCTGCTTTCCTGACACCTGGCCTGCTTTGCTTATTTACCTTAGTAGCCTTCCAGGTAACTGACACTGGTGTTTGAACCCTTAACTTTCACAAAGCTTGTTTAGGCAAATAAAATAGGTTCATACTGATGCTGGGAATTTTGTTACTAATTTTTTCCCTTAAGTTCAAATAAAACTAAGGAGTTGATAAAAAGGGTATTCTGAACAGAAAAGTAAAACCAAGAGCACAGAAACACCTGCTGTGTGTTTCTTCTGCCAGTAATAGTGACAGAGAACCCTCAGGCCCTCGCTCCTCAGGGCTGCAGCACACACGGCCTCACCTGCATTGCTCCCCGCTCCTCTCTGCTTTTTTTCCTTGGCTAGTTGAATGGCTCGGTAATCAGTTCTTGCTGAGCCCCCACTTTCCTGAGACCAAAGAAAAGCGTATCAGTCACTTATCTAGACACAAAGGAAGGGTAGCAAGGGAGCTAGAGAAGTGCCATAAGCCTGCTTCTGGGACATATCCGAGCTCCCATAACCAGAGTCGCCAGTAAGGCACACAAAGGGCCAAATGCTACGTCCACATGCGGCGAGGGCCGAACAAACTTGGAGCTCGAACAATGTATGTGACTTTCTTATCCAGAGAAGCAAAGTGTATTCCTCCAAAGTCTAAAACATAGTAAAATATTTTACACAGAAACTTTTTAAATCAATTACATACTTCTCTGCTTTCTGAAACAAACACTGAGCCTTGCCTGGGTGACCCAGGGTCACCTTACCATGGCACTCCGCGACACTTTTCACACTGTGCCACACACGTGTACGGCAGGCCTGGGACAGGTCCCACCTTAGAGACCCACAGCAGAGGCCGCTCTGGTGGCAGGGGCTACACTCAAAGTCTTACGCAAAAACAATAATGATGGTACTGAATTCAGGAACTTTCCTGAGGGTGCCAGACAGTACTCAGAGGACTTCAGCTGTTGGAAGTCTGTGAACATTTCCAAAGAAAGACAGTTTAACACTTATCACTACGAAGAGAAAAAGAGCAGCCCTCAAAGCTCGTAGCATACCTGGGACCCATTCACCACACACCATTTGTACTCAGAGAAGCGAGGTAGCCCAACGCCACACAGCTAGCAAGAAAACGAACACGGGTTAGGACCGAGGTCTTGCTGGCTTCTCCACCTCCACCCACAGCTACAGCTGCACCAGGAAGCTTCCATTTCCCAAGGCACCGAGGCACACAGTCCTTGCACCAGGGACTGACTGCACACTTGTCTCTAACTGTGGCCACCTCCCATCCCTGCCCAGTCACCTGTACACTTAGCAACTGCTATAGCTGCCTAAGCAAAGGCTGGCAAGCATAGCTCTGCCACCAACAAGCAAGACACCAGAAATGCAGAGACAGAGACCGTCCTCTCCCACTGAAAGAAATGAAAGCTGGCTCCATGGAGCCTCAGTTACTATGTGCCTCACAACTGATCCTACTTCAAAAGATTTACATTTTTTAAAAGTTGTAAAATAAGATGTAACACTCTGAACAATATAAATGTCACCATCAAATTTAGCCTGTGCCACAAAAAAAAACAAAAACCCTATCTGATCATTCCCATCTGAGTCAGGAAAGTCAGACTATCTCCCAATAATCTTTAAATTATTTTAAATTAAATTATATTAAATGTATAATTGATATAAAGTATATTAACTGTTCAGCCTCAAAATTGGAGTACTCTTATAATCCTCCAAGAACTAAGGCTCATAAACCCCCTCCCTTTTTTTCTTTTCTTTTCTTGTTAATTCTAGTTCTAAAAAAGAGTTTGGTATGGTTTTAAAGTTTCCATTGAACCTCTGAAGGTGGCTTATGTCTTGACTCCTCTTCTAGGGCTGGTCATGAGCTGAGAAGCATAGAGGCAAAGTATCTCAACATTACAAAACCCCCAATTTTCAAGGAAAGGAGCACATTACCATGGAGCCACAGGACTCCAAAGGACCTCAGAAAGCATTTAGCCAAATCTCCTTATGTAGGAAATAAATGAGAATTTAAGGCTCAGATAGGTTAAGGTGATTTGTCAAGGTCATAAGAACTTGTCAGTTCCAGACTTGTAGTCCAGGGCTGCGTCCTTTTGTAAACCAGAAACGTCTGCATAGAAAGGATTAATCCAGAATATCCTCAAGACTAAGTATGAGAGAAGTGACCTATATGGTGGTGACTGAATAGATTGCTTCATACCAAATAGAAGTTGCCGGTGCCTGCACTGAGCTCTGTGTCCTGGGCACCGTGCTGCTCTGCTGGGCTGGACAACGTGGACTGGGGCAGCCCATGGCTTCCTTCCTGCTGCCCAACTGCTCCTGGGCGAGAAGGCGAGTCCGGCTCCACCTTGATTGGAGCCAGCAGTTCCGGGACACTGGCATTTTCTTGGGGGGTGCTTGAAGAGGTCGGTGTGGTGATGTGTGCTGCTAAGTTACTATTGGAGGTCAAAGCCAGTGGGTCGTCACTCAAGTTCTTCATGGGCAGAGCCACCAGACAGCCTAATGCTCCTGCACTCACAGTCTGCACGTCATCCACACTGAAGCTACTCTGCTGCAGAACCGTGGCTGCTGTCCCGAGAACCAGAGGGCTGTCCAGGCTCGGGGGAATATCACTGTGGGCCACCAGGACCAGGGGTTCCATTGGCCCTAGGGAGCTATTACTAGCAGGGAGGTTCCCTCCCAGAGAGGAGCTCACAGAAGTGACGTCAATAGTCAGGATTCCGGAGTTCAGAGCCTCGTCCGACCCACCTGCAGAACCACTAGCATTGGCAGGTGTGTCAGAGAAGAGCGCAGCAAGATCCATGTTCGTGAGCTCGCTTTGGCCTGGGCTGCTGAGTTCACTGCTAGGAGTAAGAGAACTCGGAGCTTCTAGCTGAGGTAAGAGATCTGAAAAAAAAAGGAATACACTCCGGTTACTTTATGACCTTGAAGACTGAGTACTTTTGTTTATGCCCATGATGTTACCAAGTGATGCCCCAAGGAAGCACTGACTGTCCTCTTCCCAGACCCTGAAGCTTGGTTATCATGACAGAGTCCCACGGCCAGTCTCTCGGGGCACCTGACACACACCCCAGGAAGGGACAGGAAGCGATGCCGGCTGACATCAGACACTTTATGTATGCGTCTTGGATCCTCAGGCTGACAGGGCTTTCTCCAGTAGGAACAATTGGAGAGAGATTAAATAACATTTCCTAAGGTCAGGCCAACTGGTAACAGCAAGAAGCAAAGTAAGACTTGCATCCATGTCTTTCTGGCTTCAAAGCCTGCGCCCTCTCCCCTCCCGGTGCCACGGGAGCTGCCCGAGAGGACTGAACCTTTCCACGGCACATCATCCTCAGCTGCCAGTTGCTAGCTGGCCTGTGCTCTGAGGATATTTTCAAAATCAGCTTGTCAGCTCATGTTTGCCAAACTCTGTGCTCCACTCCACAACTAGCTGCCACCCCAAAACCGACTGGAGCCATATAGGGGTAAACAAAGGAAATGAAACTGGCTGCCTGGCAAAGCCAGGACAGACCCGAAGCTTCAGCTCTAGGCAGATGCACAGGACCTCTAGGCATGCTGGGGGCCCCCTAGACAGAGCTGTTCCTGATGGGCTTTCCCTCCCAGAGCCTCCCCTACCACTGCATTTCCAGCCTCACATTTCCCCACCAGGACTGCAAGCCTCCTGAGGGTGGAGAGCCGTCTGACCACCACTGTCCCCTCAGCTCCCAGCACAGTGCCCAGCCCTGATGCAGCATGTAATGATTCTAACAGGCCCTTCTTCAGCTGGAGTCTTAATTTTTGGTCATAATACTCTTTAAATATTTGATTATTTGTTATTCTATGACTATGAAATTTAAATAATCAGCATACCTTTGGGAGAATAATGACTTCCAAAAAATTTCAATGCATAGGCAAGTTTTGGGTTTGTATACAAGTACATGCCAGTTATACCAAATCACAGGATGCTTCAAGCATCAAGCAAATGGTAAAATGGGAGAATAATTAATTTGGGCAAAAGAGCCAAATAAGGACTTGATGTCACCCTTTCCTGAGGACTGTCCCCAGCAGCTTCCTGACTGTGCCAGCGCCTGGCCCAGAGGAAAACCTGCTCTCAGTTCTCTGATCCTATTTCTCCCACGCCAGCTGTTACTGACCCCAAACTCATACCTGCAGGCTGTGAACACCTGGCCAGAGTGTCTATTATATTTTATATTTTTAATAATGCAAATCCACAAAAATCTATTCTAGACAAAAAGCAAATCAAATTCAGAATGTATCGTCTTTAGTTGTCATATTGCTTCAAAGCTTAAAAAAAAGCATCAATATAGCATCACTTCTTCAATAAATATCCCTTAGTACCAATGAAGCATTTTGAAAGAAAATGGTAGTGATCCTTTGGCGAAATTAAAAATGGAAAACTATGTCAGTTTTTCAAAACTTTCTAAAAACTCCCTTGACTCTCTTGAGGATTCAGCTCCCTGTGAAGAGACCATGAATAATCTCAGTGCAAATGATACCCATTTATTAATAAATTTCCTTATTTAGCACTTTACTAATTCTATAAACATTTACTACTAGAGAGACCACACATGTACAAGGGCCAGATATTAACACAATCACTAAATAAACATTAGTTAGCAGAGCATCTGGCAAAACAGTCATGATCACCACAGTTCAAAGCCCAGCCCCAGCCCTTCTTGCGGGTGTGACCCTGGCAAGTACTTTCTATCTTGGTTTCACCAGTGAGGACCCCACTCCCAGGACCACCGTTAGGGGGACTGAAACAACCCACTGAGGGCATGACATAATCCCACAGTAACCAGGTGTTCTAGTGCCTGTTTCTCACTAGGAGAAATGGTGACACCTGGTCTTCTACCCGACAGCTGGAAGGGGGATGACACACAAATAAGTCATTGTTGCACAAGAAATTCAAGCCTGGGATACACAAGCTGCTACAGAAGAGGGTCTCACATCCCACTAGAGTTTAAGGAAAGTGCATCTGGTATAACACTGGGCTTCTGCTGACTTCTGAATTGGCCAGGTCAGGAAAGGGGAAGTGTGCCATGAGAGGGAACGGCGGAACAGGGGAGAGGCCTGAGTGATGTAGTCTCATAGAGCTATCAGAGAAAGGGGGCCTGGTCACGTGGGCCTCTGTGAGCAAAGATGACACCCTCCAACATGAATCAGGTGGCACACACATTCCCTGTCCTCAAGACACTACTGAAGCAAGAAGGGCAATTTATTTAAATATAAAGCTGAATGGCAACTGCTGTAAACTGTGAAAGATCAGTGTCCAAGATCCCAAGGAGGGGCTTCATGACCACTTCCAAATAGGATCACAAGAAAGCAAAGGCCACAGACCTGCCCTGAGCCCAACCCCTCATCAAACTCTGTGCGAGGCATGGAGGCCTGTCCCCTGCCAATGCGGCAGCTGTGACACAGCTGCGCCTCAAGGCCAGTGCTCTCCTGTGGTGCTGCTGGTCACACAGTCCACAGGAGGACCCAGTTGGTGACACACACAGCTTCCACAGACTGAGCAGAAGTAACTCTAGGGCTAGCTAGGATGCCATCAACTAGGCCCAGTGAGGAGTGATAACCGCACCAGGCCCTAGAGAGCAGGGCACATGTGCGTGCTCCTCAGAGGGGCCGCCACCACAGCTGCCAGGCACTTCTGCATCCTGCACTGTGGAGAAGGCCTAGTGGGATAGGTTTCCTAGTCCCATGCTGCAAAGCTGCCCAATGACCAGGCACTCACATACTCAGCATTCCCCTTACAGGTCACCTAGCCACCGTCACTTTCCCCTCTAACCCTGCCCTCTCCAGCCCTCACTGCTCCCAGTCCACTCCTGAAACACAATTCTGCTCTGGCCTTTGTTACTTGGAGAGAGAATAGCTGAGGCAGACGGAAACGCAGGAGGGGCAGGTCCAGAATTCAGGACAAAAGTCCCAGTGAGAGACACAGGCTTAGGGGACATATACTAGGGAAAGTCAACAAAGTGAAACATTCTTCCAGGAAAGCATTTCAAAGACACGGGAGGGGCCAGGCATGGTGGCTCATGCCTGTAATTCCAGCACTTTGGGAGGCTGAGGTGGGCAGACTGCTTGAGCCCAGTAGTTCAAAACCAGCCTGAGCAACATAGTAAAACCCTGTCTCTATAAAAAATGCAAAAATAAGCTGGGCATGGTGGTGCATGCCTGTGGGCTCAGCTACTCTGGAGACTGAGGTGGGAGGATCACTTGAGCAGGACCCTGAGGTTCCAGTGAGCCATGATCACACCACTGCACTCCAGCCTGGGTGACAGAGGGACCCTGTCTCAAAAAACAAAAGACATGGGAGGGATTAGAGGGTCAAAAGCAAGAAAGTGGCAGAGAAAGTGCAAAAGAGGCCACTTGGCTTGGCAACCATGGCCACAACCCCACTGCCCGACGACTTCCAAGAGGTGAAGAAGGAACAGACGGCACTGGCACTATTCCTGTTTCTTGCAGGGAAGCAGCTCCCCACGGGGGCCGTGGAAAGTGCAGACCTTGGCGCCGGCTGTGCTGTCTGACCATGTGCGCCTTCATGCTGTGCTTGGAGGTGAAGAGTCTGTTGCAGGTAGAGACCGGGCAACGGCTTTTCGGAGCACCCACATCCTGCACATGTTTCTTAGAGTGAATGTACAGACTGCTACGAGCGGAGAACCTTGCGCAACATCCTGGAACAAAAAGAGTAATGAGTGTGAAACCTGAGGATCACCAAGGAACCAGGAACAAGTGACACTTCCTCATCAGATCAGAACCACCAGACCTGCATTTTGCACCCTGGCTACTGGCAAGGACAGAAACCAAATATCTCTAGGAGTAGCATCACAAGCAATTCAAGTCAAAAGCAAACTTTTTAAAAAGCAAGAGATACAGTGAAACCCGTAGGGAGATTTGAAGTCCTACCTCAGCTATGTCTAAGCAACCTCTGTGCCTGTTTCTTCACCCACTACATGGAGATGTTGGGAAGATTAAGTCAAATTAAGTATTAACTGCTTAAACAATCAGTTGCAAACAATTTATTCTAGTCATCTCGATTAAGCTATTACCATAAAAAATGTAATTCTAGGATGATATTTAGAGCTGGAAACTATCTCGACAGATCACCAAAGCCAGTCCTTTCACTTTCCCACTGAGACACTGGATGCCCAGGGAGACTGAGCGGGTGTCCTGGAGCCCAGAGCTGGCATCTCCTTGCTTACACTCCCAATCCACTTATGACTCTGATCTGCACACAGGCATCAGAGGAAAAACAAGACACATTCAAAGTTATAGTCACCTCCCCTCCGTGCTCTGGCTTTCCACTACGCCGGCGCTCTGCCCCATACGGGTGCAGGGAGAAGACGTGGAGCTCTTGGTGGCCAGAGACCTGCACCCGGCAGGGGCAAGTAGAATAGCCAGCTGCTTCAATAAAGGGCAGTAAGTCAGTGCCAACACTGAAGCATGCGAGCGGCAGAGGAAACCGCACACCTCCCAAGAAGGCAGAAAAGTGGTCTCAGGAGTATACAGCATTTGAGGTGACTGGGCCACTGTGCAGCAAAGCAGATGGTGCTCCTGCCGCAAAAGCTGCCCAGCCAAGGTATGGGGGCATGAAGGGCAGCTGTGCAGGCACCCCAGCCTGGGTTCCAGTTCAACCTCTTACCAGCAGTGTGGCCTTAGACAAATTATTTATCCTTTGCGGGTCTCCTTTTTCTGTTCTGTGAAATGGGAATGACACCTGCTTCTCAGGGGTGCTGAGGGCCCAATAAAGCCATACCTGTCTACAGAGCCTCTGCACGGACCTAAGCAAGTGGAGCGAGCAACGACGCACTCGCAGCACCTTCTCAGGACGGTGGGGCGGTACTGCTGGAGCCCAGCACCTGGAGGAGGGATATTTTAAGGAAAGAGGCTATGAAGATAGGATACGGCCAGATGAGTAAGGGCCTTGGCTGCCTGTGAATGTAGTTTTCAACTACATTTTTCATTTTCTAATACAGCTGCAAACTCATTTCCAGGTCAGGCTCATCAAAGACCATCTGGGAAACACAGGAGATGGTCCGACGGCCCAGGCTTGCCCTGCAAATGCACAGTTTCCTCCGCATGCCCTGCTCACCATGGTACACAGGGTACCCTGGAACCCCCTTTCCCAGCTGGGGGTCCTGAGCACGGATTTCTAGAGACAGGTCACAGAGCAGAGGCTCTAAGCACATCTTCTGTAAAATGCCTTCCCAATGGCAGGGCCACGCTACAACAGGACCCTTGCACACTCTTGCCAGCACTGGGTTTCCATTTTTTAAAGTATTTGCTAATTCCATAGGCAAAAATATATTTCATTTTGGTTTGTATTTCCTGTGACAACCAGGAATGTAATCATTTCTCGATGTGTACTAACTGCTGGCTTTTCCAAATTCTGCCCATATATTGAGATCTGTGTCCATTCTTTACAAATCCAAGCTGCAACCAGGGAGAGGCAGAAGCAGCCATTACTGATAGACCTGTCTGCAAGCTGCATTCAGAGGACAGTGAGGCGCTCATGTGGATGGCCAGGCAAGCACGAGGCTCAGCAACACACGAGACACAGGCCCCAGCAACACACAGCCCCGAGGTTGTCGTGATGCCACCCAGTGCCTGCCCTCAGACAGACTTCTGGTCTGTGGTCCTGTCCTTTCCTCCTCCTCCTGTTACTATAAAAAAGGTAGTTTTGCCTTTTACTTTTTATTATACAACAGTTCAAACAACTACCAAAGTGGAAAAAATGGTATCATCAGTCCCAACTATTGCCCAACCCCAAGAATGATCAACTCTCAGTCCAGCTGAGAAGAGGTCCTGGGCTCCTCCCACTAGCTCCAACTCCATCTCCACATGCTGCCCACACCACGTGGGGAGTGCCCCCTTTCTCTCCCAGCAGAACACCTAGACTTGCTGGAAGAAACAGAGCTCTACAGAAATAAATGCCCCATCCTCCACAGCCAACTCCCACCTTTCCCCTTTCCCCAGTCACCTCTGGTGGAAGTGTCAGCACAAACCATCCCCGTCTCCCACTCAGGCCACCTCTCAGGGCATCAGAGCAGGACTCTGCCTGAGTGACCCCGCGGAACCTCATCCATCAACACACCAAGACAACCCCGCAGGTGGCACTGAGGCATGTCTTCCCTGGTCCTGGCTCACCCTAGCACTCAAGGTGACCCCCACTTTCACACATCCCCTCTCACCTCAGCACCACCCCCTCTGTGCTCTTGCTGGTCCTGCCAGTACCCGTCCCAGCCACTCCACTGGAATCGGGGGCAGCCCCAGGGCTCTGTCCTAGGTCCTTTTTAAGAAAATCTAACAGCAATCATAACAACAGTAAACTGACATATGTACTGATGTTTTCCATATGCTCTAAACTTACTAACCAATCCAGCCTTCGCCAACAACCCTGGGAGGTTTTATTCACTTTACAGACGAGGAAGAGGCACAGAGAGCTTCAAGTGTTTGTCCAAGGTCCCAGAGCTACTTACGAGGCAGACTTGGGACTCGAATCCAGGCAGTGTGACTCCAGAATTCAGGTTTTTGATCAACTACACTACCCTGCCTCTCCTCCATTTATACTCTTCCTTGAGAATTTCATCCACTTTTGTGGCTTAAACGACGACTTGGGTGCTGTCTGCTTCGCTCCCTGCCTGGTCTACTCTCCTCAGCGCCAGCGGCACATCCCCTGCCCTTTGTGCATTAGATGCACAAAGGTACCAAAAACACAACATGTCCAAACCAAACTCTGTTTCCTCCAAATCCACTCAGCTGAGACACTGACCTCAACTAAAATCCAAATCCATCACCGTATATTGTGACTTCTAACTCCCACCTCTGCCATCGATGCCACTTTCTCTTTTCCCACCATTAACGCCCCCATCCAGGCCATCCCACCTCCCCACACCCTTGGCTGCTTTCCTTCCTGAAGTCAGACTGAGCCACAACTCAAACATGATCACATCATACGCTCACCCAAACACTCAAGCCTGCCACTCGTGGCCCTGAGAGGCTCTCCCAGGCCATTCCACCCCCAACACCCACACGCACATGTCTGGTGCTCTTTCCCCTTCTTCAGCTGACTGTGAGGCCATTCTCATCCCGAAGAGCAGTCTGGGGAAACCCTCTGTGTCCCTGCAGCACCCTACATGTTACCTGTTCCCCTGTCTGCACCTCCAGCTGAAACCCTGACGGAAGAAGGAACTGTATATACGTTCACTTGTATGTATGTTCATTATGTTCTAAGAGCTAGTCTCAGCTTTAAATGGGTCTTTAATATTCTCTCTTTCATATAAGGAAACCAAGGCCCAAAGAAGCAGCTTGCCTGAGGTCACCACTTTAGGGAGCAGTAGAGCCAGACTTTGAATCCATGACCACCCAACATGCCCTGGCTCACTGCCTCCCAGTGCACCTGCAGAACTAGAGTAGGGCCAGCACGCATAGGTCATGCAGCCAATTTCTGGCAAATGAACTAAGGCTTCAGTGTTTTAAAGGAAGAAACCTCTCTACTATCCCTTTTAAAAAGTCAGGTTGGGTGCAGTGGCTCACACCTGTAATCCCAGCACTTTGGGAGGCCAAAGTGGGTGGATCACTTGAGGTCAGGAGTTTGAGACCAGCCTGGCCAACATGGTGAAACCGTCTCTACTAAAAACATAAAAATCAGCCAAGCGTGGTGGCGCACGCCTGTAGTCCTAGCTACTCAGGAGGCTGAGGCATAAGAATCACTTAAACCTGGGAAGCAGAGGTTGCAATGAGCCAAGATTGCGCCATTGCACTATAGCCTGGGCGACAAAGCAAGACTCTGTCTCAAAAATTAAAACAAACAAAAAAAAGTCAGTCTAGCTTTATCGCTATGCAATTACAAAATGATTGGAGCGACCATTCAAACGTGATCTCAAAAGTACCTACAATTTACTGAGTCCGAGCTCCACGCCAGATGGATAAACAGGCATTTTCCACGTTTCACCTAATCCTCATGACCACCAAATTAAACAGGTAACTTAACTAGAGCCACAGATCTAGTGAGGATCAGGGCCATGAGTCAAACCATGTCTGATTCTCAAGTCACTACTCCCAAAACAGTACAATTAACTCAATGAGGTAACTAAACATAACGCCACAACTTATATTGAGTCAGTCTTTAAGCAGCTAACATTTACCTTCAAACAATGGAAACTTAACAAGATAAATGTTGGCCTGGTACTTAGTTTACTGCTCAAAGCAATGTTTTAAAATCTACCTTCCACAGGACACTCGAATGGCTTTGTGCCTAGGTGGGTTATGCTGTGGCCTTTCAGATGCTCTGCTCTCGTGAACGATTTCCCACAGCCTTCGACAGGGCAGGTAAACCTCCGGTCATCATCATGTTTCCTGCCAGATAGAAAAATAAAGGAGCTGTGATTCCTCATACAACTCACCGTGATTCTTTGTTTAAAATTCTACAAAATATACCAAAATACAAACTTTACATTTACAAAAATCAGTAGTACATTTCAGAAAATCTTTACTCTGTCTTTAATCCATGTGAGAAGATTTGCAATTTAGCTACCCCATAGTTAAAAATTCTACCTTAATGACTAAGCAGACCCCAGAGTCACACATTGAACAATTAATGCTATTTCAATTTAAGAACAGTGGAGTCCCAAATGTATTGATGAAGGTGTTTCTATTGTTTAGAAACCCTCATGATCAACAAGCTTTCCGAGCGACAGAGGGCCATGAGAAATGTGCACAGAGCATCAGCTGCAATGCTAAAAGACTCTCTTAAGCCAACTTGTAAAGACTGTGTCTTTTCCTAAGTGACATTTTTATATTAAATCCTCAGAGCCCAGTTGTGCAAGCACAGAAAAACCATCGAATCTCTCCGAGTCTCACTGTAAAACAGGGAGAATAAGAACATTAGCTTTGAGGTTGTTGTGAAGATAGAAGACACACATGTAAAGTGCTGAGCATCACCTAGACAGTCTCCAGGGTTGTCATTACCACCACGAAAACTTGTAATTACATGAAGAAAGCTTATTCTACAATGTTAAGTTAAACAAAACTGGAATTTTTTTTTTTTAAAGAACAGAGTATACCAATTAAGTTTTTTTAAAAAAAATAATATACAGGGCCGGGTGTGGTGGCTCACGCCTGTAATCCCAGCACTTTGGGAGGCTGAGGTGGGTGGATCACAAGGTCAGGAGATCGAGACCAACCTGACTAACACGGTGAAACCCCGTCTCTACTAAAAATACAAAAAAAAATTGGCCAGGCGTGGTGGCAGGCGCCTGTAGTCCCAGCTACTTGGGAGGCTGAGGCAGGAGAATGGCGTGAACCCGGGAGGCGGAGCTTGCAGTGAGCCGAGATCGCGCCACTGCACTCCAGACTGGGTGACAGAGCGAGACTCCGTCTCAGGAAAAAAAAAAAAAAGTACACACAGAAACAAGTATTTTCAGGTGATGAGATTCTCAGCAATTTTTTTTAACAGTTTTCTGAATTTTCCAAATTATCAACACTGAGCTATTTTTACAACTTAAAAAACGTCTACAGATATTTCATTCGTTAGTTTCTGCTGCTGACAAATCACTCATTTTCAAAGCTGATAATGCAAACCAAAATGTAAGGATTACCTTCTGTGCCTTAGAAGTTTGGACATGCTGGTGAAGGTCCAGCCACAACTGTCAGAGTCACAAATAAATGGTCTTTCACCTTGTAAAAGAAAAAAAGTACACAGCATAAAATTTACAACTACAACAGCTACGATGAAGACAACTCTTGGGTCCAAATGCTTTGCGTTCCCTAGCTCATTACCTGTATGGCTCCGCAGGTGAATTTTCAGCCGACAGGCTTTATCATACTGCTTGCTGCACCCAGGAAAGGAGCAGGAAAAGAGCTCTTGTTCCCTGAAGTGGGCTCGGTTATGGGAAAACAGGGCACTCACCGTGATAAATGTCTTCTCACAGCCTGAACAAGGAAAACACAAACCCTGCTCAAAGTGTGGCAAAAATTATACAACATAGCTAATGCTAGTCACACCCACCGGACACTGTTCACCCTGAAGCAGACAAGGAAAAACATGACTCACAAGCACTCTCTAAAAAGGGATGACCATTAATGCTTGTTGGCTTTGTGATCACCACAAGAAGGCAGCTAATGGCAGCCAATAGGCACACGCTGGCCACCTGCTGCAACACGACTTGGAGATGGAACAACTGATAAAGAGAAAGTCCTCTGTTCAAAGCCATCTACTGGCCAGTTCCAGAGTACTGATCCTGAACACAGGCTGAGACCCAAGAACCCCATGAGAGAAATCAAATACTAAGGAACAAGATTTTGTCTGGCAGGGTTGATCTTTGAAAGGTTACAAATCATCCTACTGGCCAGGATTTTCACCCCTTGGGGGTGATGCTGCATCCTCTACACATCCAAATTTCCTCCCTGACACCCTCTAACTGCCAGCCCTGTCCCTTGCTATTTGGCTTCTTTTTCCTTTTGCCATTTCCTTAGGTTCTCTGCTTTGTAATCTTCACCTCCATCCTAACCCCCGGCCAAAGTAGCCAAGCCTTAACAATTCCACAGCAATGCTTCTCCTCCAACAGAAACATTCAGGGCTCCAACAGGGTGGAAAATATGAGGCTGCAGGATGTTTAACACGGGTCTTTGCCGCAGCTCTTCTTGGAGACTTTAACAAGATACCATCATGCCTGTGAACTGCCACACAGATGCACATGGCATAGCACTGCCCAAAAGTATCAACCCAAGGAATCCTACTTTCCCCAGCAACATCTAACCAGGAAATGCTGATCTTTGGCCTCGATCTGGTGCCAAAATACTCCCAAGAACCCCCCACAACCCCATAGATAATTACACCCTTTGGTTCTCCCTCTGCAATCTCACCTGCTAGAGACCCTCATCATTCCCACTCCCTGGCTCAGGCCCTCAGGAAATTGAGGTCTGGGCCCTTTGATGATGCTTCACTGGTACTGCTCCTGCTTTTAACCATCTAATCTCATCTCAACACAAGAAGCCTCATGGATCAGCCAACACAAAACCCTCAAGGGACCTCATGCCTGGAAGCAGCCAGGATCCCTAACCTTCCTAGCATCATACACAGAACGAAACTTTTTTAGCAGGGAGAGGGTCTACAGCCACCATCAGATTCCCAAGAATGTATGACTAAAAAAGGCTTTGAGCTAGTGGCCTCAAGCCACATTCTCTCTGAAGAGGAATGCACAAGACAGTCCACGGGCATATGTGAGAGAAAAAATAATAAAACCCGTTCATAATTATCATCTCATCCTTTCAAAATTCTTGTTTGAAAACATTATAAGGAGAGCCGTGTGCATATACAGGTTAAGGGCATGCTAGGCACACATTCCAGTTTGGTTTGAATGACTGGTCCTTCTTCCTGGGCCCTCACCACAGCCCACAATCCCCACCTGGGCTCTGCCATCCAGCCGACCCCATTCTTCTGCCTTTCCAGGCAAGAATCCTCTCTTGCCCTTCTGGAGGAACCCCGTCCCTGTGAAAGCAGGGAAAGCTGCCCATCCTGGTGAAGAATTAACTGTGTTGGAGTCCTACATTCCCTACAACTGCAGGTCCACACAGTGGAGACAGCGGAGAAATAACCAGCAGTGGACTTTTTTTGTTTTTGTTTTTGAGACAGAGTCTGGCTCTGTCGCCCAGGCTGGAGTGCAGTGGCGAGATCTAGGCTCACTGCAAGCTCCCTCTCTGGGGTTCATGCCATTCTCCTGCCTCAGCCTCCCGAGTAGCTGGGACTACAGGCGCCTGCCACCACGCCCGGCTAATTTTTTGTGCTTTTAATAGAGACGGGGTTTCACCGTGTTAGCCAGAATGGTCTCGATCTCCTGACCTTGTGATCCATCCGCCTCGGCCTCCCAAAGTGCTGGGATTACAGGCGTGAGCCACAGCGCCCGGCCACCAGCAGTGGACTTTATCCACGAGGCTCGGCCTCTGTTTCTTCATGAGTAAAATGAGGACAGTTTTTAACCTTCACAGGCGGCTAATTTTTAAAACTTCACAAAACTGTGAGGTTCAACGGAAATAAAAGTATAAAAGGCAAAAAAGCCAGGATGTGCGCACACCTGTGGCTATCCTCCCAGCGTGTTAAGGTCCTGAATCTGGCCACATTCATCTCTGCTCCTCCAGCACGGAGTGTGCACCCCATAAATTAATGACGAGACTGAGGAAAATAAAGACCTGACACACAGCTCCGTGCCACTCTGTGAAGATGCGCTGCCGCTTTCATCAAGCGCAAGCAGGTTAAGGGTATCTGTTGCCGCCGCCTTTGGGAAGCGCAGCTGTGGTGATCTGCGCTACCTGCCATCGAAATCCCTGCGGCAAGGCAGGGCCAAGATCTCAAATCGAATGACATGGAAGGAGCTAGAACACAAATCCCGAAGAGCCTGCGTCCCCGGCTTGCTAAGGTCTGGCAGGCCCCTCTGTGGGACGGACGTGGCACCCGGGGCCTGCCTGCAACACCGCGCAGCCCGCCCGCCCCCGAGCGCGCGGTTACCGGGAAAGTCACACTTGTAAGGGCGCTCGGGCTCGAAGTGGCTGCGCTGGTGGGAGCTGAGCTTGGCGTGCGTGGGGAAGCGCTCGGCGCACACCTCGCACTTGAACAGGCTCTCCTGCTCGTGGCCCTTCATGTGCGCCTTGAGGTTATAGACCGTAGTGAACTTCTTGCCACAGCCGCCCACCGGACAGCCGAAGGGCCGCAGCTTGTCGTGCGACTGCAGGTGCCGCTTAAGCTTGTAGGACGTTGTGAAGGCCCAGCCGCAGCCCTCCAGCGGGCACTTGAAGGGCCGCCGGCCTTGACCGCCGCCGTGCGTGAGCAGGTGCACCTTGAGCTGGTGCTTCTTGGCGAAGGCCAGCGCGCACTGCGGCTCGGGGCAGCGGTAGCTGGGCGTGCTGGGGCCGGAGGCCTGGGGCGCGCGACGGGGCGCGGCGGTGCCCGCGCTTGCGGGGCCGGGCGGCGCAGACAGCGCGAGGACGCCGCGGTCGAGGCGCACCAGCAGATCCTGGCTGCTGATGGTGACGGCGCCCGCCGGGGCTACACCAGGGCCGGGGGCGACGGCCGGGCCGCTGGGGCCCTGCTCCGGGCGGCTCGCCGGGTTGGCACGGGAGCCAGCCTCGGCCTCCTGTGATCCGGCAGCCTCGGCGGCGGCGCCGCCGTGCGGCACTTCCAGCAGCACCAAGAACGAGTCGCCGTCGCTGTCGTCCTCGGCGGGCGGCGGACTCGGCCCTGAGGCCTCCCCGGGCCGCGCCCCGGGCCCGCCATCTTCGGGGCCCCGCACCAATAGCAGGCGGCGGCGCGCGGGGCTCGGGCCGGGCGGCGCTGGGGCTCGGCGGAGCGGGCCGGGGCCGCCGCCATGTTGCCCTCCGCGCGCGGTCGGGGCGGGGAGCAGCGCCGGGAGGTCCATCTTGGGCCCAGCTACGGCGTCGGAGCCGCTTCGGACGCAGCGCGGCCCGCGCCCCGCCCAAGTGTGCGTGCACTGCCCCGGGACGCGATCCGCGCCAAGACCCGTCGTAGAGTCCGGCTCGGAACCACGCGTGCGCGGACGCCACCGGGCGATGCGCGAGGCCTGCTGGGCCGACGTGACGTGGGGCGGGGCTGCGGGGGCGCCAGAGGCGGGGGCGGGGCGCCGGGACAGACTAGGGCGGGGCGCGGGGTCGGGGGGCGGAGCGCCGGCCCCGTAAAGGGCGGAGGACGGAGGGCGGAGGGCGGAGGGCGGAGGGCGGAGGGCGGAGGGCGGGGGGCGGGACAGCTGGGGACTGGGTGAGGCTCCGAAAGCTGAGTGAGCGCTTCCCTCTTGTTCCCGCTGGCATGGGAGTCGAAGCCTGTCTGACTTCGAGTCATATTAGTATTTCAGACACTTCACAAGCAGCCTCTCGTAAGCACTGACCGCGTCCCAGGGGCTGTGCCTGTCTGAGCTGATTAAGCGTGCGCGGTCACCCAGGGGTGAGGAAACAGGTACGGAGAGCTTGAGTCACACACACAGTTGGCAGCCGGCAGATTCAGGATTCGAACCTGTCCAACAAGCTGGATGCCTACCCCCAGCTCACTTAAGTGCAAGCCCGCCCGCCGCCGCTGGCGCACAGACCTCGTTTGCTTTGGCCCAGGTCCTTGCTGGGCACACGGGGCCTCCCTGATAGGTAGGACCCCTGTCTGTATTTCCAACTGTATTTCCTACTAAACTTGACACAACCTCACTGCAACAGCTGAATTACTTACTGTTTCCGTTCCTTGCCCTCTCCCACCTCACCGTGCACCTCCACATTCAATCTGGACTCCTCCACTTCAACCTCACCACCACTCAGATCCAAACCCGCACTTTATTCCTGGGTACTTGAAAAATAACTACTAGCTTGTCATCGGTCTCCCTCCGCTCCACTCGCTCCCGTCCATGGGGCACGGTTTTATGATCTAAAAATTGCACATCAAATTATGCTCACCCCCACCTTACTCCCGAAGGCGCCTATGGCCTTGCTAGTCTACCCTCCCCGACCTGTTTCCCTCACTTCCCGCCACTCTCCTGCTGCCCCCCACCCTTCCCCCGCACCCCACCTCTTTTTCCCAGTTCATCCAGCAGGCCAAGCTGGTTCCAGCCTCAGAGACTTGGCGCAGCTGATTCTGATTCCTCCGGGAGGACTCTGCGGCCCTTCTGATCCAAAGCACATGCTTACCCGGTCCCGTATTCCCACCTCTGTCTGATCTGTTTGCTCTTAGAGCTCTCATCACCCGCTGTTTTGTGTGTTCCTTCCCTGCTCCTTCACTGCCTCTCCCCCTCTGGAATGTAGTCTGCTGGAGCCCAGGAACTGTGTCCTATTCACGGTGTGTGCCCAGGAAGACTGTTGATGCATATTTATTAAATACATGAATGCTTTATTATTAAGAGTATTTTTTAGAAGCAACACAAATTATAATATTAAAAAGAATAGGATACATCCATTAAATATATCAGTTTATGCCAAAAGCATATTGTTCCTAGACCATTCAGTGGAGGAAAGAATAGTCATTTCAACAATGGCGGCACTGGGACAACTGGATCTCCACATGCAAAAGAACCAATTTGGACCTGTATCTCTCATCAGAGGCAAAAATTAACTCAAAATAGAGCAAAAGCCTACATGTAAAGCATAAAACTATTTGAAGAAAAATAGGTGTAAATCTATGTGACCCTGTATTAGGGAATAGTTTCTTAGATATAATATTGAAAGCATAAGAAAGAAAAATAGATAACTTGGACTTCATCAAAATTAAAAACTTACTCAGGTAAAAGGACACCAATAAAACAGTGAAAAGACAACTCAGAATGGGAGAAGAGTGTGCAAATCGTGTATCTGATAAGGATCTACTATCTGGAATATATAAAGAACTCTTTTAACTCAACAAGAAGACAAATAGTCCACTTTTTTAAAAGGCAAAGGTTTGAATAGACACATTTCTCCAAAGAAGATAATACAAACAGCCAATAAGCAAATAAAAAGAGGCTCAACATCATGAATCATTAGGGAAATGCAAATCAAAACACAGTAAGATACAACTTCACACCTACTAAAATAGCGGTAATTTTTTAAAAAACAGGATATAGGGCCGGGCGCCGTGGCTCAAGCCTGTAATCCCAGCACTTTGGGAGGCCGAGACGGGCGGATCACGAGGTCAGGAGATCGAGACCATCCTGGCTAACCCAGTGAAACCCCGTCTCTACTAAAAAATACAAAAACTTAGCCGGGCGAAGTGGCGGGCGCCTGTAGTCCCAGCTACTCGGGAGGCTGAGGCAGGAGAATGGCGTGAACCCGGGAGGCGGAGCTTGCAGTGAGCTGAGATCCGGCCACTGCACTCCAGCCTGGGCGACAGAGCGAGACTCCGTCTCAAAAAAAAAAAAAAAAAAAAAAAAAAAAACAGGATATAGAAAAATTGGAACCCTCACATATTGCTGGTGGGAATGTATAATGGTGCGGTGTGGAAAACAGTTTGGCAGTTCTGCAGAAAGCTAAACATAATCTCCACATGAGCCAGCAAGTCCATCCCTATGTTGCTGAGGCTGAAGTGTGGTGGCTCTTCACAGGTGCAGTCATAACTCAGCCTCCAATTGGCCTCAAGCAGTCCTTCCAGGTCAGCCTCCCAATTAACTGGACTACAGGCATATGCCATCATGCCCAACTTGAAGAAAAAGAAATATTTTAAAATAAATGTAGTGTAGCCTAAGTGTCCGGTGTCTATAAAGTCTACGGTAGTGCAGTCATGCCCGAGGCCTTCACATTCACTCACCACTCACTCAGTGACTCACTCAGAGCACTTCCCAGTCCTGCAAGCTCCTTTCATGGTAAAGTGCCCTATACGGGTGTACCATTTCTTTATATTTTATGTAAATAGCTTATTTTTACTGTACCTTTTCTATATTTATCTATGTTTACAGACACAACACTTACTGTTGTGTTACAGTTACCTGGCATATTTAGCATGGTACCATGCTGTGCAGGTGTATAGCCTAGGAGCAGTAGGCTATCCCACATAGCCTAGGTGTGTGGTAGGCTGTGCCATCTAGGTTTGTGAAAGGATACTCTATGACATGCATACGATGATGGAATTATCTATTAATGCATTTCTCAGAAAGTATTCATTAAGTGCTCATTAAGAGATTCCTTACTGTACATTTATATTAAATATAATCAAATTTGATTTACATGGATTAAAAAATCAAATTTTAGAGTTCAGTTCCTCTCTGTGTCAGATACTATGTCAAATACTGAACACACTGTGTACAGCCTGCAGTTGCCACACTGGACAGTGCAGGCCGCCACTAGGTCTGTCACTGCTGTAAGGCAGGGTCTGGAGGCTGCTGCTGTCCTGGTCTTTCACACAGCTCACCAGGTGCCCCAGCATGGCCGCTGGCCTCTCAGAGGGTATGTTGCTAGAACTCCAGCAGCCCTCTCTTAGGACCCAGACCCAGAAGTTGCACAGCATTGATTATGCCACATTCTCGTGATCAAAGTAAGTCATAAGACATTGCAGACCCAGGCAAGGGGAATTTGTACTCCACCTCTCAATGGGAGGTACTGGAAATAATTTGCAGCCATCTTTAAACTATCACAACTCTGTGCCTCAGTTTCCTCATCTGTAAAATGAAGAGGACTGAGAAAGAAAAAGGGCAGCCCCTGCCATCCAGAAACTGGTCGGGGGCTAAAGCTGGGCCACTCTGTTCTGTAAGACTTGAACCATCACGCAGAAAACCAACCTAGGCCAAGGTCACTGAGACACAATGACATGAGACAAAGCAAGGCCACGTCATGATGTGTCTCCACCCAGGTAAAGCGAGGTCACTTGCTGTGCCATTTACAAGACACCCAGCACCCCCTCTCTCAGCTAACATGAGCGACTGCTGCTTTTGTGCCCCTGACAACCTGTCTGTCTGTGTGCCCCCCTCTCTATATATAGGATTTAGTCAGAAACCTAGTCGTGGTGTTGACTCGATTTCTGGTAAGAGCCAATCCTGGCAAATCCCCGCTTCCTAAGACTCCCCCACCCAACCAAAGCTCAAATCTGATACTCGGTTGTTTCTAATACCCTCTGCTGAGACACCCTGAAAGTAGCAACAGGACTCCTGGCGAGGGTCAGACGCACCACTTCACCAGGAGGGCTCAAGTCAGCTCAATGTTGTCATTCAGTGGGACTCAGGCAGAGACTTGAACTTGGTAGTCTCAAAGGAGTCCCCCAAATTACAAGGACCACAGAGCTTGCGCCTTGGCCACTCAGACCTGCACTCTCCAGGCTGTGTGGAAAGGAATTTGGAGAAGCCAAGGGAAGGGACACAGATGACACACGCATGCACATTCAGATTTATTTGTGTCTGGGGAGAAATCCCACCAACCCAGGTATCGCTGGATGTCCAGCACCTCTTTTGGGCTAAAAGGAATCACGTGGATCTTGAGATTGCTAACAGAAGTGTCCACGATTCCCAAATTTTGATGGGAGTGGGGATGGGGTTCATGGGGAGCAAAAGATCATCTCTTTGTCAAAGGTCACAAGTTCAAATCCCAGCAGAGGTCATAGAAGTCACACAAATGTGGGAGACAGATGGGCACCGGAAACATAGAAGCTCATGCCAAGGGACAAACAGCACGCACACTCTGCCTCACCGTGGGGTCTGTAGGGATTGGAAGGGACTGTGGCCAAGTGTAGAGAGCTAGGCCAGCCCAGAGGGGCCCCCAGCAGATCGCTGCCACAGAGGTAGTGAGAGCATGGTGTCACCTTATATCTTGATTTTCAAAAAATAAGCTTTGGATTTCTCCCAATTTGTAAACATTGGTGACAAAGTCAAGTTTTTTAAAAACAGTACAGACCAAACAAAACACAACTGCAGTCTGAGTGTGGTGCTGTGCTCCTGTGGTCCCAGCTACTTGGGAGGCTGAGGCAGGAGGATCACTTCAGCCCAGGAGTTCAAGGCTACAGTGAGCCATGATTGCACCACTGCACTCCAGCCTTGCTCCAGTGACAGAGCAAGACCCAGTTTCTAAAAAATATAAAAATAAAACATAACTGCAGGTCAAGTCCGGCCCACAGGCCCCTGTGTGGTTGTCTACTCTGGGAAAACTGGAACGGGAGAGTGCACCACTCAGCCGGGCCCTCCCTCCCTGACCTGGGCTTGCCAGCAAGGAAAGCATACAGTTCCCAGGGACCCTGGGTTTGCAGGGAGCAGGGGCTGCCCAGGGAGAGGACCCTAATGCTGCACTACAGGGCCTGAGCCTTTCTCACCACCAACTGTTAAGGCAACTGAACCCTATACTCATCATGGCCAATTGGTTTCTCTTTTAATCATTTTGATGAAAACATTTCTAACTGGACTATACATCCTTGCCTTCTGAAAAAGAAGATGGTACTAGGCACATCAGAAGCCACACTGTTCCATCCATGGCGACTGCAGCTGTGGCCAGCTACCCCAATTCCGCTGTGAGCCCCGTGGGAGTCAGCTGTCACTTCCCACTGCAGCAGCCGACAGCAGGTTGGCATGCAGGGGCCCAGGGAAGTAGCTTGCTCCCTGGCATGGCTTGGTATGGAGCCCAGAGGGGGCCTGGGGTGTGGCTGGAAGCCACCAGAGCCCTGCCTGTCCTTCAAGAGGGAAGGTGCTGGATGGGGAAAGGGTGATGCCAGGGCCCTGCGGCCTGCTCTTAAGATGTGCGCACAGATCCATGCAGCAGGGTCTTCCATGGAGATGTGGGGACAGATGATGCATCCCTACACAGTCTGTCCCATCTCTCTATCTCTCTGTCTTTCTCTCTTTCTCTGTCTCTTCCTCTCTGTATCTCTCTTTCTCTGTCCCTTTCTCTCTGTCTCGCTCAGTGACTGTGTCTCTGTCTTCCTGTCTCTGCCTCTCTCTGTAACACTCTCTCCTCTCTGTCTCTGCCATGGAAGGATGCAGCGAGAAGCTGGCCTCACAGCAATCACTCCAGCTGGCACCTGATCTTGGGCTTCCAGCCTGCAAATGTGTTTCATTTCTGTTGTTTGGGCCCCAGTGCCAGACGTTATGTGGCAGCCGCCCTAGCTGACCAACCTGGTTGCTGTGTTTCCAGGCCCCACATCTTGGTTCTGGCAGGAAGAAGGGGTGAAGGCAAAAAGCAACCCCACTGGATCTGTCCATTTGATTAGAAAAACGACGGCTCTCAAGAAGGCCGGCCCCACAGACCCCACCGTCATCTCGTGGGCCAGGACTAGGCCAACAGTCCCTCCTAACAGCAAGGAAGGCTGGAGAATCAGGCGGTTTTCTTACCCTATATTGCTGCCCACACAAAACGAGGCTTTTCTTCACAAGGGAAAGGGGAGAATGGCTACTGGGGAGGAGACGCGGAGTGCAGGGAGGGTGGGGACCAAGAACCCGGCTGGCCTGCCCCTCTCCAGTCCACAGACATGTGGGGTGTCTGGTTTTCTGTGGCCCTCAGAGGCCCACCCCACAGGCTCTTTCTCATTTCTCTGTTTAGGATGAGTTATCTGTTCGTCCGCTGCATGCCCAGCTAAGAGAATGAGATTCATGAGCCGTGGCCTTGACAGAGGCCACCTCCCCCATCCCAGTGACCTCCCACAAGGCTCTGGACCCATCCATTGCTGGGCTATGGGATTGGGGGAGGGGTGCCAGACTCCAGCCTCAGGGGCCAACACTCTTCCTGAAGTCTCCTTCGCTGTATCACTCAGGCTGTGCCGGCCTCAGGGGGTGCCCCTGCTTTCTCATTTCTTCCCCAGTAAGTGATCATTTATCCTTAGGGCAGACCTGGTCTGCCTGTCCATCAGCCCACAGTGCAGCACACAGCTCTGTTAAACCCTTTATTTCCCCGTCTATCCTCCTTCCTGAACTCCTCCAGGCCAGCAGCCCAGCGTGCCAAGGGTCCAGAAAGTGTTTGCACAGACAGCAGATGGGCAGCAGACAGACAGAGTTGCATGGAGGCTGGCAGGTGGCCAGGAAGCAGAGGGTGTGATCATCCCAGCCGGAGACAGCTTGGCCAGTGTTCACCGCAGGGCCCCTAGGCAGGCTTGGGACTCAGCCCTAAATGGACTTTGACAGCCTTCAGGGCTCCCAGGCAAGTGGCATGGTCGTGGACAGAGGGCTGCACGTCTCTGGGCCTCGGCGGGCTGTCTGTAAAATGAGGCTGTGGTGGCACCCTGCGCAGGGCACCATAAAGGCCACGTGAGGATGTGCGAGAAGTGCAGGTGGTGCGGGTGTGCAGGAAGGGTGTGTGCCATGGTTGGGCAGGTGAGGATTGCCAGCGAGAAAGAGAGGCAGGGGCCGCGACTCGTGGCTCCCTCAGAGCTGCAGGGCCTGCTGGAGCACCCGCTCATCCTCCACCTCGTGGGGCAGTGTCACCACCAAGCTGCTGTTCTCCTGCATGGTCTGGCAGATGATCTCATAGGCCTTCTGGTTCCCTGACCAGCAACGCCGGGCCACCTGGAGCAAGGAGGGGGAGAGCAGTCCATGTCAACACGCCTGGGCTTCCCATGTGTGTCCTGGCTCCCACACTTGGGGCCTCTCTGCTTCGGGACCTCTGAGGCTGTCCATGGGGCCAGCTGCCCTTTTGTGTCTGCCCCATCTCCACCCCCAGCTTAGGCTCCCTGTCTCTGGCCCTCCTCTGGGATCTGAAACTGGCCGTTATCACACCCAGTCCCGCTCCCCTGGCTCCGAGAATGGCCTCACCTCCGGAGTCCTCCGCAGCACCTCCCTCCCTTCTAGAATCCACCTTGACCTGAGCTTTACCTTCACAATCTCCCTGCAGTCTGCTTTCTTCCCTCCACCTGGTCTCCCCTGGACGATGCCACACCTCCTGCCCCATTCCCCACTGCCATTCTTGCCACCCCTGCCCTCACTGTCCACACGGTCCCCACACCTGTGCCCAACCCACTTTTCCATGCCACAGCCGGGGCGTCTCCTAGAACAAAACCTCCTGCTCTGGGATGAAGACCTCCAGCCCCAGCCCTGCCAGAAGCCCTGCAGCTCCCGGTGAGTCGGGGCGAGTCTCCTGCCAGCGCCCTCTTTGTCCTCATGCTCACACTCTGGGCCCAGCCCAGGGACTCTTAGTCACCCAAACTATCTGAACTCCCGCCTTGGCTCCAAGCCTCCCCTCATTCTCTGGGTCCCACCTGTCTCCCCATCATCACCTCACCTGACCTCCATTTGAGCTGATTCCCCCTTCCTGGCTGCTGTGCTTTGGTCATGAGAGGAATCTGGCCCCTGTCCCCCCACCCAGGAGATGATATATAACAGCAAACGTGGATGGGGGTCACCCAACTGAAGGCCCTGCCTTCAGGAGGTGGCGAGGACTGGGCTGACTTACACCATTAGAGACGTCCCAGCTGAGCATCAGCCTGGCTCTCTGCTCGGCCTCTGGGGTACCGTCCAGCACCAGGCCGAATCCCCCATTGATCACCTCACCCCTGTAGGAGGCAGAGGAGTTTCCAGTTCAGTCCTTGGGCCCAACCCCGCACAGAGCAGGCAGAAGCCCATGTTTTGGAAGCATTGGCTTGAGACAGCATCAGGGTTGGGGCCGCCACACTGCCGGCCTCTGCAGCCTGGTGGATGCAGGAGTCATGTAGGCAAGCAGAGCTGAGAGCAGCGTGGCCACGTGCCGCCTCTCTGTCCACTTGTGCCCCCTGTGCTGGGCCCGTCGGCCTCGCGCCCACTTCCAGCACCCATTGGAGGTCACCCCTTGATGGAAACCTCCTGGGCACCCCCGGTGGGCTATAGCTGCCCACTCCCTGCATTCTCAGGGTGCTGCCCTATAAAGCATGCTCCCCTTGGTGTGTCTTGTGTTACTCAGTTCAGTCGTCACTCTTTCTGGTTTTATTTTTAAAAACTATTTTTTTTAGAGATGGAATTTCGCTATGCTGCTCAGGATGACCATGAAATCCTGGCCTGAAGCAATCCTCTTGCCTCAACCTCCCAAAATGCTGGGATTAGAGGCGTGGGCCTCTGTGCCCCGCCTGATTTTATCCTTATGATCTTTATCTTCCTTATCTCTTCTTTCTGCTTGCCTCAAGTGTATGGTGGGGTCCTTCTGATTACCTGATCTGAAGGCTAAGTTCCTTTATTTTCAATATTTCTGATTTTCTAATTAATGCATTTCTCTCCCTCTAACAGTTTTGATATGTTCTTGTTTTCATTTGTTTCCTAATAGATGAGTTGAACAGATGAGTTTCCTAATAGATGAGAAGTGTGTTGAAGCTCTGCCGCTGTTTCCGTACATGTGCACTGCAGCTGTTCCCCATCAGCCTGGGATGGCCCTCCTCATCCTCAGCCATCCACCTACGAGCTGCTGCCCTTGAAGGATCCAGCCTTGGCTCCTGCTCAGTCTTCTCAGCTTTCAGTCACACACAAGAAGCACCCTTGATTTTGTAAACGCCTGTCATTGTGTTGTTGCAAACGTGTCCCTCCTGCCTCTTAGTCCTCACTTGCAGTATATCTGTTCCTTTTTCTTCCAGCACCCAAAATGTGCATCTGGTTTCCCTTGTCTCACATCCTTCAGGCCCATCTGGCTTTCCCTGCTTCTCTGCTCAGCCTGAATCCTACTGACCACAACCTCAACCAGTTCTCACCAGGAAGCCGGTGAGAGGTGCCCTGTGCCCCTTGCAGCCACCTGCACTGCCCATTCCTGGTCCCAGAAGCTGCACCCCTCCTACGAGTGAGCCAGCCCTGCTGTCTACCATGCTGCACTTGCATTCCTGCACCTGGGCAATCCGTGCCCTGCAGTGGGTTGCCCTCACACTTCCCACCAGCCTCCAGGTGGGAGGGTGCTCTGAGTCGATCTAAGGTCATTGCCATTCATCTGTCAGAGGAGCAACAGCCATGCCCAGGCCTGAGCACTCCCAGTGTCCCGCAGCTGGAGAGGCCTCTTAGAGATTAGAACTACAGATTTTGTTTTAGAAGCCTGCATCTAAAGGGTCAGAGGGTCAGAGACCAAGGCCACTCAGCTACAGGTGACCTTAGCAAACTGACCACAGAGGAGCCCTGAACTTGCAGATCCCAGGAAAATGGGAATGCTAACACATTGCTATTAATGGTGAATTTGGGGTAACTCACAAATGGTGTTGGAACAACTAACTATACCTTTGGGAAAAACATGAAAGTAGAAAAACATAAATGCCAGATGTATTAAAGTGCATGATTCGATGAGTTAACATATATGGATAGTTTAGAAGGCCTTGCACATGTTACACTCTACAAGTGTTAGCTATTATCAGCTCATTTCCTCTTCACCCCTAGCCTACAAGGCAGTTACTATTATTATGCTTATTTTCTCATTGAGAAACAAAGGCACAGCAAGGCTACCCTGTGCAGGCAGATGGCCTGACAACTGCTGTCAACTATGGCACTCCAGGGCTGTCCATTGGGGCATCGCAGAAGGCATGTGGGAGGGTGGGGGAGGGCTGTGTGCACAGACAGGGCCCTGGAAGCTCTGGCTACTCAGAGAGGTCCTTGGAGCAGAGGATCAGCGTCACCAGGAGTTTGCTGGAAATGCTGAATCTCCATCCCACCCCAGACCTGCTTTTCTTTCTTTCCTTTTTCCCTTTTTTTTTTTTTTTCTTGTAGAGAGGGTGTCTCACTATGTTTCCCAGGCTTTACTCAAACCTCCTGGGCTCAAGTAATCCTCCTGCCTCAGCCTTCTAAGTAGCTGGGACTATAGGCATGCACCACCAGGCCTGACTCAGACCTGCATTTTTACAATAATCTGCATTTTAATAATATCCCCAGAGGATTTCTGTGCACATTCAAGTTTCAGATGCACTGTAAGACATTGTTTAGTGTGAAAAAGTGGCAGTATCCAGATATAGAATAAATGGTGGATAGAACATAGCCATCTACCCTTGCCCCTCCCGCATCTCACCAACAAAACTGCAGAGGAATTATTTAACCCACAAGGATGAGGAGAAAGGGACAGGAGAACGGGTGAAGGGATTCTGAAAGCTAGAGGCAGGCATCAGAAAGCTCCAGCTCAGTGTGGCCATGGGAGGGACCAGCAGAACCCATTGGCGCCCCAGGACCCAGGGAACCCCAGGAGTTGGTGGTCAGCACCAAGGGGCTCCGAAGGAGGGCAAGAGCAGGGGTAAAGTCGGAAACACCGGCTGGAAGCCTGCTCACCTGAGGTGGGCTCCCAGCTGCCCACCCACCTGCTGCCTAGAGGCTGCCTGAGCGGGCCCTCGGTGGCCACTGGAACTGACCCTCTCACATGTGAGGCTGCAGCACCAACGGGGAGGCCTCACCCCTCTCACTGGGTCCTCCCAATAGGGAAAGGAGATCAGAAAAGTCTTTTTTGAGGTCCAACCAACCCAAGAACAACAGCCTGGCTCTTGTCTTGATCTCTTGTACTCTGTGGCCCAGCCAGATGGCCCTGTCCTGCAGCCTGTGGTCCAAACGTCCACCTGAGCATGCAGGGCTGCAGCCAGCCGAGCAGTGCCCTATCTAAATCTGAGCGCTGGGCAGATGGCACAAAGACAGGTGGCAAACGGGCAATCAGGAAGAGGGCTGCAGGAGACAGTGGCACAGAGGAGGCTAGAAACAACACACAGCTGTCACTGGTTGTCCTGGAGTGGAGCCAACAGACAAGCGGAAACACGGGAAGGTCAATCCAGGAAGGTGAGGGTGAGTGCACAGCCTAGAAACAGGGATCAATGCGCAGGAAGGAGAAACGCTGCAGAGTTGCAGGGGGTGGGGCGTCCCCTTGGAGTAGCCACAGTGGGGATGGAATCGGGAGTGGCATCCCTTTCAAGTAGCCACGGTGGGGACTGAGTTGGGAGTGGCGTCCCTTTGGAGTAGCCATGGTTGGAGGATAGACGTTTTTTTCCGACGAGTTAGATTATGTACATGTGTAAGTGTGATGGGTCCCAGAATGAATTTGTGGCACTTTCCCAAAAGACCCCTCAAGGGCAGCAGGGTAAAAGGTCCCAGTATCTGGTCAGTCTGTGTCCCTGTCCATAGAGTCTGGGGCAAACCTTGGGGGAGCAACTTAGGAATTTGCAGGGAGCATTACCTGTCTTGGGGAGCCCTGAGGGCAGGGTCAGTTGTGCACTGTGTCTGCCTGAATTCTGGCCCTGCCGTCCCTGCCCTAAGGCCCTCAGGTTATGCCCTCTTCCTCAGCCTGCCCAGCCCTGTCCCTTCCTGCCTTCGGCTGTCTGTCAGCAATAATAATGGATCCTGGGGAACCTGGGGTCAGACCCCGGCTCCATCGCCAGCTCCGTGGCCCTGGGCAAACTGCTCAGCCTCCTTCAGAGCCACTCTCTTCCCCTCCAGAAATGACTCAGGAAATCCTGCACAGAAATGCCAGCTACCCAATGGCCAGGCAGCCCTTTTCTGCGCGGAGCTTTCTACAGCCCGTGTGTCGGAAAGGACATGGCCTTAGTCACATTTTCCTCCAATTACAGCCACCTGAGTGCCACAGCACGGAACTGCAGCCTCCAAGGACACGAGGCCAAGCCAGCCTGTTGGAATGCTCCGCCAGGACTTGGCTCTGGAGGGTAGGGGACCACTAGACTCAACCAAAATAGGCTCAGAGGCCAGTCTGGAGATGGCCAATGGAGCCGGGCAGGGGGCGCTGTCCTCCCTCCGAAGCTGCAGCACCCCTTGCTGCTCCCCGCAGCCCAGAATCCAGCTTCAACCAGGAGCCCAGACCTGGGCACCTTTTCTCATAGAGCCCAGCCGGGCAGGGGCAGAGCTGGGAGCCGAGGGGAGAGGGGAGCTGAGACCTCAGGTCTCCTGCTCCCAGCCCAGCTACCCTGGGAGCCTCAGCTGGGTCTTGCACTCTCAGGTGAGGTGGTCAGAGCAGGGAACAGAAGGCCCTGGCCATGAAAGCACCGGGAATTCCATGGGAACACATGGAAACTGACACACTGGAAACTGACGTGAGGAGGGTGGCTGCCATTCTTGCAGAGCCTCTGTAAGAGGCCTCCGAGACCCACGCGGCAGGGGAGATCCAGAGAGGTGGGGTAGCTAATGCAAGTCCCCTCCTGAAGTTCTGTCATCTGTCTCCGCTCACACAAGGAATACATTTTCCACAAGGTGCTGGCAGGGGAGGTGACTAGGGAGGTAGGGCCCAGGACTTCAGGTACCTTAGCCTGGCCCTGCCCCAAGGAACCCCCAAAACTTCCACATGAGCCCATACCCTGTCCTCTGAAACCTTCTTACCAGCCCACGCCCCCTCCGTTGTGAAGGGCAACCCAGGTGGCTCCGCGACAGGCGTCTCCCACGAAGTTCTGCACAGCCATGTCTGTGGAAATAGAGATGCCTCCGCTCATCACCCCCTGCACTGGGTGGGCGCCGGGCTTAGTCAGGCCAGCCTCGGGTGGGGGCATCGGCAGGCCCCGCTGGCTAAGCCAGCACTGCTTGGCTGGAAGGATGGGGCGGCAGCTAGGCCCTAGGGACGGCGCCTCTCACAGCAGCAGTCATGTGTGCTGGCAGAGCCAGAGCTGGAGCAGGAGAAATTGACACATGCCTAGTTGTCCCATGGTGGAGCTCTCCAGCACTGAGCGCCAGGTAAAGCACTCCGGAAGCAGAGAGAACAAAAGAATTAAAAGGGATGTGGAACCAGTGTTATTCAGATAAGCAGAGTGCCAAAGAGAGTCACTCCTACTCTTAAAAACGGGGGCAGAGGAGCAAACTGCAAATGAATGGCTTCCCTTGACCCCATTAGGGAACTGAGGTCCCAGGACAACCATCCAACCTGAAACCTGGGGAGTGAGAGCATCTGCAGAGAGAAATAGAGGCCAAGTCGGTCACCTTGTAAGTGTTCAACACGTTGCTAAGGGACAGGCGTGGGCCAGCCTGAGACCGTGAGCCCCTGGGTGGACAGAGATAAAGGGGTTTGCACAGTCTTGCAGGCTCTTCCCCTCAAAACCCCAATGGGTGCCACAGAGAAGATCAGGGAGAACTCTAAAAATATCCCCCTCCTCTTGGTGCTGGGCTGTGAAGATGGGGAAGAGATCAGGAGCCAAAAAACGCAAGAAATACAGCTCTAGGATCTGGAAAGGTAAAGAAAAAGCTGGCTGCCCACAGCCTGAAGGTCACCCACGTCCAGGGCAGCCTGCTGGCCCGGTGTACCTGGCATTCGCCGGTTTTACAACTGGAAGTCCCACATCCCAGACCCCCTCAGTCCTGGGTTGGTCACGCTATGCTGAGCCTCTCAGATGCCAGAACATCCTTCGAAACATTGTGACTGACTGAATGCATCAATTTTTAATAAAATCCAAATCTAAAATGAAAGTTTAAGACATTTTCGTCTTCCTCACCTGCACAGAAGGCAGAACCATCGTAAATGTTGGAGGTCTCCCTAAAGGGGCTGTCAGTGCCACTCACGTCATGGTGGTCTCGGCTCAGGACCACCGGCGCCTGTGCGTGAAAGGACAGAAGCTGTCAGCCAACAATGTCCAACATGGCTGCCTGGTAAAGGCTGAGGACAAGGGGCAGGCCACACTAGAACCCGCTAGATTTCTCCCCCTGGAAAATAGACCCTTTTCACAACTATTTCTGATGTCATCTGTAGCTTGGAATAGATTCACATGTGTCCGGCAGCACTCGTGTGTAATACATGTGTGAGCTCACCGAGCACTCACAGCCACCCTGTTCAGATAGGCACAACTGTTATCATGCCCACTGCATAGGTGAGAAAGCGGAGGCACAGAGAGGAGAAGAAATTTCCCCTACCTCACAGAGCGAGTGAGTCGTGAGCTGGGATTTAACTGGCTACTTGTTATGTGCTGGTGCTCCTCGTCTTACGACAGGGCTACATCTTAATAAGCCCATTGTACCCTAAGTAAAAAATGACTTAGAGTATTTTTAACTTACGATGGGCTCATTCGGACACAACCCCATTGTACATCGAGGACAGTACTAAACAAGTGTCGCTTCGCACCATTGTAAAGCAGAAAAATTGTTAAGTCCTAGTGTCTGCTTAGTCTGGGCTCAAGCCTCAGGCAGCCTGGCCCCTGACCTGTGCAATAGAGACATGGCTGGCTGATGACCTGGAGGTGTTGGGGGACATCACTGGGGGAGTATTTGGCAGCACCTACCAAGAGACCTTGGGCAGGTCACTTCCCTCTGGGAATAGCTCTTGGTTTCCTGGACAAGGTAATTGCTAAGAGCCTTTTTGTGCTACCAGTCTCTGTGAGGACAAAGACTTTTCGCACGGAGAAAGCACTCACACTGAGTTTGATTTTTTAATACGCTCATCGGCAGCACTCCCTGTTCCCCAGGAATCTCTGGCTGCTCAGATACCCAGGAGAGGCAGCTGGCTGCTGCTTAGCCCCGGCGAGATGGTTGTCGTGCAGCCCTGGAGGTCAGGTAGGGCTGTGGCTAAGGGCAGGTCAGCTGGCTCCCCTATGCTGTGCACAGGCAGGCCCACTATGAAAAGGAGTCCTGGCCAGGCACGGTGGCTCATTCGTGTAATCCTAACACTTTGGGAGTCCAAGGTGGGGAGATCACTTGAGGTCAGGAGTTCGAGACCAGCCTGGCCAACATGGCAAAACCCCGTCTCCACTAAAAATGCATAAATTAGCCGGGTGTTGTGGCGCAAGCCTGTAATCACAGCTACTCAGGGGGCTGAGGCATGAGAATCACTTTAATTTGGGGGGCGGAGGTTGCAGTGAGTTGAGACCCCACCTGGGCTGCGGAGTGAGACTTTCTCCCGAAAAACAAAAACAAAAAAAAAAAAAAAAAAGAGAGAGAGAAAAGAAAATGAGTTCTAACTGGCAATTTAAGAAACAGAGTGAAGGAACTGGGAGGAGCCCTGGCTAAAGAGAAGGGGTAGGGGGAGCCATCTGATACTCGGCACAGGGAGCGTGTCAGCCTGGCTCTGCACGGTTCAGTCAGGAGAGGGAGCAGGCAGGTCAGTACCTGGTTCGCAGTGTACCTGGGGAGCAGCCCAGCTGTTCCAGCTAAGTAGTCCTATTCCCATCACCAGGCCCTGCCAACTTTTCTCCCAAGTGTCCCATAAAACAGATAGGGCTGGTTGATGGGCATGAACTTCTCAATCTCCCCAGGGGATCCCGAAATTTCACAGGCCCCCTGTGCCAGAGGATACATCCTGCCAAAAGCCTGGGATGCCCTGTGCTCCCGAATGAAGAGGCCCACCTTTCCCTCCTTCGACAGGCCAGGCCTGTTCCCACGTCTTCACCTGTGCAATGAAACCACCTTCCCCCAGATATCCTGACACTTTCTGGCCATTCGGGTCTCAGCTCAATGTCAGTAACTCAGAGAGGCTGTCCTGACGACTCCTCTTCGCCATGTTCATATCCTGCATGCCGCTCCTCACCCTCCGAAACCCTGTCTCAGTGTGTACCTTCAGCTTTGCGTCCATCACCCTTCACCACACTACACAGGTCTGTCTTGTTCTCTGCTATGTCCCCGGGGGTTAAGACATGCTGCACAGCGGCCGCGCTCAGCCCAGCACTGTCCGGTGAATGAACGCATGCTTACTGACCCGTTTCTGCCAACCAGCTGACCGCAGCCCGGGGCCAGTGCGCCTAGAACTTCCTAGCAGTCCCCGGGAACACCTGGGCTTCCAGGAAGCACTGGGTGGGTGTGTTTGGCTGTGCCCAGCAGGGCTGGCTGCTGCCTTTGCTGCCGGTGCCACCCCCAGAATCATGGCAGGGTGGCCTTCACACCTCTGTCCCAATGTCTATCTTACATCTGACCAGTAACATTCCTGGCACTTCTGAAAAGAGAGACGCCCACAAGAACTCTGTGGCAGGAGGAGCCAGAGTCCCTCAGAGCAAGCACGCCCAGGGTTCCGTCCTGGAGGCAGGCCTGGCTGATTGGGAGCAAAATGAGCAAAAGCTAGGGAAGTTTGCCATTGCTTGAGAAAAGGGAGTTCCCTAAAGATGTGTAAAGTTACTTTGTGGAGGCTGACTCACTCAGTCCTCACACACACGCTTTTTATTCTCTTTTCACAGAAGAGGGAAACCAAGGCTCAGAGAGGGCCCCGGACTTGCCCAAGGTCACACAGAGGGAACAATGATGGGGCCTGACACACACAGAGTAGGGTCCCCAGACACCTCCCCCAATCCCAGATTATCCCCAGAGGGGCCTTGGAGCCCCTGAGCCACCTATGCTCCAGGGAGGTTACCTCTTTCGAGCACTGCTCCTGCTCCTCCAGGCCCTGCTTCCCACCACCCCCTCACGGCCGCCTCACCCTTGCCTCCCCAATAGAGCCCTTCTACCCAGCTGGTCCCAGGCACCAAAGCCTTCAGCAAAACCTGATCTCCCTAAAGAGGCGGAAGTTTGGGCCTCAGCTGTGGGAGGGCTGAGCTCCCGGGAGGGGCTGGTCCACTGCTCCTAAGCACTGGGCTGCTGAGGCCCTACAGGAGTGTCATCCCACCCAGAAGGCTGTGGGGTGCAGCCGAGGCACAGGCGGGAAGGCCCAGGGCAGGAAAGGCAGTGGGAAGAGGTTAAGGGATGCTTCCCCTGGAGCACAGGACACCTCACCTTGATCCTCCTGCAGGCGATGGCCTGGTTAATGGCTACAGCGATGGCCACACGGCCCTTCTGGTCTGAGTACAGGATCCTTGCCTGGGAGCCCACCACCTGAGAAGGGAAGGGCGACAGGCGTCTCAGCTGACACAGGCAGCAATACCAGGACCTGATGGTGCAGGGAGACGTGGGTGGCACTTCCACCGTGGGACATGGCCCTTGGCAGCCTGAGTGCCTCTCTAACAAGGTCCAGGAGGACCCCCAAGGTGCATGGTAGCTCTCAAATCTGTGACCTGAGGTGAGCCCCCACATTCAGCCCACTAGACAGCCACACCAGCCCCACATGTCCACCGCAGTCTGGGCCCCCAGACACCTTCCCCCAATCCCAGATTATCCCCGGAGGGGCCTTGGAGCCCCTGAGCTATCTGTGCTCCAGGGAGGTTACCTATTGCAAGCACTGCTCCTGCTCCATCCCACAGTGATGACATCAACACCACCCAGGGCAAGTTTGCATCTGGCCTGCTCCACTCTCAGTATGCTACACAGCCTCTCGGCTGTGAGTCTTATGGGAATATACTGTCATCCTCATCATAAGCTCCATTTTCCAGGTGAGGACACGGCCCCGAGAGGTGGAGCCACCTGTCCACAGGTTGTCTGTCTGTCTGCTGCACCCAGGAGCTCAGCCACCCAGTGATTGCCTCTCCTGGCAGTAACGGGTGGTTGTCCCCGGGAGACAAAACTTTAGCGCATGAAATGAGTTGCTATGTAGCTCTGCGGTCCTCAAGCCAGATGACATTTGGCAATGACTGAAGACATTTTTGGGTGCTGCTGGCATGGGTACGGATGCTGCTAAACACTGTACAACGGCCCCCATGATGAAGAAGAAGCCCCAAATGACTCCAAGAGATACGTGCACACACATGTTCACAGCAGCATGACAATAGTCGAGAGATGGAGGCGACCTGGGTGTCCAGCGCGGTGCACGGATGAACCAAACGTGGTCTGTCCGTACAGTGGAATGTGATTCAGCTTTAAAAGGAAGGAAATTCCGACCCATGCCATAATATGGATGGACAAAAGGACAAACACTTCTGATCTCGCTTATATGAGGTTGTTGAGTGCCAGGGTCTGTGGGAGCAGAATGGGGAGTTAGTGTTTAATGGGGACAGAGTTTTGGTTTGGGAAGATGAAAAAGCTCTGAGATGGATGGTGGTGATGGCTGCACAGCAGTGTGAATATGCTTGAAGCCACTGCACTGCAGGCCCAAAAATGGCAAAGATGGTTAAGATGGTAAATTTTATGTTTATGTATAATTTACCATAATTAAAGAAAATTTATCCAGCCCCAGATGTCAGTACGCTGAGGCTGAGAAACCCTAGTTTCTCCAAAGAAGATGCAGGTGTCTGCCCCAGCTGCTGGCGAGCTCGACCAGGAGCCAGTTAAAAGGCGGCAGAGCCGGTAAAAGGCGGCAAGTCCGGGCCACAGAGGCAGCTGGGCACCTGGCTGCGCGCTCAGCTTTGGCTGGGACAGTGAGTCTAGCTGCTTCTTCCTCCCTCATGGGTTCCTAGAGAACAGCCTTATTCTACTCACACCAGCTGCCTCAAATCCTTTTCGGAAAAGCTACTTGTGTGAATCGGCACTGCAGAGATTTTCAGATTTTTTTGGATCCAGAAAAAAATTGGCGAGGAACTGACATAGGATTGCCCACTTTGTCAAGAGTGTACATTAAAAGAAAAGAAATCAAAAAATTTTTAAAGGCAACCTTCTGCAGCCCCCGTTCAGAAGAGAAACAACAGTAAGTATTAGGAGGCACACAATCGCTAGAGAGCTTTAAGTCAAAGCAGACGCACCCTGCTGGCAGCTCCAGCTGCAGCTCCACCCCTTACACCCTCAACTCTGGCACTGCCCGAGGCCCCTTCTCAGCCATGCTGGCATCCTCTCAGGCTATCCCCCTCTCTTCTCCACCCCATCTCTGCATTGACCCCGCAGCTTCAGCCTCCAAGTCTTGGCCTTGGCATCTCTGAATCCTCACTGCCACAGAGATGCTGTTGGCATAGGGGCTCTGAGGCTGGATACAAATGCAAACCATTGCGCACAGATGAGACAGCCCAGGACGGGGGCAGGCGCCTCCTGGCCCTGGGACTCCTGGGCTAAGACCCACTAGTTCAGACACGGTCCATGGCCAAAGGTGAATGAACAAAATGCCCACATTTTTTTTTTTCCATTTTGTCCTCAGTACACCCAGCCTGCTGCCACCGTGGGGCCTGTGCATAGGCTGGTCCCTCTGCCTCACCCAATTGTCACGTGGTTGCCACCCTTTCTGCATGTAGACCTGGACGCACATGTTGGACCCCTTCCCTGGCCACTCTGTGTGAGGCAGCTCCACCCACTCCTCCCTGCTGGTGCTTTCCGGAACACACACCCAGCAGAAACTGGGCAAGACACATCTGTCAACTCAGCCCCACAATGCACCACTTGTACAAGCAGGGCCACAGGGGCCTGCTCCAAACACTGCCACTGCCGTCTCCACTTTGCAGATGAGGGTGTGGTGCTCAGAGAGGCTGAGCTACTCACCCCAGGTTACACGGTTGAGGATATGGGAGGCTGCTCAGGTCCAGGCACCCTGGCTCTAGAGCCCAAACTCCTTCCTCTGCCGGGCTGCCTCTATTTGTTGAGTAACGGGATGAAGAATGACCTGCCCAACTCTGGTCACTGCCCCAGAGCCCCAGGCCACTTCCCCCTCTAGGTTTTAAATTATAAAACATACATTACATAAAATGTACCATCTTAACCATTTCTAAGTACACCGTTTAGTGGCATTAAGTTGATTCATAATGTAAAACCATTGCCCCATCCATCTCCCCATTCCTCATCCTCCAACCCCTGGCATCCACCATTCTGCTTTCTGCCTCTATCAATTTGACTGCTCTAGGGACCTCATAGACAGGGAACCATGCGGTGTTTGTCCTTTTGTGACTGGGTTTTTCACTTAGCATGGTGTCCTCCAGGTTCATCAATGTTGTAGCGTGTGTCAACACTCCCTTCTGTGTGAGATATTCCATCTCATGGTCACCCACACTTTGTTTATCCCTTCATCCATCAGTGAACACCTGGGTGGTTTCCACAGCTTAGCCATTGTGAATAGTGCTGCTGCGAACATGGGCGTGCAAGTATCTCTCTGAGTCCTTCCTTCCAATTCTTTGGGCTACACATCCAGAAGTGGAATTGCTAGGTCACAGGGTAATTCTATTTTTGATTTTTTTTGCAGACGCTTCCTCTTGTTTTCCATGTGGCTGCACCATTTCACCAACAGTGCACAAGGGTTCCAAATTCTCCATGTCCTCTCCCAAGCCACCCTTTAATGGCCCTGGGCTTCTTTCTCCAGCAGCCCCTTGGGCTGCTTCCCCTCCCAGTGTGGCCACCATGGGGCTGGCACAAACAGTCACACGGGATCTGGTGTGTGCACCCTCTCAGGGCTTGGCAAGCTGGAGGCCGTGGACCAGGCTGAGCGCCCATTGGCAGCACCTCACCTTTGGCAGTCTCCTGACAGCACAGCCACCCCAGCCTCCCCCTGGCCTGGGCCCTCACCAGCCGGTGCCTGGCGGCCTCCCGGATCCAGCGGATGTTGTCCATGTATTGCAGCTTCACAGACGCCTTCACTGCAAGGGAGAGGAGAGCAGGCATCAGAGACCCTCCAGGGGCACAGACCCGCCCTCAGGCAGGCTGCTCAGCTCAGCATAGACCCTGCCCTGAGCCCACCACTGAGCCAGGACACAAGGCGAGGGAGCCCACCCCACCCCACCCCTGCCTTTCTGAACTTGGGGGCCAGCAGTGCCAATGGTCCCATGAATTAATGCACAGCCGTGCAACCCACTGCCTGATGCACTCGGTCCCCTCCACAAATAGCTATTCAGTGCCTACTGTACACCAGCACTGAGCAAGGCACCAGGAACAAAGACCACTGTGGGCTGTGAGGAACACAGGACCGTGGTGAGGGGCCCCCAGGGTGGTGGGTGTGAGAGCTCTCTGAGGAAGTGGCCGTCAAGCTGAGTCTAAAGGCTGGGAAGGAACCGGACAAGGAAGCTCTGAGGGAACAGCATTCCAGGCAGAGGGAACAGCCAGCACAAAGGCCCTGAGGTGGAAATAAACTTGGCCTATGTAGGAGCTAGTTGGCCAAGCTCACGGAGGATGTGTGTGTGTGAGGGGGCACGGGAGCCTGCCTGACCACCTCGTGAAAGCAGATTGGTAATTTTCCAGAAATTGTGTGAGCCAGTGGTTAACACAAATATCATTAAAATTTTAAATAAGTTCACACTTTTACCAAATTATACTAAAAATGAAGGTAATAGAAATCCCTCACTCCTGTGACTTCACAGCTGTTGACGAGTATCTGCCTGGTGGAGATGCTGCAGGGTGTGCACTGCAGGCACGTGGAGCTAGGTCAGCATGCCTGGAAACCAGCCAGGCCTGGAGTCTTTACACCAGGGTCCTCGCGGGTGCAGCAGCTCAGGGCTTCTTTCTGGAGGGCTGGTCGTTCCCCACTGGCTGCCTGCTGTTCTCACACCAGGGAAGCCCAGGAGACATCTGACCAGACCCCCAGGAGAAGGCTCCTGCTTCCCCTGCCCTCCTGCCTGGGCCGCTGCCCACCTCCTCCTCCACAGGTGACCACCTGTCCCCTCTGCCTGGCTCTCCTGCCCTGCGTCTGTGTAACCTGGACCCCTGCTCAGCCCACTGAACCTGGCAGGCAGCAGGGTGGGTGCGGGCCCTAGAGATGTGAAGCACACAGCAGAGGCTGGTGACCCACACAGAAAAGCCACCCAACCTGCAGGAAAGATGCAGAGAGACCAGGGTAAGAACTGCAACAACGGGGGAAGTGTCATAAAACAACCACGAAATAACAATGTCAGACCCACTCAAAAAGAACAAAGGAGCACAACCCTCTGGCAGAACCAACACTCAGCATCAGCAAAACCCAGGATGAACATGGGGGACCCTGATGCAGAGGAGACCCTTGTGGACCTGGCAGGCGTGGAAGGCTGGCGGGAGCTTGTGGAGGCAGCTTCATCACAGAAGGCAGCAAGAAGGAACTAGAAGCACTGCTGTCAGCACTGCCCTGGCCACGTGGAGGGGGAGGCTGGGTCTGAGAGGAACTGTGGCGTGCTGAGCGCTGCCCAGCAACCCTGGCCCCTGCCACTGCTGCCTGGCAACCCTAGCCCTGGACCATCCTGTTTCACCCACTTTGAAGGGCTTTCTGTCACTCACAGTCAGAGGTCCTCACTGGCAGAGCCCAGGACAGCTCTGGAGGGCAGAGGCTTGGTGGTGGGAACTGTGCCTCCATGACTGAGAATGACACTTGGGGACCAGGATCTTTGCAACTCACTCAAGTTTCTTTGAGTCCCTTTGTGTTGCCAGCTGAGCACCCACCAGACTCACAAAGTCATCTGCACCCAGGTTCCCTCCCAGAATTAGCTAGGTGGGCCTGCTATGGAAGCTTGTCGCTATGGAGGCAGGAGCTTTGGGGGCCACCCACCCATGGGCACCCCCACCAACAGCATCACCTCCATTAGCGATGGCTTCCTCCAGCACAGATGTGGCCAGTTCGTCGGTGACCGCCAGGTCCTGGGGGTCCCCTGATGTGCAGACCCAGCGGAAAGGTCCAAATCCCTGGGAGAATATGTCCCTGCAAGCACAGATGCCTCCTCACCCTGGGCCCACTGGCTTGGGCGGGGGAGGGGTGCAGGTGTGAGCACACCAGGGAGGAGGGCTCAGTGTCCAGAATTGGGGTGTGGAACCCCCTAAGCTGCCATTGGACAGAAAGTTCCAGGGGCCTCCCTGTCCCCTCTCTGTGTCCCGGTGCCCCCAGGCCTCCATCCCTGCCTCCTGTTTGTACCATCTCTAGCCACAGGAACAAGGAGCCGGGACCTGGGCAAACAGAAATGTCCCCAATTGCTGTTACAGATGACAAGAAAATCTGTCACCTAAAAGTGACAGTCACATTGAGAGGAGAGTCACCCTGCGGCGGTGGTCTTGGGGAATTCGGCCTAGGTGAGCTTATCTTCCCAGGCAGGGCTGTCCTGGGGGGAGGATGCTGTGGCCTGGGCCCTCCCTGGGCTTCTGCACTTGCTGGGCCAGGGGGCGCCTCCTCCTGGGCAGCCCTCCCTCTCTGGAGAGTGCCGGCTGCCAGTGCTCAGCCCCTCCTGCCTCTGCACCCCACAGTGAGCCTGACGGTGAGTGGCATTTGCCTTTCACACCTCCATCTCTCTCCGGTCCCACGTGGCACCCACTGAGGACTGGCACATCTTCCAAAAGTCATGTGGCCCCTCCCGCCCACAGCAGAAAGCCCAGGTTTCTCAGCCTCATGCAGGCTCCTCTCTGGCTCCTGCCCTCATGCCCTGCTTGTCCTGGGCTGCTGGCCTTCCCCAGACCTGCCCCCCATGGCCAGAGAGGCCCACGACCCCCAGGGCCACAGCAGGTGCTGGGCTTCATGATCCAGCCATCAGCTGCCCACAAGGGCCTGTGAAGACACACCCATGACGGCCTGTGAAGACGCACCATTCAGGGGCAGGTGTTTGCCAGGAAGTGGCCTCGGCCTCTAGGGCCGGCAGCCCCCTGTTCTCGCTGAGGCCCTGCAGGAGGTGTCTCTCGTCTGGATTTCCTCCTCACCTGCCTGTCTGTGGTGGAAAACCCACGAACGGAGCCTGGCCACTTTGGGGCGGTGTGGAGGTCTCAGCGCATGACCTCAGGGGCAGTCAGAGGCTGAGGCTTCTCCAACCTAAATACCCAGGACCCAGACCCTGAAGGGGGCAGGGGCAGCACTGAGCACACTAGATGTGGCAGCTGCCCGTCACTCACCCCATGATGTGCTGCACGTAGGAAGGGTAGCGGAACTCTGTCCTGCCAGCACCTTTCTTCTCCACATCCGCTCCTGTGGGCAGAGCCTGGACAGTCACCGCCCAAGGCAGGACACCCACGGCCACCCTAGATGGCAACTTAAACACAGGGCCCAGTGGGAGGCTGGGGAAGGACCCGCGAGGTCTTTTTCAAGTGAAAGAAGAGAAAAGCAGGGGCAGCCGTGGCCGGCATGCCGCCATCTATGTGGCCGAGCGCAGGATGCATGTGCTTGCCATGGATGCCGCTTCAGCCTCCAGCGCGCCACAACCCGCCACCTGCAGGGAGGTGGACAGGGTTGGGGGACTTCCCACTGTGGACACTGTGGCTTTTCAACCTCATGCCCCGTCAAAGAATTGCCCATTTTACGGAAGGAAGTTTCCATCACAGTAAAGGAAAGCTGCAGTTCTGGGACTGGAGCTTGCACCTGAGTCTTGTACCTGCTCTTCTTATGGGACTTTATGTTCCTAAAGCACGTGGAGAAACTGAGGCCCAGAGAGGCTGAGCCACCTGGCAGGGCCAGCATCCAGAAGGCCTGGCAGAGGCACAGTGAAGCCTCGGTGGGGATTAGCTGGGCCACCCATGGCTGAGCCTCCGAGTGAGGTGGGAGCCAGAGGCACTGGCCCAAGAGGCTGTGGCCCCTCCCTCCTCCTCCCTCCTACCTGCTCTCTGGGCCTCCAAGAGGAAGGCGTTGCCATAGTCCCAGAAGAAGAACTTCTCCTTGGCCAACCTGTTGATGGCTGAGACTTGCCTCCTCAGGCTGCAACAAGCCATGGGTCAGCACCACTGCTGCGAGGCCCTGGGGCCGCCCCCACATGGCACACACAGCACCGCCTGCCATGCTGCCCGCCAACTTCCAGCCCTACTGCCTGGACTGCCCCTGCTCCTCGGGTTGGCCCCACCCACCGGGAATGCCCCTGCCCCTGTCATCTGTTTGGAACCTCTGCACCCTTCAAGGCCCAGTTGGCAGCTCCCTAAACAAGCATTTCCTGGTCCCCAACCCCATCAGGCCCTGGTGAAAAACAGATGCCCCAGAAAGGTCTCACACCCCAGCATCTACTCGGGCCATGCTGGACTACACTGGGCATTCGACAAATGTCACTCTAGCTTGTCCCCCTGCACTGCTGAGAGGTAAGTGTGTCATGACTCCATCTGATGAGTGGAGGCAGAGGCTCAGCGAGGTTAATGTCTTGCCAAGGCCACACAGCTGGTTGCTGGAGAACCAGGTGGTGGCCAGAGCAGGACAAGGTGGTCTGCCCAGGTCAAATGCTTCTGCCACCCCCAATCCCGAGTAGCACCTTTCCTGGACCAGGTCCTTGAACACAGCAGGGTTGGAGGCCATGAGGCTCTGGGCCTCCGTGAAGCTGAGCTGCACGGGGTAGTAGCCGCCATTGAACGGGTTGTGGCAGGATGTCTGATCTGACCCCAGGTCCACCAAGCACTCCCCCGTCGTGTCCAATTCGTGGACCAGGCGCTCCCTGGGGAAGCCATGGGGTGGTCAGTGCAAGCCACACACAGCCTGGGCCCAGAGTCTGGGGCCAGCCGGGCGGGGACCGTAGCACATTTTCCCACTCACAAATCCAGCAGGCACAGTCTGAGCCAGACCCTGCTTTCCCCTGGAAAGAGAACCTACGGGAAAGCTGTGGGCAGAGCAGGGACGGCCGCCCCAAGCTTGGGTAAGGGTGTGGGCCAACAAGGGTGGCACTGAACTGAGGCTCGAAGCTTTGTGTCCCAGCAGCTCCTGGTCAGCATTGGGGTCTTTGCTCAGGGGGGCCTGATCTTGAGATCAGGGGGTCTCAAGCTGGCTATCAACTCCCAACCCCCACTCACCAAAGCGCCACCACGTTGCCATGGTAACCAAGGCTAAGCACCTCCTTTCTTTTCCTCGCTTCCCTGGAAGGACACAAGAGCAGAACAGGTGCCCCCCGCACCTATGCATAGGTGCCCCGGACACACCTGCACCCCAGCTGCACACAGGGGCAGACCCAGGAGGCCACAAGAGGTATCATGTGCAAGCGTGGGGACCATGGGGCTGGGCCATGAAGCATGCCTGCAGGACCCCGACTTTTGTTCAGGACACAAAACTATAAAGGGAAAACCCAGACCAGATCAGAAAACCCACATGGCAGTGGCAAAACTGCCTGGGCGATCCATGGAATTCAGGTTATCGATGTGGGACCTCCACAGGGATCATTACAGAACCCATCAAGGTGGCCCCAGAGTCGCAGGATTCACTAAAGATGATTCCCAAAATTATTCGGAAAAATAGGACAAGAAAAATCAAAGCATATTTTGGGGAACAGAAGATTTGAACAGGACTTGCAGGTAGTAGAAGTGTCAAAAAGCAGCAATATGCAGGGAAGGTGGTGTGGCCCCCATGAGAGAGCAGATTGAATGCTCACCGGGAGTGGCCTGGAGAAGCCCGAGGGAGCCGGGCACCTCCCCTCCCCCAGGGGTGCAAGGTCGACAAGGTAGGAAAGGACACACAGTCCCAGGGCAGCAGGGAGGCCCGCCCAACCCGGGACTTGTTGCAATCCCAGTTGAAGGACCCTGTGGGAACTGTGAGCTCCTGGGAGCTCAGGAGCTCACTCCATTCCCAGGGGTCTTCCCCAGCCCAGGGGCTGCAGAAGTGTGGCAGGCAGGTTGCTTGAAGCAGTTCCTTAAACTGATTTTGATGTATGTATATGTGTGTGTGTTCATGTGTGGATGTGCATGCATGTGTACATATATATGTATATATGCGTGTATATGCATATGTGTATGCATGTGTGTGAGAATATACGTTGTGGGCATGTACGTGTTTTTGTGTGTCTGTGTGTGTTTATGGTGTGTGCATGTGTCTGTGTGTTTATGTGTGTGTGTTTGTGTGCACCTGTATGTTTATGTGTTTGTGTTATATGTGCTGTGTGTTTCTGCATACGTTTATACATGTGTGCATGTGTGTTGTTATGTGTATATGTTTCTGTGTTTGTTACATGCATGTTTGTATGTGTTTACATGTGTGTGTGTTGTGTATGTGTGTTATGTGTTTGTGTGTTTATTTATATGTATGTGCATTGTGTGTTGTATGTGCATGTGTGTGCGTATGTATTGTGTGTTTATGCATGTTTGTGTGTATCCATGTGTGTGTTGTGTCTGTATGTTTGTGTAGGTGTTATGTGTTTATACTTGTTTGTGTTTGTGTGTGCATGTGTGTATGCCTGCGTCTGTGTTTATGTGTGTGTATGTGTGCGTTTATGTGTGTGCATGTGTGCACTCTGTGTGTGCCTGTGTGTGCATGCATGTGTTGTGTGTCTATGTTTATGTGTGCATCTGTGTGTGTATGTTTATGTGTGTCTTGTGTGTTATTGTGTTATGTGTCTGTGTATTTATCTGCATGCATGTGTTGTGTGTTTGTGTGTGCAACCATGTGTGCATGTGTGTGCTGTGTGTGCAACCATGTGTGCATGTGTGTGCTGTGTTCTCTGTGTATGTGTGTATGTGTGTTTATGTGTCTTTATGTATGTATGTGTGTCTGTGTGGCTACATGTATGTGCATGTGTTTTGTGTGTATGTTTATGTGTGTGTGTGTGTACATGCACACAGTCAGGATGCTAAACAGCCTGAATAGGGATGGGAGTTAGGTCGGGGAAGCTCCTCACAGCACACCTGGAGTGTAGAATTTCTTCTATCATTGACGAAAAATTATCTGAGAGTTCTAAAGAGGGTGCAATGTGGTTGGATTGGTATTTTAGGATGATCTAGGTCAAAATAGCTCACTGCATCATTTCTCAAATTTTGTTTACATTTTCACCAGAAACAGCTTTTAAGCCCCTGTGGAGATTCTACTCGAAGCCAGGTCGGCAACCAGTGCACCAATGTGTCTTCCTGTAACAGGACTCTGCTCTGCACAGTAAATTAATTGAGAGGATGCTTCAAAAGTGGCATCCAAGCAGGAGCCCCCAGGGCAGTCTTCCCACCGTCCCACTGAAATACTTCTGAAGACTTTGCCTGGGGGTGAGGCAGAGACACCCACTGACCACCCCTCAGCACCACGGGCGAAGCTCTGCCCTGGAGCACAGGGAGGGAGTGCACGCCTCGCAGGCTCGCCACTGCAACAGCACAGGGCAGCCCCTATCACGGGCCAGGCCGGTTCTGCGAGCCCATACAGCAGGGAAAAGAAGACACGTGCTTCGCAGAACCAGGGCGGAGCATGGGAGCCCCAAGAAGTCTGCCCAAAGCCCGTCAGAGCCAACTGTCTGAGCACCAAGCCCGCAGCCCAGTGGCTGCCTCCATGCCGGCAATGACGGAATGTTGGAGGCCCTTCCAGAGGCTTCTGCCCTATCACCACCCGCGGGTCAGCCCTTGTGTGCATGTGCGCGCATGTGTGCATGTATATGTACATGTGCATGTATGTGTGGTGCCCACATGTGGCCAGCTGTCGGGCATTAAGCAGGCCCTACCAGGCTGCCCCCTGGGGGTCCTCTTGTGGTCTCCTGCTGCCATGTGTCAGGTGTCAGGTGTCTGAAGTTAAGCTTGGAACTGTACCTGAGCCTCTGGATGCAGCGGTCCAAGCTGTCAGTCACTTCCATCAGCCAGCCCTGCTTGTGGCGTTTCTCAAGGGCTGCTTTATCCACCTGGGGCCATGAGACATGGGGACACCCAGTTACAAATCTTCCCTAAGTGTATCATCCTCAACTAGGAAGGCAACATCTCCCGTAGGTCCCTTGCTTTTCTATAACACAGTCTCAGGGAAGACACCACAAGCTGCCCTCCCTCTATTTATTCCTTCTCCCACCTCCCTTATCAGCAGAACCCAGGTAGGGGTTCAGGGTGACACAGTTCAGCCCCAGGAGATAATCTACGTCCAAGCTAATCACAAGGACCTGTCCACTATCTCCATCCTCCCTTGCAGATAAGAACATCGATTTCATCTAAGACTAACCAATGAGATAAAAGAAGGGGTTTGGAGACATGACTTTCCTGATAAAATAGAGTTGTAGCAGCCACTTCCCTTCTCACCTCTTCCTGTCTTGAACATGGATAGGATGGCTGGGGTGGGGGCAGCAATTGTTTCTACAAGGGAATCCCAAGGAAATCTAGAGATATTAGCATCATTGAGCTGCCAAACCAATGCCAACACTGTTGGTTACATGAGAAAAATAAAACCCTATTTATACAAGCCGCTGTAGGTAGGTTTCCTGTTACCTGCAGCTCAGTGCACTCCTAACAAGCACAGGTATGTATGATGTAGGTTTGGCATCAACTGAGTGCAAATTCCACTGGCACCTATCGCCAAGCCTAGCCTCAAGGCTTCTTGCCTCCTCCACTTCCTACTTCCCTTCCTCTCTTTGGCACCCACCAAAGAAAGATGAGAGCCTGCTATAGTTGGGATATATTTGTCCCCCAAACCTCATGTTAAAATTTGATCTCTGGTGTTGGAGGTGGGGCCTGGTGGGGGGTGTTTGGGTCATGGGGCAGCTTCCTCATGAATGGCTTGGTGCAGTCCTTGCAGTAATGACTGAGTTCTTGCTCTGTTTGTTCCTACAAGAGCTGGTTGTTTAAAAGGTCCAGCACCTCCCTCTCCTCTCCCTGCTCTCCCTCTCTCGCTGTGTGACCCACCAGACTCCCTTCACCTTCCACCATGAGTGGAAGCTTTCGAAGACCTCAACAGAAGCAGATGTGGGCACCATGCTTCCTGTACAGCCTGCAGAACTGAGTCAAACAAACCTCGTTTCTTTATAAATTAGCCTCAGGTGTTCCTTTATAGAAACTCAAATAACTAAGATGGGGGCCACTGAGGGAAAGCTGCCTGTACTCACCTCTATGGAGGGTGACCTGTCTGCCTCCCCACCTGTTCAAGGTGGGGAGTCTATGAGTTCATTTATTCACACACATTCATTCCCTCCCATCTGTATTCCAGGGATGCGGTGGGATACAGGAAAGCTACACCCATAAATAGATGGTCAGAGTTTTGTGGGAGGGCAGCCGACAGGCATTACCCATGCAGAGTGATGGGCACTTTGAAGGCAGGAAGCTTACGTTACCATGGGAACCCACCCAGTGAGGTCCAGTGGGGCTTTGCGGAGGAGGCAAGGGTGGGCTGGGCAAGGGAGGATGAGAAGAGGGGGTCTGTAGTGTAAGCGATCCTGGAGGAAGGAGGGAGGGAGGGAGGAAGGGAGGCAGGCAGGAGCGAAGGCTAGGAGCCCCCCAGCTCACCTCTGCTATCACACCGATGCACCCCACGATGACCGCAGCCTTGGCCTGAGCCCCACTCATTCCACCGAGCCCAGAGGTGACAAAGACCTTCCCAGCCAAGTCCTCGATGCCCAGGTACCGACGCGCAGCATTCAACACGGTGAGCTGCAGGGAGAAAAGGTAGGGGATCACTGCCCACTTGCAGCCCGCCCCCTCCACCCCCCATGCTGAGACGCCCACAGCCAGGCATGGCCCCATCTCTCACCACAGTGCCGTGGACGATTCCCTGGGGACCGATGTAGCAGTAGCTACCTGCTGTCATCTGGCCGTACCTGACCACAGGGAGAGAAGCCAGGCCCAGGGCTCAGCCAGTGCCAGGCCCAGGTCCTCCCAGTCACTCCCTTTAGGAGGCTGAAAATTAGTATTTACCCAAGAGGCATTAATATATTCTCCTTTACATAAAATATATAGAGAGAGCACAGACAACACAAGAAGGCTATGGACACCGTTGTCCCGTCTCGCCTCCCAGATGTTTTACAAGCAGATTTTGTTCTGTTAAGAACTGTAGTGTAATTGGTGAAGAATTGCTTTGGGGAATATTTGGCCGTATGGACTCCAGCTGGACGTGCACAGCATGCCCACACTACATGCTTATGTCAGGCAGAGACACACACAAGGATGTTCACTGCAACTTTACATGCAGGGGCCAAGACCTGAAGCTGCTGAGATGCCCCTCCACTGAAGACAAGAGAAGTGAGTGGCAGCCTATGTGACCCATGAAACACCACATGGCAGAGAGGGTCAGGGCCCTGCACTGTGCCATGGAAGCAAGCCAGTTTGGGAGGCAAGAGGGTTAAATAAATTAGTGCAATTGGACATTGTAGGTAAAGGAAGAATACATGAGATCTGCTTCCTGAAATACAGCAATCTCCTAGCTCTCTTGTGAAGGTGGGAAAGGCAAGGCACAGAGGCCGGCCCCAATGGTCTAACCACCTAAATTGCCAAGTCCACTTGCATAGAAAGTGTTTGGAAGAACACAGGAGACACTGTCAACTGCAGAATCTAGGATGTAGAGGGATCTCCTTTTCATTGTAGCTCCATTTATAATGCTTGATGAAATACTTTGCATTGACAGCTGCTGTGGCTCATGCCTGTAATTCCAGCAATTTGGGAGGCTGAGGTGGGCGGATCACCTGAGGTCAGCAGTTCGAGATCAGCCTGGCCAACATGGTGAAACCCCATCTCTACTGAAAATAGAAGAAAGTAGCTGGGTGTGGTGGCACATGCCTGTAATCCCAGCTACTTGGGAGGCTGAGCCAGGAGAATCACTTGAACCCAGGAGGCAGAGGTTGCAGTGAGCCGAGATCGCACCACTGCACTCCAGCCTGGGCAATAAGAGCGAAACTCCGTCTCAAAAAAAAAAAAAAAAAAAAAAAGGAAAAAGAAAAAAAAGGAAAGAAAAAGAAATCGTTTGCCTTCCCTCTGTAACAAATGAAAAGCTTTCATTCCCTGAGAGGGGGCCTGAGAGACTTCTCTGGGGCACTGGCAGCATTCTGTGCCTAATGGTTTTGGTTGCACAGATGCACACTTTGTCAGAACCCGAAATGTGGTGCATATAAGATGTGGCATCTCATTACATGCAAGTTTCACCTCCAAAGAAAAAATAACTGTAAACAAATATTGACTTCCAGTCAGTAATATTTACAATTGACTTTGAGATGCACACACACACAAAAAAACCCCAAAAAGCAAGTCGAATGAATGGATAGGCAGAGGGACAGATAGACAGCCACATGATAAAGTGAGTATGGTAAGTAGCACATTCATCACAAAAATTCGGTGGTATTCACTGTAAATTCGGTCAATTTTCTGTATGTTTGAAATTGTTCATAATAAAATGTGGGAAAAGGCAGGATCTAAAATTGTAGGGTCTCTTGCATTCAAGGATATAAGATTTGTAAGCATATATATAAAACTACTAGGGAATACATAAAAATAAAATCAATTATGCTACAGTTCTGTGACTATGTCTTTCCAAACTTGTATTTAATATCACCATTTTGCTTTATAATGACCCATGGCTAACAGGGAAACACTGTAAATAGACTGAAATAGCGACTTACATTGTAACCCCCAAGGCAAAGAGCTTCTCATACTCCATCCGGGAGGAGTAGTTGGGAATGACCTGGAGAAGAGGATGGGGGCAGACAGAGGGGCTGAGGTCTTGGAGGGCGAGCACAGAGCCCGGGGGTGATGCACAGCGTTGGGGCACTGGGCTTTCTTTCTGGCATCAGCACCCTCTCTTTGGAGCCCTGGGCAGGTGCTGTGCCTGCTGCTGAGGACCCACCATCCCATTGGTGATGACGAGCCGGGGGGCGCTGCAGCTGCTGGGGAAGAGGCCGAGCGGGTGCCCGCTGTACATGACCAAAGTCTGCTCCTCTGTCATCTTCGACAAGTAGAACATGGTCAGCCAGAACTGGGGGAGGAGCAGAGCGTGGGGATTCTGTCAGTGGAAGCAGCACCCCACGCCCAGCCCCACACCACCGTCCACGCCTAGACAGCTCCCGCAGGTCCCCAGGTCTCCATTGCACTCCAGTGGCCCTGGTGCCTCCCTCAACACCACCTCGCCCATTCCTATAACCTGAAATTTCCCCACACAGTCTACAGTGCTGGAGCCTCAGGCACCAGGGAGGCAGAGGCCTGCATCCTGAGCCATGGGTCTGTAAGCTCCTAGGCCAGAGGACCAGACTCGGGGAAAGGCCGGGATGGGGGTGAGGTCACACGGTGCGCAGTACCTGAGCCCAGTTGCTGAACACCTGCCCATTTCCTCCGTAGGTCACCAGCTCCTGGGGAAACTGAGGAAGACACAGGGTCATCTGAGATGAAGGCCTGGGAAGGGCCTATGGAGTCGCAGGCAAGGAGAGAAAGGGCCCCCATCCCCTGGGGGCCCAATGGGGCAAGGAGAGAAGCCAGAAGGGTGAGGCCCAGAGACGGACACATCTGCAAGAACACCGGCCCCGGCTGCGACTGGAGCAAGGGCTCAGCTTGGGGTTAGGGGCGGATCTGGGTCTGGGGTCACAGTGGGAACTCAGCCTGGGGTCAAAGGCAGGGTTGATCTGTGACCAGGGCCTGGGGCCAGGGCCAGGGTTTAGGGCGTTCCCACCTACTAGGCGAAGTGGTCACATTCTGGCAACATATCTCCCCCAAGGAATGCAGGGACACACCCCAGAGACATTCCATTCTCAAATGTGGGCAGCTGCTCTGTAGACTGGCTTAGGGTGCCCAAGACAGGCGTAAGGGGCCAGATCCATGCTACCCAATATGGTGGCCACCAGCCATGCATGGCTTTTCACTCTGCTCCTTGCATAGATACACCCTGATTTCAAAGTCTCAGGATGAAAAACAATGTAAAATATCTCATTAATAATGTTTATATAGATTACATATTAAAATAATAATATTTCGGAGCTGGGGGTGGTGGCGGGTGCCTGTAGTCCCAGCTACCTGGGAGGCTGAGGTGGGAGGAACGCTGGAGCCCCGGAAGTTAAGGCTGCAGTGAGCCAAGATCAAGTCACTATACTCCAGCCTGGGCCACAGAGTGAGACCCTGTCTCTCTAAAAAAAAAAAAAAACAACAAAAAAGTAAAAAGTAAAAAAATATTTTTGATATATCAGGATGAATAAAATATAGTGTAAATTTGTTTATTTTTACTTTTTCATATGGCTGCTAGAACATTTAAAATTGGACGTGCGTCCACTGCAGCCACAGTGACGTCCTGGTTTTGAGGCTGTACTACAGCCACGGATGCAACCACTGGGGGAGGCCGAGGGAAGGGCCAGGGACCTCTCTTACTAGCTTTGCAACTTCCTGTGAATCTATAATTATCTCAAAATTAAGAGCTTGAAAGCATGATGTGTGTGTCTCGCGTTCTGTTTCTGCTGGACAGTGCTGGGCCTCGGTTTCCCTGGCTATTACCTGGGCCACGGCGGGATCCAGGTTGTTCATGATCATATGCATGATGGCGGCGGCCGCTTTTGTCTGGCAGGGGTACTGCTCAACCGGGTAGGCCCTGCAAGGGAAAGCCCAACCGCCAGTCTGCCCTTCCCGCCAAAGCACAGCATCTAGCCTGGCCCCGCCCAGCCCCTGGCTGCTCAGGCAAGGATAGCCGGACCCGGGGCCTGCAGAACTAGCTAGGAACATACAGTGGGGCTCCAGAGCCACTAGGGCTGAGGGAGGTGGCGTTCAGGCCCCAACCCACCCTGCTCTCCCTCCCTACTTGGCACACTCCACCTGGCAGACAGCTGCTGGCAAAGCAGAACTGACGACTGCTCTCCAGAAGCCTCTCCCTCTGGGTAAGCAGAGTTTATTCATTTGTTCTTTCACTAATTCAACAAACACTTTTGGGCACCAATTCTCCAGCAGGTGCCAGGCCCGGAGGCACTGGCTGGAGTGAGGAACGTGGCTCCTACTTTAAAGGGAACAACCCTGGGATGACTCAAGGCAAGCCTGGGCCGCTGGCACCTCCAAGAACAGTAACTGCAGATATGCAGACTCGAAGCCCCACCCCAGAACTGCTGGGTCTGAAGTTGGGGTAAGGCCTGGCAGCCCGTGTTCCCACAAGGCCTCCAGGGGTGCTGTGCACTGCGGTTTGAGACCCTCATTGAGATCGTGAGGTATTTGAAGTCACTGCCACAGCTCCCCAAAGCTCTCCCTGCCCTCTGGCAGAACAAAAAGCCATGGTTTTAAAAAGAGGTTTTGTGTACAATTTGGCTCCAGAATTGCACAGGACTGGCTGCTTAGGACAGATGGGCCGGGCCTGAGAGTCCTGAGAAGCTGCCCCCATCTTCTGGCAGGCTCAGGGGCTGCAGCCAGCACTGGGCTCCAGCTCCCGAGACGACAACACCGAATCTTCTCTCCCCTGCCTCCTAGTCTGGACAGACTGGGTTTCCCCCTCACTGCCCGCTCTCCCGTTGTTCCTGGCCCCCAGCACAGTCCCTTGTGGGAGCTGCCTGCCCCTCTGGGTCCCTCTGAAGCTGCGCCCACAAGGCTGACCTCATTTCAATGTCGGGGCAAAACCGGTACATGTAGATGTGCCCGTACAGTTGCAGCTCCTGGGCAAACTCTGGGGCCAGCAGCTCCTGGACATCCGCGGGGAAGTAGCGCAGGGCATTCCTCAGCGCCAGCTGGGGTAGGAGAGCAGAGAGGCAGTGGGGGCTGGGAGTCCAGGCCCAGTGTTCTGAGGCCTGGTGATGGGCCATCCTCCTCCCAAATGGATTTGCCTTTGCTCCACTTAGAAGCCTGTTGCCCACCCAGAGACCGTCTGTTCTCACCCCAGGCCCATCTACAGTGTCACCTTCCGCAGAAAGCCTTCCCTGATTGCCCCCTCCTGCCCCTTTCATGAAGGCAGACTGATCCCTCTCTCTTCTTGCTTATGGTGAACCACTCCTGTTCTGGGGATGGTGCTGCTTACCCCCAGGCAGGGACCAGAGAGGGGCCTGCCCGAGGCTTGTGGCTATGGTGTAGGATGCAGAGGCTCCAGCGGGGAGAGTAGACCCCACATAGCCTTAAGTACCCTGTGCAAGTGCAAGCGCATACAAGAAAAAGCTGTCAAAAGCAACATATATTTACACACACACACGAACTCTTTTGATTGTGAGCCACGGGAAGCAATTCCTATGGCTACCCAGATACATACACCTATACTCCATGCAACAAGAACAAGACTCAGCCTTCCCACATGGGTTCTAATACATCCATCCTCTTCTAGCTGCTTTCATTTCACTTTCAAATCAGTACTGCTGCACTTCCTCAACTGATTTCGCAGCCTGCTGGTAGGCGGTAGCTGCAACCTGAGACCACTGTCCTCGCCATTCTAAAGGCAGTGCCAGCCTCAGCCCTGGGGCTTGCCGAGACATTTTACTCATATGCTAGACAAGGAGGACCTCTTTCATAATCAGTTGCGTCAAATGCATTAGAAACATTGTTCAGGTAATTACATAGCTCAAAAAGTACAACAAAGGTTCTGTGAAAATTAGTGAATTTAAAATCGTGTCAGTTGATGGAAATGACTTGGCCATTCTTAAAGGTGAAATGTGTAAGAAGCTCAATCTGTTCTGAAATGAAGCACAAACTTGTGCCCTTTTTCCAAATCCGAAATACAGCCCCAAAGCTCTGTCTGCCACATTTTCCCCTTGTATAAAATTTCCATTTGCTAACCATTGAATTTTTCTTTCTTGCTGAAATTCAGTAATTTGGCCTAGATATGTCTTTGTGTTGATTATTCTATATCAAGGTTTTTTTTTTCTTTCCAGGATAAACTGCCTTTTAATCTGCAATTTCATGTTTTTATTTAGTTCATGAAAGTTGTCTTCTATTTTTTGCTGAATACTTCATCCCCTGTATCTAGAGTTACCTAATAGGCATGCAATAAATATTCTTTTCAGTGGGGAAGAAAGGCTCACTCTCACTGGCCTGGATGTCATCCTCCATGCCTCAGACAGGAGGCAGCACTCAGCATTCAAACAAGACCATGGGGGCTCACACAGGTCACGTGACCGGACCTCTGGAACTGTAGGAGAATAAATATGTGTTGTTTTAAGCCACTACACTTGTGGCGATTTATTACATCAGACGTGGGAAGCTAATACAGGCAGTAACAGAACCCTGCCTCGGGCATCGGGGCACCTGTGCCAGGCACACGCTTGTCCTGCATGGTGGCTGAGCACCGAAATGAAAGGATGCCAGCCTGCAACGTTGTTCAGCTCACAGAGCAGGATGTGTGTGTGTCCTTCAGCCTAGGACTTACTTTCATTCTAACCTGGCAGTCAGCTTGTGGGGCAGTAGCTCACTTTTAAACCTCACCCACATGAAAGTTTCTGACTGTCACTATTTCTGCCAGAAATCATGGCCACTATCCAAATGGCTTGGCTTCATCTGAGTCGCTCTTGTTCCTGCACCCCCCTAGCGCAGGCTTCATCAGGGTCCCCACCAGCTCTACGCTGAGGCTGCGTTGAGAGCCAGGAGCTGCAGCCAGACTTCCTGGGTGCAGACAGCACTCTGGGTTGCATGGGCTGCAGTGGCTCTGCAAGGCTGCTGTGGCACAGGCCTACCATATGGCACATGCCCACTGCCAATCTCTGACTGCTCTTTCCCCATCTGTAAAGTGGGCATAATAACAGTATCTCCCTCAGAGGACTGCCTTACAGACTCAATGAATTGAGGTACTTAGAACAGCCCCTGGCACACTGAAGTGTGTGTGAGTGTCTGGTTGTCAAAACTGTCATCTCCCACACTTGTGGGCCACCATGCTGCCCGTTTTTTCTTCCAGCTGGGCCTCTGCCCTCCCCACTCCTCTGGGACCTCCATAGAAGCCTTTACACTCTGTGGGGGGCATAGTTAAGCAGCAGGTATGCCCCTTTTCAGAAACCTTCATGGGCTCCCTATTACCCATTTGATAAGGCCATGCTGTTCCTGGAATTTAGAGTCCTCCATCAGCCGGCTGGGTCTGGCTCTCCAAGCTCAACACCAAGCCCCGGCCAGCAAAGAACCTCCTTCACTCTGACACACCTCAGATAGCTCCGTCTCCACATTTGTGCACACCGCCTCCCCTTGTCTCCAAATGGCCTTTCTTCCTTCCCAGGCTAAGAACCTTGCCCAAGCTGCCATAGCCACCTCTTCCAAGGAGTCCTCTCAAGTTCCTCCTGCCAGTTGAAATCTGATGGGATGTTTGTTAGGGCTCCGAGTGCAACTCATTCATTCAGCAAACATCTGCTGCTGTCACTGGAGACCTGGAAATGAACCCGGTGGAGTTCTGCCCTCAAGAAGTTCAGGAGGGGAGTACAATGGGTAGTGATGGGGACACAGACGCCGGCCATCTTCGGATCTGCTATTGGATGCCCGGCACAGGCGCTGTGGGTGGGGTGGATTTGGGGGAAAGGTCACCAGCACAAACTGCACATGGCAGGAGGTACTGAGGACATTTCTAACATGGGAACTGCTTCAGTTGTGTGACTGAAGTTTCCCTGTGCATGGTAAGAGCTGTGTCAGGCGCATGCTGAGAGTGTCCTGATTAACTTGGCAAAGGAAGGCCCCGCTCCAGTCGCAGAGCTCTGTTAAAGATGAGCAAAGAATGACGCACACGTTAGTTCATCCAAAGCATGAAACACTACGCAGCCATTCAAAGACGGGACCCTCTAAATGCACCAAGAAAGAGCAACCTGAAAAAAACCTAACGTGTATAGACGCTTCTGCTTGTATTTTTAAGAGGGTTCACAGACGTCTTCCGCACCGCATAGATGCATAGAATGTGTTTCTGAAATTCTTGAGTAGTTTTCAGTAAAGAAAGGGTAGGAGGAAAGTCTGTATAACCGTGTCACCTACTTTATTTCATTTGGTCTCCTCCACAATCCCCTGGTGTCATTGTTTTTATCTTCAGCTTACAAATGCCAATAAATAAATAAATAAATAAATAAATAAAAGGCTACAGTGACTTCAGAAGGTGAACTGGGGAATTTACACTTTTATACATTCGACTTCTTATCTCATAAAATTGTCTTCAAATACGTATGTTAAAGATCAACGAAACACATTTAAATAAAAAATAGAAGGCAAGCCACAGGACTCAGGGAGCCACCCATAGCCCTCAGACCTGCACCCGCTCCTACTCCAAGGGCTTCCTGACCTTCAAGCAAAGAGGGACATAACCCAGCAAAGCCCAGGTGGCCACTCCTCCACCTGGAGCCAGCTTCTCCCAACACAAGACACCCCGGGAGCTAATCACAGCCACGTGGAGCTGATCACAGCTACAGGGCGCTGCAGGGGATGTGCAGGCCACAGGGCCCTCCCCGAGCTCCAGGGTGAAGGTCGAGGCATTGGTGCCCAGCAGGGAGGTGACCAAGGGGAAGAAACATTAACAACACCTGGACAACCGGGAGATGGGCCAAGGGGAGCAAAGGGTCAGGACCACCTGCTTGCAATCTGCTCCTGAGTACCCACCACCTACCTGCCCCACTCCAGGACCCACCACTTACCCGCCTCCCCAGCATCTGACACTACCCTCCCCTGGCCCCCAGTGCCCAACACCTACCCTCTCCCCATCTCCCAGCACCCACCACCTACCCTCTCCCACCACCAACACCCACCAACTACCCTCCCCCTGCCCCCGAGTACCCGATACCTACCCTCTCCGCCCCCAATGTCCATACCTACCCTCCCTTGTACCCCAGCGCCTGCCATCTACCCTCCTCCTGTCCCCCAGCGCCTACCACCGACCCACCCCCCATCACCCCAGCACCCACCACCTATCCTTCCCACAACTCCCAGCACCCACCACCTATCCTCCCAACTCCCCAGCACCCACCACCTACCGTCCCCTGACCCCCAGTGCCCACCACCTACCCTCCCCAATCCCATCACCCACCACCTACCCTCCTCCCACCCCAGCACCCACCACCTACCCTCCCCCCACTCCCCAGCACCCACCACCTACCCTTCCCCACCCCCACCACCCACCACCTACCCTCCTCCCATTCCCCAGCACTCACCACCTACCCTCCCCCATCCCATCACCCACCACCTCCCCTCCCCCCACCCCCACCACCCACCCTCCCTCATCCCACCACCCACCACCTACCCTCCTCCCAACCCCAGCAACCACCACCTACCCTCCTCCCACCCCCACCACCCACCACTCACCCACCACCTACCCACCACCCACCCCCAGCAACCACCACCTACCCTCCCCCCACCCCCACCACCCACCACCTACCCTCCTCTCAACCCCAGCAACCACCACCTACCCACCACCCACCCCCACCACCCACCACCTACACTCCCCCCACCACCCACCACCTACCCTCCTCCCAACCCCAGCAACCACCACCTATCCTCCTCCCACCCCCACCCCCACCACCCACCACCTACCCTCCCCCCACCCCCACCACCCACCACCTACCCTCCTCCCAACCCCAGCAACCACCACCTATCCTCCTCCCACCCCCACTTACCCCCACCACCCACCACCTACCCTCCCTCCACTCCCCAGTGCCCACCACCTACCCACCCCCTCATTACCCAAGCATCCACCACCTGCCTTCACCCCACCCCCAACCCCCACCACCTACCCTCCTCCTACCCCCAGCACCCACCACCTACCCTACCCCCACCCCAGCACCCACCACCTACTCTCCCCCCACCCCCACCACCCACCACCTACCCTCCTCCCAACCCCTACCTCCCCCCTCCCCCCAGTGCCCACCACCTACCCTACCCTGCTGGCCCCTCCCCCATTTCCTTTTCCCTCCAGCGCCCGCTCCACCTGCCCCCAGTGCCATACTCCCACAAGGATCTCCAGCATCCTCCTAGCCCCCCAACTCCCCTCCCCTCCCACCCCACCAACCTGCTTCCCCTTTTCCCCTTCCCCAGCGCCAGCTCCCCGCTGAGCGACCCCTACTGTCCCCACTGCGTCCTGTTAGGCCTCTGTGAGTGGCTCCAGGAAAGTCCAGGGGGCTCTGGTGCAAAGGGCAGCTGTCTTTTTCTGGGGAGGTAGGATTCCTCTTTTAATCTTTATGCTTGTTTGCAGTTTCCACTTCTCTACTGTTTCTGAAATTCTTGAGTAGTTTCCAGTAAAAAGCAGGAGGAAAGCCTATATAACCATGTCACCCACTTTATTTCATTTACTCTTCTCCACAATCCTCTGGTGTCACCATTTTCATCTTAAGCTTACAAATGACAAAAGGGAGGTTCCCAGACAGGGTGTCGCTGGCAAGCATGCACCATCCCTGGCCTGCTTTGCTGTTAGGTGAGGGGATACTGGCCTTAGCCCATCTTTCCTTGGCACCCGCCTGCCGGCTACAGGGTTCAGCCATGCAGCTGAAAGTTCTCTGGAGATTTGGGGAAGGGACATTTGCAAATGAAAACAAGAGCTGACCTGTGTGCAAATGTTCTGCGTGCTGGGGCAGACCCGGTGCTGGGTGTGGGACACTTCACACCCGCCCAGGGCCTCCTCCCACTGGAGGTGGCCACAGTGCCACCACTGACCAGCTGCTGACCTTGAGCCTCAGGGTCCTCATCTGTAAACAGGCACAGTGATCCTGCACCCAAGGGCGGCTGCACCCAAGAGACAGAGTCCACCATGCATTGCACCCGCACCAGCTAGAGCCTCTGGAGTCCAGGGTGGGCGGCTGAGCAGCTCCCACCAAGAGGGCAGGAAGCCTGGGTGCTCACTATGGACCACCTGAAGGATGCCTAGAGGCCAAGGCCTCAGGAGCACAGGCCCACTGCTTACCTGTTTCTCCGCAAGGCTGAGGCCGGGGGTCCTGACTGGGGCATGGGGCACCCCAGCCTGGCGTCCCCGGTTCTCTGGGAGGGGCCGCAGGGGCAGGCCAGAGCACAGCGCCTGGAGGCTGGACATGTGTAGCTGAGATGGAGGTAGAGGCCAGCACTGTGGGGAGACTAGGAAGAAACTGGCATATAAGGCCCAGCAGGGCGGGGACCTCCAGCCACAGGGCCACCTCCTCCAGTCCCTCATTGGGTGCCTGGCCTGTGCAGGGAGTCATGTGCAGGTCGGAGGGTCACTGGCCTCAGGCAGGGCACTTGCAGTGCTGACCTGGGGAGGGCAGTGCTCTGTGGGAGGGCAGGCTTCACGATGGGGATGGGGGCTGGGCCCACTTCCCCTTCCAGGAGGGCTGTGCTATCCAGGACAGCTTTAGGGGGTGGGAGGGTCTCTAATACTGGGGTGCGCTGTGGCAGCCCTCAGGGCACCATACCAAACATTTGATGTTGATGATGAGGAGATGGGGAGCCATGTGACACTGAACTGGGCATAGAGTGTAGATCCCCTCCTCCTGCTACCTCCTGCTGGGGGGTGGGGTGACAGGTGGAGCGGGAGCCCCCAGCAGCAGGTATGCCCTCCTTGACTCCCGCTGGAGGGCACACCTCTGTACCACTTCCCAAAGCTCTTTTTGAAAGACCTGCCTGAGGGATGACCCTCATCCCCAAATCTGTTAACAACTCTGCCAGAAAACACTCTTTATGAGCCCTATAGTACTGATGGAGAAACCAAGGCCCAGGTCTCCCTCACACAGCCAAGAAGTGGCCGAAGTTGAATTCCAGCAGTCCTGGGGAAGCGACACACCTGGGTGTACCCGGTGCAGAGCCTGACCAGCCCTGTGGCCTTTGGCCATGTCCTGTCCACACAAGTGGGTGGCGATGGACTGCTTGGCTGTAAGGGGGCAGAGTGCCCTTAGGCAAGCCCCAGTGCAGGGCCCACTCAGCTGCCTTCTGAGTGTTTGCTCCTCTGAGAGCATCCTGTGGGTCAGCCCTGAGAGTTTCATTGCCCCCATTTTAAGGATGAAGAAACAGGTGGAGAGAAGGATGGGACTTGCCCAGGGTTACACAGCCAGTCATAGGGGGAGCTCAGACTGGAGCCCTGAGGACCCAGAGGTCTGGCCCTAGCACCCTCCCATCCACGCTGGCTGTTTTGTGGCACAGGGAGGGCGCCCTTAATGGGGGCGATGTGAGACCGTGATAGAATAAGAAACAGGCTTTGGTCTCTTCCTTGTTCCTGCGACAAAGCTCCTGAGGCCCTGGTAGATAGAAACTCTAGGAGAATCTTTTGTTCTAACATTTGGTCTTTGACCCTGGTTCCTGCCACAGAGCTCCTAGATATGTTGGAATTTCCTGGGTGACAGGAGCGGAGCCCTTTTGTTCTAATGAGGGAACTCATGGCAGATCCCTGATATCCTCAGGATGGGGGCTGGTTGACAAGGGAACCAACCTGTGATTAGAGGGTTGGAACTTTCAGCAGCCCCCTGACTTTGGGGAGGAGAGAGAAGCTGAAGGTTGAGTGGATCACCAAAGGCCAATGATTTAGTCAATCGTGTAGGTCATGAAGCCTCCCTAAAAACCTAAAAGGACAGGGTTCAGAAGAGCTTCCCAACAGCTGAGCACAGGTAGATTCCTGGAGAGGGGCATGCCCAGAGAAGATAGAAGCTCTGTGCATCTTCCCCACACCTCATCCTGGGCATCTCGTCCATCTGGCTGTTCGTCTATATTCTTTGTAATGTCCTTTATAAGAAACAAGTACACATCAATAATAAAGTGTTTCTCTGAGTTTTGTGAGCCACAGTAGCAAATTAAATGAACCCTGGAAACCCCAGTTTATAGCCAGACAGTGGTCAAAACCACAGTCCATAGACCACAACCTGTGTTTGCAGCATCTGAAGTAGGGGGTGATCTTGTGGGACTAAGCCCTCAACCTGTGGGATCTCATGCCATCCCCAGCAGGTGGTATCAGAGTTGAGCTGACTGGGATACCCAGCTGGAGGAGACACCCAGCTGAAAAGCTGGCTGCTGGAAAAAGCCCACATATACTTTGGTGACTGGGGTGCGTCATGTTGTATGAATGAAGAAGGAAAAGGTTTGTTTTCATACTGGGCCTGTGGCATCTCTGCTCCTCACCAGCCGGGGCCACCTGGGACAGAGCATGCAGAAAGGTGCTCAGGCTTAAGCATCCCACACTCAGTCCTTCTTATGCCAGGTGCTGTTGCAGGCCCTGGGAACAGAGTGCACAAGACAGAAGTTGTACGGCCTGGATGCCAGTGGCCAGCACCTTCGGCTGCCTTCTCAAGGGTGTCTTCTGGTGACCCTGAGTGTCCTCTTCCCACTCAGAGGGCAGCTGCAAGGGAGAATTAGCAGCCCCTCCCCACCTGCCCAGGGAGCAGCCCCTAAGCACGCAGGTCCCTTGCGCCTCAGGGTGGGGAGACTGCTTCTCAGTCAGCTGCTTCCCATGCCCAGCTCACCTTGCACTCCCCAACAGACAGAGCCTCAACAAACTGCACTGAGACCTGGTCCCAGGGCCCACTGCACAGGAGGCCCCGCGTCTCATGGCCCAAGAGCAGCCAGAAATCCAGCAGGTTTTCTGAAATCTCCTGAGTTTTAAACATCAGCAACCAATTTGAGAAAAGGTGAACATTGTGCAGAAGTCATGCTGATGGCGTCCATGTCACATCCCAACCGGGCTACTGCACTGTGGTTCTGCACGATCTCAGCACTGGGGGAAAGTGGGTAAAGGGGACACGGGATCTCTCTTCCTTACAACTGCACACAAATCTAGTGACCCCAAAATAGTTTCATTAAAAACAAACATTGCCTAACTATTTAAAAGTATGAAGATCTTGGCTGGGTGCGGTGGCTCATGCCTGTAATCCCAGCATTTTGGGAGGCTGAGGCAGGAGGATCACCTGAGGTCAGGAGTCTGAGACCAGCCTGGGCAACACGGCAAAACCCCGTCTCTACTAAAAAAGCAAAATTAGCCGGGCATAGTGGTGGGCGCCTGTAATCTGGCTATTTGAGAGGCTGAGGCAGGAGAATCGCTTGAACCTGGGAGGCGGAGATTGCAGTGAGCCGAGACCGCGCCACTTCACTCCAGCTTGGGCAAAAGATCAAAAAAAAAAAAAAAAAAAAGAGAGAGAATGAAGATCACAGAAGTTAAATATGGCAGGCTGCTAGGTTCAAACAACCCTGGCTACACCACTCTCTAGCTGTGTCCTTGGGTAAGTTACTGAGCCTCTCGGTGCCTCAGTTTCCTCATCTATAAAATGAAAGTCTACTATGTACCTCATAGGATGCATCTGAGGATCACATGAGATAACACGCATGGAGGGCTTAGAATAGTGCCTCGCACAGGACACACGCCAGACAAGATGAAGAATTATTTTTCTAACGGTTTCCTCCACGAGGAAAAAGTATCATCTCTCACAGAGACAGCTCTGGCTCCTCCGGGTCCCCACCTCCTCCCTGCCTCCCACAGAGCAGCAGAGGTGGTGTCTGTGATTTAGCTATTCTTCATGGACGGCTTCCCTCTATGCTTAGAAAACCCTATCTGTGGGATCTGGACTCCCTGTCTGCCTCTCTGACTTCACCCATTCACCCTCGCCCACTCCAGAGCCTCCCTGGTGCTCCTGGGACAGGCGGTGGTGGTTCTAAAACATGCCTGCAAATTCTCGGGCACTGCTGGTTGGTGTGGCCCCACTCCTGGGTCTGGTCCAGCCTCAGCGATTTTCGGGTAACTAACAAAAGGCAGCCCCAGGCCAGGTCAGAAAATGGCCAGGCTCTATGGGAGCAGCATACCGGGCCCCAGGTCGGAGGGTGCCCCGAGGAGGTCTGGAGGCCAGAGGGTGGCCCAAGGAGACTCCCAGGCTGGAGGGTGCCTCCAGGATGACCCCAAGCCAGAGGGTGCCCCGAGGAAGTCCCCAGGCTGGAGGGTGCCCCAGGAGGCCCCCAGGATGAAGGGTGCCCTGAGAGGATCCTTGCATCACTGCCCAGCAGAGCTCCCAGACGGACACCACCTGCCAGTGTGAGCAGTGGGACACTCGACCAGGGTGAGCCTCCCAGTGATGCAGTGCCAGCTGCCTTCTGACTGCAGCAGCCTGAGACTCCCATGAGAAATACTTAGCCAAGCCCATGCCCCAATTCCCGATACACAAAATGTGAGCAAAATTTAAATGGTTGTCTTAAGCGGCCAAATTTTAGGGCAGTTTGTTACCTAGCAACAGCAACTGGAACATCACCTCAGGGCCTTTGCAATGGTACCTGCTGGCTTCTGCTTCCTGGAGTCACATCTCTGCTCCAATGCCACCTCCCCGAGGCCTGCCCCAGCACCCTCCTTACACCGGACACGCTTCCCATCCTGGTACCTGCTGTTTTCTTCACAGCAGCATTCACCGCGCTCTCTCTTTATCCGGATTTTCCGTGCTTCCCATCTGTAATGGAAATGCTGTGAGGGCAGACACTGCAGGGGTCTCACCCTCTCCAAGCGGACCTCAGCACGGAGTGGGTGTTCTGTATCTGTCGAATGAATGAATGAATGCGAGTCCCTGGGAGAGAGCGTCTTCACAGGGAAGCTCTCAAGGCCCCGGGCGTCTAGCCAGGCATCTGAACCCTCCCATCCCAAGACCCAAGGCCATCTCTTCCTCTCTCCAGGGACCCCATCTCCAGGGACATCTCCGGATGAAGGGCTGAGATGTTATTCCCAACTTTGACCACCAGGTGGCAGCACATAAGGGCAAGGAGCGCTGAGGATTCCAGACAGGCAGTGGGGCCAGGGAATGCCGGTCTGGGGAAATTTGGAAGGCACCTTTGGATGCGAGTTAGGTCCGGCAGGGAATGCAGATGACCTGGAATCCCTGGGTCCTGGGCCAGTCTGGGGGTGGGCTGGAGGCTCCCCAAGGCCCGGAAAGTCATGATAAGAAGCTCTGGCTTACTGTGAATGGGGACTTCCACCTCTCTGTCCTTTGAGACCACCATCACCATTTAAAGCTGTATCTCAGAATCAGCAGAACTATTATTTGCTTAATATTCTTCCTTAAATAGATCTTCCACAACTTAAATAAATGTAATAGGAAGAAATTTTTATTTCACAACTGTAACAGAAACCAGTCATTTGCCAGAAACAGGCAGTAACCATAAACAAGTTAATTACTAACATCAAATACTTACCTGGCACTCACTGAGTGCCAGGCACTGTTGCAAACATTTCCTGTATCTCATTTAATCTTCACAGCAGTGAGGTTTAGGATTACCCCCCTGTACAGGGAAATGGGGCACAGAGAGGTGTGGTGACTTTCCTAATCTCCCACAGCAGTAAGTGGTACCAGGTGGGTTTGGAGTCACCAGATTTTTCAAAAGCAGTTTAACAACTGGAGCTTAGAGTGTGGAATAATAGACACTGGAGACTTGAAAGGGTAGGAGAGTGAGTGGGGTGGGAGGGATAAGGAATTATTTAGTGGGTACAATGGACATTATTTAGGTGATGGTTACACAGAAAACCCAGACCTCACCACTGTATAATATATTCATGTAACAAAACTGCACTTGTGTCCCTTACATTTATACAAAAAAAACTCCAAAAAACCTGGAGTTTAACGCAGTACCCTATCCCATGCACTCACACTGCTAAATGTTGTCTCCAACACACTCATTCGCACACACAGTGCCAGCTGCACCCTCCGGTTCCCTGCTAGCCTGACTTCCGGGCAGCAAGACCCTACGGTTAGGCGTGGGCTCCCACTCAGGGCTAGCTGAATGTGTGTGTCTTTCAAAGGCTGGACTTTACTCTCACCTCCCCCCCTCCACCCCCCAACACACACACACACACACACACACACACACACACACACACACACACACACACACACAGTCCCTGGCAAGTCCTCGGTGCTCACATGGTGCTCAGAGAAGTTGTGGGTGACACGCTGAGGCGCAACAAACTCCATTCCCCGGGGGATGTAAGCTGAGACACTCCCTCTCTGTCCAGAGGCTAGCGCCATCTGCACGAGCTAGATTCAGGCAGGACCTGGAAACCCCAGAGAAAAGCAAGGGTACAGGGAAAGCAAGCCTTGGGTCGGGGAAGGAGGGACACTGTTAGGCCTCCTACTGAGGGCAGGGGTCCCAGAGAACCATGGACAGGGCAACGCTCTACTAGGCTCCTTGGTTCATCTCGGATCAGCCCTTGGGCCCCTGGCATCTAAGGCAGCAAAATGGCAAGGGGACACCGCCCGGGGTGGGGCACGCCAACGCGACAATACCTCTTGGCCTTGGGTGGATAACGGCACCTCGGGGCAAACACTAGGGGCGGAGCCTAGGGGCGAGGGGCTTCCCCAATCAGTCTCCGCCCTCGAGCCCTGGACTTCGGCCCCATTCTATCAGGTGAGGGTGCAGGCACGAAAAGAAGACTGGGCACGAAAAGAAGACTGGGCCTGCCGCCCCACTCTGTCCCGTCTACTCAGTCCCCAGCGACTCGCAGGGGCTCGTGGGGCTGCGGTCCAGTTGCCGTGCTCCCCTGCCCTGCGCGGCGCCGCGCGTCTTGGTAGGCGCTGCGCTGCCGGGGCGGGGTCCTGGGCCAGGGCACCTCCGCCCCCAGCCGGACCCAGCGGACTGTCCTCCGCCGCGCGCCCGGCACAGCATGGGGAGGCGCTGCTGGCGGCAGCGCGTGCTGGCTGCCGCCTGTCTAGGCGCCGCGCTCCTGCTCCTGTGCGCCGCGCCCCGCACCCTGAGTCCGGGTGAGTGCTCGCCGGCCCAGCCGCGCAACCGCAAGCAAACGCTCCCACCGCGGCCTGACCCCTCGACAGCGGCGGGGACACCTGCCATCTCCTTCCTGGCTGGGGCTAGGAGTGGCGGGCAGGGTGGCTGGTGGGGCACAGAAAGGCCCTAGACGCCCCCACGAGCAAAGGCTCTTGCTCCTTCTCCGGAGTTATCTACTCCCAGAGCGGTGACTATTTGGGTCCCACAGCCGGTGCCTGGAGACCGGGGTCAGTTGTGGGGAGTAGAGGGCATTTGGCCAATCCAGGAAGGCCGTCTCCCTTACCTTCGCCCCCTTCCCCTGGGCAGCCGGGAGCCCCTGGACGTGAGCGCTGCTCGGCCCATGAGCATAGGAGGGGAAGCTTGGGCCACTCGGTCGGGTCCCTCGGTTGTCCTACTGTGCAGTGGGTGCCACTCCCTGCTCCACCCTGAAATCCACACCGGGTAAGGTTTGGGACTCCTGTGCACCCACCTCGTGGTCTGGCTGGGGAAACTGAGGCAACTAGTCATGACTGCAGAGCTGAGTGCCCTGGGCTCCACCGGTGCTGAGTCTGTGCTCTGAGTCTCTCCTCAGCTCATGTGAAGCCTCCCATCAACGCATTTCACACAAATCGAAGCAGGCCAGAGAGGTAGGGAGACGGGTGTGGTGGCAACATGCTGGCTACACAATCTCCTTGGGGCTGGAGGGGCCCAGCCAGCACCCCGGCCTCCTGACCTCAGGGCTGTTTGCCTTTCCTTGTATGTGGTATGTGTGCCAGGTGGGACGTCTCAGTCTGCCTCCCCACCCCCAGTGTGGGCTCTGAGAATCCTGGGCCCCACCCTTGGAACCTGGCAGACACAGTCCCAGGGAGTAAGTAACTAGGTCCAGGGTGGGCTGGGATGTTGGGCAGTGGGGGTGGGAGTGGCCCAAGACTTGAGGATATCAGGACTTGGGGAGGCCTCTGCCCACACCCCCTGCCCCTCACACTGCCCCCTGCCCCTTGTGTGCCCAGAACACAGCAGGTCAAACCTGGATGCCTCCCCAAGCCCATGGGATAGGGCTGGGGTCTCTCCTTCCAACACCCCCACCACCCCTTCTGTGAGCTGGCTAGCGGTGTAGAGCAGACAGTCTCCTGGCAGTCTGGGGTGTGGACTCAGTGTCTGTGGCTGCCACAGCCTCTGTCCACCCAGTCATTCAGTGACAGATGTTTACCCAGTACTAAGACAGGGCAGGGCTTGGTGGCTACTGGCCCCTCAGGGCTCAGTGTGGGATGTTAGAGGACACCTGAGTGCCTGGGTCCTGGGGAGTGTCTGCAAAGGAGCATACATCTTTGAGTGACCGCATGGAGTGTCTGTGTCCCCATGTCTCTGTGGGATATCTCTCTCCAGTCACCTACTCTACCCGGGTTTGAGGGATGAGAAACAAGCCAAGGTACTAGTCACCTTCTGGGCTTTGTTCCTTCCGACCTCCCTCCCTCTCCTGCAGAGCCTGGGAAGAGACAGCAGGTGTTAGGAGGGCGGCTCCAAACCTCCCTTCCTAGCCTCTGTGCAGGCTGGGCTCTGCACCTGGCCTGTCCTACCCTTGGCCATGACCTTCTCACCCAGCGTCTCAGAATCTCTCTCTGTTTCTGCCAGGCTCTCTTGTACCTCTCCCATGGCCTGTTTCCAGCCATCATGCTTTGTGAGTGACCCTGGGCGAGCAAGAGTTAACCAGACCAACCTATCCAGCCTCTCCCACTGGCTTTTCTCCCTCCCAAGCCCTGAGCTGAAGTTTTGGCTGAGACCATGCTTGGGGGCCTGCAGGTGGCATGCAGGGAGGGCACTCAGCTGGGAAAGGTCTTTTCCTGCCAGGGTAGTCCTGCTGGAGGGGCATCTCCTGCCCTTGGCCTCTGGAAATGGCCTCACGAGGGCCTGCAGTGTCTCTGCAGCCATGCCTGAGTTGGAAGGGATGTGGTCTGTGCCCTGTGAGGGCTTCTGGCCTGGGAATGAGGGCTCCAGAACCCAGGAGGAATTTCAGCCCCTTCTCCCTAAAGGTCAGGCCCAGCACCATCCCCTCCTTCTCCAGAGCAAGAGGTGCTGTCATAAGTTGGGCAAGGGGCCACTGAAGGGCTACTGGCTCAGGCCTGGGGATCTTGCTGCCCCAGGGAGCTCAGAGACATTCTAGTAGGGGGAGGTGTGCGGCAGCCCCTCCACACCCACAGCCTCAGCCTCAGGGCTCCACCACCAGCACTGGCCTCATGCCTAGGGTCCCAGGGAGGAGGAGATTCCAGAAAGGTGGGGCAGCTGCCCAGAGCACCACTGCCCTCATCACCCCACCCTCACCCCCAGTGCCCAGCGGCAGCGCCCAGCGGCAGACCCCTGGGTCTCCTGCGGCCCCTTGGCTCCCTCTGTGTTCTTGCCTGGGCATGGTGGCCATGCTTCCCGTGGCTGGCACACCACGGACCACAGACCACAGACCTGTTGGTTGCCTGCTCATGCCAAGCATATGTCTAGGTGCTGAGAGACAGTGGGGAACAAAGCTTAGAAATCCCCCTGCCTCGAGGAGCTTACATTTTTAATAGGAAAATCCAAGATCTCAGCTCTATGTCTTCTGCCTCTGAGACACTGGAGAGAGCAGTGTTGGCACTAGCCCCCTTCCCCCATTCCACTCCCACGGCCGCAGGGCTGAGCATCTGTCCCAGTGTTTGGAGTCACAGGTGTTCCTCTTGGAGCCAGGCGGGCCTCTGCATCCCATCCCAGCCCCTGCTCACCCCTAGGCAGGCAAGGAAGCTAAGACCGTGGGCCACCCGATGGCACACAGTGGTAGCCTCGCTGAGGACAAACCCAACCCCATTCAGACTCCCTGCAGCTGGGAGGGAGTGGGTCTGTGCCTGTGACTGAAAAGGCCAGGTGCCTCTGCCTCGGACAGGCATAGATCTTGGGGTTCAGATCATACCTCCAGCTGTAGTTTAGCTTTTCTCTGCCATAGCCTCACTCTCAGCTGCACAGTTCAGCAACTCCAACCCAAAGCCAGAGAGGGCTCCTTTGCCACTGATTCCAGCCAAAGTCCCAAGGAGGCGTCCATTGGCCCAGTCTGGGTCTCAAGTGCCCATCTCAGAGCCAGTCAGGTGGCAGGAAGGGCTGGGAGGCTGTGACTGGACAGGCCTAGGCCACATGCCTATCCTAGCAGGTGGCGGAGGCGGAGGGGAGCCTATCGGAATCACATGAGCTGAAGGCCTGGCAGGCTTCCTCCTCTGGTGGGTGGGCAGAAGGAGTGGGAGAGGCTGCTGGGGCCAAATTGGTAGATGCTCTCCGTGCTGCTGTCCATCTTCAGGTACTGCTGGAGTGTCCCAAGTTCAGAGGACGTCCAGAGAGTACCGTGAGAAGAGGCAAGCTGGCAGCTGGGCAGCTCTGCAGAACAGGAACTGGTAATCCTGTTTTGCAGAGGGGAAAAGATCAAGAGAAAGGAAGTTGCTTGCTCAAGTCAGGAAGTACGGGGCCAGGATTTAAATCCCAGCTGAAACCCCAAATCCTTTTTCTTTCCATTCTATAGGGCAGGGGCACTTGTGTTGGGCTTTGAAAGCTGCATAGGAGTTTAACAGGTAGGAAAATGAGGAGAGGAAACTGGAAGCAGAAGGAATGGCACAGAGAAAAGCATGGAGGAGTGAAATGGCCTGGGGTGTGAAGGGATGTGCTGTGGGTGGGGCTCTGGGTCCTCGAGAGAGAATGGTGGGATGGGAGGCAGGAAGATACTCTAAGTTGGGGCTCAGTCATGAATAGCCTTGAATGGGATGCTAGGGTCTGGGGTGTTCTTCCTATGGCTGTCAGAGGGCATCAGTCTTTAAATAAATAGTCACTGGCACTGGGCAAGGCACAGGGGTTACAGAAAAGCAAAAACTCTCCTTCCCTGTAGAACTGACCTTCCAGAGGGGTCAACCTGCACAGAAATCAAAATATTTCAGCAATAAAGACTGCTGTGGCTGGAGCCGAGTGGTGAACTGGGAAGGGTGGTGGTGTACTGGTGGGCCTGGGCGGGAACCAGGGTTTGCTGTAAGTAGTGGGAAGCCCCATGGGTTTAGAGATCACCCAGGTGGGGCGAGGAGAAATAGGAGACAGGTGAAGTGTCTCTTTCCAGTCTTAGTAATTGTCCCAGGGAGAGCCCTGGGGCCTACCCGGGGCTGGCTGGGGGCAGGGAAGGTGGAAGTGGGGATCCGGAGGGTTCTGGAGGCACAGCTGACGGCACTGTGCCCACGGAGGATCTGGGCAGACTGGGGTTCCATTCCAGATGGTCTGTGGAGTTCCGCAAATGGAGTATGAACTAAATACACATGGAGGGATCTCTAGTTCTCTCCCCCTAAACAACAGAATTGCTTCTTATAATACGCGAAGGGCTTGTCCATGTCCCTCCCTTGGGCCTGATCCCCAGAAGGAATGTCCCTAACTCTGAGACATGCAGGTCACCCCAGAAGGCCCCTGGGGCAAGGAATGGGGCAGGGCAGAGGCCCTTGGAGGCCATGTGGGAGCCCATGCCTGCTGGTGGGAGATTGCTGGGGCCTGGCTGCCCTGCTTGTCTGCTCTTGCAACACTGTGACCTGCTGGAACTTATTAACCAGAAGCCAAGTGTCATCATCTCTGCTTGCTGGACTGGGAAGTCTCCAAACAGCATTCCCCTACATGATGGCTGTGCCCTCACCCTGCACAGGGCGTGAGCCCTGCTTTGGCTGAGGTGGGCGTGTGGAGGGTGGTGGGCACGCCGAGGATGATGGTCGTGCTTCTGTTGTAGGTTTCCAGTGTGGTGTTTCGCCCGGTATCTTGATTGGCAGAGGAGGCCTTGCAACATGATGTGTGCAGGTGTCCTTTGTGCATCAATCATGTGGCCTCGAGCAGCTCTCTCTGCTCTCCCTCCCTGGGCTGGTATTTCGTCGTGGGTCAGTGAAGTGGGGCCCACTGGCCTACGGGTGCCGTGAGGGGTGACAGGTGTCAAGGTCAGGATGAGGGGGCACCCAGAGGCAGGACAGCATGGATGTTAAGGGTGCAGACGCTGGCACCGGTGGCCTGGGGTCAAATTCTATTTCTGGCATAGCAAGGAAGCTGTGAGGCCTCGGGCAAATTTCTTTGCCTCAGTTTCCCCCCATCAAGTGGGATAATGATGGTTTCTACATGACAGGGATAAGTATGTCAGTGTGCACTAAGCACCTGGCACTGTGCACTAAGCACCTGCACCCCCCACCACGCTCTGTCTCCTTCTGTCTCTTCCTCCTCTTTCTCCCAGCCTCAGGCCCTGTCGTCCATCACTGTTTCCCTGTCTCTGTTACTGTTTTTGGCCCTCCTCCCATCCCTCCTCCCCTCCCAGCGTCCTCTCCCCCTTCTCTCCCCTGTCTCCCTAACCTCCTGCTGGTTTTGTTTCCTTTTTCTAAGCAGTCACCGCGTGGCTTTCCCTGTGCCGCTCTGGGATTGGCCCTCCTGGGCTACACTGCCTGGCTCTCCCTCTCCTGTCTGCTCCACTGTCCCCTTGGCAGGGGGTGGCAGGGAACCTGGGACCTAGGGCCCAGTGGAGGGGCTGGGGTACAGAGGACACAGGCAAGGGGGTTTGGGATGATGGGGTGGAGGAGGTGGATGCCCCATTGTGGCCCTGTTTGGGGCCAGTCCCCAGCTGGCCAAGTCAGGGTTGGACCCAGGGATCCACAAGATACCCCCCTTCTGACCTCCTGTGCCCATCTGTCCCTCCATGGCAGCCTGCCTGTCTGCAGGGCCCAGGCTCCTCGGGGCAGGGTGGGGCTGGGTGGAGGTGGCCCAGCCCTGTAATCACTGGCCGCAGCTATTCTGGGCCTCTCTCTGGTGCCTGCTCCCTTTTCCTTTCTACCCACTGGCCCCTGGGGTCTGTTATGGTACCCACTTTCCTGCAGGCTGTGGTTTGGCCAGGAAATGAGAGGTCTTATGCAAGGGCTGGCGTTTCCAGAAGACTGGGAGCCTCCAAGTAGCAGGACCCTGGGGCGGAGACAGGCCTGGGTCTGCTTGTTAGTCACTGTGACTGCCCCTCCACCCCCTGCCCACAGAACACAGACTGCTGAACACCAGTTCTTCCTCAGTCCCCAGCCACAGTCCCCAGGAAAGGGACACGTCTCATCTGCAACATGGCGAGAAGGTCCGGCCTCCTCTCGTGGGGTGCCTGGCTCTGTCCTGCCTGGTGTGGCACCAGCGGAGCTCCCCATGGCTGCTGCTAGACTCAGGCCAGACCCAGCCTGGGTCTCCCCGCACCTGCATGACCAGCCAGCATTGCTGCCCTCTCCTGTCAGCTCCTTTTCTGATGACGGTGTCGTTCCTGGGATATGTCCAGCAGTTTAGATCCCTGACTGTCTGGAGACGCAAGGTCAAATGCTGGGCTGGTCAGTGGCCTGGAGACACAGGCAGTCCTGAACCTCCGAGGGCCTCAGCCTCCTCTGCATGCCCTGGTCACTGGAGTCTGGCCCTTGTTCTTGGGCCTTACAGGATATGGCCTGGGGCGCAAAGGGGGCCTGAGGCAGGCAGGGGGCGGCAGGACCCTGGACAGTGGGCTTCAGGTACACGCAGCAGGGTTCTGGACGATGGGATTTAGGTACATGCAGCAGGGTTCTGGAGGCCAGTGCAAGGCCCGTCCAGCTGCCAACTGTTCCTTCCATGAACCTCTGTTTATTCAGCACAGACCATGTTCTGCCTGCTGGGCACTGCACTGGCGCAGCCGGTTCAAAGCACGCTCCCAGACCAGCAGCCGCAGCCTCACCTGGAGCTGCTGGAAATGCAGATTCTTGGGCCCCGCTCCACAACCTGCTGGACCAGAAACTCCAGAGGTGGGGCCAGGGACTCTTGAGTTTATTGGGCCTCACACAAGCTGAAGTTTGGGAACCACTGCTCTAGGTCAGTTTGCCAACAGACCAGTTTCTCAGATTTCCCAAGTTTACTGGTGTGCCAGAAGTTTGTCTCAAGTGAATAGATTCTTCTTAGTGACATTTATAGACTCTTCATTTGGTTGAAGGCCAAGGATCACAGAAGCATTTATTCTTCTTTTCTCACATGTTCCTGAATTCTTGAACATATTCTTCTTATGAATATTCAATGTTTTTATGAACTCTTATGGACATATTAAGACAGCCATTTCATATAAATGGAATCGTGTCTTAGGTGACCTTTTATGTCTGGCTTCTTTCACTTAACATAACGTTTACAAGGTTCAGCCACACGGAAGCATGAGTCAGTCCTTCATTCCTTTTATGGTCAATTAATAGCCCATGTTAAGGATATACCGCGTTTTCATTATCCATTCATCAGCTGATGGATTTGGGTGGTTTCCATTTTGGGGCTATCATGAATAACACCAATGGGAACATTTGTGTATAAGTTTTTGTGTGAACAAGTTTTCAGTTCTAGGAACATACTTAGGAGAGGAATTGCTGGGTTGTATGGTAATTCTAAGCTTAGCTTTTTAAGAAACTGCCAAACTGATTTCCCTCATGGATGCACCACTTTACATCCCCACCAGCAATATATGAGGGCTCCAATTTCTCCACATCCTTGTTATTTACTGTCTTTTAAAATAACCATCCTCATGGTGTTGATTTCTATTTCACTAATGGCTAGTGATGTTGCGCACCTTTTCATGTGCTTATTGCCATATGTATATCTTTGGAGAAATGTCTGTTCAGATTCTTTGCCCATTTAAAAAATTGGGCTGTCTTTTATTGTTCCATTGTAAGAGTTCTCCATATGTTACGGGTACTAGTTCCTTATCAGAGAGATTATTTGCAAATATTTTCTTCCAACTGTGGATTGTCATTTCACCTTCTTGATAGTGTGCTTTGAAGCACAAATGTTTTTAATATTGATATAGTCTAATTTATCTGTTTTTTAAAATTTTGTTTCTTTGTGCTTTTGGCATCGTATCTAATAAATCATCACCTAATCCAAGGTCATGGAGATTTATGTCAGTGTTTTCACTTAAGAGTTTCATAGTTTTAACTTCAGTGTTTAGCACTATGATCCATTTTGAGTTAGTTTTTCTTTGTGGTATGAAGGGGTACAACTTCATTCTTTTGCATGCAAATATCCAGCTGTCTCAGCACCACTTATTGTAGACTGTCCTTTCCCTATTGCATTGTCTTGGCACCCTCATCAAAAATCAACTGACCATAAATGTAAGGGTTTGTTTCTAAACTTTCAATGCTATTTCATTCATCTATATGTCTCTCCTAGCCAGCACCACACAGTCTTGATTATTGTAGCCATATAGTAAAGTTGTGGTATCAGGAAATGTGAATCCTCTAACTTTGTTCTTTTTCAAGATTGTTTTGGATATTCTGAATCCCTTCAATTTCCACATGAATTTAAAGATCAGCTGTCAATTTTGGCAAAAAAGGCAGCTGGGATTTTGACAGGAATTGCAAAGAATCTGTAAATGACTTTGGGGAGTATTGCCATCTTTACAACATTAAGTATTCCAATCCACGAACCTGAAATGTCTTTCCATTCATTTGGGTCTTTAATTTCTTTCAGTGGTGTCTCATAGTTTTCAGTGTACAGGTCTTATACTTCCTTTGTTATCAACTTCTTCTTTATTACTTTATTATTTTTGATATTGTTTGATTATTCATTGCTAGTATATAGAAATGTAATTGACTTTTGTATATTAATATTGTATCCTGTAACCTTGCTGAACCCATTCATTAGCTCTTATGGTTTGTGAATTCTTTAGGGTTTTCTATATATATAGGGTTATGTCATCTATGAATAGACATAGTTTTACTTCTTACTTTCCAACCTGAATGCCTTTCATTTATTTTCCCTGACCAATTACCCTGGATAAAACCTCCCGTACAATTAATAGAAGTGGCAAAAGCAGGCACTCTTTCCTTGCTCTTGATCTTAGGGAGAAAGCTGCCAGTCTTTCACTATTATCTGAGGGTTTTTCTTTGATGCCCTTTACCAGTTTGGCAAAGTTTCCTTCTATTCTTAAGCTGTTCAGTGTGTTTTGTGATGAAGAAGGGTATTGGATTTTGTCCAATGCTTTTTCTGCATTTCTTGATAAGCGTGTGGGCTTTTTTCTTGATTCTATTAATATAATGTATTACATTGATTGATTTGTGTATATTTAGCCAATCTTGTATTCCTGGGATCCATTCTTAGTTGGTCATGGAAAATAAACTTTTTCACAGGATGTTATTTTTGGTTTGCCTGTATTTCTTGAGAACTTTGCACTTATATTCATAAAGGGCATGGTTCTGTAGTTCCCTTTTCTTGTGATGTCTTTGTGTGGTTTAGGCATCTAGATAATACTGGCCTCATGTAATGAGTTAGGAAGTGTTCTCTCCTCTTCTGTTTTTTGGAAGAGTTTATGAAAGGTTGGTGTTAATTCTGTAAACATTTAGTAAAATTTACCAGTGAAACCCTCTGATCCTGGGCTTTTGTTTGTGGGATTTTTTTTTATTAGTAATTCAACATCTTGACTTGTGGGTCTGCTGAGATTTTATATTTCTTCTTGAGTCAATTTCAGGAATTTCTGTCTTTCTAGGAATTTGTCTATTTCTTACATGTTTTCTCATTTGTTAGGCTACATGTGTTCATGGTTCTCTTGTAATCCTTTCTTGTTTCTTTAAAGTCAGTAGTAATATCCCCTCTTTCTTTCCTGTTTTTAGTAATTTGAGTCTTTTCTATTTTCTCCTTGGTCAGTCTAGCAAAAGCCTCGCCAGTTTTTGAGATCTTTTCAAAGATCACCTTACACCTTATTAGTTTATTAATATGCATCATCATCATATTCATGAAAATGGGATCCAGAAGCATATGATCATATATATTGGCTATATTACTGAGAACATATTAATATTAATTGACTATGCTTAAAAAGATATTCCTTAAAAAGATTTTGAGTAACGGAATACACTTATAGGTAAACAGATTTTTACTTACAATAGTTCTAGGAAAACTGAGGATTGCAGCAAGGAGACAGATAGACAGAGAGCATCCCTGTCCCCAGCCAGGAGACAGACAGACAGCATCCCTGTCCCCAGCCAGGAGACAGACAGCATCCCTGTCCCCAGCCAGGAGACAGACAGACAGCATCCCTGTCCCCAGCTGGGAGACAGACAGACAGACAGCATCCCTGTCCCCAGCCAGGAGACAGACAGCATCCCTGTCCCCAGCCAGTAGACAGAGAGAGAGCATCCCTGTCCCCAGCCAGGAGACAGACAGACAGACAGCATCCCTGTCCTCAGCTGGGAGACAGACAGACAGACAGCATCCCTGTCCCCAGCCAGGAGACAGACAGACAGCATCCCTGTCCCCAGCCAGGAGACAGACAGCATCCCTGTCCCCAGCCAGGAGACAGAGAGAGAGCATCCCTGTCCTCAGCTGGGAGACAGACAGAGAGACAGCATCCCTGTCCTCAGCTGGGAGACAGACAGAGAGACAGCATCCCTGTCCTCAGCTGGGAGACAGACAGAGAGACAGCATCCCTGTCCTCAGCTGGGAGACAGACAGACAGACAGCATCCCTGTCCCCAGCCAGGAGACAGACAGACAGACAGCATCCCTGTCCCCAGCCAGGAGACAGACAGACAGACAGCATCCCTGTCCTCAGCTGGGAGACAGACAGACAGACAGCATCCCTGTCCCCAGCCAGGAGACAGACAGACAGCATCCCTGTCCCCAGCCAGGAGACAGACAGCATCCCTGTCCCCAGCCAGTAGACAGAGAGAGAGCATCCCTGTCCTCAGCTGGGAGACAGACAGACAGACAGCATCCCTGTCCCCAGCCAGGAGACAGACAGACAGACAGCATCCCTGTCCCCAGCCAGGAGACAGACAGACAGACAGCATCCCTGTCCTCAGCTGGGAGACAGACAGACAGACAGCATCCCTGTCCCCAGCCAGGAGACAGGCAGACAGACAGCATCCCTGTCCTCGGCCGGGAGACAGGCAGACAGACAGCATCACTTTCCTCAGTCGGGAGACAGACAGACAGACAGCATCACTTTCCTCAGTCGGGAGACAGACAGACAGACAGCATCCCTGTCCTCGGCCGGGAGACAGACAGACAGACAGCATCACTTTCCTCAGTCGGGAGACAGACAGATGTCATCCCTCTCCTTATCTGGAGATGACTGAACCTCCTTCCATGCGAAGCAGCATATTCCCTGATGGGGAAGCACTGCTGCCACAGGCATCCACAGTGGGTCACCCAGCCTAGCAAGGTGGCACTGAGAGGCTGCAGCCTACTGTGCCATCTCCACTGTTGCCCAAACCTTTCTGTCTGCCCATACACAGGATCTGGGGGTGCTGGGCAGCCAGCCAGCCTGGTGAGCCCCACAGGGGTGGGGCATGAGGCCAGGGCAGATGGCAGTGGGTGAGGTTGAGTGATCTGGACTTTCCTAGAGGGTTGGTGGGCTGGGTATCACCTTCCCACTTGTCCCCTCTTGCTTGGTACCCTCCAACTTTGGAGGGTAGGACATGGGAGCAGGAATGACACAAGACACTACCCTGGTGTAATTCTGCCCCGTTAGTACCCCCTGCCGTTCCCCATTCCACCGTGCCCCTAGGAGGTAGGCAAGACCCGGGAAGGAAATTGAGTGCCAGAGGTGGGTCAAATCTGCCTAGATGGGTTGGCCAGCCCCCCAGTTCCATGCAAGTCCCTCTGATGTGGTGGCTACACCTCTCTCCTTATGCCCACAGTATTTGGAAACAGAGCCCTGGGCTCCAGCTGGCTTGGTGGGGAGAGGAGAAGCCCCCTGCAGAAGCTCTATGACCTGGACCAGGTAGGTGGACAGACCCCCAACCCAGGCATGCCCCCCTCCATCCCAGCCAGGAGCCTGACAGCAACAGTGCAGACCTGTTGGCATGAGACTGGACCCCACACTGGGGCATGGAAGGGCGTCCTCCCCAAACCCAGGCTTTGTCAGAGAGCATTGACAAGGGCAAATCTTGGGGGTAAGATGAGAGACCTGGGGTCTCTACCTACCTATCTTCCCATCCATCAACAGTCTGAGGCCAGGCACAGTTCTTTGTGTTGCAGATAAAAAAGAGTCAAAACAGACCCTGTACCTGCCCTCAGGAAGTTCACAGTCTAGTGGGAGACCAAATCTCAGTGCATGCTGCAGTGGGGAGGTGTGCAGGGACCCCCAGCCCCGGTGTGATTCTCAAGCAGATGGACCAGGCGGTTCGCTGGCCCACACACCCAACTTCAGCTGGGGGCCTGCAGGGACCATGCACAATCCCAAACACACACATACAACTGTACCCCACCACCAAGAACCCCAGACTCTGGTTGTCTCTCTCTCTCTCTCTCACACACACACACACACACACACACACACACGCAGAAGTACTTATTCAGACAGCATGTATTGAGCACCCACTGCATGCAGACTGTGTTCAGGATGCTGAGATCCAGCAGCAAGCAGGTCAGCCAGGTCCCTCCCCTAGTGGAGCCACCAGTTCAGCAGGGAAAGATGTCATCCGATCACCACCCACACTAATACTTAACTAATTCTGCTCTAAAGGGGAGTACGAGGTGCAACAAGAGCTCTCCTGAGAGGGTCCTAGTTTAGAAGCGGGAGAGGAACTCCTCTCCAAGGAAGCGACACTGGAGCTGAGACTGAAGAGCAAGAGTCAACAGGCAGACAGGAGGGGCCGAGCACCACAGGCAGAGGGAATAGCTGTGCCAAAGGTCTGGCGGGGAGTGGAGGACAGGAGAGGGAGCACTAGGGGAGCCTGGAGAAGTGGGGGCAGCACGCAGGCCCTGCATGTGTGCAAGGATAGCAGGGAGTCATGGAGGTGATTTTCTTTTTCCCCCGGAGACAGAGTCTTGCTCTGTCTCCTAGGCTGGAGTGCAGCAATCTGCAAGCTCACTGCAAGCTCCGCCTCCCGGGTTTGAGCCATTCTCCTGCCTCAGCCTCCCGAGTAGCTGGGACTACAGGTGCCCGCCACCGTGCCCGGCTAATTTTTTGTATTTTTTGGTAGAGACAGGGTTTCACCGTGTTAGCCAGGATGGTCTCGATTTCCTGACTTCGTGATCCGCCCGCCTCGGCCTCCCAAAGTGCTGGGATTACAGGCGTGAGCCACCGCGCCGGCTGAGCCATGAAAGGTTTTAAGCCAGGAAGGACAGCATCAGATTTTCACTTTTGGGGTATCCCTTGGACTGCTGTGTAGAGAAAGATCAGGGTGGTGTTGGGTATGTGGTGCTCACCAGATCCTGAGGGCTGAGCCGAAGGGGCTTGTGGAGCTCATCTGGCCCAAGCCTACGAGCAGGTAGGGAGGCCTTCCTTCACAGAGAGAGTGACTGACTGGCCCTGGGCCACACAGCAGGCTGACGGTAGGACAGGCACTCAGTAGGGCACTGGGTTCCACTAGCTCTGGCGGCTTCTGAGGGGCAGATGGCCCTACACGGCCTGAGGACCCTGTGACCATTGGGTGTCAAGTCCCTGGAGGCTTAGCACCTTGCGGCTGGAGAAAGAAAGTAATAAAAACCATCTGGCCAACAAGTGCTGATCTCGTGCCAGGCCCTTTAGTTCTGTGGACTCATTACGGCAACCCATAAGGTGGGGCCGTTATTGCCCCTGTTTACAGACAAGGAAACAGGCATGGGGAGGAGTGAGGACGGGAGCTGTAGGTGCAGCCCTGGACAGTGGACACAGGTCCAGCTTTAGAGTCCCAAGGGGCCTGAGTTGGAGCCCTGGCTTCCCCAGTGAGCGCTGTGTGACCTCAGGCAACTCATTTCCCCTTAGCCTCAGTTTCGTCTTCTGTAAAATGGGTATTCATGGACCTATGAGCAACAGCAGTGGCAGCCCAAGCTGCTTCCAGCCATGAGGACAGTTAGTGCTCACTCTTGAGCTGCTCGGAGACCGGCAGCCCACGGTTCAGCAGCAGCCAGCGCGCACCATCGTCCTCTGGATGTTGACTTCTGTTACAGAGCTGGCCTCCTGGCTGTAAGAGACTGCCAGGGCTGCAGACACCTCACAGGAGGGCATCCCAGGCAGAAAATGAGTGGTAGGGTAAGGGTTTCCCCTGACTTTTCACCCTAAGGGAGTCTTTCTTGGGAGCCATCTGGCTAACTTCCCCTGATATCACCTCAGGCAGAGCCAGGCCACATCCCCCCGGAACCCCCGGACCCAGTGCTTCAGCAACAGCACACGAAGCTGAAGATCCGGCTCCCCGAGGCTGGGCTCATGCCCTGACACAGCCGGGGTCTGCTGGCAAGGAAGGAGGAAGACTGACAGGTGGCCGGATGGCCAACATTCCCTGCCACAAGTAATGTGTTGGGTCATCTAAAAGCTGAAAGCAGACCTTGACTGTGGGCCCCGGGAGGAAAGCCTCTCCTGGCACCAGGTGGAGCTAGGCTTCTGAGGTCAGCCCTGACAGTGGAAACAGGGTCTCCCAGGTGTCCCCAGACCCCCACAGCATGGCTGGACCTGGCAGCCCTCCCATGGTGAGGGTGGCTAAGTGATTGTCTTATTTCACTTAGCATGATGTCCTCAGGGTTCACCATTTCTCAAAATGGTGAGATTTGTTAAATGTAAGCACATGACATGGCATTTGACACTACAGAAGGTTAGGTACAGTGAAGAGTAGGTCTCCTTGTCCAGCACCTGTCCCCTCAGAGGCCACCAGGTTCCTGGGTGTCCTTCCAGACATGCTCTAGGTGTGTAAGTAGTGTACACTGGTTTGCCGTGTGCTTATGGTAACTTCTTCAGAATCTCACCTACAGGCACGTCTGTCCTATGTCTGTCTGCCTCTTTTCATTTTGAAAAATTCAAACGTATGCAAGAAGTAGGGTTCAGGGAAGCGCTGCCTTCCCACCTGGGATGATTGTGAAGCCAGTCCCAGGCTTGTGGATTCTGTGACTAAGTCTGAACAGATCTCTAAAAGAATAAGTCTCCCCCACCCACCCTTTGTGAAACGGTTTATATTTCCCTTTTTCAACATCAGTGTGAAGCCCTGTTCTGCCCTTTGGTTTTCTCACTTAGTGTATTTTAGACGTCTGTGGGATAGTTTTAAAGGCATCAGGAGCACAGTGTGCACATGTGTGCAGGAGTGTACACGGACACACACACACACCACAAACACACCACACACACTGCACACACACCACACACATACGCACCCCACACCACACACACCCCACATACCCCACACCATACACACACCACACACACTGCACACACACCACAGACATCACACACACACCACACATACACACCACACACACTGCACACATACCACACACACACCCCACACGACACACACCACCCCACACAACACAAACCTAACCACACACACCACACACACACTCCACACCACACACAGCACACACACACCCCACAGCACATAACACCACACACACCACACACCCCCCACATCATACACATGGCACACACCACAGACACCACGCACCACACACATACACCACACATACCACACACATACCACACACACACCACACACACAACCTCCCACACTACACACACACCACACACACCCAACCACACACACTCCACACCACACAGCACACACACGCCACACACCACGGACACCACACACCACAAACACACATACCACACACACACCACACACATCACACACACACCCCCAACCACACACACCACACACACTCCACACCACACAGCACACACATGCCACACACCATGGACACACCACAGACACCACACACCACAAACACACATACCACACACACCCCACACACATCACACACAAACACCCACACCACAGACACACCACACACACACGCCACACCACACACACACGCCACACCACACACACACACATACCCCAAACCACCCATGCACCCCCACACCCCCTACACACCACACACACACCACACATACCACACAAGCACACTACACACACACCACAAACGCCACACATTCCCACAAACCACAGACACACCACCCACACGACACACACTACACACACACACCACATACGCCACACACAACTCACATTACACACACACCCCATACACACACCACACACACACACTACACACACCAGATACAACTCACAACACACACACACCATGCACCACAGGTGTGCACCACACACACCACATACACACACACACCACCTACCAAAAGTGTGCACCACATGCACGCACCACATGCATACCAACACACACCACACACAAACACAAACACACCACACAAACACACCGCACACACTCCATACACATACAACACAAACCACACACATACAACACACACACCACACACACGCACCATACATGCACCACACACACCACACACACACACCATACATGCACCACACACACCACACACACACACACACACAAATGCCACACACGCATGCCACACACACAACATATGCACACCACACATGCACTCCACACATGCACACCACACACCAGAGACATCATGCACCACAGGCACACACCACACGCGTGTACCACACACGCACACCACAGACGCGCATTCCCACCCCACTGGCATCAGACCCTCCCAAGCAGGCCCTGGCTCTGGTGTTCCCCCAAAGGCTGCTTTGGCCTCCTCTGAAACGGAAACACCCTGAAGGCTTTTTTCTTAACTGAGAACTTACATACCATACAACTCACTCTTTCAAACCCTACAATTGGTTTTCAGCATTTTTACAAGGTTTTGTAATTATCACCGTTATCTAATTTTCAAACATTGTGATCACCCTCAAAAGCAGCCCAGTGTCTATCAGCAGCCCAGTGTCTATCAGCAGCCCAGTGTCTATCAGCAGTCCTCTACAGTTCACTCAGGTTCTAGTTTCGTTCTCTCTGGATGTGACTGCTCTAGGGACCTCACTAAGTGGGACTGTTCGGCACTGGTCCTTTTGTGATTGTCCTATTCGCTTGGCATAACATCCTCCAGGTCAGCCCATGTGGCGGCATGTGTCAGCACCGCATTCCTTTTCATGGCTGAGTCATATTCCATTGCATGGATGGCTGCATACATTTGCCTACTCAGCACTGCACACTTGGGTTTCTGGCTAATGTGAATACTGCTGCTATGAACTTCATGTACGAGTTTTTGCACGACGTATGTTTTTAGTTCCCTTGAGAATATGCCTAGGACCAGAATTGCTGAGTCACATGTTTACTGGTTTTGAGGAACTGCCAAACTGCTTTCCACAGCAACGGCACCCCTTTACACTCCCACCAGCAATGCGTGAAAGCTCCACTTTCTCCACATCCTCAGCAATTCATTATTGTCTTTTTAATTATATCCTGAAGGCTCTTAATGTAATTTTAAGAAGTTAAAACACTTTCTTTTATGAACTCTTACACAAAAAATCATAGGCAGGGGTGTTAATCTTGGAGGTAAGAATCCCGGGTGGGGCAGGAGGGATCTGAAGAAAGGGGAGCTGGAAGCATAGAAGCGCGCTGGCCTGGGTCTCTGCATGGCTCAGGCTGCGAGGGGCTGCGGACCTAATTCGGAGAGCGAGGAGGCTGCTGGCCCGCAGCAGGTGCTAGGTTAAAGCCAGTCGGTGTTCCTTTTCATAGGAGGGACAGGCTCAGAAGGGGCAGGCTTCCTGCCCCAGCTCTGAGATAAGAATTTGCTGGGGGAATAAAAGGAGTGAAGGTGCAAAGGAGAGTGCTGACTGGTAAGTACAGAATCAGCCCATTTGTTATTGAGACAAAGCAGCCCGACAGCCCACAAGCGGCTGCAGTTTTCAGTTGGGTGTGGAATTATAAACAGCGCTGCTTCTTACACAGTATCCTGCTTTTAGTAAACAGCGACGAGTCCATGTGTGCCCGTACTCACACGGAGCGCACTCTGATGCCACAATTCCTTATCACTCCTCCTCTGAGTGCCCCACAGCATACATACCCAGCGCGTCCTTCTCCCAGCCTCAGCAAGGTCAGAATCTGTTTCTCCCAAATCCGGGCCCAGGACAGATGCCCGGGCCCTAAACCACACAGTGATCAGTGGCAGCCCTGGGGTTCAAATTTGGGTGCCCGGCCCAGCTCCTGCTCCCAATTCTCGGGCGCATCCCGCCGGTGCAAAGCCAGAGTCAGGGAGCCCGCGCTGCCCTGACGCGTCCCCCTGTCTCGTCCCCTGTCGCCCGCAGGACCCGCGCTCTACCCTGGCGGAGGTGCACCGGCAGCGGCGCGACCTGCTGAGCAGCGCCTGTAGCCGCCACACACGCCGGCAGCGCCTGCTGCAGCCAGAGGACCTGCGGCACGTGCTGGTGGACGACGCGCATGGCCTGCTCTACTGCTACGTGCCCAAGGTGGCGTGCACCAACTGGAAGCGCGTGCTGCTGGCGCTGAGCGGACAAACCCGCGGCGACCCGCGCGCCATCCCCGCGCACGAGGCGCACGCGCCCGGCCGCCTGCCCTCGCTGGCAGACTTCAGCCCCGCTGAGATCAACCGGCGCCTACGTGCCTACTTGGCCTTTCTGTTCGTGCGAGAGCCCTTCGAGCGCTTGGCGTCCGCCTACCGCAACAAGCTCGCGCGCCCCTACAGCGCTGCCTTCCAGAGGCGCTACGGCACACGTATCGTTCAGCGCCTGCGGCCACACGCGCTCCCGGACGCCCGGGCCCGCGGCCACGACGTGCGCTTCGCAGAGTTCCTGGCTTATCTGCTGGACCCGCGCACGCGGCGCGACGAGCCCTTCAACGAGCACTGGGAGCGTGCGCACGCGCTCTGCCACCCTTGCCGCCTCCGCTACGACATCGTGGGCAAGTTCGAGACGCTGGCGGAGGACGCGGCCTTCGTGCTGGGCCTGGCGGGCGCACCCGGCCTGAGCTTCCCCGGACCACCGCGGCCCCGGGGAGCCGCCGCCTCCCGCGACCTGGCAGTGCGCCTCTTCCGGGACATCAGCCCCTTCTACCAACGGCGCCTCTTCGACCTCTACAAAATGGACTTCCTGCTCTTCAACTACTCCACCCCTTCCTACCTGCGGCTGCACTAGCGGTCCTGGAGGGCCTGTGGCCACACGGGGCAAGTGCCTTTCCGACAGGAACCCCGGGGAATGCAGGTGCTGCTGGCCCCAGGACCCCTCTTCAAGAGCCACTGCGTGCACTCACCTGGCCGCTGGCCCAGCGGGCGCAGGGCACACTTGGCCGGGCTTGGGGGCAGCCCATCTCCCGTGGCCCTGTATGCGTGTGCCTGCTTCGGCCTGTCGCTTGAGGCCTGCTTCCTTCACTTGCTCCAGCTGACAGGTACCTCTCCAGGCCCCGTAGATGGGCAAGGACTTGGTAACCAGGGTTTTAGGCTTTTAAAGGCCATTTTGGGGGGTCAGCCCTGCCCCTGAACCTGTTCATGGTGCATCAGAACAGAATGCTGACACCAGTGTCCGTGTGGCCCGAGCCTGTGCCTTCCCCACCTGGCCCACCCTGGCAAGGACAGGTGTGGCCAAGGACGAAAGCCCTCCCTTGGCTGGCCTCACGATGGGGCCATCCCGGGAGCCAGCTGGGAGCTGCCTTCCACTGCCATCGGGCCTCCTCTGCTCTCCCATGCGGCTGGCCCTGCCCAGGCACCGCCTTCGGTCTCAGTCTGGCAAGACGCTGGGTCTTCAGGCTCCATGCCAACAGAGCCCCTGGTGCAATGCAGTCACAGGTTTTATGGGACTTTGGTGAGCTGGGCAGTCATGGTTTTGAAATAAATGTATTTTGTTACTTTCTGATTTGTTGGAGTTTCTCTGCTTCATTGGACCGTTTTCTCTGGGAGCCTGCAGCTGTCTGATCTCGAACCACTCCGTCTCCAAGCCTTTGTTTCCCTGTTGCCAAGTGGCATAAGAAGATCAGATGAGAGTGCCCACAGACCCTGGGTACCTCCCAGTGGTGATAGGAGTGAGGGGCTACATGGGGTGTAAGGTGAAGAGGGTGCACTGTGTAGGGGGTGCTAAATTCTGGCACTGACAACTTGGAGAACATCTACTCTTTCACCCTGACCTGGGCCAAAGACTGAAGCCCACACCAGCTCAGCCAGGCCTTGGGCCTTGTGCTGCCTCCCACCTTTGTGCGTGTGTGACTGTGAGTGTGCATGAGTGTGTGCGTATATGAGTGTGAGAGTGTGCATGTGTACATGAGTGTGTGAGTGTTGTGTGTGTGTGAATGTGTGAGTGTGGGTGTGTCTTGGGCCATTTGTCTCTGAGCTCCCCCAGGGCTGTGTCCAGAGGCCCTGCCAGCAGGAATGGGGTGGCCAACTCCAGTGGACCTGGGAAGGGGCTGCTGCTGCCACTGGTTTCCCCATGAGGCCTCCCCTGGCCTGGGCCCTTCCCCCACAGGAGGGACACACAAAGCCCAAGGCCTTGCACCATTTCCAGGGCTCCCTGGGTGCTATGGTTTGAATATTTGTCCCCTCCAAAACTCATGTTGAAATTTAATCCACAATGTGGCAGTCTTGAGAGGTGACCCAACCCTTAAGAGGCAATTGGGTCATGAGAGTTCTGCCCTCACGGATCAATTATTCCATAGGTAGATTAATGGATTGATGGTTTAATGGATTGATGAGTTGATGGATTAATGAGTCACCATGGGAGTGGGACCAGAAGCTTTATAAGAAGAGTAAATGAGACCCGTGGTAGTGTACTCAGCCCCCTCGCCACATGATGCTCTGCACCACCTCCGGACTCTCCAGAGCCCCCGTCAGCAAGAAGGCCCTCACCAGATGCAGTCCTTAATACTGGGACTTTTCAGCCTCCATAACTGTAAGAAGTAAATTTCTTTTCTTTATAAATTACCCAGTTTCAGGAGCTCTGTTATAAGCAACAGAAAAGGGACTAAGATACTGGGCCAGAGCCCTACTGTTTAGCGACAGGCTGAGGAGGGAAGGGTGGAGCCTTGGCCACACTGGGGCCACTGTCTTTGTGAGGGGCTCCCTGGCCCTCACATGCTCCCTTAGAGGCCACACACGCTGTTTTCTAGGCCACTGTGTGCAGTTGTTGCACACCCATTTCGATGACACATGCCTTTGTTTCCAGCTCACTCAGCTCCCACACAGCCCCCCGATGGGACCTGTTTGCTGAAACTGACACCAATCCGAATGTCTCATTCCCAGGTATCTCACAATTAGATGTGCCCTACCTCCTGCTGTCATGCCATCAGCGTCTGGACATGCTGGCACTTGTCACATTCACAGTCCCTTGTATGGGCAGCCACTCCACTGCTCCCCCACTGATGTCCCCATGTGCAGACACTGCAGGCACCCAGTGTCACACAGGTGCCATATCCACCATATGCAGCCCTGCACCCTCTGCTGTGTGTGCAGGGCCACAGCCCAGGCCCTTGAGGACTGAGGGAGTTGGGGCAGCTCTGGAGGCTGTTCTTGGGGAACTCCACCTGCTCTGGCCTGTTTCCTCTCTGGCTGGTGCCAGAACATCTGTGTCCTCACAGATCACAGGATGACCACCCTGTGGGGTCCCAGCTGGATCACTAGAGGATCCAAGAAAGACAGAGTCACATGTGCAGAGCTGGACAACACAGGGGGGTGCCCAGGTGGTTCTCCATCTGGCACCTCCTTCAGGCAAGTGATTGTCAAAACCATAGTCCAGTGCCCACAGAGGGCTGATGGCACAAACCCAAGGTCACGCAACATTTTAACTTCCTTGACATTGTCTTTTACTTCCCAGGTTTTCAGTCTCTTCAAGTTGGACAGTGCTGGTGGGACACTTCCCAGGATGGGATGCCATTGCTGGTTTGGGTTACAGACTTCTTTAAAATAAGTGTAAGTGTTCTTTTGCTTTTTTTCTGGCTTTCATCGTCAGGAAAATGTTAACCAAAAAATTTTCTGCAGTTATGGGGTAGGGTTTGTTTGTTTGTTTTTTCCAGTTTTATTCTGTGTCTTTATCATCCAGGCAGCTTCCTGAGAGGGATGTTTCCAATGCTTCAAATTTAAAATAAATCCCTGGTTTCTCACAAACAGTGAGATTTCATGCATTATTGTTTTAGAAGCACAGCTGAATGCATCTGTGGGCTTCAGCAATGAGTACAACAGCAGCAGGGTGAAGGCAAGGCCCAGGGCTGCTGGGTGCAGCTCCAAATGTGTCACCAGCACACTCCAAGGGGTCAGTGGGCCCAGATCTCAGGATGCCGCCTTTCCCCATCATGCTGCGGCTCCTGCATGAGGAAAAAGGTGTGGCTGTCTGGGACAAAGGCTTGATGACAGTCGTTTAAGGTGTTTTCTGTTATCTAGAGGAAGGGGGCTCAGGGCCGGTGGGACAGATGCTCCATTGGGCCACTTGGAGCCCAGGACCCTTCTCTTCTGTTGCTCCCCAGTCTCTAGGGCCTGGCCCTTTTCCATGAGAGTGAGCCATTCACTTTTCAAGTATCCCAGTGTCGAAAGGAAAAGAAGGGCACCCAAGTTTGCTTTAAAGACACAAATTGGACGGTCCATTCCATTTCCAGTGCAATGCCATTGGCCTGAACCTACCTCACTGCCATTCTCAGTGGCAAGGGAGTCTGGGAAGTGACAGCCAGTTTTAGATTGGGTGCGTTAATGGGCTCCCTGGCATCTGCAACCCTCCCACAGGCTCCCTCTGACCACCAGGCCTCTTGGCCTGAGCACAGGAAGGTTGGGTGTGCAGGAGTTAGTGCCCCCTGGGAGCAGTCCTCACCCACATCTGATGGAAGTCAGGGGATAAATGCTTCAGATTTTATCCCTGCATGAAGGACACTGAGACACAATCTGCATGGTGCCCAAGATTTCCCCGCAGGGACTGGGTAGCAAATGCCCTCAGTGGCTGGTGTGGACTGAATTATGTTCTCCCGAGTCTTATGTGGAAGCCCTCACCCACAATGTGATGCTATTTGGCAATGGAGCCTTTGGGAGGTGAACAGATTGAGATGAGGTCATGAGGGTGGGGTCTCCATGGTGGGATTACTAATCCCACCTCAAAAGAAGAGCCACTGGAGAGTCCTCTCTGTCTCCCTCCCTGCCTCTCCCTCTCACACAGGGAGAAGGCAGCCATCTACAAGCCTGGAAGAGAGCCCCTATCAGGGAACCAAGGCATTCAGTACTTTCACCTTGGACGTCCAGCCTTCCTTGGAACTGGGAGAAAATAAACATTGTTTAACTACCCCCAGCCTATGGTGTTTGCTACGATGGTCCCAGCAGACTAAGCTGTGGTTGCCAGCTGAAGAGCACATTCCTTGTCCGGTTCGGTCCCTTCCCTGTCTCCTCCCTACTTCTCTATGAGCTAACTGGGATTGTCCCTCACATAAACTACTCACACTCCATCCTTGCTTCCAGAGCTGGTTCTACAGGACTCAGGCAAAGAGGGAATCAACCATAATTCCACGACGACGTGCTGATTTGTTCCACTGGTCTTAAATGCTAGGTTAGTTTGGATTCTTTTCTGTGGCAATGCCGACGTGTTGTTGCATACCCTCCTCCTGCATGGGTGTGAGTGTGACTGCAGGTTAAACTGCTAGGAGAGTGTCCACACCCCCCAATGCACCTCCACCGTGCCTTTTCCTTTCCACCTGTGGATCTGTGTTTGACTGTAACTGCTCACAGCCTAAGGGCACATGGGGACCCAGATGGCCTCACTGAGAGGCAGGGCACAGGGCCTGTGTTGCTATCTGGGCCGCTGCATGAGCATTTCTAAAGTTTATGGAGTAGCTGTGCTTAGAGAGTATTGCTGCACCATCCCTCTCCTGTTAAACATTTCAGCTGTCGCCGGCTCCTCGGCAAGGGCTTCCATGTGGTGCAGCTTCCTGGGGGCTCATTTTCTTCTTTGTAGGAATAACATGCACATAAACCTAAACTTGGTGCACAAGGCAGGGGCTGCAAACACATCCTGGCTGCCCTCAGATTCTTCCTTTAAACGCCCAGGAGAGGAGGCATGAATTAAAGACCATGTATGTTTTTATAATTGACTCTGGATTCAGGTAATGAGTTACCAACCTTTTCTACAAACCACCAACAGCTTTGCTATCACGAGTGGAAGAGCAGGCAGCCAGCACCTCCGCCTGCTCCAGCCCCAAAAACTCTGGACCCTGCATGTAGTGTAGATGTGGACCAGAGGGAACCTGGAGAGGCTGGGAACTATCTGGAAAATGGTCTGGCACGAGCTGGTAAAGGAGGCGCTCAGGAGCCCTCTGACCAACCAACCAGCAAATCCTATCCTGGGTGGGGGAGGGGAGAGAGTACACCCCAGGGGACGGGGACAGGAACACCTAGAGCAGCAGCACCCACAGTACCACAAAGTGGAAACAACCCAGACATCTACCCAAAAGAGAATGGACACATCATGGAATGAGAAACAGTGGAAAATGAAGGAACTACAGCGGTAGCATCATCATCCCATGACTCTTAGCAACTTGCTGTGGAGGGGAAAAGTTGCACGGAGTTTGAGACCATCTTACATAACTGAAAAAAGCAAACAATGTGTTATTTCAAGGAGTGCAGTGGCGTGATCTCAGCTCACTGCAAACTCCACCCCTTGGGTTCAAACCATTCTCTTGCCTCAGCCTCCGGAGTAGCTGGGATCACAGGTGTGCGCCACCATGCCCAGCTAATTTTTGTATTTTTAGTAGAGACGGGGTTTCACCATGTTGCCCAGGCTGGTCTCGAACTCCTGGGCTCAAGTGATCCACTTGCCCTCAGCCTCCCAAAGTGTTGGGATTATAGGCGTGAGCCACCACGTCTGGCCAAGATATAACGTTTTTAAAGCAGGGAGAAAGATGTGGTGACCTGATGGGCAGGGAAGGAGGAACTCAGTAGCGGGGGGAAGTGGGGGAAGGAGCACCCAGCAGGGGTAAGGGTGGGTCTCTTTCCCTGGTTATGCTGCATGGTAGACATGCGTTGCTGTATTTTGCTGATATCAAACAGCGCATACATTACACCTCAAGAGACAACCTCCTCAAGGCTTATACAGTCCAAATGAAGATCAACCTGGCTCCCATCCCCACAGGAGGGCACCCTAGAGGTCTCTGCTTCCTGCAGGTCTGCGGGTGCTGCTGGAAGCTGTACTCCACCCCCAGGCAAATGCTGTGAGTCCCCTGCATGAACCTGAGGCCCCACCTGGAGAAGGAGCCTGGAGTCTTGGCTGGGGCGGCACAGTGCGGCCTGGTTGCCCTTCCCCGAACACCACAGATGTGACTCCAGGGTCTGCTTCTTGCAGGTTAGGAACCCATTCCTGTCCTGCCCCCAGGGCCTGGGAAGCCAACCCCCTTCAATCTTTTCATCATAAGGGTCCTCACTCCATCTCCTTTCTGAGACAATAAAGCCACTTGCCCACCCCACTTAGTGGGGTCCCCCACCCCACTCCCTCTCCAGGGAGAGGGCTGCAATTAGTGTCCTGATTTTATTTACCCTCCCAAGGACTCCAAGGTGACTTTCTAGCCCCTCTCTGTAGAACGCAGTGGGGGACCCTTAAATCTTCAGCAGGCACCCCGCTTCCCAGTGCTGCTGTCTTGCTTTCCAAAGGCATCACCAGCCTCCAGTAGCCACACCATGCGCCTTACATTACTGATGTTGTAATACAGGAATACGGCATTAGGCTTATATATGACAACCCATAAAATGGTGTGCCTCATTCTCGGTGCTGTCCCCAGGGTCCCCATTCTCCTCCTCAAAGGTAATGATTGCTGCCTGCTCCTCATCCACAGCACACACACACACACACACACACACGTTTTTAGTACACACAAGATGGCAGCATATCAGACACACTCTTCTGCTGTGCTCTTTAACAAAAATTGTAATAGACCTGTAGATCATTCAGGTCAGTCTATAAAGAGCTGCCTCTACATTTGAATGGCTGCCTAAGATTTCTGGGAGTAGCTGTATAATTTAGCAGCTTCCTGTCAGTGTTTAGGAAATGGTTTAGCTGCTTTCCAATCCTTCGCTGTTTCCAGCAGTACCGGAGTTAACAGCATTTACTTACTTGTGTGAGTGTACATTTGGGATAAAGTCCTAGAAGTGACATTCACACTCTTTAATTCTGACACCAACTCTGCAAGATTAAACATTATTACAACAATTTTAGAGATGAGTAAATGAAGGCTCAGAGAGGCAAAGTGATCATTCCAACTGGAAGTGGGGTGGGAACCCGAAGTTTATTAGCTTGGCGTAGCTTTTTGGGGGGACCGCAAAGTTCTCCTGGTCTGTGATGGCCATGAAGGCTGATTGCTTCACTGAAGTCTCTGTGGCCATTGCCCAGAGCCTGCCAAGGAGAAGGTGGCCAACAAGGAGGCCACACAGAGCCCAGGCTCTAGGAGCGGCCCCTGGATGGCCCTTTCGCCTCGCTGGTCTGGGGGCCGGTAGCCTTAGTGTGCGGGGCAGACAGCAGGAAGGCGAGTTGTCTGGGGAAGCGGCGACTCAGCAACTTGAGTTCCCAAAGGTTGCACAGTGGAGGTGGCGGTGGTGCTGGTAGTGGTGCCGGGCGGGAGCTGGACGGTGATATAAAATCTGAAGCCCCGAGCCTAGAGAAGCCACACAGAGCCACACCTGGCCTTCAGGATCCCTGCTGGCTGCAGCCATTGCAGCCCAGAGAAGTCAGTCTGGGCCACATCTGGGAGGGCTCCAACCAACATCTGCTCCCAACCAGGCTCGGCCTGGCCCCTCCACAACGAGCGGCTGCCGCCTGGTGTCCCAGGAAGCCATGGGGGCACCGCACACTCACGCACCCACGCAGGATCCTCCAGCCGCCCGACATCCAAGCCAGAATCTAGAAGCCCCCCAGTGCCTCCTGGGCCCCTGGCCCATAAGTGGCTGGGGACATGGTCTCGAGTCCTGCCCATCCACTAAGAGAGCTTTATTTTTAGCACCTGCTGGAGGCATACCTCTCTGCCACGCCAACCTGAGTGTGAGGCCACCCTCTCTCTCCCACTCCTTCCAGCCCATCTCCCAGCAGCTACATGCAGGACCCAGCATGCCACCCGCAGGCTTGACTGTCTCCGCAGCTCCCCCACAGGACGGGTGGGAAAGCTCCCTTCTGCCTGCTCCCCACTGTTTTGCTGCCATTTGACCAAGGCTGACACCCACAGCCCCTTCCCTGGCTCTTGTGCTCATGGGCCTGGCTGTAGAGATGTGGAAACTCACCAATGCTCACTCCTCCAGCCCTGGCATGGGACCGACTCCCCACTGTGACTGGGCCCTGGGAGCTGCTCAGTCCCTGGTCAATTCTCTCTCCCCCGTCTCTGCTCCGCACACTGCCCCCTTCAGCTCCCTGACATGTTCCCAACAGCAGGCGTTCGGCCCCAGGCCTCTGCTCTGACCCCACAGCTGCCCCTGACTCTAAGCCACTCCATTTTGCATGGGTAGAATCTGAGACCAGGAACATCTGAGCTCTCAGAACCCAGCCCTGGCCGCTAAGCCCCATCGCTTCAGCTTGGAGATGTGGGGCAAAAGCCTAGGGATCTGATGCGCCTATAGCCAAACTACGGAGAGTGACTGACACCCGGCAAAGGCCAGGGCCGTTTGCTCTGTTTGTGTGCTAAGTGTGCGTGTGCGTCTGTTCTTCGTGTGTGTGTGTGTGTGTGTGTGTGTGTGTGGTGCTACTGTCTCTCCAGGTGTCCGTTCAGGGGAGCTCATGTGCGTCCTTATGGCTGGCCAGAGTTGACATGCAGTATAGTAAACAATGGGCACAGAAAAGTCAACACAGACCCCACCTTGCCCCTGACATTAACTGGAGTGGGCTGAGGGCTGGGGCATTCAGGCGGCTAGGGATCCTGCACCGCTAGAGGAGGAAGCCCTTCAGTGCCACACAGCTGTTCCCCGTGCCGTGTATGACTGAGGAGCCACCGGGTCAGAAGCTCTGTTTCTTTCTCCACATCTATTTAGGAGGGAGTAGGTGTGCCTGAGGGTCTGCTTTTCTGTGACTGGATCTTTCCAAAGGTGTCCAGGGTTTCCTTGAGCGCTCCATGCATGGGGTGACGAAGGGGCATGAGAGTTTGTGCTATGGTCAGCTGAGGGCCTCCCAGTGCAGAGGTCCCAGCCAGGGCCTCTACCCTTGCAGTATAGCATTAGCCGGCCGAGTGCAGCTGCACTGAGCACAGAAGCTCCCAGCTCCTTCCCTTGCTGCTCTCCCATGTGGAGGACTTGGCTAAGCTCCTGCTGCACCGAGGCCAGTTTCTCCACCACTCGTGCAACTAGGCCTGCCCCCGCTGGCCTGGGCCCTGCCCAGGGAAGGTTCTGTGTGCCCTTGTCTGGATGCTGCCTGGTTGTGGGAACAATCACCAGGCTTTAGCGTCCCCTTTCTCTGCCTCAGTTTCCTCAGCTTTAAAGTGGCACATGCTGGGAGGATGACGTGAACTTCTGCATGCAAAACCGGGGGACAGAAGGCCAGGCAGCATGCACACAGCCAGTGGGGACAGTGGCATCAGGGCAGGCACTTACCCTCGGACTGGGATGGACCTCGTTGGCACCAACCTCTTCTGCAGAGGCAGCTCCACTGTGTTCAAGTTGTTTGTGACCTCCCAGGGATGCAGGGGCTCAGGGTCAGGCTCTGTCAGCCCCGAGAACCTGCAACAGCACTTGGAGTGTCAACATGTCCACCAGCTACCAGCCTCCTGAAGTAGCTCTCACTCATCTGGAACTTTCCATCTGCCAGGCACTGTTCTAAGTGCTTCACAAATATTAGCCCATATGTCATCTCATAAGCGTGCTGTGAGGCAGTTGTTACTCACACTTTACAGACAAGGAAACTGAGGCACAGAGGTTCCACAGCCAGGAGGTGGGAGCTAAGCTGCAGCCACCTCCAGAGCCTTGTCATGGCCACAGCAGCCAAATGGTCCAGGGCACCTGAGCCCCCGGGTGCTGGCCTCCCCTGTTTTCAACCTGAGGCCACCCTGTGTGGTGTGTACTTGCCACCTGGGCCTCATGTGAAAGTGTCTGCGGTGGGGGACATAATGGGGTGCAAGGCTATGGCTAGAGTGTCCTGGGGCAAGGACAAGGACAGGTGCTCAGCTGGCCTGGCACAGGGGCACAGCATGGAGCTTATCATCCCCACCTCCCTCCAGCGTTGCTGCCCAGGTGGTATCCAGTGGTCCCTGTGGGCAGCCCTGCCAAGCATCCAGGGCCACCGCTGGGTGCACAACACCTGTTTCTGGGCTGGGGGGTGAGCATGGAGTGGGAAGCTTGAGGTTGCAGGGTGCCAAGCTGAGCCCCAGTGCCAGGTGCTGCCTGCTGTCCTGCAGGTGGGAGGCCAGCTGCCCTGCGCCCTGGGCATTGCTGACGAGGTTTCCCTTGTGTTTGTTTTGCCTGTTGGGCCTGTGGCTCTGTCCTTATGTGGAGTGCCCCATGGAGACTTGGCCCAGGCCCCCCTCGGGCAGCCTGTTATCCTGGCTAGTTGCGAGTCCCAGGAGCTCACAAACAATGGGTGCCCAGCACACCAATTCCAACACAGCTCAGGAGGGGCAGTCGTCTGTGGCCATGCTCCTAGGGTGACTTGGGGAAGTAGCTGGCCTGGGCTCTGGGATGACCCAAGGAGACCTGAGCCCACCCAGAGACCCCTCAGCTTAGGCTGTGATGGGGGTAATGAAGGCAGACCCCAGACTGTCAGCTGGGCAAGGGCTGCTGAGGGGCTCCCTGTGGATAAACCCCCTCCCAGCTGCAGCCCCACAGAATGCATTTGGGTTCCCAGGATGCTGGGGTGACCTGGGGGAGGAAAGGCTTGGCTCCAGAGGTGTGAGCATCCTGCACCTGTACGGAAACTTCTTGGCAAAATTCTCCTGGGCCTGGATCCTCCACTTCTTACCCAGGTGAGACTTCTTGCGGGCATTGGAGTCCATCACTGAGCAGGTTAAGCTGTGGCACACCTCTCGTCCATGGCTGGAAGACAGGAGGAGACGTCAGAGGGGGCAGGAGTGGTGGGGGGCAGAAGGCAGAGGGACAGAGCAGCCCAGCGGGGCTGGGGATGCCTGCGGACCGCCAAATGACCTGCATCACTGCCCTGTGCATGCACCGCTCTGTGCAATTTTCTCCTGTATGTAGCTGATGATGGTGGTGTAGTGACCACCATAGTCAAGGTCCTCACCAGATGCTCTCCCCAAGGCTCTCTCACGCTTACCCCTCCACAGCCACACCTGTCCACAGCCCGGTTCCCCAACCCTGGCAGCCACTCATCTGTCCTCATCATGGGTCAGCCATGTGATTTCAGGAGCGCTATGCAGAGGAACTGCACACGAGGTGTCTTTCTGAGACTGGCTCCTTCTCATCCTGCTTTCCTCCAGATCTGCCCAAACTCCACCCACAGTCTGTCCCTCCTGCTGCTGAGCACTGTTCCAGGGCGCAGTTGTGCAGCTCCTCAGGCCTCCAGCTTGGGGCACTTACAAAGCCACTATTAATATTCAGATGCAAGTTTCTGCATGAAAATAAGTCTTCATTTCTCTGAGATACATTGCTGGGTCATATGGTAAGTCCATGTCTAGTTTTTTGTTTGTTTTGAGACAAGGTCTTGATCTGCTGCCCAGGCTGGAGTGCAGTGGTGTGATCATGGCTCACTGCTGCCTCAACCTCCTGGGCTCAAGTGATCTTCCCACCTCAGCCTCCCGAGTAGCTGGGCGCACAGGCATGTGCTACTATGCCCCACTAATTATTTATTTTTGTAGAAATGGGGTCTCACTATATTTCCCAGCCTGTACATATATTTTGTTTGTTTGTTTTTGTTTGTTTTTTGAGACGAAGTCTCGCTCTTGTCCCCAGGCTGGAGTACAATGGTACGATCTTGGCTTACCGCAACCTCCGCCTCCCAGGTTCAAACGATTCTCCTGCCTCAGCCTCTTGAGTAGCTGGGATTACAGGCGCCTGCCACCATGCCTGGCTAATTTTTGTATTTTTAGTAGAGACGGGGTTTCACCACGTTGGGCAGGCTGGTCTCGAACTCCTGACCTCAGGTCATCTACCCGCCTCGGCCTCCCAAAGTGTTGGGATTATAGGCGTGAGCTACCGTGCCCGGCCTTGCTGTACATACATTTTAAAGCACCCTAGGTGAGCAGAGTTAGGTGAGCATTGAGACTAGTGGAGGGTAAGGTCTGACCCCTGGTGTCCTTTGTGGCAGCATGTCACCTGCTCCTTCTCACTGGTGTGTCGTCATGGTAGCTACCTCAGCCAGCATGCCACCACACGGACCCTGAAGCATGCTATGACAATGCCGACTGCCTGCCAGTTTCCCCAGGCGCCACATTTGGTCCCCTGAGCGGGCGAGTAAAGCCCTGGTCGGGGAGGGGGGCTGATACCTGGTCTGGGGGGCTGGGTCCTTGTGGCCCAGCCAGGTAGTGGCCTTTCTCTGGGACCAGCACTGTCCAGTAGAACTTTCTGAGATGATGGAAATGCCCTAGGTCCATGCTGTCCGAGATGGCCGCTGCTGGCTACATGAGGCCATTGGCTGAGCATGACTGAGGGACTGAAGAGTTTTCGGTTGTATTTAATTCTAATAACTGTGAACAGCTAGCTGCACGTGGCTAGTGCCTGCTGCATTGGACAGCACAGCTCTGGCCACTCGGAGGAAGTCTGCTGCTTCCCCAGGTGTGGTTCTAGTGACAAGCTTGTGCTTCACCAGAACCCTAGGCCTGAGTGTTTGGCTCCTGTCCTCTCTCAGGAGGGCCAGCCCTTTGGTCAAGGTGACCCCTGATGCGTGGTTCCCTGGCTGCTGGGGGTTCTCAGTCGGCCTTGCTGTGCTGAAGCCCCATGTGTATGACACTGAGGAGGCATCACCCCTACCAGAGCAGCCTGCCCATGAAGAGGAGAGATGGGCAGCCTTTGGGGGCCATCGCTGTGTGGGGGCCATCGCTGTGCCAGGACGGTGCAGTTGCAGGAGACCTGACACGGTGCAGGCTACACCCTGCTCCAGCATGGTGGGTGCTCTACAGCCGGGGTCTCCAACCCCTGGGCCACGGACCAGTACCAGCAGCCTGTTCGGAACTGGGTCACACAGCAGGAGGTGGGTGGCAGGTGAGTGAGCATTGTCACCTGAGCTCCACCTCCTGTCAGATCAGCGGCGGCATTAGATTCTCATAGGAGTGCAGACCCCATTGTGAACTGAGCATGTGGGGGACGTAGGCTGCACACTCCTTATGAGAATCCAGCTCCTCCCTGATGATCTGAGGTGGAACACTTTCATCCTAAACCAGCCACCACCACTCACCACGGTGTCCATGGAAATATTATCTTCCATGAAACCGTGGTGCCAAAAAGGTTAGGGACCACTGCTCTAGAGCCACCCCTGGCCTCAAAGACCCTCTAACACCCTTGCCAGCCACCCCCTGCCTCCCTGCTCCACAACCCTGCCCCTCCAGGGCTGAGCCGGCTTTGTCTCCGCAGGCTCCCCCAGCCCCACTGCCCTCTGGGAGGTTCCTTGATGGATAGGGCCATTCAGTGTGCCTTACAGGGGCAGGGGTGTGGCCCTGAGGAATGTCTGCCTCCTCCCACATCCCGTGGACAGCACTGGGACAGCCCAGCTCACAGGCCTGCCGGTCCCTCCACACCACACCCTGTCCCATCCTACCTGGTGCTCCACCGAAGGCCCTCAGCCCAGAGGACCATGTGCTATTTTGGTGGGGATGCCTCAGGAGCAGGGAGCCTGCGTGCCAGTGAGGACCTGGCTTCAGCCAGAGATTTGCAGCAGATGTTGTCAGGGACCCATGCACAGCCCCTCCGCCCTCACCTGCATACCTGGAGGCCAGGCCTTTGACTCCCTCTGGCTGTAGAGACACACTAGGCCATGCACAGAGAGTGAGAGCTGCCCCTCACCAATGAGGGCAGGGAATTGGATAAATACCCTAGCTCCCTTGCCCCTCTGTGGGGGCAGCTCGGAGTTATGCTCTGCACAGTCACTCACAGCAGCCTGTGGGGGTTGGCTGAGCTGCAGCTGTGGAGAGGACACACCCCAGAGTGCATCCTCTCCTCCCCTTCCCTCCCCACATCCCACTTTCCTCTCAGCGCCTCCTGGTTGCAGCTCCCAAGTGCAGCTCTGCACTCGCACCTGTCCAGGGCCTGCTTGGGGACTGCACATCTACACACCCATGCCCAGCAACTGCTGCAAACGCCCCAGCCTCAGAGGACCCAGGCTGGGTCCCCCCTGAGAAGGAGGTCGCTAAGCAGGTCTCCCACCTCGCCTCACTGACTGCCGTTCCCAAATCTGGGATTCTGGGGCCCCCCAAAAGCCGGTGGGCTTGGGCAAGCCTGCTCGGCAGTGATTCCATAATGTGCCATGCTGCTCATCCATCCCTCTGAGGGTGGGGTACGGGGCCAGCTAGAAGGCTGCCTGCTGCCAAGTGTGGAATGGCTCAAGGTCCTAGACAGGAGGCTACACACTGGACACTGAACACAGGCCCCCAGGACCATGGCCATGGCATGGGAGACCAGCCTGTCTGTGAGCCAGAACACACCCACCCACCTACCGCCTCCACACCCCGTCTCTGACTCTGGAAGATCAGCCATCCAGAGGGCCTTTGCCCTGGCCCAGAAATACTGCCAGCCCTGCTCATGACCTGTCCCCTGCCTGCACCAAGAAGTCCCTGGGCCCTGAAGGGTGGGCTTCCCCACTGACTTGTCCACTAGCCTAGTAGAGGGTGCAGCTTTCTACCCCAGTGCTGGCTAAAGGGGGTCTTGGTGGCCCCGGCCCCGCAGCCCTGGCTGTCCTGAGGACTCTGGGATGCCTTCGCTGGGCCTAAGCCCACAGTCCTACAGCCACAGCCTGGGCCAGGCCCCAGCTCAGCCCCTTCCTTTTAGGTGCACTTGGGCGAGTCACCTCCAGCCTAGGCTCAACCCTGAGGAGTGCGCGGCACGGGGAAGCCCGGGCCAGGACAGGCAGCAGGGCCACAGTGGGAGGCTGCAGAATGGTGCCTGTGGCCTCTGCTAAGTGTCTGCTACATTCTATGCATAACCTCACTTCATTTATTTTTCTACCTGATGGAGAACATATTATGCTAACCTCCATAATTCAGGTGAGGAAACTGAGGCTCTGGGAAGTTAACTGATTTGCCTGCATTCACACAGTGAGTAGGGGAAGAGGTTCAGGATGGGTGGCCTGTGCTCCTCCTGCTGGGCCATGCAGCCTTAGACAGTCCTGGACCAGGGAAGCAGCATTACCACAGGAACTGAGGGATCAAGGGAGGCAGGAGCGCTCCTCAGGCCCATCCCATACCCTCCCACCTGACCCCTAGATCATGGGGATGACCCTGTAAGCTGACTGCTGAATCTGCCCCCCAGGGGCAGGGCTGCTGCAGAGTCCAGGGCTGCCTTCTGCCATCATGACCCCGTCCCAGGCTCTTCACCACCCTGTTGTTGCTTCCCAAGTCCCTAACCGACTTGGGACTGTCCTTTCCAGCCACGCAGGCTGCCAGCGCTCACCAGGCAACTGCCTTGAATCCTGGCAGTGATGATGATGAGGTGTGATCAGAGCGTCCTGGAACTGCTTCTGCCCAGCAAGATGCTGGTGTGAGAGCCGCTGTGGCCCCCGAGGCTGGCAGGGCCCTGGCTAGAGCCCTCTCTGGGGAGACCCAGTTCCAGGTTATGCCCGGAGCTTCCAGCCAGAAAGGACAAGCTGCAGGACCCCGTGGGCTGGCTTATGTGACGCCAGGTGGACTGAAGCTGGCCATGGTCCCAGCTGCCACCCTACCACAGGAACAGCAGCCCCAGGGCCCCTGGACAGGCAGTGCCTATAAGCCCATTGCGAGGTCATAAGTCCTTGAGGTCACAATTGGTGACATCACAGCTGCTGACCCATGAGGCTCAGACTCTAGCCTGAAGCCCCTCTGGCCCAGGGAGTGGCTGCAAAGTCAGCAGCACATGGGCCAGGCCTGGCCAGCCTCTCAGCTCCAAGCACCCAGACAGAAGCATCCACATCTGCACTCTTCATAGCAGAGACCTCTCCCCGTTCAGGTTCTGCAAACAGAAGAGATGCCCAGAATTAGGTAAAGACTCACTGAGGCTGCAGAAAAGCTGTTTCTGTGGAGAAGTGGACACCAGCTTGCAGGGGGTTGAGGAAGGAGAAGGCAGTGAAGGAGCTGAACTGGAAGTGGCTCGGCTGTTCACCTGTGCCACTGTCCACTGTACCCTATGACTTTTCACTTATGAGTGCTGTTCACCTGTGCCACTGTCTGCTATACCCTACGGCTTTTTACTTATTAGTGATAACAGGGTTTTTATGGATTATTTAGGGTTTTCTATATGCTATCTGTGAGCAGAGGCAATTTCACTTCTTCCTTTCCAATTCAAGTGCTTTATATTTCCTTTTCTTGCTTAATGGCTCTGGCCTGAACTTTCAGTACTGTGTTAAATAGAACTGGGGAAGGTGGGCATCCTTGTCTCCTTCTTGATCTTAGAGAAAAGGTTTCCAGTTTTTCACTATACAGTACGGTGTTGGCTGTGGGATTTTTGTATATATTGCCTTTATCATGTTAAGGAGTTGAGTGTTTTTATCATGAAAGAGTGTTCGATTTTGTCAAGCATGTTTTCCACATCAATTGAAATGATCATGTCTTTTCCTCCTTATTCTAAAAACGTAGTGTAGTACATTGATATTTTCATTATGTAACAATAATCCTTACATTCTAGGGATAAATCTTACTTGGTAATAGTGTGTAACACTTCTAATACACTGATGAATTTCATTTACTAATATTTCATTGAGGATTTTTGCATGTCTATTCACAAGGGATATTGGCCCCTAGTTTTCTTTTCTGGTAGTGTCTTTGTCTGGCTTTGGTATTAGGGCAATGCTGGCCTCACAGAATGAGTTAGGAAATGGTCCCACCTCTTTAACTTTTAGAAAAACTTTAAAAAACATTTATATACGTTTTTTAGTAAGTGTTTGTTAGAATTCATGAGTGATATCATGTGGCACAGGGCTTTTCTTCATTACTGATTCAATCTCTTTACTAGTTACGAGTCTATTCATATTTTCTATTTCTCCATGATTCAGTCTTGTTTTGTTTTGTTTTTTTTCTAGAAATTTGTCCATTTCATCTAGGTTATCCAATTTGTTGGCATGACATTTTTTGGAGTATTCTCTCATAATCCTTTTAATTTCTGTATGGTCAGTAGTAATATCTCCCACTTTCCTTTCTTATTTTACTAATTTGAGTCTTTTTCTTTCCTTAGTCAATCTAGCTAAAGTTTTGTTAATTTTGATCACTTCAAAAATCACCTTTCGGTTTTGTTGATTTTCTCCATTGTTTTTCCATTCTCTACTTGATTTATCTTTACTCTAACCTTTATTATTTCCTTACTTCTGCTAGCTTTAGATTTAGTCTGCTCTTTGTTTTCTAATTCATTAAATTGTGTAGTTAGATCATTAATTTGGGATCCTTCTTATTTTTAAGATGTACATTAATAGCTATAAGTTTCCCTTTTAGCACTGCTTTCCCTTCATACCATAACATTTGGTATGTTGAGTTTTTCTTTTAATTCATATCAAAGAATTTTCTTTTTTTCTTTCTCTTTCTTTTCTTTTCTTTTTTGTTTTTTTTCTTTGAGACAGTCTCACTCTCTCGCACAGGATGGAGCGCAGTAGCGCAATCTCGGCTCACTGCAACCTCTGTCTCTTGAGTTCAAGTGATTCTCATGCCTCAGCCTCCCGAGTAGCTGGAAATACAGGCAGGTGCCACAATGCCTGGCTAATTTTTGCATTTTTGGTAAAGACTTGGTTTCACCATGCTGGCCAAGCTGGTCTCAAACTCCTGGCATCAAGTAATCAACCCATCTCAGACTCCCAAAGTGCTGGGATTACACGAGTGAGCCACCGTGCCTGGCCTAATTCATATCAAGGCATTTCCTAAATTCCCTTGTGGATTTATTCTTTGACCTACTGGTTGCATAAAGTGTGTTATTTAATAGGCAAATACTGTAAATTTTCCAGTTTTCCTTCTGTCATGGATTTCTAGTGATTCCATTGTGATAAAAAATATACTTTGTATGATTTGAATCTTCTTAGGCTTATTAAGATTTATCTTATGGCCTAATATGTCCTGGAGAACATCCCGTGTACATTTAAGAAGAATGTATATTTTGCTATTGTTGGGTTTAGTTTTAATATATATAATATAATCTGTTAGGTCGAATTGGTTTAGAGTGTTGTTCAAGTGCTCTATTTCTTTTTCTTTTCTTTTCTTTCTTTTTTTTTTTTTTTTTTTTTTTTTGAGACAGAGTCTCACTCTGTCACCCAAGCTGGAGTGCAGTGGTGTGATCTCAGCTCACTGCAACCTCCATCTCCCAAGTTCAAGCAATTCTCCTGCCTCAGCTTCCAAGTAGCTGGGACTACAGTCATCCACCACCATGCCCAGCTAATTTTTGTATTTTTAGTAGAGACAGGGTTTCACTATGTTGGCCAAGCTGGTCTCGAACTTCTGACCTCAGGTGATCTGCCCACCTAAGCCTCCCAAAGTGCTGGGATTACAGGCATGAGCCACCACACCCAGCCTCTATTTCTTTATTGATCTTCTTCTGTCTGGTTCTATTGATTATTGAAATTTGGGTATTAAAATCTCCATCTATTATTGCAGAACTATTTCTTCCTTCAATTTTATCAATTTTTGCTTCATATTTTTGGGGGTTCCATTGTTAGGTGCATATATGTTTATGATAGCTATATATTTTTGATGGATCAACCCTTTTATCAATGTTTAATGTTCTTTGTCTCTTGTAACCTTTTTGGCTTAAAGTCTATTTTGTCCCACAATAACATATCAATCCAAGCTCTCTTTTGATTACTGCTTTAATGGAATATCTTCTTCCACCCTTTTACTTGCAATCTATATGAGTTTTGAATCTAAAGTGATTCTTTATAGACAGCACATATATGGGCCTTTTATACATTCTGCTAATCGTTGCCTACTAATTGGATAATTTAATCCACTTTCACTTAATTACTGAGAAGGAGGAACTTACCTCTGCCATTTAGTATTTCTTTTCTTTATGTCTTATGCGTTTTTTGCTCCTCGATTTCACAATTACTGCCTAATTTTTATAGTTAGTTGATTTTTATAGTGTACTACTTTGAGTCTTGTCTTCAGTCTTTTTCAGTATATTTTTTAGTTACTATCTTAGTGGTTTAGCTTGGAGGTTACAATCAATACTTTACACTTATAACCACCTAGTGTGAATAGCAACTTAGTTAAAATTGTATATAAACACTTTACTCCTATATCCCTTCATTCCTCCACTTTATATTGTGATTGTCATAAATTACATGTTTATACTTTGTGTGCTTATTAACATAGATTTGTGATTATTCCTTCATGCACTTAACTTTTAATTCATATAGGTACAAAAGGAGTTATATACTAAAATTACAATCATACTGACTTTTATATTTAGCTGTGTAGCTACCATTATCAGTGTTCTTATTTTGTATTATAGTTGCAAGTTTCTGTCTAGCATATTTTCATTTCTGTTAAAACCCTCCCTTTTCCCTTTAGCATTTCTAATAGAGAAAGTCTACTGATAACAAACTCCCTTTTTTGCTTTTGTTATTAGGAAATGTCTAAAGTTTTCCTTCATTCTTAAAGTATCATTTTGCTAGATATAGAAATCTTGGTCGACAGCTTATTTTTCTTTCAGGACTTTAAACATGGCATCCCTTTCCTGTGTAGCCTTCACGGTTTCTGATGAAAAATCAGCTGTTAATCTTATTGAGAATCCCTTGTACATGATGAGTAGCTCCTCTCTTGCAGCTTTCAAGATTCTCCATTTGTCTTTGAGTATTGACAATTTGACTATAATGTGTGTTGGCATGAACTGAGCTTTTTGAATGTGTATTATTATGTCTTTCATCAGATTTGGGAAATTTTCAGCCCTTGTTTCTTCAAATATTCTTTTATGTCTTTTTCTTTCTCTCTCTTCTCCTTCTGGGACTCCAATGCAGTGTATGTTATGCTTGATGGTATCCCACAGGTATCTCAGCCTCTATTCATATTTTTCATGTTTTTCTCTTTATATTATTCAAACAATAATTTTTATTGCCTTATCTTCAAGTTATGGGTTGAATTGTGTCCCTCTACAACTTATATGTTGAAATTCTAAACCCCAGCACCTCACCATATCACTTTTTTTGGATATAAGATCATTGCAAATTAGTTAAAATGAGGTCATACTGGAGTAGGATGGTCCCCTAATACAATATGACTAGTGTCCTTATAAGAAGGGAAAATTTTGGATGTAGACACACACTTAGGGAGAAGGCCGTTTAAAGATAAAGACAGAGAACTGCCAGCCAAAGAATGCCAAATAATGCTAGCAAAACACCAGAAGCTAAGAGAGAAGGATGGAACAGGTTCTGTCTCACAGTTCTCAGAGGGAATCAACCCTGCCATTTTGGACATATAGTCTCCAGAACTGTGAACCAATAAATTTCTGCTGTTTAAGCTACTGAATGTGTTTGTGGCACTTTGTTATGGTGGTCCTAGCAAACTAATTCTATGTTTTGTTTTTGGTTTTGTCTTACTGAGAACTGTACATTCTGAGTACTGTAATGTGAAAACTCTAGAAATCACATATTCCCACTCCTCCGGAATTATTTTTGTTTGTTGAGGGTTGGAGCCACCCATTTGTGACTTCCTGAAGCTTTTGCAAAATGTGTATTCAATGTGGAGTGTGGTTGCTGGAATTTCTGTTCTCTGTGGTCAGATTTGACAAAGATTTCCTTAAATGTCTGGCTCCCAAAAAAGGCAAAATAAAAATAAAATAGCTCTTCTTAAAAATTACTATTTCTCTAATTATCCTTGTGGCAGAGAAGCTGCTTCAGATTGTGGGAGTTGAAAGAATGACCAGCCTCTGAGCCATCCCCCCAGCAAGCAAATGCAGCCATTGGCAGTCAAACACACACCCTGGTTTGTGAAGGACAAGGTCCTTATTGCCCTCTCTGGCACCAGCAGGTCCCACCATGAGCATAAGCTGTCATCCCACAGCTGCCTGCCACACTGCTAGGGAATGGAGGATATTAGGCACTACTAGAAGCATGGAAATTCACCAGCTTCTTCATCAGGTTCTTCCATGGAGGATGCAAGTGTTGGACTAGACTCCAGAGTTCCAAAATAGCTGCTTTGGAAACTTCCTGACAGCTCAACTGTTATCTCAGTGGAGGGATGGATTCCTGGAGTATCATATGCCTCATTTCCCATAATGTCACTTTGGTTCATTCATTTTTATTGCTGAGTAAATTTCTTGGCATGAATGTACCGTAGTTTGGTTAACTGTTCACCTGTTAAAGGACATTTTGGTTGTTTCCAGGTTGAGGCTGTTATAAGTAAGGCTGCTACAAACATTCAGGTACACACAGAAATGAACATAAGCCTTCATTTCTCTGGGATAAATGCCCACCCATTGGGTTTTTAATTTCTACCATCAAAATTGACATTTTTCCCATCCAAGTACTAACCAGGCCTGACCCTGCTTAGCTTCTGAGATCAGATGAGATCAGGTATGTTGAGGGTGGTATGGCCATAGACAAAATTTACATTTCTAATATTTCTAATAGTTATCTTTTGAGTCTCTGAATGCTACTTTTGATGATATATTCTATGTTCAGGTCATGATTGTAATACATTCTCTCTGAGGATTTCTGCAATACTCCCTGTTTCTTTCAAGTCTGATGATCTTTCTCTATTCATATTAAATGTTGGAGATTAAAAAGATGTTTGGATTTGGGGGACATGGAATTGTCCTTTACCTTTATTCTAATGGTAGTTTTACAACTGTGTTTTCTGGACACATAGAACTATACACCTAAAAACTGAATTTGATTATAAGTAAATTATGCCTTAATTTTTAAAAATTAAGAAAACCCAGCACTTGAAGGCTCTAAGCATGTGTTCATGGCTTACTGAATTTGAGCTTCCTTGTCAGATAATCTAACTGGATAAGTTTACTTAAGGACATTTACTCATTATTTTTAAGTCTTCCCTCAGGGGCCTATAAGACTCTACCAATCTCTTGTTAGAGCAAGGGCAAAGGGCTCATTGCCAGAGTTCTGGAAAGTGAGTGAGAGAAGAGGTCTGAGGATTCAGGAAGTATTTGTTCATCTCAATATTGTGCTGGTGTAGCATCCATGTCTCCATTTGTGCCTGGTGCCTTGTAGTCAAGAGATCCTTGGTTTTAACCTTCTCCAGAAAATAATCTTTTGGACAGTTGCCAGTGTGCAGAAAATGCCCTGAAAGGTGGTGGGAGGTGGGAATCCCATTGTCTCATAAGTAAACTTTCAAAGAATCTACTTTATCTCAGTCGACTGCCACATCCCAACCTGTTCACTTCCTTTTCCAGAGGCACATGGTGTCAGCAATTTGAGATTTTGATTACTTTGATATAAAGTCAGAATGGGTTCTTGACTTTCCCCCATGCTGTCTCAGAATTTTCTTTTTTTTATATGCTGGGTTATTTTCCACTCGTCTATTGCTTTTCTTTCCAAAGTTTCACTGCTTGACTATTTCTCTCTTTTCCTATCCTGAAAGAAATTAAAGAATACCTAACTAAATGGAAAGACAACCTGTGTTTATGGATTGAAAGATTTAATATTAAGATGGCAATACTACCCAAAATGTTCTACCAATTCAAGGCCATCCCTATCAGAATAGATTCAATGCAATACTTATCAAAATCCCATTGGTTTTGTGCAGATATGGAAAAGCTGATCTTCAAATTTGTACAGAAAGGCAAGAGACCCTGAATGGCCAAAACAATCTTGAAAAAGTAAAACAAAGTTGGAAAACCCACACTTCTTAATTAGAAAACATGCTACAAATCTACACTAATCAAAACATTGTGATACTAGCATGAGGATAGACATGGATCAATAGGGTAGAATTGACAGTCCAGAAATAAACCCATAAATCTATCATTAATTGTCTTTTTACTAGGGTTCCAGGACCATTCAATGGGGAAAGAATTGTCTCTTTAACAGATGGCACTAGGACAACCGAATATCTGCATGCAAAAATATTAAATTGGACCCTTACATTGCACTACACATAAACATTAGCTAAAAACAGATCTAAAGTCTGAATATAAGACTCTTAAAAGGAGTCTTCCAAACTATAGAAGTCTTAGAAGGAAGTATAGGTTTAAATTTCCATATTCTTTCATTGGACAAGGGTTTCTTAAATATAACATCAATAGTGTAAGCAACAAAATAATAAACAGATAAAATGGACCTTGTCAAAACTAAAACCTTTCATGCTTCAAAGGATATTAACAAGAAAGCCAAAGACAACCCATATAATGGGAGAAAATACTTGCAAATATGATCATGGTTTAACATTCCAAATTGTATAAAGAACTCTTACAATTCAACAATGAAAAAACAAAACACCAATTTAAAAAGGTGCAAAGTACTAAAATAGACATTTTACCCAGGTAGATATACAAACGGCCAACAAGCAAATGAAAACATGCTCAACATTGTTAGGCATCAGCAAAATGCAAATCGAACCACAGGGAAATACTACTCCCCACCCATTAGGATGGCTATTATCCAAAAAAAAGGAAAAACCAATTGTTGATGAGGATGTGGAGAAATCAGAATCCTCTCACACTGCTGGTGGGAATGTAAAATGGTACAGTCGCTGTGGAAAACAGCCTGTCAGTGCCTCAGAAAGTTAAACATAGGATTACCAGAAGATCCAGTGATTCCAATCCTAGGTATATTTACCAAATGCTTGAAACAAGGACTCAGGCAGATTCTTGTACACTAGTATTCATTGCGGAATTATTTATAATAGCTAAAAGGCAGAAACAACTCAAGTATCCATCAACAGATGAATGTATGAACAAAATGTGGTATAGCCACACAATGGAATATTATTTAGCATAAAAATGAATGAAGTACTGGTTCATGCTACAACAGGATAAACTTCAAAAACATTAAACTAAGTGAAATAAGCCAGACACGAATGGTCATATATGATTCCAATTTTGTGAAATATCTAGAATAGACAAATTCACAGAGACAAAGTAGAATAGAGTTTGTCAGGAGCTGGGGAGGTGGGGCATTGGGAGTTATTGTTTAATGGGGATGGGGTGTCCCTTTGAGATGATGGAAATATTTTGACAAGAGGTGGTGGTTGCACAATATTGTGAATGTACTAAATTAAAGTGTGCCATTGAATTGCACACTTTAAAATGGTTTAATTCATGTGAATTTATCTCAATAAACACAACTCCACCCACTGCCCCCCACACAAAGATGAGCCTAGAACATCTTGTTTGCCAGAAAGCAAGTCAGTGATCAAAGAGTGATGAGGACACTTCAAAATGACCCAGAACCAGCTTGAATTGGTCAAATCAGGGTCAATCTGTATTTTATTAACTCTGCAACAAAAAGAAACAAACTACTGATGTCCACAACAATATAGATTGGTCCCAAATGCCTTCTGCTAAATGAACAAAATGAGCCACTACAGACTACATACCATGTGATTCTACTTGCAAAACTATAGTGACAGAAACACACCAGTGGTTGGCAGAGGTCAGGACTGAAGGGGAGTGGATTGACTTCAAATAGGCACTACGGAACATTTGTGAAATTATAGAATTATTTTATATAACCATTACAGTGGCTACCTCAATAAAGTGGATAGAAAATAGAACTAGCTGCCCATGTTTGAAAGAGACTTCACATTTCTCCACTATTCAGGGAACTCAGCTGCCATGGCCTGCATGACCCAGGTAACTACAGGGGGCCAGGTGAGTGGAGACTGACCCTTGACAAGGCCTATGTGCTCTCTGGACGCCTGGGCTGCTTCACTCATTTGTGTGAGCACTGGACCCTGAGGGTGTACGAGCCAAAGGAAATTGTGTCTGACTCCTAAACGGCTTACAGGACAGAGAAGGGGTGAAGTGATACTGGGGTTAAGGGCTGTGTCCTGGGAGCCTGAGCTGGGGGCGGCCTGCGAGCATCTGTAGGAATAGTATCCTCTTCTCTCTCTGGAAGCCTCTGTGGCCACTGCAGGAATCTCAGCCCCTCCCAGCCACAGGATGGGCTCTGCTCTCCCTGGTGCCATAGTGTGCTGCCATAGTGTGCTGGCAAAAGGAAACAGCAGAGGCAGATGCATGGGCTCCAGGCGTGGCAGGAAGACTGGCTGACCCTGCTGTGGGACTGCAGCCCTTGAGATTTTGAATATCAGAGGGAGGGGGTTGCCCAGCCTCTCTGATGAGACATGCGTGTGGTCCAGTGATGAACCGAGTGGGTGAGGGCTGAAACCACCTCTCCCCTCAGATTTTCTGGAGCGTCATTCCTGGCACAGGCACAAAGAGGTTGAGGATGCTTATGACTCCAGTGTAGATTGTGTCCTTCATAAAACCCTGTCTGTCTGGTTCAATGTTTCTTATTTTACATTCTTTTTTTTTCTCACATTACAATTGTGACCAAGGATTTTGCCTGGGTAATGGGGTTTGCTTTGGGGACAGCAAGAGGTCATTCTTCCATCCCATCCTCTCACCACATACAAGGCTGCTGGAGAGGAGGGGTCAGGGACATCAGATCGTTGGGCTTTGAATTCTGCCCTAAGTCTTACCTGGGGCCTGTGAGTCCACTAAAGAGAAAACTCAAATTGCATATTTTTAAATACAGAGACCAGATTCAAGTTTGGGAGTAGACAGCTGTTGTACAGTGGGGGACTTAGTGGGGACCACAGAGGTGGCAGGCGGGACCAACGAGGGAGCACCTCCCAGACTAAAGCGTGATTCATGGCTGCAGGAGCAGGGACATTTGATATTGTTGACAGCTTTTGTGTGTGAAGTCCTTCTGTGACCTAAAAGGTACCAGCCCTGTGCCAGAGCCTGCGGTGGGAGCTGTGTCCCCTGGAGGCAGAGGGTGGTCCTGAGTCCTGGCCTCATCTCCATGGAGGGAATGAGAGCAGGGCACCAGCTCTGGGGTCAGGCAGCTATCTAAGAAGATGTGAGTCCAATCCCTTTCACCAAACACCAGAGGAAGGGGCCTTGACAGGGCTGGCAGAGGCCCAGGTTTGTTCCTCCAGGGCAGCAGCTCTCCAGTGCGGGCGGCCGGGCTGCCTTTGTACTTGGCTGGGCCATCCTTGGTATGCTGGTGGTGATCCAAGGGGTTATAAGAAAACAGAGCCCCAAGTGCCCACAGGTGCATTCAAGGTGCTGCAGGAAGAAATTCAGACTGCTTGACTATGAGGCTAGTCTGTTTTCCAAATGCCTGGAGTTGGAAATGCCCTTTAAATTGGCACACAGAGATGGCGTGTTGGTCAGCACTAACCTGCTGCAACAAAGACACCTCCAATGCAGTGGCCCGAAACACAGAAGCTGGCACCTCCCTCTTCTAACCTTCTAAAGATGAGTGGTCTACGTTGGTGGGACTGTGCCCAGTGAGGTCACTCAGTAGCCCTGGTCCTTCCTTGTGGTTCACCTCTCCCTGAGGTGCATGGCCATAGCCGGCTCCTTTCACACCTGTACTCCCGCCTGTGGGCTGAAAGAGGAGAGGAACTGGAGGGCAGGAAACTTCACATATAAGGACTTGAAGTGGAAGCTGCAATATCACATTCCAAACCTAGTCACATGGTTGACAGCCATGCCAGCTGCAAAGGGACATAGGATGTGTGGTCTCTAGTTGGCACTGTATGCCCAGCCGAGACTTTCCTCCTAAAAGGAAGAAGTGGGGACTGGCTTCAGCAGGAAATGGCAGGAAGCTCTTCTAAAGTGATGAGGGGCCTGTTCTCTAAGCAGATTGGTCTTCAGTTTCCCAACAGACCGGTGGCTCGAGGGTCCTCGCCAATGCTGGTGCTATCTGTCCAGCAGAGCACAGCGTGCCGTGACACAGAGCAGAAGCTGGTTCCGGACAGGCCCTTACTGACCCGGGTCCTGCAGCCAGGCCAGTTGGGGGACCACGCCCTGAAGCACACAAGCTGGGTGCTCCCGCCTCTCTGCACCCTCTGGCACGGTGGGCATGGGCCCTGAGCCCTGCTCTGTTCCTGCAGCTTGTGCCCTGCCTAGTCCCATCACATTTGGATACCAGGTCCAGGCACCTCCCTTCTCAGTGCCCAAACCCACCGCCACCCCGTGACCACCTAGGAGGCAACCATGGTTGTGCCCTGCCAGGCCCTTCCTCAGCAAGCTGAGAAAATAGCTCCTCCTGGGGCGAGGGGAGCTGGAAGGTTTACCTCACCGCCCAACGCCCAACGGGCTGGGGTGTGAGCCAGGCAGGAATTTGGACAGTCTTGACACAGGAAGCAGAGCAGCCCATCCTGGCCTGCAGAGGGCGCCGGGGGTGGTCAGAGAGCAGGAGAGCAGCCTGCAGCGCTGGGCTCTTGGTTTGGCTCTCATAGACCTGTGTGTGGCCTACATGGGCTCTTGGACACTGTCAGACAAGGACTGGAAGGACATGTGGCTGGGGTGGACGACAAGGGTCAGAAGGGAGGGCAAGGGAGGAATAGAAGCCAGACACACACACTCACTGCCTCCCCTCACGCAGCACAGAGCCTCCTGGAAGGGGCTGGGCTGGCAGGGACGGTCGGGGAAACCATCCACAGCCAAGGCCTGGGTCTTGAAAGCAGTCTGGAGAAAGGGCGGCACTCATTTCACGGGCTCAGAGGCCAGGGAGGCTCCTTGGCAGCTCATTGGCCCTGTCAACTGGGGCCACTAGAAGGACGAACTATGTTCAGGGCCCTGCTTAGTGGCTGACAGTACACTGGGCCCTGGAACTGCCTCACCCTTCTGTCCCTTCAATGTTCATAAGTCTCCCCTACGCGCTACTCTCTGCTGGTCTGTCACTGTGTGTTGTCGCATTATTTCATGGGATTTAAAGAGTCAAACAGTTCAAATATAAGGAGCTCGTGGCTGTCAGCTGCAGGGCTCCTGGAGGCAGCTGCTCAGGCAAGAGGGTTGGTAACAGGGCCTCCCTGGCTTTCCTAACTGGACAACAGCAGCCAGTGCCACTCTTCAGCTCTCACTGAATCACTTGACATGAGCAGAGCAGCAGCGCCCAGAGCCACAAAGCCTTCCTGAAATAAAACTCCAAGAGCAGGGGGCTCTTCCCCCGTGGTCCCATTGTCAGGTCTGGCAGGAGGCGACAGGCGGCCCACTCCCGAGGGTGCACTCACCAGGAGAGTTGCAGGAGATGTTGGCACCCCATGTCATCGGGGAGGAGCTGCCTGAGGGCTATAGCCTGGGTGGAGGTCACAGCCTCTGCCCACCTGGGGTGCCTATGGGGCTCCCACCCCATTTGGTCTCCTGCTGGTGCCTCCCATGGGTTGGACCTGAGTGGAGGTCAAGGCTGGAGTCCTGCTGACAAGTCCTGGAGGTCGTCTCCAGGGACACGAAGCAGGTGGAGGAGGGTTGGCGGTGGGGGCGGTGAGGGGTGTCTGCAGGAGCAAACAGAACCTCCGGCACACTGCTTTGCTTCAGGAACAACTTTTCTGACTCAAACTCAGCAGAGTAAGTGGCATGCTGTCCCCTGCCCCACCACACACTGCTCCTCACCAAAACCAAAACCATGGGCCCCTGCTGCTCTCCAAAACCAAAGGCCATACCCTCTGTGCCTACTGTCTCAGGCCACGTCGGCCAACACCCCCCTGCTAGCTGGCCAATGGCGACTCCCTCACAGGGAAGCGTTATTCTCAAATGGGGATGTATGAGTCTATCAAAGTCAGCACTCGCATTTCATTGTTTGTATTTGGTGCCTTAGCTTATACATGTAATATGTGCACATGGTCTAAAGAGACAAGAAGCCCTAAAAGGCTCACATGAAATACCTCTGCTCTCTGAACGACCTTCCCCTTTCCCCAGGTCCCTTTCCCAGCAGCAGTGGTGTCTGTCTGGTTTGGTGTTTCTCATTGCTAAGTCATTGGGTGTAGCTGCCCTGGCTTCTTCCATGAGAGACCATCCGCTGATATCTGTTGTGGGAGATGAGGGCTTAGTTGTTACAAACTGGCCTCTGTGCCCTGTCTCATCCCCTAAAGCAATTGCAGGAGAACTTCTGGTTAAATCAGCGCTCATCACTTACATTTCATGTCTGGGCAAACATCATCCTTTCTCATGGCTGGCTCTGCCTTAACCTCCACTTCCCCAGGGCCAGGATAGGTTTCTTGGCCTTGCCCCTCTGGCTGCCCAGGCTCTCCAGAAAGATCTTTTGCCTTCTCCTGGCTGGAGGGTCCAGACCTGGCTTGTAGTGCCCTGGAGATCTTCAGTAGTCTCTTAATCTCTTCCAGGGGACTGGGAACCCCCATCCAAAAACCTTGTCTCCATGTTCCAGAGAGGACGCCTCTGCAGTGGTGCGGGAGCAGCAGCAAGCTAGCCCCATGCTCAATCGTGCCCTCACAGGCTCCGGTGGTGTCTGCTGCTCAGCTTTCAGCTCCGGATGCCCAAGCCTCCTCTCACTCAGGTCCCTCCTCCAGCTCTGGCTTCCAGAGCTCAGCTGCTGCAGTCTCCTGTCCTCCTATCATTCCGGGTCTATGCTTTCATGAAACATCCCGCTGCAATCTGAGAGAACCTTCAGTAGACAGTATTATTACATTTGTTTTCAATCCACCTTCTTAACCCAGAGGTTGACTTTATCTTATATATCTTTTCTTCTGTGCCATTATTATTATAATTCCTTTCTGTTTCAGGCAGTGAGACTGTTTCCTTTTACAGCAGTTGTAAACCAAAAAGTATCAGAGACAGGTCCCAATCAATTTAGAAGTTTACTTTGCCAAGGTTAAGGACATATCCCGGGAGATAGGTCTGTGCTTTTCTCCAGAGATGATTTTAATGGCTTCAATATTTAAAGGGGAAAAGCCTGCTAGAGAGGACAGAGGGAGGGTATGGTCTCATTACTGAATCCACATGTGGCAAGAGAAAAGGAGCAGGTAAGGGAATGGTCAATTATGTGTTCATCTTGTGCTCACTATAAGATAAGGTGAACATGGAGTGAAGATCTTTAACCTTTTATCTGTCACTGTCTGCTCAGGAACAAAAGGAAAGACTGCTTCTTGCACGACTCGGCTTTCAGCTTAATTTTTTCCTTTCGGCAGAGTGAACTGGGGTCCCAGTTTTTATTTTCCTTTGTAAACCAAAAATAAAATAAAATTCTAAGGCTCCCCAACCATTTGAATGAACCCTTCCTCTCCACCAGGGCATTCCAAAGTTAAGCAGAAAAACTGGTTTAGGCCATGATGGGAAGGGAGCGTTGAACATGCTTCATCATACCATCTTCCTGTTAGCAGCGGTGGCGAATCAATACAGGTCTGCAGCAACCTCAGTTCTTGCAAGATCCTCAGAGGAAAGAATTCAGCCGAGGGGCATAAGGCAAAGGGAGAGACGGAGGCCAGTTTGGAGCAGGAGTGAAAGTTCATTAAAAGGTTTATATACTTTTTATAAAGGTTTAGAGCGGGAATGACAGGAAGTAAAGTACACTTGGAAGAGGGCAAGAGGGCGTCCTGAGCGATCAAGTGCACGGTTTGGCCACTGATTGGGGCTTATATGTTGGCAGGCTCCCGGAGGGTTGCATCCCTTCTGCCCTGATTCTTCCCTTGGAACGGGCTGCCTGCCTGCGCCGGGGCCTGCCACAACTTGGGAGGGGCCACAGGTGTGGTGTGTTTACTGAAACCGTGCGCATGCTCGCTTGTGGTGTTCTTCCCTCACCAGTCAAGCGTTTTAAACTCCACCGTTTTGCCTCTTAGCGCACATGCTTGAACCCACTCGCCCAACTCCTGAGACCTTATCGGGAAGATTCTGATCACCAGTTTCAGATTGTATCTATCTATTGGGAGACTGCCTTTTCCTGGCGCTGGCTGCAACCAATTATTATTTTAGAGAGACAGTTTAACGACTGCCTGACCATCACCTGATGGTGGCCTGACATTCCTGGTGGGGAGGCCCTCTCCTGCCCTGCTCATGTCTGACTACCACTCCCTTTTGGATTTCAGGAAAAGCTGACCAGCATTAACATCAACACAGACCTTAAGTGTGATAAGAAACATTTATAGTCTATTCTCTCTGAAGCCTGCTACCGGAGGCTTCATCTGCATGTTAAAATTTTGGTCTCCACAACCCCTTATCATCGTAACCCAGATATTCCTATCTATTGATCCCAGGTCTTTAGATACGAACTTAACTCTTTCAAACAACTACCAATCAGAAAAGTTTAAAATCTACCTATAACCTGGAAGCCCCTCTGTATATCTTACATGTTTTTGATGGATACCTCCTGTCTCTCTAAAATGTATAAAACTAGGCTGTGTCCTGACCACCTGGGGCACATGTTCTCAGGATCTCTTTGGCCATTGGTCACCCATATTTGGCTCAGAACAAATCTCTTCAAATATTTTACAGTTTGACTCTTTCATTGACACCTTTCACATAGCAATATTGTTTCCTTTTAAAATACACGTATTTAAGTACATATTCATAAAATGTAAGTTGATTTACAAAAATATTACTAGGTAGGGCAGGCACAGTGGCTCACACCTGTAATCCCAGCACTTTGGGAGGCCAAGGCTGGCAGATAACCTGAGGTTGGGAGTTCAAGACCAGCCTGACCAACATGGAGAAACCCCATCTCTACTAAAAATACAAAACCAGCTGGGCGTGGTGGTGCATGCCTGTAATCTCAGCTACTCAGAAGGCTGAGACAGGAGAATTGCTTGAACCTGGGAGGCAGAGGTTGTGGTGAGCTGAGATTGTGCCATTGCATTCCAGCCTGGGCAACAAGAGCAAAATTCCATCTCAAAAAAAAAAAAAAAAAAAAAAAATTACTAGGTAAACAGTGCAGGTAAAAAGTGACTGGTAGAAACCAGGAGTGATGGAAGTTTGGGAAATAGAGCACTTAAGGAATTTTAAGGTTCCTTAGATATTTCTGAAATGTAATGATTTTGTAACCATTAGGAAAGTAAAGAAAGATACCAAAATCTCCAAATTTGTTTGATCTGAAATACCCACATGATCATCTTAGTAGACTGAGAAAAGCTTTTGACAAAATCCAACACTCTTTAAATGATAAAAACTCTCAATAAACTAGGAATAGAAAGGCACATCCTCAACTCAACAAAGGGTGTCTGTTCTCTTCCACAGGGAATAGAACATTCAGTGATGAAAGACTGAATGCCTCCCCTGGGATCGGGAGGACGGCAAGGAGTTCTCTTCTGGCCACTTCCACTCAACATTACACGGGAGGGTCTAGCTTGTGCAACCAGGAAGAAGGAAACAATCCTGTCCAGATTGGAAAGGAAGGAGTACAATTATTTTTATTTGCAGGTGACAGGATCCGGTATATAGAAAATTCTAAAGAATCCATTAGAAAAACTACTAGAACTAATAAAACTAGTTCAGCAAGATTGCAAGATGTAAGATCAATATACAAAAATCAAGTGTACTTCTATATACTAGCAATGAGCAATCCAAAAATGAAATTAAGAAAATTTCATTGACGAAAGCATCAAAAAGAATAAAAATATTTGAGACTAAGTTTAATAAAAGAAGTATAAGACTTGTACCCTGAAAACTACAATATATTGCTGAGAAAACTTCAATAAGCTCTATAAAAATGGGGAGATATTCCATGTTCATACATACTGAGACTTCATCATTAAGATAAAATACTCTCAAAGTGATCTATATATTCAAGGCAAAATCCCAGAAACTGATAAGCTGATCCTAAAATTTATATGGAAATACAAAGAATCTAAAATAACCAAAACAATCTCGGAAAACGACGAAATAGAAGGAGTCACACTTCCCACTTTCAAAATGTAATACAGGGTTACAGTAATGAAGACAGACAGTGTGTTACTGGCATAACCAACGGAACAGAATTAAGAGTCCTTCTGGACTCTTTATGACCAATGGATTTTTCTTTAATTTATGACCAACTGATTTTTGACAAGTGTACCATGCAATTAAATGTGGAAAAGGCAATCTTTCAAGGGTTCTCTGTCCAGTGGTGCTGGGACAATTAGATACATGCAGGCAAAAAAATGAACTTAAAAGCTTACCTCACATCATACATAAAAATTACCAAAAATAGATCATAGACTGAAATATCAGAGCTAAAACTATAAAACTTCTAGAAAGAATGAGGAAAACTTTATGATTCTGCATTAGGCATAGTTCTTAAATAAGATACCAAAATCATAATCCAAAAGAGGGAAAAACTGACAGACTTTATCAAAATTATAATTTTTGTGCTTCTACAGACACCAAATGAAACAAGCCACAAATGGGGAGGACATATTTTCAAATCACATATATGGTAAATAACTGGTATCCAAATAATGTAAAGAGCTCTTATCACCCCAAAATAAGAAAACAAACAACCCAGTTAAAATATGGACAAAAGATCTGAAAAGACATTTCACCAAAGAAGGTATATGACTGGCTGAGAAGTACCTAAAAGGCCCTCAATATTGTTGATCATTAGAGAAATGAAAATTAAAACCTCACTGAGACACCACTCTCTACCCATTAATGCCTAGTATAAAGAATTATTGTGGAGGATGCAGAAAAACTAGAAATTTCATACATAGCTAGTGGAAACATAAAACGGTTTAGCTGCTTTGGAAAACAGTTTAGCAGCTTCTCCAGAAGTTAAATATAAACTGACCATACAACCCAGTCTCTCCCTTCCTTCATTCCTATTTATTTATTTATGAGTCAGGGTCTCACTCTGTCACCCAGGCTGGAGTGCAGTGGCATGATCTCAGCTCACTGCAGCCTCCGCCTCCCAGGCCCAAGCAATCCTCCCACCTCAGCCTCCCAAGTGGCTGGGCCCACAGGCACACACACCACCATGCCCAGCTAATATTCTTTTATTTTTCGTAGAGACAGGGGTCTTGCTATATTGCCAAGGCTGGTCTCCAAGTCCTGGGCTCAAGCTGTCCTCCTGTCTCAGCCTCCCAAAGCACTGGGATTACAGCCCTTCCTGTATTTCTTGCAAGAGAAATGAAAACAAAAACATACAGGTTTCTGTAGTCTCTTTATCTACAGGCACAGCTGCTTAAAGAAACCAGACAGCCCTGTGTCGCCAGAACTTCAAGACCCTTCCCTGAATACCAGAAGAAGATGAGAGGGCAGAAACCAATGCAGTCCAGAGCAGGGTCCTGACTGAGGCATCCTAACGCTGAAGTCCCTGCCCCTAAAGGAAGACAAGGCCATCAGGTGTCCCATCCCAGTGATGCCTGAGCCCCACCCTGTGCAGGCCTCCTCCCCTTGCCCATGCAACTCTACAGTGTCTGCTCTGCCTGTGGGGGAGCTGCTGTAGGGCAGAGCTCCCCTTTCCACTTCCCAGCAGTGAGTCCCAGCACCTGACTGCCTTATCAATTGGCCAAGGTCGAGTAGGGAAGGGATGCAGTTACTGGTGGCATATTCATAGCAGTCTTAGTAACAGCCAAACAGTAGAAACAGCCCAATCCACCAAGCGCTGCATGGGTAAATCAAGTGTGCTATTCAGTAGTCCTCCTGCTGGAATACTATTCAGCCACATGAAGGAATTCCGCACTGATCCACGCTCCAATGTGTACGAACCCTGAGGACATTACACTCAGTGGAAAAGCCAAATGCGTAAAATCAGGACGCTGTGCGATTGCATTTGTACAAAATGTCCAGAATAGGCAAACTTTTATAGACACAAAATAGACCGTTAGCCTCCTGCGGCTGGGGTGAGAACAGGGATCGGCCGGCAAGGGGCACAGGGTTTCCGGGGGATGATGAAAATGTTCCAACATTTGGGCTGTGGTGATGGTGGCACAACTCCATAAATTTATTTAAAGATCATTGACTCATACACTGAGAACAAGGGGGAACTTTATAGTATATAAACTATACCTCAACAAAGTTATTCACATTTTTATTCAATCAAAAGTATCAGTTCGGATATAAATTTCCCTTTGCCTAGATTCAAAAGCTAACAAAGCAGGGGCAGGCATGTGCAGGTGCCTGGGGCTGAAGAGGAAGGCTGGGCACTTTCACACCTGCAGAGGAAATCATACGCCAGTTCTACTAAAATCCTGTATTAAAGCCACACATACCCACTGGAGAGTACATATGTTGAAACATCTTAGCGCACCACCCTGAGGGGCACAGCATCTTGGTTGGGCAGGGAAGCATGAGGCCTGAAGTCAGAAAAGCTCCAAGCTCCTCTGTAAGAGGAGCACGGGCAGCTGGGAGGGCCAAAGGAGACAGCACCTGGACCTCAGTGCCACTCAGGAATCCATGGGCACAGGGCTGGGCAGAAGGGAGAGCAGGAGGATGGGGAGGAGGAGCAGTTAGTGAGGGGTGTTTCATACCTCACTTTCCAGCTTTTCATATGTACCCATGATAGTAGCGATTATGCTGTCATGGTGGCTTTTTCCACTTATCACTGGAAATGACTCTTTCTTTCTGCCTGTTTTTTTTTTTTGTTGTTGTTGTTGTTGTTGTTGTTGTTGTTTGAGATGGAATCTCACTCTGTTACCCAGGAGTGCAGTGGCGCGATCTCGGCTCACTGCAACCTCCACCTCCCAGGTGCAATGAGTTTAAGCAGTTCTTCTGCCTCAGCCTCCTGAGTAGCTAGGACTACGGGTATGTGCCACCACATCCAGCTAATTTTTGTATTTTTAGTAGAGACAGGGTTTCACCATATTGGCCAACCTAGTCTTGAACTCCTGACCTCGTGATCCACCCGCCTCAGCCTCCCAAAGTGTTGGGATTACAGGCATGAGCCACTGCGCCTGGCCTTTCTGCCTGTTATTAAATGTTGTCCACGAACACTGATGTGTCCAGCCAGGGGATGCTTCTTAGCAGCCCCTCCAAGGGAAGGGCTGCAGTCACCAGGGTAAGAAGCACCCTCTTCTGCGCTCATCACACACCACTGCAGGTGTGTGCCCAGCAGCTGTTCTCCTGTGTAGAGGTTCTTTCTACATAATTCATTAAACTCTTTTCCACAAATATTTGTTGCACACCTACTAGGAATCAGGCAGTGTATCAGGAGCTGGGAATGCAGTGATGAGCAAACCAGGCACAGGCCCTCCTCCCATGCAGTATGCAGTCTCCTTGGGGAGGCAGACTGGAACCAAATAACCAAGAAGGAAATTCTCTGTGGGTGGGGGCTAAGTACACGTTGATTAAAGGGGAAGGGAAAGGGCTGCGGGCAAGAAAGTGCAGAGCTGGCTGGCTGGGCACCTGGCTGGAGAGCAGGGAGCTGGGGGTAGCTAGAAGATGGGCAGCCCCCGCCAGGCAGGGCCTTGAGCCGTGCTAGTGACTTTGGTCTGTGGTATCAGAGAGTACTGGTGGTCATTTACATAGGCTCAAAGTCAAGATCCACCACTCACCAGTGCATGGCCTTGGACGCATTACTTATTCTCTCACCTCAGTTTCCTCACCTGTTAAATGGGAGCAATCACAGTTGCAGGGAGGATGAAACGGCTGTGGAGGTCCTCAGATGGTACTTGCACACTGGGAGGCTGGCTGGGTGTTTGCTATTCTCACGCAATCCAAAAGAAACAGGGTATCTTTAAAAGGTATTAAGCAGGAGAGTATCATCATCAGATTTGTGGACATGGGAAGGACAGATGGGAGGGGATGGACATGACAGGGGGACTTAAAACATGGAATTGAGAGGGTCGGATGTGGGGGGAGGCAAAGGAAATGTCAAGGACGAGCCTCTGCTGGGGCAGCATGGAGGTGCCAATCGCTGAGATGTGGGTTGTAGATGTGGTGTGTGCTGGGAGGCAGGGTGCGTGCTGGGAGCTGTGGCCTATATGTGTGGCCAGGGTACAACAGTGCCTGAGGAGGACCCAGGGCTGTGGAGCAGGAGGGGCTGGGGTCTCTTCCTACGCACTACTGGCCTTCCTGGTGTGGGGATGCCCGTGCTTCTGAGATGTTTAGCATCCCTGACCTCTCCCAGCCAAATGCCAGTGCAGCTCCCCACTCTCCAGCTGTGGCAGGGTGAGAGGGGACTGGGGGGAATCACAACTGCAGTTGGGAGGCAGTGCTCTAGGTCTCAAGGCTGCCCAACACCCAGAGGGCAGCCCTGCGCTCCAAGCCCGCCCTCCCCAACACACTGGGCTGAACCCACCAGCCCCTGGGCTCTGCCTTCAGAAGCCCATCCTCAAAGTACCAGCCCACCAACTAGCCCCCACACTACCATCCCATAATGCTCTGCCCACCACCCCCTTCCCCGCCCCGAGTGACCTCCACACTCCCCACTCCCTAAGCCTTCTGCTTTGCACCAGGAACTGCTCTCCTGGTGGGGGTGAGGGCAGCCCCACGCCCATGTCCTTACCTCATCTCCTGGTGCCCTGCCCCTTGCTCTGAGCAAAGCCTGGCCTCCCATGCCTGGTTCTGGGCAGCGGCTAAGGGATCCACACACAAAAGCAAACAACACACAACCCAGTGCCAGGGAAACATGATCCTCGAGTGGGTGACCCTGGAGAGCTGCACCTGGAGGAAGAGAGGCCTGGGCTCTGGCCCCCCTGCCTGGGGCCTGGTCCTGCTCTGTACCTCGTGCTGTGTGACCCTGGGCAGGCCCTTCACCTCCTGACCCTCAGTCTCCTCAAGTGGAGGCCAGGAATAAGCCATGACTCCTGGCAGCGTTGTTGTGGGGTTAAAGACGACACACCTGCCAGATGAGTGCCTTGCAACGCAGGGCAAAGGGATGAAGGGGGAAGAAGGGCTGCCCTCACTGGGCCTCTGGTGATCCCCAGACTGCCCTCAAGCAGTCCCTGCATACCTGTGTCCTCCCAGGGGATGGGATCCAGCCCTGGCCACCTTCTCCAGGTGCTCAGTCACAACGCTTCCTCTAGGGTCTCTCCCTTGTGATCTTAGCAATAGTCACGACCACATTTCACCCTGACAAACATGTAGAGCAGGAACCAGCCACAGGAGAAGGGGGTCACAGAGAGCTGTTGCCCCGCCCACACACCCTGCTCCTCTCTGCAGATCAGACACAGCCACCACTAGATCTGGGGTTTAGTCCACGCCGTGTCCTCCCCTTTGCACACTCAGCCTGCACTAACCCCAGCAGAGAAGCAGCCTTGTGTGGCACCCCCGACACTCCCCTTGGTGGTCCTCATTGGCTTGGCTCTGTGATCAGCAGCATGTCACATGGGACCCTCCTCTCCATCCTCTCCCTCTCTTGTGTGTGGTGCCATCTCCTGTCCTCCCGCAAACCGAGAGCTAAGGTGGGCAGTCCCTGATCACAGGCTGGCATCCTGGGTTCAGAAGACAAGACTGCCTGGGTTCAAATCCTAGTCCCAACACTTATTAACGCTGGGCCTTGGGCAAGCTTTACAAATCTGCATCTGCTTCCTGTGTGTCTCATGGAGTTGACAAATATAGCCCCTGCCTCAGACAGCTGGGGTGCAGGTTAAATGAGATACATAGGAAATGTGCCTGGCACAGAGCTCAATACATCGTGGCTATTGTTGTTGTTTTTTAAAAGCAGTTTTCCTGGTATTTTACCATAAAACATATGGACTAGTGTGAGCCATTCTGCTATTTCCCATGATAAGAAAATGTAGGCTCTGCCCTCCACAGGTAAGGTATGGGAGGGCTAGCCAGGTCCCTGCTCATGCCCACTGAACAGCTCAAAGCCTAGCACTCAGGGTGTTGGTGACTCTCATTGCCTACGCTCCTCAGAAAAGGTGACAGGACTCAGATAAGTGAGAGGATGGTTTCTGACACACAGCTGCAAACCAAAGGGCTAGGATTCTGCTATGACACTCAGGGCTCTGTAAGGAGCAACTTATGTGAAACATGATATTTCTGGCAAGTAAACATTTGCTGAATGGAGGAAGTCACAGGGAAATCCCCAATCCTGCCTTAATGAGACAAACAGTCTGCTTAAGTGACAAAATAATTGTTTGTTTGTAACCCATCAGAGAGCTGAGAATGCAAACAAAAACAAAAGCAAAAACAAAGCAGACTAAAATAGATCCCCAAAAGTGACAAGCCTGCTCAGAACGAGGGGGCCAGAAGCTGCTTTCCTCCAGGTAAAGTGCTGGAAGTGGAGGAGCCCACCATGGATGGGGAGGAGAAACCGGCCACGCTCACAGCAGAACACAAGGGGAGTAGGTGTGTGGATTCCAATCCCCAGGAGCCCAGCCCAGGACAGGTCGGCACCCCCCCACCCTGGTTCTCCACCCGCGTACAGGGCAGAACAGGAGAGCTGAGAGGCATCCCTCCAATCCAGCGAAGGCTGGAGGCACAGTGCAGGGGGCAAGGGGACCCCAGAGGCAGCGCTGGAGAGCAACAAGAATGCCTGAGCCGTCCCTCACAACGCAGGGCAAAGGGCAGTCCCTCGCAATGCAGGGCCGAGGGCTCTCAGTAAAGCAGAGGAAAGTCTCCTGTGGTCAGATGCTGGGTGCAGGCTGGAAAGCACGAAGATGGCTGCGGTCTTTCCAGTGCTGAGATCCTAAGTCCTGACGATGGGACAGTCCTGATCACACCTTCAAGACATGCGAGTTTTGTGGAGAAGACTCTGACTAAAACTGTGAAAAGAGCCCAGCCCCGCTTGGCTACATTTGGATGGACTGAGCCACCCACACTAACACATGGGCAGAAAAGGAGGAACACTTTTTCTGGAGGGTAAATGTTACTTATTAATAGTTCAGCCTCTACTTTAGGTAGTGAGAATCACTAACACCCTGAGCACTGGGCTTCAAGCTGTTCAATGGGCAGCCAACCCCAGGGTCCTGGATAGCCCTCCCCTAACTTACCTGTGGAGGGCAGAGCCTGCCCTTTCTTCAGCCTATCCTTTCATACATAATGCCTGACGTGCAAACTTAGGAGACATTTAAAACAACAACAACAAAAAAAAAAAAAAACAAGAAAATGTAACCCATCACCAAAAGGTAACATTCAAAATGTTCAATAAAAGCAGACAGGGATGACCAAGGTATTGGGAACAGACAGGGGCTATAGAACTCGGATAAATATGTTAAATAGTCTAAAGGAAAAGGTGGATGTTATGAGAGAATAGAGGAGGAATTTGAGCAGATAAATGAAAATATAAAAAAGAACCTATAGAAATGCTAGAAAGGAAAAACATAATTCATAAATGAAGAATTCATTTAATAGTGTTAACAGAAGATTGGACATAGTAGAAGAAATAATCAGTGAACCTGAAGACAGGTCAGTATATCCAAACTGAATTACAACGATCCAAACAGAAATACAAAGAGGAAAAAACAAAGTCTGAGATATGTAGAGCATTAGAAGTTTAAAACATCTGCAGTTGGAATTCTAGGAGAGGCAGTATGAACAGAATAAACATTTGAAGAGGTAATAGCTGAGAATTTTCCAAAATCGGTCTAAGACATCAACCTACAAATCCAAAAGCTCAATAAAGCTCAAGCAGGATGAGTACAAAGAAAAACATCTACAGGTACATAAGAGCCAAACTGCTGAAAATTAAAAATAAAGAAGAAAAATCTTAAGAGCTGACAGAGAATGGGAAAAAGATACATTACATAAGAGGAAAACAGTAAGGGGACAGCTGATGTCTCATCAGTAACAGAAACAAGAAGATGAAGGAACTGCATCCTTAAAGTGCTGAAAGGGGGAAAATGTCAAATTAGTCTTCTCTATCCAGCAGAAATAACCTTAAAAAAGGAAACTGAAACAAAGACATTTACAGATAGACAAAAGATGAGGAAATCAGTCTCTACCAGACCTGTGAGAAATGCTAAAACAAGCTCTTCTAACTGAAGCCCAAAACAGATAAAACTGAGTTGAGGTGTTTTCTTTTCATTTGTTTCTTGTGGGTTTTTCCCCCGACTTATAACAGATGGAAATACACAATATACATGTACAATAGATGGAAAATGGCTTAATTTCCTAGAGATTAAAATACATAAATATGGGTCCTAGCACTGAGCTGAAAGAGATGTTTGGCCATGAGGAGAGTGGCTAGGCGGCACAGAGAGTCATGCAGAGGGCATCAGGATAGCAATATGAGGTCTGAGAGTTCCAAGAAAAGCAGACAGATCCAGCAGCAACCTGCAGCATTAAGTGACTTGAGAGCAGATGGGGCAAGCCCCTATTCTCCCAATAAGCCTGACGTGCATTCCCTTGACATTTGTGCCAGCTAGGGAATGACTTGAGTCCTGGCTCTTTATATTGAAGATCACAACCAGAACAGATGGCAGAGAAGTTATGCCTAAGGGCTTTGTAGGAACAGCTGTAAAACCCACAGCATGGTCTTTGATCACTCTGAGACTTTCATCAGTAGAAGAAATACTAAGTGAGTACAGGTCTCTGCTTTTAAATATGCATACCTTTCAAACTAAGTGTTTATTTTTTATGGCAATTTTAATGAGCAAAAGATGGCAGACAAATTAAACCCATCCAAAAACAGGGTAAAATGTTCTGATCACATGAAATATAAACTGAGTCCTACCTATTAATTTATTAACATTATTTCATGCTGCCTTGATAAAGTGGAAAAAGAATGAGCTTGAAATCAACAGGCTGACGTGTGAAACATGGCTCCAAAGGAGGGCCACTCTCCCTGTGGACAGTTTCCTCATCCGTATTTTGTAGTGTTGTTGAGATGGTTAGATGAATGTGTAAACCAAGCATGACTCCAGCTTACTGCAGAATTCAATATTCATTCCTTTCCCTGTAAATGACAAAACTAATCTGTACAGTTGACTGTTTACCTGTGCCTGGTATTCCCAATTATAAACTCTTTGAGGGTGTAGACCACACATAATCCTCTATGCAGGACTGGGTCTTGTGTCACAACAATGGCTGAACAAACAAGGGTGATTTTGGGTTGAGACAATGGGGTTTTCTAAATAGACAATCAGCAAACAAGGACAATTTGACTTCCTCTTTTCCTAATTGAATACCCTTTATTTCTTTCTCCTGCCTGATTGCCCTGGCCAGAACTTCCAACACTATGTTGAATAGGAGTGGTGAGAGAGGGCATCCCTGTCTTCTGCCAGTTTTCAAAGGGAATGCTTCCAGTTTTTGCCCATTCAGAATGATATTGGCTGTGGGTTTGTCATAAATAGCTCTTATTATCTTGAGATACATCCCATCAACACCTAGTTTATTGAGCGTTTTTAGCATGAAGCGCTGTGGAATTTTGTCAAAGGCCTTTTCTGCATCTATTGATATAATCATGTGGTTTTTGTCTTTGCTTCTGTTTATATGATGGATGACATTATTGATTTGTGTATGTTGAACCAGCCTTGCATCCCATGGATGAAGGCAACTTGATCGTGGTGGATAAGCTTTTTGATGTGCTGCTGGATTTGGTTTGCCAGCATTTTATTGAAGGCTTTTGCATCAATGTTCATCAGGGATATTGGTCTAAAATTCTCTTTTTTTGTTGTGTCTCTGCCAGGCTTTGGTATCAGGATGATGCTGGCCTCATAAAATGAGTTAGGGAGGATTCCTTCTTTTTCTGTTGATTGGAATAGTTTCAGAAGGAATGGTACCAGCTCCTCTTTGTACCTCTGGTAGAATTCGGCTATGAATCCGTCTGGTACTGGACTTCTTTTGGTTAGTAGGGTATTAATTGTTGCCTCAATTTCAGAGCCTGTTATTGGTCTATTCAGGGATTCAACTTCTTCCTGGTTTAGTCTTGGGAGGGTGTATACATCCAGGAATTTATGCATTTCTTCTAGATTTTCTAGCTTATTTGTGTAGAGGTGTTTATAGTATTCTCTGATGGTAGTTTGTATTTCTGTGGGATCAGTGGTGATATCCCTTTTATCATTTTTATTGCAACAATTTGATACTTCTTTCTTATTAGCCTTGCTAGCAGTCTATCAATTTTGTTGATCTTTAAAAAAAAACCAGCTACTGGATTCATTGATTTCTTGAAGGTTTTTTTTGTCTCTATCTCCTTCAATTCTGCTCTGATCTCAGTTATTTCTTACCTTCTGCTAGCTTTTGAATGTGTTTGCTTTTGCTTCTCTAGTTCTTTTAATTGTGATGTTAGGGTGTCAATTTTAATTCTTTCCTGCTTTCTCTTGTGGGCATTTAGTGCTATAAATTTCCCTCTACACACTGCTTTAAATGTGTCCCAGAGATTCTGGTATGTTGTGTGTTTGTTCTCATTGGTTTCAAAAAACATCTTTATTTCTGCCTTCATTTCGTTATATACCCAGTAGTCATTGAGGAGCAGGTTGTTCAGTTTCCATGTAGTTGTGCAGTTTTGAGTGAGTTTCTTAATCCTGAGTTCTACTTTGATTGCACTGTGGTCTGAGAGACAGTTTGTTATAATTTCTATTCTCTTACATTTGCTGAGGAGTGCTTTACTTCCAACTATGTGGTCAATTTTGGAATAAGTGCGATGTGGTGCTGAGAAGAATGTATATTCTGTTGATTAGGGGTGGAGAGTTCTGTAGCTGTCTATTAGGTCTGCTTGGTGCAGAGCTGAGTTCAAGTCCTGGATATCCTTGTTAACTTTCTGTCTCGTTGATCTGTCTAATGTTGACAGTGGGGTGCTAAAGTCTCCCATTATTATTGTGTGGGAGTCTAAGTCTCTTTGTAGGTCTCTAAGGACTTGCTTTATGAATCTGGGTGCTGCTGTATTGGGTGCATATATATTTAGGATAGTTAGCTCTTCTTGTTGAATTGATACATTTACCATTATGTAATGGCCTTCTTTGTCTCTTTTGATCTTTGTTGGTTTAAAGTCTGTTTTATCAGAGACTAGGATTGCAACCCCTGCTTTTTTTTTTTTTTTTTCCATTTGCTTGGTAGATCTTCCTCCATCCCTTTATTTTGAGCCTATATGTGTCTCTGCACGTCAGATGTGTGTCCTGAATACAGCACACTGATGGGTCTTGACTCTTTATCCAACTTGCCAGTCTGTGTCTTTTAACTGGGGCATTTAGCCCATTTACATTTAAGGTTAATATTGTTATGTGTGAATTTGATCCTGTCATTTTGATGTTAGCTGGTTATTTTGCCCATTAGTTGATGCAGTTTCTTCCTATCATGGATGGTCTTTACAATTTGGCATGTTTTTGCAGTGGCTGGTACTGGTTGTTCCTTTCCATATTTAGTGCTTCCTTCAGGAGCTCTTGTAAGGCAGGCCTGGTGGTGACAAAATCTATCAACATTTGCTTGTCTGTATTTTATTTCTGTTTCACTTATGAAGCTTAGTTTGGCTTGATATGAAATTTTGGGTTGAAAATTCTTTTCTTTAAGAATGTTGAATATTGGTCCCCACGCTCTTCTGGCTTGTAGAGTTTCTGCTGAGAGATCCGCTGTTAGTCTGATGGGCTTCCCTTTGTGGGTAACCCAATCTTTCTCTTTGGCTACCCTTAAAATTTTTTCCTTCACTTCAACCTTGGTAAATCCGACAATTATGTGTCTTGGGGTTGCTCTTCTGGAGGAGTATCTTCGTGGTGTTCCCTGTATTTCCTGAATTTGAATGTTGGCCTGCCTTGCTAGGTTGGGGAAGTTCTCCTGGATAATATCCTGAAGAGTGTTTTCCAACTTGGTTCCATTCTCCCCATCACTTTCAGGTATACCAACCAAATGAAGACGTGGTCTTTTCACATAGTTCCATATTTCTTGGAGGCTTTGTTTGATTCCTTTTACTCTTTTTTCTCTAAACTTCTCACTTCATTTCATTCATTTGATCTTCAATCACTGATACCCTTTCTTCCACTTGATCGAATTGACTACTGAAGCTTGTGCATGTGTCACGTAGTTCTCGTGCCATGGTTTTCAGCTCCATCAGGTCATTTAAGGTCTTCTCTATGCTGTTTATTCTAGTTAGCCATTCGTCTAATCTTTTTTCAAGGTTTTTAGTTTCTTTGTGATGGGTCTGAACATTCTCCTTTAGCTCGGAGAAGTTTGTTATTACCGATCTTTTGAAGCCTACTTCTGTCAACTTGTCAAAGTCATTCTCCATCCAGCTTTCTTCCATTGCTGGCGAGGATCTGTGATCCTTTAGAGGAGAAGAGCACTCTGATTTTTAGAATTTTCAGCTTTTCTGCTCTGGTTTCTCCCCATTTTGTGATTTTATCTACCTTTGGTCTTTGATGATGGTGACCTACAGATGGGGTTTTGGTGTGGATGTCCTTTTTGTTTTGTTGATGCTATTCCTTTCTGTTTATTAGTTTTCCTTCTAACAGTCAGGACCCTCAGCTGCAGGTCTGTTGGAGTTTGCTGCAGGTCCACTCCAGACCCTGTTTGCTTGGGTATCACCAGCGGAGGCTGCAGAACAGCAAGTATTGCAGAACAGCAAATGTTGCTGCCTGATCCTTCCTCTGGAGGCTTTGTCCCAGAGGGGCACCCAGCTGTATGAGGTGTCAGTCGGCCCTTACTGGGAGGTATCTCCCAGTTAGGCTACTCAGGGGTCAGGGACCCACTTGAGGAGGCAGTCTGTCCATTCTCAGATCTCAAACTCCATGCTGGGAGAACTACTACTCTCTTCAAAGCTGTCAGACAGGGACATTTAAGTCTGCAGAAGTTTCTGCTGCCTTTTTTTCAGTTATGTCCTGCCCCCAGAGGTGGAGTCTACAGAGGCAGGCAGGCCTCCTTAAGCTGTGGTGGCCTCCACCCAGTTCGAGCTTCCTGGCCTCTTTGTTTACCTAGTCAAGCCTCAGCAATGGCAGACGCCCCTCCCCCAGCCTTGCTGCCGCCTCGCAGTTTGATCTCGGACTGCTGTGCTAGCAGTGAGCAAGGCTCTGTGGGCATGGGACCTGGGCTGTGGCAATTTCTTAAAACAAGACAACGAAAGTTGCCACATCGATTGACTCTTTCACAAAAGATTTCTCCATAGCATGTGATGCTGTTTGATAGCATTTTACCCACAGTAGAACTTCTTTCAAAAGTGGAGTCAATCCTCTTAAACCCTGCTGCTGCTTTATCAACTAATTTCGTGATCCTATTCTAAATTCTGTTATCATTTCAAAAATGTTCACAGCATCTTCACCAGGAGTAGATTCCATCTCAAGAAACCACTTTCATTGTTCATGCATAAGAAGCAATTCTTTGTTCATTCAAGATTGATCATGAGATTGCAGCAATTCAGTCACATCTTCAGGCTCCACTTCTAATTCTAGTTCTCTTGCTGTTTCCACCACATCTGCAGTGACTTCCTCCACTCAAGTCTTGAACTTTTCAGAGTCATCTAAGAGGGTTGGAATCAACTTCTTCCAAACTCCTGTTAATGTTTATTCTGATCTCCTCCCATGAATCATGAATGTTCTTAATGGTGTCAGAATTGTGAATCCTTTCCAGAAAGCTTTCAATTTACTTTGCCCAGATCCATCAGAGAGATCACTATCTATGGCAGTTATAACCTTATTAAATGTGTTTCTCAAATAGTAATACTTGAAATTCAAAGTTACTCCTTGATCCATGGGATCTATGGATGCTGGGTTAGCAGAGATGACAACAACATTCATCTTGTATATCTCCAGGAGGACTTTTGGGTGGCCAGGTGCATTGTCAATGAGCAGTTTTATATATACATTTTTTGAGACAAAGTCCCACTCTGTGACCCAGGCTGGAGTGCAGTGGCATGATCTCAGCTCATTGAAACCCCACCTCCTGGGTTCAAGCGATTCTCCTGCCTCAGCCTCCTGAGTAGATGGAACTACAAGTGCCCGCCACCATGTCCGGCTCATCTTTGTATTTTTAGTAGAGGCAGGGTTTCACCATGTTGGCCAGGCTAGCCTTGAACTCCTGACCTCAGATGATCTACCCACCTTGGCCTCCCAAAGTGCTGGGATTACAGGCCGAAGCCACTGTGCCTGGCCTCAATGAGCAGTAATATTTTGAAAGTAGTCTTTTCTCCTGAGCAGTAGGGCTCAACAGTGGGCTTAAAATATTCAGCAAAGCATGTTGTAAACAGATGTGCTGTCATTCAGGCTTTATTATTATATTTCTAGAGTACTGGCAGAGTAGATTTAGCATAATTTTTAAGGGCTGTAGGATTTTCAGAATGGTAAACGAGCACTGACTTCAACTTAAAGTAGCCAGCTGTATTAACAAGAGTCAATCTGTCCCTTTGAAGCTTTGAAGCTTTGAAGCCAGGCATCGACTTCTCTCTAGCTGTGAAAGTCCTAGATGGCATCTTCTCTCAATATAAGACTGTTTTGCCTACATTGAAAATCTGCTGTTTACCACCTTCATCAATAATCTTGGCTAGATCTTCCAGATAACTTGTTGCAGTTTCTCCAACAGCACTTGCTGCTTCTTCACCTTGCACTTTTTTTTTTTTTTTTTTTTTTTGAGATGGAGTCTCACTCTGTTGCCCAGACTGGAGTGCAGTGGCACAATCTGGGATCACTGGAAGCTCCACCTCCCGGGTTCAAGCCATTCTCCTGCCTCAGCCTCCCAAGTAGCTGGGACTACAGCGCCCACCACCACGCCCGGCTAATTTTTTGTATTCTCAGTAGAGACGGGATTTCGCCATGTTAGCCAGGATGGTCTCGATCTCCTGACCTCGTGATCTGCCCACCTCAGTCTCCCAAAGTGCTGAGATTACAGGAGTGAACCACCACGCCTGGCTACCTTGCACTTTTATGTTATTAAGACAGCTTCTTTACTTAAACCTTATGAACCAACTCTGTTGGCTTTAAATCTTTCTTCTGCAGCTTTCTCACCTTTCTTAGCCTTCACAGAATTGAAGAGTTTGGGCCTTGCTCTGGATTAGGCTTGGTTTGAGGGAATGTTGTGGCTGGTTTAATCTTCTATCCAAACCACTAGAACTTTCTCCATATGGGCAATAAGGTTATTTCACTTTTAGTGAACCATTCACATGTTCACTTGTGTAGCATTTTTAACTTCCTTCACAAACTTTTCCTTTGTATTCACAATTTGGCTATCTCTTTGGCACAAGAGTTCTAGCTCTCAGCCTATCTCAGCTTTTGACATGCTGTCCTCACTGGGCCTAATGATTTCTAGCTTTAAAGTGACAGATGTACAACTCTTCCCTTCCTTTCACTTGAACACTTAGAGGCCACTGTAGGGTTATTAACTGGCCTAATTTCAATATTGCCGTGTCTCAGGGAATAAGGAGGCCTGAGGAGATAGAGAGGCACAGAGGAACGGCTGGTTGGTGCAGCCTGAAACTCTGAACTGAGTATTGGCAAGGACAGGTAGCTCTAGTTGAAGCCCTTCTACTGTTGACTTGAGCAATGGGAAAAGGGCCCCCTGATGCTAAAATAGAGTGGGAGAAATTCTGTTTTTGTTTTTTGATTTTTTACCTTTTCTCTGCTCATGTTCAGCCCCCAAGCAATTCCATGGCAATGAGATTGGTAGCAATGATGGCAGAGGCCTAAAACTCTGAGGGGAACCTTATCTCTGGAATGTAGGACAACCCCATTTTTTCCTCTCTGTCCTCCTGCTACTGGGCCCTTGATGTACAGAGATGCATAAAGTGTGTGGCAGAGAGAGGTGAATAAAATCCTAGTTTTGGGGCTAGAAAAACAATAAAAGGGATCCCTAGGGAACTAGAAAATATTAGTGAGATTGCACAGAGGAAGGAACTTGGGAATGCAACCCCACAAAGTTGTTTATAAATCACTGATCTCACTCAAAGCTACACACCTATGGATATGACCCTAAACAGCACACCATAGGCTTTGATAACTGAATTGTGGGACATTTCAAGTTACAGAGAGAACACTGGGTGGCAGGACACTTTGAAAATGGAATTGACATTGAAACCAACCCCAGACAATGCTGATAGGAACTTGCAGCCTGAATCCAATCAGGTCAATTGCCTGATGAAAATGTCAACCTTTGCTGTAAGGTTTAAACAAGACCAAGAGACTTATAATATTAAAAATGTCTGGAATACAATATAAAATAACAGCATATGACAACCAAGACAATCTACATTTGTGTAAGAAAGGACAATCAATAGATACCAGCACTGAGCTGATAAATGGCTCTTATGAAAATGTCCCTACCAGTAATAGAAAATATTCCTGAAATGAATAAAATAATAGAAAGGCTCAGGAAAAAAAACAAAAGATATAAATAACAACAAAATGGAAAATTTAGAACTGAAAAATGCAATAACCAATATTTTAAAAAGCATCAGACAGACTCAATAGCAGAATGAAGATGACAGATTAAAAAGTCTATGAATCTGAAGACAGAGCAACAGAAATCATCCAATCTAAACAACTGGCAGGAAAAAAAATTAAACTTAATTGAGTTTCAGGGAACTATGTGACAATAATATCTAGTCTTTTTGTCATCACAGTCCCAGAAGAAAAGGAGAAAGGGTGCAGGGATAAAAATATATTTGAAGAACTAATGGCTGAAAATATCCCAATTTCAACACAGACATAAATCTAAGGATGCAAGAAACTCAGTGAACCCTAAACAGGATAAACCCAAAGAAATCTATATCTAAATACATCATGATAAAACTCGTACAAATGAAAGATAGAGTCTTGAAAGCCACCAGAGAAAAGCAACACTTACTTATAAAGGGGCAATTCAAATTACAGATTTCTCATAAGAAACCATGAAAGCCAAAAGGAAGTGGGACCACATTTTATAACCGCTGAAAGAAAATTGGCCAGGCACAGTGGCTTGCACCTGTAATCCCAGCACTTTGGGAGGTCAAGGCAGTTGGATTACCTGAAGTCAAGAGTTCAAGACCAGCTTGGCCAACGTGGTAAAATCCCATTTCTACTAAAAATAGAAAAATTAGCCAGGTGTGGTGGCACACGCCTGTAGTCCCAGCTTGCTCAGGAGGTTGAGGCAGGAGAATCGCTTGAACCCAGGAGGCAGAGGTTGCAGTGAGCCAAGATCATGCCACTGCACTCTAGCCTGGGTGACAGAGTAAGACTCCATCTCAAAAATAATTATTAACAACCCAGATTTCTACATCAAGCAAATTATCCATCAGGAAAGGTGAAATTTAAAAAATATATCAAATATTAAAAAATTAAGAGAATTTTTTTTTCTTTTTTTTTGCCATCAAACATGCTGGGATTTTTCACTGGGGTTGCACGGAATCCAAAAATCAATGAGCAAAAAGAAACATCTTAATAATATGGACTCTCCCAATCCATAAATATGGTATATCTTTCCATTTATTTCATTTTACAATTTCTCAGCAATGTTTTATAGTTTTTCATATAAAGATCTTGCACATATTTTGTTAAAACTATCCCTAAGTATTTCATATTTATATGCTGTTGTGCATGATACTGTAATCATATTTTCAATTCAATATGGTTTGTTGTTAGTTCTTAGAAATACAATTGATTGGCAGGTGTGGTGGCTCATGCCTGTATCTCAGCACTTTGGGAGGCTGAGGTGGGTGGATCATGAGGTCAGGAATTTGAGACCAGCCTGACCAACATGGTGAAACCCCATCTCTACCATAAATACAAAAATTAGCCAGGCGTCTCATGATACACGCCTGTAGTCCCAGCTACTCAGGAGGCTGAGGCAGAAGAATTGTGTGAACCCAGGAGGCGGAGGTTGCAGTGAGCTGAGATCATGCCACTGCACTCCAGCCTGGGCAACAGAGCAAGACTGTCTCAACAAAAAAGAAAGAACGAAGGAAGGAAGGAAGGAAGGAGGGAGGGAGGGAGGGAGGGAGGGAGGGAGGGAGGGAGGGAGGGAGGGAGGGAGGGAAGGAAGGAAGGAAGGAAGGAAGGAAGGAAGGAAGGAAGGAAGGAAGGAAGGAAGGAAGGAAATACAATTGATTTTTTATGTTAACTTTGTATTCTTCAACTTTTAAATTCATCTGGAAGTTCTGGTAGTTATTTCTGGCAGATTTCTTAGGATTTTCTATGTACACAATCATGTCATCAGCAAATAAGGACATTTAGGTCTCCCTTTCAAATTTGTGTGCTTTTTATTTATATTTCCTGCACTACTTAACTGACTAGGACCTCCATTACAACGTTAAATAAAAATGGTAAAGTCAGCGTCCTTGTCTGTGCTCAGTCATCTTAGTATAATGTTAGTTGTACTTTTTCTGTAGATGCCATTTACTTGTTTGAGGATGTTCTATTCCTAGTTAGCTTAGAATTTATATCATAAATGCAAACTTGAGGATAAGTGATAAACATAATAAAAAGAACAAAAAAAACCCCATCTTCTACATCTATTGAGATGACTATATTGCTTTCTTTCATTTCTCATATTATTTCATTGCATTCCTGGGATATAAACTTGGTCATGATGTATTATCCATTGTATAATTTGTTGGATTGAAGATAGAATTTTTAGGAATATTGGAGTTGACTTTCATATGTTGTATTGGTCTATAGCTATTTTCTCTCAAAATCTTTGTTAGTTTTTGGGTACCAGTGTTCTGCTGGATGCAAGAGTTGGGAAGTGTTCTTTCCTTCTATTTGTGTAGAATTGGCTTCTTTTTCCCCTTAAATGTTTGAAAAAATTTGACAGCAAAGCCATTTAGTCTTGTCTTTTTCAATGCAGAAAGGTTTTAATGATAAATTTTATTTCTTTAATGAATACAGCAATATTCAAATTTTCTATTTCTTCTTGAGTCAGTTTCTCCAGGTGTTTGTCCATTTTCCATAAGTTTTTTTTTTTTTAATTTAGTGGGATAGAGTTGTTTAAAATATGTTGCTATTATTTTGTTAATTTCTGTAGATTTTTCATTAAAAAATAAAGAGTATTTTAGGACAGTTTATATTTACAAAAAATGGAGAAAATAATACTGAGTTCCTACACACCCCCTCACCCCACCTAGTTTCCCTTATTAGTATGGTACATGTTACAATTAATGAACCATGTTACATTATTAACTAAAGTCAATAGTTTACTCAGATTAGATAAAAACATTAGTTATTTTCTGTTCCAGGGTCTCATCTAGGACATTACATTATATTTGCCTGACATGTCTCCTTAGGCTTCCCTTGACTATGGTAGTTTTTTAGACCTTTCTTATTTTTCATGACCTTAACAGCTTTCAAGAGTACTGGTGAGGTATTTTGTACAATACCTTACTTTTGAATACCTTAACAGCAACTTGTCTGATTTTTTTCTTTTTTTTTTTGAAGGAGTCTCACTCTGTCACCCAGGCTGGAGTGCAGTGGCACAATCTCGGCTCACTACAAGCTCTGCCTCGAGGGTTCACATCATTCTCCTGCCTCAGCCTTCCAAGGAGCTGGGACTACAGGTGCCCACCACCCAGGTCCGGCTAATTTTTGTATTTTTCGTAGAGATGGGGTTTCACCGTCTTAGCCAGGATGGTCTCCATCTCCTGACCTCGTGATCCACCTGCCTCAGCCCCCCAAAGTGCTGGGATTACCGGTATGAGCCACTGCACTCGGCCGCTTGTCTGATGTTTTAATTAGCTTAAATTGCAAATATTTATCCTCTCACAGTTTCTAAGGATCAGGAATTTGGAGTAACCAACTGAATGGTTCTGGTTCAAAGCCTCTCGAGAGGTTACTGTCAAGCTGCTGGCCCAGGGATGGCTTGACTGGAGTAGCATTCACTTCCAAACTCGTTCACAGAGACACTGGCAGACCTCAGTTTCTTGCTGACTGTTGGAGACTTCAGTTCTTCACCATATGGGCCTCTCCATAGGATTCCTGAGTGTCATCAAAACATGACAGCTGCCTTCTCCCAAAACAAGTGACCTGAGAGAGTGAATGAGGGTGACCAAAACTTAAGCTGCAATCTCTTCATGACCTAATCTTGGCAGGGACATACCATCACTCCTGCCATATGCTACTGGCCACACAGACCAGCCCTGGTGTAACAAAGCGGGGACTATACAAAGGTGTGATTTCCCATTGGTGGAGATCCAATTTAGAGGCCAACCTGGAGGCCCCCTTGCACAGTGAAAGTCTGCAAGAGCAGCAATTTGTCCGCCTTCTTCCTATCTGCCTGCCTACTGCTTGTACTGTTGAGTGTCCACAAGAGCTTTCCTTAATGGGACCCTATTTATCACAGAAGTCAAGATTTTCCATCCAATGTGCTATATTAACAACTTAATAAATGTTGCTCAATTCTTTAAGTCTGTGAGACAGGCAATACTGTCCATACTTAATAAACGAAGAATAGGAAAAGTTAAGCAATCTATCACACATCCAGTAAGTCATGAGACCAGGCATTCCCAAGTTTATCATTCTTCAAGGCTCTCTTCCTACAGCTCTCTTCTTCTTGTGAAGCGGCTCCTGGTTCTACTAACTCTCCAGCTTGTTCTCACTAACCCCTCACTTCTCTCACACCAGCTCCTCCCTCTACCTTCCATCATGCTACATGGAGTTTAAGGTCTTTGGGTTCCTAGTTAGTTCCACAGCTGAAATCCTCTTGCCCATGCCTATATGACACCAGCCTTTTGAAATTTCTTAAGCCTAGCCTTTATGGCCTAGCACAAGGCAAACTCCATAAATATTCTATGCGTGCTTGAAATGAGTATGCTTTCATATTGGGTGCAACCTTTGAGTTGAACTTGTTAATTCTGCTACTCAAAAATAAATCTTCACTGATTTTTTTGTGTGTTTGACCTAATAATTTACTGAAGTATGTTAAAATCTCCACTATAATGGACGGTATCAATTATTCCTTGCAGATCTATACACATCCGTATGTTATTAGATGCATACTAGTTTTATCTTCCAGGTAAAATTAGTCTCTCACCAATATATAGGTACCATATTTACCCCAGAAGAGGAAAAAAGAGGGAGAAGAGAAAGAGACAGAGAGGAAAATAAAAGGGTGAGAGGAAGCCAAGACAGATAGATTTATATGTAGGCATCCTCCCCTCCTTGCAAAAGAAAGATTATTAGCCATTCCAATAGTCTGTAACCTGGACAGTGGTTACAAATGCTTAAGATGGATTGCTTCTTTCCACTCACATCAGTGAGAAGACAGGCTTCTCTGCTGCCTCTCTCTGTGAGGCAGTCTGTTTCCCACTCAACTTTCCACTGGGGTGCAGCCCATTGGGCTTCCAGCTTTACACAAAGATTTCCTATCAGAAACTCCACCCATGCAAACCTGGGATTTCGTTTTTTTTGCCCCATGCTCAGTGCAAAGCAGGAGTTGAAGGCTTCCAGGGTTCTTGTTTTGCTTCATTTGGGATTCTGGAAAAGCTGGCTCTCTGTGTGTGTGGCACTTAGCAATACAGTAACAAAATTATTAAAAATATATTTTATCAAGTATTTAAATCAAGTCTGTTGAAAGCATTAATCACACCCTCTCCATATTGCTTCTAATCTTTAAAATCCTTTGGTCTCCTGCAATTCAGCTCAAATATGGCTACTTTCATTAAACTCTGTTCAATCACCCTACCCCTGCCCTACAGCCAATAGAAATTAGTAACATCTCCCTCTGCCTCCTGCTGCACTGTTTCTGCCACAGGGATAGCAATTACCCCAACATACTTTACACCTTTTAGATACATTTGTATTTTTTTCTCCCAAAGAAAAAAGCCACTCTATAACTAGGTCCTATGTCAGTTTTCTTTGGGTTTCCAGTCCCACTACCCCGCTGCTCCATTCCCTGCCTCCAGAAAGGGTAGCAAAATGCCTGTCTACAAACAGTGTTCCTAACTGTTGGCTTAACATTTGTCTTTTAAGATAAATGGCTAGAAATTCTGACCCCAGCCTATCCAATCTTAAGCTAAACAGCTAGTGTGGCTCATGAGAGCAAGTGGCTTAAAAGAGCCTTGCATTGGCTACTGTGTGGCATACTCAAGAAAACAGAGGTTTTCCAAAAGGACCTTGGATGGGCCTCTGTCTTCAAGGACCTCTGAAATGCTGACATGTCTGTAAATTCTCATGCAATCACTTAATATTACCTGTATTCATTTATGGAACTTGACCATCATTAAATAGACTATGACAGAATTATTTCACAGTTAAATTAGTTAGATTTCACATAATACAGTATTAAGAACTTTTGGAAATATTACTATTAAGATCAACATGAAAAAGCAATTCAAGTCCTTTTATATTACATGAGATATTTTGTTCAGTGTAGAGATATTAATTAGGGGAGAAAAGCTTCAAGGTTATCACCACCAAGTAATACGTGTGAGTGTGAAGCACGAGTCAGCATTTTAACAGTAGGTTAAATGTGCCTCAAAAAAGAAAAGAGATGACTAACCTTACATAGTGTGTACAGCTTCCTGCTAATGCACATGGTCCTCTGCAGACAGCTATCCAAATGCAGCCCACAGACACTGTTCACCAGCGAGCATGTGTGAATTCTAGGCCCACACACTAGAAAACCACCACTTTATAGAGTTTCATAACTGAAAATATATTTTCATAGAAACAACAAAGCAAAGGGGATGAAAACAATGGCGACCAGAAAAGCTAACTTAGATGAATGGTGCCACTCAAAGGTCTTTCCGAGGGAAGCTCAGTCCTGGCTTGCGAGAGTCGGCCTTGGCTCACCTCACAACAGGGCTCCAAGCTAAGGCGTCAAGGAAGCAGTCCCACTGCTTCTCGCAGTCAGCGAGACTACAAGGCAGATGCCCACTGCTGTCCTGTCTCCTCGTCTACTTTCTCATCTCAGTGTTGTAAGGCAGCCCTGCACTGGTCCCTGAGTAACAGAGCAGCTGTCATGAGCACAGGTTCATGTTATCCGAGAGTGTTCTTATCTTTGAGAGAAATGAGAATATGACAAGGAAAACTAAACAGCAGCAGGCCTAGCCTCAGCAACCTTTCTGAGTGATGTCTAGTCCCGACGACTTTGTGATTTCCAAAGTCGTGAACACCTGTTCAAGAGAAAGAAAACAAATACATATTTAGATGTTAGCACTGCTTTAAGAAAACACATTCTGAATATTACATTTATGCTATTCTTTAAAATATACAAATCTGGCCGGGCATGGTGGCTCATGCCTGTAACCCCAGTACTTTGGGAGGCTGAGGTGGGTGGATCACTTGAGGTCAGAAGTTCGAGACCAGCCTGGCCAACATGGTAAAACCCCATCTCTACTAAAAATAGAAAAATTAGTCAGGCATGGTGGTATACACTTGTAGTGTAGTCCCAGCTACTCAGGAGGCTGAGGTGGGAGAATCACTTGAACCTGGGAGGTGGAGGTTATAGTGAGTCAAGATCATGCCACTGCACTACAGCCTGGGTGACAGAGTGAGACCCTGTCTGAAAAAAAATAAAATTAAATTAAATTAAAAATAAAATATACAAATCAGTTACTAATATGACATCTAACAAGTGCTTTATAATAGTTTTTCAAACTACATCAACTGAAGCCAATTTTTAAAACCTCCTGTTTCCTACCTCCCCACATGTGGGGTGAATTCCAATGGTGTCATCAAGTAGCTGTTTTGTGAGCCCACATTTCATTGCAGCTGCAAATCCTTGGGTAACCTCACCGGCATTTGGTCCAAGAATATGAAATCCTATCACCCGATCCTTTAATACAGAAACAAAACAAAGAGAATCCCTGTAGGTTAATGGTCTGAATATGGATCCATTCACTGCAAGTTCACAGTTAAAATATACAGTATCTACTACAGAAAAAGAACTTCAATGTCAAAGTGAGCAGAGAACATTACCATGAAACTAAGCCACTGTAAGAGTCTGTTAAATGAGCCAGTAAATGCACATCCAGAGTTAATTTGCACTCAAATTTACTAGAACAAACAATTTACCCACTGCATGAAGGACTTCATTAGTATGATGTAAATTTCCAAATTATGCTGAGACAATGCGCAACAACAACATAACAAATCTGAATTAAAGTCCAACACTGGAATAACTCTGGGGCAGCAGGTTTTACTGGAAATAAGAGGTTGTTGGCCCAGGAAGCAAGATGCCCTGTTCCCAACATCAAGTAGAGACAAAGGAGAGGCTGGTGCAGGGCTGCCACCCTGTGTGCTGAGAGGTATGGGGTGCAGGCAAAGAGCTGACCCACCGAGATGGGAAGCAAGATGTGCAGTCATTTTCCACAGTAATGGTGCATTCTAGGCTGTCCATTTGTCAATGTTCCTTCATAGCATTATCCTTCACTGTGATCTTCAACAGTAAAAGCATACAAGAGATGAAGAGAAAGACTATAAAAGGGCAACAGAGGCCAGAGCCAGGAGAAATCCTTGCCTACTGAGTTTCTGAAAAAAGCAACAGCTCAGAATCGTCATACACATCTGCATCTGCTAGCGGGCACTCCAGAGGGGAGGCAGGCAGAAGCTGCCTGGGCTGGGGCTTCAGAGTAAGTTCCCAGGGCCCACGGAAGACTACTGCATTGGAACCTGAGGTGGTTGGTGGGTTGCTCAGCAAACAGAAAAGCGGGGTGGCTCAGAGCAAAGTAAGGACACTTGGTGAGAATCTCCACTGATAACTGTAAATGAAGGTCATGAGTGAGGGAAGTCTCACTTATAATTTTGACCTTAGAGCTGGAATCAAGTATTCCCATTTCATAAGTTCGAGGGTTCTGCTCAAGAAATAGGCATGTGGCCAGGGTAAAGGAAAGGGACACAATCCCCATGGTTAAAGAGCAAGGCCAAGAGTGTGGCCTGGGGACCTGGGCGGGAGCCAGAGGGGTGGCGTGGGACATAGCAGAGGGGCTCAGAGATGGGAAACGGGGCTGACAGCCACAGAGGTGCAGCCCACACCCTCATGAGGAGGTCAGAACTAGCATGACGGCTGCAAGTCCCACCTTCAGCAGCGGCTCTCTCATCAAACCCCAACCGTCTCACTTTCGGAGAGTAACAATGTGTAGTCTCTCCCTGCTCCCTTTGGAAAGGCCGCCCACAACTGCCAAAAATTGACCTCAGATAACTCTGTCCCAAAGAATCAGGATGTAGCCCAGCACATAAGCATCCATCCTTAGGAGCACAGCTGCGAACTTGCCCAACCTGGAGCATTTCAGGGCCATTATGATCACCACCCCTGTCACTGCCCTGTAGCCATGTGCAACTACCAAGAGACTAAGCCCTAGAGCTCTGGATGACTTCATCATTCAGGCAAAAGAGCACATGCTAACGGGCTACTAGCCTGGGACACGCTGTTTTCTGTTATACTGAAAATAAGATAAATACAGAGATGTGAGAATTAAACAAGATAATGACTGCTGTTCAGTAAACTTTTATGTAAATGTCACTTGTTACAGTTCATATTTATCTATTTGTATGTTTCCTCTCCCCAGATAGATGATAAACTCTTCAAGAAAAGAACCAAGTCTTAACACTGCTTTCTACATTCAGAATTCTTTATAAAGCAAATTATAAATAAACTGTGCTTTAAACTACGCTACTGAGGAAGGCTGTTAACCATTTTGATGCTCGCCACTGGTAACTGGGAGGAGGAAAGCCTCCAGTAATGGGCTGCTGCTTTAGTGAAAGCATCAGGAATTAGCTCAGTAAGTCAAGTTTCACTTTGTGTGAACATCTCCATCTAAAGACTTTTGACACACATTCAGTCTGTTTATAAAATGCATACATACAACTTACTATTTGATGACCAAAATTTTCACAGATCTTCTAGTTCTAAACTATCAAGTTTAAACTATCAGGCTATCAAGATGGCCCTGGGAAAAGGCAGCTTTCAGTGATGTATTTTGAGTGGACACTGGTAGGGCTCAATCACAAACTATCACTGCTCAGCCTCTGTGACATGTTAACTAAATGACAACAAGGAGGTGCTCTGAATTGTCCTGAAAGCTACCTTAGAAAGATTATAAAAACGGAGCAGTCCCAGCTGCTCACAAGGCTGAAGCAGGAGGATCACTTGAGGTCAGGAGTTGGAGACCAGCCTGGGCAACATGGCAAGATTCCGTCTCCAAAAAAAAAAAGAAAAAAAATTATAGAAATCCAAATACTAGAAATAAAAACTACATTTAAATATCACAGCATTTTGGCTTCTAGTGGTATTACATACATGGTCTAATTTATTGCAGATTATCTTTGCGTAACAAGTGTTGTTATCTCTGCCAGCTACTGTCCATTCAAGAGGCCAGAACAAAGTATGATATATCTGGAAGATAAAAGAGAGAAAAAGGGCAGAATTAACATATATGGAAATCATTCTTTGATAGGCTCTTTAATTCTATAAAGGCAATAATCTCCATAGCAGCTTTCAGAAATTTAAAGTTCAGTGACCCCAACTTTATGTATCTGTTAGGAGCCCCGGGGTCAAGCCTCCTGAAATGCTAGCTGCATACATGTGTTGGCTGTTGTTTTACTTGCTTGGCTGTAAGTCCAAGCAAAAATCCACAAACAAAATCTAGTTTTCAAACATGTATAGAGTACCAGCAACCCAAGGCAGAGCACCAGGCACAGGTTCTCGTGTGGGCTGCAGAGTTGAAGACTGAGATCTTGATGTCAAAGCTGACCCTGATAACAGGGCTCATGTTCCAGCAAACTTAAGGAGGAGCAGAAGAAATAAAACAGCTCCAGTCATTTAGAGCTCCAGAACATAGCGATGGGAGAGCGGGAATCATGTCTCTCACATTTCTGTCCCCAGGCCCTCACGCCAGTGCCTCTATGCCTCTTCAATCTGGCTCAGTCTTCTAAGAACCAGAATAAAATGCCATGTGCCCTCTCTCCAGCTTGGGGTTGCTGTGGTCTCCCAGTGTTGTAGTTCTGAATCACTCCGTACACAAACGGGCAGTTAATGCTGGGTGACAGAATTGGAAATGTAGTATGAACAATAATCCACAATGGATGGATTTAAATTTTAAAATACCACCCAGAAATAATCATTTTGAATGTTAGGGAAAAGCATCAATTGCTGGTGCATGTAGAGTTAAAACAAAATTTTTATTAAGGAGGTATCACAATATACAGTTACTTGTAGCCAAAAAAAAAAAAAATTGATTTAACTTGTTTTTAACAGAAGAGAAATAAACTCTTCTACCCATTTTTTGTTTGTTTGTTTTGAGACAGGGTCTCACTTTGTCACCCAAGCTGGAGTACAGTGGTGAGATCTTGGCTCACTGCAGCCTTGACTGCTGAGGTTTGAGCAATCCTCCTGCCTCAGTCCCTAAGTAGCTGGGACTACAGGTGCGCGTCTCCACACCTGGCTAATTTTTGTATTTTTTTGTAAAGATGGGGTGTTGCCATGTTGCCCAGGCTTGTCTCAAACTCCTGAGCTCAAGTGACCCACCTGCCTCAGCCTCCCAAAACGCGAGGATTACAGGTGTGAGTCACCACCTCCCACCACTTCTACCTATTTTAATACAAACTTTTTAATCTCTGCAGCTACTAAAAACAGAAATGTTTCTTTATCTTAGAATATACTTTCCTAAAAACACACCTCTAAGGTTAAAAAGAGATGGTACAAACTCTTACCAGTTTTTTTGTTGTTGTTGTTGTTGTTGTTGTTGTTTTTTGTGAGACAGAGTTTCACTCTTTCGCCCAGGCTGGAGTGCAATGGCACGAACTTGGCTCACTGCAAGCTCTGCCTCCTGATTTCTCTTACCAGGTTTTAAACATGATTTTTAAAACAGTAAGCTACTATTTCTGATGTGTTCTATCACTTCTGCTATGAAGCAAGGAGGTGAACACTCACACTTCCCCCCATCTCCTTGCATTCTTTCACTGGTTTTGTCAAATGTGGTTTTTCCTTCTAGCACTTTGAAGATTTTACTGTATTTAAATTTCTTACCCTTCTGGTTCAAAGTGGATGTGAAATGTGGATCCAACTTCCAACTTTATATTTTTCCTTAATAGCTACCCACTTATTCTGGCACCCTTTAATGGATGGCCTGTGTTTTTACTATGGATTTAAAATATGACCTTATCACATACTAATTCTTACGAGCATTTGAATCCATTTCTGGGTTTCACATTCTGTTCTACTGATCTTGCTGTCCATCTGTGCGCCACTGCTGCACAACTGTAAGCACTGTAGCCATGTGGTAAAGTTTCATATTTAATTAGGGCTCCCCTCATTATTCTTGAAGTCTTTTTATCAACTTATGCACAATTACAGACATAATTTTCAAAGCTCTGCTGTGGAAAACAGTGATCTCTGATCCCACCTATTTCAATGAACCTAGAGGCCACCATGTTCAACCTCTTTTATTTAATCATTTGGGTATTTACCTCTATGTTTCTAAATAACATGCTTATATTGCTACTGCCTGACTTTCCTATTTTAGGCTTTATTTATTGATTTGGCTCTATGCAAGAGCAAGATGAGCTCTCTTCCCTGGCCCCTAGCACTCACTCTAGCTCCTTCCTGCCCTTCCCATCCCCATATTCCCAATACAGTTATATACTCTTAGCTACCACAGTTACCAGTGTTTCCTTTACTATGTAAAAGCTATTGACAGACAACTTGAAAGCAACAAGCAAAGGATGAAGCTGCACCCTTAGCTTGCACATTGACAAACACTAACTCAAAATGGACCACAGACCTAAATGCACTCACACTTCCTCCCATCTCCAGTCATGCACAGCATGTGTTGCAAAACAATGCTGGTCTACGATGGACAGCATATATGACTGTGGTCCCATAACATTAAAATGGAGCTGAAAAATTCCTGCCACTTAGTGACATTATAGCCATTGCAACATCATAGTGCAGCACATTACTCACTATTTGTGGTGATGCTGATACCGCACTGCCAATCTCCAACAGTCTAGCATATATAATCATGTACAGTACATAATACTTGATAAAGATAATAAATGTGAAATGACTATGATACTGATTTATGTATTTATTATACCACACATTCTACTATTATTTTAGAAAGTACTCCTTCAACTCATAAATTAACTGTGAAACTGCCTCAGGCAGGTCCTTCAGGAGGTATCCAGAAGAAGGCATTGTCATCATAGGAGGTAACAGCTCCACGTGTGTTACTGCCCTGGGACAGGATGTGGTGGGAGAAGACGGTGACATTGATGTTTCTGACCCTGTGTAGGCCTAGGCTAATGTGTGTGTTTGTGTTTTCATTTTTTATAAACAAGAAGTAAAAAAAAAAAAAAAAAGAAAAAGAAAAAAGCTTATAGAATAAGGATATAAAGAAAGAAAATATTTTGTACAGCTGTACAATGTGTTTGTGTTTCTCTATAATGGGAACTTTAAAAAAATATTAACATCATATTTTAAGTCCTGTCAAAAAGCAACAAATAAATAAATAAAACAGGTGAGTTGATCTGCAGCAAACCTTGGTGAAAAGACCTTAAAGTAATCCCAAAAACTTGGGGAACTTGTTTCCTATAAAGATATTCCTTTGTCTGGGACACAGCCTTCTACATCCTTCCTGTCATGTGCCTGACATCTTTCTACCTTAATTTTTCATTAATTTCAGAAACTTTTAAAACTAAATGTTAAATCCATAACTATTATCATCGATTTTCCAAGACCAATGCAAAAAGGATAGCTTATTATTATATAAAGAGTTAATTAAAAAACTCTGATAAAATGTTCCCTAAAATGTAAATTTCAAAAATAACCATCTAAAGTAACATAAGGTTTTAATTACACATTTCCCCAGCACCAGAAATTTAAATAGGAGTTTCTTAAATCCTTAGGCCATTTAACTAGGGAATATCAGTGCTATCATTTAAATAAATTCCCAATAATAAATCATACAACTAAACTGCCTTCAAGGAAAAGGACTATGATTTCAATTCTCTTTTACTTGAAATATCAAGTATTAATAACCCTCCAATTCTTTTTAACTCTCTCTCTCCCGCCTGTGTTGGAAGAGTGGGCAGAAAAAAGTCAATCAAACTTCCCAGCAAGAAACAATGTAAGAAAATATTTTTAAGACTATAATTGGACAGGGTTAGGGTGTAAAGGAGAGGTAGCAATAAAGGTGTGTAGAGGGCATCCTTTTGGAAATCTGAAGAGCCCACAGGCAGACAACCCTGGAACTTCCCACCTTACCACCCATAGCCATTCCTACTCCTGCATTCCCAAAAGATCTTAAAATAACTTTGAGCTTCCTTGTATAAGTTTGCTCAAATAGATTTTTGTTACTTGTAATTCAAGTGTCCTGACTTACAGATTACACTCTCCTCTTTCCCAACCATATTATTCTTGTTTGCTAGACAGACAGGGTTTAAATTAATTGCTAATTTTCCTAAAATAGGAATATGATTTCCTACAATATAACGATCACAGTAACTTGCAAATTGCTGAAATAAAAAGTGACCGCAAAGAAAAATTGTTGATTAAAAGAGATTGTTTTTAAGGAAGTAATAAAACACAATCTTACTTCTAGATTCTCTTTTTTATATACTTCAATAGCTTTTTCTTCAGCTAATCCGCAGCAACCATACTCCAGAGGAGTAAACACCGTAGTCGGAACATTAATATAATCACACTGAAAGACAAACAAATTACATTGTTTTATTTTGTGAAACTTTACAGCAAAAATCTATATTACATATATTTATATAAAGAAAATAAATGAGTCCAGTTCAGTGTAACTGATTCTTAAAACATCAACAGCTTCAGGAAAATTCTAAGGTACCTTAACAGAGACCTGGGATGGGCCCCTGACTCAGGGGAAGAGACCACACACTGGCCAGCCACCAACAAACGGGACCGGCTCTCCTGGAGCACAGACTCAGAGGTCTAAAAACCAGGAGGAGGTGGAGGTAGTGCCACCCATCTGCCCCTAAAGACACTCTCCAAAATGTTTTCTTTCCATGCCCATGATTCTGGGCTCTGCTCTCCTGGAGCATTCTTCCAAGCAACCTTGAATTATGCTACTTCACTGGAAGCTGAGACCACCTCTTTGCCATTTCATATTCCTTATGCCACTGAGAGGCGAGGCAAGTATGCAGCTCAACGGTGCTGGACTGAGTGTTCCTGACCATCAAAGCGGGATGGTACGCGTGTGAGTGTGTCTGGAGGGGGGTGCTAATATACGGCAGGGACAAGGATGACCATAGGTCATCTCTGTAGTCCAGGGGTTAAGAAAGAACTATCTCCAGAGCCTTTATCAGACTGAGTCAGAGAAGAACGGACATTACAATGTGGCACTCCTGCCTAGGAGAGGCCCCAACTTGGGAGAAGAGAGGGTCTCTCTGGCTGTGTGGAGAGGACCTGGAATACTTTGGTGGGTGAACCATGAGACCGTGTGCATGGACAGAAAGCTGTGTGTAGGTGGCAGAGAAAAGGTGGAAAGTGCCTGCCCAGTCACAGTCCCTTCAAAGGACACCACCATCCACAGCACTGTATGTTCCCCAACCCCTGCCAGTGGCCACAAGTGATCAGACTAGGGACAGCCATCTGATCTCACAAGAGCCAACACAAGCTGGGGCAGAAATCTACGAAATGGCAGAAAAAGGTGGGCTGAGTCAATCCAATTCTTTCTTTTGTAGGAAAATTAACTAGAGGCAAAGAAAATTTTCCAGGTGGTAGAGGAATGGGAAGAAATGGACCTGCAGAGTTGTCGCCAAGTTAGGCCAAGGAAGAGCACATCTCTACAAACCCCCCACTGTGTGCTGGGCCCCAGAGCAGCTGGGACCTCACCTCCAAATGCAGGCAGGCCCAGCCCTAGTATAGTTCTCTTTCGAGGTTCCTCTGAGATTCTACCTATTAATCCCAGGATTCTTACAGTAACCTCCCTCAGTTTGCCTAGTTTGAGTGAGCTTCTACTGTTTGTTACCCCAAAGAAAACCAAAACACCACCAGGTATCTCCCGAATCAATGAGAGGATTTGCATACAACACAGGTAAGTTCTCCAATTAGCCTAGATTCTTATGCTGTCATGCCACTTCATGTTTGCCTACCTGCAAACCATGGGTAAGCCAAGCATTTATTTTCTTTTCCCAACATGGCTGAGAAAAATCACATAACTATGTGAACTGCCTGGGTATTTTCTGACTTCTCTGAGGCACTCACATGTTGCCAATCCATTTATTGACTGGTAACTGACCCCAGATTCCATAGCTTACATGGGAGGCCTCATTCTTAACAGATGCCTTTGTTTCCTGTTTCATATCAATTAAGAAAAATAAACAGGAAATGGCTCAACTTTGCCCCTTTCTCCTAAAAACCTTCTCCACATCTTAGACCATCTCCTCCACCTGGACTTGACTCATGCTACCCTTTTCCTAGGCTTCTTTCCATCTTGTGCCTTTCATCTCTTACTTTATACTCTACACATATTGCTCCATATTCTAATCCCTCCTCCCCACAGTCACCATGATCAACTCCTTACAGCATTAGGCAACTGCTCTGCCGACATATACCCCAAAATGTTATTTGCAGTTGAGATAATTCCTTGCACATTTAGCATTCCTGGCCCCCATCCATTAATGCCAGCAGAGCCCCCTCCCCAGTGGCCGGCCTCATGCACCAAATACACCCACCCACAAGGTCTCCATGCAAGGCCTTGGCAGATACCTGGGGGATGAAGCAAAGCAGCACATAGCATTCCTCATGAAGAATCCATGCCCAAACCTCTTCATCTGAACACACTCATGCAAAAACAATTGGAGAAATTCAGAATGTGGGACATTCTACAAGAAAAGTAACCTGGATTCATCAAAAAGTCAGAGTTAAGAACTGGAATAAGACAAGGATGCCCACTGTCACCAGTCTTATTCAACACAGTACTAGAAGTCCTAGCTAGAGCAGTCAGTATGAGAAAGAAAGAACGGGCATCCAAACTGGGAAAACAGGAAGTGAAATTGTCCCTCTTTGCAGACAATATGATCTCATATGTAGAAAAACCTAAAGATTCCACCAAAAACTCTTAGAACTGATAAATGAATTCAGTGAAGTTGCAGGATACAAAAATCAACATACAAAAATCAGTAGTGTTTCTATACACCAACAACAAACTGAAAAAGAAATCAATAAAGCAATTCTATTTACAATAGCTACAAAAATAAAATAAAATATTTAGGAATAAATTGAATCAAGTAGGTGAAACCACTCTACAATGAAAACTGCAAAACACTGGTGAAAGAAACTGAAGAAGATACAAAAATATAGAAAGATATCCCATGTTCATGGATTGGATTAACATTGTTAAAATGACCATACTACTCAAAGCAATCTACAGATTTGATCCAATCTCTATCAAAATACCAATGACAATCTTCACAGTAGTAGAAAAAAAATCTTAAAATTTTCATGAAACCACAAAAGATGCCAAAAAGCCAAAGTAATACTGAACAAAAAGAATCAAGCTGGAGGCATTACACTACCCAATTTCAAAATATACTACAAGTTATAGTACCCAAAACAGCATGATAGTAATACGAAAACAGACACATAGACTATGGAACAGAACAGTGAACTCAGAAATAAAACCATGTATTTGCAGCTAACTAATTTTTGACAAAGGCACCAAGAACATACACTGGAGAAAGGACACCATCTTTAGTAAATAGTAGTGGGAAAACAGTATATGTAGAAGAATGAAACTGGACCTCTGTATCTCACCACGTGGAAAAATCAATTCAAAATGAATTAAAGACGTAAATATAAGGCCCCAAATTATAAAACTACTAGAGGAAAACAGGAGAAATCCTTCTGGACACTGGTCTAGGCAAAGATTTTATAGCTAAGACCTCAAAAACACAGGCAACAAAATGAAAACAGACAAATGAGACTGTATCAAACTAAGAAGCTTCTGTAATCAGTAAAGGAAACAATCAACAGAGTAAATAGACAACCTGTAAAACGGGAGAAAGTATTTGTAAACTATCCATCTGAGAAGGTACTAATATCCCTATACAAGGAACTCAAACAACTCAGAGCAAAAAAAAGAATCTGATTTAAAAATGGGCAAAGGATCTGAATAGATGTTTTTCGTAAGACATACATATGGGCAACAAGTATATGAAAAAATGCTCAGTATCACTAATCATCAGGAAAATGCAAATCAAAGCCACAGTGAGATACCATATCCTGATTAGAATGGCTATTATCAAAAAGACAAAAAATAACAAAGGCTGGTGAGGATGTAGAAAAAGGTGAACTCTTACACACTGTTAGTGAGAATGGAAACTAGCACAGCCACTATGGAACACAGTATGGAGGGTCTTCAAAACACTAAAAATAGAACCCCCATAGGATCCAGCAATCCCAGTACTAATATTTATCCAAAGGAAAGAATCAGTGTATCAAAAAGATATCTGCACACCCATGTTTACTGCAGCACTATTCAAAACAGGAAAAATATGGACTCAATCTAAGCATCCATAATGAATGAATGGATAAATAAAACGTACTATATAAACACAATGAAATACTATTCAGCAATACAGAATAAAATCCGATCCTTCACAGCAACATGAATGAGCCTGGAAGACATTATATTAATGAAATAAGCTGGGCACAGAAAGACAAATACTGCATGTTGTCACTCACATGTGGGAGTTAAAAAAGCTGGAGAGGTTGGTTAACAGACACAAAATTACAGCTAAACAGAAGGAGTTAAGTCCTACTGCTTTACAACACTGTAGAGTGAACATAATTCACAAGAATTCATTGCATATTTCCAAAAAGTTAAAAGAGGATATAACAGAATGTTCCCACACAAATAAATGACAAATGTTTGAGGTAATAGATATGCTAACTACCCTGATTTGATCATTACACATTGTATCTGTGTATCAAAATATCACTCTGTATCCCATAAATATGTACAATCATTATGTGTCAACTAAAAATAAAAGGAAAAAAGTCAGAGTCATAAAAAATAAAAAACAAATAAAGGCAGGGAGACTGTATCAGACTAAGAGACTTAGGCGTCATAAGAGCCACATGTACTGTGCGAACCAAAACACACACACTCTTAAGGAACAACTGAGGAAATGAGTATTATAGTACTTTTATTGAACTTCTCAGATATGGCAATGGAACTGTATTTACGGAGGTAAACATCTTTGTACTTAGGAGGTATATGCTGAAGTAGTTAGGGACAAATGTCATTGATGTCTGCCATTTCAAAAAGTGGCAGCAAAAAAGCTCAGCAAAAGAAAAAAGGAATATTAACTACACATACACATATTCAGAAAAGGAGAGACAGAACAAAAACAGCAAGATGTGAATAACTGGGGAATCTGGGTGAAAGGTTCAATATAGGCGATTGTTTTAGTAGTCTTTCTGTCTTTTGACATCTTTCTAAATAAAAGTTGGGGGACATAAAGGTCTCAACAGATCCCTACTGCCTAGAGAAGGCCCTACCAATTCTTCTTTGTCGCAAAGATTTTTGATGATCTGGCACTAAATTAGTTTTCTGACCTCCTTTCCAATTGTACTTCCCTATCACCAGCTACTCTGCCTACACACATTCCAAAATGTTCTATTGCACTGTGTTTGGGACAATTTTTCTTTGCATGAGATGGTACACTCAGCATTCCTGACCTCACCCACTAATGCAGTAGGGCCCTTCCCCAGTCATCCGTCTCCCACCAACTCTACCACATGGCCACAGACAGAGCTCCTGATGGAGCTGAGCAGTACTTCCCCAGCTGAAAGCTCCTGGGACACTACTCATAGTCCCTAGCACAAGCCAAGCACTACAGGTCTCTGTTTTTTTAGCCAAGCTATCTGCCCACCTGAAAAGTCCTTTGCTTCCTCAGTTTTGAATTACTCATCCTATAAAGCTCATTCCAAATATTTGATTTAAAAATATGAAAAGTGGAAATCCTCTGTAGAAATCATCTGATTCACATCCTTGGCTTTGCAGATGATGAAACTAAGGTCCTCAGAAGTTAAACAACCTGACCATATTTACAGGCCAAGTGGGCACTGAAGCCAGGACCAGAATCCTGACTCATGCCAAGAGCTCCTATGCTATTACAGCGCAACAGTCCACTTATGAAGGTTTTCCCCCTCCCTGCAGCTAGAATTAAACAATCCCTTCAGTGTCCCTAGAGCAACCTGCAGACAGCACTCTGGCACACAACCATACTCTGTCTTCTGTTCAGTCTGTGCCTGCCTGACTCATGATCATGATAAGCCCCTGGGGCTGACCATGGCCAGTGCTTTGTGTATCACCCAGCACAATATCTTGCACACAGTGGACACTCAAAAATATTTATTTTAATCCATTAGTAAATAGTAAGTCTACTGCAAATTATATCTCTGAGGAACCCTTCACTGGGAAAACAAGCACACAAGTTTTACTTGTATTAGTTTTAAAAATCATGACCTTGATCAAGATATTATCTCAAAAACAGCAGAAACTTACCTTTTCTAAAGAGGCCCCAAAAAGTCTCCGAGCTAGCAGCTTGCCTGACTGTATGGCGACAGGAGTGAGCTCTGGCTTACCCTCCGAAACATCCCCAACAGCATAGACATATGGCACACTGGTCTGTTCCACATCATTTACAGGTATTTTTCCACTCCTATTAGTTTTTGAAATGGGAAAAAAATATATTACAACTCACTCTACACTTCTAGGTGACTAACACTATTAGCCAAAAGACTAAATACATAGAGAAAAGATCTCTCTTAAAACTCATGCACCTCAGGATATCAATTATCTATAAGGTCAATGACTTAACGTAACAAGGGTTTCTGTAGCTCCAAAAGAAAATATCTCTGGTGAAACCACGGGCATTTCCCGGACGCCTAGGATATCTGCAGACTGCCTCCACAGACTTACTTAGAGCTTTGGAATTTATCTCTTTGCCTGACCAAGGACATAAAGATGCGTTCTAAATCACAGACATTATGTGAATATATCTCTGCAATTATTTCTTAAAGTCATCGTCCAATATATGAGCTTTTAAAGGCATGCAATAAGAGTTACTGATTGACGAAGAAATTGATTATAAAGAGCTGGTACTGAACTTATAAGATAAATTAAGATATATCTCAGTAATTAAATGAGAATTTCTTAGAGGTGACCTGCAGAAACCTGTTGCTTTGTGCAGCTACAGTGCAATGATCCCAATATACTTACTTCTCATTAATTTTGACACCAATCTTCTCCAAGCCCATTTTCCTTGTACAGGAGTCACGACCAATAGCTAACAAAACCTGCATTTGGAGAGAAATCAAAAATACAAATTATCCATATCAGGAATGAAAGAAGGAACATCACTATAGATCCTTCAGACATTAAAAGGGTAATAGTAGAATATTACAAACAATCGACGCCAATAAATCTGACAGCTTAAGGTAAAATAGAGTCCTTAAAAGACACAACTTACCAAACTTACACAAGTCTGAAAAGCCTACAGACTACATTATGTACCTTCAAAATTCATATGCTGAAATCCTATCTGCAAGTACCTCCGAGGGTGACTATATTTGGAGACAGAGCCTTTACAGAGGTAATTAAGGTAAAATAGGTCATATGGGTGTGCCTTAATCCAGTATGACTGGTGTGCTTATAAGAAGAGGAGGACATGGGCAACACAGACCAAAGGACGACCATGTGAGGACACAAGGAGAAGACAGTCATGTACAAGCCTAGGAGACGGGCCTCAGAAGAAACCAATCCTGTCAACACCTTGATCTTAGACTTTCAGCCTCTAGAACTGTGAGAAATACATTTCTATTGTTTAGGACCCCCGGTCTGCGGTACTCTTCCAGAACCGTGAGAAAATAAATGTTGATTAAGCCACCCAGTTTGCGGTATTTTGCTATGGCAGCCCTGGCAAACTAATATGCCCTATACCGTTAAAGAAACTGAATTCTCAATTTGTAAACTTCTCATAAATTAATTCTAGACCCAGATAGCTTCTCTAGGAAAGTCTATGGAATACTTCAGTAAGAAATAATGCTAATGGTATAAAAACTCTTCCAGGAAAGAAAGAGGAAAAGGTAGCACTTCTCAACTCCTTTTTTATGAGGCCAGTATAAACAGCTGACACCAAAATCAGACAAGGGCATTAAAAGAAAAGAAATTCACAAGGCAACACTCCTCATGAATATAGATGTAAAATCCTTAATGAAATGTTAGCAAATCAAATATAGCAATATATAAAAAGGATAATTGTTTGTGACCAAGTAAGTTTGTCCCCAGAAAGCAAATCTGGTTTAACATACAAAAATCCATCAATGTAATTCATCATATTAACAGAATAAAGAGAAAACAATTCAATCATCTCAACAGATGCAATAAAGCATTTCACAAAATTAAACACTCTTTCATAATTAAAATCTTCAGAATAAAAGAAAAGAAAATTTCCGTCACCAGATAAAAGGCATGTGTAGTAAACTTACAGGTCACATCCTGGCAATGATACAAGACTCAATGTTTCATCACTAACACCAGGAACCAGACAGGCATGCCCATTCTCACAATTTCTAATCAACACTGTATTGGAGGTCTTAGCCAGTGAAACAAGTCAAAAAAAAAAAAAAAAAAAAAGATTAAAAGCATGCAGACTGGAAAGGAAGAAACAAAATTGTTTTTATTTGTAGATATGAATCCTAACAAGCTACAAGGTCAATATTAAAAAAAAAAAACTGTATTTTTATATACTACCAACCAACCACTTAAAAATGCCATTTGTTACCTTTAAAAACATGAAGTATGTTTAGCAAAATATGTGAAAGACCTCTAGAGTCCAATGATAAAACACTGCTTAGAGGAATTAAGGAATACACAAATAAATGGAAAAACTTATAAGGTTCGTATGTTGGAAAAATCAACATTGTTAAAATGTCAGCTCTTCCAAACTGACTATGGAAAAAAGACAATTCCAGCCAAAATCCCAGCAGACTTTTGTTTCTAGAAATTAAAAAGCTGTCTTTAAAAGTTATATAGAAATGCAAAGAATCTAAACAAAATTAGAGGACTCACTCTACCTGATCTAAGACTTACCACAGAGATTCGGTAATCAAAACAATGTGGTACTGGGGAAAGGACAAATGGTCTATGGGACAGAATGAAGAGTACAGAAATAGGCCCACAGTTAAATGGTCTTTCATTGAAGATTCCAAAGCAATTCAATAGAGAAAGGGAAGTTATCGGGAGAACCCACTCCCGACGTTTAACATGGGTTCTTTTCTATTTCCTAAGTGTCTTGGCTGGGTTGATAAATAAAGGGAAAAGAGCACAAGAGAGAGAAATTTAAAGCTGGGTGTCCAGGGGAGACATCACATGTCGGCAGGATCCATGATGTTCCCTGAGCCATAAAACCACCAAGTTTTTATTAGCGATTTTCAAAAGGGGAGGGAGTGCACGAATAGGGTGTGGGTCACAGAAATCACATACTTCACAAGGTAATAAAATACCACAAAGCAAATGGAGGCAGGGTGAGATCACAGGACCACTGGATGAGGTGAAATTAAAATTGCTAATGAAGTTTCAGCAGGCATTGTCATTGACAACATCTTATCAGGAAACAGGGTTTGAGAGCAGATAACTTGTCTGACCACAATTTATTAGGTGGGAATTTTCTCATCCTAATAAGCCTGGGAGCACTATAGGAGACCGGGGCTTATTTCATCCCTTCAGCTTCGACTATAAAAGACAGGATGCCTTAAAAAGGGGACGTCCACAGACCTAACTTCAGGGCGCATTCTCTCTCTCAGGGATGTTCCTTGCTGAGAAAAAGAATTCAGCGATATTTCTCCTATTTGCTTATGAAAGAGGAGAAATATAGCTCTGTTCCGTCCGGCTCACTGGCAGCCGGTTCAAAGTTACCTCTCTTGTTCCCTGAACATCGCTGTTATCCTGTTCTTTTTTTAAGATGCCCAGATTTAATACTGTTCAAACACACATGCTCTACAAACAATTTGTGCAGTTGATACAATTACAGGGTCCTGAGGCGCTATTCATCCTCCTCAGCTTACGAAGAAGACGAGGGAATTAAGAGATTAAATACAGGCATAGGAAATCACAAGGATATTCATTGGGGAAGTGATAAGTGTCCATGAAATCTTCACAATTTATGTTCAGAGATTACAGTAAAGACAGGTGTAAAAAATTATAAAAGTATTAATTTGGGGAACTAATAAATGTACATGAAATCTTCACAATTTATGTTCTTCTGTCATGGCTTCAGTCGGTCTTTCCTTTCAGGGTCCCTGACTTCCTGCAACAGGAAGTCTTTTCAATAAATGGTACTGGATATCCATACGGAAAAAAAAGAACTGCACAGTGAAGCACGTATGCTCTATACAACCCATAACACATGTGATGAGGTAGAAAATAAAGTGGCTGCAGATCTAGGATGTGGCTGTGGAGTGCTTAGTCTTGGAACTGCAATTTAGGAGCCACGTTGCATGTTGGATTTGACATAGATGCAGATGCACTAGGAATAATTAATAGGAATGTGGAAGAGTCTGAATTAACATATGTTGGCATGGTTCAATGTGATGTGTGCTCCTTATCTAATGGAATGTCCAAGTCATTTAATACAAAAATTTTGAATACTCCTTTTGGGACCAAAAATAATAAAGGGACAGATATGGCTTTTCCAAAGACTACTTTGGAAATGGCAAGAATAGCAGTATATTCTCTACACAAATCTTCAACTAGAAGACATGTTCAAAAACAAGCTACAGAATGCAAAATCAAGACAGATGTTATTGCAGAGCTTCGAGATGATCTGCCAGCATCACACAACTTTCAGGAAAAGGAATTAATGGACGGTGAAATGGACCTAATTCAGTTTTCTTTTCAAAAGCCTCCAAAACCAAAAGCAGCTTAAAATCTAATAAAAATGAGTGAGAATTCATTTGTTTACTAAAAAAATTAATTCAAGGTAGATTACGGACTTAAACATAAAAGCTAAAACTATAAAGCTTCAGGAAGGAAACAACGGGATACTTTCATGACCTTTGGGTTAGTAAAGATTTCTTACAGCACACAGAGAGCATGAACCATAAAGTAAAATACTAATAAAATTGAACTTCATAAAAATTTAAAACTGTTAACCCAAAGATACTACTAAAAAATACATAGGCAAGTCACAGATGTGAAGAAAATATTCAAAATACATATATCTGAAAAAGGAATATGCCCAAGATATATAGAAGCCCTGCAATTCAATAAAAATTCAAACGATCCAACAAGAAAAGGCTGAAGACCTGAACCAACACTTCAAAGAAAAGATACATGAATGGCCAATAAACACATAAAAATTGCTCTACATCATTAGTCATCAGGGAGATGCAAATTAAAGCCATAAGATACCTCTACACATCCACTAGAATGGCTAGAATGGGAAAGTCAGACACCCCTAAAAGTCCTAAGGGTCTGGAACAACCAGGCCTTCACATATAGGTGATGGAAATACAAAATGGCATAATCATTTGGAAACTGTTTGGCAGTTTCTTAAAAAGCAAAAACCATCCCATGATCAAGCAATTTCACTCCTAGGCATTTGTCAAAGATAAATTGAAATATATGTTGGCTGGGAGCAGTGGCTGATGCCTATAATCCCAGCATGTTGAGAGGCCAAGACAGGAGGATTGCTTAAGGCTAGGAGTTCAAGATCAGCCTGGACGATATAGTGAGACCCCATCCGTTAAAAAAAAAAAAAAAAAAAAAAGGCTGGGCACGGTGGCTCACACCTATAATCCCAGCACTTTGGGAGGCCGAGGCGGGTGGTTCACGAGGTCAGGAGATCGAGACCATCCTGGCGAACATGGTGAAACCACGTCTCTACTGAAAATACAAAAAAATTAGCCGAGCGTGGTGGTGGGTGCCTGTAGTCCCAGCTTCTAGGGAGGCTGAGGCAGTAGAATAGCGCTAACCCAGGAGGTGGTGGAGCTTGCAGTGAGTGGAGATTGTGCCACTGCACTCCAGCCTGGGCGACAGAGCGAAACTCGGTCTCAAAAAAAAAAAAAAAAAAAATTAGCCAGGCATGGTGGCATGTGCCTGTGGTCCTAGCAACTAGGGAAGCTGAGGTGGGAGGATCATTTGAGCCAAGGAGTTGGAGGCTGCAGTGAGCCTTGATCTCACCACTGCACTCCAGCCTCGGTGACAGAGTGAAACCATCTCTTTCTACATATCTCCCCATAAAAAGCTTTCCACAAAGAATCTTCACAGCAGTTTTAATCACAATAGTCCAAACTGCAAAGAGCCTGGTTATCTATCCACAGGAAAATGAATAAACTGCTACATTAATAAAATCTATACAATAAAAAGAACTACTGATGCACACAACACGGATGACTCCTAAAAACATCAATCTGAATAAAAGAAGCCAGATACAAGGAATATATACTGTACAACTCCACTTATATGACATTTAGAGGCAAACCAAACAAAATGAGTCTATGGTGACAGAATCAGAATAGTGGTTGCTTGGGGGTCGACGAAGCACAGAGTGCTTTCTGGACTCACAGAAATGTTCTGTTACCTAAAGGAGTGTGGATTACATGGAATGTGGACATCTGTCAAAACTGACTGAACTGTACACTTAGGATCTGTGCATTTCACTACATGAACATTATACCTCATTACAAAAATAACCAATTTACAGTTAGATATTATGGACAACTTCATACCAATATATTTGAAAACTCAGATGAAATGGACTAATTTCTGGAAAAAATATAACTAATCAAAAGTAAATCAAGGAAAAAATAAAAAGACTTAAAAGTCCTTTGACTATTAAAGAAATTAATCAGTGGTCAAATATATCTCCACAGAAAATTGTATGGGTAGACAGTTGCATCAGTGAATTCTATCAAACATACAAGGAACCAATTCTAATGTTACAAGAACTTTGTCAGATAACAGGAAATGAGGAAACATACTCCAAACTTCTTTCATGAGCAGGAATACCTTGATACTCAAACCTAAAATTAAAATCTTTAATATATAAAAGGAAAATTACAAGCCAATATGATTCATAAATATAAATTTATAAATTCTAAATAACGAAGTCCAACATTACCAAGTTGGGTTTATACAAAGGATACAAAGTTGGTTGAATATTAGAAAATCAATGCAATTCAACAAATTAACAGATTAAGGAAAAAATTCATCATCCACAGCTGCAAAAGAAACACTGTTATAACTGAACATCCATTCCTTTTAAAATATACAAAACAACATAAACAAAAAAGACACTTAGGAAACAAAAAACAGAAAAGGAGTTCCTTAACTTGATTAATAGCATATTAACAAAACCCTACAGAAAACATTGGTTTTTAGTGAAACATCTTTTCTTTTGATGTTGAAAATAAGACAAGACTGCTTGCTATTGCCATTTCTTGTAAGGACTGTACTGGAGGTCCTAACTAATGCATTTATACAAGAAAAAAAGAGAAAACCAGTAAAAAGGAAGAAATAAACTTATTATTCACAAATAAACAAATGTGTACATAGGAAATCTGAAATAATCTAAGGATAAATTTTTCAGTAAGAGTTTAGCAAGATTACTGAATACTAAATCAAAGCACAAAAATAAGCAGCATTTTTATACACTAGAAACAGTTAAAGATAGCGACATTTTCATAAAAACACCATTTGTAACTACATATAAATTACATAAGTACCTAGTAATAAATCTAACAGATATTCTTGAACCCTAAGGAGAAATGTATTAACTTTGCTGGGAATCATTAAAGAAGATCTAAATTAATGGATAGATATACCATGTTCATGGGTGGGAAGACTGAATATTGCAAAGAAGTGTTTCCAAATTTTCCTATATATCCAATCCAATCCTAATCAAAACCTCAATAGGGTTGATTTTTGGATTTTGGTTTTGCTACATGTTTTCTGGCTTTGTTGATGCTCTCTAGGTTGTATTTTTTTAACTGAAAAAATATCTACATAAAAGTATACAAAAACATAAATGTATAGTTTCTGTCAAAACTATAAACTAATTACAAAAGAATTGTTGGCCTCCAAAGTATTCCATGGGTTATTTCCCATTGTTTGGAGATTTTCTACTGTTTGTTTTTGAGAAAGAAAAATAGCTTTGTTGTTGTTTTTCATTAAAAAATATATTCAACATTTATTGCAAAAATATTCAAATTAAGAAACGTATAAAATATCTAATTCTCCAAAAGTAAGCACAAATAACATCTGGATATATGTGCTTCCAAATTTTACGTACAGTCGCATACACATATATTTTACCATGATATTCCTCATGTATTACTGAAAATTCAAATGTCAGCAGCCAAATTATCTTCTCTGATAATGCTCTTACAAAGAATTTAAAAATGTCAAAAAAAAAGTTAATCCTGGTATAATCTTCCCATAAGTTTCATTTCTGTTAATTTAAGAGTATGTTCAATAACTTAGTAATGATAAAATAAAAACTCACTGTGTTATAGACTCCTTCAATTGTTTCTGTTCCTTCCGTGGATTTAGCCAATACTTTCAGCTTTCCAGGTGAACCTTTCTCCAACTGTTGAATCTAGTAAGAATGAAGAGTATAATGATGCTATCTAAATATGACAAAAAAGAAATGCACAAAAGGGTGTACACTGGTATGTTTGTGCACATTTGTGTGTTTGGTGGTGGTACATATAATAGGTGTTAGTATAGTTAGGGTTTCTGGACAAGGCAGAAATAGAGAAAAGCGGACTGTCACAGATACATTTTGGAGGTAGAAATGAATTGATGAATTAGTTGAGATTGGAGGGAGCAAAAAAAGAGAAATTAAGGGGTATTCCTAGATACTGGCTTAAAACACTGTGTTAATTTACTGAGTACTGAGGTGGGCCAGAAAGATTAGCAGGATAATATATCTTTTTTGTTTTTTTTTTTTTTTTTGAGACGGGGTCTCGCTCTGTCACCCAGGGTGGAGTGCAGTGGCGCGATCTCCGCTCACTGCAAGCTCCGCCTCCCGGGTTCACGCCATTCTCTTGCCTCAGCCTCTCAAGTAGCTGGGACTACAGGTGCCCGCTACCACGCCTGGCTAAATTTTTGTATTTTAGTGGAGACGGGGTTTCACCGTGTTAGCCAGGATGGTCTCGATCTCCTGACCTTGTGATCCGCCTGTCTCGGCCTCCCAAAGTGCTGGGATTACAGGCGTGAGCCACCGCGCCTGTAATATATTTAGGTAAAAAATCTAGTTTCATTTTTGTCTTGTTAAATTTGAAATGCTTATGAGAGATTCAAGTAGCAATTTCCAGTAGGCAGGAGTATAAATGAGTGTGGGATTCAGGAGAGACTCTTAAATAGGAGATATAAATATGAGAATCATTAGCATTTAGATGTTTAAAACTATGGGCCTAGAGAAGATCATCCGGGTAATACAAGTGCACAGAAGTGAAGAGGGGCCGGGAGGAAAACAAATGGGTGCTGGAATCTGTAGGTTGAGTAGATGTAGATGGGAAAATATTATAGACTGGGACCACAGAAGCCAGAAAGGAAGGTGCTTCAAATGAAAGGCCAATTTCAGAGCATGCTGCCAAGAGGCCCAATAAGATAAGGACAGAGACATGACCACTGGATTTGATGACAGGAAGTTTGCTAAAAGCCTGACAATCAGTTTCAAAGAAGTGATGGAGATGGAAGCAGCTGACAGTCAGGTAAGTGTGAAATGGAGGCAAGAAATTAGAAGTAGCATGCAGAATTGTTGTTTTTTTGTAAAGGAGAAAGAAAAATAGGGACCCAGCCAGAAGGGCAGGAAGGGTAAGAGAAGGCTTAATTGTTCAAGATGAGAAACAGTGATAAGAATAAGGAAAAAGAAAACTACTAACTGAAGATGGAACATCCTTGAAAAGGTGAAACAAAGTGGGAGATGAGGGAACTCAGCCTCTGAGAAGAGCAAGCACACCTCCTATATCAGAAGAGGATACGAGGGGGCAAATGAGGTTGGCTCTGTAGACTAGGGAGTGGAAACACTGTTTTAACATTATTTGAATACAGACTAATTTATGTAATGAAATGAAATAAGGTGGGATAAAGTGAAAAGTTAGAGAAAAGAAATTGCAAATGCCATGCTGCCTTACCATCACAGGTATGAATTTCCGTAGGAACTTCACACCATGCTGCTCCATGTAGGAACCCACTTTTTCTGCCATTTCTTGGTCGAAGCCACGGAGAAGGATTGAGCGTACCATAACTGTGACATCTAGGCCAAAGCCAGCCAGAAACCCTGCACACTCCAGGGCGACATAAGAGGCACCCACCACTAATGTTTTGCCAGGGCAGTAAGGCAGAGAAAAAAGGTCATCACTGAAAAATAAAAATTAAAAAAAGAATACCTAGGCAGTAAGAATGAAATGAGTTATTCATGTTTCAATGTATAATGGTCTTGTGATGACTGAATTATAATTTAGTGCTTGAATGAAGCAACAGCCTTTTGAAATTTGTCATTGAGTCTGCTGTGGAAAGTCTGCTGTGAAAGTATACAAGAAGTATACTTCAGTTTTTTCAAAATCAGACCACAAGCAAGATTTTTAAAAATAAAATAAAATAGTATAGAAAATATCAGACTATAGAAAATATCAGACTATATTATATGTAATAAAAAAAAAAAACCTGTTTGTTTCAGAGGTGTATGTATATGCTATGTGAAGGGGTATGTGTTTATTTACCTGAACAAAAAAATGTATTTCTTAGTGTAAGTCGGCTCAAAAAAGTTTGCAAGTCATTGCATACGTGTCCTGTTTGACCACTAAGGAAAATTCCCATGAAATCTAAGTGTTAAGAAGAGTGGTACTGCTCCTCCCCAGCTGGTTCATTTTTATCATAAGAACACTAAACCCTAGAGCTAACTGTATTTACTTCTTTGTTTTGGCCTGTAAGAAGTTTAGAACGAAATTCTCAGGCTACTTGTAGCAATCACCAAGACACATATGGCATATTTTTGTACATAAATTTTGCCACTGGCCTTATTTACCTGACCTTATATTCTCTGTTTCATTACTTTTAGTTATTTAGCTTCTTGCACTGTATATATTTTCATTTGTTAATTGAAGTCTTTTGTGGAATAAGACAGGAAGTAAATAAACTGGAAACATGTCAACATAATTCAATTTATTAACAGTAAAGTTAAAATGGTCTATTTAACCTTACCTAGTAATACAGTATTCTTTATCTCCTTGGATTCCTAAATATCGTGGCCTTTCACCCGTTGCTATGACAAACTGTGCAGCAGTATAATAAGTCTCCTGTCCTTTTTTATTGGTTGCCTTGAAAAAAGAGAAGTAAACTTCACTTACTCAGCAAACACTACAGAATACCAGACACCCTGGACAAAATAGTTACTACCCTCATGGAACTTCTCATTCAACAGGAACAGCAGACATGTGAAAAAGTAATAATGTAATGTGATAAGCACAAGCACAGAAAACGGAAGTCTTTATGAAATATTAACCAAAGCCCCATGGTGAGGGTAGGGGAGTGGACTAGAAAGCCAATCAAGGATGTATTAAAGAAGGAGTAGAGATTTTCAAGCAGAGATAAGAAAAGTGAAATGATAGGAGAGGAATGGAGACCTGGAAGACAGAATAGTGCACACAAAAGCACATGGGCCCAAAAGGAATTGGTGTTTGAAGACTGGAGAGCAGAGTCGTGTCAGAAGTGACATGAAACAGACTAGAGCCAAGTGCGAGGGCCCTTATGTCATCCTAACAGCTTAGGCTATGGGGAACCAACAAAGGTTGCTCACAATTTTTAATTATACAAATAATTCATAAAAACATTTTCATTTAAAAAAATTCAAATACTTTCGGAGGCCGAGGTGGGCAGATCACAAGGTCAAGAGTTCGAGACCAGCCTGGCCAACATGGTGACACCCCCATCTCTACTTAAAAAATACAAAAATTAGCTGGGCATGGTGGTATGCGCCTGCAATCCCAAATATTTGGGAGGCTGCGGTGGGAGAATTACTTGAACCTGGGAGCCGGAGGTTGCAGTGAACCAAGATCACGCCACTGCACTCCATCCTGGGTAACAGAGCAAGACTGTCTCAAAAAACAAACAAACAAACAAAAAAAAACACCAAAAAACACAAAAACATTCAAATACTAATGAAGGTATTTAAAGAAGTGTGTTGGCACCTTGAGTAGGATGGAGAACAGAGCCTGGAAAAAGAGCCTTGCTTAGAAGGGCTCTGAAACAGACAAGGAAGTACAGGCTCTGGGGTGAAAGGGAGACTCTGGAGTTTCTTGTCTGCAGACTGGGGATGTGTTAGCATCAGTAAACAAGGAGCCACACAATAGGCAGGCTTGGTTGGGGCTTATTCAACCATCTGTGCCAGGCAATTTGAGAAATAAAACATGCATTTCTGCTGTGTTTCATGTAAATAACATAATTCAAATTGGCCCATATAAGGTTTTAAAGGCTGGCTTTATCTTATTATTATTTTTAACTGACTAAAACACATCATCCAAAATATAGATTATACGGCAAATGATAACAATCGTTAAACCTAGGAATTGAATATTTTGATATTTACTATGTTATGCTCCCAATTTCCTGTTAAATTAAAAAATTTAAATAAAATACTGAAAATAAGCACTGAAGGGTAGCTTTAAATGGACCATACCTCACACGTTTCTGAGATAACAACTGAATACAAAATAATCTAAAATCTTATGAAGATTATCTCACACTGTGCTAACAAAGTACAAAAATAAACTAGATGAGGACAATATCTGATTGTCTGTCATAATTCCAGTGTAAACTGTTTGTGTTCCTCAAAATGATCTCATTTTCCATATGTATTAATCTAATAATATATACATATTACAAAGATAAAAGTATAAAATACACTAATTCTAATGCTACTTTTATCAATGCTTTTATGAATAATATAATATTGGAGTTCTAGTTAAGGTTTCATTTTTAGGCAGGATTCCACTAATAAAATTTTGATCTTTTTAGTCTTTTAAACTTTGAACTGCTTAGTTTAAACATGTTCTCTTTTAAGACGGCAATAAAATCAAAGGCAAATAATTTTAAATTAAGAGTTCTTTAAAACACAATTTCTTCAAGTTAACCAAACATGTAGAATCAACAAACAATGGGGGAGAAACACACACACACATGCATGGCCGTGTGTGTGTGTGTGCACGCCTGTTACACTCCTTAACATGCAACATGAAATTTTAGTTCAAGGCAACTACAAACTGTAAAGAAAGGAGATGAACAAGACAAGAAACTCAAGCAATATCTTTATTTGATCTAGAACTAGAAATACCATTTGACCCAGCGATCCCATTACTGGGTATATACCCAAAGGATTATAAATCATGTTACTATAAAGACACATGCACATGTATGTTTATTGCAGTCCTACTCACGACAGCAAAGACTTGGAACCAACCCAAATGTCCATCAATGATAGACTGGATTAAGAAAATGTGGCACATATACACTATGGAATACTATGCAGCCATAAAAAAGGATGAGTTCATGTCCTTTGCAGGGACATGGATGAAGCTGGAAACCATCATTCTCAGCAAACTATTGCAAGGACAAAAAACCAAACACTGCATATTCTCACTCATAGGTGAGAATTGAACCATGAGAACACTTGGACACAGGGTGAGGAACATCACACACTGGGGCCTGTCATGGGATGGGGGAAGGGGGGAGGGATAGCATTAGGAGATATACCTAATATAAATGACAAGTTAATGGGTGCAGCACACCAACATGGCACATGTATACATATGTAACAAATCTGCATGTTGTGCACATGTACCCTAGAACTTAAAGCATAATTTAAAAAAAATTTTAAAAATAAAATATAAACAGTACCTTTATTTTATGATGTTCAACAAATTCTCCATAGGAATTGACATAGGCCACAGCCTTTTCCCTCAGAGACAACCTGTAGCCCCAGTTTAGAGAGCTGATGTGGTTCTGAATCGCTTTTGTCATCGTCTCCCAGTTGTGCTTCACTAAGAAGAAATAATCAGGGTGAAGATGTTAGGTGAATTTTACCTTTAATGGTAAATTATATATAACTACACGTGAGCCATACTAACAGTGCTTTAAAAATCAAGAAGTAGAAAAGATAAATTAGTAACTTAAATATTTTGTATGCCAGTCATAGTTTATACTCTTCCTATTTTATATTACCAAGAACGTGCAAAAAGCAGAGTTCTGAAAAGAAGAAACCTGGGGAAAAGTCCACAGAGGAGAGAATGGGGAAACTGGCCCTCATGTGGTAATGCCTGCCATGACGTAAGGCAGGAGGCTCACCTCTCCTCGGTGGCACCTCCTAGAACCCTTTCCCACTCCATGGGACCTACTTTACTTGGCCCTTGGATGGGAAGAAGGCTTCAAGTCAGTGAGCTTGGTACACTCACCTCAACAGACTGGTGTGGTTCCACTCTCATTTGGTTCACAGGGCAGTGGTTTCACGACAGTGAATATCTTACATGTCTTTACAACAAATATGGTTTACGCTCACCACTGCCAACTGTCTATATTACAGTGTTTACCCATTCCTTTGGAAGGTGAGGCAGGATTCGGGTGTTATAATTCCACGTCATCCCTGTATCTTCTAGGTGGGATTTACCGCATAGTGTTCACCTTGTCTAAAGATGCCAGATCCTGAAGGTCACCCTGTGCAGCTCTATGTTTATAAGATGCAGGGGTCAGCCCAGCCAGGGCTTTCATCATAACTGGATGAGATCCCCGAAGACAAACCAACAACCTGAGGTCAAGGGTCACATCTGGAAACTTACCCCATCTACCACTGTCAAGAAATGTCCCCCTACTGATCCAGGGACATGGGATGTTACCATGCAGGAAAGGGAGATGACTGGAGGAGACAGTCAGTGCACAGAGAGGCTTAGCCAATGTCAACACACACAGCCCTTTCTATAATGCCAGTGTACCACAGTCTCCTAAAATTCTGTAACCCAGAATAGTCGTTTTTGTTACTACATTACCTTATCCTCCCACACCCTGTGATGTTGGTTACAATTCCCAAACCTGTCCCAGTGGTGACCACGTCGCCACAATGGCACATATCCTCACATCCTAAAGATACTTCCTCCCCATCCCCCAGAAAAGCTTTTCTTCCAAACCTTAAACTATTTATCCTAAGAATCTTGTCAGCTCAACTAACAGTTCATGTGTCCTTGTTTCTTGTTCTTGTTGCAAAAGGCATCTTAGATTAGAGGCTCTCAAATACAGCTCACATCATAATGGGAATCGTGTTCACCTATACAAATCCCAGGACCTGCCAGAAACTATGGAATCAGGAGTGGGACCCCAGAACCTGTACAGCTAAAAAGCTCCTCCTGGAGTTTTTGATATGCCAAATCGATGAACTGGCACTTTGAAACCACCTGTTCTACTGTTTTATTGATGTGTTTAGTCCTGCAACAGTATAACATTTTTAAATACTGAGAAAGGTCACCCTCTATACTTTCTCAAAGGTTGCTTAGCTATTTTCACATATGTATTTTTCAATACAAATTTTAAAATAATCAGCCAATCTCCAAAAACAAAAAAAAAAAGTCTCATGGAGATCTTACTGGACTTATATAAAATTTACAAATAATTTTTAAGATACTGTCTTAACAATATTGAGACATCCTCTCTAAAATCATAGTAAATTTGTTATTATGCCTTTATATTCTTTCCTTATATATCCTGTATATTCCTGGTTGAATTTATTTCAAGTTATTTTCCTTTTTTCTTACAATTTTCCATTATACATGTGAGTATGTGTATATATGTATATTATACACATCACACACATATATATATACACATACACATGTATATATACCTGTATACACATAAGCATACACACACACACACACATATTTTAAGAGACAGGGTCTCACTCTGTTGACCAAGCTGGAGTGCCATGGCATGCATGGTCTTGGCTCACTACAGCCTTGACCTCCCAGGTCCAAGCAATCCTTCTGCCTCAGCCTCTCAAGTAGCTGGGACTACAGGCATGAGCCACCATGCCCAGCTAATTTTTCTGTTTTTTATTTTTGTAAAGAAGGGGTCTCACTATGTTGCCCAGGCTAGTCTCGAACTCCTCATCTCAAGCAATCTTCCTGCCACAGTCTCACAAAAGCAATCAACTTAACTCATTAGTTCTAATATTTCTTGTTTCATCTCTTATATATTCTACATATGTTGTATATAATGTACAACATAACTCATATTATATATTTAAAATATCTTTTTATTACTCCTTTTCCACACTAATCCAAAGCTCTAAACAGTGCAGATATCAGTAGTGAATGTCGATTCTTGACTTAATTCAAATACCCCAAGTTCTTCTCCCTTAAGTATTTGCTTCTGACTCTTCACCATGAGAAGAGGTATCTCTTTGTTTTCTAAAGCAGGAATGGGTATGAGATTTGTTTGAAACGCCCTCAGAGCTGAAATCCTGGCCTTCATGCTGATTCTGTGCACTCCTGCTGTGCTATCCTAGGCTGATCCCCGTCCTGCACCCCATGGCGAGCCCTACCCAGTCATGTTTGTTCCTTCGAGACACTACCAGAGATTTACCAATGCTTGTCCTAGAGTTTTGGCACCTCTACAGGGTATAGTTTTCTATTTTTAGACTATCTTTCTGTATTATAGTTATTTCAGCATCCAAAAAAAGGTGGCTTTTCTAAGTCTAGCTTTCCTAGAACAGTGTGAATCAAACTTGTCCAACCTGTGGCCCACAGGCTGCAGGAGGCCCAGGATGGCTTCGAATGTAGACCAACACAAATTTGTAAATTTTCTTAAAACATGAGGTTTCTTTTGAGATTTTTTTTTTTTTTTAGTTCATCAGCTATTGTTAGTGTATTTTGTGTGTGGCCCAAGACAATTCTTCTTCCAATGTGGCCCAGGGAAGTCAAAAGATTGGACACCCCTGGTTTAAATTATAGAGGAAGTGTCTGTTACTTGCAGATTCAGAAAAATTTACCTGTAATGCTAATGGTACCTTTTGGGGACTGGGTTATTCTTACACAATGTTTTTTCTTTGATCATTCAAGTCAATTCTGGTCATTTATATTTTTGTAGAAGATATTCCTTTTCATCAAGATATTTAACATTATGACCACTAATTTTTATACTCAATTTGTGGCATCTCTCCCCACGTGTAGTTATACTTCTTTTCTCATGTCTGATGCTGCATATCTGTATGAGCTTCTCCCCTTATTTCCTTAATTGGATTTGCCAAACATTTGCCTATTTTATTTGTATTTTCAAATATACCCTTGGTTTTGTTTATCAGTTCTATTTGGGAAGGGAGCTAATATTAATTTCTGAGTTTTTCTGTTTGCTTACTTTTTGTTTATATTCTACCTATCTGATACTAACTACCACTGGTATTATTTACATTTTCCTGGTATATTGTTTCCTGTTTAAAAATTTCCCATCTAAAATTTTAAATAGGAAATTCTTTTCTACTTAAAATATAAAATTTCCATATTTTCAACAATTATTTCTTTTGGCTTTAGGTATTTGTCTTAAACATAGCATATGGAAGAATTTTGCCATCTACTAACCCAAAAATCTGACTCATTCGGCTTTATCCTAATAAGTAATATGACTACTCTTATGTAAGGTATCTTATTTTCTGTTGCTATTTTTGTTTGTTTGTTTTAACTTGTAGTTTCATGTTGTTTCCCTTTCTATTTTTTCTTTTCTACCTTCTCTTTGTATACTTTCCCTTCTTTTTAAACTTTTACTTGAAAGTTCATTCAGTTTCTAATCTGGAAATTATCTATACATTTTAAACTTATTTTAACCTATATTTCTCTCTCTCTCTCTTTCTTTTTTTTTTTTTTTTTGAGATGGAGTCTCGCTCTGTCACCCAGGCTGGAGAGCAGTGGCATGATCTTGGCTCACTGCAACCTCCACCTCCCGAGTTGAAGCGATTCTCTTGCCTCAGCCTCCCGAGTAGCTGGGACGACAGGCGCATGCCACCATGCCTGGCTAATTTTTTGTATTTTTAGTAGAGACAGGGTTTCATCGTGTTAGCCAGGATGGTCTCGATCTCCTGACCTCGTGATCTGCCTGCCTCGGTCTCCCAAAGTGCTCGGATTACAGGCATAAACCACCGCGTCCGGCCCCTCGCCTCTTTTTTTTTGGTTTTTGAGGCAAGGTCTCCCTCTGTCGCTCAGGTCACAGTGCAGTGGTGCAATCTCGGGTCACTGTAACCTCTGCCTCTCTGGTTCAAGTGATTCTTCTGCCTCCTGAGCAGCTGGGATTATGGGCACGCATTACCACGACCAGCTAATTTTTGTATTTTTAGTAGAGACGGGTTTTACCATGTTGGCTAGGCTGGTCTCACACTCCTGACCTCAGGTGATCTGCCCACCTCAGTCTCCCAAAGTGCTCAGATTACAGGCGTGAGTCACTGTGTCCAGCCTAGCCTATATTTCTTTATCAATATCAAGAACGTAAGTATCTAGAACATCCTCCCAGAACACAATTTTGGCATCCTTTGACTTCCTCTCTTTTGCTGCTCAGAATCTGTTGACTTCCCTTGGCCCTTTATTGAGTCTATACCTAAATACACCATGTGTTGGCGAGCTAAATATTTCTTAGTCAACCCCCCAAAGCTGACTTAGAAAGCATTTTGGCCAGGCACGGTGGCTCATGTCTGCAATCCCAGCACTTTGGGAGGCCGAGGTGGGCAGATCACCTGAGGTCAGAAGTTCAAGACCAGCCTGGCCAATATGGTGAAACCCCATCTCCACTAAAAATATAAAAATCAGTCGGGTGCAGTGGTGTGCACCTGTAATCACAGCTACTCGGGAGGCTGAGGCAGGAGAATCGCTTGAATGCGGGAGGTAGAGGAACGCAGTGAGCTGAGATCATACCACTGTACTCTAGCTTGGACAACATAGTGAAACTCCTCTATCTCAAAAAAAAAAAAAAAGAAAAAAGAAAAAAGAAAGCATTTTGTATAGGGGGAACTTTGAGGAAGCTAATTATAAGATTTTACCCATTCAAGGAAATTAGAAAGTATTTAGAAATATTCAGCACTTAGAACAGAATTAACATCAATTGACCCCACAGGGGCAGGGAGTGCAGCAAAGCAATGTGTACAGACATCCTGCTATCTCTTCTCTGAGACTGTAAGACAATGAAGAATAGACAAGTAACACATAGAAAGGTCCCCAGCTGGCACAGACCACACAGGTTTGATGTCACCCACACAAGCCACCTCTGCCTGCTGTGTCTCCAACACAGAGTGAGTGCTGTGGTTCACCCTTTACAGCCTCTTCCCTACCAGTGAAGTTTTAGGAGCTTCTCCCCTCTTGGACTCAGTTATTTTTAAAACACTGTATTTATTTTAAAAAGATTTCATAAGTACCTGCCAAGTCAAAATGTGCATAATTCAAATCCCACTCCATTTAGCCTTTCTGCAGCAATTGATTCAGTTAGCGCTCTTTTTAGACTACCTAAGGCCCCAATCATGCCCTTAAGCCAAACCCCTCTTGGCTTCTGTGATTCAACTCTCTTGGTTTTCCTCCTCTTCCTCACCCAGTTACTATAGGTATTAAAATATCTCAGCGTTCCGTCTCTGTTTTCTATGCTTTTCATCTTCCCCAATCCCCCATGTGTTGTACCTCTCACACTCAGTTCTTGCCTAGCTCTCTTTTGGGAACAAATCCTCCCCATACAGCAAACTCTACCAGGATGTTCCCAAGGCACCTGAAGTACAGTGTCCAAGTAAGATGAAGGATTTAGGGAAAAGAAATATTTTTTCTTTTTCGAGACAAGGTCTCATTCTGTTGCCCAGGCTGGAGTGCAGTGGTACAATCAGAGCTCACTGTAGCCTTGACCTCCTTGGACTCAAGCTATCCTCTTACGTCAGCCTCCCAGGTAGATGGGACTACAGGTGTATGCCACCATGCCTGGATGATTTTTCTATTTTTTGTAGAGACAGAGTCTCACTATGTTGCCCAGGCTGGTCTCAATCTCCTGGGCTTGAATAATCCTCTTATCTCAGTCTCCCAAAGTGCTGGGATTATAGGTGTGAGTCACTATGCCTAACCAGAAGAAGGATTCTTGAAAGTGAATAAAACTACCCCAAAATTACACTGCCAAGTAGGAAGGCCTCACTTTATCTACAACCAGCTGATCCTAGCTTGACCTAAAGCTCTCCATTGAGTTGACTGGAGAAATGTGTCCAGCATCAACCCATTATCCTGAACTCAACCCCACCCTGCCAATAAACAAAAGCTGCCTGTGTTTCCTATCTCAGTGAACGGTATTCCATTTCCCCCTAGTCTCTCTTCCTGCATTCTTTCCTCTCCCTCACTCCATATCCTACCATGACCTGGATGCCCTGTCATAATTACCTGGCTATGGTCAGAACCAGGATCATCTATGATGCTTTAAATGTGCACATTCACTGCCCACATCTACCAGATCAAAATCTCTACAGAAAGAGACAAGTGGTTTGTAATTTTTCTGAAAGTCCACAAGACTTTCTGATACACAGCCAAGTCTACATCCAACTGGCCACCACATCTGGTCAATTTTATGCCTTCAACTACCCTCCAACCTGACTTCAGTCTTTGCTCAACCCTCTGTCATTTCTTGCCCCCACTTTCCTATCCTTTCCTCTCTTTTCTAAGTTCCTCAGTGCCATCAAAGGTGTGAAAGTTGTCAGAATCAAAATGGAGGAACTTGTGTAAAAAAAAACCAACTCTCTGACAAACAGAGCTGGGGAAGGCCATGAAGAAAGGGTTTTCTGGTTTCTATGCCTGATAACGAAATCATCACAAAGACTACAAAAACCACAAACTTGACCAAAGGCCATCACAACCTTACATAAAAATACATCTTCCAGGACACCTGCCCAGCAACTGCCTGTCCAACCTCGGACTTGAGTCACCCTAGTTATTGATCCTTGTAGCCAATGATAATCATTTCAAAACAATCATATCATCCTCCTCATTTTTGCGTAGGAAACCCTTGTCTTCCTTTATGTCCCTGAACATGCACATAGTTTACTATGGCACACATATTCCAGCTGCAGTGCCCAATTCCCAAATAAGCATCATTTTCTTTAGGGAGCTTTTTTCTGCTTGCTACTTAGCTTGACAGCGGGACCTGGAATCATAGCCGTGGCTCATGCTCCTCTCCTGCTTCAACTCCCTTCACCTACTCTTCACTCCAGCTGCTACTAACCCCCCAAAACACCATGCTTCCTCACATCTCCATAGCGTTCATCAAACTGCTTCCGGTGTTAAAGGTCCTACTCCTCTGTGACCTTGCCGATGCAGCTCAAGGGTCACATTGTCTGAAGAGCTTTCCCTGACACTCCCCCACCACCCTCAAGGCTACATGGAGCCAATACTGAAAACAGCACGGCTAATTTGAGTGCACTGAATGGATCTCCTTGTCTCTCTCCCATGGACTATGTGCTGCTTGCAGGCAGCTCTGTCTTCCTCACATCCGTATCCTCAGAGCTTGGCCAATACATGTTTACTGGATGAATTTCTTTTCCACTTTTCATTAACCAAAGATATATATAACCATTGAGAAAAAATGTTATAATAACAGATATAATTCAAACAATAACCTTTGCTATTCTATTTTTCTTATACTTCAAAGAAATCTGAAAATGGCGATTATTTAATCTTTTACATTCTGCTAAGAGGGTGGGATTGCTGCAGCTGAGACAATTCCCTCTCTAGGTGGTGAGGTTCACAAGAGCAGGCCCTTTTGCATCCTCTATGCCTGGCTGACACAGTGGCTTCCTAATGAATGTTCATTAAATGAATTACAAACTCAACTATAAAAATATGAATACCAAGTCTTTATCTAAAAAACTCATTTTTTCTTTTCTCTCAATCTATACTTTATATACCATTACTCACCTTGTTGATTATACTCCCAGCCAAATTTCCTCGAGTCACACAATGCCTGCCCCAAAAGGGCAGCCTGATGCATCAATTTCTTAGGAATACAACCTACATTTACACAAGTGCCACCAAGACCTGAGAAAGAAAATAAGTATTAATGCTTCTTTGTGTGTCTAGTTTCACACATCTGCAGTCATATTATATTAAAACATGTGGAAATGACAAGCTCAATGGTAGGGGGGATGATACCCTACCCCAAAATAAGACACAAGGGATTAACCCAAATTTTCCGACCACAGATCCACAGAAGAGACCCAAGGATGAGTAAAAAAGATGTGCACGTGAGAAGTTTTCTGGGCACAGAGTTCAAAACTTTCACTTCAGTCTGATCCACAGAGATCAGAATGATATAAGATTAATCAGATATGTACTACACCAGCCCTGTACTCTCCATAACTCTGACTCCTTGGAGTCACGTCTTCAACTGCAAGCTTCCTGGTCACATTTACTCTGAGTCCTTAACAACAAAAAATGGATTATGCAAAACGGAGTTCCCCTTTGCAGGGCAGGTCTCAGATTCTCTCTGACTACAGTGTCTTCTGGTATGCCAGGTAAGTAGGATTATTTCTGGACAAGAAAGGGAGAAAGGGAGGAGAAATAAAGGAAAGAGGCCAGGTTGAGGGACAAAAAACAAGTGTACACACACCACAAGAACATTATGAGAAAAATCAAGGTAGATTAGCTTTTGTATATAAAATTCTAGGCTATAACCTTCTGAGTAAGTTTGAATTTTAAAAATTGATTTTCACACTTTATGTGAAAAAATCTGCCAGAAAATTTTTTCTAGCAGAAAAGAGAAGACACACTCGAATTGGGTAACTGAAGGATTAACAGAGAAATTATCACAAAGGTGTAAGCAGGAAGAGCAAAAAGGGATAGAATAGTTCCCTAAACTAGTGACAGCAGGGTACCACTGGCAGCCCCATGTGAAGGGGCAAGGAGACTGACTGCCACCACCCAGAGGGAGTCGGCCATCCAATGGAGGGGGTGGCCTTCCACAGGAAGATGCAGGGACCCAGCAGGGAAGAAGCCAGGGGAGTAAAATCCCAACTCCACTCTCCCTCTGCCCTCTTTCCATTACTCCAAAGTGGCCAAGCTGCCTCAGAAGCCAGAGGGCAAGGCTGCCAACAGATCAGTCTTATGGGGTGTAGAGCAGGGCAGAGGCAGAGGGGGAATGCATTTAAAGAATAAATGGAAAACATCCAGCACAAAATCTATGTGCTCTTTTCACTGTGGAAAAACAACATGGAAAGGTGAGTGCTCTAGTCTACAGTAGACAGCAGTCATAGAGCTGGTCACTGGTCTCGTTAAGCTAAACTTTAATTATTATATACACTCACTCCATCAGCTATTGTGCAGCTAATATAGTCAATTATGAAATCGACACAGAAACAAAGAAAAATGTTTCTGGCAAACTTATGTGATCACGACACAGTATATACACTGTGACCTCAACTATGTGACATGCATGCAAAAAAATACTATGGCAGAAGTGCTGAAATACTGGGGTCACGGAATCTTTTTTTCTTTTTGTAAAATCTTCCTTACTAATGTTTATATTATCTTTCCAACATCACTGCTTGTTAACTATATCCTCACTAAGACTCAGTTTCTTTTTTTTAATTTTTTTTTAAAATTTTTTATTTTTTTGAATAGAGACAAGGTCTCACTATATTTCCAGGCTAGTCTGGAACTCCTGGGCCTCTCAAAGTGCTGGGATTACAGGCATGAGACTCTGGGCCAGGCCTAGACTTGCCTGTTTTCTTATCCAAGAAACAGGCGAGTTATACCTCTTGAGATTGTTGTGAGGATTAAATGAGATTACATAAAGCAAGCAACATATGTAAAGAGCAGAGAGGAACAACAGAGAAAAACAGCTTACCCCAGGATGTGCCCTGAGGTGACGGGACAACAAAGTCTAGCACCATAACTTTCTTTCCCAAAATGGCAGCTTCCTACAAACAAACAAACAACAACAAAAATTACGTATAAAGATCTTGTCACTTTCCTGACACTCCCTCAATTTTTGTCTTCCCTAAAAAACTGTTTTTGTGTGACACACAATCTTTTACCTGAATTATACCAGCTATTACAACAAAAGCTTAAACTGTAACAGTAATTTTTTAAGTAGCAGAAAAAATGACTATGGCAATCATCAGGAAGATTGTCTACGAGTTTCATTTCTACGTTCATACCTTCGCACATGAAAGGCCGCCAGAACCACCACCAACAATGATGAGATCATAATCATATGCTGAATCTTCCTGAAGGAGCTTCTGTAACAAACCACTCTGATATGCCTATGGTTTAATTACAGGAGAAAGAGCACTGCAGAATTTAAAGTTTTACAGCTGTTTATGTATACCCTATGTTTAACTAGTATGGATTTCTTTTATAAAAATCTTAGGAACAATCTATAATTAATCTAAGTTAGAACTGTAAATTTATCTGGATGCTATTTAAAAATAGGGTCCAACTAGTTAAAACTTATACCAAAGTACGTATGTTTTTGTCCTTTCTGACACCTGACAGCTAGGCCTGTGTCAAATAACCTAGAAGGCTGTGGCTCTGTATCGATGTAAAATGAGGTCGTTTTCCTTGGTCTAATTATCAAAATGTTATAGTCAAATGCAGTGGAATAGCCAAGTATCATTTTTTAAGATCCTTACTCACTTGTGCTAGTCTTCATTTTGAGAACAATTCTTATGCATTATCAGCAAATTTTGTCATAGCTTCTCATAAATTGATCTAACCTTCGTAGTTACACTGGTGAGCTTTCTATACAACACCAACATCTCGCATTTTCTTTCAGCAACAGTCATGAGGCTGGCCCTGGGCCGTATCCTCTTGCTCATTTGGCCCTCCTTGTGATCAGTAGCTTAGATGATGTTAGAGGTTCGATGTGTGATTAGCAACAGTTTTCTCTATGCCACGTCAGTTGCTCACTCCCATTACCTTGGCTTTAGACAAACACCATGATCAGACTAGCCGTTCCTAAACAGATGCTTCATAACTACGTGGATTCACCAGATGCCATGTGTTCCCATGAAGAATGGGTGCCCAAGAAGGTTTTGGGGACATTCTAAAAAGGGCCCCTCTGGCCTCCTTACTTTTAGGTACCCTTAGGGAAATCCACCTCCTCAGGATCTGCCATCCAAAAAATATCTTTCTGTCTTGAAATAATAGAATTGCTCTCTCTGCATCTATAGATTTATTCTTGGACATTATTTTCCAAATTAGGATTGGCAAGACAAGCACTTCAGAAGGCGTTTAGTGGCTATAATTACAGGACTTAACCACTATGTGCACTAGGTTATAAATTCTAGGACTAATAAAGCAGATTGTTACTGCATAAGGATGCTGATCATAGATTAACACACAACGTAGACAATTGTTTTTCTCCACAAAAATATAATTCTTAATTAAAGCCTCAAATACAACTATTTAATCAATCACTGATTACTCATATTGTATACACATATAAAGGATATGACAGAGTAGAATTTTAATAAAAGTGAATAATTATAAAATAAGGACCTTATTTAATAAACATCAATTTTTATCTATCCCTGCTTACCTAACAACTCCTATTCATTTGTAGCATTCTAGGAATCAAAATATCAAAAGCCATAGGCCTTTGGAAACCACCACAAAGTTGGCAGTCTTAACAGGAATTCTAATTGCCCTAGACAAGAATGTCAGTGTTGACCTCTTTTTACTGGACAAACAGTAATGCTATCTCTCCCCATCAGGAGGAAAAGACCTGGGATGTCTCCAGGGTGGTTTGTCCTGGTGCCCTCACACAAAAATCCTAGCTTCTGAAGTTCAGGCTGGTAGAAAAGCTAATTTCCCTTAAAGCAATCAATATTATCTGACTGATAATTATCCTATACGCTTCATTTCATAACTTCCAAAAGATGAGTGGACTCCTAAAAACCATTTTCTCCTCCTTTAAATACTTTTTAAAAATGTGAACAAACAGCATTGAAGAACATATAATACTATTATTACCTGGAAAGTTTGGTCACATCCACCTACATGCACTTTATTCACAAAAACATTGGGCACAGTTTTCTGATTAGTGATTTCTGACAGCACTTCTTGAACCTTGGCCCCATCATCTAAAGAAGAAAAAAGCTATACATAAAAACACTGAAAAGAGTTCCAAATCTTTGTGAGTTCAACTAAAGTGTTACAACACTCAAATGTTCACATGCACATACCCATAACGGGTCAGTGTGTTATGTAACTTTATGAAATGATAACTCGAGGGGAAAACATCCATGCTTTTAAAGAAAATCTTAAAAAATAAACATCTACTTATTCCTTTAAAGATAAGGAATAAAGACAAAGATAAACTCTTCAAAATTAGATTTTGATATATTATTCAGTGACTATGCCAAGACAAACAGACAAGAGGCCTCTTTAAAGAGCAAATATCAAGATAAAATCTGCTGTAACAATAACTCAGAAAATACTTCTTACAATTACATTTGAAAACTGTTTATGATCGTAGTCCAATATTTATCTTCCATCCCTAAAAATAAAACTGGTCCATGACTACTTAAGACTACCTTATTGGTATGCCCTTTAGAAAAGTCTCCAAGATTCAAGAGCATTTCACTCAATAAGGCAACTTGGTTAAAATGAGTCAGTGAGGTTCTATGAAGGCAGAAATCAAACTTGTTCAGTTCATCACCATGCCCTCACCCCTGAAAAGCTCCTTATGTGTAAAATGCTCAACTAATATTAGATGTATGAATGCCAAGAATTCAAAAGTATAAAGCTAAAAACTTAATGCACTCTCCCTGGTGGATGACACAGCCAGGAAATGGGAGCGGATCCTTTTCGTTTGTTACAGCTTAATCTATTCTGCTAGAGAGCTGGCAGATACATCTGAAATGCCTCAAGTACTTCAAAGGGAGCAGCTTATATATCTTCCTCCCACTCCCTTCCCTCAAATATGGAAAATGTATAAATAAAAAACCTACACCAACTTATCTGCCACATAAGGGTTCATTTTCTGCATGGCTGAATGTAGACAAAAATGCCTCATTCAACCCGAAGACAAGAGTAATCTGAATCGAACAAAGTAAATGGAAAGCAGTCAATCTTGTTGGCATTTATTATAAACAACACCGTGTAGTAACTGGTCTACTTACCAACTTGATCAAGTTCCAAGACGTTACACTCGACTCCCAAAGAAGAAAAGAGTTCTTTCACCTGTAACAAAAATTTAGCTAAGTTTCACTCTCACAAAAGATTCAACAGCTGTGAAATATGAACATAGTAATGAGAGATGTCAAAAATAAATGTTCTGGAGGAATAGCAGTTCTAGCTGATGGGTGGTTTTTGTTTTTGTTTTGATTTTTTTTCCTTTCCTCTACACATTTTCCCAGAATAATCTCAGGCCATCCCTTGCCTTCCTTTTACTGTCTCTTATGACTTTCAAATCTACAACTTTTGCCCAAATCTCTTTTCTGAACTCAAGATAGGTAGTATCTATTTTCCACCTGCGTGTCCCACAGGCATTTCACAGGCAACATACCCACAATACTACTCCTTTCCTTCCACATACCTTTTCCTCTTCCCGTGTTTCCTTTCAACAGTCATTAAATCATTCAACAAATTTTTATACATCAAACACTTTGAATGGTTCATCCACATTTCTAAGTACTCAAAAGAAAACAAGGAATAAGATACAATCTCTACCCTTTAGTAGGGGAAACAGACAAGTGACAATTCAATTTATAGCACCGTCTCCAGTTGATTAAATAAGAGCAACTACAGCCTTGCTACTCATGCAAACAGAGGGCAGAGGAACAGAAGGACAGCATCACCCCAGGAGCTTACCAGACATGCAAAATCAGGACCTGTAGCAGGATCTGTACCTTAACGACTGCAGGGCTCTAACTGGGAATCATTTTTATGCCTCCCTCTCAGGGAACATCTTCCTATCCCACATGAACTCCTCAGCCATTCACTGTCATTACAAAGTTTTAGCAATTCTCTGTTGAACTGGTTCATCTTTCTAGTTCCCCATAGTTGCTATCTTAATCTGAGCCATCAACATTGACTACTGGAAATTCTCAGTAATATCCTACAAGTTATTTCTGCACCAGCTTTGTCCTCTCTACTTCTGAAAATTACATCCAAAGTGGTCATTTAAAACCACTTTTCACCACTTTACTTAAAAGCCTTCAGTGTCCTCAGCCCTCAAGGTAAGATCTAAAGGTTCCACTTTCAGAATGGAAGTGTGAACAGGGGAAAACTGGGGAAAATTATTTAAAACAACCACTAGAAACTATCTGGAAAGTTCCTATAGGCATTGAGCAAATGAATAAACACTTATTCAAGAAAATATACTAAATCTCAATTAAAACATGGAGAAGCTATGCCATTTGCACCCCAATCCACCCCTTCCCTCCCATGCCCTGGAGCAGCTGATGGGAGCTCCACTCCAAGTGAGTGTGGTCCAAAAAAACCAGGCTCCCTAGCCCTAACCAGGAAGAAGACAGTGATGCTTTCACCACTTCTTCTTTTTTTTTAACGTTTAAGTTCAGGGGTACATGTGTAGGTTTGTGATACAGGTAAACTCATGCCACAGGGGTTTGTTGTACAGATTATTTTGTCACCCAGGTGTTAAGCCTAGTACCTATTAGTTATTTTTCCTGATCCTCTCTTTCTTCCCACTCTGCACCCTCAGGTAGGCCCCAGTGTCTGCTGTTCCTATCTATGCATCCATGTGTTCTCATCATTTAGCACCCATTTATAAATGAGAACATGCAGTGTTTGGTTTTTTGTTCCAGAATTAGTCTGTTTAGGATAGTGGCCTCCAGCCCCATCTATGTTCCTGCAAAGGACATGATCTCATTCTTTTCTATGGTTGCATAGTATTCCATGGTATATATGTATAACGTTTTCTTTATCCAGTCTATCATTGATGGGGGTTGGGTTGATTCCATCTCTTTGATATTATGAAGAATGCTGCAATGAACATGCACATGCATATGTCTTTATGATAGAATGATTTATATTCCTTTGGGGATATACCCAGTAATGAGATTGTGGGGTTTACCCTTCTATTCAAAATAGTAGTACTGCAGCTGAGAACAGTGGCTCACACCTATAATCCCAGCACTTTGGGAGGCCAAGGCAGGAGGACCGCTTGAGCCCAGGAGTGTGAGACCAGCATTAGCAACTGAGTAAGACCCCATCTCTACAAAAAATAAATAAAAAAAAAATTAGCCAGGCATGATGGCACATGCCTGTAGTCCCACGTACTCTGGAGGCTAAGGTGGGAGGATTGCTGAAGCCAAGAAGTTTGAAGCTGCAGTGAGCCATGATCACATCACTTCAAGATCACTTCAAAGATACAAGATTACTGTATCTTTATAGTAAGGTTTGAAGAACTCAGGAAGCATGAGTTCTTCCACTTTGTTCTTCTTTACGAGACTGTTCTGGTTATTCAGGGTCTTTTGAAATTCCATATGAATTTTAGGATGGATTTTTCTATTTCTGCAAAAAAGATCATTGGGATTTTGATAAGGATTGCATTAAATCTGTAGATTGCTTTGAGTACTACTGACATCTTTGCAGTATAAAATCTTCCAATCCATGAACATGGGATGTTGTTATTTGTTGCTATCTTATTTAATTCCTTTCAGCAACATTTGTGGTTTTCAACATCCAAGTCTTTTGCTTTCTCGGTTAAGTTTCTTCCTAAGTATTTAGTTCTTCTTTTTGCTATTATAAACGAAAATTTTTTCTCAATTTCCATTTTGGATTGTTCGTTATTGGTATACAGAAAATCAACTGATTTTTGTGTGTTGATTTTGTACAATGCAACTTTGCTGAATTTCTTTATTTTAACGGTTTTGGTGTGTGTGCATCTGTGAAATCTTTAGGTTTTCTACACATCAGATCATGTTGTCTGTGAACAGAGATAATTTAACTTATTTTCCAGTTTCGATGCCTTTTATTTCCTTTTCTCGTGGTATTGCTCTGGCTAGGACTAATAGTACTTTATTGGAGGGGGACAGGGTCTTGCTGTGTCACCCAGGCTGTTGTGAAGTGATGTGGATCATGGCTCACTGCAGCTTCAAACTCCTTGGCTTCAGCAATCCTCCCACCTTAGCCTCCAGAGTACGTGGGACTACAGGCATGTGCCATCATGCCTGGCTAATTTTTTTTTTATTTATTTTTTGTAGAGATGGGGTCTTACTCAGTTGCTAATGCTGGTCTCACACTCCTGGGCTCAAGCGGTCCTCCTGCCTTGGCCTCCCAAAGTGCTGGGATTATAGGTGTGAGCCACTGTTCTCAGCTGCAGTACTACTATTTTGAATAGAAGGGTAAACCCCACAATCTCATTACTGGGTATATCCCCAAAGGAATATAAATCATTCTATCATAAAGACATATGCATGTGCAAGTTCATTGCAGCATTCTTCATAATATCAAAGAGATGGAATCAACCCAACCCCCATCAATGATAGACTGGATAAAGAAAACGTTATACATATATACCATGGAATACTATGCAACCATAGAAAAGAATGAGATCATGTCCTTTGCAGGAACATAGATGGGGCTGGAGGCCACTATCCTAAACAGACTAATTCTGGAACAAAAAACCAAACACTGCATGTTCTCATTTATAAATGGGTGCTAAATGATGAGAACACATGGATGCATAGATAGGAACAGCAGACACTGGGGCCTACCTGAGGGTGCAGAGTGGGAGGAAAGAGAGGATCAGGAAAAATAACTAATAGGTACTAGGCTTAACACCTGGGTGACAAAATAATCTGTACAACAGATACAGTAAGTTCTTCAAACCTTACTACAAAGATACAGTAATCAAAACGGTGCCGTACTGACATAAAGACAGGCTTACAGACCAAGGAAGAGACCAGGGAGCACAGAAATAAAGCCTCACATATACAGGGAAATGATTTTTAACAAGGGTGCCAAGAACATTCAATGGGGAAAGCATCATTTGTCTTTTCAACAAATGATGCTGAGAAAACTGGCTGTCCACTAACAAAAGAATGAAACTGGACCCTTACCTAACACCGTGTACAGAAATTAACTCAAAATGGATCAAAGACCCAAAAGTCAGAGCTAAAACTATAAAACTCTTAGAATAAAACATAAGGCAAAAGTGTCATGACACTGGCTTTGGCAATGATTTTATGGATATGATCTCAAAGGCACAAGCAACAAAAGAAACAACAGACAAATAGCACCTCACAAAAATTTGAAATTCTTGGTCATCAAAGGACAGTATCTACTCAGGAGGCTGAGGTAGGAGGATCATTGAGTCCAGGAGTTCGGGGCTGTAGTGCATTTTGATCACACCTGTGAATAGCCACGGCACTCCAGCCTGGGCAACATAGCAAGATGCCATCTCTTAAAAAGAAAAGAGGACATTATCAACTGAGTAAGGAGGTGACCCAAGGAACTGAATAGGATATTTGCAAATCACATATATGATAAGGGATTAATATCTAGATTATATAGCGTACTCCTAAAACTCAAGAGCAAAAAGTTAAAACCCCAACTTAAAAATGGGCAAAGCAGTTGAATAGATATTTCTTCAAATAAAAGATACAAATGGCCAATAAGCACATGAAAAGTTGTTCATCATCACTAATCTTTAGTGAAACGTGAATCAAAACCACAATGAGATAACACTTCACATGCATTAGGACAAGTATTATTTTTAAAAACACAGAAAATAACAAATGTTGGTGAGGATGCAGAGAAACTGGGAACCTTGTGCACTTTGGTGGGAATGTAAAATAGTGTTGCCACTATGGAAAACAGAATGACAGTTTCTCTAAAAATTACAAATAGAAATAGCATATAATCAAGCAATTCCATTTCCAGGTATGTATCAAAAGGAATTGAAAGCAGAGACCGAAATAAATATTTGTACACCCATGTTCATAGAAACAATATTCATAATAGCCAAAAGGTGGAAACAATGCAAGTGACCATCGACAGATAAATGGATAAACAAAATGTGTTATATACATACAGTGGAATATGATTCAGTCTTTAAAAAAAAAGGAAATTCTGACACATGCTACAACATGGTTGAATGTTCAGGACACTACTCTAAGTGAAATAAACCAGACACAAAAAAACAAATACTGTATGACTCAACTCATATGAGGTACCTAGAGCAGTCATATTCATAGAGACAGAAAGTAGGATGGTGGTTGTCAGGGGCTGGGAGAAGGAGGAAAAGAGAGTAAGTGTTTAATGGGTATAGAATTTCAGTTTGGGAAGATGAAAAAGTTCTGTGGATGGATGCTGCGATGGTTGCACAACAACGTGCATGTACTTAGTGCCACTGAACGCTACACTAAAAAATAGTTAAAATGGTAAGTTTTATGTTATGTGTATTTTATCACAATATTTTTAAAAAAGCGAACCAGTGGTAATATAAATTTGTAATTCACAAATGTATTGAATTCATACAGGACTGGGGAAACATGGCTTAAAATTAATGTGAGGAAAGTACTTCTAAAAGTCAGGACATTTTATTCACTGTTCAGTTTGCGTTATTATCTTACATCTGTCCTTTAACATTGACTTTCCAACTAGTCTAGCTGCCTCTATACTGAGTCTAGTTTTATATGATGGCTAGATTTCAAATCACAGGTCAAATGCTGCTCACAAGTGTGAGATGACTTTTCTTTGCCATATCATTAAGTTCACACTTATTAGCAAGCATTTTAAGACCTCCTTGGCCAGGCATGATGGCTCACGCCTGTAATCCCAGCTCTTTGGGAGGCTAGGCAGGTGCATCACTTGAGTGCAGGTGCTCAAGACCAGCCTGGGCAACACGGTGAAACACTGTCTCTACAAAAAATATAAAAATTACCCAGGTGTGGTGGCATGCGCCTGCAGTCCCACCTATTTGGAAGGCTTATGTGGGAGGATCACTTGAGACTGGGAGGCAGAAGTTGCAGTGAGTCAAAATCAAGCCACTGCACTCCAGCCTGGGCAACAGAGCAAGACCCCATCTCAAAAAAACAAAGACCTCCCTAAATCACCTTTGAAACTAAATTTCCAGCCATTTTCCAATGAATCTTCCTGATTCCCTTGCATATACATTGTGCTCAGCCATACTATTTTCCTTTTATCATTATCTATCTTTGCTGATACCAGTTTCTTAACTAGATGCTCTTTCTTACCTACAGACTAACTTATCCCTCAAGGATCACTTACGTGGCATTTTCTTAGACTGTTCAGATCCTCCACAGAAGCCACTGTTTTATCTCTTATTCCCACAACTCTCGTTTTTCTTACGCATTTCTTTCTACACATGCAAGCGGGTTGATTACAGCTCAATTAGACTATGAGTTTACGGGAGGCAAGACCAAGGTTTATTCATTTCTGTGTCTCTGCAACACTAAGTACCCAATGACGCTTACTGAATGCCATTAGCAGCCCAATCAAGAAACAATCTCTCTCCTTGACTCTGCAAGGATAAGGACACATGTGGAATATGGTGTCTAATTTTGGGAGATACATTTAAGAGGTTCATGGGCAAAAAAAAAAAAAAAAAAAAAAAAAAAAAAACCTGTACAATCAAGTTAGTGAGTGGCCACATGTAAAGACAGACATGTAAGAAAGCAGGCTACTCAGTCAAGCAAGAAAAACACTTGGCAAAAGTACTGGAAGATCTGCCCTCCAAGCAGAAGCAAAGTTCTTAATTCTGCCCACTGGAGCAATGCTCACCTCCAAGAATGAAAAAACATTTCAGAGAGGCAGACTTCGCTTCACTTAAAAAAATTCCAATAATCAGAGCTGTCCAAATATGTAATGGGACTCAAAATCATGGCCACATTACTGAAAATGTTAACACATACAGAATAGAGGATCATTTGTCCTAAGATTTTCTGTATCAGCAAAGGTTTGACTAAAATTATTTAAGATAATTCACCCTATATTATGTGCCTGACACTATTGTCTAGGCCCCAGTAATACAGCAGTAGACAGACACAGTTCTGATCTCTTGGTATTTATGCAAACTACAAAGGACAACTCTTAAGAAATATAGATAGAAACAGACCCCAGAAACAGTCCAACACATACATGAGAACCTGATCAATGATGAGTGAGTATACAAACTAGTGTGGAAAGGATAGGGTCTCCAAAAAAAGGAAACAGGAACACCTGGTAAGTCACAAAGAAGAAAACAAATTGGATCCCCACTCGTATTACCAATATCAATCCCAGGTAGATGTCAAGAAGGTGGGTATGAAAAGCACACTACTCACTACTCAATTTTCAGGAGCTAAAACAGAATATCTTTATGATCTCTGAATAGAAACAGATTTCCTAAATAAGACACCAAAAGCAAGCCATAAAAGGAAAAGAATGATAGAAGCAAATACATTAAACTTACAAACTTCAGTTAATGAAAAGATCCTTATATTAGTCTGTTCTCCCATTGCTATAAAGAAATATGAGACTGGGTTATATATAAAGAAAAGAGGTTTAATTGGCTCATGCTTCTGTAGACTCTACAGGAAGCATGATGCTGGCATCTCCTTGGCTTCTGGGAAGCCTCAGGAAACTTACAATGATGGCAAAAGGCAAAGGCAAAGCCAGCACTTCACATGGCCAGAGCAGGAGCAAGAGAGTTGGGTGGGGAGATGCTACACTTTTAAATGACTAGATCTCATGAGAACTCACTACCATGAGGACAGTACCAATGGGATGATACTAAACCATTCATGAGAAATTCACCCCCATGATCCATTCATCTCCCACCAGGCCTTACCTCCAGCATTGGGAATTACATTTCAATATTTGGTTGGGGACACAGATCCAAACCATATCAATCCCATAAAAAGAGTGAAAAAGGAAGCTAAATCTGACAGATTTTCTACAGCAGCAGGTCCTCAAATAACATTATTTCATTACAACAGTGATTAAAAAAACTATTCCCAGCCAGAGCCACTGTCAAGTGGAGTTTGCACCTTCTCTTCATGTTTCCTCCAGGTACTCCAGTTTCCTCCCACATCCCAAAGATGTGCATGTTAGGCTAATTAGTGTATCTACATTTTCCCAGTCACAGAAAGTGTGGGTGTGTGTGCAAGTGCACCTGCAATGGGACGGTGTCCCAGCCAGGTTTGGATCCCGCCTAGCACTTGCAATCCTGAAATGGAGTAAATGGGTTGGAAAAGGAATGAATAAGCAAATATAAATTATTGCCAAATAAAGCTTCATAAAGTAGACAATAATCATACAGACGTAAACAATAACGAATACAGTAGGAGAGCACTCAACAGTGTACCCTCCATATTTCTGATTTTGTTTTTGAACTGCCCAGTGGCACAAGGTGCTCCTTAAAATCCTGCTTTGCAAACATTTTTTGATTTCACCCACTACCATTAGAACCCAACCTCTCCTGATTCACCAGAAATTGGGTAAATACTTTTCTTCCTTGTTCTCATTAATCTCTCTTAAATGTATGTATAGTTCACATTTATTTCAATGTTTAATACTAGACATGTTTTGGGTCTTTATTTAAAAGTTTGGTGATTTTTTATTTTTGTGGTCAGAAATATGCCATAGGAACTTAACTCTTACTTCTAGCCTACAATAAAACTGGTTTTGTTACATGTCATTTCGCTTAAGGTTGGTTTCCAAGAACCTATCACCAATGTTGAGTGAGCACTTACTGTATACATAACCTAAGGATAAGCATCCTAAATATATAAAGAACACCTACAAGTCTAGTACAAACAACTAAAATCCGCTGCATAGGAAAATAGGCAAAAGGCCTGAAAAAAATGAAAAGCATACTATAGAATTTCATAGAAGAGGAAGCTCAAGTGACCCATGAATACACTGGACTTCATTTGGGAAATACAAAATTAAACCATAATGGAATGCCATTTCAAAATTGCCAGAATGGCAAAAATTAAAAATATCAGCTGTTAGCAAGGATGTAGAGCAAGATGAATTGTTATAAACTAGGAGGAGAGTAAATTGGTATAACTACTTGGAAACTCAGTTGGGCATTACCTTGCTAAGGTAGAAATCATGCATCCTTTATGACCCAGCAACTCAGCTTCATGATATCTATCCTAGAGTAGTCTCTTGTAAGTGCGCTGGGAGTTACGTGCAAGAATAAGCATACAGCTGTACTGTTTTTTAAGACCAAAACACTAGAAACAGCAAAATGATAAACTCCGGTAATTCATCCTAGGGAGTAGTCAGCAATGAAAATTAATGAACCCCAGCTACAGATACTAATATGCATGAATCTCTGAAACATAACTGTTGAGGAAGAAAACTGCAGATGTATATATGGTTCGATTTATATCAAGTCCCAAAACAGGCCAAAAGGAACCAAATATTGATTAATAATGTATATATTTGGTAAAAATGTAAAAAAAAAAAAGAAATTTTGCATAGTGGTTAATCCTGAGGGAGGGAGAAGACAGCCAAGGAAGCTTCTACAGTACTAGTGTCACTTTATTATTCTTAAAAATGTATATGCATAATATATGTTTTAAGAAACTATACACATCAATGTAAACTTCAAATATATTTGAAAAACAGCCTATAATTTCATGAGCTCAACCTAATAGTTTATGCTTTTGCATACTGTCTTCCACGTATCATTTTTCAACTTTCTGTAAAATGAAGTAAATTCCTAAACGTTGAAAGTCTCTGCCTTACACGTAGTTTATCACCCAAAGGCTCGTTTTTAAGTGAAGTATTCTTAAACTCAGAATACATTTGTCCTTAGAAATAATGCCGGATTCCTAGCCTGCGCTGAAAAGTTAAGGCAGTGTGCATGAAGCTGAAATTACCTCACAACCTTCCCGTACCTTCGTTTCCCAAGACGGAGAACTGAGGTTCGGCGCAGGGTCCTAACCCAGGTCGAGGTCACGCAATTAGGAGTGTTTCTGTTTTGATAAACCATCACAAGCCCACCTCAGGGGAAGGCCGGGGAGAGGAGAGGACGGGCGGCTGACCTCACTGCCGCAGCCCGGGAGTGAGGCGGGCGCCCCAGCCCGGACCCGCCCTGCCGGGGGTGGCGTCCGCGTGGCGGCCTGGTCGCGCGCGGTGGAACCGGCGAGGGCCGCGCCTACCCGAGTACTGTGGGGACAGTAGCTCTTGCTGAAGATCATCACCCGGCTGCGCTCAATGAGGCCCCGGAGGCGGCGGCGCAGCTCCTCGCGGGCCTCGGACGAGCTGCTGGGCCCGGGGGACGACAGGCGGGCGCGGCGCCCCGGCGGCGACAACACGCGCGCCCCTCGGACATGGCCCGAGCGGCGGTTGGGGGCATCGCCCGCCTTCCCCGGCCCTGGCGACTGTGGCGGCGACTGCTCCACGGTCTCGCTTTCGCTCCCGGCCGGGCCGGGCCTGCTCACAAACCGAAACGCAGGCGGCGGCGGCGCAGGGACCTGGGCTGAGGGGCGGCGAACGCTGCCTTCGCTGGCCACTCTCAGCACCCGCGCGAATCCGCCAGGCAGCCGCTCGCCCCACCCCCAGCACCGCCCCGCGCATGCGAACTGGGCCCCCCGCCCGCCCGCGGCGTACACCTGCCCTTCTCAAAGAGGCGGGTACCAAGCGCGAGCCTCTTTATCTCCAGGCTGTGCGCGCGTCCCGAGACCAACCAATCTTGGCGATGCCGCTTGGAGATGGCCTCTGTGCAATGCCTTTTACTCCTAATAATCCCCAACAGCCCGTTTAAACCACCTTAAAATATACATTCTTCAATTTTTATGAGAAGTGTGAATTGGAAAGATCGATATTTTTAAAAGTTTAGATCACACAAGCTAAATATAAATACATTGCGTTTGCTATTGCAATGCAACTTTGAGATGAGTTTCGTAGGTTGCTACCCGTCAGTTCCCTTCTACATAGAATTCCAGAGCCGCCCCTAACAAAGGAACTCTGAAACTGCGAGAACAGGAATCCTCTGTCCATTTCAGGGGGTGGATGGAAGACCTTTGAGCTGAACTAGCCTGCAATGACTTACAGCCCCCTCCACCACAATGGGTGAATAAAACCCCAATAAAGAGAACAATCAACCGCAGGACCAGCAGGTGTGAACCGGTTCCTGCCTACCTCTAGGCTGTCATCCCCTGACAGTGTCCCTCCGGTTCATTCTGCTTCAGCTACACGGGCTTTCTCTCTGTGCCTCAGATGCGTCAAAACCATTCTCGCCTTTGGGTCTTTGCACCTTTAGCTTTATCAGTCTAGGATGTTGTCTCCTGCAGTGGACTGAATGTATCACCCAGATTTCATATGTTGAAACTCTCATCCTAATGTAACAATATTTGAAAGTTAAGACCTTTGGGAGGTAATTAGGTCATGAGGGCGGAATCTTTGAGAGTGGGATTAGTACCAGTAGTTAGTATCACTAAGAAGAGGCCAGAGAGCTAGCTCACTCTCCACCATGTGAGAACACGGTGAGACCTTACAACTGGAATGGGCAAGTCGGCCCTCATCGGAAGCAACCGTGCTGACACCTTCATCTCAGACTTCCAGGCTCCAGAACTGTAAGAAATAAAATTCTGTTGTTCATAAGATGCCCCGTCTATGGTGCTTTGTTCTAACAGCTCCAACAGACTAATACCTGCTCCAGCAAGTCTGGCTCCTCATTGCCAACTAAGTCTTGGCTTAAATGTTACCTCCTTAGATAACCTTTTGCTGTGTACCCAAAATGAAGTAGCTGCTAATTTCCATCATTTCACACATGTTCCAGTCCCTTCATGACACATTTATTATTATTTTCAACGACCTCCTATAATTTCTGGTTTCCTTGCTTGTTGTCTGCCCTAGCCCTGTCTCCATGACCTCGACTGGACTGCGAGTTCTGTGAGAAAAGGGCCTTATCACTTTGGCCCACAACTCTAGCCCCAGAGTTTATCACAGTGCCTAGCTCATAGTAGGCACGGAATACAGTTTTACTGAAGGAATGAATTAGTGATTCATACATGTCACATCTTACCAGAACATATATTACCATATTTTGCTTCTCCTCTTGTCCTCACATGACAGGCTGGGATCTCAAATTCCTCTTCTTCCTACTCTGTTCATCCAGGGAGCCACAAGTCTGGGAGGTGGAGTGCAGACCATGATGTTCAGGGACTGCCTCATGCCACTCCTGTTGCCCTGTGCCCACATGGCTTATTTCATGCCTTGACTCCACAAGCACTTCCTGAACACCTCGGTCTGTGCTAAGTGTTAGGGAATAAGCACGTGGAAGATAGCACCTGTCTTCAGGAGATCAGAGCCCTTCTAGGAGAGATGTCAAAAATAAGAAATGCAAATGAGGAAGTAGTTCTAAAGAGAAGAATAATACCTGAGCTGGATGTGATGAAGTGAAGAATCATTGGCCCAGACAATAAGCACTGGAAGAGGGTATCAGAGGGAGGCAGCCGAGCTGAACCACAGAAGCAGGGGAAGGCTGGTGTATTGGGGGAAAATGCTGAAAGATCCAAAAATGAGCAGAGGTGAGGGAGAAATGAATGCCATTGAAGTGAGCAGGGGCCAGATGGCTGCGATCTAGTTGACACTGTTTAGAAGATCTCTAGGAAGGAAAAGGAACATGAGACAATGACTTCAGGCAGCAAGAAGATGACTTTCCTATTAGCCCGAGCAAAAATCAGAGTTTGGAAGAACTGAAGAAGAAAGGAAACAGAACAAGAGAGAGGTCCCCTTTATCTTTTTATTTTTATTTATATTTTTAAAGAGACAGTCTTCTATTGGGACTCTGGACATCTAGACATCAGTGCAGGGGCTTTCTGAGACCAGCCTCCCTGGCAGGCTTAGATGTGATCTAGCCTGAGTCAGGAGGGGAACACACGTGGGGCTGGATGTTCTTTCAGATCCCTGGCAGAGATCAAAGACAGAGTGGTCAGCTTGACCTAGCTTCTGCAAGCGCTGGCTCTGATGTGGGAGAGGGAGGCAGTCCCCAGAGCAGGAATGCCTTCCCTGGGGCTCCTATCCTTGCAGGGGAGAAGCTGGCCATTGTCCCTTAAGAGCTTCCTTCACTGCAGCCCGAGGGGGGCGACTGACAGATTCCTCAGGGGGGCAAACGGAACGGATTCCCCAGGGGAGGAAACCTCTGGGCTCTGGCTTCAACCCCCTCCCGGGGAAACATTCACAGCCCCTCCGGAGGAGAGCCCTGCTGCAGGAAAACTCTAGGGCAGGGCCCAGCTGCGAGGGGCCTGGGCTGTTGGTGATAGTACCCCAGGCTCCAAACTCTCTGGGCCTGGGGGCAGTTCCCTTCCTTGGTTACAACAGATTCTTACCCCGCCGTGCCCTACAGCCCGCCCCGCGAGGAACGGGCCCAGGAGTGGACGGGTGGATAGGCATTCCGGTGTCTCGAGTCGGGGCCAGCCTAAGCAGCACCACCCGCGTGGGGCACACAGGGCATACAAGGCAGGCACCAGGCTCCAGAACAGCAGCTGACAAGTCTTCCGGCGGCGTCGGGTCTCCATGGGGACGGGGGCGGGGCCAGGCGGCCGTGATGGGGTTGGGGCGGGGCTTTTCAACTGTCAACGGCCCCGCCCAGCCTGGGCAAAGAGACATAGCCTGGCCTGGAAGACCGAGTCAGGGACCCCCAGGCAGAGGCTGACCCCTGCCGGCGGCCGGGGCCTCCTGCCTCCAGGTGCTGCTGCCCCTACACGGACGGGCGCCCTCTGCGGGTCCCGCGACTCCCCGCTCAGCGCCTCCAGATGCCTCACCCGGGCCCACTCCGCTGGGTCCCCAGGGACCTTAAAGCGCTGGCCCAGCAGCGGGGTCACTCCCATAAGCCTCCCGACCCTCCCATGGGTCCTTTGGAGCCCTGGATTGTGAAGCTGATACTTCCTCAGGGCCGCGCGCCCGGACGCGGCTGCTCCAGGACCACAGCTGACTGAGTGCGGCCGCGTCCCCTGCAGGCCACCCGTCAAGGGCACAGGCCACAGGAGCCCCAAGGCGCAGTGGCTCACCCTGCCCGGAGCTGACCCTTGAGGTGGGGAGAGGGCACTAACTCGGGTCCTCTCCCCTTCCTCAAGGCTCCTTCCTCCCCTGGGGTGAAGGGCTCCCAATCCCAGCACTTTGGGGCCGTCCTGTTTAATTCATGCCCACAAATGATCATGCAGTGTGCTGGGACAGAGAAGACAGGCACGCTGGCCTCCGAGGGGTGAGACAGACTAGTCTATCAATGCAGAAAATTCCCAATAGGGACAAGGGCCAGGAAGGAAACACCAGGAAAAGTGAGGGTGGAAGATGGGGGTGACCCTACTGCAGGTGGGTGCTCAGGGAGGGCTTCTCTGAGGAGGTGACATTCACTTGATTGGCAAAACAGATGGGCAGGGCCTGTGTAAGTCTTCTAAGAGAGGGAACGGCAGTGCCCAGCGGGCTGTCCCGGGGATGGAAATAGGGCAGCGGGTGGGGGTGGGGGTGTGAGCCAGGCAGGCAGGACCCAGACACCGTGTGATGGGTGCAGTTGTGGGACCCATGAGGCTCTGAGGAAGCCCTGGGCCTCAGAAGATGGGGAAACAGGAGGACCCACTTAGAGGCCTTCACAACCTTCTAGGGCACAGACAGTGCAAAACAGCTCAGGCTAGAATGCAGTTTAGGTTTCAGAAGGGTGCTGGGTCCCCTGCTCTCTTCTTGAGGCTAAAGGGCTCCGGCTCCTTGGGACCTTTCCATGGGGATATGGCTCTGGGACCCCAGCAACATGGACAGCCTTCCGATGGTTGTCTACAGCCAGGAAGGGGGCATGGGCCGACCCACCCCTTCCTTGGCCAAGTGGACAGATGAAGGGAGCCTCTGGGAGCAGGATTGCTGGACTGAGAATTAGATTTGGAATGTAATCCAAACCCCCCAAAAGCCACCTTTTCTCTGGAGCTTGGCTTCTTCAGGAAAACTGGGCACAAAGGACAGCAAGAGCATCTCTCAGGACCCTTGCCTCTCCACCTTGTGATGCTTTTAGATGGTTCTCAGGGGCCACCCTTTTCAGAAAGAATTCTTGGGCTATAGGAAAGTAAAGGTAGGAAATGCGTTTTGAGTGGCAATTAGCCCAAGCTCCAGACTAGGTGTTGGTTTGGTGGGGGTTGCTTTTCCCCTTGCACCAGCCCCCTTCACAAAACCTGAGTCCTGGCTAGGGCCGGGAGTGAGATTCCTGTTCTAGATTTTCATCATTCCGTGTTGCCCAGGAGGAGGTCTGTGGGGAAAGGAGACAGATATTAGCAAGTATATAAAAGACAATTTAGCCAGAGAAAACCTAAAAGAGGAATCAGGATGAGGGGATTAGGAATGGCAAAGGAGGAGCTGGGGGAGAGGGAGTTGGGGGTGGGGCTGGGACAAACACAAAGGAGGTGGGTGTGGGGGCCAGGGAAGTAAAGTCCAAGAGGTCAGCGGGACCAGAAGCCACAGCCTTAGTGGGGCCTCAGGAGAGCAGCAAGCTGCGTCTACCTTGGAAAAGTGGAGAAAGGACTGCAGTGAGCTGGGCAGGGAGTAGTGGGGAGGTGACAGGGCAGAGGAAGCAGGGAACAGACAGGAAAAAAAGATGATGCCCTGGGCCAGGTGGCCGCCACTGCTACCATCACTGTAAGTGGAAAACTCTTTGCCTTCTCCTTACCCCTGTGGCTGATGCCCCCATTCTTCACCCCGCTTCTTTAGTAATAGGTGCTGGCAACTAAGGAGCAGAGTCTGATTTGAGGTTGCCTAGGAAACACTTGGGGGCAGCTGTGAACCCACGAGTCTTGCCCAGTAGGGAGCTCAGGATCCCCAAATTGGACGAGCAAATAAGCTTAGTGAGTGACAGTTCCACCAACGTTCCCCAAAGTCACAGTAGGCATCCACTGCCCCTGTGTGTCCCCAGGCCTGCTCTGCCAGGTGGCTTCGGGGACGCAGGGCTATACTTCCAGTGCTCTGCAGACACACCTCGGGCTTGAATCCCATCTCACTGATTCCACAAATATTGATTGAAGGCGTACTGGGTGCGAGGCCTGTGCGGCTGTGAGGGAGTCAAGGTCCCTGCTCCAGTGCAGGTGATGGGCATAAAACAGGACAACTTCAGAACCTGAGAAGGGGGACAAAGCAGAGTACTGGGAAGTGGCTGGGTGGGCACGGGGCAGCCTGGGATGGGGTAAACAGCCAATGCTTTGCCATCCATTCTTGGCCAGATATTATTGGGGATCCTACCTGCTCTCTCTACAGCCTTGGTTTCCTCACCTGGATGGTGGAGCTGGAGCTCCCCTCCCCCCGCACTGCCTGACCCTGCTCTCTGGGTTGCCTCTAGGGAGCCAGCCCTGCTCAGGCCTGTTCCCCTGCTCCATGGCTGTTAGCTCCTCCCGAGAATGTTCCCCCAAATGGAGGCCACTGGCAGCAAAGAAATGATCAAGACAAGGTAGCCCGGCCCGCACCGAGGGCTGCATGGATCCCGAGGTGCAGCTTGGGTGGACACTAGAGGTGCTTTCCGTCTGTGGATTTTGCCCAGGTTCCTGGAGCCCCTTCCCTATGGTCCCTTGACCAAGCCCAGCTCACTGAGCCTGGAGCCCTGGCTTCTGGAGAAGAGATGTCAAACTCTACCACAGGTCACAGGTCACAGGTCAGAAATAACTCTGGCCTTATCCGATGCAAGTGGGGGCCAGATCTGGGGAAGGCGCCTCTTCTCACGGGGCTGGCACTTCCAGAGGATGGATGGCAGCAAGGTAGGGAAGACTCTGAGGAACCCTTGGGGAGCTCAAGTGGGACCCAAAGGGGCCCTCTGTCTGGGGTGGCAAAATGGCATTGGGTGGAGGGAGATTCAGTATTGACACCTGGGGGATCCTTGCCCCCAAAGTGGATTTTAAGGACAGCAGCACACTGGGAAGACAAGGGGCCCCACAGCACTCCCACCCTCTCCCCAGCCAAGAGAGCACATGGGGGCTGAAGTCCAGCCCACCCCAGGCCCAGCTCCCTGATCCAGGCTACATCCATCTGGAGGGTGGATTTTCAGAAAGGCATTATACAGGCTAGGAGTGCCCTTCAGGCGGCCGGCTCTCTCATCTGTAAAATGGGCATCAGTGTCTGATGGTGGGCCCTGAGAGATCCCTGTGGCAGTTTGGACACTTCTGTCCTCTGCTGGATGAGGCCTCTGGGCCAGGCATGCTGGGCAGATGGCAGCCTGGGCGTCTTGCCTGGCTCCTACTTGCAGCTGTTCGCACATTGTCGAGGTTTCAATGTCAGGTTTTAATGTTCTTGGACCTAAGAATCTTCATTGTCTCCATTCTAAATGCAGGGAGACCTTTGATGTGGACTCTCTCAGGTGTTTTTGCAGTATGCAATGTGTTCTCATTGGTCACCCTGCTGTGTACTAGATGTCAAAACTTCTTCCTCCTGTCCATCTGAGACTTTGGTCCTTTGACCAACAACTCTCCATTCCCTAACTCTGCTGCCTCCCAGCTTCTGATCACCATCAACCTACTCTCTACTTCTATAAGATCAACATTTTTACACCAACACTTCAATGACATCATGAGAAATTTGTCTTTCTGAGGTTATGAATATGCTAAGTAGGTTGATTTCATCATTCCAGTGCACACATCTATCTAATCATTACACTGTACCCCATGAATGAATATAAACATGATTTGCCAATTGAAATAGTATTTATAAACATAATAAATATAATCAAATGCAGGCAGTGCTGCTTGACTGCCCAAACTACTTGGTTTTGTCTTGGTCATAGCTATCCACCTGGTTTGTCAGTGCTATCTTATTAAGATGAGGTTTTGGGGCTCGGCAGAAACAAAGCAATTTCAGCATGAAATTGAGACATCTTCTAGCAGCCCTGTGGAAGCCCTGGCTCATTTTATTCAGAGAGGCTGAAGTTATACCATCTGGCTGCCCAGCATGGAGGGAGCTAGCTTCCTGGGATGTTCCCTGGGACAAGGATTCTTCTGGGTCTCCCCCACTGCTGCTGGTGCTCTGGGAGAAGAGGAAGGCCACAGGGCCATGCTGGGGTGCTTTGCGTGAAATGGTTCATTTCATCTGCAGAACTGGTAGGGGACTGGCAGGAACAGTGGCCTTTTGCCCTGACTCCTGGTCCTCCTCAGGCATCTGAAAATGGGAAAGGCCAGCTGGCTTTGATTCCTCTTTGGCTCCACAGGGAAGGTGGAAACCTTCGCAGATGGGGAAGTTCAGGTGGGGCCTACAGGAGGAAGGGACTGTGCTCTGATGTTTTTCCACTAGATGCTCTGATGCTTTCCATTAGAAATAAAAAAAAGTTGGTGAGTGGCACTTTCTTTAATTTTTTTCTGTAGGTCCTTAGAGTTCTCCAATTAAAATGGCAGGGCCCTGGCCAACATAGTGTGCAGGATGATGCCAAGGCTCCAGATACTGGTGGTAGGGCATTGGTACCCATGGCCCAGAAAGAGTTCTGGCGCTACATAAGAGTAAGTCATATGAAAGGTTCTCAGCCTCTCCCCCTCCCTATGTGTCATGCTGAAGCCAAAGTCAGTGATATTAACATTGTGTGTGTTCTTCATCCAGTAGGATGTTTTGCGGCTGTAGCTCTCGATGTGCGATGTTCTTTCGGTGGCAGTACTGCAGTGCCTACAGAATCTGCCTGAACATGGTCCAGGCCTCCTCCTCCTCGATGTGGCCAAGGTGGCATATCTGGTGATGCAGCTCTCCTCCTCCAGTGTACTCCATTGCCAAATGGACAGTGTTTGCTGTGTCAGTCACCTGGTAGAGTTGAATGATGTTCAGGTGATTGAGGGTCTTCATGATACTTCTCTCTCTCTGAAGAGTGATGCTGGGGCAGCCATGCTTCTTAGAGATGATTTTGATGGCCACCTGGGTCCCAGTTAGCATATGCTGGGCCAGTTTGAGGTCACTGAATGTGCCCCAACTGATGGTCTCAAAAATCTGTACTTTTGGATCTCCTCATCAGGTGAGTTTGAGGCCAAGCCCAGCTCCACAGTGCCTCCTAACTATGCTGACTACAAATCAACCTCTACCAACTCTTCTAACTAATGAGAAACACTAATTATACTTCCTAGGTTGACAATACTCACAAACCACACTAATTATACTAAATACACTAGTAATACTATAATAACTGTGCTAAAGTACTAAGCAATGATACTGAATATACTAACTACACTAAAATACTAAGCAACTAAAAGGACTATAAACACTACACGAGAATACTAAGCAATGATACTGACTTACCGACTATGCTAAAACACTAAGCAACCATATTGACTATACAAACTATGCTAAAATACTAAAAACCATACTGACTATGCTAAAAGACTAAGTAACAATACCTACTGTACCGACTATAATCAAAGATGCTGATGTTACAGACAAAGAAACTAAGGAACAATATTGACTACACTACACTAACAGTACTACACGATGATACTGAGTGTGCTGACTACTACAAAATACTAAGCAACAATATAGACTATAGTGATCACAATAAAATACTAAGCAACCATATCAACGATACTGACTACACTAAAATATTGAGCAACCATAAAAACTTTGCTAAAATACTAAGCAACCATGCTGATTATGTCAAGTACACTAACAAAACTAGGAAATAATAATGACTATTATAACTATGCTGTAATACAAAGAAATAATACTGACTATAATAACTATACTAAAATATAAAGAAACCATGCTAACTATACAAACTTCACTAAAATATTAACTAACCATATTGACTGTACTAGCTGCACTAAACTGCTAAGCAATGATACTAACTATACTACCTATGCTTAAATATTAAGAAATTATACTATCTGTATTGACTGTGCTAAAACAGTAAGCAACTATACTAAGTATACTCACTAGACTAACAGTGCTAATTAATGATACTGATATATGTTTCCACCCAAATATCATTTCCAATTGTAATCCCCAACGTTGGATGTGGGGTCTGGTTGGAAGTGATTGACTCATGGAGCAAAATTCTTATAAATAGTTCAGTACCATCTCCCCTTGGTGCAATATACTGAGTGAGTACTTGGTAATGTGAGTTCTCACAAGATCTGTTTGTTATACAGGGTGAAGTACTCACCACTCTCTATCCTCTCTTGCTCAAGCCAGGGAGTGCTGCACCCATAACACCTTCCACCATGACTGTCAGTTTCTTGAGATCTCCTGTAGAAGGGAAGCAGATGACAGTAACATGCTTCCTGTACAGCCTGTGGAACCATGAGCCAATCCCAACCCTTTTCTTTATAAATTACCCAGTCTCAGGCATTCTTATAAGGTAATGTGAGAATGTACTAATATGGAAAATTGGTACTGAGGAGTCGGGCATGGCTCTACAGGTACCTGAAAATGTGGTAGTGACTTTGGAACTGGGTAATGGACAGAGGTTGGAAGAGTGTTGGGGGTTCAGAGCTCTGAAGACGTGAAGATGAGGTAAAGTTTGGAACTTCCTAGAGACCAGTTAAATGGTTGTGACTGAAATGGTCATAGTGATATGGACAATAAAGTCCAGGCTGATGATGTCTTGGAGATGAGGAACTTTTTGGGAACTGGAGCAAAGGTCACTTTTTTTATGTGTTAGCAAAGCCCATGGAGGCATTGTGCCCCTGCATTAGTGATCTGGTCTTTGAAATTGGGAGTGATGATTGAAGGTACCTGACAGAAGAAATTTCTAAGCAGCAGAGTGTTCCAAGATGTGGCCTGGTTGCTTCTAATGACCACTGATGCTCATATGCATGAGCAAAGGAATGATGTAAAACTGGATTTTATATTTGAAAGGGAAGCAGAGTGTAAATGTTTGAGAAATTTGTAGGCCAACAATATGGTAGAAAAGAAAAGCCCATTTTCAGGGGAGGAATTAAAGCAAACTGCAGAAATTTGCATAAGTAAAAAGGAACCAATGGCTAATAGCCAAGACAATGGAAGAAAGGCCTCCAAGACATTTCAGAGAACTCTGTGGCAGCCCCTCCCATCACAGGCCCAAAAGCCTGGGGATGAAGCATAATTTTGTGGGCCAGACCCAGGGCTCTGCTGCCCTGGGTTGCCTTGGGACACTGTTCCCTGCATTCCAGCTGCTCCAGCTCCAGCCATGGCTGGAAAGAAAGGCCCAGGTACAGCTCATGCCTCTGCTTCAGGTGGTGCAAGCTTAGTGGCTTCCAGGTAGTATTAATCATTTATAGGGGCATAGAGTGCAAAAGTGGTGGCTTGGGAGCCTCTGTCTAGATTCTGAAGGATGTATGCAAATCCCAGATGTCCAGGCAGAAGCTGGCTGCAGGAGTGGAGCCCTCATGGAGAACTTCTCCTAGGGCAGTGGGAAGGGGAAATGTGGGGTGGGAACCCCACACAGAGTCCCCACTGGATCATTTTCTAATGGAGTTGTGAAAAGAGGGCCATTTCCCTCCAGACCCTAGAAGGATAGATCCACTGGCAGTTGCACGCTGTGCCTGAAAAAGGTGTAGGCACTCAACACAAGCCTGTGAAAGCAGCCACAGAGGCTGTACCTTGCAAAGCCTTAGAAGCAAAGCTGCCCAAAGCCTTGGGAGCCCACCCCTTGCACTACTGTTCCCTGGATGTGAGACATGGAGTCAAAGAAGATTACTTTGGAACTTTAGGATTTAATGACTGCCCTGCTGGGTTTCAGGATCGCATGGGGCCTGCAGCCCCTTTGTTAGGGCAGATTCCTCCCTTTTGGTAAGGGAGTATTTACCCAATGCCTGTACCCTCATTGTATCTGAGAAATCACTGACTTGTTTTTCACTTCACAAGCTCATAGGTAGAAGGGACTAGCCTGTCTCAGACAAGACATTGGACTGTGGACATTTGAGTTAATGCTGGAATGAGTTAAAACTTCGGGAGACTGGGGGGAAGGTATGATTGTATTTTGAAATGTTATAGGGACATGAGATTTGAGAGGGCCCCAAGACAGAAAGACATGATTTAGATCTCTGTCCCCACCCAAATCTCATGTCCAATTGTAATTCCCAATGTTGGAGGTGATTGGATCATAGGGGCAGAGTTCTCATAAACAGTTTAGGACTCTTCCCTTTTAGTGCTGTATAGTAAGTGAGTTGTCGTGAGATCCAGTTGTTTAAAAGTGTGTAATGGCTCCCCGCCCCCACTTTTTCTCCTGTTCCAGGTGTGTAAAATGCTGACCTTCCTTTGCCTTCTGCCTTAAGTTTCCTGAGACCTCCCCAGAAGCTGAGGCGATGACAGCATCATGCTTCCTGTACAGCCAGTGGAACCATGAACCAATGAAATCTCTTTTTTTTATAAATTACACAGTCTTGAGTTTTCTTTCAAGCAAAGCAAGAAAAAACTGATACAGATTATAACTTTGCTAACTGCACTAAAATACTAAGCAACTATACTGGCAGTACTGACCACATTAAAATGCTAAGCAATGACACCGACTATACTGGCTATGCTAAAATACTAAGCAACCATACTGACTGCACCAAAATACTAAACAACAATGCTGACCATATTGATGGCTCTAATGATGATAAGCAACAATACTCACTGTGCTAACCACACTGAACTGCTAAGCAACAATACTACCTGTACTGACTATGCTAAAGCCATAAGCAACCACACTGACTATACTGACTATGCCGAAATACTAAGCAACTACACTAACTATGCTGACACTGCTAATATATTAAGCAACCATACTGACTATACTGACTACTCAGGAATACTAAGCAATGATTCTGACTATAGTGACTACACTGAAATACATAACCAACCATCCTAACTATACTGACTGTGCTAAAATAATAAGCAATGATACTAACTATACTGACTGCACTAACGATGATAATGATACTGACTACACTAGAATACTAAGCAATGATAGTGACTATACTGACTACACTAAAGATACTATGCAACAATACTATTGTTCTAGCGTAGTAACTATTGCTACTATACTAGAATACTATCTGTGCTAGAATACTGACTAAACTGACTATGTTATAATACTAAGGAAGTACATTAACTATAGCACCTATGCTAATTTATTAAGGCAATAATAGTCACTGTATTGACTATGCTAAAATATTATGCAATGATACTAGACTCATTTTTTTCTTTCTTTTTTTTTTTTTTTGAGACGGAGTCTCGCTCTTTCACCCAGGCTGGAGTGCAGTGGCACAATCTCGGCTCACTCCAAGCTCCGCCTCCCAGGTTCATGCCATTCTCCTGCCTAAGCCTCCCGAGTAGTTGGGACTACAGGTACCCACCACCAGGCCTGGCTAATTTTTTGTATTTTTAGTAGAGACGGGGTTTCACTGTGTTAGCCAGGATGCTCTTGATCTCCTGACCTCGTGATCCACCCACCTCGGCCTCCCAAAGTGTTGGGATTACAGGCACGAGCCACCGTGCCTGGCCTAGACTAACAACTCTTAACATGCTTAGACATGATACTGACCACACCAACTATGCTAGCAATACTTAACATCGACACTGCCTACACTAACTATGCTAAAATATTAAGAAACCATACTGACCATATTAACTACACTGAAAGGTTAAGCAACTATACTGACCATGCTAACTATACTAAAATACTAAGCAATGATACTGACTGTACATTTATGTTAAGATGCTAAGCAACACTACTGACTGTATTAACTACACTAAAACAAAAAGCAACAGTACTGACCACACCGACCCTGCTAAAATACTAAGCAATGATACTGAATATGCTGACTATGCCAATATGCTAAGCAACAATATTGACTATATTATGGTAAAATAATGAGTAACAATACAGACTATACTAACTACCCTAAAATACTGAGCAACCATGCTGACTATACTAACTATGCTAAACCATACTAAGCCACAATACCGGCTATACTAATTACCATAACAATACTAACTACCGATACTAACTGTACCGACTATGCTAAAATGCTAAGTAACCACACTGACTATACTAACTAGGCTAAAACACTAAACCATGATACTGACTCTACTGACTACTGTAACGAAACTAACCAATGATACTAACTATACTGACTATGCTAAAACACTAAGCAACCCTACTAACTATACTAACTACACTAAAGTACTAAACAATCATACTGACTGTTAATGATGCTAAAATACTAAGTAACTGTACTGACTATACTAACTACACTAAAGTACTAGGCAATAATAGTGATTATGCAGACTATGCTAAAATACTAAGCAACCATACCGACTCTATTGCCTACACTAAAATCCTAATCAACTCTACTGACTATACTTACTGCGCTAAAATACTAAGCAACCATACTGACTATATTAACAATGCTAAAATACTAAGTAGCCATATTACTATACTATGCTAAAGTACTAAGCAACGATAGTGACTATGCAGACTATGCTAAAATACTAAGCAATCGTACTGACTCAGCTGACTATGCTAAAATTTTAATCAACTCTACTGACTATACCAACTACGCTAAAATACTAAGAAACCATACTGACTAATTAGGCTAACACACTAACATACAAAAGAACCATAGTGACTATGCTAAGTACGATAAAATGCTATGCAACCACACTGACTATACTGACTGGACTAAAATCCCGATCAAACATACTGACTATACTAACTACCATAAAACACTAAGTGTATTTCCCACTCTAAAATTCTAAGCAACAATGTTGATTCTACTAACTATGCTAACATATCAAACAATGATACTGACTATACTAACTATGCTAAAATGCTAAGGAATGAGAGTGACTTTACTGATTATGCTAAAATACTAAGCAATCATACTGACTATACTATGCTAAAATACCAAGCAGTGATACTAGCATACTAACTACATTAACAATACTAAGCAATAATAATCACTATACTAACTTCAGTAAAATACTAAGCAACAATATCGACTATACCAACTGTGGGAAAATACTTAGCAATGATACTGACTATATTAACTATGCCAAAATACGAAAGAGTGATATTGACTATACTAACTACCCTAAAGTACTAAGCAATTAATCTAACTACACTGACTGTGCTAAAACAGTAAGCAATGTTACTAACTATACTGACTGTACCAACAATGCTAAGCAACAATACAACTATACTAACTGTGCTAAAATACTAAGCAATGACATTGACTATACTAACTGCACTAAAATTCTAAGTAACAATGCTGACTATACTGACTGTGCTAAAATACTAAGCCATGATGCTGACTAAATTGCCTACACTAAAACACTATCAACAATACTGAGTATACTAACTACACTTAAAATACTAAGCAACGATACTATAATATCTGCACTAATAACACTAACTAGAACAACATAGAGTAAATCAGTGAGAGTCCTCCAGTCACCAAAGCAGCTTCCAGAGATAAATTAAACCAAAAACAGTCTCTGTATGTGAATCCATCACAGGGGCTGTTCGCGAGGTCAGAGCTAAACATGGACCATGCCTGGGGATCATTCACAGTGGTTTTCTCACTTTTGTTCCTAATAACATTTTCCCTTTTGAGTAAAGGGTGTTTTATGTCTAGATGGGTTATAGAGATTGATGTTTAGTTTCTTAGCTATATAAACTTTACAATGCTTCAATGGCATTTTCATTTGTAGTTTGAAAATCTGTAATAACTTTTGGTTTTCAAAGATTTCCTAAAGTCTACACTCAAAATATTCCATTCCTTTTCCTTCAACTCTGAATGGTTAGTCCCCATGATTGAGAAGGCAGGGAACATTTTCCTTTCCTTGTAGGTCTTTTCCTTCCTCATGTGGTTGAGATCATGCTGCGGACACGGAAGGAAACAGACACACCCTACCCTCCACAAGCCCATAGCCTAGTCAGGGAGACACCCCAGCCATGAAGCTCCTTCAGGGTGAAGAGCACCAGGTGAAGCGGGGGCCGAAGAAGAGTGACCTGGGCTGCAGGTCAGCGCTGGGTAGGGGAGGAAGCAGCTCTTTCTCCAGGCCAGTGTGCTGAGCCCTGTAGTGTGAGGAGGGGTCTTAGGGACTTAGGGACAAGGGCAGGAGGGTAGCCTCTGCAAAGGCCCGGGGATGACTGAGGGTGGCTCGCTGGAGTGATGTGCTAGTCTGAAGGTGTGACTGGGGCCAGGTTGGGAGAGCTCGAGTCCCAGGACAGAAGCTGAGCCTGTGTTCTGAAGGTCGCAGGTGCTGTGGAATAGTTCTGAGCCCCCTTGCTGTGCCACAGCCTTCAAACCCTGACTATGCTCCTGACCTGGGAGTGGGCTCAACTGAACTTTGCCTCCTCACCAGCCTTGCTGCCTCCAGCGTCCCCCACCCATGACCCTCCATTCTGACTCCCAGAGGGATCCAAGGGAAAGCCACCTCTGGCCTCCGCCACCCACCCGGTGGCCCTGAGACCTTTGGAGGGAAGCCCTTCTCCTTGTCCACCAGGGCTCACCTGGGCAGCCTGTTCTCCCCACAGCCCTGCCTTACAGACCACCCAGTGTGCCCATGTTGGCCATATTTCCTGCACACAGTCCCCTATGCCCGGAATCTGCCCCTTACTCTCCTGCACCAGGTGACCTGTCCTTCCAGTCCCAACTGAGATATCCAGCACCCTGGGGAGCATCCCTGAGACCCAGACACAGAGGAGCCCCTTCTGTCCTAGATCCCAGAACTGCTTGTGCTTTCCTGCTGTCACAATACAGAAACCCCTACCCCCCCGCCACACACACACACATGCATGCACACACATGCATACACACATACACATGCACATGAACATACACCCACACGCACATGTACTCACACACACACACTTGCCACTGTCTAGGCACATGGCTAGCTGCCTGCTGGACTGCCTCTCCCCAACCCCAGCCTCTCTCAGGGGCCCCAGACAGAGGCGCTGCTGTTAATAGTATAGGTGCACTAGACTGCCCACGCCTTTAATCTCAGCACTTTGGGAGGCCAAGGCAGGCAGATCACCTGAGGTCAGGAGTTCAATACCAGCCTGGCCAACATGGTGAAACCCTGTCTCTACAAAAATACAAAACTTAGCCAGGCATGATGTCAGGTGCCTATAATTCCAGCTACTTGGGGGGTCTGAGGCGGGAGAATCATTTGAACCCGGGAGGCGGAGGTTACAGTGAGCCAAGATCGCCCCATTGTACTCCAGCCTAGAAGACAGTGAGACTCTGTCTCAAAAAAAAAAAAAAAAAGTATAGGTGCATTAGAGGTGGGATGAATTGGAGGTGGGGATGGGAAGGGCTCCCCAGGAATAACCCTGCCTAGATGACAGCCACCCCATGGTGGACTCAGCCACCAGGAAACTTGAGTCTTGAATATGGTGGAGGCAGCAGGTATAGGCTGGAAGAGGAAAGTGAGATTAGATTCCCAGGGTCCCTAAATGTCAGGATGAGGAGGTCCTAATGCCTCGTGGGAGCAAGCTTTGGAAGAGGCTGGGGCTGCATGGGGGCAGCAGTAGGGAGGCTGGCCTGGAGGGAGGTGGCACTGAAGGGACACACCTGTGCCTGTCCCCGATGGCTCAGTCCTCGCTGACACCAGGAATCCCTTAGTTGGGAGTGGGGGGCGTCATGGCCTCCTGCCTGGTGCCTGAACACCCCAACGGGTTCCCCTAGGACTTTGTACTTCCTTCCTCTGCCCTGACGCCACACCCCCCGCCACCGCCCACCTGATTGCGGAGGCATTCAAGCTTCCTCCCCTTGTGGTCTCTGCTCGCCTGAGAGCTGCTCTCCCTTGCAGACCCCCTCCTTATCCTTGTCACCCACACTGCACACCTTCCCATCACTGACTCAGTCTTGATCTTCCATCCGTGCATTGGAGTCACCTCTCCCTACAGGCAGCTGCTGCACCCTGAGTGCCTGGCACACCTGTGGCCCCAAGGAGGTGCTCAAATATACAACTCTCTGGATGCTTCAGATCTGGGTGGCTCCCTTGTGTGACATATGGAGGGAAGCAGAGCTCAGTGGGTCATGTGCCACCCTAGGCGATGAGGGCTGTCCCTGTCCTCTCATAAGCCAGCCGTGGCCCCTCTTCCAAGGTACCCTCCCCAAACTGCCCAGACTGGCCAGCAGCCTTCCCATCCACCCTGAGGTGGTGTCTGCCACACGCTCCAAATCTGGCCCTTTACTGTAAGGCCCTGAAGGGCAGGGCGTGCGTGTGAGTCACACACCGCTGGGGACTGGTGGGGTGGGGTGGTGTCTAAGACAGACTATTGCCAACCCCCTCGTTGGTCTGGAGTGGAGGAGCCAGCAACTCGCTCCATCTTTGGGGACTGAAGGGAGGCCTCAAAGGGGCTGTGGCCATTCCACTGGGCTCAGGAGCACCAGGGGCTTATTGGGGCTTGTGACTAGGAGCAAGGCCAGGCTCTGGGGCTTTTAGGCCTGCTCTTCTGGAGGGGCAGCCTGCAGGCTGGCCTGATGTTGGCTCTTGGGTGGCCAAGATGGCCTGCAGGTGGCCTCCTACATCTGATGGCCTTGCCCTTGCCCTTCAGCACGACCCTCTGGTGCCGGTGTCAGCCTCTACAGAGCTCATCCTGGTGGAGGACGTGAGAGTGAGCCCAGAAGAGGTGACCATCTACAACCCCCCTGGCGTTCAGACCCAGCCCTTGCCCTGTCACCCCCTGCCTGGGTGAGGCCCAGCGGGGGACCCCTCACCCTCTGGCATGCTGCCTGCCCTCCCCTAATCTGCCTCCTGCAGGTGGAGCTCCAAGACAGGAAAGACTTGGGCTACTTCTTCCTCAACACCAGTGCCACGGATGACATCAAGGTGGCCTGCCAGGAGGCCAGGGCCATCGCCATGGTGAGCCTAGGCCATCAGTCCCCCAGGCAGTTTTCATTCCTCATCTAGGCTACATGTGGTTAGTAGATTGGTTATTTTTTAAGCTGGCACTTTTTGATGGGATTGTTTGTTTTCTTGCTGATTTGTTTGAGTTCCTTGTAGATTCTGGATATTGGTCCTTTGTCAGAAGTATAGATTGTGAAGATTTTATCCCCTCTGTGGGTTGTCTGTTTACTCTGCGAAGATTTTCTGTCACTCTGTGGTTGTCTGTTTACTTTGCTGGCCTGAGGACATGAATAAACATTCTCAAAAGAAGATATACAAATGGCCAACAAACATATGGAAAAACGCTCAACATCAGTAATGATCAGGAAATGCAAATCAAAACCACGATGTGATACCACCTTACTCCTGTAAGAATGGCCATAATCAAAAAATTAAAAAATAGTAGATGTTGGCGTGGATGCGGTGAACAAGGAACACTTTTACATTGTTGGTGGGAATGTAAAGTAGCACAACCTCTATGGAAAACAGTGTGGAGATTCTTTAAAGAACTAAAAGTAGATCTATCATTTGATCCACTCCTGGGTATCTACCCAGAGGAAAAGAAGCCATTATTCGAAAAAGATATTTGCACATGAATGTTCATAGCAGCACAATTTGCAATTGCAAAAATATGGAACCAACGCAAATGCCCAGTCAACAAGTGGATAAAGAAAATGTGATATATATATATTGTTCATTATATATATATATTATTTGATGATATATATATATTATTTCACTATATTTTATGGCTGAGTAGTACTCCATCTGCATCATCATATGCAAAATGGTGGCTGGGGCCTTGCCATTTTATGAGTAGAACTGTAAGGATATACAGGAAAAAATACTTAAAATAGTACTACTACTTTTTTTCATTTTAATGGAAAAAATTATTTTAAAATTCTTCACACTCAACCCCAGGGAGCAGCTGCCACTGGACCAGCTGTTAAGGGAGTCCTGGGTCAATAGCGACAAGAAGACGTGGTTCTAGCCATACAGAGAGCCACTCCTGGACCTCCCAGGCCCCCCAACAGTCCAGCTCATAGTGGCCATGGGATTCAAGGAAGCAATATTAAAAAAATAAAATAAAATAAAAAATCATCCCATGGCCACCTACCTAATCATGGAGTTCAGAAAAGTGCAGAGGAGAAAGAGTCCAACATCGGAGCACAATCTCTGCCTCCTGGGAGTCCCACCTGTCCTTCCCCATCTGCCACAGTTAAGTCAACCTTCCCTCCCCAACCCAGAAAAGGACTCAAAACCAGCCGACCTTTCCCACTTTCTAAATCGCAGAAGCATGAAAAGGACCATCCTTGGGAGTCAGGGCAGCACCCTACCTGGCCTGGAGATGAAGCCAGCCATTCCCAGCAAAGCCCCCCAGCATACGCCTGTGGCTTCACCCTCCACAGAGCACCAGCAGCTATGGGGGAACCCCAAAGGAGCCTTGTCTCAGGGAACCCACCAGGAAGTCAGCTCACTCCATGTGGAAGACCCAGAAGAGGTGACTTGGTCTGAGGGAACCCTCGAGAAGACAGATGGTGTAACCTCAATCTCTGTGACTAAAAGGAGCCACGGATGCCATTGGCAAAAGATGCTTCAGTTTCATGCTCCAATTATGTTGTTTCTGACTAGCACAAAAAAGTCAAAGGGATAAGGCAGCACTAGTGAACCCAATGGACAGCTGGGCCAAGACAAAAACCAAGAGGTTAGGGCAGTCAAGCTACACTTCCTCTATTTTACTACATTTATTATGTTTTTCTTAATATTATTTCAATTGGCAAATCATGCTTGTATTCATTTATGAGATACAGAGTGAGGATTAGATGGATGTGTGCACCATGGAATGACAAAATCACACTACTTAGCATCTGATCACCTCAGAAAGACAAATTCCACATGATGTCCCTGAATTTTCCATCTAAAAATGTTGACCTCATAGAAGTAGCGAGTAGATTGATGGTGAACGGGGGTTGGGGAGCAAGTGTGTGGAGGGGTGGCAGAGGGAAGAAATGGGGGCTTGTTGGTCAAAAGACCACAGTCTCAGTAGGAAAGGAGGAAGGGGTTTTGATATCTAGTGCACAGCAGTTTGACCAGAGTCAATGGGAATGTATTGCATACGGAAAACACCTGAGAGAGTCCATGTCATATCCCTGCATTCAGAATGGAGAAAATAAAGGCTCCGAGGTTCAAGAACATTTAAAACCTTGTGACAGGTTGACCATGTGTAGATTGCAACAGCTGTGGGTGAGAGCTGGGCAAGATGACGACGCTGTCATGTGCCCAACACACCTGGCCCAGAGGCATTCAGCAGAGGACACAGGTGTCCAAGCTGCTGCCAGGGTCAATGAACAGGATTCAAAAGTCAAGAGGGCATCTGGCAGCCCTGTGGCCTTCAATGGCCTATCCAAAGCTATAGGTGAGCTGAAGGACAGCCTGGAGCCTCCTGAAGAACTGAGGGCCCCTTTGCACCACCTGGCACAGGGCACCATCTCTTCCTCCTGTCTGTCCCCTGCTTCCTCTGTCCTGCCATCTCCCCCTTCCTCCCCACTCAGCTCCCTGCAGTCCTCTCTCCACCTTTCCAAGGTAGACACAACTTGCTGCTCTCCTGAGGTCCCACTAAGGCTGTGGCTTCTGGTTCCCACACCTCTGTGACTTGATTTCCCTGGCCCCCTCCTTCACTTCCTTTCTGTTCGTCCCAGCCCCACCCCCAAATCCCTTTCTGCCAGCTCCCTGTCTGCCATTCCTAATCCCTTCATCCTGATTCCTTTTCTGCTACATTTTCTCTAGCTAAGTCATCTTTTATTTACTTGCTAATAATCTATCCCTCGGTCCCCTGGTTGTCTGTCTTACGCAACGTGGAATGATGAAAACCTAGAAACTAGAATCTAACTCCTGGCCCTAGACAGGACTCAGTTTTTGTGAAAGGGAGGAAAAAAACAAAAACAAAACAAAACACAAAAGCAAACCCCAGCAAACCAACACCTAGTCTAGAGCCTGATACAAGTGTCACTCAAAACATGTTTCCTTTCTTTTTCTTTTCTTTTCTTTTCTTTTCTTTTTCCTTCCTTCCTTCCTTTATTCCTTCCTTCCTTCCTTCCTTCCTTCCTTCCTTCCTTCCTTCCTTTTCTTTGAGACACAGTCTCACTCTGTCTCCCAGGCTGGAGTGCAGTAGCGTGATCTCAGCTCACTGCAACCTCCACCTCTTGGGTTAAAGCAATTTCCCAGCTCTTCCTACAGCCATGCGAGTGAGGAGAACCTCACATCTTAAATCTGACTGCTTGAGCTATGCCTCGTTTTGTTTACTTTCAGAAATTAGAAAAAAAATTTCCTCATTACCAAGAAGAGAAGAGCTTTAAGTTAGGAAAAATGTGTACAGTGCCATTGAAACCGCGGCACCCTTTCATTCATATTCACTTTGTACTTCTTATTTTATGTAAGCCTTAAGGGTGGACCTGTGGCCAGAGAGATAACTTTTATTCAAGAAATAAGAGTTCCTAGAGGTCAGTAATGGACTAGGCTGCCTCTTTAAGTAGAGAGCTCCCTGTCTCTGGAGGCATTTGAGCAGAAGCTGGGACACTTGTCGGAAAGACTCAAGGTGGGATTCCAGCATGGGTGTCAAGTTTCTCCAGGAGACCTCTGAGCCCCTGTTGAATCTTAAAATGCTGCAATTCTAGGAGTGCCTCTGCAGTTCTGTTTTACAGATGGCCACAGGGGAGCTCGGGCACTCTCCCTCTCTGGATTGTGGACTGGCCCCTGGCCTGGATGAGTGGCACAGAGTGCCCATTGCAGGCAGGACCCAGGATGAGTCTCCACTATGGCAAGCAGCAGCCCACGCAGCAGGCCATGTGAACTGCCCTTGTCCAGAAGTTTCCTTACATGGAGGCGCCCTGCCCACTGGGGTCTCCACTTCCCCTCATTCTGGGCTTGTGCCAAAGACCCTCACAACTCGGAATGGAAATCGGCCGTGGTTCCTCTGGACTCTTCCGAAGCCTGCGGGTAGAATTTTCCAGGGAGCGTTGACGTCAGAGGCAGGTCCTGGTGGCTTCTCACAGGCGGCTGTGTCTGAGGGACGTCTACATGTGGCTATGCCTTTTTCCAGCTGCTGAGGAGCAGCACAGAGACAGACAAGCCCCCGACACTCCCCAGTTAGTTCCTTCCTATTGATACACATTCAGGACGCAAGGATGGCTCACGGGCGTGCGTGGCTTCGGAGCGTCTCTGGGGGGCTCTCCGGGGCTCACGCAGCAGGGATCCTGTGGAGGTTTTTATGTCCACACGATGGTCATGGGCTGTGCAGGGTTGTGATGAATTCTGCTCACCCAGCCTCAAAACACTCTGTAAGGGCCTTTATTTTGTTTTTTGGCTGGTTTGTACATGGAGCTTTATCTGATTTAAACCTAGAGTTTCCTTCTTCTCAGCAATTCTTTACATTTCAATCAAGTCCTCTAGGTGGAACCCATGCAATAACCAGAGCAGGGGAAGGAGCCTAGTAGGCACTTTACACTTTTCATTAACCTATGCACTCAGCGACGCTGGAGAGCCTGTCATGTGCCAGATGCTGTGCTGGGTGCTGTAGATTTGTCAGGGAATGAGGCCAGCGGCCCTCCTCCTATGAGGCGTGGCTTTGTCTCTCCATCTCCTGAGTCCCATGAGGCACAGCCAGTCATGGGGCCCGTGTTTAGGTGAGGACACACGTCCAGGATGAGGGGGAAGTTGGTGGAAGCTACGGGCCTTGAAGTCAGGGGCATCCTCCTTTTCCCTGAGACTGATTTTGTGGACATGATGCATGTCCCCAGCTGTTGCCCTCGGGGAGGTCACAGGGCTGGCCAGGTCCCTGCATGAAGTTTCATCCAGCACCCAATCACAGTGCCTGTGATTTTCACATTAGCTTGGGTCCTCCTCTTCGAGCCGTGAGGGGGAGTAATCAGGGGCACAGACCATGACACTCTTGCATGGCACAGCCTGGCCCATCACACAACATTGATGGGTCATTGACATGGGCAGGTTGCAGGAAACAGACATTGATGGGTCCAGTGACATTCAGAAACATCCTCAGGGTCCCTTCTCCCCTGCAGTTGCCACCTGTCAGAAACAAGTCTGAAATGCAATCAGGGCCCCAGGAAGTGGGGGCTGAGATGATGTGGGCAGAGTCTTGGGGCCTGGCAAGCTCCAGGCCACGTGACAGTTTCAGCCCCCATACGCACAGAGCTGCCTCTGGCTGCACTCACAGCATCTTAATGAGCAACGACGCATTTGTCATCTCCCACTCTATGACAGGACTTTCCCCTTGGCTTAGTGTTTCCCGACGTTCTCAGGTGGCACCTTTAACACTCAGAAATTAGAATTCATTCTGGGCATGGGTCACCACCACCTCCTTCCCCTCGCAAATGTTCTCCCATGTGTCAGTCAGGAAGCAGGTGGGTCCAGAACACATGGAGAGGCCAGGTGATATGAGCCACATATGCAGTGTAGAGTTAGGAGTGGGTGCAGGTCCCCACTCTGCCACCAGCTAGTGACCAAGTGCCCTCAGTTCCCCAAGCCTCCAGAGTTGCCTGGTGAGGACTTCCTTAAAGCATCACTGTGAGGTACTGTGAGGCCCAGTAAGCCACTGTGCACCAGCCCGAGGGGCAGGCCAGGCTCTGTGGGCTCCAGAGATGGTGGCTGGATGCCTATCCCCTGGGAAGTCAAGTGGAAGAGCAATTGATTTCCCCACTGCCATTTTAATGTGTCTTTAAAATGTGCAAAATGGTTCTGAAAGAGAAGAAAATGATGGCCGGGCGCGGTGGCTCAAGCCTGTAATCCCAGCACTTTGGGAGGCCGAGACGGGCGGATCACAAGGTCAGGAGATCGAGACCATCCTGGTTAACACGGTGAAACCCCGTCTCTACTAAAAAATACAAAAAACTAGCCGGGCGAGGTGGCGGTGCCTATAGTCCCAGCTACTCGGGAGGCTGAGGCAGGAGAATGGCGGGAACCCAGGAGGCGGAGCTTGCAGTGAGCTGAGATCCGGCCACTGCACTCCAGCCCGGGCGACAGAGCAAGACTCCGTCTCAAAAAAAAAAAAAAAGAAAAGAAAATGAGCAAAAACCCTTCCCTGCGTTACCCTGTGTGGGGCTCCTCAGTGGGTGCACCATGGAATTTCTTCACATTGTGAAGGACCTACCCACTCCTGACAGCAGTAACTTTTGCAGGAGTTTGAAGTCGGAGTCTCGAATTGGGTTATCAAAGAAAGTTCTCATTACTCTCCTTAATCTTTCAATGGGTTTTCTTTGGGGGAATTATTCAATTTTTTGCTGGGGCTGGTGAATCAGCCCCAGCAAAACCAGAACTGGTGGCTCCTGGACCCCATTCCTCAGCCCATATTTGACACTAGGCCCACGTGGTGATGGCTCAAATCACATAGCTACTGTTTTGGAGTATAAGCATGACGTCAACTTTGTGATCTTTATTCATCTACTGTAAGTCATCATATGGAATAATCCAGGCATGCTGCATCTGTATTGATGTACCCTGAATCGGTGGTATGTGCAGCTCAGGTCAGCTTGTTGATCTCCTGTGCCCCCAGCCAGTTATGGGCTTGGGCCTTTCTCAGCTTGTTCTTTGCCTTTGGCCACTCTCCCTCCTCCCCTCCCCGCAATTCCATTTCAGCTCCAAGAGGCATCCAGCTCCGTTCCCCTGGGAAGTGGAGAGTTGGAAAGGAGCCTAAGCTGGGAGTTAGAGTATCTGGTTCTATCCCCAGTTCTGCCTTTTCAAAGCCACACCCCTATCCTGTCATCTGGGCCTGTTTCCTCATCTGTATATTGAAGAAGTTGGACTAGAATCAGCATTTGCCAAACAGGTAAGGGTCCATGAGGTTTGCAGGTAATTTTCAGAATTTCCAAGGCTTGACAAAGCTGGTTTTACTCTGTAAAGCCAAGCAGGCTGGAGCACCAGGTTCCATGACCTTATCCAGAATTACTCAGAGCAGTGGCCCTGGAGCTCATCCAATCAAGACATGCATGGGGGGACCAGTCTGGGCCAGATGCTGGCCTGAGTCCTGAGGGTATGTGAGTGCTGGGGACAGCCTGGAGAGGAAGGCCAGATGCACTGCAGGCCCCGTCAACACTGATGGCATGCAGCAGGTCCAGCCCCCGGGAGAGGGGAGCAGAGGCACTGGAAGAGCTGACCTGGATGAGGCAAGATTGTTCTGAGGAAGAACACCGGACCTGGGCCTGAAGGATGACTTGGAGCCAGCAGGTGGAGGCTGGGGAAAGAGCCCCAGGTCTTTAAGGGGGCTTCGAGCTCCAGAGGCAGGCAGACAGCAGGTAGCTGGCTGTGTGAGTGGGAGAGAAGGCCTGTATAACTGGAGCATAAGCATGGTGGGGGAGTGTGATGTGTGTGGAAACTGGAGAGGAGGCAGGGGCCAGATCACACCAGGGTTTACAGGGCATTCTAAGGCTTTGGGCTCATTCTCAGAGCACTGGGCAGCTGTTGAAGGGTTTTCACCTGGGCGAGAAATTATCCTATTTGGTTTTCTCTTTTGGGTCAGAGACCTGATTTTGTATGTGTGTGTGTAGGTTCTTGATATTGAAACTAGCTTTGCAAACTCTGAAGTGCTTACTTTAAAAACCCCTGCTACTCACTCCGTGAATATGATACCACAAATAGCAAGCAACAAAGCCAGGCCCAGATAGAGGAGTGGGGCAGCCGGCTGGACTCGCTCACTAGCTCCATGACCTGTTCCTGCCTGCCCAGCTCCAGTACCACCTGGATGAAATACACGCCTAAGCAATAAGGCAAGTTGTATGCAGTCCATCAAACAGACACGTTACGTGTGTGAATGCCCATCCTGTGCAGCATGAAAGGGTGACTGTGATGCACTTTTTTAGGGGAGAAAGTCCTGAAGACAGAATCCCTAAAAGTGGGTAGTTGGCCAGGCACAGTGGCTCACGCCTGCAATCCCAGCACTTTGGGAGGCTGAGGCAAGTAGATAAGGAGGTCAGGAGATCAAGACCATCCTGGCTAACACAGTGAAAGCCCATCTCTACTAAAAATTAGCCAGGCGTAGTGGCACGTACCTATAGTCCCAGCTACTCAGGAGGCTGAGGCAGAATTGCTTGAACCTGGGAGGCGGAGATTGCAGTGACCTGAGATCACGCCACTGCACTCCAGCCTGGGTGACGGAGTGAGACTCCATCTCAAAAAAAGGGTGGGTAGACAGAAAATGATTAAAGTGGGGGCTCTTAGGCTGGGGTAAGTGGATTGCCTGAGCTCAGTAGTTCAAGACCAGCCTGGGCAACACGGTGAAACCCCGTCTCTACTAAAATACAAAAAATTAGCTGGGAGTGGTCCCAGCTACTCGGGAGGCTGGGGCAGGAGAATTGCTTGAACCCAGGAGGCGGCATTTGCAGTGAGCCAAGATCGTGCCACTGTACTCCAGCCTGGGTGACAGAGGAAGACTGGATCTCCAAAATAAAAAATAAAAAATAATGGGGTTCTTGCCTTGAGCCCAGAAGTTCGAGGTTGCAGTGTGCTGTGATGATGCCACTGCACTCCAGTCTGAGTGACAGAGCTAGACCCTGTCTCTAAAAAAATGAAATAAAAAAATAAAAACAAGGATCTATTCTAGCCACAGTGGCATACACCTGTCATCCCAGCTGCTGCTCTGGAGGCTGAGTCGGGAGGATGGCTTGAGTCCAGAAGTTTGAGGCTGCAGTGAGCTGTGGTGCCACCACTGCACTCCAGCCTCAGAGACAGAGCAAGACCCTGTCTCTTACAAAAATAATAAATAAATATTAAAAGGGTCTTTGGCAGTGAAAAGGCTGGAAAACCCTAGCTTTTCACTCACACCTTTGCAGTCACTGCTTCACACAGAGCTGGGGCTGTTGATCAGATACAGAGTTGAGCGAGATGCACAGAACTTACACTGGGGTGACCTCGTGGGCTGCTCCCAGGTTCTGCGATTCAGTCCGTTCTGATTGGAACTTCTCATGGAGAGCTGCCGCTGAAAAGTAGCTGTCTCATTTCTGCCAGTCCCTGTCTTGCAGTTTCACAGAAGACTTCACGGGGGGCTTCTCTACCGCCAGGGCTGCAGCGGCAGGTGGCCAGCTCAGGACGTGGCATCCTGGGACTGCATTCTCACTCTGCCCCGAAGTTCCTGCACATCGTAAGGTTGCTGTCTGTCCCTCTTGGATCAGCTTCCATTTTCTTTTCTTTGTAAAATATGCAAAGTGGAAATCAATGTTCAGTGAGATCTAGCTCAGCACTGACGTGTTATATCCCAAGCCCATCTCCTGGCTAGCAGTGGGGTTCGTGATGAGAGGTGGGCAGGGCACTATTTGGGGTAGGATTTCCCTTGTCCACTGCTTTCCAGTGCTGGCCTGGTGGGCTCTGCTAGTGGGGTGATAGGCTGGTGCTGAGGGCAAGGCACTGCTCATGGACCTGAGCAGAGGGGGGCTATGCATGTAATCCACCACCTGCCCCTCCACCCCAGCCCTGAACCTTGCAGGTATACCCTTTGCTCCCTGGCTCGTCTACCATCATGACCCATGACTTGTGCCTCGTCTTCCCGTCCCTGGCCAAGGCTGTCGTTTACGTGTCAGACATTCAGGAGCTGTACGTCCGTGTGGTTGACAAGATCAGTGGAAGCTTCATGACAGGGCCTCCTCAGCAGACCTGCAGGAACTGAGAGTGAGGGGGCTGTGGGATGTTTCCTATGGCCTTCGCTTTTGCTCCTGGGGTCTGCATCCCTTCCCCTGTGAGCTTGCAGAGCTGTCTTCTATCTTCTTCGCTCCATGTTGATGATGCAGAGTCCCTCCAGTAAGGGACTTCTTCATCCCAGGTGACATCTCCATCAGGCTTGGCAGTAAATCTTGCTGGAAGTTGCCTCTAAATTAGCCATGACCTGGGAATTCTTGTCTTTTAGCTGGCGTAGATTATTAACCAGCCAGGCACACGACTCGCTGAGCATGAATTTTCCCCCGAAAATACAGGTTTTGGGTTCTCTGGAGTTTCAGTGGCAAATCAGTACAACTCACTCATGCCAAGTACCATTGCAAAAAAGGACAAGGAATAGATCTTGTTTTATCTTTCACATCAATAGGGAAATTTTACTACTCCAAATATCTGAGGTGACTGAAGCTGGGCTTCCAGAGGGTTGTGGTTGGGATCCTGATTGGATAGAAGGGCTGGCAATTAAAAGGGCATATTAGGCTCCTTAAGAAGCTATTATGCTCTACCCAGCCTCACATACTTCTCCTATAATCTCATTTCCACTGCTGTTTGCTAATTTTCTGTTTCTTCACTGTGTATTTCTGACTCTCATTTCCTAAGGTTCTTATTGTATTCTACACTGCCAGGTGTGAGCTATTCAGTCAGTGAGCATTTATTGAACTCCTACTGGATGTCTGCTGCTGTTCTAAGCAGTGTCTCATCTCCCTAATTAGTGTATTAGTTATTTAAGAGTAGGGAGTGGAACTTATGCCTCTAAGTATCCCCAGTCGCCCTCCCCTGACCCATCCATTGGAATAAGCGCTTCATCAGTTTTCATTTGCTGACTGGCTGATAGTCCAGAGGTAAACCTGGGTGACTCATCCCTGATTCCCAGGTCTGTGGGTTGAGACTGGTGATGCTATTAGTATCTCAGGAAGTCATGGGGCACCATAGATGGTGACATTGGTCTTTCAGAGGCCATCCCCGAGCCTCTGTCTGCACGATGCAGGTGGAGATTGGGAAGACAGTGAAGGCAAACATCCGTGTGCTGGACTTGCACAAGAAGCCCCTCCTGGCCAAATACTTCCCCTTCCTGCACCTGAAGCTCCGAGCAGCCTCCCCAGTTGTCACATTGGTGTGATTCCTCCTGGTGGTCACCTCCTCCAGCAGAGATGTCACAAAGGGAACTCCTGAAGTAGGTGATTCCTGGACGAGGGGAGCTCTGAGGTCTCGCATGGGCTCAGTATGTGGTGTGGGGCTGTCTCAAGGTATTAGGTCATGATAGGAGCTGCACTGCAGCCACAGGCCATGGCAGTCGTGGCCCAGGGATTGTTCCAAGTCTATTCACAGCAGCAACATTAAACCAGCCCTGCCAACATCCTCCCTGTGCCTGGGCCACACTGGGGATGGTGGCATCATTAATTTGTGATCCGAAGCAGGTGGGTACTATCTGTGTCTCTAGATGGACTCGCACCTTTCTTCTGGCAATGAGAAATTTGTTTCTGACCAGCAATAGCACAGCACTGCAGAGACCAATCTTCCTACACAAGCAGTGCCCTGGACGCCTCCTGTGTTCACTCACCTCCTCCTGCCAGGAGGGCACTTGTAGGGGATGCAGGAGGAGCAGGTGGGGACTTCACCGGCTCCACATCATGGCACCGGCATCCCTGGTCTCCTCCTGGGCTAGTCCTTGTCGCTTGATCCTCATCTGAAAAGTTCTGAGAGCACCGACAAGAGAATGATTCTAAGGTGTTTTTCAGCAGAAATTGGGAGAAATTTAGGGAAGGAGGCAACCTTCAAAAGAGGAGTCAGGGAGTCCTAAAGGCAGTGGATGGCAAAGTTTGACCCATGCCAGCGTTTCCAGAGGGCATGCTAGGACGTAGATTCAGGGCTGCCTCTGGCTCCATGGGCCGGGGTGGCTGGAGGGTGTGCATTGCTGGTCAGCAACCACACACTGAGAACTGCTGATCCAAGGGGAGGGTTCCAGCTGCGTGAAAGGTCCTTGTTTTCACGGGGTTTCACTTCTCAGGAAGTGGAGCACAGTCACAAACAGCAGAATATGCCCCCAAAGAACCAGAGAGCCTCAGCCAGTGGCTGGGAGGCAGCCCCCAGGACCCTGGGGCCCACAGGTCACTGCTCACAGAGGCGTGATGTCCACTCACGAAACATGTAAGTCATATTCAATGCCATGGGTTCAGGGTACAGCAGTTCCTTCTCTCCTCTATCTCAAACGGTCCTTTCCCCGCTCGGGCTGACTCCGAGGAAGGCGACAGTGCTTATCGGGGTCATGATGGAGGTGAGAGCTGAGAGGCCACATCATGCTCCAGCCCCAGTGTGGGCCACTGCATGGCAGCCCCGGCTCCTGGAACACTGCCGTTGTCCCAGCACGTGGTGACTGTGTAGAGGTGGAAGCCATCAGCACTGGGGCCCTGGTTCCATCTGGGAGAGACACAGGCTGCCTGGCACAGTAGGCACTGATGCACTGCTGTTTACTCCCCACTCAGGTCACCTCTGAGGGCAGCCCCCAGCCTCAGTCCAATATCCTTTTCTCCATCAGCAACGAGAACATTGTGCTGGTGAGCACTGCCAGGCTGGTACGAGCCCTCACCATGGGGAAGGGCACTGTGTCTGGGCTTGTGCAGGTGGTGGATGCAGAGACTGGCAAGGTGGTCATCATCTCTCAGGTAACAGACGTGCTGTTGGAGACTGGCACTATCTGAACTCCCCAGGACAGCCAGCTCTGGTGATAGGCCACTGCTTCCCAGAGCAGCTATGCCTGAGACAAAGGCCTCTTTATTGTGTTTGGGTTCTACCTCTGAGGACCACCTCTCTCCAAGGGTGCTGCTTCTGCCCCCTGGGTCTGCAGTCCCTCTCAGGGCCCCCTGTGCAGGACAGCCCTGCTGACATGGGAGCACCCAGACCCCCAGAGGTTGCTCGTCTCCAGGCTGAGTCTCCCAGTCTTTCCAGCTGCTCCTTACAGGACAAGGTCGTCAGCAACCCCTGGCCCCAAAGGGCCCTCCCAGTGGAGGGTGAGGGCAATCGTGGTGAGGGCAGGTGCTGCTCCAAGCACTCTGCCTTCATGTCCTTCAGTCCTCTCGGTGCCCTGTGCATTTTCCTGCTGTCCCCCTTTGATGGTGAGGAGACTGAGGGACTAGCTAGCGGCCCACAGCCACCATGTGCCAGTTCTGGGATTGGGCCCAGGGCCGCCCAGCATCAGAGCTCTCGGGCCTTTTTTTGGTCACTCGAATCTGGGCTTGAGCATGTGCTGATAGTAGAGAAGGGATGCTGTGGGCTGAGCATGCCTTCTGGGTGCATTGTACGTCTCCAGAATAGTGCGGTGTATGTGTGGCGAATTAAAAAATTGCACTTCAGCCCTGGAGTTGTATTTCCAGGTGGAGAGAAAAACCTGGGTCGTCTGCTAGCATCTTCTACACCAGCCGAGGTTGTCATCTTCCCCGTCTCTGTGCAGGGTGGAGGACTTTCCAAATTGCTTTTCTGGGCTGGCAGTGAAGGTAGGAGGCAAAGTTAGGACAGTCTTCTCCCTGGAGGGTCTCCCTGCCTCACTTTGGTGGGATTGACTCCAGCAGGTAAAAGTCGGTGTCTGATCTGACAACTTCCCTGCTTTGTGAGGGGTGGGTCTCCTTTGGTCCTCTGGAGAGGAGGTGAGAAACCATTTCCGTCTTCTGACTAAGTCTCAGGGCTAAAATTGGGGCCTTTGCAGTCTTCGTGACCTCCTTCGCCAGCGGTGACTTGCAGAAGCATCTCAGGGAAGGTTGCTTTGGGGTTCCGCTCACAGCTGGGCCAGAAACTTGGTCTGTAAGAAGAGCCTTCTGTGATGTGTAATGCAACTGTGGACAGAAACCTGTTTCAGAATCAGTCATCCCATTCCTCATGAGAACTAGGTCCCCTGGAAGCAGTCCGTGCAGTCCTGAGTTCAGAGCCTGTAAACACAGTGCCCCAGGAGCTGGTGAGTGAACTGCCCTAGAGGGGGTGCAGGGAAGTCCTTGTTTTCAGAGGCTGACTTTGATCCGCCATTGAGTTCAGTGATTTACTCCTTTTCCCAGCATTTTCCGTGCCTGCCCAAGTATCCCCGTTAAGCCACAAAATCTGAATTGCAAAGGTGGATGCCCAGATCCAGTGTGTGTCGATTTCCAAGACAAATTCTTGGGGATGTTAAAATCTGTCCTGGGAACGTGGCAGGGTTCAGATTGGCTTCCCAGAGTGTCACATTCAGGACTATGACTTACAGACAGGAGGCCTGGGTTTGCTTTTTTGTATATTTGTTTTGTTTTGTTTTGTTTCTCTAAAAAGGATTGCAGCCTCAGGAACTGGTTCATTTTCCAGTAGCTAAAAGGGTAGCTGACTGGAAATTCAGCCAGAGGGACACAGGGCATTGAGTATCCCTCCTCTTTGTTGTCTGACTTTGCTGGCATTCTCCCCTCTGGGTCCCCCATCTGGTGGGTTGGGGAGGTGCTGGGGAAAGGCCCTGGTGGCCCTTGGCAGGTGGAGGGGCTGCATCACCAGCCCCATCTGAAAGGCATCTTCTTGAGCCCAGGCAGGCAGGGGCTTCGCCTGCAGCCCCTGTGTCCTTGCCTGGAATGTGATTCTGGTCAGATGCTTCCAGTTCCATCTGTCCAATCCAGGTCACACGAGCAACACCCCAAGGCCACAGGGAGGGTCAAGACTAGCAAGAGGAGACTGAGCAGAAGGATAAGTGAAAGGAAGGGAATGAGTACTTATCAAGCACCTACTATGTGCCAGGCATTAGCCCAGGTCATGAGGCACAGAATGTGGGCTCAGCATGAGTACATGGCAAAGAGTCTAAGAGGTTTAATCACGTCAGTTCCACATGAGTCAGCAGCACTAGAAAGAAGCCAGGAGAGTTAGATTAATAGGAGTATGGAGTTGAGAATGAAGGAGGTTATAAGGTCTGCTCTAATCAGATTCCACTGGACTCCTGCATTTGTCCCTGTACTCTGTTTAGTCAGATATAAGCAAGCTGGATTTGGGTTTGGGAGGGTCTGGAGACCTGTTGCTTGAGGGCAGCCTGGCCCAGAGAAGAGCAGACCCCAGTCCCTGGCCAAGTCTGAAGTGCTGACCTGGAGCAGCTGGATGAGACAGGGTGGCAGCCTCAGAGCACTGGGCTGGGACCTGCGGGGCCGTGGGAGAGGCAGTGGCTGGCTCATGCAGGGTGAGCCACCCATAAAACCAGGCCTCTCTTGGCAGAGGAGCACGGTGCTGGGCATCCTGAGGGGCCTTCTCGCCACAGCCTCTGATCTGCAGCCTCCTTCCCTTGAGGGGTCACATTCCAGGCCAGCACAGCGTCCTGGCACCCCGCACCTGAGTGCCATGCTCTTCCCCAGGACCTCGTTCAGGTGAAGGTGCTGCTGCTTGGGGCCGTGAGGATCCGCGTCCCCTTCACGCGAATGAGGACGAGCACTCAGGTAAGGGGACCTCCTGAGCTCTGAATCCGGGTTCCCAAAGAGCCACTGCTGGAACCCTGTCCTCGAGCTACAGCACTTCTCCACCTCCTCCGTCTGCCCAGCCTGGGTATCTAGGGGCACAGTGGCAGCTTCCCACCCACCCCTACCCAGAGAGACACCCTCTTGTAGCCACTGAAGAAGGCCTGCTTCCTGCTAGCCTGTCACCTTCCCACACCTCAGATAGCACCAGGCGCCTAACAGGAGCAGGGTGACCGTAGCACTTACTCCACTTCATGCTGTCTTGGATATTAATCCGTTTGGTGTTCATAGCAGCCCTGGGAGGCTGGTGTCAGAACCATCTCCATGTCGCAGATGAACAAATGAACCCACAGAAAGTTTAAGACTCATGCCAGGGCCACCCAGCTAGGAAGTGGCAGCACTGGCAGTGGACTGGACAGCTCGGCACGGCACCTGCTGTGGCCTTTTGCCGTCTCACCTCCACTTGTGCCCTCAGCAGACTCTCAGCAAATAGAGACTGAAGGAGCTGGGGACCCCACCCTTGTGTGCCCTGTGATCACGGACCCCGGCTAGATTAGGAGACAGGGGCCCCGAGGAACCAGCACTGTGGAGCAGGGCAAGCTGTGCTGCTGGGGAACACACAGCCTCCTAGACCTCCAGGGACTCCTTCCAGAAATGGGTCTCTTGGCCATGGGGAGGCGCAGCCCCCTGCAAGGGAGGGACGGCGTGGGGAAAACAGTCCCGCCTCTGGTTTGACTGGCATTTCATCAAAATTCCCAAATTTGTGTCGTGTCCTTCTCTAGTTGGGGAAGAACTGGGTATATCTCCTACTGCTTGAAGGAGGCAGCACAGCTTCTGGGGGCATTCCTAGTGCTGGGACCCCGCTGGTCACCAGGCCTGACTTCTCCCCACCGATGTCCATCTATATCACCTGGATCACCAACCACCAGAGCCCTTTCTCCTTTGGCAATGCCATGCCAGGCCTGACCTTCCACTGGTCTGTCACCAAGTGGGGCATCCTGGACCTCCAAGGGCAGCACCACAAGGTAGGTAACCACCCACCGAGAGCTCACCTCCCACCCCTGTCCCAGGCCAGCACCCTGAGAGACAGGGACTTCCCACAGGAAGTCCCCACCCTCACACCCAGAGAGGCCCTTTCTGTCCCTTCCCAAGGCTCAATGGGACTCCTTTCAACTAAAGGCTAACCACACAGACAGGGTGGATAGGTTCCTCTCCTAACAGAAGTGGCCATGTCGGGAAGTCACAAAAGTCCTGGGAGGTCAGAATCTGCAGCTTCTGACCATTTTCTGAGATGATGTCTGGCAGCCCTCAGTTTCCCCTGGTTTATCCCAGAGGCCAAACTCCCCTTCCCTTAGCCCAGCGAGGGGCCCTGGCTCCTCCTGAGATGTCAGAGCTGGAAGGTGCCAGGGAGAACCTACTAAGTCCCTCTTAGTGTTAAGCAACGCCAGAAACGGGAGGGGACTTGCCCAGGGTTGCCCAGCAAACCAGTGGGGAAATGGGACTGGGCACCAGCCCCTGTAACTCCAGGTTCAAGCCCAGGTGGACCTTGGGCACACAGGACCCAAGCGGAGGATGGGCTGAAAGGTCGCTTCCTGCCCGGTTCAGAGACAGTGGGGATGGAGGCTAGGGGAGAGGCCCAGGCCCGGGAACAGAGTTTCCCAAAGGCTGCCTGAAGCTTGTCTAGTGTAGGACAAATGCCTCCCGACTCCACCCAGTGGGAACAGGGTCCTGTCCCCAGTGCCTGGGGGCTCTCCCAGATTGCTCTAATGGAACACAGGCAGTGAGACTTGTTAACAGGTATCTCAAAATAGAGCCATCTGTGGGTACACACTGCAAAACCCAGCATCGCTCTGGGGACCTACACACACTGAGGGCTGCGGGACGTCCTGTCATGAAGACCCCTGGCTTGCATGGGTTTGCCCAGTGTTTTCCAAATGCACATTGTGAGATGCAAGCAGGGCGGGGCCTGTGTGCCTTTGCTGGGGGGACCACGTCTGTGAGACCTGACCCTGAGAAGCTTTCAGTCTTCGGGGGGGTGACGGCAGCTCATTGCAGTGGGGTGAGCATCTGTGTGCGTTGGGTGCTGTGAGAGCTCAGAGCTGGGGCCGAACGAAGTCTTCACAGAGGAGTCATGTTTCAGGATGAGAGGGACTGGCAAAAGCCTGGAGGTGGGAACTCACTTGATGTGTGGCAAAAGTAGCAAGGAATTCTGAACTTAGGGTCTGGGGTGCCCCTTCACGCAGCGAGAGACTGGAGCTCACTGTGTCCCAGTGGTCGTTAATGTAATCATCTGTGTTTATTTAACAAACATGCACAGAGCACCCGACAGAGGCTGAGGTGCCCTTGCGCACTTTCCAATAGTGCCGCGTCCAGTCCTCAGGTGAGGCCTATGGGGCAGGGGCTGCAGGGGCTGCTGCCTGCTGATGTCCCTGAGACAGGGAGGAGCTGGGAGGGAGGGAGTCAGACCAGTTTCCTCTTGGACAATCACAAGTTAGTTCAGATGATATTAACCACAGGCCCAGGGCTCAGGCCCAAGGGGCGTCTACCTGGTCTGATCAGAGGTCAGTGGGGGGCTCAGGGCACAGCTTTACCTGCCAGTGAGTGACTGCCCCTGAGCCAGGCTGGGTGGCCAAGGAGGCAGCAGCCCCGAGGGACCTTAGAGAGGGGACTTACACAGGTGGTGGACACATCTGGAGTCTTGCAGAGAAGGGGCCTGGAGTTCCCAGGTAAGTGCTGCCGTCTTGGGCTCAGGGAGCCACCAGGTCTTCGGAGCACCTCCGCGACCCAGGATCAGATCTGAGCCGACCTCATGAGGCTGATCATCTGCTGGACTGACTTCTCGCCAGGTCCCTGTGTGCGTCTATGTGGATCCTGCAAGAACATGGCCAGACAGAGCCAGCCAGAGGGGCGTGGGAGGTGGAATGGGGGTTGTTCTGAGACAGCGGCAGTGAGGAGCAGGATGTCCTGCTGCTCATGAGAGGAAGGTGGTGCCTTGCCCAGGCTCAGTCCTGGCACAGTTACCCTGAGCAAGACCCTGGCACTGGAGTTGTGTGTGCTGCCCTCCGAGCTCACATTCTAGCAGGTAAAGTTCTCTCACACTGGGCATGGAGGGAGAAGTTTGTGTTTCCAGGCTCCTTGAAGGAGCTCCCATTAGGCTGCGCGAGCATGAGCCTGCTTGCCTTTTCTCATCACATCTCTGACCTTTTCTTTTTTTTTTTATTTATTTTTATTTTTTATTTTTTTCACACAGGGTCTTGCTCTGTTGCCCAGGCTGGAGCATAGTACTGTGATCACAGCTCACTGCACCCTCGAACTCCTGAGCTTAAGCGATCCTCCCAGCTCAGCCTCCTGAATAGCTGGGATTACAGGTTTGTGCCATTACACTTGGCTATTTTTTAAATTTTTTGTAGAGACAGGATCTTGCTATTTTGCCTCATGCTAATATCAAACTCCTGGCCTCAAGCGATCCTCCCACCTCAGCCTCCCAAAGTGTTAGGATTACAGGTGTGAACCACCGCACCTGACCTCTACCTATTGTTAGTTATTTGTGTCTTTCCTCTTTATATCTACATCAGTTTTCACCATAGAGTTGTCTATATTACTCATTCTTTTCAAAGAAAGTTTTTTATTTGATTGATCAAATTCACTTTTGCTTTCTAATTCACACATTTATACTTTTACCTTTGTTAGTTCCTTTGTTTTATTTTCTTGGAGTCATTTTGCATTTTTTCCTATTCCTTAAATTGAATATTCAATTTATCTGCTGTTTCCTTTTATAAAATAAACATTAATTTTGCAAAAATAATACATGCTCATCTTTTTTTCAAATAACTCAAGTGACACATAAAAGTTGAAGGGTTGGGAGGCCAACGTAGGTGAACCACCTGAGGTTAGGAGTTCGAGACCAGTCTGGCCAACATGGCGAAACCCTGTCTCTACTAAAAATACAAAAATAATAATAATAATAAATAGCCAGGCGTGGCGGCAGTGGCCTGTAATCCCAACTACTCAGGAGGCTGAGGCAAGAGAATCGCTTGAACCCTGGAGTTGGAGGTTGCAGTGAGCCGAGATCGCATCATTGCACTCCACCCTGGGTGACAGAACAGGACTCCATCTCAAAAAAAAAAAAAAAAAAAAAAAAAAAAGCTGAAGGGGACAAAGCAAAATATAAGGTAATGATCATCTCAGAGTCTCGCAAGAATGATTTATTGTCAATGTATGATGATCATTATTCCAGATATCTCTCTAAACATTTAAATAGACAGAATATAAAGAGATACTATTTTACAAAATATGGTCATGCTAATTGTAAAATAAAACATAAATTAAATTTTAAGAAAAAAGGCTAAAGTAAAACTGTAGGAATTATTCATTCAAAATTTTCAAACTTTTTTTCAAAAAAGATGTTAGTTCCTCAAAGACCTCTTTAAAAAAAAACGTGATTATGAAACAATGAAATTGTTAACTATTGTTAATTATTATTAGCAAGTTCCAATTTTCAACTGTATGTTTTCACTTCTTGGTAAGAAAAGTAAAGAAATTAGAACACTTATACTGTCTCCTACCTCTCCTCCTTCTCACTCATGATTTTGTACATTTTATCATTTTTTTTTACATTGTCAGCCTCTATAATATTAGTATTCTTCTTGGTAACCATACTTCTCACAATTTAGTTTTAGTTGTTGAAGTGAATATTTAAGTAGGTTTGATGTCAAACACTAATCTTCTTCTCACGGCTTTTGCATTTATGAATTTTAATATTTTAATCACTTCTTTGTTGCTTAGTTCGAATTGTTCCAAGTACATTTTTTTCAAAAAGGATCATGGTTGTTGTCTGCCCTGAGCTTTTTCATGCTTGAGAAGGTCTACCTGGTACATACATATATACATGAACGGTTTAGCTAACTGTAACATTCCTGGTTCATACTTTCACTCTGAGCTTTGTACATTTCCCTCTCTCTCTTCTGGAATGGGGTATGGAGATGGACAATTCTGAGAACAAATTTCCACCTTGTATTGTGTGTTAGCTATTTATTGCTGCATAACAAATTATCCCAAAACTGGGCGGCTAAAAACAATACATACTTATTATCCCACAGTTTCTGTGGGTCAGAAATCTGGAAACAGTTTAGCTAGATGATACCGGCTTGGAGTCTCTGTGAGGTTGCGCCTAAGCTGACAAATGGGGCTGCAGCCACCTGAGGCTCACCCAGGGCTGATGTATTTTCTTCCAGGCCCACTCAGATCCTTGTGACATGGGCTTTTTGGGGGTCTTTATGGAGGGTTACTCCCTTGATGAGTGACTGAAGAGACAGAGAGAGACAGAGAGAGAGAGAACCCATGCTAGAATCCACATACTTTTATAACCTAACTTCAGAAGTGACATACCATCACCGTCACTTCCTGTTGCCTTCTGTCACCTACAGATAAACCATTAAGTCCAGCCCACGTTCAAGGGGAGAGGAAGTAAGCACCACATCAACCACAGAAGAATAGAAAGAAGTTGTGTGCATGTATTTAAGACAACCACGTACCAGGAACTGCTTTTTTTTGGTATAGATAACTATCTTTTTAAAAATTTGCCCTTGACATTTGGAGACTTCATCCAGTTACGTCTGAGTTGCAAATTCAGGTATATCTCTAAAATAATTTTCTTTGATTACATCTTCACATATTGTTTTCATTTTACTTATTCTTTCTTCTTTTTCAGGAAAACCAATTATATGTTGGATTTTCTTTGCTTTCATATTTAATATATCTGTAATTATTGTTATAACTATATTGTTTTCCATTAATTTTTTTCATTAACTTGTGTTTCTTCTAGCTTATTTACCATGTCCCTAACTGTGTTTTTAGTTGTGTTTATTCCATGTGCCTCAGTATATTACTATTTGTGTATAGATTTACTGCAGAGCGCAAAAACACATAAAAACAGCAAATATATTCTATATGCAAACAGCTATACATAGTTGCTGCTTTTAATGTGGTCTTGTGCTCTGTATTATTTTTGCTTTTTATTTCTTTTCTAGGCTCTTCCCCTTTCTCTTAATCATCTAATCACATTCTGTGGCCTTATTATCTCTTTTTTAAAACTTTATACTTTTTCTTGAGCTTCCTGCTATTTTTTAAAAGACCAACCACGGGGATTTTTTTCTTTTTTTCATGTCAAACAGGTAATGTGCTGAAGTTGTAACAAGGTTTAAGGGAGACACATCTCATATATGAGTGTGAAAATCCAATCATCACTTATGAACCACAAAAGGATCTAGATAGTTTTTCTAGCTTTTCTGAAATTATAAAGAATTGTTTGCGTAAATTCTTTCAGTGTCTAGTTGAAGTCTGAAATTCATCCATGATGTGTGCACTTCATCTGCAGTGTGCCTGCAAGCTAATTTCTTCATCCCCTTTTTTCCTTTTTTTTTTTTTGAAATGGAAGTCTTGCTACATTGCCCAGGCTGGTTTCCAACTCCTGGGCTCAAATTATTTTTCCGCCTCAGCCTCCTGAGTAGCTGGGACTACAGGTGTGCAACCCCATGCCCAGATCCTCATCCCTTTTCGGTAGCATTTTTGTATGCATCTCAAATGCCACCAATGAGTGCCATGGATTCAGATGGGGAATTAAATTCACAGTTACAATCATCTTTAGTTTAATACGCCATGCCGATAGCTCCACAGAAGGACACAGGGCAGGGGCTTCAGCATTCACTACCTCTTCATCTGACTGGAGGTTCCAACAGCAACCCAGGCACACAACTTACTACATTCCCTTACCCACACGGGACAAGGGCAGCTGCAAGACTAAATGCTCGTGGGCAAACTTGACACAAAAGCATCCCTTCAGTTTCTCACTAGTTTTTTCTATTATTCTGATCATATAGGCCCAACCCTGATGCCCACTCACAGCTCCCCATTCAGGTGTGAGCCCATGGACGAAGGAGGAACAGAAAAGAAAGTGCACACAACAGGACATGTGTATCCACCCCTGTAATTTCCAAGGAAATGGCACTGAGAGAGGAGGCTGGAGGTAACTTTCCCAGGTAGGCCACAGTCAGTCCAGGTCTGGTCTCACATTTTCTCACAGAACCCTTGCTGGCTTTTTCTAAGCATCACTGTTTCCTTAGGATTTCACTTGTCCAACCAGAAACCTCTGTGGCCAGTGGCGCCTTTGCCCGAGTTTTGCTCAGGCCTGCTGGGCTCATTCCTCCCACTCAGCCCAGCAGGCTGCACTCAGCTCACCCTACCAGTCCAGATCCCCACCTGCCAAGGGTGATCCAGGCTTGCAGTGGCAAGAGGCATGTGAGTGAGTGAGTGTGGGGTCTGGCCACTGCCCATAGCCAGGCATGCCAGCTGCTGTGGCAGGGTGGGTAGCTCCAGGCGCTGGCACAGGTGACTGCTCCATGCAAAACTGCAGCTGGATCAGATGTACCACAAACAGCTTCTGCTGTGGGTACCCGCATCTGGACAAGGGAAACATGGCAATGCCCAGAAGCCAGGAGCTGCAGAGCCCCAAAGAGGGTGTCACAGCCCTGGCTTGGGAAGCCTCTAGGTCTGGGCTCCCCAAAGGGCCACAACTCTTCTCTCCATCTTGTCGCTTGCAATGTGGCAAGCAGCGGGGGGCATGTTTCAGCCCTGTCAGTCCCACCATTCAGTGGGTCCTGAGTTCTTGTCCCATGTCCAGGAAGAACAAGATACACGGACAACTGGAGGGTGAGCAAGGTGGAGAGGAGTTTTATTGAGCAACAGAACTGCTCTCAGGAGACCCAAAGTGGTTAACTCCCTTCAGCAGGCAGGTTATCCTGATAAGTGTCCAGCTCTCAAGTGGAAAGGAGACCTGTAGTGGGTAGCTCCTTTCCACAGGCAGGTCGTCCTCACAAGTATCTGAGCCTGGATTAGTCTGGGGTTTTTATGGGCTCAGAAGGGAGGAAGTGCATGCTGATTGGTCCATGGGTGGCCATGGGTAAGCCTGGAAAAAGGACCATAACTTCTCACTTTGTGCTGCAGCCTCCATCCAAAACTGGTAGCCCAGGCCCCAGGCTTCAGGTCATCCCTGACTTGAAGGTGGGGTTTCACTGGGGACCTGTCCCTTCTTGCCCAGGAACCTGTCTGACATTAACATGCCATCCATGGCACCCAGACTGTCCACACCGAGAGGTGCCCAGAGACATGCCAAGCTGCCCTCCCCACCCCCACCCCACCAGCCCCCTTCAGTGCTCGTCAGTGCCCAAAGTCTGGAGGTGGCTGAGGGAGCAGGGGGCTGGTGTGTGAGCACCAACCTGAGTGCACTCACACCCAACTGGGTTATGACAGTACCCAGGCTTGGCCATAATTTTCCGCCCTAGAGCAAGTGCTGGGAGCAGGGAGAGCCCAGAGAGCAGGAGCAGGCACTATCAAGCCTACAGGGGCAGGGAGCTTCCTGGGCCCCTGAGAGCACAGGGATGCTGGGGTCTGGAGCCACAGCTGGGCTGCTGCAGCTACACCTGAGAGCTTGGGCTTCTGCCCCACCAACTCAGTAGGGGGCAGGGCTCTCACCCGTTCCCAGCTTCCACTGGCTGTGTGTCCCCTGCTGCAGCTGGCATCCTCCCAGCAGCTGCTCCAGATGGGCTGTTGCCACCATCAATCCCCTCTCTGAAGAGGTACATCTAATGGCCATTAGGATAGGTTGATGACTGCTCTTCAACAGCTTCTTGCTGACAGGGGGATCTGTCTCAGAGGCTTATCTAAGGGATACCTGGTAAAAAGAGAGCAAATTGTCCAAGGCTCCAGTTGCATGACCGCTTGGAATTTGATGGTCTCTAGGTGAAAAGAAACAAATTTTACAAGGAGGTTAAGTATGCTGAGAACAACATTTGGGCCACTTGATAGGTTTTATCTTTACCAAGGTGGAAACCTTGGTGGAGGATTTTAAGAACTTTCCATTGACTGGAAGCTTGTAAATGAAGCTTGCTGTCCTCTGATTGCAGCCACCCAAAAGGTGGACCATTCTATCTCCACAGAAGAATACTGGGGTTTTATTTCTTTTATGGAGCCCTCCCAGATCAGAAATCTGGGGCCCTCTTGCTACTGGCTTAGCTGCTTCATCTGCCAACTTATTTCCCTCAGCAATTTCATCTGTCCCTTTTTGGTGGCTTTACAATGTATTACTCCACTTCCCATGGAAGGAAGTCTGAGGATAATAGTCTATTGACTTCCTGATGGTATTTAATGGGAGACCCATTGGCTGTGAGAAAGTCTCTCTCTTTCCAGATGGTGGCATGGGCATGGAGGACTAGGAAAGTATACTTAGAATCAGTATAAATGTTAAGTTGTTTCCCCTTGCTTAATTCAAGCTCCTTTGTGAGGGCAGTTAGCTTAGCTAGTTGAGCACTTGTGCCCGAGGAGAGAGGCATGCTCTCAATAATGTCATTCAGGGCGACTTCTGCATACACGGCCTTACAGATCCCTTGCTTTACAAAGGAACTTCCAACCATAGAGTTCGGTCTGGGTTCTCTAAGGGGGTTTCTTTGAGGTCCTCTCTGGCCACATAGCTTTGCACTGCTTTCTGTTTGCAGTCATGTGCAAGCTCCCCAGCCTCCTCTGAAAGGAAGGTGACTGGGTTTAGGGAGGGACAGATTCTTAACTGAACTGCAGATCCCTCTAATAGCAGAACTTGATATTTGAGGAGGCAGTTGGCTGTTAGCCAAAGACTTCCCTCAGGAGACAGCAGTCCTGCCACATTTTGTGGGGTATAAACAGGTGAGTTATTCCCCCATGAGAAACTTAGCAGCCTCTAGTACCAGCAAAGCTACCACTGCAACTGCCCAGAAACAGGCCAGCCATCCTTTAGCTACCAAATCAAGCTTTTTGCTTAGGTAGCCTACAGTCTGCTGGGCTGCACCTTGGGACTGGGTTGGAACCCCCAGGGTTATTCCCTTCCTTTCTGAGACATAATGACTGAACATTTCCCCAGTGGGAAGACTAAGGACTGGTGCCTCAAGCAAGGCTTGTTTTAACTTGTCAAAGGCCCTGTTAGCCTCTGGTTCCCAAGTTAGGGAGTGGGTCTTAGCTGCCTGAGTTTCCTTTATTAGGTGATATAAGGGACAAGCTATTTCACCATACCCAGGTATCTATAACCTGTAGAATTCTGAAATGCCTAAGAATCCCCTCAGTTGTTTGAGGTTTGGGAGAGGGGAAAGGAGGAGATAGGCTTAATCCTTTCTTTGCCTAGTGCCTTGGTCCCCTCTGACAAGACTAGACCCAGACACTTCACTGAAGTCTGACAGGACTGAGCCTTGGATTTTGAGACCTTGTATCTTCTGTTAGCCAGAAAATTAAGAAGAGCCTTACTACCCTCCTGAGAGATTTCCTCAGTTGGGGTACAGAGATAATGACATCTACATATTGTAAAACCTTAACCTGAGGATAAAGGAACTCAGAGAGATCTTTTTACAATGCCTGTCCAAACAGGCTGTCTCAGAATCCCTGAGGTGGCACTGTCCAGGTTAGCTGGGTGGACTGGATGAGGGATCCTCAAATGCAAACAAATACTGGGAGTTGGGGTGTAATGGTATGCAGAAAAATACATCATTTAGGTTCAGGACTCTGAACCATTAATTCCTTCAGGTATTTGAGAGTGTAGGCATTGGGAACCACCAGATGAATTGGAACCACAGCCTCATTAATGAGGCTGAGGTCCTAAACTAGTCTCCATACCCCATTGGGTTTTTGTACTCCCAATATTGGGATACGACAAGGGCTACTGCAAGATTTGAGGAGGCCCTACATCCTCAAGTTATTGATGATGGCTTCTAGTCCTTTCCTAATTTCTGGTTTCAGGGGATATTGTCTTTGGATACGGAAGGAGGTAGGATCCTTAAAGTGGATCCAGACCAGTGTGATGGTTGTGGCTCAGTCAATTTTCCCTTGAGTTGCTCAAACTTCTGGGATAATACTGGTCTCCACTAGGAGGAGACAAAGTGTTTGTCCTGGAGCCATAAGGATGGTGGTTCCCATACAAGCAAAAATATCCCTGCCCAACAGAGGAGCTGGGCTTTCAGGCATGATTAAAAAGTCATGAGTAAACAAGAGGTCTCCCCAACTACAACTAAGGGGTTGGGGAAAACATAGGGTTAAAGGCTTTCCTGAGATGCCCCTCATGGATGTGTGAAGAGAAGAGGGGGGCCTAGATTGGAGAGGAGAATTGAAAGGCTTATTCTGGTTTCCAGAAGAAGGCTCACCTTCCTCCCTTTGGCTTCCAGAATCACCTGGGCCCTTGAATGGTAATGGCAATCTGAACCACCTGCCGAATCCAGGGAGAGGAGCCCCAGGACCTGTCAGTCCTGGTGGACCATTTGGGAGACTGGTTCTGGACCTAGTGACTTCGGTCTCCAGGGATAGTCTACCCTACAGTGGTCCCCATTGCAAATTGGATAGTGTCAGCATGACTTCCTCCTGCTGTAGGGACAGTCCTTCCTAAAGTGCCCTGGCTTGTCACATTTGTAGCAGTTAGCAGGTGCATCTCAGGGACCCTAGGTTTTGTGAGCCTGCAAGGCAGCCATTAGAACCTTTGCCTTTTTCTTGTATCTCCTTTCTCTTTTTTGAGCTTCCTCCTCATCTCTATTGTAAAAGACTGAGTTTGCCACTTTCAGGAGATTCTCTAAAGTACCATCAGGTCATATAACCTGTTTCTGGAGCTTCCTCCTGCTATCAGGGGCTGCCTGTGTGATAAACTTATCCTTCAGGATCAGTTGTCCCTTGACTTAATCAGGAGATAGAAGTAGGCTTTACCAAGACCTCTTTTAGCCTTTCTAGGAAGGCAGTGGGATTCTCATCTAATCCCTGGTCTATCATGGATAGTTTGGAGTAATTGAGAGGCTTAGTTCTAGTCCTTCGTAAGCCCTCCAGTATGCACATCTGAAAGTGTTTTCTCCTCCATTCTCCCATTTCATCATAAATTGGTGTCCCATTTACAGTCCTCCAATGGTACTGCTATTCTTCCAATTGGATAAGGCTTATCCCCTTCCTGGGCACTATATGAGATATGAAGCTCATATCTCAAATTCTCTGCCACTTGCAGGGTGGCCTCTTTTCCAGTGGTAGTCAGGGTCTAATTCAAAAGTAACAAATATCCTTCCAGAAGAGTTTGAATACTTAGGTTAAATTCTGGGAAGCCTCTATACACCTGTTAGGGTCATCTGAAAACTTGCCAAGACTCCTCTTAATTTGCCTTAAGTCCTGTAGTGAAAAGGAGACCTGGACCTTAATGGGGCCATATTCATCAGGCATCTGTTGTAGGGGCAGGAGTGAGACTGAGACTTGCCTAAAATGAGAATTTCTAGGATGGGGCAAGCTTGGAAGAGAAGCTGGATGAAGAGGAGCAGAGGGAGTTGACTACCAAACTGGAGGTATCTCTGGGGTTTGCTTCCCTAGTTTCCTGGGATTTTCCCTTGCAGTCTCTCCTAAGATGACCACTAGAAGGGCTGAATAAATCCTACAATGTTGGCAAAGGTCCAGATTACCCTGCAAGGCAAAGAAAGCACATAAGGGGCTTTGGACAATTTGCCCTCATGTTTACAGAAAAGGTACAGCTGCAGAATGGTATTGAAATTAATTCTTCCTTCCTGAGACCATGCTTCTCCTTCCTGAGACCATGCTTCTCCCTCCTGGAGAACATAATTCAACCACACCTTCGTGCAAAGGGATATGAGTTGCTTTTTCTCCAGAGTCTGAGGGTGAAAGAAGCCTCAGTGATTCAGGATGCACTCTAGAGGAGTGGAGGCTGAAGATGATTGGTTATCATCTGGAAAAGAAGACAGAGGATGAAAAAAGCATTTTTTTTCTTTCTCCAGGGTCTGATGGTCAGAGTCCCAGTGATTCAGGATGCACTCGAGAGGAATGCAGGCTGAAGATGGTTGGTTATCCATCAGGAAACAGGTGAAAAAGGCATCCCTTTGTTCCTTTCTCTTTCCAGCAAATACCTGAGGTATGTGAGGGAGATTTTAAAAAAGGTGCTCCCTTATTTCTTCTGACCTTATATCCCCGAGTCCCAGTGACCTTTGCAGGTGCCAACCATGGGTGCAAGTGCGACTTTCACCCATGAAGCAGGAAGGCATAGCCAGCAGGAATATTCACACTTACCTATTTGCTGTTTAAGCCTCCCGCTGTCGGTAACCTTTGAGTTCCCCAGATTTCATCTATGCCATGGACGTGAGCATGACCTCCCTCCATTAGGTGGGAGGGCCTAATTGGCAGGAATTAGTCGTGCTCACCTGCACTGTGCCCTAGACTTCTGCTGTCATCTGCCTCTGGTCCTTTAGAGCTAGCTTTCCTTTCTAGGGCTTCAAAGCAAAGTTTGGGATAAAAAAGCACCTCAGAAGTGTGTATGGATCCATTAAATTAGTCCCAGGTGGCCCTCACCAAATTGCAGCCAGCAACTGGGAGGGCAGCCCCTCTGTTGCTTCCCTATCATAAACAGGTGAAGATGTGGGACCAGGTCCTCCTCAGACAAGGGAGAGAAAGGGAGTTCTGGGAACTGGGGACCTGGCCTAACAAAGTGCCTCCCAAGAGGGAAAATCCAGTAGGAAAGCTCCCTGTATTTGCAGGACTTTATGGACTCCTGACATGGTGGAGGAAAGAGGGAAAAAAAACAACACAAGTGCAGGGGAGAGGAAGGTGCCTGGGGAATCCTCTTGCCTTATGCATGTGGGTTCTTTGAACAGAGGAGAGAAAACTCTCAATTGTTACATCCTCCTTGCTTCTAAGAACAGATAGATACAGCATTGTTTTGATTTACATTCCTGATGACTAAGCCAAGTGCTTATGCTACTCTGTAATATTTTGTATGTGGTTTGCAACAACACCCTTAACATTGTATATAAAGAAGAGGACAGCAGCTGGGTCAGTTGTGAAAGAAAGTGTGATAGGTAAGACTGGGGGTCCTAGTGCCAACACTCTAATGGGTGGTCAGGAACTGTAGTCTGGGAGCCTTTGGAGTTGTAGCCAACATGGAGTTGTAGCCTCAGCTTGATACCCTCAGTTGCCCCAGGGCCTCCCTCCAATCCCATGCAATGGGTAGACCTCCATGAAGGGAAATTGGATTGGAACAAAACCAACATTCCCAACACCCAAGGGTGGCAGGAGATTGACAGTGTCCTCCCCAGCAAGCTGGTCCTGTGTGTCTTAAGTCTGGTAGCCATGCTAATTGCCTTTAACTGGCTGACAGGGGCCCCATGTTTTTCTTTCATTTTGGATATTGTGGTGTTTAGGGACTCTGATAAAAGGACAGAAAGCAGCAAGTCTGCTTTTACTCACCCTTCCCAGATGAGCCCCCACAAAATGTCACAGGATCCTTTTCCCATGGAAACCTCTGTGGCTGGTCGTGCCTTTGTCCAACTTTTGCTCAACCTACTGGATTTGTTCCACCCACTCAGCCAAGCAGGCTGCATTCAGCTTACACCACCAGCCCAGATCCCACACTGCCAAGAGCAAGCCAGGCTTGGAGTGGTGAGGGGCATGTAAGTGAGCAAGTGTGGGGTCTGGCCACTGTGCATAGCCAGGCACACCAGCTGCTGTGGCAGGGCAGGCAGCTCCAGGCACCAGCTCCGTGCAAGGCTGTGGCTGGATCAGATATACTGCAAGCAGCTTCTTTTGTGGGCACCTGCATCTGGACAAGGGGAATGCTATGGCACCCAGAAGCTTCGAGACACCAGGAACTGCAGAGCCCCAAAGAGGGTGTTATAGCCCTGGCTCAGGGAGCCCCTATGACTGGGCTCCCCAAAGGGCCACAGCTCTTCTCTCCTTCTTATTGCCCACAATGTGGTGAGTGGGAGGGTGTGTTTCAGTCCAGTTTGTGTTACAGATCTTTCAGTTCTACCATTCAGTGGGTCCTGAGATCTTGTCCCGTGTCCAGGAAGAATGGAGTACATGGTCCACTGCGGAGTGAGCAAGGCAGAGACGAACTTTATCGAGTGACAGAACAGCTCTCAGGAAACCCAAAGTGGGCAGCTCCTTCCAGCAGGCAGGTTGTCCCAGTGAGTTTCCAGCTCTCAGCAGAGACAAGACCCATAATGGGTAACTGCTTTTCACAGGCAGGTCTGGGCCTGGCTGAGAGTCTGAGCCTGGCTGAGGCTGGGTTTTTTGTTTGTTTGTTTGTTTGTTTTTGAGGTGGAGTCTCACTCTGTCGCCCAAGCTGGAGTTCAGTGGCATGATCTTGGCTCACTGCAACCTCTGCCTTATGGGTTCCCGCCATTCTCCTGCCTTTGCCTCCCAAGTAGCTGGGACTACAAGTGCCCACCACCATGCCCAGCTAATTTTCTTGTATTTTTAGTAGAGACAGGGTTTCACCGTGTTAGCCAGGATGGTCTCGATCTCCTGACCTCATGATCCACCTGGCTCAGCCTCTCAAAGTACTGGGATTACAGGCGTGAGCCACCGTGCCCAGCTGAGGGTAGGGTTTTTATGGGCTCAGAAGGGAAGAGGTGCATGCTGATTGGTCCATGGGTGGCCATGAGCAGGCCTGGAAAAAGCACCATAATTTCTTACTATGGGTCAGACTTCACCTAGATCTGGCAGCCTGGCTCCCAGGCATTAGGTCACCCCTGGCTTGAAGGTGGGGTTTCACTGGGGACCCGCCTCTTCCTGACAAGGAATCTGTCTGCCATTAACAAGCTGCCCATGGCACCCAGGCTGTCCACAGCAAGAGGTGCCCATAGGCCTGTGCCAAGCCACCCTCAGCCCCCACAGCCCTCCTGCTGTGCTTGTTGGTGCCCAAAGTCTGGAGGAGGCCAAGGTGGCAGGTGGTTGGTACATCAGTGCCACCCTGAGCATGTGCACACCTGACTAGATTGTGACAGTGCCCAGGCTGGGCCACAACTTTGCTCCACCATGGAGCAGGCACCAGGAGTGGGGACAGGCCAGGGAGTGGGAGCAGGCACTTTCAAGCCTGCCAGGGAAGGGGGCCTCCTGGGCTCCTGAGAGTGCAGGGATGTTGGGGTCTGGAGCCACAGCTGGGCTATTGCAGCTGCACCTGGGAGCACGGGCTCCTGCCCTGTCAACTTGGTAGGGGGAGAAGTTCTTATCTGATCCCACTGGCTTTACACAGCACATAGTACCAGCCACACCTTCCCTGCTGCAGCCGGCATCCTCAAAGTGGCCACTCCAGATGGGCTGTCATTGCCCTCACAAGTATAATTTATCTTTCAATGGAATTGGCTATTTGCTGGAAAATATTGTAATAAGAAGCAGAGAAAAGACTGTCCACAGCTTCAATTTGGGTTTATTGTCCTTCCTGTGGCCTGAACATCTTGTGTTCCCAAAGTTCACGTATTGAAGCCCTAATGCCCAGTGGGGTGTTATCCAGAGGTGGCACCTTTTGAAGGTAATCAGGTTTAGATAAGGTCCTGGTGGTGGAGCTACAATGGGACTCTTGGTATGTGGGAATGAAGGGACCAGTGCTCTCTCTCACTCTTCACTGACTGAAGGATACAGCAAGAAAGCGTCTGTCTGTAAACCAGGAAGAGGGGTCTCACCAAGAACAGAAATGGCCAGTACCTTGATCTAAATTTTCCATCCTCCAGAACAGTGAGAATTTATTTCAAAATTTTGTGCATAAGCCAAATCTAAGTCAACCAGTCCCTCTCATCCCTCTGACTGGCCACATTGATTAGTTCAGTCATGGTCATATGACCTAACTTTGTCCATGAAGATTTAGCCCAGGAATTGGTTTTTGTTGGTTGAAATGAGAGATACCTGTCAGGCTACATGCTAACAGGGAAATGTTTGACTCCAGCTGCTTCGTTAGCCATCCTCTGATCATAAGGAGAGATGGCAGAAGATGAAATTAATGCCCTGCCTGAAAGCAAGGATGAAAGAAATAAGGAAACTAGGTCTCTGGGAATGTCATTGAGCCACTGGATCAGAATCACCTGACAGCTGCTCTGTCTTTGGACTTTTGTGGTCCACTGAATTCCCTTAATTATGTAAGGCAGCTTGAGTTGCATTTTTCTGTTACTTGCAACCAAAGCATCTTAACAAATAAATATATTTCAAGGTTCTAATATTAGGTGAAGAAAAATTCATGACTCATAATGTCTTAATTAATTAAACATTTTTCAAAAAATATTATTCTTTGTCCTAGTTAATTAGCACTTTAGTCCCTAAATTTTTTTTTTCTAAATACTAACATGACCAAGTCTACTTTCTTTTGTTGGTATTTGCATACCTATCTTTTTCTAGGCTTTTCAATGTAAATTTGTCGTTTTCTTCTATGTATATCTCTTAGGACAGGATACGGCCTTGTTAATCACCTTTTATGTCTTATAAGTTCTCAACTAATTGAAGACAGGTACAAGAAATCAGATAATAGAGCCAAGAACATATTGCAACAGAAGTAGATTCGTGGTTGCCTTGGGCTGGGGGTGTTGGAGGGGTGAGAAAATAGGGAGGGTGAGAATGGGAAGTGATGGCAAGGGGCTATAGAGTTCATCATTCATTTTGAGTAATACAAATGTTCTAAAATTGATTGTGGTGATTGATGCACAGTTCTGTGAATATGCTAAAAGCCATTGAGTTGTACACTTTCAATGGGTGAATTGTATGGTGTGTGAATTATGTCTTGAAGCTATGAAAAAAGAAGATATTGAATACATAAAACAAGAATAGGATGTTATGGAAAAGAAGCAATTATAAAGCCAGAAAATAACTCTTGTAAATTTGAAGTATTATTGTCAAAATGTGTGTGTGCATCTGTGTGTGTCTGTGTGTGTATATATATATATACATATTTAAACATCTTATGTTGCATTTTTTTCTGTTACTTGCAATATTAATAGTAGTATTTGAAAAAATACATATACACATTTATTTGTCTACACACATGTGTGCACATATATCTATGTCTATATGTACAATAAAATTTCCCACAGTATGGGACAACAAGGTAAAAAGGTTTTTAAAAATGAGAGAAAAGATAAGAAAGCAAGAAAATCAATCCATGAGGTTGAAATATCTAATAGACTCAAAAATAGAAGACAGAGAGAAAGGGACAGAAATAGTAAAATAATAATATAATAATAGGAGACAATTTCCCAGAACTGAAGCACCTGGGTCTTCAGTTTGAAGGGAACTCAAATGCCCAGCATAGTGAATAAAAGAAGGCCCATGGGACATCAGCACCAAATTCCAGAATATCAAGAATAGTGGAAATATCCTACAAGCTTCCAAAATAGGCGGATGTAGGGAAGGAACATTTTGGCATCAGCTGCCTCATCAGGTACTCCAGCTGCCAGAAGAAAGTGGAGGACTGCCTCCAAATTTCTAGGGGAAAGGAATTTTGAACCTAGACATCTAGGACAAGCCAGCGTTTAAAGGCAAATAGATCTTTTCAGATCTGAAAGGACTCAAGGTTGACCTTGCACACATTTCGAGAAGTTATTTGGGATTTCTCTCCACCAAAAAGGGGATACACCTTGGGGAAGGGCTCCAAGAAGAAAGTGAGTCCATCCTAGGAGGATAAGGAGTAGCAGTCCTTGGGTGACAGCCAAACAGCAGTTAGAGAGTAACTGATCCAAAGAGAAGGAGGGAATTGTCCAGGAACAAACCAGAGACTGTAGAGCAGCCTCTTCCCATCAGTGGGGGCAGTTTGCCCAGTGGAGCCTATCCTCAGCTGATTTCCAGGGTCTGCAAGGGTGACTTTCCAGCAGGCTGCCTTCCCAACACCCAGCCCTCAAGGGCAGATGGTGGAGAAATAACCCACAGACACATAACTACCCAGCTGGAGGATCTTGACCAAGTCCAGGAGCAGAAGAATGAAGGAAGAAGCAGAAGAAAGGAGGTGAGCAGGTATATCAGTTAGCTGTTGCTGTGTGACAAAACACCCCAAGGTTCAGTAGCTTCAAATAACAACCGTGTAGTACTGCTCATGAGTCTGTGGGCTGGCAGGATGCTTCTGATCATCTGAACCAGACTCAGCAGGGCTCACTCGGGTATCAGCTACACATCAGCATCTGGGATGGCTCCACTGCTGCTGAGTGGTGTCTTTCATCCTGCAGCAGGCTAGCCCAGAGATCTGAAAGGAAGAGGAAGCATGCCACAACTGTTACGGCCTAGCCTTACAACCTGAACCCCCTTACTTCTGCCATGTTCTGTATACCAAAGTTAGTCACAGGCCAGCTCAGATCCAAGGGGTGAGAAATACACTCCGCATCTCATCTTCACGGGAGTTACTGCATAGTCACCGGGCTGAGGACACAGATGCAAGGAGGGCTGCAAAACCACAGCCCCACTGTTGTAACCAACCTACTATGGGGATGGAGAGTAAGGATTTTTTAAAGGTAGCAAAACGTTACTTCTCCTACCATGTGGGATCTCTTTTCTTTTCTTTCCTTTATTTTGGTCAAGACAGAGTCTCACTCTGTTGTCCAGTCTAGAGTGCAGTGATGCAATCATAACTCACTGGTGCCTCAAACTCCTGGGCTCAAGCAATTTTCCTACCTCAGCCTTCCAAGTAGATAGAACTACAGGTACATGCTACTGCACCTGTCTGATTCTTTTTTTGTAGAGACAGGGTCTCAATATGTTGCCTAGGCTGGTCAGGAACTCCTGGCCTCAAGCCATCCTTCTGTCTCAGCCTCCCAAAGCACTAGGATTACAAGCATGAGCCACTGCACCCAGCCAGATCTTTTTTCCTCTGTGACCAAGGCAGAAATGGACCATTTCCCAGATGAGAAATCTAGACCTTCTGTGCAGTGCAGACATTGCCGTGTTCATTTCCTTATATTCCACATATAACGAAGTCTCGGGGTGGTCCCAGGCTGGAATTCAATACATGGCTGGAGCAGAGCATTGGAGGGGAGACTCTCCCACTGTAGCACATGGTGGCAGCCTAGGGCTCCAACTAAGGCTGTCAAGAGAAGGAAGAGCTAGTCCCCCACCCACGCCTGCTTCTTTGCTGAAGTTGATCTTTCCAGAAACCAAGCATGGAGGTTCTGAGGGTAATGAAAGTGCCTGCTCAGGCGGAAACTTAGAATTATGCCAGCTGCTCCCTCGTCTGCAAATGGAGACCTTAAGTCACCTTGGAACAGACTCGCCTTATTATCTCTGGAATCTCCTTAAGTTGTATAAATGCAAGGCAGGCCGGCACTGCTTTTTTTTTTTTTGAGAAAGGGTGCAGATTGATCCTCGCTTTCTCTGACTTGGAAATGTCTGCCCTTCCAAAGAATCCTTAATATACAATGCCGGGGGGGGGGGGGGGGGGGGTGGGGCAAATTCACCCAAGGGCCAAGAGCCTGCCAGCAAAAAGGGATTTGGGACTTTGTTCCCTTCTTTTATTGTAGCCAGAGAGGTCCCCTGTGGGAAGGGTGGCGAGGCCCCAGAGGGTACCTCTCTGCGAGAGGACAAAGTCTGGCTGGCGGTGGCCTAAGCAGCCATGCAGCCTCGGGTTCTTACACAGGTTGTGGCAGAGGCTCAGGCCCTGTGAGCAACCAGGCATTCAAAGAGCTGTCGGTTTACAGCCTCCGGGAAACACCTGCCTCTGGGGTTCTTGAACAACTTGTGCGGCCGGGAAGCTTGCACGCTCAAGATGCAGGATGCCTGTCAATCGGAGCAAGCGGGCGGACGAAAGGAAACCATGGGGCAGGAGATGGGCCCCTCTGTGTGCGCGACTGGTCTCGGCCCTTTGCTCGGATCCTAGCACTCAGGACAGCTGGCCTCACGCGGAGGTCCTCTGGTTGGCCTCTGCCTCTCCGACTCCCCCACCCCTTAGAACTAAGGCCTCTGGCACTGCTCTCCACAACCCCACCGTCCTCTCTCTGCACCGCCCCCACCCCATCTCAGGGCACAGGACCTGGCATCAGTAGAGGATTCTTGCGCGAATTCGGTGCACGTTGAAGCATCCTGCAGAACCCATTTCCACTTTCTGCTGCGTAGGCCGGCAGGGACGCGCTCTTCCTCGCTGGCCAGGCAGGCAGTTCCTTGGGCTGGACGCAGGTACCTCCCCGCCGGGCTTCTCAGAGCGCCTGGTCGCAGCATGCACTTCTGAAGGCTGCCGCGAGGTGGCACTGCGGCTTCTTGGGAAACACAATGTGAGGTCTCCTTTCAGAGGGTCCTGCCTGGGATGTCCACTGACCCGCGCAAGCGACGGGGACGGGGCACGTGCCTCCCGGGCGCTGTCAGTCGGCCACCCACAGGGACCCAGCACAGCCAGGGCCGGCCAGTCCTGCCCAGGGTAGTTCCCAGGGGAGCTGTGTTCCAGCTCAGTGCCTCTACCTCCAGGTCTTGATTTCCTCTTAAAATAAGGAGGATGACACAGATTACGAGGGAATGAATAAGAACACACGCTATGAACTCTAAAGCCGGGCAGAAATGCCTGTTGTGAATGTAGGGATGAAGAGGGAGAGGCGAACCCAACGCTGCTCTTAAGGAATATCCTGGGGGCACTACTAAGACTAACCATACCAGCCCAAGGCAGGCTGAGGCTTGGGAACTGTGAGAGGCTCCGAAGGCATCCTCCTAAAAGGAACATAGAAACTAACAAAGCTAAGCGCTTTGGAGCTGGAACTCGTTGAAGCCTCACATCTGTCTCTGATTCTCTACCTTAATTATCCCCATTTTACAGACGAGGAAACTGAGGCCCAGGGAAGCTGTGACCTGGGGGAGCCCTCATGTTAGTGAATGGGCAGGAGGGATGCAGAACTGTAAGTGGGGAGAGACACTGGAGGGAGATGGGATGGAGTGAGAGAGGGCAGGAAGGTGAGAAGGATGCCTGCAGGAGGGAAGGGGGGCAGCATGGGGCAGCCCACAGCTCCTTCCCTTCTCCTCCCAGGAACTCCATCATGGCCCCATAAAACTGGGGCTGCACACTGGCCTCTCAGATTTGGTTCCTACTCACTTGCAGAAACCACTTCACCTATAAGAATGTATTTTGTTCCTCCACAGCAGAGGTATTGTCTGCTGGTAAAAGATGTGGAGTTATAGTTATTGGGGGTGCAACTGGTTTCTGCAAGTTCTGATATCTGGAGACAGATCAGAAACTGGGAGTCACTGGGAGCTGAGTAACTAGATTATTCCACTCCATGTGGTTTCAATTATACATTTATTTATCTCACAGCATTATTTGTGCTTCTCATCCTTCAACCATGATGTGTGGAGCAGCTGAGAATTTTCCGAGAGGAGATCTGAGTGTGCTGCTTCCTGCCTGTCTTCCTCCTTTTTTAATGAATACAAGAATTAGTGGCTAAATAAAATTGACCCACAGGATAGATGCATACGACTGCTTCATGAATTGACAGATGACAGCAACGGGCAGCAAGCCTGAAAAACCTATCACACAGGCTCAGAGCACCTCTTTTGTCAAGTTATGATGAAGAACATCTATAGGCTCAGGAAAGAAAACTCAGCAGCCAGGGAATGCGGATGAATTTCTTAGGTCTGGCAGACAAGATGTTTATGTCACACACAGGACTGAAATTCTAAGCCGCAAAGATATCAAGGCTGGGCTTGGAGGAAGATCTGGAGTTTTCTTCATTTACAAAGTCTGTGAATCCTGGATTATCCTGCACTTATCCAAGACGCAGGAAAGCAAAAGACACAAGGTTTTTCTTATGAAAAGCAGAACAAGGAAGACTTGGGAGTCCAAGTGAGGTTCCAAGACCCAGCCTGCAGGTGTACGGCTAGGGCTGGAAGTTGTTGCCCATCCCACGAAGACTTTCAGGCCAACCCAGTGTATCCACGCTCAGTCTCTCAATGGCTCAGCAAGGTCAACTATGAGCACTCAACACTCTCCATGGAACCACCCAGGACAGACTTGCTCCACAGCCCTCCACACTCACTTGTGTCCGTGTTGGTTCTTCACCAAGGCTGTGTCTCTCCTTTTCAGTTATGTCTGCGCCTTGGATTGGCTGATTTATCTTATTTTCTTGGCTCAACGCTTGGTACAGTCAAGGGATTTTGACACCTCCTGGCTTTATCCCTGCTTCCTTGCTCCCTGCCACCAGGTAGGACACCTCAGCCTAGCTTTGCCTCTCAAGTACCCAGCAGCTAATCCCTAATGGGGCCCAACAAAGCAAGCCATAAAGGAAGGTTCAACAGGTTACAATTTTGAAGCAGTGGGAAGGGGTGCCCAGTACAGAGAAGAGAGACAAGGGTGGACAGGAAGAGGCGTGTCAGGACCAGAAGCTGCCACTCTTCTTCCCTGACGTAGCTAAAGAGAACACCTTTGATCAGTTGCCACTTGAGCAAATCCGCAAGATGATTTGAGAATCTAAGCATAAGTTATTAGAAGGTCTTTGCACTAAATACTGACATTATGAAAGAGAGACACCCAATTCAATCAACAATAAAAAGTGTACCTGGGGAATCAGATTTAATAGAGAAACAGAACAGAAATTTTGAATGATTAATGAGTTCAGAGAGGTGTCCAATAATATTTCCTTCAAAAAAAAAAAGGCTGGCCGGGCGCGGTGGCTCAAGCCTGTAATCCCAGCACTTTGGGAGGCCGAGACGGGCGGATCACAAGGTCAGGAGATCGAGACCATCCTGGTTAACACGGTGAAACCCCGTCTCTACTAAAAAATACAAAAAAAACCTAGCCGGGCGAGGTGGCGGGCGCCTGTAGTCCCAGCTACTCGGGAGGCTGAGGCAGGAGAATGGCATAAACCCGGGAGGCGGAGCTTGCAGTGAGCCGAGATCCGGTCACTGTACTCCAGCCTGGGCGACAGAGCTAGACTCCGTCTCAAAAAAAAAAAAAAAAAAAAAGGCTGAGCATGGTGGCTCACACCTGTAATCCTAACACTTTGGGAGGTCAAGATGGGAGGACTGCTTGAACTCAGGAGTTCCAAACTAGCCTGGGCAACATAGCGAGCCACTGTCTCTATTTTTTTTTAAAGGTATTAAATGCTTGATTGCCAAATTAGGAAAAACAATCTCAATAGATGTGCTGATAAATTGACTGAATATAGCTGAAAATGAAATCGACAATCTGAAGATGATAACTGAAGAATTATCCCAGAGCATGACATAAAAGTACAAAGAAATACAAAGGATGAAATAAAAAGAGATGTGGAAGATAAAGACATTGCAATAGCCACCAAATAAGAGTCTAGAAAGAATAGAGAGAAAGGAGGGGAGGAAATTTTCCAAGAAATAATACAGAAAATTGTCTCCGACCTGAAGAAATGCACCAATGTCAAGATTGCCAGGGCCCCTCCAGAGAGTAATGTGATAATAGAAAAATAGCTTCAAAGTTCTCAGTGGAAATCAGTTAGAACCTATAATTATATGTTTCACCTATTCTAAAGCTATCATTCATTGTGAGGGCAAAGTAAAGACATTTTCAGGCATGAAAGAAGCCAAACATTTTACTTTGTGTAAATGTTTGTGCCACAGGTGCTTTCTAAAATAAATAAATAATAGAAGATGCACTCCGGCGAAGAAAAATGGAGACCTGCAACAGAAATGCAGTGCAAGAAGCAGTGGTGATCAAATAAAACAGTAAAAGCCATTTTTGAAGAGTAAAAAAATGTTGATTGTTTAAAATAAGAAATTTAAAATAACACTGTGGGTACGCTATTTGGAAAAGTGACAGTGTCATAAAATATTCCTGGGTATGTATCCAAAGGGAATGCATAGATATCTGTACCCAAATGATAGATACTAGAATATTCTTAGCAGCATTATTCACACACCCCTAAACTGGCACCAACACAGATGTCCATCAATAGTAGAAGAGATAACCTGTGAAATAGTCATAGAATGGAATATTATACAACACAAGAAAAGTACTACTGCTGTATGCCTTGGTGTGGATGAGTCTCAGAGGCATAGGGCCGAGCAAAAGAAGCCAGACAGAAAGGAATGGATACAACAGTTTCATGTAGATAAAGCTGAGAAGCAGGACACATGGATTTATGGTGATGGAAATGAGAATTGCAGTTTACCTTTGGTAGGGAAGGGACTGAAGGAGACATGGGCAGGCTTCTGGAGCACCGGCAGTGCTCTGCATCATGGGTGTGTGCACCTTGGAAACACATTTAGAGCTGTAGACTTAAGACCTGGGCATGCTACTGTATGTTTGTTATACTTTAAAATAAAATAATCATGGAACAAAAAATCTGGGGAAGTGGTAAAATGCAGCAGAGGGAAGTAAAAGTGTGGTGTTTGACTTACTGTGGGAGTAACATAACTACAGACAGTGTTTTAAATATAATTTTAATTACACATTTTTAAAGGGTTAAAATAACAAACTTTGTATGACAAAATGTAAGAAAAAGAGGAAAGAGACGACTAAAAAGCATTGTAAATAGAAGACAAAAAATGGTATAAACAATTATACTATCACACATCACAATAGATGTGAATGGGTTAAACTCGTTATTTAAAAGAAAAAACTCTGGCTGGATAAAAATACAAACTCCATCCGTATGCTCTTTAAGTGAAACACAACTAAAAGAAACAATCCAGCAAAAATGTAATGGAAGAAATGGAAATGATAATAAAAACAAAGAAAGATGATAATATTCAAATGAAATGGAATTCAAGGTCAAATCATTTAATAAGAAAAAGAGAGGGATATGTCATATTGACAAAAATGAACAATATTTAGGTAACAAATACTAATCCTTTTTTGTTGCACTTAAATCTTAGCTTCAAAATACGAAGGGCAGAAACCTGACAGCATTACGAGTGGAAAAACCTAGATCCTCAATACCTTGGTAGGTGGTTTTCACAAAACTCTCACAGAACAGAAATAAATAAAAAGAGGATTTAAAAAATTAATGAGCTTAATCTAATATCTCTCTCTCTCTCTCTCTCTCTCTCTCACACACACACACACACACACACACACTCACACACATACCCCTACCTTTCTGCTCAACTAAGAGAGATGACATATTCCTTTAATCACAAATGGAATATTCTGAAAACACTGAGCATGCACAAGGCCAGAAAGGAAATCTTAATAAATTCTGGAAAGCTGCTACTATTTAGGTCATATTCTCTGATTGAAATGCAATAAAACTAGAAGTTAACCAAAACATTTTAATAGCTCTTAAAGGGAAACTTTAAAAATATAATGCACAAATTACATCTGAATATAAATAGTTCAGGACCACCATATCACTAAATCTGTTTTGAAGCCAAAACAGTACTCAAAGGGAAAAAATGTGGTTTACATCCATTTATTAAAAAACAAAAAAGGGCTGGTCATGGTGGCTCACGCCTACAATCCCAGCACTTTGAGAGGCCAAGGCATGTGGATCTCCTGAGGTCAGGAGTTCAAGACCAGTCTGGCCAACTCGGCAAAACCCCGTCTCTACTAAAAATACAAAAATTAGTCAGGCATGGTGGCACGCACCTGTAATCCCAGCTACTCGGGAGGCTGAGGCAGGAGAATCGCTTGAACCTGGGAGGCAGAAGTTGCAGTGAGATGAGATCCCACCAATGCACTTCAGCCTTGGTGACAGAGAAAAAAATAAAAAAGAAAAGAAAAAAGATTGAGAATAAATTAATTATTAAACTAAAAAACTGTTAAAAAATTTTAAAAGTGGAATGAAAAGATTAACCCTAAAGTAGAAACTAATGAAGAAAAACAATGCAGTAGATCAATGAAATAGATCTTTCAAGAGACAAAACTTTAATGTAACTAAGAAATGGAACTAACAGGGAAACTCAAATAAAGATATATAACGATTGTATTAAACATACAAGACAAAACTATATTTAATAAATATCAATAAATTTAAAGACGTGGGAAAAATGGACGATTTTAAAGAAACCTATAAATTCCTAAATTTGGTTCAAGAACGAATAGTGTGACAATCATAGAATAAAGTTAAAAGGTACTCAGATATCTTCCCTCCAGAGAAATGGTAGTCTGGTTTTACAGGGGATTTCCACCAAAACTTCATTTGTGTGATTGTTTCAGGACACAGAAAAAGATCAGAAACTTCTCAACTCATTTTACAGAGGTAATGTAACCCAGAAACTTGAAACTAGAGAAGACAGCTCAGAAAAATAAAACAATATGCTTATCTTCCTCATACACATAGATGCAAACTCGTAAATAAGATGCCAAATAGAACAGGGCCTGCAGGGCCATCAGAGGACAGGGATGTTGGCTGAACAGGGTCACTTTCTGCCAAAAATCATTTTATGTATTTTTCTGTCTCAATTTATTTTTTTCCTCTTTATATGCCTCTCTCTTCTGGCTGTATCTCTATATGTTGATTTGTGAGTGTCTTGGCCTTTCTTCTCTAATCTTTTTTCTTAGATTTTACATTTCTATTTCTTTGTTTATGTCTAGATTTTTCTATGAAAGTAAGTGTCTTTTTTCTATGTTTTGTTGTCTTTTTTCTTTCTGTCTCTATTTCTCTTTCAAGTAAGGTAAAAAATGTGGAAAACATGTCAATTTTATGATTTTGTGAATTCAAGATGTTCCTTGTTCTTATTTTTAAATTAGGATGAACAGACCAATACAATGGTCCAATAAAATACTGTTATAGTACAGTATTGTCTTTTAAAATTAAATTTATTTTTTTTTTTACTTTTTTAACAGTTAGCAAATTTAAGTCAGCAGTATACTGCAAGACATTGCATTAGGAATGCAAATATGTGTTAAATTTTAGAAAAATCTACCTATTTAAATCATTGCTTTCCTAGAGTAGAAGAAAAACCACATAATTTCCATGGAGAACAAAAACGCCTTTGAAAATATTCAACATACATACTTTAATGATTTTAAAAATCAAAGCTTCTAAACGACAATGAAATACCACTGCACACCTACTAGAATGGCCAAAATCCAGAACACTGACAACACCAAATGTTGGAGAGGATGTGGAGCAATAGGAACTCTCATTCATTGCTGTGGGAAGGCAAAATGGCACAGCCATTTTGGATGGCAATTTCTTATAAGACTAAACTCACTCTTACTTCACAAACCAGCAATTACACTCCTTGGTATTTACCCAAAGGAGCTGAAAACTTATGTCCTCACAAAGACAATGACACATATTTACAGCAGCTTTATTCATAATTGCCAAAACTTGGAAGCAACCAAGATGCCCTTGTATAGATGAGTGGATAAACTGTAGTATATCCACACAATGGAATATTATTGAGCCCTAAAAAGATATGAGCTGTCTTCCATGAAAAGATATGGAGGAACTTTAAATGCATATCACTCAGTGGAAGAAGCCAGTCTGACAAGGCTGCATACTGGATGATTTCAACTCTATGACATTCTGGGAAAGGCAAAACTATGGAGACAGAAAAAAGATCAGTAGTTGCCAGGGATTAATAGGAAGGGAGGGAAGGGCAGGCAGAACACAGAGGATTTTTAGGGCAGTGAAACTATTCTGTATGCTACTACAGTAGTGGATACAAGTCATTATACGTTTGTCCAAACCCACAGAGTGTTCAACACCAAGGGTAAATCCTCATGCAAACTAGGACTCTGAGTGATAATGTGCCAATGCAGGTTCACTGTTTGTATCAAATGTTCCACTCCAATGGGGATGTTGATAGTGAGGGAGGCTGTGTATGTGTGGGGCAGGGGTACATGGGAAATCTCTGTGTCTTCCACTCAATTTTGCTGTGAACCCGAAATTGCTCTAAAAATAAAGTCTATTTTTTTAAGTGGGGAAAAAACCCCAAAGCCTCTAACAAATTAGGCCCTGTCTTAGCATAATAAAGGGCATCCAAATGCTATGGTAATCATCATACTTGATAATGAAATAAAAGAAAATAGTATTACTATTATTGTTTTATTCAGTGTTTTAGAGATTCTAGCCAATACCATAACACGCAGGGAAAACAGTATTAATATTCAAAAAAAAGGGACAAAACTGAGATTATTTGCAGAGTAGATGATCATCTGCCTGGAAAACTCTCCAGAGAAATCAACTGATGAACCAATGAGAGAGTCTGGTAGAGCAGCCAGGTATCAGATCTGCACAGAAAAATCAATACCTTAATGGCATACTAATAAAAGCCAATTAGAAAAGAAAATGAACAACAAACTCGTTCTTTTCTTCTTCTTCTTCTTAAAGAGCAAGTCTGACTCTGTCACTGAGGCCGGAGTGCAGTGGTGTGATCTCTGCTCACTGCGGTCTTGAACTCCCAGGCTCAAGCAATCTTCACGCCTCAGCCTTCCAAGCAGCTAGGACTACAGGCATGCACCACTGCACCCAGCTAAATTTTTCAATTTTGGGGAGAGATGAGGTCTCACTATATTGCCTAGGCTGGTCTCAAACTCCAGGGCTCAGGTGATCCTCCCACCCTGGCCTCCCAAAGTTCTGGGATTACAGGCATGAACCAACATGTCTGGCCCTCGTTCTTACAAATTCCGTACACTATATAGCAAAAAAAACTAACAAAAATGTCTAAAAACTATATCGAAAATCAAGCAAAGTTTACTGAATGGCCTTCAATTGGGTGAGATATGTCAATTCTCCCATAAATTAATCTATGAATTCAATGGAATTCCAATTCCTGTTAGGAATTGGACTGCACAGCAGGAGGTGAGTGGTGGGTGGGGAGCATTACTGCCTGAGCTCCGCCTCCTGCATGTCAGCTGTGGCATTAGATTCTCATAGGAGTGTGAACCCTACTGTAAACTGCAGATGTGAGGGATCTAGTTTGCACAGTCCTTATGAGAATCTGATGCCTGATAATCTGAGATGGAACAGTTTCATCCCGAAACCAACACCCCTCCCATCCTCCCCCACCCCATCTGTCCGTGGAAAAATTGTCTTCCACAAAACCAGTGCCTGGTGCCAAAAAGGTCGGGAACCACTGCAACTGAAAGCTAAGTAAGACTTTTAATGGTATATGGCCAGATGATTTTGTTCCCCTGGAAGGGCAACTTTTCAGAGATAGCCAAGTAAATTTGAAGAAAGATAAACAAGGGGTCAATTTCCTTATCAGAGATCCAAATATCTTATAAACTTATAGCAGGTAAATTGGTGATGAATTACTACAGAAATGTCCAAAGAATAGAGAAACAAACCCAGAAACACATTGTGTATACATGGACAAACAGTTTATCACAAAGTTGACCTTTTAAATTCAGTAACAAAACAATGAAATAATAAATAACTGGGGGGAGGCAACTGGCCATCTATATGAAAGAAATTCTGTATAGCACAATCCCATAGCATAATTAAAATAAATTACAAATGGCTTTAAAAGCCCAACATTAAAAGAAAACTTTTTATAATCTCAGGAGATACTTCCTTATTAAGACATAAATTCTACAAGCAAAAATTTTATGATTTAGAGATTGACTGTACAATATAAAACTTGTCAAAAGTAACATTACAAATGCATACTGTACAAGTGTGAGACTGAAAGAAAGTTATTAAAACATCTAACAAAGGTGAGTAACACCCAGAACATGTAAGAGACCCTAGAAATCAATACTGAAAAGAACACATTTAAAACAATAATAAAAAGATCAAATAAAGAATAAAAGATTAAATACATAAAGTCAGCAAAAGGTAATTCGCTGGTAAAATATATACAAATGACGAAGAAGCAAAGGTAAAAGATGCTTAACTTTAGATATGATACTCAGGGGACTGCAATTAAAATTAAAGAAAAAACATTTTTCTCTACCGCACTGGCAAGAGTTACATAGCAACCCCTCTGGCAAAGATGTGGGAATGAGCATCCCGCTAGGTTATTGGCAGGCAGCAGCACACTGTCACAGTTTGTCAAAGGATTCACAAATACCTACGGGAACCTAAAAGGTGCATGAGGTTTGAACCAGCAATTGCGATGCTAGAAATCTATTCTTCAGAAACACGTGCACAGGTGCACAAAGACATATGCACACTAGAGTTTGTTGTAGCATGGTTTGCATTCATGGTAGTGATCCATTGAAAGGATAGGGGGAAGGCGGTAGTGGGGGTGTATCCAGGCCAGATCTGCCTCCCTCAACACGTGTGGCATCAGGAGGCTTCTTGCACCCCTGGAGGATGGTATGTCCTGCCATGCTGCAGCTCAGAGGGAGGTCTCTCCTACATCTGTCTGGGTCCCACTGATTATAGTTGTGTGCTGTGGGCAGGTTGGTTCCTTCCTACCACCAGGGACATCATCCCGGAGATGGGAAAAATAATAACAACAAAAACAATAATAGCACTGCGTCAGACTGTTATGAGGATTATATGCAACAGCCAGACCATGTTCTAACATTCCCCTATCTTCTTCCTAGGTTCATATCAGAAAAGCCGGGGAAATGATCCCTCTGGTCAGGTGGGATGCTCCTTGGAGCTCAGGGAGATGGGAGGGGAGTTAACCCAGCCCAGCCTGCATTATCACAAAGACAGCTCCTTTAACGTTACCATTATCACAGCCACTACGAGTACTGTAAGGAGTCGGCAAGAGGCCCAGCCTCACCTCAGCCTCAGATCCACCCAGAAGATATCACATAGCCTTCAACTCCGCATCTTGGCCCTTGGCCTATTCCCCGGCCCCACCATCTCACTCCTGCTGGGTGCTCTGCCTAGCATGTCCCTCTTCACCCTCTGGAGGCCATCTCTTCTGAGACTCTTCCTCAGCCCCCTTGGGCCCCTGGTCCTCCAGGGACCACTTATGCTGCAGCATCACCACCTGCATGGCACTGTCTGCAGGTCACCCTCTTTCTTAGCAAACGCTGACTTTTCCTTTTGTGTTCCAGGCTCTGACATGCATAGCATGTGGATTTTAATTTCAGGAATCTGTAGTTAAGGTTTTTTTTGTGGAGGGGACACTGGCTGGACACAGATGCAAATAGGCACAAAATTGTGCCAGCCCCATGGTGGTTTGTGGGGGACTTCGGGGCTTTGGGGGACCCAGTCTTCTAGCTCCATTTGCAATGCAAACACAAGGTTTCTACCTAAAGGGTATTGTTTAGCAGGGCTGATAGATATTACAGGAGGGAGGGTAAAAGTCCCCCAGCTGCCAACTGGGGTGGTCCCTGCTCTGATGCAGTATTCTGATAGTGACCTTGAATACAGAGGAGGTGACCCTCTCTTTGCTCCTCCCCCTGGTAATCTACTCCAACAGCTGCCCAAAGTGCACAGGGTATACAGAGGTCTTTCCTCAATAATCTGTGCCATTTGGTCAATTAGGCAACTAGAATGACCACTGAAAGCTCAAAGGAAGAGTGGCAATGTGTAGCTCTTACTATTGTGTAATGCTATTTCCTTAAAAGTTTGTGCACACATTTAATGAACTCATAAAACTTAAACTATCAGAGTCTTGTGGGGAGGAGGGTGGGTACCGTTCTTGTAACTTCACATTCTAGCAGCTCTGGGTTGAGGTCACCTCTGCAGGCCTGGGAGCTAGGGGCAGGTGTGTGAATGACTCCTCCAGGGGGCTCCTCCCAGGCCAGGTGCCCAGATGGTTTCCCCATCTGTGCTCAGGACGTGGGCTAGCAGGGTGCCAAGCCTCCCCAAGGAGGAGACTTTTCTCCCTCCCCACGCCCATACCCCTTCCTGAGCCTCAGGCCCTGAGTGCTATGGTCAGGCGGACCACTAACCAGGCTGCCTCCATTCCAGCTCCACATCCCACACCCACAGGCCCAGCCGGCCATGCTCCATGGGGCATGACAAGGCCACGCGGGGTCCTGGAGAAAGCTTCATCTTCTGAGCCATGTGGACCTGGTTGCAAATCTTGACTCTGTGTCCTTCTAGATGTGTGACCTCAGGCAAGTCACATGCCCTGTCTGAGCCTCAGTTTCCTCATGTGTAAGATGGAAATATCCAACGTGTCAGGTTCCTTGGAATGCTGTATATCATAATAATAACCATTGATACTTGAGTGTTTCTGTGGCTGGCAGGGTCCAGGCTCATTCTGCACTCTTGCAGTAAATCAATCAAGTGACAAATTTTGCAAAAGAGAAGAGAGTTATTCCCCTCAAGGGCGCCAAGTGAGGAGGCGGGAGAACAGCCCTCAGATCCTCCTGCTGGAAGATAAGGTTTAGGGGTATTTACAGGTTAGGGGAGTGGGGTGCTCTAAGGCTTGGGGGAAAAGGTGATTGGCAGTGGTGAAATGAAGCAACACATTCATTCTGCACAAGTGCAGTCAGGGTTCACGGTATTTCATAGGACATGTGTACAGAAAACGGCAGTGGTAGCATGACCTGAGGGTGGAGGTTTTGGCTCTCCGATGTCAAAAAGCCACCTCTCAGGCACTTGTGCAGGCCCAGTTGAAGGGTCAGTGGTCTCAACTGGTTTGAACTGGACAGGAGCTGCCCCAAGTTCCTGAAAAACAATGGAAGTGACTATGAATGTCATCTGTGAAGTGACCAATGAATGTTATCTGTGAAGTAGCCAATGAATGTTATCTGTGAAGTGACCAATGAATGTTATCTGTGAAGTAGCCACTGAAGGTTAAGTTTCAGCATTCAGTGGCGAGGCCTTCAGCTACCACGGACTTTAGCTTTATGGAAAAATGAAAAAAAAATAACAAAAAGTGAGTGGTTGACCAAAAGGAAGCAGGCCAGGCAGCGCCGATCAAATTAACCCCTTGGTTTCATTTCCTCTTTGCCAGGTATTGTTCTAAATCCATTACATGTATTAACTCATACAATCCCATGTCAATCCTATAAGCAGGTACCATTATTATCCCTATTTTACAGATGGTGAAACTGAGAAATGCAGAGATTAAAATACATGTATATATTATATATAGTACGTGTGTGTGTGCATATATATATATAATACACACATACATATATGTGACAAGCTTTCCTTGATGCCCTCTCTGCTCTAAGCAGGGTCAGCGGCTTGCCCGGCCTCAGCCCCTGCCGTTCCCAGCCCCTGTGAGCTCTGACAGTGCTCTGGGCTGCTCCAGAGCTCAGGCTGTGAACTTTTGCCTGGCTATGGTTGCCCACGCCTGGACTGGCTCTGAGTGTGCTGCAGAGCCCCAGGGCTCCAAGCAGACAGCTCCTGGGAGCAGGCACAAGCCTTCGTTTGAGACAGATCAGGAAGCCCAGCCTCCACCTGAGTCTGGGCTGCCTTTCAGATCACAGCTCTGTGTGCAGGGGTGTGTGTGTGTGTGTGTGTGTGTAGGGGTGTGTGTGTGCGCGTGTGTGTAGGAAGACTAGTGAGAGGAAATGGGATGCAGGCTGAACAAGCTCTGCTCTGAGCAACCTCCGCCCCACTTGCTGAGAGTCCTGTGGCCCATTTGGCTTTGCTGCACCAAATGCTCTCTTTTCACCCTGCTATCCTTGGCCATCCATGTCCCCTGCCTCTCCCACTCCAGCCAGCTCCGCTCAGGAGAGCTGTGATAAGGGGCGACCTTCTTGTGGCACAGCTCCAGGGGAAGCTGCTGGAGCTGTCTGACTGGCTGAGCAGACATCCACTCGGCTGAATGGTTAAAACCAGGGCTAAAGCTGAAGATTAAAACTCTGAAAAAAAAAAAAAAAAAAAGCGGGAAATTGAGGCCAAGGAGGCTGATCCTGACTTTCTGCTTGAGCCACTTACGCTTTTCAGCTGATTCATTCCATCTGGAGGCTTTGTTCACATGAGGAATTTCCTAGATGGAGGGAGAGCAAGTGGGAACCGAGCATGGAGACTGGGAACAATGGACGAAGTAGCTTCGTTGTCTGGACTTACTCTCTCCCTTTCTGCAATTCACACTCACACACACACATGCACACATACACACTTTATTCACATTGATGCACTGCACACACATACACCCTGACACAGATGCAGCACACTCACATTGCACATGCAGCAACCCCGTCACAGCCTGGTCCTGACAGGAAACAGATGGCCTCTAAAATGGGGTACTAGGTGGGGCTTGGATAAAGGTGTGGGCAGGGCTGGTTTTGTCAGGCAGTGTGTCCAGCCCAGGGAACAAGTTGCCATGGTCTAAAGCAGACAGCCATTCTGTGCCCTCTGCCAGGGCCTGGTCTATGGGTGTGTGAGACCCACAACTGCCCAATGCTACTCCAGAAGATTGTTGGTGGCTTCCCGAACACATTTCCTTTGTTCTGAGAGAGAGCGAGCTACATGAGGACAGAGCCCTTTTTGCACAGAAGAGGGCACAAGCCATAAGTCTCTGTAGCCTTCATGTGGTGTTAAGTCTCAGGTGCCCAGAAGGCAAAAGTGGTGGAGGCTTGGCACCTTTGACCTAGATTTCAGAGGATGCCTGAGTGCCCAGGCAGACGCCTGTCACAGGGGTGGAGCCCCCACAGGGAGACTCTGTTTAGGCACTGCCCAGTGGAAATGGGGTTGCAACCTCTGCACAGAGTATCTACGGGGCACTGCCTGGTCGAGCTGCGGGAGCAGGGCCACCATCCTCCAGACAGCAGAATGGTAAAGCCACCGGGAAAATGCAATCCCAGGCTGGAAAAGCTACAGGCATTCAACTCTTCACCCCTGTGGCTTTGCTGGGCACAGCCCACATCGATGCCCAAGGCCTTAGGAGCCCACCCTTCACAACAGTATGCCCAGAATGTGAGACATGGAGGCAACGGAGATCATCCTGGAGCTTTAAGACTGAATGTCTGCCCTACTGAGTTTCAGACTTGTGTGGGGCCTGTTAACCTGCTCTTTTGGCCAATTTCTTCCTTTTGGAATTGAGAATGTTTACCCAATGGCTATATCGCCATAGTATCTTGGAAGCAAATAACTTGTTTTTGATTTTACAGGCTCACAGCTATAAGGAACTTGCCTTGAGTCTAAAATGAGACTTTGGATCTCGAACATTTGAGTTGGTGCTGGAACAATTAAGACTTTTGGGGACTATTAAGAAGAGATTATTGTATTTGGCAGTATGAGAAGGACATGAGGTTTGGGGGACGAGCGAAGGAAGGAATGTTATAGTTGGATGTTTGGCCCTCTAAAGCTTATGTTGAAATCTGATTCCAAATGTGGGATGTGGGGCTTAATGGGAGGCATTTGGGTCATGGGGGTGGATTCCTCATGAATAATGTTCTCCCTGGGGAAGGGTGCATGAATTCTCACTCTTCTAGTTCCTGAGAGTTCCCTTGAGAGCTGGCTGTTAAAAAGAGCCTCCCCTTCTCTTTCTTGCTTCCTTTCTCACCTTGTGGTCTCTGCACATGCTGGCTCCCCTTCACCTTCATTTAAAAGTGGAAGCAGGCTGGGCGCAGTGGCTCGTGTCTGTAATCCCAGCAATTTGGGAGGCTGAGGTGGGCAGATCACAAATTCAAGAGATTGAGACCATCTTGGCTAACATGGTGAAACCCTGTCTCTACTAAAAAATACAAAAAAAAAAAAAAAAAAAAAAAAGAAAGAAATAACTGGGTGTGGTGACTCGTGCCCATAGTCCCAGCTACTTGGGAGGCTGAGGCCGGAGAATGGCTTGAACTCCGGAGGCAGAGGTTGCAGTGAGCTGAGATCACAGCACTGCACTCCAGCCTGGCGACAGAGTAAGACTCTGTCTCAAAAAATAAAAATAAATAAATAAATAAATAATAAAGTGGAACCAGCCCGAGCCCTCACCAGGAGCAGATATTGGTGCCATGCTTCTTGTATAGCCTGTGGAACCAAGAGCCAAATATCAATTCTTTTCTTTATCAATTACCCAACCTTGGGTATTCCCTTGTAGCAACACAAATGGACTAAGACAGGCCACATCATTAACTGTCTCCAGGGCTGCTCCAAAGTCCATTTGCTCCCCAAAGCACAGATTGGATCAGGTCCCTCCTCTGCTCCAAAAATCAAGACTTCCCCACTGCCTGCCTTAGGGGCCAAGATTTGTACCTGTTTTTCAAGGCTACCATCCTCATGATCCAACCACACTTTCCATAATCCCCACTACATCCCGTGCTCCTAGCAGTCTGGTCCCTGTCATATCCTCCCTCAGGTTCCCCCTCTCCTTTACCCCATTAGCCCACTTTTCCCTAACAAAGAGGTTCTTGACAATGGTCCAGGGATAATTTGGGGAAGTCCATTTAGGCCTAATCCAACTCAAAAGCACTGATGACTCAGGCAAACCTTTTATTGAAGATTACATAGAGATGAAAGAGGGGATTGCATTAGTCCTTTCTGTTGCTATAAAGGAATACCTGAAACTGGGTAATTTATAAAGAGGCTTATTTGGCTTATGGTTATGCAGTCTGTACAGGAAGCATAGCACCACTATCTGCTTCTGGGGAGGCCTCAGGAAGCTTCCACTCAAGGCGGAGGCAAAGGGGAGCAGGTGTCACATAGCAAGAGAGGAAGCAGGAGAGAGAGGAGGAGGTGCTCAACTCTTTTGAATAACCAGCTATTGCATGAACCAATAGAGTAAGAACTTATTACCACAGGGAGGGTACCAAGCCCTTCATGAGGGATCTGCCCCCATTACACCTCCTACCACACCCCACTTCGACACCAGGAGTCGTATTTCTTTTTCTTTTTTTTTTTATTTCTTTTTAAATTTTTATTTCCATAGGTTATTGGGGAACAGGTGGTGTTTGATTACATAAGTTTTTTAGTGGTGATTCATGAGGTTTTGGCACACCATCACCCAAGCAGTATACCTGCACACAATTTGCAATATGTTATCCCTCACCCCCTTCCCACCATTTCCCCCTGAGTCCCCAAAGTCCATTGTGCCACTCTCATGCCTTTGCATCCTCATAGCTTAGCTCCCACTTATGAGTGAGAACATACGATGTTTGGTTTTCCATTCCTGAGTTGCTTCACTTAGAATAATAGTCTCCAATCTTATCCAGGTCTCTGTAAATGCCATTAATTCATTCCTTTTTATGACTGAGTAGTATTCCATCACATATATATTTATATAATATCACAATTTCTTTATCCACTTGTTGATTGATGGGCATTTGGGTTGGTTGCACATTTTTGCAATTGCGAATTGTGCTGCAATAGACTTGCATATGCAAGTATCTTTTTTATATAATGACTTCTTTTCCTCTGGGTAGATATCTGGTAGTGGGATTGCTGGATCAATAGTAGTTCTACTTTTAGTTCTTTCAGGAATCTCCATGCTGTTTTCTATAGTGGCTGTACTAGTTTACGTTCCCACCAGCAGTGTAGAAGTGTTTCCTGTTCACTGCAGTCACACCAACATCTATTATTATTTTTTGATTATTGTCATTCTTGCAGGCGTAAGGTGGTATCACATTGTGGTTTTGATTTGCATTTCCCTGATTATCAATGATGTGGAGAATTTTTTCATACATTTCTTGGCCATTTGTGTATCTTCTTTTGAGAATTGTCTATTCATGTCCTTAGCCCACTTTTTGACGGGTTGTTTTTCTTGCTAATTTGTTTGAGTTTGTTGCAGATTCTGGATATTAGTCCTTTGTCAGATATATAGATTGTGAAGATTTTCTCCCACTCTGTGGTTTGTCTATTTACTCTGCTGACTGTTCCTTTTGCTGTGCAAAAACTCTTTAATTTAATTAAGTCCCAGCTATTTATCTTTGTTTTTATTGCATTTGCTTTTAGGTTCTTGGTCATGAAATCCTTGCCTAAGCCAATGTCCAGAAGGGTTTTTCCAATGTTATCTTGTAGAATTTTATAGTTTCAGGTTTCAGATTTAAGTCCTTGATCCATCTTGAACTGATTTTTGCACAAAGTGAGAGACAAGGATCCAGTTTCATTCTCCTACGTGTAGCTTGCCAATTATCCCAGCACCATTTGTTCAATAGAGTGTCCTTTCCCCACTTTAGGTTTTTGTTTGCTTTGTTGAAGATCAGTTGGCTGTAAGTGTTTGGGGTTATTTCTGGTTCCATTGGTCTGTGTGCCTATTTTTATACCAATACCATGCCATTATAGTATAGTTTGAAATCAGGTAATGTGATGTCTCCAGATTTGTTCCTTTTGCTTAGTCTTGCTTTGGCTACGCAGGCTCTTTTTTGGTTGCATATGAATTTTAGGATTTTTTTCTAGTCTGTGAAGAATGGTGGTGGTATTTTGATGGGAATTGAGTTGAATTTGTAGATTGTTTTTGGCAGTATGGGTATGGTATTTTCACAATATTGATTCTACCCATCCATGAGCATGGGGTGTGTTTCCATTTGTGTTGTCTATGATTTATTTCAGCAGTGTTTTGTAGTTTTCCTTATAGAGGTCTTCCATCTCCTGGGTTAGATAGGTTAGGTATATTCCTAAGTTTGTTTTTTTTTTTTTTTTAAGATGGAATCTCACTCTGTCACCCAGGCTGGAATGCAGTGGCGTGATCTCAGCTCACTGCAACATCCACCTCCTGGGTTCAAGTGATTCTCCTGCCTCAGCCTCCTGAATAGCTGGGACTACAGGCGTGTGCCACCATGCCCAGCTAATTTTTTGTATTTTTAGTAGAGATGGGGTTTCACCATGTTAACCAGGATGGTCTCAATCTCCTGACCTCGTGATCCGCCTGCCTCAGCCTCCCAAAGTGCTGGGATTACAGGCATGAGCCACCGCTCCCAGCCAGCATTTTAATTTTTTTGCAGCTATTGTAATAGGGGTTGAGTTCTTGATTTGATTCTCAGCTTGGTTGCTGTTGGTGTACAGAAGAGCTACTGACCTGTGTACATTAATTTTGCACCCAGAAACTTTGCTGAATTCTTCTATCAGTCTTAGGAGCATTCTGGAAGAGTCTTTAGGGTTTTCTAGGTAAATGATCATATCATCAGCAAACAAAAACAGCTTGACTTCCTCTTTACCAGTTTGGATGCCCTTTATTTCTTTCTCTTGTCGATTGCTCTGGATAGGAGTTCCAATGCTATGCTGAAGAGAAGTGGTAAGAGTGGGCATCCTTGTCTTATTCCAGTTCTCAGAGGAACTTTCAACTTTTCCCCAGTCAGTGTTATGTTGGCTGTGGGTTGGTCATAGATGGCTTTTATTACATTGAGATATGTCCCTTGTATGGTGATTTTGCTGGGAGTTTTAATCATAAAGGATGCTGGATTTTGTCAAATGTTTTTTCTGCATCTATTGAGATGATCACGTGATTTTTGTTTTTAATTCTGTTTATGTGGTGTATCACATTTATTGACTTGCATATGTTAAACCATCCCTGCATCCCTGGTATGAAACCCACTTGATCATGGTGGATTATCTTTTTGATATGCTGTTGGATTCAGTTAGAGTATTTTGTTAAGGACTTTTGCATCTATGTTCCTCAGGGATATTGGTCTATAGTTTTCTTTTTTGGTTATGCCCTTTCCTGGTTTGCGTATTAGGGTGATACTGGTTTCACAGAATTATTTAGGGAGGATTTCCTCTTTCTCTATCTTGTGGAATAGTGTCAATAGGATTGATACTAATTCTTCTTTGAATGTCTGGTAGAATTCAGCTGTGAATCCATCTGGTCCTGGATGTTTATTTGTTGGGTTTGTTTTTTTTTTTTTTTTTTTTTTTTTTTACAAGAGCTGCTCAAAGGAGCTCTAAATCTTGAAACAAATCCTGGGAACACATCGAAACAGAACCTCTTTAAAGCATACATTTCACAGGACCTATAAAACAAAAATACAATTAAAAAAAACAAGGTATACAAGCAACAAATAGAAAAAGTACCTCTCACATCTCAATACTAACGTTAAATGTAAATGGTCTAAATGCTCTACTTAAAAGATACAGAACTGCAGAACGGATAAGAATTCACCATCTGCTGCCTTCAGGAGACTCACCTAACACATAAGAACTCACATAAGTTTAAGGTAAAGGGGTGGAAAAAGACATTCCATGCAAATGGACGCCAAAAGCAAGCAGGAGTAGCTATTCTTACATCAGAGAAAGCAAACAGAGGCTCCTGCATTTGGACCCTTCCAGACCTCAACTTACATACCTCTTCACTTGGCTGTTCAATTGTGTCCTTGATAAGAAACTTTAACAGTGAGTAGAGCACTTTCCTGAGTTCTGTCAGTAGTTCCAGTGATTATCAAACCTGAGGGCCGGGGGCGGGGATGGTGGGAACCACTGAACTGGTTGTCAGCCTTGGCACCCCATTTGTGGCCAGCATCTGAAGTGGGGAGCAGTCTTATGTGATTGAGCCCTTCACCTGTGAGGCCTGCACTGACTCCAAGAGTTGGTGTCAGAGCTGGACTGATCTCTAGGACACCTAGCTGGTGTCAGAGAATTGGAGAACTTGGTGGTATGGGGAAAATGACATGTATTTGGTGTCACAGGTGATATCAGAAGACACCACTGCTACTTTTAACCAAAACCTCCTTTCCCAGATTTTCTCTCCCCACCCAGTTTCTGTCTCTTCTCTTTCCTTCACTCTAAGCCCCACTCCTCCAATATGCTGGGTCTTCCTCTACTCACTCCTCACCCACACCTTGGAAAATCCATCTAGCTTGCAACCAATTCAACAAAATCCTCAGTGGCTAGCCTGAACAGTCTCAACAGGACAAACACTCCCAGACCCAGCTGTTCTTCTTCTTCAGGTCTGAGGAGGGTGGGAACAAGGGGCTCAAGTCAACCCCATCCTACAGCTGAGGCACCTGAGGTTCAGAAAGGAAAAGAGTTGTAGAAAGTCAGGAGATGCTCTGCACCACCACTAGGACCTGCTCCTTCAGCCACTCCTCCCCAGCGGCCCCAGGACCTGACCTTCCAGGGAGCTCCTCCTGCCTACATGTGAGCATCTTCCCTTCCCATCAAGGCTCCATTTCTCAACAGCAGTTTGCAAACTTTAGCCTACAGGGAGCTGTTATTGTTAGGAAAGCAGGAGCCTAGGAGAGTCAGAGCAATGCCATTTTAAGTTCAGCTCCATCTTGACTAACAAGACACATTCCTTGCTAGTCATGACCCACGGCCCTAAGATGCTTATGGTTGAGGAAACAGCCTAAAGATCCCTGCAAGGACACTCCTACAACAATGGAGAGTCCAGTTATCCCCATACCCATAACCATATATGCTTTCCAGTTAATATAACTATTCTTTGATGGACGCACACACTGAAATGTCAAAGAGAGTTGTCTTTAAATCAACTTCGTCATGCTGTCTGCTCACTCTCACGTAGTCACAGCTTAATTTAGTCTTTGCATAGATAAGACCCCTATATAAGAAAAACGTAAAACAAGACTGTACGTTCCTCCACTTGCTTTCTAAGGACGCTCTGCTCTGTAATGGAGTAGCTTTCAATGAACTTGCTTCCTTCACTGAACTTTGAGACTCGCCTTAAATTCCTTCCTGTGCAAGATCCAAGAATTCTCTCTTGGGATCTGGATCAAGACCCTTTTTTTCTGGTAACATTATTGGTAAACAGTGAAATGAAAAAAATGAGAAGTGAAGAGCAGCACAAATAATTTGCCTTCTAAGGTAAATGCATGCCAGCATTGCTGAAAGACCTTTAGCACCCAGGAAACACCTTCCTAAGGCAGAAGATGCATGGACTCTAGTTATTGTATAGCAAAAGACATGTATATGCCATCATCAAGACACAACTGCTTATGAAATAAACTGTGGTTTAGTTTCTCTGTACTCTTTCAGTGTGAGGAATGTCTTGGTTATTATCAACATGTTTTTCTTATAGGGACCTTCTCAGAAAACAATAAGGGATCAATGAGTTGTTTTCATCAGTTGTGTGTGATATTATCAGTGCTTATGAGTTGGTTTCCTCTTTCTTCCTATTGAGGGAAGACAGCACTGCTCAGCCTTGCAGTTGGGTGGGGCCATGTGGCCAGCTCTGGCCAGGGGAATATGGAGGGAAGTGCTGGGTTATCCAGGCTGGGAAAGCTGGTGCTCAAAGCTGTAGTCTGGGAGGCTCACTCAACTCTGCTGACCTGCCCTCAGAAGCTACATGTTCCAGGTAGCGCAGTTCTGGCACTGCGGAACCTCTGTTAGCCAGGATTACCTAGCCCCCTCCATCCACATTTTGCCTAAGTGAGAAATAAAACATGATGGTGTCAAATCCCAAACATGTTTTATACCTTCCCCCCAGCCACCCTTTTTTTTTTAAAGAGATAGTGCCATGCTCTGTCATCCAGGCTGGAGTGCAGTGGCCCAATCATAGCCACTGCTACTGCAGCTTTGGTCTCCTGGGCTCAAGTGATCCTTCCTCCTCAGCCTCTTGATAGCTGAGACTACAGGTGTGAAGCCACCATGCCTGGCTAATATTTTAATTTTTTAAGTTTTTTAAACGTTATTTTAGATTCAGGAGGTACACAGGCAGATTTGTTAAGAGTATACTGCATGATGCTGAGTTTTGGGCTTCTCTTGATACTGTCACCCAGATAATGAACATGGTCCCAATAAGGAGTTTTCCAGTTCTTGCCCCCTTTCCCCCGTGTCTATTGTTCCAATCTTTACATCCATGTGTACCTGATGTTTAGCTCCCACTTATAAGTGAGAATATGTGATATTTGGTTTTCTGTTTCTGCATTAATTTGCTTAGGATAACAGCCTCCAGCTGCATCCATGTTGCTGCAAAGGGCATGATTTCATTCTTTTTTATGGCTGTGTAGTATTCCATGCTGTTTATGTTCCACATATTCTTTATCCAGTCTGCTGTTGATGGGCATGTGGGTTGATTTCATGTATTTGCTACTGTGACTATGCTGCGATAAACATACACATGCAAGTGTCTTTTTGGTAGAACAATTTATATTCCTTTGGGTATATACCCAATAATGGGAATGCTGGATCAAATGGTATTTCTATTTTTAGTTCATTGAGGAATCTCCAAACTGCTCTCCACAGGGGCTGAACTAATTTACATTTACACTTGCAGTGTGTAAGAATTCCCTTACAATTTTCTCCACAACCTCCCCAACATCTGTTCTTTTTTTAAATAGTAGCCATTTTGACTGGTGTGAGATGGTATCTCACTGTGGCTGTGATTTGCATTTCTCTGATAGTTATGTTGAACATTTTTTCATATGCTTGTTGGCTGCATGTGTGTCTTTTGAGAAGTGTCTGTTCATATCCTTTGCCTACTTTTTAATGGGGTTATTTTTTTTCTTGTTGATTTAAGTTCCTTACAGATTCTGGATATCAGTCCTTTGTTGAATGCATAATTTGCAAATATTTTCTCCCATTCTGTAGGTTGTCTGTATACTCTGTTGATAGTTTCTTTTGCTCTGCAGAAGCTCTTTAATTAGGTCCCAATTGTTAATTTGTTTTTGTTGCATTTGCTTTTGAGGACTTAGTCATAAATTCTTTAAATTCTTTCCCTAGGCTGATGTCCAGAAGAGTATTTTCTAGATTTTCTTCTAGGATTTTGATAGTTTGGGGTCTTATATTTAAGTTTTTAATCCATTTTGAGTTAATTTTTGTATGTGGTTGAGAGGTAGGGGTCCAGTTTCATTCTTCTGCATACAGTTCTCCCATTTTCACAGCAGTTTCCCCAGCACTATTTATTTACTAGAAAGTCCTTTCCCTGATGTTTATTTTTGTTGATTTTGTTGAAGATCAGCTGGTTGTAAGTGTGCAGTTTTATTTCAGAGTTCCCTATTCTGTTCCATTGGTCTATGTGTCTTTTTAATTTTTAAATTTTTTCTTGTAGAGATGGGGTCTTGCTATGTTGCCCAGGCTGGTATTGACAAAATGCATAGATGCTAAGTGTACAGCTTGAAGAATATTGATAAATGTAGACACCATAGCCACTACCCTAATCAGAATAGGGAACATTTTTATCCCTCACAAACATCCCTCAGTCATTTTCCTATCAGTTTCCATCCTCCTGCCCAGGCAACAGTGTTTTGCAGTTTTCAGGGAAAAAATCTTGTAGTTCTTTGGTAAAATTCTTTTTGAAGCTATTGTAAGGGGGGGGTTTCCGAATTTCATTTTTTAATTGCTCATTGCCAGTGCATAAAATAGAACTGATTTTTGTATCTCTTACCCTCAATCTCGCTCAACTTGCTTATTAGCACTACTAAAATGTGTGTGTGTGTGTGTGTGTGTGTCTGTCTGTCTGTCTGTGAATCTCTTAAGGATTTTCTACATACAAAATCATATCACATGCAAATAGAGATAGTTTTACCTCTTCTATTTGAATCTGGAAGATTTTTATTTCACTTTCTTGTCTAACTGCCCTAGCTAGAACCTCCAGTGCAATGTTGAACAGAAGTGGAGAAGGCAGACACCCCTGTTTCTGATCTTGCGAGGAAAGCCCCCTATTGACTTTTTCTTTTTTTGAGACAGAGTCTCATTCTGTACCTAGGCTGGAGTGCAGTAGTGTGATCTCGGCTCACTATAACCTCTGCCTCCTGGGTTAAAGAAATTCTCCTGTCTCAGCCTCCTGAGACTACAGGCAAGCACTACCATGCCCAGCTAATTTTTGTATTTTTAGTAGAGATGGGGTTTTGCTATGTTGGCCAGTCTAGTCTCGAATTCCTGACCTCAAGTGATTCGCTTACCTCGGCCTCTCAAAGTGCTGGGATTTCAGGCATGAGCCACCATGCCTGGCCCCCTTTTGGCTTTTAACATGGACAAAGCAAATTACTTTTCCACTTCACCAGTCCTTCTCTTGTTGTTTGCTTCTGAAGAACCCAATTTAAGACAAGGCACCTCACACAACTGCCTCCTCCAGTACACCCTCCGTATTGGTTGCCAAAGTATTCATTCCAAAAACAAAGTCTTTGATGACAACGGCTGTTGCTGAATGAGATCCCTTAGTACCAAGCTCTCTGGACAAATACTCCAGGTAATGTCAGCAGCATTCTCACATCCTTCAGAAAACTGAGGTGCAGAGAGAATCCACAAATTGCCTGAGGGGCTAGTCTAGAAAAAGGCAGAACTCAGCCTTGTACCTCATCCCACATAAGCACCGTGCTGTCCTGCCGAAGAGCTGGGTCACGTGGTCACTTCCAGCTTTGAGGAAAGCTTTTTTTCCTTCCTCTTTTTTGTTCTAAAAATTTTCACATACATAAAACAGTGAAATAATAATGTAGTGGATTCTAAGATACAGTCACCTAATGTTAATATTTCTCTTCCACACCATTTGAGTGTAACTTGTAAACATTATGGCACTCCACTCCTAAATATTTCAGCATGCATTTCCCAAGAACAAGAAGATGAACATTAATTCTACAGTATCATCTAGGACACTATTCCATATATAAAGCATTCCCAAAAAACCTAAGTATCTTTTGATAGCTTTCCTGTTATTGCTGTTGTTGTTTTAGTTCAGGATCCAATTAGGATTCACTGATGCATTTCAGTGCTATGCTTCCTTCGTCTCTTTTTAAAATGTTTTATTATTTTGTTATTTTATTTTTTAGAGACAGGGTCTCACTGTGTCACCTAGCCTGGAGTGCAGTGGTCTAATTACGGCCCACTGTAGCCTTGACTTCCTAGGCTCAAGTACTCCTCTCACCTCAGCCTTCAGAGTAGCTCAGACTACAGGCACACACCACCACACCCAGCTAATTAAAAAAACTTTATTTTTTTAGAGATGGGATCTTGCTATGTTGCCCAGGCTAGTCTTGAACTCCTGGCCCCAAGTGATCCTGCCACCTTGGCCTCCCAAAGTTTTGGGATTACAGGTGTGAGCCACTTCTCCTGGCCTCCTTCGTCTTTTTTAAGCTATCTTTTTTTTTTTTTTTTTTGGTTTTGTTTTCTATGACATTGACCTTTTGGAAGAGTCCAGGCCAGTTGTTTCCTAGGATGTTTCTGGGTTTGTCTGACTGTGTCCTCGCCATTAGATTCAGGTTACACTTTTGACGAGAATACACGGGAGATGTTTTGTGTTCCTTGTTGTATCACTTGGGGAGGGACATTGTGCCAAATGGTCCCACTATTTGAGATGCTAAATTTGGTCATTTGGTTAAGGTAGTGACTTCCAGGTGTCATCATTGTAATAGGTTTTCCCTTTGTAATAAATAAATCTGTGGTTGGGTAGGAGGGAAGGTGTTGTGACAGGTCCACTCATGGCTGCCTAGCACCCAGTTCCCACTTCCCTGCAACAGAACCCCAATTTCCTTTGCTGCAGGAAAAAATCAGCACAGATGTCTTCGTGGCCCTCTGAATACTCAGTGGCTGTTGGGCTCTGTGGCCAGGTATGATGGCTCATGCCTGTGATCCGAACACTTTGGGAGGCCAAGGTAATCCCAGTACATTGGGTGAATAGCCTGTTCCCCAACAATTTTTCCACTCAATGACTTTAGTATCCTTTGACAATTTTTGCCTCATTTAGTTAATCCTCTGAAGGTGGAAAAATGGCAATTTAAAAAATATCAAATTCCTGCTGTACTGGTTAGCTGGCATTTTTTTGCAAAGAAGAATCTCCCTACTCTCTTTCCCATTCTCTCTGTCACTCTCTCCCTCTCTTCCTCCCTCTCACTAGAATAGGCTAATGGATTTAAAACAATTAAATGTGCTATAAGCCATTACTCTTTCTATTCTTCTTGATGTTCAAGTTGTCCCACATCTGACTACTGGGAGCCTAGGAGGCAATTTTTTCTAATTGGGCACATGCCTGCACCCAGGAAATTGGGGTTCTGTTGTAGGGAAGGGAAAACTGGGTGCCAGGTAGCCACGAGCAAACCTGTCACAACACCTTCCCTCCCCAGGGCCTCAGTTTTTTGGGCCTTAGAACAGGGTAATAAAACTCCAGGATGATTCTGAGGACTCAATTAATTGGTTCTAGATTAACTGCATGAAAATCATGTGTGTTTGTGCCCTGAAGCCTGGCACAAGGAAGGTCCTCAAAAAGCTCTGCTGCCCTTCCCCTCCTTTCCTTCACTTCCCTTGCCACTGCCTTTATCCTCCTCCTACTATGGATCAATAATGTTGCATTGTCTTCACCTGTTTGCTCCTCAGTTTTCTGATCTGTGAAGTGGGGATAAAGAACATATTGGTTGTCATGAGGCTCACCTATGCTGCTGTAAGTCTGTGAAATTCCAAGACTCCCCAAGGATTCTTCACAGTGGGAGTGAGGCCACACAGAGTCTCATGGTCACCTTTGGCTCTCACTCGTTTTGCTGAATTAGCTCAGCACAGATGTCTTGATGGCCCTCTGAATACTCGGTGGCTGTCGGGACCCATGGCCAGGTGCAGTGGCTCACCCCTGTAATCCCAGCACTTTGGGAGACCAAGGTGGGAGGGTTGCTTGAGCCCAGGAGTTCGAGACCAGCCTGGGCAACATAGCGAGACCCAGTCTCATATACATATACATATATATACACACACATATATATACACACACATACACACATATATATATGCCATGTGTGGTGGCATGTACCTATAGTCCTGAGAGGCAGGAGGATTGCTTGAACCCAGGAGGTCGAAGCTGCTGTGAGCCATATTCGTGCCACTGCACTCCAGCCTGGGCAACAGAGTGAGACCATGTCTCAAAAAAAAAAATTTAATTAGCACTTTGGGAGGCCAAGGCAGGCGGATCACAAGATCGGGAGATCGAGACCATCCTGGCGAACATGGTGAAACCCCGTCTCTACTAAAAATACAAAAAAAATTTAGCTAGGCGTGGTGGCGGGCACCTGTAGTCCCAGCTACTCGGGAGGCTGAGGCAGGAGAATGGCATGAACCCAGGGGGCGGAGCTTGCACTGAGTGGAGATTACGCCAGTTCACTCCAACCTGGGTGACAGAGTGAGACTCTGTCTCAAAAAAAAAAAAAAAAGTAATTGATGAAGATTATATATATTTAAGGTATACAATGTGATGGTTTGATATACATACACATTGTATAATGCTTATCACAATGAAATTAACACATCCTTCACCATCTATGCCGTGCACTCGATCCTCAGAACTTGTCCATCTTTTTTTTTTTTTTTGAGTTGCAGTCTTGCTCTGTCACCAGGGCTGGAGTGCAGTGGTGAGGTCCCACTCACTGGAACCTCCGCCTCCCAAGTTCAAGCAATTCTCCTGCTCAGCCTTTCAAGTAGTTGGGATTACAGGCACGTGCCACCACCCCTGACTAATTTTTTTTTTGTATTTTTAGTAGACATGGGGTTTCATTATGTTGATCAGGCTGGTCTCAAACTCCTGAACTCGAATGATCTGCCTGCCTCAGTCTCTCAAAGTTCTGGGATTACAGGCATGAGCCACTGTGCCTGGCCAGAACTTGTTCATCTTATAACTAAAGTTTGTACCCTTTGACCATTTCCCCATTTTCCCACTTCCTAATCCCTGGTAAGAAAGGGGTGAGGAGGAGAGAATGATTGAGAGAGAGCAGTAAGGCTCTGAGATTGAGAATAGCTGAGGGTGAAAAAGCCAGTAAACATCCCAGAGCTGGTGTGACCATGGAATCTTTAGGAACAAAAGTATCTGCTAGTTTCATTCAAAATACTTTATTGGCACACCCCACTCCATCCAGGTTGCCAATAGGAGCTCCAAATACTTTTTGCCTTTTTCATGTAGCCATCTAGTTTTCCTCAGCTCGGCTTCAGGCGCACTTTTGCAAATCAAAGCCATTCAGCAACTCAGAGGAACAAAAAGGGGCTTAGTTGAAGGTAGCAGTGTCTGACTGGCAACCGTCTGTGTGCTCCCTTACACATAGGGTCCTGTGTAAGAAGCCTACACACAATGCCTGGCACACTGCATTCCACACATGGTATGTACACTCCTTGGGCAATGCCTCCTAAAGGCTTAGGACCATTCCCTGTCCTCCCGCGGCACCCACACTCAGATCCTGCCTCACAAGACCCGACATGATTTGGTTCTTCACCGCTCCTCTGCTCTCTTCTCACTTTCCAGCCATGGGATGGCCCCTCTTTCTCTTTTCCTGCCTGAGGCTCCCAGAAAACCTCTTTCCCTACCTTCTACATAAATCCTACTCTCCCTTGGGCTCAGTTCAAAGCTTCTGCCTCAGAAGTTGCTCTGACCGCTGAAATTAAAAGAGGCCTCCTTCTGTTCATTTCACTCGTGGCATCACCATGCAGTTTTCTGTGTATCACCGTCAGTTTCCTTGCGTGCGTGTTTGGCTTTTCACTTGTTTCCCCCCCTTGCACTGTAAACCTCTCAAGGGCAGGACACTCGCTTTCTTGAGCGGCGCTGTCATGCTCTTCACGTGTATGCTGAATGAATGAAGCGGTGAACCCTCAGAAATTCGCCTCCAGATGAGCGCCATGGCCTTCTCGGCGTCTCCTGGCCTTAGAACATCACCGTTGGCTCTCCCTCAAGTGTGGGCTCCCAAAGCGAGAACATGACCCTGTCCTGAACCCAGGCCGCCACTCCAGGGCCTCCGCCGGTACACACCTTCAGCCACAGCCTAACGCACTCTGGCAGGCGCAGACCGCCACGCCCCCACCCCTCCAGACGGAAGGACTGCAACCCCCACAAGGCACCGCGACTCAGCGCCACCCGATTGGTGAAGCCTCCGGCAGCGACCAATAGGACGTGGTTTTGTTGGCGTGTGCCTCGGCCGCGCGAGTCCTGGAAAGCGTTGTTGGCTCGGTTGCTCTGGAGCCGGGTCCGGGTCTAGTGGCTCCCCGCCCTCCAGCAGCTCGCCATGGGGAGCACGGAGAGCAGCGAGGGCCGTAGGGTGTCCTTCGGAGTGGACGAGGAGGAGCGGGTCCGGGTGCTGCAGGGTGTCCGGGTGAGCGACGCCGCCTGGGCCGGGGCGGGCGTGGAGGCCGCGGGCGGGCGGGGGAGGTGCGGGGCGGAGCGCGGGGCCAATGCTTCTTCCACGCGTGAGGGACGTGGGGCTTGGGAGACTCCTGGGGCTCAGGCCAGGAAGAGGCTGCACCGAGACGCGAGCCCGAGGCTGGCAGCCTTGTAGCTTCGCGACACCGGCTTCAAAGAGGGAGGAGTGGAGAACGGGACAGGTGCGAGGCCCCTGGGACGCGAGGGACGCCCTGGCCACGTCCTGGCTCCGGTCGGCTTAGTTTTTACGTTTCTTGAATTTGCGCCCGGCCTCCCAGCCAGTGTCCCCTCAGGTGCGCGCGTTCAGTTCTGGGTACGCGGTGCCTCCCACCTGGGCTTTGCCTGGGGACTCAGCTCTTCCCCGCCGGTCTGTTCTCCACAGCACATCTGCGGGGCGCTGGAAGAACCATAGCTCAGATACGATCCCCTTCCCTGCCTGAAACCCTCCAGTGGGTTCCTAGCGCGCTTGGATATTGCCTTACCTGGTTCCAAAGCTGGCCGGTGCCCGCCGACCTCTGGGACTGCATCTCGGGCCATTTCCCTCGCGTGGCAACCGCACGTAGTCCCCAGCCTCAGGACCGCCGTGTTTTCCTGGAGGGTGCCGCTGGCTCAGCACAGGGTCTGTGCACCCGCTGTTCTCTCTCCTTCAGCTCTCCTTAAATCCCGCTCCTTCTTGTAATTCTTGTTGTTCAGATATCCCCTGAGAATCCTTCCCTGATCACCCAATCTGAAGTAGCCTCCTACCCCCCCGTCACACATTTATTATTTTCATCGCACTCATCACAATGACCACTTTTATTGGTAATTGTTTACTTGTTTATTGCATTTACCGCTAGAGTGTAAGCTTGTTGAGGCTAAGGTTCCTGTCTGATTGAAGACTGTCCCCAGAACCCAGAAGAATAAAAGCAGCCCTTATTGCAGGGTAGGGGCCATGCGTTGGACTAAACCCTGTATAAGTAACTGATTTAATTTTCAACAGCCCTGTTTAGCCCATTATTAAAGATTAAGGAGAACTAAGGCACTGAGAGGTGAAGAAACTGATCCAAGGTCATGTAAATAGTAAGTGGGAGAACTGGGATTGAAACAAGCCAATTCCGGGGCATGTTGCTGTGCTCAGCCTCTTCCTACACCTGTGTCTACACCTGCAGGTGCTTTGTAAGTAACTGTGGAGAGATGAGTGAACCCAGTAAAGGGGACCAAGATTAAATGAAATGCACAGAGCTGGTTACAGGTGAATTAGTTAAGGAGGAATTAGGGAGGTGGCTTAGAAAGACAGACTTTAGGACGTCTTGCAGGTGCTCATTAGCTGTGTGACCTAATGGGTAAAAATCTCTTTTGAGCCTCAATGGCCACGTTTAAAAAAAAATGATGTGTATGTATCCTATGTACTGCCTAGGATAAGATGATGTCTGTGAAAGTGTTAAGGAAACACACAGAGAGAGTGCTTTGAGGAGGCCTCTCTTCTTAGCCTAGCAGAGTACTTGGCACATTTGGTGCTTTCTAGGTGTTGTATAGTTTTGTTGACTTCCCTTGTGGCAAGGATTAAACAGGGGAGGAGATGGCTTGTGTTGGAAGGCCGAGAGGGAGGAACCTGAATTGGAATTTAGAAAGATAAGCTTGGCTCTGTTTGGGTGCTCTCACCCTTGTGATTTGGTCTCCTGTTTTGGGGAATGTTGGAAAGTTAAGTTGGAGTCTTCAGAGGTTCAGGGGAGTGCCTTTGGGGGTGCCTTCTTCCAAGTTGATTGGAAACCTCATGTTTTTTGAGTGTTATATAAGACAGGTACATTTTATTTCGAGTTCTCTTAAATACTTCTGCAACATATAAATTCTCTGTATTTAAAGACGGAGAATTGGGCTTAGAGGGGTTAAGGAATTTGCCCAAGGTGTTAACCTGAGTAACTTCTGGGACTTTAATTAAGATCTTTTGGGTGCAAAAAGCAACTTTTTCTCACTTCTCTAATTCCCTCCCCTCCCCACCCCACTGCCCATGATGTATGCAAGGCAGCCTGAAAATTTTGTGACAATACCCACACCTGTCCTTACAGGGATGTTAGTGCCCCACTTAGTTTTAAAACTAGAAGGGACTTTGGTGACTGACTGCTTTCTTTTCCAGCTGGGCAAACTAATCAGAGAGAATAAATGACTTGTCCAGAGGTGCACAGTAAAGTGCACAGCCCCATGTAATGAGAGCCATGTCCTTCCTTCTGCTTGTGTTTGAAAGAGGAAAACTGAAGAAAGGAGGTGATGGTAATGAAGAAAGGATGTTTTGGTGTAGGGGCTTTTTCTGTTAGCAGAGTTGCTTGAGGGTTGAGGAATTCACCTTGTCTTTAGGTAAGTGAGTGAAAAAGATTGCCAGATCAACAAAACAGTTGCCAAAGTGAACAAATGAGTTAATTTAATGAGAGGCAGATGCCAAAGATCTGCCCCAGCTTCTTTAGAGCAAGTTGAATATTCTTAATGACCATTTGTATTTAATTCCTGAGGCCTGGTCCTAGAAAGTGTTCTAGGCCCTTTAAGATTAAGTATTAGTGGCCAGTAGTGGTGGCTCATGCCTATAATCTCAGCACTTTGGGAGGCCGAGGTGAGCAGATCACCTGAGGTCAGGGGTTCAAGACCAGTCTGGCCAACATGGTGAAACCCTGCCTCTACCAAAAATACAAAAGTTAGCTGGGCATGGTGGCACACACTTGTACACCCAACTACTTGGGAGTCTGAGGCAGGAGAATCCTTGAACCCAGGAGGCGGAGGTTGCAGTGAGCCAAGATTGCGCCAGCCTGGGTGACAGAGAGCGACTCCATGTTAAAAAAAAAAAAAGATTAAGTGCTAGGCCTTGCTAGTTTACATACTTAATTTGCATACATTCACAAAGTGTGTTCAAACCATAATTCCATGGAAGGTAAAAGAAATTTAATGAATGCAAAATGCTACAGTTATATTCAACTCCAGTTTTCAGAGCAAATGTATGAAATACGTAAAGATTTTGTTTCAACCAGTACATTTAACCTCGTCCTTCAGTAAGAGAAGGCATACATGGCAGTCATGTCCCATATGTGTCCACTTTCCCTCTTCTCTCCACATGAGCTGCCGCCTTTGGTGATTCAGCTGACGTTGGTTGCTTGTGAGCATCCAGACCCCTCACTGTTCACCAACCTTTTCCCCTTTCCCATCACTGAGCCCAATCCTGTTCCAGTCACTTGCATGTTCCCAGAGTCATTATCCCCTCCAGGCTTGATCAACTTTACCATCATGCATTGCTCCCATGAGGCTGATTCTGGACCACGACGGAGGGGAAGATCAGGAAGAATGTAGTCAGACACACAAGAGAGTCCCCCAGTGTGCCAGTGCCAGAGAGACCGTGTGCCAGAGCGCTGTACCTGCAGCTGCCAGTTATTCCTTACCTCAGTGAATGTCCACTGTCTTCATGTTACTTGTCCAGCACTGGGCCTGGCCTTGCTGAGACAATGAGGGACAAAGCCGAGGACCCTGTCATCATAGAGACCTCAGCCCAGTAGGGAGAATGGACCAGAAAAGAAGAGACACAGGCAAAAGACTCAAAGAGCTGCAAGAGCTAAGGAGGAAACAAAAAGTGTGCAAAGGCTACTGGGGCTGCCACTGAGGTGGGATGGTCAGGCAGTGCCTCTCAGGAGGAGATGTTGACTGTGGCCTAAGCCAGCCCTGTGAAGCGTGTGCATATTCACTCTGTGCTAAGCACTGTGCCTGGTGTATTTGGAGCATCACCCCAGAAATTCCACATGCTTACCTTGTGAGGGGTCATTATCCCCATCTCAGAAGGGAGGAAACAGGTTCAGTGAGGTGAAGTAACCTAAGGTCACAGAGCTGGAACCTCAGGGTCTCTGACTCCTTAGCCCATGTGCTTGGCAGCCACAAGGAGGGTAGGATGCTTGAGGATGTGGCAGGTGGCGAGGCCAGACTCAGGGCCTAAATGCCAGGCAGGGCTGTGAACATGTTGTTCTGGAGGCCACACTGCAGTTCTCTGGTCAGGAGCAGAGCTTTGGAAAGGTTCTATCTGGTGACACTGATTTTTCTTTAAAAACAAAAAACAACAGGTTTAAGCCAGGTGCAGTAGTATGTACCTGTAGTCCCAGCTACATGGGAGGCTGAGGCAGGAGGATCACCTGAGTCTAGTAGTTCGAGTCCAACATAGCAAGACCCAATCTCTTGAAAAAAAAAAAAAAAAAACCAGCTTTTTTGAGATGCATTTTACATATTATAAAATTCACCCATTTCAATGCTTTTTAGTAAATTTACACAGAATTGGGCAACTGTCACCACAATCTAATTATAGAACATTTACAAGACCTAAAAAGATGCCTTGACCTGTTTGTAGTCACTCCCCATTCCCACTCCCAGTCCCAGGTAACCATTAATCCTGTTTCTCTATAAATTTACCTTTTCTGGATATTTCATAGATAGTCACTTCTTGGTCTTTCAATGACTTATCCATGGGTCATTGGTTCCAGGACCCCCATGGATACCAAAATCCTTGGGTGCTCAAGTCCCTTATAGAAAATGGTGTATTTGCATATAAACTACACACATTCTCCTGTATACTTTAAATTATCTCTAGATTACTTATAATACCCAGTGTAAACTTTATGTAAATAGTTGTTACGCTGTGTTTTTAAAGATTTGTATTATTTTTTATTGGTATATTATCTTTTATTCCTTTTTCTCAAATGTTTTCCATTGGATCCATGGATATGGAGGACTGACTGTAAATGATTCACGCAGCGTTTATTTCTGGCTTCTTCCACTGAGCAAGTGTTTTTGATGTTGGTTCATTGATGTAGTAGTATATATCGATAGTCCATCCTTTTTATTGCTGAATGGTATCCTGTTTTATGCATGTACTGCATTTGGCTTATTCAGTCACCAGTTGAGGGCATTTGAATTTTTTCTACTTCTTGGTTGTTGTGAGTAATGCTGCTATGAACATTTATGTATTATACAAGTTTTTTTTTCAGGCAAATGTTTTTAGTTCTCATGGATAGATACCTGAGAGTGGATTTGCTGGGTCATTCAGTTTATGAATTTTATGAATTGTCAGGTTTACTTTTTAAAGAAACTGCTGAACTGTTTGCTGAAGAAGCTGTACCATTTGATATTTCCACAAGCAATATATGGGATTCCAGTTTCTTCATATCTTCACCAACACTTGTTATTATGTTTGATTCGAGTAATTCTAGTGGCTGTGAAATTGTATCTCATCGTGGTTTGAATTTGCCTTTCCCTAATAACTAATGATATTGAGCAGCTCTTCATGTGCCTATCCATATATTTTCTTTGGTGAATTGTGTATTCAGATCTTTTGCCCATTTTTAATTGGATTATTTATCTTTTTATTATTGAGCTATAAGATATCTTTGTGCATAGTAGGTGTGTGTAGGTTATATGCAAATACTCTGCCATTTTATATATGGGACTTGAGCATTCTCAGATGTTGGTATCCACAGAGGTCCTGACACCAATCCTACATGGATACCAAAGGATGACTGTCCTCAATTCTGCCATTGTAGGGGAAAGCAGCCATAGACAGTATGTTTAAGTGAATGGTTTTGACTGTGTTCCAAATAAAATTTATTTACAAAATCAAGTGGTGGGTTGGATTTGGCTCAAGCACCAGAGTTTGCTGAATCCTGATCTAAATCGATGTTTGCATCATGAGATCTCTTATTTCTCCAGGCTCTGTTGAAAAGATTATTCTTTCCCCATTGAATTACCTAGGAACCTTTGTGAAAATCCAGTGAACATAAATGTAGGGGTTTATTTCTGGACTTTCAGTTCTGTTCCATTGATCTTTATGTCTGTCCTTATGCCAATACCATGCTGTCATGCTGATTATTGTGGCTTTCTTTCAAAATTGGGATGTGTAAGGCCTCTAACTTTGTTATTTTTCAAGATTGTTTTATCTGTTCTGTGTCCTTTGCATTTCTGAATACATTTTAGGATAAGTTTGTCAACTTCTGCAAAGAAGCTGACAGGGATTTTGATAGGATTTGTGTTGACACTATAGATTACTTTTGGGAGAATTGCTATTTTAGCAATATGGAGTCCGCTAATTAGTGGATATGAAGTATCTCTCTATTCATTAAATCTTTCTTAAGTTTTCTGAGGAGTGTTTTGTACTTTCAGTGTACAAGTCTCGTACTTCTTAAATGTATTCCCAAGCATTTTATTATTTTTGATGCTATTGTGAATGGAGTTGTTTTCTTACTTTTATTTTTCTTTTCATTTTCTTACTTTTATAGTTGGTTTCTGTATATTGACCTTGTATCTTGCAACCTTGTTAGACTTATTTATTAGTTCAATTAGGGTTTTGTTTTGGGTAGATTTCTTAGGCCTTTTTACAGGTAGGATCATGTTGTTTGCAAATAAAGACTGACTTCTTTTCCAGTCTGGATGCCCTTTTTCTTGCCCTCTTGCTTTGGCTAGAATCTCCAGTACAATGCTGAATAGAAGTTGTGAATGTGAATGTCCTTGCCCCTTGTTCCTGAACTTAGGGAGAATGCATTCAGTCTTCCATCATTATGTGTGTTAGGTGTAGGGTTTTTGTGGATGCCCCTTATCAGATTGATAACTTTATCTTTTAATAGTCACAGCCACTGCTTTCTCTGTGTGCCTATGTCCTGTTTTTCTCTTATGAGCTCTAAGAGGGCAAATCCTGGATTTTCATGATAGTGTCTGCTCATTAGTATATACATGTTGGGTTACATGCTTGGATTAATGAATTGGCAGTCCTTCTCTAGCCAAGCTGGCGATCCTGTGGCAGCTGTGCATGAGAATCTTATTCTTCCAGGCTTTAACACACACTGTTCTGGATGTGTGTGGCAGACTTTGTTTTCCGTCACGTGGTTGCCTAGTGAAATGCTTCTGAGCTTGCCTTCTTGACTGTTTCAGCTTGAACATGGAAGTTCCTTATGATATGTTTTACATGATTCCTTTTCCTTTTCTTTCTTTTGTTCCTGCTGGATGTTAACCTCTGTGCTTGGGTTCCTGTTCACCCTAGAATGTCTGCTTTTTGGTTGCAGCATTCATCTTAGTTGACTCGCTTAAAGGCAGTATGGTAAACAGAAAATCCCAGACCTGGACTTATGCCCTGACACTTCAGAAGGATGAGTCTTTCTCCTTATGTGCAAGATAGAGATTTGATGTAGCATCTCCATGCACCCATTTAGCATAGACACTGAGAAGGGGTTGCATTATAGGTCTTCTCTGGTCTTTTACAGCTGTAAAGCTCACCTGGTAACTGTTTGGATGAGTGCAGTTTGATGGAGCCCACATCAGGAATTGCCAGCTGGAAAGCCAGAAAACAGGCGGCCAACTTCTCTGCTACTTTTCAATGAAAAGTATCTGCTTCTGATTTCAAGTCCAGCAAACGGTTCTTGAGTTCACACTGTGTGCTGGTTTCTGGGCTAGCTGCTTTCACATGTGTTATTCTGTTTGATGCTCCTGAATCCATCACATCATCTGACAAGTGCTGACGCATTAGAAAACAAGGTAAAGCAAATTCTGCAGGGAAGCACAGTGCTTTAGGTCTCTCTACCTTTTCCGTCTCAGCTGCTGAGGAGCGGAGGCTCATCTTAAAGACAGGATGGTTGAAGGCCCAGACACCTGCGTGTAGATTTCCCTCTGGTGCGCTCCATTTTTCTGCCTTGGAGGTTCTGAAACTCACTGTGTGTGAGAATGACAGCAGGGGACTGTCTACACAACCACACTGTACTTTAGGTGCAGAAGGAATCACTCTCAAGGGTTTGGTTGAACGTCCTTTAAATTTTATTGTAATAGTAGAACAGTGTAACCAGTAATACAATCTAAATAGTACAATAGTTAAAAAGTTATTTCCACCTTCTGACTTCAGCATATGACCCTCATATATGATGAAATTCCATTACATTCCTCCTTTCTTGTATCACAGTACAATGTTGAAGGTCTCTGTATGTAAAAGATATATCTATAAAATAATATAAATGTAAGGTGGTTGTTAATTGTAACCCTTACTAAGCTCGTCTCCGGCCAGTTCCCACATTTGGAAAGTAAAGGTGCTGCACTGGAAGGCAGCCTTGATCCTCCCAGGTTTCAAGTGCTGCCTTTTCCCTTTATTGGAAGGGGTCATTTCTGCTCTCCACAGTGGCACTGGTGTCCAGCATCAACCACCGTCTCTGCCCTTCCTGTGTCCGGTAGGAGCTTCTGACCTTTTCTGAGCTCGCTATCCCTTCTGCGCCCTGTTTCTGGCCATTCTCTTTCATCCTCATTGATGTACCCATGACTTCTGGATTCTAAATATCCAACCCAGAGCTTTCCACATGCCCCTGCCAGCACCCCATGCATGTCCCATGGGTACATTTAATTGACTGTGTCCAAATGGGGCTTACCCACGTTTCTTCTCTGCCCCCTTAGAGATGACCCTTGTCTCTTCTGTTGTGAGTAGCTCTACTATCCAGTCCTTCATCCGCATTCCTCTCTTTCTCTACATTCATGACAAGTCTTGAGCTTCACCTTCCAACAGTTTCTCAGTTTTGCCCTCTCCTGTTTGTTCTTTCTATTCTCAGTTCAGGCCTACACCGTCTTCTCTTTGACCAGTGAAAAATTGTTCTTTATTAGCTTGCTTCCTACAAATCTATACTTTCTGGTGCCACCAGGCTAATTTTTTTAAAAAGGTAAATTTTACTTTTGAACAGGTTTCCTGCAGATGGTCATTAAATGCAGACAGTTGAAAAGGAGGCGCCCAGGGAAAAGCCCATCTCCCTTCTGCTGTGTTTTGTTGGTCCTGCTCCCAGAGGCAGCCCGTGACCAGCTTCTCGTGTCCCAGGGACTGTTCAGAGTTGAGACTGATTGTGTCGCGTCCTTTCATGTCTCTCCCTTGCCTCTCAGTTAAAGGCATGTTTCCTCCATGTGTGGGGGCCACTTTCTGCCTTCACTGTGCCTCCCTGCAGGGACACTTGCTCCTGCGGGACCTTAAGCTGCTTCATGCATGTGTGCCTGTGATTCTCCTCCCCTCCTGGCTGGCCAAGTGCAAGTGTTGCCTTCAGAAGGAGCTTTCGGTGGTGTCCTCTGCAGACTCTGTGCTCTCCTCCCAGGGCTTACTGCCCTGGGCTGAAATGATCTATTCCACACTTACTTCCTTACTGCCCCGTGAACAGGGGCCACATCTTCTTCATCTCTCTGTCCTCAGCACCTAAGCCAGAGCTTGGCACAAGTCAATAAAATTCTTGTTGGATAAACTTTTAAGCCACTGGCTCAGTTTTTCTTGCCTCAAGCTATGAGTCCAGAAACTTAATGATATTAATTGATTTTAAGTAATTGCTACCGTTTAAAAGTTGGTAGGCTTTACATAAAATTGATTTTTAACTTTCTTTGAGGAACAAATGGAAAGTCTGCCATTCTCATATGGCAGCACTTTGCTGGAGTCGCGAGGTGGCTACGCTCTTCATGTGGCCGTGCAGTCTCATCACAGTTACACCATGGTATCCTTGCACGGTGCTTTATACATTTTATTTTTTAAAATCAGGCCTGTTTTATTTGTTTCCACCACCTGCCCAACTCCTGTGGGCATTTGTGTGTGCCATGCTTGGTGTAGGAGGTCTCCGAGGGCTCTTCTTGTTCTGCCTTTCTGGGATTGACATCTGTGGTGAGCAGCCGGTGCATCTAATTTCAGCTCATAGAAAACTGAAGAGCTAGGGAACAAAATCTCCAAGGCAACAGCCTTAGGCAAGGGGGTGATCTTTTTCGGATCATGGGGTTGGGCAACACCTCTACATAGATTGGGGTGTTGGGAATTGGGGTGTTGGCACCAGGAGCTGACAGGCTGAGTGTCTGGGAAGCCTGTCCTTTTGAAACTGGCCGTGTTGGTACTGTCGTGGTGCTAGGCCTGCCCTAGCCCACACTGCCTGCTTGCTGTAGGTCTGAGCTGATTTTATCTCTTCCTGGTTTTCCAGTGCCTGGCACCCAGCAGGCCCTCGGAAAACACTGCTTTGAGTAGATGGAGTATGGCCGCGTAGGCCTGTCTTGGCTGCTGACCCACTGTATAACTTTGGGAAGTCACTCTCTGTACATCACTGTCTTCATCTTTGGAGTGAGGACGATGACACCGCTCCTGCCTGTGATGCCTCGCTTTGTAAACTGTGTGAACTTTCAATGCAAAGAATAATGCTTGAACTGCTTCCCCATTGTGCCTTCCCAAATGTGCCTAGGTAGTTAACATTTTTAAGGCTAAAAACATGCTCATTTTCACCTTGACATTCAATTAGTTTTTAAAGTAGGTTGTCTGTTTTGTGAGTATACGGATGCTCCACCCGTCCATCTTCCTGGGGCTCCATAAAGCAGTGGGTGGGGGAAGTGGGAACTGCAAAATCATTCTATTGTTTCCCAGTCTTCCCTTCTATGAAAAGGGTTACTTGTCACCTCAGAGCAGCTCCATGTTATTGCCTTTACTTGTGCAGGGGTCCCTGTTAAGTGTCCAGGGTTTGGATTTGAGTCTTGGCCCTAGCACTTCCCACGTTTCACCTCCCCGACTCTAGTTTCTTCATCTGTAAAATGGCGGCTGCTGCACAGGGACTACCCTTACCCGGAGCCTGGCATATGGAGCGTGCTCTAGGATCAGCAAGTCAGGGTCGTTTTTGTCATTAGCCTTAAATAGGCACCCTTATCACTCTTGGGTTGCGGTCTTCTCTTCTAGCCGTGAGCTTTGCTGCCCGCCTCTGGAGTGTGGGGAAATTACATTCTTACTCTGGCCTGCCCTAGGCTCTCGTATGCCAGGGATTCCCTAACATCTTTCTAGAGAGGTAGCCTCTTGCATCTTCCTGTGCAGCCTGTTTGCCTGTGGAACAGAGCTGCATGGATGGACTTGGAACATGACACACTTACAGAGCTCAATAATGTGGCTCAATAACGATGCCTGCCTCTTTCCCGCGAGCCAGACTCAGGACCTTGCTATCAGTTTTCCCCATCCCTGTTACTTTAGGAGTTTTTCTTCTTGTGGAATGCATCTTATTTTTAAATGCCAGCTGGTCACAATTTCTCATGAATCCTTTCAGAATTTTCCCAAGGCCGTGGATACAAGTGGACTCTTTCTGCAAGTACAAATGAGATCACGCTATTCCGTCCATTCCCTTTTCCTCTTACCTGCGCATTCAGTCAGATGGTCTAAATAGTTTTACTTCCTTGGTGTCTTTTGTATCCATTCCGTCCCTGTCACTGCTTCAGTTGTCACACTTCTCAGTGCTCCTCCTCCTGATTTGCACTGTTGTGGTGGTGCCCCTGCTACCAGCCCCTTTGTCATCTCAGTCCCGCCTCCTGCTCTGCCAGACTTTCCTGTGCAAACAGAAGACTGACCACGTCCCTGCTTGTAGCCTTCACTGATTCCCAGTTCCAGCTTCCTTGACTTGCCATCCAAGGCCCTCGACAGGTGGCACTCCAGCAGCTCCAGCAGCTCGTCACACTTGATGTTTTCATGTCCCTGCCAGACTGAGCCGTGGTGCTCCTTGGAGCTCTCTCCCTTCTGTGCCTTTGCTCATGCCGCGCCTCTCTCTGGAACGCCACCTTCTACTCACACCTCTTCTCTGCCATCGTCCCTTCAGGCCCGATTCAGGCCATCTCCCTTCTCTCCTTTCTAGCTGGAACTCAGAGTTCCATTGTTGAACCTCCTGGGCCCTTAGCAGGGCTGCTCGTATCTACTGCTCAGTGGCTTGTCTTGTCTCCCTGTGTGTCTGTCTGTTCCACCCTGCTTGACCGTGAGTTCTTCGAGTAGAAGGGTCAGGGATGTCATATCTTTATGTACTCCATCGTGCTAGTGCCATGTTATGGACCCGGGCCTCTAATACATATTTAATTCATGTGGTTCACAAACATTTGAGTGTCTCCAGTGTGCTAAGCCCTGAAGATACAGCAGGAGCATCATGGAATCCCTGCGCCCGTGGAGCCGCTGTGCTGTTGGAATGAAGATAAAGAAGTGCTTGGGTTCTGTTGTGCCAGGTGGTCATAAGTGCTGCGAAGAAAGCAAAGCAGAGTAAGGGGAGGTGCTGGCAGGGGTGAGGTCGATAGGGGGGTTGGTTCCAGACAGGGGAGTCGGGGAAATGCGTGCAGTCCCCTTTGAGGCTGAGCCTGCTGGGAGTCAGTTGGTTCCCTGGCCTTTCTGCAGCAATCTTGACTCCTCTGCTTTTTATCGCTTTAGCTTCTGTGGTGGTTGTCCCTTCTAGGGGCCGTTCTAGGCAGTGAGTGCTGCTTGGCAGGTGCATCTCCCCTTGTTCTTGCTGTTGGGGGGACAGCCAGCTGCCCTCAGAGCAGAGCAGCACAGCAGTTAAGCATACAGGCCCAGGGTCAGGTGGCTTTCCCTGCAATCGGGCTTTGGTCCTGCAGCTTCATGGGCTGGGCAAGTTCTTTAACCTCTCTCTACCTTGGTTTCCTCAAGTAGAAGGTGGGTGTGGCATTGTGAGGATTAGTGAGATGGTCTGTGCACAGTGAGTGCTGGATGAATGTTAATCAGTAGGTAGGTAGCGTTAGTAAGGTGGCACAACTCAGTTACAATCGCGACTCTCATCCTCATGACCTTATATCGTGACCTTATATTGGGTCAGCTGCACACTGCTCACTCCTGTCCTTGTTCATTCAGTTGTTGATAACACTTACTTGAGGTTTTTAAGATGGCACCCTTCTCCTTACAACCTTTTAGTCGCGAGGTGGCCATGTGACTTACTCATAGACCTGTATGGTTTAATAAAAAACCCATATCGTGGCAGGCACCTATAGTCCTGGCTACTCAGGAGGCAGAGGCAGGAGGATGCGTTGGGCCCAGGAGTTCAAGACCACCTGGGCAACATAGGGAGGCCTTATCTCTAAAAAAAAAAAAAAAAAGAAAGAAAGAAAGAAAGAAAGCTGTAGTCCTTTGGGAACTTGCCTGTAAGTTCACAGTTGCTTTTGGGTGAAGGCAACATTTTGGTTAGGGTCAAATTTTGGTTTCTTCCTTGGAAGGAAGTGGAATCTGGGTTCCAAATGCATTTGTTAAGGTGGAAGTGCTGAGGGGTGTGTGTGTGTGTGTGTGTGTGTGTGTGTGTGTGTGTGACTGGCGGGGGCTTAGATTGAGGCTTGGGCCTCTCCCTGGCCTGGCCTTGCATCTGACTCAGACTGTCTGTGGGCCTTCCCCACTCTGCACGCCTTCCCACCCTCCATCATGGAGCTTGTAGGGCAAGGACTGTGGGCTGGAGAGGGGAGGGGAGAGAGTCTCTTCCTGGACTCTACTTTGTCATCAGAGACTTGTGGAGGTGCCATCCAAGTGTGCCAGGGTAGTGGCAGGGAAGAGGCTCCTCTCCTTGGTGTCCCCTTGTTACTCCAGGGTGAGGGTTGGTTCAGGTTTGAGCCACAGGATGTCAGAGCTGGAGGGCGCTTTAAAAAGAATCTGTGCAATTTAATTTTGTGTACAATATGGACAAGCTGAGAAGAGACTTACTCAAGGTTGCAAAGTTACACGGAGAGCACTTAGAACAGGGCTGATGGTCTGTGGCAAATGCTAACTGTTGTTATTATTGCTAAACTCATATATTTTTATGTACCCAATATGTGCCTGGTATGGATTATAATTAATATTTGTGTAGCACTCTGCAGTTTTCACTTAATAGCTAATATCGTTTGCATTGTACCAACTGCTTTCTGTAGATTGCTTCATTTAATCCTGGAAATCATCGTAAAGTCTGTACCATTAATTCTTTCCATCTAACAGATGAGGAAACTGACTTCGAGCTAAGAAGTTCCCTGGCCAAGGTCACACAGCTGGTATGCAGCTTAGCTGGGATTCAAACCTGGGCTGGTCCGACTGCAAAGCACTGAGTTCCTGAGCTGTGCCACAGCCAGGCCAGCCTTGAGGGAGGCTCCATTTTCTAGGTGGGGACAGTGAAGCTCACAGAAGCTAACAAATTGGTGCAGCAACATGCAGCTGGAGGGTGGGCAGAGCTCCTCCTCCCCTGCACTGCTCTATATTAGCCCTCTGTCCACTGACCACACAGGACCTCCCGGCCAGCTCTGATGGCACTGTGACCAGCGGGCTGTGGCACCAAGCACCCAGTCCCGTCTGGCTCCGGAGGCCTCCCCTCTGGTTCTGTTGGTGCGGGGCGCACTGCCCAGATGGTGTTTATTCTCACATGACTGCTGTGTGTGTATGTATATTTGTTGATTAAAAATATTACTTGCTGTATTTTGTGGCAACATAAAAAAAATTACAAATCTCTCAATGTCAACAAGAATCTTGCCAATGTTTTCATTAACCTCTTACAAACCGAGCCATGTGGTTCCATTCCCGCCCCCTGGGGTTGCACCTGGCAAATCTGAGCCCCCCCGCTCACCTGCGCAGAACCCCCGCCATATCCGCCTCATGCCCTTGGATCAGATGTGAATGCCTTACCCTGGTCGACTAGGGTCTGGCCTTTGCCTACCTGGCCTGATTGTCTGGTCCCTTCTTTTCATTCACTGTCCTCTGGCCTGCTGGCCTTCTGTGGGGCCCTTGGACATGCCAGACTCAGTCCTTCTTAGAGACTGCACTTCTCCCCTCTGCTGGAACTAGGTTTCAGGATGTACGTGTGGTTGAGCACCTCATCCCTGGGTGGGCGTCTTAACAGGAATGTCATGGCTAAGTAGCCTTCCCCGGTGTGTGCGGCTTCCCTGCGCCCCTGCCCTGCATGCTGCCATCACTTTATGATAGTCGTTTCTTCTTTCATAGATATCACCAATCACTAGTGCACCTTGTTGGTTCTTCAGCATATGTTTAAGCATTTCTGAAGTGGGGATGTTGTGTATGATAGGAGGAATGTTAGTTCCACTAGAGTTTTTGTCTTTCATCAGGCTGTGTAAAATAATGGTAAGGTTTACAGTTGCTGGTGTCCTGGCTTAGGTGAGGGAGGACATGGGAAACAGTGTATTTACTGTGTATCGTCTCTCACCTGCCATCTGAATGTGAGCTCCAGAAACTCAGGGGCTGTGTCACTCCCTTTCAGTGCTCTTGCTCACTGCTTCTAGTGCATTGCCATCACAGTAAGTGCCTCATAAAGAGGGAGAGTGGGCCATGGCTGTGGTGCCCTTGTCTGTTTGCCTGTGGACAGGGTGCTTCCTCTGCTCCTTGCCTGGGCTGCACTATCAGAGTCTTATTATTATTATTATTGTTTTTTGAGACAGAGTTTCACTGTTATTGCCCAGACTGGAGTGCAATGGCGTGATCTCAGCTTACTGCAACCTCCACCTTCCAGGGTCAAATGAATCTCCTGCCTCAGCCTCCTGAGTAGCTGGGATTACAGGCGCCCACCACCACGCCCAGCTAATTTTTGTATTTTTAGTAGAGATGTGGGTTTCACCATGTGGAACAGGCTGGTCTTGAACTCCTGACCTCATGTGATCCACCTGCCTCGGCCTCCCAAAGTGCTGGGATTAGAGGCGTGAGCCACTACGCCCAGCCAAGAGTCTTTTGCATGGCAGGGCCTGGTCTTCCCGGTCACGCAGCCCTTTTCCATGGTGTGGATTAGGACATCGTCAGCTGTGACTGCCATTGTCATGTAGATCACACGTGTCATGGTTGCCTCGTCCTCACCTGCATAGATCCCAGGATCCCTGAGGTTCATTCCTCAGTGCTGACCTCCCTCAGGACACCCAGCAGGGGTTTTCAGTCCCTCAGGCACCTGGTGCATTCCACAGGGTCCACTCTGAGATGGGGGGTGCTGTCTAGTCGTGTGCTGGTAAATTTCTAACTGGCTCTGCCCTTCATCTCCCTCAAAGGGCCTGGTTTGTAGCATTGGCCAGTTTCTATGGTGGATATACCACCGTGGCCAATTTCAGACTACTGTCATGAAGTCAACCAGCACATGTTTCCTGAAAATTTAAAAATGAGCTCTTAGCCAGTTTCAGCCACCATTCGGATGCCCAGATCTTTTCATTCAGCCTGTGTTCCTTGAAGTGCTGGCTTCAGGAAGTTCCCTGAAGTGTTCCCTCTTGAGTGCTGGCTCTGTGTCCCCACCTACAGAGAAGGATGTTCCATGTTGCTACTGCTGTCACCTTGCACCCAGCCTGGTGTCCTGTTTCTACCCTCAGCATGTGGCTGAGTGCTTACTGGGAACTTGGGGCTTTAGATGTTTCTCCTCATTCTCCCATACACTGACTCATTCAGGGTCTTAGTTGCTACAGCTGCAAAAAAGGAACAAATGAGCAAACTTGGGAAGGGAAGGTTTCTCCCTTTTACAAAGGGGGAATTTTTTTTCTTTTCTTATTCTTTTTTTTTTTTTTTTGGGACAGAGCCTCACACTGTCACCCGGGCTGGAGTTCAGTGGTTCGAGCTCAGCTCACTGCAAGCTCCGCCTCCCGGGTTCATACCATTCTCCTGCCTCAGCCTCCCGTGTAGCTGGGACTACAGGCGCCCGCCACCATGCCCGGCTAATTTTTTGTATTTTTAGTAGAGACGGGTTTCACCGTGTTAGCCAGGAAAGGTCTCAATCTCCCGACCTCGTGATCCGCCCGCCTTGGCCTCTCAAAGTGCTAGGATTACAGGCGTGAGCCACTGTGCCTGGCCCTACAATGTGGGATTTTTGTATTTACCTACAATCAAACGGATCTGCTGCCTTCTTAGAATAATTTTCTTAATTTCCCGCCCTTTTTTGTTATTCTCACGCAAGTTATTCCATGAACTTGAGCTCGAAGCTCCTTTTCTTCAACTCTGTGCTCTCGTTCATTCCCGGCAGTCAGGGCAGCCACCAGACGAGCTTTTCATCCCACCTCCCATGCAGGCCATAATGTTTCCTTGCTCACAAACTTTCAGCATCTCCTCGGGATGGTTGGACCTCTCCCTCTGCCTGACTTCCAAACTTCTTTCTGTGCCGGCTTCATCCAAGTCCTTCCACCCTACGCCTTCCAAAGTGAACCTATGGTGCCAGGCGCACAGTCTCTTTCTGTCTGTGCCTCTTCCCCAGTGCCCTGCCCTAGGCTGTGAGACTTTTGTCTTCTGCAGACACCGCCACTTCTCCTGTGTCTAAGTCAGCTCCTGCCCTAGGGAACCCATCCCTCTCTTGGCTGCTTCTGGCCACTGGAATGTTCTGGCCCTTGTGCTGTTCTCAGTGACTTCCTGTCTGGGCTGCTTCTCTTTGATTTTGATGTTCTCTCACTTTTTATTTGTAACAGCTCTATTGAGATGTGATTCACGTGCTGTACAATTCACCCATTTAAAGCATGTGATTTCATAGTTTTTAGTGTATTCACAGGTATGTGTGATCATTGCCACAATCATTTTTAGAACATTTTCATCACGCCCACCTCCCACCCTCCCCACCAAATCCTACTTACTCTGTAGCTATCAACCCCCACCCCTGTCCCTGCATTTCCCCAAGCCCAAGGCAGTCACGAATCTACTTTTGTGTCTAAAGATTTGCCTGTTGTGGACGTATCCTATAATACGCCACACAGTGTGGCCTTTTGGGTCTGACTGCTTTCAAGGTTCCTACATGTTGTAATGTGTCAGTAGTTCATTCCCTTTTATGGCTGAATAATACTCTATTGTATAGATATACTTCATTTTACTTATCCATTCATTGGTTGATGAACATTCGGGTCCTTTCTGTTTTTTGGCTGTTACAGATAGTGCTGATGTGAATACATGTTTTCATTTGTCTTCGGTATATAGTGAGGAGTGGAATTGTAATATCAAGTGGTAACTCTCCACATCCTTGCAAATACTTATTATAATTTGACTTTAAAAATTTATTTATTTATTTAGAGACAGAGCCTCACCTGTTGTCCAGGCTGGAGTGCAGTGGTGCAGTCATAGCTTGCTGTAACCATGACTTCCTAGGCTCAAGCGATCCTTTTGCCTCAGCCTCCCAAGAAGCTATGACTGCAGGCACATGGCACCACACCTGGCTAATTTAAAAAAAAATTTTTTTTAGAGAAAGGGCCTCACTGTGTTGCCCAGGCTGGTCTCAAACTCCTGGTCTCAAGTGATCCTCTTGCCTCGGCCCTCCACAGTGCTAGGATTACAGACGTGAGCCACTATGGCTGACCCTTACAAGTTGATCTTTTAATTATAGCCATCATCGTGGGTGTGATGTGGTGCCTTATTGCGGTTTAAACCCATGTTTCTCTAGAGACTAATGATGTTGAGCATCTTTTCATGTGCTTATTGACCATTTGTATATCTTCTTTGGAAAAATTTCTATGTAGATCCTTTGCCTATTTTTAAATAGGATTATTTTTCATTTTATTATTCAATTCTGGGAGGTGTTTATTAGATAAAAGTTCCTTATCAGGTATGTGATTTGTAAATATTTTCTCCCATTCTGTGGGTTGTCTTTTCAGTTGCCCTATGGTGTCATTTGGTACTCAAAACTTTAAAATTTTGAAAAAGTCCAGTTATTTATTTATTTATTTCATTGCTCATGCTTTTGGTGTCACCTCTAAGAATGTATTGCCAAAGCAAAGGTCATAATGATTTAGCCCTCTGGTTTCTTTTCTTTTTTTTTTTTTTTCTGTCGCCCAGGCTGGAGTGCAGTGGCCGGATCTCAGCTCACTGCAAGCTCCGCTTCCCATAGCCCTCTGTTTTCTAATAAGAGTTTTATAGTTTTAGCTCTTAACGTTTAGGTCTCAGATCTGTTTTGTATTAATTTTTGTATATGGTGTAAGGTAGGTGTGCAACTATATTATTTTGCAAGGGATATCCCATTATCCCAGCATCATTGGTTGAAGAGACTGCTCTTTCCCCACTGAACTGTCTTGGCACCCTTGTTGAAATCAATTGACCAAGAGGTAAAGGTTTCTTTATGGACTCCTTATTCCCTTCCATTGATACGTTTGGTCTTCTCTTGTCATATGTCATTAACTAGCTATTTGATTTGTATATATCTTAAATACTACAGGGACTTTGTTATTATTATTATTATTACAATCTTTGGTTACTAAGGAAATGTTCATGGTAAAAAATTAAGACACAAAAGTACCAAAAGTGAAAATCCTGCCGCAGTTGCTCCTGTCCCCACTTGCAGGACCTCATCCTCTGAGTACTTTGCTAAGCAGTTTTGTAGATTTCTCCCAGAGCAGATCTGTATATGTGTCTTACGTGCATGCATGTGAAATCCAAATGCAATTCACACTTGTGGAAATGCGTATGTGGATACGCATATATTCAAATTCAGCAACATTTATATTTGTATGTCTGCATTATTTTTTACAAAATTGAGATGTACAAAAAATTCTACGACTTTTTAAACAATCAGCAGTGTATCTCATGTGTCTTCCATGACAGTGTATATGTATTCTACCTTGTTCTTTCTTAATGGGTCCATAAAATTCCATAGGGTGTATACGCCAGGATTTCCTCAATCAGTTCTCTATCGTTGGATGTTTATGTGGTTTCCTTTTCTTTTTTCCCTATTTCCTCCAGTGTCACAGTGAGTGTCCTTCCACATGCCTCTGTGTACATGGGGGAGTACTTTTCTCAATGAGATATTCTGGAAGTGGAGTTGCTGATCATGTCTTTTGTCTTACAGTAATTTTTAATGTCTTTCCCTCAGCTGTGCTTTATGATGCCTTGCCATATTAGGCACTTAATAAATATTTACTAAAGTGAATGCTTAAGGATTTTTATCCTGGATTGATCCCCAGCTTGCTGTTTCATTTTAGTAAACTGTTTTATGACACCCTTAGGCCTATTTCACATCCTCTAAAATGAATGAGAGTTTTGGTTATCCAGTCTTCATTAGGGGAACTGAGGTGAAATTAGTCAAGCAGTATTTTGATTATCTACTGTATGTGTGGCCCTGGAGGTGTACAGAGATAAGTGAGATGCAGGCTTAGCCCTCAAGGTATTTAAAAACCATCAGGATAGGCAGGCGGGAGAGGCAGGCGGGAGGTGTAAGGACTTCTCTGAGAAGCACATGTGTGTTGTCGGGGGGCTCAGAGGAAGGGAAGAAGTGGTACTGGCACACCTCAGAGGTGGTGCAGGCATGGCTCCAGATACCACAGTACAGCGGATGTCAAAATAAAGCAAATCATGAACTTTTTGGTTTCCTAGTTGTATGTAAGAGTTGCGTTTACACTATACTGTATTCTCAAGTGTAGACTAACATTATGCCTAAAAAGTGTATATACCTTAATTAGAAATACTTTATTGGCAAAATATGCTAATGATCATCTGAGCCTTTAGCGAGTCATAATCTTTTTGCTAGTGGGGGGTCTTGCCTACGTGTTGATGGCTGCTGACTGATCTGTATGGTGGTTGCCGAAGGTGGGGTTGACTGTGAAGGTTTTACACAATAAGACAACAATGAGTTTGCCATGTCGATCAGCTCTTCCTCTCACAAAAGATTCCTCTGTAGCATACGATGCTATTTGATAGCATTTAACCCACAGTGGAACTCCTTTCACAACTGGAGTCAGTTCTCTAAAACCCTGCTGCTCGACTCTGTCAACTAAGTTTGTGATCCTATTCTAAATACTTTGTTGTCATTTCAACAGTGTTCACAGCATCTTCACCAGGAGCAGATTCCATCTCAAGAAACCACTTTCTTTCCTCATCCATAAGAAGCAACTCCTCATCTGTTCAAATTTGATCATGGGATTGCGGCAATTCAGTCACATCCTCAGGCTCCACTTCTAATTCTACTTTTCTTGCTGTTTCCACAACATCTGCAGTGACTTCTCCATTGAAGTCTTGAACCCCTCAGAGTCATCCGTGAGGGTTGGAATCTACTTCTTTTAAACTCCTATTAATATTGATTTGTTGACCTCTTCCCATGAATCATGAATGTTCTTAATGGCATCAGAATGGTGAGTACTTTCCTCAGAGTTCTCAATTTACTTTTCCCAGGTCCATCAGAGGAGTCACTATCTATGGCAGCTCTAAGCTTATGAAATGAATTTCTTAAATAATAAGACTTGAAAGTCATAATTACTCCTTGATTCATGGGTTGCAGAATGGATGCTGTGTTAGGAGGCATGAAAACAACATTCATCTTGTACATCTCCATCAGAGCTTTTGGGTGACGAGGTGCATTGTCAATGAACAGTAATATTTTGAATGGATTCTTTTTTCCTGAGCAGTAGGTCTCAACAGTGGGCTTAAAGTATTCAGTAAAGCATGTTGTAAACAGATGTTCTGTCATCTAGACTCTGTTGTTCCATTTCTAGAGCACTGGCAGAGTAGGTTGAGTGTCATTCTTAAAGGCCCTAGAGTTTTCAGAATGCTAAATGAACGTTGGCTTCCATTTAAAGTCACCAGCTGCATTAGCCCCTAAAAAGAGAGTCAGCCTGTCCTTTGAAGGTTTGAAGCCAGGCATTGATTTCTCCTCTCTAGCTATGAAAGTCTTAGATGGCATCTTTTCCCAGTAAAAGACTGTTCTGTTTAGTATCACCACCTTCATCAATGATCTTACCTAGATCTTCTGCATAACTTGCTGCAGCTTCTCCATTAGCACTTGCTGCTTCACCTTGCACTTTTATGTTACGGAGACGCCGTCTTTACTTAAGTCTTGTGAACTAACCTCAGCTCACTTCAGTCTTTTCTTCTACACCTCCTCACCTCTGTCTTGACTGAATTGAAAAGAGATAGAGCCTTAGACTCAATTAGGCTTTTGCTTAAGGGAGTACTGTGGCTGGTTTGATCTTCTATCTAGACCACTAAAACTTTCTCCATGTCAGCAGTGAGTCCGTTTCACTTTCTTACCATTCATATGTTCACAGGAGTAGCATGTGTAACTTCTTTCAACAACTTTTCCTTTGCATTCACAACTTGGCTAACTGTTAGGTGCAATAGGCCTAGCTCTCAGCCTGTCTTAGCTTTCGACATATCTTCCTCACTAAGCTTAATCATTTGTAGCTTTTGATTTAAAGTGAGAGATATGTGACTCTTCCTTTCATTTGAACACTTAGAGGCCATTGCAGGATTATTAATTGGCCTAATTTTGTTGTGTCTCAGGGGATAGGGAGGCCCAAGGAGAGGGAGAGAGATGAGGGTGGGGGAATGGCTGGTCGCTGGAGCAGTCAGAACACAACAGCATTTATTGGTTAAGTTCGCCATCTTACATGGACAATGTTCTCAGTGTCCCAAAACAATTACAGGAATAACATGAAACATCACTGATCACAGATCACCATAACAAATACAATAACAATGAAAAGCTTCAAGTATCGTGAGAATTATCAAAACATGACACAGAGACACAAAGTACATGCTGTTGGAAAGACAGCACCAGTAGACTTGCCTGATGCAGGCTTGCCACAAACCTTCAACTTGTAAAAAAAAAAAAATGTGTTATCTGCAAAGTGGAATAAAGAGAAATGCGATGGACAGAGGTACTTGTGCTTCATTTGGATGCTGTTGAGGGGCAGCCTTCCCTGGAGAAGGGGACATTGAGATACCTCCAAAGAAAGGGTATGATTTGGACAGGTGGAGATGTCCCAGAGAGGGAGGTGGCGGGAGGTGGTTCAGAGGGAAGAGCATGCCTGAATTCAGAGGAGGTGAGAAAAGTGATACATCAGGTTCCCCTGAGGACTGGGTGTGTGGAGGGGAGTGGTGGGGGTGAAGCTGCAAAGCCAGCAGGGGGCATACATTGGTAGGCTTAGGAGTCCGGATGGGCTCGGCGTGGACCTGGTAGGCACTGGGCCACCACGAGAGGAGTTTTAGTAGAATTGCTTTGTTGGAGTTGGTCTTGAGGAAGCAGCGCATTCAGTTAATTCTAGGACCTGAATAAAGAGGAGGCTTTGCTTCCAGACACTTCTGTGACATAACTTTTTCTTGTCCCTCCTTTCTGCTTCCTTAGCTGTCTGAAAACGTGGTGAACCGCATGAAGGAGCCCAGCTCTCCAGCCCCTGCTCCTGCACCTTCTACCTTGGGCCTTCAAGATGGCAACTTGAGAGCCCCTCACAAAGGTATGGGGGTTGTGACAGTTCTGTGGAGTGTGGAGAGACAGTGAAAGGAGTGATGGGTGCTCACCCGAGCCCACCCGACGGCACGTGGAGCTCAGGTTGGCTTCGGGATGACGTTAAGCAGCTCTGTCTGGTAAGGGCTTTCCGGAAGAGCATGGCTTTCTGGGAGTGACAGGCGCTGTCATCAGAGCTGCCAGGATTCGGGCCAGACCGCCTTCCCTCTGTGTCACTTTCTCCATGTGGGAATTGAGGCAGAAGGACCTGAGTTGACAGCTCAGGAAAGAAGTTGCCTTTAAAGGCCCTCAGAGGCAGCATAGCCATGACGCAGCTTCAGCCACTCTAGCCTAACTCCCAAATCAAAGAATGATGTGGATTCACGTGAATGGGACCAAATGTGGGAGAATTCCGTCAGTGACTTAGGCGCCTGCCACAGCAGCCCTCACCTGAGCCTCAGGTTAAGAGCTCCTGTCTTGGCCCTTGGAATGGTTCCTCTGGGCTTCTAGGACCTAGGAGTTCCTCTTCGTGGCCGACTGTGAAGCTGGTGCTCAAGCCAAGCTGAAAGCAGATTTGTTCCCTACTCTATTGTACCTGTTGCAGATGAAGAAATTTGTGCTTTCCCCAATTAACAACTTGTAGCAAACACGAGGAAATAAAATTTTAAGAAAAAAATTTGTAAGGCATACAAATGTTAAAATATTACAAAATAAAGTACTTGGAGCAACTGCTCAAAACATACTTGTTTTTGAGAACTTGGGTCTGTCTACCAGACTCAGTAACTCGATTAAAAAAAAAAAAGATTGGCTGGAGGCACCATGCCACCACGGAAGGACCGACTGTTTACATGGAGAACCACGCACTAGATTGTTCATCTCTGGCCTGGTCTCGCGTTACAGTTGCCTTTTCTACTCATCTTCCCTGTTGGGTTGTAAGAGTTTAGAAGATGAGAGCTGTATCCTGCCCACTTAGTGTTTACTGAAGGCCACCCAGAACCAGGTCCCGTGCCCTGTGCCAGGACACAGTGATAGGTGGGCAGGGACCCTCTCTCATGGCACAGCTGGCTCTGGTTATAGAGCCAGATGTCAGCCCTGATGTCAGCCAGATGTCAGCCCAGATGTCGTGTTGTGATGCAACACTAGAATCTGTCCTGGGAGAGGAGGGACTGTGAAAGGCAGGACAAATGGTGGTGGGTGGGCACTGCGGGTGGGCAGACAGCAGGAGCAGAGGTCCGGAGGCAGGGTGCATCCCAGCCTGCTCAGGGGCCTAGAAGCATTGCTGTCTCTGGAATACAAGGTACAAGGGAAGGGGAGATGTTGGAGTGGCACTCGGGAGCCAGGCCATGGAGGCCTCCCCATGGTGGCCAGAGAACTCTGGCTTCATCTTCAAGGGGATGCCTGCCAGGTGTCCCGACACCTCCACCCCTGTGCTGTCTGCCTGGGAGCCAGTGAGCACCTGGATTTGGACCCACCCCAAGATCTTTCTGAATATCTACCACTGAAGGGGATGTGTAAGATTCCCGAAAACCCCCCAAGAAGCCCTTCTCCTTTGCCAATAGGGCTCACTTACTCCCTACGCAGCTCTAACTGATGAGAAGGGCTTGAGAGGGGTCTAACTTGACCCAATGCACTTTAACAAACTGGATTAACTCGAAAGAGGAAGAAAGTGATGATAAAAGTGAAAATTGCCATAATATATAATACTACACATCAGTTTCAGCTTTAGAAGAAATAAGCATTTGCTTCAGTTTGGTAAGTTTTGGCAGTTTGGAAAGCAAGAATAGTAGTTCTTTGTCACTTGGAGTTAGTTATAACAAAATACTTTGCTGTTTAAATGATAGATGTGAGTTTTGTTTCTGAATGTTGAAGAGTCAAAATGACTGTCTTGAAGTTAACTAATTTTAAGATATTTTGTACTTTTAAAACCAGTTTTTGCTTTATTTTAGTAATGGAACGAAGTTAGAAAAAGAAGTTAAAATTCTCATACCATACCCCCCAAAAATGTCAGAGGAAATAAAAGATTGAAATGTATGGCTTGAAGCCATAAAAGTACAATAAAAGATGGATTTTCTGCACATCATATTAAATGAAGAAACCTTAAATTAAAAAAATAGGAAATGTGAATATAAGAAATTAGTTTAGAAAAGAAGAAACAGGAATGGATAAGTTAGAGAAAATATAACATTGGACAGAGTCATAGTAATCTTAATATGTAGCGAGTTCTTAAAGATCTTTAAGAAAGACAGCTCAGTAGGAAATGTGCACAGGTGGCCATGCTCATGACAAGATCTCCATGTCACTAATACTGGAAGAAACGCATATTCAACACTGTGCACTCCCAGGGAGCGGGGATCGGGCAGGGGCACACAGAAGGGGCAGTGAGGATGAGTGCCACATGCTCTACATCGGCAGGCCTGTTATTTTTGTAGTTAAAAAATGGAAAATTATATAAAAAACAAAAATACCAGGCATTAAACCTCAGTAGAACTCTTCAGGCAAATAAGTAAGCATGGGGAGCACTGGTGTGGAGATGAAACCCCACAGCAGCCTCCTGCATTCACCTCAGTTGAGAACCTGGTGTGTTGCTGAGGAGCATGGGAAGTGCTCTCCTCCCATGAGAGGTGGTTTGAAAGTGTGAGTCACAGCTGACGCTTTCAGAAGTGCCCCCTGAGGTGTCCCTGATGGGTCTGGAGTTGGAGTTGCACACCTTTATTGAGCACCTCCCACAGCCTGGTTCTTACACTATGTTCTGTGTGGTTCTGGCTGCTGGTGCATAGAACCCTGTGGTGGAGGGAGGTGTGGGACATCGGAGAAGGCCAAGAAAGGTGGTGAGCTTTGGCTGACAGAGAGCTTTGGAAGGGTGAAGGCTGGGGATGGCGTAGTAACAAAACCTTCAGTATCAGCAAGTGGTGGGGAGAGTGAATTAGATTTGCTCAGAAATCCCCAAATCCGTGATGATCAAAAGGGACCTACTGTAACAACAGAAAGAGCCCAATAATACTAGGGGCGATAGGGGTTAAGTAGAACTAGGTTTAATATGTGGCATTTGCCACACTGGGGATTGTGCAGACTCAGGTGGGTACTAAGGGAAACAAGATTTAAAGAGCCCCCACCCCTTCCCTTCCCTATGCCAAAACCTCTACCTGGGAGGTTGTCCTCATGAAGCAAAGCAATGACTTCATGCAGCCACTCCTGGCCTGTGCTTAGGAGATGACCTGGATTCCAAATAATTGTCAGGAGGGTAGGGATGGGTTTGGAACACTGCACCCAGTGTTGTGGGCATCCTGGTGCAGAGACCCCTTCGGGATAAGAGGTGGCTTGGATCATCTGGCTTTCCAGACAGCTTGAATCAAGGGTGTTCCTTGAATGCCCCTGCGAACACTCCTTTGTGGGGGCTCATCTGTAGTGCTGCCTTCCCAGGGGCACATTCATTCATGGGGGTCCTTCCTCTCTGGGTGACCTCCGTGCCTTCATGGACCCTGGGGTGCCACTGACAGGCCTTTTCTTCTCTTTCCTTTGCAGAATCCACACTGCCCAGATCGGGGAGCAGTAGTGGCCAGCAGATCTCAGGGGCAAAGGAGGATGTCAAGAGGTGAGCCCGAGAGCCTGCTTGCTCCCGGCACTGCGCTCCACCTAAAAGCCTCTTTCCTCACTGGATACCCCTCTCCTTGCCTGAAGCCCTGGAGGGTTTGTCTCACATAATTAATCTCAGTTGCATTGAAGGACAACCCTATGGTATAGGTGTCACTGGTTCTAGTTTAAAGATTTAGAAACACCAAAAGGGGCATAGGGGAATTGATCATTAATGTTCCTCATGCCCAGCAGTTTGAGAGGCCAAGGCAGGAGGATTGCTTGAGGCCAGGAGTTTGAGACCAGCCTGGGCAACATAGCAAGACCCTGTTTCTAAAAGATAAAAAAACTAGCTAGGTGTTGTGGTGTGTGCCTGTGTAGTCCCAGTTTTTCGGGAGGCTGAGGTGGAAGAATCACTTGAGTCCAGGAAGCCGAGGCTGCAGGGAGCAATGATTGCACCACTGAACTCCAGCCTGGGTGACCCTGTCTCTGGAAAAAAAAAAAAATCATTTAAAAAAGCTATAACTAAACAGTTGAGTGGCTGGAACTTCTGCATGTGTGTGCACATGCAGGCATGTTTTCAAAGAGATGAGGAAGTGGAGCCCTTCCAGTGCTAGCTGTGGTTGTCCAGATGAACTGGCTCCAGGATGTTGGTGATTTTGTCAGCACAGGCCACAACACCAGGACCTGGCCACGCCTCTGACATGGGGCCTGTTGCCAGAGGAGTTTTAGCAAAGTGGTTAAGGCACAGAGGCCCCAGTGGAGCACAGGGTGGCATCTTGATCCTGCAACTTGCTAGTTATGTGAACTTGAAAAATCACTGCATCTAAGAAGAGTACTTCTTTAACTGGGCTCCTGTCATGGTTAAATATGTTACTGTATATCATGCACGTGAGCATAGCACCTGTCCTACAGAGTTCTCAGTGGACCCTCACAGTAATTGTTACTGATTGGCCTCTTCAGCATCCTTGAGGCAATTGCCCTCAGTATGGTCAGAGGACCCAGTGGGTCAGCTTAGGGGGCCCAGTGTCAGCCGTGGTTGGGCGTTTGCCTTCTAGTAGTTCAGCCATGTTGGGTCTGTTGCATAATCATGGGTTAAGACCCACATTCTAAGATTCACTCTCCCTAATAGGTCTCAGCAAGAATAACTGACCTGGCCAGGTGTGGTGGCTCAATCCTATAATCCCAGCGAATTTAGGAGGCTAAAGCAGGAGGATTGCTTGAAGTCAGGAGTTTGAGCCCAGCCTGAGCAACATAGTGAGACCCTGTCTCTACAAAAAAAATTAAAAACATTAACTGGGGGTAACACACGTCTGTAGTCTCAGCTGCTCAAGAGGCTGAGGTGGGAAGATTGCTTGAGCCCAGAAGTTGGAGTTTACAGTGAGTTATGATTGCACTACTACACTCCAGCCTGGGCCACATTATGAGACCCAAAACCAAAAAAAAAAAAAAAAGAATAAAAGCCAACTACTAACCTGAACCCCGCTTTTTTGGTACTTTTAAACATTTTCAAAATGGTAAAGTAATACATGCTAATGAAAGATTTAAAAATTTATCAAGTGAAAAAATCACCCATAGACTCATCATCTCAAGACAACCACTATTAATATTTTGGAGTATTTCATGTTCTTCTCCACCCAGAATCCCCTACCCACTGTTTAGGGTTATTTTTTGAAAGTCATAGATAATTTCATATCTTGCTATTTTCACTTCGTATTATAATGATTTGTCATTAGTTTCACCTGCTTTATAAGCAGTTTTATTACTAAAAGCATTTATTGGTTCTCAGTTTTTAGATTTAACCTACAGACAAATGAAAGACTATATTTTCTAGTGGTGATGTCATAGATCATTATATGATCACACCATATTTACTTTAGCTTGACCTTGATTTTGGGACATTTAGGTTGCTTGCATTTTTTTCACTATAATAAATAATACTGTTAAGAGCATCTCAGCACTAATAACTTTTTTCTTCTCTATAGGATTATTTTACTAGGCAGAATGCCCAGAAATAGGTCAAAGGGTAGGAACATATTCAGAATGAAGAGTTAAATATTCAAAACAGAGGACTACTACCATCTCCAATCTTCAAGCTCTCAAGTGGAGGCAATCCGTGGATTGAGCCCCTCCCTGAGACTCTCACTGGGCATGGGGCTGCCTACTTGGCCAGGTCTCCTCCTGTTACTGAGCTGTGTTGTCCTGGCTCAGTGTCATTGTCTCCCCTTGTCTGGGGAGCTGTCAGTGATGCCTGAGCTCAGGCGTGGAATGATGGGGCGTGTGGTTTTACAGCACTCTCTCCTTTCCTGGCCGGCTGCTGGCTGGTTTCAGCGTTTCCCTGGCAGCTGAAGTGAGTGCGCAGACCTTGTCTTGGCTATGGGCTGCCCGTCATGTCATCTGCATCTGTTTCTCCTCATCTTTCTTCTGCACAGGTGTGAACAGGAGCATGCTGCTGTCCAGGATAAGCTCTTCCAGGTGGCAAAGACGGAAAGAGAGGCTGCCACCAAGCACTCCAAGGCATCCCTGCCCATGGGTGACGGCAGCATCAGCCATGAGGAGCAGAAGTCAGTCCGGCTGGTGAGTGCAGATTTTCCCTGAACTAGCCTTCTGAGCTGGGCAGCACCTGGGGAAAGAGGGGGTGGGCCCTGGCACCTGGTTAGTCTGAAGCCCTGCTGGCTCAGGCTGCCCCTGGGATGTGCTCGGCTTCACCTCTGTGGAAAAGGGTCTTTTGGGAGCCAGGAACTTGGGTTCTCCCAGCCCTGGCTCTGTCAGTGATTTGCTTTGCTGCCTTTGGCATGTTTTTCCAGTCTCTGTGGCCTCAAGTCTATACAGTAAGGGACTAGATCACTTGACAGTCTCATTCAGCTCTGAAACTTCACAGATGTCAGGGCTGCAGTGGTATGTGTTTCGGGAGGGTGTGAGGAGAGAGGACTAGAGGCCTGGAGCCATGTAATATATGACAGGGAGGGCATCATCTTTAGAGTTAGGTAGGCTGGGTGCAAATCCTGGACACCCTGTCTGTGAGCCTTGCTCGAAGATCATGATGCTCACACACAGGACTGCCCAGGGAATCAGAGGAGATAGTATTTGTCCAGGACTTAGCACATGCCAGCAGACTGTGGGAGTGCACTATTGTTATTGTCATTAATACATTTAAGTGATGGGTGGCTATTAGGATATTTTTGCTTAAGTGCAGCATTTATTTTGCAACATGAGAAGTCTCAAAGTGCCCCCAGGGTTGACTAATTCAGTGGCTCACTAGCATCATCATAGACGTGGTGCTTCTCTTCCTGCCACTCTGCCATCCACAGTGTGCCAGTGCATCCTAGGGAGGCTGTCCCCATGGTTAATAAAGGCTGTTACTGCCCCACAAGTCCCATGCAGACAGCAAAACCCTCAGTAGAAGAAGAGAGGCTATGCCGGCCCTTATGTCTCTATCACAAGGATAACTTTCCTAGAAGCTCCTGACAGAATTCCTCTTACATCACACTGACTTGAATTGTACCAGGTACCCATGGCTAAGCCAGTCCTCAGCAGAGGGGATACAGAGGGCTCCACTGGCTGCAGCTAGGGCTCTTTTCTAGTCACATTAGGGAGATTGCGCATCCAGCCAGAATTAGAACTGACAGCAAGGAAGTTGGGGGAGGGAAGCATGGCTGTGGGCGGCATCTAATAACATCTGCTGGAGGTTTGAGACCAGGAACAGCCTTGCCCTACTTTGGGTGGGTAGCCTGGTACACACGGTGTGGCCTAGAAGGGGGTTGAACATGATGTGAGAGCATCATTTGGGATTGTGCTCTCCTGGGAGGGGAAGGCAGACATGCTGGCTGGGCACAGGCCTTAGCTTACTAATTTGATGACTACACAAATGTTTGAAGTGTGCAGTGGGCACATAAATGCACGTTGAACCAGGCCTTCTGGGAAATACAAACAATGTAGGATCCTAGCCCTCAGGAAGTTTTAGTCTGTGGAGAAGACAAGCACTGACTTGTGCTTTGAAAAAGGCCAGTTTGGTTACAGTAGTTGTTAAATTGAGGAAAAGATTTGGAAATGCAAATGTGTAAGCTGCTGGTGGATCAGAGCTGGTAGATCAGAGAGGGCATTTAACCTCAGCCTTAAAGGATGAGGGGCAGCTGGGCTGAGACAGGCGGGTGTTAAGGAGGTGATCAGATCCAGTGAGAAGAGTGAGGTTTGAAGCCAGATTTTAGAAGGCCTTGGATGTGCTGAGGAGTTAACCCTCAAAGTAGCCCACAGTGATCCTGAAACAGTCAGTGGTTGCTGAAGTTTGTAAGGATGGGAGTGATGAGATCTGACTTGTGCTTTTAGAACCCCGTGGCATCCTGGTGAGGAATCAGTTGATACAGTGAGAAACTGGGGCCAGGGCATGCCTTCAGAGGCTCTTAGAGTCAGTCTCTGAGAGGCAGATCGGTTGTTACTCCTCTGCAGGTAGCCTGACAACCAAGTTAGAAGGACCCCTATCCTGGAGATGAAGGGTTAATCAGTATGGCATGAGCAGGAAAAGTTGGCCACCTCTAGAGATGGAAGATCACAACTTACAGGTCTGCTGTCTCTTCGTTCTCACCTGGAATGTATTAATTACAGTGAAAGAGAATTCACGGCTTCCCATTCTTCCTCCTGCAAAGGAGGTTGAGTGCCGCTTTCTCAGGACTGTCCCTTGGGGAAGAACTTGATTCCCCGCCCCACCCCAGGTCTCTAGATGGATAATAATCTCCTTTTCTGAGCCAGACTTCTTAGGGAATTGTGACGTAAGTTACTTCCTTCATTTTAAAAACATTTAACTGCTTTCATGGGCATTCTCATTTTCTGAATGCTCAGCATTCATTTCTCCATGCAACTGGTGTTCCAGTTTCCTTCTGGGAGTGTTCCTGTTTCCTGCTGTGTGTAGACTTGGTGGGACTGTAATTCCTCCATGGAAGCTGAATCTGGGCACAGTGCAAGCTCAGCCAGCTTGCACCTCATGCCTGAGGACCTTCAGTTCTGAGTGAGTACAGAGGAATGATGGGAGGCCAGGATGGGAGTTCCTCGTTGTCTCCCAGGTGTTGCGATCAGCCCCTTCATGCTGTGAGGTTGTATCTTTTGCCGTCTTCTACACTTTCAGTGTACCATTGGTTTCTGTCTGGTCCTCCTGCCTTCTTGAGGTTTGGATCGTCCACTGATGACCTGCCAATTAACTCTCCTTTGCTTAAGTTAGGTGGAGTTGGCTTCTACTGCTTGATGCTCTTGGAAATGCATTTCCTATAGGAGGTGCTACAGAAGATGATGTTGAAGGTGTACAATCATATTCAGTACTCAGTACAAAGGACGAGAAGGGAAGATGGTGCTTGGCATTGTTCCATAAGTTAACAGAGACCCAAGGCAGTCAACTAAATGCTGAGCAGATGCTATGACCATCGCTTCTAAAGAAGGGGGCTCCCTTTTGGTTGGTATGGTTGGGCAGTGCTTTTAGTGGAGGTAAAACTATATTTTCAAAACTATATTCTGGAAGATTTAAATAAGAGGAGAAAGATGGAGAGAAGAACCTTACAAAAGCAGGGAAATTCTTCTTTCCTCTCCTGAGTTGTCCACATGGAAAGATTGAAGGAGGTGGCTAGTTGGCAGCCTGCTGTGTGGGGTGCTGAAGGGCCTGGTGGTGTGGCAGTGTGTGGATCACAGCACATCCTCCTAGCCCTCTGGGAGGGTTGGACCCTGAGATGGATCTTGCATGGTTGCTGGCAGAATGAGTTGTCTGCCCATTCTTCCTAGGTGCCTTCTCCACTACCCCTACTGTAGTCCTCCCTGTGAACCTGTAGCCTCATCTAGAGGATTTCCTGTTGTACTGAGTGCCACTTAACATGTAGTGTGCTCTTCCATACTGTTCACTTGCTTCTGACTTTTTCCAATATTGATTTTAAAATCCTCTTCTGCATAAGGGATTGGTCCAGCTTATTATTGGGAAAAGTTCACAAAACTAATGACAAGGAATGGTAATAATTTTTCTGACCTACTTCTGATGACAGAAGTGTTTCCCTTTCCCATCTAGTGCAGCAGTGATGAACTGTTCTGTGCGTGTCGATGCATGTTTGCTGTCACTGGTGGTGTCCTGGTTCTGGTCTGAGTGAAGGCCATGGGTGTCACTGGATCCTGTGAGAGGTGTTTCTCCCTCTGAGTTGATGAAGAAGCTAGGAGTCCAAATCAAACATTCTGGGAAGAAATAAAAAGAACAGTGCTGTTGATCTGAGTCTTCTGATGGGTGGAGCCTTAAAAATCCAATGGATGGAGTAATCAAGTCCTGGCTGAGGCTTTATTTTAGGTGAGAATGAGATTTACAACCTTGCCTGTTGCATTTCTGGCACATATTATTAGTTGTATAAGAGTACAGTACACCTGATAGAAAGCAAAAACTTTCTTGGCTGGGCACGGTGGCTCACGCCTGTAATCTCAGCACTTTGGGAGGCTGAGGTGGGTGGATCACTTGAGGTCAGGAGTTCGAGACCAGCCTGACCAACACGGTGAAACCCCATCTCTAGTAAAAATACAAAGTTAGCTGGGCCTGGTGGCGCATGCCTGTAATCCCAGCTACTTGGGAGGCTGAGGCAGGAGAATCACTTGAACCCGGGAGGTGGAGGTTGCAGTGAGCTGAATTGCACCATTGCACTCCAGCCTGGGCGAAAGAGCGAGACTCTGTCTAAAGAAAAAAAAAAACTAGAAAGTAAAAACTTTCTTTTCTTTGTTGCTGAGCAATTCTTTTATTATTTTATGATGTGTGAGTGTATATATATATATATATATATAAAAACACACAAATGCACACACACATACTCTGTATTCCTGTTATATGTTAGGCACTGGGTTAATTTCCTAATAAATGGAAATAAGAGACAGCTTCTGACCTTGAGAAGATGTGTTTATTAGGAGAATTAAAATTCCCAGAATTGACCACGTAGTGTTGCAAGGGTCATCCCAGAAGGACAGGAAGACACTCGAGGAGCAAGGAGGCAGTACCACCTGACACTTCCTGGTAGGATGGGAATGAATTCTAAGAGGAGGTGACATGTGAGCTGGATCTTGAAGAATGAATAGAACTTGCCAGGTGGAGAGGAGGGAGGAAGGATGCTGCAGATAGGGAGCACTCTTGAGCAAAGGCCACGCTTTGGGAGAGGATGAGGTCTTTGGCTGGATTATAGGAAGCCGCAGGGTGTGGCAGCGGGGAGGCCAGAGGGGCCAGTGTAGGTGCAGTTGTGGAATGACATCCTGGAAGCCTGATGGGGAGCTCTGTGGAGCGGTTTTCTGAATCTTGAAAGAGATAAATGGGATACAGCTGGACATTGATCACTAGGAAAATACTTCAGTGGCAAATCAAGAAGCTAAGGTCAAATCCTGCCACTGAAGATTTGGTAACAAGAGTGCTTCCCTCCCTGGACTTGCCCCTGTAACCTAAGGATCCACCAGGAGAGTAGCTGTCCTGTCCTGCTCTCCTGTTGGCAGAGGACTTTTGATCTCTCACTCTTTCATTCTCTTCAATGCCCAGATGCTCCGGGTAGCTGCCACTTTAGCTATGTGAACTGGATGCAGTTGGCTCTCCCTGTCCATGGATTTCTGTATCTGCAGATTCAACCCACTATAGATCGAAGTCCACAGATACAGAGGGCTCACTGTACTATATCATTTTATGTAAGAGACTTGAGCATCCACAGATTCTGACGTCCGTGGAGGGTCCTGGAACCAATACTCTGTGGTTGACTGTATCATGATTTTAAGATGTTCAAAGTTTTTGAATTGTAATTTTCTAAAATTATGAGGAAGATGGAGGATTGATTTTGGCTTTATTACAGCTGTAGCCTTTCTTCCTAACAGTCCTCTGCTACATTTTTATTGTCTTATTCCTCAGATCATAAACTCCTTAAGAATAAGAACTGTGGTACGATCATTTTGGTCTTTGCAGCGCTGAGCAAATTTTAGACAGGCAGTGAATGGTGATTAAATGGCACATCTTGAGTAGGTGAGGGTGTGGAGGTGTAACTGCTTTGAAGCCCTCTGTGCAGTCGTCTGTTATCTTTCCCTTGTGATCCCATCACAGTGCCCCATTGCTAATAGTTGGAAGCAAGCACCCATCACAGCCTTTTATAGAAGGGGTGACAATTCAAAGGTCTGACCCTTTTCAAGCAATAAAACAAAACAAAGTTTAAAAAGGCTTTCATTATAATGATATCTGGGAGTCAACTAAAAAGTGATTTGTCTCCTCGTCAGAGTCTTACAGACTTTAGGTTTATCTTGCTTGGAACAAGGGAGAGAGTGGGCTTTGGGAACTCTGGTCTGAGGTTATGAAGTATACTACCTGACATTCAGCCAAGGCAGTCCTGATATCTGGGTCTAGCTGTTTGGCACGGCTGTTTTAGAAGTTTAGTGACCTGGGGACTCTGGTGGCCTTGTTCCTTATACCTCCTCCAGTGTGAGTGTTATGTGGAGATCTGAAAATCCTGTGGAGATCTGCATTGCCTGTGCTCAGGTGACTGGTAAAAGGTATAAACTGGTAGAAAAATCATGACATCCATAGCCCCTTTCTTTGCTTCCTTGTTTTACTTTTTCATCTCTTCTTTTGTCTACTGAGCTTAGTCTCTTGATTAGATCAGAGGTTAACAAACATTTTCTGTAAAGAGCCAGATAGTAAATAATTTACTCTTTGCAGTCGCATGTGGTCTTTGCCACATATTCTTTGTTGTTGTTGTTGTTACAACCCTAAAAAATGTAAAAACCATTCTTAGCTCAGAGGCCATACAAAAAAAGGCTGTGTACTGGATTTGATTGGTCGGCAAAAAACCCCTCCTGGACTAGACTATGCAGCTTCAGAGGTTTTAATTTTTTAAGTCTCTCTGAGTACCCAGGTGTCTCAAGAAACTAGAGGCGGGAGCACTGGTGGTGGTCCAAGTTGCTTAATGGCTGTTATTTCTTGTGAGAGGTTTCTTGTCTTGGTATTTGACAGCCTCAGTCTTCTGATACGTAAAATGAGAATTTTTCTAGAGACAGCCTAGTGGGCTGTATGGGAAAAGTCACTAACTTCTGCTTTAATTCCTGATTCTTTTATCATTTGGCTTTTTTTAATAGTTTCTGTTTCTCTGCTGAAATACCCCCAGCTCTTTACATGTGTTGCCCACCTGTAGATCCTCTAAACATAGTCTCGATTTGACAGTTCCAACACCTTGATCATCTCTAGGTTTGGTTCTGTTGACTATTTTCTCTCTTGATACTGGGTCACATTTGCTTGCAGTTATATGTGCTTTGTAGTTTTTGATTGGTGCTGGTCATCATATGCAGGAGACCAGTAGAAACTGAGGAAAATAGTGTTTATGCCCAGAAATGGCCACTCTCCTTCTTTTGACAGGCTATTAGTGTGGGAGGTTGAGTAGCCTAGTTGAGTAGAATATGGGCTGTAGTGTTGCCTCAGCTTCAGCCTTTTCATATGTGAGTGTGGGATCAAACCCATTCTGTTTGTCAGGGCTTAGGACCTGAGTACCTGAAGGGTTCGTCTAAGTTCTCCTGACTGGCCACCAGACTATTTTATGGGCCCTAATTGTCTTTGATTGAGGGTCCTTCCTTGTCCCTCCTGCAGCTGCAGACGACTGCTGCTTGGTGGTCAGTGGAAGGCCTGGAGTACCTATAGGCTTTCTCTCAGTTCTGCTGCTCTGCTCACAGACTTCAGCAGGCCCTGTGCACTGATGCCTTGGGTGAATATGTGGAGGGAAGGTGTCTCATTCAGTTCTCCTGCTTTATCTTTAAGAAAATAATTAGGAAAATTCTCATGACTGATACTAGAGTTAGTGCACCCTGTTTGTTGTCATCACCTTTAAAGCACCCTTCACACCCCAAAGAAAATGAAAAGGGCAAAGTGATGGGACTGACCTCACTCCTGCTCTGAATGTCCAGGCCTGCATGGCTGCTAATGTATGGGGCTAGTCCTTCCACAGGATATGCAGGAGTCCACACACTGGGTAGAAAGGGCTGTGCCACACAGCTGCCCATCTGCATGCCCCATTCACCTTCACATTTGCTCAAAGAACAAGGGTGGCGGGTTATAGTTTAGAGAATTGGAATAATTAATTGGAAGGGACACTGTGAGGCCTCCTGGGTTCCCACTTAACCTGGCTTTGGTGTTATATGATGTGACAAATATTGGAGAAAGGAAAACTGTAGATGAGCTTACACGAAAACTGGCTTAATCTTTTTAGTTGATCACACACCAAAAATGAACTTTGATTTATTTCCTGTATATTTTATCTAAACTGAGGGTGGAGGAAGGCTGTAGAAACCAGACATGGTGTTCAGTCATGGGACTGAGAGTCTGGCATCTGTGTCCAGGGATGGCCCTCTGTTCATCACTACTGCAGTAGTGATGTCTGCCTTGGCCAGGTTGTTGTGAGAACCACATGAGGAACAGATATGTACAATGCCTGGTGTCACAAAATGTTAGAAATGCTATCCTAGAGTGGTGTATTGAACAAACACGGGCTGTGAGGCTTCAGCTCTGTTCAGACGGCCCCCGTCACTGTGGTTCCTTCATGTTTCTATGATGCTTCCTTACCTGCAAGGCGAGGGGCAGGCAGTGCTGTGCGCTGTTAGGAAAGTTAGGATTTACTCTTCCTCCTTCACTTCCACCCATGTCTCCATGACAGAATTGTTGTGAACTGATTCTCAAAACAAATCAGTGATTTTTTTTTTTCTTAAGGATGTGGAGTCAAGAAACAAGTGAGGTTCATGTATCTTCTGACTGGTTCTCTGGAGAGAGAGGCTGAATTCATTGGGGCGAGGGGGTCCTAGAAGCATTTTATTCATGGCCAGATGCCATGGGGCATCCCAGAGGTATGGTGTGGGTGTGGAATGAGGCTGTTCCGACTTAACCCTGCTGTTGAAAGACTCTTTTGCCTGTCTCACCTGGCTCTCTGTTCATCTCACTGCCTGGCTTCCACACCTGGCTGTGCATCTGGATCACCTGGGAACTTGTTAAAAATGCAGATAATTGGATCCGATACTGAAACAACTGGATTAGACTCTTGGATGGCTTGACCCTGGAATCTGTATTTCTAACAGCCTCCCATGTGATTCTGGTACAGCAAGCCCAAAGTCAGTGCCTGGACTGATGCCCAGAGCCATTGACCCCGGAGTGGTTTTTGGCCCTTTTTGCAGTCCAGTCACCCCAGGGATGTGAAGTGCTCCTTCCAGGGATGTGGCTCCCTGTGGTCCTCAAGCCAGGAGGCTGTACTGTTTGAAAAGTGCACCAGGTGATTCTGATAGCCTCCCCTGCTTTGTCTCCCTCTCCCTGATGCAGCTCCTGCCTAGATGAATAGCTTTGTCGGGCTTATTGACGTCTAAGAGAAACAGATGCTCTTTTCTCTGCCAGGGACTGCTAGAGAAGAGAATCTGCTGTCTGTGTTACCACTCCCTTGGTGAGGGATCCAGGCTATCTGGGTTCAGCATTTTAGGGGATGGTAGTAAGACCTCTGATCCCGAATCCAAAGGGATGGCTGTGGGATGCAGGTGATACCAAGTGGCACTCATTGCACTCAGCAATAGCTCAGCTTATGTGAGAACCCAGAGCCTCAATTCTTTGCAGCAGCGGTAGCTATAGCCCAGATCATACTGGAGGCATGCAGCAGAAGCAAAATAAACCTTCTCGAGGGCTTGTGGGACTCTCAGGAGGGCTGCTGCTGGTCTGGTTACTACTTACTGCTGCCAAGTGGGCGCAACAGACCTGTGGGCTGAGCTTCCAGTATCTCCCCTGAGAAGACTGTTGTGTTCTTGTTTCCTGTCCACTTCATTAGGTGCATTGTGATGGTATCCTGGTGTTATGATTTGAATATTTGTCCTCTTCAAAACTCATGTTGAAATTTAATCCCCAATGTGGCAGTATCGAGAGGTTACTGGGTCATGAGGGCTCTGCCATGATGAATGGATTGAATCCAGTTGTGGATTCACGAGTTGATGGATTAAGGAATTACCATGGGAGCAGGACTGGCAGCTTTGTAGGAAGAGGAAGGGAGACCTGAGAGAGCACACTCAGCCCCCTCGCCACATGATGCCATGCATCACCTCGGGACTTCTCAGAGAGTCCCAGCTAGCAAGAAGGTTCCCACCAGGTATAGCCCCATGACCTTGGACTTGTCAGCCTCTAGAACTATGAGAAATAAATTCTTTTTCTTTATCAATTACCCAGTTTCAGATACTCTGTTATAAGCAAGAGAAAATGGACTAAGATACTTAGGGTGGAAGAAATCCTGTTTTTTCCTCAACTGTTTCATACATTTTTAACCACCAGATAGGTGGTGGTCACCCTGGTAGTGGGGAGAAGGACGACGGGGAAGATGTGGGGTTGGGTGGAGAGGTGTCTGGGGGAGGGTGTTCATCAGGACAGGCCGGCCTGTGTGGTGTCATTGAGCAAGGAGAAGGTGAAAGGCAGTCTTCAGCTGTTTTGAACCCTGTGGGGAGCTTGTGGACTCCTCCTCTTTAAAGAAAGCTGTTGCTCTGTGGACTGCTCAGATTCAAGTGTTGGGATTTCAGAATCTCACTGTTCTAGAATGGCCCTGCTGTAGGAAGGGGGAGCCCAACATTTTTTGAGTAGTAGGAGATGTGCATGTGTACTCTTTGTTTAAGAAGCTGGAAGGACATGTGGGTTTTGCAACCTGGGCTTATTTGGATTTTGTGGAGCCTCCCCCATCACCAAATCACAGGTCTGCAGATGCCTTCACTTTTCTTTTCTCTGGCTATGGTGCCTGGCTCAGGCGACCTCTGCTATGTGCTGACAGAAGCTGGACATCCTCATTAGCTGCTAACTTTGTTAGGCAAATGGCTGATTGCGGTTCCATTCCTGGTGTCACTGCTTCTAATTAGCAGATCACATGTCTCTGAAAATGTCTGTTAGCACCCGGGATGAGCTAAAGAGGCTGACAGCTGGGGCTAGGGGCTGGAGAGAACTGCGCAGAAGTGCTTTCTCTTCAGCCTCTTGAGGGTCCAGGCTGCCGACCTCAGCTAGGCTCCTTGGCCTCTGAGTGCCCACTGGAGCCCAAGGGAACAGAGCAGCAGGCTTCCTTGAAAATTGCACCAACTGGAGGGGTGATCTGAGCCATCTGGGAGTGGCATTGGAGCAGCAAGTGACACCCTTCCTGACTTCCTACTTTGTTCTTGAGAGAAGCCCAGGCCAGTCTGAGAGTTTTGGAGTTTCTTGTTTTGAACAGAGTTCTTACGTGGTCATGTGTGAAACCTGATTGGATTGGTGCCATCCCTCCTGACTTGCGTCAGATGATGTACACTGGCAGTGAGGGCATAGGCAGTCAGAGGAAGCATCATCACCCCTTCTGCTTGCTCTATACCCGCTCCTCTTCCTTCAGGTCAGTGCCCACCAGCCCTGCCACTCTTCTGTGTGTGGATCAAGTGGGGCAGCCCTTACAGCCCTAGGACAACCTGACAGCAGTATATTTTCCTTTTCTCTCCTGCCAGAGTGAAATTGGGCTGGTGCCTTCCCACTTCTATGCACGCCTCTAGGACGCCAGCAGGGCTGGGGAGAGGGGAGGGTCTTAGTTATTTTAAGTCTATTTATGCAATTTATTCACATGGTTTTTGGGGAGCTACTATTTTGCTTTTTCCTTTTTGTGGAAAAATGTTTTCAATTTGTCAATGAAGCAGATTGTGTTTGCCTTCTTGGGGAGATGCCATCGCTGGCTACTAGCAAGGTATAGAATCGAAAAGGGTTATTTGGCTGAGAAACATCAACAAGTGTTTGCAGGTGAAAAGTCCCAGATTATTTCCCTTACCTTTTGTCTACTCGGTGGGTGAGCCGGGGCCCTATCTCCTGTGTGTTGGCTGTGAGCTGAGTGCTGTTGGGTAGACCAGTACATGCACCAGCTAGGAGGAGCTTTGGCTATGAGTGATGGAAGCCCAGTTGGCAGTGGCTTAAAGTGGAAGTGTATTCTTCCCATGAACAAGATACCAGGGGCAGCCATCTCAGGTGGTTATGGTAGCTTCATGCCTCAGAGGGATCCAGTCACCTCCTGTCCTTTTTTATCCCCCCCAAGACGGAGTCTCACTCTGACACCCAGGCTGGAGTGCAGTGGTGCAATCTCAGCTCACTGCAACCTCCGCCTCCTGGGTCCAAGCGATTCTCCTGCCTCAGCCTCCCCAGTAGCTGGGACTACAGGCGTGTGCCCCCACACCCAGCTAATTTTTATCTTTTTAGTAGAGGCAGGGTTTCACCATGTTGGCCAGGCTGGGACCTCCTGTCTTTTTGACTGGCTGTCCTCAGTGCAGCTCTCCTCATGGTGGCAGAGGGCTGCTGTGCCTTCAACCATCACATCAGTTTTCCAGGCAAGAAGAGAAGGAAGGGCTGAGAGTCTTGTTCTAGTGAGGTTTTATTATTTTATGTGGGTGTGGGAGGGACACTCTTCCCTGGGAATTCTCATTGGCAGAACTGTGTTGCAGGGCCACCTCTAGCTACAAAAGGAGGGCTGGGATAGTGAGCAGTGTTACCTGGACATGTGACTGCCCCAAACAAAATCAGGATTATGTTATTTAAGAAGAGGGAAGAGGGACTGAATGCTGGTCAGGTGGTGAGAGCACTTTCTGTAACCTCGTGGCTTAGAAGGAGCCCAGCGTCTGGACTCTGTTACACCTGGGCTCAGATCCCCCAGGTGCTGTCTCTGTGACCCTGGACTCATTATTTAACCAAGTCTCAGTTTCCTCACATGTCAAATGGCACACCTCTCCTAGAGTTGTTAGCATGCTTTCGTAATATGTGAGCAAAGCCTTCAGCACATGGTCTGGCACATGGAAGGTGGTCAATACATTCTTTTCTTTCTGTTACGCAAACTCCCCCAGAATGCACTAGGAGAGGAGCTGCACAGGTGACTAATAGAGTCTAAACGATAGAAGTGAGTAGTGATTTTCCACCGTGGCAAAGAAGGGATAGCGAACAGAGTGCTTTTGAGTGCAGGATCGCCGGCTGTTACCGGGTTGCTAATGTTCTAACCCTCCACCTTGGCTGGCTTCAGGCTTCAGAGGCCCCTGAGTACACCCCTCCCCGCCAGGTAGCCTTAATTCTAAAACAGACCTTCCAGATCCCACTAGTTGTTCTTTCCTAACTCCCAAGGTTAATTTGTGCCTAGAGAGGAGATACAGCCATTCAGGGCTGCTGTCTCTGGGCTTGCATTCTTGCTGATGCCAGGACTGGCTTGTTTCGCTGACCTTGAGCTTGTGAGGGTGAGTGGGTAGGGAGCCCTGAGTGCTTGGCTCCCTGCCCACTTGGGTGTGTTCTTAGCAGAGTCAAGGCACTTCCCACCCCCTACACTTGGTGGTGTCTCCTCCTTCCTTATCAAATCTTGGCAAGGCTTCTCTGGAGGATTCTGGTACTCTCTTCTTGGCTATGACTTGGGTGGCTGGGCAGGGTGGCTAAGGGGTATTGCTGAGGAGAGTTAGAGGTGTGTGGCAAAGCCTTTTGCATGACACACATCAAGTAACAAAGCTCTGAGGCCGCTGGGACTAGACACACTGGGGGTGACAGTCTTTGTGGAAGGGCTTCTACTGAGAGCCTTTGCCCCTGCGCCCGTGCCCACAGGGAAGGGAGCACCTGCACATCAGCCTCGCACAGCGGGCACGGCCTGGGCAGCCTTGCTGGGAAAGTCATGACTTTCCTTTTCTTGATGCTGACTTCCTGCTCTCTTTCCTCTTCCCCAGTTGATTGAGTGCCTTCCCTAAAACACACAGCCTCTGGTGCTTTTTTTCCCTTGTGTGTAATGGTTCCCAAGAGGCCTGGCAGCCCTGCCCTGCCTCGGGCCTGCTCCTTTTCTACACCTCCCCTGGCAGCACTGGCGCTTGGTGTGCGAGTGCATCCAGCACAGGATCCGCCCAAGAGCCTCTGTTCTTGGGGCTCCCAGGTGTCAGACAATGTTGAACACGGGGCCCATTCTCTAGCTGACTGGTCGGACACGATGTCGGCACCTTATCTTCATGCTGACACACACTGGACATTAATAGAAATACACCGCCATGTCACATGTGTGGAATTTCAAGCAGCTGGGAGGCGGGTACTTTCGATAGCCTATCGTGTGCTTAACCTCTTCCAAAGAGGTTTTTGATGAGAAATGAGTAGGGCTGTTAACTCCCGGCAGCCTGGCATGTGGCAGGTTTTCTTTTTTTTTCCTTTCCCCTTCTTGATTGTTCGCAGTGCTTCCTTAATCTTCACTCTGGAGGAGTGGGCTTGGCCGCTTCAGGACATTTTATTTAATCTGTGGCTGCACAGGCAGCTGCATGGTTGGCCTGGGTGCTGTGGGGCCGCAAGGTGGCCCGGGAGTACTGGGGGAGCCTCTCCTCAGCCTAAGTTGTCTGGCCCCGGGTTTTTTGCCCTGGTCTCAGCTTTCATGGCTGTGTACAGGGCTTTTGGGATCACTGGCTGCTTCTCTTCCGAGACAGCCTAAGCTTTTGGAGCTGTTTTTGTTTTTCCCATCATCTCGTCTCCTTTCTCTCTCTCAGGAGCTGCTGGTGATGCCTCAGTTTCTCTAGCTGAGGTCCAAAGCCCAGGAAAAGATCTTTACTCGGATGATCTGGGTCTTGGTGTGGTCTTTGTAGTCGTGTGTGACTTTGTAGTTATCATAAGAGAGACTTGTATTTGCAGCTCATTTCTGCTGCTTCTCTGGGATATCTCCATACACGTTCAGTTTTCCCAGCTGTAAAGTGAGATGATAATGCAATTCATAAGATTAGTATGGGGTTTCAGTGAGATAAAATTAAGTGCCTAGGATAATGTCTAGACTGCAGTAGGCTCACAACAGAAATTATACCTAAACATTTTCTTAGTGAGGCTAAAGGTGAAAAGCATTCATGGCCACTGGCTTCTGGATCACGCTTCTCAGTCTTCCTACTAGTAAGGCTGGTCTTTAACCTTATTCCAATTGGCATTTTCTTTCTGATAGCACTTCGTATATCAGAAATCTGCTTTACCATCGTCTTGGATTTCATCATGACTCAATTCTCAAGGCCCATCAGGTCTCGTGGCCTGACACGTCTCCCTGCCCTCAGGGTCAGTACTGACAGCTAGATATAGCCAGCACCTTCCTTCCCTTCATTTCCATGGCATTCCTCCATGCCCACGTTGCTGGATTATAGCCTTGGGTAAACCCCACCAGCTGGTTTCTCTGCATCCGGGCCTGGGCTCCTGGGGGCCGCTAGAGGCTGGATGAATGGGTTCTCGTGCAGTTCGTGCTCTCTGACCTCCTGGGCATTACCCTCTCTGCTGCTGCCTTCCTCTTGCTGTGTTCCAGCAGCACCCTCCTGTGCCCTCCCCACATCCACTTGTGAGTTCTCTCCATCCTGGCCTCACCGCCCTCTCCTCCTTGCTTCCTCTCCTCCTAAAAGGGGCCTCTCTGCCAGTGACCTGGATCCTGGATCTAGCTCTTCCCCTCCTCTTAGAGCGTGCTCTGTTACTTCCCCACTTTCTGCTCAGATCTCCTTGTCTAAAACCAATAGCCCTTTCCCAAGCAGCCACTCTGGTTGTCTCCTGGCTCTTCCTTTTCCTTGCCATAGAGTGTCTTGGAATCATAGGGTAAAGTCATAATCTTTATTCTCAAACTTATTACAATTTGGTGTGATCTCAGAAATTACCGTGATTGGCTGGGTGCGGTGGCTCACACCTGTAATCCCAGCACTTTGGGAAGCCGAGGCGGATGGATCATCTGAGGTCAGGAATTTGAGACCAGCCTGGGCAACACAGTGAAACCCCATCTCTACTAAAAATACAAAAATTAGCCGGGCATGGTGGTGTGCACCTGTAATCTCAGCTACTTGGGAGGCTGAGGCAGGAGACTTGCTTGAACCTGGGAGGTGGAGGTTGCAGTGAGCCGAGATTGTGCCACTGCACTCTTGTCTGGATGACAGCGCAAGACTCCATCTCAAAAAAAAAAAAAAAAAAAAAAAAGGAAAAGAAAAGAAAAGAAATTACCGTGATCTTCTTTCCAACAAATCTGATAACTTTCCTTCTTCACATTTCCTTCAAGGGGTATTTATCACCAAGCAGCTACTCTTCCTTTAAATGTCCCTTGTGTGAGCCTCTGTGCCTTAGCTCTCCTGCCCCCTTTCTGCATGCTCCATCTGTCCGTTCAACACATGTTCCCTGAGCAGGGCTGTGGCCTGGTCTGGACTGGCCATCCAGAAGTGACCCGATCCTGACCCTGCCAAAGCCCCTGCTCCAGTTGGAGAAACAGATACCAAACAAGTAACTATTACCAGCTGAAATAAGCGTACTGCTGTAGAGAGAGAGTGATAGTGGTGCCTTAATTTAGATTGAGGTCAGCTAATGCTTCTCTGTGGAGTGGACATTTGAGCTGCGACCTAGAGTGTAAGTGGGAAGGAGACAGAGTGAGGAGGAGGAGCTCTGCAGTTTGTGGGGAGTGCGCCCCGGACTGGGTGGTGGGGAGCTCAGTGAGTGAAAGCAGCTGCCAGCAAGAAGGGTGTGAACAGTGGGCGGGGACTCATGGGCACTTACAGAAACTGGGTTTGAGAAGCAGCGGGGAGTGTGTGAAAGGTTTTCATAGAAGTTCTGGGGAAGATGGCAGAGTGGGCAAAAGCAGAGGCAGAGAAATCAACAGGATTCCAAGAGCCCTTCAGAGAGATCATGGTGACCCAGACAAAGGACAGTGACAGTGTCTGGGGGAAGAATTATGTGTAGACAGAATTGATGCATTTGGTGAGGATGGGGCCTGTGGGGTGAGGAAGAAGGAAGTGTAGAGAATGACTCGGGTTTCTGGCCTGAGCCAGATGCCCTTTTTTGATAAGGAGATGCCTAGACTCCTCTCTGGCTTCCCTACCTCTGGGTCCTTCAATCAGTTATGGTCTAGATTGAGCTGCTGTAGCAGAGAGGCCCCCAGATACAGTGGCATACATAAGAAAGACTTGTTTCTCTTTCATGGAACTTGGTCTAAAGGTAGTCCAAGGCTAGTGGGAGCTCTGCCAGCCTCAGCAGCCTTGGATGCAAAGTGGTTGCTCCATTTCTCTCCAGTTCCTGAACAGTGTGAAGGGGACATGGGCCATGTGAGTGCATACCCATTTGGCTCTTTTATGGGCAAGACCAGAACTGGAGAGAAATGGAGCAACCACTTTGCTCCATTTGCCAATGATGGAACTGGGCTCCATCATTTCTGGACATATCTTGTTGGCTAGAAGATAGTCACATGACCACTGCTAGTGACAGGTTGTTTAGGAAATGTCTAGACAGTGTAGCTGGATGCCCAGCCAAAGCTCCATACCAAAGGAGGAGGAAAGAATGGCTATGGGGGGACAATTGGAAATCCACCACTGTTGTTTGTTGCCTCTTCGTTACCTCTTGAAAACTCCCACATCCACCTTGGCCCGATGTCTGTTCAGGGCTTCTGTTCTCTAGATGCAGGTTGGCCACACCTCTCCTGGTGCCTTCAGGGACCTCAAACTGAGGACGTCCAGTACAGAACCTGTCTTCTCTCCATACCTGGGCTTGAATCATTTACAAAACATTGAACAATTGGGATAGCTGCTCAATTCTCCATATTTAGCAGTGGAGAGGTCCTCGAGAAGGCACAATGCTGTTAATTCTGCCCAGACATTCATGGGGGTTGTTTCTGAGGAACAAGCAGGGAATATCCCACAGAGTTGTCTTTGACTATTTTCTCCTTGTGCTCACCTGGCCTTCCAGGCAGCTGACCTCAGGGCTTCCGCCGAGACCCCAGATGTGTGTGTCTCTGTTTGGAAGATGATCTGTCAAGATGCCACCCGCGGCAAAGCACACAGCTCTTCCCCTGGCTGGCTGTCCAAAGTATGGCCCTGGCCAGACCTCAGAGAGGGACAGTGTTTTCCACCAGATCAGACAGAATTGGAGAGAAGTGCTCCAGAGTTGGCGACTCCCTCCTGGGAGTTGCTTCAGGATGAGGACTGAGATGGAGGTTGAGCCATGTGGCCTTTGGTGCTAGAGACTCTGCTAGGGGCTGGCCCTGGCTAGGCATGGCTGCCTCTGGGCCTGAGTCTTGAGTGCCTGGACACCCCTGGCATGAGAGGCAAGTTCCCAGAGCTTTCTCCCAAACCTCCCTGTAAATGAACAGACCCACCTAGCTTTAATGCTAATTCCTTTTGCAATGAGCCTGGACTTCCTTGTTTCCCAGTTAAAGCCAGCCCATTAACACTGCCCCATCTGTCACCATAAATGGAAAGTTTTTCTAACAGGTGGGCAGGCAGTTCTCCCATGCTAATGAGGAATCGATGAAGTTCCTCCAGGGACTGACATTTTGGCTATGGGCCCTGCCTTTGCTGTCTCCACAAGAAGGCACAGCTGAGCAAGGGCAGTTGGTGCCCTGTGCTGACCCCAGCATAGCCGTCTTGACCTCTTGAGGCTCTGGAAGGGTAGGAGAGGGAGGAGCAGTGGTCTAAGGCTTCTCATCTTTCTTGCCCTCTGGTTTTCCCTGGAGTCCCCACTGGTAGGGCTGAAAAGGAATGTGTGTTTTTCTTTTGTGTCCAGGCCTTGCAGGGCATCTGGGGGACTGTTTTTTTTTTTTTTCTCTGGGCCTCTGGTCGCACTTCTTTTCCTCACTAAGAATTTGCCACCGTGTGTGGTAGCTCATGCCTGTAATTCCAGCACTTTGGGAGGCAGAGGTAGGCTGATTGCTTGAGGCCACAAGTTCGAGACCAGCCTGGGCAACATGGCAAAACCGTGTCTCTACAAAAATTACAAAAATTAGCCAGGCGTGATGGTGCACACCTGTGGTCCCTGCTACTGGGGAAGCTGAGGCACGAGAATTGCTTGAGCCTTGGAGGTCGAGGTTGCAGTGAGCCAAGATCATGTCACTGCACTCTAGCCTGAGTGACCCTGTCTCAAAAAAAAAAAAAAAAAAAATTGATGCCTCCATTCCTAACTTGATTTTTGTCTGCTCCCCTAGGGTAGCCAGATTCTGCTCCTTTGCTGGGGCCCTCTGGCCAGAGCAGACCTGGGTTTTTAGGGTTTTAGAGTGTGAGTTTTAGTATATGTGCTGCCGAAGCGAGCACGAGAGTGTGAGGTTTTTTTTTATTCTTCTTCTGTTATGTCTAGCGGCTAGGATTGGAGGCTGCGGTATGGTGTGAATTCAGGAGCCGGGTTGCCTGGGGTCAAATCCTGCTTCCCAGTTGTGCTTCCTGAGGAGGGCACTGAATCCTCTGTGGTCCCTGCTGGTGATCCTGTCTCCTCCCTGGATAGTCGTAAGACTTCTTGAGATAGGAGACAAGCTTAGAGCAGCACCAGGTGCACAGCACATGGAATGTGCCTGTACTGCCCTCTGAGGTTTACCAGTTACGCCCCTCCAAGGCCCTGTACCCTGTCCACCTCCGGGACATGGCCTCATGCATAGTAAAATTCACTTATCTAATGGCCATGTAAAAATCACAGCTTTTAGGCCAGAGTCTTAGGGTGAGGCCAGAGCTTAGAACCTGTGTGTGTGAGTAGGGGCACTCTAGGACTAGCATTTCGGAATTGGCATTCCTGTCCCATGCATTTCCTGTGCTTCACTGGGGACAGGCTCTGGGTGCAGGAGCTGTTTGGGCTTAGAAAAGGTGGGGAAGAAGGCTAGCCTCTGAGAATGCAACTGACTCCTTCCTATTTTTCATTTGTCACTGGTCCCCGGGAAATGGTTTTCTCCGGTAGTTTTGGTTATTGCCACAGCCTGAGAGAACCCCACTGTGTCTTGTGAATGAAGTCCTGGAACTGTTGGCAGGACTCTGGTCACAGCAGCCTCTCTTCTGGGATCCAGTCTCTTCCCGTTATGTGTGAGCAGAGCCCACTAGGTGGCAGGCCTGGGCCACTCGTTGACTGGAAGGACAGGCGTGCTGGGAGAAGGTCTTGGGCAGGGTGGGGAGAAGGCTCCTTCCCCCAATGTCATCCTCTGAGGGCCTGTAACCTGGTAACTTTGAGACTGATTAAATCTAGCTGAGGAGGCTGAAAGGCCCTCTACCCAAGGCCTGGTCTTTCATCTCCTGTCCTCTTTTTGTTAGGAGACCTGGCTTTTTGGTGTTATCTGACCTCCCTTTGTTGTGGCTACCCTCGGGAGGCAGGTGCAGATCACCAGCTTTGTACTGCCCTGTGGGGATTTAGCATCCCATTCTCCCCGCCCCTTTAGTGTGGCTTGCTGAGAAGGGCTCCCTTTTCTCTCACCCTGTTCTCCTCCTCATCCAGAAAGTTACTGATGGCTTGGTTTGGATCCAGAAAATGTGGAGAAGGAGCAGTTGGGATTAGATGAGGAAGGAGAAATGTTGGGGTTTTATGATGGGCTGGGCTAGGGCATTGACTCCTCAACCCCAGCTACTTTGTTCCTAGACCTTGTAAGTCACATTGTCATTGCCAGGTACCCGAGGTTAAGGCCAAATTAAGAACTGTGTGGACTGCTTCCCCAGCTGGCAGAGGGGTGGGGGATAGGAGGATTCCTTGCATTAGGCCTTCTCTTGGTAGCTGGTGGCACCCTTCAAGCGCCTTTTCCTTGGCTGCTTTTTGCAAAACAAGCAGATTCTGACTTTCTTGTGGGCGGATGGACTGTCACACGATTTTGGCAGCCAAGGGGATTTTTTCAGGGCCCAGGGGAGGTACGTGGAGCAAACAGCTAACATAGCAATGACTTGGACTTCCCATGGCAAGCAGCCGTTGCATGAAGGAACCTCAAGTTGGCATCTGTATATGGCCATGCTTGCTTGTTTCTGTGAAGAAGCCAAGGTCCGTCAGCAGGAGCTGTGCAGTCCTTTTGCCCACCTGGAGGTTGAGGAGGAGGGGCACTGAGGCACTCATAGCTGGGTGCAGATCATTCCAAAGACATTCCAGGAGCATGCTGCAGCCCGCCTGCATGCCTGCCATAGCTCCAGCTTGTAAACCGGCCTTGGGGTGGAGTTCTCTGTAAACATTGGATGGGGCCTCTGTAGAACTGGCATCAACAGAGAGTTTGTCTCAACCTTATCGGGACCTTGGCTAGCATTCTCTTCCCAGATAAAGATCAGTGTCCTGCCTCTGTTCTTGCCTTCTCTTCATCTGTCCTTGCCCCCGTCTCTCTCTCTGGTGTACAGGCGCATTGCCCAGGGCTTCGTGGCCTGCCTTTCTGCAGCAGTGGGTGAAGAGAGGGCCCATGGGCTTCGTTCTTCCTGCTCTGTGGGCTGCAATGCTCCAGGAAGAGTCTGGGTGGCAGTGGGCACCGAGGGCTGTGGTGGGCATATGCTGAGCCTTGTTTGAAGTGGTACCACTTGAGAGGTACCAACACGTGGCCTGGAGAAGCTCAGTAGTACCTGCTTTCCCTGAGAGGGGTGGAGAGGAAAGGGATTGCCAGGCTTGAGTGTTTATTGGGAAGGTGATGTATAAATTACATGTGGAGGCGGGGGATCCTGTTAGAATATTCACATGCTTCCTTAGAGTCCCAACAGCACTGACATCCTTGTGACCCCGATCTGTAATCTCTGGTTTGTCCACATTAGTCCATAAAATAGTCATAGCAGTTAGAGCTACAGTTCTTTGGATCACAGTCTGAACTGCCTTGAGAGGAAGTAGCAGGTAATAGAAAAGGTTAAAAGAATCTCATCTGTGTTACTGAAACAAGTTGTATGACCTTGGTTAAGTGTCTCTGGGCATCACTTTCCACATCTGTAATACAGGGACAGCAATATTGACTTCACAGGGTTGTTGCAAGGACCGAGTATAATATCTTCAAAGTGCCTAGCTCAGTGCTTCACCTACCATAGGTCCTAGAAAGCAATCATTCCCTCCAGGAGATGGTGCCAGCAGCTGGCTGTGTCAGCACATGCTGCCCTTCAGCCCCTAAGCCATGTACTCAGCCCTTTGGGATCATGCAAATCTCCTTGTGGACATCTGTGCCAGAACACCCAGTGGCACCCCTTGTGGCTGAGCTCTTTCTAAGGTACCAGCTGTTGGCAGAGGAGCAAGCTGGGGTAAGGAGGCGAGCCTGTCCAGGAACATTCTTTCTTTTCCTCTCCAAAGCAGGCTGTGTCTAACAGCTCAGCTTCCGAAGTGAAAATCCGGTGTGCTCCTCCTAACTGGTTTTCAGGGGAGATTGATTTTTGCCAGTGTAACTGCTGCTAGGAACCCTGATGTCTCTCTCCTTAGGGATCATGTCCCTCCAGATGAATTTTGCTTTTAGCCCCTATCGAATCCACTTGCCACCTTTTCTAGCAGGACCTGTTTAGGAGCCCTGGAGATGAAATGGTAGGCACCTTTGGTGCTTTGGCCTTTGGAGGCTGTCCCTCAGAACGTCTTCAGGCTAAGAAGCTGATGGGCAGGAAGGGCAGTGGCCACAAGGAGGGAGCGCAGCTGCTGCCAGTCTCCTGGGTCTGGCATCTTCCCGCTGGGGGCAATGAGTTGTCATATTCTAAAATCCTGGGGAAATGGGGAGTGTGGAGAGAATCCAAGCTCCTCGAGTACCTGAAGAACAATGGCCCGGAAAAGAGGAGGCCAGCTGTGTTCTGGGTCTAGCGAGGGCAGAGGACAATGGATTGGGCATAAGCAAAGCCAGACAAGAATGTGAGGAGGGAGAAGGGTTCAAAGAAATCAGAGTTGACAACTTTCCTCAGGACCTGTCCTGGATAGCAGGCAGCATCTTTGTCTTCAGTTGGGAGGAGAGGTACCAGGAACGATCAACAGCTGGGAATGCGTTTTTGAGGTTTCTATGTCCATCTAGCTCAGCCCTGTCACTGTATAGGGCAGCCCAAGGCCCAGGGTGAGGCTAGGTGGCCCGTCCAAGAACCTGAGCGAATGCCCATGTCTGCAAGTCCCTGGGCATGTGTCCTGGGGCGCTGGGTAACATCCCTGGCTGGAGGGTCATCTCTGAGGCTCTGCAGCACAGCAGGTATGAGGAAGTGTCTTCCACACTGTTTCTTGAAATCCTGTCGTTTCACCAGGCTCCCCAGAGAGTCTGCAATATATCTGTATTTCAGTCACTGTAGTTCTCTTTTTGGCAGCCCGATTATTTAGGCCTGACAGGTAGGCACAACTGTCTCATTAAATGCAGATATATTTGTGTGACTTAAAAAAATGGAACATTCCGTTAGTCTAAAAAAAGATACCAGTGGCTCCCCTTTTATTCATAAACTCAATGTATCAAAATTTGTGGTCATTAAATTTATGAGATGGGAATGAAGTCATGGCTTGTACCTTCTTATTGTGAAATACCCAGGTGTTGGTGGCGCTGTTATCTATGTGTGTGTGTGCACGCCTGTGCATGTGTGTGTGTGTGTGTGTAGACACAGCCATTCCTTATGCTGCTATCCTGGATCAGGTGCTTTGTGTAGGTTTTCTCATTTGATTCTCACAGTGCCTCTTTAGGTAGGGGTAGTGTTGCCCCTTTTTGCAGATGACTTTGAGGTTCTGGGAGGTTAGTAAACTGTCCAGGGCCATACACTGGGTCTGTGCAGGGCTCGGAGAGAATCCCTGTTGCAGCAGCTGGTTGTCTGTGGGTACTGGTGCTAGAGAGCCTGATGGACATTGCAGCTGGAACACAGGACAGAGTTTCCCACTATGGTCATGATTCCTTTTTTTTTTAAGAGACGGAGTCTTGCTCTGTCGCCCAGGCTGGAGTGCAGTGGCTGGATCTCAGCTCACTGCAAGCTCCGCCTCCCGGGTTTACACCATTCTCCTGCCTCAGCCTCCCCAGTAGCTGGGACTACAGGCGCCCGCCACCTTGCCCGGCTAGTTTTTTGTATTTTTTTTTTTTTTTAAGTAGAGATGGGGTTTCATTGGATTAGCCAGGATGGTCTCGATCTCCTGACCTCGTGATCTGCCCGTCTCGGCCTCCCAAAGTGCTGGGATTACAGGCTTGAGCCACCGCGCCCGGCCTGTGGTCATGATTCTTTACCAGCCCCTCTGCCCACCTCTACCTTGGACCCATAGCTTAGAATCTGGTGCTGGGGAAGGTAGAGAGAGGAAATAGAGATTGCAGAAGCCTCTTGAGTGATTCTGTAAAATACACCCACTATTGAGAATTAATGGTTTTTGTAAAAGGAGAAAGATAAATGTTACTAAAATGCTTCTCCTTTGTCTCCAATAGAGCTGCCTGGGGAACCACAGGCTGCTGGAGAGCCTGGCCTCCTGAAGGGAGGGTGTCCGCTTGTTTCTCACCCCAGCTGGACCGTGGAGAGCTTTTTCCTTTGTGATATACATGCTGTATGCTGTAAGGCAGGGGGGAAGTGGAATGTGTAGCTCACCAGTGTTTTTCAGGATTGCTTCTCTTTATAAATCCAGGTCTCCCTACTCTGTCATACCCACACCATAGGCTGATGGTCCTGGATAACCTTGAGCAAATTACCAATACTCTGTGGCTACAGTTTCCTCAGTTGTAGTATCAAGCAGCCTCACGGGGCATGAGGACTAAATGGGAAATCTTTCATTTACCTGTTCATTCAACAGGTATTTATTGAAGATTCTGTGCACCACGCTGTGTTCCAGGCATTGGGGATACAGCAGAGCAGAACAAAGCTCTTACCCTTTAGCACTTGTGTACTAGTTTTATGGAATGTAAGGATGGAGAGATAGTGAACAAGTAGATAATAGGTCAGTGGTAAGTATGAGTGGTTAACCTTAGTCTGGTTATCTACTTGTGTCTTGTTAATTAAGGCAGGAATCACGTCATGTATGTTTGTTTTCACCTGTGTCCTCGTGCACTTGTAAATCAACTGGTGGTATTACAGATTTCTACCTCTTCCTCCTTTCTTTTTTAGCATAGGGAAGAAAGCCTGAACAACCACACACGTATTTGTTTTTCTTGATAAAATCGCAGGTTGTATGGGTTGAGCCCCCCAAATCTAAAAATCTGCTGTCTAGAATGCTCCCAAATTCAAACCTTTGCAAGTGCTGACATGACACTCAGAGGAAATGCCCTTTGGAGCATTTTGGATTTTGGGTTTTCGGATATGGGATGTTCAACGTAAGATTAGTGCAAATATTCAGAAATCACAGAAAATTCAAAGTCTGAAACACTTTGGTCCCAAGCATTTCAGATAAGGGAAACTGACCCTGTACTTAGGGACTTTGTCATCCTATCTGGAAGAAGTCTAGGGGAAAATCCTTAACAACACTAAAGCAGTGATGAGGTAGTGGCGGGGCAAGGGGGCTGAAAAGGAAGAGGGAAAATATTGCTCTGGAAAGACAACTTTAAAAGTAAAGGGCTTTGTTTATGGTGTATAGATCATTGGGAAAGTAGAGAAAGTGAACACAGACCTCTTCAGCAAGCTCAAACTAGTGCCAGGAGGCATTTCGCAAAGACTGAAGATAGGAAATGCCACTTTTGCTTATTGCATAGGTATCTTGAGGTAGGTACCATGAGGTGGTACAGGTTAGAAATCTAAGCCAGTTTCAAGAAAACTGGTGTGAAGTAAACTTAATACCTTCTGGACAAGTAGGCCCCAGAAACGAGTAAGGCATTGTAAGAAAACACAGCAGGGATTGGTGAGCACCTGAGCACCGCAGAGCTCTGGGAGTATGAGCCCAGGGGTGCCCAGCTGCCAACAGGGGTATCTATGTGAATTTTTGGGTGTCAGCAACTAATTCAGACTTTAAAAAAGAAGAGGGAGGAGGAGGAGGAAGAATAAGAAGAAACTGGTATGGTATAAATAAAACAAATCTGAAGGCTCAATGTGATCCAGTGCCCTACCAGATGATAAACTGGTTTGGATGAACCCACTCTCAGGTCTTTTGGTAGAAGGCAGGTTTTTGGTAAGTTTTTGAGCTGGAATTTAGTAGCAGATGAACTCTTGGGCAAGCCCTCTGTGGCCCAATGATAACCTTCAGTTTGCATCTGTGAAACAGGCCACTACCAGCTGCTCCATGTCTGTGGGGAGCTTTTAAATCTTGATTAAAAGTCCCCAGCTAAATAGAGAAGATGCTTCTGGTGTATTGACAATCTTTCTGTGGCCATCAGCGCCCATCAGTAGGTCCCGCCTCCAGCGTCCCTTCCAGCCTGTAGCTGTGTCTGCTATTTTTAGCTCTTCTGCAACTCCATTAACCATATTCACCTCCTCATGCCACTTGTCTGTATGTTTAATTATGTAAATGGCATTACAAATCACAGTGGTGTTGAACTACATCTCATTTCTCACAGCAAATCAAAGCATGTTACACTGTGTCTTTTTGGCCATTTGTTCAGTCTGAAGGTAGACACAGTGGAGGGTGATTGCTTTCTTCTTGTGAGGAAGATGAGTTGGGAAAATGGATGTTTTGGTAAAAGTGATTTCGTGGGATGCATGTGGGATCGCACTAAGCGGTTGACTTTTGTTCTTTTAACTTAAGATAATGTCTATTAAGCCAGTTCTTTGCTGTCCTATTTTTAGCCACTCTCAAGTTTGTAGGTGAGCAAGAAGCTGTGTGCAGTCTTTGAACTATAGGAGGAGGACGAATGGAGCCAGTAAGACTTTCCTTTGCCAGGTCACTCGTAGGAGGGATGCGTCTGAGGCCGCCCTGTGTCCTCCTCTCTCATTACCTCAGTGCCGGAATGCGTTCTTTTAGAAAGCCACCCTTCTGTCTACCCTGCGTCACTTATGTTGTAATTGAAGCTCATTTCCTTTTGACTGATGTTCAGTAAATAATAAATGGTCAATACCCTTCCTGGAATAAGTCTTCACTTTTTGTGCTCTGCTTTGGATCGCATCTGTGGGCCCTGTGTGCTTTCTCACTCTCCGCTACCTCTTGCTCTCAGTTCATCAGCGTGGTCAGGTCTGCCTGTTCTCGCCAGTCCAGTCCTGTGGCCTCCTGCAGCCCTGCCACCTTCTACCAGCAGCTCTCATTTCTCATTGCCTGTTCATTTGTGGTGTTCTTGTAATCCAGTGGTTAGCCCTACTACTCTTCTGAAATGATTCACTCAGATCCTTTCCTGCCTTCCAAAGCCAGAGTGTTCTCCAGGCCTCACTCTACCTGTATTGTTATTGAGTCATGTAAGAGTTACTTGGATATATTGTAATTTCATCCATAAATACTTGAGTATGCATCTCATCCCCTTAAGAACAAGAACATTCTCCTGTCTCACCACAATAAGATGATTGTACTTTCTACCTAACATATAGGCTACATTCAGTTTACCTTGTTGTCCCAATCAAGTCTTTTGTAGTGGTCTTTTGGAATTCCAAGATTCAGTCAAGTACATGCATTTCTTATAGTTGCTGTGTCTCTCTTGCATGCTTTAATTGAGTAGAACAGTTTTCCCAGGCCTTATTTAGTCTTTTATGACATTGACGTTGAAGATCCCAGCTAGACTGTCTCTACAAAACCACTTGGATTTCTCTGATCTTTTCCTCATGATGAGGTTCAGGTTAAATATTTTGGTCAAATAGGTGATACTGGGTGCCTTTGTGCTCTTCTTACTGTATCGCATCAGGAGGTACATGATGGCAGCTACTCTCACTCTTGGCACTATTAAATTTGATTACTTGGTTAAGGTGGTTTATACCACATTTTGCTATGGTAAGGCTCTGTTCTTGCATTACTGTGATGAAATACCTGAGGCTGGGTAATTTATAAAGAAGAGGTTTAATGGGCTCAGGGTTCTGAAGACTGTACAGGAAGCATGGCACTAGCATTGGCTCACTTTTGGAGAGGCCTCAGGAAGCTTTTACTTATGGTGGGAAGGCAAAGCGGGAGCAGGCATTTCGCATGGTGAGAACAGGAGCAAGGGCTGCGGAGGTGCCACACACTTAAACAACTAGATCTTGTGAAAACTTGCTCACTATGGTGAGGACAGCACCAAGCCACGAAGGATGTGCCCCATGACCCAAACACCTCCCATCAGGCCCCACGTCCCACTGGGGATTACATTTCCACATGAGATTTGGGTGGGGACAAATGCCCAAATTATATCAGGTACCTGTTCCTTTTTGAAATTAGTAAGTAATCTTTGTGTTGATGCTCTTCTAGTGTGTGGGATATCGTGTTTCCAGCCTTTCATCTAATAATTTTCTGCCCATTGATGATTCTTGATTTCTTTTTCAGTTCTTCTATTGTGGTAAAATATATATAAAGTAAAATTTGCCATTTAAATCATTTTTAAGTATACAATTCATTGGCTTTAATTATACTCACAATGTTGTGCAACCATCACCACTCTCCTTTTCCAGAACTTTTTCATCATTCCAACATGAAACTGTACCCATCAAACAAAAATTCCCCATTTCCCATATCTTCAGTCCTGTCAACTACTGCATTCTACTCCGTCTCTATGAATTTCACTACTCTAGGGACCTTATATGAGTGGAATCATAACAGTATTTGTCCTTTTGTAACTGGCTTATTTCACTTAATATAATGCCTTCAAGGTTTATCTGTGTTATAGCATGTGTCAGAATTTCTTTGCTTTTTAAAGCTAAACAATAGTCCATTGTATGGACAGGACACATTTATTCATCTGTTGATGGACACTTGAGTTGTTTCTACTTTTTGGCTGTTGTGAGTAATGCTGTGAACAAGAGAGGGCAAATATCTCTTCAAGACCCTGCTTTCAATTCTTTTTTTTTTTTCTTCATTTGGAGACAGGTCTTGCCCTGTCACCCAGGCTGGAGTGCAGTGGCACAATCATAGTTCACTGTAACCTCAAACTCCTGGGCTCACGTGATCCTCCTGCCTCAGCCTCCTGAGTAGCTGGGACTACAGATGTGCACCACCATGCCCACCTAATAAAAAAAAAAATTGTAGAGAGAGGATCTTGCTCTGTTGCCCAGGCTGGTCTCGACCTCCTGGCCTCAAGTGATCCTCCTGCCTTGGCCTCCCAAAGCATTGGGATTATAGGCATGAGCCACTGTGCCCTGCCAATATATATACCCACACACACTCATAAGTAAAAGTGTTGGATCATGGATTAATTTTGTTTTAAATATTTTTAGAAACTGCCTTACTGTTTTCTATAGCAGCTGCACCATTTTACATTCTTACCAGTTTCTCCACATCTTGGAGATGAGAGGTCCAGCTGCTCCACATCTTTGTGTGTCTCCATCTTCACATGGCATTCTTCCCTCTGTGTCTGTCTCTGTATCCAAATTTTCCTCTTCTTCAAAGGACACCAATTATATGACATTTAGGGCCCACTTCATTTTAACTAATTACATCTGTAAAGAATATAATTATGTATTTCCAATTAAGGTCACATTCTACACATCGTAGCTCACTCCAGCCTCCAATGGCTGGGCTCAAGCAGTCCTCCTTTCTCAGTTTCCCAAGTATATGTGACTGTAGGCATGCACTACCATTCCTGGCTAATTTTATTTTTCAGTAGGGACAGGGTCTTGCTATGTTGACCAGTCTGGTCTCAAATTGTTGGCCTCAAGTGATCCTCCTGCCTTGGCCTCCTAAAGTGCTGGGATTACAAGTGTGAGCCACCACACCCAGTCTTGTTAATTGTTCTCTAAATGTTTGGTAGAATTCACCACTGAAGCCATCTGGTTCTGGACTTTTCCTTGTTGGGAGGTTTTTGATTACTGACTTTGATTACTCTTGTTAAAGTCTTTTGAAATGTTCTATTTATTCTTGAGTCAGTTTAGGTAATTTGTGTGTTTCTAAGAATTAGTCCTTTTCATCCAGGTTATCCAATTTGTTGGCATATATTTGTTTATAATGCTCTTTATGTCCTTTTTATTTCTGTAGAGTCATTAGTAATGTCCCTATTTTTATTTCTTATTTTAGGTATTTGTATTTGCTATCTTTTTTCTTTGTCAGTCTTGCTAAGGGCTTGTCAATTTTGTTGATCTTTTAAAAGAAACAACTTTTGACTTCATTGATTATCTTTTGTTTTTCTATTCTCTGCTTCATTTGTCTCCACTCTAATAATCTTTATTATTTGCCTCCTTTTGCCAGCATTGGGTTTAGTTTACTCTTTTTCTAGTTCTTTAAGGTATAAACTTAGGTTATTAGTTTGAGATCTTTCATGTAATGTAAAGATGTATGCTATAAATTTCCCCTTGAGCACTGCTTTCCCTCTGTCCTGTAAGTTTTGGTATGTTGTATTTTTGTTTTCATCCATTTCAAGTTATATCCTAATTTCCCTGTTTTCTTCTTTGATAAATTGGTTGTTGAGTATGTAATTTCCACAATATTTGTGAATTTTTCAGTTTTCCTTCTCATTGATTTCTGCCTTCATTCCATTGTGATTGGAGAAGATACTTATGATTTCTGTCATCTAAATTTATTGAAGCTTGTTTTGTGCCCAATATATGGTGGAGTGTTCTACATATGTCTGTTAAGTCTCATTGGTTTATAGTATTGTTCAAGTCCTCTGTTTTCTTACTAATCTGCTGTCAAATTGTTCTGTTTATTATTGAGAATAGGGTATTGAAATCTTGAACTGTTATTTTAGAACTATTTGTCCCTTTTATTTTATGAATGTTTGCTTCCTATACTTTGGAGCTGTTTTTCGGTGCATGTATATTTATACTTGATATATCTTCTTGATGAATTGACTCTTTTATTAACATACATCCTTTTTTGTTTCTTGTGACTATTTTCTACTTAAAGTCTACTTTTTTCTGCATATTATTATAGCCACCCAGCTCTTTTAGTTATTTTGCATACTTTCAGTTCCAACCTATGTGCCTTCGGATCTAACGTAATTCTCTTGTAGACAGCTTATGTATCCATTCTGCCAATCTCTGCCTTTTGATTAGAGTGTTTAATACATTTACATTTAAAGTAATTATTGAGAAGGAAGGACTTTTGCCATTTTTGCTATTTGTATAGCTTTTGTTGTCCCTCAGTCCTTCTATTTCTGCCTTCTTTTGTATGTAGTTGATTTTTCTAATGTAGTTCACTGATTTGATTCCCTTCTGCTTTCGTCCTTTCCTTTCGTTTCTCCTTCTTCCTTTCCCCTTTCCTCTTTCTCCTTTTTCTTTTCCCTTTTCCTTTTTCTCTCTTCTTCCTTTCCTTCTGCTCCTCTCCCTTTCCCTCTTCTCCCCTTTTGTTCCCCTCTTCTCCCTCCCCCTCCTCTTTCAACAAGGTTGTGCTCTGTTGTCCAGGCTGCAGTACAGTGGCATGATCATAGTTCACTGTAATCTCAAACTTCTGGGCTCACACAAGCCTGCCTCAGCCTCTTAAGTGCCTAGGCCTACAGGTGTTTGCCACCATGCCCAACTATTGTTTTTGTTTGTTTATTTGTTTGTGTTTTTTTTAAAGATGGGGTCTTGTTATGTTGTCTAGGCTGGTCTTGAACTCCTGGCCTCAAGTGATCCTCTTGCATTGGCCTCCCAAAGTGCTGGGCTTACAAGCGTGAACTACCGCACTCATCCTCATTTTTTTTAGCATATATTCTTCAGATACTTTCTTTGTGGTTACAATGGGGATTACAGTTAACATCCAACATTCTAACAATCCAGTGGAATTGATATCAGTTTAACTTAAAATCTGTGTCAATTCATGGAGACAGAAAGTAGAATAGAAGTTACCAGAGTCTATGGGAGAGGAAGATGAGGAATTATTGTTTAACCAGTAAAGAGCTTTTGCGTGGGATGATGCAAAAGTTTTGGAAATGGATAGTGGTGTAGTTACTCAGCATTTTGGATGTACATAATGCTGAAATTGTATGCTTTACAAAGGCTTAAAATGGCATATTTTATGTATGTTTTACCACAGTGAATAAAGCTAATATCAACTAACTCTGCTCCTGTATAGCTCTGCTCCCCTATTTATGTTTTTGTCACAAATTATATTTTTATACACTGTATCCCAATAATACAGATTTATAATTTTTTTGTTTTTTAGACAATGATGTCATTTATTTAAAATGTTTACTCCAAGAAATATATATATATAAAATAAGATATGTAATAAAAATATAAATGTGTGTGTATATATATATAATAAGACAATTAACAGCACTAAACCAGGCACCTTCAACCAAATCACAACCTTCTCTTTGATTCCCCTTCATGCTAATCCTCTTTCAAATTTTTTTTCCTGAAGTGGAAGACCAGTCAGATGCCCATGGGGTCAGTGCCAAGCACGTTCCCAGCCGGGCAACTGAGTACCTTTCTCTAGGAGTGCACGATGCCCTTCTCCCCAGCTCCTTGTTTTAAAGGATTTAACCCATTAGGAAGTTCATTTTTCGATCTAAGCTAAAAGGAGGTGCGGTTCGAGGCCGTCTTCACTTCGAAGGTCCCTTTCCTGCTCCAGTCCCTGGTTAGGGTTCTAGAAGAGGCTGGCTGCCAGGTTTACGTGAGGCTGCCAGAAAATCTAAGTCCAACTCCACCCAGGGCAGCCCCTGCAAAGGCTGGGACCTCAGGTGCTACATCCTCAACCCTCTCAGTGACCACGACTCAAAGGAGAGACTTCAAGGATTCCAGGAACACAGGTGCCTGGGCTGTGTTCCAGGAAAGAGACCTGTCCAGGAAAACGGATCAGGTTGTTGCATGGAAGCATGAGTCAGAGATAGTGGTTTTGGGGTGATTTAGACAAATTAGGTTAGTTTAGCAAAGCTCTGAAGTGGCAGAAGCTTCTCCCCTGGACTACTGATAGAACACAGAACAAGAGATGTGCCTGGCGTCAGACTAAGTCTTGGAGAGATGCAGGCCAGTCTTCTCCCACAGGGCCTTGGGACTGGCAGGACAGACACTGCTACGTGCCCTCCAGGGCAGGAGTCACAGTAAGGAGTGACTGGGGTGGAAGATAGGGAAATAAGCAACAACAACTAGATCATTTTTGGCATTTTAACATGGAGAAAGTGACGTGGTAATAATAGCAAAAGCAAAAACAAAACAAAACAAAAACTTGAAGAGACCAATATTTAACTTTCCCATCCACCTAAGTCTCACATTTAAGTTCTATTTTCATCTGCCCCATAAGCACCACTGAATTAAAGAAACATATATATTTTAAAGCACCCAAACCAGTCCAGACCCTCTGGAAACCACAAGCCCCAGCCAGAGCTGTCGCCTCTCTTGGGTCCAGGCGAGAGGAGGGTTCCAGGAAAGGCACCTTGTAAGTCACTCAGCACAGCGAGCTTGGGCACGGGCACTTGACGGGGACGTGGGTGGCAGTCACAGCATCCGTATTGACACGCAAGGAAGGACACTCTGGTAATCCCAACTATTTGGTACCAGAGCCAAGCAAACATGACTAAAGGGAGCTGGGTCAGCAGAACGTTACCCCGAGCCTCAGCAACAGGATGGCCCGTGCGAGGCAGGATCCAGGCGGGGGAGAAAAGGAGACCAAAGCACAAGGCGACGAAGGCTGGTACGGAAAGGGCTGATCCTTCTTGCAAGGACTGGAGAATGCCCACTTGACTGCTGGCTGATCAATCTCTAATTGATGAGGGCATGTGACAAGGCTCAGCCCTGGCTCCACAGGGAGCCATGAAGCTGACTCAGCTGATACAAATGTTCCCATCTCTGCCCCACCCCCAAGTCCCCATGGTTCCACCATCACCTGATTTTCATTTGGACTTCTTTAACAGCTAGAGTAGATACAAATGGCTAAACACAGACCCCCAGTCCCGTTCCAGGGGGGACACAGCAGATTACAGGCAGCCGAGGGGAGAAACAGAACGACATCAGCTTAGGCCAGTCTGCAGGAAAAAGCAGGAAAGGAGGACCCGGATGCTTCTGAAGCACACGAGCATGATTTCGGATGGAGGCAGGCCGGAGACTTTGCCTGTCTGCTGCTGGTTCCTGTAAGGGACATTTTTCTGATTAAATGGCGATTCCTCTTCTATGTAGCATCCGCTTGGATCACGATGCTGATTATAACTGGAAAGGGGTGTTTTGGGGAGTGTTTTCAGGGGAGGAAGAAAGAAAAAAACTTAAAAAAACCTAGATTGCTCAAAGTTTCTGCCTTTTTTTTAGGAAGGGTAAGTCAACTATGAGCAAGTATTTTAATTCGACATGAAAGGGGAAAAAACATACTTTGGAAGGCGTACAAAAAAAGGTAAACATTGGATCACTTGTAAAACGGAACCTCATGGAGTCTAAACAAAAATGCACTTTCGGTCAACTTTTGCTTTTTTAAATTCCTTGTTTGACTTCCCATCCCAGTGAACATGGAAATGACAGCTGCCACGAGAGGTGTAGACTCGGAGGAGTCTCCGGGAGCCTCAGAGGGTTCGGCAGTTGTATTCTGGGTTTCTTGATCTTCTCTTTCTTGGTCTCACTTTTGTCTCTTGCTATCACCAAGGAGTGTGAGTAGCCCATGGTGACCTTCTCTGAGAAAATGCCATCCAGAATCTTCACCTCCTGGGCTGCAGTGCAAGACTTGGGCTTGTGGTCCCCGTAGCCCAGTTCCCCGAAGGTCGGTGATGGGCCCCAGCTGATGGTGCTCTCTCGTTGGTGGCCACAATGATGCTGCTCTTCCTATAAGCCAGGCTCTGGATTCTGTAGCCACAGAGGTCCTGCACTGCTTTCGGGTACGTGGTAGATTCACGGGAGGTGTTGGTGGCCCCCCAGAAATACAGACCACCCACTTCACTGACGGCAAAGGACCAGGTGTAACCAGCATAGATCTGGGATGCCCCATGCCCAGGGAAGTCAAACAGCTTCACCAGGTGGAGGACCATCTCATCCTTCTGTTCTGCATGGCCCAGCTGGCCATAGCTACCAAAGCCCCAGGAGAAGACTCACTTCTGGGAGTCCAGGAACAGCGTGTGGTTAGTGCCACAGGCTACGTTTCACACAACTACATTTGGTACAAGCAGGATCTGTCTCGATAAAGATGGCCACTCACCGGGGAACCAGTCTGTAGTTGTACTCTATCTGCTGTGCCCGGGCGATGAACTTCCCATCCAAGTTGTGTCCCAGCTGACCATATTCATGGCACCCAAAGGAATAGAGGTTTCCTTTGCAGTCCATTATCATACTGAATTCAGCCCCACAGGCCATTTTGGTAATTGGCTGGCCATTGTACATTATCTGTGCGGGGCTGGGGACAGCATCTGTCTGGTTGCCAAGGCCCAGCTGTCCCATCTTATTTTCCCCAAACGCAAACATGGAGCCCATTTCCATCAAGGCCAAGGTGTGGTTCTGCCCATATGCCGCAGACACGATCACTTCGTAGCTGAGACCCTTGATGAGTCTGGGGGATTCTACTCTCTTGGTGTCACCATGTCCCAGCTGCCCTTTCTCATTCCTCGATTTCCAAAGAATCTTTCCTGACTTTTTCTCCCATGCTTGTTAGGTGCTCTCTCTTCTGTTCAGACCATGATTTTGCCACCAGGCACCTGTGTGTTGTTAGTTTATCCAAAGCATTTTCTATTTTTTATTTCTATTTATTTTCAACATTTAGGTTCAGGTTTATTATATAGGTAAACTGTATGTCACAGGGGTTTGGTGTACTAATAATTTCAGCACCCAGATAATAAGCCTAGTACTCAATGGGTGTTTTTTCTGATTCTCTCCCTCTTCCTACCTTCCACCCTCAAGTAGGCCCCAGAGTCTCTTGTTCCCCTCTTAGTATCCAAGTGTTTTCATTGTTTAGCTCCCACTTATAAGTGAGAACATGCAACCTTTGGTTTACTGTTACTGTGTTAGTTTGCTTAGGATAATAGCCTCCACCTCTGTGTTGCCACAAAGGATATGATCTCATTCTTTTTTATGTCTGCACAGTATTCCATGGTGTACATGTACCACATTTTGTTTATCTAGCGTACCATTGATGAGTATTTAGGTTGATTCCATGTCTTTCCTATTGTGAATAGTGCTGCAGTGAACATATGTGATATGGTTTGGGTCTGTGTCCCTGCCCAAATCTCATGTTGAATCGTAATCCCCAGTGTTTGGAGGCGGGGCCTAGTGGGCAGTGATTGGATCATGGGGATGGATTTCTCATGAATGGTTTAGCACCATCCCCTTGGTGCTGTTTGTGTGATAATGAGTGAGTTCTTATGAGAACTGTTTATTTAAAAGTGTGTAGCACCTCCCCTAACCTCTCTCTCTCTCTCTCTCTCTCTCTCTCTCTCTCTCTCTCTCTCTCTCTCTCTCGCTCCTGCTTCCGCCTTCCAAGACAGCTGTTCCCCCTTTGCCTTACACCATGATTGGAAATTTCCTGAGGTCTCTGCAGAAGCAGAAGCCACTATGCTTCCTGTACAGCCGTGCACAGGAAGAACTTGTTCTTCCTGTGTACCTGTTCATCCTGTACAACAGAACTGGGAGCTAGTTAAACCATTTTTCTTTATGAACTACCCAGTCTCAGGTATTTCTTTATAGCAGTGCAAGAACGGACTAATACAATATGCATGTGTGTGTCTTTATGGCAGAACAATTTATATTCCTTTGGATATATACCCAATAATGAGATTGCTGGATTGAATGATAGTTCAATTTTAAGTTCTTTGGGGAATCTCGCCACATTGTTTTCCACAGAGGCTGAAGTAATTTACATTCCCACAGCAGTGTCTATAAGCATTCCCTTTTCTCCACAACCTCGCCAACATCTATTATTTTTTGACTTTTTAATAATATTCTGACTGGTGTAAGATGTCATCTCATTTTGATTTTGGTTTGCATTTCTCTAATGGTTAGTGATGTTGAGCATTGTTTCATATGCTCTTTGGCTACGTGTATGTCCTTTGCGCGCTTAATGGGGTTATTTTTTGCTTATTAATTTGCTTAAGTTTCTTATAGATTTTAGGTATTAGACCTCTGTCAGATGTATAGTTTGCAAATATTTTCTCCCATTTTGTAGGTTGCATGTTTACTCTGTTGATAGTTTCATTTGCTCTGCAGAAGTTCTTTAGTTTAATTAGATCCCATTTGCCAATTTTTGTTTTTGTTGCAATTGCTTTTGGTGTCTTCGTTGTGAAATATTTGCCAGGTCCTATGTTCAGAATGGTATCTCCTAAGTTATCTTCCAGTGTTTTATAGTTCTGGGTTTTACATTTAAATATTTAATCCATCTTGAGTTGATTTTGTGTGTTGTATAAGGTAGGGGTTCAGTATCACTCTTCTGCATATAGCTAACCAGTTATCACAGCACCATTTATTGAATAGGGAGTCTTTTCCTCATTGCTGATTTCATCAAAAATTAGATGATTCATAGGTATGCGAAGTGATCCACCCACCTCGGCCTCCCAAAGTGGTGAGATTACAGGCACAAGCCACCACACCTGGCCCGAGCTCTTTTTTGAATATGAATTCAATATGAATTTTAAAATAGTTTTTCCTAATTCTGTGAAGAATGTCATTGGTAATTTGATAGGAATAGCATTGAATCCGTAAATTGCTTTGGGCAGTATGGCCATTTTAATAATATTAGTTTTTTGTATCCATGAGCATAGAATGTTTTTCCATTTGTTTGTGTCATCTCTGATTTCTTTGAGCCATGTTTTGTAATTCTCATTGTAGAGATTTTTTTTACCTCTTTGGTTACGTGTATTCCTAGGTATTTTATTCTTTTTGTGGCTATTGTGAATGGTGTTGTGCTCTTGATTTGGCTCTTGGCTTGAATGTTGTTGGTGTATAGTAACCAATCAGTAATACTGATTTTTGTGTGTTGCTTTTGTATCCTGAAACTTTGCTGAAGTTGTTTATCAGATCAGGAGCTTTGTGGAGAGACTAGATGTAGAATCATGTTGTCTGCAAATAGGGATAATTTGACTTCCTCTTTTCCTGTTTGGATGCTGTTTATTCTTTGTTTTGCCTGATTGCTCTGGCCAGGATTTCCAATAATATGTTGAATAAAAGTGGTCAGAAAGGACATTCTTGTCTTGTGCCGGGTTTCAAGGGGAATGCTTCCAACTTTTGCCCATACAATATGATGTTGGATGTGGATTTGTCATAGATAGCTCTTATTTTCAAGTATATTCCTTCAATGCTTAAGTTATTGAGGGTTTTTAACATGAAGGGATGTTGAATTTTATGGGAATCCTTTTCTGCATCTATTGAGATGGTCATGTGGTTTTGTTTTTAGTTCAGTGAATGGGTTGAATCACATTTATTGATATGCATATGTTGAACCAACCTTGCATCCCAGGGATAAAGCCTGCTTGATCATGATGGATTAGCTTTTTTATGTGCTACTGGATTTGGTTTGCTAGTATTTTGTTTAGGATTTTTGCATCTGTGTTTATCAAGGATATTGGGCTGAAACTTTCTCTTTTTGTTGTGTCTCTGCCAGGTTTTTGGTATCAAGATGATGCTGGCCTCATTGAATGAGTTGTGGAGAAGTCCCTCCTCAATTTTTTGAAATAGTTTCGGTAGGAATGGCACCAACTCTTCTTTATAAATCTGGTAGAATTCAGCTGTGAATCCATTTGGTCTTGCACTTTTTTTGGTTGGTAGGGTTTTTATTACTAACTCAATTTTGGAACTTGTTATTGGTCTGTTCAGGAATTTAATTTCTTTCTGGTTTAGTCCTGGTAGGTTATATGTGTCCAGAAATTTATCCACTTCTTCTAGATTTTCTAGTTTCTTTGCATAGAATTGTTTGTAGTAGTCTCTGATGGTTTTTTGTATTTCTGTGGGGTCAGTGGTAATGTACCCTTTGTCATTTCTTTTTTTTTTTTTTGAGATGGAGTCTCGCTCTGTTGCCAGACTGGAGTGCAGTGGCACGATCTCGGCTCATTGCAACCTCTGCCTCCCGGGTTCAAGCGATTCCCCTGCTTCAGCCTCCTGAGTAACTGGGACTACAGGCACACACCACCACACTTCGCTAATTTTTCGTATTTTACTAGACACAGGGTTTCACCATGTTGACCAGGATGGTATTCATCTCCTGACTTTGTGATCCCCCCATCTCAGCCTCCCAAAGTGCTGGGCTTACAGGCATGAGCCACTGCACCTGGCCCCCTAAAGGGGGGTTCTCCTCTCTTATTTTCTTTATTAGTCTAGCTAGTTGTGTGTCTTATTAATTTTTTCAAATAACCAGCTCCTGGGTTTGTTGATCTTTTGTATGGTTTTTAATGTCTCAATTTCTTTCAGTTCAGCTCTGATTTTGGTTATTTCATGTCTTCTAGCTTTGGGGCTGTTTTGCTTTTGCTTCTCTAGTTCTTCTAGTTGTGATTTAGGTTGTTCATTGGGGCTCTTTCTAAGTTTTTGATGTGGGCGTCTAGTGCTATAAACCGCCCTCTTAACACTGTGTTAGCTATGTCCTGACAGATTCTGGTATGTTGTATCTTTGTTCTCATTAGTACAAATAATTTCTTGTTTTCTTCCTTAATTTCATTACTAACCCAAAAGTCATTCCGTATGTGCCATGTGGCAATATGAAGTTGTTTTTGGGTGGAGAGTTCTGTAGATGTATATTAGGTCCATTTGGTCAAGTGTTGAGTCCAGGTCTTAAGTGTCTTTGTTAATTGTGTGCCTCAGTGGTCTCTCTAATACTGTCAGTAGGGTGTTGAAATCTACCACTATTATTATGTGGGAATGTTAGTCTCGTCATAGATTTTTTGTTTTTTGTTTTTTTTTGAGGTAGAGTCTTACTCTGTTGCCCAGGCTGGAGTGTAGTGGCACAATCTCGGCTCACTGCAAGCTCCACCTCCTGGGTTCACACCATTCTCCTGCCTCAGCCTCCCAAGTAGCTGGGACTACAGGTTCCCACAACCACGCCTAGCTAATTTTTTGTATTTTTAGTAGAGACAGGGTTTCACTATGTTAGCCAGGATAGTCTAGATCTCCTGACCTCGTGATCCGCCTGCCTCGGCCTCCCAAAGTGCTGGGATTACAGGTGTTGATCATAGGTCTTTAAGAACTTCCTTTATGAATTTGGGTGCTCCTGTGTTGGGTATATATACATTTAGGATAGTTAGGTCTTCTTGTTAAATTGAACTCTTTACCATTGTGTAACACCCTTTATCTTTTTTATCTTGTTGAGTTAAAGTCCGTTTTCTCTTAGATTAGGATTACAACTCCTGCTACTTTTTGTTTTCCATTTGCTTGGTAGATTTTTCTGTATTCCTTTATTATCCACAATGCCTGTGGATGTCATTGCATGTGAGATGGGTCTCTTGAAGACCTATACCATTGGGTTCTCTTTATCCAGCTTACCACTCTGTGCCTTTTAATGGGGGTATTTAGCCCAATTACGTTCAAGGTTAGTATTGATATGTGCGAATTTGAACTTGTGATGTTATTAGCTGTTTATTCAGATTTGTTTGTGTGGTTGCTTCATAGTGTCACTGGTCTATGTTCTTTAGTATGTTTTTGTAGTGGCCAGTAAGTCTTTTCTTTCAATATTTGGTACTCCTTTCAGAACCTCTGGTAAGGCAGTTCTGGTAGTAATGAATTCCCTCAGCATTTGCTTGTCGGAAATGGATCTCATTTCTCCTTTACTTATGAAGCTTAGTTTGGCTGGATATGAAATTCTTGGTTAGACTTTTTTTTTTTTTTTCTTAAAGAATGCTGAATATAGGGCCCCAATCTCTTCTGGCTTGCAGGGTTTCTGTTGAAAGATCTGCTGCTAGCCTGATGGGGTTCCCTTTGTAGGTGACCTGCCCTTTCTCTCTAACTGCCTTTAACATTTTGACCTTGGGGAATCTGATGATTATATGTCTTGGGGATAGTCTTCTTGTGTAATGTCTTGCAGGTGTTTTCTCCCTGCAGCATTTTCAAGTAACACCTGCCCTTTTCCAGCCTTAGTTCTGAGTTAGGTGAAAGGGAGAAGTACTTTGCATTAGTCCTACAGGTAACCGTCAGACAGGTTAGAACAGATGCACACAATAATTTACGAATAAGACATGCCCTGCTCCCTCTGGAACCAAGGACCAGAGTCTCACATTGGGAATGTGGCTGCAACTGAGCCATGACAGGGATAGGGCAAAGGCAAGTAAAAACACCAGACAGTTTTCCTACTGTTTTCAAGTGGCCTTTTTCTTTATTCAGCATTCACTTGCTTGTTTTAAACTTTAGACTATTTTTCAGAGCTTTGAGAAAGTTGGTTCTGATAGTTTCTGCATTTTTTTTTTCTTTTTTTTTTTTTTTGAGACAGAGTCTCAGAGTCGCCCAGGTGGAGTGCAGTGGTGCAATCTTGGCTCACTGCAACCTCTGCCTCCCAGGTTCAAGCAATTCTTCTGCCTCAGCCTCCCAAGTAGCTGGGATTACAGGCACACACTGTCATGCCCGGCTATTTTTTGTATTTTAGTAGAGATGGGGTTTCACTGTGTTGCCCAGGCTGGTCGCGAACACCTGAGCTCAGGCAATCCTCTTGCCTCGGCCTCCCAAAGTGCTGGGATTATAGGTGTGAGCCACTGTGCCCGGCCTCTGCATGTTTTTTGTATGTTTCTGTGGGAGGATGAGAGCTTGGAACTGCCTGTCCCACCATTTTTCTCTGCTTTGATGATTTTTATCTGAATCACTATGCTAGTGATTATAAAATGATGATTTTATATTTCTGCAATGTCTTCTATACTTATTAGTTGGCATTCTATTTGTTTTATTTCCTGTTTATTTTGTTCGTACTGATATGATTCAGATATTTTAACAGCATATTTTAAAATATAACTTATTGAGGTATAATGTATAGACAATAAAATTCCACCCTGAGTGCTCAGGTTGGTTACTTTGCTGAGTGTAACATGTCACAACCATGTAATAACCACCTTAGTCAAGATACAGAGCATGTTCCGCTTCCCAAAGAGTTCTCTTATGCCCCTTTGCAAAGGCTTTTTTAAAACTTTTTTTTTTTTTTGTAAATTACAGATTTACAGGAAGTTGTAAGGATAGTAGCGAGAGGGCCCATGTATCCTTCATCATATTTCCCTCAGAGGTTATATCTTGTGTAAATATCATACAATATCAAAACCACAAAATTGACATTGGTACAATGTATATGTGTAGTTCTGTGTCAATTTATTACTTGTAAATTCCTGGAACCAGGACTTTGTGCTCCCCACTAGGCCTCTCTTTGATGCCACCCTGGCTGGGATGGGGAAGGGCACCTGCTTACTGCTCCCCAAGTGATCTCCACCAGCAGGGAAGGCCTCACCACACTTGGGTGGTAGTCAGAGATCCACCCACCTCGCTCTTCTCTGACACCCTGGCAGGGAAGGTGGGTTGAGGCATCTTGTTTTGTGAAGGTGGAAGTCCAGGGTCTCCAGTTGGCCTTTGCTGGTGGGGGTGGCAGTGCAGCTATTTCTGTGGTGTTAGGCTGGAGCAGTGTAGTTATTATCTAAACGTTTTGCTGTCTAAAAGTTGCTTGTCTTGCTAAGCTGCTGCTTTCCTGGTCCTTTGGCTAGAAAGAGCTGGCTTTTCTAGGGGGGCTTTCCTGGTTTATTCCTATTGGCATCTCCTCCAGCACCCAGTCTGAGATAATGAGACAAGAAGAAAACTCAGGGAACTCACTGCCGTGTCGTTCTGGGTCCCGAGGCCCCTAGCCACACTGCCTTCTTCTATCCACTTTTCAGAACCTTTTTATATCTGCTTTGTGTATGTAATGTCCAGGGTTTTTAGCTGTATTTGCAGAGGCAATAAGAAGAAGTGAATCTACTCTTGCAGTGTCTTAGTTTTTGACTTAAATTCTAAAGATTTGGTTCACATTATCATCACATTTTCCTCCATAAGACAGTAATACCAGTTTATGTTCCTACCAGCAGTGTCTGAGAGTGCCTGTGGCCAGCACTGAGTGCTAGCGTCCTTTTCCATCTTGTTGATCTGACAGGCAGAAATGTGTGTCAGTGGTATCAATTTTTGTTTCTTTGGTTTCAAGTAGAGATTGAATATTTTTCATATATTTATGGGCCTGATTTTTCCCTCTCTTGTGAATTGCCTCTTCATGTCCCGAGAGAGAGAGAATTTAAAATAGAAAGTGAGGCGTAATATGTTGCTGTATCAGTTAAGGCCCAACCAGGAGAAACTATAGCAATTATTGGAGCAGAGAATTTCGTATCAAGTCAGTAACTAGGTACAAGGTTGTTAACTAGGTTATTGAAAGGGTAAAAAGGGAACATTAAAGTATTATGGAGGTAGCAACCACAAGAAGCAGCTACCACCAGCTGTAGGGCTGAAGAATCAAAGGGAAGATGTTGCAGTTACTAAAACTCTAGAGGTTAAGGAAAGTCCTCATGTAACTCAGAGCTTCATAGAGGGGCACCTCTTGGCTGGGGCTTTTGTTTTCAAGGGTGGGATATGATGAAATTGCTTCTGCGGATTTTGGAAAAACTGCAGGCTGGAATCAGCGGCTGCTCCAGGGCAGAACTGATCCGGTAAAGGAGCCCTGCTGGGGTGGTGTTCCTCAGAACAAGAAGGGAGAGGAAGCAGACAGGACACAGGTGCAGATTTCCTGTGGCTTTCCTGAGACTCTCATGGAGCCACATGGCCAAGCGGGAGTGGGATTTGCTGAGTGCCAGCCAGGCCCCGCAGTGTGGAAGAACAGTGTGGAAGGTGAGCTGGGATCTGAAGTACAAGAACGTGATGATCAGCTCAGCTACCATTCCCTTAGGAGGTGTTGCCTTGGGGTGAATGTGGAGTGGGAAACATGAATTGGCTGTGCCTCTGGTTGTCTTGGGTCTTCTTTAATAGTTTCTCCTTTAATAGTTTGAACATCTTGCTACAGTGCATTTTAGTGTGAACATTGTTTTTGGTACAACATGGCTCCTAAATTATATTTTGCATATGGATGCTATCCCGGGTACTCTATGTCACTGCCTTTGTAGTAGCATACAGAATTGGATATGAAGTTGTATACATGTACTTCACAGGGGAGACAGGGTTTTTCAAGAGTAGTTCTGATTATGTCTGATGCTCTCTTTACTTTAGATCCTAATCCGCCTCACATTCTGTCAGCTTAGTAAAGTGAGGCTTCAGTTATATTCCAATCAAGCTGGAGACCACCATCCGTGACCGCTTCTGCACACATCCCTTTTCTGACTTCCCTGTTTGTTTGTCCTGTTTGAATTGATTCTGAATTCCTAAGGATTGGGATCATATTTATCTTATGCATAGGACCTTGAGGGCACTTAGTAGTTGCTCAACAAATATTTGTCAAACATTGATAGCAACAACAGCAATCATATTTACTTTACATATAATCACTTAATTCTCATATCAACTCTGAGTAGTTGTTACCATATTCAATTCTGAGGTGAATTTTTTTCTTATTGTAACATCTTTGAATTAGGGATACATTTTATAACCAGTGACATAACATCATTTTTTTTCTTAGTGGTAATGGAATAATGGTTCATGTTATAATTGATGGTGTCTTAGATTCAATTAAATATGGTGTTATTCCCACTTTATAGGAAACTGGGGCACAAAGAGACAAAGTGACTTGCCCCAAACCATACTGCTAGAGAGCGCCAGAGCTGGGGTGAAGGCCTGGCCTCTAGTTTGAGGGTCTTCCTCTTCACTGTTGCCTCCCTGCCTCTCTATACCTTTCAGCCAGCCCACCTGTCTCAGTCTCTTCCACCTTCTGTGTCTAGCTCAGACTTCACCTGCCATACCAGCCATTCTCGTCCCATGCTACTCTGCCAGTCAGCTGTCATTTCTTCTCCCCTCCCTTGAAACCCATAGCATTTCTTTTTGATACTTATTTTACCTGGTTTTCTATGTTTTTATTTAATGGATTTGCCTTTTCCAAGTTATTCAGACTTCAAATCAGCTTGTAAGGTAGAAATCATACAGGTCAAAACTACCCAGGCGTACATTTTAGGAAGACTGGTTAGGTTTGGGTTTGCAGTTCAGTACACTCAGTTTTTTCTTCTACATTAGGCAAATCACTATTTCAGCATCAGATCAGCCCCAGATCATTAGTTACCAAATCAATAGTTATTTCAGCACCAAATCAGAACCACATGAGGTAGTCACTTGTGTTTTGGAGCCATGTTACAGGAAAAATCCTAATCTTCAACATTGGATGAGCTTGTTAAGTGTAACAGGATACCCTCTAGGAGACACTCAGAAATGAGGCAGACTGCAGGAGACACCTATTCTGCTTAGAAAGCGCTGCCACACTGCATACTTCCCACTCTGGGGCTCAGCCTACATGGGCATAGGTGGCAGCAGGCACGATGAGCTCTTTTCCAAGGCATTTGCTCATTGAGAGGAATGGCAATTGTTCTCCATTTTCAAAACTTAAAGAAAACTGGTTTTATTTTAACAGCTGTATTAAGATATAATTCACTTACCATATAATTATCCCATTCAAATATCTAACTCAGTTATTTTAAGTGTATTCATAGAGTCGTACAACCATCACCACAATCAATTTTAGAACAGTTTTGTCACTCCCAAAAGAAACTCTCTACTGATTAGCAGTAACTCCCTATTTTCCACAACCCTTAGTCCCAGGCAACATCTGATCAACTTTGTCTCTATGGATTTTTGCATGTACTGAACATGCCATATAAATGGAATCAGAATATGTGGTCTTTGTGACTAGCTTCTCATGTAGCATAATGTGTTCAAGATTCATCTACGCTGTAGCATGTATTAGTACTTCATTTCCTTCTATTACCAATATTCCATTGTATGGCTGTATCACATTTTATATATCTGTTAACCATTTGATGGATATTTGGGCTGTTTCCACTTTTTTAGCTACTATGAATAGTGCTGCCGTAAACATTTGTCTACAGGTTTTTCTGTGGACATGTTTTTATTTCTGTTGGTTATATACTTTGTAGTGGAATGGTTGGATCAAATAGTAACTGTCTGTTTAACTTTCTGAGGAATGTTTGGACTGTTTTCCAAAGTGGCTGCCTGCACCACTTTACATTCGCACTAGTCCACCTGTGTCTGAGCAGATGGTGGCTTCCCCACAGTTCTCTGGCCTTTTCCCTCATGGTCACAAGGCATCCAGTCCTCACATCAGCACCTCAAGCAGGAAAGACACTTCTCCAGCCACTTCTGCACATGTCTCATTGGCTGGAGCTGAGACCTGTGACCATCTCAGACCCACCACCATAAAGGAGAGTAAGATTACCATGGTTGCACTAGATTGGGCACAACTTCCCCTGAGGCTGCCAGAAGAGCCTACCTTTCCTGAGATCAGAGGCATGAAGTAAATGCCTACAAAACTACGGCTTCACTGGCATGAAGGAAGGTAGCAGCTTTAGAGGGGAGCGGCTGCAAGGAGGCCAGTGAACAGTGTGTACCCCAGGATCTTTACAGTCAAGACAGTGGAAGAGGCCAAGACAGACATACATGCATGAGACCTCTGTAGGTCTCAGACCAGCAGGGCCATTTCTAGCACAAGAGCTAGAAGCAGTAACACTCTGATTTGGCCTGAGGCAGTGGTAGCATTGAAGTGACAATATTCATTCTTGCCTGGTTTCATGAAGTAGAACTAGATCCCTGAAGTTTTTTCTTTAAGGGATTTTCCCCTGGAAGTGCATCCTCTAGGAGAACACTTAGTTGCAATCTGCTTGTTAGACGACAGAGATGCATCTGCTAGCCTCCTGCCTTGTGTGTGGTTTTGGAGTCCAGTTAAGCAGCTGATCATCAGCCAAGGGATCAGGACTGGAGCAAGGACTGCCTTGAGTCTGTAGAAAGATGCTGATCTGGAGAAGATGCTGCTGGCAGACCTGCTTTCAGAGCCAGATGTCAGTATCCTGTGCCCATGCTGTGAGGCCTACGTTCTCCCAGTACCCAACTCATTTCATTCATCTGCCTTTCATTCTTGCTCTTCCCTCCTTCTTTACCCTTGTCTCTCTCAACTTCATTTTCCCACTCTCTTTTTTAGCCTCTTGGAGCTGAGATCCAGAGGCCCAAAGTCTTTTTCTTTTCTTGCAGCAAACAGTATTATAGGAAGCCCTTGTCTTTGCCAGCAGTGAAGGGGAAAAGCCTCTGCTTGGAGGGTGGAGATTAGGGGAGGGTCTGGGAGTGTCACAGGAGAAATGAGAAACAGATGTAAGATCTGTGGCTGAGCCCAGTCAGAGGAGTTGGCGGGTGGGGAGAGGGAAAAGGAGGCTGGAATTTGGTGGTGGTAGTCATTCGTGTGTTTAATACTTTTGTGGCTTTACTGGTGTTCGTGAAGCAAACGGCTCCCAGCAAGGCAGTGAACAACAAGCCGATGATTAATTGCCCTTTTTAAATTGTAATTATGTCACTCACCAGAACCCGTGAACATTAATTCTTGATTTACAGAGTGAGTAATTGAATAATGAAGGGGCTGCCTGTTTGTTGTGCTGTGTTCTTACTCTTGCATTTCTACAGTGCCAGGCCCTTCTGTCTCTCCTAGTCTTTGGATGTTGCCCACTTCCCTGTTGGTTTTAGTGCCTGTTCTGGCCTCTGACTGCAAGCTGTCCAACATGACATTTCATTGACAGTGAGTAAGGCCCAGACCGATGTCATATGCTCTAGAGAAAGGGAGGCCAGCCGTTTCTGATTCCAATCCGATGCTGCCTTTCATTAAATTTCTTCAATGAAAGCCTGCTCTGCCTAACTCAAGCAAAATAATGTGAATTTGCTACAAGGATGCAGGGAAGCTCACAGAAGCAAAGGGAAAGTTGAAGAAGCAGGTCTTAGAAGAAGAGAGCTAGACCCAGGGTCCAGGGTGGGGGCACCAGTAGGCAGGTCCTCCCTGCAGGCACCACTCTAGAATGAATCAGCTCCAGCGTTTCCAGTCTGCCATTTCACGCTTGATTGCTTCAAATTCCTGAGCAAGTCACACCCTTGGCAGTGGAGGGTGGAGCACTTTGACTGTCTTGCCAGGAATCAGGAATGCACATATTGTGGGAGGGAACAGTCATTCCTCCCTCCACCCCCAAAACACACATAATCAACAGGCTCTTACCAGAAGGGGAAATGGATGCTGGGCAGGCAGATGATTTTTGTATATGGTGTAAGGTAGGGGTTCAGCATCAATCTTCTGCATGTGGCTGGTCAGTTAGTCCAGTACCATTTATTGAATAGGGAGTCATTTCCCCATTGATTATTAACTATAGTCACCATTCTATACATTAGATATCCAGAACTAAATTCATCTTATGTGTGAAAGTTTGTACTCTTTGACCTACCTCTCCCCTACCCCATAACCTTTGACAACCACCCTTTGTTTCTCTAAGTTCTACATGTAAGTGAGATCATGTAGTATTTGTCTTTCTGAAATATGCTTATTTCACCTAGCATAATGTCATGTGATCATCTCAATAGCTGCAGAAAGCATTTGACAAAATTCAACATCCTTTCATGATAAAAATTGTCAGCTTTCAGTATAGAAGAAATGTTCCTTAGTATACAAAGGCTACATATGACAAGCCCATAGCTAATGTTATACCGAATGGTGAAAGACTGAAAGCTTTTTCTGTAAGATCAGAAACAAGGGTGCCCACTCTTGCCACTTCTATTCAATATAGGACTGAAAGTTCTAGCCAGAGCAGTTAGGCAAGAAAATGAAATAGAAAGCATCCAAATCAGAAAAGAAGAAGTTAATTGTCTCTGTTTGCAAATGAAGTGGTCTTATATATAGAAGTTCCTAAAAACTTCACAAAAAAACTGTTAGAAGTATAAAGTTGCAGGAAACAATATCAACATGGAAATATCCATTGCATTTCTATATACTAATAATGACCTATCTGAAAAAGAAATTAAGAAAACAATCCCATTTACATAGCATCAACTTTAGGTTTTGAGATGTTTTTCCATTAGTGAGGCTACTTGGTTTGGAGCCTCAGAGGCCTTTTTGATCAGCAGCTGTGATCTGTAAGGTAGAGGACTGCATGAGAGGTGCAGCAGCTTGGGGCCATGATCAGGCATGCAGGCCTGCCATTTTATGTGGTGGCAGGGGGGCCTGGTACACACTGGGATTAAATTCATGAGATTGTCTTTGTTAAGGAACTTGGATCAGAAAGAGATAAGTAATTCAATTCTTTTTGGGGAGGGTAAGAGGGCACTCTTAATGTGAATAGGGGAGAATCTGTTTGAACCTTTTTTTGTATCCTCGCTGCACTCATTTTTCTGTTGACCTGTCCTGGGAGACACTATGCCTTGTACATGGAGAACTCTTGACAGCTGCCTGCAGGTAGCTTTCTGTGATAGTTAGTGGATGTGCTTGCCACAAATAGGATGGGCAGGAATCTATTTCACACCCCCCACTGCCTCTTGGTTTTCTGTTCCCCAGTGGTGACCATCTTTATTCTCCATAAGAAACCCAGGCTTCTATCAACATCTTGAACAACAAAAGTTCTCTCTGACCATAGTTCCACTGCTTTGCTCTTCCTGCTCTCTTTCCTATTGAACTTTCTCTTTCCTTTCAATGCATTCTGAAAACTTCCCTGTTCTCTCAGCCCAGCAGCCTCTTCCTCTTTCCTTTGTCTTCCTAACCAGGGCAGACCCCCTTGTCAGCCATTGTGGATTTCACTCTCCTCCTGCTAGCACTCATTATACATAATATCTGCCCCCACTGCCTTGCTGCTGCTTTCTGCCCCCAAACTGTGGAATGTGGCTGGAGAAAGCTTTGGTGCTAATTTGCAGACTACCTGGTGTACTCCACACAGCCTCAGCACCGTCCCACCCTCACTCATGCCCCATATAATTTTCCCACAGAAACTTTTCACACGTTTCCCTGTTCAGGCATCCCCCAGTGTCAGCAGATACCACTGCCTCTCAGTTCGTGGAAGAAAAAAGGGGCCAAATAATCCGACCCCTCCTCCCCCAGTTTCACCCTTTCACATTAGTGTCTGTCTCTTCACTCACTATTTTCCTTTCGTACTTGTGATCCTCACTGGATTTTGAGAGGTTTTTCTTGGACCTTTATATATCAATTGTCGTTCCTTTTGCTTGTATTTTTCATTTTCCCCTCTCTATTGATTCCTTTTCCTTAGCTTATATATTTTCCCAGGATTCTCAAAGTACTTTATGTATTTATTTTTTTTCCTGCTTCCAGTGGTTTAGAAGCTATGTATTCTTCTATTCTCCTTGTGATTGTACTTATATATTTACCAAAGTGTTTAATTCCCATGTTTCCTTCACCCAGTTTTTCTCCAGTAATGTCATCTTGCACAACTTGCACAGCCATAGTACAGCGTTTCTCAGCCTCAGCTCTGTTGACATTTTGGGTTGGATGCTTCTTTGTTGTGTGGCTGGCGGGTGGTGACTGTCCTTTGCATTATAGAAAGTTTAGCAGAATCCCTGGCCTCTACTCACTAGAAACCAATAACACTCTTCTAGGTGTGCCAACCAAAACAATCTCCAGATGTTTCCAAATCTCCTGTAGGCAGCAAAATCACCCTGATGGGGGGGTGGGGGTGGGGGAGAAAAATCACCCTAGTTGGAAACTACTCCGTGTTAGTTTTCTATTACTGCTGTAACAGATTACCAGTTGGTGGCTTAAAACACATGAACATTTTATCTTCTAGCTCTCAGAAGTCTGACAGTCACTCTAGCTCCCATAGGCAAGGAAGGGCGTAACACAATGGTGTGAATAAAAGAAGGGGATCTTTGGGAGCTGCTTGTCACTAATGCTGTACATTTCCCTCTAAGCTATGCTTTAGCTACAGCTCATAGTTTTTTTTTGTTTGTTTATTTGTTTCTTTGTAAAATTTACATAATATAAAAAAAATCTTAAACATTTTAAAGTATACAATTAACTAGCATTAAGTACACTCACTATGTTTTACAGCCATATCACTATGCATTTCCAGATTTTTTTCATGATCCTAAACTCTGTATCCATTAAATAATAACTGTCCCCAATTAAATAATAAATGTCCCCATTTTTCCTCCCCCCATCCCCTGGTAACTTCCACTTTCTGTTTCTTTTCTTTTCTTTTTATTTGTTTTTTTTTGAGACGGAGTTTTGCTCTTGTTGCCTGGGCTGGAGTGCAGTGGCACGATCTTGGCTCACTGCAACGTCCACCTCCCGGGTTCAAGCAATTCTCCTGCCTCAGCCTCCCAAGTAGCTGGAATTACAGGTGTATGCCACCATGCCCAGCTAAGTTGCTGTATTTTTAGTAGAGATGGGGTTTCACCATGTTGGCCAGGCTGGTCTCCAACTCCTGACTGCAGGTGATCCACCCGCCTTGGCCTCCCAAAGTGCTGGGATTATAGGCGTGAGCCACCATGCCAGCGTCTACTTTCTGTTTCTATCAGTTTGCATATTCTAGTTACTTCATATAAGTAGAATTATATAGTATTTGTCCATCTTTGGCTTATTTCACTAAGTATAACATTTTCGGGGTTCATCCATGTTATAACACATATCAGAATTCCCTTCCTTTTGAAGGCTGAGTAAGATTCCATTGTGTATATATACTAGTTTGTTTATCCATTCATCCGTTGATGGACACTTGGGTTGCTTCTACCTTTTGGCTGTTGTGAATGATGCTGCTGTGAACAAATATCTGTTCAAGTTCCTGCTTTCAGTTGAATATATACATAGAAATCCATTATATGGTAGTTCTATATTAAACCTTTTGAGGAAACACCAACTGTTTTCCGTAGCACTGCACCATTTTATATTTCCACCTGCCATGCACAGGGGTGCCAGTTTCTCCATGCAGCCTACAGACTTTTGATGTTTTATTATTTTATTTTCATTCAGTTCACTATTAAAATACTTCTTTTACATTTTTCTTTGAGAAATGAGACCTCCTCTTTGACCCATGGTTTGTTTAGAACTGTATTGTTTAATGTTCCAGTTTCTGGAGAGCTCCCTGTTATTTTTCTTCTGATTTTTAATTTAATACTTTGTGATCAGATAACATATTTTAACAATTTCAATTAATTTGAATTTTTAATGTTCATTTTATGAGCTAGGAGATGGTCTGTCTTGGTGAATGCTTCATGTATGTTTGAAACTAATGTTTATTGTTATGTGAAGTGTTCTGTAAATGTCAGATTCAAATTTTTATGGTGGTTGTTCAGTTCTTCTGTATTCTTGTTAATTTTCTGTCTAGTGGTTGTCTCAATTTCTGACAGTTGTGTCGAAGTCCTCAACTATAATTGTAGATTTGTCTACTTCTCTCTTCAGTTGTATTACATTTGTTCTGTGGGATATTTTGGAGCTCTGTTGTTTGGTGCATACACATTAAGATTGTTATGTCTTGGCAAGGAATTGATCCTTTTATCATTATGTAAAGTTTCACTTTTTCTCTGGTAATGTTCTTGGCTTTAAAATCTTCTTTGTCTGGTATTAATATGGTCCATCTAGCTTTCTTTTCATTAGTATTCACATAGTATATCTTTTTCATACTTTATTTTACCTACATAAATTTGCTTGTTAGCATTTAATTGGGTCTTTTTAAAAAAAATCCATCATAACAGTCTCTTAATTGGTATGTTTACACCATTTGTATTTAATGTTATTAATGATATGTTAGGATTCAAGTTTGCCATTTTACTTTTTGTTTTCTGTATGCTCTTAATGTTTTTTATTCCTTTGTTTCTCCTTTCCAGTCTTCCTGTGGGTTACTTGAACATTTTGTAGTATTTTGTTTTAATTAATCAGAAGCGTTTTGAAATATTCTCTTTGCTTTGCTTTTTAGTGAGTACTGTATGGATCGTGATATACCTACCTATCTCAGTCTACTGTATCAACATTTTACCACTCCAAGTGGAATATAGAAACCTTACCACCAATTACATCCCTTTACCCTCTCCCAATAATGATGTGGGGTTGTCTTAAATATTACCTGTGTATATATCGAGAACCACATCTGACAGTGACACAATTTTTTCCTTTCAAATGTCAAACATAATTTTTAAAACTCAAGAGAAGCATTGCTTGTTGTATTTACACTTTCCATTGTTCTTTCTTCATTCCAAACATGTTCTAAGTTTGTTCATTCATTTGTCCCTCCCTCCTTCCTTTCTTCCTTTTTAAAAATTATTTCGTTTCTATCTGAAGAACTTGTTTTAACAATTAGAGCAGGTCTCCTGGGAACAGATAGATGCCTTTCATTTTCCTTCACTAAGTCTTTACTTTTCTTTCTGATCCCTGAAAGATATTTTTACCAGATACAGACTGTTGGGTTAACAATTGCTTTCCTTCAGATTGTGAAAAATATTCTGCCACTTTCTTCTGGCCTCCATGGTTTCTGTTGAGAAATTCACTGTCATTTGCATAATTCTCCCATAGGTAACATGTCATTCATCTCTTATACTTTCAAGGTATTTTCTTTGTCTATATTCTTCAAAAATTTGATTATGATTTATTTGTCTGGGAGTAGATTTCTTTGGGTTTATTCTATCTGGGGTTTGCTCAGCTTCTTGACGCTACAGGTTTTTTTTCATGAACTTTGAGAAATTTTCAATCATTATTTCTGCAAGTATTTTTTCTGTGTCTTACTTTTCTCCTTTCCTTTAGGACTGTAATGGTTCTTTGCATTTTGTGATTTCCCCCCATATTTTTGTTTCAAACTATGATTTTTAAAAGTATAATTTATAGATACATGTATATACATACATATATGTTTATATATATTTACATTTATTTGTATAAGTTTACACTATCCATTAAGTAATTCCATTTTTATATCTATTTCTTATTTTTTAAATTGGGTTCATTTCCTATTTTGCTGGAGTGTTTTCTCCAGTAATCCTTTCAGAAAAAGTTTGAATCTTGTAAACTTTATTTTTTCACATCTAAAAATGTCTTTCATTTTCCAGCTGGTATATAAAACTTCTAGGACTTCTACAGCAAAATAATTTTAACTTGGTACTTTGAAAATATTCTCCTACTGTCTTCTGGTATCTGGTATTGCCAGCTCTTTCCCCTTTCTGCTGTTGTTGGACTTCTTACAATAGTATCATACTAGTTGTGTTCACCTCTGATGTCCCTGCTACAGTGTCTTGAAATGAGGGACAGTGTCTACTAAACTTTGTAGATGCAGTCCCTAGGACAATGCTCAGTAAACTATATCAGCAAACATTTGTTACCTTGGATTGAAATGTGGGAAACTGAGCTGTATCTGGAGAGCCACGTCAACGGATAGATTTGGTCCTCTGGTCTTGCATATTGTTGATACAATTTTTTTTTTGAGTGAAAATATTCTCCTAGCCATTTTTAGCTACAAAGAGGTATGCCTTTCCTGAGGGGCTGCAGGTTGCAGTGTTATGAGAATGGGGAGTGCAGTTCATTCTGAGAGTGTGTCTGGCCTTGTTGCTGGGGCTGGCCATCACAGCAGATAGCTGCCCATGTTTCCTGCCCACTAGGAGCTCATTCTCTGGTAGAGACATGCAGACAGGTTCCTGAAGCATAGAAGGACCTCAGTGTGAATCCCAGTTCTGTCATTTGTAAGGTGTTTTCCCTGAAACAGGGTATTTATTCTGTTTTTACCTCAGCTTTCTCTTGCATGAAATGAGTTTAGTAATTTCCATCATGCTGGTATGGAAAGCATTAAATAAGAAGGCATATATAAAGCACTTGGCATGTAATTGGCATTCAGTGAATTTTAGTTCTTTTCCCTTTTTTCTTTTGAACTCATTTGTTAGGAAGCTGGAGAGTTTTTCTTTCTGGCTGAGTTAAGAATTGGGCATAGCAAATGTGTTCATCTTCTCAGAATGTTTTCCAGGGTAATGTAACCTAGAAGCAGAAGATTCTGGTTAATTCTTGAAGATCCAACTCAAACCTAGAATTCTAGGATTTTAAGATTTTATGTTTGGTTTAGCTTTTTGGAAAGGAGAGTTCTTTTTCAGTCTCTAGGTTTTCTAGGTTGGTGTCATCTTACCATATTGGCAAGGTAACTCGTATCCCTTGAAGGTTAAATAATGACACTCAGCATTACCTGGTGAGTAGAAAAACCAGTCCAAGGTTTTTTCATTAGGCCCTGCCACTTCTCTCCTGACTTCTCTCCTTACTTCAGGCCCCTCTTCTCCATCACCCAGAGAGAACATTCTCAAGGGAAGCCAGGATGGTTTACTTACCCTTCTGCTGGGTTTCTCCATTTATGTTAGAGGAGCCTTCTTGCTTTGGGCAAGGAGAAGGGGTATGTATTGGAGGTAAGAGCTCACTCAGGTGATGGCTCACAGTTGGTTTCAGTGGTGGGGTTTGCAGGAAGGGTGGTGACTTCATCTCTTCCCTGATTTTTGTTACAGGAGGCACTCTTACTGGCTAGTGAAATGCATATTCTTGGCCGGGTGTGGTGGCTCATGCCTGTAATCCCAGCACTTTGAAGGCTGAGGAGGGAGGGTTGCTTGAGCCCAGGAGTTCAGGACAAGCCTGGGCACCATAGTGAGACCCCGTCTCTACAAAAATATAAAAATAAAATTAGCCGGGCATGGTGGTGTACACCTGTGGCCCCATCTACTCAGGAGGCTGAGGTGGGAAGATTGCTTGAGGCTAACAGTTCAAGGCTTCAGTGAGCTGAGATCATGCCACTGCACTCCAGCCTGAGCAACAGAGTGAGAAACCCTGTCAATCAATCAACCACTAATTCAAATCAGTGAAATCAGTTAATCAAATGAAGGTTCCTTTCCCCCCAGGATTGCCTGCTCACCTCTCCTCCACTCTCACTCCTTTGGAGTAGTTTCCAGTCAAGTGTTTTGTCATCTTCTTGGGGAACATCTGTTCTTATAACTTAGGTAATTTTTCCAAGAGTAGGATTTAAATCTCTGAGAATCGTCATCCTCGTCCGCACCATGGAGTATCGGTGTACAGTGGCTCCCAAGGCTGTACAGCTGGCCCAGATATGCCCCAGGGAAGGCCTCTGCCAGCATTGTGCTCCTGGGGTTAGGACTGTGTGTGATTTGAACAATGGAAATGTCAGAGTCCTTCTGTTAGTGCGCTATGGAGATGGCGCCCTGGAGAGGGTTTCTGTGTGGAGATGGACTCCACCGCACATGTACTTGGAAGGGTTTTTATTTAGGCCCACTCGAAGCCTCTGTGGCTGAACTTGAGCTTCCTTGCCCTCCACTCTATCTCCGTAGTCCTCACAGTGGTCCTGAGAAGTCAGGGTAGGATCAGGGAATCCTTGGGTGCAGGGCCAGGATGCCTTTAGGTAGAACTCTGCCAGGGAAGCTTTAGGAAAGCTGGCCCTCCCAGTGGCTTTTCTACCCCATCTTTTGCCTATTCCTTGCCCTAGGCTTAGTGTTTTTCAGAGGCTTAGATGGATGAATTGCATCTGGCCCTCTTACCCCTGGAGGTGGAAGAGTGAGTGGTGCCTCAACCTCTGGGTCTCTCATACTGTGTCTCTCTATGCAGGGTGTGCAGGAGAGTGGCTGTCTGAGGCTCTCTAGCCTGGCGGGCAGGGAGAGGGTCACCACCTGGGCATGTGGAAGCATTCTGTGTGTTGCTTTAGTGGGGAAAACCTTGTGTTTTCTCTTGCCATGAATGCTAGGGAGAGATAGTGAGGATTGTTGAAAGACCACATAAATGGACCTGCCTAAGACAGGGGAGCAGGGCAAGAAACTAGACTTTCCAATTTGACATAGAGCTTCCCCGGAAGTCATTTTCCTAAAAATACTGAAAAGACCTTGAGTTGCTAATTTAAGGGAGGTAATCTCCAGATTTGTCTGTTTCTAGTTATTGTTCCCACTTATTTATAGATGGAAAATGTGGTGTCCCAGGTGTGAGCTGAGGCCCCAAGTCTACCGTGGGACTTCAAGAACATTTTTATTGCCTATCTTGGGACCTTTTTTTTTCCAAATGTATTTTTTTAATACAGTAGTGACACATGCTTTAAAAAGTTAATACATATTTGTTAAAAACTTAAAAATCCCGCGAAGTGTTTAAAAGAAAAAGTGAGTCAGCCTCCCTCTCCTTGCCCCCAGGGCCACTCCCAGGATCACTGTGGAGGACAGGTTGATGGGAATTGTTCTGGAGGCTCCTGACCCAAGCTCTGCCGCTCGTTCCCCCTCCCCGCTGGTGTGGTGTGGCCGTGTGAGAAGGAAGCGGGAGAAGAGTAACAGGGCACCTCTGTGCCAGTGTCTGGCTCCAGTCCTCCTTGTCGAGGGAGGGTTTAAGAGTAGATGAATGATCTCCCCCGACTGTGCTGTTTCCTTCCCAGGCCTTGTGCTGTATGTGCTAATGTGCATTTCACCAGATTTCCCTCTCTTGTCTTTTTAAAAAGTTTGTGATTTTTGCTTCACAGTTTGAAGCACAGAATTATAACAGAGGGGTGGCGGGAGGGAAAACCAAGTGGTGCACTGGAGGTTCCGTGGGGGGACCAGTGCAGCAGGGTGACAAGGCACATGAGTCACTCAGGCTTCCTGGGCCAGGGTGTGAACGGAGTGCTGAGTAGTGAGATCTCCGCTTCATCTCCAAAGGCGAGATAAATGGAACTTCTGAATGCTGGTTCTTGGAGTGGCTTTTATTCTTTGACCATCCACTTAGAGATGGAGTGGGAGACACCTGGAACTGCTGAAACCTTGCTGTTCTTCAAACAACGAAAGTGATTTCATTAGAGGCTTTCTGCTGAGGTTCCTAGGGTCTGTATTGCCAGCCCACTTCCCTTGCTTTCAGGATGGGCCACAGTTTGATCTGGAAACTAAATGTGCCCTTTTCAGTGGATACGGTTCTCTTTTCCCTGCTGTTTTTCCTTTGTGGCAGGCCTAGTCATGACGCGAGCATCCTCTCGGCTCCCTGACGGCACTTGCTCTATTATAGCAGGGTGCCCCTGCTCTGTGGCTGTGGAGCTGCTCCGGGACCCTCCTGCCAGCCTGTGGGCTCCTCAAAGCAGTGGCTGGGCCTGAGTCACCTTCTTGTCCTCCTGCACTCTTCTGGTCAGAGAGGACCTTTGATGGTCACAGATAGCCAGCCGCTCAGTCACTGAGACCAGATGTTGGTTGAATTTCGCAGGAATTGCAGCTCAGTCTGCCTTGCCTCTCAGTCCATGTGGGCTCCAGTGCCTGATTCATCCAGGCTAAAAAGATTTGTATTTGCTGAACATTCTAAGGCCTTTTGTGCCTTGGTCGGTTGCTTTTGTATCCTGGAGTGTTCCATTTTTCTTTCTTCCCCAGGTTAACAGGAAAAGTTCCAGGATTGGCTTAAATGTACCTTCCTTCAAGAAAGCTGTCTATGCCCTCTGTTGCTGGCGAGGTGTTCCCTTGCACGAATCCCCATGGCTCCTGGACTTTTGCATTACCAGGCTTGACCCTTTGCTAACATAGTGGTTTGTTTCCCATTTCCTGGAGTGCAGCTTCCTTAAAGGCAGAGTCTGTGTTTTTGTCCTCTCGGAATCTCTAGCATTTATCCAGGAACTTGGTGGGGACTGAAAAATAAAAAGGTGTTGAACCAGTGAAGGAATCACTCTTGTCTCTAGCTGTACTCAACAGATGGGTATGGCCACTGCAAGCTGAAAAATATACTTGCAAGAGACAGTGGTGTAGAAAGCCAAGGATAAGCCCAGAAGGAGTGCTTATTAGATGATAACTGCTACGGCAGGACCTCAAGATGCCTTAACAAACTACTGATGTATTTATTCAACACCCTTCTGATAAAATGTATTCGTTTCTTAGTGGTCTAGTCATATTTATTTTCAGAGTACTCCCGTGATAAAACGTGGATCCATCTTACTTTAGAAAACAAACAGGACGTGAAGAGATGGCCATCCAGGTGGTCTTTGTGTCAGGGCCGGAACTAGGGATGAGCCAGCTTGTCCTGACTCTGGAAGCAGAGATTCTCAAAGCTCGCGTCGCCCCACATTCCTGGGTGCCTCTCGTGAACCCCACTGGCAATGTCACAGCATAGCTACAGTGCTGGGGGGATGCCTGATCTCTTTGCCTGGTGTCCTTTTTCTCCTGGGTTGGGGTTAGGGGAGAAAGTCAAACAGAACAGCAAAAAGAAGAAAGGAACACCCAGAATACCACGGCCTAGAGAAAAAGAAGACTGCGCCATCTTGGTCTCTGTCCTTCTAAATAATACTAGAGTTTTGGGTCATACTTCATACACTGTTTTGTAAACAGTCTTTTTCATTTAGCAAAACATTGTGGATATTGTTCTTGTTCGTAAATACAGGTCTACCCATCATTTTTCAAGTTTGCATAGTATTTCATAATTGGATATGCATAATTAATTTAACCAATTATCTATTATTACACACTTATTTCCTGTTTTTAATGTTAAAATCAACACTGTGCCAAATGTACATCTACATCTTTCCTTCTTTTGTCCATTATTTTCTTAAGGTTATATTTTTAGAAATCATCAACTCATATGCACATTTAAAATTGTGATATATATTAGATTAGTCTGTAGGAAAGATAAAACTCAATGATTGTAAGGGTGTGAGACTTGAGGGCATCTGGGCTGTGTGCTATAGAAGGTATATTGAACATACCATTTCTCTTTGCTCCGTTCCCAAGCCCAATTAAAAGGAGAGTAAAGACATGGGGAGATAAGGATGATGGCAGCAAAATTGTGATAGCTGGAAAAGAGGTGGATGGTTGGTGGGTAATTGAGAAACTCAGAGACAGCTGGAACTCGGACCTGCAGTGAAGAATCACAGAAGCAGTTGGGCGACAAACCAGGGTGTCCCCAAAGAGCTCCAGAATTGGAGGGAGCAGACCCCTCTGAAAGTGGGGTTCAGGTGGAGTAGAGAGTGAAAAGATTAAGTTAAAGCCTGTGTGAGGCACAGTCAGATCCCCTCCCTACCTGTGTAACATGGTAGTTTTATCTCCTTCCCACCAGCAGATTAGTGGTTTATCCTCTAGGTTATCCCCCGTGAGGATCAAATGAAAGGACTTTGGATGCTGGCACAGCAGGCATCCCAGAGAAAAGGAGCATCATACTCATGACAGGCTGAGACCTTCCACCTGCCCAAGCGTTCTTCCTCACTATACTCCAAAAAAACAGGCTTTACCACTGCCCTACAGGAGATTAAAAGATGGCTTCATGAGAGGTTAGAGAGCCCAAGGGAAAAGCCTCATAAACATGGAAATTTGGAAGTTCTTCAGTAAAATGTTCTGACCAGATCACCCTACCAACTGACAAATCACTCCCATAGAAACAGACCTTGCAATCAGTTTGTCGTTGCTTCATTCTTAACTATAAGGAGATAACTCTGTCAAAAGATATTTGATAATTTCCTCTAACATGACTAAAATAAAAACCAATATAAATGTGAGACCAAAACATTCAGCCTCCACAGTCCAAAACAAACACACAGAGAAAAAAGGGAAAGACAATGCAGAGGAGCGGAAGAAAAGGTTTTTATTCTTAAGTTAAATCTCAGAAAAGAGAAAATATTGAATTCATAAAATAAGAGCAGGAAACTGGTAAAAAATCACACTTAGAAAAAAGCTATTAGAAATTAAAAATATGATATCAGAAATTGATAATTCAATAGAAGGACTAGAAAGTAGATTTGAGGAATTGTCCTAGTAATTAGAACAAAAAGAGAAAGCAATAGAAAATATGAAACATTAGGAAAATTAGAGACTTAGCTCAGGAGGTCAAGCATCCAAACAGTAGTAGCAGTACCAGAAAGAGGAAACTGAAGAAATTATTAATAAAATTATTTCAGAACATTTCCCAGAACTGAGGAATAAGACCTTCCAGATTGAGAAGGGCCCATTAGTTCCTAGCCCATTAGCTTTCAAAAATAGATCTATACCAGGATACATCATGAAATTTTAGAACATAAAGGACCAGAACTGATCCTCGAAGTTTCCAGAGGGATGTGTTATTATCTCCTGCTGTATAACAAATTACTCCAAAACTTAGTGGCTTAGAACAGGAAATGTCAAACTTTTTCACGGTAGTCTTATGGGCCACATGGTCTCTATTGCAGCTACCCATCTTTGCCATTGTAGCACAAGAGCAGCCATAGTCAATATGTGAGTGGTTATGACTGTGTTCCAATAAAACTTATTTACAAAAATACGTGGCCAGGTCAGGCCCTGTGTTTCCTGGCTTAAAACAACAACACTTATGTCTCACAGTTTTTGTGGGCATAGCTGGTTCACTTGCCTTTGGATCACGCAAACAGTTTCAGTTAAGATGTTGGTTAGGGCTACGATCATCTGAAGACTTGATGGGGGTTGGATCCATTTCTTCACTCATTCAGATTGTTGTCAGAATTCAATTCCTTGTGGGCTGTTGGATTAAGGGCCTCTGTTTCTTGGGTATGGTCTCATAGCAGCTTGCCTCATCAGAGTGAGGAAGAGAGAGTGTGAACAACAGCATTCAGTCTTTTGAAAGCTAATCTTGGAAGGGACATTCCATCACTTTTGCCATATTATTTTGCTATATTCTGAATGAGGGCTGTAGGTCCAGCCCTTGGTATAAGGGTGTGAATACTAGGTGACAGGCATCATTGGGGGCTGTCTTAGAGGGCTGTATAACTCAAGAAAAAAGAAAACATGTTATGGGAAGTAACTTCAAAATGTTTGTGGAAAAATTGAATTAAAAGATAAAAATATAAACTTTGTTTCTCACCATGAGCTTTATCAAGTTCAAGACACTTTTGTACACAGTGATACCAGCCATTTAATCCATTCCCGAAGAACCGAGGGTCCTGGGAATTTAACCATGTCAATGTAGTCTTTTTGGCATTATTAACTGAAGAAAAATGGGTGCCCTTTAAAGATTTTTTAAGATTAAGAAACAAAAAGAAATCAGAAGGAGCCAAATCAGGACTGTAAAGTGGACACCTAATGATTTTCTGTCAAAACTCTCCCCAAATTGCCCTTGTTTGATGAGAGGAATGAGTAGGAGTGTTGTCCTGGTGGAGAAGGACTTTCTGGTGAAGCTTTCCTGGGTGTTTTTCTAAAGCTTTGGCCAATTTTCTTGAAACACTCATAATAAGCAGCTGTTGTTGCCCACAGGCAAAATGCATTGAGCATCCCCAAAACTGTTGCCATGACCTTTGAGTGGTCTTTATTTTATTATTTTTCTTTTTTGAGACAGAGTCTTGCTCTCTTGCCTAGGCTGGAGTGCAGTGGCGTGATCTCAGCTCACTGCAACCTCCACCTCCCAGGTTCAAGTGATTCTCCTGCCTCAGCCTCCCAAGTAGCTGGGATTACAGGCATGTGCCACCACGCCCTGCTAATTTTTTGTGTTTTTAGCAGAGACAGAGTTTTGCTATATGGGCCAGGCTGGTCTGGAACTCCTGGCCTCAAGTGATCTGCCCACCTTGGCCTCCCAAAGTGCTAGCAGGTGTGAGCCACTGTGCCTGGCCTAAGCAGTCTGCTTTTGCTTTGATGGAACCCCTTCCACCTCTTGGTAGCCACTGCTTAGGTTGTGCTTGTCTTCAGGATTGTACTAGTAGAGTTGTGTTCTATCCCCTTTTACAGTTCTTCAAAGACATGCTCAGATCTTGATTTCACTTGTTTAAAATTTCTACTGTGGAAATTTTAAATTTTACTGTGTAAAGCTCTGCCCTTGTCTGCAGCTGATCTGAGTGCAATAGTTTTGGCACCTATTGAATGGAAAGTTTGCTTAACTTTAGTTTTCACTCAGAATTGTGTAAGCTGAACCAAGAGAGATGTCTATGTGTCAGCTCTTGTTCTGCTGTTAAACATTTGTCATCTTTAATTAGGGCACAAAGAAGATGATTTTTTTTCCCTGCAGATTGATGTGGATGGTGTGCCGCAGAGGGCTTTATTCTCAACATTGTCTCATTTCTTCTAAAATGAATTATCTATATGTAAACTGCTGATTTCTTTGGGGCATTACCCCCATAAATTTTCAAAAGCATTAATGGTTTCATCATTTTTCTGCCTAAGTTTCACCATAAATTTGATGTTTGTTCTTGCTTCAATTTTAGCAGAATTCATGTTGCTTTGGTAGGAGCTGTTTTCAAACTGATATTTTATCCTTCTCAGTGCTCAAACTAAATCCTGTTCAGACATGTTATAATAAGTTAGTATGAGTTTATTTTGGTGTCAAAAATTGAAATCCATGCATAGTTTTAAAATAATATACATTTTCCATAACTTTATGATGACCCCTCATATACAAAGAGTTAAGAATCAGAGTGTCTTCCTACAACAGCAACACTGGGAGCTACAAGACAATGGATCAATGTCTTTAGAATCCCAAAAGAACAAAATTTAATTTCAGAGAAAACAAAGTTATACTAGAAAGGAAATATAACTAAAGTACATGACATGGCTCAGCTGTGAATAATATTTCCAGTCATACTGTGAACACTAATTATTGAACCATACACACATTTTGGTTAAACTTGGAGAATTAATAGGGGACGAGAGACTTATATGGAGGAGGTGTGTGTGCAAGAGCGAAATCCTTACTTGTCACAGTGGGAAGTCAATAGATGGCAGAATTAGAAACATTGAGGCAAATACTTGACGAAACAGCTAGAATAATCTAGATTGTCTCCCAGGAAATGGGGAGAGGTGAGCCAAGCACTACAGTTTGTGGTGATAGACTATTTATGTGCTATTCGATGTTGAGAGAAATATACTTTAAAAAGTAATGATATCAAAATGTAGTGTGACACGTTGGATTGGGTACTAGAACAGAAACAAACAGTAGAAAAACTGGTGAAAGTCAAATTGTTTTAAGTTTAATACAGTAGTAAAGTGGGTTTCTTAGTTGTGACAAAGGCACTACAGTAATAGAAGATGTTAGCATTAGGGGAAACTGGGCGGGGAGTAAATAGGACTTGGTATTATCTTTACAACTATTTTGTAAATTTAAAACTATTCCAAAATGGAAAGCTTATTAGAGAAGGCTCAATGTGGATACTCTCATACTACTGAGTGAATGCTGGATATTTCCTGAGCTGTAGGACACAAGAGGAAGAACAGGTTGTTGGGGGGTGGGATGGGGCAGGAGGAGAGGCTGGGCTCAGTTGTAGAGAGAGACCTGTGCCTGCAGGCACATGAGATGTCCTGTAGGCAGGGCCACCAAGTTAGAGACAGAACAATGCACCAGCCTGTAGATAATTGGTTGGGAGCAGATGGGATGTGTCTGTGAAATGTGTGTGAAATGAGAAGAGAAGGTGACTTAGGATAGAGCTCTAATGAATACCAAAAACATTGGGGAAAAGTACAGTTTTTACTGCTTGATTTTTGTTCCTAATTTTAGTTCTTTGTATGGCTCATTTTTTATAAGACTGGTTGTTGAACCTCTAAATCATTTTATTCTTATCAAGAGCTAACAAACTAAGCTATGCAGAATTAATTGAGCGAAACTGGCCTTGTATGTCAGTAATAGGGAATGGTGTGGACTGTGGTAAGTGTGGATATTCTGCCCAAGGGGTCACTTCAGCTTCAGTTGATCGCTGCCTATAGGAATATGGCTCTACTGTTAACACATTTTCTTATTTTTCTAAGTGAGAAATCCAGGGTTTCTGGATTTCAAACATCTCAAGTTTTAAGTGTTGGCAATTAATTAATTATTTTTAATGTTTGCTAACCAAACAGAACATCTTGACAAAAAGTGGCTTGTAGACCACTTGTTTATTGTTTCCATTCTAATTCTTTCCTGTGAGTGTGGCCAATTTTCCACTTTTTTTTCCCCCTGCCCCAAGCTGTTTTCTGTACTTTGAATCTATACTACTCCAGTAGACCAGCAGCGAGGTGTTTGAGGAGGCTGTTGACAAACTTGGACCAATGACATATTCCTATGCAACTCTGCTTATTAAATCCCCATGGTCCAGAAGGCACAGGCTTAGTAATGTGAATGGAATGGAATCTGCCAGACATTTAGCTCCTTGCTCAAAGGGACTTTATCTCATAGTTGTCCCTTGTATTTGATGCCCATGTCATGGAGGACAGGACCCAGTATCCTGCCAAGCAAGACAGTGTGGCTCTAAGACCTGTGTGGCCTATTATTCTGGCCTAGAAGATTAATCTGGCAAAATTTGTTTTCATGTAGCCATGCAGCAACATAGTAAGTTTTCCTTGCAGATATTTGCAAATGAATTTCCATCTCCACCATGTTGCTTGTGGTAAGGGCAAGAGCATACCTTTAACTATAGTTATTAGAAGAGGAAAAACTCAGGCCCTCTCATGAAGTTTATCTGCAGTTTTCTAGTCTTGTATCTGTGCATGTTTTTTGTTTTTTTTGTTTTTGAGACGGAGTCTTTTTCTGTCGTCCAAGCTGGAGTGCAGTGGCGCGATCTCAGCTCACTGTAAGCTCCACCTCCCAGGTTCACACCATTCTCCTGCCTCAGCCTCCCAAGTAGCTGGGACTACAGGCGGCTGCCACCACGCCCGGCTAATTTTTTGTATTTTTAGTAGAGACCATGTTAGCCAGGATGGTCTTGATCTCCTGACCTCATGATCCGTCTGCCTTGGCCTCCCAAAGTGCTGGGATTACAGGCTTGAGCCACCGTGCCCGGCCGGTTTCTTTCTTTTTTAAAGTGAAAAATCATAGTGGCTTTTTTCCAGGTTGCTCAAACAAATCATCAATCTTCCATGAAGTCTTAGAAATACTAACTTATCCTGCAATATATTTGGCCTCTTTTTTGAGGGCCTCAACATGCAAATTTGAAGGCATAGATTTGGTTTTCCTCCCTCCCCTTCTCTGTGTGGCCTGATCAGAATCTTTAGTCCGTGTTTTTTTTTTTTTTTTTTAAGGAAAAAAAGCATTACAAGTATTTTTCACATGATGTTATCAATCTCATGTTAAAAATTTGTCAAGAGCATCTTTTCCTGGCTTCTAGTATAACCAAAGATGTTTTCTGGTTTATGCCTTTTGAGTTGCATCTCCATTCTTTTTTTTTTTTTTTTTTGAAATGGAATTTCACTCTTGTTGCCAAGGCTGGAGTGCAGTGGTGCGATCTCGGCTTACTGCAGCCTCTGCCTCCTGGATTCAAGTGATTCTCCTGCCTCAGCCTCCCTCATATGCTGGGATTACAGGCGCCCACCACCATGCCTGGCTTTTTTTTTTTTTTTTTTTAATTTTTAGTAGAGGCGGGGTTTTGCCACATTGGCCAGGCTGGTCTCGAACTCCTGACCTCAGGTGATCCGCCTGTCTCAGCCTCCCAAAGTGCTGGGATTACAAGCATGAGCCACCGCATCCAGCTGCATCTCCATTCTTGCTTTAACTTTTATGATGCTACTTTATGTGGAATACCTTTTCTTCTTTTCCCTGTTGATTGGCACCTTGGGATTTTTATGTGTGCCTTTGAATGCCCCCGTATATTTTGCCTCTTTATCCTGGAGGCTTCTTGCTGGAAGGGCTGGTGTTTTTGACTCATCTTCACCCTAGGAATTCTAGGCTGTCTTGGAACCTACCATGATTATGTGTATATAATTCTTGCCTTATGTATTATAAACCTGATTAAGTTTGTAAAAATGAAGGTTTGTAAGTATGAGTGTTTTTAGGGAGTCAACATAGTGTTCTGGAAGGATATGGAATATAGAATCAGAAATATATAGTTCAGATCTTCATTTTGCCTTTTATTGGCCGCAGGACCTTGGGCAAGTAGTGCCCCTTTTCTGAACCTTGGCTTTGTCCTTTTGTTAAAAGAGATACTGTCTCTACCTTGTTGACCATATCAGATTGTTATTCAGAATCAAGTAGATTATGGGTAAGGAAATTCAAAATTAGTGTCAATAAATTATATTCCTGTTGTTATTTTTTTTTTTTTTTTTTTTTTTTTGGAGACGGAGTCTGGCTCTGTCACCCAGGCTGGAGTGCAGTGGCGCGATCTCGGCTCACTGCAAGCTCCGCCTCCCGGGTTTACGCCATTCTCCTGCCTCAGCCTCCCGAGTAGCTGGGACTACAGGCGCCCGCCACCTCGCCCGGCTAGTTTTTTGTATTTTTTAGTAGAGACGGGGTTTCACCGTGTTAGCCAGGATGGTCTCGATCTCCTGACCTCGTGATCCGCCCGTCTCGGCCTCCCAAAGTGCTGGGATTACAGGCTTGAGCCACCGCGCCCGGCCTCCTGTTGTTATTTTTAAATATACTAAGGTACTTTGCCATTTTAAGAAGTTATGAGATAAATGGTCACCTTACTTCAGTGAGTTTTCCTAAGGTTGCGACTAACTCTCCATTGTAATCTCTAGTGAGAGGAAGGACTGCAAGAAATGTGTAATTCCTGAGCATCTGCTAGGTACTGGCCACTACTGAGGAGCTTTCACCCACATTAGCTCCTTGAGTCATCAGGAACAAAATTTGAGACAGGCATTAGTTTTGGGAAATGAAGAAACTCAGCAATGAGCAGAGGCTTTGCACGGGTACACAGGACTTATGGGAGACCCCACTCTCATGACCTATCCAGGGCCCTTGGATGCCCATCAGCTGGCCTGGGCATGCTGAATCCAGGGTCCACCCTCACCTGTTTCTTTGCTTACTAGCAGTAGTTCTAGCCCTTTGCCAGTCTTCGAGGAATGGAGCTGGTTTATATTGGGGACGAGAGGGTGTTGCCCAGCGTGAACCTCAAAGCATCAGTGAATTGGAGGACACTAGTTGATTGGGGGATCTGTGGGGAAGCTATTAGTTCTAGGTGTTGTTTAGTTCTCATCCAGATGGGAGAATGGTAATTTGAGAAAGAGATCAGATCCAACTCAGTATTCGTGGAGTGCAGGATAGAGCTCCCCAGAGGAACCCAGCATTAAATGTAGCTAACTTTGCTAGAATTATTATACCAAGAATATTGATGGGTGGCTTTCTTTGATTTTCTATTTCTGGATTGAAGTACATTTCTCAAGGTGGGTTATCGATATCAGAGGTAGTCAGAAAGGAGTAGAGGTAGGGAAGATGTCTCTATGGAGAGAACAGAGGGAAAGACACAATTTGTTTTAAAAGGGTAGGTGGTAACTCTTTGTCATCACCTCTATTTGCCTCTGTAAAGGAATTTGTGTCTCTTTGCTGAAGCACAGACAGGACAGAGTTTATGAATATGATATTTTGAAATATGTATTTGGTCTTTGTCCTCCGTTTCCTGGTTTACAACTCCTAAAATCCTTGGAGTCTCCAGAGTAATGTGGACGTCTTTTTGTGTGTGAATGATTGATAACTTCAGCATGGGGCTGGTCACCAGAAACAAAAAGCAAGATTGGAGGATTGGGCCTTTAGCCCCACACCCCACCAGCCTATGGTTAAATTGATCACCAAATGACCAATGGTTTAATCAATCATGCCTATGAAATGATGCCTCCATAAAAACCTAAGAGGACAGACTTCGAGAGCTTCCAGATAACCGAACACTTAGAAGTTCCTGGAGAGTGGTACACCCAGGGAGGGCACAGAAGCTCGGCACCCCCTCCCACATGCCTTGCCCTGTGCTTCTTTTCATCTGTATTCCTTATAATAAACCAGGAAATGTAAGTGTTTCACTAAGTTCTGTGAGCCACTCCAGCAAATTAATCAAACCTAAGAGAGAGTCATGGGAGCCCCATCCTAAAGCCGATCAGTCAGCCTTCTGGAGGCTTGGACTTGTGACTGGTGTCTGAAGTGGGGGAGGGGAATGGCGAAGGCAGTTTTGGGAACAGCCCCCAACCTGTGGGATCTGACTCCATTTCCAGGTAGGTAATGTTGGAATAGAATTAGAGGATACCCAGCTAGTGTCTGCTGCAGAATTGTTTGTTTACTGATGGGAAGAAATCCCTACATATTTTGGGCTCACAGAAGTCTTCTGTATTGATTGTTGTGTGGTGTGAGGGCAGAGAAAAAATGGTTTGAGTTTTTCTTAACAGAATCTAACCCAAATCTAGGAGAGACTTTCAGTTTGGTGATAATGAGCTCTGGAGAAAACACAGAAACAAGTTAATATCCTAAGCCCTTTTATTTCAGGGCTATGTTTTCAGCAAAGCTCTGATATTATTTCCTACCTGATCTTTCAGTATCAGCATTCCCCAGGGACTTAACCCCAGTGAACGTCTCTCTGAGCAGTTTCCTGTCTTCCCATGGTTCCAGCCATCCTCTGTATGCCTGAGACTCTGAATTCTGCATGTCCAGATCTACACCACAGCGTGGTTGCACACAGAATCCTCTGTCTTGTCTGCCAGGCACGCTCTCCTAGTGTGCTCTTGTGGATCCCAGCGCCCTCCACCTCGTTGTCTAAGCTGGAAACCTGGTTATCATCCTTGACTCCTCCCTCTCTCTCACCTCCTTGCCATTGCAAGGCCTATTCTCTCAACCTTGCGTTTTCTTTCTTAAATCAAGTCTCTGCTTTCTGTAGCTACTCTTCTAGTCTAGCCCTTGCTGTTGCTCCTGCGGATTCTCGGCCCCTCCCTTATCTCTGTCCACAGCTCTTGCTCCCTTGAACTCCTCCTTCTACCTACCACCACAATTACCCATCAGAAACACATAACTGGTCACGCCACTTCTTTGGTCTGAAGCATGCAATGGCTTTCCTACATTTCTGTGATCAAGTCCCCAAGTCTGACCTAGCAGTCAAGATGCTTAACTGTGCCTCTGCTGGCCTCATCCTAGCTTTCCTCAAGGAAGAGACGCTTCCCTCTGCTGGAGGCACAGAACCTTCCTCCTCATTTGCAGAACACTCACAGCTTCATCCCTCTGTGCTTTGTTTAGAATGGTCCTACTTAGAAGGCACTTTCCCCCTTCCTCTGCCCCAGGAAAGGTGTCTATTGACATTCATTCAGATGTCACTTTTTCCTCTGTTCTGACTGGCTCTTCTGCCTCCCCAACCACTCTTCTCTTCCTTCCTGTCCTTACCCTCCCCCTCTGCATCTTCCTCCTCCTCCCTTCTATGTGTTCATACCCACCTCTAAGCCAGGACCTCCCCGAGGAGTGTTGTTAATGATATCTCCCCCAGCATGAGTGTCAACCATGTACTTGGAAATGTACAGGGGAATGTTAGGGGAATGTCAGGGGAATGATGGAAGCTGAGCACTGAGCCAGGCACATGGGCTTGGTGCTTTCTCGTTGGCATTGTCATATTAGTCATGATTAAACTTAACATAAACAGCCACAGCCAGGTGGTTGTAGGGGCTATAGAGCCATTGTTTGGCTCTGTTTTTGTGTGATGAACTGGCTTTCTCACAGCCCACATTTTTCTTAGAGCAGAGGCGCTCAGTGCTGGACTTGTCAAGCCAGCTAGCTGTCATTGCCAGGAAAGCTTCCCTTCAGGAAGGGACTGGCTTGGAGAGACTGCGAACCCTTTCAGGTGCTGAGTATGGGCCCAAGGGACTGCAGCCTGAAAGCACATTAGGGATGAGGAACAGAGAAGGTTCCCATCTGCTTGCTCTTGAGCTCTGTCCTGTGAACATATGTACCTGCAGTGGTGGGGAGCATGAACGGAGTCTTACTTCACATGCACCAGGGGAACTTGTTATTTATTTATTTCATATATTTTATTATTATTATACTTTAAGTTCTAGGGTACATGTGCACGACGTGCAGGTTTGTTACATATATACACATGTGCCATGTTGGTGTGCTGCACCCGTTAACTCGTCATTTACATTAGGTATATCTCCTAATGCTATCCCTCCCCCCTCCCCCCACCCCTTAACAGGCCCTGGTGTGTGATGTTCCCCACCCTGTGTCCAAGTGATCTCATTGTTCAGTTCCCACCTATGAGTGAGAACATGCGGTGTTTGGTTTTGTGTCCTTGTGATAGTTTGCTGAGAATGATGGTTTCCAGCTTCATCCATGTCCCTACAAAGGAGATGAACTCATCCTTTTTTATGGCTGCATAGGAACTTATTATTTAAAGGATCCCTGCTGTGGATTGTTTTGCAAGGGTGAGGAGGCTTCCTTACCTTAAACAATCACCGACTGCTCTCTCTGGGCTAGGTCTGTGAGTTCAGGGCCCAATACCTCTGCAGAATGTGCTTGCCTGTCTCTTTTAATGACTGAAAGCCAGAAGCCAGCATATCCTTGTAGAAAGGAGGAGTGCAGTTTTGTTGTTTTCTCTTTACAATTGAGTACTTTGGGGTTTTGCCAGATAGATTTTCCTCTTGCCTTGTTTTTTTTTTTAAATGAAAAGCTTTCCTGGCAGATGTTGGAAAGCCACTTCTAGGGCATTGATAGTTACCAAAAAAAGACCCTGGCTTCCTTTCCCCATCAGCTGACTGTGCATTTCCCTGCCCCACATCTGTGCTGTCATCCTCAGAAGGCTGAGCCTGCAAGTGCCTGCTCTGATGTGGCCCTGGCCTTTGTCTGCAGACCCCCGCTCCCCACCCCAGCAGAAGTCTGTCCAGCAGGGCACAGTCCATGAGGGGCTGTCAGCTGTTTTCCACTTGAACTGTCCATAGCCTTGTTTTCGCTCTCCCTCTGCTGAACCTGATGCAGTTACTAACTCCGTAGGTAGCACTCGGGGCCCTTTGAGACCTGGTGGCCTCTGAACTTTAGTCCTTCATGACTTCCTGCTTCAGCCTGTCTTCCCCTCTTCTGCCCAGGACTGTGGTGTCTCTGTGTCTCTGTTACTCTTTGCTGTCAGCCCTGAATGTCTTCTTCTTACCCCTTCTTCTTCTCCATTTTCTATTTGAAATTCATTCTTTCTGGGTTAGGCTACATACCACCCGGGGGGCTGTAGAGTGTGCCGAGGACAGTCTGAAAAGCCTGGGTTCGAATCCTGATTTGGCCACTACCCAGCTGTCTGAACAGTTTAGCACCCCCCTTGGAGCCTCTTTCCACACACAGAGTGGGGTGATGGCCGCAGCCATATTGGGACTGAGTGAGGGGCCTGTAAAGTCAAGTCACGTCAGGGAGGTGTCTCAGTGTTTTCCTCACTTTTTTTAGGTAGCTCTTTCTGGTCTTCCTAACTAGACAGACTCTTTTCTTCCTCTTAATGTTTATGCATTTGGTAGCCCTAAATTAGGTGGAAATCAGTATTTTCCACCTTTTTAATAATTATTTGCAGATGAACTTCTCTTCTTCCTCCATAAATATACTTTGGCGGCATTTGACGTTTGTCTCCCACAAAGCCGAGCCCAGTCCCTTGCCGGGGTTTTGTGCTCTGTAAATGCCTGCAGAGTTGTGAGTGTTCCACCCAGAAGTTCTGAGTCAGTCTCCCAGATATGACGAGATCCCCTCAGTGACAGGCAACCTGCTTCTCTGCCTTTCATTTGTTTATTACCTGCATTGGTTTTGATTCTCTATTAAAATGTATTTTTTAAGAGGAAATCAGCGAAGGCATATGGAGTGATGGCCTGTCTGTGTGGGGCGCAGTATTCTGTAATAAGAATTGCCATGGCAACATGGTAGCCTTCACATTTCTCCAGTTAAGAAGATGAACTCTCCTGCCCACAGATGCTGAGTGGATTGGCCGCCATTACCTAGTGCCGCAGGTCTCTTCCTGAAAGGCAGTGGGCCTCATTACCAAGGACCGTTTCTCAGCAGGGGATCATCAAACAGCAGTCCCGGCCCTTTGCATCTCCCTATCATCTGATTCTGTTGTCTGAAATTTTGGTTCCTTCTGCAACAGGCCTCCTGGCATTGGCAGTGGGTTTAAAGCAGGCCTGATGTGAGCAGCTGATTGGGACAACGGCTGGTGGGGCTGTGGTCTGCCCGCCCACTGCATCTGCCTCTAGGCCTACGTGGAGACTGTGGAGGGATGAGCGAATGTTTTCTGAGGAGCAGTGCAGCAGGTCAGCTTAAAGCTGCCAGTATAGCAGCAACCCTGTTGTATCTTATAGGGGCCTCTGCATTCGCTGGCTGTCCCCACCCCATGCATTCTATGGGTGGCAGACACTTGCTTTCTTTCTGTAAACCAACCTGTCCTCTAAGCTACTGTCACACTGCTTCATGACGGAAGGGCGGGGTTGTAAGCTCCTGGTTTCTGGCTTTTTCTCCAGATTGTTTTGTAACAAACTATGCTGAGACCAGGTGCAGGCACAACAGACCTGAATTCTGACAGCCACCCAGGAGTGCACAGCCGCTGTTCTCTGAGCCCATCTATCCCAAATTGGTGTGTGGGACTTGTTGCTGGGCAGCTTGACCTTCCTTGCCTACTGTCTAATATCAGAGTGCCTCACCAGCCAGGTTTCTGGATGCTGTATGAAGGTAACATGGTGGAATCTGGCAAAGCTAGAAGATTCTTTGCAAAGAAAAAGACTTGTTTGCCTCTTAGGTCCTTCCTGTGAAGAGGCTATGCATGCAGCAGTATGACAGTCCTGACTGTTCCTATCCCTCAGCATCAGGCCACAGTTCATAGCCAGGCAATGACTGCCATGGAGGCATGGAAGCCAGCTGGCCAAGCCTTCACAGCCCAACAGAAAACTGCTGTCCTATCCTTAGCCCTCAGCGTCTGTGAGTTGACTGAGATGATCAGTGGCCACACCTGGTAGAAGTCTCTTGGCAAATAGGTCTCTAAATGGACGTCTGGCTGCATGTTAGAGAGCATTTGCTTTTTATGGTGTGCACATAGCAGGGATTGGACCTACAAGCCCTGGAGTCACTGTGGCATAGAGAACATGGAAAGGCAGTATGCCCTGGTTAAAATTCTGGCTTTCAAGATTATGGGACCTTGCTCTGAAGGAGAATTCTCTGCCAATAAGGAAATTTTCAGAAAAGCTGACTGAAGGAGCCTGGGAGACTTTTGTCTGGACAGGTGTCTGGGCTTTGTTTCATCATAGGAAACAGTGTAGCTTAGTGGGAAGAACCAGCTTTAGAGGCAGACCTTGGTTCACATCTCAGCTCTGCTACTTACTATATATTCTTGATGGACTCTCATCGATGCTTCTAGAGACCATATCTGTCCATGGGACAGGACTATCCTGTCCCATGCCGTGACCTGTTTTTTCCAGGAAACTGCCCATCTTCACTAGAGACACTGTAATGGGAGCTGTGTTTTCTTTCTTTGTGTCTCTGGCCACAGTGGTTGGTCAACATATTCTTTTAATATGCATTTTATTGAGGTATAGCAGTAAATACGTAAATCTTAAGTCACCAATTCTGCACATCTTTATGCAGGTGTAATCACAACCTGTTTACATAGGTGTAATCACGACCTGGATCAAGATACAGCCCATTTCTAGAATCACATAAGGTTCCTGAGGGCCCTCTCCTAATCTTTACTCTCCAAAGAGAACCATTACTTGGACCTCTGCCGCCACGGATTGGTTTGTCTGCTCTTGCACTCTGTGGACTTGGAAGAGTGCAGGACCATGTTCACGGCTTTCTAGTTTTTCTGGCTCTTTCTGATGTCTGTGAGATTCACCCATGTTGTATTTAGCAGTAGTTTGTTCTTTTCCATTGCTGTATAGTATTTCCTTGCCTGAATATACCACAATTTATAATGCTGCTATGAATATTTGCGTGTGTGTGTTTTGTTGGACATAAGCCTTTACTTTTGTTGAGAAAGTAAAGGCTCAGAAGTGCAATTGCTGGATCTCAGAGTATATGCACTTCTAGCTTTAGTGGATACTGCTGAACATTTTTCTGAAGTGGTTATATCAGTTTACTTTCCCTCCAGCAATGTATTCCACATTCCTACCACCATTTTGTGCTGTCAGTTGTCTTAATGTTCACTATTCTAGTGGAGATGCAGTGTACAGTTCATTGTTTTTAGTATGTTCGCAGAATTGTGCACCAGTAACCATTCTGTAGTTCCAGAGTATCTTTACATCACTCCCCAGAACCCCATGCCCATCAGCAGTAATTCCCCCTCATCCCTCAGCCCTAGCCCATGGAAAGCATTACTGTATTTTCTGTATCTGTGGATTTGCCTATTCTGGACATTTCATGTAAATAAGATCATACAATATGTGGCCTTTGTGGCTGGCTTCTTTCACTGAACATAATGTTCTCAAGATTCATCCATATTGTAGCATGTATCAGTGCTTTATTCCTTTTGATGGCCAAATAATATTCCATTGTACAGATAGACCACATTTTATTTTTTTCATTTGTCAATTGATGGACATTTGGGTTGTTTCAGAACATTTACAAATGAGTTTTAGTTGGACATACATTTTTAATTCCCTTGCATGTTAAATTCTCAGTAGAATTACTCAGATATATGATAATACTAGAGTGCAGTGGCACAATGTTGGCTCATTGCAACCTCTGCCTCCTGGGTTCAAGCAATTCTCCTGCCTCACTGAGCCTCCTGAGTAGCTGGGATTACAGGCCCCTGCCACCACTCCTGGCTAATTTTTTGTATTTTTAGTAGAGCCGGGGTTTCACTATGTTGGCCAGGCTGGTCTCGAACTTCTGACCTCGCAATCCACCCACCTCGGCCTCCCAAAGTGCTGGGATTACAGGCATGAGCCACCGCACCTGGTCTATGATAACTCTTAAGTTTAAATTTTTGAAGAACTGCTAGACTGTTTTCCAAAGGAGTATATGACGATTCCCGTTTCCCACATCCAACCTCATGCTTGTTCTAGTCTGTCTGTTTGATTATAACTAATCCCACCTCATGCCTTTTCTTGTCTGTTTGATTATAACTATTGTAGTGAATGTGAAGTGGTATCTCATTGTAGTTTTGATTTGCATTTCTCTAAGATTAGTGATGCTGAGCATCTTTTCATGTGCTTATTGACCATTTATATATCTTCTTTGAAGAAATGTCTGTTCAATTCTTTTGCCCATATTAGTTTATATGTCTTTTTATTGTTTTTTTTCTTTTTATTTCTGAGTTGGAGAATTTTTTGTATGTCCTGGATGCAAGTTCCTTATTAGATACATAAATATTTTCACTCATTCTGTGGGTATCTTTTTGCTTTCTTGATGGTGTGTTTTGAAGCACAAAAGTTTTTAATTTCGATGAAATTCAACTTATCTATTTTTTCTTTTTTTTTTTTTTTTTGAGACGGAGTCTCGCTCTGTCGCCCAGGCTGGAGTGCAGTGGCCGGATCTCAGCTCACTGCAAGCTCCGCCTCCTGGGTTTACGCCATTCTCATGCCTCAGCCTCCCAAGTAGCTGGGACTACAGGCGCCCACCACCTCGCCCGGCTAGTTTTTGTTTTTGTATTTTTTAGTAGAGATGGGGTTTCACCGTGTTAGCCAGGATGGTCTTGATCTCCTGACCTCGTGATCCGCCCATCTCAGCCTCTCAAAGTGCTGGGATTACAGGCTTGAGCCACCGCACCCGCCCATCCATTTTTTCTTTGGTTACTTGTATTTTTGGGGTCATATCTAAAAATCCATTGCCTAGTTTAAGGTCATGAAGATGGATTCCTGTGTTTTATAAAGTTTTATAATTCTAGCTCTTACAGTTGGGTCTTTAATCCATTTTGAGTTAGTTTTTGTATATGATGTGAGGTTGGGGTCTAGTTTATTTCATTTGCATATGGAAAGTCAGTTTATTATCATCATCTGTTGAAAAGAGTATTTTTTCCCCTCATTGTGTGGAATTGGTACCTTTGTTGAAAATCAATCGAGTATAAATATAAGGATTGATTATATTTATTTTTGGACTCAGAATTCCAGTCCATGTATCTCTTTGTCCTTATGCCAGTACCACACTATCTTGATTACTGGACTTTATAGTAAGTCTTGAAATCAAGAGGTGTGAGTCCTCTACTTCTGTTTATTTTCCCTGACAATTTAGATTATTTGGATTCCTTGACTTTTTCTATGGATTTTAGGATGGATTTTTCTATTTCTGAAAAACAAAAGGGCAGCTGAGATTTTGATAGGGAATATATTGAATCTGTAGATCAGTTAGATCTTTCTCATTTAGGTCTCTGCTCATTGTGAATTAAATTGTGTGTAAAGTATTAGGTAGGAATATCCATTTGTTAAAATGATCATTCCTCACTGAATTGCAGGAGGGCCTTTGTCATTAATCACTTGACTCTGTGTGGATTGTTTCTAGACTGTGTTTAGTTCAAGTGGTCTGTGTTAGTAACACTCTTTATTAATTATTGTAGCTTCATGGTAGTTATAATTATCTTGTATATCTTGTATATTAATCCTTTTTTTTTTTTTTTTTTTTTTGAGGCAAGGTCCCTCTCTGTCACCCAGGCTGGAGTGCAGTGGCATGACTGTGGCTCACTGCAGCCTCAACCTCCCAGACTTAAGCAGTCCTCCCACATCAGCCTCTTGGGTAGCTGGGACTATAAGCACACATCACCACACCCAACCAGTGTTTTGTGTTTTTTTTGTAGGGGCTGTATCTCCCTGTGTTGCCTAGGCTGGTCTCAAACTCCTGGGCTCAAGTGATCCTCCCACCTTGGCCTCACAAACTGCTGGGATTACAGGTGTAAGCCATCACACCCAGCCAATTTTGTTTTGTTTAAATCAAAATTATCTCATCTCTTCTAGGTCCTTTGTATTTCTATATCAATTCCAGAATCAAACTTGTCAGATTAATATCTATAGATCAATTTGTAAAGAATTGACATCTTTGCATTCTTGAATCTTTCAGTTCATTATATGTGTATCCATTTGTGCAGGGCTTTTCAACAATGTTTCATATATTTCTCTGTAGTGATCTTAGATCTTTTTTGTTACATTTATTCCTAAGGGTTTTATTTTTGGATGCTAATGAAAATACTATTGCTTTTAATTTTTTATTTCTTGCTAGTATATAGGAATAAAATGGATTTTTATGTATTGACTTTGATAAATTGACTTATTAGTTCATGTATTATGTAGTTCTTAAGTTTTTCTACATATATAGTCATGTCATCTAAAAGTCCTAGCAATTTTACTTTTTTTCTTCCATTCTAAAGGTTGGAATTTTAAGAATTCCATTTCTTACCTTGTTCCACTGGCCAAAACTCCAGTATAGTTTTGAATAGAAATTATTATAGTGTGTCCAGGCATGGTGGCTCACGCCTATAATCCCAGCACTTTCGGAGGCCATGGCAGGAGGATTGCTTGAGCCCAAGATTTTGAGACCAGTTGGGCAACATAGCAACACCATATCTCTACAAAAAATAAAAAATATAAAAACCATTATCTGGGTGTGGTGGCACCTGCCTGTAGTCCCAGCTACTCAGGGCGCTGAAGCAGGAGGTTCACATGAGTTCTGGAATTTGAGGCTGCAGTGAGCCACACCACTGCATTCTAGCCTGAGTGACAGAGTGAGACTTTGTTTCTAAAAAATAAAAATAAAAAATAAATTATTATAGTGCATATTTTTCTCTTAATTGTGGACATAAGAGGGAAATGTTCAATATTTCATCATTAATTATGTTGTTAGCTGGTAGGTTTTTATAGATACTCTATCAAATTTCTATTCCCAAGTTGCTGAGAGTTTTATCAAATGCTGGTTCTTAAATCTTTGTTTAAGAACCAACATTTGACCATGCGTGGTGGCTCAGGCCTGTAATCCCAGCACTTTGGGAGGCTGAGGTGGGCGGATCACCTGAAGTCGGGAGTTCAAGACCAGCCTGACCAACATGGAGAAACCCTGTCTCTGCCAAAAATACAAAATTAGCTGGGTGTGGTGGTGCATGCCTGCAATCCCAGCTACTCAGGAGATTGAGGCAGGAGAATCACTTGAACTTGGGAGGTGGAGGTGGCAGTGAGCCGAGATCATGCCACTGCACTCCAGCCTGGGTGACAGAGCAAGATCTGTCTCAAAAAAAAAAAAAAAAGGTCAAATGTTGGTTTTATTTTTGAGATGGACTTTCACTCTTGTTTCCCAGGCTGGAGTGCAATGGCACGATCTCAGCTCACTGCAACCTCCGCCTCCCGGGTTCAAGCGATTCTCCTGCCTCGGCCTCCTGAGTAGCTGGGATTACCCCACCACACCTGGGTAATTTTTGTATTTTTAGCAGAGACGAGATTTCGCCATGTTGGCCAGGCTGGTCTCGAACTCCCGACCTCAGGTGATCTGCCCACCTCAGCCTCCCAAAGTGCTGAGATTACAGGCGTGAGCCACTGTGCCCAGCCTGACTTTCTTGATTTTCTTAATTGTACACTTACTTTCTATTTAATTGATTTATATCCTTTACTATTTATTGTCTTCTATTCTCTTTGGCATTATTTTGCTGTTCTTTTTCTAGCTTCTCGAGGTGGGAACTTAGATTGATTTAAACCATTCTTCTCTAGTATAGTCTTTTAAGGCTATAATTTTTCCTTTAGGCACAGCTTTTGCTTTGTTCCACAATTTGGTATATCATATTTTCATCATTTACCTCAAAATATTTTCTAATCTATTTTGATTTTTTTTAAAATTTGAGGTATATATCATTATGTGTATACTGCTTCCAGTGTGGGGACTTTTCTTCTTTTTTTTTTTAATTGTACTTTATGTTCTAGGGTACATGTGCACAATGTGCAGGTTTGTTACATATGTATACAGGTGCCATGTTGGTGTGCTGCACCCATTAACTCGTCATTTACATTAGCTGTATCTCCTAATGCTATCCCTCCCCCCTCCCCCCACCCCACAACAGGCCCCAGTGTGTGATGTTCCCCACCCTGTGTCCAGGTGTTCTCATTGTTCACTTCCCACCTATGAGTGAGAATATGTGGTGTTTGGTTTTCTGTTCTTGGGATAGTTTGCTGAGAATGAGGGTTTCCAGCTGCATGCATGTCCCTACAAAGGACATGAACTTATACTTTTTTATGACTGCATAGTATTCCATGGTATATATGTGCCACATTTTCTTAATCCAGTCTGTCATTGATGGACATTTGGGTTGGTTCCAAGTCTTTGCTATTGTGAATAGTGCCGCAGTAAACGTAATACCACACATCTACAACTATCTGGTCTTCGACAAACCTCACAAAAACAAGAAATGGGGAAAGAATTCCCTATTTAATAAATGGTGCTGGGAAAACTGGCTAGCCATAAGTAGAAAACTGAAACTGGATCCCTTTCTTACACCTTATACAAAAATTAATTTAAGATGGATTAGAGACTTAAATGTTAGACCTAAAACCATAAAAACCCTAGAAGAAAACCTAGGTAATACCATTCAGGACATAGGCATGGGCAAGGACTTCATGTCTAAAACACCAAAAGCAATGGCAACAAAAGCCAAAATTGACAAATGGGATCTAATTAAACTAAAGAGCTTCTACACAGCAAAAGAAACTACCATCAGAGTGAACAGACAACCTACAGAATGAGAGAAAATTTTTGCAATCTTCCCATCTGACAAAGGGCTAATATCCAGAACCTACAAATAACTCAAACAAATTTACAAGAAAAAAACAACCCCATCAAAAAGTAGACAAAGGATATGAACAGACACTTCTCAAAAGAAGACATATATGCAGCCAACAGACACATGAAAAAATGCTCATCATCACTGGCCCTCAGAGAAATGCAAATCAAAACCACAATGAGATACCATCTCACACCAGTTAGAATGGCAATCATTAAAAAGTCAGGAAACAACAGGTGCTGGAGAGGATGTGGAGAAATAGGAACACTTTTATACTGTTGGTGGGACTATAAACTAGTTCAACCATTGTGGAAGACAGTGTGGCGATTCCTCAAGGATCTAAAACTAGAAATACCATTTGACCCAGCCATCCCATTACTAAGTATATACCCAAAGGATTTTAAATCATGCTGCTATAAAGGCACATGCACACGTATGTTTATTGGGGACTTTTCTAGTTATATAGCTATCTTTCTATTACTGATTTCTAGTTTAATTTCATGGTACTCAAATAATATACTTTGTATGATATCAGAGAAATTTGTTGGGATGTGTTTTATCATAAGGCCTTGTATATGCTCTGTTCTGGAAAATTTCCCATTGCACTTGAAAGTAATGTGATTTTGTTTTTACAGTTGTGGTTGTGGTTGTAGTGTTCTATATATGTCAATTCGGTTGAGTTGATTGTGTTGTTTAGATTTTCTCTTTTTCTTACTTTTTTTGGTCTACTATCAGTCACAGAATATCCAGTGTTCACTTATGTTTGTGGGTTTGTCTGTTTATCCGTTCTGTCAACTTTTACTTTAAATAATAAATATGCAAATAATTATTAGAGGTATATAAATCTGGACTCTGTATATATTTGTGCCAAAATGATTCTTTTGTCTTTGTAAAATATCTTTCTTTATATCTAGTGATACTTCTTGCCTCAAAGTCTACTTTAATGTTGATGTTATTACTTTAGCTTTCTTTTAGTGTTTGCATGGTGTATCATTTTCCATCCTTTTTTCACCTTCTCATGCTCTTTATAGTTAAAGGTGTGTCTCTTGCAGATAGCCTATAACTTGTCTTTTTCTTCTCTTCAATTTGGTCTAACAACCTTTGTGTTACCATTTCCAGAATGATGCAACAAACATGTTTACTCTTTCCACTGCTGTTTATTTCTTTCTAGCAATTCTGTGCTTCCGGTTGTCATCATTTTCTTCTCTCTGAAGGACTCTCTCCAAATTCTTTTTGTAGTGTCGTATCATCCCACAAGATGTCTCCTTTCATAATTCTAGGTTTTGGTAGACCTGCTAATAAAAATACTCAAGCAGTAACCGCCACAGAAACTTCCCCCTTCATCAAATGAAGTAGTCAGGTAAAGCCTTTATTTGAATGATTCAAGGTAACACCAATAGTAAGATATTCCAGAAAAGGATTTGGCTTCTCAAACCAGTCTTGGTTTTATTTTCTCTTGCATGGACATAATTCCATTGTCCAGGACTTAGAAAGGCTGATGTGATAGGTGGAAATAATATGATTGGAGACCAGTTTATAAGTGGTGAGTTCCTTGGTGAAAAGTTTTTATGATGGTGCCTTTTGTCTATGCAGTCTTGTAAATGCAGGCATGTGTGGACTGTGAGTATTTGGACAGCAAGGACCCAGGAGAAAGCTTTTAGCTTCATATTTGGCAGTAGCAAGTACTCAGTTAGTAGAGAGAAGGAGTGTTTTCATATTCTGAAAGCTAGCTACAGGTAAGTTCTCTTTCCTGTTTTGTGTGTGAGGAGACACTAATAGTCATTGCCTTGTATTTGCCTACCAGTATGTTAGGCTCTCTCTGTGTGTTATATAATTGTGTTCTCGTAATGGCGACAGAAGGAGGCATGATTATTCCCGAGTTAGATGGGGAAACTGAGGCCAGAGAGATTATCACTTTTGTGGGATCTTATATATATCTAATAATAAAAGTGGAGACTAGAGACCATGTCCTCTGACTTCTAAACAGATGTTTGTCGCCACACTGTGTTGACAATAGGAATCTACTACTAAGGCCTCCTTTTTGACATGACCCCGAGCTTCCACATCCACAGTGTGGTCAATTTTTGCAGAACTAAGATAAGATCCAGCCAGTGACTGCAGTGGTAGTGGAAACTGAGAGTTCTCTGGTCCACAGAAAGGACGCGTGGGCTTGAGGGACCAGGGAAGGCCACCAGAGGAAATGAGACCTGAGACTTGAAGAGTAAATAGGAATTAACAGGTGAAGGATGTTTGGGGGGGCCCCAGGGAGGAGAAAACCAAGTAGGAGGAAGCTATGGTGTGCCAGGAGATGAGAGCAAGAATTTGGCATGTCAAAGAATGCCAAAGAAGTTGGAGGCAAGTGGGAGGAATGACACTGGAGAGGTGGGCAAGAACCAAATTCTTTAGGCTCCCAAAAGCCATTTTGAGAAGGCTTGGACCGTATTCTCTGGGCATTGTGCAACTATTGAAGGCTTCATGCAAGGAAATGACACAATCAGATGTGTGTCCTGGGAAGATTATTCTTGCTGCAGTATGGGGAGTGTTCAAGAGCACAGAGAGGCTGGAGGGATGAAAGCAGTTCCAGGCTACCATGCGTCATCCAGGAGACAGTTGATGTGGCCTGAGCCAGAAGAATGACAGGAAATAGAAAGAATGATTCAGGAGTGTGTAGCAGGAAAAGTCCACATGAGGTTGCCCTGGTGGAAGGAAGGATGGAGGACCCACCCGACTGCCCACTCAGCCTTGTGCTGCAGCAGCCCTAGGGTGCCTTCTAGGAGCACAGTTCCAGAAACAACCTGGTGTGGCTTGTGGGGTATGGGGTTAGGGCTTCACTTTTAACCCTTCTTGGGCTCTGACATGGAGAACCTGTGAAGACTTCTAAGATGCCACTCTCATCTGGGATCTTTCACCATGTGCCAATCACTATTATTGATACAAAGTTAGAGGAGAAAGGAATTTTTGAGCAAGAAAAAGATACAGATGAGTAGTTGTGCTGTTAATTGAGCCTGGAAAGTAAAGGAAGAACAAGCTTTCATCCCAGCAAGGTGGGGCAGTGGAGTGGAGGAAGGCTGCAGAAAATAAGCCAGAGAGCTTGTTCTCTTCTGGGTCTGGCCCAGAGCACATGCTTAGAAATGCCAAATTCTTACTCCCTTCTCATGGCACACTGTAGCTTCCTCCTACTTGGCTCTCTCCTCCCTGTGCCCCTCTGAACATCCTTCACCTATTAACTCCTATTTATTCTTCAAGTCTCAGGTCTCATTTCCTCTAGGAAGCCTTTCCTGGTCCCCTTCTGCAACTCCTTGGTCTTGTCCCTCTCTGTCTCTTCGGTGCATCCTCCTCTCCTTCCCACCATGACGGTTGGGCTCCCCAGGCTTACATCCTCAGCCTGTCTCTTTGAAGACTGTGTGTCTTCCCTGGAAATGTCATCTTACCTCATGGTTTCAGTTATCTTCTGTAGGCTAAGGACTCTGCCTAAGCTGTACCCTACGAAACCAGTGGTGCACTTCACATCTTCTCTTGGATGCTCCACAGGTCCCAACAACTCAAACTTGGCTGATTCTCTTCCCACTGGCTTCAGTGCTGTACTCCATGTCCCTGCTTTTTGTCCTGACTGGGGATGCCCAGGCCTCCAGTATCAGTTGGAGTTCTTTGGTTGGAAACAACAGAAATCAGCTCTGGCTAACTTAAATAAAAGTGAGTGTGTGAGGGGACACAGGAGGCTCCCAGAACTGACAGGCAGCTGGCGAATCAGGCCTGAACAGAGGCCACTCTGAAAACTGGGAAGCAGGGCTTCTGTGTTGCAAGCCCATCCTGTCGGATGGGACAGGACACCAGTGATTTATCTCTGGGGCCTCTGCTTATGATTGCCTTCAAGGGAGTCCATGTGATCTTTGGTGAGAAGGAGGAACATCCTGTTTTGGAAGGGGAGTATATGTTGGCTTTAGAACATTGTAAGTGTTTATTCCAGTACCCCTTCAGTCCAGGGCCTGCCTGCCTTTTAGGAGAGGCCCTCCTCAAAGTCATCTTAGCAGCTCTGCTCCCAGGAGCCTGCACTATTTGTACCACTTGGTAACTTCCCCCCTTTCATTCCAGCTGTTGATCATTGCGTTCTCCTTTTTGTTTTGATCATTCTGGCTAGGAATTTATAAATGTTGTTGATCTTTTCAAAGAACCAATTTTTGACTTTATTTTTTTTCCTATTGTTTGCTTTTGATTTCATTGATTTCCACTCCTATATTTATTACTTCTTTTCTGCTTACTTCGGGTTTAATTAGCTGGGGTTATTTCCTAAAGCTTCTTAAAGTGAAACTATAAATCATAGATGTGGCACCTTCTTTTCTAATATAGAGGTTTAAAGCTGCCAGGTTCCCTCTAATGACCATTTTTACTGCATACCGCAAATTTTGCCCTGTATGTATGTAGTTCAGTGATCAGCCAGAGGTTTGGGCAAAGTTTCTATGCAGGTTCTGGAGCTCTCCTTTCTGGGGAGATCCCCCTCACTCTCCAGATGCTGCACCATCCCCAGACTCAGATTTCTGGTTTTCTATTTGATCTCTAGGCTCCCCGTGTGGCACCAAATGAAGCCAGCTCTTAGGTAAGACCCATAAAAACAGGAAACTCACCCGGTACCATTTCTTGTTCCCACATATCAGCTCTCCTCCAACTTCTGCTTGCCTTTGGTCATTCTCCAGGGCCTTTAGAGGGTTGTTTTTTGTATTTTGTCTAGAATCTATCACTTATTTCTGCAGGAGATGTTATGGGCTGAATGTTTGTGTCCTGCCAAAATTCATATGTTGAAGCCCTAACCCTCAGTGTGATATACATGGAGGTGGGGCTTTGGGAGGTCATGAGAGTGGGGCCTCCATGGTAGGATTAATATCTTTATAGGAATTGGGAAAAGAAAGAGTTCTCCTGCCCTCTTTCTCTCTGTCATGTGACGATAGAGCAAGAAGGTAGCTGTCTGCAAATAGGAAGAGAGTCCTTACCAGACATCAAATCTGCTGGCACGTTGATCTTGGACTTTCACGCCTCCAGAATTGTGATAAAATAAATGTTTGTTGGCTGGGTGCGGTGGCTCACACCTGTAATCCCAGCACTTTGGGAGGCCAAGGCAGATGGATCAACTGAGGTCAGGAGTTCGAGACCAGCCTGGCCAACATGGTGAAACCCTGCCCCTACTAAAAAATACAAAAATTAGCTGAGCGTTGTGGCACGCACATGTAGTCCCAGCTACTTGGGAGGCTGAAACAGGAGAATTGCTTGAACTCAGAAGGCAGAGGTTGCAGTGAGCCAAGATTGCACAACTGCACTTCAGCTTGGGCCACAGAGTGAGACTCTTGTCTCAAAAATAATAATAAATAAATAAATAATGTTTGTTGTTTAAGCCACCAGTCTGGTATTTGTGGTAGCAGCCTGAGCTAAGAGGAGGGCTGGCGTAAGAGGTGTTCTTCTGCCATGTGGAAAGTGGACACTTCACTGTTCATGCTGGTGTTGGCCACCTTGTGTCATTATATGCCACTGGGCCCCACCTGGATTGTGAAGACTGGAAGGAGGCTTCTGGATCTTGTGCCTCTTTAGAGCCTCTTAGGGTCCCACTTAGTGAAGGGTTGCAGGCGTTTTTAGCCAGGCTTTCACCCTACAGCTTCAGCTGCCATGCGCCCTGCATGCCTGGGGAGACCCACAGTCCATCTGCCTCCTGGATGCCCCTTGCTGGAGACCCCAGGTGCCCTGTGGGCAGCACGATCACGACGGAACTTGCTGTCTTCCTCATCCCCTGCTTTACCAGTGTTCCTGTTCACTTTTCTTTGGGGTAGAAACTTTCTTCCTCATACTTTAATTCCTTTTCATAAAGGAGCCTCTTTATGGCTGCTATTTGGGTTTCTGGTCTCTTTGTGTCTTGTCTAAACCATGTGTTGTCTGCATGGTTTTCTTATCGTCATCTCTTGCAGTCTACTCTTAACACGGACAGACACTGACCTTAGGAAGAGGCAGTGCTGGGTATTCCTGTCCTTTGGTGAAACTCTGAGTGTGCCTCCGTTACTCAGAGGACAGCATCCAGATCCCTGACCAGATATTCGGGGTCCTGTGGGCGTTGGCTCACCTGCCTTTTCTGGCCTCATTCCTTGTCACTCCTCACTCACTCTGGGCTCCAGTAAAGCAGCAGCACAGCTGCTCACAGGACAGCGCCTAAGTATACCAGGGCCTGCTCGGGGACCGCACCCTGTGTGCTTTGCCTGCTTCTCTCCTGGGTGGCCCTGACAGTCTTTAACTAGTATGCTGCCTCCTCTCCGGGCCTCACTTAATCCTTCTAAGGCAGTGTTGGGCAAGCTTGCCTCTTCAGCCACCTCTGTGGTATTTTAAGTGCTGTATTGCTATTAGTTTTATGTCTCTCTCCTCAATGTAAGTGATGAGTGGAGACCTTGTTTCATCTATCTCAGTGCCCACAACACCTTGTACACAGCAGGGCTCAGCAGAACACGCTTAAATTAGCAGAGGTCTCCCCTGGGGCTGTACGCGATCAGCCCCGGGCTAATATCTGGTGCTGTGGAAAATATGTGTGTTTACGGCTGGACTCAGAAGATGGGCCCTCTGTCCCCCAAGCTGGGAAACGGGCTCATACTCAGTATGTGTGCTTCAGAATTGTCTAAATTTCCATGCGAAAGAGGAGACTCTGTCAACTGAAGAGGGGAAAACTCAAGCCATCTTTTACCCCCGACTCCTGCCATCAAGAAGAAGAGTGTGTTTGGTCTAATGTCTGGATGAGAAGATCATTGGTCTCAGGTGGGCAGTGAGCATGTAATCTGTGTGCTGAGTGAGGAGCGCGAGGGTCTAACTCCGTGGGTGTGGTAGCTGTCACTGTTTTGGGATCTTCCCTGGAGCAAGGCATAAAAAGGTGGGATAAATGCTTTTCAAATATGTCTAAAAATATTTGGCCAACAGGTATTGATTAAAGAAGAGGAAAAAAAGGACTTAACAATTATTCAGCTCTTACGAGGTGCCAGGAGCTTTTCACACTTGATGCTGTTAGTCCTTTCCCCAGTATAGATGGAGAAACTGAGGCTCAGAGAGGCAAAGTGACTCTGCCAGGGCCACACACTTAGCAAGGTTCAGAATTGGGATTCAAAACAAGGTCTCTCTGGCTCTAAGTGTCTAATGAAATAGTTAATGTATATGATGGCTTATCTAGGACTTATTGTAGGCTGTTGAATGAACATCTCCTGTCTCTTCCTCTCCCCAGAAGCTTACTGCCTTTTCTTATTCTAAGTTAGCCTCATCCAGGGGTGGTGTCCGTGGTTCAGCAATGGCAGAGCACCTTCATCTGCAGGCTTGGTGTGCACCGTCTCTACCATCTCCATAACATCCCACTCAATGCCAGTTATCCAGTAGCTGCTTTTGAATATTTGTGGAATAGATGATGAAAGCTGGCAGGATCCTTCCTGCAAACTTGTGCTGCTTGTTTCCTACTTAAACCTCTCAGATTCTGAGCTGTGAAGTCCTCAGGGCCTGCTTTACAAGGAAGAATGGTACTGTTTCTTGCCTTTGCCAAGAGGAAGATACAGGAAGACTGGAGAGTCTTTTGGTTCTTAGAATTGCTGCCATATTCATATGTCATTGTGCTTTACTTACTCTTTCCACTTTGTAGCATCCTTGGGAACAGGACTCAAGTAGTGCCTCCTGGTGGTCTGACCCAGAGAAAGGGGGAGGGCTGGTGTAGGACCAGAAATGATTAGAGCCAGCTGAGTTAGGGCCACCACACCCCTTCTCAAAAGGAGAAGGGAACCACAAGAGGGGAATTTCTCCCCCAGCCAAGGTCTACAGGTATGGAAAGGGTGGGGAGTACCTCACATTAGCCCCTTGCCTTCACAGTCATCACTTTGGGTTATGCACTTTGCAGATACAGCCCTCATATTGTGCTAGATGCTCCCCAAGTGACTAAGAAAGTTACGGGGAGAGACAAGGCACGTAGTGACACAGTATTCATAGGCAATGAGAAGTAGTCAGTTGCTTGTGTGCATGCATGTGCCCACACACCACTTGCATGCACATGCACACACACATACATGCACATGTGCAATGCTCATACATATGTCTCTCAGAACTCAAAGCAGAGTAAAAACCCTGTACTCCAAGGACTTGTTAGTTAAGGAGCCATATTAGGGAGACAGTTTCCTCCCAAAGTTGGGGGTACATTTCATATACTGTGACTGGCTCCACCCCCTTCAGGATACCTTGCCTCCTCCTTGGCACGGGTACAGACACTCAGCTCTTTCCAGAAACTCATACTTCCCCGAAAGACAGAAGATTTGCCACTTCTGAAGATCTGCATAAATATGTGAAATTTGAAAACAGTTTCTAAACAATATTTTGAACAACAGCAGCTTTGTTAGAATCATTCACACAGTGCCTTGCATGCTATATGTCTTTGATGAAGACCTACTGGGAAGCAGTGTGGCAAGTGGGAAGAATGTGGGCTTTGCAACTATGTAGACCTATGGAAGTCCAGCCTTGCTGTCTGATAGCTATGCCATCTTGAGTTCAGGGCCCTTATCCAGCATCCACTCAATACTTAGTGGTACAATAATGATGAGTCCTTGGAGAATAAATATACAACCTCTCGAGAAGATTGTTGCAAATTACAGCACTGTATTCGGTGGCCTGTGTTTTGCTTTTGTTAGAATTACCAATAATGTTACTTAATAATTCATCATATGTGTGAAATAATGAATGCATCTTGGAAGTGTAAATTCAGGTCAACATATATTTATGCATCATTTGCCTACCAAGTTTCATGCCAGGCGTGGGGACACCAACAGAAGTGACTCAGGGCTGCTGCTTTCATGAAGCCCCTATATTTGCAGGGGGATCAATAGCTATAGACCAATTAGTATAAGAATACTTAGAATAATTATAGGATATATTTAAGTGCTGTGGGAGTACGGATAGGTGATACAGTTCTGTTTGGATGGAGAGAGAAGAAAAAATAAGTCATTCAGGGATTTTGATTACAGCCACAGAAACCAACTCTGGCTATCATAAGCAGAAGGAATTAATTGGAGAGTTGTTGGGGGCTTGCCTGTGGGCGTGGAGCTGGAGGGCCAGGCCTGGGGAATGGGCCGGAAGCAGGGGAGCTCCTAGGTCATGAAGCCCTACCAGTTGCATCATTGTACTCTTGCTACTACTGCTGTTGCTGTGGTCTCTTGTCAAGCCAATCTCCATCAGTCCCTCCTTTCTGTGTCATTTATTCAGGGTTCAGTTTTGTGTGATGATGACTATCTGAGCCCAAGTGGGGGGCCTGTCCCTGGCTACTTCAGGACAGAGAGAGTATACATATCTGATCTCCACTTAGATATAGGACAGCTTCCTATTAGAAATTGGACAGAACCTCCCCAAGACTCCAACATGGGTTTTAATAGGGTGCTGAAGGAAATGTTGACTGGGTCCTTGACGGTCAGCAACAGCAGAGCACTTGGGCAGGCAGGATATGGAAAAAGAGACATTTCTGGCAAAGAACAGTAGGAGCCAGAAGCACAGGCCTTGGAAGCCCTGGTGTGTCTGGAGGAATGAGAGCTCCGCTGTTACATGGGCAGTATTTGTAGCTGGTTGAGACTAGGTCAAAGAAAAGTGTTTCTCCAGTTTCTAATATCCATTCTCCAGAGAAGTAGCCCAGGTGGGGGATCCTAGATAGATCCACAAACAGTTGGAACAGGTTTTTGACCAGCCTCTGAAACCCCTGAGGGACAGGTTATCTGATGGAGATGGCCCAGTTAGCCCCACCCTAGCTGCAGGCCAACAGTTCCCTGTTCTCCAGTGTTGTCCTCTTAGCCCGGGTGTAGGTGCCAACAGCAGAGGCAGGACAGTGCTCCCCCCAGAGCCCCAGTCCCTCCAGTAGATATGGGGTGACTGCCTGCCTGCCTGACATTGTTACAGGCTGAGGGTGTGACCGTGGCCAGGCAGCTTGCTCTCTGGTCAGGTAGGGGCCACTTCTCTGACTCCCTTAACCTCACGGTTCTCCAAAGAACCTCTGTGACTCATCAGCTTACAATCCCTGAGGTCTGAAGTGATGTCAGAGTGGGGCAGGGTGGACTGGGGATGCTCTGGGCATGGAAGACCACACACACCTGGCTGGCTCTGCTCAGTTCATGAATTTCCCGCCGGAGACTGGGCAGTTCATCACTCTTGTTCTCTGCAAGGAACAATAGGTCTGTTGCTGGTCATGTTTGAGCAGCTTCTCTGAACTCTTACTGTTTGGAGCTGCAGTGAGAATCAGCAGGCAGCAGAGCTGAATCACTGGCTCCTTTTCTCCCTCCCCATCTCTCTTTTCAGCCTGCAGATTTAGAAGCATGAGTAAGCTCTGCTTTACCCGACTCTTGCTTATTTCAAGCAGCATGCTGTTACCCTGTACGTAAAGACAGCCCCTGCCTCCCTCACAGGCAGGGATTCTATTCTCCAGCATTACTTTTTAAAAGGTGTTCTGCTAGAAAATCGCATATTATTTCTTCTGTAAAGGTTTCTCCTTGCCACCTTTCCGTAGCTACAGCTGTCACAACCACAGTTAATATTTTGTGTGCCTGTGCATGCGAGTGCATGGTGTGGGAAGGGAGATAATCAGGCTGTCCTCTTGGGCAGAAGCCTTCCAGTTCAGCTTTTATGAGCTGGATTTAAAAAATAAATAAATAGATCATATCGCTCTCTTGCTCAGAGCTCTCCAGTGGCTCCCCGTGCTCATAGAAGGCAGTGCACCACGTCACCAGGGCTGCAGGGCCCTGTGCCGTTAGGCCCTAGCCTGTTTTTCATGCTGCCTCTCACCACTCCCCCACTCCACTCCCAGATATTTGTTATGGTGTTTGGTATGTCCCTCGAATATGTCACATTTGTTCCCACTCAGAGGCCTTTGCATTGGTTTTTTCAGCTAGGAATGAACTTCCCCAAGATCTTCGTGGCCTTCTATCCTGTCATGCAGCTCTCAGTTCAAATGTCACCTCCTGAAAGGGACCTTCTCTGGTCACTCCCTGTGAATGAGTCCTCACCCCTGCCTCTCTGGACTGCCACTCTGTTCTTCACAGCTCTTCATCTGACATTACATTCACTCATTAATTTATGTTCATCTGTCCATCCCTTCCTGTGTGTCTCACTCATCGCAGGATCCCAGGCTCTGAGAACAGTCCTGGTTCCACAAGCATTCAGTACAATTTTGGTACTAAAGACAGTGCAAACAAGAGTGAAATAGCAGTGGGGACATTGACCGGGAGAGGCAAAGTGCCATAGCAGAGATTGCGTGGAGATACTGAGAGGAGAGAGGGCATCTGCAGGGATGTGGAGGTGCTGGCTGAGCTAGGTGTGCCTGGGTAGACCAGGGCTCAGCTGCTCTGCCTGGGCGAGGCTGGCTCTGCTCTGGAGGAACAAAATTCATGGCACAGGCCCAGGAAGACGGCGTGCTGAGGATGCCGACAGGTAAGGACTGTTGAAGGCCGGGAGCAAGTGCGGGGGAGGGGCCCACTGGCCTACTCTTCCTGAGGAGAAATGGACATCGCTTTGGGCTTTCACCGGCCCAAGCTCCCATATGGTTAATTGTTGGTGCTCTGTGCAAATCTAGGGTTCCTCCCAACCCTCCACTAAAGGGAATTGTGCACCAGAGTGGTTCTACATTTCATTTCCGACCTTATCATCCTTGTGCCCCAGAACTTTATTAGACATTGCAGAGATGATATCATGATTTCTTAAGATAGCCTTGCTTGGAAAATTATACCAGGTAGGATCTTATTACACCAGGAGATGAAGCCCATTACTTTAAAACTTTTCCTCTGCCATGTATTGATTGTGCAGCCCTGGGTGACTTCATAACTCTGTGCCTCATTTTCTTGCCTTTAAAATGGGTTTACACCTGTAATTCTAGCACTTTAAGAGGACAAGGCAGGAGGATTGCTTGAGCCCAGGAGTTCAAGACCAGCCTAGGCAACATAGTGAGACCCCATCTCACCAAAATTTAAAAAATTAGCCAGGCATGGTGTGCTTGTAGTCCAAGCTACTCAGGAGGCTGAAGTGGGAGGATGGCTTGTGCTCAGGAGGTCGAGGCTTCAGTGAGCCAAGATCATGCCATTGTACTTTAGCCTGGGTGACAGAGCAAGACCCTGTCTCATTCATTCATACATTCATTCATTCATACATAAATATATACATAGTGTTTAATAATACTTAACTATTTCACTAGGTTATTGTATAAGTTAATGGAGCACTTAAGGAATTATTTATTGACTGGTAGTAAATGGTCACTGTTGCTTTTATAAACTCGTGCCTGATTGTCACTGATTCTTATTTTGTTATGACCAAGATTATACTTTTACCTTGACCAATATCTAGGCGTTGCTAAAAGGAAGGAAGGATAAAAACACATTTTATTGGATAAAATGTGTCAGACATACACAGAGTTAACTGTCTCTGAGCATTTCCACCATCTCCTTCCCTGCTGTCTTGTTCTTTTCTTACTTGGGTAACATGAAGGAGAGCAGGTTCTGGTTGCCCGGGAGGCCATCTGTCCTGTGATCCCTCACACCTGAAGCCTCCGTTCCCTCATCCTCCCAGCCATGGGCACCATGTCCACAGTGCAGATGGGGCGGGGGAGCAGTCTCAACACTGCAGCCTGCAAGTGGAGATTTGGAAGGAAGCAGCATGAGCAGACACAAGCCTTCAGAACGAGACCAATTTTCATGCGGCTTTCCCTGGTAATAAAAGGAAATGGGGGCTGCAGAGAGCCTACGGTATTTCAGCAGATGGTCTTGTAATAGAATGTTTTTTCAAAGTTTCCTTGTGAGGCATCAGTGACTCTTGGAAAATGTGTATCATGTAATGAGGAACAAAGACGTGGCTTTGAGCATCCCTCTTCATAGCATGTTTCTGAGTTGCCTGTCCCTCCTGGCACAGGTAGGTGATTTTGGAAAGTGAGGAAGATGACCCTAGAGAAGCAGCCTCTCCTGATTTTTCTGTGCCTTTGACAGAGCTAGGACTTGGTCCTAAGGTCAACAATGCCTGTTCAGCTCTGCCCCTCCTCACTCTTCCAGGCTTGGGCCTCCGCAGGACCCATTTGATGTCAATGAAGGAAGGTCTGCATTTCTGCAGTCCCTTAATCAGCTGCACCTCCCTGCTGAATTGTGCCAACCTTGTGGAATGGTGTGCATCTGTCCAAGCTGGCTTATGGAAGGAAGGGAGGGATGGATTCTTGGTGATAGTTTCTTCTTCAGACTCAGCAGACAAGCCCAAGCATTGCCAGGACACCTACAGCAGGGCAGAATCACAGCAAACCCTTATGGCAGCCCTATGAGGAAACTGAGGCACAGAGAAATTGCAAATAATTGTTAGAGCCAGAATTTGAACCCAAGCCTCTTAACCATCACAGTGTACTGTACTGTCTTAATGATTAGCATCTCCTTTTCACAAAATCACCTTCTCAGCTTCATTTTATTCCTTTTTTTTTTTTTTTTTTTTTTTTTTTTTAAGACAGTCTTGCTCTATTGCTCACCCAGCATGCAGTGACATTATCATAGCTCACGGTGGCTTCCATCTCCTGGGCTCAAGTGATCCTCCTGCCTCAGCCTCCTTAGTAGCTGGGGCTACAGGCATGCATCACTATGCCCAGCTAATTTTTATTTTTAATAGTAGAAATGAGGTCTCACTATATTGCCTGAGCTGGTCTTGAACTCCTGAGCTCAAGTGATCCTCCTGCCTCAGCCTCCTTAGTAGCTGGGGCTACAGGCATGCAGCACTATGCCCAGCTAATTTTTATTTTTAATAGTAGAAATGAGGTCTCACTATATTGCCTGAGCTGGTCTTGAACTCCTGAGCTCAAATGATCCTCCTGCCTTGGCCTCCGAAAATGCTGGGATTATAGATGTGAGCCACCATGCCTGGCCATTTTATTCTTGTAGGGAATATTTACTCCGTGTCACTGGGGATTAAGCAGTAACACAATTCAGCCTCCAGGAACTTGTGGTTTAGGAAGAGTACAAACAGTTAAACAGAACAGTGAACATATAATTTGTTCTTTGGACATCTCTCTGTATAAACACAAGGACATACCTATGCCAAGTTAGCATCTGGCAATAATTTGGAAATTTATATGACCATATAGCCACATGCTAAATACTGTATTAGCTGTGTATAGAAGACATACAAGTATAAGTTGCACTAATTTCATTTATCATTACAACATAGGTAGACATAGTTCTCATTTTCAGCCGGAACCTGGAGGGATCATTGTACTTTCCTCCCTCCTTTCCCCACTGCATCTAATTGGTCAGACTTCTCCTGTTGAACCCCCTCACCCTACAATCCAGCCTCAGTGCAGACCTTTTCGTGCTCCCCAACCTGGATTACTGCATCAGCTCTCTCACTGGTGTCCCCACCTCAGGCCTTTTTTCCTTAATATTTTGATAACTGTACTTCAATATAATTTGTTTCCTTGGTAATCTTATGTATTTTTAACATCTTTATTGAGATATTCATAAACCATGAAATCACCCATTTAAAGCACACATTTCCATGGTTTTTAGTGTATTCACTGAGTTGTGCAGCCATTACCACAATTTAAGTTTAGGACATTTTCATCACCTGGATAGAAACCCTACTTCTGTTAATAGCCACTTCCCATCACCCCCGCCCCGGCCCCCAGGTCTTGGCAAGCACTGATCTGTTTTCTATCTCTATGTGTTTGCCTAATCTGGACAGTTCATATCAATAGAATCATATACTATGTGGCCTTTCATGTCTGGCTTCTTTCACTTAGCGTAACGTTTTCAAGGTTAATTTATATTGTAGCATGTATTAGTACTTCATTGTTTTTTCTGACTGAATGATATTCCATTGTATAGATACACCACATTTTAAAATTCATCTATTAGTTGATAAACATTTAGCGGCTAAGTGTAGGGGAAAATGGGAGCTGCCTGCCATTGGGCACAGAGTTTCTTTTTGGGGTGACAGAAATGTTCTAAAATGAGATAGTTGTGATGATTGCACAACTTCATGAATGTACTAAAACCCACTGCATTATAGATTTTAAAAGGGTTTTATGATATGTGAATTATATTTCAATAAATAAAACCACGTTTTAGAAAGAACTCTGTGACAGTTATTAATACCACAGATGAACATATTAAGAGGGAGAGAAGACAGGTGTAATGAAGGAAGATAAAACACTGATACTGACATATAACATCCCAGAGCACCTCAGGATCAGTTCCAAGTGTGGATATTAGCCCAGATCATCTCAAAGTTATATTTGTCTTTGAGATATGCCTTTCTATATTAAAAATCTGTTATCTAATATGGTCATGGATAGGTATATTTTCTTTTCTGATTAAATATTTAATAATAACACTTTTATTATGAAAATAATTTCTTGGCTGCCATTTATTTTGAAGAAAATTATAGTGTACGTGTACCAGATATTTGTTTAGTACTTTATGTGTATGATCTTATTTAACTTCACTGCAACCTTATGAAATAGAGATTGTATTAATTTCTCCATTGTATGGGTTAGGAAATTGCGGCATAGAGAAGTTCTGACTTGACCGCGGTCACTCAAGTAAGAAGTGACAGATCTAGTATTCAAATCTAACTATTTCTGAGTCTAAAGCCTGTTCCCTTAAGCCCTTACTCTTTATTATCTTTTAAAATTAGAGTGCATTGTCATTAATCTAAAGTAAGGGTTGTGAGGAACATAATTTAGACCCATCATGGATCTTGCAGGGTTTTCTCGATCTCACTATAACCATCATTTATCTTTCCATAGGCATCATCTAGTGCCTTAGTACTCAAATTAACATTACCTAGGCTGGACGTGGTTGCTTATGCCTGTAATCCCAGCACTTTGGGAGGTCAAGATGGGAGGATCGCTTAAGCCCAGGAGTTTGAGATCAGCCCAGCAACATAGGGAGACCCCATCTTTCCAAAAAAAAAAAATTTTTTTTAAATTAATTGGGCATCATGGCATGTGCCTGTGATCCCAGCTAGTAGGAGGCTGAGGTGGGAAGATCGCTTGAGCCCAGGAAGTTGAGGCTGCAGTGAGCTGTGATCATGCCACTAAAATTTGGCCTGGGAGAAGGAGCAGGACTTTGTCTCAAAGCAAAACAAAACCATTACTTGGGAATGTTGGAAATGTTTAATCTAGTCCAGGCATAATGGCTCACCCTTGTAATCCCAACACTTTGGGAGGCCTAAGTGGGAGGATCGCTTGAGCCCAGGAGTTCAAGACCAACCTGTGCAACAAAATACAATCCCATCTCTACCAAAAATAAAATAAAAAATTAGCCAGGCATGGCAGCATGCGCCTGTAGTACCAGCTACTTCGGAGGCTGAGGTGGAAGGACCACTTGAGCCCAGGAGATCAAGGCTGCAGTCAACCAAGATCATGTCACTGGCCATTCCTTGGAGGACAGAGTGAGACTCTGTCTTTAAAAAAAAAAAAAAAAAAGAACTGTTTAACCCTGGGCCCATCCCAGACCCAAAGAATCTTGGGCCCAATTTTCATGAGTCTAGACTAATCTAGAAGTTAGAATCTGCCTTTTATCAAAATCCTGGGTGATTCAAATGCACTTTAAACATTTGAGAAGCATGGTTATAATACATGTTCTTAGATTAGTTCTAAGTTTGGTGATCCACCAATGATTTTTGCATTGTCAAAGCACACAGCTTAGAATGGAATGACGTGGTCCCCAAATGTGAGGTTGCTGACCTGGGAGTCAGGAATCTGTCTTCATAGTCCTGCTCCTGTGTGATGCAGCAGGCCACTTAATCTGAATCCTGTTTTATTCATATATGAAATGAATAATTTGCTTAAATCTCAATTTTGCGTTTAAGTACATTTACCTCATAGACACCACATCAACTGTATCATACATTTTTTTAAATGTAGAGCTTTTATTCTTGTAATTTTGAAATTTCTATCATTATTTTATCTTAGCCCACAAATTATTTGAGAAGACATATCACCACAACTCATTTTAACTGTCCTTTTCATTGCACTGAAATTCTTTTTTTTTTTTTTTTTTTTTGGTGGGTGTGACCTGCAAGAGTGGGATGTTTTTAAAATGTTCCATTCATCTGTAAAAGAATGTAGATATTTAATTTTGGGAGTAGAGATTCTAGAAATATGTCTGTTAGATCAACCTTGTTACTTTTATTAATCAGATACTCTAAATCTTCTTAAACTTTTTCTCTGCTGTCTTAGGGGAAGAGCCTTCAATATTACACCAATAAGCATGATATTTATATAGATTTTTTTGGTACATGTCCTTCATCAAGTTGAGGAAACTTTCTTCTATGACTAGTTTTCTAGAAGTTTTCTCCATGAATGGATGTCATATTTTGTCAAATGCTCTTCTTACATCTATTGAAAATGATTGTATGATTGTCTTCTTATTCTTTGTTAGTGTGGTGAAGTACGTTGTTATGCCAGCATCCTGCTGGCATAAACCCTAGTTGGTTATGGGTATTATCTTTTTTTACACATTGATGGAACTGATTTGCCAGTTTTTTTATTAAGGATTTTTACGTCTCTTTTCTTGAGGAATACTGGTTTGTTATCATTATAGTAGCCTTATAAAATGAGTTGGGAAGTGTTTCCTCCTCTATTTGCTGGAAGAATTTGCTTGAAGTTGTATGATTTCTTCCTTAAATATTTGTTAAAATTGGTGAAGCCATCTGGACTGGGAAATTCTTTGGGGTAAGGCTTGTGTTTTGTTTTGCAAATCAAGGAAAAGTATGTATTTTTAGATGATCAGATATGTAATTTTTATATTTGCATTACTGCATTCATCACATTGTGTATATTGTTGAGTTGGTTAGTTTAGCTTATTGGATTATGGTTTATATTTCTGAACACATCTGGGAATTTTTCATCTATTCTTGAAATATTCAAATATTTTTCCACTACCACTGTCTCTTCCCAAGAGTTCAATTACATGTATGTTAGACCACTTGATATTGAAATTGTCCCACAGGTTCCTAAGGTAGTATTCACTTTTTCAGCCTTTCATTTTAGCTCTTGAAATTCCATTTGGCACTTTTCAGTAGCTTCCATTTATATCATTATGTTTACATTTTCTTTAAATCCTTCAACGTGCTTACAATAGCAGTTTTAAAGTCCTCATCTGCTAATTGCATTATCTGTCATTTCCAAGTCTATTTTCAGTAGTCTATTACTACTGTTTCTTTTGGTTAGAACTCGTGGGTTATTTAGTAATATGCTTATTTTCTAAACATTTGAGGATTTTCTGGGTGTCTTACAACAGTAAGGATTTTCTGGGTGTCTTACAATTTCTAATTTAATACTTTTTTTAATCATAGAACATACTTTGTATGATTTCATCCTTTTAAACTTAATAGCTCAAGATGTCCATTTCAGTGACTGTTCCACGTGTATTTAAGAAGCATGTGTTTCTTCCTGTTGTTAGATGTAGTGTTGTATACATGTCATTTGGGTCATGTTGGATGATAATACTGTTGAAATCTTCCATATCCTTGTTGATTTTTTTGTCTACTTGTTCTATCAATATTTTAAGAGCAGGAAATCAAAGTATTTTGATTATGGATTTATTTATGTTCCTCTTTATTCTCTCAGATTTGCTTTATGTATTTAGGAGTTTTATTAAAAGTACCTATACATTTAGAATTGTTATTCTTGAATAATTGTCCCTTTTATGATTATGAACTGCCTCTCTTTATATCTGGTCTTATTTTTTATCTTGAATTCTTCTTTAATTAATATTAATATAACTACACCAGCTTTTTTTACTTAGCATTTGCACAATATATATTTTTCTTTTTTTCCCCAAATTTTTGTGTCTTTGTGTTTAAAAGCTATTTCTTATTAATAACACATAGTTAGGACTTTGCCTTCTCATTGGGGAGTGTGATAGGAAGAATAATGACCCCCCAAAGATGTCTACCTTCTAGTACCTAGAGCCTGTGCATGTTTTCTCTCACATGGCAAAAGGAACTTTGCAGGTGTGATTAAGTTAAGGATATGTGATGGGGAGATTATCCTTTGTTATCCAGGTGGGTTCAGTGTAATCTTAAGGTCCTTATGAGGGAAGGGGGAAGGCAGGAGAGACAGAAAAGAAGATATGATAAGAGTAGCAGAAGTCAGGGTGATGTGAGGCCATGAGCCAAGGAATGAGGGTAGCCTCTAGCTAGAACTGGAAAAGGTAAGGAAATAGAGTCTTCTCTAGAACCCCCGGAAAGGTACAGCCCTGCCACCAGCATGATTGTAGTCAAATAAGACCTGTTTGAGACTTCCGACCTTTAGAATGGTAAGAGAAGACACTTATATTGCTTTAAGCCACTAAGTTTCTGGTAATTTCATACCATAGCAATAGGAACTAATACAAGGGCTAAGTTGGTTTATATTTGATGTGATTTCTGATGCGACTATTTAAATCAGCCATCTTGAAGTTTGATTTCTGTTTGTTCCATCTGTTCTTTGTTCCTCTTTGCTTCTTTCTTGCAGGTTTGTTTTTGGTGGGGGAGAGTGGGGATGAGTCAATATATTTAGAATTCCATGATCTCCTCTATTGACTATTTGTGCTTTTGGGGTTACTTTTTTAGGGTTGCTGTAGAAATTATTTTTCAAAACCATAATCTATGTTCAAAGATATCCCATTACTTAAGGAATTATTTAAGAATTTTATAAAAGCATCCTGCTTGGAATTTTTCTGAGCTTCTCAGATTTGTTGTCTCAGACTTAGTTGTCTTCAATCAACCCCAGAGAATTCTTGGCCATATATTTTAATTCTTTTACCCCACTTTTCTCTTCTACTGGGACTCCAATTAAATGTATGCTTTGGATATTTGATATTATTCTGTTGATCTTGGGGGCCCTGTTCCATTTTATTTTTCATTCTTTTGTCTCCTTATGTTTTAATTTAGATAATTTATAATGCCTTGTTTTCAAGTTCACTGATTCTTTGCTCCATCCAATATACTAATAAATCCATGAATTCATGCCATATCATGCTAGAAATGGATTTCTAGCATTTCCATTTGGTTCTGTTTTATAGTTTCCGGTGGTGTCAGTGAAACTGGTAGAATAAGGGCCTCTAAAAATCCTCTTTCATAAAAGCAATGAAAATACTGGCAAAAGTAGTCAGAATCTATTTTTTCAGAACTCTGAAAATTGACCAAAGGCTTGCATCAATCCAGGAACATTTGTTCAAGAAAAAAATGAATGAGTAAGAAAAGTGAGCTTTGTGGCATTTTAATTTATCATGTCCCATCCCTGTTTCCCCTGCAACTCCACAGTAGCCTTGAAAACCGGTAGCCCACAGGCACAGTGCAGACCTGCAGCCTGCCAGCCACCAGTAGGGGCAGAAAAGGGTTGGACTTCCTTCAAAGCCCCATTCCCAGAGAAATGTCATTATTTTTCCTGTCTGGTGATTCCCTGAAAGAGACCCCACTTATAAGGCCGTCTTTATACAACCTGACTCAGAGGTTGCCCAATGCCAACAGCCTTTTCCCAGTGGACATTTGTCAAAAACAAGCAGAGGCAATTGTTGAATAGTATAGCTGCCTGGGGAGGTAGATAACAATTTGGGCAAACAATAGGGTAACCTGAAAGCTTAAAAAGAAAAGCTACGGAATGAGGTGGCCATAGAAGGCTTTGAAAAGCTCATATGCTATTCCTGGGATTTTAAAAGACCAAGACTATGTATGTGGCTTAGCACAAGATTTCAAAGGGATCCACACCTAAGAACTTCACAATCAAGCTGTCAAAAGGCAAAGTCAAAGAGAAGATTTTGGAAGTAGCAAGAGAGAAGTGACTCATCATCTACAAGGAATCCTCAGTAATATGAAAGACTGATTTCTCATCATGAACAATGGAGGCAAGATAGTTGTATCACTCTGTGGAAATTCTCTATATCTTCACACATGATATTTACCTTTTTCTACTAGGTTATTTAACATATTAATCATAGTTATTTAAAGTCCCTTTGTCTTAATTCCAGTCGGGGCCATTAATGTGTCTGCTTCCAGTATTTTATCTCTATATGGAGAGTCATTATTTTTGCATGCACTTTGTGTGTGTGTGTGTGTGTATTTTTAAAGTTTTTATTTAATGCTCAACATTTTGTGTAAACAAAATAAAACAGTAGACATTACACTATATATTTATGTCCAGTGGAGGATTTCTTCTTTTCTGTAAGACCATTAGTATGGGGGCTTGGGTTTCTTGTAAGTAGCAAGTCGTTAGGTTTTGTTTCCTTTCTTTTATCCAAATTGATAATCAGTTTTCTTTTAAGGGTGAGATTAATCAGTTCATATCTTATGTTGGTTAACAATTACTAAGTAACAAATTACAAAATGTAGTGACTTAAACATTTATTATCTTGTGGTTTCTATGGGTCAGGCATCTGGGCCTGGCTTAGCTGGGTGCCTCTGCCCTAAGGTCTTGTAGTCAAGGTATCTGCTGGGGCTGCTGTCTCATTTGAAGGCTCCACTGCGGGAGGGTCTGCTTCCAAGCTCACTCACATGACTGTGGGCAGGAGTCAGTTCCTTGAGGGCTGATGGACTGAGGGCCTCTGGTCCTCACTGGCTGTTGGTCAGTGGCCACCCTCAGTGTCTTACTATGTAATTTTGGCCTTCTGAGACCTGTCTTCCCAGTGGTAGTGGAGGCAGCTCATAAAATGGAAGCTTGCCTCATCAGTGTGGACAAGGAAAAGAGTATGAGCAAGACAGAAATCACTGTCTTTTAAAACTAAATCTTGGAAGTGACATCCCATCACTTTGCCATATTCTATTTATTAGTAATGAGTCTCAAGTTCCAGCCCACACTCAAGAGGAGGAGATCCCACAGGGGCATGAGGCCTAGGAGGTGGAGATCATCAGGGGCCATCCTAGAGGTCCCCTTCAGGTGCTTTTTGTGGTAACCAATTTACTTACACTTATTTCTATAGTTTTATTTGGTCTTTTCTGTTTACCATCCTCTCCCTCTCTCTCCCTTCCCCTTTTCCCACTCTCCCTCACTCACGCCTACCAGTGTCTTTCTCCCTCCCCTCGCCTACCTCCCATCCTCTCACCTGCCTTCTACTCTGGCTTCCATCCTCCTTCCCCTCTCTTACCCGCTTCTCCTCTCCAGTCTTTCCCTTCTCATCTTCTGAAACAGCTGTTAGACACATTCTGGACCATCAGTCTGTCTTCCACAGTTTTTAGCTTTTATCAGACTTTTTATCTTTGGGTTTGTTTTTTTTTTTTTTTTTTTTTTGAGACAGAGTCTTACTCTGCTGTCCAGGCTGGAGTGCAGTGGTGCGATCATAACTCACTGCAGCCTCAAACTCCAGGGAACAAAAGATCCTCCTGCCTCAGCCTCTCAAGTAGTGGGCATGTGTCACCATAGCCAACTTTTTATTTTTATTTTTTGTGGAAATGGAGTCTCGCTTTGTTGCCCATTCTGATCTCCAGCTCCTGGACTCAAGCAATCCTCCCGACTTTTTATCTTTGTCTTCCATTGGTACATTCTTGCTCAAATCTCCATACTTCATTTCAGTTTGATAATTTTTCCCTTGCTGTCCTCAGCTTAGAGTTTGTCTTATCCATTTAATTTTTTATTTAGTAGATTTTAAATGTATAATCTTTACCTATTTAGTGGTTAGCCTGTTTCAGGTTCATAATTTCTTTTTTGTAAATCAGAAGTTACTTCGTTTTATCTTTTTGAGCAACTTAAATATGCATATTTAAAATTATTTATCAATTGGAGGTTGTAATGCTGGCTGGATATCCGATGATGTTAAGGAATTCATGTTAAATTGTTTTTGATATGCAATACTACTATGGTTGTGTTTTAGAAATTAAAAGTCCTTATTTTTTAGAGCAACGTATTGAAGCTATGTAGATGAAGAGATCTGTAAGAAACTTGGGTGGAGAAGGTGGAGGGTAGAGATGAAAGAAAATCTCTTTAGTTTCTAATTGTTGAAGCTTACTGATGGCTATCTGGGGTTTTATTATATTCTTCTTTCTTGTGTTTAAATTTTTGCATAATAAAAAGTTTTTTGAAATCCTTTGTCATATTGTCCTATAAAATTAATGTCATCTGGAGTAAATTCATATTTCAGTTACTGCTTTTATTGGTAGCCTTTTCAGAAATTCTGTTTCGTCACATATTTGAGATTCAGTTTGTAGGTTCATTTGGAGTGGAAAGTTCAATATTTCTATTGTCACCTACACCTGCATCCCAGTGCGGGACCAGGTCTGATTTTGGCCTTCTGAGGCCTGTCTCCACAGTGGTCCTAGTGATATTGCAGAGCCAGGAACTGAGTGACTAGGTTCATTTGTCATCCAGGAGTGGGATATGTAGCTTCTGGGCTTTCTAGGTTTAAGCAAACTGAAAACCCTGTCCCTCAGTGGAGGTCTTCAGAAGTTTTTTATATCAGCTTCTTATTTTAGGGAGATCCCTAGGCTTCAGGTCGCCAGCCTGGCTTCAGGGCCCCACTTGTGCAGAATGTGGTTTATTCTGACCCTGCATGATAAAGAGGGTTCCTGACTGCCTCTGCCTGCTCCAGACTTGGAGCCAGCAGGCCTGTGGCTTCAGCCCCACCCACTGCTTTGCATTTCTGTTTGGTATTGGACACTTTAATCTTGTTTTTGAACCTGTCTGTGTCTTTTTGGTCACCTGTTCTATAATTTATCTGCCAATGCTATGTGTTTGGAGTAGGGTAGAGACATCAAAGTGTGAACTCACTGGGTTGTCTTGACTGGAGGAGGTCCTTGACCAAATCATGCAGATTCCCTCAATTCTCTATGCAAAGACTGTCATCTGCTGAGTACACGTTCATAATGGTGATATTTTACCTTTATATTAGAGACAACATTCTTAATTCCAAAATTTTTCCCTGAACACTGTCTCGGAAATCTCCTTAGGGAAAATAGCAACCCGCTAACCCTACAAGTGAGTCTGTCTTATGGTCTCCCCAGCACATCTCTCTGAAATTATTTATCTGCACACACATTTGCATCTCCCACTGGGATCTAAGCTTCATGATAGCAGAGATTCTCTCTCTGGCTTCCCTGTTGTGCCCTCAGCCCTTTTACAATTCTGTCTGTCACACAGAGGTGTCCTTCATGGTGTTCTGGTAAGTGACACACTCAGGCACTGAAGCCACAGTTGTGCTGCATGCTGCGTGGCCTCTCATGAGTGCTAGGAAGCCACTATGAGACTGCGGGGCAACTGTGTGGAGTGGCGGGTGCTGCCCAATGTGCTCTTCCATACGTCACAGCCAGGTCATTGAGTGTCTGCTCTGGGCCAGGCACTGACACTCAGGCATTTGTGTCATACTCAGTTTCTACAGCCATTTGTCGTGTCACCTCTTGTCCATTGTCAGTCATTGGGATTGCATTCTAAATCTCAGATGAGCAGAGCTGGTGGGCGGTGCTTTGTAGCAGATGAATTAGAGGCGGTGAGCTTGCCACCCTAGTGGCTTACTTGTGACGAAGCCAAGGTGTTGGGGATATGGTGCACATCGCGGAGTTTTCATTCAAGTGGGAGGCACAGCCTCATCCCTCTCCAAACAGTTCATTTCATTCTTAACTGCTGAATTGTGCTGCATTGGACATGAATAGAAAAGTAGGCCTTGATGTCCTCAACGTTTCTTCCTGTTTGTGTGAACAGTCTCTAGCCTAAGGAGGTGCTGATGGCTAGGCATCTTTGCCCAACACTTTAGTCCTGTGTCCCATTCCTTGCATAGACATCCTGCTGGCACAGGCCCTGAAAGCTTCAGGATGAGCATTCTGGTAGCCTCGGCCCAGAGGAGGCATCACAGTGTCAGTGGGATGGTGGTGGACATGTGGACTCACCTCCTTGTCTCTGCTGCTTCACTTAATTGTAGAGAATGGCAGCTGAAGAGCCGTATGATGGTTTTGCCTTCAGATGTCATCTTCCTGCTTGGCTGGGACTGCTGGTCAAAAAATGGCAGGTCCAGAGCCCTCAGAGACTTTCCTTTACTGGCTGCTTAATTGCATCAGACGAGCTTCTCCTCTGACTGCACCAGGGATTGGTAACAGTTAAGTGCTGGACTGCTGAGAGGCCCAGCGCAGATTAGCCGTGCTTGCATTCCTGGGACACAGCTTCAGCAGCACACTTTGAAAAGCCCTGTGAGAAATTCCTGGCATTTAGTCCCACTGTTTGTATTTAGCTTTTCTGAAGTGTTGGCATTCCAGAGGCATTCCAGAAGCCTTCCTGGCATTTTTAGATCCTCTGCAACTGCCTGGGGATCCAGGTTATTACTTCTCCCTTATACAGGTAAGGGGAAAACAGACAAGACAGCATCTTGCTCAGGCTTCCTAGAGGCCACTCAGTAATAGAGCTGGTGTTAGAACTTAACTCTCAGGGAGGGGTTCAGCCAGCCACCCAAGCCCACTGGCCTGGTGTGGCCCTTTCGCCTGAGTCTTTCTCCTGGTACTTTGCACTCAGGAGCACTGGTGAGTGGTCAGCCCTTATTACAAACTATCTTGCTGGTTGTTCTGCAAGGTTCTATGTCAGTAGGAGTAGCACTGCCAGGGAGATGGGCTTTCAAAAACTTGGGTTCATGTCTTACCCCATATTTTTGAGTGATTCAAACCCATGTGCTGATACCATAGTGTGGCTTAAAAGGAAAAAGCTCAGGACTTGGAAGTCATATGAACTTAGGTTCACAGTCTACCACTGGCTAGCTTATGCTCTTGGGGGTAGTGAGGATTAATTAAGTGCCATCAGGAACTTAGCGGAGAACCTGAGCACACACAGCCCTAGCACAGGGGTAGACAGCAAGCAGATGGTGTTATTCCTCCATACAGTCACAAAAGGCAGTCCTGAGCTCCCCAGGCCCCTGTGACTGTCTCCACCCTGACACTCAGTGTGGAGTTGTTCCACATTTGACCCGTGGAGGGTAGAAGCGGGCCCTGGGGCCTGGTCCTGGGAAGCCCCCGGAAACTTCGGGATGTGAGTATCCCAGTGATGGGACTTATATCCCTGCCCTGCCATGTGCTGGTGACCCTTTATGGAGGCCTGTTGAGACCCTGCCCACGTCTGTTGGGGTTTCCTTTAACCTTCTGTACAGCTATGCGTCCCTTCCAGCTTTACACATCATACCTGAGGAAGCTGGAGGTCAGGAACTTGTTCAAGGTTGCCTAGCTAGTTAAGGGTGGGCTGAGTTCAACCTGAGGTCTGCCAGGTTGCTTGCCCTGGTAAGCTGAGCCCTCAGCCTAACTGGACCTGGAGGGAGGGCGCTTGGCCCTGTGCTCCAACAGGGACTCAGCCATCCCCATCAGGCGGGTGAGGGAGCAGCACCCCTCCAGCTGACTCTGTGCCTGTCTTCCTGCAGGCATGGATCCCTGCTCCTTCCAGCTCAGAGTGTGAGGCTCTATTTGTGTGAACAGTCTCTAGCCTAAGGAGGTGCTGATGGCTAGGCATCTTCGCCCAACACTTTAGTCCTGTGTCCCATTCCTCACATAGACATCCTGCTGGCACAGGCCCTGAAAGCTTCAGGATGAGCATTCTGGTAGCCTCCGCCCAGAGGAGGTGCTGGTTCCAAGCATAAGGATACCAAGGCCAACACATAGCTGTGTGGCTCATGACCGCACACCCAGCGGCCAGACACACCTACATTGACCAAGGTTCAGACCCCAGCTACTCTCTGAATGGCTGTGAGCTTTCGGACAGCTACTTAGGCTCCCTGTTGTCATCTGGCTTCTCACCTGTAGTGGGGGATCATGATGATCCCACCTGCCCTTTAGAAGTATGGTAAGGATCAAAGGAAACAACTGTGGGAGCACTGTGAACAGGACTCCCATAATCAATAAATGTTATTGTTTGTCTGTGAAGCGGCTATAGTAATTACCCACCTTGAAGGATTGTTGTGAAAATTAAGCACAATATATGTGAATGATCTGGCGTTTCATAAGGTTTTCAGTTCATTATTGCTACTGTTCTCATTGTGAATGTGAGCAGAAATGTCCGTCGCCTTCTCCCTGCAGCACCATTCCAGCACCATCACTACTGGCTAACGTGGGCTTTGTTCTCTTCCAAGCAGGCCAGGGAGCTGGAGAGCAGAGAGGCAGAGCTAAGACGCCGTGACACCTTCTACAAGGAGCAGCTGGGGCGTATTGAGAGGAAGGTAAGACTCCTGCTTGGCTCTATTCCTCGGGGCCAGGTCCTAAAGGCATCTGACCAGAACACATCACCATCATAGGGGGAGAGAGGAGTCCGCAGGCCCAGTGCCCATTCGCCCAAATGTCAGTCACTCCTTGGACATGCCCTCCTGCGTTCTGCAGCAGGCACCCAAATAGAGCCTTTCAACAAGTTGCATTCATGGAGATAATTGGTTTTTAATTGTCTCCCCACTGCCCCACCTTTTTTTTGTTGAATGTGGCTGGCTCTAGAGTAGTTCAATTTTAGAAAAAAATTCACTTTCACCACAGGGCGGTGCTGAGTCCCAGTATACCTTTTCCACTTTAGTTAAGCTGCATTTGGTAAAAATAATAATAACGTGATGTCTTGCTATACAAATACATTAAAGTTGTATTATTGATTTTCTCCTGGGAGTCGGGAAGATCAAAGTGCACTACGGCTGCACACTCGCTGCTTTTCTAAAGATAAGTCTTTGAAATGAATGAGATTTAAAAATATCATCATGCCTTTTTAAAAAAAAAAAAAAAAACCCTACCACGACTCTTGAAAATTCATTTGGTAACTTGCTTATTTTTTGGTTTAATTTGTGGATCATGACAGATTTTTCAAAGAAATGGCTTAAAACGTGGGAGGGGATGGTTGGGAGGTTAAAAAAAAAATTGTTCCCCCTCATGCCTGAGACAGCATACCAAGCAACCTGAGCCATCAGCTTATTGCAGGCAAATCTTCGCAAATCATTTGTCACGGTTTGGAGCTTTGAAATTGACAGTTTGCTTGAGGGGCCTGATTTCCACAGGGGTTTCCTCCTGTGCCATGCCACAGTGGAGCCTGGCAGAAACGTGGGTTTCTGGATTTCCAGGCCATGGGGAAAAGAGGGAGGTTCTTCCATGCCCCATCATCACCTGCTTGTCCACCTTTGCCAGTGTTTAGGGGCTGGCCGGAGTTGACATGCCATGAACACAGAGTGCTGATGGTGATATCCCACAGTCTGAGGAACGGCAGTGCACCTCTGAGCCACTTTCCGAGTGGCCCTTAACAAGCAAATCTTTCACAGAGCAGCCTCATGCACAGGTTTGACTGTAGCTTATAATGACAAGGATTGTGATTTGAGATCCCAGAAAAGGGTAAAAAAAAATTCCACCAGCCATAGCTCTCATTATCACAGTTTCCCGTATGTTCATAGGCACAGGGTTTTTTTTTGTTTGTTTGTGTTTTTGTTTTTTTATTTGTGCAATTCTTTGGTCTCCTTTGTGCTCCTCATGTTTCCCTCCCTGGGCTTGGCTGCTAGAGGCATGTGTACATGTCTGTTTCGGGTGGAAGGAAAAGAGCCTCGCAGCATTTTTGCCTCTCTAAAATACGTTTTCCTCTTGTCATTCTCCTCTCTCATCTCTACCCTAGTTCTCTTCTTAGAAACCAAGTCTCTGCTTTGCTAAAGGAGAGGAAGTTCTGGATGAGACTTCTTTCTCTTCATTAAATGAAGTCCAAACTCCTTACATATGCAGGTGTAGGCTTTTTAAAAATCGAGGTTTCCTAGATGATTGTGAAGAGTTATTAAATGCTTCCAGAAGGAGGTGCAAAAGCATGATCTCCTTTCTGACTCTTAAACACAGCATTTCGCTGGTGATAATAAAAAAAAGGAAAGCACCTCCAACATCTCAGGAAATGGAGATTGGTGCGGGAGATAGGAGGATTAAAGGGGAGCCAGGGGGAGAGGCAGAAAGGAGGCAGAAGAATGAGGCTTAATTGTATTAGTTTTGAAAAAGGTTTTCGATCTTCTCCGCGGATAATTTTATTCCTGTAATGGCTGGGAAGATGGAAAACACAGCATCTGACAATCTTTTTTTATTAGCTGTTGCTTTTACACGATTCCTCTTTCATTTGTTGAATGCTCGCAGACCTTGACATTTCCAGCTTCTGTACACACGGCTCCAGGAGTTTCCAATCATCACAGCCCTTTCCTTTTCCCCCCCATTTCCTTTAAGTTTAGAAATTGACAGTAAAAACCTGTTCGGGGGAAAGTTGGATAAGCTGCTGCATGATCCTTGACCACCCAAAACAGCTTAGAGTACAGTCCCGGGTGAGAGCAGGTTGAGATGGGGAGGCTGATGCCTGTGGCTGTTGGCCGAGTCGTGGTGTATCCAAGGGGCTGAGTGGAATCCTGCAGCCATCCACCTGTGGTAGCCGGTCAGCTTCCACCTTCTACCTGTTGAGACTGGCAGGTAAGGAAAGCCTGCACAAAATCCAGTCTCATTTTCAAGGAGGGAGAGACTTCTGGACCTTTTTGTCTGCAGTATTTATTTCCTAGATGATTATTCTTAAGCATGGAAATCCCATTTTGTAGGGCTCCTGTGCTTTATAATCTTTCTGAGTAATTGTTCTTCACAGCCACACTGCAAGATCTAAGTAAGCAATATTGTTTCCATTTCCCTATAGAAAGCAGTGAGCTGTTGACACAGACAGGGGCCTTGTGAGGGTCTCATGGCACGTGAAGAAGCAGCCTGGACATTGAGTATGGTGTAACTGATGGCGTGTGGGCACCAGAGCCCATGAGCCTTGGCTCCCACACAGCAATTCAGTCAGTGTGCCTCCTTTCAGCTCGGTTTCTCCATCTGTAAAATGGAGATGCTAATGCTTTCTGCCGGTAGTTAATGGGAGGATTAAGGAAAGTAACGCCTGTAAAAGTGTTTGTGTGTGCTTGGCACCTGGCAAGTGCTGGCTCCTTCCCTGGTGCACAGCAGTACTGGGGGCTCTGTTTCATGTCACAGTGCTTCAGGTTTGGATTAATGGATGAGCATGTGTGCATGCACACGTATATGCATGCTGAGATGGATTTTTATCATTAACGGTGGCCTGACCCCAACACCTGCTCTCTGGGATGGGCAAGCCTTCTCTGTGGGCTGCATCAGACTTTTCTCTGATGGTCTTGCAGTATCCAGCAGACTGGGGCCATGCACTCCCCAGGTGTTTCCGCACATCTGACAGTGTCATAGAACAAGGTCTTTGTCCGTTTCTGTGGGCATCTTTGCACGGGACCCCTATTAACTTCAATAGGGATGGCACCATGTTTGAGAGCTCAAACAAGAGCCCCAGAGCCGGCAAATGAGACATAGGGTTTTATTTGCAGAAAAGTTACATACAGGGACAGTCCAGTGGCGGTGGGATGGACAGGAGAACCGCAAGGCCCCATGGCTGGCTGAACAAGCGAACCACTACTCCCAAAGAGCATGTAGTTTCCATAGCATTTTCACTTAGCACTCTCCCTAACAGCTTCTACCTGGCAACCTTCATTTAAACCCAGGGGTGGCCAATCTTTTGGCTTCCTTAGGCCACCCTGGAAGAATTGTCTTGGACCACATAAAATACACTAACACTAATGATGGCTGATGAGCTAAAAAAAAAAAAAAAAATCACAAAATCTCATAATGTTTTAAGAAAGTTTATGACTTTGTGTTGGGCCACGTTCAAAGCCTTCCTTGGCTGCGTGCAACCTCTGGCCTGTGGGTTGGACAAGCTTGATTTAACCCAAAACAAAGGGCCTCAATGCCCTGTACAGCTGTGTTCCATAGATTTTCACTTCACAAGGGCGGGTGATTCAGATGTTCCTTATAGATAAGGAATGGATCTCCGGGTTGGCCATTCCCAGATTCCTTAGCTCAGAGCTCCAAACACACATTCAGGTGCATCTGCCATACTGGCATATGGACCAGGAACATGAGACCCTCGACTGCCTGTGCTGGCTTGAGTCATGGCTGCTGAACCCCTTGCCATCTTAGCTGTGCTCCCCCCGCACACCTGGCTCCAGAGCCTTTGCTCAGCTGCCACTTTGTAATTTTCTGCAGGAAGCAAAAGAACCAGGAGTGGGATTCACCCACACCATGCCTGGATTCAGCTATTATGGGGCTAAGGGGGGACTTGTGACTCTTCAGAACCAGCACACTTTATTGTCTTCTAGTAGAAACCTCGGTGCTGGGTGGCTCTGAAGGAGACCCTGAGAGCCCATGGAGTTGACCACTTGTGGCTGGCCAAGGCCTTGTCTTCTGCAGTCAACCATGGAGCTGAGTAGGGTGGTAGGGATGAGTAGGCTTTGGGGTCCAGCAGACCTCAGTTTACTTCTGCCTCAGTCATGTAAGCAGCCTTGTGACCCTGAGCATGTCATTACATTCTGTAGCCTCAGTTTCCTTATCTTTGAAATGAGGATTTAGGACTAACCTGCCAGCTATTTTGGGGTGAGTGGTAGTTTGTGTAAAGCAACCATCAGAGTACCTGACCTCAGTATCCAGTCCTCTTTCATGTTATTTCTGTCCTCTTCCTCCTCTTTAATAAATGCCCAGCCTTCATTTACTCCACATCAATTTAAGTCTGCTAAATGCCAGGCACAGAGATGGCTCAGACAGCTGTGGCTCCTGCCTTATGATACCCATAGTCAGGTTTGGGAGGGAAGGGAGATGCCGAGGATTAGGATGCCATTTGGGAGGATGCCCATATGCAGGCTTCCTGTGACTAGAGAACCTCTCAGCTCTGTAAAATGCTTCATCTCACTTTATCCAAACTCAGCATCTATGAAGTGGAGAAGGTCTTTTTCAGGGTTAGCGTCAAAAACCAAGCCAGGAAGAAAGGGAGAAATGTATTCTTCCTGGACTTTATCTCCTTTCCCCAGGATTGAAGTCTTCCTCCCTGCACCTTTCAGATGCCTCCCTGCCCTGCCTCTGAGCAGTCAGCCCTTTCCCCCATTGTATTCCCTGCTGCCAATCAAGTTTTCTTAAGAAAAGACCATCTTCTGATCCCGATAGCCCTGCAGTTTTCTCACTGACACTGCTCAATAGACATGCCTATCCTGGGCACACTGGTCTCTGCCTTGAACCTTGATGTGTAGGGAAACACAAGCTACACAACGTGTTTGGTGGAGGAATTAAATATAGGATTTCCACTTCACAAGGTCAGCAAACGTGAAAAAAGCTCATCCTCAGTAAATATCAGGAAAATGCAAATTATAACCACAACATGATACTGTTACACACTTGGAAGAATGGCCAAAGTGGAAAAGACAGACAGCTCCAAGTGCTGACAAGGATGTGGTTTAACCTAAACTCCAAGACACCATTGGTGGGGTGTAAGTTGGCGTAGCCACTGTGGAATATCGATAGCCAGCATCTTTTAAAGCTGAACTTGGGTATGCCCCAGGACCCAGCATTCTGCACCCGGTGCAGATGTGCCCCCAGGTTCACCAGAAGAGATACTGTGGAATGTCCATGGTAGTGTCATTCATGATAGTCCTGAAAATCAGGAGAGAGGCAAGTGCCAGTGGTATTCATGATAGAGCACTGCTAGCATGAAAGTGAGATGTCCACAGCTGCAGGTGCTGCTGCTGGAACTCCAGACACACTGCTGAGCAAAGGAGCCGGCTAAGGAAGAGGACCTGCAAACTGTGTGATTCCATCTACAGAAGGGGTGAAAGCAGCACAGCACATCTATGGTGTTAGCAACTGGGATAACGGTTACCCTGTGGGGGTAGCAGTGACTAGCAGGGGTCATGTGGTGGGGAGGTAAGGCTTCCTTTCATGACGTTGGTGTTAGTTACAGGTGTGTTCAGTTGCTGAGAGTTCATCTGGCTGTGCTCTCAGGAAAGAGTCAGCATGTGAGGCTTCATAAAAAGTGGGCTACAGCTGAGGAAGGCAGCCCAGCAGGGGTGTCCCATGGCCTCTGCTGCTCCTTGCTGCCAGGCACCCTCCTCGCTGGCCTGCGAGGCTCTGCTCAGGGCCTGCTTTCCAAATCTTAGGGACCTTACAGGCCTTGAACATCCTCTTCCAGGCCCTCCCAGGCCCATCTGTGTGTTTGTCTCACCTCCTTGTGCGACTGGAGGACAGACCAGTAGGGAGAGGCTACTTGCCTTATGGAGAGACACAGCCGGAATGCAGCAGGCCCGCTGCAAGCCCACATCTGTCTGCACCCGGCCCGCTGGGCTCTTGCCTCCTCTGAGTTCTGTAATTCTGAGTGCCTCCTCTTCTGACCGGGTTGCTCCATATCCATTCAGTCTAGTAGAGTTGCTAAAACCCTGTGTCAGGCGCTGTGAGACCTGGGGCATGGGCACAGGATGGGGGCTGGGTGTGGAGCTGCACCTCACTGGAGTGCCCCATAGGCACCGCAGAATCACCTGCTGCTCCATCTTCTGTCCCCTGCTGAGGCTTGGTCCCTGTGCATATTCTAGCCCTTGCCACACTCTGTTTTGTTAGCGCCTGTGGCTGTCTGCTCTGCATCTGCGAGCACAGTCCTTGCTGGTCTGATTCATCAGGTGATTCATCGCCAAGAGCTGGGGATGCGGTGTCTGGCATAGAATAGGTGCACAGTAAATGTTTGCAGGAATAAAGAAGGGAATGTGTGTGTGTGCAATCAGGAAACAGTGACGCAGTGGGGTTCCAGAGGAGGAGGGAGCCTTTGCCCAGAAGGCTTCTCGGTGGGAGCTGTGTTTGGAGGGAGCAGGATGTCAGTGGGCCGCATGCAGGGCTGGTCGTGGAGAAACTGGGGCTTCTGGCTGGAGAGCTTGGCCCCAGCGAGGTGCTCTGTGGGAAGGGAGGCCACAGGTGGTGCAACTGGGAAAACAGGCTGGCCTGAGAAAGAATAATGGTGCCATTAAGAGAAAGAGAAAATTTAGGTGAGCCACTACACTTGGGAAAGGTTGTGAGTTTAATTCTAGGCATGCACTTATGAGGCAGAGATGACCAGCAGATGATTGAGAAGTATCAGACAGGGAGTTCTGTGTCCTACAGAATGACAGTCACAATAATTTTGTGAGCATATGCTATGTGCCAGGCCGTCTTACACAAGTCATCGTGAATCCTTGCGGCAACCCTGTAAGGTAAATTATATTACACATGTTCTACAAATGCAAAAGCTGGGAAGCAGGCTGAAGCAGCTGCCAGAAGCCGTGCACGTGGCTGATAGATGAAGTCAGATCCACGAGGCTCCAGAGCCCGCTCTTCCACCGCCACACACTGCCTCCCACCGCCTCCCGCATCAGTGAGTGGAGAAGAGTCCAGGAAGAATGTGGTTGGCAGTGCCAAATGCTGCCTGTCAGAGACACTGAGGACAAAGTGAGGCCTCGCTTGTACTGGCGTGAAGGCCCTGTGAGCTGTGTCAAGGGCGCACGTCCTGCATCGTCATGGAGACTGAAGCTGGATTCCATGTAGGGTTCAGGTTTCTGGCACTGGAGAAGGAGGAGGTCTCCAGACACTTGCTCAGTGAGGGGTGTGTCTCGTTGGTAGAGCCGCCACCTGCCTGCGGTCGCTCTGATGTGGCCAGCAGGTACTTCTGCGAGTGAGAGAGGCCTACACTTTGTCAGGCCCAGAGTCTGCACCAGAGATTCAGAGCAGGGCCCCCTACAGTGAGGATGTGAGTGTGAGAGGCCTATGGAGAGAAGCTGCCAGAGCCTGGGGATTCAGAGGGAACTGCTAACAATGACCTGAAAACAATACAGCAGGAAAGCTTCCCTGGGGGAAGAGGCCCACCTCCCACCGTCATGGGGAGCACTCTTTAACCTGCTAAGTGAGGGATCTGAGCCCAAGGGACTTTTGAAGAGTTTTGAATCAGAAAGTTTTTCATAAGGTTAGGCTAGAGAAGGGTACCGCCAACTGGTTAGCCCATTAACACCTTTTTTTAGTAATGGTACTGCCATAAAAGTTAATAATGGTACCACCACCTCCTTCTCCACCATCACCACCTCCTCCTCCACCACCATCACCATCTCTTCCTCCACCACCATCACCTCCTCCTCCTCCACCACCATCACCACCTCCCCCTCCTCAACCATTACCACCTCCCCCTCCTCAACCATCACCACCTCCTCCTCCACCACCATCACCACCTCCCCTTCCCCCTCCACCATCACCACCTCCCTCTCCTCCACCATCATCACCTCCTCCTCCTCAACCACCACCACCTCCTCCTCCATCACCACCTCCCCCTTCTCCACCATCACCACCTCCTCCTCCACCACCACCACCACCTCCACCTCCACCATCACCACCTCCCCTCCACCATCACCACCTCCTCCACCTCCATCACCACCTCCTTCATCCCCATCACCACCTCCTTCACCACCATCACCTCCTTCTCCTCCTCCTCTTCCACCATCACCTCCTCCTCCTCCACCATCACCACCTCCTCCACCAGCACCCCCATCACCACCTCCTTCACCACCATCACCTCCTCCCCCTCCACCATCACCACCTCCCCCTCATCCATCATCACCTCCTCCTCCACCATCACCTCCTTCTCCTCCATCTCCACCATCACCTCCTCCACCATCACCACCTCCTCCATCATCACCCCCTTCTCCTCCACTTCCACCACCACCTCTTTCACTTCCACGACCACCTCCTCCACCATGACCACTACCACCTCCTCCTCCTCCACCACCACCACCTCATCCTCCTCTGCCACCTCCACCACATCCTTCTCCCCCTCCTCCTCCTTCATCACCACCTCCACCATCACTACTACACCACCACCTCATCCTCCTCCTCCTCTTCCTGCTCCTCCTCCACCACCTCCACCATCATCACTGCCACCACCACCACCTCCACCACCACCACCAGCTGCACCATCACCACCTTGTTCTCCACCATCACCACCTCATTCTCCACCATCACCTCCTCTTCCACCTCCACCACGTCCTTCTCCTCCTCCACCTCCACCTCCACCACCATCACCTTTTCCTCCTCCTCCTCCACCACCTCCTCCTCCACCACCACCACCTCCTCCACCACCACCATCACCTCCTCCTCCACCACCATCACCTCCTACTCTACCACCATCACCTCCTCCTCCTCCACCATGACCTCCTCTTCCTACACCACCACCATCACCTCCTCCTCCACCACCACCATCACCTCGTCCTCCACCATCATCTCCTCCTCCTCCTCCACCATCATCTCCTCCTCCTCCTCCACCATCACCTCTTCCTCCTCCTCCACCATCATCTCCTCCTCCACCTCCACCGCCACCTCCATTGCCACCTCCATTGCCACCTCCATCATCACTACTACCACCACCACCTTCTCTTCCTCCACCACCTCCACCACCACTACCTCCTACTTCATCACTACCTCCTCCTCCTCCTTTTCCACCACCTCCACTTCTTCTCCTCCTCCTCTACCACCACCTCCATTTCCACCAACTCTACCTTGACATCTACGTTCAATTTTACCTCCTCTACTTGCAACCACCTCCATTACCAACTACACCTCTACCACTTCCACCTCTATCAACTGCTCTACCAAGCCCACTTCTGCCCCCACCACCATCACCACCACCATCTCTGTCATCATCTCCACCTCTGCAGCCTCCACCACCACCACCAGCACCGCCACCTCTACCCTCCACCACCAGCTTCGTTTCCAGTACCTACACTTTAACCCACTCCATCACCAACTTCGCCTTCACCACCACCACCACCACCACCATCTCCACCATCCTCCATAACCTCCTCCTCCACGTTCACCTGCACTTCTGCAACCTCTGCTTCTCCCTCTTCCTCCACCACCTCCACACCTTCACTGCCACCACCATTTTGATTGCTGCTGCCCCCTCTCCCACCACTACTACTATTATCACCTCCCTCACTGCCCCCACTTCCATTACCACCACATATTACCCTCTTCCCTGAGTCTACTCTGCGTACTGCTTCTGGTATGTTTGCCAAAAATGTTTTTCTTTACCTCAGTCTCATCTCCTACTTTGCAGAAATCCTCTCATATGTCACACTAATCTCTGAGGTGAGGGGAAACAGAAACTGCAACCGCTCTTGCACACTAGAGAGGCTGTGGCCCTCCTGGGCCTTGCAGCCAGGCTTCTCTGGGGTAGATGTCTGAGCCAGGAACCCTGCTGAACTGGCTGCACACCTGCACTTTGCTAAGTACAGTGCCCAAGACCTGCCAGTTAGGTTTCCTGATGGTGGGGTTGGGGAGTGTGGTGAGAATCACAATGAAAATGAGGACACTGAGAGGTTAACAGTTGGCCTGAGCTGTTCAACCTCAGAGCCAAGATTTAATCAGGGCTTTCAGACTCTACTTCTGTAAAATAGGAATCATAGTAGTTCTGATCTCCTAGGGTGGTTTTGAGAATTAAATGAATTAATACAATATTGCTAACAGACTATACCTCTCTGTCTCCAAAGCTGGTTTTCTTGGTGCCCAGTAGTTAACATTTATTGAGTGGTCCCACTTGCAAAGCAGTAGTCAAGCACTTCACCTGCACTGACTCCTTTGACCTTCACAGTGACCCAGTGAGCTGATTGATAACAGTAATCACTGACTTTGCCTGACTCTTTGCTGCAAAAGTGCCTGATGTGTTCTGAGTATGTCACAGGTACTAATTTGTTACAGCCTTGAACAAGCCTGTGAGGAAGGGACTCCTGTCATTCCCATTTTACAGATAAAAGAAACAGGTTTGGAAATCTGTACCAGTTGTCACATGAATGATTTGGGACTGTAGGGAGCAGTCAGAATTTGCTGCCCGTAGACCTTGGCAGGCTAAATTCAGGGGATCACTTATTCACCAGTTGACTGTACTGGGCCAGCCACTCAGAGGATTGTTTGAGTCTGTATTAAATCACCTACAAGGATCTTTACCCTAAGTGGAACAGTACGCCGAGCCTTTCTTTCCCTGTCCCCCAGACTTTTTGCCATATTTGCTCATCTCTCTGCCTTTTTTCTTTTGTTCTTAAGTACTTTCAAGCAAACCCCAGTGACCATGAAGTTTCCCCCTACATACTTCAATATGCATCTCTAAAAACTGTGGGCATTTTCTTACATAACTACAATGTTATTTTCTTGCCTCAGAGAATTGACATTAGTTTCTCTGATTTTCTCAAAAATATTATCTTCCAGGAGTTTTGTTTTTTTGTTTTTGGTGTAAGTCAGGATCCACCAGAGCCACCGTGCTGCAGTGAGTTCTTAGGCATTTTGCCTGTCGTCTCCTACAGCAGACCCCAGCCTGGGTTTCATGCCAGTGCCTTGTTGCATACACTTAGGTTCTTATTCTCCTGTTCTCTTTCCCTGGTCCAGAGAAGTAAAGGTCAGTGCTGCAGGAAAAGCCAAATATATACCTTTTAGGAGAGGTGAAATTGTCATGCAAGGCCAAGGGGTAATCTCATGGTTAAGTTGATGTTCACCACTGCTGATTTATGTCATTTCCTCCATTATTGTTGCTGGGGTCCTTTTAAGCACAGGCTGAATCAGTACCTCATCTTGAAGTGATTCCTACACCATAGCTGGCAGCAGCTACATGAATATGCAGCATTTCCTGCTCCAGTGTTATTGTATGTTGGTTTTTTCCCCTAGCACATTAAGCCTGCTAAATAGGTACTTAAGGGTTGAAGAGCCAGAAGTGCCTGTCCATCATGTGTGTGGGTTACCACCTATCCGTGCTGGAAAACACTGTTAAACAGATAATTTTAATGAAATGGGTACTCTAAGGCCTTTTCCTTTCCTTTCCTTTCTCAGCTCTTCCCTGTCCAGCCTTGATCAGCTCGTTTGACCAGGAGAACCCCCTTGGTATTTTTCTTTGCCCCTTGGCCCTTGGGGATGGGGGCATGCCGAGAAAGGCAATCTGATATTAGCCATTGGCCTCTGCTGGGGCTGGCTATAAAACAGATGCTTGTGCTACCCCCACTCCACTGATGACCGAGTCCTGCCCACATCATTGAGCTAATGTCTCCCATGCTGTCTCTGTCCTCCCTCCATGATGGTGGCTCCTTGCTAATCTCTCATTTGAACTGAAGCTAAAACCTCCTCCACCTATGATCTGGCATCCACCTGTTGCAGGAAGACTCTATTTAGAGTTCATCAGTGGCTCTCACTGCATTCAGGAGAGAGCTGAGATTCCTTAGCTCTGCCTGCAGGGCTCTGTGATCTGGGCCCTGCCTGTGGCTCCAGGCCCTATTCCAGTCACACCTGTCCAGCAGCAGCATCTGTCCCTGGAGAGTAAGGTCACCTGGCAAGCCCTGCCTACCTTGGAAGCCTTTTCTGATCACTTCCCATCACCCCTTCTTTGTAAGGCTGCCACATGTGGTGGCATAACCTAACTCACTTTCCCCCTACAGAGTCCAGTTCAGGTCCTGGTCAACACCTGACAAACATACAGCAACTCTGCAGTCAGGACAGATTGCATCAGAGACCAGCCAGTGGCAGAGCCTGGGCTGAGGTGGATGGATGTAGATGGAGCTCCTCTCTGAGTGTAACTGAGTGTTGCTTGGTGCCAGCAGGGGAGCCAGACCCTCTCAATCCTAAAAACTCTGCCCTGGTACTTGTGTCGTGGGAATTACCCAACCATCTGCTTGGAGCTTACCCAGCAATGGAGCAGCATTGCTTTTTTGGGGAAAAAAAAAAAAAAAAAAAAACTGCTTAACTTGTCTTAGGTAACACATGTTCATGTAGGGAAAAAAAAAAACAAAGAATGCAGATAATCCCGAAGAATAGGATGAAATTGACCAAATCAGTTCACCTAGAGAGGTAACCATTGTAAATCTCTTGGTGTATACATGCCTAGACTGGCTTCTGCTGTGGTAATATTTGTAATGTTGTGATATTTGCAAAAATGGAATTGTAACCATACATGCCATTTGGTAACCTTTTAAAAACGCAGTCTGTTTTGAACCCTCTTTCCGCATCAAATCTATGTGGATGTACCATAATTTGCTCCACCAGTCCCCTATAATTGTGCTGTTAAGTTACTTTAGGCTTTTCCTATTAGGAAAAAACCAGATTACTTTGAAAAACTTTCTAGCTGCCTGAACTTGTTTTCTTAAGAGAAATAGATGAAGAATTGTGGTTACTAGGCTGTAGATCTTGCACATCATAAGGCTTTTGGTTGCCAGATTGCCTTGCATAGGGGCTGTAGCAGCTCTCACTCCACCAGTGGCATGTGACAGTGCCAGTCTCGCGAGCTTTCATCAGCATTGGGTTGTTTCCTTTTCACTTTTTAAGTTAATTACTCGTATAATGCACATTTCCAAAAAGTTAAAAAAACACTGTGAAAGCATGCAAAGTATGGCTCCTAATCTCCAGAACTAACTACTGGTGTGTATTCTTCCGTACATTTTTAAGTAACATTATTTGTGTAAATAATACAAACATAGTTTGTTTTAACAAATAGGCTCACAGTTTATTATTTCATAGGTTAGTTTTGTAACTTGCACACAACAGTACATCTGGGACAATTTTGCATATCAAGTCTCTTTGCACACCAGTCTCCTTTTTTTTTTTTTTTGATGACTGTGTGATAGGGATTACCATTATTTAATCATTTCCTGTGGATGGACATTTATGATTATTTTTATCTTTTACAATTAATTTCAATGGATACATCCAAACTTCTCTTCAAAAATATGTACCAACAAAAAGTGTTTCGGAGTTCCTTGGCCCACACCTATACCATCACAGCATGGTGATGGCACAAAATTTTGCATATAATTATTAATATGGCTGAGCATCTTTTCATAAGTTTATTGGGCCTTCATATTTCTTCTTTTGAGACTTGCCTCTAAATATCATTTGGCTAGTTTTCTGTTAGGCAGTTTGTCTTTTTCTAATTAATTTATAGGACTTCTTTATATAATGTGAATTATTAACCTCTAGTTATTTATTGTTACTCTGTTTTCCTGATCTGTTGGTTTAATTTTATAGATACTACTTTCGGCATTTAGATATTTAAAATCTGTGTAATTTATTATAATTTAAAAGCTGCCCCTTCCCTATTTTCGTCATTTTTTTAAGTTTGTCAATTTGATGGACAAAAAATTGTGTTTTGGATCTGTACTTATTTATTACTAATAAAGCAATTATTACTAATAAATGCTTTCTGAAATCCTGTTTTATTCATTCTAATCATTGTTGGAATATCCCCTGTTAGAAGGCACTTTCAAGATGTTTTCCGGTTGTCTTCCCAGCTGGCGATGGCTTAGCTGCTGACTAGAAGCTCCCAGGTTGGAAAAGCATGGGCTTTGGGTTCATCCCTGGGTCAGACTCCTGTCCTCAGCACTTGCTAACTGCATTAGTTAACTTTCCTGAGCCTCAATTCCTCATTTTTAATGGACCTTACTGGAGTGTTGCTAAGGGTTCCCTGAGATAATATATGAACATGGCTACTAGAATGTATAGAGAGATACTCAGTCACTTCTTCCTGCTGAGGTGGTTTCTCTCATTAGTGGACACTCATAGTTGTTCTTTATGTTGGATTAAGCTCCGTGTTCCAGTATAAAATTAGGACCCGTTGCTTCTACTCCCACCCCGCGGAGTCACTGTGGCTGTTACAGAGCCACACAGCACCTACCTGCAGCCTCCTGTATGTGTGGAGGTTGAGGAGTTAAGGGCTGACTTCGGTTTTTTTCCCCTAAACCGTTCTCCCAGTTCTTTCAGGCACTCTTTGCAAGAAGTTATCTGATACTTCTCCTTTTGGTTTTGTCTCCATCCTTCACGTCCTGGTGCCTGGGTAGGGTTGGATGGCGCTGTGCTGTGCCTGCTTGTGAGGGGCTGTCTTCCACAGCACATCCTGGGGCTTCCAGTCCTCAGCACAGCTCCCTCGGGCCACCTTAGTATGCACACTGGGAAGCCACACTCCCACATTCTGCATATGGCTAGTGTTTTTGGACTTCAGCACAGGGACTTCACAATGCCTGTTAATTTTCATCTCTTAGAATAGATAAAAGGTGACGACATAGGTCTGGCCTGACCTGTTCTCCAGCAGCCTGGGCTGGGCTGGCTTCTGGGGGCTGCATTTCTGGACCATAAAGTTCTGCCAGGGATCTATGTCCAGTTCACCAATCTGTAGTTTGCAAAGCATCTGCCTTCTCTCCCCTTTGCTGAATTGGGCATTGTCTTGTCTTGGGCATCTTCCCATTTTGTCTGAATTCTCGAGAGTGCCTGCAGCGAGCAAGTCTCTTTAGTGAGTGAATTCTGCGCTGAGCTGTGATTCATCTGGGTCAGGAGATTTGGATTCATTTAGTGTGACTAGATGTTCTCTCACAATCTCTTCCCTGACATGCGTTCCAATTCCCTCATATCAGCATTTGATTCACCCTTTTCAGTCTGAAGATTGTTCTCCTTGATAGAAAATGGGAGTTTAGTAGCTCTTTCTCTCTATCATCTGTTAACTGAACACCTTTCACCCCAATATGGGCCTATCCCTTCTTCTTTCTATCACTCCTAATCCAATTTTAAAAGCCCTTTCTTGGTCCTTAACGTTTTCCAAAAGGATCAGCATGTCTGCGCCTCAGCTCTCCTGACCCCATTCTTATAGGCCTGGGCCACTCGGTCTTGTTCCTGGTTGGTTCCCTGCCCTTCCTGCACTGTTAGGCGTGGGTGCTTCTGCGAAAGCTTCCTCCATAGCGACATTGAGGCCCTTAGGTCAGGGATTCTCAGGGGTTTCATTCCTAGAAGCACATGATAGAAACCACCTCTGTGTTCATCAAATTGTAGGTCTCCCTCTCCCCAGGATGACGTGTTCCTTCAGGAGAGCTCTGTCCCCACCCTATGAGTAACGAGCCTGGCAAGGTCATGATTTTTAGGCTCGTTGGAGTTGAGGACAGCTTATGCTCTTCCCCGTTTTTGTTTTGTTTTGTTTTTGAGACAGAGTCTTGCTCTGTCGCCCAGGCTGGAGTGCAGTGGCATGATCTTGGCTCACTGCAACCTCTGCCTCCCAGGTTCAGCCATTCTCCTGCCTCAACCTCCCGAGTAGCTGGGACTACAGACACGTGCCACCACACCTGGCTAATGTTTCGTATTTTTAGTAGAGATGGGGTTTCACCGTGTTAGCCAGGATGTTCTCAATCTCCTGACCTCATGATCTGCCTGCCTCGGCCTGCCAAAGTGCTGGGATTACAGGCCTGAACCACCGTGCCCGGCCTCCTCTTCCCCTTTTAAAGATCATCCATCATTGTATTTCTCAGAAATTTATTTTTAAAGACTCTTATCTCTCTTATGTCTTCCCCTTACGGTATGGTGGTTCTCAACCAGAGATGCTTTTGCCTTTCAAGGGCCATTTGGCAACATCTGGAGGCATATTTGGTTGTCATGACTGAGGGAAGGATGCTTTTGACATCTATCTACTGAGTAAGGGCCTGGGATGCAGCTCTATACCCTACAGTGCCCAGGACAGCCCCTCACAGCAAGGAATTAGCACAAAATGTTGACAGTGCCAGGTACCGTGTGGCAGCAGCCTATAGACTCAGCTTCTTGGGAGGCTGACATGGGAGGATTGCTTAAGCCCAGGCGTTTGAGTCTAGCCTGAGCAACATTGTGAGACTCCGCTCTATTTTTTTATAAGTGCCAAGATGAAGAGATCCTGTTTGGGCCAACTTTGTATGCCTCATAATCACCTGAAGTGCTCGCTAAAAATTGCAGATTTCCACCGCAGAGTCCTAGTCTAGGATCGGGCTCAAGAATCTGCATTTGGATGAGCATGCACAGGTAATGCGTACATGGACAGTTTAGGGCTCACCTTCAAGAAACACTGTTTAGAATCTTAGGTTAGAAGCGGCATTCCTTGCACTCTTTCTTCCGGGCGTGAGGGCTCCACAGGCTCCAGGCATAGAACCTTCCTTGCCTGAGCTGCCAGGAGCACTGAATTCACAGGCTTGCTCTCTCCTGGGCTGGTCTCAGCTCCTGCACCTTGCTTCCCTGGAGAGCCCCGGTTTTCATCCCTATCTTTTAGAACCAAGGGGCAAAACAGGATGTTCTCCAGGCGAGTAACAGTTGAGGACCCTGCCCTGCTGCTCCTTCCCTGGGCTGTGGTCTGCGGAGGCAGGGACACTGCTGATTTCCCCCGTTTCTCACTGCAGTTTTTCTCTGCTGTGGTCTAAGGCAAGTTGTGTTTACGCAAGTTTCAGAGTCTCAACACAGGAATGTACTTTTTTAACAGGGGCTACTGTCCCTCTACCTTCTGGTCAGCACTGTGCAAAATATCTAGAGTCCTGGGACAGCTGCTCTTGCTACTTCCTTGAACACGGCTGGTTGTAAATATCCACCGTCATGTGAACACTTGTATGTTTCCAGTAGGCATTCCTCATCACATCGAACATCCTGGTTTGCAAAGTGTTTTAGTATATTCAAAGAATAAGTGGAGGCCATGTAAGCCCCTCATCTCTCTAGATGAGAAATAGTGATAGTGCTGGAGCTGGGGAAAGACCATAGGCCTGTTTGCTCTTCCTGTGCTGCCTGAATGAGACCTGGTGGTTGCTCAAGTGCAGTGAGTAGAAGGTTTGTCTTTTTTTCCCCCTTTCTCCTGAAGCTCTCTCTCCCTGCCTTGCTTTATTTGTTCATTCTTTCAAGTCCATTATTCAGTGCACGCCTCACCAGTATCACCAGTGGTGTTGGCAGAGTAAGAGCTGAGGAGGGAAGACTTCATTGTCTGAGGTCAGAAATACTCCAAGTGCATGAGTTTCCTGTCCTCCCCTATGGCTGTTGATTCAGGATGTGAGATGCCAGTTCAGCTAAGGTTGGTTCGGGTTGGTCAGCCAAAGGAAACTAATCCACAGGGCTGGGGCTGGCTGGAGTGCCGTGATAAGAACTTCTGCAGCTTCTGTGGCCTCTGCAGCACCTGCCAGGCATCTCCACTGAGCAGGCAGGATGGCTTCTCCCAGAGGTCTGTGGCCTTGACATTCTCTTCCACCTGCATGCAGGGACCAGCCATGGCTCCCTTTTGTTGAGTGCTTATGTACCAGGCACTTCACCAGGGGCTTTATCTCTTGTCACACACAGGTCTAGTAATTAGATGCAGGTATTCCCGCTGTACCAATGGGAACCTGGGCCTCAGAGAGTATGTAGCTTGCTCAAGGCCACACAGCTTGTTAAGTGGTAGAAGCGGGATTTAAACCTGAGGTAGGCTGGCTTCACATCTCTACCCTTGCCTCCATTGTTGAACCTGTGATTTGTCTTTTGAAAGGGTGGGAAGATTTCCTTTCAGAAATGGAGATGGCACCTGCCCCACAGAACCCAGCTCGCTGCTCTGATGGCTCTGGATCCCGGGCCAGGTCGGGTCCCCTCCAGATAGTCTGCTTCCATGTCACTTACGAAGTGCCATCCCAGGAACTCATGACACCTCAGGACTGTCCTTCTCAAGGCTGCTCATGGAATTCAGCTCCTCTGTGTGCCTTACCACTTACTCTAGGTGTAACACCAGGTGTTTAAAAAGTGTTTCCTTTCAGCCGTGTTCCTGCTCTCAGGACCAGTTAAAAGTGTTCATAGTAAAGTATAACCTGAAAGATGCCTTAGGAATAAGAGTGGAGCCATTAATTTAGGAGGAGAACATTGCACGTGCCAGTGTGGAGAGCACAGGCCAGACTAGATGGAGCTGGCCAATGTCCGGGCAGAGAGAGGGCACTGGCAGCTGAGCCCGTCAGGATGTGTACCGTGTAGCCGTGGGACAGCACTCATCAGGGCAGCTCTGTCTGGAGGGCTCCTCATCACCTGAGGCTGCAGGTGCTCTGTAGAAACCATCGTCTTCCCCTGGAAACATGCAATGAGTGGTCCCCTTTCACTACCACAGCAGAAGACTTATGGTCTGCTGGGCTCCTTCCTCTCCCTTTCCTTATATTCATTCCATTCCCGTGCTTCCTAAATATTTACAAACTGTTTCTCCTCTCCATCCATACTGCCCCATCATCTGTTACCTGAACCTTTGTGGTCTCCTTGCCTTGAGTCCCACAGCCTCGATAAGTCCATATTTCTCATTACCACACAAAAAAGCCTGCCAGTTCCCTGCTCAGAAGGATGGTCCCCATCCTTATGGTCTGTCCTTCACAGTCCTGGGTGTCCCAGCCCCTCCTGGCTGTTTGCCTGCAGCTCCCCCGGCCCCACCTCACATGCTCCCACCAGCAGAATGGACCTGCTTCTGCTTTGGGGTGCACTTGGTACACCTTCAGGTCTCTGTGTACTTCTGGGACCTTGTATTAAGTGTGTTCTCCCTACCCTGTCCTGACCAGTGTCCCCCTTAAGACTCAGCCTAACCATTGCCTCCTCCAGGAAGCCTCTCTGGATCCCACTGGCCAGAGCTCAGTGTTTCCTAGCCCCTGTGTTGGCTGCTCCATCGTGAGACTGGTGTGACTCTTGCCTTAATCTGAACCCTCCAGGCTAAGGGTGATTCTTCCTCATCACAACACCAGAATCCAGAGCAGGAAAAGGGAAGAAGGGTGCCCTGTGGGGAAGTACCCACCCTGCATGGGTCCTGGGGAACCCGTGGCCTGTGTGCCTGTCCAGCAGGGTACTGGCCACCACAGGCTATGCCAGGGAAAGGGCTGCCTGCCTTCTGAAGAGCAGAGACTCAGGCCTGTCAGTGGACACCTGGTACTGTTGGGGAGCACATGGAAAGCTGGCATGTGGAGCCTCTAGCTGGCAGGTGCTGGTGCATTGCTCTTGTGCTACAGTGACGCAGTGGCACCTAAAAGCCATGGGAGAGCTTCCCTCAGAAATTTGGAACACCAGGGGCAGAGGAGAAAGAGCTGGAGAGAAGTGGGCTCAAGTTTTGTAGTATTTTAATGAAAGACCACCAGGGTTTCTGGTGAAGTTTCTTGATGGCATCATACTTCATGCAGTTTTAAATATACCAGGCAGTTTGGAGGTGCATCAGCATCCTTAGAATCCTACAGTCCCAGGGTTTGGACTCTAACCCGGGGAGATTAAGGTATTTTCCCAGGTTATATGCTGTGTTAAAGGGCTTCTAACAAACAATGCACTGTATTTTTGTTTTTTATTGAAGTGATTTGAAATATCAGAAAAATCACATCCTGTCACATGTTCTCCCTCAGGAATATCGCCATGAAAACCTGTAATGTCCTGTGCTTTCTGCTTTTCTCCCAGGAGAAATATGGGTCGTCTCGTTGTCTTGTTAAAATGGTCAGACTCAGCAAATATTTTTTGATATGCTAATGGCACCTAATGAGAACAACAGCTTTCGGTAAAATAAATAGAATGTATTATAGAATCTGGTAGTTTGCTGGTGGTTGTTGGATATTAGCCAGTGACTTTGTCTGGCCTAGAATAATGGCTAATACTTGATACTTACTCAGCACTGTTAAGTATCAGCTCACATAGGCTGCTGCTTTGTAGCTGCTCAAGAAATGTTCATTATGTGAGTTAGTGGGCAAAGGTGCTCGCTGCAGAAGACTGCTTTCTAATCACGTGTTCTGGGACCCCAGTACCCAGTGCAGGTGTTACGGGTGTGGGTGGTGTTTAGAAAGAAGCTTGATGAGTTCAAATGATATGGAAGCGCAGCAAGGCATTGGGAAGAAGAGTTAATGCAAAGCTTGTTTGAGTCTGGTAAGAAGAAATGGGCTTCAATTGCCAGAACCCCAGGGATGTTTGTCTGTACTTGGGAATTGTGTGTGAGTTAACAGGCCAGCCTGCCAGAACTGTGACAGTGTTGTACTCTCATTCTTGGTATTTGTATTTTGTGACATTTTTTAAAGTGTGGTGAGGTATAATTGTTAACATTTTATGTTTTATTGGCAGTGTTTTATTGAAAATATCTCACTTCCCTCATGAACATGTGATCTTAAAAACATAGGCAGCACTTTTAAATGTATTATCGTTATCTCCTATGACCACTTTTCCCCTGGTGGGCTGGAATGAACTTCATTGGAAAATGAACGAATGTGTGAATTTCACATCAGAGAAATTCATTTTACAACCGGACTCTAATAGAATACATTTATTCCATTAAGATAAACAGATCCCTTTCTCTTTTAGATGAGTTCTCAAATATGTAAATGATTGAAGAAGAAAAAGAGTTATGAGGGAAGTCTGAAAAGAAAAACCTGGATCCATAATATGTTAAGAGAGAAAGCAGCCAGCAGACTCAGCAGGGTGAAGAGTGTGAGCAGAGTGGTGGGAGCGGGTTGCAGTGGAATCCAAGCAGCATCCAAAGCACTTTGGGTAGGAGGAGCATCTAGATCATGAGGATTTTAAGTCACCAGCCTCTGAATTAACAACCATTAATTGAGATTCTGAGGCCAAAATGTGCTTTTGCTAAAATAAGGAGGAAAAAGATAGAAGTGTTTGAATCCACTTATTTTTCAGAAAGAAACTCAGGAAGGATAAACCAGGACCTAACGGAATTGTTACTCACAGCAGGGAATGGGGATGGGATGGGACTTCTTGGTGTAGACTTTTTATATATAGTTTGGCTTTTGAACCCTGTTGATGTTTTGTTTATTCAAAAATTAAGTCAACAAAGATGATGGAAAAATGAATACAAACAACGTTAAAGGAACCTAACTCTATATATCAGATACTACAGCCACACAGAAGGAAAAAAGTTAGGTGGACCAGCTGCATCAAACTAGATTTAAAGAAGCACAAATGAGTGTGCGTAAATCTGGTGAAATCTGAATAAGATTGGTGGATTACATCAATTAGTGGGTCAGTGGTTGTGATATTGTCCTGTAGTTATTAAGACATTACCATTAGGGGAAGGTACATGGGATCATCTGAATTATTTCTTAGCACTGCCTGGGAATCTACAATTATCTCAAAATAAAATGTACAGTTAAAAAAGTAATTTGGGTAGCTTTTGAACATAGTACTCTGTACATCCTCAGTAGAGTGTATTCTAAGGAAGAAATGAAACCTTGAGCTTCACTTAGGCTTGATTTCCGTTGGTATGGTGATGACAAGCTGTTTTCTTTGTATTCTAGGACTGAGCAAATGAGCACTGGTGCATTAGGAGCTAGAGTTCTCAGTGTAGGGGACAGAAGGTGCAAAAATGGAATGGAGGAAGAAAGACAGAGCCTTGTGGTCTTGGTTTGGAATAAGCAGAATCAATATGAATTCAGGGTTTTTAAGAAGTCTATTTTTCCTAGCTTTGTTTCCTGAAAGAACACTGAAAATGAAGACACATCAGTATCAGTAAGCACTCCTTTCACCTAAATCTTGGTTTCTAAATGACCATTCCCAATTGAAAGAAACCAGTGTTCCCTGAAGTCTGGCTGGTTCCGAGGCTGCAAGAGGAAATTGACAGGGTGAGCCTAGGACATGTTATTTTATGAAAAAGAAGGAAGTGTTCACAGAATGATGACAGTATGTGAGTCCACGTACCACTGAGGATCCAGCCTGAAAGGGCTCCCACGAGCCACACTTAGAATGCACAGTGAATAATGACAGAAATGGATTAGAACACATTGAATGTTTAAAAAGAGAATCTGAGTCCATTCTGATATAAAACATATGGAAGTATGGAAAGTAGGGAAAGGAAAATTGTCTTTACAAAAGAATGCCAACTAGTAAGTACAGAAATAAGGATGAACTGTCACTTTTGCCACCTTCGTAATTAATTCAGGCAAAAATCATGTATTGGTCTGAAGCTATTGGATGAAAGATTGTTGGGAAATAGGATAATCACAGGTCTTGTAGCATCACCCCTCAGATTATGTATTATAGTAGGGAAGGGATATGGTTGTAGTTTATCTATGCCTGCATCACCAGCCACCTTTGATAGTAGCATTAGGCAGCCATTCAATTACAGTGGTGGAGGTTGTGAGTCAGGAGCAGGAGGAGCAGTTTGTGTCTGCTCCACAGTCTCCTGGGCCTCATCTGGGAAGACTTGATGGCTGGGAGCTGGAATCACCTGCACCTATCTTCACTGAACGCTTGTGTCAGTGAATGCTGGCTGTCAGTTGGGACCTTTGCTGGGCTCTTGGCCACAACACTTGTAAGTGGTCTCTTGGTGTGGCCTCTCTAGGCTTCCACATTATGTGGTGGCTGGATTCCAAGAGCATATAGAAGCACAAGGCATTTTGCGGTCTAGCCTCATTGGTTGCATAATGCCACTTTTGCCATATTTATTCAGCCATTGGTTGAAGCAGTCAGAGGACCCAAGATCCAGGGAGAGGATACAGACCTCACCACGGTGGGGGGCGGGGGGTGTTGGGGCATCACGTCCCATTAGAGTCAGTACATGTGGATTGGGAGACATTGCTGTGGCCATCGCTGGAAAATATCTGCCATGGGATCTTATAATGGAGCAGTCTAGTGGTTACCACCTTAATTGCCTATTACCAGTCATGGGATGCATTGAGAAGGGCACTACATTGCCTCTGTCATTTTTTTTTTAACCAAGAATTTTTAACCTGAATCTAATAATGAGAAAACAATCTTTCACGTCTATATTGAAGGATGATCTCCAAAACAAAAGTCCCAGACTCTTCAAAAGTATCAGTTTCACAAGAGACCAAAGAAAGGCTGGGAATGCTTTAGATTAAAGGAGGATAAAGAGACATGTCAAGTGAATCCAATGTGTGAACCTTGATTGGATCCTGAATGGGAGAGCAGCCTCATTACTGGGGTAATTGGAAAAATCAGATATAGACTATATTAGAAGAACATTGTGCTGATGTGAAATATCCTGAGTGTGTGACAGTTGTTTTATAAAGACAATATAGGAATGTGTCAAAATGTCCTTGTTGTTAGGAGATGGAGCTGAAGTGCTTAGAGGTGAATTGTCATGATGATTGCCATGATGAAATGTGTAAATGTGGTGAAACCCTAACAAGTGATGAATCTAGGTGAAATCTGTATGGGCATTTTTCATATTATTCTTCAAATTTTGTTGGTTTGAAAATTTTTCAAAATAAGAACAAGTGTTGGGTAAACTTATACCCAGACTCTCTTCCTTTGTGGCAGAAATAAGATTTCTGTGAAGATGAGGGAACAAAAAAAAAGATTTAAGTGTAAGAAAAAGTAGCCATCAGCTCTGCTCTCTGGTTGAGGAGATGCCATTCTCATGTGACAGTGTACTAGGTGTGATACCCCTGGGGTAAGAGGAGGGCAGTGTGGGCCAGCTGACAGTGCCCCTTTCAGTGATGGAAACTCACAGAAAGGAAGTAGGGTGAGTGTACAGTTCTCAGTGTTTTATGGGGACAAAGACTAGAGGGGAGGTTGGGACTGAGTGATGGGCTTTATTTCTAGAAGCCCCTCCTGCAGGGCAGCAGGACCCGCCGCCGCCAGGCTCCTCCCTGGCCCACACATGCCTCGGGAGAAAGACCACAGCCAGGCCTTGGATCGGGAGTGGTGACCAAACCCATTAGAAAACAAGATGCAAAATGCTGTGATCTGACGCAGAACAGAACCAAATAGACACCCACAAAGACAGAGTCACCCTGCTGAGATTCCCACATCCCAAGCACCTTACTCTGCCTTTCACCATATTGAATCACTAAGTTTTTAAATATAAACTCATCTGATAGCCTTGCCATCTGAGAGGATAATTCTGAGGTATCCAGGTGATGACTAAGGATCTGAGGGAGACCCACTCACACTATCTGGGGAACAAATTCTAGGCCTAGAGAAATCAGTGACTAAAAGGGAAAATTTAAAAGCCCAGCAAGAGACATATAAAAAGTATATAACATTAGAGGAGAGTTATAGTACTCAAGGTAAAAACATCTCTTTTTTTTTTTTTTTTTTTCGTGTTTTACTGGAGAAAAACTATGTACTCAAGGAAATTAAAGGAAGTCATGAAACAAAAAATAGTGAAAATGATCAAAGGTTCCTTGCCTCGGTTTCTGACATTGTGAGTCAGGCTGTTGAGGTGGAGGCCGGAACATGGATCTAACATGCACAGAATTAGTCTTTGGGATTCCCAAAGAAATCCCAGAGCAAATGGGCAACAGCAATAATCTTAGATGTCACAGGAGGAAAGATATCTGAGTCAGATTCTAAATGGGCAGAGCACACATTTGCGGAACTGCTCACCTGTATGGGAGGACATAGTCTGTGGCCAGGAAAGCCTCCTCAAAAGAAAGTTAATGGCGGCCAAGCCCACATATGTGCCATCTGCCCCAGGCTTGCTTGCACTTTCCAACTGTCCTCGTAGGCCTCCCAGGCTTGCTCTGTACATTTGCTCCTGAATGCGAAATGCAATGGGTAGAACCTGTTTCCTTCCCTGTGTCCTTAGGCAGTGAACAACTCTGCCCCTCCTCTGGGCACCCCACCCCCACACTATGCCCTTTGCCTCTCTTGGGGTCCTGGTGTCTCCCCCAGTGCTGAGTGGTTTCCCTTGTCTGCCTTCGCACAGGGCACTGTGCTGGACATGCTGAGTGCAGCTTCCCCTGGCTACCTGCCCCAAGCCCTGCATCGAGCAGGGCCCTATGTGTGTTGACAGACTTGAATGAATATTGATTTAATACAAGTGTATAGCAAAACTTTTGTGAGAAAAGATGTAAAAGGGCTGACCCTCATTGCCCATCATGAGAAATTTATCACTAATACCACAAGTCGTTGCATCTCAAGATTGCTGTAAAAACAGGATTCAGAGCCCCAGAGTTAGTGCTGAGGGGATGGAAAGGAGCTTCTTGAAGGAGTAGGCTGGAGTATTGGAAGGGTGGACAGGACACTGCTGTGTTTTGTTCTATCTTTTTGCACTTAATGACCATTTTAAACTATTGATTAAAATAGTTCTTTGATTAAAATTAAAACTAATTGAACTTTTTAATAGATAAGTGCTCTGACAAAGGAAAGAACGAGGTACTGCGGGAGAGCGTCTGAAGGTGGGGTCTCCAGGCTGCCCTGGCAGGTGGCTCTGGGCTTATTTGTAAAAAGCATGCTGTTTATATAGCACCCTCCTCCTAGCACCTTCCACTTAAACAAGGACCTCAGTTCTCTTCATGTCCTGGGTTCCAAAGGACAGTCCAGGAGTTCAGATGTCCTTTGTAGATAAGGAATGAATCTCCGGGTCAGCCACTCCCTGATTTGTTATCTCGAAACTCCAAACACACATCCTTCTTAGCCCATAGTGTCCTTCTCAAGGTATGCTTAAGTTACTGCCGTCAGAAGCATCTGCCATATACCCTCAGAGCCCCAAGCTATCCCCAGGTTTCAGCAGGTAGCAGGAAGCGGTGTGGAGTAGTGGCAAGAGTACCGCTCTTAGATTTCCACCTGGACCTCCCTCTCCGCCTTGCCTCATCCTCTGTAACCTCTCTGAGGCTCCCTTCATGCGTGGAGATGCCTGCCTCGGCAACTGTGTCAGGATGGAAGAGGAACTGCTGTAAAAGGGTTTTATCAAGAGGAAGGTGCTGTGAAGATTCTGGTTGTGGTACTAAGAAACAGAAGTCTTGGTTCTCCACTGCAGAGGTTCCTCTGATGTGAACTGTGTCTCTGGCCTCAACTCCGATTCATTTTCTCAGATACTTATGAATTAATTTCTTTTACAAATCATCTGTTGATGATAATAATCATAACAGCTGCAATTCATTTAACACCTGTTATCGCCAGGCCCTATATTAGACACATATCAGAAATTACCTTTTTTACTCCTCACAGCAATCTGTGAAGGAAGCAAAGTTACCTCCACTTTATACAAGAACAACTTGAACCTGTCTAAGGCAGTATCACACATGCAAGACTTCTGGAAGAGCCAGGACGCTCCTTGTACAGAGGGCTCCTTGATTTGAGGAAGCCCACATGTGATACTGTGAAATACATATTTGGTATTCTGCCCCCATTTTCTGGCATACAACTCCTAAAATCCTTAAGCTCTCCAAAATGATAAGTTCTCTTTGTGTGCCATGAATGACTGACAGTCAGCAGCCCCTAGGCAGCTTCAGGTTGAGGCTGCTCATTGGAATGACAGAGGCAGGATTCGAGCGTTGGGACTTTCAGCCTCACCCATACATCTGGGGAAGAGAAAGGGGCCGAAGTTAAGTTCATGGCCAATGTAAACCATCAATCATGCCTACATGATGAAACCTCTATAAAAACCCAAACAAGGATTGGTTGGAGAGTTTCCAGACAGCTGAACCCTTGGAGGGTGGTGCTCCAAGGAGGGCATGGAAGCGCCACGTCCCTTTTCCCCGTACCTCCCCTACAGGCCTCTTCGATTTGTGGACTGGTACACCTCTGTGTTTCCCCGAGTTCTATGAGCTCCTCTAATTGAACCCCAAGAGGAGGCTGTGGGAACCCCAACTTGAAGCCAATTGGTCATAAGTTCCAGAGGTCCTGTGACTGATATCTGAGGCGGGGCAATTTTAGGGACTGAGACCTCAACTTGTGGGATCTGCCACTGTCTCCAGGGAGATGGTGTCACAATAGAATTGGAGAACACCCACCTGGTGTCGGCTGCAGAACTGATTGCTTGCTTGCTGGTGGGGAGAAATCCCCACATATTTTGGGTCACAGAAGTCTTCTATGTTAACTGCTGTGTGGTGTGAGAGCAGAAGAAACACGGTTTGAGTTTTTTCCAGACACAGTGTTTTGAAGCCTGGCTGTGGGAACAGACCATCTTCTAAGGCATACTCCAAACCTTTCTGCCCGGATTACCAGCCATGGCCATCACTGCTGTCCTCACTCTGGGCCCCTGCTGCCTTTGGCCAAATTACAGCGTGTCACACAGCCCCAGCACATCTCGTGTGCCATGGTTTCTAATTCTAAGCCTGTTTTCTTTATGCAATAATGCTTAGTATCTGTCTCTGCATACTCTGGGCTGTATTTGTGGATATGAAAATAGAACCTTTTAGAAAATACCTTTTCAAAGCCCCCAAACATCAGGCTTATTTATGTTAAAATCTGTAGGTTTTCTCAGTTCTGGTGACATTTCCTGTTTGCATTTGCACAGCTTGGAGAGCAAATATTCACTGATGGGTTACAGATTTATTTTGTCTTCTGTTCCCATTTCTGTAGTTCAAGTCTTAGCTATTCAGGGCATTCATTTTTTGGGAGCAAAATACTTATTTGAATCTGTGGCTTTTCTTTGTATCAAGTTTTCAAAAGAATTCTTTGGTGAAGAATGGTGCAGGCCTTAGGCTGGGACACAGCTGGATCTGAGTCCTAGTTCCTGCACTGGCCAGCTCCAAGCTCCAGGTTCTATGTGTGAAGTGGCATAGACCTCTATGAAAGCACTTAGAGATGGCATAGAGTAGGTGCCCATCACAGGCAAATTCTCTTTCCTGTAGATTAGGCAGTGTCCTGCAAAAAAGAAATCTTTCCAGCTGAGTCTTTTACACCCCTTACTAAACATTCAGCAAGAACCATTTGTGTACTTAATATTTAGCAATAAAGGAGAGCATTAACTTAATAATTTATACTACATATACACTGAGCTACATTAGCCCCACAAATCCAGCTATCTACCAACATTTTGAAACTGTTCTAAAATTGGAAATTGGAATTCATAGAAGTTGACAAACCATGAAAAAAATTCATCTGTGTGAAGGAAAAGAGAAACAAAAGTATGTGTGTTGTTTTCACTGAGAATTGACCGTAGGAATTGAACTTGTTTTGAATTATTTGGAGTAGTAAAGAGGGTTCATGAAAGAGGTGGGTGTGGAAGAGGATGAATAGAAAATTTGATCTAACAGTTTTTAAAATTCTTTCTCTTTTGTTTCAACCTCCTTTCCTCTTTTGATTTTCAAGAAAGTCTGAAACTCCAAAACATCAGACAGGTAGGATACTTAATACAAGAGTCCGAATTATAGTGTCCCACTGTCATTCCACATTTTGACATAAAAAATCAGATTATTGGAAAGTCACCATTCTTTGGGGCATGGATCTGTTACCCACCATTTGTGCCGGTGGCAATGTCTCTGCACTTCCTGACTTCCTCTCCTCTCCACTGAGGAGTAGAAGAGTGTCTTAGTGAATGCCCCTTCTTGCTGACCTGAAGGCCAGTCCTGGCACTGGTGTCGGGGGGCAAGTGTGTAGAAAGCCAGTTCAGAGACTCTCAGGCCCAGTGCCGTGCCCATTCCAGGGTGAATCTTCATCAGGAAAGAGGGGCTTTGAGATTTGAAGGAGCAAGGAGTTGACAATGCTGGCCAGTCCTTCCAGCTCCAGTCAGCATGGGCCTCCTGTTCAGTCTTGAGTTTTGAACACTTGGTTTCAGGGTTTGGAGAATCTACTGTTCCTTTGAGAAACTATTTTTTGATCAGAGTTGTGACTTTCAGATTTGGAGAACACGATTTTTTTTTCCTCCTACCTTTGAATCCTGTCCTGGCCCAACTCCACTTTCTTCCACTTGTTATCAGAGAGAATGAGCCCCGTTTTACTAAGGTTTCTGGTAGCTACACACTGGCCTGCACTCCTTTAAAGAATCCAGCACCTCAGTGGAAATTAATTTTAAAACATGCGTTTCAAAATCAGTTGAATCACATTTGAAAAATGTTTTGTGTAAAAATTCTTGCTCAAAATGTAACTGAGTTCATATTGTAAGAGATGTGAGCTCTTTCAGAGAGTAATGTAAGATTAATTTGTAAAATTTCAGGAAGGTGGTATGTATCTAAAGAACTATTACTCTGGCTGGGCGCGGTGGCTCAAGCCTGTAATCCCAGCACTTTGGGAGGCCGAGATGGGCGGATCACGAGGTCAGGAGATCAAGACCATCCTGGCTAAGACGGTGAAACCCCGTCTCTACTAAAAAATACAAAAACAAAAACTAGCCGGGCGAGTTGGCGGGCGCCTGTAGTCCCAGCTACTCGGGAGGCTGAGGCAGGAGAATGGCGTAAACCCGGGAGGCGGAGCTTGCAGTGAGCTGAGATCAGGCCACTGCACTCCAGCCCGGGCAAAAGAGTGAGACTCCGTCTCAAAAAAAAAAAAAAAAAAAAAAAAAAGAACCATTACTCTAACTCCCAGCAGCACCTCATCTGCTGTCAACAGCCTCTGAAGATTCTCTTTTCTTTGGGCAGAAGGGAAAGTGACTGTCCTGTTATTATTTGCACATAAAACAGTTGTGAATTTGTATGTCCTCTTGTTTTGTCACTTTTACTCTCTTTGGCTTCTCCAAAATGAGAAGAAGAGGCCTCTAAGGAGTTAAACCCTAGGAGGGATGATGCTGACAGGAGACATGGAAGGACAGAATTCCCAGGATGAGAATTAGAAGGGCTGGTGCTGGGGGAACCAAGCCTCCTGAGGAGTCTAACTCTGAGCCAGAACCGGCACCGGCAGTAGAGTGGAGCACTGCAGCCATGACAGAAAGAAGGCCGGGGTCTCCGGTGGGAATGAGGAGAGTCACAGATAGGGGAGGCTGCTAGATTGTATCGACTTCAGTAAAAGTCACATTCCCGTTGTGACTCTGTTTCCCCTCGTTGCCGTTCAGCCCTGCCTGCTCACTGCTTCTCAGCATACGTTTCCCTCACAACTGCATAGAGAGCGCATAGGCTTAGAACCTGAAGGGCATCAGGATCCAAGAGGAATCAAAGGAAGAAGCAATGTACTACTGGGGTCCTGGCCTCCTACCTCCTTGGAACTCATTCCAAGTTGCCGTTTACAACCTAGGAGCCCGAGGTGCCTAGGAGCTTTCCAACCCTTTTCCCAGGCCAGTGCCCCTGTCGGATGGGATTCAGCCTCACTCTGTGGATTCTAGCAGCACAGTGGCCCCACCCCATCAGAAGCCCCAGCTTCTCTTCCACCCTCCCCTCACCCCTCATCTCATCAACACTGCAGTTTCCTTTTTACTTTCATTGGTTGCTCATTGGCTTTATAGGCTGCTACCTAGCACAGGACTAGGAGTCGTTTGCTTCTGATAGCAAAGTTTGATAAATGCTCTATCTGTAGTCTTTCAGATTTTTGTATCTGTGCTGTGGGTTTGAGCTTTGTGTGTCTTCCTGGTCTTTGTGCTGTGAGTCAGCATAGCAGAATGGAAAGCCATCACCTGACAGTCAGCAAGGCCAGAATGGGAATCTTAGCAGTGCCACTTGATTGACTATGTGACCTCAGACAAGCTACTTACTCTTGCTGAGCATCTTTTTTTCCCCCAATCTGTAGAGTGGGGCTATTGATAATTCCTGCTGAATAGCATATCTGTGAGGATTAATGACCCTGCACATAATTGGTGCTTTAAAAGTGCTAACTTTCATTGTCATGATTTTTCTTTTCCTCCAAGGATGTCTTGGCTTCTTAGATTTAGTACCATTGTTTCTATCAGCCAGTGCATGTTCTAAAGCTGCCTGTGGAGGTGCCAGTGGAGGTTTGTATGGGAAGATCTGGCTTGGCTCTCATGCAGGAGTATCTGGCTTACTCCCCCCAGCCCTGTGTTATGGCCCAAAAGGGTCCCAGAAAAGTTCAGCGAGTAGCCCAGTGTCTCTGGGCTGGATTGGGGCCTGAAACCCAGATTTTCTGACTTGGGCCTCCTATTCCCATCAACCCTTTGTTCTGGCCTTCGGGGACTCCAGATGCTGACCAAAACATAAGTGATGTCCCTGCTTCCCAGGGGCCTCCCAGAAACACTGTGCATTGGGCCACATTGAACCAGCAACAGCACAGGGACTACCCAGGAAGGCATCCAAGCAGTCAGTGGTGCCCACCCAGCCGTAGCATCCTTTTTGCTGAACGAGAATCACGGACACAGAACATTGGGAGCCTGGCCAGAGTATGCTAGTTGCCAGCTTAAATCCACACCCATTCTTCTTCTTTTCATTGAGATAAGAACTCCACTTTTATTTGGGTGGCAAAGAATCCTACTAATATCCACTTCCTAGCCTCTCTGCAACTAAGGGTGGCTGAGGACTTTGTTCTAGCCATGTATGTGTGAGCGGGGGGCTGCTGAGGGGCCATCAGCCAGAGTTCTGCCTACTGCCTCTCTCTGGCTGACTAAAGTGTGGGTGTGGGAGGGAGATCTCCAGTACCCTCTCCTCAAGGGAAGGCGACCTTGAGGAGGGAAGCCACACACAAGGACGGCAGAGCAGAAAGACAGAAGAGCTGGAGGCCCTCTGGACTCTGGGGTTACCACGCCACCAGGACTGCCTGCATCTCAGCTTCTTCTGTAGAGAGAAAAGGACTTTCTCTCCATGTGGTTTAAGCCACTATTACTGTAGGCTTTCTGTTATCTGTAGCTGAATCTAGCCCTAGCTGATAAAGAGCCCCTTGAAACATATTCTGTTATCTAACATCTGAGCTAAGGCACAATGAAGAATTCCCCTTCTGTTGCACTTAATTATATTTATCCATTTAGCCACTCCTCATGCGACAGCCACCAAGCCACTCACTGCACTCCAGCTAATATCACTAGGGTCAATAAGGGATGTTCCCCCTGCTGTGCCCCACCTGCTGCCTGCTGAGATGGAGGAGCTTCTGGAGGCCACCTGGACAAATGATGAGAGTGTTCTGAAAATGATCAGAAGAGCCATCTGGGGCCCCCGGGTTTTCACCAGGGACAGGAGGCAGCCCTCTTCTGGTGAGGAAGGGATGGTGGAGACAAAGCATTAGACCTGTTCTCTAGTCACACTCGGGTGTGCCTGCTCCCCCACCATGGAGCAGTGCTCGTTTTCCTATGGCCACATTTTTACGTGGGGCTGAGCTGGGTAGCCCCTGTGAGCATGAGGAGCTGACCATGAGGGTCCCCTGGGCTTCCGCTCTGGGGAGAAAGTGGGCAAGTCAGCCCCTCATCCCTGTGCAGTACCCCTGCCACAGGGAGGCCCACGTGTGGTGCTTAGCCCCACAGCAGGACTTCTGGTCGGCTCTATATGGGTGTGGAGACACAAAAAACAGGCCTGGTCCCTTGTACGGTGCTAGGAGCGCCAGGAGAGTGGTGGGTGAGTGACCAGCACGGGTTGGTGTGGGGAGCTGCAGAAAGCCCCAGGTGGCTGCCCAGCTCTGTTGGGTCCTTGGAGGCTTCTTGAAGGAGGTGGTGGGGTCAGGGTAGACTAGAAGGCCTAGGAAAGAGGGAAGCAGCTCTGGTGGGCACCAGAGGTGATGTCGAGAGAGGAGCCCAGGGCAAGGCTTCTGAGGGCACTGAGGGGCATGGTCTTCAGCCTGAAGGTAGTGGTAGGAGCTGGGGCCACAGTACCAGGTGACTGATGTGTCACTGAGAAGGGCTGCCCTGGAGGCTGCAGACCAGCGTCCTGTACCTACATACCTGCAGAGCATGAGGCGCTGCGGAGTCCACACACCAGTCACTTCCACGCCGTACCCTAGCCTGGAAGGGGTGACATGTTTTGGACTTGGCAGTTCAGCAACCTGGCGCCCTTGGTACTCGGGCTCCTCAGCACCCACCAGGGCTGCACAGCTCCACCCAGCTCCTGCTGAGCCACTGGCTGGCAGGTGTCTGCAGGAGCAGACTGTGCCCATCACACTTGCCTCTGTGCACAGTGGCCACACTCTCCAGCCACCTGGGCCCCCATGTTCCTGGCTGCCATCGCCTTTATGATTCAGGGATCCTTGCTGCAGGGTATTCTTGTATACCACCACTGCACATCTTTCCCTCTGCCTTTTTACACTTCCTTCCCAGAGTCTCTAGAGCTGGGGACTCCGTGAGTGTCAGGAATATTATTTATGTGAAGGAGCCTGTTGCCACAGCAACCCCAGAAGATGGCCTGGTGCCTGGTCTGCAGTCTCCGACTAGGTCCGCAGAAAGTGCTCCAGCAGGGAGGTGTGGGGGTGGACCCTGCTCCTGCGTTTGTGGTTTGTTGGTACCCTGGGTAGAGGAACCATCAAAGGGGCCAAACCAGCAGCCCTGAGCTGACAGCGTTGGTGAGCTCTTTGTCCAGGCCTGAGGCTGACCACAACTGCCACCCTTTCCCCTGTGGGCTGCACGGCCCATGTGGAAAGGGCCAGGTGAAGGGACTTTGAGGTGACTCCCAAGGTGCTCCAGCTCACGGTCGGGGCCTTCCTAGACCACGTGCCAGCCACCTGGAAAGTGGGTGGGTTTCCTGTGTGGCTGAGAGGAGTCCTGCTGGTGGTAGGTGAACCCGGGAGTTGTCAGCATTTTGCAGAAATCATCAATAGCTGAACAAGGGCTGGAGGCTCAGCCACTTCCCAGGCATGTACATGTCCCTCATGAATGGGTAGGGCCTGGAGCCAGCTCTAGCCCCCAGTGCTGACTGCTGTGGTCCTGCAAGGCTCGGTGACGCAGGCACACGAGGTCCCTTGGTTTTCGGTTGGCGGGGGGGTGTTGGGAGAGGGCTGCAGTGTCCCACCTAAAAACAGGCACATTGGGTTAGTTCCATCAGACCCACTGATGGACTGTGCCTGTACAGCCCCAGGACTCCGTGAGGCCTCTGGGGGATAGAGTCAGGAGGGGAGGTTGGGGATGAGAATAGGGACTGGGCTCTGTGTCATATACACAAAGCGGCAGTGCCTGCATTTCTGTAGCTGTGGGGCTTCTGAGTAAGAGTCCACTTGAACAACAAACAGTTCTTTAGCCTAAATTTTAAAAACCCTGTGCTAGATGTTCTCTAAGAACCCTACTAAAGCAACATTGTAAGATTTTATGATTATTTGTATAACTTAGTAAGTAACACCTTCAGTGGCTTGATTTTTCCAGATGTATTTCTGAGCAGCGGTTCTCAGCCTGTTTCTGTCCCTAGTCCACCTCAGGACTATGGCTCTTCCCTCCAAGGCACAGTGTCTCACTTTGACTGGGGTTCCCCAGGGAGTGAGGAGGGAATGTTGGAGATGGGGAAGCATTGAAGCTACATGGTACTGAATTTCTCAGTGAAAAAGGTTGTGAGGGACTTTTTAGGAAGTGCCCAGTGGGATTGCAATTTGGCCAGGGGGCGGATTGGGATGGGGTGAATTTTTAGCAGCTACTATGTACCAGGCACTGCCCTGGGTGCTGGGGAGTCAGCAATAAATAAGACATTGTTTCTTCCCCAGGACATATCCTAGTAGGGAAACAGCCAGTAGACCAGCATGCTGTGGAGACGTGTCAGGCGCTGGTAGGGTGCTGCAGCCCAAGTATACGGTGTTGGAAAGGCCTGGGGGTTGCATTAGCTGGTCCTGTGGAGCCTCCCTAAGCAAGTAACACTTGAGACCTGAATGTGGAGGTGGCAGTCATGGAAGCGATTGAGGGGTAGATCTGGATCCAAGCTCTGGGAAGATCCTTGAGCAGAAGGCAGAGCTGACGGCAGGGCTTTGAGGTGGAAATGCATCTGCAGGTTTACAGGGCAGGGGGATGGCCAGTGCACCAGGAGTCTAGTGGGAGAGGGGCGGCAGGGGTGAGGCCAGTGAGGGGCAGGAGGGCCCTATTAGATAGGCCTCGGTAGGGGCCAGGAGGCGGTTCCATGGTCATCCCACAGGGATGAGAGGCAGATGTGACTTTGCACTTTGGGAAGATGGCTGCAGCTGCCTTGAGGAGGGTAAGCCAGTAGGGTGAGTCTGGAACCTAGAAGATCCATTAGGAGGTGGCTGTTCAGCCATCCCATGTGAAACGGGGCAGCTGGAACCAGGGTTGAGGGAGTGGGGTTGTGAGAAGTGCTTGGGCTTGAAATGTGTTTGGGGTAATGACACCTTACTGATGGGCTTGAGGGGTTAAGTAAGACGGAGCTAGATCAAGGGCAGCCTTAGGCTCCTGGCTTGAACCACTGGGTGTGGGGAGAGAGAAGAAAGGCTGGTGGCAGGGGGCATGTGAGTTGGAACTAGCCGTGTTCCAGATCTGCGACGGTGGCCCTGTGTTCTGGGGTAATGAAATCTAAGCCACCGGCTTTTGGGAAGCACCTGTGCTTGTGACTGAGCTGGAGTGTCCAGGAGAAGCATCCTGTGCAGCCTGTGGCAGACATCGCAGGGGCCTTGGTCCAGGCAGGGCCAGCGACAGTGTCTCACAGCCTACGTGTTGCACGGTTTTTCTCATGGGGACCCAAAGCCTCAGCTCTGAGCAAGACACCAGGAGGATCCTCTGTGCCTACTGCAGCTCCTCCTCTGGAGGATGTCATTATGGCCCTTTCAGCGCCAGCCTGGGCGGGCTCAGCTCCAACATTGAGTCCCGTGCTTGTACAGGCCTGGAGTCCCTCTCATGAGAGCTGGTTGTTCTTTAGTTAAGGCGCTATGACTTAAAGAGACTACAAAACCTCAAACAACAGCCATGGAAAACATTATAACCCAGCTGGGTTTCTAATCCATGCACGTCATCCAGCCCAGCCCCTGACTCTATCCAGAACATTCTTCCACAGCATCCCCAATAAATGGCTCCTCACCTTGGTCTTTCCTGCCATAGGGTGCTCACAACTTCACAGTGTAGTTCCTTTCTTTGCCTACAGCCCTGAGACTTAGAGCTGCTTCAGCGTTGGGCACCCCTGAAATTCCTGCTACACGGTTTTGCTTCTGCCCTCCAGGGGCACACAGGTCCATCCCTAGCCCACATCCAGCTTTCAAGACCCTGAAGATGGCATTTGTGCCCCTTTCCTTCTCTGCATAAAGCCCCTCTTCTCCAGACTGTATTCCCTTACTCTCATTTCCATATGAGATGTGAGTTTAGAAACTCCTGAGGAACTGGCATGCTCTGTTCCTCTTAGATTCGAGGCCTAAAAACAAACGCAGCTCCTCCGCTGTAACACAGCGCACCCATGCCTTGCCTGGCACTTCTGCCTGCCATTGTGTCTGTCTCAGGTGAAAGTGGTGCTGACTGGGTATGATTTCCTTTTCTCAAATAGTTCTTATTTCCTGAAAGTCTCTTCAGCTGAGTCTTTTTTTTTTTTTTTTTTTTTTTTTTTTTTTTTTTTGAGGCAGTCTTGCTCTGTCTCCCAGGCTGGAGTGCAGTGGCGCAATCTCAGCTCACTGCAAGCTCTGCCACCTGGGTTCAAATGATTCTCTTGCCTCAGCCTCCCAAGTAGCTGGGATTACAGGGACCCGCTATTATGCACAGCTAATTTATTTTCAGTAGAGATGGGGTTTTGCCAGGCTGGTTTCGAACTCCTGGCCTCAAGTGATCTGCCGTCTCGGCTGGCCTCCCAAAGTGCTGGGATTACAGACATGAGCCACCACGCCCAGCCCGCTGATTTATTTTTAATTGAGTGATCTCTAGGCTTTGAATAGAACAGTATATAATTATTTGGATTCCTGAGGATAGCAGGTTTTTTCTCTCCACTCTCTGTCATTGAGGTGTCTTGTAGCCCTGAGTGACTCATTCATATTCTCTACTTTGTCTAGCCCTGTGGGAATTGACGACCTTGCCACCAGTGCTCTGGCCTCCTTGAATGATGTCAAGACAGACATTGAGCATGCCTAATAGTTTCTATTTCTTGCTCAGGAATTATGATAAAAGCCATTAATCCAATGAGTCCTAGTCCTTTATTACAAAAGATAAAATGACAGTGCAATGATAGTGAGGCTCCAGATTCAGGGGTTCAGTCTATAGGGAAATTTGCCTATGAAAGGAACCCCCATAGCCAGCAGGGCTCTACCTGGGGAGAAACACTGAACCCCGCTAAGGGGAGATAGTTAAAGCATGGCTTGGTTGGGCCAGACCCCTTCAGCAGAGTACAGATGCATTGACTATCCTGGGTGTCCTGTGCAACCCTGCTCCTAGGCCTGGAAGAGAGGCCACCCAAAAACAGGTGGCTGAAAGCTGTGGGAGAAGCAGCCAACTCCTGGGGGATGTGCATTAGATGTCCTGGTGCCCCTAACCCCAGAAGGGATGGTGACTGGCAGAGTAGGAGGCAGCTGGGCTTCGAGATGGCCCTGCCCTAGGCGGGGGCTGTGCTGCTGAGAGGGCTGCAAACACACCTCCAGGGCTCCACCCAGAAGAACCAGGTGCGTTTAGGAGGTTGTGCTTGGCTATTACCCGGTTAGGTTTTTGTGTTTTCCTCACCTTTGTGATTGTCCTTCCTCTAGCTGGGAGGCAGCTGCGTCATGGTAACACTTCAAACCCTTTTCCTGAGATGCCCCATGGCACACCCAATGTCCCCCCCCCCCCCGCTTGAGGCCATGTGTTTTTCTTAGACACAACCTGGCACTGCCCAGTGAAGGCCCAAAGAAGTGACGTGCTGCCCCTTGGGGGCTGGTCCTTCCTCAGCGTTTGCCAGGAGCCCAGGGGTCTCTTAAAGGCACACAAGGGTCTTTGTGAAGCAGGTTCTCTGTTCTTTGGGGCCACTTGAGGCTCATGAAGAATTCAGGCCTTTCCAAGACAAAGGACAGACATTAAACATATGGAGAAAGGGGCATGGAATGCAGGATGCTGTTGTGCATGGAACAGGATGGATGGAAGCGGCATTTGGAAGACAGGAAGCAGTAGGGGAGAGGAGTTCTGTTCCAGACTAGATACTCCTCAGGGACAGGACCCATTTCTTCCTCGGTGTGTGCTCAATCCTCAGCACCGCGCAGGATACCCAATAGGCCATCCAGCCGGCGTCAGCACACACCCATGACAGTGGGAGGCAGACTGAGTGTGAGCTCCCAGCAGACGGAGCAGGAGGCTGGTGAAGGGGTGGTGTTGGGCACATAAAGGAGGTCTGGAGGGATCACAGACTGGGCCATACAGCCACGGCGGGAGCAGCACTGCAGTTGTCCTTCCAGTGTGTGCGACAGCAGGAGATATCTGGAGGCACTGCAAAGACACGTGCAACAAAAGGTGCTTTCCATTCACCTCTTCATGTCATTTAAAGAGCCACATGTGTACATGGTAAAACATTTCAGTCAATGCAAGATTGAACATCTTTTTTCTGCCAACCCCTTATCCCACTCACCAGAGAGTAGCCACTATTAACACTTTCTTACGTATCCTTTCAGAAATTTGTAATGCATATTCAAGCATATACTTTACCCAAATGAAATCACATGATATTGTTCTGTAGCTTGCTTTTTTCACCTTAATAATATGTCTTGCAGTTCTTTCTCTGTTGTATATATAAACCTTTCTCATTCTTGCTAATGGTTGCATAGCTAAAATCATAATAAACCTTTCTCATTCTTGCTAATGGTTGCATAGCTAAAATCATAGATTCTTCAAGCTGAAAGGAACCTTCAAATCAGTGTGATCTAATTGCCTCATTTTGCTAGAACCTGGAATGGTGAGGTGACTTGCCGGAGGGCACAGTGAGTTAGCGGAAGGAAAGTATTCCTCTGAGAGCTATTTAGAAGGAAGAGCTTCGTGAGGGTCTGGGTGCTGGGGTGACAGATAGGAATGACCATTACTGGCTGGCTGCATTTCATCAGCAGCAGCATCTGTGTCCATCATTCTAGGCTATTTGCAGCAGGAGAAAAGAGGGAGGACTAGAGAGAGGAAATAATAGCCCTCTGCACACACTGAAGTTGAGTTCACAAGATACTTGGGTGGAAATGTCATTTGGGCCACTAGAAATTTGTGTTCAAGTTCCAGTGAAAGGCCCTCTGTCTTGAGCAACAGAACCAAACACCCATTATTTGGAGAACAAGCATTTTCCTAGAAATCACTAGATTTTGTATGTGTCCCTTTATAGTTCTTTTTAGGCATGGAAACAGAGCTGGTTGCAGGAGGGTGTGACTCCTGCTGGCCCCAAACTTGTTCCTTTGCTGTATTTGCTGACCCCATCCCCCACCCCTTCCAGTTCCTTCTGGCGTCCTGCCATGTGACTTAGGTTGGTAGGAATAGGCATGAGCGAAAGCCTTCTAAAAGGCCTTAGGGCAGCTGCTGTGTGTGGCTGCCTGCTTGCCATACAGAAGATGGATCAGAGATGAGACCTCTTGCCTCTGCCGCACCGAAGGATAGGGTGTTTATTCACTGCCAAGCCTCTGGCTCACGGTGTGCTAGTGAGAGCTGGGAGGGCTCTGAGAGATGTTCTGGCTCAGCAAGTCCCACCCCGGGGTCTCTGTGCCCCCCAGGGTTGCCTATTCATTTGCCAGGGTGGAAGATGTGAAACCACAGCCTAGGAAGGGCACATCTTCCTGGAACGTCAGTTTTACATGAAGCTTTGAGGGGAGAGATGCTATTTTTATATTAAAGCAAACATTGATATTATGAAATAGCATGGAAGAGTCAAGTTACTTTTCAAGATAAAACAAGCAATTTCAAAGCAATTTTATCTTCCCTTGCCTTGGGCAACTTCAAGCTTTAACCCCTACACCCTGGAGGGCATATGTTCTCTCTCCTCTGCTCTTTGGGACTTTGTCAAAAAGTACTTTAGATTGGGGTAGTCTTCTCAATAAAATGAACTTTATCTTAAAGATGTACCTAGCCCAGAACCAGGAGGTGGCAGGGCCCTGGACGGCTCCTGGCCAGGTCTCTGCCCTCTCTGTGCTTAGCTGTATTTGCTCCCTGCTGCCCGGTCTCCACATAGCCCATCTGCTTTTTCTGGCCTCTCAGAGTTCCTTTCATCTTTGGTCGACCTCAGCCCCAATCCCCCCGGTGACTTCCTCTTGCATTACCTCCATTGCCAACTGGCCACTCACTTCTTTGTCTATTCCCAAAGGAAATCTGCTTGGCCCAGCTTCTCTTCTCATACCTGATCAACCCGGCTGTGGATCTGCTGCCCTGTGATCAGATCAACTGAAGTGAGCAGTTCAGGGGCCTCTCATATGAGACATGTTTCCCTAGATGTCAACCTCTGGAGTGGCAGGAGTGGGCTAGCAGACCCTCGAAGGGTATGTGGACTCATGCATGATGCTCCAGTTCAGCCAGCTGGAGCACAGAGGAGACATGAGGGCTAGAGAGGGAAACGGTGAGTGGTGGAGATGGACCCTCACCTCCTGAGACTTCTTTCCCAGGACCTCGCTTTTCTGCATTTTCCCTGTCCCATCCTTTCAGTTTGAAGGAACACCTCCTACTGCTGTAGTCCAGGTTACCAGTGAGGACCTTAACCTGCCAGAGTGCATCAGCATAGACTCCCCAACATGGACGAGGTGTGGAGAGTCAGATGGGAGCTGAAGGGAAGGGATGAGGGGCAGAGCATCAGTGTGGGGTCCTGATGTACGGCCTGTGCTGTTCAGGGAGAGAGAGCTGCGCTGACAGGGTCCCCCAGCTGGTGCACACTCCCCAGGGTCCCACAGACGCTGCTGCTGCAGCAGGGCTAGCATCTCTGTTCATCGAGACTGGCTGCATTTCAGGAACCATTAATCCTCTTTGTATCTCTAAGTACTATGACCATGGACAAGGTTCTCTTCACAAGCATGCGTGGTATCAATAGATAACGACTGTGAAAGATTTTTCTTCTTTTGGATTAATATAGTGGTGATGCTGTGGGTTAATGTGCTAGAGACAGGGTGTTACTCTTTTAACTAGGACATTATTAACAGAGCAAACCTGCTTTTTCATCTGATTTTATCCTGTGCCTGTTTCTTACTAGCTTTTTACTGAAAGACTTTTTTTTATTCCCTATTGTCTGATGCAGAAAGTGTAGGCAGTTCGTGGTTTTGGGAGTCAGACAGACCTGGGTTTAAGTTTTTCCTCCACTACTCACTGGCTCTGTGACCTTGAACAACATTCTTCATCTCTCTGAACCTGTTTTCTCAGCTATAAAAAGGAGACGATGTTCCCAGCCTTCTCTGGCTGATAGGATTTAATGAGATCACTTGCAGTGGCACTTTGAGCCTCTAGCCATTCTGACCGTTTTTCAGTTTGTCCCCCTAGGCCCTTTGGCTCCCCATTTGCTCTGCCTGGAATGCTCTTCCCTTCCCTGTCCCTTCCCTCCAGCTGCCTGGTACCTTATGGGCATGTACACCCCAGCATAGGAGCCCTCTGCATGTGGACAGTCCTGGGTTTTCTACCAAGTGGGATTGTGGCCCTAGATGAGTCTTTCATTCTCGGTCTCTGCCTGTGAAGTGGGGAACATGGAAACTCCCACAGGGTCGCCATGAGGACCACCCTGGTGCATGGAGAGGCCCCGCAAAACCTGTCTTGCGAATACTGTGCTCTGCTGATTGGCAGTGGCCTCCTTCGCTGTTACAGTTTTTACAGGCTCGGGCAGCTGTGGGTGGGGCCCTTCAGGTCCGCAGGACCCAGTGCAAGATCAGCACCCTGCCGCCAGCCCAGCTCACACCCCCTGGACTGTCCTTCCAAAGTCAGGCTGGGAATGAGGTCCCCATGCTCTTCCCCAGTAAAGCTGAACATTAAAACTTGGGAAAGTTTGTTTTGTTTTGCTATTTGCTTGCCCCTCTGGGCTTCCCTTTATTTCCCAGCTGGGAAGTCACCAGGAATAGACACAGTTACTTATTTACTGAGCACCTGAGTTGTGCCGGGCACGGCACTGGACATGCATCTGGCCAGCTGGGGCACAGAGGAGATGTGGGGACTGGAAAGGAAAACAGGGAGATAAGGGGTTTTATATGGAATGATATTTTGGAAGTGGATAGAGGCATTGGTGGTGAATTAATTAATTTATTTACTTTTTAATTTTTTTGAGATGGATTTTTGCTCTTATTGCTGAGGCTGGAGTGCAGTGGTGCAATCTCAGCTCACTGCAACGCCTGCCTCCCAGGTTCAAGTGATTCTCCAGTCTCAGCCTCCCAAGTAGCTGGGATTATAGGCACCGGTCACCACGCCCAGCTAATTTTTGTATTTTTAGTAGAGATAGGGTTTCGCCATGTTGACCAGGCTGGTCTCAAACTCCTGACCTCAGATGATCTGCCCTCCTCAGCCTCCCAAAGTGCTGAGATTATGCACGTGACCCACCATGCCTGGCTGTGAATTTATTAAATGCCACTGAAATATTCACTTTAAAATGGTTAAATTTGTTATGTGAACTTCACCTCAGTAAATATTAAAAGGAGGAAATTGGTAAGATGGGCAGTAGTAAGTACATCAAATGTACATGTGTTGAGGGCCTGTGGGGCATTTGGTTCCCACAGGCAGTTAGACACAGAGGTGAGGCTCTGGGTGCCACCACTGACTCTGAGGGTCTCAGGCTAACATTGTTTTCTTCAGTGATGTCTAAAAGAGTAGACTATGTAGCTCAAGTTTACTGTAACTGCCTTTCTGTGCAGTGTTTGGTGGGATCTGATGACATCGTTCTGGGCCAGGTGGCTAAATGTTGAGATGCCCAGGTTGTGTGATAGGTTTAATTACCATATTGGAAAAATGCTAAGAAACACATCAACATTAACCCACAGAGTTTTCCTTATTCCTATCCTGGTCATTGTTTTGATTACGATTTAGATAAAGATGAAGAAACCTACTCATCAAATCTGCAAAATTTTCCAAAGCTTGGATGGGTAGTAAATGTGTTGAATGACCGTCAAAGACATTTGCAGTATTGGGCTGCCTGGAATCCATTTTCCTTTCTTCGGTGTCAGTATCTGAATTTTCGTTTGGAAACCTTCCTATTCTATTGATATAGCCCATGCGTTTCTGAGTGAGATGAACCCAGTGCTAATTCTAATGTGTTCTCCAAGTCACTGATGTTGATGTACATACACCATCCTCCTGTCTATCGTGGTTGCTTTAGATGACACAGCCCACCCAGAAGACAGAAGAGAAGTTTGGGGACCTGGGAGAAATAATCCCTTGGGCTTCAGAGAGCACAGCTCTTTTTTTATTTCATCCATTCACCTTTCCTGGTCTTGAGAGTACCCTTCCATAGCGCATTGGAAAGGGACACTTTGTCCTCCTGCTGCAGCCCTCAGCAGTGCAACCGAGAGGAAAACCACGCTTAGCATGAACCTGACCTGAAGAAGGCAGAGCCAGGAGATGGAAATCACCAAATTTGTGGTGATCTCATCTAGCCACTTGATTTGTACAGCACCACTGGATGTTAAAGTTGTGAGAGCCAATAATTCCCTTGAGCTGATCAGGCCACTTTGATTCTAGTTGTCTGTTACTTAAAACCAGCAGTGTCCTGATTGTCACAGTGATAAGTCAGTCTCCCACAATCTCACCAGATCCTATTTGTTAAATTGTATGTTTTTAAATTTTTTTGTGTTGAAATTTGACAGGAAAAAGTATTGGGCTTTTTTGCTATGTCCCAGAAAACTCACTGTACATGTAGTGTGTAGCAACGTGAACGGAAAAGACCTTGGGAGTTTTCCTTGACATTAAGCTCAGTGTGATATGGAGTTGGAGACCAGATCTTAACTCTAGCCTTTTTACTGCCTACCTCTATGTCCTGGGAAGATCAGTTGACTTTTCTGAGCCTGGCATGTATCGCCTGTCAAATGGAGTGACACCTACCTTTCCAGTGTTGTGAGAATCAAAGGAGATACTGTTTGTAAGTCACTCAGCTTTCTGCGTTAGGCCATTCTTGCATTGCTGTAAAGAAATACCTGAGGCTGGGTAATTAATAAAGAAAAGAGGTTTAATTGGCTCACGGTTCTGCCGGCTGTACAGGAAGCACAGTGCTAGCATCTGTTTCTGGGAATACCTCAGGAAACTTCCAGTCATGGCAGAAGGCGAATGGGGAGTAGGTGTCTCACATGGCTGGAGCAGGAGCAAGAGAGAAGGAAGGGAGATGTGACACACTTTTTTTTTTTTTTTTTTTTAGACAGAGTTTCGCTCTTGTTGCCCAGGCTGAAGTGCAATGGTGCGATCTCAGCTCACTGCAAACTCTGCCTCCCGGGTTCAAGTGATTCTCCTGCCTCAGCCTCCTGAATAGCTGGGATTACAGGCATGTGCCACCACGCCTGGCTAATTTTGTATTTTTAGCAGAGACAGGGTTTCTCCATGTTGGTCAGGCTAGTCTTGAACACCCGAACTCAGGTGATCCGCCCATCTCAGCCTCCCAGAGTGCTGGGATTACAGGTGTGAGCCATGACGCCTGGCCAGGTGCGACACACTTTTAAAAAACTGGATCTTGCCTGACCTCACTCATCACCAAGGGGATGGCACTAAGCCATTCATGGGGGATCTACCTTCATGATGCAAACAGCCCCCAGGCCCCACCTCCAACACTGGGGAGATGTTGACATGATATTTGGCAGCGACAGAGATCTGAACTGTATCACCAGCACAGCACTTGGCACAGAGCAGGTGCTGAAACAGCTTCACAGGGGCAAGTGGTGATGCATACCATCAGCTTCAAGAAGGAAAAGGCTAACTCTGACTAACTTACTGGCTAAGAAACGTGTAACAGGAGACCCAGGGTGGTGTAGCCTACATGGTCAGCTTCACCCATAAACTGCTCATTTCTCTGACTCTTAGTTTTGCCCTCCTCTGACAGGAGACGCTGTCTGTGTCTCAGAATTCCTGGCAGTCGTCCTAAGTTTCACTCATCCTGACTGGACCACCTTAGTTACTCATCAGTCCTGTGGCCAGGGCACTGGAATGCAGTAGTTGGCCTGACCTCAGTCGCATCCTGCCACCTGTGGATCTGGGGCTGTAGTCCACTTCCCTAGAAGTACATGGATTCCCCATGGGAAGTGGGAGCTATCAGAAAGGGAGAAAAGGAATGGATGCTAAAGAGGCCACCAACAGGAATTGACTCAAATGGAACCGTCCAAATGCAATCTAAGACTGTGTCTCTGAAAGTATAATACGTATGAGAAAGTCCTACTCAGACTACATCTTAGATTTATATTTCATTCTGGAACATAGATCAGTTGAGGCTCTTTTCAAAGAGTGCAAGCAGGATTTGGGGAACATTTGAAATTATGCCATGTGAGGAAGGGTGGTGCTAGTAAGAGAAGACTCAACAGCGTCATGATAACTAGAGGGTCACGGTTCTCCTGTGTGACCACACGTGTGAAAGTGGTGCCAGTAGCCACTGTCACTCATTGAGTGCTTGTTGCACTGCCCGGCATTGTACTCAGCTTTCCCCCTGCATTGTCTAATCCTTTAGTATTCCTCTGAGGGAGGGACCAGATCTACTAGATAGCTACTCCTACTGCCCTCATTTGTTAGATGAGGAAACAGGAACATGCAGGTTAAGTAATTCGTCCTAAGGCATAAAACTAGTGAGTGGAGAACCCAGGATTTAAACTCAGGTCTCCAGTTTAAATTCCAGATTCCCTGACCTTACAATGATGATTCTCAACATGAGCTGCACATTAGAATATCTTGGGAGAGCTTCTGTAAGATACTGATGCCTAAGGCCCACCCTAGACCAGTAATCAGGGTCTCTGTGGTATGGGGTGGGCTCAGGCAGAATGTGTAACAGTGGCTCAGGTATTTGCCAGTGCACAGCCAGGGTTGGGGACCACTGGCCTAGAGTCAAGGGCCACAACATGGCTGCCTTCCAGAGCCCAGTGGGAACTGCAGGTACATGAAGGATAGAAGGACTATTAGGAAGAGGAGAGCAAGACCCAACCAAGGGCATTCATATTTTTAAAAAATCAACGTAGGCTGGGTGTGGTGGCTCAAGCCTGTAATCCCAGCACTTTGGGAGGCTGAGGTGGGTGGATCACGAGGTCAGGAGATCGAGACCATCCTGGCTAACACGGTGAAACCCCGTCTCTACTAAAAATACAAAAAAAATTAGCTGGGCGTGGTGGCAGGTGCCTGTAGTCCCAGCTACTCAGGAGGCTGAGGCAGGAGAATGGCGTGAACCCAGGAGGCAGAGGTTGCAGTGAGCTGAGATCATGCCACTGCACTCCAGCGTGGGCGACAGAGCAAGACTGTGTCTTTAAAAAAAAAAAAAAAAAAAAAAAATCAATGTAGTGTTTGGAACCAAGACCCCTAGAGGCCTCCCTTCTGCACACCCAGTGCTCCTCAGAGCTCACACACGTGAACCACCTGCAGGCTTGTAAAGAGCAGGTGTGGAGAAGGGTCTGAGAGATTCTGCATTTCCAACAGGCTTCCTGGCCATGTTGGTGCTGCTGGCACGGAAGACATCTTTTGAGTAGCAAGGCTGTATACTGCCATACTGCCGACGACTGAGCAGGCAGAGATTAAGTCAGGAGTCCGTGGTGAGTTCCCTGCAAAGGAAGGTCAGGAGGCATGCTTGTAGCTGCCTGCCTGGGGGCACGGCCATCTCCTCGGGGTATTCTGAGGGGAACTGGGGCCTGCTCTCAGGAGTGTGGCTGGCCGCTGTCAGGAGGGCTGAGCATCTCCAACACTGAGAAACGCTGATTGCAGTGCCTTGTCCAGCCTTCCCTCCACACTCCACCTGAAAGCGGAACTCTAGGATCAGCACAAAGAGCAGAAGCATCTGTTAGTGCCTGCTTGGCTCAAATGCACAGTGTCTGTAGATCTGATGCAGAGAACCACCCCCGCCTTCAGTCTGAGCAGCCGCACTGGATCCTCAGGGCATAACGTCCCTTAACCCTGGAATTCCCTCCCAACCTTGGATTTCCCAGATTTTGGGTTGTCCTTGGATTTTTTTTACTCTTCTACTCTGTTGCAGAGAATCGTAGCAATCCACAACCGTCAAGACTCTGTACAATCTTATTCAGGGGTCAGATCACTAGTAAGTAGCAGAATCAGAATTAAAATTCGTGTCCCTTGATTTTTTAAAAAATGTCTGTTGTGCTATGCATTTTGTTTTCAAACTCTTTAGATATTCATTTACTCGAGTATGTTTTTGCAAATGTAAAAACCAACCACCCAGCAGCACCAAGGCATGGCTGGCTGCCTAGCCTTTGTGCAGATAGTGGTGCCACCCAGCTGGACGGCCCTGCCTCCTCCCACACCCTGCCAGTGGAGTGATTACGGTAGTAGATTTCCTTGTCGATCCTGTTTACTCCAAGCACACTGTGGCATTCCCTCCTTGTCTGCCCTCACATGGCTTCTGTCCCAGGTTAAATGCTGTTCTGTACTTTGCAGCCATTTGAAGCTCTCTACCTTCCTTTCTACTTTAACACCCTCTCCCTGGCCTCAGGTTGGCTCCAGGGGATCCCATCCTCATCTGCAGGCCCTGGGTCTAGGTAGGATGAGATTTACCTTTCACATACCATAGCATAATTTTAAAAATTTGTTTTTATACATCACTTTAAATGGGACTTTGATCTTGTGCCTTTAACTGTTGATCAGGCATTTCTTCCATGAAGTTTTTCTTGAATAATCCCATTCCTCTGAACACTTTTTCTGTTATCTTTTATACCAAAACACAAACCCTTCCCTCATACTGTCTCCTACGGGGACAGTGTCACAGAGCTGCCTCTCACCCCTGGTTAGTCCCTCCTCTTACAAATCACTGGATAGATTTGGTTAGCCCTGTAGTCTTCAAAAATTCCTGTGTGTGCCCTTTCCAGGAAACTACAGGCTAAAGTCCCTTGTCTGTGTCTCCTCTGGGGCTCCACTGCCAAAGTCCACCAAAGAGGTGGGTCATTCCCACTCAAACACTTGTCTTGGCCACTTGCAGTGAAAAATGTCTCTGGGATGACACTCAGCACTCCCCCAAAGGCTGATGGCTGCTGTTTAGTATTCAGTGTGAATCACCTTGTTAAAAAGCCTGTGCGGCTATTGCTAATTAACACAGCTTTATGCTTATCTGTTGCTCTACTCTTTGCAAAGTCTGTGTGTGTGTGTGTGTGTGTGTGTGTGTGTGTGTGTATACATACATATATACACACAACTACATACAGCAGCAGCATATGCACACCCCAGTAATGACTGAAATGATAGATTCAGCCACAGACCCAGAAGAGGCATGGTGTAGAACACTCGGCTGTAAGCCTTGGACTCCGCATCATGGCACCAACAGAGAGAGAGAGTGACATAGAGGGATCTTTTCTCTTCCTTCTCACGAATGCCAGTATTTCTGGGAGGGTCTCACCTAAAGCCACTCTCACTAACACTCTAATTAGCAGTTCACACTGTAGCAAGGTTTAGATGGCAGCCAGCCAGCTGTGTTAAGAAATAGGACATGGAATAGATGTCCCAGAACGAGGTGCCTAGAAGGGGAAGGGTAGGGTGCCCTGGTGGAGGAGGGAAGGGGCTTGAGCTAGGATGTGAGGTATTGAGGCATGGCTTTTAGGACTGCCCCTGCTGCCTCCAGGAGGCTAGGCCGGGGGCGGGAGCAGTAGACTTGACTACCTTAAGCTAGAGGTGATGAGGGCAGAGCAGTCTGGAATGTGTCACATCCAGAATGAGCCAAGAAACAGCGCCTTCATTCATATTTCAAGCAGGCATCTGTCAGACCCATGGTTGGCCAAGCATTAAGCCATCAAGGTAAAAAACTGACTCTGAGCCCATTCGGGTCCCAGTCTAAGCCAGGGAGACAGGCATGTCAGCAGATGATTGCAGTGGGAAATGCCGCTGAAAAGTGTCTTGGTACAGCACACTGGGAAGGAAATGATTAGTTTTGCCTGGGAGAAGAATGACATTGTTCAGCAGAGATGACCTGGTTGTTGGGTCTCAAAGCATGAACAGGAGTTTCTCGGGTAGACAGGGAAGAATTAGCAGAGGAAAGAACATCTAGAACATCATGGAGGCTTGGAAACAGCAAGGCATTGCAGGAGAAGTGCAGCGCCTATGGGGACAGTGCCAAGATTATTTACCCGAGAGGGCCCGACCTCACAGGGGGCGTCTTGGATGTCATGCTGCAGGCAAGGGGAACCATGCAAGTTCTCAGCTGAGAGCTGTAGAGGAGGGTTGTCCCTGTAGCCGCAGTCAGGGGATGGAGCAGCAGGGTGGCCAGGATGGGGGTTATGTGAGATGCATCCTTGTGTTTGTCCACTCATAAGATGATAAAGACTGAATGGAAGCAGTGACAGGGAACAGAAAAGGAAGGAGTCAGGTAACAAGCAAGGAGACAGGGTTCTCTGAATTTGGTTGCAGCCTGAGATAGGGACCCATGGGATAGGAAGCAGTGGTGAATGACAGGTAGCCCTCCAGGAGCTGGATAGCTAGTGGTATTCAGTACTTTAAGAACTGCAGGAATCAGGGACATGATGCGAGAACCAAGAGACGAGGGCATGTAACAGGAGAGTTCTGGAAGGAGACTGACTGGCAGAGGGAAAGAGGAAATACGAGTGGGATCAGATCATTGATGGAGCACAGTTCTGACGAGGGCCAAGCCTTCCTGAGTAGACGCTGCACAGACGCCATCAGATCTGCGTCTTAGACTCCAGCCCGTCCTCAGCACCTCACTCCCACTCCAGCTGCTATCTTGACTTCCCCACCCATTGTCTCCTCTATGTTTAAAACTTAGCAGGTCCAAGCCTGTGGTGTTGTCTCATTCTGAACTGCCACTAGTGGAGATGGTGTTCCACACTCCCTCAGCTAATGACCCACCCATCTCTCTGGGCCACTGCAGCCGCCTCCGGGCTTCCAGGCTGACGGCCGCTTCCACTCTTTCTTCCCAGTCAACACCATTACATGGCAGCCAGCAGTCCTTCCAGAATGGACATCAGATGGGGTCTTTTCCCTGATTAAGCCCAGTGGCTCCCTACCAACTCTGGAACGGGCTCTGTGGCTTGAGGCCCAACCCTACTGGCCCTCCCTGCATCTGTGCCTCACGCCCTCCAACACCTTCTGACTGCGCTCATCTTGCTGCTTTACACTGGGCCTGTTCTCATCCCAGACTTTTCCCAGTCTTGACTTACTTCTCTTGTTCACATTATTCAGACTTCTGCCCAGTGTCAGCCGGGGGTGCAGGAGGGAGAAGCCTTCCCTAGCCAATCATTTAAAACAATACCCCTACCTTGTTGCTCCTTTTCACTTTATTTAGCCTGCTGTGGTTTTGTTTTTTTTCCCCTCCATATCCAAAGTGTTGGCTCTGTGAAGTCAAGGACTTCACCTCTCTTGGTTCCTGCTGTGCTCAGTCTGTTTGCATTCATTATTCACTGGATCCTCAGCACTCCTGAAAGCTAGGTAGACATTTTTCTCCCTGGACCAATGAAGAGGCACATTCAGGGAAGGGGGAGTCATCATCCATGTCACAGTAGATGCTGGAACAAAGAACCCAGATGGCTGGTGGGCATCTCTTCTGAGGGTGCAGGGGCCATGGGTGTGGGCAGAGGCATGCCTGGCCCTGGTGGAAAGTGCTGGGGGTATGTATGCCCAGCGGCAGCTGCTATTGTCTCTTGGGTGGAAATGAAGTCATCTGACGATGGGAATTCAGAGGTAACTGGTAGAGTTGAGATAGCTAAGAAGGGGAATGGGCAAAGACGCCAGCCTAGGGTCTCAGGAATTACAAGTTGCATGGAAGGTTCACTTGACTTTGCATTGACTCTAGTCAAGGCAGATCTCTGAATCTCTTCAGGGTCTGTGCACAATTGTTTTGGGTAAGTGAAGAGCAAGTCAGGAAAGAGGGGTCTCCCTCTCCAGATGACAGCACAGTAGGGCATAGCCGACTAGCCTCGTAAGTTTGCCAAGTACCAGATGTGCAGCCACTTAACAAAATTAAAATTCTCATTCATTCATTCATTGGATGGGTAGCTGACTGCATGTCCTGAGCTTTTAATTTTTTATATTGATTATTTGGACCTTTTTAAAAAGACTTGTGTTCATTTCTCACTTATTTGTGGTTTTTACTATTTTCACATCAGAAACTCTTTCTCCGAATCCTGAATGTGTTTATTTTCTTCACTTCCCTTAAAATGTAGCGTTCCTGTGAATTTTGAGAAGCTTTGGATAATTAGGCTGTTAAGTTCCAAATCTCACCAGATGACCAGCGTTTGGCCATGTTGACAGCATCTTGGCATAGGGCTCTCCTGTCTTCAATCTGTTCCTCTCAGATTTCTGGGATTTACTTGCATTGTCAACGCTTGGCCCTTTTCCCACCTGCACTAATTTTGCTGGGAATCTCTCCCCTGCTTTGGGCAGCAGGATCCTAGGCTGCACATTTTTCTACATGGAACCATGTGCTGGTATCTGTATGGCCTTTGGTTTGTTATTTTTCTTCCCAAGGGACAACTCGGTAGAATAGAAGGCTTGACACTGTGTGGAAAGCCACCAGGCCCGTCCTCGGATCCTGTTGTTTTGCTTGAAGTTTTGACACCCAGAGTAGGACCCTTTGCCTTGCTGAACCTCAGTTTCTTCATCTGTCAAAGGGGTGGTATTTCTTACCGTGAAATACTGCTTTTAGCTTGCCAGGAATTGACCTGTTGGAAAGTCTCTGCTTCAGTGCCTGGCCTGAGGAGGGCTGTCGAACCTTGTGAGTGGACATATCACTGTTTGATTGAAGTTTTGAATACATTGCTAGCGGGAGCAGAGCACAGTCCATGACTGTTGGCTCCTGCATTCTCCCAAAGCATTTGGAGAAATGTTCTCACTTTGTGGGAAAGGTTCCAGGTTCCTGATTCTCACTGCCTCCCACCCATCTTGGCCCCACCCTCAGCCTCCTCTGTGCTTTGGTCGGATTCTGTGCTACCCTCAGCTGGCTTCCACTCCAGCCTGTCAGCTCCCCTAGAGCAGGGCCTCCTGGCACAGAGTGGGAATAGTGGGAATAGTGGGAATCAGCAAACTTTCTTGATTGGCGCTATAAATGACTAGGTCCTGATCATCTTTTCGGATATTCTCAAGTGCGATCATCTTCTCGGATTTTCTGTAGTGGTTCTGACCCCTATGTCCATTTACTCAACTTTATATTGGGGGGCCTGCTGTCTGCCAGGCACTGTTATAGGCTCTGGGGATAGGTTAGTGAACAAAACAAGCTAAAGTCCCTACTGTGTGGAGTTTACATCCCCAAGGAGACTTCACTCTTCTGATACTCTCAGATCTCTCTTGCAAATATATATTATACTTGGTTGGTTTTTGTGCATTTGAGTAGGAGAGGTTTAGTTATTAAAACATGTATTGAATATTTACTTTGTGCCAGGCACTGTTCTAAGCATTTTATACGCATTTTCATTCGATTCCCACAAAACTGCAGAAAGGAAGTTCTGTCATTGTTGTCATTTTACAGATAAGAAGCTGAAGAAACAGACCCAGAGGTCTTGACCCTTGCCTGTGGTTACACACCCGGAAGAGGTGGGTCCTGACCCTGCACAGGCGGTCTGACCATGGCATGCACACGTTGCTGCTGCCCTGTGCTGCCGCTCTGTTCTTGGACTGCTCCTGAGACCTTGGTTCTTTCTTTGCTATTAGACGTAAATCCTCAAGTGTTATGACCCTTTTAGGCTCCTTCTCTCCTATGGCGCCCAACATAGCCTGTGCACACCGTAGACTGTGAATGACTGCTCTTAACTCGGGAGGTGGGTGGGGGGTGTCTTTCGGGGCTCCAGTCCAAAAGTTGCTCTCCCCAGCCTCCACAGATTAGACTCTGTTGTCTTCACATCTGTGATTACACACACCTTAATGCACTGGTCCCATGCTGCTCTATAGTTATGGGGGTTCCCCTCAGACCTCTGGGCCCCATGTCCTTCTTCCTCCTGCCCCGCACCTGGATTCTGGCTTTGGGGCAGGGGCTGCCGGGTGATCTCTTCTGCTCAGACATATTTTGTCATCTTCTCCTCCCTGGACTCCTCACCATCTTCCCTCACCCTCACCCTTGCTTTTGATCTCACAGATCCAGGCCCTTGGAGAAATCAGACAGTATGAAATATGAAAACTGCTCGGGAAGTAATTGAAGAAACACTGTGACTTTGGAAACCCATGGAGATAACACTCACACCTTCTTACTCACATTATTTAATTTTTAATGGCAGATTTAATTAATGGAGGCCAGGCCTCCTGCTTTCAGATGTGCATGTGGGGCAGCTGGAGGAGGAGGAGGGGCAGCTGTTTACAGGGCAGAGGAAAAGACTGCAAATTTGGGAAACGAAAGAGTCCGACGGGAAAGTCCCTGGTCACTGGGTGCTAGTTAATGTGTGAGAATTCGGTAGAGTGCACTTCAGAGAAGTTTCCCAGTGTCTCTCAGTGGGCAGCAGGGCTCCTTTACAGGCACAGTCACGCTGCCTTCCCAGGCACTGTGCTGCAGGGTTCCAGGAGCTCTCTAGAACTGATGGCCTAGCCAGGGAGAACTGGACGCCATCGTCCACACAGCTGCCAGAATGTTCTTTTAAAAACACAAATCAGCTGGGCACAGTAGGTCACACCTATAATCCCAACACTTTGGGAGGCCAAGGCAGGCAGATCACTTGAGCCCAGGAGTTTGAGACCAGCCTGGCCAACATGGCGAAACCCTCTCTCTATAAAAAGTACAAAAATTAGCTGGGCAGGATGGTGCATGCCTGTGGTCCCAGCTACTGGGGTGGCTCTGAGGTGGAGATAGCTTGAGCCCAGAGGTCGAGGTTATAGTGGGCTATGATCAACCACGGCACTCCAGCCAGGAGTGAGGCCCTGCCTCAGGAAAAAAAAAAAAAAAAAAAAAAAATCTTCCCTGCCCCTCCATCACTGAGAAAGGAAAGCCTTCTTCACCCTCATTGCCCATGAGGTGCAGTCCAAGCTTTTGAGCCTACAGCTGGTGTCCTCCACGTCCCCTTCTGGCCATTGCCCTGTGCCTCTGCAGCAGCAGTGGCATCTCTTGCCCCATACACAGCCCTGTGGCAGCCCCAGGCTCCTCGCACTACTGCCTGTGTTCAGGAGACCTCCCTCTCATTTGGCTCATTTCTGCTCATCCTTTAAAATTCATTAAAATGGATATACCCTTTGACCCAAGAATTTGACTTCTACAATGTTCCCTACGGATATACTTAGGCACCAAGTTCTAGATGCCAAGATGTTCCTCTTAGCTTTGTTTATAATAGTAGAAGACTAGAAATGACCTCTGTACAAGGATGGGTAGCTGCTTGACTGATACTCAAGGGATGATACTACAAAGTATTCATTCCTACTACTAAGTGCTGGTCAGCCAGAGTGGGTGAGGTCTCTGAGGATCAGTGGAAAGATGAGGTGTGGCACATTGTGTCTGCTGCAGTCCAGTGAGCGTCAGGAACAAGTGGGGCACGTGTGTGCTCACACACACTGAGGGCTGAGTCCAGACTGGCCAAGAGGCTCACTGTTCACTGCATACCCTCCATGCTTTCCACTTTTGTTTTTTAAAACCATATGTAAGTACTTTTCAAAAACATTCTTTAGTGTAAATAAAAAAGATTAAGCCTCAGTTAGGTATTGGCTCCCAGGAAGTCAGTCTGACCCATGGTTTCTGCCAGGCTGTCCTTTCAGGTGCCCCACAGCACCTAGGATGACTGGCTGAGTGCCCCATTGTAATTATGATGCCACCATCTCAGAGCTCCACGAGGCCAGGGAGCAAGCCACACTTGTCTCAGAACCCTCTGGCACTTGGCGTGTTCTCAGTATGCACGTTGGTAGTGTCCAGTCCTTCTAGATGCCCTGACCTGGTGATTGGTTGAGGAGTCCACAGAGTGCCCTGCCTCCCCAGAAGAGGGAGTCTGGGTCCAGCAGCCTTGGAAAGGCCTGATGGATGAGCAGCTTTGTGAACACAGGAAGCCGGCTCGGTACTCCCAAGTTGTGAATCGGAGACCTTCGAGTGCCAAGGGAGCTGCGGTTGTGAGGACATCCGTCCCTGTAGGTCTGCTCAGGCAGATTAGATGAGGAGGGTAGGCAGGTCAGGACAGGACAGGATGGGGAATTTCTCTGAGTCATTCTGAGGAACAATAGAGGAAGCTGCAGCAGGGTAATCACTGCCACTTCTTGGCCTGTGGGTACTTCCTGTGACAAATCAAGTTGACCACATGTTCAAACTGAGCTTGCATTCAAACCCAAGCGCTATCCAAATTCACCAGAGCCAGGCTATTTCTGGCAGTATGGCATCTTGAGCATAGTCTCTGAGTGTCTCCTGAAGCCCACAGCGGGCTGAGCCCATCTGGGTCAAGGATTCGCTCTCTGAGAAGGTCGGCAACAGGTGCCTGGGCCTGCAGGACGGTGACCTGACACTCAGGAGTCCTGTGGGCACAGCCATAGGAAGAGGGGTTTGGCTCAAAGAGAAGGCCTGAGCCATGAGGTTGTTTTGTGGGAAAGGAAGTAGGCCAGGATGAATTGTGGGGGGCGGGGCTTAGGATGAGGCATATTTTAGCTCTGGAAAATTCAGTGGCTGTGGTGGGCTGAGGTGGGTGCTGTGTGCCAAACTGTCTCTCCGCTAACTGCAGGCTGGGTAATACCCTGTGTTGCTGTTAAGAGAAGTGACTTACCCAAAGAACACCACCAGCATATGCCAAAGCACAAATCAAAATGTGGGTCTGTGGTCCATGCCGTCTCCTGATGAGGTCTCATGAAGGGGAACTTCAGACAGAGCTAAGCGATCCCCACCCAGGCTGTGGCGGAAGGGCGTTTGCTTGGAGTGGAGGTAGGGGTCCATCCCTGCCTCAGTTACCTTCCCTGTAGAAGGCTGAGGGGGTCCATGGTGCACAGGAAGTGCTTTCCCTGAGTAGCTCTGCCCCTGCGCACCTCTCATTTCCTGTCTGCCCAGCTTCAGCCAGGCTAGCTGTGTGCCTAGTGGGCAGAGAGAGCCTAGCTGAAGTCCTGTAAATGTGCAAGGCAATGCAGCTCTAAAGTTCCTTCACTGCCACACAAGCGTGTTTCAATGACTGACTGATCTGTGCCTTCAGTAGGTACCTGAGGCCTGAAGCTCCCATTTGCTCATCTGTAGAACAGGGATAATCATGCTGCCTGTATGAGCTTTTTTTTTTTTTTTTTTTTTTTTGGAGTTTCACTCTTGTTGCCCAGGCTGAAGTGCAGTGGCAGTCTCGGCTCACTGTAACCTCCACCTCTCAGGTTCAAGCGATTCTCATGCCTCAACCTCCCAAGTAGCTGGGATTACAGGCGCCTGCCACCACACCCAGCTAATTTTTTATTTTTAGTAGAGATGAGGTTTTGCCATGTTGGCCAGGCTGGTCTTGAACTCCTGACCTCAGGTGATCCACCCACTTCAGCCTCCCAAAGTGCCCATGTGAGGCTTTGAGGAGTAGATGTGGTTGTGTCTGCAAAAGATCTGACCTCAAGCCAACTCCATGTGACATCTGCTGAGCCTTCCTCACCCGCACTGGGGAGGTCTGACCACGGGCCCTGCCCCACCTCCTCAGGTTGTTTCATTTCTGAAACTGCTTCCTCATGAGTCAGCCCAAGGCTGGCCTTCTCCCTGCTGCCTACACGTCCATGTGTGGGCTTCACCACACTCCCACCTGGAGCACGGCGGGAGGCTGCTAGCATATGTGTTAATGTCCGTCTCCCCTCAGAACATGCGAAGGTGCTGGAGCTTCACAAAGAAAGGAAGATGTGGGCCTGGGCCTTTGTGGCCTGGAGCAGCTTGCCTCTGAGGCACAGCAAAGTTCCATAACCTACCCACAGCCACATGGTGGTGGCATCAGGACTTAGACCCAGCTGTGTTTTGCCCCCAGGCCTGGGCCTTCCCTCCACAAACCTAGGTCTGTAGGTGCACACGTACTGGGTGATCTCAGGACAAATTAAGTGTGTGCCTGTGGATGCTTCCCTCAACAATCTAGACAGATGATTCCTGTTCCAATAAGTAGGGTGGTCAGGGTAGGCAGCAGAGTGTGTCCCAGACTGGGAATCCAGACACCTCGGTTGTAGTCCTGACACTGCCCCATTGCTCTGTGACTTTGGACAAGTCATTTCACCTCTCTGGGAAGGAAAGTCTACCTGTAAAATAGGGTTTGGACCAGATCAAGACTGAGCAATTTTTTTCTTTAAAGATAGTAAGTATTTTAAGCTTTGTAGGCCATGTAGTCTCTATCATAGCTGTAGCACAGAAGCAGCCACAGACAATACGTGAACAAATGAGCGTGGCTGTGTGCCCGTAAAACCTTATTCACAAAAACAGGTGGCAGGCCGGATTTTGCTCATAAATCGTGGTTTGCTAACCCCTGAGCTAGAGGATCTCATAACGCACTTGCAGCCATTGCTACTCTAGGATTCTGTAGCAGCAGCCATGTGTGGTGGAGCTGGAACCCAAGCTGTGGATTAATCACCAGTCGGCTTTGATGCCGGTCAAGAAATTAGCATCTGTCAATTTCTAATGTGGTTGCATCCTATGAGGGAGCAGAGGGAAATTTCAGTCTTTGGTAACCAGTTCTGTTTTTCTCCTTGTAGAATGCTGAGATGTATAAACTGTCTTCACAGCAATTCCATGAGGCAGCTTCGAAGATGGAGAGCACAATAAAGTAAGAATATGTTTATTATTCTTTGTAAACTTGGCCCACATTTGTAAAAATTCCCACATGTGGCTAGAAACCTGCCACCACCTGCCTAATTTCAAGTTTCCCTAATAATACACACAACCATCTGTTCCTCAGCTCTCTCACCTGGATCTGAGGTAGCCATTGGTCATCTGTAATTGGCCAAATTAGCACTCAGTTCTTATCTAGCTCCTTGGCAAATTGGATTGGGGCTGAGGTAGACTTGCAGAGTTATTTTCAGGGCCCAGTGTCTGGTGAGCAGGGGCTTCTTTCCTTGTGTAGCTAGCTGAGGAACTGGCTGTCAGGCCCCAGAAGGAGTTGGGGCAGGAATTCTGCTGGCTTCTCTCCCCTCTGACTGTGGAGGGGTTTTCAGGGGAAGGTATCCCCTCTCAATGCTTCCTGTGCCAGGTACGTGCAGTGCACCCTGTGCGCACTCCTGCTCGGGGTGGCCCACGCTTCATGCCCAGAGGAACTGAGGCCCAGAGAGCTGCTGGCTTGCTCAGATCACACAGTCCTAAGTGTCAGCATTCTGTCCCCTGTCTGTGGTGCTCCTGTACCATCCATTGAGGACTCAGGAGCAGGGAGGTGCTCACAGTGTGCCCAGTACCAATGTGGCTCTACTCAGTCAATAGTACAGTTCCCTGGAAGGTCAGAAAGTGATCCTTGCTGGAAGGAATTGGGTCTTATGGGTTCTCTGTGTGAAGTTGGTCTCTATGGACCTGAGAGACCTTCATAAATTAGCCAAGGGGCTACCACCAACTCCATCCACTCCCTGGGAAGGCTGCTCCCTCCCAAGAGTGAATTGGGGCAATTCACCCAGCAGCCCTCAGGGCACAGAGTTGTGAGCAGTGGGTCTGGCCTCATGAGAAAGAAGTGTCAGAGACAGGTTTGCATGATACTTGTAAAAACAGCTGTGCAGAGAACTGTGAGGAGCTAGAAGGACAGGGGGGACAGACGAATAGTCAGTATAGATCCAAAGGCACAGAATAGGACAGGCAACAATGTAGGCTGGTTTGGGGATCTTTTTTTGAGACAGGGTCTCACTGTGTGGGCCCTGGAGTGTAGTGGCGCAATCATGGCGCAATGCAGCCTTGACCTCCTGGGCTCAGGTGATCCTCTCACCTCAGCCTCCCAAGTAGCTGAGACCACAGGTGTGTGCCACGCCCAGCTAATTTTTGTATTTTTTGTAGAGATGGGGTTTCACCATGTTGCCCAGGCTTAGTGTAGGGGTTTTCTTCTTGAACACTAAACACCTAAAGCTCATGGGGATACTATATATTGTGGCAGAGCCATTTAAGAATGAGTTTGGGGAAGAGAAAATAATTATCTTGAAATTTTGCTAGATGTGGTGGCTCACACCTGTAATCCCAGCACTTTGGGAGGCCGAGGTGGACAGATCACCTGAGGTCAAGAGTTCGAGATCAGCCTGGCCAACATGGTAAAACCCCATCTCTCCTAAAAGTACAAAAATTAGCCGGATGTTGTGGCACATGCCTGTAATCCCAGCTACTTGGGAGGCTGAGGTGGAAGAATCACTTGAACCTGGGAGGTGGAGGTTGCATGAGCTGAGATTGTGCCACTACATTCCAGCCTGGTCTACAGAGCGAGACACCATCTCAAAAAAAAAAAAAAAAAAAGAAGACCAATTATCCTGAAATTTCAAGTCCTGTAGCAATACTAGGAGCCTGGGAGGAAGAGAATCTTCCAATAGGCAGATAGAGACAAGGACAGGTGTTGAGATAGAAGCACAGCCCTGCTGATGCTGGGACCGCACAGAGCCTGAGTGAGTGAGCACCAAGGCTGCCTGCATCCAGGAGTTGGAGGGTGCTGCACTGCCCTGCAGGGTGTGAGCCACCCCACACACAGACAGCCTGCCCCCACTGATGGCCAGCCCTCGACCTGTTTCTGAAGGGTTCCCCCTGGTACGTCCTGTTCATCTGGGGCTGAGAAATACCTGGAATCACAGAACATTGAGAAGGAGAGCTGTGGTGGCAGCCACATCAAAGAGGCTGATGAGTGACAGCTACAGCATGGATGTGATCCCTGGAGGTGGGCCAGGCCACAGCTGCTGCCCCTTCTCTTACCCAAGCAGCTTCTTTCAGGGCCAACAGCCCCTCCCTTTTTACCTGGAGCCAGGACCCACCTACCAAGGAGAAGATGCACTGGGGGAGAAGCTAGGCAGCTTTCTGTTGATAACCATAATGCTTGTCACCTGCCAAGTGGCCCACCATCATTGGGCAGCCCCTTTGTTAATTTGGCTTTATTGTCATAGCCTTTCTCATCCTCATATCCCGCGAAGGCAAGGTGGGATGGATGTGAATGTATTTTTAATCTGAGTGAAGCATAAGGGTTTTTTGTGTGTTTGTTTACAGCATCCCTTGATAATAATTACCACTATTTACAAGCAGTAAGTACTCTGCAAGGCATTTCAACTCCATTCTATATTTACTCTTGTTAGTTTCACATAGAAGTGAAGAGTCTGGAGAGGTCAAATAACTCCTTTTGTCCATGGTCACAGCTAGTTCTGTGGCAGGGCTGGAGTTGCTCCTCCTTTGTTTGTCTTTGCATCATTGCTGTCCCTTGCAGGCCCTACCTGGACATAAGATGGCAGCAGGGTGGAAGTCTCAGAGCCTCCCTGGGTTTTGGACTCTGACCAGGGCTCAGACCTCAGCCCCGCCCCTTAGCAAGTCACTTCACTTCTACAGGCCCCCGTTTCCTCACCTACAAAACAAACAGGACACAATCTTTAATCTTTAAGTGATAATTAAGCAAGATTCCACATAGAAAGTTGACCTAGGATGTCAACAACTGTTGTTGATATTAGTGTGACTGTTTGCTATGGACTAAATGTTTTGTCTCTCCAGAACTCAAAGGTTGAAACCTCACTCCCAATGTGATGATATTAGGAGGTGGGGCCTCTGCAAGGTGCTTAGATCAGGAGAGTAGAGGCTTCGTGAGTGGGATTCGTGCCCTTCTAAAAGGGACTCCAGAAAGCTCCCTTTCCTTTTCTACCATGCTGAGGTCACAGAGAGAAGACACCATCTATGAACCAGAAAGTGGGCCCTCACCAGACATCAGATCTGCCAGTGCCTTGATCTTAGACCTCTCAGCCTCCAGAACTGTGAGGAATAAACGTCTACTGTTTATAAGCTGCCCAGTCTCTATAGTACTCTATTATAGCAGCCTGAATGGGCTAAGATACTGTTAATAATGGCAGTCATTTTGGTCACTATTTTATAGCACCTAGCTTGGTATACAGTAGAACGGATTTGATATATAAATTGAGTTTATAAAAACACTTTTCCTTTTCCCAAATATATAAACAGGAAGCAGTATACAGTTAGAAATTATTTAACTTAAACATCAAGAGAAATCTTTGAGATATTTCTTGGATTAACATATATTGTAAATTACATCATAAATGTCATAGAAATAAATGCCAACTGCTGATAGCAGTAATATTGAGGAGTTTTCTTCCAAGACCATGGAGTATGTTTTAACAACTTTGAGTAAACTGTTTGCTTAGATGGTAAACTAGATGTCCATGTATTCATTCATTCATTTAATACACATGTATAAAGTGCCTGCTGTTTGCCAGACACCATGCTAGGCCCTGGGGACACAGTGATGAACAGGACAGCTGCAGTCCCTGCCAGCAAGGAGCTTATAACATTTGGAGAATGACAAACAATGTTTTAAAATTAATTGCACAACAAGAAGTTACCCAATTAACTGATTATAGCAATGAGTGCCATGAAAGAAAGAGTCTAAATTAGAAAGAACATGTCACATGGTGGGAAAAAGCATTTTAAACAGAAGGATTAGTATGTGCAAAGGCCCTGAGACAAGAAGCAATTTAACTTATTGAAGGAATTGAAAAAAGACCAGTATGTCTGGAGAGTAATGAATGAGAAGAGAGAAAAAGAGGAAGCTCCAAGAAGTGAGCATGAGCCAGACCATGCAGAACTTTGTAACCATAGTAGGAATTTTAACTTGATCCTAAGGGCAGTGAAATTACCTTTTTCAAAGCTTTATTTATCTTCTAATGTATGCGTTTAAGGCTACAAATTTCTCTATAAATACAGCTTTAGCTACAAGTTTTGATATATTATATTTTTAGTATGAATCAGTTAAAATTTTTCCAGTTTTCCTTCTGATTTCTTTTTTACTCATAGGTTATTTCAAAGTATATTGTTTAATTTCCAAACATTTAGGGGTTTTCTAGTTACCTTTTTTATAATTGGTTTCTGTTTAATTCTTCTGTGATTAGAAAACATACTCTAAATTCTTTGAAAATTTTTGAAACTCGATTTATGGTCCAGTATATGATGTGCTTTGGTAAACTGTCCATGTGCATTTAAAAAGAACGTGTATTCTGTCAGTAGATGTAGTGTTCTGTATTGTCAATTAGGTTAAGTTGGTTAGTCATGTTCAAATTTTCTGTATTTTTAATGACTTACAGATTTATTGTTTTTTTCTGACACTTTCCTTCTGAGTAAATTTTTTTTTACTATTTCTTTTCTCTTTCTTTCTTTTCTTTCATTCTTTTTTTTTTTTTTTTTTTTTTTTTTTGGACAAGGTCTCACTCTGTCACCCAGGCTGTAGTACAGTAGCATGATCACAGCTTACTGCAGCCTCAACCTCCTGGGCTCAAGAGATTCTCCCACCTCAGCCTCTTGAGTAGCTAGGACCACAGGTGTGCACCACCAGACTTGGCTAACTTTTTAAATTTTTAGTAGAGAAAGGGTTTCACTATGTTTTCCAGGCTGGTCTTGAACTCCTGGCTTATGCAATCTTCCTGCCTCAGATTCCGAAAGTGCTGGGATTATAGGCAGGAGCCACTGCATGTGGCTGGCCTTCATTATTTTTTTTTTTTTAGTGTATCTTTTCTGATAAAAGTTCTATTTTTAATTATATGTAAATACCTTTTTCACCTTCATTTTGAAAAATATAGCAGTCATTTCTTTCAGCTCTTTGAAGATATCTTTACATTCTCCTTTGTTGTTGATTTTGTTGTCATTCCTTTACTTCTTTTTTCTCTGTTTTTAACATTTTCTGTCTTTGGTTTTACTAAGCTGTACCTATAGATTTTCTTTATTTTATTCTTTTTGGGATTCAGGTCTTGAAGTTTGACATCTTTTTCTCAGTTTTGGAAATCTCTTACCATTATCTCTTCAAATAACACTCTCCCCTATTTTATCTTTCCTCTTTCCTGAGGTTATATACATTACTGTCTCATATGTCTCTTGTTCTTTTTTTTGTTTGTTTTTCCTCATTTAAAAAAAAATTCCATGCTGTAGTTAGAGTTCTCCTTATTGGTCTTTTAGTTCATGGATCCTCTTTATTGTGTCAAGTGTGCTTTAAATCTGTTGCATTCAGAATTTCAGTTACTAAATGTTTTTCATTCTAAAAGTTCCATTTGCTTTGCTTTTTTTTTTTTTTTTTTTTTAAGATTCCCAGTCTCTGGTGAAATTCTACCTTTTGCTCTCTATTTTCTTGAACATATTAGTTACAGTTATTTTAAAATCATCGGAGGGTCTATTTCTGTTGCCTTTTTTTTTTTTTTTCTTGTGGTCCTATTTATTTGTATGTCTGTTAATTCTTGATTGAGTGCCAGAAATTGTCTGGAAAGATGACAGAGGTCCTCTGTGATACGACCTTCCCCAGAGATACCTAGGGATGTGGGTTTCAAGGGTCCCTCTTTCTTGGTGAGCTCTAAACCACTATTTTCGTTTTCTTGGCTCTGCGAGACTTCTGAAAACTCCACTCTTTCAGTGACCTCTTTTAGCTAGCTTCTTAGCTTCTTGCCTGAGTAGCTCAAGAATTTGACAAATGTTTTAAAAGAAGAAAACCACTGAGTATTGTCTCACTATTTTGTAGCTCCTTTCTCTCTGGAATCCTGGTTCCGTAAGTCCTAGCTGCCTGGGAAGCCTCCACAGGAGCATTACCTCCCTGTCATCCTGTGAGACTGCCGAGAGCCTCCACAGCTTTTCTTGCCTTTCAGCTGAAGCTATTTGCCTGACATTCAGCCTGTCTTCCTGATCCAAGAATTGGCAGAAACTTTGAGGGGGAAAGTGGCTCTAATAACAAACACTCACCTCTCCACAGTTCCCTTCAAACTTCATAATCTTGGACCTCAAGTCTTAGTTGCATTGGTCCTTAGATGCCTTCACACAGATTTTTTGTATTAGAACTTAATTTCTTTTTCCCTCAGGGGAGAGCATAGGCCTTTCACAAGCTGCTCCATTGTAGCAGGAACCAGAGGTCCTAACTGAGTTTTTGAGGAATGACTAGAGTTTGCCAAGCAGTAAAGGGCCACCCCAGGTAAAGGAAACTAAAATCCTAAAGCCAGACCCTGTTCGTTTTAGCAGCGTGAGGTATCGAAGACACGGATGACTCTCCCAACTTGTCTTGGGACACCAACCTGTACTGAGGCCTGGATCAAGCCCAGCATATGTCAAGATCTCAGAAGACTCCTGCCTCAGGGCCAACAGGGAGCTCTCCACCGAAGAGGAGTGTTGATGGCAAGGCTGACAGTCACAGACTAGGGCCTCTTGTTTTGGAAGAATCCTATTGTTAAGACAGAAGTGAATATTCAAAGTGTGTATGTACACCCCCGCCCACCCACCTCACAGCAGCACAGAAGGCAGAATTGTTCAGATTTTCTGAAGGAAGAGATTAAGACCCCAGGGAACCTCCTGCATTTATTGTGTCACATCTATTTTTTATGACAATCTTCAGTCCGCTTCCCGTGGGATTCATTCAGAATCTGTCTTGGCTTCTTCTTGTCAGGAAACTTGTACAGTCCTCCCTGGCCCCACAGAGAGCCAGCCCTCAAAGAGGTTAGAACAATTGAGTTGAAGGAAGAAGGTTATTAACTATTTCCTGAAACTGAGCCATTGTGCTCCAAGGACTTTGATCCAGAGAGGCCTGATTAATGTGGATGTGGCAGTCTTGGGACTTGCTAGAGCAGAGCTGCTGTTGTGTGCTTTCACCTGCACTTGGAAGACAGGACTTAGTAAACTCTGGGAGAGGCTTTAGGGCTTTAGGACCCACCTGAGAGAATGAATTGTTTCTAGGCACCTGAGCTTCCCCAGTTTGCATTTATTTAGTGAGCTAATGATAGATAACCTGTTAAAACAGTGGTCATTTATTTAAACCCCAAAGAAAATGGCATTGTAAACATTCTTTAATCCAGATAACATTCGTCTTAGCCTGAATTTAAAAGATGTTACTATATCTCACTTCCCTATGTAGAGAACCTTAGATGACCTTTTAAAGGAAATGTTTTCTAAGCAGAAATTTACTGACATGTGTGGCTTAATCTGATGGACCTGGCTGTTTGAGAAGTTAAATCAAAACCTGTTTAATACATTAATTCAACAAATCAAAATTTAGTTAATTTCTTATTTAAAAAACTTTTACTGAACATCATCACGCACCAGCAACCGTGCTTGGCACATGTACTGTACCGTTTCCAATCTTCACAAGAAGCTCAGGTGGCAGATGCCATTATTATTACCATTCTGCGGATGTGGAAATGAAGGTAAATTCATTGACCTCTCAGACTCAGTTTCCTGGTCTGTAAAACACGGACAATGGTGGTGCCTACTTCTGTCAGCTTCTTATGAAGACCAGATAAATATGATAATCCAGATTTGCTTACAGACACACCCCAGGGAGAGGCAGGTAGGATTTGAACCCAGGTGTGGATGAGTCTCACCTTGCTCTTTTCTGCTGTACTGAGATATGTATCTCTAGAATGTACAGGATGGGGGCATTCAGCTGCTTGCTGCTTACCTGGCTGCCTGGCTGTCCCAGTGCTGGCTGTGCCCTTCCCTGAATTTCAGCCCACCACATTGTGTATGTGTGTGTGTGTGTTTACGCGTGCTTGTTTCCTAAGCTGTGGCAACTTATGCAGGCATTTACTCCCATGCCAGTGCTTACAGAGTTCTGCCACCTTTGTAACAAGGAAAACAAAGATGCATGGAGAGAGAGTTGACCAACAGAGGTTAGTGTTTGTGTAGCATATGGGAATGGAAAGTCAAAACCAAAGACACCTGGTGACAGTTTTCTCTCAAGATCACACCTCGGCTGGTTCTGTGGGTGGTGGTGAACCATCATCACTGGTGGCATTGTGGGTGTGATAAAGAGACTGCTTTTGTCTTGTGCCCAGGGCAGATGTCACACATGGACCCCAGCGGTCTACTGAACCTGGATGGGGACTTGAGATCCTTCTTGCCGCTGCACTCTAGCAGCTGGTCTCAGCCATGTGGGTTGGCATCCAGAGTGAAACCCATTTGACATCCCAGGGCCAGATGAGTTCTAAAGACAGGGTTTTCAATTCTGAATCTCTGTTCTTGGTCCCTGATTTCAGAACACAGAATCTGTTAAGCTGTTTGTCATTATATATCCTACTTTCTGTCTAAAATGACCTTCCCTCTTTTTTACTTACAGATCACTCTGTTTAGAATTTAACTTAAGCATCTTTTCTGCTTACTGTTTGTCTTACCCAGAGGTCAATCTAATGTCTTATTTATCTCTGTATCCCCACCATCCAAGCCAGGACTTAGCCTTGATAGATGCTCACCAAGTCAGTGTCAGATGGGTGGATGAACTGACACCCATTGTGGAATTTAAAAATAAGTGGTTGGCTGTTTAAGCACCTACTCATGCAGCAGGGCTCTGTCTGGATCAAGGCCCTGAATGGGTACAGGGCCTCACCTCATTTGAGACAGGGCTTTGACGAGGCAGGAGCCCCACACAGGACAGAGACTTTGCGGTGACAGAGAGTGCAGATCTTAGCAGTGCTACTTGACGTGTGACCTGGGTTGGATGACATAAATGCTGAAACAGACTTCCCTTACTTCTGAAGGTTGTTTTGAGGGCATCATGAGGTAATTTGTTAAGTCTCCAGGAAAGTGTCAGGCACATAGTAAGCACTCGATAAATGGTAGGTGTTGTTACATAGAAACTCACATTTTATTAAGAGATTGGAGTATAATAGCCAAAAGAGTGCACATTCATAGGTGTGTAGAGGATAGCAGTGACTGAACCTGGAACCAAGAAGGAAAGGGACATCTAGGACCCAGCAGCTCTCCTTTTGGGACTGTATCCCAGAGAAATGCTCAGCTGTGTGCACCAGCAGCCATGGGCACAAAGGGCACTGTGACCCTGATTCTGAGTGTGGAAATCGGAAGCAGCCTGATACCTAGTGGCAAGTGATGCCTAACACAATTCCCCCAACCCTGGAGCTCCAGGCGACAGCTACAGCGTGCACTGTGCACGCTGGCCCGCAAAGGCGCCAGAGACCTCTGGTTGGGGAAAAAGCGAGTTGTAGTTTACAATGCATGTTGACACACATATGGTAGCACCATCTCTGTTCTGTAGACATATTTATGTGATACAGAGAAAAAGTATGAAAAAGGTATGTTCCTGACGGAAGATAATAGGTATCTCTGGTTAGTTCAGAGAAGTTCAGGATTATAAAAAGGGTCAACAGGAACTGTAGCTTTATTTGAAATGTTTATTTAAATATATATATACACATACTCTCTCTCTTTCACGTATAGCTTGTATAGTTAAAAATTAATAAGACTACAAATACAACCACAAGGAAAGGAACAATAATGACTTGGACCAGGGGTGAGGGAAGTTCTCAGTGCAATTGGACATCAGATCCCCAAGCTAAGGGTGACCCCATGAGACAGGCACTAGCTGGGTTCCTGGTTGTGTGAGTGGGAAAGATTGGGAGTGTGCTGTTTGCCAGTCAGGGCTTGGCTTCTGACCCCCTGAAGCGTATGAGGCAATCTCCTTTCCTCGTGAACTTGAGCTGTGGTTTTGAAATGTCCTTTAACTGGGGATCTGGTGCTCAGTTTGTGGACATTTGAACACCTGAGGCACAGATGAGCTGTGATTCTGGATGAAGCCAGAATGGCTGGGCCTGGGGGTCTCTCCTCCATGGGCATGCTGAGGCTCTTGGGTCAGAAACCCAGCAGCAGGAGCTGAGGTCGCAGGAAAGGTGGGTGCCTTTCCTTCCAGGCCTCCATCACCTGGCTCTCATTCAGGCCTGGCTCACTCACTTGCTCAGGAGCTGCTGGCCAGGTTTTTGCATCTGTCATTTCATGTGTTAGTGAGGAGTAACGAGAGATGAAGCTTGCAGCAGTCAGTGTAGCTTTTGTGCTATCAGGTGCATCCAAAGGCTCCATCAGGAATAATTTTGAACCTTTACCTGGAGTAAATGAAACTTAGGAATTAGGCAGTGGTTTTCTGCTCCCCATTCTGTCCTGTCACCATGAATAAACAAGTGCTGGGCACCTGGCACTCCATTTGGGGCTGTGCTGTGCAGGCAGGCAGTAGACAGATTGGAGAGGCTCCAGAAGGAGAGACCAGAACGATTAAAGGGTTGAAAAGGTAAGCACACAGTTTGGGCCCCCAGGAAAGGAGAAGGCTGATCAGAGGGTGGAATTTTATTCCTCTGAGAAGGAAACATTATCTGAATAGTATCAGGGCTACAGCCTCGGACTGCAGCTGTGAAAACTGAAGTTACATCTGGCAAAGAACTTCCTGACTTGCAATGAGGCATTATAATGTGATAACCAAGGGAAGTTGTACAGCCCTCATCTTCCTGTGTAAATGTTTAAGAAAAAGCAGCAATGTCACTCTGCACTGGGAATGTGGTATACAACCAGCCCTCCTCCTCATCTGACCACGAGCAATAGAAGGGCTGCTTCCTCTGCAGCAGCATCGGTGTTCTGTCTCTGTCTCCCTTGACTGGCAGGCAAGCAGCCAGCCACCATGCTTCTCCTAGGAAGTATGGTAGTGGTTTTCTCTTGGACCCTGGTTATAGCAGGGAGGCCTTCTGCTTTTTAATGACTTACTCTCATAAGTCATTGCTGCTCCAGCATCGGGGGCCACCATCCACAGAAGGGAGCCACGGAACCCCTGCTCCAGCACCGGGGCCACCATCCACAGAAGGGAGCCACAGAGGGCCTGGAGTGTATTTGCCATATAACCGTCTTCCTCCTTATTTTTTTAAATCATCATTTCTCCTTAAAGACAGGATTAAATGATGGTGATCTAGAACTTAACCTCTGATACAGTCCAGTAAGCCTTTCCTGAGGCTGGCTCGGTGGTGGGCTCTGTGCCAGAGAGGATGTGTAACGATGGACAAGACCATCCTGGAGGCCCTTGCCTCCACTGCAGAGCACAGACACACTCCCAACCACCACACTTGCAGTATCCCTACCTCCCCACTCAGCACTCTTGTTCCTCTAGGCTCAGCTCCAATGTGTCTTTCTTTATAAAATTGAAAGGCTCTCTAAAATCCTCCTGGGCCACCCAAGACAGAGTTAGCTCTGCCCTCTTTGCTGCCCCCAGAGAACCTGGGTGGCCCAGGGACAATACCTGGCTGCCACTTGTATGTCTGTTTTGTACTTACATATTCAGGCATTGCATTTTGCTAGACTATAGGCTCTTTGTGGATAGGAACCTTGTTTTATTCATCTTTGTATCCTCAGGGTCCAATACTTATGAAATCAGGGAATACTGAATGGAGGAAGAAACCCCCCATGACAGATGGTGAGTGCCACAGCTGTGCATGAGGAAAGCACTCCCACAGCAGAAGATGGCAGGACTAGCTTTGCCTGAGCAGTGTGGCTTCAGAGATGAAATGACCTTGGGCTGAGCCAAGGTGAAGTGAACCAGGGCAGGCTCTGGGGCCAGGGGTCATTGTGAGTGGAGGCTCAAGTGGGCCTCTCTTCCTGGAGTATTAGGGGAAGGATAGGGACAAGGCATGCTGGTCAAGAAGCAAACATCCGAGAGGGTAGAGATGAGGCTGGTGGGACAGGGTGATCCCAATGTGAAGAGCCTTTGGTGCAGTCTAAAGAATTCGAGATTCATCCTGCAGGCAGCGGCAAGTCATAAAAAAGGCTTTTAAGCAGGGAACTGATATGATTGGATTTGTGTTTTAGAAAGAGATTTGGCAGCATTTGGGAGAACCAAGCAGTAATGATGTTGAGAGCAGAGACAATACTGCCAGCCAGGAATGACTCACCCATTGCACAGATATTCCACTCCCACGCCAGCACTGTTCTGGGAATACAGTTGTGAACCGGCAGGAGGCTTCCTGCTCTCAGGGCAGAGAAACAAATGGTCAGCAACAAAATAAGATGATTTTATACAAAGTGCTATGAAGAGGGAACAGTTGAGTAATGTGACAGAGGACGGCCAGGACTCTGTCCATCTGAGGATTAGGACACTCTCTGACATTCAAGCAGAACTGAGTGCTGAGGAGGAGCTGGGCAGATACCCGACTACCGAGATTCTGGCCTCTAAGCAGCAACTGTGACCAAGAGAGAGCTGGGCCCTGAGGGATGTGGCTAGGGCAGCAGGGAGGCTCCTGATCAAGGCATGCGGCATGCGCTGAACATGAGCACCAGGAGCGTTCGTCCGCTGCCCACCGCCAGGGATGTGTGCAGAGCAAGGGCCCCCTAACTGTCCCAGTGCCCAAACGAGGGGGCACAGGAAGCTGTCTGGGGGGCAGTGGGCTCAGCACAGTCCTGTTGGCTTCTAAACGCTGAAGCGTGTGTAGAGGGCGTCTCGTCCAGCCAGCTCTGAAAGTGGCAACTGCAGGCTTAAGGGGAAGGGCAGCCCCACTGTGCGCAGGCTTCAGCCCAGTGCTTTCTGAGTGCTCAGAGATCCATGACTCAAAAAACTGGGCTTAGAGATGACAATTTGTTAATCCCCTCCCCTCGACTGAGAAGAAAATGGCATTTCATTCCCAGCTCTGTTAATGGACTCACTTCCGGAATAAAGCCAGCGTCCCCAAAGGCAGTGGCTATGGTTCTTCTCCTTTGTGTCACTTTTGTTTTCTTTTGAGTGTTACATTTAGATTAGCTTCTGGGGGGATTAAATGTTATTACAGCTGAGGAATCTTTTTTTCTTTTTTTAATCAGTAGAGAGGTTACCGCTTAGCATCATTGCTTTTAGATTTATTTTCTTAAGTCTTGCAGCCTCCCCTGTTCCTATTCTTAAGAGAAAGCTTTGCATCGGTTATGTCTGGTTATCTGCACCTTGGGAGAGCAACCCTTGTCACAGACAGCACCTTTCCATCCGCACGGCAGAGCTGATGCGGCCCTGCAAGGTGCCCACGTGGTGTGCACACACTGCTCCTGAGGACACAGCCCCGGGCGGGGAGGAAGTTGTTTATTGTTAAAGTGTTCCCCTCAGGTCTGGCTACAGTAGACCATAGTACTCAACCCAGGGAGACTGCGCTGACTTCCATGAGAGCCCACCAGAGGGATTGCTGTGGCAGAGGCTGCTGAGACCCGTCTCCTGGCATCTGGTTCTTATTGGACCAGGGTGGATGTTGCAGAAAGACCGATTTCTTCTGCGGCATTGTGTAAAAGCATATCCATCTAAGCAGACCTTGAAGTTTAGAGGTTTAGAGACAGGTATCAGGTGATTGTGTTTCAGGATCTGATAGCCTCTAGACCATGGGAACAAAGTCCACATTCAGGGCTGGTTGGGGTCTCCACCCACCACCATCAGCCCTCTGCATCTCTGAACATGCCAGCCACAAGAGCCAAGCCTGAAGGGTTCACCATCAGAGGAATTGTGTCCCCAGTGCAGCCTGGCCGTATGTGACCCATGGCACTCCATTCATGCCCACCCCATGGTGGCAGCTCCAAGCTACAGTAAAGCCCTGTGAGACCTAGCTTGCCTGTAACTGTTGGTCACTAGTTTTGTTTGTTTCTGGTGTAGCTAGATCCAGGAGAGTCAAGTTCAGGATTCTGAGACTAGTCTGGTCTCCCTGGGAAGTGGAGGCTCTCTATCTCCACTGAGCCACACTTTCTGAGAAAGCACTATGTGCTCCATCGTCATGATTCCCACTGTCCCCACCACCACACACACAGATGAGGTCCTGAGTAACTGCCTAGTGGCATCCCTGAAACTACAGGCCCCGTAGCTGGATGGACCCTCAGAGTCATCTAATCCAGTTAGATACAGGTTGGGGTCATTCATGTGTGGTCACCCTGGGAGCTCTACTCCCTCTGCTGGAACAAGTTCTATTGCTAGTGCCCATCCTCACACCTCCCATTTCATCTCTGTACAGCCCTGGCTATTAGAAAAGAACTCTCTGATGGAAACAGCTTAGGGCTGGCTCTTGGGAGCCTCCTAGTTCTGCCCTCTGAGGCTTTATAGAGCACAGTGAAAGTGCCTGTGCATGCAGCTGGGCAGATATCTGAAGATAATTTTTATGTCCCCCTGTGTCTTCCTTTTCCTTCAACTTTATCCTTCTGTAACTCATCCATTGAAGCACACACCTAACAGGGTCCCTGTCTCCTCTCCACCTGCTCCCTTTTAGAATTGGGCTCTGGGGAGCCAGAGCAGCTAAGCAGCCAGAATGCAGTGCAGGCATCGCCTCCCTTGTCTAGTGGCTGAGCTCTGTCAGCAGCATGTACACTGGGTTGCAGCACCAAACTCACCATGTTGTCCACTGTCTCCTTGGCTGGGCCCACTAGCTATTCATATAAAGCTTCCTGTGAACTCGCCTCCATGAGTGGCTACTAAGTGCCCTGTTTAGGCTTGAGTACAGGACCTTATATTTATGCCCAGTAAACTTCATTCTGGTAGATTCAGTTCAGCCCATAGAACAATTATTTGAATATATAGATTCTGTCATCTCTCTCAACTCTCTTTTTTTTGAGACAGGGTCTCGTTCTGTCGCCCAGGCTGGAGTGCAGTGGCACGATCTCGGCTCGCTGCATCCTCTGCCTCCTGGGTTCAAGCGATTCTTCTGCCTCAGCCTCCTGAGTAGCAGGGATTACAGGCATCTGCCAACATGCCCAGCATGTATTTTGTATTTTTAGTAGAGACAGGATCTCGAACCCTGATCTCAAGTGATCCACCTGCCTTCGCCTCCCAAAGTGCTGGGATTACAGGCATGAGCCACTGCCTGACCCCTCCCAACTCTTTTATATAAACCTGCTAAGTATGCCTTACACAACTAAGTCATTGATGAAAATGTTAAGTTGTACAAAAATGAGGACCTCCATTAAAGCCGACCTCATCCATCTGGGTACAGTGATCCATCTAGTTCCTAACATACCTCCTTGGATATCCAACCCATGTTATTTCTTTCCCACTAGGCTGGATCATGAAGGATCCTTTCTAATAATGTAGGAAGTGTCTGGAGCTATCAGGCCACTGCATGCCCTCAGTCTCCTAGCCAGGATCCCTGTTAGAAGGGAAGAGGAGGGAATATGGTTTGACATGTTTCCAACAGACTCTTCTCTTCTTAGTGATCACCTCTTCCTTTTCCAAGTACTCCAAACCAGCCTCTTTATGAAACCATTCTAGACTCCTACTTGGGCTTTGCCTTCATTTGATGGAATGTACCCTTTTGAAAATCATGACATTGAAGACTGTTCCTTTCTAGTTTTCCTTTGTTTCCCATTCTCGAGAGTTCTGTAAAGGTGACCCGCAGTAGCTTGGTGGTCCAGCCATAGTTCTCTTGGTATTCCTGGGCACAGGTGAGTGGACTGAGAAGGCTGCAGTCATGGGAAGTAACTTGGCCCTCTCTGGCCATCTTCCCTTCCACAAAGACTTTCCCCACTGTCATACTTCACTGCCAGCATTTGTTCTGTCTTCTGGGAGGTGGCCAGATAGAAATAGAAAACATGGGCTTTGGAGCAGAAAACCTCAAGTCAAATCCTGTCTGTGCCTCTCGCTTGTGTGAAGTTTGGTTGGTAACTCCCTCTAAGCCTCAGTTTTCTCTTCTGTAAAAGGGGTGAGCCATCCATTGCTCACAGGACTGTTGTGAGGGCTAAGTAAAGAAACCTCTATCCATCCCTACCCCTTCCCTTCTCTCTTTGAAGTCCGAAGCTCTATCTCCTTTAGAAGCAAAACAAGAGGTGCTGTTTCAGCACCCTTTCTAGCTCAACCACACCCACCACCTCCCATTTCATCTCTATACAGCCCTGGCTGTTGGAAAAGAAATCTCTGATGGAAACAGCTCAGGGCTGGCTCTTGGCAGCTCCCATCGGTTCTTGTCTGCCAAAGGCCCCCAGCCTGGGGTGTCTACAGCGAGGTCTTCCCATCCCACTGTACTCCCTACTGCTGCCCACACTGGCTGCCCGGTCATCAGAAAGTCCCAGGGTGGCCGGCTGTCTTCCTGCTCTGTGGGGACAGGCCTTGGTGGAGCAGGGCACCGAGGGAAACACAAGGCTTTGCTTCCCACGGTCACTGCCCAGCACCCAAAGCTCTGACCGGCCATACCCCTGTGGACCCCCTCCACCTACCTTCCCATGGAAAGAGTTGAGGTCCTTGTAGAGTCAGCCTTGGGTTTCCCAGGGACCAGGGGCAGGGAGTGCCCTTTTCCTTATGCTGGTTTAGTCGAGGTTCAGCACATGAAGGTGGAATTCGCGGCAGGCCTTTCCTTCTCCTGGGCCCAGCACAGGCTGGCGGGATGTGCTTGCTGGGTCACCTGCCTCTGCAGAGCTGACCCAGCCTCATCCACCAGTCCCTGGTCTTGGTGCTGCTGCAGAGTGGCCTGCTCCCTGTTATGGCCCTGTTTACACAGTCTGTGCTCCTCACAGTGTGGCCCTGTGACTGACACAGAGCCCAGTGCAGCTTGAGGAGCTGGTAAACTTTGACTTCGGGCTCTTTCACCTTAGGCAGCTACCTGAGTCTGCCCCCCAGGTCATTTCAGGTAGACATGCCAAACATTTCCCTTTCTTCTTAGTGCCCCTTGACATACATACCTCCCAGCTACGCACTTTGGGACCTTTCTAAGCTCCCCTTCTTAGTCCTCTGTTCCAAACTGCTTACCAGGAGACCTGGGATCTAAGTCAATAGTATTTACTCCAAAATACCAGCTTACAGGCCCCTGGTGTATTCTGCACTTGAAAAGAGGGGCCAGGACAAACTGTTCACAAAAGAAAGGCTCATCTCGTCCCACCTCACTTAAACCCGCCTGGGATGGGGAGCCCTCACCCCATTTTTGTGATGAGGAAGGGAGGCTCAGCTAGGCTGATGCATCTGAGATTGCTGGGCTGGAAGTGGCAGAGCCAGGATTCAGGGCCTGGCCTTTCTTGTCCTCAGCCAGGCGCACAGGTTTCACCCTGCAGACACCCGAAGTTCAGAATCACTGAGGCGGATGTTTATCTAAGAGCATGGAGGCTCCAGTGAGATGTGCATTCCTCTTGTTGTCTTCCTTTAGAGGAGAGAGGGGCTTCGGGGCCTTCACCACGCCCTGCTGCCCATAGCACCTCTTGGTAGCCCTGATAACACCATGCTCTGCAGATCTGCCTGTGCCGGTGCACAGTGACCCTGGTTTGTGGCAGCCCATAGACCACTTGCCTCAGAATCATGGAATAGAGTCCAGGCCGTACCCCAAGCGAGGCCCTTGGAATCTGCCATATAAACAAACTCCCAAGTGATTGCTATGAGTCCTGGAGTTTAGATCAACTGCCAAAATGAATGTATTCCAGCCAGCAAATTAATCACTTCCCTAGGAAATCCCCCCAGGGAAAGCCTCTAAATCTGTCCTGACTTCTGAACTGTCTCAAAGATATCTGTTGCTTTTTCCTCTGGTGAGGAGGCCTTCCCCCACCCTGCTTCTTCCCAGAGTTAGGGCCCAGAGAACGTTATCCTGAGCCTTGAGTCCGGAGAGCCCATGGTGGGCGACCAGCAACCCTGCAGAGAGCCTGAGCCCTTCCCGCAGGAAGGGGGGCGGTCCTCGTGGCTTGAGGCTTGGCACTGGCACTGGCTCCTCAGGCTGGCACACACCTTCCTTCTGCCTTGCTGGCATGGCAGAATGGCACGTGTGCCCAGTGACCAGATCGGGCTGTCACAGCTGGGCACACTCAGCGCAAGGGTGCAAGAGGGCCCTTGGAGCCTCCTTGTCCATTTGCTAAGCAGGCCCAGGGCAGGCGGGGCTTCTCTGGATGTTATTTAGCAGCAGCCCTGGCTGCCACTGGGCTGAGGGCCCTGGGTTGCCCTATTTGAAGATTGTTGTTTACTGCTTCTGAAAGGAGCATGGTCCTTCTGGGGTGGGGTGACTGCTGAGGGAGCTTGGGGTTTGGGAGGGAGTGGTGTCTGGAGAGTGAGATCATGCCTGCGCTATTACTGGACTCACCCACAGTTCTGAAAAGTCCCCTCACACTGTGAGCCTCATCTCTTCATCTATGTCATGACATAGTTGGACCACAGAGTCTCTAAGGCCCTTCTGGAATGGAAGCCCTACCTGCTTTCGTAGGCCCCTCTTCTTGCCCCTCCGAAGCCTAGTACAGCCTCCTCTTACGCTCGTGCTGTAGGGTCATTTGTTCCCCAAGGCTTCTCTGGTAGGCTGGGTCCTAAACCCTCATTTCCTACCATTTCCAGGAGTGAGATGAATGAATGGCTCAGGAAGCTTTTGGTGGCAAGTTAAATTTCATCTCAGTATTCTTGTATTATCCATTTGCATTGCTATAAAGGAATACTTGAGGCTGGGTAATTTATAAAGAAAAGAGGTTTATTTGGCTCATGGTTCTACAGGCTGTACAGGCCTGAAACCAGCATCTGCTCGGCTTCTGGGGAGGCCTCCGGACGCTTACAATTATGGAGGAAGGCAAAGAGGGAGCCAGTGTGTCACATGGCAAAAGACAGAGCAAGAGAGATGCCAGGCTCTTCTAAATAATCAACTCTCATTATTTGCTCATTACTGTGGGGAGGGCACCAAGCCATTCATGAGGGACCCCGACCCCCATGACCCAGACACCTCCCACCAGACCCACCTCCAACACTGGGGAGTCACATTTCAACATGAGATCTGGAGACTGAAATATCCAAACCACATCAATTCTTCATTCACACTTCATGTTTTTTAAAACTTCTATAAGGAGCGAATAAAATCATCTTTTAGAAAATTTGATGTTTCTGTTTATCTTTAACATACAAGCCAATGAAAACTGATTGCAGCATCAAAATACCCCCTTCTCCACACATACTGTCTCTCTCACACATGCATGCATTCACGCACTCTCACACTCGCTCTGCCTGTAACCAGAAAGCTTGCCCGTTCTGTGTTGGGATTCTGCACTCTTCTCCTGTCAGCGGCCTCGGTGTTGAGTATTTCCCTGGGCTCACGGTCTGAGAACCTGGATTGAGCTCACAGAAGTCAGGCCACTGGAGTACAAGCATGGAAAAGCCCCCGGTCTATGTGTAGACATATTTATTTGCTGCTGGAGAGGATATATTAGGAGTCAAAGACAAGCTCCTACCAGCAGATTCCTAAAGGAGGTTTGTGCTATAAAAGATGACTCTGGTTATCTGGGTTCTTTGAATTTCACAGAGATAGATGAATTGCCTTCCAGACTTTTCTATGATAACAGTTGTCAGGAATGCCTGGGAGTTTTACTTAAGCTAACAAATGATTACCCTTCCCATTAGCTCTACAAACAGGCCCCTAATTAGTGAATTGGCTAATGACAGCTGCCTCTGGGGTCATTAGTCCTGAGAGACAGTGCTGCAGTGTTCCGGGTACTGTGTCACTGTCATGAAGCATGTTGTCAGGCTCCACAGGACATCAGGGCTGGGGAACACTTGGAATGCACCCCACACACACACTTTTTTTTTTTTTTTCCTGAGACAGAGTCTCGCTCTGTTGCCCAGGTTGGAGTGCAGTGGTGCAATCTCGGCTCACTGCAAGCTCCGCATCCCGGGTTCACGCCATTCTCCTGTTTCAGCCTCCCGAGTAGCTGGGACTACAGGCGCCTGCCACCACACCCGGCTAATTTTTTTGTATTTTTAGTAGAGATGGGGTTTCACCATGTTAGCCAGGATGGTCTCAATCTCCTGACCTCATGATCTGCCCGCCTCGGCCTCCCAAAGTGCTGGTATTGCAGGTGTGAGCCACCATGCCCAGCCTCCCCCCACCGCCTTTTTACCTTTTGTGTCATCTCCTGGGTCATGTAAATTAACTCCTACTTCAGATGGGTATGGATTTCTAAATATGAATTAAACACGGATTTTTAAAATAAAGGAGGACTGAGGAAATGGTCACATCAATTCTGGACGAGAAGACAGTTTTTATGAAACAGTTCCACTTTAAAGGCACGTCTAGTCAGAGTTGGGAATCATTTTGGAAAGAACATCTATCTTGCCATTCGTTCCAGGGTTTACTTGTGAGCACGAATCACCTGCTGTCTCTGGCCCCCTGGGATGCTCATCCAGTGCCTTCGGAAATGTTTCTGCCCTGAATGTCAGGTAGTGGTGAGCAGGGTGGCAGGGCTGGCATGAGGCAGAGGGCTCAGTGTGTCCCAGATGTGGTGTTCCCTTTTGAGAGTCTCCCTCCCTGCAGATGAGCAGGTGTCATCTGTGTCCCTCCTGATCGCTTAGATGATCTTGAAGTGTGGACCCTCCTGGGACACGCAGCATCTCCTGACCAAGCTGAGCCCCAGAATAACTAGTCTGGAAGGCCCAGGCTTACGTGATAACCAGGTTAAATCCCAGGCTGATGTTCCATAGACAAGGACAGCATCGCATGGTTGAAGCACAGAAAAGTTCTGGGGCTGGTGAGTGCCGAGTGGGATAGCTATTGTCACAGAAAGGCGCTCGGCACTCAGGTTTTGTTACTATGTAGATTCCTGCTACATCAGCTCAAAACCATGTGCGGCTTAGTCTAAATGCCTATTTAAGCAAAGGCCAAAAGTCTGTTTGAAGATATAAAGGGAAAAACAGTGTTCATAATACAAAGCTTGAGGCTAGTCATAGATGTACAATTTCCGCACAATAAAAGTGACTAATGAAACTGCATTTAATTGTTCAAAAGTAACAGAAATGCATCTTGAGGAATTAAGAAAAATTACAAAAAGGTGATTATACAGCATAGCAAATCTCTAACATGGATTAGACAGAATTGTTTAGGAGATAAAATACCAGCATGAACATGCATTTTGAAAGAGGGAAGAACAATGCTGGGTTTAGGTAGGGAGAGCCCAGCTTCTGCTTTTGCTTGGGACTGATGTGGCAGGAAGTTGCTGGTTCATGGCCCGGGAAATCCATAAATGAAAAGACCTTGGCCGCTCCTGTGGAATGCACGTATGTACTTGACCTATGTAAAATGGATTGTACAGGGCATCCCCAAACCTAACAGGTGCCTGCATCTGGGAAGCCAGCTTGTGCTGTGAAATTCTCATAACCTTAGATCAGCCTTTCCTCTCAACCAGGTGAACCTAGGTTCACATCCTCCTGTGACTTCCTAGTCTAGATCCTGGGACAAGTGGCTCAACTGTGCTGACTCTGGTTCCTCATCTGTGTAGAGGCATGGTGATGCTGCCCTTGCAGAGTGGAGGAGAGGATAATATGAGATCATGTTCATAGAATACTAGGCCAGAGCTTGGCTCAGAAATGTTAGTCCTGGGCTGCCACGTCCTGTCAACACTGGCCACATATGGCTATTGAAGTGTGGCTCGCCCAAATTGAGACATGCTGTAAGTGCAAAATGCATATTGGATTTCAAAGACTTAGTACCAAAAAAAAAGTAAAATCTCTCCTATAATTTTTTATGTTGAAATAATATTTCTCTATATTTTGTCAAATACATTATTAAACTTAATTTTAACTGTTTCTTTTTACTTTTTTTTTTTTTTTTTTTTTGAGACAGAGTCTCACTCTGTTTCCCAGGCTGCAGTGCAGTGGCGCAATCTCAGCTCATTGCAACCTCCACCTCCCGGGTTCAAGCGATTCTCCTACCTCAGCCTCCGAAGTAGCTGGGTTTACAGGTGTGCACCACCACGCTCAGCTATTTTTTTTGTATTTTACTAGAGACAGTTTCACCATGTTGGCCAGGCTGGTCTCGAACTCCTGACCTCAAGTGATCTGAGTCACTGCACCTGGCCTCTTTTTACTTTTTAATGTGGCTACTAGAAAACTGATAATTCTATACGTGGCTTGCAGTCTTTCTGTTGGATAGCACTGTTGGTCCCTTCCCTCCTTCACCCTGGCCTACTGCCTCCCATCTTAGCATCCCACCACCTTGCGTGCAGCCTTACACTGGAGTGGTTTGTGTCCCTGAGGTATTTGCTCCAGGTCATGTGGGTAGAGAGCTGGGCAACCAGTGTTGTTCTGGCATAACACCCTTTCCTTTCTCCATTTTAAACACGAGGAAGCCATAAGTGAAATGTAGTGCCTTTGCCTAGGTCAGAAGCCAGTTAGTAGTCAAGTAGGGACCTAAATCCAAGTGTTCTGGCTTGGGTCCACTGTGATTTCCACCATGCCATACGGCCATTCATTTTATTGGCTGGAGTACAGCAGCATCTACGCTGGCATTGAGCTTCACTTCCATGCTGAGTTGGAGAGACTAAGATTCTGAGGGACCAGGAAGAAGCAGCCTGGGTGGTGAAATGTAGACAGAGATTTGGATGAGAGATGGGGAGTGAGTGTTAGGATCTGAGCCTGGTACGTCTCTCAGGATTGGTGCCTGTGTGGCTTGTCTCGGAGAAGGCTAGGGGAAGATGATGCCAGACGGTGCCGGTCTTGGCCTGTCCATGGGTTTTGGAGTCTGATGGGTGACCTGGGCCAAGTCATTCTATCTGCTTAAACCTGAGGGTCTTCATTTGTAAAATAAGTGTATTTTGTTACAGAGGTTTTATGAAGATTAAATCCCATGCCTCACAGATGCTCACTGCCTGTTCACGGGCTTTCCTGTCTGCATGGGTTTGCTCTGTGAGTCAGTGGTCCCTCATCAGAGCCTGTCCCGGAGGATGCTGGGTGGCTCTGTAGGTTTTGTATCCTCAGGCTGACAACAGCAGGCATGTATTGGTAAGAATCTGAGCAGAATAGAGGCATGTGAGCTTTAGAGGGCTGGAGGGTGTGGGGGGAGATAGTATTACAGAGCTCTTTTGGTTACTCCCGGGGGAGTGGGATTTCAATAACTGCTAGTGCCCAGGCCCAGGTGAGGATCCCAAAGTGAGGATCCTGAGAATCCTGAGGGATGCCTTTTCTCCAAGCCACATGACTAAGAAAACGGGGGATTCCCAGGCTATGCGCGGAGGACAAGCTACAAATTATCTTGCTGCGCAGACAGCCAGCAGCGAGTCACAACCCCAGGAATCCTGAGAAACAGCTCTTCTTATCCAGGTCACCGTACTCATTCTCTGATTTGTGAAAGTCCAGGCTAGGACAGAATCCATTTCCATCAGGGAAATTGGCAAGGCTCCATTAGCTTGTGACTGTTGGCCTGGGGGCAAGGAGAGGGGAGTGGGAGGATGCTTAACAAGGTGGCCACACAGGCACCATAGCCAGAGCGCCAGCTGGAGGGAACAACAGCCTGAGTTCCAGTTCCAGACCCACTGTGTGCTCATTCTGTGCCACAGGGCTAATTACAGAGCCTCTCTTCGTCTGTCTTCTCAGCTGTAAGATGGTGATACGAGAACAAGGCAATGAGCTGGGTGTTTAGATGCTGTGGAGTGTGTACGTGACGCAGTAAGCAGAGTGCCTGGCATGTAATCAGGATTCGATAAATGGTAGCTGTTCTTATTTATTATTGCTGTCGACTCTGTTAACATCCAGCATCCAGTTTAGACTCTTCCAAATTTCAATTTTTTTATGCCATCAGCCACATTAAAAGACTGATGCCAATAAGGTTTTAAAATGAAATGCCTCTCATAACAGAGAAAGTCCCAGTAACTATAAGACGTTCCTGTGCTTACTCAAGAGAACATGCTTTATCCCGGGGCCATGCCCTGGGTAATCACAGCAATTCATAGCAGGAAAGCTGGCCCTGTAGGCTCCCGCAGGACTGAGGGGGCTGTGTGGCTCCCACAGGTCCCCATGCAGGGGTCTCTGCCTACAGGCCACCAGGGCCCAGGAGGCTACCACTGCCAAGAAGCTGTTCCTACCACCGGCAGCGATCTTCGCCCCAAGCTCCCTGCATGTTGGGCTTGTCCTTCATTTTCGGTTGGCCAGAGCCTGGCTCCATTTGCTATTTGGTACTCTTTTTAATTCTTCTGTGGACAGAAAGAGAGGTGGAAGGGCACTTGTATTTATCAGACTCTTCCTGTGGTTCAGGCAAACCTTGAAGCACTTTGTGTAGGTTATCTCATTTATGACTCTGTTTTTATAGATAATTAAATTGGGAGTCAGTGAAGTCAACAGACTTGCCCAAGTCACGGAGCTAGTGAGCAGGAGAGTAAGGTTCCAGTTCAAGCCAGCCTGCCTCCAGAATCCACCACTCCAGGCTGTGGCAAAGGAACACAGCTGGGACAGGATCAAGCAGTAGGGTTTTGAGTGCCAGGGGTTTGGACTTTATTTTGATGCCTTGGGAAGCCATCAGAAGTGTCTGAGCTTTGAAATGACATGGTCAGATGTGTGGTTTAGGAAGATAACTCTAGAAGTAGTGAATTAAGTCTGTAAAGCCACAACTTTCTCATCCTATCCCTGTACAGTTGGTTATTTTTAAACCCAAGTGCAGGAAATGTTGTTTCTCTCTGATTTCATGCACATTTCAGCCTACTGTTTCAGGCTGTGTCTTTTAGCCTGTGTGTGTTTGTGTGTGTGCCTGTGTGTGCACAGGAGGACGTGGGGGAACACAGTACACCAGGAGCAAAGAAGAATGCCTTTAGATGGCGTCTGCCATGCAGCCACTGGCTTTGACAACTGTGACTTGTGACAGTGTAGAAAACAGGAATTTTATCTCTCACATACCTCAGCAGACAAGGAACAAGATGGGACGCCAAAATAAAATGACTGATTCTTTAACAAATACACCAGAATTTACACATATTCCACTCACTCCATCTGAGCAAATTGATTGGGACTTCTATTTTTGAATCTCAGAGATAAGGACATCGTTTATTCTCCCCTTCTCAGTCAACAAATATTCATTGAGTTCCTACGATATACAGGCATTCCTTCACTCTGCATTTCTTGTCCCTCAGGCCTCATCTTCTGTGATTATTAGATGATGTGCGTGTGCATATATATCATCACTGTAAAAATGGACCTTTTAAATCTCTCCTGGGACTGTGCATAGTTCTAGAAATCTACAGTATATACATTTAGTGTCCACACATTCTCTGATATGCTATTTACTGTAGCATCTTAAAATGAGGAGGGATGCAAAATATTCAGAGTATATACATATCTTCCAGGTTTTTCAAAAGGAAGAAGTTTCATCTTCTGATTTATAAAAATGATACATGAATATTATAAAATGAAATCAAACAATACAGAAAAATACAAAGTTTTAAAAAATCCAGAATCTCTCCCTGCTTCGGTTTGGTGACATCACTCCATGTTCACGGAGCACAGCCACACAGCTGCACATAAATGAGACCATGAGTTTGTGTTCAACACACGGCTCAGTGTGTGCTATTTTCCCTCATCCACATGCTGTGCACAATATTTGTATATCAGTAAATGTAGATTTAGATCTTCATTTTTAATTATCCTATTATTCTCATATATGGTTACACTGGATTTTATGTAACCAATCACTTACTGATGAATCCTTGTGTGGTTTTCTATATTTTATCAATATAATCGGCACTGTGACAGACAGCCTTATTTGTGTTTGTGTGCTTATATATTTATTCTAGAGGGAGTTTCTGGGTCAAAGGATACACACACCAAAAAAACCATATGCATACAGGTTTAAATGCTTACATTTGACCTGCTAACCCTTCAGAAGAGAAATGTGCCAATTTTCAGTCCAAAAATGCTAGAGAATGTTCCATTTTCCCAGGACTTCCCAAGAAGCACAGGATTTTCAGCAGTATTTTTTCAAAGCATCTTTACTGCTATCAAAGGAGAAAAATACCCTCACTTTTAAAACTCCTCATTTCTTCAAGTATTAAGTGAGGGTAAAAACCCTTACCTATATTATTGGCCCTTTGTTTTTCTTTTTTTATGAGTTGCTTACTTACAGCCTTTCCCAGTTTTCTCCTTGTTATTCATTTTTAACAGGTCTGTGTGTAATGGCGTTATTAATCTTTTATCATTTTTCTTGTGACTGTTTTCTAGTTAATCTTTTGTTTAACTTTTGCTTTTTGGAAGTTGATGTGGAGATAGGAACCAAATTTATTTTTGTTGCTCATTTTTCTATTTGTAATTTACATTATGTTACAAAGACCTCTCCACCCCAGTGAAGGTCTATAATCGTATGCACTCATATTATTAGGACAAGTACTTGTATGATTTTATTTTCTGCCATTAAATTGTTGTTCCAAATAACCTCCCTAGGATTTACTTAGGAGTAAGAAGCGAACAAAGTAAAGATCTGCTTTCATTTTATTTTTTCCAAACAAAGTATCCTTTGTCCCATTAGCACTGATATAAAATTTCACCTAATCTTATGTTAAATTCCTTCTTACACATTTGAGTCTATTTCTAGATTCTTTTCCAGGCCACTTCTGCATGTTTTAAACATGTTTAAGGCATATTAGGAAGCTACGGTTATTTAAAATATTAAATATCTGGCCGAGCAAGCTCTTCTGCCTTGATGATCTTTTTGCATTTTCTTTTTTGAGGTTGAATTTAGAAGTACTTTGTCAAACTTTCCCAACCCCACTCCCAGCCAGGAAAAGAAAATCTAGATAGACTCTTTTTTTGGGATAAGTGCATCCTTTTGAGTACATCCAGTCCTTTCAAATTGCTGTCATTGTTGGTCTATTTTGAAATAATTTCAAACCCATAGAAAGATTGTAGGAACAAATACCGCAAAGGATTTCTGCATCTCCTTAACCAGGATTCCCTGATTTTTTACATGTTGCAGAATTTGCTTCATCACCTTTTCTTTCTACATGAAAACATTGTCTTTTTCTGACATTCACTCCTTACCCCTAAATACTTCCATCCACCGTGGGCCTCCCAAGAATACCTCCTCCTTGGTCACCTCACGCTGCTGCCGATGAGGAAATCAGCACTGACTCAACAGGACTGTCAGCCCACAGACCACACTTCGCCTGCTACCCTAACGTTGTCATCTTTTCCTTTCTGGTCCAGGGATCTGTCACGCATCATCGGCTCCTTCATATGGAACGGTTCCTTAGTCTTTCATGTCTCTCTCCACCCTGACAGCCTTGAAGAAAGTGCGGGGCTTTCATCCTTAGGGAGAGCCCCAGCCTGGGCCCACCTGGTGTTTCCTCATAACCAGACTGAAGCCATGCATTCTTGGCAGGAAGACCCCAAAACTGGTGCTATGTTCGTCGAGGTGCATCCCTTCAGGAGGCTCAAATGGCCACCTGTCCTACCACTAGTGATGTTGACCTAGACCTGGTCACATTGGTATCTCCACGGTCTCCCTGCTGTGAAGGCCTTATTTCCCGTTTGTGTTTGGTTAGTATTTTGTGGGGGAGATACTCCAGTATTATGCCAGTATCCTGATCCTCATCTAACTTCCACCCATCAGCCTTAACTTCCATTGAGAACATTGTGATGATCTATTTCCATCATTTCTTCTACATTTATGAATTGATATTATATTAAAGGAGGAGTTTCCCCTTCTCTCTTTAGTTATGTAACTATTCATTTATTTGGTTATTAGTAAGGATTCAAGGACTCACATTTATTCATTGGGCTATAATCTATAGTTTAATTTATTTTAATATTCAAAATGCCATAGATTTTGCCCTTCAAACTGACTCTCCTTCCTTTGGCATGTCTCTTCATTCTTTACTTTCTAGCTCAAGGTGTTCCAGGCTCATCTTGTCCTTTCTCTGCCCCAGCCCTGGAGTCAGCCGTTGCTCCCAGGAGCCACATTCCTTCTGTTGGAGGATGCTGCTAGAAACCACGCTCTGGGGTCTGAGCTCCGGGTGTGTTCCCTGCTACGGAGGTGTCATTGCTTCTAGGTGCTCTCAGTGGGAAGAGCTGGGAAACACGGGTGCGTGCACACAAAGTGCATGTGTATGTAGATGTGTGTGCATGTATATCCACAGTGCATGCATGAGGACTTCCATCTGTGCGTGGTGGGGGGGTAGTATTTCACAAGTCCATAGTGATAACTTCCAGTTCTAATACGCAGAGGCTCTTTGTAAGGCTCTCTCTCTCTCCTTTTCCATGTGTAAATCTCCCTTCTCATAGAGCATGAGACTTGGCTCTTTTCTTCAACAGGGTATATATTTGCTCAATCAGTGAACTTTTGTCTCAATGTAACCAGTACTCTCAACCATGCTGGCTGCCTTTTCACCTGCCAGATCCCCTCCCGGACCTCACTGGCTGCCTCAGCTGCAAGCAGGCCACTGCCACCACCTCCTGGTGACACCCCCACTACCACCCCACTCCCTGTGACTTCTGCTGGGAGGGAAAAGGACAATTGAAGGACAGGGCTTCCATTCTTTGTTTTTTTTTAAAACAACTCAAAGTCCTTTGGTGACTTCAGGTTGATGGGAGTTAGGAAATGGGAACAGAGCGTGCCTTCACCTCTGCACGGCTGTGAGATGTGTCCACTTTCCCTCTGCCTTGTTTTGCCTCCTCGCCTGGGCTCAGGTTGTATCAGGTGTCTCACCAGACCCCAGTAGCAGGTAGCTGACCCTGTGGTTGTTCTAAGGGAAGTCAGTTCTGGTTCAAAGCCAAGGTGTGGCAGTAGAAGTTGAGGCACATTTTCTGGGTGCTTTCTATCCTGAAAACACATGGTCTACAGTCCCCCTTTTTTTCTGGGTGACATGTGAGGTATGGCGAGAGGTGAGTCCTGGAGGACCTCTTTGGCCTCCTCTGGTGTCCATGATGGGGTGGTGAGGTAGGGCTGTCATAATGAAGGAGGCCCAGTGTCTGAGAGCTCTTCTTTGCAATACTTAGGGTTTACCACAGTGTTCTGTGCAGCTCCAGTTTCTGAATGTGCTCGGGGAAGACAGTAGAGGGAGGGGAAGGGGTCATAGATGGGGGCCCAGGTCTTCTGGGAGGCCCTATAGGAATCTGTTTTTCCTTTTAGGTTATGAGTGAGCTGTCAGCTGATAAAACACTATGGCAGCTTAAAAAACTGTGAACTTCACGAAAACTAATTCAGAATGGACCATAGACCGAAATGTAAAACGCAAAACTGTGAAATTCCCAGAAGATAACATATAGGAGAAAATAGATGTCCTTGGGTTTGATGATGACTCTTAGATATAATGCCAAACAGTGCATGAAAGGAAGAATTGATAAGTTGGATCCACAGTGAGGATGGGTGAAGGAGGTAGGTTACAGAATTTTCACTCAGAATTTTCACACACCTGGCAGTAGGCGCTGAGCTGTGTTCAGGAGCAGAAGCGAGGAGAAGGTGAGAATGCAGGACATGGCATGGCCCAGACAGATGCCTGTTCAGCCAGGGGCTGGGTGCATGGTCCAGGGCTCGGCCCACCAGGTTACAAAGGCCCCAGGTCAGACTGCATACGTCCACATCCAGTGTGTCAGTCAGATCCGGCCTCTGCCCCTAGAAGCTGGAAGAAGGTGGAGCCCCAGTGACTCTTAATTATTGATGCTCTGCCTACCTCAATTTATTTATAGAATATCTGCTTCCTGCTTAGTATTCTGTGAGGACCTTAGAGCAGAGGTAATAAGCTGTGGTTCCTGGCTTCCAGGCACTTGTGTCTAGTGGGGAGACAGCGTGCCCCACATGACTGGGTGCAGTGTGCTCAGATGGTCCATGACACGGGACCCTCTCAGGTGAGCAGGCCAGGGAGACCACAGAGCAGAAGTGACTTTGGGTCAGTAACACTTCCTCCCAATGAGAGGGGACAGAGAGGCGGGGCTGGCGGCCTGTCCACATAGGACTACACAGACGCACAGCACCTGTGTGACAGTGGGAAGAGGGGCAGGTGACCTTCAGGGGAAGTTGCAGTTAGCAGACAGACATGGGGGCAGATTGGAGGCGGAGTCGAGAGTGTTCCTGAAATCTGGGGCCCCAGACGTGGGGACAGTTGATGACAATCAGGCAGGATGGAGACTTACCTTCTCAGGACTGGGGCCTAGAGGGGCCAGAATGCCTCGCTGTGGAGCTGGCCTTGTCTCTAGGCCTTGTGGCTGTGGGTGGGTGAGAGGGGTCCCTGAGGGCAGGGCAGAGGTTTCAGTTTTTGTGAGTCTTGTCACCATGGGATGGGCACTTAGTAAGTAGTTGTCCGTTGAAGGAAGGAAGGATATTCATTTAGCATAGGTCTTTATGGGGGCGTTTTAGGCTGGTACGATGGAGTTTGTGGAAAAGGCTGGGGAGAAGAGGACAGTCAGGAGGGAGGCTCAGGACAGCAGAGCAGGCACGGGCAGCTCTTGTGAGGAGGACTTTGGCTTACCATGAACTGGCTATGTGCTTGAGTGGAGCTGGCCAGGCCTTGGGTTCTGGGAGCTCTGACCTTCAGGATTGCTGAGGCCAAAGCACAGAGCTGGAAGGGCAGGCCTTGCGGGGGCGCCATCCTCTGGGGAGCTTTGGGCCAGAGCACCCACCCCATCATGAGTCAGAAAGATCCCTCTAGTTGATGTCAGCAAGGAGCCAGGCTGGAGGAGCAGACTCGAGCAGGGAGACTTGGTTTGGGGAGACTCAAATAGGGAGACTTGGGAGGGGGGAAGTCGGGAACAGGGAGACTCTAGGTGGGAGACTCAGGGGAAACTTGGGAGCGGGGAGACTTGAAGAAAGAGACTCGGAAGGGGGAGACTCGGTGTGGGGGAGACTTAATGTGGGAGACTCGATGTTGGGGAGACTTGATGGGGGAGACTCAGTGTGCGGGAGACTTGATGGGGGAGACTCAAGTGGGGAGACTCGGGGGGAAACTCAAGTAGGGAGACTCGGGGGAGACTCAAGCGGGGAGACTCGGGGGAGACTCAAGTGGGGAGACTTGGGGGAGACTCGAGTGGGGAGACTCAAGGGGAGACTTGAGCAGGTAGACTCGAGTGGGGACACTTGAGTGGGAAGACTCAGGGAGACTCGAGGCGGGAGACATGGGGAGACTAAAGGGGTAGACTCAAGGGGAGACTTGAGGGGGAAAGTGAATTAGCCAGAAGGTGAGCGAAAGTTTCCAGGAGAGAGGTGACTCTAAGACGACAGGGGGTGGGAAACAGGCGGCCGCCCACAGTCTAGAGTGCTAGGGACCCACCCAGTGCCATTTGGGTGACAACTCCCTGGTTTGTTGAGGACCCAGTGCTGGGGGAGGTCATGTCATGGATTGTGCTCAAGAGCCTCCTGCAACCCCACACAGAGCAGGGTTGGGAGCCTACGGACTCCCCTGTGTCCAGAGGCCATGGCTGCAAGGGGCTGCCACGGTGAGTCTCATTGGCAGAAACAGTGCCAGAAAGCTCTTCAGTCACAGGCGGGCTGGGAGTCGTCATCCCCCAGCACCAAAGGCCACCGTGGCCCTGCACTTTCCTTCCACCTAGACAAAGCCCAGAAAGCACCCCACCTGGCTGCCTCTGACATCTAGTGAATGGGGGTGCATCCCCTCTTACGGAAAGTGTGCACTCTTTTATTTTTTTCCAACAAAGGAACAAAGAGGAATGGCCCTTTCTTCTTTCCGTGTGTGCACACGCATGTGTGTGTGAGAGAAGGGATAGTCCTGGACAATACTGTCACAGGCAGCCTCTGCCTCACTAAGCAGCAGCCAGGGGCTCGTTTGTGTCTCAGGCCCTCTTGGGAGCAACGCACCCCCAGGCTGTCTCGCAGGCCCGGGCTCTCAAACAGGCCCCTCTCCCGCCTGAGGGTTGGGGCAGCTGGAGCCCGGCATCCCGCAGTTGATAGCGATCCTGCATGGCGTGTTGATCGATGGCAGGACCTCTGGGTCCCACTTACCCGGGCTGAGTGGCACATTGTCGATAGCAGTCAGTTAACCAAGTCCTTAGTAACCAGCTGGTCTCATCAGCGCCTCAGCCCTAGCCACGGGTTAAAATAGAAACCCCTCCTGAACAGCTAGATTGGACCTGACGAAGATGAATGTCTAATTCACTCGGAATCTCCTTACCGCTGCCTATAATAAAAAGCCTGCTCCATACATTCACCCCCCTGCTGATGTTTCTCTGAAATTAAGTATCAGGAGGACATATAATAGCCCAGTTCCACACCAGGCCAATATTATCAGATTGATGTCAGCAGTGATAATAGGAGAAGGATAAGTTGATGAGATTCCATTTATTAAATAAAGTGAAGAGAGCACACAGAGGATTTGGGGCCGCACGTGTGAGCAGGCTCTGGGCGCGCTCTGCAGGAGAATCGATGAGGGAGAGAGAACAGGGTCTGGGGTCTGGCCCTGAATCCCTCTTCCTGTCCACCTGGGAGCTGGAGTGTCCGCAGGGATGGGAGCGACTTGGCTGCCTACAATGTGTGCGCCCAAGATGAGAAGTTGCCACCCATGCTCCTGCCAGGCCGGTCTCATGGCAGAACACTTCCATTCACTTCCATTTGCTTTTCTTCCCACCTCTGTGTTGATGTGGCAGGCTGCCATGAGTTCGTGTCTTCCTCTCTCACTTTCCTCCCTGTGGCTCCTGGGCTGGGAGCTTCCTGGCTGCCCACTGGGAGTTGGCAAGCTTCTGCCCCATGCAGAGCCCTGCCTAACGTGGTTCGGAGCGACTGTCTTTGGTTTTTCTGAGTACCCTTGGTTGTCTCTTTCAGAATGTCTTGGAATTTTCTCAAGGCAGAGTGGAGCTCATGTGGCAATGCATAGAGCAAGAGCTATGGAGCTGAGCACACTCCGCTCTTCCTATCCCGGCCCCTCCCACTGCTCTGTGACTGTGGGCCAGTCACGTGAGCTGCCTGTGACTCACCAACCCCGTCTGCAGAACGGGACAGGAAGGCCCAGCTCACAGGGTTGTTGTGAACCTAGAACACAGGAGGCGCTGACAGGCAGAAGTTCCCAGGACCACAGACATCTAGATCCACTCTCAAATGAGGCCGAATTTTCTGCCTGTGCTGTTGACCATCAGCTCCCCTCCCACAGCCTGATCCTCACCCCAGATCTCTCCCACTGCGGAAGACTTCCTGGGCAGCACCTGGAAGCAGCTTTAGGAACCTGCTCATAAGCTACGGCTCCTCCCCTTTTCTGTTGTGTGGGTTAAGGTGAGTCAGTTCATCTCTAAATAAGATAACACCTTACAGGGGAGGATGGAGATTGGGGACACCATGTGCAGACCCTGGCATGGAGCCTGGCATGTGGTGGCCATTGGAATGTAGCAGCTATTGCTGATGTGCGCCTGGGCCCAGCCACCATGCCGTGGAAAGTGCACGCTGCTCTCAGAAAGGGATCAGTGATACATTGGTCCCCCGGTCATTCCTGCCCATCCCTGCTCCCCACTCTACTTCTGGGGAACGGGTCCAACCCCTTTGTGGCATGCCTGACGACATGGGTTTCCCAGGGCTGCCAAAACAAAGCACCACATGTCAGGCCTTTCAGCCCAGAAACTTATCCTTTCATAGTTCCAGAGGACAGAGGTCCACAATCAAGGTGTTGGTGGTCCAGGCTCACCCTGAGGCTGGAGGCAGAATCTGTCTCGGCCCCTCCTAGGCTTCTGGTGGTGCTGGCATCCTTGGCATTCTGGGACACACATACTGGCGGGCACACATATCGCTCTACTGTCAGGCTCAGTCCCCCTAGTGCCTCCTCCCTGTGTGGTGGTCTCTGTGTCTTGTCTCTTCTTCATATGAGAATATGAATGGGATTCATACTGGATTAGGGGCCTACCCTACCCCATATGCCCTTGTCTTAACTAATCACATCTGTAACAACCTTGTTTCCCAATAAGGCCATGTTCCAAGGCTCCAGGAAGGACATGAATTTGAGGGGATCATCAAACCCACTAACCTTTGCACATGCCTAGTTCTCAGGAGTCCCTGGACCCCTCAACCTGACCAGGTCGTCTTCTTCTGATAACAATTTGTGACCAGCACCCTCTCCAAACTAACTTAATCCAAAAGTGGAACATACAGGTTTGTGCTACAAGAAAGCTAAAAATAGTACCTGGCTTCGAATTGAGGAACTCATTTGGTGTTTGGATCTGTTTCCTTTTGAACAGTGGGCCATGGAGTTTGGAAGCCCAGTTTTATGTTCTCCCTGGAGGATCACGGTTTCACCCCATGAATGGGCCCATGAATGGGTTTGTACGAGCCCAGGCTGGCTTATGCGGGCCAAACCCATGCTACCCACACCGGGAGGGGAGACCTGAGAAATACAGGGGTGTCTCTGCCTTACCTGAGAGTCCTGCTGTGTGAAGTCAGTGCATTAATAGACAGCGGTGGCACAGCTCCTGCCTTGTAGCACTGCCTGGTCCAGTGTTTCCTTCCCTTCAATGCCCCTGCTTGGCAGAGTCTCAGATACAGCCAGTTGTGTGCTTTGAACCAGCAGGCTGTGCTGCTGACTCTGAGCCAAGGAGAACAGAAGGGACAACCTGACCCTGCCCAACAGTCTGCAGTTCCTATCTAGGCACAAACAGGCAACACTTCATAACCCAGTGGCGGCCCTGGACCCAGGAGGTTTGTGCAGTCATGGACAGCTACACAGGCGCCTGCCATGGACGGAAGGGAAGGCTGCACGGACACCTGCCGTGGACGGAAGGGAAGGCTGCGCGGACTCCTGCCGTGGACGGAAGGGAAGGCTGCGCGGACACCTGCCGTGGACGGAAGGGAAGGCTGCGCGGACTCCTGCCGTGGACGGAAGGGAAGGCTGCGCGGACTCCTGCCGTGGGCGGAAGGGAAGGCTGCGCGGACTCCTGCCGTGGGCGGAAGGGAAGGCTGTGCGGACTCCTACTGTGGATGGAAAGGAGGTTGCACAGAGGTCTGCTGTGGACGGAAGGGAAGGCTGCACAGACTCCTGCTGTGGACAGAAGGGAAGGCTGCACAGAGCCTTATCACTAATGGGAAGGAAAGGCTGCACAGAGGCTTGCTTGGATAGAAGGGAAGCGTGTAGATTGTCTTGGATATGAAGGGAAAGCTGCATACAGAATTCTCATGGATGGAAGGAAAGCTGCACAGAGGAATGTTTATGATGAGAAGGGAAGAATGCAGAGCCTTGCCATATAGGAAGGAAGGATGCACAGAAGCTTTTCTGATGAGAAGAAAAGGCACAAAACCTTGTCATGGATGGAAGTGAACGCTGCACAGATGTCTTGTCATAGAAGGAAGGGAAATCTTCAGAGACATTTGTTAGGGAGGAAGGGAGGGCTGCACAGTGGCTTGCTGTGTTATGAATGGGAAGGAAGACTGCACAGAGGCTTGCCATGGCTGTGTAGGGAAGTCTCCACACAGAATTCTCATTCCTGCACAGATGATGGGAAAAGAAGGCTGCGCAGAGGACTGTCATGGATGGAAGTGAGCACTGCACCAAGTTTTGTCTATGAGGGAAAGGAAGGCTTCAGAGAGGCTTTCTGTGCATGGAAGAAAAAGTTGTATGCAGGGTAGTCAGAGACAGAGATAAAGGCTGCACAGCGGCCTCCCATAGAAGTGTAGTTTACAGGGGCTTGTCCTACAAGAAGGAAGGTCTGCAGAGAGGCTTATTGTGGATTGGCGGGAAGGCTGCGCACTAGAATGTCTATGAAGGGAATGGAAGACTGCAATGAAAGTTGTCAGATAGAAGGGAATGCTACAGAGAGACTTTTTTTCTTTTGAGACAAAGTCTCGCTCTGTCTCTCAGGCTGGAGTGCAGTGGCATGTTCTCTGCTCACTGCAACATCTGCCTCCTGGGTGCAAGTGATTCTCCTGCCTCAGCCTCCCAAGTAAGTGGGATTACAGGCTCTCACCACCATGCCTGGCTAATTTGTGTATTTTTTGTAGAGATGAGGTTTCACCGTGTTGGCCAGGTCGGTCTCAAACTCCTGACCTCAAGTGATCTGCCTGCTTCGGCCTCCCAAAGTGCTGGGATTACAGGCATGAGCCATTGCATCTGGTCTGCACAGGATTTTCATGGATGGGAAAGAAAGGCTACACAGAGGAATGGCTATGATGTGAAGGAGAGGGTGTTCAGAAGCTTGTCATGGGTGGGATGGGGCAGCTGCACAGAGCCATACCATTGTTAGGAAGGGAATGATGCAGAAAGCATTGTTGTTGATGGGAAGGAAAGGTTGCATGGATTGTTGTTATGGATTGAAGGTTGCATATGTCATAGATGGGAAGCGAAGGTCGCACAGAAGCTTGTCATGGATGAAATTGATATGGTTTGGCTCTGTTTCCCCACCCAAATCTCATCTTGAATTGTAATCCCCACGTGTCGAGGAAGGAAGGTAATTGGATCATGGGGCTGGTTTTCCCCAGGCTGTTCTCACGATAGTGAGTTCTTACGAGACCTGATGATTTTGTAAGGGGCTCTTCCCCCCTTTGCCTTTCTGTCTCATGTGCCACCATGTAAGATGTGCCTGCTTCCCCCTCCACTGTGATTTTAAGTTTCCTGAGGCCTCACCAGCAATGCAAAACTGTAAGTCAATTACCTCTTTTCTTTATCAATTACCCAGTCTCAGGCAGTTATTTATAGGAGTGTGAAAACAGACTAATACCAAAAAAAATGAATACTGTACAGAATGTTGTCATGTAACTAAGGGAAGACTTCATAGAAGCTTTCCATAGATAGAAGGAAAAGTTGCATAGAAGCTTTGCATGGATTGGAAGGGAGGTTGCTCAGAGGCGTGTCATGAGTGGAAAGGGAAGGGTACAGAGGTTATGGATGGAAGGGAAGGTTGCACAGAGACTTATGATAGTGGACCCAGACCAGAGAGAAGGAAGAGGGAGGGAGGATCTCCTGGGTCTCTAGCTAATTATGGGTTCTTCACCAAGTGTAGTGCATTCTGCCTGAGGAGAAATGGGAATGAGACCAGGGGCCAGTCAGCCACCAGACATGTGAGGTCAGTTCCCTCATCCAACTGGGAGTGGGCTGGGGACACAGACCACCTTCTTAGGGCACTCAGGCTGGCGGCAGAGTTATACCAGCTCTCCGACAATGGCAGGGTGACAGGTCACAGTGTCAGGGTGCTTGAGGTAGCCTGAGGTCCATGGGAGACCTAGCAGGCCGTCAGGTCTGGGTATAGTCTAACTAGGCCTGAGATCTGGCCCTGCTTTTCAAATGACGATCTTAAGCAAGTTACTTGGAGACACTGGGTTTGTTTTTGTTTTGTGTTGTGTTGTTTTGTTTTAAGGAAAAACAGAGTTTCTACCTTATGTGGGTCTGCTTGGGATTAAATGAGATAATGCTTAGCACATTGTGTGGTGAGTTGTAATTACCCAAGAAATGAGTTTTTGAACTGCCTTGGTGTTTTAGAAATCTGTGGCCTGCGTTATGTTTTAAAAGCATCACTGTTGGCTGGAAGTAGAGAGGACCATTGAGAGGCTATTTAATGACAGTGAAGACAAGGGCATGGGCTAGGGCTCTCCTGTAGGCTAGACTTGGGGGCGTTCTGTGGGCATGGGGGCTGGAGAAGTTGGGTGCTCCGGGTATGCAGCTGGACCAGCTGGGTGTTGGTGCTGCCTACCCAACTGAAATTCAGAAGGAGATGCTGGGGTGAGGGCTAGCCATGCCTGGTCCCAGTGGGCCTGTGGCCACCTGCTGGGCTGCATGGCAGGCAGGAGACAGCAGGTCTTGAGCTGGGCACCATGCTGGTGTGCTGAGAGGACAAGGGCAGGGCCACAGGTGGAGCTTACACACAGGCGGAGGCCCAGGGTCCAGCAGAAGAGAACCAGAGTGAGGGACCAGAGAGGCAGTGAGGGCCAGGCGGGTGTTGTCAGCCGAGCAGTGAGGCTCGGCATGGGGCCCAGGGGAGTGGGGCAGGGGGAGCCCCAGGCAGCACCTCTCTGAGCAAGGAGAAGCTGCTGTGGCCTGGGATGGAGATGGAGGCAAAAGGGGGTTTCGATTGGAAAAACTTTTCCATATTTTGAGAGATGAATGTGTTTTGGGTGGAGTGCGGGGGATGGAGAAGGTCCAGGAGAGGAGGTCAGTGGGAGAGGCCTGCTCAGGCACAGGGGTTGGAAAGGAACCACGCGGGGCCTCTACACTCTGCTGTGTCTGTGGTCTCAGCAGACAGGGTGGGTGCTCTGGGGGTCAGGCAGACCTATGTGGCCTGCTCGCCAGGGATCAGGACCCATGTGCCCTGTCCATGGTCATCACACTCTCAGGGCCATCAGGAGGCTGTGTGTGGGGTCTTCTGTAGTCCTATTTACTGAACGCCGATGATTCCTTCAGGGCCACACTGCGGTACTGAGCACATTCTGACTGGGCCGTCTTGGGCATCACCTGCCATTCTCCTGCCATCCTGTCAACAGCTCTGTGGGGCAGGGTCCTCCTCTGTACCTGATGCACCAACCACACAGTGGGAAGTGACAAAGCCAGCGCCTTGCCCCAGGTTTGTCTGATCCCAGAACCTGTGTTCTTTCCACTAGACCAAGAGTCCCAGCCTCAGGCATCTGCCAGCTCCTTGTTAAAGGGACACCGTGATTATGCAGACACGCTAATGCCTTAACATGCCTGAGGAGGAGGCACTACTGAGGCTGGGCGAGGTCTGAACTAGGTCTTGAATGATATCAGAGCTTATGCTGTAGAGGGAGGGACCCTTTAAGGTAAGGTTCCACCCTCCAAGCCCTACATCTGCAGTTCCACCACCCCAGCATATCCTCAGCTCTTCTCTGCCAAGTGCCTCCAGTAACCCATCCTTTCTGCAAGCGCACCCCACTCCGGGCCCTGGCCCCACCTCAGTTTCTCACACTGATGGCTAGGTTGCTGTGAGAACTGCACTTCACAGCACACACTTCTGTTCATCTCTGGGGCAAGCGGTGTTACTGTTCCCATTGTAACGAAGAGGAACATAAGAGCCAGTGAGGTGAGCCAACTTCCTGGGCATTGCCTATGATGCCTGTGCAAACAGACACCCCATACACCAATGCAAATGGCATGAACCCCTTTGAAGCCACATGGACCATTAGATCTTCATTCTCCAAGGAAATGTCCTCACACAGGGGTACAGGACTTATTTCTATCCCTGGTAAGTTCGTGGCACACTTTGGATACCTTTATCTGTGCATGTGAAGAGTAGCTGTTTGCAAGACGATGTTTTTGAACATGGGAGCTGTTTTGTATGCATTGTAAACAGGGTCGTGGTGTGCCAGGGCTGGGAGGGGTTCAGGGTGGATAGAGTGCACCTACTTTTGTGAATGGCTTCACCCAAGGCCTAGCCCTGCCTGCTTCAGAGAAAGCTTTTTATTTCCAGAGCTGTTCTCTCCCTCTCTTACCCCATTCAGAGCCTTTTTATGACAAATGGGTGAAATTTCTTCCAGTTGACATTTGCCTCCCATTCTGTCTCCTCATATTGTTCTCATAAGTCCCAGCAGAGAGGCTGCCATGGTCCCACGGGCAATACTGGCATGGAGGGGATAGATTTCACCATGGCCCAGTTTCTCCTGAACTGGGAGCCCACTGAGAGGTTTGCCCTCAAAACACAGAGGCCCTTGTCCTGGGACCTGAAACCAAAGTCAGAAAAGCCAGTGAGGAGGGGACACAGCCAGGTTGACCATGGGGAGAGGGGCAAATGTGGCTGTGTCTTCCTGTGCGTTGCCATTCTGCAAAGGAAGTGTCAGCGTCTCTGTTGTGCCTCTGTAGAGGGCAGGGCTTGGCAGGTCAGCGCTCCAGCTCCATGAGGCTCAGCCGCACGACTCAGGCTGGGGCCACTTAGCCTCCGCCTGTCCTGTCCCTGACACCTCTTTTCACATAGATCAGTAAGCCTCACAGAGTTACAGCTTAGGACAGCTCTGCCCTTACCAAACCTGGGGCTTCCCCTGAGCCACTCACCATGACACACAGGGCCCCTCAGTGCCTGCTGGCCTCCACGGTGCAGCCAGGAACCAGGCTCACCAGGGCCCCATGAGGGCAGGGTGGGGTCCTGCTTCAGGGTAGTGCAGCAGAGGCTATGATGGAAGTCATGCTCTGGGGTCTCAGACTCGAGAGGGCCAGCACCGTCAGGAGGAGCAGAAGACATGGCAAGAGACTGGTAGGAGGGGACAGCAGTACAGGTGACAGGAGAGAGCCCAGGGAGACTGGCAGTGCCACTGAAGGCGCCCACTGCCCTGCAGATTTAACCCTGCCTGGGGAAGGGAGAGCACAGCCTTCCAAGGATGGAGAGCCAGGGAGCAGAATAGGAGGGGAGGCCTCTGCGATGAAGGCAGAGAGCCAAGATCTGACCTGTGACTTAAAAGCGCTCTTAAAACAGGTGTCCCAACAGTCAGAACCAAAGTCGTGTGTGCAGTCCCTGGGAACGCCTGCCTGAGACAAAATGCCATGAGGCCAGCTGTCCCCCAAGAAAGAAGCAGCCTAAAAAGCCCACAACTAGACACACCCATGTCACAGTTCTTAAATACAGATGTGGAGCCATGCTTAAGCACCTGGGGAGGAATCAGGGGCTGCCCCAGACACCCCAGCTGTATTCTTGCCCCAGCTGCCTGTGCGGCAGCTGACGCAGGCCAGCAAAGTGGGTCTCCAGAGCTGGGCAGAGGACTGCACGCCAGGGGCTCATCTGCCCTGCATATGTAAGAACGAGAGGTCAGTGCAGATAAAAGACCTCCCCCCACCTCCCGCCCAGTCCTCTTCAGGAAATAAGAGGACCCTTTAAGAATTGGTGCATACAATGTAGACATGAGCCAGAATTGTGACCTCAATGGCTAGGATGGGGTGGAATTCAAGGACCCAGGCCAGGGCTAGGCCACCATGGCCTGCCCCGGCAGGAAGGGGAAGGCGTGCTCTCCTTTCACATCCTTTACCTCGGCAGTGGTGTGGCATGGCAGCTACAGGCGGCTGCACCCCACCCCAAACTCATCCCTCCCCGTCTTTAATGTAGGGACTGTTCATTTTGCTGGTGCCCTGGGGATGAGTCTTGCTGGCCTTAGCTGAACATGGGACACACACTGCTCATGTTAGCGATGGGTTAGACATGGGTATGTGACCTGGTCCTAGACAGTGAGTGGAGGAGAAACCTGGAGTGGGGTTTGAGGGGAGCATTGTCCCGCCTAGTCAGATGAGACAGCAGAGAGACCTGCTCCTCCCTGCTACCTTTGATCTCTACTGCAGAGAGGACTGCACTGCATTCAGTGGCCTGAGGATGACATGGACGAGAAGGGAAGGCCAGGCCTGCGTGGCATCACTGCTAAGTCAGCAGTGTACAGAAGTGTCCACCCGCAGACTTCTGGAGTGAGACAGCTAAATACAGGGTCCTGTTCCCAAGCTGTCGATCATACTGATGCTGGTGGTTTCTAGCTGAGGAACTGTGTTCGAGATATTGTTAGATGATAATGACTCTGGAGACCCTGGTAGGAGAGCAACTGACCTACATGTCTCTCTCTCCACGTGCCTGGAGCAGAGCTGTGGCATGTGTGACAGTGATCCTTTCTATTGCTAAGAAACTTAAGGAATGGCTTTCTACATTTTTACAGCTCTTTTTGGTGCCCTTAGCCATGAGTGGTGTTCAATTTGGAAAGGCTGTCAAGTGGTACAGTAGGTCCATCTACAGCTGGGAAGGGTCCTGGCCTAAAACCCACTTAAGAAAACAAATTAGCAGCAACAGTACATCCAAAGGCATGTAAATAAATATGCCCCGCTCCTCCACTGTCCAGCTGTGTGGCCTTATTTCTCTGAGCCTCAGTTTCCTGATTTATGTGAACAGCATGATGAACGATAGTGTCTGCTACCAGAGCTGTGAGGAGCAGCACTGAGCACGTGCAGCAACCAGAGGACAGCGCCTGGCCGGCAGGGAGTGCACAAATGTGCTGCTGTGTGTCAGTGTGTGAGTATGTGTGTGTGTGTGTGTGTGTTAGAGAGAGAGAGGAGTCTGGAAGGAGACCAACTGATCCAAAACTATGCTCAGGAGGCTGGGCCAGTGACTGAATTTAGTGTCATCTATGTTTGCTCTTTTTTCCCCACAATTTTAGAAAGTGAACTTATTCACTTTTGTGGGTTCTAAAACTACTTTGAAAAAGAAAGAAAAGAATAGTCAATTACCCCCAAAGTATTATCGTGGTTACCTCTAAGAAGTAAAAAGAACATTTTTCATTTCTTCAGACATTTCTGTAGAGTTCATTTTCCTTGTTGCACACATATTAGTTTTAAATCAGGAGAAAAGTAAGTCACATGGTTATAGTCATGGGTAAACCACAGGCACAGGAAAGCAGCTGACAGCTATGCTGGGCACAGTGGGGCGGGCTGTCCCAGGCATAGAGGGATGGCTATCCTGGGTGCAGCGGGAAAAGCTGTCCTGGAGGTGAGCTGCACCGTCCTCATGGGGGCCCTCCAGTGGGGGTAAGCTCGCTGGGCTTTCCTGCCTCCTGGAGGTGCTCAGGCCCCAATGAAGGAGCCCGGTGTGGAGCCCCAGACCACAGCACATTTCAATGTCTGCTATATTGTGAGCCTAAGCCACTGACCACAGGGCTTGACCCCTGCGACCGTCCTTTCATTTCTAGAATGGGAAAGCACAGTGCTTCTCTCTGAGGGTTAAAAGGACGCTGGTGGGTGTCAGGGGCTTAGCCTAGCGCCTGGCAGGTAGGTAGAGTGAATGTGAATTCTCTCCCCTGCCTGCTGGCACCTGAGCCCCAGGCCTGCCTGCTCATGTCTTCTGCAGGCCCCGCAGGGTGGAGCCCATCTGCTCAGGGCTGCAGGCCCAGATCCTCCACTGCTACCGAGATCGCCCGCATGAGGTGCTGCTGTGCTCAGACCTGGTCAAGGCATACCAGCGCTGCGTGAGCGCCGCCCACAAGGTAAGGCCTTGCCTGCCTCCCAGGTTTCCAGGGGGCTTGGGAGGTAGGGGAGGTACCGCTGTCTAGCATTGGAGATCTCTGCCTACCTTTTCCTGTTAGAGTCAGATGCTCCACCTGGAGGTATCTGCATTTGCAAAGGGAGGGATTCTTGAGTCTTCACTTTCCTCAGTCACCTGCACACTCTCCTGGCTGCTTCCAGGAGCGCCTTGGACATCTGGCGCTGGGGAGATGATCCCTGTGGCGTTTGCCCTGTTAGGCTGGGTGGGAGCAGGCTGGGTAAAGTCAGGCCCCACCTTGAAGGGCCGGGCCCCTTGTGGGTGCCAGGGACTTCTTAGCTCTTAGCACTTAGGGGTGGGAGTGTGGCAGAGGCCCGAGTGCAGACTGGGGGTCCTAGCAAGGACAGGCCGTCTGGAAGAGGAGTGGGAGCAGGTACGGCCATCAGAAGCTGCTCACAGCCACCCCCCCTGAGCTGGTCTAGAGGGGTGTGCTGACTTGGCCTTCCTGGTGAGTGGTCCCAGGTCTCTTGTGCTCTCTGGTCACCTCCCACTCCAGTGGGCCTCGGTTGTCCTGGATGCCTGCGATGTGCTCCCAGCCAGCTCCTACTGTCTTCCTCCCCCACCCCCAACTGCTGCTGTCTATCCTAGATAAGTCCTCCCCCTTCCCAGGTCCCGTAGGGTTCTCTGGTGCAGTCAGGCTGTTCCCAGCCACACCTCACCCTTGCCCCACCCCAACAGGACAGCTCCCACCTTGGGGAGCATCATTCACTCTCAGGACACCTAGTTTGGGTTCCCTGAGGAGTACAGCCTGTTTGTGAAAATGTATGGGAGAAGCAATAGAATGAGGTCTCCTTTCCCACAGAAAAGCCTCTTTGGCCTGAGTAGGAGACAGGCTGCTTTAGGTATTTGGGGTGGAAAAGGCTAAGGCCAGATGCTCTGTGCTCTCCAGCTATGTCTGAGGGGAAATCTCTCCCACTGACCTGAGCGGGGTCCTACAGCCCCGGGCCTGTGAGAGCTTCCTCGGGTCATGCCCTGCTCACACCCATCTGCCAAGGCTGATTGTTCCACCCTGGGCTGGTCACAGCCCCGACCAGCACCGACTGTCCCTTCATGGCCAGAGCACAGCCCAGAGGTAGCTCCACACAGGACGAGTGGATGCGAGGCCTCTGTCAGCCTTCTGAGAAAGGGAAGCCCTGGGTAGGACAGGCAGCCTCCTGCTCCATCTCAGAGTGTGGGAGGCTGCTCACTCTGCTTCCACGTGGGCAGGAGGTGCTGGGGTGCTGTGTAGGCTGGGCCAGACCAGGGCCCTTCGCACCGACCAGACACTTAGCTCCCTACTCACCAGCAAGATGAAGCCTCCAGATCCTCCCCACACCCAATCAAGGGCAGCTCCGAGTCTCTGTTCATCACACACCTAACTCTTTACCCAGGGATCTGCTGCAGCCTCTTGGCTTCCTGGCAGGGCCCACTCCTCAGTGACCAGCCCTCGACTCCATCCTCTCTCCATCTAGCCTCACCTCCGTGGTAATTTTCAGCCCCTACCCACCACCCCCAAGAGTATTTCTTTAACAAACACACCTCACCAATATATATTTCTTGCACCTAAGCAAAAATGTGATTACCAAGGAAGACAGATCACAAACCCTGAGAGAGGCTCTGGGACACTGCCAGGCCTGTCTCCCTCCTGTCCCCTACCCCTGACATGACTAGCAAAGAAACCAGAGACAGTGATGGCAGCGCCAGAGGTGCTGTGCTGCCTTGGCAGTGTGTGCATTTGGGGACAGCATATTCAACCTGACTCCCTCGGAGCCCCAGCACCCAGACACTTGGTTGGTGCCCTGTGTATGAGATATGGCAAGTGCTGGAGAAACTCTCACCACCCTTCGCCAGCCTCCACCTCAGAGGGCTGCTGGCAGAGCCAGAGAGCTGGGGGTGAAGGGTCCCTAAGAGAGATTTGCTTCTGCAAGGGGCCAAGTGGCAGGGGACAGAGGCCCACATGGTCAAGGGCCTTGGGGTGGGACAGCACTGCTTCTCTCTCCAGGATCTAGCATCTGCTCTGGGGCTTCTAGGGCAGGTTGGTGATGCCTAGGCCCAGAGCCTGGCGCCTGCCTATGTATGAATGTGCTGGCCGTCTCAGATGAGGACAGGGACCTCAGGCTCTCCACAACAGGACCCTGACTGTGTGGACCCCAGCATCCCAGCAGGCTCCCACTGAGCTGCAAAAAATCAGAGAACAGAGGGGAGGCCTTGACGAGGCAGAGCAGAGTTGGGTTAGACTCTTCTATACCCAAGGTGCTTGTCAGAAACACCGCAGCAGGTTGAGGGGATGGGGGCAGGGGACCTGCCTTCTGAGCCAGCCCTGGGAGAGTAGAGGAGAGGGGAGCGTGTGCTGGTGTCACTGTCGCGTGCAGTGAGGGCCTGTCCCCTGCTGCGGGGGACTGTGCTGGGCTCCAGGGTACAGAGGTGAAGAGATTCACTGATGGGTCTCCAGGTGAGGAGGGAGACCAACTCATAGCTGCTCCCTGGGACGTACTTGCTGTCACAGGGCACTCTGCACAGAGCTGGTGGGCATGGGCGGAGTAGGCCCTGACTCAACTCTGACCTGTTCTCTTTGTAGGGCTGAGGAGCAGACATCATTCCCTGTCCTGGCAGTGACTTGGAGCCCTGAAGAAGGGACCAATCATGGGACCACAGTCCACAGAGCCCTAGGCCACAGCCACTGTGCCCTGCCGTTTCCTGCTGGGCCCCTGCATATGCCCCTGAGCCTGGGGCTGCCATGTGTTTAGGAAACAAAGTATGCGCTACTGTCTGAAAACAAATAAAGCAGATGCCTTTGTTTTCAGTCGTTGACTCACTGGCAAACAGTCACTGCTGCCTACTCTGCGTCCAGCCCTCTGCTGGACACCAGCGAAGTGGAGCTGAGGAAGATGGGCTGCTCCCCTTGGGGAGTCCCTGGACTGGCAGGGGAGATGGCCTGGGAACCCCTAATTACATTGCAGCAGCAACAGCAGGCTGCTGCGGAAGCAGGGATGAGAAGGAAGGGGAGCAGGCCTTTCTAGGGATGGCACGGAGGGAGAGCAGGCCAGCTTCCTGCAGCGAGTGCTGCCTGTGCCCAGGGAGGAAGCTGACCAGACAAGGGCAGGGCAGGCCGGAGACCCAGCAGAGTGGATCCCAGGTGTGAGGGCAGCAGGGGGTGGAGGAGAGCAAAGGCAGGCAAGGCAGTCAGGCAGTGTGGCTGCAGAGGCGGCAGGACTGAGGTGCGGCAGGCTGAGCTGGCACTGTCTCTGAGTGACGTTGCTCCGGCTGTGAGGTGGTGCCAGGGAGACAGGACTCAATGCCAGGGAGCATCACCAGTGTGTAGGGCCCCGCACAGCTCAAGCCCAAGGTGGGTTAGTGGGGCTGATTGGCAAGACTGAAACCGACTGAGCGACAGAAGAGGCCAGGTGACTTTGAAGTCTCTGACTTGGGTGTTGGGGGTTCTAAAATAAGGAATGCAGGGATTGAGGAGGGCAGATGACAAAGTGGGTTTGGGACATGCTCTCCCTGGTTGGTGTCCAAACACTGGCCTTCCAGTCCTTGACCTTTGGCCATGTCCGCCACCCAAGGTGCCCTGGCCACACTCAGCCTGTACCATGCCAGCAGGAGGATTTTGGGGTGGAGCCTGGGATCCTCTAACTGCTCTGCTGGTGACCTTGGGTTTCCTGATAGAGCCCTTGAGGAGTCCCCATGCCATCTGGAGCTGAAAGCCCGCAGCCTTGACTCAGACTTGGCAGCACAAACTTCCCTTCTCAGATTCTCAGACTCAGAGCTCAAGGGGTGAGTTGGGGCTTAGGCGTGTCCTATTGGCTGGGCGGGTAGCATACTAGCAGCCAGGCAGACAGCTTTGGGAGACTCCCTCTCTAGGAGTCCCGGGTCAGCCTGTGGAAACACACAAGGAGACTCCATGCAGTGTGACGCAGCGAGGAGGGGTGGGGTGCACTGGGCACCCTGGCCTGAGCGCTTCGGGGAGGGGCCTACTAAGAGGAGGGGTGAGGGGTCACAGGTCAGGCCTGTCCACCATGCTGTTCTGACTCCCTCAGAAGTGTTTGGCTTCCAAGGCTTTGTCCAACTTCAGATCTCACAGGAATAACTTTCAGCTGTTCATCCCCTTCTCCAGGTGTCACTTTTGGGGGTTAGAGACGCATCCTGGGGTGGGAAACGGACTCCCAGGTACACAGACACCTGTGGGCTGGATGTTGCCTGAGCCTGTACTAGCTCGCTCTGTCTGGGTAACAAACCACCCCCAGACTTCATAGCTTAAAACAACGCCCATTTTATGTGGCTCATGATTCTGCTGGGTGGAGCCTATGGCCCAGGCCCATTCATGTCAGCCAACAGACCTGTGACCCCAGATGGCCTCCTGTGTCCAGCGACCAGCGGCCCCATGGTTTCTTCCAAATGGCCCCTCCTCCTCCAGGCTAGTTCGGGCTCCAGTTTCACGCTCCCACACAGCCAGAGAGCCAGCTTCCAGCGGCATGCACTTCCTGATCCTCTGCCTGCGACTCCTTGTTCCTTCATTCCCTGGTAGCGAGTCTGGTCAGACTGCAGTTGGCCTGAGAGGAGTGAAAAGACCTCTTTGGCCTCTGAGCTCCACAAAGCTCCCTCCTGCTTTGGGAATGGGGCCAGAACGAGGTTGGCAGTGGCAGTGGAGGGTAGCAGCAACAGCCCTCTCCCAGGGCCTGTGCAAAGAGGCATCCAGGGACAGAGGCTGGCAGAGCAGCCTCATGAGATGGCACTGTTACCCACACATCACTGCATGATTGACTCAGACCAGGAGCTGACACAGGTTTGAAGGCCAAAGAGCAGAGCTGGGGAGCAAGGCCACAGGGGTGGGAGGTGCGGGGCAGGGGCCGGTAAGGCTCTCCAGGGGCTCATGCAGAATCCAGGGCCCTTCCTTCAGGTCCCCCACTGCCTCTGGCCCCTGGCTGGCTGAGTCTGCTTACCCCTCTCCCTCCTCCCCATAGTGTCCTTAGCCCTGGGCCTCCCACACCCCCAATTCCACACATCTGTCCCGAGATCTTGCAGGATTTTCATAAACTTCCACTTGGTCCTAAAAATAAGACTCACGCCTGACCCTGACCAGTCTGTCCACTTTCCACCTCCATGTCTGGCTCATGGCCCCTGCCTGAGACTCTTGCCTCCTCCTCCTTCAGGCTCTGTGCGGGAGCTTCTGGTCTCCTTCCACATTCCTCAAGGGTTAAGCACTGTGTGAGTCCTCAGAGCCCTCCTCCTGGGTGCCCACCCAGCCCGGACACAGGCCTCCAACCCAAAGGCAACACAGTGTGTGCACAGCCCGCCGGCTTCTCAAGATCAGCCTGATGTGGGCTCCTCTTGGCCACCCCTGGTCCCTGGTACAGGCAGGTAGGGAGTCATTTGGGGACCAGGACTAGTCTCAGATGAGGACAGGGCACCTGTCCTCATGATGATGAGATGTAAGGACCATTACCAGCTTCTTCAGTGTCTCCGGGCCTGTTGGCATCTGCCTGGAGTCCTGGGTCTTGGCACCTCCTATAGTGGGTTCAGGCAGGAAGGGAGCCCGCTGCACACAGGGAAATCCACAGGCTCTGCAGGCCTGGGGGCCTCAGTTTAAATCCTGACTCTGCCTCCTGTTGGCTGCCAAGAAAGGCCAGCAATTCCCTTAGGCCTGAGCCTCAGTTTCCTCATTACAGAACAACTAAAGCAGTGTCTAGGATTTATAGGGAACACCAGTGGCCCACTCCGCATCCACCCATCTTCTTTTAGAAACAGCTTTTCAAGTTTTCTGAAGAACCACTCTCCCCAACTCTATCAACGACTCCTGTTCCCCTCTTCCTACCACCTTCACCTCCACACAGGGAGAGGGTTCTAGAGAGCAGAGCCAGCAGAGGCACACAGCCAAGGGATGGAGAGACTGTGCAAGGTCATTGAGCACCTGGATCCAGCCAGACCTGAAGTTAACCTGAGCTAGCAAGTTTCCCTTTTTGTCTGAACTGGGTTTTTGTCATTTGCAACAGGACTTCTCTGTGAGAGAGCATTGTTCTGGGAAGCAAATGTTCTCCTGTCAGCGCCCAGCTTCCCTTTCCTTTGAGCCAAGTTGAGGTGGCAGGTTTGACTCTTCCCAGCCTGGGGAGGGGAACACTGGCTTACACTGACTCTCCCCTCAGGGCAGCTTCAGAAGCTATCCCAGGCCCAGCTGCAGACTCTGCCATAGGGACCACAGGGCAAGACTCAGGAATGGACTTTGTAACTGGAGAGGAGCAGACAGACATGCTAGTGGCAAAGTCTGAGGCGCTGATAGGGAGGTGGGGGAAGCGTTCTGAGATTTCTTCAACCAGACCAGTTGGAAGTGAGGCACCCACGCACACCTCACCTGGTGAGCTCCTGTCCATCCTTAGGGGCCCAGCTCCGACTTCCACCCCTCTGTGCCCCCATGCGCACCTACATACCTTTAGGTAGAGGCTGGAGGCTCCTCTGAGTGAGTCCCTGCAGTCTTCACCTGAGGGGGTAGAGACAAGACCTGGGGGAGCTCCAGTGGATGGGGCTCTACTCCCCAACTCCAGCACCCCTGAAGGACCAGGGCATGTTCAATTATTTCTATCAGCTTCTCTCTCCCTCATTGTTTTCTGGGGGCTTTGGATTGGGATGAGGGAACGAGCTCCTGACTGTGCACCTGACATCGTGCATTCCTCTCCTTGGGTCTCGGTGTCCACCATGCAGGATGATTGTGCAAATGTGTGCGCATTGGTGTGAACCGTGTGTCCAAGTATGCAAGTGTGTGTGTATGGGTCTGTGTGCACATGTCCATCCTGCGTGTGTATCCATGTGTGTGCACACATGTGAGTGCATGGTGCGCCAGCACACATGTGCAAGCATGTGCATAGGTGTGTGTACCTGTCCATCTGTGTGTGTTCATGTCTGTGCATGTGTACTTGAGTTTGCGCACAGCCAGCCAGTCATGCTCAGCACCTACGGATGCTCACGGGCTCTTCCCAGCCTGGATATCAGCCATTTCTCCACTTCCTCAGAGCCAGATCTTTGCCCCTCCCCTACTGGAGACTGTGTGTGTGTCCCCAGGGCCATCTGTAACACTGCGTGGGAGTGTGAATGTTTGTGTGTTCTCATGTGTACCTACACCTCAGTACCTCCATGTGGCTGTGTGTGGTAGGAGGTCAGGTCTGAGAGAGAAATTCACGGGTGAGGAGTGTGTCCAGCAGGGTGTGCACCTAGAGGAAGATGCTGCAGGCTCGTGCCCCGGCTGAGTGACCGTTAAGCGGGAGTATTAATACTCATCCCACCAGTTGCAGGGGCATTCTTGGTGACGACATTGGTTGTATCATTCAGGGTCCAACCAGGAAGATAGCACCCTCACTTTTGAGCAGGGAGAGTTGAATGCAAGGGATTGGTCACAAAGGAGATGGAGGAACTAAAAACCCAGATGGGATAGTGTGAGAGATAACTCAGATCAGCAGCCGTAGGACCTCCTGCCACCTGGGGCTGCAGAGACAGAGGGAAGAGGCAGGATCACCCAATGGAAGCTGGCACCGCAGGGGCCCTGCACAGGGAAGCTGGGGCCTCTAAGGAGTCACAGCAGCTGTGAGAGGGCTGCCCATGACAGAGGAGGTGGAAATGCCCTGGCTTCGTTCTGCCCTTAGCCATAGGTAGTGCCTTCCATGGCGGAAAGCCGGCTGCTGCCGGCCACCCCCTGTGGTAGAGGAATGGGTCTGAGGAAAAGGCCCAGGAAGGTGCCTTAGTGGGACCATGTGGGCTGTGCTGAGTGGTGTGTGTGCCTGCATGTGTGCCTATGCTCAGGTGGGCATGTGAGATGTAGCTGGAATGGCAGGTGTGTGCATGTCCCTATGCACCTTTATTCCTTGTGTCAACAGGACAGCCTACAGAGAATAGTGCCAATAATCAAACTGAGCATTTATCAGACCTTTACCATGTGCCAGGTACTGTGCTGAGCCCTTTATAAATACTTACTTGGTTAAGGTTTCACATGACCTTGTGAAGTAGATACTGCTGTTATCCTCATTTCATAAGTGGGGAAACTGTGGACAGAGTGTGAGTGATTTGCCCAAGATCACGCAGTCTAAGAGCCAGGGCTGGGCTTGGAGCCACCTGGCTCTAGAGTCCTGTGCCTAGTACCAAACTGTGCCTGCTGTTGGAGTCAGGGCCCTGCCTGTGTGCCAGGCAGGGCTCTGACACCCAGAGTCTTGCTCTGCTCAGCTCCAGGGACCCAGCTGAGGAGCCAATCCATTCCCCTTGCCTCTCCAGATGGGAAAGGTGGCCGCTGGCAGAAATGGCTGAAGTTTGTTCCTTCCCACATCATTACTGGCCTGGGGAAGTCCTGTGACCCCAGGTCAGGATCTAAGCCAGGCACCACCAGCAAGGTGGCTGTGAGCCCTGGAACAACAGTCCAGGTGAGGTGGGAGAAACTGGTCCTGCCTCAGCCTCTCGCTGCACCTCACCCTCCCATGGCACTGCCACCCCCGCAGGTGCAGATGTGGCCGAGATGCCCAGAGTCAGGTGACTGGGAGGGGAGTAGGAGCACCCAGGAAGGTGCAGAGTGGTCACAGTGGTGCTGCCACGGGAGGTGAATCACTGAGACCTCCTGGGAGGCCTCATTGGGTGAAATGCATCAGAAGCCTTTCAGAGTGTGCAAACTCACAACAGCAAGCAAAACAAACCCCACAACATCCCTCTGTTTGCTATTTACAAGAGACATCACCTTAATTATGAGAGCACAAGTTGATTGACAAGAAAGGAATAGAAAAAGTCCTGCAAACTGTAAGAAAGCTGAAATGCTTGTCTTAGTATCAGACTGAGCAGACTGAGACAGGAATCATTATAGGCAACAAAAGGGGACATTTTAAATAACAGAAGGGACAGCTCACAGGAAGACTTAGAACCCCAAAATAAAACATGGGTGCACCTAACAAAGAGCTTCAAAATACAGGAAGCCAAAACTGGCAGAATGGAAAAAGCAGTAGCCCAGTCCGGAATCATCATTGGAGATTTGGCAATGTCTACACCGTTTGCACAGCAATTCTAACGCTAAGAACCAATCCTAAGGAAGGAAGCATGTGTGCAGGTCCTGTGTCCTGGGCGCTCATCCTGATGTCTGCTCACTGCCTCCTCCCTTTGTTCACACATAGCCCTGACGCGCCCGCCCTGGAGCCGGAGCATCCAAGCCTTGAGCCACTCCTGAGCATGTAAGTCTGTTTTCTCATCTGTAAAGTGGGGAAAAGTACAGGCACCATCCCCTAAGGGAGTTGAACGCTCATGGAGTTGGGAACATAGGGCAAGTCTGCCCTCCAGGGAGGCCTTGGCTGCTGAGAGCCACTTTACCAACAATCACACCCTAGGGGCCAGGAGCTTCATCCCTTGCCTGGTGATGGGGTGGGTTGTAAAGGGTGTCTTCACTGGGAGTGATTTGGAAGGGGGTCCCAACTTGGGAGCTAGCCCAGCCCGCCCTCTGCCCACTGCCCCCTCCCTCATCATGTGGGTGTGGACCCTGGTACCTCCTGAGAACTGCCCTGCAGGTTCATCTCTGAGTCGGCTGCTCAGGGCACACAGGGAACTAACATCGCTCTCCCCTTTCTATCCTAGGTGCCCTCCAAGCAGTAGTGATACCAGTCTGTTTCCTCATGGGCTTAGGGTCTAGCAGGAAAGGTGGCATTTGCCATCATTTGTGGTGAGGCCCCCAAGCTCAGGGCCTTGGAGCTTGGCCTAGGTCAGTGGTCCCCAGCCTTTTTGGCACAAGGGACCAGTTTTATAGAAGACAAATTTCGCATGGATGGAGTTGAGGCGGTGGGGAATGGTTTCAGTATGAAACTGTTTTCCCTCGGGTTACTGGGCATGAGCTAGATTTTCATAAGGAATATGCAACCTAGATCCCTCACATGTACAGTTTACAATAGAGTTTGTACTCCTATGAGAATCTAATGCTGCCTCTGATCTGACAGGAGGCGGAGCTCAGGGAATGCTCGCCGCCCGCCGCCCCTGTTCCTAACAGGTCAGGGACTGGTACTGGTCCACAGCCCGGGAATTGGGAACCCCTGGCCCCGGTCATGTGAGGTTAGAGGGCTGAGCCGGTGCTAGCCAGGTGAAGGGGCTGCTTTGTTCATGCATTTTTCAGGGAGTGGGAGTTCTTTTGTTGTTTAGAGCCAGTATCTCACTCTGTCATCCAGGCTGGAGTGCACTGGCTTGATCCTAGCTCGCTGCAGTCTTGACCCCCTCCGCTTAAGCAATCCTCTTGTCTCATCCTCCCAAGAAGCTGGGACTACAAGTGTGTGCCACTAGTGTTTATAATAGTGTCAAAATATTGGAAAAAACCTAAATGCCCAACAATAGGGGATGAAATAAAATGTGGTACCTCCATAAGATAACTCTAAAGCCTCTAAGAATAGGGATACTGAGTGTATTCACATGGCACTCTCTCCACTCCATTTAAAGTAGCAGGCACTGTACAAACTCATTCTTTAGATGAAAAAAATCTTACCTATGCATATGTAAAAATATGTAGATGCCCAGAGAAAAAGGTCAAGAGCGTTATACATTAAAATGTTATCATGCTTTTATCTGGGGATAGGATTATGGATGTTTTGGTTTTTGTTTTATAATTGACTGTATTTTCTGTTTTTCTACATTAATCTGAATTTTGCTTATTACCCCCAGGCTAGAAGCCTCCTGAATATAGATGTTGGACATGGTCTTCCACAGTCTGGGCCTGTCCGGTCGTGGCCAGGCAGGGTCCACTCTTCCAACACATCTGGAATCTTCATTGGGTGCTACCTGGACCCAGCTCTTCAGCCCCCAGGCCGAGCCTGGATCTCCTTGAGTAAGGTGCTTTCCCTGCCTGCCAAGCAGGGAGAGGCAAGGGGATAAACCCTGCGGAGGAGGAGAAGGGGGAAGAGGGACAAGGCAGGAGGCCACTGTGTGCCGGAGGGAGGCCCCTAAAGCCATGGGAGTGGCAGCCGCAGGAGGGGTCTCCGTTGTTTATTCACCCTTTGTGTTCATATACTGAAGATAGAGCATGAGCAACACAGAGGGAAAAGCCCTGTCCTCTGAGCTTAGAGATCAGTGGGGGAGACAGACCAGATCAAAAACAGGTTCTATAGGGTGGTACACAATGCAGAAAAAGCAGAGGGGATGGGACAGCCCGAAGCAGGCTGGGACAGGGGCTGCGGTTCCCTGCACTCCTCCTCTCCTCTCCCAGGAGAGACACCCACACATAGGTGAGCCACCTCATTGCCCTGGCCCTGGGACCAGCACCGCCCAAACCGGTTCTCCATAAGGAAAAACACTTCCCCCTCATGTGATATCCTGCCTCATTAAATTTAATGGGCTGGTTATTCCCGCTAAATAAACATCAACTAATTATGAAAAACGTATTTGCCGAAGTTTGACTATGAAATGGACAAACCAATTACATGGTTATTCAGCCTCAAAACACACTCAGTAATGAAGTGGGGTGCAGACCAGCAGTGGGAGGGATGGGGGAGCGCCTGGGAGGCAGAGCTCCCCTCTACCCTTTCCCATGCTGCAGAGCTTGGGGGCCCTCCAAATGTCAGCATGCTGGACAGAGGCTCAGAGTCGGTCACCCCCTCCTGCACAAGTGACAGAACCCTCGCTGAAACTGACTACCGCAACGAATGTGTAGGCTTCAGAAGTCCAGGAGTGAGCTTCAGGCCAGCTGCATCTAGAGGCTTAACCACAGTTACTGGGACCTGGGCTTTCTCCTTCCAGCCCAGCTCTTTCTGTCCCCATCATTCTGTTCTCAGCTTTCCATGGGTCCGAGCTCTGGTGTAGCTTAGCAAGGTCCTCTGCTGAGGGGCTCGCCAGGCCAAGATGAGGTGAGGCACCCCCTGTGTCTCCATGAGAGGCTCCAGCAAAGCCCACCTTACAAGGAGAATTTCTCTTTCCCTGAAATTCTCCGTTTCAGGGTTAAAGGTCAGATAAAAAACAACAACAACAAAAACCCTACCGCTAAGAAAGTAATATTAGAAAATCCTCCAGGGAGACCAGTAAGCATATGAAAAAAACTGTTCTACATCATCACGACTAACCAGGGAACTGCAAACTGAAACCACCAAGAAGTGCTTCTACATCCAAGCAATGGCTGAGGTGAAAGGACAGGCAATACCCAACGTCAGGGAGAAGGAGCAACCCCCGGGGGCTCACTGCTGCTGTGAGGAGTATGAAAGGATGACAGTTGCTTCGGAAAATGGCTTGGCAGTTCCTTATAAAGTTAAACATCCGCCTACACCGCGATGCAGCAATCTTACTCCTGAGTTAATACCCAAGAGAATGAATATGTATGTCCTCTAAATAGTACGCACAAGAATGTTCATAGAGCCTTACTCATCACAGCCACAAGGTTAAAATAACCCAAGTGCTCATGGAAAGTAGAATGGTTAAGTTGTAGTTTATTCATACGATGAAATACTACAGCATCACGAAAAAGAACACACTCGAGCTCCCTGTAGCAACATGGATGGATCTCTCAGACATCTCATGGTGAGAGACAGAGGTAGATACAGAAGAATTCACGGTTGTATTAGCTATCTACTGCCTCCTAACTAATAACCACAAACTCGCTTGCAGCAATGCATGTCTGTCCCCCACTTTCCGTGGGTCGGAGCTCTGGTGTAGTGCAGCGGGGTCCAAGACTGCCCTCCAGATGTGGCCAGCCTGGCTTCCTCTCTGCAGCTCAGGCTCCTCATTCAAGTTCACCTGGATATTGGCAGAATTCATTATCTTGCTGGAGGACCGATGGGCTGTCTTTTTGCTATCAGCTCAGCTAGAGGCCACCAGCCATCCTCTGCCTGGAGACTTGCTCACAGACCCTCCATTGCCAGCAAAGGGATCTCCTGCATGTATAACATAATCATGAGAGGGACATGCCTTCACATTTGCCTAATCTATTGCTTAGAAGCCAGTCACACGCTTAAGCGGGAGATTATAGAGATGTGACTCATGGGAGGCCTGCCATGGTACTGGATGGGTCTGTTTATATGAAGTTCAAAGACAGGCAAAACTAACCTATGGTGAAGGAGTCTGATAGGGGTTCTCTGAGGGGTGAGAGGTGGGGTCAGAAGAACCTTTGTTTTGTGGAGATTACACATGTATTTGTGTAGAAGTGTAAAGATGCATTCATTGACCTGTGTGCCTAAGGATTGGGGACTTCATTGTATGTAAAGGAAATAAGGAGGGAGGGAGAAGGGAAAGGAAAAAGGAAGGAAAGAAGGGAGGAGAGAGAGAGATCTATCTAAAAGCAGCTCTTAGTTTGTATCTTTTTTGCAAACAGAGAGGCAGGATGCCCCTCTGTGTCTGCGTGTTGGACACAGTGTAGACATCTCTTCATGGACACAGGAGACACCCATATCAGTTTTTGCTCTGGTGAGCTGGAGGCAGGTGCTGGAGGGAGGCCGACTTCATTGTATCCTTTTATGCACTTCTTGGATTTTGTTTTACAATGAGCATATATTTTAATAATTAACACATCTTTAAAAAAAAAAAAAAAAAAAAGGGCCAGGCAACTTGTAGGGTAAAGGGTACTTGGGGCGGTGGTGGCTGTGATATCAGAGCAGTTGTCCCCACACCATCCCCACCTTATAGTGTGAAGTTGAGAGGTGAGTACAGCTGTAAGTCAGGGGAGACTGCTAGCATCTGTTCCAGGTTGGGAAAAATCTCTTATATTTTCCTCCTAGTGGCTGCAGCAAAGGGTCAGATAGGGACACCACACCTGGGAATGCACACAGAGGAAGGTGAAACCAAGAAATAGATGCCTGGTGACATTATGGGAGCCCCTGGATTCAGTCCTGCCTGAAGCTAGACAGGGAAGCACATGGATGAATGTCCCTTGGGATGAAACAAAGCTGGGTTTCAGCCAGCTTCTTCTAGTGCTGTCCTGCCCATGGTTTATGTCTGGTGTCTACTCTGATTGGCTGTTAAACATACACGTATTTTTCAGTTTTTAAAGATGGAGTCACACTGTGTTGCCCAGGCTGGAGTCAACCTCCTGGATTCAAGTGATCCTCCCACCTCAGCCTCCCGAGTAGCTGAGACTGCAGTTGCATGCCACTGCACCTAGCTTTGGCTGTTAAATATTTTAAATGTCATTTTGGTGTTTGTTCCTTGAGCCCAAAAAGCTCTGCCATCTGGATGGGGTCTCCAGGCCATGGGGCTTGGAGCTGGGTGTTCAGGTCCAACCCCTCCCTTTGCTGCTCTGCTGCCCCCTTTTCAGTGGGCCTGCATCCCTGGGGCTGGTACCTGGCACACCAGGTGCCCAGGAAGGGCAGGCGGCCCAGTTGGCCTGGCCTTCTGAGGGCACAGGAGAGCTGGGCTGGTTCTGTCTGCGCGTTTTCTGTGGAATGCAGACCGTGCTGGCAACACCAGGGCCTCGGGACACCTCTGCTTCTGACGCAGGCCGAGGACCGCGGTGATGCCCCGTGGTGAGCTGCAGCTGCTCCTGACAGAGGCCGGGTGGGCGGGTGCTTCAGGGCAGGCTTCCCAGAAGAGGAGGAGCCTGCGAGGGGGCTGAAGGAAGGTCAGCAGGGTGACCTCAGGGGAAGTACGTTGTTCCCTCTCTCTCCAGAACAGAGGAGCAGAACAAGCATCATGTGCAAAGCTTGTGGTGAACCAGGGAAAGCACAAAGCACCCCCGTGATGGAGCGTGGGGGTAGGATAGGAAGAGGTTGGCAGAGGGAGGGCGCCTCTCTGCTTCCTCCGGGGGCCTCTGTGGCTCCGTCTGGCTGTCCAGAGCAGTTGCCGAGTGTGGCCCTGGGGCCTGTCACTTCTTCATGCCTTGGTTTCCTCATCCGTGTAAAGGGGGCAGTCACGGCCCCTACCCACCCACCCGGTGGTCAAGATGCCTTGAGGAACCTGGCACAGGGCTGGCCCTTCACATGTCTTTGCTCTGGTCCTCACAGAGACCCCAGGGCCACGTGATCTGTGGTGTGGTCCCGAAAAGGCACTGAGGGATGGTGTCGGGAGGAGACCCCATGTTGCTGCCTTCAAACCCTGTGCTCTTTCAGATGAGCCCCCAGCTGCCATGGTGGCATTCCCCACTGGGCCAGGGTTGCCCCATAGGGCTGAGGCAGAGGATGGTATGGTGGTTAGAAAAGGTCCCCAAACTCCCGCCCTCCCTTTCCATCTCCACTCCCACCCATGCACCGACCCGTCAATAGTGCAGGCTGCTGCAAAGAGGCATGCATGGGGCTGAGGGTGAGTAGGAGGCTCCCAGCGGGCTCTCTGTAGCTGGGGCTGGAATCCAAGGCTAGCAGCTCAGGCCCCTGGAGGCCAGCCTGTTGCTGGCCAGGTGGCAGATTGTGTTTTCCAAAGACTGCCTCCCCTGCACACCCATCCTGCAGGGCTTTGCAATGCACAGTGGGCCTGACACCCCTGCCAGAGGTGGGGGCTGTGCTCTGTTCCCTGGAGAGCCATGGGGCTTGTCACCAATCTGCCTGATGCAGCATAGCCCAGCGGTGGTGCCCTGCAGGCTTCTGAGCTCCAAACCCCCACTTCTCCTCCTCTGCCTTCCCTCTCCCTGCCCCCCGGGATGGGAGCTGTGCATGGACACATAAGAAGGCCGGCTGCCCTGAAGCCATCATGCTGCAGAGGCTGTGGAAAGGCCCCACAGAGCTAGACAGAGCTGCCAAAGAGCCCTGCCCCGGGGAAGTCTTGCCAGATAGGTGAGGAGCTGCAGCCTGTGCAAGTCCCAACTGAGGCCTCAGACACTGGGACAGAGACCAGCCTTTCCCACTGTCCTCTCTGAATTCCCCGCAGAGACCATGAGAGAGAAAGGCAGCTATTGGCCGAAGCCACTACATTTTAGGGTGACTTGTGATGCTGCCGCAACTGATAGCGACTATACCCCCACAGCCCCTGATGGATGCTTTGCCTGGCACCAGACTCTGTGCCCCTGAGAAGATGGGCTCCCTGGCTTGCCAAGCTGCTGTTTGTGGGGCCGGATAATAAGCAGCTGGATGAACCAGAGACTATCAGTTGATTGAATGGGACTGGGGTGCATTTTCCATCAGGGAATCGGGGGCTCCTCTGAAGAGGCGATATGAGCTCTGAGGCCTGGAGAAGGAGGAGATGGCTCTGGGAGCTGGGGCCAGGCAGCCCGGCCCAGGATTGCTGTGATGGCCTCTGCTGGGTATGGCCCCCAGAGGCCTGCTGGCCGGTGAGCTCTGTGGGGGTGCACAGGGCGCTGGTTCTGCCCAAGAGGAAATGCCAACAGTGGAGTTGATGCTGGTGTAAGAGCAACAGCAAAGGTATTTTTTAAACTTTTTTATGTTGAAATAATGATAATCTGTAACAATTACAGATTCACAGGAAGTTGGAAAGAGTAGAGAGAGAAGCCTGTGTACCCTTCACCCAATCTCCCCCAGTGGTCACATTCTACATAACCACCACACATCAGAAAAGGGACATTGGCACTGGTGTGACAAGGGTGTCAAGCCCTGTGTCACTTTATCACACATGGAGATCCATGTTCCTGTCTGTGTAACCAGGATACAGAACTGTTCCCTCTCCACGGAGACCCCCTGGTACTCCCCTTCACAGTGACAATCACCCCACCACCCCAGCACCTGGCAGTCACCAATCTCCTCTCAATCTCTGTGATTTTGTTATTTCAAAAATGTTATATAAATGGAATTATGCCATTTACATTTTCTGTAATTACTGATATAGCTTCAGTCTGCTGTTTTATTTGTTGCTTTGTTTGTTCCTGTGTTTGTTGTTGGTGGTGTTTCTCTATTTTCTTTTTTCTGCCTTGCCGTGTGTTACTTAGACATATTTAAGCATCTATTTTGGTTTATGTACAGTGCTTTTAGTGTATATCTTTGTATAGATTTCTAGTGGCTGCCATATTGCATTATACATATGTACTTATCACGGTCTACTGCCATCAACATTTTACCATTTCAAGTGACGTGTAGAAAGCTTACCTGTCTTTGTGTCCCTTTTCCTCTTCCACTTATAATATAATTATCTTAAATATTTTTTCTACATACATTGAGACATTCAACAATGCTATAATTTTTGCTTCAACCATCAAATGTAACTTAGAAACCTTCAGAGAAGGGGTCCGTTTTATTTACCCATAGTTTTGTTCTTTCCATTGTGCTTTCTTCCTGATGTCTCAAGATTCCTCCATTATCACTTTCTTTCCATGAGAAGAAATTCCTTTGGCCCTCCTTTCATAGCAGGTTTGCTGGCAACAAACTTTGTCCTTCACCTGAAAAGGTCTTGATTCCCCCTCATTCCTGAGGGATAGTTTCACTGGGTATAGAATTTATGGTTGACAGCTCTTTTCTTACGGCACTTAAAAATGCTCCACTTATTTCTTGCCTCCGTGCTTTCTGATGAGAAATCCATGTTGTTTGGAAGGTGGTTATGTGGTGGCTTTCAAAATTGGGGTTTGTCATTGTTGTTTAGCTTTTGGAAGTCTGACTGTGATATGTCTTGGTGGGGATTCCTTTGGATTTATAATGTTTGGAGTTCATTCAGCTTCTTGAATCCTTACATTTATGTCTTTTGCCAAGTTTAGGAGATTACTTCTTCAATATTTTTTCAGCTTTGTCCTCTTTCTCTTCTCCTCCTGGCAATTAGATGACATGAATGTTAGATCTTTTGTTATCTCTCAGATAACTCTTCTCCCACCCCTAGTCTATTTTCTCTCGGTTTCAGACTTGGTGGTTTCTATTGCTCTATCTCCAGGTTCACTACATCTTTCCTTTGACCCTCTGTTCTGCTTTGGAGTTATCCATTAAGTTTTTATTCTGATTATTGTATGTGTTTTAAAAATTCTAAAATGCCCATTTGGTTCTATTTATAACTTCTGTTTCCTTGCTGAGACATTCTTTATTTTCATTTGTTTCAAGCATGTTCATAATTGCTCATCAAAGCACCTTTATGATGGCTGCTTTAAAAGCCTCATCAGATAATCCTGATAGTCCTTCCTGTTCAACATATACCAGTATTGGTGTATGCTGATTGTATTTTCTGGTACAGTTGACATTTCTCTGGTTCTTACTATGACAGGTGATTTTTTTTATTGGATCTTGAAAGTTTGGGGTATTGTATGTTGAGACCCTGGATTACATTTCAATCTTCTGTTTCACAGCTGGCCTCTCCTGACCCCATATGGTAGACAAAGAGGGGTGCTGTCCCATTACATCAGGAAAGGGGGAGGGAAACCCAGCTTCCCCACTTTAGCCCAGGTGTTTTTAGCACAATGAGAAAACGGGCTGCTTCCCTCATCTCCAGGGAAGCAGGAGGCTGATCTCTTGCTGCCCTGCTTCTTGGCAGGTCAGTGAGGAGCAAGGGCTGCTAGGCCTTATAAAGAGGGTGCCAGGGATGGCTTTTCCAGAGGCTGTGGTCCTGGAGAGGGCTCCCATACTTGGGGACATCTTTGGTGACCTGTGACCCCCCCAGGGTGACAAGCAGCATTCTGGGAGTGGTAGGAACTGGACTGAGCCAGGGACTGCAAACTGGAGGCCTGCTGGCTGGGATATTCACACTGAAAGGTCTTGTTCACTCCACACTCTCCCAATAACATGTGCATGCATTCCACTGCTCACTGCTGCTGCAGCCCTCGCCTGCTCTGGCATTCAGCCTGTCTCACTATTTACCTCCATCAACCACTTGGCCGCTGAAGTCATCGGAGTTTGCAGCCCCAGGAGGAGGCAGTGTCAAGTCCCCCCAGTGCTCCAGTGATTGTTTGCATGTGTGTGGGCAGGTAGGGGACAGGGGGAGGGACTCTGCTACTCTGTCTTTTGTGCAATAAAGTATTGACGTTGACCTGATTTTGTCTCTAGGCTGGGAGTGGGGTGGTGACAGACCTGAGCCCAGAGTGGTCAAAGGGAAAGGAAGCCAAGGAGGGCTCCTGGGGTGGGGTGGGGACTGCAGAGAGGCTTCCTGGAGGAGGGAAGAAGGAGCTTGGGCCTTGAAAAATGAATGGTGGCCACGCACAGTGGCTTACGTCTTAATCCCAGCACTTTGGGAGGCTGAGGCAGGAGAATCACTTGAGTCCAAGAGTTCGAGACCAGCCTGGCCAAGATAGGGAGACCCCCCCATCTCTACAAAAGAAAAAATAAAATAAAATAAAATAAAATAAAAATAAAGAACGAGGAAAGGGCCAGGTTGGGGCCCTCTTGGCGAGGAGCACAGCATGAGGAAAGATCTGGTGTGGAGGTGTCTTTGGAGCAACAGCACAGTGTGCAGAGAGCACTGGGTACCAGGGAGACACGGCTGTAAGGTGGCCTGTTGGCCCCACAGGGTCCTGAGTGCAGGCATCTCCACACTACCCGCTGGACCACATGGCTGAGCATGGGTTGCAGTGCCCACAGGGGAGCCACACTGCTTGCTCTGGAAACTGGGCCCCGCCACCACCTGGCTGTGGCCTTGGTCAGGTCAGCCCCTGACTTGCTGCTGTGTCCATATGTGTAGATGGGGGACAGCAGTCTGCCCACCTCATAGAGGAGCTCAGCGGGTAAAAACGTGGATTCCTGCCTGGTGCATGCTGAGCATTTGGTCCCAGGTGGATGTGGGGGAGGGTGGACAGTGGATGGGCTGTGCTGGCTGTCCAGGTGCACATCGGGGCTGCAGTGGCTCCTGGTGGGTTTGACCTGTCCTGCATCCAGGCCCACTTGTTTGATAACTGCACCTGGAATTTCTTTGGGGAACCACTTTCCCAATTCCACCTACTCACTCTGGAGAAGTCCCTGATCCCAGCCAACTATCAGGCTACAGTGACGGGTTCAAGGGGGCCACGCGATCCAGTCTGGTTCACCGAAGCTTCATTCTGGGAACTTTCCTAGACCTATGAGGAAAGAAAAGCTTGGAGCTGCCAAGGCCACCAGGTACAGAAGGGCTGCGTGGGCGTGAACCAAGCCAGCGGCCAGCAGAACCCTGCTGTGCCCAAGATCCTGTAGGTCTGAGCTGCTGCTCACTTGAGTCCAATAGATGCCTCTTGGAGCCTAAGTCCAGTCATGTTTCTGTCACTTGGAACCAGCAGCAGGGGTGGGCAGAGAATGGTGCTGGGTGAGCCTTCTCTTTGGCATGCCTGCAGCTGGGCTGAGCCCTTCTCCACTAGCGTGGGGAGGAGGACCAGAAAAAAAAACCTCAGAGTTGGAGGATGAGTCCGTGAGCACCAACCTTAGGCATCGCCTCTTTTCAGGCCTCTGCAATAGTCAGCAGTCTCCCCACATCCATGCTACCTCCCAATGTCCTCTCCACCCAGTGGCCAGAGTGGGCTTCCTGGAATGCAACAGTGACTGCATCTTGTCGGCACACCTACTGTCAGCGGCTCCCTGTGGGCCTAGGCTCACAGTTTGACCCCACAAGGGCATGTGGGGATGAGCTGAGATGCCCATAGCGCTCCACACTCACGACCTGGCACAGGGGGCATCTGTTCCATGCCAGGCCACAGGCAGGGTGACAACAAAGTGCACAAGGCCCCGACCCCATGAGCAGGGAGGACAAGGGAGGGAGCAGTGACAATAAAATGGTGACATGGGAAGTCACAGGGAGGAGGGCCACCCAGGGTCTCCCAAGTGGGAGAATGGGTGGAAGTGCCACAGACAAAGGGGGAGGATGAACCAGTGTGCCAAGGGACAGGGAGGCTGGCATGTGTGCACGGGAAGGAGAGAGGTGGGAAGCAAGTCCAAGTGTGTGTGTTCTTGCATGTGTGAGTGGATGTGCATGTGTGTGCTTGCATGTGAGTGTGTGTGCTTGCATGTGAGTGTGTGTGCTTGCATGTTTAGGAGTATATGCATGTGTGTGCCTGCGTGTGCATGTGTACTTGCATGTGTGAGTGCACTTGTGTGTGTGCTCGCACGTGTGTGTGCAAGTGTGTGCTTGAATGTGTGTGTCTGCTTTCATGTGTATGTGCTTGCATGAGTGTATGTGTTTGTATATTTGAATATATGTGCGTGTGTATGTGTGCACATGTGTGGAGGCATTTCATGTGTTAAAAGATGCCACTAGAGGGTCTGAGCAGAGGGTCCCCCCAGCTCTCTATCAGATCCCTGTGGACCACAGTGTGGAGAGCAGAGTTGGGAGGACTGAGCTGGCAACTGAGGGTCCCCATGTCCTCCAGGTAGGAGGTGACAGAAGCAGGAGAAGTGAGACAAGGATGGGTTAGGAGTATTTGGCAGTGGTGGTGCCAGGTTCCAAAGTGGGCCCAAGCAGGAATCCAGATGTCCCCCACAACTAGCTTTGAACTCAGTGGCCAGGGATCTGAGGGCCATCCCCCAGAGCTGGGGGTGCCTGGATCCTCCCCATCTCCTCCTCACCCAGCAGCAGTGGGGTTGCCTCAAGGGGAAGGAGGTCCTGAGTGTACTTTAGCAGAAAGCTCTGACTCATGCAAATGCAGAACAGTCCCCAGAGCCGCCCCTGGGGGCAGGAGCATGGGAAGGTGCCAAAAGAGGTTCCTCTCCCGACCCCACTGAAATGGAACCATGTTCCTAAGAATCTCCTGCACTACTCTACAGACTCCCCAGCCCTCTGAGCTGCTGAAGGCAAACAGAAGCTAAACCAACAGGGGAAACCCAGAGGGAAGAGCCCAGCAGCCTGCTGAGTCACTTCCCCTCTATTTGATGTGGGGTCAGGAGCCCCAAAACCACAGACCCTGGCTCCAATCTCAGCTCCTCTGGGTTGCTCACCTCCAACTTCTCCATCTGCATTTGGGGTGCTGCAGTCCCTCCTCAGAGGGCAGTGTCAGGACCCAGTGAGGTCACACCAGGAGCTCAGAGCTAAACAGAGGGCAGCTGCTGCTGGGGCCAGACGGGACCCGCAGGGGCTCTAGAGCCTGCCTCATGCAGCCCATCCCTAGCAAGAGGCACTCGCCTCTGTCTCCCACAAACCACCTGTGGAGTCTTCTCCCCACCTTCCTGTGGGGGCACAGCCTTTTCCTTGTTGACTCTAGCGAGTTCTTTATATATTCAGGATACACATCCTTTGACAATTAGATGTGTTATAAGCCATCTCTTTCTAGATCCTGACTTCTCATTATTTTCATTATTTGTAACTTTTAATGAGCAAAAGTAACTAATTTTAATGTAGTCAAATTGACTCATATTTTCCTTTATTTATTTTTTTAGCATCTTGTTTATGAAATCTTCCCCTAGCCCAGGGACAGGAAGCGAATCTGCTCTCTGGTCTCCTAAAAGCCTTGGAATTTTCTGTGTGGTGCTGAGGCCTAGGCCACCTGGAATCCACGGTTGCTCATGATGGGAGAAGGGATTCCAGGGTGTAATGAGAGGGTCACACGAACAGATTCTCACTGTGATGGCTCTTGCTGCTGCTGTGTGGCTAGTGGACAAAAAGGTGTTACCAAGTAGAGCAGGCAGAGCAGAGAGGAGGTGCTCCTTCCTGAGGAGCCCAGAATGGGGATGGAGGGAAGTGGAAAATTCTGGAATATGTTTTTGGGAAGAATCCACTGGGCTGAGGGATGCAGGGGGCATGGGGAGCATGGAGGTTCCCAGTAGGGCAACCTCGGGGATGTGGCGCATTTCACAGAGACGGGGAAAAAGAGGGGAGGTACCTGGTTAACGAGGAGCTTGGTCCTGGCCACCCAGAGTTCAGTGGCCCTGGAACTTCCCCAGATGCAGCTGGAGACACAGGGCTGGACCTCAGAGGAGAGGCCTAGGCTCTCCCGGGAGACCCTGAACACAGAGCAGGAAGCTCCTTGAGGAGTGTCTTCCTTGTGGCAAAAGGGCAGGAACAGGCAGACAGCAGGGACAGCCCCTGGTGCTGGTGACAGGTGGCACAGACAAGAGCTGATGAACATTCCCTGAGGTCAGCCATGGCGTCCACACTCACTGTGTCCCTCATCACAGCTCTGCAAGCTCTCAGGTCCATTTCACAGATGAGGAAATTGAGGCTCAGAGAGCAGTCAGGACTTGCTCTGCCTTCACTAGCCATGAGGCTGGATCTGTGCCCACATGTGTGTCTCGGCAGTCCATGAGGAAAGAAACCTCTCCGGTCTTGTTTGCCAGGGAAGGGAGGGGAAGTGCAGCCCAGAGGCTGGGTCAGGACCACAGACTGGAGGAGCCAGACTCCTGGGGTTAGCCTCCCAGCCTGGTCTCCTACCCACTGGGGAACTTGGGCACGTCTCCAGCCTCAGCCCACCCATCTGTAGAAGGTAGCAGAGCCAGCGCTGTATTAGTGCTTGGTAAATAAAATAATATATATAACTTTTGAGGAAGATGTTCTGCCTCATTCAGGAATATGTAAGTTAAAACCACAATGAGGCTGGGCATGGTGGCTCATGCCTGTAATCCCAGCATTTTGGGAGGCCGAGGCGGGCAGATCACTTGAGTTTGAGTTTGAGACCAGCCTTGCCAACATGGCAAAACAAAAATTAGCTGGGCATGGTGGCACATGCCTGTAATCCCAGCTACTCGGGAAGCTGAGGTGGGAGGATCACTTGAACCCAGGAGGTGGAGGTTGCAGCGAGCTGAGATCGAGCCACTGCACTCCAGTCCGGGTGACAGGGTGAGACTCAACGAGCCTGGGTGCTGTGTCTCATGCCTTTAATCGCAACACTTTGAGAGGCTGTGGTGGGAGGATCACTGGAACCTAGGAGTTTGAGACCAGCTTGGGCAACATAGAGACCTCATCTCTATGTTGAAAAAAAATTAGCCAGACATGGTGGTGCCCATCTGTAGTCGCAGCTACTCAGGAGGCTGAGGCAGGAGGATGGTTTGAGCCTAGGAGCTTGAGGTTACAGTGAGCTCTGATTGCACCACAACACCCCAGCTTGGGTGACAGAGCGAGACCCTGTCTGTCTCTAAAGGGAAAAAAAAAAGCAGACAAGCAAAACCACCTAGTGAAAAACCAGTTCATGCCACTAGATTTGCAAAACTAAAGAGTGCCAAGTATTGGTGAGGATGTGGCACAGCCAGACCCTTCCACATTCCTGCTGAGCTGCTGGGAGTGTAAACTGGGACTTTCACTTGGGAAGACGGTTTTGCTGTATCTCCTAAAGCTAGATATATCCTACCCCATGACCCTGCAGACCATCCCTGGATCTAAAGGTGCCCACTGAGAGGCATGCACAGGATGCTCATCATAGCTTTGCTCATCATGGCCCCAGGTAGGTGACAATTCCATGTCCATCAGCAGGAGAATGGGTGAGCAGGCGCCCAACGCGGCAGAATACCACAAAACAGGCTGCGAGGACGATGCCTGCGAGCAGCCGCCCTGTGCCCCTCACCACACAGAGCAGACGGAGAAAACAGCACAGACTGAGTGACCCCGTTTCCATAATACCCAAAACAAGCCAACCAAACAGCGTCCCATTCTGGGATGCAAATATAAGAGGTCACACCCAAAGAAAAGCAGTTAAAGATGAACACAAAAATGAGGGTTGTGGCTGCTCCTGAGGAGGGAGGAGCAGGGTGAGACTGGGAGGGACACCTGGGCCCGGTATGAGTCCCTTCCCTTTCCCTCCTAACCATGTGAACTGTAGAGGGTTCCTCTTCTGTAGGGGTGACGTGATTCACACAGCAAAAACCGCACCCCACAGGCTACAGATGGAGGCCCAGTCCCCAGCCGGGTTTTCCTGGCCCTTTTGCTCTGTTATTGATGCTCCCGCTGCCGGCTTCCCCTTGGCCTGGTTGCCCTCCACCGGGACGCCCTCCCGGATGCCTCCCGCCTGCGGGTGGCGGTTGTGAGTACAGTCACCGAGTGCTGGGTGTCTGCCCCTCAGCCTTGCCATGCAGGCTGGGGGTATTGCCTGGGCAGCTCCGGCTCGTCACCCTGGACTCTGCAGCCCCACCCCTCGCACCCTCCAGACCCGCTACCCCTGGCTCAGCCGGAGTTCGCGTCTCACCACGCCTCTGCCACGGGACTTTCCTCCCTGGGCCGCGTCCCCAGCCAGGAATGCGCCACCAGCCTGGGGCCTGCAGGGGGCGCCCGGGCTCCCCGCGCAGGTGCCCCCCCATCTGACAGAGAGGAATGCGCGAGGCCGAGAGCTAGGAACACCCGGCCCCGCAAGGTCTGGGAACTGCGACTGCCTCCTTCAGCCTCAGTTTCCCCTCCCGTGAAAGGAGGCCATGCTCCTAGCCCGGACACACTGAGCCAGGCCCTGTTCCCGGAGTCGCGGGCTACCCCGCTCGAGGGCGGGTGGGCTCCCGGAACTGCTCGCGCGGCCCCGGCACCCAGAGAGTTGAGGCGGGCAGCCGTATCGCCCTTTGAAGGCGCGCGGTGGGCCCCTGCGGGCGCGCGACGCGGGGCAGAGCGCCCTCTGGAGGCCGCCGCCGGCCCCGCCCCCGCCCCGCCCCCGGGCTCTGGGCGGCGCATGCGCGCGGCGCGGCGCTCCGCGGGCGGCGAGAGCGAGGCCGGTCCGCAGCCGCGCGGCGCTCGGCGCCCCATTCATGCTGGGCATCGGCGGCACCACCACGCAGCGGAGCCCGGGCGCGGCGGCGGCCTCGGCCTGGGCGGCCTGCGCGGCTTCGGCGGCCCCGCGGCGGGGCGGGCGGCGGCGGCGGCGCGGGCGGCTGGGCGCGGCGATGGCCGGCGGCGGGGCGCGCCCCGGGGCGGCGGGTGAGTCGGGGCGCAACTTTCCCCGCGGCGCGGGACGGTGGGCGGGGGCCGGACCGGGCGGGGATCCCGGGCCGGGCGGCCAGTGGGTGGGCGCGGGGCGGCCTCCGGCGGCGGCCCTCTCGTGAGGCGGCAGGCAGGGGGTGTGCGCGGGGACTGCGGCGCGCGTGTCCGCGGCCCGCGTGTCCCTGCGGCTCCGGCCCAGGCGTCCGCGTGTGTCCGGGCGCGGCCGCGGCGCCGACGCGGAGAGACCGCACCCCCGTGCGGCGGGGCTGGGACCGCGGCCCGGGGCTCAGCGCCGCGGCCTCCCCCGCCCCCCGGCCGGGCCCGCCGAGCCCCGCGGCAGATCCGGGGCGGCGGGGGGGCGGGCGCTGCCCCTCCGCAGACGCTGGGGATAAAGTTTGCGGCGGCCCCGCGGGGAGGCCCTTGCGGTGCCCAGGCCCGGCCCGGCCGCTGGACCTCGGCTTGGACCTCCGTCCGCGGGCGAGGACGGGATGGCCAGGCCTGGGTTGGGATCGGAGCCGCCCGGCAGGGCCGCGGCGGCCGGAGGAGGTCGTGCGGGCTAAGCCCCCGGCCAGCCCTGGGGCGCGGGGTGGAAGTTGGAGCCACTTCCCGGGACCACCGCTGCCACCGCCCCCTGTGGCCCGGGGTGCGGGGAAGTGGGCTCTGGGTGCCGCCTGGGAGGCCGCCCCGCTCGGGCCTCCTCGGCCTCCCCCTCTCGGGGCCTCTCCAGGGTCAGCCGCTTCCCCCGGAGGCTTCCGATTGCTTCCTGGACAGTCCCGGGCCTGGTGTGCGGCGAAGCTGGAGGCGGCGGGCAGATTCCGGCTGCCAGGGGAAGGGGGAGTGGGGACTCCAGGGAGGCCCCTCAGCCGGCGTGAGGTCCCAGGTGCAGCCCTGGAAAGGAGGGGAGGGGTTCCGAGGGGCGGCCCCGGGCCGCGAGCTGCCCCCGACTTCTGTGTGGGGTGCTGGGGCCACGCCCCTTGAAAGAAAGGGGTGTGTGTGCGGGGGAGGGGACGTGGTCGAGCCTCTGTCCCCTCAGCGCGGCTCCTGTGGCTCGGGCTGCTCCTTGCTGCCCCACCTCCTTTCACACGTAGCCGGTTTTGGGTTCGGTGCAGGGATGGGGCGCAGTCTCTGCTCCCCGGGCCCTTGAGGAGCTTGCCTCAGGTCCCCTCACCTTCCTGCGGTTTGGAGTGTGCGGCAGAGGCCAGGTGCTGCACCAGGGGCACCAAGACGCTGCCCAGCCCTTGAGGAGCACCAGCCCCCTGCCAGAGGCAGGCGTGTGAACCAGTGATTCGCTGCACGGCCAGGCTTCCATTCCTGGGGGGTGCCGGTGGGGCCCAGGAAGGGCGTTTTGGGCAGAGAGGACAGCACGGGCAGAGGCCTGGGTTTGTGGCCTTGGTGTGTGCTCTGGGGGCAGGGGACACATGAGGTGCCTGTGGACAAAGCAGACAGCCCTTTGCTGGACTCCTGGCCCCCCATGGTCGTTGCCTGCTTGTTTTGAGCCCCCAGGAAAGGCCCCCGTGCACACAGCAGCTTAGAGCAGCTGGCCGGGAGGAGAGGATGCCCCAGGGGAAGGCCCGCAAAGGTGGGCACTTTTTCTCAAGAGCAGGACTCCAAGGCCTTCAGATCCAGATTCCCTAGGACTGGTGGGGAGCAGGGCCACTGGGACCACCTCCCATGACCCCCGTTGTGGGGGAGGCGGGGTGCCAGGAGCAGCTCTCTTTCCCCAGCTGCTGCTGTGAGCCACCGGGCAGGATGGCAGCCCCACACCCCAACCTGCCTGAGCCATAGCAGGATCCGGTGCAGGAGGACTTGGGGGGATTGGACTCTCCCTTGTGGGGAGGGCTTTGGGGGCCTTTGTTTCTCAGGGTGAGAGGGAGCTGTGGTGTCACCCAGGCCAGGAAAGGAAAGGGGACACTGCTGGCTTGGCGTTCCACCAGGCGGCGATCCCCTCCTATCCAGGAGACGAGCCCCTGGGCTGGGGCTGCTACCCGCGGCTGCCAGGTCTCTCTCCGCCTCTCTCCCTGGCTAGCCCCATCAGCATCCCAGCACTAGTCCAGTCTCCCCCGCCCTGGCTCTGGCTCTGCCTCAGCCCAGAACAGCTTTGGCCATGCCGGAGAGCCACAGCCATTCTTACTGCCCTCTTTGCACAGCCAGTGTTTCCCACCCCAGGCCTTTGCTCCTCCTATTCTGCCCCCCACCCCCACCACGAATGCCCACCTGCACCAGCTTCCAGGCTACCTGGTCCCAGAGCAGGTGGAAAGGCCCTTGAGGACTTTCCCCGGCCACAGTGGCCAGCTCTGCTCCTCGGTAGAGTACAGCATCTGCTGGTGCTCCCCTCCCAGCCCCAGCATGGCCCCTTGGCACGCTGGCACCTGGCACCTGGGCCCAGCTTTGGAATGAATGCATTTTTTCCTGGGCAGACCCAGGCCTGTGAGAGTTGAGCCCTGCAGGCTGGCTGGCCAGCCCAGTCTCTGGAAGCTCAGAATTTGGGCCCTGTCCTGCTGGGACTAGTTGGGTGACCTTGAGTCTGAGCCCCACGTCTTATACCCCTAAGGTGGAAGAAGTAGCCCAAGCATTGTCAGTGGCCTTTGTTAGATGCTGGGCATGAGGGACCCAGCCCTAGGCTTGGGGCTCCCCCTTTCTTGGCCGGCAGCCCTGTGCCCGCAGGCAAGTCCCTTCCCAGCAGCCTCTTTTGGGGCAGTAGGGTGAGGGTGGGGCTTGGGGCGGTGGGCCCAGGGCCAGGCTGGAGTTTGGATGGTGGCTTCTTAGCCTGGTGCCTCCTGTTGAATATAAAAAGTAGGGCCCATAATTGCATTAAGACGTGTATAATTATCCCAGAGGAGGGGAGAGCCCAGCCCCTGGTAATTGCAGGCCTGCTTTGAACTGATAAACGGTGAGTGATTCATGTTTTCTTTGGAGTTCACATGTGCTCAGCTCCCAGCCCCGGCCCCACTGCCACTGTGAGGAGCCTGCTCCTGGGTCTTCCTTGAGTTCTGGGGCGGGGGTGGGAGTGGGGACTCCTCCCTGCTGTTCTTGGGGAGCTGTCCGGCAAAGGCAGCTGGTAGTCTGCTGGGAGCACCCTGCAGTTCCTGCTCTGGGATTCCAGCCAAAGCTCTTTGCTTCTGAGAGCCTCGGTTTTCCCACCTGAGCAGTGGGTGTGTGCTGCGCACACACTGGGCAGTGTGTGTAGGGGGAGTGAGGCAGGAGTGGGGAAGCATGGGGGCTGCCGCACCCAGGCCTGGCTGGCCCTCCGCATACCCTTCATTCATTCGCTCACTCGTGGGGATTTATTGTCTTCCTGGGCCCCTGGTTTGGCTTGAGGATGCAGTGGCAAGCACCTGGAGCCAGGCCTTGCTCTCACAGGGCAGCCATTCTGGAGAATGGGAGCAATAAGTAACAGAGACCCTTAACGAGTCCTGTGCTGCAGATGAGAACCGGGTGACTGAGCGGGGTGGGGAGTGGAGACAGTGGTCCCAGAGGCCTGGGGGAGGGGCAGGCAGCTCCACATTGCATGTGGGCACCAGGCACAGAGGCTGATGGGACTGTGCCCAGCTCCCCAGTAGACTTGGAGAAGGCATCCATCTTCAGGCCTCAGCTTCCCCATCTGTAAAATGGGGCCAGACCATACAAAGGGTGTCTGGGATGGTGTGTGCAAACTGGCTGGCTAAGGCTTGAACTCAGGACTCAGGACTCTCAGCCTTGCTGTGGCCGGCTCCAGCCAGGAGTGGATGAGAGTCCCCAGCACATCAGGCACATCCAGGGCAGCAGGCCCTACTGGCACCAAGGGGGTGGCACTGCTGACTATGTGGGCAGGTGTACCCTTTCCTCTTTCATCCATGAGAGAAGAGCTTTCATCCCACTTTTGCAAATGGGGAAACTGAGGCTAGGAAAAGGGAGTGTCCCCATCATAGTCATCTGCCTACAGAATAACAAGATCTAGATTTAGCCCACTGCCTGGCTGCCAGTTTGCTAGGCACGGGGTGGTGAGACTTTTCCAGAGGCAGTGGAGGCCAGTACAGGATATGGGGACTCCCACCAGGATCTGGGCAGCGCTGACCTCTTATGCAGGTCAGAAGAGTGGCCTTAGCCTCTGCACAGGGACATGGCTGTAGGTGGTTGTGGGTGGAGGGAGCTGAGTACCCTGGCAATCCAGGAAGGAGGGGTGGGCATTTTGTGGAGTTTGGGGTGGAGTCAATGAACCTTGGTAGTGAGCGTGACCAGGAAGTGAGGGCCCGATGTGGAGCAAGGTGGGAGGGGGCCACACAGGTCTGGTGGGTATGGGGTGCTGAGGCTGGGAAGGGGTCACTGTGGAGGGGTAAAGTGCAGGGAGCACCTGCTGGCCTTCCCTGTGAAGGAATTCCTCTTTCCTTGGAGTTGGGTGTGAGGCTGGGGGCAGGAATGACAGCCTGGAGAGAGTGCTGAGAGTCAGGGCTGGGTGGGCGAGGGGGCCTGGGAAGGGGCTGTGTGGCAGGGCACCCATCAGCTGGGCTGGAGCTGTGGGTGGGACACATTGCCTGGCTTCTGGACTGCAGTTCTCAAGCTTCATCCCACATGGGGCTTGGGGTCCCATGGAGAGCAGCCCAGGCTGCCACCTATCCACAGTGAGAACTGCTGCCTGTGTGGCCTGGGCCTCCATGTCCTCCGTGGTGCCTGTGCTGTGGCTGTCAGGGCATGTTCAGGGGAGAGGCAGGGCTGTGGAGGCGGGAGTGAGCACTAAAGCCCATCTGTGTCAAGCTTCTGTAGGGGATGGTGGTGGAGTATGTCCCCACCAGCCTCAGGCAGGGAGCTGGTGCCCACCCTGGGAGTACAGAGCTGTAGGGAGGGTCCTGCTCCCCAGGGTATAGGGAGGCTCTGGGTGAGGGATGCTCTCCTCAGGCCCTTGTCACCTGCCTTCCTGTTCCTGGCCTTCACCAGTGATGGCAGGGCACAGGTGCCGACGGAGTGACCTCTTGCCAGGTGTCCTGGGGATGCCTGGTGCACCCCACAGCTTATAGGGCTTCAGACCAGGGAGGTGCCCGGTTTGCCCCGGCTCCTCCTGGTGGGTCAGGTCCTGCCTCCTGGAGGTGGAGTGGGCACGCCCGCCACAGGAAGGGCTCACACTGGGGGATCATGGTATGGGATGGGCCATGCCTGCATTCACATGCCCTCTCCTGCCCCTTACCCAGGGCTGAAGCTTCCGGCACCATGATGCTCACCCCAGCAGGACCAGAGCTCCGAGGCCCAAGGCCCCAGCCTGACATGCCGCTGCCACCGCGGAGCCCGCAGGTTCTCCTGCTACTGCTGCTGCTGTCACTGCTGCCGCTGCTGGGCATGTGGGCTGAGGCAGGCTCGCCCAGGGCAGGTGGGGGTTCGCAGCCCCCCTTCCGCACATTCTCGGCCAGTGACTGGGGCCTCACCCACCTGGTGGTGCACGAGCAGACAGGCGAGGTGTATGTGGGCGCAGTGAACCGCATCTATAAGCTGTCGGGGAACCTGACGCTGCTGCGGGCCCATGTCACGGGCCCCGTGGAGGACAACGAGAAGTGCTACCCGCCGCCCAGCGTGCAGTCCTGCCCCCATGGCCTAGGCAGCACGGACAATGTCAACAAGCTGCTGCTGCTGGACTATGCCGCTAACCGCCTGCTGGCCTGTGGCAGCGCCTCCCAGGGTATCTGCCAGTTCCTGCGGCTGGACGATCTCTTCAAGCTGGGCGAGCCACACCACCGTAAGGAGCACTACCTGTCCAGCGTGCGGGAGGCGGGCAGCATGGCGGGCGTGCTTATTGCCGGGCCGCCGGGCCAGGGCCAGGCCAAGCTCTTCGTGGGCACGCCCATCGATGGCAAGTCCGAGTACTTCCCCACGCTGTCCAGCCGTCGGCTCATGGCCAACGAGGAGGACGCCGACATGTTTGGCTTCGTATACCAGGATGAGTTTGTATCATCACAGCTCAAGATCCCGTCCGACACGCTGTCCAAGTTTCCGGCCTTTGACATCTACTATGTGTACAGCTTTCGCAGCGAGCAGTTTGTCTACTACCTCACGCTGCAGCTGGACACACAGCTGACCTCACCTGATGCTGCCGGCGAGCACTTCTTCACCTCCAAGATTGTGCGGCTCTGTGTGGACGACCCCAAGTTCTACTCGTATGTCGAGTTCCCCATTGGCTGCGAGCAGGCGGGTGTGGAGTACCGCCTGGTGCAGGATGCCTACCTGAGCCGGCCCGGCCGTGCCCTTGCCCGCCAGCTGGGCCTGGCCGAGGACGAGGATGTGCTGTTCACTGTGTTCGCCCAGGGCCAGAAGAACCGTGTGAAGCCGCCCAAGGAGTCAGCATTGTGCCTGTTCACACTCAGGGCCATCAAGGAGAAGATTAAGGAGCGCATCCAGTCCTGCTACCGCGGCGAGGGCAAGCTCTCTCTGCCATGGCTGCTCAACAAGGAGCTGGGCTGCATCAACTCGGTGAGTATGGCAGGGGCGCCCCTCCTCCTGCGGCCCCATTCCCTCCAGGGATGACAGCATCAGTGTCAGATGCATGCTCAGTAGTGCCTGCTGCGTGCCCGGCCTGGCTTTTGGCTTGGCCGTCCCAAAGGCTCAGCTAGGTGGGGCTGCCCTTTGCCATCCCCCAGAGAGTGGGTTTGGACCCAGGGTGCTAGCCCCAAAGGCTGCTTCCAGCCATGAAGCTCTCTGGTGCCTCAGAAGATGGGATGACGAGGCCCTGCTGGCATAGTCCACAGCCCCCGGTCAGCCAGGGGCCAGCCACATGCCTGGTCCTGTGCCTGGTGCTTGCCTGCTCTATCTTGTCCCCATCCTACAAATGATCCTACAGGATCAGAGAGGTGGGGTAACTTGCCATGGGTCACACAGCAAGTGAGAGGCTGGGGCCAGAGCCTGTCAGGTGAGCCCAGACACCATTTCCATGGAGCGTTTGCATCCCCCACATGGCCCTGGTGGCACCTGCCCGCTGGGCCTCTGCCTTTGCCCAGCAGTGGGAGCTGATGGTGCTCTGGTGCAGGCCATAGTCCATACCTTGCAGAGAAAGTGACCCTGACTCCAGGGAGCCACAGCCCCCTGGCACCTGTCCCAAAGGCACAGCTGGGGCTGGGCCTCTATGCTGCTGCCTTTCAGGGAGCGTCTTGTTCACACTCCTGGGCAGGCTCAGAGGGCACAGGCCTTGCTTAGGGTGGAAAGTGAAGGGGCTGGGACTCGGCCCAGGCCTGGGACCCCCGAGGCCAGGTACAGGGGAAGGCCTGGCCCTCTCTGGCTGTAGTCTCCCATGTCTGACCTGAGGGTGATGCTGGTTTTGTCCTCAGGGCAGAGTGGGACTGCAAGGGCTCCTCAGCCCTTCCGTCTCACACTCACCACCTGTGTGAAGCGGGGCCCATGTGTGCTTAGCAGATGCAGTTGTCTACCCTCCCCTTGGCTTTTCAAGGAATGTGTTTTCTCTGCACCATGCAGATGAAGACACTGAGGCTTGGAGGGGCAGAGCCTGGGTGAAGCCCCACCACATTCTGTCTTTGTGCCCTGCCCCAAGGCTGGGGCCTGCTCTTTCCTCCCTGGGGACAGTTCCCACTGCCCCCTCCCACCTGTTCATTCCGTGTGGCCTAGCCCTGACCCAGCCTCCCCTGCTCCTTCCTCCTGAGCAGCCTGGCCTCTGCCAACGAACCCGCTGCAGACGAGGACCATCTGCCCCACTTCTCCCCACACCCCTTCCCTGCCTGCCCTGCCCTCTCCTTAGGCCTGGCGGTGGAGCAGCACCCCCTCCACGCTGGCCCCCAGCTGCTCCAGAACCTCAAGCTATTGATTGCTTTCTCGCGCTCTTAGCTGGGAGCCCGCCCTTTGCCTTTCAGGTGTGACCTGCTTCCTCCTGTCTTAAAGCCTCTCTGTCTGCACATCTCCTCTGGGGGCTACCCCCAACCTCTCTAGAAAGACAGCTGCACTCCCAGCCCTGCCCAGGGAGGCCCAGTCCTCCAGGAGAAGGCGCCCAGGGAGTGGCTCTCACTCTGCCCCTTCCCACAGCCCCTGCAGATCGACGATGACTTCTGCGGGCAGGACTTCAACCAGCCCCTGGGGGGCACAGTCACCATTGAGGGGACGCCCCTGTTCGTGGACAAGGATGATGGCCTGACCGCCGTGGCTGCCTATGACTACCAGGGCCGCACTGTGGTATTTGCCGGCACGCGAAGTGGCCGCATCCGCAAGGTCAGGCCTGGGTCGGGTGGGGTGAGGAGGGGGCTTGGAATGCAGTCCCTGCCTGGAGCAGGAGCAAAGGCTTGAGGCCGTCCCAGGTGGCGGGCCCAGTGCAGCTCTATGCTGTGGGAGGCTAGATCTGACATATGGGGGGCAGGGGGAATGTTGCCCTACACTGGGCCCAGTGACCTTGAAGGGCCCCAATTCCCCTCTGTGCCTCTGCCCATGACTGGCCCCGGGCCTGCTAATCTAGGACACTTTGAGACCACGCAGGAGCCTGTGCAGGGGCCCAGGGATGCTGAGGCTGGGGCCGGCTCTCCAAGGGCACTTGCTGACCTCCTGGGGAGGCTGCTGTGTGTGGGTGGTGAAGGCAGGCCTGCGCAGCCCCCTCCCCTCTGGGCCCTGCTCCCCAGCCAGGAGATCCAGTGTCTGCTGCCTCAGCACTCTGCTGGGCCGGAGGCCTTGGCCCTGCCTCTCCCCATCCTCTCTACTGGGCCAAGGGCAGGGCAAGGGTAGTGCCCCCACCTGTCTTTGGCTGGTGCTTGAGGAGCTCTAGCACGCAGCCCTGGGCTGGCCCCATGGTGGCAAGGTGAGGGCTGGGTGCTGCAGGGATGGCTGTCTGGTCTTCAGGGTTCTCCTTTCCTTCTCCAGAACGGTGGGCTGGACAGAGGCAGTGCAGAGCTTCCTGGAGGGCATGGGTTGAGGGGAGCTGCCTGGGCTGGGGTGGGCACCAGGCTGGCCTGGTGTGGAGGAAGCTCGCAGAGAGACTGAGGGGTGGGGGTACCTGGGCACCCCAGCAGCCCAGTGGGCAGTGGTGGGCCCTGGGGGTGCATAACAGGTACCAGAGGCTGGTGCCAATGCAGATGTGGGCCTGCGAGTGGGGCTGGGCTGGGGGCTGGCCAGCGCTTGCAGCTCTCAGCCCCGTGCCCAGTGTTGGGAAGGGGGCCTCCCATCTCTGCCATGGTAGTTGCCCTGGGAATGGTGGGGAGTCCTGCCCCTCCCTGGCTCTGTGATCTCTGGGGGGGGATCCCCTGCAGCCTCAACTTCCCCTCTGAGAAATGAGCCAGATGTTCAGGCTCTGGGCTGGGGTGGGGGTTGCTGGTGGTCTTGGGGCCAATGGGGGCCCAGCTGCTGACTATAGGCCCCCCAGGGTGGGGGTGCCCTGGGGTCCTGTTGGTTCTGCTCACATTGGCTATGAGGCTGAGGCTGATGAGGGAAATCCTGTGACCCCTGAGTCGGGTCCTCTGCTGTGACCTCCCTCTTGGCCCCCATGTAGGGTGCTGCCCTGTGGCTCTGGTATGAGGTCCCCCGCCTCCGTCCTCCCAGCCTGCACTCCGTCTCCTCACACTGGGAGGCACACAGGGCTCTCGAGCGCATGGGGTGGGTGTTGGGGTAGGTTTTGCCAGGCAGAGGGCCTTGCCTGTGTGGAAGCCCAGTGCAGCACCTTAGAGACATTTCGTGGGGCGCCCCAGAGCCTGTTATCCAGCCAGTGAACAGGTTCCTCTAACCCTACCCTGTTCCTACTGCCCAGCACTCACTCTTTTGTGCCCCAGGGGCACTGTTTAGGTCGGAGCTTTGCTGGGGGAGCAGCAGGACGCACAGCTGTTCCTCTGGGTGCCAGTTGGCCTGTTTCCCTGCCTCCTCACCCCAGTCCCACAGAGGGAAACTGAGGTACGGAGCATGGAACTGCGGAGTTGGGCTTGGGCCCATCTATGGGAAGAGGCTGCTTCTGGGATGAGATTCTGCCAACTCTTCCCCTCCCTCCTGCCCCCACTCCTTCTCCCAATTTTCCCCTTCCTACCCCGAGTCCTAAGGAGGGCCATTCTCAGGGAGGCAGGCAGGGGTGGAGCCTGTCCTCTGCTCCCTGGACCAGGTGCCTGCTTGAGTCTGGCTTTGTGGGCAGCTGCTGGAAGATGCAGCTGGGAAGATGGAGGCTGCATCCTCAGGGCCTGACATGGCTATTTCCTGCCTGGTGACCCTGGCCGGGCCCCCACCCCTCAGAGCCCCACGTTCTCAGAGGCTCTAGGTGCTCATACCTGCCTCCCAGCGCCCATCCTGTGTACCGCCTCCCTCCACCCCCAAATAAGTCTGGGCTGGGTGCCGTGGGCCATGTGCAAGTGGATGGCACCCTTTGGGAGCATCTAGGGTCAGCTGTGCCCAAGGGTTCCTGGCCTGGCAGAATCTGTAATCAGGGACTTGGGTCGGAAGTTTGTTCGGAGGCCCCCCCAGGAAAGGCACACCTCTGCTTTGTCCCCCTGGATGCAGACACGGTCATGTCAGTGAAGAACCTGTCACCTGTACTCTTTCACCCAAATCCACCTGCTCTCAAACTGTCCAGCAGCTGGGCATGTCCCGTGCAGGGTTTTTGAACTTCAATGTCATGCAAATGGCTGCATGTCAGCGTGGGTTCTAGCCCTCTCCCGCCCACTTTGTGGCCCTGAGCAAGCCGTCTAGCCTCTCTGAGCCTTGGTGTCTCCTCGTACCATGCGGACCTGGCAGGCTTGTGTGGCCTGGGGTGTGTGATGAGTGCTGACTGTGCGCCAGCACCCTGCAGAGGCCTCATAGCAGCCTGTCATCTGTTTTACAGGTGGGGAAACTGAGTGCTCAAGGCAGGTGCTCAGGGCTGCTGGCTCTTTCCTCCCTTTCTGTGGTTCCTTGGAAGAGGCTGGGCAGAGTTCTTTGCTAGCCTCGAGAGCTAGGCCCCTTTCTCAGTGACCCCCTCTCTGAGGAGCCCTTCACCACCCACTCCCACCTGTGCTACAGTCCAAGACCCTGGCTGTCTGGCCAGCTTCTGCCCTTGGACCTGGCTGGGGGCGCTGCTGCTGTGGGTGCATTTCAGAGTGGGTGCCTGTTCCATCCGCTCTGCCTACCTAGTTACCGTGGGGCCTTCAAAGCCTAACTTCCCACCACAGGCCACATGGGCAGAGGGTGCTCTGGGTTTGGAGCGAGGGGCCAGGAGGAGGGGATCTACCCTCACTTGTCCTGGGGCCTGGGTTCGAGTCCCACTCTGCTTGCCTTGGCTCTGTTATGTCCTGCAGACTCCAGCGCGAGGCCTCTGGCCTTGCTCCGCTGTGAAGGACGCTTGCTCCCTGCCGGCCACACAGGCCTCTTCTTGACCTGGCCTGGGGGCAGCAGAACTTCACTTCTCCTTGTCTCTCCTTGTCATCCTGACCCAGCCTGTGTGTGGGGCTGGCTGTGGTCCAGGGTCCAGAGCCAGGGTAAGGAGGGCCATGCTGAGCCCCGCCCCCAGGCTGCCCTGCCTCCCTCTTGCCCTCAGGGCCTTGGGAGGGGCCGGGCCCCTGGGGCTCCCTCCTGCCTGTTCACATAGGGCTCCTCTTCCCCTGAGGCAGCTGGCCTAGCTATGCTCTCAGAGCTCAGGGCCCCGCCTCCTGCCCTCTCCACTTGGTCTGCTGGAGCTGGGCCCTGGGGACCCCCAGCCCACGCCTGACCCAGGGGCAGGCCTGCCAGGCTGACCACTCCCCGTCTTTCCCAGGCCAGTCCTTTCCGGACTTTAAAAAGTGTCTGGGGAGCTCCAGAGACTTGGCTGGCCCCGGGCCAGCCCCTGCCAAACTGTTGTGTAAAATTGTAGCCAATTAATTTAAGACCTGCCCCTGTCCCGCTCCTTTCACCAGAGCCCTGCCTGGCACCTGCCCCACCCCCACAGAGGCAGCATCTCCCCATGGGGTGCCTCTCTCAGCGAACTTCCTGGGCCCTGCTCCCAGCTCCTCTCGTGGCCTCTGGGGACCCCAGGCCGTGTCAGGAGCTCCCAGGAGCAGCCCCTGGTTCAGGTCCTGTAGCATCAGCCCAAGTACCCCCATGGGAGGGGAGAGCACAGGCCCCGGCCTCCTGCAGAGCAGGTGCCATCCTCCTACAGAGGGAAGCTGGGGAGAGCCTTGCCCTGTGGGCCGGATGAGGGGCACCCGAGGCCAACCTGCTCTGGTCCTGCTGCTGCTGCAAGGCAAAAGGAGCTGCCTCTGTCTGAGTCCCGGCCTGCCCATTCTGGAAATGTAGGCCCAACTGCCTGGGCACCCGGTTTTTCAAGAGATTCTGGAAACCTGTGTTTTGTGTGAGATCTCTTGATTATTAAATGTTGGCAACGAATCCACGTTTTAAGAGAGTATAACAGGACCAACTCAAGTATCCCTTTGGGCCACCAGGACCTGCACTGTGGCCCTGAATAGCTCAGGGAAGCCACCCACCTGGGTTATGGGGCATGGCCCTGGTGAAGCCCCATCCTCTGGGGCCTTGGTTTCTTTCCCTGGGTGTTGGATACGTCTGGGCATACTCCAGGGAGGCTTGGGGCTCCAAGTTCCTTCTGGAGCTGACCCCTGATGAGCCATCACAGCATCTCCCTGCGGCGGTCCCTGCACGGAGGCTGCAGCTGCAGTCCCCTGTGTGCATCCTGGCCTGGCTGGCCCCTGTCCCTGTGCTCATGGGCCCTCAGGACTCATGCTGCGGCACCTCCTGCAGCTTGCCTGGTCCACACCACTCTTCAGCACTTTGCGGGACCTGCAGCAGCTGGGTCTCTGAAGTGCTTAGGAGGCCTGTGGCATTAGTTGCCATCCATGAGCTTTGGGAATGGTGGCCTGCAGGGCCTGGAGCTGGAGTGAAGCCTCTGGAGCCCTGCACAGTGTTGGAGGTGTCCTCCACCCGGCCATCTTCCCCTCTGCAGATAGCTTAGCACCTGCTGTGTGCCTAGGCTACCTGGGGACAAGGAACACCTGCCCCCTAGGCCCTGCTGCTCTAGAAGCTTTCAGCATGCTTTAGAGGCCTCTTTGTATTCCCCTCATACCCCTTGGACCCCAGGCAGGATTTTGGAATTTATAAGTTCTGGAAGTTGAGTGGCATCTCACAGCCCACACAAGTGCAAGGCAGTTGGTGGCAGGTGCCCACTGTGGGGTTGGCAGCTTGAGCCTCATCAGGTCTGCAGTGAGCCTCCCTGTCAGGGTCTGTGCCAGGGATGTGGTAGGAGACCGTCCTGAAAGAGCTGGAGCCAGGGGGACAAGAAGTGTGCTGGCCACAGGCAGCCCTGACCCAAGGGAGGTGCAGGGTAGGACTGAGCCCCCAGCCCCACCATGGGGAGGCTGCTGTCCCCCACCATTGAGTTTCATCTTGTGTGTTGTTGAGTGAGGGACGAGGGGAGTTGATTTCAGTGACTTGCCCTTGAAGCCTGCAGTCATTCCGAGGTACAGCCTCTGCTGCACTGTTGGCATTCTTGGGGGATGTGCCCCTTGTGCCTGCAGCATGCAGCCTACTCCCGAATCTGCAGGAGGGTCCCGTGCCCTGCATGGTCAGCCTGTAACAGACACCACATGGAAGTGACACACATGGAAGCGTGCATTGGGGGTGTGTCACGGGAGAGCATAGGTACCCACCATCCCCAGCAGCCCCTCCTGGTCCTTCCCTTCCCAGGGTGACCGCCCTGGCCGGCTCCGTCAATGCTGTGTGCTGCTATGTGGGCTCTGGGGTTGAGTCGTCATCTTTTGTTTGGCAAGACTCTTCCTTACCTGTGGGCAGCTGTGGTGCGTGCCATGTCCTCATGTTGTGTGTTTCAAGCACACATGCCTGTGCATCCTGCCCACTCTGGATGGCTGTGGTGTTGCCAGTCCTTGCAGGCCTGTTGTAAGCACGACTGTGTGTGGATTCCCGTGGCAGAAGGATGGATTTCTGTTGGGTTTCAGCCTGGAAGCCAGGCTGTGGAGCCTCTGTGTTGTTCTGCCTTAACTCTCTGGGACCGCCTCTGCTGCTGCTGAAGGACTTGGTGGGGGCCTGTGGCAGTGCCCGGCAGCATGCGGGGTTGACGGGCACGAAGCACGTGCTCTGGGGCGGGCCACGGGGTCCGTCTTTGCTGTGCCCCTGCCAGTGGTCTTGGTGGGATGGGATGGAGCCAGCTGCCTGTCGTGGCTGCTCTCTGTGGGGCCTGAGTGTGTGCTGCCACTGCCTGCCCAGGCCAGCAGTCCCAGTCCCCTTTGGGGGGCCATGCACGGTAACCTGTCGACATCTGTGCTTCTTGGTGAGCATGTGCCACCCCCTTTCTGCCTCTCCTGGATGTGGTTGGCCACTGTGGGCCGAGCCATGAGGATGTAGGGAGCGACAAACCTCCTGTTTGCCCTGTGGGCATAATGAGTGCCGTCCTAGAGCTGGTGGTGCGTGAGGGTACATAAGTATCCCTTCCGCTTCCCAGCGGCTGGCAGGGCCACCCATGGGGCACGCACGGAGGGCCCTGGCCAGTCAGGCCTAAGCCCGGGCACGGGTCCCTCAACACCGTTGATAAGATGGAGGCAGCAGTGGCTTCCCCATGCCTCGTCTTATGTGTGCTCGGGCTCATGGCCAGCCTGGCAGGGGTGGCCTCTTGAGTATCCGCACTGGGCAGTCACCTTCCCCCACAGGCACATGGGGCCTGTGGTCCCAACCACAGCAGAGACCATGGTGTAGGAGGCCCTGCCAGCGCGCAGTGGGTATGGAGGCTGGAACAACCCAGGGGGCTGGGTGGTCTGCTGGAAGGGTGTTCTGGGGACAAGGAACAGGAGGGCCAAAGCTCAGAGGTGCCCCCGTGGGTGCTGGGAACCGCACTGTGCCTTCTGGGGTTTCAGGGGCTGCCTTGGGCACACTGTGCTTGTGTGGTGGGTCACTTCACCAGAGAAGGTGGCAGGACCAGCTGGATGTGGGGGTAGGTGCTGATGTGGGTCTTTGAGGGCCCAGGACCATGGGGTGGCACTAGGGTCAGAGCTGGAAGTGGCATTGAGGTCACAGGATGGAGGAGAGAGGGCACCAGGCTGCTGGTGGGTTTGAGAGAAGACACTGGGGCAGATGGTCCTTGCTGCCTGCGTCCCCACAGGACCCGTGCTGGTGACAGTCTGGCTGTGACCAAGCCCCAGGTTAGCCTGGAGCCCAGGCAGTGGTATGTGACTGAGGCGGTGCGGTCTATGGTGGTTCCCACTAGCCGTGGCCTCACCAGCTGGGGCTAGGTTCCCCAGGCAGCTGTGCACATCTGCCCTGCAGCAGGGCCAAGCAGACATGCCCTTTGAAACTATGAGCTCCTGAATTCTCACACAACTCTGTGAGGTGGATGTTGGCAGATGAGACCAGGGGTTGGGGAGGTCCACTCCTTGCTGAGGGGTTGCTGCTGGGGCAGGCTGGAGCCTGTCTAAGGCAGCCCTGACTGTCCTCCACCTGCCAGGACCCTGACCTCAGTCTCTGCTCTCCCCTTTGTGCTCGGGGTTGGGGTGGAAGAGGTGGGATTCCTGGGACACTCTCTCCTCCAACAGGTGTGTCTAGCCTGATTCCAGCCCTCGTGCTTCCTGCAAATCCTGTTTTAATTACCCAGTTACTGCCAAGAGGAAATCACTAATTGCTTTTCCAGTATCCAGTTCCTCCTGGCCTTTCTGAGAGTGGTGGGGACCCAGGAAGGAGGCCTAGAACCTGTCCACAGCCGGAGGAAGGGGCAGTCCTGTGAGGGGTGAGGAGGGTCCGGGAGTGGGTTCACTGGGGCCTATCTCAGCTGTGCAGTTCTGGCTGGGAAGGGGAGGGGCAGGTGGGCTCTGCGCCCCGGGGGGGTCCTGAGAAGTGAGGGCAGCAGAGGCTCCTGCCCCGCGAGCGGCCCTTCCTGGGACCCCCTCAGGCTGGGGACGGGTTTGGCAGCCGCCTCTGCAGAAAGGCTGAGAGGCGTGTGAAGCCTCCACGCATGGGCACCTCCCTAGCTGCTGCCCCTGGTCTTTGCCTGTTCCCACCTCATCCTGTCCTCCCAGCCCTGGAGCCAGGAGGCAGCTCCACAGGTGCATCCCCGCCTCACAGGCAGGGGAAGGGCCGGGCCCCTGGCTGCCATTACGGGGCACGCAGAGCCAGGCAACTCCCCTTGCCAGGTCAGGGCCAAGCCGGGCAGCCCCCTGCCTCCTGGCGGCTGGGGCGCGTGCCGGCCCTGGCACTTAGCCTGGGTGGCCCAGACATCCTCCCGGCACCCCCGCCTGCCCTCAGCCCGGAGAATGGGCCCTTTGTTGGCTCTGGGCGGGACGGACAGCTGACCTGGCCGGGCCCTCAGCTGCCCGCCTGCGGCAGTTGGCCAGGGCTGTGGTGGTAATGGGAGTGGGTACAGCCAGCAGGGCCAGCCTGGGGCCTGCAGTGAGCCCTGCCTGCTGTGTCCTACGGGCAAAGGGGTGGACCTACTCCCTGGCCTATCTGTGGGGAGGGTCAGGTGAGCCCCGTGGCAGTGGGAGGTGCTCAGTCCAGGAGTGAAGGCCATGCCTGGCCTGGCCCGGACACGGAGAGGCCTCGGGACCCGGCGCTTTGGGACTGCAATTTGGTCTCGGCTCAGAGCCCAGGGTCGACTCACCTGTGTGCATATAGGACAGGGACCCAGGGTTAGACAGTCCAGGCAGAAGTAGGTGGGGGCATCCCATGTCCTCCCAGCTAGGGGTGGGTGGGGACCTGGTGCAGCCGAGGACCATATCCAGGGAGGCTGCTAGCTCTGCTGAAGCCGCTTGGGTAAAGGGGAGAGTCCTCTCAAGCATGGGGCAGCATGCATGGACAGCGCCAGCTCCTGGTTTGTGCTGGGAGGTGGGAGGGCGGGCTGTTGGGGCCAGTCGTGGAAGGTTCTGTTGGTCTTTGGGGAAAGATTTGCAGATCAAGGAGGTGACAGCTGGGGGAGGATTCCAGGGCATGCCTGTGGCCCGGCCCCACGCCCGGGACATGTCAAGCCTCTCGTTTGCCCTGCCAGCTGCCCAGCTGCTGTGGGAGGGGCTTCTGGGCCCAGCCACCTCAAGGGTGGGCTGCCTCCAGGCGGGTGGCCCGCGAGTGGACAGCTGTGGCCAGGGTGTGGGCGTCGGCACGTGGGCTCCTGGCCGGCATGTGCCCCACTGTCCTGCCAGCCACTCTGGCCTCAGGCCCACCGTCTGTGCCCCTGCGCTCCGGTTCTCCTGGAATGCCCTCCTGCCGGGTGCTGGCTCCTGCTTCCCACTTTGCAAGCAGCCTCTGTGCTCCCCCCAGGTGCAGTTGTGAGTCCAGGGCCCAGGGTTCCTCTGGCAGGTGATGTGTGAGTCTCAGTTTACCTCCTGTCTGTGTGGTTTGATAAAGCTGGCTTGGCTGCACAGGCCCTTCACCCTGAACGCTGGCTAGAACACAGACACATGTCCTGGGGACCATTGTCCTAGCTGGATGCCCTGCAGAACATGTGTGGGTGCACAGGGGCCCTGCTGAGTCTGGACCGTGGCGCCTCAGTGAACAGTGTGGGGCCTGTGCCTATGTCTCGTCCATCCTCTGGCCTGGTGTGCTGTGCCGTAGTAGCCTCCTCAATGCTCCACTCACACTGGCCATGCCATGGCCTCTCCTGGAGCTCTGTCTCTCTGGGCCCAGCCTGTGTGCGTGAAGGGGTGGGGGTGACCCAGTGCCGGGCAGGTGGGTGGACAGATGGGTACATGGCGGATGGACAGCTGGACGCGTGTGCTCCCGGCTGCAGCTGTCAGAGCCACCTGTCTGGTCGGCATGCTGCTGGGCGGAGCGGGGCATTCTGCAGCCTGGGGCCCAGCCCATGGCTCCTATGGCTTCTTCCCTTCCTGGGACCCCTCCTTGCACCCCTCACCCACCGTTTCTTGCCTTGGAGCTGGTGTGCCCCCTGGACCTGCCCTTCCCTGACCCATTTCTTCACCCCTTGGTGTGACATCTGTGCCCCCAGCCCTGAGTGGGTAGATGCCTGGCAGGCTGGGCCAGGGTCAGGCTCTGGCGTCATGTGGCCCTGGCTCTTGGGGAGGCGAGTCATGTCCTTGTTGAGACACCTCTCAAGTGCTCCCTGCATGCTGGGCCGGGGTCCATCAGCTTAGGCTGAAGAGGCCCTACTGCCAGGGGCAAGAGGAGCCAGGGGCCATATCCCCTGGTGCTGGTAGGGGAGGGGGAGCTGGGGCTGGGCTTCACAGTGGGAAACCACTGGGGATATCCACAGGGGTGTGGGGATGGAGGAAATGAGAGGAATCGCAGCGCCTAACCGGGGTCTTCTGAGTTGGAGCTGCAGGTCTGCGCACTGGGCACGCCTGCCCCAGCTTCCACCCAGTCTGTGTCCTGCCCTCCTCGCCTTCCTGCCCCCACTCCCTGGTGGCTGTCTTAAGCCACTGGCCCAGATGTGTGGTTGGCTGCTCAGGTGTGGTGATTGCTGTGGGCCTGGCCACCCTGGGTCCCCCTGCTCCTGCCTGGCACACCTGGCCTGGTCCTCCTGTAATGCTCACAACAACTCTGTCTGCGAGAGGCAGAGAGAGGTTTGGACCCAGGCAGTGTGGCCCAGAGGCTGGTCCTGGCTGGCATCTGCCTGGGTCTGAGTACCTACCATCTGGCCACTGACCCAGAGCAAGGCAGGGAATTTGTGGTGCTGGCATCCTAAGCGTCCATCGGGCAGGCCTTAGGCCAGTGGTCATTTTGAACAAGGACTCCCACTCCTGCTGTGGTTGCAGGGCAGGCAGGTGCAGGTGCACTGGGTGCGGTTGTGGGTACCGTCCAGGCCCCACTGGCAGGGGTGCTGGGCGGCTGTGGCCTGGTTGCCCCTAGGCCGCCCGCTGTCCCTGCTTCTCTCCTCCCAGAGGCTGTGGGCCATGGCCCTGCCGCCAGGACAGCTAGGCCCATCCTGGCCGCCTCCTCCCCTGCCCAGCTCTGGGCTCCACTCTTCCGGGTCTGGTTTGACTTAAGCCTGCTTGGTGGCGAGGCAGCTGAGCGGATGTAGGGGGTGGCCGGCGGCGCTCAGGAATGCAGCCCTCCCCCTCTCCCAGCCGACAGCCTCTTTGGCCCAGAAACACAGCGCCCCACCCTGGCTGGCCGTCCTCAGCCCAGGCCTGATGGATCGGGCTCCAACCAGGGGCTTTCGCTGGGCCCTGCTGCCCCCAACCTGCCCTGCCCTGTCACCGTGAGGACACAGAGGAGGGGTACTGAGTCTGGGCCCAGGCTCCTGCCCTGAAGTGGAAGTGGAGAGGTAGAGCGGGAGCAGGAGCGGGTCAGGCTAGGGGAAGCAGGCCACAGCCCGCAGCCTGAGAGCCTGCCCTGGACTCAGAGCTGGGCAGACACGCCCCAAGAGTCCCATCTCTGGAAAGCCCCCTGGGTCTCTCTGTTAATTAAATACATTTGTTTGGTAAAAGCAACTAAAAATACTTGCAGCATCGCAAGCTGCGGAGGAGAAGAGCTGGCTAATTAACGCCTGGTTTGTTTGGGATCTGGAATACATTTCCATGCCAATGAGACGCCCATCCTCCTCCACTGCCTTGCTGGGATGCCCCCACCCCTAGGACACCCCATCCTGGAGTCTCCTGGTCCACTGCCCTAGACTTCCTGTGAACCCTGGCCTCTGCCCCCCACAACCAACATCCCTCCTTCAAAAGCCCAGCCTGGCCCCAGGGATGGCTAGGCACCGTGGGACTCCTGTAGCCTTGTGGCCGTGCTGCTCCATGGTGGGTGCTGGGCTGTGGTTGTCTCCAGGCCCCAATACCCTCTGGCCTCTCTTGACTGATAAAGGGGCTGAGTCCTAGACTGGCCTGTTGGGGTCTGAGTTTGCCCTGCACTGAGGCTGGAGCTGGGGATGTGGAGAGTGAGTATGGCTGGCGCTGGTACTGTCTGCTCATGCATGTCTGGGCAGTTCGGGGAGGGGCTTTAGACTCCTGACCCTCGATGGGGGGTGGGGCTGGGTCAGGGAGGTATCAGCACAGCCCCAGTTAGGACCCCTTGCTGCTGCAGATTCTGGTGGACCTCTCGAACCCCAGTGGCCGGCCCGCCCTGGCCTATGAGAGCGTGGTGGCCCAGGAGGGCAGCCCCATCCTGCGAGACCTCGTCCTCAGTCCCAACCACCAGTACCTCTACGCCATGACTGAGAAGCAGGTGGGTGCTGCACCAGTCAGACGGTGTGGCTGAAGGTGGGGGCCCTTTTACCAGGAACCCCAGTCACAGAGCAGTAGGGGTGGGGCCACATCACAAGTTGGGCATCTGTGGCTCCTGGTGAAAGTGGTTTCAAGCCGGTCTGTGCTCTGCCTCGACTGGGTTTGCAGGGGAACTGGTCTGGTCACCAGGGGCCCCACAGCCTCATTGCTGCCTCCGTGTTTTCCTGGGCTGGGTTTGGAATTCCCACCCCTCCCCTGTTGACTTCCTGACCACAGAAACAGATGTGTGAAAGAGCGATTTCAGAGACAGGTGTCACTGGAGAGTTTGGGGTGTGTGCTGGGCCCCTGAGTCCTCAGGCCTAGGGCTGGGTCTCTGTCCAGTGGGTCTGCCCATGGGGGACCAGCCTGATGCCTGGCCCAGCTCTGTAAGGCCATGGACTTGAGTCCCTGGCCTGGCCTGCCTGGAGTCCACCCCTGCCCTTTGACCCAACCTAGTAACCTCGTGGCAGCTGGAGGGTGGGCAGATGGGGCAGGTGGGGCCAGGTTGGGCACACCAGCTGAGGCCAGGCCTCCCTCCGCTTGCGGCTGGCTCGTTTTTCCTCCACTCCTCCTGGGCACAGTGGGGTTCTGCCTTCCTGGGGACCTCAGGGACGTGCCTCCGTGGGCACTGGGATACTGGGCTGAGCCAAGGAGTCAGAGTGAGCTGAGGCCCACCTGCCCCTCTGAGTGTTGTCTGGACCTGCATTGGAGCTTGGGATTGGGACCCGCCAAGCCCGTTGATCCCTGGGGAAGCTCAGAGCTGGGATGGAGTCCAGACAGATGGAGAGGAACTCCAGTTGAAGCTGCAGGTGCTTCTTTGATTGGTTTTTCCCATATGGACTGTTCTTTCTGGCTGCTGCCCCCTGGGTTTCCAGGGCAGAGGCCTGACCTGTGCGACCTGGCTTGGCCAGGGCAGGGTTGCCAGATCTGCCTTTGAATAGACTGAGAAGTGCAGGGCCTCCCCGGGCCTAAGGAGAGCAGAGTAGGGAGTCAGAGGTGAGGATGGCTGGGACCCCTGGGGTGGTACTGGAGGGGCCTGACACCTCCCCCACCCCAGGTGACGCGGGTGCCTGTGGAGAGCTGTGTGCAGTACACGTCCTGTGAGCTGTGTCTGGGGTCACGGGACCCCCACTGTGGCTGGTGTGTCCTGCACAGCATGTGAGTCTGGGCAGGTGGACAGGGGCAGTCGGGGAGGGCCATGGTGGTCTCACAGTGGGGAGGGGGAGCCTGGTGCATGGCAAGCCACCCCGAGTTCTTTGCCCAAGTCCCGCCTGGCATGCAAGCCCTGTAAGTCTCCCCACCCGCCCAGCCTCAACCCCTCTGCCTGCAGCTGCTCGAGGCGGGACGCCTGTGAGCGAGCAGACGAGCCCCAGCGCTTTGCCGCGGACCTGCTGCAGTGCGTGCAGCTGACTGTGCAGCCTCGTAATGTGTCTGTCACCATGTCCCAGGTCCCAGTAAGTGTGGCACCCCAGGTGGTAAGCGGTGGGGGACAGCCATGGGGACCCTGCTCACCGCGCCTCCTTCTGTCTACGCAGCTCGTGCTGCAGGCCTGGAATGTGCCTGACCTCTCAGCTGGTGTCAACTGCTCCTTCGAGGACTTCACAGAATCTGAGAGCGTCCTGGAGGACGGCCGGATCCACTGCCGCTCGCCCTCCGCCCGGGAGGTGGCGCCCATCACGCGGGGCCAGGGTGAGTGGCCCCAACACAGTGGTGCCCGCTGCCTGGCCAGGTCCAGGGCTGCGATCCAGTTGCCGCCTGTTTAGCGCCTCCCTTGTTCAGTTCCAAGGGCATGTTGGTGACACTCTGACAGCTGATATGGGAGGGGGGGTCTCATCACCTGCTGGTCTGGGAGTGGAGAAGACCCTCCAGGCATGCAGCCAGAGCGAGAGCCTTCCTGCCAGGGAGGTGGACAGTGGATACATCCTTCTTAGGATTTATCTTATGGGCTCACCATATATTTACAGTAGGAATAGACGTAGACACATGAGCATACTTCACCTCCGCTACCATAATTATTGCTATCCCTTCTGGCGTTAAGGTCTTTAGGTGTCCCATGGTGACCCAGAGAGTGGAAGAGCAGGGCAGGGTAGGCGGGATGAAGGGACCACATGGCAGATACCTGGGGTCTTGCAGGGGGCCGCAGGCTGGAGGTGGGAGCGGGTGAGGGGTGGGCCATGTGTGGCACAGGTTTGGTGGGGGACAGTGTCATGGGGACTTGGGGTACAGGACCCCTCTGGCTGCCACAGCCCATTGGACAGTCGCTCTGCAGGCTCTTCCCCAGGAGCAGGCAGCCTGGGGGCCTGGGGAGAGTCTCGAAGTTCTGAACCCCTCATGCTACTGAGCAGGAGGCAAGCAGGGCAGATCCCAGGCCCTGGTCACCTGGGGGCTAAGGGGGCTGGACGCGTGTTTGATGTGACTGATGGTGGCAGCTAGGAGGGTCTCCGGGCAAGTCGTTCCCCTGTCTGGACTAGACCTGTGCGGGGGTCCTGGGCAAGCGGTCTTGGTGACTCAGCCATGCTGCTCCTGCAGGAGACCAGCGGGTGGTGAAACTCTACCTGAAGTCCAAGGAGACAGGGAAGAAGTTCGCGTCTGTGGACTTTGTCTTCTACAACTGCAGCGTCCACCAGTCGTGAGTGTCCCTGGGCCCCTCCGCCCACCTGGACCTGGGCTACTTGCCACACCCCCATCCCTGTGGTCCCACTGTGCTCGCTGTCTGCAGACCTGCCCTCATGTGGCCAGGCAGCAGATGGTGATTCTGTGACTGGGGCTCCCAAGGCCGGGTCCGTGAGGGAGGAGAGGTCACTGTGTGAGCAGCTTGCAGGTAGAGGAGCCAACCAGGGCAAGGCCATGAGTGCAGAGGGTTCCTGAGGCTGGGGCAGGCACATCAGGGGGCAGTAGTCAGAGTGGGCGGCAGTGCCTGCCACACAGGGATCTTGTAGGGCCCCAGCTGGCTGTGTATGGCTACAAGGGCACATTGTGCATTGTTGCCACTGTGGTATGGACAGTGGCCCATGGGCACTGGTGTGGAGGGGAAGCGCTCAGGATGGAGCTGAGGGCTGGTTTGGGGGCCTGGACAGGGGCCCAGACACGGCTCCTGGGTGCCTGCTGCTTCTGGTTGTGGGAGGCTACTGTTAGATGATGTAGCATCCAGGTCCCTTCTGGTTGGTGCTGGCCCCTGTGCAGTCCCCCGGCTTGGGCAGGGAGTATGTCTGGGAGGCAGCTGCTATGCCTGCTGCCCATTTTGGCTGTGAGTATCCCCAGCCTCAGAGGAAGGATGGGAGTAGTTGGGGGCCTCCCATGAGTCCCACTGTGAGCCCAGAGGAGAGCCCTCACTCCTTCCCTGACCCAGAAGACCCAGGCTGAGGCAGTAGGGTTTGGCCTCAGAGACAGGAGGTGCCTGGCTTTTCGGGTATGTCTTTGTTTGTTGACTGACTCACAGATGGACTCTGTCACAGCTCTTTGTGGAGCAACTGCCGTGAGCCAGGCAGGCTTTTTATTTCCAGGATGCAGCATCTCCTGTCCCAGGTGGGGTGGGGGATCTCTGGGGCAGAGGCCTGGAGGGGGCCAAGGGCTGCAGGAGAAGCAGGGTGGTTGGGGGAGCTGGCGGGTCAGGAGATCCTGGAGAGGAGATGGAGGTGGTATGTTCCTGGAGGCTGTTGAGATGGCAAGGTGCCAGCCCTGTGCAAGGCTGAGTTGTGGGCAGAGCACCTACAGTGGCCAGCCTGGCAGACCCTGGGGTGTATCAGAGGAAAACAGACAAGCTCCTGCCCTGGCTATCCTGCTTTCTGCAGGGAGGTGATGTGCATGACCCTGTCCAGCTCTGTGGCAGCACATGCTGCTTCAGTTTAAATCTAAGTTTGCTAAAAGGAGTCAAGATTTAAAATGAAGTTCCTTAGTTGCACTAACACATTTCTGGTGCGAGTATCCATGCCTGGCTGGCAGTCAGATGATGATCAAGGCTCTGGAGGAAAAAGCGGCAAAGAGGAAAGGGAGCTTGGGGTCAGGAGGGTGGGCAGGCAAGACCAGCTGTCGGGGAGGTGTGAGGAGGCAGAGGGGCAGCCACACTCAGGTTTGGGGGAAGAACTTTACAGGCCAGGGGCAGTCAGTGCCAAGGCCCTGAGGTGGCACTATGAATACCAGCAGGGGCGGCACAGTGTCCTTCTGATCGTGCGTGACCCCACGTGGTTGTGGGTCCCCAGGCTTCAGCACCCACCCTTTCCCTGCAGCTGCCTGTCCTGTGTCAACGGCTCCTTTCCTTGCCACTGGTGCAAATACCGCCACGTGTGCACACACAACGTGGCTGACTGCGCCTTCCTGGAGGGCCGTGTCAACGTGTCTGAGGTAAGGCCGGGCAAGGGTGAGGCCCAGGTTTTCAGAGGTGGAGCAGAATTGGGTTGAAACATCCCATCTGGATGTCACCTGAGGCCTGGCCCAGGGAGCGCCTGTGGGTGTCTGGGATGTCAGCGTGTGGTGCATGCACCACCAGCCTGGGTCAGCAAGGTGACCCTGGATGCCAGCTGGGAGGCCTGTGGGGTCACTGTCTTGGCCTGAAGCCAGGCCTGTGGTATTTGTTGGTGACCCCTGGGTGTCCTTTGTGACACTCAGGGAGGGGGAGAAGCCTCAGATGAGTTCTGCCCCTGGGCCTCTGTGTGGGGGCTGCAGACACAGGCTCCTGGGTGCAACAGGGGGCACTGTCAGGCTGTAGAGCGGGTGCGCGCAGAGCCTGGGGTGCGGGTGCCTGGCTGGGCAGGCACAGAGGCCTCCGTGTCAGGCAGGGGAGCTTGCTGGCCTAATGTGCCTGAAGGCTGGTGAGTTCTGGAGTCACCAGGCGCTGAGTAGTAATTGCTAGTAATTAGGTAGTAATTATTCCGAGCTGGGCAAGGCACTGGCTTTATGAGCAGCGGGCTATTCCTTTTGGAACCTGAGGCACTTGAAGCAGGACAAGGCAGGACCCAGGGCCCACAGGCGCTGAGTGGCGAAGCTGGGGCTGGAGCTGTGGCAGCCCCCACCCCCACTGGCTCTGGCTGTGGGTGTGGAGCCAGGACTTGCAGCCAGGTCCCTTTCCTTTGCTGTGGACACTACATCCATTGGCTGGAGGGGGCAGATTCTGCTTGCCAGGGAGACCTTGGAGGCTGCAGCTGGGCTGCACTTCCCTGCCGGGCTGGGGACTGGGGGCTGGGGGCTGAGGAAGTTGCATGGCGGCCTTCTCTCCTCTGGGTCCGTTGTCACAGAGGCCCCCCCCGGCCCCTAGCATCACCCTCTGGACTGGACTTTTCTGTTCCCTGGCATGACATCAGGGCACAGGACAGCAGTGGAGGGTAGCCCGGGGCAGCAGGGACCATGGTGCCTGTGTCAGGGTGACTGCCTATGACAGTGAGTGTGTGGGAGCCACGGACACAGTGGGGGGCTTCCCTGGGGGTGCAGCCTGCCCGAGGAGCCAGGCCAAGCAAGGTATGCTGGGGTGTGGGCAGAGCGCAAGGTGGAATCTGAGGCGGGAGCTGGTCCTGGGGCCTCTCGGGCCAGGGAGAGCTGGGTGTGAAGTCACTGTGGGGTGGGTGTATAGAGGCACTGGCTCTGGCGCTGAGAGCCGCCTAGGGTTCAGGCGGTGGGGAAAGCACAGTGGTCGTCAGGGATGGTAGCAGGGCCCTGGGCAGCTTGGGGTGGTTTTGGGGCTGAGATAGCCCAATTCCTCAGTGGTGGCCTTCCCTGAGCCTTCCCCATCCATGCCATGAACTTCGGGGCACCCTTGGGGAGTGGAGGAAACGGACCCTGGAGTAGTGGCCCTGGGCCTCAGGGCATGGGGAGGCAGAGCAGGCAGGGCTGGGCTAGGGGGTCGCAGGACTGTGTGGGGAATGGATTCTCTCCACAAATACTTTACTCTTTTTTTTAGCTTGAGTCCCAGATTTTTATGGAGCTGTTTCCTAAGGGGCGTGACGTGAGTCCTCCCGGACTCAGGGCACAATGGCCAGTGGCAGTCCCCACCCCTCACAAGCCCTCTTTCCGTCTCTGTTTCTGGTGGGTTCCTCGAGCCACCTCCTGAGACAGGAGCATACTACATCCAGCTTCCTGCTGAGATAGCCAGGCCTAACCCCCAAGGCCGCTGCCCACCCCCTGCCCCATGCTGGGAGGGGGTCTCTGTGGCCCCTTCTTGTGCCTGCCTGCACACTGGGGTCTGTGTGTTTTGTCTGAAGGCGGAGTGGCCTGTGCATATTGATGGGAAGGGCTGCCAAACTGAGCCCATGGGGGCAGCTGGTTCTGTGTGCCAGGGCCTAAGGGCTCCCACATGGAGCCCCCACCAAAGCAGAGCTCATGAGACATGCTAAGTCAGGACTTTCTCTTAGAAATGCCTGTTTCTGGACTCTGCAGAAAGGGTGGGGTGTGGTTTGCGTCTTCACATAACATTTGTATGCCCTGCCAGTCAGCTCCCAGACCTGAGCAGGTCTGTAGACTCCTTGCATGAAGGGGAGGCTGGGGTCCCTTGAGGAAGGAGCCTGGTGCGCTGGCAAAATGCACCCAGTTAGTCTTCCCCCAGCGTTTCCCAGAGGGACCTCCAGCCTTTTTCCGGGGAGACTATGCACTGGGGAAAAGGTTGTAATCAGAGTCTTTGGGGACAACTGGACCTGGCCCTGAAGAGGGACCTCCAGCCTTTTACCTGGGAGACTATGCACTGGGGAAAAGGCTGTACTCAGAGCCTTTGGGGACAGTTGGACCTGGCTCTGAACTGTCATTAATCCCAGGAGACCCATGCCACTGTGGGCCTGGGTCAGAATCGGGCCAAGTGGAGTCAGGTGCTCACTGGAGTTTGAGCCCAGGCCTGACCCAGTGGGCCGCATGGGGGCAGAGCTTCCTGGGTTCTCATTCAGCTTGGTGTTGGGGAGGAGATGGGGTGGGGGTGTGGGGAGCACTTGAGAGGACCGGGTGTGGCCCAGGCAGCCAGTCCGCTTCCTGCCCCTGGCAGAGGGCAGGGGTGGCGAGGGGACAGGCCAGCCTCAGGGTGATGGGGCAGGCAGGTAGGGGCCAGCCACATTGGCCTCGATGCCTGCTGGGCCCACACACTCACACTGGTGTTGTGGTGGGTGGTGCTTTTTCCTGGCTGGGACCTGGGTTCTAGGGGTGGGCCATGACTGAGACCTCACGCTGGGTGAGCCAGCTTCATGTCTTGTGCCAAGAGGTTTCCTGGACTTACAGGCACCAAAGAAGCCCAGGCCTCACCGTAGTCGCCTTCTGGCTTGCTGCAGGCTGAGCTGCCTGGGCTCCTCTGGGCATTTTTCGGTTGGGTGGACAGTGGGGGCAGCTCAGCTGGTCTCAGACTGACCATTCTCCGGAGCTCACAGGCAGCCTAGCTTGGACTGAAAGGAGTCTCAGTGCCCTGAGCCACCCATTTTCATGGCTGGGGCCCTAGGGTGACAAGGCCCGTGTCACAGTGAGACTCCAGCCTAAGCCTCAGCATGCAGAGTCACTGGGTGCACCTCATACTGCCAGGGAGGTGTGGCATAGGTATGGCCACTGTGTGTGCCTGTGCCTTCCGGCTGCAGCTGTGGTGGGAACACACAGTTGCAAGTGCAGCCCCTAAGTTGGGGCCAGTGGCCCTAGCTGCAAGGTGCCACCACCTGCTTCTCCCTGGTGGACACAGGAGCATCCCTGCAGACCCAGAGATTAGTGGTCAGCTTGCCTAGCTGGGCCTTGTTAACTCTGCTTCCCTGGAGCTCCTGAGGGGCTGGGCCAGAGTCCAGGCCCCCTCCTGGGTCCTGGAAAATCTCTGCAGAGCTGGGCCTGGGCCTGCCTGCCTGCCTTGGGGGCTGTTGCAGGGCTTGGGGATTACAGCCTGTTTTCAGCATCCCTATTTAAAGCCCAGCTTCTCAGTGTTCCCAAGGGACCATCTCCTGAGGCCAGCAGCAGCCATGCTGCAAGGAAGCCGGGCCATTGCATCAGTTATTGTTGCCGAAATGCTGGCCCCAGAGGCCAGGCCTGTTTTTCTGCTGGGCTCTGGTTATTTTTATACACTCCCTGGGCCCCCAGTGCAGAGCCTGCAGCCCCAGAACCCCACTCTTTCCTGCCTCTGGAGCCTTTTCAGCTGCTGGCCAGATGGGGCTCCTTTGGTCTCTGGAATGGTGGGGGTCCTAGAACATGGGGCAGGGCATTCAGGGGCCAGAGGTAATAGAGCTTGTCTGGATCACAGTATGCAGTCACTGTCCCAGCCAGCGGTTCTTGGTTTGCCAGTGCATAAAATGGGCACATTGGTGCTTGGCTGGGAGCACCACAGGCCCAGTGCACATCTGGAGTGCCGTGAGGTGCACCTTGCTCACTGGTCTCCACCCCCGGGCTCAGCCAAACTCTCCTTATCCCTAGGACTGCCCACAGATCCTGCCCTCCACCCAGATCTATGTGCCAGTAGGAGTGGTAAAGCCCATCACCCTGGCTGCACGGAACCTGCCGCAGCCACAGTCAGGCCAGCGTGGATATGAGTGCCTCTTCCACATCCCAGGCAGCCCGGCCCGTGTCACCGCCCTGCGCTTCAACAGCTCCAGCCTGCAGTGCCAGAATTCCTCGGTGAGGTGGCCACGGCAGGGGCTGGGGGCCATGAGCAGGAATGGGCCGGTTATTCTCATGGCCCTGGGTCCTGGCATGTGCTTATTCACAAAGGGCAGTGCACGTGCTCACATGTATCTCTGATGAGTCAGAAGCCACTCCTGGCTTCCCCAGGCCATTGCCAGGCCCTTTAGATGTGCCTGGGTCATGTGGGCAAGTGGGCTGCAAGGGGCCCATGCTGTCCTGGTAGCTGCTGAGAACACCCAGATGTGTGGTAGGAGCAGCCTGAGTGTGGGAGTGGACAGCAGCCAGACTCATGGGACTCGCACACTGCAGTCTCCGTGGGTCCTAGGCATGGGCTGATCGTCAGGTCTGAGTGTGTGCAGGAATAGCCAGGTGGCAGCCAGCCTTCATCACTGTGGCTCCCGGAGGGCAGAGGTCAGGGTGCCAGAGCGCATGGTTCCGTCCATCCCTGGCCAAATGCAGAAAACACTCCCATTGGCCCGCACTTGCACACTAGCAGACGGGTGTTGCCTGTGGCCCTAGAAGGGTATGTGTGGACCTTCAGATTTGACACAATAGTGTTTGAAAAGCTCTACTGTCAGGTGCAGTACATTCAGTGACAGGGGATCTCTATAGAGCCAGCTGTTCCCTGAGTGGTGGGGAAGTGGGGCCCAGTTGCCCAGCAGTTGGAGGCCTGGGCTGAAGTCCTGCACTCCCTGCAGGCCTCTGTCTCACCTTCTGCTCAGGACGGGTGTGATCCAGGGAGCTGTGGGCTTCCAGGAACTCACTGCAGGGGCAGGTGGCTGGGCTGTTGTGTGGGGCACTGGTCTGTCGACAAGGTCTTGGCTGGACCCCATCCCCTGGAAGCCCTGGGGAGGGCCTTGATGGGGTCAGAGGTCTGGAGCCCTTTGGCTGACTCCTGGTCTGTCCCAGCAGCGTGGGGTAGGCTCTGGAGGGTCACAACAGGCTTCCTGGGGCAGGGTGGGTTGCAGGTCTGCCATGAGGATCACTCCTGGCCACCACAGCTATCTGGAGTTCCCTCTGCCATCCAGCCTTTCCAGACATTTCTGCTGTATCACCAAGTCTTCGCCCGCCCTGCACCTTCCACCTGCGTCTCCCTCCCCACCCTCCCTTCTCACCAGGCCCACATTAATCTTCCCTTCAGCTGTGTTTAAAGGGAAGAGGGAGTATCGGGGAATTTGATAGGATCCAATTAAATTCCTGCAGATAAAATAATGATGAATTGCCGGGCCGCCCCTTGGAGACACTGGGCTCCCTGCACCGCCCCAGCACGGGAACAGAGTTGAGGTCATCCGCGGCAGAAAGTCGGGCACAGCTGGAGCCCTAGCCAGGCTCCCTGGGAGGGGCAGTTCCCCTGGGCCCAGCCCAGCCTTGCTGGGGAGGGGACGGGGAGCAGGGCTGCACCTGACAGTGATTCTGCCTGTCTATGCCCCAGTCCAGGGACACAGATCTCCCACCTCAAGGCAGGGCATTCCTGGCCCATTCAGCAAAGATATTGAGGTTCACAGAGCATGCTGCTGCGTATTCTAGGGCCAGCTGGGAGTCCTGATTTCCCAGCCTGGCTGACTGCAGGGAGTGGTCAGAGGCTGCCTGTGGTTGGAGGTGGTCTCCAAGGGGGTGCCACAGAGGTGACTGTGGGAAGCACAGAGGTTCCCCTGGAAGGGCACCTCATGGTTGCTAGGCTGGAGAGAGGGACCTCTAGAGCCAGGAAGGAAGCCCTGTGTGAGGGTGGAGAGGGAGCGGTTGTGGCTGCAGAAACTTCTCCCGGAGCTAGCGCCCTGGCGGCTTTGTGGACCTGAGGCTCCGGCCTGGAGGCCGCTTAGCTGGGAAGCCTGACCTCACCATCACCCAACAGTACTCCTACGAGGGGAACGATGTCAGCGACCTGCCAGTGAACCTGTCGGTCGTGTGGAACGGCAACTTCGTCATTGACAACCCACAGAACATCCAGGGTGAGTGGGCGCCCGGGCGGGGTGGGCAGTGGGCAGGCCCGAGCTGACCGCACCCCTCCCCGCAGCACACCTCTACAAGTGCCCGGCCCTGCGCGAGAGCTGCGGCCTCTGCCTCAAGGCCGACCCACGCTTCGAATGCGGATGGTGCGTGGCTGAGCGCCGCTGCTCCCTGCGACACCACTGCGCAGCCGACACACCTGCATCCTGGATGCACGCGCGTCACGGCAGCAGTCGCTGCGCCGACCCCAAGATCCTTAAGGTAGGGCCCCCAGCCCTGCCCCACACCCCATGCCCCGCTCCACACGACCCCAAACCCTACGCCCGGCGGGACGCCTGTACCCCAGCCTCTGCCTCCCGCAGCTGTCCCCTGAGACGGGCCCAAGGCAGGGTGGCACGCGGCTCACCATCACAGGTGAGAACCTGGGCCTGCGGTTTGAGGATGTGCGTCTGGGTGTGCGCGTGGGCAAGGTGCTGTGCAGCCCCGTGGAGAGCGAGTACATCAGTGCGGAGCAGTGAGTACAGCCCTGGGTGTGCGCGGGGCGGGACGGGGCGGGGCAGCTGCAACCCCTGAGGCCCGCCTGCCCACAGGATCGTCTGTGAGATCGGGGACGCCAGCTCCGTGCGGGCCCACGATGCCCTGGTGGAGGTGTGCGTGCGAGACTGCTCACCACACTACCGCGCCCTGTCACCCAAGCGCTTCACCTTTGTGGTGAGTCTGCCACCCTCCCTCTCTCCCTATTCCCTGCTGCTCTGAGAGGGTGCCACTGAGGGCTCCTGTGCCTCTTCAGGGCCCCTTGTCTGGCCACGCTCTGCCACTGCTCTTCCATGGCCTGGGTGCCGCCCCTCCCCTCCTGTGCCTAGGCCAGCTCCAGGGCTCCCTGGCTTACCTTGGGCTGTGCCTGAGAAACCTGGGAGTACTGCCTCTGAAGTGCAGCTCCCGGGCATGCGGGCTCCTAGTCTGGGGAACTGGAGGGGTAAGCAGGCCAAGTGGGGCCTGTCCCCATGTGGCCCCCGGGGGACTTTCCTGAGAGCTTCAGCAAGTTCCCTCTTCCTGCAGACACCAACCTTCTACCGTGTGAGCCCCTCCCGCGGGCCTCTGTCAGGGGGCACCTGGATTGGCATCGAGGGAAGTCATCTGAATGCAGGCAGTGATGTGGCTGTATCGGTCGGTGGCCGGCCCTGCTCCTTCTCCTGGTACGGGGTGCAGGTGGGGGTGGGGGCCTGGCTGCCCCTCCTCCTGGTTCAGATGGTTGCGTGCCCCTTCTTGTTGCCTGGGCAACGAGGCTATGGAGAGCCTGGCTGGGGTGATCACTGTGAAACCCAGAGGCGGAAGTTACCATGGAAACAGGCTACCTCCAGAGTGGGAGGACTGGGCGGTGACGGGGGTGGGGCCTGCCTTTGGGGGCGGGGCAACCTGGCTGCCTCTGCCTTGGTTCTTCCCTGTGGGTATGGGGAATCCCTTGGGTACAAAATAAGAAGTATTTTTAAAAATTTTTAAGAGAGAAAACAGAAATCTTAACAAAAGCCCTGAGGCTTGAAGTGGATAATTTTAGATTAGGGATGATAATGGAACATCCCTTTAAATATTTTCCTGTGGTAATTACCCGTTATCAGACTAATCATTGGTGTCTGCAGCTGAGGGGGTCTGGCGGCTGTGGGGCTCCTGGCAGTGGTGGAAGAGCTGAAGGTCCGGACCCAGGTGCGGGCCATGCCCGGCTGCCTGCCCAGTGGGGTGTCCCCATGACACCTGGGCCAGCTCATCTAGTCTCCTCACAGCCCCTTGGGATGCAGGGATAGGGCGAGGTTTTCCCACTGGGACAGGTGCCAAGAGGGAAGGTGTCTGCCTGGCCCAGGGTAGTAGGAATGGGCACTCGGCTCCCAGCACTTGGAGCACAGGCTGAGTGAGGGTGGCCCTGGGACAGACAGGGAAGGTCAGGCCAGGGCTTAGTCTCTTCGGCCCTCCCCAGGGAGAGAGGGAGGGCAGCGTGAGCCTACCTCCCAGCCTGGCATGTGTGGGGTGGGCCTGCTGCTCACTGCCTCTGGGGAGGCAGAGGCCTGGTGCGTGTGGAGCCCTGGCCAGGGTCATCTGGAGTGGGTGTGGGCGACAGGGAGGCTGTGATGAAAGCAGACCTGGAGAGGCAGCAGACCAGGTCCCAAATGCCAGGCTGGGCAACAGTGGGGGCCTGAAGGGGCTGGGAGCCAGGGCGAGGGTAGGACAGACATACACAGTCCCGGGAGGGAAAGTAGCAGTGATAGTATGCAGCCACCCAAGGCAGTCCCTGTGACAGATGGCACCCTGCCCACTGTTCCTCAATGCATCTACATTCCACCTGCCTGAGTTCCGCCTGTGTGCTCCTCACTGTCCCACTCGGGCACCTCCAGGAGGAACTCCCGTGAGATCCGGTGCCTGACACCCCCCGGGCAGAGCCCTGGCAGCGCTCCCATCATTATCAACATCAACCGCGCCCAGCTCACCAACCCCGAGGTGAAGTACAACTACACCGAGGACCCCACCATCCTGAGGATCGACCCGGAGTGGAGCATCAACAGGTGGGGCCCAGCAACACCCATTCCCTGTCCCCAGCTGTTGAGAGCAGCGCCGAGCCAGGAGCTCTTCCACCAGGCACTTGGTGGTGGCCCTCCTGCATGCTGGGTACTGTCCTGCTGGGAAGCACCCCTTGCCAAGAGCTTTTACCTGTTTCCTGTCTTTGGGGAAGGCAGGCTTTGCCTGGCTGAGCTGTGGCCTGTGTTTCCAGCTCACTGGGCCCCAGCATCATCTGGTGACCCCCCGACCCCTGTTCTTTTCCAGTGGTGGGACCCTCCTAACGGTCACGGGCACCAACCTGGCCACTGTCCGTGAGCCCCGAATCCGGGCCAAGTACGGAGGCATTGAGAGGGAGAACGTGAGTCCCTGCCCTCAGCTGCCCACCTCGGTCCAGGCCTTCACCTGGGATGGGGCTCCTGCTATAAATGCTCAAGCCCCTGCCCCTACCCCTGCCCCTTCCCAGCTTATGCCAACCTTGGCTGTGCCTGGAGACCCCTGGGGAGGCGCCTGTCCTGCTTGGCGGGTGGAAGGTCTGGCTCTGGGCTGCTGGCTGTGCACACCTCTCCTTCAGGCCATATGTCCCTGGTCCATGTGGGGTGGGTGGCCCAGGACCTGCCCTGCTGGTGCCTGGCATCATCTATGCAGGGAGCAGGCAGCCCCCAGGCCAGGGGCTCTGTCACTGGGAGTTGCCAGGCCACTCAGGGAGGTCCCGCCCAGCATCCCTACCCTGTGTCTCCAGGGCTGCCTGGTGTACAATGACACCACCATGGTATGCCGCGCCCCGTCTGTGGCCAACCCTGTGCGCAGCCCACCGGAGCTGGGGGAGCGACCGGATGAGCTGGGCTTCGTCATGGACAACGTGCGCTCCCTGCTTGTGCTCAACTCCACCTCCTTCCTCTACTACCCTGATCCCGTACTGGAGCCACTCAGTCCCACTGGCTTGCTGGAGCTGAAGCCCAGCTCCCCACTCATCCTCAAGGTGGGTCACCGTTGCCCATAGGCTGGGCCGTGCCAGGGAGGAGGCCCCTCGTCCTGGGCTCTGGCTCACCCCCACCTCCTACAGGGCCGGAACCTCTTGCCACCTGCGCCCGGCAACTCCCGACTCAACTACACAGTGCTCATTGGCTCCACACCTTGCACCCTTACTGTGTCGGAGACGCAGCTGCTGTGCGAGGCGCCCAACCTCACAGGGCAGCACAAGGTCACGGTGCGTCTGTCCACCGGGGGTGCGGAGCTGGGAGAGCCATGCCCCACCTGTGGACCCTGACCCACTAGCACAGCCCCAGCTCTGACCTTGCCCCAGATTCACCCCTAGCTCAGAGGGTGCTCAGCTCCAGTGCAGGCCCTGCCTTAGCCCTCAGCCTGCTACCTCCTTGAGCCCCCCAGACTGCCTACCCACCCTGAGCCCTTGCCATGCCAGTGCTGCCCTGACTGAACAGGCGCCTGCCCTGGGTCCCAGTGTCACCCTGCTGACCACTCTGTGCCCCTGTCGGTGGGACCTTGCCCACAGGCAGGTGTGTGTGAGGGTCTTGCCCATCGGGAGGGGCTCCCAAGCTTAGTGGAAAGCATGGGTGGCTCCTGAGTGGCCTCCACCCACCGGCAGGTGCGGGCTGGCGGCTTCGAGTTCTCGCCAGGGACACTGCAGGTGTACTCGGACAGCCTGCTGACGCTGCCTGCGATCGTGGGCATCGGCGGGGGTGGGGGTCTACTACTGCTGGTCATCGTGGCCGTGCTCATCGCCTACAAGCGCAAGTCACGAGATGCTGACCGCACACTAAAGCGGCTGCAGCTCCAGATGGACAACCTGGAGTCCCGCGTGGCCCTTGAATGCAAGGAAGGTCTGTTGGGGCTGGGGCTCACTGGGGCAGCTGCCACCTCCAAACCAGGCCCTGGCCCATCCCCACACCTACCTCCCACCACCCCCACCCTGCTTCGGCTCAGTTTACAATGTTCCTAATAGCCTTGCTGTGCCAGGCCTGGTCCCAGGGCAGTGGGCGGATGCCTGACCAGGGCCTGGCCCTGCAGCAGGTACCACATCCTCAGGGTGCTGCTTGTGACACAGAACTCAGAGCTAGACTGTTTGCGTTTGTATCCCAGCTGGGCTATAAGGCTGGGGGTGGCTATTTACCTTTCTGTGCCTCAGTCTTGTCATCTGTAGAGTGAGCACAGTGACAGTGCCTACTTCCCCAGGCACTGGGAGTGGTGGTGGGTTGGCTGGTGCCAGTGGAGCAGCAGAGAGGGGTGCTTCTGCCATGCAGCAATGGGGAGCCCTTGTGCTTTGGCAGTCCCTGGGCACATAGAGATCTTGGCCTGAGCTGACCTTTGTCCTTGATATGTCTATAGGGGGAGTCAGGCCACACCATCCTCCTGATCCATGGCAGGTGTGAGTGGCAGAAATCTGTTCCATGTTGGGCGAGACTTTGAGCATTTGCAGATAGTAACTCACACATGTTCAAGGCTCTAGGGGTCAGATACTAGGAGTGCTGCTGCTGCAGTGGAGGACCTTAGCCATGTGGTCCAGCATGGGGTTGTCATGAACTCCACTGGGACTCTATTGGGATGCGGTGTTTTGTTTGCACAGGACTCAGCCAGTCTTAAAATGCAAAGTTCTGCATCCTGGGAGCCCTCTCAGTCCCAGACAAACCTACATGGCCCTGTGGTGGGCTGAGGGTGGCCCTACCTCTTGGGCAGCCCTGGTGGGACCAGAGGCAGGTGTGTGTCAGGGCCAGGTGGGAGGCAGGTGGCCTGGGCCTCCCTTGTGCTCCCACCTGCTGAGGCTGGCTGTCTGGTGAGGCTGGCATGTGTGGATGCGGTGGCTGGCGGCTGCTCCAGGCCAGCCAGGTGCAGATAACTAGATGCCTGGCAGCAGTGCCCAGGAGACGAAGGCTCCAGCTCTTAATTAAACCTGTCAGATGTCCCCCAGAGCCTGTCTGGCACTCCTCTGGCTTCTGATCAGATAGCGTGATCCTCGGGCTGCTGCAGGGCTGATACCTCACAGCTCTGGAATGTTCTGTCAAGGGCTTCACTGCCCTGCCTGCCCTTGTTCCTGACAGAGGCAAAGCTGGCCCTGAGCAGAGTGAGCCACATTGAGGGCGCACCAGGCCCGAGATGTGCATGCAGTGGTGTGGGGGCTTGGGGACAGCCTGCAGCCCTGGGACCTCACCCCTGGCCGCATCCCAGCACCTCCCAGCAGTTGGAAGGAGCCCGAACTCCAAAGCTGCTCTACGCTTAACTGCCAGTGTCTGAGATGCAGGAGGCCCCGCCCAGCCTGCCCCTGGTGCCGATGCTTTCTCTGCTCTTGTCTTGCTTGATCCTGTGGGAAGCTCACAGAGGAGAGTTACTATGCCTGTGCTAGGGCTGTAGTAGCTGGGGGACGGAGAGTCACAGTAGTTTCCTTAAGATCATGAAACCAGTAAGTGTCACAGCCAGAATTTGATGTAGGCCCCAAGAGTGGGAGGGTTGGGGCATGGAGCAGGACCACCAGGGCATGCTGCCCCTGATGCCACATCTGGCCACAGCCTTTGCAGAGCTGCAAACAGACATCCATGAGCTGACCAACGACCTGGACGGTGCCGGCATCCCCTTCCTTGACTATCGGACATACGCCATGCGGGTGCTCTTTCCTGGGATCGAGGACCACCCTGTGCTCAAGGAGATGGAGGTAGGACCACTGGCTCTGGGGTCACAGGAACTCAGAGGCAGCTGCTGTCTTCTGCCTTTGGGGCTCCTTAGGTGCTGATGGATGGTATGGGGCAGCCTGTGCAGCCTGGGGGAGGGTCCAGGCCTGCAGGGCTCTGGGCTCAGCCGAGTGGGGAGCAGGTGCTAGGAGGCAGAACCAAGACCAGGCCAGCACAGTGGGGCCCTCAGCCCTGGGGCCGGGGCAGGGGAATGGCCAGTGTGGCTCTGCTCCATGAAGTACCTCCAGAGGGCAGGAGGAGGCTCTGGCCCCACGGCCTGCATGGGATGCCAGGCCTCATCTCAGCAAACCACTTGTCAGCCTGGGCTTCTGGCACCTCTCCGGTGGCTGCCCCTTGGGCCCTGCCTCTGCGGGGGTTCCCGCCTGCGGCTCCGCTGGCCTGGTCTGCTGGGTGGTTCTGGATGCGAAGCCTCGCTGGGCAGGGGCCGTGTGCTGGGAGGTGTGGGTGGCTGATGAAGTCAGCTATGGCAGTTTGGGATGGGAGCGTGTGGCTGGCATAGCACCAGGGCCTCAGAGAGTAGGGCTTTGCCCCGTGGACCTTGGCAGCGGCCTGGCGAGGGAAAAGAGGGCTGGCTCCCACATCCCCAAAGGGCCCCCAGCGGCAGGCAGGCTAGGAGCCAGTCCTCGGCGAGCCACAGCCAGGGACTCAGCAGGTCAGCTTGGTCACACTCTCCAGCTGAGGGCACCCCCCCACCATGTACCTTGGATGTTGGGGAGCCCATGTCCCCTGTGGTGGCTCTGTTGGTGGGTAGTCCCTTTTGAGCTGATACTGAGCAGGCTTTCCCACCTTGGGCCCTGGGGCTGCATGTGGCTGAGTGCTGCCATCCTGTTCCTGGGCTTGCTGCCACGCGGGGCTCCACAGCTTCCCCAGGTTGTATCTCTCTCTCAGTGCCTCCATTTGCTGTGTCTGTCAGACTGTCTCTTTGAGCCGTGACTGTGTGTGTTCTACCTGGGCCATTACCTGTCTGCCTGATACCTATTGGCCTTGGCTGGGAGCCTGGTATCACTGGTGGCTCTGGGCTTTGCCTAATAGGGAACATCTTGCCCTGATAAACCTTAGTATGAACGAGAGAAAGAGAGTAGGGGCCCTGGAACCAGCTGTGCCTCTACTCCACTCCTTTTTCCTACCTGCAGTGTGGCCCTAATCAAACCTCTTCCTGTCTCCAACCTTGTGTCCTCATCCATGATATGCAGAGGCTGATTGTGCATTGGTTATCATTGTCAAGGCGGAGGGAGATGGTAGACTTGCACTCCTGGTTCCCAGTGTATGGGGGCATTGAGTTGGACTCCCTTTGAGCTGTTGCAGGCCAGCTGCGGGGGTTGCTGTTCAAAGGGCCCAGCCATGGAGTGGGTGGTGTGAGGAGCCCCTCTCATTCTCCACCCAGCCACACTGCTAACACCTTTGTCATGTTGGCTTGTGGTGGGCTTCTCAGGCTGCCGCAGGGACTCTGTGGCCAGGGCTGCCCTGATGGCAACAGACAGTGGTGGCAGCACCCAGGTCATGTCCATTTTGCTAAGGACAGGTGAAGCTTGGGAATGACCCGCTGAGCTGAGGAGTCAGGGCAACTTGTCACTTGCCTTCCAGGCCTGTCCTCTGATGGGGCCCTGCCATACCAGCCAGGCCTGGACAGCCCCTCACCGGTCAGCTTGGGGGCTGGGACTGGGGCTGGGTGCTCCTCTGTGGTCTGAGCTCCGTGTGCTCCCTCAGGTGCAGGCCAATGTGGAGAAGTCGCTGACACTGTTCGGGCAGCTCCTGACCAAGAAGCACTTCCTGCTGACCTTCATCCGCACACTGGAGGCGCAGCGCAGCTTCTCCATGCGCGACCGCGGGAACGTGGCCTCGCTCATCATGACGGCCTTGCAGGGCGAGATGGAATATGCCACGGGTGTGCTCAAGCAGCTGCTTTCCGACCTCATTGAGAAGAACCTGGAGAGCAAGAACCACCCCAAGCTGCTACTGCGCCGGTGAGCCTGGGGGCACTGGGATTGGGGGAGGCAGGCCCATGCCTCCAGCTTTGGACAGGCTGGCCTAGCAGGCCCAGAGACACTGCTGTGGCGGTTCCCACTGGGCAGGGGTGGGGGGACTCACCTGGCCTCTGAGGCTCAGCTGCCACCTCCCTAGGTACTGATAGTGAGGACCCAGGCTTGAGTCTTCATACTTACAGGCCGGGGCTCTGGGTGAAGGGCTGGGGTCTCCATGGCAGCCCCGGAAGTCCCTGCTGCCCACTCATGTGGGTGCCTTTCGAGACCTGACCTTCGGTGCTGCAGGAAGTGGGGCAGGGTGGGGTGGGATCAGTGGGTGAGGGCTGCAGGGGCCCTGTGCCTGCTGGACAGCTGGAATGACACCACTCTGCCCATATTCTGTGCCCCCCAGGACTGAGTCGGTGGCAGAGAAGATGCTAACCAACTGGTTCACCTTCCTCTTGTATAAGTTCCTCAAGGTAAGCAGAGGCGGAAGGAAGCAGGTGTCAGAGGCAATTGAACAGTGGGAGGGGAAAATGGAGAGAGGTGGGGATCAGTGGGAGGTGCTGGAGAATGACAGCAGGTGGGGTCTTGGTCGAGTTCTGGCTCAGGCCTAGGCCCCTGGACATGCAGCTGCTCCCGGCTTCTGGCTCCCGGCTCCCTCCTCCCTCCTTCTGAGGCTGTCAGGCCCTTGCACAGCCCACCAAGGTAGGTGTGGGAGTTCAGATACAGGCTTTCAGTGCCCACAGCTGGCCTGGGCTCAGGAGGGTGGGGGCACCCTGGGCAGGGGCCTCTGAGAGTCCAGCACCTGGCGTGGGGCCAGCCTGGGGGTGCCTGAAGGCTCTAGTCCACCACCTATCATGGGGACAGGTGGCTGCCCTGGGCTTCCCCTGTGCTGTCCATTCAAGCCCCTCCAACCCCCCAGCAGAGGGACGCTGCCATTTTCAGAACAGGAATAGGGTGTAGGCCAGAGACTGCAGGCCAGGGCCCAGGCTGGATGGGGATCTGGGTGGGCTTTAACTGGGCTGTAAGCAGTTGAATTGCTGTCTGCACTTCCAGTGTTGGAACTTATACAGACTCGAGTATATGGCTTCTCTTGGAAAGTCTAAAGGCCTGGTTAGCCCACTCCTGAGAGGTGGGAGGAGCCCAGTGTATGCATGGTGAAGTGCATGCTCCTCGCCTGGCTTCAGTGGTCCCTGTCGCTGCTCTGTGGGTGAGGGTGACTGACAGTGTAGCCCAGTGATTGAGGGTGGGAGCTGGCGCTGACTGCCTGGGTTCGATTCTCCTGGTTTCCTTATGGAATCCAGGGATGGCATATCTGTCTCCACTGGCCCGTGGGGCTTTCAGGCCTCCTGCAGCCAGATACTGCTGAACTCAGGTGTTCAGCGCACAGATCCCTGCACAGAGCGGAGTCCTGGCTGGGCATCCTCACTGTGGAGAGAAACACTGGACAGGAAATACAGCAGACAGGCCATGGGGCAGAGCCGAGCAGGGAGGGTGGGATTCGAGCAGAGGTCTGAAGACCAGGCCGGGAGAGGGAAAAGTCCCAGGCAGAAGAGGCTACTGAGGAGAAGGCGCCAGGTGGGATAGGCAGGGGCAGGGCTTGTCTGTCCTAGGTCATCTCTGGAGGTGGGACATTTACATGTATATAGCAGTCCCTGGCACATAGCAAGTGCCCAGTAGATTATAACATCCTTAGGCAGAACTGGAAGCAGGTAACACAAAGTCGTGCATGTCCTGTAGAAAGTACAGTTCTATGAAGACTGCATAGATGTGTGCATGCTGGGTGAGCTGGGCTCTGTGAGCCTAAAGCAGCAGGCGCCCTGGTGAGGTGAAGAGGGCCCCGCTCACCTGGGTCCCCATCTGATCCCAATTCTCCACACCCACAGAGACAGGGCTCAGGGCAGCAAATGCCTGTAAGCACTGACGTTGGGTGTGGATTATCTTTCATGCCAGGATACAGGGGGCAGCCTCAGCCAGTGCAGAGTGTGTCCCCACAGGGTGGTGCTATAAGCAGAGAGGGTGGCAGTGGGGCGCCGTGGAGGCGTTATCCTCAGGCCAGATCGGGAGTTCCATGGAGAGCTGGGGACATTTGGGACAGGCGCTGAGAGATGTGTGGGCAGTGGAGGGAGGGAGAGGGAGGCCAGTCTTGGCCAAGGGAGCCATAGGAAGGGGACACAGGGAGGAGGGAGGCAGGGGTGACCATTTAGGTGGGAGTTGTGCAGGTACAGGGGGTGCGGGCTGTGTGTTGGGGGTTTCACAGCCCATGCCCATGACCCCAACCCACCTCGTTATTAGTGGGGTCCCAGTGCAGGGGGCAGGCAGGGGCCAGGAGCTGTTAGATCTCCTTAGGTCATCACTGCCCTCCTCCAGTTCTAGGAGGACCCCTATATATGCAAGGGAGGGCATGTACTGGGTGCAAGGACATGGCCCGAGGCTGAGAGGTGCAGACAGCCGTGCTGGAGCTTGGCACCCCCTGGATGGGACTGAGATGGGCCCAGGGCTGTTTCCGTCCACATAGCCAGCCAGTGACTTTTTTTTTTTTGCCACCATATCTGGGTTTTTTTTTTGTTTTTGTCTTTTTTAAGATAGATGTTATTGTTTAGAGCAGTTTCAGATTCACAGTAAAATTGAGCAGAAGATACAGAGGTTTCCCATGCACCTGCTGCTCCCACATATGCACAGTCTCCCCACTGTCAGCATCCTTAGGAGAGGGGTGCATTTGGTCCAGTCAATGAACCTGCCAGGACACATCTTCACCACCCAGTGCCCCTCATTTCCACGCGGGCTCACTCGTGGTGCTCTGCATTCTGTGAGTTTGGATGAATGTACGATGCCATGTATCCACCGTTAGAGCATCACACAGAATAGTGTCGCTGCCCTAAAAATCCCCCAAGCTCACCTGTCATCTCTCCCTCCCCCTGAGCCCCTGGCACCCATTGATTTCATTGTCTCCATAAGTTGTGCCTTTTCTAGATGTCACATAGTGGAATCGTGCACTATTACTGTAGCCTTTTCCAACTGGCTCCCCTCACTTTGTAATCTACTTTGAAGGTTCCTTTATTTATTTTCATAGCTTGATAGCTTATTTCTTTTTAGTGTGCCACAAACTTAAAATAATTTGTTATGGCGAAATACACATGACATAAAATTTACCATCTTAACCATTTTTAAGTGCACAGTTGAGTGGTATTGGATGCATTTACAGCAGTGTTGGCCATGGCCACCTGCTCCATGAGTCTTCATCTTGTAAAACTGAAACTCTGTCCCCATTGAACACCCACTCCTTGTTCCTTCCTCCCCAGCCCCTGGAACCATTCTACTCTCTGTCTCTGTGAATCTGACAGCTCTAGGGACCTCATATGAGTGGAATCATGCATTGTTTGTCCTTTCGTGGCTGGCTTAATTTCATCAGCTTAATGGGGAAGCAATCCAGGTGTCCATCGACAGATGAATGAATAAGCAAAATGTGGTCTGTGCATACAATGAGATAGTAGTCTGCCTTAAAAAGGAAGGGAATTCTGACATGCCGCAACATGGATGAACTTTGAGAACACAAACTCTTTTTAAACAACCCAAATACTTTTCATTCCTTGCTGTCTTTAGAAACAAAAACTTTAACTACAAAAGTAACCCATGACATTTTAGCACATGTAAACAACCTGGAAGGGAGGATGGAGGGGTGAGCTCCCCTCCCCTCTGCAGTTCTGGTGCCTGTCCTCCCAGGCTGGGGTCTGAGCTGAAGCAAATATGAATAGACTATGCTTTTTAATATTAAGATGAAGGTTAGTATCAGACCTTTTTTCTCATTAGAGAGTTTTAAATTTTTTCAGTACCACAATTTTCACTGTGCCTCGCTCCCCCTCTGTCCTCACCTTGGCCATAGTGTTAGGCCCACCTTTGCGGGTGAGCACACAAATGCTTTCCTTGTGTTTTTATCAACTGCATAATGTTCCATGGTGTGGCCATTTCATCATTTGTTTAACTGTGGCACCGCTGATGGCCAGGGCTGCACAGCTTGGATTTGGATGCAGTTGTCTCTGCTTGCCTGGTCCTGTTTAAGTGCCTTTCCAGAAGAGTGAGTGCAGGTGATCAGGCACACTCATTTTTCATTGTAATATATGCTGCTGCATTATCCTACCAAAAAACGTTGCAAATGTACCAGTTCATCATCTGAGAATCTTACCCAGGCCTGGTATAGCACTTGTCTTATTGATCTTTTTCACCTCTGCCCATTTGAAAAGTACACACTGGTAGGTTGTTGCCTTAGTTGGCATTTCTTTAACAAACCTTGGACATCTTTTTACATATTTGATTGCTGCTTTTATTTTTTCTTTGAAGCCAAGTTTGTAAATGTCCATTTTTACCCTTTGCTTGTTTTACTAGGGTCATTTCTTTTAGATTATAGGAATTTTTATTTTTTGTTTTTGAGACAGAGTTTCACTCTTGTTGCCCAGGCTGAGTACAATGGCGCAATCTTGGCTCACTGCAACCTCCACCTCTCCGGTTCAAGTGATTCTCCTGCCTCAGCCTCCCGAGTAGCTGGGATTACAGGCATGTGCCACCATGCCAGGTTAATTTTGTATTTGTAGTAGAGACCGGGGTTCTCCATGTTGGTCAGGCTAGTCTCAAACTCCTGACCTCAGGTGATCCACCCACTTCAGCCTCCCAAAGTGCTGGGATTACAGGTGTGAGCCACCGCACCCAGGAACTTTTTAACATACACACTTCCCATCTTTTCAAGCTCATGTGTTCCACTGAGAAATGATTTTTATTTATGTGGTGTGGGGTAGGGATCTGGTTTGATCCTCCCACCTCCCCATGCCCACCGTGGAGAAGTGCTTGTGGTAATGTCATTTCTGGAACTGCCTGTATTATCCTTCTATTAGAAAAGTGGCACTTTTTGTTGGGCAGTTTTTGCACATTCCTGACTGGTGCTGGGAGAAGTCTGAGGTCTTCCTTTTCCCCCATCACTGCACAAGAGATTGAGGCTACAAGAAAAGGACTGGGCCTTCCTCTTCCCTGGCCTCTGAGCTCTTGGAACCTGCTTTGCAGCCTCCAGGCTGGCCTGGCTGAAGAAGTGGGTGGAGTGGGGCGGGGCCTGCTGCCTGGGTTGAGTGTAAATGCCCGGCTCAGCCTGAGCCTTCTCTGGGGACACCTGGCTTGTATGGGGCAGGCGCTTTGGGGTCAGCTGGATCTGGGTTCAGATCTTGGCTTCTCCAGTTTCTTGCTGTGTGACCTTGGGCCAATAGCTGCACTCCCCTGACCTTCAGAGACTAGCTGCGGTCCTTTCACTCTCTGAGGCCAGACCTGGGAACCCTTGGGCAGGTGTGTCACTTTGGGAAACCCTCAAAGGCTCTTGTCTTCCTGTCGCATTAATGGCTCTCCATCCAGATCTGCACCCCTTTTCCTCCTCCTTCGTGGCTAACTTAATGAAACCAAGTTTGCAAATAAAACATAATTTCAAAGACAGGCATGTTGTTGGAAGGTCTGGGATGGTCTTAACAGCTGTCTCTCTAATTACCACAGATGCTAACGAGGTGCCTGAAGCCTCTGGTTACAGGAGCAGAGCTGCTGTTTGTTTGCCAGGGCTGGATAGGAAGCAGGGCTGCCAAGCCCGCCCCTCCATTGAGGTGCACACACACCTGAAGGCCCTTGGGCAGGCAGGGCCTGCAGCAGACCCTGTGCCTAGTCTCTGGGTGGGCCTCACCTCTGTGGCCGACTCAGCCAGCCCAGATGTGAACGTTTCTCAGGGACAGCTCTCCATTCACTCAGTTCGTCTAGCAAGTGTCTGTGATGTCCCATGCACAGGCTCAGCCAGTGCTGGCAGTAGGGTATGGTGAGCAGGCCAGGCAGCTCCCACTCCAGAGGGGTTGGCAGGGGTGCTCAGGTTCCTTCAGAGAACAACAGATGGCGGGGGAGACCAGTGGGGTGGTGGTGGGGGGTACGTGTGCTGGGAGCTCCCTGGGAGCCTTTCTGGAAAGGGCACATTGGGTTGTGTCCAGAAGGGCCCATGAAGACACCAGGGGAAATTTCTGCTTGTAGAGGCAGCAGTTGCAAAGGCCCTGAGGTGGGACAGGAGGCAGTTCTCATGCTACAGCATGGGGAGCCAGAGGGTGAGGGGTCAGAGTGGTCAGGTGCCCGCTGAGGGCCCGGGACTGTGCTACTGGCCCTGTGCTGTGCGCTTGGGTGCTGGTGAACCTCCCTGGGTGAGCAAGCCTCCCCCGGTGGGTATGTCAGCATCCATGACACACCATAGGTGTGTCCCAGAGTAATATGGAGGGCCTAGCTGGGTGGTCCCTCAGAGGCCAGCGGATCACAGTCACACTTGACGTTGCGTAGTATGGGGTCCGCCTGTGCCGCGGGCGGCGGGCCATGGGGAGCTTTGTCCTGCGCACCTCCAGCTGGGGAGCAGGCCCCTGGGAGGCTGGGGCTGGGCGGGGATCCTGCTGAGACCCGGGGAGACTTCTGGGTGAAATAGACAGGCCTCGGCCCTCCTTGATGCAGGCCCTGTGTGCCACGCCATTTTCCTTGCTATGCTACGGCGTCTCCTGGCTCGTGTGTAATTTAGAGTTTTCATGGGATATTTGTAGGGTGGGGTGGGTATGTTTTGTTTCCTGATTTTCTTGCAGTCTCTGCTGGGCTTTGGGACTAAGGCTATACTTGCCTCCTAAAGAGTTGGGAAGTGCTGCCCATTTCTCCTTGCCGGGAACACCGTGGCTGGCACTGGACGGGTGGAGGGGCAGGTAGGGGGTAGACTTGGGGGTCCTGGCTGCAGCCTTATGCCACCTCCCCCACAGGAGTGCGCTGGGGAGCCGCTGTTCATGCTCTACTGCGCCATCAAGCAGCAGATGGAGAAGGGCCCCATCGACGCCATCACGGGTGAGGCACGCTACTCCCTGAGTGAGGACAAGCTCATCCGGCAGCAGATTGACTACAAGACGCTGGTGAGCATGACCACCCTCTGTCCTGGGTGCCCTGGTGCCCCCCACCCCCCAATTGTGGGGCTGACACTGCTGCCCTGCTCCACCCCGCCCGCAGACCCTGAACTGTGTGAACCCTGAGAACGAGAATGCACCTGAGGTGCCGGTGAAGGGGCTGGACTGTGACACAGTCACCCAGGCCAAGGAGAAGCTGCTGGACGCTGCCTACAAGGGCGTGCCCTACTCCCAGCGGCCCAAGGCCGCAGACATGGACCTGGGTGAGCGGGCAGGGCCGTGGCTGCCTGGGGTGTGTGCTGGAGCAGAGGGGCAGGGCCATGGCCCAATACTGAGCTTGGCAGGGAAGTCCAGGCCAGTCCTCCGCACCAGGCTGGCTTTGGTCTGGAGGACAGTGGAATGGCAAGTGGGCTGTCCAGTCCCAGGTTGGGTGTAGAGGGTGGCTGCCCCGCCCTGGGCAGAGACTCTGGGAGGTGGTGGGTTCCAGTGTACTCTGGGAGGCAGTGGGCTCTTAGAGCCCTGAGGGGGATACTCAGGCTCATGAGAGGGGCAGGTGGAGCAACTGAGGGCCAGAGGGGATGGGACAGGTTTGGGGTGGGGCCCAGAGTCCTGCAGCAGATGTGACTGGAGAGGCTGGGGCCCCGTAGAAGCCTCGGTGCCAGGCTGAGGAGTTGGGGCCCTGAGGCTTGGGGAAGGCAGGGCAGGCCCCCTTAGGCTGGGGTTGCTATGGCAGATTGGGAGGGCTGCGGCAGGTTGCCGGGGGCTATGGCAGGTTAAGGGTGCTGCAACAGGTGTGGAGATGTGTCCCTGGTCTGTGCTGGCGCTAGGAGCTGCAGGTGGGCCCCATCCCACCTGTGTGATGGATCACTGCTGTGATGGAGGAGGGAAAGAGGCCCCAGCGGCCCCACCCTCCAACTCCCTCCTCTCCGCAGAGTGGCGCCAGGGCCGCATGGCACGTATCATCCTGCAGGATGAGGACGTCACCACCAAGATTGACAACGATTGGAAGAGGCTGAACACACTGGCTCACTACCAGGTGGCTCCTGGCCCTCCGACCCTAGCACAGGCCTCCCTCCCCTTGGGGCTTCCACAGCGCAGCTGCCAATGTTTGCAGCATGTGGGCTGGACAGCAGTGAGATCTGTCAGGGAGAGGAGGGGAGGTGGTCACATATGTGTGTGGACCATCCCAGGACCCAAGCTGGGCTTGTGGGTTTGCCCGGCAGTCCTGGGCTGTCCTGATGTAGAGACCCAGACTGAGTGAGGCGGCTGCCTCCAGGCACAGCACTAGGGTGTCACTTGGGTTCCCAGCCAGGGAGCAAGAGTCTGGTGGTGCAGGGGCACCCTGGTGGGTCACAGGGTCCCCGGCCCTCTGCCCACAGGTGACAGACGGGTCCTCGGTGGCACTGGTGCCCAAGCAGACATCCGCCTACAACATCTCCAACTCCTCCACCTTCACCAAGTCCCTCAGCAGATACGGTGAGGGGCCAGGCAGCGGGCGAGAGGGCAGCGTATGGGTCCCTGGCCTGGGCAGGACGTCCCCCGGGCTCCCACGCTGCCGCAGCCGGACGGGAGGACCCAGGGGCCGGTGTCAAGCCTGTCACTTGCATTCTTGACCCTACCCTCCAACTCTGGAGGCTGTGCCTCCCCCCGACTGTGTGTCCATACACAATTATGCCACCTTTGTGGTGTCATTGGCTGCCCCAAAATCCCACGTGGGTGGGGGTGCCATCCCCAGCTTTCAGATGGGGAAACTGAGCCTCGGGCGGGGGGCGCGGGGTGCCAGCCAACGCGGGCGCTGACAGCCTGGTGCTGCAGAGAGCATGCTGCGCACGGCCAGCAGCCCCGACAGCCTGCGCTCGCGCACACCCATGATCACGCCCGACCTGGAGAGCGGCACCAAGCTGTGGCACCTGGTGAAGAACCACGACCACCTGGACCAGCGCGAGGGTGACCGTGGCAGCAAGATGGTCTCGGAGATCTACCTGACGCGGCTACTGGCCACCAAGGTGGGCCTGGCTGGCAGATGGGGGCAGGGGACGCTGGGCCAACCGAGCTCGGAGAAAGCGCCAAGCCCGGAGCAAGGCCCTCACCCCCACGATGCTCCCATGGCCACTTGCCTAGTCACCCAGGAGGTGTAGGCAGCCAGGCAGAGCCCTGGAGCTCAGTGTCCCTGCCTGCCCCCCGCAGGGCACGCTGCAGAAGTTTGTGGACGACCTGTTTGAGACCATCTTCAGCACGGCACACCGGGGCTCAGCCCTGCCGCTGGCCATCAAGTATATGTTCGACTTCCTGGACGAGCAGGCTGACAAGCACCAGATCCACGATGCCGACGTGCGCCACACCTGGAAGAGCAACTGGTAACGCAGGGCGGGGGCGCGGAGCAGCATCCCCCAGGGCGAGGCCAGATGCGTTCCCAGGGCCCGAGGGCCTGTTCTGATCAGGAGCCCGCAACTGGGGCTCCTTGGCGTGGGGACACAACCCAGCAGGGGCATGGCAGGCCAGCCCTGTGCTAACTGGCCTTCCCTATCTGCCTGTGCCTCTTGACCCATGGCTCACCCTCCGTTCCAGCTGCTGAGCCCCTCCCACTGCTGCAGGAACTGTGTGCAGGTGTGAGTGGCCCTGGGTGTGCACAGCTGTGCAGATATGAGTGTGGGCTGCAGCATGAGAAACAGGGCACACTGGACCAGCCCTGAGCCAGCTGGTTGCAGTGATGAGGGCAACAGGGATTGCAGGTACTCCTGGTACTCTTTAGTGCGAAGAATTTACAGCCTCCCCACTGCAGTGCAGGGCCGGGCCAGAGCCTGCTTACTGAGGCCCAGAGACCCAGCCACTTGCCACGATCTCACGGAGCAGGTGGAGTACAGAGCAGGGCCTGCCCAGACTGTACCGTGCACAGCTACACCAATGTGAGCTGGGGCTTTGTGAGGCTGAGTTTCGTTATGAAGAGGCACCTAGCCTCTGAGTGGCCTCTCCCCAGAGTGTCTGCCTCCCTGGCCAGCTAGTCCCTTGCTTTCCTCTGGCCTGGCCTACTTCTGGGACAGTGACCTGCTTCTTCCCTGGTCATGGGCTGCCCAACTTGGCAATGTTGGCTTTCTCTCCGCCACACAGGCAGGCCAGCCCTTGGCCTCACTTCTTACTCAGGACCCCCAGGCTCTGGTCTGTAGCCCCCTGCCCCGGTTGGCACACCCTAGCCACACCCTAGCTCCTGGAGCAGGTCCCTGCTGTGTGTGTGTGTGTGTGGCCCCCACCCCAGCAGACAGCCCCACCCTTGCCTGCTGCAGGGGAGCGCCTCTCTGTGCACCAGCCCCCACAAACTGCATGGCCCAGGGGTTCTGGGGTGGGACTGCTCCCCCATACTTGGGGTCAGGTGGATGCCGTCACCTATATGGCTGGACCCTGCTTCACCAGGAAGTGCCCCTCCTCACCCTGCATCCTGCTGGGGTCTCCCACCAGGGAGACCTCCACTGTCTTAGCTCCCCTCTCTCCTGGACTGTCCCTGCCACCTCTGCAGGCTCCCAGGCCAGCAGCCACCCCTGACTTGGTCTTGTCCAGCCCATGTGTTGCTTCCCAAACCTGGGATGCAGCCACCCCAACCTGTCCCAGCTCCACCCACTGCTCGCGGAGTCTTGGGTTGAGATGAAGTGTCACGAAGCCCCTCTCCTGGGCCATGCTGATTGGGCACAGCAGGAGAGGGGGGCCTCCAGGGACACAGTGTCTCCAGATCAGCATGCTCTGGGAGAATGTTCTGTCACAGTGGAACATTCTAGACCCGTGCTGTCCAGGGTGGTGGCTCCTGAGCGTTTCAAATGGCACTGGTGTGGCTGAGGGTCTGGGCTCTTAACTTCATTTAAGTTAAGCAGCCACATGTGGCCAATGCTGCCAGGCAGCCCAGCTGATGGCAGTCCCTTAGGTGGTGTTTGGGGCACAGAGGGCTGGTCTCTGTAGGAATGGGTCTCCTGAGCCAGAGCTGAGCTGCAGGTCTCAGTGCAGGAGCCAGGAGTGCAAGCCAGCATGCAGGCCTAGGAGGGCGGTGGCTGTGTGGAGTGGGCCCCTGAGGGCCTGGTCACATCTTGCCCTTGTGCAACCGAGTGCATTTGAGCATGCCTGTCTTGTGATGCTCTGCGTGAGATGCAGGTGGTGGGAGCAGCACATCTCTGGTTGGGCGACAGGGGACGGCCCTCACTTACCCATGGGCCCTGTACCTCTGTGGGCCTCGTTTCCCCATCTGCATGGAAAGCCATGCCCACTTTGGATTTGGAGCCAGGAGGGCCACAAGGTCGCTGCTCAGGAGGGAGCAGAGGCCTGTCTGAGCGGCGCCTGGACTCTCGCCTGCAGCCTGCCCCTGCGCTTCTGGGTGAATGTGATCAAGAACCCACAGTTTGTGTTCGACATTCACAAGAACAGCATCACAGACGCCTGCTTGTCGGTGGTGGCCCAGACCTTCATGGACTCCTGCTCCACCTCTGAGCACAAGCTGGGCAAGGACTCGCCCTCCAACAAGCTGCTCTACGCCAAGGACATCCCCAACTACAAGAGCTGGGTGGAGAGGTGGGCGGAGGGGGCAGGGGTTGGGGGCAGTGGCCTGGGGGGCAGCCTGGACTCTGCTTATGTGCCCACCTGGCCACTCACCTGCAGGTACTATGCGGACATCGCCAAGATGCCGGCCATCAGCGACCAGGACATGAGTGCGTATCTGGCTGAGCAGTCCCGCCTGCACCTGAGCCAGTTCAACAGCATGAGCGCCTTGCACGAGATCTACTCCTACATCACCAAGTACAAGGATGAGGTGAACACCATGGGAGCCCACAGGCTGGGCTGGGAGGACTCGCTGGCCCCTGTCACAGCCACCTGCTCTGCCCAGCCCTGCCACTCCTCCCTGAATCTCTGGGCTGCCATGGGCCACCTTCACTCCTCTGTACCCTCTGGCCACCTGGTTCCTTGGTGCCAGGAGGGAGCCTGCCAGGCCGAGCGGAGAAGGCCGTGGTGGAGTCACTGTGTGCAGCCATGTGGGGTCAGGGGTGGGGAAGATGGGATGGCAGCTTCTTCCTGAGGGAGATGGTGTGTGGGTGGTGAGCAGCTTCCCTGAGGGGCACATTTCAGGGTTTTCCAGGCTGGACCAGCGTCTCCAGGGCTGGGCATAGGGTCTTGGCAGAGCTTTCCTTTCAGTATCTTTTCTGCTGACTTGGAGTGAGGCCACATACATGGAACTGGGGAAGAGGTCCAGGAGACATCCAGGAAGGACTGGCTCCTGGGCCGCACAGGACAAGAGCACAGGGCCAGAAGGCAGGACAGGCTCAGCCTGTGCCAAAGCTCTGAGGGCTGGGAAGGCCACGGGAGTGAACCAGAGCCACCCTGGGGAGGCCGGGGCAGGTGCAGCAGAGGCAAGGAGCCTTCCCAGGGTGCCGTAGGAGGCAGGCAGGAGGCAGAGGGCTGTCCTCAGGCAGGTGCCCCAGGGGAGCAGAGGAGCAACCAGAGACCGTATGTATTAGGGTGGGGGGTGGGGACAAAAGCCTGGGGTCCTGGGGCTCACCAGGGAAATGGGAACTGAGGCTCTCTGAGGAGCTCTGCTTTAAAGGGGCATAGAAACCCCAGGGTGTGAGGACTGGATGGAGACATGTCAGCAGCATAGCCAGGCAGCCAAAGGATCAGAGCCTGCTGTTTTAGGGGGTGAGGGTAGGATGATGACAGGGGTGGGGCTCATTCTCCGTATTGGGGTCCTGGAGGGTCCAGGCTCACAACCAAGGTCCCTTGGCCAGGGATAGATGGGGTTGAACCTCTGGTACCTGTTCTGGAGGCATCCGCCCTGGGCCTGCTGAGTGTGTGGAGGCTGGTGGCCCGGCATGCTGACAGCTCTCCTGGCCCTGCAGATCCTGGCAGCCCTGGAGAAGGACGAGCAGGCGCGGCGGCAGCGGCTGCGGAGCAAGCTGGAGCAGGTGGTGGACACGATGGCCCTGAGCAGCTGAGTCCCGGCTGTGATCGTCCAGCAGGACGCAGCGTGAGGGCGGCTGAGCAGGGACCGGGGCAGCCCTCGCCGCATGCGTGTGGAGTGTCCGGTGGTGCTCGGGCCGCCGCAGTGCAGCGACTGCCCGGCCCTCCCTCCCCTGCCTCGCCCGGCCGGGTCCCGGCTCTTCCTGTGTGGAGGTGATGGTACCTGCCACACCACAGCTGGGCACACAGCTGCTTGCTCAGGGGCCGGGACAGCACAGGGTGCTCAGGCCGGCCAAGGACCTTCATTGCCTGTCAAGAGCTGCCTGGTGGCCTTCATGGGAGAAGGGCTGACCTCTGAGGGGCTGAGGGGTGAGGCCAGGGCCCTCCAGGGGGAGGGGTAGCCAGCTTGGGCTGTCCCCTTGAGACCGGGACAAGAGGCTGGGGGTGTCAGCATTCCTGGCTTCCCAAGCTGCCCCCAGGCGGCAGAGTCTGAGGGTCTGGGGGTCTGGTCGGCAGCTGGAGAAAGAGGCAAAAAGCCCATAGCCGGGCAAGAGGAGCTCAAGTCAGTCTGGGCCCATTGCCACCGCCTCCCACATCCAGCACCCACGCCCGCTGCACCGCTGCCATCCTCAGATTCACCGCGTGCTCTGCGTGGCCGAGGCCGGAGCACCACATCCACCTCGCCCCAGAGAGTCCCTGCTCCCTCCTATGGAGGGGCTGTGGGCCAGGCTGCTCAGACTCCTGGGTGGCTTCCAGACGGACCGGGCAGCCCCTCTCCGTCCTCAGGGCTGTGCCTCTGGGAGCCACTGGGCCAGGGGCCCTGGGTCACAGAGAGCACGTTCCCGTTATTTATTCCCCTCCGCGTCCTACGCAGGCTGCCCTGGCAGCTGCCTTCAAGGGTAGGCCGAGCTCCCCGCCATGGAGCCCCTGAGGGCAGCCCCTGAGCACTCCTCTCTCTCCACTCTCTCTGTCCCTGCCCTGGCGGCTTCCAGTGTGGCATCTCAGCAGGGTCCTGGCCCCTCCAGAGCAGTGGGACATCTGGGGACTGTTTTTGTTTGTAGGGGAAAAAATTCTGCTGCACTCTGCTTGGGCCTTGAGGTCTGTGGCAGGGCCCCTCTGGCCTGCAGTGGCCTGGATCTATCTGGGCCATGAGTGACGGGCAGTGACCAGAGGGACTGGAGGCCAGCGGTGTCCACCCTTGCCCTCAGCAAGAGAGAATGCATTCTTAAAAGAAAGCTGTACATGTATATATATGCACATATATATATGTGGCTCTAGCCTCAGGCTCCAGCCCCAGTGGGGTACTGTACAGTTAACTGAAGAGGAATTTTAAAGACGATTTGAACAAAAAAATGAAGGCAGTGGGAAAGCAATGCCAAATGACTGTGGAGAAAGTGGCCGGAGCCTCCCTGGAGCGGAGCAGCCCTGAAGTCCCCTGACCTGCGGGCCGCTGTTTTGGTTTGACATGACAAGGAAAGGACTTCCTGCTGACTCTGAGAGCCTCCGGGGTGCCGTGGCACCACGGGGCATGCATGATTGTGCTAGCGTTTAGTCTGAGTTGATCTTTTTAAAACTGCAAGTGTTGAATACTAGAGGTTGTTAGACCTTTTTTTATGTTTTTTAATTAGTCACTTGTAAAAGCAAACAAGCGGTCCATCCCCTTTTCAAGGTCACTTTTTTGATGGTACCGAAGATCCCATGGACTTTAAGGGACAGCTAACTGTGGCCAGCCCCAGCCTTGTATCCTCGGCCAGGCCCAAGGAGAGCACTCGGCCCCACGGGGTGTGCCAGTCTCGCAGTCGCCCCTCCTGAGCAGCGTGAGCCAGATGACGCCGCAGAGACCCGCCCCTCCCCTGAGCGTGGGTCGGTGTGGAGTGGGTGACTGCTGACTCGGAGCTCACTGGCCCCGTGGGCACCGTGCCAGGGCTGGGGCGTTCTGCTGCTGCGACGCCCAGCTGAGGCCTGGGCCCGCCCCTGCCACCAGCCCACTGAGGAGGTGGGCTTACTCCCTGGGTAGACTTGGGGGCCAGAGCTGACTCTGGGGGCCAGTCCATATATAGTGGCTGGGCTGCTTTTTTCAGTAGCCCCTAGCATTGTCTGGGATTCCCGTCCCTGAGTGCGCCTCCACCTATCTTCCGATGCTTCCTGGCTGCGGTGGAGTGGGAACCTCAGTTTCCCCCGAAGTCTTCCCTGGATGCTGGCTTCAGGTTGAAGTCCCTGGTTCTTCCAGTTCCTCACGGGTTAGATAGGGGCTCCTGCATCACCTTCAGAATCCAGTTCCAACCCCCACCCTCAGGCCTTGTGCCCTGCTCTGCCCTGCCAGGCTGCCCTTGTCCATGTGAGTAGCATGGGCGGGAGGTGGGGACGACAGTGGTGATGAAGGGGGTGCACCACAGGCCTCATATGGAGCAGTTCCCACAGGGGCGTGTGGCGGGGGCCTGGCCACCACAGAGCACATGGCTGTGTCTAGGCGCAAGCACTTTAGCAGTATCTGTTTACATGCGCAAGGATCAAGCCGACTACCCGTGCTGTCTACTGGGACAGCAGTCTCCAAGCTACTCCATACCTCCCTCTGCCAGGTCGTGGAGTTGGGTCCCAGTTCCCACTTGTCACTGGTTCCCACTGTGCGCCTAACTGCAGCACCCGGGAGCTCTGGCCTGGGGCTGGAGGCCCTGGTAGGAACTGCCGTTGGAGTCCGGTCTGTGCCCAGCAGCAGTGAGCGGCTCCCGTGGGCCCTGTGTCTGCAGGAGCCGGGGCTGCGGCACATGTGCTGTGAAACCGACACCCACCTGGCGTGCTGCTGCCGCCACTTGCTTTCCACAGCATTTCCTACCCTGTTCCGTGTCCTTCCTCTCCCCGCGCCTGGCTCAGTAGTGCTGGAACAGCTCACGCCTCCGCCTGGGAGCCTGGCCTCTTGATATACCTCGAGCTTCCCCTGTGCTCCCCAGCCCCAGGACCACCGGCCCCTTGGCCTGAAGAGCTGGGGGCCCCAAGACCTGCAGCGTGGAGTCCGGGGCAGAGCCCGGAGCGGCGTGCCGTCCCACCAGAGCCTTCGCCCTGGCTTTCTCCCTGTCTGGATTCAGTGGCTCACGTTGGTGCTACACAGCTAGAATAGATATATTTAGAGAGAGAGATATTTTTAAGACAAAACCCACAATTAGCTGTCCTTTAACGCCGCAGAACCCCCTCCCAGAAGAAGAGCGATCCCTCGGACGGTCCGGGCGGGCACCCTCAGCCGGGGCTCTTTGCAGAAGCAGCACCAATGACTGTGGGCCCGGCCCTCAGATGTGTACATATACGGCTATTTCCTATTTTACTGTTCTTCAGATTTAGTACTTGTAAATAAACACACACATTAAGGAGAGATTAAACATTTTTGCTAAAAGCTCTTGGCTCCAGGTTTTCCTTGCTGGGAGGCAGGGGCGGTTGCAGGAGCGCAGGCACATCCCAAGCGCGGAAGCGTCTCTCCCTGGGAGACTCAGCCACACCCAGGACAGATGGCCACACTCTGTGAGCTGGGTGCGCTCAGTCCAGGTGACACATTGGAGCCCTTGGCGGAAGCTAAAACACCAGTGCCTGACTCCCACTGGAGCCTTGGAGCTTCCTGGGGCTGAGCGGTGGTCACTTTTATATGCTCCCCAGGCGATTCTCCCGTGGCACCCCTAGCTCGGAGCAGTTGCTTCCAGCCCATGCTGCGAGGCAGGCATTTCGGGGTGCCTTGTTAACTAAAATCAGATTCTGACCCCGAGGGGCCCATGAGCAACAGCCTGGGGGATCCGAGGCTGCAGTCCTGGGCCCCCTGCCTTCAGTAGCCAAGGCTGGAATTGTGTTTCCCAGACTCGCAGGCAAGGAACCGGGTTTGAAAAATGTTGGTCTTTCCAACAGACACGGGCTATGCTGCTTCATCTCATGAAAATGTGTACAGATACTAATGATGGAGGTGTGGACGCACCTTCTGCCAGTGCATGGCTTTGGCCAGTGGCCCCATCCCTGGGCTCATTTCATCCATGGACCAACAGGGGTGGCTGCTCCCGCCGCAGAGGGTGGGTGCAGGGTCAGGTGTGACACATCCCCAAGGGTCCTGGGCACCTGCTTTGTAGCTGTGTCTTCAGGCAGACCCCAGGCTTGACCGTCTGAGCACTGCCTGTAAGTGAACTCACTGGGACTTCCAGCAACCCTGTGAGGTTGGTGGCAGCTGCAGCTGAAGCTGAGGAATTGAAGCAAACAGAGGTTGCACAATGTGTCCCAGCCACAGGGTGGTAAGCAGCAGCCTGCCCAAACCTAGGCCCTTGGGACCCCAGGCCCTCCCCACCACCCCCAAGCTCCCACCTGTCTCCCTCCAGCCTCTCCATGGACTCGTTGCTAGGGCTGACAGTGGCCCATAAGTCATCATCAATACCTCCCACTCCCAAACAGGCGCATCTTGACAGTGGTGCTGCAAGCACCAGCTCCGTGCCAGGCTCAGTAACTGGAGAGAAATCAGTGTAATCACCACAAAATTGCATCGGAAACAAATTTAGCAAATGTGGTCCCGTTTAGGGTGTGACGCAGCCTGTTCTCATGGTTCAGTCCCCTTCAGCTTTTTTTCCGGCACAATCAGCCCTGCCTCAATTACCCTCATTAGGCCTCCGAGGGCTCTGGCCCGTCAGCCTGGAAGCTGAGCCATCTCTGAGCCGCAATCAGCGCTCACTGTGCGAGTGATCGGGTGCAATTACACAGCAGCGGTGATGGGGCCTTCTGATTGCTGCGCGAGTGCACTGGCTCCTGAGGGTATTAAACCATCAGCTATTAATGCTGGTGGCTCTGAGCAGGGCACCTGGATGGGCTCTCTTCAAGGCAAGGGCGAGGTCAGCCTGTGGGCCTGGGCAGGATGGAGGCACCTCCCCACCCAGAGCAGATCCAGAGGTGACTTCGGACTTCCCACCTAGGCCCCAGAGCAGCCACAGCTCGAGAACAAACACAGGCTCTGAGCAGAAATAAAAAATAACAGGCCAGGCTAAAACCTGATGCAGTGACTCTAGATGGTGCAGTGCCCTGAAGAAAACTGGTGGCATGGGAGGGTGCCTACCTGGCCAGGTGGGCAGGGAAGGCCTGGGGAGGGATGGAGGAATCGAGGCCTGAGAAACAAGGAGCCAGCTGAGGTGACATCGGGGAGAGCATTCCTGTGTCCGGAGGAACAGAAGAGGCCAGGTCAGTTCTGTGCAGGGAGGTGCAGGAGGTGCTATGCCTTGGGGAGTGAGGAGGGTGTGCTCTGATTCGTATCTGGCAGTCTCGGGACGAGGCCAGAGGAGGCTGGAGACCAAGAGGCTCCTGCAGGTGTCCCCAGAGCCCATGGTCCACAGCGCCCCTTTAGGGCCTCCCTGGAGAGCCATCAGCCCCGATGGTGGAGCTTTGGGGGCAGATGTGTTCTTTCCGAGGACAACCATCATGGAGTTGTTGGTGGAAGTGACTTGGGTCATATCCAGGCTGAACGTCTAGTCCTGGAGCAGAGCCTCCAGCCAGCCTGCACTGGTCACGTAGGCAGGTGCACCACAGACCTTTGGGGAATGGTACACGGATGTTGGGGAGTGGTTTCTGCAGCATACAAGGCTGCCAGGCTGTAAGTCAGTACCAGGACCAGCCCCATTGTAGGGAAGAGAACCTGGGAGCAGAGAGGTGAAGTCACTACCCTCAAGGACACACATTTACCCATGGTGGGACCAGGATTCAAATTCAGACGCTCTACTTTGTGCTGCAGCGCTCCTCCAGTGGCTGGAGACTCCTTGAGCACAACACCAGGGCCTGATGCCCAGAGTCTGGACACAGAGCAGACAGGCATGAGCAGCTGGCAGTGAGCGAAGCCCTGGGGCTTTGGGAACTTTGAGGAAAGCATGTTCTCAGGAGCATTTCCCCTGTAGCTGCCTTGTAGATACCACCAGCCACAGCCCGTTGAGTCTGCCCCCGTGGCTGGGAGACTCATGCACTCTCCCCAGTGTGGGGTCTGTTTGAGAGATGGGCTTTCCAGCCATCATTGCTGCATCCAGCTAAAACCACCCTGAGAGGCACCTGAGCATATGTTCCCTGCTGGGTGCCCCCCTGCATTAGAAATGATAGAAACTTAAGCTGTCTAGAGCAAGAAAGGGAACTGGCGGGCTCTTGAAGTTGAAAAGTCCAAGGGTGCATCTACCTCAGGCAAGGCTGGATCCAGGGGCTCCTAGAGGTCATGAGGAGTCTGTCTTCCTTCTCTGTCCTTTGTATGGGCCTCATTCTCAGGCCAACTCTTCCCAAGGTGGGGGGCAGCGATGACCACCAGCAGCTCTAGGCCTACCAGTTGAGCAGTCCCGGTGAAAACAGGACATGCTTGGTCATCGTGCACATTCAGGTAGGGATTTCATTGGCCAATGTTTGGGGCAATGTCTTGATTTGCTATTTGAGCCAGTCATTCCGGCCTGAAGGATGAAGTGCTCTGATTGGGAAACCCAGGCCACATGCCAGAGGAGGGATTAGTCCATTTGAACAGCAGGGTTTTGCAGATTGTGGAGAAGTGCGCAGGTGGAGGGGAGGGTCTCCCCACTGCTGGTGGGAAGGAAAACCATACAGTTGTCGTCGACAAGGTGTGGCGGCTTCTGAAAAGTTAAGTATAGAATCACTATGCAACCCAGCACCCCCGCTTCTGGGTAAACACACAAAAGAATGGAGAGCAGAGTCTCAGAGACACTTCCACACCCGCGTTCACAGCAGCACTATTCACACAGCCAAAAGGCGGAGGCACCCCAAGCATCCATCGACAGGTGAACAGACAAAATGTGGTGCATTCAAACAGTGGAATCCCATTCAGCCTTTGAAAGGAAGGAAATTCTCACTATGACATGGATGAACTTGAAATAAGCCAAGCACAAAAAGACAAATACTGTATGACTCCACTTTCATGAGGTCCCTAAAGGTCCCTAGGTAGTCACAGTCATAGAGACGGAGATAGAATGGTGGGCGCCAGAGGGTGCGGGAGGAGGGATGGGACTTAGAGTTGGATGGGGACAGAGCTTCAGCGGAGAAGATGAACGTTCTGAGACGGATGGTAGTGATAACTGCAGAACAATGGGGATGCTCATAGTGCCACTGAGCTGTGCACTTAAAAATGGTTCAGATGTTATATTTTATGTTACATGTGTTTTCTCACATTTAAAACTAATAATAAAGTTTTTAAAAAAGAGTTTGAGTTTCACTGTGTGGACACGAATGCCACAGACTGTCCTCAAGCAGGAGACACGCACCGCCAGCTGTAGCAATGCTGGCGCCCCAGCCTCCCTGCAGCCCTGGCCTCTCCTTGCTCACTGCCCTAGGGATGCTGGCATCTCTCGCTGCTGCTCACAGTGTCCAGGGCAGAGCCTCTCATCTCCCTACCATGCCCCATCGTGGGCTCCCCATCTTGGCAAAGCCACCTCCAGATGGAACCCTCCCAACCCCACAGAAGATCCTGCCCCACCAAGCAGTCCTGCCTGGGTGACCTGCCACACGCTGTCTGTGGCAGGCCTATCCCTCGCTGGGCTGCAGTCACAGGCAGCAGGGCTACCCCAGGAACAGCACCATGGCCTCCACCCCAGGCAGGGCCAGGATGGAGAAGGAGCTCAGGATGTTCAGATTCCCAGACAGCACGAGTCCTGTCAGCTGTGCCCCTGTCCAGGGACATCCCCAGCTCTCTCCGAATCTGTGCCTCTGCCCAGAATCTCAGGTTCCAGTTTTCACCTTGCAACTCATTGCTCCCAGGTGAACGTTCCTGAAGCCCAGCTTTGACAAATACGCTTTTCTTTGTTTATGAGACTGTTTGTATTTTTTCTAATGGATAGACATTTTCTCCTTATATAACCACTGTGTCATTATCACACTAACAAAATTAATGTTTGCATATTCCAATGTCCTTAACTGTCTCAAACCTGAATTTTCACAGAGGGATTGCTTAGATTTGGATGAGGCCCCCTGTTACGCTTGGTTTTCTGTCTCCCCTGTTTGGATCCCCAGTGCTTCCCTTCTGTTTTCCAGCCATTTTAATTGCAGAACCAGGTTATGTGTCTGAAGACTTGGACACCACGGACTTGGGTGGCATTTGACAAGTGGCTCCATCCCTGCTTGCTGGGTTGCAGGTTCAATCTCCCAGCAGGCAGTGCTCCCTGCCACACCTGCCAGGAGGCCCCAGAGAAGTTGGGCTGACCAGGAGTTCGGGGCACAGCCTTGGCATGCCCTCGCCTTCGCATCTCTCACTCCATGCACCCAGGTCTTCCATCTATCTGGACTTTTTCTCTGAAAACACTTTCCCTTTTTCGACTAGAAGAAATTGTTCAAATGGAAAACTTGATGGCACTGAGTGGATACCATGAATAGGACAGAACCATTCCTAATAGAGGAGGTCTGTACAAATAACTACAAGAGGTAAAAATAATCTTAAATTCTAGCCAAAAGCTGTTGCCCACGTAAAGGCTTTCCTCTGATCAATGGCAAGGTGCTAGTGAGAGGCTGGAGACCCCGGCAGGGCTCTGTTCTTGGTGCACGGATCTCTGGGCTACATTCTACCTGCCAGTTCAGGGGTCTGTCTCTGGTCTGCCATTCTCTCTCTGGGGACGTGTGACCTTGCAAAGTCCACTTCTCAGCCCCCTCCACTGGCTGCCTGGAGGGAGATTGGGTGGGAGAGAGAAGAGGCCCCGCTCTCAGCTTCCTTGGCCCTCCCTTGGGGTGGGCATCCTCCCTTGTGCTGGCCTGTGCCGGTGACAGCCCCTCCTCTCCCTGCCCCTCTGGCCTGGATGAGCACAGCTTCCTGCTGCCCCCCGGCTTTGTGGTGCCCTGTGATGGTGACTGGATGTGTCAACTTGCCTGGGCCTCGGATGCCCAGATACGTGGCCAGGCCTTGTCCGAGTGCTTGTGAGGATGTTTCTGGATGAGATGAGCATTTGGGTGGGGACTGAGTGAACCAGACCACCCTCCCGGACGCAGGTACGCCTCCTACATCAGGCGAGAGCCTAGAGAGAACAAAAGCTTGACCCTCCCCAGAGGAAGAGAATTCCTCCCGCCTGACAGCCTTTGGGCTGGGACACGGGTCAGACTCGAACTGAAACATGGACTCTCCCTGAGTCCTAAGCCAGCCAGCCTCCTGGCTCTTCTCACGCTCGCCCTGCAGGCCCTGGGACTTACCCTCCATGATACCACAGGCCAACTCAGAACAACCTGTCTGTCTACCTATAGCTACTGAGAACCCTGACGCATTTCCCTCTGCCGATCCGCCTTCCTTCCACCAGATGCTGCCTGCGGCGGGGGGTCCTACCTAAGGCTCTCACCAACCACCCAGACGCTGCCTGGTGTGAGCAGAGCTGGGGCCCAGCCTGCCCTGTGCATTCCCTTGCCCCTGCCATGCCTTCCCCAGCACTTTTCGTCTTTTGTTCCACGTGGCCGAGCCTGCCCGGTGACTTCCACCCCTCCAAGTGGGGCTCTGAGTGGGGCTCACCTCCCCTGGGCTTGGTTTCTCAGACAACTTGGCACCCGCAGGTGTGCGACATTCCTGTCATTCTTTGCACATTTGCCAGCCTGAAAGGCTGAGGGAGGGTGCAAAAACAGTTTTAAGTCCAAGAAAGAGAGCCAGAAGTCCTCTTGTCTCTTAGTGAAACAAATTCCTTAAAAAGTAGTTTTCAAGACACAAATTCCTTTTTAAAATGATCAGTCCACGAGAGCAGAAGGGGCAGGCCTGAGTGGGGAACCTGGTCTTGTGGCCTGTGCCTCCTGTGATTCGGAGCAAGTCTCTGTCTCTTTCTCAGCCTCAGTTTCTCCATTGTAGAATGAAGGAACAATTATAACGGCCAGCGCCCTCCCCTGCAGGGTGGGGTGGAACTGTGTGATGATTTCGTGCCTTCTAAACCCATGTTTCCTGGAGGGTGGATATTGCCTGGGACAAAGAAGCCCTCATTCCTCCTGGTCACAGGCCATTGAGACAGAGGGAACCAGGGTCGCCCAACTCTTCTGCTGCCTCACCTGTCAAAAGCAAAGCTTGGATAGGAAGAGACTCAGTTAACCCTCTACATCTGGCAGAGTCAGGGGTCATGGTGAGGGAGGCCCCAGCTCTCCTGGTGGGACTGAGAAAGGTGGGTGTGAAGAAGAGGCCTGCTTTCTCCCCTGAGAGACAGCACCCCTTGTTTCCTGTGAAGGGGTGAGTGACCCAGAAGTTCCCTATGGCCCCTCAAGGGGTAGAGAGGTGCTGAGAAGCCTGGCAGACCAGCAGGGCCTGGAGTCAAGAGGAGGGGCTCTTGGCGGGGCTGCAGAGCCAGCACACATCTAGAAGCCAGGGGCATTCAGGACTGAGAAGCAGAGGGGAGAGACAACTCCAGGGAGTACCAAATACACTCTAGTCTATCCTGATGTCGTCCCATGGAGTCGTGCAGTGTACAACCCGCACAGCTGTACATGGTGGCCCTGAGTGTGCTGAGGCATTCCCACAGGAGGCCCACAGAGCTGACCTCCCCTTCCCTACTGCCAGAAAGACCCTGGAGCTTTGCGTTAGGCCCCAGTGTCATCTTGGGAAGAAGGAAGAAAAGGGAGAAAGATCCTGATAGGAACTTGAACTGCGACCAGAACTTACCATTTTCCCACAAGAGACTATGAAAACAAGAGAGATCATTTAAATAGCACTAGATTAAGCTATTTTCAAAGTTTGGAATGTTGTTCCTGCTTCCCAGTAGGACAGAAGCTTGGGAGCAAAATTAGGTAAGTTACAGACAATTAAGAAGCTCCATTAACAAAATGCCTGAGCAGAGCTGTGTACATTCTCAGCCCTAGAGAGTCCGGGCTCAGGTGCAGGTGGAGGGTGGGGGATGTTGCTCCTTCTGCCCTGCCAGCAGCAGAGGAAGTCACACCCCCAGCAGACACATGGGGCCCAATTGGCCAATCAGAAGATCCCTTCCTCCTGTCAGGGCTCAGCATGCCAGTCCAAGGGGACATTTTCTTCCCCTGAAAAAGAGATTGCTCCTTTACATAGGGGGGAGTTTGTAAACCAAGAACTGCTGGGGGCCACTCCATGAACCGAGAAGAGAAGATAATTCAGAGGAATTCAGAACCAAGAGATGGGGAGAGAGGAAGGGAGCGAAGGGAAGAGAGAAGGAGACAAAGAGGCAGAGGAGGAGAGAGCGATGGGGAGGGAGAAAGGGAAGGAGAAAAGGACAGAAAGGGAGAGAGGGAGGGAAGGAGGGAGAGAGGAAGGGGGAGGGAAGGGGAAAGGGGAAAGAGAGAGAGATAGAGAGGGAGAGGGGAGGAAAGAGAATGAGAGAGAAAGAGAGGCAGAGAAGGAGAGAGAGGAGGAGAGGGAGAGGGAAGGAGGAAAGGACAGAGGCAGAGAGAGAGGGTGGGTAGAGAGGGAGAGAGGGGAGGGGAAAGAGAGAGAGAAAGTTTAAACTTCTGGATCCAGTGGTGTTTAAAGACTAGAACTGTCGGGGCCTTTAGTTTGGTTTGCCAAGTCCCATTTCTCCCTTTGCCTAAGCCAGTCTGTCACTTGGGACTTACAGATGGCAGCTCTCTGCTGTGGCTGCTGGGCACTTCAAATATGCTTCGTCTGAATTGAGATGTCCTGTGTGTGCAAAACACACATCAGATGTAAAATATTAAACATTTTAAATGGGTTACATTTCGAAATCATAGTGTTGGATATATTGGATTAAATAAAATATGGTATTAATGTTAATTTTACCTATTTATTTTGCTTTCTAAAATATGGCCACTAGAAAATTTAAAATTATGCTCCTGGCTCATGTTGTATTTCCATTAGACAGGGCAGGGCTAGGCCCATTTTCTGGGTATGAAATAATATACATTGTAATTTTGTGTGGGGAGGGGCTATCTATCTTAACACCAGCTGCTTCTAAAGAGAATGATTTCTGCCAAGCAGAGTGGGGCTTGGCTTTCTGGGTAGATGATGGATCTCATATGCAAGTTTTGGGTTAGAACTGAAAAAGAGAAGAAATGCTTCGCCTTTTTGTTTTTATTATTATTATTATTATTATCATCTGAGACAGAATCTGGCTCTGTTGCCCAGGTTGGAGTGCAGTGGCACAATTTCAGCTTACTGCACCCTGCGCCTCCTGGGTTCAAGGGATTCTCCTGCCTCAGCCTCCCAAGCAGCTGGGACTACAGGCACATGCCACCAAACCCTATTTTTCTTTTCTTTTTTGAGATGGAGTTTTACTCTGTTGCCCTGGCTGGAGTGCAATGGCTCGATCTCAGCTCACTGCAACCTCCGCCTCCCGGGTTCAAGCAATTCTCCTGCCTCAGCCTCCAGAGTAGCTGGGATTACAGGCATGAACCACCACGCCCAGCTAATTTTGTATTTTTAGTAGAGACAAGGTTTCTCCATGTTGGTCAGACTGGTCTCGAACTCCCAACCTCAGGTGATCCGCCGGCCTCGGCCTCCCAAAGTGCTAGGATTAGAGGTGTGAGCCACTGCGCCCGGCCATGCTTTGTTTTTTGTTGTCTCAACAGCTTTACTCAGAATTCACATAACACCCAATTCATCCACTTACGGTGTGTAACTCAATGGCTTTTTCTATCTTCACAGAGTTGTGCAACCATCACAGCTCTCCAATTCCAGGACATTTTCATTACCACAAAGAGAAACCATGTATGTCCCCTTTCCTCCATATCCCCCAGCCCCTGACAACCAGTGTTCTGTGTTCTGTCTCTGCAGATTTGCCCATTCTGGATGTTTCATGTAAGTGGAATCATAAATTAGTAGTTCTTTCCGACTGGCTTCTCTCACTGTGCATGTTTCCAAGGTTCACCCGGGTTGCAGCATGTGTAAGTATTTCCCTTTTTATGGCTGAGTAATACTCCACTGTAGGGTGCAGCACACCCTGTTTATCCACATGGCAGTTGATAGGTGTTTGTGCTATTTCCACTTTCTTGCTAAACTGAATAATGCTGCTGTGAATATTCAGGTATAATTTTTGGGTGAACATGCATTTCTCTGTTGTAAAGAGCTAGGAGTGGAATTTCTGGGTCACATGGTAACTCCATATTTAATCATCTAACGAACTGCCAGTCTATTTTCCAAAGCATCTGCACCATTTTACATTCCACCATGGATGGAATCGATGAGGGTCCCAGTTTCTCTGCTTCCTTGTCAGCGCCTGTTCTTATGGGTTTTTTATTCTAGCCATCCTAGCAGGTGTGAGGGGACCCTGCTGCGGCTTTGATTTGCGTTTCCCCGAGGGCTAGTCATTTTGAGCAACGTTTCGTGTTCTTCCTGGCCACTTGTATATCTTCTTTGGAGAAATGTCTATTCAAGTCCCTTTCCCACTTTTAAATTGGGTTATTTATCTCTTTATTATTGAATTATAATAGTCCTATATATATTCTAAATACAAATCCATTATCAGATGTATGATTTGCAAAATTTTTCTCACATTATGTGGGTTGTCTTTTCACTTTTTAAATGGTGCCTTTTCAATGCACTGCTTCTAATAAGAGAATGAGAAATCTGAAGTTAGTTTCAGCGGTAGGGCGTGGGATCCGGGAGAGGGAGAGTGGAGCTGCAGGCAGGGCAGTGCCCAGGGAAGACAGAGGAGGGGTTGCAGGCAGGGCGGGGCCCAAGGTAGACAGAGGAGGAGCCGCAGGGAGGATGATTCCCAGGGAAGACAGAGGAGGAGCATGCAGACAGGGTGGGGCCCAGGGAAGACAGAGGAGTAGTGGGCAGACAGAGGAGTAGTGGGCAGACAGGGTGGGGCCCAGGAAAGACAGAGGAGGAGCTGGCAGGGAGGGCGGGGTCCAGGGAGACAGAGGAGGAGCTGGCAGGGAGGGTGGGGCCCAGGAAAGACAGAGGAGGAGCTGGCAGGGAGGGCGGGGTCCAGGGAGACAGAGGAGGAGCTGGCAGGGAGGGCGGGGTCCAGGGAGACAGAGGAGGAGCTAAAGGGAGGGCAATTCCCAGGGAGACAGAGGAGGAGCTGCAGGGAGGACGGCATCCAGGGAAAACAGGAAGGCCAATGATGGACACCAGAATGTGGAACAGAAGTTCCTTTGACGTGTCTCTTGGTAATAAACCATCTTTTTTTTTCTGAAGTTACCTTTGATTCATTTCACCCTCTTTCTTGAAAGATAGTTTTGTTGGGTATGCAATGCTAAGTGGAGCCATTCTGTGGCACTTTGAAGACACAAATCCACTGTTCTGTGGCCTCGGTGGCTGCCCTGAGGAGTGGGCTGTCAGTCAAACTGTTTTTCCTCAAAGGTGATTTTGTTTCTTACTGGCTATTTTTAGGATCTTCTTTTCATCTTTGGTGTTCTGCAATTTGGATACAATGTCTTGTCGACCCCTGCCTCACAGCTGGGGAGGAATGTTCTGGATATCAACACTTCCAGTGGGGGTCTTCTAGGGAGCCCACCAGAGGTCATTTCTCAGCCTTCCCAGTGATGGAGTGAGCATGCCATTCCCACCGCTCCATACCTTTCTCCTGAGTCGCTGCAGTGGTGTCTGTTTTGTGCAACAAACCCTTACTGGACAGGGGCCCTCACCCCCTGCCATGATCCTGTGACCAGCATTTTGTCCTTCCTCTAAGTCCCACAGGCCCTGACCCTGATGAATGTCTTGAGGGGTGGGGCTCACACTTCCCCCAGGGTTTCTCCACCCCTAGGGTTTCCCATTCTGGCTCCCACCCACTGAGGGAGCACGGTGCGGGAGGCAGGGAGCTCCTCTTTGGCCCCATTTGGAGGCTGGCCATGCTGCTTGATCACAGTCATTTCCTTAGAGATCTGAACCAGGGTGGGCATGATGTGGGTGGGGAAGCATTACTGTCGCAACCCCATCCCCAGTCTGACAGCTCCTCCTAACCAGCAGGGCTCCTCACTGGCCTTTTTCACAAGCCGGGGTCTTTTCCAGCAGTCTGTAGCACAGGTTACCAACAGAAGCCCATCTCTGTCTACAGTCTTGGACACTGCACCTGGGACAGGCATCTGTTACCCAGAGAGCTGCTGTAGCCACCAGCAGGTGAGAGGTTGGCATGTTCTGTAGCTTAACCATCCAGTAGTTGAAATTGTCCCCTCTGCCTCCACCCACAGAGGTCGATGATGGCTGGGGGTGCCTGCTTGGACATCAATAGAAAGGGCAGGCAGCATGGCCCCTGCCTCCTGGCAGCGTAATCCTGGATTAGGAGGCTGCTGCATGGCTGCAGAGCCACTTCATTCCTAGGGCGAGTTCCCAGCAGGCCCGATAAAGGCCCATTAAATCTCCCAGGTGGGGGCCCTTGAGGGTTGATAGGCAGTCATTCTTGACTTTTGAATTCCTGCCAGTTGAAATACTTCCCATAGCAACTGACTCTCAAAATGCCTTCCATGGTGAGGATGGGTTGGAGTTCAGAGGAGAAATTTCCCCGCTGCTCTGTGCCTGGGAGGCTTGCAGATCCACAGCAAGGGGCACGATGAGGGTGGATGGCCAGTCATCCTGGGGTTGGGTTTCTGGGTTCTGACCACTGGGCTCTAGAAATTAATAGCCACCAGGCCTAGGAATTCTAAGCTTTGCTGGTCTGAATTCTTCATCCACCACAACTACTCCAATACCTTTTTCTCAGAGACTCCCTCCCTATTCAAATGGCTGTTTCCAACAGTGGCCCCTGTCCCTCAGTCCTGCCGTCTTTTCCTCAAAGCACGCATCGCCATCATTTTATCTATCTGATTTATTGGCCTGTGAGAACAAGGGTTTTGTCTGGCCCTCTCAGTTCCTGCTGTGTCTTTAGCCCCTGGGACACTGCCCAGCACACAGTAGGTCCTTAGTAAATACCCAGTGAATGGAGAAATGAATGACAACTGAACGCTGGTCTTTGCACATACGGCCGCGCTTCTGTGCGCATACTCTGCCTATCTCCAGCCAAACAAGTGTGCAAAGTTGTCCCCCACTCTCCTGGCACCACAGACACCTCTCCAAGGTGGCATGAGCTGTCTACACAGCCATTCCCAGGGCTTTGCAAGACCCGAAAATTGGGTACAATGGACAACTTCTCCCATCCCAGGGTAGAACTTCTGTGCTTTAAAGAACCACAGGCCTCCCCACCCTCTGTGGGGCCGTGACTGTGGTCACCAACCCTGCTGTGTCCACAGAGCTTTGAGTGCAGGCTTCACAGGACCTCTCCACACAGAAGCCACTGTGGGCTTCAGGTTAGGAGGTGCCAAGGCTGTCAGGGCCGTGATTGCAAAGGTGTCCCCATCACATCCCGTGCTTCCCCTTGCAGGAAGACACAGAGTCCATTTCCCATCCCATGAAACCAAGCTGCTTCCGTGACCCACTTTGGCCCATAAAGTGTGGCAGAAGTGCTGGTGGTCAGCCCCAAGGCGGTGCCGCTCTGTCTGGAATCAGGAGAACAGGTCGGGGAGCTGCTGGGGCCGAGTCTGGAAGGTCCTCGGTGTTCCAGTTCGCTGTTCGCTCAGAGTGCATCCAAAGGCCAAGGACCTGGAGCCCTTCCCACACTTGCGGCTGACCGGCCTTGGAGTGCACAGTACTGCCCTGGCTTGGCTGCCCAGGATATGAACTCCCTCCCGACCCCAGGCGGCTCTGCCTGCCGAGGCTCAATCTTCCCTTGCATGGCTATGCAAAGGTGCACCCACAGCTCCATGGCAGCACCAGGGGGCTCCACACCAGCCTGGGCTGGGGTGTGGTTTTTGGCTGTGGTCCTGGCTATGGCCTTTCCTGCCTTGTCCCTGTTTCCTCTGGGCCTCCTGGAGAGCCTCTGAGCTAGCCCTGTCAGTGCATAGAGCCTCCCATGTTTGCAACTAAGGGCCTTGATGGTGTCAAGGTCCCTGCGTGAGCCAGGCCCTGGAGTCAGATTGACCAGGTGCTTGGCCAGTCAGACAGCGCTTCTCTCTGGGTCACCCAGGACACCCATTCTCTGCAGTTGGATAAGGCAGGGTCAGGAAATAGGGGAGGACCTGTGTATACTCCCAGATGGCAAATAATGTGCCAACATGTGTCCCTCTGGGGCAGCATAATGGCCCCTGTCTACAGGCTCTTTCCCTTCCCACTCAGAGTCTTCAACCCAGGACTTGCTTTTTCTGAACCTAAGCACATCATCCCCAAACTCTGCCACTTCAGTCCTGCTGGTACCGCAGGCACTCTCCCCACACCTGCCTGGGGCTCCCCAGAGCTCCTGAAACATCCCAGCAAACAAAAACGTCCTCCTGGGCAAAGATGCTGGCTTTTCCTCCTCCACCTACCCACCCCCAATACACAGTCTTTGCATCTCCTGCAGGCAGCCCGGTGGGTGCCAAGCCCCTGGTGGACCACAGCACATGCGATTCATGCCGTCACTAGTGCATGTCGTGATTCCCCGGATTTCTCAGGCTCCGTCGTGCTGGGGCGCACACTGGGAAGCTTATGTGTATTACACTGTTCCTCGTGTCTCCCTTTTGTACACTCAGGTACCAGTGATGGGTCAGTCCTTCCAAGACATCCTCTAAGAGCCCAGGGGCCCTGCCACTCACCAGGGCCCACTCCGCTGTCATAAGCTTGAGTCCTGGATGGGTCTTCATTTGGGATTTCTCCCACTCCTTCAGTGTTGGGCCTTCATGAGTGCTAAGTTATCTACACATACTTCCCTGGCACCATCCTTGGCGTGCATGCCCAGGAGGCCCAGCAGAGATGTTCTCATGGCCCGTGTGGTGACCTTGCAGTGCAACTTTGGCCAAAAACTGTTCCCTAGCCACAGAGCAACTGTGTCAGCCAGAGTTCTCAGCTGCAGGCAAACAGAAACGAGCTCTGATTTGAAGGGAATGAAATCTATTGAAAGGCTATAGGGGACCTTACAGAGCCTCCAGGAGTCCATGCAGCCAAAGTTGTGCTGCGAGGCTGGACTGAGGTACACATGGCTGCTGCCTTTGTACATTTGCCAGTGTTGCAGTGCCCTTGGCCATCCTGCAGTCGCTGCTGCAACTGCAGCAGCCTCTGATGCCCTCACTGTGGCCCTTGCTTGTGTCACCAGCTTCCCAGTCAAAGTTGGGGGTGGGGGTCTGATGGTGGAGCCTAGGTCCTGCTCTCTAGCCCTGGGCACCACTGGGAGCTTATTAATGCCCATATCTCAGGCCCCAATGAGGCTTGGGGAGAACCTGCATTTTAACTAGATTCCCATTGTATTCATTATCTTTTCCCGCATAACAATGATTACAAAACTCAGTGGCTTAAGACAACAAATGTTGATGATCTCACACTGCTTCTGAGGGCCAGGGAGTGGCTGGGCTGATGGCTCTGCTTCACTGTCTCATCAGGCTGCCACCAGCTGCAGGCTTGATTGGGGCTGGTGGGTCTGCTCCCAAGGTGACTTGCTCACTGCTGGTGTTGGCGGAAGGCTGTGGCTCCTCATTGTGGGGACTCTCCATGGGACTGCTTGAGTGTCCTTGCAATATGGCAGCTGGCTTCCCCGGAGTGAGTGACCCAAGAGAAAGTCATGTTGTGGCTTAACCTTGCAAATCACATGTGTCGCTACACAGGTTGGCCTCACTCAGTGAGGGACTGTGAGGTAGAGAAGGTGAGGACCTGGGCTTTTGTGGGGCTCTGCTCACAGAAAAAGTATTCACCTTGCAGGACAGCCAAAAACAATGACTAGGATTATTCTGTTGTTCTTTTTCTAACCTACTGAGTTGGACGTTTAATTCAATTATTTGTGTTGCTTTTTGTTTATTAATATAAACATTTAAGGCTATGAATTTTCCTCTGAGGAACAATAGCTCCAATGTAGTGTTTTTATTATTTCTGGATATGTCAGTTTGGGATTTTATTTCTTCTTTGATCCAAGTTTTGCTTAAGAGAGGTTTAAAATTTCCAAGCAAGGGGCCTTTATATTAGTTGTATCTGGTTTTATTGTATTGTGAATAGAGACTTTTTTTGTAGTTTTTTTTAACAAAATAAAATATATATGGCTTAAAAATTCAGATCATAGCATTATCAAGCTTAAAACAAAAATCTGTCCCCTTTCCTTCCCTTGAACACTCCAAATCCACTTAGTCCTTGAGGTAACTGTCTTCAGCCCTCTTCAATGGTTTTTCTGTTATGTCCCACCCCAGGCCTGAAGAACAGGACTGCACCGTCAATTCCAGACATTCCAGTATTAGGCACTATCTGCTGACTATCGTTGTCATAAGACAAGGACACAGCTTTTTATCTTCCCCTCTTTTGTATACACGTCCCCTCTCCCTGTCCTATTCTTGTGGTCATATCACGATTTTTGGTGAAATGCATTTCTAGCATTGGTATTGCTTTGGTTGAATAAATATTATTCATAGATGAGTCCCATAGTGCACCATGATTACATTGATTTTCTTCTGCAATTTTCTCTCTGGATTTGCCCCATTTTAGGGGTTTGCTTGGTTTTTATTATTGTTGGTTTCTCAAACATATTTGGTAATCCACCAATTTTAATTTTTTCTTGACAACATCTCTCCTGGAGCCCCGGATGCTTACACTGGCTGTCGCTGTGTTCTTGGTCTCTCTGTTTTCACCGCCCTGGGAACCCCCTGGCCTGAGCCCTGGGCTCCAGCCTCAAGGTTGTTACTGAGCAAAAGGGGCTCACTGCCTGGTGTGCTAGAGGCCAACACCGTGATACAGGGCTTTTGAGAAAATGAAAGCTTTATATCGATAGTTGACTCCCAAGGAGATAGGCATCCATCTCATATCTGTCCTCTGTGCTGGCTTCAAGGCAGTGCTTTGATTAGAGAAGATTCAGGGGGTGGATTCTGGGACTGGCAGGTGATTGGCAGAAGGAGAGGGAAGGTCTGGGAAGTCCTTGGGCATGTGCAGTTATCTCTTTATGCCTCCTCATAGGTCTTAAGGGCAAGTACTAGGGGGAGTTAGTCAGAAACATGCAGAGGAAGTTCAGGCTGTGACCAGCAAGCTTCTTCTGCACATACTGCAATTGGACATCTTGGTTCCAACTGGTGTCAGCCAGTTCTTTTATCTCGTAAGCAGAGGGAGTTTCAGCGTTTCTGCAAGTTGTTTCTTTTCTTATCTGCCATCCTGCAAACTCAAGAATTTATGTTAGTCACTGGTTTTTAAAAAGCTCTTTGGGGCATAGTTTCAGGGTCTGATATCCTCGTGCCCCTTTCTGCCCTGCCTTGGGCGTGCACATAGACCTAGCACATTCTCCAGTAGGCTCCGTAGTAAATGTGCACAGGAGAGGCAACATTTTTGAAGCCTTAAGTATCTGAAACTATTTTATTTTACATTTACATTAAAAAATTTTTTTTCCATGTATACTGAGGATACTTTGGCTGGGTATTGAAATCTAAGTCAAAGCCATTGTGTCATCATCTTCTAGCTTCCACAGTGCTGTGGAGAAGTCAGATGCTGTTGGAACCTTATCCTCTGTGACCTGATCCTCTGTTATCTCCTTGATTTGACATTTATGGAAATGTGCTTTGGTGAGAGTCTGTCTTTATTCATTGTACTGGACCTTTGTGAGGCCCCTCAGTATGGGAACCAATGTCCCTCAGTTCTGTAATGCTCTCTTTTATTATTTATTGGATGATTTTCTCCCCTTAGTTTTCTCTGTTCTGAGAGCCTGTTATTTAGATGGTGGACATCCTGGACTAACAATCTGATTTTCTTTTGTTTCTTCCTTTTGCCATTTTGTCTAACTCTCTTGAGTGTTTCCTCACTCTTACCTCCCCCTCTTCCAACTGAATTTTCAAATTTATGCTCCATATATTTCATTTCTCAGAGCTCCTTTCCGTTCTCATCATTTTCTTTGCTAGAGCCTCTTGTGCATGTTCTCTGGATCTTCCCTTCTCTCTCTGAGGACACTCCCTTCAGTTTCCTTCTGAAACCCTTTGTTCTATTCCCTATTTTTCAGGCTACAGGCTTTCTTTAGGTGATCCCTTGACTTTCTGTTCATATTTAGAAGGGAGGCACTAAAAGCTGATTAAATACATAATATATATTTGTAAGAGCCCAAATTGGAAACAACCCCAATGCTCATTAACAGTAGAGTGGACAATAGTGTACCCATACAATGGAATGCTCTCCAGCACCAAGAATAGACCATCTGTGTGCAAGTCATGGGGCAAATCTCAAATATGATGCTGAACAGAAGAAGCCAGGCTTGAAACAGCACACCTTTGCCTAAAGCATAAAACCAAGCAAAACAAATCTGTGTGCCAAGAGTCACGATAGTGTTATCTTTGCCTGGGGGTAGCGACTGGAAGGGGCTGAGGGGGCTTCTGACATACAGGTTTATTCTACCTCTTGATCTGGCTGACTAAGGGCATGTCCAGTTAGTGAAAAATCATCATGCTAGACTATCAGGATGAGTACACTTCACTGTCCAGCAATTATACTTTCAGCTAAAACCATACAAAGGAAATCCGTGGGACTTGGGGGCTGTTGGGTGACGCCATGGGGCCAAGCTCTTCCTCCAGAGAGCAAACTTCCATTCTCCTGCCTGGGTGAGCCATTTGTGAGTGGACTGGGAGTCGGGGAGGGGTCTCTTGGCTCCGTGTGCAGGCTTCTCACACACTCCACTTTTTCAGTAAGGAGCCTCACTTCTGCCCTGAGAAAGGCTGAGCTCCCCACCTCCAGAGAGTCTGGGTTCACCCTCCACAGAGAATAAACCTCCCATCTTCAACTGAGATGCTGGGGGATAGGGATCCAAATGCCTAGACCTTACCTTCAGGGTGTCTGGTGCCTCCGATTCTTCAGGCTTGCTGGACTCGTGATTGGCCTGATTCTGCCTGGCTTCCTTAATTCTTGCTTCAGAACAGTTTTTGTTTCACTGCATTTTCTGGGCCTCTATTAGTAAGTGAGGGACCATCTGGATTAATTTGCTAACACTTATTTTTTCTCTCATATTTTCTCTCTCTTTCCTTTTGTTCTACTTTCTTACAGATTTCTGCAACTTTAAGTTTTAATCCTAGGGTGGATTTTAAAAAATCAGCTATCATATTTTAATGTTGCTATTACATTTTTTATTTTGAGATAATTATATTCACATGCAGTTATAATAAATAATATAGATATTTCTATAAACTGTGTACTCAATTCCCCCAGTGGCAATGGTTTGCAAAGCTTTGGTAGAATATCACAACCAGGATATTGACATTAATGCAGTCAAGATAAAGAACATTTCCACTGCTTCAGGTATCTCTTGTAGTCTCCCTTTTTTATAACCAAAGCAACTTTTCCTTCCCCCATCCCTCTAACCTTGATCCTTGGCAACCACTAATCCGTTCTTCAGTTCTATAATTTTGTTATCTCAATGATATTATAAGAATGGAACCACAGAGTATGTAATCCTTTGGACTTGGCTTTTCCACTCAGCAGAATTCTCTGGAGATCCATCCAAGTTATTGTGTGTATCAATAGTTCATTCCTTTTATTGCAAAATAACATTGCATAGTACAAGGTACTACAGTTTGTTTAGCCATTCTCCTTTTGAAGGATATCTAGATTGTTTCCAGATTTTGGCTATCATGAGTAAAGCTGCTACGAGTATTTACGTGCAGATTGTTGCAGGAACATACTTTTTCATTTCTCTGGAATAAATGTACAACAGTACAGTTGTTGGGTTGTATGGTAGTTGCATGTTTAGTTTTCTAAGAAACTGCTGAGCTCTTTTCCAGACTGGCTGTAACATTTTACATTCCTACCAGGAATGTATGAGCAATACAGTTTCTGCACATCCTCACCAGCATTTGGTGTTATCACTATTTTCCATTTTAGCCATTCTGTTAGGTCTATAGTGCATCTCTTAGTGGTTTAACATGCATTTCCTTTATGGATAATGATGTTGAACATCTTTTTATATGCTTATTTGCCATCTATATGTCTTCTTTAATGATATGTCCATTTGTGTCTTTTGTCCACTTTCTAACTAGATTTTCTTGTTTTTCTTTTTAAACTTTTAGCTACCCTATTAACTGAAGTGATTTTTTTTTTATTGCTAAGTTTTGAGTGTTCTTTTTATATTCTAGATACTAGTCCTTTATTGGATATGTGGTTTGCAAATATGTCTCCTAGTCTGTAGCTGGTCTTTTCACCCTGTTAAAAGAGACTTTTGCAAGGAAAAGTTTGTAATTTTAACAAAGTTCAGTTTGTTATTTTTTCTTTTTATGGCCCATGCTTTCTGCGTCAGGTTGAAGAACTCTTTGCCTAGCTCCAGAGTTTCTGTAATGCTTTTTTTTTCCTGAAAGTTTTATAGTTTACATTTAAGTCTGTGATCTATTTTGAATTAAATTTTATGTAATGTATGAGGTGTAGGCTGATGTTCATTTTTTGGCAGCTATCATTTAAAAACTAAATAATAGACCACTTTTAAGTTTTGGATTTACAGAGAAATTGAGCAGATTGTGTAGAGTTCCCGTGTAACCCCACCCCTGAACACAATTCTTCTGTTATTAACATCTTGCATTAGTGGCACACTTGTTATAGTTAATAACCCAATATCGATTCATTATTATTAACTAAAGTCTATAGTTCACACTTGGTTGTACATCTCTGTGGGTTTTGACAAATGCAGAATGTGGTGCATCCCTATTACAGTGTCAGACGGGAACTCCACGGTCCTAAAATTGCCCTGTGCTTTAGCAACCATTGATCTTTTCCCTGTCTCTATAGTTTTGCCTTTCCTAGAATGTCATACAGTTGGGATCATACAGTATATAGCCTTTTCATACTGGCTTTTTTCACTTAATAACGTGCATTTAAACTTTCTCCATATATTTTTGTGACATGGTAGATCATTTCTTTCTTTTTTTCAGAGACAGGGTCTCACTGTGTCACCCCAGGCTGGAGTGCAGTGGTGCCATCACAGCTCACTGAAGCCTTGACATCCAGGCTCAAGTGATCCCCCTGCCTTAGCCTCCCAAGTAGCTGGGACTACAGGCACATACTGCCACACCTGGCTATTATTTAAAATTATTTTTTGTAGAGACAAAAATTATTTTAAATAATATTTTTGTCTCTACAAAAAGTATATTTTTTTGTCTCTACAAAAGGCCTGTTACGTTGCCCAGGCTGGTCTTGAACTCCTGGGTGCAAGCCATCCTCCTGCCTCAGGCACCCAAGTAGCTGGGATCACAGGTGTGGGCCGGATCATTTCGTTTATTTAGTCACCGAAGAGCATTCTATTGTGTGGATGAACCTCATTTGTTTATCCATTTACCTATTGACAGACATCTTGATTGAGTCCAGTTTTTGAAAAATATGAATAAAGCTGCTATAAACATAGCTGTAGGTTTTTGTGTGGACATAAGTTTTCAATTCAGTTGGGTAAATACCTAGGAGTGTGATTGCTGGATCATATGGTAAGACTATGTTTAGCTTTGTAAAAACTGTGTCTTCCACAGTGACTGTACCATTTCGCATTCCCACCAGCAATGAGGGAGAATTTCTGTTGCTCCACATCCTTGCCAGCATTTGGTGTTTTTTTTTTTTTTAATTAGCATACTGTTCTTGTTTTATAGCTGTAGCAGTTCTCTCATTTCTAGAAAACTATTAATTAGAATTTGTGGTAAATTTCCTTTTGTTTCCTGCTGTAATGTTGGTTTCTTTAATTTCCTTCTCCATGTTTACTTTGTTTTCTGTCTCTCAAGCTGGGGCTTTCTGCAGATGTCTGGTCATCCTCAGCTCACCATTCATCAGCAAGAGCTGATTGGATGCTCACAGGCTGGGCTTCGCTTTTTGGTTAATTGCAAGCAAGAGCAGCTGTTTGACTGCGGGGGGACCACCGAAGGTTTCCTACTTGGTGGGGGAGTGGGGGAGTGGCCTCCTTCCTGCTGCCCTATGTTGGGTAGAGGAGGGGGCTGGGCTGGGGAGATTTAACCAGTAGGTGTCTAGACTTTCAGAGAGTTACCCTTGTGTCCCCAAGCCTCTCCCATCTCCCATGTTCACTACATCCACAGAAAATCTATAGTGTCCCGCTGGGGCTGGGGTGGCTCCTGCCTGGGTGTTGAACATGGGCAGGGGCAAGCAATGGGCTTTTTCGAGTAAATATTTCAACCACTCCCTCTGTGGTCTTTTGGGCTTCTCATCCCTTCCTTGTTGTTGCCATCAAGTCCTGAGCCTCCCAGGGTTTCTGCAGGGAAGACAAGCTCACTTCTTGTCTGCAGCGTTTGCCCTGGAGGACGAGGCTTTCCGACCCATTAAGTCAGATGTCCTATCTCTATTCTTCCACAGGCAGAAGGTTTCTATCCACTGACATTCCCATTTATACCTCCTATGTCAATGTGGGTTTACAATTTTAAAACATTTTAATTCCTTAGGCAGAAGCAGAGATAAACGTATATAGTCAGTCAATCCATCACCTTTAACCAAAATCTCTCATCATTTTATAATTATAAAGTTAGTGGATACAGGCCATGTGCAGTGTCTCACACCTGTAATCCCAGCAGTTTGGGAGGCCGAGGCAGGCCGATCATCTGAGGTCAGGAGTTCAAGACCAACCTGGCCAACATGGTGAAACCCCATCTCTACTAAAAATACAAAAATTAGCCAGGCATGGTAGGGTACCTGTAATCCCAGCTACTTGGGAGGCTGAGACAAGAGAATCACTTGAACCTGGGAGGCAAACATTGCAGTCAGTCAAGATTGAGCCACTGCACTCCAGCCTGGGCACAGAGCCAGACTCTGTCTCTAAATAAATAAATAAATAAGATTAGTGGATACAGAAATATCTTAAACAACATAGACACATGCAAAACAAAACAAACAAACAAACACAAAAAATGACATTTTCTCAGCACCTTCTGCCACTTTCCCCTTCCCTAGATGCCACACATTAGCTGTTAGGAATGTGTCCTTTCTCTGTGAATGTGGACAGCTGCAGACTGAGGATGCGTGCCTACGTGTACACGTTCCCTGACTGTCCTTGTAATCACACTCTGTGTCTCGAAGAGCCCTCCTGGAAGGCACTTACTGCCCCACTGTGGCATGGGGGTGGTGGCGGGCGCTGGGCTGTGAGCTCCCTTAGCAAGGGGTTCGCCTCAGGTGCTGAGACAAGGTGAGCAGTGACTGAGCAAGATGGAGGCCTGTCCGGTTCTGCCTGGTGCAGGCTTCCCTCCCAGCCATCTTTGCTCTGAGCTCCCCATTGGGCTGTCAGGTCTGCGCCAGAGAGGAGGGCTCCCTGCCCAGTGCTGCTTCCGCCTGTCCTTTCCCAGGTGTGACTCCAGGCCTCCTTCCTTGTCCTCGCCGTCTCAATGTCAGCTCCGTAGGAGCTCTGGACACACTCTTAGACTGAACCCTGAGTTTTCTCGGGTCCCATTCACCAGGGATGCTTTTCTAAGCCAAAGGGCATACATCGGCCCCATCCTTTTTAAGAGCTGTGTGATATTTTATGGCAAGAATGTAGCATAAGTTACATATAGTCTCTTGGGTTTTTGTTTATTTGTTTGTTTGTTTTTTGAGATAGGGTCGCACTCTGTCACTCAGGCTGGAGTGTAGTGGTGGGATCTCAGCTCATTGCAGCCTTGACCTCCTGGCCTCAAGCAGTCCTCCCACCTCAGCCTCCCTATGATTCCTATAGCTAGGATTACATGTGTGCACCACCATGCTTGGCTAATTTTTAAATTTTTTGTAGAGATCAAGCCTCCCTATGTTGCCTAGGCTGGTCTCAAACTCTTGGGCTCAAGCAACCTTCCTGCCTTGCCCCCACAAAGTGCTGGGATTATAGGTATGAGCCAGTGTGCCTGGCCCACATGCTCTTGTTGATGGAATCTTAAGAAGTCTAATTTTTCCTGTGAAAAATCTTGTGAAAAAAAGCCATTTTAAACATGTGTTTCATGTTATTTTGTGTGTATTATTATAACATATATCATTACATATTATATAATACACATGTAATACAGATGAGATGTATGACTTAATATGTGTAACATATGATATAATAGATATCATGTTGTTATATGTGTATCACATGTTGTATACATACAAATGTGTATAACATATTAAATATATGTTTCATAAGTATTTCAACCCAACAGATTAGTTTCAAAACAAGGTATGCCTATGTTTATTTTCTCTGTCTGCCTCTCCCTCAGGACCAGGTGCCTGGCTGACTTGGCACATTCTCTGGAGAACAGTGTGTGGAGCGGGATTGTGTGGGTGCTGAGGGCCTGCGGGCCCAGGCGGGGCCGTTCACACAAAGGCAGACCAGATGATCACAGCCCATCCTGCCCTCCTTGAAGACCACCCTAAGGAGGCTGTGGTACATGCCACTCTCTGAGTTCTGTTGGAATTTCTACATGAACCAGAGAATTAAAAAATAGACATTTAATTCTCCTCCAAGGTCTCTGTGGGATTGAGAGGTCCTTCTTGCACGTTGATTCTTAACGATGTTTCGCCTTCCTATTTTTGTCATGTCTCCCTTAAGTCAGTCGTGCAGTTTCTCCCTCTGGCCTCCTCCGACCCCTGTACTCTGAGTTCTCCTCTGAGGCTTGGAGCCCTCCTTCTCAGTGTTTTTTGGGGGCTCTGTTTTCCCAACCCACCCCTTCCAGCTGGGACAGTCTCCCTGGTCCCCCAAATACCGGAGAGGCTGGGCATTGTTTTTAGCGCCCAGCACCCTCTCCTCCCCACCTTCAGTTCAGTGGGTGCCTTGTGGACACAGCTCTGACGCCACGTGGCGTTGTCTCCACAGGACACAGCATTATGTCTCAGTGCACATGGCCGATGACAAAAAATAAAATACACAGCAAGAGGCAAAGGTTGGGGAGATGCCACCCTCAGGACGGGGATAGAGGCGGAGGTCCCACCCCTAAGTGCTGGTGGGCCATGCCTCTGGGACCGGATGCCCCCTCAGCTGACAGTGCATCACAAGGACCAGAGCTGAGGACGATGCGGAGGTGCCTGGGGCCAAGGCTTGTTCCACTGGCAAGTGTGCCGGCCAATAGCTGTCTCACCAGCGGGCTGATTAGCAGCTCCCGGGGACGGCTACAGATTCTGCAGGAGAGGACATGAGGGGCCCACATGGGTGTCACCAGTGGGTGACCAGCTTAGGACCTCATGACTCTTAAGTAGGTCCTTATGAGTCATGAGTATTCTCACTGAGCCATGAGTATTCAGTATGCCGCTGGCTCATGCATATTTGGTGTGCCATGAATATTTCGTGCCTACTTGGCCCTTCTCTACCTTTATCTGTGTTCAGCCCCCATGTGCCCCTCGTGTTCCCCAGCACGGCTCACGGGCCACTCACTAGCTTGCTTGTTTGTGCATCACTCTTGAAGTCCACCCACTGCCTTGTTTTCTTTCTTTCTCAAAATTGAGAAAGCCCATTTGGGATATTTGAATATATTTATTCTCAAACAACAGATAGCAAATATACATGACAGTCAATCTTCTTTAAAATAATTTTATAAAATTATGTCATATACTGCTCACATCGAAGTGTGTATAAAATATATTTATATAGTTTTAGAATCATAACAAAACAAATACCTGTGCCCCCTCTCAGGTTAAAAAAGGTGACACTAGTGTTCCCCTAAAGCAGCCCCTCGGCCCTCCCCTTCCTCCCCTATCATGGCTCCCTCTTCTGTAGTGTGTTGCTAAACATGTATTGGCTTCTAGCGACAGTTCCATCCCTAAACAGCGTGCCGTTTGGCTTCTGCGTTTCCGAGTTGAAAGGAATGTAATCACACCACACACATTTTCTGGGATCTGCTTCTCTTGCTCAACATCATGGTTTTGAGGTTGATTGGGGTTGCAGGGATTCCTTCGGGCGACCAGCTGCACATGCTTGCCTGGGATTGAGGGGTTTCCCAGGACACGGGGCATTCAGTGTGGACACCGGGAGAATTCTGGGACAGGCCCGACTCATTTCGCTGCTGTAGGAGGTCCCGTGGTGTGAGCCTGCCACAACTCGTGTCTGTGGATGTTAGGGCTGCTTTCATCATCAAGCCATTTGAACAGGGCTGCTGCGTGCAACATTCCTGAATGTGCCTCTGGGTGCTAGGAGGTCAGGTGGGTGCGTGCAGACACCTCCAGATAACAGCATGCTGTTCTCCCAAGGGACTGCAGCCATTCACCTGTCCTGGTGGAGGAGGAGCACGGCCATTCCTCCAAATCCCCGCTGACACAGGGTGTGGTCCAGTTTCTAATTCTTCCCCATTTGGTGGGTGAGAAGTCAATCTCACATGATTGTCATTCAGATACCCAAGGTTACTAACAAGGTTTATTGGCCATTTTGATTTTCTTCATAAGGAATACCTGTTCCTGTCTTTCGATCACAGTCTCCTTACTATTGGCGTCCTTTATATATTCTGGATATTAATCCTTTGCAGTTACATGTGTTACAAATATCTCCTTGCAGCTTGTCATTTGTGATTTCATTTTTTATGGGCTTTTGGTGAACAGAAATTCTTTATTTTAATGGAACTGATTTTGTCTCTTCCTTTGTTTCTGCTCATTCAAGGGCTCTCTCAAGACATTCTCTCATGTTGTGTTCTGGAAGTTTCATAGTTTTGCCTTCGGTCCATTTTGGTTGATCATTGTGTGGGGTGTGAGGAAGGGGTCCAGCTTTAACTTGACTCTCATGGGATCACCGATGAACAACACTGTTTTTTGCACTGGTTTTGCACCATTCATATTCTGGTTCCCACGGCCGTTCAGGGTTGTCTCTGGGATCTCTTCTGTTCTCTGTGAATGACTTTCCCTCTGCAGCCTGGTGCCTGCTCGGCAGACACCTCCAGGAGTTGCCTTTGGGAGGGGGCACCTTTCTCCTTGGTACCAAGGGCAAGGAGTGGTGTCCAAGCCTCTCTGTCTCCATGTAGTCTGGGCTGGGGAGACATGGGGAACGGTGTCCAGGGGCAGGACTGGGAGCAGGCCTTGAAGGCCATAGTGAGGGTGTGGACTTGACAATGGGTACAGAGAAGCAGTGGATGCCCTTTAGTTGGGGAACGTATAACAGATACATGGATGACATATATGATAGGTAGGTATATGCACACATAAGTGTGAGTGTGTTTGCACCTGGCTGTAGGTATAGATCTTACAGAAGCCATTTGGTGGCACAGAGGTCAGTGTGGGCCAGAGTGACGGCAAGTGTCAGGGGCTACCTCTCAAGGGGATGGCCAGCCTGTGGGCCTCCATGCGTGGTTCACTCCCAGCTTTACCTGTGCTCACTGAGCCCCACCATCTGACACACCATGTCATAGCTCGATTAGGTCCATGACTCCTCCTCCCCGAGTGTGACTGACACATGCACAGTCAGTGGTGAGCACTCACCGAATGAGTGGATGAATGAGCAGGTGAGTGGTGGGTCCCATACAGGGATGGGCACTGAGAGGACCAAGAGTTTGAAGGAGAGAAAAATGGGTAATGCCAGCGCCAAGCTGTCCCCTGATGCAACTCAGGGAAACCCATCAGAGCACTCCTTTATGTGGCCACAGCCTTTCAGGGCTCCAGAAGCATCACACACCCTTGTTCCCATCTTGACTTCCCTGCCTCCTTTCATGGAAGACAGCTCAGCTGTAGTCCAGTTTGATGTCCAGGGGGCAGCATGAGTTTCCCAAGGCCCCACAGTGGATCCGTGGACCAACTGGAGCCCCCAACACCAGCACATCCTGGACAGAGGACGTCCCGCGTGCAGGCCTGGCCCAGCACCCACTGACCTGTCTTTCCTCATCCCAGCCATGGAGCATCCGTTTAATACCTTGATGTCTCTTTCTGAAGAGCTGTTGCTTGGCAATGGTTGCTAGGGAAGATTCATCATTAACTAAGAGTCAGGGCTCTTGATCGGAGGCCTTCAGGAACACTGTGAGCCTGCAGGATGTGGTGGGCAGAATCCTGAGATGGCCCGGAGATTCCTGCCCCAGGGGCACACGCCCCGTGTGATCCATCCACTAGAGCTTGGGTAGGACCTGTCAATAGGATGGGACAGCTGCTCCCTTGATGAGGTCACATTCAGTGGCCAACGTGATGGATAGTCTAACGGAATCAGGCAGTATTAGATTAGACTCAGCAGTCCAGGGAGAGGAGCTCCTGCTGGCTGCTGATAGGCAAGTGCCACATTACTAGAGGGCCGTGTGCCAGGACTGGTGGGCACTGTCCATGAGTTGGGAGTGGCCCCCCTCACCAGCAGGAAGACAGGACGTCAGCGCCACCACTGCAAGGAGCTGAGTACTGCCAACACCCAGCAAGCTCACGGAAGGGCCCAGGAGCCTCAGCTGAGATCCATGCCCTAGTGACCTGGAGATCCAGCCTGAAGACACCTGTGCCGAACCCCGGCCTGCATGGGCAAGGCTTTAAGTCACTTCCTTTTGTGGTAACTTGCTGTGTAGCATAGAAAACAAATACACAGGCCTGGGCGTAGGGAGAGGAGTCTGCTTTTAGGAGCAGCCTTGGTGCTGAGTTTGGCGGCTGGGACCAAGAAGGAGAAGAAAACAGGAGCCCAGAAGGATTGGGCCATGGCCCTGTGCCCAATGTCTCACACACAGGTTCTCAGAAGGTCTCTGCAAGGCGGGAGTTCTTGTCCCCCTTCACATATGGGCCCTGGTGGGCCCTCACACATCCAGGGGGAGATGAGGGTGGGACCTGAGCCAGAGGGACCCCAGTTGCTGCGGGGGTACCCACAGAGGTCGGTCTGTGAATAGAGTTTTCACAGGCCACGGGACTGACACTTATATGCACTGTTGGGAGGCTGACGGCCCCGGTGCCCCCACCCACATCCCACCATGCCTGGGTAAGTACAGCTTCCTAACCACTCCCGCCCAGGCTTCCTCAGTGGAGCTTCCTGGGGTGCTCCTGGTTCTTGTGTTCGGTGTAGCTCTCACCAGGGAAGAGGATCTCCAGCTCTTCTGTTGGTCCCTCCGGCTTCTAGGGCTCAGCCTGGAGTCCCATGGCTTCAGGCCTCTCTCCAAAGGGTGTCAGCAGGCTTGGCCACCTGCCTCCTCGCCCCACGTGGCCTCTGAATGTGGGATAATGGGGTGGCCACTTCAGGTTGAGGCCAGCTGCCCCTGGAGCCCTCGGTGCAATGTCAGAGCCTCTTGGTCCTGGAAAGCTGTGGTGCCACCCTCCGAGAGAGGGTGTCCTGGGCTCTCAGAGGATAAGCATCTCAAAGATCCTCGAGCAGCCCAGGAGAGCAGCAGGTAGAGCATGTGGAGGTGAAGGGGTCCCGTCCCACCCATGTCGGCCCCCAGCTCACACGGCCCGCCTGCCAGCGTGATCCGCAGCGAGAGGCCTACCAGCAGGTGAGAAAGGGGATGCAGACGAGGGGGATCATCCCGGGAAGCTGCAGAGACGAAAATAGAGAATCAGGTATCACAGTGTAAGAAGTAATATTGTTACAGTGCATGACACAAGATCTAGAAACAAGAAAGTCACGGAAACCTAACAAAGACGAGAACATTAGAATGTAAATGTAATAAGAGATAGGAAAATGAGATGCAGGATAAGGAGATAAAAGGCGAGAAACCAACGAGCTGCCAAGCAGAAGGCTGGAAACACAAAGGAGCGAACATTAAGAACAAGGGCGAAGCTCATTGCCACGAGGTAATTTTTTAAGTAGATGAAACCATAGGTCAAAAATGAGAATTAAGGGCTAGGGAGTTATGGGTAAAAATGAATGTAACAACCAAAGAGAAAGTATAATCACAGAGCAACATTTTAAACGATTCTCTCCTGTCCAAAAACGCACAAGTTACCCAAACTCCTTCCAAGTAAACAGGACCAGAAAGGAGAGAGGAAGGGGAGAGGGAGAGGCAGAAGGCAGGGAAGGTCAAGTTAACATACAAATCAGTACAGTAACACGAGGGTCACCAACTGAACAGTTACTAGTAAAATCCCAGTTTCTTTCTTCAAAAAGCACAGACCCCATCCCTAAAGAGGAAACTTCTGTGGATAACCAGACCCCTCTGGCCAGGGGGCTCCAGGAGCTGCTGCTGGTCCTCCAGTGCGGGCTGAGGGTGTCCCGGGCCCTGTGGCTGGCTCCTGAGCTCACAGCCTGTTGTGGATCACCTGCACGCTGGCCCTGGCTGGTCTTGGTCTAGTGCACAGGGACCCTGGCGTGGCTGTCCACGTCTTCCTGGTTCCCACGCCGTCCCACACTACCTGCCACTGCTCTGCCATCCTCCCTCCTTGCTGCTCAGAACCCTGTAGCCCTGCCACTGCCAACCCCCAAGCATGGAGGTGGCAGAAGTTCCCCCCTCTGCCACAACCACCCCCAGGCTGTCCTGGTTACGGAGGGCAGAGGCTCTCAGGCCTGAGCCTGCACAGAGCCTCAGGTCTGGGCTTGCTCCAGGGCAAGGCCCTCGTGCACGGGGCTGGGTAACTCCAATAAGCCCCCAGGTGACAAGCATGCCACCAGCTAGGACCACACTTTGAGTACTTTGGGAGTTGCTACTGAGGAAAGAAAACCTTAAAACCAACTTCTAGGTGAGCCTGCTCCCACACTGCTTTGGCTGCGAGTCCCTGGCCCTGCCACACCATGGGACCCTCATCCTCACCATGAGAATTCCCTCAGCTGAGCCAAGGACTCTCATCTGCCCACTCCTGCCCCAGCACCCAGACAGAGTGAGCCAGTCAGGGGTGCAGATAACTGCCCCCACGGCCCCTCTCAGCCACAGGGAAGACAGACACTGCCTTCCAGAAGGGACCCTGGCTTGCCCCTTACTGACTCAAAAGACCTGGAAAATTGTTTCCTCAAAGGAAAGACCCGTCCTGGTTCTGCACCTATAAAGGCACAGCCTGCTTATAGCCAAGCTGGCAGAATTGGGAATGCCTGGGTTCCATCACTGCACAGCAAATCCTCCACCTCCACGTAGTGACACCAGCTTGAGCCATTTTATTGCACTCACAGATGCTGTGGCTACAGTTTGGAGAGGGCAAGGCAGGTGATGGCTGGCTTGTACTCCAGGCCCAGCTGGGAAGACTCCGAGGCTGGGGGAGACAAGATGGGAGGTGAGTAGGGGCTCCTTTGCTTACAAATCTGGTGCCAGGGCTGGGAGAACTGGAAGGCTAAGACTGGTGACTCGTGAATGGCCTTGGGGTGGTGGAGCCTCAGCTGCAGTGCTCCAGGGAACAAGAACAGGTGGTGTGGCTGTCCTGACCTCACCATGGCATCACACAGCACCACTTCCAGCACTTTCTGCCGGCTGCAAGCAAGGCTCCATCCTACCCACATCCAAAGGGCAGGACGGGAGGATGGGAAGGCCACCCTGCAGAAGGGTGTCAAATGGAAAGTGTCATCGCAGTTGTCTCTGGAGAATTCCATCTGTACAGGTCCCTGCTGAGATGCTCAGAGAGCTTGGAGAACCATCGAGGGAGCTGCAGTCATCCTGAGAAGGGACAATTAAGTTGGGGCTTGGAGGATGAAGTGGTCATCCTGGCAAGGGGTGAAGGCAGTGAGTAGAGGAAGTGCAGATGGGGTAGACTGTGGGGTGAGGACCAGGTGGCCCTGCAACAGTGGAGGCATCAGAAAGGGGTAGACTATGCAGCCTGGCAGGCCGGGGCAAGGAGGGGGAGGGAAAGCCTCATGAGGCTCCGGAGTAGAGACATGCCATGAGCTGAAGCAGGAAATATGTTGTAAAAGAGTGGCTGCCAGGAGATCTGCTTTGATGCCCTTTCAATAGGCCAGACAAGAGAAGATGGTGGCAGGGACAGGGTGGGGCAGGTGGCAGCTGTGCAGAGGGAGAGGAATGAGTGATTCAAGAGAGAGGGGCCGAGCCAACAGAGCTCTGGCTGAAATGGGCCTGGGGTGCAGGAGGGGCGTGGTCACATGATGCCCAGGTATAATTGGGGGTGCAGGGGTGCCACTTAGAGCCCAGGCATTGGTGCCACTTGTGGGCAGAGCACCTGGGGCAGCAGTGTGTCCCTTGCCACTCCAGCAGATGTGGGTGTCGTCCAGAGGGGTCTGCTCCTTAGACAGCCAGCCACCCCAGAGTCCCTGCGCAGCCCCATGGAGGCTGAGTTGGTGCTTGTCCTCCAAGGGGGTTTCAAGCATGGTGGCTGGTGTGAGACAGGCCCAGTTTCAGCCCTGGCTCCACTCTTCACTAGCTGGAGACCTCAGGCAAGTGGCCTTGGCTCTTTAGGCCTTGGTTTTCTCATCTGTAAAAGGCCGTGCGGGTGTGTGCCTTGCAGGGGTGTTGGCAGGATTAGTTAGTGCTGTTATGTGGCCAGAGCTGGGTCATGTTTGCCGAATTGGCACATGCAGGGTTCATCTGTTGCCCTACATGGGCTTAGCAGGTCTGGGGCAGGAGGGGGGAGGAGGGAGGGCCCAGCGAGGCAGCCAGTGCAGATCCCCGGGGAGTGGCAGAAGTGTCTTCAAGGTAGGAGCTGAGATAGGCTCCCCCAACTGCCAAGAGCAACTGCCAAGACAGTGGGAGCTGCCATTGCAAGCTCTCAGTGGGCACAACTGCATGACCTAGTGCTTCAGGGAAGAGAAGGGGAGGCAGAAGCCACCAGAGCCCTGCGCAGAGTGCTGGCCCCAACCTGAAGGTCACCAGAGCCGCTTAGCTTCATGCACACATGGCAGGGTGGAAGCGCCAGCAACAGACCCCACACGTGACCCTCAGAGGTCTCTGGTGTCCCACAGGACTGAACCTTGGCCGCCTTCAGTGGCCACCCGCCTGTGATGAGCCCTTCCTGGCAGTTTCCCTTTCCCTTCTCATTTCTTCACGGTTGTCCAGGGGGTCCTGGGCTCAGCCCTCATGAACACTACTGTCACTGGAATCCTTGCATAGCCTTGAAGGAACCCATATGGAGACTGTGGGGCTGGGCAAGGCTGGGAGGTGTTGGCATGGCTTCAAGCTGGGCGAAGGTCCCACTTGTGCAGAGTAGCCAGGCCCAGGCACGGGGTACCTCCCTTGTGTCGGATCACACACCTGTTCACTCCCAGGAGAAATGGGAGAACTGAGAACAGGATTGGGAAGCACAGGGACTTTCCCAAGTCAAAGGGAGGGTGGAGACAGGGTTGGAGTGGAGAGAGGAAGAAGAGAGACAGAGATGGATGGGGGAGAGTGACCCTCTGCTCCCCAGCACGTACTGGGTGTGGAACATCCGGCAGGCAGGTGTGGCGCCCCTTCCTAGATGGAGATGCAGGCCTGGCAGGTTGGGAGGGTGGGGACCAGACTCTGCCAGCCTCAGAGGACACAGGTAACTGGGAGCTGGCCCTCTGTCCACCTGCTGCCCACATCGTGGTGGGCAGTGCAGACAGGGCAAGGATTGGGGAGAAGCCTCACTCTTGACCACTGCAGAGTAGAGACCAGTGGTCAGAGGGCCATGGCCAGCTGCTGTGAGAACAAGAGGTGTCTGCTCCCCTCCTAGGCCTTCCTCTCCTGCGTGGTATGGCCAGTGGGGGCGGGTGGAGGGCTGGGGCTTGCTGGTCTAACTTCACTGATATGGCCCCACCCCTACCCCAGCCCCTAGGCCCAGCCCTTGCATAGAAATCATCCAGGGAGCTTCCCTCTCCACTCCCCGTCCGACTCTTCCTCCTGAAAGATGCATGGAGTGTGAAAATTTCATCAAAGCAGCTCGCTTCCTGGGCTCACAGGCAGGGTGGGTGCCTGGAGCCCTGGGGCCTCAGGCCGCCCTGCTGCTCGCTCAGCCCTGGACACCCCTCTGGGCTGCTGCAGAACTGGGACGGTCAGCCGGTGGATGGCTAGAGTCTCCTTGGTGTGTGTGTTAGGAGGGGCTGGGGAGGGACAGAGGAAGCGTCAGGCCAGCTCTGTGGTGTGGGGTGGGGGCAGTGCTGACACCTGCAGGAGGGGCTGCAGCTGGACAGGCATCAGAGTGGGGTTCAGAGTGTTCCCAACGTCCCGGTGACCATGACTGGCTGCTCCACCAGCAAACATTCACTCATCGACTCTGCAGCTTTTCATTATTGTGATTTTTGTGAAACAGATAATGCATTTGCATGGTTTTAAAATGAGATGGGCATTTCAGGCTACTCCTGTTCTTTTGCTGCCAGAAACAATGTGGTATGGGTAATCTTGCTCAGAGTCACTTGGAATGTGGGTAGGTACACCTGCAGGGCAAAATTCCACAGGTGGGATTGCTGGGTTGGTGGATAATGTTGATGGGAATTGCCACACTGCCTTTCATAGAGGCCATGCCACGAACTCTCCCAGCAGCAAGGCAAGCAGTGTTCCCTTTCCTGAGGTCTGGCCCACAGAGCAGACTGAAAACACTTGGAGTTTGGCCAATCAGATAGAGAAAACATATTTTGAAAAATACAAAAAGCTGGATTTTTTTTTGGCCTCTCTGAGTGGCTTTCTTAGCAAACAGCTATAGGGTAAATTGTCCTGTGGCCAAAGTATAATGAGCTTATTTTAACTGTGTGTGTGGTGCATGTAGGAGCATATATGTGTGCATGTGTGTGTGGTCATGTGCAAGTGTTCATGTGTGTGCATGCATGTGCTAGCATGTGTGTGCTTGTTTTACCTGGAGCATCCAATCCAGCCCTGGTCACTGGGCAGGAGGAAACTCAATCTGAACACAGCCAGGTGACCTCTGGGAAGATAGGACTCATTCCCATGGCCCTGCTCCCAAAGAGCTGAAGTTAGTGAGACCTGGCTGGTGAGTTAGTGATAGGGCCAGCTCCAGAGCAGGGCAGTGAGGGGCAATGACTGCAAGTTAGGGGAGCTTGGGGGTGAGGCAGGCTCAAGCAAAGGTTTGGCTGTGGCAGACAGCATGCTTCCACTGGGTGCTCCTAAATAATCGGAGACATTGGAGGGTAAAGGCAGGCTCTACCAGGGCTCTGCAGAGAGCTGGGCTAGTGGGGGAGGTGTCCCAGGAAGCTGAGCTGTATACTAGCCACCTCTAAACACAGGGGCCTCAAACAATATCATATACTCTTTTTAGAGTTTAAGTATTGGCAAGCTGAGCTGGGAAGTCTAGGCTGAGCGTGGCTGGTCTGGGCTGAGCTCTGTGGTCTGGGCTGTGCTTGACTGGACTGGGCTGAGCTACATGGTCTGGGCTGTGCTTGGCTGGTCTGGGCTGAGCTCTGTGGTCTGGGCTGTGCCTGGCTGGGCTGGGCTGGGCTGGGCTGGGCTGAGCTTCGTGGTCTGGGCTGAACTCCATGGTCTAGGCTTGGCTAGTCTTGGTTGAGCTCTGTGGTCTGGGCTATGTTTGGTTGGTTTGGGCTGAGCTCCATGGTCTGGGCTGTACTCCATGGCCTGGGCTGTGCTTGGCTGTGCTGGGCTGTGCTTGGCTGGTCTGGGCTGTGCTCTGTTGAACTGGGCTGAGCTCCATGATCTGGGCTATGTTTGGCTGGGCTGGGCTGAGCTCTGTGGTCTGAACTGAGCTCTGTGGTCTGGGCTGTGCTTGTTGTGCTGGGCTGAGCTCCCTTGTCTGGGCTATGCTTGGCTGGGCTGTGCTTGGCTGGGCTGGGCTGAGCTCCATGGTCTGAACTGAGCTCTATGGTCTGGGCTGAGCTCTGTGGTCTGTGATTGTTTAAGAACCAGTGTCCCATTGAGGCTGGCTGCTCTAGAATGACCTCCACAGGGACCACCTGGCTCCATAGGGCCTCCCATCCTCTAGCAGCCTCCAAGCCGAGTATGTGGTCAAGCAGAGGCAGGGCTCTGAAGGAGAGTGAAGTATAGGCTGAGCAGTGGCACATCACTCCCACCCATGCTAGTGGTCAAAGCAAAATCAGGCCAGTCAGAATCACATGGTGGGGCAAGGGACTCCAGAGGAAGGATGGAGCCCTGTGGCCAATTTTGCAATCCATCTTCTTCAGGAGGACAGAGGCCATGGGGGCCATGTCCCTGGGGCCATCTGTGCAAAGCTGGCCTCCAACATTCAACCCATAGCACCTAAGCTGGGTGCTGGGACCCAGCAATGGGCAGCAGGTTGCTCTGCTCCCGGAAAATGCGAGTCAGTCACACCAGCAGTGGGAGCACCACGAGCTGTAACAGGAAACATGGGAGAAGGACTCTTGGAGAAGCAGCCTGGGCTGGGGTTGAAGGGTACATAGGCATGCACCTGGGCGGTAGGGGTGAGGCAGGGCACTTTCTCCCTCCTGGTCCTCCCTCCTGGCCTGAAGGCAGAAGGCAGAGGAGATCCAGCCCTGGAGCTGAGGAGGGAGGGGATCCCAGCGTTCGAGCTGCAGGCCCACAGCCCTACACGGGCTGTTCCTGCGTGGGCAGCCCAAGGATTAAACAGATTTTGTTGGGATTACTGCTGCCAATCAAGTTCAAGTGCATTTTTAAGAGCTTAATTTGCGGCCCTAGGTTTCGAATAAAATCGTCAAGTCCAGTCGATTAAACTCATTAAGGCGGGTGGACTGGCTGGTGTTCACACTGCCATCAGATTTGGAGAATTAATTAGGGGCCTGTTATCCTTTGTTGGGATTAGCAGAGCCAGCCCAGAGGCCCAGGGTTTCTGCTAAAAGACAGGCCCGTAATCTCTTTAGTGGGGCCTCAGAGACAGAGATCTGGGTGGCTTTGAGAAGGAAGCGTCCCACGGGTGTCTTTGATTCTGCCGTGTGCAGACTGGCTGTGGGTCGGGGGTGTGGGCAGGCTCGAGGGCTTGGGCCATCCTGAGGGTGGCTGGCCCAGATGACACTTCAGGCCACACGACCCTGCACACTGTTCATGACCTATTCCCCTATCTCACAACAACTTAGGAGGAGGGCCCCCAGAGGACTTCTGCTGGCTCCTCTGCCTTCAAAACCACCGCCGACCCCAACTGCTGGAGTCTCAAGGCTCTATCTCCTTGCGAACCAGGCGGTGTGAGCAAGCGGGCCACCAACAGCATTCTAATCCCTTCGGGGACACTGATTGGTCTCTGAGTGGGTGGGTATGTGACCCAAGAAGAGCCAGTCAAGGCCATGTCAGGGGGTGGTTGGGGGTTCTGGTATAGCTGAAGGCAAAAACGGTAAGGCTGGAGCTGCCAGGCCCTGCAGGCCCTGCCTCAGGAGGGAGAGAGAAAGGCAGAGTTTCTGATGACACTGGGCAAGCTGCTGGATCTACCCACGCCTAAAGTTTATCCCTGGACTTTTCAGTGACATGAGCCAGTCCATTCCTCCTTGGAACAGGGTCTGTGTCACTTGCAACCAAGGGACAAATCAGCCCAGGGCTCAGGACTCTTGCCTTCCAGAGCATTAGGGCTGAGAAAAAATTTAGAGGGTCTTTTTTCTTTTCCCACCCATTTTACAGAATGGGGAAACTAAGGCCCAGAGAGGAGAAGGACTTGCCTAAGGCTGCTGCAGATATTAATAGCTTCTGGTCTTCCAATGCCTCCCGGGAAAGAATCCTCCCACACGTCCCTGGTGGGTCTGGCCAGGCCAGTGCTGGGTGGGGTTTACCAGGTGTCCTTACCAAAGGCAGACTGTGGTCAGAGCAAGTGGATACGCTGTAGACATTTCCAGGAATTGGGGGGAGCAGAGCGCCCCACAGGGTCACCCACACTGATCCCAGGTGATGGCTCTTACCCAGCCCAAGACCCTGGCTGGTATCTCTGGGCATGGCACTGGGCACTGAGTCTTTTCTGGGGCCTCTCTATCCTGAGAGGTGGCACAGCAGGGGGGTAGAGGAGGGGCTCAGAGCCAGATTACCAGGGTTCAAATCCTTCCTGGCCAGTCGCTCGCCGTGTGACCCTGGATTGGTTGTTTGGCTTCCTCGAGTGCACGCTTTCTTCATCTGTCTGAGGGGATAGTGGTGACAGTGGGGCTGCGAGAGGCCTGGGAGGCAATGCGGGTCTAGCAGGGAGCTTCGTGAGGGTCGCGGTCCACATTGTACCTTGCCCCTTGGTGCTGCCTACTGGCCTCTCTGCCTCCACTCTTGTCCCTCCCCCATCAGTTCTCAGCACAGCAGCCAAGGGCATCTTTTAAATATTAAAAGTCAAATCCTGCCACTTCCATGCTTAAAGGCTGTGAAGAAGCTTAGAATGCAGCTTAAATGCCTTGCTGTGTCACATGTTCTGGCAAATATGGACAGGTGACAAACCCTGAGTAGCTCGTGGTGGAACATACCAACCATGTTGTTCTGCTCGGGCATTCTGTGTGCAAGGACTCTGGGCGGGACCTGAGCACGTAGCTTGCTTCTGCTGTACCAGGTCTGGCTCAGCGGAGCCTGTAGACTGGAGCGCCTGCCCATGTGTCCCTGAGGGACTCTAGCTTCCTCACAGCGTGGTGGACAGGTGCTGAGAGGGGCTTCTGGACAGCACGGGAGGAAGCAGGAGGAAGCTGCATGGCCTTTTCTGACCTAACCTGGCAAGTTACATAATGTCGCTTCCACTGGACTCTAGTGGTCTAGGAAGTCACAAGTGCGTGCCGTTTCAAGGCCAGGAGAGACATAGATGGGGAGTGGCTATGTCACTTGCAGAAGAGCATATGAAATGAGAGACCCTGGTGAGGCCATTTCTGGAAACCATGGACTCTCCATGGTCTGGGCGTGGCCCATACGTCTGGAGGAATTGCCTCTCTCTCTCCCTCACTCATACGCAGGCAGCTCCCTTCTCTCTGTGCCTCAGACATGCAAACACACTCTGCCGCAGGGCACCTGCACTTGCTGTTTCTCTGTCTCCACGTGGCTGCTCCTTCCACTCCTGAAGTTCTCAGCTTCAGTGTCTCCGCCCTAGAGAGGCTCTCCCTGACCCCTTGTCTAAGAATGCTCTTGGTCTAAGACTGCCCCCTCCAAGAATGCTCTAGAAAAGCCCCATCCAAGAGAAAGATTATGCAAGTCACAAATGTAATTTGAAATTGTATAGTAGCCACATTAAACAAGAAATTAATTTAAATGTATGGATATATTTACATGTCTATTTATATTTACTTATCTTTCATGTATTTTTAACCCAATTTATCCAAAATATTATTTTTCAACACATAATCAACATAAAAATGTCAGTGAGTATTCTGTATTCTCACATTCTTTTTATTGTACTATCTTTGAAATTTCATGTACTTTACACGTATAACACATGTCAATTCAGAAGCTAAATTTTTGTAGGAAATACTTGATCTGCTTTTAGGTCTGATACAATGTACTGTTGAAAGAGACTACTTCCACAGTCACCTTGTTCCAAAATAACTGAACGGATTTGAGCATCCATTTTAACATTTAAATGACTTAAAATTCAATACAATGAAACACCCAGGTCCTCAACCTCAGCGACCACCTCACACGTGCTCTGTAGTCACATTTACCTAGTAGAGACAGCTTCTATCATTGTAGAAGGTTCTATCGGGTTGTGCTGCACTAGGGCAGTCCCGGCCCTTGTCCACGTAGCACTCACCGCTGTCTGCAAAGATCTCATGTTGCTTGTTCAGTTGTTCACCTCCTCTCCCTTCCTCTGGAGCATAGGGACCTTGTTCCTGCCCAGATAACCATGCCTGGCCCACAGAAGGCACCAGAGAATAACTTGGTAAATGAGTAAGTAAAAATCGAATCTAGGTGCCATGCTGCATCTTCTCAGTCAATCCTCAGCACAGCTTTGAGGGAGGAGCTGGGGCCCAGAGAGCCACAGCTGCTACCCAAGGTCATATACCCGGAAGGGCCAGTGCAGAACTGAGGTGTCTGCTTCCAATGCAGAGCACTGCTCCACCTCCCCTGTCTGTACCCAAATACCTCAGCTTTAAAATCCGTTTTAGAACTTCTTTTCTCTAACCTTAGAATATGGCCTTGAAATGTACTTTGAAATTCTTTGTTACCCTCCCTTTCCCACCAGACCCTTCCTTGTGCCACGTGGGCTCATCTAACTATGAATACATACTTGCTTAGAAACTTGGGCTAAGCTTGAAACAAGCCAGCATGCAGGTGCAGCTGCGGAATTCTCCCCCACCTAGAGATTACCTCAAGGTGGTAAATCTGCAGCCCGGTCGTCACTGAGACAGTATCAACTGGTATCCAGAGGGACTCAAGATAACCCTTGGAAGAAGGAGTGCAGACCTGCACCCTGCACCTCTCCGGCATGCTTCCTATACCAAGTTTCCTATTTAAACTGCCTCAGTCAGCCCAAAACTTTGGGTTGGCTTATTTGAGGCTGATGCCTGGCCGGCTCCTCATCTGCTGGTGTTTGAATAAGGCCGCTTTCCTTCCATCACACCTGGCCTCTTGTATATTTGGTTTTTTGAGCAGCGAGCAGCCAAACTTGAGTTCCTTTCTAAGACCACATGACTTCGCAGCTGGAGGGGATGGGACCCCTGCCCTTGGGCAGCTTATGACCTGTCACAGGAGACGAACATGCAAGAAAATGGCATTAGCAGGACAGGGAACATGCTGTTGTGGGTGTGAGCAAAGCCTGCAGAGATGAACTTCATCCTGGCCATTGGCAGAGGCTCCACTGAAGATGTGGTGATGGTCCTGGACAGCCGTGTTCACCAGAACTCTTCTGGTTCAACAGGCAGCAGGGACAGCATGCTGGCTCAAATCGGCCCAAGAAAAGAGGCATGTATGGGCACCCATGGCAGAAGAGGGCTGGGCCTTGGGTGCGAAGGGAGAGAAGGGGCCTCTCCAGCCCTTGGCTCTGCCTTCCTCTGTTTGGGCTCTGTTCTTGGGCAGGCTCTCTCCGTGGCATCACCACTCCAGGCTGTGGCCTCTCTTCAGCCACACCAGCGAGACAGATGTTTTCTTCCCAACAACTGCTACCAAAGTCCAAGATTTTGCCTTATTTGTGTCTGCCAAGGTCACATACCCATCACTGAACAATGGAAAGAAATGCAGTGATTAGCCAGGCCAGGTCGCCTCGCCACCCTTGGACCCGGGGATGAAGGTAGCACCAAGAAAACTTCATGGCCTGAGAGTTGGGCGGTCCCCACAAAACATTGGCTGTTATTATGCACACCAGGCAAGCAGGACCGCAGATCATGGGTGGGAAATCACTCTGCAAACTGTCAAGTGCTCCTGCAACCTGCAGGTAAGACGCCTTCTTGTGGGAGGAGGAACCGAGACCCAGCATTAGGGGAAGGGCACCCTGGGTCAGCCCTACCTGCCCAGCGCCTACCTTGTCTGCTCTCTGGGCATAGATTCAACTCCAGTTTTGAGTCTGTCAGAACATGTGATCCTTCCAGGTGTGGGGACTGGCTCAGATATGGGCAGCCCAAGAGTTTCCCCAGCTTTTTTTTTTTTTTTTTTTTGAGACCGAGTTTCGCTCCTGTTGCTCAGGCTGGAGGGCAATGGCACAATCTCGGCTCACTGCAACCTCCACCTCCCGGGTTCAAGTGATTCTCCTGCCTCAGCCTCCCGAGTAGCTGGGACTACAGGCATGCGCTAATTTTTTTATTTTTAGTAGAGACGGGGTTTTCTACTTGCCCAGGCTGGTCTCGAGCTCCTTACCTCAGGTAATCCACCTACCTTGGCCTCCCAAAGTGCTGGGATTACAGGCATGAGCCACCACGCTCGGACCCAGCTTGTTTTGAGGGAAGGGATGAGAAATGTGCCTCTAGATGTTGGGGGCATCTTGTTGACCACGAGGAGAAGCCAGTGTGAAGGGTGAGGCTGACCCTGGAGGAGGGAGGTCGAGGTAAGAAGAGGGTGTGTGGTCGTGACATGCTGCCGAGTCATACCTGAAGTTGATGTCCCCTATCTATGTCCCAGATGCATGATCCAGTAGTGAAGGACCTGGCTCTGCCATGCAGGGTTAGTGTGGACTAGGTCGGGCCTCGAGTCTGAGGTGCGATCTGGCACCAGGCTTACCTGTGTGAGCCTAGAACAGTGTCCCAGCTCCTTGCCCAGCACTGCATGCATGGAATCATGTATGTAATGTGCCAGGCCTGTGTCACATATTCAGTAATGTGAATTCCCAATTCCCACTTCTTCTGTAGGCAGTTTCCCACAGGGTCTGCCCCAGTCTTCCTGCCCACATCACAGCATCAGAAATCCCACAGTCTCCCTCATCTGTAAAGTGGGGATAACGATTCCTCCTGCACAGGCAGGAGGAATGTCTGCATGCATGTAACATATGGATGTTATGGATGTCATGCGTGCTTATTGTACATATGTGTGTGTTGTGTCTACATGTATGTTTGTGTGCTGCATATATAGTAGCGTGTGTGTTTGCATGTATGATATACGTGTGTGGTATATGTATGCGTGCATGTATGCATGTGTATGCATGTGTCATGCATGTCTGCATGTGTGATGCATTGTTTGCTTAGTGACGTGCACCTCACAGTGAGGAGTGGATGGCACAGAAGCTAGAATGACATAGTTTGGATTTGTGTCCCCTCCAAACCTCAAGTTGAAACTTGATCCTCGGTGTTGGAGGTGGTTGTGTTGGGAGGTGTCTGGGTGATGGGGGGGTCCCTCATGAGTGGCGTGGTGCCCTCCCCACGGTGACGCGTGAGTTCTCATTCCATGAGTTTCTGCGAGATCTGGTTGTCAGAAGGAGCTTGGCACCTCTCTTCTCCCTCTCTCTTTCTCTATCTCAGTGCGACCTCTACGCATGCATCCACTTCGCCTCTGCCGCGAGTGGAAAGCTTCCTGAGGCCTCCCCAGAAGCAGAAGCTGCTGCTGTGCTTTCTGTGCAGCCTGCAAAACCATGAGCCAAACAAACCTCTTTATCAATTCCCCAGCCTCAGGTGTTGCTGTATAGAGACGCAAATGGTCCGAGACCTAGCACTGAGCCTGTGAGTGGTGAGTGCTTAGAAACCACACTGACACTTAGAGCCACACTGGGCGCGGTGGCTCAATCCTGTAATCCCAGCACTTTGGGAGGGTGAGACGGGCGGATCACGAGGTCAGGAGATCGAGACCATCCTGGCAAACACAGTGAAACCCCATCTCTACTAAAAAATAAAATACAAAAAACTAGCTGGGCGAGGTGGCGGGCGCCTGTAGTCCCAGCTACTCCGGAGGCTGAGGCAGGAGAATGGCGTAAACCCGGGAGGCAGAGCTTGCAGTGAGCTGAGATCTGGCCACCGCACTCCAGCCTGGGCGACAGAGCGAGACTCCGTCTCAAAAAAAAAAAACAACAAAAAAAGAAACCACACTGACCACCAGCACCCATATGTGCACACTGTTCTAGGCACATGCTGTCTGCTGGCTCCTTTTGTCCTCAATGCAGCCGAGGGTAGTGTGATCAGTATTCATGGCAAGGACACCGTAGCTCCACATATCAGTAAGAGGCTGGCTTGGGGGCCACCCTGATCACCTGCTCTGCCTTGATGCAGGAGACAGCCACCGTTACCCTGTGGAGCAGCCTGCACTGCTCATCTGGGTGAAGCTGGCCTCGTGCCCCTTCTCTCTTTGTTCTCTCCGGGAAGTTCTCTCCCAGGTCCTTTCCTCTCTGCTGATCAATAGCATCTTGAGCAGACTCATCCTGGAAATTCTCATCCAATGGTTTCCTTAGCAACCAGCCCACAGGCAGCTGCCCTCGGTCAGCCTGCTTTCTGATCTGAAGCTCAACTCAGAACCCAAAGGCTTTCCTCAGATACCCTGTCCAGCACCTCCCCTGCCTGGCTGGGGGCTGCAGGGTCCCTGTCCATCCTCCCTTCAAGTAGGTGATGCTAATGGGGCTTCCTGCAGAGCCGGGTGAGCACAGCTGGGGCCCTAAGCAGGGCTGCAGGTAGACCTCAGTTCAGAGGCTTGGGCCGGGGTGTGTATGAGTGGGATGATGACTAGGCATCTGTTTTAGACCAGGGCAGACACGTAGCCCCAGTTATGTGACCACCGATGTGACCTGGGCACTGGGCAACCAGAACAGCAGCCGGCCATGCGCAGTGGGTGCTGGGCCACCTGTAACACCCTGGGAGTCAGGGTTCTTGTTATCCCCTGCAGAGAGGAGGAAGCTGACTGAGGGAGCAGGGCACACAAGGAGGGAGGCCAGAATGGGATGTGAATCCTGTTGTGTTTGAGCACAAAACTCAGGTCATCCTGGAAGGGCGGCCTGCAGTCAGTGGGCCCCAGAGGGTGTCTGGAGAGGCTGTGACATTGACAGGCTCAGTGGACAATGCCTGGGACATGGGCCGGAGCTGGGAATTGCAGCCCCCAGCCAGGAGCTCCTTTGTGGCCACTACCCACCCCACGTGCATCCAAGCACTCCAGGCTGTGCACAACCTGAGCAATCCTGTGCAGAAGAGGCGCGGCACCCCAGCAGGGATGTGTCGACTGGGACTTCAGGAAAAGCAGGGGTGAGGAAAGCAGAGTTCCTGATTCCCAGGAGCCATTGGAGGTGTTGCATGGGTGCCTGGGATGAGCCACAGGGGTTCCCAGGACACACAGGCCATGTCAGAAGATAGGCAGCTGGGGCTCCAACCCTCATGTGCTTGGTCTGAGCCATGGCTTTTAGAAGCAAAGGCTCTGGATTCAGGCTGGAGATTGAATTCTGGATCTGTTCTGCCTTGCTGGCTGTGTGACCTCAGGTAAGCTACTTGACCTCTCTGTGCTCTGATTTCCTCACTGTTGGGAACATTAAGAAAGTTAATATTAGAAAAGCCTCTCAACAGTACTTGGCATACAGTAAGTTCTTCCCAGTGTTGGTTAAACAGAATGAGGCGGCCCCAGGGCCACGCTGGGTCACTCTAGCTCTGGACCTGGCCTTGTCCAAGCAGGCACCAGCAGCACTGTGTCGCAGCCCGTTTCTTCACGCATAGCTGTTCCCAGTACGGTCTCCTCTCAGAGCTTATAAACTCACGGGGGCTGTGCAGGGAGGAGTCTGGAGACCGGGAACACTGGAAAGGACTCTTCCTGCTGCCTCCCTGGGCCCACCTTAAACACATACACGCACACGCACCTACGTGCACTTCCCTCGAGTGTGGGCGGGGACGTAGACTAGACTTACTGGGAACCCAGCAGTGCTGGGGGCTGGCAGGCCAGGCATTGGAATGTCCACTAGAGACCCTTCGAGGGCCCTGGTTTTCCTGTGTGTGGCTCTAGGACAGGACTGGCTGTCAAAGTTGTTTGAACCTTGGCATCCCACCCTTGCACCCTACTGCACCAGGAGCCACCGCCCAGGCTGGAGAGATGGGGCTGCTAGTAGGGTCCATCTGCAGCTGGCTTTTCTTAGCTAAGCAGCAGTGGTGTGACTGCCTCCCCAACCACCGCCACCCCTGCACCAGGCAAATTAAAGTCACAAGATGACACTGATATTTCCCGTTCATTAGTAAAGATTAAAAACCTGAGAGCACCCAACATGAGTGAAGGTGTATTCAGGTGGGCATGCTTGGCCTTGGCAGGTGGGCATGTGAATTGGCCCAGCCTTTCTGGTGGTAATTTGGTTAATCTACCAATGCCTTAAAAACGTGAAAGCTGGGTATGGTGGTGCACATTTGTAGTCCCAGCTACTCAGGAGGCTGAGGTGGGAGGATTGCTTGAGCCTAGGAGGTCAAGGCTGCAGTGAGCCATGATCAAGCCACTTAACTCGAGTCTGAGTGACAGAGTGAGACCCTGTCTCAAATAAAATAAAATAAAATGAAAATAAAAATAAAAATAAAAATGTTTATATCCTTGAATCTAGAAATTCCACATCTGGGGATCAATCCTAAGGCAATCATTTTCTTTTTATTTATTTATTTATTTATTTAGGCAATCATTTTCTTATCTCACTCCTCCATACAAAAGGCTATCAGTCTTCTGGGCTAGAGCCAGCTCATTCTGGCTCTTGAGAGATGATTGTTAAGTATTCTGGACAATTCACCAGCCAGTTGTTAGACTGTTGGTAGCTTGGCCCCGACGTGGTGCAATATTTACACCATGGGCATTGGCAATGGCTACAACTCAGAGCTCTGCATTTTTCTGGAAAGCTGGTTTGTCAGCTCACCAGACGCTCACCCGCCATGCTATTCTGTAGCCACTCACACATCTGGACATCCCAGTGAAGACAAGGTCCAGTGTGTATGTGAGGTGGACACAGTAGGCTGCATGCTGCGGATTGTGGAGAAAATGGAGCGAGTGTTGGAGTATGTGTGTTTAGATGTGTGTGGAAAGCCTCTTAGAGGAGACACAGTGCCCAGGACCAGCTGCTGCCTCAGGATGCAAAGGCAGTGGGAATGAATGAGAGAAACTCACTTTTTTTACATATCCTTTTGTAGTCTTTGAATTGTTTCCATGTTCCAATTTTTTTAAATGCAAAAGACAGTAAAAAAGAAAAATCTTTTTTCACAATTATGTTCTTGTTGTGAGTTGTTTGTGAATGTGAAAAATGAGACAACATAGCTGTCCGTGTAAAAGGGAAGGCTGAGTAAATCCCACACGGGGGCTCCAGGCTGGGACACCATGGGCTTATTACAAGTGGGTGTTCACAATTATTATCACAATGGGGAAGCTGCTACTGAGTTTACTGCAATAAAGCCTATTAGATAGTTGTATACACAGTATTATCTTGATTGCACAAAAAATCCCCCAAACACGTTGGTGGGAAATATTCCAAACCATATACAGTGTGTTTCTGGTTAGTATTGTTATGAACAATTTAAATTTTCTTTTGCATTTTTTCCTGCACTTTTCCGATTTCCTGTGTTGACTATGAGTTACTTTTGTACCCACTCCCCTGCAAAATTCTATGTTTTGGTACAAGGGCTGAGGCCAGGCAAATTGTATCTGCCACAGTCCTGGCAGATCGCACCACCCTCGCGGCTGGTCTGGGCCTTCCACAGCCTTCCTGGTACAAGGTCTGTGTTTCTGTGTCCTTCTGACCACTGCACCCTCGCCTGCCCTGACTGTGGTCCTGGCCCCATCTCTCCCCTCTTGGTGTGCATGGCACCGCCGGGGCCACTCCTTCCGCCCTGGCTCAGCCCCTGCGAGCACCCTGGGCCTGGAGCGAGCCTCTGGGCCGGGATTCCCTCAGCTGCAGAGGGAACGATGACAAAGCCTCTCCTGCGGTGCTGTGACAGTGAAGCGCAGTGCGTGGGCCGTGCCACAGGACTGGACAGACACATGGCACAGTTCAACAAACCAAATGTCATCAGGCTTGGCCAGAGGTGGAAGGAAAATCCCATTTCAGGCATTTTTGGGGTCTCCCTCCCTAGTGTCACATGAATCCCAAGGAAGAGAGGCTGAGGGTCTCACAGTGACCCAAGAGTCTGCCAGGAGTTTTCTGGGACTTCTCCTTGCCTGCGCCGATGAGTCCTTTTAAACGGGAAGTCTCTGACGGGGGCTTGGAAGTTAGCAATTCCATAGTGCAAAAAAATCCACCACAAAACCCATAAAATACTGTTTTTCTGTTATGCCCGAGCCACATAACGGGGGGTGGTTCCTCCTTATCCACAGTTTCAGTTACCCGTGGCCAACCACCATCCAAAAATAGGTGAGGGTAGTTCAAGAAGATATTTGGAGAGAGAGAGGCCACATTGACATGATTATGCAATATTGTCAGGATTGATCTGTTTTATTATTGGCTGTTGTTATTCATCTCTTACTGTGCCTAATTCAGAAACGAAATGTACGCGTAGTGGATGTGGGGTTTGGTGCTAGCCAGATGAGGGGGAACTACTGTATTTAGGAAAATTTGCTAGGCGTCCTGTCCCTGGGATCTGGGGTTCAAGCCTGGCTTCACTAAGGCCACTGTGTGCCTCTGTGCCAGTGACTTCACCTCCTTGTGCCTTAGTTTCCTCACTGTGAAAGGGGACCTGGTGCACTCACCCCAGAGAGAGGTTGTTCGGATTAGAGGTTGTTCGGCACCCTGCCATGCAGCCACCTGGGCCTGTGCCCTCCCGGCCTGGAGTCCACCTCTCCCGGGAGGGGTCACTGCTGCTGTGTGTGCCCTGGGAGTCCCCTACTCCTGTGCATCCCTTTTTCCCGAGCCCCCACTGTAGGCCCGGCATTGCTGTCCTCTCCCACACGTTTTGTCTCTCATTTCTGGGGTAACATTTGAACATCTGTGTATTTCACATAAGAATCCTAATTTCTGGTTTCTCCTAAACTGTCAGAGCCACCTGGCCGGACTTGGCTCCCGGGACGCTCGCTAGGTTAGGGAGGGTGGCCTCCTTGTGGGTGAGGGACCTGCAGACTGGCCTCCCGTCTGGCCCCTGGGGCCTCTGGGCCCTCACCCGATAGCACTTCTCCTGAATGGAGCGGACTGGCTTCTGGATGAGGTGGGGACAAATACCTCACAGGCTTCTCCTCTTTCCTGACCCCACACCCAACGCCTAGGCTGAAATTGGCCTGGGGACGATCTCAGGAGATGAAAGGCACACTTCTTAGAAGGGCAGTGAGGGTGGCCTCTGAACTGGCTCCCTGCCACGGGCAGGCCCAGCGTGTTGCCTGTGTGCGGAGAGGAGCAGATGCCCCCAGGCCACCGCTCTGAGTGTCCTGGAGCCTGACAGAGTGCTCTCACTGATCCCGCGGTGAAGGGAGGGTTGGGGGGCAAGGCATGGACCTGGGGGACATGAGCTTGCGCTTGGGAACCCAGGCTGGCAGGCAACTGGCAGGCCACCCCTTCCTGGCCTGGAGGGGACCATCTAGGTTCTTCCCTGCATGCCCCTGGAACCCAGGTCCCCAGCTCCTGCCTGCCCCACCCTCTGCCCACAGCTCCCTTGACCAATACCTGACCTTGACATTCTGTCACCATCCTTTGTGTGTTAGTGGCATCATTTACATTGATTAATGACACCAGAGAAGTCCCTGTGTTTCTGTCTCACTCTAAAATCTTAATTACGCCTCTGGAGGTCCTACAATCTACATCTGCGATGGGGCTTCATTTCTGCCAAGGCCTGCAGGCAGCATCTGGCCAGTGGTCCACTGGGACCTCTGACTCATTCTTTCTGTTGTCTGCTCTGTACCAAGCTCCAGGCTGGGCTGAGGACACAGAGGTGAACACAAAGTTCTATGCCTGCCCTCAAGGAACTCCCAGGGTGGTGGGGTTGGGGGAGACACACATGTGTACAAATAATTAGAATTCAGAGGGGGATTGGGTCCTTGCTGTAAAAGAAAGAAGCCCAGGTCTGGGGGACCCTGGAGGAAGCACTTGGCTCGGGCAACAGAGCCAAGAAGGCTCCCTGGAGGAGGGGACACCTGGGCTGGGTGTTGAAAGACATGTTTTGCAGGCTACAGGGAGAGAGCCGTGCAGTGGGCATAGCAGCTGCGAAGATAATGACTGGGGGCGGGAGGAAGGGGCTGGGAGGCAAGGGTGTGAAGGAGGGCTGAGGCTGGGTCCAGTCACACAGATGGCCAGCTCCTCTTTCAAGTGCATTTATGGTGTTACCAGAGGCCAAGGTCGGGAGGGTTGGGACAGAGAGCCCGGCTCAGGGCTCTGTCAGACCAGGGCCATGATTCCAGCTCCTCATTTCCAGCCAAGTGACCCTGGCACATCACACGCCTCTCTGGGCTGCAGCGTCCTCATCCATGAAATGGAATCTATGAGAGTTTCAGGTGGGGGCTGTCCACACAGGGATGGCTGCAGGAGGGGGTCTCTCCTCTGTCCCCCAGCTGAACCCTGAAGGTGGTCCCCGTTGGTGCCATCCTCCGTCTCAGGAGACTGTGTCTAATGCCACAGGGAGCTGAGTTTGGCCCTGTCCCCTGGTTGGGGAGTTCTATGTATTTTTCGGGGGTATTGCCTGCAGAGGCCCTGGCAGATCTGCTCACCCTGGGCCCCCCAAGGGAGGAAAAAGGGAGATGCAAATAGCTGCCCTCTCCTCTGTCCACCCAGGGCCAGCCCAGCTCTGTCCCTGCACTGGGCCCCCAGGGAGGGCTGCTCCCACAGGAACCAGGTCACAGGGCACGGCGGGGGGCTAGGTGAGTGCCCAGCGCTGGGGGCCACCTTCTCAAGGGGCTCTTGAATCTGACTGAAGGCCAAACCCAGTCCGCTTGGGTCACTATGACCATATAGCAAACTTCACGGTGTAAACCCAGATCATCTTGCTCCTGGATGTTCTGGTTCTAGGATTCCAGAAGGGTGCTTGGGGACAGCTCATCCCTGTGTTATGACAGGGGACAGGGAGCATACCTGCAAACCCGAGATGTGGGTTAATGGTTCCGAGACAGGCTCTGAGGCCAGCTGACCCTGGCTATATGCACAGCCACAGCACGGGCCAGTTGTAGCATCAGTTATGCAGTAATGCTGCGTCACAGCTGCCCCAAGCGCCGGGCCTCATAGTTGGCATTTACCCTTACCCCCGGCCCTGGCTGGGTGGCCCATCCTTCCTGCTTCTTGGACTGACAGCTCTTCTGGGCAATCCTCATGGCAGATTTTGGATGTTCCCTGAAGGTGCCTCTTAAAGCCTCAGCTTAGAACTCACACCTTCTACCTCTGACCGTGTTCCAATGGCCAACGCAGGTCACACTGGTGAGCTCCGCATCACTGCGGTGGGGAGGACACTCCACTCATGGAGGGGGAATGAAAATGACGAACAAAGGCTAATCCACCCCACTGTTTGTGTCACCTCGGCCAGCTGCGCACCCTGTCCGTGTCTCCGTTTCCTCTCGTATTAAGTGGGGACATTAACCAGCCGTGACAGACCATTGTGTGAAATTCACCTCCAAACATTTCTCCTTTTTCCCGTGGTTGGGAATTCAGACAGGGCAAGGCAAGGATGACTTGTCTCTGCTCTGTGATCTCTGGGACCTCAGCTGGGAGACCTGAAGGCGGGGGTTTGGGGGCCGAGGGGCAGAGCCATGTGAAGGCTTACGTGCATACATGACTGGTAGCTGTATTGGGCCAGAGGGGAATTTTAGCTGGAACACCTGCATGTGGAGTCTTCATGGCCTGGGCCCCCTTGTAATAGGGTGGCTGGGTTCCCAGGGTGAAGGTCCCCAGGGAGAGAGGAAGACAGTGAGGCAGGAGGGCACCACAGGAGGCAGGAGGGTGCCACACCCTCCTTTTAGGACCTGGGTTTGGGAGATACTCAGTGTCCTTCTGAGCCTTCTACTATTCGCTGCTCCAGGCAGTTCCCTGTGGGTGTCAGGTGTAGGGTGGACTCTGGATGGGCTCTACTGCCATCTGCCACCACAAGGTTACCTTCCTCATAGGGTCGTTGTGAGTCATTAATCAGTTAGATGATTCTCATAATGGACTTAAACCAGTGCCTCATATGCAGTAACTGTCTATTATGTTTACTATCATGATTATGAGAGACAGCTGGAAGGAGTGGTCCCTGGTACTGTGGGAGCTTAGTAAGGGAGCTGTCACTTCATCTTAGGGAGGGACTGTCAAGGAAGATTGACCTAAGGAGGGGCCATTTCAGCAGCAATCAAAGACAGAGTGTCAGGGAACAGACTCCAGGCAGAGGCACAGCACATGCAAAGGCCCTGAGGCTGGCAGGGTGTGAGAGAGACACAGGGAGAGAGAGAGCAGAATGAACTGAACAGAAATCTGGGTTCCAAAGCTGGTTTTCTCAGGACTAAATGAAGAAATGAAGTTTTGTGTCATCTGGGGAGGGGCTACCAGACCATGATTTTGCTGTGGCTGGGGCCTAAAGTAGGTCGGCCAGCCTCGTGTGCGGAGCAGCTAAGGAGGCCACACTGACCTGTCCCCTTCCAGTTAAGGGCGTAAGAGTGGAGGCTGCAGCTGAGAGAGGCCTCTCATCCGAGGAGCCTGCAGGCACTATGGCAACACCACCCTGAACACCCCAGGTGAGGCGGAGGACTGGGGTCCCCTGCCCCCTAACCTAGAGGCCCTAGCCTCCTGAGCTGACCTTCCTCTGGGATGGCCTCTCGCCTCCTTAACTGTGACCAACCCCCAAGTCTGAGGGCGAAGTCCATCCCCGCCTTAGTTTGGGCTCCAGTTGCACAGGGAGTGGGGAGACCCCATCTCTGAAGGCCTCCTCGCAGACCCCCAGACCTTCACCTGCCCTACCCTCAAGAAATACCCTGTCCAGTTCCATGGACAACCCCTAGGGGCTGGGGCACAGTAGCTCAGCCCCCATGGGTGGGAGTGGGTGACACGGAGCAGCCCCTCCCTGTCCCTCACGCCACTGCCCAATGCAGCAGATGGGAAGGCTGCTCTGTGGCCTGCCTGGAGGGACAGCAGGAGAAAGATTTAATTGCAGCCTGGCCTATAGCCTCCTCTGCACTGACCTCCTGCCTCCTGCCGGCCACACCCCAGGCTGAGCATGCTTTAATTAAAGACCAAGAGCTGCCAAGAGGAGGCCCTGCTGTCTGCCTCCTGCTGCCTGGTGCGGCTGCCACGTGATTACCAGCTGACCCTCTGCAGGGGCGAGGGGTCTGTGGCCTTGCAGAATCAATAGGGCAGTGGGCCGCACTCGGGCTGGTGGGGGCCACAGTTGCTGGGCTGTTCTCTGATCCATCGACCACAGACAGTAAGACACAAGCCCTGGAGTTGCCCTTTGCAGAAAACCGGCCTTCCTGGGGGTACTCTGCTTCCTTTTCATCTCTGGGATGTCTGTGAGCCACATGGGTCGGGTGTAAGTCAGTTGTGCAATGAGACTGTGGCCAAATGATGCCAGAAGCCAGCATTGGTGGGGACACCCTTGGGTCTTCATCCATGGGAGCAGCACAGCATGGAAGCTAAGAGAACAGACTTGGAGCCACCACCTGGTTGCGCATCTGTGACTTCCTAACTATGCAACCTTGGGCAAGTCACTCAACCTCTCTGAGTGAGGTTCTTCATCTGTACATTGGAGAGATCCACAGTCACCTCTTGTGAGGACTGAATGAGTGGGCAGAGTGCCAAGGGGGTGGGTAGGCCCTGTGAATGCCCACTGTGGGTCCTCAGCCACCTCTGCGAGGCCCCAGGCTGGGGTACATGTCCTGTACACGTGCACACAGACTGCTCACCTCTTCGAGTGCCTGCCAGAGGGGCTCAGCAGCCTGGGGACAGGGCAGCCTGGAAGTTCATGGATGGAATGCCCTGGGAACAGTCCTCGGCCCATGAAGAACAGAGCTGGTGGATAAAGACTCCAGTATGTCTGTCCTGTAGCCTCACAGGGGGCACTTCTTTTTTTTTTTTTTTTTAAAGTGTTTGTATTGTTTTTGTTTTATTTTGCACAGTTCTTTTTATCCTTAAGTTATATGCCATTAAGGATATAATATCTAATGACTATTTTAAACATTTGATTGTGGCAAAATACATGTAATATTTTTCATCTTAACCATTGTTATATTTGGTAGCGTTAAGTACATAAACATTGTTGTGCAACCAAACTCCAGAATTCTTTTCTTTTGAGACAGAGTCTTACTCTGTGACACCCAGGCCGAAGTGCAGTGGCATGATCTCTGCTCATTACAGCCTCTGCCTCCCCGGTTCAAGCAATTCTCCCACCTCAGCCTCCCAAGAAGCTGGAATTACAGGCGTGCACCACCACGCTTGGCTAATCTTTGTGTTTTTTGGTAGAGACAGGGTTTCACCATGTTGGTCAGGCTTGAACTCCTGGCCTCAAGTGATCTGCCCACCCTGGCCTCCCAAAGTGTTGGGATTACAGGTGTGAGCCACAGTACCTGGCCCACAGTTCTTTTTATCTTGTAAAACTGAACCTCTGTGCCCATTAAACAATTTTCCATCCCCCTGCCCTAGCCCCTGACACCCCCAATCTACTTTGTGTCTCTATGAATTTGACCACTCTAGTACCCCGTATAAGTGACATCATACATACAGTGCTGGTCCTCCTGTGGCTGTCTAATTTCACCCAGCATAATGTCCTCAAGGTTCACCCATGCTGTAGCAGGGGTCAGGATTTCCTTTCTTTATAAGGCTGAATCAGTTTATTGTATGTATAGACCACATTTGGAAAAATAAATTCAGTCATCCATCAACATTTTTGGCCATTGTGAAAATATGATTACGAAAAATACTGCTTTTGGATTGTGTACAAATATCCAATTGAATCCCTGTTTTCTTTTCTTTCTCTTTCTTTCTCTTTCTTTATTTCCCTCCCTCCCTTCTTTCTCTCTCTTTTTCTTTTCTTCTTTCTTTCCTTCCCTTCCTTTCCTTCCTTCCATTCCTCCCCTCCCCTCCCCTCCCCTCCCCTCCCCTCCCCTTCCCTTCCCTTCCCTTCCTTTCTTTCTTGAGACAGGGTCTCACTCTGTTGCCCAGGCTGGAGTTCAGTGGCATGATCTCAGCTCATGGCAGCTTCCCAAGTAGCTGGAATTAGAGGTGCGCGCCACTACTGTCCGGCTAATTTTTGTATTTTTAGTAGAGACGGGGCTTCACCATGTTTACCAGGCTGGTCTCAAACTCCTGACTTCAAATAATCCAGCCACCTCGGCCTCCCAAAATGCTGGGATTACAGGCATGAGCCACCATGCCCGGCCTGAATCCCTGTTTTCAATTCTTTTGATCACACACCCTGAATGGAGTTTCAGGGTCAAATAGTAGTTCTATTTTTTGAGGAACCACTGTACTGTTTCCGTAGTGGTTGCACCATTTGACATTCCCACCAACAGTGCACAGGGGTTCCTATGTCTCCATATTCTCATCAACACCCGTTATTTTCTGCTTTTTTGATAGCAACTATCCTAATGGGTATGAAGTGGTCTCTTATTGTGGTTTTGATTTGTAGTTCCTCAATGATTAGTGATGTTGAGCACGTCTTCATGTGCTTTTTGGTCATTTATATATCTTCTTTGGGGAAACATCTATTTGAATCCCTTACCCATTTTTGAATTGCATGTGTGTGTGTGTGTGTTGTTGTTGCTGTTGAGCTGTAGGAGTACTTTATATATTCTAGGTATTAACCCCTTGTCAGATAAATGATTTGCAAATATTTTCTTCCATTCTGCTGGTTTCCTTCTCACTCTGTTGATTGTGTCCTTCGATTCACAGAATTTTTAAAACTTAATGTAGTCCAATTTATCAATTTTTGCTATTGTAGCCTGTACTTTTGGTGTCATATCTAAGAAATCATTGCCAAAGCCAATGTCATGAAGTTTTTCCCCTGTGTTTTCTTCTAAGAGTTTTACAATTTTAGCTCTTATGTTTATGTCTCTCATCTATTTTCAGTTAATTTTTATATATGGTGTGAGGTAAGGGCCCAGATATATTCTTTTGCATGTGGAGATCCAGTTTTCCCAGCATCGTCTGTTGAAAAGGTTGTCCTTTCCCCATTGAGTAGTCTAGGCAACCTTGCTGAGGAGCACTGGACTGTATATGTGAGGGTCTGTTGCCATGGCAGGGGATCTGGGCATGTGCTCCAAGGCTCATAAAGGCCCCAGCGGGATGGCCCTTGGCCGCCCACAGTGGTTGCTTGCTCAGATCAAACTCTGTGCTGCCTGCTTTCCTCTGCATTTCACTCCCCCTCCCTTACTTATGTTTCCTGGATTGTTTCATTTCTCAAAAAACCACCTACACCCAAGCCCTTGCTCACTGCGTTGCCCAGGCTGATTTTGACCTCCTGGACTCAAGCGATCCTCCTGCCTTAGCCTCCCAAAGTGCTGGGATTACAAGTGTGAGCCACCCTGCCTGGCCCAAGAAATGTTTTTAAATTTGTTTCTTTGCAATAGTAATCATGGATATTTTTAAGAATCTGGCATTTCTAAGGCCTCCAATTGGCTGCTTCCACACATTTTACATTCTTTATTCATCACAATTACTCTAAAAGATCCCTGTTACAATCTGTGCCTGATCAGAGAGAAGAGAGGGGCTTGTGGAGGTTGAGTGCCAGCCCAAGGTCATGGCTGGAAATGGCTGAGCTGGGACTGCACTGGGACTGTCTGATCCCAGGTCTGGTCTCATTTCTGCCCTGCACCAGAACCCATGGAGCTCTTGTGAAGGCTGCTTAGCACTTCTGGACACATCAGGAACTGGATCGTATGCCTACCCTCAAGGCACTGCTGCATCTGCAAGAGGTGATCCATCTTTCTCAGAGGGGGACACTGCAGGCCCAGCTAGACATGGACACCAGGCATGCTCTCTCTGCAGGCAAGCAGGGTTTGGGGAAGGCTCAGAAGCTCAAAGAACCATGCTCTCTACTGTGACTGTCAGCAGCAGAAGCTGTCATCCCCCAACCCTGAACATACTGCTGTTCCAGCCTTGCCCATCACTCCCTGTCTCCCACCCACAGGACCCAGCCCTGGTCTGGGCTCAACGTTCTCCATAAGCAAGAGATAGATAGATGGGGCCCATATTTGCTGCTGCAAGCCTCCCCCAGTAGGCTCCTTCTGTGCTAGCTGGATGGGCTACTGTTCCCTGTTCACAGCTGACAACTCCAGATGGATTTGGTACACACACTTCTCCACATCAGAGTGAGAGGTCACAAATGGGGTGTGTGTGGAAGCGAATCCCTGACCAGCCGGTGGCTGAGGGAGGGCTCCCAGGGTAGCCAAGAATGTATGCACTTGACCCGCAAATGCAATCAGAAGATGAGTACTCCAAGCAAGGGGCTCAGCATGTGCAGAGGCACAGACCAGATGCCCCTGGAGCAGCAGGGCCAGCCCTGCAAGGTCGGATTGTGGCAGCAGTGTGAGCACTAAGCAGTCATGCAGTTCCTGAGCTCAGCAGCGGCAGCTGCGAGGGGAGCCTGTCCACTTCCGTAGGCTCAGCCAGCAAGGACACAGTGAGCCCACATGATTCAGTCTGTTACTTACACAGATGGCAAAGGTGAGATCAGCCTGGTGTCAGCCCCTGCAGCCCCAGTCCTCCAGCACGACACTGGGCCAGACGGCACAGTGGTGGGTTCCTAACTACAGGCAAGCAGTCCTGTCGTTTGTTGCTGCACCTGGAGGAGGGGGACCAAGGAAGACCCTGGCGTGGCTGGAACCAGGAGGAGGGTGAGAAATGGCCTTGCGATAGGTCTTCATAGTGCCATCTGTCTTCCTGGTTCTCAGGGAATTCCATCAGGGTGAGGGCCATACTGAGGTGGAGCCTCACCTGCACAGCCAGGGTGGGGACCTGCAGGTGGGCTGTGGCCTCCCTTGGCCCTAGTGCCCTCAGCACCAGGGTAGCTGGCCCAGGCGGAGGCTGCGTTAGACACCTTGGTGGCTCCGAGAGTGGCATCTTCATGGGAGTGTGAGCTGCCTGCCTTTAGCCCCACAAGAGGCTGGCTTGGGTGTGCCTGTCTTTGCCTGTTCAAAGGGGCCAGGCTGTCCAAACAGACACCGGATCAAGGACAAGTGCAGCACAGGTTAAACCACTCTCCCGTCACTGTAGAATCTCACCGCAGCTCAGGGTAACTTCTCCGGGTGCATTTCTTTCTCTATGTCTGGCTCATCATATGATATATAAAAGAGGAAAAGACACAAGCTGGTTATTGCTGAGTAACATATTCCCTGAAAACTCAGTCTTAAGACAACAATATGCCAGGCTAGGAATTGGGATAGGTACAGTTGAGAAATTCTCCTGTTCCATGTGGCACAGGGTGAGGTGCCTCACTGGTCTGCAGTTGCCGGCTGAGTGGTCTAGAGGGCTAAGGGCAGCTCCCTCCTCTGTGGCACTTGGCAGAGATGGCAGGACAGCTGGTCTCACTTGCATCCTCAGTCTCAGTGGGGCTCCTCTGTGTGACTTGGGCTTCCTGGTGTAGCAGTATGAGCCGTGGTACCTCTGCAAACACTGAAGCTGAGTTGCGTGGCTGCCCAAGATGGTCAACTCTTACCTGGCCCTCAGGGTTTCTGTAGGGCAGGCAACGGCTTGCAGTCTGTCTAGAGGCTGGGCTCAGCACTGGCCTCTTCTGTGGGCCCAGCAGGCCTCGGGGCCAGCCTGGATTCAGAGTGGAGTCAAGCTCTAGCTCTAATGGCAGGAAGAGCAAAGACTGTGCCACACACACACAAAAATCACCCACATATCATTCGACCTTCCTTATTTAAGACTGCAACATATTTTCTTCAAGTCTTTTTTTAAAAACCATATTGTGGTCATATGTTCTGCTTTTTTAACTTAACATTCCACTTTGAACACTTTCCTAGGTCACCAAAACTTCTTCCTAAGTTCCATTTTTGATCTTTGTAGGCATGCACCATGGTGTATGTAACTGCCTCCCGACAGCGAAACATTCAGGGTTTTCTCTTCTTCGATAGCGGAGACGCGGCTGCCTTAGCTATCTTTTATGGAAACCCTTGCTTCGCTTTGCTTGCCATGGTGCCGTCAGTCTCGCCTGCTGATGCTGCAGGGAGCCTGCCCCTGGCCTCCCCTCCCTGCCTGGGCCTAGGCCTGATGCTCTTCTCCTGTGACTTTTGTCTCCTTGAGCTGTTCCCCATGCACATGCTTGGCCTGTTTCCTGGGCTGGGACTCTGTTTCCTTGGTGTTTCCTATAAGGCTCCCCCTACTCAGTGTTGGAGTCTGAAGCACCTCGTAGAGCTAATGGTGGAGTCTTCACCATGGTCTGTGCCCTGCAGCCAGGGAAGCTGGAAAGTGGATGTTTGCAATTCTTATTTAGGGTGCCAGATTTCCACTCCAGGAAACTAATAGCAAATAAATGAATAAATGATAGTGAACGAATAGTGATAGTGAACCTCAAGCATTCCAAGAATTTGGGGCAGCCATGAGTGACAGGTGTCCACCTCATTGCCGATGATGTCTAGGGGATGCAAAGGAAGAGGTTATGATTCTTGTCTGACAGGTAAGGCATGGTGAGAGGAAGTCATTTGCCCAAGGTCACACAGCCACTGCGAGGCTGAGCAGAGGCTCGGATTCCAGTCTGTCCATCTGCAAACCCAAGCTCTGGTGGGTGCCTGGGGCGTGACTGCCACAGAAGCTCAGCTGTGTAGTCGGAGCCATCAAAGGACAGGGGCAACCTGGGGAGGAGCCGCTGCATGTTCTGCCTTGGCTTCCCTGATCCTGTTCTCAGTCTGGAGGCTGGGGTGAAGGAAGGGGCTCCTGCACCGTGACCTCCCAGCCAGCAACCAACAGGAGGGAAGGCTTCTTCTCCCAACTGCAGCCCACAGGCCAAATTGAACCTGCCACCTATTTTAGTGAATCAAGATTTATCAGAACACAGCCACACCTATTCTCTAAAGTTTCATGGTTGCTTTCAAACTATGGCCGTAGAGTAAAGCAGTTTGACAGAGACTGCATGGCCCCCAAGTCAAAGATACTTACTTTGCAGAAAAAGCTTTCCAACTCCTGGTCTGTCTTTGTCTTCAGGCCTAGACCTGTCATTCAAACTTTGGACCTTGAAAGTATAGTATCCCTCCAGAGTCCTTTAGGAACATGCAAACCATCCTGCATGCAGGGCAACTGTCAGGATTGTCCCGTTCCCGTGTCCTCACGCCTTCTTTTCAGATGTTTTCTCACTGTGACTCGATGGTCCTGATGGGTCTTTGAGGGCAGGGCACAGTTGGAAATAGATGGCTTGGGATCAGCTTCTGGAATAACCACTTTTTCAGGACTATTTGGATTGTAAGTGACAATCCCAATTCAAACAAGCTCTGGCAAAAACAGAAAGTTACAGGCTCATATAACCCAAAGTCCCCAATTATTTTTGGCTTCAGGCATGGCTGGATCCAGGTGCTGAAAAGCTGTCTCTCCACCCTTTGGCTCTGTTTTCCTCTGCATTGACTTCATTCTCAGGCAGACTTTTGCTATGTGGTTAGCCAAGAAGTCCACTAATGACTGAAGGCTGAAGCCTTCCACCAGACAGTGTCTTACCCCAGTAGCTTCTGTCAAAGTCCTTAGAAGGAGCTCCGGGGCTAAATACTGATACCATCCACTGCTCACTGTGGTTGGGGCTTGGATCAGTCTGGCTGCCCAGGCTTGGGTCAGGACCTGGGGCTGGGTCCATTCCAGCTGGTCACGAGCACAGAGAGTAGAGGTGGGAGGCTCCCCCAAGGATGCCCTTCTGTTAGTAGATGGGAGTGGGGCAGAAACACACTGGCACTGGAGCAGGCATCCTCTGCAGGCCAGCCCCATCCCTGGCCCACTGCTGGCGGCAGCCCTGGTGCTGCCCTCCCTGCTCTTCTGGGCCTCGCTTTGCCATGTAGCCTTCGCTGCATGTGGGGCCCCATCCTGGTCCTGAGCACACAGTGGCTTGTGCTTATGACCTCTATACCTGCCTCTCGTTAATTTCCTGAGGGTCTCCTGTGGCTGCTGTCAGGATCTGGGAACTCAGAGGAGGCCCCAGGCTGTGGAAGAGGCGGGGCTGGCAAGCTGGGCTGATGGGACGGCCTGAGCAGGTTCGGGGTTTGTGTGACCTGGCAGGAGGAGGGTGAGCACAGGGCCATGCATGGCCAAAACAGGAGGTAGAGAGCTGAGTGGCCAAGATCCTTGCTGCCAGCTGGGGGAGATGAGGGCCTGTAGAGACCCTGAAGGGAGCCCAGGGCCAGCTCTAGAGGGGGGATTTGGGGCCATTTAAGAGGCTCTCTGTTGGACCCTGGGGTCAGAGAGGTAGAAACACTCAGACACCTCCAGGGGTTCCACCATGCCAGAGGAAGATGGATAATCAGGCAAGCAAGCTCAGGGCTCCTTGGAGAAAGGGACTCCTGAGAAGAGGATTGAGAGGCGACAGGGACAGGGCAGGCTGAGCAAACCACCTTGCAGTCCCACAGGATCCGAGATGCCCTTTGAGGGCCCCAGGGGATGGGGGCAGGTGAGGTGCTAGCGGAAGACTCCAGCCCTCCAGGGTTGGGCCAGTCTAGGCTGAGAATGCAGGGCTGGCAGACTCCATGCTTCCCACAGCCTGGGCCCCAGGGTGCCTGCCACAGCTGAGACCCTGCGCAGCCACAGATGAAGGGCATGAACTTAATTTTAATAATCAGAGTGAATTAGAAATAATATTGCATTGGGAATTCTCCTCTTCCAATTTTGCAAACTCTCTGGAGATAATTGGAGGCCCCCTGGTGTGTCAGAACCCGGGGCGGGGAGTCCTGGGGCGGGGGCGAGAATCGCTGCCGCTGAGCCATCTGCTCCTGCCCGGCTCTCCAGTGCGGCAGATTCTAAATGTGCTTATTTAATCGTTTCTCCCCCAAAGTCGTTGCAATTCCTAGAGATGTTTTTGAGATGGATGGCTTACCCTAGGAACCAGCTGGGCCGCTCTTGTTATTTTATATAGGGGGAAACTGAGGGCCGGGAAGGGGGAGCGAGTGACTGGGAGCCGGTAGTTGGGCACCGGGGAGGTGGAAAGGAAGAAGATGTCCCCGCAGGAGCCGACAGCAGGGCCTTTGCCACTCAGCAGCGTGGGGGCCCATGCTGGATGCCAGGGCGGGGAGGAGAGGTTGGTGAAGATTCTATATCTTCTTTAAGGTCACCTTCGCCAAATGCCACCTGCCAAAACAAGCTCCCGACTCATACCAGCTGCTCTTGCCCCAGACTTGACTTCTCACCCACCAACATGCCCGCCCCCTCAGATGCTGGCTCTGGTAAGTGCCAGGGTGGAAAATGAAATTGCAAATTCAGTTAGGCCAGGGCTCAGTGGTAACAGCTTGATGTGTGGTTGCTTCACACACACACTCACACACACACACACACACACACACACACACACACACACACACAGAGTGCTTCGAGTACATGCTGCCTGAATTCAGGACTTTCATACTCAAATACCTACAGAGGCCAGTAGGTGAGACTACAAGGAGTGGTGGGGACTGTGGCAAAGTGGAATGTACCGCCCATCTAAAGGGGCAGCAGCTGCTCATCTCTAGGCAACGGTTGCCATGCGGGAATGCCAGCCCAGAGTGGCTAAATCTTGAGGGCTTTTTGAAAGAAGTTGAGAATTCTGATTTTTAAATGAAGACTTCACATTTTTAAATGTTGGCTACTTACTCAAATTTTTATAAAACACTAAGTGGGCCATACAAAAATAAGTCTGTCAGCTGGATTCATCCTGCAGGCTTCTTCATCTGAGAAAGGGACCTTGTGATGGCGATAAAAATACTGATTGGTGGGGGAGGAGGAATAAACGTTTAGTACTTGTCAGTTATTTATCAAGTGCATGTTGGCACCGGGAGTACTGCGACAAACCAGACCAACAGGGCTTCTCCTCTGGTAGGGAGACTGCCTGACACAAGTGATCCCATCAGTCATCACCAATCATGCAGGCGCAACCCTTCGAGAGCCAGTGCTGGGTGGGGAAAGTCCATACCCCGTGTTGGCCCCACAGCCCGACTGCCCCATTGGAGAGGGTGAAGAGCCACTTACCTGCAGATGGGCTCCCTGGGGCCTCTGCAGACAGAAAACTGGAAGGGGGAGTGGGTGGTGCCCTGGAAGCCTCTCCTGCTTCTGCACCAGCACCCCCAGTCAGAGCCTCAGAGCAGATGAGTAAGACTGAGCAGTCCTGAAGGCCCAGGTCTCATGGTCCTGCATTCTGGAAACTTTGGTCGACTTATACTATGAAGCAAGATGTAAAGAAATGCAAATACCTATGTCCCTTCGTGTAACTGTCTCCAGGAAGCCTGACCGATCTTGTTGCTGGTGTCTCTTGTTTATCTGCCTCTCACTCCCCTCTCTGAGGCCCCGAGGCAGGTACCAGGTTTTCATACAACACCACTATATTGTTCATGGTGGGTATGGGGAGGGGCAGTCGGCTGAGCTGGCTGATTGCATGGCTTTCCTGGGAGCTTTTTGAACTGGAACTAAACAAGAATGGCAAAAGCCTTCAGCAGCCACGCTTCTCCCAGCAGGGGAGAAGCCGGCCTCAGCCAGAGAGGAGAAACCACTGATCAGAAAGGAGCCGGGATGGGACTAGGTGGGGAGCGTCCTAGTGGTATCACAGTTGTAGTCCTGATTCCCACAGTCCTGCGACTCCTCTTCTAATGAGATACCTGGATCTTTCTAAGAACTGCCTTCTTTCATTTGTTTTTAAACCGATTTACTTTTAGTTTTTATTTTTTTGAGACAGGGTCTTACTTTGTCACCCAGGCTGAAGTGCAGTGGTATTATCATAGCTTACTGCAGCCTTGACCTCCCAGGCTCAAGCCATCCTCCCATCTCAGCCTGTCGACTAGCTGGGACTACAAGCACGCACCATCATGCCCAGTTAATTTTTTGAAGAGATGGAGTCTCGCTATGTTGCCCAGGCTGGTCTTGAACTCCTGGGCTCAAGTGATCGTCCCTCCTTGGCCTCCCAAAGTGCTGGAATTATAGGTGTGAGCCACTGAACCTGGCCTTATTTATTTTTTAATTTTTAAAAATTATGATAGGCTGGGCGTGGTGGCGCACATCTGTAATCCCAGCACTTTGGGAGGCCAAGGCAGGTGGATTACCTGAGGTCAGGAGTTTGAGACCAGCCTGGCCAACATGGTGAAACTCTGTCTCTACTAAAAATATAAAAATTAGCTGGGTGTAGTTGTCCAGCTTGGGTGACAGAGCAAGACTTCATCTCAAAAAAAAAAAAAAAAAAAGTATCACAAAATACATATAACATAAAATTCACCATCTTAATTTTTAAGTGCACAGTTCAGTGGCACTCAGTGCATTCACGCTGTTGTGCAAACATCACCACCGTTTAGCTCCATAACTCTTTTCATCTTGCAAACCTGAAATTCTGTCCCCATTAAACTCCCCATGCCCTCTTCCCAGCCCCTGGCACCCACTCTTCCACTGTGTGTCCCTGTGAGTTTGGCTATGCTAGTGCTTCGTACAGTGGAGCTGGGCATTGTTTGTCCTTTGGAGGCTGCCTCATTGCACTCAGCATAATGTCCTCAGTCTAACAGCCATCCTCTTTCCTGAGCAAGTTCAAGTGGGGATTCTGTCACATGCAAACAAAATGACACTGACTAATTCAATCATTACAGCTTTTGAAAAAGCAATGTAATTTAAACCACAATATAGAAGAGTGTTGAAAGAAACACAAACATTGATGCTTAAGGTAAAAACCTTCTTTTATTCACTAAACTCAACTGGCCTGACCACTGCCTGATGGAAATGATGAATTTTCTTTCGCTTTTTTTCTTATGTAGGTGGCTGCTGCCCAGCCATCCCACCCACAGTCCTGTGCCCGCTTTGCCCTGAACCATCAGACACTGGCCACATGTGAGGGTACTGTGCCAGGTAGCCTCTCACCCATGCTGGGTGGTCATTTGTGGGTTCAGGTGCAGGCCAGAAAATGCTAGGGCCCTCCTCAGGCAGGTCAGGCTTTTCCGCTCCCCAGTTAGCAGCCCTCAGCATTCTCTGCGTGGTCCCCACAGCCTTTGTGGGTTTACCATGGAGCTTTCCGTGGACACACACACTTCCCAGTGCCAGCAGGGCCAAATATTTAAACCACTCATTTGCTCTAACCCAATGACTGGTTATGAAATCCGTGCACAGGGAGGCTCTCCCCATTGCTCTGTAATGGTGGCTATGAAGCTGAAGTGCTGTCAGGGGATAATTCTCAAACCTTCTGTTGACCCACAGGCTGTCAGCTGGTGGGTGAGGGGACTTCAGTTGGGAGGGGTCTGGGGTCAGGAGGCTTGGGCTTGAGCCAACTGGACCTGGCACCCTTTCCAGCAGAAGAGTCCCTGGCACACTAATAACAGCAGCCTCCACCTTCCAGGAGGGGAGGGTCCTGTGCCACTGCCTGCCTAGGGTCTCAGGTGAGCAAAGGCTGTTTGTGGGAGAAAATGGGGCTGGGTCCATGGAAGGAGAGGTGTGAGGCTTTTGATGAAGTGACAGTTGTCTGTGGGTCTTCTGCACAGAGTGCACTGGGTGGAGAAAGCCCCATGTCACCCCATGCACTCCTACCTCCCAGGCCTGCTCAGCCAGAGGTGGAGAAAGGATGACTCTGAACAGTGACAGGAGAGGAAGGGGTTCCCTGCAGGGAGATGACCTGGCTTTGTGCCTTTGAGGCAGGTGAATGTGTCCACAAGAGGTGCGCCCAAGCAGAGGCAAGTGGAGTGGAGACCCTGGGCCATCCCTGGCTCCTGGGCTTTTTCCCGATGCCTTTGAGGCTGGATTCTGGGTTCACACCATCTCCTGCAACTCGCATTTTCACAGGTGCCTCATGTTCCACCTGGATTGGTCCACATGTGAGTGTTTCCAGAGGCAGTTGAAATGATAAGTGGGAAGTAGCAGAACTACTGGGTCTCTCATCCATCTTTTGACTTCAGCAGGAAGCCCCACGTCACATGCCCACGGGGGCTGGTGGGGACCAGTGAAGCAAGCTGGTTCCAGACAGCAGGGAACAGCGGGGGCTAGGTTGAAATGGAGAGTGTGGCCTGCCGAGGGGCAGCAGCTGCCCAGCTGAGGCCGATGCTTGTTATGGGGAAATGTGGGCTCAGTTTTTCCAGGGCTTCCTGTTTCTAGAGAAGTTAGAAAATTAGATTTGAGTGTAAAATCTAATTTGTAAATATTAGCAATAGTTCAATAATGATGATGATGATGATGACAACATTATGTGGGCCAAATGAAACACATTATGGGGGGAATCCATTTGACCTCTTTCTACCAATCTCTTGTTTTATTTATTTTAATTTTTAAAAGAATTTTTTAGTTTTCATGTTTGTGGGTACAATGTAGGTGTACGTATTTATGGAGTACATGAGATGTTTTGATACAGGCATGCAATGTGTAACAATCATGTTATGGAGAACTGACCTCTTGACTAGGCTGTTTTTAGGGTCTGATTTTGCCCTGAGTCCTGCACCTTATCACAGGCCCTAAGAGCTAAGTAGAAGGGACTCTAGTCTGGTCTAATATGATTTAGTATGGTCTGGTCTGATCTAGCCTGGTCTGGTCTGCTCTAGTCTAGTCTGGCATGATCTGGTCTGGTCTAGTCTGCTCTGGTCTGATCTGGTTTAGTCCAGTCTGGTCTGATCTAATCTGGTCTGTTTTGCTCAGGTCTGGTCTGGTCTAGTCTGGTCCGGTTTGGTCTGGTCCGGTTTTGGTCTGGTCCGGTTTGAACCGGTTTGATCCGGTCTGATCCGGTTTCATCCGGTCTGAACCAGTTTGATCCGGTTTCATCCGGTTTGATCCGGTTTCAACCGGTCAGAACCGGTTTGATCCGGTTTGATCCGGTCTGAAACGGTTTGAACAGGTTTGATCCGGTCTGAACCGCTTTGATCCGGTTTCATCCGGTCTGAACCAGTTTGATCCGGTTTCATCCGGTTTCATCCGGTTTGAACCGGTCAGAACCGGCTTGATCCGGTTTGATCGGGTCTGAACCGGTTTGATCCGGTTTCATCCGGTTTGATCCGGTTTGAACCGGTCAAAACCGGTTTGAACCGGTTTGATCCAGTCTGAACCGGTTTGACCCGGTTCCATCCGGTCTGAACCGGTTTGATCCTGTTTGATCCGGTCTGAATCGGTCTGAACCGGTTTGATCAGGTTTCATCAGGTTCCATCTGGTTTGATCCAGTTTCATCTGGTTTGATCCGGTTTGATCAGGTTTCATCCGCTTTGATGCGGTTTCATCCGGTTTGATCCGGTTTGATCCTGTCTGAACCAGTTTGATCAGGTTCGATCCGGTTCCATCTGGTTTGGTCCGGTTTCATCTGGTTTGATCCGGTTTCATCTGCTTTGATCCGGTTTGATCCGGTCTGAACCGGTCTGAACCGGTTTCATCTGGTTTGGTCCGGTTTCATCTGGTTTGATCCGGTTTCATCTGCTTTGATCCGGTTTGATCTGGTCTGAACCGGTCTGAACCGGTTTCATCTGGTTTGATCCGGTTTGATCCGGTTTGATCAGGTTTCATCTGCTTTGATGCGGTTTCATCCGGTTTGATCCGGTTTGATGCGGTCTGAACCGGTTTGATCGGGACTGAACCGGTTTAATCCGGTTTGATCCGGTCTGAACCGGTTTGATCCGGTCTGAACCAGTTTAATCCGGTTTGATCCGGTCTGAACCGGTCTGAACCGGTTTCATCTGGTTTGGTCCGGTCTCATCTGGTTTGATCCGGTTTCATCTGCTTTGATCCGGTTTGATCTGGTCTGAACCGGTCTGAACCGGTTTCATCTGGTTTGATCCGGTTTGATCCGGTTTGATCAGGTTTCATCTGCTTTGATGCGGTTTCATCCGGTTTGATCCGGTTTGATGCGGTCTGAACCGGTTTGATCAGGACTGAACCGGTTTAATCCGGTTTGATCCGGTCTGAACCGGTTTGATCCGGTCTGAACCAGTTTAATCCGGTTTGATCGGGTCTGAACCGGCCTGTGATCCGGTTTCATCCAGTTTGAACAGGTTTGATCCGGTTTGATCCGGTCTGAACCGGCCTGTGATCCGGTTTGATCCGGTTTGATCAGGTTTCAACCGCTTTGATGCGGTTTCATCCGGTTTGATCCGGTTTGATCCGGTCGGAACCGGTTCGATCCGGTTTCATCCGGTCTGAACCGGTTTGAACCGGTTTGATCCGGTTTGATCCGGTTTGATCCAGTCTGATCCGGTCTGAACCGGTTTGATCCGGTTTCATCCGCTTCCATCCGGTCTGAACCGGTTTGATCCGGTTTGATCGGTCTGAACCGGTTTGATCCGGTTTGATCAGGTTTGATCCTGTCTGAACCGGTCTGAACCGGTTTGATTCGGTTCCACCGGTTTGATCTGCTTCCATCCGGTCTGAACCGGTTTGATCCGGTTTGATCCGGTCAGAACCGAGCTCATCCGGTTTGATCCGGTCTGAACTGGTTTAATCCGGTTTGATCCGGTCAGAACCGGTTTGATCCGGTTGCATCCGGTCTGAACCGGTTTTCTCCGGTTTCATCCGGTCTGAACCGGTATGATCCGGTTTGATCCGGTCTGAACCGGTTTGATCGGGACTGAGCCGGTTTAATTCGGTTTGATCCGGTTTGATCCGGTCTGAACCGGTTTGATCGGGACTGAACCGGTTTAATCCGGTTTGATCCGGTTTGATCCGGATTGATCCGGTTTGATCCTGTCTGAACCGGTCTGAACCAGTTTTATCCGGTTCCACCGGTTTGATCTGCTTCCATCCGGTTTGATCTGGTTTGATCCGGTTTGATCCTGTCTGAACCGGTCTGAACCGGTTTGATCCGGTTCCACCGGTTCGATCTGCTTCCATCCGGTTTGATCCGGTTTGATCCGGTTTGATCGCGTCTGAACCGGTCTGAACCGGTTTGACCCGGTTCGACCGGTTTGATCTGCTTCCATCCGGTCTGAACCGGTTTGATCTGGTTTGATCCTGTCTGAACCGGTCTGAACTGGTTTGTTCCGGTTTGATCCTGTCTGAACCGGTCTGAACTGGTTTGATCCGGTTCCACCGGTTTGATCTGCTTCCATCCGGTCTGAACCGGTTTGATCCAGTTTCATCCGGTTTGATCCTGTCTGAACCGGTCTGAACCGGTTTGATCCGGTTTGATCGGGTCTGATCCGGTTTGATCCGGTTCATTCCGGTCTGAACCGGTCTGTGATCCGGTTTCATCCAGTTTGATCCGGTCTGAACCGGTTTGATCCGGTTTGATCAGTCTGAACCGGTTTGATCCGGTTTGATCCGGTTTGATGCTGTCTGAACCTATCTGAACCGGTTTTATCCGGTTCCACCGGTTCGATCTGCTTCCATCCGGTTTGATCTGGTTTGATCCGGTTTGATCCTGTCTGAACCGGTCTGAACCGGTTTGATCCGGTTCCACCGGTTTGATCTGCTTCTATCCGGTCTGAACCGGTTTGATCTGGTTTGATCCTGTCTGAACCGGTCTGAACTGGTTTGTTCCGGTTTGATCCTGTCTGAACCGGTCTGAACCGGTTTGATCCGGTTCCACCGGTTTGATCTCCTTCCATCCGGTCTGAACCGGTTTGATCCAGTTTCATCCGGTTTGATCCTGTCTGAACCGGTCTGAACTGGTTTGATCCGGTTTGATCCGGTTTGATCAGGTCTGATCCGGTTTGATCCGGTTCATTCCGGTCTGAACCGGTCTGTGATCCGGTTTCATCCAGTTTGATCCGGTTTCATCCGGTTTGATTCGGTTTGATCAGTTTGAACCGGTTTGATCCGGTTTGATGCTGTCTGATCCGGTTTGATCAGTCTGAACCGCTATGATCCGGTTTGATCCGGTTTGATGCTGTCTGAACCGGTCTGAACCGGTTTGATCCCGTTCCACCGGTTTGATCTGTTTCCATCCGGTCTGAACCGGTTTGATCCGGTTTCATCCGGTCTGGACCGGTTTTAATCGGTTTCATCCGGTTTGATCCGGTCAGAACCGGGTTTATCCGTTTTGATCCGGTCTGAACCGGTTTGATCCGGTCTGAACCGGTTTCATCCGGTTTGATCCGGTCTGAACCGGTTTGATCCTGTTTGATCCGGCGTGAACCGGTTTCATCGGGACTGAACCGGTTTGATCCGGTTTGAACCGGTCTGAACCGTTTTGATCCGGTCTGAACCGGTTTGATCCGGTTTCATCCGGTTTGAACCGGTTTGATCCGGTTTGATCTAGTTTGATCCGGTTTCATCCGGTCTGAACCGGTCTGAACCGGTTTGATCCGGTTTCTTCTGGTCTGAACCAGTTTGATCCGGTTTCATCTGGTTTGAACTGGTCAGAACCAGTTTGATCCGGTTTGATCTAGTTTGATCCGGTTTGATCCGGTCGGAACCGGTCTGAACCGGTTTGATCCGGTTTCATCCGGTCTGTACCGGTTTGATCCGGTTTCATCCAGTTTGAACCGGTTTGATCCGGTTTGATCGGGTCTGAACCGGCTTGATTTGGTTTCATCCGGTCTGAACCGGTTTGATTCGGTTTGATCCGGTTTCATCTGGTTTGAACCGGTCAGAACCAGTTTGATCCGGTTTGATCTAGTTTGATCCGGTTTGATCCGGTCTGAACCTGTCTGAACCGGCTTGATCCGCTTTGATCCGGTCTGAACCGGTCTGAACCGGTTTGATCTGGTTCCATCCGGTATGAACCGGTTTGATCCGGTTCCATCCGGTCTGAACCGGTTTGATCCGGTTTCATCCGGTCTGAACCAGTTTTATTCGGTCTCATCCAGTCTGAACCGGTTTGATCCGGTTTGATCCGGTTTCATCTGGTTTGAACCGGTGAGAACCAGTTTGATCCGGTTTGATCTAGTTTGATCCGGTTTGATCCGGTCTGAACCGGTCTGAACCGGTTTGATCCGGTTTCATCCGGTCTGAACCGGTCTGATCCGGTTTGATCCGGTTTCTTCTGGTTTGAACCGGTGAGAACCAGTTTGATCCGGTTTGATCTAGTTTGATCCGGTTTGATCCGGTCTGAACCGGTATGATCCGGTTCCATCCGGTCTGATCTGGTTTGATCTGTTTTGGTCCTGTCTGAACCGGTCTGAACCGGTTTGATCCGGTTCCACGGGTTTGATCTGCTTCCATCCGGTCTGAACCGGTTTGATCCGGTTTGATCCGGTTTCATGCGGTCTGATCCGGTCAGAACCGGGTTCATCCGGTTTGATCCGGTGTGAACCGGTTTGATCCTGTTTGATCCAGTCTGAATCGGTTTGATCGGGACTGAACCGGTTTAATCCGGTTTGATCCGGTTTGATCTGGTTCCATCCGGTCTGAACCGGTTTGATCCGGTTTGGGTTTGATCTAGTCTGATCCGCTTTGATCCGGTCTGAACCGGTCTGAACCGGTTTGATCCGGTTCCATCCGGTCTGAACCGGTTTGATCCGGTTCCATCCGGTCTGAACTGGTTTGATCCGTTTTGATCGGTCTGAACCGGTTTGATCCGGTTTGATCCCGTCTGAACCGGTCTGAACCGGTTTGATCTGGTTCCACCGGTTTGAACCGGTTTGATCCGGTGTGATGCGGTCTGAACCGGTCTGAACCGGTTTGATCAGGTTTCATCCGGTTCCATCTGGTTTGAACCGGTCAGAACCAGATTGATCCGGTTTGATCCAGTTAGATCCGGTTTGATCCGGTCTGAACCAGTTTGATCCGGTTTCATCCGGTCTGAACCGGTTTGATCCCGTTCGATCCGGTCTGAACCGGTTAGATCGGGACTGAACCGGTTTAATCCGGTTTGATCCAGTTTGATCCGGTTTCATCCAATTTGATCCGGTTTGATCCGGTTTGATCCTGTCTGAACCGGTTTGATCCGGTTTGAACCGATTTGATTCGGTTTCATCAGGTCTGAACCGGGTTGATACGGTTTGATCCGGTTTCATCTGGTCTGAATCGGGTTGATCCGGTTTGATCCGGTTTCATCCTGTTTTATCCGGTATGATCCGGTTCCATCCGGTCTGAACCGGTTTCATCCGGTCTGAACCGGTCTCAACCGGTTTAATCTGGTTTGATCCGGTCTGAACCGGTCTGAACCGGTTTGATCCGGTTTCTTCCAGTTTGAACCGGTTTGATCCGGTTTGATCGCGTCTGAACCGGTTTGATCCGGTCTGAACCGGTTTGATTCGGTTTCATCCGGTCTGAACCGGTTTGATACGGTTTGATCCGGTTTCATCTGGTCTGAACCGGTTTGATTCGGTTTGATCGGGTTTCATCCGGTTTCATCCGGTATGATCCGGTTCCATCCGGTCTGAACCGGTCAGAACCGGTTTCATCTGGTCTGAACCGGTTTGATCCGGTTTCATCCGGTTTGATCCGGTTTCATCCGGTTTGATCCGGTTTGAACCGGTCTGAACCGTTTTGATCCGGTCTGAACCGGTTTGATCCGGTTTCATCCGGTTTGAACCGGTTTGATCTGGTTTGAACCAGTCTGAACCGTTTTGATACGGTCTGAACCGGTTTGATCCGGTTTCATCAGGTCTGAACCGGTTTGATTCGGTTTCATCCGCTCCGAACCGGGTTGATACGGTTTGATCTGGTTTCATCCGGTCTGAACCGGTTTGATTCGGTTTCATCCGCTCCAAATCGGGTTGATACGGTTTGATCCGGTTTCATCTGGTCTGAACCGGTTTAATCCGGTTTGATCCAGTTTCATCCGGTTTCATTCGGTATGATCCGGTTCCATCCGGTCTGAACCGGTTTCATCCGGTCTCAACCGGTCTGAACCGGTATGATCCGGTTTGATCCGGTCTGAAACGGTTTGATCGGGACTGAACCGGTTTAATCCGGTTTGATCCGGTTTGATCCGGTCTGAACCGGTTTGATCGGGACTGAACCGGTTTAATTCGGTTTGATCCGGTTTGATCCGGTCTGAACCGGTTTGATCGGGACTGAACCGGTTTAATCCGGATTGATCTGGTTTGATCCTGTCTGAACCGGTCTGAACCGGTTTTATCCGGTTCCACCGGTTTGATCTGCTTCCATCCGGTTTGATCTGGTTTAATCCGGTTTGATCCTGTCTGAACCGGTCTGAACCGGTTTGATCCGGTTCCACCGGTTTGATCTGCTTCCATCCGGTCTGAACCGGTTTGATCTGGTTTGATCCTGTCTGAACCGGTCTGAACTGGTTTGATCCGGTTTGATCCTGTCTGAACCGGTCTGAACCGGTTTGATCCGGTTCCACCGGTTTGATCTGCTTCCATCCGGTCTGAACCGGTTTGATCCAGTTTCATCCGGTTTGATCCTGTCTGAACCGGTCTGAACTGGTTTGATCCGGTTTGAACCGGTTTGATCGGGTCTGATCCGGTTTGATCCGGTTCATTCCGGTCTGAACCGGTCTGTGATCCGGTTTCATCCAGTTTGATCCGGTTTCATCCGGTTTGATCCGGTTTGATCAGTCTGAACCGGTTTGATCCGGTTTGATCCGGTTTGATGCTGTCTGAACCGGACTGAACCGGTTTGATCCCGTTCCACCGGTTTGATCTGCTTCCATCCGGTCTGAACCGGTTTGATCCGGTTTCATCCGGTCTGGACCGGTTTGAATCGGTTTCATCCGGTTTGATCTGGTGAGAACCGGGTTCATCCGTTTTGATCCGGTCTCAACCGGTTTGATCCGGTTTGATCCGGTCAGAACCGGTTTGATCCGGTCTGAACCGGTTTGATCCTGTTTGATCCGGCGTGAACAGGTTTGATCGGGACTGAACCGGTTTGATTCGGTTTCATCTGGTTTGATCCGATTTCATCTGGTTTGATCCGGTTTCATCCGGTTTGAACCGGTTTGATCTGGTTTGAACCGGTCTGAACCGTTTTGATACGGTCTGAACCGGTGTGATCCGGTTTCATCCGGTCTGAACCGGTTTGATTCGGTTTCATCCGCACCGAACCGGGTTGATACGGTTTGATCTGGTTTCATCCGGTCTGAACCGGTTTGATTCGGTTTCATCCGCTCCAAATCGGGTTGATACGGTTTGATCCGGTTTCATCTGGTCTGAACCGGTTTAATCCGGTTTGATCCGGTTTCATCCAGTTTCATTCGGTATGATCCGGTTCCATCCGGTCTGAACCGGTTTCATCCGGTCTGAACCGGTCTAAACCGGTTTGATCCGGTTTGATCCGGTTTCATCTGGTCTGGACCGGTTTGATCCCGTTTCATCCGGTATGATCCGGTCTGAACCGGTTTGATCCGGTATGATCCGATTTCATCTGGTTGGAACTGGTGAGAACCAGTTTGATCCGGTTTGATCTAGTCTGATCCGATTTGATCCGGTTTCATCCAGTTTGAACCGGTTTGATCCGGTTTGATCGGGTCTGAACCAGTTCGATCCGGTTTGATCCGGTTTCATCCAGTTTGAACCGGTTTGATCCGGTTTGATCGCGTCTGAACCAGTTTGATCCGGTCTGAACCGGTTTGATCCTGTTTCATCCGGTCTGAACCGGTCTGATCCGGTTTGATCCGGTTTCATCTGGTCTGAACCGGTTTGATCCGGTTTCATCTGGTTTCATCTGGTATGATCCGGTTCCATCCGGTCTGAACCGGTTTCATCCGGTCTGAACCGGTTTGATCCGGTTTCATCTGGTTTGAACCGGTCAGAACCAGATTGATCCGGTTTGATCTAGTTAGAACCGGTTTGATCCGGTCTGAACCGGTCTGAACCAGTTTGATCCGGTTTCATCCGGTCTGAACCGGTTTGATCCCGTTCGATCCGGTCTGAACCGGTTAGATCGGGACTGAACCGGTTTAATCCGGTTTGATCCAGTTTGATCCGGTTTCATCCAATTTGAACCGGTTTGATCCGGTTTGATCGGGTCTGAACCGGTTTGATCCTGTCTGAACCGGTTTGATCCGGTTTCATCCGGTCTGAACCGATTTGATCCGGTTTCATCTGGTCTGAATCGGGTTGATCTGGTTTGATCCGGTTTCATCCTGTTTTATCCGGTATGATCCGGTTCCATCCGGTCTGAACCGGTTTCATCCGGTCTGAACCGGTGTGAACCGGTTTAATCCGGTTTGATCCGGTCTGAACCGGTATGAACCGGTTTGATCCGGTTTCTTCCAGTTTGAACCGGTTTGATCCGGTTTGATCCGGTCTGAACCGGTCTGAACCGGTTTGATCCGGTTTCTTCCAGTTTGAACCGGTTTGATCCGGTTTGATCGCGTCTGAACCGGTTTGATCCGGTCTGAACCGGTTTGATTCGGTTTCATCCGGTCTGAACCGGTTTGATACGGTTTGATCCTGTTTCATCTGGTCTGAATCGGTTTGATTCGGTTTGATCGGGTTTCATCCGGTTTCATCCTGTATGATCTGGTTCCATCCGGTCTGAACCGGTCAGAACCGGTTTCATCTGGTCTGAACCGGTTTGATCCGGTTTGATCCGGTTTGATCCGGTTTCATCCGGTATGAACCGGTTCCATCCGGTCTGAACCGGTTTCATCTGGTGAGAACCGGTTTGATCCGGTTTGATCTAGTTTGATCCGCTTTGATCCGGTCTGAACCAGTCTGAACCGTTTTGATCCGGTTCCATCCGGTCTGAACCGCGTTTATCCGGTTCCATCCGGTCTGTACCGGTTTGATCCGGTTTGATCCTGTCTGAACCGGTCTGAACCGGTTTGATCCGGTTCCACCGGTTTGATCTGCTTCCATCCGGTCTGAACTGGTTTGATCCGGTTTGATCCGGTCTGGTCCGGTTTAGTCTGGTCTGGTATGATCCGGTTTAGTCTAGTCTGATCTGGTCTCGTCTGGTCTGGTCCGGTTTTGTCTGATATGGTCTCGTCTGGTCTGGTCTGGTTTGGTCTGGTCCGGTTTGGTCTGATCTGATCTGGTCTCGTCTGGTCTGGTCCGGTTTGGTCCAGTCTGGTCCGGTTTCGTCTGGTCTGGTCCGGTTTGGTCTGATATGGTCTCGTCTGGTCTGGTCCGGTCTAGTCTGGTCTGGTTTGGTCTGGTCAGATCTGGTTTCGTCTGGTCTGGTCCGATTTGGTCCGGTCTGGTCCAGTTTAGTCTGGTCTGTTCCGGTTTGGTCTGATCTGGTCTCATCTGGTCTGGTCTGGTCTAGTCTGCTCCGATCTAGCCTGGTCTCGTATGGTATGGTCACTATTCACTGATTATTTCCTACAAGAGAAACTGTGCTGGGTAAAGTAACACAGCAGAGCCAGGCATTCCATTCCCCCAGTCTGACAGGCACTCTTGGAGGGGATAAAACTAACTAAGATCTAGGTAGTTAAAACATCTCACAACATGTCATAAGAGAGAAATGACCCATGCTCTGGGCTGTTCTCTTTTTCTTCCCTAGCTATGATTAATTTTCCTTTTCCTTTGTCACAGCATCTTGATTTTCCTGCCGAGTCACCCACTCTTCCCTCCCAGGTTTCATGGTGTGGGTGGGGCAGTCTCCACCCCCAGGTGTGGAGGGACCCGCATCACATGGACTTAGCCAGTCAGAACGTCCTCCCCCTTCTATTCCCGAGGTGATGGGTTCAACGATGGGGACGAGACTTAAGCTAGGCTGCTGAGGTGCAGTTTTGTTTGAAATGTCAGGAAAGAGAAGCTCTTTTCATTGGTAGGAATGCAGGGCTCAGGAAGTCATGCCTACCACCTCTTGGTGGAGGGCTTGCTTGGGAACACAGCCAGCCCAGAAAGAGATTGTGATGTTCCTCTTGATGTATAAACACCTGGATCAAGCCAGGTCTAGAGTTTCCAGTTTCTTGGGCCAACATATTTCCCGCTTTGCGGAAGTGAGTTTGAACAGAGATCCTGTCCTATACTGTAACAGATCCTGTTCAAAACAAATGCCAGGGAGGTTAAGTTGCGAGTCATTTCTTCAGTGTGAGCTCAGAAAAAACCTCACAGAAAAGGTGGCATTGGAGAGGCAGACAACCATGTTTTGATATCCGATGGAAGGAAGTAGAGCATTCCAAGGGGAAAGTAGTGTATAGCATGAGCTCAGAGGCAGGAAAAACATGGGCATGTTTGGATGGCAGACGAAGCCTAATTTGGATAAAGTATAGAGTTCTTGTAAGGTCTGCATGGAAGAGAGGTAGTAAATGAAGTTGGAGAGACGGACTGGAGCCAGAGCAGGGAGCCGGGGAGGGGTCTTGCACTGTAGGCTGAGTTGTGGTTCTCATGTGGGAGGTAATGTGACTGCTGGGAAGGGTGGATAGAGCTGTGCTTCCCTGCGGAAACCCAAGGTCCTTTTAAGAAGGAACAGTGGAACTGGGAATGAACTATTTCAAATGGCTCTTCCTGTTGTGCAGGGGGCTTCCAAGGCTGATACCAACATCCCTGGGTCCATATTTCTTTGATCATATCCACAGAGATGGGCGAGGGAAGAAGGCAGTGAATTACACCACTATGCAATTATGCCATATGCTATTAACTCCTAATCCATCCAGAATTTATGTTCATGTATAGTATGAGATGAACAGGCAACTTACTTTTTTTTTTCCCCTTCAAATTGTTAATCCGTTGTTCCAATGTCATTTGTTCAATAATTTGTTTCTGCTGAATTCAATGTCACTTTTAACATAGAGTAAATTATTATATTTGACAAGTCTCTTTTTGGACTTTCTATTTCATTCCTCTCATCTTTCTATAAGCCACACTCTTAAATGTCATTTCATAACAGGTATCCCCTCATTACAGTTTTTACCCAAAGCATTTTGGCTAGTCTAATTGATTTACTCTCACAAATAAACTTGAGAAGCATTGTAAAAAATGTGATTTTTATAAAAATAGAGTTGAATCTACAAATTAATTTGTGGGAGTACTAACAACTTTTGAATATTTACCCCTCTCATCCTGGAATATTGTATGACTTATTTTAGTTTTGAGTTTTTTGGAGTTTTTTTTTCATATAGCTCATGTACATTTCTTAAAAAGGTTATTCCTAGATATTTGACAGTTTGGGGAGTTTTCTCAAATATATTTTATAACTTTATTATATGTTTATTTTGTATGACTATTGGAAACCAAAAATAAAATTCTAAGCCCCTCAGCTGGCTGAATGGATCCCTCCTCTTGGCCAAGGGGATCCCAAAGAAACCTGAAAACCTAGTTCAGGCCATGATGGGAGGGACTGCCACATTTGCCTTGTTACACTCTCCCTACTTTGGAGTTTAGGCACAACTGACCAGCATTAACATTAAAATAGAGATCATAAGACTGACAAACAGACTCTTTGTAGTAATAAGATATCAAATTCCAACCTGACTCTGGTATCACATCCCAAGACGAACGGCAGGCCCTGAGGGAAATCAAAATGTTTTACCCCAAAATATATTTATTTGACATATTTTGAAATGGTCTCACAAAACCTCTCTTGTGGGGGATATTTGCATTCTGTAGAGAATCTCACTCCCTAACTAGGTCTTTTCCAAGAGAGTGATGGCTTTTCAGGTCTGCTGAGAGACATTCCCCATCTATTCTCTCTGGGACCTGTTGCTTTGAGGCTTCATCTACATGAGAAGAACCTTGCCTTCCATTATCTTAACCGAAGCATTTCTCTCTGCTAACTTCAAGGCTTCAGACAAAGCTCATCTCTTTCAACCAAATGACAATCAGGAAATCTTTAGATCTACTTATGACTTGGAAGCCTCCACTTCGAGATGACCAGCCTTTCTGGACCAAACCAATATATACCTTACACATATGGATTTAGGTCTTTGCCTGTAACTTCTGTTCCCCTAAAATATATAAGACCAATCTGTAACCCAACCACCTTGGGCACATGTTCTCAGGACCTCCTGAGGCTGTGTTACAGGCCATGGTCCTCATATTTGGCTCAGAACAGACCTCTTCAAATATTTTACAGAGTTTGGTTTTTTCCATAAACATTCTCTTATGGAAACATTATGTTACTTCCAGTATTTGTTGTTGATTCTATCAAAAATAACTTAGTTACTTCTTTTCTAACTGTTAAAATTTACTTTTGCTGTCTTATTGCTTTCACTAGAACTTCCAGAGCAATTTAAAATAATGTTAGTAATAGCAGACATGTTTGTCTCATTTCTGAAAATGCCTCTAGAGTCTTCACATTAAGAATGACTTTTGTTTTTAAGATAAGTAAGTTATATTGCGTTAAGAAAGACCTTTTTCTGTGTGTAGCTTTTCAACAGTTGTATTAAGAATTGGTACTGAATAAATGCCTTTTGCACATTCATCTAGATCAGGGATGGACAGTCCAAGGGCCTAATCTGGGTGGCCTGTTTGTGTAACCTGTGAGCTAAAAGTGACTCATACATCTAAAGGGATGTTAACAAATAAAACAAAAAACCCCACAATATGCAACAAAGGTGGCATGTGGCTCACAACGCCAAAAATATTTATTATCTGGCTCTTTACAGAACATATTTTCCAATCCTTTATCTAGATAATTGTGTAGATTCAAAGATTTATATTCTTTGAATTATTGATGTGATATTTAATGTTGAACCATCCTTGAATTCCCAGACCATTTGAATTTTGGCCAAAATTCTATTGCCATCCCTAGGAGAAGAAAAGAAGGGGCTGCACTTCAGAAGGTGAGAGTCCTGGGCATTCTTTAGCCATCAGGGCAGAACTCCTGAGCATCCATGTTCTGAGAAGGACAGAAAAATCTGGCAGAAGGGAAACATTGCATTTCAGGGGGGATTTTGTGGTTGACTTGTTGGTGGGTTTAATCCTGGGGCAAGTTACATCAATGACTATTTTCAAACCTATTGACAGTGGGGTTAGAAACATTGGTGTCACAATCTCATTGGTTTCCTGGGAGGGAGAGAGTGTCCAGTGGAGATCTGGTGCACATTTGGAAAGCTGGAATGTCTGGACCTTCCCTTTATGGAAGAGTCTATGTGTCCAGCATTTAGGGCATGTGTCATAGGGTCTGAGTCAGTAAGCTGTCACAACTCTTTCTGCAATAAATCAAGAGCCAGTGTCAAAGCTTGAGACTGACACCAAGATGCCTGCAGCCAGAGTTGAATGGAAGGGGACACAGATGGACCCTGGGACAGTGACCATCCTCCATCCTTCATGACTCTTAAAAGAGGCATGTCCAATACTTAATTGCTGATTGTATTGCTGTGATATAGATGATTACCCTCCACTTTCTTAAATTCAGTAAAATGTGCAATGCAAACATGTCACATGTGGTTATGACATTCCGTTTTGTTAGCTTAATGGTCAGCTAATGTTTGAACAGAGATTTCCTAAACTCCTGGAACCAGTATGTCTCCTACTCTTTGCTGATGGGCTCTGTGTGTGTAGGAGACACTTTCAACCCTTGGCTGGGCAGTTCACACCTCCACCTTAGCCTTCACTTCATGTTGTGTAGATTCTTCAGGCCAGCCAGAGGTGAGAACTTGGGCTCCTCAGGTCTTTTCTGAGCATGTGCCCAGGCCTGAATGTACACACAGCCCCATGCACCTGCATGGCCTTCTAGATTCCCAGGGATGTGTCGGTTCACTGTCCCTATCCCTATGGACATCTAATTTCTCAGCTTTTCCTCTTAAGCTTTTTGGTTAACTTATTATTTGTGCCAACTGTTATCTACTACCTCAGGAAGCCTCAATATTCAACAATTGCCTTGATGGTTTTGGCAAATAATTCCAGGAGACAGGCAGTTTGCACTGGGTGAGATGAGTCAGGTCAAACAAAGACAGTTTTGTAAGTGAGGTCTTCCAGGGAAACACCTGTTAGGTCAAATAATGACAATCCTCTGGGAAGGGGCTTTGAAGCAGCTCCAACCCTATGCTGCCCCTGCAGGGACAGGCAGACTGCTGGTTTTCACCCATGATTGTGGCTGTTGAATTTTGAGGTGTCTGGAAGCTGCCGGAGGGGGGAGGAATGGAATAGGACAAGTTAAAATGCCACGAAGCTCACTGTTCTTCCTGAGAGTCAGCCTTTTTTCTTGATTAAACACTCTTCAGATTGCTGCAAGCCCTTGGTTAATTTGCAGCGTTCTGAAATGTTGATTCTGACTATTTTTTGACAGGGTTCTCACTGCTTTGAAGGAAGAGAGAATTTTTGGAGGTCCTCGCCCAGCCGTTCTCACTGATGTCACCCCTCTGAGCGAATCTGAACTCTTACTTTACATGTGTGGTTTGCCATCCACAGGAGCTAAGTAGTAAAAAGGGGTTCTGTGGTTGTGCATTCTTTAGCATGGCAATTGTCCCTTCTCTCCACTTCTTTTCAAGCCAGGGAGACCCGTCCCAACATCGGGACAGGAACCTAGCTGCATTGAGTAGGGAAAGTCAGGAAAGACCTGCTTCTCAGATGTTCGTTCTCTGTACCTGCTCCATTTAATGGGTCCTGTGTGCTGGAGATCTCCTTCTGCAGGCCTGGGCCCTGTTCTGCTTGTGGGCTTAAAGAGTCTGTGGTTTTGGCAATTAGCTGGCTCAGTTTTCTGTCCCTGCTCTGGAGACCTCCCATCATAAGTTCCTGCTTCTCCTTGTCGTCCTCCCATCTTGCACAGCTGGATGGCAGAATAATGACTCTATTAAGCGCTTCCTGCACTGAATTCCCCAAGGATGCTGGTCCATTAGGAGAGACTACATCTGCCACCAGCAGCCATGCAGCTGGTTTGGTTTCATCTGTTCAGACCTAGGTGGAGGCCTAGGAAGGGCACACACTGGCTGTCGTTCATGCTGCCTGGTTCTGTGGGCCTGAGTCTGACCCTGGAGGGAGGCTCAGGTCCTCTGCAGAGAGTGAGGCATGTGGCTCCCTGCCTCCACCAAATCCTACCTCTCTCTGCCTGCGTGGTGTGAGCTCCACTCTGAGACAGGCAGGGACAAGGCCTGGGCCTGGTCAGCAATGAGAGGCTGGGAAGGGGTCTAGGATAAGGGCTTGTGTCCTCAGGAGGCTTCCATATGAAAGCAGTGGGGTTCTGAGCACACTCCTGCATGTGCCCTGTCGGGAAGGGCAGAGGGAGTGCTCATAGGCTCAAGGAGGGAGGCAGGTTCAGAGATAAGTGCAGGAGGCAGAGCCTAGAGGAAAGGTCTCAGCAGAAGAGGTCACTAAGGAAGCGTTTTAGAGTGCACACCTCCTTGGATGGGAGTAAGGCTGTTTACATCTCTAAGACTGAACATGTATTGTTTCTCTGGGCTTTAACCTTCTCTTCTCTGAAATAGGGATAGTGATTCTTTGCCTGTATGAAGTCCAAGGTCAGATAGAAATGATTCCTTTTTAAGATCAGGAATTGGACTCCTTATGCAGAGAGTAAATGCAGGTGAGATGCTGTATAGGGCCCGGCTCTGCTGCTCCATGGATGGTACTTCATCGTCCTGTTCTGGTTGGAGGTCCTGTGTCAATCAGGGCTCTTCTGGCTGCCAGAGAAAGAAATCAAAATTCACTTAGTAAAGGGCCAGCTTGATTGGTGTAAGAGTCTGGAGCAGGTCTGGGCAGTGTGGTGGGCCCAGCCTCGCACACAGCACCTCAGGAATGAGCTCTCCACACCCCTGTTTCCCATTCCCTCTGCATCAGCTTCATTCTCAAGCAGGCTCACTGCACTTTACTCCAGGTGGTCCCAGACAGCTCCAGCCTCTATTCTACAGCTCACCAACCCCAGGGGAAGCAGGGTCCTTTAAATCCCAGGCTGACTTGTGTTGGTCTACACTGAGTCCTGTGCCCATCACTGCACCAATTGGCTGACCCTGGAAGTTCAGGTCTGGACCACTACCCATCCTTGGAGAGGAGTGGGGACAGGGTCGGGGAGGTATCTTGGCCCTTTTTACACCACATGAAATGAAAGCAGTGGCACACTTCCCCATGAAAGATCAGGGTGCTGTTGCCAGAAGGGTGCTGGGCAGCAGAACCCCAGGTGCCCACTGCATGGCTCTTAACCGGGTCCCACACCCAGGGCTATGCCCAGCTCAGCTTTGCATCCTTCCTGTCTCCAGTCTCACCTCTTGGCTTTGCTTAGGGGTCTGTGCTTTTCCTCCTTGCCCAGCCAAGCCTCTCTCCACCCTGAACCACTGTGCTCCAGGACAGCTGCAAGCCCCAGAGACCCTGGACTCTACCCTTACCTCTGTCCCATCTAGGCCCACATTGGGCCCTTAGCTGAGTCAGTCTGCTGTTTTTTGCTCAGGTCTTGGCTAATCCATTGATCTATTCACCCATTTACTACTTTGTTTACCTACTCATTTATTTAACAACTCTTTTTGAGTAACATGCATAAGTCACTATCCTAGGGAATGGAGTTTAGACAATGGATCTCCAATGGTCCTAAGTCGAGGGGACTCCCTTCTCCTTGCCATTACCCAAATTAACAATTGATTTTAAAATTGCTTTATTGGAGTATAATTGCCATGCAATAAGCTTTACATACTTAACGTGTACAAGCCAATAAGTTGTGACACTGTATATTTCTGAGAAGCCATCATTGTCATCAAGACAGCAAATGCATCCGTCACCCCAAGGCCTCTGTAGGCCCCTTTGTCATTTTAATCACCTTTCCCTCCTGCCCTTCCCCGCATCCACAGGCAACCATCGATCTGCTTTTGGTCACTGTAGGTTAGTTTGAACTTTCTGAAATTCTTAATAAATGGAACCACACAGTATGTGCTCTGTTTTTGTCTTGACTCTTCCACTTTGCATGGTTATTTTGAGATCCACCCTGTCATTGTGTGTAACAGTAGTCAATGCCTTTTGATTGTTGAGTGGTGTTTCATTGCAAGGATGGTCCAGTTTGTTTACCCATTTGCCTGTCAGTGGAGTTTGGGTTTGCTGAGAATACGTGTATACAAATCAGGATTGTGAAGGGACAGGATGGAAACCTGACAGCTCCAGGATTTGTGATTGCAGCGTTCTGAATCTCAGCGCACCCAGAAGGCCAAGGGCTGGCATTTGGAAAGTGTAAGGATGTGCTTGTCCACAGACTAGGATGTCCCACACTGTGTTCTGCAAGAACTGGATTCTATGTTAAGAGGTTAGGAAAATGTTCCCCCTTCTTAGAGATTCACCTTCTATATGAGCTTATTAAAGTCTCTGAGTAAAGTACTGCAGTAAAAAGAATCTGATGTCCCATAATTTGACACTAATTAGACCATATAAACTCTTTCCCCCTTTTGTCCTAGCGTTAACTATAAATCTCTTATGGAAGGTGGTTTGATGGACATTGCTGTGGACCATGGGACTATGAGCATGCTAGGGAGAGGTACCTGCTCCCAGAAACGTTCCAGAATCCCAACATTCATCTAGGAAGTCTCATAGGCATTCACAAGTAACTCACAATGTATGAAATTATAAAATACTTCAAGCACACAGAAAAGTGTTGAGAATAAAACAACAGACACTCATGTAAACACTACAGTGCTTTGTCAGCATTCTGCCTCTCTATGTGTTTCAGAATTATGTGTGTGTGTGTGTGTGTGTGTGTGTGTGTGTGTGATTTAAAGAAGAAAACATCACTGATATAGCCAATGTTCCCTGATCATCTCTTCCCCATTTGACTACCCTTCCTCCTTCTTAGCAAAAGCCACCATCCTGAATTTGGCATTTGTCATTTCTATGCATATCTTCATTCTTTTACTACATATGTTTTTGTGTCTCTAAATAACATATAGTATTGTCTTGCATGGTGATATGGTTAGGCTTAACCACCCAAACAAATCTCATCTTGAATTATAATCCCCATGATACCCACAATCCCCACATGTCAAGGGAGAGAACAGGTGGAGGTAACTGAATCATGGGGGGGCAGTTCCCCCATGCTCTTCTCACGATAGTGAGTTCTCACAAGATCTGATGGTTTTACAAGGGGCTCTTCCTGCTTCCATCAGCACTTCTCCTTCCTGCTGCCTTGCTTCCTCTTCACGTTTCAACATGATTGTAAGTTTCCTGAGGCCTCCCAAGATATGCTGAACTGTGAGTTAATCAAATCTCTTTCCTTTATAAATTACCCAATCTCAGGAATTTCTTTATGACAGTATGAAAATTGACTAATACACATGGTTTAACATTCCACAAATGATAATATATTATGTGTAGAATTCTCGGCTTACTTTTCTTAGCTGAAGCTGATTTTTAGATTTAACTGGAGTTCATTCATTTTAAGTGCAGCATAATATTCCATTGAACACATAGGCCGCAATGTGGGCTTCACTGTCTTGCTGGTAAATGTCTGGGCTGCTTCTCATTTTTCTCTACTATAAACAAGGCTGCACTGACAATTTTTGTGCATGTCTCCTTGTCACATGTGTGAGTTAGGCATGGAATTGCTGGGTCATGGGGTAGGGGTATCAGTAACTCTACTTAGAATTGCCAAAAGGATGGCAGCAGTTTTTACTCTTATCTACAATATAAGAGAGTTCTAATTTCTCTACAGTATCAAAAACACTTGTTATTTCCAGACTTTTAAATGGCAGAAAAAAATTCCTGGTCTACAATGGGCACTCAATAAATATGCACTGAAGGAAGTGAAGTGTTTTAATCCATATCTCCCTGGTTACTACCAATGCCCAGCACCTTGCATATGCTAGCTGGCTCCCACAATCCCCTTCTGCGAGTTGCTCATCTATGTCTTTTATCCACTCCTTTGTTGGCCTGCTTGGCATTTCTTCTCTGATTTGTAGCAGTTCTTTACATATTCTGAATAATAATCTTCTGTCAGTTATGTGGAAAGCAAATATCTTTCCCAGTTTGCAGCTTGTTTTTTCATTTTGATAATTATGTCTTTTGTCTTACAGATGTTTTAAATTTTAATGTACTTGAAGTTCTCAATCTTTTCCTTCATAGTTTGTGATTTTTGTGTCTTTTTCAATAAATCTCTCCCCACTTGAAGTCATAAAGATATCATCCTATTTTTTTCTATAAGCCATCTAGTTTTTCTTTACCATCTAATTCTATAATATACCAGGGTTTTTGATATGTAAAGTTTGAATTAAAAGTTTTATTTTAATTTTTTTCTGCAGCGAGAACTATTTTAGTTTTCTACCACATGTTCCTGCTGCTCTGAAGTGCTAGTTCTTTCCTTTTGTGTCTGAGCCAGTGTCAGGGCTTCCGTTTCTGCCCTTTGGTTTATTTTCTTACTGTGCCAGCAGCTCACTATTTCAGTCACTAAAGCTTTGTAGTCCATCTTAATAACTATTTTGGTGGGTCCCCCTGCGTTTTTGTTCAGGAGTTTCACAGCTTTTCTTAGTCTTTTATTCATCCACATAAATTTTAGGATTCATTTGTCATGTTCCTTAAAACTCGGATTTAGTTGAGATTAAATTAAATTTATAGATCAATTTGAGACAATTGCCATCTTTATGGTATTGTGTCTTCTCACCCATGAACATGGCATATCTATCTAATTTACTTTGGTCTTCTTTTATGATTTTCCATAAAGTCTTGTAATTTTCTGCACAAAGATTATATATATCTTTTGTTAGATTTCTTCTTAATCCTATTAATTTATTGCTATTTATTATTGGTATCTTTTTAAAATTAAAAACCATCTGTTGCTGCAGTACAGGGATATAATTCGGTTTTGTATTTTGATCCTGCATCCAGCCACTTTGCTCAACTCTTGAATTAGTTGCACTGGGTTGTTTCTAGACTCTCTGGGACTTTCAGTTTAGAATCTTTTAATTGGTGAATACTGAAAATTTTTGTTTCTTCTTTTCTAGTCTTCATTATTAAGTTGCTTTCTCTTGTCTTAGTGCTAAGGCTTTTAGTACAGCTTGAAAAGCTGTGGTAGTAGGGGGTGTCTTTGTCATGCTCCTGACTTTTCTTGGAATGCTTCTACTGTTTCATAGTTAATCATGACTTTGTAGTGGGTTTTCTTTTTTTTCAGTTTGTATTATGCTAAGGAGTTCTTTTTATTCCTATTTTGTTAAGAGGCTTGGTCATGAATGGACATTAAATCATATTAAGTACTATTCTACATCTATGCAGATGGTCTTATGTTTTTTCCCTTCAATTTCCTTCGATTTATTCTATTGAGAATAAATAAGTCAAGAGTTACTTCTAATGCAAACACCCTTGCATTACTGGAAGAGAGTTATTTTGGTCACATATGTGGAGATAAATATCTAGAGTTAGTTTAGTCTTTATGGAGGGTTTTTCTGATGTGGAAGTAAATGAACCCCCATCAGATGAGAAGCAGCAAAGGTTATCCATTCGGAGCTCACCACAGCAAGGGAGCCGTCTCCGTCACTTATGTTTTGACAGAGACTCAAAGGCAGGCAGTGGGAAGTGTGAAGTGGGAAGCTTTACGGTGGAAAAGAGGGAAGGCCCAGTGTGCCCTGGTGGGAGGCTGTTGGCACAGAGAAGCTGTGGACGGGCTGACTAGAAACAGACCGTCCTATGTGGTTCACTGGGAGGGCATATTTGGCTTTTTCTGGTTGGTCCTAAGCTGGAAACAGGGAGACAAATTTGAGAAGCCGTCAGTTATTAATCAAGTCCTGGCTATTTTGGGGGGATTATTACAGGCATTATTCTTTGGTTCCCTGGTCTGCTTGCTGGAGAAAGGGGTCTGACTTCCTAGAGTCTGACTTGCAGAGCAGCCTGGCTTCCTGGCTGGTTGCTGCAGACTGTGGGTTGGAGCCTCTATTTTTATATATTGTCTAGCCATTGTTTGCCTGTAGATTCAGTCTCTCACCTGAGAGGAGGTGTTAGTTTCATCCTCATGTTGTCCAAGGCCAGGGCTTCTGCTCTTGTTCCTGCAGGGGCGTCAGGATCAGAGATCCTCACATGCCCAAGCCCCCACCAACACCGCTGCAGAGGCTGTTCCTTCTGCTCCTTTGTTGTTCCAGTGTTCAGTTTTCTTCTGGTTTCTAGATCTTGGCATTTCCCCACCTCCATTTTTTTTCTTTTACCAGTTTCCTTCCTTTAAAGGAATATTTGTTATATTTTATCTACTATTTCTATGTGTTTGCAGCAGGGGAATTTTCAGGTTATCTAGTCTGCCAAGTTGCCAGTACCAGAAGTCTCCAGCACCTTTTAAAGTGCGAAGCGTTTCATTTATTTTTCGCTCGAAAACATTCATTAACTGTGTCTTGCAGAGGGCTCAAGCTGGCAGCCCTGAGTGAGATCTGGCCCTCAGTCATGTTCTTGATCAAAATGAAACTGAAAACAGTTTGCTAAAATTATGATGTAGATGCTTTATGTAGAGAATGTCCTCTTTGTTTCCCGGATATTAAGAACTTGCAGTAGATTGCTTGGTAAAAGAGCCTGTTACTCCCCTCGCACCTGTGCCCTGTGGTGTAGCACCTCCCGTGCAATGCTGGCCCATCCTCTGGCTCTGGGCTGTCCTGGGGCCTGCTTCGGCCAGCAGACTGTGCTGGCTCCAGCCTAGGCTGCAAGAGGCCCTGTCCATCTCCATACTTGCTTTTGGGACTGTCCAGCTTCTGTGGGAGCCAGCCTGGGCTAGCCTGCTGGAGGATGAGAGACACATGGAGTGAGACTATGTTGCATCACTCTCAGCCACCATGCTGCAGCCCACAGGAGAATAAGCAAGCCCAGCTTAGGCCAACAGAGCCCCACCCAAACCCAAGGACAAACTGGTGAGCCCCTCCCTGATTGCTGTCTCACAAAGTCATGAGCTAAACAGTTAATGTCTTAAGCTACTAATTTTGGGAGTGGCTTATTGTGTAGCAAAAGCATCCTTTCCTGCCCATCGCTGTGTCTCAGTTTGCGGTCTGTGGCCTCTTGTATCCCATACCTTGTCTGGGTCCTGGATGCCCAACCTTGGGTGAGTGGCAGGAAGCACTCGGGTCAAGTGTGACATTGGCCACCTGTATGCAGGATGGTCCTGGCTGTCAGAGGGGTTGTGTGCAGAGCTGCAGTGTGAGCTGCTGAGCCACCACAGTGGGAAGGCAAGTCCTGCAGCTTCAGGGACCAGAGGATGGGTGTGGAGGTGTCTGCTGAGAAACGTGTGAGGGGCCTCTGCTCTGCCATGGAGGAGCAGGGTTGGGAAGCTGGACCAGAGTGTGGGGTGGTTGGAAAGGGGTTTTTGCCACAGGTTGGATGCGAACTTGCTGTGTGACTTGGGAAGTTCTGTCTTCTATTGGAGCCAAATTTTTCCCATCAAACAACAAAGAGGACTGGGATGAGAGAGGACTGGGATGAGATGCCTGGGCCAGCCCAGGAGGCCCAGGGAGCACACGCTAGAGGGTACCTGCAGATCCAGGTGTCCTGTGTCCCAAGGTCCTGCCCCACTCAGGGCTGGAGGTGTCTTGTTGGTCCAGAGCCCATGCACACCCCCTGCCCTTCTCTGTTGTCCCCTCCTGCTCCTCCCCTGTGGCCTGGTCCTGGAAATGTGCTCCCAGGTGGCTGATAGCCAGTCTCGCATGGAGCCCCTGGGATGCAGAGAAGTCCGCAGCCAAAGCTTTGGCTGTCGATGGTGGCTCAGGCATCTCTTCTCTTTTTATAGGTGATCTGGGAAGACGGGTGTATCTTCAGGAGCACAGGGGCTTATTCTGGTATTCTGGAATTCAGGTTTCAGGAGCTTGTTCCAGGACAAGCACTTTGGAACATTATCAGTCAGATGGAGTTGGTGGCAAGACAATACCACACTCTAGGGTTAGCTTTCGGCAAGACAGAAAGAAACCCACCTCAAAGCTATTAAAAAAGAAAGAGAGTTATTTCATATTGGTTTGAGTTTTTTGCAATCTAAGGGTAGATCTTGTCAGACTGCAGGCTGCAAAGACGTTCTGGTGCTGAACAGACGCTGCTGACCACGCGTCTCCCCCATGGTTCAGCTCTGCCCCTCCTCTCCCATGTCACTGCTGAGTTGGTGTTCGCAGCTCCAGGAGCACATGAGAGCAGGAGGAGAGCCTCCCCTAGGCAGCGATTGAGAAACATTTATGGGGATGAGTGTGGGTCATGTACTCACCCGTGAACCAAGACTTGTGACCAAGGGAACAGAAGAAGCTTGACCTGAGCCACCGGGCTGCGAGTGGAAAGGGGCTCTCCAGGGGAGATGGGGGCTGCTAGAAAGAACAGGTGTCCATTCCTGGGGCTCCTCAACGTCCTCCTGATTTCTGTGTTATGTCCGTCACAGCTCTGGTGGGAAGACAGGAGGGACAGGGTGCAGGCTGGTCCCTGCCAGGAGAAGAAGAGCACTCTCATAATGTCAGAGAGCCCTCCTGGGGAGAGGGCTTCATGGGAGCTGCAGAGCCAGCCTGGACATCCGACTGCAGCCCTGCTCTGGTGTCCTCCCTCTCCTGTAGTCCCCCTCCCCCCGCCAAGGAATCTCGGAAAAGCACACACCTGATCTCCGGCTTAAATCCTCTGGTAGTGCCTACCATCACCACCTGTCTCCAGGATAAAGGCCAGCCCTCTGAGACCAGACCCAGCTGCACCTTTGGCTGCTTTGCTCATTAAGCATAAGAGGTTTTGCCCAGCGGAGCACATCTCCAGACCAGGTCCTTGCTGGCAGGCAAAGGAGAAGAGGAAGTCCCTGGATTGGAGCTAACCCATCCAGGTTCCAGTACTGCCCCCAGACCCTACCTGGCCCTGCACAGTCGTGTATCTGCACACCAGGTGGGGCCATGCATTTCAGATACTTCAAGCCATCCAACCCATGCACCATCCCTGAGGTGTGTGCCAGGCAGGGGAACTGAGCAGATCCCCAAATGTCCAGGAACCAGAGAGAAGCAGAGCTGGGCTGTGGACCCAGGAGTTCAGTCCAGAGCCCATGCTCAGAGTCATGCCAATGTGACAGCTGCATGTGTTTGCTGACAGCCTGGTGAGCCAGGGCCTTGGGAAGTCACCCATCTTTGGACTTCAGTGCTCTCACCTGTACAAGATACACTGAAGCTGGGTCCCAGCTCTGCAGCCCAGAGCTGGGGGGTGCCAGTGAGTCCTGTGGGCTGAACCACAGTGGGGTGAGTCCATTCACAAATGCCACAAACAATGATTAAGCACCTGTCATGCACTGGCTCCTGTTCTAGGGGCAGGAAGTAAAGCCCTCAGGAAACAGACAGACAGCCTCCTGGAAAGACTGTACACCAGAAGCCACCTGAGAACATAAGGGCTGTGAAGAAATGAAGCGCGGTGCTGGGAGAGGGCCTGGCCTGGGGGCCCCAGGAGAAGCTGATGTTTCAGCTGAGCCTCCAAAGGCCAGGGGAGCAGGGGGTGCAGGGAGGGGGCCAATGGGGAGGTGCTCTGGCCGGAGCACAGGTGCAGCTCAGCCCGGCAGATCAGAGAGGGGCCCGGTGGTGAGGGGAGGGCGTGGGAGTGCAGAGCTTCAAGCAGAGTGACAGGGTCTGGTGGTTGTTTTGAAAAGATCTCTCATGGGCTTTGTCATGTGCCAGCCCTGTGTCTTTGGGCAGTTTTCTTTCCTCCATGGTCCTCAGTTTCTGCAGATGTTCGATGTGCGGGCTGAGATTGGGACATCCAGTCTCCACTCAGTTCCAGGTGGTTCCACCCTGACCTCCTCTTGCCCTCCCCTTCCACAGAGTCTTCAGAAGGGCCTGCGTCCCTCCTTGGCCCCTTCCCTGAGGAGGGGGCATCCCCTAGATACCTCTCCTGTTGCACTGGGGGTGACACGCCTCGAGGCTGGACAGGCTGAAGGTTGCTGGAGGGTCTTTCCTCCCCAGGCCCAGAGAACCCAGAGTGGGGCAAATGCCTCAAGGCTGCGCCAGGCAAAAGCTACAATCTGATCTTCTTATTGTGGTTGATTTTAGGAGCTAGAAAAAAGCCAATTGTTTGCTTTCAGCAGGAAGAATGGTGAACCCAGACCTCTCTGCAGTCAGTGCAGGAACAGAAGATATGTGCTCCCGTTCTCCTGGAGGAAGGAGGAGGATATTCGGTTTCAAGGGAGAGGAGGAAAGGGAGGGAGAAGTGGCTTGGGCAGCCCAGGGAGTACCCTGACCCAGGGAAGGGGATGCTCAGACCAGCCTCCACTGCCTTGGGAAGCATTTTGTGTTTGAAAACAAGATCCAAATACTTGTCACTGTGCCAAATCATGCCGCAGAGCAGTTAAAACAAAAGCCCTCTTGACCCTCCCACTGTGGTTTGCTACTCCCCTTCCTGAGTTAATAGTTTGGTTTTTTTTTAAGGATTTCTGTTTTTGTACTGGCCTTTTAAAAAAAAATGCACATACATATGTACATTTAATTGTAGTTTAAAAATAAATGGGTTCATATTATACAATTATTCTATAATCTGACTTCTTTCTCTTGATAAAATGCTTCTAAGACATTTCTTAATCTCAATATATGTTCATCACTTTCTTAATAATGTGCTATTATTTCTTAACAATTCTCTAATTGAAGAATAGATTATTTCCAATTCTTTCTTTTTAGGAAAAGATGTTTCTTTGTGCGTGTGTTGTGTGTGTGCATGTTGTGTGCATGTGTGCACTCAGTATCTTCTCTTCTCTTCTAATGAAGCAGGAGACCCATCTTAGGGCACTGTCCAGCCACATTCCGCCAGGTTCTGTGGGACCTGGGCCCTAGCCTCAGAAGGAGCGGGCCTCTGACTCAGACATGGCCTAATCTGCTTCAAGGATGGGCTCCAGGAGGGTTGTGTGGCTTTAGCTGGGTCAGTCAGAGTCCCTTCTGAAACCTATATGTGGAGGTAAGCTCCCTTTTGTCAAAACGACCCCCAAGGCTGCCAGCAGGCTTGCCTCCCACCTTATGTGAGCACAAGAGGTGAGAAATGGTGTCCACGGGAGCACCCTGGGCTTCTCAAGTTTTGGTTCCAACAGACTCGAGGTGGGCTCCTCTGTGTCCTCCTGGTCACATGAGTCCATACATCCTCTTTCCTCCATAAACCAGCTTAGGGTGGGTTTCTGCATTTATGTAGTTCCTACTGTGTACCTGGTTCTACCTTGGGCTAGAAATTACAGATGAGCCGTTGCTCTCAAAGCACTTACATTATGTCAGAGGTTGAGGAAGCAATCCACAAGTAAACAAATGCATCATCAAGTGACCTTCAGATAATGGAAGTGATTTCCTGGGAGGGAGTCCTAACTGAAGGCAGTGCTTTGGGAAGCTACTCTACCATTGTGACTGGCTAGACAGGGGAGAGACGACTGTAAGAATTCTGCAACTGACTGTGTCTGACTGCAGAGGGAGGCTTACAGAACAAAATGATACACTCGGAGCTTTTAAATCTTATCTTATGATATGGTCAAAGAATTAGCAAGCTTCTGTGACATCCCTGAAACAATCTCTCTCCTTTGTAGCTACAGGGCTGATATAGATTAAAGTAAGACTCCAAATTGGATGATGGGGTTGCAGAGTTACAGCATAAATTGAATTCCCAGCCATGACAGGTCTGTTGTGGAGATGCTAGGGCACCGATGGGAAAGGAGAGGAAATCTGAGATTTGGAACAACGGCATGAATCTGAAAAACAGCTTTTCTTCCTGTCTGGAGAGATGAGTCTTTCCTTTCTTAAAAACCTTGTAATGAGCTCACATGGGTCAGTTTTGCAAGAAGATGCCAATTCTTCACAAAATTTACCCCTATGCCCCTCTTGCCTTCAGAGCCCAGTATGCCCAGGAAGCAAGACTGAAATTTGGCCCAGGAGAAGACAATTTAGGGCTTCACTGGGTTTTCCTATGACTAGTTGCTGGAGGAAGTTGCCCCCGCTTTACAAGTACTTCTGCACGATATGGCAGCACCACCAGAACTGGAGGGCCGCAGCACACCCTAGAAACCATGTCCCATTGATTGGATAGAGATATGGTCAGAGGTATGAATCTATACTTATTCATGGCAGTGGCTAATGCTTTGGGACTTGGAAAGAACAAGATTTTAGGACTGGTGGCCAGGAGCTTTGGGGAGGAGGTATGTGGGTGGAAATCTCAAAATAGGCACAGAGATTGTGGGAATATTTGTGTTTCCCAAGTGATTGCTCTCCAAAAGGAGAAGGGATTCCTGGTCATCAGGAACATGACATGTTCTGTGAACGTCAGCCAACCTCTTTCTGCAGACTCTAGTTCTTTCTCATGGAGGCAGTATATAAGGAAACTATACATGGGCCAAGCAACATGGACTTTCCTCACTGATGTATATCTGGCTATTGCTCCTAGTAAATGCTCAACCTATCAACAAAAAAGACTAGCATTAAGTCATGGATGTGGCACCATGCTGTGTGGGGACTAGCTAGCCACCTGCTGGCAGATTAACTATGTAGGACTCTACCTATCATCCTCAATGAAATAGATACTTCTTCTGGAGATGGATTTGCCATCTCCGCTTGCAAGACTTCTGCCAGCCACATTACCTGCAGACTTATAAAAATGCTTTATTCGCCATTGTGGCATCCTGAACAACATTTCTTCTGGCCAAGGGACTTATTTTATGTAAAATATATGCAGCAGTGGACTCACAGCTGTAGATTTTACTGGCTTGCTACCTATATTGTTACCCAGAATCAGCTGAGATTACAGATCAAGAGTCAGCAAACTTTCTGCAAAGGGCCAGATAGTAAATTTTAGTATTTTAGGCTTTATGGGACATATGGTCTCTGTCACAACTGCACAACTCTGCTGTCATAGTGTGAAAGTGGCCAGTGACGATGTAGAAGAGAATGGGCCTGATTGTATGTCAATAAAGCTTTATTTACAAAAATAGGCAACAGGCCAGATTTGTCCATGGGCCGAAGTTTGCCAGTGCCTAATGTAGATGATTGGAATTGTGCACTGAAGACTCAACTGTGGGGCCAGCAAGAAGAATACACTCTGCAAAGGCAGGGTGTTGTTCCACAGGTTCTGGTCTGTGCTTTGAACCTTTGCCCAATCAATGGTGCTGCTTTTCCCACAGGCAGAATCGTGGGTCCAGGAATGAAGGGTAGATATGGGAGTAGCTCCTCCAGGCCCAGGCATGTGTTTGTGAAACTGTCGCTTTTCATCGCCACAGTTTTTGGCACTGCTGGTTTAGACACTGTATTTCCCAAGGCAGAAATGCTTCCAGCAGGGGCCACAACAGTGGTTCCAATGGACTGGAAGTTAAGGCCACCCCTGGGGTGATGAGCTCTTTATACCTCTGAGTCAACAGGTAAAGAAGAGGACTTTTCTACTGGCTGAGACGATTGGTCCTGCTCATCAAGGGGAAGTAGGTGTACTGCTGTGTAAGGACGGGGAAGTTTATGCTGGAACTGAGGGCACTCTCTGGAAGACTTCTTAGTAGTTCTATATCCAGTAATAAAAGTTACTGGAAGACTACTGCAACCCAATAACATCAGGACCACGGAGAAGTGCAGGTCCTTCAGGAAGGAATGGGAGTCACCCCATCAATAAAGAACCGCAACAGAAGGGCCGGCTAAAATGAAAGAGAGCTTGAAACAGACAGCAGGATGAGGAGGTGATGAAAGGTCACTCTGGCCGCACAGTCAGGTACAGCATCAAGGATGGGCATGCCACTTTCTTTCACTCGCTCTGTCTTTATTCACATACATTTACAAGTTATTTCTTTGTCCCCTGCTCTTTTATATAAGGCATGTTTGTGATGTCTAACTTTAAAATTAGCCTTGTGCCAAAGAATATTTGGGTTAGATGGTGACTGAACTGGAAGGCTGCCTAAAGATGATCTGACCTCCTTTTCCATCCAGGGGCAGGAATGTCTTGGTTTGTGCAAGGGATTATTGTAAGCATGCTCCTGTCTTCACTATTTTTGTATGGGTGCGTGAAGAAGTGTAAAAGGTGAGAATGGCATGGTGCTGAGGATGGGGACTGTGATGGTGACTCAACTGTAGACGACAGCCCCGCTCCGGCTCTTCATGTGGCTGGGAGACTGGATGCCTGCAAACTCTGGGGCTTCTTATAAGCTGGCTCCTTGTTAGATTCCACAAATGGAAATCCCGAGAAGGAGAATGGAATGGACATGGGCAGCAGCAGATGTAGCATGGGGCCACAGACACAGCTCCTGAGCTCCAGCCCAGCCTTCCCGGTTATATGGACCATCGGAACTGTCCGTGGACTTGGAAGGGCACATCAGCAGTGGGTTCTGCTGTGGCCTCAGCAGCACAGTGCTCATGGGCCTGGATTCTCATGTCTAGGGCAGTGCGGACCCTGCCTCCTGCACAGAGGTGTTGGGAGGGATGAACACACAGAAACAGCAGCGGCAAGTCCTGCAGCAGCCACAGCAGCCCAGCCATCATGGGCCCCAGGTAGCCCCACTTTCCCTTTCCCCCCAGCCCTGGGTGGTAGACTCTTCCTGCCATTATAAGTATTTGGGTAAACTTACCTTACCCCCTTCTTTGTAGCCCAGCCCTTCCGGTGCTTTTGTAATGAATTTGCTATATAAATCCCTGTTCCTGGCTGGGTGCAGTGGCTGACACCTATATTCCCAGCACTTTGGGAGGCTGAGGCAGGAAGGATTGCTTGAGCTCAGGAGTTTAAGACCAGCCTGGGCAACATAGTGAGATCCCATCTGTACAAAAACTACACAAAGTTGGTCAAGCATGGTGGCACACACCTGTAGTTCCAGCTACTTGGGAAGCTAAGCTGGGAAGATCTCTTAAGCCTGGGAAGTTGAGGCTGCAGTGAGCTATGATCGCACCACCACACTCTAGCCTGGATGACAGAGCAAGACTCTGTTTCAACAACAACAACAACAACAACAACACCCCAACCACAATAATAAAAAATCCCTGTTCCCAGTTTTACCTGAGGCATCTTAATTTCCTGACTGGATACAGACTGCCACAGAGTGTGACAGGGTCGGGGGTCCTTTAGCAGGATGGTCAGGGAAGGCTCCCTAAAGAGGTGACATTGGAACTGACATATAACTGACAAGGAGACAACCATGCTGAGGTCTGTCTTCAGGGAACATGTTTGTACATACATCCCCTATGCAAGTGCAAACAGAAAGATTCCTAGAAATGGAATTGCTGGGTCAAAGGGAATATAGATTTCATCTTTTGGTAGCTACTGTCAAAATACCATTTAGAATGGCATAGCAATTAACAGTCCCACAAACAAAGCATGCACTCTTCCATATTAATCACTTATTCATCTATTTCAAGATGTCTACTATATGCCAAAAACTGTGCTTGTGTTGTGTGTGGAGGGAGGTGGGTTGGGTAATCATAAAGAGGAAAGGATGAGAACAATACAGACATGGAAGATAAATCCTTTACATTTGAGGAGTTCATCCCCTGTGGGGGACAGGTCTGTGACTGCTGCAACTGCTGCCACCACTTCCTTCCATTCTCCTTCCTAATGAGTAGCCAGCTTGCAAGAGCCCAGGACATAGTCTGCAGGCTTCCAGCCTCCCAACCACATAGAAGAGAGCACAGAGGGCTGGAGCAGGGTTGATGGTGCATGCACCTCCCAAGACAGTCCACCTCTTGGACTCCTCAGCATCCATTCCACCCTCTTAGCCCCACCGTAGTCCACCCCCTTATCCATGGCGGATGCTTTCCAAGACCCAGTGCATGCCTGAAACCACAGATGGTACCAAACCCTATGTACATTATGTTTTTTCCTAACATACATTCCTACGGTAAATTTTAATTTATAAATTAGACACAGTAAGAGATTAACAACAATGACTAGTAATGAAATTGAACAATTATAACAATATACTCTAATAAAAGTAGTGTGAATGTGGTTTCTCTCTCTCTCTGAAAAAATATATCAATATTTTTGGATGGCAGTTGACCACAGGTAACTGAAACCATGAAAAGCAAAAACTGCAGATAAGAGGGGACTATGGTATTACACTTCCACATGAAAATAAAAATGCCAACACCATGTTTCTACTTCATGTGCTGCAACCGCCCCTGTACAGGTGAAGGCCGTCTCCCCTCTTCCCTTCTCCCACAAAGAGGGAGTGAAGTGAAGAATCGGGTATCAGGCAGGCTTCCTGGACGAAGGGTCATTTGAGTTGGGCTTGAGGGACGAGCCGGTCTCCAACAAGCATAAGAAGGAAAGAATATTTGGAATAGAGGAAAGAAAGCCCCGCAGAGCATAGTTTGAAACCTGCTGGTCCCAAGCAGAGGCAGGTGCAGCTGAGGAGTCTGTCAGGCTGGAGAAAACCGGCCCTCACTCTCACTCCTTCGTTTGCACTTGGTTTTAGAAGGCTTTCGTGTTATTTTATCTGACCCTTACGAGTTTTCTGGGGTCTCCCATCACCTTTATTCTCATGGTCTGACTCCTGTTATGTGCTAGGCTGCAAGTAACAGGACTCCAGCTCCTGTGGTTTAAACAATATGAGAACTTACGATTTTACCTGAGGAGAAGTCAAAGGGCAGAGCTGGTTTAGGCCAGTTACTTCAGCTGCCATGCCATTGAGGACTTGGGTCTTCCCCTTTCTCTTCTCTGGAAGCGCTCCTTGCAGGCTCTTTGTGGATGAAGGTCAAGCTTGGACATCCTTTTTTAGGAACTTTCAGCTTCTGAGCTTTTGTGAATGTGAGTCTGCAGAGCAGGGCAGATGTTTTGTTCTTCAAGAAGCAGAAGAGGAAATGACGGTTCTAGGTAGGTCTCAGTACTGATATTTGGGGCCAGATGACTTTTGTTGTGGGGCTGTCCAGTGCATTGTAGGATGTTTAGCAGCATCCTTGGCCTGTATTCACTAAATACTAGTAGTGGCTTCACCCCCGGTGTGACAACCAGAAATGCCCAGACATGGCCAGTTCCCCAAGGGGACAATATCCACCTGAATGAGAAGCACAGGGATGCGTTATTTCCCTAGGACAAAAATCTTAGAAGTGGAACTGTGGGATGCAAGGGTGTGAACATTTTCTTAAATATATGTATATAATTTTGGCTGGGCGTGGTGGCTCACACCTGTAATCCCAGCACTTTGGGAGGCCGAGGCGGGAGGATCACCTGAGGTTAGGAGTTCGAGACTAGCCTGGCCAACATAGTGAAATCCCATCTCTACTAAAAATACAAAAATTATCTTGGCATGGTGGCACATGCATGTAATCCCAGCTACTCGGGAGACTGAGGAAGGAGAATCGCTTGAACCCAGGAGGCAGAGGTTGCAGTGAGATTAGATCACATCACTGCACTCCAGCCTGGGTGACAGAGTGAGACTCTGTCTCAAAAATAATAATAATAATGATAATTTCTAATTATAAAATTAACGCATTATAGCTGCAGAAAACCTGGACAATGCAAAAATGCACAAAGAAAAAAAACTAAAATCACTCCATTACACCATCCAGAGATAACTGTTCCTAATATTTCATTTTATAAACTTCTGTCATTTTTCTATACATATAAATAAATGCATTTTTCATTTTCAAACAAAAAAGAGATGATAATGCACACGCTATTTTGTAATGTACTATTTTCATTTAACGGTGAATGACGACCATCTTTTCATATCAGTGAGTATAATTCTGCCACACAGATTTTACTGGCTGTTGGTTTGTGACTGTAAGATTGTATTATAATTTACTCAATCCCCTATTCACTCTTTAAAACACTTATTTTTATTTCACAATTAATGTATGTTTATTGTAGAACAATTTCTAAATGAAAATAACCACAAAGTAGGAAATCAAAATTACCCAGGATCTCACCAGCCATGGGTAATCAGTGCTAATATTTTGCTGTCCCTCCTTTCTTACTTTTCTTATAAAAATTGATTTTTTGGCATCTATTATTTTATCACTTGCTCTTTTCACTTAACAATGCAATGCTGATACATGTACTTGTATAACACCATTATTGATGGCTGCATAGAATTCCATTGTATAAAAATACATGATTTATACAACAAGTGATTGCTTATTTGCTGACATTTAGTTTTTTTTTTTCACCATTACAAAAAACACTGCAATAAACAGCCCTGTAGCTAATTCTTTTCTTAGGAAAAATTTCTACAAGAACAGGTGGGTCAAAAGGTATGCAAAATGAATATGGAAAATGAAATTGCCCTCTAAAAAGCGAATACCACTTTCGGTTTCCAGCAAGAAAGTATAAATGCCCATGTTCCCGCACTCTTGCTAACACTGAATATAATAATAGTAATAATGAAGTGCCAATTTTATAGGTGAAAAATGGTAGCTTGTTGTTTTAATTTGCATGTACATGAATACTAATGAGGCTGAACATTTTTTTCGAATGCCTTTTGGTATTTGTATTTCTTCTATTGATAATTGTTCGTAGTCTTTGCTCATTTTTCAATTTGTATGTTAACATTTCCTTGATTATTTATATGTCAAGGATATTAACCCTTTACCTGGGTACATAGATTGCAATTATTTTCCCAAATTCATTATCTGTTTTTCACTTTGTTTTTATTTTTCATTTCATTTATTCCATCTGTTTAAACCAGTAGAAGTTTAAGATGTTTATGTAGTCAAATTTGTTATTCCTTGGTGGTTTTTTTCTTTTTTCTTTTGGAAGGCATTCCCCACATCAAGATTTATGTATACTCATTTATAAGTGAGGGAGGGAGGTGGTGCAGCCACTCCAGATAAGGGTGCCCAGAGCAGGGCAGGGCAGGCTTATTTTTAAGTTGATTTTTCTTTTTTCCGTTCATTTTGATTCAGTGGCATTGGAACAAAACCATCTTTACTCACCACGCAGAGCAGTGCCCTGGTCACCAAGGAGTGTTGTGTGCAGGCCTGGCTCCACGTTCCCTGGGTGTTCTGGTTTGGCGCCGCCAGAACTCTTTCATATATGATAGCTTCCTAACATGTTTTCATATCTGCTGGGGCAAACATCTCCTCAGTTGACTTCTTTTCACTATTTCCCTATCCATTCATGAATGAAGTCTTCCTGGTAAATTTTGCGATTTTTTTTCGAAGTTGAAAAGATAAAATGCTCATTTGTATTTGGAATTAAATTATATTGTCTTGAGAGGTCAGTTTGGGCTGAATTTATATAAGTACTATATTGAGATTAAATCTTGTTACACAAGGATAAGATACAGGTTTCTATTCATCTAAGTCTTCTTTGTACCTTTCTGAAAGATCTATATTGGAAACTTTTATAGTTAAAAACAAAAGCGTTCCCCGCTCATTTTTAGTTGAATTGCACTGGGATCAAAGAATGCAGTCGTCATAGTTCTCTCTGCCTTTGCTTTTCGTTGGTAGGTTTTAAGTAGATATTTTGATGGTTGATTATTTGATCAGTGTATTCCAGGCATGTTGCAAAGGAAGGCATGTTTTTGTTCAAGCAATTCAAGATTTTATTGTATGTTTTCATACTTGCCCTTCTCACTTCTCTCTCTCTCCATACATACACACCCAAACACAATGTTATTAACAACATATTTAGAATAGTTATTGCCTGCCTTTTTGCCTATTTGGTCTATCAAGATTGTGAGAAATAAATTATAGTCTTCAATTAGAAGAGTATGTTCACAAAACTCACTCATAGTTCTGAAGGTTTTTACTTTCTATATTTAAATGCTATGTAACTTGGTACATAAAATGTCATGACAGTTTGGTTCTCCTTATCCCATGCCATGCTTTTTGTCTTATATGCTACTGAATCTGAAATTAATATTTGGCCCATGCTTTCCTTCTGATTTTATGTTCTGGTATGCTTTTTATTTTTTTGAGACGGAGTCTTGCCCTGTCACCCAGGCTGGAGTGCAGTGGTGTGATCCCGGTTCACTGCAACCTCTGCCTCCCCAGTTTAAGCGATTCTCCTCCTACCTCAGCCTCCTGAGTAGCTGGGATTACAGGTGCCCACTACCCTGTCTGGCTAATTTTTGTATTTTTAGTAGAGGCAGGGTTTCACCATGTTGGCCAGGCTGGTCTCGAACTCTTGACCTCAAGTGATCCACCCGTCTTGGCCTCCCAAAGTGCTAGGATTACAGGTGTGAGCCACTGCACCCAGCCGTATTCTGGTATACTTTGATTTTTTAGAACTTTGCTTCAGAACATCTCTTATGAATAGTATTCAGCTTGATTTTGTTTTACTCAATATGAAAAGATGGACTTTAATAGGGCTTGCTTTAGACTTACTGTTAAACAAAAATTTAAAAAACTATTGTAGTTAATAATTTCAAGCTTCCTTCTCTCATCTTTTCTGATTTTCTGCTTTTTGCCCCCTTCAGATTCTGTTGCCATTTCACCAGATTTTTATGTACGTCAAGGTTTTAGAAAGGTCATGTATTCTATTCTTAGCTTTAACTGATTTCAGCTTTTTGGACACATTCTAACCCTTATGTTTCTGGCTGCCAGATTCAAGAGTAAAACACGGCATATATTGAAGTCCTCCTGTTTAAGACTACTATTAGGATATTTTGGTTGCAAGAGACAGAAGTTCCCAATGAAATGGCCTTAATTCCAAGTGGAATGCATCAGCTCCCATAAGTGCCGAACCCAGGAGTATGTCAGCTTCTGACAAGGCCACTCTGGGGCTCACCTTTAGTGACGTGCATTTGTGATCGTATAATTATCTGCTTGGCTCTCTGTCCCCCACCGGTGGTGGGCTTGCTCGGTGAGCCTGTCAGGAATGCTTCCAGCTGACCAGCAGTGCACTCAGGTGTAGGCATATTTGATGGTCGTGTAATAGCTGTAAATCAGGAGCCAGGCAGTTGCATGGGCCTGAGTGAAGGAACTATTTAAAGAGGCCTGGACAAGATGCCAAGGACTCACTAGGGACAAGGAGGCACCCAGAAGTTAGCAATGCTGCGAGCTGTTGCCACTCCAGGCCTGAAGGTCTAGGGAAGGAAACAGTGTTGCCAGAGCTCAGGGGAGGGGCCTCAGACAGAAGGTGCTGGTGGGAGGGAGGGGTGCAGCCTCTCCAGATAAGGGTGCCCAGAGCAGGGAGGGATGGGAGCCAACACCCAAGCCTCTTTTACTTCCCTCCAATCTCTCTCCAGCACCCGCACTGGCCAGTGTCGCTGTGAGGCAGCCAAACTGGTTGGAGTCTGCAGGGGTCGGCCTTCTAAGCCCTGGGTGTCTGGATGGGTTATGGAGAGTAACCAGCCGAGGTGGCTTCAGAGAGCTGACAATACCAGAGTGCATGTGCCGGGTATGGTGGCTCATGCCAGCACTGTGGGAGGCTGAGGTGGCCAGATCACTTGCGGCCAGGAGTTCGAGACCAGCCTGGCCAACATGGGGTGACCCCATCGCTACTAAAAATACAAAAATTAGCCAGGTATGATGGCGCATGATTGTAATCCCATCTACTTGGGAGGCTGAGGTGGGAGGATCCCTTGAACCCAGGGGGCAGAGGTTGCATTGAGCCAGGATTGTGCTACTGCACTCCAGCTTGGGTGACAGAGCGAGACTCTATCCCCCCAGCACCCCTCTAAAAAAACCAGGGTCCATATGAGTGTCTCTGCCTTCTCCTGCCTTCTCTCCATGGTGGGGGGAATGCCTGTCGCAGCTCCAAGCCTCCCACGCTCCTGTGACACACTCATACCCAGGGAGACGTAGGGTGGTCACGAAGTCCTGCCTGTGTTATTGTGTGTTGCGCTAGGGGAGAAGCTTTCCCTGAGACCCCCAGCCAACTTCCCCAGGTAGCGTTGGCCACAGCTGGGTCACAAGCCCACCACACTTTCCCAACTACAGGTCAACATGATGGAGTGCCCTGATCACCTTAGACCATGGCGATCCACACCAGGGCTCTTAAGCCACCCTCTCTGGCCCAGGCCCACCGAAGGGTGCCGCAGGGTTAGCAATTCTCAGGCCCCATCCCTTACCTGCCTGCAGGAGTTGACATGATCACTCTTCTCTGTTGTTTTTCTTAAACTGGCTTTATTGAGGTATAATTTACATACAGTAAAATGCTCTCATTGGAAATGTACAATTTAATGAGTTTTTACAAAAGCACTCATACTTGTAACGACCACCATTGAGCCACAGAACACTCGCATCAGCCCAAAAAGTCCCCTAGAGCCCACCTGCAGTCAGTTCCCACCCCGAAACCACAGCCCTGGGGAACCAAAGATCTGCTTTCTGTCACTAGGATGATTTTGCATTTTCCAGAATTGCATATAAATGGAATCCTACGGTCTGTGTTCTTTTGTGTAGAGCTTCTTTTGTCAGCACGATGGTGTGAGAGTCACCCGTGTTGTGGCTTGTATCAGCAGCTAATCCCTTCTTACTGCAGAGTGGCTTTCCGCTGCACGAACCTGTCACTGCTGTTTATCCACTTCTTCCATTTTGATGCAGTTTCTTGGCTTCTAGAGAAACCCTCCTTTTCTCGTTTATCTCCTCTCCCTTACCTCTTAACTTGGGGGATCCCAGGGTTCAGGCAGGTCCTTTTCTTGTACTCACCCAGTTTTAGGGCTTCACATGCCTTCTAGAGGCAGACCCCCAAATCTCAGCCTGCCACCAGTTCTCATAACTTGTGCACACAGATGTCTCCTAACAGCTCCCGCTGCACACGCCTGCATGAGTTTCTTCTCCCTGCTGTGACAAATGACCACAAATTTCACCGCTGAAGCAAAACAAATGTGTCCTTTCATAGTTCTGGAGGCCAGAAGTAGTGGCGTCAGGGTGTTGGCAGGTGGTTATTCTGGAGGGAGGACGAGCTTCTAGAGGCCTCCTCCGTCCTTGGCTCGTGGCCCCTGCCTCTTGCTTCAAAGCCAGCAGCGTAGGTCCCTTTCTGACTCTGACCCTCTGGTCTCCCTCTTATAAGGACCCACTTTGTAATCACATTGGGCCACCTGGATAATCCAGTATAATTTCCCAACCTCAAGATCCATAACTTAAGAAACCTGCAAAATCCCATTTGCCACAGAGGTGATATATTCTGGGGAATGGGATAGGGGTATCACTGGGGCTCATGATTCCACCTTCAACCATGTCCAGATAAAACCCTAGAACTCTGACCTTCCCTCCACCATCTCTTCCCATCTAAGATATTGCCCCGGGCTGGCCTGACCTCCCCTCACCCTCACCAGCCCATCAGTAACATCTATTGGTCCTCTCTCTGAAATACACCCAGGACCCAGACACTCACTCCTCTCACTGGCGCTGGCCCAGGCCTGCACAACTTTCTCCTGGGCTAACGCGCTAGCCTTTGTTGGCCTCCCTGCATTCCAGCTCTTGTCCCACTCAGGGTCAATGCCAGGGCCTCAGAGTGGCCTGTCCAGCCTCACAGGGGTGGCCTTTGTGCCTTTTGGGCCTTCTTTTCAGCCCTCTCCCGTCCCCCACTGAACGGGGCAGGCGGCCCCTTGCTCCTGTCACATGGTGCTCCTTCTGCCTGGAGCCCCTCACCTCCTCTCAAAGGGACCTTCCTATTCCATCCCCACCCCTGCCTGCTGGCGCTGGTCCCTCCCCTGCTCTGGACTGCTTTCCCTAGCACCAAGCTTCTCATGCACGTGTCCTCTGCTCACTGCCCATCTTTCCCATTAGAAGGCAAGTCTCATGAAGGCGGGCTTTCCACCCGTGTTGTTCACCCGTGTATCCTGAGTGGCATGCAGCTCTACAACATGACAGGGGCTCGGCACACATTCACTGAACCAGTGAACCAGGGGAGCCAGATCTCAGGGGAAGGCGGGCGGCACAGGCTTGCCTTCCTGGTAGGTGGGGTGAGGACAGGGCTTCCTGTGGGTAGGAGCTCAGTGAGTGGGACGGTGGCCCTCAGACCTGGGCTTCTGTGGGGGTGGGTCTGGATGGGAATGAGGTGAGACTGGAAGCAGGAGCTGGGAGAGGGAGGCTGCCCTAGGCAGCTGAGGAGGAGGGAGAACATGCTACAGGGCTGGGATATTGGGGGCTGGGGAGGGGTCTCTTCACGACAGCTGTGCTGCCCACGGTGTGTGTGTGAATGGGTGCCTGTGTGGACATGCCTGTGGCGGGGGAGCGTCTGCTCACGGTGCCCTGAGGTGTGCTTTTGGCAGTGTGTGTCTGGAGGTAAGATTTGTGTGCATGTGTGTGTCCTTGTATATTTATGAGTATATGTGTGTGTAAATGTGTGTCTGTGTCCATGTTCATACGTGCATTCATACATGAATGTGTCTGAGTGTGCCTTCGTGTCTGGGAGCGAGTGCGTCACCATGCATCTTTCCATCTGGATATCTGTGCACATGTATAAATGTGTGTGTGTCTGGAAGTGAGCGTGTGAGCGGGTATGGGTCTGATTATCAGGTCTGCATGTCCTGCTGTGTCCCCGGGCTGGGCATCTGTATATGATGTGGTGGCTAGCCGTGCATGGTCATGTCTGGCCCCACGCGTGGCCCCGGAGGGTGCACACTTGTATCCACGCACGCGGTGCCTCTGCAGCCAGGCCCTGCCAGCCCGCTCCCCTCCCCCGTCGGGCTGACGGCTGCCTGGGGCGGGTCTGAGGAGCCAGAGAGCTCTTCGCCCTGTCAGTGTTAGGGAAATCTGTGTCATCAGGCGCAGGATTGGAAAACAGCCAGCGCAGGGGGGCTCTTGAGCCCCAGCCCTCCCCTCCCGCGCTGTCACCAGGGCCACTGGGCTCGGGTTAACTGATCGCAGGGAAAAACCCATTAAGCGCCTGCCTCTCCCAGTCATTCGTTATCACGCGGACAGTCGCCGTCCCGGCTGACACGCTCTCGCTCTTCTTCACGTAATTGGAGAAAGTTTTCCCATTACCCGCTGTCTCTGTGAGGCGGCTCTCCCGCCCCCGCACCCTCCCCGCGGCCCCTCTGCCGTCACACGGGTTCTTTTCCTCCTCCTTAAGAGGCTGACCTAATTTCCACTCTTTGTCATTTTCTCCCGACCAAACTCGGAGTCGGCTTTCTCCAGGAGCTGCTGGGAGCCTGGGCTCCCACCGAGCAATCCAGAGCAGGATGAGTTCGTCCGAGGTGCCTACAAGATGAGAAACAGAGCGCCAGGTGCAGCGCCAGGCACCGAGCTGGGCTCCTCAAAGGCAGGCTCCAGTCCCTCTTCCCTGCTTCTTTCCGTGGGAAGGCAGAGGTGGCTGTGGTTTCCAGAGGGGCAGCAGCAAAAATGAAAACCTACTGTCCTCCTCCAGCGGCTGGGTCCTACCTGGGGAGGGCCTGTGCTCTTCACCAGCCCGGCCCCCAACCCCAGAGGGGAGCCCGGCCGGAGGTTTTCTCTTGCTGCCTGGGTGCCTGAAGTTAGCAGACTGGCCTCCCAGGTACCTTGCTGCACCCTCACCCCGCCTTGAGTCAGCCTCTGCACCTCTTAGCGTCCCTGAGAGGAACCCCCTTCCTGGCACTCATCGTGCATACCGCAAACTGGACAATGCCCCAGCCACCCTCAGCTCTGCTCCCTGTGAGAGGCACGGACCAGGCGTGGTCCTGACTGGGGCTGGGTTCCCTGGGGTATGCGAGTGCCTGTGGGGCCTGTGGGAGGGGGTGTCTCACCCGGTGCTTCAGGCCTGGAAGCCAGGGTAGAGCCTCAGTGGACACAGCCTCATGGCAGAGGAGCTGCAGGAATGCCCTTGGACCTTTCTGCTTCCCGAGGCAGGCAGACTTAAGGGGAACTGAGCTGGAGAAGGCCTCCATAGCTCAGTTCACACCCTGATGCCAGCTTCCCAGGAGGCCCTGGTGGGTGAGACCCGAGAGTGCAGGTTGCCAGCAATTTGGGAGCTTTCCTGGGATTTCATTCCGCTTCCCCCGACCTCCTAACCTTCTGATTCCTTGACCCTCTGACCCCTACCTCCTGGACCTTGGGTAACCATTGCCACAATCCCTGTCCTGCAGACCTTCACACCAGCCTCTTTCCACCCCTGTGGCCCGCCTCCCTGCACTGCCAGAATGATGCTCCTTGCCCTGGGCCAGGAGATGGCTTTGGCCGTGTCCACTTGTGACTGGACTTGCTAGTGCCCCTGGATTCTGTCCCTCTGGGGAGGGTCAGTCACGGTTCCTCTGTCCCCCAGCTCATCCTCACCAGGTGCCACCTCATGCCCATTGGCACCCGCAGTTTCAGTCCTAAACTTGGAGCAGGAGGGCAGGCTGCCCCTGTGGGTCCCAGCCCATTTGCAGATCGCTTATTCTCTTTGGAGAATTGGTTTCTGCTTTGCTTTTTGACGTTTCTAAGTTCCATGCACTAAGCCTGCAATTTTTCATGCACATATCCACATGAGTGACATCATCCAGGCCCAGAGAGAGAACACTGTCTGCCCCTGGGAGGTCACTTGTGGCACCGCTAGGGAAATATCTGCCCCTACAGGCCAACCACTATTCTGACTGGAGATTAGTGCTGCCTACCCTTGACCTTCATGGATGCGGAAGCAGCCAATAGGAGCTCATTTGTATCTGGCCTCTCTCACCACACCTCATGCCTGTGAGCATCCCTTCTGGGTCGGTGCATCAGCCATTGTGTGCTATGGTATTGTTATACAATATTGCAAGGTAAGCATACGCTCTGTAGCATTTTGGAAAATTTTAATTAGTTGACAACACTTAAAATTCAAGAGATTTTACACAAAAATACAGATATATGACTTCTATGGAAATATTAAGAGCTCTGGCATCAGGGCCTGCATTCCTGTGCTACGGCAGATGGTGGCGCTCAGTAAGGCAGCCTCCCATGTGAGCCACAGTCCCCACCTTGCCCTGTGGTGGGCCACAGCTGGGAAGGCTCACCCACATGCATTGCCAGTCCAGGCTTGCTGGGCATCTGGGCTGTGAGTCCTGGAAGGTCTGGAAGGGATCATCTTACCTCCTCCAGTGTGGTTGATCGATTGTAAGAAAGATCTCAAGTCCCTCCCTTCCCTGTGCACATGTCCCTTCACAATGGGACCTGTGTCCTCCCCTCCAGGGGGATCCACTTCTCCACCTCTGGAATAGGGACTTGGTCTTGTCACTTGTTCTGTTAGCAAATGGGACACTGGGGCTTGTTCTCTCATGCTGCAAGGCTGTCATAGGAATGAACCCCATCACCTGCTGCTGAAGGATAAGAAGACACATGGAGAACTGAGGTATCATGGCCAACAGAACTGCCAACTGTCAGACATGGGGGTGAGCCATTCTAGAACTTTCTTCTGACCTGGGAGAGCTCAGCAGATCCAGGTCAGGCCAGCACTCAGATGACCCATAGAATGGGGTGCTAAATAAAACTGTGGTTGTTTTGAGCCATTAAGTTTTGGGATAGTTTGTTCCACAGCAGATGTTAGCTGATGCATCATGCTCGTGCCAGTGAGCAGACTTTGCCCCCAGGGGGTGTTGGAGAAGTTCCTGCTCCTTCTGACAAGGTAAATGGACCCCGTTCCACAACTCCCAGGGGACTGTCCAGCCCTCTCCATCCCTTTCCACAGATGCCCTGCTCCAATGCCTAGCTGATAGCCAGCCTGTGCCAGGAGACCTCGGGGCTCCTCTGCTTCTACAGGACGGGTTCAGTTGACTAGCACTGGGCACTTGGGGGGGTTTTGAAAAACATGCCATTGGGATGTCTCCACCACATCACGCATAACTCCTCCTGGTGCTCATAAGCCCCCCACCTCCACCATCCACACTGCTGGGCTGGTCCATCTACCACTGGCCTCACATATGGCATCCCCCCACAGGCACTGTGCCCCTGGGCTGCTATGGGCCCAATGCTCCTGCCCAGCCAACTGGCTTTCAGGTGCCCTGGGTGCCGCCTCCTCAAATCCTCATCTGGGCCTCTGACTGACTCATGGCCAGGGGCACTTTTTGCCTTTCTAAATATTGACAACTACATGGTGTGGGCTCTGACCAAGCAGAACAGACACAGTGGGTGTCAAATGCCAGCCTGCTGGTGTCCCAACTCCTCCATGCCAGCTCACAGCACATGCACACACAGGCACACAGACACACATGTACTCACATGCACACATGTAACACCCTCCCATGCACACACCACAGATGCACATGCACGCACACAGACACATGCTCTGCTGCGACCCTTCCACTTCCTTCGGGCCACTTCAGCAGGTCTAACTCCTGCCCCTGTGGCCACCTCTCCTGCAGGGCAGGTCAGAGTGGATGTGGCCTCAGTTTCCTCATCTGTGCTTGAGGAGGATTGGACCAGCTGTTTTGTGAGGCACTCTGGCAAACTAGCCACATTGTCTGGGGCACTTCCTTCCTTCCTTTACAACCACCAGTTCCTGGGCCTCAGTTTCCACATCTCTGTAACGGATCTCCCAGCTCAAAGTCTGGGTCCCAGTGCACTGAGCGTGTGTGCAGCACCCTGGGTGGCAGAGGGCCAGAACCATGAGCCTGAGGGTGTGGGTCTTGGAGAGCGCCCCACCTGGGCCTCTCAGGAGGCCTGGGGGGATGTGGCTGCACGTTGTTCTCACGGAGCCCAGACCAGGTCAAAGCCTTTGCACACTCTAATTCCTTGCTGGAGCCTCTCACCTGCCTCACCCAGATAGTGCCTCAGATTGGGATCCCTTAGTCCCCGGGGAAAGCTCCCCTGGCCTCCCAGAACAGGTGAGATGCCCACCTGGGGGCCTTATAGGCCTGTGCCCATGGCTGGGCCACCTCGGTAGATTGGTAGATCTGTAGCTGATGACCTGATGGGCCCGCCTGTCTTCCCTGAGACACAGCTCTGTGCAGGCTGGGCTGGCTGTTTCTGCTCACCCATGCATCCCCAGGGCCTAGCAGTGCCTGCCACAGTAGGTGCCCATGACGACTCACTGGCTGGGTGGAGCGGCCCAGCGGTGGCGCCTGGCCAAAAAGGGGCTGGGAGGCTCTGCAGCAGGCACCCCGTGTGACTCTCTTCCAAGGCTGCTTTGGCCCCGCCAATATTTCTGGGCTCTGCCAGGGCGGGAGACGTCAGCTGAACTGAGAGGGATCCTCAAAGTGACAGGTGCTTCTTAGCTCCGGGCGCGCCCCAGGCCCAGGCTGAATTGGCTGGTACAGCAGCCCCTGTTTCCTGGGCTAATTAGGGAAAGACGGCTGGGAAGGGAGGGGCCAGAAGTGGAAGATGCTCTATTCTGGGCTCAGACCAAAGGCAGCAAGGCTCACTTGTGAGAATGGTGTGTGTGTGTGTGTGAGAGAGAGAAACAGAGCGAGACAGACACAGAAAGGGAGAGAGATCAAGACAGAGAGGAAGAGACAGAGAGAAAGAGGGAGAGACAGACACAGAAAGAGAGAGACAGAGATGGGGGGAGGGTGTGTGTGTGTGTGTGTGTGTGGATAGAGGGGAGTATGTCTGGATTGCACACGTGTGTATGTGCTGCGTCTTTGTGTATATGTAGGCATATGCCTGGATACACACTTGTTTCCATGTCTTGTGAGTGCATGAGTACATTTGTGCCTTGTGTGTCACTGTGCGCTTGTATCTGAATCTGCATCCATGCTTTTATGGTACGCACACTTGCTCCTGCATGCATGTTTATTTCTGTGGGTGATGTTTGCACTTTGTGTATCTGAGTGTGTGTGCGCACGCAGCACTGTGGCTCTGTCCCTGCGCCAGAGTTTCCATTTCTATGCGAGGACTGGAATTGTTGTTCTTGGTGTGGCCCCTTTCCACCCCGTTGGTTCCCCTCTGGGCCAGATCCTCTAAGGAAGGACAAGGCCCCGGGGCGATGGCCTCCTGATTGCCCCATAGGTCATCTGGCTCCTGCCCATCCTGGGGACTGGGCTCCTGGTCATCTGCCTGACCCCAGGCCTGGAGCCTGGTTCCCATATCATGGGCACGTCACAGCTTCAGCAGACGCCATCAGACTGCAGCAACGGTCCCTGTATGAACCCCATGGACACCCCTCTTGATCCTCTTTCTTAATAAGGGGCCTACAGAACCCTGGATCTTGCTGGGTCATCATGTCCTATATTGTGGCCATTTTGTGAGTGATAATCCCACGCGGCCACAGGCGCTGACTAGGACTGTCGTGGGCAATTGTGCCAATGCTGCTAAGTCTCGTCCGCAGCTGCACTGTGCCCACCCATACCTCTGCCTGGGATATGCTGAGGGAGCTGTGTGGTCTGGCCAAGTCCCTGGAGCCTGGTCTGCACAGTGGCGCTGCCCTCCTGGCCAGAGGAGGGTGCAAGAGGGAGCTCTGCCCTTTGGAGGCCTCGCTGGCATCTGTGAGCCCTGCTTGGCTTAAGGCACTGGCTAGGCAGTGCGGCTTGTGAAAGGGCAGGGAGAGTAAGCGAGAGGGTGACGGAGAGGTGAGTGGGGAAGAGGACAGCAGGTGTGCGGAGCGGGACTGGGGAGAAAGGTGGGCTCTGGCGTGGGGAGCCAGAGGTGTGCACTCATTGTGGGTGCCTTTCCTCTCCTGGCTGTGTTGGAGGAGGGAAGTGATGCCATGTGGAGGCCAAGGGGGTGGCTGCAGGGGCCCCGTGAGAGAAGATGGTGGCTGGCACCGAGGCTGGGGCTGGACAGTGTTGGGGTGGGGTTCGAGGTGGGCAGGGGCAGGGAGGCAGCAGGGAGGGGTGGTGCCTGGTCCTTTGGCACTCACACAGGGCCCAGCTGCTCGTTGGCTGTCTGGAGCATTCCGGGCCTGCCTGGATGGGCAGGAGGTGGCCCTTGCCTGGGGAAAGGCCTCAGCAAGATACCAGCTGACCATCCCTGGAACAGCCACCAGTGAGGGTGAGTCCTCAGTTTCCACACCAGAACAACAGGAGGAGCAGCCCCCAGGGGCAGGGTGGGTGATGGCATGAATGGTAATGGGGCTGGGGCCTGGTGTCATCAGGCTGGGCACAGTAGAGGACTCAGTGGGGTTGGGGTGGGTGGCAGGTGGGCACCATGGGTGCCAAGGAGACTCTGACAAACACCCTTCAGTCAAGTAGGGTGGCAGAGCCAGTATGGACAGGGGAGTAGGGGGCCCTGGCAGGGGCGGCTCAGGGCCAGATTGGCAGCCGCTGGAGCTGAGTTTGGGGAGAGATGATGGGACGGCTGTGGCAGAGTCAGCTCAGCCTCTGAGAGGACAGGGAGCTGGGGTGGGGGCTGCAGTCCTGGCCTCCCTACCTCTCCCACTCCACACCTTCCCCTTGAGCTCTTGGAGCAGAACATGGGCCCCAGGCCCCCATGGCCCGTCTTGGGCTTCGCCTCATAACTCTTCGTGGCCAGGGTAGCTGCTCCTGCCTTGGGAAGACTGCTCTTTGGGGCACCAGGCCTGACCTGAAACTCCCACCTGGAACCTGACTCTGTGCAGCCAGAACCAGTGGCCCACACTCCTGGAGCCTCAGGTCACATCCTGTTGGGTGCCAGACACCGTCCTTTCGGGTACCAGACAGCATCGGGTCAGACACACACCAGCCTGGTGCTCAGAGGAGTCCCTGTGTGTGGGGCGGTGGCATCCTGCCGTCATGAGAAACCAGACTCTACCACAGCTAGCAGGGGCCCTTGGCTCCTGAGAAACCCCTTCACTCCCTGATGCTCTCACCTGTAAAACTGGGGGCTCATGGCATAGGGCTCAGAGGTAAAGGGGAGCCCTGTGAAACCCTGGTACATGGCACCAGTCAATATCAGCTGTCCGGTGACCTCGTCTTTCTCCTGCCTGGCCTCTCCATGAGCCACCAGGGATGGTCTTTGGGGGGATTTGATAGCCTGGTGATGGGGAGTTTTATGCAAATGAGACCTGAATTGGGCGTGGGCTTCCTCTTCCTGTGGACAGGATGATAATTAGGGAATCCGTATGGAGGATGTTAGCTTGTGAAGGCCCTTAGATACCAGGGAGTTTGGGCATATTGTTGGGCTAATGGGGAAACTGAGACTCAGGCAGAAAGCCTCCAAGGCCCCAGGCCTCCTCCCCTAACAGAGGGCAGCCTGTTTGTAGTTCCCATGAGAAGGATACTCCTGGCCTGAGGTCCTGCTGGGAGCTGCCCTTCTTGAAAAAGCCCCTGCCAGGAGGCTACAGATGAGTCAGGACAGGCGCTGCCAGCCCCGGCTCCCGGCTGATGGCCGTCCTGTGAAACAGACCTCGGCTGTCTCTCCAAAACCGACAGTTATTACCACAGATAAGAGCAGAGTAAACATGAAATCCTTTAATGCATTTGCTAACAGCTGTTCTCTGTTTATCGACACCAGGCCAAGCAGGAACCTTGGCTCTATAAAGCCGGGATGCCGGGCACGGGTTGCCGCCTGCCTGCACTCAGCTGGGCAATTTTGGCCAAGCCCAGGCCTCTCTGGGTCTCGGTTTCTCCATCTGTGAAACAAGCGGTCCCAATGTGACGGCCTAGAAGGCGCAGCCATCCTGTGAGCTGATGTGTGAGGACAGGCAGCGCATGCAGGTACGTGATGCACGCACACACAGACTCACTTGGGGAAGTCAACTGTCAAGCTCAGTGTTTTAAAATGTGCTTATTTATTTGGCTTGTTTGTGCGCCATCTCCTCAGCTGCCTTTATAAATATTTATCAATGTTTTTGCAGTGACATTTCCTGGGAGGAGGTGAGAACCAGCAGAGAGGAAAGGATGTCAGAGAGGAGCTGACAGGTGGAGGGCCCCCAGCCAGGGAAGGAAGAGGAAGACAGGGTCTGGTTCCAGGGGGATAGGGGCAGTGACGTGGGGCCTGACCTAGGACTGAGAAGCTGGGATTTGAAAGTGGGACCCAAAATTCAGGGCATCAGGTAAGGATGAATCAGGACTATGAAGAACCAAGTAACCTTGGACAAGGCCTTGGGCTTCACCATCCACAGCTACTTATTAAATAACAACACTTAGCATTGACTTGTGCCTGCCAGACACTGTTTTCAGTATTCCCTTATTTAATCCTTATAAACAACTCTGATGAAAGGACTGCAATCCTCCCTGTCCTACAGATAAGGAAATCAGGGCACTGGGATTTAGTTACCTGCTCAATACACACTATTTTGAAATCCAGAGCCAGGCTGTAAACCCAGGCAACTGGTTCCAGGGCTCTCACATAGCCACTTAGCCACTCCTTAGCCACCACTCCATCCTGGGCAGATCATTTGCTTCTTTAAACAAATGTCCCTTACAGCCTGCTCCATACCTGGCCAGTCCTGACCTTGTTCCTGACCTTGAGAAGCTCAGGGAAAGTTGAGCATGAGAATGTTGTGTAGTGAATGTTCAGAGAACATTGGGAGGGCGTTTAATCCTCACCCAGGTCAGCAGTGGCTAACTGATCTTGGCTGGCCCAGGAAAAAAGTGTCCTCAGCCCAGAGTGGAAAGGAGAGGCCTGGTAGCAGAGGGATGAAGCTGGAGGATGTGGCAATCAAAGAGAAATCTGGTGTTGAGCCTAAGGAACAGAGAGGAGAGAGGTAGAGGTTGTATCAGCTAGCTTTTGCTGTGTAACAAACGACCCCAAAGCTTCTAGGCTTAGCACAACCACCAATTATTTAGCTCATGATTCTGTGAGTTGGAAATTTGGACAGGGCGGGCTTTGCTCTTCTATTTTTTGGAGGTAGGGTGTTATAATTTTACTCATTTATGAACATTATTTTCTTGGTCTTTTGAAAAAAAATTTTAGTTCTAATTATTATGGGTACCTAATAGATGTGTATATTCATGGGGTATATGTGGTACTTTGGTAGGCACACAATGTGTAATAACCACTTGAGGTAATTGGGGTTTTCATCACCTCAAGCATTCTTCATTTCTTTGTGTTAGTAACACTTCAATTCCACTCTTTCAGTTATTTTAAAATGTACAATATGCTATTGTTGACTATAGTCACAATATGACTGTTGTGATATCAATTACTAGATCTTATTTATTCTAACTCTATGTTTGCACCCATTATCCATTCTCACTTCTCTTCCCTCTCTCTGCTACCCTTCCCAGCCTCTGATAACTGTCATTCTACTCCTTATTTTCATCAGTTCAGTTGTTTTAGTTTTTTTTTTTTTTTTTGAGACGGAGTCTCGCTCTGTCGCCCAGGCTGGAGTGCAGTAGCGCAATCTCGGCTCACTGCAAGCTCCGCCTTCCGGGTTCACGCCATTCTCCTGCCTCAGCCTCCCGAGTAGCTGGGACTACAGGCGCCCGCCCCTGCGCCCGGCTAATTTTTTCTATTTTTAGTAGAGACGGGGTTTCACCATGGTCTCGATCTCCTGACCTTGTGATCCGCCCACCTCGGCCTCCCAAAGTGCTGGGATTACAGGCGTGAGCCACCACGCCCGGCCTGTTTTAGTTTTTAACTCCCGCATATGAATGAGAACATACAAACTTTGTCTTTCTTTCTGTGCCTGGCTTATTTCGCTTAACATAATGTCCCCAGTTCCACTGAGGTTGTTGCAAATGACAAGATTTCATTCTTTTTATGGCTGAATAGTATTCCACTGTATATATGCACCACATTTTCTTTATTCATTCATTTGGTGATGGACACTTAGGTTGTTTCCAAATCTTGCCCATTGTGCATAGTGTTGCAGCAAACATGAGAATGCAGATCTCTCTTCAATATACTGATTTCCTTTCTTTTGGGGCTTGGCTCTTCTTGCTGGGCTCACTCGTCTGAACGCAGCTGGGATGGTGGGGCCTTTCTCCAGTCCCTCCCCTTCCACCACGCTCTCCCTGGCTTCCTCACACTCTGGTCACAGGGTCCCAAGAGACTGAAACACACAAAGGCTCCTGAGGTCTTCGCTTGGAACAGGCGCCATGATGTTTTCCAGTACATTGTATTAGCTAAAGGGTTTGGGAAATAGAGCCTACTCTTTGGTGGGAGGAGCTGCAGAATCATATTGCAAAGGATGTGGGCAGAAAGAGGGATGAGAATTGCACCCATTTTTGCATCTCCCTTGCAGATCACGTATAGTTATGCAAGTCAGAGGGGAGGTAGGAAGGAGTTGTGGCCAGATTCCATTTACATACAATTGCATTGGAGGTGTTGATGGTGTGTCCCGAATTGGTGGGTTCTTGGTCTCACTGATTTCCAGAATGAAGCTATGGTCCCTCACAGTGAGTGTCACAGTTCTTAAAAGATGGTGTGTCTGGAGTTTGTTCCTTCAGACATTCAGATGTATCTGTACCCTATTCCTTCCGGTGGGTTTGTGGTCTCACTGTCAGGAGAGAAGCTACAGACCTTCGTGATGAGTATCACAGCTCTTAAAGGCAGTGCGTCTGAAGTTCCTTCTTTCTGATGGGTTCCTCCTCTGTTGGCTTCAGGAGTGATGCTGTAGACCTTCATGGTGAGTGTTACAGCTCATAAAGGCAGCCTGGACCCAAAGAGTGAAAGAAGAAAGCTTCCACACTGTGGAAGCCTGTACCACCGGGTTGCCACTGGCTACCTCTGGCAGCCTGTTTTTATTCCCTTATCTGACCCCACCCACATCCTGCTGATTGGTCCATTTTACAGAGAGCTGATTGGTCCGTTTTACAGAGAGTTGATTGGTCCGTTTTGACAGAGTGCTGACTGGTGTGTTTATAATCCTTGAGCTAGACACAGAGTCACAGTGTGCTAGTTAGCTAGATACAGAGTACCAATTGGTGTATTTACAAATCTTGAGCTAGACACAGAGTACTGATTGGTGTATTTAGAAACCCTGAGCTAGACACAGAGTGCTGATTGGTGCATTTACAATCCTTGAGCTAGACACAGAGTCACAGAGTGCTAGTCCTCCAAGTCTCCACTAGGTTAGCTAGATACAGAGTACCAATTGGTGTATTCACAACCCCTGAGCTAGACACAGAGTGCTGATTGGTGTATTTACAACCCCTGAGCTAGACACAGAGTGCTGATTGGTGCACATATGATCCTCCAGCTAGATATAAAAGTTCTCCAAGTCCCCATCCGATTCAGGAGCCCAGCTGGCTTCACCCAGTGGATGCTGCACTGGGGCTCCAGGTGGAGCTGCCCGCCAGTCCCGAGCCCTGCCTGTACTCATCAGCCCTTGGGCTGTTGATGGGACAGGGCGCAAGGGGCGCCACGGAGCAGGGGGCGGCGCCCGTCGGGGAGGCTCAGGCTGTGCGGGAGCCCACCACAGATGGGGAGCTCAGACGTGGGGGGTTGCAGGTCCAGAGCCCAGCCCCGCGGGGAGGCAGCTAAGGCCCGGCGAGAATTTGAGAGAGGCGCCGGCGGGCCGGCACTGCTGGGGGACGCGGCGCAACCTCCGCAGCTGCTGGCCCGGGTGCTGAGCCCCTCACTGCCCTGGGCAAGCGGCGCCAGCCCGCCGGTCCGTGTGCGGGGCCCGCCGGTCCGTGTGCGGGGCCCGCCGGTCCGTGTGCGGGGCCCGCCGGTCCGTGTGCGGGGCCCGCCGGTCCGTGTGCGGGGCCCGCCGAGCCCGCGCCTGCACCCGCGCCTGCACCCGCGCCCGCCGGAACTCGCACTGGCCCGCGAGCGCCTTGCGCAGCACGGGTCCCCACCCGAGCCTCTCCCTCCACGCCTCCCCACAAGCAGAGGGAGGCAGCTCTGGCCTCAGCCAACCCAGAGAAGGGCTCCCACGGTGCCCTGGCGGGCTGAAGGGATCCTCAAGCGCCGCCAGAGTGGACGCCGAGGCCAAGGAGGCGCTGAGAGTGAGGGCTGCTAGCACATTTGCCACCTCTCAATGGGACCTGTGAGAAGAAGTGACAAATGCAGCTTTGGGGATCTGAGGTCTAGATTGGTCCTTTCAGCGCCTCTTCTTCAGGAGGGGCATCCAGAGTGTCTAAGTGCCTGCTCACAGTCCCTGCTGATGCTCCCTGGTGCTGACTGACCCTCCCACCCCCTCGCTGGGTGGGAGGCCCACTACCTGACATTCCTGCTCCCCATGGGAGGGTGTGCTGGTCACACCTAAGCCAAAGCAGGCCCCACCTCTGCTGCAGGCTCCACCATGGCATGCATGTGCCCACCACGTGCCTAAGACCTCTCTTCTTTTCCCTGTCCTCCTACTGGCTCCTCTGCCAAGCACCCATGATGCTCTCTCTTTTACCTCCTTCCAATCTCTCCTTTTCTTTTCCTTTTTCTTTCTTTCTTTCTTTCTTTCTTTCTTTCTTTCTTTCTTTCTTTCTTTCTTTCTTTCTTTCTTTTTTTTTTTTTTTGAGACGGAGTTTTGCTCTTGTTGCCCAGGCTGGAGTGCAATGGCACAACCTCTGCCTCCTGGGTTCAAGCGATTCTCCTGCCTCAGCCTCCCAAGTAGCTGGGATTACAGGTGCCCACCACCACACCTGGCTAATTTTTGTATTTTTAGTAGAGATGGGATTTCTCCACGTTGGCCAGGCTGGTCTCGAACTCCTGACCTCAGGTGATCCGCCCACCTTGGCCTCCCAAAGTGCTGGGATTACAGGCATGAGCCTCCACACCTGGCCTCCAATCTCTCCTCTAAGGCCACCTTCTCCATCAAGCCTTTCTAGGCCACCCTCTTTAAAGTTGCAACTCCACCCAAGCACACGCAACCCTTTCCCTGCTTCAGTTTTCTCCACAGCACTGTTGCCTCCTGATAAAGTCTAGAACTGAGCGATTTTGTCTATCAGCTTCCCTCGGGATATGAGATCCATGAGAGAAGAATTTATATCTATATATTATATATTTGTTCATCATTATGCCCTCTGCACCCATAACATAAGGCCTGGCACACAGCAGGTGCTCAAGAAGTATCTGCTAAATGAGTGAACGAGTGGATGGATGAGTAGATGAATGGATGGATGGGTGGGTGGATGGATGGATGGATGGGTTGGTGAGTAGATAGTTGGGTGTGTTGGTGGATGAGTGGGTAGATGGATGGATGGATGGATGGGTTGGCGAGTAAATAGGTGGGTGTGTTGGTAGATGGAGGGATAGATAGATGGATGGGTGGGTGGATGGATGGTTGGGTGAATAGATGGATGGATGCATGCCTTCCAGGTGTCAATGGCCCACTGCCCAATTTGCTTCCTGTGTAACATTGGCCCAGTTGGCCAACCTTTCTGGGTTTCCCCTGTAGTGTAGGGGCAGTGGAGATGCCTCTGCATTACAACTCAGCAGCCAGACACAAGTTTTGTTTGGCTCAGATTGCTTTAAACAATTTCTATGACTTGCCAATGTTTTGAAACAGGGAGCTTTCACGTAACAATCCATCTTCCAGCTACTTGTGAAAGAAAGGTGGCTCACTGGTTTGGGCTGCAGCCAGGGGTCTGTCCCTGCCAGTGTGACCTGTGCCCTAACCCCCCACAGCCTGTTCCACCTCTCTCCAGCCATACCCAGCCTGGGCAGGCAACTGAGTTTGAGACCCTGTTCTAAGATCTGTGCATCAAGGAGGCCACGTCTGGAAAGGGAAAGATCAAACAAATTTATTGGGCACTTCCTGTGTCGATGAAGCCCACACTTTGTGTTTCTAAAAGCCTTTAGTAGGTCCATGAGCTGGTCCTGTGTGGTCAGGCATGGATGCTGGTAACACAGGGGTCACAGGAACAGTGAGGGACGTGGCCTGCAGTGGTGGAATTGCCATGGTTTAAGACATCTTGTTCCCTCTGAGGAGTCTCTCAGCATAGTCACCTGTGATGATGAGAGACATGGAGATGGCACCAGCCCATTTTGTGGATGGGGACATTGAGGCACTGCAAGGTACACAGCCTCTGAGAACCCACCACTTGTGGGGGCAGAGCTGGGATCAGGGTCCAGGTGTGCCTGCCTTTTCAGCCACTCCCTCACCCCTCACCTGCCTCTGCTCAGGCTGCCACACACCCCTGGGGTCCCAGACTCCAATACCCGAGAGTCTTCTGTTCTGTCTTCTTCCTCAAGGTCTCGCTACCTCAAGGTCTTCCCTGTTGCTGACCTCTTCTTGGTGGGTGTGGGGGGAGAAGAAGAAGAGGAGGAAATGGGGGGAGATGGAGGGGGGAGAAGGAACGAGAAGGAATGGACTCAGCATGGCTGGCAACCAATACCTCAGTGGGCCATTCTCAGCTGCGCCCTGCAGCCAACCCACCAGCCCAGCCCCAGACACTTACACTGTGGAGGCGGCAGGGACAACCAGGACCCTCCCCTTCTGAATAAGAACGCCCTGCCATTGAGCAGATGAGCTGGAACACAGAAAGGCAGTGACTGCCCAGCCACTTGAGTGGAGGGGACCCCATGTCTGCCACACCCCTCCCTGAGCACCCTGTGTGCCCTCACATCTCCCTTCTCCATCTCAGCCAGGGCCCCCATGCCACCACACATGGCATTTCAGATACCTCCAAATCCCACAGGGGACCCAGTGTGGGTTCAGCCTGTCCACCCCACTCTTCACCATCACCCCTTCAAAATCTACCTCTGTCTCTCCCCCGGCTATTGGTAGTCATCCATTTATGTCCCTCTCCACCTCCCTCCTTACCACTCCAATCCATTCAACATGCAACAGAGCTGGGAAAAGGGAGAGAAAGGAGGAGGGAGAAGGGAGAGAAGAAGGAGAGAAGACGGGGCGGAAGGGGAGGAAGAGGATTCACTTTTATTGCTCATCTTTTTTATTGAGGTACTATATACATATAGAAAAGTATACAATTTTAAGTGTACAGCTCGGGGAATTTTTATGTGTGTAGACTCCCATATATGCCCAGGTTCAGAAGGGCAATGCAACTTGCGATTATATTTTCTTTGTCTGTTGTTTTTATACATTGTCTGTCTTCCTGTTAATGATGGAGCTAGCCCTGTGTCCCTACCACATCCCCATCACCTTGTGGGCCCCGCTCCTGGCTTTCCCCAAGGCAGGCTCATAGGAAATACTATCTGGGCAATGGTAGGAGGAGATACTTGGGGACAGGGCCGTGGCCTCCTGACCTGAGCTGAGCTGAGCTGTCCAGGGCAGGGCACAGATGGGGGTTGTGCTCTCACATGAGGCAGCTATAGGATCATTTATCACTTCCTTACCCTCAACTAAAAACATTGTTTTTCTTTCTCTGGACTTCAGGAATGGATGGGATCACTTAACATTAAAAAGGTGTCAGTTATCCCCAAATCTCTAAATCCAAAGTCATCTAGGTACATATTGTCATGACTCAATGCTAGGGGACAGCTTCTTAGACACTTTCCAAAAGCACAAATTGTAAGTTGAAAGTATGGATGAATATATAGACATCACCAATAAGGGCTGATTCTGTGTCATCAAAGGACCCAGAAGAAAGTTAACAGTCAGATGGCTGATGGAGAGGTCACTGTGTACAACTAAGGAGAGGCCCATGTCTGTACTACCGTGTATGTCTATAGAGACCTCTGTCTGTACTATCATGTATTTTTGGAGAGACCCATGTCTATATTACTGTGTATGTCTAGAGAGACCTGTGTCTATATGACTGTGTATTTCTAGACAGACCTGTGTCTATACTACTGTGAACATCTAGAGAGACATGTGTCTATACTACCCTGTCTGTCTAGAGAGACCCGTGTCTATACTACCCTGTCTGTACTACTGCGTGTGTCTAGAGATACCCATGTCTGTATGACCGTGTATTTCTAGACAAACCTGTGTCTATATGGCCGTGTTTGTCTAGAGAGACCTGTTCTATACCACTGTCTGTGTCTAGGGAGACCCATGTCTGTACTACCCTGTCAGTCTACAGAGACCTGTGTCTATACGACCATGTGTGTCTAGAGAGACCACTATCTATAATACATATGTGTCTAGTGAGACCTATGTCTATACTACTGTGTGTGTCTAGAGAGACTCATGTCTATACTACCATGTGTGTCTAGGGAGACCCATGTCTATACTACCACATGTGTCTAGAGAGACCAGTGTCTATACGACCACGTGTGCCCAGAGAGACCCTGTCTATACTACCTCATGTGTCTAGAGAGACCAGCATCTTTACTACCATGTATTTCTAGAGAGACCTGTGTCTATACTACCATGTGTTTCTAGAGAGACCCATGTCTATACTATGGTGTGTGTCTAGAGAGACCCATGTCTATACCACTGTGTATTTCTTGAGAGACCGGTGTCTATACTATTGTGTGTGTCTAGAGAGACCCTGTCTATATGTCATGTATGTCTAGAGAGTGAGAACAGAGCATCTGTGGTGAAACTCCTGCAGGTCAACAAGAGCAACTGAGGGAAACAGGCAGGGCTGTGACCAGGATCACAGAAGAGGAAACCCTGACATGCACAGGCTCAAGCTCACCACCGCCAGTCAGAGAAATGCAGGTTACAATTATGGGCTCACTTTCACCTACTAGCCTGGCAAAACAGGAATGCTGGGTGGCCTCAAGTGTGGTGGGGCTGCGGGCCGTGGGGCTGGCAGGCGGGAACGCAGGTGGATGCAGCAGCTCAGGAGCGGGATTGGACAGGACCTAGGCAGTAGATTTGTGCATGCACTCAATGCAGCGGGAGCCCCTGGTGCACACTGGAGAGACTCCATACTGGGATGCACCCACGGAGGGGCAGCACAGGTGCAGGGGACCCCTAGCATCACAGAGCAATCTTAGCAATTGTGCTAGGTAGGACAGGAGACACAGCATGAGGTTTAAACAGAATGCCATGCGTATAGATTATGAACACACATAGCAGAGCAGTGCTCACTGTGGGGGATACCTACCAAGCATGACCATAAACACAGGCTGGTCAGCTAGGGTAGCGGGAGGAGGGAAGGGGATTGATGATTAATAACCAAGAAGAGAGGAGGGCAGGGTGCATGGCTCATGCTGTAATTCCAATGCTTTGGGAGGTGAAGGCTGGAGGATCGCTTGAGTCCATGAGTTTGAGACCGGTCTGGGCAACACAGGGAGACCCCACTTCTACAAAAAATAAAAACAAAATTAACTGGGTGTGATGGCGTGCACCTATTGTCCTAGCTACTTGGTGGCTGAGTGAGGAAGATCGCTTGAGCCTGGGAGCTCGAGGCTGCAGAGAGCTATGACCACAACAGAGCAAGACCTTATCTACAAAGAAAAAAGAAACTAAAAGGAAGCTCTCTGGGCGGATGATGCTCATTAGCTGTAAACTAAGGAGTGTGGTTGATGTGGCCTCCACACCCAAGGTCTGTTTCCACACATGAAGCACGTGCAGATCAGTCTCAAAATTGCAGGATTTAAAAAATTAACCTAGTAAACTCATTCCAAAATGCATACACAAGAGAAAGTTGTTTAAAAAAGTGAAGTCTGTTTTGAGGACGCCAAGCAAAAGTCAACTTGCCCTAACAGATGCAAACTACCCTGCAAAGCCATGGTCATTACAAGAGAGGCTGGCCCAGAAACCACATATGGGTTTAAACATCCTCCCAGGCCGGGCACATGGCAGCTGCTCTCTGCAAGCAGGCAGTGAGTGCTGAGCACAGACTCCGTCCCGGTCCTGAACCCAGTGCTGGGTACAAGGGTGAGCCCAACAGACACAAGCCTGCTCCTGTACTCATGTTCCCAGTACAGGGGACAGAGGGGCAGAATGAAAGAATCTCATAGTCAGTTTGGAATGTTGATCGTGAGCTGTGATATGAAAGAGGGTGTTAGTCAAGGAAGGCTTCCTGGGCGAGGTGGCATTTGCTGAAGGATGAGTGTACAACAGTGAGAGTGGGCTGCAGGAGTGTTCCAGGATAGAGAGGGGTGTACAGGGTCTTGCCCAGGGGCAGGAGGGTGGGATGAATTTGGAGAGGTGAGGCAGGACCCACTGTCTTGGGAGGAGCCTGGAGATCCTAAGGGCTTGCTCTCCACATGCCCATTTAACTCCACGAGCATTCTGTGGGGCAGCCTTTCCTTCCCATAGCTGCCTCCCAAATCATAATAAACTGATAGGGTTTTACAGCCAAAGGCCCATACTCCAGATAGGGCAACTGAGGCCCAGAGAGATGAGACGGCTTGTGGAGGAGGCAGGGAAGAGGGTCTTAATAGACTGTGCGCCAGCTTGCAGGCCTCCGGGCCTCTCTGGATGATCCAGGGCCATGGCCTCCTTAGCCCTGGTGCCCCAGCAAGTGGGAACCCAGCCCGATCCCCTCTCAGGAGCCCAGGGCCTCGACTTTAAGCAAAGCTACTCCGGGGTTTAAATACTATCATTGATTATTGTAAGTGGGCTTATGAGCCTTATCGGCTTAGAATTGTATCTGCAGGAGAGCTGTTCATCTTAAATAAATATGTTTTTAATAATCTCCGAGTATTTATGGAGCATAAAGCTGTCAGAGAAAACAGAGACGACGATTCCTGAAGTCACTTACTGTCCGGATCTCAGAGCCGATTCATTATGAAAACCGGCTCCCAGCAGGATAGCAACTTCGGCTGCTGGCAGCAAACGGAAGACCTGGGTGATTATCATCTCGGAGGATTTTTTAATAAGCTGATGTTGGTTATTTAACCTACAATAACCACTTAAGAAACATAGTAAATTACTTGCAGGTTGGGAAATATCCTCTGCTCCTCCTGGTGCCTCCCAGAACCACCTGTGCCCTGGAGCGTTGACAGGAAGTCCCAGGAGAATGATCCTCCCTCAGCCCCACTCTGCCCAAGCCACCACTGCGGTGGTCCAGGGAGCGGCCCACACCCTGGACCTGCCGCCTAGGCCTCTGCTTTGTGTAGCACAGGGTCAGGGTGGGCTTTGGGCAGAGCAGGGGCAAGGTGAGGCCTCTTGCCCGGTTTTGTGCCTTCAGCTGGGATAGGTGCGCCCCTTTCCTAGTGCCCATAGGGAGGCTGGGGACAGCCAGGAGGCGGGGCCAGTTCTCCATGACCCAGGCCTGCCTGACAGGCCCCTCCCCACTCCCTGGGCCAGGCTGCAGTGTCCAGCCTCCTCTCTGAGTATCTCTTGGCCTCTCTTGTCACTGAACATATGTAGCAGCTGCTGCCGCGCTACTCCCTCCCTCACCTGTCATCTCCTCTCAGCATTTACTGTGCCTGGTGCCATTCTGATCTCTTTACACATATTCACTGATTGTATCCTTCCCCTGAGGGTAGGGGGAGGAATTATTATTCCCTCTTACAGATGAAGAAACTGAGGCTCAGTCACTCGTCCAGGTGGTGAGTGTTTCTAAGTGGTACAGCTAGATGACATACCCCAGTCATTAATCATGCTCCAGTATCTCCAATACTGCAACCTCTGGACCATAATGTCCTGGTATCTATGAACTACCCCAGTGTTTAAGGCTCATGTCTTAGCTCAGGATACTGTAATAGAATACAGCCATGTGTCACTTAACAACGGGGCTACATTCTGAGAAATTTGTCGTTAGGTGATTTCATCATTGTGTGCCCATCACAGAGTGTCCTTAAACAACTTAGATGGCAGAGCCTGCCACACACCTAGGCTTTGTGGGATGGCCTGTTGTTACTAGGCTACAAACCTGTACAGCTTGCAATGGTACTGAATACTGCAGGCAATTGTAACCCAATGATAACTGTTTGTGTCTCTAAACATAGCTAGGCATAGAAAATGGACAGTAAAAATAAACCATAAAAGATTAAAAAATGGTATACCCGTAAATGGTATTCACCATGAAAGGAGCTTGTGGAACTGGAAGTTGCTCTGGTTGAGTCAGTGAGTGAGTGGAGAGTGAATGTGAAGGTCTAAGGCATGTTCCTGCACGACCGTAGACTTAGGCTGCACTAAATTTATTAAGAGTATGTTTTTCTTTCTTCAATAATAAGTTAATCTTAGCTTACTGGATAACTACCATCATACATGTGGTCTATTGTGGACTGCAATGTCATTGTATGGTGCATGACTGTACCACAAACTGGAGGGACTTACACAAAATGGAAATTAATTTTCTCACAGTTATGGAGGATCAAGGGCTATTGGTTCAGCTTCAGATGAGGTCCAGGTGAGGGCTTCCTGGCCCGCAGGCAGCTGCGTTCTTGCGTCTTCACATGCTGTGCTCACAGTGTGGCAGGAGTATGATCAAGCTCTGGTCTCTCCTCTTCTTGTAAGGTCAGTAATCCCACCATGGGCACCCCACTGTGTGGCCTCATCTAAACCTAAGTACCTTCCAAAGACCCCGCCTCCAAATCCACTGGGAGTTAGGGCTTCCACATATGAATTATGGGGGGACATAAATGTTCATTCCATATTAGCTTAAAGAAACATGGTCAAGCTATCATGATCCCTCCTGGTTTCTGACATGGATGCGTGGTTCCTGCTCAGGGTCCCTCACGGCACTGAGTCAGATGGGGCTGAGACTGGAGTCACCTGAAGACTGCTCCCCACGGTGTCTGGTGTTGATGCAGGCTGGGCTGGGCTGTCCTGACGCTGCCAGCCTGCCTGGGATGGGTACAGACTTTCCTGTGTGGGCTCTGTCGAGAGCAGCTGCAGGCCACGCTGGAAGCAGCTGGCAGCTGAGTGGAGTGGAGATGCTGCAGGCTGGTAGATGGATGTTGCCACATTGAGCCCGACTCTGCTCCTTCCTGGGCACCAGCCAGCATGTCTCCTGGTCTGTTCCCTGGGAATTCTGTGTGGGCACCTGTTGGCCTGTCTAGGTGCACATCTGGAGCAGAGAGGAGGTGGGCCTGGGCGGGCCTGGCCAGACTGTGGTGTCATATGTCACCCTGTGACTATGGCTCAGGATGAGCATGGCTGTGACTTCAGGACTAGAGGGTGAAGAATAGGTATTGGCACAGAGCAAGGCAGCAGGAGGGTGACCCCAGGTCCTAGAGGCCCAGGGTGGCTGGCTGAGCTCATGCAGGGGCAGATAGAAGGCACTGGGCCTCCTGCCCCTCAGCCTGGCTTCTGAAGACATCGTAGGCTTCCCTTCCTTGCTGGGGTTGTGACTCTGAAGAGGGCACAGGGAGGCTCAGGCCCCACCTGCCAGGTGCGTTGTCCACAGGGTCCATGGCTTTGGGCACACACCTTGCTGCGTGCTGTGGGAAAAGCTGCTTCATCCACAAGCGAAGGGCTGCAGGGAAGGCATTCCTTAAAGATTACTGGGGTGCTGAGATGGGAGTGCCAACCAGGTGCACGTGGGGTGCTGCTGGCCAGCCAGGGCATCCCTAGGCACGGGTCTCATGCAGGAGGGGGTGCAGGGCACAGCAGACTGCAGCCAGGGCCCTGCTGGGAGGTGAGCTGGGGACAAGGGCAGGGTGTGGAGGGGACATAGGGAGGGAGCCAGAGGGATCACAGGTGGGTCTGGTGAGGATGCCTGGAGATCGAGGAGGGACTGCCAGGGGGGTCCTGCCTGTGTCAGGCCTAGCTTAAGAGATGGTGGCAGTAGTAGCAGTTCTTGAGACACTGATCTGGGGAGTGAGCTGGCGACAGAGAAGAGTGGACAGGCCGAGGAGCAGCTGCACAAGCTACATGCTTGGATCTTTCTCTGTGTTAGAGACTGTGAGTGTGAGAGTGTGTGAGTGTGTGTGAGCGTGTATGTGTGAGTGTGGGTGAGCATGTGAGAATGTGAGTGTGTGAATGTATGTGAGTGTGTGTGTGAGAATATTGATTGTGTGTGTGAGAATATTGATTGTGTGAGATGTGTGATGGAATGTAAATGTGTGAATGTGTGTATGTGTGATGGAATGTGAATGTGCATTTGTGTATGAGTGTGTGTGTAAATGTGTAATGGAGTGTGAATGTGCATGTCAGTGTGTGTATGTGTGAGTGTGTAAATGTGTGTGAATGAGTGTGATGGAGTGTGTGTGTGATGGTGTGAATTGTGTTAGTGTGTGTATGAGGGTGTGTGTATGTTAGTGTGTGTGAATGTGTATATGAATATGAGTGTGATGAAGTGTATGTGTGTGCGATGGAGTGCTAATGTGTCTGTGTTTGTGTGTGACATGTGTGATGGAGTGTGTATGTGTGAATGTGTGTCTGTGTTAGTGTGTGTGGTGTGTGTTAATATGTGTGTGTGTGTGATGGAGTGTGAGAGTGTTGTGTGAATGTGTGTGGTGGAGTGTGAATGTGTGAGTGCATGTGATGGAGTGTACATGTGTGTGTCTATGTGTGTTACTGTGATGGAGCATGAATGTGTGTGTATGAGTGTGTGTGTGATGAAGTGGGTGTGTGTGGTGTCTGTGTGTGTGTCTGTGTGTGTGAGTCTATATGTGTGTGTCTGAGTGTGTATGTGTCTGTGTGCTTGTGTGTGGAGTGTGTATGTCTGTGTGTTTGTGTGTCTGCGTGTGTGTCTGTGTGTCTGTGTGTCAGTGTGTCTGCATGTGTGTCTGAATATGTGTGTGTCTATGTGTTAGTGTATCTGTGTCTATGTGAGTCTGTCTGTGTGTGTGTCTCTGTGTGTCTACGTAAGTCTGCGTGTGTTTCTGTGTGCGTCTGTGTGTGTGCTTGTGAGTGTGTCTCTGTGAGTGTGAGTCTGTGTGTCTGAGCCTGAGTGTGTGTTTCTGTGTGTGTCAGTGTCTGTGTGAGTGTGTGTCTGTGTGTATGTGTCTGTGTGTGTGTGAGTCTGAGTGTGTGTGTGCCTTGTTTGAGTGTGTCTGTGTGAGTCTGTGTGTGTGCATCTGTGTGCATCTGTGTGTCTGTGTGTCTGTGCCTGTGTCTGTGTGTTGTGTCGGTGTGTTGTGTCTGTGTGTGTCTATGCCAGTGTGTGTGCATCTGTGAGTCTGTGTGTGTGTGACTCTGTGAGTGTCTATGTGTCTATTGAGTGTGAGTGTGTGTGAGTCTGTGTTTGTGTCTATGTGAATGTGAGGGTGTGTCTGTGTGTGAGTGTGAATGTGTGTGTGTGTCTGTGTGAGTCTGTGTGTGTGCCTGTGTGAGTTTGTGTGTGTGTGTGTGTCTGCGTGTGAGTGGGAGTGTGTGTGTGAGTTTGTGTGTCTGTGTGTCTCTGTGTGTGAGTGTGAATGTGTGTGTCTGTGGGAGTCTGTGTGTGTGTGTCTGTGAGTGTAAATGTGTCTGTGTGTCTGTGGGTGTGTGTGAATGTGAGTGTGTCTCTGTGTGTGTCTGTGTGTGAGCATGAATGTGAGCATGTGTGTGAGTCTGTGTCTGTGTGTGAGTGTGTGTGAATGTGAATGTGTGTGTGTGTGTCTGTGGGTCTGTGTGCCTGTGTGTGTGAGTGTGAATGTGTGTGTGTCTGTGAGTCTCTGTGTGTGTGTATGTTTGGGAGCATGAATGAGTATGTGTGGGTTTGTGTGAGTCTGAGTGTGAGTGTAAGTCTGTGGGTGTTAGGGTGAATGTGAGTGTGAGTATGTCTGTGTGTGAATGTGAGTGTGTGTCTGTGTATGAGTCTGTGTGTGAGCATGAATGTGTGTATGTCTGTGTCTGTGTGTGAATGTCAGTGTGTGTGTGTGAGTCTGTGTGAGCACGAACATGTGTGTGTCTGTGTGTGTTAATGTGATTGTGTGTCTATGTGAGTGTGAGTCTGAGTGTGAGTGTATGTGAATGTGCATGAGTCTGTGTGTGTGAGTGTGTGTGAGTCTGTGTGTGAATGTGAATGTGTGAATGTGTCTATGTGAGTGTGAGTGTGTGAGTCTGTGTGAGCATGAGTGTGAATGTGAGTGTGTGTGTGTCTGCCTCCTCTTTCCTGGGCTCTCTCTTGCTCATTCCCTCTCCTCCACTCCTCTCTGCTATTGACTCTTCTTCAAATTGCCCCCAGGTTTTAAATTTTTCTATTATTTAAAAATCTAGTGGAATACAGCACATCATACACATTCGAAAGTGTATAAAATGTGTGTGAACAGTTTCAAGCATAGTAAAATGAACTTCAAATGCATGGGAACATGTTTTTGGGCTCTGGCAACCTCCTGTGTGCCCTCCCTGTCCATGCCTCCCACCACACCAGCCCTGAGCGACTACCACGGAGTCCCTTAATCACTCCCACCCAGGAATGCAGCCTGTATTAGAAACAGATCGTTTAGGCTTTCTGGGCTTTTTTAACTGGGTGTGAATGGAATCAAACATGTGTATCTTCTGTGGCTTGAATCTCTCAGGCGATGCTGTTTCTGAGATCTCTCTTGTTGTGTGTGCCTGGAGATCAACCTCTCCGGTGCCACATTGATTCCATTGTTTGAATATACCACTCCCTACTCGTCCATTCCATTGTGGGCGGACACAGGAACTGCTCCAGGATTCTTTTTGTTGAAGAACAATGCGGCTATGAGCATCTCAGATGCGTTTCCTGGGGTGCACACCTTCCTGGGGTTGGTCACAGCATGGGAATGGCCTGCCACAGTTCAGAGTAGGTCCCTCCTGTGGCCCTCCACCAGCAGGGCAGGACCCCCCGACCTGTTCCATATCTTCCTTGTCCTCCTTCCCCACTTCCATTCCCTCCCCATTTCCCACAAGGGTGGAATCAGACACATGTCGCTGTACCTGCCATGCTTGACTAGAGTAGCCTGGTGCAGAGGATGTAATGTCCCATAGTAAGAGGAGAGCACCCTGTGCCCTCCTCCCTGGACCTTGCTGCCCGGGCAGGGCGTCTCTGCCCTCCCTCACAGCAGAAGCAGGCGAGCTCTGTTTTTTTTCTGTCTCAACCAAACCATCTTCCAAAATGCAGGCCCTGATTGCGGAGGTCCTGATGCTCCTGGGGCAGCCGTCTTTGGGGCAGAGAGCCGCATGAGCTCTTGCTCCCCCTGCCCTCAATTCCTGATTGTTTTCTGTGGGAAGCCACTTGGAAAATGGTGGGGAATCGGTTCTTTGTCGCCGGTTTTCCAGGTGGTTTGTAAACACTCCCAAGGAAATGCTTCTCGGTAATGAACAAGGCCCCTGTGCAAGCTGAAATTGTATGGGCAATTAACCCCACTGGCCCGGCGCCCAGGAGGAACACCCCCGGCTGCTGCCTGCTGCACAAGTACCTTCATGGGAGGGAGTCCAGGGTCCCTGATGTGAGCCCCTCCTCTGCTGCCTCTCACCTGCGGGGCATCAGGCAGGGGGTTGGGGAGGAGCAGGTTGGGGAGGAGCAGGTCGGGGGCAGCCGGCTGCACGGGGGTGCTCTTCCCTCTACTGCTGACAACTCATCCAGCCTCCCATGGCTTGGGATTCCTGGTGGTTTCTGAGGTTGTGGACGCCTGATGGCCTCATTTCGAGTCCCCACCACTAGGCAGTGCCCCAGTGGAGGCACCTGTGGACATGAGTGGGCGTGGGGCAGGCAATTCGAGTTGATGTGTGTCAGCGACACCCTCTGTGGTCACCGAGATGACAATCACAGCCATTTTCATCATAACATTCAGACACATCTATGCCTGGCAGGAATCACAGGGGCTACTTCCTCCCATGAGGCTCTTTTTCATTAGGGAGAAAAAAAAAACCTTGCCAGATCCGCTCCCACCTCTCCGGGAACACCCTGCACCGCTATCAGCTGCCAGAGGCTGCGAGGCTGAGTCTGGCATTTTTAAGCCTTGGTGGTGAAAGACTCCTTCAGGAAAGAAGAGAGTAGGGAGGCTGAGGGAAGGTAGAGTTGGGCAATAGGAGGTTGAATAGGAGTTCAGCAGTACGAGAAAGGGAAGGCAGTACAAGCTGAGGGAACAGCAGGTGAAAGGGTCTGATGTATTCCGGTAACAGCAAAGGATTAGAGGATCAGAGTGTAGTGGCAAGAGTGGGGACCAGGGAGGGGGATGGCTGGGATCAGTCTGGGATTCTTAAGAGTCTTGGATTTGTCGCTGTGGGCCACAGAGAATAATTCGGTTTCACCACTGGGCATAGGACTCCTCAGTTTACCCTCTAGCACCTTCCCAAAATCTCCAGAAAGTACAGTTGGAACACTTTCCCAAAGTCCCCCAGGCCCTCTTTTAACATCACCCCCATCTGAGAGCATGCACCCGCCCTCTGTGCCTGAGGTCACTGCAGGTTTGAGATGGGGGAGGAGAAAGGAAGGGCTGAGGGACAGATTATGGGTGGCTGGCAGCTGGGGTCTAACTAGCTTGTGGCCTTGGGGACATCACCTCCTTTGCTGAGCCCTTGCTCCCCTGTCCATAAGTGGATGGCAACAGGACTAAAGTCTCCTAAGATCCTGTGTGGATTTGAGGGGCTAAATCCCTGCAGCGCTTGGCATGTGGAAGGCACTTAGTAGGTCCATGTGCTCAACATCCAAGCCATGGTTCCTGAGCAGTTGGGTTCTGGGCATGGGGCACACAACTGAGACTCCATGCACAAAGTCCCTGCCCCCCCGCCCGGAGCTGACACTTATGTGAACGAGACCGTTCCAGAGAGAGCTTTGGGGAAAGTTAACAAGTCAGTGTGTTGGCAGCTGGGATGGGCTGGGTGGTCTGGAAGAGCTTCTTTGAGAAGGTGACAAAGGGCTGAGACTCGAGTGACAAGGAGGAGCCAGCAGGGAAAAGCACCCCAGGAAGAGGGACTGGGGAACAAAGGCCTTGAGACAGGAGCATGCAGGCACATCCTGGGAACACAGAGGAAGCAGGTGTGGCTGAAGAGAGTGGGGACAGGGCAGCTGTCATCCCTGCGGCTGTGATTATTGTTAGGTCAAGCTCTGCGTTGGCCTTGGCAGTTTCTCTGCGACCAAGCCCTGTCCAGGGTGCTGAGAGGCCAGCACAGGGCTGCAGCCCACAGACCGGCCCATGGACCAGCCGGCTGTGCTCAGACTGGCTCCACCACTACAGCTGGGCAGCCTTGGACAGGCAAGTCCTGAAGCTTCTCTGTGAGCTGCTTTTTCCTCTGCAGTGTAGGGGTGACAGCTAGTACCTACCTGCTGCGGCTGTCACATAGGAAGAAAGCCGGGCATGTAGAAGGTGCACACCCCACGCAACAATTACTGGGAGAACAAAATGAGGGAAAGTACCAAAGCAGCTCCCTTAACCCAGGGCAGGAAATGCTGGCTTCCTGGGCTCCAGGGCCTTTGCCACCTTAGTAGGTGCTCTGGCTTTGTGGAGGGTCCTCCCTTCTTGCAGAGTTAGCATGTCTGTGTCCATTGGACCAGTGTCCCCTCCCTGTGACCCATGGGCTGGACTTCAGGCCACAGGTGGGAGCTCTCCTGGGACCTGGATGCACCTCCACAGAAGCCTCCAGGAATAGCAGGAGAAAGACATTATGAAAACGCCGGCAAGCAAAGTGTGAGGCCTGCTCTCTCCTGTCGAGAGCTGGAGCAAGGGCCTCTTTGCCATTGGATTCAATTTATTCCCATCTGGGCCCTGCTGTCTCCATCAATTCAGCTAATAAAGAGAGGTGGATGGCTATGACCTGGGTTGCCGTGGAGGCCTCTTCCAAGCTAATTAACCGGCCTGAACAATCCCTTTTAATACTTCTGTGCTTAATGCCCTAAAAGGGAAGAATGAACTGGGGATGGGGGAGGGGATGAGAAGCTGCAGCTGGCTGGGGGAAGGAGGGGGACTGGTCCTCCTGACACCACCTGGGGAAGTGGGGGAGGTGGAGCACCCGCCCCAGGAACCCAGCTTACAGACCCTGAGTTGAAAGCCTCACTGCCAGAAACTCAGTTTTCTCACGTATGAAGTGAGGACAAGGACAGATTGTGAATGCATGCCCCCCCTCTGTGAGATAAACTCACAGCAATGCCATGTGTGGATATGCTGCCTTGTGTATACAGCGCCTCTGGGCAGGTCCACGGGAGGCTGGGATCTCAGTTGTCTCCGTGGGAGGAACAACCTGGAGGGCAGGGGCACAGGAAGAAATTGGGCTCAGCATTTACTAGCTCCGGGGCCCTGGGCAAGTGCCTTTACCTCCCTCCCCTCAATGTTTTCATCTGTAAAAGGGGGCTAAGAACAGTGCTTCACTCAGGGCTGTCCTGAGGGCTGCTTGAAATAGTATGGTTAAGCACTTAACTGCTTCCTCAGTAAATACTAGACATAAGCCACAGTGATAATAGTTATCATTGTGGTTTGAATTCTTACACAGTGTGTATATTAGCTATTAGATGGCATCCATTTATTTAAAGAACACACAGACAAAATCCCATTCCCCTGGGAGTCACAAGATTCCTCCGTGCATGCCCAGTGCCAAGCCCAGGGATGGGTGTTCCTTGGCATGAGTTCTGGGTACTTCCCAAGCCCGTGATACCTGGCACACAGAAGAGAAAGTGCTGCCCTGATTACTTTGCAAATGTCACTGGACCTCTCTGTACCTGTGTCCCCACCTGCAAAATGGACATGTTTCTGTGCATGGCACTGCTCTTCCCAAGGCCAGCAGCCCTTCCCCCCTTTGAGGATGGACTTTCTGCCCAGCTGTAGGGGGTGGTCAGCACACGACCTCCATCTGTCAAAGCCTCAGGGTCTGCCTCAGCTGCAGGGAGCTGCCTCAATGCAGACTTTGACCTCCACAGAGTGGCCACACCCAGCAACTGAGTGAGAAGGGGCACAAAGGCTTAGCCATTCCAGCCAGACCAGGAAGAATCTGGCACAATGTTCACTCCAACGCTCCCTGATCAGTTGGGCAAGGCTTTGCTGGGCCTGCACTCTCTCTTGTAGCACTTCTGTTCTGGTGGGGCTCCTGCAATAAACAAGTGGAACACATCTGGGGAAAACCTCGGGGTTTCAGTGTCACCTCTAACCCAGGTGTGTCTCTTCAGCTCACAGTTCTCCCTTGACCTCCACTTATGCATCCCTAACTCCTCTTGGGCATCCTATAGGCATCTCAAGCTCAACGTGGCCCCCACTGAGCTCCTGGCAATGCACCAGTCCCTCCCCAAACCTGCTCCTCTCACAGCTCACCCACACAGGGGAAGAGCTGCTGCCTCATTTCTTAGCCTGGACTAAAATCTAAGGGTCATCCTTGGTTTGCTCTTTCTGGGACGTCTTGCATCCAGTGCATCAGAAAGTCCTGTGGCTCCTTCTCCCAAGCACCCGGCACCCTGGTCCAGGCCACCATAGTCTCCCCACTAGCCATTATTGTAGCATCTCTTCACTGGGCTCCTGCTCCATCCTGGCCCCTTCCATCTGCTCTCCACTCAGCAGACACAGTGCCCATCACAAAATCTAAGCCAGATTGTGTCATGCCTCTGCTCACAACTTTCTAGTGGGTTCTAACCTTACTCAAAATGGAGCTCCACCCCCTGGCCTATGAGACCCTATGTAACTTACCCTGTGGGCCTCACAACTTCACCCTGCGTCATCCTCTGGTCCACTGTTAGCTCTGTGCCAGCCAAATGGCCACCTTTTGCTCACCATGTGCTGCTCAGCCTCAGGGCTTGGCACCTGTCCTTCCCTCTGCCTGGAGCATCCTCTCCAGATGTCACACCTGTTGCAAAGATATCTACTCCAATACCTCCTCTGTCCCTCCCCCACTCACTATCCAGCTACTCCAGTCAATACTCCTTCAGAGCAATAACATTCCCAGATCTTGATCTACACCGGTACCTTCACCTACATCTACACTTACACCTATATCTACACCTACACATATATCTACATGTACACCTACACCTATGTCTACACCTACATTTACATCTACACCTACACCTTCACCTACGTCTATACCTACATCTACATCTATGTCTTCGCCTACATATACACCTACACATACTTCTATACCTACCCCATCTACATCTATGGCTTCACCTACATTTACACTTACACCTATATCTACACATACATCTACACCTACACTTTCACCTATGTCTATACCTACACCTACACCTATGTCTACACCTACATCTATACCTACACTTACACCTACATCTTCATCTACACCAACTTCACCTACACCTATATCTACACCTGCACCTACGTCTACACCTACACCCATATCTACACCTACATCTACATCTACACCTACACCTACACCTTCAGCTACATTTACACCTACACCTATATCTACACCTCCATCCACACCTGCATCTTTACCTATGTCTATACCTAGACCTACACCTATGTCTATACCTACACCTACATCTACATTTATACCTACATCTACACCTACACCTTCACCTACACCTACACCTGCATCTACACCTACATCTGCATCTACACCTACACCTACACATAAATCTATACCTACAACTACATCTATATGTACATCTACACCTACACCTTCACCTACATCTATAGCTACACCTTCACCTATGTCTACACCTACACCTATATCTGTATTTATATCTATATAGAGTCTGTTCCCCTAGTAGAATATAAACTCCATGTGCTTTATCAATTTTGTTCTCTGATACATCATCAAGTGTACTTGAAATGTGGCTTGTCCAAATTGAGATATGCTGTAAGTATAAAATGCCAGTTTTTGAAGAGTGCGTACAAAAAATGTAGAATATCTTATTAGTAATTTTGTATTAATTATATATTGAAATGAATCTCACCTGTTGCATTTTACTTTTGTTAGATATGGCTACTATAAAGCTATATTTCCTTTGTATAGAACTGTTTCATAGGGCAAACTGTAACACGACGTTTTTTTTAAATTTATTTTTTAAATCTCATGTTTCCCTTGCTGGAGTGCCTGGCTCTCTCTCCCTAAGGAGCTAAATGACCCAACTTGGGCACAGAGCTGGAGGCAGCAGCTGAGGAGCTGTCCACTCCACGGTGCTGAAAACAGGACGCAACGGCCCAATCCTGCAGCCCGACAAGGGGACTTCAGGGCGTGCTAAGGCTGCAGCCTCAGCTCCTGACTTGTTGAGTGGTCCCGGAGCCTTCAAGAATTCCCTTGTCCTGCCAACAAGTCAGTTCCCAGCTCTGATCCCATGCCCTGTGGCAGGCACACGAGCAGAAGAGGGGAGACATCCCATCCTGAAGACGTCTCCCTCTCCCTGGGGAAGGCAAGGCTTTTGCAAACTAAACCTTGGGAAGACAGCCTGTAATTAGAGCAGTAAATTGTGAGTCCTGATAGCAGGCATGGGAGAGGGTGGAGGGCAGGAAGCTCGCGGAAGGCTGGCAGGGTCAGCACATAGGTGTTTTGGGAGGACCAGACAGGCTTGAACACAGCGGGATTCAGATGAGTAATCCCTCCACCATGCAGCTCACTTTGGTTAGATGTTCACACACTGCTCAGTGCTGGGGATGGTGGGGGCGACACATGGGGCTCTCTCCCTGGGGTTGATGTCACAGGGGACTTCCAGACCCTGTTTCAGGGTAAGGATTGCCTTCCTTCTTGCCTGGGCATTCTTGGGCTGTAAGGGGAGCACCGGGCCTCAGAAATAGGCTCTGGGCTCAAACCCTGGCTCTGTCTTTTCCCAGCTCTGTGGCTGCACGTAAATCACCCCAGTGCTCAGAGCCTCCCTCTCACCCTGGACTAGGGTCTCCTTCAGACCCTGCTTTGTCAGGGATGAGTGAGATAAAAGGTGAAGCGTGGCTGGGCACAATGGCTCACGCCTGTAATCGCAGCACTTTGGGAGGCCGAGGCGGGTGGATAACTTAAGGTCAGGAGTTCGACACCAGCTTGGCCAACATGCAAAACCTCGTCTCTACTAAAAATACAAAAATTAACTGGGCATGGTGGCACATGCCTGTAGTCCTAGCGACCTGGGAGGCTGAGGCAGGAGACTCGCTTGAACCCAGGAGGCAGAGGTTGCAGTAAGCCAAGATCGCACCACTGCACTTCAGCCTGGGCAACAGAGTGATACTCCATCTCAAAAAAAAAAGGTGAGGTGCAGGTGCAGGCAGAGCTCCATAAAGGTAAATCTCAAAATGAATTCTTCCAACCTGCCTTTATTACGATTTACTAAGGTATTTTTAAATGACCTTCCACATTTTTGTTTAAGTAAAGCAGTTAAAAATTCACATTATTGGAGGATTTAGGGGCAAACGGTCTCCAGTTGGACACCACTCTCCCCCCTCAGGCCCCTTTCGGCTGCAGGAACGTCCTCTGCAGATCCACACTATTCCTGGCTGGGCTCTTGTGCTGTGGCAGAGGTGGACTGGGTCTCTCCCCACCCTCCAGCTCCCTTATCCACCCGGCAGCCTCATCCACCTGGCAGGGCAGCGGCTCTTGTGTTTCCTCTCTTGTTTGCTTTCTCACCCTGAGGAGCATATTCTGATCTTACTTCCTGCTTCATCAACTATAGGCTAACACCCATAGATACTAATCTTTATAGCTTCTGCTTTGTTTCCAGTTGCAGAAGCACAAATGAGGAACAGGAGGGGACTCATTGTTCTCCTGGGTCTCAGTTATGTGCACCCCCAAAACCCCAGATTTGCTGGGTCAGAGCCTCACCTCTGCTTGTAGAGCCCTCACGCCAGCACTCATCAGTGTGAGACCACCCATGACCCTGTGCCAGGGTTCCCTGCTCTCCTCCTGCCCTCCACAACCCAGCCTGACGGCCTCAGCAATCCTGCCTCACCTCCCACCCAGGGTCCTCCAGTCCTGTGGTTTGGGAAACAACACAGGAATGATGGTGTGGCTCTACCCTATGGGACAAATGTGAGAAGAGGGTTCAGGCATAGTCCCTCATCAGACATGTGACACAGGGGCTCACCTCATTTTGTTTCAAAGTCCACAGGAGAGAGGTGACAAGGCCAATTCCCCGGCATTTCTCCAGTGAGTTTAATGTGGCTTGTTAAAATTACTCATTCAACTGAGAAGGCAGGAAGAGGTATTGTCTCCTTTCTCTCTCCCATTAATGCTGTGAGAAGATAGTATCATCTCATTTTATGGGTGGGGAAACTGAGGCACAGGGAGACTCAGCAACTTGCTCATGGCCACACAGGTTGTGTAAAGAGGGGAAAGGGGCTCGTCTGGACCTGGAAGTCGCCAGCACACCAGCCTCATTGTCTCATAGCATTTGCCGAAGTTGATGACTGTCTCAGTCGCCTGCCTGATGCCTGTCTTCCCCATGACAACGCCAGAGCCAAGGCCAGGGCCTGGTGCATTCCATCTCCCCACTTAATGCAGTGAATGGTGTGGAACTGATGCTCAGTAAATCATGATTGAAGGTCTGGAAAGAAGGACACAACCTAGATAGTGTGGAAGGGCTCTCTGAGAAAGAGACTGGGTGGTTTTTCTTTTTGTATTTTTTATTGTAGTAAAATATACACAAAATTTATCATCTTAACCATTTTTAAGTTCAGTGGCATTAAGCACATTCACATTGTTGTGCAGCCATCACCACCATGTGTCTCTATCTCTTTTCATCTTGCAAACCTGAAACTCTGTCCCTGTTAAACACTAACTCTCCATTCCCTCCTCCTCTGGCACCCACCATTCTTCTTTGTGTCTCTAGGAATGTGACTATACTAGTGCCTCATATAGGTGGGGTCATACAGTATTTTCCTTTTGTGACTGGATTATATCGCTCAGCATAATGTCCTCAAGGTTCATCCAAGTTGTAATGTGTACAGAATTGTCTTCCTTTTGAAGGCTGAGTAATACCTATGTGTGGATAGACCACATGTACTCATCCATTCATCTGTTATGGACGCTTGGGTTGTTCCCACCCCTTAGCTCCTGTGAATAATACTGCTCTGAATATGGGCATACAATTATCTCTGTGAGATTCTGGTTTCAATTCTTTTGAGTATTTACCCAGAAGAGAAATTGCCAGGTCATATGGTAATTCTGTTTAATTTTTTTAGAAACCACCATACTGTTTTCCACAGCAGAACAGTGCCATCTTACTATAAAATGTATCATTTTATAGTGCACGTACTATATAAAATGTACCAGGATTTCAATCTCTCCACGTCTTCATCAACCATTGCTATTTTCTGTTTTCTTGATTACAGGCACCCAGATGGGTGTAAAGTGGAGGAGATGTCATCTTAGCAGATACCAGGAGATGAGAAGAGATGCGGAGTGTCTCAGGAAGAAGGAATGTGAGCAGGCACTTGCTGTGCTGGAGGGTGGAGGCCAGTGTGGATGGAGCCCAGGGAGGAAGGGAGTGGCAATGGGGACAGGCGCCAGACTGTCCAGAGCCCTGAAGACCATGATGAAAAGTCCAGATTTTGTAATAAGAAGCCACTGGAGAGCTTGAAGTTGAGGAGTGGCATTGTTTGGTTTCCATTTTCGAAAGATCTCGCTGGCTGTTGGGTTGTGTTGCAGTTATCCACTGCTGTATAACAAAGTGCTCCAAAACATAGGGACTTCAATTAGCTGTTTTAGTTTAGTCACAATTTTGTGGGTCAGTAATTTGGAGAGGGCTCAGCAGGATGGTTCTTCTTGACTCCACATGATGTCCATGGGGGAGCTGGAGCTGGAAGAGCTGCCTCTGAGAAGCTTCTTCATCATGTATCTGGTGCTCCTTGGCCATGCTCTCCTCCAGGGCGTGTCTCATTCTCCATGGCTTCTCCATGTGGCATGAGCTGCATGCAGCCTGGTGGGCTCAGGGGAGTCTCGCTTCCTACACAGCAAAAATGGAAGTGGTCAGTCCAGTTGAGAGCTATGTTCAGAACTGGCACAGCATCTCCTCTTTCATATTCTATCTGTCAGAACAGTCACAGGGCCTAGTGGATTCAGAGAGGTGGAAAAAAAGACTTCACTCTTCATGGATGGGGTGGGGGTGCTGCAGAGAAGCATGTGGAATAGGAGGTGCTGTCTCAGCAACTTTGGAAATGGTGGTCTGCCCCACCCAGGTGATGAACGATGGAAGTGTGGGAGTGAAGGGGTAGGCACAGGGTGGAATTATATGGGGGAGAGCGGGGATGCTGGGTACAGGCTGGCACCCATGGAAATGAGAAGAGGATGCATTGAAATTATGGGAAGCAGTGCCAACAGGATTTGGTAATTTAATAGATGGTGAAGAGGGAGGGAAACAAGTTAAAAAAGACTCCCGAGGTTCTGGCTTGAGTTACTGTATCAACCATGCCTTTTAATTTCTGATACTTTGACATCTGGAGCCTTACTGACTCTGGAGGGACTACCCTTTGCAGGGTTATCCAGTTCCTAGAGATAGCAAATAACCCAACCAGGGGCACACCTCTCCTATCTCCCATGCAAACTACCTAACTCAGAGCCCACTCGGCCAACTGCCTCCTCTACTAGGTGCTCACATGGCCCACCTGCCCTGATCACCAGGGCCAGAGACCAACAACAGGGGACAGACCCTCTACCCGAGCCCGCTGAAATGATTCAACTAGATCACCCTAAGCCTGCATGCCCTGCCTCACCTATTCCTTCCCATAGAAGCCATGCTTCCCTGTGCAGCCCTCATAGCATGGCACGCCCTCCTTCTTGAGAACTGTGAGTAACAAACTATATTTTCAATGGCAGTCATCTCCTGATCTATTGGCCTTACCATACGTACATAATAAAATACCTACCTTTTGAGATAGTCAGTGAGATCAAGACACCGTGGGTAAGTATGTCTGGAGAGGTAGCCTCCTCTCTTGACCAACCAACTGCTTTCTGTGGCTCTCTGAGCTGGAAGGGACAGGGCAGAGAGAACCCAGGCTGTGGGGCTGAGCCCTCCCATCTCCTCCTACCTGCCCCTGGCCATTTCCCTGGTGGGGGAGTTCCTAGGTCAACCAAGTGAGGGATGATAGTCAACCCCCTTCTTGAACAGGTGGGACAGCTGACACTCAAAGGATGGAGAAAGTATGAATGGGTTATTTTTCTTAATTAAAAAGAAGATATGTTCCCGTAGTTACATCTAAATTAGAAGGCATATCATGAGAAACTGTACATATCCCACATTCTCACATCTCTAACACAATGACTATTGTCCTTTCTCCGGGATTCACCTTTTCATTTATTTGCTCAATGGACATTTTCACTTTCCCCCACCACACTGGCCAGATACAAGCGCTGGCCATGGGCAGAGTTGGGTGGTGGTCCTTCAACCTGACACCCCACTGGCACGTTTCCTATGTTGCCAGAGGTCTTCTGGCTGGCGGTTTTGTCTCGCTGAATGCTGTCATGAAAGAAGTGGGGTGGGCTCCCCTGCAGCTGTTGAGTGCAATAGGTTGGCCCCAGCCATGAGAGGGAAGTCCAGAAATAAGGCCAGGTCCAACATGCCATGAGTGAACAAATGGCCATGTCCAGGCTGCCAGAGCTGAGGGAGGGAGGCCGAGGGTGCAGCCAAGTCTAGGAGCCAAGTCACTGTAGTGGCCGAGCTGGTGAGTATACACCAGGATGCAGGAGCCCTTCCAGGTCAGCCCAGGGCCAGCTGCTCTGAGTTATATTTAGCCTGTGCTGCCGGGGACAGCAGGGGGACCGGGGCACCCCAGGCCCATGCATCATACACTGCCTAAGCATCTCTGGCACTGGGCATGTAGATAGCTTTCCATTTTGAGGGCATTATTTTAAGATGTTTCAATTAATAAAGAAGAGAGGAAGGGGAAGCTGTTACAGAATAAAGGAGAATGAGAAGACGTACAGCAACCGAATGTAATACCTCGATCTGTTTGCTTTCCGATTCCAACAAACCAGCTCTAAAAATATAGCTAAAGGCATCTGAGGAGATTTGAACATGGGCTGAGAATTAAAAGATATTAAAGAATTATGAATGTGTTGGGTGCAATGATGTTGTGATTAGATTTTTAAAGTCCTTATCTGCTAGAGACACAAATGGAAGTATTTATGGATAAAATGATACGATGATGTCTGGGATTTGCTTTAAAACACTAATAATATTGGCTGTGAGCTTTTAACTGCTGAAGCTGGGGGGTGGCACATGGTTCATTATCCTATTTGCTCTACTTTGGTGTAGATTTGACATTTTCCATAATAAAATACTAAAAAGTGCTTCAACCAATATATTCTCGTTTCTGACTTTTTTTGTTCCTTCTATTACATTGTTTCCTGAGGATGAATTCCCAGGGGTGGGATTACTGGAGGCAGGGGCTTCAGTGTGTTTTTCCTGGCTCTGCATGTGCTGTCAAGTTGCTCTTCCATAGGACAGGGTGGATTTATGCTGCTGTGTGCATGGGGACCCTGGAACCAATCGTTGCTGGGCAGCCTTGCTGGCACTTATTTCAGTTTTCGAATTTCACTAATTCAGTAGGTGGAAAATTGCCATTGTTTTCATTGTTTCATTTCCAGGTCTTTGATTACAAGAGTGGGTGAAATGTTTGCCCCGGTTGGCCACTAGCTGCATTTCTCCTCTAGCCCTACCCACATTTGACTAAGAGAATTTTTGTTTGCAGAAATATTTGTAACCTACTGATATAGTTTAGGTGTTTGTCTCCTCCAAATCTCATGTTGAAGTGTGATCTCCAGTGTTGGAGGCGGGGCCTGGAGGGGATTGTTTGGGTCATGGGGGTGGATCCCTCCTGGATGGCTTGGTGCCCTCCCTTCGGTAATGAGTGAGTTCTTTCTCTATTAGTTCACACAAGACCTGGTTGTTAAAAAGAGCCTGCCACTTCTTCTTCTTTCTGTCTTTCCTCCTCTCTTGCCACGTGATTTCTACACATACTGGCTCCCTTTCGCCTTCCGCCATGAGTGGAAACAGCCCGAGGCCTCACCAGAAGCAGATGCTGGCACCATGCTTCCTGTACAGTGTGCAGAACCATGAGCCAAACAAACCTCTTATCAATTACCCGGCCTCAGGTATTCCTTTACAGCAATGCAAATAGACTAAGACAGCTGTGGATGACATGGACCCTCTGCCCTTTTGATGCAAATGTTTCCCAATCATTTTAGTTTCTATTGTCCAGAAAGTTTTTATGTTTACATTATTAACCCTGTCTCTTCTTTAATTTCTTCAATTCCAAGACAGGCAGGTGTTAATACTTCCATATATCTGCCAAATCATCAACTGTGTTTTCTATGATTGGATTTCTTATAGTCAGATCTTTAATTTATCTAAGTTTAAATGAGTCTACGATGCAAAGTATACATGCTTCTTTTTTCTTTTCAAAATTGATCTCCAGCTATCTCAGCATCATTTTGTAAATTATTTTCCCCTTCACCATTATTTAGTCTTGAGTGTTTGTGAATAACTCCTCATGTATCCGACAGGATTCTATCTCAAGGCTCTGAATTCTCTTCTCCAGCCTCATGTCTGTCTCTGTGGCAGCACCACATGTTGCTTTAGTCACCGTTACTTTAGAGTGTGCCCTGACACCTGGCCATCCTGGAGTCTGAGCTCAGTTGCCTCAGACTCCAATACAATCCTCATACCTTCCCACGCTTCCCCCAAGGCTCTGGACCTGGAGGAAGGAAACTCAGGTCTCAATTCCAGTTTTTCCATGAGCTGCATGCATTTGGGCAAGTCCCTTAGTCTCTCTGAGGCTCAGAGCAATCATGTGACTTGTCAGCCAGGTGAAATGCCTGCCCTAACAGGTGCTCCATAAATACCTGCACTTCGGGATTTTAAAACTGTCCCTGGAGGTAACAAAGCCTGCAACTCAGGTGGGTTTGGGGGGAGGTGGGACATCTTCTCCAGGGTGAGATTGGTTGTCATCCGTCTTGGCAAATCCTGGGGATGCTCTGACGAGGGGTCTCTGCCAGCCTGCAGAGCTGAGGGTCTGGGTCTGGCTTGGGTGAGGGGCACCGAGGCACCTCACCCCCATGCGAGCCATAGTGGCTCACAGCTCTGTTTCCATGGTTACTGCCTGGGGATGAGATCACCTTCCGGCTCACAGGCCTGGGAGCACCAGGAATTCTGCCAAGGAGGCCCTCTGGTGTGCGACAGTTAGCGTGGCTGGCCACGGGGTGGGGGTGGCGTGGGCTGGATGTCCCTCCCGGACAGCAGGTGTGGGGCCGCAGGGCACAGGTGGGAGTGTCATGAACCTGAGCCAGAGAGGCAAGCTTGTCCAGCCAGAACCATGTAGCATGTCAGTTCTGGTCCTCCATGAAGCAGACACTGAGATGGAATGAGGTGTGCAAGAGATTATTGAGGGAAACACCATTGGGGAACATAGGGAAAGGGGGTGGGGCAGGTGGGGGAGCCTCAGATCAGGGCTTAGGGACCTGAGAAAGGGAGGAGGGGGCAGGAAGAGCCCCAGGTTGCAGTACGGCTCTGAGAGAGCCTTGGTCACACTCCACCGAAGGCCCCAGAACTCAGACTGGCCAGGGAGGAGTTCCTTTCTCCAGGATTCATCTTTTCATTTATTTGTTCAATGTCCCAGCACCCACTGGCCGGGCTTGGTCCTCAGCCTCTGTGTAAAGCTGCCATGGACCTTGAAGACACAGGAGCTGGGGGCTCTCGGTCAACCTCTTCCTCCCAGCAGGCTCCCTCCTGGAGTGAGCATGAGTTACCCACCCCTTGGAGCCATGTCTCACTCACTGCGTGGCCTTCTGGAGTCCTCAGCCTCCCCTTGGGTGCTGATGAGGGCTGGGGGATGTGTTGGATTCAGAGTCACCTCATGCAGGCAGAGAAGCAGCAGCATGTCAAGCCCAGGGAGGACATCACCACCTCCCTAAGCTTCACCTCCTAGTACCAAGGCTCATAGCCCCAATCTTATGAAGGGGGGCAGCTGGTGGCCACACTGAGGTATCCCCAGGACAGGGCATGGAGGGAGGGCCCTGGGGCTGTGCGAGGGAGGCAGAGGCCATGTTCTGGGAGAAGGGGATCTGCTCACTTGATGTCTGCCAGTGGGAGATGAGATCTTAAGCCGTGTGCCCACGTGGAGGGATTTTGGGGGAGACATTGGGGCCCAAGGAAATCTCCTGGAGTCTTGGACCGAGGGCTTGGCTGTGGATGATGGGGAAATTTGGAGAGAGGAGGCATGAAGCAGGACCATGAGAAAGGAGGGCTGTGCGAGCAGAAGGTGGACGCGGGGTATGGGGAGGGAGAACAGAGGGAGAAGTCGGACATGGGGCACTCGGAAGGCGGAGAGTGCTCTGGAATGCTCCAGAGGAATTTGGGGAAACTGTTCCTGTTCATGCCCACTGTGGGCTGGGTGCATAGAATAAAAGCAGAGCTCCTTTCATGAGCCAGCCACCCCCCTGGCCTCCCACTCTTCCTGGATGCCCCAGCCGCTTTGCCCCCGATACATGGGCCTCTCTCTCTGGGACTGCTCAGAGCCTCCACACTGCTCTTCCCTGGACGGAACACTTTCCCCACGCAGCTCCTGCTCATCCTTCAGGTTTCAGCCCCAGGGTCCCCTCCTCGCAGCCCCAACCCAAGCTGTCTCTTGTGTGTTGCCCTCTGCTGTGCGTGGCCCTGCCTGGTTTTCTTTGTCACACTAGCCACAACCTCCAAGTGTCTTGGTAGTGTTTTTGCTTACCACCTCCTCTCCCAACAGGCTTGTCACCTCCAAGGTGACTTTGTCTACCTTGTTCATGGCTGTAGCCCAGCTCCTACAGCACACCTAGCACATAGCAGATGCTTGAAAGAAATTTGTCAAATGACTGAATCCAGGTGCCTTTAAATTCTTACCTGTGGGAGTGGGGCATTGTATCACGGCACTTGATTTTCAGGGAGGAGGCACAGGTGGAAAGAGAGTCACCTGTCCATGGTGACTCCACAAGCAAGAGGCTGTGGCTGTTCCTGAGTTGGTTTCCTGCTTCCTCGCTGAGTGGCCTTGCACAGGCCATCACCCTCTCTGGGCCCCAACGTGGAATGTGTGAGGAGTGGGTGAGAAAACATCCATGGAGATGCCCTGCTTGGGGCCAGACACCTGTGGGCCTCTGTTCCATGCCACCGACACACAGATACCTGGTTCCGAGTGGCTCTTCCGTGTGTCAAGGTTGCCCTTCTAACAGCCCTGCTGGAGTGGGGGAGGTCTGAGCTTGGAAGCGCCTCTGAAGGGAGGGCTGATGTGTGAGGGATTTATGGACGCTGCTCAAAATGAAAAGCAATTCAATTCAATCCCAGGGTGGTAAGAGTCTTCCCGGAGCCTCACTAAGTGGGTCTGGAGCAGTGATCAGCATTGCAAATCTATTAGCTGTGCTCGGCATCTGGGGCCGCCGCATGCATGAGTCATTGGGGTGGGAAGCCAGGAAGCTGCAGCGTCCGGCAGGCCACTCATCAATTAAACTCCTCTCCGTTTAATTAAGACATAAAACATCACCCTTTGTGTCTGCCAGAGGGGCCAGACACCCATGGCCATGGCAGCCCCACAGGCAACTCGGTGCCTCCCAGACCCAGCCATCCACCCAACTGTGGGGCCACTGAGGAGTCCTTCTGTCCATTTCCCTGCCCAGGATTCAGCATCCCCAGTGGAGGCCCGTCTGCTTGTATGCTGCTGGTGAGTTGCAGCTCACTCCTCTGTTCCTCTGCTGCCCTGGACGGGACGGCAGAGTGGCCAGGTGTGCCTCTAGGGTCAGTCTGCCTGTGATCAGGCTACTCAGCCTTGTAACTTTGGCCCAGTTCTGAGTCTCTCTCTCTCTCGGTGCCTCAGTTTCTCCAGCTACACATAGAAGGATGGGACTAATATCATCAGTGCAGGGTTAATTTGAAGATTAAGTGAGTTAAGGTGCACAGAGCACCGGGGACAGAGCCCAGGCTATGGACAGCATCTCTGCACTCATTGCTGAAATGCCTCCTCCCAACCTTCCCTGTCTCTGCTGCCAGTCCTTTGACAGCCCCAGTGGACCCTGTGCTTATGCCTCCAGGGACCTCTGGGACACATGGGGCTGGATGCTGGGCAGCTCTGCTAGCTCACCTCCTGCACCAGGAGGTCTGAGGAATCGGCCTGGCTCTACTTGCCCCCCATGTCTCTGGTGCCCAGCACAAGTCCTCACATAAGTGCAAGCCAGCAGGTTTCCTGGATAAATGGATGATATGAATAATTCCTTCTTTAACTCTTCTGGGCCCGAGAGAATAAGATGAAGGTGGATGATGTGCTAGAAAATTGCCATCCTGGCATCAGGCGGATCCAGTCAAAATTCCAGTTCCTTTGTATGATGTCCTTCCCATCTCTCAACCTCAGCATTCCCATCTGCAAGTTGGGTGCTGCACTGCACCTCTGCTGCTGGCTCAGCATCCATTCCTCCCTTCGTCCTTAGTAACAGACATTGTTTTGCCAGAGGAGCAGTAGTTGTCTCAGCATAGGTGAGAAGAATCCCTTTTCCAGTCTTCCTTGCAACTGGGGGCAGCCTGGAACTCCCCTAGGAACCCACCAAGCCAATGGAATGTCCATGGGGTATTCTGGGGGCTCTGGGAAGTCAAGCCTGGCACTGGATCTTCTTTCCCCACTCAAAGCCTTGAATTTGAAAACCAGAGCCAGCCTGCTGAGAACAGAGCTAGAGGCAGCCCCTGCCTGCCTCCAGACCCCTCACTGGACGCCGCATGACCACAAGAGGCCAAAGCCTCTGTGAATTGGGGTCTTCTGTTTCTTAGCGCTGAGGGCATCCCACACAAACCCAGTGATGTCGCCCCACCCAGGAGCACATAGAGTGCCTACTCTGGTGCCCTTCATGGAGCAGGTACTGAATAAATGTGTGTTCACTCATGCCCAGCCTGGCTCACCATCCTGCTGGCCTGCACAGGTGCAAGAGAAGCAAGTGAGGCTCCATGCTGTCAGCACATGCTGTGGAACCTCTAACTGTCGCAGCCTGCTCACCAGGGCCAGCCCAGAAACCTCTAGTGTGCGGTAGCATGGGAGAGAGAGCCCCAGAGAGGGAGGGTGAGGTGCTCTGTAGGCCCAGCAGCAGTCACTGGGGGTCATCCAGGGAAAGTTTGGCCTCGAGCTGGCCTGACAGATGGCATGGCTTTGTCATGAGAAAATTCAGAGGAAGAGTAGTCCAGGAAGAAGGTGTGCAGGTGGAGAAGACCAAGGCAGGGCTGTACACCATCCCCAGCACACAGGGCTATGGAGGGCCTATGGGAGGGCACCTTGACAGAGTAGGTTAGGGTGGGAGCGACCGGATGGTGGGCTGCATTCTGGCTTCATTCTGTCAAACGGTGTCCCCACACTTCCACCATCTGTGTGTTTTGTCAGGGTGTCATACCACCTACGCTATTGTTTACTTCATACACACTTTCAATTCAGTTCCCTTTTATAAACCTAAACAAATGTATCTATGGATCCCAACAAGAAAGCGGAAAGGCGGTACCACTTGCCATCAGAGGAAGGTACCTGTGAACACAAGCACAATGAGCGCCTGAAACAGCCAGCAAGCCAGTTCGCGATTCTGCCTGCCAAGGCTCTGGCCTGACGCCGGCTTGCTCTCTATTCAAAAGGGAGATTCACACATGTTGGAGAGGTGTGAAAGACAGGCTAGAACAAGCAGAGACTTTCTGAGTGCTGGAGTGAGCAGGCTGGGAAGAGCATTGGACAGGACTCAGCACACTGATGACATGAGGCCTGATTTAATGCAGGGCAAATGTGCAGCCCACGCAGAGCCTATGAGCAGGAAAATATCATCGGAGATTGGGTTACTGGGGCAGACAGGGTTTGATCCATGGACTGTAAATGAAGTTACAAGATTTTTTTTGCTATTGTTTATAGAGTTAGGGCCTGGCTCTGTCATCCAAACTGGGGTGCAGTGGCATGATTACAGCTCGCTGCAGCCTCTACCCCTGGGGCTCAAGCAATCCTCCCACCTCAGCCCCCTGAGTACCTAGGACTATTTGTATGTGCAACCATGCCTAGTTAATTAAAAAGTATTTTAGTGATGGGGTCTCACTCTGTTGCTCAGGCTGGTCTTGAATTCCTGGCCTCAAGCAATCTTCCTCCCTCAGCCTCCTGAGTGACTAGAATTATAGGTGTAAGGCACTGCATCCAGAAGAAGGTCCTTCTGAAAGGGAGAGTATGCTGGGGGAAGAGCAGGAAGGGGTTAGAGTCAGGGCAGACCCCCCAAAGCATCTGTGTCCTTCTGCCACCTCGAGGGTAGGATCTCCTTGGTAACTGAGTGCAGATGGTCTTCAAGGTCTGCTCTTGCTGGGATTCTCTGTCTCCCCCAGTGGGAATTATTCAGGGTCATGGAAATGGAGTCTGAGGGGGTAAGAGAACTGCCTGGCTCCAGAGCTTCTGACCCTCAGATCAGAAACTACTGCCCCCCCCAGCACCAATGGCTCTCCCAATATTTCCAAGGAGCATCAGGAAGTGCTTCTAGGATGGAGAAAGACAAAAGGTAGATTGGAGGGGCTGCAGCCCTGTGAGCTTAAGGATACCAGCCCCATGAAAAATCCTAGAATAAATAGTTATGTGCACGGTTTGAAGCCAAAAGAGCCAACCATCAGGAGTTGACAGGGGCCCTCTAAGAAACGTTCGATGGAAGACCAATATCATGTGCCATAAGTAGATGGTGATCAGATAAACACGAGGAGGATAAAACCATGCCATCCACTACATATCTACCCTGGTTGCTACCTGCCTCCACTTATTGCACTTTTATGAGGTTTAAAGGAGTTTTCTTCAATGCAGAGAGAAGAGACGTTTCAGGGCGTATTGGTCTGTTGTCATGCCGCTAATAAAGACATATCTGAGACTGGGTAATTTATAAGGGAAAGAGGTTTAATTGACTCACAGTTCTGCAGGGCTGGGGAGGCCTCAGGAAACTTACGATGGCAGAAGCGGAAGCAAACATATCCTTCTTCACATGGTGGCAGCAAGGAGAAGTGCAGAGTGAAGCAGGAAAAGCCCCTTATAAAAACATCAGAGCTTGTGAGAACTCACTCACTATCATGAAAGTAGGATGGGGAAACCACCTCCACTATTCGATTACCTCCCACTGGGTCCCTCCCATGACACGTGGGGATTATGGGAACTACAGTTCATGATGAGATTTGGGTGGGGACAGAGCCAAACCATATCACAGAGCAACAGCTGACTTCACTCGAGATTCTTACGGGCAATCAAGAGCAGAACAGCACTCTCAGTTATGACTGTTTTTATGAACATTTAATTTGTGGGTAAATTCTGGCAAATGCAATAACATAATAAACTGAAATGGGAGGTAGAACTCTTGTAAACAGCCATGTTTATCTTAGTTTAGTACACTTACATCCCCCTAAAAAATAGAAAACTAATTACAGTAAAGGGACTTCTGTAGGTGACTGAATATAAGATAAATATATGCAAGTAAATAGCTTTCCTATAAATACAGCAGCCAGTTAAAAACTGTGACAGGCACAAAGATGTGCTGCTCAAAGCCCCTTCATAGAAGGACTTCTTGCTCCACCTGCTGGGAATGTGGTCAGCAGACAGCCTTCAGATGTCAGTCTTTTCAGGGACAGCCTCAGTGGGAGATGGCCACCCTGACCTTCCCAAAGGTGGCCTTCCCAAGGCTGTACACATCCAGTGACTGAGGGAGGCAAGGATGGAAGCCCAACTGGACACCTCCAACAGGCTGTTGTAGTTTCTGGAATCCTCATGGGGTTAATTAAGGTCATTAGGCCTGCATGGACCATGAGCTCTCTTGACCTTGACCTCTCTCTGTCCAGTCCTGCTTCTTTCTTCTCTCTCCCATATCATTAATTCCAACAGTCAGCTGCCTGGAGAACCCAAAATAGAATAATAATGCTATAGGAAAAAATGTCCCCTTAACAATAGCAACAGAAAGTATAAAATAGCTAAGAATAAAATCCTAAATGGATTTCACAAAGAAAATTAAAACCAGGGCAGAGAGTCCTGCTTCAAGGCTTCAAGACAATAGACCATCAAATGCTACAGTTGCCCTGTGATGATTAATTTTTGGTGTCAACATGACTGGGATTAGGGATACCAAGGTATCTGGTAAAGTGTTATATCTTATTTTTGGGTATATCTGTGAGGGTGTTTCCAGAGAGATAAGCATTTGAATCAGTGAACTGAGAAAGGAAGATCTACCCTCAACAATGCTGGCAGGTACCATCCCATCCTTTGAGGAGCTGGATAGAATAAAAAGACAAAGGAAAGGCAGATTACTCTCTCTCTCTGTCTCTCCTTGAGCAGAGAAATCCATCTTTTTCTGCCCTCAAGCAATGTAACTCCAGGTTGTCAGACCTTGGACTCAGACTAAATTATACCATGTCTTCCCTGGTTCTCCAGCTTGCACGTGGCATATCATGAACCTCTGAACCTCTATAATTGTGTAAGCCAATTCTCACAGTAAATCTTCTGTCTGTCTGTCTATCTATCTATCTATCTATCTATCTATCTATCTATCTATCTATCTATCATTTATCTATCTATCTATCCATCCTACTGGTTCTGTTTCTCTGGAGATCTGGCCTGTGACATACCCCTCTCTGCACTAAATCCATACCAATAAGGAAAACATTCAACAATTTAACAGAAAAGTAACCATCCCATTTGCAAATAAGAAGGGACTTCTTGCTAGACTTGAAACTGGGAGGAGTCCCCCAAAACACACAGAATAGATGGGATTATATGGAAGAAAAAAACTGCTGGCCGGACAAAGTAATGTCTGCAAATGTCAAATCAGCAAATGTCTAGAGATGCTCATGCTGGCTTCAACAAAGGGAGGAGCCCCTCCAGAGAGAGTTAACACATGAATCTTCAGGAATTTCTCAAAGGTATCATTAAAACAAACAAACACTACACAATTACGTTCAGAAAGATAAAGACTACTACTTCATCCATAAAACAAAGATGGGGGTTATGAAACAGAACTAAATAGAGATGGTAGAAATGAAATATATAACATTCCATGTAAAAGATTAATAGATTGGACACATTGCAGAACAATGCAGCACAAAGGAATAAATAACTGGAGAGTATGGAAAAATGGGACATTGAGGTTTCAGGGATGTTTCAATATCTATAGTTGGAATTCCAGAACGGATTAAATAAGAAGAAATATTTTCAAAAAGTAAAACAGAACCTCTAGAACTAAAAAATAAATTAATCTTCAAATTGAAGGCACACACTGAGCAAATTACCATAAGACAAAAAACTGGCCACACTGTGATCACATTCCATTACACCAAGGATAAAGAATCAACCCTAAGAGTTACCAGTAAAGAATGTGGGCCATATATAAAAGAATAGTCAGATGAAATCAGCAAAATGAAGGCAAGAAGATAATAAAACAGCATCTTTAAAGTGCTGAGGCAAAATAACTCTGGAGTTGGAATTCTATACCCAGCCACACTGTCAATGAGGACCGATAATAAGATGAAGTATTGGAATATTAAGGTATTTTTATCAGTTTGTCACCCTCACAGTTCTTCACCGAAAAAAAACTAATAAAGGAAGTTATACAGTGATTACAAAAATCCAGTAGGAAGCTGTGGAAGCCAAGAAGCAGTGGTGGGCAGAGACACACATGAAAGGCATTTAAACTTGCGGGCATACTGATTAAAAGTAGTCTGGGATAGGCAAGAAGGGCAGAGAGGGTAAGAAGATGCCAAGAAACTGGCCTCTGCTGAGGAAGAATGGCATGGATTCACTCAGTAACGGGTAGCAAATGCAAATTGATTAAATATATCTGTGGAAAGACAGAGACTGACCTGTAAATATTAACAAAAGAAGGAGGGTATAGTAGTAGCCGCATAGTCTAAAATAAAATTTAAGGCGAAAATCATTATAAAGAGTCAAAAACAATGGATCAATCATGGTTCAGAAGGAAACACTTGAAGGATTAAGAGAAGAGCAATGAATGAAAGTCCTATTTGCAGGGATACTGGTGTTAGAGTTGGTAGCTAGGCAGACATGAACAGAGCAGGAGAGGGCTCCCCCAGCAGGAATGTCAGGTGACCATCAGGTGATGGTCAGGTGGTGTTAAACTGTCTCTAAAATAATTGGTTGCACCAGGGAAAGGCAGTCTCCCAGTAGATAGAAAACACCTGGAGCTGGTAATCAGCAGCTTCCCGATAAGATTTCAGGAGTTGGGTGAGTGGGCTCAAGCATGTGCACTAAGAGGCAAAATAGAGTTTAACTGGTACATGACCTTCCTCTAGGAACACTCTACTGGTAAGGGAAAAACGCCTCAGATGAGCATGTGCATAACTTCAGTAAACACACGTGCAACCCCTCCCAAGTGGGCCTCTCTAAGCCCAACCCCAGAGAAGAATCAGGGGAGAAGAAACACAAACCCCCAAATCATGACAATGTATAAAACCCCATAGCAAAGGTCGGATGAGGCATCTGAATCTCAAGTTGCCTGCTTGGCCCTCTTCCAAGTGTACTCTACTTTTTTTGGTCCTGCTCTAAAATGTTTTAATAAACTCTCAGTCCTGCTTAAAAACTCACCTTGGTCTCTCACTCTGCCTTATGCCCCTCAGATGAATTCTTTCCATCGAGGAGGCAAGAATTGAGTTGCCGCAGACCCATATGGATTTGCCACTGCTCACATTGGCAGGGCTGAAGGAACCAACAAGAGATGATGAGGCCCCCAGGGCCCTGCCGAGGTCTGCAGAGGAGGCAGAGAGAGTGGGAGGTGTTCCAGGACCCAGGGACACTTGTAGCTTTAGGAGAGGGGCAGTTGATTAGGAATGCAGTTGCCACCAGGCCACAGGCCTGCAGGGAGGAAGTGCGCGATGGAATCAAGAACCTGAGCCCACCCTCTATCCTGCTCTCTGATTTCCTGAAAGCCAGAGCAGGCAGGGGTGTGGCAGATGCAATCTACTAAGGGAGCTATTGGGGCTCCAAGCAGGGCAGAAAGGTAGGCCTGTAGGGGCAAGTAGGGGGTCATCACTGAGGGGTGCGTCTCATCCTGGTGAAAGGAATGATCACGAAGAAAATATAACAAGCGTAACCCTCAGTGTATGCAACGACAAACTTGAAAATACCCAAAGCACAAAAGATAGCACTACAAAGAGAAACAGTAATCTACATCACACGTTCACAAGTAGATCACACAGAAACAGTGAGAACATCAGAAATCTCTGTGATATAATCTAATCAGTACCAATTAAAACGGTAAAGCAGGATATTACCAACTAGATGGAATTCAGGTTTCTCCTGATAACACTGGAGCTGGTCTGTAGGGGCAGGGAAGTGGGAGGGCTGCAGTCACTCAGCCAATGAAAGGATTCTGAGAGAAATACTTTCTTTGAGGAGAAAGAATACAGGTGTCGGTTAACATTAGAATTTTAAGAATATGCATGTGTTAACAATTTAAGGGTAATGACCTGAGGCCGGGCATGGTGGCTCCTGCCTGTAATCCCAGCATTTGGGAGGCTGAGGCGGGTGGACCACCTGAGGTCAGGGGTTCAAGACCAGCCTGGTGAACATGGTGAAACCCCTGTCTCTACAAAAAATACAAAAATTAGCCGGGGATGATGGCAGGTGTCTGTAATCCCAGTTACTCGGGAGGATGAGGCAGGAGAATTGCTTGAACCCGGGAGGCAGAGGTTGCCGTGAGCCGAGATTGCGCCATTGCACTCCAGCCTGGATGACAGAGCGGGACTCTGGCTCAAAAATAAATAAGAAGTAAAGGTAATGACTAGAAGAACAAAACTAAAAGACATAATTTTTAAAGACGTAGAAGGGGAAATGGAACAAAAGGAATGAAGTAATCCAATGAATGTCAGGATGGGAGAAAAAGTAGTGACAAGCATAATAAACGGGAAAAATAAAGAGAAATGACTGAACGGATTATTAAAAGATTCTCAAATTGGATTAAAACATGAAATCCAGCTATAGTTTACAAGGGACATACCCAAAATGCAATAAAAGTGAAGCAGGAAAATGACAATAATATAAGAGATACAGCAAACAAATGCTGACACAAACAAAGGTGTAACAAAGTTCTGTGGGAAAATATAATTGAAGGTAAAAGTATAAAAGGACAAAGAAACAGTTAATTTTGACAAAAGGCACCTTCCACTAAGAATAGATCACCTCTACCGGCCTAAAGAAGCAGCTTCCAAATGTGTGCATGAAAGCCAACCAGAAACACAGAAGGTTTAATAACATGCGGCTCAGAAAGCAACTGACTGCTCAGAGAAACAAGGGAGAAAAGACAAAAGGGTCCGAGTAACACAGCAAAGCCCCTGAGGGCGCATCAGTCTTTGCACATGCACAGGAAGTAGCTGCTCAGAGGGAAGTCAGGGCTTAAGGGTGTAACTCCCTCTCTAAAGTGGGAACAGGAACCCCACTGGAGATAGCCCTCGTGCCAAACCCAGACCCAGGGCCAGGGTGACTGGCTCCTGGTCTCTGCCAGGCCCCACCCCGACAGCAAGGGCTGAGGCAGATCCAGGGCCAGGTCTAGCTCCCCTTACCCCAGCTGCAGCCACAGTGACCTCTGGGCTCCTGGGAGGGGTCTGACTCCCACTCCCTTCAAAGCCTCCTGCTGGGGTCATTGTTCCCTGACTTCTGACAAGTAGGTCAATTACACACCCTGCCCCTCTCCTGGCCAGCGGGTAACACAGTGCAGTGAGTACCTTTGTTTCTGAGATTAAACAGATGGCTGGATGGATCCCACCAGCTTCTCGCCTAAGACAGCCCTGGAGAGGTGGACCTTTGATAGGGAACCTGATCCCCTGTCTCCCTGAGTCACACCTGGTCAAAGCCCCTCCCTCCCCTACTGTGTCTGCTTCCCCAGCCCCTCCCTGCCCCTGGGTGGTAAATCTGGGCCCCTTCATCTCTAGGGGAGGAGTTAGTGTGGGTGGAGGCCATCACTGCTTGGAGCCCACAGCAGCCCCGGTGGCCCTCGCTGTCCTGGACCATGAAAGGCTGCCTTCTGGGCACAGCACCAAGGAGGGACATGCCAGGAACATCAGGCCTTTGAGGGTGACCAGCAGATTTCATTAGGGGAGTCAGGGTGGGGATCCTGCTTGGCACAGGGTGAGAGGGTCAACCTGCCCTGGACAGAGGAGCACAGGCCCTCCCTGCTATGGCCTTTAGCCCTGCAGCCTCTCCTCAGCTCGGTTACGCTGCCCTGGCTGTCCCCTCACCACTGCCCCAGCCCACCATTTGGTCCATGGACCCAGGGGTCATTATGTCAGGATGTGCAAGGGGACACTTCTGCCAGGGTGGTCTCTGGGATCCTTTTCATGTGCCCCGACAATGCATCAGAACGCATTGATCTGCATATCCAGTGAAATGCCAGGTACATCAGGTTTTTCTACTTTACCAAACTCAGCGATTAAAGCCAACCTTTCATTCTTTTTTAAACCCTCCCCCTCCCCTTCTCCCTCCTCCACTTCCCCTCTCCTTCCTTTCTCTTTCAAGACAGGGTCTCACTCTGTCACCCAGGCTAGAGTGCAGTGGCATGATCTCTGCTCACTGCAGCCTCAACATTCCCGGACTCAGATGATCCTCCCACCTCAGCCTCCTGAATGATGAGACTACAGATGTGCTACCACACCTGGCTTAAACCTTCATTTTCTTTGTCAGTGACAAGGAGACCCCACATCACCCACCTGCCTGGTCCCCATGGTGGACTTGCCCGTGGACTCGCTCTCTGCCTGGGCACCTCCCTTGTCATGGTAGTCTCCTGTGTCACTGATCACCGGTGAGGGCTCCTGCCACACACCTGTCCAGCTCCCTAGGCTGACCTGTGGCCCCCCTTTGGCCATTATCTCCATATGGGCATCCCCCTCCATCTGCCTTGGCACCTTCAGCTTGAGGTCCTCCAGCTTTGAGTCCCTTGTGGGAAATCAGCACCCAGCCGCCTTGGCCTCCAAGGTCTTTGCTTACCCTGTGGGACTCCCAGTCCTGTACTCCTTGGTCCTCCCAACTTAGCCCCTCTCTCAGGCGGCTTCTTAAATTGATAATGAGAGACAGCTCCGCGTCTCCAAGTGTGCTTCTGGATCCTGAAGTCTGAGTCCCAGTGCAGGAACTGACCTCTGTTTTTAGGATGAGAAGGGGGATGGCCGGCCCGTGCAGGTGGGTCCTTAGGCTCTTCCTACGGAGGATGCAGCGGCAGGGAGTTCCCCCGCAATGGTCCCGCAGATCCACAGGTGGAGGGGGTGGCAGGAGTCTGAGAGCAGGGGAAGAGGACAGCTCTTTTTTGGAGTGAAAACTGACACGTTGGTGGGGAGTCCTGCTGGGGCTGCAGCAGGCCGGGCTCCGTGAGGAAGGACTGCTGTGGAGCCACCGGGCGCTAGTCTTTGCAGTGCCGTCCCCTCCTCCCCCACGCCGTCTGGATCTGTCATTCACGACTCACTGAGGGAGGTGTCCCCTCCTCTGTTGGCCCCCCTGTCCTCTACAGCTCTTCGTGGCTTCTGTCAAGCTTTGCCTTCCAGCCATTCCTTCTCCAGGGTGCTGTTCTCTAAGGGTGACTCCAGTGTGACATTTTACTTTTGAACATGCCTCAGGCTTGATAAAGACTTTTTACTTCTCTCGAGGGGGACCACTGCATTTCCTTTCAGAGTCTACTTCTCCCCAGCTGCCCTTGTCTGAACAACAGCCAAAGACCCACCAGAAATCTATTGACAGTGCACACACACCTGACTCCCAGGCCTTGGGTAAGGGGATAGCCCAGCTGCCTCTTCCCACAGTTCCCCAGCAGCCAGGCTGAAGACCAGCTCTGCAGGGCCAGTGCTCTGCCTGGGACCCAGCCTGCAACTGGGATGGGAGCCTCGTGGGTGAGCCGGAGGGTGGAGCAGGGGTGGCTGTGGAGAATTCAACTAAACACTCACATTCATGCACACGCTTCTCTTTCCTTATAAAATCTGCATTATGAGAAACCTTAAACATGAGGAAACGTAGAAAGAAAAGTACAAAGAACAGTCATATACTCGTTGCCCAAATTCCACAAGTATTAACATTTTACCATATTGCTCCCCCCGCCTCCATGCACAGTGTCAAACCACTGAAAACTAAATCAGACATATTACAATACTCCAGGAGACAGCTCTAAAAAATAAGGATGTTCTCTCGCATTCACATGTAGCATTATCTTAGCTGCAAAAGTTGACCAATTCCATGACATCTCCCGATACTTATATACTCCATATTCAAGTTCACGTAACTGTCCTCAGAATATATTTTACAGCTTTATAAAAACTAGGATCAATCAATAATGATGCATGATAATTGTTTGTTTTGTCTATTTACTATTTTATTTAAAAATAAGGTATATATTCTTGATCCTCTTTCAGATTATATAAATGTATTCCCCTTTACCTCCTTCTGCAGAACGGCATATAAACCTTAACAGTACAGCACAATGGTTTTTTAATTGAAATATAATTCACATACCACAAAAGTTACCCTTTTAAAGTGTACAATTCAGTGGTTTCAGAAAATTCACACATTTGTGCAACCATCACCATTATCTAATTCCAGAATATTTTCATCACTCCAAAAAAAATCCCATACTCGTTAGCAGCCACACCTCATTCCCCCTCCCCCAGCCCTTGGCAACCTCTAATTACTTTCTGTCTTTATGAATTTGCCTTTTCTGGACATTTCATATAAATGCATGACTTCTTTCACTTAGTTTTTTTTTTTTTTCTTTTTTTGAGCTGGAGTCTCATTCTGTGGCCCAGGCTGGAGTGCAGAGGCACAACATTGGCTCACTGCAACCTCTGCCTCCCGGGCTCAAGCAATTGTCCTGCCTCAGTGTCCCGAGCAGCGGGGATCACAGGTGTGTGTCACCACACCCAGACAGCTAATTTTTGTATTTTTAGTAGACCAGGCTGGTCTCAGACTCCTGACCTCAAGTGATTTACCTCAGCCTCCCAAAGTGCTAGGATTACAGGTGTGAGCCACCGCATCAGCTTCACTTAGGATAATATTTATAAGTTTTGCCTATGTTGTAGCATGCCTCAGATTTCATTGGTTTGTATGGTGACATATGTCATTGTATGGATAGACCACATTTTGTCTATTCACTTGTCAACTGATGAACATTTGGGTAGTTTCGCTTTTTGGCTACTATGACTAATGCTGCTATGAATATTCATGGACAAGGTTTTTGTGTGGACATGTGTTTTCATTTCTTTTGGATATAGACCTAGGAGTAGAAATGCTGGGTTATATGGTAACTCTATTTAATTCTTTCAGGAAATGCCATACATTCCCACCAGCAAGGAATGAAGGTTCCACTTTCTCCACATCCTTGGCAGCACTAGTAATTGTCTTTTTATTATATCCTTCCTAAGTGGGTGTGAAGTGGCATCTCATTGTGATTTTGATTTGCTGTCCCCCAAGGACTAATAATGTTGAGCATCTTTTCATGTGTTTATTGGCCATTTGTTTATGGTCCTTGGAAAAATGTTTATTCAAATCTTTCGCCCATTATTAAACTGGGTTACTTGCCTTTCATTGTTGAATTGTATGAGACTTTTAAAAAATAAATTCTAGATGCATGTCCTGTATCAAATATGATTTACAAGTATGTCCTTCCATTCTACAGATCTTTTAATTTTCTTGATAATGTCCCTTGAAGCACAACAAAATTTAATTTGGTAAAGTCCAGTTTATCGATCTGATCTTTGCTTGCTTGTACTTTAGGTGTTATTTCTAGGAAACTGTTGCCTAATCCAAGTCATGAAGATTTACATCTACAAATTCTTCTGATAGTTTTAGGTTTCCATGTAGGCCATTGATACATTTTGAATTAATTTTTCTGGGTAGGCATGAGGTAGGGTCCAATTCCTTTCTTGTGCGTGTGTATATCCAGTTAACCTGGCACAATTTGCTGAGAAGACAGGGCTTTCCCCCATCAAACAGTCCCAGCACCCTCGATGAAAATCGATTGACCGTAAATGTATGGATTTCTTTCTAGATTTACAGTTCTGTTCCATTGATCCATATGTCTCTCCTAGGTCAGCACCACATAGTCTTGATTACTGTAGCTTTGTAGTAAGTTTTGATATTGGAAAATGAATCCTCTAATTTTGTTCTTCTTTTTCAAGATGGTTTTGTATATTCTGGGTCTCTTGCATTTCCATATGAATTTTAGGATCAGCTTGTCAATTTATGCAAAAAGCCAGCTGGGATTTTGACAGTTACATTGAACTTGTAGATCGGTTTAAAAAGTATTTGCCATCTTAACAATATTGTCTTCTAATCTGTGAATATGGGATGCCTTTCCATTTATTTTGATCTTCTTTAATTTCTTTCAATGATATTTTGTAGTTTTCAGTTACAAGTCTGACACATTTTTGTTAAATTTATTCTTAAATATTTCATTCCTTTTGATGCTATTGTACTTGGAATTATTTCTTAATTTCATGTTTTGATTTTTTTTATTGCTAGTAGGTAGAAATACAATAGAATTTTTAATATTTTGATCTGTGTCCTGCAATCTTACTGAACTCATTTATGAGTTGTCACAGGGTTTGTTTGGCTTTTTTTTTCCTTGGTGGATTCCTTAGGATTTTCTATATACATAATCATGTCACCTGCAAATAGAGATAGTTTTACCACTTCCTTTCCAATCTGTATGCCTTTTATTTCTTCTTTCCTAATTTCTTTGGCTAGTACCTCCAGTACAACCTTGAATAGAATTGGTAAGAGTAGACATTCTTGCCTTATTCTTTCTTTTAGGGAGAAAGTGTGATGTCAGCTGTGAGGGTGCTGTTTGTTTGCTTTTATAGATGTCCTTTATCAAGTTGAGAAAGTTGCTTTGTATTCCTAGCTAGTTGGGTGTTTTATCATGAAAGGGTGTTGAATTTTTGTCAAATGATTTTTTCCATATTAATGGAGATGATCATGTGGTTTTTTGACCTGTGTTCTATTAATACAATATATTATACTAACTGATTTTCAAATGTTGAGCCAACTTTGCATTTTGGGGGTAAATCCCACTTGGTCTTGTATAATTGTGTGTATATGTTGTTGGACTTGATTTGCTAGTATTTTCTTGAGAATTTTCATAAGAGTTATTGGTTTGTAGTTTTCTTGTGATGTTTTTGTCTGGCTTTGGTATTAGGGTAACGCTGGTATCATAGAACAAGTTGGAAAATCTTCCCTTCTCTTCTATTTTTAGGATGAGTTTGAGGTTTGGTGTTAATTCTTTAAACACTTGGTAGAATTTACCAGTGAACCTATCTTGTCCTGGGCTTTTCTTTGTTGAGAAGTTTTTGATCACTGATTTAATCTCTTTATTGTCATAAGTCTATTCAGATTTTTGTGTTTCTTCATGAGTCAGTTTTGGTAGTTTGTGTCTTTCTAGAAATTTTTCTGTTTTTATCTAGCTGGTCTAATTGGTTGGTTTACCGTTGTTCTTAGTATTTTCTTATAATCCTTTTTACTTCTGTAAGGTTGGTAGTAATGTCCCCTCTTTGATTCTTTATTTTAGTAATTTGGGTCTTCTCTCTTTTATTCTTGGTCAATCGGGCTTAAACATTTGTCAATTTTGTGGTCTTCTCCAATAACTATGTTTTGGTTTCACTGATTTCTCTCTATTGCTTTTCCATTTTCTATTTCATTATTTCCACTTTAGTTTTTATTATTTACTTCCTTGTTCTTGCTTTGAGTTTGGTATGCTCTTCTTTTTCTAGATTCTTAAGGTTGAAGGTCAGGGTATTGATTTGAGCTTTCTTCTTTTTTTAACCTAGGCATTTACAGATATAAATTCCCTCTGAGCACTGCTTTCACTGAAACCCACATGTTTTGGCATGTTGCATATTTGTTTTCATTCATCTCAAAGTCTTTTCTAATTTTCTTTGTGATTTCTCATTGACCCATTGGCTATTTAGGAATGTGTTATTCATTATAATCTGTCTAGGTATGGATCTCTGAGTTTATCTTACTTGGAGTTCATTAAAGTTCTTGGATGTGGGGATTGTTTTTCATCCAATTTGTCAAGTTTTCAGCCACTATTTTTAAAAATATTCTTTCTGCTCCTTTTTCTCTTTCCTCCCTCTCTAGGACTCCCATATGTCAATGAATTTTTATTGTAATTTTATCTATGTAAACATATGTAACTATCAAGATATAAATCACCCCTAGCCCCCAGAAGCTTCCCAGGGGCCCCCTCCCACCAATCCAAACCACCCTCTGGCCCTGGGGGTGACTTCTAACATTTACCATTATAGATTATTGCTATAGATTATTTTTGTCTGCTTTTAAATGTTATACGACTTAAACCACACAGAATGAACTCCTTTATGTCTGGTTAATTTAGCTCAACATTATGTCTGTGAGATTCATGTCTCTTATGACATGGAGCAACAGTACATTTGTTTTTATTGCTGTGTATCATTCTGTTGTATGAACATGTCACACTTTTGTTGATGAATATTTGGGTTGTTCCCAATTTTACCTTTTATGAATAAAATTGCTCTAAACACTCTTGTACATATATTTTGTGGACTCATGCAGTTATCTTTTTCATATATATGTGTGTGTGTACATATAACACCTGGGAGTGTAAATTTTGGATTATAAGGTACTGCCAGTTTTCTAAAGTATTATTCCAATTTAAAGTCTCACTATCAACTTTTGAGGGTTCCAGTTCCTTCACATGCTTCTCAGCACTGAGTAATGTCAATTTAAGTTTTAAAAAATGTAATCAATTAATTAATTAGAGACAGGATCTCACTCGGTCGCCCAGGCTGGAGTGCAGTGGTTCTACCATAGCTCACCACAGCCTTGACTCCCACCTCAGCCTCCTGAGTGGCTGTGACCACTGATTTGTGAGCTGTGATCATTGATTTGTAGAAGTTTTTAATATATTCTGTACCTGTATCGTTGGTTGGATACATGTATTACAAACATCTTCCTCTGGTCCGTAGCTTGTCTTTTCATTCTCTTTATGGTGTCTTCTTATAAATGGCTTTTAATTTTAATGGAGTAAAATTTATCAATCTTTTCCTTTATGGTTACCTTTTTTGCTTATTATTTAAGTAATATTTGCCTGTCTCAAAGTTATAAAGTTATGCCTTTTTGAAACCTTTTATTTAAAAGTAATTTTAGATTTACAGAAAAGTTGTGAAAGATAATACAGAGAATTTATGTATACCCTTCATCCAGCTTTCTCTAATTTTACTATCTTATGGAACTATAGTACAGTTATCAAAATAATGAAAATATTCTTATTTTTCTTTTAGAAGCTTTATTATTTTGTCTTTTATTATTTTAAAAGTAAAATCAAGTCTATGACCCACATCAAATGAATTTTGCCTATGATGTGATGCATGAGGGGACGAGATCTATTTATTTTTGATATGGATATTCATGTGCTCCAGCAACATTCATTGAGAAGCACTTCATTTAGATATTGAATCATTGGCCCCTTTGTTGAAAATTTTGTGTGGGTCTGTTCATGGACTCTTTATTTTGTTTCATTAATCTATTTGGCTATTGCTAACTTATTTGTTATAGCTTTATAGTAGATCTTAAAATCTGGAAGTGTAAGTCCTCCACTTTATTCTTCCATAAGATTTCTTGGGTATTTCTGGCTTAATCCCATTATAAGTGTCAGAAACAGATTTTCTTCGGTGAAACTAGTGAATCATTAATCAACTTAATGAATGTTAGAGGTGATTAAAACTGAAGAAAGAAATTAATCTTCAAATTGAAAGGTCATACCAAATGTGTAGCAGAACAAACCACCATATAATAAAAACAAATCATAATTACATTCCAAGGACATGTCAAAATATGAAAGGATGAAGAAAAATTTTTATTAGTTACATGGGAAAAGGAACTATAAAGAAAGATTCTGATAAAAATCACAGTTCTCAGCAACAAAAGTGAGGCAAGAGGTTAATTAAACATTATTTTCAAAGTGCTAAAATCAAGTAACTCTGAACCTAGAATTCTATACCCAGCCAAACTGTCAATCAAAATTGAGAATGAACTATGTTTTTGCATATAAAAACTTTCCAAACTTTGCTCCTAGAGTGACTAACAGAATATAAATTATAGTATTATATGAATTATATATTATAGAAATTATAGAATCAAAATTTTAAAGGAAATTAATCAAGAAAGAAATTGTGTAAGTCAAAATGCAACAGTGAACACAGTCATTAGTGAAAGCTGTTAGTCTAAATAAGTATGGGTTAAAAAATGATATAACAAGATCAAGGTAATATTCCCAACATTAATATAGGGTGTTAATATAAGGAAAATATGAAAGGATAATTTTTAAATGGTTCTAAGAATATTGTTTTCATGGAGGGAGAATATAGCTATTGATTCACTAATTTAAGGAAAACAAATATGAATTAAGTAAAGCTATTTATTGAAAGATAAGTACTGACCAGGCCCCTTGGCTCATGTCTGCAATCCCAGCACTTTGGGAGGCCGAGGTGGGAGGATTGCTTGCACCCAGGAGTTTGAAGCTGCAGTGAATTATGATCGCTCCACTGCACTCTAGCTGGGGCAACAGAGGGAAACCCTGTCTCAAACAAATTTTTAAAAAGATGAATATTGACAGTAATACTAACAACTGAACAAAAAGCATATATGGTAAGAGTGATCTCAGACAAAATATGACTCAAGGCAAGATCCATTTTGAAGAACCAAGGAAAGTGTATTGGGCAAGGTTCCGGTGTGGAACATTCAAATGGTTAATTGAAGAACACTGAATGTTAATGTATGGACTATTTTCAGAGGTCTAGGAAAAGGTAAGGAAAGCAAGAAGGAATGTCAAAGTCTCTGTGGACAATAGGGGTTCATGACCATTTTGGGCTGAATGGCAGGGAAGGTGCAATGCTATCAGCACCCAGAGGAAGCCGGGCTCTCGGAGAAGTGACCGCTGCTGGTCATCTGGGACAATCAGTAGTGTTGCATACATTTTACGATGTCTACTTTGGGGCTTCTTGTGACCTTCTCCATAAGCAACTGGATTTTCTGGATCCCGTTGATTGTATTAACGTGGGTCTCCCAAGGTGGTGTGAGGATGAAATGAGAGAATGCGTGCGAGGTGCTCAGAACAGAGCCTAGCACAGAGGAAGCTCCCCTTAAACGTCAGGGTATGGGGGTACTGAGAGCTGCATACCCGAATGACCGCACTCAAAGGAACATGCACATTCAGAACATCTGACTTCTCTTCCTGTGGGATGGCCCAATTGTTTAAGCTTCGGACCCGGCAAACGCAGGATCTGCCCCAGCTGAGCACACTACTGCTTCTGATGAAAACTCCGCAATGGCTCGCGTTGCTCCCGGGACAGAGACCAACTTCTTTGCCCTATCCACAAGGCCTTGGAAGGCGGAAGGCGCAGCCGTTCGACTGTCTGGCTCTGCATTCCCCGAAACGTTCACTCTGCTCCAGCCTCACTGGCCTCCCCTCTGGCCCTGTGGGCCTCCTGTCCCCTCTCCCGCCAGCTCCACTCCCCCAGCTCGGACGGGGCCCATCCAGAGTGCAGACTCCACCGAAAGCTACCGCCTCCAGGACTCCTCCCCGCTGCCTCCCACCCCGAGAGGGGAACGTCTTCACATCCTGGTAACACCTCTGCGCTTTTCGGTGTAGCCCTCAATACAATTGCGTTCCATTTTCATTTCTGGGATAAGCCGCTGACCCAATCAACCCCACCGGCGTCTACACCTCGGAGACTGATTGAGTCCTGGGGCCTCTTCTGACCACTGCCAGGATCCCAGGCCCCGCCTCGCGGCTGCGCGTATTCCCGTAAAAGCCCGGGGGACGGCGCTCCTGGGCCGCTTGGAACTTGGAGCCTCCAGTGGACTCCTGCCGCCACCTGGACCGGGGACACTAACGCCTAGGGAGCCCCAAGACCTCTTGCGAGAGCATTTCAACTCTGTGGACGAACCTCAACCACTTCAGGGACTTTGCTGGAAAGAAACGTTCTAGAAAGACCAAGTGGGTAACTCACGAGAAAGAACAAAGCCTGATGGGATAGCTGAGGCGGTGGGGCGAGGTCCTGAGGACCTTCTCTGACACCATCCTCTCCGCCTTCTCCCACCCAACTCCTGGCATCACCCCTCTCCTCCTTCCCGCCCCTTCCCTGCTTCTCTTGCAGTTCAACAGGCTTGAAAGTGTCCGCCTTGCACCCCACCCTATGAGACAGCTCTCTCCAACTTGTTCCCTCAGCTTCGGGCTCAGCCCCTCCCCTAAAAGCCAAGCCCAGGACCCTCCGGCCTGCCCCCTCGCAGAATCATCCCTCCACCCGCTGCAGCTGCGAGGTGTGGGTAGAGGCCCAGATTAATGTGGTCTCTGTTCTGCCCTGGGGACCAGCGTCCTGAACATTTTGCTCCTAGGTGCGCCCTAGGGGACCCAGATGAAGGCAGTCTGGCTTCTTCGGACAAGGAAATCGGGTTTTGAATTTGATACCTGTTGCTAAGTTGGACCCCCAAAGAGTAAACAACAAAACCAGCATGTTTTTCTCCATATCCTTTGAAAAGCCAGTATAGGGCTTTATTCTTTATCAAATTAATTGTAAAAATCAAAGTTCCATTTTTGTAATTTGATTTTTTTTAAAAAAACATGGTGAAGTGGAACATTTTTACCTGGTTTTGTGTAGCTTATTCTGTGGCTTGCTTGTGGTTGCCCTCGGGCAAGATTGTTGATGGGGTCTTATTTACCTGCCGTGGACTAGCAAGCACTGTCTGTATCTGACACATGATTAGCTCTGGTCTGCCACATGTTGGAGATATCCCTCTCTATTCTGTGGTTTGTCTTTTGATTTTGAACATGATAATTTTGTGGGTTTTTTTTTTTTTTTTTTTTTACCAGACATTCAGTTTTTAAATAGCCAGTTTTATCTGCCTATATTTTCTGGTCTTGGTATCATGCACAAAGGGCCTTCTCCACTATATTAAGTTTTTGAGAAACTGACTAGGCATTTGTACATGTTAACTCTTGCAGTGTTGTCTGATCTTTTGGCTTCTCTGGGCCACATTGGAAGAAGAATTGTCTTGGGCCACACATAAAATACACTGACACTAAAGATAGCTGATGAACTACAAAAAAAAAAAAAAAAAAAAAAAAAATTGTAAAACAATTCTGTACTGTTTTAAGAAAGTTTACAAATTTGTGTTGGGCCACATTCAAAGCCGTCCTGGGCCGCAGGTTGGACAAGCTTGCTCTAGAGTATGCTCTGAACTTGCAAGGGTACGCGTATCGCAGGCCAGAAGTACATACAATGTAGTGTGTTTTTCCAGAACTGAACTGATTTTCCATCTAGAGGCCACCTTTGGGCAGCTGGGGAAGAGGGATTTCCTCCTCAGTGTGGGTGACCTTGGGCGCTTGAGACTTTCTCAGCGCACCCCCTTTTCCAGGAGTTGCTCCTGCAGTCTGGGGCCAGGGTGTTTTGCCTCAAATTTCTGGGTGGCCCGTTTGGTGAGTGGTCCACATCTGTCCTATGGGCATCTCAGCCTGCAGGCGTCTATGAAACACTGAAGTCCTTTCTTGTCACTGGCTGTCATTATATGTCCTTCAGGTCCCCCAAGAAGATCCTCCCTGGGGCTACTGGCCTCTCCTCCACCCCACGTCCCCTGCCCATTTGGGAAGAAATGAATGCTTCTTCAACCACACAGGCCTTCTGCCCTGACCCTGCCCAAACTTCCATCTCAGAGCATCAGGCCACACCTGAGCACCTCCCATGGTCGAGGACCCCAGCCAGAAGAAAGAGCGCTGGTGCTCTCTTCCCTTAAACTCTCCAGTCTTTAGTCTCTGTGACTTGCATAGAGGGAAACATGAGGAACCGAATTTAGAACTTGTTTTGATGTCCCTAGAAAATGCCTCACGTGGCTGCTGTGCACCCCTCCACCGCAGGGGTCACTCATTCCTACCCAGGATACCTTGCTCCTCATTATCCCTGGAGATGCCTTAACTTTGGCTCTTCTATCACCTCACCCCCAGCTGTCCCCCTCTTCCCGTCCCCTCCTGAGCGACTTGGTCTCCCTGCCCTCCGACCGGCTGTCTGCTCACCCCGCAGATACCAGGAGCCCCCTGAGGTACGTGTGGCCTCAGCTTGCGGAGGAGTGCACTTGCTGGACACTTTGGGGCTTTGAAGAGTATGGCTCATCTAAGATGGGCACAGGTGCATCAGAGAAACAAGCAGAGCAGAAGGTCCGCTGTGCCTTCCAGGCCTCCGAGGAAGCCCACGGGACTCTGGCAACTGCAACCCCCTGGGTGGCCGTGGGCTCTGCCTATGGTTCCTGTACCTGCTTGGGAGCCCAGCATGTAACTGACCTGGCCCTCTGGCCTGTTGTTGGGACTTCCTGTGTCGTCTACTCCTGCATGGGATTTTCCCCACAAGCTTACCCAGCCTTCTGGGCTTACCCGTGGGTGCTCTATGGTGGGTATCTCTGGATGGGTTATCTCCCTCCAGCTGCCTTGGTGCCTTCAGTGTGGCTATATTGGAGGGGTGCCTCCAGTTTTGACCCCCTCATAGGAAGTCCATACCTGGCTGCCTTGGCCCCCAACCTATTTCCTTTCCCCACGAGATTCCCACCCACCTACTCCTTGGCTTCTCCTACTCTGGGTGAGGCCACCTCCAGCCACTGTCCCCAGGTGGGATGCCGGACTCCAGCCAGCTCAGCCCCCACGGCTGTCCTAGGGGGGCCATCCAGAGGAGCTCCCTACTTGAAGGCAAGCAAAGCCCCTCCCTCAGAATGGGCTTCCAGGTTCAGTATTTGGGTGCCTTTGTCCTGCTGCAGCTCAGAGCTCCGCCCTCTGCCCCCTTCTCCCATTGAAGATTCTCAGCTGGACCCCGGCTGCTCCCGCTCCTGCTCCCGGTCACCCTGCAGGGCCCGCCACCGCCTCTTTGAGTGCTAATCAACCCTCCAGACCCACCCGACAATCAGAGACATGTCTGGCGGAGCCCAGTCAGCTGTGGACTTTTAGTTTTTGGAAGAGTCTCAGACGTAAGTTATTTGCTACTCCTCAGTACAGAGTACACCTCCTGGACTCATGCAAGGGCCCTCTATTTGCTATTTCTCTTTCTTGTTTTTCTGTTTGCCCTTCAGCCCTGATACTGGCACCTTTTCTCCTCCCCAGACTGTCCTGGGCCAGCCCTCTAGTAGATTTGCTGTAAGTCCTCAATATGCATGCATGCAACCTTGTAAAATGAGCTTATTTAAGCTCAATCCACCCTGTAGAAGCGCTCAGTTAGAATAGGCCTCCAGGTTCGGTATTTGGGCACCTGTGCCACCCTCCAGCCCAGGAGTCTCTCTGCCCCTCCTCAGCAAAGACCCTCAGCAGGATCCCCGCATCCCTTGCCACCCTGTGGGGCCTACCACTGTCTCTTCCAGCATTGATGTGTCCTCCAGGGAAGCACACACTCAGGCACTTTGGAACCCATGGAATCCAGTGAGCATTTGCTGTGGGCTCTGCCTAGAAGCTTCCAAAACCTATTTGTTCCAGTGGACACAGAATGGGAAACGCTAACTCGTTCAGAGCGCTGGCGCCCTTGGGTCCTTGCGGGTGTGCTCTTCTCACTCCTCACCCCATCAGCACCTTCTGGGGTAATGCACACACCGGTAAAATGTATGGTGTATGCTTTTAAAAATTTTTAAATAAATGATGCTATGCTATAAATCATGTTTTCTCCAATTTTTCATTAATTAGTTTAAGACCTAGCCATATCTGTATATATGTATAGTGTATTTTGTTTATATATTCAAATTTATTAGCATGTTTTCCATGCTATTTCTTGCTATTGTTATGTGCTGTACTCCATTTTTCTTTAAAATTTTATTGTGTATGTTTGAGGTTTATAACATGATGTTATGGGATACATACAGATAGTAAAATGGTTACCATAGTGAAGCCGACTAATATCTGTCATCTCACAGTTACTTTTTGTGGTGACAAGAGAAGCTGAAATTTACTTATTTGACAAAAACCCCTAGCACAATGCCATTTCATTAGCTTTATTCCTCATGTTGTACCTTAGAGCTCTAGGCTTGCTCAGCCTACATATATTTAATATCCTTTGGCTTACATATCCCAGTTTCCCTGCTCCCAGCCCGTGGGAACCACTGCTCCTTTCTCTATCTCTGTATTTTAGCTCTTTGTTCTGTTTTAATATTCCACATATGAGGGAAGCTGTGCAATTTTTTTTTCTGTGTCTGACTTATTTCATCATGCCCCATGCATGTTATGGCAAATGGCACGATCTCCTTTTTAAAGGCTAAATAATATTCTATATCTTTTATGTATATGGATATAATCATATTTTCTTTATCCATTCATCCATTGATAGGCATTTGGGTTGTTTCCATATCTTGGCTATTGTAAATAATGCTGCCATGAACATGGGAGTGCAGGGATCTTTATGAGGTGATGATTTCATCTTTTTTGGGTACATACCCAGAAGAAGCATTGCTGGGTCATATGGTACTACTATTTTTAATTTCTTCAGGGACTTCTATATTGTTTTCTATAATGGCTGTACCTCTACTTTTCTTTTCAAATATTGTATATATTGAAATTTTCCCATGGATTTTTCTGTTTTGTTAGTATCTATTTTTGAGTCATTGATTCTGTGTCTTGAAGTGTCTTCTCATTTTGAGCTTGTTCATTTTGTAACTTCCTAAAGTTGATAACAACCAGTTCATTTTTAGGCTTGATTCTTTTCTATTACAATTTTTTAAGGCTATAAAATTCCCTCTAAATATACCACTTTAAAATATATCCTACAGTTATGATATATGATATTCTTATTTGTATATCTTTTTAAATAACCACTATTAAGGAAAATAAAATAAATTTTATTTTCTTATAGCCTGACAAACCAAAATTGTTTGTAGTTTAAAATGTTTCATACAGAATTTCTATAATATTCCAATTAGTATTCCAATTATTATTGCTTTTATAATGGAGTAATGAGAATTAAAATAATGTCTATATGATATTGATAGAACATTAGTATGGAAGTTATTCACTTACAATACTCATATACCAATAATATGTGCACTACTCAAAAAACTATAGCTTCATCCACAGCACTCTGAGCAAAATTTGAATCTCTTGAGTGGCAGTGCTTGTATACTTTTTGCTGGTCTTACGCTGATGGTGAAGGAGAAATCATTAAAAATACATTTTGAAGGGAGTAGAAAGATTGCCAAGTTTCTTGGTATACTTTTGGAATTTGAAATAATTGATCTGTTAGAAGGTTGAATTAACCTTGAAGAAACCCAATTCTGTCTCCAGGGCATGATAGCCTAGGGAAACCCAGGAAACCCCAGCCTGAGATGAGGCATCCGAGTAACCTCCTGGAGTGGGTGCAGAGGGACAGGGCTGCAGGTCTCCAAGACCCTCAGCTGGGGAGGGGAGAAGGAGCTCTTCAGACTAGCACCAGGGAATTGATTCCTTCCTCCAGCCTGGAGATCACCCTTTCAGCTCTCTGTAGTTTTTTCTTGGCTCTGTGTTTTGGATGATGCCTTCTCTAGAGTGGTGGTTTCTCAAGATGGTTCTGTGTCTACAAGTGCCTTTTACACAGCCTGAGGCTTTCTTATGAACTTCATGTTCTTGGATGGGGGCAGCAAGGCTCGTGCCAGATGCTTTTCTCTTTTTACATTGATTGCAAAAGACTGAGCGAATGTAAGAGACTGTTGATGACAGGTGTACACACAGCTGGACCCCCAGGGGCTGCGGAGGATGGGGGCAGCCTGGGTTGTTGGGCTGCTCGACCACTGCTTCCCACAAGTGTCCCAAAGACACTTGGGTGGCCCCTTGGTGCTGCCAAAGTCTTCCACAGGCTGAGCTCCCCCACGCCCAACAAGCAACAGAGAGCGCCCAAAGCTATCTGCTAACTGGGGCGGAGCCTGCAGAGAGCTGCTTGCAGGGAGCTGGGAGGATGTGTGGGGCTCCCTCTCATAATCTGTTTTTACATTTTCTTCTCAGCTTTCCTGAGGTATACAGCAGTCCCTCCTTATCCTCAGTTCTGCTTTCTGAGGTTTCAGTTACCCACAGTCAACTTTGGTCTGGAAATACTAACTTAAAAATCCCAGAAATAAGCAATTTCTAAGTTTTAAAGGGGCCACCATTCTGAATAGTGTGATGAGATCTCTGTCCTGCCCTGGGAATCAAGCCTGCCTTGTCCAGAATTCCATGCCGTCTTCAAGTTCCACACCGTCTTCATCACCTGCCTGTTAGTCACTCCACTGTCTTGGTTATCAGGTCCACAGTGGGGGTACCTCCACTTGTGTTCAAGGAACCCTTGTTTTACCTAATGGTGGCCCCAAGGCACTAGAGGAGTGCTATTGGCAATTCACATAGGCCAGAGAGAAGCTATAAAGTGCATCCTTTATGTAAAAATGTGAAAGTTCTTCACTTAATAAGGAATGAAAAAAATAGTATGCTGAGGTTGCTGAGATCTATAGTATAATAAGATGCTGAGAGACAGGGAGACCACATTCACATAACTTTATTACAACATATAATTGCCCTGTTTTATTATTGATCTTACTGTGCTAAATTTATGAATCAAACTTTATCATAGGTATGTATAGGAAAAACAGTGTATACAGGGTTCAGCACCATTTGTGGCTTCAGGCATCCACTGGGGGTCTTGGAACATACCCCCCTCAGTTAAGGGGGGACTAACTGCAATTGCATTTTTACATTTCTATTTGAAGAATTTTAATTATAAGGAGTAATAGAAGGAACACCCATATATCCCCCATCTTTATACAATTGTTAATACTTTGCAGCCTTTGTTTTATCTCTTGGTCTCTATTCATAAAAACAAATACACTTATGCATAGTATCACACATGTAGATTATCCATTTGTAGGGTTGTCTATCAATCTGTTAAACCATTTGAAAGTAAATCACAGATGTCTGACACTTCTTCATGCACCTCTCAAAAGTAAGAGCATTCTCCTACGCTATCACTTATTATCACACCTGACAAGATTAATAATTCCCTAATGTCTATTATTCAGAACATATTCAAATATTCCCAGTTGCTCCAACAATATACAGTGTTTGATAGCTTTTTAAAAAAACCTAGGATAGATCACATAGCCATCTATATATCCTATTCTGTGGAGTGACTGTCCCAGATGTTTTTTTCCTTGGGTTGGTTGTGGGGTATGTGGTGTGTGTGCACTTATTCTACACATGAATGTTTCGTCAGATACAAGTATTGCTTGTATCTTCTTTGTGGATTTTTACTTTTAAAATGGGACCTGTTGATCAACGGAAGTTGTAAATTTTACAGATATCCAATTTTGATTAATATTTTCTCTTTTAGGTAGTGCTTTGGAAAGCCTGTTTAATAGCTTACCCCAAGGTCATGGACATAGTCTCATATTTTTTTCTTGAAGATTTATTATGTTACATTTTATATTTAGGTCTATAATCTACTTCAAATTAATTTTTGAAATTTGTTGCCTCTTGGCTTGTGGAACAGCCTTTGGTCTATTTTAGTACATTTTCCCATGTACTTAAAAATTCTGCAATTTGGGTGTATAATATTCCATATATGTCATTTAGGTGAAATTGGATAATTATTTTGTTCAAATATATGTTATTATTGTTTTTTATCTTCTTGTTTCATCAGAGTTGGTATTAAAATATCCAACTCTGATTGTGACTCATTCTATTTCTCCTTCTAGTTCTGTTGATTTTTGCTTTATTTTTTTAAGTTATGTTATTAGATATATAGCAAATTTGGGACAAAGGATGATTTGTCTTTTTTATAAGATGTCCCACTTGACATCTTTCAGTGCTTCTAACTTTAACATCTGTTTTGTGTGATGATAATATATTCATTCCACTTTTCCTTTTCAAGCTAATCAAGTGAAGCAGTGAGGGTGGAAAAGGAACAAAGAAATCTATAACCGCCTGTGATCCATTAGCTATAAACACCACTGCCTGTGTACTTTTCTTTTGGTTGGTGTTTGCCTTACTTTCAATCACTTGGTGTTCTTATGTGTTTCATAAACAGCAGGTTGATGGTTTGTTTTTTTCAATCCAGTCTGACAGTCTCTGTCTTTTAATTGGATTGTTTATACCATTTATATTTAACAGAATCACTGCTATCATTGACCTGAGTTTGCCATCTCACTATTTGTGTTCTCTTTATTCCCTCTGCTCCTTGTTCCTTTATTTCTCCTTTCCTGCCATCTTTTATAATACTCAAAGAATTTTTAAATTATTCTGTTGTACCTCCTCTATTACTATTTAGTTACATATTAGTGTATTATTCTTTTGGTGGTTACTCTAGAGATTAAAATATATACCCTTGATGATTACAGCCTACTTTATATTTGTATTTTACCACTTTTCCAAATCATGCATGAGTCTTCCAGCAGTTTTAACTCCATTCTTCCCTCTGCTTTTGCCCTATTGTTGTAATGCCTTCTATTTAAGTTGGAAATTTCACAAGACAATATTGTTTGAGACTTACAGCCATTGCTGTTATACAGGTACTCATATATTTCCCTTTCCAGCAGTCTTCTTTCCTGCCAAAATCTCCATGCCTCTGCCTGGAATCATTTTCTTTCAGCCTGAAGAACTACTTCCATGCTTTGAATCATGAGGAATTCTTTCAGCTTATGTTTGTCTGGAAACATGTTAATTGTGCCTTCTATTTTAAAGGATATTTTTGCTGACTCTTTTTCCTAGGTCAGCAGATTTTCCTGAAAGTATCATTCCGTTTTTTTTTTCCTCATGGGATTCTAAGTCACAAGGAAGACTTACACACTTTGGACAACTTTCAGAACAGGAAAAAATCTTCAAAGGCTTGTGGACACTCACACCAATATGTTCACTATAGTCGTTTTTTTTATTACTGATGGTAACTTGATTCCATTGCTTGAGAATGCAATATAAAACCAATTCTTTGAAATTTATAGATATTATAAACCCAGTAAATTTTGTAAACTTGTTAAGTTCATTTTCATTGCAGCATTCTTTATATGTTCATATATGGAAGAGTTATGATCAAGTTGCTAATTGTGTAGTTTAAATCTTTTATATCTTTATAATTTTTAGTTTCCTGATCTTTCAGTTATTTAGAGATGTTTGTTGAGTGTTGAAATTTATCAAAGTATTTTTCTCATATCTACTGTCATCTGGTATTAATCATTTTGTTATCTTCTGTAGGCTAATAATGCAGTGAATTGTGTTGAATCATCCTTGCAATTGTTGAGATAAACTAAATCTGACCATATTTTTTATTTTACAATATATTTTGCATTTGGTTTATTGATGTGTTATTTAGGATATTTTACATAAGGGAAAAATAATCTAGGTATGTTTCTTGTGTTGACCTTACCAGTTTTTAATTCAAAAACTAAATTTCCTCTGAAAAGAAATTTCTGGAGTCTATTTATAAGAACGTTTGAAAAATCACCTATAATCACCTGTTCCTGGGACTTTTTTTTTTTTTTTTTTAAGGATTTTCACTCTTGTTGCCCAGGCTGGAGTACAGTAGTACAATCTCAACTCACTGCAACCTCCGCCTCCCAGGTTCCAGTGATTCTCCTGCCTCATTCTCCTGAGTATAGAATTACAGGCATGTGCCACCATGCCTGGCTCTTTTTGTATTTTTAGTAGACAGGGTTTCTCCATGTTGTTCAGGCTGGTCTTGAACTCCCGACCTCAGGTGATCCACCTGCCTCGACCTCCCAAAGTGCTGGGCATGAGCCACCACGCCGGCCTCCTGGGACTTTTAAGGAATAAAGGAGTTACCATTTTGCTTACCACATTTATTTTTGTATTAGTAGTTTTATATTTCTTTTATATAATAGTTCTATATTTTATTTAAATGCATCTTTTCTCATCTCAATCGGTCTTCTCAATGTTTTGTCTATCAAAGTTTTTTTTCAAATCTTTTTTTCACTCTTATTATTTTGTCATTCTATGTTCATGGATTTCTGCCTTTGTATTTTGTCCCTTCATTTTGTTTCCATGGATTTTTTCTGTTGCTATTTTTTTAAACTTCAATGGAATGGGTAGTGTTGTTTCTCCTTTTGCCTTATGATGAACCTAAAGCTATACATTTTCTGCAGAATACACACCTCTTTAGCTTTGTCCCACAAATTTGGCAGGTGGTATATTCCTTATTGCCTATTGGACAGGGCTGAGGAGCTCCTAGAGCTTCAGTCTCTGGTGGGGACCAGCTTCCCTCAGCCCAGCCTCAGGCATCAGCAGCAGAATCCCACAGTGCAGCTCCTGCCTGGACAGGCTCAGAGCCGCCATAGCATTGGGCCCAGAACTTAGCATCTGGGCATCACATCCTCCTCTTCTTTAGCCTCTTCACCCTGCTCAGACTGTTAACCCCATCACTGCCTCCATACAAAGTTCACACATGTGCTCTGCACAAAGGCCAAGACAGGAGCCCACCCAGTACTCATCGAACTGCCGTTGTAAACCCTGCCTGAGTTCCCCAGTATTAACGCGCCTTGCTGACCTGGGGCTCCTAGCCACACCCTGAGCAAGTCCAAATGCCCCTGTGTACCATCTCAGCAGACACAAGGGCACCGGGTTATGACGGGATATCCTCATAGGGACTGTGCACTGTCTAACCGTTTAACTGCAGCAGCATTGCTGAAGGCATCTGGTGCCAAAGCTGGAGAACATCTTCAGGACTCTCCCATTTAAACTCAAAGTTCACTTTGGAGCCCAGTGGGGCATTTTGGAGGTTGACAGCCATCCTCCAGAGCCACTTCCACCAAGGAACACAAGAGCCTGGTGTTTCTATGGGTCAGGAGGGATGAGCCATGTGCTACATCCAGGGAGGAGGGGAAAGCAGATGTGGGCCAGCATGAGTGCCAAACCACTCAGGAGTGGAGACAGCACAGAGCAGCAGTGAAGCCGGCCCTGGGCCTGTCCTACCACCAGCCTGCATGCCCTCCACCTCACCTCCACTCACACCCTCCACAGGCTCATGCACTTGCCTTTCCACAGGGCGATATTTAGAGAGTTAACTCCTTTCTAAACTCCTGGCATTCCTATGCCCACGTTAGAGCTTCTCCCTGTTCTTGTACTTTATATATTATTTTTTTCAAGACTTGGGTCACAGGTGATACATTTTATTTTATTTTATTTTTTTATTTTTTTTATTTTTTATTTATTTATTTATTTATTATTATTATACTTTAAGTTGTAGGGTACATGTGCATAACGTGCAGGTTTGTTACATATGTATACTTGTGCCATGTTGGTGTGCTGCACCCATCAACTCATCATTTACGATACATTTTATTTTAAATTAGCTTTTATTAATCTATATAATCCTGTTTTGGTTTTTTTTTTTTTTTGGGACAGAGTCTCTTCCTGACACCCAGGCTGAAGTGCAATGGTGCAATCATGGCTCATTGCAACCTCAACCTCCCTAGGCAGGTGATCCTCCCACCTCAGCCTCCTGAGTGGCTGGGACTACAGGCATGTGCCACCAGGCCTGGCTAATTTTTTTATTTCCCAGGCTGATCTCAAACTCCTGGGCTCAAGTGATCCACCAACCTCAGCCTCCCCAAGTGTTGGGATTACAGGCATGAGCCACTGTGCACGGCTGTAATGCCTTTTCAATAGATGCACTACATGTTAAATCTAATCACTAAAGGAAATTTCAGTGTCACTTACCAGATGTAGAATATAAAACTAGATACAGTGAAAACAGAACAATGTGATTACATTCTGACTGACTGAAGGTGTCGGTCTCAAGCCTAGACTTGCTTTGCTAAAAAGAGACATTGGTAGGTGTTGGTGTTACAGCCCAACCCTCAGCTCTAAGAGGCCACAAGGAGCACACTGGGTCCCTGATTCCCCCTTGTTGCAGAGCCTGAGCTCTGGAGGACAGACCTAGAATCTTTGGCCTTAGCCACATCCACTCCTGTCTGCCCCAAGTTCCCCACATGGAGTTTCCGTCCTGCCCAGACTACGGGGCAGAAATAAGAAATGTCTCTGCTTCCTTTCCCAGTCGGTGGAACCCAGCACTGGAAAAGTGCCAGGAGCTCCCTGTCCCTGGCTCCCTTCCTTATAGGCTTCTGACTCAGTTTCCCCACTCACACTCTATCTCCGTGCTGGGGTTGAAGCCCAACTGGCCTTCCCTAGGACACCCTGTGGATGGGGCACCCTCCGCCCCGGGCAGCTCCTCTCTTGGACATGTCAGCTGGCCAGAGCTAGGGAAGCTGTCCGCCTAACCACCACTGGCCTGGACTGCCCCAGCCTCTCCTGTGAGATGCTCACATGGCCCAGGGTTGAAGGAGTCAACTTGCAAGGGCAGGGCCAGGGCCAGGGGCAGGGGTGCACACACCTTGCCCTTGGCCTGGGGGCTGGGCATCCACCAGTTTGCCCCTGTTGTCCTTCTGCTGGGCTCTGCACCGAAGACCTACAGCTCCCAGGCTCCCTTGCCAAGTGGCTTCCTGGCAGGCGTTGGCGGGAGGGTGAGAGGAAGAGGAGAAGCCAAGGTGTCTTCCCCTCCTCTCTCTGCTTCTCGGGCTCTGGCTCCCCTGGGCCGCCCCTGCTTTGGCCCGACTCCCTCTCAAAGCCCTGACATGAGGGTCCTGGCAGCATCACTTCCCTCCATTGTCTCCTCAGCCTTGCAGCGATGGTGGCTTCCAGCTGTGGTTGACCGAGCTGATCACTGTCCCATCAGACTTCCCAGAAATTCCATCACCCAGAGAACTTATTCTCTGAATTAAATTCACTTGGTTTGTAAAACTTCGAGGGGTTTGTCCCCTGGAGGAACAGGCTGTGCCCTGTGGAAGTGCAGCAGTAGGAAGCAGAGGGGGCCTCTGAGGGTTGGCACACCTGCCTGGAGAGGGCTGAGGTGCAGGGCGGAGCAGGCCTGCTACTGTCCAGGCCCCAGGTGGGGAGCTAGAAAGAAACTACCCTTGGGTTTGGGTGATTTTTGAGACTCTAAGGGCAGGGGGGCAGGGGTTGGCTCAGATTGGCTATTGCCAAAAAGTGGGTCAATGCCATGACTGGGTTTCTGGCTAAATCCTATCTATAGAAGGGGGCACATAGGTTGTCAGGGGGACAGAAGCAGTGGTCACTCACTTTGGCTGAAAGAATAGTTGCTTGGTATTTTGTGGGTGGCACAGCGAGTGACCTCACTTTGTCTGGGCAGAGACACATCATGAAGTGGCCTTGCTTTGTCTCACGTCATCATGTCTCAGTGACCTTGGCCTCGGTTGGTCTTCTGTGCAATGGTTAATGTCTAACAGAGTGGACCCAGCTGTAAGTGCCTGGCCAGCTTCTGGATGGGAGGAGCTGCCCTTTTTCTTTCTGGAGAGGCATCGTGTGAAACATTTCTGACCATGACTTTCCCTTGCTCGAGCCCCAGTGATGCTCTGCCTGGCCCAGTGTACGCAGTGCAAGTGCCCCTGAGCCCGGCTCCCAGGCAGACCAATGGTGCCAGCACCCACACTGTGCAGGAGCAAAGCACTGCACCCCAGTTCACACATTTAATCCTGTAGTATGGGTGGCACTAGCACCCCCATTTTCCAGATGAAGAAACTGAGACATGAAGAGGTTATGGCCTCTGCCACTGTAAGAAAGAGACAGAGCCGGCCTTCCCCAACTTACCCTATAGGGTATGGTCATGAGAAGAACAGCAACAACTGACAAGAACTGGGTCCCAGCTGCTGGCCACGTGCTGAGGCCTGTCGCCTACGAGCACCTTCACCAGCACAGCAGCTTGAGGAGGTTTGATTGTCATCACCACTTTACAGGCCAGGACCGAGTCAGAGGCCAGAGGCTTTAGGGTCACTCAGCCAAGGCGTCTAAAATGCCAAATCCCTGTCACCCCAGGGAAGCCACTTGCCCCCCAACTTGCTCCCATGCAGCCCCCGGTGCTCCCCTGAACGCTTCTTGCACACCCACCCCTGTGACTGCCTGGTTCCCAGCCCATCTTCCCTGCCACTGCGGAAGCTTCTGGAGGAGGTAATGGCCCAGTTGATCTTGTGTCACCACACGAGCGGTATGAGCAGGCAGGATGCAGATGTGACAGCAGGCGAGGGTAGGGAGCTGCAGCGTTCCCTCTGGCTGTGTGAATAGGGAAAGGGCTGTGGAAGCCCACCCTGCCAGTCCCATCAAAGTCACAGATGCCAATGCCTTCAGTCGCCGCTGGCAGGCAGGAGTGAGGGCTGGGGAGCCACAAGCAGGCGGGCCACCAGGACGGTGGTCAGGCATTCAGCCTGAGCTGGACTGCAGGTGGAGAATCCAGGCTGCAGTGGGGCCCGGGGCTCACTCTCAGGAGCCAGGCCCGGGCTGGAGGTCAGGGAGCAGCAGGCAGAGTGACCACAACCCACAGTCCCTCCTGTGAGGCCCAGGCCAGAATGGCCTTAGGATGCCTGTGACCAGAGGTCTCTGTGACATTTCAGCAATGACATCGTGCCTATGGGCTGTGTGGCGTAACACCCCAGAGGCGTGTGGCCTAGTTAAGGATTCAGACTCTGGCCTGCAGCCATTGTTTCCTAAGAAAAGTCACACTGCAAAGTGGCTGCCACTGGCACCTCATCTGTCTGTGTCATCCACCCCAGAGGCTCGGCCAGTTTGCTTTACAAGGGTTAGAAATGAGTTTTCAAAGGTGGAATTGGTGGCTTGTTAATCTGCATAACAGATGCTGAGAGTGGGCTATCCCTGGGAAATCACCACTAGAGGTCCGTGGATTGGCTAAAATATTGTGTCCTAAGCCGTCCTCTGTCCAGGCCTTGGTGGAGAGGATGTGGTGGCCTGATGCTGGCCGTGACGTGCTGGAACATCTGCCTCTGCCAGAGCGAGACTTTATGCAGGAGAAGGCCAGAGGGCCAATACCTTATCCAGCTTCCCCATGGGCCTGTGAACTGCCTTTAGTGCAGCCCCGCTGGAGAATATCCGTGTGCTACACTTCAGGATGCAGGAAGGAATCTGGCCCGCACCTTGCTCTCAGGATATCCCCCTGATGAAGCTGAGACAGCACTCACCAGGCGGGCACTCACTACAAACCTTTTAGTAGCTGATGTCATCTGGACCCGATGTGTGGCAGGATCACACTGCCTGGGGTGGGGGCGGAGGGGCTGTGAAACACGGAGGCCATAGGGTGCACCTGGCTGAGGGGGACGCAGGGTGCGGGCATGTGCATGCTGCATGGAGACCCTCATGCTGGCCAGCATGGGGGCACCCCGGCTTTATCAAGAGCAGGAATCAACTGGAGACTTAACAAGCTGGTGTTCCCTCCTGGGGAACACCAGAGCTCAGCCTGTCCATCAGTTGGCCCCAGAGGCTGGAGTGCAGGCAGGACTGTGAGGCCCACCTGCTGCTAACCTGCCAAGGAGGACCTCTTGAAGCTCATCCACCCGGACATGTGCAAAGTGGATGATGGTGGCTGTGCCAAGTCCTCCAGGCCCTGAGGCACTGAGCAGCCCCACAGGAGCTGAGAGGTGCTGCACCCGACCCTCCCTCCAGAAGCCCCATGAGGAAGCATGTGGCTGTGCCTGCGTGAGGGGCCAGCCGGGCTTGGGGGCTGTGAGATGGACGGAAAGAGGACTACTCTCCCCGGGGGCTGCACTCCCAGTCCCAACAAAGATTCTTGTCACCTAACCACTCTGGGCCTGTTTGGGAATCCTGAGAGCTCCCATGGCAGACACAGATCTTGCTGAGTCTCAGCCTTTGTGGATTGGAGCTGTCAAAAGTCTGCTGTGACCTGGGAGCAAGGGAGGCCAGAGCCTAGCATGGGGCCCCAGTCAAGCTGCCTGGCAGCTCAACCACTGCGGTGGGAAGGAAGTCATGTCCCCCAGGCTCCATACAACAGCGCAGCCATTGTGGGTGCACCCCCCGAGCGGGCCCCACACCAGCCCCAACTCCCCAGGCCTTACCTCAGAGCCCTCTGCTTACAGCCACAGGACCCTGGGCCAGACCCCGAGGAGGCCCGCAGGCTCTGGGCAGTTCAGTCCAGTGTCCATGTAGTACCTCGCCTCCCCTACCTGCAGGAAGAACAGCGGGGTCACTGGAGGGGAATCCCAGTGGAGCTTGTGGGGAGAGGTGGGGACCCTGGGGGAGGCCCCTGAGCTAACTCCAGGCTCTGAACTGCTGTGTGACTTGGGCAAGTCACTCACCCTGCAGTGCTGTTATCCAGGCGCTCTGGTGTCCTGGTGGTTCTACCAGGGCTGGATGGGTCACGGCACATGTCTCAGGGCCATAGAGTTTTTTGTGTGGCTGCTGTGCCCTGGGCTGACTTGAGCGATGGGGAACACTAAAGACACTAACCACCCCCTGGACAGCACGAGGGCTAAGGTGCCATGCTTTCCCGAGTCTGACTGTCCCCTGAGGTTCCTTGGTGGTGGTCAGGAGCAGGAGGTGGGAAAATGAGATTGTGGGTCACTTTTCCAGGCACCCACAGTTGCAAGTGTTTTCCATGAGCTGCTAACCCTGTAAGCAGGTGCTGCTGAAATCAGTACCACCCTCCCCATTCCACAGACGGGGAAACACGGGCAAGGAAAGGCCAATAGTAACGTCTATTTCAAAATTGCTCAGAGATTACGTTTCCATTGCTCTCACCATAAAACATAAGTATGTGAGGTGATGACTAAGTTCATTAGCTTGATTTAATTATTCCACATTGTATACATATGTCAAAGCATCACATTGTACCCCATAAATATAGGCAATTATGAGTTGTCCACTAAAAATAAAAAATAAACAAATAATCAGGTTGAGGCAGGGAGAAGCTTTGGGGAGGAATGGTCAGAGGAGGACGGCTGAGCCCCATGCATGCCTCCTGCACCCCCAGGCCTGTCCCCTTCACATTCAGTTCAGGTTTTGGTTTGAAATTTGGTGGATCTGGCCTGGAGGATGCTGTCCTCTCTGAGGCACCCACAAGCCCCAGGTTGAGTTGAGCCTGTGCAGCAGGGCAGCCCCTGAAGCTGGATGGTCCGGAATGAGCCTTCGATGTGTGGGATGAATCCACCACCCCCACGGGATGCAGTGGCAGCCTGACGGTGCCACACGTAGGCTGCCATCTCTCCTGTGGGTTCCTCCTCATGACCTCACTTCCTGCTAAGGATATCTTGAGGGGACTTCTCAGCACCCAGGCAAAGCCCTGGGCACTCACCATCTCCCTCATGGCTCCAGGTGGGCCTCTCCGCTCACAGCACCAGGAAAACAGTGGAGCTGCTGCCCTCCCCAAATGCCAGCGCCCCACTGAGGTGGGATAGAAGTGGCTCCAGGAGCAGCAGAGTGAGTTCCTCCCAGCCTCTGCACCCCAGGCCAGGAGCACAGCCCAGGGAGAGGAGCTCGTGGCCGTGGGGAAGCGCTGCGCTGGGGAGGGGCAGGAGTGTCAAGCCAGGGGCGGCACTCAGGGTGTGGGTGAACCTGAGACTTCAGTCAGAAGAGGATGAGAAATGGCACCAATGAGCCCCTGGGCCAGCACATTCCGAAGCAGAGAGCTCGAAGGGGAGCACCAACTCAGGCGCAGGACACAGGGACAGGCAGCTCAGGAGTCCCAGAGCCCGGAGCAGGACCTCGCGGCACAGCAGTCCCCGTAGCAGGGACAGGCGATGTCCTGAAGCAGGAACAAGCAGTTCAAAGAAACTCCTTAAGAAAATGCTGGGAATGGAAATATAATGGAGACAATGAAGGCCTTCATAGCAGGGAAAACAGAATTAATGAGCTGGAAGATGAGGTGGAGGAACTTGCTCAGAAGGCATGCGGAAAGGACAGTGATGGAGCAGGTACCAGGAAGATGAAGAGGCGCAGCAGAGAAAGCCTCAGCACCTGGATCTTAGAGTCTCACAGAATAAAGGACAGAAATATTCAAAGAATCAACAACCAAGATTTCCCAGAAATAAAGAAGCTTTGAAAGATAAGAAATACCAAGAAGAATAGAATAGGAACCCCCACCCCCCACCTCCAGACACACAATGAGATTTAATATCCTCAAACAGAAGCTTCTGGAAGGCTCTGGAACATGGAGCCCCACCAGGACACACACCCAGGGTGATGGCAGGCCCCACCCCATGCCACCATGGTGTGCCGAGTATGCCTGCATCTCTTTCTTCCTGTCCACCCACCTCTGGTTGTCAGAAATGGACGAGACGAGAACACAGATGTGAAAATATGAAGTACCATATTAGCTCACCAAATGCAAGGTTTATTTGTCACATTATGGTCAAGTAGGTCTCACCTAGTCCTAGAGATCCTGACCAAAGTTCTAATTCAGTAATGCAAGTCCCCACTGAGGAACTGCCAAGGGGCTCCCCTTGGCCCACCTTGACACCCCATGTGTGCAACAGAAAGCACAGCTCTTTCCTTCCCCCACATCCCAAAAGATGGCCAAACTTCCCAGTCCATAGAAAAGATCCCCAGAAAACCAACATTCCTGTTAAGGCACTGCAGAATCTAGAGGGTCCTAGGGCACCCACCAGTCAGGCTTTGCACAACCTAGGCTGCCCCAGCCCCCCACAGCATTCTCATCTTCCTGCAGTGCTGCAGGTCGCAGAGTCTGTCCTCAACAAAGTACCTCTTGGCAGATCTCATCTCCAAGGCTGCCTTCGCCTTCTTGCTTGAGAATGAATCGCCAAAGCCTAATGGGTCCAACACTACTTTTTTTGTACCAAATATTAAACAGCACTTTCATCCGTCTTTATTATTCTGAATAAAATTCACACATGGAGATACTTCCAGTTCCAGACAAACTTGGAGTAGATATACTTCTCCCTGTTCGTCCTGCTAAGTACAGCCAGAAGCCTTGGATGTTATTCATAAAACAAACATGAGAAGAGTCAGAACCATGGAGGGGAGAAGGCAGGGGCTGGGAAGGACTTGATTGTAAATTTCCCAAGTTTTCTTTTCCCTCCTATAACCTGGGATGGGTGCTGGGAAAGCCAGCAACCCAGAGGTGACAGTAGGAATAGACAGAAGAGAACTCAAGCTTCCTATCTCTAGCCAAAGCCCCAGGAAAGAGGCAGCCTGGCAAATCAGAAAACATGAGGACAATTAACTGCCCTTCCCCAGCCAAACCCCACGGAAAAACCACAGCCTGACTCCATTAGCAAAGGCGGGTGGGGACATAGCCTTGGCCCTTGCCTGCTGTAAGGAGGCACCCCTCCCCGTTTCCTCCCCCAACCTGCCCCAACCTTACCGGGGTATGGGAGAAGCCTGCATGGGGACCTGGGACTTGTACTCCTGCCTGGCTGCAAGAAGGTCCCCACCCCGCAGTGTCAGTGGAGGCCGCACAAGGAGGGGTAATGAGGTACCCTCCTCTTCCCAAGAGTTGGTATCAGTTGAGGCCTAGTGGGGAGACTGGACTCCCACCCCGCCTCCCCATGAGGCCAGGGAAGGCCAAGTGGACAGCATGGACTTCCAGTCCCGGTTGACTGGAACTTGGTGGTCTCCCTTTTCCTCCCCTGGCCCAGTGTCAGAGGAAGGCAGCCAAAACAGTTAAAGAAGACCAGAGACTCATAGCACAATGCCTCAAATGTCAGGATACACACAAAAATCAATCATTATGCCAAGAACTAGAAAAATCTCAACTTACATGACAAGATGCAGTCAACAGATGCCAACACTGAGATTATATGAATGCTGGAACTATCTGACCCTATAGATCAACCACATGAAAGATGTTTCATTGAGCAATTAAGAACATTCTTGAGGCTGGGCACAGTGGCTCACACTTGTAATCACAGCACTTTGGGAGGTTGAGCAGGTGGATCAGCTTGAGCCATGAGTTTGAGACCAGCCCAGGCAACATGGTGAAACCCCATCTCTATAAAAAATACAAAAATTAGCTGGGCATGGTGGCACATGCCTGTAGTCCCAGCTACTCAGGAAGCTGAGGTTGGAGGATCACTTAAGCCTGGGAAGTCAAGGCTGCAGTGAACTGAGGTTGTGCCGCTGCACTCCAGCCTGGGTAACAGAACGAGACCCTGTGTCAGAAAGAAAAGAAGATACCTGAAACAAATGAAAATAGAATTTCAGCAAAAAAATAGAAAATATAATAGAGAACCAAACAGAAATTTTAGAATTGAAAAATATAACAACTGAAAATTTAAAACTCAGTGGATGGGCTCAACAGCCAAATGGAGAAAACAAGAATTAATGAACTTAAAGACAGAACAATAGAAATTACGCAGTCTGAACAAGGGGAAAATTGAACAGAGCCTAGGGACCTGTGGGTCTGTAACAGAAGATCTAACAGTTCAGTTATGGGAGTCCAAGGAGAGGAGAAAGGTGGGGAGTGGTTGAAAAAGAGGTCAGAGAAATAATGGCTGGAAATATATTTAATAAAAGACATAAACCTACAGATTGAAGCAGCAGAGCCCACCAAACAGGATGAGCCCAAAGAAATCCACACCAAGACACATCACAGTCAAAGTTCTGAACACCAAAGATAAAGAAAAAATCTTGACAGCAATGAGAGAGAAATGACACCACACCGGTAAGAGAAAAACAATTTGAGTGGTGTGGAATTCTCATCAGCAACAATGGAGGCTGGAGGGAGACAGCACAATATCTTTCAAGTGCTGAAAGAAAAGAACTGTCAACTCAAATGAAGGAGAAATCAAGACATTCTCAGATAAAGGAAATGAACAGGATTTGTTGCCAGCAGATCCACCCTCAAAGAATGGCTAACAGAAAGGAATGGAATGGCTCAACAGAAAGGAAATGATGAAAGATGGAATCTTGGAACCTCAGGAAGGAAGCAGCTAAAATAGGGTGACTGCAATAAACTTTGCTATTCCTCTTGAGTTTCCTAAATTGTGTTTGACAGTTGAAGTGAAAAGTATAACATTGTCTGATGTGGTTCTCCAGGTGTGTAGAGAAAATATTTAAGACAACTGTATTTTAGACAGGGGAGGGTAAGATTTCTACATGTGCCTCAAACTGGTAAAATATTGACACCAGGAGACTAACTTATCTATACAGAATGTGAGATCTAGAGCAGCCCCTAAAACATCCATACAGAGAAAGAACACTCAAAAACACTGTAGATCAATCAAAATGGAATTCTAAAAAATGTTCAAGTATCCATAGGGAGGCAGGCAAAAGAAAACAGAAATGAAAATCAGAGGGAACAAATAGAAGACAAAAAAATAGATTTAAGCCCCAATATATGAATAATTACATTAAATATAAATGGTCTCACCCACTATATGATCCCATTTATAGAACATTAGTGAAATGACAAAGCCAAAGAGATGGAACACAGTTAGCAGTTGCCAGGAGTTAGGGGTGGTGGTACAGGGAGAAAGGGGAGGTGTGACCAGAAAGGGGTTGTACAATAAGATGTGTCTTCTGGTGGCGATAATACAAAGCTACACATTTGATACAAGGGCATAGAAGTATACACACACACTGTACCAATTTCAGTTGCTGACTCAATATTGTACTCTAGCAAGGCAAGATGTCACCACTGGGGAAAATGAGTGAGAGGAACACGGGATCTCTTTGCACTATATTTGCAACCTCCTGTGAATCTATAATAATTTCCAAATTTAAAAAAGTCAGATTGTAACTTCCATACGCATTTTTTAAAAAGGCCAATCCACTCTTGTCATATATAGGAGAAAAATGTGTATTTCCCCATGGAAATACGTGGGCATGACACCCTAGAAAACATGTCATCAGCTGTCTCCCTTACTACTATGATTAAGTCTGGATGTGAGAAATAAGATCACAGCCATTTCCACACATACACAAAAAAATACAGGAAAGGAAAGAACGGAGGTCACATTCAGGAGCATTTGGTGCACCTTAAAACCAGCAAACACAGTTTGTGTTTATATGTAAAATGAGGTACCCGTCAGGCTTCAGTAACTACAAATTGTTCTCACCTCTGTGAGTATCAATAGGGTCTCTGAAAGACATACAAGCTGAGGGCACTTCCCCGAGGAGGGACAGCTGTCACACATAAGTCATTTAGCGTCTGCAGTCCCTGCCCATTAAAAGGCAGCAGCACTCTTCCAACACCAGGTCAATCAGAAAAGCCCCAGGATGTTCTGGGACATCCCCAGGGAGGAGTATGAACTCCCTGAAGCATCCCTACTGAAACAGAGGGACGCTGTGCCCTGCTGACCTCTCAGTGACAGCGGCTTTCTCTCCGTGTCCCACGGGTGCTTCTTGGTCCTCACCACCACCTCCACACCACTGCCCCAAGGGTCATCTCTGACTATGCCGCTGCTACTCCGTCTTGCCATGGTCATCAATTCCTATGATCTTGCAGCTGGCCAGGCAGTTTTCTTCATCACTTCTCCTGCCCTGCTTCTTTGCAATTTCCTTATCCACATGGATAATTTTCCAGGAACTTTCACTATCTCACCGCATCTTGTCATTACCAATAACTGCACACATTTTTAAGTGAATTTAGCATTTCCAATCAGTTACCCCTACCTTCTCACCTCACTTTCTCTAGTACCTTCTGCTCTAATGATCCTCTGAGTCATTCAAAACTCCACTTTACTGAACCTGCCTTCGCTCCACCATCCCTGGCCCTGGGAGGGCTTCCTCACCCTCCTGACACACTGTGTTCCATCACACTGTTTAATCATCCTCATGCCTCATGTCTCTCTTTCTCCTTCTGGCCCACTTGGCAAGATCGCCCCAGCCAAACCCAACCCTCCATCTACTCTGTACTTGCCTCCATGGAGGTAAACACAGCTAAACAAAGACCTACCACCACACTGATGGGTCTCATCCTAAACTCGTGATTGTGAACCTTAAGCAGTTAAACTTCCTGTGTTTTCTGGGTCCACTTCCCCAGCTGCTCATCTATGCAATGACTTCACCTCCTCCTATGGACCAACAGATTTCATGCCTGCAACATTCCCTTCCTGGGCTTTGTCAGCACTTCTCCTTTCCATGGAGCCTCCACGTGAGTATGAAAACATGCTGTTGTGTGCCCTGTGTTCACCATCCCTCAGCTGCTCCTGTCCCTCCAGCGTCCACTCTGTGTTTCTCCTGCCCTTTACAAAAAACCCTTATGAAAAAATTTATGTGATCTAATCTCTGCCTCTTCTGCTCCCATTCTTCTAATTATTATTACTATTTTTTCAAGTGACTTATTTTTTAGAAGTTTGATTTTGAGCTACCTTTAGATTTGCAGAAGAATTGTAAAAATTGTGCAGAGAATTTCTGTTTTCCCTCACTCAGCTTACTCCAGTGTTAATATCTAATATGACTCATGCTTTTTTGAACTCAAGTTCTCATCATCCACCAAAAATATTCTCATTAAAGTCACTAATGACCTCTGCCATCTCCAACCTGAAGCCAGCCCTGGTCTGAATCACTCTGCTGGCAGTAGTTGGCACAGCTAGGAATGCTGTTTTTGCAATTCGTTCACTCTCCTGTTTCCCATCCCACTCACCATGCTTTTTTCTCCCTATCTTCTCAACTTCCAAATGTTGGAGGGTCCCAAAGCCTCAGTCTTTGTCCCTCTTCCTCCCTACCCTGCACATACACCCGAAGAAATCTCATCTACTTCTGACACCTGAAAGCCATCTGTGCTGACAACTCTCAAATGTGCACATCAACCCAGCCCAGCCCTCCCAACTCCAGACTTACATCCAGTTGCCTACACAACAACCCTGTTTTGCTGGAGAAGGCATCACAGAATCAACGTGCCCCAAACAGAGCTCCAGGTCCTTCTGTTTCCCCATGAGCCATTCTTATCTCCACAAGTGGAGCTCCATGCTTCAGGGAGCTCAGATCGAATGCTCTTGAGTCATTTCACTCCTCTCTCTGGCAAGCCCTACACCTGACACAGCAGCATGTTTCATTTCTACCATCAGAATATATCCAGAATTCAGCCACACTGTACCTCCCTCACAGCCACCACCGGGGAGAACCATCCTCACCTTGCCTAGACTCTCAGCATTCTGACTGGTCTTCATTTCCATGCTGCCTCCTCCACCTTCCATCTGGTCTCACAGCATCAGCCTGAGGTGGATCTCCTCACTCCTCTGTGCAAACCCTCAGACAACTCCCGTGACTGACACTGTTTCCAACCTTTCCTGCCTGCGTTCTAACCACACTGGCCTCCCTGCTGTTCCTGGAATAAGGCAAGGGTACTCCTCCCTCTCCTCCGCTCCACCCCTTTCTCCTGGCTTCTGCTCAAGTCACTTTTTTTGGTGAGCATTTCCCCGAGCCCACCCACCATCACTCTGTGTCCTCCTTACTCTAACTTTCTTTCACAGGACTTACCGCCAGCTGCTATTTATTTGTTTGCCGCCTCTTCTCAGATAGATGGAAGGCTTCATTAGTAAGGACTTGCTTTTCTGGACTACTCTATCTCCAGCACCTGTGACAATGCCTGGCATACCTCGGATGCTCTATGCGCATTTATTGAATGAATTATTTCACGTATGATAATTATCTCATAAGACCCGACAGAATAAACTGAGAACTTATAAGATTGCAATTGAACATTTTTAATTAAAAATAAAAACATATAAATGTCTATAAATAAATGCTTTAAAGGAAAACAAACACAGGGAAGATCATAAGTGAATGAATATAACATGCTCATGAATAGAGCAAGCTAACAAGGTGGATGTCAATTTGTTCTAACTTAATCTATACGTTTTTATCCTAATCAATCTAGTTGGATTCCTTTGAAGGAATTAGACAAATTCACTTCAAAATTAACATAGAAGAAAAGAACTATAAATCACTGTCAAGTCTGAAAAAGTAGAGCAAAAATGGGTTAGAGTGGCTATGAGGAGTTGGCCTGGCAGATACCAACACGCATTGAAATGTAACAAACAGAAGTAGAGTGAATGAAGGGAGAGACCGGGGCACAGCCTGGAGAGCTCAGGAACAGACCCCTGGGCACACAAACACCTGGCACATACACAGATGAGCCCTCGAATCAATAGGAAAGAAGTTTTGTTTAATAGCACTGGACCTCGCAGTGACCTGGAAAAAAATAAGTTCAGGTCCCTATGTAACATTATCTATAAGTATGGACTCCCAGGTGACATCCAGGGAGAACTGTAAGGATATTTAAAAATAGAGGGGATCTGTGCAACCTGGAAGACACCAAGGACTTTCATGTTTGTGTTTGGGCCTTCTAAAGCAAAGCAAGAAGGAAGGAAGGAAAATAAGGGGGAAAAAAAGAGGATTTACTACAAAGTCATAGATATTTTTAAATAAATATATTAATAGTTACCTGTATTATATATCATATATAATAATATAGAATTAAAATACAAAGATAAAACTTATATGTATACATACAATTTTTTAAAATTGAGAAATAGCAGCAACCAGTGGTCCTCAAACTTGAGAGTGCATCGGAATCATCTGGTGGACTTAAAACAGGCCGTCAACCCAACATCTGGAATTTGTGAATCAGAATCTAGGGTGGGACTGGAGAATGTGCATTTTGCACAAGTTCCCAGGTGATGCTGATGCTGGATTTGGGGGCACTTTGAGAACCCCTGGCAAAGGTCATATTTGTTGACAGACACGGAGGGGACATTTGCATGGCCTAGGAATGAAAATGTGTATCCAGAATTTACAATCCTGAAAATGACTGAAAGATATTCTATATAATGTACAGAGGAGGCCAAAGGGCTGACAGTAAGTCAAACCAAAACAATAGCTTGCCACTTTGTGCCTATCCACACGGAGGCAGTCAGAGTGGGCTTCCAGCAAGAGGCCACGGTGTGCGGGCGCAGCTCAGGCACTGCTCATGTGGGAAGCAGAAGAAGCTGTTCTGGAGAGGGATCTGCTGGCCGTCCCAAATAAAATCAAGCACCATCTTCCCATGACTCAGAAAAATGTTCACACAAGCCCTAAGAGGTGGTGTTGGGGATTTTCCCTGGGGCTCTCCATGGAATATTTATAGCAGGGAATCGAAGGCAGCCAACATCAGCAGGCGGGGGGAATGATGTCCTTGAGAGCAGTTGGAACCACAAACAAAATGTGCATACAGCACAGTGCAATGATCTTAAATATCGTGCCTGCCGATAAAGAGCAAAGAAACAGTTTTTATGGCACATCATTTATGTAATTTAAAAACATACGCATGCAAAGCATATTTCACAAGGTTGTATGCATGCATATTTGGGGACTTAATAGCAAATCTACTAGAGTGCTGGCCCAGAAAAAGGGCTAGGGAGGAGAAAAGGTGCTGGTATCAGGGTTAGAGGGCAAGACGAAAAAAAAGGTAGAAAAATACCAAATAGATCAGCCCTGCATGGGCTCATGAGCATCTGCTCTATACTAAGGATAGTGAACTTACATCTGAGACGCTTCCAAAAACTAAAAGTCCACAGGAGGCTGGGCTCCACCAGACTTGTCTCTGATTGTTGGGTGGGTCTGGAGGGCTAATTGGCACTCAAAGAGGCAGTGGTGGGCCCTGCAGGGTGACCAGGAGAAGCGGGGGCAGACAGGGTTCGATTGAGAATCTTTAATGGGGAAGGGGCAGGGGACAGAGCTCTGAGCTGCAGCGGGCAAAGGCGCCCGAATACTGCACCTGGAGGCCCATTCTGAAGGAGGGGCTTTGCAGGTCTTCAAGTCAGGAGCTCCTCTGGATGCTCCCCTGCTAACTGCAGCCCTGGCTGGAGTCTGGCATCCCACCTGGGGACAGTGGCTGGAGGTGGCCCTGCCCAGAATGGGAGGAGCTGAGAAGTAGGTGAGTGGGAATCCTGCAGTTGGTGGGGGAGGAAATAGGCTGGGGGCCAAGACAGCCAGGTACTGACTTCCCATGAGGGGGTCAAAGCTGGAGGTGCCCCTTCAATACAGCCACACCGAAGGCACCAAGGCAGCTGGAGTAGGATACTCCATCCAGAGATACCCACCATAGTGCACCCATGGGTAAGCCCACAGGGCTGGGTAAGCTTGTCGGGGGAACCCATGCAGGAATGGGCGATACAGCTGTCTGCATGTCCAGCCAGCAGGCCGGGTCAGTTAGAAATTTGTTTCCCACACAGGCACAGAGGCCCCGGACAGAGCCCACACCCAGCCTGAGGCCGAGGCAGCTGTGAGTATGTGGATTTCCTCCCAGGGCTGGGAGACATGGGAGAGGTTTTCCTGTGTGGCTAGCTCCCAGGAGGTGGCTGTCCCATTGTTGGAGGGATCTGCTCTCCCCAAGCCTGGTGACACATGTTGAGCTTGTTCTCCTGGCTCCCCCACCGTGGAGCAGACAGTGCTTAGAACAGAAAAGAAGAGGTTCAGGAAGGGGTGAGGCCATCCTAGAGTGTCCAGGAGGGTCAAGACAGCACCCTCTGTAGCTCATGGTGGTAGAGAGGGCTGGGGGGCATGCAGTCTTTTTTTGAGGCAATGTCTTGGGTCAAATTAAGAGTCATTCTCTCCCATCCCCATGAGTCCCCAGCCCCCACCTCAATGTGGCGCACAAGCACCCCAGAGGACTGATGGCTAAGCCCTGTGGGGGACTGAGGTGGTGTTAGGAAGAAAAGGAAGCAAAATCCCAAAACAGCTGTATCCTCCTTGCTGGAGTTACAAACAAGGAAAGCTGGTGGCAAGGGGCTCCTCTTGGAGTGTGAGAAGGAACCCCCATGGAGGGAGACTCGACCTACCTCCTGGGCAGGGTGGCCCCCACGAGACCTGCCTCAGAACGTCAGTGAGTGGGCAGGTCTGTTTCCGAAGTGCACTCTGGCTGCAGTGGGGTGGGGTAGAGACCAGCAAAGTCAGGGGCCGGACGGGAGTCAGGGGAGAGGTGATGGCACTTAGAACCCAGGGAAGCAGTGGGAGGGAGGGGAGCAGGTAAACTTTGGGAACACTTAGAGCATCCTTCCTGACTAGGTGTTGGAGGCGAAGAGAAGAAACAGCTCAGAACAGTGCCAGGTGAGATGGACACACGGATGTACCAAGGCACTAGGAAGGCGTGGGTTTGGGGGAAGACAGGCTGGGTGAAACTGGCCACATCTGTCTGTGTCCCTCAACACCTCCTAAGGCAGCTGATTGCATTAGAAGCCCGGATCCTTCCCCTCGATGTAAGCCGCCCCCATGTCACATGACCCACTCAGGCTCTGGGTGAAGGGGGTGTTAGTAATGAGTGCCTCTGCGACCGCCATGAGAACATGCCAGGTCAGCTTGCCAGAGTAGGAGAAACATATGCACAGAGCTGAGGCGCCCCAGGCCTCCAGGGGCAGCCCACAGCACTTGACCTGCAGATGTGAGCGAGCCCTAGACGGTGAGCTTCAAAGTGCTGGGCAACTTCTCCAGGTGATTCTAATCTTGCTACTGCTGAGGCGCACTGGCCCCAAACGGCCTGCAGCTGGCTGCTGACACCTGCCTGACCCCAGCTGAGAGCCAGACCACACTTACGACTGGTCCTGGTCAGAAGCCGCAGGTGTACACGCTGATAGGCATTTACAGTATGCTCTAAGGGTGTCTTGTTGTTACGCAGTGTGATATTGCAGTAGATGACTGATACACTTTCCAAAATGCCTGCTTCCTAAGAGTAGACAGAGTCTAAGGCTAAAGCAAGAAAAAGCCTGAAGGAATAAAGAAATGGGGTGCTCCTGCCTGTCCCCTTCCTTCCAGGACACATTCTGAGGGGCAGGCCAGAAGGACAGGCTTGAGGGGAGAGAGGAGCTGGGCTCATTTCTGTCCCCTTGCTGCCCAGAGCGGTGACTGCGAAGACAGATGTGGGAGGGGTACAGGCGGCCATCCCCTCACTCCAGGGGAAGGAGCAGTCAGCTGCCCTCCCAAGTAGCTGAGGGGGCTCTGATGTGCAGTGACTGGTGTGAGCTTAGCATGTGGACAGGATCCAGGTGTAAATGCAGGTGTTCAGATGCTTACCTGGATGCTAGAAGCCACAGAGACTGGATAGGGAGAGCAGGGGTGCAGCCCCACCATAGCAGATGAACCCACATAATGCTTCCCATTGGTGAGCCTCACACCCACTTTCACACAGATGAAGCCTTCTGTTCGAGGTGGAAATCCTCACTGCACAGAGGATGGGGAACCTCTGAATACATTCAGATTTCCTCAGAATAAATTTCCCAATAAACAAAATGGGGGCAGTTAGAAATTATGTTCAGTTTTGGGGAAAAAAAAAACCACCGGTATTGAGTAGCAAGACGATGAGCAACTCCACTGAGAAATGACCAAATGATGGCAATAAAAAAGCCACATAAGCTGGGTCGGGAGATGAGATGTCAACAGACATGAGAAAAGATGTTCAAACTTATTCAAATTGAAAGACTGGGCTGAACTTCTAGGTAAAGATGGCAGGCAACATGTATGTACTCATGAGGGCCCCTCCCCAGCCCCACCATAACAGTAAGGGAGATTGAACAAGCCATTAGCCCACAAGAACAGCTATAATGTGAGAGAAAACAGGAAGGAGATTTGGGTGGTGAGAAAGCAGATGGCCATGCAGGAACTGACTGAGCAGAAGGAGGACGCTGAGGAACGGAAACCTCAGCCAGCAGCGGGGACGCTGAGAAGCCACTTGCTCTCCACCGCAGAGCCACTGAGGAAATGTAGAATTCCTGGATCAGGCAGTGGAATTGGAGATGATACGAAGTGGGATGAAGATGAGACTAAAAGCAGAAGACCAATTAGACTTTCAAGGACTATCCGACAAGTTGCCTGCTGGGAGACACACCTCCCCCAAACATGGCCATGTGCCCTCCCCTTCCTTCTTTCAGCAGAAGAGACTAAAATTTTCTCTGGACTGAAAACTGAGGCAGGGGTGGGAGAAGATCTTTATGTTCTGCTGAGACCCCAGCTCTCTTCCTCTCAGCTCCCAGCATGCCAGCCCAATTCCCTTCAGGCAGGAAAATAAAAGAGCCTTCTTAGGAAAATTTGACCTAAGATTTAAAAGTAATCCCAGCACTTTGGGTGGCCAAGGCAGGCAGGATCGCTTGAGCCCAGGAGTTGAGACCAGACTGGGCAACATGGTGACACCCCGTCTCTACAAAAAATACAAAAATTAGCTGGGCATGGTGGCGCTGGGCATGAGACCTGTAGTCTCAGTTACTAGGGAGGCTAAAGCAGGAGAATTGCTTGAGCCCAGGAGGGGGAGGCCACAGTGAGTTATGATCATACCACTGCACTCCAGCCTGGGTGACAGAGTGAGATGCTGTCTCAGTCAATCAGTCAATGGAAAGATCTAAAGGTAGTAACTTTGGCATTTCCCCAAACACAAGACGCAGCCAAATCTTGCAGCCACATCACAGGTTCAGGACTCTCAACCAGCCCTTCAGTGCCTCACTTATGCATATGAGCCAAAAACTGTGCATCTCTGGACTTCTGCGGAAAGCCTACAGCATGCAAGTTAGAGATGACCAGCACAAAACTGGACCAAATATAGAGCCATTATTAGATCAGATAGCTCTGCTATCTCAAAGACAGGGAACAAAATAAAACTAAAAAATAAAACTTGGAGGACAAAGAACACGTAGAGAGGAAAAATTCTCAAAGCTAATTAATATCCTCAAAAAAGTAAGACTATATCCTTAAAATAAAGACAGAATACCATGGGAGAAAAGGCACTTTGAACAATAGAATAGCTAAAAAGAAACACACAAGGGTTGGAAAATGAAGTTGAGGAAATACCCCAGAAAGTAGAACAAAATTACAAAAGTGAAAAGTGGGAGAAAAATAAGTAAAGGGTCACTAGATGTCTAACATCTGAATAACAGGGGTTACAGAAATAAAACTGAAAATGGAGGGGAGTTAATCAAAGACATGATTCAAGAAAAGTTCCCAGACCTGAAGGATGTTTCTAGAGTGAATGGAGCCCACCCAGGGTGTAGTAGATTAATGAAAATAGACCCACACAATGTATACTATTGTGAAATATGAGAACACTAGGTACAAAGAAAATCTTACATTCCTCAAATAAAACAAATACAAAGGTATCACAATTGGAATGATTTTGAACTTCAACATCTGTCTGAGAAGCTGAAAGAAAATGGAACAGTGCTTTCAAAATTCTAAAGGAAAGTTATTTTCCAACTTACAATTCTGAACCCAGGCAAAATATAAATTAAGGGTGAGGCTAGAATCAATATATTTTAAAATAGACAAGATCACAAGTTTATCTCCTATGTACTATTCCTCTCTGGGAAAACTACTATAGGACATACAGCATCAAAATGAGGGGGTAAACCTAGACAAAGGAAAGCAAGGGACTCAATGCAGGAGGGAGGTGAGAGGCCCCGGTGACAGCTGTGAGCCAGGCTGGTCTGGGATGGAGCAGGTCAGAAGGTTCCTAGGAAGAGTGCTTCAGGAAGATGGAATTGGTAGTATCCCTGGTGTGTCTGAGCATATTGAGGTGGTGTAAAGGAGCTAAACTCTACAATGAGCTAAATTCTATAATGCCTAGGACTAAAAGCTGTGTGCTAGCATGTTATTTGCAGATATGGAAGTAGATACCCAAATAACTAGCTGGAAAGAGTTGGGAGGGTGGTTGGAGGCATCTCCTTTTCACATCAGTTCTGTGATACTACTTGATTCTACATTGTATGTATGAAATTGACACCAATAAGAACCAAACAAAAAGAAAGGACACTCAGTTTTCACTGAGGTTGGCCAAGATGGAAAATGTTGATAGTACTGAATGGGAAAACTGGCTGAATTCTTCCTGGTGGGAGCAAAAATTCACATAATCTCTTCAGAGGTCAATTTGGCAATGATGAAAACTTAAAAGAGGCAATTCACCCTTAACCCTGCAAGTTGCTTCTCTCCCTCAATTGTGTATGATGGATCTGGAACAGGAAGCTGTCGGTGGGAGGGAAGCCCCAGAAGGCAATCCTAGGTGAAGGAGGGGCAAACACTTGGGAGCTGGTGTCAGCAGGCAGGATCGGGATGGGTGGAGGCCCAGGCTGCAAACCAGCTGACCCTTGTCTTCTAGCCTCCCTGCCTGGTAGGGAAGTCTCACTGTGGAAGCCTGAATTATGCTTTTCTGAAACTTGGCTCTGGGGGAGACAAGGGGTAGGTAGGCTGGCAGCTGGGAAGGGTGGGAAAGAGGGGTGTGTGTGCGTGTGTATATGTGTGTGTGTGTGTGTGTAATGAGAACTGGGCTTGTTTGTAAGATAGAGAGCCAACAGGAGGGGAGGGAGCATGTGGGTGCTGGGACAAGGAAGGCTGATTAGCGCACCCCAGATGCTGAAGAAGGAGGTAGATGAACAAGGTCAGCTTTTGTCCGGGAGGCAGGGTGTCCCGTCCGAGAAAAAGGAAAGAAGACTCACCCCCACCGACAAAAGCTGCTCTCTCTCCTGAGATATCGAACACACATGCCCGACTCTCCTAGCAGGCTCTTTAGTGCTGAAGTGCTCCTGAGGGCAGCCTGCAGTCTTGGGTGTCCCGGCAGCACCACAGTCCAAGGTCGGCCGGGCGCTGTGCCCCAGCCCTGATGTACCAGCCTCCTCCTCCCAGCTCCAGAGCAAGAAGCAGTTCTGAGGCCCCACACTTGGCGCCCTTATGTGAGGGGGTGGAGCCAAACACTGTGGTGTGAGGGGGCGGGGCCGGGCCCCTGGTGTGGCTCAGGAAGACGAGGGGATCAGGTTCCCTGTCAAAGGTCCACCTCTCCAGGGCTGTCTTAGGCGAGAAACTGGTGGGGTCAATCCAGCCATCTGTTTAATCCCAGCAACAAAGGTACTCACGGCAAGTGCTGCCCACTGGCCAGGAGAGGGGCAGAGCATGTCATTGACCTATTTCTCTGAAGTCAGAGGACGATGACTCCAGGAGGAGGGTCTGAAGGGAGTGAGAGTCAGCCCTGCCAGGTGGAGTGGGGCAGGGACCTCAAAGGCAGATGGCAGCCCAGCTACCAAGCCTCCCGAGGAGGGAGCAGACCCCTCCCAGGAGCCCACAGGCCACTGGGACTGCAGCTGGGGCCAGGGGGGATACAGGGCTGAGTCAGGTGGTCCCATGCTCCAGGGACCTGGGGGCCCAAGTAACCGCAGCCATGATGGAGGTTTAGTTAAAAGGGCAGGTTTGGCCGGGCGCGGTGGCTCACGCCTGTCATCCCAGCACTTTGGGAGGCCGAGGCGGGCGGATCACGAGGTCAGGAGATCCAGACTATCCTGGCTAACATGGTGAAACCCCGTCTCTACTAAAAATACAAAAAAATTAACCGGGCGTGGTGGCAGGCGCCTGTAGTCCCAGCTACTCGGAAGGCTGAGGCAGGAGAATGGCGTGAACCTGGGAGGCGGAGCTTGCAGTGAGCCGAGATTGTGCCTCGGCGCTCCAGCCTGGGTGACAGAGCAAGACTCCGTCAGGTTTGAGTTTCAGAGCAGCAGAGCTTTGCTGCAGCCTGAGGGCCAGGATGTGGGGAGAGCAGACAGCAGGCTCTGAAGGGTTTCTTGGGTTAGCCATGAGCCCTGGTCAGGAGAGGACCCTGGGAGAGAATGCAGCATGACAGTGGACACCTGGGTGAAGGGTGTGGAGGTTCTCACTGCTGTGGTGCCGCACGCACCTGACACAAAAGGATGGACAGGTTCTCCTGAGTCCATCTCCACCTATCTACCTTCAGCTGTTTGATTGTGCTATTCCAGTCCTCATAGCTTTCCCTATTTTTTGTGTACTTGATTTGGAGTTTTCCCAAAAGTGTGTGTTAAAAAATCTCCCGTGAAGCATGTGGATTTGCCATTTTCTTCTATATTTTTGTTGCTTTTTTACTAACACATTTTGAAGCCAATTATTTATATAGCAATTACCAGATGCCAGGCACTGTCCTCAGTACTTTCCCAGTATGAACTCATTTAATCAATGTGAAATATCCTAACAATAGGAGGTTAGTTTAGAAAATTACACAGTAAGGACTTTGAGAAAAATGTAATAAAAGTGTATTGATTAACAAGGAAAATTGTCCATGATATATTATGAAATGAAAAAGGCGAGTTACCATGCAGTTTATACAAGCTCATTGCTTTTATTGTGTTGGAAAGAAATGTTATCTATGCATAAGAAAAAGGTCTGGAAGTGTGCATACCAAAATGATGACATAGATTATCTTTGGGAGATAGAATCATGGGCTATCATAATTTTTTATTTATACTTATATGCATTTTCTGGTTTTAATAATGAGGATCTATTAGTTGATAATTTAAAAAATAAGTCATTTGGTAAGGACCCTATTTTTCAAAACATGAAATTGAGAAATTGCAGATAAATGGACTGAAAATTCTTTGATTAATAATAAAGTGCCTAATATAAAAATACAAAGATCTGGACACACAGCTGTATGAGGCAGAATTAGAATTAGCCATATCTGGGTAAGGAGAGATGAGAAATCCAAACCACTAGAGTAGAGATGTTCCGTTAGCCTCAGGAGTTCTCAGACTTTACATTATTTAGCTCAGAGGGCTTGTTACAGCACAGAGGGCTGGGCCCAGCCCCAAGTATCTGATTCTCTAAGTCTGTGGTGAGACTGAGAGCTTGCATTTCTAGCAAGTTCCCTGGTGATGCCAAGGTTGCTTGTTTGAGAACCAACCACACTTTGAGAGCCCTAGCCACCCCTGGAAGTTAACATGGCATTGATTTATATGGTGTGGCTAGTACATACTCATTATTTGAACGTTGGAAAAAACCCATAAAACCATTTGGGCCCAGAACTTTTTTAGATATGACTTAGCTTTGCTCATGTTTGTGGTCTTCTCAAAGGCCTTCACTTCTTGAATCAATTTTGGTTAATTTATTTACAATATTCCATTTCTCCGAGATTTGCAAATCTGTTAGCATTGAACTATACATAGTGCACTCATATAAATATTTATACTTCTTTCTGCTACACCAGTCTGGGTTCACAGCTCTCTAGTTCCCTCCCCAATACAGCTGTGACCCACAGCCCTTCCAGGTAAAGTGGCCTTGGAGGACAGTGATCATGTCCCCCTCAGTCTACTGTACTGAGGGTGTGGTTTGCATGTTCTGTGACCCAGTGAGAGTCCTATTCAGGCTCTGAGCAGTGTGGACATTTGCCCTGGGAAGTCCCTCTCAGGTAGACTCGGGGTGTGTGTGTAGAATGCTGCCCTGGCCGTTTTCATAAGCACAAGTTCCTTTCACAGCTTTCCCTGCTCCCACTTACCAATCTCCAGCTCACTCACCAAATTCCCTTAACAAGGAATAGAGGACCCCTATGTGCCAGGTCGTTGGTGCTGGGGACACCATGGTGAACCAGATAGGCACGGTCAGTGCCAAGAGGGACCTGAGCCTAGTGAGGGAAGAACAGACATTAAGTATAACACACAAAGAATATTTAATTGCATGTTACACTGAGGGCTGTGGAGGAGAAGGAGGGTGCTCAAAGGAAGCATTACAGGGAAGCATATTGGTTTGTGCAGCATAGAAGGCTTTTTCAAAGAGGGGGCCTCTGACTTTAGCCTGGAAGACTGGGTAGGAGTTAACCAGGTTGAGAGGAAGGGAACCGGAAAGTACATTCTAGGCAGAGATAGCAGGTTTTACAGAGCCAGGAGGAGCATCATATGATTCGGAGACTGGAAGGACCCCAGGGGCTGGAGCAGAGAGGACAAGGCCATGTATTATAGGCTACAGAGCTAGGCAGAGCCAGGTTATACTGGGCCTTAGAAGTATGGGCCCACTGGGCATGGTGGCTCATGCCTGTAATCCCAGCTCTTTGGGAGGATGAGGTGGGCAGATCACCTGAGGTCAAGAGTTTGAGACCAGCCTGGCTAACATGGCACAAACCCACCTCTACTAAAAATACAAAAATTAGCCAGGTGTGTTGGTGCACGCCTGTAATCCCAGCTACTCGAGAGGCTGACGCATGAGAATCGCTTGAACCAGGGAGGCAGAGGTTGCAGTGAACCTAGATCACGCCATTGCTCTCCAGCCTGGGCAACAAGAGTGGGATCAGCGAGTTCAAGGGAAATTGATTGTTCCATGATGTGTTTTGTGAGGAGAAGTGGCCAGGCTTTTTGATGGAGTGAGTGTAAGGGGAAAACAGGTAAGATGTCAGGGATGGCCCCCAACTTCTGGCTTGCACAGATCATGAGCGGGAGGTCAGGAACCTTGGAACAGAACAAGTGCAAGGGAACCACCTGGACACTGGCTTTGTCTGCGTTTGAAGTGCCTGTGAAATCTTAAGAGCTGTCGAGTGACCCATTGCCTGCAAGGTCTAGGCAGCCGGCTGAACCCCAGCATCACCAGCGGGGGCATTTGGTGGATGTGGAGGCTGGTCCTGTGGGCAGAGACCCCAGATCTATCCCACATCTGTCCCAGCTTTCCTCCCAACACTAGGGCAACTTTGTTTTCAGCAGAAAGCACTTAATATTGACACTTGTAACGAGACAGAGTTGCTTTGTAACTGTCTCCTCTTGGATGACCATTCTGTCAACCTCATGGGCTGCCCCTCCCTGCTTCTCTCCCCTTGGCCAGGAGAGGTGTAAGTTGCCCTGGGATGCCTGCAGCTTCTCCTGAGGGTGATTGCTTCAGCTGGCTCTGGGCACTGCAGCCTGGCACCTGCTGATCTGGGGTGGGCCTCCAGTCTCTTGGCTTTGGAGAGCTGGTGTCTACTGCTCATGTCCCTAGTCACTGCTGTGGCTGTGGTGTAGAGGGCGTCTCAGCCTGATGCTGGCTGCTTCTGGCCCACTTATCTACACAGTCTTTCCACACCTGCTCTGGACTCAGGGGGTTCTGGCTGTTTTGCCAAAGGTATGTGGGACCCTGTGATTCACCCTCAGGCCCAACACCCAGATTTTCAGATGCATCTCCGAGCAGGGCATGGGTTCTGGCACTGGATGGAACACAGGGTTTTTCTAAGAGGCACGCAGGCTTCCAGGCGCTTTCTCAACCTGCCTGGTGTTTGCAACGTCTTGCTGCTCCCAGGACTGGTGAAGGTGGAGGAACTGAGGGGACACTGGTCCCCCTTCCTGGACCCAGTCAGCTTCCACACCATCCTCCTCCTGCTGACCTCCCTGCGCGGCAGAAACTCCCTCCTCAATCTCATCCTGCATTTCCCCAATGATGCAGTTTATGATGAAGATCTCGCTGTTCAGTACTGTACTAACTCACTACAGTCCTTTTTTATCTTTTTAGTTTTAACATAATTATAGATTCACAGGAAGTCAGAAAGATGGTAGAGAGGCTGTGTGCCCTCCCAGCTTCCCCTAGTGGTTGCATCCTACAAAGCAATGGCATGATGCCTGAACCAGGGCGCTGGTGCTGGCGTGATGAGGGCTGAGTCCCGTGCCTCTCATCATGGGGTGATTCATGGAACCTCCACCCAAATCAAGATGTAGAACTGCTCCCTCTTCACAAACAGCGCCTGCACTCACTCTTCACTCTAACTCCAGACCATCCCCCACTCCAGAGACCAGTTGTTTGTTCCCCATCTCTACAGTTTCTGTCTCGCTGCATATTAAAACTCAGTTTGGGATGTACTTAGGAAGCAGTTTTCTCTCTCAAGTGCTGGATCTCCTGAGGCTCTCAGGCTTGCAATTGTGCTCATCCTGTATGAATGTAGGTGCCGGCCCTGTCCTCCCCACAGGGGCAAGGGAAGCCCAGGCGTTCAAGGATGGAGGATGTGGGACCCCAGCCTGCACAATGGAAATCCTTTCTGCAGTGTTTTGGAGCACCTGCCCAGACCTGGAATCCAAGCCCTGACTCTCTGCTTCTGGACTTGCATCTTCTGACTGGAACCTGGTCTCCTTTACTCCTGTGAGGGTGCAGGAGCACCTCACTCCCTCAGAAGCCCTTCCCAGGCTTGTGCTGGGCTGTAACCTGAGCCCCCTGAAGGAAGACTTTCTCGCCCAGGCCCCTCAGGGCTCTGCAAAGTGGACCCTGTTACAGGGCAGGGCATGATAAATGTAGATTTCAAAGCTGAAGATAGATCTTCCACTCTTTTCACAAAATTTCATTTCTATAAATCTCATTTGAATCTCTTTCTACCACCTGCAGAAGTGGACACCATTAGCCCATCTACATTTCAGGACCATAGAAAGCACCGAAACACGGCTGCCCCCTTGGCTGTAGTGACAGGGCACAGACAGCTGTTGCCGGGGCAGGGAGGGGCCTGTGGCAGTGATGGAAACATTCCACCCCTCAGTCATGGTGCTGGCTATGTGCCTGAGTTTATTTGTCAAAACTCAAACTTTACATCTAAAATAGATGAATTTCACTGTATATAAATCACATCACAAGCTGATGAAAAAAAAAAAGCCAATTTGGGAGGGACTAAGGAGGGCATCCCAGGCGTGGCCATGAGGAGGGGGAGGAGGAGCAGCCTGGGAAGCAGGCAGAGCGTGGGCAGGGCAGGGTTTGGGGAAGCAGGCCTTGTACATTTCAGTGACTTCACTTTCTTCTCAGGGGTGCACCCACAGAACTGCTTGGCCCCAGGTAAACCCTGGCGTTCTCCATCTACCAACCAATCTTCTCTCAAACTCCAGCAGCGGCCACACCTCCTAGGAGGCCTGCGTGTGTGCATTTGTGTTTGCGTGTTCAGTGTTGTGTGTGAGGGGAGGACTGGGGCTTGGGGTTTAGGCTGACAGTATGGAGCAGAAAGCAGGGCTCTGAGCTGGAGGAGAGAGGTCCATAGGCCAGTAGTGGAAAATGCAGACATCCTGATGGAAGGGAAGGAACAGAGCTTCCTCCAGGCGTGAAATGAGCTGGAGATGTCCCTCAACAAAGCCCAATAAAGGTGTAGGTGAGGTCAGCAAGCAGGTGTAAAGTAATAGGGAGAGGGTGACAGGCAAGCCACAGACTGCAGTGCACAGACTGACAAGGGACTGCAATCCAGAATGTATTCCAAGGTTTTCATATCAATAATAATACAAAAAAGATGGCTGGGCACTGTGGCTCATGCCTGTAATCTCAGCATTTTGGGAGGCCGAGGCGGGTGGATCATGAGGTCAGGAGTTCCAGACCAGCCTGGCCAAGATGGTGAAACCCCGTCTCTACTAAAAATACAAACAATTAACTGGGCATGGTGGCACACGCCTGTAATCCCAGCTACTCAGGAGGCTGAGGCAGAGAACTGCTTAAACCTCGGGGGGTGGAGGTTACAGTGAGCCAAGATCATGCCACTGCACTCCAGCCTGGGTGACAGAGTGAGACTCCATCTCAAAAAAAAAAAAAAAAAGACAAAGAGCCCAGGGGAAAGCAGATTTGAACAGACACCTCACAAGGGGGATATGCAAATACCAATAAACTTATGAAAAGGTGCCCTGCCTCATTGTAACTGCAGAAATGCATATTGAAACCACAGTGAAATGCTGCTGCATGGCTGAAATAAAGTCTGACAATACCAAGAGTTGACACTGGTGTAGAGCAACAAGAAGGCCCCTACACGGTAGGAGTGCAGATAGGCACATCACTTGGAAGCATGTTTAGCATTAGTAGCAAAGTAGACCTGTGCATAGATCTAAAAGTTTCCCTCCTGGCTCTATACCTAATGGTTCTGTACTTATGTGACTACATACCTTAAAGTCACCAGGCCTAGCACTCTAATAGAAAAGCAGGCACCCTGATCCTGCCAGCTGCCCTGAGGGAGTAGGTAAGCACCTAATAATTTTTAAAAGAGTGAGACATTATTTTTCAATTAAATTGTCAAATATTAAAAATAGAGAAAATCCACTGTGTTAGGGAAGGAGTAGTCATCCTCTGTTAGTGCCATTAATTGGTACATCCTTTGGGAGGATCACTGGACACTGGGGATCAGGGTCTGACAGGGGGCCTGCGTGCATCAGCAATTCCACTTAATGACCAAGACACACCCATAGGAGGAAAAGAAAATTCATTGTACAGGTGACTTTGGGCCTTCCTGTTCTTTTCTGAAGGCCTGTTTTATGTTATCCATGTATTTACTCTCCCCACATACAGCTGAGAACCAGCTGGGTGCATTCTAGGAAGAACCCTATGTGACATGGATTGGCATTGCACTGAACCCCTGACTTACTCTGGAGGGCGATGGCATATTTCATGACACCCCTCAGGCACGGTTCAGCCCTGCATTTGTTCAAGTCTTCTGTGTTGACCCCATCTTAGTCCATTTGGGCTGCTATAACAAAATACCTTAAACAGGGTGACTATAAACAGCAGAAATTTATTTCTCACAGTTCTGGAAACTAGGAAGTCCAAGATCAAGGAACCAGCAGTTATGGTGTCCGGTGAAAGCTTTCTGCTTCTTAGAAGGTACCTTCTTGCTGTCCTCACATGGTGGTAAAAGGGGCCAGGAAGCTCTCTGAAGTTGCTTTTATAAAGGTACAAATCACATTCATGATGACTCCACCCTCATAGCCTCATCACCTCTCAAAGGCCCCATTCCCTAAGCTATCACATTGGTGATTAGGTTTAAACATATGAATTTGGGAGGAGTAGCATAAAGATTCAGATCATAGCAGTCCCTTAATGCAGGGGTCCTCAACCCCTGGGCCACAGGCTGGTAACAGTCCATGGCCTGTTAGGAACCGGGCCACACAGCAGGAGGTGAGTGGCAAGGCAGTGAGCATTACCCCCTGAGCTCCACCTCTTGTCAGATCATTAGATTCTTGGCATTAGATTCTCATAGGAGTTGGAGCCCTATTGTGAACTGTGCATGCAAGAGATCTAGGTTCCATGCCCCTTATGAGAATCCAATGTCTGATGATCTGAGGTGGAACAGTTTCATCCTGAAACCATCTCCCCTCCCCTCATCCATGGAAAATTTGTCTTCCACAAAACTGGTCTTTGGTGCCAAAAAGGTTGGGGACTACTGTCTTAATAGGATTTTGTCATCTACTGTCTAAGAAATCACGTCTTTGGTCAGGTTTATTTCTAAGTATGTATAAGTTTGGTTGCTATTGCTAATGTGCTTTCAATTTCTAAGAAAAAATTCTAATTAGTTATTACTAGTCAATAGAAATGTTATTGATTTTTGGATGTTGATCTTATATACATTATTAGTGCTTACCATGTGCAGGGCACCATTCCAAGATCTTCGCATGTATAAACTTAATTAACAACCCTTTGGGGTATGTACTAATGATATCTCTAATCTGCACTGTGAAAAAGAGGCCACAGAATGGTTACTTCCTTGTAGAATCTGTTAGATATTCTAGATATGTGACTATATTGCTTATAAATAATGACAATTATTTCTCTCCCTTTCCAAAGCCTGTGCTTATTCTTTTTTCTTGTTAACTTGCATCCACTCAAGCTGATACTGAGTAGTGCCAGTGGGAGCACATACCCTTGCCCACCTCCTCCCTCCAGTGGGCACTGTGTTCCTGTTCCCAGAGTTCGATGTTTGAGGCAGATTTCAGGTAGAAGTTCTACTCAGTGGAAGAAGATAACATCTATACATGGTTCACCAAGAGTCCTTACTGTGAATGAGTTTTGGAACTCACCAAATGTTTTTTCCAGCATTGATTGAGATGAATATGTGGCTTTTCTCTAGTCTATTAATGAAGCGAATGACATTATGACTTTTCTCATGTGAAATTATCCTTATAGTCCTGAGCTAAACTCTACTTGGCATTTTCTTTAAAGCACTGCTGAACTTGACTTGCTAATGTTTTATCTGGGATTATGTCCATCTGTTTATATATAAGATCGGCTGTACTTTCTTAGGGTGTCCTTGATTGGGTTTTCTAACAGGTTTGTGCTTATTTTAGAAATGACTCAGCCATAAGGAACAAAAACAAATAACTAAACCTTTCACCAGCATCTGAGACGAGAAGTTTAGAGGCAGGGGCTGCTGACATTCTTCCAGGCATCCGCTGAGGCCTGGACAACCATCTTTCATCCATGGTTGCAAGGCAACCAGCTCAGCACCAGGCAGTGTCCATGGCAAGGGGCCAGGCATGGGGAGACACCAGATACCCTGCTGGCTTTGGCCAGGAAGGTAAAATCTTTCCCTGAACCTCCCAGAACATTTCTGCTTGTGTTTCATTGGCCAGAATTGTCATATGGGAACCTCTACCTGCAAAGAAGATGGGCAAAATATTTCATTTTTCCAGCCTTTCTTGGCGGAGTTAAAAAGGCATGGAGGGACCAGGCGTGAGAGTGAGCGTGTTACCCAGCAGAACTGGTCACAGCCTGCTTTGCATGGTGTCCTGAATTTTTTCCACGTTCTGAAACAGTGGCATGAGATGGCTTGGTAGAATGCACCCACAAACCCATCTCATCATGGTGTTATTTTACAGATAGATCTTGGAGTTACACTTATAGTGTATTTTAAGCTTATTGGGTTCCTCAAATTATCTACTTTTTCTTGAGCTGATTTTGATGATTTATATTTTCCTAGAAAGTTGGTTATTTCATTAAGCATTAACAACAACATAATAATAATTGTACATGGCATGTTTTTACAATGCTAAAAAAATCTCCTTTTAACCTAAAGTTGAATTCCATTTTTCCTGATATGAATTTTTGTACCCCTCCCTTCCTTTTCTCTCTGTCTTTCTCTCTCATTTGTGAAGATTGGCCAATTGCCAACTTTGTGAGTCTTTTCAAAAGAATAAGCTTTGGGTTTTTCTGATAAACACTAATGAAATTTAAAAATACAAAAGCTTTTTTCTTTTTGCTTTTAAGTTTATCAATTTTATTCTTCCCTTTTCACCATTTTTTGTTGCTGTTATTCTTTTTCTAGAGTTCAGGGTTTATGACTTAGTTCATCTATTTTCATTCTTATTAGAAAATATCTCCAAACACTGAAGAGTGATGAGAACAAGACAATGAATACTTACCACTACAATTTGACAAATTTAACCAATTTAGTTATTGTGGCACAACTTATTTGAGATTTTTAAAAAAGGTATTACACTTAAGCTCTTTTTGCTCTTTTTTTAATTTTTTTTTTTTGAGACGGAGTCTCGCTCTGTTGCCCAGTCTGGAGTGCAGTGGCCTGATCTCAGCTCACTGCAAGCTCTGCCTCCTGAGTTTACGCCATTCTCCTGACTCAGTCTGGAGTGCAGTGGCCTGATCTTAGCTCACTGCAAGCTCTGCCTCCTGAGTTTATGCCATTCTCCTGCTTCAGCCTTCCGAGTAGCTGGGACTACAGACACCTGCCACCTAGCCCAGCTAGTTTTTTGTAATTTTTGGTAGAGACAGGGTTTCACTGTGTTAGCTAGGATGGTCTCAATCTCCTGACCTCGTGATCCGCCCATCTCAGCCTCCCAAAGTTCTGGGATTACAGGCTTGAGCCACCGTGCCCGGCTGCTCTTTTTTAATGTCTCTCCCCACAACTCACCTCTTTTGCTAACTGCCATCCAATTGTATACTTCTATTAAACATGTATGTGTCTGTAAACAATGTGTAGAATTGTTTTACATTCATTAAAACTTCACATTATCACACTATAAATCTTGTTTGTTAACGTTTTTTTCTACCAGCATTAGATTTTTGAGATATATCAATGCAAATATATTTCACTCATGTTCACTGCTGCATGAAAATGCCACGATTTGTGATTCATGTATCCAGTTTCCTACTGATGGACATTTAGGTTGTTCCCATGTTGTTACTATTATTTTTAACCGTTGCAAATAGCAAACATCCTTGCATATTTCTTTTCCTGCACATAATTCAGAGGTTCTCTATGCTGGATACTTAGAAGTGGAATTTCTAGGTCATGAGGTATGTGTATCTTCAGGTTTACTAGAAAATACCAAATTGTTCTCCAAAGTGGCTGTGCCAGTTTAAACTCCACCAGCAGGGCACCAGAGTTCCCAATGCTCCACATTCCGCCAACACTTGCTTATTGTCGCACTTTATACATTTTGCCGAGGTGATGGGTATGGAATAACATCTTATGATTGTTTTAATATGCATTTTCTGTGTTTTAATGGGCTTCATTATGTTTTTATGTGTTTATTTGCCATTTAGATTTCTTCTTCTCTGAATTGCCTGTTTCTAGTCTCTGCTTATTTTTCTGTGCAGATTTTTGTCCTTTTCCTGCTGAGTTGTAGGAGTTCTTCTATCAGCTGGGGGTTAAGTCTCCGTTAATTTTGGACATTGCATGTGTCTTCCTCCTTCTGGGGAATGTCTGTTTGCTTTGTCATTGGTGTCTCTCATCGCCTTAAAAGCTTCCATTTTAAGGTGGTAAAATTAATTAATCATATCCTTTATGTCTTGTTCAAGAAGTTCTTCCCTACACTAATGTCATAAAGATATTTTCTCATTTGTTTCCTCTAATGTTAAACATGTTTCAAAATTAGGCACTTAATCTATTTGGAATTTATTCTTGTGCATGGCATGATATAGAGGAATCAATTTTTAAATTTCCATCTAAATAACCAATTTCCCACAACCACTTATGTAAAAGTCTATTGTTTTACCAGCAATTTATTATGGCATCTCTGTGGCATACCAGTGTTCGCATCTAGGACCAGGGCTATTTTACTCTATTTCACTGGCTTTTAAAAAAAAAATTTCTACTTTGAATACCAAACTGTCTTTAATTACTGTGTAAGTCTACACGTTTTGTAGAGAATGTCTTCCCCTACCTTATACACTTCCATGAACCTTTACTCTTCCATATGAATGTTCAGGTTAATTTTTGTTATATTTTATCCAGCATTTTTTGTTTTTTCAGTTGGAGGCTTATTCATTATATTTTCTTTCTGATTAATGCTGATATTTAGAAAAGGTTTGGATTTTTCCCTACCAACTTAGTAACAGTTCTTAAAAGTATTTTAGAAGTTTTTCAACCTCTTCTCTTGGGATTTTAGGTAGAAAACAGTGTCGCTGCAAATAATTATAACAGCAGCTAATAATCAATGAGTATACATATATCAAGACATCATTGTCTCGATATAATGGACATGGTGGGATTCTTTATGTACTCTTCACAAGAACTTCAAGCCTACAATTCTCCCCCATCTTACAGATGAGGACACAGAGGCAAAGGGTGAATAAGTGACTGCCCAAGGTCACCAGTTAGTAACACGGTGAGGGTGGCATCAGCTTCCACGCTTCCCCTGTCAGCCACCACACCATACTGTCTCCCTAAAATAGAGTTGTACTTCTTACTTTTATGATTTATATCTTTCTTGTATTACTGAACCAGATTCTGTCTTGTTAAGCAACCTTACCTCTTACTTCACAGAGAAAATAAAGTTCCTGTACGTCTTTGAAAGGGTTCTTCTTCCCCCTGACACCAACTTTCCAATTCTCCTATCCTAACTGGGAATTCAACAATTCAATTCTGATGCTAACTGCAGAGTTAGGCTTGGACTCCACCAATTGAAGGACCCAGTCCCACATGACTGTGCTTTCTGCAGATACCAGTCACAAATGGGGTACCCCTTTCTGCCCAGGCAACTACAAATTTGGGGGTTCCCACAGCCCTCTCCCCTCAGGTTCAAGAATCCGCTAGAAACACAGAACTCAGGAAAGTGCTGCACTCACCATTCCTGGCTTGTGATAAAGAGTGCAACTCAGAAACAGCTGGATGGAAGAGATGCATATGGCAAAGTCTCAGAAGGGGCAGGGGGCTTCCACACCCTTGCTGGGCACACACCTCCCAGCACCTCCGCATGTTCACCAATCTGGAAACTCTCCAAACCCTGTTGTTTAGGGGGTTTTACGGAGTCCTTGTTACATGGGCATGATTGATGAAATAATTGATCATCAATGATTGCTGTCGATTTGTAGCCTCTTTCCCCACCCAGGAAGTTGGGGAGTGGGTCTGAAATTCCCAATCCTCTAATCATGGCTTGGTCTTTCTGGTGATCAGCCCCAATCCTGAAGCTATGTGGGGGCTCCCAGCCACCAATCATCTCATTAGCTTACAAAAGACGTTCTTTTTATTAATGAAATGCTTCACGAATTTGCATGTCATCTTTGCACAGAAGCCATGCTAATCTCTGTATTGTTCCAATGGTAGTATCTGTGCTGCCAAAGCAAGCCCGCAAAAGACATTCTTATCACTCAGGAGATTCCAAGTGTTTTAGGAACTCTGTGCCAAGACAAAGACCAGATATTTATTTTTTATTATGCCACAGTCCTTCCACGTCCCATTGACAAGTACACTCGCTTATGGTTTCACATTCAGTACATTCAGGGCCCTCTCTCCCATTATGATGGGCAAAGTGTTCTTCCACCTGCCTCAAACTGTTTTCCCACATGTGCTTTACACACTGCAATGGTTAATTTTATATGCCAACTTGACTGGGCCACAGGGTGCCCAGATATATGGTCAAACATTATTCTGGGTGTTTCTGTGAGGGTGGTTTTAGATGAGATTAACATTTAAATCTGTAGACTAAGTAAAGTGGATTGCCCTCTACAATTTAGGTGGGCCTCATCCCATCAACTGGAGTCCTGATTAGAGCAAAAAGGCAGGCCAAATATGAGAGAATTCTTTCTGTCTGACTGCCTTTGAACTGGGGCATTGGCTTTTTCCTGCCTTTGTACTAGAACTGAAACATCAGCTCTTCCTCTGTCTTGCGCCTGTCTGCCTTTAGACTGGAACTACACCACTGGTTCTCCTGGGTCTTTAATTCATCAACACATCCTGCAGATCTGGAGACTTGTCAGCTTTCATAATCACATGAGCTAATTCCTTATAATACATCTCTTTCTACACATACACACACACACACACAAATTTGTGTGTATGTTCTTCTCTGAAGAACCCCAGCTGACTTTTACCTGATCCAGCCACACATTATGGTAGGAAAAATACATCAAATCACAATATCCCTTAGCTCACCCCTGATTATGACAGGATTGGGCTAAAATAGCTGAATAATTTAATCAATAAGTTTTAGCTATTTGAAATACGTAGAGATCTATACTCCCACCCCCACCGCACTGCCAAATACAGAGAATACACATTTTTTTGAACACATATGAAGCACATGGACAAAGATTTGTGACCATTCACTATGCCACAAAGGAAACCTCAACTTGTTCCACTGAGTCACCATCATAGAAACTTTATTTGAAAATAATTATGTAATACAATTAGAACTTAATAGTGAAGGAATTCTTCCTTAAATCCCATGTGGCCAGAAACTGAATTCCACATTACTAAATAACCTTTGGTTTAAAAAAGAAATCTGAAAAATTTTAAAACTTCATAAACCAACAGTATAAAAATATTACAGTCAATCAGCATTTAATGGGAAATTTATGATTTTAAACAAAATTACCAGGAACCAAAAACATAGAAAAAATGCACTAAAGATTCACATAAAGACATTAGAAAATGGGCAACAAAGCAAACTAAAAGCAAGAAGGTAAAGGGCAGAAATCAGTGAAAGTGAGAACAGCAAGACCAGCAACACCAAAGCAGAGTGAAATGGAAGAGGAATTGAGAGAGTGGAAAAGCATATACTCAAGGGACAAAAGAGGGATTTACTTCAGATAGTAGTAAAAGAGCATGATAACTACTTGTGGATAAATTGAAAAACCTAGATGATGTGGAGGAAGTTCTAGGAAAATAGATAATGCAAAAATTGGCACAAAAAGAAATAGGAAATTTGAATAAGCCATTGATTGTTAAATAAATTGAAATCTAATAATTTCCCTTCCAATGAGCCCCCTGTCTAGACAGTTTTGTGGAAGATTTTTAACCAACTCTCAAGGGGTGATTAATTCAGTGTCAAAAACAGTAAAGATTGCTCAGCTCATGTTAGGAAGCTGGTGTAACCTTGATCCCCAAACTAAATTTAAAAAGGAAAGAAGCTCATGTTAATTACAAATGTAAATGCAAAAGCTTAAGTAAAATATTAGCTAACACAATGTAAATGTATTAAAATATACATTATAACCAGGTAGGGTTTATCCCAAGAATGCAAGGATGGCTCAACATTAGAAAATATGTTAAATTTATTATTTATTAAAGAAGAAAATTTATATGATTATCTCAATAGATACAGAGAAATTATGATAAAATTCACCTCCTATTTACAGTGATAATAATTACAATGACAACAACAACAACAATAATAATAATGACTTCATAACAATCCAGGAATAGAAAAAAACTTCCTTATCTTTTATAAAGGTTATATGTCAAAACACTATAATAATGCAGAAACTTTAGACACATCTTAAAGATGGGCCCCAAGGCAGGAATGTGGCTGTCATTGCTAGTGTTTATCACAGTGCAGGAGGGCTGGTGAATGCTAGGAGGAAAAAGGCAGATGTAAGAGGGGTGAGAATTATAAAGAGAAGACATAGAACTGCCTTTGTGTAAATAAACATATGTCATTTTATTTAGAGACATTTTACTGTATGCCATTTATATACATTTATGATATTATTTATATATTTAAGTCTATAAAAAACAAAACCATCAAAATACAAACCTTGACATGTATTAAGAATTCAGCAAGGCTGGTGATACAAAACTTAATAAAAGTCAACAGCATTTCTCCATATCAATTAGAAAATATAATAAATATAATAAATTAGATATAAACATAAAAATTAGATATTAGATAAATTAGATATTAATGACAGCAATAAAATGCATAATATCTAGGAATTGCCTTAGAAAAAAGTACATAAAATTCTAGGGGAAAATTTTAAGTGAGATTTTTTTTTAAAGACCTGAAAAACAGAGACATTTAGTGTTCTTCAATGCACATAACCTAATAGTATAATGAAGTCAAGTGTCCCCAGATTAATAATATAAATAAAGTGCTATCTGTAAATAAAATGCTATCCACTTTGTAGATGGTGGTAGTATATGTACAGTTTTCTTTTTCTCCATATTCACCATGTACAGAGGTAGCTTCTAGAAACATTAAAAACCTTAAAAGTAAAAAATAAAACTGTAAGTGAATAAAAAATGATGTGGGATAATTATGGCAGAGAGGTGAGTAAGGACTTCTTAAAACCCAGAAAGTAAAAATCACCAGGCCAAAGGGATGAATTTGTTTACATCAAAATCAAGGATTTCTGCTCAACAAAGGACACTTGAGACAAGCTTAACAGGCAAGTAATGGACTGGAGCAAGATACATTCAATATCGGAAATGGAAAAAGGACTGCTATCTAGTGTAATATACACAGATACAGATATATCCCTGTAAATCGCCAAGTGAAAGATTACAACTGTATTAGAAAAGCAGACAGAGGATGAAAATAGGCAAAAACAGAAAGAAACTCCAAGTGTTCCCAAACATGAAGAGAATACACGATTTGTTGGAAAATGCAAATTACACAGAGGTGGGTCACTTTAGCCCATCAGAATAACAAAACACTGGGTATGCCAAGTGTTGGCATTGCTTCTTGGTGTGGGTGCTGAGAGGCTGATACGATGCCACCACTGTCAACCAAGGGGGCCTCTACAAATTAAGTGTATGCACACACCCCAGACAAGCTCTCCTGCAGCCACTGGGGGGCATTGTGTAGATGCTGCCCTCAGTACTGCTGTGTGAGGAACTAAAAGCAGCCAGGGTCCGTCTCAGAATGACTGGATCAGAAAACTGGGGAGTGCACACCATGCAATAGATTATTTACCCATCGGAAGCCATGCAACATGGAAAGATCTTAAAAACAGCACAGAGTGAAAAAAGTAGAAGCAAAATGAGCTCTAGAGCTTGTTATTCAGCGTGGTCCTCAAACCAGGACCAGCAGCAACTACATCACCCAGGAGCCTCTTAGGGGCTCAGGATCACAAAGCCCACCCAGACCTGCCCATCAGAATCTGCCTTTTAACAAGACCCTAGGTTTCAGCAAAAATGTGAAAAGCACTTTTCTGACTAGATGTCATACCTTTCCAGAAAGCAACTGTAATCAGAACACAATGAATTCAGTTCAGGAGTAAGCTAATACCCCAGTGGGTGGGGACCAGAAGACCCATGTTTGGAACTCCCATAAGACAAAGCCCGTGTGCGTTCAGCAAAAAAAAAAAAAAAAAAAAAAAGGGATGTTGCTGGAAAACTGGTTATCAGAACAGGATCTTGGAAGGACACCTCCCACTGCATCCTACAGATGTGCTGGATGTATTAAGAGTCACCTTTTCTTGCCTGGCCCCAAGACATTTGTGTCTGCCATCCCTGGTATATGGAACTCTAGTGCTGAGGAAATGAACTGCTGTGCAGAGGCAGGGAGTGGGGCTGAGAAAAGACGGCAATTTCTCTTTGTTTATCACTGTCTTTCTCTTTTACTGGGGCAATGGATGCATTCATAATTGTGAGTGATCCCGTAAGTGGTTGGCCCTCTTTTCTGGACCCAGGTGAGATCTGAGTTCACCACACTTCTCCATCCCAGGCACACCACCCACGTGGAGCCTCTCACTTTAATGACTCTCTTTACCCTCCTGTAACCAGCTCAAGTCCAGCTGCTCATCACTCAGAAGTCAAAGCATGAGAAGTGAGGTATGGTAGAAGGAAAGCAGCTTTTATTGGTAAAATGTTGGCAGATGTGAGAATGGCTGGGCTTAAGTCTTAAAGGAGCCATCTCGTTCTCCTGGGCTGAGTGAGGGGCTTAAGAAGGAAAAGGTGTGAGAAACATCTGAGAGTGGCAAAAAGGGGATCTGCATGTCTCTTCCCATGGTTATCTTGAATAATCACCCATCAGGAGATCCAGTCTGCATTATCCTGACTTTGGCCTGGTGGTGGTGGGCTCACTGTTCCTAAATCCCCTTGACTGGGAGGATTCTACACTGGGGTCTCTCTGCCTGGTTTGTTTCAAAATTGACCCCTGGAATTTCTAAGCAAGCAAATAATTAGGTAAGTGAACACTGTTCACAGAAGTGCCTGGTGGAAAAGGGAGAAACAAAGAATTTCAAAGTACGTTTCAAGGCCGAAGGCAAGAAAGAAAGAAAAAAGTTTGAAAATGCATTTGAGACTGGGATACTCGGTTGCAATTCCCCACTGTCAAATTCCATTTCATTTCTGTGGAAAGTCGGTGACACAGTCGATCTGTCCACTTCCTGCTGCAAAGAGCTGTAGTAGGGGCATCAGAATGGAATTCATTAACCTGGCCTTGGAAATAGTCTCCAGTTCCCAGACTCACAGCAGGAACTTGCTGGAGCATTATGCTATGAGGACCTAGGAGCTTCTGAGAAAGTCTGTCCTGCATCCCTGTGCAAAGTACATAATAGTAATAAAGTCAACAGCAGACAAAGAAGACAATGAGCAGAATACCAATTGTACTGTACATAAAAGTCCTTCATGCATGAGGAAGCTGACTAAACCATGCTGTTATGGGGTCCTGGGAGAGAACATTGATGGTAGAAATATGGGAGTCCAATGCATGCATAGCTTGGGTTGTAATGAGAATAATCTGGTATATATATACAACATTCAGTCTTATCAGTGCACAAGTGCTGCCTTGGGCTGCAGTCAGGATACCTAAGGCCACACGGTTCTATAGGGCCACTTGTCTAATCCGTCAGCTTTCTTTTGTGAGAAGGGTGATGGCATGATGGGTGTTATTAAAGGCAGTGGTCATATGTTTAGCCAGGGCCTCTATTTTTAATGCTATATATTTGGCTGCTGCCTGGGAGGAAGATGGCTAGTGGGTAGAACCACTGGGAATGACCATTTTTTATGGCATCCTACAGATATGCTGGATGTATTAAGAGTCACCTTTTCTTGCTTGGCCCAAGAAAAACTCTGGAGGCAAAACAAAACATAAATAATTAGCAATGTTTAAAATTAAAAGGTCATAAGCCCTACCTACTTCTGAGAATTACAGGAAAGGAAGCTCATGGGCAACTAAATGTTTAAATTATTTAGTATCAAGACATATAGTAAATTATATTATTCCACATAGAGACAAAATAATTTAATGAATCAATGTTTTTGAATACATTTCTCATGAAAGCAGTTTACTTTGATTGTTGCATTTGCCTAGGTCCAAAGATGAGGCTCTGGTTAACTTGACTTTGGTATCTGATACTGGCAGGAGTCAGTGCCTTCTTTAGTTGAGATACGTGCACCCAGAAGTCAAAGCCCTATAACTTAACAGCATAAGGATTAGTTAATAGCACATGATAAGGAGTTTTTCAAGGGGTTGGGGGTGGTAATACTGGAGAACATGATGCAATTGGAAGCTCTAAAAAGATTTTTCAACATTGTGGTGATTAATTTTTAGCTTTGATAAACCCCAGCAAGAAGAAAGAGACTAAATTTAGGATTTGATTTTGAGGACATTTGTCAAAGATGTTAAAAGACTGAAAACGTTTGATTAAAACAGAATAATAGTCATTGTAAAATAATAGTTATTCATGTAATCAAAGTGATAAACGAATGTAAAGGCAATACAGAAGGTTAAATGGATGTAAAAGCATTAACCCTTTTAAATTTCAGTTTTTTAAGCAATCAAAAACCTAATAAAGACAGCATAGGAATTATCTCAATAAAAGGTAAAATCATGTTTCTTAAGCCAGTTATCAAAAATGCAAAGAAAAACCTTCTGCAGTATGACTGCTTCTACTTATGGGAGGCCCATTTAGTACCCTGGAAGTCATACTTGATGAAAAGGTTGCTTGAATTAAATCAGACACAAGAAGAGTGTGTTCAAAGTTATGAACATAGCAGGGGAATATATCACTCTTAGTAACAGCATGAGAAATTTCCTGATTGCACTGAAAATTTAGACATATCAAAAAAAGCCAGGTTGGGCACAGTGGCTCACACTTGTAAACTCAGCACTTTGAGAGACCAAGACTGGTGGATCACCTGAGGTCAGGAGTTGGAGATCAGCCTGGCCAACATTGTGAAACCCCATCTCTACTAAAACTATATAAATTAGTCGGGCATGGTGACAGGCACCTGTAGTCCCAACTACTTGGGAGGCTGAGGCAGGAGAAATGCTTGAATACAGGAGGCAGAGGTTGCAGTGAACTGAGATCGTGCCATTGCACTCCAGCCTGGGAGACAGAGTGAGACTCCATTTCAAAAAAAAAAAAAGATGAAGAAAGAAAGAAAAAGAAAATCCAAGATTACAGAATCATGTTTTACTGGGGGAAAACATTGTTTTTATAGACCTCTAGGATAAAACATTTCCTCATCAGGCCACAACAGTTAGAACTATAGGGGAAAAAATTATAGGAGCTGATGGAAAAAGTTGAAAGAGAGTTATCATCTCAGGCCTTTTCAAAGGCAGAAAAAGATGAAAGCAGCAAGATACAACAAAAGTTGAACTTCTGAGATATGAATCTGAGAAGTTTTCAGAAGAAACAGATTATAGAATTAAAATGCAAAATATATTTAATTTCATTAAGAGCAAATCAATACCTTTAGAAAACTTTGTTTTAACATAGGGAACCATTCTTTAGAAAAACTATTATAAATAATTCCCTTAATTATAGATAACTTAATTAAATATAAAATTCCTTTTATAAATTCCCCTTCATGAACTTTATCATGACTTACAATGACCATCTATGACATGTTTGGACTTTCTTACATGTCCTGTACTTCTCTCTTTCCTAAATATAAGTCATTTTTCTTTAGGGCAAAAATTTATCCTAAGGAAAACAAGTTTCTTTCTTACACAAAATCATTTTCTTTCCATTATAACTTTTCTTACCAAAAATACATCTTCATATCCACAACTTTCTTTACATCTCTCTCCTACTTAACATTTTTTCTACCTTCTTTTATAAATAACTTTTAAATAACCTCCAAATTACATAAAATTATTATCTTTTCAATAAGAACACAGATAGAATTATATATTAATTAGAATTTTCATTCTTTGTAAGCTTGCATTTTAGTGAAAACCTAGGAAGCAAGAAATCCTGAACTGTTTGTCAGATGTTAGCAGTTTATAAACAAACCATTCCATAATTTTTGGAACATGTTTTCCCATATTATAATTTTTTCTTTATTGGAAATGACACAAACCTTCAATGAGCATCTATTATTTAATTTAAGTATACAAAAGTCTACTTACAAGCATTTATCTCATTTACAAATACTCAATTTTTGCATTTTTAACAGTTTATCTAGGTTACTTCTGAAAACTGATATATTGGACAAAACTAGTCATTATTTCAAGTTATTTTATTGTTAGCCATTTAAAATGTCTGAATAACAGGTGAACACTTAAGAACCTTAAAGTTAAACACATTTTGCTGATAACTTGAAAGATTCACTGTTTGCATTGAACCAAGAATCTGAATTAGTCCTATTTGTCAAAATAATCACAAAAACAAAGATCATTCCGTTTCTGGATGGGTTTATAGTCTTATAACCTTTGTGCCAAACCATGGCACCTTAAAATATAGACAGAGACAAATATAAAACCATTTGGTCAATAAACTCACAAAGAAATGTATGCTCACAATTCTGAAGACATTTCTATTTTTATCAGTGATATTAAAACCAGTTGTAATTACTAAAGATTCACATGAATTTGAAAAGCATTTAGAGTTAATTTATGAGTAGTCATTTACTTATAAACCAATTTGGTAGAATGCTAGACACAACATATAACATAATACATGTACCTATACACAAATATATCCAAACACCTATACATACTTGCACAAACAAGAATCCAATAGCTTTTACCTGAGAACTCTAGCCATAATAATACATACTTACCATTTGATAAAAGATAGCTGGGTCCAAATTATCTTTCTGATGAAATTGGAACCTGGTCACATGGCTAAGCCTCATTTGCCCTGATCTAAGAAACTGTGAACCAAAATTTGGATAAAGCAGTCTCTATAGCAATTTTGTTTTAAAAACCTTGTTTACCTTTTTATTCATTCAGTTTCAAATTATTTTCTAATGTTTCCATTTTAGCCAGACTGGATAAACATTATAAGAAAAACAAAATCTCCAAGTAACCTTCAGATAGTAAGCTTCATTTCAATAGCAGTAGCTTCATAACAGCACGTTGAAAGCAGCTAGCACATTCAAAGCAGGCAGAGAGAAGTAGACAGAGAGTTTTAGAAGACTCTGCTTACCTTTATAGTTCCATGTTAACCATTTGAGCTCTGGATTTTCTTCACTGTCATTTGCCTATCAGTGTAAAATGTGCACAGAAACTGGCCATAATATGTAACCAGCTCAAGTCCCAGATAGTCTAGAAAAGAGTTCACATGCTTTCTCCCTCAACAAAGCTTGACAAAGATACGCGAAATACACTAGAGTTCCAAAGAGGATGACAAAATCCAGGGCTGGGATGTTGGAAACTGTTTCTCCCCTAGGGAGGAGAGCAGCAGCCCATCTTGCTACTTTCTGACTTAGCCTTGGCTGGTGAGATGGAGACCATGCCAAAGCACCCTCAAAGAGAGGGGTAACAATAAACAGAGACACAAACACAGATGCAGATGCAGACAGGGAACTCCAAACTGCTCCTTGAAGAGGGGAGGCTGGAGAAAAGTCCTGAAATCTTGTCTCAAACCCGGATGGCACCACAGATGACCTGCGTTGGGTCCAGACTTCACAGAGGCCCAAAAGGTACCACAGAGTAACCTGTGTTAGGTCTAGATGGCACAGAGGCCAAGATGGCAGCATAGATGACCAATACGAGGTGCAGACGGCTGGAGAGCCCAGAGGGCAGAGACAGAGGATTCCCAGGTGCACTCCAGTTGATTTGCCCAGTCTTTGAAGTCTGTCAACTTCCCAGATGCTGCTTTCCTTAAGCAGCTGATGCCAAGAAGAGGAGGGAAGGGAAGATCCTCGAGATAAAGGTGGTTCCAGCAGATGCTGGGAATTCCCTAAAGTCCCAGTGGCTGGATCATCTGGCCACGAGCAGCTGGCATTTGCAAGTGACCCCTGCTCTTCCTGGTAGTATAAGTGGCTGAGCCCTGGCACTGCCACAGCCAGTTGCTCCACTGGTTGGAAACCAGATGTACAGGCTGAGCTGCTCAAAACACACAGCTCCTTACACAGGGCACTGAGTTTATAAACGGCTCAAATCCAGCTGTTCACCACCCAGAGGTCAAAGCATAAGAAGTGTGGCAGAAGGAAAGCAGCTTTTACTGTCAAATGCTAGCAGATAGAAGAATGGCTGGGCTCAAGCCTCAAAAAAACCATCTCTGCCCTCTGGTCAGAGTGAGGGGTTTAAGAAGGAAAAGGTGTGGAGATATGCAGGATGTTATTGGTCTTTATGTCTGTTCCTATGGTTATCTCGAGTAATTGCCCATTTGGGGGTCCAGTTTGCGTCATCCTGGTGACCTCAGCACCATGGTGGTGGCTCACCATTCCTAACTCCACTGAGCAGGAAGATTCTGCACCTGGTCCACTCTGCCTGGTTTGTTTCCAAATTGGCCCCTGGAATTTCTAAGTAAGAACATAATTAGATAAGTGAACATTGTTCATGAAAGTGCCTGGTGGAAAGGGAGGCGTTTCAAAGTGTTTCAAGGCCAAAAGCAAGAAAGGGGAAAAATTTTAAACACATTTGAGGCTGGGATGCTCAGTTACACTCCTGCCCTCTCCTCAAAGGACATCATTCTATTATGAACAAAGGACTATCCTTTTTGTGCATTCTGTGGACATGGGTTTTTAGTTTATGTAAACTTTAAAACCATTTTGCTCAGATCTCAAAACAAACAATTGAGTTTCTAAGTGGAATTGTATTAAACGCACTTGTGAATTTGGGGAGGATTAAATGTATGATATCAGGGCTTCCCAGTCGGTGTCTGGTGTCTCTCTAGTCTTTCACCAGGCAGGTGAATTCTCAGTGGAAATCTCACGAGTTCCCTATGACCTGGTCCCACGAGTCTGAGCAACAGCCTCTGCAGCGGGACCGGGTGCCCCTCTGTATTCTGTACATTCCATCCGTCTTGCCAGTGCCCCTGTCTCCCAACTTGTCCAGGCCGGCCCCAGTTCCCAATGATTACATTCTCTCTCATCTGGCCTTTCCACTGTCCTATCATCCCCACCCTGGCCCACTCTCCTCAGCCCTGTAGATGCTGTATAAATGGAAAACTGGTCACTCCTTGGGCTTAAATACCGTCACTGGCTTCCCAGGCCTCTCAGGGCCCCATTCAGAGCCCGGCCCCAAGTCCTTCTCCTTCACCCAACCCATCCCTTCTCAACCTTGCTGGTGCCCACCAGCCCTGCCCAGCTCAGTCCAGCCTCAGGTTCAAGGGCTCTGCTCCCTTATTCCTCAGGGTCTCTGCACAGGCTATTCCCTGCCCTTCCCTGACCCACTTTCCTGACCCAGCTCCCACCCTGGGATCCTACCCCATCCCACCTCTTTGGTGAACTCAGCCCTCCCCTCTCCATCTGCATCAGTCACCTGGAAGCAGGAGGCACAAGCCGGGTCCCCTCAGCAGCCCTCACACAGATCTGCTTTGTTCTCTGAGCACAGAAGAGAGAACACGTTATTACCCAGCTGGAACACACACACCACTGCGTGAGCTCCAGAGCAGCTCCTGGTATGTGGTGGCGGGGGCTGGAGGCACTGCTGAAAAGGGGTGGGGAGAGGCTGGATCCTAGACACCAGGACCTGCCCCCACGTGGACCCTCCTGGGCTAGGGCTCTTACAGCCCCCTTGGCATCTCCAAGGGGAGAATTGTCAAAGGAACATCGACCCCCTACTTCTCCTATTCTTTCTGCTTCTTCAGTCACTCAGTCACAGCTGCCCTCCGCTCACTTCCTTCCCTGCAGGATCTGTGTCCAGGACAATGACAGCCATCCTTTTTCCCTCAGCTCCTCTGCATGGTAGACATACAGCCTAGTTGCAGATTCAAGGCAAGCTGGGCTCCTGGGATTCCAAAGCCTCGCTGACCCAGCTCAGAGGATGGCAAAGCTCGCCTGACAATAATCATACCATGACATTGTGGGGAATGACAGTGCTAGCAATGATGATCTTAATTATTATGAATAATATTATCATAATCATTATTCATATTAGTAATAACAGTTTGCTTCTTATGCCATACCCTGGTTTTTGTTTTCATCTTTTCTTAAAAAAAAAAAATCTCTATTCAACGTTTTAATTATAAAAATAGTGCACGCTTATGGATGAAGTAGACAGAAGTATATGAAGTGAAATGGAAACATGTCCCTTCCGGTGGCCTGTACCCAGAGGGGCCCACGTTTCCCCAGCATGTGGGGCTCTGTCATCCAGGCTTCGGATGGAGCTGCATGGAGATGAGGTTACACTTCAAAGGCCCCCACTAGAAGTGGGTGCAGCTGCAGTTTGCAGCAGGCTGGCTGAGTCTCGCCAGCACCACAGGCCCAGCTGGAAGGTGCTTTTGCTGCCATGCCCCTCAGGCTTCTTCTGGGCAGGCCAAGAACCTCTGTCTTATCCAGGAAAGACCGGGGTTCACACACAGCCTTTCCCTCGGTACAGCTCACAATTAGCCATGAACTGGGGAGGACACAACCATGACTTAATTGAATCATGGCCTGGCTCAACTTCATGTTAGAAATGGAGACACTGGGCCGGGCACCGTGGCTCACGCCTGTAATTCCAGCACTTTGGGAGGCTGAGGTGGGCGTATCATGAGTCCAGGAGATGGAGACCATCCTGGCCAACATGGTAAAACCCTGTCTCTACCAAAAATACAAAAATTAGCTGGGCATGTTGGTACACGGTTGTAATCCCAGCTACTTGGGAGGCTGAGGCAGGAGAATCGCTTGAACTCGAGAGGCAGAGGTTGCAGTGAGCCGAGATTGCACCACTGCACTCCAACCTGGCAATGGAGCAAGACTCCGTCTCAAAAAAAAAAAGAAAGAAAGAAAAGAAAAGAAAAGAAAAGACAAAGAAAAAAACGGAAAAGAAAGAAAAAGAAATGGAGACACTGAAATCCTTCCAGAGGGGAGCAGCTGCTGTCCGACCCACCAGGTGACAGAAGTGGTCACCTTGAGGGAGGCAGCTGCTGGGTCTCCATGACTGGCTGGCTTCTGAGAGCCCCAGGACTGGGCTGAGTACTCCTGGTGGGACGTGGGAGGAAACAAGGGACCTGTGGCTGGAATGATCCTTCTGGTGGGGCACAGGGTCTCAGGCCCACCTGCTGAGGCCCCCTCCACATCAGCTTGGCTTCCCCCAGTGGGTCAGCCTCCTTCCTTCTTCCTCGATTCCTGATGAGAAGGGCTGGACTTCCCCCAGGGAAGGCTGTCCAATCACCTCCCCTGGATCCAGGATTCATAGCAGCTCTTCTGCCTAATCCAAATCCAGTCCCGCTATTCACACCCTCTCCCCACCACTAACTCTTTCCTGATGGGACTGAAAATTCAATTTTCTACCCCCTTCCTTACAACAGGGCATCCTCCCTGCCCTGTCCCCTGGGGATCTCTTCTCACAGGCACACTCTGGCAAGACAAGGGCCTCTGAGCCCCTCACCTGGGCATGGATCTGAGAGGCTGGGGGATGTGTGCACCTCAGAGGCGTGGCTCTCTCATCCCCAATACAGCTCCACAAACCAGCTCACACTGCAAAACGCCTCCCCCTGGAGTTGATTCAAAAGCCCCTGACCCCAGTAAATTTCCTTTTTCAGTTAACTCATCTTGGAAAAGGAAGCAGAATAGCAGGGCCAAAGGGAATAGACATCTTAAATTTGAGAGTAGTTTCCAAATGGCTCTCCCTTCCAATTTAGTCCCACCAGCCACCCGTAGACATGTGCTTTCCCCAGGGCCTGGAGCCCCACCTGCTGAACCCTAGAATCTGCCAATCTGACGGACAAAGATAACATCACCCTCTACCTTTGATTTGAGTTTCTCTAATTATTCTTGAAGTTAACAGCTTTCCATGTGTCCGTAGGCCTTTGTGAGTCTTCTCCTGGCTTGGCTCTACATAGTCTATGTTTTTCTTTTGCTTTTCTGTTTCCAGTTTTTCTTTTGATGCTTTTTTTTTTTTTGCATGCAGATGTTTAATTTTCTTTTCTTTCTTTTTTTTTTTTTTGTCACCACATCAATTTATCTTCAGTGGTTCTGCCTTTGGTGACATTGCAAAAAAGCCTTCCCATCATGCACAGTCCTTTTCTTTTTCAAGTTGTTTGTTTCTGAATAGTTTCAAAAAGATTCATCGCACTACGTTCCGAATCTGAAGCAGGTTCACATTTCCTAGGTGCTCAGATGTGCAAAGGGTACTTCTGTTCTCTGGTTCCTGAACTGAGTCTGTGTGCTCAGCCCTGTTCTGGGGCAGCTTGTTCCTGTCACGTGGCAGTGGGTTTGGCCACCTCGGGGTCTCCACAGTCCATAGCCCGTGGAAGATCTAGCCAGCACTCATTCCTCATGATATCTTCTCCTTCCACCCTCCTGTAGAGCCCTGCCCCACCTCCTCCCTGGCCACCCTGCCCTTGGGGGGTTTGTCCTTATTAACAGTCCTGCCCTTTGCCTCAACTCGACCCATCCCTAAGGGTCTGTTTGCCAGATCACTCCCATGAGCCCCCAATTCCAACCCTTCTGACAACCAATGGGGGTTAGGCCTGTGGCCTGCCAACCTTTCTGTGCCCTCTCCTTCCCTATGTGGATTCACCATCCACCACAATACCCCCTCCTTTTGCCCCAACTCTGCTCCTTGCCCCTCTCCCCACTGCACACCTGTACGGCGTCCCCCCCAACACCCCTACCTCTGCACCCCCACACCCCTGGGTTGGGGGTTGCTGAGCAGGGCAGTCCTATCTGCCTGGCAGGCTCCTTGCCCTTTCCTGGGCCCCAGGTCCAGTCCCTCTGCTGCCACCTGCAAAACACTGATGCAGACCGGCCTCGTCTATGAGTGAGCCTGTCTAAGCCTTGGTTTCCTCACCTGGCATTTGGGCAGAGCAACCCCAGCTCAGGAAAGTTCAGACAACTCATGTAAGCAGAGGCGCTCCCAGAACGTGTCCACTGCCGGTCTCTGGCAACTGCATGGTGGTGGGAGGTGGAAGGTGCTAGAACTTCCCCAAGACTCTCCTGGCCCTTGACAGCTGCCCCCACTGCTGAGCAGGCCTTTGTTCCTCCTGAGCAGGTTTCTGTTCCTCCTCGTTTTCTCACCTCTGTTCTCTCCACAGAAAGGCGGGTGTGTTCTCTGGAGCGGAGATGCCATTTGGAACCAGGTCACTTTGCAGAAGTCCCTTTGGGCAGGGCACCAGCCGGTGCACAGAATCAGCCCTCTTCAGGGCTCCAGACTTCCACAAAGACTCAGGCCTCTGGTCCGGTTCCACCAGACCCCAGCCTCTGGCTGTCAGGACAGCAGGCTCTGAACGGGTGGTGGGGAACCAGCTCCAGGGCTTTCTGTCTTAGGGGCTGCAACAAGGAATTGCTGTGGCTCCTCTGCTTGCCATGCGGGGAGACATACCATGTGGGGTGTCCCTCCAACCCAGGCCTGGGATTCCCTTCAGGAGGTCAGCCTCTGGGTATTACCCAGCCTGGGACCTCCCCCCCTCAGCCCACACCCAGGCCCTGAGCTTGTCCAGCGTCAGATAACCCCCTCCAGCCCAAAGCTTGCTGTTTGGGGTTGATGAAGCTCCCAGCCAAATTCCCATTAACACTCAAGGATGGGGGTTCTAGTGAAGACTCAATCAACATGAGTCCCCCCGGAGTTTTGAAAAAGATGTGCCCTGAGGTACAAAGTCCTGGCTCACCACCCCCTTGGCTGAAGCCATGTCTCCCATTGGTCATGCACGTGGGGAGACCAGGGAGAGTCAGCCTCTGTCCTTATGCCTCACCTCTCCCATCCAGCACCCCAGCGAGTCTCTTCGGACAGCTCCCAAAACATATCTCCTATCTGTTTCATTTCCCTGTTGGAGTGCACACATGGAGGAGCGACAAGGACCTAGTGACCACTGGGCTTTGAAGAGGTCATCGTGCACACCATCGTCTCTTGTCTCCTGAACAAATATAGGAGGCACTGCTCTTTAAAGCAGGAAGGTAAAAGAGTTATTATTTGTCAATGAATCATGGCAGAGACAGCTAATTGTCTGCTGATATCCCTTCTCTCCTACTTTTGTAGTAATCAAATCTTGTGTTTAGCATGGCCACCTGGAGGAAAATGACATTTCCCCACTCACAGCTATGTGTGGCCATGTGGCAACTTCCCGGAAACCTCCTTAAAGTCACATTCCACCCGTTTCCTCCTTCTTCTCCTTGGTCCTGCAGCCTGGAACTTACTTGATAGCTGTAGCTGCCCACCTTGCACTATGCAGACGAGGGCCACACCCTGGAGGGGAGGACAATGAGCTTGAGAGGATGTGGGGATATCGTGGAGAGTCTGCGTGCTGACCTGGAGCCACTCCTTTGGGCTTTTATGTAAGTTGTTCACATTTTGGGTCTGTCTAGTTGCTGTCTCATATAATTCTTATACAGATAATTAAGTGATAAGCTAATTACAATTGATTGAAGGTCTTAAGTGGCTGAACACAATAGAAATATACTCAAAATCAATTGTTTTCCTATAGAACATAGATCACTAGTCAGATGATATCTTTGAAGAAGATCACATTTATGTTTGCTATAGAAGTAGAACAAAAATGGGACAGATCATGACGAGTGACATTACAAGCCATGGAGCCACTTCCCATCCTGTGTGATGGACTGGGAACATGGCGCCATCTTCTCTCCCATGCTAAATCCACAAAGTGGTTTTTCAAAAATGTGAAAACAATCTAACAAATACATACTCTAAAACAAGAACAACCACACTCGGTGGGCCAGACAATGTGTGAATTCCTTGAAAATAAGAGAGAAGCTGGGTCAGGTAAAAGAGGAAAACCACCCCCTGGGTGGGCAGGGCCTGGGACGTTCGCAATGAAGATGCAGCTGCTGAGAGGGCCACGGAGGAAAATGACGGATCAGACTAATGGAAGTGCTTTACCCAAAGAGCCAGCTTTAACAGAGCAAGCAGAGCAGGAATTATTTTATGAAATTGGAAATTGCCATCCTTAGAGATAAGGAAGGATATCACTGTCTAAATAAGAATTAGCAGTTTTATATATAAAAGAACTAATTAGAGATTTTAGAAATTTTAAAACATGATTATTGAAAAAAGGGAGAGGCTCGTCCATGGGCACAGTGGCACAGAGGGTACAGGGGAGCAAAGCCGTCCCTGATAGCAGGCAGATGCAGCATCCTGGGAAAGGCCTGGCCAGCTGCCTCTACCCTGCCTTTGGTCTTGCGCTCCAGATTAGTCAGGGAATTTGTTGGTGTGCAACAGAAGGCAGCTCTGGCAGAGGGAGGCAGAACAGGGTTTGGTGAAATTCTTGGAGTGGTGGCTGGGCCTGGGAAGCAGGATGGCCCAGTCAGCATCTCCCTGAGATCTGGGAGGACCGGTCCTCACTCCGCACTTTCTCATAGGGAAGTATTCCTCTTCTGGACAAAGCAATTCCTGCTGCCTCCCTCTCTCGGCCTAGGATGTGGAAGGAGTGAATAACCCCTCCTGCTCCTCCCTGCTCTTGCTGGCTTCTTCCCAGCGAGAGAAACATGCCCAAGCCCTACTCCATGGAAACACCATCCTGCCTCCATCTCCTCTCCCTGTGACTTTCAGGGCCCCCTCTCCTCCTGGCAGCCATCAGCGTGAAGCATCGGCTGTGCCTACTGAGAATGCCACCACCCTCTCAGCTTGCTCCGACCTCCCTCTCTAGAGCTGGCAGCTGAGGGTGTGTTGGGAGCCCAGCCTAACTGGCTATGGTGGCTCCTGGAGACCCGCACAGAGGAAAAAGCCCCCATGGGTCCCAGAACTCAATGTCTGGACATGCCACACGTTAGATCTGCCTGACTTTACTGACTATCTTGCATACACAAGATGGATCGCCAAGGCACAGTATGCAAGTTTTAATCTGATAGACTTGGCTTCCCCATAGGTTATACCAATTGATGTTAATCCCCTCAGTACATGAGTATCTATAGACAGCAGCATCCTCTCTTTACATTTTGCACACCGATCTGGTGAAAGTCTCAGGCCAACGCTCTTTCCATTGGCCTTTTATTATTAGTGCAGTGGAACAGGCCGTCATGTATTTAGTGGTTATGTTTTCCTGTTATTCTGCACATACAAGTTGAAGATTTTAATATCTTCCCAGTGAATTGTTCTTTTTGTTAACATGGCCTGAGAGTGGCTAACCCTAATAGGACTTTGTCGGCTCACAGTCAGCTGTGCGTGGCATAAACACAGTTATACCTGTGGCAGGTTCTCTAGGGGTGCAGCTCGGACCTCATGGCTCCTAGAGTCCCCCCCTCCAAGTGGTTGGTTCCAAGGTACATCCAGACAGAACCTGAGTCCCTGCCAGCTCTTACCTCTGCTGCCAAGGTCGTTTGTGCACTACCCTGTACGTTCTATGTATGGTGGCTCATGCTGCATGGATATGAGGCAGGAGAAACAGAAGACTCACAGAGGCCAGGCTAAGCCAGCCTGATTCCCATCTTTCCTCAGATCTCAAAGCCGAAGAGCTGAAGCTGTCCCCGACCACTGAGAGTTGGCCCTCCCCAAGGCCACTGCTAGGCGCTGAGCCCCTGCAGTAAATGTGTGCTGATCCACAGGAAGGACCCTGTCCCTTCCTCCCTCACCCCAGTTCCAGCCACCCATGCTTCCCTCCCTGCTCTCCCCTCCTCAGTCCGGGTGGCCTTCACATGGAGCACTATCTTGTCTGTGCGTCTCTGCTCAGTCTACCCTCTCATCACTAGGATGCTCTTATAATTAACAAATTATAGTGTCCACGCCTCACATGCTCTGTGCAGGGTGGAGCATTTTGAAAGCATTGCTCATGTGAGTTGCACCTTTGGAGATGAGTTTTATCCCTGTTTATAAATAAGACAACTGAGACCCAAATGGTAAGTTGCCAAAGTCCCCATAGACAGCTTGGAAAGGGACATCCTCCTTCTGGGATTTAGGCTCAGGCCCCTCCAGGTGTGATATGACCTCCCCAATCCCTGCCTCTCAACTCATGGGCCTTCTCCGAAAGGGGACCCCCCCGCAGATGAGGGACAGAGGAAAAGACTTCATGTGTGTTCGCGCGCGTGTGTGTGTGTTCGTGCATGTGTGTGTGTGTTCACACGCGCGTGTGTGTGTTCATGTGCGTGTGTGTCTGCTCGCACGTGTGTGTGTGAGAGCACGTGTGTGTGTGTGTGCGCGTGCGTACACAGACTGGGGGGCTTAAACAACAGGTTCATTTGCCACAGTTCTGGAGGCTGGAAGTCTAAGATCAAGGTGCTGACAGGCACAGTGTCTGGCGAGGTCTCTCCCCTTGGCTTGCAGATGGCCACCTTCTCACTGTGTACTCACAGGGCATCTTCTCTGTGTGTGTGCAGGGACAGCGTGCTCCCCGGTATCTCTTCTTATGGAGACACTGTTCGTCTCAGATCAGTGCCCCACCCTTATAACCTCATTTAACTTTCATTACTTCCTTAGAAGCCGCACTGGGGGTGAGGGCTCCAACACGTGGATTTAGGGGGACACCATTCTGTGTGTGTGTTTGGAGCAGGAAGACCTGTTTGGCATTCCCGGGGTCACATCCAGGAGGTAGTCACACCTGCCCAAACACCAAGGGAGTTCTTGGTTCCTATGACAGCAGTAAGTCTCCCAGGTGGCAGAGGCTTTTAAACAGTGTCCAGGTGCCACCTGGTCAGGGCAGGCAGGACATGGGTCGCCTGGCATCAGGCCTTGGTGCTGTGTGTCTAACAAACATCCCTTTGGCCTCTGGGAACCCTGGGGGCTCTGCTGCCCACCTACACTAGGCTCTTGCCTCGGTGTCCCTGTCCAGCCCTCTAGGTTGTAATGGCTAGCATGTGACTGTGGCCCTCTCTCCCATCTTGTCCAGGTGCAGTGACCTGGAAGCCCTGACCTGTTCAGGTCCAGCTGCCCACCAACCACCCAGCACACCTGGCATGAGCCCTCCATCTCTGGCCTCTGACTCTGCCCCAGGTGCCCAGACACAGCCGTGTGCCCTCCACAGCTGTGTGTCTCCAAACCTGCACCTCTCTGAGCCTTGCACTCTCTGAGCCCTGCTTTCTCCACCGGCAACACAGGAGTGACCCCTTCAGTGCCACAGAATTGTGCCAGAGCCAGAATGCCTGGAGCTGCATGGCCTTTGCTTCCTCTCCTTACCCAATGGGCTCCAACCCCAGGTCCCCCCTCACCTCCAGTGAAGGTCCCCAGGGGCCACTGGGTTTCTGCTTCATGGCAGCAGCAACACGGGGGCCCTGGATGAGGGGAGGGCGCCTGCCAAGGAAGGAAGGGCCGGCTACAGCGGGCGCTGCCAAGGAAACTCATGACTGTGGCCAGGCAATTATTTTTAATGAGTCCAACTCTCCTGCAGGCTGTGAGGCCTGGGGTGGACAAGCCACGGCCACAAGAAAGCGGACTGCCAGGGCTTCCCAGCAAACGGGTCAGCTCCATTGGACTGCACCCACTCCGACCTCTTCTGACATTTAAAAAGGACATTTTATAGGACTGTTATTCAGAGAGAAGTAGCATCAACTGCCACAGGTGAAAAAGAGAAAGGAACTCTCAAAACAATATGAATACCATGACAACAAAGCCAAGTTCTGGGCAGGGTGGGCATCGCCCAGGCAGCTCCGGGGGCTGAAGTCTGGCTGCTGGGACTCTGAATCTTAGAGCTGGGTGCCTCAGAGCAGCACCTCCATCCCATTGGCTCTGAGCCCACCCTTTCCTCTCTCTTTCTTTAGACAGAGTGACTCACAACTGTGAGGAAGGCGGGACCACAAGGCGGTGGCCCCGAGCTCTTCTCCGAGATGTGGCAAAAAAAGAACTTTCTCCTAAAGAGGGATGCACTATTCCCTAATGCAGACCTGTGACCTGCCTAACCTTGTCCCGAGTGTCCTCAGAGGCTCCAGCCCTCATGGATGAGACAGTGTGAGCAGCCCAGGAAGCCAATTTGGAGGGGAGTTAGGTATGGGAGGTGGACTTTGAGGCACGAAGAGGGTTTCCACTTTGGGGCGGGGAAGCATACTGCTGGGGAGAGCAGCAGGGGCATACGCGTAGGAGGGAAGGAAGGGAAAGTGGGCATTCTCCTTGGAGCCCCACGGGGTCCTCGGGCCCTGGCCATGTTGTATTCAGCATGGGTGGTAGGAGCTACGGCTCCACAGGAAGGGCAACCATCCCAAGAATAGGCCCCATGGGTGCAGCCTGAGCAGAGTGACTTGGTCCTGCCAGCCCCTGGAGAGGCCCTATGGATGGCAGGTACAGGGGTGAGGCTGATCTGCAGCCCAGTGGCAGAGGGAGAGGCAGGGCCAGGGCACAGAGGGAGGGGCAGGATGGACTCCTTAGAGCCCTCTGTTCCTCTAGCTCCAAGTCTTCCTTGCTCCAGGATCAGCCCTAGGCAGTCCTTGGAGGGCAGTCCTGCTGTGAGCCAGCTTCCCATCAGACTGGCCTTCATTGCCTCATGCTATGCTCCTTTCAGCACCTGCCTTCACAGTTGGGGCCACGGGGGAGGCTGGGTGGAGCAGATGGGCCAGGAAAAGGGTCTGGAGGAGTGCAGCTTCCTGAAGGTAGCTGGCCACCTATTGACTCTTGATCCCAGCTCCACACGGACCCTTGACTCAACCACAGACTGACTCCTGAACCCAGGCACATACTGACCCTTACTCCTGACTACACCTTGACTTTGACCCCAGCCATACATTAGCTTCTGGCAGCAATGGTCTTAACCCTTGGCCTCAGCCTACATTGACTTTTTAACCAATCATACTGACCCCTTGCACTAGGCAGACCCTGATGGCCAACCCTGGCCCCACACCAAGCCACACTCTGATCGTTGTCTGAACTTGGCCTTGCTGGAGACTTGGGCTGACCCTAACTATGTATGCCACAGCCAGACACCCTTCTCAGAGGGCCCAGGGCAGGCCCAAGGCCTGGCAGGAGGAGCAGGCACAGCAGGGTAAGGAGCTGGGGGATGCGGCTCCCTGAGTGCTGACTTCAGTGCAGCGCCAGGCACAGTGAGAGGCACTTGGCAGCTTGTGTCCGAAGCAGGAGTGGCTGTGCCCATTGCACAGAATGCTTCTCACTACCAAGTTGCCAGGTGACCTTGGGCCAGCAGCATGTTCTCTCTGGAGTTCTATGTGCTCAAGAGTGAAAACCGGAGTCTCATGAATTCTAAAGACTCTTACAAGAAAACGAGTGCTACGGCAGCTTGCGGGGCACGGAGCAATTGAGATGATGCATTTAAGGTGCTCAGCACAAAGCCAAGTACACCATAAGTGTTCAATAAATGTGGGTTATTAATGTTACTATTAATAATCCAGCCTGCCCACTTCACTGAGCAGACAGGGACAGGCAGCTTAAGAGTTCAGGAAGGGGCTGCCCGTGGGCAGGAGGATGTTTTAATGAGAGGAAGCGGTAGCGGCAGCCAGGAGAAGGCAGGCGGGGCCCTGCGGGGGATGGGAAATAACACTGTCCTCCCAAGTGCCAGAGCAGGGCCCACCCTGGAGCGGGGGATGATGCTTAAGACAAAGAGAGGGCTCCCCTCCTGCCCTAAAGTTGGCACCATCATAGTAGCTGTTGGTGGGCACAAGGAGGCTGAGCACTGCTGTGTTTAGCAATGAGCTGAGTGCATGACTGGCCCAGGGCAGGGCCAGGATGCAGGCCCAGGTCTGTAGGGCCTTGAAGACCATACCCAGGCCAGGATGATGTCAGCAGTTAGGGAGGCCAGTCGGGGAAGGGAGAGGACAGAGTGCTGGGAGAGGGAACAAGCTTTCCCTTCCTGGCCCCTGGCCCTGAGTGGGGTCAGCGAAGGGCCTGTAGCTGTCTCCCAGCTGCCTCCCACAGCCCCTTGTGGCAGGGAGACTGATGGCATTCCCACCTTCCCACATGTGAGATTTCACTCTGCAGCAGGAACCACCTGCCCCTCCATGGCCTTCATGGTCCTACAGACCTGGGCCTGCATCCTGGCCCTGCCCTGGGCCCAGTTATCCCTGCAACCCACTGGCTTCAGTTTGGGCTGCTGAAAAAAAAGAAAAAAAGGTAACCTCACTCAGGATTCTTGAGAGGACTGCTTGTGGCCAGTATTTACAGATGCCAGGCAACATATTAAGCATCTTCTTCTTTCATCGGTGCCTTCTGTCAGTCTTTTCCAAGGAGTGGTAGAGCAGGTGAGTTCACATTACACGGACACAAGTCAGGGCTTAAGTAATAGACCAGAGCTGTAAGGTTTCAGGGTACATGCCTCAGTGAGAGCCCCTAGGGAGGGGACCGTGGAGAAAGAGGGGGCGGAGAAGCTAGCAGGCTGGGCTTGAGAAGTTCCTTTGCAGACACTTCAAGAGGGGCAACAATTAAAGGCTTTTGGGCAGGGGAGATGTTTGCTATTCTATGTATTTTAGAAAGCATTATTCAACCAAAAGGCAGGGAAGAAATTGGGAGAGGCAAAGTGATGGCAAGGAGACAAGTTGGAGGGATGTAGCTTTGACCCAGGAGGAAGGTGCTGATGCCAGATGCAGGGAAGGTGTGGTGAATTCACAGTAGGAAGAGGAAGAAGTGGACACCTTTAAGATCTCTTTTGGAAGTAGACTATATGGGATGTTGGTGACTAAAGAGAGGGAAGGGGGGCAATGGCAAGGTTTCTGGGTGGGTGGGGAGGAATTATAAATAAAAACTCTTCTTCTGCTCACAATACTTTTGATACCAAATAAATATGTGGGTTTTTCATAGCAAGCAATTCTCCAATTTTCTGCAGACGTCAACTGGGTATCTGATATTGTTTGGCTCTGTGTCCTCACCCAAATCTCATGTTGAATTATAATCTCCAATGTCATGGGGGGGACCTGGTGGGAGGCGATTGGATCATGGGGGCAGATTTCCCCATTGCTGTTCTCGTGATAGTGAGTGCGTGCCCACAAGATCTGGTTGTTTAAAAGTGTGTAGGCCTTCCCCATTCGAGCTCCCCAGCTCCACCATGGTAAGGCATGCTTGCTTTCCCTTCACCTTCCACCATGATTGTAAGTTTCCTGAGGCCTCCCAACCATGCTTCCTGTACAGCCTTAACTGTGGGTGAATTAAACCTCTTTTATTCATAAATTAACCAGTCTCAGGTAGTTCTTTATAGAAATGTGAGCACAGACTAATGCAATGTCCTACAATGTAATTTCATTCTGACGCTGACTACTGGAAGTTAGTGCAGACCCACCAGGTGAAGGGCTCAGTCCCATAATACTGCTTCTGTTTCAGATATCCATCGCAAGTCACCCAACTAGGCTGCAAATTGGAGGTTTCCATGACTCCCTTCTCAGGTTCAATAATTTGCTAGGATGGCTCACAGAACTCTGAAATGCTTTACTTACTATTACCTATAAAGGATAGAAATGAACATCCAGAGGAAGAGGTACACAGGGCTAGGCTGAGAAGAGTCCCAAGCACAGGAACTTCTGTCCCCTTGGAGTCTGGGGTGTGCCATGCTCCTGTCATGTGGATGCCAACCTGGAAGCTCTTTGAACTCCATTTGGGTTTTTGCAGAGGTTCCATTACATAGACATGATTGATTAAATCACTGGCCACTTATGATTAAGTCAATCTCTAGTCTTCTGGGGATCTGGGGATGGGCTGAAAGTTCCAATCTTCTAATCACAGGCTTGGTTCCCCTGGCGACCAGTCCCTCTCTATCCTGAGGCTATTCACGTTGTTAGCATAAACTCAAATACGGTTGAAAGTGGCTTGCTATGAATAACAAGAAACACTCCTGTCACCTCTATCACTTAGGAAACCACAAGGTCCTAGAAGCTCTGTGGCAGGAACTGGGGACAAAAAATAAAATGATAATTTATTGTATTACATTAGGAGCTCAGTGTCAGGAATTGGAGTCAAAGCCCAAATATTATGCTTATCACACGTTGACAGATACAGAGAATGCTGAAGAAACAGTAGCACTGTGGGAACAATAATGCATGTGTCTTTGAACATGGTGAACAATGTGATGTCCAAAGGGAGTCTTGATTCCTCCATAAGATACATGACTTGGGGCCATGGGGACCACTGGATGAAAGTAGCTTGAGGAGTCATCATCCTCACTGGGGAGATGCACATGAACGACGAGATCACCAGGGAAAATCCCACCAGGGCTGCTGGCAAAGAGGACTCTATTTATGCAGCGTCTTTAAAATCAGGCAAAAAATAAGCATGCTCAAAGCTGCCACTTTGACTCTATAATATATTAGAGATCCTAGACAGTGAAATAAGATAAGAAAATAAAATTGAATACATATGGATTGGAAAAGAAAAACTAAAGCAGTATCTTTTGGTTTGTTTGTTTGTTTGCAGATTACATGATTTTTTTTTAGAAAATCGAAAAGAATTTGGACCCAAAATCCTAGCAATATTAGGAGAACTTAGACATGTAGTTGAATATAAGATCCATATGCAAAAGTCAATTGCATTTCTGTACAGCATCATGACACTGACAAATGTTGTACCATTTTTGTAGCAACAAAAATTACAAATGTAACTGGAAATAAGTCTAACAAAAGTTGTAAAGGACTGTGAAAAGGAATTTGTAAAATTTCCCTGACACATCTATCATGTCCCACCCAAATATGCCCCTTTTATTTTTACAGACCTAGATAAATGAAGAGATAGCCTATGTTTACGAATTGGAAGATTTGATATCATAACATAATCTCCTCAAATTTATGTAATGGCTTAACACCACTCCAATAGAAATATAACAGAATCTTTTACAGAACCTGACAATTTGCTACTAAAATTAAAATCAAAGAACCAAGAATATCTAAGACAATTCTAAAGAAGAAATGCAGGCTACTCTGCCAGGTTTGATTTATTATAGTTTTAGTAAAGAATACTGTGTAGTATTAGCGCAGGAGTAAACAAATTGGCCAATAGACCAAATAGAGCATCCCCAAGCAGATCCATGCATAGGTTGTCAAATTGAGTGGCAAACCAGTGGAGAAAGAAGTGACTTTTCAATAAATGTACCTGGAATAATTGGTTACCCATATGAAAAAAATTAAATTATGTTTCCACCTCACATTATACCTGCACACTGAAATCCACACCAGATAAAGAACTACGTCAAAGCAAATGTCAAAAGCAAAATTTAAAAATCTTTAGAAGAAAATACAGGTAAGAATTTCTGATCTCAAGATAGGAAAGGATTTCTTAAAGTACAAAAAGTGCTAACATAAAAGAAAAAGACTGATATATTTGAAAACATTGTGATTAAGAACTTCCGTAAATCGAAAGACAATTAAGATCAAGTAAAAAGGTAAGTCAAGGTGTGAGAATATACTTTAAAAACAAAGAATCTGTATCAAGATGAAACAGAAAACATCTCAAGTCAGTAAGAACAAGAAGGAAAAAACTCAATGGGCAAAAATTAAAACAGCTGCTGCACAGAACAGACAATGTCTGCAGATCCCAAGTGCTACCAATGATTCATATACACAGGTACAAATCCCGGGATTCCATTTTATTGGCAAAAACAAAGATATTTGATGACACTGAGTGTTTAAGAGAATATGTATCAACAGGATCTCTCAAACATGGCCAACAGGAATGTAGTTCGGGATCATCACTTCAGTGTAATCTTATACGTTTCAGCATTTGCAAGCACTGCAACGCAGCAGTTTTACTCCTTGCTATATACCCAAGAAAACAAATTTGCACATGTCCACCAGAAGTTATCTACCAAAATAATTGTGGCAGCACTGTTCATAATGGAAAAGAACCTGGAAACAACCCAAGCCCATCTACAGGAGAATAGATAAGCAAATTGAGGTGTATTCAGGTATTGGATATTATACAGCAATGAAAATTAATGACCTATAGCTACACCTATAATCAATGAATCTTAAAAGCACACGAGTGAGAAGCTGTCTTGGCGGTAGAGCAGCAGTCCTAGCCACCCGGCTGGTGCTGTGTGAGCAGAGATGAACTACCCAGCAGAGCCTTCCCCCAGTTCCTGCCCTACAGAACTATGAGTGGAATAGAGTGGTGCTTCTGAGACACTAAGTTTTGGGGCAGTTATTGCACAGCACTAGGTAACCAGAACTTTATATGATTTTTACCCTGCACAAAAACATCCACTTATTTTTTCCTCCTACATTTGTATTCCATTCCTCCAATAAAGCATTTTGGCACCTCCCACCACCCCACAAAATAAAGCCAGAGCCCTGAAATACTTGGAGCATACAGTTTATGCCATAAGCAATAAGCATTAAAGATTAAGTGTGAACAAAAAGAAGTACAAAGCAACACTTAGGAGGCTGGGTTCTATTTCATTAGGGGTTATTGTTCCTAATTTCTTACTGTGCTTAATTTATAAATTAAAGTTTATCATAGGTATGCATGAACAGGAAAAATCACATTGTAGACAGGCTTGGTCTTGACCACAGTTTCAGGTATCCGGTGCAGGTCTTGGAACGCATCGCCTGTGGGTAAAGGGCTCCACAGTAATCTGTTTTGTTCTTTTCTAAATCGGCTGTTATAGGGTATCATTTACTTTTTACTTCTAATTTATAAGCCTTCTTTCATTCCTTTAATCATTTTGAATATTCTTCTTTAATAATTTCTCTCAGATTATTTAATTAACTAAATTTTTCAGGAAACAAATATTTTCTGAACCAGCAAAATGTCACTCCTGATGGGGTAATTTCTTTGTGGGTGTCTGTGTGTGCACATGTCTGGCTGATCCTAAGCAAGCTTTGTATTTACTATGGGAATTTTATGGTGGCTAGGTTGTTAAAGCACCCTTGCATTGTGGCTTTATTTGGGTTTATACTAGGTGCTGGGGGTGGGTGTCCCAGGAACTCACCCTGTCTCAGCTTCTTAGCTTATGGTCCCTACACCAAGAGGCAAAGTTAAAAGCCAGACTCCAGGTCCTCAGGAGGGGAGGCCCAGGGTTTCCGTTTGTCATGGAAGATTGTCTTCTACATATGAACTTCTCATAGAGAAACTTCAGAACACTAAAGACAAAAAGAAATTATAAAAGAACCCAGAGAGGAACAAAAGTTTGCCTCCAAAGAACAAAGCTTGAACTATCAAGAAGTTTCTGAACAGCAGCAACTGTGGCCTAAAACAACAAAAATATCTTCAAAGCACTGAAAGAAAATAGATGCCAAACTAGAATTTTATATCCAGCCAAATAATTACTCAAGAATGACAGTGAAATAAAGACATTTTCAGACAGGCTGAAAGAGTTTACCGCTGAAAGTTCTTTGCTAAAAATCTCTAGAGTGTACTTCAGGAAGGAAGAAATTGAGCTCCAAACAAAAGAGTAATGCATGAAAAGACAGCAAATGAATTGGTAGAACACAGACGTATAGTGAAATAAGTATTGACAGTAAATATCAATGGTATTAATAAGGATTATGTTGGTGAAGATGAAATGAAACTAAAATATTATATCATAATACCATGTAAAATGGAAAAGATGATCAGAGCAAACATATTCTAAGGTCTTTATAGCATTCAAGAGAAGGTAGAGCTTCACTAATTGTTGACTTCATTGAGTCAAGTATGCATATTAAAAAAATAAGAGTAATCATTAAAAGAATAGAGGCATTGGATTGCACCTTATGAAATTGCTGATATCTGACCAATTTTGACCAACATAATGGCAATTTCATATGGTTCAACCTAATGAAATTCACTGGAGAACTCTGAAACCAGAAAAGGTGAAATGGAGAAAGAAAAAAATTCAATCACATCCATGGAAGGTAAGAAGGTAATGGGAAAGGCACAAAGGAAAACCGTGGTAAATGCCCCAAAAGGAGATGACAGAAGTAAATGCGAGTACTAAACCCTCAAATTAAAGACAAACTCTCAGGTGAGACAAAGCTAAGTTTTTTAATGTGCTAATTATAGGAAACACACTCACAACAAATTGGTCCAAACTTCAGTAATAAAAGGATGAAAAAAATAAAGTAATTGTTAATAAATTTTGAACATAGCTATAGCTATGTTAATATAAATCAATTGTAAACTTTACAAAGTATTTAAGCATATAAGTTTGAAAAAAGTATTGTTGGGAAAAAAGATAGTGAGTATATAAAGATAACAGGAAAACTTCACTAGGAATTTACCAGAAAGATATAAAAACTGAACTTGTGTGCCTCAACAATTAGCCGTTAAATTACTAAAAAGCAAAAATTGAAACAAAAAAAAAGGAAAAATGAACAAATTCTTACTCATAGTGGGAGATTATAGTATTTGCCTCTCAGAAATTGATAGATAAGAAAAATAACAAGAAGTTAACTAAGGATGTAGGACACATAAACACTGCAAGTAAAACCTTGATATAATGTATGCATATGTGTGTCACAGTACAAACATATAGAGTACTTAGCACCCACAGCAAGGGGGCACAGACTCATTCCAAACACTTCACTTCATGGCCTCGTTTAATTAACAGCACCTGCTAGAGAAGTGATGTTATTATTGCCATTTTGAAGTTAGTGACGTGGTGGGCTAAGCATAAGATGGGAATTCCAGAAAGAATGAGAATGGACAAGGATCATTAGACGAGTTGCTCAATATCACTGCTCATCAGGGAAATGCAAAATCATATATAAAGTTAGAAGCATAACTGTACCAAGCATTGACAAAGGACAGGTGATGTGTAAACTGTTGCTGGCTGGGCGCCAGTGGGCATGGGCCACCTGGGAGAGCAGTTGGGAGATACTTAGAAAAGTTGAAGATGCACTTGTGTTACTATCCAGAAACTCAACGTTTAGGTACCCACTCTAGAGAGATTCCCATTCACGTGCACCTAGAAGATATGTGGGAGGGTATTTGTTGCCACATTGTTTGGGACTACAATTTAAAAAGGAAAAATGTTGTTGGTAAGGCTGTGATACTTACACTTTCTTCAATTCACAAAATGGAATTTTTCAGCATGAATTAATACCAAAGATACAATGTTGACCAAAATAAAGCAAGGTACCAAAGTGATGGCAGCAACTGCTCCAGACAGCCTGCCACTGCCATCATGCCAACTGCAGCGCTGAGGCATGGCAGGGGATGCATGCTCCATGGAGCCAGCAGGAGCCAGGGACAAGCGGGAGCTTCACCCCTTCTGAGTTGGGGCAGGAGCTCCCTGGCTGCTGCTGCAGCCGCCCGACCTGTGGCTGCAGGCCCAGGCCTTCTACTCCATGGAACAGGCAGGAACCCCACCCTCCCAGGAAGGGCTGCACAGAACTTGGGTGGCTGCAGATTTGAGCCTCCCTGTGCTCTTGGGGGTGGGGATAAGGCAGAAGCCTTGCCCTCCTGGGTGCAGCTGCAGCCACCCAAACTGTGGCTGTAGAGCTGGGCTTCCCACTCCACAGAGCAGGCAGAAGCCTTGTGCCCCACCTCCCCACAACCCACCTCCCTATGCGAAACTGCACCTGCCCTAACCACAGCTGCTGACTCAGGCATGTCCGAACTCTTGGAAGGCCCCCCTTCCCTGGCAGGCTCAGAAATGCCTGCTCCTGCTGTCTTCCCTCTGCTGTCAGTGCCCGCTCCAATCTCAGAACAAAGTAAGGGCCAAGCATGGGTGCCATGAGCGGCAGCAGTAGGCAGGCAGACTCCTGAGTGGAAGGGGGCACTCCCTGGTGAGGCCTGACCAGAGTGGGAAATCGTGGTGCCTTTTCCAGGCAGCCCATAGCTGCCCATGGACCAATCCACATGCGTTTCCTCCCCTCTGAAGCCCATAAAAGCCCTTGGTTCAGACAGAGCTGAGCAGACAACTGGACAACCAGCTGCAGAGAGGAGCTACCCTCTCTCCTTAGAGCTTCAGAGACCTGCACAGATGTTGGGACTACCAGCTGCAGAGAGAAGCTACCCTCTCCAGGGCCTCTTCTCTGCTGGGAGCAGCAGAAGTCTGGATGACCTGCTGCAGAGAAGAGCCACCCTCTCCAAGGCTTCCTTTCTGATGAGAGCAGCAGAGACGGGGACAACCAGTTGCGAAGAGGAGCTGCCCTCTCTAGCGTCTCCTCTCTGCTGAGAGCTGAACACTCATTGAATTGACCTGCCAGCAGAGAGGAGCCACCCACTCCACCCACTCCAGGCCTCCTCTCTGCTGAGAGCTGAATACTGGATGGGACAACCTGCCTACAGAGAGGAGCTACTCACTGTGGGTCTCCTCTGAGCTGTTCTAATACTCAGTAAGCCTCCTTTTCATCTTGCTCACCCTCCACTTGTCTGCATACCTCATTCTTCCTGGATGCAGGCCAAGAACTCAGGCAAAGGTGCCACCAGCCACAGACGCTTCCAGCCAGAAAAGTGACACACAAAAGATCCCATAACATTTTGGGGGCTCATCTGGGATCTGTGGAAAGGTAAGTAAAAGTGGATCTGCCTTTTGGCCACATTTAACAATAGTTAAACATTTAACAATAGTTAAAATGAAAGAAAAATACTGAGCATTTGTCAGCCAGTTAAAAGTGACTAGCATGGCTGGCAAACTTATGACACAGAGAGAAGGCTTACTGGAAAGGACACCATCAATCCCCCATCACCCTCAGGTGTTGGGAATGTTGGCTTTGTTCAAAACCAGTTTCCCTTCACGGAGGCCTAGCTGTCCCATGGGACCAGAAGGAGGTCCTAGGGCAATTGAAGGTATCTGGCTGAGGCTACACCTTGGTGTTATCCAAAGGCCCCTGAACTAATTCCAGTCCCCAACCACCTGTTAGGGTGTCAGCAAAAGGACCTCTCCTTCCTTCCTTCCTTCCTTCCTTCCTTCCTTCCTTCCTTCCTTCCTTCCTTCCTTCCTCTCTCTCTTTTTCTCTTTCTTTCTTTCTTTCTTTCTTTCTTTCTTTCTTTCTTTCTTTCTTTCTTTCTTTCTTTCTTTTCTTCCTTCCTTCCTTCCTTCCTTCCTTCCTTCCTTCCTTCCTTCCTTCCTTCCTTCCTTCCTTCTTTCTTTCTTTCTTTCTTTCTTTCTTTCTTTCTTTCTTTCTTTCTTTCTTTCTTTCTTTCTTTCTTTTCTTCTTTCTTTCTTTCCAGCTGTCATGGTTCCTGTCTCTTCTTTATATACAATGTTAAATGTTAAGAATGTTGTTGTAAACCACAGAAATATTGCTGGGTAGAATGAGCATTTGGCTTAGTCATCAGGAGTGTAAATGAGAACAATGTGGTGTCTGTCTGTTCTTAGAAGCAAGAAGAATATAATGATTGAGAGTTTTCTTTCCCCTGATGAAGGAACCCATATGCATAGGACAAGAGGCTTTTTCCCCAGGCACCTTCCCCTCCCCTACACTTAAGTTGTAATTTTGGGAGGAATCTCATGAGGCCAGGTTCCCAATTTCCAGGACTTCCTTTCTCTCCCTTGTTTGAAGAGGACCTGGTCCCGCAGCTTCAACTGTTTATAATAGGGAAGCAATGGAGGGGTTGCCTTGCTGGTTGCTGGCTTCAATTTGGTGAGGGCCAACTGAGACTAATTTAATGGATCCATACACCCTCCTGAGGTATCTTTTTCCCAAGTTTTGGTTTGAGGCCCTAGAAAGGAAAACTAGATCTGAGAGATTCAAAGCATAAGACAGCAGAAGTCTAGGGCACAGCACAGGTGAGCATGACTAATTCATGCTGATTAGGGCCCTTCTGCTTCATGGATGGAGGTCATGCTCACATCTATGGCACAGATGAGGTCTAGGGAACTCAAAGGTTACTGAGAGCAGGAGGCTTAGGCACCACACAGGTGAGTGCAAATATTCCTGCTGGCTATGCCTCCTCTGTCTTCATGGGTGAAGGTTGCTCCTGCACCCACAGTCAGCACCTGCACCCACAGTCAGCACCTGCACAGGTCACTGGAACTCAGGGATATAAGGTCAGAAGAAAGAAATGGTATACTTTCTTTGTCTCCCTCACATACCCTGGGTATTCACTGGAAAGAGAAAGGAACAAAGGAATGCCTTTTTCCCTCTTTTCAGATGGGTAACCAACCATCTTCAGCCTGCACTCCCCTTGAGTGTATTCTGAATCACTGGGACCCCTCTGACCCTCAGACTGTAGAGAGAGAGGAAAAAACCTTTTTCCTCCTCTGTCCTCTCTTCCAGATGGGTTACCAACCATCTTCAGCCTGCATTCCTCTAGAATGTATCCTGAATCATTGGGACTACTTAGACCCTCAGACTCTGAAGAAAAAGCGCCACCCCCATACTCCTTTTGCACATATTCCTGATTTCATCAGCTTAGGGTGTGGCCAAATTTTGTTCTGCAGGGAGGAGAAGCGTGAGCTCAGGATGGAAGCATTAATTTCAGTACCATTCTGCAGCTGGACTTTTTCTGTAAAAGTGAAGGCAAATGGTCTAGAATTTCATGTATGCATGCTTTCTTTGCCTTGCAAGGTAGTCCGGACCTTTGCCAACATTGTAGGATTGATTCAGCCCTCCTAGTGGCCATCTCAGGAGAGACTTCAGGCACAATCCCAGGGAACTAGGGAATAGCAAAAGTTGCCCACCCATACAAGTCACCTAGAGAGGTTTTGAATACCCTGTTGCCTATGCCAGACCCTAAGCTGGTGAAATCCACCCCTCTGAGGTGTTTTGAAATGGATTGGCCATTATCCACCTCTCAACTCCCCAGCTGATTCCCATGGATATGCAGAATTGAAAGCCTTTCAACAAGATGGTGGAGGGGTAGCAGCCTGGCAGCTGTGTTGGGGACAGACTTGACTCAGGAATAAACAGAAAGCCAAACACACTCATAGCAATGTGCCCAATTCCAATAAAACTGAGAAGATTGTCGAGGAGCTAACCCTCTCCCCAAAATGGGTCAGCCCCTCCTTTCTCCACAAGTGAGTAAATGGAGACATGTATTTTGGATACCTTAGTTTTGGATAAAAAGACTCAACATTGTAAAAATATTTTTTTACTTAAATTAAATGTTCAACAAACCCACTTCTATTCAAAATATTACTAACAGTTTTGGATGCCTGACAAAAATGGTTTGTGGTGGAATATTTTTAAAGCATTGACAGATGTTTATTTTCTTTGCAATTTATTTTACTCTGTTATGTTAGGGACTGCTATTTGCTACATTGTATCCATTCTCCACTTCTTCCTTAAGAGAGACCCTGATATTACTTGGAACAGCAATGAGTTCGAAAATTTTGTTTCCCTTCCTCCCTTGCAGCCAGGCATGACTATGTAACAGTTTGGGCTGCTGAGCCAGAAGAGAAAGAGTACTAGAGCTAGACTTCCAGGAAGGCTGCTCTAAGAAAGATGACTCAGAGGTTGCTTTTTTTAGTTTTGAGGGTTTTTTTCCCCGCTACTTCCTGCTTCTTGGAACTAAGATATGATGTCTGGAACTCCAGCAGCCATTTTGGATCATGAGGTGACTGTGAGACTGGAAGTCACATCCTAGAATGGAGCACCAAGACGAAAGCCCCTAAAGCTGCCATATAAGACCTGGACTTCAAACCAGCAAGCTTCTTCCATTTGTGAGAGAAATAAGCTTAGGTTTTGTTTCAGCCAATGTTATCTTTGTTTTCTGTTATGAGCCACTAAATGTGATCCCACTTGTTACCCCAGTCATTCTCCCAACATCCTAGACCCATTCTACACTCACAGTCCATCAGTGGTGCAAGATTATTACACAATTTTAAATTCAAAAGTGATTTAAATGATTTTGCAATTCTGTGCTGCTGAGATATGTGCTTTTTTTTTAACTTGCAAAATATAGTATTGAAATCTATAGTTAAAAAAAAATGAGTCTCGAAATCCTAGTTTTTGCTTACCAAAATCCAAAGCCTCAAAGCACATTCTGGGGAGAAGACTTTGCTACAGAGAAGTGGCATTAAAGGATCTTTGACTATCTGGGCCGCACTGTACCCACTCTGCAGGACAAGATGAGCTAATGTGAGCTGGAGGGAGGAAGACAGTTGGGGAGAAAATGGGAGTGTTCGGTGCAGAAGGGGGGCCTGGGACTTGCCCTTCTGGCCAGAAGTTGATAGAAGTGGGAGGGAAATGACAGAGCAAAGAAAAGCAGGACAATGGGTCATGAGCTAGAATCCTGCCATCTTTGAGTAAAGAGTGGAGGTACATAGGTTTTGGGGGGCATCTTGGCAAAGGGCCCTGAGGCAGGCCGTGGGGTCTCTACCCACCTGAGGCCAGGGGGTCACCCAAGTTCTCCTTGGCAGACTTGAGTCATCTGGAAGATCAGAGGACCCAGAGTGCCATAAATAGAAGCAGAAAGACCTCTCAGCAGTGGATCTAGAATGCTGATGTCTCCCTAGGACTGGAAGAGCCTCCTGATGCTTGCATCTTGGCAAGTCCCTCCAAGAAAGAGAAGTGGGGGAACACTGAGCTAGCAGTGAACCCGTGAATTGGCCAAGTTTTTCATGAACTATGATCAAATCTTGAAACAACTGAGAGTGATCTTGAAATGATTAGAAAATCATTTTCCACACTGCTGTCACTGCAATGTGTTCACCTGTGTGGCAGATGTGGCTCTCTGGCCCTCAGGTGGCAGGAGCAGAGCCCAGGCCAGGAGCCAGAAAACCAATCTAGGGGACGGGGCCAAAGGAAGAGGTCTACTACGAGCTGAGGCTGGGCACACAGGCAGGCCAAAGACGGCCCAAGCCATGCCTAAAGAGGAAGGTTGGAATGGGAAAATCACCTGTAGCGCTTATGCATTTCTAACACGAGTTCCTACTAATTGATACACAAAAGATATAAAATCCAACAAAAAATTGTGTAAAAAAGATATATTAGCAACTAACGGAGAAAGATACAAAAGTGGCCAATAAATGCATACAAAGATACTAAACCTTATTAGTAGCCAAGAAAATTCAAATTAGAATGACAACAAGATAACATACCTTTATCCAAGAGATTGGCAAAAATTATAGAGTCCCAACATTCATTGCTGGGGAGATGGTGGGGGGAAGAGGTGCCCTTATCACTGCAGGTTGGAATTGGCATTGATGCCACCTAATTTGAATACAATTTCTTAGTATTTATTAAAATAAAGCATGGCTCAACCCAGCAATCCCATTACTGGCATATACCCAAAGGGATATAAATCATTCTATTATAAAGACGCATGTATGCATATGTTCATTGCAGCACTATTCATAATAGCAAAGACATGGAATCAACTTAAGTCCCCATAAATGATAGACTAGATGAAGGAAATGTGGTGGACACCATGGAATACTATGAAGCCATGACAAAAAAGAATGAGATCATGTCCTCTGGAGGGACACAGATAAAGCTGGAGGCCATTATCCTTGGCAAACTAACACAGGAACAGAAAACCAAATACCATATGTTCTCACTTATCAGTGGGAGCTAAATGATGAGAACACATGGACACATAGAGGGGAACAACATACACTGGGGTCTAATTTAACTTAAACGTTAAATTTAAAAATAAATAAATAAAATAAAATATGGCCGTACTGGTTGGCATAGGAATCTCACTTAGAGAATTTATTTTACGAAGTTAAAAAGAAAAAGACCAAGTGCAGTGGCTCACACCTGTAATCCCAGCATTTCGGGAGGCCAAAGGGGGTGGATTGCTTGAGCTCAAGAGTTCAAGACGAGCCTGCACAACATGACAAAACCCTGTCTTTACAAAAAAATGCAGAAATTACCCAGGCATAGTGGTGCATGCCTGTGGTCCCAGCTACTGAGGAAGCTGAAGTGGAAGGATCACCTGAGCTCGAGAGGCGGAGGCTGTGGTGAGCCTTGATTGCAACACATTTCAGCCTGGGCAACAGAATGAGACCCAGTCTTACACCATGTACAAATATTTAGTGAAGCATTTTGGTAGTAGAAACGCCCTGGAAGCAATCTATTGGCAGACGGTTGCCTGCACAACGTAAAGCCTGTTCATCTTGCAGACAGATATCCAGCAAGGAGATAGTGGCACATGAGCATAGGATGTCTGAGAGGGTGCTTGTAGGCTTATGCATGACAGACCCCAGTGGCAACCTAAGAAGCAGCTCCCACTGCAGTGTGCTCATTGGGGTTCATGCTGTGCTTCAATACTAAGTTGCCTCTGCCCACTTTGGAGGGGGCATGGGCTCAAGAGAGGCACTGGTCCCCACCACATCTGCCACACCCGGGTTGCCTGCCTGGACCCTGTAGTCACTTCAGCATGACCCCTGGTGGATGGCATGCCGGGTGTTTGTAAAATCAAACCACAAACGATACTTTTAATGTACACATTTGCTTGTATAGACTCATGTGATTATGGGGAAAGATACAATAGGAATGAAGAATAGAGGCAGCAGACATTGTTTTTCTACCTTTTGTCTCTTTTTTCTGGTTTTGGTAAAGACATTCTATATTCATAATTTGTGAAATTTTAGTAAAAGAGCTATAGTAAAAAAAAAGTCAAAGAGAAGGGTTTATTTAAGAGGATTGAATACACAAGACAAAAATTTTTGATGGGAAAAATTCTCTTCATGTTACTTGGACATTTTCTCTTACAAGTGACTCAAAATCAGCTAATAAAAGCCTACTTAATAAAATACGAAATCCAATTCATAATACAAATTTATCAAATTCTAAAAAAATTAGAACTACCTCAATTTGATCAAACATCTGTGAGAAACCTACAGCAAATATGTTGCTTAATGGTGAAACATTTAAAATATTTCCGTTAAAGCCAGGAGGAAGCTAAGGATGAAGCCATCAAATTACTGATTCCTTATTTAGCACCGTAAGTATGTCACACCCTCTCCTTGTTTCTATTAACCTCCCATGCCTCTTGTTTGAATTATCAAATTTTCTTTGATCCCCCTTTTCCTTAATCTGTTTGAAATTTTACATTCTATTCTAATTCATGTTGTGGTTCCCAATGGAAACATACACTTTGACTTATAAATGTGTCAGATTTCATTGTTCTCTTATATTCAGCCTCTAGGTCATCTCCAAGAACTAGACAAGAACTTTAATAACGTCTAGCTCCTTCTGAAGTCCCCCATGCCCCAAATGTCTATGTCAAAGTCTTCTGGAATTTTAATTCTAGATCGCCCTTCCAGATCTTTCTTCCAGAATCATACTTATCTAGACTTAATAATATAGCTAACGAATTTCCTTGCTTTCTGATTCTTCTTGCATCCCACTTTTTCTAGGATTTTTTGTTTCTTTTCCCCTGGCTGAAAAACATTATTCATACTTTTGCCATACATAACAGCTGAATTCAAACCTCCCTGAACAGAAAAGCTGTTTAGTAGCTTGCACATTATAAGTTGTGTATTCTAAGTTCAGGGGGAAGCTCAGGCTTCAGGTCCAGTCTGAGTAAGAGTCTGGCTTTTTGTCCCTTTTCTGTAGGCTCTTTCTTCATGTGGCCTTGCCCTTGAGCTGACACTTCTTGCCTCCTTCACTCCTCCTCCAAAACATTTGATTGATCATAGAATTCTAGATTCGGAGTTACTTCCCTCTCGAAGCTCTAAGGATGTTGCACCGTTGCTTTCCACAGTCATTGATGCTGTCACGCAAAGTCTACTGTGAGCCTAATTCTGCTTTCCATGCAGGTCTCAGCTTTCAGCCAGCTTTTGGAATGTTCTCTCTACCATACTTCATACTCCCAAAGGGTGTTATTCTTGTAGCCTGCTAAGGATTCACATCTTTCTTTCATTGGGAGAATTCATATAGCCATAATTTCCTCGTATTTTGCTGTCATCCAAATGCTCAGGCTCTCCATGTTAGATGACTTCTGTATCCTGTGGACGATGGATCCTGTGGATCCCCAGGATGATGGATCCTGGGAGAGTTCCATGTTAGGTGACTTCTGGATCCTCAGGACGACGGGTCACGGAAGAGCTCCAAGTTAGATGACCTCTGATCCTCAGGACAATGGATCATGAGGGAGCTCCACGTCACATGCCATGTGGATCCTCAGGATAACGAATCCCAGCAGAGTTCCACATTAGATGACCTGTGGATACTCAGGACGATGGATCCCGAGGGAGATCCATGTTAGATGACCTCTGATCCTCAGGACAGATTGTGAGGGAACTCCACATCCCATGATATGTGGATCCGCAGGATGACAGATCTCAGGGGAGTTCCACGATAGATGACTTCTGGATACCTAGGATGACAGTTCCCAGGGGAGCTCCATATTTGATGACCTCTCATCTTCAGGATGATGGATCCTGGGAGAGCTCCATGTTAGGTGACCTGTGGATCCTCAGGACAATGGATCCTGGGGAAGCTCCCTGCTAAAGACCTGAGTATCTTCTGGACGATGGATCCCAGGGGAGCTTCACATTAGATGACCTGTGGATCCTCAGGATAATGGATTGCAGGACAGCTCCATTTTTGATGACCTGTGGATCCTCAGGATGATGGATCCTGGGAGAGCTCTATGTTAGATGGCCTGCAAATCCTCAGGATGATGGATCCTGGGAGAGCTCCATGTTAGATGACCTGTGGATCCTCAGGACAATGGATCCCGTAAGAGATTCACATTACATGACCTGTGGATCCTCAGGGCAATGGATCCCAGAAGAACTCCACCTTACATGACCTGTGGATCCTCAGGACAATGGATCCCAGGAGAACTCCATGTTACATGACCTCTGATCCCTAGGATGATGGATCCCTGGGGAGCTCCACGTTAGATGACCTGTGGATCCACAGGGGAGCTCCCTGGGTGACCGCTCTGTCACACTCTCCATCTCTCTCTTGCCCAAATATCTAGTTTTTTATTCCTCAGTCCTATCTATTCTGTGATTCAAATCATCAACATAACTTTGGATTCCAACAACCTTGTTTTTCATCCCAAGTATCTTTAATTGGCTTTTTTTTTTTTTTTTTGAGACGGAGTCTCCCTCTGTCGCCCGGGCTGGAGTGCAGTGGCCGGATCTCAGCTCACTGCAAGCTCCGCCTCCTGGGTTCCCGCCATTCTCCTGCCTCAGCCTCCCGAGTAGCTGGGACTACAGGCGCCCGCCACTGGGCCCGACTAGTTTTTTGTATTTTTTAGTAGAGACGGGGTTTCACCGTGTTAGCCAGGATGGTCTCGATTTCCTGACCTCGTGATCCACCCGTCTTGGCCTCCCAAAGTGCTGGGATTACAGGCTTGATTTAATTGGCTTTTAATATAAGCACACTAAAAGGACTCAGGGAGCTGCTGGTTTATTTGAATAAGCATTGAGGAATTCCATGCATCTGTATCTTTGACAGAACATACAAAGCAGAGGCTAGAGGGACATTGGAAGCAGATGGACTACTGTCAGGATCCTGGGAGGAGGACTTGGAGGCGCATGACAACACAAAGTAAGGGCCCTGGCTGGGATGGGCAGGGATGAGTGGAGCAGAAATGGGGCTAGAGTTTGGGGATGGGGGAAAGTCCAGGTGGAAGAAAGGGAGGCTGGCAGCAATATGGGTGACAGAGGTTAGTGTGCAATGTGGGCAAGGAACACTGGGACCCCGTGCACGTAGGTGCCACTGGAGGTCTGCATGATGCGCAAAAAAGCTGAGCCACCCAGAGGCCTGAACCCCATACAGGGATAGAGGGCCAACATGGGCTGCCTGGCCACAGCCACAGGCCCAGGAGCAGGAGGTGGCTCCTGAAACCCCACCTCAGGCTGGGCTGCATGGGGACCGGGGCCTTCCTGCACAATTCCGGGCATAGGAGCTGCTTCAGTAAAAGAGAAGGCTAGGTTCTGCCCGGCTTCCGGTTCCCCCTGGTGGCCTGGCTCTCCATGGTAGTTCAGATGGATGTACACGTCTGGCCCCTCTCTCTGGCCGGGGACCCTGTGGAGCACGGCCCCACTGCCACGGGCTCGACCTGCCCGCCAGCTTCCTCCCCTGCGCCGGCCTCTTCCTGCAGGACGAGCCAGCTCTGCGCGAGCTGGGGGCTCCCATCTCATGGGTTTCACGTAAGCAGTGGGTTTTGCGGGTTGGACTGGCTCTACAGGGTCTTCATGGTCCACACTAGAGCAGCCTGGCTCTGTAGGAGGCCCACCTAAAGCTAAAAGAGAAGCAGAGTGTGAGGAGATGGAGTAGGGGCCACCCAGGAAGCCTTCAGGAAGGGAGACAAATAGAGGGGTTCAGGGAGGGCCCAGGGGAACCCAGGCAAACAGAGTGAAGGTCAGGAGATGCCTGCAGGGTGAGCCCTCAGGAGCACTGTCTGTCCAAGGGCCTAGCCTGGGCTCAGCACTTTCCATGAGCCTCTCAAGTCCTTGCAATGACCTTGTCAGTCAGATATTATGATCGCCATTTTACTAATAAGTAAATGAGTCTACAGTTCCCTGCAGAGGCTGAGTTTGAATAAAAATGACACATTGCCTGCCCTTGCTGTGCTTAAACCTCAGTAGGAGAGACAAACAGAACACCTAAAAATGAATGATGCTAATGAGTGACCAGCTGGGAGGTGAAGGGTATCATAAGGGAGGTGGCTCCAGATCCAGAATGCTGGGGTTGTATTCCCAGGCAGCTTCACTTATCTGGGCATCAGTGCCCCTTTTCATAAATTGGTATAATAACATGCCAACCCCTGGGTCCTTAAAAGAACTGAGTTACTAGAAGAGAAATGTTTAGATTAGTGTCTGGTTCAAGTAAGCTTCTTAACATGTATTGGGAAGGAGATGATCATAAAGTCTTATTGGAGAAGTTAACATAAGCTGGGGATATCAAGGATGATGGGTGGGATTTAGAAAGGCAGAGGTGAGAGAGGATTAGTGGGGATAGCAGGGAGGGATAGGATTCCAGGTGACAGGGGGGCCGGGAGTAGTTGTGTGGCTTCCAGGAGGAAAGAAGCCTAGGGTAGCTATAAGCTATCTTGGTAAGCAATGATTGAGCAATGGAACAGAACAGGAAGTCCAAAACTAGACAAATGTCTACAGAAATTTTATCAATGACAGAGCAGGCTTTGAAGATCATCTGAATATTCCTCCTAGGGAAACCTGTGTAGCCTAAGAAAAAGTCCCAAGAAACTGGCATCTAGGGTTGCCCAGTTACATAGCCCAACCATATATATTCTGTGGAATGCAATCAACAAGCCCCATCCACAGGCTTGGGGCTCCCAACAGCTTCTTCTGGGTCCCATTTTTAAACTATAAGCAACAATCAGAGATCGCCAAACATCAGAGGAAAGGCTCTAACACAAGAGATAGAACAATAACACAAAAAAAGCCAACTTGGAAGAAACAGTTTATGCCACAGATGAGACTTTCCAAAAACATCTATAATTAATATCCCCAGAGAGATAGAAGGAATTTTGCCCATGAATCAATTATAGGGTACTTTTGAAAAGGAATATTCAGAAAAACTACAGCTTTTTGAAATTAAAATTGTGAGAGCAGAAATAAAAATCTCCATGGAAATTCTGGAGGATAGTGTTGAGAAGATCTCCCAGAAAAGAGAGCTTAAATCCAAAATGATGGAAAGGAAGGAAGATAAAATAAAAGAAAATTAGAAGTGTATTGTTACTGAGACACATCCCCATAAAATTCCAGAGTAGTGGTGACAACGAAAGATTCTAAAATCTTCCAGAGAGGGAGAAAGAGAAAGGGAGGAAAGGCAATATGGAAAGGGTCAAGATTCAACATGTCTCAAAAATCAGACAGTTCAAAAGCAGCAATTAAATCTAGAAGATAATAGAAAATGTCTTCAAAATTTTTGAATGAAATGGATTTCCCACCCAAAATTTGATATCCAACCAAAGTATCCCTTAGGAATTAGAACGAAGATGTTTGCAGACAAGCAAGATCTTAAATAATTTCCCTTCAAGGCATGCTTTACTGTAATGTGTCTATCAAACTAGACAAGATTAAAAGATTTAGGACAGTGTATGAAGGGAAATGTTTTCAAGAGTAATTTGGCAATGGCCATCAAATTCCAATACCTCCAGAAAAGAACAAGGTGAGAGTACTGGTTTATCATACACAAATCGAGATATAGTGTGAGAACTCACTCTTCCGAAGAGAAAAAGTAAAATAAGAAAGAAAAAGACACCAGACATAGGAAATTGGATAAAATTCAAAAGAGGAAAAGGAATTTCCCAGATGATATGGAAGGGAGATCCTGGAGTGGCAGCTGGGAGCTGACTGGGAGCAGCCAGTCCCCGTTGGAGCAGGCTATGAGAAAGTGAAACTGAGAGAATGCTTGATTGGGTTTGAATTTAAGCAACTGGGGAAGAATTGGGGAATGGACTCGTGATAAGTGAACACATAATAACCGAGGAGAAGTATTAAGTCCTGGAAAACTCAAGTTATGCAAGAGGTGCAAAGTAATCCTAGTGTCCTCCTGGCTCCTGGGCAGTGGGGGAGGAGCACAGGGTGTGTGCCCTGGGATGGGTGTGGCTGGGTGAGTGGTGGTGGTGGTGGGAATGTGTGAACTACAGCTAAATACTCCACTAGTCTAGCGGGAAGACCATAAATAAAGTCTAAACGGAAAAAGAAATAGCAGTAGGCTACGCATTTAAAGAATGAGAGGAAATGCTAGAAGTAATGGCTACCCAGATGGAGGTGGTGGTCCCAAAGGTGCGGGAGACTGAGAAGGAGCAGGGGCTGCTGCATTTCATAACATGTCACATTTGCATATCTAAGTTCTATAAGTCGATACCAAAAGTAAAGTAAAAATCTGGAAAAAATTAAAGAGAATGGTGGATGTTTGATGGTACCTTGATTAGGGGCCATGGAGCGAAGTCGTTTCGAACGCCTTGGTTCCTCCATGAGGAATCTGCGGGAGGGAGTGGGGAGGAAAATGGGTCAGTCAGGGTGTTAAACCACAGCCTAATTTCTCAAGCATCACGCAGCGATGTGGACCCTACCTCACCCCCTCCTCCAGGGCCACCGCCGCTCGCGTACTTCAGAGCATTTGCACAGAGCCGGCGGGGCGCAGTCAAGGGGATCCTGTGAAGAAGGTGGGAGTTGGGGTGGGGGGAGACTTCCACACTGTAAGGGATTTCCAAGGGGGAGCCAGTAGCAAGCAGGGACTGGCCTAGAGGCGGCTTGATTAACTTATCCCAGTTTCTTCAGGCAAAGCTTGTACTGGGGAGACTTAGGCCTCCTGGAGGAATGATCCCTCCTTAGCGGAAGAGAGAAAGAAGATGGAGGATGGGGAACAGAGTTGTGAAGAAGGTAGTGGTGACAAGGGATGTGGCCTCGGCCTTCTAGAGCACTGAGGATTCTGTTCCCACCTGTACCCACGCAAACTCTACCCACCCCTCAGGGACACCCAGACACACACCTGATCTCCGTGCAGCTGGCTCTCTTCTATGAGGAGAGGCCCGAGGAGCTGGAGGTGTCCACAGGATCACGGCTGTGGCTCCGATGTCGCCCTCAAATGCGCCCCCTACCAGGCAGGCAGGAGGGAGCACCCAGCGGTCCTAGCTCAGAACCCGGCAAAAAGCTGACTGACTGCTCGCAGCCTCGCGCGCTCCCTCTTAAAAGGCGGTGAGGCCATCACGTGATGGGAGAGGTCAGGGGCGGGGCCAGCTGGGGCGGGCCTGACTGGGCTTGGAAGGTCATTGGGCCAGTCCTTTGCCTGTCAAATGGGGCCCACCCTGAAGCCCCTATTCATACATGTCAGTGGTTGGTTGATCAATCTAATCGTTGAGAAAAAAAATTCATAATTACAAGTAAGTGCCAGCAAAAGGGAGGTGTGGTGCCGCGAGAGTAGCAAATAGGAAGATTTGATTTGATTAGATCTGAGCGTGGGGAAGGAAAGCATTGGTAGGGGGAAAGTTTGGAATTTGGAATTTGAAATTAGTCGACGTGAACCGGGCTGGGAAGGGCAGGGAGGGAGGCAGGGGAGTGAAGAACGGGCACTGAGGCCCAGACTGGAAGGGAGGCCAGCCCATTCCGCGAATGGAGGGGGAGACCAGGCCCAGGTCCCGGGTGTGCGAGGTGGGGGCGGGGACCGCAGGAGCTGGTCTTGTTCCGGGAAACCACGGAATGGTGTCCTGAGTGGGTGAACATTTGAAAAACGGTCAGACTAGCTGTGAAGGAGAGAACTCAGGGTGCCCAGGTTAACTCCTAGAGGCAAGGAGGCTACACAGCACTAGGGGCTGGGTGCAGGATTGTGTTAGGCTAAGACTGTGGGCATCAGAGGCAAAGAACGTTCCCCGGGAGGGAGATAAATCTGCAAGGGAAAGTGAGCCATGTAGACAGCCCTTGGAGGGAAGGAGCCTGCAGCCTTGGCCACCCATTCCTTCAGACAGAGGTGGACCAGGAACCTGCCCTGAGTGGAAGATGGAGAGGTTGGCTTCTGCAAGTTGGGTTGAAGAAGCTTTTGAGGCACCACGTGAAGATGTCAAGTGGCCTTTTGTAAAAAGGGTCTGGAACTCAGAGAGATGGCGATGGGGCTGGAGGTACGTGTTAAGGCACACCTCGTGCGTTTACCACTGTGGGTACACACACGGACACACGGGAGGAGGAAGAGAGCAGGAAACACCAGCACAGAGGAAGGCGCCTGCAGTGGTTTGGTTGGTTGGTTGGTTTGCTTGTTGGTTTCTTAAAGATCCGGAGTCTCCCTCTGTCGCCCAGGCTGAAGTGCAGTGGTGCGATCTCAGTTCACTGCAACCTCCACCTCCTGGGTTGAACCGATTCTCCTGTCTCAGCCTCCCGAGTAGCTGGGACCATGGGTTCACACCACCACACCGGCCTAATTTTTGTTCTTTTTGTAGAGGTGGGGTTCGCCATGTGCCCAGGCTGGTCTTGAACTCCTAAGCTCAAGTGATATTTCCACCTCAGCCTCCCGAGTAGCTGGGACCACAGGCTAACGCCACCACTCCTGCTAATTGGGTGTTGTTGTTGTCGAGACAAAGTTTCGCTGTGTTGCCTGGGCTAATCTCAAACTCCTGGCCTAAAGCAATCCTCCCGCCTAGTCCTCCTAAGTGACTGGGATTACGGGCATAAGCTGCCACACCCTGCTCCGATAATGTTGTTTTAAAAATTCTGGCCAAGCACGGTGTCTCATGCCAGTAATCCCAGAACTTTGGGAGATTGAGGTGAGAGAATTACTTGAGTTCAGGAGTTTGAGACCAGCATGGGCAACATAGCAAGGCCCCATCTCTACCAAAACAAACAAAAAACCTAAAAAAAAATTACCTGTGTGTGGTGGCACCCACCTGTGGTCCATCCACTGTGTAAGCTGAGGTGGGAGGATTACTTGAACCAGGGAGGTCAAGGCTGCAGTGAGCCAAGATGGCACAACTACATTCTAGCCTGGGACACAGAGTCAGACCCTGTCTCAAAAATATATATATATATATATATATATAGTGTATAAGTAATGCCTTTCCAGTTAGGCTCTCAATTTTTTTGTTGTTGTTGCTTTTGTTTTTTAAAAAAATCAACTTCGTTGAAGTACAATTTACACACAGTAAAATGCATCCATTTGAAGTACCCAATTTGATGATTTTGATAAACTTGTAGACTTGGGTAACCACCTCCACAACTAAGATAGAGAATAATTTCATCACTGGGCCAGCTCCTTTGTGTCCCTTTGCAGTCAGGCCACTTTCCCCATCCTTGCCCCAGCAACCACTGATCTGCTTTTTATCTCTACAGATTATTTTTGGGTGTTCTAGGATTTCACATAAGTGGAAGCATACAGTACACCCCCTTTTCTGCTGGGTTTCTCTTGCTTGACATAATGTTGTTGAGGTCCATCTGTGTTGTAGAATGCATAAGTCATTCATTCCTTTTCATCGCTGGGTGGTCTCTCATTGCATGAATAGACCACAGTTTGTTTATCCAGTCACTACTAGCTGATGGACGTTGATTGGGTTGTTTCCAGTTTGGGACTATAATGAATAAAACTGCTAAGAACACTCATGTACAAGACTTTCGATAGACATATGCTTTGATTTTACTTGGGTAAATATCTACAAGTGAGATTTCTGGGTCAAATAATCAAGTGGGTTTTTTTTAGATTTATAAAAAATTATCAAATTGTTTCCCTATTGGTTGTGGGATTTTACATTCCTTCCCGAAGTGTGTGAGGGTTTTAGGCACTCCCACATCCCTGTCAACACTTGATGTTACTGATCCTTTTCCTTTAAGCCACTCTAGTGTCTGTGGAGTGGTGTCTCATAGTGGTTTCAACTTGCATTCCCTTGATGACTAATGATATGCTTAATGGATTCTTAAAACTAAGTGTTTTTATTTTAGAATAGTTTTAGACTCACAGAAAAGTTGGAAAAAACACAGAGAGGTCTCATACAACCCACACAAAATTTACCATTCCTAGCATCTTACATTAGCATGGTATATTTGTCATAATTAATTAGTATGGAAATAACAATTATTGATACATTAGCCAATACTGATACATCATTATTAACTAAAGTCTATGCTTGATCTATTCTCGGTTTTGACCTAACATACCTTTTCTGTCTCAGAACCCCATCCAGGGTACCACATTATAATTAGTCATATCTCCTCTTGGGTGCGAGGGTTTCTCAGGCTTGCCTTGTTTTTGATGACCTTGACACTTTGATTACTGGTCAGATATACTGTAAGATGTCCTCTCCTGAAATTCATCTGATGTGTTCCTCATGATCCTACTGGAATGGTGTGTTTTTGTAAGGAAGATTGCTGACGGAAAGAGCTATTCCCATCCCATCCTATCTAGGGTGCACACTATTAACATGGCTTATCACAGATGGTATTCGTCTTGGTCACCTGGCTGGGGCAGTGTTGGCAGGTTTCTCCACCATAAAGTAATTTTCCCCTCTCTTTCTCTGCTGCATTTTTTGGAAGTCACTATCTGTAGCCTACACTTTAAAAAAGGGAAAATATGCTTATCTCCTTCCAGGAGAATGGCTATCTAAATTATTTGGAGTTCTCCTGTGTGGGGGATTTGTCTACTCTTCCCTGTGTATTTATTTATCTAATCATTTATTTATATCAGTATGGACTCATGGATATCTGTTGTATACTTTGGATTATAATCCAATTCTTCATGGGATTAATTTAATAATTTAGCTAATTATTTTGTTAAATATTTTCATTACATATTTAATTATTAATTATTTAGTTAATTATTTTGTCACTCAAAGTTTCCAGCCTTGGCCATTGGGAGCTCCTTCAGTTGGTTGCTGGGTCCTTTTGTCACACCCTGATATGGTTTGGCTATGTTCCCACTTAAATCTCATCTTGAATTGTAGCTCCCATAATTCCCACGTGTTGTGTGAGGGACCTGGTGGGAGATAATTGAATCATGGGGGCTGTTTCTCCCATATTGTTCTCATGGTAGTGAATAAATCTCAGGAGATCTGATGATTTTATAAGGGGTTTCCCCTTTCCCTTGGTTTTCATTCTCTCTTGTCTGCCTCCATATAAGATGTGCCTTTTGCCTTCTGCCATGATTGTGAGGCCTCCCCAGCCACATGGAACTGAGAGTCCATTAAACCTCTTTTTCTTTATAGATTATTCAGTCTCAGGTATGTCTTTATCAACGGTGTGAGAACTGACTAATACATGCCCCATCACTGTGGCTTTTGGTTTGATTTGGAGCCCCTCCTTGCTCCCTGGCACCACAGGATGTTCTGTGCTCATTTGCATATTCTTATCCTTATTGGGCTTTCATGTTCTCACTGACCACAGCCATAGATACTTTTGTGAAGTTTCTGTTCAAAACTTTTACCCTTTTTATTGAGTTGACTTTCTATTCTTGAGTAGTAAGAGTTCTTTGTGTGTTATAGATACAGGTCTTTGATGAATATATGTATTGAGTGTGAATGTATTCTCCCATTCTGTGGCTTGCCTTTTCATTTTCTTAACAGTGTCCTTGAAAGAACAGATTTTAATTTTAATGAGGGCCAGTGTCTCAAGTTGGGATTCCCAGGAAGCCAACTCTGAGATGGAAATTAGAGTGCAGAAGGTGTATGAGGTGTGCCTTTTAGGGATGTTGGAGGGAAAGAGGCAGGACCACTCAGCCTCAATACTGTGCTTCAGTAGACCCTCTGGGATATTCTGGTGGTAAGGTGACCTTCTAAAGCTATTCTGAATTGGGGCAATAGGGCCAGGCCTTGATTTCTCCATTGAATGTCGCCGGATGCAAGCTGCCTGGAGGATGAGTGTACCCATGGGTAAGGGTCAGGGGAGTTCCTTCAGCCAAGGCAGTCCCTTAGGGTCCATCTGCAAGGGCTGAGGGCTGTCTGCTGGTGGCAGTTCTCACAGCTGAGGTCACAAATACTTAATTTCTGAAGAAGGGTCTAGTGACAAATCACAGTGCCCATTGCAAAAAATGCATCAATGTTTTATTGTACAATTCATGATTTTTGTGTCCCATCTAAAGAATCTTTGCCTACTGCAAAGTCATATAGAGTTTTCCTATATTTTCTTCTAGAAGTTTTATAGTTTTAGCTTTCACCTTTAGGTTAACAACCATTTTTGTTAATTTTTGTGTAGTGTGAAGTAAGGATTGAGATTTATATTTTTAATTATGGGCATCCAGTTTGTTCCAACACCATTTGTTAAAATCAATGCTGTTTTTTTTTTTTTCTTTCTTGGAATTGGATGAAATGTTTTAAATTTTATATGGAGAATTAAACGTCAGAGGAAAAAAGCTGTAAAAAGGAACAATAGTAAGTTGAGCCTTTCCCAGCTATCAAAATAGTATGGTATTGGCAAAGGAACAGGTGAATTAGTTGATGAGAATAGGTCAGAATCATATAACAGCTAATAATAATAGCTAACATCTATTGGACACTACCATGTGCCAGGCATTGTTCCCAGTCCTTTTTACATATTCATGCATTCAATCCTCCCAACAACTTTAGTGTGTAGGTAATACTGTTATTCTCATTTACAAAGGAAGCAACGGGGGCATTGGGTGATTGAGTGGCTTATCCACGGTCACCCAGCTACTGTGGGGCAGAACCAGGATTTTAACCTGACTCTTATTCAAGAGTTCCAAGTCTTAACCTATGTGTTATATTGCTGCTGTCCACAAGGGAAGTCAGTATCAGACCAAGACTATATTCTGATTCAGTGATAAAACATGTATACTAGTTTCCTATTGCTGCTGTAACAAATTGCTACCAACTTAGTGACTTAACACAAATTTATTATTTTACAGCACTGGAGGTCAGAAGTCCAAAATATGTCTTACAAAGCTAAAATCAAGGTATCAGTGAGGCTGAGTTTCCTCTGGAGGATCCAGGGGAGAATCTGTTTTCTTGCCTTTTCCAGCTACTAGAAGCTGCCTTCATTCATCGGCTCACAGCCCCTCCCTCCTTTGAAGGCCCCAATGTAACAAAAATACCCTTGAGGTCCTCAGTGCTGAACAAGTGGGAGATAAGGAGGATGGAAATGAAGAGGCATTGGGGGTAAGTGTGTTTCACGGATTGCAATAAAATTGTTTTCTCCTCCTGTTTTTGAAAAATAATTTCTTAAAAAATTTTTTCTTCTATTAATTTTTGTGAACCATTTCAAGAAAATCTGCCTATTATGAAAAATTCAAACATTTCTACAGAAAAGTAGACAGGAGAGTGTGATACCTCCCTCATGTACCCATCACTCAGCCTCAACAGGTACCAAAACTTGGCCCATCTTACTTCATCTGTGCTCTACCCCCTCTCTCAACTTTGGATTATTTTGAAGCAAATCCCAGGCACAATGCCACTGAGACCATAAATATTTCAGTACATATTTAAAGGGTAAGGACTCTCCTTAAAAATCATAATCACGATAAGAATGTTTAAGTAAAATGAAAGAAATGAAGAGGATCCCATTAAGAGAACAGGATTGAATATATGAGGTTGAGAAAGATGAAATGATTAGGTTCTGAGAAGAGAAGGCACAGATAATGAGAGAAACAGGGTTGGAAGGATTGGTTTTAGACAAAAGGAGGGGACACTATGGTGACAGTGAGGAAGGAAAAGGTGTATGTAGTGTGTGTGTGTATGTTGTGCCTCTATGACAGAATATCTGAGACTGAGCAATGTGTAAAGAGCAGAAATTTATTTCTTACAAAGTAGCAGGAAAAAGCTGGGTAACTGGCACTTGCTGTCACAACAAAACCCTTCTCCTCCCATCCCAGTTGCTTTCCTCAGTGCAAGCTTACTTCTTCCTCATGTAAGGTTGATGTGGGTTTGGCAGCCTCTGCCACCTGGAACACGAAATTTCACTCTCACTCCCGTTTCATTGGCCAGCTCCAGGCACCTGGCCTCAACCTAAGTTCAGGTGAGGGTGGGAATGTGGAGGAGCACCTGGACACTGGGTGTGGGTCAACTTTCTATCCTACAGGAGGTTTGTACTGGAAGGCTGTTCTGGAACATTTAGTCACTTTAATAAAACACCAAAAAAGGAATTTTTAAAAAAAGCAAATGTATCATAACCATTTAGGGAGGTACCATGGAGTAGGCATTAACTCTGCAGACTCAAAGTGGCTATACCCAGGCTGCAAATCCCGTGTCCCACTCACAGTACATGACCTTGGGCAAGTCACCTAACAGCTCCAAGCCTTCATTCCTCCACCTGCAGAGTGGAGACTCATAATGACTCAGAGATTTATCTGAAGATAATTTGAAATAATAGGTGAAATAATGAAACAATGATGGAAAATATTGTTTATAGGAAAACAATACATTTTAATTATTATTTTTATAAACATATTCAAGCGATATTATCTATCTGAGAAACCCAAGAATAAGATAATTAAGAAAAGTCTTGATTACAAATTTAAATGGAAAAAGCTAAGTTATTTCCTATATACAATCAAAAACCAATGGCATGGTAGAACACAGACTACAAACATACACACATACATAGAAATGCTGGAAAATGTATAAACATAGAACTGACCTTGAAAGACAAAAATAACTGATATAATGGTGACGTTATAAACATTGGCTCATAATGGAGACTTGCCCTTGTACTCCCACATTTGAGAGCCAGAAGTGAGACTTCAGTTACAAACTGGGACCCTGGAAAAACTGCCCATTGGTGAAAAAGGGAACTAAAATGAATCTTCCAGCAGCCCAGAGAAGCAACAAAGAGGCTGAGGTCTACTGAAGCTCTGGGTAAAAGAATCCTAGGTTCCTAAGCAGGGTGTGGAATCCCAATTTATACTAACCATATGTTGCCAAAATCTCAAAGACCAGATATCAATTTTTTAAAATCTTATGCAGCATCTGTTAAATTTATGAGGATAAGTAGCTAAGGAAAACAAAAATTTTCTCTCTAGCAATACTTCCACAACACAGAACACGAGAATTCCCAAAGGAAAAAGTCTTCAGTAAAGATGAGCTCATAAGTAAAAACTACAAATCCTGAACCCAGCATTGCTTTATCTATACCCTACCCACTCCCTCAACACCCGATCCTTTTGAAGCAAACCTTAGGCACCATGCCATTTCAATAATAAATATTTCAATACACATCTCCAGAAGATAAGGACTCCCATATGAACGATAACGAAGTGAGTCTCTGAGTGGAAGAGTCAGCTAAAAAAAGGAAGAGAATGATTAGCATATCAAGAAATTTAAATAACAAGTATAAAGCCAATATGCTTAAAATTATTAACAAGATAAAATAAGGAATAAAATGCATAAGCATGAAAGGAAAATATGAAAACAAATAAAACATGTAGATTTTGAAATGAAGCAAATACAAATACAACTTCTTGAAGTAAGTATAAACATCAAAATTTAAATTTTAAGTGGCCTAGCACTTTGGAAGGCTGAGGTGGGAGAATCATTTGAGTCCAGGAGTTTGAGACCAGCTTGGGAAACATAGTGAGATCCCATCTCTATTTCAAAATTTTTTTTAAAATAAAAAAACTTAGTTGGACATGGTGACATGTGCCTGTAGTCTCAGCAACATGGGAGGCTTGAGCCCAGGAGTTTGAGGCTGCAGTGAGCTATGCTTGTACCATTGCACTCCAGCCTGAGCAACAGAAAAAGACCCTACCTTTAAAATATTTAAATTAAATTAAATTAATATTACATAGCTTAAAGGTAAAGAATTCAAATATAGTGCAAATGAATAGACAAAGAGGTGGAATATATGAAAGACAGGTTAGGAGACAAACATGTGGGAGGTTCTAAAGGCATCCAACATACATTTAAGAGGAGGGAGAAGAGACACATCCACAGAGGGCATAGCTGAACAAGCTTTGGAGTCGAGCTAAGACTTGAATGCTAAGATGAAAGAATAAAAAAACTGCAAGCAGGCTAAGAATAAATAACTTGACACCCAAACATTATATGAGTGCAACTGCCAAAAACAAAAGGCAAAGAGAGAAAGCATAAAAGCAACCAGACAAAAAAGAGACATTATATAAAACACCTAACAGCCTGGCAGAGCCCTCTCGCTGGCAGCCCTGGAGGAAAGAAGGCAGTGGAACAATGCCTTCAGAGTGGGAGAGCCCATCAAGGCAGAATTCCATACCCAGCCAAACCGTCAGTACAGTAGATTAAAAAAAAATAGATTTTCTAAAACCTGTGCAGAAAATGTATAGCTCCATCCAGACTCCTGCTAAACGAACTTCTAAAGGAAGCTGTTGTGTAGGGAAAAGAAAGAGTACCAAAGAAAGGCATGAGATACAAAAAGCAATGGTGAATAAACAACAGATAAACATATGCAACATTCCAAAAGAGCCTTCAGGACAAAAATAAATAAATAGTGACTATTGGAAGGGAAGCTCAAAAATCAGATGGAATGAAACCAAAGAACACAGTGGTGTGAGAGGTATAGGGGAGAGGAACTGCCACACTCAAAGGCCAAGGCTCTTCAACCTTGCTGCACATTAGAATCACTAGAGCAGCATTAGAAATCCCAGTGCCCGGGCTGTATTCCATACCAATTAAATAGGAACCTCTGGGAGTGGGAGCCAGGAAGCAGGATCCTCTCGGGCAATACAATGTGTAGCCAGGTTTAAAAACCAGTTGTCTAGGTTGGCAGTGGCTTTCAACCTTGACTGTCCTTGAAGTCACCTGAAGAGTTTTAAAAACAAGGACGCCTGGGTCCCACTCCCAGAGATTCTGATGAAGTGCGGTCATGGAAAAAAAACTCACAAGGAAAACACCAGCTCCACTTCCAAACACCAACTCCACTTCCTTTTGTATATTTCTTCATAAAAATAATGAATCACAGGCCATTCGGTACATAGGAACTACAGTTTGCGTTATTCTTGAGTCATTCAGATTTCAATCCTTCGCTCCCACAGCCCATGGTGCAGAAGCACTCAAGTTGTTGCCCTGACCCTGGGTTCTGTTTAATGGTACAGGCCTCATGTGAGGTCTGCCACCCACCAAGAAAATGATAAGGACTTGGAGAAAACAAGAAGAGCAGCTTTCAACCACTAGATGTGACAAACACAATAATTACATGTTTTCCCTTAAAATAAAAAATAAAAATAAAAACTTTAATATATTTTCAATATACAATGTGAAAAGTACTTAAATACTTTTCTCCTGAATCTTTTTCCCTGTAAAACTGGCATGTGGCACACTGTCTTCTGTCTCTTGGTAAGATGTCAAATTAGCACAGGGTCACTGCTTCCAAAGATAGCCTCAGAGATACACCAATGCCAGAGGGAGGTGGATGGATTTGTCAAACCAACACTAAAAGCAGTGAGACCCCCTGGGGCCACTGGCTGTGACTGGTGCTTGGAGAACTGGCAGGGAGATGGAGCACTGGCACTTTTGAGTAGAAGAGAGGGCAGGACCCTTTGCACAGGACAGAGGTGGAGGAGGAAGGCCCTTAACACAAGACAGAGGTGGAGGAGGAGGACTTTGGGGGTAACTCTAGTCTCCACATTGTCTCAAGTAAGCCATGGCCTGCTGATCTCCACAGTAAGGCAGAAAGACAGCCATCAGCCAGAGGGGCGAATCTGGGATATACCAGGGACTCATGCAAATCAATGAGCAAAAGTCAGGACATTTATTCTTATTTTTAAGTGGGAGCTAAATAATGTGTACACATGGGCCTAGTGAGTGAAGTAATACACCCTGGAGACTCAGAAAGGTGGGAGGGTGGACTGGGGGTGGGGGTGAGAAACTGTCTAGTGGGTACAATGTCATTGTTCAGGTGATGGCTACACTCAAAGCCCACCTGCACACTATGCAATATATCTATGTAACAAAACTACATCTGTGCCCTCTCAATCTATAAAACATAATAAATAAATAAGATAACATAACAAGATGGTCAAAAAAGGCAGGAAATTCAATAGAACAATGAGCAAAAATATGAATGGGCTGTCCGTTGAAGAAGCTGGACTAGAGAAGAAGAGGGAGCAGTGCTCAGCCTTTTCAGTAATTAAACGAAAACACTGCATCCACAGGATGCAACATATTCCTGTTCAATGGGCAAAATGAGGAAATTGGGTAATACACATGTTGGGGAGAATGTAGGTCATGGAAGCCCTGTGCACAGCTGGCTGTAATGTGCGCTGTGCATTTATTATGAAGAGCAAGCTGGTAGCACTCAGGAAATTAAGTATGAGTGGCCCTATGACCCAGCACCCACCCTCCTGAGTCAATCCTGGTGAAAGTCACACATACACAAGAAATGAGAACCAGAAAGTTATTTCATTGTAGTATCACATGTGGGACTGGGAAGGGTGAGGCAACTTCCGTTGCTAGAGGAAGGGAGCGATCCACAAGGTGGGCACATTCTATGTGACACCGTGCAGCAGCCCAAAGCCTTACACTAGAGCACATACAGCAACGTGGCTTCATCTGAAGATGCGTATTGTTGGGCTAAAGAGGAAAGAAATACATTTAGACCTACTGGATATTACCATTTATCTAAGCTGAAAATATATACATAAAACAATACTACCTATTTTTCAGAAGTACTTGCTTTTCTAAAGACATAAACCAAACACACTGGATTGGCTACTGCTGGGGAGGTAAGATCAGGATGAAGGATAAGGGGGAAACATAAAAGAACCAGAAAGAACTTTGCATGGAGTGAGGATGAGAGCCAGCCATGATCTGAGGAATGCTACCAACAGCCTTCTGCTCCTCAGACCACATTTTAAAATAAAATGAGATGCTTTTTGAATGACTCTATGCCTGATACATCTGCAAATATGGCAATTCCTTCTTTTTTTGGTCCTTCAGAGCAGCTACCTTTATAGAGGCAAGCTCTCAAGCCTGTTTTGGGGTCAAGCATTCCATTTCCTTGCTCTGTTTTTGCATCAGAACTATATTGTTTTAAGGTTGTCCCTTTATGTGTTTTAAAATCACTTATAGAAATTCACCCCCCAGCTTTGCTAATCCAATATTTACTTAGCTATTCCTCCTCCTTGGGAAATAACCTGCATAATTTTTGTGATCAGTTTTCCACTTTGGAAAAAAAATTTTTGGGGATTTTGAATTACATTAAAATTACTTAATTGGCTAAGAAAGAGTTGACATATAATTTTAAGTAAATTTTCAACTTTAGAATAGTTTCATATTTACAGAAAAATTGTAGAGCTCTTACTGATGTTCCCCATACACTTGGTACCCAGTTTCCCATTACTAACATCTTAAATTAGTTATAATTACCTTGTATTTGTTACAATTAATGAACCAATATTGATAATTATTATTAACTACAGCCCATACTGCATTCAGATTTTCTTCGGTTTCATGCGATGGCTTTCTTGCTGTCCCAGGATCCTATCGGGGTGCCACGTTACAACTAGTCATCACACCTCCTTCAGCTCCTCATGGCGGTGACAGTTTCTCAGACATTCTTTGCTTGTGATGACCTTGACATTTTTGAGGCATACTGGTCGGATATTTTGCAGGATGTCTTGCCATTGAGATTTGTCTGGTATTTTTCTCATGATTAGACCAAGATGAGGTGTGCTAGGGAGGAAGACCACAGAGGAAAAGTACCCTTCTCATCATGTCTATCAAGGGCACCTGCTCTCAACAGGACTGAAACCACTACTAACATTGACTATGGTCACCTGGCAGAGGTAGGGTTTGTCAGGTTTCTCCACTGCAGTTAGTCCTTTTTTCCCATTTCCACCATAATCTTTAGAAGGAAGATACTATGTGCAGCCCACACTTAAGGGGTGGGGGCTATGCCCTACCTTCCTGAGGGCAGAGCATCTAAATTATTTGGAATTCTTCTCTATAGATTTGTCTTTCCCTTCCCCAACCCTACTAAGTTCTTTATTCAATCACTTGTCAATATCAGTATGGACTTACGGGCATTTATTTTGCAGCTCATTAAGGGGGGGTTATAACTTGATGCTACACTATTTATTTTGCCATTCAAAGGTTCATTGGGAACTCTTTCAGGTAGTGCCTCTGTCCTTTTAAATACTCCCATCATCATAGGGGTTTTGGTTTTGGATTTGGTATATTTCCTGCCCTGGTCCTAAAACCAGTCATTTTTCCAATGAGCTTTGGTTCCTTTCATTGGAGAGTATTAGAAACCAATACCTGGGCCCCAGCTCTGCTTGTTGCTGCTGGAGTGTCATTGCTTCAAAGTCTGCTCAGCTGACAGAACAAGGAAGTAGGTGTGTATACAAATCACATACATCTATCTATTGACCATCAGCAATGAATTCCCATCCCAGCAATGAATTCCTATCTATTCCCATCAGCAACGAATGAGAGTTCTTTCTGCCTCACTTTTTCACCAGCATTTGGTGTTGTAGTGTTCTGAATTTTGGCCATTCTAATAGGTGTGCAGTGGTATCTCATTGTTTTAATTTTCATTTCCCTGATGGCATATGATGATGAAAATTTTATAAAGATCATCTATCTACATGTGTGAATCTCTCTGTATAACCAATTACATCCATATTAAGCTAAACCTAAGTTCATGCTGATGTCTCCAACTCTAATCCATTGCCACATGGATCATTCTAGCTTCCTCCCTTGCTTAACTGGAACATCCCACCCCAACAGTGAGAAACTTGGCTCCCACCATCCAATCCATTAACTTAGAAGTGTTATACTGAATGCCAATGGGAAACGACTTTATCAACAGTCCTATGATTTTGTAAAGTTCTTTTTGCCTATAACCAGTTATGGAAATTCACCTCCCAGCTTTGCTTATCCAATATTTACTTAGCTATTCCTCCTCTTTTAAAAATAATCTGTATTATTTTTGATTTTTTTGGAAAAAACAATTTTACTGGAGATTTTGAATTACATTAAATCAGTAAATTGTCCAAGAAAGAGTTGATATATATTTTTATTGACATATATTTATTATATTTTCAGTCTCCACTCATTTCTAAAGTTACTTAGGTCAGTGCCATTTTCCTTCATCCCCTTCAGTGAGGTGGTTTCGTACATTTGTAATACAGTTAGATTGTTTTGTCATATCCTGCATCCTACATTGGGATCCTTCCACCTCCTAAATGACTGTTTCTTTAATTTGAATATATTAAGGTTCATTCTTTGTGCTCTGAAGTTCTATGGGCTTTAACAAATGCATAGTGTCGCATTCACCACTACAGTATTATGTAGAATAGTTTCACCACAATAAAAAAATCTGTGCTTCCCCTGCTCAACCAGCGCCCAGCCCCTCATATTTCAATTGTCTCTATAGTTTTTCTTTTTCTAGAATGTCATATAATTGGAATCATGCACTATGTAGCTTTTTCGGACTGACTTATTTCACTTAGCGATGAATATTTATCCATGCTTTTTTTGTGACTGGATAGTTTTTTTCTTTTAATTAATAGCTTTTTTTTGTTTGTTTTAGAGCAGTTTTAGGTTTACAGAAAAACTAAACAAAAAATACAGAGTTTATACCCACCTCCCCAGTTTCCTCTATTGTTAATATCTTGCACTAGTGGGGTACACTTCTTAAAACTGATGAATGAACATACATACTTTATGATGACCTGCACTTTACACTAGGGTTTGCTCTTTGTGGAGTACATTTTGTGGGTTTTCACAAATATATAATGTCATGTATTCACCATTATAGTGTCAGGTAGAGCAGCTCCATCATCCTAAATATTTTCTGTGTTGTATGTATTTATCCTTCTCTTCCTACGAACTCTTGGCAACCACTCATCTGTTTACTGTCCCCATAGTTTTATCTTTTTCCAGAATATCATGTAGTTGGAATCATACAGTTTGTAGCCTTTTCAGACTGAGTTCTTTCACTTAGTAACATGCATTTAAACCCTTAAGACATTTCTCCATGTCTTTTCATGGTGTGATAGCTCATTTACTTTTATTGCTGAATAATATTTCATTGTATAGATGTACCACCATTTAGTTATCCATTCGCCTATTAAAGGACATCTTGGTTGCTTCCAAGATTTGACAGTAAGGCATAAAACTGCTATCAACATTCATGTGCAATTTTTTCTGGGCATAAGTTTTCAAATAATTTGAGTAAATACCTAGGAGTGCAAAATTGCCAAATTATACAGTAACACTATGGGTAGCTTTGTCAGAAATGGCCAAAGTATCTTTCAAGGTGGCTGTACCATTTTGCATTCCCATCAGCAATGAATGAGAGTTCTTTCTGCCTCACTTTTTCACCAGCATTTGGTGTTGTAGTGTTCTGAATTTTGGCCATTCTAATAGGTGTGCAGTGGTATCTCATTGTTTTAATTTTCATTTCCCTGATGGCATATGATGATGAAAATTTTATAAATATGCTTAGTTGTCACAACATGTTTTAAAATATATTAAGTATTCTTATCCAGAAATACAGTTCTCCATTGATTTTCTTTTCAGCAAAATATAGTAAATGTATTTATAGCAGTCTTAAAATTTTTTGGTAAATGCTACTTTCAAATATTTAAATATTTTCTGTCCCTATGTAAATGATCTCTTTTTCAATGGTACTGGTTACTTACGTTACAGAAAATTCACTTGAGTAAAATTGTATTTAGACTGAAGCCTCTTAATTAATTCCAGTTATTTTTTCTTTGATACTCTTGGGAAGCATAGATATATAAACATATTATTTGCAAATAATTATAATTTTGTTTCTTCACTTATAAGAATTATACCTCTTATTTATGGTTCATATGTAATTGAAGTAGCTAGAAACTGCAGGAAAATGTTAAATAAAAATAATAGAAACCAATATCCACATTTTAGTCCTAATTTCTATTAGACTTTGGTGTGATGGCTGCTGATGTGAGATTGAGTTTCAGACTGAATAAAAAAGAATCCTTCCAAATACCCAATTTCTTTTAGGGAATTAAATAAATGTGTCAATTAAGCACTGACAATGAAGCTGTAGAAGTTTATCTATACGGAAAAATGATCACAATACATTTTTAGGTTAAATGCAAGATCCTAAACACTACTTATTCCTTCATTGCTTAAGGAGAAATCACATGACATCCAGAAGGCTGTGGAACTGCACCCTCCCAGGTACAGTGCACACAGCTGGGCACCACTCCTTCCCCGGCACAGTGCACAGAACTCGGCCCCGCCCTCTCCCGGGTACAGTACACACAGCTCCACCCCGCCCCCTCTCTAGTACAGTATACACAGCTCTGCCCTTTCTCAGGTACAGTGGCATGCAGCTCTGCCCACCCCTTCCAGGGTACAGTACACAAAGGTCTGCCCCGCCCCCTCTCGGGTACAGAACACACAGTTCTGCCCCGCCCCCTCCCAGGTACAGTACACACGGCTTTGCCACGCCCCGTCCCGGATACAGTACATACAGACTTGCCCGCCCCCTTCTGAGTGCAATACACAAAGCTCCGCCCTGCCCCCTCCTGAGTACAGTGCACGCAGTTCTGCCCCGCCCCCTCCCGGGTACAATACACACAGCTCTGCCCGCCCCCTCCCAGGTACAGTGGCATACAACTCCGCCCCCTCCCAGGTACAGTGGCATACAACTCCGCCCCCTCCCAGGTACAGTGGCACAGGGCACTGCTCTCCTCCCACCACGGCCTTTCCAGAGGACCCTCAGGTCTCCCTTCCCCAGGCCGTGGCATGGTGCTCGACCTTGGGACCAGTGCAAGGCAGAGAGAGGGCACAGTCTGCACTTCCACCCTCCATGCTCTGGATCCTCTAGGATATGAGGAAAAGGGCAAAGCCCTTTCCATTTGCGGATGCTGTGGTTCTAGAGCCACCGCCCAAGGGACACCCACTGCACCATGCCCTGACTTGCCAATGAGCACTCCTCTTTCCCACCTCTGCTCTCCACTCCTGTCCCCTAAGAGAATGTCTACAGTCCCTTTGGCAGGCAGGCTTTGGGCTGGGGTCCTTCTGGGATGACTCATGACCAGACCTCTACCCTACTGTCCACTGACATGAAGACATCAAATGTCCTTGCCATGACTGGCGGTACCTGCAGGCAACCTTCCTGCTCCCTCTTCCTGGCTGCCATGGGAAGCACTGCCATCCAGGTTCTTGGGTGAGTCAGGCACCTGTCCTCATGTTCATACACCCCTAAACTCCAAGGGACACAAGTTTCTTCCAAGAACCAGCTGATACTTCCACCCAAGCATAGCACAAGTTTCCACAGTTCCTCCAGCCGTGGACTCCCCTATTGCATGCCAACCTAAATTTTATAGTGACTCTCTTGGGGCACCCTCGTATTTGACCCAAAGAAGGAACACACTCTCCTTGACTATAGGTATTGAAAGGAAAATCAAAGGCAGAGGCCTCTACGTCTAAAAGTTTCCAGCAAATAATCTTTTCTTCTGCTGAGCAGCTCACCTCTTCTCAAAGCTAGAGGCAATGGGTGATGAAGATGGATCCAGTTGGCTATTGTTAAATCCTGCAGGGATGTGTCTAGCACCAGTTTTTCAGAGACACTTCTCTGAGACAACAGAAAGTGCCATTGCTGTCCAGTTATCAAATTTGAAAGACCAGACACAAAAATGTTATCTGTGAGAAGCAGAATACAGGCGACTTTTATTTTATTCTTTTCGTGCGTCTGTTATCTGATGGTGTGCCAAAATTGGGAATGCCTTACCTCTCTGACAGCAAAGTGCTTTGATTCCTTTGCTTCCAACGAAACAGAAACCGCAGGACACCAAGAGGCAGCCACCAGCTAGAGGAGCTCACCCCCCTTTCGGTCCCCTTTAAATTTCCAGGCATGTCACTAAACAAGCTTGGCTCAGAAAGGGGCAGATAGAAAGCAGCCTCCGTCTTTGACACTGCCGCCTTTTCTCCCGGCTGTGTTAAATCTTTCTTCCCCACCTCAGTGAAATCTCAGGCAGGCTTCACAGCATTTCTGATCCCTAACAAAGAAGACAAAGTCTGGTCTGGTCCAATATCAAAACTCCAGACTTTTATCTCATTAAAAACTTTTGCTCCTCTAGCGCTTATCTCAATGAGGCCTTCGGCTGGGAAAGGAAGAGTGGTTACTTTTTCCTCTCCTTGTCCCCCACTCCTCCTCTGCATGGCAGACCCTGTGGCTGCAGAAGTCACCTGGGTCGAGGACCGCATCAGGCAGCCTTCCATCCCTTGGCATTGCCAGAGCTCCCCATGATGAGAGCCCAGATGCTGCCTCCTATGAAGTGAATGTTTGTGTCCCAATCCACATCTTGAAATCTTAGCCCCTAAAAGGATGGTGTTAGGAGTGGGGCTTTTGGGTGTGGCATTAGTGATTGGGTTATGAGGATGGGGGCCCCATGAATGGGATAAGAGCCCTTATGAAAGAGGCCCCAAGAGAGCTCCTGCCTCTCTCTACCGTGTGAGGACAGCGAGAAGGCAGCCGCTTACAGCCTGAAAGGGAGCAGCCCGGAGCCCAGCCCCATGGGTGCCCAACCTCGGGCTCCAGCCTGCAGCCCCGTGAGGAGTAAATGTCTGCTGCCACCAAGCCACCAACCATGCCTGGGCTTTGTTGCAGCAGCCACAGGTCCCTCTGACACTGACTCTTCCCTTCCATGGGGCTCCCAGCTTCTTGACATTCTCCCTAGCCACCCTGGCAGCTTCCAGGCGAGACTGAGACTGTCTACAGCGTTGCGCCCTCTTTCCTCTGTCCCTGGCCCTCCGCTCCATGCTGACTTCCAGGCCACCCTTCTGCAGGTGCCTTTTCTGAGCAGAATCTCATTCGAGGTGGCCCAGTCCGGCTTCTCTTTATGGGGCCCTCCTGGGGCCTGCAGGACAGCTGTGGTGGGAGTAAGGTCAGTGCCGAGGAGCCAGCAGCCCAGCAGTTGTCCCCCACACTCCGCCTTCCCAGTCTCTCTTAAAGGTGGCTCAGGGGAGTCAGGTCAGTCACTACATGCTCTGAAGCTCAGGAAGAGGTGCTTGCCAATCTCAGAGTTGTCCTCCTGAGGCCCCTCACCTAGCAAAGTGGAGAAAGTGGCAGGGTGTGCCAGCAGCCCTCCCCTCCAGTCTCCCTTCCACAGTCAGGTCTCAGCCCTCCCTTCTATGGCCTTTGCAAATCCAGCACCATGTTGCATTTCAATGTCCAAGCCAGTAGTTGTGCTTGGCTGTACTTGCAGAGCTTCCCAAACAGTGGCCTGAGTGTATCACCCAGACGAAGCCTGGAGGTAGAACTCCACGTTGGCATGAGGCCATGCCCTGAGGGTCACATTCTGCCTTTCCAAATGTCTGAGCCACTGTTGAGTCCTCAGGATGGTTGCAGAACTCTCGCTTTCCTCTTCGTATTTCAAGCAGAAAAACAGGGAAAGGCGAAGAGGGACAGGCTCCTGGAGTCAGCCTTCCTTCCTCTCCCTTATGTTTCGAGGTATCACAGGACCACATGAACTCCAAGGAAGACCAGGGAAGAAAGGAGAATGGTTGTCAGGAAGGGCAGGAGTCTCTACCACAGATAAGCCAGCATCTGGCCCCAGGATGTGGGCATTGACACTGGGGCCTCGGACTTGGGGCCTCCGCCAAACTCCAGATGTCAGCAAAAGTCCCATTTTTCACATCCTCTTTTCATACCATGCCAGACATTTCATGCACTCCCCCAAGACTGCTCTCTGAAAGATGGAATTCTTCAAAGATCTGAGCCCACGCAACTCACTTGGGTGAGTAAGAGACATCAGGTATCTGAGGTTCTACAACTGTAGCCAAAACTTCCTAAGCTCCATCAAGGGGCTGAGGGGTGGACATCTTCGGGGAAACGGGAATGGGGTTGGTGTGTTCTATTAATTTTTATGTCGGTTTTCTCTTGAGGCATAAAATGAGCACCCAAGTTAATGTCTAATCAAAGTATGTTTTTTACCTTAGTTTGGATACCAATAAAAAAAAAATTCCCATAACGTTTATATATATCAAAAGGAAAAGCAAGGAAAATAAGATAAAGATAATTTAGATATAGTACAATTATAAAATGAGGAAATAAACTCTGCAAAAAGGACCTTTCATCTCTGCAGGAAGCCATGAAGATCTTGACTGACCCTGTTAAGAATGTGGCTCTCACCTATTAATTCCACTCACTGCCCACGAGGAGGAAAGTGTCTTGGAATGGAGAAGATTGTCTCCAGGGACTGACTGACTTTTTCTTTCTTTTTTTCTTTCTCTTTCTTTCTTTCTTTCTTTCTTTCTTTCTTTCTTTCTTTCTTTCTTTCTTTCTTTCTTTCTTTCTTTCTTTCTTTCCTTCTTTCTTTCTTTCCTTCTTTCCTTCTTTCCTTCTTTCCTTCTTTCTTTCTTTCCTCCTTTTCACCCATTTAAAAAATCAAGCTTTGGCCGGGCGCGGTGGCTCAAGCCTGTAATCCTAGCACTTTGGGAGGCCGAGACGGGCGGATCACAAGGTCAGGAGATCGAGACCATCCTGGCTAATACGGTGAAACTCCATCTCTACTAAAAAAAATACAAAAAACTAGCCGGGCCAGGTGGCAGGCGCCTGTAGTCCCAGCTACTCGGGAGGCTGAGGCAGGAGAATGGTGTAAACCCAGGAGGCAGAGCTTGCAGTGAGCTGAGATCCAGCCACTGCACTCCAGCCTGGGCGACAGAGCTGGACTCCGTCTCAAAAAAAAAAAAAAAAAAAAAATCAAGCTTTATTTTTATTTCTAGGCACATATCTTTTATATTCCCGAAGTAAAACACTTTTTTATACAAGATAAAGTTATTTCCTTCAGTACAAGGATTCAATAAAGGCTTTATTTTTAAAGGCTTCATGAACTGTAATATTCTTTTTTTGTCATGGTAAAAACACTTAACATGAGATCTACGCTCTTAAATTTTTAAGTGTACAATACAGTATTGTTAACTATACGTACAGAGTTGTACAACAGAGTTCTGGAAACAGAGACTTTGGCAATAGCTGTTTTTCTCCTTATTTCCTCATAACGATAATGCATTCCTTGTGTATTTACACATTTTTAAAGAAACTGGTTCCTAAGGATTTTATTATTAAATGCCTGCACTCGAGCTGGGATGGAAGCACCTGTCAGTCTCCTCTCCAGGGAAAAATGGGGCCCCAATGGGGAGAAGTAACCAGCCCAGAAAAAAATCAATAGGGTATGAACAACAAAAGATAATAAATCCAGACTACACAAGGAAAGAAATAACTCCTGTAGCTATCCTCAGGGAGGAATATCACCAAATCTTTGTATAGCCAGGAATTTACCAATTCCCTCGAAGTGTGAAAAAAAAAAAATCCTACCCAGCAAAACTCCAGTGCTATCATTAAAGGTCATTTTTGCTTTGCATGCCTTTATTATTTCATAGTTCCCGATATATCCCATTTCTACATTTTCTTGAATCAATTTTGATCATTTGTATTTTTAAGATAAAATCTTTCACTTTTTCAAGGTTTCGAAATGACCAGCATAGATCTGAATGCAGCGTGCATTTGTAACACACATGTCCTCTATTTGTAGACACAGTACCTTCCTCATTTCAATGTTGTAAAACGTTTTCATCCTATGACTAAATTTTCTATACTGCTAACAGGCTGCAGTCAATAAATTAGAGGGCTCTACGTTTATTGTATTGATCACTTGTCTGTAAAGGAATAAAACCAGCTTTTTCTCCTACTATATTCTCACTCGACACCCTCAATATTTCACTTCTGACATCAAACGTGTGGGTTTTTCCCACAGACCAAGCAATCCTCTAGCAGACACCAGCTGGGTGTCTCACAATTTAACTCAATTCCGACACCACCTACCTGGAGATTGTGTCAGATACCACAGTTTGAGGGCTCAGCACCACAAGTCTGCTCCCACTTTAAATGGGAGCCCCAGGTCATTTTTCCTGTGCTTCTGACTGACCTGCTGTGAATCAGGGTTCCCACGACTGCCCTTCTCATGTTTAATAATTTGCCAGGACAAATCAAAGAACTCAAAGAAACATTTTACTTACTATTGCCAATTTATCACAAAAAGAAATAAGTATTTATTACAAAAGGTAAGACAAAAAGAGGATAAAAGCAATGGGATGAAAACAAATACCATGAAAATACTAACTGAAAGCTGCAGACAAACACAGTCATCACAAAAGATAGAAGTAAATATTTTTCGTGAGAAAGGGGACATTTTTGCACAGTGATAAAGGAGTCAATTCTGCAAGAAGACATGAATAATCCTGAACATACATGCATCTAGCAACAGAATCTTAAAACACATGGAGCAGAAACTGATAGGACTGAAAGAAGAAACAAATAAATTCATTAATACGTCTACAGACTAAATAAGTGGACCTTGGATTTATTCATCAGTTCTAATTTTCTTGTTTTCAAAATTCTGACTGTAATGCTACCATTTCCTTTCTCTTGCTTTCTTTGGCTCTGCTTTTGTTGTTGTTGTTGTTGTTGTTTGTTTTTTGTTTTGTTTTGTTTTTTTTTTAATTGAATTCTTATTTTCAGGTTTTCTTATGTACTACTGAAAGTACTTGGCCAGGCTAGGTGGCTCACGTCGGTAATCCCAGCACTTTGGGAAGCCAAGGTGGGCAGATCACGAGGTCAAGAGATCGAGACCATCCTGGCCAACATGATGAAACCTCGTCTCTACTAAAAATACAAAAATTATCTGGGGGTGGTGGACCACACCTGTAGTCCCAGCTACTCGGGAGGCTGAGGCAGGAGAATCACTTGAACGCAGGAGCCAGAGGTTGCAGTGAGCTGAGATCGTACCACTGCACTGCAGCCTGGTGACAGAGTGAGACTCCATCTCAAAAAAAAAAAAAGTACTTAAGGCTTTGAATAATCCTCTGAATATAGTTTTAAGTGTCCCTATTTGTTTAAGTATGTAGTGTTTTCACTATTGTTGCTTTTTAAACAAATTTTAATTGAAGTCTTATTTTTCTTCAGCCAAGACTTTTCTTCCCCCCGAAGACTGCAGGTACTAGTCAAAGGAAAAAAAATTAAGATAATAATAGACATTAAAGAAGTCTGTTAGATCCATGTCCCTGAATGGAAAGCCTAAATAGATATGCTATTTCTTCTTAAATAATTGTGATATCTAATTCAAACTTGGCAGGGTAGTTCTAAAGATTACGTGGAAGAATACACTTTAAAAATGATGAGCATGATCTTACATTACTAGATAATAATATTATTAAAAGGCGTAATACCATGGTGTGATCCTGGCACTAGAACAGCTGAGCAGATAAATGGAAACTGACCTTGTATGTATGACAAACTTACGTGTGATAGAGGTGACACAGAATACAGGAGCAAGGGAAATAGGAAGAAAGGCTAAGACATCAGAAGAAAAGGCTGGACTGTGCAATAAATGCTACTGGGATATTGGCTAAATACTCTAAAAAAATACAGATCATCACCTTGCACCAAAGTTAATTACAGATGGATTAAAGATTTCAAAGTAAAAAGTGAACAAATAAAATAAGTGGAAGAAAATAAACATGATAATTTACCTTATGCCAAAATGGAAAAGGACTTCTAAGGTAAATTTTATTGTTTTTATCAAAGTAATACATATTCTATGTAAAAATCATAGCACAGCTATTACTAAAATAAAAATTACCCACAATTCCATAACCCAAAGAGTTCTCTACTAACATTTAATATAAAGCTTTCCAGAGATTACATATGAATATGTATATAATGCTATAATAGACCCTGTCTTAGTCCATTTGCATTGCTATAAAGAAATACCTGAGGCTGGGTAATTTATAAAGAAGGGAGGTTTATTTGGCTTATTTGGCTCATGGTTCTGCAGACTGTATAGGAGGCATGGCTCCAGCACCTGCTCTTGGTGAGGCCTCAGGAAGCCTCCACTCATGGTGGAAGTGGAGGGGAGCTAGCACGTCACATGGTGAGAGCAGAGCAAGAAAGAGAGAGAGGGGAGGGAGGTGCCAGACTCTTTTGAACAATCAGTTCTCGTGGAGCTCGTACAGCAGGATGAGGGACTCCCCCCATGACCCAAACACCTCCCACCAGGACCTCCTTTGCCTCACTCCATGGCCAGGTGTGGAGTGAGGAAGGCCAGGCCCCAGAGGAACCCTGGACCACTCGTGGCCTTCCAGAGCCCTGGAGGGCAGCAGGCACTAGAGTTTCTCCTATCCAGATTCCCAAACACATCTGGGATTCTATCCATCCCGCCTCAGAGGCCTCTGCCCGGGGGCTTCCCCAACCCCACCCAGCCTGCAAATGCCATGCCAGCCATTGCAGGACAAGGAGAAGTAACTTCATTCTGAGTTTTCTTTCTCCATTCCTTGTTCTTCTGTGCTGGGCAGGCCCCATAACTTCTCTGGTCCTGTAGATGGCAAGGGCAGTGATAGTTATAGTCATCGTGTTGCCAATACAGCATCCCAGGGCCACATGAAATAACCAGCCTCTGTTTCAAATCAGTGATCTGACATCCTCATGCAGGAAGCAATCAGCCAGGATTTAGAGCCATGTCTCCTTCCCCTGCTCTGGGGCCTGCTGCAGACCAGGAAGAACCGCGTGCTCAGCTCCTTCCACTCCTCCATCATGCCAAACTACATTACCCCCACTGGGAAGCAGGGAACAGGAAGAATTTTCCTTGATTGGGACTATGATTGTTCTCTGGTTTCTGGAATGTGCCAGGTGTTTCGAGCTGGTACTTCCTCTTACAGGGCCTTCCAGGGTCTGCTCATCCTAGGGGATGCCTCATATTGACAGCTGCCTTGCTGTGATCACTCCCAATTCCTTCTACAGCCCCAGATCTGTGTGTCCCTTTAAGCCCTGGGCATCCAGGATACTCTCTCAGGCATGTGTCCACCTCCAGTCCAGGGGACACACTCACTCACTCCTTAACCCAGCAATTCTTGGAAGCAGAGTGACTTTCCAAACCAGATCCTTTAGTTTAGCCTCTGCAGGTCACTCAGCCAGCCCTCACCCTCTGTACTTTCGTTGTTGTTGTTATTGTTGTTGTTGTTGTTGCTGTTGTTGTTTGAGACAGAGGTTCACTCTGTCACCCAAGCTGGAGCACAGTGGTGCAATCTCAGCTCACTACAACCTCCACCTCCAGGGTTCAAGTGATTCTTCTGCCTCAGCCTCCCGAGTAGCTGGGACTACAGGTATGTGCCACCAGGCCCTACTAATTATTTTTTTTATTTTTAGTAGAGACAGGGTTTCACCATATTGGCCAGGCTGGTCTTGAACTCCTGACCTCGTGATCTGCCCTCCTTGGCCTCCCAAACTGCTGGGATTGCAGGCATGAGCCACAGCGCCCGGCCTGTACTTTTATATGTGATTCAGACAGTGTGCTATGGCATTCCCCAAACCACAAGGGCAGACAGCAAGTTCTCAGCAGATTCTTTGGTACGATGACAAGATCACACCACCACCACACCCCTTGGGCAGGTGGGAATCACAGCAGAGCTCTCTCTAAAGTAATCCTATTCCAGTATTTCTCAAAAGCCAATTATTGGTCCTCTTATACCATCAATACGCATGAGAGGTTAAGAGCTGTATAAATGGTTTTTATGACTTTTATTATTTTTCATATAAATTCTTCACACTTTAATGTGCATTTAAGCCACCTGGAGACCTTGCTAAGGTGCAGATTCTGAGGGGGCAGGTCTGAGGTGGGACCGAGATTCCACATTTTAATGGAATGGTATCCATTGATTGGACCACACGTGCACAGCAAAAGGCAAGTAGCATTGGCTGCTGCACACTGGAATCGTCTGGAGAGAGATAAAAAGCACTGAAGCCAGGAGCCAGCCATAGAATCTGATGTCCTTCACCTGGAGCATGGCCTGGTTTCAGGAATTTGGAAAGCTCCCAAGGGATGGTGCCATGCAGCTAGGGAGAAGTACAGACCCAGGCAAGTTCCAGGGACCTGCACTCTGCTGTCTTTGGGCTTCAGGCCCCCACTCCTTTTGACTTGCTGTTGCATGGCTTTATCCTACCCGGACTGGTGGGAAAACTGACTGTGGTTGGTGGTGTTGACTTTGTGTCTTGAGGCTTTTAGGGTTTTGCTTTTGAAAAACAGAAAAGAATGAATCTTAGATGCCAACCTAGGAGAAGAGGAAAAAGGAGAGAAGCAAAAATGATCTAATTTTAAATCTCAAGTGACTGACTTTACCTGGAAATGACTAGATCAAAGTTGCTGCCTTCTGAAGAAAGGATGTGAGGTGGAATTGAGTACAGACTTAGATAAATGCAACATGCTACAAATGTTTGTTATCTGAGGACAAGACTCAAAAATATCACATCTACCAGAATTACATCGCTGCAGTTATATAAGCATGTTGCACCCATAAGATAAAATGCTTTGTAGGCATAAAAAGGTGCTTTCAAAGAATATGTAATGAGATGAGAAAATGTTAAGTAAAAACATATATTAAGAACTTTATATGTAATATAATTTCAAGTTTGCTTATAATGTGTGTATGTTTATGTGTAGAAAGAAAGCTTGAAGGAAATACTCCAAAATACTGACAGCAATGATAAACTTATTAATAATTTAAATTTTGTTCTTTCCATTTTTCTGCATGTTCAGGGATTTTTTGTCTTTTTAAAACAATGAACATATGTTAATGTTGTAATCAGACAATAGTATAAATGAAAAACGAAATAAACCAAAGAGGTGAAGAAAGCACCAAGACTGCTGGGGCTTCCTCTGAAGCTGAAGTCCAAGACTCATGGCGCACAGATGAGTTCTCATAAAGAAGGTGAGAAGGATATAATAAAAAAAGAGAGAAGGTGAGAAGGAGAATGAGATGCAGAGGGGGTCAACGAGAAATGACCACCAGGACCATCATATTGGTAGCAACACTTGCCAGGAAAGGCAGCCGTGAGCAGCTTTCTCGACCCCTGCTCAATCTCATGAAGTTGTGCCTGGAGCCATTCTTCCCTGGAGATAAGGAACTCAGGAAACACAACCTGCGCTGAACTCACCACCGTGCTTGAGGACACCTTTCTCAGTTGTTTCCTTGTGTGTATTTCTTTGGTCTGTTTCATAGTATCCATCATATGGTACCTGGCCAACCTCACTGCCATATCTGTTGCCAACAAGAAGGAAATAAGGTCCTTTGCCTGCAGCCTGAGAGGGGCACGTGCAGACCACCTCCCTGCATCGGCTTCAGGACAAGACCTACTGGCCATGGGGAACCAACAGTCACTAGTGAAGTTTCTCCATGTAAGTAAAGTATTGTTCCATCCAGTGCCTGTGTGAGTTTTCTTGGCAACCCTTTCTTGGCAACCCTGACACCTGCAAACTGTGCAGTGGGTTGACATCCTGCTACTGGTGGTAGGCAGCAGGTGTCACCTGCTTCACAATACTAATGGCTATGTGAGCACTTCCTTGGTGCCAGATGCAGTGCTTGATGTCTATGCATCTCTGTGCCCTGATGAGGCTACACTCTTGTTTATCCTTCCCTATTTCACAGTTGAGAAAATTGAGGCAGTAAACATTGAGTAACCTGGCCGAGGCCACACAGCTCATAGTGCAGTGCTAAGACTCACCCTCAAATTTGTCTAACTTTAGATCCTCAAACTGGAGAATCTCAGTCTTGCTGCCTCTTCCTCCCTTAAGAGCAAGTGAAAGTATCCAGGGTCAATTGAACAAACTCCTCCTTCACATTGTCCAAGTTTTGGCTGAGTTGCACACTGAGCAGCCTCCAGGGCCAGGTGAGGCTGTGTAAGCTTTTGCTTTAATCAACTCCCGATAGATTGTCCTGCTCCTGCTCCTTCAGTGCTGGTGATTTGTCTCTTGAATTTAAATTGTTTGCTCTCCTAGGAAGTCTCATTCATTCATTCATTCATTCATTCATCTCTTTGTTCATCGATTCATCAAACAACAATTAAGTCTTATTTTGTGCTAAGCATTGTGAAAGTTCACAGTCTACATTACTACCCAACTAGTTAACCAGCCAGGAGTGAAAAATGGAACTTGTAGGTCAAATGACAGAGCAGGCACATGTAAAATCTACCCCCAACATGCACCCCAAAAGTGTGGAGGTACCTACTATGTCTGAAGGCTTTGTGTCCCCCACCGCATAATTCATATGTTGAAACCTAATTTCTAGTGCAGTAGTGTTGAGAGGTGGGGCATCTGGGAGGCAATTAGATCATAAGGGTAGAGCCCTTGTGAATGGGATTAGTGCCTTTATAAAAGAGGCCAGGGAGAACTTGTTTGTTCCTTCTGCCACGTGAAGACACAAAGAAGGCATCATCTATGAGGAATGGGCCCTCACCAGGCACTGAACCTGCTGCTGTGTTGATCTTGGACTTCCCAGACTCCAGCACTGCAAGAAATACATTTCAGTTGTTTGTAAACTACCCAGTCTAAGGTGTTTCATTACAGCACCCCAAATGGACTGAGACAGCATCCAGCTACATACTTAAGTTTTAAGAACTTAGCTGAGCTCTAAAGCAATAAGTGAAATTTCCAGGTGGCAGACACAAACTCAGTACAAGTGAATAAAATTAAAAACACATGACACACAGACCAGGCATAGTGGCTCATGACTGTAATCCCAGAACTTTGGAAGGCCAAGGTCGGGGTATCACTTGAGGTCAGGAGTTCCAGACCAGTCTGGCCAACATGGTGAAACCCAGTCTCTACTAAAAATACAAAACTTAGTGGGGCATGGTGGCAGGTTTGTGCCTGTAATCCCAGCTACTCGGGAGGCTGAGGTACGAGAATTGCTTGAACCCAGGAGGCGTAGGTTGCATTGAGCCAATATCACACCATTGCACTCTAGCCTGGGTGACAGAGCAAGACTCTGTCTCAACAACAATGACAACAACACATGATGCACAGGAGCAAGGTCTCCAAGGAAGCAGGGGTTTAGTGTCCCAGCAGAGTCATAGAGAGAGACAGCAGAATGGGGCAGGTTCAGATATGTGATTCCTTGGAGCCTGGAGCCAGATATACCTGACCGTCTGTGAACAAAGATTATGCTTTGGGTTTCACAGCTGGTATGTTACAGTAATTTTGTTGTGCTTGCAGATACATTTTACATGGAAGTGTGCATCTTACTATATTTCTAATATTAAGGAACTCAACACTTACACTGCTTGACTTGGGTTAATTATCAAGGTAAATAAGCAGCTTTGCATGAACACTTTCCACTACAAACATCTTAACAAATGTATTTTTTTCTAATAAACATTTTAAATCTTCAATGTTACAAGTCAACACTTTTTGAAACTATTATGACAAAAATTTCAATATAACAGGAAAATGAATCTTCTTAGCAAACAGATGTACACAGAAACTCAACTTTCTGAAGGCAAGTCATAAAATAAGTATAGATTGAACTCAAATTTTATGGTAATTGGTATGCAAATATTCCCCCGTGTTCTCCTAATCCATCTAACAAGATGTAATGGCTAGCTTATTGCTTGTCTTCTCAAAGCATCTGTGTCAACAGACTCCCATTTTTTTTTCAAGGTTCTTCATTAGCTGCTAGGCAAAGCCCATGGCTTCTGCTTCAGTTATATTTCCTAGCCAAGGCTGAATGAAAGAACATGGGCTTGTTTATTTCTGCTTCTACAACTGTAATCTGAATATTTATGCCCACTGCAGGCACCAGAACCTACGGGAGCTCTCCGTGGTGCTGGCCATGATATCCGCTCTGGGCCAAGCTGCCCTTCCTCCATCGTTGATCTCACCTTGGACTCCCTTCATGACTCTAAGGCCAGCAATGATAGTGACTCAGATGCTGGCTTAATCGTCATGGTCTTGACCCCAGTCCTGGCCTTTGCCCTGTCCTGAACACTTCCTGTCCTTCCTTACTCTGAAGAACAATGATTGCCACTGTGCTCCTCCTGGACCCATTTACCCAGTCCATCCCATTCTGCCCACTTTTACAGCCCCTCCCTGAAGGTTAACCAGAAGTTTCAGGGCTCCTCTATGGCAGGTCCCCTCCAAGGGCCATTCTCTTTCCTTCTTTTTCAGACCATTCCATCCTTTCATGTCCCATCAGCAAGTCACTCCATTCTTCCATATCCTGGACCAGAGCCAAAGCCTGAGCTAATATTGTGCTATGTCAGTTCTGAGTCCCATGTCTGAGTCTCACCTTCCCAAATAAACTGGGTTCTTGAGACAGGGAATCCCTCCTCCTTGCATCCTCTTGCTGTGGTTGGCACAGAGCTGGGCACACTGGGGGCTCTGGCTGCACAGACTGATTGGATGATTGATAACTAATTGCTAATGGCTAATTCTAACCAGGAATGAGGAGCTGAACAAGGGCTGCCATCTTCTCTGCCTCCCTCCACCTGCAGGAGTCTCTGTCTGTCTTAGGCATGGATCCTGCGCTGCCCGAGTGCGTAAATTAAGGAATAATAGAGCTGCAGAAGCATAAGCCCTCAATGATGGGGAATGTGTTTGTCTGCTAAGAAGCAATTTCAGCGAAAATTAACTCCATTTCAACAGAAAGAGTGAGGCTGGGCATAAGCTGGCCAATCCCAGAGGACAATAAAATTACTTTGTCAAAGCTCTGCTTGCTTAAATTAACCAAGCGAGCACTCCAGGATCCTGGCTAGATACAGCAAGTAACTAGGTTTTAATGAACAAAAATAGCTTCTTGGATAAATGAGAAAAATAAACCACAGCCTACCTTTTACCACAAGTACACATGGTGGCTGTCTCAAGGACACTTCCCTCAAGGTTATGCATGGCCATGAGTATCCTGTACAGTTTAGAATCATCTACACTGTTGGCATCGGCTGTGCATCCTCAGGACTTGTTCTTGGTCAATGATGTCCTATCTGCTCTATCTACACTGGCTTTGCCCTTGAAGACTATGTTCTATGTTCTTGGCCATAGTGTCCTGGACAGTGAATCCTTTTTGGTTTTAGCCTCATGATTATGGATTGGTGACCCAGGTCCTGGGAAACACTGGCCATTTCCCCCATGATTGTCTTCTTGGACAGTCACATCCAGGACAATTGCCTGTCTTCATCTTTTCTTCTACACTGTAGCCTTAATCCATCCTGCCTGGTCAGCTGTGTTTTGGACAGCTGCTGTACTGATTGTGCCATCCAGATCTATGACACTGGCTGGCTGTGCTTTGGCCTTAGATATTTAAGTCCACCTGATTAGACTATTGATAACTGTGTCCTGACTGACCACATTTTGGAAAGTTGTCTATACAGATTGGTAAAACATCTGGTCAAGCCCCCACTCCACATTACATCTTTTCTGATTACACATCTGTGTCAGTCAGGGTTCCACCAGAGACGTAGAGCTAGTAAAATGTGTGTGTGTGTGTGTGTGTGTGTGTGTGTGTGTGTGTGTGTGATAGAGAGAGAGGGAGAGAGAGAGATGGAGAGAGGGAGATTGACTTATTAATACTAGGATATATTGTTTATACGTATATTATTAAAGGATCATTAACACTAAGAGATTTATTGCAAGCAATTGGCTTATGTGGCTGTGAGGACTGGCTGGCAAATCTGGAATCCACAGGGAAGGCCCTCAGAAAGGGCAGGCTGGAAACTACAGCAGGAACTGAAGCTGCTGTCTACAAGTAAAATTTCCTCTTCCTCAGAGAAACTTTGGCTCTGTTCTCAAGGCTTTCCAATGATTCGATGAGGCCTACGCAGCTCATTCGGGATTATCTCCTGTACATAAAGTCAACAGATTGCAGACATTAACCACATCTACAAAACACCTCCCAGCAGCACCTGGGCCCATGTGTGACTGAATCACTGGGCACTCCATGTGAGAAGGGCTGCCTCCGCTGGTCCCCTCGTTACAAAGGTGGGTCTCCTTACTGTTCATCTGAATAAGATAGAGTCTTCTTCTGACACTTGGTAAGGCCAATTTCATCAGCCATGGATGGAGGTGAGACCTGGGGTTTTGGTCAGCTCTGCTTCCTTCCTGACACACCCACTAAACATTGTCCATTGTCCATCTATGCATGACTTTAGGGATGTTTGGTGTCACTGTTGGCCAGCACCCTAGTCTCCAACAGGAATTCTCTGTTAGTCCGAACACTTCCTCCAGATACATCACATGACTGTCTCCTACCCACACTTGTGGGGACAATTTAGAAAGAACATGGGCTATGTTCTTAGCACATCTCTGACACAGAAAGCCAAACTTGCCTTCACAGCATAGTGACATTTGTATTTGTGGCTCTGATGCAGTGAATTCCATAGCCATAGAAGAATCTGAGTCTGTCCACTGCCTGCAGTTCCCTCCCCTCTACTGTTCATTCATTCATTTGTTCATTTACTCATACAGTGAACACTGTCACATGGCCACCACAAGCCAGGCCCCGCTCCAGGCCCCGGAGATCCAGCAGTGAACGGGGCACAGAAATGCCTGCTCTCAGGCTTCCATTCTCCCATGGAGAGGGAGTTCATGAATGAATAAGATCTGCCTGGTGGTGAGAAATGTTGCGGAAAATCATAAAACAGGGTTTGAAGGACAGAGGGTATCTGGGGAGTGATCCCCCCATTAAGCAGGGTGGTTAGAGTATATCTCTCGAGAAGGGAACATTTCAACAACAAGAGGAAGAAGACAAGAACCAAGCCATGCTATTATGAGGTAGGTGGGGGACATTCCAGCCAGGGTCCAAGGCCAGAGAATGCTTGGCACAGTTCAGAGACAGTGGGACTGGGCCAGTTTAGAGTGCATGAAGGGGAAAGAGAGGGACAGCTGGGGAAGAGGAGGTCATAGAAGCAACAGCAGACAGGGCTTGACAGCCACTGTGAGCCTGGCTCTGCTCTGAAGGAGACGGGAGCTAACAGAGCATGCAGACACTGGGACATGTCCCCTTCGGACAGAGCTGCTTAGTTCCTGGTGAGGATGGCTGTTTGCTGAGGACCCCAACCAAGCTGTCCCCAGGCATCACCCTCTGCTGAAAGGGGCTGCCTCTGTCAAGGCTCCCCCTTCCCTGGAAAGTGCGGGACTGAAAGGCCCAGCCCCCTTCCATCAATATGGGACATGTTCTAAGCCCACTCCAGCCCCAGAGCTCAGTGAGTTTGGCAGAGGCCCTCAGTGAGACTGTACTGCAGCCAGCTCCTCCTCTGTCCAATCCTCTGGCCTCCTGGGGAGGCTCCTGCCTGCTGTCAGGGAGGCTCCCCGACTCCCTGTGCTGCCTTCCATGCCAGGGGTGCAGCACCAGGGGTGCAACACCCTGTGCTCTTAGAAAAATGCATTGATTTGGTCTTTAGTGTTTCCTGCACACCACTCCACCTGCGCTTTGTTCAGCACACATCTCTGAGTGACAGTGTGTGGCTACCCCTTTTCTTAGCTTGAGGACCAATGCTGATCTCCCTGCTGGGTGTATTTCGGGTGTTCATGCTGGATTTCCCCACTCACAGAAGCAGATCCTTACTGGGACTGCCCCAGAATCGGGGTATCTCCCAAGTGGAGATTCCATTTACAGGTGGGATTGAAAACAGGAAATGACTATCTGCATGATAAGGACTTGCCACGTCCCCCACCTTCACTATGACCATAACTTGCATAGTACCCACTTCTTGGTGGAGAAAGTCCAACTATCAATCAAAAAAACCGACAGGTTCTGATTAGAAACATGCCTGCAGCCCTCCACAGCCACTCCTGTGAACTGTCCTGGTAGGCCTCCAATATGCTGCTCCCACAGAGAAGTCTGTCTTGGAGGGAGCGCCTACAATATACAAACAACAGATCACATTAATAAGAAAACATAAGCAACCAAATAGGAAAATGGCCAAATGATATGAGTTTGCTGATGAGGATGTAGATAGGCCAAATGCCATAAAAAAAGATGCTCAACTTTACTAGTAATCAAGGAAATGCAAATTAAATCAACCATGAGATGTTGTTTTATTCACCTACATAATTGGCAAAAATTGGTTTGATAATCTCATGTGCTGTCAAGGTGGAAGGAAATTGGCTGTTCTCATGCCCTGTGAAAATGCAGGTGTCTCAGGACCCAGCAACTTCACTTCTGGTTTTGGTTCCCCAGAGAACCCATGGTGCCTAAGGAGGCATATCCAGGGATGTTGCAAGTGGACGCTGGAAATAAGGGCATTTCCATCAACTGGGGAACAGCTAAGATGTTCTGTAATCACGCAATAGAATATTGCACAACAACAACAACAAAAAAAACGAACTTAGATCTACCTGTATCAACATGGAAGAATGTTTTTGAGGTCTAGAAGGACACCATCAACTTCCTAGGAATAATTGCTTTGGGGAATGCACCAGGATAAGAGGTTGGTCAAAGGGAATTTGGGGTTTATCTGAAATCTTTCAACTGTCTTAAAAGACAGCATCTTGATGTATTTCTTGTGTAATTAGAAGATGATGTTTGGAGTCTGTCTTGGGCATACATTTTCCCCCTCTACTGTCTTGTCTCCTGTCCTTAAGCAGGGAGGTCCTCTGCATTCGGCACCAGCTAATGGACAGTCTCCTCATACCCTCCATCTCCTATTTTTATGAGACACTTAGGGTTCTTCAGTTCACACCCATTTTTGCCCTGCCAGCCACCCCACAGACCAGCATGGAGAATATCTAAAAATACTTCAGACCATGCCACTAGCTATTGCTGAGGAAAAAACTGCCCCAAAACTTAATGACTTAAAACAATCACCAATTGTTTTTGCCTCACACATTTGTGAGTTGGTTGGGAAATGCTTGCAGTTTGGGACAGGTCCATCTGAACCTGGCTGGCTCACCTATGTCTGCAGTCAGTGGGGGGGTGGCCAGTTGACTGGTTGGTCTGCAGCAGCCTCACTCCCACCAGCTGGAGCAGCAGGAATAGCAGGCCCTGGATGGCTCGCTCTCTGGTGGGCTGGCCCAGGGTTGTCTGAGCAACAGGCACAGGCATCCAAGAGCAAGCAGGGTAAGTACAGCCTCTTGAAACCTAGCTCAGAGATGGCACACTATGGTTCCCATCACATTCTGTTGGCCAAGTCTTGACTCACAGGGTAGGAAAATAGACTCACCTTTTAATGGGAGGTATGCAAAGTCATAGGCAAAAGGCAAGGCTTTAGGCAGGAGTGAAGAGTAGTAGCCATTTGTTTCAACCAAAACCAAGAGGGCCATGTTCCCTGACCATGTTGTTCATCTGCATCCCTCACGACCCCCAGTGAGCACACACTCAGTGCACTAATTAGTCTAGAACACACCCTGCAACAGCTGCTGTGGCTTCTACCCCTGCAGTGTCCTTGTGCCATTGCCATTCTGAGGGACTGGCAGGCCTAAAGGTGCTACAAACCACTAAGAAAGACCCACCAGGACACTCTCTAGGGGAGCAAGGAAAAAATGTAAGAATTTTGCAGACCTCACACCAGGTCCTTGCAGCAGATGTCAGGAGCCTCCATCCTGCTCACCCTACCTCCCCACACACAAACCCTCTCAGGTGGAAGCCAGAGAGCTCTCCAGAGGGATGGAGGGACTCTCCCTTAATGCCATGGCATATGACCCCTGCACCCCCTCTACCATCTGTGTGCACCCAGTCTCCTACTCTTGTTGTACCTGGCTGCCCTCCATCCAGGAACCAAGCAGGGAAGCTGCATGTACTATCCTAGCAAGCCTGTGCCATCACCTTGGCCAGATGCTGCTCCAGAAGGACCTGGACTGAATGACAGCTAGGGGAACCCCCAACCAGCCCTGAAGTTCATACCCAGTTCTGAGGGCCAGCCAGCAGAGAAGCACACACTGAAGACCCAGGTAGGGCAGCCTTCAAAGGAGTCCATGTCTAGTTCCAGTCCTATTGCCCTGGGCAACCCCTCCTGCCATACATCTCAATTGACTCTTCTCTGCCATCCACAGATCAATCCCTCCCCACTTGGCCCACCCAGCACTGCCATGAAATTGGCTGGATGGCTGAAAGTCTAGCCCAGTGAGAAACACCAAATGCTACCCCCCAGCCTTTCTAGAACAAGTTCCTTCAGTCACTCCATAGTCAAGATCTGACCTTTCAGATCAGATCTGAAAGGAACTGGCAGGGTGCCTCTGTACTGGTCAGGGAGGATGCCTGAATCTAGAAGCCTTGCCTGCCCTTATCTCTGCTACTCATTCCTCACATGTCCTGAGTTGACACTTTCACATGGGAGGCACTTGGGCCTTGCATGGACCTTCCTCCCATGGCTTAGGAAGCAGTCCTGTGTGTAAGAGGCTGGAGCCCTGTGCCAAGAACCAGGACTTGGGTTCAAATCCCAGCTCTACCATTTATTAGCTGTGTGACCTTACCAACTGTCTTTACCTCTCTGAGCCTGAAAAAATTGGTGTGAGTAGAAAGTGCCCAATAAATGTTTGTGACCTCTAGATGTAATCGTAAAGTCTCAATTTGCCATGAATTTTCTTTAAACCAAGGTTCCATGACTTCCAAAAGTTTGGGAATCCCTGGTGTAATCCCACCACTTCTTTTTATAAGTTTTTGTCCTCAAAACATGAATTGCAGAAAGGAAAGGTGAAAAGAGAAATAGCCCAAAGGAGAAAAAAAATCTGCAGCATTAGGGCAAACTGCTGGGTGACAGCTTTGAAATGAAGCCACAGGGCTGTTAATTGCATTCACTTTGCCCCGGGGCCTGTGCTCCGCTCTCTTCTCTGGTTTGGGATCAATGTGAGGGATGGCGAATGGGATTAAGGAAGGCAGACTTTGATTAGGCCATCAGACAGGTAAAAAGGTATTGAGCTGACTCCCAGTTACTTGTCACTAGATACAATTAACTGGTGCAATTCTGTATGTGTGTGTGCATGTGTGCGTTCTTTGCCTCTCTCTATCTCTGTCTCTCTCCTCTCTCCCTCTTTCCTTTGCCCCCCACTTTATCTCATTTGATAAAGCAAGTGCGCTCACACAAAAGACTTACTAGGGACCTCCTCTCAGAACCCAATGTTCAACATGTAACCAAATTTCCATAGTGGTGGACTCTGGGGGCTCTGTTCATTTCACACATGTTTATGGAAAATCTACTCTATGCTGAGCAAATCTTACAGATGATAGAGATAGAGCAGGGAACAAAACAGATGGTGCTGCTGTCCTTATGGTGCTTCTGTATCCTGAGACCCAAACAGGCAATTAACAAAGGGTAAACATCTCACATCAAGTAGTCATGAGCATTATGAAGAAAGTAATTAGGGCAAGAAGATGGAGCGTGAATGGGAAACTATTCCAGATAAGGTGGTCATGGAAACCCAGAGTGTACTCAGTCAGTGAGAATTTCCCAAGCACCTACAGCATGTCCAGCTCTGGATGGGAGCTCTGAGGAACTCCAGAGAAGAGACATGAGCCCTACTCTACAGCTTTGTTGGGGAAGCAAAGCTTGTGTACCCAAGAGTGAGAGAAGTCTGAGATAGGACATCTGGTCAGATTGTGTGGATTTAATGTAAGACTAGATACAGGAGAGGAAAGCCAACAGTGCATTTGTAGGTTGGGAAACTGGAGGAAAGAGGGTAACACTGATGGAACAGAGTAGCTGGAAAAAGGGAGCCCTTTTTCGCCTGCACAGAGGGTAAAGAAGAACTCAGATTTAAATGTGTTGAGCCAGAAGTGAAGGAGGTTAGCAACTGCTGACATAGCCTTAGCTGTGGATGAACAGCTGCAATTCTGGTACAGACTGGGAGATTTACAAGCATCTTATTATGTTGGGTTTGCTCAAGTCTGTGAGAAAACTGGGACTAAATCAAGCAATAATTATTGGCAAACAATCTAAATTAATGAATGATGTACGTAAGTGTGCCTGAGGGTTGCATTTCCTTAAATCCTGTTCTAAATGGTGACTTTGATGCAGACCAAGCCTTGCATCAGCACTTCACATACATGATCTCTTTTAATCCCTGTAACAACAACTGAAGGAGTACTTTTATTATTATCTTTATTTTGTAGATAAAGCATTTGAGGCTTGGAGAGACAACATAACTTGCCCATTTTTTTTTTTCCTTAATTAAATAAGAACCCATTGAATACTTACAAACACAGGTAGTAAAACACAGGACCAGGATTCAGACCTAGCTCTGATTCTAAAAACCTTGTTCTGATCCATTGCACTAAACCTGTTTTCATAAATAAGCTTCATTTTTAAAAATACAGTTAACACTTATGCTGAGCTAAACTCACAAAATTCTACTTTGTTTTGTTATAAGCAAGAATTACGGAAGAATGCCCTATAACTCAGGGTCAATGTGGCAGGGTCATCTTTTGCCCCCAGTAGCAGGCCTGGTGCTGGTAAAGAAACTGCAGCTTCTGGATTGTTTACTTTTAGATGCTAAGCTGCAGAGTGATGGCAGATACACCTCTGCTTTGCTTGAGATAGGCACCATTCCTGATGGGGCTTGTGACAAAGTGGCTTGCTCAGGAAGGAGGGTTACAGAGGCTGGCCAAGCTAAAATTTGGGTAAAGATAATGAAATGAAGCAGGATCACAGAATCTCCTACCTAGTGAAACAAATTAAAATAGTAAGAACAAAAGGGAAAAAATCTATTTAAAAGGTAAAAATTGATTAACAGAAACCTACAAAGAAATAGAAAAACCACATGTCATGAAGTCACTTTTACCTACCCATGCCCCTGTAGGTAGACTCACCAAGCCTAGTGCCACTGTAGATCTTAAAATGGTCCTGTAACTTGGCTCCAGTTCCTCTCCACCGTTGTCTTAAACACTGTCTTGCCAGCCCAAGGACCCAGAGGGAGACCTGCTTGTCTGTACCACCAGAGACAAGCCTGCAGACCTTAATCTCAGCTGTGGACTCTTAAGCATCTTTATGACTTGGTTACAGCCCCTCTCAGCCATAGACTGAAGCCAGTACTGCCTGCCCAGGGACCCACCCACTGACCGAAGGCTTCCAAGGAATTTGGAGGAAGCCACACCTATCTACATACTTAGTAACAGACCCACTATTTGTGGACCCTGAATCAGACTCCCATCTCAGCACCAGCCCCTACTTACCAAGGTCCTAAAGGCAATCCAGCCCACCCAGGGACCAGACAGGATCTACAATGCTTCAAACGCCTGGTAACAGGCTGCTGATTTTTTGCCAGCACCAGGGCCCACTAGCCGTAGACTCACTGCAGATGCAACAACATCCACATGATCCAGGTGAAATCCCACTTGGCTACAAGCCCAGAAGCAGTCCCATGAGGTCAGGGACCCAGTGGGAGGTCTTCATCTGCCAAAACCAGTCTATAAAGACTAAAGAGGTGTTTCCTTTTTCAAATTCACAGATACAAACACAAGGCTATGCAGATGACAAAGAATCTAGCAAGTATGACACCACCAAAGAAACTAATAAAGCTTCAGTAATTGGTTCCAAAGAAATGGAGATCTATAAATTTCCTGAAAAATAATTCAAAATAAACATTTTATAGAAGCTCAGTGAGAGGCAAGACAATACAGACAACTAAATGAAATAAGAAAAACAATGCATAAACAAAATGAGAAGTTTAATAAAGAAACAGGAACCATTAAAAAGAACCAAACAGAAATACTGGAGCTAAAGAATATAATGAAAGAACTAAAAAATACAAGAGAGTTTCAACAGCAGACTCAATCATGCAGAAGAAATAATCAGTGAACTCAAAGACAGGTCATTTGAAAATAGCTAACCAGAGGAACAGAAAGAAAAATTAATGAAAAAAAGTGAAGCATAAGAGACCTATGGGACACTATCAAGAGGATAAATATACAAATTATGGGAGTCTCAGAAGGAGAAAAGAGAGAGCAAGAGACAGAAAACTTATTTAAAGAAATACTGGCTTTAAAAGAAAACAATTCCCAAATCTTAGGAGAGACATCCAGATGCATGAAGTTCAAAGGATCCCACGAAAAATTAACCCAGAGAAGAATACTCCAAGGCACATTCTAATCAAATTGTCAAAATACAAAAACAAAGAGAACCCTGAAAACAGCATAAGAAAAGAGACTCATCAATTACAAGGGAACCCACAATGGACTTCTCAGCAGAAAACTTGGAAGTTAGTTGGGAATTAGATGATATTTTTAAAGTACTGAAAGAAAAAAACCTGCCAACCAAGAACACTATACTCAGCAAAGCTTTCATTTCTGAAGAACAGAGTCCCTCTATCCTTTCAGTTTTCATATCTGAATGATAAAGTCCCTCAGCTTTTATTTTTCTGAGACCATTTGGTTTGTCCCAGACAAATAAAAGCTGAGGGACTTTATCTCCATGAGATCTACCTTACAGAAATACTATAGAAAATTCTTTAGGTTGAAAAAAAGTGATGCTAAGTAACAACATAAAAACAGATGAAAGTATAATACTCACTGGCAAAAATAAATATATAATAAAATTCAGTATACTCTAATACTATAATGATGACATATAAATCACTTTTAACTCTACTGTAAACGTTAAAAAGAGTATTTTAAAAACCATAGATTTAGTAATTTGCTAATGGATACACAATATGAAAAGATGTAAATAAAGTATGGCATTCATAGCATAAAAAAGGGGCAGCAGTGAAGAGGTAAAATGTAGTGTTTACATGCAATTAAAATTAAGCTCCTATCAGATTAAATTAGATATTATAACTACACGATGTTTTAGGTAAGCTTCATGGAAACCACAATGAGAAGACCAGTAGTAGATACACAAAAGATATAGAGAAAAGAATCAAAGCATATGGATACAAAAAATCAACAAATCACAAAGAAAGAAAGCAAGAGAGAAAGGAGCAAAATAACTACAAAACAGTCCAAACACAATAAACAGAATGGCAATAGTAAGTCTTTCCACATCAATAATTACTTTAAATGTAAATGAATTAAATTATCTAATAAAAAGACAAAATATAGCTGAATGAATTTTAAAAACAACAATTAATATCCAACAACATGCTGGCTACAAGAGGCTCATTTTAACTTTGAGGACACATACAGCCTGAAAGTGAAGAGATGGAAAAGATATTCCATGCAAATGGTAACCAAAAGAAAGCAGAAGTGCCTCTACTAGTATAAGGCAAAATAGACTTTCAGTCAAAACTTGTCACAAAATAAAAAAGGTCACTATATAATGATAAAGCTGTCGATTCATCAAGAGGATACAATAATTGTAAATATTTATGCACTCCACATTGAAGCATCTAAATATATAAATCAAATGTTAAAAGAATTGAAGGGAGAGAGGAACAATATAGAAATACTAGGGGACTTCAATACCTCACTTTCAACAATAAATAGATCATCCAGACAGAAAATCAATAAGAAAACAGTGGCCTTGAATAACACTGTAGACTGAATGGACCTAACAGACATTTATAGAGCATTCCACTTGACAGCAGTGGGATACATTTTTTTCTCAAGCACACATGCAACATTCTCCAGGACAGATCATATGCTGAGCCACAAAATTAAACACACTCCTGAACAACCAATAAATCAAAGAAGAAATAAAAAAGGAACTCAAAAAGTATCTTGAGACAAATAAAAATGGAAACACAACATACCAAAACTTATGGGATGCAGCAAAAACATTTTTATGAAGGAAGCTTAGAGTAGTAAATGCCTATTTAAAAAAAAAATCTGAAGTAAACACCCTAACTTTACACCGCAAGGAACCAGAAAAAGAAGAAAAACTAAAACCCAAAGTCAACAGCAGGAAGGAAATAAAGATTAGAGATGAAATAGACACTATAAAGACAATAGGAAACATCAATAAAACTAAAAGATGTTTTCTGGGAAAAAATAAAGTTGAAAACATATAGCTAGACTAACCTAGAAAAAGGAGAGAGGAGTCAAATAAATAAAGTTTTAAACGAAAAAGGAGATATTACAACTGATGTCACAAAAACTCAAAGATGCTAAGAGACTACTATGAGCAATTATGTGCCAACAAATTTGATAACTTAAAAGAAATTGATAAATTTCTAGAAACATGCAACCTACCTAGACTGAATCACGAAGAAATAGAAAAGCTGAACAACTTAACAACATGTAAGGAGATTGAATCAGTAATACAAAATTCCCAAGAAAGAAAATTCCAGGACCATATGGCTTTACAGGCAAATTCTACCAAGCATTTAAAAAATAATTAATGCCAACCTTTCTCAAACTCTTCCAAAAAACTGAAAATAAGGGAACACTTCGAAATCTGTTTTATGAGGCCATCATTATTGTCATACCAAAGCCAACTAAGAACACAACAAGAAAAGAAAATTACAGGCCAATATCCCTGATGAATATAGATGTAAAAATCCTTAACAAAATACTAACAAACAGAATTCAACAACACATTAAAGAGAGCATTCAAGCATTCACCATGATTAAGTGGGATTTATCTGTGGAATACAAGTATGGTTCAATATATACAAATCAATAAATGTGACACACCACATTAACAAAAATAATATGAACATCTCAATGAACACATAAAAAGTGTTCAACAAGGCCAGGAGTGGTGGGTCACCCCTGTAACCCCAGCACTTTGGGAGACCAAGGCAGGTGGATCACCTTGAGGTCAGGAGTTCAAGACCAGACTGGTCAACATGGTGAAACCCCATCTCTACTAATAACACAAAAATTATCCGGGTGTCATGGCACACACCTGTAATCCCAGCTACTTGGGAGGCTGAGATGGGAGAATCTCTTGAATCCAGGAGGTGGAGGTTGTAGTGAGCCGAGATCATACCATCGAACTCCAGCCTGGGTGACAAGAGAAACTCCATCAAAAAAAAAAAAAAAAAGTGTTCAACAACATTTAACATTCTTTCATGATTAAAAATAAAACACTCTCAACAAATTAGGTTTAGAAAGAATGTACCTCAACATAATAAAGGCCATATATGACAAGCCCAAACTAATATCACATTCAAGGGTGAAAAGCTGAAAGCTTTTACTCTAAGAATAGGAACAATACAAGGATGCTCACTCTTGCCACTTCTGTTCTACATAGTACTGAAAGTCCTAGCTTGAGAAATTAGTCAAGAAAAAAGTAATAAAAGGCATCCAAATTGGAATGGAAAAAGTTAAACTGTGTGTTCCAGATGGCATGATTCCAGATGGCATGATCTTATATATAGAAAACCCTAAAGGCTCTACCACAAAACTGTTAGAATAAATGAATTTAGAAAACTTGTACAATACAAAATCAAAATACAAAAAATCAGTTGTATTTCTATATATCAACAATAAACTGTCTAATAAAGAAATTAAGAAAGCAATCTGATTTACAATGACATTACAAAGAATAAAATACTTAGGAATGAATTTAACCAAAGAATTAAAAGATCTCTACACAGAAAACTGTAATACATTGAAGAAAGAAATTGAAGAAGACATGAATAAACGGAAAGATAGCCAGGTCTATGCATTTGAAAAATTAATATTGTTAAAATGTCCAAACTACCCAAGCAATCTACAGATTATAGGCAATCTCTGCAAGAATCCTGATGTCATTTTTCACAGAAAGGGGAAAAAAATCCTAAAATTTATATGGAACCACAAAAGACCCCAAAGAGTCAAAGCAATCTTCAGGGGAAAAAACAAAGCTGAATGCAACACAACCCCTGATTTTAAAATATACTACAAAGTTATAATAATCAAAACAGCTTGGCAGTGGCATAAAAACAGACACAGATGCCAATGGAACAGAATAAAGATCCCATACATAACTTCATGCATTTTTGCTCAATTGATCTTTGACAAAGTTTCCAAGAATGTAAAATAGAGAATGGACAGTTTCTTCAATAAATGGTGCTGTGAAATCCATATACCAAAGAATAAAATTAGATCCTCATCTCATACCACATATGAAAATCAACTTAAAATGAATTAAAGACTTAAATGTAAAACCTGAAACTGTGAAACTACTAGAAGAAAACAGGGGAAAAGCTCCATGACGCTGGTCTGGGAAATGATTTTTTTGGATATGACCCCAAAAGCACAGGCAACAAAAGTAAAATAGATCAAAGAAATTGCATTGAACTTAAAAGCTTCTGCACAGCAAAGGAAACAATCAACAGAGTTAAGAGACAAGCTATGGAATAGGAGAAAATATATGCAAGCCATACATCTGATAAGGGGTTAATATACAAAATATATAAGGAATTCAAACAACTCAATAGCAAGAAAGCGAATAACTTGATTACAAACTGGTTGAAGGACCTGAATAGACATTTCTCAAAAGGGGACATAAAAATGGTCAAGAAGTGTATGAAAAAAACTCAACATAACTAATCATCAGGAAAATGCAAATGACAATTGTGATTAGATATCATCTCACACCTGTTAGAACAGCTATTATCAAAAAGACAAAAGATAACAGGTGCTAGTGACAATGTGGAGAAAAGGGAACCTTTGTACACTGTTGATGGGAATGTAAATTAGTACAGCCATTACTGAAAATAGTTTAGAGGCTTCTCAAAAAACTAAAAATAGAACTACCATTTGATCCAACAATTCCATTTCTAGGTATATACTCAAAGGAAATGAAATCAGTATGTTGAAGACATATCCATACTCATTCACTGTAACACTGCTCACAGTAGCCAAGATATGAAATCAATCTAAGTGTCCATCAACAGATGAATGGATAAAGAAAACATGGAATATAGACACATGGGATACAATGCAGCCCTAAAAAAGAAGAAAATCCTGCCATTTGTGACAACATAGATGAACCTGGAGGACACTGTGCTAAGTGAAATAAGTCAGTAACAGAAAAACAAATACTATATGACCTCATTTATGTGTGGAATCTAAGAAGTTGACCTTATAGAAGCAGAGAGAAAAATGGTGGTTGCTAGGAACTAAGGGATGAGGAGGATAAGGAGACATTGGTCAAAGGGACAGGATAAATAAGTTCTGGAGATCTATTGTACAGAATGCTATACAAGGTGCATTATTAGTTAATAATAATGTATGTATACTTGAAAATTACTGAACGTAGATCCTGAATATACTCACACCGCCCCAAAAATTGATAAGTATGTGAAGTGATCAATATGTTCATTGGCTCAATTTAATCATTTCAAAATGTATACTTATATCAAAACATCATATTGTACACCATACAGTCTCATGAAAAGAAACATTCAGGTCTCAGGCCATCCTGAGTTTGTCCCCTGCCATTCAAGTCTATGTGGCCCTGAGCCTCCTGGGCAGCCTCTGATCTAGATGTGGTTGGATGGAAGGGTCTCGGGAGGTGCACTGGATGAAGGTGAGTACAGTGTGGCAGGACTGAGGGGCTTCCAAGCTTTGCTGCATGCAGGAGAAGCTGGAGCCCAGCAGTTGCTGGGGGGCACACCCGATTGAGGAGTGGCCCCCGTCTCACACTTCATGGAGTTCCAGGAGAGGGAATAGGCCAAAGAAGCTTCCCACAGCCGCTTTCATGCCCTCAGCCTGCAGAAACTGGAATAGAAGAAAACACCAAGCTTCTCGGGAGAATTGAAAAGAGATGGGGAAGACAAGGAGAGTTGCAGACAGACAGGCTGGGTATTGGCTCGCCGCCCTCCATCTGCATGTCAGTTGGGCTATATTTTTGGCTGCAAGCAGCAGAAAATCCAATTTAATGTGGCTTAGCTAATAGACTTTATCATCCTGCTCAGTAAGAAGCCATAGGTCCTAGAGCCTTCCACCTTTCTTTGTCTTTCTCAGCTCTCTTCCTTCAGGCTGAGGTTCCTCATGATCCCAAGATGGCTGCCAAAATTCCAGGCATTACAGAGGCAACCTCAGGTCTCCATGGCTGGAATCAGGTCACCTGCTTCTTCGTAAGCCCAATGACTAGGGAAATGAAGTTACTATCATTGGCTTAGGCTAGTTAAGACCCACCCCTCCCCAGGGTTCCATGGAGGACAGTGGACATCCAGACAGGACTGGGGCTCTAGCGATACAGAAAACAATGGCAGCAACAGGCAGCGGTGAATATGTGTGAGTAACCAACAAGGTTCGGTCTACCCTGGTTAGATCAGGTGTCCCAGTACCTTTGTCTAAGCACCCAAAAGAGTCCTGCTGAACCTGGGCATGAGGAAGGGCAGGCATGGCGGCAGGTAGTCACGACAGAGTCTCTGTTTAGGAGTGTGACTGGTAGTTCTCCATAATTATCAAGATTCAGACTGAGGGATATGCTGGGAAAGAGTTGGCCAGTGCACTGGGACCACAGCAAGCACCCTGGGGCTTAGAGAAGATGGACAAGTTCCCCTGAATTGGGCCTGGGCTCACCCAAACCCAGCCCCTGGCAAGTGGATATCCTGTCAGTCAACTTTCTCATGGGTGCAGCTCAGCAATCCCACAGTTGTGTCTTGACCCTCCGGTAGAGGTGTGTCCACACTTAGGGATATGGTGGCAAAGGAAGGGCTGAGTTGAGAAGCCCTTACAAGAGACCTCAGTGGGCCGTTGGCACCTCAGGTGTGGTCCCAGATGCCCACTTCCCTCCTGCCTGTGTGAGGTGGCAGCACGCTGGCCCACTGTCGCCCACATCTTCTTGATCCTACACAGCTGCCAAACATCTCTTCAGCTACCCACTTTCCTCCTTTCCCTCATTTCAGACTTTCTCAAATTATGCTTTCTCAAATATTCATTATGTCTTAATTTATACTTAATTTTTCTTTGATTTTTTGTATTTCTTTAATTTACGTTTAGTGTATACCTAACAGGACACTTTATATCTCTTCACAAATGGAAGAAAGCCTCATTTTCCATAATGCAACTACAAGAAAGCACAATGAAGTCACAATAAAGTTATTAAGCCCTAATTTGATACCGCAGCCTGGCAGGACTCTAACCCCCAGGCCTACTCTCTCTTTGTTAGAGCAGAGAGATTAGCGAGTATTATAAAGGTGTTAAACATGCTAGCACCAAATCCAGACGTTCCCCTGGAAGTCATTAGGAGATGGGAAGGATAATTTGTAAGGAAGCAACTTCTTCCGCTGTGGAGTCTGATGGCAGTGGGCTGGGCTCGGGCCCTTCAGTGCACCTGCTGAGCCGCCTCCCGTGGGGGACGTCAAGGTGGGCATGTGTCGCCCAGGCGGGCGGTGGCTGCCGGGAGGAGCGTGGGGAAGGGGAGGTGACTGCCAGAGAGGAGCAGCCTGCAGCCCGCTGGAGGGGCCCTGGAGCCGCGCTTGGGACACCTGTCCCCGATTTCTCAGTGCCCGCGGATACGACGCTCTTGCGCGGAGTTCGGAGTTCCTGAGGCTGCGGCACAGCGGGCGCACATGGCTCTCACCTGAGACTCTAGCGGGGTATGGGAGGCACGGACTCGCACGTTCCTGAGAAGGCACAGAGGAGGAGCTCCGATTTGGTAGCGGCTCCCCGGCCTGGGTCAGGCAGAGGTGTCCAGCTCAGTTCTGGGAGGTAGACGCTCCATGGGCCCGAGTCGCGCCCCTGCCCTGCCGAGGCCAGGGGCGGGAGGCGGGACCGCAGGTGAGGGGCCGGGAAGGGAGGGGATGCCATGAGCGGACGCGGAGCAGCCAGCGCCTTCCCTTGGCCTCAGGACTGTGTCCCACAGCAGGCGCAGAGCAGGCAGGCAGGCAGGGAGAGGGCAGCGCCTCAGGCTTGGAGCACCCACCCTCATGGGCAGGGCCCACGAGAGGCCTGGGCGCAAAGGAGGCTCCACGTTCTCCATCCTCTGTCCACAGGCTGCCAGGCACGCGGGGGACCCTCTTCCCAGCTATCTCCTTCTGTGAACCAGTGTACATCTCCCTCTGATGTTATTTTTCACAAATAGTAGACAAACACAGGCTACACACACACACATATATACACATATATGCAGATATACACACACTACACACACCTATGCACACATATGCACACACACTACACACACATAGGCACATATACACATACTACAAACACATGCCCACACACTACACGCACATAGGCGGGCACACACACATACACACATGTATGCACACGTATGCACATTACACAAACACATATGCATACATACACATGCTACACACATATATACACACATACACTACACATGTACACGCACATGCACACACTACACACATAGGCACACACTACACTCATTGGTACACATGCACATGCTACAACATATGTATACATAGACTACACATGTACACACACATGTGCACATACATGCTACATGCGTATGCACACATGCTACACATGTAGACACATACAATGCTTCATACACATCTATCCACCAACATACACTACACTTATATGCACTATACATACATAGACACACCACACACACTATACACACATGCACACATGTGCACACACTACATGCACATGCACACATAGGCACACATACACATGCTACACACACATAGACACATACACGTGCTATACACATCTATACACACAGATGCACTACACACATACACACTACACATACATAGACATACACACTATACACACTATACACACATGCATGCATATGCACACATACACTACACATACATAGGCAGACATACACACACTACACACTACACACACACATAGGCAAACATACACACACCTCACCCATATGCACACACTACACACATGCACACATACATGCTACACATATACACATATATGCACACATACACATATACACACATAGGCACACATACACACACACACATACGTCCTCGGTCTCAATGTAAAGTTATTATTTCTATGGGTCACAAAGAGGTAGAAAAACATTGCTGTAAGCCATGCTCACATGTGAAATGCTAAAAAGAGCATGGATTTTGGATCAAACAGACCGGAATTCTAGGCTGGCCCTGACACCTACCAGCTCTAGGATCTAGAAGGGCAGGGAATCTCTCCTCTCTTGCCTTATCTGTGATATGGGGCAGAAATCCACCCTCCCTCAACCCCAGTTAATGTAAAGTGACAATGAAATGGCAGATCAGTCAAAGTGATTTCTAAACAGTTAAGTCCTGTGCAAACGCATGATATTAAGATTGTTAATATTAGGCCCCAGCCAAGAACCCGTCTTAAGCCATGGTCCAGAAAATCAAATCTTGTTCTTCAATTGCATCTACTTAGCCAGCTGTTCAGTTCCCATATGCTCCTTTCTCTTCCAAAGCTTTAGCCGCCAATTGGAATACAAGATAAAAAACACCATCTGTGCCCCTAGTCCTTCAGTTCCCTGCCCAGGACGTCTTGAGGCCGGGAGATGATTTCCCAGTTTCTTCTGGCACTGCCGTTTCCCGCTGGCTGGCTGCACTGGAGCAGGGCTGAGAGCCTGGGTAGCCTCCCCACCTTGATGTGGACGGTTCTTCACTGCCCATCAGAGGCCCCCATGACTCCCAGACCTGGCCCAGGTGTGGCTGGCCACAGGGCTGTTGCATATTGACCCTTCGGCTCTGGGACTCTTTTGCAGTGTCCACCACATCAGTCCTGCCCCAGCCTGGAGCGACATGTGCCTCTCACACCGGAGACTACATTGAGGGAGCAACCCGTAGGACTGACAGCAGCAATGGCCTCTGCTGGAGGTCTTCCCAGGAGCCTTTAGTTACAGGGTGCAAGATGTGATAGATTGATGCAAACATGGTCCCAATTCTGCATCCCTCCCTGTGTTCATGCCCTTGCAGTATGGCTGCGTAGTTCTTCCCATCGAGATGTGAGATCCATTCTCCTGCCCCTTCAGTCTGGGCTGGCCTGTGACTTGCCTTATCAGTAGAATGGGGTGGAAGTGAAAGTGACACTGCCAGTTCACCTGCAATGTAAACAAGCTAGGGTGAACCTACTGGGGAACCCAGAAGAGAGCTTGTAGACTATCCTAGACCAGCCTCCACCCAGCAAACCCTCAAACGAGTGACAGACCCCAACCTAGATCAACAGAGCTGCCTTGCCAACCCTTACTGGCACTGGATGCATGAGCCAGCCCACCTGAGATTATCAGAATTGCCCAGCCAAACTATAGACTTATAAGAAATAATGTTTATGGTTTCAAGCCACTAGGTTATGGGCTAATTGTTACACAGCGACAGCTAAGTGATACATAAGAGCATGCCCCCCTCTGTTAGAGGCACCAGGTGGGAAGGTATAGACTCTGTTAGGTTATTCCAATGATATCCTCCCACCCCAGCCTTTGGACAGAGCCTAAGAACCCTGGGGGTGAGGTGAGAATCTAGCCCCCTATCCTGAAGCCAGGTGGCAGGAAATGAAGGGGAAAGTGTACATAGCATCACAGCAAATAGGTTGACACTAATCACCAGACAACCTTGTCCCTGCTCAAAACTCCCCAGCCCCTCTCACCCACCCTAGCTTCTCCTACCCTAGGTCCCCTACCACTCACTGTTCCCCAGTCTGCTAGAGAAGTCTCAGCAAGCTTCTTGCTGAATTATGCTGGCAATTTCTCTCTCCCTCTTCAAGCCAACCAGGTCAAGCTCTGGGTGTGCTTTTGCACAGAGGCTTGCCTTGGTGTCCTGTTAGCCGAGTGGTTCCCAAAGGATGGTGCAGTTACCACTGGGGATGCAAACAATGATTGTAGGTGGTACAGGGTCAAACATTTTAAATGCTAATTGTTCCATTTCGATTGTAACACTATTCCAGCATAGTCATCCCTTGGTATGTGTGGGGATTGGCCCCCAAGGAGACCAAATTCTGTGGATGCTCAAGTCCCTGATATGAAATAGTGTTGTATTTATATACACACACACATCCTCTTCACATACCTACATACATCCTCTCGTATACTTTAAATCATCTCTGGATTACTTATAATGCCTAATATAAAGTAATGTGATTTAAATAGTCATCATGCTGTATTGTTTTATTTGTATTATTTTTCATTGTTATATGTTATTTTTATTGGATTTTTTAAAAACTATCTTTGGGCTGGGCACGGTGGCTCATGCCTGTAATCTCTGCACTTTGGGAGGCTGAAGCAGGCAGATCATGAGATCAGGAGATCGAGACCATCCTGGCTAAGACGGTGAAACCCTGTCTCTACTAAAAATACAGAAAAAAAAAATTAGCTGGGTGTGGCGGCAGGCGCCTGTAGTCCCAGCTACTTGGGAGGCTGAGGCAGGAGAATGGCATGAACCTGGGAGGCGGAGCTTGCAGTGAACCGAGATCACGCCGCTGCACTCCAGCCTAGGCAACAGAGCGAGACTCCATCTCAAAACAAACAAACAAACAAACCTATCTTTGATCTGTAGTTGATTTAATCCATGATGCAGAACACTTGGACATGGTGCGCCAAGTGCATACTTATCCCTTACCCTTCAAGCTGCCGTAACAAAATACCATAGACTGGGGGGCTTATAAACAACAGAAATTTATTTCACACCTGGCAAGTTCAAGGTCAAGGTGCTGGCAGACTCAGAGTCTGCTGAGGGCCCACTATCTGGTCCTTAGGTGGCACCTTCTTACCTTGTCCCTGTACCATGGGAGAGGGGAAACGGGGTGTCTCTGGAGCCTCTTGTATATGGGCACTAATCCAACCATGATGGCTCCACCCTCACGACCTCGTCACCTCCTTAAGGCACCACCTCTTAACACTATCACATGGGGGATTCCATTTCAGCAGGTATTTTGAGGGCACACAAACATTCAGTCTATAGAAATTTATTCTCAGGTATATTTAACTAAAATATAGCTAGCCCTAGCAATCTTTGATGTAGTGTTCCCATTTAAAATAAATGTGTTTAAATGCAACTGGATGCTTAGTTGGGAATTTCAGTGGAAATGTCCAAATCCAATAGATGCCGCACCTTAAGGTGTTGAGAGGCCGGATGCAGAATTCACAAAGAAGATGGCTTGCAGCAAGAGTAAGAGTCGAGTGGAGAGAGACGGTTTCTGAAGAAGGATGTTGAGCAGACAGTGGCTTGTGTGCTGGGAGGGCCGAGGGGAGTGGATGAAGGGGAGTGTGCCCCTCACCTCTTACTCAGTGGGAGGGACTCTGGGGAATACCTTCAGCAGGATGTGGGGTGTACCTCTGAGTTTGGGGGACACAAGGGCTGGCAGGTGACACAGCGGAGGACTAGGGCAGCAGGTGGTTGTGGCTCTTGGGCCTCAGGGCTGAGAGAAAAAAGACCCACATTGGGAGAAAGGGCGGATCCAGGTTCTGTGGAGCCTGTAGAGTACACAATTTGGGATCCCCTTGCTAAGGACAAGAATATCAAATTACCATAGAAGCACCTGGTGGGGCCCTCAGGATCTGCGAAGGGGCCCGGGCAAGTCACAGCTCTGAAGCCGAAGCTGCACCGGCTGCACGGCACATGACCTCTGCAGGGACAGCAGCTACACCATAAACCAGGACAATGTGAAGGGGGAAGAGTACGTTGTGCACCAGATGTGGCCACACGGGAGGGAGAAACAGTCAGGGCCATTCTTTATCCTGCCCAACAGGAGTGGTAGGACTCCAGCAGAGAAGGTGCATGCTGAGAGAAGGGCAAGCCAGAGGAACGGGGCTGCCAGGATCCCACAAAAGCCCCCACCGGAAGGAGCCCAGATGACTGGGAGATAGCCTCTGAGCAAAGCACCAGTCACAGGTGAATGCTCCTGTTGCCTTAGGTCTCCTCTGCTCCAGAGCGGGACAAGAAGAGAGAAATGTACCCACAGAAGGACTATCTTGCCTCCCGCCGTAAACTACCAACCCTCGGTGGCACTCAGGAGGGGAGAGGACACATTTTTCAATTACTTGGACCTGGACACTCTCAATTACTGAAATGTGACTTAAAGTGACCACAGGGCTCTTTTTAATCACCTGAGGCCAATCAGAGAAGGCTCAGCACAGGCCCTAGCTTTCACAGTCACTCCCTTTGAATTATGTTTGCTCAATGTTCCAAAGAGTCAATTTTTTTTTAATACAGAGTTTTCCATTTTTAATATTTGGTTAAACAAAATAGATCTTTTGTAAACAAACCCAGCACAAGGCCAACAACAAAAAGGAATAAAAACAAGAAAAACAAAAAGCCTAGGGTTGCCTGTTATTAGGCATCAGGGTCAGGCCTGTTCACCTTCCTTAAAGGAAGTGAGGCTTTTTGCCTTTGGACATCAGCATGGGTCCCTGCTCCTAAGCACCAGAATTGGATATGAACAGAGAAACAAGCCCTGAAATGTTTAAGCGTCTTTGCATATCCCATTGGCTCATGGACTCCAAGTGCATGGGAACTCCCAAAGAGTCAGTTTTTTAAAATGTATTGTTTCACTTTGCTAGCGCGGCCACAACAAAGCACCAAGACTGGCTGCCATAAACGGCAGACACTCATTGTCTCAGCTCTGGAGACTGAAAGTTTGAGATGAAGGTGTCAGAGCAGCTGCTTCCTTCTGAGGCCACTCTCCTTGGCTTGTGCATGGCCACCTTCTCACTGTTTTCCCATGTCCTTCCCTCTTGGTGATCTGTGTGTCTGATATTCTTATGTGGATACCAGTCACATAGAATTAAAACCCACCCTGACAGCTTCATTGTAACTCAATTACCTTTTTAAGACCCTATCTCCAAGTATAGCCACATTCTGAGGTACTAGGGGTTAAGATTTCAACATATGAATTGTGGGAATACATAAGCCAGCCCATAACGTATATAAAATAAATACAAGCTACTTAGACTCCAGGATAGGGAGCTAGACTAAAAACTTCAATACCGTAACCACACCCGAGGAATTTAACATTTAAACAATAACATTATCTACTATCTGACACATAGTAAAATTGCCTGATTGTCCCCAAATTTCCTTCATATATTGTTTTATGACCCAAGATCTAATTAAGCATTTTGTACTTCATTAGACTGATTCTTTTAGTCTCCTTTAATCTAGAACACTTCTCCTGATTTTCTGTTATCTTTCATGACATGGAGGTTTTGAGGAGTCCAGATTTTATGGACAGCACCTAGATTTGGCCAACTGTGTGCTTGTCATTAGACCCAGGTTAGACACTTGAGCAGGAGCTTTCCGTAGGTGGCAGGGGTTCTTCCTACTGTCTTGCCTCGGGAGTTGCGTGACGTACGTCCACCCCATTGCTGGGGATGCTAAGCATTATCCCTTGGTGAAGGTGGTGTCCCTCAGACTCCATCATACAAAGATGCCTTTTCCAAGTTTTTAAATTAACTAGTTTTCAGGGCAATGCTTTAAGACCCCGTGACTCTCCAGTTCCCCAACAGACTTTGACCTGAAGGTTGTTACATTCACGGATGACCTTCACCTGAGTCAGTCACTATAGGTGGGTGGTTGCAAAATGAACTATGTCTTGTATATATAATCAATACTACAAAAGCATCCTTGGAAAACATTACTAAATGAGATAAACAAATAAGGATGTGGAAGGGTGGAACCAAAGGCAAGGCCTATAACTAAAGATAATATAGGCAGGTGCAGCAGCTCATGCCTGTAATCCCAGCACTCTGCAAGGCCAAAGCAGGAGGATGGCTTGAGACCAGGAGTTCAAGACCAGCCTGGGCAACATAACAAGACCCTGTCTCCAAACAATCTTGATATTACTATAGTCTCACATTAAACCTAATGTGGCTGGGCACAGAGGCTCATGCCTATAACCCCAGCACTTTGGGAGGCAGAGACAGGCGGATCACCTGAGGTTGGGAGTTCAAGACCAGCCTGGCCAACATGGCAAAACCCCACAAATACAAAAATTAACTGGGTGTGGTGGCGGGCATATGCCTGTAATCCCAACTACTCGGGAGACTGAGGCAGGAGAATTGCTTGAACCCAGGAGGCAGTGAGCTGAGATCGTGCCATTGCATTCCAGCCTGGACAACAGAGTGAGACTCTGTCAAAAAAAAAAAAAGAAAGAAAGAAAAAGAAAAACAAACAAACAAACAAAAAAATACCTAATGTGTTTTTTGAAGTCAGTAACCACTCAATGTTGTGACTGGTCTATCCCAGCAATGGACTTTTCATTCCTTTAATGACTCATTCTGTGAAGGTAAGTACAGAGAATCTATTAAGATGTTAAAATTGGCAGCCTGGGCAACATGGTAAGACCTCATCTCTACAAAAATTAGCCAGGTATGGTAGCTCATGCCTGTAGTCCCAGCTACTCAGGAGACTTGAGCCCAGGAGTTCAAGACTGCAGTGAGCTATGATGGTGCCACTGTACTCCAGCCTGGGCAATAGAGCAAGACCCTGTGTCTAAAAAAAAAAAAAGTCTTTAAGATTCTATAGATTTGCTACAGCAAATATTTAGGGCATAAATATGTCTTAAAACTTTCTAGAAGCTGATGTGAAAGAGAAATTTATCAGTTACACAATCCAGCTACTGGGACCTTGAAATTGGCTGCCAACAATGAATGTGAGGTGGGTGTCGCTATGAAAGAACAGGTCTCCTCCTCTTACCCATGGGGGGACTCAGAACTCAATGCTGAGTTCTGCTTAAATGTAACTGACCAAAAATGGATATTAACCTCTGCTCCATCCTGACTTCCCACTAACATGGCAATAAGAGAATGTTAAAAGGAGGGAAGCCTACACTTATAAGGACAAAGAGAACAGAAGAGGAGAAAATAGCAACCAAAGTTAGAGTCAGGAAAGGAGATGGGTGAGGGATAAATGAATTCGCTGATTTTAGAAAGCTGACCCCTGAGCCAGCTGTGGGGAACCTAATAAAGAGCAGCTCCAAAAGTCCTGAGAACGGAAGGCACGAGGTGTCTCTGCAGCAAGGGTGAAGACAGTAATAGAAACAGAGAGTGGACTGAAAGCATTTTCATAAGCAGGTGGATGCCCAGAGTCTCTCCGTCAGACTGCACAACCTCATTCCTGCAGAAGGCTAACTTCTAGAAACCACAGTGGGGTCTCTGAACTCGGCACAGTTAAAGTCAGAAGAAACAGGGGAAATGAATGAACCTGACACACTCCGTGCTGAGCACTCCAGCCCTGTTCCCTGCCAGCATCCAGAATACTGGTACCCAGGCTTCTCTTTCCAGGCCTCAGATACTCAGGGGAATTCAACCTGATCAGGAAGAAAGATCTGAGGACCTCCCAATGAAACAGCACAAGCATATCATCCTACAATGAAGTCCACAGTTGACAAGCCACCATTTCCCATGACACACACACACATATGCACACACGCACATGCACACACATGCACATGCACAAAACTTTCCACCAGTGTTTTAGTGCCTTGCTTTCAAATATGAGCAATCAAAAGGATCGTCAGACATCTGAGGAAGCCTCTGATATGAGAGACAGAGGTCAGAACAAACACAAATGGGAAAAAAAAAGCAACTTAAAGGAAAAGTTTACTTGGGAGGAAGAAAACTTCAAAATCATTGTCATTAATACAAGCAGAGAGCTAAGAAGTGATATTCTGACCATGAAATAAGAACAGAGTATTATTAAACAAAAGGAACATAGAGCTCTTGGAAATTTAAAATATGACTTAAAACTTTGATTTACACAATTAGAAGTAAATTTTTAAAAATTAGTCAATGTCCAGCCAAATTGTTGTTTGTGTGTGAGACCAACAGAAAGATCATCTCAGATGTCCATGAGTTTGTACATTACAACCTTCTGGAAAAATCAGTAGAAAAAAATTCCACCTAATTAAGATTCAGGAATGGGAAAGTTAAGTTAGAAAAGAAAGAGATTCTCAGTATTGACAATTACTTCCTGAACTAGAAGATGCATAATAGTAAAATAAATGAAAAAATTAAAAATGAAAATTGCATCTGAAATCCTAGATTATACCTACGAAACGCAGTGGAGAGGGGTAAATAATTTTTACACAGAGGAATCAATAGTTATCACTTTATTTTTGATATTCATTTTTACAACATAGGTCCACTTAAAAATAAAATAAAGGTAAACAAGCAAAATTAAATATAAGTCTACTTCCCAGTCACTACAGGGTAAACCAAAGACAGTGAAATTAAAAGAGCAAAAAGATAGCAAAGAAATGAAGTGAGAAAGCAGAAAACAACACGAGAAGTGAGACCAAATAGTTATGGCATTTAAGTAAATAGGCTAAACTTCCTCATTAAAAAACATAAGAGTTTTTTAAAAATCCAAAACCACTGCTGTTTTTAAGCAAAAACTCCTAAAGCAAAATGACAAGGAACGTTTCAGAACGAATGGATGATAGTGCAGTTTGGTTAGACCAAAGAGACGTCATGGAATAAGAAATAAAAGTCAAGTCATCAGGGAGAGAGTGGATGAAATATCAGCCCAGGAGCGAAGGGTGCTCTGAGCAGGGAGCAGGAGCCAAGAGCCTTGAGCTCCTGTTATATTTTTTGCTGGTGAGGGACGAAACGATCTGTGAGGCGGGACCATCACTGTGCCCACTTTAGAGATGAAGAAATAGAGCCACAGAGAGATGCTAAGTCTGGCACAAGCCAGTGCCAGGACTGGGAAAGGAGACTGGGTCTGGCCAACCCCGAAGCTGTGCTTCTTCCCGTCCTGCCAGGAGTGTGGCGCTCATTACAGAGGAAGTTCCTAATCAAAGCAGCCTCATTTGTCAGGGGTCAGGGGTTCCCTGCTCGGCCCTCTAGCAAACGGCATCCCTCTGGAGAGGTGGGTAACCCTAGACATCAAGGGTCCCCTGAGGGCCACGTGTGGAGAGTCCAAGTCTGTCCTACCCACCTCTTGGCACAGGTCTTGGCAGCGGCCTCCCTCCTGGACATGGTGCTCCCCTCCCCCGATAGCGAGTGCCCTCTCTCCTGGCCTACACCTCTGCGCCCCGCTCAGCCTCCTCCCGCCCTGGCCAGGGTTGTCAGCCTCTCTACTGGTGCAGCCCCTGCATCCGCCGAGGCTGCTGGGCAGGCTAGGGCAGGTCCCCTGGAGGGTGGCCTCAGACCCCCTACAGGTCAAGAGGATGTCCTCTGCTCCTATTGCTTGCTCTGCCCAGGCGGGGTGCTGGGGCCTCCCACCTCTGAGCCACAGAAAGACCCACAGGGGAACCCCCAGGGAATGCCGTGGAGAAGCCCAGCCACCCCGCTTATTCCTTTGGAGAAAGCAGGGAGCTCCAAGGAGAGGCAGCGTCAGGCCTGGGTGCAGGGTGAGGAATCCTGACCCTCGCTCTGTCTCTCTTTCTCCGCGGCTTTCCTGTCAAATACCAAGGGCTTGTGCTGGCCGCACAGCTGTGCAGATGTGTAAGTGGGGGGCTGCAGTGGCTCGGCGTCCTCGTTGAGCCCTAGTCATCTTATCCCTGGAAGTACCTCCTTTTAGGATTCCCATGACAATGCCCACGTGGCACTTTTTCAGCCTGGGCTTTCTGCACAAAAGAGGAGTTCACAGGGCCCTGCAGGCCCCAGCCTCTGAGGGCTCATCTGCTCGGGCATGATCAATGGTGAGCTCGCCATAGTAAGGTTCTGCAAACCCACACTCCCAGAGCTCCTCCAGCAAACACTGGATGCCTGCTCATAAGTACGGGAACACAGGGGCCACCAGATCAGAACCCCATGCCCCTTCTGGCTGCTCCTCCCCATCTCCCTTCCATGAAAGCCCAGTCTGGTCCCCATGACCCCTCTGGCCTCACCACCTAGGTCTCACCTTGCTGTTTCCTGAAGGAGCCGGGAATGGCCCGACTCCACACCTACTGTTCCCGTCTCGAATGGGTGCTGTCACCCAGACACCCACAGCCCCCCGGCCCAACCTCCTCTGCATCAGCCACTGCTGCCTTCCCGGTAAGGCCGCCCTGACCACCTTATTTAAACTTGCACTCCCACCTCCTATGTGCTGTTTCCCATGTGCAGATGGCTGGATGGATGTGTTGTCCCTGCCCAGGCTGAGTGGCCAGTGCCCCCTGAGGCCTTTGCCCACTCCCTCCCCGGCACACACGTCATCTCCACCGGGTCTACTCCCAATCTCAGCTTCTCTGTGGTTTCCTGGACTTTTCCTCCTCACCGCCACCCCCATCACGGCCAGAGTCCCGGTCAGGAGAAGGCCTCGTCCAGGAAACTAGGCTGCCTCCTCTCCCACCCTCCCTGGAGAGCCCCCAGGGGTGGCTGAGCCGGAGAGACTGAGACGCAAACTCTGAAGGAAGCTGCAGAGAAGGAGTATTAGCCTCAACAAAACTTAGAGTCTTGGCAGCTAAATTCAAATCAAATGTGATTTTGATACCAATTCAAACAGCCTAGGCAGAAGAGCTAAGGGATTTTCTTCTTGAAAGCATAAAAGGAACAGAGAAGACATCTGAATTCTAACAGCTGAGAATTACTGAGATGAGGAGAGATTTAGGGAATCAGAAAAAGTCTACTTGGAGCAGCCTCCCTTCCCGGATGGCAAAGGGAGTGCCAATCATGGCTGCCATGGCAACAGGTAGGCGCCAAATGCCAGCACAGAGAGAAGCCGAGCGCGTCTTCCCACAAAAACACCACGGTTATTGTTCTAGCCGGAGCAGGATGGAAGTCATGTCCATGCATCACCCCACATCCCCAGCATCACTCCACATTCCCAGCGTCACCCCACAATGCCCGAAACTTCTCTCCATGGAAAGAAGCATTGGAAGGAACTGACACACGACTCCCCCGACACACATACACGCGCGCACACACACACACACCACATACACACACCCATTTCCCTTCTGTTCCAATTCCTAAAATTTAGTAGCTTAAAACAACAACCATCAATTTATTATCCTCATTCTTTTGTGGGTCAGGAATGCAGAAAGGGCTTAGCCAGGTGGTTGGGCGTGGGGCCTCTGCTGCTGTGGCTGGTGGCTGGAGCGGCGGTGGCTGCTGGGCATCTCTCTTCACACAAGCCTGCTGAGGTGTGTGCTGACACAGACACATGTGCCTGCCTGAGGCAGAAGCTGCACGCAGCCTCTTCAGACCTGGTCCCGCACTATGTAGCATCACTCTGCCACCTGCTATAGTTTACTTGAGGGAGTGGCAAGAGGAGGGAAATTAGACCCCACACTTGACCTTGCAGTGGCAAAGTTCTGAAGGGACAGTGAAATAGGAGATGCCACGTGGCCACCCTGCCCTTATCCTCAGAGAGGAGCCTGGAACTGGGAAGGCGGTAAGGGAACACAGTGCCGGAAGGGAAAGCAGCCTGTCGGCACTTTCCGGTTTGACAGACAGGGTGAGGGCGTTCTGGGAGGAAACAACAAGAGCCACATAGAATGGAGTTTTAAGAGCCCTAAGAATTCTCCCCACAACCTTGAAAACGAATCTGGAAAGCCTAGAGGTGGTATGAGTGCTCACCAGCTGTGTGGGGGGTGGAGATGCCTGGCTACAGCGGCACTACCCAGGAGAAGATTCTGCCGTAACAGAAAAGTCCCATGTCTGCTTTGTCAGGTACAGGAGCCACAAGCCACATGTGGCTCTGAGCCATTGAAATGTGGCTAATGCAACTGAGATGCTGAATTTTAACTTTTATTTCATTGTAATTAACTTAAATTTAAACTTAAAAAGCCATGCTTGGCGAATAGCTATCATATCAAACAGTGTGCATCTGGAATTAAGTATCTCAGCCAACAAACCAAAACCGTGGCTTAAGGGAGAAAAAAGAAAAGTGCAGAGAGCGGCCCACCTGAAGCCCACCTCCCACTGCCGAGACAGCTCTCGGGTTTGCCTCTCCACCTACCTGTCAGGAGAAAGAAGACAGAAGTTCAACACTAAGGGCTGCAAGGTAACAGTCTCATAGGGCAAACAATAACTTATTACAACATTCTCCTGGAAGAGTTAGTCAATGCAATTAAATACGTGGCCAGGCTCAGTGGCTCCTACCTGTAATTACAGCACTTTGGGAAGCCCAGGAAGGAGGATCATTTGAGCCCAGCAGTTTAAGACCAGTTTAGGCAACAAATTGAGACCCTATGTCTACGAAAGATGTTTTAAAATCAGCTCAGCATGCTGGTGCGCGCCTGTGGTCTCAGCAACTCAGGAGGTTGAGATGGGAGGATTGCTTGAACTTAGTAGTTCAAGCCTTCAATGAGCCATGATCACACCACTGCACTCCATCCTGGGCAACAGAGCAAGACCCTGTCTTTAAAAATAAATAAATAAATAAATAAATAAGATGCATACAAATTGGAAAGGAGGAGACATATTTACCATTGAAAATAATAGTATGGTATCACTGGGTAAAGATTTTTAAAATATTGGAAACAACAAGCAAATTTATTAATGTAGTTAGTTATAAAATTAGCATATCAAAATCAATAACTTTCTTTTATATAAAACATAAGCAACTAAAAATATAATGAAAGAAAAGAACTCATTCTCAATAGCAACTGAAAGTATAAAATGCCTAAGAAAAAAAAACTTAAGAAATGTGAAGGCCTTACATGAAAAAAACTATAAAGCTTGACTAAGACATAAAATAAGATAGAATAATGGGAGAGTCATATCTTCTTATTGAAGAGGAAGATTTAAAGTTGTAAAGATGTCAATCCTCTCTAAATCAAAATTCTAATTGAATTTTTTGACAAAGAAACTCAATTGAACTTGACAAAGTATTCAAAATATGAACAGATACATCAATGGGGGCTAATAGAGCATCCAGAAATAAGCCCATGAATATGTGAATGTTTAAACACTGATAAAAATGGCATGAAAATGGAAGAAATGATGGTTTGTTTAATAAATGGTATTGGGATAAATGTGTAAGCCCTTGGAAAACAATAAAGCTGAATCTCTACTTTCTTAGACTAAAAAGAAAAAAAAATCCAAAAGTATCAAAATTCAAATGTCAAAAATGAATCTAAAAATGTAATAGAAGAAAACGTGGGTGAATTTTTTATCCTGGTGTGAGAAAAAGTCTTTCTAAGCATAACAAAAAGCCCAGAAGCCAGAATGGAAAAGACTGACTGATTTGACTAAGTAAAAGTGGAAGACTTCAGCAAAATACCCATTTAAAAACATAATAGACATACTGGGAAAAATTAGCTGCCATCCAGAAGCTAGACAAAGGTCCAATTTCCCTAAATTACAAATTACTCTCACAAGTCATGAGGGAAAATTATAACACAATAGAAAAGTGGGCAAAGTAAATGGGCAGGCAATTTATCAAAGAAAAAATTCAAATGCTACCCTCCAAAAACAGACACATGAAAAGAAGCCCAGTTTCACTACTAGTAAGAGAAACACAAATTAAATTACAGTATATTACATTCATCACCTCTACTGGAAACAACGAAAAAGATTACATACCCATTGCTGGTAAGGAGCTCAGGAAAGGTGAGTGAATAAACAAAGACAGCTTTTCTGGAGGACCACTGGTAACAACTAATATAATTGTAATTTCAAAAACTTTTTACCTGGAGATTCAAATTCTAGGAATTTATCTTGCATCCATACCTACTCAAAGATACATGGGCAAGACTACAGCTTTGCTTGCTATCATAGAATGCGCAAATCAAAACAAAACAAAAAACAAACATCAAACGTCTAGAGAGAATTGGATTCTCCACTACAGTAAGCCCATCCCTGGTATGAAATAACATGCGGTCAATATGCATTGGCTTGGGGAAATGCACAACACACACTGATAAGAGAGAAAAAGTTGGAAGCAACATGGCCCCAGTGTTGGAGTTGTTCAGTCCAGCATGTTGCTGCCCACAGGGATCACTCCAGCCTCCCCTTGCTCTGCTCTCTTCCTTTCTCTATTTTGTGCAGGTCCCAATTATGTCCTGATGACCTTTAGAGCATCTGGCTCTGAGCACCTCAGAGGCCAGCTGCCCTGCCTATGTGTGGCCTGCTCTGCCTCAGGCCCTGCATGTGGCCAACTTTTCTTCAGTAGTACCTCCTCCAGGCTACCTTCCCTGACCATAGCTCTCACCCATCCCTCCCTCTCTCCCCTTATACCCTGAATATTTTCTTGATAGCATTGGTACAAGGCAAACAAGCCCCAAAACTGGGACTTAGTTGGGGAAGGTTCTTGGCTTCACTCAGGAAAGAATTCAAGGGCAAGCCAGTGATATTAGACAGCAACTTTTATTGAAGCAGCAGTGCACAGTAGCAGCAGAGGTACTGCTTCTTGTGGAGCAGGGCAGAGCCACCCCATAGGCAGCATGCCCAGAGCAGCAGCTCAGCGGCAGCCCTGAAGTCATATTTATACCCACTTTTAATTGTACGCAAATTAAGGGGGGGATTATGCAGAAATTTCCAGAAAAAGGGTAGTAACTTCTAGGTTACTGGGTAGTTGCTATGGAAAGGGGCAGTCAGTAACTTCCAGGTGTTGCCATGGAAACAGTAAACTGACATGGCACACTGGTGGGCATGTCCTATGGATGGCTGTTTCCACTCTGTCCCTGTTTCAGTTAGTCCTCAATTTGTCCCCACACCTGGGTCTCACATCCACAGCTGAGTCCCACCTCCTACCTTAGTATGTGTCACTATTTAAACTTTTGTTTATTTGCCTGTTTGGTTGTTCACAGTCAATTTCTCCCTAATACAGTCTCCATAAAGGCTAGAACCATACCTGGCTCATCGTCTCCAAAGATTACCCTTGTGCTTAGAATTAGAAGAACAGCCCAAGCTCCTGGGGCTGGCTCCCTGTCTGCCCTCACCACCCTCCACACACACCACCCTCCCCATCCCTGGCTTTGCTCCAATCATGCTGGCTGTATTACTCTGTTTTCATTCTGCTGTGGAGAAATGCCTGAGACTGGGTAATTTATAAAGAAAAAAGGTTTAATTGACTCACAGTTCCAGGGCCTCAGTAAACTTACAATCATGGTGGAAGGCACCTCTTCTCAGGGTGGCAGGAGAGAGAATTAGGGCTGAGCTAAGGAGGAAACCCCTTATAAAACCAGTAGATCTTGTGAGAACTTACTATCATGAGAACAGCATGGGGGAAACCGTTCCCATAATTCAATTATCTCCACCCGGTCCTGCCCTTGACATGTGGGTATTATTATTATTCAAGGTGAGATTTGGGTGGGACACAGAGCCAAACCATGTCATTCTGCCCCTGGCCCCTCCAAAATCTCATGTCCTCACATTTCAAAACACAACCATGGCCTTCCAACAGTCCTCCAAAGTCTTAACTCATTCCAGCATTAACTCGGAAGTCTAAGTCCAAAGTCTCAACTGAGACAAGGCAAGTCCATTCCTCCTATGAGCCTGTAAAATCAAAAGCAAGTTAGTTACTTCCTATGTACAATGGTGGTACAGGCATTGGGTAAATACACCCATTCCAAATGGCAGAAATTGGCCAAAACAATGGGGTTACAGGCCCCATGCAAGTGTGAAATCCAATAGGGCAGTCACTAAACCTTAAAGTTCCAAAATGATCTCCGTTGACTCCTTGTCTCACATCCAGGTCACAGTGATGCAAGCGGTAGGCTCCCATTGCCTGAGGCAGCTCTGCCCCTGTGGCTTTGCAGTTTACAGCCCCAGCCTGGCTGCTTTCACAAGCTGGTGTTGAATGTCTATGGCTTCTCCAAGTTCATGGTGCAAGCTGTTGGTGGATCTACCATTCTGGGGTCTGGAAGACAGTGGCCCTCTTCTCACAGCTCCACTAGGCAGTGCCCCAGTGGGGACTCTGTGTGTGGGCTCCAACCCCATATTTCCCTTCTGCACTGACCTAGCAGAGGTTTTTCATGAGGGCTACATCCCTGCAACAAACTTCTGCCCGGATATCCAGGCATTTCCATACATCCTTTGATATCTAGAGAGAGGTTCCCCAACCTCAATTCTTGACTTCCATGCACCTGCAGGCCCAGCACCATGTGTAAGCTGCCAAGGCTTGGGGCTTGCACCCTCTGAACAATGGCCCAAACTGTATCTTAGCCTATTTTAGCTACAGCTGGAGCTGAAGCAGCTGGGACACAGGGCACCCACTATGTCCCAAGGCTGTGTAGAGCAGGGTGTCCCTACGCTCAGTCAATGAAACCATTTTTTCCTCCTAGGCCTCCAGGCCTGTCATGGCAGGGGCTGCTTTGAAACTCTCTGACATGCCCTGGAGACATTTTCCATTGCCTTGGTGATTAACATTTGGCTCCTCGTTACTTTTGCAAATTTCTGCAGCCAGATTGAACTTCTGGGCAGAAAATTGGTTTTTCTTTTCTATGGTATCATCAGGCTGCAAATTTTCCAAACTTTTATGCTCTGCTTCCTCTTGAACCTTTGCTGCTTAGAAATTTCTTCCACCAGATACCCTAAATCATTTCTCTCAAGTTCAATGTTCCACAAATCTCTAGGACAGGGGCAAAATGTCACCAGTCTCTTTGCTTAGGCAAAGCAATAAGTCACCTTTATTCTAGTTCCCAACAAATTCCTCATCTCCATCTGAGACCACCTCAGCCTGAACTTCATCATCCATATCGCTATCAGCATTTTGGTCAAAGCCATTCAACAAGTCTCTAGGAAGTTCCAAACTTTCCCACATCTTCCAGTCTTCTGAGCCCTCCAATCTCAAGGAAGTTCCAAACTTTCCCACATTTTCCTGTCTTCTTCTGAGCCCTTCAAACTGTTCCAACCCCTGCCTGTTACGCAGTTCCAAAGTTGCTTCCCTGTTTTGGGGTATCCTAATAGCAGCACCCCACTCTTTGGGGTACCACCTTAGTGTATTAGTCTGTTCTCATGCTGCTATGAAGAAATACCTAAGACTGGGTAATGTATAAAGAAAAGAAGTTTAATCAACTTACAGTTCCACATGGCTGGGGAGGCCTCAGGGTGGAAGTCAGCTCTTCTCAGGGTGGCAGGAGAGAGAATGAGAGCCAAGCCAAGAGGGAAGCCCCTTATAAAACCATCAGATCTCACGAGAATTCATGAGAACAGCATGAGGGAAACCACCCCCATGATCTGACTACCTCCACCTGGTCCTGCCCTTGACACGTGGTAATTATTCAAGGTGAGATGTGGGTGGAGACAAAGAGCCAAACAGTGTCACTGGCCTTCTTTTTCCTCAACCACACAGAGATCTTTTTTCTGTTCCGTCCACCTGGGCACCAGCCCCCTCCTGAAAACATTTACATGCCTCATTCCTTACTCTGCCTGAGGCATATCTAAAATAGCAGCTGTTGCCTCCAGGCCCTGGTTTGCCTGTTTCCCTGCACTCCCCACGCCTCCTCTTTCCCCTGTAGGTTTGACCTCTGTTCCTCTGCTGGCACTGAGCACTGTGAGGGGGGAATTTGTTCTGTCACTGTTATGTCCCCTGCCTTGAACAGTGCTAGGCAGAAACCCATTCATTTGGGCCTCACAACAGGTCTAAATTCAGCTTCATTTTCTTTCCCAAACTAATTGTCCTGATAACTTTTTTTAAAATCCACCTTTCCCCTTTGGTTGGAAATGCCACTTTCATCCGTATTGAATCCATATGGACCTGGGCCTATGTGTAGCTTTCTGTTCTGTCCCACCAACATGGCATTCTCTGCTGAGCTGTCTCCATTCTTCCTCTCTACTGTCCCTATTGACAACCAGTACTCACTGAGCCCTACCCATGCCAGGCACTTGTTTAGATGATACAGCAAAGAATAGGACAGATGTGTGCCAGCCCTCCAGGAACTTACAGGAGTCCCTAAAATACAGTGGGTGCCATGGACACTCTGGGACAAGGGTGGAGGTGATGGATAAAGACAGAGATGCACATGGAGAACAACATGGAGTCGCAGGCAGCCTCTGAGAGGGAAGTGGCTACTCCACATTATCAAGGGCCTCCCAGCAAGAGTGTGCAGCACAGATGGGAGCAGAGGCACTGCAGGCAGATATGGTGAGTGGGTGCAGGGGGAAAGGGCCTCAGTAAGAATCGGGCAGTGACACTGGCTAGAAGGCGGGGGTGGGAGGATTGAGAGACATCTGGAAGTGGAATTGCTGAGACCTCGTGATTATGTCTGATAAAGAAGTAGGCTGGGCACAGTGGCTCAGACCTGTAATCCCAACACTGTGGGAGGCCAAGAAGGGCAGACCACCTGAGGTCAGGAGTTTGAGACCAGCCTGATCAACATGGTGAAACCCTGTCTCTACTAAAAATACAAAATTAGTGGAGTGTGGTCATGCTTGCCTGTAGTCCCAGCTACTCAGGAGGCTGAGGCAGAAGAATCACTTGAACCCAGTAGCAGAGGATATAGGGAGCTGAGATCTCCCCACTGCACTCCAGCCTGAGCGATAGAGACTTGGTCAAAAATAAATAAATAAATAAAGTGAGGTGGGGGAGGACAGAATTCACACACTGAGGCCCAGGACACTGCCTGAGGAACTGGACAGGCAGGAGCTGTTCCCTGGGATGGCCAGAGAGGCACATGTGTGGGAAGACTGCAAGGCCTGTATGATGCTGGGCAGGGCTGTCCAGCAGGCACTTAGAAAGGGTATCTGGTGCTCAGGGATGAAAACCTAGCTGGAGTTGGGAGCTTGGGAGCTCATGGTCCCTTCATGGATGGGAAGCAACCAACTAAGGGCAGGAGTGCAGAATGAGAAGAAAATGACAGGGCGATCTGAGGCAGAGCCCTGCGGACACCCCAGCATGCCAGGGGCTAGCAGAAGTGTCATCCTATCAGAGAGGCAAATGAGGACCAGGTGGGCTGATGTCATCAAAGTCAAAAGTACGGGAATGGCCAGCTGTCACCTGGTAACCAGCCCCTGTCCTTAGCAGGGGACATAGGTGCTGAGCAAAACGACATTTCCCAGACTTCCTTGCAGCTAGGTGTGGCCATGTGACAAAGTTCTGACCAGCGGACATAAGCAGAAGTGGAGCGTGCAGCTTGGTGGAAGAGCCCCCACAGGCAGGGGCAAAACTCTCTCCTCATTCTCCCTCCCACTGACTGGAATGTAGGCATGATGGCTGGAGCTGCAGCAGTCTTTTAGACCACAAGGGAATAAACTGCATGTCTGAGATGCAGGAGCAGCACTGTGGAAGGAGTCTGAGTTTGTGCAGACATTGGAGCTGCTGCGTCAGGCCTGGACTGTGTGCATAGGCAGTAGAGAGAACTCAACTGTCGTGTCAGCCTCATATTATTTTGGATTTCACTGAAGCTTCTGAGAGGTCAGCTAACACAAGAACTTAAGAGCTACTCATGTTAGCAGCATACAGGTTGCTGGTGGCCCTAAGATGGGACAGTTTTAGGGGGTGAGGTGAGACAGCCCCCAATGCAGGTGGAAATGGGTTGAAGAATGAGAAATGGAGACAGCGAGTATAGAAGCTCTTTCTAGAAGTTTGTCGTGGTGGCACCAATGTCTGAGAGTGCTTTAGCTCCCTCTCCCATAGTCTCCAACATCCCACAACAGTCTCCCCAAGTGAACATGCAAACTGAATAAAGCAAGTCTCACACGTCCCCACCGCCTCCTGCAACCCCAAGCTCCTCCAAGATTTTTTGGACATACCACAGCTGTGAAGGGCACAGAGGAGGAAACGCAACATGATGGGAAGTGGAGGGCAGGTGTTCAGTGTGGGAGTGGCCGTTTCAGAGCCCCATCTGGGCTTGGGCTGGGGCGACGGGGTCCAGAGTTGAGGTGGCTGAACCCCAGAGCCATCTGTGGCACCCTAGAGTGTGTTCCCCACATTTTCCCCCACTGCTGCATTCAATGCATGGGGTCACAGCTGCGTGGCAGTCCCCAGTGACACTGCGGAGACTGTGCCTGGCCTGGCCTGTTCCCAACCCTGGGATTCTCCCCATGAACCCAAGCTCCATGCCTGCTCCACGGTCCCCACCTCATCAGCCTGACAAGCCAGTTCATGCAGCGAAAAGACATCTGTCAGCTCCTTCTCTAGGCTGGGTTGTGCTGCAGACTGGAGACCAAGAGAGCAGCCAGGCACCATGAGGGCCCTCAGGGCTATGGTCTCGACCACCATCATCACAGCACAGCAGACAGACTGGCAAGGAGTCCTGCCAGCATGGAGTAGCCTGGAGCTTTAGCAGGTGGCTGGAGGGCTTCCAGGATGTGGTGGCCTTCAGGCTGTCCTTTGGCTAACAGGAGTTCAAATAATTCAGATGTGGGTGTGGTAACATCTGTTTTTGAGAGAACTTGAGGGTCTTCTGCCAAGTTCATTCATCCTTCCCTTGGTTAGGAAAACAACAAACCTGGTTTTCTTCTGGGGCCTATCCTGATCATCCACTCTCAGGCTACATGGCCCCATGAGAGCCAGTGCCATCTGAACTTTTGGGAAGGATGCAGGGGTATCAGGGTGTGGGCACCAGAGCTGCGGGGGAGTGGGGGAGCCAAAGAGGTCCCAGGCTCTTGGGATTGTTGCTTGATGGGCAGATCCAGTCTCAATGGAGGCGCCCACTAGACTCCTGAGTGCCTGAGGGCCACCCTTCCTCTGCCACTGATGGTGGTTTGCACGGAGTTTTCTGTAATTTGTGTTATAAAGAGGCCTGGCAGCAGGAGCCACTCAAGGTGGTGGTGTGTGCTGGCTGTGCACGGTGCCCGGACCACAGGGACATTTGGGGCTGCTTTGTGGAGGGGGTGACATTTGAGTCAAGGCTCGAAGCTGGTTCAAACACAGGAAAGAGTCTCACAGAGTTTCTGTGAATATCTTTTCAACTATTGGTTTCTACTATGACAAAAATCATTTCATTCATTGACTTTATTAAGAAAAGATCATGTAATTTAAAAAAAAGGACACTTGGGGCACAGTGGCTCATGCCTATAATCCCAGCACTTTGGGAGGCCGATGCTAGCAGATCACTTGGGCTCAGGAGTTCGAGACCAGCCTGGAAAACATGGTGAAACCCCATCTCTACCAAAAATAAGAAAATTCACTGGGCATGGTGGTGCATGCTTGTGGTCTAGCTACTCAGGAGGCTGAGGTGGGAGAAGCACTTGAGCCTAGGAGTCTGAGCCTAGTGTCTGTGCCACTGCACTCCAGCCTGGGCAATAGAGTGAGACCCTGTCTCTAAAAATAAAAAAAAAATTTAAGAAGGACAATAAAAGACCTAAATGTTAGATCTGGCACATCCTGATGTCATAGGGCATCTGGTAGAAGGGGAAGTAATGCTAAGAAAATGATAGGATAATGGTGGAAGCCGCAGTTGAACTGAGAAGTGAAGGCACTAACAGATTACCAGTGCCCGCTGCACACCAGGAAAGCCTGGCCCTGGGGCCCCAAGACACAGGGACAAATCGGACCTGGGATCTTTTTCTGAGTGGTAAAATATCTCAGAGGCAGCCTGCCAAGATCACACCATCCTTGTAAGGACTGATAATGTGGCCGAAAGCCCTGGACAGGGTGAGCTCCCTGCTGCCTCTCTGTCCTCATCATTGCATCTCACCCAGAGCAAGAGGCTTCCGAGTTCCACACCCTAGAGGCTGGTGTGCTGGAGGCCGCATCACACCAATCAGGCCCTTCTAGGGCTTACTCACCAGCTCCCAGCAGTGCTGGGAGCAGAAAGGCCTTGGCAGATGTCTCCCCAGATGCATACGTCATTGCCCCAGGGAGAGCCTATGTCCCACATAAGCATGGCCCAGCCACATCCCAGACTCAGAACAGGTCTGGGATTCCTACAAGGGTAATGGAGGCTGTCACTGCACCTGCACTGCAGCTTAGCGTGCCCCTCTGCCCCTTCCTGCTTCCTCCCTCCCTGCCACAGGACTGGCCCCCCAACACCCTGCCTACGGAACTTTGTCTCAAGATCCCCTTCCTGGAGACTCAGGTGGGCTAGTACCCTGCCCAAGTCACTCTCAAGGGTGTGGGAAATGCAGGGCTCCCCAACTCCGAGCTGGTGAAGGGGCCATCGGAAGAACTCCTGCCAGTCTGCCTGCCTTATACCCCTACCACTGATGGACCAGCATCGTCCTTTCTATAGCTCTAGCCAGTCATGTCCCAGCCCAGGACGTGAGGAAACCCTGGGCCACAGTAGTCAGTGCCTGCCAGGCTGGCAGGCATGTCAGGGTGGCTCCCCCCCACCCAGCCCCAGAAGGTGCAAGCAGATTTCTCACCGTCTGCCACTGCTCATTGTTGAAGGAAAACTCCACATCCCAAACATTTGTTTGGAGGAAATTAGATCATCACCTCCCCACGAATGAAGCCAGGCTGTGCACACAGAGGGAAAGGAGGCGGCAAGTTGTCTGTCTCTTGGGGCTGTGGCCCAGAAGCTGGCACCCCAGGTGTCTCTGAGGCTCCACGCACGTGTGGCGAGAGCAGCCTACGCCAGGCTGGCTTGAAACTTCTGCAGGTGACGTTTGCCTGGATATACGGTGTTCTGGGCCCTGAGCTGACACTGCCATTGTATTCCAAGACCACAGATGGCCCCTGCTGCCTTCAGAAGGCAGCACGCGCCTGTCCTCCCCAGGTTGAGGAGCTGCCCCTGCCTCTCCCCACATAGATCCCCCTCCACCATTGGGTGCCTCTGATGGGGAAGAAGGCATATATTCTCCGGTGGAACAGCCTTCCTCTTCAGCTTTCAGTCTGGAGCCTCTCCAGGCACAAGGTCCTTTTTAACATTTTTTTAATTGAGATATAAGTCAAATAACATAAACTTCACCATTTAAAAATGGGTACTTCCATGGTTCTTAGTATATTCACCATGTTGCACAAGCACCACCACCATCTAATTCCAGAACATTTTAATGATGCTCCAAGAAACCTATACCCTTAACACCATGGCCCATTTCTGCCTTCCCTCAGCCCCTGGGAGTCATTCATCTGCTTTCTCTCTCCATGGATTTGCCTCTTCGGAATGTTTCATATAAATGGAATCGCAGGCTACACAATCTTTTGTGACTGGCTTCTTCCCCTTAGGACAATGTTTCCAAGGTTCACTACTTGGAATAGCAAGCTATTCATGCCTTTTTATGGCTGAATAATATTTCATTGTATGGATATGCCACATTTGGATGGGTTCCACTTTTTGACTATTATGAATAATGCTGCTATGAATATTCATGTACAAGTTTTTGTGTGAACATACGTTTTATACCCAGGAGTGGAATTGCTGGGTCATATGGTAGTTCTATGTTTAACTTTTTGAGGGACTGCCAAGCTATTTTCCACAGTGGCTGCATCATTTTACATTCCCATCAGCAATACACCAGCATTCTAATTTCTTTACATCCTCAAAAACACTTGTTATTTTCCCTTTTTAAAAAATTGTAGCCATCCTAACTGGTGTGAAATCATTATCTTGTTGTGGGTTTGATTTCCATTTCCCTAATGACTAGTGATATTCAGAGGATATTTTCAGGTCTTACTGACCATTTGTACATCTTCTTTGGAGAAATGTCTACTCAGATCCTTTGTCTGTTTTTTAATTGGGTTCTTCATCCTTTTATATTTGAGTTGTAAGAGGTCTTTAAGTGTTCTGAATACTAGACCCCTATCAGATATATGATTTGAACATATTTTCTCCTATTCTGTGAGTTGTCTTTTCACTTTATTGGTAGTGTCCTTTGATGCACTAGTTTTTTACTAGTTTTGCAATCTACTTCATCTATTTTTTATTTTATTGTTCGTGCTCTGGGAATAATATCTAAGAAACTGTTGCCTAACTCAGGGTCACACATCTTTTCCCCTATCATTCCTTCTAAGAGTTTTATAGTTTTAACTCTTATAGTTTTAGGTATTTCATCCATTTTGAGTTAATTTTTTGTACATGGTGTGAGGTAGGGGCCCAAATTTATTTGTGTGTGTGTAGATATTCAATTTCCCCAGCACTGTTGTTCAAAAGACCATTCTTTCTGCATTGAACAGTTTTTTGGCACCTTTACCAAAAATCAGTTGAACACAAATGACCATAAATTATTGCTAGGCTCTCAATTCTATCCATGGGTCTATATGTCTGTTCTTAAGTAGTACCACACTGTAACTTTGAAATTGGGATGTGTAGTCCTCTCAACGTGTTCTTTTCCAGGATTGCTCTGATCATTCTGTGTTCTTTGTAATTCCATAATGTATATGGATTTTAACAAGGGCCACAAACTCAAATGCATCCAGAACTAAACAGGTTTTGTAAGTTAGCAAAGCCGGCAGCTTCAAAACAGTATCTTGGGTTATGTTCTTTGGACACGCATAATTTGCTTGCATCTTAAACACAGGAAAGTTCTTCCCCTTTACATAGAAGCATTTTTTCTCCACTTTTTCTTGCAACATGCCAAGATATCTTCTCCCCTGGCCACCCTTGCATTCAGGAATGGCTATGAGTACAGTCCAAGTTCTAACCATGAGACATAGAGCAGTCTGCTGGGAGAGCTTCTGGGAGAGAGATCACATGATAAGAGAAAGGCAAGGAAACTTCCAGCTCTGTGCTAGTGCTGGGACTAAGGTGAGGCAAGAGAGGTGCCCAGGGTATCATATTTAAGGAGGTGCTCACCATCAGGGCCATGCACCAAGACCAATGCCTCCTTCAATGTGCCACCCTGGGTCCCTGGCTGGCTGGCCCAGCCCTGCTCTGTCTGCCTTTGCTCTTCTTCCTGCTCTGAACCTTGGGTGTGATGCCCAGAACTGGGCAGCCATCCAGTAACTCAAGGCAATGAGACTAAAGGCAAACATCATCAGGCTGTGGAATCTGAAGGTGGTGTGGAGAGGTGGGAAGACCCTTGACAACACCCGGCTCTTTGAAAAAACACATTAAGAAGCTGGATGTGGTGGTACTAACCTGTAATCTCAACACTTTGGGAGGCTGAGGCAGGTGGATCACTTAAGCCCAGTTGTTCAAGACCATCCTGGGCAACATGGCAAAACCTCATCTCTACAAAAATACAAAAATTAGCCAGGTGTGGTGGTGCCCACTCATGGTCCCAGCTACTCAGGAGGCTGAGGTGGGAAGGTCTCTTGAGCCTAGGAGGTTGAGGCTGCAGTTAGCTAAGATTGCACCACTGCACTCCAGCCTGGGTGACAGAGCAAGACCCTGTCTCAAAAAAAGAAAAAAGTTAACAGAAAGAAAAAGGACACTGTTAAGAGAATGAAAAAGCATCCAAGGACTGGGAAAAATACTTGCCAAACATATATCTGACCAAAGGCTGATGTCTAGAATATAAAGTAAACTCCTACAACTCCATAAGAAAAAGGCAAACCTTTACCCAATAAAAATGGACAAAAGAGTTAAAAAGATACATCACCCAAGATGAGATACAGGTGGAAATGAGCCTCCAAAAGGATCCTCAACATCATTAGTGTCCTTAGTCATTAGGGAGATGCAAATTAAAGCCACAGTGAGCTACCACTTCACACCTATTCAATCTGCTAAAATGTAAAACTTCACAGCTGAGTGCAGACGGATGCAGAGCTACTGGAACTCTCACACGCTGCTGGTGGGAAGGGAAAGAGTGCTGCCTGGTTGGAAGACAGTTGGGCCATCTCTTATAAAGCTATACATACATTTCCCATACAACCCTGCCAGTCTGTGCGAGGTGAGAGAAATGAACACATATGGCCAAAGACCTGTGCGCAAATATTTATAGCAGCTTTATTCATAACAGGTTCACACCAGAAACAACCAAGTGTCCATCGGCTGGTGAATGGATTAAGGGACAGTGGCACATCTGTACAATAAAATAGTACTCAGTAATGAAAAGGAAACAAATATTAATACATGCAGGACTATGGAGGAATCTCAAACATGCTCAGTGACAGACACCAGACTTGAAAGGCCACATCTATTCCACTCACACGAAACTCTGGCAAAAGTAAACCTATGGGAGGGATGTCAGCTCAGTGGCTTCAGGGGGTGGGTTTGGGGAGGAGGAAGTGATTTATGGCAAAGGGACGCTCAGGAGGTTTTTGGGGTGACGGCACTGTCTGTACCTTGCTTGTGGTGGTGGATACATAACTGTATGCATTTGTCACAACTAAGAAGGGAGAATTCTACTGCCTGAAAGCGTTTCAAAATTAGAGCCAGGCTATGGGTTTGTTGAATTATTACAGGCAAACAAAGCATACAGAAACAAGAATGTTGGACAATAAAATGAGTACATTATGGTTTTGGTTTTAGCTTGATTAAAAAAAAAAAAAAAGTGGGCCAGGCAAGGTAGCTCATGCCTGTAATTCCAGCACTTTGGGAAGCCAAGGCAGGCAGATCACCCGAGGTCAGGAGTTCAAGACCAGCCTGACCAACATAGCGAAACACTGTCTTTACTAAATATACAAAATTACAGGTGTGGTGGCATATGCCTATAATCCCAGGTACTCGGGAGGCTGAGGCAGGTGAATCACTTGAATCTGGGAGGCAGAGGTTGCAGTGAGCTGAGATCATGTCATTGCACTCTAGTCTGGGTGACAAAGCAAGACTCTGCCTAAAAAATAAAATAAATAAAATAAATAAAAAACTGAGAAAGGTTGGGGTGGCAGCATCACGCTAAGTGAAAGGAGTGAGATACAAAAGCCACACACTGTATGACCCCATTCACACGAAGTTCCGGAAAAGGTAGAACCGTGGGAAACCCTGGGAACAGGAATCAGATCGGGGTGGCCTGGGGCCTCGGGCAGTAGACAGGTCTGACCACTGAGGGACACCAGGGCAGCGTGGGGGTGGTGCCCCAGTCTAGGTCTCGGTGGTGGTGGTCACGTGGCTGTGTGCATTTGTCAAAACTCACTGAACGACATACTTCAAAGGGGTAAATTCTACTGTATGTAAATTATATCTCCAATTATGTAAATTATACACAGCTGACTGTTTCAAAAAGCAAGCTGAGTGAAAGGAAATTATTAGATAAATAATCATACAGGTGGTGTGCAGATATGACAAAAATTGTGGAGGTGGTAGAAGAATGAACACATTTTGGGAAACACTTAGTCCCAATTATCTCTCTCTAAAAAAATGAAAAAAGTAACTTAAGAAGGTGAATGGGTGTGCCTATTTTCTCCCATCTGATCTGCATAATTTAGCATTTTGGTGGTTTGTCCTGGAATAGTTTAATTGAAGCATCAATGAGAAAACTCTCTAAAGATGAAAGGCAGCTTCTTAGGTTAATGCTTCGGGATCACCCCCACCCCTTGTCCAGCTGGGCCCTGCCATTGTCATCCCTGTTATCAAGGCTGGCAGGAGACCAAAACTCACACCACTGGAACAATGAAGGAGCATTTCACTCAGGACTGTTTACAAAGAGCCATCAGGGCTCAAGGAAATGGTGACGGTGAAGCACTTGGGGCCAGCGACAGCAGGAAGCCCTTGCCATGCCAAGACCTGCAGGGTGAGAAGAGAAAGCACATCCCGGAACCCAGAGAAAGAACCCGTATGGGAGCGGGGCACCCAAGAAGAGCCGTGACCTCTGCAGAGTAACTCAGAGAGCCTATGCCCTGTAGGGAAGGGCACGGGGATAATCCCCCCAACCTCACTCTCCCCCTGCCCTTAGGGTTCTGGCTGGTGTCTCCAAAGATGCCTGGAAGCCAGAAGCCCAGAGCCTACAGGGGTCATCCTTGCCAAAGACAGGCTTCCAGCGCCCCGAGAAGAGGAAGAAAGCGATGGGCCTGCAGGGGCATGTGGAGGGGCCTGGCACACACCCTGGGAGGCTGCATTAAATGCTCAGTGTGGTGAGGCCAGCAGAGGAGCAGACTGCCATTTGAAAGACGGCCGGTTACTCACAGATCCTGAGGAACAGCGGGGGGTGCACCACGTAGAGAAGCAGCGGGTCTGCAGGAGGCAGAGGAAGAGGGGGTCGTGCGCAGGAGCCTCCATTACAGAATACACAAGAAGAAACAGCGAGTTAGGTAAGCAGGTATAGGGTTAATTCATTTGAATAATTTTGGGGCTCTGGGGCACAGGACTGTCCCTGGGTGTCTGATCCTGGCCCTGGGGGTATAGGGCAGGACGACAGTGGTCCGGAGTGTGAGAGGTGCTGGCTGGGTGTGAGCTCTGGACTGGCTGGTTTGCACATAAAAGGCATGCTGGCAGGGGAACATCTCCTGTTTCTAGGAACTGGAAGGGGTGGTCCCTCCAAGATCAGCAAAGCCCCAGGATACCAAAACATCAGAATATAAAAACTAAAAAGCACCTCTCTAAAACTCAGGCTCCTGCCTAGTACTGGGAGGCCCATGGGGAGGGAAGGCCAGTTGCCAAAAGAAGTCTTTAAAGGCATCAGTCAGTCCTAATTCGATTATCAGGCACTGGGGCACGGGTCCAGGCTGCTAGAGAGCCCCAGGAGGTGCTCAGCCCCTTTCTCTCCACCTTTCCAAGGCCTCCCCACCAGCCGAGGCCCACCGCACCTCTTCACTGCCGCCCTCCTGACACCGGGGCCCACACTGTCCTCCCACCACCTCCCTCTGCAGGTGCAGCCTCCATAGAGAGTTTAACTCCTACCTGTGTCCTTCTCCCAGTCCCGTTGCCAATACTGGTTCCCTCTCACCCAATGGTGGAGGCTGCAGACCCACATTTCCTGCAGGTTGTGAGAAAGACAGCTCAGACGCCCTGGGCAACATCAGCTGGCACTTGGAGCTGCCGGAACAGGGTTTGACAAGAGGGGAGAAGCTTCCACCTTGAGAAGAGACTACACGGAGCCACATGCAGGCTCCAGGACAGAGCAGTGGCACTGTCCCTACCACCCAGCCCCACCCTCACCAGGCATCTCTTAGAAAGAGGTAGGATAACTAATGGGAACAGATGCGGTCAAAGCAACTGGAGAGAGAGGGACAGAGGATAGGCTTCAGGCTGCCTTGGGAGGGGACGAGGGGCAGGTGGCTGAAAGGAGAAGCCCTTCCCTCCTGGGGGTTCTTGTTGGGCAGAGCTGGCTCCCTGCAGTCCGGTCCTGCAGAAGCAATGGCTGGCTGGGGCTGGAAGTCCCAGGATGGTAACAGTCTTGTTCTTCAACTCAGTTCCGCACAGGTAGCTGGGAGTGGGGAAGAGAATGTAGGCGCTCAGCCCTCTCCTAAGCCCCCTGGCCTCCCTGCAAGGAGCCTTCACCCCACTCCAGGTCCTTCCTAATCTGCCCAGGTGGGCTTCACACCCAGCTCCACACCTGTCTACAGTCCGTGCACGCCCCCCTCCAAACCCAGCTTCGCACAATGCACCCAGTAGACACCCACACACCCCACCAGACCCTGCTCAGACCTCATCTGGTGGTACCCTCCGGCTCTGCCTTCCATTAACAGGGTGGTGGGAGCAGAGGGGCATCTGCTTCTTTGATCCCCTGACTTCCTGTATTTCCCCAAATCATTGCACTTTCATTTCTGTATTATAGTTGCTGAATTCCTCAATTTCCTCATCTGTAAAATGGGAACAATAATAGTACCTATCTCAAAGATTTACTGTGCAGGTTAAATGAATAAGGGCGCATAGACAGTTTAGAAAAAGACACAAGAAAACAAGTCCATTAATAATTACTACTCATTATATAGCTAATAAGTAATCATTATTATTGAACAAACCCACATCCTACTCACAGACGACTCTGGTGTACAAGTGAGTAAATGCTGGTGAAACAACCGGGGCCATTCCAGAAGCAGATGGTTCAAGTCCAGTCCAAGTTCACAGGGTTCTCTAACTTGGACAGCAGAGGCTGGTGTGTGTCCGGCCAGGCCAGTGTGGCACCGTGCTGGGTGCTGTGCAGGGATCATCTCTGTTAATCCCCATGATGACCAAATTGGGGCTGGGCAGAGGAGAGCAAGGATGCTTTTGCAAAGCTGCCTGGGAAAACTGGAATGTGTACCTGGTCTGAGAATGGCCAGAGCCTGGCCTCTTCTGCCCACCTCTTGTCCCCAGCCCCTGGCCCCCACCTCCAGCTAAAAGGCCAGCAAGAGGTACAATGCACCTCCCACTTCCACGTGTGGCCACAAAACCTCATCTCGTGTCCGGCTGTGATGCTCCAGGCTTAGCAGGGGTCTGAAATCGCGCTCAGAGCTGAGCAGGGAGAGCCGACTGCAGGCGATGCCAGCCCCAGGTGCCAGGCAAAGTGGTTTCCAGGCCCTCTAATCACCCCACTCCCAGAATCTGGCCATTAACTCCCTCCAGGCACAGGAGGGGGAACTGCCACTCTCCCTGCCTGGCTTTTAGTCCAACACAATTAGGAGCCATTATTTCTGTCGTGTTGATTCTTGAAAAATCATTTTAAATTGTCGCCCTTTTTCATGCTTTGGAAAAGGAAAGCGCCAAAGAAGATGAAAACAGAAAAGCGTACCCACACCCCCCGCCTGGCTCCCGGTCCCCCCCTTAATCCCCCCATTTCTCCTGACCTGTTCCCTTGGCAACCGTCAACTCGCTGCTGCAATATTCAAAGGGAATCTCACAACTGCACATCAAATAGGACGCAGGAGGTATTTTCAGTTGCCTGAGACCCAGTGGACAGACAGACAGACACATACCCCCTCAGGGAAGACAGAGACACAGAGAGGCAGAGATGGGCAGAGAGAGACACAGAGAGAGAAAAGCAAAAAGACCTGGCACAAAGAGACAAAGACCCCCAGGGAGATAGCGACGTGGGGACCCAGAGATGCCGGAGTGGATGGGCAGAATGAGACAGAGAGCAAGAAAGAGATGGACATGCAGAGTGACAGACAGACAGACACTGATGCGGGAAGAGACCAACCCAGAGAGACAGAAAAGACAGACACACAGTGCAATGGAGAGGAGACAGATGGGGCTGGGCAGGGGGAGTGGATGGAGGGGAAGAGGGGCACAGGCAGGAGGGGACAGACTGAGGGTGGCAGAGAGGAGACAGGAGAAGGCAGCAGGAGCCCCAGTGCCTGGCCTGGGCACCACGGCCTCTGAGGGCCCCTCCAAGCCAAGCTGCCTCTCCTCCTCCCCTTTCCCTGCCCCAGGCAGGCTTCTCCCCTAACCAGACACCTCACCCTCGCCGAAGCACCCTGCTGTTTCCCGCACACACTGTGCCTCTCTTGCCTTTGCCACGCTCCTCCACAGCTAGCCTGGGATGAGGTCGTTGTGAGGATGTCCCTCTGGATGGCCACCCTGCTCATTCCCAGACCCCTTACTCCTTCCTAAAAGTGAGAATGACATTGCTAAAGATGCCAATGGTGTAATTCCAGCCACCCTAGCAGACAATAGGGAACAGAGGCTCCCCTCAAAGCACATGGAGGAGGATCAGGAGGGTCCTGGGTTCCAGCTTAGGGCTAAGGATCGGGGCCAGGGCATGGGAACCTGTAGCTGCCCCACACTCAGTGGCAGCCACGCGGAGGGTGGAGGGAGGGGCCTGGCAGGCAGGTTGGCCCTGTGGCCTCCTCTCAAGCCCTTGCATCTGTGCCTGAGCCTCTACCCCACCCAGGCCCAAAACTCCTTGGCTCTCAGCATCTGGCATGATTCTGACCTCAGGAGGCTGTTAGGCTGGAGGCTGGGAAAATGGACCAGAGGAGTAAAAAGGCTGAGGTTAGAAGTCAGGGGTCAGAGGGCATGGGCAAAGCTCAGGTTCCCCTCAGAGGCAGCATAGCAGGCAAACCTAGATTGCAGCACCCGCTTTGCCACTGACCACCATGGAGTCACGTAGCCACTCTGGGACTCAGCTTTCCCACATATAAAGTGGGTAAATAGGCCCTGCCCAGAGCAATTGCTGGAGTGAGGCTCTGAGAGTGCATGTGTGCAGTGAGCCAGGAGCGAGGCTCTGAGAGTGTGTGTGTGCAGTGAGCCAGGGTCTGACAGTGCATGTATGTGTGCAGGCAGTGATAGCTCTAAGGACAAACAGTGAGCATGATGACAATGAGAACAATAATCATAACTTTTTGGCAGAGGGAGAGCTGGATGCCTGGCCAGGGTCAGAACCTCAAAGCCTTGGGGCCAGCAACAGAAGCAATGCGAGACTCCATGGAGGTGGGACTGCAGAGCCCAGACCCACCCCCCAACCTGGACTCAGGTGCGTTGGGGACCCAGGGGGGCAAACTCTGCCAAGTTTTCAAAAGGAGCTGGAAATAAGAATTTTTAATGCCGAACATTTGAGTTTTAAATATTGGTAACCAATTCCTTTTTCAAAGCACGTTGCAGGCCAAATAAAACATCCAGGGCTAGATGGGCTGTGTCAGCCAGTTTGTACCTTCACCTCCTCTCACAGTGAACCATCGGCTCAGGGCTTGATCCATTGGCAGGAGGCACCCTTGCCAGGGCTGCTGGGGCCCAGCAGCTCAAAGAGGCTGTGCAGGAACAGCTTAGTCCAAAACTGTCTGTCCCTCAGGAGCAGGTGCTGCACACCGGGCCCCATTCCCCAGGCACCATGGCTCCTGGAGGATCCTGGACCTCAGCCGGGCTGTGGGAGACCCTCAGTTCTGCTGCAGCTCCTTCCCCACCACACCTGTCCATGGTGCTGCCCCTGCTGCCCAGCACCTTGGACACACAGAGGCGCAGAGAGAGGGCCAGCGCTCGTGGCTCAGAACCAGGCACTGTGTAGGTGGGGAGGGTGGTCAAACACCACCGTTTGCAAATGATCCTGGGCAGGTGCTGGGGATTGTGACTGCCACCCTGAGGAGCTCAATTAAAATGCAGCTTCCTGGAGCCCAGCCCTGCCGAGTCTGATTCCTTGGGGCCTGGGAGTGTGCATTTTAAGAAGCATCCCGAGGGACTCTGATAGGTGTGCTACAGACCCGCTGAAAAGACAGGGAGGAGTGGAATCTGGTGTCCTGCCCCTCTGGCCCAGCCCCTAGACCTCCCAGGACCTGCTGTGTCCCCAGCTAGCGCCCAGGCTCCTGCTATGGCTGCCTCCATGCCAATGAATCTAAGGGGAGCACAGACTCCCCCTCATTGCGTGGTGACTCCCAGAAGGAAGCTGTGGAGCATCTCCACCCACAGGTCCTTCTGGCTAGTGCATGCCCCACCTGGCACTTAAGAACCAGGCCTGCAGCAAGCAGTGGGGGCTTCTCCTACCCAACCCTTGAGACCAATTTGGAGGTGTTTGTCTCAGGCTCTGGTCTTCAGCTGTGGTTCTGTCCTCTTGGTCTGCAAGGGTGAGTCTCCAGTCTGGCTGTGCATCCCAGGTCCCTAGAGGCTTTGGAAAACTAGGGCTCCCTGGTTTCTGCATGAGAGAGAACCAGCTGGCTCCAGTGCCCAGCTCCAGGAACACACCCTCCAGAACTGTCCCGGTACATGAGACGGCAGAGTCCTCAGGGGGCTCTGCACATGCCCTGTGCCCCCACCCTGGCCCCAACCTCAACATGGCCAGTCACAGAACCCAGCCCCCCAGCAGCATTTCTGGGGCACACCCAGGCCAGGACAATCAGAGTCTTCCCAGGGATTTTTCCTGCAGGAACCCTGTGGAGAGAGGGGTCACTCCTCTGGGATGGGAGCTGCTCCTCAGTGCACCCAGAACTGGAGAAGCAGAGAAGAGGGCAGCCCCAAAGGCAACAGGATTCTTGGCCAGCCACCAGGGTGCCCCAGCCTCCTCGCAGTTCCAAGAGAAGCCCCTGTGCCCTCACAATCAATTCCCTTCTTGCCTAAGTTATTTGGCGTTATGTCACTTGCAACCAAATATATCACCCCAAACCTACTGACTCAGAAGTTTTGTATTTTTAACAAGTTCCCCAGGTGATTCTCGGCCGAACTGCGCTTGAGAAGCACTGATGTACAGCACTGCCAATTAGGCTGCTGGTGTTCTCGGGACTCGGGCCGTCTTCACGCTGGAACCTGTCAGTTCCGATTCATACCAGCTCTCCCCCTACTCCCAGCATCTGCACATCAAACCCCATGATATAATCCCTGCACAGCTATCGGGAGGGAGTGGGGTCTGAACATCCAGGTCCAATCACTGAGCAGCGGGAAACATGAAGCCCCTGGAGGGAAAACCCCAGAGGCCTTCTCCAGAGAGAATAAAAGGCATGGAGTATGGAGGAAGGGGCTTAATCCTAAAGGCTTGATCAGAGGAGAGCAAAGGGAGGAGTCCAAGACTAGTTTTATCGACCTGTTTAGCAAATATTTCCCGAGCTTCTACTGACTGTATCCCAGATACTGTGCCAGGCACAGGGGACCCCTGGGAGCAGGTGGGGGCTCCCTGCTCTCCAGGCCCTGACTTAGTCGGGAGAGATAGGAAACAACCAGGCCAGTGCTACATGGACATGTGACTACAGACCCTGCAGGAAAGAGGCAGGGTCTTGGCACACACATTCATCTCCCAATATCTATTCTTGCCTCCTTTTCAGCTAGGTACAGCCATCGTGCACACTTTCCAGCCTCTTCTGCAACTGGGTGTGGCCACAAAAGAGTTCCTGCCAATGGAATTTGGGCAGAAGTAAATGGGTGACTTCTGTCTTAGTCTGACCAGGCTGCTGTAACAAAATGACTTAGACTGGGTAATTTGCAAACAATAGAAATTTACTGCTCACAGTTCTAGAAGATCAAGGCACCAATTTGATGTCTGGTGAGGGCCTGTTCCTTGTGGATGGAGCCTACTACATGTCTCCATGTGGTGGAAAGGGTGGACAGCCTCCTTCAGGCCTCTTTTATAAGGGCACTAATTCCATTTGTGGAATGGAATACCCTCATAACTTAATCACTCCCTAAACACACCACCTCTTTACACTATTACACTAGGTATTAGGCTCCAATATATAAATTTTGGAGGGACACAAACAGACCATACTTCCTTAGAGGTATCTTATGGTTGGAGAGGTGAGCCTCCTCCTTCCTCTTCCTCCCTCCTTCCCATTGGAAGGGACACATGACGGCCGGAGCTGGAGCAGCCTTCTGAGTCTATGAGGGGTATGCCACATATTGAGAGGCATGGAGCAAGAGAGGAGCCTGGGTTCTTGAGGCTAACAGAGGTGCTGTGGGAGTCTGGCACTGTTGACCTCCAGACTTTGCTTACAAAAGAGAGAAATAAATCTTCCTCTAGCTCTGTCATAGCTGTCCCGACACAATGGCCCTCTGAGAAATTGTAACAGGGGGATTCATTTCAATGGGGAAAAGATGTCTTTGAGGAAATCTCTTCGACTTGGGTACTAAAGGACAGACAAAAGTTGGCCAAGGAGAGAGAAGGGGGAGAAGCTCTTAAATGGGAGAAAAATCCTAAAGGAGGCTGCTAGGATTGAAGCAGAGAGAAGGAGTTGCAAGGCTGGGGGAGGGGGGGTGGTGACATACATCCTGTGGGCCAAGTCAGGAGGCTAGGGACAGAGAAACCACAATAGAGTCTTAAAGCAGGCAAGCAACAGAAACTGATTGTTATGGCTGGGCACAGTGGTTCAGGCCTATAATCCCAGCACTTTGGGAGGCCAAGGTGGGTGGCTCACCTGAGGTCAGGAGTTCAAGACCAGCCTGGCCAACATGGTGAAACCCCGTCTCTACTGAAAATACAGAAAATCAGCTGGGCTTGCTGGCATGCGCCTGTAATCCCAGCTACTCTGGAGGCTGAGGCAGAAGAATTGCTTGAACCTGGAAGTGGGAGGTTGCAGTAAACTGAGATGGCACGACTACTCTACAGCCTCGGCAACAGAGCAAGACTCCATCTCAAAAACAAACTGATTTTTATTTAAAAAAACATCCCTACCCCTCAAACGGGGACCCATTCCAGATCCCTCAATTCTGGTAAGCACCTGCCATCCTCATTAGAGGGAACCATTAGTTGCCTTTTACAGATGAAGAATCAGAGAGATTAAGTGGCATCCTGAAGGTAACTCAGCTGGCATGAGTCCCAACAGGGGCCTGAGCCCAGACCTACCTGACTCTTACACCCTGAGTTCTCCCTACACTGTGCTCAGGACCACTCCCATCCCAAGCCCTTACCCCCAGGTGACCAGGCTTCTGGTGTCCAATCGGACCCACCTGGAGGAGATGCAAGCTCACCCTGGCTCCAAGCACTGGAGGTTTCCAGGCTGCTCAAAGGCCTTAGAGAGCACTGGTCTCCCAAATACACGCTGCACAGATGGGGGACTGAGGCCCTGGAGAAGCAGGGCCTCCCAAGGCCACAGGATGCAGACCAAAAATGAGGTCCAGGGCTTGAAGCTTCTCAAGACAGGCTCGCAGGGGCCAGGGAGCTAGTCTGAAAAACTGCCCCTCATTGAAACCCAGCAGGCCATCCCTGGCTTCCCGCAGATAAACCTCCACATCCACTGTCCCTTCTTCCCTGCCCCTTGTCATCCCAGAATCCAGTGATCTGGGCCCAACTCACAAGTACGAAAGGTGCCATTGCAGGCCGGAGAGCGAGGGGGACTGAACTCTCTCCCTCCCTATTATGTGGCTAACAGGGCTCATTGGCATTAATTATCGAGTGCTTGGGAGCCGGAGCCTCTAAGGTGAAGCACAGAATGCAGCTGCTTAGGCTCTGCTTGTCCAAGCTCCAGACAGCGTGGAAAGGACATGGGCAGAAGAGGCAGAAAATGGCTCAAGCCTCACCCCCACCCCTTCCAGAAGACCTCGAACCCCTTGAGACTCCTTTTCTCAGACCCACCTGGTTGAGATGAAAGGACTTTGCAGATTAGAAAATGTTATGCTGATATGGAGACTGGTTATAATCAGGTATAGCGAAAGAGTTGCTGCCTTCATGGTATTTTAAATGTGGATAGTTTTCTCGGTTCCCCAAGTATCTTATCTGGCCAGAATTCACACAATTATGTAGTCATCCCTCCAGTGACAGGACTGCCTATTTCAAATCCCTTCTGGGAAAAGCAAAATCCTACTAGGAACAACACAACATGTCTAATTAGTCATTTATACTTTAGTATAAATGAGTTGGTACCTATACTTTCTCAGAGGAGAGCCTCAAGCAGGAAAGGGAATTTTATTAGGGAAAGGTTTATGGGAAGGGATGATTATGGAGCTGGGGACAGAGACTTGCTGGGGGGTCCCTTCCAGAAGTTGGGGTCAGACTGGACACAACTGAGACCACAGGCCTTGTAAGGTCTGGAGGTAAAGGAGGGCTCAGGGGGCATCAGGGAAAGGGGTTGGCTGCCTCCTGAGGCCCTAGCCTTTCTTTACCTTTAATCCTTCTCTCCTGTGGGCCCTGCCACACAGCCTGCAAACAAGCTCAAGGTTCTTCCATCCAGAAAAGTCCCTCTTTCAGTCCCCTGCACATCTCAGAAAACAGAATGTGGGCTTTGGAGTCAGATGATCTTGAGCTCCATGCTTCACTCTACCACTTGTCCCTAAAATGGCTTCAAAGAACCGCTATTTTACCAATTTTATACCTCCAGACCCCCCAGAGCCTGGCACAAAAAAAAAAAAAAAAAGGCTGTAAAAACATTGTTGAGATGGATGATAGATTCTCTGAGCTTCAGTGTCCTCACCTGCAAAATGTTACCAAGGAAAAGCAGAGTAAAAATATTTGTTTTTACTAAAGTGTGAATGGCTGATAGGATTTTGCAGAGATTTTAAAGAGGAGTATCTTTGGACTCAAAGGGACAACAGAATAAGCCCTTCCTCACTGGGCAGTGGTGAGGACTAAATGCAATTATTGAATCATTCATTTAATAAATCTATAGCAAGCAATTATGTGTGCCACACACTGTTCTAGGCGCTGGGGTTAAAACAGTGAACAACAAGGAAAAATTCTTGCCCTTGTGGAGCTGACATTTAGTGTAGAGGACAGGCAATAAACTAACAAATAAAGAACAACTCAATATATAATATAAAGTTAAATAATGATCAGTTCATTGAAGAACATTAAAATGGAGTGAGGGGTGGCATGTGATGGTAGAACACTGATTTAGATGGAACGGTCTGGGAATATCTCTATGAGGAGGTGACATTTGAACAGAGACCTAAATGAATGCACCATGCAAATATCTTGGGAAAAAGAGGACTTAGGAGAATAACCATATTACCTCGGGGCACGCAAAGATGGCTTGAATGATATACAGAAAACCTTCAACCATAAAGAATATAATTGGCAAGTTGGACTACATTGAAGTGAAGACTTTCCATCCATCAGAAAGCACCATCAGGAGACTGAAAATGCAAGCCATGGAGTGGGAGAGGATATTCAGAACATGTACATCTGTCAAAGGATTCACCCAGAATAGAAACATTTCCTACAAAGCAATAAAAAGAGACACCACTCAATAGAAAAATGAGCAGGACTTGGACCTTCATGAAACAGGATAGCCCAATAGCCAGTAAACGCAGGAGAGGGTGCCTGACTTCAATGATCATCAAAGGAATGCAAATTAAAACACCAATGAGCTACTGCTGCACACCTTCAGAACGGTTATAATGAAAATGACAGAAAAAGGCCATGTGCTGGAAATCCTGGAACACTCGTAGGCTTCTGGTGGGGGACTACATTGGTACAATCTCTGTGGAAGAGAGATTTGCAGCATCTATTAAAGCTAACATATGCCAACCCTATGACCAAGCACTTCCACTCCTAGGCCTATAGTCAACTGAATGGCATACCTACATTCATTAAAAGAAGGGTATGACGCGCAGTGGCTCAAGCCTGTAATCCCAGCACTTTGGGAGGCCGAGACGGGCGGATCACGAGGTCAGGAGATCGAGACCATCCTGGCTAACACAGTGAAACCCCATCTCTACTAAAAATTACAAAAAAAAAAAAAACACTAGCCGGGCGCGGTGGCAGGCGCCTGTAGTCCCAGCTACTCAGGAGGCTGAGGCAGGAGAATGGCTAAACCCCGGAGGCGGAGCTTGCATTGCACTGAGCTGAGATCCAGCCACTGTACTCCAGCCTGGGCGACAGAGTGAGACTCCGTCTCAAAAAAAAAAAAAAAAAAAAAAAAAGAAGGGAAAGTTCATAGCAGCATTATTCATGAAAACCAAAAATGAGAAGCTACCCAAATGCCCAGTAATGAAAATGTGGATGTGAAGTGTGGGGCGCTGGGACAAGCTGGAAATCACAAAGACAGACTGGCCCTATGTTGATCTCTCTCACTCTCTCATGCCAGTCCCAGCCTCTGACTTTATTGATGGAGTGAGCTGGCCCAGGAGTCAGAGAAACTGAAAAGCACTGGCTAATGACACATCTGATGGAGCAGGGGGAAGGATTTAAAATCAAAAGTGATGATAGCCACCTCTGCTTTCCGAGTTGTGTGGAACAATCCCAAACAGCAGAAAAATCGGTATTTTTGTGTGCTGTCCCTTTGATGGAGAAAATTGTAAAAGGAGGAAGTGGTCCTGGTTTGGCACAACACAGATATGATGGGTCTCTAGCCATGCAAAAGTGGAGCTGTGCTGAGAACAGAGGTTAGTGAAATCAGTCTGCGAGTAGAGGAATGAAGTTGGGGGAGCCAAAAGCTGAGGGTCCCAGAAAACAGAGACCTGGCCATTCCTTGGAGGAGACAGAGTATGTGAGTGTGTGGGGCCCTTCCTGGGGAGGCCAAAGGAGCCTTGAGGACAGGGGATGTCTTCTGTTTACCTTGGGGCTATCTGGGAGATACTGTGACATAGCCCTCCTCAATCTTAAATCTTCAGTCAGTTTTGCAAGACACCCACCTGCCTGGTGTAAGGAAAAGAGAATGTGTCATACGTTAGGAGCAATTGAAGGCAGAACAGAAACAGCCCATATGGCTCAGAAAGACAATCCAAAAATGGAACCACCTCAGTTGCAACAGAAGCTCAGAGCTAAGAGGGAAGTGGGAAAATGTACACCTCCTCCAAAATACCCAGAGAACCTGAGAGAGAATCAGACCTCTCCAAGGACGAGACATCTTAGCTGACATCCAGATTACACCCATGTAACTTAAACTAGTTCAGAGTATAGAGATGGGGGAAATTTTTCTAACTTCATTTCATAAAACTTAACAAAATATACTTACTAAACTAATTTTTACTTATAAAAAGATGCAAAACTCCTAAATAAAATATTAGCAGAATGAATCCAATATTAGTAACAGAATAATATGCTAATACAATGCAGAAATATAGGAATGCAAGGCCGGTTCAATGTTAGCAGAGCTTTTGGTGTTGTTCACATTAATAGGCTAAAAAGGAGGGCTTGGACTATGTTCATGGCTGTAAAAAGGAATTTGATAAAATCAAACATCCATTGCTGATTTTTTTAAAAAAGCTTTCAGTAAACAGAATATAAAAAGAAACTTTCTTACCTTTGATAGAGTATTTATCAGAAACCAAATAGGAAAGATCAGATTTCATTATAAAAGATGCAGGGTATCATTGGCATGATTTCTTCCAGGAAGACCTCATATTCTCCAGGGTACAGCTGCATCCAGTTTCCCCACTATACACTTTCACTCTCCCCATCCTTGTTTCTCCTCAAAGCTTCTGACAGACTTTGTCCATCTCGTTCACATCTGTATTTCTAGGACCTAGAGCAACCTCTGCCACACAGCTAATGTTAAATCAACGGTGAATGAGTGAAAAAATAGAAACAAATCAAATATGCCCACTATTACCATTCTATATCCTAGGGATTATAGATGAGGCAAAAAAAAAGAGGAAAAAGAGACAAAGGGTAAATATTGGAAAGAAAAGGATAAAACTATAAGTCTTCATGGCTACTGTAAACATCTATCTGGAAAATTCAAGAAGAGACTTCAGAAAGATATTCAGATATGATATTCATATACAAATACAACACTATTTTCAAAGATCCTATATAAGTCATGATGATACTGGTCCCAAGGGCACCCAACTGAAAATGGTTAAAAGCAAGAAAGTTTGGGGTTTTGTGTTCTGGTTTGGTGAGAGGTGGGTTTGCTCCTTAACAAGACAGGCTGTGGACATTTCCATCTTAAGCACAACTAGCTTGAGGGCCTCCAATGATGCCAAAACAGCTTTTTAATTTTCTTTTTGTTTTTATCTCTGCCTATCTATGTCTGGCTCCATTTTTCAGACAGAAATTTTATAAGCATCAGAAGAAACAGCCACTGGCAACCCTAGACATACAATCCCAGAAGAAACAGTGTTTCTCCCACACCACATTTAAAGAATATTTTCAGAGAGGATTGTTGGTCTGCCTTGGGTCACATTCCAACTGCCCTAGGCAAATAGGATGTCATTAGTAGTCCAGCCAGGACCATGTGGCTATCCTGGTGACTCCGTGTGTGTGGGCGGGGGAGGGAGCGTGGCCAGTGGGGGAAGGGAGGACCTTAATTGGTAGGTTCAACAGGACCACATGGAATGGGACAAGAGTTTTCCCAAGGCAAGTGGTGCTAATATCACTGGAAAAGGGAGGTGGCAGGCATTCTGAGAGCACACAGCATAGCGGCAACAGCCGACTACAATCCACCCCTTGGCTGCTCAGAAGAGAAACACACGCTCTCACCATGCATAAAATCTCAAAACTCTTCCTTGCTTAAATTATGCTTTCATCCCACGTACATCCAAAATACATTTCCCTCCTCGAAGGGATACAACCCAAATCACATTGAGATAACGTCAGCAGCTCCTAGTCCCAGATCTCTGAGCAATGCACCTTCCTCTAATGTGTTCTCACTATGACCCTTTGTCTGACAAGCTGTGCCTTAATCATGGATCTGAACCCCTCCACACACCCTGTATAGAATGCCCACCAGTGCACTTAGAAAACTTGAGCTTGTACAGCACCTTTCTCTCATTCTCTCCACCTCTTCAGTATTGCACCGGGAGAGTTCCTCATTCCATGGTCACATTCACCAAGTCACCTTCAGAGGTGGCCACTCACTGTTCAGCCTGCCACTGAAACCTGACTTCAATGGCTTTATTCCTGAGACCTGTAACTGGCTCTTTTCCACACTGTTACTATCTTAAACTTGTCCCTCTGAAGATGTTAATTCTACTTTTCTCTTTGTGCTGCTAGCCGCGTCTCCATGGGTGTTAGTTCCCTAGTTATTGAATGCTGTATTTTGGTTTGCTGATTTGGGATGGATGCTCATGTTTGTAGGGGAGATTATGGTATCCCCAGTTGCTTTTGTTTACTGTGGCGGTGGGGGTATGGTAGGGGGTCCCCCCTGGAACCTCAGTTTCTCTCAGATCCCCCATCACCAGAGAATTATTCAATGGCCACTCCACTGCTCCAGCCTGGAGGCAGACTTCCTCCCACCTCCCTGTTGACAGGTGTCAGGGAAGAGGAGGGAGCCTGACAATTACTCAGACGCCAGCTCTGCACCCAGACACCTGAGCAACTGTCTCCAAGCCTTCTGCTCCTTGTCTGCGAGCCTTGCCTTTAGAACACCATGGACAGCTCCTACCTGGGATTCTTCATCCAGCCAGTCCCTCTGTGTTCGAACTCTCAGGAACTCCTCAGCATCTCTGCCTTGTTTATGGCACTTCTTTGGTCATTGTTTTCTAGAGCTATTCTGGATTCATGGGAGCGGGAGAGAAAGAGAGAGGCAAAGAGACAGAAAGACACTTTCTGTCATTTCCAGGGATCTGGAGCAGGAGGAGGAGGTGGGGGAGGGGTGCATGCTTAATCTGCCATCTGTATCTTTTCCTTTTTTATCCCCATATAAAAGTATATTACAACTGCTGATAATAAAGGATATGCATAGAATAAAATTAAAATAGAAATAGAAGATCAGAACTGACGAAAGGAAGAGGGGCAAATATTTCAATTATGAAGGTTTCAGATTGCAGCCATAAACTTCCCAGTGGCCAGAGTAAAGAGTGGAACTAGACTGTGAGCTCCCAGAGGTCAAAGACGGTGTCCCGGCCACCTCAGTGTTCTCAGCCCTGGGCCAATCCCAACCCAAGCAGTTTTTCAATAAACGTTTGGTGAATGAACACACGTAACCACTTGATTCTTCATCAAGCAACCCCACCCTTGTTAACTGGTAAGAAGACAGCATAAGATTGCATCGGCAGTGATATTGTTTTTTCTGCCAGTAAATCAAAAGCCATTTATTATATATAACATCATGGATAGGGCCTTTGGCTGTTGCTGAGAAGAAGCAGGAAATATTGTTGTGACCAGTTTTCAAATGACCTTTGACAAAGCTGAAGAGCAGAACAGACAGACCCGAGGGAGGCTGCTCTCAACTTCTGCTGTCCAGTGGCCCCTCCTCAGGGCTGCCCTGCCCAGTCCGTTCAGGCCAGGGGAGCAGAGCAGGAGGTGATGACCCTCACCACACCCTCCCTCCCCACAGTGCTTGGTTCTGAAGAGGGACAGCTCTTTCTCTACTGTTCATGACCTAAGACTCTCGACCTCATTCAGCTGAGCCGGGTCTTGCCGAAGCTGCTCATATCTGCTCCCTGGTGCTTTGACCAGAAGACAAAGGTCCTGAGTGCTGGTCCTGGGCATTCCCATGGACTCACACAGTCACTGCTTTGCTCCCGCCTTCATTCTTGTGCAGGAAGGTTGTGCAGCCCCTCCTCGGAGCCAGGCCTTGTGCAGGACATGAGACACAGGGAGCCCAGTAAGACCCCTGCCCCTCAAAAGTCACAGTGTGAAGAAGGATGTAACTTGCATAGAAAGCTCCATTTCCTCCTCTGTAGAACAGGGACGATGATGTCTGTGTCCTGGAACCCTCAGGTGGTGGTGATCAGCACACATCTACTCTCGGCTTCCCAAGGCTCTTGGGGGGTCAGGGATTTTATACACACGCCCAGCCCTCATCCCCTGAGCTGCCTCACTGCCTGCCCTGGAGGTTTGGATAAGGCAGTGCATTGGGAAAGTGGATTCCAGTACCCGAGGGGAAGACTGCAGTAAGTTTCACTTTAAAAGCTAAACACCCTACATCACCTGTAGTTAAGTTGTCTCCTTGAAGATTAAGTAGAGGTTTCCTCCCTTAGGGCAGGTAGAGAAGAGGAGAGGGATGCTAATGGGCTGATCCTCCTTCAAGGCCAGAGGGTCCCATTCATGGCCCTGCCTGCTAGAGGCTGTTGGGCTGTGCAGGAGGCAGCCTTGAGCAGGGGAAGCCTCCAGGGCAATCCTGAGGTGCATCTCAGCTCAGCCTCTTGCTACCTCTGGACTTGTCTTTATCTCAGTTTTCCCATCTGTAAAATAGGCATTAATATTCTCTTGCCTTAAGTATGCAGAAGTGTGAATATGGCTCCCCCCACAAAGCACCCACCTGTGGGAGGAAGTGTTCCCCTGAAGTGGGCGTGTCTCCTTGCTGGTCCTCCTCACCCTCTTTTTCACAAAAGAGGCAGCCAGGGAGCACAGCACGTGGGTGGCTGTGACCCAGACCCACACAAGGATGAAATGGCACAGTCCTCTAGTGACACATCCTGGTGGCCCTGTAGCAATAGTTCTGCAAGAAGCTGCGCATTTGCATTATGTAGGGAACTTGAAGAAAAAAGGCAAATTTTATAAAGTATATGGTATACAGATGATAAGATTTTCTAGTGTTTCAAAATTGAAGCATTAGGGGAAAATGCTTAGACAAAGATTTATTAAAACACTTGTAAAGACATAAAAGTGGAAACGGTAGAAACCACTCAAATGTCTATCAAGTGCTGAAGGGGTGGATGCAACGTGGCACATCCATGTGGAATATTACTCAACCATAAAAGAATCAGCCGGGGGCAGTGGCTCACGCCTATAACCCCAGCACTATGGGAGGCCAAGGCTGGCCAACCCCCTGAGGTTGGGAGTTCGAGACCAGCCTGACCAATGTGGAGAAACTCCATCTCTACTAAAAATACAAAATTAGCTGGACGTGGTGGCACATGCCTGTAATCCCAGTTACTCAGGAGGCTGAGGCAGGAGAATCGCTTGAACCTGGGAGGCAGAGGTTGCGGTGAGCTGAGATCATGCCATTGCACTCCAGCCTGGTCAACAAGAACAAAACTCCATCTAAAAAAACAAAAAAGAAGAATCAAGGAATGAAGTGTTGCGGCCCTGAAACCCCTATGGCTGGTGAAAGAAGCCAGGCATGGGGCTGCACCATCTGCAAGCCAAATTCCATCTATACGAAAGGTCTGGAATAGTGCATCCCTGCAGACAGAAAGTAGATTGGTGGGTGCAAGGGCATGGGGATAGGCCACAGGGCATGGCTGTGGTTTCTTTTTGGGGTGACATGTTCTGGGATTGGATATTGGTGAATGCCACAAAAAAAACCCACTGAATTGTTTATTTTTAAAAGGTAAATTTTAAGGAATGTGAATTCCATATCAATTAAAGTGTTATTTAAAATGTTTTGTCCTCAAATTAGTAAATGATTCACACAAAGACAGAGAAGCTGACTTTGTCTCTGATAGAAAACATCTCAGAATGACGTCCTCTGTTGTGGAAACAGATCACTAGGACTATTTAATTGTTTAAATCTCCAGCAGCATATCTAAACATTTGTCATCGTGTAAAAACAAAAGATGCCCCTGGCCAAGCCCTGCTCTAGGCTGTCAAGAGTCCCTCACCCAGCAGTGTCCATTCCCCAGCGGCATCCATCCTTCTGGCAGTGTCATCCACCCAGCAGTGTCATTCCCCCAGAGGTGTCATCCCCTGCCAATGTCACTCACTTGGCAGTGTCATCCCCCCACCAGTGTCAGCCACTCACCAGTGTCACCCACCAAGCAGTGTCATCCCCCCCGCAAGTGTCATCCCCCTGCCAATGACACCCACCCACCAGTGTCATCCCCTACCAGTGTCACCACCCAACAGTGTCATTCCACCAGTTTCATCCTCCTGCCAGTGTCACCCACCCACTAGTGTCACCCCCAGCCAGTGTCACCCACCCAGCAGTGTCATCCGCCACCAGTTTCCTCCTCCTGCCAGTATCATCCCCCTGCAAGTGTCACCCCCTCACCAGTGTCACCCCCACCAGTGTCAGCCCCGCCAGTGTCATCCCTCCACCAGTGTCACCCACCTGCCAGTGTCACCCACTCAGCAGTATCATCTACCCAGCGGTGTCATCCACCCACCAGTGTCACCCACCCGGCAGTGTCACCCACCCAGCAGTCTCAACCCCCCAGCAGTGTCATGCACCCAGCAGTGTCACCCATCCAGCTGGCACTTGCAGTGCGAATGGGTTTTTAACTTCCCCCACCTGGGCTTCCCCCGCCCCTGGGGACCTGGGAGTGTACCATTTTGCATCATCGTTTGCTCTCCCTGGTATCTGCTGGGCTCTCTGCTAGCCCTCTTGTCTCTAGGCCTAGGTCCCCAGATAGTTCTGTGTCTTGTTCACCCCACGCCAGGGTCGAGTAGTAATACCCACTATGTCCATTCCCTGGTGTTCTGTACCCCATCCACCTCACCTTGTCTGAGCCATGTTGTCTTCCAGAAAATGCTACAAAGACAGCCATCTCTCCTGATCCCCCAACTCCTCCCCCAGTTTCTACCATCCCTGCTCCCCAGCTCCACCCAAAAGACGCTGGCAGGGCATAGAGCCTTCTCAGGACACAGGTCTGTCTCACTCAAATCCTTCTCCTCTTCCTGTGGTGAGTTGCAAATAAAAAGGTCACAAATGTCTTTACTCCCCTATGCTCACCCCCTCGCAAGATGACCCTGTGCTCTGCTTCTCCCATCAGGAGAGTAGCGGCTCCTTCCTTCTACCCCCCAGCCTGGGCCTGGCCAAGGGGACGCTGGCGAATGATGCAAGAAGAGACTGGAAAAGGGCCTGGCTTTCCAGCCCTCTGAGACTGCCCAAGGAAGAAGCCTGGGCTGGGTTCCTTGAGGATAGGAGACTGGCACTCACCCCCGGGCCTCTGAGTGGCCACCCAGATATGTGAGTGAGGCTGCCACAATGATCCAGCCCCAGCTGAGCCCACCAAGACCAGAACTACCCTGGCAACCCACAGAACAATGAGAAATTATGGTCAGTTGTGCTACCTTCCGCCCCTGGGTTTTGAGAAGGCTTGCTATGCCGTAAAAGCTAACCAATGCACCTCCTCCTACTTCTGCAGCCCCAGAGACTCTGTTTCCTCCTGAGAGGGAGAAGCTGTCACTGGCTCCACACCTGTTCCTTCACGTCTCTGAGAAGCTTTGAGACCCTCAGGGCATTTGATAGGGGAACACCGGGCTCTTGCAAATTAAAAGCACTGACTCCTGAAATGGAAAAACTGAGACTCTAACCCTTGTTCACCTGCAGTAACTTTCCTCCATAAGGCGACTGGATGTCTCACGGTCAAGTTTTAATAGGTGAAGAAGTACTAGTCAAAGAGGAATTAGGATGAACAAAAAAATAATGTTTAACACACAAAAATACGATATTATCACATACTTATTGAGTGCCTGCTAGACTCCAGATGCCTGGTAGGTGCCAAGGACACAATGAAGGCGAGGAGACCCAGGCCCCACTCTCCTGGGCTCTCTGTCTGTCCTGGAATCCAGCTAGCCCTCAGGTCACCATATGAATAGTGACTCATCCATCCATTCACTCTTCCACTCACATGGCAAGTATTTCCTGAGTCCCTGCAGTGCACCAGGAACTCTAAGAGTCACAGGGCATACCACCGTGAGAGCACCAAGATGTGCGAGCCCCTCGGGAGAGGGGACAGGGCAGGCTCATCCCATCTGGGGCAAGGAAGGGCTTCCTGAGCCAGTACAGATGATGCTCAAACCCAAAGGATACGATGCAGTTAACTGGGCAAAGACTTGGTAGTGGGGTGCAGGGGAGTAGAGGAGAACATTCTAGAAGTGCTAAGGCCCAGCAGTGGCTGGGAGGGCCTGAGAGAAGGCCAGAGTGTCTGGGGAACACAGATGTGGGGGAGCCCTGGTGGGAGCCTGGAGGGATGGGCAAGGCCAGCTTGAAGGGTGTCCTTGGACCCTGAATGAGGATTCCAAGGGCTTTAGGGGGGACCAGGTGGGCATTATCCCTGTCAAACCACTCCCACCTGCTCCACCTGGTTCCAGGTACCAGAGGCACCCCGTCAGCAGGCACAGGGTCCCCAGCAGCAGCCACATCTCCACAGCCTGACTTCCCACCCCCACAGCTCACCCCAAGCCCAGGCGTTCTGAACACAGCACCTACAGAGAGGCTCCCACCCCTCTGTTCTCCCAGCTTAGCCCACCCTCTTGGTCCTCTTCTTGTTAAAAGACTTACCCTAAAGAAGCAGCTCAGACTCCACCTCCTCCAGGAAGGCTTTTCTGATGCTGTGCAACCCCAAGCTGGATGCTACTGATGGTCTGTGCTGACAGAGCTGCCTCTATGCCCCTCAATTCTATTCCTGTATCACTATGACAGTCCCACAAAGCAGTGATATCCCTGGGTCAGGGGCTCTGCACTCACCTGGGAGGCTCGGCCCTGCATGGGTCACAGTGGCAGCTCCAGAACCGCTAGATAGGGTGGGGGCTAAATCCAGGCAGGCCAGGTGTCACTATGCTGTGCTGCATTGGCACTGTGTTCTCCTTACACAGGTGACCTGAGCAGGGGTTCTGAGGAGCTGGTGGCAAGTCTGGGGTCTCAAGGGCCCAGGCCCTGTGTGCAGCTACAGAGTCAGGGGCTGGCAAGTGCAGGATTGGCTGTGGAGAGGCACAGGCTGAATTTGGCACAGAGTAAGCATTCTGGGAATGTGTGGCACCGCTGCTGGGACCTGGGCTGCCTGGGGTGTGGCTGCATATTGTGGGTCCAGGAAGGTGGGGAGTGGGGGCTGAAGGGAGTCTGGGCAGTCACTGAAGATGCAGGTGCTGAAAGACGCAGCCATCTTCAGGCAAGCACGGGCTGAAGAGGGCAGGAACTCGGACTGTCCTGGGGGTTGGGGTGTTTCCCAGAGGCGCTCGTGCTGGGTGCAGGCCAGGGGCAAAGGCAGGAAGGCCAGCCCAGGGTTCATCCATGCCAGACCTCAAGGTCAGGCTCCCGGGGAGCCACGCTCAGCGTGGCAGTGAACACAGGGGTTAAGGCGCCACGTCCTGGGGCCCATACCTTCACCCCTTCATCCGTAATAGACACAGTAGGACCCACTGGCCAGCAGGGAGGAGGAGCAACAGAGGCTGTGGGAAGCTCCCAGCACAGGACGCTGGGCTCCACAGTGTGGGTGTCCTTTCCTACAGAACAGGGACTCAGACACAGACAACCAAAAGTTATCAGAATTGGGGTGCTTGGTAGGGACTAGACCCTATACGGCCAGCCAAAGAGTAACTAAGCGCCCACTATGTTACAAGTGCTTTGTCTACTTAGAGGTGAAGGCACTTACCTCTGTGGGAGATGCAGGGATGTGCCTCAAACCTGCTTCATGGAAGGATGCGCTGCCCAGCTGCTAGGGGCTGTAACCAGATGTGCTCAGCATCACCCCCAGCTGCAAACAGACACCACCCCTGCTGCCATCCTCCCCGGGCCCATGTCCTATGACTCAACCATGCAGACGTGGACAACCCCCTGCTCAGGACAGTTCTGGTCTACTCCAGTCCTGGGTCCAAGGGGAGTCCTGGCTGTCCTTGTGCCTGCAGTGAAGCTCGGTGTCCCCTCTGCCTGCTCCTACTCCTCCCTGCCTGTCCCAGACCTGGGCCAGGCCCTCCTGAGAGCCCCTGTAGCTGGTCCCAGGCACCGACGCCAGGTTTCCATGGGGCTGACAACCAGCGGGCGAGGTGACAAAACAAGTCGGGTGGGGGTGGGGGAGCTTTCCAGGCTCTGCTGCAGGAGCTGTGCAGGTGAGGCAAAGAGCGGCCTGGGGGTGCCCAGGAGGGTATCCTTCGAGGACAGACACTCACATGGAGCCCTGAAGGCTGCAGAGGAGACAGCCCTGCTGTGACAGCCAGGAAACAGTATCCCAAGCCACGGAGACAGCAAAGGCTGAGGCCTGATGCAGGAGAAGCTGGAGGGCAGAGGGCAGGCCAAGCACCACCTCGGGAACAAAACAGCTGGGGAACCTGGAGGACACCTGGATGGTTACCTCTAGGTCACTGTGGAACTGATCTGCCTGCGTCCTCCCTCCTGTTTCTGGGGCTGGCCAAGGCACGCTGGGGCTGGGGCTGGGGCTGGGGCTGCGGCTGGCAGGCCTCGGTTCCCACAGGCACCGGAGATGAGTTGGTAAGAAAAGGGCACCCTCTGGCTGCACTGATTCTGCTGAGGGTGGGGAGGGTTATTTCCCTGGGGGCAGCCCCAAGCGCAGCTGCTCTAAAATCACCCACTCAGCCATTTCACAGGCAGAAATTCTTCGCTTCAGGCATTTGCATCCAAAGCGGTCCTCAGCCTACTTCCCACCGTGGCTGGATTTAATCTGCTGGCACTGGGACTGTGGGGCTGGGGCAATTAATTAAAGATCCCAGGGAGCAGCCAGCTCTCATTAAGTCCTGCATCAGGTGGGAGGGGTGCTGGGGGAGAACACTCTGCCGAGACTGCACTTTTGCCCCAGCCAAGCATTTTCTCATCTATTATCTCCATCGATCCTGGCCGCGGCTCTGAGAAGAGGGGATTATTATCTCCATTTTGCAAGTGCAGAAATGGAGACTCGGGTTAAGTTGTGTGTCAGGGTCTCCCAGCTCCAAAGCAGTGGGGCCGAGATCCACACTGGGCACACTCGAGCTCTCTCAGGATCTCCCTGGAGGTAGGAAGATCAACTCTGCAGTGATGCTCAGGAGACCACACAGGCTCCACTCCCCTGGGCTGCAGAGAACGGGTTCCAGAGGGAGCTAGGGAGGACAAATCAGGTTCCTTTGACCCTCAGATGCTATAGGGGTGTAAACTCTCTTCACTGAGGCAGAATTTGTGATTCCCCCAACAGGGGGAAGGGGCAGAGAATTCCCGGGCATGTCTGGGGCTGACTGTGCTGGCCGCTCCCGGGGATCCAGAGATGTGTCTTCCTCCCTCCTCACCTGCACAAAGGAGTTGTCCAAAGACAACAATGCCAAGATCTCCTGTCCCACCTGCTCTTCTTATGAGTGACTGGGATTGGTGGGTTTTGTAGCTGTTTAAACCAACAGATATGGCAGAATTGATGCTCCATGACTTCCAAGGCTGGATCATAAAAGGTGCTGTGGTGTCTGCTCCCTGGAGGACAAGCCCCTGAAGCCCTGAGCCACCACACTGGCAGTCCAGCTGCCTGAGGCCACCATGCTGAGAGGAAGCCAAACTAGCCCAGGCTCAGAGACACAGAGGAGCCCTAAGACCATGCAGAGATGCAGCCAGCCCAGTTGCCCCACCTCTGCACCTGGCAACAACCACACGGAGATGCCGAGCCAGCCCAGTCCAGCACCACCCACCAGAGAAAACAATGTGACTGCTGTTGTCTTAAGGCACTGTTTTGATGGTGCTTTGTCATCCTGCAAGAGTCACTGGGAACTCATCTCTGAGGGAGAGGGACAGGCAGCATCTCTGAGGGACAGTGACAGGCAGACCAGAGAAGTGTGGTTGCAGAGTGATGTAGAATCAGATGTCCTGCAAGACAGAAGGAGGTGACCCTTGTGGATGGGAGTGGGGTCTAAAGGAGGCAGAGGGCTCCTACCAGGGCCCCCAGGGGAAGGCTCAGAGTCAAGAAGGGCCTAACTGGCCTAAACACTAGTGGCTGGCACCTTGGGGTGAATTCAGAACAGAGGTGCAGATTCAGTCACCAGAGGCCTTGAAAACAGGCCTAGCAGCTAGGCCTGCGGCCACACAGCAGAGACATCCGCAGAGGCTCCAGCCTGGAGTGAAGTCAGGCCAAGCTTCAGAAAGTGAGTGCTGACCACTGTGGGAGGGACAGAGAGGAAAAGCTGAAGGTTGTAGGGAATATTTTCTCCAAAACCCCTGTAAGCAGAGTCTTCAGGGAGCTGCGGGAGTTCTTGGTATCTCTGGCCCTGTGTTGGTGTGAATGTGCTTCAGGACATGATAGAAATAAGCTGGAGAATGCAAGGACCACGACATGTGGGGTGGCCTTAAGGTGAAGCCTCTGTATGTCCACGCCACCCCCAGTGATAACCGGGGGGTGCCTTCCACGTGACAACCAGAATCTCGCTATCCTGCTTCACTCCTCACTGTTCTGGAAAGGCCCCTAATCTCAAAGCCCAGGAGAGGGGACACTGAGGAGGGGCCTGAAAGCAAGGCATGTTCCAGGGCTCGAGCCCATAATGCCCATCTGGGGACCCCACCCCACCAGTGCCCTGCTGCCCACAATAACCTGGGAAGCAGGTGCCATCCCCAGGTGCATTAAGGAGGAGCAGAGCACTGAGGATGGATCCAGTGAGTGGGACAGAGGTTGGGTAACTGCAGTGGAGAAAATGGCAGCTGGCCGTGTGGCAACAACATCTGTCCATTATCCTCCATTCCGGGGGCCAGATGGGGCCCACCATGGTGCTATCAGAGGCAGGCACCTGATCCAGACCCAGCCAATCAGTGTTAGACTTAGGGATATTGACCTAAGCTGGGACAATAAGAATCCACTCTGGGAGTTTGGTGAGAACTCTTGGGAAGCAGACATATTTTTTCTGCTGGGATGACCAATCTTGTGAAATGAAAACAAAGAGTTGATAATGACCATTTTTGCCACCTCTTTGGGATATTTTTTCCTGAGCACTGTGGAGGAAGGCAGAGCAGAGACAAGGAGAAAAGAGAGGAGGCTGATGACATCACTGAAGCACCTACATCCAGCCACACCTGAATTCCACCTCAGACTTTTTAGTTCTATGAGCCGGTAAATTCCTTTTCTTGCATAAGCCAGTCTGTGCACATTTCTATGACTTGCAAACAAAGGGAGAAAAGAGCAATTACACCTGTAATGAGATGGAAAATCTTTTCATCCCCAGAATTCCTCTTGGGGACAGCACTGTCTCTATTTGCAGGAAATATTTTTAAGAGCACTGGTGCTTGAAGGTAAGAGTCCAAGGGAACTGGTTGTGAGAAAAATACATGAAAAAGGGAGAGATGTTCTCCCAACTTCACCAAGGGAGAGGCAGCAGGGAGTAGGTCTTGGTCTGAATTCCCTGGGGCCTGACTCCACCCCACCCCTGGGAGCAAATGATCCTGTCTGTCACAGGAGACAGATGTCATTAAGGCAGAGAGGACAGTTGACGCCCCTCAATGGCTGGACAGTAGCACTTGGATGGATGAAGCAGGTGGAGAAAGACATCCTCTGCTGTGCTCCCCATGACGCAGACGCTGGAGGTGGGCCCAGCCTTTCCCAGGCTCCCTCACAGCCCCGTTCTAGGTAGGATTTCTGCTTCAGCCACTCACATGCACTGGCTGAGATCTAAAACACAGAAGAGAGCAAGAGGCCCTGCCAGTGCTTTTGCTGCAGCCAAACCCAGGGTCTCTATGACGAGGCTTCCAGTGAAAGCAGAGCCTATGGGGCCTCCCTCTTGCCGTCCACATCACATCTTGCCTGAGTGCACATGGTCACAGCTCCGAGGGTTGAGAGGGAGCAATGAGACTTCTGAGGGCTGCTGGTGTGGCTCTAGCAGGAACATCCAGGCTTTCAGATTCCCTGGCATCCCCGTGATGGCAGGAGGGCAGGCCCACTGTGGGCCAGTCCTGGAGACTGGGCTGAGAGCCGCTCCCCCTATCCACCTGGGCTAAATCCTTCGTGCTTAAACAGTGAAAGTGGCTGGCAGACAGGGAGGCCAGTTCTAGGTCTGAGATACAAGGGAGTGCTTGGCCTCGGATGCATGATCTGAAAGACTTGGTTGGTTATTAGTCCTTGGGTAACCCATCCCCTGAGTACCTGGCTCCCCTAGGTAGGCTTGGCTAGTCCATCCCCTGCTGGCCTGACCCCTCTCCACAGGGGTCAGGACTACAGCTGTTGGCATCTTAAAAGGAAGCATCCAGTGGCTGCTTCCCTGGGCGGTGCAAGGCAGCAGGAGCCTCCGCTGAGCACTCCTCTGGGAGCCTCTGACTTGAAGACTCTTTCCTCTCTGCCTGCAAAAGTCAGGACCCAGCAGCCCTGAGAACATCTAGCTGTCCCGATGATCCTGCCAGCCATTCTCTGCTGTCAGCTTCTCCAAAACCTGCCTGGGGTGATGACAAACAATCACTTTTGGGCTCAAAGGGCGGGAGGTACGGAGAGCTTGCTGGAGCTGCATCCGCATACCAGGCCTGCATCCGCATACCAGGCCTGCATCCGCATTCCAGGTGTTGGTGTCACCGCAGAAGTCGCTCTTGTGGAGGATGAAGGGCCCACTCTGGTTGCCCTGCTGGGAACACAGAGAGGTAGAAGATACACAGGGCCACAGGCTCCCCGCGGGGCCCAAACCTGTAATAAAGTCTACAAACTCCCCGCGATGGAAGCAGATGGTTCCAACACAAATCAGCGCTTACCATGTGCTCATGCTTCACATATGTTGAATTCCTTTAATTCTTAGAACAGCCCCAGGAGGTAGGCACAATTTTTATCACCATTTACGGAGGAAGAAACGGAGGCACAGGGAGATGAAATAACTTGCCCAGGTCACACAGGCAGACGTTAGGGCAGGGGGCAGGAGCAGGATTTGAACACAGTGCGTGGGTGTCCTGGAGCAATAGACCCAGCCTCCGAGGAGGGTGGGGCAGACCGGCAAAAGGAGTAAGGGTTGAACTGTCACAGGAGAGGGACACAGTTTGCACCAGGTTTAGGCAAATTGGGAGGAATGCAGAGGGGGCGGGGACTGGGGAGAAGCAGGCAGCTGATTATGCAGCTTGGAGGAAGCCCCCTGCAGTGCGGTGGGGGCTCGGGCGATTTCTCCCTTTCCTAGAGCCAGATAAACACGTGAGATGCGTGCTAACTCTCCCCTCGACACCCAACACGCATATACATACTGCCAAAATAAATACAGATGGTCTCTGACTTAGGATAGTTCAACTTACAATTTTTCAACTTTATGATGGTGTGAAACCATCACAATTTTGACATACTTTGAATTTGAATTTTGATCTTTTCCCGGGCTAGCCATATGCAGTATATGAGCTATTCAACACTATTAAAAAATAGGCTGTGTGTTAGATGATTTTACCCAATCGTAGGCTGATGTAAGTGTTCCGAGCATGTTTAAGGCAGGCAAAGCTAAGCTCCGATGTTCAGTAGGTTAGGTGGATTAAACGCATTTTTAACTTAACAATATTATCGATTTACTGTGGATTTATCGGGGCGTAGCCCCATCGCAACTCAAGGAACATCTGTGCTACAAAACTGGAACTGTACCTGTAGTCTCAGCTACTTGGGAAGCTGAGGCAGGAGGAATGGAGCCCAAGAGTTCCAGTGGCAAGCGATGATTGCACCACTACACTCAGGCCTGGGTGACGGAGCAAGGCTCCATCTCTAAAAAACAAACAAAAAAACTGGAACAAGTACTGTCCTACTTTGCTAATGAGAGTATAAATTGGCGTAGCTTTTTTCAAAGTAATTTGGCGATATGTAGCAATACCCTTAAAATAGTTATTTTAACTCCTACAATTTCACTGCGAGGAATCTGTCTCAGAGAACTAATCTGACATATGAGCACTCTCTGCACAAAGATGCCCAAGACAGAATCACTCATAACAAACAAAGCTAGAAACAACCCACATGTTCTGGGATAAGGACGAGTGGAAAAAATTATGGCACATCCATATGACGGAACATTGTGCAGTCACTAAAATGATGATTAGAAAGAGTTTCCGATCACATGAAAAAATGCAGATGGTAAAATGTAGAGGGGGAAAAGACAGGTTACAGAGTTGAGGTCACAGGTTCCATGTTCTCAACCACAAATGGGAAAATGTGCCTGAAAGAAAGACTAGAAGGAAATAAAATTGTTCATAGAAACTGTCTTGCAGCCCAGAGGGATCCATTTATTTACTTCTGCTTTTTTGTACTTTCTGGTGATTTCCAAGTTTTGTACCAGTGTTACAGAAAGGGATCCCAATCCAGACCCCAAGAGAAGATTTTTGGATCCCACACAAGAAAGAATTCAGTACACAGTTCATAGAGCAAAGTGAAAGCAAGTTTACTAGGAAAGTTAAAGAATAAAAGAATGGCTATTCCATAGACAGAGTAGCCCTGAGGCTGCTGGTCATCTATTTTTTATGGTTATTTCTTGATTATACGCTAAACAAGGAGCGGATTACTTATGCCTTTTCAGACCATATAGGGTAACTTCCTGATGTTGCCATGGCATCTGTAAACTGTCATGGCACTGGTGGGAGTGTAGCAGTGAGGACGACCAGAGATCACTCTTGTCACCATCTTGGTTTTGGTGGATTTGAGCTGGTTTCTTTATTGCAACTTGTTTTAACAGCAAGGTCTTTATGGCCTGTATCTTGTGCTGACCTCCTAACTCATCCTGTGACTTAGAATGACTAACCATCTGGGAACGCAGCCCAGTAGGTCTCAGCCTTATTTCACCCATTCCCTATTCAAGATGGAGTTGCTCTGGTTCAAAGTCTTCTGACATTTTCTCCATCCCTGTTATAAGAGAACCTTTAATTCTAAGGGTTGCAGAAGGATGAAGACCCATCTTCCATAACTTCTTCAGGCTGAATAGTGGCGATATTATTCCTACCCAACTATTGGGTCTGTTGTATTCATGGCAGAGAGGAGCTCAGTCAGAAAGCATGGGTATGCTGAGGGCCATTCATAACTCTTGAGTTCCAGCAAAAGGTGATATCTAGAAAATTAATGTGTTTAATTTAAGAAAACGTTGTGTAAACTTGTCCTGCATCCTACACAAAGTGTACAACAGCAACATATTCCAAAACAGTGAAGCAAAATAAGTAAAAATTATTCCAAGTAGACTAAATAAGAAGGCTTTCCACAAACTGGGTAACTGTTGGAACCAAGATGATATGGGCCAAGCTGATATGGGGTTTCTAGATGATTCCAGTGTGCCCAGAATTAGAATACTGATCCAGCTTTTGACATTACTCATCCTTTTTGCTTCTTTTGAGCAGCAGCCAAAGATCACTGGTTAGTTCACAAGAATAAGCAGGGTCAGCCTAAGTTGCAGGAAAAAACTCAAAAACAACTGATGAGACTAGAATCTAATAACAAGTGTACCATAGTTGTTGAAACATAATTTCTGTCTCCAGTTTCCCATTTTTACTAAAGACAAATCACAGTTAAAACTGATTTGCTTTGTATACTTGGCCTAATTATTTGTATAAAGTGCAGCAAGAATAATTATTTTTCACATAGACTTTTTAATTGGCTTTGATGGAACTCTGTTCCATAAGGAATCTCAGATAAGATTTTTTAAAGCTGAGCCCCGCCATGAGTTTGTACCATCAAAGAGTTGAGTAAATTCCTCTCCTCTTGAGGTTCCAAGATAACCTGGGGCTCCTCTTGAGGTTGCAAGATGACCTGGGGCTCCTGGGCCTGCTAGAAACTGACATTCTTCACTTACCACAATTCAAGAATCCTGTACAGGGACTGTGTAGACAAGGTATACGGACATCTTTCCCAAGGGTCTTTTATTGGCTCTGTAAGTCAAGTTTAATTCCTTAAAGGAAAACATACCATTCCAGTCAAAGCCTTGGTAAAATAGCCAATTTCTCTAACTGTGTCCTGTTACAAAAGAAAACAGATTCTTATTACACTTATGCAAATAAGTATATTGCCACAAGTTAAGCTATTCACAGACAATTTCTGAATTTTTGAGAAATCAGGTAGACAGAAACAAATATGCTCAAATTTTGTTTACAGGAATATACTTTGCTCAATTGTTAAAAGCTGTAAATAGCTCAAAAGAAAAGTTTTCTTGACTCTGTAAAACAAAACAAAGGATTAGCAACACTTTAAGCAAAAAGTCGAAGAGATTCTTTTAATCTTCTAGTTAAAGTTCAGTCCATGCCGTTAACTCCTGTTTTGTTTGATATTCATGAACATTTCAGCTCTCCATGAGAGTACTGAAAGTTTTTTCCTCTATTCTAATATCACAGTTTCCAAAGTTATCAGAAACCTGCATTTAAGAACACCTATTAGAGTTTATAGCTGATTATAAACCACCTTCTAAAGAGGATTAAAACAAAGTAACAATTGTCCATGGATGACAAAACATTTTAGGACAGCCACAGTAAAAAACATGATTGACAAATTTGGTTACTTCTTTGGCATACAATAATTTTATGTAACAATTATAATTATTAATAACCTACACTAAGCCATATCAGAATTAAAAGTTTCCCATTATTTTGAAACCCATACCAATAACATATTTATACAAATATAGCCCAAAGAAAGCCAAATACTATTTCATATTTGACAGTGCTTCCTGTGTGCTTTTATACCAAATAAGCCAAATTTCACCTTTACATTAGTGTACTATTAATGTTAAACCCAATTCTTAATAAAACTTTATAAATAAATTTATCCAATTTTGTGTTTGATCATAAGATTCTCATAAACCTTTTCTAACCTTTTACAATTTTTTGTTAAAGAGCAGAATAGCGCTCTAAGAAAAACCTGTCATGCTGTTATTCAATGTTCAGTTTACAGAAAAACTGAATAACACCCCTTTAATTTTAGTCAATGTCCACACACAGAATTTCTTTTACAATTAATTTTTCACAAACCTTCCACAACTTGCTTAAACCTTCAGCTTTATCTTATCTGACTTAAAATAATCCTTTAACCCTTTAGTTTAGGCAAGAAAAATCCACATTCCTATGACTTCTTATAATCTTTTACCAAAAACACATTTCCATTTTCTTATATACCGTGCATGTAAAACCGTTTCTTCGGTAGTCTCAAATACATGTTACACTGTTAACTCTTAGTGACTTTTGCTTTCGGTGAAAACCTTGGTAAGTATGCAATTTTAATTATGTACTAGGTGTGGAGCCTAGGACACTAGATAAGGTCTTGTTTCAGCACAGCTGGGGGCATGGCTAACACCACACGTCCGCGAGCCTTATCTAAATCTAATGCTTCAAAATAAATTGAACAATTTTTAAAAAATCAAAGAAGCAGTTTATGACCTTAAAGCATTTAGCAAACTTAAAATCTGACCTGCCTGATTTAGACCAAGTGTCTTTATTTTACCAATAATCTTTAAAGCTGTTTTTATTTCCCAAAGATTATTAAAGTCATGTAAACGAAAAGACATTACAATTTTTTTCTTTTAAAATATTTGAGTTAAGCTCTCATTATTTTAAAATCAATTAAGTAAAGTTCTTTTAGGTATAAACATCACACACACAATGCATATAAATACCCAGACAGACAGATGATTATGTAGTTGTAAGGATTTTTATTTACCAGTTTCTAAGTTTCTCTTTAAAGTGTGCAGTTTTTAGGGCCTAATAAGCAGGCACAGCTGGAAGGCAAAACAGATCCCCAAAATGTAAGGGTCCCATTTTTATACAAGATCCTGGACCCCAAAAAGAGAGATTCACCCCATCACCCCATGGAAGTCTTATTTCTCAGTAGTGGATGGGGACATCTCCACATTTCCTAGGTGGCCAAGAGCATGCTTCTCTGATCCAAATGTGCGAAAAGCCAAGTATCCCCCATAACTGCTATTAGACTTCCCTAAAAGTGTATTTCCTACCTACTTATTACACACTAAATCCTCTCATAATGCAAAGTAACTTCTGATACCACCAAAAGTAAAAAGGGTCAGATAACGCAATACAAAACAAAACAGCACCTTAGGTTTTGAAAGGGATTTATTCACTTTCAATTCCTAAGGTTTCATGAGGAAAATAGGTTTTTCCCAAAACAGGGGTCTTTAGTGCCTCCTCTGTTTTTCCCAGGGAATCCCTAGGGCTGTTAGAACTTGAATATCTGCTTTTAATTAAGCAGACTTTTGACTATAGCACTCTTTTGAAAAGTCCTTTTAAATTTCTTATTACCCAACGTTAGCCAGGCCAAACGGCTGATATTTCTGGCTTTTAAACTTTACCAAAAGTAACCTCACAGGGGCTCTGAGAAAGGAAAATTTAAGATGGTTTGTGGAGGGAAAGAGAATTTAAAAATTGCAAAGGTCACCCAAATATCAATTAGAAAGGCTCATCCCTTAGGCTAGGGATTGAACCCTGAACCCGGGCCTCCATTGTGAAAAGAGAAAGCATGGCCACATGGTTACAGGATCAAGCTCCCAAGGACATACAAGACAAGAAGGAAACCTCCTCCAGCTTTTTTTAGGGACAAGCAGCAAAGTTTGTAACTGATCAATTTGCTGGGCTGTCTTGAACAGCAGGCTCACAGGTGTCCTAGGCCCGCATTCTAACCCAAGGTATCTCTCTCCATGACAGAGCCATACAGAAAGGCACACAAAGCACACCAGATTCACTACAGCTTGAAACTAGCCTCACAAATCATTTTTTCCATTAATCAAAACTTTACAGAGGAGATAAACAGTGATTTTTTTACCATTCATTCAACCAGTTCATACACACACACACACACACACACACACACAGAGAGAGAGAGAGAGAGAGAGAGAGAGAGAGAGAGAAAGCATTGCCTGAGGCAGGGTGGGGAAGGGGAGGCACTCAGGGAGGCCAGGGAAAGATCCACCCGTTGCAGCGACACTGAAAAGTTCAGGCAGCTGCTTCTCAATCCTGAAGGGATCTCTTCCAGCAGTCCCATCAGCTCTCAAGTTTCCCCTTTTAGGGAGGAAAAAGTTCCCCATGTCCAACAATCCTGTACATGCCTAACTCTGTCACCCATTACCATCAGCAAAGAGTCCAAGACAGATTCATCCAAGAGAATAGCAGTTACCATCCCATAGTGCCAAACCTGTTCTTAGCCAAGAGGAACTTTACTGAAAAGGGCCTCTAACAGCCTAAGTCTTAGGAGGGACTCTAACACTCCTAAGTTGGTCCTCAAACCCAAGGTTGGTCAAGCATCCTTCCCTTTTATCAAGAAGAGCCTTTAACCCTGTGTCTTAGGCAAGACTGTAACTCTCCTAAGCTGGATCTCTAACCCAGTCCCACCCTTTACCTGGGTAGCCCACCACTTACCCAAAGTCAGCCAATCAGTGCTGCAGTCTATTTCCTTCAGAAGATTGTGGGGGTGGGAGGGGGGCGATGTGGGGCTTGTTCTTCGGTATCGTCTCTTCTGTGGGTCACTAGAAAGATATTACCAGACCTCACCACTCACCCAAAGTTAGCCTTTGGGTCAGGGGTTTCCGCACTATAGTCCCTTCAGTGGTCGCAAGAAAGATATTACCAGAAAGGGGCCCCGATCCAGACCCCAAGAGGCGGTTCTTGGATTTCGAGCAAGAAAGAATTCAGGGAGAGTAAAGTGAAAGCAAGTTTACTGGGAAAGTAAAGGAATAAAAGAATAGCTACTCCATAGACAGAGCAACCTCAAGGGAGGCTGGTTGCCCACTTTTACGATTATTTCTTGATTATATGCTAATCAAGGGGCGGATTATTTATGCCGCCCCTTTTTAGACCATATAGGGTAACTTCCTGATATTGCCATGGCATTTGTAAACTGTCATGGCACTGGTGGGAGTGTAGCAGTGAGGACGGACGACCAGAGGTCACTCTTGTCACCATCGTGGTTTTGATGGGTTTTAGCCGGCTCCTTTAATTCAAGCTGTTTTATCAGCAAGGTCTTTATGACCTATATCTTGTGCCAGCCTCCTATCTCATTCTGTGACTTAGAATGACTAACCATCTGGGAATGTAGCCCAGTAGGTCTCAGCCACATTTTACCCAGCACCATTCAAGATGGAGTTGCCCTGGTTCAAATGACTCTGACACAAGGATCAGTCATTTCCTAACCAATCAGGAACGATTTTTTAAAAGCTCTTCCTATCTTAATGCATGCAAGCTTCTCTTTACCTAGCTCCCAAGAGAACCTGGAGGAGAAAGACAAGCAGGCTTGCTTCCAAGAATAGTTCTGGGTAGTGGTCCCAGGAGGCCACATCCACTCAGCTCCACTGAGTGACCAGACAAATGGGCTGGGACAAACAAGAATGGATATAAACTTGTTTGTACCCCAAAATGCAATTGTGTAAATATAGGATGGGGAATACCTAGCCTGAAAAAAAAAATTATAAAAACAGTTCAGCAACTTCAACCAACCACAAGCTGACCTTAAAATCCATACTGGGACAGAGTATCTTAGGTTGCATCACAAGAAGTATAGTGACCAAAATGAAGAAGGTGACAATTACAGGCAGACCACATCTGGAATTCAGATTACAGTTTTGGGTCCCTCAAGACTCTCTGTTAACCCATCTCTTCCCCATCCCGGGGACCAAAGCCGGGTTCCCAGAGGGTCTGGGAGGTTCCTTTCTTTCCCCTATCCATCTGGTACCAGGGAAAAGGAAGAAGGTAAAAAGAGGCAAGGAGAAGAGCTGGCCAGAAGCCAGGAAACTTGTTCCCCACCACATCGAGTGTGTAATTGGGCTAATTCTTCAGTATTTGTGCTTTCAGGCCTTTGTTTCCCTTTGTCTGTATAACTCCTGATTGGAACATTTGCTGTTCCTTTTGTGTGGTCCTAAACCGAATCCTCTCTGCTAATGTTCATGAATGTGTTCTGATGGATGTTTTCCAGAGCCCTTTGTTGCCACAATTAAGGGATAATGAACAAGAATTGTTTCTATTTGTAAAACAGCCCAGCCATTTCTGCTTCCCAATTGGTGGGACAATGTGTCTTAATTAAGCGCAAAGGCTTGTCACTTCATCTACTGTCAAGATCTCCGAAGAGGCAGTGATAGGGTGCAGGGGAAAGAAAGAGAAGCCTGGGAGGACCTGGGGGGGCTCCCTGTGATGCCTGGTTGGGCCCAGAGGGGCCAGGGAAGCCCAGTGGGCAGCTCCCAGGAGTCAGGAGCTATGCCAGATCAGCTGTGGCCTCGGAATGCCTGGGCAAGAGACCTGGCCTTTTTCTACGCTGCTGTGCCGGGCCTTTGCCACCAAGAGCACGGTCTCTGGAAACAGACTGCCTGGGTTTGGTCCCTGCTCCGTACTCACTAGCTGTGTGACCTTCACCCAGAACATGAGTGAGAATAAGTAAAATAATGACGGCCCCCACCCCACTGAGTGTGGGCAGCTTGAATCTGATAGCACAGGGGAAGTGCTAAGAACAACACTAGGCTCAAGGAAAGCCTCTCAGTAAGTGCTGGTGACGATATTGTTTCTAAAAACAGTGCCCTGGATTTCCTCTGGGCTCTCCTCCTCCCCCAGTAGATACGTGGTTCAGGAGAACAGAGTCATAGCTGTGTGCCACCACGGCTCCATGTCCCCGGTAGCACAGAGCGTGGCAGGACATTCCTGGAATGAGCCACAGGAATGGTCCCGCAGGCAACCTGCAGACAGTTGTGACATCTTGGCAGGAGCACCAGCCACTCAGAGGGGCCCAGGGCCAGGCGTTCATCTACTCACCTCGGGTGAGTAGGAAGGGGGATGGAATGCCGGGGAGGATCTGGAACGGAGCCACACTCAAGGAGCTCCAGGCAGTGGCTCTTTACCCTGCTCTGTGCAAAGACTTCAGTAGCTTAATAATGGGCACGGCCGTCCAGGTGCCCAATCACATGCCCTGCTGGGACTCCCCTACTGGGACTCATGACTACCAGGAACCCTTCGGAAGTCAGTTTCCCAGAGCCAAGCTGCAGCCTGCTCATACCCCACACACACCCCTTAGGCCCATCAGCGGCAACTGGGAGCTGGAAAGACGTGGCCAGTGTTTCTTAGATAGGAGTAGTACTGGGTGGTCACAGGAGGATGGAGAAACCCAAACAACATAAAACGAGAACTGGGTAAAGAAACCACAGAATAACCAAAAACCCAAAATCAGGGAGAGAAAACGGCCCAAATCCTGGTCACGCTGACACGCCCATAACATGCCTGCGTCTTTTTTGGATTTCCAGGCAAACCCAAATAAGAGAGAAAGGGGGCAGTAACTGGGGGGTCCCTGAGATCCCCTCCTTTTCCAGAATACCTAATGATTATTCTGCCCACTAATTACACACCCATAAAATTAGAAACCCAAACCCTCGCTTCATTCTAACTCCTCCCTGAACTCTTTTTTGGATGGTATCAAGAACCTGGGAACTTGATGGGCTGGGATCTCATTGGCCTCTGGTGACCCTTCTGAGCCCTCTGGCAACATTTCCCTTGGCCCTGGATCCCCGACCCGCTCAGGCTCCACAAAGACAGCAATGTGTGTCCCCAACCAATTCTCAGTACTTCAAAAGACCCCACTCATCTGTGGAGGAAAAGACCACAATAGGTATTTTGCTTTCGGTGAGAATACCCTCTCAGGGCCACACCAGGGCCGAGAGGGGCTCACATTGCTCAGATGTTTATATTGATGATTGGCTCTGGGGTTCTATGGTTGATACCAAACCTGTCAATGCAACCTTTACAAAAAGGGTGCAAACTGCATACCAAGCCCTGCCTGAGCTTCTTGAGTCTATTATCCCATTGAACCCTCACAACCACCCCGCAAGACAGTCATCGTCCCTATACTTGCCATTTTATAGATATGATTGCTGCAGCTCGGAGAGGTACAGGGGGCTTCCCAGAGTCACCAGGAAATTGTGGAGGCAAGATCTGCACTCAGGTCACTCCTGCTTCAGTAGCAGCGGGCTGAATCCCATGTGATGCATCGTTGCTGAAACTCTCTGGTCTTCCATGCCCATAGTCATGGCACGACTCAGGTCTCCTCCTCTCGGCTCAAGCTGGTGCAGGAACTTCCCAGCTTACCTCCTGACTTTGCAGTGTACCCTCCTCCCCAGCCTGCCTCGGCCCACCGGCCACATGAGTTTGGGGTGAAAGATGTTTATTAGGGATCAGTCCTCGTGAGAAGAAGTGTTGGTGGGGGTACGTTGGGCAGAGGGAGAAGTCAGTCTGCAATGCAAAATCGAGAACCCTCAGCCAACCCAGAGGGGAGCTCCAGACAGAACACACCCTTCAGTGCCCCAAGTGGACAGAAATGGTAGGGCCTTTATCCCCTAGAGCCCTCAGGAGGGCGTGGCCTCAGGCAAAGCTGTCCCTGAAGAAGCTGACAGCTAGAGGTGGTCTCCACTGCACACCTACAACAAGGCATGTCGAGAGTGGGGAGGCACACCTCCGTATCGACCACACCACGTCCCGTCCCTGGCTGCAGCCTTCAGTGTCTCCCCACAGAGGCAGAATGCAGCTGGGCCTCCATGCTGCTCAGTTGGTGGCATTTGGCTTCCGGCTCTTTGTTGGGCTGACCTGCCCCTACCTTCTCCTCTCACAGCCCTCCACACCTAATACCTCCAGAATACCCCAGAGGCTTCCTTAGCTCCTCCATGGTCTCCTCTCCCCTAGGCTGACTTCTCCCTGGAGGCCGCCTCCCTGGGAGCCTTGCCTGACCACTGTCCTGTGTGTATTTTGCAGAACCCTCTGGGCCTCCAATCACCCCTGCACAGCAACCACCTCCTACCCCAAGCCGGAGTGGACCAAGTCTGCCCCATGGCTCCAGGCAGACCCTGCCACAGAGCAGAAGGGACCCACTGCGGGGTTGGGGGAAGATGACTGGGGTAATCAGAGAGCCAAACTCAGAGCCCCAGAGGGCTGGAGGCTTAGGAACATGAGTAATAGGGTCGGTAGTGAGCACCAGGGGCTGGTGGGACCGTGGCCCCACCTAAAGGGGAAGACCTCAGCCCAGCCCCAGCCAACTTATTCAGATGGGAGTGGGCACTGTGGACAGATTCCTCCTTTTTCCCAGAGAGCTTAGATGTCTAGGTTTTTATTTCAATTACCTTGATTTTCGGCTAAAGTTGGCCTCCACCTTCAAATTAACAGAAACACTGGATTGTGTGATTCAAACCAAGATGCTGCATGCCCTGGAGTGGACAAATGAATGCACCACCCCCGCTGGGGCTCAGTCACGGAGCACATGCTAACTAACTGCCTGTGTGGGCCCAGAGCCCCAGCCTCACAAAGGCCCCATGTGGGGAGACAGCCAGGAGGCAGCGGTCTTCGTGAAGAGTGAGTGATTATTAGTACAATGCTTTGGGATAAATGGAGCAGTGGGGTGTGGCAGTTTGAAGGGAGCGGGCCTGATGGAGAGGGTGACATTGGAGTGAGGACTGAAAGTTTGGGTGCCAGCAAGTCCCACAGCTTTGCAGACTGGCCTTCAGAGGGTGGGGGTACAGGTCACAGAATCCTAAAAACTGTGGCCTTTGTTCACTGCAAGGTGACAGCTGGTGGGGTTTTAAGTGGAGGAGATGCTTGCTTTGCTTACTTTTCAATGGGGCCGCTCTGACTGCTTTTGTGAGCATGACTGGGTGGAGAAGGTGGGGCAGAGTGGCTGTCACAGTCATCCAAGGAGGACAGGAGGTTGGCCCTGACAGTGGATGGCAGTGGGGCAGTGAGAAATGGTTGGATTGAGGACATGTTTTGAAGGTAGAGCCAGCAGGATGTGCTGACACAGAGTGCCTGGGTGAGAAAGGAGGCCAAGGTTCTGGCCCAAGCACCTGGACGGGGGACTGGTGTGCCCATGAGGACAGTGTGGAAGGGGAGAGCAGGCTCTGCAGAGAAGGCCACAGCACTGCTCAGATGCAGGGCGAGGTTGGAGCCTCTGAGGCCTCTGAGGAGCTGCCCAGTAGGCAGCCGGTGCAGGGCTGGGACTCTGGTCGGGAGAGACCCAGACCAGACCCTCCTCTGGCTAAATGAACGAGTTCCAGCAGCGAGGGACTTGCGTTTAAACGCAAGAGGCTGACCATCCCCAGGGAGGTCACTCAGAAAATGGGGCCAGAAGCTGCTACAGACCCGGGCCTGGCCACCACCCCATCCACTCAGGGCAGGGCGTGCGGCCCAGGAAAGGGATGGAGTGGAAATAGGCCGTGACTGTCTTGAAGACACGGGGGAAGAGAGCAGGATGGGGCAAGCCCAGGGGTCTCAGCCTCGCTTGGGCAGATTAAGCATCCGAAAACCCCGCCCCCACCCCAGGAGCTCCAGTCCTCATGAGTGACAGGTGCAGACGGTGCCCGGGTTGCCATGACAACGGAGAGATGCACTGCCAGCGGTCCACGCTCCCTCTCTGACCACCCCCCGCCCCCCATGGGTGTCAGGGTGCAGAGAGGCAAAGGCTGCGGCCTCCAGGTCAAGCCGTGCAGGCAGCTGGTTAATGAGTTGATCCTGGGCGTCCCTGGGACACAGTGACTGGGACTGTTAGGAGGTGACCACTGAGGCTTCACCAAGGTGGCTGCACCCTGTCTTTGGGGTTCTGGAGCCAGGCTCAGTGAGTGACTCCAGAACCAACTAGCTGAGTGACCCTTGGTTGGGGTCACTTAACCTCTCTGGCCAGCTCACCTGGAAGAGGTGGGGTCAGGCTCAGTGGGATGTTCCACTCCCCTCAGTCCCTCTTAAAGCCTAGTGTGAGAGCCATACCTCCAGGCTCCCACCCCTGCCACCTCCTCCACCGCCAGTTCCACTATCCTCCTCCTCCCTGCCTCCCCTCCCCACCCTAGCAAATCCCACTGTCCACCACTGCCTGTTCATACAACCTGTCCCAGGTATCACTGTCCCTTCACTTCTGGGGACAACTCCCTCTCTCTGCTCACTTTTGCAGATCATTTCTATGTCTTTAAGAGGTGGCCTTGTGACATTTCCACCAGGGAGCAGAGGAAGGGAGGGTGGCTTCCAGGAAGAAGGCAGCCCACCCTCTGGTGCTCCCTGCTCATTTATCTTACTCTCCCCTTCCTTTGTCTCCCTCCCTCCCTCCCCAGCTCATCCCCTTCCCCTCACCCCACATCCACCACTGACAGATGGGGCCTGCAGCTGTAGCCTCCTGTCCCCCGGCCCCCCCGTGGTGGCTGCCCCCTCTGAGGTCAGGGCAGGCCCTGCAGCTGGCAGCCCTGCCTGCTGGAGCCGAATTCCCTGCTGGCCTCCCAGCCTGCAGTCGCATGGAAGGACTGCTGCTGATCTAAGCAACCCCTGGCCAAAGGAAGAGAAGGGCAGTTCTAGGACATTTCACACAGGGTCTTGTTTCATTTAGTCCTCGCCATAATATGCCCATGAGAGCATAGTTGAACAGATGAGAACAACTGACACTCATGGGGGTGCTGGAGCTCCTTTGTGACAGTCAGAATCACCCAGCTAAGGCGTGAAGGAGCCAGGCTTGGAGTCCAGGTATACATGGAAATGGGTGGTGCCCTCTTGGCCCCACAGTGGGGCTTCCCAGATTGTCTTCCTGTTCATCTGCCTGTATTGTAACTCAGAGCTCAGAGCACAAGACTAACATGGCCTCGGTTCGCATAGGAACCCCTGAGCTGGGGTCGGCCCTGGTCCGAGGCTGGGCCTGGACTATACTTGGTCATGGGGTTGTTGGACACTACATCTGAGATTTGCCTTTTGCAAATCTCATTCCTTGCTCTGCTCTGAGATTTGCCTTTTGCAAATCTCATTCCTTGCCCTGCTCTGTACCGTAGGGCATTGCCTTGCCCTCTGGCTTCCTGAAAGTATGTCTACGGGGAGGCACTGATACAGGCTGGTGGGCAGGAGGAGGAGGATAACCAGGTGTTTCTCCCCATTCATTCTGGGCAGCACTTCTGGCAGTGCTGTTTCCTTCATAACTCCAGCTTCCGCCAAACTGAACCCCCTTCCATGGTCCCAGCTCCCATGCAAAAGCCTCCACCACGACTCTGAAAGGTGCCCTGGTTTCTGGGCTTTGGTGACACTACCTTCTCTCTGTGGGACAGTAGTAGTGAATCTCTGGCTTGCTTAAGTCACTAGCCAGTTTGATTACCAGTTTCCCTGTATCAAATCACCTCTGTTTATAAGACCTAGGGTGACTTCTGTTTGGGAGAAGAGATCCTAGACCATCCCCACTGTTGAAGAAGAAGAACCCAGCCATGACCATCAAAAAGGAGAAGGAGTGAAAGATGTGTCTCAGATCCACAGCGTCACTAGGAGGTGGCTACCAGCCCACTCTGGGACCTGGCATCCTCTTATATGAAAGACAATAGCCATACTCTTGATGCTGTCTTTGCGGGCTCCTGTCAGGGTAAAATGGGGCAAAGAGCTGATTGGTGCTCAAGCCAGCACAAGGCTCTCTCAGCTGCCCAGGCCTGCACACTCTCATCCCCACTGTTAGCCTGGCCTGCCTGGGCACAGAGGTGGACCATTGCAGGGCCCGCACGTCTCTCTAGCCTTATCTTGGGCTGTTCCAGCCACCCAGGGCAGATCCACACAGATTCCGAGGAAGTTCAGCAAGGCTCTGACTGTCCTCGGGAAAAGGGGGCAGCTGGAACACAGGAGTGAGTCCCTGAGAGATCTCTGCTAAGACAGCAAAGTCTACATGGTGCTCTGGAGACCTTGTTCATTTTGTCCTCTCAAGATGACAACCTTACTGCCCTGGGGAACTTGCCACGTGCTCAGTGCACCAAAATAAGGGAGACTGTCAAAGATCCAGAGGATCTGAGATTGCAAAGGGACATCATCGAGCCCTTGAGGAACAGCTTCCTGCTGGTGCACAAAGCCCAGCCAGAGCCAACCAGAGCCAGGTGAGCATCTACAGGGACAGAGGCTTCCCACCTTCCAGGTCCTCACACCACGCTGAGCAGCTCTGAGGAAAGTATATACATGGGAAACACTGACACATGGAAATAGGATACCCTTTATCATTAGAACTCTGGCAGATCTATCTCATTTTGGTCCAGAGGGCCTTTCTCTCTGCCTGCTACATAGAGATAAGCTGGGTGGCTTCCCCAGGGGCCTTATCTCAGCTGCTGCCCCTCCTCTGCAGCTGGCCCTACCCTCTCCCAGCATGTGGCCCTCCCTGGGACAATCACATGGCCAGGTGCCCAGATCCAGGAGAGAGCACTTTGTCCAAGCCAGCCTAGCCCCAAACCTTCCCTGGATACTCATTCTAGAGCCAGCCCTTCAGAGATGAGGCCTGACAGCCTCTCACCGGTCTCTCTGGTCTGCACAGAGGGTTAAGTTCCTCGCTGGAGGCTCCTCACCTTCGCTTCCCTTTCCTTGTCCATTATGGCTGGGCAGTGGTATTCCTAACCCTCTCCCCAATCCTAGAGATCAGGGATTTCAGGGACCGGTGGAAGGATCCGTCCTCAGAGCGAGTCCTGCCCACTTCGTCCTCCTGTGAGGCTGTTCCTCTGCCTCTGATGTCAAGGCCAGGTCTGAAGCCAATGACTGTGGCCCTACCCGACTTCCCTGCACAGCATTTCCAGTTCCCTAACTTCATTAACCTCCCTGGCACCCTGCTACCTCTGGGCACAGACCACACTTGCCCTCCCTCCCCAGGCCCCATTTTACCTGGGATTCCCACCTTGAAGCCTCCTGTGGCTCACCCATGGTTTGGAGTCCCCACCCCTCTGTCCCATATTTGTCTGAACACCAGCCCTCAAGGTCACCAAGGGGGTGCCACCCACGGCTGTCCCTGACCTCCAGGCTTCGATGCTGGAGCCTCCTGAGCTCTGGCCCCACTGTGGAAATCATTCCCAGTCACTGTCTGGAATCACCTCCTCTTCCCCATGCAAAAACCTGAGGCCCCTGTCACCCTCTGCTAGGGAGAATAACAGCAAGCCCCAGGGTCCTAACCACGTAGATTAATCCTCATTTGACCATCTGGGGTGGGCACTGATGGTATCCCCCTTTCCTACAGATGAGGAAACAGAGGCACAGAGAGGGTAAATGATTTGCCCAACATAAATACTGATACAAACAGGAGACAGAGAAGTACTAGGTAGAAGAGGGTGGTTCCCTGGCAAAGGCCCCAGCCTCAAGCCTGGATTCCCAGGTCAATAAATGAGAACAGACTTTCCCGTTTTCATGCCCCAAAAGTTGCCTTTTTGGCCCACAATGCCCCCTATCTTGCCCCCATATAAACCCCAAATCCCAAACTCCAGGACGGACCAGCAGACCAGCAGATCAGTGATGGCCAGCCATGGGGCCCAAGCCCAAAAGCCCTTGCCCTGGTTATGCACCTGCTTGTCTGCGTGCTCCCCCTCCCCATCCCCTGCCATAAAGGGTTTGAGCTCCTGGTGGCCCAATAGAGAGACACACCCCTGTTGCACATCCTACAAGAGGGGCCAGGGAACCCTCCTGTTTCAATATGACTTGCCCGCAGACAGTGTGGCAGAGCTGAGATTTGAACCCACTCTGCCTTGAGTTCCCAGCTTAAACCCCTACACTGTCCAACCAAAAGGATAAATCAGAGTACTTCAGAACATTCCAGTGTGGCATGATTCACTTGTTCTCACAGGAGATGTGCAGAGGATGGTGACAGAGAAAGGACTGCACACCCCCACATACACTGGGGCACCTCCAGGCAGCTGCTACAAGCCAGCGTGGGATGGGGGCATTCTGACCCCACTTATTACTCCCCAGGGCCAGGGAGGATGGGCTGATGGGCAAGGTGACGCCCAGTCATAGCTGCATTACCTCATTGGAGGTATTCTCTAACTGAAACATTAAACCGCCAGTGAGCATAATTTCTAGGCAGACAGCAACTTTGCACAGGAAATTTGCAAGCATTACATGTTCTCTTTCCTTGTTGCAATCTGTATAGTTTATCTTCTGAAACAGGGCTCGTGACTAAAGAACAAGTCTCCCAGGCTGCTACTCCCAGAAAGGAAAAAAATATCATTCCTTACATGGCAGAAATTGGGCTTTCAAACTGATAAAGGAGAATTTGAACAAGGCTCTCCCAGAGCAGTTCCTGTCTTCCTGTGGTGCTTTCTACATCTCTTTCCCCTCTTTTTTCACTTTCATACTTCAAGACTGAGACCTGATTTTAAACCCAGTCCATTCCTGCTTGAGTGTCTGATGTCTCCTTTCCGAAGCTCAGAGTACTCATCGTCCCTTCACATGACACATTCTAAAGAATTCTCCCTCTCTCCCCAGGGCTTCCCACCAGACTGAAGCAAAACTGACTCTCAGAATGCAAATGCCTCAGGCCCTGGCCTCCATTTATTTCTGCAGCAAATGTTAAGCAAGCACCTACTATATTCCAGGCACCATCCTAGGCATGGGGCAGCCGTGAGAAAACAAATTCCTACCTTCGAGTGTTCGTGTGTATCAGTTTAGCAGCTGTCAGCTGCAAGGGATGAAACTTCAGCACAACAAAGTTTAAATAATAGAGCTATTTAAGGTCTTATTCTATTTTTAATTTTTAAAAATATAGATGGGGTCTTACTACATTGCCCAGGCTGGTCTCAAACTCCTGGGCTCAAGCAATCCTCCTGCTTCGGCCTCCCAAAGTGCTGGGAGGCCAGGAATAAGCCACCACACCTGGTCCTATTTTCTTATATGACAAGAATTCTGGTGGTAAAGGAGGGTCCAGGATTGGTTAATTCAATGGACCAATGATTGAAAGGCCCAGTTTTTCCCATCTCTCCACTTTCCCATTATCAATGGGTTGGCTTTGCTCCCCAAACTAGCTCTCTTCCTGGTCACAAAATGGCTGCCACAGTTCCAGGCATCATAACCAGGTACAAAAATGTTCCAGAGAACAGAGTTTCTTCGTTCCAACTCCTTTTAAGAACAGTAAAAATCTTCAACATCCATGCATGATTAAAAACCTTCCCGACCTGATAAAAGGCATCCATGAAGAAACTCCAGCTAATTCAACACTTAATGGTGGAAGGCTGAATACTTTCCTCTAAGGTCATGAACAAGACAAGGATGTCTACTCTCACTGCTTCCATTCAACATTGTTGTGGCAGTTCTAGCTAATACAATAAAGCAAAAAATAGAAATAAAAGACATACAGATTAAAGAAAAATGCATGGCCAGGCATAGTCACTCATGCCCATAATCCCTGGGAGGGTGGATTTCTTGAGCCCAGGAGTTCAAGACCATCCGGGGCAACATGGCTACAAAAAAATAGAAAAATTAGCTGGGCATGGTGCTGTGCACCTGCGGTCCCAGGTACTCAGGAGGCTGAGGTGGGAGGATTGCTTGAACCTGGGAGGGTGAGGCTGCAGTGAGCCATGATTGCACAACTGCACTTCAGTCTGGGCGACAGAGCAAGACCCTGTCTCAAAAAAGAAAGGTGCAGATGACATAATTATTTATGTAAAAAAAAAACTGAAAGAATCTATAAAAGAGTTACTAGAACTAATGAGTGAGCTTAACAAGACCATAGGATACAAGGCCAATAAACAAAAATTAGTTCTATTTTTATATGCTGAAAATAAATAATTCAAAGTTGATATTTAAAAGTGCCATTTATAATAGCATCGAAATTATAAAATACTTAGGTATAAATCTTACAAAATATATTCAAAATCTGCATGCTAAAAACTATAAAACACACTTGAAAGAAATCACAGACCTAAAGAAATGGAAAGAGGTAATCATGTGTCTGAATTAAAATATCTGGTATTGTTAAAACGTCAAGTCTCCCCAAACTAATCTATACATACAATGCAATTCCAGTTAAATCCCACTGGGATTTTTATAGAAATTGACAATCTGATTCTAAAGTTGAAATGGAAAACAAAGAAACTAAAATAATTAAAACAATATTTTTAAAATATTGTTTTAAAAAGAGCAAAGAGGAATCATACTACTTGATTTCAGGACTTATCATAAAGCTTCCATCATCAAGAAACATGGTGTAGGAGAAAGGATGTATACATAGATCAATGGATCATAACAGACTCCAAAAATAGACCCACACATTTATGGCCAATTGATTTTTGACAAAGGTGCAAAGGCAATTCAATGGAGAAAGGATAGTCTTTTCAGCACATGGTGCTGGAACAATTAGACATCCGCATGCAAGGAGAAGGGGGAGGAGGAGGGGAGAACAACTTCAATTCATGTCTTAAACCATATGAAAAAACTAACTCAAAACAGAACTTAAAACTAAGTGCAAACCTAAAACAATAAAACTTCCCAAAGAAAGCCTAAGTGAGAGTCTCTGTGACCTTAGGTTAAGCAAATGCCAAAATCAATTCATTCCATAAAAGATGAAACTGATGGATTCGATTTGATGAAAATTAGAGTTTCTACTCTTTGAAAGTCACAGTTCAGCATGAAAAGACCGAAAGAAAATAGGTACAAATCACATGTCTGATAAAGAGCCTATGTCCAGAATATAAAAGCACTCCCAAAACTCAATGATAAGAAAACAAATAACCCTGTTTAAAAATGGGCACAAGATCTAAACAGACACTTCATCAGAAAAGATACACAGATGGTAAATAGCACATGAAAAGACACTCAGGATCATTAAAGAAATGTAAATCCAAGCCACCACGATGAGACATATGTGTCTACATACATACTGGAAAGGCTAACGTTTAAAAAACACAAAAACAAAAACCTCACAGTACGGAGTGCCTGTGAGGATGTTGAGCAGCTAACCTTCCATATATTCATACTGCTAGGGGAAATGCAAAACAGGCTACCACTTTGGAAAACAATTTGGCAGTCTCCTATCAAGCTAAGCATACATCTACCATATGACCCAGCAACTCCATTCCCAGGTATTTACCTAAGTTAACTGAAAACATATGTCCACACAAACTCTATCTAAATGTTTATGGACGTTTTATTCATAATCATCAAAAACTAGGACAACTCAAATGTCCCTCAAGTGGCAAATGAATAAACAAACTCTGGTACCTCATCCAATGGCGTACCATTCAGCAATCAAAAGGAATAAACTACCCATATATGCAGCAACATGGCTGAGTCGCAAATTCCAAATGAAAGAAACCAAACTCACAAAGCTGCTTAGGCATTCAGAAAAAGCAGAAGACTGTGGAGACAGAAATCAGCTCAGTGGTTGCAGGAACCGGGGCAGGGGAGACAGTATCTACACAGGTAGTTTTGGGGGTTAAGATCTTGTTCTATATCTTGATTATAGTGGTGTTTATTTGGTTGTATGCATTTGTCAAAACTCATCAGACTGTACAGTACAAAAGGTGAGTTTTATTTTGTGTGATACCTTAATAAAAGAAAGAAAAAACAAACATTTCTCAGAAGCAGCCTCCCATCTCAGTGGCTGGACTTGCATCTTCCACAGTTTCTAGCACAAGGAATGGGATTGTCTTGGCTGGTTTAGACTCATCAGGACTTTCTGGGAGCATGCAGGAGGGGTAACTTGAACCCATCGAGAGTCTTGTTAGAAAGAAAGGTGGAGAGGGAAATGGGTGTGAAGCAGGCTGCCTCTGGGGTCTGGGGGTCTCCCACATGGAAGGTCCCAGACTGCAAACAAATTGGTAAACAGAAGTGCTCAGGTAGGCTTGTGTGCTACAGGAAAGAAAGCAGTGTGGTGTGAGAGGCAGAGACTTCTGGGGCCAGCAGGGAGGCCAGATGGACCCTCTCTGGGGAGGTGACTTTGGAACCTAGACCCGAATGTTGGGACAAATCGAAGAAAATAGCACAGCAAAAGCCAAGAGTCAGGAGGGAGAACCCATAACCACGGTGTAACCTAGTGAGCACAGAAAGGCGGGCTGGAGACTTGGCTGAAGGTGGGAGAGGCCAGGGCTTGGCTTTCACCCCAAGAGCTAGGCAAGCCACCGAAAAGTTCTGCCAGTGGGATGGCACAATCCCACTTATATTTTAAGAGGGTCACAGCTGTGTGGAAAATGAACAGGAAGACACAGACGATGTCAGTTGGGATGATGGTAGTCTCCTAGGCAAAGAAAAAGAAAGATACGGGAGCTGCAGGCTCTAGACTACAAAGCCGGTGGGTGGTAGAGTACAGAAATCACATGTTTGATGTGGTGGGAGCCCTCAGGAGCTCTCCTTGGGTGGCCTTGCTGTTCAGAGGCCCCTGAGACACTCACCTGAGATGTCAGGTAGGCAGCTTCCTCATCTGTTAGATGGGAAATGTGGCTCCGGAGACAAATGACATTAACATCCTCCCTTTATGACTCCCCTGCCATACAACTATGGCTTCAAAAGTATCCCATGAATAACCCTCATAGCCTCCTTGCAAGGTTATCAGTTTTACTTTATAGATGCACACAGAGAGGATCAGAAAGGTTGCATCATTTGTCCAAGGTCACCCAGTGGGTAAATAGTAGAGACTGTACCAGAATGAAATCAATGTCTGCAACCTGAAAAATCTGGGCGACCCCTTCCCACAGAGCCTCCCAAAGGTGAAGCGTTATTTTTTATGTTCAGTCTGTGAAGGAGTTTATGTGTGAGACACAAGTTCCCAGCACCTTTCAAAACTGCCAATCAGGCAGCCAGCTCCTCTTCTGGCCTGGGGGATCCTATCTGAAGGAGGAGGCTGCCCAGCCAGAGGCAACAGAAACATCTCTACAGCTCAGCGCGGTATTTCCAGGCGGCAGAATTAATAGGGCAATTCCCCATGCAGAACTTAGCTGGCTCCAGTGCTAAATTAGCATAGATAAATATTTTTGAGAGAGGAAGGAAAATAATGCATTTTGCAATAAAGCCAGAGAACAGCCCTCTGCAGCCCAGTCCCATGAATCTGGATGAAATGAATTTGCACCTGGTGTAATTGAAGGTGCCACGGTCCTCCGTGGCAGGAAGGAGGATCCAGTCAAGCAGATAAATTCCCTCCACTCCAGCAGAGCTGATGGTTGTCAAAAGGCTGATCTCTGTGGGGGGCCCAGGTGGGGGTGGGGAGGGCAGTGCCAGGGACTGAGGAGCAGGGCCAGGGCTTAGAGGATGAATGAGGAGAAAGACTCCCCAGCAGCCTACTGGGCACACACACACTCACACTCGCACTCACACTTGCACAGGCACACCTGACCCATCCCAGAGCTCTCTCTAGATGTAGGCATCTAGTCACTGGATTAGTAATTAGCCTTCTAAATCTCCCCAGTCCAAATTCTCCCCCAGTCCTCTCGGCCTCAGCCTCATGCAGGCCTCATCCTCCTTCCCATGGGTCCCCAGAAATGGCTCCCTCACTGCAGGGCTCCCCCTGAGGCAGCCCCAAGGTGAGGACTCAGGGAACCAGAGCTGGTACACACCAATATAGCTCCACTAGTTGTTAAAAATACTAAAACACTTCAAAACTGACTGGCAAATGACTGCCACCAAACCCCCCTGGAGGATCCCTGACTGCTCTTGAACCCCAGGACCCTTGGGCTTCTCCATAAGGCACCAGCAGGTTCGTGTCTGGCACCAAGAATGTGGCCCACTAACCTTTCTGATTGGCTGGGTCCCTCATATTTCGAAGATGTTCCCTGGGGTGGGAAATGTAGACCCCTCCATGATCGTCGTCAACTCCCCCAGTAACATATCAGCCAAGGTGGAGAGAGGGCTGCCATCACGTGCCAAGACAAGCCCCTGGCCTCCCTGCGACAACCAGGTCCCCACCTTCACCCTGCAGCCCATGGGCAGGAGGGGCCTTCCCACAGTCTGGCCTTCCCAGCTCCCAGCGTTCAAAGCCCTGAGCCCTCTGGTCCTTGCTGACCTCTCCAGATGCTCTCCTGAGACAGCTGGTGGCTGGGAGAGCCATGTAAGATTCAATCCTGTCCTGGAGGAAGGTAGAGGGCAACTGACAAAATAAAACAAAGAGAAGGGAGCTAGACCAAGAGCAGGGCTGCTGGAAAGCCAAGAGGAACACCCACACTCGGGGCTGACCACCCCACCCTGGTCTGAGAAACAGCAAGGGGCACTGCCAGGTCCAGCAGCTGTGGCCAGGATCCAGCTGCTGGACCGGCATCTGATCTGGGACCAGGGGCCGGGTGGACAGCGAGCTGTGCTCTGCCTAGCTCTGCTGGAGCAGGTACATGGCCTGGGAACCTGGTACTCTGCTGGGGGGCCGAGTCCCACCCCACTAGAGGGTGTCTCCAGGTATCATCCTGACTCCAGAGTCTCTCCAGGTCTAAGACTTCAGGCCATTTTTGCATCAAAAGTCTTTGCCCTAATGCTTTTTCTCTAACATCAAATATTTTCTCTGCCTGTGGCTCTCAGTAATAGCATGGAAATGGAGCAGAATTCCTTGAGGTGCTTTTTTTCCTAACTACACTCCAGGCCACTTCCCGGGGATTCTGAAAAGCACTCCCTAGGGGAAAATGTCAGAATCCCTGGGCCAGAGACGAGGAAAGAGGATTATAGCCAATGTGAAAAGCTATAAACAGGCCGGGCGTGGTGGCTCAAGCCTGTAATCCCAGCACTTTGGGAGGCCGAGACGGGCGGATCACGAGGCCAGGAGATCGAGACCATCCTGGCTAACACAGTGAAACTCCGTCTCTACTAAAAAAATACAAAAAACTAGCCGGGCGAGGTGGCGGGCGCCTATAGTCCCAGCTACTCGGGAGGCTGAGGCAGGAGAATGACGTAAACCCGGGAGGCAGAGCTTGCAGTGAGCTGAGATCCGGCCACTGTACTCCAGCCCGGGTGACAGAGTGAGACTCCGTCTCAAAAAAAAAAAAAAAAAAAAAAAAGAAAAGCTATAAACATCTGGAGATTCCAACAATATTCCCCCTTCCCCTGGGGCAGGGACAGGGCCCCAGAGCAGGAAGCAGTGTCCTTTGCCCTCTGCGTCTGTGAGTCACTGTCCCTCCAACCGGGTACTCACCCAGGTGGCTGTCTGACTCCAGGAGCCCTGGGCTCATACACGGGCTGATCCCAGGGGCCGGGGTGTCATCAGCTGTGCAGGACAGAGGGCTACTACGAGGTGAAGGACCCAGTCACTTTGAGCAAAAAGCCCAGGAGCGTCTGCAGGAGGCTGTGGGTACAGCACACTTGGGGTGTCCTGTCTGCCCAGCACATCTCTACCAGCCTATGGGTTTTGTTTTATAAACACTTCTGTAGTGCCATGCACTGCTGTAAATACTGTACATATATTAACTCATTCTATCTTCATACAACCCTATTTCTTTCTTTTTTTTTTTTTTTTTTTAGATGGAGTCCTGCTCTGTCGCCCAGGCTGGAGTGCAGTGGCACGATCTCGGCTCACTGCAAGCTCCGCCTCCCGGGTTCACACCATTCTCCTGCCTCAGTATCCAGAGTAGCTGGGACTATAAGCATACAACCCTATTTCTGAAGTAAATCCTACTGCTTTCCCATTTAACAGATAAGAAAGCTGGGGCTCAGAGATGGTAAGTGATCTGTGTACAGTCACACAGCTCCAAAGTGGAAGAGTCAGAATTCAAACCCAGGCAGTGTGGCTCCGACCCGGCCCTTGCACCCTGGCTCCAGCGAGCCCTTGTGAGTGCCCAGGGAAGAGGGCAGGAGCAGGCTTTGATGGTTCCCCAGCCTGTGCAGGTCAGGACTCCAACCCAGACCCTATCGGTGCCTCTGCTCCTAGTTTGTAGGTGCTACCTGCAAATTAGCTAAACATTATGGAAAAACCCGTGTCTTGGCCAAGATATGGCTCATTAATGCACGTTTATACAAATCATGACAATTTCTTCAGACAGAGACTTGAAATGCCTTCCCTGCAGAAGTTGGTCACAGAGATCACCAAAAATAGCAACCGGCTCAAGGCAGTAGCTTGGTAAATGCCACTGACAATCTGGGGTTTATTCCTCCTCCCAGAGCCAATGCTGGTGCTCACAGTGGTCTCTCCAGGGACCAGAGCAGCAGCTGAAGGTCCAGGTGTGGAAGGGCCGGTCCTGGACTGGGGATCATGCTGCCGCAGCCCCACTGCGCCCTGTTTCTTGTGGACCAATTTTGGTATCTGTGCAGTTAGTCCAAAAAAACAGACACACCAAGTCTCTGAAATCTGTGAAGTCTTGGTCTCTCTGAGCTTCAGTTTTACCATCTGCACAAAGGGCATCCTCAGGTAGCTGCGAAAATCAGAGATGATGAATGGGATGCCCATGGCACATGCCAGGAGCATGACAAATGGGACCTACTACTACCATTACTCCAAGGAGCAGACAGAAAAGGGTGCTGTGTGCCAGGGCTCCCAGAATGGAGAGGGCGAGGTGAGCTGAGAGATTGTTTGGAAATCTTCTACCTCTTGGGAGCAGTATGACTGAAGGTGGGGGCAGGGAGTGGCGCCAGAACTGACCAAGTATGGCATGAGGTTTCCCTCAATCTCGAGGGGGCATCCCAGAGGGGCAAGGAAGGCCCCTGAGTAGAGAGAGCCCAGCAACTAGCAGGTACCGGGACCCTGACTGGGCAGGTTGTGCCAAGGGACACGGGCTGAGTGTGAGGAGCCCCTAAGGGAAGATGCAGATCCGGAGTGAGGGGTCCGCTGGAGCTTGGTGGGCGGCCAGCTGGCAGTGCCCACTGCAGCAGAGCCAGGAGCCTGCGGCCCCCCCAACCCTTGGCCTATACACACGTGCTGAAACTGAGACCCCAGGGGGCCGCGACGAGGTCTGCAGCACAGCAGACCGCGGACGCGGACGGACGGGCCAGCCTTGGGGCCTTGCAGAGGCCCCTCCCGCACCGGCGAACCCCAGGAGCACCCACCAGTCCCTCCTCCGTGGCTGGGTTTCCTAGGAAACGGGTCAGTGCTGCGAGACACGGTCACCCCTCTCCATCTGCGGGGAGCCCCGCTGTTTCTCCGCGAGGTGGAGGCGGGAGGCTGGGCCCGGAAGCCCGAGGCTGGGGCGCCTGGGGAAGGCCCGGGGCAGGAGGTGCCCACCTTACCCGAAGCTCCTCAGTCCGTACCTATGCAGCAGGTAGAACATGGTTAGTGTGGGTTTCAAAATCTTCACAAGAATTAAAGTATGGTTTAAGAGTGTTTCTAGCAACATGGGGAGCGCAGAATGCCAACGGCCAGGGCGCCCCAGCCTTCCTGAGCCACAGGATTCTCACCCCAGGACTGTCCCTGCACCCATTTCACAGGCAGGGAAGCCACTCAGAGAGGGACAGGGGAATAGTTCCGCAGGCCCCAAAGCTGGCAGGAGACAGCTGGATTTTAAAGTCAATGTTTAAGCCATTCTGGAGCACACCATATTCTGTAAGCAGTGGAAATGGAGCTCTCTTTCTCCTCTTCGTCTCTTCCTCCCTCCATTCTCTTTCCTCCACTCCCTCCCTCTCTCCCTCTGCCTCTCTCTCTGTGCCCTCTTCCCTCTCTCTGTCTCCCCCCACCTCCTTTTATCTTCCTCTCTCTCCCCTCCTCCATCTGCCACTCTCTCCCTCCCTTTCTCTCCCTCTCTCTCCATCTCTCTCTTTCCTCCTCTTTCAAAGTCTCTCTTCCTGTCACTTCATCCCTCTCCTTCTCTCCCTCCTTCCCCACTCCCTCCTTCCTTTCTATTTTTGAGTATTTTCCAAATGTCCTATAGCCAGGAGGTTAACTTTCTAATAGTATCAAGAGAGAATAAACCTAGCTTTTTCCCCTTAGAGGAGCCCCATTAGCTCCCCTCCTTCAGCACTTTGGAAATAGAAATTAGAAATCACACCATGCCCCAGGACTCACCCAAACGCAGAAGCCACAGGGCTTCCTGGTCATTCTCCATCAGCTCAACACTGGTGGAGGAAAATGACACGCAATGTTTTGAGCTACATCTTTCTGAGGACTTTAGTGAGACCCTGGCTGAGGTCCCCAGCCTGGACGTAGAATTCTAGGGCCTCAACAGCCTGCCACCCTAGCAGCAATGAGGAAGTGAATGTCCTTGGACCGGCAGGGCCATGGCTGGTTCTGTGTCTTTCTGACTGAGTTCTAGGACCCCACTGCCATTTGAACCAACCGTTTCCAGACTCCCTCACTTGCTTCCTGTGAGTCCGGACTTGCACCGGGTGCTGGGGACTCAAAAGAGATAACAGCCAACAGCCCTGCACTTAAAGCGTTCAAAGCCTGGAGATGAAAACAGACAAGCGCGCAACCAAACGCAGTTCAGAACGGAAATGGAAGGACCGCAAGGGCCAAAGGAAAGGCTCAAGGAAGCATTCAGGGAGGGCTTACCACAAGAGATGAAACCTCAGCTGACTCCGGAAGGAGCAGTAGCTGGCCAAAGGTGTGGTCTTGGCCTTGTCGCCCCAATCTGCGCCCCCACCGGCCACTGCTTCCCTCTCCCTGCGTTCACACACACTGCGTTTCCTCTCCCTATTCACATATGCTGCCTTTCCTCTCCCTGCATTCACATGAACTGCCTCCCTCTCCCTGTTCACACACACTGCCCTGCTCCCTGTTCACACACACTGCCTCCCTCTCCCTGTTCACACACACTGCCCCCCTCACCATTCACACACTGCCCCCCTCACCATTCACACACACTGCCGCCCTCTCTCTGTTCACACACACTGCCACCCTCACCCTGTTCACACACACTGCCTCCCCTCTCCCTGTTCACACACACTGCCTCCCTCTCCCTGTTCACACACACTGCCCCGCTCCCTGTTCACACACGCTGCCTCCCTCTCCCTGTTCACACACACTGCCCTGCTCCCTGTTCACACACACTGCCTCCCTCTCCCTGTTCACACACACTGCTCCCTCTCCCTGTTCACACACACTGCCTCCCTCTCACTGTTCACACAGCCTCCCCTCTCCCTGTTCACACACACTGCCTCCCTCTCCCTGTTCACACACACTGCCTCCCTCTCCCTGTTCACACACACTGCCTCCCTCTCCCTCTTCACACACACTGCCTCCCTCTCCCTGTTCACACATACTGCCTCCCTCTCCCTGTTCACACATACTGCCTCCCTCTCACTGTTCACACATACTGCCTCCCTCTCCCTATTCACACATACTGCCTCCCTCTCCCTGTTCACACATACTGCCTCCCTCTCCCTGTTCACACAGCCTCCCCTCTCCCTGTTCACACACACTGCCTCCCCTCTCCCTGTTCACACACACTGCCTCCCCTCTCCCTGTTCACACAGCCTCTCTCTCCCTGTTCACAAACACTGCCTCCCCTCTCCCTGTTCACACACACTGCCTCCCTCTCCCTGTTCACACACACTGCCTCCCTCTCCCTGTTCACACACACTGCCTCCCTCTCCCTGTTCACACACACTGCCTCCCCTCTGCCTGTACACATGCACAATGCCTTCCCTCCCACCCCAGGACCTTTGTGCATGCTATTCCTTCTGCAAACTCATTGTTTAACTCTCGGCCACAGTGCTGCTTCCTCCTGGAGCTTCCCTGACTGCAGAGGGCCCTGGTGGACACTGCCCCCACACCCTTCTTCCTAGAACTCTCCAGAGTTTGGAATCCTAGAACTGTGTGGTCTTTCGATTCATGTCTCTCTCCCCTACCCCAGACTGTGAATGCTGAGAAGGCAGGCACAGATCTCTGGCTCCTGGCCAGCTCACTGGGGCCCATAGCAGAGTACCAGCATTCAGCAGGTGCTCAGTAAATGTGTGCTGACGGTAAACAGGTGGAAGGCACAAAGGAAATAAGGCAGGATGGGAGAGGAGAGAGGAGAAGGCGGCTCCAGGGGGAAGCTGAAGGAGAGGGACTGCGTGTTTGGGGATGGTTGGAGTCTGCTGGGCCTGCCTGGGCTCCCGGGGTTGGTGAGGAGTGAGGTCAGCCCAGAGGCAGCTTCCTGGCCCAGGAAGCTGGGAAGCTTCAGACAGCCATAAAATGTGAATGGCACATTCACTCCTTGTTTCAGGGAGTTCAGGCCCAGGATAGGGAGTGGCCCTGAGGGTCCAGGCAGCCAGGAACAGCAGCCCTACAGAAGGCCAGACCTCCTGCCCTTCCCTTCCACAGCAACAACACCTCCCCCACCTGGGGAAAAATCACACACACACACCCCACCTGGGGAAAAAAATCTCCCACATACACACACACACACACACACACACACACACACACACACACCCCACCTGGGGAAAAAATCTCTCACATATACACACACACACACACACACACACCCCACCTGGGGAAAAAATCTCTCACATACACACACACACACACACACACACACACCCCACCTGGGGAAAAAAATCTCTCACATACACACACACACACACACACACACACCCCACCTGGGGAAAAAATCTCTCACATACACACACACACACACACACACACACACCCCACCTGGGGAAAAAATCTCTCACATACACACACACACACACACACACACACACACACACCCCACCTGGGGAAAAAATTCTCTCACGTACATACACACACACACACACACACACCAGTCCCTGGTGAGTTCTGTCACCAGGATGGGCCATCCGTAGACCACTGCCCACCCCGAAGACTGCAGTTGGTCTCAGTAAAACAAGCAGGTGGGCAAAAGACCCACCAGGGTCACTTGGAGTCCTCCCTGGGGCTGCCTGATTCAATGCCGGGCAGAGAGGTTTTCTTTCTGCTAGACTGACAGAAAGTAAATCCAGAGCAGCCGACCGCTGCATCACCCCTCCTCGGAGCCACAGAAGGAAGCTGGCCGCTAGATCAGAGGAGCGCAGGATGACATTACCACCGAGGGTCTGGACCCAGCGGTGCCTGAAGGACTTCACCTGGCCTCCCCGGCACTGCCGCTTGCAACCAAAAGAGGCTTCGCTGATTCAGAAATTGCCACCTGGAAATGCAATGTGACAAGAGACAGACCTCAAGATGTAGAAGGGGCCGAGCTGAGTCAAGGAAGCACTCCATGAAGCCGCCAGTCCCTGATATGCCACGTGGGTGACACTGTCATTGGCTGTGTCGTGGGACTCTGATCACATGTCTGCTAGGCTGGGGCTCTAGGGAGCTGGGTAACACAATACGGGGTGCTGACCAGGCCTGCCACCTCCAGTGAGTCCTGGGGGAAGCTGGACTTGAGGTGAAGGTGTAGCTCTGTGGGGAGCCACCGTCTCTGAGTGCCATGAGAACTTGAGACCTCAACACACCGGCAGGGCACTATGATTATCTCCATCTCACACATGAAAAAACTGAGGCTTGGACAGGTAAGGAATCACAGCCACTGGGAGTCTTGGTGGCGTTAGTGGTTTAGAGGGGCTCACAAAAACAGGCTCCAGCAGGGTGGCTCCAGGAGCACAGGCCAGCTGATGAGGCAGAACCCACAGGAGGCCTGGAGAACAAGCAGGGCAACCAAGGCAGGGGGCCACTCAGAAGAGCGGTATGGTGGGAGGGCTGCGGGATGCTGCGGCTTCCTGGGCCCAGAGCTAAGGCAGCACAAGTAACTCCATGCCCCAGCTGCTGGGAGAAGGGCTACAGAATCCCACCAGGACAGGCTGGCACAAGCTGGGGGACTGGGGGGACTGGATGGTAGAGCTTCATGGCTTCTGCTGGGAGGGGGAAGCAGGGCCAACTCCAGGCCACTCCCTGGGCGTTAGCTAGCATTGGCCCCAGCCCAGGGGCCCACGCCGGCTGGGGTGGGGCCAGCACGAGATGAGGGCTGTTCAGGATGCCAGGCAGGCTCTGACTGCATTTGCAGCTGCTTCAAGGCTCATCTCCCATCAGACGTGCATTACTCTGCAGTGCTCGGCCCCATCCCTGTCACTGCAGCTGCCACTGCCTCTGTCCCAGCAGAGGGGGAGGGGAAGCCCAGAAGGCCAAATAACAAACAGACCCAATTTCCCCAAATCAACCTGTCGCCACAAAGGGAGGAAAATTCAGAAGCCTGGCCAAAGCTGACCTTCTGTTTACATTTTCCTTGGAAACGAAGAAATAATTGCTGCTGCTCTAGGGAGCTGTCTTCAGTTGCCCCCTTCCCTGCTCCTACCCCTCCCTGTACTATTCAAGCGCAGCCAGGGATGACACTGGAATCTTGAATCAAACTAAGTGGTTACTATGGTGTCAGCCTGAAATTCTGAATCTCCGAGCCGGCCAGCACTGAGGCGCAGAGCCAGGCTACACAATTAAAGCAGAGAGATCGAGGAAAGAGAAGGCACATTGTATTTCAATAGCAGCAAAATTGCACTTCCCAGCATGGTGGGGGAGAAAGCTGTGCTTAGAAATGCAGTTGAATGCAAGATAGGGGCTAGGAACAGCCCCAGTTCCACCACCCACCAGTCATCTCTCCCCGGCACGTACACTATCCCCTTCTGCACTGGACCCTGTGGTCACTGAGAGCCATGGAGCCCTGCCCTGACCCCTGCTCCCAAACTGCACGTCCTCAGCCTACCCAGAGGCAGGTGCCACTTCTGATTACACAGTGCCAGCTTCCCAATGCCTGGGGGCCTCTGCACTCACCTGAGGGGACAGGAGCACAGCTCACGGGCATCTCTTTCCTCAACCCCACCTGGAACCCACTGAAAAGTCCTGCTAGCCCTCCCTTTAAACGTACATGTGTGAGGCCCCTCTCACACCTCCACAGGTGCCACCCTGGCCCAAGTCCCTCATCTGTACAATAGCATTAGCCCTGCTCTGATCTGGTCCCCCCACAGTCTCTTCTCATCGCGGTGGCCAGAGAAATCTTAACTGAAGCACAAGCCACATCCTGTTTCTCCTTACATCACTCAAAGAAAAAGCCGGAGCCCTTCAGTGGCCTCCCAGGCATGCTTAGGTCGGACCTCCTTCCTCTCTGACTCATTTGCCCCACCCCCAATCACTCACTCCAGCAGCCCTGGTCTCCCGCCTTCTATGAACATGACAGGCAGGCTGCTCCTGCCCCAGGGCCTTTGCACAGGCTGTTTCCCCTGCTGGAGCACTGTCCACAGTCACTCCCACAACTGCAGGGGTTTGTCTGTTTAGCTCACTGCTGTATTCCCATGCTCAGATGACCATTCCCCGGGTTCTGGGCATTGGAGGGGCAAACTGGAGGTTCCCACAAGCAAAACCCAATCCATAAGCCTGTTTTGTTCAGCTCACAGCATGCTGACCTGCAAGGCATGTGTAAACCTGAATTCATTAACAACATATAAAAATGGGAAGGTTGAACACACAAAGTAGGATTTCCAACAAAGGAGTTACCTGTTCCTTAAAGGTTTGGTAGAACTTCCCCATAAAACTGTCTGGACCTGGTGCCTTCTTTTTTCTTTCTTTCTTTTTTTATTAGGCTACCTTTTAATTCCTTTTTTGAATAGGTCTGTTCATAATGTTTCCCCTTGCCTCTTCTTGATTCAATTTCAGTGTGAGCCAGAGTTGCAGACCACAACTGGTTAAGGGCAAAACACAGTATACTGCAGAGTTTAGAAAGCTTCTTGAGTTTCTGTGAAGGTGAGCAACATAGACAAAAGGGAGGAGACATTCCATTCCCTCCAAAACGATGTCCTGACAGAAACCCACTGCCTCTACCACTCACCACTGGGTACCTCCACCACAACTGTCTTGGCTGAGCCAAATGCTTTTGCCACAAGAGCCAATCTCTCTGCACATGACCTAGCTCCTGCCATCCTCTCGGCCCATTGCTCGTCACTCCTCTTGTATTAAGGAGATCTCTTGCTATGGTAAAAAGCATAATCCCATTTTACACAGGCACAAATAAAAGGAAAGAGATCTATTGGCTCGTATGCCAGACAAGCCTTGGGACTTCAGGCACAGCTGGATCCAGGAACAGTGCCAGGAATCCATCTTTTGCCACTTCTAAGCAACACCTGTCTCTGCTGCTGGCTTCATTTTCAGGCAGGCTCTCCTCTCCTGGTAAAAACACAGTCCCCTCAACCACCAACTGTGGCTCACTTTTGCCTCTGGAGTCCTGCTTTGAAACACCTGCTTGGCTCAGTCCAAGTCACACACTCAACTTGAGCTGCAAGGACATATGGAAAGTGCAGTTTTTAGCTTTTCCACTTATGGGGTGGAGACAGGCATGCTGGAAGGGATTGGGGCGGAGGTCGGGTTAGCCAAGTTGCAGCATCTGTCACTTTGTATATATGTCATTTTTCCTAAAAAGTATTCATTTTACCTTTGATAATTAGATTTATTGGCCAAAAAATGTGCTTTGCATTCTCCCATATTTTAACATATCTGTGTATCTATAATCCCCCTTCTGCATGGTTACTGATGTGTTTTCTTGATCAGATTTGCTAGTTTTGTCTGGCTTATCAGTCTTTTCAAAGAATTATCTTTCCTATTTATGTCTCATCTACTATTGTTTTATTCTGTTTCATTAATTTCTGCTCCTTTTCTTCATTGATTCCCTCAGTCTGCTTTCTTCAGATTTATTTTGATGTTGATTTCCTAGCTTATTGAGGTAAATGCTTAGTTCTCTTATCTTTTTCATCTTTCCTCTTTACTAATGACTGCATTTAAGCCTATTCATTTTCCTCTAAGTACACACGGCTTGGGTGGTATCCTGTGGGTTTTTATATGTAGTGCCTTTATTGCTGTTCATTTCAAAATAGTTGATAATTCAGTTTTGAGTTATTGTTTAATTCTCAATATTTAGATTTGTTTTTAAATCTCCAAGTGGATGGATTTGAGGATGGTCCCCTCTTGTTCATTTCTAGTTTTATTTGCATTGTGTTTGGGAAATGTGACTGGCATGATCTTTTTAATTTTTAAAAAACAGGTTTTAAAAATCAAAGGCAGTGTAAAAACATATCCTCCCTGTAAAATAGCCAATCAATACAGAAGGGCATAGAGCCAAACATGAGAGTTTCCCTTTGTGATTATTCTTATTCTCTCAGCTTCAGTCTCCCATTCATTCAGAGCTAACCTTTGTAAATAATTTGGAGTATATTTTTCGACCCTATTTTTAAATCTAAGCATATATTTATATATTCATCCCTAGAGCTTAAAAACTTTCTTCTATTTTATAGCCTGTCTTGCAGAACTCTTAGCTAACTCTACTTTCAACCATATTTTTCCAAATAAATGCATTTTGTTTTCAAATAAATGTTTGATTTGGCAGCAGCCTGTACAATTCGATATGTCATGCTATCACTGCTGTTCATCTTTAGGTCATTTTTAATTTTTGTTTTGATTTATCTTTTAACTCGAGTTCTTGATCAATTTTTAAAAATTTTTTGATTGTGTATGTTTGAGAACCAATGAAAATGAAAAACGTTCCACCTATTTCTAAAAGAACTAGGCAAGGATAATTTTTAAAAGAAATATGTAAACTAATATCCCACATTAAAAATTTTCCAAAAGCCTAAGTAAAATATTAACAAATTACATGCAGAATATAATCAAAAGATTAATCAGTCATGATAAAAAAGATTGCAATCCAGGAATTGAAAGACAGCTCAAGATAATGAATGTAATATTATCCATTATATTCACATATTAAAAGAGAAAACTCATATGATAATTTACATGGATACCCCCAAAGAAGCAGTTTATACAATCTGACATTTGTTTCTGACTTGTAAAACTTCCAATTAGTAAGCTAGGACATAGAAGGGAAATTCATTAATTTAATAGAGACTGTCCATTAGAAACTCTTAGTAAACTAGACCCTTAACGGTGAAATTTTAAAAGCATCCCCATCAGAGTCGGGAGCAAACAACAAATGCCCGCTCCCACACTATTATTCAAGGGACTTGAGATTCCAGGGAATGCAAAGCCAACAGGCGTTGAATCTGAATTTGGGACTTAGGAATACTATGGGAACTTCAAGGCTGAGCCCTAAGAAGCCCTGCAATAAGAAGAAGAAAGAAGAGTCTCTAGAGAGAAGTAATAATAATAAACTGTCATCGTCTGCAAATGATATAACTGCCTATCTAGAAAATCTATAAGAACAAATAACAGAGTTCAGCAAGTGACCAGACATGACCTAGCAAGTTCAAACCAATAGCCATGACCAGTTAGAAAATATTTGGGGGAAAAGATGTAGCCCATTCACAAAAGTGACAAAAACTAGAAAATAATTAATAATACATGTAACAACATCTATATGAAAAAATGATCAAACTTTACATAAACAAAAACTTAAGTAAGCAGAGAAACATACTACATTCTTGAACACAAAGGGATCGATTCTCCCCCAAGGAGTCTATAAATTCACTGCAAACAAGATACCAAGCACAGACTGTTGGCTCCCTGCCCAAAACCCAGCATTAGAGATACCACAGCAGAGAAAGGGAGGTTGATGAATCTGAGAAGCCAGCATAAAACTATGAGACAGAAGGTGGTTGAGTTCTGGCTTGTGTGTGCCTGTGCTTGTGTGTGCGTGTTTGCGTGCACGTGTGTGTGCAGGGAGAGGGAAGGATGACAGTCCAGAGTGGAAAAGAGCCAGTCAATGGAAGAGTGGATTAGGTTAGAAGAATGCTTTTTTTTTTTCTTTTTTCTAAAATAGGGTCTCTTTGTCACCCAGGCTGGAGTGCAGTGGCATGATTATAGCTCACTGTAACCTTGAGCTCCTGAGCTCAAACGATTCTCACTCCTCAGCCTCCCAAGTAGCTGGGACTACAGGCTCGCACCACAGTACCCAGCCAGGGTAATGCTTCCTAACCGTGCTCTTTTCTCTCCCTGGCACACTGAGAGGACTGTTGTCAGTCCCCTCACCTGTATAAGGCAGGAATGAAACAACAGCACCCGCCCAGACGAAACAATATTGAAGCAGTTATTTGTCCTGGCTGCAGTGGGAGCTGGTAGTTCACGCTGGCTGTTGGTTTGGAGGTCAGCTGGGTGGCTGGTCACAGTGCCCACACGTGGTCTCTCCACGTGGCTTGTTTTCTCACTGCATGAGAGTTAAGATCTGAGAGGCAACCTCTCAAACACTAGCATTCCAAAAGACCCAGGGAAGTTCTAAGTTTTTATACGACCCGGCCCAAAACGCCATCCCTCCGTATTCTATTGAGGAGGATGAGTAACTAAAGCCAGCCCAGATCAGAGGGAGAGGAATGTGGCTCCACCTCTGGATATAAGGAGCACCTTGCCATTGGCAGCCATCTTTGTTTCTCCACGATAGTCCCCAGGCTCACACAATGTTGTCTTTTTCCCCCTTGGGAGTCCATATTCCTTTGGAAGTATAAGCTACTTCGACTAATAATGTACACTGGATAAAAATACTCATGAGTATGTCCTTTGTAGGGACGTGGATGCAGCTGGAAACCATCATTCTCATCAAACTATCGCAAGAATAGAAAACCAAACACTGCGTGGTCTCACTCTTAGGTGGGAATTGAACAATGAGAACACCTGGACTCAGAAAGGGGAGCATCACACACCGGGGCCTGTTGTGGGGTGAGGGAAGGGGGGAGGGATAGCATTAGGAGATACAGCTAATGTAAATGACGAGTTAATGGGTGCAGCACACCAACATGGCACATGTATACATATGTAACAAACCTGCACGTTGTGCACATGTACCCTAGAACTTAAAGTATAACAAAAAATAAATTTAAAAATAATACTCCTGAGTAAAAGTCTAAATATGTTATGGGTAAGCTCTAAAAGATGAAAATGGAATGCCCAACTTTCAAATCAATAGTAGAAATTTTGATCTATCTGTTGAAATATGGCAACATTTTAAAAATAAGAAAATGTGATAAATAGAAAACAAAAAGACTGTAGGAGAAATAGATCCTAATATAACAAGGATTCAATCAAATATAAATGGTGCAACTGCAGCAAACAAAGACAGGGAGTCTTAGAGAGATTTTTTTGAAAAGAATCCAGTAATGTCTATAGAAGGCACAATGAAAGAGATGAAAATAAAAGAAATGAAGAGGAAAAAAATCAGGCAAATAAGGAACAAAGAATACAGCAACTTTAATATCAGAAGAGAAAAAACAGGAATCAAGGCAAAAAAATCAAAAAGGACAAAAAGAGACATTTTACTTTGTCAAAAAGAACGACGAATTGAGATATATCATGCTAATAATGAACATATGTTCACCTAAAATTCACCTAAAATACAGCCTTGAATATATATAAAATAACAACTGAAAGAACTATGGAGAGATATAGAGAGCTCAAAAACTATGGCTGAAAATTGTAACATATTTGTCATAGGAACTAATAGATCCAGACAACAAACATAAGCAAATGTATATGAAAGATATATAGATAAAAAAATTTCCACCCAACAGAGACAAAACGTGTTATCGTTGAGCACACATGGAACATTCACAAAATCAACCACGTATGAAAGCACAAGTGAAGCCTCCCTAAATTAAATAAGAAATCAATATCATATAAACCCGTTCTCTAACCATAATGTAACAAAACAAAAGCAGTAACAACAGGAAGATGCCTTTTTAAAAAATTCCCACATATCTGAAAAAGGGAGAAAATTGCAAATAAGCAAAATATAGAGCAAAAAAGAGAAAATCACTACAGGCATAATATAAAATTCCAAAGTAATCACTATTACGAACAACTGTTTAGTCTACAAATTTGGCATCCTGGACAAAGTAGATATATTTCTGTTAAAGCATAAAATGCCAAAATTGGAACAAAAAGAAACAGAAACTTAAATAGATCAATAACAATTAAAGAAGTTAAAATAGTAATCAAATACCCACTTCTTCAGACACCTCAAGCCAAAATCGTTTCACAAGGGAGTTCAAGCAAACTTTCAAGGAAAAGAAAATACTCATTATAGGCAAGTTGTTCAGAAACAAAGAAAAGAGAGAAAGCTGCCCTAGTTATTTTATGAAGCTAGAAAAATCTGGATCCCAAATTGGAGAAGAACAGGACAAGACAAGAACATCATCAAGCCATGTCACTTATGAATATAAATGCAAAGTTTCTTAAACTAATATTTGCGAATCAAACTCAACAGACTATTTCAAAACATAATGCATCTCATGATTCCACTAACATAAGAGTTACAAGCAGACAAAGCTAACCAATGGTGTTAGAAGTCAACGCAGTGGTTCCCCTTGGAGGGGGAGGCCTGGGAAGGGGCTGAGAAGCTTCCAGACAGATGGTCATGTTGCTTCTTGATGGAGACGCTGCTTCCACTGTTGCATTCATTTATCATTTCATCTCTTTTTTGTGTGCAAGTTACACCTCGACAAACAATTTCCTTTTTGAAAAAGTAGTTTACCTAATAGGATTTATGCAAGAAATTAAAATTAAGTTTAATATTAGAAAGTTTATCAGTGAAATCCACCAATTAATAACCTAAGGGAAAAGTCACAGGATTATATCAATAGACACAGAAATGACTTTATTCATGTCCAGTTCCTATCTATGCATGATAAGAACACCAAGAAAAGCAACAGAAGGAAACTTCCTCAACCTGATAAAGGGTGTGTACCCAAACCCAAAAGCCCTTATATATAGACATATTAAATACATTCTCTTTAAAATTAGAAATCAATTAAGAATGCCTGACCAGGCACTTCTATTCAGCACAGTGTGTCCTGGAAACAGTAGTAGGGAAATGGGCTCATTATAAGTGGCAAAATAAAGTTAAAGCCCTACTTTTGATCACATACTAAGGGAACTTCATATCCAAAGTATATATTAATCATTTACTAAGGTGAACTTAAATATAAAAGGTAAATCTAATAGAAAAAAGCAATGTAAGAGAATATATTTGTGACTAAGGGTGGAGGAAGACCTCTTAAGACATAAAAGCATAAATCACAAAGTAGAAAAAAGATGGATTTGATTATATAAAAATGAAGCATTTTGTTGGATAAAGACACACAAAGATACAGTCAAGTGATAGACTGGAGAAGATATTTGCATTATCTAACACCACGAATATACAAGAAATGTCTGCAGATTAACAACAAAATAATCAACCCAACAGCAAAAGGATAAGCGATATGATTAGGCAACTCATAGCAAGGGAAACCCAAATAGTTCTTAAGTACATGGAGAGATGCTTAACTTCATTCGTAATCAGAAAATGCACATTAAAACAATTACCCCATCACAGTGGTAAAAATTAGGAAGTCAGAAAAAACTCTGCACTGGCAAAGACACAGGAAATCAGGATGGTGCATGCATTGGGTGGGAGCGAAACGGGTGCAGCCTTTCTGAAGAGCAATCAGGCAGCGTTTAGTGGAAATTAAGTGATGCAACAAACCCATTCCTGGCTGCAGGCGCTTGAGAAATGTGAGCTGAGCTCCACAGGAGAATAAGTACAAAGATGTTCAACCAAGCATTGTTTAAGGAACCCAAGAGCTGGAGGCATCCTTGGTACTCATTGCCAGAGGACTGTTTAAGAAAACAGTGATAGGCTGGGCTCAGTGGCTCACGTCTGTAATCCCAACACTTAGGGAGGCCAAGGTGAGAGGATTGCTTGAGGCCCGAAGTTCAAGACCAGCTGAGCAAGAGAGCAAGACCTCACTCTACAAAAAATTTAAAACTTAAAAAGAAAACAATGGTAGATGCTGTGTGAGAAATGCTATGCCACTACTAGAAGCAACAAATTGGATACACATATAGCTACCTAGACATGTTTTAAAACATGATCATTGAAAAATTTATAGCACTTGACACGAAACAACACTAAATATTTCATAAGGATTAACAACTATCCAAAGACAATTTTCAAACAAGTTAGTAAGTACCAACTTAGGAGTGAGAATTAAGAGGGAAAGGAGGAAATAATTACTACAAAGAAAGAAAAGGGCATTGCATGGATGATAATAGCGGGCCATGAAATGAGGAGTAAGTAACTTAATGTTTGCCTCTGGTGTCCAATAAATAAATAAACTCAATATTGGCCCCTGGTTTCCAAGTTGATTATGTATGATAGCAATCAAAACCCAACAGAATTTTTCTGAGGAACTTGACAAGCTGATTCCTTCAGGTCATGTGGAAGGCACTGGAACAGCCCAGAATTAAAAATAATAACAGCAACAGGACACAGAAAGTTCAGGAACCACTTGGGGAATATATGGGAATCTTGAACACAATAAAATTGGCATTCTACTGCACAGCATACATGGTGATAAATTTCAGATAGATCAATATTCTGAACACAAAGATTCCATAAAAGCATGGGCTTAAAATGTGGCACAAGCTCCATAGAACTTGGAGCAGAAATGGCCTTTCTAAGCAATACCAAAGACTGAGGTGCCATAAAGGAAATCCTTTTGACGATATAAAATGGGAAGTTCTATAAGGGAAAAGACACCATAAACAAATTCAACATGAATGACAGGTTGGGAGAAAATAACAGCATTTATTACAGGAAAAACATCAATACTCTGAAGAGATGTTTTTAGAAGTCCCTAATAAGCAAAAGACAGGCAACCCAGTGGAGACAATGGCAAAGGATATAAAGAGGAAATTTACTTGCAGAGAAAAACAAACAGCCCATAAACATATGAAAAGAAGCTCAATCTCACTAATTATGCAACTACAAATTAAAATAAAAAATCTAATTCCAGATTTTGCCCATTTGATTGGCAAAAACTATAAGAATTGATTATATCCTGTGTTGGAAAGATGGCGAGAAAATGGGCACTCCTCTCTTGGTGACAGTGGTTATTTATTTATTTATTTATTTATTGAGACAGGGTCTGGCTCTGTCACCCAGGCTAGAGTGCAGTGGCACGATCATAGCTCACTTCAGCCTCGACCTCATGAGCTCAAGCCATCCTCTTGCCTCAGCCTCCCAAGTAGCTGGGATGACAGGCATGAGCCACCATGCTTGGCTAATGAGCCACTGCCCCTGGGAATATTTTGTGTGAAATTGTTTTACATTTTCTTCTTACAATTTTTTACACTTGCAACTAATTTTGAAACATTATATGAGATATATATACACACATATATATTTCTATTTGCAGAGATAATGCGTACTCATTTTAGAAAACTCCAGTAACCCAGAAAGACGTTCTGCAAGCAAACACCATGCCACCCAGAACAACCCCCAGCATTTTTCTGAGCCTGACCACAGACTCCCTCTCTACAGATACACACACAAATGGATCTGTAGGGCCACGTGTGCGTGTGCATGTGTGAAGTGTGCTCACATGCATATGTGTGAATGGTAAACACAGTCTCACTATGGGGGTCTCTGGACCTCTGGACCCCTTACTCAACCTTGGATATTTTCCGTATTTGACCTGGACTCAATACCAAAGTAAACCCTAGCTCTCCCAACACCTCCAAGAAGTGGTGACTCCCGAGCTCATGGGTGGGGAGCCTGGGCCCAAAATTGGCTAAGAAGACAAGCTACTGAGGGGCCCAGAACAGGAGCGAAAGTGCCACACAAACAGGAGGCCAGGGATGTGTGCCAGAGCTGGCGGTGAGGGGTGTGCCTGCTGAGATGCCTATCAGAGGGAGTGCGGCTATCAGAGGGAGCGGGCAGGCCACCCCAGGATGGAAGCTGCACCTAAGATGACTAGCTGACTGGAAGGACCTTTGTCACTGTGTCCCACCTCTTCATGGCTGCCCTTCACAACTGTTGGAGTTGAACCTGGAAAGTGACACTCAAGGAAATGATTTTAAGTACCTCAGAATGGCTTAAGCAAGGAGGAGGAGAAGGGGGAGAAGACTAGGAGAAAGAGAAGAAGAAAAAGATCAAGAAGGAAGAGGAGGAAGAAGAAAACCTTAATAATTTTCTGGTTTAAATAATGCTAAAAGTTCAAGGGCAGTCTTCCTTCAGGCACGGCTGAATCTCGGGGCTCACATGATACACCCTAGGCATTTACTTTCTTTTCCCTACCCATGCCTCCATTTCTTGGCTTTGTCTTCCTCTCCACAAGCTGTTGTCCAGTGCCAGACCGCACTCTAACAACTAGGAAGACAACAATTCTTTCCCGTGGACTCCAACCAAAGTCCTGGGACTAGATCTCAGAGGCCAGGCTTGAGTCTCACGTTCATCCCTAATCACCAGGCCGTGGGATAAAGTGCTCTGACAGCCCGAGGCCGGTCCAGGTGGTGCCCGCCTCTAGAGCCGGGGCTGCAGGAGCTGCCTGGGAACAGGGGAAGCTCAGCTCTATGGGAATTGCACTGAGTGGGAGAGGGGTGGCTCCCTAAAGGAAAAGCAAAGCATTGTTTCCGGAAAGCAGAGCCTTCGGGGCAAAACTGCAGGTGTCACCACCCATGATCCCTTCAGTCAAGGAGATCCTGACCCCACACTTAGCAGATACATAACTCTAAACAAACTTGTTAATCTACTGATCCGGTGTTTACTGCTCAAGTGAGGATTTAAGATTCCATTTTGTATCATCAAGTGAAAACAAGATATGGAAGTGCCTGGCACATAGTAGGTCCTCAGTTCATGTGAATCTTTCATGAGCCAAGCCAGTTCCTTCCCCACCCCACCCTCACATTTCCCCTACACTCAGAGGCTGAAGGGGGTTGGGGGATACAGCCCTTCCCAGCGACCTTGTCTCTGGGGAATGTAAACTCTGTGATCAAGGTACATGTTCAGAAAATGGAAATATTTGGCCAAGCCTTCAGAGATTTAATTAAAATTAATATTATGCCTTATCAAAGCAGAAAGCTCAACGCTGTGCATGTAGAAGAATCTATTTAACCAATTAGCTGAAGCAAACATGACTGTTCAGCCTTCAGCAAGGCCCTCCACACCCACTCTTGGGCCACAGTTGCTGCTAATGCCATGTGCTCAGACAAGTGGGCCAGCTTAAGGCTGAGTGATGATGCAGCTGGAGGACGCTTCCAGGGAGACTCGGGGCTGAGGGTGGGGGATGTGAGCTTGCTGGAGTCCAGACCACCCCTCCAGTGCCCATCCTGAGCCACCTTAGTATTAACACTAGGCGAGCATTCACATGATGATCATGGACCAGCTGTGTGATCTTGGGCAGGTGACTGAACCTTCCTGGGCACACAGCTATGGAGAAGATCAGCAATAACAGGCATACGATGGACACACCAAACTGGCTCACCGCAGGCTGAATTTGGCCCAGGATTTTAACATTTTTCACATATGCATTTTCCACCCAAGTTTGCTCACAATGTCTTCAAGTTTTCTATTCAGATTTCCCACCAATCAAAATGGCAAAAATCCCAAATTTATTAATACACTCTGGTGGGCAAGCAGTAGGGAAACAGGCACTCTTATATCTTGTTGGTGGGAGTGTAAATTGATACAACCCTAATGAAGGGGAATTTGGCAGTATCTATAAAAGTTACAAATTGTGATCTTTAATCATTTTGAGGAATTTATCCCATAGATTTACTTGTACGTGAACAAAATGAGATATGCAATGATGTTCGTCATTACTCTTTTTGTGATAGCACAAGATTGGAAACAATTCATGTCTCCATCAACAGGGGATGGATTTAGGGGTGTCAGATGATACACAGGATGCCCATTTAAATTTGAACTTCAGATAAACAATGAATGCTTGTTTAGGGCAATAGGTGCATTCATGCCTTATTCCTGTATTCTTGTTGCTAAATATGGGAACTCTAGGTGGATTAAATCAGGGTTTCTCAGCCTCCATACTATTGGACGTTTTGGACAGAAAAAATCTTTTTCATGGGGGTCATTCTGTGCATTGTAGGAGGCTTAGCAGCACCCTTGGTCTCTACCTACTAAATGACAGTACACACACACACACACACAGACACACCTAGTGACTGTCAAATGTGCCTCCTGACATTGTCAGAGCAAAATCTCCCCTGAGTGAGAACCACTGGGTTAAGTAAACTGGTACCTCCACACAGTAGAATACTATGCAACTGTTAGGGTGGAAAGAGGAAGCTCTCTGAATACTGATAAGAAAAGGGCTCCGGGACCTGTTACCAAGTAAAATAAGAAAGGTGCAGAATAGCACATATATACCAGCTGCTATGGTTTCAATATCCCCTCCAAAACTTGTGTTGAAATTGAATCCCAAATGTGGTAGTATTGAGAGGTGGAGTCTTTAAGAGGTGATTGGATCATGCAGTCTCTGCCTTCATGAATGGATTAATCCATTTGTGGATTAATGGATTAATGGATTAAGGGATTAATGTGTTCTCGTGAGAGTGGGACTAGTAGAGAAAGCGCGGCCTGAGATCGCATGCTCAGCCCCCTCGCCATGTGAGGCCCTACAGGACTCTGCAGAGGGTTCCCTCCAGCAAGAAGACCCTCACCAGATGTGGCCCCTCCACCTCGGATTTCTCAGCCTCCAGAACTATGGAAATAAATTCATCTTTTTAAATTGCCCAGCTTTAGGTATTCTATTTATAAGTAGCAGAAAATGGACTAGGACACCACTTCTTTCATAATAAAAGGATGGAGGAGTGGTCACTGGGCACAGGAGACAGGAAGGGATGAGGGCTCTTGCCTGTCTATATGTATAATCTAGTCAACAAGAAAGTGGATTTGGTTGTTAACACTTAAAAAAATGGGAGATTACACATCAAAAGCTCAGACCTGTAAGTTTTTCTGAGAAGTCCAAGTCTGAACCACGGGGACCCTGTTCTTGGAATCAGTTGACTGAAGCTAAAAGTAGGATACTTTGCACACCTCACCTGCCATGGGTTATGTACCAGCAGGGGCCCTGGGGATGGGAATTCAAGACCCTACTCACAGTAGGCCCTCCACGAGTGGGAGCTTCTGTAGCCAGGTGAATGAGGGAGTGGTCTTTGCACCCAGGTCACAAAAACACAGGACATGAATCTTGACCACTGCCCTGGTAGCGGGGAGGCCAGACCCCCTGCCCCAAGCACCACTCAGCACGAGGACGCCTCATCTCAGAAGTTAAAGGAGCTTAAGGTGGGAAGGACTCAGATCAAAGCCTGGTTCCTTGTCCTCACCTGGCTCTTCAGTGTCACCTTGGGGGAGCAGCTGACCCTCTAGGCCTTGGGCCTCAGGTGTCCCATTGCAGGTAGCTTCATCACTGTCACAGAGCCTAAGTCACGGAATGAGTTCATCCCTCGCTGGGGCTTCCTGGCTCCATCTCGTGGCACCTGGGCTGGAGTACACAGGGTACAGAGAGGACCGGGCGAGTGGGGGACACACCATCTCTTAGTCCCCAAGTGCTATTGTTGGGGGGAAAGAGAGGAGCTGGGGAAACATTGTCCAAAAGATGTACTAGCCTTAAAAACATCCCAAAGATAGACATTCATTAGTTGTTGTTTATAACAGCAATTTTAAAAAGAAAGAAAAAGAAAAGAGAGAGAAAAAACAGAGAAGAGCAAAAAATAAATTCTGGAGTACCCTTAGAAAATGAATTATCAAACAGCTATAAACATCATGCTTTTACAGCCTTTTAAGACAGGAAAATGCTCATGGCAAGCTAATTGGAAGGTCAGCGTGACGCCAATTTTATAAAATACACCTATTTCAAGGCCAGTCACACATTTGCTGGGTTAGAATTTCTGTTTGTCACGTGTTAGCATTGTGGCCTTGGGAAGGTTCCCTGAACTTTCTATGTCCCAGTTCCTTTATCTGCTAAATGGGGATAATAAAATAGTAACTCCTTCACGAAGTTGCTGGTCGGAGAAAGGAGATAAGCGTCTGTGACAGTAGCCGGCACTGTGTAAATGCCAGTTACAGTGCTGCCAGGAGGAAAGGCCCAGAGGGAGCGCACACGCGTCACTGGGATTGGGGTGATTTGGGTTACCTTGTTCCCTTTCCAACTTTTCACCTTTCTGCCCTGAATATGGATTGATTATCTTAAGAACCAGGAGAAGGCAAGGTTTTGGGTTGATCCCTCCCAAAGCCAGCCCTAGACAAGGGCCCCAGTGGAGGGGGTCATGGGGATGGCCCAGGCACACCAGCAGGGAAAGGGTGTGAATCCGGGACAGTGAGGGCCGGCACAGAGATCACTGCCAGTCACCCCAGTGGGCAGCTGGTGCCTGACACAGCAGAGAGCTGAGTTACCCCCGGGAGCCAGGGAGCTGGGCATGAACACCTAGCCCCTTGATCAGGGGCTGCTCAGGGACATGGATTCCCCACTTCAGGCAAGCCACAGGGCCAAGTGCACAGCCACAGCCAGGCTCAGGCTGGGGAGTCAAACAGAGGCAGGTGTATTGAGGGGGGCGCCATGACATCTACCACACACCAAAATAAGGAACCCCAAGGAGGGAGTGACCAACCACAGAACGCAGGGATGTTCAGAGACCAAGCTTATTCGCTGCTTGTATTATTGCAGTAGTTGCTTTGGAATACCCTGAACCCCAGGAGAAACTCCCGCCGTACCCCCTTAGCCAATACCAAGACCCTGACAGGACTCAGACTCTCCGGCCTCCGCCTCAGGTTGGACCTGGTCCAGGGCTGTCTCCTGAGGTGGTTCATGTGAATGGCCTGGAGGGAGAACACCTGCCAGCGCCCACAGGTTAAAGGAGCTTAAGGTGGGAAGGACTGAGATCAAAGCCTGGTTCCTTGTCCTCACCTGGCTCTTCAGTGTCACCTTGGGGGAGCAGCTGCCCCTCTAGGCCCTGGACCTCAGGTGTCCCACTGAGTGCAGCTTCATCACTGACACAGAGTCTAAGTTATGGAATGAGCTCATCCCTCCCTGGGGGCTTCCTGGCTCTGACCCTCTCTGCCACTCTCTCCACCCCGAGACCTTGTTGTCCTATTGTCTTCAGTCACAGCCCAAGATGAACACCATGATGGCCATCTCACCTCCCAGTCCCCTCTCCACTCTCCCAGTTAGAGGCTTGCATAGGTCCTTTTTTTTTTTTTTTTTTTTTTTTTTTTTTGAGATGAAGTCTCGCTCTGTTGCCCAGTCTGGAGTGCAGTGGCGCGATCTCAGGTCACTGCAATCTCCACCTCCTGGGTTCAAGCGATTCTCCTGCTTCAGCCTCCTGAGTAGCTGAGATTACATACATGTGCCACCACCACACCCAGCTAATTTTTGTATTTTTAGTAAAGATGGAGTTTCACCATTTTGGCCAGGCTGGTCTTGAACTCCTGACCTCAGGTGATCCACCCCTCCCCCCCCAGCCTCCCAAGGTGCTAGGATTACAGGCGTGAGTCACCATGCCTGGCCACGTAGGCATCTTTTGATAATGGGTTCATTAGAATTACAGGCGTCTCGAAATCTACCTTCTGGGACTCCAGCAAATGTTGTGTAAAAATTATGAACCCAAGACTTAGGTATTTTTAGAAAAATAGGATAATCTTACCAAAGATAACTTAGAATTAGGGTGGCCACCCTGGCATTTACCACACACCTGCCACACCAGGGCCCACTGCTCCCCACTCCAGGCCCTTCTGCTGCAGGCTCTGGCCCAGCCTGCAGGCCTCCTCCCTACTCCCTAGCCCTTCCACCTGACAACTCAGTGACCACGCGGACAGCCCATGCCAAGTCCAGCACCCTGGGCTCTCAGGATCTCAATCCTCCACTCCATTCCAGCCTCCCAGGCCCTCAACCACACCTTTAGGGTCAGCACCAGAAACCTACTAGATCTCCACCCAAATACCAGTTCTTCCTGATTGCTTTCATCCAAGCTCCACCATACCTATTCCTCACCTTTGCAGAAACTCTCCCCTAATGGGAAGCTGTGCATCGTAGGGGTGGGCTCTGGAGCTGGACTGCCTGGGTTCAAATCCCACCTGTGCCAGGGACTGGCTGTGTGACCTTTCTGTGCCTCGATTTCTTTATAGACAAAGGGCCTGAGGATGGTTCATCTTCATTCATTCAACAGTTGCTGAGTACCTGCCGTGTACCAGCCCCAGGACTGGGAACTGAGCATAGAATTACTTAAAAGGAGACAAAACCCCTGTCCTCACGGAGGGAGAAACAACAGAACATGATAATTAAAATACACAACATAGCAAAGAGTGGTAGTTAGGCACCTGCAGCAACACCAGGCTGGCCCTGACTGATCCGGGCAGAGCAGACACAATGAGCCACTTTTAGATTCTGACAGTGTGTGACCTGCATGGATAGTGAAAGGAAGACTCAGGGACAGCGCCACGTCCAGGGTCCCGTCCTGCACACCTAAAATGATGCCACCAAAGCCAAGGGCCTGGACTACCACAGTCCGAGTTGGGTCTGAGTTGTGGGACACCCTATCACCAAGGAGGCTGACACAGCTTGACTGCAGTTAAGTGGCTTTGATTCTGCAGCTCTTCTGCTGGGGACCCAGGAGGCACTGTGGAGCTGCCTCAGCGCTGCCTCCCAGGGGAGAGGCCTCCTTCCTCCGGTGTTCCAGGAGGACTGCAGGGTGTTGTGCCAAGCTGGGATAGGCTGTGGTTCACAGGTGGGAGCCTTTGCAGCATGGCCATGTGGCTGCATGCAGGGCACCAGGGCGGAGCCGTTCCCTTATGCAGGGATGGAGGTGATGTTATCTTTCTAAATTGGATGCCCAGATAAGGCTTCACTGAGAAGGTAAGTTTGAGCAAAAGCCTGAGTGAAGTGAAGAAGCAGGTTATGCGAGTATCTGGGAGAAGAGGGTCCCAGGCAGAAGGAACAGCAGGATGCAAGGCCCTGAAGCAGGGTGGGGCTACACACCTGTGGAAAGGGAAGAAGCCACAGTGACCAGGGTGGAGTCAGGAGTGGGGGGACAGGCAAGCACCAGTCATGCAGCGACAGGTGCCTAAACGTGTCGAGCCCTGAGGGCCAATCTTGGGACTGAATTCTACGCCGAATAAGCTGAGAATTGGTATGGGGCTTGGAGAATAGACTGAGGGGCAAGGAGATGCCTCAGGAGCTTTCACAACAGTCCAGGCAAGACTGAATGTCACTTGGGCCAGAGTGAAGGAGCAGAAGTGGTCTGATTCTGCTAATACTTTGAAGGAAGAGATGACAAGCTCTGGGTGGGGGATCGTAAGAGAAAAAGAGCCAAGAATAACACCAGGTTTGTGGCCTAAGTAGTCAGAAGGAAGAATGGGAAAGGCTGCAGAAGGAGCAGGATGGGGAGAGGTCAGGAGCTTGATTTGGGGCCTGTTGAGTTTGAGGCTCCCAACTGACCTTCAAGTGCTTGTCACATCGGCAGGAGGCAGGGCCATGGACTAGAGTGGACACAGGCCCAGGGTACAACAGGGGCCAGGTGTGCAGCAGGCACCCACAAAGGTGAGTTCCTTCTCCTGTTGACAGGTCTACTTTCTTACCTGTTAGAGGAAAGTGTCACTTTCCTCCCTTTCCCCCTTACATTCCAGGATCCATGATTTCAACCCCCCGCGCTCTTGCCCTGTCATCCTCCCATTGCACCTCCCATCTGGCAAGAACTCCAACCTCAGTGGATTCATCTGCCTGACTGCTCTGTGCCTGTGCCAGACTGTGGGACACTGTTGGAAAGCATCAGACCACGTGGGGGACTGGTCCCACCATGCAAGCCCTAGGAATTGTAGGCACTCCCTCACCACCCACACCCACCAAGTTCAGTCGCTCTGACTCCTTCCTGTATCTCTTATCCATAACTCCCCTCCATTTGGTGGCTAAATAACGGCCACCAAAGTTGTCCATGCCCACATTGGAGTGGTGGTGCATATCTGTAATATCAGCTACTTGGAAGGCTGAGGCAGGAGGATCACTTGAGGCCAGGAGCTAGAGACCAGCCTGGGCAACATAGTGAGCCCTCATCTCTAAAAATAATTTTAAAAATATTCACCAGGCATGGTGGTGCATGCCTGTAGTCCCAGCTACTAGGCAGGATGAGGCAAGAGGATCCCTTGAGATTGGGAATTCGAGGATGCAGGGAGCTATGATTGCACCAGTGCACTCCAGCCTGGACAACAGAGGGAGACCCCATCGCTAAAAAAAAAAAAAACAACTGAAAGATGCCAGTGTCCTAATCGCTGGAACCTGAGAATATACCAATTTATGTGCAAACAAGATTTTGCAGATGTGATTAAGTCAGGGATTTTTAAATGAAGAGCTTATCCTGGGTTATCCAGGTGGCCTTAATGCCACCACAAGGGTCCTTATAAGAGGGAGGCAGGAAGATCAGAATCAGGGAGGAGAGATGTGATGATGGAAGCAGAGGCTGGAGTAATGAGGTTTGAAGATGGAAAAGAGGCCACAAGCCAAGAAATGCAAGTGGCCTCTAGAAGCTGGAAAAGCTATGAAAACAGATTTTCCCCTAGAGTTACAACAAAGGAAGGTGACTTGGCCATCACCTTGACTCCAGCCCAGTGAGGCCCATTTCAGACTTCCGACCTGCAGAGTTATAAGGCAATAAGCTGGTGTTGTTTTAAGGTGGAGTTTGTGGCAATTTGCTACATTAGCCTAGGAAACTAACACATTCTGCGTTAGGTCAGACTCGTCTTCTCCCATCTGGACTACCACACCAGCCTCCTAGCCAGACCTCTGTTGCAAGTCATTTTGGTCCACTGCTGCCAGAGGATCCTGCAAAATCCTGATCATATCAACCATCTGCTTATAATCAAGCCTCCCCATCACCTTTCAGCTCTTCAGTATGCCATCTAAGATTTCATGACCTGGCTCCTGCCTTCCCCTCAGCCCATTGCTCCTCACTCCTCTTATGTTAAGGAGGGCTCTTGCTATGGTAAAAAGCATAATCTCATCTCACACAGGCATAAATAAAAGGAAAGAGATCTATTGGCTAGTGTGCCAGAAAGGCCTTGGGACTTCTGGCACATCTGGATCCAGGAACAGTGCCAGGAATTCATCTTTTGCCACTTCTGAGCTACGCCTCCCTCTACTGTTGGGCTCATTCTCAGGCAGGCTCTCCCCTCAAGGTGAAAACACAGCCCCCACTGCCCTGCGTCTTGAAGCTTGCATTCTACCAGCTAAGCCACCCCCATAGCTCCAGCAAAAGTCTCAGGTATAACATGCATTAACTGTCATTGACTCTGCTTGAGTCCATGCAGCCAGAGAGATGCAAGTCTCTCATTGGCTAGGGATGAGTCATATGCCCATATGTGGACCCAGGGGGTGGAGCCAGACCTTCCCCAATCACATAGACTGAAGATGAAAGATAGTGGGTTCCTAAAAGAAAATTAGGAAGAGGAATAGGTACTGAGAAGGCAGGAATGACAGTGCCCCCTCCACACACCCGGAGTCTCAGCCCTATCCCACGCTAGTCTTTGCTCAAATGTACCACACTCCCTCCTTCTCCTTCCTCTCTGTCAATCTCTCTGCCTCAAGTGTTCCCCTCCCTCTCCTTGCCTGCCCCCATACCTTCTCCAGGAAGCCTCTCTGACCACCAGACCTTGCCTGATGTCTCCTTTGGGCTGTCACAGCCCATTGCTTCTCCCCGGCCCTCCAGCACACACTGACACCATGTGAATGGCTGACTCCCACTGGTCCATCCCCTACCCCAGTGGCAAACATGGTGGTTACTGATATGGAGTACCAACCATGTGCCAGGAACTGCCCCAGTGCTTTGGGGGCTTTATCTCACTTAATCCATACAACATGCCTGAGAGATGGATACTATGCCTAATCTCTAGTCCAAAGGGAAAAAACTGAGGCACACCCAAGATATGTAAAGGCACTCAGGCTGCCTGGCTGCAGACCTGTGCTCTCAGCCTTGATGCTACAGCCCTTTCTGTGGACCTCAGCAAAGCAGGAAGTGAGTTTGTTCACCTTTGAGTCCCCAGTATGATGCCATTACAGCATAATTAATACCACAGTTTCCAGAGTCAAGCCAATCTAGGGCCCATCCTGGGGGCTCTGACTCTTTGAGCCATTAAGTAAGGTGTATAATATTCCCTCGGCTCAATTACCTCATCTGCGAAACAGGATAACAATAGTACCTACCTCTTAAGTTTGAAGCAAAGATGAAAGAAAAGAATGCTTTAGCACTCAGCACAAAGCCTGGTACATAGTCAGAGCTCACAAAGTGTTAGCTATGATGAAGCTGAGGGACGATGCTACTGGCAATTTGCTCCTTGATATATTGGGGAAATGGAGGGCTCTTCTCCCTTCTCTCATGTAACACACAGCCAGAAAAATTGATGGTCAAGGGGACTCAAGCCCTCTCTAGTTCTGTTTAAAACCCTTGCCACATTCTCAGGGAGCTGAGGTTTTGATACCTGGCTCTTCTCAAAAGACTATGCCCCCAAGAGCAGGAGAAACTGGTCCAGCACGGTGGTTGCCATGGAAACCATTGAATGTAAATTTCATTTTCTGCCTTGCCCAGCTAAGCTATCGATTCAGCAAGAAGGAGAGAAATTGGGAGCAGTTTCCTTCCCAAAGTAAAAGAGAAAGTGAAGATCCAAAGTGAAAACAGAAGGAAGTGTGGCCAGGGGATCAAAACCTAGTTAGAAAAAATGATGGAACAGGGGTAGGCTGAAGGAGCAGGGAGGGAGGGAAGGACTAGAGAATCACTTTCCACTCCCATTAACCTGCTGGCACAGGTAAGTAGGCAGCTCCTAACACAGGCTCTAGAGTGATCTCGGCCCTGGCCTCAGCACTGGCACCTACTAGCTGTGTGATCTGGGGCAAGTGGCTAAACCTCTATGAGCCTGTTTCATTATGTATAGAAACATGGATAAAAATTGCAACCTGGTAGACTTGTCCTGGGGACATCATCACCCATGCATCCCAAGGCCTGTCTGGCATGTTGTCTTCTTCGTTTTCAGCCTGAAATTCCCTCCATTGTTGTCATACTGAAGTTGTCATCGACGACTTCAGTACCCAAGGGAAAGAATGTTGTCCCAAGGAGCTGTGGTGGAAGACTCAAGGTCACCCATGAAAGAGGATAAGAGGAAGATGGAGCAGATGGGACATGGGACAGTTTTGATGGGACATCAGTTTTGATGGAGTGACAGTGGAAGTGGACCATACAAGGGTTGGGATGGAGGAATGCACTCGCCAACCAAAACCAAGTCCAAGTCTGGGTCCACCTCTGCAGTGCCCCAGCAGCTGGGTGCTCCACGTGGTGGGTGCAAATGCTGTGTGCTCCCAGTTGTCACAGGATGACTGTGCAGGGCTGCTGAGCTGGAGTGAGCCAGGCTGCCCATTCCCTCTTCCTGGGGCTGCTGACACTGGCTCCCCTAGGGTGACCCAGGCCTGCCCAGGCACCATGACATGCCGAGGGTGCCCTGTCACCGCAGTCCTGGCAGCTGCACCCGCAGAAACACTAATTGGGAAGTGAGACAAGCGAAGTGCCTTTAATGAGCTACCTTGTTGTAACTCTAACTCGTTGGCGTTATTTACAGAGATTCTGCTAATGAGGTGCCTGTCAGAGGGGGAGCCCACCGTGGGAGTCGGGGGAGGATGGGCCAGCCAGCCTTGAGGGAATAGGCAATATTCAAAGGGAAGAGGGAAAGAAACACCCTTGCTGAGCACCTGCTGGACCAGAGGCCCTTTATCCCCATCATCTCAGCACACCGGCCCAGAGGCTCAGGAGGTACGGATGAGGTGTAGGGTGCAGTAACCTAACCAAGGTCACACGGGAAGTCTGGGAGTCCAGCCCAGACTGGTCAGATAGCACAGTCCCTCCCACAGGTGCCCCCAGGACCACCAAAGGTGGTAGGGACAGTGTGTATGTGTGTGTGTGTGTGTGTGTGTGTGTGTGTAGGAAAGACCACCAACTGGGAAGGAGTCCACTTCACCTGGCATGGACATATGGAATCTACTCAAGGGTGGCCCCATCAGCTCTTCCATGCCAGAGTTCACAACCTCGCTTTCTGGGTTGACTCCTGGCATGCCAGGATTCTCCCAGCCATCCCTCACCCACTCCTCCCTCACTGTCCAGGGACCCTGAGCTCTGAGCCCTAACCCTAGCAAAAAAAAAAAAAAAAAAAAAAAAAAAGGAGGCTTCTCTGGCTCATCTACACTTTTAGAGACCATCTATCTTAGATCCAGCAGAATGGATTTGGCTGCTGCTTAACTGGTCTAGCCTGGGCTGGGTGCACATCTCAGCCTGGGGAGGTGGGCAGGGTTCAGTTGGGGGGCCAGGAGGGGCTCAGTCTGAGTTAGAGGTGGGGCAGGGGTGGGGCTCAGCCTGGGGCAGAGCTCAACTTGGGGTTAGAGGGGAGAATCAGTTTGTAGCACTATCAGTTTGTGACCAAAATAAGGGAAGTGACCATTGGTCTTACTTTTTTCACCTGCAAAATGGGATTAATAAACTTGCCTTTCTAGAATGTTGTGGGATCCTAAGAAGCAGAGATTGTGAAAGTGCCTTGCAAGCCATATGGCACTCCTCCTGGGTCTTGCTGTGATCAATATGAGCAGAGTGGCAGTCTGGTTGCTGACACTGCAACCAAGCTGAAACCAAGCTTGCCACCCTGGTAGAGACACTTCCCTAGCTTATCCCGTCCAGCTCAGCTCTGAGCTCCCCTCTCCCCTTCTCCATTCTCATTGTCACATCCTCTCTCCTCTCCTACTACCTGTCAAGATTGGCATCTCTTTAATTATAATGTCTGTGTGTTTCTTTAGGAGCCATGTAATTCCCCCTGACAGCCACCTATTTAAAATGAAAGTCAAACACTCAGAACTTTGTTTAAGAGTTGAGTCTTGGGGAAAAAAATGCATTAATTGCCAAATGTTGCTAATTTCACTCTGATTTGGTGCAAAAAGAATACACACACACACACACACACACACTAGTACTGATGAAACTAACATGAGTGCAAGGATAGCATCTGGATGTCAAAGCCCGAAGCTCATACCAACTCCTCTGTCATTTCTCAGATGAAGAAACCAGGACCCAGAGAGGTTAAGTGACTTGCTGAAGGTAACCCAGGCATAAGCAATGGAACCAATGCTGAGCTGATGCCTGCAGGCTCCATGTGGCCTTCAGGTAGCAGCTGGTTGACCGGGAAACAAAAGACAGAAGCCCTGCATTCCTTGCACATATCAGCATGTCAGGCCATCTGGGCCGCTGCCCTGCCGCCCTGCAGGGCTGCTGTGTTTGCAAGTGTTGCCTGCCAGGAGGCCTTGTCTGGGACAAGGGGCCTGGGGAGACCCTCTTCTGAGGCTGGGGATCTGTCCCCTGGTAATCAGAACATAGGCACAGCCTCCCTGAGCAACCATCTGTGGAGGCTCAGCTGTGAGGCACAGGCACCAAGGGCCTTTGCCAGCAATCAAAACTTGTCCCAGGACGGAGCTGGGAAGAGGGCCTGAAGCAGGCAAGGCAGCTTGCAGAAGGCTCCAACCCTGGCTGGATGTGCCCTCACAGCCTCTCGGTGGGGAAGGGCAACTTGGTGGAGAGCCACAAGGAAATGTTTGGGTACTACCCTGCAGTGGTCGGAGCATCACTTCTGAACTCAGCCAGTTCTCAGGTCAGATCCCTGCTAGACCTCTTCCTTGCTGGGCAGGCTTGAGAAGCTGTGGAACCTCTCTGCATTAGTGATTCTGCATCTGGCCAACATGATCAATACTATGGATTACTCAGAGTTGGTTGAGGGGGCGTCTAATGAGTGAATATGTGCTGTGTACCAGCCCAGGGCACACACACTCTACACACTGCTCCCACCTCTTCCCCAAAAAGGAAGCAGAGGGTTAGGCCAGAAAGAGCAAAACAGGGGCCCAAGAGCCTTGTTTGGCCACAGTCTTGTTGGTGGGCTTGCATGTGCTGTTATAAAAATGTAATTTAAAGGCCTCTTGCACAAGACCTGAGCTCCCAGAGTGTCCTGATACCCACTAGTCCCTGGAGACTCACAGCTGGCCACTTCATTCATGCCTATCTCTTACTCTGCAACTCCTAGAGAAATCCTTTGCATAGCTCCGAAAGATGAAAGTCTGTGTTCACCCCAGCCCTCTCCAAACCCAGCCAAAACTCCATGTGCCTTCTGTGCCCCAGCTCTGACAACATAGTGTTTAAAATCCAGTCCATGTCCAGCTTTCCACTGAACTAGGAGCACCTAGAGGCCGGGGGCCACATGCTACCCCTACATGAAAAGAGGTAGGCTCTTGGTAAATACATTTACTCGTTCAACAAAGAGGTGTTGCAGCTAGGCTCTGAAGACACAGCTGTGAACAGTTTTGACAAGGGCCAAGTCTTCCCAGAGCTTAAGGACAATTTACACTTCAATAAACAAGATGGCTTAAGAAGGAGAAGATAAAACAGGGTGATGTACTGGGCTAGAGTCGGTGAATGAATGAATGGGCAAATAGCAAGAATGCAATTTTCAGTCCAACAACACAATAGGAAAATGTTATTGCCTCTAACAGGTAGGAAGATGAACCGGTGAAGAAGATACTAGTATTGGTCCCATGGTCCCAGTGAGGAATCAAAAGTACGGGGTCATACCTAGGGTCTAATCAGCCCTCTGAGTAGAAGGGCAGGGGACATACCAACTCCTCAGATAAAGAAAAATTATCTCAAAGCAGCCACCTTTTAAAAGTGTCTACTGCCAAGCTTCTGCCAAACACTTTACCTGAGGATCCTCTAGACAACTGTGTGATCATCTTTATAGATAAGGCCATCAAGGCTCAGAGACTTGCTCAAGATCACCCAGCTGGAAAGTGGCAGGTCTGGCTGGCTCCAAGCACTGTGTCCTTTCTGGAATAGTGGGTGCCCCCAGCCACAGAGCTGCACCACCCAACTGCTCAACCTTCCAAAGAGAGCTGCCCTGAGAACCCAGTCAACCCACAACCAGCAGCTGCTGTGCCTGCAAAGCCTGCCAAGTAGCCAGGCTGAGGCCACACTCTACTAGCCAGAAGCCCAGTGTGTCAGCAGCAGTACCAGGGCCTGGGCATTCCTGCTCAGCTTGGGGCTCCTCTGTGGACAGTGTATCAGGGAGTCCCACGGGCGGGAGAGATTTTCTCAGAGCTGTGCTGCAGGCTAATGCTCTTCTTACCCAATCTGACTGCCTTTCTTCTCCCTTTTTAGAAAGCTCAAACCCACAGTATGGTCCCAGGCAATCCCCACCCACTCCCGCTCTTTCTCCTCTGGATTTCTTGCAGGTGATTCCTGCAATAAATCCCTTGCACTTCTTGCTCCATCATCTTAGCATCTGCTTTTCAGTGTTCCTAACTGGCACAACACATCATCCAAACCACAAGGAAGACTTCTCAGGTATGGAATCATGCAGGACATGGCGTATGAGGGTGGTTCCTCTGTGCTCCTAAGGTTCCAGTGGTGGAGAAACCTCTGACAGCTAGAGCCTGGAGCCCTCTGACCATATGCACAGCAGCCTGGCTCAGGGGAGCAGGTCCAGGCTGAGAGTCAGACAGGGCTGGGTGTCCCTGCAGCAGCTCCTTTGGCTCTCTGGGCCTCAGTCTTCCTCATTTATAAAATAGGCGTGCTGACAGTTTCCCCATAGTACTGTCTTAAGAACTAGAAAAAGCACCTGCTTTGAAGGTCAGGTAACCAGGAGTGTGGGATTTTAGATCCATGTCACTAGAGTCTAGATGATCAGAGTAGGAAAATGTCATACAGCCCTACATTATTATTATTTGTGTAGGGAAATGGGAACATGGAAGGGAAGATGTTAGGCAGGGAGGGACAGCAGGCCACAGCAGAGACAGGCCAGGTCCCGTTGCCCAGCCCGGAGCCTGGGAATGCCTTCCATTCCCATTCAGTGCAGCTTTGCCCACAACCACAGGGAGCCCAGGCCAGGCTCCCAGCCTCCCCGCTTTCCCCGGGCAACCCAAGGGGCATAGTGGGGCCAGAGGGAGAACCCAGTAAGACTTGGCATTAACATGAAGACTATCTGTGGGCAGCCAGAGGCGCACAGCCTGCAACAGAGGCCAAAAGGCAGGCGAAGGTGGAGGAGGCGGGGTGCTTGTCCTCCGCTGGTCCCATCACTGCTAATGTGGTCTCAGGGCCTCCTCTCTGGAAGAGCAAACTGAACTCCGGAGAAAACAATCGGAGCAGGAAAAACAGAGATGCCAGGTACCCAAGGGGAGCACAGAGACAGGGCCAGCCCCTATTGGAGTTAGAGACACAGACAGAAGACAGAGAGGCCCAGGGATGGAGAGGGGAAGTGCAAAACAGACGGCGGGGGAGGGATGCGGAGGAGACGCAGAGGTGTGCGCTGGAGGAGAGGACTACCCACGGCGCTGGCGGGCGGGATGGGCTGGGGCGGTCTGCGGCCGGGGCTGCACCGCGGGGTCTCAGCCTCGCGCGGGCTCGGCGCCGCATCCGCAGCCTTTGTCCTGGGCTGCAGCGGATTCCCGCGGGCCGCCAGCGCCCCCTGCCGCCCCCAGAGCGCCGCGCCGCAGCCGAGCGGCCCCTCGCTGTGCAGAGGGGACTGAGACCGAGAGGTGACCGAGACCGAGAGAGGACTGAGACCGAGAGGGAACCGCGAGGGCGGGAGGGAAGCTCTGCGAGCCGGCACCAGCGCCACGGCCCAAATCCCAGCCTCTACAGGTGCTCACCGCGCGACTGCCTGTCCCAGGCGCCCTGGCTGCGCGCCCTCTCTAGGGCCTGGGAGCAGCCTGAGTCCTGGGGGCGGCCCGGCATGGGCCTCCCACCCCAGGAGACGCCCTTCTCGCCTGGCCCTCCAAGTCGCCTGGGCGGGACTCGGATGCCCGGGGGCCACAAACCTCTCCCCCGTGAATTCAGCAGGGAGGCCGGGGAGGCACGCTGCTCCCCCGCTCAGCCTTGCCCAGTATCCAGACCTTTCGAAAGAAGCCAGAAAATTCATATTTGCTTGGGAACCGCCCATTCAATAGCTTTTCAAAACAGTGCGGGAAGAAAAATGGGTTTGGCCCACCAGCAGCCAGCGGGCACCCTCCCAGCCTCTTCATGGACTCTCCTTCAGATTTTGGGCGCCCGGCCCCATTAGAGCCATCTGTGGGCATTTCCTACAGATCTTCCTCCACTTAAACATGCTTATTGAAAAAGAAGACTCCTTTTCTCTTTCCCTATCGTAATTAGAAACCCAGCGTCCTGTGGCGTAAAAGCCAGGTAGCCTCGGAAGTGAAATAGGGCGATTAGAACAGACACAGGGCCTGTTCCGCCCGACCCTGCTGCATCTGGTGGACAAGCCTCCAGGGCTACTGATGACCCATGCCCTCCGACCTCACGGGAGAGGCGGGCCGAAGACAGGCCTTTCTAGAAGGGCCCTGGAAGCGGCTTCAGGGAGTCTGGGAACCAAAGCAGCTACCCTGTCCGTGGCACTGTCCAGCCCTGGGCACCACGGCCCCGCCGGGAGTGGAAGCTGCCAGGTGAGGCAGGGGTGGCTCCTCCCCCGGGGAACAATGTGCGGAAGGCATCAGTGCCTGCAAAGAGGAAGTGGGGAGACAGAGCACAGAGTAGTGACTTGGACCCCAGGGCAAGCCAGAAGCTGCCCGGAGGTTCCCACAGTGTGGCTTCCTGCACGATTCAGTTGTGGAGACTGAAGCCGGAGGGCCTGAGGGGAGCCGCAGGAAGCAGGGGGGCGGGGGCCGTCTGCCCCTGGACACTCAGGACAGCCTGGCTCACCGCGGGGGAGGAGAAGCCAATGGAGGCAGCGGGGATCAAGAGGGAGGGGGTTGATGGGGAGCTTGGGGAGGAGCGGAGAGACCCAGGTCCCCTGCCTCACAGACCGACCAGCACAGGTTGCAGGTCCCCAGCCAGCTACAGGCTTCTTAACACACAGCACTCCCTGCTTCCAGCCTTCGGAGAGGCCCCCACTCCAGGATCAAGACCCAGCCCAGTCACGGCCTGGCTCACGAGGCCCCACCTCAACTGCCCCTGACCTCTCTGCGCCCGCTGCTCCCGCCAGCCCTGCCGGCCGCTGCCCTGGAGAAGGAGCTCCAGACGGATCCCCAGTGAGTAGGAGGCAGCCGTGTGAGTCAGGCGGCTGAGGGAACGGGCTGCACCGCGGAGAGGAGGTGCGAAGCAGCGCGCCGTTTCCGGGCTCTGGGAAGCCGAGCTGCCGAGGCGTAAGCTGGGAGGTGGACGTGACGGGGGGAGTGGGGAAAGGCAGGCGGCGGGACGGCCACACAGCGGAATATTATGCAACCTATAAAAAATTTAATTAACTCCCTACCAATAGACTTAAAGGGATTTCTATAAGGTATTGTTGGGTGAGAAAAGCAATTTGAAGATAAGAATGTAACATACGATCCCATTTTTATAAAACAATGGGCAAAATACTCTGTGAGTTTGTGTGTATATATGTATATGTATATAGACCTGTATAGGATGTTATTAACACAAAGGAAAATTCAGGATACATGCTAGGTTGTTAATAGGGGTTTTCTTCACGGAAACCTATTGTGGGAGAAAGGGAACCAAGAAAAAAAGGATCTGAGAAATAAAGACTGCCCTTAAAAGATGAATGACTGCAGCTAACTGTGTCCCCAACACCCACCCCTACCAAAGCTAGACATGGGGGAGTGGTCTCAGCCATCACCTTCTCCCCATCCCAGCATCTGCTCCTCTCATGTGGCAGCCAGCCACTAGCCACCCCCCAACACACACACGCCTGTGCGCAAACACACACACCCAGCCCAGTCTCCACATAGCCAACCCTCTGAGGGTTCCAGTTGCCCTGAGAGTGAGATCCACTTCAACACAGACTTCAAGTTCCTTCCCCCAGCCCCACTGACCTCTGCAGGCTCAGTCCTCACTGCTCCCCCAAACCCCACCCCACCAACTCCCTGCACTGCCAAGTAGCCCAGGGTCCAGCCACTGTGTTCTCAACTCTGAGCCTCTGCACCTGTCAGAACAAGCTTGCATTGATATTGGCTATATTCCAGTCTCTGTTCTGAGCACTTGACATTTATTGAAAGCATTTAATCCTCACAACAACCCTATAAACGTGTATAATATTCTGCATTGTATAGTATTCTTGTAGATGGGAAAATGAAAACACAGAAAGGTAAGTCATTTGCCTAAGGTTGCACAGCTGGTTAGTTAACAGGGAAAGTGGCTCCAGAGCCTGCACTCTTGACCACTGTGCTAAACCCTCATTTGTGCCTTTAGACATACTGTTCCCTCTGTCTGGAACTCTCTTTAGTTTCTCTCTTCTCTTGGCTAAATCCTAATCCCCACTAGATATCAACTGAGATATCACCTCCTCCAGGAAGCCTTCTCTGACCCCCCATATCTGGGTTGGGTGTTCTTCTGAGGTTCCCTACACAGTGCAGTCATTCCTTGATCACAACATTTCTTCCATACTGTGGTGGTTGGACGTCCACACTAGGCTGTGCTCCTGGAAGGCACGGGCTTTATTTCACTCTTTGGAAGAAGGGTCCCAAGTCCCTGGAACAATGATGCCCTGTGTTAGTAGCTCAGCCTACATCTACTGAATAAAAGGTGGATATCAGTACATCAGATAGGCTGGGAACCATCTCTCCAAGTACACAGGATGGGCCAGGAAAGTCGGTCGGGCCTCTTTCAGGACCACGGAGAGCTCTTTGGCTGCCAGCCACCTCTGCTGTAGGGGTCTCCAGGTTTGTTTCTTTGTTCTCTGAGAGACTCGATTCTGGCCTGGACAAGACTCCCCAGACTTTGAATGTTAGCTGGCTTGACTGAGCGGCAACAATAGGGCAGGGGGCAGCAGGAGTCTCAGGACTGGCTAATCCGCCGCTTGGGCAGAGCAGCAACCCCAGGGTCCCACAGTCAGTCACACCCCATCTCCTATATACTTTTTAACCAACACAAAGTTTTAAAAAGTAGTTAGAGAGCCTGTTGGAACCAGCACCAAATCTATGTGTTTTCTCGAATTATCGAACTAGAAAGAAATGAAAACATCAAAATACTCTCTTTGTACCAGGCTCGAATTGAGCTGCTGCCTCATTCAGTCCATGTCTCGGTCCGACTACAATGATGAAGCAATGGAAGGGAGAGTGGATTGAAAGGGAGCGAGGCTCAGCGGGGAGCCTCAGATTGCCATTCGAAGACCACGGGGAGCCCAGAATGGGTCCCTGCTTGGGAGGAGAGAAGAGAAACAAGATTGACAGGTAAAGAGATGGGGGAGGGCAAGAGGGGGCCAGGGCTGGAGCAGGCAGAGACACAAAGAGGTACTCTCCTCCTCCAATCAGTTCTGCCCAGAACACAGGCAGGACCCTGCCTGGTGCCAGCCTGAACCTCCAGAGATGGGTCCCTACCCACTGCAGCTGGCCAAATGGGGAGGGCCTGCAGAGGGGCAGAGAAGTCAGAGCCATCAGTGCCCCCACAGAAGAAGGTGCAGGCCACTGAGGAAGCACAGGAGTGCAGCAGGCAGAAAGAACAGCGTGTGCAGGCAGGAGGTGTATGCATGATGGCAGGGTTTCGAGGACAGCCCAGTAAGAAACAAAGCCAGAAAAAATGCTAAGGTCCCTGAATGTCACTGACAGCAATGTGGGAAGACCTTGCCTTGGGGGAGAACCTGATCTTAGATGGATTTTTGTCCCTCCTTGTTCAGAAATGTATCTTGGGGACCAAATCCTGTGGCTAGAGTTACACATCTGTGCAACAGGCTGCCACAAGGCTGAGCAGCCATCACCAGATGTTGCTCACACCCATTTAGGGAGTGGACTGTGGCCAAAAGAGCAAAGAGAAACGAAGTTTCTGGAGTTCGCTCCACAGCCAGGCTCTGCCAGCCCTGACCCTATGGAACTGACAGCAGCCCCCTCCTCCATGCCTGGTGATGTGGGGCGTGGGGTGCCCCAGCTGGTCTCAGCGGGAACCTGCAGAAGATGCTTCAAGGAGGAGAGGGAGTGTGAGAAAGGCTGATGAGTCGAATCTCAAGGCAGTGGAGGGAGATGCCTGGTAATTTTTGTTTTTTGCACAGCATTGTTTGGGCATTTTTTCTGTGTGCACGTTACACACATTCACAGCCTGAATTCTCTCAATAGCCATCAGAGATGGACACAGCTATTCACCCCAGAGCTCAGAGAGGCAAAGCAACTTGCCCATGGCCATCCAGTGATGGAGATGGGACTCTGACTTGGGTGGCCAGTTCTGGCACATGGGAACAGAGTACATCTGTGTGTTCTCCACCCAAATTCCCAACTCCCCTTTGTTTCTCTCCTTCTCCTCTAGCTCTTGGCCTTTGACCTTCACCAATACTATCCAGTTTGGCACTTTAGTGGGTTGCCACCATTGTGAATTGGACCTTGCCTACGTTCTCAGTAGGCTGGATTCCAGACATTTGAGGTCTCAGCCATAGACTCTGCTGGGAACATGGAGGCCAGGGAGATTCTGTCCCACTGGGTCCCTCTGAATGAGCCAGGCACCCCTTGGAGGAAGTGACAGGCCAGCCCCAGGCATGCACTTCACTGGTATGTTTAGCCCCAATCCTCCTCTTGCCCCATTTACCACCTTTCTCTGGATGCCACCCTCAGGTCACCCCCATCCCTGACTGATGACTATTCAAGACCGCTTTCTCTGCCTCTAGTGGAGCATGTTAGAACCCAGCCTGTGACTCCACCCCATCATCTTAGAAGCAAACTCTTTCTAGCACCTGTGCCAGATGCTGGAGCAAGCCCTGAGTTTAGTTCATGTAATCCTGACAACCACCCCATAGGTCAGATGGGGAAACTGAGGCAGGAAGCAGGCACATAGCCTGTGAGTGACTGGACCCAGGCACTAACCTCCAGCCCCACACTCTTAGCACCCTGCTGTCTCTTGGTGACATGTGAGTATGTCAATCTGAACATGCTTGAAATGAATGTTTGTCAATAATTATATCACTTACCAGGTACTTGCAAGTTCATTCATTCTCACTAATTCTTTATTAAACAAACATTTGCCGGGACCTGCTCTATACTAGGCCCCGTGCTGGGGACTATGAGTGCAGCGATGGCTCAAACACAGCCCCTGCCCTCACGATCCACAGTCAAGATAGAAGGAAATGAAGAAGTAGACACCTGCCACACTATGAGGTCAGCACCGTAGCAGGCTATGGGAGCCCAGAGGAAACAGCCATCCCACCTGGAGCTCCCCTCTCATGCATGAAGCCTGTTCTCGGGCAGGTGGGAGGGAAGATGCGAGGCATGGCCCTGTGCAGGAGGACTGAGTGCTCTGGGCCTGGCCTCCGCTGCTGCGGCACGGCAGGCTCACACAATGAAAGCTAATTCTTTGGTTGTAATGACTGGAAGAATTGCTGGCTTTTGACTCCTGGCATAATTACTGTGAGACCTCCGTAGAGTAATTCACCAGATAATTACATGGTAGCAGGTGGGGGGTGGGATTCTTCTCTGGAAGGTAAAGAGGTAGCATTTAATTTCAAGGGGGATGCCTAATCTTATAATTACTCAGTAAAGTCCTATATTCTCACCAACCTGATTCCCTGGGGCCAGCCTGACCTACAGAATCAAATCAAGCAGGGGCCATTCCCCAAAATGGAAATTAAGAGTGGGGGCCTAGGGGATGATGGGGCTTCCCCAGAGTGTCCTCACAGGTGAATTATCCATGAGGCCTTGGAATACAGCAGGAGGAAGAGGCAGGGCAAGATGCAGAGCCTTATTTTCTGTGCTGGAGGTGGAACTGATCAGAGGGAGAAAACTCATCCCCAGGCAAGACTGTAGCTCAAAGTGTGGCAGTCCAAGCTGGCCGCCCACCTCAGGGCCACTTAACCTCTTTGAGATGCAGCTCTCATCTCAGTCAAAGGGGTCTAAGCCTTACTGCCTGTTATCTATTATCACCAATAGTGCCGCCTAACAAACTACCCCAAAACACAGAGGATTTGCAAACCAGCTAGCGACGTACTCCTCATGCTTCTTGGGTCCGCTGGCAGCTCAGTCCTAGCTGCGCCTCATTCACATGGCAGGTGGTGTTGGGGCCATGTGCCTCTCGTCCTCCTGCAGGCTAGCCCAGGCTACCTCCCATGGCAGCTGGGAAGTCCCAAGAGCAAGCACCGATGTGGACAAGGCCTCTTGAGGCCCAGTCTAGAAAGCAGGACAGTGTCACTTGGTCACATTCTACTGCCCAAAGCAGGTCACGGAACAGCCCAGAGACAAGGTGAAGCAACGGATTCTCCCCCACTTTGTGGGAGGCTCTTCATCATGTAGCAAAGGTGTGACGGCATAGGGAGGAATGAGGAACTGGATCTATTTCTGTAATCAATCTACTATGACCTGCCCAGGGGGTTATTGCAATGTGTAAGAGATGCACACAGTAAGTGTTCAGTAAAGTGGAACTCTGCTGGTTATTGAGAATGAGAATAGTAAAAGGAAGCTGGCAGCAGAGATAGGCATGGACTCCTGCTGCCGAATGTGTAGGCCACTGGCCTTCCCTCTTCGGAGACAGTGGTGCAGTGCAGATGCTCAGCACAGGCCTTGGGGGGCTGAGGCGGGAACGCAGTCCAGAAGTGAGTTCCTGCACTACCTGCCTCTGTCTTCAGCTCACTTCCCCTCTCATAGCCTCAGTGACTGTGGTGGAGAAAGGAGGGGATGCCACCCCACAGAGGCAGCTGAGGGCAAAGCAACACATGCCACATGCCAAACAAAAAATGGCCTGGCGATGGTCGGTATTTCTTTTTTTATATCGAAGCCCCAAATGTCTAGAGGATTTTGTTTAGCTTTACTTCCTGTTGTTTCTATTACAAGAAAAGTAGCTAATTCCCTTTCATTTTCCAAATATTAAATTATTCTGTAACACAGAAATGCCTTTTCAAACTAGGTATTTCTTCATGGAGTTTAGGGTGCATTCCCTGCCCTGCCATCCTTCCCCCGCAGGCAGGACCATACCGTGGGTCACCGGTACCAACCCACAGCAGGTGCCTCGTGGCTCATGCTCCTTCTCCAGTAGTTACTACTATTTTTTAAATTAAATTGTTATTAAACCAGTAATTATACACTCTTTTTTTGAACAATTAGAACATTACAGATAAAGTAAAGTCCCCCTGTTCACCACCCCAATTTCAAATACCTTCCCCAGGCCCCACCCACCACCAATGCCGTCCTCACCTTCCCCGGAAACACCACAAATATCAGCACATGGTATTCTTCCAGTTCTTTTCCTATTAGCTTACATGTATGTATACATGTGTATGTGCATGTATGTCTGTGTATGCTTGTGCTTATATATATATATGTATTTTCATAGAAAGAATATATTATTGTTTTGTGCTTTGTCATAAATGGCATATCATATACATTAACCTGCAACATTCGTTTTCACCCAGATTGTTGACTTTTTTCTCCATTGATACATGCAGATAGGGCCCATTATTTTTACATGCTGGGTAGTACTCTGCAGTGTGAATGGACCCATTTCTATCCACCCTGCAGTTGGTAGGAATAATACTTTACTGTAGCACTCTCCTAAACAAGTGTTTAGAGCCTGTACTAACTCCCAGAATCCCTCACATCAACCATGAGGCAGCCACTACTCGTGCTTCCATTTTGCAGTTCTGAAGAAGGCAAGGCACAGCGAGGTTAGATGAGTTATCCAAGGTCACATCAAAAATAAATGGCAAGGCCAAGATTTGAGCCCAGGCAGACTGGCTCCAGAGTCCCTGCTCTCACACGTAATACTATACTGCTTCCCGCAGCATGTGTGTGTGTGGTGGTTGCGGGGGAGTTGTTTGTGTTGGTTTGCTTTGCCTTGCCATTTTAAGTCACCCCAAGTTCTCTTAGACTCAGAGTCCTTTGCTTGACCATATTTTTGAACTGGAGGTCAGCCTGCCATCAGAAGCCCTTCCCTTCGCTGATCAGACCCCAAAGTGCCCCTCCCCACACAATGCCCTCTGTGGATCATTCTGGGCATCTCCCCAGAGATGCTGCAGACAGTGGGAAACCTCTCCCCACCAGCTCTGACCCGCCGAGGCTCGTTTCCAGGCCCATGCCTCAGGGAGCAAGGAGCCCAGTGTGGACTGTGGACTTTTGCTTTCCCTAAATCACCATGTGCCCCCATCAGAATGCACGACCGTCCCTGAGATTCGAGGGTGAATGAACTCCTACAGAGAGTGTTTTGCTGGCATACGGAGGGTGTCTCTGCCTGGCACTCAGGGGTCAGCCTAGTAGGTGGTCAGTGCAGCATTGACTAACAGAAAGGCAAAGCCCTTTCTGAATCTTGGAGTGCCTTAGAGCCAACAAGTCCATCTCCCTGGAGAGCCAACAGTGCATGCCAAGGCAGGATGGCAGAAGGCGGAGACACATTCTGGAAATTGCAAGTGATTCAGTGTTTGAGACAGAGTACAGGGAGGAGGAGGAATGTGAGATGGGGTGGGTGGGCACAGCCTCAATCAGAGAGGCCTTGAATGCCAGGTTAGGCAAGGAGGAACGGGAGGGTGTGTCCATCCAGAGGGGGGTGGCATGGGCAAAGGCCTGGAGGTGTGGCTGAGCACAAGCACTGAACAGGTTTAAGACTTTGAGGGATCTGAGAGTGGTAACACGGCCAAGGCCCACAGGTCAGCCTGCACCTGGGTGCAGGCCTTCACTCGCAGGGAGCCGTGACAGCCTCTGAGCAGGGATGCAAGCTGGCCAAGTGGGCTGGGGCTGATTTCTCCAGAGGAAGAGACAGGGGCATTTATTACTGAGGGGTAGTGCTGCCTGAGAGGGCTGAGCCAGGTCCCTTCCAGGGGGTCTCAGGGAAAAGATAACCAGCCAGCACTTCTGCAGAGAGAGCCACACCGTGTAGTATGGACATCCTGCCCCTGTTTCTTCCATTTTTAATCCTCTTGGTTTTTCCTTGAGTGCAACAGTTTATAGGGGTGAGCTTGCCAGGGGCATGTGGGAATAGGCTTGGCCCCTTGCACAGTGCTCTGCTGTCAGTGGGTGGAGCCTGCCAGCAGCCCTTGGTGGGACATCCTTGCAGGCCCCAACCACTCCCCAAGAGCCACCCCTGTAGCTCCCAGTAGTCCATGTCCAGCAGAAAGGGAATCACCCCTTAGTCATTCCCTAGCAATCAGAGGGTATGTGATTCCAGCATATAGCAGGTGCTTAATTACTTCGAAAGTGCCCCAAAACAACCGTGCCATCGCACAGGCCACAGCTGAGCCTGGTCCACACTGTTTTGAGGTGTCATGCAGCTCAGCCCCAGCCAGCATGGGGAGTGGTCAGGGCCAGTCGTCATGTTCCCCAGGAGAAAAGCATTACCATTCCACTAAATCAGCATCAGCTTCATGAAGACACAGGCAGGGTCTCTTGATCGTCCAAGCCCGTGCTAGGTGTCTTAGGTGGGGTTCCCCCAGAGGCAGATCCTGAGACCAGGATTCAAGTGCAAGTCGTTTATATAGGAGCCCAGGTAGCACCAGGTGGGAATGGGAACTGAGACAAGGAAGGGAAGGAAACCAGTGCTGCACAGCCTCAACCAAGTCACCTAAGCTCTTTGAGCTTTGTCTCCTCAGTAAAACAGAGTGCAGTTATACCTCCCTGAGAGGATTGGTGTGAGGATAAAGGCAAGTGCCTGGCAAAAGCAAGGTGGGTCCAAATGGATGGGGTGCAATAGGGGCCCCCAGGCATCCAGGATAGGCCAAGGTCTATAGAGAAGGACCTACCTGCACCCATGGTTGCAAGCCCCAGGTTGCTGACCCACTGCCAGGTCTGTCCTCAGCCCTGTCACTCCCCAGTACCCCTGCTATGGGCTCTTCCAGCCTGCCTCTCAGGCTCTGCCCTGTGGCACCAGGCTGGCCCAAGCACGTGACCTTCCTTTGGGACCCCGGAGACCCTAGGTGCCACCCAGTAGATAGCTGGGGTGGGCAAGGCTTTTCCTTTGAGCCCTGCTGGCCTCTTAAGGCCCCACATGGGTAAAGGTTCGCCAGTCCATACCATCCAAACCGGAAGTACCCCAAGAGCCCCACTCCACTGCTCCTGGCAGAGAGGCTGAGCACACCTGAGTGGACACAGACATGAGCCCAGCTGGCTTTTGGCACAGGCCCACACTAGGGGGGACTGGAATTCCAGGGTCTGGCTGAGACCCTGGACCATCAGAGAGTGGATGCTGGCTCCATCCCTTGCCAGTTGTCCTGTAACCTTGGGAAACTTCCCCTAACCCATCTGGGGTCCCTTGAAACCTCTGTACAATGGGCCTAATAGCATTGTCTGCCCCTTGGGTTGTGAGGGGGGCAACTGGGGTCACCCACGTGAAGGGTCTGAGCCCAAGGTAAGTGCTTACTGAATGCTGCAGCACTACACTGAAAGGAGCAGCCAGGGGTCCAGGCTGCAGGGGCTGAGAGGTGCAGGCACAGGTGTCTCCAAGGGAAACTGAGGATGTCCCCCAGGCCGACTTCACCAGCAGGAATACGAGACCCCTGCTCAGCAGGACTCAGGGTGGTCTCCTTATACCCATGATGCTCCAAGTCAACAGATGACAGGACCCAACCAGGGGCACAGCCAGTGACCAGATGACAAGGGCTGAGGAAGCAGGATAGGGTCCAGGTCCCACACAGGCCTGGCCTCCCAGATGCATTCTTCCAGCAATACTGTTAGAAGTGATATACATCTGGCATTTCTAGCCCTTTACATAATGGCCTCACTAGTTATCAAACAGCCCCACAAGGTAGAGCCTAAGATCAGCCCCACATTCCAGATAAAGAGACTGAGGCACAGAGAGGCTCTTGCCTCATCCAGGCAATGGAGGGGATTCACCCCAGCGAGCCTGGTGCCAGCCTGGCTCCCATCCACTGCTTTAGAGCCCCTTGTCTTCAGGCACAGAGGCAAGGGTGCTGGGGGCAGTTCCTAGAGATGGAGGGCCAGTGGAGCCGGCTACTCCTCGGAAGAATCCCCCACTGCTTTGACCCAGGCCCACTGCAGATGCCACCTCCTTCCTGATCCCCCAACCAGGCATATTCTCCTCCCATCCCCAGGCACTTTCTTCTGCCCTCATCTTTCCCCGACCTGAACTGTCACCTAAGCCAACTCTCCCTGCCTGATCTGGGTCCCTGAATTTGGGCATGGGGCATGGGGGTCCCTAGCCAGGGAGGGCAGAGGAGGGAATCATAAGTGCCATCCCTCTCCCCTTCCTCCTGCAGTCTACCTGGCCCAGACCCCCTTAACCGGCTCTGGCTTCAAACCTGGGCTCTCCCAGCCCCATCCCCGCTCGCCTGCTGCAGGCAGGCCTGGCCGCCCTGATGCAATGGGGGTGGTGGCAGCCGGGGGCAGGCTGCTTCCTTCCAGGGCTGCGGCTTCCACATCAAACCCGTGCTCATTAAGAAGCACGGCGAGTGCCAGGGTGACATCTTTATTCGCGCGCCCGGAGACTTCAAAGCCTTCAGGAGATCTCCTCGGTGGATTAGACATGAAAAATGTTGGAGATGAGATGGAGCAAAGAAGCAGACAGCTGCTCTGGGTGTTAATTAGGCAGCGGGTGGGGGCCGCCTCCAGTCCAGGGTGGGTTCCTCTGGGGCAGAAGGGCCCAGACCACCAGAGGCTCTCTGTGGTTACAATCCCAGGTGGCCTGGAGGCTAGAACCTCCCAAGCTGCAGGCCAGGTCCTTGGAAGTGGGTGAGCTGGACCCAACAAGAGAACTGGCTCTGCAGGGAACATGACTGGGTGACCCCAGCATCCCCGGTAGGGAGAAGCTTCAGCTCCAATGCTGCCCACAAACGTGGACCAAGTCCGCATGGACAACTCTGTGCAGGCTGCTGCCAAGAAGACGGAGAGGAAGGGGACATCTCAGGAACTCACAGTCTTGGGAGGCAGGTGGGAGTAGTCGCGAGTCTCTGTGGTCAGTTCCGAGAGGGAGGCAGGTCCAGGAGGCTGTAGGAGCCAGAAGAGGCACTCCAGGAAAGCTTAGATGGGGAAGAGAGGCAGATCACCAGAAATGAGAAGAGAATTCCTAGCAGAAGAAATGGCACAAGCAAAGGGTGGGGGGCTTGACGTGGAAGGCAAACCATTCTCTGTCTGGAGTGTCACAAGCAGGGCTGGGTGCAGTAGGTGCAGGTTGAGATGGAGCAGGACAAGGAAGCAGGGGTGGTCTTGAATAGGTAGCAGCATGGTCACAGTTAGGGTTCGGGGGATGTTTTGGTGGCACAGGTGGGAGCTGAACCTGGGGGCCAGAGGTCTGGAGAGTGACTGATTGTCACAGTCAGGAGTATGGCTGTGGTCCAGGACTTGAAACAAGAGGTAGCCACAGGAATATGGAAGAGACAGGAGAGAGAATGGCAAACACCAGGTGAATGATGGAGAGGGGCCAGGGACAAGTCACAGATCAGATTCAGGTTTTTGGCCCCTGTGACCAGGTGGAAGTTGGAGCTCTTCCCAAAGTGAGAACACAGAGGAGGAGCAAGTGTGGGGGAGGATGCTAGGCTCAGTATGGAGCCTGCTGGGTTTGAGGTGCCTCCAGGACACCTGGTGAGAGGGTCAGAGGTGAGAGAAGCTTTGGAGCCAGAGCTCAGGGGAGGCATGGGAAAAAGGGAGCAGCCCACCACCGACTCAGCAAAGATGAATTGACACCATGTGGGGCAGGGGAAGATGAATTGACGCCATGTGGGGCAGGGGCAGGCTCTTGCCAGATGTTGTGTCTCCAAAAGGATTGTCTCAGCCTGGGTGGGGCTGAGAAAGGGAGAGGAGAGAACCCAGGCCTGGAGGCCTCGGGGGCCTGACCCCACCCAGGAGCAGAGTGAGGGGCCTGGGGAAGGACTGCCCTTGGGCTGAGGTGACACAGGGGCTCTACATCCTGGCAGAGCAGGGACACCCTCTGCTTTAACAGCAGAGATGTAGACAGGCCTCTGTCCCCACCCTGGTCCTGACCCAGGGCCCTGGGAGGACAGGCACTCAGGCCAGAAGATGAGACTGTGGCTGCCCTCACCGATGCTTCCCAAAACATTTCAGACAAAAACCTGCTGGCTCAGATGGCAACTGAGAAACAAATTTATTTGGGCTTTCTTATGCCTGCTAGATGAGGGGAAGAAAAGGTTTCATAAATGAGCTTTCCCTCCCCCACCAGGGTGGGAAGGGGAAAATGGAGCTATTGATTGGCCCATTTAGAGTGTCGACTTTGATTTGGTGTGTGTCACCTGGGTGACTAATTGGAGACACGCAGCTTCTGATTAGGGGGCGACTTGGGGCCTCCTGGCAGGTGATGTAGAATCGGTGCCACCATCATCCTGTCTGTCTTCCTGGCCACATGGCACCACTCAAGGACAAGCCCGTGGTGGCAGGATCACTGGCTGTGCTCACGTTTAGGCTGTGAGTCGCCTAACCATCCCCACTGCACACACTGAAAAGATGGGCACTGGAAGCAAACTACTGCACTGTTCTTGTTGGGGGCCAGAAGGGGGCACTTCCCCCCAGCCCTGTGGGGACCCTACACTGCCAGTGCTTGGTACAGCCCCACACCCTGCCTCCACCCTGTCCGAGCTGCTCCTGTGCCAGAGCAGCTGTGGTTCTGCAGTCACCCATTCCCGTATCTGGAAACAGTTCAGAGGCCCCCGGGGGAGTTACCGCGACCCCTCAGTCCAGTATCTCAAGTGGGCTGATGGACTCAGGCTCTCGGTTGATCAGATGACCCGGGCCTGGCCAATAAGAATGCTGCATTTCTCCAGCCACAGCGATTGGTTCAGGAGGGGTTATGTAGCCCAGGCAGAGCCAATCAGAGGCAAGGAGTGTCACGTTTTAGATTTTGCAGCACTTTCGGGAAAGAGGCAGGTCGTTCTTTTCATGGGGGGTGGTCACTGAGCTCGTAGGATGTTGACAAGGAGCTGATCAGGGTTTGCAGTAGCTTGGATGCCCTGGGAAGTAGACTCTGCTACAGATTTTAGCAAGCAGAGCATTCATTAAAGGGGGCTTGGGGATGACGCCTGTGGAAGGCGGGAGAAGGAAGTGGAGGAGGTAGATGGAGAAGTGACAGCCTCAGCCACCCTACAAGGACCTCTGGGGCTAGTCCCGAGGTGGGCTGAGATGACCAAGGCTTTTTATCCCCACATCCGTCAGTCACCGGGTCTGGACCACCAAGAGAAAGGATGTGGCCTTAGTCAAGGCAGTTCTCTCCAGCCAGAGCAGTCCTTGGAAGACCAAGAACTGTCTGCTGATAGCCTTTCCAGCAGGGAGGCAGCAGTCCTCCATCGAAGGGGGATCTGTGCAGCGTGTTCCAGGCCCACCACAGATGCCGTCTTTGTTACTACTAGGGGAGAGATGAATGAACGAATGAAGAATGAAAACTCTGAAAAAAACAGAGCTAAGAAATAAAGCCATACTGAGACTTGAAGACTTTGCAGTGCCTGACCCATTCCCATAGCTTCTTGCTTCAACCAGTTTGAGTTGGGCTTCTGTCTCTTGCAACCAAGAGAGTTGACCAACAGAGCCTTACCAAGGGTAAGCATTCAGTCCAGGTTTGGCCAAATTAGTCGCTTCAGGGTCTAACATAGGAAGGCCTTGTGGTGACAAGAGCTGGGGAGAAAAGGTGTAAGGGGTCAGAAGGGAGCCCTGGAGCTCACGTCAGAGGCCAACACAGGACACAACCAGGGCATCGGAAGTGAGTTGCCAGGGAGGTGTGAGGGGGAGGCAGACCAAGGAGGAAAGTGGGGGATGGAGGAAGGTCTGCAGGTGCCCACAATCCCCAGCCTCTCAATGCCCGGTGGGGAGCACTGGGTGACACTGATACTGATTAATGAGAGCCCCCTGGCCACAGGGCTCAGTTCACGGGTGGGCAGGTGACCCTAGCAGGACCAATTACAGTCAAAGCACTTCAGGCCCAAGCATTCTGCCAGAGTTAATGTTTCCAGACTGCTCCCAGTGTGCACCTTCCTCCCTCCCACCCCCACCATGTGGTCATCACCACACCCCTTCCGCTGTAGGTCCCCTCTCCAGCCCAACTGGAAGCAGGCCCGTGCTGTTGAACCTCAAGCCTTGCGCCCTTTGGGCCTGACCTTCCTGGCTAGCAAAATCTCCTTGGGAGCAAGACCAGGTCTCCAGTCATCTCTGATTGCTCTGCCACCTGCCCCTTTCCAGTGGACTCAGCACATCTGATTCACACTGAACACACATTTGTTTAGCAGAGAGTGTCAGACAGAGGTGGGGATTGGCGGGAAGGCAGGGAGAGAAAAGGGAAATTCAATGACAGAAACACACAAATGAAAACAAAGTCAAGCTGAAAATGCTGAATATGTCCTCGAGGCTCTCAGAATTCCCAGCCATGTGGCTCAAACTTGAGGGAGGGAGGAAAGAGACAGGCAGGGAGAGAAGGAAATGCCAGCTGCCCTTTTCCCAATGCCTTTCTATGCCCCCAACCTCGTGACAGGGACTTGCCACTGCATTACCTCAAAGGGTCACCCAGCAAACCTTCGCAGGAGGACAGATGAGGAGACCGAGGCCTGGGCAGTGACAGAGCGGTCAGGCCTTTACGTCTAGGTTCTATTTCTACTCACACCAAGGAATGGGCTGTGTGTTTGAGGTGAAGGTATACCAGGAGAGGAGAGCAATAAATCCATAAGAACAATTAAATGATTTCCAGAATGAATGTCCAAAAGTATAGATTATCCCAGTCGAAAGGACCCCGGAGCCACAGACTCCAGACCCTGCTTTGCAGATAGGTAACTGAGCTCCCAAGATAGCCCTATGTCCTCAAATAAGTGACAGGACCAGGAATAGGATTGGGGTCTCCCCGTTGGGTCTCCCACCCACCAGCCTCAGGCTCTAGACACGCCTATGAGCTTTTCCTCATTCCAGAGATCCCAGCACCCCTCTCCAGGTCAGTGAGGGAAGAGAAGAGTCCACAGAGGGACCCTCTGTCTGAGCTGGAGCTGCCTTCCCTTTGTTTAAGCCCATTGTCTTTTGTAATTAGAAAATAAATTACTTTTTCTCAAAGAAACATGCCTGGTTCTAGCTCCATGGATAAAAGGGTAAGAGGCAGGGCGCATCCATGGCCTGACAGGTGGAGAGCTGGCACCCTATCAGCCCATCCAGGCGCTAAGGCCTATGGAAAAGGGGCGGCAGGGGAGGGGGAAGCTGGTGGGGAGGAGGCGGGCAGAGGAGGAGGGGGCTGGGAGCTTGACTAACACAGACCCTTTGTGTCTGCAGCACCAGTCCAGCAGCCAAGAAAACAGAATCCAAATCGTTTTTGAAAGAGGGTCCCTCGGGTTCTTACTCCAAGTGGGGAATGGGTTTTAAGGTGGCCCTCACTACACTGTCCCACCACGTGTGTGCGTTGACAGCATCCAGTCCCGGTCTAGTTATCTGGCTGGAGCTTGCCAGGCCAAGGCCCCCACTGAGGAAGGGCTGGCCTCCAGCTCCCGCCCTGCCCTTCTCCTGTGCTCACTCTGTCCCGCCCCTCGGCCTCCATTCTCACCCTCAGCACCCCCACCCCAAGGCCTTCGCCTGCTGCCCAAAGGTATCCTCAGCCCACCTGGCCACCCTCCCGTAGGTCTCTGCCCGCCTCGTCCTTCAATGACCTCCCACCCTTCCCTGCATCTCATTACACCTGCCTGCTTTTTTTCTCCAGAGCTCTATCTCCTTCTCCCACCCTATAAAACTTGTTCTTTTGTGTCTTGTCTACCTCTCCATGGATGGGGGTTCACAGTCCTCACCGCAGACCTGGAGTGGCCTCAGTGGGGCAGGTATAGAATGAAGGTGTCCAGGCCTGCAGTCACCCTGTCCACGGAGGCCTTGGCCTTGGAGAGAGGCTTGTCTTGCTGGCCATCCAACTGGGTTTTTGGGGGGTTTATTTCCCTGTGTCATGCCAGTCCCCTTCACCACTTGTTCCCAGCAGTGCAGTTACGAACCAGAGCAGAGCAGAGAGCAGGGCCCAGGGCTCCTTTGAGGCTGGCATGACAGAGACGGCTGGCACTGAGGAGAGATCCCTAAGGCCAGGAATCTTGGAGGACAGGGCCCCGCCCCATTCGTTCATGGAGACTTTCCTCTGCATCACGTGCAGAGCCGAGTCGTGTCTGGTTTAAGGAAAGCACACTTAGAGGCTGGTGCAGGGTCCCCAATGCTCCCTGGCTTACACCTGTGACCTTATGCAGAGAATTTACCTTGACCAATGAGTGCCACCTGGTGGAGACACCTGGGAGGCTACATCCACCCTCTCACCCACCCCCCGGGTGGAGAGCAAAGCTGGCTATTCTGACTGAGCGGAGCACAAGAGCCCAGGCCCCTGGCCTCAGGGCAGGACAGCGCCAATGAGATTTCTTCTCCAGAATGCTTCCCCGCCCCAACCCCAGTGGGCCCCGCTTGAGACCACATTCTTGCTCAGCACATTCCCTTCCCTCCCCTTACAGGGGTCCCCTGAGAGCTCCCTCAATAAACCAAGTGCACCCAATGCCTGGCTCAGGCCCCGCCTCTAAGGGGACAGCCTAAGCTGGTGAGGGCATGAACACCACCTAGACCCTCTCCCAGGCCCGGGGAATAACAAGCAGGAGTGTGGGAATATCAGTTGGCAGAGCCTGAGCCAGGGAGGACCAGGATGAAGAGGCAGGGCTGGAGGTCCCCACACAGGAGGGACCTGAGCCAGGACCAGAAGGTCAATGAGGGGCCCCAGCAATTTCTAGCCCACACAGGGCTGTGTCAGAGTCCAAGGGTCAGATCCCAGGACCTGGGCAGGATTTAGCTTCAGCACTTATCGCTGGTGGAAGCTTTGCTGTAAGCTAAGAACTCAAGCCACCAGTGAGATCTTCTGAGAGACAATTATGATTCAGACCCTAAGACCTTGCCCCTGTTGGGACTCCTGAGTCCCCACTATTAGAAAGGTCCTCAGATGTCCCCAGCATCTGCTATTGGAATTGTATGAAACTATAATTGCTATGCAAAGCTGCCAGGATTGCTGAATAATAAAGTGAGCTTGCAATTAGTCCAATGACTAATTTCTTTAATATATAAAGAGTTTCTACAAATCACTAAGAAACACAATGGAAACTTAGAAAAAATAGACAAATGTTAGCAGTAGGAAATAGAAAGTTTTCAACTATATTAGATGTTTATTATCACTTAAAATAACACAACACAAATGCAACAAGGTGCCATTTTCATCTATTAGATTGATGAATATCAGAAGGTTGGGTAATATGCTGTCCAGCGAGGATGCACGTGAGCAGACCTTGCACCCTCTGGGTGGGGTGACATTTCTATCCACTTACAAACACACTTGCCCTTGACCCAGCATCACTTCTGAAAGCTCACCAGCAGGTGTACCAGGACTCGAGGGTTGAGGTGTGTGTACAGCGTGGTGGTGCAGCAGGACAGAGGACAGAGAAATGATCTCAGTGTCCTTCAACAGGGGTTGGTCACATGGACACAGCACAACCATGTGGCGGGGTCCACTGCTGCCACTTTAAAAAGAAGGAAACAGATCTGTACATGCTGATATAGATAAGCCAGCATGCAGACCACAAGGATCAAAAGGCAAGCAGCAGAGTGCTCTGTATGACATGCTACTATTCGTGTGTGTGTGTGTGTGTGTGCACGTGTGTAAAATATCTCTAGAGTCATGCTCATGAAACAGACAAGAGCCATTTGCTCTGGGAAAGGAAGCTGGGCGTAGGGGTGGGAGAGACATGGAGTTCTCACTGTTTGTATTTTGATTCTTGTTTCTGAGATCTTTTCAGGAAAGAAAGTTTAAACCTAAACTTTAAACATATGTCTATCTGAGACTCAGGGGAGGGGAAGAAAACAGGAGGAGCCGAGCTAGAAGGGCTCTGGGCCTGATTCAGCAGGAGGAACCGGCATGGAACACCCGGGATGTTCCTGGGGAGAGGGTGGGGAAGGAAGGGACTAGGGAAAGGGGCCCTAACCACAGGGGCAGAGCGAGTTAGGGGCGCCTGTGGGAGGCATGATGGGGGGACACAGCCACTCACGGAGCCCCTTCTGGATGGAACCAGATGCATTTGCCAGGGGCCAGGTCCACCAGGGTCAGGGTGGGTAGAGGTAGACTGGCCCATCTGCTTATTAGACTTCAAGAGCTGATTCCCTGGCGGGGAGCTGAGGAGCAACTTGGAAGGATCCCCAGAGTGGGGCTGATAGAGAAACTTGGGGCTTTGAACCCACCCCAAGGACCCCCAAAACACACACACACACGCAGACACATCCATCCTACTTAAAGCTCCTCAAGGCTTCCCATCACACACACACACACACACACACACACACACACACACACACAAACACACGCGAAGATGAAAACCCTTCCCATCGTCCACAGGACCCCATAAGGCCCAGCCCCATCTGCAGCTGCCCACCCCAATGACACACCCAGGAGCCCTAGCCTTGGACCCACCAAGCCCTGCACCCTATGGGCTTTGGTGCAAAGGCTGCTGCTAGGATGCTCCTTCTTCCCTCACCCTCTCCACCCAGCACCTACCTCATGAACTCCTCTTTGTCCTTGGAGGGAAACTGGGCCACCACTTCCTTGGGAAGCCATCTCGCTTTCATCAGGGCCTCAAACTCAGTGCCTCCGGCAGCTGTCTGTGCAGTTCTTTGATACTGGTCTCCTCACACAAGACTACCTGCTCCAAGAGCGCAGGAAGCACTTCCTTTTATTTTATTTTATTTTATTTTATTTTTTATTTTATTTTATATTTTATTTTATTTCATTTTATAAGTCTACCATGCTTAGAGACACATGCACAAGTCCTCAGCGCACAGCTCACTGAATTCCCGCACAGTGCGCACACCTGCATAAGCGGTGCCTAGGTCAAGACATGAAACCCAGCCATCTCCCAGCAACATCCCATGTCACCCTCCCACCGAAGGGGGACCACTATCCTGACTTCCAACAGTCTAGCTCTATTTTGCTGGTTTTGAGTTGTATGTACATGGAATCATATCTCTGTGATCTTCTGTTGGACAGATGCCTGGACCTATGAGACCAAATGGTGGTGTTGCCTGTGACTACCCCTGCTTCTTCTCACGCTATGTCATGCCCCGCAGGGGGATTTCCCACATTTATCTATTTAGTCTATGTCAAGGGACATGTGAGTTGTTTCTGGTTGGGGTTATTTGAATAACACCGTTATGTGCATTCTTGTACATGTCTTTTGGAAAACATACGTGGACATTTCTGCTTCATGTAGACTCAAGTGTGGAATCACTAGGCCAGAGGATAAAAGTGTGTTCACCCTTCAACAGTGGACTGCCAAGCAGTTTTCCAACATGGCTGTTCCAAGTCTCTGCCTTGCTGCCCGTACTTGATGGGGCCTATCATCGTCACTGCAGTCATTCTGACACAGACCACGTATGGTTTACTCATTTTTTATCTCCGTGCCTAGTGCAGTGCCTGACACCACATAGTAGACACTTTAAAAGAGTGGGAAAGAGGAACTGAGAGAGAAGGAGAAAAGAGGCAAGTGAGAAAGGAAGGGAGAGAAGAGGAGGAAGGTGCGAAGGGGAGGGGAAAGGGAGGGAGGGAAAGGGAAAGGAGGAAGGAGAGAAGGAAGGAAGAAGGGGAGGGGGAAGGGAGGGAGGGAAAGGAAAAGGAGGAAGGAGAGAAGGAAGGAAGAAGCGAAGAAAGGAAAGAGAGAAGGGAGGAAAAGTAGAGGCTGTCTCCTACAACTGGCATGTTTCTGGCTTTAAGTCCTGCAGCAGCTGAAGCAAACATGAAGCCAGAGGGCTCCTTGGATCCAGCAGGAATTCTCTCAGCCCTGGAGACAGCTCCTCAAGCAGAGATCAGAAGTCTAGAACAACACAGGTGCTTTGATCTGCCTCTGCTAAGATGGAAACTTTCCTGAAGGCTTGGCAGGAGGTAGACACCTCCAGACCAGCGCAGCTTCACTGGAAAAGAGAAACGTCATGAAGATGAAGAGAGGTAGCTTGAAACGGCATGTTTCAGCAAGGAAACAAAGGCAGAGAGAGCATGGAAGGTGGCTGGCGACACCATGCTGGTGCAGGGTGAGACGAGGAGCTGCCAGGGGCAGCCGGTGGGCCCGAGGGAGCCTTCTCCCGAGGTTAGGAGGAGCAGGATGACAGAGCCCGACAGGGAGTTCAGAATGGGAGGACGTGGTTCAGGCCTTCATGTCAAGTGGACAAAGCATGAGAAGGGGAATGTGACAGCAGGGAGGACTCTGTGTGTGCATGCGGGTGCATGTGCATGTGTGAGTGTGTTTAATTTAAACTTGAACAAAGGAAAGCAGGGATGGCAGCACTAACATCAGACGAGGCCAACACAGTAAGTGTGGTCCAGAGGCTCACTGTATCATGACACCAACAAACACTAAAACAGCAGCACCAGTATTCAGCTCTCGAGCATTTTCTGCGAGCCAGGCACTGTGCTTCCTGTGCCCCATGTGTGCGCTTCCCTCCACACAAAAGCCCCCTCAGTGAACAAGGCTCTAAGCCCCATTGTACAGATGAGGAAACTGAGGCAGGGAAGTTCCACAGCAGCCCTGGGTGGGACAGGGGACCCCAGCAGCCCCGCTTCAGAGGCCACACTCACGTTATCACAGAAAGGCTCAGTGAATCCTGACATTCTTTTTCCTCACACTTTCATAGACCAAACTACAAAACTCATTTTTAAATGTTAGAGATAAAAGGAGAAAAGATATGACGTTTTAATTCACTAATACTCATTTATGGAATATTAAGTAAGCAAAAAATAAGCACAGAGGATATGAACTACATCACTGAGAAGATAGAATTAATACATAAGCATTTATCATTTTACCCAACAAACAGAGAATGTGCCATTGGTGGGAGGTTCAGGAAACATCTTTAAAAGCTGATCATATCATCATTCATGGTAAATATGCCAAAAACACTTTTTGAACAGATCTTTTAGAGACCACAGTCTTGACCACGATATAATAAAGCTAGAAATACTTTCTAAAAATAGAAAGGAAATTGGAGATTTAAAACTACTCTCCTAAATAACATCTAGGTCAAGGAGGAAATCAAGTACACAGTAACAGATAACCCAGAAACAATGAAAATCAAACCCACATATCAAAACCCGTAGGATGGTCCTCGCCAGCCTCAGAGGCTCGCCCATAACTTTAAACGTGTTTATTGTCAAACCAGCTCACACACACAAAGAGAACATGAACAGATGAGGCTTTCAACCTCGGATTTTTAAGAAAAGAACAAACCCAAAGGAAAATAGGAGAAAGAAAATCATAAAGATAAAAGCAGATAAATAAATTAGAGAACATGAAAGCAGTGAAAATAACAAATAAATACCAGACCTGGTTCTTTGAAACTATACTAATAAAATAGAAAAACTTCCTGCAAATCTAATGAAAACAAAATTGTAAATGTGAAGGTCTTTCCACTTCAATTTCAGGGCTCTTTACTTTTTTAAATGCAGACAGACTATTATAATAAGAGAAAAAATCTCCAGGTAAGCTGTGGGGAGTGGAATGGGGGCTGACCCACACAGCAGATGTCCCTCTCATGGTGGCACCTGCAGAACTGGGGACGTGAAGTTCTCCAGATTCTCCTCTTTGGGATCTTAGGAGTCCGCCACGTAAAGGGGAGCATCTTTACTCTTAGGAGACATCTGAGGCTAGACCGTCCTTCAAGAGGTCCCGAGCACATAGAACGGGCAGTCCTAGTGGCCTCCTAGGCCCATTTCACAGATATGAATATCAGGCTCAGCCAAGCTAAGGGCTACAGAAAGGCTCTCTGCGTTGGCCACCTGGTGACCATGCTCACATGGTTCTCTCCCGCTAGAATGGCCTCCCACCCATCTTCCATGTCATCTCTGTTCTTAATCTTCTTTTCTGATTAATCTTTCTAAGCGGGGGGCAGAGGTCTTAGTGGATTCAGGTAGACCACTGGCAACTTTTATCAGTGACAAACCACTCCAAGCTCCCTGGTGGCAACTTCCTTGGAAGTCGCAGAGGCCTGAATGTGAGAAGTTCCGCCCGGCCCCTGCCCTGGCCAGAGCCTGTACTCCGCTGACCCCTCAGAACCCCTGTCTCCACTGGGGCCACTTCCCCCTACATCCTCACCAACACAGCCCTTCTCACAAAGTAAGACTGTGTCATTCATCATCGGTGGGCTCTATGGGTTAGGTGAGTTCACAGCCCACAGTTACCACAATAACAGCGCAAAGTAGCTAAGTGGAGAGCTTATTCTAATGGCCAAGTTTGTTTTAATGCTCTCACAAATTACTTTAGTCTTGAACTGGTCACCTCATTAATTTAACATTTTCACATAACTGAGGACATTTTATGGGGGAATCAGTTGCTAAGATCATATCATTCACAACTTGCGAGCAATAAGAACCCAACTCAAACTGGTTTAGCAAAACAAAAAGCAGTGAATCCCTTCCTGTGGGGCCTGGCTGGCTCTGGCCGCAGCTGATTGGTTCTGCTTTCCTTAGTGTGGCCACAACCCCAGGTGGGTCCCCATCACACTTGCAAGACAGGCAGCTCTGACCCACATGCAGCCAGCTGGGAACCTCACCACTTCCAGCAGCGTCCTGAGGTCAGCTGGCACTGGGCCACTGGGCCTGCCAGGCCTAGGGGACGCAGGTGTCATCCCCCACACGCCACACAGACTGACTTTGTTCTCCAAAGGAAAGCTGAAGGGGATTGTGCTACTGGCAAAACAACAGACGCCCAGGACAGCATGTTTGCAAATCTGGAGATTCATGAAGGTCTCTGGGTGATCAAAACCCACTCTTCAAAGAAGCAGGCTGCAGGATTTAGGGTGTCCCCTTGTGATGTCTGTTACTTACTTTCAAAGAGTTCCGCAAAGAGAAAATGCATAAAGAGAGGAAGAGAGATGAAGCAACTACACAAAAATTTTAACCATTATTGAATCCAGGTGCAAGTCATTCCAATTTCTTCCAATTAGTCCCTCCATTTTTCTCTGTTTTAAATGTTTTCATAAGCAAAATGGCAGAATAGTTACCAGCTAAATTGTTTTCAAACAATAAGAAAATAATGCACATTTGGCTGATAAATGTAAGGTTTATTTGCATCCACCCAAGGCCCACTTCCCCTGGGTAGTAAGAAAGTGTCCTCTTGCTGGAGCTTGCTACACTGAGGGTCCTAGCAGATAGGCCCCTCGGAAGACAGCCCAGCTAAGAAAGTCTCTGTGCTGGGCCCTGGGACTGTCCTTGAGTGGGAGCTCTTTGCATACCAGCCAACCTCTGAATGGCATAGACTCAGCTCAGAACAGACCCAGCCTGGTCTGGGGGCTCAAGGCAGCTCCGCTTTTGGTCTGCAGCACCTGGCCCCTGGAAGCCAGGCCGACACAAGAAGCATCTTCAGGAAGAGGACAAGGTGTTGCAGCTGCCAAGCTCTACTCCCACTGCACCAACCAGGGTCCAGGCCTGACTCTCCCACCCTCAATGGTCTGCCAGACAAGGGAGGAGTTCTCTCCTGGATATTTATGTCAGCCCAGGAAGCTGGAAGGAAAAGACCTCTTCACAATGAGACAAGCTCCTTCTAACAACAGAAAGTGGGTGTGGAGGGGACTTCTACTGTCCAGGAAATGAAGAACAATATGAATGACATATAAAGTGATATATTTTGAGCTGACCCATGAATACTCAGATTCCGCCAATGCTTCTTTTGATAAAGAAGGACCAGGCATCAAAAGGAAGCAGCGTGCAGATAACACCGGGGACAACTCCCAGCCACACGGTCTTCACTGGGTGACCTCGGACAATCATATAACTTCCTCTGGCCTCCGTGTGCTCATCCATACGATGGGAATAATAGTACCTCCCAACAGGGTTGTTGTCATGATTCCACACTTCTTCAAGGGTCCCCAAGTTACAGAATGGACTGTAGACCATGGTTCAATGAACTGTACCTCTGTTGGAAACCATGGGCCAATGGCATCCTATGCCGGTTCCAGCCCTTGTCCACTGGAACAATTCTGCATCCCCTCTGAGACTGAGGCTGTTCCCTGCAGCCTCACTCCTGGAACTCGTGGGTGTGTTTGTTGAGCTCTTTGGAGTTCCTGGGAAGAGACACATCCAGGTGACCTAGAGAGCTCTGTGCAGTGTCACATGGAGCCCCTTGGAGTCCAAGACATAATGACCCCAGGGTTCACAGTATGGCCAGGCCAGGCCTGGACTAATACCATTGCAGAATTATCTGCTGCTCAGAAAGCCCTAGTTAGGGCAGGCAAGTTCAAGCTAAAATTCCCTGCAGTGGGAAAGGACACACACACATACACACACACACACACACACACACACACACACACACACACAGAGAGAGAGAGAGAGAGACAAAAACCACAGTTAGCAGAACCTTAAGAAACACAATACCTGCTCACATCCATAAGGTATTTTACCGTCTTTCGAGCCCCTGCATGGTCATGGTCTTATCTGAGTCTCACACCAGTCCTGTAGGGCTTTACTGTTGAGAAATGGGTCTAGCTCCAGCTCCCCACTGTCACCAGGAAGCACAGATGGCTTCCGAATCTCCCCGCACATGCTTGCCATCAGGGGACTTTTAATCAGTTCAGAAACGCCATCCCCCTGCCACCCGCTGTGGCTGCTGTGATCTTAGTCCCTGCAGAGGCTCCCAGCTCTCTTCTGCAGGCATCTTGTGCCTCTGCCTGCAGCCTGGAGGCTCCAGGAAACTGCAGGGTGGCCCGAGAGATGCTGGAGCTCTGAGGTCTATATTGCAGGGGTCGGCAAACTACCACCCGCAGGCCAAATGCCCCACCACCGATTCCTGTACGGCATACAAGCTAAGAATGGGTTTTCCTTTTTTCTTAAGTTGGGAAAAAGTCAGGCCGGGCACAGTGGCTCACGCCTGTAATCCCAACACTTTGGGGGGCTAAGGCAGGCGGATCACGAGGTCAGAAATTGGAGATAATCTTGACTAACATGGTGAAACCCATCTCTACTAATAATATGAAAAAGAATTAGCTGGGCGTGATAGCATGTGCCTGTAATCCCATCTACTTGGGAGGCTGAGGCAGGAAAATCGCTTGAACCCAGGAAGCAGAGTGCAGTGAGCCGAGATCGCGCCACTGCGCTCCAGCCTGAGTGACAGAGCAAGACTCCATCTCAAAAAAAAAAAAAAAAAAAATCAAAAAAAGAATAATATTTTGTGGCCCAAGACAATTACATTGAATCCAAATTTTGATGTCCATAAATGAACTATTCTTGGCACCCAACCACACCTGTTTGCTCACATGGCGTCTACAATTGCTTCCACACTACCACTATCACAGCAGGACTGAGTCGCCGAGACAGCAACCATATGGCCTGCACCACCAAAACTGCTATCTGTCCCTTTACGGAAAAGCTTGGCGGACCTCAGCTTTAGTGCCCCTGTCCTTCACCCCTCTTTGTGTCGCCTGGAGGCAGAGCACATTTTCCACCCCCTCAAGGCTGAGTTTGATTTGCTTTGGCCAAAGGTGTGTCAGCAGACACGAATGTGAGCAGAAGCCTTAAACATGAGTGTCTGGCTGGCTCTGCTATTGTGCATGAGAAGATCATACCTCTGAAGCCACTACTCTAAGGAAGATCAAAGACAGAAAGCTGGGGGTGCAGCCCCAAGCTCAAGTGTTGGGGTCCAGCCACGTCAAGCCCAGCCTCAGCCTCTGAATGCCTGCTGACCAGGCAAATGTGAGAGAAGAAGAAACGCCATTGTTGTAGGCCACTGAGTCTCATGGTGGTTTGTTAAACAGTATTACTGTGGCAATAGCTTGCTGAGGCCATGTCTGGAATGTTCTTCCCTAAGTAACCACAGAGCACTCCTTGGCTCTGGCATCTCTGCTCAGCTCTTCCTGCCCAGCGAGGTCCTGCCCCACCACCTGCTCTCCAGGGCAGCCTCCTTCCCCTGGGCACTCCCAACTCCCATTCCCGCTTTATCGCCTTCTTCTACGCTGTGTCATTTTCTTTTTATGTCATTTCTTCTCTCTCTTCCCCTCTAGACTGTGAACTCTGTGGGCCAGGCATTCATGTGTTCCGTTCACTGCTAGGCCGTTCCCCATCCTGTGTCTCCTGTCCTTCCCAGCATGCTCAGGGCACTCAGCCCTGCCTGGCCTGTCCAGCCCCACCTGTGACCTCTCAGCCCTCCTGACCCCACCCCCGCCCTGCCCCCTGTGCTTCCGCCACACTGGTCTTCTCGCTGTTCCTCAACAGGCGCAGCAGGCCCAGGCCTTTGCATCAGCTGTTCCCTTGGCCTGAAATGCCTGAAACACCTTTCCCCTAGATTGCCCCAAGACTCGACTCCTCACTTTCCTACCTTCCCCAGCACCTGATTCTAGACTGCAGCTCTTCCTGCCCTCACCCCATGATGCCTGTCCCTCGCCAGCTCCATTTTTCTCCTCAGCTCTTGGTGCCTTCTTGCATACCCTGCATCCACCTGCGTCTGCCTCGGCCCAGGCATGCCAGCTCCTGAGGGCAGGTATTGTGTCTGCCTTATTTGCTGCTGTGCCCCCAGACCTTGAACAATGCCTGACACACAGTAGGTGCTCAGTAAAAACTCACTGAGTCAAGAGGAGGGAGGGAGGAAGAGGCGCCCAGGAGAAGGTGCATGGATTGCTGGGAGCCTGCGTGAAGAAGGTAAACACTCAGGAGCTGGGATTTAGGAAACTGCACCCCAGAGGCTCAGGCTCTTCTGGGCCCCTAATGGGCCTACGCTTCAGGGCTCAGCTTTAGCACTCCACTGGGCCTTATCTCTCCACACGGAACATCCTGAGGCCTCCACTGACTAAGCTCAGCTGCAGGGGATTTTATTCCGCCAGAGCAGAAATGAGAAAGCTCTGCGGGTTTTGCACACCAGTGACAGACTCCAGCAACTCAGGCCTGTGGTGTGAGTGTGCTGCGGAGGGAGGAGGCCAGGCTTTGTGAGGAAGTCAGGAACCCAGGTTGCTGGAGGGGGCCTTGCCACAGCCCACAGCCCGTAGCCCACAAGGAGTAGTCCCTGAGACCCCCAAACCGCTCCCTATCAGAAACTCTCATGGAGACGAAAGGTGGAGTGGCAGGAGGGGCAGACTCGCAACTTTCCCTCTGCGCCTCTGTTTCCTCATCTGTAACATGGGACAATGAGGAGCCGGGAGGACTCCCCGGGAGCGAAACCCAGCTAACACCCAGGGGTCACTACCCAGCATGGCTCTGAATGCTTTCTGTGCATCACTCACCCAGGGCCCAGCAACGCTGTGAAGGAAGTAGTGTTAGTGCCCTCCACAGATGAGGAAGCTGAGGCACAGAAAGATCTAGTGATCTGCCCAAGACCCCACAGTTAGGACGCAGAGCTGGTCCAGGGTCCTGTCTTCTCCAATCTGCTGTGCACCACCCCTGCTATGTAAGTCGAGCCCCTAGAACACAGGGATGAAAGCAACAGAAGGAATATGGCCCAGTCACAGAGAGGATGCTAGGAGGACTTCTGTCCCTGCTAAGGACCAGCTCTGGCTTGTGCCTGGCTCAGCCAAGCTCTGATGCTATTCTGAGCACAGCCCTGGACTTCTGGACACCTGAGGAAACAAAGCAGGCAGAGTTCCACTTCACCCATCTGAGAGTTTTGTGGGTCAGTTCAACAGCCCCCTGAGCCCTGGTGGCAGAGATTAGCTAATTGTTCAGCAACTCACTACCCTTTCCTCTGGGGCCAGGAGGAATACTTGGGCATCATTCCTAGCCCTCCTTGCCCTGGGTTGTGGCCATGTGGCTGAGTTCTGTCCAGTCAGTGAATGTGGTGAAAGTGATGCTCACACACTTGGATCACACACTGGACCATGACACCTTCGGTGCGATCCTCCACATGTTTTCTTCCCGTATCTGCCAGTCAGATGTTAACACCTAGAGTGACTTATAAGCCCCATGTTGACGGTGGCAAAACCTCCATCATCCTGGGTCTCTGAATGACTGTATGGAGCCCCTATCTCAGTCACAATGAAACTTTGCATGAGTGAGAAATAGCATCATCTATTGTGTGACGCCACTGAGATTTGGGGTTGTCTTTTTTCTACAGCCACTAGGGCTGCCCTATCACACCCATGTTCCTTATCTTTAACGTAGGGATAATAATTTGGATCTTCAAGTTGTTAGGTGGGTTAAATTAAATGTGATAAAGTGTCAGGATGCAGGGAATACTCAGCAAACATTGATTTAGTGTTTGTTGAATGTTTGGGCGAGCCCATGGGTGTTTGGCTAGTGTATTAGGTAGGACTGCTTTTTGCTATAAATGACAAGATGCTGGGTGACCAGTTGTTTAAACCACAAGGATGTGTGTGGCTTACTCAGCAGACCCTCTGGAAGTAGGCAGTCTGGAGTTCCTTCCCTGGCCCGGTGATGACAGGTCCTTCCCTCCAATGCCCTTGGCCACTGTCAGCATGCCGGCCTTTCACTCTTGCACTTTTCCCTCTGTGGTCTCTGAAGCTGCAGGCACAAAGAAGGGAAGCACCAGAGGGAAATGCTTTCTCCTTGAGAGGCTCCATCTCTTTCTTCATCTGGAAGCAAACTTTTCCCCAAAGCCCCCAGGTGATATGGCCTTTCCTCTCATTAACCAGCAGCAGGTCCCTTATCCATTTCATCTGCAAGGGAACATGAATTGGCTCCTGGTGGAAAACTGAAGCATCTGCCAGAGTTGGAAAAGAACATGGAAGGTGGTCAGGGCCTAGAGAGTAGCCGCACATGTCAGAGATAAAAAAAACTGAGCAACTCTGACCAGGAAGGGGCAGCAGCTACTGAGATAAGGGAGCCCTGGGCCCAGGAAAGACTGGGGCTGATGGAGGGGTGGGGACCAGGCAAGAGGCCAAGTTCACATGCATGGCCAGGGGACCCACAGCAGTGGCGGAGCTGCAGGAGAGGACGTCAGTGACCACAAAGGCCCTAGCTCACCTGTCAAGTGTGGTGCAGGGTTTTCTTTGTGCATCGGTCTGAATTACTTCCATTGCAAACAACAGATTCCCACTCAAACTGGTCTGAGCCTTAAAGATGATGAGTGGTCTCAAAAACTGAAAATTCTACAGCAGATCTGATGAAGCTGGACCCAGGGCTCAGGATGTCCTCAGGGCTCAGCCTCTCTGCATGTCTGCTTTGATTTCCTCTAAGCTGGCACCACCTCAAAAAAAAACCTTTCCTCTGGGGAGGTGGCAAAGACAACTTCCAGCAGCTCCAAGCTCCCTTCCTTAGCTTCGTGACCCCATGGGAAAAAGGACTCTCCTGGTGGTTTCAGCAAAAATCCTGGGGTTTACTCTGATTGGCCAATGTGGTCACGTGTGCAGCTCTGAGGTGTGGGCGGCATCAGTGTCTAGCTGGAAAATAATCATTTAATCACAGGCTTCAGGAGCCAGGACCCTGTGTCCGTCCTGCCCATGCCAGCCCCAGGAACGTCAGAGCCTCCACTGAGGCACCTCAGAGAAGTGAGTGTACAGGGGATATTAAGGCCTCCCCTGAGCCAGGACTGGCTGCAGCTCACAGGCCACTGGACTGAGGGGCAGGGAAGCCATGGCGAAGGGCTGGCTCCTGCCATAGGCAATAGCATCAATGCAGGAGATGAGGCCGGCCACAGTGGGGGCTACAGGCCAGCAGTTCCAGTCTGCAGACTCCACATGGAAGGATAAAAAGCTGGACCTCTCAGTATCTGTTGCCAGACCTGCCTGGGGGCCCTTGTGCAATGGATGACCACAGCCACCAACCTTACCTTGATGGCTTCCAAAAGAGGGAGGCTCACTACCTCTTATCTGCGTTACCATAACTGATTTAGATGGTATCTCAAGCAATGTGGAGACATTCAACCGCTGACCTTCCCCCCAAATCAGCTCCTCTGAGACGTCCCCATTTCAGTATATACTAGCTCCATTCTTCCAGTCGCTGAGATCAGTCTCTCTCTCTCTCCCTCTTTCTCTCTCTCTCTCTCTCACAAACACACACACACACACACACACACACACACACACACCCCTAACCCATACACACATCTTGTTGGCTCCACTTCCAGATTCGTGCAGACTCCATCCAGAATTCTCCCCACCCTCCTGCTGCAACCCTGACTGCGGTCCCCGCACCTCTGGCCTGGACAATTGTAGCAGCCACCCCTCTAGTCTCCCTGCCGCCATTCCTGACCTTCCTACCAACAGCCAGAGTGAGGCTTCTACATGCCTGTCAGATGGTGTCTCTGCTCAGCCCCCACCATGTCTCCCCATCTCACACGTAATTCAATGGCCAAGAGGATCCTATGTGACCCGAACCAACCCCCTCCACTGACCTCCTCCGCACAGATTTCTGTGCTATTTCTCGAACGTGCAACAAACACTCTTGCCTCAGGACCCTTGCACCTTCTGCCTGACTGCTCTGCCACACCACTCCTTCACCTGTGCGTAGCTGGCTCCTTTTTGGCACCCAGTCCCCATCCCTACCCTCTCCTCACGTCTCCCCTCCCTTGCCACCAGATAGCACACAGGATTGACTTCCACCATCACAGGGACTTAGAGGAAGGGAGTGAAAGGGGAAAATTGAAAGACTGAGCATGTACCCAATATAGTCAGAGAGCATACACACACACACATACACGTGGGTACACACACACACAAGTACACACGAGTATACACACAGGAGTACACACACACAAGTACACACACAAACACACATAAGTACACACACAAACACACATAAGTACACACACAAGTATACACACGTAAGTACGAACACACACGAGTACACACACACACAAGTACACACACACAAGTATACACAACATGAGTATACACTCACACAAACACACATGAGTACACACACATAAGTATACACACACACACACACACAGAGCAGAGTAGGCAGCTGTGGGGAAGTCGGATCTGTTTTGTGTGTCTAAGCTGTAATGCCAGTAAGTCTGTGATTTTGCTTCAAATGTTTCCATCTCCCTGGCCACAGTGATTGGTCTGCCCCAAACTGGCCACTCAGAGCCACTCCCCAAGATGTTTGAGTTTACAAACAGAAGATGTGAACCAGGGAGCTGCAGGTGCCACCATTCCAGGGCCACAGAAGAAGCTAGCCTGAGAGAATGTCGCCAACATGCAGAGACACGTGGGAATCCAACGGGAAGAGTAAGGAAGCATCCCGGCCCAGGTATCTTTTGGCAGCCGACCCCTGGCCTTCCTGGTTGGGCTGAACGCACCCACACATTCTCCTCATTGCCTGAGCAGTCCATTGTGGGTTTCTGGCTCTTGGAACAAAATGATTCCAACCAATCAGGCCCTGGATACACTGTGTGCTGGAGATTGTACTCAGCCCCAGGCCTCAGAGGAGAGAGGATTCAGACAAAGCCAAGAGAGTAGGAGAGCTGGGTCCCAATGGACAGGGAGAAGTCCCCATGTAGACAGGAGGGGGGGATGCATCCTGGTCAGAGAACATGGCACTCAGGGCACAAGTGAGTCCCCCAAGAGCTGGAAAACAGGAACCTAGGCAGAGAGGAGATGAATAATTGATCCAGATGGGAAAGACACCATTCTGAGGATCCTATGATGGGGCGCTGTGGGGGATGACCCTCAAAAGAGAAGAGGGGCAGAGGAAAAGGAAGGAATATGGCAGCCAGACCTACCCAAGCCCTGACTCAGCCCCTGATTTGCCACCAAGCCCTGGGCAGGCTGCTTCGGCCATCTGAGGCTCAGTGTTCCCATCTGTGAAATGAAATCAGAAATCAAATGAGATTAGGGATAAGAAAAGTGCTTGGTAAATGCTGTTCACCTACTCATTTGAGGGCACGGGGTTGTTGCAAGCAAGATAATGGTGCGGGAGACCCAAGGCATGCTGCCTCCCTCCTCTGGCCTCAGAGTCCTCAACTGCCTGCTCTGCTGTTGTCAGCAAATATGTATCACATGCACTGTGCCAGAGATATCAGACAAGGTCCCTGTCCTCAGTGGGCTTACACTGCAGGTGATAAGTAAGTAGAAGTAGACACAAATAAAGAACTAGGGTGATTCAGGCCATGGTAAGTGCTAAGCAGAAAATAAATCTGGGCAAGGGCTCCAGAGTGACAGGGAGGTGAGCCCCATCCGGGTGGTCAGGGAAGGCCTTTCGAACGTGGTGGCCTTTGAGCTGAGACCTGAATGGAGCAAGAGAGTGAGTGGATGTGGGAAACTGAGGCCCATGACCACCAGTGCCCTAGCAGACAACTGAGCTCCTGGGGCATCCCGGTGTCTGGGCTGCACACCGAAGACAGGGAAGTGACGATGCCCCAATCCCACAGGAACACACTGGTGAGTGGACATTAGGTAAGCAGATTATTGAAAGTCACAGTGTTGCTGTCACAGAGAGAGGGGCAGCAAGAAGCTCCATGGGCCAGTGGGAGCCCAGGGCAGGAGGAACCTCACCCAGTCTATGAGGGAGGGCTTCCTGGAAGAGGTGAGGAAGTATGCTCTGGAGGACAGAGGAAAGAGCAGGAGCAAGAATCAGGAGGCGACAACTGGAATGAACTCCACAGGGACAGCCACATTCATTCTGGCTGTGGACTGAACTGTGTCCCCATCAGATGTCATATGTTGAAGCCCTTGCTCCCACTGTGACTGCATTTGGAGACTGGGTCTATCAGGAGATAATGAAGGTTAAATGAGGTCATGGGATGGGCCCCGATCCCATAGGATTCGTGTTCTCCTAAGAAGAGGCACCATGGTGGTATGTGCCTGTGGTCCCAGCTACTCAGGAAGCTGAGGTGGGAGGATCCCTTGAGCCCAGGTGCTCAAGGTTGCAATGAGCTATGATGGCGCCACTGCATTCCAGCCTGGGCAACAGAGCAAGAGCTTGTCTCTAAACAAAAAAAGAATGAGAAGAAGAAACACCAGAAAACTCACTCTCTTGCTCTCTAACCATGCACAAATAAGAGGTCACGTAGAGACACAGCAAGAAAGCAGCTGTCTGCAGCCAGGAAGAGAGCCCTCAGCAGAACCTGCACCTGCCAGCACCCTGATCTCAGACTCCCAGTCTCCAGAACTATCAGAAGTAAACGTCTGTTGTTGAAGCTGCCCAGTCTATGACAGCTTGAGCAGACTGACATCCTCACACCACCACCCAGAAGGAGCAGCTCTTTGTATCCCCACTTTACAGATGGGGAAACCAAGGCCCAGAGATAATATGTGACTTGCCTGTGATCCCACAGCTGTAAGTCAGAGTTAAGACTGGAGCCCAGGCCATCTCCCTTCACCACCCACACCTGACATTCCCACACTGCGCTTCCTGCACGGTGGACAGTGCATGCCTGCTCACAACTGGGACCACTACCTCCTCTGCTTTCTCTGTAGCTCTAGCCCTAACTCATGGGAGGAGCAGCAGGGCCATATTTGAGTTTCAGAGCACTGCTCAGGGGGTCAGAAGGCAGGGGCAGATTCTTCTGGAAGAGGTCGGAGGTTTCCCAGCCAGAGCAAAGCTGGGATGAGAACCTGGGGTTCCTCCCACCTCTCTCCCAGACCTGTGACTGTCCCTCCCTTGGGGAACTGGAGAGCCAGCCCGAAGGTGCCTGCTCCATGGGAGGACCTAAGCCTGGATGCCTCATCTCCTGCAGCTTTGGAATTCTAGCCCCTACCTCCACCATGCCTTCCTCTCATGGGCCCCCATCTCTCCCCAGCCTATCCAGCTCCTGACAACCAGCCCTAAAACCTCCTTAACTGAGGGTCTATGTCTGCTGGGGTGTTTGGTTAGAAGGCATTTAAGCAAATCAGAGGGGATCCTCAAGGGAGCCTCAGTCCCTCCCCAGGGCCCCTCCTAGCCTACTCAGCAAAGGGGCATTAAAACAACTCTTTAAAAACTTAGCTGGTGCAGTGGCACACACCTGTGGTCCCAGCTATTCAGGAGGCTGAGGCAGGATGATGGCTTGAGCCCAAGAGGTCAAGGCTACAGTGAGCTAGGATTGCACCATTGTGCTCCAGCCTGGGCAACATAGCAAGACCCTGTCTCTGAAAAGAAAAAGAAAAAATTTAATCAGAAAACTAAAACAACTCTGATGTCCACTGACAGATACATGGATAAACAAAATGTGGTGAGCCTGTGTGTGTGTGTGTGTGTGTGTGTGTGTGTGTGTGTGTGTGTGTCTACATGTACACATATACAGTAGAATATGATCCAGCCTTAATAAGGAAGGAAATTCCGACCCATGCTACGACATGGATGAATACCACAGACACTAGTCTAGATGAAACTAGCCAGTCACAGAAGGACACATACTGTGCTTCCAGCATATGAGGTCCTTAGAGCAGTCGCAATCCTAGAGACAGAGTAGAATGGTGGTCTCCAGGGGCTGGGGGTGGGGGATGGGGAGTTAGTGTTTCATGGGGACAGAGGTTCAGTTTCGGAAGATGAAAGAGTTTTGGCTGGGCACAGTGGCTCATGCCTGTAATCCGAACAATTTAGGAGGCTGAGGCGGATGAATCACTTTTTGGTCAGGAGTTCGAGTCCAGCCTGGCCAAAATGGGGAAACCCCATCTCTACTAAAAATACAAAAAATTAGCCAGGCGAGGTGGTGGGTGCCTGTAATCCTAGTTACTTGGAAGGCTGAGGCAGGAGAATTGCTTGAATCCGAGAGGCAGAGGTTGCAGTGAACAGAGATTGCACCACTGCACTCCAGCCTGGGTGACAGAACAAGACTCTCTCAAAAAAAAAAAGTTCTGTGGATAGATGGTGGTGATGGTAGCACAACAATGGGAATATACTTAATGCTACTGAATTGTACATGTAAAACTGGTTAAGATCACCAATTTTACATTATGTATTTTTTACTACAGTAGAAAAATGCAAAAGTAAAACCCAGCCCTGACTCCAGGCAAGGGTGGGAGGAAAGGAACTGGGCTTATGGAAGCATTAGGGATAGTTGGGACTGGGTGGGTGGTCCCAGGCCCAAACTAGTGAGGGGATCCCACTTCCCTGCTGAGTGAAAAGGGTGAAGACTTGAGAGTGCTGTGAGCTGCAAAGAGACTGGGTTCTAGAAGGGAGAGGAGTCCATGCACACAGACCGCAGGGGGACCTGGGCCTGTCACTTCCCCTCTGAGCCTGGTCAAACACGGGAGTCAACATTTACTGGGCAGCCTCCAAGGGCCAGACAGAGCACTCTGTGCTGTGATGCTCGGCGAGTCTCATCCCCACAGGAACCTGAGAGGTGGGAACTGTCACAATCCCCACTTCACAGAAGAGGAAGCCAAGGATCTGAGAGGTGAAATGACCTGCTCAGTTTACACAGCAGAAATTTGGGAAGGCTGAGAGTCAATCTGGTATCCATACTGTTCACTGTTCTGTTCTGCCTCCCAGGCTGGAAGCTTCCAGCAGTGGAAGGGCCTGAAGGCTGGTTCCAGGGCACAAACCGGCATGTAGCCTTAATGTCCCCTGAGAAATATGGCCCACAGAGACACATGACAAGCTAAGCATCACTTCCTGCCACTGGGGAGTTAGCGGGGGACCTAGCCCAATGCAGCAACCTTGCAGTGAAACTGCCCTGGGAGTGGCCCGCACTACCTGGGTGGCCCCAACTTCTCCATCTGTGCTTCTTGGCCTGCCTCCCTGGCCACAGTTGATTGACCTATGTCCAACTGACCCATGTTGGACCAATCAGAGTCCTTCCCTGGGTTTTCACACTGTAGCTGAAGGAGCCATTCGACCATCTTTAATGGTAGGAGTTGTGAACAATGGGAGACAGTAGAACCTGCCTGAGGAGGCACTGAAGCTGGTGTTCAGGAGAAGCAAAGACAAAAAGAGCTAGTATTATTGGGGTTTGATTGTAGATAAATTGAAACCCCAAATTACATGGCTTGAACAAGATGGAATTAATTCTTCTCTGAGGTAGATGGTCCCAGGCTGGTATGGCATCAGAACTGTGTTAGTCCATTTTGCATTGCTACAAAGGAATACCCGAGACTGGGTAATTTATAAAGAAAAGAGGTTTATTTGGCTCACAGTTCTGCAGGCTGTACAAGCATGGCACTAGCGTCAGCTCAGTTTCTGGTAAGGCCTCAGGGAACTTATAATCATGGCAAAGGTGACAGGAAACAGGGTTGTCATATGGCAAGAGAGGGAGCAAAAGAGATGCCAAGATCTTCTAAACAACCAGTTCTCACATGAACTAACAGAGTGAGAACTCACCACCAAGGAGATGGCACTAAGCCATTCATGAGGGATCCACCCCCTTTACCCAACACCTCTCTCTAAGCCCCACCTACAACATTAAGGATCATATTTCAACATGAGATTTGGAGGGACACACATCCAAACCATATTATTTTGCCCTTGGCCCCCCAAATCTCATGTCCTTCTCACACTGCAAAATACAGTCATCCATTCCCAATAATTTCCAAAAGTCTTAACTCATTCCAGCATCAACTCAAAAGTCCAAAGTCTCATCTGAGATTCAAGGCAAGTTCCTTATACCTATGAACCTATAAAATCAAAATTAAGTTATTTACTTCCAAGATACAATGGTGGTACAGGTATTGGGTAAATATTTCCATTCCAAAAGGGAGAAATCAGCCAAAAGAAAGCAGCAACAGGTCCCATGCAAACCTGAAACCCAGAAGAGGAGACATTCAACCTTAAAGCTCCAAAATAATCCTGACTCCACATCCTGCATCCTGGGCACAGTGGTGCAAGGGATAGGCTCTTAAGGCCTTGGACTGTTCCAACCCTGTGGCTTTGTAGAGTACAGCTCCCATGGCTTCTCTCTTGAGTTGGAGTTGAGTACCTGTGGCTTTTCCAGGCTCAGGGTGCAAGCTGCCAGTGGCTCTAGAATTTTCAGGTCTGGAGGGTGGTAGCCTCTGTCAGGCCTCTGAGCCAAAGCTAAGCCATCATATACCCCTGTGACCTGCATGTACACATCCAGATGGCCAGTTCCTGCCTTAACTGATGACATTACACCACAAAAGAAGTGAAAATGGTCTGTTCCTGCCCTAACTGATGACATTACCTTGTGAAATTCCTTTTCCTGGCTCATCCTGGCTCAAAAGCTCCCCCACTGAGCACCTTGTGACCCCCCACCCCTGCCCGCCAGAGAACAACCCCCTTTGACTGTAATTTTCCTTTACCTACCCAAATCCTATAAAATGGCCCCACTCCTATCTCCCTTCGCTGACTCTCTTTTCGGACTCAGCCCGCCTGCACCCAAGTGATGAAAAAGCTTTATTGCTCACATAAAACCTGTTTGGTGGTCTCTTCACACGGATGTGCATGACAGCCTCCTTCCCACAGCTCCACTAGATAGCCCCCAATGGGAACTCTGTGTAGGGGCTCCAACCCCACATTTCCCCCTTGGTACTTGCCATGTAGGGGCTCTCTGCAGGGGTTCCTATGTAAGGGCACTCCCATACAGGGGCTCCCTGCAGTAGGCTTCTGTTTGGGCACCCAGGCTTTCTGATACATCCTCTGAAATCTAGGTGGAAGCTGCCAAGCCTTCTTCACTCTTGCATTCTGAAAGCCTGAAGACTTAACACACCATGTGGAAGTCACCAAGGCTACAGCTTGCACCCTCTGAAGCAATGGCCCAAGCTGTACTTGGAGCCCTTTGAACCATGACTTGAGCTGCAGCAGCCAGGATGTGGGGTGAAGTGTCCCCAGGCTGTGCAAAGCAGTAGGACCCTGGGTCTGGCACTTGAAACTACTCTTTCCTCCTAGGCCTCTGGGCCTGGGATGGGTGACTCTGGGCCTGGGTTGGGTGAGGCTGCCTCAAACATCTCAGAAATGCCTTAAAGGCCTTTTGCCCATTGTCTTGAATATTAGCACTTGGCTCCCTTTTAGTCATGCAAATCTCTCTAGCAAGTGGTTGCTCTTCAGTCCACTTCAATTCCTCTCCTTAAAAATGTGCTTTCCTTCTCTAATATATGGCCAGGCTACAGATTTTTCAATTTTTTATACTCTGATTCCCTTTTAATTGTAAGTTCCTATCTCAAGTCATTCCTTTGCTCCCACATCTGATCATATAGTTAGAAGTAGCCACACCACATCTTGCATGCCTTGATGTTTAGAAATTTATTCTGCCAGATACCCTAGGTCATCACTTTTAAGTTCAACTTTCCACAAACCCCTAGGACATGGACACAATGCAGCCAAGTTCTTTGCTAGGGAGTAACAAGAGTGACCTTTGCTCCAGTTCTCAATAACTTTCTCATTTCCATCTGAGACCCTGTCATCCTGGTCTTCACTGTTCATATTTCTATCAGCATTTTGGTCACAGCTATTTAACCAGTCTTTAAGAAGTTCCAGTGTTTCCTCAACTTCCTGTCTTCATCTGAGCCCTCCAAATTCTTCTAACCTCTGCTGGTTCCAAAGCTGCTTCCACATTTTCAAGTATTTTTATACCAATGCTTCACTCCTTGGTACCAATTTTCTGTGTTAGTCTGTTTTGAGTTGCTATAAAGAAATATCTGAGACTGGGTAATGTATAAAGAAAATAGATTTATTTGGCTTACAGTTCTACAGTCTGTAAAAGCATGGCACCAGCGTCTGCTTGGCCTCTGATAAGGCCTCAGTGTTTAGGTGAGGGAGAAGGGACAAGATGGAGGAAGGTGAACAAGATGGAGCAGTCCCTGTTGTTTCCGGGTTCTTCATCACAGATTTTCCCACGCCTGGGAAAAATTCCCGTGCCCGGGAAAAGAACCAAATCAACTGAGCATGCGCAGAGTGAAGTCAAGCCGGGGACACCGAAATTCAAGAAGCCACTCCTACACACACGCCCCAAACTCCTCCCCTTCCAGCTCCCAGGCATAAAAGTCCGCCGCCAGACAAAGCGAGACTCCGTCTCAAAAAAAAAAGTCCGCCGCCAGTAAGCGCTGGGGTGACTTCCTCGGCCCCCGCATTCGTGGACCAGAGAACCTCACCCGAGAGCGCCGGCATGACTTCCCTGGCCCCCCACACCTGAGGACCAGAGAACCTCACCGGAGAGTGTGTGCATATTTGCAATAAAAGACTGCCACTTTCTTATGTACTTTGGCCTCATGTTTAATTATTTAGCTCTCCTAAATTAAATGAAACAAAACACTCAGGAAGCCTATAATCATGGCAGTAGGTGAAGGGGAAACAGGTGTGTCACACAGCAAGAGAAGGAGCAAGAGAGATGCCAGGCTCTTTTAAACAATCAGCTCTCATGTGAACTAGTAGAGTAAGAACACACTCATCACTAAAGGGATGGTGCTAAGCCATTCATGAGGGATCTGCCCCCATGATCCTAGACCTCCCAACAGGCCCCGCTTTCAACACTGAGAATCACATTTCAACATGAGATTTGGAGGGGACACACATCCAAACAATATCAAGGACCCAGCCTCTTTTTCTCTAATGTTGTACTCTTTGCATGTGACATTAACCTCATGGTGCAAACTTCACTCACATTCTGGCCACCTGGAAGGAAGGAAGAGAAGGAAGAGCACATGTTTTTCCTTTGAGAGCACTTCCTAGCAGCTGCACATACCACATCAGCCTCTATCTCGTTGATCAGAACCTGCTCGTATGGCCACACTTAACTGCAAAGGAAGTCAGGAAGCATCTTTTTATTCTGAGAGCCCTGTGCCCAGTCAACTCTCAGGATTTCTATTATTAAGCAGGAATGTGAGAACAGATACTGGGGAACAAGTAACAATGTCTATCACAAAAACAGCACTTAAAACAGTGCATCCTCCTCCTCTATGCGTATCTCCCCACCTAGATTACAAGCAACTCGAAGGCAGGGGTCAAGTCTTTTCATTGAGTGTCCACAGCACCCGACACAAATCTTGGAATACAAGAGCCACCCAGTAATATTTATGGAACAGAATAACAATTTACAGTATGTTACTGATGGTGGTGGCAGCCCATCTGGGACACCTGCTGCCATGATGCCAGCTGCAGTAGAGAAGGTGTGGCTGGGCTGCATGCTCCATGGAGCCAGCAGGAGCCAGGAACAGATGGAATCCCCGCCTCCTTCCAAGTTGGAGGGGCAGGAGCCCCACCCTCCTGGGTGCAACTGTAGCCATCCAGGCACTGCTGTGGGCCCAGGCATCTCTGCATTCTTGAGATCCCAGAAAGTAGTCCCCCTTCCCCTGCAACCTCAAAAGTACCTGTTTCTGCTGCTTGGCCTCTCCCCATCCTGGCACCCACTCCAATTTCAGAGCAAAGCTGTGACTGACCCCAGCACTGTCATGACCTAAGCCAGGTGTGCACATACTCAGGGCAGTGCTGATACACCAGCCCCCTGCCACCTCGGCCCCCTTCGGACTTTGGGCACTGATAAGCATGAGAGGGAGGTTGAGGCAGAGCTAAGGGTAGCTCAGCACAGGCCTGCAGGCACCCCTCAGCACAAACAGCCTGGGCATCATGGGCACTGTGGACAGCAGGTTAATAGTGGCAGGAGGCAGATAAGCTCCTGAGCAGAAAGGGACTGGTTCCCAGTGAAGCCCCACCTTCAAGTCAGGGACTGCTTGAAGTGTGGGGGCCAGGCTGTCAGCTCCAATGGACCAGAGTGAGAACTTATGGTGTTTTTTTCTGGGCCACCCCCCACCCCCATGGCTGCCCATGGACCAGTCAGTATGCACTTCCTCCCCTCTAAAGCCCATAAAAACCCTGGACTCAGCCAGACTTGGGCAGATGACAGGACAACCTGCCTGCAAAGAGGATCTACCAACTGCTGGTCTCCTCTGAGCTGTTCTGTCCTCAATAAAGCTCCTCTTTGCTGTGCTCACCCTCCACTTGTCTGAGTACCTCATTCTTCCTGGACACAGGGCAAGGACTCGGGACCCACCAAACGGTGGGGCAGAAAGAACTGTAACATGAACAGGGCTGAAATATGCCCATTGCTCACCAGGTTTCAGGCAATGAGAAGGAGAAAAGAGAGAAGGAAAAAAGAGCTGTAGCCCTTTGGGGACCCCAGACCTAGGAGCTCCCCAAGCCAGGGCTATGACACCCTCTTTGGGGCTCTGTGTTTCCTGGCATCTCCAAGCGTCCAGGAACCACTGCATTTCCTGATGCCAGCCATAGAACTGCTTGCAGTATGCCTAGTCCAGCCACAGCCTCACAGGGAAGCAGTACTTGTACCAGCATCTGGAGCCACCTGCCCCACCACAGCTGGCATGCCTGGCTGTGCACAGTGGCCAGACCCCATGCTTGCTCACTCACACACCCCTCACCACTCCATGCCTGGCTCACCTTTGGCAGGCATGGGACCCAAGCTGGTAGCACAACCCAAGTACAACCTGCCAGGCTGAGTGGGCAGAATGAGCCCAGTGAGCTCAAGCAAAACTTGGGCAAAGGCACCACCAGCCACAGAGGTTTCTGGCCAGAAAAGTGACACCCGAAGGATCCTGTGATGTTACAGTTACTGTTGCTGCATAACAAATCACAACAAAACTTATGGTTTCAAACAACATTCATTTTGGTATACACATAGAGTCTAAGGGTCAACAATTCTAGGAAGGGCTCTGCTAGGTGGTTTACATGGGGTCTTCCATGTAGTTGCAGACAGAGGTTAGCTGCAGCCACAGGCATCTAAAGTCCAGCTTGACATCCAAGTGGATGTCCAAGTTGTTTCACCCACAGCTGACAGTGGTGTTGGCTGTATGCTGAGGGCTCAGCTGGGCTGTCGACTGGAGCATGTGCACATGATCTGTCTTTATGGAGCTTGGATGTCTTCCACAGTGGCTGTGGGACCTCAGCACAAGTGTTATCTGAACAAGGCAGCAGATGCCTGGTCCCTCACAACCAAACCCCAGAAGTCACAGCATATCACTTTCGCCAGAGTTTATGGGTTGAAGAAGTCACAAATGAACCTAGCTTTAAGAAGAGGGAAGTTGGGCCCCACCACTTGATGGAGGAGTGTTAGGGTTACATTGCAGAGGAGCATGGAGGAATGGAGACATTGCTGAGGCCAGCTTTAGAAGATTCAGGCTGCACACAGTGCAAAACCCAGATCTGAACTATTCAGAAACAAGGAAGACAAACTCAAAAATTCACTTGTGACTTCTGTCTCTGCCTCTTGTCCTCATCAATCAACTTTTTTCATTAAGATGCTGTGCCTGAGCCACTAACATTAATAAATTGGTGTTTCATCACATCTCACAAGTAGATCTGAATGGGCTCAAGTGCCCTGTGGGGCTGAGAAAGAAGAAGCCTTCCACATCTGATGGAGGGGGTACATCTAGGACAGTGACTCTCAATCCCAGGTACATGTTAAAACACCCTAAGGAGTTTTTATTTAAAAAAAAAAACAACAGAGCTGTGTCTTCTCTAAGACCAATTAAATCTGGGAACCTCTGGGAGTATGGCCACAGCTTTAGAATTGTTTGAAACTTATATGACTGGGGAGTCCAGTAGATAACCCCAAATCCCAGGGACACGCAGGGAAGGTATTGGCATTCCCTGGTGTTCTCCCATCCAGCATCTTGTCCATCACCTCAGGCCATGTGCTTCTGTCCAATCCCTGCTCCTTCTTACCACGTGGGAGAACCTATCTTTCTCCCCTAAAGACACCACAAAAACAAAGGCATTGGGTAAAATAGATTTTACTAAAGGTTTTGGAGGATGAGTTTAAAAAGGGTGGCCGGGCGCGGTGGTTCATGCCTACAATCCCAGCACTTTGGGAGGCTGAGGCAAGTGGATCACCTGAGATTGGGAGTTTGAGACCAGCCTGACCAACATGGAGAAACTTTGTCTCTACTAAAAATACAAAATTAACCAGGTGTGGTGGCACATCCCTGTAATCCCAGCTACTCAGGAGGTTGAGGCAGGAGAATCACTTGAACCTGGGAGGCGGAGGTTGCAGTGAGCTGAGATTGTGCCATTGCACTCCAGCCTGGGCAACAAGAGCAAAACTGACTCAAAAACAAAAATGGTAATTATAACACTGAGCAGGAGACTGCCCAAAATTGAATATTATCACCTTTGTTCCTAACATAAAATGGCCATTCCTAACCATAGGGCACTTCTTAAGGGATGTTGTTCTTCTTCATCTCGTCCTAATTTCTGCTGCATCCTCTTCTTTAGGGCACCCATTCTATCTCTCACATTGCTGGGGTGAAACAAAAAAAAAAGTCCTCCTAATATAAAAAGATATCCTAATGTTAAAAGACATTTACTGCCCTCCTTTCTCACCCCAGCCCTTCACTGCAAGATCCTCCCATTCAGGCTTACCTAGGCTCATCCCTTTCTGAACAAAAGAATTTATTTCTAAAGTAATGTATAATCCTAAACAAAAGCACAGTTTGGTTGACCTGGTCCCCCCACAACCACAGAATGAACACATTTCTACAGGTTGAAATGACATCATCGCAAACTTTTGCTACTGATGGTAGTAGGCAAGATGAGCTAACTCTTCTGTTAAGGACAGAAAAACTGAACAACAGGTTTCTGTTAAAATCCTATTTGAGAAAATAAGAGAGTTAATAAGATAGTGAAAAATCACCAGGTTAGGTTGCAGAAAAAAAAAAAGGAAAAAAGATACTCACTTCAGCTGCTTCTCCCTGGTGGCATTTTCAGTTTCATCAGAAGTGGCGGAAAGACAGACTGAGAAGAATTTTGACAGCTTCGTGGGATCCAGGATACAATTATACTAGAGAGACTCAGAAAACATCCCTGCTCCCGAAGCCTAAGGTGGGGATCCTGAGGAAAGCATCTCACAATAACTGTGAACCAAAATTGGACCAGCTCTCAGAGACTTAAGCCCAGCTCTGAGGCATACCAGTCTCTAAGAGTGGAGTAAAATTGTTAGTGACACAAGTCACCTTTCAAGATCCAGTGTCAATCTTCTCTAGGAGAAGACAATGTCATCTAGGCCTCAAACTGTTTTACACATAGTTTTTCAAATGCAATGTCCAGAATGTGATCGACATCATTATCATTGCCATCATCATCAATATCACCATCATCCTTATCATCATGATCAGACACATAAAAAGACAGGATAATGACAATTGAAACGACTGCCAATAGAAACAGATCTGCAGATACACAGATATTGGGGTGACCACTTACAGACTTTAAAATAACTATGGTTATTATGCTCAAGAGAACATTGAGAATTTTGGCAGGAAACTGAAAACGGTCTCTAAATAAGACAGAAAATATTTGAAAAAAGAATAATATAGATATTTTAGAACTAAAATGCAAACGATAATTGAAACTCAGTACTTAATGGATATATTTAACAAAAGAGTAGACCTGCAGTTCTCAAACCACGTACCAAGGTGCCCCAGCTGCTCCTGTGCATCACAGGAGTGCTGCAAAATATTTTATATATTGAAAGGAAACATATTGCTATCTGCTGGACACAACACAAACTATTAGCTCAAAGTAGTTCATAGTTTCAGCATTAGATGGCTACATTCCTTATGATAACATCATATCTTTGCAAAGCCGAGTTTTCAGAGATTGCTGTAATACAAAGAGATTATTGCATGAAAATCAATGTAAAGCAAGAAACGAAGATAGCAGTGTTCAATGATTCCATGATTTGAGAAGCTGTGCAATGCCAAAAAGGTGGCTACACTGTTATGACGCAAATACTTATACTGTTAGGATCTAGCTACTTAAGAACACTATGAGGTGTTCTTTTTTACCTAGGGGCACCATGGTGGGGGAGGGAAGAAGAATGAGGTTTTAAGGATATTATGAGCCAAGAAAGTCTGAGAACCTCTGGAGTAAACATGACTGAAGAGATCTACTAAATTGGAAGAAAGGGTAGGGGGAAACACCAGAATAAAACAGAGAAGGACAAAAGAATGGAAAACAAAAGAGAATATAAGAGACAAAGAGAATAGAATGAGAAGATCTAACATATGTGTGCTTGAAGCACCAGGAAAAAAAGGACAAAGAAAATAGAACCGAAGACATAAATGATGAAAATATTCCAGGCCAGGCACAGTGGCTCACACCAGTAATCCCAACACTTTAGGAGGTTAAGGGAAGAGAATTGCTTGAGGCCAGGAGTTTGGGACCAGCTACAACATAGTGAGTAACATAGTGAGACCGTATCCCTACTAAATAAATAAATAAATAAATAAATAAATAAATATTCCAAAAGTGATGGAAGCCATTTATTTACATATCGAAGAAGCTCTACAAACCCCAAATATAATGATCAGAATAAATCTACACTTGGGCACATAAAAGTAATTGCTGAAGACAAAAACTAGAGAAAATCTTCAAAGCAGCTAGAGGAAACAACTTGTATTACCTGCAAAGGAGCAACAAGTATACTGACAACTGATTTTTCAACAGAGCATATAAAAACCAGAAGACAACAGAATGATGTCCTCAAACTACTGAAAGAAAATAACTACCTACCTAGAAGAGAAAAATCATTCAAGAATGAAGGTAAGATAAAAATATTTTCAGCCAAACAAAAATGGAAAGAAATAACAAAAAAAATGCACCCAAGCTAAAATAAAAATGATAGTGTTCAGACATAGAGTATATTTCAGATGGATAAATGGAAATGCAGAAAAAATATTAAAATAGCAAATATGTATGTAAAGCTACATGAATATTAACTGTATAATGTAATAATAATGTCTTTGTGAGAGTTTTAATAGGTAAAGAATTAAAATACACAAAAAAATACCAAATAAGTCAAGAAGAAGCTAAATGAATTGAAATGCTCGAAGTTCTTGCGTTGTCCAGGAAATTGGTGATGTGCCAAGAAAACTTTGATTAGTCAAGAATGTACGCTGTAGGAGATCAACTTCCATGATGACATGAGGAGCTCTGCCAGCCCCTCCTCAGTGAAACTAGTAAAAAAAAAGTTTTTAATTAAGTCCTCTTGAAATGGCCCAAAGGACAAAAAGAAAATTAAGAAACATCATCTATTTAAGAAAAGCCCATAGAATTTGGGTAAGAAAGTTTAGAGTCTGTGGTATTTCATGACTCCCTCCACCCCAGCCCTGTGAGGCAGAGAATCCAATCCAGATAACTGCAGTCAAGAAGACAAGGTATCACCCCCAGCTTACAGTTGTAAGTCTTTCTTCCCAGAAGAAAGATAATTTCAGTGTTTCTTATCCTGTCCCCAGCTACCTGTTGCTGAGGCTAAGCTCCAAATGAGTGCAATCAAGCCATGGGAGTTCCCTTCCTCCAACCAGTCACTAAAAAACAAACAAGAAAATAATAACAACTGTAAGCCCCATGAAGGAGGAGAGGAAGCTAGTGCTCAGAGTTTCTACAATATATTATCTATAGTATTCTACAACGTATTATAATGAAATATATTACCTACAATGACCAGTTTCTAGTGAAATATCAAAAGGCTTGTAAAGAAGTAAGACCTATACACTGGTTTAAAAAAAAAAAAAGAACAGGCAACACGAATTGCTTCTAAGAGCCACAAGATGTTGGATTTAACAGAAAAAGACTTCAAAGTACAAATTGTAAATATGCTCACAGAGCTAAAAGAGAGGATGATTTTAAAAACTAAAGCAAGATATAATGGCAGTGTTACATCAAATATCTATCAATAAAGAGATTGAAGTTATTTTAAAAGAACTTCAAGAAAAATCTAGAATTGAAAAATACAGTAACTGAAATTAACTCACTAGAGGGGAACAACAGTAGATTAGAACTATCAGAAGAAAGAATTAATAAACTTGAAGATAGGTTGATAGAAATTATGCAAGTAAAAGAACAGAGAATAAAATGAAGACAAAGGAGCCTCAAAGTCATAAACATGATGGGAGTGAAGGCCAAGAGAAAGAAAAGAGAAGAAAAAATATTTGAATAAATAATGGCAGAAAACTTCCCAAAAGTATTGAAAAGCAATATACATCCAGAAAGCACAAAGAATTACAAGTATGATAAATGCAAAGAAATTCACAGATACATCATAGTAAAAAATGCTGAAAGTCAAACACAATAAGAAAATACTGAAATCAGCAAGAGAAAAATTACGTACAAAGAAACCTCGATAAGATTAATAGTTGACTTCTCAACAGGACAACAGAGGCAAGGATGCAGTAGAATAACATATTTAAAGTACTCAAGGGGAAAAAAAAAGCTGCCCACCAAGAATTCTATATCCCACAAAACTGAATATATATTTTGAGACAGTCTGGCTCTGTCACCCAGGCTGGAGTGCAGTGGTATAGTCTCAGCTCACTGCAACATCTGCCTCCTGGATTCAACCAATTTTCACTTCTCAGTCTCCCAAGTAGCTGAAATTACAGGTGTCCACCAATGCACCCAGCTGATTTTTGTATTTTTAGTACAGACAAGGTCTTGCCATGTTGGCCAGGCTGGTCTCAAACTCCTGGCCTCAAGCAATCCACCTGCCTCAGCCTCCCAAAGTGCTGGAATTACAGGCGTGAGCCACCGTGCCCAGTCCAAAGCATATTTTTTTTAATAAAGGGGAAATAAAGACTTACCCAGATAAAATGAATACAGAATTTATTGCTAGCAGATCTATCTTCCAAGAAATACTAAATGAAACTCTTCAGACTGAAAGCATGTAACTCCAGATGATAATATGAATACAAACGAATAAAAATAAGGAGCACCCAAAAGATAATTAATTATAAAAATCAGTATAAGTCTATTTTTTTTGGTTTTCTTTTCATGAGTGATTTAAGAAGCAACTGCAGCCAGGCGTGGTAGCTCATGCCAGTAACCTCAGCAACTCAGGAGCTAAGGTGGGAGGATCACTTGAGCCCAGGAGTTTGAGGCTGTAGTCACCCATGATCATGCCACTGTACTCCAGCCTGGGTGAGAGAGCAAGACCCTAACTCAAAAAAAAAAAAAAAAACCAGAAGTAATTGTATAAAATAATGTGTATATAATGTAATGTTGGGCCTATGACATAGAGAAATGTAATATTACGTGTAATTTATTTGTCAATAATAACACAAAAGAAGTGGGTATAAGTAGAGCTGTATTGCACTAAGGATGTGATGACAGATGGTAAAGTAATAATCAACAATTTATCATTAGGTTTATAACATTGATAGATGTAACATGCATAACAATAATACCACAAGAAAAGGGAAAAACGAATAGAGCTACATAGTAGTAAGGCTTCTATATATCACCATAAGTTAGTATAAATCGAAAGCTGAATCTGGTAAGATTAAACCCAAAAGCAATCACTAAAAAAACTCAGAAAAATAAATTAGAAAATACACTAAAGAAACTAAAAAACTAACTAGAAAATATTCACTTAATGCAAAAAAGCAAGAAAAGAGTAGAGAAACAAAATGACATGAGACGTATAGAAATATAAAGCAAAATGGCAGATGTAAATCCAACAATATCAATAGCAATATTAAATATCAGTGAATTAAATAATCCAATAAAAACGCAGAGATTGTTGGACTTGGTTTAAAAAACGTGATACAACTATATGTTGTGTATAAGAGGGCAAGATTAGATTCAGATTAGATTCAAAGATACAAATACATTGAAAGTAAAGTACGGAAAAAGAAATATATGAACAGCGCAAGAAAGCTGGAGTGGCTGTACTGATATCAGACGAAACAGAGTTTAAAACAAAAAAGTTGTTACTAGAGACAAAGAGACATTTCATGCTGATAAAAGAGTCAATCAATCAGGAAAATATAACAATTATAAACACGTATGCATTTTATAACAGAGCATCAATATACATGAAGTGAAACTGACAGAAACTAAGGGAGAAATATACAATTCAGTAATAACAGTTGAAGACTTTAAAACCTCACTTTCAATAATGGATAGAAAGACTAGACAGAAGATTAATAATGAAATATTAGACTTGAACAGCACTATAAACCAACGAGACCTAACAGACATCTATAGAACACTCCATTCAACAACAACAGAATACACATTCTCCTCAGAAGCACACGAAACATTCCCCAGGATAGACCATATATTAGGCCATAAAACAAATCTTAAAAAATTTAAAAGAATAGAAGTAACACAAACGATGTTCTCTGACCACAATTGGGATAAAATTTGAAATCAATAATGGAAAATTGGGGAAACTCAGAAATATGTGGAAATTAAACACACCCCTATGTAATTAATAGGTCAAAAAAGAAATAAAAGGGCAAATTAAAAAATGCATTGACAAGAATGAAGATGAAAACACACCATACCAAAACTTATAGGATAAAGTTAAAGCAGTGCTTAGACGGAAATTTATAGCTGCAGTGCCTATATTAAGAAGAAGGAATGGGCCGGGTGCGGTGGCTCATGCCTGTAATCCCAGCACTTTGGGAGGCTGAGGCGGGCGGATCACGAGGTCAGGAGATCGAGACCATTCTGGCTAACATGGTGAAACCCCGTCTCTACTAAAACATACAAAAGATTAGCCGGGCATGGTGGCGGGCGACTGTAGTCCCAGCTACTTGGGAGGCTGAGGCAGGAGAATGGCGTGAATCCGGGAACCAGAGCTTGCAGTGAGCCGAGATTGCACCACTGCACTCCAGCCTGGGCGACAGAGCAAGACTCCGTCTCAAAAAAAAAAAAAAAAAGAAGAAGGAATGATCTTAGATCGATAACCTAATCTTCTACCTTAAGAAACTGGAGAAAGAAGAGCAAACTGAGTCTAAAGCAATCAAAAGAGAGGGAATAATAAAGGCTAGAGCAGAAATTAATGAAATAAAGAACAGAAAAACAATAAAGAAAATCAATTAATTCAAGGTCAGTTTGTTGTAAAGATCAACAAAATTGGCAAACCTTTAGCTAGATTGCTCAATAAGAAAAGAAAGAAGACTCAAATAACTAGAATCAGAAATTAAAGAGACGACATTACTACTACCCTTACAGATGTAAAAAGATTAAAAGGAAATATGAATAATTGTATCAAAAAATAACTAGGTAAATTAGAAGAAATGTCCTTCCATAGAAGGACAAAAACAAAACTGCAGGAACTGACTCAAAAGTAAACAGACAACCTAAATAGACTTATAACAAGTAAAGAGATCAAATTAGTAATAAAAAATTACACACAAAGAAAAGCTTAGGTCCAAGTGACTTCATCACTGAATTTTATCAAATACTTAAAGAAGAATTAATACAAATCCTTCACAAATTTTTCCAATAATAAAAGAGGAGGAAATATTTTCCAATTCATTTTATGAGGCCAGTGTTATCTTACTATCCAAACCAGGTGAAAATAGCACAAGAAATGAAAATTGCAGACCAATACCTCTCATGCAAAAATTATCAACAAAATACTAGCAAACCAAATTCAATAACATATAAAACAAATTAAACACCATGACCAAGTTCAATTTATCCTAAGAATGCAAGCTTGTTTCAACATCTAAAAATCAATTAAATCACCATATCAATAGAATAACAACTAAATGAGCTAAAATTATACTCAATGGTAAAAAACTGAATACTTTCCTCCAAAGACCAGAAACAAAACAAGGATGTACACTCTCACCACTTCTATTCAACATTGTACTGGAGGTTCCAGTTGGGGTGATTAGGCAAGAAACAAGAACAGAGGCATTTAGATCACAAAGAAAGAAGTAAAACTATATCTATTGAAGATGACATTATCTTGTACATGGAAAACCCTAAGGGGCCGGGCATAGTGGCTCACACCTATAATCCCAGGACTTTGGGAGGCCAAGGCAGGCCAATCACTTGAGGTCAGGATTTTGAGACCATCATGGCCAACATGACAAAACTGTGTCTCTACTAAAAATACCAAAATTAGCCGGCATGGTGGCACACACGTGTACTCCTAGCTACTGGGGAGGCTGAGGCACAAGAATCGCTTGAACCTGGGAGGCAGAGGTTGCAGTAACTCAAGATTGTGCCACTGCACTCCAGCCTGTGTGACAGAGCAAGATTCTGTCTCAAAAATAAAAAATAAAAAAATAAAGAAAATCCTAAGGAAGCCATTAAAAAACTATTAGAACCAATAAATGAGTTGAGTGAGGTGGCAGAATACAAAATTAATATACAAAAATCAGTTGTATTTTTGCTGGGTGCAGTGGCTTATGTCTGTAATCCCAGCACTTCAGGAGATGGAGACAGGCAGATCACTTGAGGTCAGGAGTTCAAGACCAGCCTAGCCAACATGGTGAAACCCCGTCTCTACTAAAAATATACAAATTAGCCAGGCATGGTGGTACAGGCCTGTAGTCCCAGCTACTCGGCAGGCTGAAGCAGGAGAATTGCTTGAACTCGAGAGGCGGAGGTTGCAGTAAGCCAAGATTATGCCACCGCACTCCAACTTGGGTGACAGAGTGAGGCTCTGTGTAAAAAAAAAAAAAAAAAAAAAAAAAAAAAGTATTTTTAAATAAACCTTTAATTTTAGAATAGTTTTAAATTTTAAAAAGACTTGCAAAGATAGTACAAAGAGTTATTTATATCCTACACCCAGTGCCCTCTAACCTCTAATATTAACATCTTCTATTACTATAGTACATTTATTTTAATTACTGAACCAAAATATACAACTAACAAATCAATGAACATTTGATTGCAAGTGAGAGAAGACTAAATCAAAATAGTAATAGTAGTAATTTCAATAGTGGTAGTAGTGATAACTGAATGGTCGAGGAATAATATACACTTTAGTTGAAACCAGTCCTCAAACATTGTCATCAAGATTACCTCCCTCTCTTATTTTTTCCTTTCCACCATATCAATTGTATGTTTACACAATTTCAATGAACAATCCAAAATACAATTAAGAAAACAATTTCATTTACATTGAAAACAATGTCGTTTACAATTCAAAAAGAATAAAATGCTTAGGAATAAATTTAACAAAAGAAGGTCAAAACTTATACTCTAAAAACTGTAAAATATTGCTCAAAGAAATTTTAAAGATCTAAATAAATGGGAAAACATCCCATGTTCATGGACTGAAAGACTAAACATTGTTAAGACAGCACTACTCACCAATCTGATGTACATATTCAGTGCAATTCTTAACAGAATCCCAGCTGACTTTTTTGTAGGAATGGACAACCTGATTCTAAAATTCATATGGAATAGCAAGAGACCCAGAATGGCCAAAATCATTTTGAAAAAAAAAAAAAAAAGTAGGAAGAGTCAAGGTTCCCGATTTCAAAACTTATTACAAGAAAATAGAAAAATAAATAAGAACAGAAATAAAAACAAAGTAGAAAACAAGCATACAATAGAAAGAAGCAACATAACCAAAAGGTTTTTAAATAAGCCCTTAGAAAGGCGCAGTGGCTCACGCCTGTAATCCCAACACTTTGGGAGGCCAAGGCAGGTGGATCACGAGGTCAGGAGTTTGAGACCAGCCTGGCCAACATGATGAAACCCAGTCTCTACTAAAAATACAAAAATCAACCAAGCATAGTGTCAGGCACCTGTAATCCTAGCTACTCAGGAGGCTGAGGCAGGAGAATCGCTTGAACCTGGGAGACAAAGGTTGCAGTGAGCCAAGATCGCACCATTGCACTATAGCCTGGATAACAAAAAAAGAAATCAAAATTAATAAACTCTTGACAAGTTTGGTAAAGTAAAATGAAAAAAGGTACAAATAATCAAATGCCAAGAACAAAGAAAAGAACATTGTTACAAATCCTGAAGATAATAAAATGATGAGACTTTGTGAATAAATTTTTATGCCAATATATCTGAAAATTTCTACGAAATAAAAAATTATGAAAATACAACTTACCATATCTGAAAAAAGAAGAAATATAAAATATTAAAGCTATTAGAACTGTTAAACTACTAGAAAAACTAAAAATACTATTATAAATATTTTCACAAAGGAAACTCTAGATCCAAATGTCTTCACTAGCAAATTCTACTAGAAATTTCAACCCAGAGAAGACAAAAAGGGGAAATATTTGACAAATTGCTTTGTGAGGCAGGAATACACTTGATACCAAAACCCAATAAAGACATTATAAGAAAGGGAAATACCACTCAAGAAAATAAATGGAAAAATCATTAAATGGTGAAATATTAGCCAATTAAATCCAGAGATATAGCACACCAAATAAAATTTATTCCAAAAAGTATAAGTTAAGCATAAGTTGGTTTAATATCTGTAAATCATTATATTAGTAGAATTAAGCTTTTTAAAAAGCATATAAACATCTTAAAAGATGAAGCAAAAAACTTGATAAAATTTAATATACATTCACAATAGTTTTATATCCTTTGGAAGTAGGAATAGAAGCAAACTTTCTTGATCTGAAAAAGGATATATATGAGAAATACACAGCAAGTGGCATGCTTAATGATGAAATGTTAAACTTTTTCCCCTTCGAGATCAGGAATTAGTCAAGGGTGCTTGCCATCACCACTTATTTGCCATTTTATGAGAGTTGCTAGTCAGGCAAGGCAAGAAAAAGAAATGAAAGATATGAAGAGTAGAAAACTACTCCTAAAACTGGAATTATTTGTAGATTATATGATAATGTACAGCTAAAATTCAAAAGATTCTTAAGATAATTTATGTTGTATTCTTAGAATTAATATAAGGTCAATATATAAAAATCAACTGAACTTCTATATATCAGTAAGAAACCAAATATAAATTGTTTTAAAAGATGTCACTTATGTCTGTATCAATCTATATTAAGTACTTAGGAATAAAATTAAAGAAAATCTAAGTAAATTAATGTTCGCGACTTATAGGACTCAATATTATAAAGATGTAAATTATTTCTAATTGGTGTATAGTTTCAATGCAATCCTAATCAAAAATCCTAGCAGGATTTTTTGTAGAAATTAACAAGCTGATCCAAATATTATATGAAAGAATAAACAACGAGACATAGCCAAGTCAATCTTGAAAAAGAAAAACAAATAGGAGAATTTGCTCTACCAGACATCAAGACCCATTATAAAACTACAATACTTAAGAAAACATAATGTTGAGGCAAGAATAATCAAATAGATCAATGGAGCAGAAAGGGGAGCCCAGAAACACACCCACATGTATTCGGATACTTGATTCATTTTTTTAAAAATGATTACTCTTCAGAACAGAGTGTAGGAAATTATTTTTAACAAATATTGCTAAAACTATTGGTTATTCATATGAGGAAAAGAGTAAACTTGATCTCTGCCTTACACCATATTAAAAAGTCAGTTGCAGGTGGAATTGTACATCTAAATGTCAAAGGTGAAACAACAAAACTTCTGTAAGATAACATAGGAGAATATATAATCTCAGGGTAAGAAACAACTTTTAACTAAGATACCAAAAAACCTAACCATAAAGGAAAGCACTGACATATTAGAATTCATGAAAATATGTATGGAATGCATTTTATGTATGCAGAAAATACATATGTAGGCCGGGTGCAGTGGCTCACGCCTATAATCCCAGCACTTTGGGAGGCCAAGGTGGGTGATCACAGTGCCAGGAGTTCAAGATCAGCCTGGCCAACATAGTGAAACCCTGTCTCTACTAAAAAATATAAAAAATAAGCCAGGCGTGGTAGTGCATGCCTGTAATCCCAGCTACTCAGGAGACTGAGGCAGGAGAATCCCCTGAACCCAGGAGGTGGAGGTTGCAGTGAGCCGAGATTATGCCATTGCACTCCAGCCCGGGCAATAGTGTGAGACTCTGTCTCAAAAAAATAATAATAATAAATAAATAAATAAAATACATATGTAAGTGCTATCACTTGAATATTTGTTCCCTCCCAAACTCACGTTAAAATTTAATCCCCAGTGTGGCAGTTGTAGGGAAGTTTAAGTTTTCTCCTGAAGATTCGATAATTTGAGTCTATAGAACAAACTTACAATAGAAAGAGTAACAGGAAAAATGGCATACAAATTTTACTTGCGCACATGTGTGCACAGAAGTCATAAAAAGTATAAACACTCAAAGAAAGGCAAGATGGTTGATGTTTTTGTACTGTCTTGGGGTTACAGAAACAATAGGGGCTTGCATGGTGGCAAAAACAGGTTGTGGGAGAGAGAGAAGAGGAAAGACCTGGGGAAAAGGCAGTCTTGTTATGCAGGAGAAACCTCAACAGGTAGCAGCCCTCAGAAAGAAGAAATGAGTGGCAAGTCAAGACAAGGGGACAAATATTCAAGTGATAGCACTTACATATGTACTGTTTAATTCTCTTTATTTCCTCTATAGATGCAAATCTCCCCACAAAAGGCAGCTTTGTGGGACTACTTCTGTCTGCAGGCCCTCTGAACTGAACAGGCATCTCAAAATATGTCAAAGAAGTATATTTTGGGATAAACCATTTTGGTTTCCTTCACAATTGAGAGATGAGGCCTTTAAGAAGTGATTGGCTCATGACAGCAGTGCCCTCATGAATGGATTAATTTATTCATAGGCTAATGGATTAATATATTAATGGGTTAATGGATTAATGAGTTATCATTGGAGTGGGACTGGTGACTTTCTATTAGGTTGGTGCAAAAGTAATTGTGGTTTTTGCCATTGAACTGCAACTACTTTTGCACCAACCTAAATAAGAAGAGGTAGAGAGACTTGAATTAGCATGCTCAGCCCCGTTGCCATGTGATACCCTGCACTACCTCAGGACTCTGCAGAGTCCCCTCCAGCAAGAAAACCCTCACCAGATGTGGCCCCTCGACCTTGGACTTCTCAGCTTCCATAACTGTAAGAAATAATTTTCTACACTTCATAAATTACCCAGTTTCAGGTGCTCTGTTATGAGCAACAGAAAATGGAGTAATGCAATATGAGATAATATTGGACTTTAAAAGTAAATTACATTTAAGAAAAGTTAAAATTAAGAAAGTCTATATATCAAAAGACCCCATTAAGAAAGTTAAAAGGTAAGCCACAGAATGGAAGAAAACATTAGTACCATATATAATAGACAAAAGGTTTATATACAGACTATTTTTTAAACTCCTACATATCCGTTAGAAAAAGACAGAAAACAAAAATAAGCAGAAGATTTCAACAGGTACTTCACAAAAGAGGATATAGAAACGATCATTGAACACACGAAAAGGTGCTCAGTCTCGTTAGTAATTATGGGAATGCAAATTCAAGCCACAATGAGAGATCTTTACACACTCATGAGAGTGGGCTAAAATTAAAATGTCTGATAATACAAGGTGTTGGTAACAATGTAGAGGAACAGGAGTTCTCATATACTACTGATAAACCTGTAAACTGGCACAACTGTTTTGGAAATCAGTTTTGCATTTATGTTCTAAAGTTGAGATATGCATGCTTCATAACTCAGCAATTCCACTCCTAGATGTGTTCCCGAGAAATGTGTGCACAGGTACAAAATAGTCACAGGCAGCATGCGCACCTCATTTGAGACAAGTGAAAAATGGTCATAGCCACATTGCTCATAATAGCCCCAAACTTGAAAAAAACCACATGTCCACAAGCAGAAAAATAGAAATATAAATTGTGTTATATTTACCCAGTGAAATACCAAACAGCAATGAAAACAAGCAAATTGCAACTACACACAACATGGATGAATCTCACAGACAAAATGTTAAACAAAAGATGCAAGCAAAAAAAAGACAAACTATATAATTCCAACCTGTATTTTTTAAATAGGCAAAATTAAACAATTATGTTTTAGGAATGCATGTTTAGTATAGTGATAAAACAATAAAGAAGAGAGGAACTGATTACCATACAAGTCAGGAGTGTGGTCATGTTGGGGGAGGAGGGAGGTGGGAAGGATTAGGAGGAACACAATAGGAACTTCCTGCAGTGCTCAATTTTGTGACCTGGTTGGTGGCTTCACGGGAATTTGCCTGGCAGTAATTCACTAAGCTGCACATTTCTGTTTGATGCAATTTGTGTGCTCACAATTTACAACGGAAACATCATTTTAACCACCCTGTTTCTTTGGCTTCAGCATATTCATAGTCACATAAATTCTAACCCTTACACTCTTACTCTTTGGCAGCCCAACCTGAGGTAGGAGGCGAGGCTCAACTCCAGAGGTGGGGTTCAGATTGAGGACTAGCTGAAACAGGAAAGAGGCAAAAGCACCTTTCCGTAAGACACGACTACCAGTGCCATATCAGTTTACAATTGCCATGGCAGTACCCAGAGGTTGCCACCCCTTTCCATGTCAATGACCCAGAAGTTATCACCCTTTTTCTAGAAAATTCTGAATAACCCGTCCCTTAATTTGCAAGTAATTAAACATGGGTATAAATAGGACAGAATTGCCCCTGGGCTGCTGCTCTCCATACATGGCCTAGGGGCAGCCCTGCTCTTCAGGAGAAGTCACAGAGATCTAACACTGTCACCTCAATAAAGCTGTTTTCTTCTACCACTGGCTCACTCTTGAATTCTCTCCGAGCAAAGCCAGGAACCTTCCCAGGCTAAGCCCCAATTCTAGGGCTTGCCTGCCTTACATCAAGCCTACACTTGCTAAAAGTTTTTCACAAACATTAAAGTAACCTGAGAGCAGGTGACTATTATTCCCCTTTTTATTTAAAGAAACTGATCATGGCCAGGCACGGTAACTCACACCTGTAATCCTAGCACTTTGGTAGGCCGAGGCGGGTGGATCACCTGAGGTCAGGAGTTCGGGACCAGCCTGGCCAACATAGTGAAACGACATCTCTACTAAAAATACAAAACTTAGCCGGGCGTGGCGGCAGGTGCCTGTAATCCCAGCTATTCAAGAGGCTGACGTGGTAGAATCAGTTGAACCCGGGAAGCGGAGGTTGCAGGGAGCCGAGATCACGCCATTGCACTCCAGCCTGGGGGACAAGAGCAAGACTTCATCTCAAAAAAAAAAAAAAAAAAAAAAAGAAACTGATCATTAGGCACCAGGCACAGGGGAAAGGACCAGGACTATAACCAGGGGCAGAACAGGAACCAGAACACTTCCTTTCATCTGATCTTCTCCTTTACACAATGGATAGTGCGTAGTGTTCTGGGGAAATGTGCAAATCACGTTTTTGTAAATTGATTTCACCTGAAATACACTGGGGATCCTGCCACTTAAAGAAAACCCCAGAGCAAATTCATTTATTGATTCAGCAAATATTTATCAAGTTCCTATTTTATTCACAGAACTGTGAACCCCCTGAAATCTAAAATTCTCTCTCATAAAGTGAATAAATCCTTCATTAATTTATTGGCATACAGGTCTACATTTTCAGATATTGATAATTCCTATATGGCTTTTATTGTTTTTTTTTTTTTTCTTATTGCAAAAGCAGTACATGTTCACTGTAAGCATTTAGAAAACAGGAGAGAAACAAAATAGAATCATGGGTATTCTGCCACCCAGAGATAACCATTGTTAATGTTTTGGTATATATCCTTCTAATAGTTTTTTCTATGCATGTATTCACTTTTTTTTTTTTTTTTTTGAGGCGGAGTCTCGCTCTGTCGCCCAGGCTGGAGTGCAGTGGCGCGATCTCGGCTCACTGCAAGCTCCGCCTCCCGGATTCCCGCCATTCTCCTGCCTCAGCTTCCCGAGTAGCTGGGACTACAGGCGCCGCCACCACGCCCGGCTAATTTTTTTGTATTTTTAGTGGAGACGGGGTTTCATTGTGTTAGCCAGGATGGTCTCGATCTCCTGACCTCGTGATCCGCCCGTCTCGGCCTCCCAAAGTGCTGGGATTACAGGCTTGAGCCACCGCGCCCGGCCTGTATTCACTTTTTTTAACCAAAATAAAATCACACTGTACATCTTGGGTGTTCTGGGGTTTTATATATATAGTTTGTTTGTTTTTGAGGCAAAGTCTCACTCTGTCACCCAGGCTGGAGTGCAGTGATGCCATCATAGCTCACTGAAGCCTCAACCTCCTGGGCTCAAGTGATCCTCCCACCTCAGCCTCCCAAGTAGCTGAGACCACAGGTATGTGCCACCACATCCTGCTAAATTTTTTATTTTTGTAAAAACAGGGTCTCACTATGTTGTCCAAGCTGGCCTCAAACTCCTGGGCTCAAGCAATCCTCCCACCTTGACCTCCCAAAGTGCTTGGATTACAGGCATAAGCCACTATGCCCAGCCCAAATTTTCTATTTAAAAAACACAGTTGGATTCTACCCAGCAAAACAAACAGAAGTATTCCAAATACAAGTCACCCCAGCTTCCCACCTGGGTGGTAGAGCCTCAAGTAGATGTCAGATGCCGATGCAGAATGCACTGCATGGGATACTACAGGGACTGAGTGTCCCTTTTCTCAGGGACGTGCCTTGGAGGTGGCTGCATTGCTCACAGGCCCAGATGATCTCCACTGTCGCCATCACCTGAGCACAGCCCCAGGTCTACACAAGGAAATACACGAGAAGAAGACTGCCATGTGAGAGAACACAGCAGCTTTCTCCAAATCACCTCTGAGAGTTCACCAAAATTTACCTCCAGCCTCTAGGTAAACTTGGTTCCCTGTTGTTGACTCAAGTCTCACTACTAGAATTTCAGCACATCCCACTTACAATCCTATAATATAACCCATATTATATTTTATAAAAGAATACACTACCAACCCAGGTTGTTGGCAAGACAACAGTAACTACTCTCAGAGCAGTAGAGTCAGTAAGTTACCCCTATCAAAAGTAGCATATGTTCAGAAAGTGACTGTCAGGAGTAGTGCTGTCCTTGTCCTCTCAGAAGGAATGGCATGAGGTGACAGCGGGCAAGTGGGGGCAGCCCAAGCGCAGTGCATGAGGGAGAGAGAAGATGGCTGATGGTCAGATGACAGCTGTATCAACTGCGACCACTAGGGTCTCCGGGCACTTGGCCTCCCGGATATCAACAAACCAGGACTAAGTCAACACCATCAGAGAGTGAGCTTATACCACCTGGGAAAAGAAGGAGAAGCCAAGGGGATAACCAGGTTTCAAGAACCTGACCTAACATCTGGTCCCAGGAATTATCATGGGGGGAGGGAAGCAGTCATCACCAGTCATCACAGAGAACTTCATGCCTTAGAGTGAATATTCAGGAGAAAAAAGCACACGTTAAGACAAAAGAACAGGTGACTCAGCTACCTTAAACGCCATCATGACTACAGTCACACCCCCAGTGGGTTACAGGTTCATCTGTCTTTTTGCCATAACATGAGCTATTCTATCTTATTCTTACAGCACCAAGAACTTCCTAGGAAAGGTCAAATGATGGTTTTTATGGAACAAAATAATTCTTACAGCAAAGACAGAGTTGCTGATTGTGTCAGATGCAAAACGAACTACAAGCAAGGATGAAAATCATCTTAGGCAGTGAACAACTTATTCCTTCACCAACTTGCTTACAGTTTATAACAACTCTTTTAAAGAAACTATCCAAAAAGAATGTACTAGAAAGGCCCACCCAAAGCCTTGCCTTCAGACTGGTAATAAGACCTGGTTTTATGACTCTTCCATTCTTTTCGGATACTCAGAATCTGAATCTTTTTTCGATGTTTGAAGAAATTTCACTGTAGAAAGGGTGGGCATGCTTTTGAGATGCTGACCTTGGACATAGACTCTTACCTTTTGAAATTTTGGGAGACCTTCTTTTTAACGGGAGAGTGAGTTCACTAATAAGGAAGTTGTACTGCATTAGCAGCACACCCACACGTATATTTAAATGTGTGAAAGTTTGAAAAGAAAGTGCATACTGTCTATTTGTTCGTTTTGCTGTTTAGCAAATAAATCACCCTCCTATGAGTGGCAAGTCACCACCCCATGGGTTTTGGTTGGGAGGCAGAGCCTGCTCACTGCTTTGGAAGCAGCTGAGAACCCTGGGATCTCACTTGGTGACCTCCCTCCAGCAAGGGCACATGATCCAGGCTCTGCCAGACCCACATGCACAGATTGGGGGCCAAGGCACAGTCCCAGGTTCCACAGCAGGATTCTGGGAGTGATGTCCAAAGATTTGGCCCTGAAAATGAAAATGATTATGTAGATTTTTTTGTAAATCTCTGAGGTACCCAGTATCCTTTTAACAAGCTCTATTTCTGAGCATATCTGCTGAAGTTGGTTCCTGAGCTTTCGAACTAAGAAGCCAGATTGCTAGAGTATGAAAATAGTAACATGCTATGCAATGATGAAATCACACAGTCTTCTAAGGTGAAACAGTACCATTTACATGTAACCTCAATGAACAACCTGGAATTTTTTTCTTGGAATTTATGTATTTTTTTTTGGTCCGGGGGTGTCGGAGACAGAATTTCTCTCTTGTTGTCCAAGCTGGAGTGCAATGGCATGATCTCGGCTCACTGCAACCTCCACCTCCTGGGTTCAAGTGATTCTCCTGCCTCAGCCTCCCAAGTAGCTGGGATTACAGACATGCACCACCATGCTCAGTTAAGTTTTTTTATATTTTAAGTAAAGATGGGGTTTCCCCATGTTGGCCAGGCTGGCCTCGAACTCCTGACCTCAGGTCATCCGCCTGCCTCTGCCTCCTAAAGTGCTGAGATTACAGACATGAGCCACCATGCCTGGCTGAAATTTATATTTTCTAAAGATGTAGGTATGAATGTGTCACCTATGCCAAATAAGATATATGGACTGGATGACAATGATTGGAAGCAAAATTGTTATAAAATTTTAAAATGCTAACAAGACTTTTGAAAACAGCCCCATTAAGCTGATGTTCTTCCCTTCTCGCTGAAATCTCTCAGAAATAGCAAGAAAATCAAACTTCACCTTGCTCAGAGCTAGGATTTAGCTGAAACGCCAAACCAAAAAATAGGTGAAGTATAAAAAGCAGAAAAATTTAGCAGGAGTGTAGGCGAAAACATAAAGTGCCCATGGCTACAGGGACCAGAAAGAGTTGACAAGGTATGTGTATCCAAGACAGAACTAAAAGCCTTAACCTAAGACCAAATCCATTTTGAATGTAAAAGAAACGCATTATCATTGGTCAATTCCCACCTATGAGTGAGAACTTGCGGTGTTTGGTTTTCTGTCCTTGCAGCACACCAACATGACACATGTATAGATATGTAACAAACCTGCACATTGTGCACATGTACCATAGAACTTAAAGTATAATAATAATAATTTTTTTAAAAAAAGAAGATATGGCCGGGCGCGGTGGCTCAAGCCTGTAATCCCAGCACTTTGGGAGGCCGAGACGGGCGGATCACGAGGTCAGGAGATCGAGACCATCCTGGCTAATACGGTGAAACTCCGTCTCTACTAAAAATACAAAAAACTAGCCGGGCGAGGTGGCGGGCGCCTGTGGTCCCAGCTACTCGGGAGGCTGAGGCAGGAGAATGGCGGGAACCCGGGAGGCGGAGCTTGCAGTGAGCTGAGGTCCGGCCACTGCACTCCAGCCCGGCGACAGAGCGAGACTCCGTCTCAAAAAAAAAAAAAAAAAAAAAAAAAGAAGATATATTCAGACTAAAAAAAAGAAAAGAAATGCATTATCTTCCTTGTACTTAGTTTGGGTCTGAGAAACAGTGGGTTGGGCAATCTCAAAGGAAGGGAAAACCCATTTGCAACAAGCACCCCAGGCCATATGGCTGGGTGGGAAAGACCAGAACCTCAGGTGGCTGCTCTGCCAGGTGGAAGGAGTCGGCACTGAGGGCTGCACACACATTGACAACAGCAGTACCGGGTGCAACACTGGCTCTCCACCGTCAAACCTCCAACAACCACTACTCCACGGAAAATGGCCTTACATAGAGATAAGTAATCAAAAATACAGTCAGGTGCCACATAATCCCAGCTGTTCAGGAGGCTGAGCCCAGGAGATCGAGGCTGCAGTGAGCCACGATTGCATCACTGTACTCCAGTCTGGACAGCAGAGCAAGACCTTGTTTCTAAAAAGAAAAAAAAATTAAGAAAGAAAATATGTTTGTACAGCTGTACAATGTGTTTGTTTTAAGCTGTGTTATCACAAAAAAAGTCAAAAAGTTAAATTTAAAAGTTTACAAAGTAAAAGGGCTATAGTAAGCTAAAGTTAATTTATTATTGAAGAAAGAAAATATTTGTTATAAATTTAGCATAGCCTGAGTGTCCAGTGTTTACAAAGTCTACAGTAGTGCACAGTAATTCCCCAGGACTTCACGTTTACTCACCACTTACTCACTGACGCACCCAGAGCAACTTCTAGTCATGCAAGATCCATTCATGGTAACTGCCCTATATAGGTATTCACATTTTTATCTTTTATACCATATTTATTTTTACTGTTTTCTTTCTTTTCTTTTCTTTTCTTTTTTTTTTTTTTTTTTTTTTTTTGAGAGAGAGTCTCACTCTGTTGCCCAGGCTAGAGTGCAATGGCACCATCTCGACTCACTGCAATCTCTGCCTCCCAGGTTCAAGCAATTCTCTTGTCTCAGTCTCCCGAGTAGCTGGGACTACAGCCGCCTGCCACCACACTGGGCTAATTTTCATAGTTTTAGTAGAAATGGAGTTTCACCATATTGGTCAGGCTGGTCTCAAACTCCTGACCTCAGGTGATCCACCCACCTCAGCTTCCCAAAGTGCTGGGATTACAGGCGTGAGCCACCAGGCCTGGCCTACTGTCTGTTTTCTGTGTTTAGCCATGTTTAGATAAACAAATGCTGCTACGTTACAATTGCCCACAGTACTCAGTACAGTCATACACTGTACAGGTTTGTAGCCTGGGAGCAACAGGCTATCCCATATAGCCTAGTTGTATAGTAGTCTATGCCAGCTAAGTTGTATAAGGACACTCTTTGCATGATGATGAAATTGCCTGAGGCTGCATTTCTCAAAACATATCCGCATTGTTAAGTGACACATGACTGCAGTTGGGTATTAGATAAGGTATTAAAGTTATCTCATATTTTAGTTATTTTAATATAGGTATTGAAATAGCTAAAAAATGAAAAATGTCACAGAAAAACAAATGGCAGATACATATCATTCATTAGAAAATATATCACTCCTGAGCAGCAGAATACAGAAACCAAATTTTACTTTATAAATTACTAAAGCATAATGTAGTCGCTGCCAGTATAAAACAAGAGTAGAAAGTAGATACAAGAGCTCAACACAAATAAAGATAGAGGAGATAAACCATGAGCTAGCAGGAGCCAGAAAAGGGTGTACATACAACATGAAGATAGTAGTACAAAAGTAGTACAAAATACTTCACATATCATGCATGTAGACTTTCTTCCACACAAATTCTCTGGGGTCCACTGAGGGATATACTACAGCTCCACACTTGCCCACAGACTCTGCATGCAATATTTTCCTTCCCTAAGAACTGTCTCATGCATACGTGTACTGTGGCTGCCAAATTGAACACTCTCTGTAAATTCCACAGGGTTTGTCTTCTATTTGAGTTCTTTTATGCCAAATAAAGTGAATGCTCTGAGAGGTTTCTCACTTTCATTATTTCTACATGGCTTCTCACTCTTTACTGTTCTGATAACTGTTTAAGTTATGCTCCAATCTGTGAACACATTGATTATGTGAGTAGGAAGACAAGATGCACAAACTCTTTTCCTCCACCTCACTGTCTTCCCAGCTCTCTGGTGAGTTGGCTCTTCCGTCTGGATGAATGCCACTTCCTTCATGTGTGTCTCTTGGTTTGCCTTGTTCTCCAACCGATCCTTACAGCAACAACTTCTCCACATGGAGATAGAAAAGCCCGTCCCTGACAGCCTCTCTAGCTTCACTCCACAGGATGGATCTTCATCAGAAAAGTCCTACATTGAGTCTCAAAGAGATAATTGCACACCCATGTTCACAGCAGCAATCTTCAAAACAGCAAAAAGGTGGAAGCAATCCAAGTGTCCATTGTCAGAGGAATGGATTAACAAAATATAGTGTATGAACACAACAGAATATTAAATATTCAGTTTTAAAAGGGATGGAAACACTGACACATGCTACAACATGGATGAACCCTGAAAACTGTGCTAAGTGAATAAAGCAGTCACTGAAGGGCAAACACCATATGATTCCACTTATATGAGGTCCTTAGAGTGGTCAGATTCAGAAAGTAAAATGGTGGTTGCTAGGGGGACTGGTGGGAGGAGAAATGGGAGTTAGTGTTTAATGGGGAGAGAGTTTCAGTTTGGGAAGAGAAAAAAGTTCTGGAGACGGATGGTGATGATAGTTGCACACTGAGCTGTACACTTAACAATGGTTAAAATGAAAAATTTTGTTATGTGTATTTTACTACAACTGAAAAGTTTTTGAATTTTTAAAAAATGCCTTATGTTGAAGTTGACTTTCCTCATGCAGGCAAGGCTCCAAATCTGTTGCCTTGAAAACATTATTTGACTCTTCATGGTTTATCCTCTTGACCCAACTAAGAGATGGTATCCGGCTTGGGAATACCCTGGGATGGGATGGCCAGTGCAGCAGCGACTACTTCAGCCTGACAAGCTCTCCAGGTAGGGCTGTCCATGAGTCACACAATTAGGTGGTGTCAGGAGACAACCTGGGCTTCCCAGGCCCACAGCCCTGGACTGTGCTTCTCCCCAAGATGTACACTCAGACATGCGTTCATGGGCACAGAAACTTCTGGTCGCGCTCTCTAGGAACCCTGGGCAGTGTTCTGCTGAGCCTTAACACTCTCTCCTGGGTGCAGAGGGTGCTGAGGACTGAAGGTGTTGGGAGGAGGGCCCTGAGCAGCACTATACATCTGTTTTATAATCTGTTTTTCTGCTTAATATGCTATTGTAACTATCGTTCTGCACCTCTAAGTAGTCTTCTATAACATTTCTTAATGGTTGCATAGCATTCCCTTGTATGAATGCAAAATAAATGATTTAATCAATTCTCTTTTTTTTCAGATTGTGGTTGTTTCAAAGTTTTTGCTATTATAATTGCCCCTACAGGGAACACACTTGGAGCTGAATCTTTACTCACTTAATTATTACCTTGGAATAAATTACTACGACTAGAATTGTTGGTTCAAAAGGTATGTGCATTTTAAAGGCTTTTGATACAGATTGCAAATTGCCTTCTCAGAAATGTTCCATGAATGTGCACTCAGACCAGCAGGGTGTTCGAGTACCCATTCCCTATACACCCCCAACACTGGGTCCTATCTCTTTTGTGCCTCATCTCTTGCCAATTGCACTAGTTGTTGTTTTTCTTTAAGTATCTTATTGTTGTTTGCATTTGCATTTCTATGATCGCTGGTAATGTTGGGCACTTGTCGTAGATTTATTAGCCACTTGCAGTTCCAAGTCTTTTGTCTGCGTCCTTTGTCCTTTTTCCCCATAGAGGCACCCAGCTTCTTAATGACTGATAAAAGCTCTGAGTGTACCTGCTTTCCTGAGCGGGGCCCAGCTGCGCTCGGCACCCTCTCTGGTTGCTATGCAGATGTGCCAGTGGCGGGCCCAGTCGCCATGGCCACAGATGCCCGGGTCTCAGCGAGGAGCGGCGTTAGGAGAGGTTGCCATGGCGATGCTACCCAAGCGGGGCCTGGCTCCCCTCCCACTCTGCAGAAGATGGGCTGTGGGGCTGTGCACCCAGGCAGAGGCTTCTCAGGCTGCAGAAAAGGAGGTGAGGGAGGTTGCACCCGCTGCGCGCCTGGCAGCTCCCTGACTCAAGGAGTCAGAAGTTTGAATATTTCATCCCCGAATGTGCAGATGCATGATAAGATTAAAAGACAAAGCCGCTCATCATAAAACTGAAAAGTTACATCTCATGGCCACACCAGACAATTCGCTAAATGAACATTTTTGTTAATAATATTGCAATTATCTTGTGATTTGTGCAGTTGTGGTGCATTATTTGTTTAAAGTACTTACTTGTTAAAGTAACCACTTAAAATATAGACCAATTTCTTTAAACCATTGAGACATGCCTTTATTTTAGTATGCCGAGATCCTCCAAATAAATAAATACATGGGAGGTGCCAGGGCTTCCTGCTTCTCCCATTCTTGGGGATGGTCTGGCATCCCATCTCGCAGGCTGCATGGTGGCCCCCAAATTTACACACTGAACTCTATGCCCAGTACCTCAGAATGGGACTGCACTTGGAGATGCAGTAGTTCCCACTTCTCTGCTGTTTCGCTTTCTGAAATTTTAGTTACCTACAGTCAATCACCTCTGAGAATATTAAACGAAAAATGCCACAGCCTGGGCAACATAGTGAGACCCCATCTCTACAAAAAGTTTAAAATCTAAAAACTTGCCTGGCATGGTGGTGTGTGCCTGTGGTCCCAGCTACTCAGAAGACAGAAGCAGGAGGATGGCTTGAGCCCAGGAGGATCACTTAAGCCTGGGTGACAGAGCATGACCCTGTCTCAAACAAAAAAAGGAAGAAATAAAATTCCAGAAACAAACTATTCATAAGTTTTAAATTGCACACCATTCGGAGTAGACTGAAAAATCCCACTGAGGGCAGTCCCATCCAGCTTGGGTGTGAATCATCCCACTGTCCAGCGTCTTTATGCTGGACCCACAGCTCCCTCATCTGTGAGTCGTCAACATCGTCTGCTCCTGACATCCAGCCTGCAGTGTCATCACGGCTCAATGGCCCAGGGCAACCACAGCAGGTGACCCTCCCTCTCATGTATGTGTCATCAGAAGGTCGGCAGCAGCTTGACACTATGTCACAGTGCCCGTGTCACTCACTCACAAAGGCATTGTGTTATCTCACAGCCTCACAGAAAGGGTGAGTGTAGCACAATAGGGCGTTTGGAGTGAGAGAAGCCACACTCCCATAACCCTTACGACAGTATGTCCGCATTACTGCTCTATTGTATTAGTGGTTGCTACTGTTAGTCTCTCACTGTGCCTAATTCATAAATTAAACTTTATCATAGGTTTGTACGCGTGGGAAAGTTCAGTACTATCCACGGTCTCCAACATCCACTGGGCTGGGGGTCTTGGAGCGTGCTCTTGCAGATCAGGGGAACTCCTGCAGAGTCAATAAAGAGTACTTAAGTTAAAACGAGTGGCTCATAACCCAATATAACTGGTGTTCTTGTAAGAAGAGATCTGGACACAGATGCATAAAGGTGAATGACGAGGTGAAGACCTGGGAGGAGGAGACAGCCACCTGCAAGCCAAGGAGAGAGAGGCCTCAGAAGAAATTGCACTGACACGCTCCCCCAATGCACACACCACCCAAGAAACAACCTCAGGCACTTCCTAGGAGGTGGGAAGCCAGCCCCATCCCTTTGATTACAGCTGGGCAAACTGAGACTGACACTGCTGTATCTCCTTGGGGCAGCTAGAAGGAAGGAATAGCTCCCTTCAAACACCTCCCCAGCTCTGGGCTCTCCCTTGCAGGCGCAAGTTCTTTCTGCCCTGGATTGGGGTGATTTATATCTTCTTCATGCATTTATTTATTCATTCCATTATCTAACTTATATTTATTGAACACCTACTATGTGCCAGGCACTGGGCTAGGCGCTTGGGAGACAGTGGTGAGCAGGACAGACAAGATCCCTGCCCTCACGGAGCTCATGTGCTAGTGGGGACAGAGTGTGTGCATGAAATCTAATGAAGAAGATCATTTAGAGAGGGGCTCCGGAATGCCGAGGGCTAGCAAGACAGTTACAAGGGACCAGAAGGACTAGGGCAGGGTGACAATGTCAAAAGGGTGATCAGGGAAGGTGACATTTCAGTGGGACTCAAGTGACAGGGAGCAGACCATGTGTGAATGCTGGAGGAGGTGTGCTCCCAGGGAAAGGAGCTGAGCATGGACACAGCTGCGTCTGGAGAGAGCGTGGGCTATCAAAGGAGCGGAGAAGAGGGCAGTGTGGCCGGACCACACCTAGCAGAGTGAAGAGGAGGGTAAGATGGGGCCTCGGAGTTGTGAAGGAGGACCTTGTCTTGAACCGTCCTTAGGGGCAACGTGCCAGGGGTGGGTCCAGCCTCCAGGCTCCTCCTCTGCCAGCCCCATCCACCCCTGAGCAGTTGCCTGGGAGGCAACAAGGAACATGAGGAACCACGTGGATTCTGGAGACAGAACTAAACTGGAATCACAGCTCTGAACCCCAAGCTATGTGACCTTGATAGTGTCATTTTGTAGAAGACACTGTCCTATGCAGCCCAGACCCCTCCTTCTGGACCAAGGTATCTGGGAGTGTTGACGGCTGAAGGCTGACAGCTGCGTCCCTGGGTAGTGCCCATGGATAGCAGCAGCCACTTCGCCCAAGGTCACGTCCCTCCTGGGGAGGAAGGGGGCTTTAGGGGTAGGCATCCCACATCCAATGTCTGGCTGATGAGGGGGTACAGAGTCCTGGCCCCTTAATTAGAAATTAAGAACCACTCTGAAGGGCCGTTCAGGTGGGAATGGCTGAGGTTTCTGTTGCATCTTCATTGCTGCTCAACTTCTCCCTCTGCCCAGTCCTCCTTCCCTCACTCCCTCACCAGCGTCGAGCCTGAGCCTACTCCCTAATAAACTTCCTGAATGCAAATCTTCATCTCACAGTTTGTTTCCCTGGGAACCAGACCTAAGACGCACTTCGTTTCTCTGAAACTCAGTTTCTGCAGATGTATAACTCAGTTTCTGCAGATTTACTGAGTTGTAAAGATCAAAAGCAATGATGTATGCAAAGCTCCTGGCCCAGGACATGATAAGTCTTCAATAAATGTCACTTGTTCTCTTTTCTGGCCTCTCTGTGCCATTTGGTCTCACACATATGTGTATTTCCCATTGAGCTCAAGCCAAGGCCTTATACGGGGTGGATGCCCAGTGTGTTCTGAATTGAGCCAATACACAAGATATGATAAGCATTGCACTTGTCACATTTATTAGAAGATGAAGTGGAAATGGTTCATTGTCCCCCAGTATCCATGCTCAACTTCTCTCATAGAAATAAAACTCTAGACTTTTAGCTGGGTACACTTCATCCCAGAATGAAGACTACAGCCTTCCCTGCAGCTAGATAGGCCCATCCATTTAAATGCTGGCCAGTGAAACATGAGCAGAAATGATGTGTGCAACTTCAAATGTGTCCTTAAAAAGAAAGGTCATGCTTTGCCCTTCCCACTAGCAAGAATGCAGACATGATGACTGGAGCTAGAGCAGCCACACTGGACCACAGAATAGCAGGGCAACTGTGAAGCCAGCAGATGTACCCTGGGCTGGATGCTCACTGGCCGTGCCTTTCAGGGCCTAGTGCAACAAATCTCTCAACTCACAGAGCCTCAGTGTTTACATATGTGAAATGAGACAGAAATTCTAAGTGAGACCTTATACAGTGGAATCTCATTTTACCCAACAGTTCTATTTTACAGGGGAGAAAAATTCCCTTAGAACTGAAGGGCCTGGACTCTTGGGAATATTGAATTTCAAATTAACTCCTTCTTAATTAACTCATTTTCTTTTTATTTATCTTTGTGGTATGACCTTCCTTTCCTGGGGATGGTCCAGATCTAGCAGGTCCAGGGGAAATGCTAACGAATAAAGAAGCAGATCTCTCCCTGTCAAAGAGGGCATCGAGTTCATGTAAGTTAAAATGTGGGCCTGGCAGGTCTCCAGCAAGGCACATGAGAGGTCCAGAGGCACTCATAATGCTTATATGCTTGTTGTTCTGTGATGATTTAAAATGCCCTCAGCGCTGCAGGCACCATAGTGATCTGGAGAGGTGCAGGTGAACCAGGAGCTGTGCAGCCTCTGCATACAGAAGAAGAGGAAGCTTTTCCTATAGATACTGGTCAACGATGGAGAGGTTTCCATGAGCTCACTTGTCTCTGAAGTTAATTTAAAAAAAAGTTTCCATGAGCACAACAAAGGGGCATAAGGTGGACCCTGGCCTAGATAAAGTGGAGGGTTTTGGGGGAAATTGGGAAGAAGAGTTTTAGAGGACAACTCATGAATACTTAGAAGTAGTGTGGATTGGCTGTGGGTGCTGGTGGATCCAAGGACTGACTTTCCTCTCTGGCCTGTCTCCAGACCTCAGCCCAGCCCCATCCCAGCTGCCTGGCCTCCAGACCCTGCCCACCCTCTGGGATCCAAGGAACCTCTCATGAAAGCTTGGCTTTCTGCTGTATGCACCCAGGGTATCACCCAAGGTCATTTTTAGACTTTTCACAAGAATTGGACAATTAGAGCAGAAAGCAGTATGAATAGCAGCTATGCACAGCTCGGAATCTTGAAGGAGGCTGGGGTAGAGGATGGTGTAGTGTGCAGTTTCAAAGGGCTTTACCCACTGGAACTTCTGCAACCAAAAAGATGGAAGAAGCCAAGGTACTTTTTCTTATTTCCCCCCACCAAATACAGCCAAAAGTCATGGGTATTCTGTGTAGAATGAATACTAGAAGGCCCTAAAAGGTGCAGAGAAGCACCAGCCAGGGGCCTCAGGATCCAGCAACAGCATGGTGATGAGTTCCATCTTTCTTTTTGCTTCATGTATGCCAAACTGGGTGCTAAAGAGTCGGCAACCTAGAAACACCAACCCGCTCAGAAAACAATCCCCCAGAAAAACCTGCTCCCCCTAGCCAGGCAATGGGCATTCTAGAAAACTTTAGATGATAACTGACCTATGCCATCAGACCACACAGGAAAGACGAGGCCCCACCCCACCCTAGCCAGCAGAGACTGCGGAGGGAGCCTAGCCCTCCACCCTCACCCAAGTGTACTGACTGAGGTGCCGCCCCTCCTTGGGAAGGTATTGGAGAAGCCCAGCTGGGGGCGGAGACGTCCACCATAGCCGGGCCACAGAGGAGGCTGCTGAGATAGAGGTTTAAATAAGGCCAGGAGCCCCATCACATAACCCCCAATATCCACATTTCAATCGCAAATCACTCCACATCAGGATCCAGGAAAACACCGACCCTGATGAGAAGAGACGCAGAGACTAACCCAGGATGACACAAACGGCAGCATCATCTGAACAGTTTGAAGCCACCATCACAAAAATGCTCAAAGGCAAACACAACGGAATCAAGTGAGAAAACAGAAAATCTCTGCAGAGAAACAAGCCACAAAGAGGAACCAAATGGGAATTCAGGGTTGAAAACGCAACAGCCAAAATTAACTCAGTGGATGGCTCAATGCCAGAACAGAGAGGACGGAGGGAAGAGTCAGTGAACCTAAAGATAAAATAATAGAATTTACTCAATTTGAACAACAAAGCAAAAAACAGACTTAGATAAAAATGAGCAGAATCTCGGGTATGTATATTTTGGCCTATATACATTTTGGTCTATATTTTGGTCTTTCTATAACAAAAGACCTAGCATTCGTGTCATGAGAGACCCAGAAAGAAAGAAAGATGAAGGTGGAGCTGAAAAGATTTTCAAGGAAATAATGGTTAGAAATTTCCCAAATTTGGCAAAAGACATAAATTTACAGATTCAAGATCCTGAGCAAATGCCAAATGGCATCAATCGAAGCAAACCTATGCCAAGACACCTTCTATTGAGACTTCAGAAAATTAAAGACAAAGACAAAAATCTTGAAAGTGGCAAGAAAGAAACAACATCTTGGCCAGGCGCCATGGCTCATGCCTGTACTCCCAGCACTTTGGGAGGCCGAGGCGGGCAGATCACTTGAGGTCAGGAGTTCAAGACCAGCCTGGCCAACATGGCAAAACCCCGTCTCTACTAAAAATACAAAAATTAGCCAGGTGTGATGGCCCATGCCTATAATCCAAGCTACTACGGAGGCTGAGGCAAAAGAATCATTTGAACCTGAGAGGCAGAGGTTGCAGTGAGCCAAGATCGTACCACTGCAATCCAGCCTGGGTGACAGAGAGAGACTCCACCTCAAAATAAATAAATAAATAAATAAATAAAAATAAACAGGCTGGGCGCGGTGGCTCACGCCAGTAATCCCAACACTTTGGGAGGCCGAGGCGGGCAGATGACACAAGGTCAGGAGATCGAGACCAACCTGGCTAATACGGTGAAACCCCATCTCTACTAAAAATACAAAAAATTAGCCGGGTGTGGTGTCACGTGCCTGTAGTCCCAGCTACTCGGGAGGCTGAGAGAATCACTTCAACCCAGGAGGCAGAAGTTGCAGTGAGCCGAGATCACACCACTGCACTCCAGCCTGGGTGACAGAGTGAGAAGAAAAAAGAAACAGCATCTTACCTTTAAGGCAAAACCATTTTAATGACAGCAGATTTCTCACTGAAACCATGGAGACCAAAAGGAAGTGGCACAGCACTTTTCAAGAGCTGAAAGAAAAGAACTCTCAGCCCAGGATCTTACATCCAGTGAAAATATCCTTCAAAAATCAAGAGGAAATCAAGACATCTTCAGAAGAAGAAAAAAAAAAAAAACAGAGACTTTGTCACCAGCAGACCTACCCAAAAGAAATGATTAAAGGAAGTTTGCCAAACAAATAAAATGACAAAAGAAGGAATCTCAAAGTGCAAGGAAGGAAGAACACAGTCAACAAAATATACATAGATACAATAGACCTTATCTCTTGAGTTTTCTAAATTATGCTTGACAATTGGAGCAAAAATTATAACACTGAATGATGTGATTGCCAATGTATGTAGAGGAAATATTAAAGAGAATTATATTATAAAGGGGGAGAGAATAGGGAACATGAAGGACTTAGGTTTATCCACTTCACCACAACTAATAAAATGTCAACATCAGTTAACTGTGATAAGTTATAAATGTATAATCTAATACCTGGAATGACCACTAAGAAATGTGCACAAAGAGATGCTCTCAAATGCACTATATACAAACCAAAATAGAATTTGGCAGGCCTGTGTTCAGAGCTGAGACAGAACCCAGTGAGGTGTCAGAGTGGGTCATAAGCCTAGGGCTGGCCTGTCCACCCAGTTTCAGCCAAGGGTTGTGGAGAGGGAGGGCGCTGTGCAGGCTGGGAAAAGGGGGAGACAAAAGAGGCATCTTCCTTTAAAAATGCAGGGAGGCACTCACTGCCAGGCCTGTGGGTGGCCTCTAAGAGGCTGAGTCTCATGGAGGAGAGGCAGCCAGTTCTAGGCAGTGTGGCAGGCCAGGGGCAAACTGGAACTGGAACTTGGGGAACTGATTCTGAGGTCACCCTCTCAGGGGGTAGGAGTTTGCATGTCCCTAGTTGAATACAGAGACCCAGCCAGGGGCAGGGCCTGGCCTTTAGGTCACTGTGAGGAATTGAATGGGGAAACTGAGGCTGGAGCACAAAGCAACTGCACAGTGGTGGTGGGTGTAGCGGAGATGCAGTAGCTTTGTGGCCCTGGGTGAAAAGACCTCCAAAGTCACACCAGACACGGGGCTGAAGGACCATGGGGCAGATCACAATTCCAGAGGCGGCCATCCCACAGACTCTTTTGCAATGTGACTGTCTTAGTCCATTTTGTGTTGCTATGAAACAGTACCTGAGGATGGATCATTGATAAAGAAAAGAGGGTCCTTTAGCTGGCCATTGTGCAGACTAGGAAGTTCGAGGGCATGGCCCTGGCTTCTGTTGAGGGCTTTCATGCTGCTTCATAACATGGCGAGGGTCAAAGGGAAAGTGGGCAAGTGTGAAGGGAGATAAACTGAGAGGTGTCTGGCTTTATAACAACCCACTCTCGAGAGAACTAACTTATTCCCATTAGAATTCATCCAGCCTCATCAGAGTGAGAACTTGCTCACGACCTAGAACAGCACCAACCACTTATGAGGGAAATGAATACCCCCCACTAGGCCCCACCTCCCACCACAACCACACTGGAGATCCCATTTCAACATGAGCTTTGGGGACAAACAGATCTCAGCATTGACCTTGTCTTATCCCTGCCAAAGGGTGGCCTCTAACTTCCCCGCCCACATGCCCCTAGCCTTGAACCTGACCTGGCCTTGGTGATTTATTTTGCATTGGCAAAACATTGTAGGAATGAGGTCAGAAGAATGAGGTCCCTAGGAACACTGGTCCTCAGGATGCTTCTCCAGAGCCCAGCCTGCCATGCTGTGAGGAGGGGCGAGCCACCCAGAGAGGCTATGTCAGCTTTCACTCAAGCCCCGGAGCTAGGCTTGGTGTGAGGAAGCTTCTAGGTCCCTCCAGCCCCCAGTAGCCTGAGTCACCAGGGTTACACCCAGCCTTCAGTCTCCCCAGCTTTCTGGGACATGCGGAGCAGAGGGGAAGCACCCTGATGCACTCTGGCTGAATTCCTGACCCACAGACTTGGAGAGCAGGAGAAAACGGCTGCTGTTTTAGGCCTCTAGGCTTGGAGTGGTTTGTCACCCAGGCACCTAGAACAGAGCTCCCCTCCTGTTCACCCCACTCCCACCTGGGCCAAAAGACTTCCCTATTCTTTTTTTTTTTGAGACAAAGTCTCACTCCGTCGCCCAGGCTGGAGTGCAGTGGCGCGATCTCGGCTCACTGCAACCTCCGCCTCCCAGGTTCAAGTGATTCTTGTGCTTCAGCCTCCTGAGTAGCTAAGGCTCCCCTACGTTTAAGTGGGCAGGGGGCTGGAGGGGTTGGAGGCCCAGGACAGAGGAGGCAGTTTGTCTGCCTCAGCACCAGGCCTGCAGGATCTGGGAAAAAGACTCGGGCTCAAGGTCACTCCGCCCCAACTGACTGCCACCTGGGCCAGTGTCCTCCCCTCCTGGGCTCCCCCGTACCTTCATCTGTCACACAGGGATGATGAGGCAGAGAACATGCCCAGCACACACTTGAGGCCACTGTGCACAAACTGGCTCCTGCTTTTCTTTATGTAGCTGCTATCAGGCTTGTACTGCCTGGTCTGTAGACAGCCCGCAGGGGCACCTCAGAAGAGGTAGGGCCGTGCACTTTCTAAGCCTCGACTTTCTGCTTCTCCAAGTGAGAGAAGCACTGTGTGGGGTGTCTGATGCCAATTCCTCTGTGTCTCACCTTCTCCCTTGCCCTTGAATTGTCTTCCTCCCCCATCACCTGACAACACTACTCTGACCTGGCTGGACCCCAGCTTCCTTTCTTGCCCCGGCAACCCTCTCTCCCAAAGACACCACCGAGACTTTAGAACTTCACAGCTGACCTCACTGCATCTGCCCAGCACTCTTCACATGCCACGGTCAAGGTTGCCTGTGACCTGGCCTGGCTGCCTCTCTCCCCGTCTCCTGATCCCCGCCCTGTGAAGCCTTGCCCTGCTCAAACGCCAGACAAAATCGACGGACAGTGGAGAATCCTGGCAGATGCCACCTCCACCGGTGATGGAGGTGAAGGGCCCTGGAAAGCAGTGGTGCTGGTGCATGAACCCCCATGTGGTGTGATGAGGGGCACCTCCTCTCTGTGGTCCTGCTCCGCAGGATGCCAGTGCCATCACAAGGAAGCATCAGAAAAGCCCCAGGGAAGGCCCATCCTGTGGACTAACTGGACAGTGCCCTTCCAGAGTGACCAGGTCACAAAAGATGAGGAAAGGCTGGAGGGGACCGAGGAGACGAGATGACCACACACGAAATGGATCCTGGATTATTTCCTGAAACAGTAAAAGATCATCAGTGGAAATGCTGGAGACATCTGAACTCTAGTTCACGGTGGCATAGCAACAGTTATTCCTTAGTTCTGACAGTTGTACCCCGGTTACGTGATGTGTTAACATACAGGACAGGAATTCTCTGCACCACCTTTCAGTTCTTCAGTAAATCTAAAATTATTTCAAAATAAAAGGTTTAAAAACCCTAGTTGCTTAAAAATTCCTATTGTGTCTCTCACCGTAACTGTATGCATAATCATTGTAATAACTCAAATCAGCAGAGACGCACAATGGTGACAGTGCCAGCCTCCCTTCAAGGAGAAGCTGGCGTAACACATGTGCCTCCAGGTCCCGTGCATGTGTTAACACATATCATAACTCGATTTTGTTTTTCTCATAAATGGGATATAAAGCACACTGTGTCCTGCCACTTGCTTTTTCTCCTGTTACTCCCCACGGGGCGTCTTCCAGATGGGACCTGTGTTCATGGCCGTGGATGTAAACCACATTTCAAGCAGGCTTCTGGGTGAGCTGTAATTTCTGTGTCCGACTCCTCATCAGGGCCGATTCCACAGACGCTGTATTTACCTAGTACTGTGCCCCATGAGTGGCTCGTTCCAGGAGTGAAGAAAAGTGCCGAGTTACCATTTCTTGTTCTAAGCTCTTGCTTCCATTATCTTCAAAACACATTTCCTTCGCATGAAACTTCTTAAGCCACTTGCTCATTTTGTTAGGGTTAGTTTAATTAAAACCAGAGACTATAATCCACAAATCCACTTAACCAGGAAATTCACTGAAACAGAATAGACCTGTGTGGGCCCCTCTATGCTTCAAGGCTCCCCTTGCTGCGAGAGGACGTGGCTGTCCCAGCACTAGGGCTTCCAGAGGGCCTCCGGAGGGCGGTGCTGTCTTTACAGTATGCATTAATCAAGTTGATTTCTCTCTTGTTGTGGAGTAACACGTGTACAAACTAGAAGTTCTAATATTTTCTTCTCACACCCTGTGGTATGCATAGAAGTTTCAGCATATTTTTTGCAGCATATTCACCAGTGTCTTGGCCTGCATGGAGGGTTGGTGCTCCATTTTGGGGACCCCTGGGCCAGGTCCTCTGCCATCCTTCACAAGGCTAACTTGTCCTCCAGGCTCTGGAGACTCGCCTACCCCCAAGGAAGAGAGGCAGAGAACATGCACAGCACACACTCAAGCCTGACTCCCCAGCTGCATTAGGACCCCCTGATGCTCTGGTCACAGCCACCTTCCTCCCTTTGGTCGAACATGATGCTGACCTTACCAGTGGGTGCAAGCGACCCCCTGAAGCCTCTGAGGGCAAGCTCCTGCTCTCTGTGCTCACGCTGCCCAAACAGGCAAGTGCTGGAGGTGCTGAGGATGCACAGGGGAGGAAGGAATGGGAGAAGAGTTTGGATCTGCTCTGAACACGGGAGAAGACCTGCTCCTCTCTCTCGCCACAGCCCACCACGCCCCAGAACACAGCTGTGCCTGCTGTGCATCTCACACCTGCCCCTCTTGTCTTCCCCACACTCAGCCACCTGTCAGAAGCTGTGGCCCCTGCTTCCCAGCTTCCCCTCTAGACACCCCTGAACCCCCAGGACTCACGGCACGTCCCTACTTAGATGCTGTCCATTGTTCCCCCATTGCATTTAAAGGCTACTCCTGCCCAGGCACGACGTACACTGTTGGCCCTGGCTAGCTGCTCCCCCACCACCCTGCACTGGGCCTCCTCACCCTTTTTGTCCTTGGAACCTTGGCACAGGCTTGGGATGCTCCCCAGCTCTACACAGCCACTCTGCTCCATGTCCCCTGGAACCTAGGCAGGGCCTCCTGCTGTGAGCCTCATGTGTTTCTCTTCTCTTTAAAGGCCGCAGTGTGCCCACACACCCAGTGGGTATTTGCTAAAGGCATGCACACATGAGCAAAGGGAAGGAGAGAGGATCAGCACGCCCCACCCCAGGAGGTGAGGCAGTGGGCAAGGCCCCAGGCTCTGGGCTGAAGGCGGCTACTGCAATCCTAGCTGACACCAAGGTCCAGGTGGGGTGGGGGTGAACAGCATACCTGGTTGGGCACAAGGGTGTTGACAGGGCTGGAAGCCACTGTCCCTGTGTGTCCTGCTTTCCTTCCCTGGGAGGTCCCTTGGGCATCTCAGCCTAGTGAGGCACTTTCCTCCCTCCGAGGGCTGGCATGTGACAAAGAGAGGGTGGCGTTGGGCGGCACCTGTGCCTGCGTCTGTGTGAATCAGATCTGCTGCCTGTTGTTGTGAGCTTTGTGTCTGCCTGGATTGGTGCGGGGGTGTGTGTGTTTGTGTACCAGCGTGTGATTGTTTTGGTTTGCTGTGATGAGTGTGGGTGTGTTTCTGTGGGGGCCATGAGTGCTCTGTGGGGGTGTCTGCTGTGGGAGTGGGTCCGTGTCCCCATGTGCCTGCGGAGCTGTGTGTAGGCATCTGTGTGCTCCATGAGCCTGCATGTTCCAGCTCCCCCCACCACAGGCCCGCCAGACCCTGCCCAGTTCCCCACTCTTCGCTCTCCGCAGTTCCCATCACCTAGCAACAGACAGAATCAGAGCAGTGGCCTCTGCAGACAAAGAAGGTGTCTCTAGGAGGGAAGAGCTGGGAGGTGGGAAGTGGGGGAGGGGCCCCAGACCAGGCTCAGAGCAGATCCTTGCTCCTGGCCTCCACCGCAGAAGGTGGCTCACCCCTCCGCATGGAACAGGTCTCTCTCCATCCTCTCCACCCTGGCCTTCCTCCTCCTTGCAGGCCCCAGAAGCTGGAGAGGGCTGGTCGGGGTTGGGCTCACACAGTGGTGGAGCTCACAGAAGCTGACCCCACCCAACAGGAGCCCAGGGTGGGCCTCAGCCTGGTGGGAGTGATGAGACGGAGGCATGGGATGGACTATGGGGGCACGGAGGCCTGACCCTGAGTGCACTCAGGCGAGGGTGGGGGACACTCAGATCTGCCCCTCCTGCAGGAACCTGGTTTCCCCACCCTGGAGGCCAGTGCCCAAGGGCGTTCCTGTGCAGCTGTGGGTGAAGGGTGGGCTATCCTGAGGGTTGGGAAGGGAACAGGCCCAGGTGCCTCCTCTGGCCCTCAACGCCCTGGAACCTGGCCTTTCCTGGGACTCCAGTCTCCCCGGCACACCCCTGCTCTGTCCCCACACTCCAGCCATGCCGGTCAATGAGCCAGACTCTCTTGGTGTCTTTGCACCACCCTCCCCTGCCCAGCACACCCTTCCTCCAGGTTGCCATGGGGCTCACGCCATCGTTCCTGTGGTCGTGCAGTTGCCACCACTTGGGCGAAGCTGGTCCTGGCCACTGTATGGCAGCTTTCCTCCCCACCCACTCTGTCCCACACCTCTGCGTTATCTCGCCTGAGGCACTTAGCTTGCTCTAAGATGGTCCTACTTACTGCCTGATTGTCTATCCTCTGACTCACCCATGATCTAATAATAAGCTCCATGATCTAATAATAACCAGATTCATTTAGCACTTACTATGTGCCAGGCACCGTTCTAAGCCCTTGATGTCTTCTAACTCATTTTACCCTTGCAGCAACCATACAATTTAAGAGCTACTGTCTCCAGTTAACACTTGGGGACACTGAGGCAAAGAGCGTGGCTGAATATTGTGCCCATGATGACAGAGGGACAGCCTATTTTGTTTGCTGCTGTATCCTTAGCATCTGGCACAGAGAAGGGGTCCTGGTACATTTCTAGAAAGGATGGAGGGGAGCAGAGTCTCCCCCAGCACCTAGGATTTGGTGCCTCCCTGCCCAGAGCCCTTGCTATAGCATATGCTGGTGAGGGCTGAAGCTCTAGCTCACACACCAGACTAGGGTAGGGATCCAATCTGGCTTTGAGGACATCATGCGGAGCCTCTGCTCTGGAGATGGGAACCTGCAGACAAAAGCCTCCTTATCTCAATCCTCTGAAAACAGTTTGACCGGGGAGACAGTGTTCATTCATGAATTTAAGAAAAAAAAATCCCTGATCCCTACTTTTTGCCAACTTCAATGCTGATTTCTAGTGGTACCAAGAACAATGCAACTGAGCCTCCATCCTCAAGGGGCTCACAGTCTTGTGGGGAGATAGAAAGTTAGTGGTCATTCAGATTGCGGTGAAATCTCCCAATGACTGTCTTCTATTCACATTTATTGATGTCCTGGAGCGGAGCTGCTGGGGAGGGGGTATGGGGAGTGGCAGGAGGTGAGATTGGACAGGGAGGGACATCTCTGAGTTCCCGGCCAGAGAACTAGAGGGCAAACAGAGGCCACTCATGGTCCCACGCAAGAAGAGTGACACGATCACCTTTGTGCTTTCTAGCTGGCTCCCGTGCAGGTGCAGGTGCAGGTGCACACACGCACACACGCCGTGTTAGATCAGTGGGGCTAGGTGCCACCCTACGAGGCCCCCAGTGGAAAAAAGGGCAGGGAGACAGGGGCTTATACAACCATTGGAAGGGTTGGAACATCAAAAGTTGGGACTTGGGGTTTACTGCCAGCCTTCAGGGAAGTAGGATGTTACTGTTGCCTCCCAGGTCGGGAAACTGCTGAAAATTGCTGAAGATGTTCAAGGCTTTCTCTTATTGTTGCACTCAATAAATATTTATAGAATGAATGAGTCAGTGTTCACAGACTCTCATATATATTTACATCACATGGAACTAGTTTTCCCCCAATTTAAAAATTATTTATTAGAAAGGTGAATAAAATTATAAATAAAAACAATACCTTCACCATTAACTTTAAAACCTTCTAAATACAATTCTTTGTACTCTCTTGATCATTATTCTTATGAATACATAGGGATGCAATCAAAATAAAGAATATAATTTTACATCTTAACCGAAATAACCACAGATTTACAGGAAGTTGCAAAGATAATATAAAGAAGTCCTTTGTAGTCTTAATCCAGTTTCCCCCAATGGTAACATCTTATGTAGCTATTCAATACTGAAACCAGGACGTTGACATTGATACAACATGCATGTTGAATTCTGTCACTTTATCATGTGTGTAGATGCAGGCCTGCTGCAGATCCGAGTTCTGTGACCGGGGTCCTGTCCGATGGTCCTGCTTCCCCAGGCATCCCAGAAGTAGAGCCTCCATCTCCACCAGAGACTGAGAGCAGACACCTGCCGGTTTATCTGTCCCTTCATGTAGCAGGTGACAGAGGTGCCAGGGGCATGGCAGGGGTACTCTGACACAGCACTGCCCCATGGAGCCCATGTCCTAGGGCAGAAGACCCAAGACACACAGCCAGCCAGGTGAGAGAAGAAATGTCAGGTACAAAGCACAACGAAGAAGAAAGCCGCTATGAAGGTGGCCCTGTCGCAGGCTAGGGTTGGGAAGAGACCCTGAGATGGAGGTGAACGTGCAGGACGTTACTCAAGGAGGGCTCTTGGGTTGACACTGTGGACAGAAAGGGCAAGAGGAGACAGGGCTGGCGGGGAGCTGCGATCAGCTGCAACAGAAGCCCCAGCAACGCAGGCGGAGGTTCTGAAGATTGATGGCCTTCCAGAGGGCCCCAGGGGAGCTGCTCTGGTTACTCATACGGAGGGGCGTGACCTGAGTTGAGGCAGCTCTCTGCAGCTGGGCATGCTGGATCCCAGCGGGTGGGGTGGTTGGGGGGGTTCCGAGCAGCCCCCACAGATGCTGTCCTAATTAGGAAGGCTTCTGTGATGCCTCATCTTGTGCATCAACTTGGCCAGGCCACGCTGCCCAGTTTCTGGTCAAACACCGGTCTAGACATTTCCACGAATGTATTTTTTAGATGGAAAAAATATTTAAGTCAATGGACCTTGAATAAAGCAGATTACCCTCCATCATGTAGGTGGCCTCATCCGATCAGTCAGAGGCCTCAATAGAACCAAGACTGATCTCTGCCAAAGAGAGAATTCTTTCAGCAGACGGCCTTCGGACTTGAGCTACAACGGCCACTCTTCCCCGGGCCTACTTGACAGACTTTGGGTTTCTCAGCCTCCACAGTCGTGTGAGCCAATTCCGTAAGATAAATATCTCTCTCTCTCTCTCTGTCTGTCTGTCTGTCCCTCTCTCTCTCTCCGGGAAAGAACCTCAGGGTAGCTGGGAGCTTGGTATGTTACAGGACAGCAGGGAGGCCAGAGCCGCGGTCAGTGTGAGGGGGTCGGAGTGCAGTGGGGCCTTCTGTGCGTGTGCGGCCTCATAAGGTGGCATAGACGTGCACTTGTTCTGTGTGGCCAGGATTTGGGTGGGGGTGATGCTTCCTCTGTTCCCCGGGTAGAGACTCAATGGCTGGCGGCCTGGGGAAGGCAAGGAGGCCATGAGGGGGCTGCTGCTTTGATCCAGGTGAGAGGTGACGCCACTATAGGGCAGCTGGTGGCATGCATAATTCAAAACAAGCATATTGACCAGATGCAGTGGTTCATAGCTGTGTTCCCAGCCCTTTGGGAGGCCAAGGCGGGAGGATTGCTTTAGCCCAGGAGTTTGAGACCAGTCTGGGCAACATAGGGAGACCCTGTCTCTACAAAAAGTTTAAAAAAAAAATTAGCCAGTATAGTGGTGTGCACCTGTGGTCCCAGCTACTTGGGAGGCTGAGGTGGGAGGATCACTTAAGCCCAGGAGTTGGAGGCTGCAGAGTCATGCTCACACCACCGCATTCCAACCTGGGCAACAGAGTGAGACCCCATCTCAATAAACAAAAAACAGGTGTATTTTGCAGGCAGCATCTGAAGGCCCAGCTGCTGGCTTGGCTGTGAGCTTTGAGGAAATGAGCACAGTCAAGATGGAAGTACAGATGTGGGCAGGCCCTGTTCCAGGCTCCAGATGTTTCCATCCTAGCACTGGTAAGGATGAGCTCATTTGTTGAAGGGGGAAGTTATGCGCTTCAGGAGGGCAAGGGAATGGGGCATTGTTTAATCCTGCCTTATCCCTGAGCCCCCACAACTAGAGAAAATGTGTAACAACAGTGGAAAGGCTGCCTTCCTTCCATGCCTGTGGCCACTAGGTGCTCTCACCCCTGCTGCAGGCTAAGGGCATGGCCGCCCCCTGCCCAGGCAGCCTTCAAGGAATTCCGTGCCGAGCCCAGAGCCAGAGCAAGAGCTGGCTCTGCCTGGAGGAGCTCATGCGAGTTGAGGAGATAAGGCACAAAATAATTAGTGAGCAGAGTGTATAATTAAGTGCTAAATTGTGTGTTTCAGACTCACTGAGCTGTGGGAGTGTGAGGTGGGGGAGTCACACCAGGTTGGAGTGGCTGGGTGAGGCAGCTTCTGCAGGTTGGGGGCATGACTAAGCGGGGGCAGCCCAGAGAAGGAACAAGGTTCCAGGTGGGGGCAAGGCAATGGGGCAAGGGGTGGCAGGAGCACAGTGAGGTGCAGAGAAAGGGAAGAGAGCAGCCATCAGAGCGATAGGGTCTGCAGGTTGGGGCCCCAAGACTGCACTGGGTAAGCAGTGGATCCCAGCACCCTGTGACATGCTGGGCCTCAGGTGCCACATCTGTGAAATAGGGATGCTGAATGTATTTAGTGGGAAAGTCCGTGTATGGGTCCAGCCCAGGGTCTGGTACATGGGGACACCCAAGCAGACAAACAGGCAGGCACATATAGACAGGGGACGGGCAGACAGATGGGAGGAGCCAGGTGGTCGGACAGATGTTCAGACATAGATGGGCCAGACAGACAAGGAAGATAAGTTCAAACAGACAGCTGGATTCCTGTGTCCCAGCTCCTGGCCCTTCCACAGCCCTGACCACAGCAGGTCCTACCCACCCTCACCCTCTGAGAGGTGGGAAGCCTGGGGCTACCAGGTGGCCCCGAGCCTGAGGGCCCTGCATGGCAGGGTGTCCTTGCTGCGGCATTCAGGACCTGGGATTCTGGGAGGGTTGGGCTGACTTTAGGGTTTGGGGACCAGGGCCCAAAAGTTCAAAAGGGCCCAAGCAAATGGAAGGCAGGGCTGAGCATGGGTGGCCCTGGGCTGGAAGGAAACCAGGAGGCAGAACCGTGAGGGACACGTGCAGCCTGGCCAGGCCAGGCCCCGGGCAGTCAGGACAGACACAGAAGAAGGGGCATCATGTCGCTAGCATGGCAAAGGATCCCAGCAGCACAGGAGGCTTCCCCTTGGCAGTGCTGTGTTTGCAGCCTGGCTTAGTGTGCCGCCGCCTGTTAAACAAATATTGTGACAGGCCCACTCCGTGGACTCAGGGACGGTGACGGCACTGGCTGTCACCAAGGGCGGCCAGTAATGCGGGCACTCTGTACCACGCAACCTCTCCTTCCAACGCAGAGCAAGCCTGCTGCCTAAACAAGCACAGGGCTTGGCCACCACCAAACACACCCAGAGGAGACACGGGAGTGGGGCCCAGCCTGACTCCAGCACTCCTGCCCCACACACACAGGCAGGAGGAGGCAGCCCCTCAGGCCCCTCTGCCCCACCTGGCACGGACACCTCCAGCCAGCAAACACCAAGCATCTATCATGTGTGGAGCACTGCCCTGGAAACAGGGAACAGGGCAGAGCTCCCGCCTAATGGAGGAGGCTGGCCATGGATGGATGGAAATACAGCATGCCTGGTGACAATACAGAGTCAGGAGAAAAGCCACAGGTAGAGCATGACAGGTATTAAAGCAAACTGAAAATGGCTTGAGAAGGACTTCATATTTCTGTATGTTAGTCCTTGTGGATGAACTGTAACCTAACTTAATAAGTAGACAAAATTGGAAACACTGTGTTCAAATAAGGCAAATGCCAACCTACAACCAATCCAGCTGTTTCTGTACCTGACTGCTGATTTCTGTACGTCATTTTCCCATTTTTGTCTATAAATCTTCTTCCGCCATATCTGCACTGGAATCTCTGTGAATCTGCTGTGATTCCAGGGGCTGCCCAGTTCCCGAATCATTCATTGCTCAATTAAACTCCTTTAAATTTAATTCAACTAAAGTTTTTATTTTATCACAGGGCAGTCAGGGAAGGCCTCCTGGAGACTTGGGCAGAGACCCAAAGGAAGTGAAGGGGCGGGCGGGATGGGAGAAGAGCATCTGGAACAGTGCACGCAGAGGCCCAGGGCCATGGCTGCCGCTGACATGTTCCGGGGCTGGTAAGGAGCTGGGTGTGGTGGAAGCAGACTCTGCACCAGGAGAGGAGGCCATGAGGCAGAGAGGTCCCCGGCCTCCATACAGGCCTCTAGGCCATTGCTGGGCTGTTTCTTCTGAGCAGGTCATGGAGTGCGTGGAACAGAGGAGGAACAGGACCTGACTTTGGGTTTAGGAGCGTTCCTCTGTCTGCTGTGGGGCAGGAGCAGAAGCAGCGAGGCCAGCAAGGACTCTGTGGCAATGACTCAGAAGAGGTGGGGTGGGTAGCCCACACCAGGGTGGGAACGGAGCCAGAGCGGGAGGTCAGATTCTGGGTGTATTTTGGAGGTGGAGGTGGCAGGGTTTCTTCGCAGGCCGGATGTAAGGCGTGAGGGAGAGAGAAGAGACAGGACAGAATGTGCTCATCCACTCATTTGTTCATTCACCCTACATTCACTTTGTCTTTTTGACTAGGTGGGCAGGGAGTGTGGCAGCATTGATGAGGGTAGCTTTGTGGAAACACTCCTCTTAAACATCAAATACGCAGCCTCAGCCACACAGCCAAGGAGGAAGAAGCTCTTCCAAGAGTCTCCCATCCTCCTGTCCCTCCTCCTCCAGACTGAACCCCTGCCCAGCCCACAGGGACTGCAGGGCTCCAGAGCTTCTGACCCGCCTGGGGCGGGGGCAGGCCAGAGAAGGGTTGTGGACCACGGCACCTGTGAACCCAGTCCTGGAGGGGTACTGGGCAAAGATGAGGCGCAGGGCGAAGGTAGGAGGCAGTGGCATGCTGGCCCTTGTGCAGCGGAGCGAGGTCTGGGGCCCCAAGCGGCCTCACGCACCTGGCTGGAGGTTCAACTGTCCTGAGGCCGGGCAGCCATTGCAGGATTGTAAACCGGAGCAATTTTGTTTAAGACGTCGCCCTCTGGTGGCCATGTGCAAGGTGGCCTGGAGAGACATCCCTGGGAGGGCTGTGGCCCCAGCTAAGGCAGGAGGAGGGCTCAATCACCTCTCTCTTGGCCACCACAAAGAGGACAGAAGGGCCTGTGCCCCCTCCCACCCAGACCCTCACACTGCCACTGTGTGCTGAGCTTGTCCCTGCCCCACTGTTCCCTCAGCCCTGGTCCCAACCTCACTGTGACCTTGGGCAAGTTCTAATCCCCACAGCCTCCACGGAAGGGCGGGGCCCCAGGGTCTGTCAGCCAGAGGATCTGACAGTCCTAAATCCACACTTCCTTTTGCAGAGCCCAGCAAAACTGGGCAAGACAGGCCTGCAGTCCACCGTGGTAGCACAGCTGTGCGGCCTGATTTCAGCATTTTTAAACAAAGCCTCCAGATGGACTTCTTCTGCCTGCCGGGGAGGGCTGGATGGCTGCTGAGCTACCCTGGGCAGCTGCTGCACTCAGGGACTTTCCTCTAATTGGATCCCCTGGAAAGGAGAACAGCCTCAATCCCAGCCAGCCCATCCATCCATCCATTCATTGGTTCCTTGAGAACCCATCATGTGAACCAGGGCCCTGAGCTGGGGTCTGGGTGAGCAGGAAGAGGAAAGGCTGCACAGATGGAGCACACACTCGGGCAGGGAGGCCCATGGCCCTAGGCAGGCAGGGATCTGATGCATCATGTGGGGAGGCAGAGTTAAGCAGGGTGGAGTGACCCAGCAAGTGCTTCTCCGAGAAGGTGACATTTAGGCTGAGGCCTGAATGGAAAAATGGAGCCAGCCACATCACAGTCCAGGGAGGGGCTCCCAGAGAGGGGACTGCAAATGCAAAGGCCAAAAGACCAGCAGGAACCTGGGGGCTGTTAAAGGACCAGCACGGGAGAAGGGGGAGGTCAGGATTTCAGCAGGTGCCTCTCAGGCAGGGCCTGTGTCTGTGGCAGGAATAATCTATATTTTACACCACGTGTGCTCAGAGGGGCCTGCTTCGAGCCTGCTGGAGCCGCTCCCTCTGCTGTGGTGGGGACTAATGATGCCACTCATCTGTGCACAGCCACTTTATTATTACTTATTGGCCCACATGATCCTCCACCAGGAGGAACTGTTGGGCTTATTTAATGGATCAGGAAACTGAGGTTCCGAACAACAAGCAGAGCTGAATTTGAGCAGGAATAGCCATTCCAGCTGAATCCAGCCCTTAGAACTAGTTTGTTTTACTTGCATAGCTTTGAAAATTTGAATCCATTGCCAACTCTACAATATTGGGAGGCTTCACACTGAAGATGTTTCAACTTTTGGCATCTCTTCAATAGTCTGTGGCACTAGGCTATGGCAGTGTGAGCCCAGGCTCTGCACCAGGTTGTCTGAGGATGCCCCTTCAAACTGGAGGGCACAGCCCCTGCTCTCCCAATCCCATGCCCCTCTGGTGTCTTGACCTGCTCCCCCAGCACCTGAGTTTGCCACCTGGGCCACCCCTGCTTGAGGTGGGCTTGAGCCCACCTGCCGTGGCCAGCCCCTGCCTTGCCCAGCTGACAAGGGACACATACACTAGAGATTATCTGAGGGAACAAACAATCCTCCCACACCGCCCCCTACCCCAGTTCCACGACTGTCTCCTCACTTTCCTGCCACTAGACCTGAGACTCCCAACTCCAACTTTCAAGATGTGAATGAATTCAGAGACCCTAAGAGCTAGAGACCATGGATGGGGCTATCCTCCAAGGGGAAACTGAGGCCAGTGGGGTTCAGGGCCGGCCAGCCAGTCACTCCTGGGGCTTCTGGAGACATGCTGTGAAGAAGCACATTCTTCCCTTCACCGTGGGGCTCGGAGCCTCAGCTCTACCTCCATTTAACTGTGACGCTTGGGCAACAGGCCTCAGTTTCCCCAGCCATTCACTGACGGGATCACTGTGAAGCTCATGGGGGCTTCTCGGCTCATGTACCCATTGTCTTAGGAGAGGAGCAGCTTGTCTCTCTGATTTCAAACTCAGCCTCCACTTTTGGCTATGTAACCTTGGGCAGGTGGCTTAACCTCTCTGAAGCTTGGTTTCTTCATCCAAAAAAGGAGATTATTGTGGGATTATTATGAGATTCCAGGAGATGATTCAAGAAAAGCCCTTAGCACATAGCAAGTGTTCAGCAAATATGAGCAAGAGCAGGGAGTTGTGAGCTGACCCGTGTCCCCTCCCCAAGGGCATAGGCCAGGGTCATGACCAATAGGTCAGTGTCCCAGAGAAGGCCAGGCTCCAGGCCTCCTCATCCAGAGTCCACCTGCCTGAGTGGTATAGTCCCAGACTGAGGTCACCCTCCACTCCCACGTCACTGAGTCCCTGCCATGTGCCAGGCAACCCTGTCAGTGCTGGAGGGAGGTCCCATGGAGACAGAGACTGGGAGGGTGCTGCCCTGAAGTTCTAGGGGGAGCAGGAAAGGAATAAATAGGGGAGTGGAACAGAAACATACAGGGAGGAATTGGGACTACTTGGTCCATTGCAGGGAGAGAGAATTTTGGGCCCTCAGGAGAGGTGGAGGGGAATTGCCAAGGAAGGGCTTTCCAAGCCAGGGAGACACACGTGCTGGGGCAGGAGGCAGGCACAACCCTGAGGCCTTGTGGATGGCCCAAGCCTCTTGTGCCCGCTGCAAGAGGAGAGGAGGGGATAGGGGAGCCGCGGTGTCAGCTGGGCGGCAGGGCATTCATTCCAGCAGAAAGTCTCCTGGGGATTCTATTTTAAGGTGACAGGAGCCCTGGAGGGTTTGAAGCCAGCTGGGTGGTGGGCTTCCCATTCCACACCGAGGCCAGTGGCAGGCTCAGCTCAAACCCTGAGAGTCTGGCTCCAAGCCCAAAGCTCCAGGCAAGAAAATGAAGCTCAGAGGGGAACTCCTGCGGCAAGGATTGGGGTTGGGAAAGTGGTGCGACTGGGGAGGGAGGGACACAGGCTGTGGTCAGTGGGTGCGGTCTGAGGCTGGGGATTCAAGCTGGGGTCTGGAGGTGAGACACGGACTGGGTACTGGAGAGGGGACATAAGTTGGGGTACTGGGGAGGGGTCAAGGGAGGAGGGACGGGGCTAGGGCTAAGGGCTGGGTCCGGGGGAGGGGTTGGGGAGTAAGTCAGGCGGTGTTGGCGTAGCGCAGAGCAGACGCACAGCCCGGGGCTGGACAACAGGGCACGCGCTGCCGAGCCCCTCCGAAGGGCGCAACTGAGAGGGGCCTGCGGCAGTCCCGAGGCCCCCCTCCTCCTTCGCCTCCCCTCCTCCTCCTTTCCCTCCCCTCCTCTCGCGGCCTTCCCCTTTCTTTTACCCTCCCCTCTCCTCCCCTCTCCTCCCCTCTCCTACCCTCTTTCTCCTTGCTCTCCCCTCCCTTTTTCTCCCCTCCCCTCCCTTCCCTCCCCTCCCTTCCCCTCCCCTCCCCTCCCCTCCCCTCCCCTCCCCTCCACCCCGCTCCCCTTCCGGAGCCCGACCCCGCGCGCCGCCATGCCTGGTGCCGCACCGCCCCCTGGTGCCCGCGTCAAGCATGGCGCGGAGCAACTGCACCGCGCCCGGGCTGCAATGGGGGCGAGAGGCCAGAGAACCCCTACAGCCTCCGGAGGCCGGGCATGGGGGTGGGCGCAGAACGTCGGGGACTTCCTTGGGACCCACGCTCAGCTCCGCCCTGCCCGCACTCGGCTGGGTCCTTGAGACCCCTCCCCTCTCTGGATCTCGCTTCACAGCGGAACATGGCCAAGGTCACTGACTGGGAGTGGCCGACCCAGCGCCAGGCGCTGTCCCGCAGCGCTGTCCCCGTCCCCGCAGGTCAGCAGGCTGCACGACTGAGCCTCAGTGTCCTCATCTGTAGCACGAGCATCATCATACCCCCGGCTTCAATCTTCACCTCTGAAACCATTGAAATCTCAGCAGTAAGAATCCAAGTATCCAAGTGCCAAATTCTCCATCAATGTCTACATAGTTTTGGTTTAAGTCTACCTTTTCGTGCATTTCCTTTTAGCACTGGAATGAAACTCAAGCCACAGGCCGGGCACGGTGGCTCATGCCTGTATTCCCACCACTTTGGGAAGCCGAGAACGGCGGATCACTTGAGCCCAGGAGTTGAAGACCAGCCTGGGGAACACAAGGAAACCCCGTCTCTACAAAAAAAAAAAAATTAAAAAAAATTAAAATTAGCTTGACTTGGTGGCTTGCGCCTGTAAATCCAGCTACTCAGGAGGCTGAGGCGGGAGGATCGGGAGGATCGCTTGAGCACAGGAGGTCGAGGCTGCAGTGAGCCGTGATCACACCACTGCACTCCAGCTGGGGCAGCAGAGCAAGACCCTGTCTCAAAAAAGCCCCTCCCCACACTCAGTAGCAATGGGCCCGCCTGCCCCAGCTCTGTCCTGGGAGCCCGTCTAATCGCTCCTCCAGGGAAAGCCACGTGGGCACGTGGCCAGGGCACCTGGGGCTATTCTTCATTCTGAGCAGTCCTGGCTGTTGCAGTTGCCCCTGCTGAGCGATTCGGGTCCCTTCCTCTCTGAGTCAATATGGATCCACTGCCCTACCTCGGAGCATGGATCTTGCAAACATCCCGGGCGCCACGAAATGATGCATCCTCACAGTTCCACCAGGGGAGCCACTGCTGCTGTTCATAGTCGTGAAAATATTGGAAACAACCCATCTAGGAGCTGGTTAGAGAAACTGCTTTGGGCACACAGTGGAATACCGCACAGTTGTTGAAGACAGTGAGGAGGCTCCGTGGGCTGACAGGAAAATTCCACATGCTGTTGGGAAACAGGTCCTTCCACATTGCTGTGAGACTCACCACTACCTCTAGATCCCAGGGCCCAGAACAGTCCTGGCACATAATGGATGTCCAATAAATACATGAATGAATGAATGAATGAATGAATGAATGATCTGCACACTCTAACACTTAGGGATGAGGCAAGAGAAGCTGCATTCCCTGGGCCGTGCTGGTAGATGTTAGCAGAACAAACATGCAGAACCACGCACAGAGTATAAGGCTTTTGTGTAGGAATGGGGTGGGGAAATAAGAATGTCTATTTGTATATGTTTGTGTAAAGAAACATTAAAAGGATCTATAAGAAATCCGTACAAGTAGTCACCTGTCTGGGGCATGGGGTGGTCAGGAATGGGGAGGAGAGAAAGAATTCTCAATATACGTCACTGTAGCTTTTTAAGCCCCGTGAGAATATATTTCCTATTCAGAAATTTAAAAATTTTTAAATCAATGTACGTGGCTCTGACGAGGAGTGAGGAAGGAAGCCAAATACAGAAGGATATATATAGAATGCTACGGTTTGTGTGGGAAAGGCATTTCCTTATGTGTGGAATATCTCTGGAAGGATTACAATCCCCTCCTCAAGTGCTGGCAGTGATGGCCTCCAGGGGGAACGTGGGGCAGGGATTGGAGAGAGGCTCACCTTTGACTGCTGATCCTTTTGGATGGTTGGTTGGTTTTGCTTTTGTTTTTTACCATACGCGTGCTTTGAGATTTTCAAATCAAAAGAAAAAGAGATGAAAAAGCAAGTGGGTGAAAGCCCATGGCTGTTATAATAACACAGCAGCTCCCCCCACAGCATTCTGAGGGCGTTGGCTGCATTCAGTCACCTAGCATTCTCTGTAGGTACCATCAGCAGCTCCACTTTATGGCTGAGGAAGCTGAGCTGCAGAGCAGTGAGGTGGCCTGCCCAGCGTCACACAGGGTGAGCACACCCCCGGCAAGTCCCCATGGCCAGCAGCTGGAAAACACCGTTGTAGCCCAACACTATTCAATGCAGGGATTTCCTCTATGAAACCCTCTCAACTGGTTACCCAGCCTATGCTCAAATACCTCCCAGAATAGGAAGCTGGCCGCCTTACAGGGAGGGCATTCCATGGTCAGATGTTTGGGTCAAAAGCCCTCCCCACACTCAGTAGCAATGGGCCTGCTTGCCCCAGCTCTGTCCTGGGAGCCCATCTAATCCCTCCGCGAGGGAAAACCACGTGGGCACGTGGCCAGGGCACCTGGGGCTATTCTTCATTCTGAGCAGTCCTGGCTGTTGCAGTTGCCCCTGCTGAGTGATTCGGGTCCCTTCCTCTCTGAGTCAATATGGATCCACATATCCCCTTTTGTTAAACTGCTGTGAACTTCACAGGGACAGTGCTAGCACACACGGAGGCCCCACTGATCTCCTCTAACTCTTCTCCATTTTAATCTTTGGTCTTGCACACATCAACCCAGCATGGGCATACCCCAGGGCCTTTGCCCTTGCTGTCCCCTCTGTCTGGAAAGCTCTTATTATGCCTGCATCTCCCCAGGCTTCAGTTTCTTAGCAGGAGTGTAACCTCCTTAGAAAGGCCTTCACCCACTACTCTAGCTAACATGTCTCCCCGCCATTCCCTTTCTCATTCCCATTTCAATCTGGAATCGTCTTGCTTCTTTGTTTCTTTGTTTGTCATCTGTTTCCTTTAGTAGAATATAAACTCCAGAGGACAAGGACTCTATTCCATTCACTGCTACTGCTAGATCCCAGTGCCCAGAACAGTCCTGGCACATAATGGGTGTCCCATAAATACGTGAATGAGTGAATGAAGAATCTGCACGCTGTAGCACATAGCAATGAGCCAGGAGAGGATGCATTCCCTGGGCCATAGATCTACGAGTCCATCTCAGAGCAGCCCCCACACAGCCACTGTTACAAAGCCCTGCATTTTGCCCTCTCCTCTCCCATCCACCACCCAGGGCAGAGGTGAGGCCAGGAGGCCATCTTCCCAGAGAAATATCAGGGCTCTAAATTCAATTTAAAACAGTTTAATTGCCTAATTGCTCAGCTCTTCGGTGCAGTTTGTTAACAGAAGCGATTCTGCAGCAGCCAGGCCAGCCTAGCAGAAAATTGGCATTTCAGCCAGAGGGAATTAAAGAGGCAGAGCACAGAACTGCCACTGCTCCCAGCTGCCCCCATACCCACTACTCCACCACCCCCAGCCCTGTGTGAGGCCCGACTCCCTGAAGGACTTGCTTGAATCCCTGTTCACATGTCCATAGGTATGGGGGTGCAGGGTGGCGTTTGTGTTTGGGGATGAGCAGCTGTTCTGCCAGCATGTTTGGACGTCTCAGCCATGTGCTTACCTAAGCATGTCTGTGCTTTCCTTTTCTTCATTTTTAATTTAGGCTTTCAAAGGAAAAACACATGCAAATAATGCAAAAAAAAAAATTTAATTCAAGATTTAAACAGGTTTACATCTACAATGAGCCCCTCTTCCCCCAACCCTGATTCCAGACCACCAGTTCCCTTCCCCAGGGACAAACACTGCTATTGGTTTCCTGTGGGTCCTTCCAGAGACAGTTTATGTTTACATGTGCATAAAATTGTTTCTATGCAAATGATTACATACTATAAACATTATGCTGCTGTTGGCGGTGGCGGTGGTTTTGAGAATACATCTTGGAGACTCTTACTAACAAGAGCTTATCTAGACATTCCTCAATCTTTGGAACAGTTGCATAGTAATTCCATTGAAAGACTGTACTTTGATTTCTTAATCAATCCCCTATTGCTGGACATATAAATTATTTCCAACCTCATGCTTTTATAAACCACATAGCAATCTCAATCTTTATCCATACTTCGAGTTTGTACATGTGGGGGTATATGTGTATAGAATTCATATTCCTTTCAAAATCAATCCTTCCCTTCCCTTGCCTTGCCTTCCCTTGCCTTGCCTTCCCTTCCCTTCCCTTCCCTTCCCCTCCCCTCCCTTCCCCTCCCCTCCTCTCCCCTCCCCTCCCCTCCCCTTCCCTCCCTCCCCTTCCCTTCCCTTCCTTTTTTTCCTACCCAGAAGGCAATTTTTTTTTGAGATAGAATCTCATTCTGTGGTCCAGGCTGGAGTGCAGGAGTGCAATGGTGTGATCTCGGCTCACTGCAACCTCCACCTCCCAGGTTCAAATGATTCTCTTGCTTCAGCCTCCTGAGTAGCTGGGACTAGAGGTGAACACCACCATGCCCAGTTAATTTTTTGTATTTTTAGGAGAGACGGGGTTTCGCCATGTTGGCTAAGCTGGTTTCAAACTCCCCTCAAGTGATCCGCCCGCCTCAGCCTCCCAAAGTGCTGAGATTATACATTGTGCCTGGCCCCAGAAAGCAATTCTTGATTCCCTTACAGGAAAAGAAAGAATGCCACAATCCCACCAACTCAAAAGCAACTAGAAGCCAGGCACAGTGGCTCACTCCAATAATCCTAACACTCTGGGAGGTCAAGGTGGGAAGACTGCTTGAGGCCAGGAGGTCAAGACCAGCTTGGACAACATAGTAAGACCCCATCTCTACAAAAAATTTTAAAAAATTAGCCAGGCATAGTGGCACACACCTGTAGTCCCAGTTACTCCAGGGGCTGAGGTGGGAGGATTGCTTGGGCCTGAGAGGTCGAGGCTGCAGAGAGCTATGATCACACCACTACACTCCAGCCTGGGCAACAGAGTGAGACCTGTGTCTAAAAAATAAAAATAAAAATAAAAAAGCAACCAGAAACAACCGTGATTAGCCCCCCAGAGCAAATCTTTCAGTCCCTCTTCCAAGCTGCTTCTGACTTCTGTCTTACCCAAATGGGCTCATACCATTCAGATTATTTTGCAAGCTGCTTTTTGTTGCACTCAGCAATAAATGACACTCATCTTCTGTGTAAACAGCTCCGTACTTCCTCTTGAGGGCTGAATAGCATGCCACTGTGCCCTCCAATGACAATGGACTTTACCACCCCTTATTAGAATCTAGATTGTTGCCAGCTTTTTATTATTGCAAACAGCACTGCAGGGATATTCCTTGCAGCTGAGTCTTGGCACACATCCTTAACTCTCTCCTAAGAATAGCTTCCCAGAAATGGAATTTTTAGGTCAAAGGGCATGTACTTTTTTTACAGCACATGTTTAAACCATTTGAAGTGTGTGTGTGTGTGCGCATGTGTGCACTTCTATCTTGTGTCTGTGGGCCTGAGCCTGTGGTTCCTGCAGGTCCCGGTGCAAATCTGTCATGTGTTTTTGCATAAAGGGCATGCATGTGTGCTTTCTCTTCAACCTTAGTCTCTAAAACTACTCAGCGCTGCCCCTCCTCTGCATAGTAGCCAGGGACATCCGGGAGTGGTTCTGAGCCTGTATGGTCTTTCTTCCTCGGCACAACCGTGGGAGAGGTTGCAGGCCTCACTCTGATCCCTGAACCAAGACAACTCTCCTCTGCCCCGGAACCTCTTGTAGCCAGAGTCAGAAACCCATCCTAAACCGGCTTCACAGTACAGGAGTATTTTGAGTCATTGCAAAGTGCAGGACTTTGGGGCTAGGTGGATCCAGGTGTTGAAAGAAGTCCATTCAGAATCGATATCTGTCTCCTGGTTCTGGTTCCCAGTGTGCTCGGAGGATGTCCCCACATTGGGCCAGCTGAGATCACATGTCCTTCCTGTGGCCATGGGACTGTGGTGCTTGCCAACTAGCCTGTGTCACAGGCCACCCACCTGTCCCCACCCTACCCAGATCTCCAGCTCCTCTCTGGAGCCACACCCTGCTCCCTGTGCCCTTGCCCCATCTGCTCATCTGCAGCCCACAGTGAAGAGGTCAGCAGACAGAGATGTTCATGTTTGCTTCACGCCTAGGATAACTGCAGTCTCAGAGGAGACCCCCAGAAACCCAAAATGCTTCCAGCCACAGAAGAGGAGAGCAGCTGGCAGCCAGAAGCATCCATTCCAAGTGAGAGAAGTCGAAGGGAACAAGGTTTAACCCCCTTGTCTTTGAAAAGCACTAAATGATTCAGCAAAAGGGATGAGAGGAAACCTTTGGCCAATTCACGAGTTCATGGCCATCTGTATATGTTCCTATCATCCTGCTTTGTACCTCCAGCCTGAATGATGGGGAGGTCATTTGAAAATGGGACTGACCCTTCATTGCATGTACTGCTTCCAACCGCAGATTCCATCAGGCTACACTTCTGAGATTCAATGAACTCCCACTCATCCTTCAAAACCTATCTCAATGTCGCTGCCTTAGTGAAGCCCTCCTTGGCCCCCTCAGGTAGGGAGGGTCTCTTTGTCCACTGGCAGACCAAGATGGCCAAGCTCTGCCCTCTGAGAATCCATCAGTGTCCTGAGCTGACTTTCCCTAGCCTCATATCCCTTCATTCCATGAAAGGGGAACTTAGGGTGGAGTGGAAATTTTGATCACCTAAAGGAACAATAATTGTTTTCATTCCTTCATTTAAACGATATGTGTTGAGCACCTACCAAGAACCAGGCCTTGTGCTGAGTGTCCCCACAGAGGTCACAATAATCATATACTACAAACAAATACAGCATCACAACGGTTGGCGCATGAAGAAGAGACAGCAGCTAAGGGCATGGTCCTGGAGCCAGAATGCCTGGGTTTGAATCACAGCTCCACTACTTCCCAGCAGCTTGGTGAGCTTAGCCAAGTCGCTAAGCCCCTCTGAGCCTCAGCTTTATCATCTGTAAAATAGGGACAAAAGCGCATCTGCCCCATTCATCTGTTCACAGGATTACATGGCCTGTGGAGGGAAGGTACCCAGGCTCCTGAGTGGGGCCTCCTGACCCACAGAAGAAGCCCTGTACATGTCTGCTCAACAGATACCTTCGGTGGCCTATATGTACCAGGCACTTCTCTTCTCTGCTGGTCAAGGAGGGCTCATGGTGGAATAGGATTTAGCCTTGGGAGAGACTGCAGGGGCATTCTAAAGACACCGACTAGCTGGCATCCCATGCCAGGCATCCCAACCTTTTGTGCATCGCGACTCACCTGGAAAAGACACGGTGAGGGGAGGGAGGTGCCACCTGCATGAGGCATGGTAGAAAAGCATGACATCGCCTTTATAGTGCAAAGCTTGACAGGAAGAATAAGATACAAAGTACTTAAAGAAGATAGTCAGTATTGGATGTGTATTAAATTTCCAAGGAAATTATTTTTAAATATGTAAATTCATCTTGAGTTGGCTTCTACAAGCATAACTTTTTTTTCTTTTTTCTTTTTTTTTTATTTTAAGACAGAGTCTCGTTCTATCACCCAGGCTGGAGTGCAGTGGCGCGATCTTGGCTCACTGCAATCTCCACCTCCCAGGTTCAAGTGATTCTCGTGCCTCAGCCTTTTGAGTAGCTGGGATTACAGGTGCACAACACCATGCCTGGCTAACCTTTTTATTTTTAGTAGAGGTGGAGTTTCACCATATTGGCCATGCTGGTCTCAAACTTCCCACCTAATCAGGACCTACCCTGATCTGCCCGCCTTGGCCTCCCAAAGTGCTGGGATTACAGGCGTGAGCCACTGCACCCAGCCTTACAAGCATACATTTTTTATATACCAATTTACCAGGTTTCATGTTTGAGCTGACTAAGCACAGTCCCTGATCAGGAATGTTTTTCAGGGATCAATCCTTTAGTTTCCCGACAGTCACCACTGATGAGAAGTGGCCAGGCAGGCAGCAGCGGAAGAGGACCGCCTGCAGTACTACAGAGAGCCCTCTGGTGGCAGGTGGGATATCGACTGGGCACAGTTGCTCTGACTGAATCTGAAAGGTGACAGTGGTGCCAAAGTTACTTTCCAATAAAATTCAACCATTGCACATTTTTGAATGGTTGTGAGACAATGATTTTGTAACTATAAAAATGTATAACTACAAAGAATCTATAACCTTCAATGACTGGCGGGCTAGGGTTGGAAAGCTGAGAGTTTGAGGGCTCCAGAGCCTGGGGTGCTGGGGTGTAGATGGGGAGGCACGGGAGGAGCATGTGGGGGCCATGCCAGAGGGGAGCCGAGGGAGGGGGCTGAGCCACCGAATAGATCTCTGTGTTTCAAAGGTCTCTGTAACTGAATGTGCAAATGGAATAGGATGGGGCAGAATAGAAATGACAGCATTGGCCTAGAAGAGAGGTAATGGCGGCGTGGACCAGGCTGGCAGAGGTGGGAAGGGATGGGTAGATTGAAGCTACATTTTGGAATTAAAATGCACAGGACTTGGTGATAGAATGCATGTGGGGATGAGAGAGTAGTGGGTGTCAGGAGAACTTCCAAGGCCTGGCTCCTGGAACTGGGCAGGCAGGTGTCCCCTTTGAAGTTGTAGCAGAGCCGCTTTCCTTACCCAGAAGCCAGCTGGGGTGGGGGTGAGGGGTGTCACAGGTGAACACACCTCCCAGTTTTCTGGGGACAGTCCTGGTTTATACCTATCATCCCTGAATATGTACCTATTGCCCCCTTCCACTCTCAAAAATGTCCCTGTTTTCCTCTGAATGATAAATAAAAATAAATGTAAATAAATTTTAAAATAAATGAATGGATGGGGAGATGAGAATGCTCTTCCTAACAGTGGAAGCTAACCGGTAAATGTGGAAGGGGTGGAGTATGTGATCTGAAAGTCACTATTTGGCCACCAGTTGGGGAACAATTGTTTCAGGCAAGAATCAAAGGACACTAAAACTGGCAAGTAAGGGCCAGGCACAGTGGCTCATGCCTGTAATCCAAGCACTTTGAGAGACCAAGGCGGGTGGATCACTTGAGATCAGGAGTTCAAGACCAGCCTGGCCAACATGGTGAAACCCCATCTCTATTATAATAGAAAAATTAGCCAGGCATGGTGGCACATGCCTATAATTCCAGCTATTGAGGAGGCTGAGACAAGAGAATTGCTTGAACCCACGAGGTGTAGGTTGCAGTGATGAGCCAAGATCACATCACTGTACTCTAGCCTGGATGACAGAGCGGGACTCCATCTCAATTAAAACAAACAAACAAACAAACAAAAACCTGGCAAATGGAAGGTGGAGGGAGAAGAGAGAGTGCACCTGGGCTCAAAGCACTGCCTCTCCACAGAGGCATGTTACTCACAAAGGGGAAGAGCACATTTCCCACATTTACAGGGAAGAAGGTCCTTCCATAATCAAATGATAAGACAAACTGCTACCGTGGGCCCCAATAGGGTGCAGTGAAGAGAATGCAGCATCCCTTCTGTGCCATCCCTCTGAAAACACAAAACCTGATCTCATCATTAGGAAGCAGCAGACAAACCCAATTTGAGGGGCATTCTACTTTTTTAAAAATGCTGGAGGAGGCCAGGCATGGTGGCTCACGCCTGTAATCCCAGCACTTTGGGAGGCCGGGGTGGGTGGATCACCTGAGGTCAGGAGTTCAAGACCAGCCTGACCAATATGGCGAAACCCCATCTCCACTAAAAAATACAAAAATTAGCCAGGCATGGTGGCAGGTGCCTGTAATTCCAGCTACTACTTGGGAGGCTGAGACAGGAGAATTGCTCGAACCTGGGAGGTAGAGGTTGCAGTGAGCTGAGATCATGCCACTGCACTCCAGCCTGGGCAACAGGGCGAGACTCCGTCTCAAAAAACAAAAAGTTCTTTGTAATATTTTTGTATCTTTTCTAGACATCTGAAATTATTTTAAAATAAAAAATATCTTTAATGTTACCCCAAAAAGGTGTGCTGGTGATTTGGACAAAATGCCATCCAAACCACAAGGACTACAACACAGTCATCACACCCTTTTGACCAGATTCTGCTGGAGACTGGAGAGGAATGGTCCCCAGAAGCCCTTTATATGCTACTTGACATGGGAGGTCAGGAAGGGAACACTCCCCTTTCCTACTCCAGGCCCCTTACCTATGCCCACCTGCCCCATAGCTCTAGCACTTCCTGAGGATGCACTATAACCTCAGGCATTGCCAGCTGGAGCATCTGATCAGGCCAGGCACGTTCAGGATGGAATGCTCTGACCAGCCAGCCCTGGTCAGAGCATTGCCCCTGCTAGCCATCAGTGTGGCCTATCTCAAGCTGCCCCGGGTTGGCATTCCTGGTCCTGGCTCAGAATCTGTCTTCCCTGGGAGCCATCTCAGTGGCCTCAGCCCTGAGCCCCAGCCACACACTCCCAGCTATCAAGACCGTGCTGCTTGATTTCACTGTCAAACATCAGATATAGCCTCCCATTCTTCAGCATTCCCCACCCTACGGCACCCACCAGTTCATTCATCCATCCATTCCTTCAACAAAATTGCTACTGAGCACTCAATACCATCAGTCACTATCCTAGACACTGGGGAGACAACAGTAAACAAAGTATACGAAAATCCCTACCTTCATGGAACTTACACAACAAGGGAGATCAACAAGAAACTGTGTTAACAAACAAGTTAACACAGTTAATTTGTGAACAGGAGTCTCATGGGTAAAACAACAGCAAGACTCTGTACTTATCATTCCTGTGCACTTACTGTTTCCTCTGAACTTACAGTACCCTAGCACTTAGTGTTCCACCATCACGTACTGTTCCCTGCACTTCCTGTGTCCCCAAACATCCTGTGCTTACACACTTCTGTTCCCCTGCATTTCCTGTTCCCTTGCACTATTTCCTCTGCAATTCCTGTTGCCCCTACACTTCCTGTTACCCCTGCACTTACTGTTCTCCCACATTTGCTATTCACCTTTTGATGACTGTCCCCTCACTTATTGCTCCCCCTGCACTTACTCTTCCCCTGTACTTACTGTGCCCCCTTGCACTTGCTATTTGCCCCTCAGTTACCATTCCCCTGCACATATTGTTTCCTGCACTTACTATTAACCCTGCACTTCCCGTTCCCCTACACTTTCTGTCCCCCTGCACTTCCTAATCCCCTTACAATTACTGTTACCCCTGAACCTACTCTTCCCCCATACTTACTGTTCTCCTGCCCCCACACTGCTGTTTCCCTGCTCTTCCTATTTGCCTGCATTTACTATTCTCCCTGCTCTCCTTGTTCACCTTGCCCTTCCTGTTCCCACTGTACTTCCTATTTCCCTTACACTTACTATTCCCTTGCACTTACTGTTCCCCTGCACTTGCTGTTCCGGGGTGATATATGTTCCCTCTGTACTTACTATACTCTCAGCTGCCCACTTCTATCCCCAGATACCCACAATGGAGCCCCCTCACTTTCCTCATATCTTAACTCCAAAGTCACTTTTTCCTAAGTATTTCCTGCACAGTTTATTTACACTTTCTGCTTCTTCTCCCCACTCCAGCAATTCCCCTTCCCCTTCTCTGCTTGTTTTTCTTCCTAGCACTCACTGCTGTCTAAACCTCTGTATATTCCGTGTGTCTCCTGGATTATCTACCTCCCACACTAGAATATCAGCCCCTTCAGGGCAGGGATTTTTGTCTGGTTTCTTCACTGCTGTTTCCTCTGTGTGGATAAATGAACAACAAAAGGGGCTGCTTTCTAGTGTGGTTGTTCAGCTGTGTTGCTCTGAGAAGGTGATGCTGACCAGAGAAGGAGGTAAAGGAGAATCTGCAAAAGGAGTGAGAATTCAGGTTCTGTGATGTCACCTCACTGTTCCCAATGCAATGCTGATTTTCCCCTTAGATGTGCCTGCTCTGTGGAGCCACCACTGTCTATTACAGTCTTAGGAACCCAGCTGCTCCCCAGGCTGGTTGCAGCAGGCCCTGGAGTGGCAGACCAGACCTAACACAGCCATCACACTCCCCACTGTCTCACAGCCAGGTGGAGCAGCCCCATATTCCTCCCCTGCTGGTGCCTGTTCCATGGACTCACTGCCAGCTTGGGCCTTTCCATAGAACAAGCCAGCCTGTGACCATTTTGGACCCTCTTTCTTCACATAATATGCTCCATCGCCAAGTCTTCCCCATCCTGCAAGTCTTCTCCATCCTGGACAGACTGCTGACTTATTCTGGAAGAGGACTTCACCTGGGTCCCTGCCCTCTCAGCTGGCAGTGAGCAGAATCATTCCTAGCAGCTGAGGCCTGTGAATGTGATTCTAGCACCAGGACATACATAGATGTTTGGGAAAAAAGCCAAGTTATTGATCTCTTGGGAGAACCCACAGTTCTCAAGAGCCTTCTGAGCGATGGCTATTTTATAGGTCAGCTAATCCCCAACAGGAAGAGATATTATTGTCCCTATTTTACAGAAGAGGAAACTGAGACCCAGAGGGTAAAATGACCCACCCAAGGTCACTCTTAGAAGTAGAGTGACTTGCAGCCCAAGCATCCGACTTCTTTCCCTCACATGGCTGCCTCCCTCTGCACAGTGCTGACCTTCCCAGCTGGCCTGTTCAGATCTGGAAGTGTCCCTCTGGCCTGAAAATCACAGTTTCCCAAATTGGGACGGAATCAGAGAGGTTGGATCAATGACACACTGTTAGCAATCCCCAGGGGCCAAATGGGGCCAGTTGCAATGGCTCTGAGATGGGCCCAGAATGTAGGAGTGTATCCCAGCAAGGTGGTTCCCAGAGCTCGAGTTGCCCCCTGAGGATCCATGCAGCAAGGGCAGTCGACACAACAAGGGCCTGTTTCCACTGGCTGCATTTGAAATCACTTTGTCTCAGCATCCCAAGAAGTAGACCCGGCAAAGAGGAACAGCAGTCCTGAAGCAACTCACCCGTGGACTGCCCCTCGTCCTCCCCGGCTCTGTGGGTCTAAATGGTGGGTCTGTCCCTTGGCAACCCTAAAACTTTTAGGTCTCAGGACCCCTTTACACTCTTAAAAATTGAGGCCCTCAGACAGCTTTTGTCAGGAAGAGCTTTATCGATCAACGTTTACCATACTCATTAGAATGTAGAGCTTCGAAAGCACAAGAAGCCATGAGCATGCATCTCACTGGCTGTCAAAGCTGTGATGTCATCACATGACATGCCTGGAAAATTCCACCGTGCACTGTGACAGAATGAGTGAGAAAGGCAGATCATAGCTTATTGTGAAAATCGTTTTCACCTCACAAACCCCCTCAAAGGGTTTCAGAAATCTATAGGGGCCAGGACCCAAGTTTGAGAACCCCTGGTCTATGTCACATCCTTGTTTCAAAAGCTCCAGGGATTGCTATGACCACTTGGAAGAAAACTTTAGCAGCATTGAGTGAAGTTGAAGACGTGTATGCACATGACCCCAGAAAGTTTATTCCTCAAGACACACCCTAGGGAGGGCTTCAGAAAGTCACACATCAAATCATGCACGGGGATGTCGTTTGCTGTCACAGCTTGCAAACAAGCTGAATTGTCAGGAAAACTGACAAATAAATGATGCTGTATTTGTATAATGGAATACTACGCAGTAGCTGAAAGTGTTAACATAGATGAGTCACCAAAACAAAATGAAATGAAACATCAAGTTATGGAAGAAAGTGATCAGTATGAACTTATTTGATTAATTTAAATGCACACAAGACAATGCCACATACTGTCACAGATACATGCTCCATGGATAAACACAAAATTTGAGACAGTGGGAGAGTAGTTGCCTACTGTGGGAGTCAAAGAAGGGAAATAAGAAGGAAGGATTACACATGGTGGGGGGATGAATTGTATCCATGATGTCTTAACTTATAAGGTAACATTTGAAAGACCTATCTGAATGACTATGGGAAACTATGACAGGCCACTACCACCAGCACCACCAGCACCATCATCATCATCACCACCACCACCACCAGCACCACCAGCACCAGCATCATCACCATCAACACCATCACCAACACCACCAGCACCAGCATCATCACCACCACCATCACTACCAGCATCACCACCACCACCACCACCATCACTACCAGCACCACCACCACCATCACCACCACCATCACTACCAATACCACCACCACCATCACCACCACCATCGCTACCAGTACCACCACCACCAGCAGCACCATCATCAGCACCACCACTGGCACCACCATCAGCACCACCATCACCACCAGCACCACCATCATCAGCACCAGCACCAGTTCATTAACTGATACTTTGTATTTCTTAGTACATGTAGCAGAAACTGCCAATTGCCTATCTAATATCTGTTTTCTTTCTCTGTTTTATGATTTATGGGAGACAGCATGTGCCCAACCACCTCAGAAAAGGAAACCCTGCCATTTCCAACCTCCCTTGCAAACAGGGGTGACTCGATCAGCAATTTTTGGCCAACAAGGGGAAAGTGAGAGTTATTTAGTACAGTTGATGCGCCAGCTCTTCCCATGGAAGGGCTGCTGGCCCACAGCCCAGGGACCAAGACAGAACATGACAGCGGGAGCCACAGCTGCCATCCCAGGACTATGAGGCCACCTTTAGGATAGGAGCCAGGGCTGAGGCTAGCAGAGAATAAAGCCAGAAGGAGCCTGGGGCATGGACTGGCTGGCCTGCCCCCTCCTCACCTCAAGCTCCATCCCCTCTTTATTTAAGGTTCTCTGGTCCGGCTGTGTGTGTCCACAGCAGTGCACCCTCATACTCCACTCACTGGCAGAGGTGAACAATCGCACCTCCCCAGGCACATTCAGAGGGCATGCCGCTCACCGACGGTGCAAGTGGCATGTGCCCCAATTCTCCTACTGACTCACTCTAGCCTGCTCTTCACCTTTCTGTAGTCTGAGTTATAAGCTTGTCGAGCCTGCTTTTTTTTCTTCTTTTGGTGCCAAATAATGAAATTTCGACAGCTAGCCTAGAGAACTCTAAGCCTTTCTTACCACCAGTGAAAGAAATCTCAGCAAGATAAGAAGAAAGAAATGTTCCCCCTTCCCTAAAGCCGCAAAAATACAGGCACTCTTTGGAATCACAAGGCTGCCTCTGATAATGTGGGGAATTGAAAATGTTATATACATACATATATATATTTCTCTGTCTCTCTCTCTCGCCTCCCCCCTCTCCAGTGTGAAGACTGATGAGAAAATGTAAAATCCCATTCTATTTTCTGTTTGTATAAAAGTGTTTTCAGAAGGGATATTTGGACAAAGAAGTCTTGAAGGTGCCTGGACTTGGCTTTGCCAGCACAACCTGCGATGCTCTCCGGGCTGCGAGACCCATGACGAGGTGTCTTGTATGATAATTTCTTGCTCTGCTAAGAATATTTAATTTTACATCTGTCACTTTCTGAAATTTTTTGGTCAAACTATAAGAGGATCATTGCCATCTGCATGAAGGAAAAAATTAGTAAAAGCTAAGACGCTATTTCATTCCTTATTTGAACCAAGGTTCTGAGAGTCCTGTCTTATTTCAATCCACACTGATCTACCAGTCTTGTGCTCATGACTTCCCCGGACCAGAATGCCCTCCCTTTCCGCTCCTTCCTTCATTTCCCTGACAGCTGCTCACCCTTCAATCTCACTGGTTGGAAGGCCCCTGCCTCCAGCTTGGAGCTGGGTCTCCTCCCCATGCCTGCAGCCACTGGGCATCCCTCTGCCTGGCTCTCCCCTCACCCACATAAGGCAGGGCTCCTCTAGTTACAAGTGACAAGAGCGCAGCTTCAACTGGCTTGAGCCAAAAAGGAGCTGTGTTGGCTGCAATGCCTGGAAACCCCTGCCATGCCCTGTTCAGGCTTGGATGGGTCCAAGTGCTAGGCGGAGGGCTTGCTCCTGAGCCCTGCCCCTCTCTCTCCAAGGCTCTGCTAGCCCTGTTGGCCTCATCCTCAGAGGATCTCACAAGGGAGCTAGAGCAGCTCCAGAACCACATTCCACCAGCTCTGCAAACCCTGCAGAAAGACACTTCTTGTTCTCAAGAATTCCAGAAGCAGCTCAGTGATTCCGATTGGCTAAGCCTGAGTCACAAGCATGTTCCTCATTGGCTAGGCCTGAGCATGTTCCCACCAAGGAGCCGAGGCAAGGGCCAGTCCCCAGAAAGGAAGTTGGGGGCATCTTAGAAGTCTGGGCAGGCAGGCTGGGTATGATGGCTCATGCCTGTGATCCTAACACTTTGGGAGGCTGAGTTGGGAGGACCATTTGAGCTCAGGAGTTCAAGACCAGCCTGCGCAACGTAGCAAGACTCCATCTCTATTTTATTTTTAAAAAAAAATTTTTTTAAAGAAGACTGGGGAGGCAAAAAAGACTGGACCCCATGGCAACACGAGGTTGTAATTTGTTTTCTTGTCTGCCTTCTACATCTAGATTACCATAGAGCGTGACACAGGCATACTAGGTAGGTGCTCAGTAAACATGTGCAGAATGCCATGAGTGGGAAGGACAAGATGTAGCCTGGGAGAGTCCTCCTGATGACAGGGCCCAGGATTGCAGGGATGTCTGAAACTCTGATATGTGCAGGAGCCAGGCAGGAGACACGATGGTCCATGCCAGAAGGACCGGTCAGAACTGGGGGCGAAATGTCCCAATCTGAGACTGTCACATCTTCCAATTTTTTTTGAGAAGCCAAATACTTGGACATATATATGAAATCCTGTAATATTTAAAATCTGACAACTAATTTTTTAAACATTGTGCAAACCCACAGGACACCTCCATTTATGAGGATGATGAGGGTCAGCATTTGGAATGGGGAGGAGCAGGAACCCTCTGGAAGGCCACCGTCACAAGGGCTGCATCGGTGACTAGAGGAGGGTGCTTGTCACCCACTCCAGTCTGTAGTCAAGGGTTTCAGAGCCAGTCCCAGAGGCAGCCCAGGTGCCCACAGTGGGGAGGTCAATCGTGTGAGGGGGTGTGCCCCGCAAGCCCATGGCCCAGCTCCCGCCCGGGCAACCTCCAGTCCATGGGGAGGGCCAGCTCCTTGGAGCGGCTCTCACATTTTCCACCTCAAATTAGGCCCTGTCTTCCCCAGAATACCATTCAGCCCCAGCCAAGCAGAACTGATCTTTCATCCCGGAGCCTCCTGGAGCCGGCTTTAAACACTCTTCACAGCAGGTTATTGGATCTGGATTTGAGGAGTGCATTCAGCTGAGTCATTGTCCCCAAACAATATGAGAAATTAAACGTTGGGCATGCTCCTGATCCCAGAGCCAATTACACGGGCCACTCCCCGCAAGCAGCCCCCGCACCCCCCAGAGAAGGTCCTGCTGAGAAACAGAGCGTGAACCGTTCCCCAGATGAAGATGCTGCACTGGGCCAGGCCCTGCACAGGATGGGGTGGAGGCTTCATAGAAGCCAAGGAGGCACAATCAGCCCCACATTATAGGCAGGGAAACTGAGGCACAGAGCACAGGAAGCCTGCCAGCTCACTTGAGGAAGTGGCAGAGCTAGGAGTGGAAACGAGTTGGCTCTATGCTCCAGAGGTGTGCACTCCAGACCTCGCTCTGCTATAACCGCCCCAGGCGCTCTCAGTCCCATCGCAGCAATCCTTTGGGCATTTCTCTGCATCCTTCAGACTGGCTTTGGAGGGGGTGCAGGCTCCTCATTTTGCTGCAATGGCCCAAGAGACAAGACTCGGGGCCATTCCAGTGCTGAGGGTGTTTCTATCAGATGTGACAGTACGGGGCAGTGGTGAGAGGCCTGGACTCAGTTAGATTGCCTGGAGTCAAAACCCACCCTACCGTGTATTTGGCCATGTGACCTCACTCCTTCAGGTTTCCCCGTCTGTAAAGTGGGGCCGTATAACCCATGGCGAGTGTTTAGAATGCTGCCGGAACACAGTGTTTAGAACTACTTTCATATCCCACCTAAATAATCGACCAAAAACACGTGCGGTGCCAGATGACCCTGCCTTCCTCTCCGATGTGACACGTGAAAGCCAGCTCCTCCCATTCACACCTTTCACACCTGATGTTGTTAAGGGGGACAGTTTGGTAAAATTGCTCTCCGTCCCCCTCCACTGACCTGGGTCCTCCTGAGAGGGGTGTTGCGACCCGGGTAAAGTCAGGTTGCAGATCTGGTAAGGTCTCAGGACCTTGCACAGCGTCAGGAGGTCAGAGGGACAGAGGCTCTAACGCCACTTGTTATGGCTGAAGTGCATCCCCCCAACACTCATGCACTGAAGCCCCAGCCCCCAGCACCTCTGCAGGGGACTGCATTTGGAGATTTGGCCTTTACAGAGGTGACTAAGGTGAAAAGAGGCCATTGGGGGTCCTAATCTAATCTGACTGGTGTCCATATAAAGAGAGGAAATTCGGACCCAGAGAGACAGCAGGGACCCCACACACAAAGGGAAGACCACTCGAAAAGGCAGCAAGCGGGTGGCTGACTGCAAACCCAGGAGAGGGGCCTCAGAGGAAACCAACAGTGGACCCCTTGATCTTGGAATTCCAGCCTCCAGAACTGTAAGAAAATAAACCCGTTGTTGAAGGCCCCCATCTGTAGTACTTTGTTATGGCAGCCCTGGCAAACCCATATATCACTGGCCATGCGTTCACCCGTCATATCACCGTGCTCCAGTGCTCTGGGTGGGTGGACCTGCAGGTCTCAGAGCTCTGCTGCTTCAGGGCCATGCTTGGGCTGGCATTGAGCTTGGCAGCAACTGAGGACCCTGTGTCCAAGGTCTCCTTCCCTAAATTCTCAATGGTGACACCTCTAAGGTGGGGGCTTCACTGACCCACAAACATCAGGGTGCAGTTACTGAGGGAGGAAAAATGGGTATTGGTAGCAACCAGTCACCTGCTACCCTGTACCATCAGTGAAGTAAACGTCCAGGAGAAGCTGTGACCTGCCCAAGGTCCACGTGTAGCAGCAGTGGGAAGGTAAGACTAGACTTTGGCCACACACAATGAACTCTGTCACCACGTTAAAACTCCAGGAACCCGGCATCCTGCCACTCCTCTGCCTAATGCCTGTTCCCACCCAGACACCACAGAGGAGATGTGGTCCGAGCAGGGCTCTTCAGAAAGACTGAAAATGTGACTAACACACGTCAGTGAGGATGTGCCGGTGGGAATGAAGGCCGGCACAGCTTCTTGGAATGGGTGTGTTAGTTCAGATTAGGTTCAACTGTAAGAGAAACATCAAAAGTGGTTTGAACAAGATAGCCACTCATCTCTCTCGCACGTTCCAAAAGTCATCTGAAGGTAGGATGTCTGGGGTCATTACAGATGAGCTAGTGTCTGTGACATAGGCTCTATCCTGTTGCACTTCAGTGAAAAAATTCCATTCCCCAGATTACCCTATGGTTCAAGATGGCTGCTGTCACTCCAGCCATTATAAGCACATCCTACTCAGCCCGAAAGAAAGGCCACCTCCTATCCCTAGGGAAGTTGCATGCATACTTACATCCATTGGCCAGAACCCACCTGCAAGGAAAGTTAGAAAATGCAGTCTTTATTCTGGACAGCTGTGTATTCAGCTAAAAATCAGGGATTCTCTTTCAATGGAGAAAAACAGCATATATTGGAGGACAACTATTAATCTCTGCAGAAGACTCATAAGAGTAATTAAAACTGATTAAGACTGTGTGCTCCAGCAATTCTACTTGCATGAGTTACCAAAAGCAAATTTGTAAGGATTGTTGATGTTGCCCTGTTTGTTGCTGGAAAATCTTTCAGAAACAAAAGTCCACCCCGAGGGAAGTGGTTTATAAATTGCCATATATCCACATGTATGCAGCTGCAGGGGTTAAGCAGTCCTGCACTTGACATGGAATGATCTCCAAGATCCACTGGAGCTACAGAATATTAGCATTAAGAAAGAGGGATGATATACACATCCATCGGTGTGAACACAGGATGGCTCTGGAAGGTTATGGAGACCCTGGGTGCTTCAGGAGGGTGACGAAGGAATTCAGTGCCACACAGGGAGATTTATCGTTCACCAAATACCCTCCTGTACTGCATGAACCTTTTTTTTTTCTTGCCATGTACATATATGACCTATTTTTAAAAAACAAAAATTACAAAAATGGCCGGGCACGGTGGCTCACGCCTATAATCCCAGCACTTCGGGAGGCCAAGGTGGGCGGATCACGAGGTCAGGAGATCAAGACCATCCTGGCTAACATTGTGAAACCCCATCTCTACTAAAAAATACAAAAAATTAGCTGGGCATGGTGGCAGGTGCCTGTAGTCCCAGCTACTCGGGAGGCTGAGGCAGGAGAATGGCGTGAACCCAGGAGGAGGAGCTTGCAGTGAGCCAAGATGGCACCACTGCACTCCAGCCTGGGCGACAGAGCAAGACTCCATCTCAACAATAACAACAACAAAAATTACAAAAATGGTCTCTTTTCTTCTGTTGATGCCTCTCTGCTCATTCACTGCACCCAGCAAACCTCAGCTGACACTGCCATCTTGGACTGCATGTGGATTTGATGGTCAAATCCCTGCTGGCCCCCAACCCTTACCCTGCTCACTCAGAATGCCGTGAGCTTGCCTTCCCTGATTACCAGGCTTTTACGTGAGCTGAGAGGCCTCAACAAAGTATGCCACTCAGGGGCACCCTGCAGTCCCCGCTGCAGCCCAGGAGTCCAGCTCACTGGCCATACTGTCAGCCCTGCCCACTAGCAACCCTCCTGGTCCTGGATCCCAGGGAGCCTGACACACTGGCGCCACAGACATGAGCTGTGTTGGAGCTGGTGCTCTCGGCACCCCGTTCCCGCCTAAATAAAGGCCAATCGTGGAGGCGAGCAACAGCCTGACCCTCAGGGTCCCCATGGCCGGGGCGGCGACCTCCTCAGGCTCTGAAGCATGCAGTTGGCTGTGTCCTGGGTGGGCCCCTGCTCTCCAACACTGGGGATTACATAACTGGCAGCAACTCCCTTTCACTCTGGCTGCCAAAAAGCTCAAAGCCGAACTCAGGTACAAGGGCAGTGGCAGGGACACGTGGGCCCCTCTCCCCTACTCACGCCTTATGATCCCAGTGCTTTGTTCTGATTTACTCCCATTTTTAGCCAACCACACCCATCCTTATGACAAACATCATTCCCCGCATCCTGTCTGCTGAGGGTTTACTAGTGCCAAGCACTATTCTCGAGGCTAAAAATAAGAGCTATCCTTATCGTTCATGACTGTATGCCAGCCACTCATGCTTAGTGTTTTCCAATCCTTACAAAAGGCCCTGCAGGATGCGTCTTCTCCGGATTTTACAGATGGCAATAGTAAGTCCATTCTGAGTTTTACTGGAGCTGAGCAGAGGGAACCCGCTGCTCAAGACAACAGTGTGTGTCTCTGACACAGAAGGGAGAGGGGCTGGCTCACAAAACATAGTTCTCCTCTCTCTCCAATGTCTGTCCCCACGACTCAGATGGGCCCAGGAGCAGGGGCAGCTGGGATCCTGTTTCTCTCCACCTCCCCAGCAGCCAGTCCACGGCTTGGGCAATGGGGATTGTTCCTTAGTTGAGCAAACAGAGGCCCCCTGAGCCTCCCAGCCCCTCACCCAGCCCTCAGGCTCCTGAAAGGAACCAGCACCAGTATTCCTGCAAAACCTCCACATTAGCACCTTCTGCTCCTTTTCATTTTTATTAAAAAATAGATCAAGAAAATATACACACTTCAGTCCATCTACCACAGTGGGCTTTGAGGAGGCCAAAGCACCATGGGGATGGGATGGAGGCATTGGGAGAGCCAGCCCTGCCCTCGTGCCAAGGATGCAGAGAAGGAGGGTGCCCTCAGCCAACCTTGCCAAGCATGGCCCTGGAAGGAAAGCCTGGGCCATGTCGCTGAGCAGTATGAGACCAGATGGGAAGGGAGGAGAGTCCCCAGTGAGAGCAGAGATGGCAAAGGGGATTGGGAGCCCCAGGGAGGTGGGGCCTCCAGACTCATGGTGGGAACAGGGCCACACAAGGCTACCGCCCACAGAAGGTCCCTTGACCTGGTCCTCCTCCCCCGGGGACTCTGGACCTGCTGGCCTCCATTCTGGCCTGTCCTCTGCAGGCCCTGGCAGCTGCTCTCAGGCATTGATGGCCTTCCAGCGCTCGCTGTCCGTGCTGTTGATGCTGCCAGTGTGGCAGGGCATGGAAGCGATATCATCCAGGTAGGCCACCCCGCCCGCAGAGTCAAACTGTGTGCTTGAGTAGCTGGCAGCTGAGGCCCCAGCAGCCCCTGGAGCCTCCAGGCCCTCCCGCCGGGCCACAGCGTAGGGCTGGGGTAGGTGTACATCCGGCTCCTCTGTCTCGTCCACTTGGCATTTGTAGGAGAAGAGGATCTTGGGCTCTGAGCTGACAGGAGGGAGACAGGGGCACAGGAGCCTCACTGAGTGACTCAGGAACAGTCTTCCCTCCAGGCCAATGGGGCCACCAGATAAGGAAGGAATCGGCCAACAGCTGCCTGACACCCACCCCAAGTAGGCCTGTCAGCTGGACCCCGGTGCCCATTTAGACTTGTTTTGGAACCCAGCCCTCCTCCCCCGACTGTGTGAGCTCAGGCAGGGGGCCTCTGTGCCTGCTTCCTCATGGTGAAATGGGTGCGTGGACACCGTGTGGAGGAAGAACGACATAAATCATGAGCCTTCAACAGCGCCTGCCCAAGCACTCAGGAAACACTGGCTGTGGCCTCCGCCCCACTCCTCTGACCCCTGCTGCTCATGTTACTGCCTGCTCCACCCTGATCTGGTCCCTCGGTCCTCAGGGTAACTCTCCAAGGGGGACACACTACACCCAATTTACAAAAAGGAGCCTGAGGCTCAGGAGAGAAATTGTGTCTGCAGATCCGAGCTGTGGCTGTGGGCCAGTCTGACCCTCTGCCAGCTTCACCCGGGGGGAGGCTGAGCCCCTCCCCACAAGACCTGGCAGGTGAGAAAGGAGGGGCAAAGCACCCACATTCCGACCACATTAGAGGCCTGGAGTGGGACCCCCAATCCCACGTCTTCAGCATCCCATCTCACAGATGCTTCTGCAGATGCACATGTGCATAGCAGTGTACTCACCCCCAGAGAATCCAACTGACTTCCCACCCCAAACCTGCTCCCCACTTAAGTCTTCCCCCAGCAGGGTACAAGCTCCATGAGGACAGGGATTTGCATCCACTGTGGGCCTCGCATCTTCTGGCTCTAGCAGTGTCTGGCACACAGTAGGTGTTCAATGAATGCTTGCGAATGAATGACTTCATATATTATTAAATAAAAACCAGCAATGTAGGACAACGTGCAGTCACTCTATCTCTCATGGTGAGAGTATGTCTGTGTGAACTGTACATACAATGTGCATATATATATATGTATATATGTATATGTGCATATATCTACATGTATGTATATATTGAGCGCCTGTGTGTTCATGTGTGTATGCATGCATGTGGGCGTGCATGTTTGTGTGCATGTGCCCGTGTGTATCCGTATGTGTATGTTTGTGCATGTGTGCATGCTTGTGCATCTGTGCGTGCATGTGCACGTGTCCATGCACATGTGGGTAAGTGTGCATATATCTGTGTGCATGTGCATGTGTATCTGTAGGCATGTGCCCATGTGCAAGTATGTGCATGCGCATGCACACTGAATGCATACACAGCCCCTCTGTTTCAATCCTCACACCCATTCTGGAAGAAGGCGCAGTTCCGCTAGCAGCCACGCGGGGGCGCCGGCGGCCACAGACTCACCCAAAGAAGCCCCGGAGGAAAGCCACGTAGATGAGCGGAGCAAAGAAGCTGAAGTACAGGAAGGTTGTGGCATCTACACAGCTGCGGAGAAGACAGGTCAGCGCAGGGCCTCCCAGCCCTATGCTGACTCCACACCTCCCCATGCCCCCAGTGGGTGGACACCCTGCCGCCCACTTCCCATGCCCCCACGAGGTAGACACCCTGCAGCCCCCACGCACCAGAGCCCCTCGATGATGTCCAAGCAGAGCAGCACACTCCCCAGCCCCTGCAGTAGGTTGAGCAGTGCCAGGATGCCCGCATACACGTAGAAGCTCCTCCGAGCTGGGGGCCAGACAGGGTGGGTCGTGAGGTCCCACCCTGGCCAGGCCAGACTCTGCCTCCAGCACCTACCACCCTCAAGCCTGGTGTGTCCCTCGGAGCCCCCCTAGGCCTCCCTTTCACCCAGGGCTCTCCAGCTCCCAGCCACAGTGGCCCAGTAGATGCCCTCCCGTCCCCGCCTGTCCCAGAGCTGCTGGCCAGCTGCTCACAAGGCAGGGAGATGCGCTCCTTCAGCGGGGTCTTGGGAAGGACGACCACCAGAGAGTAGACCTACAGAGACAGGCAGGGCTGAGACAGTGCTGGGGGCGCCAGCCCTGACCCACAGCCAGAAACCCAGGCATCCAATCCCCTACCTGGCCCTAAGGCCCCAGCCACCCCAGTTGCCCCAGCCTGAACCTCACCAGGAAGAAGAAGCAGGAGCTGACCAGCCAGAACTGGCGGCCCCCATGGCCATAGATATTAAAGTCCTCAGCTGAGAGATGGGCATCAGGGTACAGGATCTCCAGGGTGCCCTGCAGGGGCAAGCAGGAAGGGATGAAGGGAGAGGATCTCAAGGCTCCTCCCTCCCAGGGGCTTTCCCTGATGCAAAGCCCCCTAAGCTCTCTACCACACCAAGTCCAGCCTCTTGGCCTGACCCTCAAGTCACCTGCCCCAGCCTGCTCCCAGGCCACGTACTGCCCACCTGATTATAGCATCCGGAGCCGGCCCAGTCTTGGGCTGAGTCACATGGGGCAGGGGGCAGAGATGGACGAGGTGCAGTACCTCCCCCCAATCCAAGAAAGGGGCCTCTAGATGCATGCTTCTCAGGGAGGTCTGCGGACCTGCACTGTCCCTACCTGAACTCCTTATTAAAATGGCAAGTCCTGAGCCTCCCGCCCTGGTGCCCTGGCCTACTGGATCCGAATCTCCAGGGGACCCCAGAATGTGCCTCGGTAACAAGCATCCCATGTGATTTCTCAGGTGCAAAGTTTTGGGAACTCTGAAGGTGACAAAGACTGGAAACCTCACCCAAGCCCAGAAGCAGTGGGTGCCTGGTGCCCTGACCCCTGGCATCTCCTGCCCAAACCCACCCTCTTACCTGGGTGACAGAGTAGGCCAGAGACAGCACTGTGGTGATGGCCAGCAACCGCTTGATGCTGGACTTGCTCTCCAGGTGGCCTGGAAGAAACGTGCTGGTCAGTAGGCAGGAGCCAGCCCAGGTGACCACGCCAGAGTCAGCCCACAGCCAGGGAGGGGCAGGGGAGAGCGTTGCCGGGGCCCCGGAGCCCAGCGGTACACACACCAAAGGCCAGGCCCAGGATGATCACACTCAGCTCGATGGCCAGCAGGAAGAAGCGGGTGATCTCCCACAGGATCTGCACGCAGAGTGGGCACAGCGTCAGCCCAGGCCAGCATCCCCAGCCCACCCCAGGCCAGGCCTCCCTGGCCTCCCTCAGAGGGCCCAGCCGCACCTTATCAGCAACAGTTGCAGCGTTCGAGGTGCTCACCGTCATGGATACCACGGCCCGGGCAATGCCCACCAGTGCCACCACAAACACCTGGTGGGCAAGGGAGTGGCGTGGTAGTCAGGGAACAAGAGCCTCTGCATCGGCAGGGGCAGTAAGCTCATCCCCATATCTATAGGAGCCTTTGGTTCCTGAGGTTGGAAAGGAGGAAGGGGCAAGTCAGGGTGGGACACAGGGAGGTGGGGATCAGGCTCCAGGGAGCAAGGCTCACAGACTTGCAGACCCTCAACTGCAGGTGACCTCCAGCCTGGCCCTCCCCTCTTGGGGCCCCAGTTTCCTGGCTAGGAACAACAGCCTTGGGCTGGTGAGTAGGGGTGAGCACGGTGGAGCCAGATGGGCCAGGTTCACATCACAAGTAGCAGGCTGCTGCTTCCTGGCTCTGTACCTTAGCTTTCTCATCTATAAAACGGGGGCAGAAACAAAACCTACTGCATTTGATTGTTGGGTCAAATGGGTTAACAGATGCAGCAGAAGACTGCCTGGCACCCAGGAAGGGCCAAGTATACATTTGCTGTTATTATCATATTCATGGTTTTAATTCTGAGGCATGCGGGACCAGGCGAAAGGTCACCGACAACAGGTGTGGAGACCTCTAGGGAAGCCACCGGCCCAGCAGGTTTCGCAAAAGGGCCTGCTCAGCATCTGTGGCACTTATCGGCCTGGTATATCCATCCCCTTCCTCTCCCTCCTCACCCCCACTTCAGTGGTTCCAGGTGAGGCTGAGTCCCCCGCTCCTGGCTTCAGGGATGGGCCTAGGACGCAGCACTGGCCAGTGGTGTGTGTCATTCCCCTGGCCTGAGGGCTGGTTCAGGGAAGTGCTTGGGACCCACGGGAGCCCCATGAGAGAGAACCAGGATGTCAGGTGCAACTGCTGGGAAAGGCAGACCAAGGGCATGCAAACCTGGAACCATGGACGCCACCCTGCTGCCACAAGGGCAGATGGCAAGAGAGCAGGGCCATCGGGGAGATCTCAGGCTAAGTGGGAGATGGAGATGGTGCCCCAGCACCACTGCTGTGCCCCAAAATCCTGCTGTGCCTGAGGCCCAGGAACTGCCCAGTTTCTCAGTCAGAAACTGGCTTCTGTGAGTCTCAGTTGGGTTTTCTGACACATGCCCAGATCCATATATACTCTGTCTTTTATGCCATGAGAAATTGTGTCAGCAGGGCAGGCAGCAAAAGCAACAAACTGCCAAACGCCTACTGTATGCCAAGCTCCCACTGGGCTGCAGCTATGCAGATGACCTCATAGGTGCTCATACGAACTCCATAGCTAAAGCAGATCAACATCTATTACGCAGAAGGGCACTGGGGCACAGAGAGACCAAGCCACTGGCTCCAGGTCACACAGCAGCATGGCTGGGGTTCAGAGCTGGACTTCCTGAGTCCACTCTTACCATTGCCTCCTGAACTGTTTAGGACAAAGTCCTCAAAAGTTGATGGGCTGGGCCCTGTTCTATGTTCCTGGACATTTAGCCCTGGCTCTTTCTTCCTGCCTGCACTCCCCCTTACCCCACAAAAGGACATCTGCCTAGCATACAGTAGATGTTTAATATCTGTTGAATAAATACACAAATAAGTAAATGGGGAGAGAAGCAGAGAAGAAAGCAGGCCTCAGTTCCCAGTCCTGTCCATCACCATCTTGCAGGAGTAAGGGACATCAGGCCACTACAGCTTCCAGGCTTCCCCAGTCCCTTGTCTGTCTCTCTGCCTGCCCACAGCCCACTCCTCTAACTGGGAAGTTCTGGGCTAGACCACAAAGAGGCGACCAGGGAGCCACTCGGCTCTCATGTAGTGGTATCTAAGGGTGGACTCTAGCCAGGCAGGCCCTGCAGGCAGGGTAAGGGCGCCCTGAAGGAAGGGAGCTGGACAGCCCACACCCGAAGCCCATACCTGGACAGCCCGCACCGAAAGCCCACACCAGGACAGCCCACACCTGGACAGCCCACACCTGGACAGGCTGCACCTGGACAGCCCTGAAGTCCACACCTGGATAGCCTGTCCCTGAACAGCCCATACCTGAAGCCTACACCTGACAGCCCCCAACCAGACAGCCTGCACCTGGATAACCCCCACCTGAAGCCCATTACCTACACGGCTCATACCTGAAGCCCGCACCTGGACAGCCCATACCTGGGTAGTCCACACCTGAAGCCTTCTGCAGCCCACACCTGCACAGCCCAGACCTGCGGCCCATATCTGGAACCTGCATCAAGACTGCCCACACCTGGAACCCACACTTGAAGCCTATACTCAGCGCCCACACCTGGAGCCCACACCTGGAGCCCATACCTGGAGCCTATACCTGGACAGCCCACACCTGGAGCCCACACCTGGAGCCTATACCTGGACAGCCCACACCTGGAGCCTATACCGGACAGCCCACACCTGGAGCCTACACCTGGAGCCTGTAACGGGACAGCCCACGTTTGGAGCTGCCTTCTCAACCACAGCCCTGACACCTCTCCCCAGGCAACATGTGCCAGGACCACCAAGTGGTGAGAATGCAGGCTCTCCCAGCAAGTAAGATGTCTTCTCCAAAGAGGTTTCACAGAATGGACAGATAAGGGACGAAAGGTTGGAGGATGCAGTGGGCATTTTCCCTACCCAGCATCCATTCCCCTCCCCTCTAGTATCAGCTCCCCAGTTCTGTTGTAGGGACCACCTCCCTCAGTCCACATGGTCCGGCTGAGCTGATGCTGCCCTCCCAGCTTCACAGAGCCCCTTTCCTTCCTAGCCACAGTGCTTGGCTCAGGGATGAGGATGGGATCCTAGGTGGGCCAGTCAGAGGAAATCCCAGGTCTACACTGGCACTATCAGCAAACAGGCACTGTCTGCCTGAGTTGTAGAGGCAGGATGTTAGCTCAAAGCTGTTCTTGGCCATCTTTGACACCATATGAGGGGAACTCATCAGAGATAAGTCCCAAAGACAGCAGAGATGCAGAAACAGATCTTAACGGCAAAATTTAACTGCCTGGATCCAGCCATACCTGAAGCTCATTTTCATTATAGAAGCAGCTAATTCCTTTTTGTTTCAGTTGTGTCGTTGGCTTTTCTGTCAACTGCAGTGAACTCACCAGGATGTAGAAGGTGATAAAAATGGGGCTGGAGGTGATGCGGATCTTGGCCCGAGCAGATGGAAGCTTCCAGAGCAGGAAGATGAGGAAGAGCACATTGGGGATGAGCAGCAAGAGGTCCCAGTACCGGACCCTGGCAGACAGGCACAGGAGCTGGCTCACTGGCGAGGCCACATATGCACCCTCTCTCCAGCACACAGTCTGGCCCACCCTCACCACTCCCCGACTCCAGGAAAAGCCACTGACACTCAGCAAGCCTGCCCAGTGTTGTGACTGCCTCACCTGGAGGTGCCAATGTCTTCATAGAGCAGCAGCAGGCAGCGATGAGGCACACTGATGTTTGGTGCCAGGGGTGGGGGTAGTGCTGTGCTCCCATTGGCCCAAGTCGCCTCCTCCAGGGTGTCCATTCTGCCAGCAGCCAGCCCTGTGGGAGTGAGAGTCACCCAGTGAGCCGTGCAGGAGCTGTGTGGCCTGGGCCACTGTCCTCCTTCCTCTGGACCTGGGACTCCCAGGGGAAAATCAGAGGGGCTGCACAGAGCACCCCTGTAAACCACCCTCCCTACCTACTGCAACTCAGTGTGGGACTCCACACAGGTCACGACCCAATCCCCCATCTCAGGCTCTATCTCACGATCCGCAAACAATCACAAAGCCACCCCCTCAGCTGAGCACCTCCTGTGTAAGGCACAGCCATTTGGCTCCTTTCAGTCCTGAGGGCCCATGAGAGCAGCATGGGTGAGAGCACAGGCTCTGGGTTCACAGCCCAGCCCTGCCCTTTCCTTCCTGTCCTCTCCATGCCTGTGTCCCCCACCCATGGAATGGGTGTAACAAGTAAGGCGGTGGTGATGCCAAGTGCCTCAAACAAGACACACACGGGGAGTTCTTGGGAGCGGTCAGCCGTGGTTCCGACCCGCCACACCATGCAGAACTCAGAGGCCACTGACTCGTATGAGGCCACGGAACTGCTGAGGGCCACAGCTGGGCACCATGCCCTCCTCAGTTGCACCCTCTGGCCCTTATCTCCCTCTGCCACCACAGACAAAGATGGAGGGGACACTGAGCCGTGCCTGGGAGATGCACAGGAGGTCTCCAAGTGGAGATGGGCATGGGGGAAGAGGCTATACCACAGAGGGGCAGGGCAAGCTGTGTCTGCAATGGTCAGGCTACAGGGTGAAACCAGGGACAGGGTGGGCCCATAGGCAGGGGCCCACACGACACTCTGAGCACGAGAGGTTGAGTCTAGCCTGGAAGACAGGAGAGCTGGTGGTCTGGGGTCCTGGGAACCACTCTGGGGTTGGAGGACTGAGGGTCTGGTCAGAAAACCAAGACTGTTGAGCTAGAGGACTCTCAGGGAATAGCAACAGGTACTTCCGCAGGGAATTTGGGGTGATCCAGGTGTGGCCTGGGGTACCAGAACATAACATATGCCAATATTTAGAATGATTTGAACAGATTGGGCCAGATGCCTGTGACTCTGCTTCACCAGGAATGCTCATAAAGCCTGTGGATGAAAGCTCCAGGCGGGAAGCAGCCCCAGAGCATGGGCATAAGTGGTCGACACTGCACAGCATAAAAAGAACGACCCACTGCTACAGGCAACACGAATGACTCTCAGAAGTGATATAGCGTGAAGCCAGGCACAAGGGCCAACAGGCATACGATCCGTGGACAAATGTAGACGGGGCACCTTTGGGGAGATGAAGAGCGTGGTAATTGGGGGAGGCATGCCAGCTTCTGGTTGTCAGATCCAGGTGGTGGGTACACAGGCGTGTTCACTGTGTGGTAATTCATTGAGCCACACACTGATGACTCCTAAGTCGTAGGTGCACTTCAGTAAATTTTAAAAAGTAAAAAAGATGTGGCCGGGCACAGTGGCTCACGCCTGCAATCCTAGCACTTTGGGAGGCCGAGGCGGGCAGATTGCCTGAGCTCAGGAGTTCGAGACCAGCCTGGGCAACATGGTGAAACCCCATCTCTACTAAAATACAAAAAAAAAAAAAAAAAAAAAAGATTAGCTGGGCATGGCATCATGCACCTACAGTCCCAGCTACTCAGTAGGCTGAGGCAGTAGAATTGCTTGAACCCAGGTGACGGAGGCTGCAGTGAGCCGAGATGGTACCACTGCGCTCCAGCCTGGCCGACAGAGCGAGACTCTATCTCAAAAAAAAAAAAAAAAAAAAAAAAAGATGTGTCCTGGAAACATATCAAGGGCCCAGGCCTCCCCTTCAGCAAGGAGCTGCCCAGTGAGCTGCATGCCTGTCAGCAAGGTCTGCAGAAACGCAACAGGAGACCTGCTTCTGTTGTTGCCAAAGCCATCCCTGAACAACAGCAGCCCAAGACAGGGCTGGGGGAACTTAGGAATATTCCCATTGCTGGTCCAAGCCCTTAAACACCAGAACACCTCTGGATGAAAGGGAGGGAAGACTCTGAAGGGGGTGGGCCATGGGCTGGGGCTCAGGTTGCTCCAGTGGGCCACTCACTGGCTCTGGGATCAGGTCCCCAACTAAACAATAAGGACAGCAGGGTGCAGTGACTCACACCTGCAATCCCAACACTTTGGGAGGCTGAGGAGGGAGGACTGCTTGAGCTCAGGAGTTTCAGACCAGCCTGGGCAACATAGCAAGACCTCATCTCTACAAAAAACACAAAAATTGGCCAGGCGCAGTGGCTCACACCAGAAATTCCAGCACTTTGGGAGGCCAAGGCAGGCGGATCACTTGTGGTCAGGAGTTCAAGACAAGCCTGGTCAACATGCCAAAATTCCATCTCTACTAAAAAACACAAAAATTAGCCGGGCACAGTGGCGTGCAGCTGTAATACCAGCTACTTGGGAGCTGAGGCAGGAGAATCACTTGAATCACTTGAACCCGGGAGGCAGAGCTTGCAGTGAGCTGAGATCGTGCCACTGCACTCTAGCCTGGGCGACAGGGCAAGACTCTGTCTTAAAAAAAAAAAAAAAAAAGGCTGGGCGCAGTGGCTCACACCTATAATCCTAGCACTTTGGGAGGCTGAGGTAGGTGTAGAGGTTGGGAGTTTGAGGCCAGACTGACCAACATGGAGAAGCCCCGCCTCTACTAAAAAAAAAAAAAAATACAAAATTAGGACCAGGCACAGTGGTTTACACCGGTAATCCCAGCACTTTGGGAGGCCAAGGCGGGCGGATCACCTGGTCAGGAGTTCGAGACCACCCTGACCAAAATGGGAAAACCCTGTCTCTACTAAAAATACAAAAAAATTAGCCAGGCATGGTGGCACATGCCTGTAAAGGGCCCAGCTACTCGGGAGGCTGAGGCAGGAGAATCACTTGAACCCAGGAGGCGGAGGTTGCAGTGAGCCAACATCATACCATTGCTCTCCAGCCTGGGCAACAAGAGTGAAACTCCATCTCAAAAAAAAAAAGAAACAAATACAAAAATTAGCCAGGTATAGTGGTGCATACCTGTAGTCCCAGCTAATAGTAAGGCTGAGATGGGAGGATGGCTTGAGCCCAGGAGTTCAAGGCTGCAGTGAGCTATGATCGTGCCACTGCACTCTAGCTTGGGTGACAGAGTGGGACCACGCCTCAAAAAAGAATTAATTAAAAATAATAAAACGAGGCCATAGCTGCAATCTTCAAGCGATGGGGAATATTAAAGACACATAGTAGATCCTAAGAAAGAAGATGGGTCCTTCCCTACTGTTGGGAGGGGAGCAAAGCAGTCCAGCCTTCATTAACACAAGCCTTTTTTTTTTTTTTTTTTTTTGAGACATCGTCTTGCTCTGTCACCAGGCTAGGGTGCAGTGGCGTGATCTCGGCTCACTTCAACCTCTGCCTCCCAGGTTCAAGCAATTCCCCTGCCTCAGCCTCCCGAGTAGCTGGGGCTACAGGCGCGTGCCACCATGCCCAGTTAATTTTTTGTATTTTAGTACAGACAGGGTTTCACCATGTTGGCCAGGATGGTCTTGATCTCCTGACCTTGTGATCCGCCCACCTCAGCCTCCCAAAGTGCTGGGATTACAGGTGTGAGTCACTGCACCTGGTCAACCTTTTTTTTTTTTTTTTGAGATGGAGTTTCTCTCTTGTTGCCCAGGCTGGAGTGAGGTCTGCCAATTTCAGGTCATGCCCTTCTCCCTTCTGGGTGGCTGGAATATGGATAAGACGGTGGGAACAAGAACAGCCTTCTCAGACCATGAGGCAGAAACCCTGTATGAGGGTAACGGAACAGTGAGAAATAAAGTGTCTGGGTCCCCAGCACAATGGGGACTCCATGCATGTACTGGACAGCTTGCACAGAGGCTGTTATGCATAGATAAAAATAATCTATTATCTTAGCCTTTGTTGCAACAGCTAGCCCAAATCCCAATGAACATAAAGGTACTGCTTGGACTGGGTGGTCAGACATCTTGAGCCCAGCTCTCAATAAATAAGCAGGAGCCAGTCTTGGAAAGATCGAGATAAAGAACATTCCAGGGAGAATCACATGAGATCCAGATGCACAGGTCCAGAGGTGGGAACAGGTTTGTCCTGCCCCAAGGGCAAAAACAGGCCAGGGTAGCTGATACCAGAAAGGTTGGCAGGGCCAGGTCCCACATGCAACTCAACTTCACTCTTAAGTGCAACCAGAAGGGTGTTACGAGGAGTGAGGGGTCTGGTTTCCGTGGGGACAGGATGCCAGTGAAAAGGGACGAAGTGGAGGAGAAGCAGAGACAGGGAGGCCATGAGGAGCTCCTGCAACAGTCCAGGCATGAGAGGACAGAGGCTTGCACTAGTGGCAACAGCGCAGGTGGAACAGAGGGATTTGGGAGACCTTTGGGAGGCTCGGCCAACAAGACCCACTGACAGATCAAACACAGGGAATGAGAGAAGAGGCCAAAGAAGGCTGATGGTACAGTTTCTGGCCTGAGCCACTGGATGTTTTACAACTGAGGCCAACACTGCCCACAAGACACTGTCCCCTTCTTCCTCACTAACAAGCTACTATTTTGTTCAGGATCCCTCCATAAAGCCTAGTGTTCAAACAGGCCCCTCCCCAGCACCAGAAATTGAGTCTCCATTAATTTCAGCCAGTGGTCTCTGGGGTGGAGCTGGTGTGGAGCACTGCTCTAGTTTGACATGGCAACTGCTAGGGGATGGAGGACTGTGGACTTTTTTGTGTGCAGGGTCCAGGGCTGCCAAATGTCTGCAATGCATAGGACAGTCCACCAAATGAGTAACTGTCCTCCCCTACAGCTAGCATGCCCTGCAGAGTGGCTCTGGTCAAAGTCAAGAAGGGTGGCCCTTCTGCTCCTGGCCAGCAGCTGGTTGAGGCAAAGGCATGCGATGCCTCATGGAGAGATCTGCGCCTGCATGGGGCAGTAGAGGGCACGGTGTCCGGAACTGTGTCTTCCTGCACCCCTGGAGGACTGGGCCACCACCTGAGCATGGAGGAGCTTACAGCTGGAAGAGGGTGTGCAGTGCGGCCTCCTGCCTGACTTCTGGTGGCAGGAGATAATAACTTGTAACTCTGAGTTGAGAATATTAGCGACCTGATGAAGGAGGGAGATTCTACAGCCCTCTCCTCCCCACCCCTCTTATTTATTTATGTATTTATTTTTGAGACAGAGTCTCACTCTGTCACCGAGGTTAGAGTGCAGTGGTGCGATCTCGGCTCACTGCAACTTCTGCCTCCCAAGTCCAGCCTTCTGGGTTCAAGCAATCTTTCCATCTCAGCCTCCCAAGTAGCTAGGATCACAAGTGTGCACCACCATACCTGGCTAATTTTTGTATTTTTAGTAGAGACAGGGTTTCGCCATGTTGGCCAGGCTGGTCTAGAACTCCTGACCTCAAGTGATCCACCTGCCTCAGCCTCCCAAAGTGCTGAGATTACAGATGTGGGCCACCGTGACCGGCTATCCCCACACCTATTATAAAGCCAAGCCAGGCAGAACAAATGCCTGGTCCTAACAGCCCAACACCAGCTCTGACTCAGGATGGAATGTCACGCAGCCCCAGGATGGAAAGGGCCAGGGTGCGGGCCAGGCACCCTGCAGTCACCAGGAAGCAGAGCGGCCCCTTGCAGCACAGAAGCCAGTGGGGAGGAACAGGGGCAGGGAGGAGAATGGGGGAGTCAGGCAGAGTCCAGGATATGGAGGGTGGGGTAGGCTTCTGCTGGTTTTGCCTGCCCAGCATCCAGCCTCCTGCTAGTTGGTAAGAGTACTGCTTTCCTGAAGTGGAAACTCAGCTCCCAGACTCTCTGGAAGTTTATGGATGCCTGACTCCAACCCTTCACAACCCAGGGAATGCACCTGTGATCTAAGCCTGGCTAGTCAGGATGTTCCATCACCCTGGCCAATGAAAATCTGCCCTGAGACTTTTGCTGTAAATTATTATTAGAATAAATTATTAGAGCAAAAGTCTCAGGGGAGATTCTCATTGATAACTGAGGAAACACTCTCTGCTGACCTCAGTAAGTCAGGGCTGTACCACCTTGACCTCACACTCAGGGACCCGCCTCAGAGTAAAGCCGACACGGAGGAGTGCAGAGCTGAGACACAGACGGAGACAGATGTTGATGAGCTCACTGGAGCCCCTGGATTCAGCCACACCTAAAGCTAGTCCTACCCCCTTGGATTTTTCAGTTATAAATCCCAACAAATCCCCGTTTCTGCCTAGACCAGTTTGAGTCTGATTTCTCTAATTTACCACTGAAAAACCTCCAGCTAACACAGGTTATGGAGTCAAGAAGATGGGCTGCACTGCTGGTTCCGCCACATGCTTGCTGTGTGACCTGGGTGAGTCACTCCCCCTCCAAATATCATGGGGAAAACACCTGCCTAATAAGGGGTGCCATAAGAATCAAACAAAACCAGGGAGATAAACATCTACAAAAGCAACACATGTACAAAGGTGGTTGCTGCTTTTCTTTTTTTTTTTTTTTGAGACAGAGTCTCTTGCTCTGTCGCTCAGGCTGGAGTGCAGTGGCGTGATCTCGGCTCACTGCAACCTCCACCTCCTGGGTTCAAGCTATTCTCCCACCTCAGCCTCCCAAGTAGCTGGGATTACCAGAGAAGGGACTGAAGGGCAAGGAGAGAAAGGAATTGGTTCACAGGTCCATGGACTCCTTTGGAAGCCCCCATTGCTGTGGGGTCTGAGGAGAGGCAGAGGAGGTATAAGCTGCTCTCCCTGCCCCCACTCCCCTGCCAACAACGTAGCAACCTCTGTGCCCAACCTCTGTGCCCTGGTTTCCAATCCTGGGAGGGAGGTACTTATGTTATCCGCATTGTGCACGTGGAGCTCAGAGGGGCAGCCACTTGCCAGGCCGGCAATCCAGGCTCTGTCTCCAGAGCCCAGGCCCCCAGTCAACAACTTGCCAGGTACCCCTCTCCAGGCCTGTTTCTCCATCTGTGGGTCAAGAGCACCAGGCTTGTTCTAGAGCTATCTTCTCAGACCTGATGTGGGAAATACCCTGGTGTTGTTAACATGCAGATGCTCCTCCCAAGGGCAGGGGTAGGGCTGACAGTCTGTTTACCACAGGCTCCCAGGTGGTGCCCCTCCTGCTGCTGCTTGGGTCCAGCAACCCCACTGGGGTTATGGGGCTGCTGGCCATACCAGGATTGCCATTATGTATCAAAGCTTATGAAATACCTGAAGCCCTGACTTTTTTGGTTTTTTTTTTTTTTTTTTTTTTTTGAGACAGTTTCGCTTTCTTGCTTAGCCTGCAGTGCAGTGGTAAAATCTCCGCACAACCTCCGCCTCCTGGATTCAAGTGATCTCCTGCCTCAGCCTCCTGAGTAGCTGGGATTACAGGTGGGTGCCACTACACCCAGCTTATTTTTGTAGTTTTACTAGAGATGGGGTTTTGCCATATTGGCCAAGCTGGTCTCAAACTCCTGACCTCAGATGATCCACCCACCTTGGCCTCCCAAAGTGCTAGGATTACAGCCGTGAGCCACCACGCCTGGCCCGCACTGACTTTCAGTTAATAGGACCCTTGCTCTCATCTGTGCAACGGTATTGACCAAACCCCAACCACGGCTACCAGATGGGAAACCCTGGGGAGAGGGGCCCTCAATGCTTCCCACCCCAAAGGACTGTTGAGCTTACAAACCCTGGAGCAAGGACATGGTGGGGAAGCGCCATAGGGCAGAGGCCAAGTTACTTTGCTTTCCCGTGTTGTCCTTCAGCCTTGGGGCTGGCAGGTGTGTGGTCCCTGTCCTAAGCCAGAGACCCCAGGAGGATGGGGAGGCCTGGGCCCAATCTGACCTGTACCGGGCCCTCCTGGTTGCCTTCCACGTGCTGAGCTGGTCCCTTCCTCAGGGCCTTTGTACTGGCTCTCCCCTAGCTCTCTCCTGACACCTCCTCTGAGAAGCCCTCCCTTCTCAGCTGTCTCCAGCGCCCGAGCCGCGTTTGGGTGTTTACTACTCTCTATCCAGGGAGTGCTCAGGAATCGGTCCCCTAGAACACGGCCTGGCACGACACGAGCAGCCCTCAACAGGTTGCTATGACGGAAACAACTTAATCTCCAGCACCGCCAAGCCCCGCTGGGGACTGGACGACCCCGCGGCCCCTCCTCACTGCAGAGAGGAGCGCAAAGCCAGCCCCCACCCGCCTTCCCCGAGTCCAGGGGGAGCGGAGGCTTTGACACTGCCCCTCGCGGGGCAGCAAAGCCCCGAACCGGCGCAGGCTTGGCTCAGGAGCACCTCGGCCGCTGCGGACAGCCACCGTGGGGCTGCAGCCCGTGCCGCCACCCCGCGCCGGACCGGGTCGCCGAGGTCCGGATCTCCGCCCGCACTGCCTCCAGCCGGAGCCAAGCCCAACGCCGCTGCGTGCGGCTCCCTCCCGGGCCTCGCGTGACCCCGCGCCCCGAGCGACTCCTGACTGCCCAGCGCTTCTCCCCTGGGTTCTCACACCCAGGGCCTTCCCTCCCAAACGCCGCCTCGGCCGTCCGAGCTGTGCCCGAGCGGCAAGGGGCAGCTCGCGGAGCAAGGAGGAGCACCGCGGCTGGGCTTCCCCTCTAGCTGCGGCAGGAGACAGGGAGAAGGCCGCCTCCTTACCTGAAAGCCCTGGCCGCGCTCAGGCCCGGCCGCCCCGGCCGCCCATCCGCCGCCGCTGGGTGTGCGCGGACCCAGTACAGGCCGCGGGACTCCGGCCTCCAGCGCCTGACCAGGCGGCCGGGGCCGGGGAGCGTCGCGCAAGGACCGGGCGCGGCCGGTTCCGCGGAATGAGGGCTAGGCAGGAAAGGCGAGGCGGGGTCAGCTCGCACACCCTGCAGCCCTTCCCGACAGCGGCCACCCGTCTTTTTCGTCCAGCCCAAACTGCGAAAACGGCCACAGTCCCACAAGTCCCAGAGTCCCTGTATAACTCGGGCCCGCCCTCTAACCTGCAACAGCCTATAGGAATAAGCCATCACTGAAAAAAAAAAAAAAAAAGTGGGCGAGACCAACCAAATTCCCAAGAGGCGGAGCAGTCCGCTGACCTCTTAAAGAGACAGCACAGAGTGGGTGCGGAGGCGCGACGCTGCTTCAAGGAAGAGAGAGGCCTGCCTTTCTCACTCGGAAAGCGGGCGGAATCGAAGACTGGAAAGCTGAGGACGCGCCACTTCTCGCCCTGCGCGCCTTACAGCTGGCGGCAGTTGTCAGTGGACCAGCTGGCGGTAGCCGCGCTCCACCTCCGGGCCGGGGCCGCAGCCGGACCGTCGGGGCGGAGCTTCCGGGGACCGCCCCCTCGCCTGGAGGCGCCTCGGGAGCCCCGCCGGGGCGACCTGAGCTCAGCTGGGGGGAAGGCGGGGTGGGGACCCTCACCCTCCCCGGCGCCACGCGCTCCCGCCGCGCCACGCCGCAGGGACGCCGCCTCCCAGCGCGCTGCTCCACGGGGCGGCGCCAGGCCTCTGGCACTCCTCTTAACAACCCTGCTGGGCGGTCATTATAGTCACGTTTTACAGGGCCACCTGAGGCTTGGAGAGGTCAAATAACTTGCCCAAAGCCCGCAATGAGGAAGCGACACAGCCAGGACGCCTCCCCCCAACTCTAACTTCCACAATTCTTCAAGCCGCTTCCTCTGGAAAGCCCTCCCTGATTGCGCCTGTCTTATCCCCTGGCATGGATGCTGCATTCACCATACTCACGCCATGCGGGTCTCTGTTTCTGTTCCTCAGCTATTCCAAGCTTGTTCCTGCTCCTGTCTCTACGCCTGTTCCCCTGCTGAGCTGGCTCCTTGCCACATCATGTCCTCAAGAGGGTTTTGTGGGCACCCTCGCTGGAGCAGCTGTCCAGTCTCATTTCCTTCCAAGCATCTTAATTCTCTCCTGATTGTCCTCATTAACTGCCTCCCCGTCCAGTCTCCCCACTCTATTATAGAATTCCAGCGTCATGAGGACAGAGCCAAGAGAGCCACGCTGCAGGATGTCCCCTGCAGCATCTTGAGGCTGACTCAGAGCCTGGCACAGATTGTAGGCACCCAGTTATTACAGGCACCCTAAGACTCATACCTCGTGACAGCACCGCTGGGCTGGAATGAGATTGGGTCCCATTCTCCTCCTTGCTCCTGTCCTAAAAACACAGGGAGATTGGGGAAGAAACCACCTTGTGATCCTCTGGGACTTCATCTGGGACTTTCCCAGCCTGGACTGCACCCAAATGTGCATAGCCTAAGTTTCAGTTTCTGTATTCGCCAGAGAGGCTGGGCAATGGCGGCCTGCGTAATCACGAATGACCACAGACACAATGAGCCGTGGGGAATCCAGTGGCTCCTCAAGGGCCTGCCAGAAAGTTACAGGTATCACTCACGCTCACATTCAATTGGCCACCGCTTCTAGCCTCCAGAGGGCAGGAAACTGCCACCCTACCATGTGCCAGGAAGGAGAAGTCATGGGACATGTGTGACCAGGCCTGATAACTACCCTCTGTAAGGTTCTTGTATCAGTTTGAACCCTGAGAGCGCACCAACAGACAACACGAGGCGGTGTGGAAAAACATGCTGTTTTAATGAGCGCCTGGGTGCAGGTGGGCTGAGGCCTAAAATGGCATCAGCCCCAAGTGAGGACAGGGCAAAGGTTTTATAGTCTCCTGTAAACAGGAAGTACCCTAGTCTGGCATAACTGATACGTTGTACCCGGATGGCCTCTTTCTCCATCTTCATGGGTACGTGTCTTCCAGCCAGGGTAGGTATCTTCTGGCCGGCTCTTATCCTGCTTCTGCTATCTTGCTGGCACAAGTAGCCTTGTGCCTTGGGCCTAAGAAGGGAGGAGTTATTCATCTCCTTAAGCTTTCAGGCCCCGGGAAGAATCTTAAACCCTCTATTTTTCTTTTTCTCCCTTTTGAGACTTGGAGAATTCTACATTTTCTTCTCTTGAGTTTTGGACCCATATCTAGGTTTCTGTGGGATTTTGTTGTATTTATGAAATAACCAAAGGTATCTATTTCACCTCTCTCCATTTGAGAACTGAGGCAGTGGCTAATTCACTGCAGTATCCACTACACACAGGACAGAGCGTGGCATCTGCAACGTTAAATGAAAAGTAGCTTAATAGGACAGATCTGACTCTCAGGTTCTCCATCGCCCTACATCAGGCTCAGGGGTGGCCATGGCTGACAGTAGGAGATGCTGCTACAGAACTGGGCTCCCTGATAGCCATGGGGATGACAGCAATCTCCAAATAACAGAAGCCAGATGGTAGTGCTTAGGCGTGAGAAGCAAAGTGGGTGCAACTGTCATATGACCATCAAGATCAAGCTCAATATATCACTGGGATAGACATCCTGTGTAGTAAACAAAATGCCCGCACTGGTTCCTTGGTCTATGGGGTAAGAGTGATAGTAGTAAAAGTCAAGTGAAATCCTGTGAGACCCCACCATCACCACCACCCACCCCAGCCAAGAGAGCAAGCACATAAACAACATCACACACCAGAGAAAATGGTGGAGATTGGTGCCGCCCTTGAAGACCAAAGACGTGTGGGAGGGTTTCCCCGACCATGAACCTATTTAATTCATCAGTCTGACCTTATAAAAATAAACAGAATGGCAATGGACTGTTGCAGATTCAGCCAAGTGGTAGCCCTGACCACAGGTGCCGTGCAGGTGTCATTGCTAGCACAGACAAATCAGCACAGCCTCAGGGTATAGCCTTCCATCTGATCACCATACTTTTTCATCCCTATCAGGGACCATTTGCATTCACAGGAAGGGCCAACAGTACACACACATGGTCTTGTCCCAGGCCAATGGTACCGCTCCCATCCTTTGTCATCACAGAGTCTGAAGGGGACTGGGCCATCTGAACGTCTTGCAGAACACTGCACTGGTTCACGGTGTCAATGACAATGTGCTAATCAGGATAGATGAACAGGTGGTGACAAGTACATGGAAAACTTGATGAGACATATGTGCTCCAATGGGCAGAAGATTAAACCCTATGAAGAATTAGGGGCTTGCCACATCAGTGAGATTTGTAGGGGTCTGGTGGTCTGGGGCACACCAGAACATCCCCCTCACACTCCATCCCAGAGGAGCAAGCACAATGCTTAGAGGCCTCTGGGTTCTGGAGGTAGAAGATTCCACACCTGGGAATGCTGCTCTGACCCACATATCTCGGGGTCACATGACATCAAAGGCTGTCCCTCAGACTATGGGACCCACAGCTCCCATGATACTAGAGGCATACCCGGTGGGAAGACATGCTGTGTGAAGCTTACAGCAAGCTCTGGTGGGAAAACCACAAAGTATACCCCCTAGGGTTCTGGAGCAAGACCAGGCCATCTATAGTAGAGAACCAGACACCATTCACAAAGCAGCGCTGCCAGGCTACTGGACCCTGGTAGAGATGACTGGGGAACATCAAGTGACCATGAGGCCAGAGCTCAGAGCTGCCCCTCGTGAACTGGGTTCTGTCAGGCCCTCTAAGATGTAAATTCAGGTGGGTAGGCCTAGCAGCAATCCACTGTGAGACTAAGCAATCCATTGTAGATCCACGTCACCTACCACTGCCACAGCAGCTCCTCTGCCTCAGTTCACACCCACGCCCATGGGCAGCTGGCTCATTACATGCGCTGAGCTGGTTCATTACATGGGTCAGATGTGGTACCTGGATGTGCAGCGGTCGCATGGAGCCCTTGAGGATGAAAGCCGCAGGCTACAGATGGTGGAACCAGAGAGGGGAGGAGACTTGTCCTCAGCGATGTCCTGAAGCAGATGCCCCAGCAATGGATGCCTAGTGATGTGGGAAGAGCAAACCCCAAGGTGATGTGTCCTGGAGCAAGTCCAGCATGACTGTTGGCTGGGATCCCAGCTCCTCACTCCCCAAGCCTGTCCCAGGCTGCCCGAGTGTCCTCAAGACAGGGATGCTGCCTTTCCTCAGAGTGAGCAAAGCTGCAGTCTTTTTGTAACTGAATCTCCAAAGTAACATCCAACCACATTTGTCCTATGCTGTTGGGAGCAGATCACACAAGCGTGTGAATACCAGAAGGCGAGGGCCATAATAGAGGCTGCCTACTCACCCCACCCACCTTTCCATCTCTCCTATCCTGCCCCCCTCCACCAGTGTTTAAACATGCCCAAGAACCTCTCATCTGAGAAAAAGCCACATCCCACTCCAGTGCCTGTCCCAGCTCTCACAGTCCATTCCACACCTGGGAATGCCTCTCTGACCCATACATCTCTGAGTGACATAAAAGCGCTCCAGCCTCCAACTAGTAACTCACATTCACCTTTCTCACTTCCCTGTATCCTACCTGTCAACACACTTCAATGTGGTGTCTGACTCTAGACACACCAGCCATCCCAGATCTGCTATCGCCAGGCCCACTAACAGCTCCTAGTCCTCATCAGATGACCTCTGGGCAGCCAGCTGACCCCATCCACCATCTCGACTGCTGTCTTCAGTGGCCTTTGGAAGGGCTCCTGATAATCCCCAGCCCTGCTAGGATCTCCTCTCCTTGAGTGTGGGCCGGACATCAGGACTCACTTCTACCTAACAGAATATGGCAAAAGTAATGGAATATCACTTCCAAAACACGGCATCTGTCTTGAATGGCCTCTGTCTCTTGTTTGCTTGCTCTGAAACAAACCAGCTGCCAGGTTGTAAGCTGCCCTGTGGAGAGGCCCCCACCCAAGAGCCAGTGGGAAGCTAAGTCTTCAGTCCAACAGCCTATGAGGACCTGAATCCTATGTGAAGAAAATTGGAAGGGGATCCTCCTCAAGATGAGCCTTCAGATGAGACCGCAGCCCTGGCCCATACCTTGACTGCAGCCTTGAAAGACCTGGAAGAAAAGGCACCCAGCGGCATCATGCCCAGATCCCTGACCCACAGACACTGAGATAATGTGTGCTAATTACTTCAAGCTGCTAAATCCCAGGATAATTTTTTTTTTTTTTGACACGGAGTTTCACTCTTGTTGCCCAGGCTGGAGTGCAATGGCATGATCTCAGCTCACCGCAACCTCTGCCTCCAGGGTTGAAGTGATTCTCCTGCCTCAGCCTCCCAAGTAGCTGGGATTACAGGCATGCGCCACCATGCCTGGCTAATTTTGTAGTTTTAGCAGAGACAGGGTTTCTCCATGTTGGCCAGGCTGGTCTCTAATTCCCGACCTCAGGTGATCCGCCCACCTCAGCCTCCCAAAGCGCTGGGATTACAGGTGTGAGCCACCATGCCTGGCCATCCCAGGATAATTTTTTATGCAGCAATAGATAACTAACACAAGCCCATGCAGTCTCGTCAACTTTACTCTCAGCAGCTCCTAGCATCCCAGGTGTATCCTTCACATCCTTTGTTGGTGTCTCTTAACTGTTGAAGTTTCCCAGGTCCCAGGCTTAGACCTTCTCGTCTCCCTACACTCACTCTGGATTATACAACCACTCCCAAGGCAATCTACAGCTGCAGTCCAAACTCCCCCTCAAGTCCCACACATGGATATCCAACAGCTTCCTGGATATGTCCCCTCGGCCCACATTCAGCACAGCCCAAAACAAACTCATCTTATTCCCCCTTATTGTTGGTCTTCCTGTGCGTTCCCATCTCAGCTATCATTCCCCTAGCTAAACCAGGATCCTGGTGTCATCCTGCATGCCTCTTTTGCTGTACTCAATCACCAACACCAATAGACCCCACCTCCTGGCTGGGCACGGTGGCTCACGCCTGTAATCCCAGCACTTTGGGAGGCCAAGGCAGGCAGATCCACTTGTCAGGAGTTGGAGATCAGCCTAGCTAACAATGGTGAATTCCCATCTCTACCAAAAATACAAAAATTAACCGGGCATTATGGCGTGCATCTGTAATCCCAGCTACTCAGGAGGCTAAGGCATGAGAATCACTTTGGGAGGTGGAGGTTGCAGTGAGCTGAGATTGCGCCACTGCACTCCAGCCTGGGTGACAGAGTAAGACTCTGTCTCAAAAAGAAAAAAAAAAAAAAGAAAGAAAAAGAAAAAGAAAAAAGATCCCACCTCCTAAACATCTTGTATTTCCAGTTCTCTCCATCACTCCTGCCCCTACCCTGGGTCCCATGCAGAGATGCTTATTCACTGCACAAAGTGCCTGGCTAAGAGGGCTGCGATTCAGCCCTGCCTCTGCTCACTAAGGCTGCCTGTAACTAGACAAGAACCACAACAACCTCCTCATTTGCTGCCTTCAACCTTGTTCAATCCACTTCCACCTGGTAGCAGCCGTAGGGATTCTAAAACACACACCGGTTCACGTCTCACCCTGCTCAAAATGCTTTCATGGTCTTCCATTGCCTTCAGAATACAGAATAGTCAAACTCTCTAGAAAAACATCTAACTCTTTTTTGATCCGGATTTTCTCTCCCTCAAGTCTTGTCCATTGCCCGGCATCATAAGCTCCTAGCCTTAGTTCTTAGGCAGGGGCTTGCACATCCGGGCCGTGCCATGCCCTCTGCGGCTTTGCACATGGCATCCTTCTATCTGTAACATTCTCCCTGCGTCTTCGCTCCCCTGGGCAAGGATAACTCCTACTAAAGCCTCAGATGTGACCTACAAAATCCCAGAGTTGTCCAGCTACTTGAAGCATTGAGCCTTTGAGCTTTGGGAGAAGTTAAAACATTCTGCTCCTAAGACAGTAAGAAGGCGTCGGAAAACCAGGCTCTGGACCTCTGTTGCCTTGTCAGTAAAATGGCCCTGGTGTGACCGAGGTCACGTAGCCAGCAAGTGTCGTCGGGGGCCCTGGAACCACAGCTCCTACCTCCACCCCGGCTCCCACTCCAGCTCAGGAGAGCGCACGCGCACAGCGCCCCGCCGCCCACCCTCAGGCTCTGGGCGGGACCTCCGGGCGGCGTGGGCGGGACCCGACTCTTTGGCCCACCCCTCCGTGTCCCCGCTGCTCGCCAGTGGACGCCGACGTCATGACGTCGCGTTCCGTAGGGCTCTTACCCGGCTTTGGTGGGTCACGTGAGCTACTTTTCGCGCGAAACCTGGTTGTTGCTGGAGTGGCTGAGAGGATCGTGGTACTGCGATGGCGGTGAGCGCGCTGGCGCGGGGCGGGCGGGATGGTGCGGGCGCCGGGGTCATGGGTGCGGAGGCTGCGCGCTTCCCGTACTCTTGCCCCGGCCCGGGTCGGCGCTCTGGGTGAGGTGGGGCCTCAGGCTCTGGGGCGCAGCTGCTTTCTCGCCTGCACCCCGCGTGACGCTAGGCCACCTGGCGACTCGTCTCCCCACCACTGACCTGGGGCCCTGGGTTCCCTAAGCCGCGCCCGACCCGCTCAACCCGTGTCCTTTATTCACCGCACACGTGCTTATTGAGCGCCATCTGTATGTCTGGCGCTGAGTGTACAAAAGACAGGCCCCCATCTCACTGCACTTCTTAAAACTTTTTTTTTTTTTCAATTTCCCAATGATCCTTGTTCTGAATGCTACATTTACTTTCGTATTACTTTCTTGTCCCTTTGTCTTGTGTACTGTCTGTTTCACATCTGAGTTCCAGACCTCTTGTTTTGGTGGCTCTTCTATGCCATCTCTATCACAATACCTTGCACACTGTGTGTGCTGAAATAGCTCTAATGCTTAAGGGGGAGATAGTAGACAATAAACAGGTAAATAGGCAAATGACATAACCTCAGTGGTTTTTCATGGAGAAAGCACGGTGATGTGGGTGACCCGCTATTTGAGCTGCCTCCTATTTGTTTGGAAGCCACTGGCTCGGATTGCCCAGCAGAGAGCATTCCAGCTGAGAGAACAGCAAGCGCAAAGATCTGGAGGCTGGAAGGGGATTGGTGTGTTGGAGGACAAGAGTCACAGGTGGAGAGAGAGGAGGGAAGAACCCTGATAGTAAAAAGGAAGCTGTATCATGCCTCACCAGCTTCTTAGGTTTCTGACAGCGGCACTTTCTCTTGCAGGAATCATCGGAGTCCTTCACCATGGCATCCAGCCCGGCCCAGCGTAGGCGAGGCAATGATCCTATCACCTCCAGCCCTGGCCGAAGCTCCCGGCGTACTGATGCCCTGACCTCCAGCCCTGGCCGTGACCTTCCACCCTTTGAGGATGAGTCTGAGGGGCTCCTAGGCACAGAGGGGCCCCTGGAAGAAGAAGAGGATGGAGAGGAGCTCATTGGAGATGGCATGGAAAGGTAATTTCAATCAATGCCCTGGACTCAGCAGACAATTTTGCAGAGAGCCCATTGTGTGTCTGGTGGCCTGGCTTTGGGAGCTGGGAACAAATGAATCTGATGGCATTCTTGCCTTTGAGCACAGGTTGATCCAGGGTTCTGGGGAGACAGGTTTACAGAGCCGTGACATAGGTTTCTTTAACTTACTGTATGTAACTTGGAAAGACTAGACCCTAAGGGTTGGATAAGCCTAACTCCATAAGCACCCCAGGTAATGCAGAGCTCTCTAATCTGGAGGACTGCAACTCAAAAAGACAGGAAGCAGGAAGCCCAGTGTTTCTTGGTAACTTTTCAAAGGAAAGGTGCATGGGGGAGGAGGGATCTGATAAATAAAGTTTTAGAGTCAATCAGCAACCGTTTATTATACGTAATGTGCACCATGCCCTTTGTTAGGAATGGTCTTGTTTATTAGTAAACATGTGTTGGCCGGGCATGGTGGCTCACACCTGTAATCCCAGCACTTTGGGAGGCCGAGGTCGGCGGATCACCTGAAGTCAGGAGTTTGAAACCAGCCTGGTCAACATGGTGAAACCCCGTCTCTACTAAAAATACAAAAAATTAGCCAGGCGTGGTGGTGCATGCCTGTAGTCCCAGCTATTCAGGAGGCTGAGGCAGGAGAATCGCTTGAACCCAGGAGGCGTAGGTTGCCGAGAGCCGAGATCATGCCACTGCACTCCAGCTTGGGCGACAAGAGTGAAACTCAATCTCAAAAATAAATAAATAAATACATAAATAGGTTATCAAGACTTAATGCTAGGAGAGTGGAGTAAGCTCTGCGCATGAGCAAGGCTAGATTTCTACTCCTGCCTTACTCTGCGTTTCCAGCTGGGATCTGGTAGATATGTCAGTAGCGGAGTTGTGTGAATGCCCAGGAGCCTCGTGGAGATGCTCCTTTTGTGCCTTTCCAGCCTTAGCGTGTGTGAGAGTACCGTGCAGGGCGTCCTGCCATCCCTAGGATGTCAGACAGCTGAGGGGCTTTCAAGGGCACTCCAGACTGGATGGATCTTTGCTGTTACCAGTACCACCCCCAACGATGAGACTGCACATGCTGTAGACTGTAGAAGGAATGAGGAGTCTTTGGATAAATCCACCCTGGACTTGGGGTCAGGGCATGGGGCCTGGACGGCTTCCCCATTCTGCTCAGTGGAGTTGTTCAGGCCGGATGCTCCTCCTCCACTGTGTCCTCTCCCTGTCTTGACCCTTTCTCTTTGCTTCTCTTTTCCTTCAGAGAGTGAGAGGCCCTTGGCAGGGGGCTTCTGGGTAGAGGTAGCTGAGGGATAGCTGAGCCCAATTACATTTGTTTTTGTGGTTTTTCAAAAAAATTTTTATTGGGCTATAGTTTTTTAGAGTTTGCCCCTTGCAAAAATACAATTCAATGCAAATTCAGTGTAAATTTCCTGAATTATGCAGGCTTCACCACAATCCAGTGTAAGAACAGGGCCATTGTCCCATTGATGTCCCTCCTGCCTGCTTATAGTTCATTCTCAGTTCTTACCCAACCCACGGGCAACTGAGAATCCACTTACTGTCTCTAGATTTTCCAATCTGGTAATTTCATATAAATTGAATCATATTATATATGCCCTTTTGTGATGAGCTTTTTTCACTTAGTGTGGTTTTAAGGTCTTTCTGTGTTGTTGCATGTGCAGCACTCCATTCCTTTTTGTGGCTGAATCATATTTCTTTGTGTGGAGATAACACATCCATTCATCAGTTGATGGACGTTGGGTTCCTCAAGCCTTTTGGCAATTATGAATAATGTTGCCATGAACATTCATTACAGGTGTTTTTTTTTTGTTTTGTGTGTGTGTGTGTGTTTTTTTTTTTTTCTGAGTTTTGCTCTGTTGCCTAGGCTGGAGTGTACTGCCACAATCTCAGCTCACTGCAACCTCCGCCTCGCAGGTTCAAGCAATTCTTCTGCCTAAGCCTCCTGAGTAGCTGGGATCACAGGCATTTGCCACCACACCCGGCTAATTTTTGTATTTTTAGTGGAGACGTGGTTTTGGTTTTGCCATGTTGGCCAGGCTGGTCTTGAACTCCTGACCTCAGGTGATCCACCTGCTTCAGCCTCCCAAAGTGCTTGGATTACAGGTATGAGCCACCGCACCTGGCCTGTTACAGGTTTTTATGTGAACAGGTCTTTAATTCTGTTGGCTATGTAGGAGTGAGATTGTTGGTCTTGTGTTGAATCTTTTGAGGAACTGCCAGACCGTTTTCAAAAGCAGCTGCACCATTTTGCATTCCCACTAGCAACACACAAGGGTTCCACTCTTCCATGTTCTTGCCAACACTGGTCTTTTTAATTCTGGCCATCCCTGCAGGTGTGAAGTGGCATCTCATCCCTGATGGCTAATGATGTTGAACATCTTTTCGTACGTTTGATTGCTATATGTGTATCTTCTTCAGAGAAATCCTGGACCCACTTTTTAATTGGGTTGCTTGGCTTTTTATGATTGAGTTGTAAGAGGTTTTTTACTTATTCTGAATATAAGTCCTCTATCAGACATGTAATTTGCAGTTATTTTCTCCTCAATCTGGCTTGTCTTTTTCATGTTTTTAATGTTTTCTTTTGAGGTGCAAAAATTGAAATTTGATGTCCAGTTTACCTTTTTTTTTTTTTTTTTTGGTATGAACCAATTAGAAGTTTGCTGAGGGCATTTTGTGTGACTTGAGATCCAAGGAGAATTGGACCGATACCTTTTCCCTGAGAACACGGAAGAAATCAGACCTGGTCAACTCTGATATCTGCCTGGCTAGGTTCTGTTTGGGGCATCAACAGCATAAAAAGATGTGTTCTGACAGTAGTTTGACAACATTTATTGCAGAAAAATAGTAGCAGTTTCTCTTATCACCATTTAACTTGAAAAAAGGAGAATTCAAGGGGATTGTCTTGGGAAGGCGGTATGGCATGGGAGAAGGAGCTCTGGGCTTGGACTGTATTTTGACACCCAGGTCTGCAGAGCGACCATAGGCAAAAATCACATCTTCTCCTCAACTACCCATTTCCTCATCTTTCAGATGGAATGACGGTATCTCCCTCTCAGGAAAGAGAGCACTGCAGGGAAGTGCTTTGCACTCATTGGGTGCCTTATTAAGGCATTATTTCTCTTCAGTATCTGAAGGAAGATAATGTGGAAAATGTGTGTCTGATGATCTTGGAGTAGCTCAAAGGGTTGAGACAGTGGGTGGCCATTTCAGAGGGCTGGTTTGACTGACTGCGTAGAAGCCAGGACATCAGGTTGTTGAAGGCAGCATAGTCAGAAATGGGGAAAGTACAGGGAGAATTCCAGCCCTCACAGGGAGTTGGGTTAGCTCTGTGAAGCCTTTTGGTCTAATGTTTTGTGGTTCCTTGAATTCTTTTATCTTACTGGGTGCATAGAACCTCTCTGGAGATCTACCTCCCCTTTTGTAATTGTGGTAAAATACACATAACAAAATTTACCTTTTTTTTTTTTTGAGACAGAGTCTCACTCTTGTTGCCAGGCTGGAGTGCAGTGGTGCAATCTCGGCTCACTGCAACCTCCGACTCCCTGGTTCAAGTGATTCTCCTGCCTCAGCCTCCCAAGTAGCTGGGACTACAGGTGCCCACCACTGCGCATGACTAATTTTTGTATTTTTAGTAGAGACGAGGTTTCACCATGTTGACCAGGATGGTCTCGATCTTCTGATCTTGTGAGCCACCCACCTCGGCCTCCCAAAGTTATAGGCATGAGCCACTGCGCCTGGCCCGAAATTTACCATCTTAACCGTTTTTGTTTGTTTTTTTGTTTTTTGAGATGGAGTTTCACTCTTATTGCCCAGGCTGGAGTGCAGTGACGCTATCTCGGCTCACTGCAACCTCTGCCTCCCGGGTTCAAAGTGCTAAGATTACAGGCATGAGCCACTGCGCCCAGCCATTTTGTTTGTTTGTTTGTTTGTTTTCTGAGACAGGGTCTTACTCTGTCACCCAGGCTGGAATGCAGTGGCATGAACATAGCTCATTGCAGCCTCAAACTCCTGCACTCAAGCAATCCTCCCACCTCAGCCTCCTGAGTAGCTAGGACTATAGGCATGTGCCTCCAGGCCTGGGTTATTTTCTTTTTTTTTTTTTTTTGAAATGGAGTCTTGCTGTGTCACCACCAGGCTGGAGTGCAGTGGCACAATCTCAGCTCACTGCAACCTCTGTCTCCCGGGTTCAAGTGATTCTCCTGCCTCAACCTCTCGAGTAGCTGGGACTATAGGCGTGTGCCACTACACCCAGCTAATTTTTGTATTTTTAGTAGAGGTGGGGTTTTACCATGCTCGCCAGGATGGTCTCGATCTCTTGACCTCGTGATTTGCCCACCTTGGCCTCCCAAAGTGCTGGGATTACAGGTATGAGCCACCGTGCCCAGCCATTTTCTGTTTTTATAGAGATGGGGGTCTCACTATGTTCTTTTTTTTTTTTTTTTTGAGACGGAGTCCCGCTCTGTTGCCCAGGCTGGAGTGCAGTGGCGCAGTCTCAGCTCACTGCAAGCTCCGCCTCCCCGGTTCAAGTGATTCTCCTGCCTCAGCCTCCCGAGTAGCTGGGACTACAGGCGCCCGCCACCACGCCCGGCTAATTTTTTTGTATTTTTAGTAGAGACGGGGTTTCGCCGTGTTTGCCAGATGGTCTTGATCTCCTGACCTCGTGATCCACCCACCTCAGTTTCCCAAAGTGCTGGGATTACAGGCATGAGCAACCGCGCCTGGCCGGGGTCTCACTATGTTAAGGCTGTCCTTGAACTCCTGGGCTCAAGTGATCCTCCTGCCTTGGCCTCCCAAAGTGCTGGGATTATAGAAATGAGCCACGGTGCCCAGCCATCTTAACCATTTTTCTGTGTATGGTTCAGTGGCATTAGGTACATTCATATTGTTGTGCAGCCACACCGCCATCCATCCACAAAAGTCTTTGCAGTTTGAAAACTGAAACTGTCTCGGTTAAACACTAATTCCCCATTCTTCCCAGTCCCTAGCAACCATCATTTTACTTTCTGTTTCTATGAATTTGACTGCTCAATGAGTGGAACCATACAGGATTTGTCCTTTTGTGCCTGGCTTCTTTCACTCAAAATCATGTCCTCAAGGTTCATCCATGTGCCAGCATGTGGCAGAGTTTCCTTCTATTTTAAGGCTGCATCATCCATCATATGTACAGATTGTGTTTTGTTCATTCATTGGAGATATTTTCTGAGCCTTCTGTGTTTCTGACCTGGAAGTGCTAAGCCTACCCACATTGGGGCTCCTGAACCTTACTGAACAGGCCCAGTTCCTGGATGGGGTTTGGTGCTTCGGGTTTTTCTTTTGGTCAGTAACCACATCTGTTTTGGGGCTCCCTCAGGGACTACCGTGCCATCCCAGAGCTGGACGCCTATGAGGCCGAGGGACTGGCTCTGGATGATGAGGACGTAGAGGAGCTGACGGCCAGTCAGAGGGAGGCAGCAGAGCGGGCCATGCGGCAGCGCGACCGGGAGGCTGGCCGGGGCCTGGGCCGCATGCGCCGTGGGCTCCTGTACGGTAAGTCCAGGTGCCTGCCTGCCCGAGGGGCTGGGAAGCTGGGAAGGAGTCCGGGAGGGGAGTAGAGGTGCTGGAGATGACTACAGTAGCAGGTGTCTCTTGCCTCCCCAGACAGCGATGAGGAGGACGAGGAGCGCCCTGCCCGCAAGCGCCGCCAGGTGGAGCGGGCCACAGAGGACGGCGAGGAGGACGAGGAGATGATCGAGAGCATCGAGAACCTGGAGGATCTCAAGGGCCACTCTGTGCGCGAGTGGGTGAGCATGGCGGGCCCCCGGCTGGAGATCCACCACCGCTTCAAGAACTTCCTGCGCACCCACGTGGACAGCCACGGCCACAACGTCTTCAAGGAGCGCATCAGTGACATGTGCAAAGGTGTGGCTTTCCTCAGCTCCCGCCTCAGCCCCTGTAGCACCTCCATAAATCTTCCCACAGAAAGTTTTCCCAACCCAGTGAACACGTGAAGTACAGGGCATGTGACTGAGAGGTCTGTCAGAGAAACTAAAAGTATTGAGTTTTGCATCAGGGCTCTCCTGCTGGCTGTGCAGTGACCACATCTGGGCCACCAAAGCATTTTTTTGATAAGCTTGTAAATGGACAGATTTTATATAAAAATCTGGATTACTACTTTGATATATGTAATAGGAATTGTCTTTTTTTTTTTTTTTTGAGACGGAGTTTCGTTCTTGTTTTTGTTTCCCAGGCTAGAGTGCAATGGCGCAGTCTCAGCTCACTGCAACCTCCGCCTCCAGGGTTCAAGTGATTCTCATGCCTCAGCCTCCCAAGTAGCTGGTATTACAGGCATGCGCCACCACACCTGACTAATTTTTTATTTTTAGTAGAGACGGGGTTTCTCCATTTTGGTCAGACTGGTTTGGAACTCCCGACCTCAGGTGATTTGCCCACCTTGGCCTCCCAGAGTGCTAGGATTACAGGTGTGAGCCACCGTCCCCAGCCAGGCATTGACTTTTAAAAGGGACGTGTACATCTTGATTCCTGCAATTCCTTCCCCTGCTTTTTGTCCTGTGTTTGACAGTTTATTCATAGATTTTCTTCTAGGCTCTTGTAAGGCATTTTGTGTTTATAGTTCTGTAGGCACTCTGCTCGTGTTTAACCCCCCAGCAACTTTGTGCACCATGTGACAGGCCCATTTTACGGAGTGGAGAGTTGAAGCTCAGGCTATGTCACAGCGGAAGTGTGGTAGACCTAGAAGTGAAAGCTGGACTTTCTAGGTCAAAGTCAATGGTCGGGGTGGGTAGGCCTCACTTCTCACACAGACATTGTTGCCGTCCAGCCCGGTTCTCATGCTTCATTAACTCTCTTCCCACCATGCCTCCCTCTAGAGAATCGTGAGAGCCTGGTGGTGAACTATGAGGACCTGGCAGCAAGGGAGCACGTGCTGGCCTACTTCCTGCCCGAGGCGCCGGCGGAGCTGCTGCAGATCTTTGACGAGGCTGCCCTGGAGGTGGTACTGGCCATGTACCCCAAGTACGACCGTATCACCAACCACATCCATGTCCGCATCTCCCACCTGCCTCTGGTGGAGGAGCTGCGCTCGCTGAGGTGAGCTGAGGGCAGGTGAGGATGGCAGGTCTGAGCTCAGTGCTAGGTAACTCAGTCGTGATTCCAGAGAGCGCTCGTGGTGTGGGCGGGGCAGGGTGCAGCCAGCAGCACCCTCATCGCAGGTGAGTTGTGGTTGCACAGGAGTGTGATGGGAGGTATCTTCCCAGGCTGGGGGCTGGGCCCAGTTTCCACGACAGTGTGTTGGGACACCCTCGTCTGCAGCCTGGCCTCACCCTAGCTCACAGCTTCTGATGCTCCCTCTGCCTCTGCAGGCAACTGCATCTGAACCAGCTGATCCGCACCAGTGGGGTGGTGACCAGCTGCACTGGCGTCCTGCCCCAGCTCAGCATGGTCAAGTACAACTGCAACAAGTGCAATTTCGTCCTGGGGCCTTTCTGCCAGTCCCAGAACCAGGAGGTGAAACCAGGCTCCTGTCCCGAGTGCCAGTCAGCCGGCCCCTTTGAGGTCAACATGGAAGAGGTGAGAGAGGCCACAGGGCCTGCTGCCAGCTCTCCTTAGGGGTGCCCAGTATGCAGGGCCTTACTGGCCTCTCAGGCTGTAGAAGACCAGTGTGGGCAGCCTCAAGAAGCAAGATAGAATTGTGTGTTGGCCACACCCTGGGGTGGACCCAATCTGTCTGGCCAGTGAGCTTAGTTTGGCCCACACGGTGTTTTTAGGAATTCAAGTCAATATTTAGGTGGGGCGATTTTGTTTAAATCATTCAAGTTTATGGCTCCTCTTGAAACATGGGAAGATCTGGCAAACATGGGAAGAAGCAAACAGGTCCTGCTTCTTGCCAAGTTGCTCCTTCAGAATGTGTGCTTACCAGTCTCCAGGGGGCCATCACTTGCGTGGGGCGGCTGCAGTCCCATCGGGACTTCCCCTCGGCTTGTTTTGGGGACCTGCCTGGCTCATATGGGGCCCCTGGACCATACCAACCTCTTGCACCATATTCAGGAGATGCTGCCAAAGCCTCTGGCCTTAAGGTCTTAGGCACATTACATGTGCCTTTGTACTTGAGCTTCCCTGTCTGTAAATGGGCTTGTAGTCCCTGTGGTGGCGCCCAGGCCCCCTGACTGCCTTGCTGCTGTGGCTGTTGGCTGTCCTCTTCTCACCGCTCTGCAGTTCTGAGAACTGTCCCAGCTCGAGCCGCCTTGCCAGAAAATGCCTCAGAGGTCCCACCTGTGGCCATCTACAGCCAAAAGCTGACCCCTGCCTCAGGTGGGACAGCTGCAGGCCAGATGCCTGCTGAGCCACGTCTTTGCTCACTCTTCCCATGCCCTGTCTGTCTCCCTCAGGCCTTGCTTCTAGGGACCTGAGATAGTACCTGGTAGAGGGTTAACAGTTACAGCTATCATTCATGGAGTACTTATCAGTGCCAGGTAGTGGGTGGTTTATTACCTGGTCCTTTTTCACAGCTCGTGAGGCAGGAACTGTTACTGGCCCCACTTTTCCGAGTGTTTAGAGAACTGGCTGAGGTCACCCAGCCAGAATGTGGATCAGAGGTCCACAGCTCAGGCATCTTGATCCAGAGCATGTGCTTTTAACTGCAGTGCGTGTTGTGAGATAATGGACACGAAATGACATGGCACAGTGCTAGCCTGTGATAATTGACAGTGACAGCCAAGACTTCCTATAACTTACATTTATCAGATGCTGGATTAGGTTGATGTATGTTTGACTTGCTTTAATTCTCATTGTGAGGTTGCAGAGAAGGCACAGAGAAAGGAAGTCACTTGCCCAAGATCACACAGCTTAGACACAGAACCAAGGCAGCCTGGTTCCAGCATTGGTACTCAAGACAGCTCAGCTGTACAGCATAGAGCAGGTGCTGAGTCTGGCAGTCAGAAGGCATCCCAGAGGGATGGTGGCAGGAGTGGGTACTGTCCACTGATGTGCTAAGTAGCCATGAACTCATTCCTTGCTGTCTTTGGCTCTCCATTTGCCACTCAGGAGTCGGAATCCTGCCTGTTGTCCTGCCTGGTGAGGGGTCAAGGTTGGGTGACATAGTAAGTCAGTGCTTTGAGGCCTTCTCTGTGTCCCTCGCAGACCATCTATCAGAACTACCAGCGTATCCGAATCCAGGAGAGTCCAGGCAAAGTGGCAGCTGGCCGGCTGCCCCGCTCCAAGGACGCCATTCTCCTTGCGGATCTGGTAGACAGCTGCAAGCCAGGAGACGAGATAGTAAGTGGCCAGGGGTAGGCTGGAAGGGAGCCAAGTTGCAGAGGGAATTGGCAGAAGCAGTTGTGGCTGGGCTGGTGGAGGTGTGTATGGTCGCAGGGGCACTCAGGCTAGCATCTGTTTTTGCATGGCTGAGGCAAAGAACTTTATCTCCTCTGGTGGATGGGTTGTTGGAATGGTGGGTTTAGGAGGGCTTTTACTGAGTTACTCATCTTGATGTCTGTAATGTGGAGCACTTGCAATAGGAGAAATTGGAGGAAGGCAGCACGGAGGTGGGCCCCCACTCTGCCTGTGGCCCCTCGGTTAGGCTCTGACTTCTTGGCCCCTCCCTTTCCCCAGGAACTGACTGGCATCTATCACAACAACTATGATGGCTCCCTCAACACTGCCAATGGCTTCCCCGTCTTTGCCACTGTCATCCTGGCCAACCACGTGGCCAAGAAGGACAACAAGGTCGCTGTAGGGGAACTGACCGATGAAGATGTGAAGATGATCACTAGCCTCTCCAAGGATCAGCAGATCGGGGAGAAGGCAGGTGGAAGGCAGGGGCTGCCAGGATGCTGTGAGGGGACATGGAGGTTTGCTGGGGGTGTGGCAGGCATCTAGGGCTCACTGCTCAAACCTTGCCTTATTCCCCTGGAGCTCAGTTAAGCTTGTCTGGAAGGGAGGCCCTGTGCTCCGGGGAAGAGGTAAACTCGCATTGGGGATGGGTGAACCTGGTTCTGGTTCTACCATGGGCCAGCGAGGTAGTGGGATAACTTGGATGACCTCTCTGAGCCTGTGTGGTGGGGAGGAGTCCCCTGCTGAGGATAGGGTTGCGACGAGAAGAGCTCTTCCTTTAGCAGATCATTTCGAGCTGTGGTTTGAAATGGGAACAGAGGCAGGCAATAGGATAATTTGTGTCATGAGGGATTCCTAGGGATCCAGTTGTGGCCAATGGGAGTTTTTTCAGAAAAACAACCCAGAATGGTGGTGGTGTTGTGTTTTGTTTTGTTTTGTTTTGTTTTGTTTTTAAATAGAGATGGGAGTCTCACTATGTTGCCCAGGCTGGTCTCAAACTCCTGGCTTGTCTCACACTCCTGGCTCAAGATCCTCCCACCTTGGCCTCCCAAAGTGCTGGGCTTACAGGTGTGAGCCCTTGTGCCCAGGCAGTTGGGCAGTTGGTTTTTAATGTAGACATTCTTACTGAAGGATGAGGAGATGGGGGTTTATGTTGCAGAAATATGGATTACTTAAACAGAACATCAAATTTTTGTTGATAAAAGTCCTTTGCTGTTTCTCCCACAGTACCTCCATCCTGCCTCAGAGCACTGCATGTTCTCAAGCTCACTGCTCTCCCCTTTCTCTTCCTTCCTTCCTTTTTTTTTTTTTTTTTTTGAGATGGAGTCTCTGTGTCGCCCAGGCTGGGGTGCAGTGGCGCAATCTCAGCTCACTGCATTCCTGGGTTCAAGTAATTCTCTTGCCTCAGCCTCCTGAGTAGCCGGGATTACAGGCACGCATCACCACACCTGACTAATTTTTGTATTTTTAGTAGAGACAGCATTTCATCATTGTGGCCAGGCTGGGCTCGAACTCCTGACCTCAGGTGATCCACTTGCCTCAGCCTCCCAAAGTGCTGGAATTACAGGCACGAGCCACCACGCCCGGCCTTCAAGTCAACTTGAAGTTCAGTTTTTAATGCAGAGCAGTTTAGTTTGCCCTTTAGCCTCCACTCTTCTGCTGCCCTCTGGCAACATAAAATTCAGATCCCATTTGGCTTCTTCAGCGAACTGGATGATTTCCTTCTGATGTATGTTAACCCCCCAGGGACAGGAGCCATTGCTGGCTTAATCACCTCTGTCCCCAGAGCCTGGCTGCAGGAGGCCCTGAGTAACTCTGAAGGAATGGATGGTGGGGTAAGGAGAGCTGCATCCAGGCTGCAGGCCAGCTGATAGGTTGTTTTGGTTGTTTCTCTCCATCCACCTTCCCCTGAAGCCTGTGGAGCCCCCTTTCTTGGTTTCTTTGTGGCATGGCTATGGTTGTCCCTTCCTTTTCCTCCTCACCCATCACATTTACCCATGTCTGCCTGCCCCTTAATATTCCTACACATGCATGGTTTGTTCTGTTCCTTTCTTTACTCCTTGAGGCATGTTCTGCAAGTGGGCAGGGTAGTTTTATGTCTCGGTTCCTTTCCTCAAGTGTATTGCATGTCTTTGCATCTACTGTGAGAAGCTGCTGCAGGCTAGATGCAAACCCAGTAGGGGCAAAGCATCCAGCATTTGTGGGCTTATACGTTACTGTCATTGTTCAGGAAAGCTCCAGAAATGCATCCCTGGCATGGGTTGGTATTGGTGCCATTCCTTCTCAGCTCTTGGCCATCTAACCTCGTCTGTGAAAATTTGGGGTTCCCATAGGAGAGGTGGGTGTTTCTCAGCCTCAGGAGGCCAGGAGCTTCAGTTCAGCCAACACACATTCATTCCTGGAAGACCTGCTAGGGCCAAGTTCTGGGGATACAGTGGTGAGTAAGTCAGATATGACACTTGTCCTCAGAGCTCATCTTTTACTAGGGTTCCCAATAATAGGAAATAGACAAGATCTTTTCACGTAGTTTTACATGCGATCAAGACAGTCACACAGGCAAAGAAAGCCAGGACCTCCTAGCCTTCTACCCTCACCACCTGCAGAGGCTCATGAGTGCTACCACGGTGGACACCTTTGCAGAATTTCATCCAGATGTTTGAGCCAATTTCTTCAGGCTTGGGTGGACTTGGCCCTGCTGGGGTCTTGCAGTCCCTAAGCAGCTGGGCCACCTGTGTCCCACATGCTTGTCTGTGTCTGTGCCTACCACGCCAAAGGAGCTGCATGCTTCAGGAACACCCTTCTGGCACCTTCTCTTTGCCGCGATCTTCAGCCACTAATCTCCCACTCTGTTGACTGAAGAGGTGAGAGACCCATAGGTGAGCGTGTGGTGGGCATGGCATGCCTGGGCACTAATATGGCATCTGCCAGGGCCATCCCCATGTGCCTGTGGAGCCCCAGGTTCCAGAACGACTTGTTCCCCAAATGGAGGCAGCCCTGCCCCACTCCCGTGTCTTGATGCCTGCTATTTGTGTCTACATTGAGCACCTTCCTCCCTTACTTGTCCCCAGCTGACTTCTGTCTTCTACAGACTCCACCTCCAGCAGGAAGCCCTGCAGACTTCTGCAACTGACTTTTCGTATTTGTTTTTATTTTGAGTTAGTTATCCTTGAGGGATCAGGAGACTTCACATAGAAATCCGGGTGCTTTTTGAAAATCCAAGATCTGTGGGTGCTGGCTCTGTGTTCCTCTCTGGTAGTGCTGATGGAGCTGAGGCATAACTGCCCTTGCGGGCGGGACCTGTGTCCCCAGGTTTACTCTGTCTCCTACTCTGTCACTTTCACAGCCCTGCCTGCCTTCCGTGGGCCCTGGACACTGATTGGGTAAAGTATTAAAGAGATCAGGGTCATGCCCAACACTTAGATTTTAAAGAACTAACAGAAGCAGCATGCAGTCTGAAGCCAGATTTTTTAGGTTTGAATTTTGGCCTAATCCTTAGGATGGTCAGATGAGTCACCCTTATCTATAGAAATGAGAGGATGAGAGTAAACACTCATAGAGATGTTATAAAGATTGAATAAATCAGTGCATATAAAGTACTTGGCTGTTGGCGAGTGCTCAGTATCTGGCTGTTATTGCACATGGCTACAAGAGTTAAACTATTTGTACAAAAACTGGATGGAAGAGCCTGTGACAGGCGTGCAGAAAGCATAAGCAGCCAGTAAGTAGGAAAAAAATAGCTTGGAGCCTGGTGCTTTAGGTATTTTACATAACGTTATCTCAGACTCATGGTACCCATGCAGGTGGGTGCTCTCTCTCTATTTGCTGGGTGGCACTCACAGTACCCACTCAGTTGAGCACTCTATCCCTGTTTGCTGGGTGTGGAGACTGAGGAGTGCTAGGAAGCAGCACAGCTAGAGCCATGAGGAGCATGAGCTTTGGCTTCAGATGCATCTGGGGTCAAGTCTTGCCTCTCTTCTAGGAGAAAATGTTTTGACCTAAGCCTTGGTTTCCTCTGTAGGATGGAGAGAAACAGGGTTATTATGAGAATTACATGAGGTAATTCATGGAAAGCACTGTTATTCCCTGGCAGGTCTGGGATTTGATTCTGCCCCACTTTCTAGCCATTAAATTAGCCTGTTACTCTCTCCTGGAGTAACTGGGTCAGCAGTGGAAGGCACAGCAGGCAGTGTAGGCATTCGCACATTTGCGCTCCTTGCCCTCCAGTCCCACGGGGAAGTCCCCTTGGATGCAGTGGTTGCTTTACAGGAGGGGGATTGAGTTGGGCAATCTGCCCTGCATAGCAAGCAGGAAGCGTTTGGCCCTGGAGGGAGACATTACCTCATCCTGCAAGGTTGCTCGCTACAAAAACTACACAGGGAAATGAGCTGGGTTAAGAGGAGTCAAGGACTGGCAGTCTTGGCACATCCAGCACGAGGTGTTTTGGGGCGTGAGAGGTCCGTGGAGGTTTGCCCAGCATCTGCAGCACAAAGTAAGGGTTTCATAAGGGAGTCATTATACTTACTGAAGACTTAGTATCTGCTTGGCCTTGTCTAGGTAATTTCTAGATAGCAGTGGTCCTATGAGGTAGGTTTCATCTGTGCCCGTTTTACTGATGAATAAACTAAGGCACAAGAGGTTAGATAAGTTGGCCACAGTCACATAGCAAGTGGCAGAGTCAGCAGCCTGGCTTGAGTCCATGCTCCCAGTGACTGTATTGTGCCAATAGTTGGTGAGTTTATTTGGCTATTGTGAGTTCCGTGGGCACTCTGTGGCATAAGGCCTGGCCCACATTTTAAAACTGTACAGAAAATTTCAAACAGGTATGTGGAATGGTGTAATGAACTTCGACTATTTGTCTTAGTCCATTTTCTGCTGCTACAACAGAATACCATAGACTGGGTAATTTATAATGAACAGAAATTTATTGGCTTATGGTTCTAGAGGCTGGGAAGTCCAAAATTGAGGGCTGGCATCTGGCGAGGGCCTTCTTGCTGTGTCATCCCATGGCAAAAAGGTGAGAGTTAAAGAGACAGTGAGAGCCCAAAGGGGGCCAGACTCATCCTTAAGGACCTACTCCCTGGATAGCAGTGCTTTTATTTTCCATTCATGAGAGCAGATCCCTCATGGCCTGATCACCCCTTAAAGGTCCCACCTTTTAATACTGGTAAATGGGAGATTAAGATGCCAACACATGCTTTCTGGGGGGTACATTCAAACTGTAGCACGCTACCCAGCTTCCACAGCTGTCATAGTCACAGCCAATCTTGTTTTCTTAATGCACCACCCATTCACCCTTAGTGAATTTTCAAGGCAAATTCCAGGCATGCTGTTTTTTTTCTGTAACTACATCAGTAAGTATATGAAAAAGAAAAAGCTCTTTTTGAATAAAGCTAACCACACTACCATTATCTCACTTTAAGAGATAATTAACAATTCCTTAATATTCAGTATTCTGTTGGTGTTCACATTTTCCTGATTATCTTACCCCTTCCCCCTGTTTTTTGCAGCTTCTTGGAGTCATTATCCAAATAAGGTCCATAAATTGTGATTGGTTGATGTCTCTTAAGTCTCATAATCGTTAGATCTTTTCTCCATCTCTTTTTTTCCTTGTAATTTTTTCGTGAAAGAAACTGGGTCATTTGTCCTGTTGAGCCTTGCAGTCGAGATGTTACTAATTATGTCCCCATTAGACACATGCCTCTGTCACCTGTGTTTTCTGTAATTTGGCAGTCAGGCACTGAAGCCTAGTCAGATAAATGCCTGCTTATTTTCTTTTACTTACTAGTTTTAAAAATAATGAATTGGTTCCCAGGTGACCTGGGTATCATAACAGATGAATAGGCCCACCGGGTGTTGAGGTTTCCACGCTGCAGGTGTCATCCCTACGATACTCAAGTGTCCCTTTTTTGCCAGCGTGAACCTATTCATGTTGGCCCCTGAGTTCTGTTGACATGACCTTAGTTGTCTTTGAGTGCTTTTTTGCTTTCTGGTAGAAGATAACGCAGGCTTCTTTTGTACATTTCCTGCCCCAGACCTGGAATCGGACATTTCTCCAAGAAGCCCTGTGGGAATTGTTACTTTCTTTCAGAGGGGGATACCTCTAAAGCTGCATGAATTTGGTGGTGCAGGCAGGACGCAGGATGGGGGTCTCCCCTCCACCTTCAGGGCTGGTTTTCCTGCCTTAGTGCCCTCTCCCCAGGGGAGGGCCAGTGCTTTCTGAGCTCCTTTGTCCTGTAAAGAGGGAAGGATGTGGGTGTGGCCAGTGCAGGGGGGTATGAGGATGAAAGTCATCAAAACACGGCTGTGCTGCAGGAAGAGTTGGAAGCAGTCTCCTACAAGCAAGAAATGTCTTTGATGTCTCTGATTCTATCTTTAAAATTCATGAAGATTTTGCTCTCTCCCTGTCTCTTTCTTTCTCTCTCACACACACACTGAAATAAAGAGAAATGTTCCGGTGACTCACCAGTTAGAATTACTTCCTGGTGGAGACATCTCCCAGATGTGCCACATTGAATGCATTGATGAGGCAGGCACTTGCATGAACTGTTGCATTTGTACCCACCCTTCTGTGAGTTGGGTGTTGCCATCTCTCTTTCCAACATGAGGAAACTGAGGCTTGGGGTAGGCCAGTGCCATGACAGACCTGGTTCTCGTCTCATTTCTTCTGTGGTCTGTGGTCTTGGGAAAGGCCTTTCTGAAATATGTCAAGATTAGGGGTTCAGATTAAGGTTCTTCTAATCTCCAAAGTTCTGTGATTCTTGGGAAGAGCAAACTAATGAAAAGCTTTAGAGTCGGGCACGGCTTGATACCAGGGCCTGATGCAGTTGCAGCAGTTGTGGAAGTGGGTATCTTTGAGCTGGAGATGTCCTGGTTCCCTGATGCCAGAGCGTGTGGGTGACCTACTCTGTGAGTATCTGTTCCCATTCCTGTCATTCTCCTTCCCTTTCTCAGATCTTTGCCAGCATTGCTCCTTCCATCTATGGTCATGAACACATCAAGAGAGGCCTGGCTCTGGCCCTGTTTGGAGGGGAGCCCAAAAACCCAGGTGAGCACCCGCCTTTCCTCTGCAGAGGTGTTAGCAGCTTTCTCTTTGAGGTGCCAGCATTCGAAGAATGAATGACACAGTGTTTTTAAAGCCTGGGTGCTGGGGAGAAAGAAGGCATTAAAAGATGGTCTGGGTGGGTGTGACTTGTTCTTCAAGGGAGAGGGTGGCCCTGAGTTGGGCATTCTGGATGTCGGGCTGTTGGTCAGGGAGCCAGTGTCTGCCTGCTTTTGTGATTTAAGCAAATGAGTCTTTGCTTCTCTTCTATTTAAAAAATACTTTGTCTTTTAAAAAACTGTTTTAAGTACAAAAATACTATTGACACATGGGTATGTATATTTATATTACACTTTTATAGAACACTAAAAGTCACAGGTGAGGCTGATCTCCCCATTGACCTCCCCTTCTCATCCTAGTCCCCTCCCTTTGTGGCCATTTACAATTACACAGCAAACACAGGGTTTCATGACTACACGCATTTATGTGTACAACCACAGCATCCCCTGTGTGTGCCCAGTGCTGTGCCTGTGCGAAGCGCACCCCACCAAGCTCTCCCGCTCAGTGCCACACTGCGGCATCTTTTCTTGTTAGTGCATACAGAGCAAGTGCATTCTTTTAAATGACTGTATCGTGTCACCGGATAATGCAGTTTATTTAGCTCTCCCTTTGGAGAACACCTAGATTGTTTCTGGTATTTCACATTCGCCAAGGACATCTCATGCATCCCTCCTCTGCACCCATGTGTGTGTCCCTGGGAGTGCCCAGAGTGGGACTGCATGGCGTAGGGTATTGTATCCCTTTCAAGAGAGACTGTGCCTTACCATTCATAACAAGTAGGCTGAGGAATTGGTGGAGGATGCAACTGTGCCCTCCTCCTCTCACTTCCCACACTCCTCCCCCGCTTCCACTCGTCCCCTCCAGGTGGCAAACACAAGGTACGTGGCGATATCAACGTGCTCTTGTGTGGAGACCCTGGCACAGCAAAGTCGCAGTTTCTCAAGTATATTGAGAAAGTGTCCAGCCGAGCCATCTTCACCACCGGCCAGGGGGCGTCAGCTGTGGGCCTCACGGCGTATGTCCAGCGGCACCCTGTCAGCAGGGAGTGGACCTTGGAGGCTGGGGCCCTGGTTCTGGCTGACCGAGGAGTGTGTCTCATTGATGAATTTGACAAGGTGGGTCCCTGGGTCATGGAGGCTGATGGGACTCGGGGTGTGTATGTGGGATTGGGCCTTAGCGAGGGGAATGGTGTTAATGGGATGCATTGGGACCTCATTGGAGACTTAGTGGTAGGAGCACGAACCATGCTAAGGGCCGGCCATTTTAATCTTGCAGATGAACGACCAGGACAGAACCAGCATCCATGAGGCCATGGAGCAACAGAGCATCTCCATCTCGAAGGCTGGCATCGTCACCTCCCTGCAGGCTCGCTGCACCGTCATTGCTGCCGCCAACCCCATAGGTGCAGCAGGCACCCTGACTGCTGGGGCTGGGGTGGGACACAGGGAGGTCCCACCTGCTTGAATCGGGAGCCCACTGGGTCCCCAGGAGCTGATCTGAGGAAGTCACTGGACAGCAGAGGGTTCCCGTCTTCTGCATATCCTGCCAGAGTGGGGAACAGTGAAAGTGGGACCTGGGACACCTGGGTTTCCTGTCGAGTCATGTTCCTGGATCCACCTTGGATGTTCTCAGAAGGCATGGGAGGAGAGCCCAGTGCCCCACTGGCCGGGATGGAGTTGGCTGTTGGTCTCAGCAGCGAATGCTTGAAGAACCCAGGCTCTGTCACCCACTGTGTTCTTGGTTTTTCCTTCCGGGGAAGCAGTTGTGCTTTCTGTCTAAACTAGGCTGTTTTGGGCATTGCTTGGGGTAAGCTCTTTGCTGTCTCAGACAGCAGGTGCTAAGTACCCACCCATGTCTTCCTCTTCCACTGTCCTTACCCCCTTCTGCCATCAGAGCGGCCTGGGGTCGCTGAGACGGGAGGATAGGGGAATCCACCCTGATAGAGATGCTCCCCTGTGTTTTAGGAGGGCGCTACGACCCCTCGCTGACCTTCTCCGAGAACGTGGACCTCACAGAGCCCATCATCTCACGCTTCGACATCCTGTGTGTGGTGAGGGACACCGTGGACCCAGTCCAGGTACAGCTCGCATGTGCCCGGTTTCCATGCACTGTGGTTTGGGGACCTCAGGTGAGGCTTGGTGTCATACGGTGTGCCCAGCGCAGGGGACGGGCGCTGCAGGGGCCGTAACCTGTTTTCCAGGCCTGTTCCCTCAGTCTCTTCTCATGTCCAGAAGTCACCCTGATTTCTCTTTCCTTCACAGCACTCCCAACCCCCACCCGGAATAACCCACAATCCACCAAATCCTGTTGTCCCAACTTCTGAACCTGCCCACCTCCCTCGCTTCTGCCTCTGACCTGAGGCACTACCATCATCTGAATTGGCCTCCTGGCACCCACGTAGACTGTCTTCCAGCTGAAGGCATAAATCAGATCAGCCCCATCCTTAACAACTGCTCGAGGCTTTCTGCTGTCACCAGAATAGAATCCATGGTCCTCCCCTCCAGCCCGCACCCACCCTCTCTGCAGCTACCTCCTCCTCGCTCCCTTCTCTCACCTGCGCCTGCCCTTCTGTCTCTCAAAAGGGCCAAGCCTTGGGGGCTCTCTTATGCTCCTTGCTCCTGGCACATGCGCTCCCACACTGTCACGTGACTTGCATCTCAGCATTGTCATCTCAGTTCTCTGTCCATCAGGGATGAGCTTTGCAGGGCACCTTTAGCTAGAGGCATCTCCTTGGTCCCTTGATCCCATCACTCTATTTTTCTTCTGAGCATACTTTCCATAATCAATTTTTAAGACTATTTGTTTCCCCTTGTGGAGGTGGGCCCTGTGGGGACTCTGTCCCATTGTCTGGTTTGCCCCCCACACCCAGAACTGCCCTGCACATGGTCAGTGTAGTCAGTCTTGTTGAAAGAGCGTCACCCTTGTAGGGCACACATGCAGCTCTTCTCCAGCCACTGACCTCCCCAAGGTCGCGCACACCCACAGTCAGACCCACCCTCTCATGGCTTGTCTTAGGATGAGATGCTGGCCCGCTTCGTGGTGGGCAGCCACGTCAGACACCACCCCAGCAACAAGGAGGATGAGGGGCTGGCCAACGGCAGCGCCACCGAGCCCGCCATGCCCAATACATATGGTGTGGAGCCCTTGCCCCAGGAGGTCCTAAAGAAGTACATCATCTATGCCAAGGAGAGGGTCCACCCAAAGCTCAACCAGATGGACCAGGACAAGGTGGCCAAGATGTACAGTGACCTGAGGAAAGAATCTATGGTGAGAGCCCAGGAAGAGCTGGGAGGTGCGGTGCAGAGAAGGAAGTGCAGTGTGAGCCTTCTGACTGATGCAGCAGGGGCGGCAGCCGGTCAGTCCAAAAGGTGCCAGAGCAGGGAGGCATTAAAAAAAAAATGAAGGTGCCAGGCATGGTGGTTCACGCCTGTAAATCCCAGCACTTTGGGAGGCCGAGGTGGGAGGATCATGTCAGGAGTTCGAGACCAGCCTGACCAACATGGTGAAACCCAAAGAGGCAGGAGAATCACTTGAACCTGGGAGGCAGAGGTGAGCTGAGATCGCACCTCCGCACTCCAGCCTGGGTGACAGAGTGAGACCCCATCTCAAAAACAAAAAACGAAGGTTGGGTACAGTGATTCATGCCTCTAATCCCAGCACTTTGGGAGGCCAAGGCAGGAAGATTGCTTGAGGTGAGTTCAAGACCAGGCTTGGCAACATAGTGAGGCCCTTCTACAAAAAATGTTTTAAAACTTAGCTGGGCCTGGTGGTTTGTGCCTGTAGTCCCAGCTACTCAGGAGGCTAAGGAAGAAGGATCTACTTGAGCCCAGGAGTTTAAGCTACAGTGAGCTATGATGGCACCACTGCACTCTAGCCTTGGTGACAGAGTGAGACCCTGTTTCAAATAAAAATAAAAACAAAAAATGATAGGTATTAATATATACCTTAACCATTTTGTTTTAGATGAAATTTAAATGTGCATTCATTTGTCTCGGTATAGGGCTGGGGCCTTAATTGTTGACGTGCTTATTAAGTTCCATATTGACTTTGTGTAAATGTCAAGCAAATGAACAAAAGTTCTTTGGCTCATTCATAGTGGAACGGAAACTTAAAGGCAGCTTGCAAGCCATGGGAATGCCGAGTTCTTGTAGATTGCTGCCTCAGCCACACCCAATCAACACAGCAGCTTTTTAAATTTCTGCCTTTTAACTTTACCAAGTTTTTTCAGATCATTCAATTTAGTTTTCCTACAAACAACTACTTTTTTTTGCACTTACATTGCACAGGATTATTCGATATTTAGTGTGTGACAATAACCAATACAGCTTTCCACAAATATAACAGCCTCTGAGATGTATAGAAGTCAGCTGGCGGGAGCAGAACTGTGCAGGTGTGATGGTGACAGGCGGTAAGCATGCAGCGTCCACCGGCATCCTCCAGTTTCGAGGAGGGATAGGAAGTGTGCATTCACTGGGCAGCGCAGTCAAGCATTCTGCATTTCTGCTGTGGCACTGTCAGATGGGTCTTCTTGGCTCTGGGTGCTAAGAGCGCCGATGTTTTATTTTCCTTGCCCCTCTTTCCTGCCCGTAAAAGACCTGACGTGCTTCTCTCCAGGCCACAGGCAGCATCCCCATTACGGTGCGGCACATCGAGTCCATGATCCGCATGGCGGAGGCCCACGCGCGCATCCATCTCCGGGACTATGTGATCGAAGACGATGTCAACATGGCCATCCGCGTGATGCTGGAGAGCTTCATAGACACTCAGAAGTTCAGCGTCATGCGCAGCATGCGTAAGGTAGGTGTGTTCCGAGGTAGGGGCCTGACGGGCAAGAGAAGGAGGCCGGCCACACGTGGGTATCCGAGGCTCTGGCCTGGACGTGCACCCAGCAGCGGCAGCCTGTCTGACCTGGGTGCTAGCACATCAGGTAAAGGGAGTGTGGCAGGCATAGTGGGAGTGGGTGTTTGACTGAGGCTTTTTTCCTGCAGACTTTTGCCCGCTACCTTTCATTCCGGCGTGACAACAATGAGCTGTTGCTCTTCATACTGAAGCAGTTAGTGGCAGAGCAGGTGACATATCAGCGCAACCGCTTTGGGGCCCAGCAGGACACTATTGAGGTTCCTGAGAAGGACTTGGTGGATAAGGTATGGGCCCAGAAGGGAAGTGAGGGTCGGGGTTTGCTGCCTTGGGAGCTGCCAGTCCCCTGAAGGGGCTCCGTCATACTGGGTCGTGAAGTGGGTGGGCCGTTTATTGAATGCTTACAGTCTGTTGAGTCCAGTTCTGTGCCTGTAGTCTGACAGCAGGGGAGTGAGGTGAGTCTTGTTACTGCCTTCCTGTTGTACAGAGGTGGAGACAGATACAGGGCAGCCAAATAACTTGTCTCAGTTTACACGGGCAGCTTGCACAGCAGAGATTTGAAGCCCCTTAATCGGCCTCTCCACTCCTGGATATTTTCCTCCCGTAAATAGAGGTGATGGTGTCTGAAAGTGCATTGTATATGGGTGCTCTGGAAACAGCCTGTTCTCACAACACTGATGGTTCATTGGACACTTCCTCCTTGCAGGCTCGTCAGATCAACATCCACAACCTCTCTGCATTTTATGACAGTGAGCTCTTCAGGATGAACAAGTTTAGCCACGACCTGAAAAGGAAGATGATCCTGCAGCAGTTCTGAGGTCCTGCGCCATCCACAAAGATTTGGTTTGAGGCAGTCAGACTGAGTGATCAGTGCCCTCTGTGCTTTATGGGCACAAAACCAGAGCACTCGATGAACTTGGGGTGCTAGGGTCAGGGCTTGTAGCAGGATGTCTGGCTGCACCTGGCATGACTGTTCGTTTCTCCAAGCCTGCTTTGTGCTTCTCACTTTCTGGGTGGGATTCCTTGCCAGTGTTTCTTACTTGGTTGCTGAACATCTTGCCACCTCCGAGTGCTTTGTCTCCACTCAGTACCTTGGATCATAGGTGTGAGTTCAGGATGCCTGCGCATGGTTTAGGTGTTAGCCTCCTTACGTGGATGTCAGGAGAGCTGCTGCCCTCTTGGTGTGAGTTTTGTATTCAGGCTGCTTCTGCAACCTTTGGCCAGAGAGCTGGTTGAAGATGTTTGTAATCTTTTCAGTCTCCTGCAGGTTTCTGTGTCCCTCTGGTGGAAGAGGGCACAACAGTGCCAGCGCAGCAGCCTGGGCTCCTAAGTCGCAGGGATGGGATGTGAGTCATGTGGATTATCCACTCATTACCAGCTGCCATTGCTGCCTGTTTCCCCACTCTCTTATTCGTGCATTAAGTTTGGTTTCTGTAGTTTTAATTTTTAATAAAGTTGAATAAAATATAAACGCTGGTATTTGTTGGCTTCCATTCTGCTTTAATAAGTAACCTGGACTTCCTCTGAAGGCCCTTTCCACCTTCTCCCTTTAGAGTTCTGTAGGAGATAGGTTGGGTTAAAAAAGCTGTTTTGTTTGTGGATGTAGAGAAAGCAAAAATGATATGGATGTCCCCATGGAACTTGGTTTGCTGTTACTGCCTCTGTGATATCTAAGTGGAATTCATGGAAATCTTAGTTAGACATATGTATAGAAGGACTAGAGGTGGTGTAGCCCACCTCCTAATGGGGCAGTACCATCCACCACCTCACCCAGAGATGCTGATGGGCTGCCAGAGGGATTGCAGTTCCCAGATGGGGTTCTGACATCTGTCTTGTCCAAGTTTTCCCTTCTTGAACTTTTTTTTTTTTGAGGTAAGTTCTCAATCGCCCAGGCTAGAGTGCAATGGTGCAGTCATAGCTTACTGCAGCATCGACCTCCCGGGCTCAAGCAATCGTCCCGGGTAGCCTGGACTACAGGCATGCACCACTACACCTGGCTAATTTTTTTAAGTTTTTGGTGGCAATGAGGTCTCACTATGTTGCCCAGGCTGGTCTTGAACTGGGCTCAAGCGATACTCCCACCTTGGTCTACCAAAGTGCTGGGATTACAGGCCTGCGCCACCATGTTGAGCCTGGAGTGACTTTTTAAAGGAAAAGGTGCCGGCCACAGGAAAACGGGCTGAAGTATAGGGCGGGGCAAGGATTGTGGCCAGAGTCTGAGTCACACAGGACTTGTGCTCTAAGGAGGTTCTAGTCCGGCACAGCAGGCAGCCAGCAAGAGGGTGTTCAGGACAGCAGCGGTCCAGCAGTCTTGGAGAGCTGGCTGGCTACCAAATCATACTGAGAGGAGAAAGGGCGAAAGAGTGGAGACTTGGGTGATGGTGGAGATGGGGGAAAGTGGACATAGGTGTATTTTGCAGGTAGATTAGACAAGATTTAGTGATGAGTAAGATGTAGGGGTGGAGCAAAAAGGAAAAACCCTGGATGACCAGGTATGTGGCTGGGGAAATAGGTTGAAGTTTAGTAGGGAAAGCCGGGAGCTTTGTTTCAAACATGTTGGCCAGACAGGCCTTTTAGGTCTCCAAGTAGAAGTGTGAAGTCTGCAGGCAGGTTGAGTCTGGACCACTGAGCAGAGGTGTGGGCATAAGGGGCAGTCATCATAGCTGCCACAGAGGCAGGCCACTGAGGAGAGGTGTGGGCATGAGGTGCAGTCATTGCAGCTGCCACTGTGGGGCTGAGTGCCATCACCCCCAGAGTGCATAGAGAAATGATCCGGGCTGGGTACGGTGGTTTATGCCTGTAATCCCAGCACTTTGGGAGGCTGAGGTGGGTGGAGCACAAGGTCGGGAGTTCAAGACCAGCCTGGCCAACATGGTGAAACCCTGTCTCTACTAAAAAAATACAAAAATTAGTTGGGCATGGTGGTGTGTGCCTGTAATCCCAGCTACTCGGGAGGCTGGGCAGGAGAATTGCTTGAACCCAGGAGGCAGAGGGTGCAGTGAGCCGAGATTGTGCCACTGCACTCCAGTCTGGGCAACAGAGCAAGACTCCATCTCAAAAAAAAAAAAAAAAAAAAATCTGGAAGGCGACGTGACACCCATCATTTGAAACAGCAAAGGAGACAGGAGGAAAATGTGGCAGAAAAACCAGGGGAGAAGGGTGTTTGTGGAAGCCAGAAGAAGAAGAAATTTCCAGAAGATTGAGGTCAGTTGGCCAATGTAGCTGAAAGATCAGGTGAAATGACAAACCTGCCTACTACCATGTTTCATTGAATGTAAGATGCCATTGAAGATAACAATCACCATTTTATGTGCTTCTGAAGAAAAAATGTAAACATTTATAATGATGTCATCAACCTTCAGACATCCTTATTTATTTATTTAGAGACTGAGTCTTGCTCTGTCACGCAGGCTTTCTCTGTCACCCAGGAGTGCAGTGGTACAATCTCAGCTCACCGCAACCTCCACCTCCCAGGTTCAAGCAATTCTCTTGCCTCAGCCCCCTGAGTAGCTTGGATTACAGGTGTGCGCCACCATGCCCAGCTAATTTTTTTTTTTTTGTATTTTTAGTAGAGACAGGGTTTCACTATGTTGGCCAGGCTGGTCTCAAACTCCTGACCTCAAGTGATCCACCCACCTCAGCCTCCCAGAGTGCTGGGATTACAGGTGTGAGCCACCATGCCCAGCCAGACATCCTAGTTTAGATGTGCACCTTTGAAATACAAGCTTTGTGGTAATGTGGGAGTTGCTGTGGCCTCATCCAGCAGTTTCAATCCCTTGGTGACAGTGGAAGCCAGGTTGGAGTGCAGGTAGAATAAACGGGAGGTGAGGAGGTAGAAATTGCACATGGAGAAAACACATGAGAAGTTTGGCTCCGAGGAGCATGTGAAATGGGACAGCCAACAAGGTATACAGGACCACAGTGAGGCTTTTCCATTGGTGTTTACTCTAGGACTGGAAAATTAGATTTTTTTTTTTATTCTTGCGATAGAATTTATTAATGGATTAATTTGAAAGATAATTATGAGTGAAAAAACAAGATGCTGAAGGATGTGATACATATATGTAAACATTTATAATATACCGATATTACATAATGTGTGTGTGTATATATGTGTGTGTGTGTTTGTATGTTAAAGATAATATATGCCAGCGAGGTGGCTTATGCCTACAATCCTAGCACTTTGGGGGGCCAATGTGGGTGGATCGCTTGAGCCCAGCCTGGGAAACATAGTGAGACCCCATCTCCACAAAAAATACAACAGTTAGCTGGGCGTGGTGGCAAAAACCTGTAATCCCAGCTGCTCTGGGAGCTGAAGCAGGAGGATCAGTTGAGCCTGGGAGATAGAGCCTGCAGTGAGCTATGATGGTGCCCCTGCACTCCAGCCTTGGTGACAGATCAAGACCCTGTCTCAGACAAACAAAAAAACCCAAGATAAAATGTGAGCTTGGGTAATCTTGTGTTTTTTTACAGGTTGATTGAGATATAGTTTACATACCACATAATTTAAAATGTACAACTTGGCCGGGTGTGGCAGCGCACACCTGTAATCCCAGCTACTCAGGAGGCTGGGGCAGGAGAATCGCTTGAACCCAGGAGGAGGAGGTTGTAGTGAGCCAAGGTCACGCCACTGCACTCCAGCCTGGGCAACAGAGCAAGACTCCATCTCAAATATAAATAAATAAATAAATAAATTTAAAAATGTACAACTCAATGGTTTTAGCACATTTGCAGTTGTGCAAATTATCACACTTTTACATTTTCATCACTCCCCTCCTTCCCAAAAAAACCCATACCCATTAGCAGTTACTCTTCTTCCTCCCCCACCAGCCCTAGGCAACCACTAATCTGCTTTCTATTGCTAAAGATTTACCTATTCTGGACATTTCATAAAAATTGAATCATATAACATGTAGTCTTTTGTGATGGGCTTCTTTCACTTAGAATAATGTTTTCGGCCGGGGGCGGTGGCTTAAGCCTGTAATCCCAGCACTTTGGGAGGCCGAGACGGGTGGATCACGAGGTCAGGAGATCGAGACCATCCTGGCTAACCCAGTGAAACCCCGTCTCTACTAAAAAATACAAAAAACTAGCCGGGCGAGGTGGCGGGCGCCTGTAGTCCCAGCTACTCGGGAGGCTGAGGCAGGAGAATGGCGTGAACCCGGGAGGCGGAGCTTGCAGTGAGCTAAGATCCGGCCACTGCACTCCAGCCTGGGCGACAGAGTGAGACTCCGTCTCAAAAAAAAAAAAAAAAAAAAAGAATGTTTTCAAGGTTCATCCATGTCGTAGCATGTGTCAGTACTTTATTTCTTTGTATTGCTGACCAACATTCCATTGTATGGGTATGCTACGTTTTATTTATGCATTCATCAGTTGATGAGAATTTGGGTTGTTTCCACCTCTTCATTATTATGACTAATGCTGCTATGAACATTCCCATAAGGTATTTGACTAGACATATGTTTTCTATGCTCTTATTTGTGTATTAGGGTGGAATTATGAGATCATAGAGGTAACTCTTTTGAGAAACTGCCTATGTCCAAAGCAGCTGCACTGTTTTACATTCCCATCAGCAGTGCACGAGGAGGGTTCTTTCTCTACATCCTATATAACAAGTGGTCTCTCTTTTTTATTCTAGCCACCCACCTTAGTGGGATGCGAAGTGGTTTCCTTTTTTTTGAGACAGAGTCTTGCTTTGTCACCCAGGCTGGAGTGCAGTGGTGAGATCTCAGCTCACTGCAACCTCCGCCCCCTGGGTTCAAGTGATTCTCGTGCCTCAGCCTCCTGAATAGCTGGGATTACAGGCATGAGCCACCACACCTGGCTAATTTTGTATTTTTAGTAGAGATGGGGTTTCTCCATGTTGGTCAGGCTGGTCTCGAACTCCCGACCTCAGGTGATCTGCCCCCCCCTTGGCCTCCCAAAGTGCTGGGATTACAGGGCATGAACCACCGTACCCAGCCTGAGAAGTGGTTTCTTATTGTGGTTTTGATTTGCATTTATCTGATGGTTAATGAGATTGAGCACGTTTTCTTGTGCTTATTACATTTGGAGGAATGTATATTCAGATCTTTGCCCATTTTTAAAAATTGGGTTGTCTTTATTATTGACTTGTAAAAATTCTTTGTATATTCTAGATACATGATTTCCAAATGTATCTTCCCATTCTGTGAATTGCCTTCACTTAATTTTTTTTTTCTTTTTTTGAGACAGGGTCTCACTCTGTCACCGAGGCTGAAGTGCAGTGGCACAATCATAGCTCACTGCAGCCTTGAACCCCTGTGCTCAAGCCATCTTCCCACCTCAGCCTCCTATGTAACTAGGACTACAGGTGTGTACCACCATGCCTGGCTAATTTTAAAATTTTTCATAGAGATGGCCTCTTGCTTTGTTGCCCAGGTTGGTCTTAAACTCCTGGGCTCAAGTGATCCTCCCACCTCAGCCTCCCAAGTAGGTAGGATTACAGACATGAACCACCACACCCGGCTAATTTATTTATTTAGAGATGGGGATCTCACCAAGTTGCCAAAGCTGGTCTCAAACCCCTAGCCTCAAGTGATCCATCCTCCTGCCTCAGTCTCCCCCAGGTAGCAGGGATTCCAGGCGCATGCCACCATCCCCGGCAGCTTTAGAGTTTTCTTCATTTAGATCTACATATCTGGTTTGGTTTATTCCTGGTTTTTAATAATTGTTGCTGTGATTGCAATCTTTTCTCCTACTACATTTTCTAAGTAGTTATTGAGGATACACAGCAAAGCTATTGATTTCTGTATGTTATCTTGTATCCAGCAATCTTGCTGAACTCATTGGTTTTCAATTATTTTGCCAACTGATGATCTTGCATTTCCTAGATAAACCTGCAAATAATGAGTTTTACCAAGTTTTCCCCCAATACGTTCATCCCATTTCTTCTATCAGGCCTTGTTGCAGTGTCCCTTATAGAACATTCAATCATTGTGGTGGTAGTGAGGATTCTTTGGTTCCATTCACTTAAAAGAGAAAGTTACTAATGTTTCATCATTAAGTATGGTTTCACCATTAAGTACGATCATAAGGGTTTCTGGGAGATACCTTTAATGGAATTGAGGATGTTTCCTTCCATTTCTTGTTTGCTTCTAAGGTCTTTGTTTCTTTTTTTTTTTTTTTTTTTTGAGACGGAGTCTCGCTCTGTCACCCAGGCTGGGGTGCGGTGGCCGGATCTCTGCTCACTGCAAGCTCCGCCTCCCGGGTTTACGCCATTCTCCTGGCTCAGCCTCCCGAGTAGCTGGGACTACAGGCGCTCGCCACCTCGCCCGGCTAGTTTTTTGTACTTTTTAGTAGAGACGGGGTTTCACCGTGTTAGCCAGGATGGTCTCGATCTCCTGACCTCGTGATCCGCCCGTCTCGGCCTCCCAAAGTGCTGGGATTACAGGCTTGAGCCACCGCGCCCGGCCAGGTCTTTGTTTCTTTTAACAGAAAAACAAAACAAAAAACCAAAGGGATGCTCCTTTCATCCTCAGAGGAGGAAAGAAGAAGAGGGAAGCTGGGTGGACACACCCTGGATTTCTCTTTTCCAAGCCCAGCCGACAGCCACTTTTCTAGTACCCCTAACACCCATCAAATAAAAGGTGCTATATTTTGCTCATGTTCTTTCTTTTGCCTGGAACCCATTTCTTCCCTATGCTTCTCCACCCCCAACTCCTATTTTTCCTAAGTATTAATATTTAGCCTGGAAGAGTCCCATGAGATCATCTCCAATGTCTGATGCTATCCCCCTGCATAGGGGGGTGAGGATATACTTTGAAAAAGCATATTCAATATAATGATTTGTTATTTTAAAGAAATGTTTTCCTAATATGCTATATATAAAGTAACATTCCACAAAATTATGGTTGCTGTATATTTAAGCTGCAGTAATTCTAAAAGGGTAGTCAGGGCTTTTCTCTCCCTTAAAGAGGCTGAGCTTCTTTCTCACTCAGGAACTCTATCAGTGGGCTTTCCCCTCTGCCTTGTACGTTTTCTCCCAAACCCAATCTCCTGCCTAATACCCACTCATCCTTCCAGATGCCAGCCAGCTTACCTTAAATGCTGTTTCTTCAAGAAGGCAAGCATAAGGTTCCCCTCTGTGCTGTCTCCCAGCCTCTTACACTCCTTAACAGACTACCAATTGCAATCATAGGAGCATTTTGTTTTGTGTATCCATTTTGTTTTTCAGTCTGTTTTCTCTACTAGCCGAAACTATGAGGACAAGGGATGTGCCTGTTTTATTTACCACTACAGTGCTTGGCACATTAAGGATCTTCAGTTGCCAAAATGGAGCACATGTTAGAGAAGTCAGCACTGCTCTCATAATCTAAAATCCCCCAGTTGGCAAATGGGGCAAGTGGGGCCCAGAGGTGAGAAGAGATTTCCTCAAGGTCTCGAAACCAGTCTGAACCTGAGCCGGACTGCCTGGCTCTAAACTCCAGTTCTTTGCTCTCAGGTTCGCCTTCAGGGCTCGCCCAATCTAAGTACCCTGAGAAGTCTTTCCTTACCCCATGCCTCTGTCCACCCTCAGTCATTTCCCCGCGTCGTCCTCGTCCCATCAGTCCCATCTGCCGCAGTTGCCCACTCTGCTTCCCAGGGAACGGGTGACGGCTCGGGGAGACAGAAGCACCCGGGCGCGAGGTGCGAGGCCCGGGTCTGCGGGCGGCCGGGCCAAGCCCCCTAGCCTCCGCGGTGCTGATTGGACGGCCTGGCGTGGGGGGGACGGGCGGAGGGGCGGCCACCCGCGCGTCCGCTTATTCTCCGCGGGGGCGCGCCCGCGGCACGCGGCCGGGCGGGGCCGGGCCTGAGTGACGGCCACGTGAACCAATGGGACGGGCGCGCGCCGCCGCCGCCGCCCGCGCGGCCCCTGACGCGGGCCCGGGCGCCGCGCCGCTGCGGCTGCGGGCGGCGACGGCTGCACCATGGGCCGGCTACTGCGGGCCGCCCGGCTGCCGCCGCTGCTGCCGCTGCTGCTGCTGCTGCTGCTGGCTGGAGGTGAGTGCGCTCCGGGCCCGGGCCCGGGCGCGGGCGGGCGGGCGGCGGCGCGGGCGCGGTGCTGGACAGCTCCCCGGGCCGCCAACAAAGGGACCAGCGTGCGGCGAGGCCGGGAGCGAGCGTGTCCCGGCCGGGCCGCGGCGCCGCCCCGACACGCGCGCACGCGGAGTGGGTGCGTGGGGGGCCGCGGCGGGCGCCTGGCGTGCGGGGCGACCCCTTGACCGAGGCGCGGCGGTGAAGCTGGGACACAGCACGGTGGTCCCCACGCCGTGGCTCGCAGGGGCAGGTGCGCAGGCTACTGCCTCGCAGGCCGGGGGGGGCGCGCACGTGTGGGTGTGCATGTGTGTGCGTGTGCATGTGTGTGTGCGAGTGTGTATTGTGTGCCTGCGCACTCGGGGGAGGGGGCGTGTGTGACAGCTACGCGGGGAGGAGGCTGCATTGTGAAGGTCCCAGGGGCTGCCGGCGGAGTGTGGGGCGGTTCGCTGAGGCGCGGGTGGCTGTTTACGTGTGGCGTTGCCGGGAGGGAGTGTGTGAGTGTGTCACGGTGAATGGATATTCTCCACTGTTCTGGGCGACTCGATTAGGAGCTGACAAAAACGGGCGTACAGCCACGGAAGGCCCGTGACAGCACACGGCGGGAGGCTCCCACGCAGCTCACACACGAGGGAGGTGTGAGACTCGGATGTGTGGTTTCCATTCAGCAGCGACGCCGGGCGGCGGGCCGTGTGGGTGCGTGGCGGGCTGGGGGTGTGGCACAGGTGTGAAAGGGATCTGTCTGCCTGAGAGAGAAAGAGACGGGCCTCCTGATGGCTTCCAGCGCAGACGGGGATTTAGTGGAGGGGGTGTGTAGGGAGGTGGGCATGCGGTGTGACAGCCCATGAGGCAGGCGGCCACTATGGAAATGGCGGGGAGAAGGGCTGTCTGCAAAGGTGGGTCAAATAAGGTCATAGCTGAGCAGCTCCTGCACACAGTGGCGCAGCAGAGGGAGTGTGTTACGGTGTATGTTAAGGTGTGACTGGTGCTGCTGGAGGAGTACCCGGATGAGCAAGTGTGCATGTGTGCCCGTACACACTCAGCCAGCTGTGAGTAACTTCACTTCTAATGCACACATCAGAATAGCGCCTTAGTATGATGTGTGTATGTGCATGTAGGAGTGTGCACAGGACATTTCCCACACAGCCGACCCATGAAGACACAGGCACTTTATATCCAGATGTGTGTGAGTGAAAGAGAAACTACTGAAGGGTCTCTATGGGAAGGGAGGAACAGTCTTTGCTTGAGATGGGCCATGACCCTGGGGCTCCGAGTGGCAGAATTCCAGGGTAAATGGCTGGGAGAGGAAAGCAGTCCCTCACACATTCCTGTGCATGTCATGGGAAGGCTCAGTTCAGGGAGGGTACACTTTCTCCACGGTCAGTCTAGGGATGAAGAAAGGCCCTAGGTGGTGTGCACAGAAAAACATGTCCATCAGTGTTGGCTCAGACACACACAAACCCACCCGTTCCTTCACGCCTTAAATCCTCTTTGGAAGAAGGCGATATTCAACAAACAAACATCAATCGATTGATCTGCTACTTCTTTGTGTGACAGTTGTAAACCAGAACTGGCGAGCAACATCCGTAAGGACCCAGGCCCAGCTGTAACTGCCCATGTGCTTATGTGACCAGCAGTGAGGACTGTGGGCAGCCTGCCTCCCTGCTTCTCTCTCCCATGCATGCTCTTCATGACGTACTTCTTAGCCCATGCTTGGAGGCCATGTGTGTGTGACTAGCAGTGTGTCTCTTTCTTACACACCTTTGTGTGGAAGCTCTTCGGAGACCTGTCAGCGTTGTTTCTCTGGTGCTTACGGAGTGGAGGTAGCGTAACTGTGCTCGGCAGTTCCTGTTGTCACTGACACTCAAGGGTAAGGGGCTGTGTGACAGATGCTGCATGGCCCCTCCCATGTTGGTGTCTGCCAAGAGCTTAGGGAGACTGGACTGAAATTCAAAGCCCCTGCTTAGGGGAAAGATGGGGTGTAGCTAATGGTGAAAATCAGAAAGGAGGTTTGCACCAGGAGCAGATTGCAGGGACTGATTTGGAAAGGTACAATAAAACATGAGGATGGCTGGGGTCTTGTTTTTTTCACCTCTCCAAATGTCAGCCTGCTTCCTTTCCCTCTTTCTGTGTTTGTTTGGGTCGGATTTTCAGTTCTTTGAGGCTGATCCCCTAATCCTTTTCATGTGCCGTCTTTTTCTCTCTCCTCTGTTGGGTGTGATGATGTAACAGAAAATTATAGGTGCTGAGGGAAAAAGGAAATCAATCACAAGCAGAGTGTAATTCTGAAATTTTAAGTCAGGTGGGGTCTCAATTAAGGTAGATTAATTATTAAGTGCAAAACTAATTATACACAGAATGGCTAGGTCTCAGCTACTATTTTGGTGTCATCTTATGGTGGGCAAATTTGAAAAGAAGTAACCTCTTGTAATTACTTAAATAATTACCCATTGCCAAGGCCTTTGAAAATATCAAGGTCTATATAAAGACAAAACAGTTATTAGAGGGAAAAATAACTTTAAGAAAATGAAACTTTTTACTGGAAAAGGAATGAAAAACCAGAAAATACCAGATTCCTTTTTCTTCAGTAGGGTTTTCAAAATCTTTGCCAATTCCTATCAGACCATTGGTAAGGGAAGACAAAGAAGGAAAGGGAGAGATGTTAGAGGAAGGTTGTGGTTCCTGGCTTGACAGCTGAGAGAGCCTAGAGAGGTGGGGGCTCACTGGAGCCATGGAAATGACAGGGAAGAGGCCTGGCAAACACACCAGACCACAGTCCTGTGCACAGAGAGCTGGACTGACTAGAAAGTTTTATCCCCTAGAGTGGGGAAGGAAACAGGCTCCTCTGGGCACACTGACCTGGAGAGGGCAGAGCAGTCTTCTTGAGTTCCAAGCCACTCCGAGGAGCCAGGGTAGGGTGTAGACGGCAGCAGCCTCCCCCTGCCATGCCACAGCCTCTCCCTGCCATGCCACAGTTCAGCTCTGAGAGAGAGTGCCAAGGTTTGAGAGACAACCCGTGTTTAATCCTTCAGTGTTTGTAGAGAGTGAATTTCAAAATTCTTAGGGAGAATCAGTTTACCCTTTTCTAACAAGGCTGAAGTAATATCTTTCCCAGCATACCTGCTGGAGGTTGGAGCATGCAGATAAAGATCTCCAGTTCATGGCCCTCTCAAAGGCAGGCTGCCCGGATGCCCTGGGAACCTATACAGTGCGTATTATTTAATTGTTATAAACGTTTTCCATCAGTTGGCTTTTTTCTTCCTGGAATGCATAAATGAGTTTTTCCAGATCTGTTTCTTGTATTTTGGCTCCCTGCCAGCCCTGGGGATACTGCTTTTGCAAAGCAGTCTGTTGCATCGGCTGACATCCCCTAAATAACTTAGGATTTCACTTCCCAAGAGTTGGTAATTTTCCTGAGGGCAAAGCCTGTCTCTTGTTCATCTGTCTCTTGTTGCACCCCCAGGAAGGGCCTAACACACTGTTTGGCACAGAATAGGAGCTCAGGAGTGACTATATTTTTCTTTGTAATCGACAGTCTAATAGAAATTTTACCTCTAATAAGAGCACAGCCCACCTGAAACCAAAGTTCAATTGTAATTGGTATCACATCTGATTGGCAGTATTACATGATTCTGATTCACTTTTCAAAAATTAGAAAATAACTATTAAATAAGTACAGTTTATAGATGAAAAATTTCCAAACACAGGAGCCACATGGAAATGTAAATAAAGAGATTCTTGCTGGTGAAAACATTGGGAGTCACTTTACTAATTTGGTCTTTTTCAAGAGAAGAGGTTCCTTCAATTGATTGGATTGGTTGTGGGGACCCTGGGCAGTGTTTGGAAAGGGGTATCTTCTAGTTTTCAGCTCTGGCTTCTTTCCCTGGCCCTTAAAGCGCATGAAATATTTAAGCTGTCTTACATATTATCTTCTTTCGTGTATCCTTTGGAGGAAGGAAGGTACCCAGCCCTACAAGTAATAGCTTTCCATTCTTCCTTCTGGAGCATCCGCAAGACCTTTTTGTGGGGGAGAAACCAGCTAATTTCAGCTCCTCTATTAACTAGCTGTTTGACCTTAATCCCACAAGGCCTCAGTTATTTCATTTGTAAAACAAGAAAGTTGGACTAGACTACTAATTATTTATTCATACCTTTATTGAGTCCCCAGTGTGTGTAAAAGGTTGTGCTAGGCACTGGAATTCCAGAGTGGAATTGACACAAGGGACTTCTCATTTACAGTGGAGGCACTGTGAAGGTCGTTACAATTTGGTGAGAAAAGTGGAGTGAGAGTAGTTTGTTGAGAAGGCTGTGATAGAGAGGAGTGGTGCCTCATCCAGACTTGGAGTGGCCACAAAAAGCTTCTTGGAAGCTGAGACTGGAGGCAGGAGTGAGAATTAGCAGGTGGGTGGTGGGACAGAACAGAGATAGGGAGATATGGATGTTCAAGCAGAAGAGCATGTGCAAAGACTCAAAGGCAAAAGAGACGGCTGTGTTCTGGAAATTGCAGGTAGTCAGTTTGTCTGAAGCATAGAGTATGATTGGGGAAGGTGGGGACAGAGAGGGGAGAGGAGGTAATGGTCAGTTTATGAGAGCCTTCTCTGCCTTTTCAAAGGATCTGACCTGTATGATAGAATGATAGAACCAGATTTGCATTTTAAAAAGACCTCTTGGCCGGGTGTGGTGGCTCACGCCTATAATCCCAGCATTCTGGGAGGCCAAGGTGGGCGGATTACTTGACGTCAGGAGTTTGAGACCAGCCTGGCCAACATGGTGACACCCCGTCTCTACTAAAAATACAAAATTAGCCAGGCGTGGTGGCACATGCCTGTAATCCCAGCTACTCCGGAGGCTGAGACAGGAGAATCGCTTGAACTCGGGAGGTGAAGGTTGCAGTGAGCTGAGATCGCGCCATTGCACTCCAGCCTGGGCAACAAGAGAGAAACTCCATCTCCAAAAAAAAAAAAAAAAAAGTTGACCAGGCGCAGTGACTCACACCTGTAATCCCAGCACTTTGGGAGGCCGAGGTGGACAGATCACCTGAGGTCAGGAGTTCAAGACCAGCCTGGCCAACATGGTGAAACTAAGTCTCTACTAAAAATACACACAAAAAAATAAGCTGGGTGTGGTGGCAGGCGCCTATAATCCCAGCTACTCAGAAGGCTGAGGCAGGAGAATCACTTGAACCCGAGAAGCGGAGGTTGCAGTGAGCCAAGAATGCGCCATTGCGCTCCAGCCTGGGCAACAAGAGTGAAACTCAAAAATAAATAAAAATGAAAAAATAAAATCAATAAAAAGACCTCTCTGAGCGTTGTCACTCAAAGTGTGATCCAGGGACCAGCAGTATCACTCACACCTACTGTGTCAGCAGACTCGGGTGACTAACACACATTTCAGTCTGAGCAGTGCTGATTAGAGGGCAGTGTGCGGGACAGATGGGTGCAGGGGGAAATGCTAGGGGTTTGTAAAAGAGCTCTCTTTTTCTTCCAGCGGTGAAGCACTATGAGGACTAATTCTAATGGAGGCGTCTCTCATGTCTACACACTTATGTTTCTATATCTTCCCTGCTATTTTCTTTATCGTGAAGTGTGGGGCATTTCAGCCATGTGCCCCCCTGAGTGGCATGGTTGTCTACCCTAGAGAATGGGAAACTGAACACATGTTCCTGAGCTCCCGGTGCTGTTATTTCCTCCAGCCTCCTTTCTCCTTCACAGTGTACTGAGCACAGTCAGTACAGTGCCATGAGCAGCTCTGTTAGTAGCTAACTTTGAGATCTCTCTCCCTGCCCTACTAACCCTGTGGCTCAAACAGAGTTATATGGTCACTGGTACACTATTGCATAATGATTTGTTTTCTTGCTGGTCTCTGTAGTAGAAACTGACCCTTCTGGGGGCAGGGACTATATCTTTCTTATTTCTGTAGCAACATAGCCTTGGATCATGCCTAGTCCAAAAAAGCATTTAATAAAGGCTTTTCGGTTGAAGAATGAATGAATGAATGGATGAATGAATGAATGGAATTTAACCATTTAAACACTACTCTGATCCAAAAGGAGAACTCGATTTATAATTTTTCTTAATGTATCAGTTGGCTATTTCTGTGTAATAAATCACCCCAAAATTTAGTGGTTTCAGATTCTCAATTCTCGAGATCTGATCCCTGGACCAGAAGCATCACCTGGGAACTTGCTAGAAATGCAAATTGTTGGGCCCCATCACAGACCAACTGGATTCAGAACTCTAGGGTGGGCTTAACAGTCTCTGTTTTAACAAGCCCTCATGGTGATTCCATGCTGGTTCGTTTGAAAGCTTTGGATTTAAACAGTAGCCATTTATTTAGCTCATGATTCTGTAGTTTGGCAATTTAGGCTGCAATCAGCTGGGTGGTTCTGGTCTCAGCTGAACTCCTTCAAGTTTGTCATCAACTGTTTATCACCTTTGCCGGTTCTTGTCTGGCTCTCTCACTTTGGGACTTCAGCTAGGACACTGAGCTGACCTGGCTGTCTTCTGCATGGGCTCCCGTTTTCCTGAAGGATAGCCTTGAGCAAAATCCTGAGAGAATGGAAGCATTCAAGGTATCTTGAGGCCTAGCCTTGGAAATGGCACATCATCTTTTCTCCTGCGTTGTCTTGTGTAGTAACTCACAAAGGTAGCTCAGATTCAAGGAGTGGAGAATTAGATTTCATCTCTTGATGGGAGGAGCTACAAAGTCTCATTGCAAAGATGTGTGTTATTGTAGGTTATTAATTGGGACATCATTGGATAACCCCTCTCAGGAAGAACCTTAAGAAGGTTCTGTTTTGTGGTAGGACTTGGCACACTGTCTCTTTCCCATCTATCTAGTAGGGGATAGATACTGCTTTCTTCTGTAATATTTGGGCTAGGAAAAAATCCAAGAGTAGCTTAGGGTCCCCCTATGATGGAAAGAGGAAATTAGAGTGGAAGAGGTCATGGGAAAGTCTGGGCTAGAGGGAATCCAATATTCTTAATTCATCCTCTCCCAGGAACAAAGGGGAACTTCAAGGGGAGTGGACCCAAAATTGATTGTCTTGGCTTTCTCTGGCTTTTAAATGCCTTTGGCTCAAAGAAACCACAAAATATGAGATGGTTGTTTCTCTGTTTGAGTCAGGGATTCAGACACAGGCTCCGGGAACATGGCTTCAGCTTCATGGAGCCAGGGCTTACCTGGAAGCAGAATCTTTGACCATGGACGTGGTGCCGAGGCGAACAGAAGACATTCTGGATGGGGTGTGATGGCTTCTTGGTTTGGACTTGGCAGAAGGCATTCTCCTGTGAGCAGTCCTCAGGAGCATTGGCAACACAGCAGTGCCTCCCACCTGCCCAGGGTCACAGCATGCCCGCCCTTTAGTTATTTTTTTATTTTTATTTTTTTGACAGAGTCTTGCTCTGTCGCCCAGGCTGGAGTGCAATGGCACCATCTTGGTTCACTGCAACCTGTGCCTTCGGGATTCAAGCGATTCTCCTGCCTTAGCCTCCTGAGTAGCTGGAGACTATATGCGTGTGCCACTACGCCCAGCTAGTTTTTGTGTTTTAGAAGAGATGGGTTTTGCCATATTGGCCAGGCTTGTCTCAACCTCCTGACCTCAAGTGATCCTCCCGCCTCAGCCTCCCAAACTGCTGGGATTTATAGGTGTGAGCCACTGCACCCAGCCCCACCCTCTAGTTATGATGGTACTTTCTAAAGCTCAGAGTTGGACGTGTGAATTATTTTATTGAGAGACAGAGCTTTACGGGATCTTAAAGGTTGGCACAGATGTTACTAGCCCTGGTCAGATGCTAAGGCTCTGATGCCTCCTTAGCCCCAGCGTTGGCTTTGAGGCCACATAGAATCACTCTGATCTTCTTATTCACATCAACCTTTTAATGTATTTGAAGATACCATGGTGTCTTTTAAAATTTTTTTCCCCAGGCCATGAACTTCACAGGTCTCTGTTTTTTATAAAGGATAATAACACAATATTTGTAGAATACTTTGGTTTGTGAAGCTCTTTGTAGAGCAGCTTTCACACATGGCTCAGGAATTACCTCATTTGGTGCCCCTCACACTGGAGGCATGGTAGGAAGTGCTGTCCTTATTACACAGAAGAGTAGAGCAAGGCTGGTGGTGATGAAGTTGCTCAGCCAGAGAAGCCAGAGTGTAACCTATTTCCTGGTACCAGCCTTTCTCTCCTGTTATAGAACATCTTCCTGTCTCTGACCCCAAGGCCTGACTATCTTCCCCTGGAGTCTCTACTCCCTGTCCGCCATCCACACAACCCAGAATACACCCCTATGGCTGGATGTTGCGTTCTTGGCTGTGAGTTGTCTGACTGGTGCACGGTGTGCACAGACTCCCTCATACCCAGACTCACAGGACAGTCTGAAACGCTCATTTTTTTTCAGTGGCCAGTCACAGTATTGGCACATATCAAGCTTAGGGCCTGCTCAGCAAAGCACATGGCACCAATAATATTAGCTCTATTTTTATTGTAAACATCACTAAAAATTGCCATGCACTACAGTCAAGTCAGGTCACAGTAGGCATCTGGTGTAGAGCAAGAGGAAGACTGTGAAATTCCCTGTTCCCTAGATCCTTAAATGTTAGTCTTAGAAAATAATTCAGAGGTCATTTCATTTAGCTTCCTTGCCTTTCTAGTGAGGAGACTGAGACCCAGAGGTCTTGAGCAGCTTTCCAGGAGCCTCACAGCAAGTTAGTAATTTGTGTGGTTAGGTCATTAAGTTAGAGATTAAGTTGTGAAACTGGCAAATAGGGCTATATTCCTGTCCTTAAAGAATGAGAGTGAAAGAAGAGGAAGAAGGCCTCCTTTAATTTGTTTTCCTGTCCATTTATTTGCTTGTTTTGGTAAATTAGGAGAGAGAGAACCCAAGATTCTAAACAAATACATCAAATTACCAGCACTGGGTTGGGTTTGAACTGTGTGACCTCACGTGGTTTTTTAAAAGACTACGTTTAGAGGCTGGGCTCAGTGGCGCATGCCTGTAATGCCAGCACTTTGGGAGGCTGAGGAGGGCAGATCACTTGAGGTCAGGAGTTCAAAACCAGCCTGACCAACATGGCGAAACCCTGTCTGTACTAAAAATACAAAAATTAGCTGGGCGTGGTGGTGGGCACCTGTAATCCCAGCTGCTCGGGGGGCTGAGGCAAGAGAATCACTTGAACCTGGGAGGCGGAGATTGCAGTGAGCCGAGATTGTACCACTGTACTCCAGCCTGGGCAACAGAGCAAGAGTCCATCTCAAAAAAAATCATAAATAAAAAAACTAAAGACTATATTCAGGATACTGTATTGCTGAAATACAAATCATATTCTTAATTCAGTTTTGGAGAAATTTCAGCCAAGGATGGAAGCCTGGGGAACACCATGTTCATCCAATCATACAGCTAGGTCCTTAAAAGCATGGGCCCTGTCTTCACTTCTGTTTATAGCCCCAAACATGCAGCACAATTGCCAGCAGAGAGGGGGTACTCAGGAGGCGCTTTCTGAGTGAGAACATGCGCAGTGGAACGCTGACTCAGTGATTCCTCTCTCTCCCCTGCCTGTCTCCATCTGTCTCCCCTTGCCCCTGCCATAGGGAAGTCTCAGCGATTTGGCCTTTTTGAAATGAAAACAGCGTCTCGGAATTCCCGCAAAGCCTCTGGGTGTTCGGGAGTGTCCACTGAAGTCCCCCCCTCCCCAGGACCTTTGTCATTTGAGACATGCTCTAACCTGGCACCAGTCTTTGTCTTCTCTTGCCTCCCCTGACTGTCTGGCTTTTATGTCTGCACAGGAGCGTTCCTGGGTGCCTGTGCTGCTGGGTCTGATGAGCCTGGCCCAGAGGGCCTCACCTCCACCTCCCTGCTAGACCTCCTGCTGCCCACTGGCTTGGAGCCACTGGACTCAGAGGAGCCTAGTGAGACTATGGGCCTGGGAGCTGGGCTGGGAGCCCCTGGCTCAGGCTTCCCCAGCGAAGAGAGTGAAGAGTCTCGGATTCTGCAGCCACCACAGTACTTCTGGGAAGAGGAGGAAGAGCTGAATGACTCAAGTCTGGACCTGGGACCCACTGCAGGTAGCTCTTCTTACCGACAGAGCATGTGTTGAGTGCCAGCCAAGTGTCTAGGCAAAACACCAGGTGACCATTTCCTTGCCAGAACCATCTCTTCTCTCTCCCTACAGTTTTTACCATGCTGCTGCTGTTTACCTGCACATCAGAGCTAAGGCTCTGGGACCCTGAGTGTCTCACAGGCCCAGGCGGCCCTTTCTCTTTAATATTAACCACTGTTTAGGGAGCCTTTATTCTGTGCTCATTTAATTCAATCCGATGCTTATAACCTGAGAGATAAGTAATATGACCCCCCCTTGTAGACAAGAAAACACTGAGACTGAGAGGTTAAAAGCTGGCCTGAGGTCAAACAGCGGCTCAGATGCTCAGTCATGATTCAGACCTATGGCTTTCCAAGCCCTGGGGCTCATTGTTTTGTTTTTCCCTACTGCTCTATGCTGTCTCTGTTGAAGATTGCCACGAGGTCAGCTGATCCGTGTTTCCTTGAGTCTATCCGACCAGCAGTTGAGGCATTCTAACTGCCCTTCCCTCAGTCATGCACCAGAGCTGGTGTTTGGGTTTACAGAGCCCAGCTGGTGAACATTTGTGTCCTGAAGTAAGCCTGAGGCCTAGGGCTCCGGGCTGAATGCCCACCGCCATAAGCTGACGCTGATGCAGATGTGCAGGAGCTTGCAGGCAGCGCTGCCAGCCATAGCCGCTCCACCAATGTCCTGGGCCAGCAGGGGCCCATCTCTCAGCAGGGACTGAGGAATTGGTGTGATTGTGTGTGCACATGGGGCAAGGTGTTACAGAACTTAACCTTAATGTTTCTTTTTAAATCAGATAATATTTATTGGATATACTTTTTCTAATTATGAAAGAACACATGAACATTGTAGAAAATCTAAAACGCACAAAAATAATACAAAGAAGAAAATAAGGCTGGGTGTGGTGGCTCTCATCTGTAATCCCAGCACTTTGGGAGACTGAGGTGGGTGGATCACTTGGGGTCAGGAGTTTGAGATGAGCCTGGCCAACATGGTGAAATCCCATCTCTACTAAAAATACAAAAATTAGCTGGGCATGGTGGCAGACACCTGTAATCCCATCTACTCAGGAGGCAGAGGCAGGAGAATTGCTTGAACCCGGGAGGTGGAGGTTGCAGTGAGCTGAGATCGCACCACTGCACTCCAGCCTGGGCGACAAGAACAAAAATCTGTCTCAAAAAAAAAAGAAGAAAATAAAAACCACCCATAACCTGATAATTAAAAGATAATTACCATTAGTAGTTTGGGGATACATCGTTCACTTTTATATTCAAAATAGGATTCGCAAGAACATTTTGTTTTCACTCAATATATTTCATAAGTATATTTCTGCATTGTTAAATATCCATTTGTAACCTGATTTTTAAACATGTTATTATTTATTTATTTTACTTTTTTTGAGATGGAGTCTCGCTCTGTCACCCAGGCTGGAATGCAGTGGCATGACCTTGGCTCACTGCAACCTTCATCTCCCGAGTTCAAGTGATTCTCCTGCCTCAGCCTCCTGAGTAGCTGGGATTACAGGCATACACCACCACACCCAGCTAATTTTTGTATTTTTAATAAAGACAGGGTTTCACCATGTTGGCCAGACTGGTCTCTAACTCCTGACCTCAAGTGATCTGCCCGCCTCAGCCTCCCAAAGTGCTGGGATTACAGGTGCGAGCCACCTCTCCCGGCCAACATGTTATTATTTATTTATTTATGTTTAGAGTTGAGGTTTTGCTCCATTGTTCAGGTGCGATCATAGCTCACTGTAACCTCGAACTCCTGGGCTCAAGCGATCCTCCCACCTCAGCCTCATAGGTAGCAGGGACCAAAAACGTGCCACCACGCCTGACTAATTTTTTCATTTTTTTGTAGTGATGGGGTCTTGCTATGTTGCCCAGGCTGGTCTTGAACTCCTGGGCTCAAGTGATCCTCCTCCCTTGGCCTCCCAAAGTGCTCAGATTATAGCTGTGGGCCACTTTGCCCAGCTTGTAACCTGATTTTTTTTTTTTTTTTTCTTGAGACAGAGTTTTGCTCTTGTTGCCCAGGCTGGAGTGCAATGGCGCCATCTTGGCTCACTGCAAACTCTGCCTCCCGAATTCAAGTGATTCTCCTGTCTCAGCCTCCTGAGTAGCTGAGATTATAGGCATGTGCCACCATGCCTGAATAATTTTGTATTTTTTTTAGTAGAGACAGGGTTTCTCCGTGTTGGTCAGTCTAATCTCGAACTCCCGACCTCAGGTGATTTGCCCGCCTCAGCCTCCCAAACTGCTGGGATTACAGGCGTGAGCCACTGTGCCCAGCCCTGATTTTTAACAACTACATAATATTTCATCATGTGGGTCATCAAATTTATTAAACTGGTTCCCTACTGTTGAATACTTAGGTTGTCTTCAGTTTTAATGCTGCGACAAATATCCTTATACATTTTCACAACTTCCTGGTTGTTTCCTTAGGATTAATTTCTGGAATAAAATTGGTAAGTCAAAATATGTATCAGGGCTGGGCATGGTGGCTCACGCCTGTAATCCCAGCACTTTGGGAGTTTGAGGTGGGCAGATCATGAGGTCCGGAGTTTGAGACCAGCCTGGCCAACATGGTGTAACCCCGTCTCTACTAAAAATACAAAAATTAGCCAGGTGTGGTGGTGGACGCCTGTAATCCTAGCTACTTAGGAGGCTGAGGCAGGAGGATTGCTTGAACCTGGGAGGCGGAGGTTGCAGTGAGCTGAGATTGCACCACTGCACTCCAGCCTGCGGGACAGAGCAAGACTCCATCTCAGAAAAAAAAAAAAAAAAGATGTATCAGTCAGCATCCCACACAGAAACAGAAGACACAATCAAATTAAGACAATCTAAGGAGAATTTGTTTATAAAGCAGCAGATTTATGAAGGTATGGGCTGGATACGGGTGAACCACCAAAGGATCTGTGGCTAGCAGCAGCTGAGTGCTTACCATCTCTAGGCACAGGGAGACCAGGGAAGGGATGAAGATGGGAGCCTGCAGGGAAAGTGGTGTAAAGAGGTGGCCAGATACTGGAGGAGACCGAGAGAATGAACACCGCATCCCCCACCAAATGTTCTGTCTTTCCCTTGTCAATTTGATAGGAAAAATTATAATGGCCTTTGATTCTAGTAAATTTTAACTCATATATGTACAAAATATATATGTACATTCATTATATATAGAAAAAAAATAGCGACCACTTATCACTCTTCTTTTTTATTTGAAGCACAGTGTAGTTAAGAGAACAGGCCTTGGAGTCAGGAAGGCTCCAGCGCTGTCATTTAACAGTGACACAATTTTTTGTGAGTAACTTACCCTAAGCCTCAGTTTCCCATCTAGGAATTGGAGATAATCATATACCCACCTCACAGGGTTGTGGGGTTCACACACCATCATATATTTCGAGCACTTAACTCAGTGCTTGGCACATTGTTAAGTGCTCTGTGAGTATTAGCTATTATTATTACTTTTCTATTTTTTTCTATTGAGTCTTTAATTTTTTCTTATCCCTGTACAAATCTGAAAAAGGGTACTAACTTTCCTCTGACATACATAGAAAACATTTTTCCAGTTTGTCAACTGCTTTTATTTTGATTATAATTTTTGGCGTAAAGTAATTAAATATTTTATGAGCTTAAAATTACTTTTTTTTTTCTTTGAGATGGAGTTTCACTCTAGTCACCCAAGCTGGAGTGCAATGGTGTGATCTTAGCTCACTGCAACCTCTGCCTCCCAAATTCAAGCAATTCTCCTACCTCAGCTTCCCAAGTAGCTGGGATTATAGGCACATGCCACCACACCCAGCAAATTTTGTATTTTTAGTAGAGATGGGGTTTCACCATGTTGGCCAGCTGGTTTCAAACTCCCGACCTCAAGTAATCCACCCACCTCAGCCTCCCAAAGTGTTGGAATTACAGTTGTGAGCCACTGCACCCAGCAAAATTACTTCTTTTAAAATGTTTTTATGTGTTTGTCTTTACTTTATGATTAGAAAATACTTTCTGCCCTTGAGATACATGCACCTTTCTTCCTTCTATTCTTTTTTTAATGTAAATTCTTTTTTAAAAATTGTTTTTATTTTTTGGACACAGGGTCTCGCTCTTACCTCAGGCTGGAGTGCAGCAGCACAATCTTAGCTCACTGCAGCCTTGACCTCCTGAGCTCAATCGATCCTCCTGCTTCAGCCTCCCAAGTAGTTGGGACTACTGGTGTACCCCACCATGCCTGGTTAATTTTTCTGTTTTTTGGTAGAGATGGGGTTTTGCCATGTTGCCCAGGCTGGTCTTGAACGCCTGGGCTCAAGCGATCCACCTGCCTCAGGCTCCCAAAGTGCTGGGATTACAGGTGTGAGCTACCACGCCTGGCCCCTTCTATTCTTTAGCTTAATTTTTTACATTTAAGTCCAATCTAGCTATAATTTATTTTTGTGTATGGTGTAAGATAAGGATCTAATTTATTTTCTCCACACAGATCATCTGTTGTCATGGCAGCATCCATTGATAAATCTGTCCTCTTATCATTTTAAATAAATGGTATTTTGTTGCTGTTGTTGTTTTCAGACAGAGTCTCACTCTTGCCCAGGCTGGAATGCAGTGGTGTGATCTCTGCTTACTGCAATCTCTGCCTCTGAGGTTCAAGTGATCCTCCTGCCTCAGACTCCCTGGTAACTGGGATTACAGGCGTGCCACCACACCCAGCTAATTTTTGTAATTTTAGTAGAGATGGGTTTTACCGTGTTGCCCAGGCTGACCGAACTCCTGACCTCAAGTGATCCACCCACCTCAGCCTCCCAAGGTATTGTGATTACAGGTGTGAGCCACTGTGCTTGGCCAAGAAATGATTTAAAAGAAACTTTTACATTGTACCAGACAATTCTTGGGTCTTTGTCTGGCCTTTTCCTTTTGTTGAGACTGTTGAGCATCAAGTGTGGGGTAAGCAGTCACACAGAGAGCCTTGGCCTCAGGACCACAGTGAAGAGCCCTGAAGCCTTGATGAGCTCAATTTGTTGTCCTCCCCGCTTCCCAGGGAATTCGTTTCCCTTTCTTTTTCTTTCAGTTCATGTCTCTTCCTCCCCCATTGGCTTCCCTAGGTCTCATAAGAATAAAAATAGCTCTCATTCATTCAATATGAGCCATGCGTAGGCCTTTGCCTCCATCGTCTCTAGTCCTCACCACAGCTGCACATGGCATGGCTGTGAGGTGGGGATACCAGTCGCCCTACTCAGGATGGGCAGGAGGCTAGGGAGGTACAGGGAGGAGGGCAGGAGGCAGAGGAGGTGCAGGGGGGGAGGGTGGGAGGCTGGGGAAGGGAAGGGAGAAGGGTGAGAGGCCAGGGAGTGGCAGGGAGGAGAGCTGCTTCAGTCCTGTTCCTCATTGCTCTTCTCCAGACTTGTCCACTTGACCACAGCCCTTACATTTCCTCAGGTCAGTCTCTTCTCCATACCACCTAACCATGATCTTGTGAAAAAACTAGAGTTTCCCATCTTCTTCTCAAACAGACTAGCGAAGAAACCCCTTCTCAAACCCCAGTGCTCACAGGTTAAAGGCTAAACTTCTTAGCATGGCAGAAAATGCTCTTGACATTCCGGCCCCAGCCTTCCCCAGCCTCTTCTCCTTCCCTGCTCCAGCATGCATCTGATTAGCTCATCATCAGCTTGTTCTCTTCCTTGCTTGGCAGAGTTGAACTGAGGTATGGGGAAGTGGGGTGCTTTGCCCAAGGGCACATGGTTTGGATGTAATGGAGCTGGATCTAGAGTCAGTGTCTTCTCACTGACAACAGCCTGGCCTATTCCCTAAGCCTATGATGCACTTCTTCCTCTTGTCCCATCTGCTTGGGAAGCTCTTCTCCATCCCGATGTCCTAGTGGAGGTGTATTTACCTTCAGCACCTAGCTCAAGAGGGCTAGCTTCAAGAGGCTTTTGCCAGCTCTCCCCAGTGATCAGGACCACTGCACGTGGTCATGCTGGTGGTGCCCTGTCCAGGGCTCCTGACCGAGCATGGGAGTTGGAGCTGAAGTCCAGCATACGCCCTGCCCATCAGGCCATGGGCTGGGTGGGAGGAGCACCTTTTTCTAATTCATCTGCCCAGAGGGGACATCTCCATGTACTGGCAGTGGCCCTGAAATCAGGCTAGTCACTCACCTCTGCTTCTGTTTTCTCGCAGCACCTTGATGGCACGTGATTAGGACATGACAGAGGAAAGAAAGTGGCTAAGGTGGCAGGCTGACAGCAAATAGGCTGGTCTAGGAGGCAGCCCAGGGGACAGTGGCGTGCCCCACCCCACTATTCTCTTCTGCTCTTGTACACCAGAGTCACAGGCTTCTGTCTAGGGGTTCTTGGGGAGAAGGAGGTGGATCACCTCTTGGGGGTTGGAGGAACACAAAGGAACCTTGAGAGGCCTGCCTGGGTCGGGAGTCCTGCAGAGTCCAGAGTGACTGTACCAAGTGCTATCCTAACATGGCTATTAGGGACATTGAACTGCGTGCAGCAGTAGCAGGGATTGTTGAAAACTATGCTGCAAACAGGTCAATCTCAGATCAAGTACCCTTTTAATAATTGTGACATCAGTTCATGTATTCAACACTAGGTATGTGCCTAGCACTATGTTAGGGGTTGTGGGTTCTTATTTAACCTCCACTGAAAAATGTTTAAGTATATATTCTTACTTCCATTTAGCTGATAAGCAAACCTGAGGCTTAGGGAGTTTGAATTTACAGCCCAGCAAGTCAATGTAACAATCAGGATTCAAACCCAAGTTGTTACACTCCAAAGCCTCTCTGCTCTGTCATGTCACCTCTCAGCACAGTGATTTTACTAGAGACTAGCACTAATGTCATATTCTGTATGGTACTTATCACCATTTTTCCATAGAATTTTTTTGTTTTTGAGACAAAGTCTCACTCTATTGCCCAAGCTGGAGTGCAATGGCGCGATCTTGGCTCACTGCAACCTCCGCCTCCCAGGTTCAAGTGATTCTCCTGCCTCAGCCTCCCGAGTAGCTGGGATTACAGGGGTGCGCCACTATGCCCAGCTAATTTTTGTATTTTTAGTGGAGACAGAGTTTCACCATGTTGGCCAGGCTGGTCTCGATCTCCTGACCTCGTGATCTGCCCGTCTTGGCCACCGAAAGTGCTGGGATTGCAGGCGTGAGCCACCATGCCGGGCTCCAGAGAATTTTGAGTTAGCTCATTTGAACTTCACAACCACTCTGTGAGCTCAGCCAGGTGGCAGTTATTCTCTTTGCTTGACAGATGGTGAGCCGGGCCAAGGGAGGTTCAGACCTTTGCCCAAGGCCACACAGCTTGTGTGTGACAGAGCCGAATCTGGAGTTGGTGTCCCTGAGCACTGATGCCCTGGGCCTAGCTTCTTGCCAAGGGAGCACATTGATGGCACATGTGAGACAGGAAACCAGTCCATTCTGTTACTAGGACTTTGTCATACATCCCATTTCTAGTGTGTTGGGCCTCAGGTAGAGCTGATGGCTTCCTTCTCCATCTGTAGTGATGGTCCCCAGCCCCAGTGGGAAAAACAGCTGGTGGAGTTTCTGCTTGGTGGATAATGAACAGTGTGACCTTGAGTGGGTTGCTTTTCTAATGTTGGCTTCAGTCTCTTCATCTGCAAAATGAGACCTGGGAATAATAGATTAAAATGTTTCCAGCTTGAAAATATTATGATTCTATGACATTTCAAGTGAAAAGAGCGGCCTCAACAAAGCAGGGAAAAAGACATGGAATGCGAATTGCTGCTCCACCAGCTAGCATCAAGCGAAGTTACAGCCTGATCAGTTAATTCATGCACAATTATTAATGATTAGGAGCAGTCTGTCAGGTTACCTACTCATTCGAGACTGTCCCCACTGTCCCCTCCAGCCCTTTTATTTTCTAAGCTCCTTAAGGAAATTGTCTTGCATGCAGTTTTAATTTTCCTAGTGAGTGAGCAAATTAAAGTGTTCTGCAAGAAACACTTTAATCTTTGGGGTTGGCAAGTCCTAGATACCCCACTCAGATGGGCTCACAGGCCTGTGTGATAAAAGGGGACTTTATTGGCTGAAGAACGGGGATCCAGGAATGGGCTTCCTGCTCCAGCACTCAGCGTGCCGCCCTCCACGTGCCGCCCTCCACGTGCTGGAGCCTGCCCTGCCCCATCAGTCGTGCTCGGCTTTCCCTTGCTGGCTTCGTTCTCAGGCAGGCTGGTCCTGGGTGCTGGCTTGGAGAGCCCCAGTAGCTGCACACTGTCGTCCTATCACTCAGCACCCTGCAGAAAGGGAGATCTGCCTTCCCATCACTTCAGGAACAGTCTCTGGATGATCTCGCTGAGTCCCGAGCTTGGGGATGGAATTTGACTATCCACGCCCATGTTGAGCTGTCCCTGAAGCCAGGGGACATTCCAAACCAAAAAGAGAGGAGGAGTGTCCCCCAGAGTAGAATTGAGGTGCTATTAACAGAAAGAGAGCATGAGACAACAGTACTGCACTTGAGTAGGGAACACTCATAAAGTGCCTATATGTCATTTTCACTTGGATTTCTTTTTTTTTTTTTTTGAGATGGAGTCTTGCTCTGTCGCCCAGGCTGGAGTGCAGTGGCGCAATCTCGGCTCACTGCAAGCTCCGCCTCCTGGGTTCATACCATTCTCCTGCCTCAGCCTCCTGAGTAGCTGGGACTACAGGTGCCCGCCACCACGCCCGGCTAATTTTTGTATTTTTTAGTAGAGAGGGGGTTTCACCGTGTTAACCAGGATGGTCTCGATCTCCTGACCTCGTGATCTGCCTGCCTCGGCCTCCCAAAGTGCTGGGATTACAGGCGTGAGCCACCGCACGCGGCCCACTTGGATTTTTTTTTAACCTCACAGCAACCTGATGAAATCTGTAAAAGCAGGCATGATTATATCACTGTTTTACAGCTAGAGAAGCCGGCTTAGAGAGATTTAAAAGTGGCTCTAAATGACACAGTGGCAAAACTAAATCTCAAATCTGAGTTCTACTTGAAGACCTGCTGCTCCCCTCAATACAAAGTCCTTCATTAGGCTACTTTAATTATCATTGCTGTAATCAATTTTGGAGAAAGCAGACCAACGGAGCAGCTGTCTGCTGGGACCTGGAAGTGGTTCCTGTACAGCAAAGCCTTGTCGTGATTGTGTCTGCTGTAGAATGATTTGACCTTCTGGGTCATTGCCCACACATCAGGCGTGTCCATATCCTTAGGATGGGCTGATAGCTGTGGAGCCTGTGAACAGAGCAACAAAGAGAGCACTTTTACTTAGCCACCAAAACAAAAGCCTTGTCATTCTTGTTCTATGCTAGTAATACATATCAACATATAAAAATTTAAAACTGCAACTAAAAGAAGAAAATAAAAATCACCTATGATCCAGTCATTCAGAGTCAGTGAATGTTAACGTTTTGGACTATCTCTTTCTGGACATTTTTTTTTTTTTTTTTTTGAGACAATCTCACTCTTTGTCCAGGCTGGAGTGCAGTGGTGTGATCTCGGCTCACTGCAACCTCCGCTGCATGGGTTCAAGCGATTCTGTCTCCTGAGTGGCTGGGATTACAGTCATGTGTCCCTACGCCCAGCTAATTTTTTTTTTTTTTTTTTTTTTTTTGAGATGGAGTCTTGCCCTGTCGCCCAGGCTGGAGTGCACTGGTGCAGTCTTGGCTCACTGCAACCTCTGTCTCCCAGGTTCAAGCAATTCTCCTGTCTCTTCCTCCTGAGAGCTGGGGCTGCAGGCATGTGCCACCACCCCCGGCTAATTTTTGTATTTTTAGTAGAGCCGGGGTTTCGCCATGTTGGCCAGGCTGGTCTTGAACTCCAAACCTCAGGAGATCCACCTGCCTCGGTCTACCAAAGTGCTGGGATTACAGGCATGAGCCATTGTGCCTAGCTCTTTCTGGACTTTTTTTTTTTCCTTTGTAGGCCATATATAAAATATACTTTTACAAAAAAATGGACAATAGTGGACACTGTGGTGTACACATCTTGCTGTTTCACTTAGAAACCTCTTTCCAAGCCAGCACACACAGCTCTGCAGCCTGTTCAAGGCTGCCATGGTCTCCCAATATAAGGCAGGTCTGTCATTTCTTTGGGCAGTCCCCTGCAGTGTGGGTGCTGGACCCCAGTCTTCTGTTACATGGACTGTGCCATGATGGGGATCTATGAAGCCACATGACTGTGAGCATCCCTAATCGTCTCCTTAGGGTACCTTTCCAGAAGTGAGATTATAGGTTGAGAATATTTGTCTTTAAAGCTTCTCGTTCCTATGACTCAGTAGCCCTCCAGAAATGTGACCTGCTTTCCTTCCCATCTTGCACCCTTCCAATACTAGGCATGAATGACCTTGAATGTATACATATACTTGTCAGGTTGGTAGTCCAAAGACTGGCATTTTGCAGTTTACTTTATATTTCTTTGATGACTATTGAGGTCGACTATCAAAAAGTAGTTTGAAGCCAGGGGACAATTTTCAGTGACTTGACATTAACCTAAAGGGACATTTAAGGTGATCTTTCAAGGACTCTGGCCCTTTTGCCTGTTCATTGATATTTCAGCCTGTGCTGAAGTTCATCCCTGGGGTTATGGCTGCCCTGAGAGACAGAAGAAACATCCAGTGTGACCTTGATAAATTGGGGAAAGAAACCTATACAGAACTGTGATGAAATATAGGAGGAAAAAATGATCTATTTAGGGAACAAAGCCAGCACCATAATGAGTTTAAAAGAAAGGGGACAAATAAGGCCTGGGGGACCCAGGCCTGGTGCTTCATCAGGGTGAACTGGAGCTGCATTTGAGCCAGCACCGACCCATCACAGGGGGCGTGGGAGAGCTGACCTTACCAGCTGTGATAAATGACAGTAGTGCCACCGGAGTGGAGAAACCCCTTTACATTTTGCATCAGTTAGTCTCAAGTTAGTGAATCTTGTTCAGTTTTCAATAGTTCATTCAGCAAATGTTTATTGTGTACCCCCTGTGCTGATTTTGTAACACTCTTAAAACTGTGGTGAGGCTGGGCACAGTGGCTCACGCCCATAATCCCAACACTTTGGGAGGCCAAGGCGGGTGGATCACCTGAGGTCAGGGGTTCGAGACCAGCCTGACCAATATGGTGAAACCCCGTCTCTACTAAAAATACAAAAATTAGCCAGATGTGGTTGCGGGTGCTTTAATCCCAGCTACTTGGGAGGCTAAGGCAGGAGAATCACTTGAACCCAGGAGGCGGAGGTTGCAGTGAGCTGAGATCGTTCCATTGCACTCCAGCCTGGGCGACAAACCGAGACCCTATCTCAAAACAAACAAACAAACAAACATACAAAAAAACCACTGTGGTGAATCCAGAGTTTTCATAAGGGAAGGATGAAAATAGGAAGGTTGAGAATAAAGAATAATTACAGTTGCTTAGCCCCAAGAAAAGAGGCTAGGTTTGGGGGCAACTAAGAGACTATGTACATTGTTTCCTGTGAAGGCAATGCTAGCAGGTGCTGCTCACTTAACAGATGAAACAGAGATGGACTTGAGTTGTAAAGGAACCATCACAGCTGGGTTTAGGTAAATGGGGGTATAGGGGTAAGTCAATAACACAGAAATGCCTCTCTAAAGAGACCCAGCCATATTCTTGAAGATAATTGCCAGCTCATCTTCTCTAGACTCACCGATGTCTGCCAGAGGGCTGAGGCCTCATCAGGTAGCCTCCTGTGGTCCCTTCCCATGTTAGGACCCTGACCCTAACCACGGATACACCTGCCGTGAGCTGGGCTGTGTGGATGCTGAGAGGAGCAGAGAACATGGAGGGTGACAGAAGGAAAGTGTGCCTTCTGTGGGGTGGGTGTTTTGCATTCCTGATGCCACTTCATCTTTGTAACAACCAGAGGTATTAGCCTCACATCATGGAGGGGTGGGTGTGCGGCACACGGAGGCAAGTGTCCACCCAGAATTCCAGCCCGTGCCTGCAGAACCCTGAAGCTTGGCCTGGGGCTCTTAACGCCAACCACTCTCATGAGTCAAGCCCAGCTTTAAGGAGGCTGGCTGTGGCCACAAAGATGCGGGCAGACTGGGAAGAGGTCATGATTCTGCTTGTCAGCTTGCTCCTGTCTAGCATCCCAAGCCAAGCCTGGGTGCTGGACTAAATGACCAGGATGTGTCAAAAGACACTGGCTTTAACCACACAAGAGTCTAAGAGTCTTACAACTTTACAACTGTGACAAGTCTAATATCACAACTTAGAGCAAGTATCCTCCTCTCCTGTGCTCCCTCATCTGGAAAAGGCGAGAGATGGGCCCTTTGCTCTTGCAGGGCCTCTGTCTACCTGTAAAATCCCCAAGTCTGGGATTTGGAGACCCAACTGTTCTGAGGGCTCTGGGGAACATGTGGTTTCTGTGTAGAGCCACCAGGGGGAGCTGTGACTTCACAGTGCCATTCCCAGCAGTTCCAGGAGGGTCAGGAGCCCAGGAGCCTAAGGTTATCCTGCAGTCAATCCAGGAGGTGCTCCAGGGCTCTCCTGTGCAGTGAGGGGGACAGCCCTAGGTGACTTCCGAGCTGCAGCTTAGACACTCGTGGCTTCCCATGCTCTCAGGCCCAGCCCGAGCCTCTCCCTGGAGGGCCTGAGTCTTGGATGACCTTTCTCATCCTTCAGTGCCCCAGCTCTTCCTGACGACAGGGACAAGTCCATGGAACCAGCCCTTAGACTTCCACGTGTCTCCAGTGTGTCTCCCGGGCGACTCTGCTTGCTTACACCTGTGTCCAGGTGTGGGGCTCTGGAGGTACACCTTGGTCCCAGACATGCTTTTGGGGTTTGGCTACAAACTAAAAGGCCTACCTCTCTCCTGAGCCTAAAGTGGATGGAGTAGGAAGGTATTCCCTGGAGCGCTCAGCTGGTCAGACCCTCCCTCTGGAATCACAGCTGTCCGCAGCAGCAGGGCTGAGGGTGCGGGTGTCAAGGACTTGCCCTGGGTCACTGAGGGCGGGCTGGGAGGGCAGGGAGCCCTGTCGTTGTCCCCTCTCTCCTCCCTCTCCTCTTGCCTATCCCCTCTCTTTACTCTCCTCATCTCCATCTCCCTCCTTTTCCTGCTCAGCTTCACTTCTTTGTTTCTCTTCTTCCATTGTCGATTTGATCCTTTTTCACCTCCAAAGTGCCTGCTGAGGCTTCCTCTCCCCTCTCAACACAACGAGTTCCTGGAAGCCTGATCTGTATTCCTTGGACACGTGAGTGGGAAAAGCACCTTCCTCCCTGTCTCTCAAGACTGTCTTACCTGCTTCAGGGCGGTGTGGCTCCTTCCTGCCACAGGGCTCTGCGCTCTCAGCCAGGATAGCCTGCCCTGTCCCTTGCCATATTTCTGTTCCCCTCTTGACAGCTCAAGCGTGTTCACTGGCTTGTAGTGAAAGTCAGTGTCTCAGGACGGGTGCAGGGGCTCACTCCTGTAAGCCCAGTACTTTGGGACGCCAAGGCAGGCGGATCACGAGGTCAAGAGATCAGGACCAGCCTGACCAACATGGTGAAACTCCGTCTCTACTAAAAGTACAAAAAATTAGCTGGGCATGGTGGCGTGCGCCTGTAGTCCCAGCTACTCAGGAGGGTGAGGCAGGAGAATTGCTTGAACCCAGGAGGTGGGGGTTGCAGTGACCCAAGATCATGGCACTGCAGTCCAGCCTGGGTGACAGAGCAAGACTCCATCTCAAAAAAAAAAAAAAAAAAAAAAGAAAGTCTCTCTCACATGTGCACACTCTCTCTGTTACTCCTTATTTAAAAAAAATTTCAATTTACAGAAAAGTTGCAAGAATAATTCCATCCACCCCTTGCTCAGATTCCCCCATTATTAACGCTTTGCTGCATTTGCTTTGTCACTGTATATGTGTGCATGTATGCATATGGAGACGCAGATCTGTACTTCTTGCTGAACCATTTGATGGTAAGTTGCAGTTACTCCTTTGCTCCAAATACTTCAGTGTGCATTTCTTAGGAACAAAGCATTCTGCCAAAAACCACAGCAGGATGATCAAAATCAGGAAATTAACACTGATATAATATGCTTCTGTAATTACAAACTTTATTCAAACTTTGCCAGTTTTCCCAATAGTGTCTTTTATAGCAAAAGAAAAAAAGAGCAGAATTTCATAGTCCACTGTCTGGTCCAGAATCATGTACTGCATTTAGTCAGCATGTCTCTTTTGTCTTTTTTATTCTGGAAAACCCTCTAGTCTTTCTTTGTCTTTCATGACCTTGACATTGTTGGAGTATAGGCCAGTTATTTTGTAGATTGCCCCTCAATTTTAGTTTGTCTCAAATTTTCCCATGGTCAGATTCGGGCTCTGCATTTTTGGCAGGCATATTGTGGACGTGATGCTGTATCTTCTTTTTTATTTTTATTATTATTTTTTTAAAAGAAGTCTCGCTCTGTCGCCCAGGCTGGAGTGCAGTGGCACCATCTGGGCTCACTGTAAGCTCCGCCTCCCGGGTTCACACCATTCTCCTGCCTCAGCCTCCCGAGTATCTGGGACTACAGGCGCCCACCACCTTGCCCGGCTTGATTTTTGTATTCTTTTGAGTAGAGACGGGGTTTCACCGTGTTAGCCAGGATGATCTCAGTCTCCTGACCTCGTGATCCGCCCGTCTCAGCCTCCCAAAGTGCTGGGATTACAGGCTTGAGCCACCGCGCCCGGCCGATGCTGTATCTTCTTAGTGAATCGTAAGAAGTTAACTGAGTGTTTACTCTGTGGACTGGCTCTGCTCTTGGGTAAAGCCTGGCTTCTTCACTCTTTATTCTCAACTCACATTTGGATCCAGTCTTACGGGCTCTCTCCTGGGACCCCTGCTTTCACATTGCTGGTGTTTGCCCTGCAGCTGCCCACACAGACGCCCCTTACCCCACTGGTTCCTAGTGTGTGCTCCCATCAGGCCTCCCAGTAATTCTGCTTCTATTTTAAGAGACATTTGTAATATTAAGATCATATTTACACTTGTCAACAGATGACCAATCCCCTCCTGCCCTACCCTTTTTCCTGGATTTTCTTTGACTTAAAACTTAAGTGCTTAGGCTTTAGTTACATTCAGTATAAAAAATGAAAAATAAAAACTCAAGTGTTTATGCTGCTCCTCATTCTGTGGAGAACACTTCTACTTTTCCTGTTATGATTTTACCAGGTAATAACTCCTTTAATAATAATAATGGCAGGCAGATGGCCAGGCGCGGTGGCTTATGCCTATAATCCCAGCACTTTGGAGGGCGAAGGTGGGCGGATCCACCTGAAGTCAGGAGTTTGAGAACAGCCTGGCCAACATGGCAAAACCCCGTCTCTACTAAAAATACAAATTTTTCTTTCTCTTTTTTTTTTTTTTTTTTTTTTTGAGACAGAGTCTCACTCTGTCACCCAGGCTGGAGTGCAGTGGTGCAATCTCGGCTCACTGGAACCTCTGCCTCCCAGGTTCAAGTGATTCTCGTGCCTCAGCCTCCCGAGCAGCTGGGATTACAGGCACCTACCACCACACCTGGCTGATTTTTGTATTTTTAGTAGAGACGGGGTTTCACTGTGTTGGCCAGGCTGGTCTTGAACTCCTGACCCCAGGTGATCCACCCCCTTGGCCTCCCAAAGTGCTGGGATTACAGGCATGAGCCACCATGCCCAGCCATAATACAAAAATTAGCCAGGCATGGTGGTGGGTGCCTGTAATCCCAGCTTCTCTAGAGGCTGAGGCAGGAGAATTGCTTGAACCTGGAAGGTGGAGGTTGCAGTGAGCCAAGATCACAACACTGCATTCCAGCCTGGGCAACAGAGCGAGACTCTGTCTCAAATAATAATAATAATAAAAGCAGGAGGAGGCGGAGGACCCCCCACAGTTAACTGAGTGTTTACTCTGTGGACTGTGCACAGGGTCACCTCACTGAACCCTGACCACAGCTCTGTGTGGCAGGTACCACTGTTATTTTACGCTTAAGGAAAGGGAGACATGTGGAGGTTAAGCAACATGTCCAAGATCATACAGCTGATAAGCAGTGGAACTGAGACCACACAGTAAAAAGAAAAGGAATAATTTTAGATCTTGAGCACTGGTAAGAAAGTGGAAAAGGACTGCTGATTCCAAGTGCTAGTGAGCAAGTGTTTACTGATTTGTCAAGTCACTGGAGTGAGAGGCTGGAAAAAAGCGAGGAGCTCTGGAGAAGATGTAAATTTGGGAGACTTTAGCATAGAGAAAATAGATGCAGCCTGTGGAATAAGCACTGACCAAGGAAGAAGTGTGGAAATGATGAGTCAGAGGCTGACCCTGGAAGGGACTGCATTTTGAGAGGCAGGAGAGGAATTCATAGAGAGAGTAAAGAAGTCTGTATAGTGACAGGTGGGCCTCCTCTTTTTTTTTTTTTTTTTTTTTGAGATGGAGTCTCGCTCTATCGCCCAGGCTGGAGTGCAGTGGCCAGATCTCAGCTCACTGCAAGCTCCGCCTCCCGGGTTTACGCCATTCTCCTGCCTCAGCCTCCCGAGTAGCTGGGACTACAGGCGCCCCCCACCTCGCCCGGCTAGTTTTTTGTATTTTTTTTTTTAGTAGAGACGGGGTTTCACCATGTTAGCCAGGATGGTCTCGATCTCCTGACCTCATGATCCGCCCGTCTCGGCCTCCCAAAGTGCTGGGATTACAGGCTTGAGCCACCGCGCCCGGCCAACAGGTGGGCCTCTTACTCCCTGGAGGCACAGGCCCTGGTGTTTAGGAGGCAGAAAAGTTCAACAAACACACATTGCTCTCCTTTCTACTCTGGACCAGGCACTATGTTAGGTGCTGGGAATGTAGGGATGAAGAAAATCACTTTGCTTGGCAACAAGAATTTGTAATCTAGTGAATCCTGTTTTATTCTTATTTAAGACAGTAGAGTTGTTTGTAATGCCATTGTGTTACATAAGACACATTTATCAGAACTATATCCAAAGCTTAAAATACCAGCGATATCAAGAACCTTAGAAATCATATATACCATCATCTTCATTCCACATAAAAACTGAAGCCCAGGCCAGGTGCAGTGGCTCATGCCTGTAATCCTGGAACTTTGGCAGGCCAAGGCAGGAGGATCGCTTGAGCCCAGGAGTTCAAGACCAGCCTGGGCAACACAGGGAGACCCCATCTCTACAAATAATTTTAAAGAATTAGCCAGGTGTCAGGTGCGGTGGCTCATGCCTGTAATCCCAGCACTCTGGGAGGCCTTGGTGGGTGGATCACGAGGTCAGGAGTTTGAGACCAGCCTGGCCAACATGGTGAAACCCCGTCTCTACTAAAAATAGCTGGGCGTGGTGGTGCATGCCTATAGTCCCAGCTACTCGGGAGGCTGAGGCAGGAGAATTGCTTGAACCTGGGAGACAGAGGTTGCAGTTGAGCCAAGATCGTGCCACTACACTCTAGCCTGGGTGACAGAGCAAGACACCATCTCAAAAAAAAAAAAAAAATTAGCTAAGTGTGGTGGTGTATGCCAGTAAGTCCCAGCTACTCAGGAGGCTGAGGCAGGAGAATTGCTTGAGCTCAGGAGTTCGAGACCAGCTTGCACAGCGTAAAGATACCCTATCTCTACAAATAATAAAAAAAATTAGCTGGGTGTGGTGGCACATGCCTGTGGTCCCAGCTGCTTGGGAGGCTGAGGTAGGAGGATCACTTGAGCCTCGGAGTTTGAGGCTGCAGTGAGCTGTCATGGCACCACTGCACTCCAGCCTGGGTGACAGAGTGAGACCCCGTCTCAAAAACAAAACAAAATATCAGTGATACAACCACTGCATGCACAGATAAGTTAATGGCTGAGTCCCAGATCATGTTGCTGACAGTGTGACCGATGATGCATCTCTGAAGAGGCTGTACACGGTTTAGGGAGTTCTGTTGGTGCCCTCTGGAGATGTTGGTGCTCTCTCTGACTTTTGGAAAGTCAGCACCAAATTGAGTAGAGGGATTGTTTTAGTCAATTTGCCCTCCCAGGACCTCCCTACCCTGTGGGATTCTGCTGATGGGTGTGTCACCATCCACCATATTCCTGCCATATCCTAGGCTTCATTGAATCCATCAGCTATTTTAAGTGCGTCTTGAAGGTTTCCAATATGCCTTTCCTCTGAACTTCACCATCTTTACTAATGGCTTGGCTACTCCGGCAGCTTCTTCCTGTTGGCCCTCCAGCTCACACATCTGATTACTTCTCCTTCAGAGTCATCTCTTAAATCTGCTCTTTTCTCATCATTTCCAGTGTTGTCACTGCCATGCATCTCTCCTGAACCACTGCAGCAACTCCCTGACTCTTCTGTAAACTTTCATTCATCTACTCCTTCACCTAATCTTTTTTTTTTTTTTTTTTTTTTTTTTTTGAGACGGAGTCTCACGCTGTTGCCCAGGCTGGAGTGCAGTGGCGCGATCTCGGCTCACTGCAAGCTCCGCCTCCCGGGTTCCCGCCATTCTCCTGCCTCAGCCTCCTGAGTAGCTGGGACTACAGGCGCCCGCCACCGCGCCCGGCTAATTTTTTGTATTTTTAGTAGAGACGGGGTTTCACTGTGGTCTCGATCTCCTGACCTTGTGATCCGCCCGCCTCGGCCTCCCAAAGTGCTGGGATTACAGGCTTGAGCCACCGCGCCCGGCCTCCTTCACCTAATCTTGTAAATTGCTGTCAGATTAATCTTCCAATAATGAAATATGCTTGTAAGGGATTTATGTTGTATTTCCTAGGCACCCATCTGACTCCTATTCTGTTACCCAGTATTCCTATCAAGTAATCATCCAACCCATTTCAGTTATGTTTTCATGCATTATATTTTAATTTTGAATAGATCTGGCTATTATAAAGTTGTTACATTGAAGCAAAATATTTTTATTCTTCTATATACTTGTTTTATGGGTGTGGTTTCCTCCTGAATCTTTCTGAAGATATTAACAAGAAACTTTTCTGAATTCTCTTTTGTTAACTAGACTGACTCTTCCTAGAGGTCAGTTGCTTTACGGTCTCACCCTCATGCTTCTTCATCAGGCTGGCTTTCTTAAAATATCTTGGGAACCTTGGTTGTTCTTTCTTTCTTACTTATTTATTTATTTATCTGTAGTGACCTCACTACAGAGCATGACATCAGGTGGAAGAGGGGGAGGATCTGCTACTCAAAAAGTCTAATTAACAGAAGTAAACTGGATAGAATATTCTAATTGTTGATGTAAATACTATAGTGAGCTTTCAGTTGTCACTAGGATTGTTCAGCTTCTAAGTCATACTTTTTATGACAGGGAATCAGTTTTTCTTTTTGAAGTAATCCTTCTCAGAGCTCTCTCTCTGTGTTCTAATTTGAACCAATTGCTTTCCAGACTTACTGCACAGTTTCCATCCTGAGATATATTTTCATTACATTCCTCTCATGTTTCTTGATTTCCCATGTCTTCTTTTTTGGGTTTCTTAGAGAACTTACTTAGATCTCTTGGAATCTGTAGATAATAACACTTTTAAATCTTTGCATGTATGAGAATGTCTTTATTTTGCAGTCACACTTGAGTAGTTGTTTAGTTGGGTATAAAATTTCAGGTTCAAAATAAACATCCCTCAGATTTTTCAATGCATTTTAAAATTCTTCCTCTTGGCTACTGATATTAATTAGAAGCTTCATGATAATTTGATAATCTGTTTCTTATTCCTTTACAGATAACCTGTTCTTTCTCTGAGAGCTGTTAAGATTTTATCTTGCTCCTTAGAATTCTAAAATGACATGAGAATGAGGCTAGGTGTGAGCCTTTTATCATTCACCCTGATGATATAGCCTTTCAATGCGAAGATTCATGTTGCCAGCTCTGGAAATTTTTTTTCTTTGTTTCTCTCCATTATTCTCCATTTTATTGCTTCTGTCTTTCTGGAAATCATATTAGCTAGGTATTGGATCTCCTACATTGGTTGTCTGTATCTTTTAACTCTTCTCTATTGTCTTTTCCCTTTTGCCCTAGAGGCTTTTCCTTGACTTTTTTTTTTTTTTTCCAGCCATTAAAAATTTGAATTTTCAATCTGCTGAATTTTTAAATTTCAACAATCAACTTTCAATATCCAAGAAATTTTTCTTTTTTAAAGATTACTTGATTTTCTTAGTGGCCTCTTATTTTAGGGATGCAATAGTTTTGAATCTTTCTGAGGATACTAATTAGATTTTTTGAAATTACCTTCTGTTCTCTGAATTTCCTTTGTTCTGCATCCTTGCTCCCACAGTTGTGCCTCTTCCTAACTCTGGGTAAGAAAGCCTGCCCTCCCCTGCTGTTTTTTCCTATGTTTATGTTGGCTGAGGGGTTATCTGTTCCTATAATCTCAAATGCTTTCCATGTTCCCAGAAATTTCTCTAAAATGTTTTTACCTTCATTTTGACCGTTAAAATTTTTCTTTTGTCGTTTGATAAAAATTTTGGAGGAGGCAGTAAATGAATACCCTTAGTTCACTATCTTAAAGTGTTCCCACCACTCCCTTTCTAAAGAGTATTTTAAAACTACAATATTTATTATTTTGAAACAAAATGGCAGCCAATGAAAGTTGCTTCCTAGATATAGCTTCTGATATTTTGAATGAATTTCTAAAAAACTTGTTCTGTAACTTTCATACATAGTTATTCGGAAGAGGCCTAGGGTTCATTGAAAAGCCAGAAAACAATCTGATCTCCAGGAAGTCTCCTAACTTCTCTGCTTCAAAATGTAATTCCCAAGAATGGCAGGGAGAATAAAATCCCCTCTCCCACTGCCAACAGTGACCCTGAACATTCTGGGAGGCCCTGGAAACCTCCGGGCTCAGCCCCTGGCCTCTCTCTGGCTCTCCCTACATCTTTTTCATTTCCTGTCTGGGCCTAAATTACAGAAAAAGAGCACAGTTTAGGAACAATGGTCATAATCGAGGGGTCTCACTTCTGTGATGAGAGGGCTGTCAGACCTCCTTCGGGAACTCCACCAAGAAGACTCTCATAACGACTCACTAGAAAAGGAGTAGGGGGACATTTCCTAGTGGGTTGTTGTGGGATCTTCTTGGTGAAATCCCTGGATGAGGACAAGCGAGCACATTACAAACACAGTGGAGAATATATACCTCAAACTACTCATGGCTCTTTTGGAGGGATGCAATATACAAAACTTTCTACATTCCTGTGTTCGTTGAGTTTTGGTGATAAATTTGTATTATTTTATCATGATAAAGGAAACAGTGACTAGCCTTGTCCCTGTGTCCCTCCACAGTCTGCTCCCCTGGCCTCACCTCTTGGTCATGACCTGATGACTTCTGCCCCGTCAGTGTATTGTGGTTCTTTTATGCCATCTGCCCAGTAAATATTGAGTAAAGCAATAAATGATGAAACAAGTGAATGAACTTTTCATCTCTGTCCTTAGATTATGTTTTTCCTGACTTAACTGAGAAGGCAGGTTCCATTGAAGACACCAGCCAGGCTCAAGAGCTGCCAAACCTCCCCTCTCCCTTGCCCAAGATGAATCTGGTTGAGCCTCCCTGGCATATGCCTCCCGGAGAGGAGGAAGAAGAGGAAGAAGAGGAAGAGGAAGAGGAGGAGAGGGAGAAGGAAGAGGTAGAGAAACAAGAAGAGGAAGAAGAGGAGGAGCTGCTCCCTGTGAATGGATCCCAAGAAGAAGCCAAGCCTCAGGTCCGTGACTTTTCTCTCACCAGCAGCAGCCAGACCCCAGGGGTCACCAAAAGCAAGCATGAAGACTCTGGGGACCAGGCCTCATCAGGTGTGGAGGTAGAGAGCAGCATGGGGCCCAGCTTGCTGCTGCCTTCAGTCACCCCAACTACAGTGACTCTGGGGGACCAGGACTCCACCAGCCAGGAGGCGGAGGCCACAGTGCTGCCAGCTGCAGGGCTTGGGGTAGAGTTCGAGGCTCCTCAGGAAGCAAGCGAGGAAGTCACTGTGGGAGCAGCTGGTTTGTCTGGCCAGCAGGAGGAGGTGCCGGCCTCGCCTTCATTCCCTCAAACCACAGCTCCCGGTGGGGCCGAGCACCCAGATGAAGATCCCCTTGGCTCTAGAACCTCAGCCTCTTTCCCACTGGCCTCTGGAGACGTGAAACTGACACCTTCCTCTGCTACCTTGGGGCAAGAAGATCTCAACCAGCAGCTCCTAGAAGGGCAGGCAGCTGAAGCTCAATCCAGAATACCCTGGGATTCTACGCAGGTAAAGTGAGGGGCATGCGGGCCACCACCCCGCACCTTCTTCACGGAGCCTGGCCATCCCCAGGGCTGGTGTGGCATGGGGGCAGGATCTGCCAGGTTGAGGAGGGAGGCCCTTTCCATGGCATGTAGATCCCCATGGAACTTGTGGGGATGCAAACCTCAGGGCCAACAATGGGTGTTCTCCCCACACTTCTCTACAAAGGCCTTCGGAGAAGCTTGGTGGCCTGGCCTGGGTTTCATTTGTTCAGGTGTTACCACTACCACCCTTAGACTTCTTTTGTTTTTTTTTTTCCAAGATGGAGTCTCACTCTGTCGCCCAGGCTGGAGTGCAGTGGCCACGATCTCGGTTCACTGCATTCTCCACCTCCCAGGTTCAAGCAATTCTCGTAACTCAGCCTCTTGAGTAGCTGGGATTACAGGCGTGTGCCACCATGCCTGGCTAATTTTTGTATTTTTAGTGGAGGCGAGGTTTCACCATGTTGGCTAGGCTGGTCGGGAACTCCTGACTTCAAGTGATCCACCCGCTTTGGCCTCCCAAAGTGCGGGGATTACAGACATTAGCTACTGCGCCCAGCCCACCCTTAGACTGATTCTACCAGCAGCTAGAGCTAGTGGCTGACCTGTGCTTTCCTCATCCCATCTCACCACCCTCCTTCTCCCCACCGACACCCACGTGCACAGCAGGCACAAGTCAGTGTTCACACCCACTGACACCGCAAGGAAAGGAAAGGAGCCCCAGAATATTAACGATAAACTTGCCCTTGAAAGCCAGCATGTGGGGCAAGCTCTCTGCAGCCTGGCCCCTTTGATATAGCCCCCTTTTTCCTGGGAATAATGCCTGGCCTCCTGCTCTCACTCAACACATTCCCTGCTTGGTCCCCAAAGACATTCGAGTTTGTACTCCTCGGCATGGTGCCTCACAGAGGCTGTCAGCAGCCCCTCGCTGTAATACACTTCTGCTGGCCTCCACCTTCCAGCTTCCCAGAGGGCCTCCGACCGGGCCTCTTTCCCCCGTGCCTTTCCTATGCCTTCGTAACTGTCGCCCTGCTTTCTGTCTCCTCACACAGGTGATCTGCAAGGACTGGAGCAATCTGGCTGGGAAAAACTACATCATTCTGAACATGACAGAGAACATAGACTGTGTGAGTGCCCAGCCAGGCTCCGAACCGCAGGGAAAGGCTGCAGGCAGTGGGCAGGGTGGGGGGTCCCAAGGCTGTGGGGACAAGCAGTGCACGGGAGGAGGCTTAGTTCTTCAGTTGGTGGCCCAGGGATATACCAGCAGCCACCAACATTACACACAGAGAGCTTTTGTATTTTAAAATTTACGAAGGCTCTTTGGTTCTTGCCTCCCTCTCTTTTTAATTTAAACGAATACTTTGTTCATGTGTGCACTATCTTATTTCTCCAGTGATATTGAAACCTTTCTGTCTTTTTTAGAGTTGTTTTCTTCCTGTATAGGTTGCTTTTCTCCGTTTTGGGTCTCAGCCTTTTCATATATATACATGCTCTCCACACATGTCTGGTGGAGTTTGTTCACAGCTTTCTCTATCAAAAAACTGGCTGGAAGCTTTGAGCATGGTGCTAGGGTTTGTCAGCTACGGCTTCTCATGAGTGGTCTGGCTAGGCCGTATCACTTAGAAATTTGTAATGGCAGCATTGTTAGGGCCTTCCTCCTGAGGTGATTAGAGTCTTTGAAAAGGGAACTTCTGTTCTGTTGGAAGTATAACAAGTTGGTTGTCAGTGTTCTGGGAGCCAGGGTGGAGAGAGAGGGCTGGGTGTTTCAGTATTATAAATATGTATCCATAAATATCAATATTCATGTACTGTCTCTTCCTGTTTGCAGTGTGACCTTTTCCCTCCCCAAAACACACACTTGTGTCTGATGCTCTCTGGGTCAGAGACCCTCTGTTTTATCCTTTTTAAAGAATAAACTTCCAGTCTTCTGCCAGGGAGAAGGGACATTTCTTGGCTGTGCAGCATTGCAGGAAGAACTAGGGACCCAGCCGTTTCTTAAGCAAACTTTTGACCAGTTTATATTTTTAGTAGCATTTTCATCCCCTCTTCCAAAGGTAACCAGGGCCCCTATTCCAGGGCATCTGGGGAGTGTCAATCAGTATGCATCTGACTGCTTCTCAGCTTTCCTCATTTTGGCTTAGGGTTTGGCTCTTTAGAGTTTGCTAAATTAGGAAATTCTAACTCACCCATCTGCTTCCAGTGTCTAGATTTTGTTGCTCTTGTCTCCTCTTCTGTTTTACTTTGTCTCTGTGGTTTTAGGCCTTAAATTCTTTACTCTTGTTAGTGGGCCTGGGCAAGACTGAAGGGACATACATGCATTTAATCCAAAAGTCCCCAGCAAGGTTGGTTTCCCCCACCATGACTATACTGATGGATCTTCACCTAAGTGATGTGTGTTTTCATCCATTGCAGTTATTATTTTTACTGATGCTCAATACCTCATCTTTGGTCAGGGAAAGCCTCTTTGAGTTGACCTCTGAGTCCTTTTGACCAATCTATTAAGTGTCTGATTGCCTCCTTGCTTTCTGGAATAATAAGACATTCCAGGCTCATCTTCCTCCCTAGACATGGAGCCCTCTCATTCCCTTCATTGGGAAATGGTACGTACATAAAGACCACAGTATGGGTACTTGGGACCCTTGGGCATATTGTGCGTATTTGAACAATATAGCCTAAAGTTCATATCTTTTTTCCAATCAATACATAGATATTAAGATGCTTTTATTCTGTTTTCCCTGTTTTTGTCTTCTGTGCTATTCTATTATGTGACTCAGTCATTATTTTTTATGGTAGATTTTTTTTTATTGTAGTAAAAAACATAAAATTTCCCATTTCACCCTTTGTAAGTATAAGTTCAGTTGTGTTAAGTATATGTACATTGTTGTGGAACCGAGCCCCAGAACTTTTTCATTTTCAAAGCTGAAACTCTGTACCCATTAAATGACTATCTGTTCCCCAGCCCCGGCACCCACCATTCTCCTTTTGGTTTCTATGAATGGGACTACTCTGGATACCTAATAGAAGTGGAATCAGACAGCATTTGTCATTTTACATCTGGCTCATTTCACTCAGCATAATGTCCTCAGGGTACATCCATTTGGTAGCATGTGGCAGAATTTTCTTCTTAAGGCTGAAAAATATTCCATTGTATGTATATGCCACGTTATTTATCCACACAGCTGTCCACGGACACTTGAGTTGCTTCCCTCTTTTGGCTGTTGTGAATAGTGCTGCTGGGAATGTGCTGTGCAAATATCTCTTCAGGACTCTGTTTTTAATTCTTTTGTGTATATACTCAGAAGTGGGGTTGGTGGATCATGTGGTAATTCTATTTTTAATTTTTTTGAGGACTCTCCATACTGCTTTTCGCTATGACTATACCATTTTACATTTTCACCAGCACTAGGGTTCCAGTGTTTCCACATCCTCATAAACACTTGTTCTTTTCTGGTTTTTTTTGTTTGTTTGTTTTGTTTTGAGACGGAGTCTTGCTCTGTCGCCCAGTCTGGAGTGCAGTGGTGTGATCTCGGCTTACTGCAACCTCCACCTCCTGGGTTCCCGCCATTCTCCTGCCTCAGCCTCCTGAGTAGCTGGGACTACAGGCGCCCGCCACCTCGCCCAGCTAATTTTTTTGTAGTTTTAGTAGAGATGGGGTTTCACCGTGTTAGCCAGGATGGTCTCAGTCTCCTGACCTTGTGATCCTCCCGCCTCAGCCTCCCAAAGTGCTGGGATTACAGGCGTGAGCCACCGCGCCCGGCCCTTTTCTGTTGTTTTAAACAGTGGCCATCCTGAGGGAAATGAGGTATTTGGTTGGTGCAAAAGTAATTGCTCTTTTTACCATTGAAAGTAATGACAAAACCTGCAATTACCTTTGCACCAACCTAAATGGTATCTCATTGTGGTTTTGATTTGCATTTTCCCTGATGATTGGTGATGTTGAGCATTAGTCATTATTATTAACAGTCAATGCTTACTATATTTTATCAACATATTTGTTAGTTTCTTTGCCAGATTCATCACTTGTTAGAATTTTTTCAAACCATTTGAGAAAAAGTTGAAGACATTATTTCCTTTTGTCCCTACCCCCAAATACATTAGTTTGTATTTCCTCAGAACAAGAATATTTTAGATAACCACAATGCAATGGTCAAAATCAGGAGTTAGCACTGCTACAAAACTATTATCTGATCACCTACCTTATTTCTATTTCACCATGTTTCCAATAATGTCCTTTATATTTTTTTCCCTCCCAGTCCGGGATAGAATCCATGGTCATGCATTGCATTAATTGTCTTGTCTCTTTAATCTCCTTTAATCTGGAATAGTTCCTCGGTCTTTCTTTGCATTTAATTATCTTGACTTGTTTGAAAAATGATAGGAATAAATGTGCATTAAAAACGATGGGCTATACAGAGAGTACATATTCAGAAAAAGACAGGGAGAAAAGTGCTGGCAGTCTCTTGGGGAAAGTTTTACACGTTAGAACTACAGGAGTTCCAGGAGTTCGGCCCTCAAGATCTAGAGAAAGTGATGCAAACTCAGTGGCTTCTATTTTACCTAGATGTCACAGGTAACACAGAAGAAACTGGAAATAAGTCTAATAAGGAAACCTATGAGAGGAGGCAGAAAGATAAAGTAGTAAATCCAGAGGTGGTGTTTTTGAGTTCTAGAAGGCAAAAGAAATCCTTACTGTAGAGATGCAAGGATCTGAGCCTTTGAGGCCCAGAGAGGTACTTTTTTTTTTTTTTTTTTTTGCTCACATCACAGAGAGCTGACAAATGGCAGAAACAGGATTTGAACCAATGTATTTATTTATTTTTATCACCCAGGCTGGAGTACAGTGGCACAATGTCAGCTTACTGCAGCCTCAACTTCCCAGGCTCAAGTGATCCTCCCACCTCAGCCTCCCAAGTAGCTGGGACCCCAGATGTGCACCACCACATTTTTTGCATTTTTTGTAGAGACAGGGTTTGCCGTGTTGTCTGTGCAGGAGTTGGAACTCCTGGGCTCAAGTGATCCACCTCCCTTGGCCTCCCAGATGTTGGGATTACATGAGCCACTGCACTGGCCAGAGCCCAGATTTATTTGATTCCAAAGTCAGGGCTTTTCCCCCTTGCCGTGGACATTCAGTTTTCCTGTCTACATAGTAAGTGGTATGACATCTGCAGTCATCAGATCCTCCCACACTGATGTTGTGGATCTCTGGGCTTAAGCCAGGCTGACATATGTACCCAGGAAAATGTGGGGTGTGCAAACACAGCAGATCACAGAGCTGCGGCATAGAGAGCAGGCACTTCATGTGGCAGGAGAGTGCTTGTTTTGTAACCGGGGGTCTGTGGGTCATGGTGCACGTACCCTTGCTCTGGCAGAGGTGGGCATGCTTCTCCCCCGATACTCAATCAGTGAAGAAAGAAAGAACCATCACAGAACTAGGGCTTTCCTAGCTGCTCTGTGGCCATCTCCAGGTACCCATCTTCTCCCACATTTAGAACTCAGTTGGCTGGCTGTTAGACCAGTGAGTGCCAAGGCTTGAGCCTGAGCCTGGCATTTGCCATGGTAACAAAGAACAGAGGCCCAGCACTTCAATCCCCCTGGTAGACTTTAGGTTGGCATGACAACTAGGGAACAGCTCATTAGCCTGGGCTCTAACAGAAGGGAGATTTGGAGTGGCAGGGGATCCTGCAGGGCTGGCCTAGTGAGATGCCTGTGCCTCCCAGTGGCACTGGCTCTCAGCTGCATAGCAGGGCACTGTGAAAGAGCTGAGCACCTGGGAGAGAGGTATCTGCAGCAGGCTGTGGAGGCTAGGAGCAGGGAATGTGCAACTGTGCATGTTCAGGAGGGAAAAGGCTGCTGGGGAGGAACCAGAGTGAGGAGTAGCCACAGGGCCAAAGGAGGGTATCTTCCTAGATGGGGCTGGGCAGGGACAAACGGCAGGACGTGAAGCAGGAGGCAGGGTTCTGGCCTGTACCCCAGCCTGGGCTCCTGCCACTCGCTGAGTTTCTGTTTAAGGCCAGGCTCTTGTTTTTGTTTTAAATTGTGGAATTACATATATATATATATATATATATATATATACATGGTCAAGAAAACCTCAATACAAGCGATGAGAAAAGGTCTCCTCATGCCCCTCCCTCTGTCCCAGCCCAGCTCCAGGGGCTCCAGTTCCCATCTCTGTGTTTGCTCTTTTGGCCTCCACCGCCTACACAAGAGCACACAGATGGCTTTCCCCACTCACCAGCTTGGGGCTGCATCTTGTGATGACAGGCGAGAGGAGAGCCAGGTTCTGCCACTTCTGGCCCCTCCCCGATTTTTGGTAGTTATATGGTGCACACCTCTTTGTCCATCACCACTCCCACCCTCCCATGTGTTCATCCCCAGCACCACACACTTGAGCACTAGGCACAGGGAGCAGTTCTCCCATAGGCCTTACCACTCTGTGTACCTAGTTTCTGGGTTTGTCACTGTACATGGCGTGTGTGTGTGTGTGTCCCCGCACCACTCAACTGCATTTGTCTCTGGGATGGGCCCCTTGACTTTCTCATGGCTACAAGCCAGGGCAGGAAGGAGCACCTGGTGTAAGTGAACAAATGGGTGTACATCTTGGGGTTCCCACATTCCCCAGCTTGCAGCTCTCAAAGGGTCTCCAGAGCTGACCAGAGCTGCCTCTCTGGGAACAGCCAGAGGGTTGAGGGTGAGTATGGGGCTGGGCCTAGAGGCAGAGGGCTTAGTAGAGCCCCTCTCCTTCACTGAACCCGGGGGGCTCTTTCTGCCCTTGTAGGAGGTGTTCCGGCAGCACCGGGGGCCGCAGCTCCTGGCCCTGGTGGAAGAGGTGCTGCCCCGCCATGGCAGCGGCCACCACGGGGCCTGGCACATTTCTCTGAGCAAGCCCAGCGAGAAGGAGCAGCACCTTCTCATGACACTGGTGGGCGAGCAGGGTGAGTGAGGGCAGGTGATGGGAGGGCCCAGGAGGGCAGTGGGAGGTAGGCGGCCCCTGAGGGCCATGGGAAAAAAGTACACGCATAAGGGCTTTGAAACTTGGAACTCCAGGACAGTAGTTTGAGCTACTTAGTTTAGGGGTCAAGGTGTACCCACCAGCTTGGGTTCTGGGGACAAGGAGGCGGGTGTGAGAATGAAGGATGGCAACAGGAGGCAGGGGAAGAGGTGTGGTCCAGCACAGGTGGGAGATGAATGGACACTGTACCTGGTGTGGCAGGGGAGAAGGGGTGTGTTCAGAAGGCAGTGTGTGGGCTTCTCAAGTGGCTGTCTGATATTATACAAATCGATGTTCTAACAAATCGATGCAGTGAAAAGCATGTCTAGGAGCCCTCTCCTAGGGGGAGGCATGTGCCTTGAGGATCTGTGTGCAATTTGAGCCAGGAGGGGAGGCAGAGGCTCAGGCCAGCCATTGGAGTGCGGGGTCAGAGCCCTTGGAGGGGCACCTCAGCCATGGCTGCACTGATAGTGGTGTTTCTTACCCCCCAGGGGTGGTGCCCACTCAAGATGTCCTTTCCATGCTGGGTGACATCCGCAGGAGCCTGGAGGAGGTAAGAGTGCAGGGACCTGGATCTGTTAGCTTCTAATATGCTCCCTCCTGTCTCTGTTCCTCAAAGTCCCAGGAGGCTGCCCACATCGTGAGGTTCAAAGGAGCATAAGACAGAGCGTGCTCTGGGCAGGTCCCTTGCTTCAGGCCTTCCTTAGACATGGTTTTGTGGGAAAGACGGTGCACGTGCATGCTGCCAACCAATGGTGCAATGCAGGCAATGGCCAGGGGCAGAAAGGGGCCATGGGGGTGCGGGGGGCTGTGCTAAGAGGCTGACAGGAGAGGGCCCAGAGAGGAAGGGTCTGGGGGGCAATGAGGGTTAACTGGGACAGTTAGCCGGGTGGACAGTGGCAGAGACGCCATGCAGCCTGGTGGGAGGGGACAGTGTTATGGGTTCCAGAAACCAAAAGAGCAAGCCTGGGAGACCTGGACATGTGACTTGGCGTGGATGTGTGAGTCTGCTGGTGCTTGCACAGCCAGGCTCTGCGCTCCTGCTGTGGTGAGATGCGGCACCTGGGGGCCAGGAGGCAGCCCTGCCATCTTGGGAGGTGCCCCCATCCAGTGCAGTCTGCTGGCTGCCTGGCCCAACCCGGCCAACCTCTCCTACCCAGCTGCCACACAAGCTTGGATGGGATGGCAGGGTCCCCAGTCCTCCTGCTCCTCATACCACCTTGCCTGTGGGGTCCTTCCGTTCCTCATCTCGCTTCTTCAGGACAGCCACCATCTCCAGCAAAACTGCCATTGCTCACTGTAGAGTCCAGTGCCCTGTCATCAGCCCTCTCCACTCCCGAAGGTGCTGCCACTTTTGGTAGGAGAGATGAGTGGTATAATCCTGGCCACCTCCTCATCCTTGCGTGCCAGGAAAGCGGAGGCCCTGGTGGTGGTGCTTTTCTGGTGAGCACGTCGAATGCCCACTGAGCACCACACTCTGCAAGGCTCTCTCCCTCAGTCCTCGCCACCACCCCTTGGGGTTGTGAGAGTTAAGTGGGGCACCTGTTGAGTACCGATGGTGTCCCCATGGAAGATGAGAGCTGAAGCGGGAGAGGTTAGGTGACCTGCCTGAGATGGCACCTCCGGTAAGCAGTAGAGCCAGGCTTTGCAGGAAGCCTGATTCCGGAGCCTGGGCCTTTCACCACACTGCTCTACTGCCTGGAGGGCCACTGAGGCCCTTCCCAGTTCTGGAATCGTGGGTCCATGAACAGTGGGGCTGCTGGTGGAAGTGTGAGCTAACCTTGACCTTTTATACAGTCCTCACCCTGCTTTTCGCTGCCCCTGAGTATTCTGGCCTTACTGGTCACTTAATTCAGACTGACTTAGCCAAAAGTCATGCTGGGTCTTTGGAAATATACTCAGGTGGATCTAGCAAGAAAAACTGACCCTTGATAACAAAAAATTGAGAAAAGTACTGGAGATACAGATGGTTCACAGAAACTAGGGAAGAGCTGCAACGTGGCCTCAGAAAGGGGGGCCTGGTGCAATCTAGGCCTCAGCACTGGGAAATGCCCTGACCCCTCACCTGAGGAGTCCCTGGTGGTACTCGCCTTCCTGCTTCTCTCTGCTGAGATGCTGATCTGTGGAGACAGCACCTGCCTGGCCCCTGGCACCGATCTCCTTGGCCAGAGAAGGCAGGACTGACCATGACAACCTGCAGTGTGGAGGGGTGCAGGCAGCTACATGCCAGCAGTGAACACACCGTGGGAAGGGAGGAAGCTGGGTAGCCAGGGTGGCCACGCATGTGGCCTGCATGCCCTTGGTATCCCTCCCTGCACTGGCCCTGGCATCGGGAAGGTGACTATCCCACCCCTCCCCACCAAGGTGGAAGCGGTCGTATGGTGGAAGATGTGTGGGGGGGCTCACATCTTCTTGTCTCTCTAACTGGTTAGGGATAGGTGTGGGGGATCTCTCTAGTTGGATGGTGTCCAGCAGCATGGGTCCACTCTCACTGGGGGGCTACGGCCACAGTGAGGTCACACTCAGCGGTTGGGGCAGAAGCTGTGGTGGGATGTGAAGGAGACTGGGAACATGGGCATGGGGTGGAGAGGCCTATAGCTGTGCTGAGACGAACAGGATGAGCATGGGGTAAAGGCAAGCCCAGGCCCCAGGGAACTTCAGGAATCGGGAGTGCCAGCACCTTCTAAGCCTGCTCCCCCATCCCCACCCCTGAGCCCAATGCAACCACCCCAGAGAAGCCATGGCACCCCAGGACCTCAGCTGAAGAACCTGGCCCCTCCTACCCCCAGATTGGCATCCAGAACTATTCCACAACCAGCAGCTGCCAGGCACGGGCCAGCCAAGTGCGCAGCGACTACGGCACGCTCTTCGTGGTGCTGGTGGTCATTGGGGCCATCTGCATCATCATCATTGCGCTTGGCCTGCTCTACAACTGCTGGCAGCGCCGTCTGCCCAAGCTCAAGCACGTGGTGAGTGTGGGGACAGGTGGGGCTTGGGGCCAGTGGAGAGGAGAGTGCCCATCGATAGGTGTCCTCATCTGCAAGGGGAGGCAGTGACTCTCCTGGGAGCACAGGGTCCCTTGGGTGAAGCAGCTGGTCAGCCTAGCACTGCTGCCTGCTCTGCAGGGCACTAGCCCCAGGACAGGTGCTGGAGGTGCAGGGAGTGAGGGGGCTGCTAGCCCCACCAGGGGCCCCTCCCTGGCACCACCAGCCCCTTTCCAGGGAAGGCACTGCAGGGCCTGAGCACCTGGATACCTCACCAGAAACAGGCCCTGCATTGGTGATGCCCAAGGGTCAAGGAGAGGCTCCAGCAGCCTGGAGGCCTCCCCAGGAGGAAGAGAGCAGTGCCCTAGTGATGCCCCCTGCCCACCTCGCAAGTAGAGTCTTCTTAGGGGGCTGTTGGGGTATCGATGACGTCAGGGAGACCACGGGGCTCTGTAGTGCCAACGATTAGTAGATTTATTTTGAGAAAGGAGTTGAGCTGCAGCAACAGAAAAGAAGGATCTGGCACCTGTGGAGGCTGCCGCGGGGACCCTCTGGGTGGGGCTGCACAGACGGCCGCAGGCCTGGAGCCGTCTGGGGGCCGGCTCGCTCGCCCACGGCCTCTCCCCACCCCGCCGCAGTCGCACGGCGAGGAGCTGCGCTTCGTGGAGAACGGCTGCCACGACAACCCCACGCTGGACGTGGCCAGCGACAGCCAGTCGGAGATGCAGGAGAAGCACCCCAGCCTGAACGGCGGCGGGGCCCTCAACGGCCCGGGAAGCTGGGGGGCGCTCATGGGGGGCAAGCGGGACCCCGAGGACTCGGACGTGTTCGAGGAGGACACGCACCTGTGAGCGCAGCCGAGGCGCAGGCCGAGTGGGCCGCCAGGACGAAGCGAGGTGGACCCCGAAACGGACGGCCCGGAGCCCGCACCAGCCCCGCGCCTACCCGGGCCGCTCCCGCAGCCTGGCCCTCGGCGCGGGCTCCTCCCCGCTTCCCCCGACTTCACACGGTGGCCTCGGACCAACTCCCTCACTCCTGCCCGAAGGGCGGGCCTCAGAGCCCGCCTTGGCCCCGCTTTCCTGCCCCTGAACCCCGGCCCCGCGGGCGGCGGGCGACGGGCGGCGCTCCCTGCGCCCCAGGACTCCATTAAACCTGCCCGGAGACCACGCCGGGCTCAGCACGTCCGCCTGCCCGACTCTTTCTTATTTCCGGGGTTGGGGCGGGGCGGGGAGGGGCGGGGCGGGCGGGGGACCCCGGGGCAGGGGCGGGGCCGCGGGGCGGGGCTGGGCGGCCCGGGCGGGCGGGTCCTCCGGACGCCGCTGCGGAGCGGGGCGGGGCTGAGCTGAGCGTGTTTACATCCGCCGGGTGCGCAGCGTCGCCGCCCGAGGTCGTTCGGCTTGGGTACGAGCCTCAGCGCCATGGACACCAGCGACTTGTTCGCCAGCTGCAGGAAGGGGGATGTGGGCCGAGTGCGGTGAGGACCCCGCAGTCCCGGGGAGGGTGCGGGAGGTGGGGCGCCCTCGGAACGCCTCGGGACCTGGGACGTGCGGCTGGACGGCCGCGGAGAGAGGCGGGCGCCTCGGTCGGGTCACAAGCCTTCGGAGCGCCCCCGCGGGGCTGACCACCTAGACCCCGCCGCAGCCCCCCAGCGGAAGCGCGCTGGGGCAGGGACACTGATGGCCATTGACCCCCGGAGGGCTTCCTGGAAGAAGGGACTGCTCCACGGAGGCCCGAAGGCGCAGAAGTGGGCGGAGAGAAAGGCGGGCCACTGTTAGCCCTGGTAGGGCCCGGACGTCAGACCCCCGGGCGCGGGCCGCGGGTATAGGTCTGGGACTCCAGACGTGGCCCCTTACTCTCATGCTCTCTGGACCGGCGCGGGGAACACCTAGAGCCCATAATCGGCCTCCGGTCCTTGATGATTCGGAAACTCCTGACGCAGCTAAAGTGAATCTGGCGCTGAGATGGCACCTCCATGGGCTGGACGCGGAGGGAAGGGGTGCCCAGTTGGGTTCTGGGGCCCTTCCCCTCCTTGGCCTTCCACTATTCCGTTTGACCTCCTTTTTCCTTGGCCCCTCCTCCCCCTTGACCTGGTGCTGATTGACTACTTCCACCTCCCCTGGGCTGGCCCCAGGCTGCTGTACTCCCGTAGAATCCCTGGGCCCCTCCCCAACATCCCGTGCCACTCAAGAGTTAGTGCATAGTGTCAACGGTGCTTCCAGGTGCAGCCTGGAGGCCTCCCTCGGGCTGCCCCCACCTTGGTGGGGCTACACTAGCGTTGGCGACTCCCCTTGCTCACCTTCCGCATCCCATCAGTTGCTGTATCCCGCTACTCCTGCCTTCTAGAATTATGTGCCCTCCACACCACCAGGAGGCCTGCAGCAGCTTTTCCCCGGGCTCCCTGCTTCTAGCAGGGCCAGCTTCTTCCTGCAGTAGAGAGCTCTGGTGGGAGCGAAGGCTCCATCACCTCCTCTCTCTCCCAAACGCTGCAAGGTCAAAGGTCCAGCCCCAGCACTGGCGCTGGCCTCTGCCCCTGTAGCCCATCGTCCCCCAGCACTGATGGCACACACTGTCTGCCTGTCCGACCCCACCTCCACACCCTTGCCTGCACTTTGCCTCTAGTGCCTCTCCTGCTGTGATCTGCCTGTCACCTGCCCTTACCTGGGGGTGGCTTCCCCAGACCAAAAGGGATGTTTTCCCTCCGCTCCCTTCCACGGGCCTTCTTTCTCAGACCATGAACCCGTCCTGACCCAGGCTCTGACCTCCTTCCTGCCCAGGTACCTGCTGGAGCAGCGAGACGTGGAGGTGAATGTGCGGGACAAGTGGGACAGCACCCCCTTGTGAGTGCTGGGGAGAGGGGTGCAGAGGGTGGGGGTTGGTGTACCCCTTCAGCGCTGAGGACTTGTTCCCTCCCTTCAGGTACTATGCCTGCTTGTGTGGGCACGAGGAGCTGGTACTCTACCTTCTGGCCAATGGTGAGAGCAGGGAGCCGGGCTCAGGGGTGTGCGTGGGTGCATGCATGCATGTGTGCAGCTTTTCCCCCGGCTCCCTGCTTCTAGCAGGGCCAGCTTCTTCCTGCAGTAGAGAGCTCTGGTGGGAGTGAAGGCTCCATCACCTCCTCTCCCAAACGCTGAAAGGCCAAAGGTCCAGCCCCAGCACTGGGTCTTCATACACATTTGCAAAGCACCACGATTCCTCTCTTACCACTTAGTAGAATCAGCAAGTACTGTTAGCGCTACTTTAAAACCTTTTCTCTGTCCACCCTCCCCATCTCTACTTCTATGACCTGGGTCCAGTCATCAGCATTTCTCCCCGGGCACAGTGCCTGCCTCCTCTCTTGCCATTGCAGCCAAGTTCTAATTCTAATCTCCCTCTTTTCACAATGAATCTGAGTGGCTAAAAATCCTCTAGCGAGTTCCCACTGCCTCTAGGACACAGTGAGCCTGCCTGGCCATGCCCAAGGCTCCACAGGGTCTGCCCTCCTGCTGGCCTCACTCCCTCGGCTCTCTTTGCTTGCTTGCTGCTATACTGGCCTCACTGGGGCTTCACTGTGCTACGCATGCGCCTGTTCCTGCCCCAGGGCCTTTGCACCTGCTGTTCCTCCTGCATGGACTGCCCTTCTGCAGACATTCACATGGCCCACTCCCCCACTTCATTCAGGTCTCTGCATGCTGCCACCATCACAAAGTGACCTTTCATTACTTTCCTTCATCCAGTGCCATTCTTCATCCTATTTTGGTTTTCTTTTTCTTTTTTTTTTTTTTTTTGGAGACAGAGACTTGCTCTGTCACCCAGGCTGGAATGTAGTGGTGTGATCTCGGCTCACTGCAGCCTTAACCTCCCAGGCTCAAGTGATCCTCCTACCTCAGCCCCTTCAAATCTTCCAATAGCTGGGACTACAGGCGTGTGCCACCGGGCCTGGCAAGTTTTTGTATTTTTTTTTTTTTTTTGCAGAGACGGAGTCTCACTATGTTGCTCAGGTTGGTCTCAAACTCCTGAGCTCAAGCGATCCACCTACCTTGGCCTCGAAAAGTGCCTGGATTATAGGTGTGAGTCGCCATGCCCAGCCTTGTTTTTCTTAATTAGTCCCTGCCATCGTTAGGTAGTGCGTTCATTGTCCTGCCTCACTAGAGTATAAGTTCAGCAGGACAGGGACCTGTGTCTCGTTCACTGCTGTGCTCCAGTGTGTGGGACAAGCCCAGCCACCGAGTCTGCTCTCTGTTCTGTGTAGTCTTGTCTTCCGTGTGAGCGAGTATGTGCCTGTGTGAGTGCGCACAGACATGCCCATTCGTCTAGCCCTTGACTGGGAGGATGTTGGGTCAGAGTGGGCCCAGGGTAATTTGGGAAGGCATTGCCAGAGATTCGGAGCACCATGTGTGGGAAGGTGGGGAGGAGGGAGAGGGAGATTAGAATTTCCCCAGGCCCCTTCCCTGCTAACTGGTGAGTGCTGCATCCCCCAGGAGCCCGCTGTGAGGCCAACACCTTCGATGGTGAGCGCTGCCTCTATGGGGCACTGAGTGACCCCATCCGCCGGGCTCTACGCGATTACAAGCAGGTCACAGCTTCCTGCAGGAGGCGGGATTACTATGATGACTTCTTGCAGCGGTGAGTCAGGGCACACGAGGGGTGCAGCATGGGGTACGGTGGCCGTGGTGAGTGTGGAGGGGTCTGCTCTGTGGCCTGCCCTGGGCTCTGGGTGCTTCAAGGAATGGGGTGGGGGCTGTGCCAAGCATCCTCCCTCCCGGCTTGTCCCTCCCCAGGCTTCTAGAGCAGGGCATCCACAGTGATGTGGTCTTTGTAGTACACGGAAAGCCATTCCGGGTGCATCGCTGCGTCCTGGGTGCACGCAGTGCCTACTTTGCTAACATGCTGGACACCAAATGGAAGGGCAAGAGTGTCGTGGTTCTCAGGCACCCACTGGTATGTCCCTTCAGGGTGGCAGAGGGGCATGGACTGCCCAGGAACAGCAGGGGGTTGTGCTGGGTGGCTGCCTCTGACATTCCTTTCTGGCTTTCTGCCCACAGATCAACCCTGTGGCCTTTGGGGCCCTGCTGCAGTACCTGTACACAGGTGACCCCCTGGGTCCAGGGTAGGAGGAGAGGGAGTGGGCTGTCCTTCTGGACAGCAGTACACTTAGGTGTCGCTGGGCTGACCTTTAACCTCTAGACACTTCATGGTCCCCCAGGGTGGTTCCAGCTGCCCCTCGCGTTGGGTTGCAAGAGAGGACTAGTGTGTCTGCTCAGGAAGAGCTTGTCCCACCCATATGCTGAGCTTTTCCCGTCTGTTCCCTGGGGCCTGTAGAACTCAGGCAGCAGCTCTTGATGGGGAAACCAAGGTGGCAAGTGGGTCCAGGAGTCCTAGCCCTGCGGCCAGGTGGCCAGGTGGGAGGGGATCACTGTTTTTCTGTGGGCCTGATGACAGCTCAGGTCCCGCAGGCCCTCATCCTCCCCACTGCCCCCAGGCCGCCTGGACATTGGTGTAGAGCATGTGAGTGACTGTGAACGCCTGGCCAAGCAGTGCCAGCTGTGGGACCTGCTCAGCGACCTGGAGGCCAAGTGCGAGAAGGTGTCTGAGTTTGGTGCGAGCAGGTTTTGGGGCCCGGGGCCATGGGTGCCGCCTGGTAGGGCTGGCCTGGCTCCCTGAAGTTGTTCTTCCCCTGTAGTGGTGTCTAAGCCAGGCACGTGTGTGAAGGTGCTGACCATCGAGCCCCCACCTGCAGACCCCCGCCTCCGGGAGGACATGGCGCTGCTGGCTGACTGTGCCCTGCCCCCTGAGCTCCGAGTAGGTGCGGGGCTGGTGGGCAGGAGGGGCATTTTGGGATGGCAGGCTGTGACAGGCAGCCCAGATACTTGGGCTCAATTTCTTGTGTGGCCTTGGACCAGTTACTTCCCTTTTCTGAACCTAGTCATTCACTTCTGTGAACAACTGCTCTGATGGGGTCACACTCTTCTATACCCCAGGGTGATCTTTGGGAGCTGCCCTTCCCTTGTCCTGATGGCTTCAACAGCTGCCCTGACGTCTGCTTCCGAGTGGCCGGCTGCAGCTTCCTCTGCCACAAGGTGCCTGCGCCCTCCTGTTGCCCCTGGCTCCAACCCATTGCCCTGAGCCCCGGTCTAGCTCCTCAGGAGACAGACCCTGGCCCTCACACTTCCTGAGCCCGGCCTTCCCCAGGCCTTCTTCTGTGGCCGCAGTGACTACTTCCGGGCCCTGCTGGATGACCACTTCCGAGAGAGCGAGGAGCCGGAGACCTCAGGGGGCCCCCCAGCCATCACCCTGCACGGCATCTCACCCGACATCTTCACCCACGTGCTCTACTACGTGTACAGCGACCACACTGAGGTGGGGGCTCAGGCAGAGCTGGGGACGGCACATAGCCTGTGCTGCCATGGGCTGAGAGGGAGTGCCAGGGCCTTGGGGGTCTTTGGGAGGGCCCAGTTGGCCCCATGATTGACATTTTGAGAAGGCTGGAGGGGAAGGATGTGGGACTTTGGATTTTTCTTTCAGGCAGAGGGAAGCCTTGTTAGGCTCCAGAGAGAGGGTAAGTGACAAGGCCTATGTCACAGGCACTCCACACTTGTCAGCCACTTGGGGTCCTCAGCTTCTCCAGCAGGAGGGTGGAGGCTGGGTGGGGACAGCCTCCTCCCTCTGCGATGCTGCAGATCCCTGGGGTTCTGGGTTCCTAGTCTCCTCTTCCCTTGCTGCCTCCCTCTGTCTCCAGCTGCCCCAGGGTCTCCGTAAGCCAAAGCTACAGGGCAGCAGCAGAGTGCTGAAGGTTTGATCTGCCAGGGTGTGTGTGTGTGTGTGCGCGCACGTGCATGCATGCTATAGAGACCCCCATATCTGGTGGCTTGAAGAGGGGAGTTTGTTTCTCCTTCACATCTGACTGAGGTGGCTGCCCCAGGGCAGGTGACTTGCTGAAGACCAGGTCATCCCTCCATCTTGCCCCTGTATCCCTAAGGGTGAAGGTCAAAAACCCTTGTCTCTAAAGGTGAATGGTTCAGGTTCTGTGGGCCATATGGCCCTGTTGTAGCTACTCAACTCTGTAGTGCAAAGGCAGCCAGAGACAGTACAGAGATGAGTGGGTGAGGCTGCATTCCAATAAAACTTTATTGGCACAAACAGGCTGGATTTGGTCCGCAGGCTGTAGCTTACCCACCCTGCCCTGGGGCATTGCCTTTGGCCATGGAGATTGGGTCCTAGGCAAACTCATGCTCTAGGAGGAAGAGGAACACAGGGCAAACAATGTTGTTTTTGTAGAAGCTACAGGAAATTGCACACAGCACTTCTTATGTTCCCCTGGAGAGAACTTCGTGCCTACCTGCCAACAAGGGAGGGTTGGAAAGTCATTCTGTGGCCAGGGCCCTGTTTTGTGGGGGAAGGGTTCGAGGAAGCATGCTGGGGGACAGAGGGCAGTCCCTACTGCTGCTCTACCTCCAGTGGCAGCTCCCTTGTCCATCCCTCCCTGCGACCTAACAGCCCCTCAGCCTCCATCCTTCCCACCTCCTCTACTGGGCAACTCCTGCAGCTCAGCCCAGCTCTCTGGCCCCTTACCAGGGGTTACCTTTGCCCACCCTGGAGAAGCTCCCTCCTCAAGGAGCCTCGCCACCCCAAGGGCACCTTGTCTCAGAGTGTGGCTTGGGCTCCTAACCTGGGTTGACACTGGTTGAGCTGTGTGACACTGGGTGAGCTTTGTGATCTTGGGCAAGTTACTTAACTGCTCTGTGCCTCTAGAACATGGGGATAGCACTCATTGTCACTTCCTAAGGCCTTGTGCGGATGAATGGGTTACCCAGGTAGAGGAGGTGGCATGGCACATGGCACATGGCCTGTAATGTGGTCGCAGAGCTTCCCTCGTCTCTGTCTGCAGCTTGTTCCCTGTGCCACCCAGGCTCTGGCCCGAATCTGAAGGCTTCAGTCTTGCCCAGCACAGGATGTACCTGTAGGTGGGCTCTGTGTCCCCACAGCCTCTTGAGAGGGAGGGAGCGGGTAGACAGTCTCCCACCCCGGCAGGGTCCCTGCATGGGTCTTGGCTAGCTGCCTCTGCCCCACCATTCTGACAGCCCCCCAAGGTAGGCATGGTTATCTGTACCTCATGAACGGGAAATAGAGGCACAGGAGGTGCAGTGACTTGCCCAGGGCCCCACAGCTAGAAGCGACAGACCCAGGTCTATGTAACTCGGAGCTCAGACCCTGGCTCCTGCGAGGGCCCTGCCTCCCACCCAGACTGCCAGCCTGCTCAAGGCTTGAGAGCACACCCACCCCACAGTCTTCTGCCCCCTGTGCGGTCCTAGTTCCCCTTACCCCCTACCCACACATGCTCAGGGAACTCGTACTCCCCCTGGAAGCCTTCCCACCACTGCCCCACAACCCCCACAGGCCCTGTCCTTGGCCGTTGGGCCCTGGGAGCCCTTGGTGACCTTGGGGGGCACCTTCATCCCTGTCTCCACTGCAGCTGTCCCCTGAGGCGGCCTACGACGTGCTGAGCATCGCCGACATGTACCTACTGCCAGGCCTGAAGAGGCTGTGTGGCCGTAGCCTGGCCCAGGTGCTAGACGAGGACAGTGTGGTGGGTGTGTGGCGCGTGGCCAAGCTCTTCCGCTTGGCGCGGCTTGAGGACCAGTGCACTGAGTACATGGCCAAGGTCATTGAAAAGGTGGGCCAGTGGGCTGCAGCTGGCGGGAGGGAGTGGTGAGAGGGCGGGCACCCCTGCACTGAGCTGGCCCTTCCCGCTGATAGCTGGTGGAGCGGGAAGACTTCGTGGAGGCGGTGAAAGAGGAGGCAGCGGCTGTGGCGGCCCGGCAGGAGACGGACTCCATCCCGCTGGTGGACGACATCCGCTTCCACGTGGCCAGCACGGTGCAGACCTACAGCGCCATAGAGGAGGCGCAGCAGCGGCTGCGGGCACTCGAGGACCTGCTCGTGTCCATTGGCCTGGACTGTTGAGTCCCTGGCTGGGCAGCCCCAGGGGCCAGGAGCTCCCTTGGAGACAAGCATGTGTATGTGTGTGTGTGCAGCTCTTCTTCCTGCTCCCTGCACATTGAGGGCTTCATGGTGGGTGCAGGGGGCTCAGTGGGGCTTCTCTTCCCTCCATGAGCCTGGAGACCCCAGGGGAAGATGCATTTGGGATGAGCCCCCTCTCCCCAATGCACAAGCCGGCCCCCAAGATCCTGGGGGTGGGCACCACTCAGGGAAACCTGGGGTGGGGGTGGGCTTTGGTCTTAGCACTTTCCTTCCCCAGATCCCCCTCCCCACACCACCCCAGTCCCAAATCCAGTCTTGTAGCCCTCACCCAGCCCTGGATTGCTTCTCTAAGCCGGTGTTCCCATGCACAGGGCCATTCAGGAAGGGCTGGGGGAGTGTGTGTGGCAATAAAGCTTGAAGGCATTGTGGGAGCATGAGCCTGTGTCCTGGGGTACAGCTTGGGAAGAGTGGGGACTTCTGGAACCAAAGGAGCTTGTAGGACCAAGGAAAGAAGCTCCAGAGTTGGGGGCTCCCAGCAGAGGCTGGCCCAGAGCCCAAGGGCCAGAATACCTGGCTGAGCAGACTTAGAGATCTGCCACTGACCCCAGCGTGGCCTGGGCCCAGCCTGGCTCCCTCCCTCCCTGTCTCCATGGAGGCTGGTTGTGGTGGGCCTCATTCCAGGAAAGGGCCAGGACCAAAATGACCATTTTCTCTCAGCCCAGTGCCAGTCTTTTCCCCAGGGAGGCCCTTGTGGGCTGCCACCTTATTACGGGAAGGTGAGCTGCAGGGGCCAAGGGAGACCTTTCTCCTTGGCCCTCTGAAGGTTCACTGAAAACTTGAGTAAGAGGAGAAAAGACATGCAAATTTATTTAGTATGTAGACATGGGCATCTTCAGAAGGAAGACCCAAAGACGGGAAGCTGTCATTGTTAAGCTTAGGCTCAGCAAACTGGCCAGCTGAGTAGAAATGGGATTGGCAAAAAGTGCAGGATCCAATGCTGACAACAGGGAAACGCAGTCAGGCCTGTCTGGATTCTTCTTGGTCTCTCTGAGCAGCCTGCCTGCCTGTCTTCTGGGTGTGGGGCAGGACCCTCTGGAATGGGGGGGTCTTATGACCTATAGTCAAACAAGGTGGGTCAGACGCTTATGGCTACTTTTTACACAGATAGGGCAGAGGGAAAGTGAGAGTCCTGTTTTTAGGTTTTACGGCTGGCTCTGGGGAACAGGGGCTCTGGTTTCTAGGGCCCGCCCTAGGGGAAAAGGGATTCTAGTTTCTGTGGCTAGCCTCGGGATGATGAGACTGAGAGACAGGGGCAAAAGGTCAGAGAGAAGCTCCTGCTTCTGAGGTTGCTGCTTGGGCCTTCATTTTGGGGTATTTGAGCCCCAAGGGGGTTTCTCACGATGCGCTGCACTGCAGGCCTGTGGACCCCCCAGGCCTCTCTACCTTCTAACCTGGTTAAACTCAGTCACGTCACGGCCCTGGGGGAGGAAAGGAAGGCTGGTTCTTTCACAGGGCTTCTAATATCGGGGGTCTCCACCCTTCCTGCAGTTATTTCACAGCTCTTCATGCCTTTTTTTCTTTTTTCTTGAGACGGATTCTCGCTCTATCGCCCAGGCTGGAGTGCAGTGATGCAATCTTGCTTGGCTCACTGCAACCTCCACCTCCCGAGTTCAAGCAGTTCTGCTGCTCAGCCTCCCAAGTAGCTAGGATTATAGGTGCACACCACCATGCCCGGCTAATTTTTGTATTTTTAGTGGACACAGTTTCACCATGTTGGCCAGGCTGAGCTTGAACTCCTAACCTCGGGTGATCCGCCCCACGAAGTGTTGGGATTACAGGTGTGAGTCACCGCGCCCGGCCTCTTCATGCCTTTTTACTATGTTATTTTTAGATTTTTTCCTTTTTCCTCTCCAGCGCATTTTCAGCCGTGTTGCACTGGCATGTTGATCATCGCATGGGGGAGGTTGTAGGTCTGAAGTGACCACTAGTGAAGGATGAGCTGGGACAAGTCATGGTGCAGCCTGCAGGAGGTGATGAGTGTGTTAGGGAGGTGAGGAGGGAAGGAGTCCCCGGGAGGGCCTGTGGGTGTAGGTTGTAGCTTGTGCAAGGGCCTGGGAGCCTGAAAACAGCCTGAGATGGGATGGGCTGGGCGGGGTCTGCGCATTGCCAGAGCTGAGCTGCAGCCAGAGGCCCAATCACTGCTGCTGCTCTGCCTTTCACTGCTGGCCACCGCTCTGCCTATTTGCCTGCCCACAAATTGGGGGTGATTATGGCAACTCCCTCTTAACTAGTGTTTGACCTATCCTGAGCCTGGTGTGTTTGTTAAACAAAAGCTGAGTCCACCTGGTGGGTGGCAGGTGGGAGCAGGGGAGTGACAGGGGCTCACTCTGGTTGCCCTGGGGCATACAAGAAGGGAAGGCTGAGGCCAGGCTAGTGGCCTAACACCAGCGGGTCTCACCTCAGAGCACACACAAATCCTGGTGTGCCAAGAGATATTTAAATATTTAAAGAAAAAGTTTTATTTCCTATGCATTTCTTTTCATATGCGTTAGGGGAGAAAATGAGCTACTACATGAAACCTTTTTTTACAGATGTTATTATTTGAAATCATGAAAGTTTCCAATCTTGAACAAATTTTAAATAAAATCCCTAGTGAAAGGGCAGTTTAAGGAAAAATTATCTGGAGTTGGGGTATTTTAGTGGTTCACTGATACAGCGGATACAGCCAGGTGTACCAGCTATGGCATCTGTTCGGAGAGAGCTGCAATCTGAGAACTGCCACCCCTCAGGAGCTAGGCTGTGTGGTTGTGGGGGCAGCATTCCCCAGCCACACCACACCGTTCCTCACTTTATTTTATTTATTTTTTTGAAATGGAGTCTAGCTCTGTCACCCAGGCTGGAGTATAGTGGTACGATCTCGGCTCACTGCAACCTTCACCTCCTGGGTTCAAATGATTCTCGTGCCTCAGCCTCCAGGGTAGCTGGGACAACAGGTGCCTACCACCACGCCCAGCTGATTTTCATATTTTTAGTAGAGACATTGTTTCACCATGCTGGCCAGGGTGGTCTGGAACTCCTGACCTCGAGTGATCCGTGCACCTCAGCCTCCCAAAATGCTGATATTACAGGCGTGAGCCACGGCGTCCCCATTCCTCACTTTAGCCTCAGGCAGAGAAGCCAGCGCGATGGGGAGACACTTGTGTAGGAAGGTGTCCAATGCGGTATTGCAAATCAACAGGAAACATTGCCAGCAGCCGCAGCGAGCAAGTGGGGAAGGAAGTGAGAGAGCATGGACGTGCAGAGCTTCCTGTAGCCATGAGGGTGGTCAGTGCAGCCTCTGCATCCACAAGGAAAAGGTGGAGGACATTCAGGCACTAAGGGGTGCTCCCCAGGCTTATATGAGAAACCTGTGGCACAGACAGCCACACAGGAGTAGTGAACTACAACCATGGAATTTGAAATTTAGTGTCTAATACTTGGTTCTAAAATTGGGTTGATTTAAATTCAGAAGTGTGCCCTACTCTGACAAATGTTAAAATAGACTAACAGAAGACACATTTTGACACAGAGGCCCTGGGTTTGAGACTCCTCCATTATCCCTAAACCAGAGGAAGAGTTACTGTGTGAGAGCTGGGGATATTTGATCTGATTTCTGTTTAGTTTCTGTAATGTAGCTTGGCTACCTTTAAAATTAAAAAAATAAAAATAAAAACCATGTTTATCTCTTACTTTAATTCATTCCTACTCCCAGGTGAAAAAAAATTATTGTTGAATGAAAAATATTTCCATCATGTGTTATTGGAAAAATTATATGTGTGCTCTCTCAACTCAAGATACCCCCAAATTTTTAACAGATAGAAAAATAGACTCGGCGTGGGGGTTCACGCCTGTAATCCCAGCACTTTGGGAGGCTGAGGCAGGAGGATGGTCTGAGCCCAGGAGTTTGAGACCAGCCTGGGCAGCACAGTGAGACTCTGTCTTTCCAAAAAATAAAAAATTAGCTGGGCATGGTGGCACGAGCCTGTAGTCCCAGCTACTCTAGAGGCTCGAGCCCAGGAGGTTGGGGCTGCGGTGAACTGTGATTGCACCACTGCACTCCAGCCTGGGCAACAGAGTGAGATGCTGTCTTAAAAAAAAAAAAAGAAAGAAAAAGAAAAATCAATTGAACAATGACAAAATGAGCAATGATGGAAAGGAAATAAACTCCATTTTGCACAGGAAAGGTAGTGTAGGGATGGCTTACTGACCCACCAGAAGAGGAGGAGGAGTGAAGGTGGAGCTGGGCAGCCCTCTACCTAAAGCCCCAACCCTGACAGGCTGCCCTCTCCCACAGCAACTGCTGCTGTGGGGTTCCACTCCCTGCTGTGGCTGTTCGTGGACGCTGTGTCATCCCCTGCTGACCCCTTTAGTGACACCATCCTCGATTAGGTGCAACCATGGCCCCGAATGAACATGCCCTTCACCCCTGTGCTCCAGCCATCCTGAGAGTCTCTCAGTTTCGGGGCCACCCTGAGCTCTCTGCACCTCAAAAACTCCCCCCCCCGACCCCTCTGCTGTGCCCCCAACCCTGGCCCGCTCCTGCTCACCTTTAGCTTCTGGAGGGCTGTGCTGGCAGCCACTGGGTGCCCATCACTGTTAGGCTCTGGGGTGAGAGTCTGTGTTGCCCGGGTCCTCGTTCTGTGAGGGCGGCCCACCTTGTTCTGCCCTGGTCACTGTTCCTCCCAGCACTGGACACCGTGCCTGGCGCATCACAGACGCCCAGTAAGGAGCTTGTGATGAGCCTGAGTGTTCATGGAGGAGGCTGGAAAAGCCAACAAGTGCAAACATTGTTGACTCTAGGTTTGATACAGTGAAGTTCCGGGCAGAATTTGGTTGGCCGTAAATAAAGCATGAGGGCCTGGAGAAAAGGGGCTGTCCTTCAGGTCTGTGCATCTTTGGGGGACCTTCTGCACAGAGGCCAGGTGCCACCCACCCAGGGCCTAAGTGGTTTGCAGGGCCCACTGCAAAACAGCACGTAGGGCCCTTGCTCAAAGAGCATTAAGAATTTCCAGAGAGCAACAGTAGAGCATTCACCCAAACGCACGGACCTTCTAGTGTGGGGCCTGGGTCACTGCATGGGTGGCCAGGCTGCAAGGCCAACTTGCATCCACACCCAGTTTCCAGCTCAGTGCCTGGCCCAGATAAAGCCTTCCTGCCTCCTTCCTCCCTCCTTCCTCCCTCCTTCCATCCCTCTCTCCCTCCCTCGGCCACTCATTCATTCCTTCATCACTCCATCACTCATCCATTCTCTCACTCACTCATTTCCTCGTTTATTCATCCCCCTCACTCATGGACTCATCCATTCTCTCATTCATTCAACCCCTCACTCATTCCATCATTCATTCTCTCTCACTCATTCTTTATCATTCTCTTCCTCATTTCCTGTCATTCATTCCCTCATTACACATTCCCACGCTCACTCATTCCCTCATTCATTCATCCCCTCATTCCCTCATTCATTCATCTCATTCCCTCATTCATCTCACTCATTCTTTCATTTATTCACCCCCTCACTCATTCACTCATTCATTATTCACTCACTCATTCATTCCCTCATTTATTCATCCCCTCACTCACTCATTCTCTCATTTCCTCACTCATCCATTCTCTCACTCATTCACCCATTAATTCACTAACTCATTTCCTCACCCATCCATTCCCTCATCACACATTCCCTCACTCACTCATTCCCTCATTTATCCATCCCTCACTCATTCACCCATTTATTTTCTCATTTCTTCACTTGCTTATTCATTCCCTCACTCATCCATTCTCTCATTCATCACTCATTTCCTCACCCATTCATTCCTCAATTCATCCCCCTCATTCACTTTCATTCACTCATTTCCTCACTCACTCATCCCTCATTCATTTACTCATCACTCATTCAATTTCTCACTCATTCCCTCACTCTTATTCCTTCATTCATTCATCCTGTTCACTCATGCGCTCACTCACTCATTCATTCCCTCACTCATCCATTCTCACTCATTCCTTCATCACTCATTCCTTCATTCATTAATTCCCTCCATCCCTCATTCATTCATTTTCTCACTCCATTCCTCATTCATTCCCTCACTCATCCATTCTCATTCCCTCACCACTCATTCCTTCATTCATTCATCCCCTCACTCATTCACTTACTCATTCTTCTCTCACTCGCTCATTCCTTCAATCACTCATTCAATCCCTCACTCATTCATTCACTCACTTCCTCATTCCCTTGCTCGTTCACTCCTTCACTCATTCCCTCATTCGTTCACTTATCACTCACTCATTCCCTCATTCATTCATTCACTCATTCTGTCATTTCCTCATCCCCTCACTCATTCGCTCATCCATTCATTCACTCACTCATTCCTTTATTCATCCCCTCATTCATTCATTCATTCATTATCTCATTTCCTCACTCATCCATTCTCACTCACTCATTCACTCATTCTTGCATTCTCTCACTCATTTCCTCACCCATCCATTTCCTCATCACACATTCCCTCGCTCACTCATTCCTTCATTTATTCATCCACTCACTCATTCACTCATTTATTCTCTCATTTCTTCACTTGGTCATTCATTCCCTCACTCATTCATTCTCTCACTCAGTCATCACTCATTTCCTCACCCACTCATTCCCTCAATTCATCCCCTCATTTGCTTTCATTCATTCACTCATTTCCTCACTCACTCATCCCTCATTCATTCACTCATTACTCATTCCCTTACTCATCCATTCTCTCATTCCCTCATTCACTTATTCATTTTCTCACTCACTCATTCCCTCACTCTTGTTCATTCATTCATCCCCTCATTCACTCATGATCTCACTCACTCATTCATGCCCTCACTCATTCATTCTCACTCACTCCGTCATCACTCATTCCTTCATTCATCCCCACCCATTCACTCATTCTCACTCATTCTTTCATTAATTCCTTCCTTCATTCATTTATTTTCTCACTCACTCCTTTCCTCATTCATTCATTCCCTCAGTCATCCATTCTCTCATCCCCTCACCACTCATTCCTTCATTCATTCATCCCCTCATTCACTTACTCATTCTTCTCTCACTCACTCATTTCCTCATTCCCTCATTTCCTCATTCATTCCCTTGCTCATTCATTCACTGTCTCACTGATTCACTCACTCATTCATTCCCTTGCTCATTCATTCACTCACTCATTTCCTCACTCATTCAATCCCTCATGCATTCATTTTCGCATTCATTCACTCACTTGCACAGTCCCTCACTCACTCATGTCAGTGCATTTTTTACATTTTTCTCCCTCAAAGAGAAACCAGAGAGATAATATGGGGCTATGGTAGGTGCTCTCTGCGGGAACCTAGGCTCAGTCAGTACCTGAGCCTTCACCTGCCCTGCATGGGATGGGGGCTTGGCTCCTCCTGAGGGAGAGGACAAAGAGAACACATCATTCTGTCACTCACTCATTTATTCACTTCCTCACCCACTCCTTCCCTCCCTACCCTATCAGGCAGGTCTTTCCAGGGACCCTCTGGGAAGCAGGCAGAGGTGTAGTGCAGGGATATGCCCTTTTGCAGTTCACATGGGAGGGGACAGAGTGCTACCAAGCAGACAAGCAGAAGATCTGTCATGTCAGATGTCAACAAATGTGCTGGAGGAGGAGAAGGTAGGGCAGTGCCTGGGGGAGGGCCTCACTGAGAAGATGGCCTGCGAGGAGGCTGGCATGATGAGGACCGAGTGGACGTGGAGGATTGGGAGAGGGGAGGCAAGTAGGCTAAAGGCCCAGCGCCCGTAGGCTTCAGCAAGAACCATGGCCTTTATTTAGGTGAGATGGTGGCCACCGGAGGATGTTGAGCAGAGAAGGGCCACAGTCTGACTCATACTTTAACAGCCCTCTCGCCTCCATGTGGAAACAGACTGGGTGCAGGCGAGAAAGCGGGGCCTGCCAATGAGGCCGCTGCTGCCGTCCCTCAGACGCTGGTGACAGCTGTACAGCTGGAAGGAAGCTACAAGATCTTGGTCACACTTAGGGAGAGTGGCTGGGCCAGGTGTGGGTGTGGAACGGAGAGGGGCGTGGAGGATGCCCAGCAGCAGGAGGCTGGGTTCCCTATGCTGAGGAGGGAGGGCTGAGTTCGGACAGAGCCCAGCTTGTGTGGGGATAGGTTTGGCATCTACATGGGGCCCTGGAGAAAGCACAATCCACCTGAAGCTGGCGCGGGGAGGGTGGCCTGGGCTCCGTCCGCCCCAGCGGTGGGGCAGGGTCTGCAAGTGGATGTGTGTGTTTAGAAACCTGCTTCAAGCGTGGATGGGAGAAGATAAATTCCACACGCGCTGACCCAGGCTGGGAAGCACTGCTGGAGTTGGTATCAGGTGACAGGAGTGGCTTGGGCAGGGATTAGCCTGTCTGAAAAAGGGCCTGCTGTGCTCTCGGCAAGGAAGATTGCCATCCAGGGTCAGAGGCTGCTGTGACGGACAGACAGACGCCATTCCGAAAACATCGGATTTATTAGGATTAGCTGTAGTGTACACTGATTCCTTTAGCTCTAAACGGATACATATGTGCCCCGCAGACAGTATACACACAGGGATGTGACTGAGCCACAGTGACATAGCAAACCCAACAGCTGGCTTGTGAAGCCGTCGTGATCCCAACAAGGTCTATGTTAGCAATTGGTGAGAGAAGAGAGTGAGATAGGACCCAGGTGGGCCTGGGGGTGGAGTCCGAGCAGAGCCTGTGGGTTTTCAGAGGACCCACCAGTGCTCCCTCGGTGAGCCCAGCACCACCTGGAAGCGGGAGAAGCTGGGTCGCTGCTGGAAGGGAGGGAGGCTGACTCTCTACTCCTCGCCTCTGCAAGGAACTGAGGCCTGTAGGGTTGCGGCTGTCACCGGCTACAGGCGGCATCTTTCTGTAAAATATTTTTCAGGCATGAAACCCATTTCTGTATGGACTGGGCCGTGTTGACGGTGGTGCTTGGGCCTTGTGTGCCAGACCTCTCTGGGTCCTCTCCCTGACCTTGGCCTTCCTCTCACCTTCTCGAGGCCAAGCTATGTGAGACCTGGCATCCCTTCCAAACCTCAGTTCCTCCACGGCCCTGCGCCAGTGCGACTCCAGAGCTCAGAATGTCAGCACAGAGCCATCAATATCGAGAAGGAACTCAACGCAAGACTTCACAGCTTTCCAAGGACAGGGACCAGCTCTGGAGTGGCCATGCGTGAGATGTCAGGCTCGCTCATGCACAGGGTCCTGTGCTGGCTCCTGACCCAGCAGGGGGACACGGTGGGCGGATGTACCAGCCCTTCCAGATAACATGAAACAGTCCCAATTTCAGGAAAGTTTTTCTTTTAAATATTGGTGATTCTTTAACCAGGAATGCAAATGCTACTGAAGTGCTGTGTGTGTCTCTGTGAGAGCCTTCATATAAATAAATTCATGCATCTAAAGAGTCCCTGGTCAGGCCGCGTGCCGATACTTAATTTGGGGAATGGCGATGCCATCACATGCGTCTGGGGGAGGTGGCAGGGAGGCGTAGGGACTTTGTGTGACCTGCTTTGTCACAGCTCCTGGGAGAATTACAGATCTGAGCCCAGGGCGTCTCTTGGCTTTTGGAAAGGGTTCCTGCTTTTCCTGAGCTCCCATGGCTGCCCTGCTGCCGGTGCTGACCGAGCAGGCGGGGCTGGCTTTCTCTCTCAGTGCATATTTTACATTTTTCTCCTTCAAAGAGAAGCCAGGGAGACAAGCTGGAGCTACAGAAGGCGCTCTGTGGGGACGTGGGCCGGGTCAGCACCAGAGCCCCCACCTGCCCCTTGTGGGGTGAGGGCTTGGCTCCTCCCCCAGGGCACAGAGTGATCTTCAGCAGGGTGACCCGTTCCTGGCTCTGTCACGGTGTGATCAGGGCTGCTGGAGGGAGGGTGGAGGGGCACACGCTCCAGGAACCAAGGTTAGCCTCCAGAACAGGGCCTAGGAGAGCAGTGGCAGTTCCCGCTGCTGGAGGAAGAAGGGCGGGAGCCCCCAATGCCTAGACTTCATGTTGGGGGTCCTGGTGGGAAGTGGCCCCTCCTCTGTGGCCCCAGAACCCCTAGATTGCACCTTCTGCAGGGCTTCAACGGTGGCAACGCCCTGACTAGGGTCACGTTTGCACTAAGGAGCCTCCTGAGGTAACAGCAAGTCCCATTGAGAAGGTGAAAGTATTCCCCAGGCGGGTAGTGACCCCCACTTATTGCTGGGACCAAGTGAGGCCAAGGGCAGGGCTGGGGTGGTGTTGGCACCTGAGATGGGCAGGCTAGGGCCAGGGCCTCGACTCCGAAAGATTGGCTGATGCCAGTCTTGGCCTTGGGTGAGGCCTGTCCTGGCCTGTCCTGCTGTGGCCTGGGGCAGGGCTGGGAGTGCCTCCAGTGCCTGCTCTGGGTCACCGAGTGCTCCATGTAGACCTGGGCAGGAAGACCTGACCTGCCACTGTGCGGGGCCCCTCTTCTGCCACCAGAGGTAGCTGTGCTGCTAGCACTGACACTCCCAGGGTAGCTCTGGGCCATAGGCAGGCCCTGGCCCAGGCCCAGGGATCACAGCCCCATAGGCTGCCACTGCTCCATGGTCCCCGGGGGACAGGGGGTGGCACAGGAAGGGCACTGGGCCTTGCCCATAGGAAAGGCCCAGCCAAGTCCCCTCTTGGGGGCTGCTGGCTTAGCTCCTGGAGCACAGGGCCCTCTGGCCCCACCACTGCCGGCCTAACCTGTCCAGTTCTGTACAGTAGCATCAAGCTCTGATTCCTTCAAACTCCCCTTGCTCCCTCCCACCTACCCACCAAAATAGTCTCTGCTTTAAAATATATATTATATATTAGACATTTCATCTTCAATACGATTCTCTAACAGCATCAGGTAAAATTAGTGACTCCAGAGGAAAGGCAGCCTTTGTGACTACAGACAGCACTCAGGGGCCAACCTGCGCCTCTCCCTGGCAGGAGGGGAAGGGCAGAGGGCAGAGAAGAGGCTCGGTTTCCTGCTCAGTTATATTTCTGGGCTAAGCCTCACCCCCCTCCCCTCTGCAAAGCCTGGCCTCAGGGTAACAAGGAGCCCACAAAGTCATGAGTGGCTGCTTATTTTGAGGAAGGGCTGGGCATTTTCTGAGCCTCAGAGGGGCACGTGAGTCTGCCCCGGGGAGCTGGCCCCTATGGAGACAGCAGCCACCTCATCACACAGCCAGAGGAAGGCCACCAAGTGGAGGCCGGTCAGAGAGGGCGCTGGGGCGCGAGTGAGGGTGGGCAGGAGGGAGGTGCCTCCAGTTATTGCAGTCTGGTGTCCTGGGAACACCAGGAATTCCTGGAACCCCTGTGGGAGCTGGGAGAGGCGGGCAGAGGCTTGGCTTTGTTTTCAGTGGACATTTTAGCACATTCTCTGTGGAAAATTACCTGGGACCTTTCTCTTTTTTTTGCATAAAGTGTCTACCCATTAAGATAGATCCAGTGTCTGATAGCGTAATGTATAACAAAAATGTCTTTTTGTTATTTTTTAGTAAATTGTGCTAGAGATTTCTCCAATTTCTGATTTTTTTTTTTTTTTTTTGCAAGCCACATCTGAGAAGCCATCTCTGCCCTTCCCCTGCCTGCGTCCCCCAGACCATGAGCCGGGCACCGGCCAGTGCATTCAGGGTGGGGACGCAGTTCCTGCCGTGGCTGTCCTTTGAGAGACCCACATGTTTATTTCATGGAAGACGGAGTTGGTGACTTCAGGAAGCTCTTTGTGGAGAACGTGGTAGGCACCTTCATAAATCTGCAATGAGGAGACACATGGAATCAGAGCTGCACCATCAGAGGCAGGTGTGGGAAGTGGAGGCCGCACGCAGTGGGCAGGGTTAGGAGCATTCTCCAGACCCTCTCCCTATGCCCGAGGACCTGGCCCTGACCTCCCATTATTAGGAGGCCAACACCTTTCTATCAGATGATGGTTCAAATGCGTTACAATGTCCCAACATGTTCCCGAACTTCCTCTCTCAAATGCAAACGTTCCCTTACTCCACATCTCTCCCCATCCCTGGGCCCGTTTCTGTGCCTGAGTCAGGCAACCTTCTCAAAAGAGGGGGTTCCACTCCTGGCCTCACATCCTGACCGCCACGGGGTCCTCAGCTCATCCCAAGCTGACTTCCACCCCTGCCAACCCACAGTGGCTATCCTGGCGAGGTCTCCAGGGACCTCTATTGCCGTGGCAGGGGACACTGCGCTGGTCATTCATAAGCTGCTCACTCTCACCTTCTAGAAACACTTTCTTCTTGCGGTTCCATGGCTTTAACTTCTGATTTTCTTTCGACCTCGCCAGCAACTCCTTCTCAATTCAGGCTTATCCCACCCACTGGCCTCTGCAGGCAGCTGGACTACGGGCTTGGCTGTGCCCTCCTTCACTCTCCCTGGTCACCTCGTCCAGTCCAGTGGTTTTAAAATCTATCCTGGGCTGATGACTCTGGAATTTACATCTCCAGCCAGACCTCCCTTCTGCCTCTAGACGGCTGACCTGCCATCTCCATCTGAATTCCTGGCAGGGACCTCCAGACTTCAGCGCGATGCTAATGGGCATCTCCAGGTGGACTCCAGCCATTGCTCACATCAGTCTCTCTGCCTGGCGTTTCTCGTCTCATTACAGCCTCCTCATTACTGCAAGCCTGAACCCAGGGTTCATCCTTCATGACAGTGATCTCACTCTCTGCCGTCCTACCTGGCTTCCCCTGCCTTGGTTGTCACTGTCCCCTACCTCCTTCTTACCCCAGCTCCTGTCTCCCCAAGGCCACTGGGGGATGCTTTTAACATGAAAATCAGAGCATGTTACTTCTTGGCTCGAAATGTTCAGGTGGCTTCTCATCTAACCCAGAGATGAAGTCTAGATTTCCCAGGTGGTGGGGCTCCCCTGCCCCCCTACCAGCCTCCCTGCCTGGTGCATCCTCACTGGCTGCTCTTCTTGTGGCTGCGTGCCTATGCCAGCCTCAGGTCCTCAATCTCTCTCTTGCCTCAGTCTGGAAGGTTCTTCCACTGGCTCTTCTCACCAGCAGACTACAGGCCTGGCCGTCCCATCTAAAGTGCTGCTTTCCCCCCTGTACCCCTCTATCCCTACACTACACTCTGCTGAGTTTCCTTAGGGGCACTGAGTTCTCTCCATCATCATCCTTTTCATTTATTTGTTGATTGCTTCAGGATTCAGGTTCCGGGGGGGCAGAGCAGAGCCTTTGCCTGTCTTGTTCTCTGGGCCTGACAGAAACTTAGGGCCCCATAAATACTTGAATTAAAGAAGGGATGAATGGCTAGCTGGGTAAATGAATGACTAATCTTAGTGGACTCCTTTTGCAGGGATTTGCAAGGGTTCACATTGGTGTAAGGGAGGTCTGAGTGATGCTCTCACAGATGAATGCAGTGTTCCACTGTGGCTTTTAAAAAATCTATTTTGCTGGGTGTGGTGGCTCATGTCTGTAATTCCAGCACTTTGGGAGGCTGAGGCGGGAGAATCACCTGAAGTCAGGAGTGAGACCAACCTGGTCAACATGGTGAAACCCCATCTCTACTAAAAATACAAAAATTAGCCTGGCATGATGGCAGGTGCCTGTAATCTCAGCTACCCAGGGCGCTGAGGCAGCAGAACCACTTGAACCTGGGAGGCAGAGGTTGCAGTGAGCCGAGATGGCGCCACTGCACTCCAGCCTGGGCAACAGAGGGATACTCTGTCTAAAAACAAAAACAAACAAACAAAAAAACCCAAAAAAGATATATAGTCTTTATGTCTAATATTGCAACCCGCAGGGCCTGTCCTCAGGGTCCCTGTCTGCAGGGATAGCTCTGACAGCTCCCTTCACAGAGCAGGCTCTGCCAAGTCCTGCCAGCACCTGTGTGCTCTGAGCCCTCTGGTGGCCATGGCTCGCGGGCTACTGCAGCCACCGCTGGTGCAGAGGGAGGCTTGGGCATTACACGTGTCCTTGGAGCTTGGACATGCCTCTCTCTCGGGATATTTATTTGCTCAGTGCCCAGTTGCAGATTCTTTTCTTGCCTACAACATCTTTTGATTGTTCTTTTTTCCTTTGAGGCTCATTCATGCAAAACAATTAGCAAATGACTCGTGTGTTCTCTTGAAATTCATAGGCTCCTGGGATTCCTTTTATTTATTTATCTCTCGGTCAAGCAGGCTGTTCCCTATCCTGAGATCTGGGAGGTGGTCCTCGGGGGTCTTGGCAGATGTGCCCCAAGGGGTGCTGCCTCACCACCCTCCCTCCACCTTTGGGGGAAATGGGCAAGTGGCAGCCACTCACCTTGAGAGTCTTGTCCTGGCTCTTGGCTGACTCCATGAGCAGGTAGGCCCCTTTGCTGTCACACAGGCGATCGGCAGAGCCCTGGAGCAGCAGGAAGGGCACCGTCAGCTTGGGGAGGGCGCGCTCCACCCGTGAGACGGCATTCAGCAGCTGGATGCCAAAGCACACCTTCAGCCCTGCCCGGCAGATCAAGGGGTCTGAGTTATAAATGTCGACCTGGAGAAAGAAGGAGAGGGCTCCATCAGCATGGGCAGGGCTCACTTCCTTAAGCCAGACCTATTTCCTGGTAGATTTCCTTCTGCTCTGGCCTGAAGGGTTGATTCCATTCAGGTCAGCTGGGCTTGGGTGTGGCTCTGAGGGCCAGCTGTGTTCACCCACAGACTTCATCTGCACCACTAGCCGTGCGTCTCCTTTCAGGCTTGAGGGTTTCACATACACACGGGTGCCTGTAGAAAATGTCAAGTATTGGCCGGGTGTGGTGGCTCACACCTGTAATCCCAGCACTTTGGGAAACTGAGGCGAGCAGATCACCTGAGGTCAGGAGTTCCAGAGTAGCCTGACCAACATGGCAAAACCATGTCTCTACAGGTTTTTTTTTTTTGTATTTTTGTAAAAATACAAAAATTAGCTGGGCATGGTGGCGGGCTCCTGTTATCCCAGCTACTTGGGAGGCTGAGGTGGGAGAATCCCTTGAACCTGGAAGGCGGACTTTGCAGTGAGCTGAGATGGTGCCACTGCACTCCAGCCTGGGTGACAGAGCAAGACTCGGTCAAGAAAAGAAAATAAAATTTCAAGTATTAATTTGTATTTTTAAAAATATAAGCAACAACATATTGTTCACATCAATTATTTTATTAAAAAGTAGCTCTGCAGCTGTTTTAGCATTTGATTTTTGTTCTCTGTCTCCACTGATGTGGTGTCCACCTGGTGGAGTGGATGAGGGGCAAACAGTAAACTGCAGGAACAGTTTACTGGGGTCTGTGCTGGAAAGCGAGGGCCTGTGCTAGGAGCTCCCGGAGGGGCTTCAGCCAGGCACTGATGACGGGCTTTGGGGTGAGGGACACCCAAGGGCAGGTCTGGCTGTGGTGGGCTCAGTCTCTGTGAACCTTAAGGCTACACAGGATGGTCAGAGGCTCTGACAGGGAGGCCTGGGCCCTGGCTGTGCCCAAGGCCATCTCTGCCCCTCTACAGGACGTGAGTCCTCCCTCCTCAACCACCAGCCTGTGGATCTTGCCTTTCAAGGGGCTGCTCTCTCCCCTGTCCTTGCTCTCCTTGGCCTGTCTGGGTTTCTGGCTTCAGTCTTCCCGCCTCGGCAGGAACAGCTCAGGCTCCACTGCCCTGATCTCTAGCATCTGCCCCACAGGATCAGGGGATAAGTTTCTAGGTCTCTCTCAGGCCCATAGGGGGCAGGAGTGAGCCCCGATGCTTTTTTTTTTTTTTTCTCTTGAGAAGGAGTCTCGCTCTGTCACCCAGGCTGGAGTGCAGTGCTACAATCTCGGCTCACTGCAACCTCCGCCTCCAGGGTTCAAGTGATTCTGCTACCTCAGCCTTCGAGGTAGTTGGGATTATAGGTGGTGGTCACCACACCCGGCAAATTTTTGTATTTTTAGTAGAGACAGGGTTTTGCCATGTTGGCCAGGCTGGTCTCAAACTCCTGACCTCAGGTGATCCACCCGCCTCAGCCTCCCAAAGTGCTGGGATTATAGGCATGAGCCACTGAGCCCGGCCCCATGATGCTTCTTCACTCACGTTCATCATCCTTGCCAGTGGGTTCTTGGTGGGTTGGGGAGGGTTCACGTGGTGAGGACTGGGTGAGGGTCAGAGAGCATGTGGGGACGAGGAAGGAACACGCTGCCAGCTGCTCCCCGGGCAACCAGGGTGCCCACTGTGTCAGGACTCAGCATTTCCAAGAACTGGGCTACACCCCTTCCATTACCACCCCTACAAGGCCTTGGCCAGAATTCCGGACCACACCAAGTGGGAGAGGCTGTCCTGCAGTCACCCCTGCCATCCCTGGATTCCTTCCCATGCTGGGGACTGAGCACCAAAAACCAGACCATTTGTGTAAAGCCACACGAGACAGATTAGCCACTTCCTGCAGCTGAGCTGGCATGAGTCCTGCTGGGCCAGGCCATCTGCTTGGAGCCTGAGAGGACACGGGACTGGCAGGGCAGTTCATGGGGGCCCATGGCCAGGCCCAACCACAGGGGGTGCTTCCCCAGGGTCAGCCAGGAGCCATGAGGGAAGGAGGGCTGTAGGGCCTGCAAAAGAGCCCGGGGCTTGGGGTCAGTGGAGTCCCCAACAGCAGCGCCATCTACCAGCTTGTGCTGGGCTGTGACATGCAGGGTCTCACTGAGTAATAAAAGTAATAATAGCTACATCTGAGCTCTGTCTGTCTGCCCAGCACTAAGTGTTTTTGCGTGCAGTAACTCACTGGGCCTCCATAACTCCCCTGTATAAGGAATTGCTCTCATTCTCTCCATTACACAGAGGAGGAAACTAAGGCACAGAGAGGCTTGTCAACCTGCCTGCTGTTAGTTGCCCCAATTCTTGTTCTCCCCTACAGAACCTTGATGTTTCTTTGGGTATACAACTGCTCAGAATAAAGACTATATTTCCCAGTCTCCCTTGTAGCTAGCAATGTGACTTGTGGTCACATGACCAAGTTCTGGCCAATAGAAAGTAGGCAGGCAGGGGCTGTGTGCACACTCTGGGTCTAGGTCTTATTTTCTCCTTGCCCCATAGAAAGAGTCAGGGCCATGTGGACAAGGTTCGCCCCTGGAAGCCAGAGCAACAAGATGGGTGTCCTGATGCCGAGAAGTCACACCGTCTCTTGGTTAAGCTGCTGTTGTTGGGGGTATGGGTTCCAGCAGGCTGGCCATGCCCTGGGCTGGGCCACCACCCCATCCCATGCTGTCTCCAGGGCTTCTGTGGGATCTGTGGGGTGGGGGCCACACCCTCGACCCTGCTGCCAGCAGTCTTACAACCGCCTTCTTCCTGCAGCAGGCCTGCTGCTTTACCCTGCTGACCCCGAGCGTCCTGGGCACAGCAGGCCCTTGGGGACTCTGCTTCTGAGTTTAATTGCACTGATGGCCAAGCGGCTTCCTGCTCTTGGCTTCATTTTCCATGTCTTGATCACGTAGGCCCTGTTTACACAATGGCCTATTCTGGGCCTGGGGCCCAGCCACCAGATGTGTCAGGGAAAGGGTAGGCCCCTCATGTGAACCACAGCCCGGACTGGGGGTGAGGGGCAGAGGGAAACTGGGACCAGGAGGCGGGGGAGGGCTGTACCACATGGGGAGATTGAGGCACAGAGGGGCCAAACCCTCCCCTCAAGTGGCAGTTCTGGCCCAATCACAATGGCCTTGATTTTTTGACAGCTTAAGATCTCAATCCACCAAAAGTCCTAGGAATGTGTCTTGTGGCTCCCAGGAAGGAGATAGCCAGGCCCCTTCCTCCCAAACCAGGCCCAAGCCCAGAACATGAGCCCATTCATTCAATATGGACCAAAGAGTCAGTCCCCAAAGATTCCACACTGCATGATTCCACTGATGTAATGTTCTTCATGTGACAAAACTAGAGAAACAGAGACCAGACTCACAGCTCAAAGGGCCGAGGAGGGTGTGGGGCGAGTGGGGAGTGGATGCGGCTGCAAAATGGCAACATGAGGGGTCCTTGTGGGGATGGAGCCATCTGTGACTTGACTGTGTCAAGGTCAGTATCCTGGTTGTGATACTGTCCTGTCATTTTGCAAAATGTCACTGCTGGGGGAAACTGGGTAATGGATGCATGGAATCACTCTGTATTATTTCTTACAGCTGCTTGTGAGTTACAGTGATCTTAAATGAAAAGTTTAACTAAAAACTAATAGCAAAGGCCCATGTTTAGCTCACCATGGCTCCCACCAGCTGAGACCAGGGTCTGCTGGGGACATGGCAGCTGGAAGCAGGAGCCCAAGCTGGGGACCCAGGTCCAAGTGACCACTCCACCGTGGCTCTAGAGAACTGATTTCCTGGGGAGCCCCCACTGGCTGAGAGCTGAAGTCTTTTTTCCCCCGGGGTGGGGTTGGAGTATGGTAAGGCTCTACTCCTTCCTGGGCCTCAGTTTCCCCATCAGGGGACCCCAAAGGCTCCTCTTGGGTGTTAAGTTTCACAAGCTGGCCTCCTGTTGAGCTTGACAGCCAGGAATACACCAGCTGGGACTTCTGAATTTCCAGCACCGTCTCACTGTGGGAAGAAACTTTGCACTAAAGTGCAGTAAATACAGCTGCAATCCTCAGCTGGGAGTTTTCTTACACTTATGGTTGAGCAAAATCGAGACACAACCCCTGCAGTCAAATCTCTTGACCCTTTTTTTTTTAAACCATTCCATGATGAAATGCAATATTGCAGTTTAATTAGAATACTATGAAAAATAACTCATGCGTGGAGCCCTTGACTCTTTACTAGGTGCTGTAGTAAGTGCTTCACTCGTACTTGCTCATTTAATCTTCACAGGAACCCTGTGATGTAGGAACTATTATTATTACCTTTTTACATATGAGGAGACAAGCTCAGAGAGGTTAGGTGACTCACCCAAGGTTACACAGCAAGTAAGAGGCAGAGCCAAGGTAAGAAACTAGGCACTCTGCCACTGCCATCAGCATTCTTAGCCACTTACCATGCTCTGCTGCCTGTCTCGAGAGGAGAAGGTGAAGGTCAGTGCTGGGGTATAGACAGCCAGGAGCTGTGCAGGTGGCAGGGATACTAGTGCTCTCAGAAAAGGCAAGAATGGTCCCTGATGAGGACCATAAGCAGATGGGCCTGAGAGATGGTGAAGTGATCTGGTGGGGCCCAGGGGTTACCACCGCCCTTCACAGCCAGCCAGAGGGGATAGGGGAGCCCTTCTGGGCACAGACAGGCATGTGTCCCCCTGGATGAACCTCTAATCACAGAGAAAGACAACCCAGCAGGCTTCATCCCTGTAGATCTGTCCACAGCTGGCTCTTCCTGCCTCTCCTTCCCTGCAATCTCCTCCCTTTTCCTATGGAAGCCTCACCCTTCCATCTGGGCTTTAGAGCCCATCCCAGAATTCCCACCTTCTTCCTCCATTGTTTAGATCTCTCTTAATCCATCCCTTTCCAATACAGGGAACTCAGATAGCCTTCTCTGGCATAATAGAGAAAGAGTGCACGACAACTCTACCTGAGTGATCTCTGTGAAATTTAGAAACCTGCAGGAACCCTAACAGGAACTGGCAGGTCTTTGTAGAGACGATGCCTCATTTCCCACCTTTGTCTTGAATGACCGGAGACATAATTTGTGGTGGAAAGAGCTGGATGAGAGAGAATCCTCTTGTGATGGCTTCTGTCTCCCATCACAAACGGCTTTTCAGCCCCTTGCTCTTAGCTTAATTAACACTGTCTACTCCACTTTCAGGCCTCAGCTCAGCCTTCCCAGACCCCCACAGACTCTGCTGCCCCAAAGCCCTTCTCCCATGCCGCACTCGGCCTGGTCTGCAATCAGCGCATCTCTTCCCACATGTCTGCCCCACTTGAGGTCAGGGCTCTGTCCTGCCCTCTGCATGTCCTGCACAGTGGCTGGCACAGGGAAAGCCCTTGGTAAACTCTGGTGCAATGGATGAAGAGGCAAACCATTCCCTAATCTAGCCCAAGAAGTAGCACCTTTGGGTACTGAGAGACCTCACTCATGGCAGCTGAGAACTGCTGGCCGCCTCCTGGCCAAGCGAGTGTCCACAATGGGAATGAGACTTGGGACCCTCGAAAGCAGAGGCCCTTGTCATTTCATTCAGTGAACGACTTTTCTGCGTGCACACATGGAAAACCCCGACAGCACGCTTTTGGAGCTGCTTGGCATTGCTTTCCTTCAGTGCATCGTGCTGAACCTCAGGCCCATGGAATATCCTAAACACAAATAAGAATGTACTGTAGGCTGGGCGTGGTGGTGCATGCCCATAATCCCAGCACTTTGGGAGGCCAAGGTGGGCAGATCACCTGAGCCCAGGAATTCAAAACCAGCCTGGGCAACATGGTAAAACCCTGTCTCTACAAAAAATACAAAAATTAGCCTGGTGTAGTGGTGCACACCCGTAGTCCCAGCTACTGGGGAGGCTAAGGTGGGAGGATTGCTCGGGCCCAAAATGTGGAGGCTTCAGTGAGCTGAGATCATGCCACTGCACTCCAGCCTGGGCAAGACAGTGAGAGTCTGCCTCAAAAAAAAGACAAGAAACAACAACAACACAAAAAAACAGCAACAACGAAAAAAAACAATGTCAATGTCCTGTGGAAGTTGGCCTGAATTTGGAACATGCTGAAGGCTGGAAACAGCTGTGCTTGGCGTGGCTCTGGTGTGCTTCCTCTCCCACACATCCCCTCCCAAGCCTGTAGCACCCTGGTCACTGCTGTCAGCTCCCAGAGGGCTCACGGCATTGGGTCCCTGCCAAGCAGAGGTGGGTCCCTGTCATGCAGAGGTAGGTCCCATTTCAGACTCACAGATCTGTACCTGTCCCCCTCTGTGAAGAACCCTGTAGTACTTCCCACAGGGGCTGCAGGGCAAAGTCCTAACTTCTTGGTATGGCCTGCGACACCGCCATCCCTGCCCTCCCTTAACACTCCCCACTCCCCTTGACCCCAGGGCACTTGCACAGCATGTCCCCTCAGCCTTCAGACCCCTTCCTTGGCTGCCGGTGGAGTTTCTCCCTCCCTATCAACCCTCGGCTCAGCTGCCCTTCCTCCAGGCAACCTTCCCTGGTCCCATGTGTGTCATCCCTGGACCCCTTTCCTCATGTGCTTGTCACCTGCACTACAGACTGGCCCCGACACCTCCATTTCCACCATCCCCTTCCATGCCCTTTCTCTTATCTGCCAGCAACCCTGTTCCCTCTCTTCAAGGCCCAGGTTAAGCGTTTCCTCCTGTGGACAGGTGCCCAGACACCCTTGCTGACATCCACGCTTCTCTCCCCGGGCTCCCGTATCTTTGCCAACGCCTCCTTCAGTGGGCCTCTCTCAGAGCTGTGATAGCAACAGCTCTCACTTGCTAGGGTCCACACTGTGCTAGGTGGCTGTGCAGTCATCTGGAGGGATCTGAGGAAGGGCAAGACTGAGTGTGGCTTCCAAGGTCACACTGAAGAGATGGAGCAGGGTCCAGACTCAGGTCCTTTTGGAAGGCTGTGCTCTTCCCACTGAGCCCACCGCCCCTTTCCCCTCTGCGCCACCGCAGCTGATGGGCCTGGCCGGCAGGGACAACAGGGCAGCCTATGGGGTGTCGCAGCCTCCAGCTCTAGCCTGGCCGGAGTGGGAGCCCTGAGAAAGTTTGCTGGTGTGGTGAGCTGCCTGCAGGGTGCCAGAGGGGAGATAGGCCCTGCCTGACTCAGCAGAAAGCCCCTCCGTCTTGATAGACCCAAGCAAGCCCTGCCTACCAGGAGGCCTGAGTCCCCACAATGACCTTACCCTGCCTTGGGCCAGCCCTAGCTGGCAGCCAGCCTCGGTGGCTGAAATTCCTGAACCAGACCAGGGCCATTTGGAAAGAAGATGTTGCTGCACATTCTCCTCTCCTGGAAGCTGCAGTGCCATTTTGGACAGAAAGAGGATAATCAAGGATCAGCCTACATTTCTGAGTTGCCACTTAATCAAGGGTGTGCAAATTAATGAGCATTCTTTCCTCCAAATTACTTTTTACTATGAAGGTTTGAACTTCTGGACATCCTGGCATTTGTTTGTTTGTTTGTTTTTGAGACTCCCTCTTGTCGCCCGCTGGAGTGCAGTGGTGCAATCTCGGCTCACTGCAACCTCTGCCTCCCAGGTTCAAATGATTCTCCTGCCTCAGCCTCCTGAGTAGCTGGGATTACAGACACACGCCACCAGGCCCCACTAATTTTTATATTTTTAGTAGAGATGGGGTTTCACCATGTTGGCCAGGCTGGTCTCGAACTCCTGACCTCAGGTGATCCACCCACCTCGGCCTCCCAAAGTGCTGGGATTACAGGCATGAGCCACCGCACCCGGTCCTAGCATCTGCTTTTAAGAGCAGTGAGCTAGGAATGGCTCTGGAGGTCGCAGCCCTGGCAAATGGGGAAAGCTGTTTGCATAGCCCAGCGCCACCACTGTCTGCTCCCCCAGGATTCCTTCTGCAGGGCTCCAGAGTCTTCACAACCAGAAGTGACGCAAAAAGTCAACCTCTCTTTGTCCTTTGGAGTGGAGGGCCCTAGAATGTGGTTCTGAACACAGAAGTGCTCCTGGATGACCACCAAGGGAAAGGAAAAAGCAGCCACCACATTCTCCACCTTCTCACAGGCTCAGGGATTTGAGGAATAATAAGAGAAACAAGAAAGAATTCCCGGGTCTTGCAGGATCACGTTCATAAGTACTGATCACAGAACAGCAAAATCATGCAATCTCGAGTCTTAAAATCAAACGGTGACAACTGTGGAAATTGGAGCATGGACTAGATCGAGGACAACAAGGAGGAATGACTGTTACTTTTCCTAAATGTAAAAATGGCATGGGGTCCTGTGTGAAAGCCTCTGTTTTGAGTCCTTCCTCTTGGGCAACCCAGGCTGAAGTATTCAGGCGCATTCAGGATCATGGTGTCTGCAGTTTACTTTCACATTGTTCAGCCAAAACATGGTATCCACTTCATGACATTGGATTTGGCAATGACTTCTTGGACATGACACCAAAAGCACAGGCAACAAAAGAAAAACAGATAAACTGGACTACGTCAGAAAGAAAAAAACCCTAAACCTCAGAGGACATTATCGGCAGAGGGAAAAGGCAGCCCACAGAATAGGAGAAAATATTTGCAAATTATATTTGTATGTGGGGTTAATATCCAGATAAGGGGTTAATATCCAGAACATATACAGAACTCCTGCAACTTAACAACAAATAACAAACAACGCAATTAGGAAATGAGCAAAGCAAACAATGGGCCAGACAATCCTAAGCAAAAAGAACAAAGCTGGAGGAATCATGCTACCCAACTTCAAACTATATTCCAAGACTACAGTAACCAAAACAGCATGGCACTGTTACAAAAACAGACACATAACCAATGGAACAGAGTGGAGATCTCAGAAATAAGACTGCATATCTACAACCATCTGATGGTTAACAAACCTGATGAAAACAAGCAATGGGGGAAGGACTCCCTATTTAATAAATGGTGCTGGGAAAACTGGCTAGCCATATGCAGAAAATAGAAACTGGACCCCTTCCTTTCACCATATACAAAAATTAACTCAAGATGGATTAAAGACTTAAATGTAAAACCCAAAACTATAAAATCCCTGGAAGAAAATCTAGGCAATACCATTCAGGACATAGGCACGAGCAAAGATTTAATGATGAAAATGTCAAAATCAACTGCAACAAAAACAAAAATTGACAAATGGTATCTAATGAAACTAAAGAGCTTCTGCACAGCAAAAGAAACTATCATCAGAGTGAACAGACAACCTACAGAATGGGAGAAAATTTTTGCAATCTATCCACCTGACAAAGGTCTAATATGCAGAATCTACAAGGAATTTAAACAAATTTGCAAGAAAAAAACAACCCCACCAATAGTGGGCAAAGAATATGAATAGACACTTTTCAGAAGAAGAAATTTATGTGGCCAAAAACATATGAAAAAAAGCTCAACATCACCAATCATCAGAGAAATGCAAATCAAAATCACAATGAGATACCATCTCATGCCAGTCAGAATGGTGATTATTAAAAAGTCAAGAAACAACAGATGCTGGTGAGGCTGTGGAGAAATAGGAACACTTTTACATTGTTGGTGGGAATGTAAATTAGTTCAACCACTGTGGAAGACAACAGAAACACCATTTGACCCAGCAATCCCTTTGGGTATTACTGGGTATACACCCAAAGGAATATAAATCATTCTATTATAAAGATACATGCACACATATGTCTATTGTAGCACTATTCACAATAGCAAAGACATGGAATCAACCCAAATGCCATTCAATGATAGACTGGATAAAGAAAATGTGGTACATATATATCATGGAATACTATGCAGCCATAAAAAGGAACAAGATCATGTCCTTTGCAGGGACATGGATGGAGCTGGAAGCCATTATCTTCAGCAAACTAATGCAGGAACTGAAAACCAAACACCACATGTTCTCACTTATAAGTGGGAGCTGAACAATGAGAACATATGGACACAGGGAGGGGAAAAATACACACCAGGGCCTGTCAGGGGGAGGGGCACGGGGGGAGGGAGAGCATCAGGATAAATAGCTAATGCATGTGGGGCTTAATACCTAGGTGATGGGTTGCTGGGTGCAGTAAACCACCATGGCATGTGTTTACCTGTGTAACAAACCTGCACATCCTGCATGTGTATCCTGGAACTTAAAATTAAATTAAATTAAAAAGAAAGAAAAACAATAGACAAGAAATAGGAAAAAGAAAAGAAATGGGCAAAGGATCTGAAACAAACATTTCTCTAAAGAAGACATACAAGGTCCCAGCACAGTGGCTCACGCCTGTAATCCCAGCACTTTGGGAGGCCGAGGTGGGCGAATCACCTGAGGTCAGGAGTTCAAGACCAGCCTGACCAACATGGAGAAACCCCGTCTCTACTAAAAATACAAAATTAGCCTAGCGTGGTGGCACACGCCTGTAATCCCAGCTACTCAGGAGGTGGAGGCAGGAGAATTGCTTGAACCTGGGAGGTGGAGGTTGCAGTGAGCCAAGATCGCACCACTGCACTCCAGCCTGGGTGATGAGAGAGAAACTCCGTTTCAAAAAAAAAAAAAAAAAGAAGAAGAAGAAGATATACAAAAGGCCAAAAATCACCTGAAAAGACACTCAGCATCACTAACCATTAGGGAAATAGAAATCAAAGCCACACTGAGATGCCACTCCATACCCATTAGGATGGCTACTATCAAAAAACACAACCTAACAGATGTGGACAAGGATGTAGGGAGCCCTTGAGCACTATTGGTGAGAATGTGAAATGGCACAGCCACTGTGGAAAACGGCAGCGTGGTTCCTCCAAAATTACCAGCGGAATATGGCCCAGCAATCCCACTTCTGGGCACATGCATACCCAAAAGAATGGAAGCAGGGTCTGGAGTCGATATCTGCACCGCCACGGGCACAGCAGTGTTATTCACCTCTCAGCCAAGAAGTGTCTTTGGGAGAGCTTTGCTTAGGCTATGTTCCCGTGGGAGCCCAACTGAGCCCACATCTTCTTTCTTTCCTCCACTGCCAAGGCCCTACAATGTGCATGTCCCATGTACCCACAAAGGTACTTGAGAAAGAAGCTCAGATGGGCCTGCTGGACACAGAGAACTCCTCAGTGTGTCCTGTATCTTGCTGGCAGCTGGGGCTTCCCTGACAGTCTCTGCAGTCCCTGGTTTTCTGCTGCCATTAAAGCATCCAACTTCCAGGACCTGCCTCTCGTGAGCTCAGAGCCGTTTCTCCCAGCCTTGGTGGCTGGCAGGAGTGGGGCTGGGAGCAGGTCCGGAGCTGGAACATCTACAGAGGGTGGTGCAGGGCACAAAAGCAACGTAGCGCAATTCACACGCTCCCCCGCCACCACCCCACATGGAGCCATATGCCCAAGAGACTTTCTAGTCCTGTTGTTTTTTTAGAGCATTGGGAAATTTTTAGCTGCAAATACTGGTAATAAGATTGTCTCAAATAGACAAGTATGCTGTGGGGAATGTAAGTGATGAACGATGGAGAGCCACAAAATAAAATCTGCTAGCCAAACCGAGTTTGCTAGAAGGTTCTTAGCTTGTTCTCGGAGGGAACTCCCATGGGAGGCTGTGTCCTGGGGACAGGGTGGGAGGCTGAGGCCCATCTTTAGCTGTGGTTACGTTTAAGTCAAAGGCCTCAGCACAGCCGAGCTTTCCGAGACCCGGCAGGAGCCTTCTGAGGGCCTCTGGGCAGCATGGGTGCAAGACAGGCAGGCAACAGGGGGACCTGGAGCCGACTCCCCGACATTGGGCACATCCAAAACACCAGGCAGGGGAGACAAGAAAGGAAGCTGAGTGACCACTCCTTACAGCACCTGGGTGCTCAGAACTCAGCATGTGGCCTGTCTGAGGGAATATAAACTGGCAGATGCACAGGGAGGGCCTCCAGGGTATTTATAAAGAACAGAGACTGGGCTCTAGAAGACACGTGGCCTCAAGAGACAAGCAGCTGAGGTTCCTAGCACAAGGTGTGCTCAGAATCATGGCCTCTTTGCCTCCTGCCTCCACCCCTTCCACAGCCTGGGAGAGGAAGCAGTGCATTCCCCTGAGTATATGGATGGCTGAGGGCATGGGCAGATGCTGAGCAACCTCTCCTCCTCACCTCCTCCCACAGCGTCCTTGGCCATAGAACTCTTTAGAATCACATTCAAGGCTTCTCAGAGTAGGAGGGGATTCATCACATTCTGATAAAGCCTTTTTTGGGGGGAATGATTACCATGTCAGTATTCTGATGTTCTGATCGGGGTCCCTAAATGCATTGACAAACATAGTAAATGTCTGTGTAGCAACTTCTTTGTTCCTTGGGTTTGAGTGCCAAGGGCACTTGGCCCGGAGTGTGTTCTTGGGCAAGTGACTTGCCTTCTCTGGGCCCACACTTCTACAACTACAAATACTGGTAACAAGACTGACTTCCTGGGGTCATGGTGAGACCAGAAGGGCTCTAGTGTCTGGTAAAGAAGAATGATGCCATCATTGTGCATTGGGTAGTGTTGAGACAATAAAAAGTCTTCTCATGCCTTTTTTCCCGAAGGCTTCACACATGCAGGGAGAATGTGGCTCTATAGGGTGGCAGCTGCGGGGCAAGGCAAGTGAGGAGAGCCTGCTAGCAGTGCTGGGTGGGTTGTGAGAACGCTTGTCACAGCAAACACCAAACATTCTGCTTTTGACATTCTGGCAACAGAGCCAACCTGATTCCCTTCAGAGAGAATTCCAGATCTTCCCTGGGACCTGTGCACCCTCCAGTCCCAGGCCCCTGCACCCTCGATTGCCGGCCAGTGGCCCATCCCCCATAGTCCTGCTCACTCAGCTTGTTAGGCAAACATTTCTTTGCGGTTTGAGGCTTTTATAGCTGCAGGGTTCCATGGGAAATGTCTTAGCTAAAGATGTGCTTCAAGACACCCTGATGTTAGATGCCTTTCCCAACACATTTTCCCCTCGGCGTTGCTATTTTTAAAGCTCAGCAGAACTTTCAGAGGGAGATGCAGAGCTGCAGCAGGCGAGGGAGGGAAAGGCGTGCTCTTGATTTTTTCCGACTGCAGTCCAGCTTTGGGGCTGACCGGCCACCTCCCTTCCTCATGTCTTCTCAGCAGGGACATTTATTAGTGTTTCTAAATAAGTGATGACCTGGCCAGCCAGAAACCTGAGGCAGGAGGGCTCAGACAGGGGGCTGTGGGTGGGGCAGGAACAGAGGAGGGGAGCCCCACCAGGTGCTTCTGTCCTGAGTAAGGCTGAGGAATATCTCATTATTGCAAAAAGGAGAGAAAAGATCTGAAATTGGATGATTTTGAACAGAGAGGGTTTGGAATCTCTTTTTAGTACCTCTTTTTTTCTTCCTCTTTGCCCATGTATTTTCAGGTGTTCAGAAAAACAACTTGGATTTGCACCTGGGTGCTTTGTCTCAAAGGGAGGCCCCTCCCTCCCTGATCCATCTTTCTCAAACCTACTGTTGTCCTGGCACCGCTGCCACAAAGATCACTGGTTTTACCAGAGACCACGCCTTCAAGCAGGAGTCCCCACCCCACACTCAGTTTCCCTGACAAAGTGGGTCCCATACACAGAGCAATGGCCATGAGATGCGTGGACCAGCAATCAATTGTAAAACAGGAAACAGAGCTTAATTATCGTAATTACTAGCTTGAGGGAGGCACCAAAGCATGGACTTTTGAATAAAATGGGCTAAAATCCCACCTCTGCCCCTGACTAGTTGTGCCATCTTGAACAGGTTATTTCACCTCTCCAAGCCTCAGTTTCTTCATCTGTGAAATGGGGTTAATGTCTATCTCATTCATGTCAGGATTAAATCAAACAGTGTATATTTGGCTTTGGTCTTTCTAGGTCCTAAAGTTGTGCTCTTTCACCGTATGAATCTGCTTTTTGGAATTAAAGATTTTTCCTTTACTCAGATATTCTTTCAGAAAGACCAGGGGCCACACATTGGCCCCTGATGGGCCCAACCTGGCCCCAAGATGTGGGTTTGGGAAGCACTGGGGCTTTAGAAACCAAATTATATTAGAATTTTAAATTAACGTGGATGGGTTGAACAGATCGGATGCCCTCTGGCTCCGCACAGGCCTCATGGCTCGCTAGTCTCTCACCAGTCTGATTTTTAAGCAGTTGGCCCTCAGAGGCCTGGGAGTTTCAATCCCTGATCTAGAAAGTCTCTTTCCTGCACACCACGGGCTATTCCTCTTGAGTTGCCCACTCTCTAAGTGACTCAGAGGGCCAGGGGGCCACATTTTATAATGAAGCTAGAGTCCAACGGCCCACGGAAGTTTGGGAACATCCCCAGAATGCCAGAGCACTGCACTCCACTTCCCAGGGCCCTTTAGGGAGCCAGTGATTCAATGATTTCAAACTCCTAAAGCAAGAGGGCAACTAAGGCAGAAGAGTGGCAAACTTATTTGCTTATTCATGAAGATTATTCTGGTGTCTTCTGGATGCTTCCTACCCACTAGCTGCAAGCCCACAGGAACCCTCTCCCATACCTAGACAGAGCACAGCTGGAAACCACACCTACCCAAGTTCCCAGGCTAGCCTCACCACTGGCTGACCCCAGGCAAGTCCTCCCACGTTATGGGGCTCAGTTCGCTCATCTGCAATATGGGTCTGTCCTTCCTTTGCTACCACTATTCTGAATTACTCCCAGGGATCCCCTTCCTCTACTCTCAGTGGGTGGGGATAATACTACCCTCCTTTCCTGGACAAATAATCTAGGCCTGGACAATCAGTCAGTAAGAATCAGCCCTGAGACTTTTGCTGGAAAGAGGTGCTGTTTTTCCACTGGGGTTGCTCAGATAAACCTGCTGGTGGCCCTCTTGGCCTTCACTGGGGGAAAGCCTGTCTGGGAATGAAGCCAAACCAGGGGAGATGAGAGCTGGGGAGAGACGGATGGAGAATAAGACTTTCGACGCCCTGGATTCAGCCATGTCTGAAGCCTTCAGTTCCATTCACCACAAAATCCCTGCTTTTGCTTAAATCACTTTGACTTGGGTTTCTGTCTCTTGCAACCAAGAGAGTTGACTGGTACACACTCAACTTCCATTGTCGGCTCCTTTCATGTTTAGAACACAGCTCAGGCATCATAGCCAACCCACCCTTTCCACCCAAACCTGAAGCCAACCATGTCTCACGCACCACTGTGTGCCCGTCACTTTGCACGGGGCCTCAGTGAAAGGGCAGTAGAGAATGCCAAGGCTGGAGCCAAAACTCTGATTCCCTATGGGGGCAGCCACCCAAGCTACCCCTGGGGTTTCGGAAAGCCTCTCACCTCTGTCTTATTCCGAGAGAGCACGCTGGAGTCGATGGGCCCGAGGGACAAGTTTGGCAGCACAAGGTTGAGCACTTTTGCAGCAAGGACCTAGCGGGGGAGGGAAAACAAGAGCTGTGAGTACAAGTGGCATCCACGCCCGGCTCTTCCGCAGTGACAGTTTACAGTACATTAAAAAGAGTGACGCCCAAACTGAACATCAGCCAGGTTCATCTCCCAAGCCTGCATCCTCAAGCCTGCATGCCCAAGGACTCTCCCTTCTGACTCAGCCTCTATTCAGCCTGGCTCTGCTCCACCTGGGAGAGCTGGCCAGGCAGCCACCACGCCCAAGGTGGGAAGTCGCGTCTGAGTTTTGCCTGCTCTATACCTCCCCATGATTGCTCATGGGTTGTAATTTTGCATCACTGGCAACAGCTGTCCGGGCTGAGCTCTGGTACCCAGGCCATTTCTCTGGGGTACTGAAAATACACGGCAGGCGCAGAATCACCCAGATCAGCTGAGCACGAAGCAGGACAGCGAGTGAGGGCCCACAGGAACCACACAGAGGATCTGTGCATCCATTTCTCTCGGGCGGACGTAGAAATAGCACCATCCCGATGAGAAGGCTGTGTGGCAGAGGGAAGGAGAGCTGGGTTTGATTCCTAGCTCTGCTGACTCGTGAACATGGGCTGGAATCTCCACATCGCTGAGCCTCCATTTCCTCAGCTGCCAGTGGGACCTTGACCCTCCCCCAGAGGACCACGGGGAAGGTGAATAACACCCTGTGTGCAGAAGCCCAGGGAACACAGCAGGAGCTTAATACATGCTCACTGAACTTGAGCCTGATTCAGGCCCAAACCTTCCCATCCCCTCCCCCTTTTCTCCTTCTGGATCTCTTGTTTTCCCAGGAAAACAGAGAACCCAGATCTCACACTTCTGCCTTCAGAGAGGGACAGTTTTCATTTCTGCAATGTGCACAGACATTTGGGGATGAAAGATGCTATTTCAAAACTGAGCCGTGAAATGCTGAAATTAGAATCGGACGGAAGGTGGCAAGCAGTGAATTCTCAGTGCACATCAAGGGCACAGGGCCCATGCTCAGTACCCTTGGCAGAGGGCAAGGGCACTCATGGGCACCGAGGAAGCACCTTCTGGTGCATTGGGCACAGTTTCCCGATTTTTTTCTTTTTTTGAGACATAGTCTTGCTCTGTTGCCCAGGCTGGAGTGCAATGGCACAATCTCGGCTCACTGCAACCTTCACCTCCTCAGTTCAAGTGATTCTCCTGCCTCAGCCACCTGAGTAGCTGGGATTAAAGGCATGCGCCACCACCCCTAGCCAATTTTTGCATTTTTAGTAGAGACGGGGTTTCACCATGTTGGTCAGGCTGGTTTCAAACTCCCGACGTTGTGATCTGCCCGCCTCGGCCTCCCAAAATGCTGGGATTATAGGAGTGAGCCACGGTGCCCGGCCAGTCTCCCGATCTTTATAAAAACCCTGGGAGGTGAGGCTTCATCTCCACTGAACAGGTAAGAAAATGGAGGCTCAGTACCACGAGGTCCATGGGAGGGGCCCCGGGCTGGGGGGCCACTTTATGTTCTTATGCCACATGGCCTGGATTACTCTGTCTCTGTCGCTGTCTGTGTCTCTCTCCACAAATGTGACCCAGAGCTCTAACCTTCCCGTGGGTCTCAACATCAGCGGCCGCTGATGTTCTTTTGGGGGACAAGATTGCTGTGCTTGCCCACCCTCCCTGTAGGCCAGGGCTAAACCTTCCTGTGTCCTTGGCCTGCACAAGTGTGGCATGACCGCCCACCACGATTGTTTCTCAACCATCCAGTATCAGGCAGACAGCAAAAAACGGGCTTTTCTCCTAAAGGGCTTTGCTCCACGTACATGAACCTATTCAGAGTTCCATGCGGTCAACTCCCCTTTTCTCAAATGTTGGAAATCAGTAATTCCTTCTTAGTGCAAAGGTGGCAGCCCCCTGCCTCTGAGGAGGAAGCTCACTGCCCTCCAGCCTTGGCATCCAGGCAAGCAGATCTCATTCTGCAGCTGCCACTGTGCCAGGTGCTTTGCTGAGCCCTGGGGTCTGACTTTGACCGTCTAGTGTAGAAGCATGTGGCAGCCTGACTTTGATCACTGTGCAGGGGCATGGTGTGTCTGCACAATCAGAAGCCTTGCAGCGTGGCCATGATGGGTCGGGAACATTCAAGAGTCCAGCTGGTGTCATGGGCCAGCTCCAAAAACAAGCCTGGGAAAGGAAAACTTGGAATTCTGGGAACTCTGCACAAGGATTAGGGTATTTTCAAACACGGATCAAATGTCTGTGAACTCCAAGAATTGGGAGCTCATCTGCATTGGGATCTGTGCTTTCAAAGGTTAAAACAATCTAAAAATGAGAAAATGGAGTGGATCAGTGCATAAAGGCAGTGGGCTGTGGCTCTGTGGCCTTCACTAGACTCTGGCTGTGTAAGGACGAGTGTTCCAGGGCCTCAGCTCTCTCCTCCAGCAGTAGTGATCAAGGGCCACACTGTGAGGGAAGACTTTTGTGTTCCACAGTTATGAAGAACTCACTTCTAGATATTCTGCTGTTCTCAGTACCCCATCACTTCTGCCTGACACTGACAGTGTGTGTGTGCATGAAACACCACAAACACCTCCTCCCAGTGCTGCCCTGAGAGACTCTGATTGTATCGGCTGAAGTGGGGCCCTGGCATCAGTGCCTTTTAACAATTCCCTAGTGAATCTGTGTGCAGCCAGGGCAGACATGGGGCTGCCAGCTGTGGGGGGATCCCCGCCATGCTCAGGAACTGCAGCAAGGCTCTGTGTGACAGGATGGTGTGCAAATGCCAGGTTTGCAGGCGCTGCTCCCAGGTCAGCCCACCTGCCTGCTGGGGCCCGCACAGCCTTCTCAGGGACATGGCTGTTTTATGTAAGCCAGCTTCCTACCCATTCCCTGACCAGATGGCTCAGAGCCAAGAAAAGGCCCAGGGACCCAGCACCTCAGCAGTGCCTGCCACAGAGGTGAAAGCAAGAGACCACCCAGCATCCACGCCATTTCGTTCAAGCCCACCACCAGATTTCTCATTGTGCCACCATTTGTGTTTTGGGGACCCACCACCTGATTCTGCGGGGACCTGGGCCCGGAGGTGCCGGTCCATTTTCAAGATCGGTCATTTGTGAAGACAGACTTACCTTCATCCTTGAACATATGTTTCTGCAGCTGGCACCTTTTAACCCAAAAGTTTTATACCAAAAAGCAACAAGGCCTCTACTTCCAGGCTCTGGAGAAGATGCTGACAGCTTAGGATCAGCGCCTCAAGGATCAGCACAGCTTGAGCCATCCTTGAAGTGGTTTCACAGGGGATGGGGAAGGGGGAACAGAGAGCCAGAGAGAGCCTGCCTCCAGGAGAGAATTACAGCAAGCCCTATTCTGTCCTCTCACCCAGCAAGCCTGATTTTCTTCCTCCATGAACAGAGGAACTTTTGCAGTTAAAGGAAGCTTTTAAGAAAAGAGCTTCATAGGAAAAAAAAAAAAAAAAAAAAGAGGAGAGCCACTTCCTGAGACGTATTTGCTTTAGAAAATGAACAATGCAAGGGGCTGCTCCCTGGAGGGAAGGAAGCGATTCCTGGCAGCGGAATGCCTCACCATCCCCTTCCAGGTACAAAAAGCCAAGGCCCGGGGGCCTCCCCCTCCTATAGCTGTGAATGATCTATTGCTGAAAGCGCAAACAGGAGATGTGGGGAGAGCACATCCTGCTCAGGAGTGGAGGCAGAAGGTGACTTCCGCTGCATGCATCCAGCTGAGCGCTGGCTGCCCAAGGACTGATGGGGCAAGCAGCCACCTTGCTCCCCTAAAGGAGCTGCTGCCAGCAGGTTCAGGATGAGGGAATGCGCCTAAAAGGACAAGCTTGTAACAGTAAAACTCCTGTGGCTGATAGTGTAGATGAGGCACTGGTGTCCTAGTGATAATAACTGGTTGTTCTATCACGAATGTAGACGGAGGAACACGCCCTCCAGGAACGCCTGGTGCAGATTCTGCAGACTTTTCCCAGTGAATGTGCACACAGGCGTGTCCTGGCACTAAATCCCTAGGAATGCCACCCCAAGAACAGAAAGATCTCAGTGCATAGATGGTTGCTGAAGCCCTGGGTGCAAATTACACCAGAGAGAGTGTACAAAGAGGCAGGAGGGGACCCAGGTGGATATACCATTCACAGGAAAGGTACAGAAAGAGAAACCCATGAAGGAGACTTCTAGAGTCCTGGGATTCCCTTAAAACGATCTGTAAATCCCTGTCTTCCCAGGAAGATGGAACCGTCTGTACTGTTCTGTTCCTTCAATCCAGTTGGCATATGGCAGCGGGCACAGCACACCCATCCCAACATCCCAGGGCCTCCCTGCTCAGTGTGGTCCTCACACCAGCAGCACCAGTGGCTCCAGGGTCACCCGGCTTCTGGGTCAGGGTCTGTAGCTTTGCAGGGCTCCTGGGCATTCGTGTGCGTGGTGAAGTTTCAGGGGCTGGCAGTGTGTGTGTCCATGAAACACCACAAACACCTCCTCCCAGTGCCGCCCTGAGAGACTCTGATTGTATTGGCCGAAGTGGGGACCTGGCATCAGTGCCTTTTTAAAGTTCCCTAGTGATCCTGTGTGCAGCCAGAGCAGAAGTGCTTCTGACAGGCACTGGCTAGGATGGGGGTGCACATGTTCATGCAGGGCAAGCTGCCCTTTCAAAGGAGCCACCATAAGAGATGTTTGCATGCCCTGACCTTCAGCTCTTTTTCTAAAATTGCATAGTAAGTTCCAAGCCACATTCCAACAAGACTCAATTGTGTAGAGGCAAAACTTTTAATGATAACTTCACGGCTTAAAAAAAAATTAAGTGTTTAGCCTCTTCCCCACAAAAGCCCCAAGAAAGAGGAGAGCTGCCACTCAGGGGCAGGATGCTTTGAACAACCGCAAAAGAGATCCCCTTTCCCTGCCGCTCGTTTAATATTTGTTGATTTCATGAGCCTAATCTCTCTTGAAGGAGGAAAGGGTAGGATGGGAGTAGAAAGAGCTAAGCAGAGGAAGTAGATTGATTGTGCACGAAGGAAGGCAGAACGGTTGAGCAGGGGACACTGAGGTCACATGACGAGGAAGCAGCGGGGAAGGAAGGAGTCATGGCAGGTCCCACACCTGGATGGATCGCATTGCCAAGGTTGATCAGATGACTACTGCTCCCGCTCTCCCACAACCTCCACCCTGAGCTGTGAGCATACCAGGGAAGCCTCAGAGGGGAGTTGCTCACCCAAAAAGGATTTGGAATCCAAAACTGTAACGTTCTTGATGCCTTTTCCATCGAATATTTCAAAATCCCCGAATAATCCTACAAGAGCATTGAGAGAGCCTTGGATCCAGCTCAGGAGAGAGGAGCCCCTGCATGGCTCCCCCATTGAGGTGAGACCCCCTGCACCTGCCCCATGACCCTGGCAAAGCCAGGTTTGTGCAACCACACAGCTCCCAATTATGCCAGCTCAACTCAGACCCCAAGGGTCATCGCCTGAGGATAAACTGGGACCAAAACCCATGACAAATGGCTACACAGTCACCGGACCCCAACCCTGGAAGAGACAGGTGATGAAATGGAGAAACCAGACTTGGAGACATGAGGCAGGCACATTTGGATTTGAACTTTGATCCTGAATCCTTGAGAAAGTCTATGATCTCAGTTTCTTCATCTATAAGACAGGGATAATTAAACTAATTCTGATGGGATGCCGGGAGAGCCGCATGAGACCCCACTGCCCTGGAGCAGGTCCCTAACTCTCTTCCTGGCTTCTGGCCCTAAGGAGAGGCCCAATAAATAGGTGTTGGTTGACTGAACGAGTGAGCAAATGTCATTCAAAGTAGAGGCTTCAGGAAAAGCACGTGACATGCAGCTTTGCAACAAATGATGCAGTCACCCACAAACAGGGCAACTCTCCCACAGCTGAAGTCAACATCTTGATGAGCAAGAGGCTTGAGGGGCGTTCCTGCTGCACCATCGTGCCTGTCACTTTAAATACTAGAGACAGGCACAAATGCTTTTATTGATCCAGAAGGTTTTAATGGCTCCCTGTGATCATTTCCAAGTGAATTTCACTTCTGCCAGTGAAAGCCTTGCCATGAGGAAGGCAATTACAGATGCTGTTTCCTAAGTGGCTCCCCCAGGCTGACCTGTGCACAGGAGGCTAGGACCCTCCTGCCTTCCACGGGGCGGCACTATGACAAGGGTCATGGGACGGCCATGCGGGGGACACAGCAGGGACCCTCGGGGTTGCACCAGATTTTCTTGAGAGCGAGAGGACACCTTAAGGCCGTCATAAAATACAAAGTGCTGTGATCCTTTGCCAGTGACCCTCGCTGGGAAGGCCAGGATACTTGTTTTCTGATAGATCAGGGGCTCACCAAAGATGTGTGGCAGGAGGCTTGCTAGGAAGACAGCTGGTTCCTGGAAGCACAGGTGTCTAGAAAGCCCAACACCTAGCTATTAGCTATTAGAGAGCAGGTGCCCGCAGGACAGAGGAGAACTAACCCCCATGGTGGCTCATTGCTGCTGCCTAAAGGGCCAGTGCATAGCTAAGTTCTGGGATCCTGGGTCCAAATTCACCTGAAGCTTGAAAGAGTGGCCATGTTCAACTAATTTCCCCTCCATCCCTGCAACCTCCCACTGCCCCAAGGGCCTTCTGGATTCTATGGCTAAAAACAGATGAGTGACATTCAGATGGGAGCGGGCTCTGTCAAGGGAAGCTGATCTCAGGTGTGTTTTGGGGTGAAAGGGAGTATCCTGGCACGCTCGCTGGCCTGAGCTCGTGCTCAAGCTGACCTTGAGCAAGGCATTTGGCCTTGTTTCCTTGTCTGTAAATGGGGAATAATTTCTCCTCCTTCCAGGGCAGTGCTGGAGAGGAACGGAGACAATGCATGTCAGGCACCGAGTACTGGGCTCCCAGTGGCAATCCCCTTCTCCCCACTGGGCGAAGTGCCCTTCTTGGTGGGGAGTGGAAGTATCTTGAAGCACTGGCTGACTCCTGCATCGCTGCCCCGGGAACCCAAGGGCAACCTTGGCAAACAGCGAGAGGTCATTTAGAACGATTACTCCCGGTAGGCTGAGACCCCCATCCCTCAAGCTTAGCCCAGGGGGATTTTTCTCTCCCAAGAGGCTCCCAGAGAAAGGAGGGGCCCTGCAGCCTGCAGTTGCTCCTGAGTGCTGTCCCAGACAAGTAAGGGTGGGAAATCTCGAGGGGCGCCTGGAGCTTGACACTCTTCCAGCTGGGGGGCCACAGTTCCACCTCTGTAGCCAGGCACGAGCCGCGAGCCACGGTGAAAACCCCACGGAGCGACCTCACAAATAGCCAGATTTGTTCTGATGCGTGGAGGGTTCGTTTCTGAATTTCTGCCTCTGCCACTTTCTCTGCGAAACCACTTTCTCAGCAGAGACAATGTTTGGGGCCCCCCATCCGTCCTCATTGTCTCATCTCCAGGCTAAATATATCCCAGCTTGTTGAAAACCAGCATCCACATAAGAACCAGATGGTGGCGAGATTTAGGAGGGTGGGGGCGATCTGGCGTTCTCACATTGCAGGGGGTGGGGGCTGGCTGTCTTCCACAGGCCAGGCTGTACTCATAGACTGGGCGTCTCATGCTGCCCCTTACTAACTGGTGGAGTTGCTCTAGAAGGCGCCTGGTGCCGGGAAACTGTTGAACGGCTTGAGGGATTGAGCACTGTCTGAGGAGTCAGGAGGCTGGGACTTGACTCTGCTCTGCTGCTACTCACAGCCACACTCAGGGAAGCCCCTCACCCCCACCACCAAACAGATTTCCCATCCAGAACGCAGGAGGGAGGAGGTGGGCTCTAGGAATTGTTCCATCATTGAGGCTCATAAGAGCAAACAACTGGAAATGACCCCAGGGCACCCTCCCTAAACCAGGACCTATCCCTGCAGTGGGACCCGTGGTAGGTCCTGATGGGGAAGGAGCACCAAAAGGTTGCTAAGTAAAACCACAAAATAAAACCCAAAACCCACAAAAACAAACACACCAACCAAAAGAACAAAAGCAAACACAGAGTACCCCCGACATGCATGGCGCAAGCTCCCATTTGTGTGAAGAAGAAGAACAAATGGAGTGAGCGTTGACGGGAGATGCAGAGACTTTCGCTGGTACCATGGGTTGCTGCCCATGCCAACGGGCAGAGAGACTCTCCCTGCATCCTCTTTCATATCTTTTGAATTTTGAACCATAGAAACGTCTTATTCTTAAAACTTTTAAATGACATTAAAAAATAGATCCTGTGAGACTTTCAGGAAGGTTGTCAGACAAGACTAGAAAATGTGCCAAGAGTGATGAAGCCTTCCAGGGGCAGGGTGGACGAATGCATCATGGACTTTGTCAGCCAAAATTGCCAGAGATGCAGGAGCAGCAACAGATTTCAGGGAGTGGAGGCTGGGCCCTCAAGTCTGGGGCAAAGGGAAACCTAATTTGTCTTGTTAATAAGAGGAGACCTGTGTTCCCCCAGGGGCAGCTGGCTCCTGATGTCACAAGGTGATCCATTAGCACAAGGCTTTGAAAGGTCACAGAGGTGGCCTTGCCCAGAAGTGCCCCCTCCCCTGGTCAGTATGGAGCCCAGGAGGCTCTGGGAGGAAACCTTGTTCGTTCCACCTCCAGGACCACCTGCCAGGGTACCCATGGTGCACTTTATCTGAAAAGTCCTGCAGTCCCTGGCTTTTTTGTAAGGGAAAACACTGATTGCAGAAACATCCACTTTCTCCCCTGGGGAAATATCCTAGATGTGGAGTGGGCAGCCCTGGATTCAAACCCATCACAAGGGCTGCACAATCCTGACCAGCCATTCATCCTTCCTAAGCCCAGGTTTTCCCATCCGGAAAGTGCTGCTATAACCTGCTCCTGGGCTGGAGGGGAGTTAAGTGAGAAAATGCCTGGGAGAGGAGCATAGTGCATGCCTGGCATTGGCTGAATTTTGCAGACCTTCATACAGCAAATCTCATGGAACACAGCAGGAACGCCCTTGATGCTGAGTCTGGGCCTGCTTATTCTACTTAAATAATTAGAACCATAGTCACGGGAGATGTTGAGTAGGTCATGCCTCCCCCGGCATGTTCCAATGATGAGGTAGTGCACATCCAGGCATTGTGATGCTAAGGGACCTCGATCACTCTGTGACAGACCCCTGGTACTGTCCCACACTGCACTGAAATTCACTCATGATAGTCGATTTCAGTAAGTCCGTGATTTCCTTAAACTGGAGTAAAATTCAAATGAGATATCATCCATCTCTCTTGCAAACTAAATAAATCATCATTCTCTGGCTAAACTATCAGATAGTCCCTGATTTCTCTTTTGCCAAGCCCAGCCCCATTTCAGATGGCTGAGATTTTCTGTATTTAATTGAAAGACTGTCTCTAGAGCCAGGAGCAAGTCTGTGGTCATGGGCTGAAGGAAACCCTTTGAGGATGTTGTTATAAGGTTTCATTCCCTGTGCTGTGTTGAGGAGAGTGGGGTGGGGGAATAAGAGCTAATGTCATTATTTAAATGATCCCATAGTCCATAGGGTAAGCCTGTGGAGGATGGCTGCCCAGCGCACCTGGCACCATGACCTACTGCCTCCCCTCTTTCTCTTTTGAGAGTCTCTGGAACTGGCTCAGGAGGCAGCAGCCCCTGCCCAGCACTGGGGTGAGACTGAGGATTCCCTGTGGATACATGGATTCTCCACCCTCACTGGGGCTATGCATTTACCTTAAGTCTGATGCCCTCAAGGCCGGGTCTAAACCAATACCTTGTCAACAAGCCAGAGTCACAAGCAAGCAGCCCTGCTGAGGCCACTGGTTTCATCTCGTTTCTCAGGGAGAGAAAGTGCCTGCTCCACCTCTAGGTATCATTGGTTGGTTCATTTGCCTTGGCAAAAGCAGCCCAGAGTCCCAGCACCTAACGGGGTATGTCATTCCTGTGGGTCATTCCAACCAGGAGAACAAAATGACGGATCCCTCACAGTCAGAGGTCGAAAGTGCCTGGGGCGGAGGAGCGCGGCAGTGAATGCGACTCCGTACTGCAGTTAGGAGTACCTGCAGTTCCTCTCACTGCTCACTTTCTGCTGAAGTTGGCAAATAGTCAATGAAAAACAGCCCAGGCCTTGAGTGTGACTTGTTAACAAATGTGACTTTGCTGGACTAATAACAAGTCTAACCTCTTCTCCTTTTAAAGTTCATCAACAAAACATGCACAAACAGGAAGGCATTATCCTTTGTCTTGGGGGAAAATGGCACCTGCCTTTAGAAATTACAGAACCCCGGTGGCAACAGTGTGGGATATTTGTCCAAACCCTTATGCAATACTGTCTGAGGTCCAAGGATGGCCTTTGGCCCTTTTACACAGACTCAGGCTACAAATGGAAGCCCCATGTCCCGGGAAACCTGCAGGAATTCGTATAGACCGGAAGGTCCTTTTACCTTGAAAGTTGTTGCAGATTCAGGATTGGCAAGAACCAGAGGTGAAATGAGTACCATGCCGGCGAAGTGGCCCGGCCTTTCTGCGGCCGTGAGGATGGCGATGGCACCTCCCTGTAATGCAGAACGGGCAGAGCTGCTGTGTTCGGCTTGCAACAGCGCACACAATTCTAATAAACATGACCAATGCCATAATTCTAATAAACATGACCAATGCAGTCCTCTTAAGCTGCAGTCCTGGCCAAGAGCCCTGAGGAGGACTACCTTGGAAGAGGCACCATCAAATGTTGGATCAACTAGATCTGCAATTATTTTATTACACATGTTTTTTTCTCTGGGTTTTCCAAGAGCAAACATTTCAGAGAGTTATAAATAAGGTTCCTGCCTGTGGGCCGCAAGTTAAACAATAACACATTCCCACTTCATTTCAAGCCCAAAGCTGGCGGAACCCCAATTCATCATCCCGACAGGCTTAATAGGAGGGTTGTTTTCTTTCTTTTTTTTTTTTTTGCTGGGGGGTAATGTGATCATAATAATAGATTGCTATACTATACTTTTTCCTGGTTTAGTAAAGGTCCTAGAAATTTAAATTCCAAGAAAAATGGGAGTGAATGTGGATGGTGCTGGAGAGAGGCCTCACCTGTTTGCTAAAGCACAAAGGTGCTTAAAAGCAAGGGTTGCAACTGCAAATGCTCACAGGGGCTGGGCAGGTAAGAGAAACTTAAGGACAGAGCCAGGCAGTGACCAAGGGGCGAGAGGCAACGCCTACCCTGGTGAAATGTCCCCAGGGATATAAATTCAAGCAGTTCGATACCTCTTGGTCAGCCAACCAGCCTACTTTTTCTGTAGGTAGATTTGACCTGGAGGCTGCCAGTTTAAGGCCCCCGATTTAAGATTACATTTGCTCCGTTACATTTTAAGACGATATTTGCTCGATTTACGTATTTAAAAGGTGGAAGGAGTTGGAGTAAGCTTTAAGGAATTTTTTCCAAGGGGACCCTTTGTCCCTAGTTATCATTCAATTCTGAAAAAAGCACACAAGGTTTGGGGACATTTCGTGTGCTTCTTATTGATGAAGGAGCTATTCCCCCTCCAAGAAGTGGCTCTTAGTAGCCTCACTATGAAATGGCACCAAGTGGGCCAAAGAGCGTTGAGAAAAAGATCAGTTTTCCAAAAGGCCACATACTCAAGCTGCTCAGTCAGGACCGGCTGGCAGCCTCCCTTGTTTCCTAAGCACGGAATCGCCCAGGAACTCCAAGTGCAGGGCACAAAGGGAGACATCATGCCAGCAGGCAGAGAGCGGGGGGAGGGGCGGGGAGTACGGGCCACCCCCTTCCCCCTGCAAGGCTGGAAGCCAGGGTGGATGTGATGTGGGTCTTCTGTGGTCTGCTTACCATGGAGTGGCCCAGAAGGAAGACAGGAAGCCCAGGGTAGTCTTTCTGCATGGAATCCACATGCTGCAACACATCTCTGACGAAAACGTGGAAGTCAGACACTACCATCCTCTCCCCTTCGCTCTGTCCGTGGCCAACTGGAAAGGAATGGGAGATGAGAGAGAGCTGCAGTTACCAGGTTGACTCCTGCCCAAGCCCAGAGGTCTCCTCACTGCAGTCACCCGCCTCTCCTGAGCGCCTGAACGTGTCACCTCATTTTAACTATTTCTGGCCACTCTTGAATGTTGGAATTCTTCTCTCCCACTTTTTATGGATTATGAAACTGAGGCACAGAGTGGTTGAGGAACGTGCCCAAGATCACACCACTAGGAAGCGACGAGCCAGGGTGTAAATACTACAAAGCCTCCCTTGGGGTTGGTTTCCAAGGAAGGGAAAAAGGATAGGTGCACAGAGAGCCTCAGCATGCCCAGTTTTCTGCAAAGTGGCCAGGAGTAAGACGAAGACGGCTCAGAATTTTCCTGCGTTTTCCCTGTTCCTTGCCTCTGGCAGCTGTGCCTGAATATTGGCCTTTCACCAGGTAGAGTGGTACACTTAGCCCCTCATCTTACAGCTTTATGTGAAGATAACATGACGAACATAAAATAATATGCAGTCATTGGGTGTGCTTGCCAGAAAGCTCTCGACGAAGCTGCAGTGAAACTAGGTCACACTCTCTCCCTCTTGGGTTTAATCTGTCACCTATTTGTGCTGTTCACCCCCTTGTTCTTTCCTCAGGGCCCTCCACTTTCTCCCTCTTTGAAGGACATCAGTCGCTATAGAAACAACTCACTGGCTGTGGCTTCACATTCAGGCTGAAAGCAGCTGTGATGGTTTGAAAATTGCAAAAAAGAAAGCGCTTCTGGAGAACTGGGACCACACAGCCAGAGGGGCTGCCCAGACCTTCCCTGCTGAGAGCCTGAAGCACTCATTAAGCCTCTGCCACCTCTGGGGAGGCTGCTGCACTAATAACGGCCACCACCTGGAACTGACAGGCTGCCCAGACCTCCAGCTTGGAGACCCTCCTGCTGTCAGGCCCCGAGCTCCCGTGTTTCCCACTGGCCCGTCCCCCGCACCCACCTTCCCAGCCACCATCCCATGGTCTCTTTGACCATCCCACTGGGCCCGAGGGTCCCACTACCCTCTCGGCAACATTCCCGTTTTCCTTGCCCTTCTGAGTAGTTTTCTCTTTTAAAATTTATTTTTACTTTTTACTGTGCTATCATATCCATAACATAAATTTTGCTGTTTGAACCATTTTTAAATGTACAGTTCAGTGGCATCAAGGACATTATTGTGCAACTCTGTACTTTTTCACCTTCCCATGCTGAGACTCCACACCAATTGATATGGGTTGACTTGTGTCCCCCAAATCCATATGTTGAAGCTCTAACCCCCAAGATCTTGGAATGGGACCTTATTTGAAGACAGGGTCTTAAAAAACGTGATTAAGTTAAATGAGGTCCTTAGGGTGAGCCCTAATCCAAATGACTGGTGTCCTGTAAGGAGAGGGGATTACAACCCAGATAGAGGGAAGATTATGTGAGGATGCAGGGAGACGGCAGCCATCTACCACACAAGGAGAGCGTGCAGGAGAAACCAACCCTGCTGGTGCCCTGATCTTGGACTTCCAGCCTCTGGAACTGTGAGACAATAAATGTCTGTTGTCGAGGCCCCAGTCTGGGGTCCTTCATTATGGAAGCCCTGGCAAACTCATACTAGCTATTAAACCCCAACTCCCATTTTCTTCTTACTCTCTCTTCCCCCACACCCCTGGCACCCTCTATTACACTTTCTGCTTCTATAAATTTAACTGCTCTAGGGACTTCATTTGAGTGGAATCAGGTCATATTTGTCCTTTTTGTGTCTGGCTTATTTCACATAGCACGGTATCTTCAAGGTGCATCCATGTAGTCATGTATGTCAGAATTTCCTTCCTTTATAAAGCTGTATCATATTCCATTCTGTGGATGGACCATGTTGCGTTTATATATTTATCTGTCGACGGACATTTGGGCTGTTCCCACCTTTTGGTTATTGCAAATGATGCTGCCGTGAACATGGGTGTGCAAATCTCTCTTCAGGTCCCAGTTTTCAATTCTTTGGGGTAATACCCAGAAGCGGTGTTGCTAGGTCAGATGGTGATTCTGTGTTGAATTTTTGAGGCATGATCCCCCATATCCATGTGGAACATCTCTCTGCACACAGCCCCTACTCCTCCGCAGGGGCTGCTGCTCTCACTCTAAAGCCTGAGGCCTGGCTGCACACAAACGCTGAGCCAAGGCAACACCAGGGCTGCCCAGTGACAGGCTCCCTCTTCCCACAGGCTTGGTCTCCAAACAAATTCATCTGGGCATCTCTTCCGTATGTTTCTATGCTCCCAAAACTTGCAATGCTACCTAATAATCCTGGGGACATAGTATCACTCATCTTTTTTGAAAACAAGGGGACAGTCCAAAACGGCCCTCTATATTGGAAGCATCCCCCTTTCTGATTCCAACCACTCCCAGCCCAGCCTGCTCCCCGTGTCAGCTACATCCCTGTCCTCCCTCCTTCATCCACAGCCCTCAAGCCGCCCTCTTCCCTCCCTCTTCCCCTCCCACTTAAGGGGTGATTCACACTCATGGCCCTTTCCCCACCTACATTCTCTCTCCAGCCCTAGAGGCTCCATGCAACCCTCAGCTGAGTCCACCCCAGTGGGCCTTTACCCCATCCTCTTCTGAGCTCGCTCAGCACCACATGCTCCTGCTGACCTTGTCATGGGGTGCGCCTGGAAATGGACTTCCTCGGCTCTCCTCCTTCTTATCTGGCTGTGTTGTCTTTGTCTGTTTTCCTCCCTGGCTAATTTCTGTACTCATTCATTCATTCATTCATTTTTAATTTAAAAATTGCATCTTAAAAGACACTCGATTCACATGGTACAAAATCAAAGTGATATGAAAGGTGTACACTGACGGTCCCTTTCCCACCTCCTCCCATCCACCCAATTCCCCATCTTCCCCTAAACTCTTCTCTTAGTGTCTCAGCCTCTTTATAAGCAAATGCAAATACAAATACAATTCCTGATTTTTACCCCAGTCCTAAACACAAAGAAACACAAAACAGATCCTGCTCTGTGTGGGGCTTTGTTCACTCGACGCTATATCCTGATCTTCCAACGTTTGAAATAGGGCTCCTCCCCAGCTTCTTACTACAAAACTTTCAAATGAACAGAAACACTGAAAGAATACGTTATCATTTTATTTGCTGTATATATACACATTTATGAATATAAAAATGGCTGAATCTTGTAAAAGTAAGTTGCAGGCTGGGCAAGGTGGCTCATGTTTATAGTCCCAGTGCTTTGGGAGGCCAGGGTGGAAAGATCGCTTGAGCCCAAGAGTTCAAGACCCACCTGGGCAATATAACGAGAGATCCTGTTGCTAAAAAAGAATTTAAAACATTAACTGGGCATCGGTGGCATGGTGGTGCACACCTGTAATCCTATCTACTTGGGATCACTCGAACCTGTGAGGTTGGGGCTGCAGTGAGCTGTGTTCACACCACTGCACTCCAGCCTGGACAAAAGGGAGACCCTATCTCAAAAAAAAAAAAGGAAAAACAGATAGTGAAAGAAAGAGAAGACAGAAAGAAAGAAAAAGAAAGAAAGAGAGAGGGAAAGAAAAGGAAGGAAGGGAGGGAGGGAGGAAGGAAGGAAAAGAAAGCAAGAAAGAAAGGAGGGAGGGAGGGAGGGAGGGAGGAAGGAAAAGAAAGCGAGAAAGAAAGGAGGGAGGGAGGGAGGAAGGAAGGAAAAGAAAGCAAGAAAGAAAGGAGGGAGGGAGGAAGGAAGGAAAAGAAAGCAAGAAAGAAAGGAGGGAGGGAGGGAGGGAGGAAGGAAGGAAAAGAAAGCGAGAAAGAAAGGAGGGAGGGAGGGAGGGAGGAAGGAAAAGAAAGCAAGAAAGAAAGGAGGGAGGGAGGGAGGAAGGAAGGAAGGAAGGAAGGAAGGAAGGAAGGAAGGAAGGAAGGAAGGAAGGAAGGAAGCAAGCAGGCAAGCAAGGAAGGAAGAAACAATGGACAAATCTGGGTAAAGGATCTACAGGGGTTCTTTATACTATTCTTGCAAACTTTCTTTGAAGTTGAAGGTACTTCCGAATAAAAAAGTGTTATAAAAATAATCCATAAGTACTATAACATTTCACCGTAAACACTTCAGCATGCTTAGTGACATTCTCTTCATAACTATAATACCATTTTCCTGCCTAAGTAAATTAGCAATAACTCTCTAATATCATCTAATATACAATCTAAATTCTAATTTCCCAGTTGTCTGCAAGTATTTTACAGCTGGTGTTTTAGAACCAGGATGCAAAATTCATATGCTGTATTTGTTTGCTATGTTTCTTTAGTCTTAGAGAGGCCAGGCTAGTAAATGCCCCACATCCTGTATCTGACTGTTTCCCCTCATGGTGTCATTTGGCTTGTTCCTGTGTTCCCATTCATTATCAAGAACTTCCCCTCTTCCTCAACACAAATGTACCAGGCTCACCTTATACTTTCCTTGTCCCAGACTTGGAATTAACCATTTCTCCAGGGAGCTCCAGTTCCTTTCAGTGTTTAAAAATCAAGATTTAAAGTTGGGAGTGTCCAATGCAATCGAGGTGCCCTTGCTTTCATGCCCTTCATTAGGCAGAGCTGGAAAACTTAATTCTTTTTTTTTTTTTTTTTACGTGAGACTTAAGAAAACTTAATTCTTAAAAAACATGTGTCCATATAGATATTTTCAACTATAAATCAATGTTCTGGCTAGGCGCAGTGGCTCATGCCTGTAATCCCAGCACTTTGGGAGGCCAAGATGGGCAGATCTCTTGGGCCCAGGAGTTCGAGACCAGCCTGGACAACTTGGCAAAACCCCATCTCTACAAAAAATACAAAAAATTAGCCTAGCATGGTGGTGCACACCTGTAGTCCCAGATACTCAGGAAGTTGAAGTGAGAGAATCGTTTGAGCCCAGGAGGTCACGGCGGCAGTGAGCCATGATCGTGCCACTGGGCTCCAGCCTGGGCAACAGAGCAAGGCTGTCAAACAAACAAAGAAACAAACAAACAAACAAAGAAGTAGAAATCAATGTTCTAAAGTTTTCTCTTACCTTCTATGATTTTGTATTTTATCTATTTTCTTTGGCACTGAAAATCTTGGTTCCTAATAGCATTAACATATTTACTTGTAGCATAGTGTCAAAATTACAATACCAACATTGCCACCAATAATAAGCCTATGGCAAGAAGCTAGAATCACTTTGCATTTTTTTGTCTTTAGAATATAGTTCAATAATAAATGACCAGAGTATTCAGTTTGAAGTTCAAATTCTTACAAACAGGTTATAATTATTTTCTCTGTGTGCTTATGTTACTAATTTGATAATTAGATGCATTAATTTCAAATTAAATTTCTTTCCAATTATAGGTTTTTCCTTTTTGCTTTTCAATTTAATTTTCTTTTCCAAATATGAGAACATCTACCTGATACAATGGTCAGAAATATATTAAAAAATTCTTCCAGTGAAGTCTCACTTCTACCCCATCTCCTCCATTTCCCCGCTCGTTCCCTAGGGTTAATCATTCTAATTATTTTCTGTTTTTTTCTCTAATCATTTCTTTTTGCAAAAATAAGAAAACTACCTGTTCATCCGTCCATCCATCCATCCATCCATCCATCCATTTATCCATCTAGTCTATCATCTATCTATTCTCTGTCTAATCTATTTATCCATCTACCCATCTATTCTTATTTTTCCTCCTTTGTTAGTTAAAAGATAGTACGCCACATATCCTACTCTGAAACAGTCTTTTCTATTTCTGGATTTCTACCAGGTCTTTTTTTTCCCCCACGTTTAACATATTCTGGAGGTCACTCTGTGCCACAGACCCCAGACCTGCCTCCATTCTGCCTTACTGCTGCGTAGTACGCCTCTGTGGGGGTGAACCGTAGTTTCTTCAAGCACTCTCTCATTGGAAACATTTGGATTGTATCCAAGCTCTTATTTATTAAACACTTGGCTGCAGTGGATAAACTTGGACTATTTTATGTCATCTGCATGTTGGTGTATCTTCAGGGTATGTGCCTAGATGCAGGATTGCTTAGCTGAAATGTAAATGCATATGCAATTTTTGTAGGTATTACCAAATTCCCCTCCGTGTGGGAGTGTCGCATTTCACTCTGTGAGTGAGATGTCGGAGAGGGTCTCTTTCTCTTGGCGTGACCAGCAGACTGTGTGTTTGACATTTAGGTTTTTGCTCTTATGACAGGAGACAAAGTGGGGTTGAACATCTCAGATTTTAAGAGCCATTACTTCTTTTTTAGTAAACTGAGTATTCACATCCTTGCTTATTTTTTTCTGTGGGGGTTTTGCATCTCTTCTTGACATTTAGGAGCTCTTTGTACATTAGTTGGTCATTTGTCTTTTGGCTTTGTTTACGTTGTATTTAGCCAAGCAGAAGAATTCTTACTTTTGGTTTCTTTTGAGATTCTTATTTTTGAATAGTCAAATTATCAGTCTTTTCATTTTATGGCTTCTGAATTTTGATTCTTGGTGATAAAGGCCTTCCCCACTCCGCAGTTACAAAAGAATTCAGCCATATTTTCTGTGACTTATATTTCTTTTGCAGTATAATATACATGACCTAAAACATTAACCAGTTTACATGTACAGTTTAGTGGTATTAAATACATTCACATTCTTGTGCAGCCATCACCACCATCCATCTCTAGATATAGTTTCATTGTTTTACATTCTAATCTTTGACCCATTTGGATTTTGTCTTGGTGTCGGGTAAGAGACAGCCATCTTTTACCAGACTTTATTTCAATTCAGAATATTCACCACACATAAAATGAACCATGTTAAAGTGTACCAATTTAGTGGCATTTAGTGTATCTACAATGTGGTTGCTACCACCATCTCTATAGGAAGTTCCAAAATGCAGATGGTTCGTAATTGTCGCAGCAGAATTTATGAGCAAGTCCTTCACTGCTTCACTGAATTGCAGTGTCATCCTTATCATGTGTTAAAGTTCCCTTTTCACTCAAGCCCAGTCTATTTCCAGATTTCCGCTCAGCTCCGCCAGTTTGCTTATTCATAAGTCAGCCTCCATATTCTTGAGGCATTATAGGATCCTGCCCTTGACACACGTTACGTGCAGGAGGCCTCAGGTCACTCTGCGAGCTCTCCCTGGTCCAAGTGTATCACTCCCATGCTTTGACTCTGATGGTAATGTAGGCATCTCCTGGATAAACCGTTTCTGACTCTGGCTTCTTTCCAGAGCTACAGATCCACCCTGCCAACCCATGGTCAGACTCTCCTGGCTGTTCCACAGTTCCTCAGACTGCTTGCAAATAATTGGCTCTCTTTCTGGGCTTCACATAGTAGTTAACAGCCCAGTAAGCCTTCCAAATTATTCAGGCTCAAAACAGGGCTGTCATCTTTGACTTTAATTCTCTTTCCACATCCAATTGGTCCCCAAGTCCTTCTAGATTTCTACATCCAGTCTCCTTCTTTGCACATCATATCCTGGTAGGGGTGGAGACCCTTGTTACCTTTGAACTTGCAGTAGCTTCTTCTCCAATCTCCTTGCCCACCCCAAGTTCTCCATGACCCACCTCCTCTTCTGGAAGCTGCTCTGATGGTGTTGTAGTCCAACAGCCCCCACTATTTGAGAATGCAGCCTGCACATCCCAGCCCAGTATTCCCAGCCTCCCAGGAAGGCTCCTACTGGTTCCTCTGCCACATTCTGAGCCACGTGCACACCCACCTGCCCACAGTTCCTGAAGCATGCGCACACGTTCCTGCCCTGTGCCTCTGAACGGGCAGCCTCTCCTTGATGTCTTCACCCTGCCCCAGTCCTTTAAGGCCCTTTCAGTCCTGTCATCCATGGCATCCACTGTAATTCCCTCAATGCAGGTGCAGCTTCCGGAAGAGGAGGTGGGTCATGGAGAGCTTGGGGTGGGCAGGCAGATTGGAGAAGAAGCTACTGCAAGTTCAAAGGCAACGTACCCCTTTCATACCCCTGAAGCACTTCTTGCCCCTGTCACATGTGAGTTGATCACAGTCCTCCTCCAGCACCACCCCCCACCCTACAGATGGAGGGTCCTGAGAGCAGGGGTGCCACATGACTCTGGTTGGTGGCAGAGGCTGCCTGCTGCTCTGTGCTGCAGCGACTTCTAAGGCGAGTGTGGTTGGTTGGGGCGCAAAAAAGTCCTGAGTGAACAATGATGTCTGCATGGAATCAGGAAGGGAATGCAGCGTGCACGTGCCCATGTCTGCCTTGGAGAGCAAGGATCATACTTTATTCACCTGTGCATTCCCTAAGGTTCCTGGCACAGGCCTAGCAGAAGGTGGGTGTTTGATCAATGTCTGTTGAAATGAATTGTCGGCAATGTTTCCATAATGGCCACTTACCAAAGAAACTCAATTCCATTACTCTAGCTATAGCTGATGCATATGTTTCCTTGACCACCATGGAAACAGAGTTTGTTGAGAAGTAGCTTTGCATCTGCAATGAGAATTCTTTTTCTCCTGGTTTTATTTATGTATTTACATATTTGTTTTAGAGACAAGGTCTTGTTATGTTGCCCGGGGTGGATTCAAACTCCTGGGCTCAAGCAATCCCCTGCCTCAGCCTCCCAAGTACTAGGGCTACAGGCGCGCACCACCATGCCTGGCTGCTCTCTTGGTGTTTATTATTATTATTATTATTATTATTATTATTTTTATTTTTAAAGAACCCTGCTTTGCAGATTTTAAGATATTTTTAGTTTTGTGTCTCTATGTATTAACTATATTTTTAAATTTTCTATACTTTGATGCTTTAACATCTCAGGCCTTGCTGATCCTGGAAAGACAGCCCCACCCCATAGTGGATGGGACTTCAACCACCTTTATCAGACTTTCCCGCTCCAGGCCACTGTCCCCCTGTCCTGATCACCTCAGGGCCAGGCACCAGACAATTAAGGACAGTCCTGCATCTCAGAGCCCTGAAATTCTTCAAACTAATCAAACCTAAACCTGCTCACTGCACCTCACCTGTTCTTCCCTTTGGAAGCCACAATAAAAGCCCCGGCCCACAGTCCCCATTCCCTCTGGCCCCTGACCCGCCCAGTGCTCCCCTGCAGGGCCCTGCATGGAGTGCTTTGCCATCTGTTTCTAGGGACCTGTTAATGGAATAAACTTCTCCCCTCATGACAGTCATTTTCATGTCTGTGTGTCTTACGACACCCAATTAAAACAGATCCTAGGTACTCTTAAACACCCCAGTGCTGCATTTGATGAAAAGTATAATAAATTCATGATAATTCTTTGTTGAATGATTAAATAGTCTCCTACAAAATATTTCTGTCTGAAAATAACTTTCCATGTCATTACCATGAGCAAAGAGTCCCCCGGGAACCTACAGAAAGCTGGTGATCCTGTTACTGCTGGAATGGGAAGAGCTGACCTCTCACTTCACTTCCCTTTTTTCAGGGAACCAGGCTTACTTAGCATTCATTTTCTTACAGAAGAAAAAGCTGGTAAAATATAGCTTTGCATAAGGAAAGCGAGGTGAAGCCTTTAACAAGCAGTAAAAACAGCACGTGGTATTTGTGTGAGAGTTCATAACCCACAAAGCACTTTTCCCAGAGTTTGTTTCATTTGATCCCCACAAGCTTGTGAGGTAGGGATTCCTTTCCCATTTTCTAGCAAAGGAAACTGACCCTGGAGAGACTAAACGGTGGAGCTCAGCCCCCAGTGAGTGAGCCACAGGGAAGGGGCTTGAGTACAGGGCGTGAACTCCAGACCCAGGGTTGTCACTCTTACAGCTCAGGGCAAAACACAGCAGGAAGCAGGGGACGAAGGTTGAGGAGGGAAAGAAAAGCCTTCTCAACAAGATAAAGAACCCACTGTGAAAACACAGGGCTGGTATCTTCCCTACAAGCCCGCCCGGATTTCTTGGTGATATGTGCCTGCAGTTGCTCACCCCAGGTGAGTCCTGAGAAGGGTCTGGCTCCGTGTCAGGCAGGGACAGGTTGTTTACACTCACCAGCACCTGCAGATGTGCAAACAGGGAGGCCACTGGGAAATGTTCTTTTGAAGACTTCACAAATTTCTAAGAGTGAGATACAATGGGAACAGAAGGGCTGGGCAGAGGCTGACCCTGACCCTGGAAGTAACCACAACAAATGGCAGCAAATGTCCACTGGAGACCTCATGTCTATGAGGCCACCGAGTGCACTGACGGACACCATGACTGGGTCTCAGGAGGTTCAGTGACTTCTCCAGCCCAGGGAGTTCTGGGAGGAGTGGTGGGTGGAAGGAGGGTGAGAGTACCAGAGGCATTTGAACCAGAGCAATTCCATCTTGAACAGGGGCTGGATAAAACGAGACTTAGACCTACGGGGCTGCATTCCCAGACGATGGAGGTTTTCTAAGTTACAGAGTGAGATAGGAGCTAGGCACAAGATACAGGTCCTAAAGACCTCGCTGATAAAACAGGTTGCAGTAAAGAAGCCGGCTAAAACCCACCAAAATCAAGATGGCGACAACAGTGACCTCTGGTTGTCCTCACTGCTACAGTCTCAGCAGAGCCATGACAGTTTACAGACGCCATGGCAACGTCAGGAAGTTACCCAGTATAGTCTAAAAAGGGGAGGCATGAATAATCCACTCCTTGTTTAGCATATCATCAAGAAATAGCCATAAAAATGGGCAACTAGCAGCCCTCAGGGCTGCTCTGTCTATGGAGTATCCATTCTTTTATTCCTCTACCATCCTAATAAACTTGCTTTCATGTTACTCTATGGACTCCCTCTAAATTCCTTCTTGTGTGAGATCCAAGAACCCTCTCTTGGAGTCTGGATAAGGACCCCCTTCCGGTAACAAGAGTGAGGGGGATTCAGGCCTGGGAAGCAAGGCAGATGCAGGCCCCTGCATGGGAGGAGAGGTGTCAGTGTCTTGGGAGGACGTGGCCTGAGACCATGGTAAGGATGCTGGCCTCTGCCTGGAGAGAGGGGAGGCTGAGGAGAGTTTTAGGCACAAGAGGGATGTTTGCATTTTTTTTTTTTTTAATTTGGCCTCATTATATCACTGTCTCCGCAAGACCATTATAGAAAAGTCTTGTCAAAAGCTTCATCCACCAACTCCGTGCCTCCCTGGGGAGAAAGGACCCTATGCAGCCATCGCTCTGACTTCCAGGGTTCAGAGGGGGAAGCTTTGCCTCTGAGCAGAGGGATGGAGTGGCTGGGTGCGCAGCTGCACCTGGCTGGGTGTGCTGATGTGGAGCAAGTCACTGAAGAGCCCAGTAAAGAGGGCAGGGCGGCCAAGCCCCTCCAGCCTGCCTCCCAGTCGAATGGTGTTGCGGCCCTGCAGAGGAAAGTGGGTGCTCCTTGCAGAGCAGGAGGCCCAGGCCTGAAGTAGAAAACCCTGCTGGAGCCCTTCCTGTGGTGGAGCCGGGTTGGTCTAAGGAGTCTAATTCTGGAGCCTGCTCCCTTAACCCTGTGGGCTCCATGGCTGCCTTGAGGCAGTGCTGTTTTCCCTTGAATCTACCCTGATCAGAGTAGGGTATAACCAGAGGAAAGACACAATATGTGTTATCCAAAATGCAGGAAAGTAGATTCAGGTGCTAACCTGGGACTGGTCTGGTCCCTCATCAGCTCAAAGACGAATGCCAGCGAGGCCAGCCTAGAGTAAGGAGGGGCTGCCACGAGGCGCCAGGGCACCCGGCTCCCAGTATTCCATTTCACCATGGAAACATCGCCCACTGCCTCTCCCATCGGGGTCTGCAGTGTGCCTGTGCCTTCATTTACCCTAACTCTGAGCCCACACGCTCTCCACTGGGGGTTCTGCACAGACAGACACTTCTCCTCATTTCTCACCCCTGCTCCTTTGCAGGTGCCGGCCACACAGTGTCTCCCTGACCCTCCAGAGTGGCCGCACAGGGGCCCTGCAGGATTTGCTAGCCTGCCAAATAAACCAGCTCCATTAAAAGATGAAAGAACACGTTTGAAAAAGGGCTCTTGTCTTGGCTCTGTCCCAACTTGACAGCCCCCAGGTGAAGAGGTCCAAGGAGCAATCCACCTTTCCACGGTCCGTTTATCCCCCTCAGTCCAGCAAATGCCTTCTCTCTGGATTTTCCTGGTCATCTCTCCTTGGGTGACTAAGGCAGCCAGTCACAGGAGGCACACCAGCTGAGGCTCTGGAGAGATGGGAGCACCTGACTGTGAAGAGGACAGACACTTCCCTCCCTTACAATTCGGCTGTCTGCCCTGCATTCCTGGCCAACCCACAGGAGGTCAGCCAGCACCAGAAAGGAGGAATCTTGCAGAATGTGTGGTCAGGGCAATAAGACAGACCATCACTGTGGGGCCTCTAGTCTCAAGAACCACACAATGGATCTGGAGGAGTCCAATGTGGGAGTCTTGGCTCATTCAGACCCAAAGGAAGAATTAAAGTCATTTGTTGATGAACACCAGAGTGGAACAAGCCTTTGTTTTAGGAGCAGAAAGGAAGAATTGCCTTAGTCCCCATTTTTAGATCTAAAGGAAGTCCCAAACTCATACATGTTGCAACAGGAGGGAGAGAAACTAGTACAACCTCCTTGGGAGAACAATTTGGTATCCAGTAAGGTTGAATTTCTATACTTTACAACCCAGCAATTCCACACCAGGATATATGTCCAAGAGAAGCTCTTAGACACAGGAATGGGACTGTTCACAGCAGTCCAGTTGTCATAACTAGAGAATGGATACATTGTGGCAAATGGATTATCACACAGTAGCGAAAAGCAAATAAACTAGAGCTGCACAAAGCAGCACTGATGAATCTTAGAAAAGAAATACAAAGTGTTAAGCAAGTCATGGAAGACTGCGGTAAGTATGACGCCATTTTATAATGTTAAGAAAACAAGCAAAAGCAAATATACATATTTTTAGAGACCCATACTTATGTGATAAACACATAAAATAAAAAAGCAAGGGAATGAAACACAAATTCCAAGATTGTAGTTATCTCCTGTCACCTCCCTGCCTGTCTCCTCTTCAGATTGTTGGGGGAATAAATGAAACAGCACAACATACCCGGCAAAAGTGGGTTTCTAGCACGCGCTCGCTCCCTGCCTTCTCCCATTCTCTCCCTTTGTATAGTTTCAGAGGAGAAAAATGTATAAGTTCTGGCATTCTCTTGGTGCTTACGTCCTTCCAGGGGGAGATCCTTCTGAAAAATCTAGTCTGTATCTCTCCCACTTACAAGGATTTTCTCCTGTTCAACTCTGCAAAGAGATGGGGCAGCTGGTCTGCACCTTCAGTTAGAATCCTGACTTTCTTAGAGTGCGAGCGTTAAGCCATCTTTTGGCTTAGTTCCTTCACACTAAAAACTCCCAGGTTTAACATGGAAGAGATCTTTTTATTTTCACTTAAAAGCATTCAGTTAGATCTGTTGTCCTCCGTGAGATTACAGAAGTTCCCAAATAGTGCTAGTTCCATCGTTTGGAGCTTAGGGTCAGTCAAACCTAATAAAAGTACAGACACGTGGCAACCAAAGTTTCACTTCTGCTGAAATTGTTGTATCACTTTAAAAAAACAAGGGAAATTGTATGAGGAAAAGCAAATTGCTTTAAAAAGAAACGGACATTCATTACTCCAGGATGTGAGATGCTATATATATATATATATTTTTTGTTTTGTTTTGTTTTTGAGACGGAGTCTCGCTCTGTCGCCCAGGCTGGAGTGCAGTGGCGCGATCTCGGCTCACTGCAAGCTCCGCCTCCCGGGTTCACGCCATTCTCCTGCCTCAGCCTCCCGAGTAGCTGGGACTACAGGCGCCCACAACCGCGCCCGGCTAATTTTTTGTATTTTTAGTAGAGACGGGGTTTCACCGTGGTCTCGATCTCCTGACCTTGTGATCCGCCCGCCTCGGCCTCCCAAAGTGCTGGGATTACAGGCGTGAGCCACCGCGCCCGGCCTGCTATATTTTTTAACAATTAAGAAGTGAAACTTTTAGAAGGGCTGGGCAATATGCAACTAAAAACAACTGAAGTCAGGATCCCAGAGCTTCCAGAAAAGGCAGCAGTTAGGTCAGCAAAAGAGTCATGAGTCACAAAGAGTAAATGAGTCTGGTCCTAGAGAGAACACATGTGAGAAATGGTTCCGCTGCCCTGGAGACTTCAGCTTCATGCATCCCTGCGCAGGCAGGGCTGGGTGAGGGGAAGGGCTCCTTTCACTGGGGTTTAATGAATGAATAAGCACTATTCCAAATTTAAATTCAGCTAAGATGTTATGAAGGCAAACAGAAAAGAGTCTCATTTGTTAAGGGCTTGCGGTATGCCTGGCCCCACGCCAGGCCATTGGGCCTGCTACTCCTCTTGTTTATTTATTTATTTATTTATATTTATTTTTTGAGACAGGGTCTCACTCTGTCGCCCAGGCTGGAGTGCAGTGGTGTAATCTCGGCTCACTGCAACCTCGACCTCCTGGGCTCCAATGATCCTCCTGCCTCAGCCTCCTGAGTAGCTGGGACCACAATTGCATGTCACCATGCCTAGCTAATTTTTTGTATTTTTAGTAGAGACAGGATTTCACCATGTTGGCCAGGCTGGTCTAGAACTCTGACCTCAAATGATCCACCTGCCTCAGCCTCCCAATGTGCTGGTACTACAGGCATGAGCCACCGCGCCCGGCCCTCCTCTTGTTTAATAACAACCCAAGCTGGGAGGGAAGGGTCCCCATCCGCCAGTTGGAAGATGAGGAGGCTAAGGCCAGCATCACTGTATCCTGGAGGTGGCCAGCAATTACAAATGACCTGGGCAGATGTTCCAGTGAGGAGAATACAGGGCCGCTTTGGTCCGCAGCCGCAATTTCCATAATGACCCTTATCACAGCACTGAGCATTTACTGAGTGCTTCCTGTTTGCCCCACTCTGTGCTAGCCACCATCCATTCCCTTGCTCACTAATCCTCACAGCACCCTCTGACGTGTGACTGTAGTAAGGTGGAGGTCACCTCTGTGTGACCTTGGGCAGTGACTTCACTTTCTGAAGGCTCAGCCTTGTCACCTGCAATAAGGGGCACTCACAAGCCCACATCAGAAGGTGCTGTGAGGATTAGTGAGGGAGGGCATGGATGGTGGCTAGCACAGAGCAGGGCACACAGGAAGCACTCAATAAATGCTCACTGCCATGATAAGGGTCATTATGAAAATTGAGGCTGCAGACCAAAGCGGCCCTGTATTCTCCACACTGGAACATCTGCCCGGGTCTTTTGCAATTCCGGGACATCACTATCCACCTCCAGGATATAGTGAAATCATCAATTGCTTCTTTTTTTTTTTGAGACAGGGTTTCACTCTTCTTGCCCAGGCTGGAGTGCAATGGCACAATCTCAGCTCACTGCAACCTCTGCCTTCCGGGTTCAAGCAATTCTCCTGCCTCAGCCTCCCAAGTAGCTGGGATTACAGGCGTGCACCACCATACCCGGCTAATTTTTTGTATTTAGTAGAGATTGGGTTTCACCATGTTGGTCAGGCTAGTCTCGAGCTTCTGACCTCAGGTGATCCCCTGCCTCAGTCGGGATTATAGGCATGAGCGACCGCCCATCAACTGCTTCTTAAAACAGGCATTAATTATGCATTCACATATGGCACATGGTAATATTATCTAAGTAAGAATAACGTAAGAAGTGCTCGTGTGGCTGGGCGCAGTGGCTCACACCTGTAATCCCAGCACTTTGGGAAGCCAAGGTGGGCGGATGGCTTAAACCAGGAGTTCGAGACCAGCCTGGGCAACATGCTGAAACTCCACCTGTACAAAAAATACAAAAAATTAGCCGAGCGTGGTGGCACATGCCTGTAGTTCCAGCTATTCGGGAAGCTGAGGCGGGAGGATCGCTTAAGCCCGGGAAGTTGAGGCTGCAGTGAGCCATGATTTTACCACTGCGCTCCAGCCTGGGTGACAGTAAGACCCTGTCTCTTTAAAATAAAAAAAGTGTTCTTGGTTCCTGGAAGCAGGAAATGGTAACCTAGATCTTTCTTGTTGAATCCTCCAGCAAACACAGGAGCAAGCCATGCCTTGGGAGGCCTTATTTCTGGAATCACAGCTCTACCTCCCAGATGCTGCTGGTGGAGGGGTGGAGTCTGGTCAGGCCTCCGGTGTTCAGCACCCACTCAGCCCTGGGTTGCTCACAACCATGGACAGACAGAGGGAGGCCCTGGGCAGGAGCCACCTGCCAGGCTGGAGCACCCTGCAGCCTGGGTCCCAGCCCTTGGGCCTGCCTGCAGAGAGGTTAGAAAGGGATTATCTGGCCCTCTCCATGCACCCTTGCCATCTGGGCACACTCCTCAGCTTCCAGCATAAGGGGAGAGGGCCAGTCCAGCCCCTGCAGGAGTGAGCGCTCCTGAGTACCAAGTGGCAGGGTGGTATGGGGGCTTCTGCAGCAGGGCACAGAGTCCCTGGATGCCAACAGACAGTGTGACTGCATAAAGGAGAGGTCCCAATCTGCCCCAGCCGCACAGGTCAGCTATGCTTACATTTACATCAATTAAAATGAAAAAGATGGAAAAACTCAGTTCTGTAGTCTTACCAGCTACCTGCAAGTGCTCTATGGCCACATGCAACCAGTCACTTCCACACAGGTTGGGCAGAGGTAGAACATGTCCACCATCGCAGAAAATTCTACCAGACAGTATTGAAGATGCCTTCGATTCAGGAGGCACCAGGTGGAATGAAGAAAATGCCTGTGTCAGTTTGCCTGCATCTTAAATGATACACACTGCGTCTCTGCTCTGATTGAAAAAGTAAAACATGTTCAAGGGAGCTACCTCAGAAAAATCTAGAAAAGCCTCAAGTAGCCACTAAGTGCAAAGACCCCAGAATTAGACTTCTTCAGATCAAATCCGGCTCCACCACAGGGAGGCCTCTTGTAGGGGGCTCAGCTTCTTTAAGGCTCAGTCGACTCCTTTGCAAATTGAGGGTAGTGCAAGTCCCCACCTCTTTGGCTTGTTAGTGAGTTTAACTGAGATAATTGCTATAAAGTGCTTGGGGCAGCACCAGACAAGGAATAAGTGGGCAGTAAATATTGGTTGTAGAAATAAAAACTAAAAGTCAAACCACTCCTGCCAACCAGAAATAATTAAGTATTATTAGTTTGGTCTCCTTTCAATAAGTTGCCAACGTGGACTGTGTGAACTGGCCTGGGAAGACCTCCAAGACCCACTGTGGATAGAAAAAGCTTAAACTGCTGAATGACGCCTACGTAGCTCACCACTGATGCTTTTAAAAACCCACAAAATACTACTGTTTCCTGTGGCTCATACGTGATATCAAAGCAGAGAGAAAGCTCTGGAAGGTTATACTGCAAACCGGCCATGCTGGTGACCTTATGGAGGGCTTTGGGTTGGAGCAGCAGGCCTGAGATTTCATTCATGGAACTCTTACATGGACAACTGAATGCCACACAGGGGTGTGGACCAGTGGTACTGTGCTGCTTCTTTGAGGCTTTGGGGGTTCCTGGAGATGCTTTCTACCATCCTCCAAGTGTGCACGCAGCCAGCCCCCAGCACACCTTTGCTAAGCGCTTGCTGTATGCTGGCCAGTATCTAGGTGAAGCACATACAGAGACTCATAAAACGCAGGTGTGGGCCTGGGGCCAGACACACACACAGCAAGTCCGCTTGCGTGTGTGGGGAGCCCGCTCAGAGGCCTGCGGAGCCGGTAGGCAGCTCTGACGGGGAAAGCCCTGGCATTGGCAGGTCCAGGCCACACAGGAATGTGGGTCCAGTGTGGCCCAGTCTTCCAAATGTTCAAGAGAAGCTAGAAATCCAGTTTTAAGGTCATTTCCTAGTTCTCTTTTTAAAAACTTGTGGTAAATGTGCATAACCTAAATTGACCGTCTTCACTGTCCGAAGTCACCATTTGCGGCATGAAGCTCGTTCACACAGACATGCAGCTACCAGCACTGTCCAGCTTCGAACCCTGCCATCCTCCCCAGCTGAAACGCGGTCCTCGTTCAGCAATTCTGTCTTTCCTGCACCCACCCCCTGGCGACTGCCACTGACTTTTTGTCTTCATGAGTTTGACTGCCCTAGGACTTCATGTAGGTGGAATCATATAGTATCTGTCTGTATCAGTTCCAGTTTTAAAAAGTCTGAGTGGACTTTGCAAAAACCCCCCTGAGGACTGCCGGGACCCAGGTCGCCGTTTGCCGGCCTCACCCTTCAGCTTGGAGAATTCAAGAGAAAGGAAGGCAGGGGCTCTCCGGGGGCCCTGAGGTTCCAGTTCTGTGGGGATTGTGCAGGGCAGCAGGGGGTACACCCCAGAGGAAGTGGCCTGTGGTCCGAGTCACGTAAACTTCAGGATGAAAATATATGCCAGGTGGAGGATGAAGTCACCAGTGCAGGGCCAATGGTGTGACGCTGGCCTGGAAGGAAAGCTCCCCACGCTGAGGGTGGAGGTGAGGCTTGGAGAGGACAAAATGTGGCTGTGCCGACGTAGTGTGGGGACCTCCCAGGGCTGGATTCTGGACCTCCACTTTCATACAAGAACACAGCACGGGAAAAATGTTCTGTTCAGCCAGGTAGGTCCCAGGAGAGCAGAACACCCCCACAGCAGTGCAGGCTTTCCCCAGAGCTGGACTGGCCCAGGCTGCAGGTACCAATGCCTGGCCCCAGCCTCAGGGAAAATGCTGCTCCCCATGGCCACCCCCAGTGAGCACAGAGCCTGACCTGGTAGTCCTAACCACTGGACCTTCGGCCACAGTGAATAGTGACAGCCTCTCTGTGGCCAGGTGCCTGAGCGCGGCTGTGTCCAAAGAGATACAGGACAACCAGGTCTCTGTGTTTCCTCTACATTCTATGGATAGAATGTTCTTCTTCATCACAGGAAACATACCCAGCAGCACCTAGGATGTGACATCCAGAGACACAGTGGGGCGGACTGAATGAGAATGGAAACATACAACACGGTGTGTATGATGACCTCAGCTGGAGGCCATGCCCACTCCTCCTGCTTTCTTGCGGGGGAGAGTGGACCTGTCCAGAGCAGACTGTGGGGTGGCCCCGAGTGTGGCTCTGGATGCCAGGGCAGGCTGGGTGCTCCCAGGGGGCATGGCCCTCTCAGGCTCTTCCCAGCCAGACCCCATCTCCCAGGAAAGACAAAGCCGCCTGGTGTGGGCTTACTCCTTTGTCAGCCCGAGGCCCGCGCTAGGACACCACAACACATGTGTTACACAGGGGCAGAGGTTTGTGGGGAGTGGCTACAGACGAGCCTTCCAGCAGGAACAGCCAGGGAGTGTAATTTGCCTTCTTGCTCAGTCAACATCCCCTTGTCTCATGGTTCCCAGGGTGTGCGTTAGGGGCTGGGTGGGGACAAGGTCAGCCCTTCCACTAGACAAAGCCTTTTTCTATCTGGCTGCTACAGAAAGATCGTGCAAGCAGGTCACTTTCAATGTAACAAGCATTTCCTAAATACCTGTTTTGTGTCAGGTCTTGGTTGGATGCTGGGGGCTTAGAGTTGACTTGTAACTTCACATACATAATCTGTGAATATTTTTGCACATTGTTGCATCATTTGTACTCATGACTTACACTGACTGCATAATATCCCATCGGGGGATACATCAAGACTCAACTACTTATTGTGGAGCATTGAGAGTGACTTCGATTTTTTACTTCTATAAATAACACTGAAATGAACATCTTTTTACAGATGTCTATGGAATTCTCAAGATAAACTTCCCAAAATGGGATTTCTAGATCAAAAGATACCAATATTTTTATGAGTCCTAATACATAAAACTAAAAATGCTTTTCAACTTGACATTTCATTGCCATCAGCAAAGTATGGAAGTTTGAGTTTTGCCATATCCTTGTCAGCACAGCAGTTACCATTTGAAAAAATGTCCTTATTATATAATAGGGGGCAAAACTCACCTTCTTTCTACTATAGTACTTGGTTTACAGATAAAAGTTACAGAAAGCAGACCCGGCGCAGTGGCTCATGCCTGTAACCTCAGCACTTTGGGAGGCCAATGTGGGCGGATCACCTGAGGTCAGAAGTTCAAGACCAGCCTGGCCAGCATGGTGAAATCCCACCTCTACTAAAAATACAAAAATCAGCCAGGCTTGGTGGCGGGTGCCTGTAGTCCCAGATAGTCGGGAGGCTGAGGCAGGAGACTTGCTTGAGCCCAGGAGGCTGAGGTTGCAGTGAGCTGGGATGGCCCCACTGCACTCCAGCCTGGGAGACAAAGCGAGATTCTGTCTCAAAAAGGAAAACAACAACAAAAAAAACATGCTACAGAAGGCATTGTTTTGGTCTGAAGAACATGCAGCTCAAGTTATGTGTTTCTCCTTGCTTCTTTTCTTAAGGCAACCTGTTTTCTCTACCTTTGGTGGGGAGAGAGAGAGCCATATCACTATTATACATGACCCAAACGGTGGATCAGAACATAATCTGGGCTTTCAGCCTGCGGATTTGGAAGCCCTGATTACAGGAAGAGACCATGGGGCTGCTTGAGCCATTTCTTGCTATGTCACCAGGCTGGCATGCAGTGGCGCAATCTCGGCTCACTGCAACCTCCACCTCCCAAGTTGACGTGATTCTCCTACCTCAGCCTCTCGAGTAGCTGGGATTACAGGTGCCCACCACTAAGCCCGTCTAATTTTTGTATTTTTAGTAGAGATGGAGTTTTGCCATGTTGGCCGAGCTGGTCTCGAACTCCTGACCTCAGGTGATCCGCCTGCCTTGGCCTCCCAAAGTGTTGGGGTTACAGGCGTGAGCCACCGCACCCAGCCTGTTTGAGCCATTTCAAATGCACCCAAAAGTGATTTGACAGAAAACCAGCTCAGTGGCCACCTACATGCCAAGAAACAATCTTCCAGTTTCAGTAGATTCCCCTGCAATCGCTGTGTATTTTCAGATTCCATTCTTTAACCTCGATCCTTTATTGGAGAGAGGATGCCAGCATCCCCATATTTCCTTCCTACTTCAGGCTGCAACTTGATTATGCTTTAAAAAAAACTTAGCTATTGTTGTTTCAAGCACAGTTTCCTAATGAAAGCCTGGTTTATTTTCTGTGCTTGTGTGACATCTAATAGCAGAAATTCCACCAGCTTTGACACTATATACCAAAGTATAGGGAAATAAGACAAATGACAAATTAAAGCAAAGGAACCACTTCCTTAGATGAAAGGCCATATGTCTATCAATTTTTGCTGCCACTACAAAACTATGTTTGGCCATCAGCTGACACATTCCACTAATGCTAAAAAAACAAAAACAAAAACAAAAACCTTCCAATCAGAGAATACTGGAACAAAGGGAGGCTCAAAGTCACAGGTAGAAGGGGCTGGAGAGGTGATGTGTTAGACAAGAACTGCGTGCCACCCCCACACGCCGCCCTTCCCTCTCCAGGGCAAGGAAGAGCATATGACCACGGGGGCTCTGCTTCTCTCACTTTCTAAAAAATGTACAGATGGCAAAAAGTCCAAGATCACAGCTTGTTGGCCTGGAGAACAGTTTGTTTCCCTCAACAAAAGCCATTTCCTTCTCTTCTGTTTGCTGATGGTCCCAGTTTCAATCCACGGCCACTGAGCACATGTTTCGTGCCCCCACTACCACTGCACTGAGTTACCTTGGAGTGAGGAAGGATGTCTCCCTTTATGGCTTTCTGCAGCATCCGAGCACAAGCTCGGCTTTACGAGAAAGATAAAGGCAGAAATTAATTTCTTTACTAATTGACAACAGCTTGAAAAAGGTATAAAGATGCCAGAATTTAGCATATGGGCTCTGGAAACACATTTCGACTCAGATTTTTTTTTTAAGCTGTTACTACATGCTTTATAATGTAACCAACTAAAAGGCTGCTAACGGTGCAGCATTTTCGAAGTAATGCATTCTCAGGATTTCATATTTAGAAGGTTTATTTGAAAACATCCTACTCTCCACTGTATAAATAAGAGGAAACAGCATGACAAAAAGTGTCATAACTACAGTTCTTGGCATCTAGCAAGATGATCTTCCTTTTGTATCACGCTGCAGGATGACGATCTGGGTTTCAGAGAGTGGCAAGAGGCTGGTTCTGTGGGGTTAGTGATCACGTTGCCACGTGTCATGCCCACAGTGGCCATTCTCCTGTTGATTTTCTCTCTCATGAAATGTTAGGGCTCTGTGCAGCTCTGGGTTGGCCAGAATCATCCAGAAATGCCAGACCTTTCTCTCAGAGCTCTCTGATGAAAGTTGAATATACAGAAAGTGCCTCTGGCTTATAAATAAGTGACAGCTGCGGAGTGGGGAGAGGCTTTTGCCACTAGAAACTTCCAGGATAGGATGCATGAGATCAAGGAATTAAGTCTGTAACAAAATAACAGGATGCTCTGTGAAGTCCAAAGAATGCTTGAGGCAAACTGCAGAGCTCCACAAGATCAGCAACCCCACGAGCTTTTACAGCCCAGGAAAAGGTTTAATAGGAAAAAATCTCCCATACTGTATGTTTAGAACCAAAGGAAGGGAAATGTCAAAGGGGCCGGAAACAATATGTCAAATTAGGCAAATTCCTGACCTGACTCAGATTTTGCGGAACATTTGATCCTAAACTACGCTGTCCACGTCCTTAAGATCACCTCTAACTGGGTTAGGAAACAGATGACAGAGATTGTGTTTTGACTAATATATATGCTTCTGTCATACACCTGCTGATTGGCAGAGTCCCTGGCAGGCAGCAGAAAGCACACAGGCAATGGCATCAGATCCGGGGACAGACCCCAGCTGCTACTTTGTAGCTGTGTGACCTTGCAAATGACTTCACCACTATGATCCTTGGTTTCCCCATCAATGGAAGTCGCCATCAGGGGCCAGGGTATTTCCTGAGTGGGTTGCTGAAAGGGTTAAATGAGGAGGCAAATGAAAGTACTTGTCACACAGTAGGCGCCCAAAAAATGCTACTCTTCCTTCCTCCACCTTTCATACTTCATCCTTGCAGGAATCGACCTGAGTGTCCATAAACAGATGGCTGGATAAAGAAAATGTGGTGGTGCATTTATACATCAAATGCTACTAGGACCTCAAAAGGAGTGAAATCCTGTCATTTGCAATAATGTGGATGGACCTGGAGGCCATTATCTTAAGTGAAATGACTCAGGCACAGAAAGTCAAACGCCGAATGTCCTCACCTGTAGTGGGAGTGAAATAAGGTGCACATATCGACATAGAAGGTGGAATGACAGACACTGGAGGGCTGGAAGGATGGGGGGTGGGGGATTGAGAGATGACTTGTGGGTACAATGTACATTGCTCGGGGAACGGTACACTAAAAGCCCAGACTTCGCCACCACGCAATATATCCATGTAACAAAGCTGCACTTGTGCCCCATACATTTATATGAATAACAATAATAAAAAAGAAAGCCTGCTTCAGGATGCTGGGGTTCCTGATGCAGTGTCCATCCATCCTCCGGGATGCAGCCGCCCTGCTCAGGCTACACAGGCCTTTCCCAAAGCTGTGCCCTGAAAGAGTCCCAGCCTCTGTACTGATGTCACACCTGCCATCCCTGCAAGTGGGGACAGATGGCACAGGGGTGGGGCATGGAAGGGGAAGACTGCACAACAGACTGACCCCTCACAAGACTGGCGCTGGAACTTTATATTTTTGTGCACCATGTTAACAAAAGTTATTTTGACTTTACTGAAGTGAAGAACAGAGTTTGAATAGAATGAGAGACAACAACTTGGGAGATGGGGGCCCAGAGAGAAACAAGGAAGGTGGAAATGGAAGAGATGGAAGATTGAGAAACCAACAGCACCGGCCAGGCGGGCTGCGGAAGAGGAGACTGTGAGAACGCCGGGGATTGTGAGGATGGAACTGAGGCCAGCGGGAATGAGCACATCCTCCGGACTCTCCTGCAGGGAGAAAACAAGCCCCAAACATGTGGCCATGGCCCCTGAGTTTTCTAACGTGGCAGCTCTGCACAGCGTCCTTCCTACGGCTCTGGCTGCCTCCAAGCCGTTCATGGCTCCTGGGCAGATGGCAGTCCCCTCTGCACTGCTCACAGCACTCTCTTGTCCTGGGCTCACAGATCCACCCTGCCTCATCTGCCCCCAGGTGGTCTCCTAATTACCCCTACGATCTTCCCTTCTCCACCCTGCCCATCCTTTTCTCTCTGGCCCTGGAGGCCTCATCCACATGGGACACTTAAAGACACCCTGGTGTGATCCCTGGGCTGGTTTCTGTGTCATTTGGCTCTGGATCCCACCCCCACGTTTCCCACCTGTCTGGAACCAGTTATGTCCCCTCCCAACCTGGCCCTCTAGTCTTTATGGGGGTAGAACTGCAGGCTCACATTCCACTCTTCCGTCTCCCTCTGCGTCCACTCCCTCCAAAGGCATGCATGCCATCCTTCCTGTCTTCTGACACTCCTGTAGGAAGTCTCCCTCTCGTCTACTGGGGCTGGTTCCCCCGCCTTCCAGCCTTTCTCCCCACCCCCAGCCCCCACTCTCCCTCCAGCCCAGTGCATTCCACAAGATCCACTCAGTCTGTGGGCCTGGGGAGGAGATAACCCTGCCCCTTCCTCCTCCTTCCTGAATTTTCCTCAGGCGATGGGGTCTAGGAAGCTGGTCCCTGGGGTGGCTCCCAGACTCCTGAGCCTGCACAAACAAGTGACTCAGCCCTGTTCTCGATTGCTGATGGAGTCACCTGAGGTCACAAGTGGGTCATTCTGTGTCTGCCTTTGTGTGTCCCTGTCTATGTTCCCTTCTCTCGTGCTGTGTCTGTCCCTCCTAAGTGGACGTAAGGAGCTCCTCAGTCCCCTCTTCAGTGCCTGCTCTTTGATGGGCTATTGGGAACATCTGGAGATTTGGTCTGGGACTCAGGGGAAGTGACCCAAGGCCACTATCCCAGGCCTCCAGGCAGCACCCACTCACCCATCCTTGCACTCCTGCACACCCCGGGCCTTGCACACACACCTGCTACATCTGGAATACCCCTTCACCCTGTGGAACATCTGCACTTCTCAGCTCTTCCCTAGAAAAACCCCAGCCTTCTCCTGTGCGTCTAGAGGTCTAACTCCAGTGTTATCACAGGATGGCATAATCAGGGTCTACTACAGACCCCCACTGGACTGTGTACTCCTGAGGGGCAGGGTGCCTTGTGATGTCTTTGTATCTCCAGCACCTAGAAAGTGCCAGGCCCTTCACAGATTCTCAAGAATAAGAGAACTCATCAGGACAAGAGCTTGTGGTTTCTTAAGTCACAGAACAAGAGATTCCCTCCAGGGCAGCTAAGAGGTAACGGAGACTTGTGAGCCCAGTGTCTCCGGTCCAGCCCAACCCAAATGGGCACAGGAACGATCACTTCCATCAAGTGGCTGTCTACAGACTTGGGAAAGAAAATCTCAGACTCCCTCAGGACATGAGCTTCCACGGTAACACCTATTTGAGCTCCTCAGTGGCTGTCTCCAAGGTGATGCCCAGAAACCGTGATTGGAGCGGGTTTCTCCTTCCACACCTGTTGTCCCTGGGGTGGCTCCCAGACTCCTGAGCCTGCACAAACAGGTGACTCAGCCACATCCTAGGGAAGGGGGTCCTCCCACTGGAACAGGATTTGGCCACAACCTGGCACTCGGGGACCTGGTGTTGAAATGAGCCAAATGGGGACAGATGTTCTTTCTTCCCAAGTCCACGTGGGATTTCACGTGGGGAGGAGCCGCAGTATCTGGTTTAAGTAAAGGAAAAGTCATTAGCAAGAGACTCAGAAGCATTCTAGGACAAGTGTTGAAAGTAATCCCAAACAACTGTATAACAACTTACAACTCCCCTCACTGGATCTGACTAACACGGGCAGGGCTGTGCTTTTTTAATGCTTTTCCATAAAAGCATGCCTATCCAGACTCGGGTGGCCTCCCCTCCACACCACAAAGAGGCGCCTGGCACTCAGAGGACCATCCGAATTCAATCCGAGTCATTCTCAACTCAGGGTTACACATCACAGTCTGTTGACATTGTTCCGTCCTTGATCATACCCCAGAGAGACAGAACACACGACAGAGGTGGGAGAGGGAGGAGGGAGGAGGGAGGGAGGGGGAGAGAGAGAGAGAGAGAAAGATTCCCGTTACAGTGTTACGGGCTGAGCTGTTTCCCAAGATTCACAGGCTGAATGAAGCCCTAACCCCCAGTACCTTCGAATGGATACAAAGTCTTTGCCAAGGTAATTAAGTTAATATGGGTGGGCCCTAATCCATTATAACCCAAACGTACACACTAGAGGGGGAGGACCACGTGAGGACACAGGGAGAAGACGGCCACTTATAAGCCAAGGAAAGAGGCCTCAAAAGGAACCAGCCCTGACAACATGTTGATCTTGGATTTTCAGCCTCCAGAACTGTGAGAAAATAAATCCCTGCTGTTGAAGCTCCCCAGTCTGTAGATTATTTTGTTATGCTGGCCCTAGCCGACTCATACACATGGAGTCTTTCCATTTATGCTCCAACAGCCCCAGGTGGTGTGCAGCTCCCTCCACACCTCTCACTGCCACGTGACTCCGTTCTTTTGCAAATGTAATTATCTTTGCTTGGAATGATGCCCCTCTGCCCACCTCACAAACTTCTATTCAACCTTCAAAACCCCTTGTAGATAGCACATCCTCTGTGCAGCCTCACCTTGCCCTCTGCCCTCTTCCCCAGGGAGTGCTCCCTCTTCTCTGTGTCCACAACCCTGATCACTCTCTTACTAAGCATGCTGAAGCCTGGGTTTGGCAATGTGTCAAGATGCCTGTGATCTGGGCAGTCTGAGCCTCTCGACACCGGAATGAGGACTCCTCTCTAGGGCTGGCACAGGGCCTGGCGTGCCACAGACTCTCCATGTATTCATTCAAATTCTCAACTCTTCTATTTATTTATTAGTGACTGTCTTGACTTTGGATCAGAAAACTTCATCCTGGAACCTCCCTATCACTCTGAAATAAAGAACATTTTCATTAGAACTGGGAAGTGCAGCATCCAGCCAAGATCTCCAAATAAACACCATTTTCTGATGGAAAGAAATAAAGCAAATGTTTCCCAGAGCTTTCTGCTGTAAGGACTTAGAATTTACAAATTCAGATACCGTTCATCATAAAAGGAAAAGTGCACAGTGCCCTCTTGTACTCCTTTACTTCTAGCCCTCCTGCATTCCACATTCCATCCTTTACTCATCCTTTCTTCACTGAGCACTTGCTGTGTGCTGGGGGGATGGGTTTGGCATTCAGCAGTCAGCAAGATGAGCACAGATCTTCGTCATGATGGGGGTCAGACAAGAAACACAGAAAATCTAAAGTGGGTCTGACCACTGGTAGTCTGGAGGGAGCGGGTATGGGGTGCGTGTGTATGTGTGTTATGTGAGGGGGTTTACTGTTTTAGAGGAGGCCTAGCTGAGAAGGTGATATTTTAGTAACGACCAGAAGGAGGTGACAGAGCAAGCCATTCAGACATTTGGGACACATGTTCCTAGCAAAGGGGACAGAAAGTTTGAAGACTCCAATGGGCCCAGTAGGTGGGAACAGAGGGGAGGCCAGTGAGTTGGAGCCAAGGACAGGGAGAGATGGGACCAGGTCACGGGGGTCTTTTAGGCTTCTTGGGGACTTTGACTTTGACCCCGAGGGAGGTGGGAGCCACAGGGGGTGGTAGCTGAGGAGGGCCATGGTCTCACTTGGGCTGAAGGGACTCCTCTGCCCGAGTGTGGGGACTAGACTGTGGGGGTGAGGGTACAGCCTCCCTGCTGAGAAAGCTACTTCTGTGTCCCGTTCGCCTCCTGGTGAAATCAGGGCACCGTTTCTTCTGGGTTTGCTGTGGAGAAGGCATCTGAGTGACAAGGAGGCCATAAAAGGTAGTCTGGGACACTGGGCTAGGAACTGAGATCCAGTTCTGCCCCCAGCTCGCTGGGTGCCTTGGGCAGGCCACTTGCCTCTTCATCTGCGCAGTCAAGAAGATGGTCTCCACATCTTCTCCCGCCACGCTTCAAAGGCTGCACTCTCATTCTCTAACTTCAGAAGCAGCTTATTAAAAAACAGAGGGTAGTGCAAAAACGAGGGAGAGAGAACCGCGGTGGAGAAAACTGAGAAAGCCCCAAACAGCAGGTGGAGGCCAGGCCCTCCGGGACTCACAGGGAACAGATGTCCATTCTGTTGGCAAACCACAGGTTTCAGTCATTTCCACTCCCGGGCAAACACACACTGGCACACACACACACACCACTGAAAGGATATGCCACAAAATGGGGTACTGTTTGTCTCTGGGTAATTGAGTTAAGGCTAATTTTTTTTGTCCTTTGGGTTTTCCAAGATTTCTACAATGAACTGGTATTTTGTCATGAGGGGAAAAAGACTTCCCCACCCACAAAATGCAACTGTACATATGCACAGTACAGAAAGCATGAAAACAAAATCAGCTGGCTCTGAATCAGCCCACAGTCATATCTGGTCTTGAGAAACCACTGTAATTGGAGTTAGTGCCTTCATGCATTAAATGGATGTGCCAGGGGCAAGGCTGGCAGTTGAGGATGTGAAAATGAATGAGTTGTGTGTGTGGAGGGACCAGAGGTGAGGATCACTGATCTGGCAGAGCCCTGCCAGAGCAGTGGTGTTTCTGGGGGTCTGGATTACAGCATCAAGACAACCACAACTATCACTGAGACATCCCTGGAATGGAGAAAAGCAGTGATCAGAAATAGCTCCCAGGAATGGTTTTCATTATCTTCCGCCATTGTTGCCTTCTCTGAAACACACTGCTCTCAGTCATTCGGTAGGCTGACTGCAAAAATGGCTTCAATTCTCCCTTCTCCTTCCCCTTGCCCCTGTCCATGCCCCTCTGCAAAGTGCCCTGCAGCTCCTCCCAGCAAGGCTGGAGTCTGTGCTTGTGACTTGCTCGGACCAACACAATGCAGCAAAGGTGATGCTGTGCCAGGCCTGAGCCTGGGCTTGAAAGGTCTTGCATCTTTTGCTTGGTCTCTTGAAACCCTGCTGCCATCAGGTGAATAAGCCCAGGCTAATTGACTGGGTGATCAGAGACACATCCCAGCCAACTTTCTTGCATCTGTCACCTCAGCCAGCAGCCAGATGATTCCCAGACACAAAGCTGCCATGCGACCTGCAGCTGACCACACACGTGTGAGGGGCCCAGTTGAGATGAGAGAACCGCCCAGCTGAGCCCAGACTCACGCACTGGCTTGAAGCATCATGAGCTAGATAAATGGCTGTTGTCTGAAGCCAGTAAGTTTTGGGGTGGTTTGTTACACAGCTGTAGCTAATTGATTAACTGGTTACTGTCACAGATGTACCTGAGCAAAAACCAACCAACCAACCAACCTTTGGCTTGATTGAAACTGTCCCTCAGAGAATTTCATTTTAGAATCTGTGGCTCTTGCCAAAAGGGTGGTTCTACCATGATGGGCATCTGGGCTTTCCAATTTAAGGTGGGCCTTTCAGAGGTCAAGAACTGTGGCAGGTGAAAAGCCATAAATGATGCTTGGTTAACATGCACTACGTCTACTGCTTTACAAATTGTTATTTAAAGTAACAAAATACATGAACGCAGTCTCACTACTCCCTCAGGTGACCAATTATCTCACTTTGATGTGTATTCTAGACTTTTTCCTACACACTCACACTCATGTCTCAGCTCTGTGTCAATTTTTTTTTTAGATGGAGTTTCACTCTTATCCAGGCTGGGGTGCAATGGCCAATGTCAGCTCACTGCAACCTCCACCTCTTAGGTTCAAGCAATTCTCCTACCTCAGCCTCCCAAGTAGCTGGGATTACAGGCACCCGCCACTACGTCCAGCTAATTTTTGTATTTTTAGTAGAGATGGGGTTTCACCATGTTGGCCAGGATGGTCTCGAACTCCTGACCTCAAGTGATCCACCCCCCTCAGCCTCCCAAAGTGTTGGAAATACAGGCGTGAGCCACCATGCCAGGCTGTCATTTTGTTTTATGGTCTTCTTTTTCTTTCCATAAACAGCACTTTATATTTTTCCCTTAACAACAGGTCTTGGAGGCCTTTCCATAGCCAGAATTATAGACCTATCTCCTTCTTTTTAATCATGGCAAAGGATGACAGTACCTTAGTTTATCTGACTCTTCCTGTGCTCATGGCCATGTGAGTTGTTCCCAACTTTTCATGATAATGAGGTTTATCTCTCTGTACACATGTGGCGGATCCCTTTAGTGAGCAAGCAGAGATATGGCATCCCTGGTCAAGTGAGCATTTAAAGGAAAACAGTGGCAGATGGAGCCTTTCCAAAATCCACAGACCAATAACTGACCCTTTCCAAAACCGGCTGAGCTTCCCCAGCCCCGGGTCTTTCACCTTCCACCACTTTCAGGCTGCCTCCTTACCGTCTCTTCCCACAACCTGAAATGTACCTAGCATGGGGTTTGTCAGGTAGAGTTTTCCTGCTTTAATCTAAAGTGAATGTGCATGGAAGTGGCTATATTTTTCTAAGAGGGGAGAGAAATTACCCTCCATTTAGTCATTCTGTTGTGCCCTTGATTGATTTTTTTTCTGAGTCAATGGTCCTGCACAGGGGGAAAAAAAAGATTTTCTACTGTTGTATTATAAAAGGAACACCTGATTCGTATGGACAGAAGGCTATAAGAGGAATCATTACAAAAATGGGAGACACAACAGTCAAAGGTGTAAATACAAAAGAAGCCCCAAAAGAAAACAAGAAGCCAGAAGAGAAGTAATGACACAGGGAAAGCTGCAGAGCAACCTCCCCAGCGTCTCTAGGAGCCTATCACTCAGTCACTCTCCTGCAACCGGGATGGCGAGTATTCCGGAAAGGTGAGGGGCTGCAGGTGTGAACAGTGAATTCCCTTCACCCAAAGCAGACCATATTGATGATAATGTGCCCTTTCCCTGCTGATGCTGGGTCCTTGATGTGACCAGTTTTTAACGTAGTCTCAGAACCCAGGGATGTTCTCAGGGGTTAGGTGTGAGGTCATCTGTCCCAGCACAAAATGGCCCTTGCCCATGGGTTTCCAAGTTGGCATAGCTCTTTGTTCCCGCAGTCACATTCCATGGATTCTACCAGCATGTCAACTGACGTGCTGGGCACTTCTGCAGACCTTGCCTCATCGAATCAGCATCAGGCACTCCAGGGCCTGAGCTTTGTCTCTGTGATTGGGTAGCTGTGCACAGACAACATAACCTCTGTGGCCTTCACTTTCCTCGCTTAAAATGGCCACACTAATAAGGTCGGCACACAGTCTACAGGGGGTAAAGGGAGCAGGAGATGCTCCATCTACAAATGTTCCTTCTGCATTGGGCTCAGAAACAGCCCGATGACTGAATCAAGGCCACACGACTAGAGATGGCAAAGGAGGCTGGTCCAGAGCACAGGCAGGTCTCCCCCAGTCCCACAGGACCCCAACACACGTCCTTGGTGATGAGTCTCCATTCCCACCCTTGACTTGGCATGGGAGGCACCAGATGTGAGCCCTGTCTTCCTCAGGGGTCACTTCCTCCCACGAGCCTCATCACAGCCTTCAGCGCCCTGCACTCCTAGCCCATTCTGTAGCTGCAGTAGCTGTTTCTGTTGGCACCCTGCTCTGTTTTGATCACTTCTGGGTGGTGGCCCGCTGGGGCCTGACACTGCACTCTACAGAGGAGGCCACAGCCTCCCGCACACCCAGGCCCCGGCTTCACTCTGCAGCTTCCTCCTTGGCAGGGGCTTCGCTCTGTGAACTCAGAGGTCACGACCTGCCAAGCACTGCCACCCACTCCCCACCAAGCTCACTCCCAGTTCCCCTGGAAAGAAGGAGGTGCTTAGACTAAGTGAGAAAATCTCTCCCTTTTAGGGAATCAGTCCTGCTATCACCCCCACAGCCATAAAAGGCAAAATAAGAAAGAAAGAAAAAAAAACCCAGATCTATCAAAAGCTCCACACCAGTGCCTTCCAAGACTGCAAGCCGTTCTTCAGGCAGTGGCCTCCCCTTCTGCTCCACGCGCCTCAACTCTACACAGGGCCTCACCCCTCACCGACATTCACTGGATGAGTACTTGCAACGGCCCCACTAGGCAGCAGTACTGCCTGTGTCCATTTCTCCAGGGTGGACGCTGAGGCACAGAGAGGAGAGGGGGCTGGCGGGCCGGGATCCACAGCCGTTAGGTCTGTTCTCACCACTCAGGCTGTTGGTGCCAGTCGGGGGCACCTACAGGTGTGCTCCCGAGGCTGGGTCGGGCAGGAGGACGGGTTTTTCTTGTCGGAGGGCAAGAGAGTGTAGGTTTCACACTGGATCTCCACCCAGGCCTCAGTGGCCTCCCCATGTGCCTCCCACTCAGCTGCTGAGAAAACCAAACCAGAGAGCGAGAATGTCATCAGAGAGGGGTGTGGGGTATGTGTCTTGGGAGCTGTATTTCTAGGTGTGTGTGCTCATGCCAACGTGTCCCAGGCTCTTTAGAGGGAAGCGTTCCCTAGGTACGTGGCATTCCCTTTCAAATTCACCTAGCGCCTCAGCGAAGGGATCGTGTGGGAGGAACACGGGTTTCCACGAGATGGTAGGGATGTTTTATGTTTGTCTTCTTGGCATTTTGTGGTTCTGCAGTCATGAGCTGTGGCATCCCTGGGGGAAAGGTCCTTGCCAATGTGGGGGCTGCTCTTTTTGCCCACACAGCCTCGTCAACTAGGGGATGCCCCGTGCGTTGCTCAACCCCAGAGAGAAAAGGAGAAGATAAAACCTGAATTCAAATGATTTCACTTCTCATTAGCTACTGTGACCTGGGAACAAGGGAAAAACCAAAGATGAAACTGTTCACGTTAGCTAGACTCAATGTTCTTGTAGAAGGAGGAAGAGGGTGTTTAAAGAAATAGAAGGGTTTAAACATTTGCTCACAGCTTTATAAAGGATAACATGCCTCTCCCACCCACCCTGCCTTCTGGGGTCTCAGCTCCTTCCCCTACCCAGCAATCCACTGCTGCAGGCCCCCAAACATGGGAGACACATATGCCAGTTGTAGGTCAGTGGGTATTTCAGTGACAAGGACAAGGAGAAGGTTGCCTCTGAATGAGTGTGGGTGGGAGGTGCATGGTCACAAGGGCGGACCACATGCCGCGCTGAGACTCAGTGCCACCAGGACACTGGCACATGTGCCTGTTGCTCTGAACCAGGACAAGTGGCCCCACTGCGGGCCCTAGAGAATGCATCCAACCTTCTATCTCCCCAAACATATGGAGCAGAGTCACCCAATCTTCGCACACCCCCTGTATTATTATTTACCTAATATACTTCTTAATTACATACTCATGTTCCCTCGCCCCCTTAAATTGATGTATTTATCAAAGACACTTTCTATGACTATTGTTTGTAGAAAATCTGTCACTTCCTGTAAACACAGAGTAACTGGTGGAGATGGCCATTTGTCTACCCAATATCCACTCTCTCTTTTCTTCTTAGTAACTGAAACCTGATACTATTCAGACTGGCAACGTGCCTGGGCAGAGCACTCTACCTCCCAGCCTCCCGAGCAATCAGTGTGGCTATGTGATTAACTCCTGGCCACTGAGATACAGGATGACATGGATAGATGGAACTTCCAGAAAGGCTTCTTAAGTGGAAGATAGGTATCAGTTTTTAGATCTGAAATATGAATGTAATGTGATGGCTGGGACTCTTACAGCCATCTTGGGCAAAGAGGTAAATGAAGCTGGGTGCTCTAAAGGTTGGGCAGCAGATAGAAGAAGTTGGTTTCTTGATAAAATAATGGAGCTGTTATCCCAAGCATTAAGGATGTCTTTTTATTCTGATATTTTGAGACCTAAGGCCTTGCTGACTGGGGAAATTACCTGTTCTAGGGCTAGCCAATTACTAGAGATAGTAAAGTTCTTACAGGGAAGCACATCTTTCCTATGCAAATTAACTGGTCCAGAGCCCACACCTCCACTCCAGGCCAATATTTCTCTGCTTTCATCATGCCAGGGCCAGATGCCAGACAGCCCCTACACCCTAGAGTCCACAAAATTATTCAATCTGGCTATTTCTAAGCCTGCTCACCCCATCTCACCCATCCCTTCCCATGGAAACCACAATAAAGATTTTTTTCCAATTTTTCTCTTTGTTCCCTTTGCCTCCTGATTAGCCCTGGTGCTTCCCCACAAGCCCCCGTGGCATGCTGTGGCCCCTTCTCTTGGGAACTGAGAAGAACAAACTCTCTTTTCAATGGCAGCCTCTCCTGATGTGTTGGCCTTAATATACCTGAATCACAATACAACCTACATTTTCAAACACAGGTGTGGCCCATCTCCAGACTTCTTTTCAGAAGAGAAATAAACCTTCTTCTTGTGTAGTTGACTGTTACAACTAGTCTTTATTTCTAGCAGCCAAACTGAATTCCTTACTGATATAGAAATTGTAAAATACATACATATACATAAGAAAAAAGTGATTGCCTACATACTATCTAAAACCACTATGGCTGCTACCCTTGATGACGCAGGCCTAGGTCAGTAGCAGGATGGGCCCTCGTCTTCCTAGGAAGACCTCCTCCATCCATGCTTCTTGCCACACATCCCTGCAGGTCCTCCCACCAGGCGAGGAATACCTGTCCCCACTGTCCCCATCCTGTAAATAAATGTTGGGCTTGGCCATGTGACATGCTTTGGTCAATGGAAGGTGGACAGAGTGATGGCAAGAAAGTTTGAGTGCAGACTTTAAAAAGCATCACCATCCTCATGTTGTCTCAAAAAGAACATGACTCTTCTAGCCCACTGTTGCTGGAGACTGAGAGACACATGGAGAGAGCTAAACCAACTTGAGGCCTGGAGCCACACCCAGCCAAGCCCAGTCTAAAATAGCTGACCTACAGACACAGGAGAAAGCATCAGTTGTTGTTTTAGGCTGTTGAGTTTCGGGGGTATTTGTTATGCAGCATTATTGTGGTAACTACTGGCTCAGTCGGGAAGGCAGCAATCTATATATATTTATTGATCTCTAATTTTTAAATTAGAAACTGCCTTAGGCATATCCCAGCACCTGTATATAATATATAATACACACAGACACACAGGCACACATACACACATATATGTATATAACCAGTGAGATGGCTTCTGACTTCAAGAAATTGATGACTTAGCTCTGGAACTCTCCGCTTTCAAAGACCACTGAGATTAGCTAGATGCCCAGTTGCCAACTCCAGCAGGAAATTTAACTCCAAGTGAATTGACTACACCAGAGAAAGAAACTCTTCATTGAACTCCCTAAAAGAAAAAGCACCCAACGAGCCCTGGGGACAATGAACAAAGCCATGACAGTGTCATGAAGCTGGGGGAACCTGCCTCTGAGAGAGCGTTTCTTGACCCCAACCAGGGTAGATCTGAATCCAAGAATTCAGGAGATCTGAATCCTCCTGACCCAGTCGTGTTCAGCCACGTGTCACCAACACCTTGTAAACGGATTGCTGATATGGGAGCGCCGGGAAGGAACGCACACTTGCTCACACTGGTGGGGAACCTAGCACACCCGCAGGTACTTGGCTGATGTTATTCATCAAATCTGTATGGCAGCTGCCTGGGGGCTTCTGTTCCTGTTTTATAGAGGATAAAACTGAGGATCTCTGGGCCCCGCGTGGCCAGCTGCACACCACCTCTGTTTCCTCTCCTACGGTGCCCTCCTCTCACCTCAACTCCTGTCTCCTGATTGTTCTTCATGAGCCAGGCACCCTCCTGCCCCAGAACCTTTGCATTGGCCGCCCCTTCTTCCCCTAGTCATCTGTGAGGCTCCTCCTTGCCTCCTTTGGGTCTTTGCTCAACTACCACTTTCTCAGTGGGGCCAGCAGCTTGAGCGTGGCTCCCTGCCCCCACTGCCCCACCCTCCTCCTCCTAGGTTTTATTTTGCTTTGTGGCACTTATCTCCCATGGACATACCCTAAAGTCATTTATTGCTGCTCATGGTCTGCCAAGGGCAGGGGCTTGTGTCTGTTTTGTTCACAGCTGCATCTCCTGTGCCTCGCACCATGTGTGGTGTTGGTAACTGGGCATCAAGCTAATACATTATAGACTGAATAAATGAATAAATACATGAATGAAGCTTGGTGATGTGAAAAAGCTTGTAAAAAGTCAATAGCTAGAAGTTTTTCAAGCTAGACAGAAGCCTAGGTCGGCCTGGCCCTCTTAGAGCAGCCCCTGAGCCTTGTATAATTAAACGGTGTGTTCTGTTGTTAGTGCTGACAAACTGCCAGTCTCCTTTCCCAACAATTCGGCTGTACCAAGCAAGGAGAATGGGGGAAGCCACCTGTAATTTTCTTTTCTCTCTTGCTCTTTTAAAGGGCCTTTAAAAATCAGATGTGTGTTATAACAAACAATAGGAGAATTGGTCAATTTATCATGTCATGACAAGCAATTGCTAGGGAGAAAAATATCATTCTTGAAAATGTGCAAAAGTGCAATGGTTGTAAGTTGTAAATATGACCCTCACAGGTCAGGATGTTCTGGGGGCTCCTGGCAGCTATTTCCTTCTTTTTCTTTTCTTTTCTTTTTTTTTCTTTTCTTTTCTTTTTTTTTTTTTTTTTGAGACAGAGTCTTGCTCTGTCGCCCAGGCTGGAGTACAATGGTGTGATCTAGGCTTACGGCAACCTCTGCCTCCCAGGTTCAAGTGATTCTCCTGCCTCAGCCTCCTGAGTAGCTAGCTGGGATTACAGGTGCCTGCCACCATGCCTGGCTAATTTTTGTATTTAGTAGAGATGAGGTTTCACCATGTTGGCCAGGCTGGTCTCGAACTCCTGACTTCGAGTGATCAACCTGCCTCGGTCTCCTAAATGCTGGGATTACGGGCGTGAGCCACTGCGCCCAGCCCTGGCAGCTATTTCTAACAGCATCCATTATTATAAACCAGCTCTCCTATTGTGCGACCCCAGCAACTGAGACACACAGAGTAAGGCGGCTCTCAGTCCTTCTCTCTGCTACGTGTGACCCTGGCTAACGTCTCCAACCTCTCCGGGACTGTCCTTACCCCTCCCGTGGTCCCCTACCACACCTGATGTGACCAAGGCTCTCAGCACCATGCCTGGCACACAGTAGATGCTCAGTGGAGGTGGGTGTGTCTCTTCTGAATCACGTGCTCAAGAGGGATGTCTGTGTTCACCCGCAGTCATTTAAAAATCTCGGCTGTGGGCAAGTTCTTATGTCTCCCTGCACCTTCGCCTGCTTAGAGGTCATTTTCCAAGGAAGGGAAGAGAGAATGTAATTCACAGAAGCAGTGCCACTTTATAGAGATGCTTTGAGCCCAGGGATCCCGATGACTTCAGAGATTCTTGGTTCTTGTGTGGACTGGGAGGAAGGAGGGGTCTGATGTAGAGCTCCCACCTGCTCAGATCAGCCCAGCTCCTTTTCCCTCACTCAACACAGGGTCCTTGGAATCCGTCCCTTTGGCCTTCAGATGATCCTCCTTTTTTGGTAAGAAAGCTTCCACTAAATAAAACCTTTAAGTGATTTTTCCAGTCTGGTGGCATCTGCACAATAACTGAGGAAAGAAATAATTATGATTATGGGGCCTGAATGATCCAGCACTTCTCCACGACTCTGGGGAGGAGGCAGCTGGCCCCTGCCTCTCACACTGACTGTCTGCGGGCAGGCCCTGCTTAGACGGCTTGGTTTTCTGTGTTGGAGAAAGGAAGCCAGTGGTGTAGCAGGGAGGGCGCTGGATGTGCACACAGCTTTCAAAGAAAAGCAAAGGAAAGCGGACAGGAGGGAAGGGCAGAGCCACACAGGGATGGAAGCATCTGTTTATGGGACACTGAGTTTGTGTGGGGTCCTATGAGCTAACGTTTCCATAGGAAGCCTCAGGCCTAACATATAGATGGGAAACCTGAGGCTCAGAGAGGTCAAGTGACCGTCCTGGCCACACAGGTACAAACAGTGGGCCAGGCCACTCTGCCTCTGCCCAGCAGGTTCACATAACAGAACTCTCTGGGCTAAGCTCCAGTTGTCAACAGGGGACCAACCCCTCTGGGCTCACACCATGCCACACAGGGCACACGGGTGCTGAGGAATGAAGATGGAAGCAACTTGTTCTCCCCCTGGAGTCAGCCCTGACGCTGGCTCTGTCCCTTGGCCAGGCTCAGGCGCCACCTCTGGGAGTCAGAGCATCTCCTAGCAGAGCCTTGGCAGAAGGCGAGGTGAGGAGCTGGCACGGCACCCCCGACAGACTGCGCGTCGCAAGCTATTCCTGGAGCCGCTGCGGCACTTCTGTCAGATGATGCAGAAACCCCAGGGCCACTCGCCTGGGGGCTGCGCCCCATGCCAGGCTGCTCAGAGGCACAACACTGACTGCGGGGCTGGTCTGATAGAACCTGCGGCTCTGCACCCCAAAGCATCTTCCCAAAAGTTAAAACTGTAGCAACGTGCAAGAGTGTAAGAATTTCAGTCCGACTTTGCCCCCTGATGAGTGTGTGAGCTTGAAAAAATCACGCAGCATCTCTGAGCTTGTTTCCTCCATAGGGACGTTGCCTGCCTCGCTCTGCTGCCATAGGATTAAATGGGGTGATCCATGGAAAAAAATTATTAGCACAGAAGTCATGGATTTTTCCAGCTCGGCAAGCGTTAGACTTGATTTTCTTTAAACAGGGCCCATCCTCCAGGCCAAATTCATACCCACACATACAAGATTCACGAGTGTGAACTTGAGCATATCCAAAGAAATTGTCATTTCTGTGAAATGCCTTGTAATTCTGCAAGCCTTCACTGAGCAGCTGCTATGAGCAAGGTGCCACATGGATGTGCAGAGCAGAGGCCCCGGTTGCTGTGTTCAGAGAACCTACAATTCCCTGTGGCCATCCGGACCCTTCGCACTAGCAAGGGGCCTACCGCCTGGGAGGGAGTTCTGGGGGTGCTGATGACGGGACTGCTTCGCTTTCCGGGGCCCACTGGGCAAACTGGGCTTCTCCCCTGCTGCTGTGTCTTATCAGAGCCACTGTGTTGCGGGTGCTGGCTTAGTTTAGGGTGGGGTTGAGAAGCTTTGAGGCACCAGGTGGAGGACTCCCCAGGGCTTCTCCTTCTCCAGCAAGCAGTACTAACCTCCACAGCCAGGGTAGAAGCCACAGAACACTCAGAGACAGCAGTCAAAGAGGCCACTTCTGTACCGCCTGGACCAGAGACTGCAAACTGCCCTTCAAGCTGCATTTCAAGTGCCTTCTGTGTGTGTGTCCACGTGTTCCCCTAAGCAACTGGGCTACACCAGTCTATCACAAAGCTACTGTTGGTTTCCTCTTTTGGCTGGTGAGGACATGGAGGCACAGAGAGGGCTGGCGCACAGCCGGCTGTAGGCAGAGCTGGACTACCACGCAGGCTGCCTCCCTCCCGGCATGTCCGGTTCCTGGCTTCACCAGCCAGGCCCTTGGGAGCCCAGCTCTCCGGGGAGGGACTCCAGGCAGAGCTTCATTCTCAAATGCCCAGACAAGCACTAAATATGCGTAGTGTACCCAGCGCACTTGCCAGGGAGTTGTGACTGCGTCTGAGGATCCCATGCAAGGTTTGAGTCCTCCATTTGCTTTTTAATTTCTCCCTTTATCTCTAACAGGGGAGAAACCTAGACACTGAGAACACAGCTTAATAGAGCTGTGATTTGGAATTCTGATCCTGGCTCTACCACTCCTAGCTTGTTCTCTTCCCTGTAAAATGAAAATGACGATGGCTTTACCTGCCTTGGAAAATGAAATTAAATTAAATAAAGAATATGAAGCCCTTCAGAAAGGGCAGCCTGACAGTGCATGGTGGTTTATTACTTCCACATTAGTAACACGTGAAGCACCTTGTCTGCCGGCATGCGGTTCTTTTTTCATTGTGAGGAGGTGCCCGCTGGGCACTGCTCTGCTCGCGAGCTCTCCGCATCCTCCCCGCCTGCCCTGACGGTTGGCAGCATTACAGCCGTTTATTTTTAGTTCTTGGTGGGCCAGCCATTTCCTGGTCACATGCTGTTTGAGCTCCCACTTCAGAAAGGCTCAGCTCACAAGACAGACTCTGCCCATCCTCAACCCCTCAGCCTTTCTCAAGGGCTGTGTCAAAGCGAAGCCAGCCCCGGCCCTACCTGTTTTAAAGTTCCTTTGAGGAGCCCTTTCTTCTGGCCCACTTGCAGCCAGAGTGATTTTGAAGTTTAATTTACGAAATGGGCAAGGTAGCTGTTTCCATGTGTGGGGAGAGGTGCACAGAACCTGGTTCTGGGAGCTGGGGCCTGAGATCCGGGTCCAAACCTGCCACCAACTGGTGGGACCTCAAAATCTGTCCCTGACCCTTGTACAGTGAGAAAGGAAGGTATGGAGGCTTCCTTGCGGCCCACTGCTCTGTCAGTGACCATCAGATGAGAGCAGTTCTGGTCACTGCTGCAGCTTCAGTTATGAGTATGCACATAGTAACAGGTGCACCTGCTGCATGCTGCTCTGGGCCAGGGCCTGTTCTAAGCAATTTATCACTGGGAAGTTTACAGATGGGAGCTCTATACCTAGGTACCATTATTACCATCTCCACTTCACAGATAGGAGATGGGATGAGGACGCCTCAGGCCAGGTCTGTGTTTGTGCCCTGTAGCTGGGACTGGAACCCAGTGTCACTCCAGACTCTGCCTTCCCTCCATGGCAGCCTCCCCAGCTTTGCCCTTGATCTCCATGTGTGCTGGATCACAGTGTGTCACTCTGATTGGGGAAAGATGGGTGATCGACCCTCCTTGAATGTCTTTAGGGAAATACTCAGTATTTGGAGATAGAAAAAAAACCAACCATGCAAGGTCCTTATTAACTAGGCAGGGTGCAGCGGTGTGGCTTCATAGGGTGTCAGGTGTGTGGTGAGTGTGCATGCACTGACATGCACCGGCAGGTCCAGGCTGCCCCAGCAGCCAGGGGACAGGTGTGCTAGAAAGAAAAGGCTCCAGAGGGTATATCATCTCCAAGATGGATCTGAAGATGCCAGTCTGAGGGTGATAGAGACTACTGCTAAAGATCGAATGGCTTCTTCTGGGGACCTAGAGTGATGTCTGTTTTCTTCTCACCCTCTGGTCCCATGAAGCCAGGTTGGACACAGAAAACACTGGACTGTACCCAGTTGCTGTGGTAGCAGGGGCTCCTCAGGCTCAAGACCAGCTCTGCCTCAGCAGAACGGTAGCGCCTCACAAGCATGCCAGGGGTGTGGCTTCTGTTCGCCAAGGGGTGTGCCGCAGCAGCCACGGCCATCTGGATCTCAGACCCTGCCCAAGCAACCTGGGTGGGGACATCTCCCTGGAGCCCCACCTGGACCTGTCCTGAGACCAACCCAGCCCCTGACCCTGGCTGGAGTGAACCTCTGCCTGTGCCCCAAGCTCGACCACTGGGTCCTTCCCTCTGTGCCACCTCACTGAGCTTCCTTCCTTCCCCTCCCTGCCGCCTCTCCTTTTCCTATTGCCCTCTTGTCCTCAAACTCTCCCAGAAACAGAACCACTGTGCGGGGGAGGGGGACATAGGGCTAAATTGCAGATGGGACTTGTCCTCAAGGAGCAACTAAGTTTACTGATGTCGCCATAGTCATTACACCCACCTCAGTATGCAGTCTCAGCTGTGTGCTGAGAAGATAGGAAAGGAAGATCCAGGTTTCAACATGGGTGGAAATAAGAGGCTCCACCTCCACCCTCCTCCCTCCCGGCTCTCAGGCGCTCCTCTGGCTTCTCAGAGCTTGTATGTCACCATCTAAGCTGCAAATCCCCAATGCCCATCACGTGGCCTCTCTGGGTGGCACCCCATGCCTGATGCTGAAGTTGCCTGAATACCACCCCCAGTTGTGCTCCCCTTTCCTCTCAGATTCAGGAACCCACCTCTGACATGATAAAGATGGGCCCTGGGAGGGGCACACACCCTCCTCTGTGAGCATCTGCTCCCACCACAGACTCCTGGGGCTCTAGGAAGCCTAACAGCCTGAGGACGAAGGGCAACCCTGTGTCTCATTTGGGGAAGAAGTGGTGCTGGAGCGAACGGGGCTGCAGACCTGGAGTGGAAGAGGTCCCACTGGCCTCTCAGCACCTTATGACTTTACTATGTCTCCCTGACTGCAGAATGGGCATACAGATATCAAGGCCATATACTTGTGGTGCGGAATAAAAGAGAAGAACAGAAAGTCCCCAGGAGAGGCCCGGGCCGCAGTTGTGCTCTGCTGTGGGTGAGAAGAGGTGCATGTTTGGGAAGCTCACGTGCTCTCCTCATCTATAATAATTACCACACCTATTCCAAGGCTGTAATGAGGGTCAAGGCAATGTTTGAAAAGCTTTGCATGGATAATCAGGCATATAATAAAAATTAATTAATATTTAATATGAGTATCATCTCTCTCTCTGAGAATTCTTATCAATACTCTATGACATAGGTAATATTACATCACTTTCCAACTTTGGAAGCCACACTAGTTAGCATGAAGTTGTGACTGGCGTCGAATCAGGTTTTCCTAAGGTGAAAAAGCAGTCACCCCAACATAGCCAATATTTATGGAATACTCTCTGTGGGCCAGGCCCCCCACATAGAGGAGCTCATTTAATTCCCTGTTAATCCCCCTACTGAACCTATGGGGTAGAAAGAGACTTTGACTCATCCCTTACTGTAGATGAGAAAACTGAGGTGCAGAGAGGTTAGTAACTTGCCTGGAGTCACATAGCAAATAAGTGGTTAAACTGACTCAAATTCAGGCCTTTCAGACAACAAGGACTATGTATTTGTTCTACACCCAAATATAACCTACATATCTGTTATAATTAGCTACATCTTTTCTCAGCTCCTGAACCACAGCAAATAGCATCCCTGGTGCCGAGAAGAATTTCCTTTCCTAGAATTATTCAGTCTTTCTTTTTAACACAGGATCACGTGTAAGTAATTTGACTTTTTTTCTCCTCCAACAAGTGACTCATTCAAACACTTCAGAAACGGCTTCTTCTGGGGACCTAGAGTGATGTCTGTTTTCTTCTCACCAGGAAACCTTAAATATTTTCATCTGAGAGACCATATGAATAATTTTGAATGAATAACTACGCCTTTGGGGTAAATTCCTTCTGAAAGATAACCAGGTGGCAAATTATCAGGCTGCTGGGCACTGGAATGAGAAGAGACGGTGCTGGGTCTCCAGGAGCGTCCATGTGGCTTCCAAAGCCTCCAACACAGAACTGCAATTCGGCATTCAGACGGCACACTTGCTGCGGCCCTCGGAAGAGCCACGTGTTCTTGTCACTTCAGTGAAGCTGAGTGAACAACGTGCCCGATTCCCGTGTGACTAGCTCGGGGTTCACATTGTACCTGCCACAGCAATCACTTTGCAAATTTTTAAAAACAGTTCAACAGTGGGTAAAAGAACAGAAACATGTACCCCCAACGTCGCTGAAGGCTGATGAAGAGCATTCCTGCAGGAGCAGCCACACTGTGGGCCGCATCACTTCAGATTAGCTAACACGGGAAGCATGAACTTTTTATAGAAAAGATGGGAGCTGTCTATTTAATTTCAGGGAACTGAAAAAAAAGTTTCTCTTCTCAGCCAGTGACTAATGTGTGGTGAGGAGAGCAGGGATCTGTGTGTTGGGAAAGAGGACAGTATGGGGGCTTGTTGAGCACCTACTATGTGCCCAGCAGCCACTCTGCCAGCAGCTAAGATATTCATTTAATCTTCACCGGGTAGAAACTATGACTTAGAGTTACAAGTGGGGAAACTGAGGCTCAGTGAGGTTTAGTAGCTTGTCCAAAGTCACAAATGTTATGTCCTATGAAGATCTTTCCCTATGATCACTCCCCAAGGTAGTCTGGGCCCTCCCTCCCTCCCCCCATACGTCCCATGCACACTTCTGCCAGACCCCCATAATGGCCCCCCACCAACTACTTTTGCTCTTGAAGTACGTCTGTCTCCATGGATTCTCCGAGGCAGTAACCAGGTCTGTGTGATTTCCTAATTCCATACCCAGCATTGACCCAGCACACAACAGGTTCTCATATAATAGCTGTTGAATCTGTTTATTGCAAATGTTGTGTGTATATTTCCCATTTTAACTATGTAGACACACGCCTTATTGAAAGTAAATCGTACCCAGAAAACACTCGTAGTGCCCCTGGCTCTTTTCTCCTTAGAATCTGCCAAACCCCTTTCTTCAGCGGGAGCCCCAATCCACTTCCTCAGTTGCACACAGGGTCGCCTCCCAACTGTGCCTTCCTGGCCTGTTTATCAGTCAAGCAGAAGCACTCTTACGAAGGGTGCTGTGTCCTCAAAAACAGCATCAAAGAACTCCGAAGACAGTGGCTTTGTTGGTTTGTTATAGAGGATTCTGGAAGTCAGTTGTGCCATAATCAATGTAAAACCATATGACATAAATTTTTGTGACAAAAGATATTTGTAATGAGATCTTCTCTTTCAAATATGAAGCCTTAGTTTACCTCTTTAAAAACACTAGTTACAGCCGGGCGCAGTGGCTCACATCTGTAATCCCAGCATTCTGGGAGGCTGAGGTGGGCGTATTGCTTGAGGTCCGGAGTTCAAGACCAGCCTGGCCAACATGGTGACACCTCATCTCTACAAAAAATACAAAAATTAGCCGAGTGTGGTGGCATGCCCCTGTAATCCCAGCTACTCAGGAGGCTGAGGCAGGAGAATTGGTTGAACCCAGGAGGAAGATTGTGGGGGACCGAGATTGCGCCACTGCACTCCAGCCTGAGCCACAGAGCGAGACTCTATCAAAAAAACAAAACAAAACAAAACAAACAAAAAACAAAAAAACTAGTTAGGAAATTATCCTTTAAGGCTTACCTTCCTTATATTCTCCATCATCACCATCACCATCACTCTCACCAATATTACCATCACTATCACCATCACCATCTATGGGTGCCTGTCATGGAGCCTGGATTTATTTGATCCCTCAATATTTGCACTATTGCACCCATCATGTTAGATGAGGCAATGGAGGCTCAGCGAGGTTAGGAAATTTCCCAGGGGTCACATAAGCAGTCAGTGGCAAAGGCAAGGTGACATTCTTGCCTGCCTGGTTCCAAAGATTGTAAACAATTCACTAATCAATGGGGCAGTCATAAAATCCCATATTTCATGATTCGTGGCAAGGATCAAATAATTCAAAAACACATTTGGGGCTGGACCTTAGCTTGTGAGAGTCTCAAGGGCAGAAGTATGGTCTCATTCCTCTTTCTATCCCACAGTGAAAGCACATGGTAAGCACTTTTTTTTTGAAAAGATATATATATATATATTTAGAATTAGGCAGCTGGACTCAGTTTAGATGATCCCAATTTTGTTGGCAACATCCAAAGCGTCGTAATCAGGAGCCAGTCGAACATACGCCTTTTTCTCTCCATCAGGCCGAATCAGGGTGTTGACCTTGGCCACATCAATGTCATAGAGCTTCTTCACAGCCTGTTTAATCTGGTGCTTGTTGGCTTTAACATCCACAATGAACACAAGTGTGTTGTTGTCTTCTATCTTCTTCATGGCAGACTCAGTAGTCAGTGGAAACTTGATGATAGCATAGTGGTCAAGCTTGTTTCTCCTGGGGACGCTCTTCCGAGGATATTTGGGCTGCCTCCGGAGTCGCAGTGTCTTGGGCCGCCGGAAGGTGGGTGACGTGTGGATCTTCTTTTTTTTGTGGCTGTGGACACCTTTCAACACTGCCTTCTTGGCCTTTAAAGCCTTCGCTTTGGCTTCGGCTTTAGGAGGGGCAGGAGCTTCCTTCTTCGCTTTCGGCGCCATCTTGTGAAAAGGGTCCGAATGAACGGATTATTTAAGAAATTACAGACTATCAGAGCCCTGGGGCACTCTGTTCCATAAGAGTGTAAAATGTTCTCAAATAAATTTTGAAGCAAGTTTAACTCTAGAAACAGAATAGCAATTTGTAAACTTAAAGTCTCAGAATGATGCTTTTGACAATATCCAATGCGGCCAGGTTTTAGCTATTAAGAAATAGAATTCAAACACTTTTCAGTACATGTCTCTGGCAGGTAACTGGAATGTGGTGAGGCCATCAGTAATAATAATGAGCAGGTGAATGCATGCTATATGCCAGAACCTTTGAAAAACACTACACCTAAATTATTGTTTACTCCTCACAACAACTTATGAGGTAGAAATTTCAATACCTTCATTTCATAGATGAGGAAACCAAAGCTCAGTAATGTTCCAGTAACTTGTCCAAGGATAACAGAGGATATTATGGACAAGCGTATGCCAATAAATTTGACGTCTTGGATGAAATACACAAACTCCTTTAAAAACACTACTAAAGCTGACACAAAAAGAAAAAGAAAATTGGGATAGTCCTATTAATAGTTAAAGAAACTGAATTTATAATTAAAATCCTTCCCAGAAAGAACACTCCAGGTCTTGATAGCCTCACTGATCTACCAAACATTGAAGGAAAAAAATAATAATGATCTTACACAAATTCTTTCAGAACTAACTAAGAAGGAGCACTTCCCAATTCATTTTATTAGCCAGAATATCCCTGGTACCAAACCTGGAGAAGGACATAACAAAAAACAGACTGCAGACCAAGGCCCTGCAGCTAGTAAATGACTGAACCAAGATTTGAGCCCATATCTGATGCCAAAGCCTGTGTGTTTAACCATCACACCACATTGCCACTTTCTGTGCCAGTTGCTTTTGTATAGCTGATGTGTGGTTTAAGGATCACAGCCCTCATTTTGGGGATGTGTAATGACTACTGGAGTCTTAGAAATAAAATGTTAAGAACCGAGGCCTGACCTACATTACTCTGACATCCAAGACAACTAAGTAAGGGAGTATTTCCCAATAGTTTCCTGACTCTGACTCTCCCTTCTCCCTTTGGCATTTCCTTCCCCCTCCCCCGTACTGAGATATCCTTTCCTCTCTTTTTCCTACTGAAGCTCCCTGTCCTGTCCATCCCTCCAGCTCTCCAAGCCCCGATGCTCACCTTCTTCAGGGAACCTAGTGCATCACTCATGTGTCTACCCCTGGGCAGTGATTCTAGGCTGTAGTGTCCATCAGAGTTGCCTAAGGGCTTGCTAAACACTGACTGCTGGTCCTACCCTGGAGCCCGAGAGTGTGCACTTCCCACAAATCCCTGGGTGGTGTTGCTGCTACTCCTACTGCTGCTGGTTTGACCAGAACCACACTTTGAGAACCACTACCATACTCACAGCCCCTCACATCTAGAGATGGTTCCTTTCAGCTCAGCGTATGGAGTCTCTGGGTAAAACTCTGCTAAAAAGAATTGGATTGTCAGGCCAGGAGTGATGGCTTATGCCTGTAATCCCAGCACTTTGGGAGGCCGAGGTGGGCAGATCACCTGATGCCAGGAGTTTGAGGCCAGCCTGACCAACATGGTGAAACCCCATCTCTACTAAAAACAAAAAATTAGCCAGGCATGGTGACGTGCACCTGTAATCCCAGCTACTCAGGAGGCTGAGGCAGGAGAATCGCTTGAATCTGGGAGGCAGAGGTTGCAGTGAGCTGAGATCGTGCCATTGTACTCCAGCCTGGGCAACAGAGCAAGACTCTGTCTCAAAAAAAAAAAAAAAAAAGAAAAAGAATTGGATTGTCTTTGACCATAGGCTTCCTACAAATCAATTTTTAAACAACTGGCATTTCAAAAGTTCAACTAACCTGCATCACCTAGACGTTGCCCTCACTTAGTGCCATAGTCCACACTAAAACCCTGTGACAGAGGTAGTGCATCTTCCCCATTTCTCAGATGAAGACAGCAAGGCCCAGGGAGGCTGGTGAGGCGGAGGCTGCCATCGCAGCTGAGGTCTTCTCCTCAGAGTACTGAGGAGTCCAGTACTCAGAGTACTGGACCCTGAACTGCCGGCCCGGGTGGCTTAGCCCCCAGGTACTGAACATATTTAAGTAGCAAGTGAGCTCCAAGAGGCTGCGAGTTGATATCTGTTTGGTTCAGCATTTCTCCAGTGCCCAGACAGTGCAGGCACATAGTGAGTTTCAATAAATACTTGCTGAGTGGAGGGAGAGCAGAGCAGCCTCCTTGCCTCCACCCCACATCACCCCACCGCTGAAGCACCATCAGAGTCCTGGGGGTCTGTCCTGAGGATGGAGCGGGGCTCCTGTGAGCACTCAGCTCAGTGCCTGGCATGCGCCATGACTGCTTTCCTCTTCCACCCATCATCTCGACATCAGCCAGCCCTTCCCCAGGCCACTCTGCCACAACAGCAATAAGGTGCTTCTCTTCATAACTATCCGCCCTTGTGGTTAACAAAGAGCTTTCATAGCTAGTTTCTCATTTAGAATCAGAGAATTCTAGAAGTGGAAGAAACTTCCTAAATCCTCAATCTCCTGGGCTCAAGTGATCCTTCCACCTCAGCCTCCCAAGTAATGGGGTCAGGTGCACGCCACTGCCTCCAGCTAATTTTTGTATTATTTTTGTAGAGACAGAGTCACATCCTATTGCCCAGACTGGTCTCAAACTCCTGGCCTCAAGCGATCCTCACACCTCAGCCTCCCAAAGTGCTGGAATTACAGATGTGAACCACTGCGCCTCATCCTGAAAAAATTTTTTTGAAGTGAATCCTTTAATCAAATGAAATCTTCTATAGAAAAAGAGCTGAGTGGCCCTGCATAAGGTGGGAAAGAAGGCAGTGCCCAGCCCTCTCGGTTTCGGGGACACTCCCCACAGCCCCTTGGAGGATATAGACTCTCCAGGGCAGGTCTCGTCCACTCCAGGTCTCTTCACCTTTCAGAAAGAACCAAGAGAGCAGGAGGGAGAGTGCCATGTCCAAGCCATGGCGTGGGTTGGTCAAAGAACTAAGGCGTGAGGGCCAGGTGCAGCTGCACAGAGGGAGTCTTGCAAATGAACAGTGAATATCTAAGAATAATGGAATAGACTCCAGGAGGCAGGGCTGTATGGAGCAAAGCCAGGTCACAAAACCCTGTTGGAGTCTTTAAACATCTTTAACCACTTGGCCTGTGATCCAAAGTGAGAAGCTCAGTGACTTGCCCAAGGTCACAAGGCTGGTTGCCCAGGGTTACAAGGGTGAATGCCAAGGGTCACAGACTGAGTGCCCAAGGTCACAAGGCTGAGCACCCAAGGTTATAAGGCTGGGTACTCAAGGTCACAAGGGTGAATGTTGAGGTCATAAGGTTGAGAGCCCAAGGAAAGGCTAGGTATCTAGGGTCACAGGCAGGGTGCCCAGGGTCACAAGGATATGTGTCCAAGGTCACAAGACTGAATGATTTATTTATTTCCTCTTTCCCTTTATGCTGCTTGTCCCTAATTAGGCCCCAGAAGCCTACTTAAACCCCCATCTGCCTATGTCTCAACCCTACGATTTGTGCTAGCCAAGCCCATGTAAGCAGGAACCACAACTGCTCATTGCCTCAGGCAGTTACCCTCCCAATCCTGCCTCCTTGAAGGCCTGGCAACCGGTCCAACAGGAGCAGAGGCAGCTGCTCTCTGCTCACCGTGAGCTTTGTGGTCCCAGAGACCATCTTCCCTCTGGTCCTGCTCATCACAAGGCAACCCTTTACTATTTCTGCCTTCCTCCAGTTATGCATTTTATTTTATTTTTTGTGATAGGGTCTCGCTCTATTGCCCAGGCTGGAGTGCAGTGGTGAAATCACAGCTCACTGCAGCCTTGACCTCCCGGGCTCAAGCGATCCCAAGTAGCTCCCAAGTAGCTCCCGCCTCAGCCTCCCAAGTAGCTGAGATCATAGGCATGCACCTTTAAGCACTGCTAATTCTTGTGTTTTTTATAGAGACAGGGTTTGACAGTTGTCCAGGCTGGTCTCAAAGCCCTGGGCTCAAGCAGTCTTTCCCCATCAGCCTCTCAAGGTGCTGGGGTTACAGGTGTGAGCCACCACGCCCAACCTCCTCCATTTATCTTGAAAGGTTTTCATCTGCCTTAGGAAGAAGACAAATGTCCACCACTGGCTCTGCATCATTCTAGGACTTAGTGCCATACTTACCATCTGCAGTTAACTCAAGGGGCATTTGAAAATTATAAAGAGAAGCCCTACATTAATTTTAATCCAGGGTAGTAGAACACCAGGGGCAGCATGTATGTGGGGAGCAGACAGGTGGGGGACCTCAGCCTGGTGGCAACAGTCCTGGCTGTCTTGGGAAGGACGCCTCCTGGCCTCCATGAGGTTCTGTTTCTCAACACAACAGTGGTGCAATGGTGGGTCTCACACCAACGTCTCTCAGGGCATCTGAGCCTCGCACTTTCCTACCGTCCCTCAAAAAGCAAAAGAGGTGTCATGGGAGGAAGAAAGAAAACCTGTGTTTACCAAACCCAGGCTCCGAACCAAGCACCCTACATACTTCACCTCACTGAATCCCTGGGATAACCCCAGCAAGCCTTATCAGCCCTACTTTTTCAACTTAGGGGATTGTGCAGACTTGCCAAGGCCGCACAGGTAGTAAAGGATGAAGCCACAATTCGAGGCCTCGTCTGTCTGGTTCCAGAGCTCCTGCTCCCCCAACCTCTAAGTGCAGACAGCATGCTGCATTGGTAGTTCACTTCTGACAGCACTCCACAGGCTGGTATTGTTAGCCCATTTTACAGATGAGGAGTGTGAAGTCTAGAGAAGTCAAGTAACTTGCCAAGGCCACAGAGCAAATTAGAGCCAAGGTCTGTCTCTCTAAAGCTGAGCCTGTTTCACATCTGTGCAAAGGCTGGTGGAAGGAAGGTCACGTGAACTGTCCTGCACACTACTGCATGCCAAGCGTTCCCACGGCACTCTTGAGGGAGTAGTCTGGCTGCTCCTCTTACAAGCAGGAAAGCTGAGGTTCCTGTGGGGTTAAAGCCACGGACTCCAGCTGACCCAGCAACTAGTGAGAGGCTGGATACGCAGGGGGCTCTGTATGCATCCAAAACTCTGCTCTCTGCTGTGGTGTGAATGTTTGTCTCCCCTCGGAATTCATGTTGAAATCCCAACCCCAAAGGTGATGGTGTTGGGAGGTGGGGCCTTTGGGAGGTGATAGGTCATGGGGGCAGAGGCCTCATGAATGGGGTTAGAGGCCTTATTAAAGGGGCTGCAGAGCTCTCTAGCCCTCTTCCCACCATGTGAGGACACAGTGAGAAAGCATCATCTATGAACCAGGAGGTGGTTCCCTCACCAGACACGGAATCTGTCAGCACCTTGACCTTGGACTTCCCGGCCTCCAGAACTGTGAGGAATAGATCCCTGCTGTTTCCCAGCCACCCAGTCTAGAGTGTTCTGTTACAGCAGCCTGGGCGCACTAAGGCACTCTCAGCAGATTTGAAGGCAACAACTGGGCTCCAGCCTGGGCTGGTTTCCTCCCAGGGTTACTGAGATGGAATGAGATGCTTGAGGAAGCCCCTTATAAACTGTGAGGTTCTGTGCTTGTGACTATTATTATTTTTGAGGGGCCCAAGAATGCTGTGGGCTGCTGCTTAGAGACCAGGGTCCCCCCAGGGGGCCAAGTTCTAGACCCCTTGCACTCTAGAGCCAGACAGCTTGGGCTTGAATCTAGGGTCTGCCACATAGCAGCCGTGCCACCTTGGGCAGTGGCTTAACCTGTCTGTGCCTCAGCTTCCTCAACAGTAAGAGGAGGACAACAGTCTTGCCTCCTGGTAGTGCTGTGAGGACAAGTCAGATAAGGTGGGAACACATAAACACAGTGTTGAGCACATGCTGGGGGCTCAGTACTTGTGTCTTCTTAGGACAGGCCATGGGGGTCACCACAAGACAGAAGAGGCCTAGGCAGGTGGGGTGGATACAGGCTGTGCCGGGCTGGCTCTGGACCGGGACAGCGTGATGGGGACTTGTTAAAGGAGTGCACCTGCTCTTATCTCACTGCCTTATGTGGCATCCACAACATGTGGACTTGGGGGAGGGACCCTGAGACATCGTTCAATATGATGCAGACTAGAACTCAGCCTTCCGTTTCTAGAGGCAGATGTCATTACAAAGAGACTCAGGCTCGCCACTGTTGGGCCTTCCCTGTCTCTCACCTCTCTGCCAAATCTTGTTGCTTTTATCTCTGCGTCTCTCCACTCTGCTCAGGCCTCTTTATTCCTAGGGTCACCACCCAAGTTCATGGCTCAGAGAGGTCTCGTTGACACGGCCACACAGCACACGGCAAGTCCCTCCCAGCCTGGCAGCCCAAAGTCCTCCCCACACTCCCTGCCTTCGCCTTGCAATCTGTCTTCACGCAGCAGCCTTGGGTCGTTCAGAAGCCACACACGTCACAGCATATTGCTCCCCTGCTTGCAGCCCTCCCTCCAGTGGCTTCCAACATCCCAGAGCAGCCTCTGCTCCTCCTCCTTGGGCCCATAAGGCCCCTATCCACCACTGCTCACCGGCTGCTTTGTCTAAGCTGTGGCCATCCTGGCTTGCTGGCGACCTGGGAGCACCCTGCTAGCCCCCGCCCCCGGGCCTAGACTCCCTCTGCCACCTGGACCTTGGCAAGAACGGGTCCAACTGACTGCCACAGCCTCTTGAAAGGCTTCCCGAACTGCTGGGCAGAGGGAGCCCCTCTCCCTGGCAGCCTCCTGCCTCTTGCCTCCCCTGCACTGGGCAGGACATAACATTTCTCCTTATTCACTCATGTCTGCCTGGCTCACTGCTGGACTTCTGTGCCTAGAACAGTTAGGAGTGCAGTTGGGCACTCAGTGAATATCAAAGAATGAATGAAGAAGAGTTCCTTCACCTGAATGCTCTTTCTCCATATTTCCCTGTTCAATCTCACCTCCTTGAGGAAGCATCCTTTTGAAGTCTGGGCCAGAACTTTCAATAGCTGCAATGTCTCCCCGAACCTTGCTTTGCAGGTGAGCTGGCAGGTGCTGCATGTCTAATAGATGCCTGGCGTTGTGTATGGTTTTTTACACACACTCTCTCAGGGGTCCTTAGCAGCAGCAGCAGCAGCATCACCCCTGGCGGCCTGTTAGAAAAGCATATTCTTGGGCCCAACAGCAGACCAACTGAATCTGAATCCTAGGGCGGGCCCAGCCATCTGGCTTTCAACAGGCCTTCCTGGGGATGCTGCTGCCACTGGAGTTTCAGACCCTGTGCTATCTCATTTCGTCTCCACGGCCACAGAGCAACCTTGTTATTATCACGGTCATCATTTTACAAATGAGCAACTGAGCTGCATGGAGGTTTTTGTTTTGTATAACAAAGAGACAAATGACCTCATATCAGAGAGGGCACACAAACTCAGATCCGAGGTTTACACCAAATAAACTCAACAGACTTTCATCAAAGGTGGAGCATTCACTATGCTTAACAGTGAATGAAGAGGGAAGAGGAGGAGGCAGGGAGAGGAAGGGAAGGAGCTGGCAACAGCAGAGACCCTGCGGGTCTCAGGGTGGCATGGTCCACTCTCCCACACTCTACCAGTTGCAGCAAGTTCACTGTCACCCACCCTCGGAGTTGGGCCCCCATGAACTCTTGAAGCCTTAAAGGGCAACTCACTCTGTTATTTTAATTCTCGTATTTACTAAGGCAAGAAAAACGGTTAACACATTTTTCAAACGTTTCAAACAAAAATATATTACTTGTAACCGATGGCAGTTTATTTTAGAGTACTTCCAGCAAGAGACCTTGACTCAAATCTGTCTCCCTGGATGAAAAACACTTGTATACAATTATTCCCCCTGAATTTCCTAAATACTCTTCTTCTGACTGGGTAGGACCCACCCGCCAAAAAGAACCGCGCTTAACTGCCGCCCACAGACATTACCTCAAAACTTCCTCTTCTCACGTGCCCCAGCTGAGTTAAAACACACACACACACACACACACACACACAGAGAAAGCCCTCTTTAACACTTTCCCTCAAATATTTGCGGATAATTAATTCACTGTTAATCAGTTGAGGATGGTTCCTTTATACTCTGTAAATACAGAGGAGGCGTCTCTGGCCCCAGCAAGTGCGCTTGGAGCTGAGCGTGTGTGTTAGGAAGTCAGGGGGCTGCTCCCTGGGGAAGGGCCCTTTCCAGCAGGACTGCAGGGAGCGGGCCTGCTGGCGCCTTCCAAGGTGAAATGGGCCTCAGATTCCCGCCGTCTCTCGCAGCAGCACCTCCCGGGTGGGGCCGTGTGTGGCCTTCTCTCGGAGTCCTCCTGGCCTCCTAGGGGTGAGACCGGCCCTTCTGCCTGCGTGGAAGGCCGAGGGGTTTCCAGTGAGTCACTGCAGCAGCTGGCAGACCCAGGGACCAAGAGAACGCCAGCCCTGGTTTTCTCCCTGCTATATTTAGAATGTTGCAGAAAATCCCATCTTCTGGTGTCCCCACCTGTTCACACATGGCAGCAGCCCCTCTGTTTCTGTCTGCCCATGCACCTCTCCCTCATGGGCCCTGCTCTGGGGCCCCTCTCCTGAGAATCTCCAAAGTCTCCTGGTGGCCTTCCATCCTTCCAGGCCCCAGAGTCCTTCCCAATAAATCCTGTCTTCACTGGCTCCAAACCGTGCCTGTGTGGCCTCCTCTGCTTGGTGGTGGTTCTCAACCTGGGCTGCGCATGAGAATCGCCTCGTGTATCTTTTAAAATCCTGATGCCCAGGTCACACTAAAGACCAACAAATCAGGATCTCTGAGGGGTAGGGGAGGGGGAGTCCAGGCTTCAGGATTTTTTGACTCCCCTGTGATCCTGACTGTAGCCAAGGTGAGAACCATGGCTCTCAATGATCGGAGCCCTTCCTCCTGCTGACAAGCTTCCACTCTCCCGACAAGACCTGGCCACCCTGCCGGCCCTCCAGGCACTGAGGATGCCTTGAGCCCCGGAGGTGCCACACCCCTGTCCAAGCTGCTGGCCTGGTGGCGCCTCTGTCCCAGCAGTGCCTCCACGGCACTTACAGGCTCTCCACCTGCTTGGTCACCAGACTCAGGTCCAGTGGCCACGTTCCTGGACCCTCTCCTCATTGAGGGGAACCAGCAGTGCCCTGCTTATGTGGATACCTTAATGTGGATGCTCTACCCTTAATATTTAAAGCATTTCTGGTCTGATCTATTTCAGCTTATAAACTCTTCCAGTCCTTCAACAAACACTGGTGATGCCTCCACTTCCTGCTCAGTCCAGGAATGGACTGCGCTGTGCAAAGATGACGAGAAGGTTCTTGGGGGAGGGAGACAAGTGAATGGACAACACAGTGTAAGACACTGTCTTTGCCTGCCTGCAGTGGCTGCCTTGGCCTAAAGGAATAGTTCCCACACAGGATAATACATGCTATAAAAAGCTATGCCCTTAGAGAGGGACTGCTTGCTTTCTCTGGGGAAGACAGGTCATGTTCTCATTAGGACAACAGTTACTGTGTCCATGCATTTCTCCTTGCTTCACATCTCACCCAGAACAAACACCCAATTAGGAACTTCAATCAATACTTATTAATGATGTCAATACTAATAGCCTTCACACCAAAACCTTCAGAAAGAACACAAGGATGGGTGAGAAGAAAGGAAACCCAGTGAGTGAGCTGAAATGCCCAGAAAATACATAAAGTAGAAACAACTGGGGAAATGCTCATTTAATAATAAACCTGGGAGTATGGCGTGGCAGAGATGGATAGCCATCAGTAATGTCGATTCTCTGTGTCTACCTTACCAACAGAAGTTTCTGTTGTTTAGCTCAGTAGTTAACAAATTACAGTTCCTGCCTCCCTTGCAGCTAGGCAGAGCCCTGTGAACAGCGCTGGTCAATGCGGTGTAGCTAGAGCCTTCTAGGATTTCTAAAGAAGGTTTGCCTTCCCAATAGGAGCCCAGCCCTTTTTCTCTGTCACTTCCTGCTTCATCTACCTGTTAGAACATGAGGCCGGAGGTAGTGCCCACACAGATGAAAGCCACATGCTAAGTAGTACCAGCTGAGCAAACTACAGATGGAACCCTGGGCATTGATGGTGCCATGGAGTCCTTGCACCTGTCTCAGACGTCACGTGCCCTGGAAGAACACGAAACTTCCCTTTGCTAACACATGTGCAGTGAGAATGAGTCTGCTTGACTATACAGCCACAGGTTCCTCACTTATGAAATGGGGATAATAAGATTAATTGTTATGAGAAATTAGAGATCATATGAGAAAATTGCAAGGTACCGAGCCTGGCATGCTGTTGACACGGAATAAATGACAGGAATCACAATTTTCACTGCTGGCAAGCTGTTCAAACCCATGAGGTCATTCTGTACAAATTCTGAGGTTAAAATGGAAAACAAAGTTAAATTAGATGCTTACTGAACATGACTGTGAGCCCACCAATCTACCAGGCATGCTGGAGACACAGCCAGACTGCCACAACCACAGCGCCTAGAGGTTTCTGTCTGAACAGTGAAATACTGTAATGCATTGAGCAACGAGACCCATGGTAGTAAAATCAGTTAGCGTCAGATTTACAGAAGCCAGTGTTTCCATAAATCGTGTCATAGAAACTGGCAGTGAAACCACTGTAGGCAGCTCTGTCTACTTTGTAAAGCATTTTCCTGTCTATTGCTTCACTGTATCTTCAGAACAGCCTGTGCAGGCCTGAGGGGTGACCCAGCCCACTCAGGGCAGCCACACCAGGACAAGAACCTAACTCCCAGCCTCAGTCCTGCTGGTCTTGCTCAGAGCCCTGGGGTCACGCCCACCTGGGTACACAGCACAGCAGCCGGTCTACATTGTAGCTGGAGGGGACTTGGACAGGGTAGAGTGAAGGGGAAGAACGCAGCACACACTGCTGGGCCCTTGATGCATTATCTCACAGCAATCTGTCAAATAAATGCCCTGACATTCTCCCAATATTTGCTTTATTTCAAATTTTTTTTTTTTGAGACAGGATCTTGCTCTGTCCCCCAATCTTCTGCCATAGGACAGCATTATCTTGCCCATTTGGTAGATGAGAACATCAAGACTGGTGATAGTTAAAAAAGGTCCAGATCACGGCTTGAACTCCCTGTTGAGTGGGCCCTGGACTGGGTGTATTAGTGTCTGAGCCCTTTTGCTGTCTGGAATGAAAGCTGCAGTGGCATGCTTCCAGCGACACCCTGGAGTGCAGATGACAACATGGCTAAAGACATGGGAGGTTTGGACATTGGAGCCCGGAGGTGCCACGGGCCCTGCAGCAGTGTTTTCAGCTCTGTTTTTAGTATTCAGTGTATCTCCAATGGGCACAACAAATGCCCTGACAGTCTCCCAATATTTGCTTTATTTTTTTTTTTTTTCTTTTTGAGACAGAATCTTGCTCTTTCCCCTAGGCTGGGTACAATGGTGTGATCATGGCTTACTGCAGCCTTGAACTTTCAGGCTCAAGTGATCTTCCCACCTCAGCCTCCTAAGTAGCTGGCACTATAGGTACATACCATAGTGACCAGCTAATTTTAAAAAATGTTTTTTTATAGAGACGGGATCTCACTCTGTTGCCTGTGCTGGTCTCAAACTCCTGGCCTCAAGTGATCCTTCCACCTCAGCCTCTCAAAGTGCTGGGACTACAGGTGTGAGCCATTGCACCTGGCCTATTTTATTTAAATTGAAAAGCTATGTTGGGCTGGGCACGGTGGCTCATGCCTGTAACCCTCGCACTTTGGGAGGCCGAGGAGAGTGGATCACCTAAGGTCAGGAGTTCGAGACCAGCCTGGCCAACATGGTGAAACCCCATCTCTACCAAAAACACAAAAATTAGCCGGGCATAGTGGCAGGTGCCTGTAGTCCCAGCTACTCAGGAGGCTCAGACAGAAGAATCGCTTGAACCTGGGTGACGGAGGTTGCAGTGAGTTGAGATCACACCACTGCACTCTAGCCTGGGTGACAGAGCGAGACTCCATCTCAAAAAATAAATAAATAAATAAATAAAATAAAAGCTATGTTGGAAAGAATGCAGTCTGCATAGATCTCTGTAGGCATTTGTGCCTGGAAACATTGTATACAGTAATAAATTTTTTTCTTAGAAAAGTCTAGACAGCTGTGGCTGTAATGGAGCAGCTCAGGAACTTACATAACCTCAGCAATGCATCAGGCGACACATCGTGGATTCCAGACCTTATTAAATAAGAGGGTTTGCTGTTAAAATGCTGAACAGTGAAATACTATAATGCATTGAGCAACGAGATCCATAGTAGTTAGTGTCAGATTTAGCATCCATTTGCTCCTCTCCCTCCCCAACCTTCTAAGGAAGTTTTGACCTGGGTTCAAATCCTTCCTTCTTCACTTACTAGCACATTTCTCAGGAAGAAGGAAATACAGCCAAGATCACAAGCCACCAGTACCTGCATCGCCAGCCTGCACAAGATCCCTGAAATGGCAGCCCATTTACTTGGCTTCCTTCTACTAAGCAAGCCACAGTCATTTCCATCCATAGACAACAAAAGTCACACACACAAGCCAACAGGGTTCATTTCTTGAATTACACACTTTCCTTAAACACTTGCCAGGGAGATTTCCATGAGTCATTCAAAGAGCTTGAAACAGGTGAACACCAACAACCACTTTTGTACTATATTTAGAATGTCACAGAGAGCTCTGCCTCAGCTTTAGATGTTATTCTGGAAACATCAAAAGGTGGGCTGTTTCTTTTCTCCCTTTATTCTAAAAAAGGAGGCTTTTAAAATTGTTTCTCAAAGTGCCACAGTCAGACAAAATAAACAAGGAGCAACATTTACTTAATCCCACAGATTTGGCCAAGTTTTATCTGATAAGAAGGTGGTTGGTGCTAAGATACAAAATAGATTCTTGGGACTCTAGCTGCATAGTACAAATATTCTTTGCCTTCAGGATGTCTCTAGAACATAATGATGATGAGTGTAACAAATTTTAAAGGACGCAAATGCAATAGGAAAAAAAATTCCTATCTGAGGCTTTTACATGTAAGAAGTACCAAAGTTAATAATGACACAGTCCCCATACTAAAAGCCTCAGAGATAATCCTCAAATATCATTCCTCAAACAGTCTCACAAATATTACTGGGACAGTTTGCAAAGCACTAAAGAATGTCACAACTATGGTAAGAAAGAATTAGTCAATACTGTCAGTTATGAGGATGCTTGTATATATCCAGCTGAATAAGAGCTCCTGGCAAATCACATTTGCAGCTCTTTACCTACAGAATGTCCCAGCAAGCTTTTCACCTCCCGTGCAGCTTCTCTGTACAGATAAGGCTTTTCCGCATTTACAAGGACTCCCAGGCCTTTGTCACTGCTCCCCTGTCCCTCTTTTCAGAGACATCACTTAATTATTATCAATTTTCAAATCAGATAAAACAGAAGCAACATTTCTGGATCTGGGTCACAATTATAGAATTTTACAATGAAGCTGTGGGGAAATCACCGTGTTTAGTCACAGGGAAGTCTTAATTTTAAAAAGTGTTAGGCAAAGAACTAAACTGGGAGACTTCCCAGCCATAGAGAATGTTGCAAACATGATTATGAAACTACGTACCGACTCAGGCAACGAACACTGGATTTTGACAGTTGTGGATTTTGCTGCAGGACAAAGAATCAAAGACCTGGCCTGGGGTTGTGTGTGTGTGTTTGTGTATGGATGTATGTTTATGTATGCATGTATATGTCTATATGTATGTATGAATGTGTGTATATGTGTGTAGGGGTGTGTGTGTGCGCGCACATGTGTATGTATGTGTGTGTGTGCGTTTTATGTGTATGTGTATAGGTACAGGTGTGCATGTGTGGGTGTATGTATGTGTGCATGTGTATGTGTGTGCACATGTGTGTATGACTATATGCATGGGTGTGTGTGTGTCCCTGTATATGTATGTGTGTTGGGTTTTCTTGTGACCAATATGGCCTGTTGAGGCTTCTACTATTCTCCTGGTCTGAAATGCTTGGTAAACCTCGTGTGGTTAAACCGGGATTTACATTGCACTTGAACTGACTACATCATGTCCATTTGAGGGCACTTGGAGAAAAACTAGGGCCCATTTTGAGAGAAAGCACTTTATAAATGCAGGAAAGAATTCCTTGGCCTCGGGTAAGTTCTGAGATAAACATATCCGACTTTGTTTTCCAGTTGAGGTTTCTAATCAGCCTGCATTCAGTCTCAGACGCTACAGAATGTGCCCCTCAGACATTTTTTTTTTGTTTATGTAACTACATTTTTTTACTTAGAAACATCCATGGGGAATAGAAGAATTGAGAAGGAAGGATGCTGGCGGTGAGATGGACTAGAGAGGGAGATCTCCAAATTGTCAGGGCCCGGCCAGCTCTGACGGCGCCCTGGGACACTCACCATGGTCGTGGGCGAACACCAGCAGGTCCAGCCCCATCAGCATCTGAGCCAGCTCTTCATAGCGGCCACAGTGCTCTCCAGCTCCATGGGACACAAAGATGAGGGCCCTGGAGGGACGAGAAGGGAGCCTGGTTAGGAAAGCCCAGATGGGGCTAGGCGTGGTGGCTCACGCCTGTAATTCCAGCACTTTGGGAGGCTGAGGCGGGCAGATTGCCTGAGCTCAGGAGTTCAAGACCAGCCTGGCCAACATGGTGAAATCCTGTCTCTACTAAAATACAGAAAAATTAGCCGGGCGTGGCAGTGTGCACCTGCAGTCCCAGCTACTTGGGAGGCTGAGGCAGGAGAACTGCTCGAACCCAGGAGGCAGAGGTTGCAGTGAGCCAAGATGGTGCCACTGCACTCCAGCCTGGGTGACAGAGTGAGACTCCGTCTCCAAAAAAGAAAAGCCCAGATGGCTGCCACTGTGCTGCAGCAGCACCAGAGCTTACACAACCTCAGCAACACCAGGAGCCACACCACGGGCTCCAGGCGTTGTCAAATTAGAGGAGTTTGCTGTTAAAATGCTGAACTTCAGAGTCACACAGAATGGAGCCCAAATCCCCGCTCTTCCTGTGGGCTCCTCGGGCAGAGCTCTGGTCCCATGAAGTTTCATTTCTTCGCCTGTAACATGGTAAGAATAGCATCACTCTGCGGGTGCTTGTGAGGCTCATGGGAGCTAATCGATGTCAATGGCCCAGGCAGAGTGCTGGCGCGGGGCAGGCAGGTCCTCCACCAGGGTCTGCTTCCTCCCTCGGGGGCGAATGTGGCGACATTTAGATTCCAAACTATCCAATTTTCAAGACCTATATTCTTAGCAGAAGACCCATGGAGAGCTAGAGTCTCCTTCAGGCATGGAGTAAATGCCATGAGGGATACCCACCAACTTCTGCTGCTGCTAATGGTGATGGGGGGAGAGAGGAGGAGGAGGAGAACAAGCTGCCACCTTCCTGAGCGTTTACTATACACCCGTTCCTCTGCAACTCCACATGCAAGATTTCTAATCCTCCAGTCATCAGATGATTTATCTTCTTTACAGATGAGAGTGAAACACATAGAAGTTAAGTGAGTTGGGCCAGGCAAGGTGGCTCATGCCTATAATTCCAGCACTTACAAAGGCCGAGGCAGGCAGATCACTTGAGACCAGCTTGGTCAACATGGTAAAACCCCATCACTATAAAAAATACAAAAATTCAGGCGTGGTGGCACACACCTGTAATCCCAGCTACTTAGGAGGCTAAGACTGCAGTTGCAGTTGAGCCAAGATTGTGCCACTGCACTCCAGAATGGGACTCTGTCTCAAAAAAAAAAAAAAAAAAAAAAAGAAAGTTAAGTAAGTTGTCCAAGTCACACAGCAAGTTGGCAAAACGCCATTCACAGTATGTTACCACTGGCTTTCTGGTCTCCAAGAAGCTGCTGTAGGGCTCAGAACACAAGCCATGGAGTCAGGACAGACGTTGCCTTGGCAGAGGCCCCCCGTGCCTGATCTGGCAACCTCTCCTGGGCCTTTCTGCTTGGCCCTGGCCTCTCCGCACACCCCCGGTGACCGTCACTCTGGTTCCCCTGTTGCCTGCCTGCTTCCTAATGCCCCTACCTCGACATCAGCCCACAACCCTCTGAGGACTGGACCCCAGAGCTGTATCCCAGCCGAGCGACATGAACAGGGTCCCAGCTGAGGACACAGACACCTCATTCTACAACTGTGTTCTTCCTATGACTCTTTTTGGCCAGGCTGTGTAAGGGCAGAATGGCACCACTTTGTTTTATGGTACTTCAATTAGCCCCATTTTTCAAATCACCTTTGCCATCTGTCCTTTTCCTTTTTCCTTCCTTTTTCCTAAAAACAGCAGAGGAATGTTCACGCCTTCTTCACTGCTCCATGGAATGCCCAGCCACCTCCACTCGATCAGATGTGTACTTGTGTAAATGACACCTGCCCGCCTCACATTTCTGGGGTTGGCTGATGGGATTTCTTTCCTGCATTTCCCTTGGCTACTGAGGAGCATGGCTGGAACCTCTAACTAGTCAGCATCTTCCGTCTTCAAAAGGGGCTGTGCTTCCAGAAGGGATAGCTTAAATCCTTTAACCCCCTTTGGGAGCACAGCCACTGCTATCATAATTCAGGCTACTGTTAATGCAGACAGACAAGTCGTTGAGCTGGATCATGCAACTCTCCGGCCTCTCACCACAGCCAGGGGCCACCCAGCAGAAAAGGACTTCGGGGTTCCATTTAGCAACCAAAGAAATGGCACAAGACATTGCCATCATGCTGGAATTGCCTGTCAAGAGAATCCAGCACCAAGTCAATATGTGCAAAAACACGTGGTCTCTTACTCTACAGCAATTCCTTCTAATCCAGAGGTTCTCAACTTTGGCCACATATTAGAGTCACCTGGGGAGCTTTCAAAAAGGCTGATGCCTGGGTCCCACCCCCAGGGGACCTCTGGGTTTAATTGGTCTGAGGTTAGAAAAGCTCCACAGTGGCTCCGATGTACAGCCAAGGTGGAGAAGCACCTGTTCTCATCACAGTGTTGAGCTTAGGCCATGGTGCTGCTCAGAGGCTAAGTGGAACTTAAGCATGGTGAGAATGCAGCCATCGTGGACTTAGAGCATGCTTAGAGCCACCAATCTCCCTGGGGGGTATGCTGGGTAGACCACGGGTTCTAGCCATAAGGGTTGACCGATATAGCCATCCCACTGCAGGCGGTGGGGACCACTGCCACCCTTCTCTCTGCACAGGAAGAGCCCGTTGGCAGCACCTGCAGGCTCAGCCTTCGACAGCCCCACACTTCCACCCCCAAGGCCTGGTCAGCACCCTGAGAACCCATCATTGGACACCTGGACTCATTCTGATCTTCAGCTTCTGTTGTGGTAGGTAGGTTTCTCCTTAGTGCCTGGATTCAGATCCTGCCTGGACCCCGATTCTGATAACTCAATCTCCCCTTCCCCCTGGCTGCCACATTTACATGTTCCCAGGACCTTAGTGTGTTTTGTAAATCTGTCCAGCAAAGTGAAATCAAATCACGTTACTCTTCTGCTTTAAGCCTTCCAGAGACTTTGCACTGCAACAGAACAAAGCCTGTCTGCCTCTGAAACACCTCTTCCCCTCTGCCCTGCTCCCAAGCTCCGAGGCCTCCTTTCTGGTGCCCAGGTGTGCCAGGCAATGGTGTGCTGTTAAATGTTTAACAACTGGGTGTGGGGGTGGTTCTAGGGTTCCTCCGCCCACTGCAGTGCCCAGGGCAGAGCCTCCTGGAAGCCCGCCTGTGCTGTGCTTACTGGCACCAGGGTTTCCATGTGCTTCACCTCACCCCCTGTGAGCACACCCCTCCTCCTGCGAGACCTTCCGCCTCCTTCCCCACACACCTGCTGCGGGCGGAGCCACTGCTGCCGCTCCCTCCTCTCTTCAGACCTCTTCCCAGCCTGGCCCAGCCCTTCCCAGCTTCCCGCCCTGTTGCCATGAACACAGCCGGCCATATCCTGAGCTATGTGTGTCTGTATTTGTCTGTCTGGGTAAATGGACAGACCCCAGCTCCAGGCTTCCTGATGGAAGGTCACATTCACCACTGGATGCTGGGTGCTGCGTGGAAGCTTCCCCTTCAGGGTTTTACAAAACATTGTGCTTCTATTTCTGCTCTAAAAACATACATGACCGAGCACTGAGAAACCCAGATGTGGAGGAAATGCACATCCCAGTTGCTGGGAGGCTGTGAACAGACAGCAAAGTTCAGCCAGAACAACCTAGTTGGACTCCCAGTGTGACCACGCAGGACCCTGGGCAAGTCGCCTGATGGCCCTCAGCCTGTCTCCTTGGTGTTGAAATAGAAAGAATGGGATGGCAGCAACAGTGGGTCCTACTTTCCTTCAGCTGAGTCTGCAAATGTGAATGAGAGCTTATTACGTGCCAGGTCCCCGGGACACTGAGATGAACAAACAACGTTGTCCCTGCCCGCACACAGCTTGCAGTCACTCAGCAGAGAACACATGTGTGATTGTGTACTGTGAGGAGCACTGTGAGCACCACGAGAGGGTCGACAGATAAGGGAGCCTGACCTAGACTCCAGGGAATCGCCAGGGAAGACCCCTGAGTGTCTGAGTGACTGGGAGTTGTCCTGGTGCAGAGGTCCTGCTGGGGACACACAGGTGTGCCTACTCCAGGCACAGAAGGAAGGCCCTGAGTCCAGAACACCGTGTGGAGGAGGAAGGTGAGAGGTGCACAGAAGGCTGGGTCCACAGCCCCAGGGGCAGCAATGGGGCGCTGGAGTTCTCCTCTGTGCAGGGAATGGTACTCAGCAGGGCAGCGACCTGATCTGACTTCAGCTTTGTGAGGACTGCAGGGCTGCTGCGAATGGAGTGGGAGATGAGAGACAACATTCATCAAGGGGCTGACAGGGCCCTGAACAGGTGCCAAGGAAAGTGGTTGGTTTCTGCCCTTCCTCCCTTGCCGTTCTGCAACCTCAACAACACGCAGCAGCAGAAAATTAGCAGAGCCATTTATGCAGACAAGGCAATACCCACAGCAGCAGAAATTAGGTTGCAGAGGAGGCTGGCTAAGATCTTTTTCCTGGAACTTCTTTAACGGCTGCAGCCAGTTGGGAGCCAGTCGTTCAGGGAGAAGGCAATGACTGTGGGAGGGGCGCCCAGCCCCAGAAGCAGATGGCCTGCCTGGCATCCAGCCCCGGGAGGTGGGGCAGCTCCCAATAAAGCACACACAGCCCTCGAGATGAACAAGCCACAGAGCCTCTCAGAATGTACAAACCAGGCTACTTTATCCTCTCCATCGAAAAACGAATGCCCTCTTTATGCCTTTGTTCATTAATCAGGTGACCTAACCTCTCACCTGTGCCTCAGTTCATTCACCTGTGAGGTGGGGATAATCCCAACACCACCCGCCTCGGAGAATGACGTCACGAGGTAAATAAGGAAATGCGGATGGGGCAGGGGTCTTGTCTGGGCTAACGAAAGCCCCCATCACCGTCCGCTAGGAAGCCCTTTGCTCCAATGGCACAGGTGAGCCACTTGCCAGGTGAGTCACTCGCCATCTGGAGGTGTGGGGTGAAGCTCTGGCCCTCCCATGAGCTAGTTCCTAGACCTCTGTGGGCCTCAGTTTCTCCACCTGAGACACAGGAACACTGCAGCCTCCAGGGGTTTGGAGGTAAAATGAGACAACGTGTGTGCAAGTGCACCGAGGCCCTGCAGCTCAGGATCCAGGCTTCTGCCTTCATGACCATCTGCTCTGCCTCACCTGCCTCCTGCATGAGGAGGAGGATTCGGGGCCAGGGACAACTCACATTCTCATGGTCACTGCCAGCCCCATGGGCAAGACGCCTGCAATACACCAGCAGCCACCACTGCCTTGAAAGGCAGAGACCAGAGCTGAGATGAAAGGGGTTCACCTCCACCGAAGAGGCTGGCCTGTTCTGGCCAGACTCTGGACTTGGCTGGACTTGCTGGCCCTCGACTGTTCATCCACAGAGTGGGGATGACGGTGCCTCCCTAGGAGGCCGCCAAGAGAATTAAAGGGACAGTCCCCTAGAGCATGCGGAACGGCCAGCACTGAGGGGAAAATGCTAGCCTCCTTCCTGCCTGACCTTGTGGAAGCAACGCCAGGCTCCCTTAAAGGAAGAACGGAATGCCCAGCTGAAGGAATGTTCCCTTCATTTTCTTAGAAAAAATCAGGAAAATGAACGTTTTGTTGGAGGAAATGTATGGTCAGAGGGATACAGTGTTTGTTCCTGCCACTAGGTGGGTGGGGATGCCGCCAGTCCTGGGCGAGGGGAGCCTCGGGGACACTAGTCCCACGACCCTTGGGGTGTCCTCGCTGGAGGGGCGGGAGCATTGCCTGCCTCTCCAGGGCAGTGCCTGTTCTTGATTCTTGCTTATTCCAGAGCATCCCACTCATTCAACTGGATCCCTCACTTCATCTTCCACTTCTACCAAACTCCTTCCTGCCAAATTTTATGACTTTGACAAATTTGACCAGCACGTCTGCCGTCGGGGCTGCGTGTGGGCTTGTGAGAGTGAGTTGGATCCCTTTCCAGTAATTAAAGCAGGAGCATGATGGCTCTGTGGAAGCCCAGATCTAACTTGTCCTTCCTCTTGGAGTTCCAGGGGGCTTTGGTTCCTCTCTGTCTCTGGCAGGGCTCCCACAGCGACAGTGCGCGGGGGACAGAAATAGAACAGAGCCAGTGAAGGAGCTAAAATCTCACAGAGGAAACTAGAAATAGACTTCTTTGTATAATAAAACAGATCAATAACGCCTGCCTCCCAGGGAGGGCCTTGGAGGGGACTGATTGAGAGAATTTATGGAAAATCACCAGCATGCTGCCTGGTGCAGAGTTAGGCATTAAATAACAGCCAGGGCTGACAGCTGACACCTCGGCCAGATACAGGTCAAAGTGTGTTATTACATATTAACTCATTTAACCCTCACAGCACCCCCATGATGTGGGTACTGTTATTTCCCATTTTACTGATGAGAAAAGTGAGGTCCAGAGGCTGGACAGCTTGCCTGAGGTCACACAGCCAGTAGGTTTTGAGCCCAGCAGAATTTTAACTCAGCCAGGCTGGCTGGTAAGTCTGCCTTCTTGATCACTATAATTAAATAATAAGACAACACCATGTAATGGTCAGGTTGTGCCCCGAAGGCCCCTCACCCTGACCAGCTTATCCTCTCTCTGGTTGCCTGCCCCGGCACCCCTACCCTACCCTGTACTCCAACCACAGGGAAGGACGTGTGGTTCCTCCACACCCTGCCTCTGTCTATGCTCCCATGATTGGGCAGAGGCCCGTTCTTGCCCTCTGTGCACTCCGCAGTCCTTCCACGCTTCCCCAGCACTGAGTTACGTGCACCCTCCTGGGGCCCTGTGGTACTCTGTTCATGGCTCGTATCCAGAGTTCATTGTCCAGGGTATGTAGACCCTGTGTTCTTTGAGAAGAGATCATGTTTTATTCATTCATCCTGGTGTCCTGCCCCTAGCAGCCGGCACTGCCTCTGCTCCATGAATGCTGAACGAACGAATGAATGAAATACATCAGAGAGAGGAGAGACAACTGTGGACTGGAACAGTCATGAAGCATTCCTGGAGGCCTACAGACCACTCCCGCAGTGCCCAACAGTTTTGAAAGCACTCAATGCCCCAGGTTAAATCCCTTTTTGCTTTGCCTGGCTAGAGAGGCTTCTGGTACCTGCAGCTGAACCTGGTTATCCAAATGCTCCAGTGGAGAGGTGGGAACTCTTTTGGGCTCAAGAGGTGTGGGGGGATGTGAAAAGGGCATTAAAGGTGGGGCAGGAGGGGGTGGAATGGCAAGGGACACAAGGCCCTGAGGCACGTGGTGGCCAGGAGGAGCTGGGTCTGAGTGTGAGCAAAGCCCAGCCATGGTAGGAGGAGCCGCTGTGGACCATCCCCTGTGGGCTCAGCTTCAGGAGACCTGGACTAGAATGTGAAAAGGCCCAGGACCCATCTATGGCTGGAAGGAAAATTTGAGATTTGGGAACACAATGGGAATTAGACTCATCATCCCTGACACCCAACACAACCTTAGCTTCTTCTTAAAAGGCATATTTTGGGGCGGGTGAGGTGACTCACGCCTATAATCCCAGCATTTTGGGAGGCCAAGGTGGGGGAAGACTGCTTGAGGCCAGGAGTTTGAGACCACTCTGGGCAACATGGTGAGACCCCATCTCTACAAAAACATTTTAAAAATTAGCAGAGTGTGGTGGCGCAGCTACTTGGAAGGCTGAGATGGGAGGATCACTTGAGCCCCAGAGATTGAGGCTACAGTGAGTCATGATCATGCCACTGCACTCCACTCCAGCCTGGGTGACAGAGAAAGACCCTGTCTCAAAAAAGAAGAAAGAGACAGACAGACAGACAGACAGACAGAAAGAAAGAAAGAAAGAAAGAAAGAAAGAAAGAAAGAAAGAAAGAAAGAGAGAGAGAAAGCAGACCTTTAATAGAGGCATTTTCCAAGAAGAAAACAAAATTGTAACCATAATAAAACAAAGCCACGGCACAGGTAAGCATTCTTTGATCTAATACTCCTTTCAGAATAGGCACAACTCAGACCCAGAGCAACTTTGCATCCAGCATATTTTAGCACAAATGCTGCCACCCACCTCAAGCTATGTATTTTTTTTACTATCATAAAACACTACAAATCAGAAGCCCTTGGTTACGCCAAGGTGGGTAAAGTGACAATCACCCTGATTAGTGGTAAGTGTGCTCGTTGATTAAGAAGCAGTATCCTGTGGGCTGGGGCCCTGGAATCAGATTCTTTGGACTTGAATCCTGGATCTGCCCCTGACTGGCTGCAGGCCTAGGTGACAAGTGACTCAATCACTCTGTGTCTCAGTTTCCTCATCTGTGAAGTGGGTACTTATGGTAGCACCCACCTCCCAGAGGCTCCGTGACGATTACATTGGTAATGAGTGAAACATGAGCCCAGTGTGCGTTGGGGCACTCAACCCACATGAGCTAACATCATCTCCCTGGATGTGATCTCAGCATTACGTAACATTCTAAGCCATTTGACAAATTAGGAATTGGGCATGGAGCTGTTAAGTATTTAGCCAAAAATGCACACATGCCAAGCTTGGAGGGAGGGAGATCTGATTTGAAGACCGCCTTTCTTAACCAGTACACTACATTGCCTGTCGTGGACAATTTACGCCCACTGTGACCTCATGGCAGCAGGAGATAAGATGGAGAGAGGGGTGATAGATTGGACAATCCTGAAATAAAGGCACTGTTAGTCCTTCCTTTCTTCCTTCCTTCGTCCGTCAGGGGTTTACTAAGTGTACTTTGTGAAGCCACCTCAGAATCCTGAGTTGAATGAGACCTGGTCCCCTGCCCTTAAGGAAGTCGCATGGGAAATAATTTCCCTGACTCCCTATTTTCCCATTAGCACAGCCTGACACCAGCCTGCCCCGCAGCCTCTTGCCTCCCCCACGCTGGAATGCCTGGATTTCTAGCTCAGCTCTCCTACTCAAGTCCAGCCAGTCTGCCCACTTCCTGAGGGACCCCAGTCTAGGGGCCTGATCCTTCTCCCGCTCACACTGACAGATCCCACCATTTCCCCCGCGGGCTGGTGTGTGAACCTGCTCTGATGGAAATCCAAGGGGGTAGCCAGCCCCAGTGCGGCGAGGCCCAGTCCTCCATGTCACCCAGTCCTCCATGTCACCCGTGCCACTGAGACTGCAGCTGAGGTTGCACTGTGCCTGCCCAAAGTGCGGGCTTAGTTAGGGTGTGGCCAGCCCAGTGTCTGGGGAGGCTTCCTCTTCCTTTGGTGCAAATGTCCTGCTGAAACAAGTGCTCCCAGAAATAGAAGAAAACTGCAGAGCCTGACTCCCAAATTCCCTGTGTCAGGAGCTTTACCTTTCAGTATGAGCTTTCTTCAGATCATTGAAAGATCAGAATCCTACAGGAGCCTGAAAGCTCCTCCCGCACACCCCTCTGTCCCGGGCACTAGAGGGCCACCCTGCCTCCTCTCTCCCTCCTTTCTTTCTCATTTCTTGCTTGTCTTTGAGCCATACTGCTTGAAAGCTCTCTGAGAAGCATCTGCAGCCTCCAGGCTAACCACAGTCCAGCTCACATTTCGTGTCCTGATGATTCTACGTGGTTGCAGTTGATTATGTTTTGTGTATATTGGGAGTATCTGTGCATCTCTAAGCTCCCCCTACCCTGACCCCTACCCGAAAAGGGGAGGAATGCTTATTGAGCTAAGTGCTTTACATATGTCATGCTGTGGACTGAACTCCGTAATTATATCATCCCCAGCCTCCTCCCAAAACTGTGAAACAGGATGCTCAAATATTAACATGGGCTGTTTATCTCAGTTTTAAACTCTTGAGGCCAGGAGTTCCTTCCTCGCCTTTTATGGAAATTCCTTGAACTGCACTGGCTCCCTCAAGGCAAGAGGAGCATGAATCCTTTAATATGCAGCATCTGTTGAGCACAGTGACTCACACCTGTAATCCCAGCACTTTGGGAGGCCGAGGCGGGTGGATCGCCTGAGGTCAGGAGTTCGAGACCAGCCTGAACAACATGGTGAAACCCTGTCTCTACTAAAAATACAAAAATTAGCCGGGCGTGGTGATGAGTGCTTGTAGTCTCAGCTATTCGGGAGGCTGAGAAAGGAGAATTGCTTGAACCCAGGAGCAGAGGTTGCAGTGAACCGAGATGGCACCACTGCACTCAAGCCTGGGCAACAAAACAAGACTCTGTCTCAAAAAACAAATGAACAAACATGCAGCGTCCCCACCCTCAGAGGTCACTCACTAAGTTCAAATCTATATGTCTAGGTCTCTCTCTCTAGAAGTTTACGTCTATCAATCTGGCTTTCAGATTCTTGTGTTAAATCAACACATCCACTTTTTTTCATGCCCAGACCAACACTACAGGCAGAAGTCCATTGCTGTGGTCCACACATGCACTTCTAAGATCTGAGGGACAGGGGTTCAAGAAAGGCTGGAGTAACGGCAACGGGCTTGCTGTGTGATGAACCCTGCCTTGTTATTTGAGAAAGTCACTCACAGCCTCAAGTGTCTCACTTGGAAAACAGGAATAATAATCCCTGCCTTGGTGGGTCGCAGTGGCTCACGCCTGTAATTCCAGCACTTTGGGAGGCCAAGGCGGATCACGAGGTCAAGAGATCAAGACCATCCTGGCTAACATGGTGAAACCATGTCTTTTGTAAAAATACAAAAATTAGCTGGGCGTGGTGGCACACACCTATAGTCCTAGCTACTCGGGAGGCTGAGGCAGGAGAATCGCTTGAACCTGGGAGGCGGAGGTTGCGGCGAGACGAGATTGCGCCATTGCGCTCCAGCCTAGTGACAGAGCGAGACTCTGTCGCAAAAGAAAAAAAAAAAAAAAGAAATCCCTGCCTTGCAGAAAAGCTTTGAAGATAAAAAGCTGCTGGTAGGTACCAGTTCACTTCTCTTGGCTTCCTCTCCTGCGTGTGCATGTTAGGGTTTCCTCAGTCAAGCCACTGGAGAACATGCAAAGCTATGTGGGCCCTTGGGAAGACCACTCCAGACAGCCTCTTTAGACACATGGCAGGTTTTCTGGCCTGTGTTTTGCTTTTTAGCACATCTGGTTCCCATGAAGCAGGCACATCTGGGCAGAAACTGACGGGTTCCAATCCCACCCAGGGGCCATGACTCAAAACATTTTTTCTTGGGAGCAGTGATGTTGATTGTCAGCCTACCTAAGTCTGAAGGAACTCTCCATTCCTCCTTGGCTGTGAGCCAGATGGAACTCTTCCCAGCTCCAACATGTGAACCACAGTGGCTCCACCAGAGAAATAAAGCAATCGGAGTGGACCCAGGCACCTGGCAGAATGGCAGCCGCCCTGGACTTTGGCTGACTCAGCAGTTCCCAGGCCACATTCAGGTCTCACTCTGTAACTTGCATGAGTCTAGGGAGAGGCAGCGAAGGGCCTAGCTTGTCAGAATTGCCCAAACTGGAAGTTAAAAATCCCCAATTGGCATAAACCCTAATAAATCAAAACATTAGAAAAATAGGTTGTGTGTGAATATAATTTATTTTAAGAATGATAACAGTAACATATTTTGAGAGCTTATGGGCCAGGCACCCGGCTAAGGGCTCTCTATTCACAATCTCCTTCCCCATAATTAGAGAAGCTCTAGATCCCACGGAATCTTTTCAGATGTCAGTTTCTACCCCTCTGCATAAGTGGGTCTTATTTTATAGATGACAAGTTTTCTTCTTCTTTTTTTTTTTTTTTGAGACGAAGTCTTGCTCTTGTCCCCCAGGCTGGAGTGTGATGGAGCGATCTCGGCTCACTGGAACCTCCGCCTCCCGGGTTAAAGCGATTCTCCTGCCTCAGCCTCCTGAGTAGCTGGGATTACAGGTGCATACCACCACACCCAGCTAATTTTTGTATTTTTAGTACAGACGGGGTTTCACCATGTTGGCCAGGCTGGTCTTGACCTTCTGACCTCAGGTGACCTGCCTGCCTCGGCCTCCCAAAGTGCTGGGATTACAGGCGTGAGCCACCGCACCTGGCCAAGTCTTCTTGAAGTGTGTTGGAAGTTACTGGAAATTTTCTAAACATCTTGAAGTAAGGCTGTCTTCTATGATGTAAGACTATCTTCTATGATGTCGGGCTGTCTTCTGTGATATAAGGCTGTCTTCTGGCCAGGTGTGATGGCTCACGCCTGTAATCCCAGCACTCCCGGAGGACAGGGTGGGTAGATCACTTGAGGCCAGTAGTTTGAGACCAGCCTGGCCAACACGGTGAAACCTTGTCTCTACTAAAAATACAAAAATTAGCTGGGCATGGTGGCGTGTGTCTATACTCCCAGCATCTCAGGCGGCTGAGGTGAGAGAATTGCTTGAGGTCAGGAGCTCCAGATCAGCCTGGCCAACATGGCACAACCCTTCCTCTACTAAAAATACATAAATTAGCTGGGCATGGTGGCATGCTTCTGCGATCCCAGCTAGTAAGGAGGCTGAGGCGGGAGAAAAAAAAAAGACTGTCTTCTATGAGGTAAGACTATCCTCTATTATGATGCCAGACTGTCTTCGATGATGTCAAACTGTCTTCTATAACGTCAGGCTGTCTTCTATGATGTAAGGCTGTCTTCTATGACATCAGACTGTCTTCTATGATGTAAGGCTGTGTTCTATGATGCAAGGCTGTCCTCTATGATGTCAGACTGTCTTCTGTGACATAAGGCTGTCTTCTGTGATGTCAGGCTGTCTTCTATGATGTCAGACTATCTTCCATGATGTGGAACTTTCTTTTATGATGTAAGATTCTCTTCTATGATGTAAGATTCTCTTCTCTGATGTAAGACTGTCTTATGATGTAACACTGCCTTCTATGATGTGAGACTCTCTTCTATGCGTCGTATGTAGGCCTCCTCAGAAGGATACCCATCTCCTTTGGGCTACAGAGTCTTTCAGATTTCTGTTGAGTTTTGATCTTTTGCTCATCCTTTTGGAAGAAAGTTAATGTGTGTCTAGTATTAGAAACTGAGGTAGTTAAGCCACTATGAAAAGTAGTTTGGAGATTGATTCTCAAAGAACTACAAACAGAACTGCCACTCAACTCAGCAATCCCATTACTGGGTATATACCCAAAGGAAAATACATCATTCTACCTAAAAGACACCTCCACTCACTTGTATGTTCATCACAGCACTATTCATGATAGCAAAGACATGGAATCAACCTAGGTGCCCATCAACAGTAGATCGGATAAAGAAAAGGTGGTACGTATATGCAACGCTATACTATGCAGCCATAAAAAGTAACAAAATCATATCCTTTACAGTAACACGGACGCAGCTGGAGGCCATTATCCTAAGCAAATTAATGCAGGAACAGAAAACCAAACATGGCGGGTTTTTGCATGTTCTTATAAGTGGGAGCTAAGCATTGAATACACATGGACATAAAGTTGGGAAAAATAGACACTGGGAATTACTAGAGGGAGAAGGGAGGGAGGGGGCAAGGATTGAAAAACTACCTATTGGGCACTATGCTCAATACCTGGGTGAGGGGATCAATCATACCCCAAACTCAGCATCATGCAATAAACCCATATAGCAATGTACATGTATCCTCTGAATCTAAATAAAAGTTGATACTTTAAAAAACAAAACAAACAAAAAAAAAAAACTGAGGTGATGATGAGGTTGCTGTCCAGACCTTTCAGCCCAGATGAAGCAAAAGGCTTAGAATTACCCTAAGTAGTGACTTAAAAATTATGTTGAGGAGGAGTAATTAATGTTCCTGGTGAATTTATAAAGTGAAAAAAGTATGCCACCAAATCTGCACATATGTAATATTGAAGAATGCACACACCAACTCACACATATAATTTATGTGTGCTTAAAAAGGAATATGGGTCATTGCAGAAAAATAGAAAAATATAGATGAGCATAAAGGAAAAAGCAAACTCCATCCACAATCTTATCACCCAGTGATAATAATTATGAACATTATGATGTATTTCCTTCCAGGTTCTTCTTTTCCAAATATATTAAAATTCATTTATAATTATTTATACATTATATGTTTCTTTTAAATCCCGCTTTTGATTCCATAACATCTTTCCATGAACATCTTCCCATGAGAGTTGCAGTGAGGTTGAATGGAGAGAGCATTGGAGAAAGCCCCTCCCTGCCCCACAGCTCCCTGCACAGAGCCCAGAACTTGGGCGGTATCTTGAAAATGGCTAATTACAAACACATGGCATTTGGGCCACTGTCCCTGCTCCCAAACTCAAAGCAGACATTACTAACCAATCCCAGTTCCCTTTTCTGAGGAACCCAGAAGCCCTCTGACCCTTTTTCAGCACCACACTCTAGACAGTCACATACTATCTTCCTACATTGGGGCTTGGCTTTGAGAAGCCTAACTCTGAGACAATCTTCAATTCACAATTTCCCTGCAGGACTATGTCACCACTACTTAGAGATTCAAGCCTTTAGTGCACAATGAATCTGCAGTTGGATCTTTCATATTTAGCTTGGGCTGTCATTAAAAAAGCACTGTGAAGCCAATGCCTTAGGGTTGCCAAAATCAGTCTGGCTTCAGAAACTCCTGGTTAAGTATCCAGCAGATGAGAAACCTCCCTGCTGCGTGATTAGTGGCAGGGCAGAATTTAGTTTGAGACCAGTCCATCTTGACTCCTGGGTCAGCAGGACATAAGAACACTATCATACAACCCTCAAAACAGTGATGTACTGCAGCCAATGGTGCCCTATGGTGAGTGTCACGAGATGTTTAGAATCGTGCACTGAACCTCAGCAAAGCTCTCCCAGCGTAAGGATAATTAAATTCTAAAGTAGGCCTACCCTGAAGTTATTCAACTAGAAAATTACAAGCCACAGCAAAGATGTATTTCCATATAAATGTGCAAAAGCAAATCCAGCATCCACCAGCCTGAAACAGAGCGGGACGGACAGCCTGGTGCATTTACCACCTAATTTATCATGCTGCTAACATCTCTCTTTGGGCACTTACCACACTCCCCCGGGGCCAGTGCCTGCCTTACCCAGCCTGCTAAGCTGAGAGATTCTGGAAGGCGGATGCCTTACCCACTCTGCAGAGCCCCGTGGGAGGCCTGCAATCCACTGGTGTGCTTGAGGCCAGGGTGGCAGAGCAGAAGCCTGTGATGCCGTGTGGTCCCCAGGCACAAGAGGCCATGCTGTGCCGCACACATGACTGTCACTGTTGGCTGAGTGACCACATCAAAATCGTCTCTCCAGTTGTCTCTCACCATCCCTCTGCAGAGGGTATATCCCAGGACTGCGTTCCACTCCGCTTCTGGGATATTCTGTGTGGTTGTCCCTGAGAACACTGGGGCAAAGCTGAGAATCCTCCTGGCTTTTTGCAGGCAAAGAAAAATGTTCCTGAGGCAAATAAGAGAACCATGTCTCCTAAGTAATATTCCTCTCCACCTGTCAAGACTCAGGCTAGTCTTGCTCTGCATGCAGCCTATTTTCTGAGCTGGAAGGCTCCTGAAAATAGAAACTCAGGGTGAAAAGATGGAGATGGAACACAATCCTTTTATTATGGCTGTCTATGAGTCCTTATTTATATGCCTAAAACTATATATCCAGAATGTCACTAGAATCCTCAAATATTCCAGATTAGAAAAACAAACAACATAAAAATCAACTTTTTTTTTGAGACTTGGTCTTCTTCTGTCACCCAGGCTGGAGTACAGTGGTGCAATCATGGCTCACTGCAGCCTCAAACTCCCAGGCTCAAGCAGTCCTCCCACCTCAGCCTCCTCAGTAGCTGGGACTACAGGCACAAGCCACCACTGCCTGGCTTATTTTTATTTTTTGTAGAGATGGGGTTTCACCATGTTGCCCAGATTGTTCTTGAACTCCTGAGCTCAAGTGATTCTCCCACCTGGGCATCCCAAAGTGCAGGGATTACAGGCATGTGGGCCTACCATACCTGGCCCACTGTACCTGGCCCAAAATTCTTCATATAGCATATACCTCTCCAATGTATCTCCAACCTTCATCTCCAACTCTGCCCAGGTTGATGTCATCCAGAACAGCAAAAGGTGTGTGACATTTCATTGTGAAATAGATATAGGTATTAAAAAGTACAAACAACTCATCTGTGCAGGTCAAATAATCATGACAGGTGGAAACCCACGTACCTACTAACAGCGGAAGACACAAAGCACATGCCAGCACCTTGCAAGCACAGTGCATACCTTTCTCCCTGCAGGAGCAACCCACTATCCAGGGTTTTGTGAGAATCACTCTTTTGCTTTTCTTCGTATCTATGTATGTAGGAAAGCAGGAGCCTGTTCAGGTTCTCTATGCATCAGACTAGCCCATGAAGTGAATTCTTGGGGTGCCATAAAACAGGCAGCACATCTCTCTGAGCTCCCACCTTTAGCTTCAGCCTCTGCTTTGCTCTGAGTTACAGTCCTGGGGCTCCGAAGTACCCAGCTGGGACCCCAGGGCCCTGTTCTTGCCTCTGTGGCCCCTGCCTGTCCTCCTGCCCCTGGACTCTGCTCCTGGACTCTGGGTTCCAGGACTTCCTCCTTGGACAGGACCTTTGCTGAGTCCTCACTTCTCTTGGATTTGTTCTTTCCGTTCCCTCTGCTGTCACTCCTGGCCCTTATTACCCCAACAGCCTGAACAATCCCAACAGCCTCCCAACTCCACACCCTGCCCCCATTTCCCCCACTCAAATCTGTGCTTACACAAACGCCATATTCCTGTTGTGTCAACAGCCAAAATCACTGATGGCTCTGCTCTTACATCATCTCTCCGCACCTTTGCTGTGGCCTCTCCTCCGCTCAGGATGCCCTTCCCGTCCTCCTCGCCTGCAGGAAGGTTCCTATCGGTAGGAGGCTAGGCTCCACAGCCTTCCCAGGTACCCCAGTCACTGGGGCCCTGGTCAGGGTGTGTACAATGAAGTGAGGTCACAGGCGGTGCGGCCAAGCTGGAGAGCATCCGAGGGAAGCCGAGGGCAGAGCAGGGGAGCAGTCTCAGGAGCACTGCCTTTTAAGCCTGCAGCCGGATTCCCATGACGAAGGGAGAACTTGGAGCCAAACACCAAAGGCCTAGACAGGGCCCTCTGCCCAGCGTCGAGTCCATGGACTCGTTGTTCTCTCGAGGACACATTCTTGGGACATCATGGAACATGCAATGCAAATTGCCAGGGACCAAGTGCTCTTAGGAAGCCAGGGAGAAGGACACTCATGGCTATGGAGTGTCCACATGCCCCAGAGACTCACCCATTGTCTCAGCAGGTCCTCCTCATGGCCCTTTGACATAAGTAGCCTGAGCACCAGTTTTCCAGATGGGGAAACTGAGGCTTCCAGGGGTGAGTGAAGCTATTCGTTAGGATCAGAAGAGCTGGGCCTCGAATGTGGACTCTCCCAACTTCGAACCTGCGCTTTGCTCTTTCTACTGCCCTCATGACCAGCTTTGAATCCTGCCCTTGCCGCTCGCCAGTCATGGGATTTCTGGTGCTTCCAGAACTCCTCTGAACCTACCCTGCCTCCCTCAGGGTGGGTGAGAAGGTGAAAGAGATTACGCACATGAACAGCATTTTGCCAGCTGTATCCTACTACAAGTGGGCTACCTCAAGTCCTTTCTCAGCACAAGACGTGTGTAAATAAACCAGGTTGAATGAATGAATGAAATCCACCAGTCAACTCTCTTTCCTCTTTCCTGTATCCTGGCTGATGTGTCATCTCCCAGCTGTGCCTCAGGAAGAGAGTGAATCAGGCTTCTTGGCAGCCCCCAAGCAGCTCACTACAGTAGTACCAGCAAAGGAAGGGCTTCATATTTATGAAATGAATAGATGACCCCATGTCTGCATATGATAATGAATGCATTTAACACTGTCCTTGTGGTAGCCCAGTCTTAACATTCACAAAAGAGAAGATGGTCTTTATGGTAGACTGCAAACTGATTGCCCCAAACTGCATTCTCTCTTCCATAGTTACAGAATTTTATAGAATTTTAACTGTTCATATGGCTGCCCAGATAAGGATCATATTTCCCAGCCTTCCTTGCACCCAGGTGTGGCCATATGACAAAGTTATGCCAATGGAATACGAATAGAAGTGATGTATGCAATTTCTACAACAACTACTTGAAACAATCTGCTTGCCTTAGACTTGCTCTTTCTCCCCAGCATGGTCTGGAACACAGAGACCGCAATGACCAGCTTTGGTGATTGAAGCACACTCTAAGTGGTGGTGGGACAACAAGATGGAAGGAACCTAGGTCCCTGGATGGCCATGTGGAGCACAGTGACCCTACCGACTTGGACTGCTCACCTCTGGACTGCTACGCGAGAGCAAAATAAACCTCTCTCTTATTTTGGCCACTAAATTTTGAGGTCTCTGTGCTCAGCCTGTACCTTAACAAATGAAGACAAAATAAGACCCCTTACATAGGGAAGAGCCAGTTGACTTGAGTTCCGATCTACACTCTGTGACTTCCTACCTCTGTGAGTTTGGGCAAGTTGCTGAACTACTGTTTCTTCATCTGTGAAATGGGGAGAACCACGGGACCTATAGTGAGAATTAAATAACATAGAATATACACAATAAAGTGGGCTACTGTTATGGCTACTGTTATCATCATCTTATCAAAATGTTTTCCTGCCTGTGGAGCCCCAGCCAGGCTACCCGTGCATTAGTCAGCCTGTACCAGAGGAAATAGCTTTTATGTTGGTCCCCTGTGTGGTTAGTTATGTGTCTTCCTGCCACAACTGATCTTATGTCCTCACATCCATTTTAATGCAAAAGCCCTAGCAAGCCAAGTGTGGTAGTAAGAACTACCCACGGGTTGGCCCGGGAACTTACTGGTAACAGTCTGAAAGCATGTGCTTCACCCCCTAAGGTGTCTAAGCATTGTAGCCAACAAGAAATCCCTTCAACTGCCTTTTCCTCCTCTAAGCTCAGCTCAGAGTCCCATAGCTCACCAGGTACCAGGCCAGCTTCAGAAAAAGCTGCTGATAAATTTAGAAGTCAGAGAGAGTACGTACAGTCAGAGAGAGAAGAGCAATGTTACTAATTAAAAAGAGGTAATGAGCCAGGTGCAGTGGCTCACGCCTGTGATCCCAGCACTTTGGGAGGCCAAGGCAGGTGGATCGCCTAAGGTCAGGAGTTCTAGACCAGCCTGACCAACATGGTGAAACTCTGTCTCTACTAAAAATACAAAAACTAGCCAGGCCTGGTTGCAAGCGCCTGTAATTCCCAGCTACTCAGGAGGGTGAGGCAGGAGAATCGCTTGAACCTGGGAGGCGGAGGTTGCAGTGAGCCAAGATCACACCACTGCACCCCAGCCTGGGCAACAAGAACGAAACTCCGTCTCAAAAATTAAATACAATAAAACAAAACAAAAAAGGGTGACATTTCCAAGAAAAGTTCAGATGCATGCAAGGTTCTGGAGTACTCCCTAAAGCATTTATTTCCTTTAAAAAAGAAAGAAAAAAAATATATGTATATGTTATGGATTTTTAAATATGTATTTATAATAATATAATATATATTTTATAATATATATTTACACATATATAATTTTTTTCTAGAAAAGATGAAGCCCTATGAAAGTAGCTGGAAGGCTGCTGTGGCCACAGCTGTAACCCAACAGGAGGAACGCATGCTTGTCACCAACCAGAGGCCCACACAGCTCACAGCCCTCTATTTCTTCTTTAACAGAGAGTCCTTGAGAGCTCTGTCTGGCTAGTCACTGGGTTAGGCTCTGGGGACACATCTGAGTTATACCAAGTCCCTACCCTTATGGAACTTCCAGTCTAGTGTGGACCGAGAATAATTAGCAGATGAGCATATGCCAGGCTGGGTTGGGCACCCTGAGCCAAGCATGTCAGGGTCAGGGGACAGGTGACACCCGCTCCATACCACACAGCACAGGCCTGCTACCTACAGGACTGGAGACACTGGAGTTGTGGAGTGTAAGAGATACTAGGTTCAAGCGTTTGGTCTTGAACTTCACTCATTTAGGTGCATACTTGTTTGCTGCTCATAAAATGCAAACAGGACCAAAGTGTGGAGGCCCACTGAGGGCGGTCAGAGCTTGACAGCCCTGGTGCCCAGGTGCAATAACAAGCAGAACTGACATCCTGCATTCCCTAATTAAGCCTGATTAGCCCCTCCCACACCTTCCCATCCGCCTGTAATCTCCTACAGGTGCAGAAATATGTCAGTGCCAGTGGGGTGACATGGATAATCGCCCCCCTTGTACTAGGCTGGAAACTTAGATGGCCCTTATTACTCCTCCAACACCAGATATCTACTGCCTCAAAATTATTTCATATGCTTTGGGGATGCAAGCTCCAGGAGTGATTTATTTTTAATCAAAAAGCAGTTCTGCATTATAGGAGGCCAAGAGATTAAGAACCTTTATTAACATGTGCTATCTCTTCAGATGCCTCTTCCAGGCCAGCCGGGGCCCTGGCCGGTTTTGAAAAGGTTCTTATGCCAAAGGGCTCCTCTGAGGCGACATTTAGATCAATATTTGGAACTGCCCTTCTGGGAAATCACTGATGGTCTGTGGAAGGCACATGGTGTGACTTTTAGAGCAGTCCATTAGTGAAGAGCTCCACAGCTGTCCCAAGATTTCGGAAAAGGACCAGATGCTGGTATGACTGACCTCGCTTCTATGCAAGAGCTTGGAGCACTGTCTTTCAAGCCTGAGTCTCTCTCTCTCTTTTATTTTATTTTATTTTTTGAGACGGAGTCTTGCTCTGTCACCCAGGCTGGAGTGCAATGGCACGGCTCACTGCAACCTCCACCTCCTGGGTTCAAGTGATTCTCCTGCCTCAGCCTCCCAAGTAGCTGGGATTACAGGTATGTGCCCTCACACCCAGTTTATTTTTGTATTTTTAGTAGAGACGGAGTTTTGCCATGTTGGCCAGGCTGGTCTCGAACTCCTGGCCTCAAATGATCTGCCTGCCTTGGCCTCTCAAATTGCTGAGATTACAGATGTGAGCCACCGCACCTGGCCCAAGCCTGAGTCTCTTTACTGCTGCATGGGGAGGGCCTGTGTTTGCTCTTGTTCTGGCAGTGGGCACCACCTCCAAGCCACCTGAAGGACAAAGCAGTGGGGTGGGGGTGAAGATATTCTGGCCCCATCTGCTTCTTCTAATTCTCCTTGGTGCCAACCAGCCTCACAGCAAACCATGGGCAATGCTGGTGCGCTCACACCATATGGGATGCTTTTACTATACAGGCATGTTCCATAGGAGGGGAACAGTACACTTATTTATGGGATGGCTTTGAATGATGTGCATATATGTTAGGGCAAAAAAAAAATTGAAGAACGCTACATTCTAAATCACATAGAGGGTTGTTAAAAACCCTGCACATTTACTAGCTGGGGTGATGAGCCCTGAGTGTGCAAAGCATGAGTCTCTCAGCCTGTAAGACTCCCACAGCTGGCTGTGCCTGGGATGAGTTAGGGAAGTTTGAGGTCACAGCATGAAATGCCATCACCTTGTACCAGGAAAACATTACTCATTCCCTAGTTCATTCCATTCCAATCCTCTGAGTACATAAGAGAGAGACTCACTTAGGTGCTGTCCCATTGTAAGCACCTCTCAGGCACTAGCTCTCCACCACTTTCGGGACGGGGTGGCTCAGGGCTCTTGAGTGCGCCCCAGTGCAGAGCTGGAATACACTGTCGTCTTGTTTTCTCCTTGTGGTCACCTATTTACAGCCCCTGACACTGGTTTCTACTTCTTGTGTTACAATAAAGTTTCCTCTTAAAATAGATTTAAAGTAAAAAAGAAAGTTGATTTTTAAAAAACTATGAAGAAATAGTAAGAAATTTAAACAGCCACTATGAAAATCACAAAGGTGGTGTGTAAACAATCAAGGTTTGGGAAAAGCTGACCTGGAGCCATTTAGCAGGAATTACCACCCAGAATGTGAGGTGGCCGGTGAGGAGGTAACATCAGTGGGAGGAGGATGGGGCCATGGAGCCAGAAAGCAGTGTCACCCAGGAGGCTGGCAGTGAGCAGAGGGTTGCAGGGCCGCGGGGCAGACCAGACCCGGCTCAAATGTCACATCTGCTTAAAGCCATCCTGGCCACATGGCAGAGTCCACTGATCGCTTCTGCTCACTTGTCCCCCGTCCCACAGTGACTCCCTGAGTAGGACTCCCAACTCCTGCCATGGCCACCTACAAGGGAATGAGTGAGCGTAAGTCCCCTGGGCCTCAGTTTCCCCATGGTAGAGCCCCCAGGTCGAACTATAATAGATCATCTTCAGGGTGCTTTCCAACTCCTCAGAGCCTGTGCACATCAACATTAATTGTCCTGGAGCGGTCAGTAGTCATATATTTCTACTTCAGTTTCTCAAGGTTTTGTAATGAACATGTTTCCCCAAAACACAGAGCCAGTTGTATTGACAATAACCAAATAAAATAACCTAAGGTGAGCAAGTAGAAGAAGAGCCTGTTCTATGAAGAAGAAATGGTAATAGTTGGGCCAGGCCTGCCACCCCAGAGAGGCACTAGGAGGAAGTGGGCCAGGGTCCTCTGGGGGTCTGCAGATACCTCGACCCCTGGAGAGGTCTCCCACCCACACCTGAAGGACAAAGGACAAGGCCACCAGCACAGGCTCTGCTGGGGACAACGCAGTGGGAGAAGACTTTCCTCACAGAGCCCATGGGGGTCTTGGAGAGAGAGCCATTCTATGTGAACACAGGGACAGTATGGAGCTCTTTTTAAAGGCTCTGCAAGAGAGAATGTTTAAAAACGGCAGCTGCCGTGTGATTGTGGACCTGGATAAAATAGGAAGCAAGAGGCAGAGATAACAGGGAGCTGTTTTAGTCAGAGAAGTGGTTTCCTGATCTTCTATAAGAATGTGCTGGGCTCCATCTTATGTAACATTCATTTTTCTTTCCTGGAAGGAGAACAGCTTGAACTTTCCAAGGCTGCAGATGGCTCCAAGTTCCTCTGGGTGGTGAAATGCCAAACGGATGGCGATAAATGATCAGGAATTTATTGAGAATGCAGGAGAGGTGAGATGAGTGTCGAGTGATGAATTTAAGGAAAATGGTCACAATTTCAAAGGCACAATGAGGCCTCTGCGCTCCATTATGACCTGAAGGGGCATCTGCAGCCAGGCCAGCATCATCAGCGGGAGCGGGAGCTGAACACCTATGGAGGGTAAACAGGGCATGGGCCACAGGCTCATACCACAGACCTGGCATTCCTAACTGTGAGACATCATCAGAGCCACTGAGCCTTTGTGGGCCTCAGTCTTTTCATCTGTAAAATGGGCTTATCACGCCCAGCCCCCCCCCCCCCCCGCCCCACTCAGGGTTTTTGTGAGGGTTAAATAACATCTGTACAAACAGCTGAGTTACAGGCATGGTTCTGCAATGTTTTACAAGGCATAACTGGGTGTTGGAATTTCAATGGTGCTTTTAAAGCAAGCAGACTTGGGTTCAAATCCTGGCCCTTCCACTTAATAGCATGTGGCTGACACTGTCTATGGCAATAAAACAGCAAGAATGGCCGGGCGCGGTGGCTCACACCTGTAATCCCAGCACTTTGGGAGGTCGAGATGGGCGGATCACGAGGTCAGGAGATCGAGACCATCCTGGCTAACACAGTGAAATCCTGTCTCTACTAAAAATACAAAAAATTACCCGGGCGCAGTTACGGGCGCCTGTAGTCCCAGCTACTTGGGAGGCTGAGGCAGGAGAATGGCGTGAACCCAGGAGGTGGAGCTTGCAGTGAGCCGAGATTGCACCACTGCACTCCAGCCTGGGCGACAGAGCGAGACTCCATCTCAAAAAAAAAAAAAAAAAAATTGCAAGAATGAGGCTAGGCATCTCATGGGTGCTGTGAAAGTCAGGGAGGTAAAGACAGAGAAGTATCTAGCAACGTGTCAGACACAGGTTTGGGCCTTCCTAAGAGATTGGTTTCCTTCCCCTTTCTGACGGTGATGCAAATCAAAAGTGGTTACAAAAGAATTTTAAGAAAGTCATGTATTCAAGGAATAAATGCTTCCCTGCAGCCCTCTGAGGTTAAGCCATGGAGATCAGCAGGCTGTCTCCCCCATTCTTGGCTGGGGCCTCAGTGGAGATAGAGCCTGACAATGCCCATCTTGGATCTGGTGCATAGAATTCTAAACACACTGAATGGCCAGGCGGGGCATAAGCATGGGACTATGAGGGTCCTCTCCTCTGGGAAGCTCTCTAGCTTCTCCAGGCAAATCACCCAGTCTAGACTCCAGACCCTGGCACATGCACTAGTGGCTGGCCTGCCTGCCTTTCTCCTTGTGCTGTGAGCTGTTGGAAGGCAGAGACCATGGGGTCTTAATGATTTCTCTGTCACCCAACACCCAGCACAAGGCCTGCCATAAAGTTTGTGCTCAGTAAATATTTACTGAATGACACTAACGGATGTATGGATAAGTAAATGTGTGGATGGGTAGATGAATGAATAAATGGATGGATAGATGGATGGGTGGATTGGTGAATGGATGGGTGGAAGGGTGGATGAACGGGGTGGCTGGGTGGATGTATGGGGTGGGTGGATGGATGAATGGATGGATGGATGGATGGATGGATGGATGGATGGATGGATCGATGGATTGAAGGATAAATGAATGTATGGATGGGTAGATGGTAGGTGGATGGATGAGTGGGTGTGTGAGTAGATGTATGGGTGGGTAGATAGATGGAAGGATGGATGGATGTATGGATGGGTAGATGGGTAAATGGATGAATGAGTGGGTTGGTGGATGGACGGGTGAATGAACGAATGGATGGGCGTATACATAGGTAGACAGGGCCGGATGCGGTGGCTCACTCCTGTAATCCCCGCACGGGAAGCCGAGGCGGGTGGATCACCTGAGCTCAGGAGTTCAAGACCAGCCTGGCTAACATGATGAAATCCTGTTTCTATGAAAAATACAAAAATTAACTGGGCATGGTGCCACGTGCCTATAATCCCAGCTACTTGGGAGGCTGAGGCAGGAGAATTGCTTGAACTAGGGAGGCAGAGGTTGCAGTGAGCTATCACGCCACTGCACTCCAGCCTTGGCAACAGAGTAAGACTCTGTCTCAGAGAAAAAAAAAATTAAAAATTAAAAAAAGTAGGTAGATGGATGGATAGATGGGTGGATGGGTAGATGGATGCATGCATGGGCATGTGGCTGGATGGATGGAAGGATGAATACATATATGGATGGGTAGATGGGTAAACTGATGGGTGGGTGGGTGGGTGGGTGGATGGATGGATGGATGGATAAATGGGTGGAGGGATGGCTGGCTGGCTGCTGACTGGCTGGCTGGCTGGATAGGTAGATGGGTAGATGGATGGGTAGGTAGGTGGATGGATGGATAGGTGGATGGATAGATGGATGGTTATAGCTACACATGCCTCTTCCCTTGTAGATGCTGCAGAACATCCAGGCCTTTTGGAAGCTGGCAGCCTGTTAACATCCAACACCCATCTCTCTTCAGGGAGTCCTTAAATCATTCAAGGGAAAAACTATAGGGAGGAGTGTTGTGATGAAGCCATCCCCTTAGCAATCTCCTCCCATACTTCTTGTTTTGTAGCTGGGACCAGCCCAAGTTAGGGAGAGGAGGAAACTGCCTGGCTAGCTGCAGGCCCACAGCAACTGTGCTCTGACAGTCCCCCATTGCCCCTCCTGTGACAGTGTTCTCTTTTGGTGCTCTCTCCTCTCTACTGTTTTTTGGTCTCTCCTTTACATGCTTCCTGATGCTGGATCTGCTGTTGATACAGCAATGGGGTCTCTACTCTTCTCCCTGTATTAACTCCCACATACCCCCCACCAAAGGAGTCCCAGAGGCCTCCCATTGCCCACAAGATAAAGCCCAAACAAGGCACATGAGGCCCTTTCTAGTTTCGTCCCCTGTGCTCCAGCCACGTGCTCTATTCCCCATCAGGCCTTCTGATGCTGTCCAGTTCTGCCTAGAACATACTTTACTTTTTATTCAAATCCCATCATCCTTCAATACGTGGCTTAGGTATAATGTTCTCCAAAGTCTTCCCCCAAACTGCTCTTTTTAGAAAATGTTGGAAGTACAGAAAAATATGAATAATAAAATGAAAATTACCCATTATAATTCTGAAGCCTAGAGATTACTACTATTCATATTTGTAGTCTTTTTTTCCATGATTATAATTTTAATATGGTTGAGATCACAAAACCTCCAGCACAGTGTGGTTGGAGGTTCTAGTCTCTCCAGTACAATGTTGAGTAGAAGTGATGAGTTAGATATCTTTATCTTGCTCCTAATCTTAGGGGAAAAGCATCTGTTAAGTATGATGTTAGCTTTAGGTTTTTTGTAGATGTTCTTTATCAGATTGAGAAGGTCTTTCCTATTCTTTGTTTTTTAAGTGACAAAATTATGGTATTGAAGAAAGGGTATTGAATTTTATCAAATACTGTTTCTGCATCAACTGAAATGATCATGTAGGTTTTGTATTTTACTCTACTAATCTCATGCATTACACTAATTTATTTTTAGACATTAAACCACCCTTACATTCCCAGGATAAATCTCACTCAGTCATGGTGTGTGTGTGTGTATATATATATGTATGTATGTATGTGTATGTATATGTATGTATGTGTATAGATATGTATGTATGCGTGTGTGTGTGTATATATATATAGTTTGTTTTGTTTTGTTTTGTTAAGATGGAGTCTTGCTCTGTTGCCCAGGCTGGAGTGCAGTGGTGCAATCTTGGCTCACTGCAAGCTCCGCCTCCCGGGTTCAAGTGATTCTCCTGCCTCAGCCTCCCGAGTAGCTGTGATTACAGGTGTCCGCCAATACACCTGGCTAATTTTTTGTATTTTTAGTAGAGATGGGGTTCTGCCATGTTGTCCAGGCTGGTCTCGAACTCCTGAGCTCAGGTGATCCGCCCACCTTGGCCTCCCAAAGTGCTGGAATTACAGGCAGGAGCCACTGCGCCCAGCAATACGTTTTTAAATGTTGCCAAATTCAGTTTGCTAGTATTTTATTAAGTATTTTTGCATCTCTATTCATAAGAAATACTGACCTTTAGTTTTCTTTTCTTGTGATGTCTTTGTTTGCTTTTGTTATCCAGGTAATACTGACCACTTAGAATAAGTTGGGAAGTGTTTTCTCTTCCTGTATTTTTTGGAAAGGTTTGTGAGAATTGATATTAATTCTTCTACATGTTTGGTATATTTCAACAGCAAAACCATCTGGGCCCGGGTTTTTCTTTGTTGGTAGTTTTTTTGGTTTTGTTTTTGTTTTGCTTATTAATCCAATGTCTTTACTTGTTTTAAGTCTATTCAGATTTTTTATTTCTTCTTGAGTCAGTTTGGGAAGTTTGGGTCTTTCTTAAAGTTTGTTCATTTCATTTACATTATCAAATTTATAAGGACACAATTGTTCATAGTATTCCTTTATAACCCTTTTTATTTTTGAAAATTTGGTAGTAATGTCCCCTCTTCCATTCCTGATTGTAGTAATTCAAGTCTTCTCTCAAGCTAAAGATTTATCAATTTTATTGGTATTTTCAAATAACCAACTTTTGGATTTATTTCCTCTATTGTTTTTCTATTCTTTATTTCACTAATTTCTGCTCTGATCTTTATTATTTTCTTCCTTCTGCTTGCTTTAGGCTTAGTTTGCTCTTCTTTTTTCAGTGTCTTAAGGTGAAAAGATATTTGCATCTTAAAAGATAATTTTATTAAGTGAATCTCTGGTTGGTAGATTCTGTCAGTGATGAGAAGAGAGAAGGGAGGTCTGTTGGCCTCCAAAGTCACAGTTGTACAAGAACAGGGGCTGTAACTCAGAACTTCATTTTATGATGCTTTCTGACACCTACTCTGGCTAATTTAGACACACTGTGAAAACTCTGCTTTTTTCTCTGCTCCAGAGTCTAGCTTTCTTATCAAAAATTTTGTTTACAACCTCCAACATGACCATAGCCTCCAATGTGACCATTTCCAGATCCATGATGATTCTTTCAGTTGTGACAGAAAGTGATTCCCATGCTCATTGGCTTATGTGATTGTTGGGCTCAGTGCTGTTAGGTTTGATTCAAGGGGTCTGGCAACATGACCAGGAACTAGTTTCTCTTTCAACATTTCTTAGCTTTGCTTTTTTGAGGTAGGTTCCATTCTTGGTCAGACTTCCCCCTTGTGGTCTCAAAATGGTTGCCAGAGTTCCCAGGGTTCACACTTCCAGAGTCAACTTCAGAAGAGAAAAGTGACAGTCTCCTTCCCAAAAGTCCCAGGGGAAATCTTATTGATCACTAACTTGCACTGGGTACTTGCCCATCCCTGAACCAATCACTGTAGCTGGGGAGAATGTAAAATGATGATAGGCTAAACTTGTCACATGATCAACCTCTCACCAGGGTGGTGTCAACACCATCAGAAACACATGAGCTGAAAGTAGAGGAGAGATGCCTCTTAAATTTAAGGCATTGTGGGTGGAAGAAGAAGGAAATGGATACTGGGGAGACAACCAACCAACGTCTACTCAGGCTCCAAGCTCATCTCCCACTATTCTTCAACATCAGCCTCTCTTCTCCTGCTCATTCCCATCTCCAGTGCCTCTACTCAGGCTGGACATATGCCTAGGATTCCTTTCCTCCTTCTCATCATGCTCCTTCATATCTGTCTTGGGCCATTTTGAGACTCAATTCAAGCATCGGCAGCCCAAATACTCACCACCATTTGGATCTTCCATCATTTGGATGCATCTGGCTGAAAGAATCAGAACACACCTGGTAGTTGAGACATATGAGTGTGGATTTTTGTCCTATCAATCAAAGTATATTTATAGGCAGATCCAAGGTTGCCTCAGCTATTCCATCAAGGACCCAGATTTTCCCAGCTTTCTCCTTCACTCTCTGTTGGCATCTCTTTCCATCTCATGACTACAACATGGCTACTGCAGCTGCAAGCATTATGCCCACAAAGGCAGAATGTAGGAGTGAGGGGAACTGGGGCAGAGAGAGAGATAGATCTTCTCATCTTGCTCTCTCTTGCCTTTTATCATGGAACTAAAATCCTCCAGAAACTTATTCTGTGTCTCATTAGCCATCACTAAATCCTATAGCCAGCCCTAGCTGCAATGTCACTGGGAGAGAAGAATGGGATAGCCATGTCTGATTAAGACCAATCATGAGGCCAGGTGCGGTGGCTCACACCTGGAATACCAGCACTTTGGGAGGCTGAGGAGAGAGGATCATTTGAGGTCAGGAATTTGTGACATGCCTGGGCAACATAGTGAGATCCTGTGTCTACAAAAAATGTAAAAGCTATCTGGGTATGGTGGCACATGCCTGTAGTCCCAGGTACTCAGGAGGCTGAGGCGGGAGGATCACTTGAGGCCAGGAGTTGGAGGCTGTAGGGAGCTATGATTAAGCCACCGCACTCTAGCCTGAGTGACAGAGCAAAGCCCTGTCTCTTAAAACAACAATAAAAAAAAGACTAATCATGAGTGATATCCCTGAGGACAAAAATCAGCATGAAAGAAGTGAGGATGGCCACAGTTCTCTGCATGGTGCCCTTACTCTGTAATGACAGAGTTCATTCCTGGCACGCTCCCATGTTGTGCTGGCTCTGCCCTTGAGCCAGGTGGCTTGTGGGGCTTGCTGAGACTAGATGGTCTTGGACAAAAGACATCAAGGCAAAGGATAAACCAACAGCAACTTCATGCAGGCTGGGGCACCCACCATGGAACCACAGAGAAGTACAGATGTGAAAATATGGGATCCTCACCCAATTCTAGACATTTAGCCACATAAAATCTTTGCAGGAATTTCTCAGTTGCTCTGGATGGACTAGACTGTAAACAATTACCAACCCACATGGCCCCTGACTCTATCATGGTTCCCAGCACAGCCTATACAATGAAGCCCAAATTCCTTAGCAAGTCAAAATGGCCATTGCCAACTGAACTGAGTGCACAAAGGAAAGGCCACCCGAGGACACAGAAAGAGTGTTGGCATCTGTGAGCCAAAGAGAGAGGCCTCAGCAGAAATCAACCCTGCTGACACCTTGATCTTGGACTTCTAGGCTCCAAAACTGCGAGAAAATTAATTTCTGTTGTTGAAGGCCTCCAGTCTGTGGTATTTTGTTATAGTCGTCCTAGCAGACTAGACAACAGCCATTCCAATCCAGGCTCCTGAACCCGCCATTCCAAACTCACATTCTACCATGCAGTTCAGACTCCAGTTTCCAAAGAATCCTTGTAATTTTCAGAGCACACTGTATCCTTTCTCACTTCCATGCCTGTGAGAGTGATTCCCTTCAGCCCAGAATGTCCCTTTCTACCTTCAAGATCCAGCCGAAAGTCACCTAAACATCTCTCTGAAATCCAAACACAGTATCCACAGCCTTCACAAGACAACACCCATGGTGTGTGGCACTGCCTCCCTGACAAAGGTATGGAGATGCCTTCAAAGGCAGGGGCAGGGCGACTTCATTTCTGTGTCTCCAAACTGGAATGAGACCTGGCATATACGAGGTGTTCAGCAAGAGCTAGTGCCATGGAGAGGTCAGAAGTGAAAGGGGCCACATCTCCAAGCTGTTTGTGGACCCTCCATTGCTGTCTAGCACAGTGCTGAGTTTATATTTGGAGCACAATTAATACCTGTTGAACCATTCTCCCACCCAATCAAAAAAGGATGCAAACCCTCCAGATTCTGACATCCACAGCAACTTCTGTGCTAAAATGGAAAACACCTGCCATACTGCAACTCCCACTCATAGATGCATTTCACACAGAGTTTTACACCACAGCTAACTAAACTGGTGAAAGCACAGTCATCCAGTATCTCAAGGGGTAACCTGCAGGGAATATTCTTCTTCCAGGTGTCGCTAACTCCTTCAGTGATACTTATGGATTTAGCTCCTCCTTTTCCTGCACAAAAGGTTAATGCCTTGAAGCCCATATACAACCGAAAAGCCTTTATTCTTTTCCTGGAAAACTATGGCAGTAGAGACTTCAGGAATCATCCTCTCTCAATCATCCCATTGTAAATATGAGGAAGTTGAATCATCCATGCAACAAATGTGTTTTGATCCCTTATTTTGTGCCAGGTATGAAACTCTACAAGAGGCCTGTGTTAGAGAAGACAGAAAAAAGCTAAACATGAATTCTGCCCTGGTTGGAGAAGATAGAAAAAAGCTAAACATGAATTCTGCTCATAGGTTGTTCTACTCCTGTGAGATGCAAACTATCCCAGAGTTATAGCAAAAGAGAAAACTTCTGGGAACTTGCTGGACAGTCTAGAGATGGTACCTTGTCTAAAGTTACTCAGAGGCAGAGGTAGTAATAAGACTTCAACCCTGGTCCCAACTCTTAATACAAATATATTTTCCCCCATGCAGTAGATTTCAAAAATAACCACAAAATATTCTCTCCTCCATCCTCGCTCCTTGGACATGCCTTCACATACTGCCTCTGGGCTGACCTCCTGATGTGCTTTGGCCAGTGGGACATTCACAAACGTGATACAAGAGAGACTTCAAAAGCACTCGAACACTGGCATCTGTTCTCGTTGCTCTTGAAACACTGCCAACTTAAGAACAGATCCAGGCCAGTCTGAGAAAGCATGATAAACCACATGGACAAGAACTGAGGTGATCCTACCAACAGCCTGCCAACACCAGACGTGGGTAAAGCCATCCAAGACTGGCAAGCCTCTAGATGGCCTGCCAGTGCCTGCCAATCCACAGCTGACCATAGATACATGCGGGAGCCTGGCTGGGAGCAGCAGAAGACCCACCCAGCTGAGCCCAGCACTAATCGCCAACCCACAGAATCAAGGGCTGAGTAACAGCAATAGATTCCTAACATACCCTAGACTATCCTGTCCACTCTGGATCCAGCACATGGCCCTTGTAGTAACAGTCTCACTCTCTGCAGCATAAACATTTCCACCAACGATGATAACGTAATCAGGACCAAAGGAAAAACATATGCCAAAGACCAGAGTACCTTAAGACATGGATTAAGGTATTCTTAATTTTCTGAAATTTGACTGGATGCTCTGAAAATTGGATGCTCTGAATATTGGATGCTCTAAGGAAGGTTTATTTGAGTTGACTTCCAGCTATAATAGCTAAGGGTTGTTTGGTTCTCCTTCCAGTCAAGAGTTATGCCACAAATCTTGTACTGAGCTCCACATAAAAGAAAAGTGTTGAACTAACCTTATTATGTGTTATCTCAAAAAGAATTTCGCCACCAAAGGCCGGCTTCCTTGTGGCTTTTTTGTTTTGTTTACTTTGTAAAAGAAGCACCCAGCAACTGCAGAAGTTTATTAGGGAGCCTGAAATCTCCTTGACATAGAACTGAGTTTCATTTGAAGAAACAAAAAAGTTAAGAAAAAAAAAGGTGAGTAACTTGAGCCCTGGCGAAAGCCTGTGGCCTGGTGTGGTGAGGGCAGCAGTCAGGTTGGAATCTGTCAAAAGCATGACTGCTTTCACACTGGGTCCTCTGTGACTGGTGCTTGCCATGAGGGTGGAGGGAAGTAAGGGGTAATGGTGGGCAATCGACAAGCCTGGCACAGGTCCAGAGTCCCCAGAACGATGGTGCAGGGAGATGAAGTGGACAAAGGAATCAGGAGAGTTTAAATTGACCCCTCAGGGAGCCCACATTTCTCTCTCACCCACACCACCCATGTGGGAAAGGTGCTATTAGTCCTCGTTTTAAAGATGAGAAAACTGCTGCAGTGATGGGTCAGTAGCGTCTCTGGGGGCCCATACCTGGCCAGTGTCGACCAGGGTGTGGTCCTGGCAGTCCTGCCCCAGGACCTCCGCTCTTCTCCATGCACCATTGGCTTTTGCTGTTCAGAGAGGCAATGTTTCCCTGAAACACGTTTCTTTAAGATTGACGGAACAGGATAAACAGAGGGGAACTTCTAAAATGTCTAAAGGCAGCAATTTCCTAACTAAAGGTTTTCAATCTCTAATCCAGTAGACTGTCAGTGACCTGGGAAAATTGACATGCCTTGATAAGGAGACATTAACCAGAGGCTGTATGTGGCCACATGTGCAGTTTTTTTGTGCCCTTCCATCTCTTTCCCTTTTCATTCTTTTTTCCCCTCCTTCCCTCCTTTTTGTTTGGGGCCCCCTCATAAGAGTCTGCCACTTTCTTCTGACTCTTGTTCTCCCAGAGGCCTCCTGGGCTCCTGTTCCTCCCACAGTTTCTCCCCTCCTCCCACCTATCTCCTGTATGCTCTAAGTAGGTCTCTGGTCATCTCTTCTGAGGTCCATCTGCCCTTATTAGCAGCCTCGGTGGGCATCACCTAAGTGCCCTAATACTGCTAACCACTGTCAACAGACCCAGCAAAATGGAGGCTGGCCATGGGAGATAGGGAGCTGGTACCTCTCCAAGCCCTGCTCCAAACCGGACATTTGCTCAAGTCCTTCCTGGGGAGGGCTAACTTGTAGTTTAAATTGATCAGAAGAAGGCATGGGGGAAACTTCTGAGGAAGAGCCCAAAGCAGAAGCAATGCATAATCAGGAGGCTGCCCTGCAGCCCTGAGCCAGCCCTGTGGCAGCCTGAGAAGCTCCTTTCACCCCCGGGCCTCAGTCTTTCCTTCTATGAAATGACGAAGGTAGCAAAGAACTCTGGGATCACTGACCCCCATTTTGAGAGTCTCGTGGAGCCTGTGATCCATCTTCCTTTTCTAGAGAAGTGTATACACCACTTTGAGGTCAAAAGCCCCAGACTCTAACCCCCTAAAACTATCCACGAACCTACTGTAAGTCCCCAAGGTCAGGGACAGCGGCTGATGTCTAAAGATACCTTAGTGCTCAGTCTGTTGTTTTCCCACCCTTCTTTCTGTCCTCTATCCTTCCTCTGCCTTCTTTTTTCTCCTTCCTCTCTTCTCTTCTTTCTTTCTTCTCTCCTTCCTTCCTTCCCTTCCTTCCTTCCTTCCTTCCTTCCTTCCTTCCTTCCTTCCTTCCTTCCTTCCTTCCTTCCTTCCTTCCTTCCCTCCCTCCCTCCCTCCCTCCCTCCTTCCTTCCTTCCTTCCTTTCCTCCCTGCCTCCCTCCCTCTCTCCCATCCTCTCTTCAGACTGTCACTAGAGCTATGACTCCCTGAGAAGCATGTGGTTTGAATCTTTTTGGGGGAAGGTGAGGCATACCTTCTCATCATCATATACAAGAGACTGTGTGGAACACCATGCACAGGAACAAATGGTCAGCGTTAGCCTGGGAGCAAGGCATGTTAGCAGACAGCCACAAAGGTCAGCTTGGGCCAGCTGCAAGTGGAGGGACACATAGCACACAGCTCTTCTTACAGCTTCAAACACACAGAGAACAATGTCACCCCGTTTCACTCGCCGACCACCGCTGCATCCCCACCCCCATCCCCTAATGAACAAGGCTATGTGAAATGAAAAGAACCTCCTACCAACAAGAACCTTGGATGACCCTGCAATATGGGACAAGGGTCATCTTGTCATCTCAGCTGTAAAAATTTGCACCAGTAAAGACCATTTCCTCCGTGTATACAATGACCAATAGTTTGGTTTGCATTCATGGACAAAGTGCATCTGGGATTAAGATCTAAACCCAAAAGGTGCCAATAAATAGACAATGGTGGACAAAGGTTGCTATTCAGGAAGCAGCTTATTCTGCTATTTTTTTTCTTCGACTCTACTGCAAAATAAAGCCAGATTTGTATCAGCAGAACATTCTTACAGCAACTGGAAGAAATTATCCCTTAACGAAGCTGTTGAAAAACTCAACTGCAAGAATAGCAGCTGGCCTTGCCTCTTGCCATCAAAAGATCTTTTCTATTCGAACAGTATTTTTAAAAAGCCCTAAAGAAATGCCCTGTTTAAAAATAAAACAATTTGCTATGCTATCACAAAAGCAGAAGCATCAGAAGGAGAAATAACAGCTTCATACAAGAAAAAGAAACTTCTGAAAATTCTTAAAATGGACAAAATAACACACAGGTGCTACTAAAATGCAATAATCTGACTAAAAATAATGTCATTGCTAGAAAATGCATGGTAGGGCCCATTTTCTCAGAGTTTAAGAGTAAATTTTATGGAACAACAGACATAAGTCAAAGGTGCTTCACTTTTGATTCCTCCTTGTAGGGAGAGAGTGTAAGCTGATTCCTTCCTTCCCTTCAGCACAGTCACTTGTGATTCATATTGATTCATATTGTATGGTGGCGTCTGAAATGTAATCAGTTCATTGGCCACTGCTCCTTCTCCTCACTCCCCTCCTGGCTTATCCCAGGGCTGTGCCAACAAATGACCCACAGCCTGCGGCGATCCCATGCGTCCTCCTTGCCACACAGCAGCCCCACCGTGTTCTGAGCTGAGAATATGCTAAAGGTGTGTGCTGTGAAGGAGAATCCCACATTCCCACACCCTCAATAACACCAGCTCCTTCTGCCATCACACCAGAGACACCTGGGAGTCACCTTCCTTCTCCCTCTGCTGCCCATGCATCCTCAGGCACGGTCCCTGTTCATCTCTCCATCCCCCGCTACCACGAAGTGCTATGTCTTTGCCATGACTCGGCCTTCTTCGCCTTGCACCTAGATTACTATGAACCTCTCCATCTGGCTGGTTATTTGAGATACAAAGCTGGGACCCCTACACCCACCCTTTGGCTCATGCTTTTGTGTTTGGGTCCTCTCCCCCACGTGCCCTTTCCAAGGGTGGAACACCATCCAGGCCACGGGACAGAAGGGCAAGTAGGAGCTGCGACCCAGCCCACACTTTGCTCATCAACTCACGGGGCAGCCTCTGCCCAGTGGGCACTTCTGTCTGATTTGCACAAAGGCTCTGCATGGCATAGCAGCAGCCCTGCCTCTAGGTCCTGGCTGCATCATATTATAATTATCCACGTGTTGGTCCATCCCCACCCCTTCATCAGATACATGATCTTTGCCACCCTTTCCCCACCCTGGCACCCAAGGACCATGTAGACATCAATAAGGAAGTATTTGCTGAATGAATTGCTGCTTTGGATCCTGGGAGAGGAGAGCAAGGAGCCGTATGGGGGAGCCACAGAGCTGCATGCGAGGGGCGCTGAGTGGGAGCCAGGCCGTCCTCACCCCTGCAGAGACTGACAGAGCGGAGTTCAAAATGGCCATCTGAAGGGACAATAAGTTGTGTGATTTAGCTGACCCCAGGGACCATCTGTGCTACACCAGCTGGTTGGTGATGCGGGAACACCTGGTCGCAGGTGGCATGAGTTCAGAAGGGCCACAGGGTTCAGCAGCTGCGGCCTGGGGAGACGGAAATTCACACTCCCTTCTACGCTCAAAGAAGAAAACAGGACGTGCAGAAGGCTTCCCAGAACACTGAACAAACCCCCAAAGCAGGGGGTGCGAGAGAGAAAGCACTAAACAGCCGGCTGACAACCTGCTTAGAAAACCTAAGGGCGGGGAAAGAAAAGCCAGTCCCACCTTTGAGGACAAAGTCTCTGGAAGGCCGTGGGGATGGAATTATGTCCAAGCAGATGGTGAAAATTCTTCACCTCCGGATGGATCCAGATGGCTGGGAGGGGCCCTTATTTCCTAGAGCCACAGGTGCCACACCCGTGTCTGACTGGGGGCTGATGTGAGGAGGACATTACAAGGACGCAAGAAGGGGGGATGTTCTATACCACTTAAATCTACCCAGGCCTCAGGGCACGGCCTCTCCTCCAGGTAAACTGGCATAGGTGGTGGAAGTGCCTGAGGATGGCACTGCCCATTGCTGCAGACACACACAGGGAGTGAAGACTTCATGGAGAAAGGGATCAACATGGGCCTGGAACGGGAGGGCTGTGATGGGGGCCATCACTGAGCCCCACTCCAGGAGCAAGGGAAGGAACAGCAGGAGTGGGGAGCCCTGTCTTATTGGTTCTAGATCCACTGAAAGCGGCCACAGTTCTGAGAACTTGGGCAGGTTCCAGAAACGATGCCAGATCTCCCTTGCTAGTCCCTCCCCTGCCTGTGTTCCCCTTGCAGCACCTAGCTCCACGTCACCGGCAGGAAATTCCTGAAAACCATGCAGGCTGCACCTGGCCCCGAGGCAGCTCAGACCAGTGGAGCAGACCAGGTGGGAGAGGAGGGAGCCATGGGGAGGGGGTGGTTACAAAGTTCCTGGAGGGAAAAAGCCACGTGACCGAGGTCTGAGGCGAGAAAGGACTAGAAGGCACGGCCAATAAGGTTCAGAGAAAGGGCTTCTGTTCCAGAAGGTCTCCATAAATGCAGGCAAATTGGGAACAAAATGCAAAACAGAGATTTAAAGGAGGAAGCACTTGCTGGAGGCCTGAGGGCAGGGCTCTGGAGGAAGTGGGGAGGGCTGGCCTCCCAGAGATGTGCCTTGGGACACCAGCGAGGGAGGGACAATCAAACTTTGAGCCAGTTCCTTCAATACACCAGTTGTTATCATCTTAACAGAAGCTACAGAAAAGAAAGTGGGCCAGTTCTTCAGAGTTGAGGGGCTGCCGGGAAGGCCAAGTGCGCGAGCGGATGGGTGCACTAGCGCTAGAGAAAGATGGGAGTGAGATGTGTCCACTCGGTACCCCTCTACTCAGCACCTCCTTCACGCCGGTCCTTGCAGATGAACAGCAAATATGGTCTGCTCCATACCTTGAACTCACTGCCTGGGAGGGGTCAGAGTTGTACAATCATATAATTACAGCCTGCTCTCCAGCCTTCCTGGTCATTCCAGTGTCAAATGAGGATATTTTTGGAGTCTAAGTCATCAAATTGCACATTGTTTTCACACCACACCCTTTCCCCCACCCAAGCACTGCCATTCAGTCATTCTCATGGGTAAGGAATTCTCACAGTTAACTTCCAGGTGTCCTTTCTATGAACTGAGAGCCACTTGGTGGGCTGAATTCAAAGGTGCTAAATATTTCTCAAAGAGGCACAAGAGCAACCGTGACTTCCTAGCTCAAGAGTCCACAAAGCAGCTCGCCCTCACCCATGGGCCAGTCTCCATCACCCTGTGATAGCATCAGTGGACATTTGCTCATGATCCAGTACCCTTTTTTTTTTTTTTTTTTTTGAGATGGAGTCTCACTCTGTCACCCAGGCTGGAGTGCAGTGGCGCAGTCTCGGCTCACTACAACCTCTGCCTCCTGGGTTCAAGCGATTCTCCTGCCTCAACCTCCCGAGTAGCCGGGACTACAGGCGTCTGCCACCACACCTGGGTAATTTTTTGTATTTTTAGTAGAGAGGGAGTTTCACCACTTTTGGTCAGACTAGTCTCAAACTCCTGACCTCAGGTGATCTACCCACCTCGGCCTTCCAATGTGTTGGGATTACGGGTGTGAATCACTGTACCCAGCCAATATTTTTAAATTCCAGCATGCTGAATTGGATGAGGCAGCTAGTCAGCCAAGGGCATAAATTCCGCTTTTTCGTTGTTGTTGTTGTTTTCAGAATAGACACATATCTCTGATCTATTTTTTTTTTTAAGAGACAGAATTTCAACATGTCGCCCAGGGTGGTCTCAAACTCCTGGTCTCAAGGCATTTCCCACCTCTGTCTCTGGAGTTTCTGGGCCACAGATGTGTACCACTGAACCCAGGTCATTTCCCACTTTTAATATATCATGAGCAAACGATTAGGGAGAATTCATTATTCTCTTCCTCTTTACCCTAGGAAGTGATCTTTACCCCAACTCAAAATCTAAAAATTTATCAGGAAAATACTAACTATAAACACAAAATCTGTCCTGCTTGGTGGTGTAAGGAGAACAACTGGATTTGGTCCACGTCAGAAGAATGTGGACCAAATCCCCCCGCCTTCCCCCACTGCCAGCAGGGGTCATTTGTAGAAAGATACTTTGTAACATTGGACTTCTGTTTCCTCATCTGTAAAAATGGGAATAGTAAGAATAATAATACTTGTCTCACAGATTGATGTGAAGGTAAAATGAGATAATGTGTGCACAGAATCTAGTCCAGACCCTAGAACATACTTGGCACTCAATTAATATGAGATAATTCTGCCATGCCTTAAGTATAAGATTTGTTATTACTGTAAATACTACAGCATGAATTTGCCTTGGCACTGCCAAATGGAGTTTAAGCTCTGATTCCTGATGATGAAATACAGAGACTCTGGCCTGCTATGTTAAAAACAGCACTGACGGTAAAGGCTAACCCAAGACATGCTTTCTCTTTCTCAGGGTCCAGTCTGAGGAGGCTGGTGTTTGTACGACAGAATTTGCTTCCATAAAGCGGGTTAAGCCAGGTTCCCAGTGCAGCGACTGACACCTGTGGCTTGGTGTTGCTCTGAGCCACCTGCAGAGCCAGTCCTGGAACCCAGCAGGTCCTCTGAGGGCAATATGTCCTTGTAGGTGCTCATGGCAGGCTCCAGGAGCTGGAGGTAACTGATTGGCCAGAAAATCCACCCAAACCAGTACTGACTAACTGATGCTGGCACAGATCCTTCTGCATAGTAAAATATCCACGGGCCCCCGGGGTGGCTTCTGAGGTCCCGAGGGCCTCTATGAGAAAGAGAGCAGAGGCGGGGCTGGAGATGAGGTGCTCTTAACCCAGGTTTTGCCCACAGTTGCTAGAGTAGTGGGGGAGGGTTCAGTCTCCTCTTTTTTTGCCCCTTGCTTTTCCTCCCTTCTTTCTTCCTAACTGGGAAGAGGCAGGATTGCACAAAGCCAGGTCCTGGTTTTGCTGAAGAGGGGTAAAGAGACTGGGGGGAAAGATTGAAGCCCTGGTGACTTGAGGTCTCCTCCCTCTTCCTAAAAGCAGAATGAATGATTCTGTGCATGCAATAATAATAATACTTATTATAATGATGCTGCGGGGGTCTCCCAGATCATGCAAGAGGGCAGGCATGCTGAGCAGCTGCTCTCGGTTATGAAGATACAGAGGTGTTTCATGCTGGCTGGCACAAACGTCTGCCCTGAGCCCCCACGCTAGGATCCCCAAGGCTGCCCCAAGATCCAGCAAGCACAGGGTTAACATGAGTCATGACAAGGGGCCTCCAGGACCTCTGCATCATCTCCAGGGGCTGGAGGCAGGGCAGGTAGGACCTTAGCCAGCCCCTTCCTCTTTGGTAAACTGAGGAAAACACAACAGAAAGTGTTCATTGAGCCGCACATGCTCATGGTTCTGTTGCTCTTTCTATTTCAGTACTCCTGCCCTCAATATTTTTTTCCCTTTACCTTTTCTAGACCCATACTTTTCTTCCAAATTCTGGGGCTGAACTGCCCCAGCCATCCACCCCTGTTCTTAAGCCCATCAGCAACCACCATAAGGCGGACGCTGACATCCAAGAGGCAGCCCAGTTTAAATTCAGAAGTTGAGTTATCATTTCTAACTAGAGCAAAAGCAACGGAGCAGAGAGAGCTCCCTGCAATGCAACTTCAGCACAGAGATTGTGAAAACCACTCGCAGGCGAGGAGAGGGCAGGGCAGCCAACTTGACCATTTCGAACACACTCACCCACCGCCCTCCCCCTGTGCCAGGACTGCAGAACCTCTTTATTTTTGTTGACTTCGAACTAGGACAACCTCACTACTTAACCAACAAAGCCCCCCAAGTCTGAGACTCAGATTAAAAACTTCTATTTTCAATTATTTGTCCTCTTTCTGTATATTGATCAAATTACCACAAACCACTAATCTGTTAGAAATTAATCCAAGATTGAGCAATTCTACAGCCAGTTAAGACAGAGTGGAGAATTAATGATTAATTAGCATCATAATGCTCGACAACCCCCCACACTTCCTCTAATGCATATGCACGTACAGACACATTCTTTAAGAAATGTATTACCAGAACTGGTAGGAACCCTTCTCAGCACATTACACACTTCAAAACACTAGAGAGAAACCATAGTCAGTATGTATAGCTGCCCTGAAGCTGTGACTCTACCTCGGGTTTTAAAAGTCCGTATCTCTGTGTTTTTGATGTGAGGCTCCCTGAATCATACCTTGATGAAGACAAAGAAGAAATTTTACACCTGTGTGAGGGTTGGGTGATTACTGGAGCACAAAGAGAGACATGATCCAACCACACAATGATCCCTAGGAGACAAGAGGCCTACAAAACAGGTAAAATGTCCCTGGAACAGGAAATGTTCACTTGTCACCAGGCCAACTGGTTACCACAAATAAATTCTTTTTCCAAATAACACACACAAGCAGGGTTTTCCTGCTTCATCCAAGAGGAGGGAGCAGCAGCAGGAGACCAACTGTCTTGCGTGTAGTCCCAATGCCTGCTTCTAATAGCAAGACAAATCCTTGATGGAAAATGTACAAAGTAATTGAGCAGGCAAGGAATCGGAAGGAAATACCCAGGCCCCTGTCTTCCTGGTGACACATGTATGCCATCTTCTGAAGCTCAGAAACAAGCAGGAAAAGAGAGCAAAGGTGAAGATATATGTATTACTTCGGGTTTCTCATCCACCTAGGGGATTTTCTTTAATTGTTGGGTTTGATTTTAAATGAATGCCTGTACAACAGGAAATCAACTCCAGTACAAAAAATAAAGTCATGTGGAATTTTTGAAAATTGCCATACGGTAGGATCCATATCTGAGTTGTTATAATGGAAAAAGAATTCCTGCTTCTTAATTTAAAAATTATAAAGTATACATTTTAGCTTTGTTAACATTGCTCAGCCTAACGTTAAAATAGCAGGGGAAGTAGGTCATAGAGAAAGCGGCCCCGCCCCAGATGGCACATGATAACGACCAGAGGAGAAGCAGGGGTCAAGCTCCCCTGTCACCTGGGGTGACTCTTTAAGGAAGACTTACTTGGGTGTGCCTGTGGGTTTCCAGTACCTGCAGAAGAGGTACTGTCCATCTGCATTGACCAAGTGAGGGAGATCCTGGTAGGGAATGCTCTGCGGGGTCCGCCTGGGGGAACTTTCCTCTGGCATTCTGGAAGGGTCTTCAGATCCTAGAAGGAAAGTGACATATTCCAAAGTCAGAAATATCTCAAGAACATGTATGGATAGGAGAGAAAAGCCTAGTTCAGAGTCAGTAACATTTTTTTAAAAGCAGTTTTAAAAACCCCTCCGTTTCAAAGGTTTAAAAAATACATATATTTCTTGCAAACCTCTCCAAGACTGAAAAATCCCATTTGTTCTTAAGAAAATGCTCACTTTATTTTTTAAGTGCCTCATTACAGCTTTTCCCCCTTCCCATCTGTGTTTATTTTAAATCATTTCAGGAAACTTCATCTTAAAGACTATTTTAGCTGTAATCAAGTGGAAATTACAGTCGGCTCTATGGGTACAAAGACCCAGCTGCAAGAAGACCCATCTATCTTAAAATCTCCAAGGAACAGTTTCAAGTGGGCACAGTAATGAGGTGGATGATACTCAGATTATTCCTCCCATCTGAAATTCCAAGGATACATGACAAACCTGTTTCCATTATGTGCTGGCGTTTGCATTCCACAACCACGACAGCCTGGAGAATCAGAACCAGGCAAACCCGGCTGTTCCCTCATCTAGGCGGCCCCAAGGCAGCATGAAGGCAGCTCCCGAGCCCTCTTCCCGCACCCAGACCCTGCCTTTCGTGCTGGGGCGCTCAGCCGGGAGCCTGCTTCCAGCTCCCACTGGCAGGCTCTCCGGGGCTCCCCTCCCTCCCCAGGGCGGGGAGCGGCGCTGCGAATCTCCACTACTAGTTCATGTCATCACTTTTCCTAAACAAATCGCTGGAGGGGCTCGGAGCAGGGAGGGGCCCGGGAAACTGGGAAACTAGCTCGGCGCACACCGAGGCACCTCGCAGACGCACAAATGCGGGTGCCCGAGGCAAAGTCGCCCCCAAGGTTTCTCACAAACTTTGCTTCCTGCGCGTCTCCGACAGTACAGGACATGTAGCCCCGCAGCTGTCATCGGAAATGCCCCTGGGAAAACCGGGGGGCGCTTCGCCGGTGTCTGCACCGGGGAAGGTGGGGACTAGAAAGATGGAGTTGATGGGGACAAGTTGGTTTGGGGGCTGGTGCGAGGGAGCAGGGAGGGCGCGCGCGCACACACACGCGCGCACACAAGGACACGCGCGCACACACACCGTGAACACACACACGCACACATGGGTAGCGGGAGCTCACGCCGGGTGTTTCCGGGACCCCGATGCTGCTCCCCACCCCTGACGGCGGCACTGGCGGGCTGGGGCGGGGGCCGGGAGGCAGTTACCGGGGCCACGAGCGCCGCTGTCGCGTTCCCCGAGCGCCGCGGATCTTCGTTTGCGGCGGGCTAGGGCCGGGACGAGCTGCGCGCGACCGGCTTCGCGGCGACAGGGTGCGGCGTCTGCGCCGCCACTTTATCCCCGGGCCGGCTCGGCGGCGGGGGCGGCCCGAGGTGGGTGGGGACGCGCGGGACCCGGCGGGCGGCGGGCGGCGCGGGGAGGCGGCGCCCGGGGCCCACGTGTGCCCGGCCCGCGGGGAGGAGCGGGGGCGCCGCCCGCCGACCCAGCCACGCACTCCTCTCCTCCCCGCCTCGTGGACAGCCGCGCCCCGGGGTGGCCGCCCGGGGACTATCAGGGAGGTCTGAACTGAGCTGGGTTCATCGGAGCCTCAGCGCAGGAGGACACACCACATCCCCGGGCACACGCGCGCACACATACCCACAGGCACCGCACGTACACAGACAACGCGCGCAGGGCCGCACACATACCACACGTGCACACATGTGCACTCCCAAAGTCACTACACTGCATGGACATACCGACACACATCCCAGAGATCCTACATGCATACAGACACACACAGACCACACATGCATGCACACACACAGCCCCAGCGACACAAAGACACCTGACATCCACAGAGACACACAAACTCACTTAGATTCACATAGAAAGTAATGCAGAGACATAGGCACAGACAACCCACAGAGACACAGACGTGCACAGACATCTGCAGACTACACACCTGGCCCACACATATACACAGACACACTCACATCATACACCTGCAATGATACACACACATCATACACACGCAGTCATACACAGACACACTCACACCTCATGCAGTCAGACACATACAGTACTGGAGGGGGAATTAGTCGGGCGTGGTGGCACGCGCCTGTAGTCCCAGCTACTCAGGAGAATCGCTTGAAACCGGGAGGCGGAGGTTGCAGTGAGCGGAGACCACGCCATTGCACTCCAGCCTGGGTGACAGAGTGAGACTCCATCTCGGGGGAAAAAAAATGCTGGAGGGGGTCCACGTGACTCTTGGTAGTGTAAAAGCAGATGGTGTATGCCTACAAATGCCTTGTCCCTTCCCGGCAATCCCCAGCAACCCTCCCATGCCCAGTGGCTGTGACCCCCAGATAAAACCTCTGGTGCATCTACGCAGGCCAGGGCACAGTCTGAGCTCTGTCCAGTATAACTAGCAACGTGGCCGTGGAGGATACGGCCACTGGACTGAGACTCCAGACCACTTGGGTTGAACATTAGCTCTTCCGCTTGCTCTTTGAGCCTCAGTCTACCACCTTCAACCTGTGAGTGATATACCTATGCCCCAGTGAAGTGTCCCTGACTCACACTGACCTCAAGAGGCCTTCCTGTCTTTCCTCCTCTGCAAAAAATTCTACACCATAGCAGCATTGAGAACTGTGTCTCGGCGTCACACTGTGTGTGTCCAATGAGGCCCAGGTTGTTGTAGAGCCTGTGGTCTAACTCGAGAAATAAAACAACAGCGTTTGAGCAGTGGCTTGAGTTGTAGGCACTGCTGAGCGTGACTCACCCACTGTCTGGCCTCTGGCAGGCCACCACGCCTGGAGCAGAGGAGTGGCCAAGTGACTTCTGGTCCGGGCAGCTCTACAGAATCCATGCAAGAGAGGTTGAGGGGCAGCAGTCTCAGGGGCAGGAAGCTTGGGGGCTTCACTCAAAGCTGGACACGCTAAGTGCACTGGATTTCCGTGGGTTATAATTCATTGAAAGGAAGGGTGGTTGGGGGTCTGATGGATGCTTTTATCAAGCCATTATTTCACATGTCCCTGGCTCTAACATTTCATGATTTAAAATACACAGCTTGAAAATTTGGAGGAGAGGCCGGGCTCAGTGGCTCATGCCTGTAATCCCAGCACTTTGGGAGGCCAGGCGGGTGGATCACCTGAGGTCAGGAGTTCGAGATCAGCCTGACCAACATGGTGAAACCCCATCTCTACTAAAAATACAAAAATTAGTTGGGTGTGATAGCAGGCACCTGTAATCTCAGCTACTCAGGAGGCTGAGGCAGGAGAGCCACTTGAACCCAGGAGGCGGAGGTTGCGGTGATTACACTCCAGCCTGAGTGAAAAAGCAAGGCTCTGTCTCAAAAAAAAAAGGTTTTGAGGAGAGCCTTAACTGAAGTTGTCAGAGGGATCTTAGTAGAAGTGACATTGCAAACTTGAAGAGATCCCCAAAACTTGGTTATGGACAGAACTGAGACTGTGGTGTGTGGCCAGCCAACTGGGAATTTGGGACTTAAGAGACAGATCCTATTGTTCTGTATCTGGCTTTTTCTTGTAATTAAACTTATTCTGAGATAATTGTAGATTCTTATGCAGTTGTAACAAATAATACGGAGAGATGCTATGTGCCCTTTACTCAGTTTCCTGCCGTGGCAACTTCTCACAAACCACAGTAAATATCACAACAGGATACTGACACTGATGCAGTATCTGTAGTCAAGCTACAAAACGTCTCCATCCCACAAAGTGGCACCCTTTTATAGCCACATCCACTTCCCTCTCATCCTCACTTCCCTAGAACCCCTGGCAACCACTATTTTGTTCTCCATTTCTAAAATTTTGTCATTTCAAGGATATTTTATGAATAGAATCATAAAGTACATAACCTCTAGGATTCACCTTTTCATTCAGCGTAATTCCAGGTGGTTGGGTGTAGCAGTCCACAGTATGGAAGTACCACAGTGTGCCTAACAAGTCATCTGCTGAAGGATATCTGCGTTGTTTCCAGTTTTTGATGATTAAGAATAAAGCTACTGTAAACCTCCATGTTCAGGTTTTTGTGTGAACCTAAGTCTTCATTTCTCTGAGATGAGGGCCCAGGAGTGCAATTGCTGAGCTGTATGGAAATTGTGAGTTTTTAAAGAGAATGCCAAAATGTTTTCCAGAGTGACTGTAGTATTTTACATTCCCACCAGCAGTGTAGGAGAGATCCAGTCTCTCAGCATTCACGTCAGCATGTAGTGTTGTCACCATTTTAAAAATTTTAATCTTTCTGTTAAGTGTGTAGTGATGATATTTCACTATGGTCTTTAATTTGCTTTTGCCTAATGGCTAGTGTTATTTCATGTGCTTATTTGCCATCTATATATCCCATTCAGTGAAATGTCTCTTCTTGTCTTTTGGCTATTTTCTTGCCCCCCCCCACCCCCCCCCCCCCCTTTTTTTTTTCTGAGACTTAGCCTCACTCTGTAGCCCAAGCTGAAGTGCCATGGCGCCTTCTTGGTTCACTGCAACCTCCACCTCCCAGGCTCAAGCAATTCTCATGCCTCAGCCTCCCGAGTAGCTGGGACTACAGGTGCAGGCCACCATACCTGGCTAATTTTTTGTATTTTAGTAGAGATGGGGTTTCATCATGTTGTCCAGGGTGGTCTCAAATTCCTGAGCTCAGGTGATCCACCTGGCCTCAGCCTCCCAAAGTGCTGGAATTACAGGCATGAGCCACCATGCCCATCATTTAGGCTATTTCCTTCCTTCCTTCCTTCTTTCCTTCTTTCCTTCCTTCCTTCCTTCCTTCCTTCCTTCCTTCCTTCCTTCCTTCCTTCCTTCCTTCCTTCCTTTCCTTCTTTCTTTTCTTTTCTTTCTTTTTTTTTCTTTTCTTTTTTTTTTTTTTTGAGACAGGGTCTCACTCTGTCACCCAGTCTGGAGTGCAGTGTACGATCTCTCACTGCAGCCTTTTGGCTATTTTCTAATTGTTTGCTTGTTGATTTTTTACTGTTGAGTTTTGAGAGTTCTTGGTATATTCTAGACATTAGTCTATGAGATACTAGATATGTGATTTGCAAATATTTTCTTCCAGTCTGTAACTTGTCTTTTAATTCTTTTAACAAGGTCTTTTGCAGAGTAAAAGTTTTCATTTTGATCAGAAACAATTTATCAATTTTTTGTTTTATGGATTATGCATTTGATGTCAAGTCTAAGAACTCTGTGTAGTCCTACCTCAAGAGATTTTTTCCTGGTTTTCTCTAAAAGTTATATAGATTTACATTTTATGCTTAAGTCTGTAACCTACTTTGAATTACTTTTTGTCTGGAGTGTGAGATTTAGATCAAGGTTCATTTGTCTCTACATGTCCCATTGCTCCAGCACAGTTTGTTTGAAAGGCTGCCTTTCCTCCATTGAATTGCTTTTGCACATTTGTAAAATTCAACTGGCCTGCTTGTACAGGTCTGTTTCTGGGTTCTCTATTTTGTTTCCTTGGTCTGTGTCTATTCCTCCACCAATAACACACAGTCTTGATTATTGAAGTTCTCTATAAATCTTGAAATTGAATAGGCTGGTTGCTCTCACTTTATTCTTCTTTTACAAGACCTTTTTTTTTTTTTGCTAGAGAAGAAATCTCTCCATGTTGTCCAGGCTGGTCTTGAACTCCTGGCCTTATGCTGCCCTCCCACTGTGACCTCCCAATGCACTGGGATTACAAGTATGAGCTACCACACTCAGTCTACAAGATTCTTTTAACTATTCTAGTTCCTTCACCTTTCAATATAAATTTTAAAATAATCTTGTTTATATTCATTAAAAATCTTGCTGGGATTATGATAGGAATTTCATTAAACATGTATATTTTTCAAGAACTGACATTTTTACTATTAAGTCTTCCAATCCATGAACATGGGTATATACGTCCATTTATTTAGTTGTTCTTTGATTCCTTTCATAAATGTTGCATAGTTTTCAGCATAAAAGTTCTATACACATTTGGTCAAATTTATACCTTTTTAAAAATAAGTAATTACAAATGTTAGGTATATTTAATTTCAGTTTCCACATGTTAATTTCTAGCATATAGAGATAAAATTGATTTTTGTATGTTGATCTTGTATCCTGTAATCTTGTTGAACTCACTTATTAAATACAGAGATAGGGTTCTTTTTTTTTTTCCTGTTGGCATCTATTGTCTTCTGTAATCCAGGAGGCTTTGGGTTTTTGGCGTTTGGTTTTATTTGTAGCTTACTTGGGGTTTTCTACATAAAACATCATTATGTTTGAAGTGAGTGTCTTGTAGACAACATATACTTGTATCATTTTTAAAAATCCATTCTGCCAATGTCTGTCTTTTAGTTGGTATATTTAGACCATTTACCTTTAATGTAATTATCGTATTGTTATGTTTTAAGTCTGCCATTTTATTTTTATTTCTGTTCTCTTAATTTTTTTTTATCTGTTTTCTTTTTCTTTTCTTCTTCTGGGTTACTTGCACAGGAATTTTTTCTTGTTTTGTTTTGTTTGATTTGGTTTGGTTTTGAGATAGAGTCTTGCTCTGTCACCCAGGCAGACATCTTGGCTCACTGCAACCTCTGCCTCCCGGGTTCAAGCAATTCTCATGTCTCAGCCTCCCAAGTCTGGCTAATTTTTGTATTTTTAGTAGAGATGAGGTTTCACTATATTGGTCAGGCTGGTCTCGAACTCCTGACCTCAGGTGATCCACCGGCCTTGGCCTCCCAAAGTGTTGGGATTACAGGCCTGAGCCACCATGCCCAGCCTGTTTTGTTTTGTTTTGTTTTTGAGACAGGGTCTCACTCTGTTGCCCAGCCTGGAGTGCCATGATGTGATCACAGCTCACTGCAGCCCCAACTTTCTAGATTAAGTCATCCTCCCACCTCAGCCTCCTGAGTAGCTGGTACTACAGATGTGTGCCACTGTGCCCAGCTAATTGTTTTTTTTCTTGGCAAAGATAGGGTTTCACTATGTTGCCCTGGCTGTTCTCAAACTCCTAGGCTCTGAGCCTGCCTGCCTTGGCCTACCAAAGTGCTGGATAATTATAGGCATGAGCCACCAGGCCTGGCCAGGAACATTTTAAAATTCCAGTTTTATTTATTTAGACTGTGTTTGAGTGTATTTCTTTGTACAGACTTTTCATTGGTCGCTCTATGTACTGCATTTTATGTATCATATCTTACTGATGTCACTTTACTAGTTCTAATGCAATATAAAAACCTAACATCTTATGTCCCTTTACTCTGCACCATTTATACTCTAATTGCCTTAATATTTTCTCTACAAACTCTGAGAATCACATCAGATAGTATTAAAATTTTTGCTTCAACCATCAAATATAACTTAGAAAAGAGGAGAATAAAAGTCTATTTTATTTGCCCATAGTTTTGTTCACTGTGCTCTTTCTTCCTGATAGTACAAGTTTTCTTCTTTTATCATTTCTTTTCCATTTAGATAAATTCCTTGAGCCATTCTTTGAGGATGGGTCTGCTGGCAAAAATTTTCTTAGTTTTGCTTTGTCTGAAAATATCTTGATTCCCCTTCATTCCTGAAGCATATTTTCACTAGATAAAGAATTCTGGTTTAAAAATTATTTTCTTTCAGTATTTGAAAAATATTGTGCCACTACATTCTGGCCTTAATGCTATCTGATAAGATATCCATTGTCATTCAAATTTTTTTTCCTTATAAGAAACATGCAATTTATCTTTCCCTGCTGTCGAGATTTTTTTCTTTGTCTTTAGTTTTCAGAAGTTTGACTATGATGTTTCTTGCTATGGGTTTCTTTGGGTATATTTTATTTGGAATTCATTCAGCTTTTTAATTTATAGTTTTTTTTTTTTTTTTTTTTTTTTTTTTGGTCTCCTGACAAATTTGAGACATTTTCAGCCATTACTTATTTGAGCACTTTTTCAGCCTCACCCTCTTTTCTCTTCTCTTTTTGGGACTCTGATGACATGAATGTTTGAGCTTTTCTTATAGTTCCATAGGTCCCTGAGGGCTCTGTTCATTTTGGGGTTTTTTGGTGTTTTTTTTTTTAATACTATTTTATCTCTGTTATTCAGTTGTGTCATTTCTATTGTCTTATGTTCCAGCTTATTGAACTGTCCCCTCTATTTCACTTTTGAGCCCATCCATTGAGCTTTTTATTTCAGTTATTGTATTTTTCAACTCGAAAATTTCCATTTGGTTCTTTATATCTTCTATTTCTTTGCTAAGAATGTCTATCCCTTTGCTGAGACTTTTTATTTTTCATTTGTTTCAGGCATGTTTATAATTGCCTGTTGGAGCACTTTTTATTCTGGCTGCTTTAAAAATCTGTTTGTTTGTTTTTCTGTTGGCATCTATTGTCTTCTCTAATCCAGTGTTAGATCTTTCTGGTTCTTGATAAGATAAATGATTTTCTATTGAAATTTGGTTGTTTTTGTATTATGTCACCAAACTCTGGATCTTATTTAAACCTTTTGTTTTACCTGTTTTTCTCCAGAGTCACAGATGTGTGAGGCAAAACAAAAAACCCAAGGAACTCACCATTATGTTGTTCCTCAGGTCCTGAGGTCCACAGCAGGTTTGGCTTTTATCTCTACCTTTCAGCATCCTCTTACATTGGTTTTATACATAATGTCCAGGGTTTTTAGTCATACTTAGTGGGAAAAGTAGGGAAAAGCACATCTACTCCACCTTTGCAGATGTAGAAGTCTTGATTCTGGCTTTTTACTTCAGTAGGGAAATCAGTGGGCCACCAGGCCCCTACTTGCCCATGTGTCCACCTAGATCTCTAGGGCAGGATTATTCTAGATGCAGTGATCTCCAAGACAAGTGTTGGTTATCAGGCTCTGCTCCTATAGCCTGGGATGAAAAGGTAAGGGTTGCAATTCAAGTAAAGGTGGCATCTTTCTGCCCCCACAAGTTGATATGATTTGGGTCTGTGTCCCCACCAAATCTCATTTTGAACTGTAATCCTCAATGTTGAAAGTGGGGCCTGGTGGGAGGTGAATGCATCATGAGGGTGGATTTCTCATGAATGGTTTAGTGCCATTCCCCCTTGGTATTGTCTTGGTGATAGTGAGTGAGTTCTTGTGAGATCTGGTTGTTTAAAAGTGTGTAGCACCTTTCCCTCTCTCTTGTTTCTACTCTGACCATGTAGGATGTGCCTGCTTTCCCTTCACATTCTGCCATGATTGAAAGTTTCCTGAGGCCTCCTAGAAGCAGAAGCCACTATGCTTCCTGTATAGCCTGCAGAATCATGACTCAATTAAATCTCTTTTCTTTATAAATTACCCAGTCTCAGGTATTTCTTTATAGCAGCATGAGAATGGGCTAAAACACAAATGTTCTTGTGTGGCCTTCAGAGATGCTCTGAGGTTTGAGGAGAGTGGAACACACTGGAAATACCTGTGAAGAGAAAGGAGAAAGAGCAAGCTAGGAGACAGTAAGAAGACCAAGAGTTTCTCTTATTAGCAGTTTTAATATATGTGAATATTGCACAAGAATTTGGGTGGTTGTATACTTCAATTATAAACCACTTCTAATGGGAAAGGAGTGGAGGCTGGGAATGAAAATGGTACGGAAAGTGAATGATAGAGAAAAAGCAAGACTGTACCATCAAACTTAAGGGAAAATAAAGTTGGGCAAAAATACATAAGCTTCAGAAGCAAGTTCCACTGACTAGTGGTGCTACTTCCTGGTGAGTTACTATACTTTGCTAAGCCTGCCTCCTCACCTGAAACAGGGGAATGTGGATAGGAATACCCTCTCTAGGGCCTTGGCCAAGAAGGACTGAACATGTCTAGGGAGAAATCAACATGGTGCTTGGTGGCTAGTCAGCTTGCATTAAGTCAAGGGTGGCAGCTTGGGGGCCTTCACGTTAAGTCTGACCCAATAAAAATTATTTCTATATCTGAAATGGTTTTTTAAATGTGGGTTTTAAAAATTGGTGATTTCACATGCAAATCCAGATTCCTAGCTTTTCTCAAAGAGCTGAAGGATATGGTTACACTGGTCTGTTAGTGTTGGATGATGGGTTGAGCATAAAGTGCCTGCAGGGGCAGCTGGATTTGAGGATCTGGAGCTGAAGAAGAAGGTCAGACTGGAGACAGAGATGTGGGCATTGGCCAGAAATGGCCCTTGCGGCTGTGGGGGAGAGTGTGCTGACCCAGGAGAGTGGGCAGGTACAGGTGTGACCTGGCAGCCTGCATACTGCACCTGGTCAGCAGGAGATTTGGCCTGCACAGTGCTTTATTGATATTTGGTTGAATTAGTAGCCAGTTTCTGAAAATCATGGCATTTCACATAGCAACGCTGGTTGTGTAAAAGGCCAAAGGTCTGGCAACATGGGGTTCCATCTGGACTGGAAGCGGCCTGCACTGCGGCTGGGGGAAGGCTGCCCCCTGCAGGCGGTGCATGCATCTGTCTATTGGCCCACTGCTCTGCCTGGCCCACCTCCAAAAAAGCTAACTCTCAGATTTCTGGTTTATTTTACTGGGTGGAGCTTTTCTGATTTGTGAAACATGAAGGAAGAAGGGGAAGTTTTTATGGTGATAGGCAGAGGTGTGATGTCCAATTCATTCTAGGCTTTCTGAGTTCTCCATGACAGCTAAGTGGAGGGGCCTGATTGCCAATGGAAGATGCAGCAGGATGCTCAAGATGGAGATGAAGGTTTGGAAGCCATTGGCCATTTATTAGCACTGAAATCATGGGAATGAATTCAATTGCCCAGGGGATGTAGACTGGAAGGATAAGCAGGCCTAGGAGAGATCATCGTGAGGAGGAGGAGAGTGCAAAGGTGATGGAGACAGAGGTGGATGATCCAGAAGGTGTGACTGCAGAGAATCCAAAATTGCAGCATGTTCCAAGAAGAAGATGTGGCCAAAAGAGTCTAATAGCTCCCAGCAGTCAAGCAAAGGACAAACTGAGAAATGTGCAATTGACTTAATGACAAGGTCATTTTTGACCCTGGAGAGAACCCAGTTCATGGATTAATCAGGGTAGAGATCAGCTTGTGCTGATGTATGAAGTGAGTGGACAATAAGTGGAGACAGCAAGTGTAGATAACCCTTTCAAGATATCTTCTGTGGAGTAGAGGTAAGAATGCAGTGGCAAGGACAATGGACATTCGAGGCAGACAGCCTGGGTTCAAATACCAGCTCTGCTAATGTTTAACTACATGATCTTGGGCATGTCACTTACCCTCTGTATATCTCTATGAAACAAGGGGAATTAAGATTATTGTCTATTTCATGGGACTAAATGGAATAATGCTGGTCAAGTACTTAGCACAACGCCTGGCACATGGTAAGAAAAGTGCAATAAAATTTTGTTGCTATTAACTTAAGGTGATAGATGCATGTGTTAAAAATTCAAATGAGAACCAAAATGTTAACAGTGAATTTTGAGTCTCCATCCCATCCCTGTGCCTTGGTTCCTGTCCCAGGTTCTGTGTGGCCTTCCAGAGATCCTGTGAGGTTTGAGGAGAGTGGGACTTCACTGGAAATACCTGTGAAGAGAAAGGGAGAAAGAGCAAGCCAGGAGACAGTAAGATGCAAAGGCATCAGGGGAATGAAAGTAACTGGCTTCCTGGAGACTCCAGTAGCCAGGCTGCTTAAAGAGGCAAGACATGAACTGGAGAGAGCTCGAGAAACATCTCCTCAGCAGGGGTGGAGATTTGTTGCATCAGTGGCCGCAGTAAATGGCCTGCTTGTTCCCATGCTCTTTGTACTGACTTGGAAGCTCTTCCCATCAAGAGGTGAAGTCTAGTTCCCATGCCTTGAACCTGCATTGGCCTTGACTTGTTTTGGCCAACAGGGTGTGGTGGAAATGACACTGTGCCAGTTCTTGATGTAAGGCATCAAGAAGCCTTACGTGTCAGTCTTTCTTCACTCACCCCAACCCTTTCCTTTGTCATGTAAACCAGCCCGGGCTAGCTTGATGGAGTGATGAGGCCCATGGAGGAAGCCAAGGCTCTCCATCAGATAAGCAACCAATCCCCAGAAGCAGATCTGCCCTTGTGACCTGCAGCTGCCCACAGATGCATAAGGGTGCCCAGCAGAGACCAAAAGAACCACCCGGCTGAGCCCGGCCCATGTTGCTGCCCCACAGAATCATGAGATAAATAAGTGGTTATTGTTTTAAGCTGCTAAGTGTTGGGGTGACGTTATGCTGCAGCTGCTAGCTGGTGCAGCAGGTTGTGCATTGCATTTGCCATCTCACACATTACGGTTATCCCATCTCTACAATCACTGTGGGACCTGGGAGGTGGAATTCAACAGTTCTAAATCAAAAGATGTTTAAAATTACTGAAAATTTGGATAGAAGAAGAGAAAGGAAAGAAGTACTTTGTATGATATATAATATCTTGTAGAAGAAAGTTTACACATGACAGACAGAACAATCAAATTAATCAAATAGGATGTACTGGGTGCTATAACTAGAGATCATAAATGTTCTTAATGTTGATATGGCAGGATTTATTGACTCCATTATTCTACCTTGTTGAAGTGTGTAGGAAAATTTCCCCAAATCATTTCTACCTTGGCACACTTTAGCAATTTTTCCATGAAGACTTTAGTTCTTTCTGCATAAATTCTTTCTGCATAGGAGATTTGGGGCCATTAACGAGCATGGTTGAGAAAGGAACTATAGTCATTAGCGGCCCCCCAAACTGCTAGGTATTAAATGTGAACATAAACTCTTAAACAATGTGTGTGGGTGCAGAAAAGCTCATTTTCTCCCGTTGAATGCTCCTGAGAGTTGACTTGGCCATCAAATTCTTCTTCCATGAGGACACAGTTGTAGATGTCATTGGAAGGGCAGGTGTGGCAGTCAAAGGCACTCTCCTGCCTTTCTTTGACCACTAAAGGTCATGTGGGAAAAACCAAACAGAACATTTTGAGTATTTTTAGTGTAGTTCCTGCAGAAATTGCATCAATGGGAATCAAAATAGGGAAGTAAATTAACAGGTGCCCATGCCAGTGATGCCCCTATCATCCTATGGGGTCAGCACTATCATGAATTTTACAGCTGAGGAATTGCACAGCAAAGAAGTTCTTTTGCTTGCCCAATGCCCTGCGAGGAAATGGCAGAACCAGTCTGTGAACCCGATCCGTCCACCTCTCATGCTTTCTCCATTGTAGGGCGACCTTATTGTGTGGGAAGTGTTCATTTTCTATTTAAAGAAATCTTTCATAATAAAAGAAGTTTAAAACACGGGTTGATTTAAAGAAAGGTATTACCTAAATACCTTGTGGGTCATAGATATGGCAAAGCCATCATGTAAGCCATCATGTAAGTAGTGTGGCCTTCCCGAGGCTGGAGACACACAGGGAGGAGTCCAGGAGGGAAAGTTGGGTGTGGCCCCCACTCTGCCTGTCCTGCCCACAGCCCCTCCTGGCTGAGGCGCCCTACATACCAGCATGATTTTTCACTTCTGGGCTTCAGCGTCCTGGGGGTCAAGATAAAGCTTGGCCCAGATGGTCTCCAAGGGTCCTCCCAGCTCTTAGAAACAGTCATGCTGTGAGCAGCTATTTTTGCTCTGTATTTAAGCACAAGGGCCAGGCCTATTGGGAAAGGCCATTAAGTACAATCAAATCTACCAAGATGAAAATATAGGTTCCCACCCACGTGCCACCTTCTTTAAATGCATTTGGCAAGTCCAGAATGTCAGCAATTAGTAACCGGGCCCAAGCACTGTAATGAGATTTGGACTCACCAGTGAAGGAGAAATTCTTCCCCTGACTAATCAGGTTAGTGAAGCAGTTCAAAGTTGCACACACTGAAAAATGTTCCACTAAGGTCATTATAAGTACAAATGAAATAGCCTCTGCTCACAAATAAAAGTGGTGGGTCACATATGTGTATCTTTCTACATTATTTTTTGAAAAAAAAGTTTTTTTAGACTTCTTTTGAAATAGATGCCCTTGACCTCATACTAAAGTTTCACCTTCAGAGGCAAATGAGGTGGTGGTTATGTTTAGGTGGGGAAAGTCCTGTGAAGGGTTGGGTAACTGCAGAGACTGCTACATATATATAGATATTTCCAAATAATTTAAGCAAGGTTGTTGGGGAGGGAAGGAAACTACACAGCCTTTCTAAACAACAGCATTTGTATGTGTATGGTCTGTTTTTTAATTGACTACTCTGAGTCAGAGAAGCTACACGGTGTGTGCTAGTTAAGGGTACTGACCCTAGGGGCTGAAGAAGTTCTTGGACTTACAAGTTCTGTGGCCTTGAGCAAGTTGCTTAATCTTTTTGCACCTTCATTTCCTCATTAGTAAAATGGAGGTAATAAGAGTATATAATTCACAGAATTATCATGAAGGTTAAATGAATGAACATATTAAAGTGCTTAGAGCAATACTTTCCGTATAGTAAATGCTTTATGTGTGAACTATATTCTTATCTGTGAAACAGCATCACCTTTCCCTCTAAACTGCTTTGGAAACACCATGTACCTGATGACATGTGTCTTACAAAGCCAAGCTACCTTAAGCAATGCTAAGTGCACATTCCCTTGTATGTTAAAGCAAAACTGGAAAGGCTTGGGAGGAACTTTATAGCTGGAAGGTGTCCGGGACATCATCTAGCCTAAAAGTGTCATTTTGTAGACAAAGTAATTGAGACAAGAGAGGTGAGGTGACTTGTCCAGAGCTATGGAACAAGTTGTAACCTGGTGGCCAAATCCAGATGAGAACAAGGGTACTATTTACATTACCTCCTTTCATTCTCAATGGATTCTTAGTGTTTCAGGTATGAAAAGAAATTAGAAACCAGGAATTAGGATGCTTGGGATCTCTCACTCACTCACACTCTGCCACAGGCCTCCCTCCTAGCCTTCAAATCTGTAGCAGGTCTATGTGAACATTTGTTTTCTTTGTTTTTGAAACACTGGGCAACGCTCTCTCTCTTCTTAACCACAGTTGTACTTCCTTTTAGGGAACTCTACATCGCTGCGTGTTCCTGGTTCAACTGTCAATCAAAGTGACTCTCCCAGCCTAGGGGTGGCCCAGGGCCTGAGAAGACCGACAGGACTCCCTCTCACATGGACTGCTGAGCAGAGCACTGTGACCTGAGGGCACAGGCAGAGCTCCCCCATTCTAATGTGTGTTCCAGGTGAGGTGGCCAGGTGCTCCTGCTGAGGGAGGCCTGCTGCATGTCTTAAGCCCTGCGCTATTGTTTCTGAGCCTGGTCTTACAGTCTTCTTTATGAGCTACACAAAAGGCCTACAATAAAGTCTCTTTTGGCTTAAGATAGCCAGCTTTGATTCTGTCACTTACCTATTGACTTAGCCATTGTGAAAGCTCCTGGCAGGTAGAAAGATGGCGGGAGGCAGTGGAGAATGTTAGTAGAGGGGCCTGCTGAAGAGAGGGGCCCGTCTGGGAGAAGAGAAGCCCTGAGCTGTGAGGTGAATAAAACTAAGGGATCTTTTTGGACCAGCAAAAGCAAGGCTCAGCAGCAGGAAGAAGGGGAAATAGGGATTCCATCAAGCCAAGCAGTTGGCACATTGAAGTCCCTAAGGGGGCAAGGGATGTCAAGGAAATAGGACAAGATGTTGCTCTGTACTTGAGGATTTGGAAACTGAAAAATGAGAAACTGAAAAAGAAAAACATCCAAGGACTCAGTAGGGGCTCCACCAATGGTCAGAGCAGAACAATACTTTAAGGCACCCCTTAAAAGTGAAACAAAAATTGTTTCCAGGACAGTCTGGACAGTAGAAGTCAGTATTAATTTACCGTTTCCTTTATTCATTCAGCTTCCATGCATCTGCTAAGCACCTGCCATAGGCTGGACATCGAGCTAGATGCTAGGTACCGAGATCACACTACTGTCCCTCCTCCCACGTTATTTGCCATCCGACAAGGAAGAGGGATGAGAAGGCAAAATCATCACAGCCAGAGAGGCAGGTTAGTGGGTGTGGAGGGGACACAAAGGTAAAGAAATGGTTCCCACAGGAAGCCAAGTGGTGGGAGCATCCAGCTCCAACAGCAGGAGGAGGGCCTGCGAGGACTCCAGGAGAGCTGCCTGCATGTGCGCAGCAGCGTCACTTTCCTTTAACTCTGGCTCTTGTCTCATTCTGGGCTTTAGTGTCAGGGAAAGGAGCACAGGGAGCCAAGTTGGGCTTTGCTCTGGTTCCCAACAGCTTGCAGGTTTGACAGCCAGGGCCCCAGGGATATGTGCAAAACTCTCCTACCAAACTGTAGGCCCCAGACCAGTAGCATAGACCTCGCCTAGGAGCTTGTTAGAGATACAGAATTCAGGCCGCATCCAAGACCCACTATATCACAGTCTGCATTTTAACAAGGTTCCAGGTGACCTGTAAACAGGTTAACATTTGAGAGCATCAGTGTGATGATTGATGCTAGCGAAAAAGCACTTCACTAGTTAAACCCTTAGCGAAGTACTGAGATATTCATTTAAGGGTAGGTTATTTGGAAGGACTAAGGTCAGGAACTGGGAGCAATGGTGCAGGGGTTGGGGAAGGCGAGAAGATTGAGCAGGACAGGTTCCTTTGGGTTGGATATACCATAGGGCTACCTGACAAAATACAGAATGCTCAGTTAAATGTGAATTTCAAATATGCAATCAATAACCTTTTAGTATAAGTATGTCCCAAATGTTGCATAGGGCATACTTATAATATTATTACTATTTTGAGACAGAATCTTGCTCTGTTGCCCAGGCTATAGCGCAGTGGTGTGATGTCGACTCACTGCAGCCTCAACCTCCTGTGTCCCAGCAATTCTCCCGCCTCAGTCTCCTGAATAGCTGGGATTATGGACATGTGCCACCATGCCTGGCTAATTCTGTATTTTTTAGTAGAGATGGGGTGTTGCCATGTTGGCTAGGCTGATCTCAAACTCCTGACCTCAGGTGATCTGCCCACCTCAGCCTCCTAAAGTGCTGGGATTACAGGCATAAGCCACCGCGCCTGACGGACATACTTATACTAAAAAAGTTACTCATTATTTTTCTGAAATTCACATTTAACTGAGGATCCTGTATTTTTATTTGCTAAATCTGGCAATCTTAGTTTACCAGGATGTAGGTGTTACCTCACAACATCTAAAAGGGCTTGACGCTATTAAAATAAAGGGATTAATGAAGAATAACTGAAAGAATTGAATGGATGATTTACATTTAGGCATGCCAAGCAAATTAACTTGGGGACATGTGTATAATTTTTTCCAAATTTTTTTTTTTTGAGATCGAGTCTCGCTCTGTTGCCCAGGCTGGAGTGCAGTGGCGCAGTCTCGGCTCACCTCAAGCTCCGCCTCCCGGGTTCATGCCATTCTCCTGCCTCAGCGCCCCCGAGTAGCTGGGACTACAGGCGCCCACCACCATGTCCGGCTAATTTTTTTTTATTTTTTAGTAGAGATGGGGTTTCACCATGTTAGCCAGGATGGTCTCAGTCTCAATCTCGTGATCCACCCACCTCGGCCTCCCAAAGTGCTGGGATTACAGGCGTGAGCCACCATGCCCGGCCAATTTTTTCCAATATTTTCAATGCATATATGAATCTAGTTGAATCACTAATATCTCCCCACAAAAGAGTAACAACCAGAGGTGGCGGGTGGTTAAGTAAATGGTATTGGAAAAATAAAGCTGAATCTCTACCTAACACCATATGGATTAAAGACCTAAAAGTGAAAGATAAACTTGAAAAGTTGATATAGGAGAATGAAAGAGAATACCTTAGTTACTCAGGTGAAGGGAAGAACTTCTTAAATTAAAATTTAAAAACACTTACAATCCAGCAGTCTCATCCCTGGGTATATGTCCTAGAGAATTTAAATCCAAAGGTATGTCAAAGAGATATGTGCATTCGGTGTTCATTTCAGCATTATTCACAATAGCTGAGAAATGGAAGCAACCTAAGTATCCATCAGCGAATGAATGGATATGTACGTACAGTACGTACATAGCCATACAAAGAAAATGTGATGTGTACATACACACAATGGAGTACTATACAGCCTTCGAAAGGAAGGAAATCCTGTCATGTGTGACAACATGGATAGCACTGGAGGATATTGCACTAAATGAAATAAGCCAGACACAGGAAGACAAATACTATATAATCTCCCTTATTTGTGGAATCTAAATAAGTTGATCTCATAGAAACAGAGAGCAGAATGGTGGTTGCCAGGGCCTGGGGAGAGGGAGGAATAGGGAGAGGGAAGATGTTGATCAGAGGGTACAAAGTTTCAGTTAGGTTGGAGGAATACGCTTTAGTGATCTATTGCACTGCACAGTGACCATAGTTAGTAGTAATGCATTGTATATTTCAAGATTGCTAAGAAACAGATTTTTATCATCACAAAAAATAAGTTGGTAAAGTGATAGATATGTCAAGTAGCTTGACTTAATCTTTCTACAGTGTGTACATAGATCAAAACATCACATTGTGCCCCATAAATAACACAATTATTGGCTGGGCATGGTGGCGCACGCCTGTAATCCCAGCACGTTGGGAAGTGGAGGCAGGCTAATCACTTGAAGTCAGGAGTTTGAGACGAGCCTAGGTAACATGGTGAAACCCTGTCTCTACTAAAAATACAAAAATTAAACGGGTACGGTGGCATGCGACTATAGTCCCAGCTACTCAGGAGGCTGAGACACAAGAATCGCTGGAACCTGGGAGGCAGAGGCTGCAGTAAGCTGAGATTGCACCACTGCACTCCAGCCTGGTTGACAGAACAAGACTCCATCTCAAACAAAACAAAACAAAACGAAATGCACAATTATTATTTGTCGGTTAAAAATAAATTTAAAACAAATTTAAAAACAAAAACCGTAAGGCAAATAAACAAATTTGGTTACGTAAAAATCAAGAATGTCCTTCCTACAAAGGACACCATGGGCCTGGGAGAAGACAAAGAAGAGGTGAAAATATTTGCCAAATACAAACAGAAATTGCTTTATAAAGGGTATAAAGAACATTTGAAAATCAACAAGAAGGAATAATTAGAATAGCGGTCCTAACAGGAAAAAAAAAAAAAAAAAGGCCAAGTGTGGTGGCTCACACTTGTACTCCCAGCACTTTTGGAGGCTGAGGCGGGCAGATCACCTGAGGTCAGGAGTTTGAGACCAGCCTGGTCAACCATGGCCAACATGGTGAAACCCTGTCTCTACTAAAAATTAAAAAATGAGCCAGGTGTGGTGGTGGGCACCTGTAATCCCAGCTACTCAGGAGGCTGAGGCAGGAGGCTGAGGCAGGAGAATCTCTTGAACCTGGGAGGTGGAGGTTTCAGTGAGCCGAGATCGCGCCACTGCACTCTAGCCTGCGCAACAGAGAAAGATTCCGTCTAAAAAAAAAAAAAAAAAAAGACAAAGGATATGAATAGGGAATTGACAGAAACAGTCTCAAAAAGCCAATACGCTCATTGAAGAGAGGCTCAAAATCATTAGCAGTCAGAGAAAGGCACAATTAAATAGCACGGGCACATCACATTATAGCAGACTATGCTAGGCTGCACTGGACTGGGGCGTGGATAGCTCAGCAGTGGGAGTGCTGGCAGGTGGGCACTGTGGGAAAGGTCCTGCCTCTCTGGGGGTGGGCAGCCAATGGCTCAGTGGAGGTCAGTGCACACACCCCATGGCTGGCATCTCCCTTTCCAGCTCACACAGGTCCAGAGGAGCAGCACATTCTTTGTGGTTGGATGTCCATGTGTCCTGAACGTCCATCTTCGTGGGAGTGGAAGGTATGATATGCTAGACACACCATGGAAAGTCATGCAGAATTGGAAGCAAACGTCAGAGGTACCCAAAACAATAGGATGGATGTTATAGACAGGGTGCCAGGGGACAGAGTGAAACACAGAATGAAATCTACAACACAGTCCACTTACATGTACTTAAAAACATAGGCATCCCAAACAAAACATATTTTATGGAGAACATGAACTATAAACAGAATAGATGGGTTGAATTTGCTTGGAAGGAGCATGGGAGAGGGATGGAGAGATACAGAAAATGATAAGTAAAAAATAGCAACAACACTAAATAATAAAAGGATAATAAAAATGAGAGTACTAAGTAAATAGTAGACAATAAAATAGTAAGTAAATAAGAAATAAGAAAAATAGAAATAAAATAAAAGAAGAAAATAACCATCCCTGAGCCAACCACATGAAGTGGCACGAAATTAGGAGGGTAATTTGCTCAGCCCTCTGCACCTGAAGTCCAAGAGTAAACATGTGAATATGTAAATAAGCAGCCAGGCACGGTGGCACACACCTGTAATCCCAGTACTTTGGGCAGCCAAGGTGGGTGGATCACCTGAGGTCGGGAGTTCGAGACCAGCCTGATCAACATGGAGAAACCCCATCTCTACTAAAAATACAAAATTAGCTGGGTGTGGTGGTGCATGCCTGTAATCCCAGCTACTCGGGAGGCTGAGGCAGGAGAATAGCTTGAACCCAGGAGGCGGAGGGTGTGGTGAGCCCAGATCGAGCCCTTGCACTATACAGCCTGGGCAACAAGAGCAGAACTCCGTCTCAAAAAAAAAATTAGCCAGGCATGGTGCGGGCACCTGTAATCTCAGCTACTCCAGAGGCTGAGGCAGGAGAATCGCTTGAACCCGGGAGGCAGAGGTTGCAGTGAGCTGAGATCGTGCCATTGCACACCAGTCTAGACAACAGAGAGGACTCTGTCTCCATAAATAAATAAGTGAGCAACCACAGGGATCTGAAGTCACTGTCCTCACACCTTTGGGGGCTTACCTTAAGGTTCTCACTTCCTAGTGCTCAGTTCCGCTCTGGAGCTCCAGCTCTGTTGTCCACAGCTGCTATTGCCATTTGCAGTCCCAGTCTCTGTGGAGTTTGCATATCTATGCCTTGCTTCTACTGCTGAGAGGTGGTTCTCTCCTTGGTCCCCTCAGGCAGGCAATCCAATAACTCACAGGGTGCTGAGCCCATTGCTCAGCCTGGCCCCACTCTCTGTGACTCCTGTATCTGTGCTGTTTGCAGTCTGGGTGTTAACCAATGGGATTTGACCAGAGAAGGGGAGCACATAAAACTCTCTTTCTTCCCTGACATTTTCCTGCCACCTTGGACGGGGAAGGCAGTATCTGAATCTGTATTTGAAGATACTCCTCAGGTGTCTCTTAGGAACCTCACAGGTTGAAAACACTGAGGTTCAAAAATAAAGAAATAAAAATTTGTAAGATATAGATTGAACATCTCTAATCCAAAAATCCAAAATTCAAAACTTTTTGAGTTCTACCATGACGCTGCAGATTGTCAATATGGGTGGTTGAGAAAGTAACCCATTTGCTTTCTGATGGTTCAAGGCATGCACGCTTTGCTTCATGCACAAAATTATTTCAAATATTGGCCGGATATGGTGGCTCACGCCTGTAATCCCAGCATTTGGGAGGCTGAGGCAGACTGATCACTTGAGGCCAGGGGTTCAAGACCAGCCTGGCCAACATGGTGAAACCCCATCTCTACTAAAATTATCAAAATGAGCGGGGTGTGGGGTGTGGTGGCACGCGCCTGTAGTCCCAGCTGCTCAGGACGCTGAGGCATGACAATTGCTTGAACCCAGGAGGTGGAGGTTGCAGTGAGCCAAGATCATGCCAGTGCGCTCCAGTCTGGGCGACAGAGAAAGACTTCCTCTCAAAAAAAAAAAAAAAAAAAAAAAAAAATTCAAATATTGTGTAAAATCACCTTCAGGCTATGTGTATGAAGTAGAAACGAAACATAAATGAATTTCATGTTTGGACAATAACTGGTTAGAGGATATTAAGGGAGAGAAAATCTCCTTTACAATACAACAAAGAAGATAAAATATTTAGGAAAAAACTTAACAAGAAATATGCAAAACCCATATTAAAACCCCCTGAAAGACACAGAAAAAGATATGAACGAATGGAAAGATATTCTTTATTCTTGGACAGGATAACAACATCAGAAAGATGCCAGTCCTCTTTAAGTTACTTTATAAATTTTAAACAATCCCAATAAAAATAGCAACAAGCTCCTTTGTGGAGCTAGGTCATTGATACTAAAGCTCTTATTTTAAAAATGCAAGAAGAGCCTTTAATGTCTGGTAGGCAAGAATGCCTTACCAGACATGAAAGCATACGTTTTAAACAGTGTGCTACTGGCACATAAATAAACAAACAGACCAGTGAAATAGAATAGAAAGTCTAAAAATAGACCCACACTCATATAGAAATTCAGTATTTCATGGAGGTGGCATCTCAAATCAACTGAGTCAAAGTTAGATTTTTAAACAAATAACTCCAGACAACTGGTAAGTTTTTTGGAAAAAGATCTTTGGGAAAAGGTCCACACTTCATATCTTCCTACTACATGAGCAAATTCCAAATGGATCAGAGATCTAGATATAAAAAAGGAAACCAGGCCGGGCATGGTGGCTCACGCCTATAATCCCAGCACCTTGGGAGGCCACGGCAGGAGAAATGCTTGAGGCCAGGAGTTTGAGACCAGCCTGGGCATCATAACAAGACAAAAAACATTTAAAAATTAGCTGGGTGTGGTGGTGTGCACCTGTAGTCTTAGCTACTGAGGAGGCTGAGGCAGGAGGATTGCTCGAGCCCAGGAGTTTGAGGCTGCAGTGAGCTATTATCTCACCTCTGTACTCTAGCCTGGGTGACAGAGCCAGACCCTGTCCCTTCTTTTTTTTTTTTTTTTTGAGACAGAGTCTCGCTCTGTTGCCCAGGCTGGAGTGCAATGGCGTGATCTTGGGTCACCGCAACCTCCGCCTCCCGGGTTCAAGCAATTCTCCTGCCTCAGCCTCCCCAGTAGCTGGGATTACAGGCGCCCACCACCACGCCTGGCTAATTTTTTGTATTTTTAGTAGAGACAGGGTTTCGCCATGTTGGTCAGGCTGCAATCTCCTGACCTCGTGATCCACCTGCTTCAGCCTCCCAAAGTGCTGGCATTACAGGCATGAGTCACTGCTCCTGGCCTATTTATATATATCTTTATTATGTACTATATCTGTATTTACTGAGTTGCTTATTGTTTAGAATGGCACTGTCTGATGTGGTAACCTCTAGCCATTCATGGCTATAAGCACGTGAAGTATGACTTGTTTCAAATGAGATGTGCTGTGTCAAATACACACTGGATTTTGAAGACTTAGCCTAAAACAAGAATGTAAAATATCTTAATCATTTTCATATTGATTATATGTTGAAATGAGAATGTTCTGGATATATTGGGTTAACCACAATGTATCATTAATATTAATTTTGTTTGTTTCTTTTTACTTTGTTAATGTGTCTACTAGAATTTTTGTTGTTGTTTTTTGAGACAGAGTCTTGCTCTGTCACCCGTGGTGGAGTGCAGTGACACAATCACAGCTCACTGCAGCATGGACCTCCCATGCTCAAGCGTTCTTCCCACCTCCGTCTCCCAAGTAGCTGGGACTATAGGCACATGCCACCACACCCGGCTAATTTTTAATTTTGTAGAGACGCGGTCTTGCTATGCTGTCCAGGCCTACTAGAAAATTTTAGAATGCCATGTGGCTTGCATTTGTGATTCCCACTCTATTTCCACTGGACAGTGGTGATGTAGGATGGATGTTCCTAGAGAACAGGGATCTTGTCTGTCTTGTCCTCAGCATCTAGAAGAGCACCTGGTGCAGAGTAGAAGTTTAATAAATATCTGTTGAATGGGACTCTGTGTCTGTTGAAAACTTGGCAGTATGCAGTCTCTCTCCTCTTCTCTCTCTCTCTCCTTATGTAACAATAGTATCATTGTATCAATGATATCCTTGTCCCCTGATATCATTGTTACATAAGAAACTGACAGCCTTCCTTGTCTGCTTACTTAAGACTGTCCTCATTTAGTCCCTTTTGAATAGAAAAACATATTTTTGTCACTATCTTCTGAAAATAACCTTAATTTTTTGTTTTTTAGATGGAGTCTTGCTCTGTCACCCAGGCTGCAGTGCAGTGGCACGATCTCAGTTCACTGCAACTTCCACCTCCTGGGTTCAAGCAGTTCTCTGCTTCAGCCTGCTGAGTAGCTGGGATTACAAGCACCCGCCACCATGCCTGGCTAATTTTTGTACTTTTAATAGAGACAGGTTTCACCATCTTGGCCAGGCTGGTCTTGAACTCCTGATCTTGTGATCCACCCGCGTTGGCCTCCCAAAGTGCTAGGAGTGCAGGTGCGAGCCACTGCGCCCAGCCAATCTTAATTTTTGTCCAGAGTAGTTAAGGCATTTAAAATGATCCATGTTATGGACAAATTGGTTAATCTAATTAACCTGAGGGAGTGCTTGAAGGAAATCAGGGAAACAAAACAAAAATCACGAACCATAAGGGGAGACAGCGTGTGTTGGTGGCAAGAGCAGAGGCCTGGGGATCAGCCTGGTGCCACATGCTTGACAGAGGGAAGGAGGAGGAGTGAAGACAGTAGGGCGACAAGCACTCAAAACAAGCCTCTGCTTTTCCAGTAGCCCAGGCATGGCCCACTTGAGTGATCACCTGAGGCAGCAAATGCATCTACACAAGAAGACACAATCATGCATTCACTTCACAGATCCATCGAGTGCCTCCCACGTGCCAGGTGTTGGGGATACAGCGAGTATTAACAGGTGCCCACTCTCACTGAAGCTTACGTATTAGCTCAAGGAGACAGCAAATAAGCAAAAAAAGCACATAAATGGATCATATAGGCATTCTATAGTTTAGTAGTGCATGCCCGGAGGAGGGAATCCGTGTTCTCAGTTGATTTTAAAAATTCTCAGTTTGAGGGATGAGCTGGACAGTGGAATTTTTTCTGAGAATAATATCAGGATTTTTACAAATTAAGGATATTTAAGATAAACCTCTATAAAAATAAAATCCATGCTCGACATGAGAACAGAGAGGCCATCTACAGGAGTGTTTAACATGGGGCAGATTCAGTCTCAGAGGGTTTCCAGATGAGTTCTGAGACACATCCAGCAGCATGCCATGGGCAGGGAAGGGTTCTAAGACTTGTACACAAGTTGTGTCAAAACCTAGAAAATGCTAGAATTCTATTTCTAGACAGGGACAATTAATTTTGAATAACAATATTAGTGTAATTACAAAATTAGTATAAAATGCACTTGCAGACTTGCTGGAGTTGGTGTGATATCTGACACAGAATCAAAGCAAAGCATGACACTCACTGGATCAGAACACTCTAGCCTCAGAAGCCCTTGAACTCTCCAGTGTTCCAGGGCAGGAAACAGCGCTCAGCTCTTTGTTAGCTGTGAGCACGCCTGAGCATTTTCTGGAAACTGCTAGTACTGCAGTCCAGATTGCCTGCTCTGAGCTGAAACGAGACAGAGAGAGACTGAGAAAAGGCTTTGATTTAAAATCCTGCAGTCGCTGCAATACTAGGGCGGGTGAGTCTATGGCAGGATTGTTTTGTTAAGGAGACCTGACAAATCTACAAAGCAGGTTTTCATGCAATGTATGATGAATCTCCTGGCTTATACATTATGTAATAGTAGATGTGTGCTCATTGAGTTTCTGTAGGAGGAATAGGTGTGCTATTTACAAGTGTTGTCTTAGCAAAGAAGGAAACACTTTTTAAAAGAATGAGGATCTGTATGGGTACACATGTAATTATATCATCTGTGTTCATTCATCCAGTCCTAGTGCCTTTTACAAAGTTAGTGCTGGGTATTCAAACCTGAAGAAAATCAGGTCCCTGATTCTAAGGAAACTTCAGTCTAGTTTGAGAGATCAACACAGCAGCAAATAATTAGGGCACCGCCTGGTAAATGCTAAGAGAGCTACAGACACTTTCATATAGGCTCAAAGAGGAAGAAGTAATGAATCCTGCCTGGCAAGGGATGGGAGGTAGGGGAGGCTCCAGGAGGAGTGGGTATCTGGGTGGAGTGTGGAAGGTTGAGCAGGAGTTTACCAGGCAGAGGAAAAGAGGGGAAGAGAGGAAATGGCCTATGCAAGGCTCATCAGCAAAAGCATGTGTGGAGGTGCCAGCTGTGCTTAGAATGGCAGTGTAAGTGGACAAGGAGAGTTGGGGGAAGATGAAGTTGATTTGGCCTGGGGTGTTAGTTTGGACATGGGTTCAGCTGTCTTAAACAATGTTCCCAAATCAGAGTGGCTTTAGAAAGAAAGATGTGTATTTCTCTTACATAATAGTATAGGCATGAGCAGTTCAGGGCTGGTAAGAGGGTTTTCAGCCAGAGACCCCAGCTCCTTTAGCCATCCCAGGACACGGCCCCATTCACATGGTCCCATGTGGGGCCCACTCACCCTTGCACATCTGTGTTCCACCCAGCCATATCCCTAGTCACAAGGCATCCCTATTCACCTCCACCATTGCTATATTCACAGTACAGTCTATATTCACCTTGTCCACCTTCTACGCTCCAGATGAAAGCGGGAGAGGAAGGACAGGCCTCTTTCCCCTAAGGGTGCAGCTGGGAATTTCACATGTGGCTCACATGGTGTGCTGACGGGATGGAGCCTGGCTATAAGGAAGGCTGGGAAATGTAGTTCTTATTCTGGGCCGCCATATGGGCAGCCATCTGCCCAGCTAAAAATGGGAGGTCCTATTTCCATGTGAAAGAAAGGGAGCTGGGATGCCAAGAGGCCACGAGCAGCCCCGCCTTTTTGTGCCTTTGAGTGCTCTACGAGTGATCTCTAGAATGCCTTTGGGAAAGCCAACGTAACGTGCTTCAATTTTCTGCTTTATTTATTCTGACATGCTGACTTGTTAGTGACTGTCTGATTTCTCACTAAAATTTTCAGGATTTAAGAGGTTACTTGATGTTAGCAAGTAATCAATGAATGCTGACCCAAACATGTGCTTTGGAAGCAGGAGCTCTGACATGGTTTTAAAGACACTTTCCACCAAGTTGACAGAAACAAGTCAGGCACCATTTCCACTGCCTCAGACTAAGGAGATGGAAACAGACTTCTCATTAGGGCAGGGCAGGGAAATGAAACAGATCATGCGTCTGACTCCCAGTATACCTCTTAGGGTGCCACCTAATCTTTCTCAGCTTAACTACCTCATCCGCAAAACGGGGATAACGATGACTCTCAGGTTGACAGAATTAAGTGAGATACTATATGTGACCTGTAGAGAAAGCCCAAAAGACTTTGGGAGGTCAAGGCGGGCAGACCATGGGGTCAGGGGATCAAGACCATCCTGGCTAACATGGTGAAACCCCGTCTCCACTAAAATACAAAAAATTAGTCGGGCGTGGTGGCAGGTGCCTATAGTCCCAGCTACTCGGGAGGCTGAGTCAGGAGAATGGCGTGAACCTGGAAGGCGGAGCTTGCAGTGAGCCGAGATCGTGCCACTGCACTCAAGCCTGGGCAACAGAGTGAGACTCTGTCTCCAAAAAAAGAAAAAAAAAACAAAACAGAGAAAGCCCAACGGATGTTTGCTTTTCTTCTAATTTGACTGTCAGTTACTATGTGCACAGCACTTGGATAGAAACTACAATGCAAGAAAGGATTTAAAAGCCTGGTTTCTTGCAAAGAGGGAGGGCCATCTCTATCTCTACTGATACCTTAATGAAGTGATCAATCCTAATTTTTTTTTTTTTGAGACAGAGTTTTGGTTTGTCGCCCAGGCTGGAGTGCATTGGCATGATCTTGGCTCACTGCAACCTCCACCTCCCGCGTTCAAGTGATTCTCCTGCCTCAGCCTCCTGAGTAGCTGGGATTACAGGTATGTGCCACCCCACCTGACTAATTTTTGTATTTTTAGTAAAGACAGGGTTTCACTATTTTGGCCAGCCTGGTCTCGAACTCCTGACCTCAAGTGATCTGCCTGTCTTGGCCTCCCAAAGTGCTGGGATTACAGGTGTGAGCCAACATGCCCAGCCAGAACAATCCTAATTTGGGCAATAAAGGAGCAAAGAGACATCATGTCCCACCTGTTGAGTTGCACTGGAGACAAAGCATCACTTCTCTGGTATTCTTTTCAAGAACATATAACCCAAATTTAATCACATATAAGCTTCAGGAAAACTCAAATCCAGGGCATTCTGGAAATCAACTAGCCTGGGCTCTAAAAATATTAATGTCATGAAACACATACACAGGTGCACATAAAGGAAGGGGAACTATTCTAACTTAAAGGCGATGAAGAAGTACAGCAAATGGAAGCCATCTTTGATTAAGTTATTGATCAAACAAATCTGTAAAGGATGTTGCTTGTACAATCGGGAAAATTTGAATATAAACTATATATTAAGCAACACTGTGTATCAATAATGTTAAATTTGCTGAGTGTTGTGCAGGAGAATATCTCTTAAGAAATACATGTTGATGTATTTACAGGTAGAATATGACTGAAATTTAATTTCAAATGAGTTTTTAAAATGTATATGTGTGTATGTGTGTGTATATGAAGAGAGAAAATGCTAAAATAAAATGTGATAGAATGTTAACAGTTGGTGAATTGACATGTTATATCATTTTTCATTATATTATTCTTTTAATTTTGGGGTGTATTTGAAGTTTGTCAAAATAAAAGTTGTAGGAGAAAAAGATGAAATGATGAAGGGAAAGAGTTTGAGTTTTCTGTAAGAGGGTTAACTTGAGGCTACATATTCAAGAGGGTCTCTGGTCTGGCTGACCTGTTGCTTCTTCCAGGACAGTACAGAAAATAAAACATATAGTTGCACATCTACATTTAAAAAAGAAAAAAGCAAGGGTCCCTTGCTCACGCAGGCCCAGCACTGTGGGTGGGCCTTGGATGAAGCCAGGGGAGAGAGGGCTATCAGCTTCACCCAGCCTTGGAGACAGCATCAGCTTTATCACTGGTGACAACGTGCAAAGGAAAGCGCAAACGCTGAGGCAGAAAAGTAAGGGGGCAGCTGTCTTGTAAAATACGGTCACACAAACGTGAATTTCCGTGTTTGAGATCAAAAGCCATAGAGCTGCTGATGACCAGGCTGGGCCTGCCGGCAGATGCTCAAGATTCACAGGTGGGCCTCGGGCTGCTCGAGGAGGGAGGAGCCGGCAGAGCCAAGGAACACAGAGGCCTCACAGGGGGTTAATCACTCCCTCCACCTGCCATATGGCCAGGGAAATCATCCACTCTCATGGAGCTGGATGGGAGCGGAAGCTGCTCCTGAACTTCATCAGAGGAGGGGTTTTGATTTCGGCGTTAAACTGAAGGTGCTGGTAACAGGGACTTGCCTGACTTAGTGGCAGTGAGCCAACATGACCCAGAAGAGGACTCCGTTAAATATGTATATTAAGAGAACAGGTAAAAACTTCCTACTGCTATCTGGAGGATAGTGGGTGGTCAAATAATTTTTCATTAAAAATGGTTTTTTAGAATTTCCAGAATGTGACATATGTCCTAAGGGCAGTGCAGTGGAAACAGTTGCCCCAGATTCAGGGATGAGGAGGCACCGACAATGGAGACATTTTATATATATATATATAAACACACACCCACATTCAAATTATACATGTATTTCAAATTTATATATAGAATAAATGTATATTTAAGGAAATATATAAAATCAATATGTAATAAAACATGCTAAATTTTCAGTGTGTATATGCACACTTTGAGTTAGCACATTTTTATTTCTTACTCTTTAATCAACAACGCATGCTATTGGAAGTTAATTCAGAGAACTCCCAGTTACAAAGTTGGCCCCCAGTGCCGGCAGACTCAGCTGCACACATTGCTTGTAAGTTTGGAATCAGGTAAGCTCTCTCTGAACTCCTATTTCCAACCTGTCAATGGTCTGCACACAACGTGTTCCTGCTTTTAGGCAGTAGATTCAAAATAAACAATGCTAACAGTGATTCCGCAGGGGAAGAAACAGAACTTGAATTACTTCAGTTCTGTTACTCTTTTATAGGTAACTTGAAGTTTTTATTCCTATTTAAAATATTTATTTGTTTATTTACTTGAGATGGAGTCTCACTCTGTCGCCCAGGCTGGAGTGCAGTGGTGCAATCTCAGCTCACTGCAACCTCTGCCTCTCCAGTTCAAACGATTCTTCTCCTCAGCCTCCCGAGTAGCTGCGACTATAGACGAGTGCCACCATGCCTGGTTAATTTTTGTATTTTTAGTAGAGATGGGGTTTCACCATGTTGGCCAGGCAGGTCTCGAACCCCTGACCTCAGGTGATCCGCCTGCTTCAGTCTCCCAAAGTGCTGGGATTACAGGTGTGAGACACTGTGCCCAGCTATTTCTGTTTAAAATGTGAAACAATGAAACAGTGTGTGAACTGCAGTGAAATAATCCCCTTTAAAAATTATGATTAAAAAATATTAATCCATGACTTTTTAACCTTTTTTTAACATATGTGCCAGCATGATTACATATACAAAGTTTAATAGAAAATTTTCACTATCTACAGCAGTTCTTTTCTAGACATTATTATTACTCCTTTGTTTAATGATCATTGTTGAAAAGAATTCTGTTGTATGGAGGAAGGAAATATTAAAAACCAATTCTTGGCCAGGGGCGGTGGCTCACACCTGTAATCCCAGCACTTTGGAAGGCCAAGGCAGGCGAATCTCCTGAGGTTGGTAGTTTCAGACCAGCCTGATCAACATAGAGAAACCCCATCTCTACTAAAAGTACAAAATCAGCCAGGTGTGGTGGTGGGTGCCTGTAATCCCAGCTACTCGGGTGGCTGAGGCAGGAGAATCGCTTGAACCCGGGAGGCGGAGTTTGTGGTGAACCGAGATCAAGCCACTGCACTCCAGCTTGGGCAACAAGAGCGAAACTCAGTCTCAAAAAAACAAAAACAAAACAAAACAAAAAACCCAAAACAAACCAACTCTCTGTAGGTGAATCACATGGTAGGTCCGCCAGGCGGAGAGAGCAGATTGAGTAGTCTAATCTGTTCCTTCCATGGCCCCTTGCTGGTGACGATAGAAGACTTGCTTTAAAGGAGAGGAGGCATTGCAGCACAGTCCTGGAAGCTGGAATGCAGAGGGAGCATGGAAATGACACAACTGGCAGTCCCAGGAAGACCAAGCCCTGAGCTGGCGGTGGAGAAAGATGAAACTCAGTCAGAATTACCCCCCAGAATCCCCGGAGAGCCCAGGACTTCAAGGCACTCAATGTCTCTGGCAGTAGAGGTGACAAGCATGGTGACCCGGAGGCTGCAGGAAGGTTTGTTTAAGGAGATGTCCAACACTCAGGCCCGCTCCCCACTCTGCATTTTTGGTGATTGTTCTTCTCCCAACCTAGCAGAAGATGAGAGGTTTATTTTGGGGAGAGAATAAAAAGTGAGTCTTTTGCACTGGGAACAGCAGCACAGCTGAGGTCAGCATTGTCATACCAACACATCTAAGTAAAAGATGATGTGTATTTTGGATGCTGAAGTCTCTAGCCATCTTTCCCAATCAGTTTTTGGAAGTTTTCACCCTGAGGCCACAAACTGGAGGATCTTTCTGGATGGAATTTGAGGGATAGCACAGGGACTACCCCAGTGGGATGACTCAGCACAGCACCCTCCAGCGAAGTTCCAGGTTGGCAGGCCAGTCACGCCTGCAGATTCCAGTACGCGTGTTAGTATCCTGGTACGTGGAGACCATGAGAGGAAAAGCTCTAACACAAAAGGTGGGACTAGAATGGAGATGGATGTGGACCAGGATAAAGACAAACAGAGAATGGCAATTTGGAGAAGAGCTTTTCACAAGTAGCTTTTTTAAAAAAAAGTCATTAATATCCCCAGGAAGATAAAAAAAAAAAAAAAAGATATTGCAACCATGAAACACAGCAGAATGTAATAGAAATAAACATGAAGGGAACCAAAAAGAATTTGTGGGAATTAAAATCATGATTGCTGGAATGAAAAGCTCAAAAGAAGCTTTAGAAGATAAAAGGGCAGAAGGTAGACAAAAAGAGAAAGAGTTGGAAAATAAAGGAGAAAAGTTAAGGACCTGAAAGGGCTGGTCCATGAGGTTTAGTATCCAAATAATAAGAGTTTCAGAAAAAGAGAATAGAGGAAGCCCAAAGGTGGATGGGGACAGAGCGGGAGGACTCTGGCAACTAGAAGATGAGTGTCCACATTGAAAGGACCCACCAAGGCACATCATCCTGCAACCTCAGGACGCTGGAAACAGAGGCCCCACAAGCATGCAGAGACAGAGAAAGAGAAGAAAAGATCAAGAACCAGAATGACAGAATGCGTTTGTGCTCATTTCCCATTGCTGCTATTAAAAAAGAACTACACATTTTTTGCCTTAAAACAACGTAAGTTTATAAATTCTGGAGGTCAGAAATCCAAAATGAGTTTCACAAGGCTAAAAGTCCAGGTGTTCAACATGGCACAAGTATACATATGTAACAAATCTGCACGTTATGCACATGTACCCTACAACTTAAAGTATAATAATAATAAATAAATTTAAAAAAAAAAAGTCCAGGTGTTGGCTGGTCAGTGCTCCTTTCTGGAGGATCCAGGGGAAAATCTATTTTTTGCCTTTTCCGGCTTCTACTGGCCACCAGCATTGGTTGGCTCGTGGCCCCTTCCTCCATCTTCAGAGCCAGCAGGTTAACATTGTCATGTCTCTCTCTCCCTCTCCCCACCCTAGCCCTGGCTTCCATCCTCACACCTCCTTCTCTGACCCTTCTGCTTCTCTTATTGGGATCCTTGTGATCACATTGAGCTAACCAGATAGTCCAGAATAATCTCCCAATTCTGAAATCTTTAGCTTAGTCCCATTTGCCAAGTCCCTTTTGTCATGTAAAGTAACATGATCACAGGTTCCAGAGGTTATGACATAGGTGTCTTTCTTAGTGATAAAGGAATACCTGAGCTGGGAAACTGATAAAGGAAAGAGGTATATTTGGCTCATGGTTCTGCATTCTGCCCAGGAAGCACGGTGCCAGCCTCTGCTCCTGGGGAGGCCTTGGGAACTTCCACTCATGGCAAAGGTGAAGGGGAGCCTGCTTGTGCAGAAGTCACACAGTGACAGAGGGAATGAGAGAGAGGGGGAAGGTTTTAGGGGCTTCTAAAGAGCAACGGTAGAACCCAGCTGGCAAAGGAGCAGTAACATGCCCTCCATTCTGCACGAAAACCACCTCCTGCCCAGATGACCTCTCTCCTCAGTCAAGCTACCAACCGAGGGCAAGGGTAAAATAAAGACACCTGCAGTTGTAAGTTCTCAAAACATTTACGTCCCACACATTCTTTCTCAAGAAACTCCTGAAGGATGTTCTCAAACAAAATGAGAGACTAAATCAAGTGAGAAGACAATATAGGGAATACAAGAAATAGTAGGTCCAATGTAGAGAGACGCAAAGGGTATCATCAAGATGACGTTGAAGAGATTCTAGAAGAAAAGCTGTGATGCCATCCAGATTGGGGTGGTTCAGGAGATTCCAGAAGAGATTTCCTTGGGAAGGTGAACTGGTGGTTATCTGGTGCATGTGACCTCATTGTGAAGAAACAAAGCCAGTGGGTCAAGGATTTGGGATCGAGTTGATATAAGAAATCTAACTGAGCTCACGAACAGGCTTGTAGGGAGGGGGTCTGTTGAAGGCTGTTTAGACTCAGAGTAACAGTTCATTCATTCATTTGGTCATCAAATGTCAGGTGGCTAGTATGTACCAGGTACTGTGTAAGGTTTGGAACATTTTTTTTTTAACTTTTAGGTTCACAGGTACATGTGCAAATTTGTTACACAGGTAAATTGTGTCATGAGGGTTTGGCGTACAGATTATTAGATCACCCAGGCAATAAGTATGGTATCCAATAGGTATTTTTCCTGATCCTCCCCCTCCTCCCAGCCTCCGCCCTCAAGTAGGTCCTGGTGTCTATTGTTCCCCTCTTTGTGTCCATGTGTTCTCATTGTTTAGCAACCACTCATAGGTGACAACCTGTGGTAGGTACTTGGTTTCCTGTTAGATTTGGAACTTTCTTAGCAAAGCTAGGGTGTTTGGGTAGAGGATCCCAAGTGGATGAAGGCCTAGAGTTATATGATGGCTCCATGAGGTCAGCAACTGGTAAGTGAAGGCTGGCTGAGGCAGGAAGGCTGTTGGAAAGTACTGAGAGGCCAAGAGGCCAGGGCTGGGGCCCAGGAAGTGAGGAGTTGCTGAGCAGAGCAGCCATGTGGCATGGTCTATGTTAGAAAATTAGTGACATGGGTGGAAGAGAACGCTATAGTCCTTTTTGCTGGTGCTGTCTGTCTCAGAAGGAAATCATTTCCCACCACAGACTTTGGGGGCAGATGCTTTGTTTTGCTGTATGAGGTGGACAATCCAGTCTTTCAATTTGCTTCCTAAAGCAAATTTTAAAAATCAAAGTGTAGTATACATACAAAACATTCACCAATGGGGCGGCCCAGTGAATCCTCACACAGAGTTCACCTCCACAACCAGCATCCAAACCAGAAAAGAGAACAGGAACACTCTTGAGCTCGGTTCTCACTCAGCAAAAGCCTGCTCTGAAGGGCAGGCTGTTTCAGAAGGGACAGGAGAGAGACTTGCCCCTCTGGTGGGGTGGTGGAGATTGGATTTTAGATTCACGCAACTGGGTTCAAAGCTCATCTGTGCCACTTTCAGGACACAGACCACTGCACGTGGCACATACCGTTTGAAACAGGGCTGATAAGGCCTTCCTCACCCACTAGCTATGAGCATCACATGAATTAAAGTGAACAGAAACGATCCACTTACAGTCAGCACTTAACTTTGTGCTGCAGACTTGCTTTAGACTTGATAGTGATGCTGGAAGGCTTCAAGAGAGGGCTCTTGATGCAAACTTTCTGCCATCTTCCAGGTCCATGAGAGAGCCTTGTTAATGGACTCTGTAGCCTTCTGGAGGGCTCTAAGTCTCAGAGCTTTCCCAAGCCTGACCAGCCATCCTGGTACCTGCTGTCTAAGCAGCACCTCACACACCTCAGCTTATCTGTCACCTCTCTGGAGGGTAGTTTTGCAGTGTCTAACAAAATTTAAAATCAGTATGCTCCTTCAATCAGAAATCATCATTCGAGACCGGGCGCAGTGGCTCACGCCTGCAATCCCAGCACTTTGGGAGGCCGAGGCAGGTGAATCACCTGAGGTCAGGAGTTTGAGACCAATTTGGCCAACATGGCAAAACCTCACCTCTACTAAAAATATAAAAATTAGCTGGGCGTGGTGGCGCACACCTGTAATCCCAGCTACTGTGGAGACTGAGGCACCAGAATCACTTGAACCCTGGAGGTGGAGGCTGCAGTGAGCCGAGATCATGCCATTGCACTCCAACCTGGGCGACAGAGCAAGACTCCATCTCAAGAAATAAAAAATAAAAATAAAAAAAGAAATTGTGTTTTAGAAATCAGTCCTAAAGAGGTATTTAGTCATGTGCACAAAGACTTTGTTGCTGTATTTCTTGGATGTCTGAGAAAACTTTTGTCCTCTAGTGGTCGAATAAATTATGATAGAAATACACCATGGAGTGTTCAGAAGCCCTTAAAAAGGAAATAAGGGAACCCAGCACCTTGCCTGTAAAGAGCCAGATAGTAACATCTACAATTGTAAACAAACAAACCTGTATTAGTTTTCTACACTGCATAACAAATCACTACAAACACAGTGACTTAAAACAACACGATCTCTTTTCTCTCCATCCTCCAGGTCAGAAAGATGGCACAGCATGGCTGGATTCTCTGCTCTAGGTCTCACGTGCCTGAAATCAAGGTATTGGTTGGCTGGGCTCTTGTGTGGAGGCTCTGGGGAAGAACCATTCAGGCTGTGGACAGAAGCCAGCTCCTTGTGGCTATAGGACTGAGAGCCCTGCTTCCCACCACTGGCCCCTCAAGCACAAGCCCTCCAGGCCTCAAATCTCTCTGCCTTCCTCTTCCGCTTGTGAAGGCCCATGTGATTTCACTGGACCCACTCTCATAACCCAGGATAACTTCCCTGTTTTAAAGTCCATCTACCTTAATTAATCTGCAAAGGCACTTTGCCATGTAAAGTAACACATTCATGGGCATAAAACCAGGTGGCGAAGGTCATGTGGCTTTGAGAGCAGCACAGTCTCTGTGACACATACTTAACTCTGCTCCTCCAGTGCAAAAGCAGCCATTGACAATATGCAAAGGAATACACACAGCCACAGCATGGAAGGAATATGTGCATCAGCAACACATATCAGCGTGTGTACATATGTGCGTAAAGGCCTTGGAACACAGCTGGAAGAATACTTTTCAAATCCTTCACTGTTATTTCCTCTAGAGAAGGGAGTGGAGGCCGAGGTTGGGAATCCGGAAGCAGTCCCCATTTTATTCTGCATACTTCCCTATCTTCTGATGACTTCATAATGTAACCATTAAGAAAAATAAAAAATTGCTCATTCATTTACATATATAAATATTAATATATGTAAAGAAAACCTTAACCAATAATGGTGATTATATCTGGGGAGGAAGGAGTACAAGGAACTTGCTTTCTAAATTACATATTCCTGCGATCTTTGCTTTTTTGTTACAATGAGTCTCTATTGTTGTGAATAGAAATACTTTTCATTGTACTGATGTCTGAAGAATTTATGTAAAATGCCAGATACTAAATATCTCCAAAGTTTATCCATTCTGGACAAATGCTCATGCTACAACTTGAAGTTAAAAGTGTAAGAGGCAGGCAGATCCCTTGAGGTCAGGAGTTTGAGACCATCCTGGCCAACATGGTGAAGCCCCGTCTCTACTACAAAAATTAGCCAGGTGTGGGGGCGGGCTCCTGTAATCCCAGCTACCCAGGAGGCTAGGGCAGGAGAATCACTTGAACCTGGGAGGCAGAGGTTACAGTGAGCCAAGATTGCACCACTGCACACCAGCCTGGGCTGCAGAGCAAGACTCCATCTCAAAAAAAAAGAGAGAAAAGAAAAGAAAAAAAAAGTGCAAGATGAAGAGTATACCCAGAAAATGAATCCAAGGACATAAATATTCATAGAAAATGACTGGAAGGAAATCCACTAAAATGTTAACAGTAGGTGTTCTAGGCAGTGAAGTCATGGATAATTATTTCTTCCTTTCCAGTTTTTAATGCTTCCCAATTTTCTATTATAAGTATGTATTATTTTTATAATTGAAAAAATAAGCACTATTTTTATTTTAACTGAATGTAATAGCCAAGTGTACAGCAGTATTCCTGTCAACGGGTTGCCAAATTTTCTTCCCAGCAGGGAAGCCTGCTTGAAAAACAGTAAAAACCAGAGGTGTTCTTGCCGAATATGGGTTCCAAGAAAAAGGAATTTGAAGATGCATGGGTGAGAATGAAGAGACGGTGTCATTTTATCATTGAGGAAACCGGATGGCCAAGCCGACAGCCTGTCAAGCCTGGTCACAGTGGGGTGAGTCCTGCCCAGTGACCAAACACCCAGCAGCATTGACAGGGGACCCACCCTGGCCCATGCTTAACACGTGCTAATGAGCTGCTATTTTCCATATAGACCAGATTTCTGGTTCCTATATTCCTAACCTCGCACACCTCTTCAGCCCCATGCTGTGTGCCGTTCCCAGCAGGGGGCTTTCTGCTTGCTTCAGAGGGGGTTTCCCCTGTAAAGTTAATGATATGTTTCCAGTAGATGTTAGTGGATATTCTCACTGCTTAGGAGAACAAATGCATGCCTGAGATGCAGCTATCACCACACAGGACTCCCCAGACAGACACGGCTGTGACATTTCAGCCCCTCCCTGTTTTCTGCAGTCCCTGCCCCAACAGTTCGAGCTCCTGCTTCATGCAGGGTGCTCTGGAACAGCTGAATAGGCAAAGGCTGCCCCAGCCCTCACAGAGCTCACAGCCGGTGAGAGATGAGAAGTGTCCAGAAAAGGAGACTCCATGGAACAACAGTAAGAGCCGTAAGAAAGGTCAAGGTCGAGTGTTTCATGAAAGAGAGACTAATTTGGAAAGGGGTGATGAGGAGTTTAAATGGAGGGAGTGAGAGTTGAGGTGTGCCTCAAAGGATTGGAGAATTTGTTCATGGTAAGATGGGAAGAAAAAGCAAAAGTATTCCAACCCACTCCCCAAAAAGCAGCATGAACAAAACCATAATTCTCTATGACTCTTCAGGATCCAAAGTATTACTCACCTGCACACTGGTCTGCATCAGGCCCACCTATGAGTTATTACACTAGGCCAAGATCCCCCGTTAGAGCAAGTAAAACTCCCCATCTCCATCCGAAGTGATCTAATAAGGAACCAACAAAAAGGGTCTGGAACCTCAACCTTGGTCATCACACGAGTGGTGCAAATTGAAACTACACTAGGAAACCAATGCATGCTGTGGTGAGGCTGTGGGGAGACAGGCACACTAAGACATCGCTGGTGTGAGTGCAAAATACTACTGCCCGCCATGGAGGGGAGTTTGGCAATATCTAGCCAAATCATACAGCCTCTGAGCAGAGTTATCACCTCCAGGAAAAGCTGTGTGTAAACTGTATCTTGTTTAATTTTACAAAAATGACTAGAAGATTTTACATTTAAAAAACCATGTAGGAGAATTTTTTGGAAATAAAACATTATTTTATATCAAAAATAATTTTTTGCTTTCTTTCATTTCACATTTGAAAATATATTCGATACCTTTGTCTCATTGAAGTAAAGCATAGTAGTGATGAAACAGACCCTGGTCACAGACAGTCCTCAGAAGCTGACCCTCTCAGATAAGAGGCAGTGTGACCCACAGCACAGGAGAAACATAGGAAGGTAGCATTTGTACTGTTAATGACTTTGAGGTTCAAATCAAGATCCCTCACCTTCAAATGGGTCTTTATTTCTCATCAGTGGGCAACTCATTTACATATCTTTTGGGGTCACATCTTAGTTTAATCATTTTGGTCTCGGGGTACAACAGTTTAACATAGAGCCACATCCTAATAGAGCAGAAGAACTGCCCAAACCATCTGGTCCAATACCCCCCACTTTATGGCAAAATAAAACCAAGTGATATTTAAGTGAATTACTTAACATTACACAGCTAGTGAAAGGCAAGGCTCAGGCTCAGGTCCAAGTTTCCTAATTCCAAGTTCAGTGTCCATCTTATGATACCATATAGTCAGCTATCATAAAAAACCTTTTCCACTTCATCAACAGTAGCTTGCATCTCTTGAGATAAAGGTATAAATAAAAGTCAGTTTAAAACACTTTAACATTGCTGTTATTTTATAAGCTTTTTGTAAGAAGGCAGGGACCTTCATCTCTGTTGTAATGGATATAGCCCAAAAGCCTAGAAGAGAACAGCGTCCTTGTACATAGTAGATGTTCAATAAATGTTTGAATAAATATTTATTGAATAAATGAATACACTAAGTGGTATGAGTGGATCCATAGAGAAGAAAATGTAGGCCGGGCGCGGTGGCTCAAGCCTGTAATCCCAGTACTTTGGGAGGCCGAGGCGGGTGGATCACGAAGTCAGGAGATCGAGACCATCCTGGCTAACATGGTGAAACCCCGTCTCTACTAAAAATACAAAAAACTAGCCGGGCGTGGTGGCGGGCGCCTGTAGTCCCAGCTACTCGGAGGCTGAGGCAGGAGAATGGCGTAAACCCGGGAGGCGGAGCTTGCAGTGAGCCGAGATCGCGCCACTGCACTCCAGCCTGGGTGACACAGCGAGACTCCGTCTCAAAAAAAAAAAAAAAAAAAGAAAATGTAATTCTGATATTTCTCAACTATCAGACTGGCAAAAATCTGAAAAATAACAAATAATTGAGTATTGTGCAGTGGTGCTATCATAGTACACTGCAGCCTCAAATGCTGGGCTCAAGCAATCCTCCCACCTCAGCCTTCACAGTAGCTGGGACCACAGGCATGCACTGCCATGTTTGGATAATTGCCCAGATAATTTATTTGATTTTTTGTAGAGATGGGGTCTCTCTATGTTACCCAGGCTGGTCTTGAATTCCTAGCCTCAAGTGATCCTCTTGCCTCAGCAACTATTTCTTTAGGATAAATTCCTGAAGGTAAAATTGTTGCATAAAGGGTCTGTATAGTTTTTAAGGTTTTTTTTTTTTTTTAAATGAAGTTTCACTCTTGTTGCCCAGGCTGGAGTGCAATGGTGCAATCTCGGCTCACTGCAACCTCCACCTCCATGGTTCAAACGATTCTCCTGCCTCAGCCTCCCAAGTAGCTGGGATTACAGGCATGTGCCACCACTCCCCGCTAATTTTGTCTTATTAGTAGAGATGGGGGTTTTCCATGTTGGTCAGGCTGGTCTCGAACTCCCGACCTCACGTGATTCGCCTGCCTCGGCCTTCCAAAGTGCTGCGATTACAGGCATGAGCCACCGCGTCCGGACTTTTTAAGGTTTTGATACAATAAACTGCCATATTGTTTCCCCCCAGAATATTGTGCTAATGGCTGGACTTGATGGCTCATGCCTGTAATCTCAGCACTCTGGGAGGCCGAGGCGGGCAGATCACCTGAGGTCAGGAGTCTGAGACCAGCCTGACTAATACGATGAAACCCCGTCTCTACTAAAAATACAAAAATTAGGCAGGCGTGGTGGCAGGCACCTGTAGTCCCACTTAGTTGTGAGGCTGAGACAGGAGAATCGCTTGAACCCCCGCAGGTGGAGGTTGCGGTAAGCCGAGATGGCGCCACTGCACTCCAGCCTAGGCGACAAGATCGAAATTCTGTCTCAAAACGACAAAAACAATAAAAAAAGTTATGCTACTTTGTAGTGCCTATTGCCTGAAACTTCACCTACCTTGTGTTTTATCCAATTTAAAAAAAAATCATGGAATAAAACTAAACAGACCTGGTATTTCACAGGTTTTGTTGTTGTTGTTGTTGTTGTTTGTTTTCTTTTTTTGAAACAGAGTCTTGCTCTGTCGCCCAGGTTGGAGTGCAGTGGCGCGATCTCGGCTCACTGCAAGCTCCGCCTCCCAGGTTCACGCCATTCTCCTGCCTCAGCCTCCCAAGTAGCTGGGACTACAGGCGCCCGCCACTGCGCCCGGCTAATTTTTTGTATTTTTAGTAGAGACGGGGTTTCACTGTGTTAGCCAAGGTGGTTCGCTGGTATTTTTAAATATGCATTTATCTTCAAGTAAAAGAAACTATTGTTGTTCCTTCTTTTTGTTACTGATCTGTTCATTCATTTTCTTTTTTTTTTTTTGGAGACAGGGTCTTGCTCTGTCGTCCAGGCTGGAGTGCAGTGGCACCACCTAGGCTCACTGCAGCCTCCACCTCCTGGGTTGAAGTGATTCTTGAGCCTCAGCCTCCCAAATAGCTGGGATTACAGGCATGTGCCACAGCACCTGGCTAATTTTTTTTTTTTTTTTTTTTTTTTTTTTTGTGGAGGCTGGTCTCGAACTCCTAAGCTCAGGTGATCCACCTGCTTCAGCCTTCCAAAGTTCTGGGGTTACAGGCATAAGACACCGTGCCTGGCCTATTCCTTCATTTTCTTACTGAATTGTAGAAGTTATTCACATATGGAAGATATTAGTTGTCAATTTTGTATATGATGCAAAACTTCCCCAGTCCGTATTTAATTTTAATCATTTTTCTGGTGGTTTTTAACATACAAACATTTAAAATTTCAAGTAGTCACTTTTAACACCATTTTATTTTTCTTCTTCTTCGTATGATAATGTGTCATATGATAAAGTCCTTTACCTACTCAGAAACTGCTTATAATTTCTTTTTACTTTTTCTTTTATTTCCCCTTTTTAAACTCTTATAATTTTAAAATATTAAGGGTTTCTTGTGTTATATGTTCTGAGATATTATCTTATTTTTAACATCTAGACTTTTTTCTAAAATAACTTATTAAATAATCCCATTGATTTAACATGACATACCTTATGTACACCCAATTCCCATATAAACATAGGTTGGTTTACAGACTCCATTCTGTTCCAGTGAATTAGTTGCCCATTCTTCCTTTAGTAGCACATTGTTTTAATTTCTGTAGAGGCATTTTAATGTTTTAGCATTTGATGGAACAAGTCACCTCTCTTCACTGCTGTCAATTTCAAAAAAAAAAAAAAAAAAAAGACCCCAAAACTATTGATTCTCTGCTATGAAATGTGAAATTATATTCTTACACTTGTTTTCTTCACGAACATTTTTATTAGCTATATTTAATTTTCTATTTTGTCAAGTTTTATAACATTTACACTTAGTTCAATAAACATTCTCCAGTTGCTGAATTTTTTGTTTTGGTTTTTGTCTTTTTGATGGAGTCTTGCTCTGTCATCCAGGCTGGAGTGCAATGATGCAATCCGGCTCACTGCAATCTTCACCTCCTGGATTCGTGTGATTCTCCTGCCTCAGCCTCCCAAGTAGCTGGGACTACAGGCATGTGCCACCATGCCCAGCCAATTTTTTTATTTTTAGCAGAGACGGGGTTTCGCCACGGTTGGCCAGGCTGGTCTCAAACTCCTGATCTCAAGTGATCTGCCCGCCTTGGCCTCCCAAAGTATTGGGATTACAGGTATGAGCCACTGCACCCAGCCCAGTTGCTTAGTTTTTGTTGTGTTCATGAGTTTACTATTTCTGTGATTATATGACATAGCAATGGCCTTCTCTTTGTAATTGCATTTTATCCACTATTATTAATGAAAAAATTTAATCTCATCATTGGTTCTATTTATAGTCAAGTCATTTTTAAACAAGTGCCATATGTGATATTTCTTAGATTCTTCCATGTTTGAGTATGACTTCCTGTTTCCTTTCTATTGAAGAACGCTTTGGCTGGCTATAATTACTTGAATCTCACTTTCTGCCCCTCAGAACATTACCAGTATTACTCTACTGCAATGTTTACTGGCATTGAATGCTGCTGTAGAGAAATCCAAGGCTGATTTTTGTCCCTTATAAATTACTTGTTTATCTACCTGAATGCCTGAAGAATTCTGTCTTTAGTCTTAAAGTTTAGTAGCTTAACCAGGTTAAAGGTATTGATTGTTCTGTTTTCCCTCAAACACTGTACCCCTTTAAACGGGTTTTATTCTTCCTCCATTACAGGGATATTTTACTCATTTTTATCTGTGAATATTCTTTCTGGTCAATGTCTTGGGTTCCGTATTTGCAGAACTCTAATTATCCTTATGTCGTTATCCCTTCAAATCTGTCATCTTTTCCTTAATTGCTTTAGTCTCCTGGTATTTCTCCTCTGCGATTACTGTGATTTTCTGAAACCTTTTCTCTATCAGGATTTTTTTCCCAGCCATGTCTATTCGATTTCTTGCCCTTCCTGTGTTATTTATTAATCCCTAACTGTGTTTGAAGTTTCTTTATTGTTCCTTTTCTCTGCAGCTTTCCTTCTCATCTCTGCTTATTCTATTTCACTGCAGCATTAAGCTAGTTTATTCAGTTCATATACTTCTTTTTAGTTCTTTCATATCATGAAACACACTTGGAATTTACTTCTGTTTTTTAGATTGTATTTTCGTGCAGATTGAATTTTTTGTTATTTCTATGCAATACTGTATGCATTTTTGTTGTTATGGGCTCTCATATTTGCATGCCATTTCTTTTTATCTTACACATGCTTCTGATGATTCACATCTGCCCGGATCTCCTTTTTACTCTGCTCTTGCATGGAGAAGTCTCTCCTTGATATTTGTCCACTTAATCTGACACTCATTTGTCTTCCCCCTGAGCCCCAATATGTAGAGTAAGAGTTGCCTTTTACTAAATTTCAAGTGACTTGAAGGCATGGGGTGGGGTGTTGAGCCCGCTGGGGGCAGGACCCCACTGTCTCTTCTGAACATTCATCACTGTCATGTCTGGAACACCCACCCTCACAGGGTGTGCTCCACTCCTATGGGCTGTAAGTCATTCTCTCCACATAGTAAAGAATCCTAGAAAGTCCTTCTGGCCTCTTTTCTTTGAGATTTTCCATTCTCAAAGTTTTCCTTCTTTCTCCCCAGAGCTGCATTATTCACACTCTCCACCCATTCTCCTTCAAATGGGAAGGTCTTTGTGAGAATGCTCTGTATTACCTTGTATAGGAGTACATGAAGAGGAGGATATTTATTAGCTTAAAATTCCTTTCAGGGGTCTCAGCAAAATACCTTAGTGGACTATTTGATATGTTGAAAGTCAGATCTCAGAGCCTATCCCAGATTAGTGAAAAGAGAAACCACGAAATAAGAAGGAGCATTGGGAATTACCGCAAGCTAAAGAAGAGATGGGAAAAATATTCAAAGTAGAGAAGAGGGGGCCCAGCTATGTGGCCAGAGATTGGGTATCAAATGTAAAAAATGAGGCTGGGCATGGTGGCTCACGCCTGTAATCCTAGCACTTTGGGAGGCCAAGGTGGGAGGATCGCTTGAGCTTAGGAGTTCAAGACTAGCCTGGGCAACATGGCAAAACCGTGTCTCTACTAAAAATACAAAAAATTAGCTGGGCATGTAATCCCACCTACTCGGGAGGCTGATGTGGAAGGATCACTTGAACCTGGGAGGCAGAGGTTGCAGTGAGCCAAGATCACGTCACTGCACTCCAGCCTGGGTGACAGCGAGACCCTGTCTCAAAAAAAGGAGAAAAAAGACAATAAAAGCTCCACGGAAGTATGTTTATGATTCAATGTGCTACGCTGCAATATTAAACTGCCCCACTGCTTAACATTTCATCAAAGAGTCTCTGCATTGGACCTTGAATCAGTGGTCTTTGGAAAAGTGAAATCATCATGCTGGTTTTATGAGTATTGCCCTAAGAAAAGAAGCAGTGTGGACAAAGCAAAGAAAGCAAAATCTAGATCTGTGTTCTAGAACACAGATCAAAAGATCAGTGGAAGCAGGGACTTAAAAAGTCAGCAATGACCAAGAGAATTCTAAGTCCTGCTCCCTTACTACACCCTGGAAATACTGGCTGGGAGAAGTGAGATTTTAAGGTTTCTCACCAGCCAAATGGAAGATATTGACATATACTTACAAATGATTACTAACAACATTTACAAAATTTCCTTGAAATAACAGCCTCGGCCACACCCACATTTTCTTAGTTTTTATACATGGAATTGTATTAGTGCTCCCTAAATTAGTAATGCGAGATTTTGACTAGAAGACTTCTAAAGACATTTTATATGTAAATATTAGAAGCAACTATGATTCCTTGGGGAATTTTGCATTTTTTTAAATTGAGGTAAATTTTACATACAGTAAAATGTGCAGATCTTAGTGAGCAATTCAACACATTTTGACAAATATCTATACCCATGTAACCAACACTCAATCAAGGTACAGAATGTCTTGATCACCCCAGGAATTCACTTGTGCCCATTTCCAGTCAACCCTCCCACTCCAAGCAACCACTTTTCTGATACTGTTACTATAGATCATTCTGCCTATTCTAGAACTTCATATACATGGAATCATACAAGGTGTGCTCTTTTGTGTCTGGCTTATTTTGCTAAACATAGTATTTTTTAGATTCACAACATCAGTAGTTTGTTGTATATGTTGGTAGTTTGTTCTTTTCTGTTACTGATTAGTAGTCTATCGTATAGATCTGCTGCAAATTGTCTATTCCTCTATTGCTGGACATTTGCGTTGTTTCAAGTTTTTTACTATTTTGTGTGTGTCTTATTGTGAACATATATTTTTGTTTCACTTGGGCAAAACCTACAAGTGGAATCTCTGGGTAGATATATATTTACCTTTTAGGAAACCATCAGTTTTCCAAAGTGGTTATGCCATTTGATGGTATAAGACATTTATGACATTTATGTGGAGCAACTAGAACTCCCACAAAACATTTATGAGAGTTCTAGTTGCTGCACATCCTTGTCAACATGGTTTTGTAGGTCTTTTTAATATTAGTCATTCTGTTGGGTGTAGAATGGAGCCTTATTGTGGTTTCAAACTGCATTTCTCTGGCAACTAATGAAGTGAGCATTTCCTCATGGGCTTGTTGGTCATTTGTATTTATTCTTTTTGAAGTGTCTAAGTCTTTTGCCTATTTTTCAAAATCGGATCCCAGTGTCACTTGTTGAAAAATTCATTGACTATGCGTGAGTCTATTTCTGGACTTTGGTCTATTCCAATAATCTATTTGTTCATGCCTACACCAATACCATGCTGTCTCCTGATTACTTAGCTTTGTAGGAGATCCTGACATCAGATTGTGTGAGTCTTTCAGCTTTGGGAGGCCAAGGCAGGCGCATCACCTGAGGCCAGGAGTTTGAGATCAGCCTGGTCAACATAGCAAAACCCCATCTTTACTAAAAACACAAAATATTAGCTGGGCATGGAGGTGCACATTTATAATCCCAGCTACTTGGGAGATTGAAGCATGAGAATTGCTTGAACCCAGGAAGCAGAGGTTGCAGTGAGCTGGGATTGCACCACCCACTCCAGCCTGAGCAACAGAGTGAGACTCTGTTTCCAAAAAAAAAAAAAAAGAATTCACTAATTCTAGCTTTAGAATTCATCCATTTTTGCCAAAAGAGTCTACTAGTCTTTGATTGGGATCAGATTAAATCTACAGATCAATTTTGGGAGAACTGACATTTTAACTTGCATCAAGTCTCCCAACTCATAAGTATATTTTTCCATTTATGTAGATCTTTAATTTCTCCCAGCCATGTTTTATATGCAAATGCATTTTGTATACATATAAAGTATGAGTAATTTATATGCAAAGAGTCAATAAAACTATGATTATATGATTTTTTAAAAAGTCTACCATTCTAAATGAACTGATAAAAGACCTCGCATGAAGGGGGAGAAGCACTCAGTAAAGACTGTTTTAACAACGGGCACTGGACACTCAGAATCCTCAAGTACTGTCATAATAATGAGTTCAGTTTTAAGTGCAGTAGAAGCTGTTATGAAGAAAAATGATATTAGACACAAAGTTTAGTCTGAATGCAGTCTTACATCCCATCCAGTCTTAAATACAAAGACTTCTTCCAGCGCTCACCACCTGCACTACTCTGACATCTTTCTTCTTTGTCCATCAAGGCTGTCCTGTTGCTTCCAACTGACTGCCACTGCCTGGGCTCAGGTGCTCCTTAACTTGTTCCTGGACCATTGAAATAATGTCCTAACTGTTCTCTGTGCCTCAGTCTTTTAGCTGCCAATTCACCCCACGTGCTTGACTTCAAAGTTACTCTTTAAACCTGCAAATTTAATATATGTTTGTTTGTTATTTCTGTTAAATAAAAATGGTTCAGATACCCCCTTATTTGGGATATTACTTGTTTTTGTTTAATGTGGCATGACAAATATATTCTCCATATATCCATGGTTATTAGTTATCAGTTAAATTAGAAATGATTAATCCCCCATTAATTAAAATTTAAAGCATGTGCTTCAAATAATTTGTTTAAAATATCTGAATCATCACTCAGATTTCTGATTCAGTTGTAAGATTATTAGCAGAAAATATATTAATTCACAGAGTGCATAAAACAGACTACATCTTCTACTCTGTGAAGAACACCCATTAACTTGCCACAAAACCAGACCACTAGACTGTACCCGCTGCAGAAAAACAAACAGCAAATTGAGTCTCCTTGATTAATGCTTTGAGTTGAGTCTTCCCGACTGTGAAATAAATCATGATTTAAAATGTGATTAGCCCTGACTTGATGTAAATAAATCCATACTACCTAGAAGCCATGTTCTCAAAGATGGATAGTTTGCCATCGTGTAAATGACCTTAAGAGAAGACCTCCATGTAATTTTCAAAATCTAAATAAGCAACAGGAAACCTCTACTCAAGAGAACTATGGCTTTTTGCCTCAGAGTGGTATATCCCTTTTATTTTCATTACTGATGACCCTACAAGCCATTCTACAAACCTGACAAGAAAAAAAAAATACAAAATGATGTGGTGTGTTGCTGCTTTTCTGCCTGCCAAATTGGAAGTGAAGAAAGAGTCGTTATGCCGCTTCGCTCCACTGCTGCATTCCAGCAGTTCAGATCGACAAAACAGCATCCATCATGCTTTGCATTACAATTTTCCTTTTCCATTTCCCCCCAGCTCATCATAACATAATTACGTTCCATTTTTTTCTAGCCAGGGGCTGGTATTTTCTTTTATACAGGACAATAGCTGCAAAGCTCAACCTTGATGCCTCCTTAAAATGGTGAAATGTGTTTGCTTTTATTCCAGTCTTGGTAATTCCAATTTTCACACTCCTGCTTGGCAGATTTTCTTGCTGCCAAAAAATGCATTCAGCCCTGAAACTTTCATAGGGATGTGCAAAGGAGCTAGCTTCCAGGGTACTTAGTACTTGTCTGTACTGTAATTTATCCTTGAGCCAACTTGTTTTGGAAATGTGTTGAGAAGACTAATGCTGCTCTCATTCTTTTTATAGCCTCATAATTGCTAAAGGAGAATTGTCTTTGTGTCGAACCGATCTGAACATTTTTATTCTTCTCTCTATTCGTGTCTACTCATGGATACTCACATCAATGCTTTCTGAAAGTTGGGAACATTAGGCCAAAATCTTGTCAATAAAAATCCTATGCTTCATGGCAAAAATTTTAAGATCTTAAACAAATGTTAATAATAACTAACAGTTTTGGGGGCATTACTCTGTGATAAAATGTTCTAAGTAATTTGATGAGATACCTAATGTATTCCTCATGAAAACCATGAGGTAGGTGCTACCATGACCCTCATTTTTCAGTGGAGAGAAAGGAGACTAAGAGGGTTTGAGAAATTTCCTTGAGAGGCCACAGAGATAGTGCTGAGCTGGGAGTGAGATTCAGGCAGCTGGAGCCCACACCACTTCCCATCTTGCCTCCCCCTGTGGTCATCGTCAGCTCCTAAATACTCAGGGGGCCCAGATTTACCCCGTTCCAAACCTGCCAGGAGAAGTCGGGGCTCATGCCTCAAAAAGTAGCATGTCAATATGAAAACCCGACGACGCAGATGCCTCACATCGTATACACTGGATGCCTCGCTGAAGGCTTTCAAATTCATTATGTGGATTTTCAACTGCCATGGTCTCCACCGTCCCGTTAACCTGAGCATTCACAAGTTTCCTTTCCTCTTTCCATCCATGGGATACTGAAGAGCAGATGCAGAGGTTCGCAGGCCGCCCGTGGCTGAAGGTCTCAGGTGCCATGTCGGGAATCCGGCTGTGCTGAGGCGGCCGTGCTAGAGAGGCCACCGATGGAAAGGCAGAAGACAGACACAGAGAGATGCCTGGGGAGCCCCAGCTGTTCCATCTCCCCAGTCAGGGTGCCAGATGTGACTAAAGAACCTTTCAAGTTAACCCCAGCCCCAGGCAGTCATGGGTTACAACCTCATAAGGAACCCTAAGCAAGGACTGCTCAGCTGATCCTGTTAACTCCAGACTCACAGTCAAAATCAACTTTTGCTACTTTTCAAACCACTGTTTCAGGGTGACTTGTTACTGAAACACCATTAAGACAACAGCAGAGAACATCTGAGCAAATACACCTCACGGTCTCATATTTTTGCGCGAGATGTTTGCAGAAGGACCCACCATTGTGAGGTATGTGTAATGTCTGTTGTGTGGATGCTGTGGGTGCATATGGGTAGGTATTGTTACCTGTTGGAGTTGTATCCTGTAGACCAGGTCTTACTTGAAGGATAACACAATTTATTGAGTCAGTTACAGAAGTTCTGCCTGTCACCCAGGGACTGAGAAAAGTCTGTCAATTCAGAAAGAAGACCAAGTAGAAAGGTCTTAGAGAGGCAGATAAATCAGAATCACTGTCTTGGCCGGGCTCAATGTGGGAGTCTTGTTTTGTTTAACCCGGGAAATCTAAGAAACATAGTGAGACCCCATCTCTACCAGAAAAAAAAAAAAAAAAGACAGGCAGCTCACATCTGTAGTCCTAGTTACTCAAGAGGCTGAGGCAGGAGGGTCACCTGAGCCCAGGAGTTCAAGGCTGTAGTGGGCTATGATTGCACAACTGCACTCCAGCCTGGGCAACAGAGTGAGACTTTGTCTCAAAAAAAAACAACAAAAAAAATCCAAATTATGCTTTTATGCTTTCTGTTAACTGCAGCCAATAGCATCTAATGATACATTTTTCATAATACTTTTTTTTGGAGACAGAATTTCACTCCGTCGCCCAAGCTGGAGTGCAGTGGCGTGATCTCGGTTCATTGCAACCTCCACCTCCAGGGTTCAAGCAATTCTCCTGCCTCAGCCTCCGGTGTACTTGGGATTACAGGCGCCCACGACCATGCCTGGCTAATTTTTGTATTTTTAGTAGAGATGGGGTTTCACCATGTTAGCCAGGCTGGTCTCAGACTCCTGACCTCAGGTGACCCAACCTGCCTCAGCCTCCCAAAGTGCTGGGATTACAAGCATGAGCTACCATGCCCGTCCCTTTATTTTCTTCTTTCAACTTTTCTGTGGTTTAGCTTGTTCCTCTCTTTCTAGCTTCTTGGGGTATAACTAAACTACTGGCTTTAAATCTTCCTTCTTTTTAAAAATTTGGTTTTTTTTTTTGACAAGGTCACGCTCTGTTGCCTAGGCTGGATAGCAGTGGCATGATCATGGCTCACTGCAGCCTCAAACTCTTGGGCTCAAATGATCCTCTTGTCTTAGCCTTCTGAGTAGCTAGGACCACAAGCATGTACCACTGTGCCAACTAATTTCTTTTTTTTTTGGTAGAGACAGGGTGTCACTACGTTGCCCAGGCTGGTCTTGAACTCCTGGACTCAAGCGATCCTCCCACTTTGGCCTCCTAAAGCCCTGGGATTACAAGCATGAGCCATCCTAAATTTTTTTATTCGTTGTATTTTCATTATCATTCAGTTAAAAGCATTTTCTAATGTCTCTTGTGATTTCTTTTTAAACCCATATATTAGGTAGATTAATTTCTGAACAGTTTATCTGATAATCTTTTTGTCGTTGACTTCCCTCTTGGTTCCCATGTGGTTAAGAAACACACTCCTTTTGATTTTAAACCTTTGACATTTATCCAAAATTATTTATGGTCCAAAATACGACCTATTCTGGTGATGTTTCATATCCATTTGAAAAGAATATATATTCTGCAGTTGTTGGGTATAATATTCTCAAATTTTGACCAATTAGGTCAAATTGGTTTATAGTGTGGTTCAAGTCTTATGTATCTTCATCCATTTTTTGTCTGCTTATTATTCTATCAGTTATTGAAAGAGAAATGATATAACGTGAATTTGACAATTTTTTTTTACCTTAGTTCTATAAATTACCAACGCATACAGGGTGAATACACTTTAGGGCAGTTAACACTTCCTGAAGAATTAACCTTTTATCATTAGGATGAAAAGTACATCCTTATCTCTGGAAATATTAATTAATGTAGGTCATCAACTATATCAGTATAGCAATGATATTAATATAGCTGCATCTGCTTTCTTATACTATTTCTTTTTCTATTATTTTACTTTTAACCTTTCTGTATCCTTATATTTAAAGATAGTCTCTTGTAAACATTATAGGGTCAAGTTTTCTTTTTTTCTGTCCAAACAAAGAAGTTCTCTTGTTTCATTGGTGGATTTATTCCATTTACTTTTTGAACTACTCATATGGTTGTGTGTAAGTTTGCCATCTTTTTATTTTGTTTCCATTTGTCCCTTCTCATCCATTATTTCTCCTTTCCAGACTTCTGAATTAATCAAGCATTTTTATTATTCCTTTTTATCTTTTCCATTCAATTAGTAATAACTCTTTATTTCATACCTAATTGTTGCTCTAGGGATTATAATATGCCTCCTTAACTTATACTCTACCTTGAGTTGATACACAACTTCATGTACAATGCTAGAAACTTACAACAGTTTAATTTCTTTTAACCACTCACTCCCCTTTAGGTTACCTATTATATATTTTACCTCTACTTATTACATAAATCTGCCCATACTCTGTTATTATTTATTTCAAGCAGTCAGTAGGCTCTAAAATGTATTTTTTGAACTGTTCTTTTCTATTTATCTAACCATTTCTGTTTCTAGTGGCCTTCATTCCTTCTGGAAGATATGAGCTTCCAACTGGGATTTTTTATCCTCACCCTTGTCTTAGTTCGGGTTACTATAACAGAATACAATAGTCTGGGGGGCTTAAACAATAGAAATTTATTTTCTCACAGTTCTGGAGGTTGGAAGTCCAAGGTCAGGGTGCCAGCCACACCGAGTCTTTGGTGAGGGCTCTCTTCCAGGTTATGTCCTCCCTCCCTCAGCCTTCCCTTGTGCATGTACACGAAGAGATCTCATGTCTCTTCCTTTTTCTATAAGGGCATTAACTCCACCTCTGAATATGATCCAAATGAGGATTAGGGTTCAACATACGAATTTGGGAGACACAAATATTCAATCTATAATGACCCCGAAGAACTTCCTTTAATATTTCCTAGGCTGGAGTGCAATGGCACAATCTCAGCTCACTGCAACTTCCACCTTCCAGATTCAAGCAATTCTCCTGCCTCAGTCTCCTGAGTAGCTGGGATTACAGGCACATGCTACCACACCTGGCTAATTTTTGTATTTTTAGTAGAGACAGGGTTTCACCATGTTGGCCAGGCTGGTCTTGAACCCCTGACCTCAGGTGATCCACGGCCTCGGCTTCCCAAAGTGCTGGCATTACAGGAGTGAGCCACTGCACCCAGCTGAAATTCTTTTTCCTTTCCATGCTTTACTTAGGTAATTTCTACAACCTGTTTTGTGTTTACTTATTCTTTCATTTATTGTGTCTGGCCTGCCGTTAAGCCCTTCTGATGAGTTCATCATTTCAGATATTTTTCTGTTCCATAATTTCTAATTGGTTCTTTTGTGGAGTTTCCATTTCTCTGCTAAAATTTTCCATTATTTCATCAACTTTTTCCACTGAGTTATTTAACACAGCAGTCCTCAACCTTTTTGGCACAATTTTTCCACTGATGAGGGTGAGGGGTGGAGATGGTTTTGGGATGTTTCAGGCACATTACATTTATTGTGCACTTTATTTATATTATTATTACATTGTAATATACAATGAAATAATTAGACAACTCACCATAATGAAGAATCAGTGGGAGCCCTGAGCTTGTTTTCCTGCAACTAGATAGTCCAATCTGGGGGTGACGGGAGAAGAGACACCCGAAGTGCGTTGCTTATATCCAGTCTATTCTCATTTTGTCCAGTATCTCATTTTGGTTTCTGTCACTGCAGAAAACTCTGCTTCACAAAGAGAGGATGCTGGAAATGGAAGCAGACTTTTCAGTGCTTTTGACAATCTCAGGATACTCTGCCTTGACCTTAATCCAGAACGTATGCGGATTTGAAGTTGTTTCAAACGTGTTAAGGCCACCAGATGCAGCTGTACAACTAACGTACATTGACTCACTTGCCAACCACCAGATGCAACTTAATTGTCACTTGTCACTCACTGATAGGGTTTTGATACTAGTCTGCAAGCAATGGATTTATTGTGGTCTTATGGTCTCTGTGCAGTGAAAACTGTCTGCTGATATTAATCTGTATTTGCAGCCACTCCCTAGTACTAACATTACTGCCTGAGCTCCACCTCAGATCATCAGGCATTAGACTCTCATAAGGAGTGTGCAACCTAGATCCCTCCCATGCACAGTTCACAATAGTGTTCATGCTCCTATGAGAATCTAATGCTGCTGCTGATCTGACAGGAGGTGGAACTCAGGAAGGAATGTGAGTGAGGGGGAGCAGATGTAAATACAGAGCTCACTTGCCCGCTACTCACCTCCTGCTGTGTGGCGTGTTACCTAACAGGCCATGGACTAGTACTGGTTTGTGGCCCAAGGGTTGGGGACCTCTGCTTTAACGTATTTATAACAATTATTTAAAGACTATTCTCTGCTAATTCCAACATCTGATTCCTCTGTGAGTCTGTCTCTTCTGACCATTTTTCCTCCTTTTGATAAAGGATCACATTTTTTTTTCCTTCTTCACACATAGAACTGATTTTTCAGCATATGCCAGACATTGTGTGACTCCTAGAAACTCTGACTTTTGCTACCTTTCTCTAAAGCGGGCTAAGTTTTGTTCAGGGAGGCTGGGGAATCCCTTCAATTTTGCTGAGACTGGGCTTCTCTTTACATCTATTTCAATGTCTCCCTTAGTCATCAGGCACAGCCCTTACTTCTATGGCATGGTTCTTACTCTTAATGAAATGACCTTTCTGGGGTTTTAATGAAATGCCAGAGATGCCCACCAAGGTTTATGACTTGACTGGCTGAAATTCTTCAACAATGAGTTATCGCTGAAATCTCTGATCAACTCTCTGTTCCTAGGAGCTATTCTCCATTAGGCATCATAGTGTCTTGCCCCAGACATGTTCAGTTTAAGATTTAGCCAAGGACCTGAAGGGAGGCCTTATACAACGTTAAAGAACAATCTCTCAGCCGCTGTCTCTCATCTGGTACCCTGACACACAAATTGCCACTGTCACAGAAGCCACAAGCAATATTCCCTGATTCCCTGCCCAGCTTCCTTTCCCTGCTGCTCTCTTTGCTTGACTAAATTTTCCCCCACTGTGGTTTGGAAATGAACTTCAAGCAGAAAGCCAGGATAAATATCAAGTGCCTCCCTTGGTTCAAGGCGGCTCAAGGCTTTAAGCCACTGTCCAAGGCCTGAAAACCATTGTTTCATATATTTTCTGCATTTGTTATAGTCTCATGACAGGACGGTTAAGTCTAATGCTACTCCATCACAACCGAACTGGAAGTCTTTGAATTAGTGAATATCCACATAAACAAGAGGATGATTCAAAGTTACCTAATGCAATGGAATATTAAAAACTCAATTATTGCCTGTCTCCCTCTGAGCCTACCCTGTAGCTGAGTTGGTCCCCAGCACAGGCCTCTGTTTCCTCCTCTTTCCCTGTGACAGGTCTTACAGCCTGTCACATTTAAGCTGACATTCTATTCATTTACCCTATTCTTCTCATTCTGAACCCTTCCTCAGACACAGGAGTTACAAAATTGCCATTATTGGAAGGAAAGCATAATTCAACAAAAAAGCTCAAAGGATCTCAAAAATACAATAGATTATATAATAAAAAAGGACAATGGCTTTTAAACATACGAATGTATTCTACTACAGACCAAATACAGGAGAAATTAGAGACCTTTGAATAGCTGTTGGCTTGTATTGCATTTTAAAAAGACAGAAGATCTTGAGAATACGCCCTAATGGAGGAATAGCAATGACAACTCAAAACAGACAGCTTTTTTTACATATATTAGTCTCTTGCATTTGAAATGGTAATGAGTGATATCCGCCCCACACCGCGCCCCCACAATCCCAGCTGAGGCTAAAAATAAAAATAAGAAGGCATGCTCCAGGTGGGCAGTCAGGAGGATCCCAGGAATATTCTGGACACTTGCTGTAGCTGCCAAGAATAGGATTCAAGATTTATCACAAATAATCTATGAAATGGAAAGAAACACAAAGATAATAAATATTAACAATCTATTATATGCAATACTGGGCACACTACAGATGCATATATATATATATATATATATATATTTTTTTTTTTTTTTTGAGACAGGGTCTCACTCTGTTGCCCAGGCTAGAGTGCAGTGGTGGAGGTTCACTGCAACCTCTGCTTCCCTGGTTCAAGTGATTCTCCTGCCTCAGCCTCCCGAGTAGCTGGGCTCACAGGCAGACATCACCACACCCAGCTGATTTTTGTATTTTTTAGTAGAAGTGGGGTTTCACCATGTTGGCCTGGCTGGTCTCAAACTCCTGACCTCAAATGATCCACTCACCTCGGCCTTCCGAAATGCTGAGATTTCAGGCATGAGCCACTGCCCAGCCACTTTAAAATATTTTTGACTACATGTATATAACCTAAGTCTTTAAGAGTTCATCATAACAGACTTCCATTTGTAAAACATGCTTAGATTCTACCCTGAGTCCCTTTATTGATTCGAGGTCTTATCAAGTCACCATGTTTATTAGTTTTGAAAATGTGTTTAACATGGAAAACACTGCTGCATCTCGCCACTGCATTTTATCTTCACATCTGGCTTGGGGACCATCAGCTTACCAAGTCCACTCACGCCCGCTAATGTTTCCAAAAGCTTTATTTTGGAAATTTGGTGCACTTTGGCTTTGAAACATGTGTATAGATGATTTTTAACATAAGAAGCCCTGCATTCATTGTTATTTTTAAATAAATGTATGCAACTGTTAAATTTTGTGTTTCTTGGGTTTTGTTTTCCACAGCTGACTGGGCACATTCCCAGTGAGAAAATAAGGTCAGCAAAACAGCTGCAATAGTGGAAAAGGGACCAGTGGCCATGAGAGAGAACCAATGAAAGAGCATCTGCTAATGTATTAATGTGATGTCGTGGAACAACTAATCATCTTAAAGATTATAAAATGCCAAGGTATGAGGCTTCCAGAAGATACCTCTTAAAGGCCCGGCAAATTATAAATATATTGACAACACTTCATAGATAGATTGACACATATAAACGTATCATATGAAAGATAACATTTATCTTAAATTAGGCATGGTTCTAAGTCTAATGAATATTCAGATGGCAGAGCTGGAAGAAATTGAACATTTTTCTTCCTGGAAAGCAGTAAACTTTGTTCTAATCTCAGTCATCCTTCTATCTAGCTGTGCAACACTATTTAAACAACCAGAGCCTCGGTTTCTTTATTTGAAACCAAACAATTCTTCAGAATTTTATTATTTTATCCTCCTTCTTCCCCTCCCCAGTAGGATGGAATTCTCTGAAAACTTAATGTATCTGCTTCAGATACTTCTGTTCTTTTAGCTAAGTGCCAAGGATTGCGATGGAAGAATGGTAAGAAATATTTTTTCCATGGTAAGGGTGATGTTTAGAGCATAGAAAACAGCATATGGATTACTCGGCATCCTGGCTATACTCTTATTGTCAAGCCTAACCTTTTAAATTGTTTTAAACCAGATGCTCTGAGGCTAGTCACTTGATGAATTAACTCATAAATGACTACATGTCAGTTTGGATGTCCCTATATGGGCCCTGGCACAGGCTAGTGTTGCCATGGCTGTTCTCTAAATGAACATATAGATTTTACTTATTTATTTATTGAGATAAGGTCTCACTTTGTTGCCCAGGTTGGAGTGCAGTGGCATGATCTCAGCTCACTGCAGCCTCGAACTCCAGGTACAAACAATCCTCTCACCTCCGTCTCTCAAGTAACTGGGACTACAGGTGTGCACCACCACACCTGGCTAATTTTGTTGTATCTTTTGTAGAGATGGCATTTCACCATGTTGCCCAGGCTGGTTTTGAACTCCTGAACTCAAGCGATCCTCCTGCCTCGACCCTCCCAAAGTGCTGGGATTACAGGCATGAGCCACCATGCCCAGCCCGTATAGATTTATGTTAAATAATTAATTAGCATATTTCTTAAAAGGCTGAAATCATCAAAACAATTTACTAAAATTTATAGACTTACAATTATTTTCACTTAAACAACTTATCATATGTCCCTAAGGCTCTTTGATCTTTACGCACCTCTAAACACACAGCATGCCTGGATTCATCAGATACACAGTCACACACGTTCATGATCTATTGTTTCTCATACAGTGTACACTTTTCCCTTACAACTATATGATCTTTATTTATAATGCCTACAAAATAGTGAAATTGATATAACAATTTTTGTCAACTTTATCTGTGTTAGACAGAAACATGTAAATTAAGGTCCATTATTGGTGTGTTTTTGTTCATTTCTTCTTACATTTCTTTCTTTTGTTTTTGTTGAGATGGAATCTCGCTCTGTCACCCAGGCTGAAGTGCAATGGCCTCATTTTGGCTCACTGTAACCTCGACCTCCCAGGTTCAAATGATTCTCCTGCCTCAGCCTCCCGAGCAGCTGGGACTACAGGAGTGCACCACCACACCCGGCTAATTTTTGTATTTTTAGTAGAGACAGGGTTTTGCCATGTTGGCCAGGTTGGTCTCAAACTCCATTGTTATTTAGGCAATAACACTGTTTTTGCGTAATGGGATCTTTTCATTCTTCAGTGTTCTTAAATTTGGACAATATGATTTGTCAGCTTTACAGACAAGGTAATGCACAAGCTTGTTCTGGTCTCTACCTGATTTAGACATTGCCATGGCACATATAACACTGGCATCCTGCATCATTTAGCTTTCTCTGTTTAACAAAACACCCCTAAATTTAGTGGCTTAAAACAATGAAGTCATCATTTCCCACAGTTTTGTGGGTTGGCTCAGTGGCTCTTCACATCATTAGTTCGGGAGGCGGCAGTGTGGCTGGTCTTGAGGGGCCTGACTGCCAGGTCTGGCTTGATGTCAGCTGAGGCCACAGCCATATGTCTGTAATCAAGCAGGAGGCCAGCCTGGGCTTGTTCACATGGGCACAGGAGGGCTTGCAGCAGCATGGAGGGGTGAGCCCCAACACACAAGCGCTGCTCAAGTCTCCACCTGCATTCATCTACTGTTGCTCCAGTGACCAGACAAGGGCCAAGTCCAGAGTCATGTGGGAACAAGGCCATTTCACAAAGAGTCTGCGCCACTCTATGCCATTCATCTGTTCCCTTTCTTTGTTTTTGCCTTAGGTCTGTTGTCAAATGTATTCAGCATCTAATCTTTTCTGAGGTTTCCCCTGTCATCTCCCGGCTGGTTGGAGTTCATCCTCATGATAACAGGGACTGGGTGGAAATGTCGTCTTCTAATTTGCATAAAAGCACTGCATGTGCTAGCTGCAGCCCTGACCTTCAGCTATACTGTAGACAGCCTTGAAAGTGCCTTTGCAGAATTATAAGTAATGAGAGAAATCTAACATGATGGACTCCATTTTGATTCTAACCTCACAGGTTAAATTGTTTTTTGCTTATTCTAGCCAGAGGCCAAAATAACCATAAGAGGAATTTAGTTAAAGTTTGAGGCAAGGAAAACTGACCACCTCCTTGTTCAGAGACTGAAGTTGCATTAATAAGATAAGATTAGAATTATGGCAGGTGCTTGAGCTTTGCTAAAGAATAGGCATAAACAATGACCTGCCATTGCTTAGTGTGTTTTCTACAAGTTGCTTATTGCCCCAGCATCATGTAACCAAGGGTTACATGATTTAAAAGTTTCCCAAATACTCCTACACTATTGTGAAACCTAAATAACTAGTCTTTGAGATATTTTTTAGATTTAGCATTTCAACAGACCAACAGATGCCACCTGGTCCTAAGATCCACTCCCCAACTCCCAGGAACTGACTCAGCTACTAAAAGACAGTTTTAGACACACCTATTATTTTGTCCCCACCCATACAATTGTTCCAGTTCCCCAGCCCCATCTGCCAAAGTACCCTTAAAAAACCCTAGCCTCCGAATTCTCTGGGGGACAGGCTTAAGAAGTTTCTCCTGTTCTCCATGCTTGGCTGGCCCTGCAATTATTAAACTCTTTCTTTGCTGCAACACCTGCTGTTCTCATTTTTTGCAGGGCAGTGGGCAACAGGCAAGAAGAACCCATCAGCTTGTGACAGCCTGAGTCTACAAAGAAGGAGGATGTGGCTGGAATGCACAGGCTGGGAGATCAGCCTGCTCACCTGACCACACTTCAATCCCTGGTGTATTAGTCAAGGTTCTCCAGGAAGTGGGGGTTGCAGTGAGTCAAGATCATGCCACTGCATTCCAAGCTGGGTGACAGAGTGAGACTGCCTAAAAACAAAAAAGTTCTCCAGGGAAACAGAACCAACAGGAGATATAGAGTTATAGACGGATAAAGAGAGGGAGAGACTAAGACAGGAAAGATAGGAAGATGCAGCTCTCTAGGAGAATTATTATGGGAATTGTCTCATATGATTACGGAGGCCAAGAAGCCCTTCCATCACCTGCTGTCTGCAGCTGGAGAACCAAGAAATCTGTTGGTAAAATTCAGTCCCAGCCCCGAAGTCCTGAGAATGAGGAGGGCAGATGGTAGAACTCCTGGTCAAGTCCACAGCCCTGAGAACCAGGTGCTCTGATGTCCAAGGCAGGAGAAGATGGATGTCCCAGCTCAAGAAGAAGTGAATCCCCCCTTCCTCTGCCTTTTTGTCCTATCACACCTTCGATGGATTAGGCGATGTCCAATTTGGGGAGTGTAGACATTCTTTACTCGGTCTACCATTTCAAATGCTAACCTTTTCCGGAAACACTCTTACATGCACATCCAGGAGTCATGTTTTACCAACCATCTGGGCATTCCTTAGCCCAGTCGAGTTGACACACAAATGAACAATCACATCTGGGCTGCTGTTTTTTATTCCAAGTCAGCAGCCAGCCCTCAGTTCTTACTGGATCCAGAAAGAACTTCCTCATATCCAAGAGCCAATGCTGAGTTCTCAGACACTTTGGGTGGAATTTACAACCCTGAAGGGATGGCGGCATCGTGGTTCCATAGTTCCTGGAAGGGGCATATCACACAGTTTGGCAGACTGGATTACTGGCTCCCAGGCTGTGGGAGGAGACATCCACAGGCTTTGCCATGTAGCTTTCACCCGCAGGGGCGAGGTATACTTCCCCATCCTTGCTGTGCCTTGGCCAATGAGATGTCAGCAGAGGAGATGCAAGCAGAAGCTTGAAAGTACTTGCCTGGCTGAGCTTACCATCTTTGCCTCTATCATTCCCATCAGAGCATTCCTGGTTAGGTCCAGGAGGATAAGAGACACGTGGAGCAGAGACACCCCAGCTGACCCACAGATCTGAAGTGAAAAGCAGAATCACCCCACCAAGCCTAGATCAGATTAATTCAGTCAACCTGCAACACCCAATGAGAACTGTTTAAAGCAATTGAGTGTTGAGGTGGTCTGTTACACACTGTTGCCACTGTGAACTGCTACTTGTCAGAATTTAGTGGGTGAGTGTCGGCGTCCCTGGCAAAACCCTCAAGGGCCCCAAATGAAAAGATGACCTACTTTCTGGCTTGAGCCACGGCCCCTCCCAGGCTCAGACTGGAAATTCTCCTCCCACAGCCCCCCAACGCTGATCACAGAGTTTTGCCGACAGTGTGGCGGGGCGCCACATGAATGACAGGGCTTCTTGTACACTCCAGGTTGTCTTTTCCCTTACCACTCCTAGAATCGAAAATGTCTCCAGCTTCTTCCCACTTAGCTGTAGACTCAGGAGTCCCTTAATACCTATTACTTGAATAGATTAATCAGTGAAGGCATTAGAAGGTCATTTGCTGAGAGTGATAAGGAGCCCAAGGGAGTTGAAAGGTCCACCACTTAGAGTATCTAATGCATTGAAATACACCAACGACATTCTGAACAAACAAGGAAAATTACATTTATGCAGAGAATTTGGTTTTGATTGCATTTCATTTAAAATCTAGCTCTAATAATTCAACATTGACACACATTTAAATGGGATGCTGGGACCCCATGACCTAACAGGTAAAATTTCATTAAATCTCTTCTAACCCTTCCAAAACTGGTGTTAAGGGAAACCTGTTGGCCTAAAATAAACTTGTTCCTTGTACCAATAAACTTGCTTAATCACTCAGCAGAATTAAAATTGGATTCTTTACTGCTGTACTTCTCAGAACTTTTAATATGCTAATGTACATTGTACAGCTTTGAGAGGGGGAATTAGTATGCAGCATTTCCTAGGCCAATTTGGCCCCAGAACCCTGAGAACTTTTTGTGCTTAGGACATTTGTATGATTCATATCAGCCCATGGAACGCAGTTTGAGAAACTCTGGTCTTTTCCAATGACCTACAAGGTAATGAATCATTCTGTCAGTTACACAGTTATATTTGAATCCCACCTTCCTGGCCCTAAATTGACTACCCCAGTGGTTGGTAACCTTTTTGTGGTTACAGCACACTGGAGGGGACTGAAAGAATCAAGGCAGGGGGCAGAAAGGGGCTGGAAAGCCACTAAACAAGTCAGAAGTAATTGCAATGAAAACAACAAAGTCTCACAGGTCTACAAAAGAATCCACGGTTATCTCACTATTCACCCTGCAAAACCGGGTCTTGAATAGAAGTTGGTGACTGGGCCTGCACTAATAAGAGAACATTTTGAAGCAGTCCAGAGAATACTGCTTTCTGGCCCTGGCTGCCACAACACCACTCCCTTTAACTCTTATTGGTAATAAGCTGTCTGGAATTTCATGGCCCGATCAGAGCTGTGGCCGCATATGGACTCACTTGTAAGAAAACAAAGTGACATAACTGCAAAATACAATAGCATACCTATTCTCAGAAACCACAGTACTGCAGTGAGCTCCCAGAGGGGGACTGCTGAGCCAATCATGCAAATTATACAGTGCCAGAAATACGGAAGTCATGATGAAATGACGTCAAAATGATCCCTGGTTTTCTCCATTGCATCTTGCTTAATTTAGAGTTATTTCAAAACAAACAAAAACAAAAGAAAAAGAAAAATGCTTCCAGCCCTCTTGGCCCTCCACAGGCACTGGAATGTCGTTATACAGGACCTCATGGACTGAGTTCTTAAAGTCTGAAAGTACAGGAAACTCAGTGACGGTCAAAAGGGCCTCTCTTAACTTTTCTCCATGGTGTAGAACCATGGCCTGTGTCTGCTGTGCTGCCCCTTAGTGAGATACACTCAGCCAAGGGGGCTCCCACAATGGAGTAGATGATTCCATCAGCTTGTGTATGTTAGATATGAGTTCTAAATTTCTCTCCAAAGAATCAACATATCAGTATGTTCAATTCTTTGCCTTCTACTTTTAAACTTGTTCCTCGTAAAGCAACCTTTTTTGATCACCTACTCCACCCTGACTCATTCTGATCACCTGCTCCACCCTCACTCATTCCGATCACCTGCTCCACCCTCACTCATTCTGATCACCTGCTCCACCCTGACTCATTCTGATCACCTGCTCCACCCTCACTCATTCCGATCACCTGCTCCACCCTCACTCATTCTGATCACCTGCTCCACCCTGACTCATTTCAATTACCTGCTCCACCCTGACTCATTCCAATTCCGATTTCCTGCTCTGCCATAACCATTTTTCCCGCCAAACCACTCACCCTGTCACTCTAAGTTAGCCTACTGGAATTAGTTTAGCCTGTGTAGTCTAACCCCAGCCAATAGACACAGCAGCAGGTGCCACATGCGTCAGGAATAAGACCCCCTTGCCCTCCATGGTCTAGGTGTGTGCTCACCATTGCTCCATCTGTGAGGGCACACCCTTCTATAGAAGTTAATTGCCTTGCTGAGAAGGAAATAAAAGAACATTTTATATTCAAGTGCTATTTCTTTTGCGGCACCAAAACTTTGTAACAATTTGGGGGCTCGCCCATGATTACATTCCCTCTGCGGGTGGTCTCTGGTTCTTTCTCGTGAGGAAGCACGCCCTGCCCCCTTGTGGCAGCCTCAGGGGTGAGAAATCAGGACCCCCCCAGTGCAAGGAATAACCCGAGCTCTCAGCAACGTGGAAAGAAACTGTCCAGCAACCTAGAGTTAAGGATCCTCACACACTGTGGCAATGGCTCTGTGCACAGGACAAGGAAGGAGAAGCCACAAGACCTGGTAAAGTACTTCCTTGGTGGTCAAATTCTGGAGGGCTAAATGTATGTGTGCACAAATGATCACAAACAACCCTACTGGTGGTGTTGTTCATGTGGATGGTGACAAGTCCTACTGCTGGACAGAGTGACTAGGTCCTCTCTGGTTCTGTAGCTACCTCATATGGCTTAGGACAGATCCTGCTGTGCGATTTATACTGGTACACCAACGCTAAGCGGGCCTAATTCTCCACTGGGGGAGCAGCCAGAGAGGGCAACATGAGTGGGAAATGTGCAAGGGACCTTCAGAGAGAGAAAGGGAGGAAACAGGTCAACCTTCCAGGGCAGCAAGGCAAGACACTCGCTGGTTTGAGGGGTTTTGCCTTCCAGGACAGGCAAGGCAAGACACCCCTGGTTTGAGGGATTGAGACTTCTGCAAATTTCACGGGATTGAACTTCACACAAACCTCCAGTAGGAGAAAAGGCAAGACATTTCCAGTAGGGGAAGTTGAGCCTCATCCCAAAAGGTGAGAAATTTCCAGTAAGGAAAATTGAACCTTACCCCAAAACCATCAAGATGGGAGGGATAAAGATGGTAACAAGGATATCCCCCCAGATAGCTCTCTAGGTCTCATGTTAAAATACTGGAAGGATAATGAAAGGAGGCAAGGACAGGTCTTTTTTCCCTTAAAAACAAATAGGGAAAAACCCAATCTGGCACCTCAAATGAAAAGTCAGAGAAGCCAGCCCTCATGCCTAAAGACTCCAGTGCATGAGATCCCCTAGACTATCTTCCTTTGCTCAGTGTCCCCAATCCTTTCCCTCAGGCAGCCGCTGCCACCTCAGATCCCATTCCAAATCCTTCCTCTACTCATGTTATCCCTCCTCCTTATAACCCTGACTCTTGGGAATTGCCATCTCACCAGCCTGTTCCCTCCCAACCTAAATACCCCTATCTAAAAGGACTCCAGCGTGAGGTAGAACAGTGTAAAAAAGATATTCAGAATTTCCCATTTCCTTCTGTACATAAGGGGCCAGCCCCAACTCTCTTCCCTTTGAAAGAAGTGCCACAAGGAGGGGAGGCCATTGACTTCATAAATGCTCCTTTAACCAGTTTAGAAGTCCAGGATTTTAAAAAGGAGCTTAAACCATGTAGTTGAGTGGTTTTGAGTGAGTTTCTTAATCCTGAGTTCTAGTTTAATTGCACTGTGGTCTGAGAGACAGTTTGTTATAATTTCTATTCTTTTACATTTGCTGAGGAGTGCTTTACTTCCAACTATGTGGTCAATTTCTGCACAGCAAAAGAAACTACCATCAGAGTGAATAGGTAACCTACAGAATGGGAGAAAATTTTTGCAATCTAACCATCTGACAAAGGGCTAATATCCAGAATCTATAAAGAATTAAACAAATTTACAAGAAAAAATCAAACAACCCCATCAAAAAGTGGGCAAAGGATATGAACAGACACTTCTCAAAAGAAGACATTTATGCAGCCAACAGACACATGAAAAAATGCTCATCATCACTGGCCATCAGAGAAATGCAGATCAAAACCACAATGAGATACCATCTCACACCAGTTAGAATGGTGATCATTTAAAAGTCAGGAAACAACAGGTGCTGGAGAGGATGTGGAGAAATAGAACCCTTTTACACTGTTGGTGGGACTGTAAACTAGTTCAACCATTGTGGAAGACAGTGTGGCAATTCCTCAAGGATTTAGAACTAGAAATGCCATTTGACCCAGCCATCCCATTACTGGGTATATACCCAAAGGATTATAAATCATGCTGCTATGAACACACATGTACACATATGTTTATTGTGGCACTCACTATTCACAATAGCAAAGACTTGGAATCAACCCAAATGTCCATCAATGATAGACTGGATTAGGAAAATGTGGCACATATACACCATGGAATACAGTGCAGCCATAAAAAAGGATGAGTTCATGTCCTTTGTAGGGACATGGATGAAGCTGGAAACCATCATTCTGAGCAAACTATTGCAAGGACAGAAAACCAAACACTGCATGTTCTCACTCATAGGTGAGAATTGAACAATGAGAACAGTTGGACACAGGATGGGGAACATCACACACTGGGGCCTGTTGTGGGGTGGGGGGAAGGGGGAGGGATAGCATTAGGAGATATACCTAATGTAATAATGAGTTAATGGGTGCAGCACCCCAACATGGCACATGTATACATATGTAACAAACCTGCATGTTGTGCACATGTCCCCTAGAACTTAAAGTATAATAATAAAAATAATAATAATAAAGGAGCTTAAACCACTACTAGATGACCATTACGAAGTGGCAGATCAAATTGACCAATTCTTAGGACCTCAGTTATACACTTGGGTCAAGTTATATTTATATTCAAGTGCTATTTCTTTTGTGGCACCAAAACTTTATTTATAACAATTTGGGGGCTCAGCCATGATTACATTCCCTCTGGGTGGGGGTCTCTGGTTCTCTCTCATGAGGAAGCATGCCCCGCCCCCTTGTGGAGGCCTCAGGCATGAGAAATCAGAACCCACCCAGTGAGAGGAATAACCTGAGTTAATGTCTATTTTGGGCATCCTCTTTTCAGGGGAAGAAAGGAGTATGATTTGTAGGACTGCTATGATAGTTTGGGAATGTGAGCATCCGCCTGGTGAAAACATTCCACCATGGACCAGAAATTCCCCACCTGAGACCCCCAGTGGGACAATAACAATGCAGACCACTGGGAAAATATGCAGTACTTAAGGGAGATAATAATAAAAGGAATTCGGGAATCAGTACTCTGAACCCGAAATCTTCCTAAAGCATTTGATATACAACAGAAAAAGGATGAAGGGCCTATGAGATTTCTAGATAAGCTGATGGAGTAAATGAGGCAACATACAGCCCTCAGTTTGGACGATCCTCTTGGGCAAGGAATGTTGAAACTCCAATTTGTCACTGAAAGTTGGCCAGACATTTCAAAAAAGTTATAAAAGATAGACAATTGGGAAAACCGTCCCCTAAGTGAGCTTCTCAGGAAAGCTCAGAAAGTATACGTGAGAAGGGATGAAGAAAAACAGAAACAAAAGACAAAAGTTATGTTATCCACCTTCCAACAGATGGCTCCAAAACCAGGTACTTCTATACAGAGTTTCCAGGGAGCCAGAAACTATAAAGGGTCCAAACCCTCCTTTAAAGGACCCCAGCCTCCATCTGAAGGGCCAAGGTCCTCATGCACCAGGCCCCCTAAAGAGCATGGGGGAGCAGGGTTAAAGAATCCCAGAACTAAGAGAGTGGAAGGGCAAGATAGGCGCTATAGATGTGGAAGAACAGACCACTTCAAGAGGGAATGTCCCAAACTAAGAAAGGAGAAAGAAGCCCTTCCACTCACGACTTTCAAGGAAGAATAGGGGTGTCTGGGGCTCTGTCTCTTTCATCTTGAGTCCCACCAGGAGCCCTTGATAAATTTAGAGGTGGGACCTAAATATGAGCTTATCAAAAACTTGCCCAGGAGAAGTCTAACTGTCTCCTGTGGACTTTTGAGTAAGTCCATCAAGTCAAGGAGCTGAAGGAAAGACTCATAACTGCCCCTGTTTAGGTTTTCTAGGGAGGGTAAGGCTAAAACAAACAAATACATTTTTTTTTTGCAATTCCAAATGAAATTACAAAAAGATTTTTCTTAGAAAATTTTAAAAACTGAAGTTGAAAAAACATATGCATAAGGATAGCCAAGAAAATTTTGAGAAAGACAAGAAACTTACCCTGGCACATATTAAAGAATATTATAAAGTTAAAGGGATGAAAGTATAACGTTACTGAGCCAGGACAAACAGATAGCATAGCAGGAAAAAAAAAAGAGTGCATAAATGGACAGAAGTAAATAGGGAATTTGTTATGGGAGAAATAATTTCAAATCAGATGGATCATGTAATAAACGGGATTGGAACAATTAGCTCAATACCTGGAAGAGACAAAAGAAACCTGGATCTCCATATTACTCTGTTGAACAAAATAAATTCCAAATGGGTTAAAATTTAAAGATAAATATATGAAGTCATAAACCATTGGAAGAAAAACTGGTACATTTGTAATAAACTTGTGTCCATTTTGTGTTGCTATAACAGAATACCTGAGACTGGGGAATTCATTTTTAAAAGAGGTTTATTTAGCTGTTAGTTCTGCAGGCTGGGAAGTTCAAGAAGCATGGCACCACATGAGTTAGGTTTTGGGGAGGGCCACATGCTGGGTCAGAACACACGAAGAGGCAAAACCCACAGGCACCTGCTTTATAACAACGTGCTCTCTTGTGGGAACTAATCCATTCCCAGGAAAACTCCCTCATTACCAGGAGTTCAGCACCAAACTGTCCTGAAGGAACCATCCTCACCAACCAAACACCTCCTACTAGGCCCCACGTCGCAACACTGCCACACTGGGGATCAAATTTCAACATGAGTTTTGGTGAGGACCAACTCAATCCATAGCAACTTGGATGGGAAAAAACATTTCTAATCATGTTGCAACACCCAAAAAACACCAACAACAAATATTTTTAAAACTCCACAGAGTTAGAAGACAAAAGGAGGAAAGTATTTGTAATACACTACAGGAAAAAAAAGCTAATGTTTAAAATATCATTCATATCTCAAACCTCAAATAAACCAATAATAAATAAGCAAACTTGTAAGAGAAAAATGGGCAAAGTAGAATGAGAAATATTATGAAAGAATACAAATACAAATGGACAAAATCATGTGAAAAGATTTACAACTGTACCAACAATAAAAAATGAAAATAAAAATAAGATAACATTTTTTGACTAACAGAAGAGTACAGATGTAAAGGACTAGGCCACGCTCAGTGGCTCACACCTGTAATCTCCGTGCTTTGGAGAGGACAGGTCGGAGGATCATTTGAGCCCAGGAGTTCAAGACCAGCCTGGGCAACATGGTGAAACCACATTTCTACCAATAACCCCATCTCTACCAATTAGCTGGGTATGGTGGCACACACCTGTAGTCTCAGCTACTCAGGAGGCTGAGGTGGGAGGATCACCTGAGCCCACGAGGTCAAGGCTTTAGTGAACCTTGATCACGCCACTGCACTCTAGCCTGGGTGACAGAGTGAGACCCTGACTAAAAATATATATAAAAAATAATAATAATAATAATAACAACATAAATAAAGATGCAACCTTTAGAAGAGTGTATTACTGATAGAAGTGCAGGAAGAAATTTGAAGTGAAGAGTGAACAGGGGGGCCAGAAAATGATCCAATTACATATGAGAGTTTAGTTTATGATAAAGGTGGCATTTTAAGTTAGGAAAAAGATAAATTATTTAATAAATGATGGATTTACTGTACTATTTAGGAAGAAGAGGAATACTCTTCTTTCATTACAATTGATTCAAGATGGATTAAAATTTCAAATGTAAAAACTACATGCAAAAGAGTACTAGGAAACACAACAGAACAATTTATAATGTTTAGTTGCATCTGTTCAGGGAGGGGGCTCCTAAGTATCTAAGTATGAAACCCAGGAGCCCTAAAAAGAAAAGATAAATAAATCTGATTGAACAACAAAGTTTAAATTCTATGTTTAAAAGCACCATCAACAAAATTAAAACAAAAAAAAATTTTTTTTTTTTTTTGAGATGGAGTCTCACTGTTGCCCAGGCTGGAGTGCAGTGGCACAATCTCAGCTCACTGTCACTGCAACCTCTGCCTCTTGGACTCAAATGATTCTCTTGCCTCAGCCTTCCAAGTAGCTGGGATTACAGGCACATGCCACCACGACCGGCTAATTTTTTGTATTTTTAGTAGAGACAGGGTTTCACTATGTTGGCCAGGCTGGTCTCAAACTCCTGACCTCAGGTGATCTGCCTGCTTTGGCCTCCCAAAGTACTAGTATTACAGGTGTGAGCCACTGCACTCAGCCTAAAACACAAATCTTACAAAAGGAAAAATACAATATTTACAATCAATATAACAAAGTCTTCCTGGAGAAAGAGAACCAAAATGTTAACAATGGTTATCTCTGGGTGATCTTTATTTTCTTTTTTACAATGCTTCATATTTCTTTATCATTGAGTATAATATTTTCATAAAAACAGAAACACTTAAAAAATTAAAACCAAAGAAAAGAGAATTGTTTATAAAAAATTTTAAAACAGGAGTGGGGAATTGGACTTTCTGAGCACAATTAAAGGCATGAGAAGGAAAGCAAACCTTTTGCTACATGGGGCCAGACCCACTTATCTAATGGCATTCCCAAAATCTCCACCTGGGTGTCTCATAGGCTCTCAAACTATCCAACCACAATGCAACTCTTGGTGCCTACACACACAGAGGATATGAGACATCTAAACCTCAGGTGCCAAAACATGAAGTCAATATAGAACTTTTAAAATGGATAAATCAAGAAATAACAGGGTCTGCTATTTTTTTGCTAAAAGCCTTTTTAGTACTCTCATCAGTGAAAAGGGTAAGGAAAGAGGATGTCCCTTTGTCCTTGAGGATGACCCAGAAGTTGCCCACATGACTTCCTCCTACATACCATTGGCCTGACCTAGCCATGGCCATATCTAGCTCTAAGGAGGACGAGGGAACATCGTCTTTATTCTAGGCAGTCAGGTGTATAAATTCTGTTACTATGGAAATAGGGGAGGATGGGTATTGAAGGCCCACATACTCTGCCACAATTCCAGCTTAGCATGTAGTACATAACCTTGTCTGTATAAAATATACCCCTACACTCAACACACAGGCACCTTGAAGGATTTGAGGATACTTTAAAAATATTGGGACTTTGGGTAACTTTTATTTTCTTCCTTGAACTTTCTGTATTGGTTGAATTTTATATAATGGGCATATTTTTCAGTATGGCTTTATTTTTTCCAAAATGAATAACGTAGATTAAATCTAGAGCCAGAGACTGTCACCCGGCGTCACAGGTCAGCTCCCCAGGAAACAGTCTCTGAGTCTGAAATGTGTGTATAAGTGGCCTACTAGGGAGTGCACGTGGATCAACACCTGTAAGGGGGTTGGAAGCATGACTGGCCAGAGAGAAGCTGGTCTGCCATGCAGTTGCAAAATCCAGGCCTCAGCTCACCTCCTGGGGGCTCTGCATCTAAGATGATCCTTTGGAGTTATCCCAAATTCAGGACCTCTGTGACCTGTTGCAGACAACCTCTAGGAGGGGAAGAAACCTCAGACAAGAGAGCTCCCTTCAGCCCAGGGCAATTCCCGGAGGGGACTGAACTAGAAGCCCTCAGAAGCTAGCACTCCGCTGGTGGAATGCATTTCCATGCTGAAGGGGGTATGTGGGTGGGCACCATTGCAGCCACAATGCCAGGGGTAGAGATACAAAGGCATGGCTTGGGGCTGGTAGAAGGAAGGAAAGGAAAGTGAGAAACATTCTCTTAAACATACTATGTGCCATGTGTTTGTCACTCTGTGTTATTTAATCTTCTCAATAGTCTTGCAAGATGAATCCTTCATTTCACCATTTTTATATGTATAGAAACTGAAGTTCAAGGATATTAGTAAAATCTGTCTAAGAAGAGGCAGTAGGTAAATAATAGAATCAGGATTCAAACCCAGACAGGGACATCTTTCTCCAAAGCCCTCTGCTACCACCAGCATTAAGTCACAAAAATTGAGGCCTTGTTTGGATTGACTAGGATGAAAACTGCTAACAGCATCAAAAAAGGCCTTTAAAACCACGCGGGCAACAAGAACAAAGAAGTGAAAGTTCTGCTGTAAGGGAAGAGTAGTGTAAGTAGATTAATAATAGAAGGCAAAACCACTTCATGCAGCTACTATTTTTCTTCAAATCTCCCTCAGGAAAGACACTGGTTTTAAAATTAAACGTGTGGCAAAAGTGCGTAACCTGAATCTAAGCAGGAAAAATCACTAGACAAACTCAAATCGAATAACTCTATAAAATAACTGGTCTGCACTTTTCAAAAATGTCAAGGTCAGGAAAGGCAGAGAAAAGCTGAAGAACTGTTCCTGATGAAAGGAGGCTGAAGATAAATGATAAGAAAAGGAATGTGTGCTCCCGGATTGGAGAAGACTGTGTAAAGGATGGCGTTAGGACTTAGGCAAATTTTAATATGGGTTGTATATACAATAATAGTTTTGTTACTGATGTTAAATGTCTCAGTTTTGGTAATTACACCATAGATATGTAAAAGAATATACCTGTTTCTAGAATTACATGTTTAAATCTTCTTTTTTTTGGGGGGGGGGTGGGGGGTTGGGGGAACAGAGTCTGGCTCTGTCACCCAGGCTGGAGTGCAGTGGCGAAATCACAGCTCACTGCAGCCTTGACCTCCTGGGCTCAAGTGATCCTCCCACCTCAACCTCCAGAGTAGCTGGCACTGCAGGCACATGCCACCATGCCCGGCTAATTTTTTGTATTTTTGTAGAGACGGGGTCTCACCATGTTGCTCAAGCTGGTCTTGAATTCCTGGGCTCATGCAATCCTCCCATCTTGGCCTCCCAAAGTGCTGGGATTACAGGCATGAGTCACATGCCCAGCCACTTAAGTCTTTAGGGTTGAAGAGTTACAGTGTCTGGAGTTGACTCTCAAATATTTAGAAAAAATAAAATTATATAAATATAAATAAATGTGTGTGTGTATGCACACACACATGAATAAACATGGTAAAAAGCTAACAACTGGTCAATCTAGGTGAAAGTTATATGAGGACGCCCTGAAATAGTCTTGCAACGTTTTTGTATGTTTGAAAATTTTTCTTTCTTTCTTTGAGACGGAGTTTCATTCTTGTTGCCCAGGCTGGAGCACAATGGTGCGATCTCCGGCTCACTGCAACCTCTGCCTCCTGGGTTCAAGTGATTCTCCTGCCTCAGCCTCCTGAGTAGCTGGGATTACAGGCATGTGCTACCACCACCTGGCTAATTTTGTATTTTTAGTAGAGACGGGGTTTCTCCATGTTGGTCAGGCTGGTCTTGAACTCCCTACCTCAGGTGATTTGCCCACCTCAGCTTCCCAAAGTGCTGGGCTTACAGGCATGAGCCACCGCGCCTGGCCGAAATTTTTCAAAATGAAAGGAGAGAGAAATATATTCCAAAAGCAGGAGAGCCAGTAGGATGAGAGTATTCAGCCACTCTAAAGGAACTCAGATCTGACAACACAGGCTCCTGATGGGCAAACGTTGCAGTTGACAGAAAGTGGATTATGATCACTGTAAATTGGTAAGCTTGAACTTGTTTCATGAACAAATTCTGGTATGTATTCTCTAATGGATAGTTTGTTAACACTTAGAAAAAATTGTGAGGGTCTCTATGGGTCAATATGATCTCCTCTACAACAGTAAATAAATAAATATATGCAAATTATATCAAACTACCCTTATTTTCTTTTCTAAGATAAATTTTTACAAATGATCATCATCAAAGTGAACCTTAATTTTGGCAAAGTTTTTTTGTTTTCTGTTTTTTGTGTTTTTTTTTTAATGGGTCTCACTCTGCTGCCTGGGCTGGCCTTAACTAGGCTCAAGTGATCTTCCCACCTTAGCCTCCTGAATAAGCTGGGACTATAGTTGTGTGCTACCACATGCTGGCTTGATTTTAGTTGTTTTTAGCTAAGTAGTTTGTACATCTTCCTGGATAAGCCAACACAACACTTGAGGGCATTTTTACAGCAACTTCAACATCACTCAGAGAAAATGGGCTGAATTTGCTTAGGGTAGTATATTAATTTCCTGAGGCTGCTGTCACAGATTTGGGGGCTTAAACAATAGAAACTTATTTTCTCACAGCTCTGGAGCCTGCATGTCCAAGACCAAGGTGTTGGGAGGGTTGGTTCCTTCTGAGGGCTGTGAGGGAGCATCTGTTCTAGGTCCCTCTCCTTGGCTTATAGGCGGCCACCTTCATGTTCATGTGGTGTCCCCCATATGTGTGCCTGTCTCCAAATCCCCCTCTTTACAAGGACACCAGCCAGACTGAATTCGAGCCCACTCTTATGGCCTCATTTCCACTTGATCACCTATATACACAACCTCTCTCAAATGAGGTTGCATTCTGAGGTACCAGGGGTTAGAACTCCAACACATGAATTTGCAGGGGGTGCACAATTCAACCCTTAACAGGGGAGTACCCTCTAGTAGAGTGCCACAAAGCCCTGCTCTGTTAAACTCTATCCAGAGAAGACAAGAGAGGACCCACCGATCCCATTTGGGGACCGTATGAAGATGCAAAGGGAAAACACCAAGTAGATGATGTAGCAGGGAACAGGTCGGGAGCTAGAGGATGGGGCCCATGGCTAGCTCCCTTCCCAAGAGCTGTGCCATCCTGGAGGTCGCTGTTTTCCATCCTGAGACTCACATCTTCCTGGGTGGCGTGGGGATTACAGGAGAGAAGGAGCAAAAGGCATTATGCAAACTGTGAGCCCAAATAACCCACTAATCACAGGCACTGCCGCCTGCTGGGAGGCTTTACTAGGAGCTGCTGAGATGACAACTGGTCAGCTGGATCCAACAGTCACTGCCTCTACAACTGTCTTGAGTGGACTTGGAAGACAGGGATTTACTAATTTTCAAATCCAATTGTGTGCATTTTCATAAAACATATTCAGACTTCCATTCATCTCCATTCTTCAGAAGAGTTTAAACATTCAGTCCTTTGATTCTTCACAGCTTCCCTCTAGACGCCTTCTTCTCAGACTTCTCATGCCATCTCCCCTCCCAGTCACCCTAAGGGGCCATCCAGAGCCCCCTTATTTCTTCCAGTCTGACTTTTACAGTAAAAGTCTATTTCTCCACACCGCCATGGAGACGGCTGATGTTCCTGCCTCTGCTTCAGCTGCCATTCCTTCTGCTCACCATGTCTTAACCCCACAATCTCCTTCCTCCTCTAAGGTTTAGAATATCCCCCTCACCAAGGGGTCTTGGTGTTCACCTTTATACAAGATTTTGCCCTTCTATCTTAACACGTCCTTCCTTAGCATGAGGTCCTCTCAGGCCTCAATGGTGTTTCCCAGGTTTGTCTCACATGATCTTAGTCTGCATCATACCCAGACCCACAGTCACATCAGAAATCCAGAGGTCCCTAAGTCAAGGACATTTAGGAAATGCTTTGTCTCTTAACCACAGGATTACTAGCATCTTTAAGACTGCATTCTAATTCTCCAAAAAGGGACGTAGAACTTGGCATTTTCCAAACTGTTCTTAGAACTCTGTCCTCCTGAATATCCTGAGGGACTGATGTCCCATTATCACAAGTGCTGATCTGGACCCAGCGTCCCCACTTCCTGTTGTTCTGTGAAAGAGATGGCTAACTGTTCACCAAAAATCCTTTCTGCCCTTCTTCTTGGACCCAAAGTCAGACTAGTTTCCCAAACTTCCTTGCAGCTCGATGTGATCATGTAACCTAGTTCTTCCCAGTGGAATGTGAGCAAGATGAGACGTGCCTCCTGTAGGCCTGACCCACACAAATCTCCCACATGGTCTTTTCCACACCCTTTCCCTTCTGAGTGAGCAGGAGGTCATGGCAGAGCCACCAACAGCCAGGGCCCCAGCGGTCACGGAGGAAGCTGCCTTGATAGCTGACACCTGCCTGAGGCTGCTGCCTGGGCAAAAGATAAGCTTCTAGTGTGGTAAGCCACAGCACGCTGAGGCCGGTGATTCCTCAGCCTCACTCTACACTGCCTGCTTTCTCCTTTACTCCATGTAATTTACCCTCTGCTCTCTGTCTTGCCACTGACACAGCCTAGGAACATTGTCAGTGAATTTTTAGCCAAATCCTGAGGCCTTGTCCCAGTTCTTTACCTCTTTACATAATCTGACCCTCTTCACCACCACTTCCTCCTTGCTGGGTATCTGCAACCACGTTGTCTCTGTCTGTTGTTCTTCGGCTGTAGAATATTTAATCTTTTTATCTCCTTCATTATCTTCTCCTCCCCCACTCTTTCCCCAGCTTTCGGTGTGCCTCTGCTCATTGTCTTTGGTCTTGCTTTTCTAACACAGTTTCATCTCTGATCTCATGGCTTCTATCATCTCATCCATGCAGTCATTCAGGGCTCAAGGCTGAGGCAGCTCATCAGATCCATATCTCTCTCCCTAACCTGACAGCTCTGCCCCAGTTCCTAATTTCTGTTACTATAGGATGTCTTCACTTAGAATCACAGAGCATACAGTGGAAGTGACCATGGAGACGGTCCACTGAATTCCCTGAAATTCACTTCTGTCCTTCAGATCACCTCCTCAGAGAGGCCTTCTCTGATTGTCTTATATATGGTATCACCCTCACCTTTTCTAGCCCCTTATCCTGATTTATTTTTCCTCACAGCACTTACCACCGCATGGAAATATATTCCAATCTTGTTTGTGGTCTGTCTCTCCCACTAGAATGTAAGCTCTGTAGGGCAGGGGCTTTCATTTTTTGCTGTATTATTGGTGCTTAAAACAGTGCCTGACACTAGCAGGTATTCAATAAAACCTTGTTGAAGGAACTTAGTCTCAAAGGTTCTTCTGCTCAAAGTCTTATAGTTAGTTGTAGCGTTTAGACTTCACTCAGTTCTTCTGACCCCTATCCTGTGCTCTTTCCATTGCCTGATCATCTTAAATCACTTCAAACTCACAATTTCTAAAAAGGAGCACTGTCCGTCGCCATTTGCTGATTCCATTTCTATCACTGATCCTTTATTCTTCCAGTCTCCCACATTAAAGGCTGCTAAACCTGTAGCTGTCTTTGACTCTTCATCCTCCTTATCATCTAAGTAGAATCTCTTTGCTTATCTTTGCCTCTATTCCAACACTTCACCTTAGACTCCCAAGATAAATTTTTGTTATCTTCCTGCTTCCATCCTCAGTTCCATAGAAAGTATCTTGGTGACCTCTAAATATTAAGTTCCTAGAATAATTCTGGAGGGACATCCAAGAAACTGATAGTAGTCCCTTTGGAGATGAGAAACTAGGATTTGGGAGGATCTGGGGTACATTTTTTACTGCATATGCTTTTGAATGGCATGAATCTTTACTACTTGCATTATGTATTTTGCAGTAAAAAAGAGTTTTAAAATATTATGTTTTATGTCCGGATTTATTTTGAGGCTCAACTCCTTCGAGGGGAAAATAAATCTCTTAAATTGCCCAGGCAAAAGCTATAACATGAAATCACTGTCAGATAAAGAATGTAATAGTTCCAAGAAGGAAGGGAGAATCTATTGCTAATGAGCCTGAGAACAGGGCATTGGTTTCTTGGACCTTTTGTGCCCATGAAGAGAGCAATTTCAGCACAGTGGTGAGTGCAGAAGCAGGGAGGTAATGAGTAGCAAGGAAATCAACAGCACCAGTTCAAGCTACACATTTTACACTTTGCCAGTGAAAAGGAAAGATGAGAGAAAGTTGCTAGGAAGGGTAGCAAAAGTAGCTAAGAGGTTTATGGAATTTTTTTAAGATTAAGAAATCGTTTCTATGTTTGAAAACAAAAGAAAGGGAGAATTAATATGTGAGTGACTGATTACCCGGCACCTCACCAGATTGTATTCTCTAAGGGACCATGTCTGTCTTACTCACACAGCTGGATCTAGCTATAAGACATGGGATAGATAGACCAATGGAATAGAACAGAGGCCTCAGAAATCACACCACACATCTGCAACCATCTGATCTTTGACAAACCTGACAAAACAAGCAATGGGGAAAGGATTCCCTATTTAATAAATGGTGTTGGGAAAATTGGCTAGCCATGTGCAGAAAACTGAAACTGGACCCCTTCCTTACACCTGATACAAAAATTAACTCAAGATGGATTAAAGACTTAAACATAAGACCTAAATCCATAAAAAACCCTAGAAGAAAACCTAGGCAATGCCATTCAGGACATAGGCATGGGCAAAGACTTCATGACTAAAACACCAGAAGCAATGGCAACAAAAGCCAAAATTGACAAATGGGACCTAATTAAACTAAAGAGCTTCTGCACAGCAAAAAAACTACCATCAGAGTGAACAGGAAACCTACAGAATGGGAGAAAATTTTTCAATCTATCCATCTGACACTGCAATCTATATTAGACAAAGGGCTAATATCCAGAATCTACAAAGAACTTAAACAAATTTACAAGAAACAAACAAACAAACAAACCCATCAAAAAGTGGTGAAGGATATGAACAGACACTTCTCAAAAGAAGACATTTATGCAGCCAACAGACATATGAAAAAATGCTCATCATCACTGGTCATTAGAGAAATGCAAGTCAAAACCACAATGAGATACCATCTCATGCCAGTTAGAATGGCGATCATTAAAAAGTCAGGAAACAACAGGTGCTGGAGAGGATGTGGAGAAATAGGAACGCTTTTACACTGTTGGTGGGAGTGTAAATTAGTTCAACCATTGTGGAAGACAATGTGGTGATTCCTCAAGGATCTAGAACGAGAAATACCATTTGACCCAGCAATCCCATTGCTAGGTATATACCCAAAGGATTATAAATCATTTTACTTTAAAGACACATGCACACGTATGTTTATTGCAGCACTGTTCACAATAGCAATGACTTGGAACCAACCCAAATGTCCATCAATAATAGACTGGATAAAGAAAATGTGGCACATATATATCATGGAATACTATGCAGCCATAAAAAAGGATGAGTTCATGTCCTTTGCAGGGACATGGATGAAGCTGGAAACCATCATTCTCAGCAAACTAACACAGGAACAGAAAACCAAACGCTGCATGTTCTCACTCATAAGTGGGAACTGAACAGTCAGCACACATGGACACAGGAAGGGGAACATCACACACCAGGGCCTGTCAGAGGGTTGGGGGCTAGGGGAGGGATAGCATTAGGAGAAATACCTAATGTAGATGGGTGCAGTAAACCACCATGGCACATATATACCTATGTAACAAACCTGCATGTTCTGCACATGTATCTTAGAATTTAAAGTATAATAAAAAAGATATAAACATTAAAAAAATAAACACAGGCACTACTATATCTAGACATAGTACCTACCTATATGTGGCACAAAATAAGTGCTCAATAAATATCTATTAAATGACTAGAGGGTGGACAGATGGAGAGGGAGGTATTACCCTCTCAACATTAATGCCAAGTTACTCTGATAACAGGAAAATACAACATCCATAGTTCAGGTGAGAGTTTAGAGAGAGGCTGGGGTCCCACAGGTCACATTGGTGGATCATACGCTGCATGGTCCCAACCTTTCTTATGCAACATGGTGTGAGGTTCTCTGCTCCTACACTTCTCCCATGCTTCTCTGCATTAGCAGGTGGAAGGAAAGGGCTGGAACATTATTAAAGAAGAATTATTTGGGAGAGGAGCTGTAACAACAATAGTAGGTGAAAGCACATGACTGGAAAACAAAAACTTATATTTGCTCCACATAGAAGCTGTTCATTTTCAAACACAAATCAATTCACCTTTTGGGCCTCGTATGTGCTAGCCATGTGCTGAGCCCTGGGATGCAGAGATGATGCGACCACTCTCTGCCCTGGAGAAGCTCAGCAGTAAACAGGGCACAAGACCCTAAACTACTGTGATGCCACGGGCCAAAGGCCATCTACCAGGGCAAGACAGAGTGCTCTGGGAACACAGATGACGGCATCAGTAACTCCACAGTGATGTGTTCCAGGAAAGATACAAGAAGAGGTAATGTTCGAGCTTGGGAGATAGTGAGAAGTTTCCTAACTATATTTATTAATTTACTCAGCAACTATTTATTGAGCTCCTAATCTGTGCCAGGCACTGTGCTAGGCTCTGGGGACAGATGAATGAGCAGAGACAGATACCATCCCTGCCCTCACAGCATTTACAGCTTAGTTGGGAGAAGAGTCATTAATCACACAGTAACATGTGCCAAGGCAAAAGTAAACCTGAGACAAGGGATTGAAAGGAGAGGCACAAGGCTTTACGAGAAGTGACAAGGAGGTTTGCGTGAATCCGTAGAATCTATAGAAACCAGTGCATTTATAGAAAGTGTGCATGGCAAAGAGTGCTCCCTGTATCTTAATGTTGTCCTCTCCTTCTTCTGAATAAAAGAACTGCTGGCCACCCAGGAAGACTACATTTCCCAGCCCCAACCCCCTTGGTTTGCCATGTGATTCAGTTAGGGCCAATGGTATGAGCAGAAGTGACATGTGTGATTTCCGGGTGTGCCCTTAAAGGGAAGGGTTTATCTTCTCCTTCCTGTTTTAACTTCCCCCTCCCCTCTCTTCTCCCATTGGAGGTAGGGTAAGCCATCTTGGAGCATGTGGATGAGAACAATACTTTTGGGAAGGTGGAACAAGAAGAGAGAAGGAACCTCGTGGGGCAGTCAGTGACATCCTGGAGCCACCTTAGAGCCTTGGAATGCTCCCACCTTAGCAGTTGTGTGAACGAGAATTCACCTCTCTCTGGTTTAGGGAACCCTCATTCTAATTCTTTGTTAGAGCAGCCAAGCCTATATATCTTAATTCATACGGTATACAAGATCACTGGTCATTGCTTAATAATGTAACAAACAATAACAATTAGTCCTGCCTGTGTTAAGAAACTACTTGGATCCTGTCTAAAACAGAAGTTGCATATTTATATATTCAAGATTCGAGGATTTAATTGTGGGTGGAAATGAAATTATCTTGAAATATGGAGAGAATGTTGGCTTCCAGAGGGTTTCATGATCTTTTAAAAACCCGATATCTACTAGATTAAGTTGTGTGCAACCTCAAATACCCCAAGGATGGAAAGTCTGAGCATGACTTATCATCATGGGCATGGAAGAATGTGGCTGAGGAGACAGATAGTAACTCCATTCCCCATGCTTCCCTGAGATGCACTCTTAAAGCGGAAGAGCCTCCAAAAGAAATATAGTCCATCTCTTGCCTCAAGACAGGATGAAATCAAGATCTGCAATAAGAGAAAGCTTTACGTCCCATTTTAAAGATCTTTAGGGGCCGGGCACGGTGGCTCAAGCCTGTAATCCCAGCACTTTGGGAGGCCGAGGCGGGTGGATCACGAGGTCAGGAGATCGAGACTATCCTGGCTAACATGGTGAAACCCCGTCTCTACTAAAAATACAAAAAACTAGCCGGGCGTGGTGGCGGGCGCCTGTAGTCTCAGCTACTTGGGAGGCTGAGGCGGGAGAATGGCATGAACCCGGGAGGCGGAGCTTGCAGTGAGCTGAGATCACGCCACTGCACTCCAGCCTGGGAGACACAGCGAGACTCCGTCTCAAAAAAAAAAAAAAAAAAAAGATCTTTAGGAAAGGAGTTTCTATTAATAACACATGCCTTATCAGGGAAAATGACTTCGTGTTACTATACAGTTTATCAAAGCACTTCCACACCCATTAGCTCTCCTATTTCATCCTCCTAACAACATGGATGAGAGACAGACCCATTATCATTTGCCTATCATACTCCAAGAATCTGAGTGACTTCCATAGGCCAAGAAGTCTTAGGGAGCAGAGCTGGGCCAGGGCCCCAGGGGTCTCATCCCCAGGTCCACCTTCCTCTTTGCTTACCTGCTTTTCCTCTCAGTAACCTCAAATCAGTGAACATTTCCTGATCTTCTGTTCTCTTGAAGGCCTGAGCTAGGCAGGTGAGTCAACCATAAAGGTGAACAGGACAGAGTTCTTGGCCTACAGGAGCTCATGGGGTTGGACAGGGAAACAGGACAGATATGTCCACATGGCCACTGTGTGAAGCTCTGTAGGGCGAGCATCATGTAATGGGCACTGGCAACAATGCTCCGAGCTCCAAGTCCTTCAAACCAGGACAGTTAGGAAGGACAAAAAATGAAGGAACTGTGACTGCTGGAAGCCCCACCCTCCCACAGGTGCTGACCCTGAAGCTGTAGGCACTGATGCACACACATACACACACACACACACACACACACACACACACACACACACACACTGCGGTGGGTGAGACTGAACACATCAGGCCTGCCAGCCTGTTCTTGGAAGTCAGCACTCAAGCTCAGGCTCTCTGGCCTCTGCTCTCCACCACGTCGTCACCATCTAGTGTTTTTTACGTGCTGCTTTTAGTCCTGTTCTCCACTCCTCCTTTTCTCTGAGCCCTTCCTCTGTGCTCTCCGGACTGTCCCCCATGTGGCCACCCCAGCTCTCTTTAGGATGCCGCTCACCTTTGGCCCTCTCCAGTGGTGGTGATTTAGCTTCTCACAGGTCACGAACCTCAGGCTGAGGGGGCAAGGGGCAATACACCTTCCAACCCTCCAACTAGGGAAGCTGAAACAGATCAAAGAAATGATTAAGCTACATTTCCTGGACCATCCCAAAGTCAGGGTGCAGACTTGTGACCTGCCTCTGTCATCAGAGGCCCTCCCAGGAGACCTGGAGGTGGAGGGGAGGCGGGAGCCTGAGAGAGACAGTCATCTGGCAGGCACTCCGAGGGGAGAGTCTGATGCAGCTGTGGAAGCTTCTGGAGTTCTGTCTTGGAACAGGGGCAGAGCAGCATGGGGCAGGGGCATTTCTTTTGGCCAAAGAAGAGCCATCGCTCCCAGGGCTGTAACATCTGAGCCCGATTGTGTGGTGTTCCCAGACAAGCCAGAATGAATTCCACTCTGTAACTGAGACTCTGACCCACTCACTTGTTCATTCACTGTGCTGACATTTGCTGAGTACGTACTTTGTGCCAGGCACTTTCCCAGGGGTTGGGGATATAGCAGTGAACAAGACAGATGTAATCCCTGTCCTCAGGGAGCTCACATTTGGGCGTGGGAGTGAATAGACAAGACGAAAGGAATCAACAACTGATATAGTGGTAATTAGCTTAGCTCCTGTTTCTTCTCCCTCTTTCAAGGTGCTCTTTGTAGCATGCTGAAACTAAGGTTGAAAGAAAAACCCCAGAGGGCTACCATTCCCCACTTCTGCGAGGGTTCATTCTCCAGGCCAGACCTTGTATTATGTCAAGCCTTCCATCTTGACAGTCCACAAGCTAATGTGTGTGTGAGATAGAACCTGATTATGCTAACAAGTTCTAGTTGAAGCCCCCAGGCCACCAGGATGCCCAATCCTTCCGCTTTCCCAGGGTCACCTCTAAGTTTGGGCGGCAGGGGGGTGCTCTTACCAAGACACCAGAGTCAGGGGAAGGGACGTCCTTCTGGAACTCGACGTCTGCCATCTGTCTGCACTGACATCCACAGAGAGGTCCACTGTCCTTTGTTCTTGGTTGTGTGAGGACTCCCCACGTGCCTGTCTGCATGGGCCCCCTTGGTTCAGTGGTTCTCTCTACTGTATCAGAGCCTTGGGGACACCAAGGCCTCTGGAAAGGTTATCTGGAGCCCTTGCTGTTCAGTCACACTATGAAGTCGTTGCTGCCCACTGGGTTCTGGCTGCCTCCCTGTGACCCTTCTCAGCAAGAGAGACAGCCATTCCTTCTCTCCTCAGATCCCACAAGCCTCCCTACAATTAGTCCAGCCAAACAGGACGCAGGTCTTCTTCCTCAAAGCCTAGGAAAACCTTTGCTCTCCTTCCTTGCCCTTCAGAGACCCACTCCTCTCCTCAGCTGGGGAAGGGGATATGGCAGGAGGATGCACTGCTCAAATTTAGGTTGTCTCCCCAATGTTTCATGCATGCCAGTAATGCATGGCTTTCCTGAAAGGGCCTGGACTTCTGGAATAGAAAGTGTCATGAGCAAACGATTTCCTCCATTCTCTCCCTGTTTTTCACTGTCCTGACTCTCCCCCTGAGGCAATGAGCCTGGAATAGTTTCACTTTTTGGAACGGATTAGAGGATCAAAGTCTCCTAAGGAAATACGTGATGAAGGAGGATGGAAAGAAGCAGCTGATACTTTTTAAAAAATGGCTCCACAGACAATATGATGCAGCAGCAGGACTGGTGCAAGCTAGTAAGAGGGCAGACATGGAAAAAAAAGAGAAGAAAGCTGGCACCACTGGGTTGTGACCGCTGCTTGTGCTGAGGCAGGCTGTTTGGGGGATTGAATGAAGTTGCTTGTTTTTCATTTAAGAGCCAGGTTTACCTAATGAGGAAACTGCTTAAGCCAAGTTACAGACTTGGCTCAAGACAAGAATCAGGCTGCACTGTGTGAGAAGTACTATTTCAGAAACGTGTATTCCTCCTTCAAAACGTAGGAATGATATGGGGTGGGAGTGGGTGTGTGGAAAGAAAATGGTTTCTGTGTCAAGAAAAAGCTGCCCGGGGTCTAGTCAAAATAAAAGGGAGCCAGACACAGGTAGACCAGCTACAAAGGACCAGAATAAAGGAATAAATTATATAAAAATAACAAAATCTGTACACAGGAATACAGATAAACAACTCAACACTGTAAGAAAGCAAAGACTGAAAATAAAGCTTTGAATAGAAAGAGGAGGGAAAATGCCTCAAGAAGAGAGAGACAGAGAGCAGGAGTGAGAGCGAAAGAGAGACAGCGAGAGAGAGACACCCAGTAGGAAGGAGCAGTAAATAGAAAAAGAATAGTAAGTTACTGCTGGGTAAAGAAGTACATATTCATATATGATATATTCCAGATGCATATTCCTTAAATCAAGTTATTGATAAATCAGTAGATTTGGTAAATATTAATACTTCATTAATCATTTGGCAAATGGATGTTTTGAGAATCAATTATAGTCACTTAGTGATATGGCCCAGCATCTAAATTAGCCTCCAGACCCCAAGCCCTGACTCTTCATAGCATATTCCACTTCTTCCTGAAACAAATGAAAAAGGTAAAATAAAGTAGCCCAATAGGAAATTGAACAGGGCCTTCAACTCAAACTGAGAAAGATTCATTAGGTTCACACAAACATCTTGTAAACAAAACCAGAAGCAGGAAAGGAAATAGTTGCAGAAGGATCTAACCAGGACTAACTGGATCAAGGGATGTTTGTGTGGAAAGGACACAGGAATTTCCTCAAATAACTGTAAGTATGTATGTGTATGCTTGACAGGCTGAGGCGGGAGGATGGCTTGACCCCAGGAGTTTGAGACCATCCTGGGCAACATAGTGAGATCCTATCTCTCTAAAAAAAAAAATAAAAATTAGCCAGGCATGGTGGCACGCACCTGTAATCCCAGCTATTGGGGAGGCTGAAGTGGAAGGTTCACTTGAGCCCAGGAGTTTGAGGCTGCAGTGAGCTATGATTGCACTACTGCACTCAAGCCTAGGTGACAAAATGAGACCCTGTCACTAAAAAAGGAAAAAAAAAAAAAAGTAAGTGTAAATACAAATGCATGCAAGCATTCTTCATTGACATGAATACCTTCTAAAATGTTTAAAGGGACTTTACTTACCAATATAAAATCTGTTTTGTTTTCAATGTGGCATATAAATGCACACATATACACAGAGAAATATTATTCATCCTTTAGAAAAGAAAGGACATTATACTTAGTTAAATAAGCCAATTACAAAAGGAGAAATTCTGGCCAGGCGTGGTGGGTTACCCCTGTAATCCCAGCACTTTGGGAGGCTGAGGCGAGTGGATCACCTGAGGTCAGGAGTTTGAGACCAGCCTGAGCAACATGGTGAAACCTCATCTCTACTAAAAATACAAAAATTAGCTGGGCGTGGTGGAGCACAGCTGTAATCCCAGCTACTAGGGAGGCTGAGGTAGGAGAATCGCTTGAACGGGGAAGGCAGAGGTTGCAATAAGCTGAGATCACACCACTGAACACCAGCCTGGGCGACAGAGCGAGACTCCGTCCCTGCCCCCCTCCCCCCAAAAATGACTAATTCTGTATGATTCTGCTCATATAAGGCACCTAGAATAGGCAAATTCATAGAGGCAAAAAGTAGATTAGAGATTAGCAGGTGCTAGAGGGGAGGGAGAAATAAGTTACTGTTTAAGGAGTACCAAGTTTCTTTTGAGATGATGAAAAAATTCTGGAAATGGGTACTGGTTATGGTTGTACATTATTAACATAATGCCACTGACTACACTTAAAAATGATTAAAATGGTAAATGTTATGTTATGTATATTTTACCACAATAAAAAAAAAAAAAAAAAGGAAGAGGTGGGCAGAAGAGTTAGTGTCAAAGGGATGCTGAGAGGTGAAGCCAGCTGGACTTCTGGGTTGGGTGGGGACTTGGAGAACTTTTTTGTCTTACAAGAGGATTGTAAAATGCACCAATCAGCACTCTGTAGCTAGGATTGCAAATGCACCAATCAGCACTCTGTGGCTAGCTAGAGGTTTGTAAAATGCACCAATCAGCACTCTGTAAAAACATACCAAGCAGCTCTCTGTGGCTAGCTAGAGGTTTGTAAAATGCACCAATCAGCACTCTGTAAAATGGAACAATCAGCAGGACATGGGCAGGAACAAATAAGGGAATAAAAGCTGGCCACCCAGCCAGCAGAGGGAACCCGCTTGGGTCCCTTTCCAGGCTGTGGAAGCTTTGTTCTTTTGCTCTTCACAATAAATCTTGTTGCTGCTCACTGTTTGGGTCCGTGCCACCTTTAAGAGCTTTAACACTGTGAAAGTCCATGGCTTCATTCTTGAAGTCAGCAAGACGGAGACCTCGAACCCACTGAAAGGAACCAACTCCAGACACAATGCATGTGAGAAAGACTCAGCCCTATTTTCTGACTTTGAAGCTGGAGGAAGGAGCCAGGAGCTAAAGAATGAAGACAGTTTCCGGAAGCTGCAAAAGGGGAGGGACAGATCCGCTCCCGGAAGCCCCAGAAACAAACACAGCCCAGCTGACACCTTGATTTCAACCCAGTGAGACATATTTTGGACTTCTGACCTATCGAGCTAAAATAATAGTAAGATAATAAAGTTATGTTGCCACCACTGAAAACAATTTTATTTTGCTTTGGTTTAAGCTAACTGAGCTAATACAGCTGCCATATTTTGTGACACTTGCCTAAGGAAGGCTTCCCATACCTGCACCGCTCCGGGCTAACCAGTCTTTTCTCAGGAGTCCTGGAAACCTCCCACTTAGAGAGGTGTAGGGCAAAAAATCACAAGCCGATGGCTCAGGATGTAGCAAATAAAAATACAAGACCAAAATGAAACCCAACCGGAACACCGAGTTAAACGTGAATTGACCGTGCGATATTTGGGACAAACTTAACACTAAAAATTACTGGTTGTACATCTGAAATTTACCTTTAACTGGGCCCCTGTATTTTACCTGGCAAACCTACCCCCAGGTCACAGTGAGACCACACATGGGGTCTTTTGGTCATTTTGCAAGTTTAAAAGACTAAAGGGAACACCGGCATTTTTCAAAGCTCGATTTCCAAACCCTCTTTAAACACTTGTCCCGGTCCCCTCCCCGCAGGCCTTCAGTAGTTCTGGCACGCGGGCCAGCGTGGGAACACCCTGCGCAGGCGCACAGCGTTCCGCAGGGGGCTGCTCAGTAGGGTCTGGGACGCGCGTGGGGAGACCCTGTGCATGCATAAAGCCAACACTGGGGCTGTAGTCGCCGTCTGGAACCAGCGCGGGAATAGGTGCGCAGGCGCAAAGTGTCTGGCTGGGCAGCGGCGGCGTGGTCTCCGGCCACCTCCAAGCCGAGGGCAGCACCTGTCGCCTCGGAGGCGCTGCCAGCCCCCTCCCTGCTCCTCCGCAGGGCGCGGGACCTCTATTTATATCGTTCAGCCGGCACAGCCCCATATTGGGCAGTGGCGTCAGTCAGGCCCGCTGGCCGCCCTGCCATCCGGTAGCGTCCAGACCAGGTCGTAGCCCATCGCGGGGCCCCTGTGGAGCGAGTGGGGACGCGCCCCGAACCAGGCAGCACCTTCGTAAGTAGGGGTAACGTCCCAGGGAACGCGGCCCCAGTCACAAGTCCTGCCTCAGCTCCGGGCGAGGCTGAACCAGGGCTCCGGCTTGGGGCCACCGGCACTTGCAGCCTCTTCTCTAAGTGACTTTCCTCGTGGGCCGGCGCCTGGCGTCAGGTCGGGCTCAGCAGGAGCTTCCCCTCCAGGCCATCTCCGCCCGGCCAGGGGTCTCCGCCCTTCCCCTTTGGGTTGTTCAGGCTCGTAGTCTTCATAGTAGTATCATCCTCTGAATTACCTGACCAATGTGTTACTGTGCCTTCCCTCACTAGACTGTGAGCACAACAAAGGTAGGGGCACTTCTCTGTTCCTGTTTGTCTTCCCGGAACCTAGGATAGTGCCGGGCACTTAGAAGGGTTCGTTTAAGTTTAGTAAATGCTGAATGTATCCCTGAGCAACTCTCTTAACTTTAAAGCCAGGAGAATAATTGCCCTACATTTTCCCCCAAATGCTTCTTAAAAGGAACTAATGAGCTATAATGCAGATTAAAGCACTTTGAAAAGTATAAAAACACTGTGAGAATGCAAAACAGTGTGAACTCAGCAAAGAAAAGAAAAGTAGTCTTATTTGTCTTTATCATCCATGTGCCTGGCTGTTACTGGATGCCCGGTGTGTAGGATGGGTTGTTATGAAATGAATCAGGTCTTTTTCCCCGCTAGTGAGAAACACAGAGTACATTTAGGGTGGTGCGTGTGTTCTGAGCCATTTCCTACCAGCCTCTCCAAGTGTAGGATTTGAGCAAGATGGTGTTGCTGAAACAAAATAGGGTGTGGAGACGTAATCGTATAAACTGGGAGTCACAAACTTAAATGGCTGTAGGATAATGTAAATGGACAGGAAAGAGAAAAGCAACAGCGTAAGAATTACAAATAATGACCGTCACTCAGGTCTCAAAGGGGATAATGGGGCCCAGTAGATGTGCCAACTGAGAGGTGGCAGCTGGGTACTCAGGTCCTGCACAGTGTTGCCGCTTGGGAATTAAGTACTCAGTGTTGCCATAGCTTTCATTTTTTTCAGTAGATGCTGGAATATTTCAGCTTAGCATGTTGACAACTAATTTACCAAAAACAAAACAAAACAAAACGCAAAAACAAAAAAAAAACTGAGCAGCCAATTTGTAATCTCAGGCGTAAGTGAAGCCAATACATGGCTTCAGTTGTTCCTTAAGAATGGGGCCAAATCTCAGAAAGCAGATGATGACTGGGAATTAATTTTGAGGGTGCAAGTGAAAAGTGGGTGTCATAGTGCAAGCTGTAAGCAAGGGAGTCACTTCACTTCACGATTCTGAATGATTTATTTGACTGGGACAAGAGGATAGCAACTTGAAGCATTAAGCATTGATGAGTAGGAAGAAACACAGAACTGTTTTTCCGCTGCTGTCACACAACAATCAACACAGAAAATGTCTGTGACCTCTGCTAACCAAGAGGTATGTGGGGATTTCTTCCCAACAGCAAGCAATCACTTAGTTCTGCAGCAGACACCAGCTGGGTGTCCTCTAACTCAGCGCCATTCTGACACCATCTACCTGGAGACAGCGTCAGATCCCACAGGTTAAGGGCTCAGTCCCACAGGGCCACCACTGTCTTCAGGCACTAGTCCCAGCATCCAGAGCTTCTGACTGACCCACCTCAAGTTGGGGTTCCTTCTTTGGGTTTCATTTGCTAGGGCAGCTCACAGAATTCAGAAGAACGCTTAAGTTTTCCAGTTTACTATAAAGGATATTAACATGGATACAGATGAAGAGATATATAGGATGAGATATGGGGGAAGGGGTTCAGCCAGGGGCACCACTCTTCAGGAACCCACCACATGTTCAGCTATCCTGGAAGCTCTCCAAACCCTGTCCTTTTGGAGTTTTTATCAAGGCTTCATTACATAGGCATGCTTGATTGGTGATCAACTTAACTTTCTGCCCCTCTTCCTGGAGGTCAGGTGATGGAACTGAAAGTCCCAGTGCTCTAATCCTGCCTTATTCTTTCTGGTGACCAGCTCCTATCCTGAAGCTCTAGAGGCTGCCAGTCCTCAGTCAACTCATTAGTGTACAGAAAGGTATTTATCACTTTGGAGATTCCAAGGATTTTAGGAGTTGTATGTCAGGAAAAGGTCAAACACCAAATAAATATTTTATAGTATCACAATACATTTTATATGTAGAAAAAAATCTTGAATATAATGTTTTATTAACATGTATAAAACCTAGAAAAAAAAGGTTATCATTAACTTGTAATTTAGCACTAAACAACGCATTAGTTTAATTGAACAAACCATATTGAGCAACTCCTGGGTGCCAGGTGTCATCACAGACAAGAATACAGAAGTGGCCAGGTATGGTGGCTCAAGCATATAATCCTGGCACTTTGGGAGGCCAGGTCAGGAGGATTGCTTGAGGCCAGGAGTTTGAGATGAACCTGGGCAACACAGTAAGACCCTGTCTCTACCAAAAAAAAAAAAAAAATTAAGTGTAGTGGTGCATGTAGTGGTGCAGCTACAGGGGAGGCTGAGGTCCCAGCCTGGGCAACAGAGCAAGACCCTGTCTCTAAAATAAATAAGTAACCATTTTAAAGAATACAGAAGTGATGCAGACAAATCCCTTACCCGCAGTGTGCTCATCATAGACAGGAGAGGCAAGCATCTGCAAAAGTGAATGGCAATAGCAGTGCAGCAACCACAGCATATACACAACACAGGCAAAGGGATGTGTCAGTGAGGAAGTGATATCTGAGCTGAATTTTGAAGACCCGGTTATATTTTTTCAGGTGGATGGGGGAGATATTTCTGACATAGGTTTACACGTGTAAAGACAGAACAGCATGTTAAAGGCCCATATGCATTAGAACTGTAGTAGTTTGGTACTACTCAAAGATTGAAAAATATAAGGAAGGAAAGTCAGGAGATGAGGCAGGAAAGGTTGGGAAGTGCCAGAATGCCTGAATGAGGGGTAGTGTTGGTGAAAATCAGCCTGGGATGTTTTTTTAATATGGGGTAGTAACTTTATACATGGTGGTAGCCAATGTACAAAAGGGTCCCACCCTTAAAAATGGTTTTGTTTTAAACATTGAAACTGGGACATCATTTTCTGACATCATAATGTTGATGTTCCTTGGTTTGCCAACCAAAGTCTGTTGGAAGTTTTAAACAGACTGTGGAATTTAGCCCTGTCCAAATCATTTCTCTTGTCTTCAGTTTTTCCTCCATAAAAATCAAGGGTTTCATGTTGATCAGCTCTATCATGATTATAAGCTACTCACCATACTGAACTTTTTTTTTCGAGACAGAGTCTTGCTCTGTTGCCCAGGCTGTAGTGCAGTGGCGCGATCTCGGCTCACTGCAACCTCCGCCTCCCAGGTTCAAGCGATTCTCCTGCCTCAGCCTCCTGAGTAGCTGGGACTACAGGCGCACGCCCTACGCCCAGCTAGTTTTTGTATTTATAGTAGAGACGGGGTTTCACCATGTTGGTCAGGCTGGTCTCGAACTCCTGACCTCGTGATCCACTCACCTCAGCCTCCCAAAGTGTATACTGAACATTTTTATGGGAAAAAATACATGCCAGTTTAGGAATGCAGTAACTTCTTTTCCACTGAAGGAGGATTAGGAATTGTATTTGCCCTTCTCTCTCATGCAGGCTGATGCCAGGGATATTGAGGTGGAGGGAGGGCTATAACCACAGTTTTCAAAGCAGTCCTCATTCAGACTGGATAAGGAGGTCATAATTTTTTGTTTTTTCCAATCACTCATAAATTGGGCTACCTACACCTTGACACATTAAAAAGAAAATTCATGATGTATCTATTATCTCTCTCATTCATATATATACATATATATATATGTAAATCTGATAATGCACACATGGTTTACATGGTTTACAACATTTAGGTTTTTCAAAAGCTGTAAGTGACTCTAATGCAGTTTTAAAATTTTTTTAACTTATACAATATTTAAGATATACAAAGAGGCATTAAGAATAATAAAGTATGTCTTGGATACCCACCAAACAGCTGCATAAATTAAACATTTATACAGTTGAAACTCCTTGTCATCCTTCCCTGCTTGCATCCTTCTTTTTCTGCAACTCCTGAAGGGAAACACTGTCTTGAAATTGGGGTTTATAATTACCCTTCATGTTTTTATATTCCACTGCAGTTGTACAGATCCTTAAAGAATTTATAATTCCAAACTTACAGAAAAGTTCCAAGAATGGTAGAAAAAACTCCTATAGGACCTATGCCAGATTCACCAAATATTCATACTTACTTTGTCGGAATCGATCATCAGTATTCACTCTACTAGAATATTTAATATTGTTTTGCATATTAGAAACACATCAATGGTAAGTGGCATGTATATTCTACAGTCCTTTCCACACATTATTATGTTTGTGAGATACAGCCATGTTGACACATGTAGATCTAGTTCATTTTTTTTTTTTTGCTGTACTGTATTCTCTAGTGAATATACTACAATCTGATCTCCTATTAATGAATGTTTAAGTTATTTCCAAATTTTTGCTATTTCAAACTGTGCTGCTGTGAATTTAAACTAGTGAAACTTCAGCAGAGCATGGATAGTTTCCTAGAAAAGAAGGTATAGTCATATATCAACCATTATTTAGAGAAAGTAGCAACTTAAGCAGTAAAAATAATATACTAAAGATAATGTAAAGATTATAAAATTAAGCACTGTCAAACATTCATGGCTTAAAGAAATTGACATTTTTGTACCACACTAACATTTACAGTGGTCCATTTCTCAAAACGAAATATAGTGGACAGGAGTATAACTGCTTTTTGGACTTGCAAAGTAATTAGAGTTTATTCTTGTGATTTATATGCATCTTTGCTACTCCATTTTCCCTATTACTATGGGTACTATTATTATGAATGCACCAGTTCAGTCTTCTATAAATTGAAGCAGTGAGTAACTTCCCATTTATATCACCGAGAACATTTATACAGTTTTGTTTTGCTGATGAAAGGAGAATGTACTCTGCCCTCATTACAAGGGAAAGTTACTGTCAGCTCTCTTCACTTAGGAGCTGTGTCTGTACCCAAGCAAGTTTTACCAAGCAAGTTTTACCAAGAAAATTGTATATTGTACATGCATGGCCTTACTTAATTCTCCCAAATATTCTTATGGAATTCTCAAAACGAACTTCAGATGAGAAAACTAGAACATAAAGAGGCAAAGGAACGTGTTCATATTGCTAGATAATGGAGTAAGGATTCAAACCCACGCCTCGGTCACCCAAGCCAGAATCTGTGTTCCTAACCTTTGAGTTTACTATGCTGTATCACTGGAAACTAACAATAATGTCCATTTATTGATCATTTGGATGCCAAAGACTAACTTAGCTACTTTATTTATGTACATTATTCCCATTTTAAGATGAAGAAGCCAAGGTTGAGGCTAAACTGGGATCCAAACCAGGGCTCTCTCACTTTAAAGCCCCCATGTGCCATGCCAGTGTCTTCTGTGTACCTTATATGTACAAGAAACAGTGCTGAGAATGTTTTTTGAGGTGTAGTGGCAAATATCACTGCCCAGGTATTTTTCTGGATTTCCATCAGTAAATTCATTTGGTCTGTAAACCCCTAACAATTAGAGTAACTTTCAGGAGTTGTATAAATTGCAGTTGGAAGGAAGGGATACAACAAATATATATAGGCCAGTTATTTCCATTTTAAAATAAATTGTTTTTTGTGATTGTTGTCAAAACCAATGTTTTTGAGACAGAGAAACTGCATCCAAGCAAAATATTTATTCAAGAAGTTGATTTATGTTTGGGAATCTGGGGATATCCAGATGTTCTTTTTAAAATGGATATTTCACTTCTCAAAACTCTTCTGCTGGGTTTAAGCAGAGAAGTAGAGAATAGTCACCCCAAAAGGATATTATCTTACTCGTAATCTAGAAATGCATTAACTCTTGACTTTTCCCATCAATGTTATTCTTGCTGCTTGCAACTTACAGCCAAGTTAGAACTGGAAAAGGTGGTAGAGACTTGAGATCCTCTTCTAACATTAAGGTTTCTGACTCTAGGAATGTCCTTCTTTAAAACAAAAGCTAATTTAAATCAACTTCCTTGAAACATCCCATTTCCATGTATCCAGGGAAAGTGAAGATGAGACAGCTAGCTTTAAAAAACAGACCAGTGCTTGTTAAGGTGAAGAGAGATTCAGTCTCTGCCACTATGAACTGGGGAAATAATAAAAGCTGAGCAAGGAGGGAGGATAGAGAAATCATATGATTTTAGGCAGCTGAGGGTGATTTAGTTGTGTGTTTTAAATATTGTGATTTTCAGATCAGCTGACATTTGCCTTCCAAAGCCCAGTAGATATGATCTCTGTGTTATCTACTGCTTTGAATTACATGCCCCACATTAAAGTTTGAGCAGAATTTTAGTGGACTTTTTTTTCCATTTTTCCTCTTCTGGGGTATATTGTACAAGGCCCCAGTCATGAATTTATGGACTGACCATTATAACAGTTGGGTGTGTTTTTTGGAGGGGATGCATATAACCTTTGGGGTGATTTTGCATCTCCTCGGAGAGAATATTAACTGATGCCCCTATATCTTCTGCCTGCAGGTCAACTGCATTTGGTAACTGGAAATGGAATTGCAAATGTGCCCAGTTTATCACTTCTCTTTCCATACATGTTGGGAGGGAAGTCTTTGCAGTCCTAGAAAAATCTCTGCCACCGATTAGGAGAATTTGTGACAGCAGTTAATTTGTTACTGTTTACATAATCAAAATTAATATTTTCAGATACAAAAGTAGTTGTCTTAAACTGCTCTGCTTGGAGTGAATAATACTTGTTTATAAATACTTTTTAGAACTAACGCTGCATATCTAAATTATAGAGAATTTTTTCTTAGAAGAAAACTGCCTTTTTTCTTTCCCTTAGAAATGTTTCCTGACATCTCTGTAGCTTCGTGAGTAATCAGACATGCAAATAGCCCCTCAGGAATCAAGCTACACTTAAAGAAGACTTAGTTGGAAACTTTGGAGAGTAGATCATGGAGTGCAAGATTGAGGGAAAAGAAAAATACCAACATAGCTTGAATTTACTGAACAAAATTAAGAACATGAAAGAATTAGCAGAAATGATTGACGTGGTACTCATAGCAGAAGGAGAGAAATTTCCTTGCCACAGACTGGTCCTGGCTGCCTTTAGCCCTTATTTCAAAGCTATGTTCACCTGTGGACTACTTGAATGTAATCAAAGGGAAGTCGTACTTTATGACATCACAGCAGAAAGTGTGTTGGTGTTATTAAATTACATGTACAATGCAGCCTTGGAGATCAATAATGCCAATGTACAGACTGTAGCTATGGCTGCCTATTTTATGCAGATGGAAGAAGTCTTCAGTGTGTGTCAAAAATATATGATGGACCACATGGATGCCTCCAACTGTTTAGGTATCTATTATTTTGCAAAGCAGATTGGAGCTGAAGATTTATCTGATCAATCGAAGAAATATTTATATCAGCACTTTGCCGAGGTCAGCTTACATGAAGAAATACTAGAAATCGAAGTGCACCAATTTTTGACACTTATTAAATCAGATGATCTTAACATATCCAGAGAAGAGAGCATTCTGGACTTAGTTCTGAGATGGGTAAATCATAACAAAGAATTGCGTGCAGAGCATCTTGTTGAGCTTTTGAAGCAAGTCAGATTGGAACTTGTAAATCCTTCTTTTTTAAGACAAGCCCTAAGAAGGAACACAATGCTTCTGTGTGATGCAGATTGCGTTGACATAATTCAAAATGCATTCAAAGCCATCAAGACACCCCAACAGCACTCTCTAAATCTGCGCTATGGCATGGAGACTACCAGTCTTCTGCTTTGCATTGGCAACAATTCTTCAGGAATCAGATCAAGACATAGGAGCTATGGGGATGCCAGTTTTTGTTATGATCCTGTATCACGGAAAACCTATTTCATCTCATCTCCCAAGTATGGAGAGGGTTTAGGAACTGTGTGTACTGGTGTTGTCATGGAAAATAATACTATAATTGTGGCTGGAGAAGCAAGTGCCTCTAAACTCTCTAGACAAAAGAACAAGAATGTTGAAATTTATAGGTTTGTATCTAGCAGCAAATTTGCTTAATTATGTTGTTTTGATACTAGCAGCAGTAGAAGAAAGAACTGCAAAAAGTCATCACATCTTAAATTATTTGTAGTCAAAATTACCATATACATCTCCCATAAGGAATAGTATACAGAACATGCTTTTGCGTGTCTGTGTGTGTATACATTTATATATATATATAATCTATGACTCTAAATATAAATATAGTATATATAAAAATTTATAAATATATCATGTATATTATATAAAAATATAAATGTAGCACATATAACTTTCATAATTAAATCACCAACACTTTAAAATTATTTTTTCTGTTCCTTTAATTGTTAACATATAGTTGAATTTGCATAAGTTAAATGTGTTTGTTATGATCCCATTTTAGTTTTCACTCTTAGCTTTATTTATCCATAATAGGGTTTAATATACTGCTTTGTTTTTAAAGATCCTAATATAACAAGAAGGAAAGTTTATTAACACAGACTCCTTTGAATGTATTTTTTAGTTCATAGTTTAGAGTAATTAGTAATTTTTTCCTTAACCATAAATTACTAATAATCTGTCAGCTTTCATTCTGCATCCTTAATTTGTGGATTTTGCTTAAATCTCCAACATTGTAAAATGTTTGTAGCCAAAGAATGCTTTAATCCTACAATTGTAGTAAGAGGAAAGAATGCCTGCTAAGAAGTAGCATATCATCTAGGTTTTGCTTATGAGAACACATACATTTATTTACTATTTATTCAGCCAGTATTAAATGAGTATTTGGCAATTAAATGTAAGTGAGAAAGCTAGAAATATGCACATGGAATACATTCTAGATAGTAAAACTTCCCCCCAATATTTTTCTCCTCTCAGTTCTCTTTTACCAGGGTTTGTTCAGACTTTTCAGTCAGAAAGTAATTCTTAGCAGTGACGATGGAACAAAAGAGGGAATGAAGAGGTCTACTATTTTTCTGTCATCTCCTAGCATTACATTATCTGTCTCAAGTCATAGACCTGTCCCTTTTCCACATTCATACTTTGAAGACATGTCTAATCTCCCCTAGTAGGAGAGAGAATGCAGAGCCCTGGCTGAGTGACCTAGACCCATGCCCATGGTGACCAAGCATGTCCCTGAGCCACAGGAGCAGCCTTCTTCAGAATTATCAGGGAGAGACTACCGAGCCAGGAGAGCAGATCCCCACAGGAAGAGGAAGCCTTGGCTTCCCGACGTGGTTCTCACGGGTCCATGCCACCCGTTTTACACTTGCTCCTGGTTGGGTGCCCTTCTTTCCACCTTAGAACCTCTTGACCCCGTACTTCAGGTTCTTTACATTGTTTTTTTTTCTTCCTCCTCAAGATAGTCTACAATTCTGCCATCACATCTTATTTTTAATAAACCTCCAACCCTGTCAAAGTGTCTTTCAGTTTTGGGCCTCAGACATCTTTCCTTTTAACTTGTTGAAAGCCCATTTCCGGCCGGGCGCGGTGGCGGGCGCCTGTAGTCCCAGCTACTCGGGAAGCTGAGGCAGGAGAATGGCGTAAACCCGGGAGGCGGAGCTTGCAGTGAGCTGAGATCCGGCCACTGCACTCCAGCCTGGGCTACAGAGTGAGACTCCGTCTCAAAAAAAAAAAAAAAAAAAAAAAAAGAAAGCCCATTTCCCTTTCCAACAGCAAATGTCTAACTATACCCCATGTTTTCCTTCCTATTTATCTTGAACTCAACGAGGTTCTCACCACCAACTGTTTCCTCCACATTGGTCAGAGTTAAAGTTATTAGTTACTCCCATCATTTCCTCCAATAATGAAATTGTCAGAAGCATTGCTTTAGGCTTAAATGAGACTTCCAGCTGATGTTCTGTGTAGTTAAAATCTCCTAGCATTACTGGAGGTCACTGTAGTGCCAGTTTTGTGATATGCATAAGAAATTTATCATCCTGTGCTACATCCCTGTTATATTATTTGTGTATCTTATTCTTTTTATCTTCGTCCAGATGTGCTTCAGCTTGCCTCTACTCATAGATTTCCATGCAGATATATTTCTCCTTGACTTAAAAGAGGAAGTAGACTAGTCCTCTGGAAGATTATTTCTTTGTAAAAAAGATGTACCTTTCCATCTCCTTCACTTATCTCCATTTGCCTTTAAACTATCAATCTCTATTAGCAATGAAGGCCTTTGTCGCTATTGTTTTCTTTTTTATGTCATATCCACTTAATAGTAAATTTTAGAGTTTTATCTGAGCATTTTCTCTCCCTGTTTTCAGTTCTAAATGTGAAAACAAAAATCAGATTAGGAAGTCACCCAGCAAACATCTACTTCCTAACCTTTACAGGATGTACTTCATTCCTAGCCTATTTTCTTAAACTATGTCTCAGAAAACCCAAACCCATTTTTTAAAGTTCATTTATATATTCATTCAGTTGGCTTTACTTTGGCAGCCCGCACATATATTACAGATACCTATTCCTCCTTTCTCTTCTAAAATTCAAACAATTAAGAATAGTGATGAAAATATCGCCTGTGATTCCAGAGACTTTGGTTCTCCGCCTAGAATTACATAGAAGACAGCCATCATAAGGTTTGATAAATGTCTGCATTCAGCTGTGACAAGCCAGACATACCCTCTTAGAAAGGAGCATGCCTTCTAACTTCCCTGTCAAGCCTCAAGTAAAGATGTCTCTTTGGGAAAGAACGTTAAGAGTTGGCCTGGACAACTGGGAAAAATTCCTATCATAGAATTAACTGGCAGGTGTTAAATGCAAAATAAGTAGTCTATACTTAAAAATTGTGCTCTGTATAAAACACACATAAGTTCCTAATTTGTGTGTGTGTAATTTTGAATTCCAGATATACTTTCTAGATTTTCTGGGACATTTACTTTCACATATTTTATCCCTCTGTCCCCATGAAGTACTTTTGTCCTTCTCAGACTGTGTATCTTCAATCGTGATTGGAGATAAAGATTTACCATTATCATGATGCAACACAAAGGATAGCTACAAACTCATCTACCCAGTGACCATACAATGCCCCATCACACACATAATCAGTTAATGTGTTGGATTCTGGAAGGCATTGAGAGACCATATATACTATTGTCCATAGCTCTTAAGACTCTTCTTAGAGTGATACTCTGGAAGAAATTCCTGAAATTGCCACATCTAGTAGATTAAAATAGATGTTAAGTGCCCAGCAGACATCTACAGGTAGGTTTTTATACAGTGCTCTTAACCCAATTGTAAGCCAGCTGGAACTACAACAGTTCTTAAAATTCTACATATTCTAAATCATCCTGAGAGAAATGTATGAATTGAGATGTTTTTAGATTATCTGCCCTAAAACTGTGATTTCTTTAATGTTCGTGTTAAAGTGATATTTCTTGTCCACAGAATAAGGCATTCTTGTATTTTTGCTTACTTTTATGGTAAAATTAGAAATGATTTGCCAAAAAACTTACTATTCATTCTTGATTTTCTTTCCCAGAATTATAAAATGAAGGCTACTCCTGGATAGTCTATACTTTTTCTCTATATTTTTCCTAAAACTCTTCAGGTATATGTGGTTAATTATTTTAAAGCACATTATATTTTGTTCATCATTCCTTTAAAACAAACAAAAAAAAAGCAAACCTGTATCACTTTCTTGTATTAATGTTTTTTGTCCTCCAATTGGAAGAATCATATCTCATTATTTTTGGTCAGATAATAAATAAGTGTATTTCTTGGGTAAATTGCTTTCATGTTACCTCTAATCCTGGATACTCTTTCTCTCTTTTGCAGGTATCATGATAGAGGAAACCAGTTTTGGGAAAAGTTATGCACAGCTGAATTTCGAGAACTCTATGCTCTGGGCAGTATTCATAATGACCTTTATGTTATAGGAGGACAGATGAAAATTAAAAACCAGTATCTTATTACAAACTGTGTGGATAAGTACTCTGTAGAACGCGACAACTGGAAAAGGGTGTCTCCCCTTCCACTGCAATTGGCATGTCATGCTGTAGTGACATTGAATAATAAACTTTATGTGATTGGAGGCTGGACCCCTCAGGTTAAGAAATTTCCTGTATACATAATTGGCATGGCAATACCGAGTCTGGCTGCTATGTTAAAAAATTGTTGTAGTTGTTGAATACTAAAAGAGTGTGACTTACATTTTGGTAAAGTGCTTTCTGTTTTATAGAATATAACTCAAGGTTTTAAAGTGTTAAAGCAATTTAGGAGAATAGATTTTTAAAGTGTGTTTTCATAGACGTGACTTGATTCAGTATTCATGCTGTGCTCTTCATAATCCTCCCATTCTTGCTAATTATGAAAAATATTTGTGCTGAGAGATTATCTGTAGGGAGCATCTAACTAGGGGTAAGAGAAGCTGGATCCTCATCCAGTTCTGTGTGTCTAATAGCTTTGTGACTTGAGGCAAGTAACTCATAGGCCTTTTCCATATTTAAAATTCTTACCCTAAGTGAGACACCAAAATACCGATCTGTGATGGCACAATCATTTCTATGAAAGCATATTGTGATTGTAACACTTGATATTTTTATTGGGCATCAGCAGGCAGAGAACCCAGAATGCTGTTTCTGTTGAAGTCCAGTGAAGTGATGGCAAACCAGAATGAAAAGTCAGGGGTGTGTGGCCATAGTGGCCTTCTCCCTCCCTGCTGGATGTCCTCTCCTGGTGCCTTGGCACACTCTTCTTAGGACCACTTCAGCTGCCTCATGCCCTGACCAACCAGACTTTCTAATAAAAATTAATCTCACTAGCTCATTGGTCATCCTCATAGCATACAGTAAATTTATTTTTGCCTGTATTATTTTTTGTTTCTCCAAATTTGCTTCAGGATAAAACTGATGCTATTTGCATTCATTTCAGAAGCTTGGGATTTGCCATTTATTTATAGTATATCATACCTGTTTTGTAAACTTAAACCTCACATTTAACACATTTAATTTTTTCTGCTATATGTCAGAAAGTAGTACAGATTTCATCACAGCTAGCAGGAGAAACCTGACAGATTATTTGTAATTAAACTTTTTCAAAATTATCCATTTACATAGTTAATTTTGCATGCATAAGCTCCAAAAACAACTTAGAAGCTTTTCTTTGCATTTCTTTCACTAAAATAGAGATTAAATACTTAAATTAGAAGGAAAATTAAAACCATAAAGTCAACGATTGTTAATTTATAAAGTTTCTGAACAGATAACATGAACATTTACCTCATAGAGGAAAGGCTTTGCTACCCAGTTGAGTACTTGTATAACAATTGCAAGATCACACAGGGTTGTGCGTGTGTCATGGTGAGCATAACTCTTGGTATATTTAAAGTAGTTAACTAAAATTAATTGCATAAGCTTTCGTAAGTATGCCAGTTATTTCTTTGTTGAACACTTGTATCACCCAAAAAAATGACACTCATGAATCCTTAGCTTGAAGTCATATAAAGTTCCACATACATGTATACAAAAGACATCATTTCACCTAACATTTATGAATAGGAAAAGCCACTTCTGTGTAAGAGTATAATTGTTTAATTTGTACCTTCTCTAGTCATTAAAAAATATAAAATAAGTGTGTTAAAATAACTGCAAATAATTTAGATTAGTCCATAAGTCTTGAAAATTGAATTCACATCATTCCTATATAGGCCATAATTATGGTGTAAAAATAATTATGAAGACACTAAAATGTTTTGGCAACTTTGTTTCATATGGATTAGAAAAATAAAAGAAAATGCCTTCTATATTATTAAAATTAGTTTCTCACAAATATTAAAATCAACAACTATGAAGTTTGGTAAAATAGAATTACACTTTAAATACTATTCAAGAGAGCTTGGTTTTTTTTTTTTTTTTTTTTTTTTTTTAGGCTTTGCAGTTGCTTCTTTTAAAAAAAAAAAAAAAAAAAAAAAGCTGTAATGAATGTCTCACTGCTAAGATCACAGATTGTTTGCTATACCCGAACACCTTTGGCCCATTATTTCAGAATATAAATTCCTCTGATAATGACAGTACACTTATAACCCCCGTCATGGGGTTTGGTGGGTTTGTGAGTATGAGTCACTGCAGTTAACCTCTATTTATCTCTTTGGCTGTCTGCTTTGATTAATTGCATTCATGTACTCACAAAGATCGCTAAATGGTATGTTGTTATATTGGCTGTCATATTTCATACAGATGGATCTTCCTGATGAAGAACCTGATCGATTAAGCAACAAACTGTTGCAGTATGACCCCAGCCAAGATCAATGGAGTGTGCGGGCATCCATGAAGTACTCTAAATACCGATTCAGTACAGCTGTAGTCAACAGTGAGATTTATGTTTTGGGTAAGAAGAAGCAGATTGCTAACAGTATAACTACTTTTATTCTCCTCAGCAGTTTGCCTCAGCAAAAATGAAATGTTCTCCTTTGCACTTGTATCCCAGTTCAAATTTATATACAACTAGCTGAACTTTGTCTTTTATTTCTTGTTTTCTAGAGCACAGTCAAATAAGATTAAGGGAAGTCCATTGACATTGAGAGCAAAACTATTTTTATGGCATTTATAAGTGCCTTGGAATGTAAAAACAGTAATGATATATCCTTATATATACTACCAAGTAATATACTTTGAAATAGGAATAAGCCTTGGGCCACTTTTAGTCAATGAAATGTGGGCTTTGCACCAACTGTGATGGATCTATGCCATTAGAAGAGAAAGCCACCATAGGTAAGACTGTGCCACAGATTGTGCCAATCCTCATTTTGCCTAACCCACCAAATTTCTAGACAGGTGTTATCAAGCAATTTTCATTTGAATGCACTTTTTTCTTATGTGTGTCTTGTACTTCTTATATGTATGGTCTTGTACTAACTATAACTAGTAAGAATTGGTAAAAGACTTCAGTTCCACTAAGGTGGGTACAATAAAAACAATTCCACAACATGCCCTATGTATCCCGTATCCTTCTCCACTCCTTGATTTTTCCTGTTATGTTAAGTCCCTAGCTCTTTTAAGGACATTCCATCTACCTAACATTATCCTCTGTCACCTTCCCTCACCTTCCATAAGTATGGGAAAGAAACACTGAGGCAGGGAGGTTGACTGGACTGATGAAATGATACCTATGCCAATTCTTTATTTCATCCAATCTGCATTGATGGCTAATGGGAAAAACACGGAAAAGATGATGGATAGCAAAGAAATGGCAAGGAAGAAATACGAAATAGGGGATGGAAGCAAACTAAGCATTTAAATAGAAAGTATTATGATGATGATTTTTTTTTACTAGAGGGAGGCCATTATCTCTTAGCTGTTTGCACAGCATGAAGGAAAATAATTAATGCACTCAAGCATTAGTAGTTATTTTATGATTTTAAGAACAAGAACATTATGCAACATAATTTATGACTACCTCAGTTATGAGATTCACTTATAATTAAGTTTTTTCTCTTGATATGTATTTCTTTGTTATAACCATATATTATGTCACAGGCCCAGAAGAGACAATCCCTAACCTATGATAGATCACCTAGGATAGGTGTATCACTCAAGGGGATGAAGGGCCTTTCTACTAAACATATTAAAGTTGGGGACAGCCAAAAGTGGGATAAAAGTGATATATCAGTTGGACCAGAATAAGATTTCCCCCTAATGTGGAGCCACAACTATGCTAGATGTGGAATTTAAATGATAGTATATTGTTTGATAAAGTACATGGGAAAGGCACTTGTGGGAGCTTACACTTCATGGCATGGACACTGTCCATTGAATGAATGAAAGGAGGTAGATTTAAAAGAACATGTAAGATTTGAGTGGATGAAATCTAGAAAAGAGTATGCTCCAGGAAAGGGTGCAATGAGAGGGGGCAAAAAAGAACAAATAAGGAGAATGAAATAAGCAGTGGTTTGGAGGTGAGGATGAAAGTGGTGAGAGTAGAGGATAAAAAGAGCGTAAATGAGTCCACCAGGGACAGGGAGTTGTGAGAGAAAGAGCTGAGTAGTAAACTGAGAAGCAGATTATAGAGGCCTTTGGATGAAGAATTCAGGAAATACTAGTGAACAGTAAGAAACCACACAGAAGCAACATGATTAAAATATTTTAGAAAAACTGGTGAGATAAGCATGTAAAGAACACAGCAAAGACAAAAAGAAACTGGAAGTGGAGAGACTGATTAGGAAGGTTTTTACAGTAGCTTACGCTGTAGTTTCTGAATATTCAGAACTGGAGAACAGATTCATGATCACCCCAGTAAGCTTTACCACCCTGTAAGATTCAGCCCAAAAGAGTCAACTTCCTCAACATTTGCTACTTAATTCCCAAATATATTTATAAACTTTGAAATGGAATGTAGTTCAGTTGTTTAGGTATTTTTGTAGCAGTCTTAGTTCATATTTAATTGTTCACTGTATATATAATTGGAATTTGGGCAAGTATCATATAGAATCCTAAAACCTTATTAGTTTCAGTGACTCACATTATCTTAGCAAAAGCCCTGTCTGCTTTTAGGAATCTATATGTACCCCCACTGTGTTTTGGGTCACTGTCAATTAGTATAACAATGAGCCCTCTTTCTAATCCCTATAATGGATTTAATTTCTTACTATGTCCTAGATAGTCTACGGGTATCTTCCAAAAAGCAGCCACTGTGAAACCTCCTTCACCAGGAAGGCAGCATGGTAAAGTAGGGAAGGCACTAGCTTTGGAGTTGAGTGTGTTTGGATTGAAATCCTGATGTGCCACCTATGTATTCTTGGTCTGGTAAATATTTTTATGTTGTTGTTGCTAATATTAAAATGGGAATGCCTACCTCTTTCGAGATATTAAGATAATATATGTATAATTCCTACAATATAAGTGTTCAGATATTGTAACTTCTGTTTATTGAGCCCCTTTGTTACAGACACTTTGCTAAATTCTTTGCTTAAAGTTTCACTTAATGGTCATAAAAGCAGATAAATTATTAACTGATCTGTATAGCTGGCTAGATATCTAGACTCATTCTCCGACTGAAAAAACCTAAAAACGTTGTAAAGCATATCTTTAGAAACCTTTTAAGAGCTGACGTGCCAGTAAGAATTTAGCAGACCAAAAGCCAAATGAAAGCAGATTTCCAACTATGAAAAACTGAAAAAGTCAACATTCTATACTTAAAAATAAAATAAAACCAGACATATTTGTCAAAAACAACCATTTTAGATCTCCAGAAATCAATCGTAAGTAACAAATTGAGAATAGTTTCTTTGTTTAAAAACAATACTGAGCTTGAAGTAAGACTTCAGGCAGTCTGCAGCATTCTCTTGTGAGGCTCTATTGCTTACCCCAGGTCATTCAACATGATAATACTGCTAGAGTGGGGCTGGCTACAAAAACTAGCAGCTTTTTTTTGCCAAAGGGGGCTGACATGTTTGTGAGTAGAGGGTGGAAAACCCACACTCACAGTGGAAAATAGGAAAAGCCTACAGTTCTAGGCTGAGGTCTTAGTCCTGGTTGGTACAACAGCAGACAAAAGAACTGGCCAGAAATTTAACAGGAAGATCCTGGAAATCAGAAAGTCACAGAGAGACTTGATAAACTCATCCCCTGGAGGCCAAGAAAGCTGCATAAACATGCAGCCCCATAGAGAGCCCAAGCTCTCCACACATTCCTAGATGACTGGTAGGTTGAGCACATGTACAGAGCAGATCCAAGAGGACCAGGCAGAAAGTGAAAGTCATAGTAGACTTGGAAACTATCTGAACTTTTAAGGTACTCCCATGCAGATCCACCAGGAGAGAGTGGAAGCCTTACTGGTGTTTGACTACCACCACCAGTCATTGACAGAGACTAAGCTATGCAGAAATAAGGGTAACTCATAGGCTAAAATATAAAAATGTATAAGATTTCCCCTCTGAAAACAGAGGGGAAACCGCAGCAAACAGTAGAAGAGGCATATTCAGTTTAGGTAAATTACTTAAAAACAACAAAAAAAGGCAGTCAAAAAAACAGAAAAGAAAGAAACCCTCAAGGAAAAACAAAGAAAATCAGGATAAAAAGTTGCTACAATATATTATCCATAATGTCCAGTACCAACAAAAAATTACAACACATGCAAAGGAAAAGAAACAGAAAAGCATAACCCATTTGGGGGTGGGGGTGGTGCAGAAGTATTCAATAGAAGTTGTCTCTGAGTGAGCCTGGATGTTGGATTTGGGAGACAAAGTCTTCAAAGTGACTATCAAATATATGTTCAAAGAATTAATGGAAACCAATTTTAAAGAATTAAAGGAAAATATGACAATGAGTCCACTATGATATTGATAAAGAATAGAAATTATCTAAAAGAACCAATGAAAATTTTAAACTTGTAAAGTACAATAAACCAAATAAAAGTGCACTGAAGGGGCTCAGTAGCACATCTGAGATGTTAGAAAAAAGAATCAATGAACTTGAAATCTATAGAGATTATATAATCTGAAGAAGAGAGAAAAAATTGGAGAAAAATCAGCAGGGCTCAGAGTCAGGTGGAATAATATCAAACCTATGAACAGATGTTTAATGGGAATCCCAAAAGGAAATGAGAGAGAGAAGTAATGATCAAAAATTTCTGAAATTTGATGGGAAAACATTAATCTACAGATCCAAGAAGTTTATCAGACCTCATATAGGATAAATTCCCAGAGATCCTCACGTAAATACATAATAGAAGAACTACTAAAGACAGAAAATTCTTAAAAGCAGCAAGATAAAAATGCCATATCATGTAGAAGGAAACAAGAGTATACTTAACAGATGAGACTTACCAGAAGCTTAGAGGCAAGTAGACAGTGGAATATTATATTCAAAGTGTTACAAGAAAAAAATGATCAATCAAGAATTCTGTATCCAGCAAAACTGTGCTTCAAAACTTAAGGTGAAACAGACATCCCCAGATGAATAAAGATGGAGATAATATGTGGCTAGCAGACTTACAAGAAATATTAAAGGAACACTAAAATCCTTCAGACTGAAAGGAGGTGATGCTAGACAGTAACCTGTGTCCACAGGAAGAAATGAATAGCACAAGAAATGGTAAATATATAAGGAAATATAAAGGGCTGCATAATACATGTTTTTCTTTTTTCTTCTCTTAGTTTCTTTAAAAGATATAAAAGAATACAGATGCTTCTCAACTTACAGAGGCATTACATTCCAATAAACCCATCATAGGTTGAAAATATAGAAAGTAAAAAATATGTTTTATGCCCTGATAAGCCCATCATGAAGTTGAAAAATCTTAAGTCAAACCATCATAAGTTGAGGACCATCTGTAAAGCAGCAATTGTGATACTATATAGTTGGTTTTTTCACATATGCAGCTGTAATATATATGACAATATCAGAGTAGAGGAGGAGAAAATGGGGTTACTTTGGAACAAAGTTGCTGTTTGTAATGAAACCAACTCAGTATTAACCTAAAATAGAGGATGATAAAGTAAAACACACATTAGACTTTCTAGAGCAACCACTGAAATTTTAAAAAGTAGTTTAAAAGTCAACTAAAGAAGCCAGGCACAGTGGCATGCACATGTAATCCCAGCTACTTGGAAGGCTGAGGTGGGAGGATCACTTGAGCCTAAGAGTTCAAGACCAGCCTGGGCCATATAGTAAGCCTCCTGCTCAAAGAAAGCTGCAAAAGAAAATGGTACACTTAAAAATGTGTTAAATACAAGAGAAGGCAGCAAAGGAGGAACAGAGAAAAAGAGTTTCAAGAAGTAGAAAATAAATAGCAAAATGGCAGATATATAGCCAGTCACTATCAAAAATTACATGAAATGGGAATGGACCAAACACCCTAATCAAAAGGCAGAGATTTTCATACTGAATAAGAAATTAAGACCAAATATATGCTCTCTATAAGAGACACATTTTGCATTCAAATACACGAATATTTACTATCATTTTACCATAGAGAAAGACATAAAATGCAAAAAGTAATATTAAGAGAGGTGCAGTGACTGTATCATCAGACAAAATAGAGTAGAACTTTTACTACAGATAAACAGAAAAATTTCATGATAATAAAATTGTCAATAATATCAGGAAAATATATCAATTATAAATGTGTCATACCCAAAAAGAGAGACCTAAAATACATGAAGCAAAACCTGAGATGAAGTGATGAAGCTGTGCACGGTGGCTCATGCCTGTAATCTCAGCACTTTGGGAGGCCGACGTAGGCGGATCACTTGACGTCAGAAGTTCAAGACCAGCCTGGCCAACGTGGTGAAACCCCATCTCTATGAAAAATGCAAAAATTAGCCGGGTATGGTGGCATATGCCTATAGTCCCAGCCACTTGGGAGGCTGAGGCAGGAGAATCACTTGAACCCGGGAGGCAGAAGTTGCAGTGAGCTGAGATCATGCCACTGCACTCCAGCCTGAGCAACAGAGCAAGACTCCGCCCAGGAGTCCAGGGGAAAAAAAAAAAAAAATGAGATGAGAAATAATCAAACAATCATCAATGGAGATTTATTATCAAGAATTGATAGGATTAGACAGAGTATTAGCAAGGTTTCAGAAGATTTAAACAGCACTATCAACCAACTTTACTTACCTTAACTGGCTTGTGCTGACAGCTGCATAGCTTTGTAAATATACTAAAAATCACTAAATTGTACACACAATGGGTGTATAATGTGGTGTCTAAGTTGTCTCAATAAGTAAATGTGCAGGGCACCCAATCACTTATTAAGCCTGGAAAATTGTAAGCTTTAGTTTCCCAGGCTTGCAGCTTACCAAAATTACTCCAGGTGGGAAATCTAATTAGAGTTACTATGCACATAAAGCTGGTACTTCAAAGAGCTACAGCCTCTGTGTAACCATATTCTAGAAGTAAACCTGCCTTACATCTCTCATCTCAGAGGACTTCAAAGAAACATCTTGGCACTGAGAAACTTACTGACGAAAGGCTCATACATCCCTGAGAAGTAATAATCATAAATAAGCTCTTGAGTGGAATTTCAACCCAAATTCGCATACCCAAGTGGGAAAAAAGAAAAGACAAAGCTTGAATCATGAATTTAGTTTAAGATGCCTCAGACTGATAGTGTGCTCAGGTACCTGGAAAAAACAAATTCACATTCTCTCAAGAAATGTATCTTTATCCTAGACCTCAAAAATCCCCCACAAATAATTTTCCAAGGAAAACAAGCATTCCACAGTTAATGAAGCAAGACAACTTGAGCAAGAACCCATGGAAATAATGGCCAGTAGAAAAAACAAGCAACAACAAAAAAAAACCAGTGGAGACCTCACATACTGGAAGTATCAGACAAATAGTGTGCTTACTCTGTTTAAAGAAATAAAAGATAAAATTTACAATATCATCAGAAAATAGAAAATGATAGAGAATGATAAAAAATGTTTGGGTAAGTGACTTTATAACTGCAAGGAATGTAAAAATATATAACAATATTAAAACCCAATGGGTACATTTGAGAGCAGATCACACAAATATAAAGAGAAAATTAGTGAATAGAAGAGAGTTCTGAAAATTAGTTAATAGAAGAGAGTTCTGAAGAATTTGCCCAGAGTATATCACAAAGATTTTTTTTAAATAGAAGAAAAGTTAAGATAGATGGGTAATAGAGTGAGAGGATTAATAATGTTTAACAAAGTTCTATAAGGAGAGGAAAAAGAAAACAGGACAAAGGCAATATTTGAAGAAAAATGGGTGAGGATTTTCTAAAACCAGTGAAAGGCACTAATGCACACAAACAAACAAAAATAATGAATGCCAAGCACAACAAACAAGAAATATATACATACATTTGTAGTTATCATGAAACTGAAAAAACACCAATGAAAAGAGAATATCTTAAAAGCAGATTAAGAAAACAGACCGATTACTTTTAAGAAGTGACAGATTGACATCTGACTTATCAACAGAATAATGGAATCCAAAAGACAGTCAAATTACATGTTTAATGTGCTAGCAGAAAATAAATGCTAAAGTGGAATTCTATACCTAATGAGACGGTCTTTCAAGAACATGGATGAAAGAAAGACATTTTCAGATGAGGTAAAACTGAAAGCACACCACCAGCAGACCACCATAAGCAGGTAAAACTGAAAGCAGACCACCATAAAGGAATTTTAAAGTATGTTTTTAAGCAAAAATTATGATCCCAGATTGAAGGTCTAAAATGCAAGATGAAATGAAGAGCAAAGAATGTGGTAAACAGATGGGTAAATGGAAACATTTCACACTTAAATATTTAAGATAGACTTTTAATATCAGTTATAAATATTAAATTGACTTATAAAAAATAATAATAGTTTTTAAACAGTGATAAAATAGTAGTAAAATAAATGAAATCAAAATTATAATAACAAGTTGGGACAGAGGTGAGTGGAGTGAAAGTGTCTTAAGATCCCCTTATTATCCAGGAGGAGGACCAAGGAAGGGATTAAATTTGCAACATTTGATGCAGACATTAAGTATGCATGTTAAATTTCTAGGCTTACCACTAAAAGAATACAGAGTATACAAATTTTAAACTTACAAATGGGAAAAATAGAATTAAAAATCAGTGCAAAAGAATGCAATAAATAAGAAAGAAGAAATAGAATAAACAAGACAACTGCTAATATGAAATAAAAAGCTGGATATTAGATGAAATGTATCAACAATTATATTAAATGAAAATGCACTAAATGCTTCAGTTAAAAGACAAAGATTATCAGTCTGTTGGAAAGAAAACCAACCATATTCTGTTTAAAACATGACTTGATTGAAAAATACATTTTGGGTAAATTTTAACTAAAAAGAAAAAGCTGGTATAGCTGTTTGTTAATATTAGCCAAAACATACTTTAAAGCAAAATCAATTAATAGAGTTTCTGGCTCCACGTAAAATGGAGTAAGCACACTTCACGTTCTCTCCCACTGAATACAACTATAAAACATGGACAGAATGCATGGAAAAGGTATTTGAAGACTCTGTAAACAGAAGTAGGTGCATCAAGAAAGAACACCAGAATTTTAAGTACCACCACCATATGACTTATTATGTTCTCTCCTCTGATAGCCCCTAGCCTGAAGTCAATGCAGCTAGAAACCCAGAAGTGGGCATTATTCATAGAGAGAGCACCAAGAAAATCTGTCTAGTTTTGGCATGAGTTACTGAAAAGAGAGGTTATAATTATCAGAATGTAGATATCCCCTCACTTTTTTCTCTCTGTACTCTTACATCTCAATACCTAGACAATCCCATGACAATGATGACCAGCAAGAGCCAAAACTCAAAGGGAGAAGAAACTTCCTCTCCATTTAGTCAAGCTGCAGTTCCAAGAGGGTGTGGTCAACCCACATTGCTTTCCCCTTTTCCTTTCTCCCTTGTCCTGTCACTTGAGCCCAACAAGAGTTCAAATACAGAAATGTGTGGCAGAGAGGGGTAACTAGAGCCTCAAGTTTCTAGCCAGAGAACCAAAAAAGGGAACATTTGGGAACTAAAAGTACCAGGGAGATCTCAGGGAGGGTTTTTCAATGTATTTAGGTGTAATCTATGAGACATATGTTTACATAGCGTGAAAGAGGGAGGGTAAGTGGAACTATAAGGTGAAGATTCCAACATTCCAGTTACTGTGATAAAACACTGATACTAAGTAGACTATGAAATAAGTACATATTTTGTAATCCCAAAAGAAACACTACTCAAGGAGATACAGTAAAAATCACAATAAATGCATTGAGATAGAAGACTGAAAAATGTTTAAATAATCTAAAAGAGATCAGACAAGGTGAAAAAAATACCACAGAGAGAACAAACAAAACAAGCAATAAATCAGTAGATCTAAATCTAGCCACAAAAATAATTACCTTAAATGCAGATGTTCTAATGACATCAATTAGAAGACAGAAATGGTCAGAATGGCTTACAAATAGAATGACCTAAAAATATTCTGTGTATGTGAAACATACTTCAACTATAATGATATAGGTAGTTTAAGAGTAAAAGGCTGGAAAATGTATGCCATGCAAACACTGATCAAAAGAAAGCTGAGGTGGCTTTGTGAAGATCAAATCAAGTAGACTTCAGCAGAAAGAAAGCTACCAGAGATACAGAAGGACATTACATAATGATAAAATGATTGATTCACTAAGAAGACACAACAATACTAAATGTGTATGTACCTAACAACAGAACCTCAAATTATATGCAGTGAAATCTGAAAGGAGGAATAGACAACTCCACAATTATAATTGAAGATTTCAACACTCCTCTCTCAGTAATAAATAGAACCAGTAGATAGAAAAACAAGTACCTGTATATAGAAAGAGCTCAATAACACCATCAACCAACTGGATCTAACTGACATTTATTGCCCACTCCACCCAGAAAGAGCACATGGAATGTTCACCAAGATAGATCATATCCTGAGACATAAAACAAACCTTAACAAAATTTAAGGAAGTAAAATCATACAAAGCATATCCTCTGACCACAGTGGAACATAAGGATAACTGAATAGTCTTCAAACACTTGAAAACTGAGCAACACATTTCTAAATAATCCATGGATCATAGAGGAAATCTCAAGAGAAATTCAAAAATATGTTAAGCTGAATGAAAATGGAAACACAACATATCAAAGTTCGAAGAGTGCTGCTAAAGCAGTGTTTAGAAGGAATTTATAGCATTAAGTGTTTGTATTAGATAAGAAGAAAGTTCTCACATCTATAGTCTAAGCCCCTGCTTTTAAAAACTAGAAAAAGCACCACAAAAATCAAGTGAAGAAAGTAAATAAAGATAGGAGCAGAAAACAGGGCAATTAGAGGCTGAAAAAATAAGGAAAATCAATGAAACCAAGCTGTTTGTTTGAAAAAGCCAATAGGGTTGGTAAACCCTAGCAAGACTAACTAATAAAAAGAGGAACAAGGTACAGATTACCAATATTAGAAATGAAGAAGAAGGTATTACTACAGTCTCTGTAATTATTAAAAGGATAATAGGGCAGTGCTACAAACAACTCTACAGAAATACATTTGACAACTTAGATGAAATGGATCAATTCTTTGAAAACCACAAACTACTAAAAGCCACCCAAGATAAAAGAGATAACCCCAAAATGATTAAATACATTGAATTCTTAGTTTGAAACATTTCAAAAAAATAAATACCTAGGTCCAAATGGTTTCACTGGTGAATTTAACCAAGCATTTAAAAATAACAGGCAGGGCGCGGTGGCTCAAGCCTGTAATCCCAGCACTTTGGGAGGCCGAGACGGGCGGATCACGAGGTGAGGAGATCGAGACCATCCTGGCTAACACGGTGAAACCCCGTCTCTACTAAAAAATACAAAAAAAAAAGTAGCCGGGTGAGGTGGCGGGCGCCTGTAGTCCCAGCTACTCGGGAGGCTGAGGCAGGAGAATGGCGTAAACCTGGGAGGCGGAGCTTGCAGTGAGCTGAGATCCGGCCACTGCACCCCAGCCTGGGCGGCAGAGCAAGACTCCGTCTCAAAAAAAAAAAAAATAAAAAATAACAGCAATTCTGCTACCTCTTCTAGAACATAGAAGAGGGAACACTTCCCACCTCATTTTATAGGCCAGCATTACCTGATACCAAACCAGACAACACAGTACAGAAAAAGAAAACTACAGATCAATATCTCTCATAAACACAAACACACAAATCCTCAACAAAATATTAGTAAGTTCAACACAGCAATATATGTAAAGAACACACTGTGCCAAATGGGTTTTTTCCTGAGAATGCAAGATTAGTTCAATATTCAGAAATCGATCAATATGAGCTACCATATTATAGTCTGCAGAAGAAAAGCCACGTAATCATATCAATTGATGCCTAAAAATCATTTGAAAGAGTATAACATTTGTTCATGATGAAAAATTCTCAGCAAACTGAGAAGAGAATTTCCTCAACCTCTCAATCTGATAAAGGACACCTATGAAAAATCTACAGGTAACATCATTCTAATTTTTTATTATTTTTATTTTTTGAGATGGAGTCTCACTCTGTTGTCCGGGCTGGTGTGCAGTGGTGTGATCTCAGCTCACTGCAACCTCCATCTCCCAGATGGAATCTTTCAGATTCAAGCAATTATCCTCATCAGCCTCCCAAGTAGCTGGGGTTACAGTCACCTGCCATCACACCCAGCTCATTTTTGTATTCTTAGTAGAGACGGGGTTTCACCATGTTGGCCAGGCTGGTCCTGAACTCCTGATCTGAAGTGATCCAACCACCTCAACCTCCCAAAGTATTGGGATTACAGGCCATCATGCCCGGCCAATATCATTCGTAATGGCAAATTTATATGCTTTCCCCCTAAGTTCATGAAAAAGGCAAGAATACACTTAGGACTATTATTCAACATCATAGTGGAAGTCTTAGTACAATAAAGAAAGATAAAGTTGTGCAGAAGGGAAGAAATGAACTTGTCCCTATTTCCAAATGACATGATCATCTATGTAGAAAATCTCAAAGGGCCTATTTTTTAAATTTCTAGAACTAATAAAGGGGCTTAGTGTAGTCAGCAGATACAAAAGGTCAATCGTTTACTTTTTTAAAATGTATATATTTAAGGCATACAACATATTTTGATATACATAGTGAAAAGATTACTATAATCAAGCTAATTAACATATCCGTCTCCTCACATAGTTACCTTTTATGTGTATGTGGGAGTACCTGATATCTACTCTTAGCAAATTTTCAGAATATGGTACAGTATTAACTGTAGTCATCACATCATGCTGTACTATGGATCTCTAGGCTTATTAATTCTACATATATTCCACGTATAGCTGAGCTCATGCAATATTTTTCTGTGTCTGGCTTATTTCACTTAGTGTAATGTGTAGTTTATCCATGTTGTTACAAATGGCATGCTCTCATTTTTTAAGGCTGAATAATATTCCATTTCTTTATTCAGTCATCCATTAATGGACATTTAGATTGTTTCTGTATCTTGACTATTGTGAATGCTGCAACGAAGATGAGAGTGCATATATCTCTTAGTTCATCTTGTGTTGCTGTAACAGAATACCAGAGACTGGGTAATATACGAGGAAAAGCGGTTTATGTAGCTCATGGTTCTGCAGACCAGGAAGTTCAAGGACATGACCTTGGCTTCTGGCAAGGGCTTTCTTGCTGTACCATAACATGGCAAAGAAGGTCAAAGAGGAAGCTGACCTGTGTGACAGAACCCAGGGGCATCCTGGCTTTATAACAACAGACTCTTTCATGAACTAATTTATTCTCATGAGAACTAATCCAGTCTGCCCAGAGAGAGAACTCACTACTTGGCTTTTACTGTGTTGGGGAAATGGTCTTCTCTACATTTTATTCTATTTTACTTTAATTTTTGTTATTTATTTTATTTTATTTTCTTGCTCTGTTTCCCAGGCAGGCTCAGGTGCTCTTCCCACCTCAGCCTCCTAAGTAGCTGGCACCACAGACTCATGCCAACCCACCCAGCTAATTTTGGTATTTGTTTTGTTTGTTTCTTTGTTTTTGTTTGTTTTTTTTGTAGAGATGGAGTTTCGCCATGTTGCCCAGGCTAGCCTAATACTTGTTGTTTTCTGTGTGTGTGTTTTTTTAATAGTAGCTATCTTAATGGTGATATCTCTGTGGTTTTGATTTGCATTTCCATAATGGCTAGGGATGATGAGAATCTTTTCATATGCTTGTTGGTTATTTGTATTTATTTTGAGAAAGGTCTGTTTAAGTCCTTACCCTAGTTTTCATTTGGGTTATGTTTTTGTTGAGTCTGAACTGGTCTTTTTATTTTTACTTTTTTTTTGGACACAGAGTCTTGCTCTGTCGCCCAGGCTGGAGTGCAGTGGTGCGACCTTGGCTCACTGCAACCTCTGCTTCCCAGGTTCAAGCGATTTTCCTGCCTCAGTTTCCCGAGTAGCTAAGACTACAGGCATGTGCCACCATGCCCGGATAATTTTTGTATTTTTAGTAGAGATGGGGTTTCACCATGTTGGCCAGGCTGGTCTCAAGCTCCTGGCCTCAAGTGACCTGCCTGTCTTGGCCTCCCACAGTGTTGGGATTATAGGCATGAGTCACCACGCCTGGCCCATTTATATTATTTTGTATTAGTTGCCCCAGAGATTTCAATATGAAGTCTTGACTTATTACAGTCTACCTTAAGTTAATTTACTTTTACCTCTTCTCAAACAGTGTAAGAACCTGACAATAGTTTAATTTCATTCCTTCCACCCATTGTACTTTTGTTGTCATATATTTTATATACCCTTATATTGTGGTTGTGGTTCTTTAAACAACCTGTTATGTTTATTCACAAAATTGCCATTTTCAGCATTCTTCATTCCTTCCTAAAGTTACAGGCTTCCAACGTTTCAATGAAATGTCTCTAGCTTTAATATTTTTCTTTAATACTTACGGTAGTGCAAGTCTTCTGGTAATTAATTCTCTTGGCTTTTGATTGTAAATGTCTTCATTTGTCTTCATTTTCGAGGTATATTTTTTGCTGGTTATAGAATTTTATATTGGCAATATATGTCAACACTTTAATATGTCAGTCTATTTCATCTGGCTTTCATAGTTTTTATTTAAAAAGCAAATGTCAGTCTCATTGTGGTTCCTTTGAAGGTAATGTGTCCTTTTTTCTCTGACATCATATAAGATTTTTCTTTTCACTGTTGTTTTCAGCAATTTGACTATGATCTGCCTACGTGTAGGTTCTTTGTTTTTTTTCTACTTGGGGTTCACTGTGCTTTTGGAATTTATAGAATGATGTTTTCATCAGTTTTGGGGAAATTCTCAGCTTTTGTCTTTTTAAATATTGTTTCTATTTTGTTCTCTCTTCTTTCCTTGTGAGATGCTCATTTCCTGTACACTAGACCTTTATTTATGTGCTCTGTGTCTCTTGGGGTCTTACTTGAATTCTTCCATACTTTTATCTTCCCATACTTCAGTTTGAATATTTTTTATTGAAGTATTTTCAGGTTCACTTACCCTGTCTTCCATTGTATTCAGACTGCTGTTAACCCAGCCATTTTCTTCTTCTTTTCAAATACTGTATTTTTTAATTCTAGAATGTCCACCTTATTCTCTTTCATAGATTCCACTTATTTTGTGAATTTCTCTACTTTTCTCATCCATTCTGTCTATGTTTTTTTCTATTTTATCTTATTATTAATCAGTTATTTCAATATTTACATAGTTCACAAGTCAGCTTCTGTTACATTTTTGTCTTTGATCAGCCATATTTCCCTGCCTATGCCCATGTCTGGTGATTTTTTTCTTGTATACTGAACTGTGGGAAAGAACCAGAGGCTCCTGATGATCTCCTCCCTGAGAGGATTCTGCCTTTCCTTGCTAAGTCAGAGCAAGGGACTGATTCCCTCAGTCCAATCAGGGCCTGGACCGGGCCAGGGTAAGTTGCAGCCTTAATAAGGCTCAGTGTTCTGTGATTCGGCCCTGTTCCTTGGGCATGGGCCACTCTTCCCCGCCACTCCTGACTTTGGATGGTGAACTGGAAGGATTTGTCTCCTCTATCCTGGAAGGCTGTGGGGATTCTGTTCTTTCCTTCAGAGTTGTTTAGCTTAGCTTTTTAGCCTCCCTGAACAACTTCAAAACCTAACAAATATCTAGAGATGGAGACCACATGTGTGTTTGTGGCAAGCCACTCACTTAAGCCAGACTTGATCACCTATATACCATGCAGCTGCGAGAGATTTCTCTCTGACCATTAAAAGCATTTGGTCCAGAATCCAGATTGCCCCAGTAATCAGTGCTTTTGAGGAGAAAGTTGGCAACGTGTTTGAGGTTCCTCTGTGCAGATCCTCTAGCTACCATTCTGTCACAACAGCCCCACACAACTGCCAAAAACTTCCCTGGTCTCACTTTCCTTCACCAGCGTTCCTCTGTCTGTGCTAAATCCAGTTCTTAGCCTTGGTCCAGAATCAGCAAAATCCCTCAAGGGCAGAAAACAGCCTAGAAGAAGCTCTTCCCTCTCTGGAATGTTAGCTCATCTAGTTCTTACTGTTTCCCCACCTCTCTGATGCCTTTCAACATATGACTTTTCCATACATCCATGATCGTAATGATCACTGCATTACGATCACTGACCTGCCATGCCATCTTATAAAGAAGTGGAAGAATGGTTATCATACTTGTTAAGTTTTAGACACATTTCTTTTTGTATATTTGTTTTATAATTTTATAAAGGGGAAAAGGAAAAGAATGGGACCTCAAAGAGGTTAAGAACCTTATTCAAACTGATGGTTACTAAGTAGCATAGCAGTAATCAAAGCCGGTTATCTGACAACAAAACCTTTATCATGCATTCCTTCCTGACCTCAAGATCATGGACTTTTGTCTTGCTGTTCCACTGAAGTCACTTCAGTGCCATCCTAAGCAGTTAGCAGAGGCCTTGGGGAGCCCCTAGTTCTGTCTTTACCTTGAGGCAGCTGAGGGTGGAGCCAGTAGCCCTGATGAGTTATGTATTGGTTGATGCTGGCCCCGTACTCTCTGGTACTCTTGCTTTCAGGATTTGGACTTCAGAATTACAGTATTTCCTTATATCTTGCCAAAGATCATAAACTAGACCCTCCCCCATGGGGTGGCTTAGGGAAACTGGTTCACATTATGTAAGCATATCATTCTGTGAAGTTTTTCCATAACTAGAAGAGTGGGATAAAGCACAGACAAACCCTAGTCAAGATCAGCATCTCCTCTGTAAATGCTCATTTTGCAAAGGTGGTTTTCAAAGTACAGATGGCCCTCATGGTAGCAGTGAGAATCCCTGGTGTACTAGGTAAGCCTCCAGCTCTGGGCTAGGCTCCTGAGCCCATCTACAAAGTGTCTTCTTCCTCCCAGCAAGCAGGTGGACATTCAGTCACGTTTGTTAGATCCATTTGCCTAAGATTATCTTATGAAATAGTTTGTACTCAAATTAGGATTTAATAGCAAAATCATCACAAAACAAGCAAAGACAGTGAAAGGGGAGGAAAGAGGGAACTAACATCAGCTGCAAAACTGATTAGAAATTTTCCTACATTCAACCACTCTAGCTTAATACCTGTCTGGCATATAAAAAGTACTCAATAAACATTTCTGACAGAACACTAGTAGGGGTAAATTTTCCCTTCCCTGCCCACAACCATTATTACATGGATATAATGGACACAGTTGCTGCACAGATTAACCTCAAGAAAGCTGGCAGGGAAGACACACCAAACAGAAATAATTACATGCGATGATTGCTACTTACAGAGGCCTATACAAATCTAGGGATTCGGAAAAGATGTCACAGAGAGATTGACCCTGGGCTTACTTCAAGAAGCTGGGATTTGCCCAACAGAATAGCACAAGGAGAGAATTCTTGGTCGTTAACATACCAATTGCATGTCATGTTACCTGACGGTAGTTTTGAGTGTCAGGAACACCAGCTGCACAATGAAGCAGTAGCAGGAGGTGAACCTGGAGAGCTAGACAAGAGCCAGCCCACAGAGCGCTTCAAATACCATGCTTTGGAATTCATAATTTATCTCTAAATGATGGTGAGCCATTGAAGGATTTCAACAGTAAAGTAACGACAAATTAGTGCTTATTAAAAGGACCAGACACCTCAATTCTACCTACACACAGATTCAAGAGAGTAAAAGGGATTGCCTATTCAGAATTATTAAGTGTGGGGACTATGATTGTCCTAGAGTTCACTCACTGCCCCAGGTATTTGCCCTAAATATAGCTCTTGGGTGGACAGATGGGCAAGAACTCCATCTCTGGTATCCTGAATTAACAGACTCTGTAAGGCCCTTTCACAAAATCCAAGTTGCGAAACAGAATGGATGAAATTTTGAAGCTGAAGTAGCTGGGTCTTGAAATTCCTGGTCTCTAGAGACTGAAGGAGATGAGGCTGCTGCTCTTCTCTATTTCTACATTTAGTCCCCGTTTTGCGGCTGTGTAAGCCAGATGATGAGCCAGAGAAGGGGAAGGAGCTGGAAATCAAAGGGGAAGGAGCTGGAAATCAAATTAGCTGATTTTGACCTCTGACTTAATAGCATTTATAAATAGTTTATAGGGTAATCACTAAATTATTGCTTAGATGAAGGGTACATTCTTGTCTACATTTTCTTTGTTCCCTCTTAGAATATGAGAATTTAAGAGTTGGCTTTATGGTTTGACCCACTGGGTTTGAATAAGAATGTAATGTGACTCCTATTACTTTTTCAGTTTTTGAATTTTGCTCTTGAGTAATTGAACTTGACATAGTAATATTTGCAATGTACCTAAAAATTAAAATTACAAAACATGCCATTGAGCTATAAAAGATGTAAAGGGAGGAAGAGAACACACATGCAGGGGAAAGAAGATATAGTATAGAAATTCAGAATTATCACAGGGAGGGAAGTGGGAAGAAGGAGGTAGAAGGGCCCTAGGCTAACGGAGAGGGACAAACATCCAGAGATTTATAGACAAAAGTAGTTCTTAGGAACTAGATGAGTGAAAACAAGCAAAGTTTGGCCTCTCAGAATTGAAGGGAGAAATAATTCAGTGGAAAGTAAGCCTTTTTAATAACAGGTAAAATTTAATTGAGTAACTTTGATGTCAAATAGACTAATAATGTCCTTTGAAGAGATACTGGATTTTTTTTTTTATCATACCGTGATTTGACTCAACTAATACTTGTTGCAGCAAAGAATACGTCAAACATTAGGCTGGGTGCTAAGGACCCAGAGATGAAAGACACGCTGTATGTCCAGAAGGAACTCAGAGACTAGGGCAAGACAGATCAACTGTGCATATAGTTAAGTGCATGTAACAGAGGATCAGCTAACTCACTCCACAGGGAGGAATTAGTCAAATAAAGAAAAATGAGGCCGGGCACAGTGGCTTACTCCTGTAATCCCAGCACTTTGGAAGGCTGAGGTAGGTGGATTACCTGAGGTCAGGAATTCGAGACCAGCCTGGCCAACATGGTGAAACCCTGTCTCTACTAAAAATACGAAAACCCATGCGTGGTGGCAGGTGCCTATAGTCCCAGCTACTCAGGAGGCTGAGGCAGGAGAATCACTTGAACCTGGGAGGCAGAGGTTGCAGTGAGCCGAGATCACCCCATGCACTCCAGCCTGGGCAACAAGAGCGAAACTCCGTCTCCAAAAAAAAAAAAAAAGAAAGAAAAAAGAAAGAAAAATGAGAAAGTTGCTTGTACTTTACACCAGGAACAATATATATCAAAGTATGGTAGAGAAAGATTAGGTTGAGTTGCTTTAATGTTTTAATGTCTTCATTCTCTAGTATTCATGAATGAATCTTTAGTCTATTTTTTTATTAAATGTCAATTATTGTTAAGAGATAAGACCACACTCATTATATGAAACCACGAAAGCTGAATTTATTGATTACTTAGTGTAGGAATGGTTACTTGGTGAGAGAGATTCTCATTGAACAAAGCAAACTGATGATTTTATATAGGATTGTGGGCAGGAGTTGAGTCTGGTTTAGTGTTGGTTACAAAGGCAAGAGTAGATTGCTGTTCCTCAGAAGTGCGGATTATGTTTGTTCATTACTGAGGCAGGAGGGGGTCAGGTCAGCCTTAGAAGAGGACTCAGTGGAGTGAGTCAGCCTCTGATTGGCTGCCTTCCAGAGTGTGAGTCTGTCTCTGACTGGTTGATTCCAGAGTCATGGTCACTGAAGCAAGTTGTCATTGATTGATTAATCAGGTTGAAAACCACTTCTAATGTTGACTTGTCATGGCTCGGGAACAATTAGTCTTTTCCCAGGAGCATGGGACTTTTCTGTATCCCACACCCCTCCCTTTCTCATCTTCAATCAGCCAAAGCAGCAAGACAGACCATCAGGGATTGTCCCTGTATTCACCACCATTGTTAATTTTGTCTTTAAATTGTTCGTTGAAACATTTCTTAGGACAGTGGCTCTGTGGATTTAAGACTCTGGATAAACATATCAGACTGTGCAACAAAGTATAACAAAGGTATCGCAAGAAGGGATTAGAGGGCAATCTAAAGGCATGATCTAGATTTTCCAAGGTCTGACATACTCTTGAGTAGATAAGCTACCTTGACAGTTTGAGTTCTGAGTAGTACAAACACTGTCTTCCTGGCTTTGTTGGAAAATGAAAGATTCTATATAGTTACATTTCCCAACAATTCATGCCAGCCCCTTTAAGTGGCTAAATATGATTACATTTTTAACAAGGAAGAACGTATCCCAAGTTATCACACTCTTCTTTGCCTTCTGAAAGAGTTCTTTGAAGGAAAATCATATTTTTTTGAAGAACTACTACATTCTAGGTGATTTCATGTATTGTCTCAATTCTCACAATATCCTACAAAGGTAAATTCTTTATTTTTATTACACAAATACTGTGATAAAACCAGGGTTCAAACCCAAATCTGTCCAATTTTAAAGTTAAAATAAATTTTTAAAATATCTCAATCATCAAGAGCATCAAAAATTGTGCTTCTCTGTATGTGAGTGATGTCCATTGGCCATTGAGTAATGTAGTACTACTGTATCTAGGCTAGAAGGCCACAAATTACAGGGTTTCGTGGGATTTTTCCTCTCCTTCCCACTGCTGTTGGTTACCATTTCTTTTCTTGTTGCTCTCTCCCTCTTATGTTACCAGATTGTACATACAAGATTATACATCAATCATACATATAAATAGATTTTACATAAAGACTATATATGCAGGCAATCATACATATGTGTAGATTATACATACAGTTAGGCCATTAGACCTTGCGTCATTAACAATGTCTCCAGTTTTTTCAGAATAAAATTCAAGGTCTCTTATCACAGCACCAATACTCAGACACTTGTTTTACATTGCTCAGGGTTTTCACTTGTGTTCTGGGCACTGGCAATTGTCTGACTTCCTGTTAAATGAGGAGTTACTGTAACAGGCAGCATCTAATCACCACAGGGAAATATTTAGGCAAGAGGGATAATTGGAATCATTTGGTTAATGGCCCTTGCCTTTACCTGATTACGTGTTTTATAAATTTTCTGAGTAAATCTCATGTGTACAAAGGTTTCCCAGGTATCTTCTCTAACTGAAATAAGTCATAGAAAGGAAAGGTCCTTCTGCAGACAAATCTTATCTCTGCAACTTAATAGCACCATGTGATTTTGAGCAAGTTGTTGAATTTTGCTAAATCTGTTTTCTTTATTCATAAAATAAGGAGGATAATAATACATTATTAACTCATGCAGTTGTTGCGAAGCTTAAGAGAGTATTATGTCAAATGCTGAACACTGTGCTTGGCATACGAAAAATGCTCAATAGATGGTAGTTATAACAATCATTATTGCTTATAATAAGTGGCAAGGAGTCCACTATGCTTTAGTGTCCTAATAATGCTCAGCTCGTCATCTTATTGTTAGTGCCCTGCCAGGCCCAAATGAGGAGGCATACTGAGATGAGGTCGTTCTGTCCTCATGCATTGGGAGTCAAAGGACTGAGTCTTTCTACTTTCTTCGTTTTCTCCCATTGTAAATATGCGCTGATAACATACTTACTGTACATTCACACAGCCTGCTTTTCTGTATGGAGCCAGGTACACATTTTCATGTAAGGAACTCTTTGAAAATATTGTCCAGAATGTATTCTTCTAATAGGAATTAAAGATGAAAACATTATACTACTGGGCATTGTGGCTAGCACTGACCCTGGAGGTTTGCTTTGAGTTGTAAAGATTTTAGAATATGGGCTTCAGCTAAAACCTGTGCTGAATTTTTCTTGTGTAAATGTTTGTCTTTAAAAAGTGTGTTGTCACAGATACCATGAATAATTTGGATTTAGATGAAAACAGCTTCTGGAACTATGGCGAACTAGCCAAGGGGCATATTAGTCATATACTGGATAGTTTTTCCTGGAAATCTATAAATTGCCTTCTTAACTTAAAAATAAAGGAATAGATATGGCCAGATTGCTCAAGCGACTCCACGGCTCATGTGGTTACATGTGCATTTTGTCAGCTTTGCCACACTGTAATTGGCTTTTCTGTTGGATAACTTCCTAGAAAGTCTAAAATAATTTAGTCTATATAAGCCTTATGAGTCAATGATACCCTAAGTGGAAACACAGGTATTTAAAACCAGCCAGCTTTCCTTTTGACTTTTTTTTCCTGAGGCCCTTCTCAGGAACGTAACTATTTTTGTTAGGAAGTACAGAAAGGAGTGGTCTGTTGTTTAATGACAGAACCACTGCCATGCAGGAGGAGACCAAAGGGAAGGGTGCCGTTTAAGGCTATGCACTTTAAGGTGCCTTAGTTCTAAAGAAAAATCTTTTGCCATTTGTACAATGAAAGCTTATTATAAGAGCTAGTTAAGCTTCTTTAATCCAAAGTACATCCTAATTTCCTAAAAGGTAGTCCTGAAAATTTAGGTTAACATATCATATTGCTATAGAAAATATTAATGCATTGTTTTCAAGGTTTTATATCCATTTTATGAATAATAAAGTAGAAAATGAATCAAATACAGACTCCTATTAGTAAAATTCGGGGGAAGGTAGAACATTCTGGGTTCAACCTCATTGAAATCTCGTTATGAGTCCTTGGTGAATGCTTCTGTTATAAAATACTGATTTAAATATGGTACCGGGGCTCTCTCTTTGAAAAGAAATTTGCATGTAAGATAAACTGGCAAGCATTTTAGATCTCATACTATTAGTTATGCTTTTGAATAAATTATGCTTCCTTCTGAAATGAAAATGTATATTCATGAATATGCTTTGGATTTCCATCAAGTGTTCTTAAAATGTCAAATTGCATTCAAAAGTTGCTTCAGCTTGATGGGTCAGGCAAAATCAAATATAGAAAGTGAGGCCAGAATCTATTTATGGAGGCAGTAGACCTTTCACACATGACCCCAGCCTGCCCCTGCAGCCCCAGCTCCTCCTGCTACTCCTCCACTCCACGAAGCCTGGTGCCAGCCACAGGGACTCGGGGTCACTTCCTGAACATGCTTTCCTCCTGTGCCTTTGTTTACCCTGTTCCCTTTGCATGTAGGGCCTAACTCAACATCCTCAAAATCTGGCAAAAATCCCATCTCCTTGTAGTGGTTTATGTAACCCTTTGGCCAGAATGAACCGCATGCTGCTTTGCCAGTTGCTGCCCTTGTCACTCTGTACTCAGACTGTCTAAGGGACGAGACATTGTTTTACTCATCTCTGTGTCTCCTCTGAAAGCCAGCCCAGGACCTGGCTTTACGTTATAGATGCTCAGTAAGTATTTGTTTACTGAAATGCATTTTCACATCTCTGTAACCTGTCCTATTCTTCTATCATATGAAATGCCACAGAAATTATCAAGAGTTTTACAGGTCTTATGGAGAATGTTTTGAAATGGGGACTTTTTATTTCCCTCTCTAGGGAGACAGCTAATGGAGTTTTCCCACATAGCTAATGTCCCAAACTATCAATGTTTTCTCCAGGAAACCATTTTGTGCCTCATTGGTTTACTGAAAACATAACAGCACTGTCCAAGTCTGATTCTCAGCTTGAATGCCATTAAAGAGTAATGAAGGGAAAAGTTACATAAAAGGTTCAAATTATTACAGTAAATGCATTTCAAAGATCATTCTAATGGTGAATTAGTTTATGAAATGAGAGGATCAAGCTTCATTGTGGTAAGATTTTACCCTTTTCTTTTGATAAAATTCTAAGCAATTTTTTTTTTTTTTTTTTTTTTTTTTTTGAGACGGAGTCTTGCTCTGTCACCCAGGCTGGAGTGCAGTGGCCGGATCTCAGCTCACTGCAAGCTCCGCCTCCCGGGTTTACGCCTCCCGAGTAGCTGGGACTACAGGCGCCCGCCACCTCGCCCGGCTAGTTTTTTTGTATTTTTTAGTAGAGACGGGGTTTCACCATGTTAGCCGGGATCGTCTCTCGATCTCCTGGCCTCGTGATCCGCCCGTCTCGGCCTCCCAAAGTGCTGGGATTACAGGCTTGAGCCACCGCGCCCGGCCAATTCTAAGCAATTTTTAAAAAGTGTAAGTCTCAAGTTACCTAGGTTGCCTACCAAAATGGCAGATCCCTGGCCCTCACTATTGGCAAATTCAGAGTCAGTAAGTCTAAAATGAAACCTAGGAATCTGAATTGTAGGAAATACAAAGGCAATTCTGGTGTAAAAAAAATCACAGGATTGCACTTTGAAAAACCCAGATGTTCTGAGGAAAGTGGAAAGGTAATATCATATTAATGGACGTATTATATGCTCAAAATATTTGCTAAGCATGTGTTACACAAGCCAGGCCCTGGGCTGGCTTTTAGAAGAGATACAGCTGAATAAGGCAATATCTCTTCCTCTAGACAGCATCATTTGTACTTGAATATTCTAGGAAGTTGGATAAAGTTACTTGGTCGAAGTGTCCTGGCACTGATAAGCCAAAATAGGCTGTCAGTTATGTTCTGCTCCAATTGCAATAGTGTTCTGGGCTTAGATACACATTTCATACATTCATGATGAACAAGGAAAGGAATGCTTTACCATGGCCAAAGAAGTCAGACAGGATATTCCTCATGCCTCCTTGTTCTGAAAAAAGACTTGGATTTAGAGATTCAGTAGCTCTGAGCTGGAGTGAATGGTTCATTATGTTTTTGCTATAAGTATCTATAAAATATAATTCCAGTTAAGCACCTGAGGGGTTTTAAACCTTTATTATCTGGCACCCTCAATGAGTAACTCAGAAATAAGTACTCTAAAAGACAACAGTTTACCTGTGGCTCCCAAATTGCAACTTAGCTATAGTAATTTTTATCATTGATATCCCACAAGTTCACAGAGAGTTAGCAGTCTAAGTATTATTGGGACAGTGAGTTAGAAATTACACTTTATGGCCGGGCGCGGTGGCTCAAGCCTGTAATCCCAGCACTTTGGGAGGCCGAGACGGGCGGATCACGAGGTCAGGAGATCGAGACCATCCTGGCTAACACGGTGAAACCCCGTCTCTACTAAAAAGACAAAAAACTAGCCGGGCGAGGTGGCGGGCGCCTGTAGTCCCAGCTACTCAGGAGGCTGAGGCAGGAGAATGGCGCAAACCCGGGAGGCGGAGCTTGCAGTGAGCTGAGATCCGGCCACTGCACTCCAGCCCGGGCTACAGAGCAAGACTCCGTCTCAAAAAAAAAAAAAAAAAAAAAAAAAAAAAAAAAAGAAATTACACTTTATTCCATCCGTGTGTAATTATAATCCTGTATTATATATGTTTTCATATTTGTCCTTTATTTCCCAGTAGACTCTGAGTGTCCTATGGACAAAAAAAAAAAAAAAAAAAAAATCCTCAAACTTGTTATTCTGTGACACCTAGTACAAACATGAGTGGGTATCCAAAATATACTTTTAGATTGCTTAAATTAACTACAAGTTTAAAATGTGTTTGATTCTGAAATTAGAATGTTTAGAAGCTTCTACAGTGTGAAAGCCCCACAGGACAGTGCTCATGTTACTGCGGGTAGATGAGAAATATCCTAGGAGAATGCTGTCTCGGGTTCTGATCTACCAGTGTGTGTCTGCAGGAAAGCTTAATGTTACACAGGCAAAGAGTTGTACAACTACACAATCTGTGCTTTGCTTTTATGAAAAAGAGGTAAATTGTTAAAGAAAAAAAACCATGCCAATAACAAGGATTTGTTTAAGAAAGCAAATCTTAGGCATGTCTTTGTGAAGCTTAATATGTAGAACCATCTATATCCATGGCATATTATACACAGCAGATCATTTTGTTACTCCTGAGTCCTTAAGAAAATATTCCACTATATTTGGTGTCTTCAGTTCACTAAGGCAGAGAAGAACGTAATACACATTTTAAAACAGTATAAAGAGTTGAAATGGAAAATTTTTGTGCTTTAAAGAGGAAAGTATCGATTACCAAAAAACTCTCATTTGGAGTAAAATGTACTATCTTTCTTCCTTTATCTTAATTCATACATGTGATCAATATTTTTATCACTCCCTTCCTCTGCCATTTCTTGGTTAAATATGGAAATGAACACAAACTATCATTTTCTATAAAACATTTCACTTAGACACAAGATAAATATGCCAAAGACTTATTACGATCTTTCTGTCTTTAATATTTATTTCACAAATACTGTCAAGCATCCTTTAGAAGATATTATGCTTGGCACCTCAGGGAATATAAAGATGTAGACCTTGCCTTCAAGGACTTACATTTTGTGTCTCTTTCACTTCTAAGCTGCGGAATAGGTTTGACTAACAGCTCTTTGCAGGACCATTTCATGGAAGTATTAGTATTAGGCAGGCAAATCTGGGGGAAAAGATCAGCCCAATAACAGACAGCAGTCATTTTTCTCTGTATCTGAGATTAGATTCCTATATTCTTAGGAAGATGACTTTTATAATCGGCCAACTTTTAGCTCTTTGGATTTAGGACTTGCCACATTCTGAAAAGCAGATTAGACATCTACCCTCAAGGGACTTACAGTCTCATCTAACAAGGAGGCATATAGGAAGATAAATCAGAGCAATGTATTTTCATAGAAACCTTGATTTCTGTTCAGGACAGAGGGAATGGCCAATTCTGTGTAGAGATATAATAGGCTTTGTGAGAGGCTGAAGGTGGAGCTGAACCTTGAAAGAGGAGTAGGGGTTTGCCAAGTTGAGGAGGAGAAGAAGAGGCCATTCTAGGCAGAGATCAGCCCAAGCCTAGGCCTAGAGAAAAACAGCCTCCCTTATTTGGGGAATGGTTGAGTGTTCTAGAGCCTCAGGTGCAGGGGCGGTGCAGGAGGGAAAAGGGCAGACCTGACATATGAGGAGTTAGGAGCAGCTGGGTCACCAAGACTTGGTGTCTGTAGGGGAGGGGATGGGTATGGGAGGCACTGAGGAGGTAGTCAGCAGAGTCGGTGACTGCTGAGAGGAGGGCTGTGGTGACATTAATCTGCAACTGGCACCTCTAGCCTGTTGTGGCATCTACAGGCCATCCCCTAAGCTCACTCCCACCCACCATGTCCAGGTTCTCCCCTCTGTGCTTTTTCCCCTTACAGGCCCAGGCTTTAGACCTGCTGGGACCCCTGCAGGACAAACTGGTGATGGGATGGAGAAGAGACAGGGAAAAGATGGGCCCAGGGTTTGAAAGGCCCAGACCGACTGAAAATCCACTATGACACAGTGCTGTGTTGACACAAAAGCCCAGGGATCACTCAGGATCAGGTGGGACAACATTGTGTAATTGCAGCTTATTTGGCACTCAGGGCCCAGCTCCAGAACGTTCTATTAAACCATCTATATGTCCACTTGGAAGTTATCAGACAATCCCAACACTTGATTTTTCCCTCCAAAATGAAGCAAAATCAAGCTGTAACAAATGGAACTTGGTCTTCCCCTTGAAGCTCTTTTATTTGATTTTCATAGTCATTTGTGTGGGGTAGCAGACAAAAAGCAGACAGATGATCGTGTTTTCCTGGCCTGACAAGAACAAGCTGGTCAAGGGCCATGAAGGCCAGCAGATAGAGAGAATGGAGAATGGCCACAGTACAGGGGGGCCCAGCAGCCCCGTTCTGTGAGCCCAGGCACCCTGTTGACGAGCACTGCACAGTATCAACCGGAATCCCATAGAAGGCAGGTCAGCAGCTGTCAGCCTTGTACTGAAGGGCTTCATTCTGAAAATACACAAGAGTCTCCTGTGTCAGACTTTAGAATGTGGCAAGAAGCTAGGTTCATGTTTTCTAGGGTTTTAGCACCAAAGCTAGAATTCTGATACGAGGTTTGGAAAAAAATCAGAGAGCTGACAACTTGTGTGAGAATAAAACAAATCATCACAAGCATTATATTAGCAGTGAATAGATCATGTTTGACATGTGAGTCAGAAAGTAGCCCATCCACTCAGATATATGGGCCAGTTTAACTCCTAGAAGCCTATGGATTGCAAAATCCTTTTTATTGTTATGTCCACCGACAGCTCCTACCTCTCTCAAACGTTTATGACCAAATGAGTTACTCTAAGTCATGTCAGGGAGCTTTTCCCTCTGCCTGAAGGCTGAGAGGAAGGCTCTGCCCATTCCTCAGCCCTTTGGCCTTCTGAATCTCTCTCTCCAACCCCAAAAGAAACTATTAAGGTCAATTTGACCATACAGTCAGTAAACTATCAATTATAGACATAGCAAATAATTAAATTGAGAGTAATCAAAGGTAGGATTTCAGCAACTTTAATAAACACCGGTTACTCATGCAACATCCTAGAACATGAAAGAGGATGAGAATTAACATTTGGGTGCTTCCTGCATGCTAGCCATTTTGTTTACCCACCGTGCGTGAGAATAGATATTAAAAGAAAATTCCTGTGGCAATACTTGTGAATAGGTATACAACAAATGTGAGTTCTTCCTTACCCTTCTCCGCCTTTACCTGGTTGCCTAATAAGTTAATCTTTGCAACAGGTTATGGAATTGCTGTCATTATCCTTAATTTACTGACGAGAAAAGGCTGAGATAAATTAAATTGACCAACTTTGTCTAGCTAGCAAATGGTGACACAGATAGGGACCAGGGTCTGTGTTTCCAAGGTCCACATACTTTTTCCAGGGCATATGGGTGCTGACAATAGTAAATATAAATATATGTATATTTTTCCCCTAAGTCTGGTTTAGCACGACAGGTAACTTTGGGAGCTTATCCGAAGGATTACAAAACCCCCTTCCTGTTCTGGATCAAACCCAGAGGAAAATAGAATACGCCTGCCACCTTGAGGTGACCCTGTAGGCAGAGGGCATTGGGAGCCAGCATTGCTGCATTCAAGGGCACCTTGGGCAGCGAGTACCACTCCCCTCTGCCTCAGCCAGCTCCCTGCCAGGCTTTGTGTGGGAGGAGAGGTTCACTCCTGCACTCCCCCAGAAGGGAAAGAATCTAAAATAGCCACACCTACAAGAAGGAGGGAGTCTTTATAGAAATGATGAAGAAGAGAGGGAGGCATTGTCCTCTTCTATAATTTCCCCCTTTCCACTACACACGCACCAAAAAATATAAATAAATAAAAACCAGGGTATATATTTTGCATTTAGGTCCATTTGGATATGATTTGCAAAGATAATTTCTATTCGTCTGTCTGTTTTTGAATAAAGGAAAGTCATGCTCAGAGGTTCGTATAAATTAAAGATATGGAAGTATCTCATTGAAATTCTACTGATGTGCTGATCCTACCCCAGGACACCTCTCATCAAAAGATTTCTCTTGTAGTGCTGGTGCTAACTTATTAATAAAGATCATGCTTTCATTTGATTATCTACCTAATCAGGATTCACCTTCAGCTTAAGCTCATTAAGTCTGCTGCTGATAGAGTGTACTTGATGGTGGAATTACATCCACGCGAGACAGAAATGTGTTCAGGCATTAATGGTCAGAAACAAAGACAGAGCACCCTGTAAGCTCATGTCACCCCTTGAGTGGAGCGTGTGAACTGCCTGCCCACCAAATAGAAACGGCTAGTTTTGTAGAGTAAGGGCTGAACATTATAATTAAATACACTTGGTAACAGAGCAACAAAAGTGACGACACACTAATTATTGCAAAAATCAAGAGAATAATACCCATTGTGTATATGCATCATGTTTCGGAAGTCTTCTAATGGGCTTTTATGTGAAACTTGTGAGCTAGATTCAGGATGCTGGTTGCTCCGTGTGCCCTAACCCAACTCCAGTGACTTGCATTTGACCTCTTTGCTTCCACTTGCTGGTCTTCTGGAGGAGTTGTAATACAAACCAGCCTAGTAACATTTCTCCTGGATCTCACAAAAACAGACAACTAGATCATCTTATTCTTACCTTATGGGTGGTTGCTCGGTTCAACTCCTATGGATAAATCCTCTTCTTTAAGTCCTTCTTGCCCTACAAGTAGGAAACTCCACTTTTTGTTAGGCTGAGAAAGCTCTCGCTACCACAGTGCCACATTGAAAGAGGGCCCAGGAACAGCAGAGCTATGCTGTTAACCGAGGCCAGGGTGTCCCCTCCTTGGAAACGCTGCAGCTCGGACTTGGCACTGTAATGGGCTAAATTATTTATCCAGTCGGATAAGAGAGAAGGCCACTAAGAGCCTCCTGAGTTAGTTTATAGCCTCAGTCCCTGGATTCAAACTGAGACAGGAAACAGGCCAGTTTACATCAGCAAAGAGAAAAAAAGACTTTTCCTTCAAAGTGCTCTTCCATCAGCTTTTATGCCTGGCATAAGCCCCATCCATGGTGAAAATAAGCTGTTCCCATCAATCTTCTAGGATTCATTGAGTACTGTGTGGCAGGCCCTGTAATATAAAAGATGCAGAATAGTGGCCTTTGCTCCCAGTAGCACACTCACTTGGACAGGCAGGGAAAGCATATGGAAAATTAAGCTTCTCATTCTTCATTTCCATATACACAACATGTCAGGCACTGGGCTAGGTACTGGGGATGCAATATGGAAAACTACAGGCCAGTGAGCAAGATAGGAAAGCAGGTGATGGTGAAAATAACACCTGACTGATGCAGTGATGGGCAAAGGGTGTAAAGTGACACTGAGATAAGACGGGCCAGGAGACACATCAGATTAATTTCTCAGTAAGTGATACATATAGTAAAAGCCATGAGATCAAAGCAGAGTTCTTAATTTTGGTTTTGAGATCGCTGTCAACAATATACTCCAGTATCAGTCACCACTCCACATATGCAGTTTGTGCAGTGACTCTTCCAGGACCCTCTCTATGTGAAGGACAGCTGGTTTATCTGAGGCCAGTGCTTTATAGGCTTTTTGATTAGTCACACAGACCAGGCTGTGAGTCTGGATAGAATGAGGTCATTGATGAGAGGCGTGTCTGCAAATAAGGCATGTCCCTCCTTCTGGGGGGTTTACCTCAGTCTCCGGAGCCATCCTTCAGATCAGGAAATATGGCCCTGACCTTGATGACCTTTCACTGTGGACTTGGGAGGGGAAAACAAAAACAGTGCATAGAAATGTGCTTCTTATAACAGTGGATAGGAAATTTGTATGCAATTACTTTTCCAATGGAGAGTTGTACTTAAAGTCATGATTCTTTAAGTATTATTTATATTCCTTGTTACAGTCCCTGGACTTCTAAATCTCATTTTTATCTCTTTTAAGACACCTGTCTTGATGTCCTCTATTTTGTTTATTTGCAAACATGGCCCTTTCCATCCCATTAATTTCTTAAGAGCAAGAAATATGCTTTATGCATCTTTCAGAACTCCTTATTATAACTTAGCACATTGCTTTACATATAATAGGCACTTAATAATTATCTGATGAATGAACTATATCATCCAAAACTGGAAGATGTATGGGGCATTTGGGTTTAGGGCCTTTCCTGAAATTTACCGAAGAATAGTCCTTCCCTAGTTGGGAAAGATCATGCAACTTAAGAAGAGAGGGAGAAACCAGCTTGCAATGATAAGTGATGGGAAGAACACGTTCCAAGCTAGCCCCATCAGCAAAAGCATTGCTAACCATCAACAGCAAGGCAGATGTCAAAGTCAGATTACCTTTACAGTCAACCCTGAAATTCTTATTATAAAGGAGATGCTCATGATGTGAACCAGCATTGGATATTGTAGAATATAATCCAGTGGTGGACTCAGTCTCATGCATGATCACAAACAAGGGGAACACTATGAATAAAAATGACATTAAATGTGGCTATGGAGTACATAGTAGACATCACTGCTGCTTAGAAGTTGTCTTCAAGGTAGCACCTGGCATGAAAGAGTAAAGTTACAGTCCCATAAACCTTTGATACAAACCACTGCAGGGGGCGGTGCTGTCCACAATTGAGTTTCAGTTCCTGATCCTCTCATTTCTCCACATCATTCTCTGCAGGGGGCATTGGCTGTGTAGGTCGAGACAAGGGCCAGGTTCGAAAATGCCTTGACGTGGTGGAGATCTACAACCCAGATGGGGACTTTTGGCGAGAGGGCCCTCCCATGCCAAGTCCCCTCCTCTCACTCCGCACCAATTCCACCAATGCAGGGGCAGTGGATGGGAAACTCTACGTCTGCGGGGGATTCCATGGAGCAGGTATTGGTCCAGTTTTAAACATTTTGTTACCTCCTTTGGTGTTGATTTGACCTTCTTTAACTGATCCAATCATCACTAATACTCCTGAGAGCAACGTGAGCACTGCAAAAGCATGGCTTTTAGAGTCAGGGACCCTGTGCAAAATCTCTGGGCCTGGGTTTCACATGGACAAAGTGAAGCTGGCACATCCATAGGCTGTCGTAAGAATTAAATGGAATCTAGTTTACAGCTATACCATCCTGAACACACCCGATCTCGCCTGATCTTGGAAACTAAGCAGGGTTGGGCCTGGTTACTACTTGGGTGGGAGAATTAAAAGGGAATCCAGTTTGTACAGCATCTAGCACATAGCAGACACTCACTATATAATAGCTGAGTGTGAAGAGAAGAGAAATGGGAGAGGTAGCCTAATGCTTATGGTGAGACTAAAGGAGAGATTTTAAAATGGGAAGAGTAGATGAAAGTGGAGTAGTGACCAGAAGTGTTGGGTTTTATCTGATCAAGACTCAGAAAACTCTCTTATTCCTACCCCATGACTAGCACTTGAAATAAATGGCTTGAAAGCATTTCTAAAATAATACCTAATCCATGTATTTATTACTAAACTTGTTTTCCATATATCTAATTGTACCATCACTGCCTTCTACAGTATGGATTCATAATTTTTTAATGTAACAATGAGATTCCAAACTATGCATAAATCTAGTAGGCACATGCCTCCAAAGTTTGATTAGTGGCACAAGTAAATAAGGCAGAATGCAATTACATTAAAAATGACTAACTGTTGAATTACATTCTCACTAACAGAAGCACAAGGCCAGTACATACCTATGAAACATGTGCTTCAAGAGCACTTAGAATTTTGGAAGAATGCCAGGTTAAAGTAAAGCTAATACTGCAGCAAAGCAGAGCCTTTTGCAAGCCTGCCTTCACTCTTTAAGCACATGATATGTTAAAGAATAAGACGGTTGCTGGGCACGGTGGCTCACGCCTGTAATCCTGGCACTTAGGGAAGCCGAGGCGGGTGGATCACGAGGTCAGGAGACTGAGACCATCCTGGCTAACACGGTGAAACCCCGTCTCTACCAAAAATACCAAAAAATTAGCCGGGTGTGGTGGCGGGCACCTGTAGTCCCAGCTACCTGGGAGGCTGAGGCAGGAGAATGGAGAATGGCATGAACCCAGGATGCGGAGCTTGCAGTGAGCGGAGATTGCGCCACTGCACTCCAGCCTGGCAACAGAGCGAGACTCCAGAAAAATTAAAAAAAAAGAATAAGTCAGTTATTACAAATTAAAACAGACTCAGGAGATAGAGGAACCAAATGCAGTGGTGCGATTCAAACAGATAATCTAGGAAGTTTGAATGTGGACCAGGGTATTAGATGACATTGTAGAATTATTAGTTTTGTTGGGAATAATAGTTGCATTGTAGTTTTATATAAAAGATAAAGAAAAAGCCTGAATAATAGAGATTGTTTCGAAGAATTTGTGGGTGAAGGCCGAGCACAGTGGCTCACGCCTGTAATCCCAGCACTTTGGGAGCTTGAGGCAGGTGGATCACGAGGTGAGGAGGATCACGAGGTGAGGAGATCGAGACCATCCTGGCCAGCATGGTGAAACCCCATCTCTACTAAAAAAAAAACAAAACGAAAATTAGCTGGGTGTGGTGGTGCATGCCTGTAATCCCAGCTATTCAGGAGACTGAGGCAGGAGAACCAGGGAGTCAGAGGTTGCAGTGAGCCAAGATCGTGCCACTACACTCCGGCCTGGCAACAGAGCAAGACTCCATAGGAAAAAAAAAAAAAGAGAGAAAGAAAGAAAAAGAAAAAATAATTTGTGGATGAAAATTATATACTGTCTGAAATTTGTTTTAATCTATTCCAGCAAATATTGTTTTTAACGGCAAGAGGTGGCAGGAATACATTGAAAGTTGCCATAATAAAAACTTTACTTTTTCTTTCTCTATTTGTTCTTCAAAACATTTTTCAAAGAGGTTTTTAAAAAATTGTTTTAATCTCTTTTACATTAAACATTACGTGCCATGCTTGGGTAAAGATTGTAATCTATCATAGTAGTAAGAAACCTGGCCCTGCAAGGAATCCTAATAGGGGCCCCTTGCTCAAGCCCTGCATGTAAGAAGGGAGCTGAGGAGCCAGGAGGGAGAGCCCTGGTGCTGTGCTCACTCGTGTGGCAGTGCTGTCCTCCAGCTTGCTTATATGAGCACCTCCCATCTTCTGACCTTTGACTTTCTCTTGACAAGAAAAGAAGGACAGAGAATCCGAGGGTTAGCCTCCAGAGGGAAGGGTGGTTATTCACGTCTAAGGATCTAGAAGACATTCTGTTTTGTTTTGCTTCTTTATCTTTCTTTGTATAATATTGAATTAGAGAATTGATATCCTCCAGTTTTTCAAACATGTCAAAAAACTCATACTATGAGCTAACCTGTCTTCTTGGTACTATTAATTAATGGACTGGTAATGCTTTCAGTCAAAGGGACTTACTATATGAGCTCTCAGAGTCCATTTTAATTATTTGTTTCTAAGATGGTAGATTGTTTGGGATTCGCTGAATGAATCATCACTGGGATTTTATACAAAATAGAACAAGATTTTCAACATTTGGTGGGAAAGACAGATGGATAAACATGTAATAAACATAGTAATTTGTTTTTGGTTAAAAGGTAAGTTGAACACCTCTATTTTATCTTCAAGCCCCACTAAAATGACAGTAAGTGGAATAAACACAGACAAAGAGAAGAGAGAGGAAAATAGCAACAACAAATTGGAAGCTAAAAAGTAGATGTATGAGTAGTAACTAAGTAGACCTGAGAAATTGTAATCGTAACTGGCAACAGAAAAAAACAAAAAACAAACAAACCCCCTGATTTGTAACCTGGAACCCCAGATAATCTCAGAAGTTGGCAACAAAAGGTAAGTCTGGACATTGAAATGAAAATGGTACTGAAAACATGAATATTAGCTGAAAGGCAGGAAGACCCCTAATTTCCTGCCCTACTCTTGATAGTGAGACAAAGACCTTTCACCCTAACAAAGGCTAAGGTTGAGGACAGGAGTTAAGGTCAGGCATCCAGTAATTTAAAAAGAGATAGAGTGGAAGGTTGTATATTGAATATTGAGGTCCTCAGCCTCCTTCCTTCTCTGGCTCCTATAATATGCACAGCCATACCCTCTTAGCAAGAGATTGGGAGGTTCTTCTTTGGGGGTCTGACCAGCCCCCAACTAAGGCAAAACCAAAATACCCTGTAGAGAATCTCACAGAAAAAGTCTTTTATGGCATTCCACTCTTAAAAGATGAACAAACAACTAAAGATCACCAAACATGTGAGGAAGCGCGTAGATGAAAGATAGACAGCAAACTGGAGGAAACAGAGGCTATGCCAGGAGAGTTGTCCTCAGAGAGACGAGAGAAAATATTGCATCAATAGAACAGGAAAAGGATATTTAAAACATTTCTTGGAGATTAGAAAATATAGCAGAAATTAAATCTACAATGGAAAATTTGGAAAGTGTAGTAGAGGAAACTTCTCACAAAGCAGAACAAAAAACAATTGTATGGAAAATTAAAGAAAGAGAAATTGAGGCCAAGAGGTCCGACAGGAGTTGGTTAATGGCTAAACAGAGAAAACAGAGGGAAATAAATTATCCATGAAGTACATTTAAAAATTTTCCCCAAACTAAAGTCATCAGATTGAAAGGATATACAAATGCCAAGGACAAAGGATGAAAATGGACCCAAACTAAGGCACATCATTGTGACATTACAGAACACTGGGGAAAAAATAAAAGGTCGTAAAAGTTCCTAAAGAGAAAAAAACAATAGTTTTACACCAAGTGCCAAGAATCAGCCTTCTGAATGACAACATTGGGAGCTAGAATAAAACAAAGCAAATGCTGTCTAAATTTCTATGGAGAAAATTACTTTCCACCTACAATTCTATGCCTGCTGAACTATTAAGTGTGAGGGTACATTTTCAGACACCCAGTGCCTCCAAAATTTTTTCTCCTGTGTGCCCTTTTATCAGGACATGCTTCACCAAAAATGAACATGTAAACCAAGAAAGATAGACATGGAACCCAAAAACAGAATTAAACATAATAGACAGAAAAGGAAATCAGTGGAGGATATTGAGGGGAGATTCAAGAAGCTGCACAGCAGGCTGAAAGAGTGGCCGGAATGGAATGGAGCTGGTCAAAGGGCTCTGTGAGAGATGCCTTCAAGATTCCAACATTTGGAGAAGAGCAATGAAAACTAGCAAAACCAAAATGAGACAAAACAGTAAGTTGTGCAGAAAAGGAAAAGTATGCCACACAGTCCATTTGTGAATAGCATTTATAACAATATCGTAATAAAAATACTCGATACTGAGCTGACCAAAACTATGCCTTAACTGTACTGGAAAATGTGGAAACAGACCATAGGTAGATAGGGTAGGAATGTGAGAGGAAGCCAAGTCCACATTCTTCACAGTGGAAGTCAAGAGTTAATGCCTTCATCTGACAAAGCAAGAGGCGGAAGTAATATAAAAAGTGTTATTTATAGAGACCATGGTCAGTGTCAGCAGAATCAGCCGGAGTGGAAAGAGAAGCAGTGAATGGGGAGCAGGTCAGGGAACAACTGTTTTTAAGGAATAAGACTTGTAAAGCGGATCTTTAAATCATGCAAATGTGTAACTAATAAAACAAAACCTAAATTTAAAATATGTAAATATAGTGCATATAATAGAAGAATAACAAGAGTATTAAGAAAAATATGAACAAGTGAGTCTTTTGGGAGATAATTTTCCATGGGTCTCAAGTGTTTATGCATGTCTTATGAGCAGAGGTACTGACTGCTTTTGTTCTGGACTATTTCTTCAAGCATCTTTGATAGCATATAGCCTTAGAAGATATAGTATCTCCATAGCAAAGAGCAGGCATGCTCACTGGTCATTATGAAAAATTCAGGTTCCCTAAGCTCAGCATTTCTTTCCAGTAATGCAACCCATTGATTGTACAGGTGTCAGCTGGCACTCTGCATATTGTCCTGTGAGAATAGGTCAAAAAACTGACATAATAACTGGCATAAAAATGCTGATATACTAGTTGCCACTATTGCTGTAACACTGTCTTTCATCTCTGACCCAGAAATCTGATGTCTTCTATTAGCATCCATGAAACTGTAGCAAGCTTACCTATAAAATCTCTGACTCTTTGCAGTTCTTGACAGAGTCCTGGCACTCACCAGGAGGCTCTGTTCTCCACCTCCAACACAGAATGAGGGAGCCAATATTGTGTTTCAAAAAGGTCAGAACTCATAACACCAATCCTTCACAAACTCTTACAAAATATACAAGAGGAAACAATTCCAAACTCATTCTTTGAAACCAGTGGAATTCTGATACCAAAACTAGGCAGAGACTGCAAGAAAACTATAGGTTAGTAGCCTTTATGAATATAGATGCAAAAATCTACAACAGAATACTAGCAAACTGAATCCAGCAACATGCAAAAAGAGTTATACACCATGACCAAGAAGGATATATCCCAGAAATGAAAAGTTGGTTTACCATTTGAAAATGAATCAATGTGTGGGAGGAGGGAGAGCATCAGGAAGAACAGCTAATGGATGCTGGGCTTAATACCTTGGTGATGGGTTGATCTGTACAGCAAACCACCATGGCACACATTTACCTATGTAACAAACTTGCACATCCTGCACATATACCTCGGAACTTAAAATAAAAGTTGAAGGGAAAAAAAGAAAACGAATCAATGTAATATGCTATATTAGTAGAATAAAGGGAAAAAACAGGATTATTATCTCAATAGATTCAAAGAAAAAAAAATAGATGTACCCTTTCATGATATAGATACTTAACAAACTAGAAATAGAAAGTAACTTCCTCAGCCTGATAAAGGGTATTTATGAAAAGTCTACAGCTAACATCATACTTAATGGTAAAAGACTGAAAGGGTTGCCCCTAAAATCAGGAAGAAGACATGAATGCCTACTCTTGCCACTTCTCTTCAGCATTATACTGGAGGTTCTAATCAGTAAAATTAGGAAAGAAAAAGAAATATAAAGCATCCATATTGGAAAGTAATAACTAATTGCATAAGACATAATATTTTTTAAGAAAATCTTAAGGAATTATTTGAAAAAGCTACTAGAGCTAATAGACAGGTTCAACAAGAGTGCAGGACATAAGATCATATGCCGAAAAGTTGTGTTTCTATATACTTTTAATGAACAATTAAAAACTGAAATTAAGAAAACAATTCTATTTACAATATCATCAAAAAGAATAAAATAGGAGTAAATTTAACAAAAAAGTACAGGATTTGTACACTGAAAACTGCAAGACATCATTAAAAGGAATTAAAATTCTATGTAAATGGTAAGATATTACATACGAAAATTGATAGGATGATCCTAAAATCTATATGGAAATGTTAGAGACCCAGAAAAGCCAAAACGATCTTGTGAAAGAACAAAGATGAAAGACCCACACTTCCTAATTCTGAAGCTTACTTCAAAGCTATAGTAGTCAAGATGGTGTGGTACTGGCATAATGAGACAAAACATATTGATCAGTAGAATAGACTTGAGAGTTCAGAAATAATCCCTCCATTTTGGTCAACTGATTTTCAACAAGGCTGCCAAGACAAGTCAGTGAGGAAAGGATCCTTTTTTCAACAAATGGTGCAGGAATAATTGGATATCCACATGCAAAATAATGAAGTTGGAATCCTACCTCACACCATGTACAAAAAGGAACCCAAAGTAGATTAAAAACCTAAACATACAACCTAAAACTCTTAGAAGAAAATGTAGGCATAAATCTTGAAGTCTTGAATTAGGTGATGGTTTCTTAGAAATATCAAAAGCACACATACCAAAAAAAAAGTAGATAAGTTGTACATCAAAAATTAAAATGTTTGTGCTTCAAAGAGCAACAACAAGAACATGAAAAGACAATCCACAGGATGAGAGAAAATAATTGCAAATCATATCTGGTAAGAGACTTGTATCTAAAATACATTAAGAAATCTTATAACTCAATAATAAAAAGATAACATTTTTAATGGAAAAAGGACCTAAATAGACATTTGTCCAGTGAATATAAACAGATGATCTAGTGCTCAACATCATTAGCCATGAAGAAAATGCAAATCTAAACCATGATGAGATACACTTCATACCCTCAAGGGTGACTATGATGAAAAAAAGATAAATAATAACAAGTGTTGACAAGGTTTGGAGAAATCAAAACCACCATATGTTGCTGGTGATAATATAAAATGATGCAGCTGCTCTGGAAAAGTCTGGCAGTTCCTCAAGAGGTTACCACAGAGTTGCCATACGATGCAGCAATCCCACTCCTAGGTATACAGTCAAGAGAATTGAAAATGTATGCCCGCCCTTGTACATGAATGTTCACAGCAGCAGCATTCGTCTCGGCCAAAAAGTGGAAACAACCCAAGTGTCTGTCCACAGATGAATGGATAAGTAAAATACCGTCTGTTCTAACAGTGGAAGATCATTTGGCAATAAAAACGAATGAGATACTAATAGATGCTACAACATAGATGAACCTTGAAAGCATTATGCTAACTGAAAGGCAATCACAAAAGACCACATATCACATGATTCCATTTATATGAAATGTCCAGAAAAGGCAGATGGATAGAGACAGAAAGTAGATTTGTGATTGCCAGAAACTGGAGAAAGGGTGAATGGGTAGAGACTGCTAATGTGCAGAGGATTTATTTTGGGAGTGATGAAAATGGACTGAAATTAGATAGTGGTGATGGTTGCACAGCTCTGTGAATATACTAAAAACCATTTTATTATACATTTTCAAGGGGTGAATTTTATAATATATGAACTATACCTCAATAAACCTGTTGTTAAAGTGAGAAAGTCAGAACTCTTTCTCTTATTTCCCTCACAGTAATCAGCTTGGTGTTTGACACTAACGAGGAGAATTAAGCTGAACTGCCCATGGGGAGGGTGCTTGGAGGCAGGTTCCTTGAGTGAAAGAGGCAGAAATGGCCCATTCCGGAGACAGTTAGGCTTCCTGAGACAGAGAAGACAGTGGTGGCAGATGACACCTAGTGGCAGGAAACTATTCCCTGCTATAAGAACATCCAAGGGATAACAGCACTGTGGCCTTAGGTACCTGCAAAAGATTCCTGTGGTTGGCACACAGAAATCCTGCCTTTTAAGGGACCCCGTGGGCTTGGACAGAGGGCATCTTGGTGATAACCACAATGAACTGAATACTGAAGAGCCACTCTCATGTTTTCTAGCTCAAGTGTACCCTCAGGATTCTTGTATATCTCACAAAGAGGAGTTGCTCCCAGAGGGCTCAGCCTTGTCCCTGCTGACAAAGCCCCTACTTTGGCTCTTGTTCCAGCTGTTGGCCCTTTGAGACTCAACTGCATCTTCCTGCCAGGCTCTGGTTTCTGTCTGTTTCCCCGAACTCTGGTGCCGGGTCCCCGCATTCCCTGCTATGGCGCCCATCGCACACACACTTGTTTGCCGCCTGCGGCTGTCTTCCCTTCCGCCAGGATGGCAGGGGAGCTCAGAGAGCAGGCTGAGGGAGCAGGGAGGTCTGTTTCTCCACTTCAACTCTGCACTGGCTGCCAGTGGGACCCGCTCTGGGCAGGGGGATTTCTTCCCAGAGTCCAGGCTAAGTCCCTTCTGCCTTCAACCCATCTGAGCCATTTTCATCATCTTGTTTGGCTAACTTCTAGGGGACCCAAGCAACGTTTTCACCTTGGTATCAGCCCCTCCAAGTCTTCCTTCCTTCACCCAGGACTGGAAAGGCTCTCTGCCTCCCCTATCTGTCCAGCAAGAACTTCCCTCAAATCACCCCTCTGCCTCTAGTTTAGCATTGTGGCACAGTCTTAATGGTGAAAAGCCTCTCTAGCACAAATGTGAATTATCAGAAAGAGAAAATGCACATTGGGAAGTACTTCAAAAATGAATTCTTTTAGTAACCAATGCAGATTAAAATTGACAGCTGACAGTTACCTGGTTACCCTCTGCTAAGGAAAATTCTAAGCACTTTGCATGTGTTAATTTATTTGATTCTCTCAACAACCTGCAGCTATTATTTCCCTTATTTTAAAGGTGCAGAAACTGAAGCCGTATAAAGAAGTCAAACAGAGGGTAAATGTTGAATTTGGGATTCAAAGTTAGATAGTCTGGCCCCAAAGTCTGTATTTTTAGAAGTAGGCTAAACTGTCTCTCCATACCAGACAAATCAAATCAGAATATTTGGTTATGGAGGCTGGGCATCAATATTTTTTTTAAGTCTTCAGGTTATTCTAACATGCAGTCAGGTTAAGAGCCACTGCACCGGCTGATGTCTGTTGGGTTTTCATTCAACAAACTTTTATTGAATGCCTTTCTAGGTAGTAAGCCCATGCTAAACCCCAAAGATACACGTACAAACATGTTTGCTTCCAGCCCTAACAGAGCTAAGTGAGGGCAAAATAAGGAAGCTGCTGTATTGGTGGGATGATGGACTCAGCTAGCTGCTTAGAATGTAGTTGTGCTTCTTCAAGAAATAGCTGATTCTAGGTTTGGAGCACAGAAATTGCAAGGTAGGTTCGGATATCCTGTTATACCAGAAAGCAGGTACGTTGTCAAAGACTTAAGGGAGTCATGAAAAGACAGAGAAGCCAGCCTCAAAGGGCAGTCAGTGGCCAGATTTAAAATAATTCAAACATCGAAAATCATAATTGACTATAATTGACTGAAACATATTGAATCAAAAGCCAGGTAATAAATGTAGAAGTCATGACAGAAGGATAGCCAAGATCCTAATTTGTGTAATAGTTGGTTCAGTCAGAAATCAGCAGCGGATGCTAAAAGCATCGGTTGAAAGGTTATAAAGAACAGGATAGTCACATGGCACTGAAGATGTATTACCTGATAAATCACAGACTAATTACAACACGAAAAAATATGTACTTTTACAATGGAGAAACTGGATGGCCACCGCTGTAACCAAATAATCATCACTAATAATGATACAATTTTGTACTATTTGCTTCCTATGTCATTCAGTATAGAGTCTTCTCATGTCCCCACCACCACCAAAATACTTAACTTGTGTTTAATCAAACCTCTACATTTTACCTCCAGTTGATAGGAAATAGAGGAAGAACAAAGTAGACGACCCTATGAGGAGATAGGTGAATTCAGCACGTGGGACATTGTATGAGAAAACTGACCCTGACTCAAAAAAATTAATGTCACGGGGGGGAACCTCAAGATGGGGGCCTTCCTAAATGAAACGAGACCAGAGAGACATAATGACAAAATATAATGTGTGAAGGGTGGTTGGATGACGGTTTGAAAATAACAGCTATTTAGTTATTCTGGGGGCAACTGGGGAAATTAGAATATGAACAGGATTTTATTCAATTTTATAGAATTAATGTTATTTTTTTCTTAGGTATGATAATGGTTTGTGATTATATAAAAGAATTTCCTCATCCTTAGAAGAAGTATGCTGAGTATTTAGGAGTGTCTGTAATTGATTTTTCAAGGTTTCAGAAAAAAAAAAAAAAAGACGTGTGTGTACGGGGTGGGGATGTACAGCTAATAAGGCAATATGCTAGCTATTATTGACTCTAGATGCAGAATACACCGGTATTCATTGTACTATTCTTTCACCTTTTCTGTGTGTTTGAAATTTCTCAAAATAAAAAACTGCTAAAGGAACAAAGCTTTGGTAGACACTAGCTATGGTGGCCACTATACTACAAGTCTGTTTTATCCTAGTACCAACGTCTACAGAGAAAAAGATGGTATGATGGAAGTACTTTGTTTTACCTTTGGCATCCCTGTGTCCCCCAGCCCCATCCTGGAGAAATTGTATTGAACTTACGATATCCTGGAGGAGAGTTACTATTTTCATTTTCAACTTCATATCCGTCCTACAATATATACCATATACCCATACATACATACACTGTCTATATCATATATATATATAAAACCCTCTATTTCCACAAGGAATGGAGACAATTTACAAAACAGGCATAGACAGAATAAAACTAAAAACATGCTTAGCAGTAAGTGCAGAGAGCAATTATATTAGCAAACCTAAGCTAAGAAACATTTCCAGAATTTGGCCCAGCTTCCTAGTCGCCAAAGCAAAGAAAGAAAAATGATGGGTTTTGAAGCTTTTGTGGGAGGCATCTGACTCTCTGCTTCTGCTGCTTTCCCCTCCTAAGTCTGCCTCATGCTTTCCTTTGTCTTCTGACTGTGTCCTTCCCAGGGGCTTCCATGATACGGAAAGAGGGCTCCACAGCCATCAGTTTCATCCTGCACTGTCCCTCCAGCCTGACAGCACTGCTCTCTTTGATGCCAGAGCAGCAGACTGTGGACAGATTTTTGTATGGGCCATCAGGAAGGGAATGTCCTTCAACTGACAGGAACCTCCTGTCCCTTAAGAGTGAGAAGCTAAGATCCCGTCCCCAAATCCTGGAGCCTCACCACATTCATTCACCACCTGACTGCTGAGGGCCAAGTTCCCTGTTCCATACATCTGACCTGTTCTTTCCCCTCCAGACCACTCGGCTTTATTTTCCAATTCAGTTTCCAAGTATAAAAATAATCGTCTGTCTTAATTAGTTTGAGTTCCCCCAAAGCCTACCTTGAAACAAGGCTCTGGGTGCAAACAGTTTTTTTGATGGGGAGGTGCTGCCAGGAGGCTACTAAGAGGGGAGAAGAGTAAGATGGGAAAGGAGGGGCACCAGGAGAGCAGAGTGACCTGACAGGTTACCACTGTGGGCCACTGGGGGTCAGTCCCACTGAGAAACTCTGGGGGGCAGTGTAGAACACACCTCGCAGCTGTCTCACCCAAAGTGTGAAGGATCTGGAGGTGTGCATCCTCAGACTAACTTCCTATCTGACCCCCTGGAGCTAAGAGAAAATCCTCAGGCAAAGAGTAGCAGATGGATGTAGTCAGCCTGTTCTGGAACAGGGATCACAGAGGAGATATGGCTGACATCTGGTATGTCAGCTGATACTTCTGACAGTCTCTTCTATGGCATCCTAACCACCTGCCTTTAAACAAAGAAGGCTTATTGCTTTTAACCAAGAAGATACCCATGACATCAGGAGCACTGTATGGGTCAGCAAAGACAACTTCAGCTTGCAGTGATAGCAGGCTGTCATTGTCTCACCTTGCACCAGCTTCTTCTTACCACGTAGTCATCGGTTCTCCTTTTCCTAGAATGCATCCAAGAATAGGAACTCAGTCTGTGTGCTCTGTGCTAAGCTGACATGCAGATCTGTAGATCCCTAAAGTTTTCTATGTTTTATAAGTTTTTGCAAATTTGAAAAATTGACAGTGATTTGTTAGCATGAGATAGAATTTTCTCTCTGAACTCTAGCAAGCTAGAAAAGGCTAAAGAGGTCTGCTCTTGGCTTTGGACTTTAGGCAGCATTGGACTTTAAGCCTGGCACTGGTTACTGCTGTTTGCAACATTGGCATTACAGCGACCATGAGAGAATAGAATCTTGATGAACTCTCTTCTTGTTTAAACTTTTTATTTGAAATAATTTTAAACTTACAGAAAAGTTACAAAAAAGAAGATGGTATAATGAATACACAGATTCATCTATTGCTAAAGTTTTTCCTCATTTGCATTATTTAACATTTGCTCAATCATAAAATACCCATACATATAGACAGATACATAATTTTGTTCTGACCATATGCGAGTAAGTTGCATACATCAGGCAATTTACACCTAATTACCCAGTGTATAGAATCTGAATATTTTCTTACATAAACACAGATAGCTAACAATTTTAGGAATTTTAACATTGATTCCATATTTTTATTTATTCTACTCTTAGTCTTCTGATTTTTTTCAGTTGACCTAGTAATGTTCTTTTTATAGCACCTTTTCTCTCCATGCCAGTCTAAGTATTGTGCTTGTTGACGTGTCTTCTCAGTTTTCTTAAATCTGGAACATTTTAACACATCTTTTTTTTTTTTTTTTTTTTTTTTGCTTTTTACAACATTAACATGTTTAATTAGCACAATTTCCCCCTTTTAGAATAAAATCTTCCTCTCTTGAGATCTATCCGATGTTTCTGGTGATTAAATTCAGTTTATACATTCCTGGCTGGAATATTACTTAACTGATATATGTCCATCTCAGGACATCACATCTGGAGGCAGACTGTGTCTTTCTGCTCCTTGCTGGCAAAGTTCATTTTAATTACCTAGTCAAGATATGATCTAATTTCATCATTGTATAGTTACTGTTTTTCCTTTGCAAATAGTAGAAAATGTGGAAGAGATCCCGTAAAACTATGCAGTTTACTTTTTGCACTTAAGTTGTCTCCCAGAAATCTTTTCCATGTTAAGTAGTAGAGGCTGTCCTTATTCATTTTTATGGGTGGATGCTGTTCCATTGTGTGTATGTACCACAGGACCTCTGTTCTTTTTGTGTGTGTTAGTTCGTTACACTTTTAATTAATTTATTTTTTTAACTTTTAGTTTCAGGAGTACATGTGCAGGTTCGTTATCTAGGTAAATTGTGTGTCACAGGAGTTTGGTGTACAGATTATTTCATCATCCAGTTTCTTGATCCTCATCCTCCTCACCCTCCTCCCACACTCCACCCTTAAGTAGACCCCAGTGTCTGTTGTTCCCTTCTTTGTGTCCATGTGTACTCAGTATTTAGCTCCCACTTATAAGTGAGAATATGCAGTATTTGGTTTTCTGTTCCTGTGTTAGTTCACTTAGGATAATGACCTCCAGCTCCAACCATGTTGCTGCAAATGACATGATGTTGTTCCTTTTTATGACAGCATAGTATTCCATGGTGTCTACCACAGTTTCTTTATCTGGTCTACCATTGATAGCATTTAGGTTGATTCCAGGTCTTTGCTGCTGTGAATAATTCTGTAGTGAGAATATACGTGCATGTGTCTTTATGGTAGAACGATTTATGTTCCTTTGGGTATATCCCCAATAATGGGATTGCTGGGTCGAATGATAGTTCTGTTTTAAGTTCTTTGAGAAAGTGCCAAACTGCTTTCCACAATGGCTGAACTAGTTTATATTCCCACCGGCAGTGTATAAGCATTCCTTTTTCTCTGCAAATTTGCCAGCATCTGTTATTTTTCACTTTTTAATAATAGCCATTATGACTGGTGTGAGATGGTAGATGGTATCTCATTGTGGTTTTAACTTGTCTTTCTCTAATGATTAGTGATATTAAGCATTTTTAACATGCTTGTTGGCTGTGCGTATGTCTTCTTTTGAAAAGTGTCTGTTTGTGTCCTTTGCCTACTTTTTAATGGGGTTGTTTTGGTTTTTGCTTGTTAATTTGCTTAAGTTCCTTATAGATTCTGGATATTAGACCTTTGCCAATGCCTACTTTGCAAATATTTTCTCCCATTCTGTAGGTCGTTTGTTAACTCTGTTGATAGTTTCTTTTGCTGTGCAGAAGCTCTTTAGTTTAATTATGTCCCATTTGTCAATTTTTATTTTAGTTGCAATTGCTTTTGGCATCTTTGTCATGAAATTTTTGCTGGAGTCTATGTTCAGAATGGTACTTCCTAGGTTATCATCCAGAGTTTTTATAGTTTTAGGCTATACATTTAAGTCTTTAATCCATCTTGAGTTGATTTTTGTGTAGGCTGTAAGGAAGAGGTCCAGTTTCAATATTCTGCATATGGCTAGCCAGCTATCCCAGCACAATTTATTGAATAGAGAGTCCTTTCCCCATTGCTTCTTTTTGTCAACCTTGTTGAAGATCAGATGGTTGTAGGTGTGCAGCATTATTTCTGAGTTCTCTATTCTGTTCCATTACAACTTCTGTTCTTTACCTTTTGCTGAGACAACATCCCAACATCTCTTTGGGTCAAAAACTAAGGCCATTCCCTGATTGTAACAACAGACTGGAATACTGGGTTCTAGTCAGCACACTCCACCCTGTCTGTCCCATTAAAGGCAACTAAACCTCCTGGCCAGATGCATCGAGCAGCAATCTGAGAACTCTGAAAAGTAAATGTTAGTGGGCAGATTGGGGAAGGAAGTCAGAACTTGAAATACCACCAAATCAACAATCATTGTCTCATTTTTTTCCTTGATATCTCCTGGCCTGAACTCAAAGACAGCCTGAAGCCTGGAACTTCAGACCAAGTATGGACAGAAACTCTAAGAAAACCCCTCCTTTTCTGTTCCAAGGAGGAAGAAAGAGGGCTCCCATGGGTCAGACAGAGTGAGGGAGGTTTTTTTCCTTTTTTCTTTTTTGCATTCTTTACCCCACCCCCTTCCCAAGCCCTCAGGCATTCCCAGGTGGTAGCAGCAACAGGGGCTGGGCTGGCCCCCTTTTCCCTGACCAGGGAAACTTTGATCCCAAGAGTCTGAGTAGAGTCCCCATTGCTTTTCCATCTTGGACCACTGGCCACGTCACCTTGGAGGCATGCATATTCATGCAAAGTGTGCAGCAGAAGAAAGAATCCAAAGCTCCAGCTCTTTAGCTCGAAGGCCAGGAAGGGGCATAAGGATGTTCCTGGACTCAGGAAAATGTGAGGAAGATTGCAGACAGGAGGGAGCTCAAGAAAGTGATCTCATAAAGTTGGATGTGAGCTCCTGGGCCACACACACATGATTTAGCCCTAAACTGTCTACCAAAGCCTTTGAAAACTGAGCTGACATGGGAAACACAGCACACAGAAGGTAGCCAGGAACTTGTGGCCTACCCAACGGGGTCAGTTTTTGATTTTTTGCTAATACAAATAAACAAAAAAATCAACATTTTCCGTAGGATTTAAACAAGACCTAGAATCGTATAATATTTAAAATGCCTAGCATATAATCCAAAATTACTTGACTTACCAGGAACCAAAAAAAATCAGATCATACAAGAGAGAAGACAATCAACAGATACCAACTCCAAGATGGCACAGATTTTGAAATAACTAGGCAGAGACTTTAAAGAAATCTCTAAGACTTAGTGCTCCAGGGATTAAGAGTGACCACTTTTGAAAGGGATATAGGCCAGGCGCGGTGGCTTATGCCTTTAATCCCAGCACTTTGGGAGGCCAAGATGGGCAGATCACCTGAGGTCAGGAGTTCGAGACTACCCTGGGCCAACATGGTGAAACCCCATCTCTACTAAAAACAAAAATTAGCCAGGCATGGTGGTGCACACCTATAGTCCCAGCTACTCAGGAGACTGAGGCAGGATAATCACTTGAACCCGGGAGGTGGAGATTGCAGTGAGCCGAGCCGAGATCACGCCATTGCACTCCAGCTTGGGCGACAGAGCAAGACTCCATCTCAAAAAAAAAAAAAAAAAAAAAAAAGGTATATAAAGTCTCAGTTTCAACAGAAAAATCAGTCTCAGCAGGAAATAGAAGTTATGTTTTTAAAAAAGAAAAAACCAAATGGAAATTTTAGAACTGAAAAAGAAAATAACTGAGATTTTTAAATGGCTGAATGGACTCAAAATAGCACAATGGAGATGGCAGGGAAGAGCAAGCGCATTTGAAGACAGACAAATGAAAATTACCCAATCTAAATAACAAAGAGAAAAAAATTTAAAAAGTGAACATACCTCAGCGACAATACCAAAAAGTCTAATATTAATGTCATCATATCCCAGAAGGAGAGGAGAAAAGGTGTGGGTGCATAAAAATATTTGAAGAAATAACGGCTGAAACTTGCCAAATTTGACGAAAGACATACATTTATAGATTTTAAAAGCCCACAAAACTAAAAACAGAATAAACTTGGAAAAACCCACATACAAATACATTATAATCAACCAAAGATAAAGAAAACAATTTTTGAAAGAAGCCAGAGAAAAACAAAAGATAACAATGAGGGAACAATTATTAGAATGACTGAATTTCTCAAACCATGCAGGCCCGAAGGCTGTGGAACAGAATTTTTAAAGCATTAATTAAAAGAACTGTCTAGATTCTATATCCAGCAAAAATATCCTTCAGAATGAGGGCAAAATTAAGATAAGATATTCCTAGGTGAAGAAAAACTAAGATAATTTATTCTCAGCAGAACTACTCATAAAGAGAAAGCTAAAGAAATTCTTCAGATGGAAGGCAAATGATACCATAGAGAAACCTGGAACCTCAGGAGTCAAGGGAAAGAAACAGAAAAGACAAATACCTGGGTAAATATAAGGGACTGTTTTTCTTGTCTTCAGTTCTCTAGAATACGTGTAACTGTTGATAGCAAAAATGTTCACATTTTCTAGTGATATTTTCAATGCATGTTTATGTTACATAGCAAGGGTCATTTCCTTGGACCATGTTTGTGACAACAATTACAACGTAGAGGGGGAGGGTAAGGGACTTACGTGGTGGAAAGAGTCACACGTTCCACTTGAAGTGATAAAACGTTATACCAAAGTAGTCTGTTAAAAGTTAAGTATGTATATTATGCTTTGAACAACTACTATACAAGGAAGTATAGTCAAAAACTCAAATTAAAATGGAATATTTAAAATACTCAAATAATCCAAAAAGAAGGCAGGAAAGAGAAAACAAAGGGAAAAAAATTTTTTTTTTTTTTTTGAGACGGAGTCTTGCTGTGTCACCCAGGCTGGAGTGCAATGGCCAGATCTCGGCTCACTGCAAGCTCCGCCTCCCGGGTTCACGCCATTCTCCTGCCTCAGCCTCCCGAGTAGCTGGGACTACAGGCACCCACCACCTCGCCCGGCTAGTTTTTTTTTGTATTTTTTATTAGAGACGGGGTTTCACCGTGTTAGCCAGGATGGTCTCGATCTCCTGACCTCGTGATCCGCCCGTCTCGGCCTCCCAAAGTGCTGGGATTACAGGCTTGAGCCACCGCGCCCAGCCAAAATTTTTTTTTTTTTAATGGAGTCTTGCTCTTTGTCCAAGCTGGAGTGCAGTGGTGCAATCTCAGCTCACTGCAACCTCTGCCTCCAGGTTCAAGCAATTCTCCTGTCTCAACTTCCCAAGTAGCTGGGATTACTGTGCCACCACCCCCGGTTAATTTTTGTATTTTTAGTAGAGACAGGGTTTCACCATGTTGGCCAGTCTGGTCTTGAACTTCTGACCTCGTGATCCACCCACCTTGGCCTCCCAAAGTGCAGGGATTACAGGCATGAACTACCGTGTCCAGCTGGGAAAAATTTTTTGAATAATAAAATAGTAGACCTAAGTCCAAATTTATTAATATTTATTAAATATAATGGTCTAATCCAAGGATTGGCAAATAATAGCTCACAGGTGAATTTTTATAAATAAAATATTATATATAAAATATATAATATATTATATAATATATAAATATATAACATATAAATACATAATATATAAAATATGTAAATAAAATAAAATATTATTAAAAATAAATATTTTTATAAATAAAATTTTATTGGAAAACACCTACACCCATTCACTTGCATCTGGAGTCTAAACAAATTAATTAAAAGACAAAGATTGTTACAATGGATAAAGAAACCAGACCCAACTATATACTGTCTACAAGAAATCAAATTTAAATAGAATGCCATAAGTAAGGTAAAAGTAGAAGTAGGGGAAAAGACATACCATGCATAAACTAATCAAAAGAACAATGGAGTGGCTGTATTAATATCAGGCAAAGTAAGTTACCAGGGGTAAGAAGGAACATTCCATGGTGATAAAATGATTAATTTGCTTAGAAGATATAGCCATGCTAAATGTATCTGCACCTAACCAAAAGCCTCAATATACATGAAACTAAAACTGATAGAATGGAAAGGAGAAGAAATGAACAAACTCATATATATAGTTGGAGACTTCAATGTTCTTCTTTCATTAAACAATAGAATAAGTAGCCAGAAAACCAACAAGGACATAGAAGAATTGAACACCACCACCAACCAACTGGATCTTATTGACATTCATAGAACACTTCATCCAACAACAGCAGAATACATATTCTTTTCAACGGCACACAGAATAGTCATCAAGATAGACCATATCTTAGTTATAAACCAAATCTTAAATTATTAAAAGAATTAAAACCACACACAAAAAAAATGCCCCCTGACCATAATGGCATTGAACTTGAAATCAAATACAGAATGATAACAGGAAGATACTCAGAAATTAAACAACACATTTCCAATAATGTATGTGCCAAAGAGGAAGCTTCAAGGGAAATTAGAAAATATTTTGAACTAAGCAAAAACAAAAATAGAATAAAGGTCTCAGGTCAACAATCTGAGCTTCTACCATAAAAAACTCGATAAAAAAGAGAAACAAAGATCCAAAGCAAGTGAAGAAAGGATATAATAAAGATAACAGCAGAAATTAAAAACAAAGGAACAATTGAGAACATGAATGAGCCAGAAACTGTTTTTTCTAAAAAAAATAAAATAAAATAAATAAACCTCTAGCCAAACTGAAAATGACAAAAGTAGAAAAGACACAAATTGCCAATAATCAGGAATGAAAGAAATAATATTATTACAGACCTCACAGACATCAGCAGGCTAATAAGGGGAATCCTACAAACAACTCTATAGATAAATTTCACAGCTAAGATAAAATGGACAAATTCCTCAAAGCCATGAAGTACCAAAACTCACCTATGAAGAACAAATGATGTTGAAACATTTGGACCTCCATATGCAAAAAAAGAACCATAGCCCATACCTCACAAAAACTAACTCGTAATGGATCTAAATATAACATAAAACTTTAAAAGTTCTAGAAGATAACACAGAAGAAATCTTCATGACCTTAGATTAGGCAAATTGTTCTAACATGTGACACTGAAAGCATGATCCATAAAGGAAAATGGATAGATTGAACTTCATCAAAATGAAAAGTTTTTGCTGTGCAAAAGACAGATGAGAATGAAAAGAATAACTGCAGACTCTGAAAAACTATTTGCAAACCACACGTCCAACAAACTTCTATCCAGAACATAGAAAGAATTCTCAAAACTCAGCAGTAAGGAAACAAACACGGGAATGAATAAATGGGCAAAAGATCTGAGCAGACGGTTCACTAAAGAAGATATACAGATGTGAAATAAGATGTTCAACAACATTAGTCATTAGAGAAATGCAAATTAAAATCCAATGACATATTACTACACAACTATTCAAATGGCTGTTTTTAATACAACATGAAGAGCTGATGAGCGTGTGGAGCAACAAAAACTCTCAGTTATTACCAGTGGGAATGCGAAATGGTACAGCCACCCTGAAAAAGTTTCCAATTTCTTATGAAGTTAAAATATATTTACCACATGACCCAGCACATGGTATTAGTATTTACCCAAGAAAAAAAACTTGTATTAACATGAAAACTGATACATTAATATTTACAATAGCTCTATTTATAATTGCCAATATTGAAAACAATCCAAATGTCCTTAAGCAGATAAATGGATAAACAAACTGTGGTACAACCATACAATGGAATACTACTCAGCAGTAAAAAGGGACAGACTAATAAAACATCCACCATGTGGATGAATATCAGAGACACTGCTGAGTCGAAGAAGCCAGGCTCAAAAGTTTACATACGGTATTCTGTTTATGTGGCTTTCTAGAAAAGGCAAAACTACAGGGACAGAGAATAGAGTTTCTTGGAGGAATGAAACTGATTGTGATAGTGGCTACAGAAATCTACACATGTGTTAAACTCTGGCAACTCTAGACTCCCCAAAAAGTTAGTTTTACTGTATGTGAATTTTTAAAATAATAAAAAGCTGAGTGGACGTACCCTCCTAGGTACTTAGAATGGCAGTTCCGGAATTTGTGTCTACATACATATGTGTAGGCTGAGCTTTTGAACCACACTGGTAGACTACCACACTCTTCCAAACTTGCTGATCAAGGGCCTAACCCTTTGTCAGATAATTTCATCGCATAGGCCTTCCACTTGTGGTTAAAGAAAGCTTAATGCATTTTCTGAAAATGTCTAAGAACCATTACCTGTTTTAACTCTTACATGTGACTTGATGCATAAAACACTCTATATGTCTTATAAATAAACCCAGAATAGTTAGAGTTCATTTATAATCTATTACATGGAATATCAATTATCCCTTAATAAAAAGTGACTTTACATATCCATTTTTTTAATTTGATAGAAATATAAAATCTGTGATTAATTAAATTCATACACAGAGAATGTTGCTATGCAGCCTTTTATAATTATGCTTGTATACGCTAGAGAACAATAAAGAACTCTGCTCCTCTGTTCCACTTCTTTTGCAGGTAAGCAACTACATACATACAGACATTCATTTGTTTCTTTTTTTGCCCACTTGGCGGATGATCAGCCTCCTCCACTGGCCAGGGCCGTCTGCTGGTCATGCCCATTTGTGACAGTCATGATGCTCCCTTTTTTGTTTGAGTCAGGGGCTGTTAAATTGCCTCTTTCACTGACAGGTAGCTCCTTCACCACTAGAGAGGGTAGGTACCACCCCTTACTCAAAGACAAGCCAACCAGCTGGGCTAGCTAAGTTAGCCTGGGGTCAGTTACTCACTGTATGGTTTATTATTTATTCATACACCCACTCATGCAAGACAGAATGAGATTCAAGATGGCTTATCATAGGCCATCAAATCATCAACACAATAAGATCAAATACAACACACATAGCATCAAACACAGCCAGATAGAAATGATGAAGGGAAAATAAAGACAGAAAAAAAAGTTAAGCAAGACAGAGGTAAAGTTGGTATGCAAGTATGCCCTAAAGCTCTTATGCACTGGCAATATACAGACCACCAGTTTATCTCTGATCTCACGAGAGCCCAGAGCAAAAAGGAAAAGAATGTTCTGTTACAGATTTGCAGTATCCTCCAGGGAAGAACAAATCCCTTGTTAGAGGACACACATCTTTTAAACATGAGAGAAACTTCTCCCCATAGCCTCACATAGGGTAGTGGGAAATGTCCTCAATAATATTCCTAAAATAAATAAAATAGCAAGTTAGTATTTCACCAAAGAGCAAGTCAGAGGAAATCTACATGGGATGAAAAAGCACCCGATGGCTTCAGTTTTCTGATAGACTAGTCTGAGTTCAAGGACGAAATTTAAACTAAAGCGTTGTTTCTCAAACTTCCCCACTGAAGTACCTCCAGCAACAAAGAGCACCCCCTAAAAAGCATGAGGTGCGGCCCACGGCAGCCTACCATACACAGGGAATTTCTATGACGCCTTATTATTTACCTTAAGAAAACATGTCAATTTCTTATTTATTCCATAATGTATCTGTGCCTGTTTTCCTGTAAAACAGTGTTTTAAGTTGCTTACTATTGGGGTGGCAAGGTGCAGGAGAGTTTCCTGACTGCCTTAATGAGTGCTTTAAGTGTGCCTGTTTCTGGAAAGTTAACTGAATTGAGTGGCGCTAACACGGGTTCATCCTCCTGTTTCTTCTTCCTTGTTAGTGGATGATACCTCAAGAACCCAAACCCACATAAATAGGTGGCTACAAATACCAATCGCTTTCTCCTAAAGTGATTTATTCTTACACCCACTCATGCAAGACAGAATGAGATTCAAGATGGCTTATCATGGGCCATCACATCATCAACACAATAAGGTCAAATACAACACACATAGCATCAAACACAGCCAGATAGAAATGAAAGTCAATCAGGAAACAAGATGAAGGGAAAATAAACACAGAAAAATAAGTTAAGCAAGACAGGGATAAAGTTGGTATGCTCTCCTAAAGTTGGCCTCCTCTCCTAAAGCAGAGCTTTAGGAACTCTGCTAGAGTGAAAACTTAGGAGAGCACCAAGAATGACCCCAAGAAGATGCACAAAGTCTTCAGGGTGAAATGTTGACATGTGTGTTCTTCCTGAGAGTTCATCTCTGGGGCCATAGGAGAGATCTGCCAACTAGCACAATCTCATTCACAGTTCAGAAAACTCACTGATGGGCTTCTTTACTTTGCATTAATGTGATGATTTTCATCCCTGTAAATAAGAGATTTCTAAGAAAGATGTGATATGTATACATGGTTTAAAAAAAAAAGCCTCCCTAATAAACACTGAAACAAACAAATTAATGCAGAAAATCCATCTATTCTGAAATTTTAAAAGGTCCAGCCTGCGTTAATTTGAATAAGGACACTGAAAGCCTTCATCCAACTAAAACAAAACAAAGCAAAACCCAGCCATGGCAATGGTAAAAGATGCACTCCAAGACATGTGCAGTGAATGAGATGGGAAAGGCTACTTCACCTGGGTGGGAAGATAATTGAGAAGATGTCACAATTGTACCAGACACCTGTCATTGTTTGGGCCATCCATTGTCCAAGCCCTCTCCCTTCACAGTGGATGCAGTGCCCTGCTCCCACTGGAAGGCCAGGAGCGGGGCCTTCCTCAGCTACCCTCTGACAGACAGTACCAGTGTTGTGCCAAGCAGCTTCTCACTCCAGGAGCCAGAGGGGTCAGCAGTGTGTCCCGCAGTTGTGCCCACCAGCTGCAGCAGGCAGTGTGAAGGAACAGTGGTGGCTCTCTGGCCAGATTGGGCCTCTAGCTCTCCTCAGTCTGGAGAACTGCATTCTTTCCAACAAATCCCCATTTTGCTAAAGCCGGCCAACATTGGTTTCTGTTGTTGCTACCAAGAACTCTGAAATAACAGGCATGACCCCTTGTGCATTTAACACACAACTTTAAAACATATAAAGCAGAAACTATTGGAAACAGTCACGTAAATGGATAAATCCACAAAATTTGCATGGACTTTTTCAGAAATCCATGGATCTAATTGATTTTTTAAAGCTAAAGCAAAAAGAGATCCAGAACTGAGCTGCCCAACACAGCACAATGGTCAGCAGCCACTTACATCTATCTGAATTTCAACTTAAGCTAATTCAAATTAAATAAAATGGAAAAATCCCTTCCTCAGTCTCATTAGCCACATTTCAAATTACTCCACACCACATATGGCCAGTGGTTACTCTATTGGACAGCACAGATTACAGAACATTTCCCTCATCACAGTGAGTTCTCTTGGACAGCACTGTTATCAAGGATTTAAATAGCATAATTAGCAACTTAAATGTCATAGAAATATAGAACCTTATGCCAGGCAAACAAAACCTATACCTTCCTTTTAAACACTTATAGAACACATACATTGACTAACCATAAATTACAGCAAAGAGGCCAGGCATGGGGGCTCATGCCTGTAATCCCAGCACTTTGGGTGACTGAGGCGGGCGAATTGCCTGAGGTCAGGAGTTCGAGACCAGCCTGACCAACATGGAGAAACCCCGTCTCTACTAAAAATACAAAATTAGCTGGGTATGGTGGCACATGCCTGTAATCCCAACTACTAGGGAGGCTGAGGCAGGAGAATTGCTTGAACCTGGGAGGCGGAGGTTGCAGTGAGCCGAGATCGAACCATTGTACTCCAGCCTGGGCAACAAGAGCGAAACTCCGTCTCGAAAAACAACAACAAAAAATTAGGACAAAGGAAAATCTCAATATATTTCCCAAAATAGAAATTATAGAAGCAATATGTGCTGTCCATAATGCAGTTAAATTAGAAGCATTCAGTGAAAGGGTAGTCAAGTGCACATGCGTGTACTAACACATACACTCAGCTGGAGAGGTTAAAACATTTTCCTAAGTAAGTCTTGGGTTAAAGCAGAACTTAGGCCTGAGATTGCAAACTGTGGAGAAATGTGAACTGCACCAGAAATCTAAAAAGAGGTACTCGGAAGAAATTTATAGCCTTAAGTGCACATGTTAGAAGACATTGAAATATGAAAAAAAAGGAACTAAGCATCCATTTCAAGAAGATAGAACAAGAGAAGATAAAACAAGCTTGGTTCAAATTAATCTGTCTCTAGCACATTTCAAAGTTTTTGGTTTGAAGTAAGAGGTCTAACAGAATTCCCTAGTTTTGGCACTGCTAGTGTAATCATTGGGTTACTTTATTTTATTTATTTATTTTTTTTTTTGAGATGGAGTCTCGCTCTGTCGAACAGGCTGAAATGCAGTGGTGCAATCTCAGCTCATTGCAACCTCTACTTCCTGGGTTCAAGTAATTCTCCTGCCTCAGCCTCCCAAGTAGCTGGGACTACAGTTTGGCGCCCCCACGCCCAGCTAATTTTTGTATTTTTAGTAGCACCGGGTTTCACCATGTTGGCCAGGCTGTTCTCGAACTCCTGACCTCAAGTGATCCACCCACCTTGACCTCCCAAAGTGCTGGGATTAGAGGCGTGAGCCACCATGCCCGGCCAAGTGTAGTTGTCTTTGATTGGATTATAATTCCATCCATAAACCACCCTTCTGTGGCCAGGAAGAATGCAGTACTCTGAGTCAGCCAATAGGTTATTTTATGAAAGACATAAAACATTTCTCCGACTCCCAAAATTGAGAAATATATCATGCTGCATGATTAGAAAACTGTTAAGATGTTACCTTTCCCAATCTGATTTATAAATTTAATAAAAATCCAATCAAAATCATACAAATTCTGTTTTAGATTTTTGGTTGGTTTTCACTTTTAGAAATTTCACATTATATACCAAATTAAAATAATACAATTAAGCCAATCTGACCACACCAATTTCAACAATTTTGCTGTTCTTATTTCCAAACGTACTTTTTTTTTTCTTCTTTTTACTTTTCTTTACTGGAGTACTTTAAAACAAATCTAATAATCAGGTCATTTTATCAAAAAATACATTAATATCCATCTCTAACTGGATGGATATTTTAATATACGTACTGTGCGAAATTCACACCTATGCACATAATCCCTTACTATTGTCTGATATACATCCCAGATTCTAGACTTTCTAAGACAGCTTGTTCCATGTGCTTCTTCAGAGCCTGCTTCTGCCATGTATCAGTTGTCAATCCTGAGGCAAGTTAACTGGCTTTTCTGGACCTGTTACCTTTTCTACAAAATGGAGAAAATAATAAATCCTTTGCAGATGATTATTCAAAAGACTAAATGAGATCATACATTTAAAGCACCTAATACTATCCAATAGTCATTATTTTTAACATAACAGATTCTGATATAAATAGAATTACTTCTAAAAAGTTTATCCCACTTTTGATGTTGCTGAGATTGGTTAGTGGGTTCAAGTATATTTGGGGATGGGGGATTTATTTCATTAGGTTTTGGAGGAAACAAATTCTGTAATCCAGTGTCCTGCCAGTTTTCCTCAAAAGTTCCCACTTTTTCTCCAGCATGTTTGTGATACATACCCAGATGTGAGAAAGATTGTCTTTTTGGCCAGGCGCGGTGGCTCACACTTGTAATCCCAGCACTTTGGGAGGCTGAGGCAGGCGGTTCACAAGGTCAGGAGATTGAGACCCTCCTGGCCAACATGGTGAAACCCCATCTGTAATAAAAATACAAAAATGAGCGGGGAGTGGTGGCAGGTGCCTGCAAATATGTGGAAGGGTTGAATAACAAGGTCTAATGAACACGTGGAACACCACAGCCAACAGCTACAGGATATGCATCCTTTATGAGCACACGTGGACCATTTTCAAAAATTGACTTCCACATGCTGAAACCAGGCTGGGCACTTTACACACATTATGTTCTTTAGTTATCATAAAATTGTTAAATAGGCATCCAAGCTGGAAATCTTCCGTTTGTCCCTCCACACTCACCCGCTACCCTTCCCCACCTCTCGCTGTGTCCTTCCAGGATGGCCTCTACAGACAGCATTAATGGTTTCTTTCCTCTCTGGCTTCCGGTTGGTTCAGTTAGCAGGAGGAAAGAGCAGGAAATTATCAGGTGAAAAGAAAGGAGAGTCAGGGTATATTGTAAACATTTAAAATTTTATGTAGATTGTGATGCTTTGACATCTTAAGAGACCTTTCTGGTTGGGGAATGATTGCCCTCCCCAGGCTGGACAGTCCTTAAGGACAAGAAAGGGCTCTGCCTAGAGCACATCTTTGCTGTGCACACGAGCCAGCCCAGAGCCACACCTCCTCTGTCTGGCCCCGACACCCCAGGAGACAGTGTGCCTCTGCCTTAGTCATCCCAGGGCCAGGCACCAGGTAACCAGAGACCACTCCTGTCCCACACCCACTGAAATTATTCAAACCAGCCAGTCCTAAGGTGTCCACTCCCCCCTGCCTGGACTCTTACCTTCCCCTCACTCCTGTCTTCTGCCTCCTGCCTCTGGGATCTGTGAGGATAAGAAACCTTGCTTTCCTGAGCCTCTCCCTTGCCTGCACCTGACTTTCACATAAAAAGAGAAAAAATGCAGGGTATTTGCCCTCCCTGCTGCCTCCTTGCTGAGGATGGCTATGTCCATCTTTCTCTGCCCAAGCCAGGTGCTGCTCCCCAGACAGGTCCCCTGTTGCAGCTCCAGTGCTCACTCCCTCCCTCGCCTTCCAGGTCTAGGGACAGTGACAGCCCCTTGCTGTGATTAGTCCTGGGTACTGTGCCATCCCCCATGAGCCTTCCTAAGCCCTGCTCACAGTATTCTAAAGGTCCCTTGACTGAACCGTTCATGTTGCCCAGGTGGAGTGTGCTGTGTTTCCACAGGACCCCAGCTGACAGCGTCCCTATCTCAAACACAAGCTCAGAGGGCAGCGCTAGCCCAGGACCACATGACTCCAGCCACGCCTCCTCTATAGGGGTGGAAATAGGGCAGTTTCAACCCTTGTTTGCATCATTGCTAATTATTTGTATGGCATTGGAACACTTTTTCATCTGGAGACAACGGCATGCCCTATCAGAACTTCTTGAATACTTTTTGACTGAATTGTGAACGTGGCCTTTCTTCATTTCTTAGAAGTCAGGAACACTGTCTTCCATTTAAAGTATCTTTATTCGGTTGTTAATTAATTTTTGGTGCTTACGTCCTGCTGTGATTTGAGTTTGTTCTCTCTGAAACTCATGTTGAAATTTGGTCCCCGGTGTGGCGGTGGGAGGTGTCTGGTCATGGATCCCTCACGAATAGATTAATGCCCTCCCTTGGGGGTGAACTTGGGCTCTCATAAGAATGGATTAGTTCCTGGGAGAGGGGGCTGTTAAAAACAGTCTGGTGGCCGGGCGAGGTGGCTCACGCCTGTAATCCCAGCACTTTGGGAGGCCAAGGCAGGCAGATCACAAGGTCAGGAGTTCGAGACCAGCCTGATCAACATCATGAAACCCCGCCTCTACTAAAAATACAAAAATTAGCCAGGCATGGTGGCACGTGCCTGTAATCCCAGCTACTCAGGAGGCTGAGGCAAGAGAATTGCTTGAACCCAGGAGGCAGAGGTTGCAGTGAGCAAGATTGTGCCAGTGCACTCTAGCCTGGGTGACAGAGCAAGACTCCGTCTCAAAAAAAAAAAAAAAAAAAAAAAAACAACAACAACAGTCTGACTTTCTTGGTTTCTCTCTTTTACTCCTTCCCTGTCCCAGTGACCTCTTTGCAAACACCCACTCCCCTTCCATTTTCTGCCATGAGTTGAAACAGCCAAGGCACCCACCAGATGCAGATCCCCAGTCTTGAACTTTCCTGCCACCAGAATTGTGAGCCAAATAAATGTCTTTTCTTGATAAACTACCCAGTCCTAGGTATTCTGTTACAGTAACAGCAAGTGGACTAAGACATTGCCTTTTGGAGGAAGTTACTCAGTATGGTGCTGATGGCCTCTGAATTTAATACCCACATAAGATTTTTGTCTTCCCACTTTGCTGTTTTTCAGATCGCCATGAGGTTATCTCCAAAGAAATACTGGAACTGGACCCATGGGAAAACCAGTGGAATGTTGTAGCCATCAACGTCCTCATGCATGACAGCTATGATGTCTGCCTAGTGGCCAGGATGAATCCCCGAGACCTCATCCCCCCGCCTTCAGATTTGGTGGAAGAAGGCAATGAGCACTGAGGTGACCTTGCTGGAGGACCTCCCGCTGTGTCTGCAGACAAGGCCTTCAGAACGGAGAGGGCCCACAGCATCTCTGTCATGCCAGTCATATGCACTGCATGCGTAGTGGCCTGTGTGTGAAGAAGCAGTGTGTGCTGGGCACTGGGCAGGGAGCATGGGGAGTCTCCCTTCAGGGACTTCCCAGTCTGATAGGGTAAATGAGACACTACAAGGAAGAGGTGATCATGGCCACAGGAGGGGCACAGGGCCACAGGAGGGCAACAGATGGAGGCTCTCACTCTGCTGGGGACTCACAAACAGCATTGCCAAGGAGTAGACCTTTGACTGGGGCCCCAAAAGGATGAGGAGGAAGCAGTCCCATGGGGGCAGTCGATGATGAGTTCATGGCAACAGCCGAGCAAGGGCCCAGATATGGAAAGCTCGTACCTGTCTGCAGCACCCTGGCTGGGCCAGATTGCCTGGGACACAGGGTTTGCGGTCAAGGCTGGAAAAATAAGTTGTAGCTAGATGACCAATGCCTGAAAGAATGAGGAGTTGGACCTGGTCTGTAAGCCAGGGAATTGTCTCAAAATAGTGAGTTAAGGGAGACTTCTCTCTGTGCTCTGTTCCAGCTTCAGTCTTATAAACACTGGCCATTCTCCTTCAGAATCTCCTTCTACTGAAGCAACGCCACCCAGCCCAGCGCTAGCTGTGCTACCAGCCCCTAACAGCCGAGACACTCAAGCCAGACCACAGTGGCCAGAGAATCCTGCCCTGGGCTGACTCTGTCCGGGACGGGAATGTGGGGTTTTCTGTCCACTCCAGGTGGAGCCTGGTCCTCTCCGGGGCTGGCAGGGGGTATCCTGGAGTGGGCTTACCCAGGCTGCCTTTGTCCACCTCTCAGACACATACGACCTTCTGTAGGGTAGTCCTGGCTGAACAGGACTGGCCCAAGCCACCCAAGCCAGGGACAGAGCAGGCTCTGGCTGAGGACAGGGGAAGTAGCATCTCCTCCAGCTGCTGCCACCCCTGTGGCCCGGCCTGTGCAATAAAGATGGAGCCACCCACTTCAGCCCACAATTGAGCATAATCAGAAGACAGTCACTCCCAAAATATATGTTAGAAATGACATTTAAATGACACATGGGAAGTCCGTCTATCTTACTTCCCATCTCTAATTCTGGAAGCACAGTGGAGTCAATGAGTGCATCTTCATAGCTGTTCTTCAGCAACTTCTCCAAAAAGTTTCACATTGTACAAGGCTCTTTTGGAAGCAGGAGTGGTCACTAAATTCAGAGGGAGACAAACCCTAAGTAGAGACAGCTTTGTTTGGTGCTGAGCTGTGTGACTGTGATGGCCGCTAGCCTGTGCCCCCAGGTTCCAGCTGCCCACCAGGCAGGACGAGCAGGTCTTGCCAAAACTGGAGGCTGTTGGAAACCTATTTCTGCCACCAAGGAGAGGGACCAGGAGACCCAGCGTAGGTTGGCCCCAAGTAGGCTCGACTCTGGGAGGGTGGGGGCCCCGCCTTTCTCTTCGCACTTGTGCCCCACGTGCACTCACAGTACCTGGCATGTGGGTGACATTTTGGATGGCCAGCATGGGGCAGTGTTTCTCAGCCAGAGGGCCTGGGCCCCGAGCATGTCCAGGAATCTGAGTTAAAGTGAGCTTACTCTTTCCCCAGTGGATGGTCATGATTGATCTGTGCGTTCTTTTTCTTGATACAAAGATGTTCCTCCTAGCTGCTGTGTTGGCTGTTGGCGCCCAGGGTTGAGGATGGCCTCCGCAGGGCCTCCACTTCCTGCATTCCTCTTCACAGAGTCACTGGACCTACTCCACCTGCTAGAACAGTCCAGAAAGCTGCCGCATCTCCCTGGCTCGAGGAGGCCTTGTTGGCACGTCATGGCACATCTCCTTGATGTTCAAGATCTGGGCTCCAGCCCCAGCTCTGCTAGTTAGCTAACCATGTGAACTCGGGCAAGATGACCTTTCTAAAGCCTCATTTCCCTCATATGCAGAGTTGAAGGAAAATATTAATACATACTTTATAGGGTTGGTGTGAGGATTGACTAAGTGCTGAGCAAAGTGTCTGTGAAATCCTGAAATAATAAGCATGTTTTAGCTGCTATTATTATCATCACTTTCATTATCATTGCAGTCAGCACTTCCCAAAGTAAGGTGCCCAAAACAGACTCAGTGCTTTAGTGCAGTCCCTTGGGATTTAGGGGCAGATGTGCATATGGCTTGAGATGGTTCGTTCTTTCTTTCTTTCTTTCTTTCTTTTTTTTTTTTTTTTTGATGGAGTCTCTCTCTGTCACCAGGCTGGAGTGCAGTAGCACGATCTCGGCCCACTGCAACTTCCACCTGCTGGGTTCAAGTGATTCTCCTGCCTCAACCTCCAAAGTAGCTGGGACTACGGGCACCCACCACCACGCCCAGCTAATTTTTATATTTTTAGTAGAGACAGGGTTTCACCATGTTGACCAGGATGGTCTCGATCTCTTGACCTCGTGATCTGCCTGCCTCGACCTCCCAAAGTGCTGGGATTACAGGTGTGAGCCCCTGCGCCCGGCTGAGATGGTTCTTAATTTCCCATACCCTGTTGCTTGGCTCCTCCAGTTGGCGGCTGAGAGTCAAGCAAGGGTTTACTCGGATCTGAGGCCCCTAATGTCCTCAATGGACACATTCAGAGCCCTGCGGCAGCTCAGCAGAGACACCTGAGGGTCACACTGGGTGAGACCATCACCCGCCTGTGGGAGGCAAGATAAATGGGTAAACACCATTCCTGTCAAATGCGAGGTCTGGGCAGAGTGGAGCTTTCCAGAGAGTGCTGAGGGAGGACCGAGAAGGGGCATGACCTCTGCTGGAGCCAGGATCGCAGTGACCAGGAGCTGGCTTAGCACTGAAGGGAGGCAGGCATCCAGGGCAGGATTTCTCAAACTTCTTCTGAGGAATCCCTGAGGTTGAAACTGGTGCTTCACAGATTTCAGATATCTGATCTTGATTTTTCTTTGATTCCATACAACAGATTGCTTGCCTGGGTTAGTGCCTATTTTAAGTTCTTGGTGCTTCTTGTCTGACTTTTGTATTTGCAATTAAAAACAACATGACCCTCCCCACCTGCAGCCAGATACCGTTAGAAATTCAACTTTGAAATATATTCCCATCACTCCTGTTTTCACTTTAATAGAAGGCTGTTGCAGTACCGCACGATGGGCTCTTATAAAACTTCCACTATCTGCTAATTCTTATCTTTGTGACAGGATTGTTTGACACTGAGCAAGGAAACACAATAAGGAAGTAATTGGGATGCTAGGCTGGCAGAAGCCTGCAGCTGTCAACCCAGTGTGTTCAACACGGTGGCATTGTTCTCCCTGACTTCATAATGAGCAAATGCTTCACATTTGAACTTACAGAATAAATTTTTACTAATAAAAGATCACTTTCATTTTGTTTTTCACATTGCAGTTCCAGGAGATGCTGAGGGTCCCTTGAGTTGGGGAGTGGCAGCCAGGGGACAAGCAGCAGCAGGCCCGGGGCAGGGCCGCGAGATGGCTGGGGCAGCAGGGGCATCCCCAGGGTGCTGCACAAGAGGGCAGCCAGGAAACTGGGGAGAGGCTGGGCACGGTGGCTCACGTCTGTAATCCCAACACTTTGGGACACCTAGGCAGACGGATCACCTGAGGTCAGGAGTTCGAGACCAGCCTGACCAACATGATGAAACCCTGTCTGTAGTAAAAATACAAAAATTAGCCGGGTGTGGTGGTGCACACCTGTAATCCCAGCTACTTGGAAGGCTGAGGCAGAAGAATCACTTGAACCCAGGAGGCAGAGGTTGCAGTGAGCTGAGACCCCACCATTGCACTCCAGCAACAGGAATAAAAACTCCATCTAAAAAAAAAAAATCAAAAAGGTAGACACCATTCACAAAAGACCTGGAGGCCACACCAAGAGTTGGGTCTTTACACCCCAGCAACACGGTCTCAGGCAAGGAAGTCTTCTAAGAACATCATCCACAGCCCACTGAGCAGGGTGGAGCAGGCCCGGCAGCCTGGCGAGACGTGTACTGGGGGCCAAGGTAGGGGGAGGCTGGGCAAACCTGGGCAGTGAGATCAGAACAACAGTGTGGGTTGGGTGCAGCCCAGGATGGAGGATGTCTGTGTTTGCTGTCAGATTCAGAGAGCAGGGACAGGCCAGAATTTTGTTCAGAAAAGAATGGCCAGTCAGCCAAAATAAAAGACCAGAAAATCTTTCAGGGAGTACCCTATTGACAAGGGGACCTGCCTCTCCATCAGTGTTCCTAAAACAGAGCCACTACCCAGTGGCTTCGGCCGTTCACCCTTGGCCCACCCAGGGCACCAAGAGACAGGAGAGGAGGCCCTGGGGTGTAGAGTCCTGTCACCCACTTTGTCTACCTAGCAGACAGTCGAGTGTGTCCCTGTTCTTCCTCATTTACAGACACAAGGACCCTGACCCAGTTTACGTGCCCAGCACAACCCAGGCATAACAATAAACGTAACAATCCCATTCCTTTACCAGGGGTTAGTTAGACATGGCCATGTGGCACAATCCCGGCCAAAGAGACATAAAGGCAAGTTTGCAGAGGGGCTAGGGAAAGTTTCTCTCACCTTTGAAAGCGATGTTGAGGAAGAGATGGGCTATTTGCTGCTTAGCAAGTCAGCCTGCCCCCTGCACCTGCAGCCACCGCCCTGCAGTAGTAACAGAGGTGGCTGGAGATGGCTGCAGGTGATCCACAGAGGGGGACAGGCCCTGCAGCATCCGGGGCCTTGGTGATGTAATTGAACCACTAAACCAACCAGGTGGGAGGCTTTTTGCCAGGTGCTAATTGTTACAATAAATGTTTCTTATTGTTCAGGCCACCTGGAGTTACTTGTAGCCCAGCATTTCCTAAGTAGTACTCCAACCTTCCCCCACAATGCCACCTTCTCTTAGGATGGCATTTGTTACCCCTGCCAAAGAGGAGGCTGGGATGTCAGGTGACAAGGTTGTCATTCACTGCAGTAGGGTAGCTTCTTCAGGGCTACTGAAAGCTGATGGTTTATGAACCTGAGTCACTTCTTAGCTATTTATCCAGTATTGCTTTTTCTCTCAGATCTTCAACATATTTGTTTGTTTACTACAAGTCCCACCCGACACTCATTTTGGTAAACGTCTTATTGGAACACAGCCATGCTCATTCATTTCTGCATCATCCATGGCTGCTTTCTGTATTGTCTATGGCCATTTGCAGAGAAAGCTTGCCAACTTCTGGTGTATTCCATCAAATTTTCTTTTGATGGAAGAAAAATACTGTATTAAGGGAGTATATGTACTATAAAGGAATATATATGCATATTCCTTTATGATAATTACACATGCATATATACACACACACACACACACACACACAAGACATGGTTCTAACTTATTCTTTCACCAACAATATCTCTTAAAGACAGTGCTCTATATGGGAGCGTGTGGATCTGCCAGTTTCTAACACCTGCACAGTATTCCATCATGGGTGTAGCAGAATTTTGTTAACAAGTCACCAAGAGCTGGAGATTCTTGTTGTTTCCCATAGCTGTTGCTTTGGTGGGCCACAGGCGTAGGGGTGTCTGACCATCCCCTCTTTTGCTAGGGGTTGGCAGTTGTTTAGAAGGTGACCTTTACAGTGTACTTAGGTTTTCTGTGGGTGCTCAGGAGCACCAGAGACAGCCCTGGGAGGCTCCCGTTGTGCTGTGAGTGGCTTCAAGCCACTTGGAGGCACTTGGGCTTATTGAGAGATGTGGCAGGTGGTAGCCAAGTGAGGAGGCAGGCCAGCCTCACACGAAGCCTGGTCTCCACTGCAGAGAGGAGCCCAGGGAGGGAGTGGACGGCCAGCCTGGAGAGGAGAGCTTGGAAGCCACACTCGCCCTGCAGCACTGAGACACTCAGGAGCCCATGATCCTCTACCAGCCGTGAAGCAGCTGAGAATCTCACAGCCCGAAACGCAACCGAAGCCTCCAGCTCTATGGCCAGACATGGGTGGAGGCAGAGGGAAGACCCACAGCCAGCCCGCAGTGTGCCTGCAGCCTCGTGTCCGCCCTCTTTCGGCCACCGGCCTGCAGGGTGCCCGGCATCCTCAGGATGAAGCGTCTGAGGGCTGAGCCATGATGAGGGTGGCCCCGGAATGGCAGGGAGCAAAGTGTCCCCAAGGCTGGGAACCAGCAGGCCCAGCTCCAGGGGCAGGCCTCTCCTTCCCCCTTCTCCAGCTCTGCGGAGCATGTGCTGGTGCTGATCAGGACTCCCAGAACAAAGCAGGAGTCCACCTCGCCATGGAGGATGGTCTGGGGGAGAACAGTCATGGCGATGACCTCAAGGCACTGGTCACACACTCAGCATTTTCTGAGCCCTTTTCAGCACCAGCACCGCACTGGGCAGGGAGGTGAAAGATGAGACACAAGGCCCTACTCTGATCCTGCTCGCTTTCTGCAGGAGAGGGAATGTGCAGACACAGAGGTTACACAGCAGGCAGAAGGCCACACTGTCCTCACTTGTGTTCACTTCCTGCCACCACCAGAATACATGACCACAAATTTAGTGGCTGAAAACAAATTTATGTTCTTGAAGTTCTGTAGTTCAGAAGCCCAAAATAGATCTCCGTGAGTCAAAATCAAGGTGTCCACAGGGCCGCGTTCCCTCTGGAAGCTCTAAAAAGAATCCACTTCCTTGCCTTTTTCAACCACTGGAATCCGCCGCCATTTCATGGCTTGTGGCCTGTCCTCCACCTTCCAGGCCAGCAGCTGAGCCACCCAGCTTTGCTTTTTCATCACACCTTCTTCTCTGACCCCTCTTCCACTTTTCAGGACCCTGGGGTTACACTGGGCCTGTCTGGACAGCCCGGGATGCTCTCTCTGATCGGCAGCCCCAGCCCCCCTGCTGTGTGATGCCACCCACTTGGGAGGTTCTGGCTTCTGTGGACCTTTTAGGGGAAACATTATTTTGCCTACCACAACCCCCAAATCCCCATAAAGTGCGGTCATCACAGATGTGCACATGCAGCGTCTATAGGAGTTCACATACACACCAAGTTTGGGAACCCAGCGAGGAGGGAAAGAGGAGCACACACACAGATGCCTGGTCCTTAGAGCACACTGCCCTGGGACCTCCGTGACCGGCCATGCTGAGAGGTTTTGGGAGATCCTCTGCTCCGTGGAGGAGCTGGAGGAAGCACGCAGGCCTGGGGCTGGCGGCGGCCCTCTTCCAGCCGCAGATGAAGCTCACAACATGGAAGGAAAATAGCAGAGCAAGAGGAACTCAGGCCACTGACGATATCACTGTGCCCCTGAATGAAACCAGGCCCGAAGCCTGCTGTACCTCTGGCCCTCCCAGGTTTCAAGCCAACACATCACATTCCCTTGTGGGTAGGTTTGTTGTTTCTTACATCCCAAGATATCTTGAGGATGGTGCAAAAAGTGGGATGTTATAGGCAGGATGCAGGGAGCAGGGTGGAGGGTGCCCCAAGGCCACACTCCAGGCTGAGAAGCTGGCATCCAGGCTCTGTGACTGTGCTGTCATGGGCTGAGCTGTGTTCATTGCACCTGCGACGAGGCCCACTGCAGATGGAGGCTTAACATTCAAAAGGGCCTGTTGAGAAAGACTCCTGATGTTGGAGCGTGAGGCTGCCTCATGGGGCCTTATTGTCTGTCTCACGGGACCTCCAATAAGGCCCTATGGAGCAGAAAGAAGCTACTTTGAAAGTGGTCCATTAGAAAACAGGAAGGAAAAAAAAATATGCTTATTAGGAGATGCCTTTTCTGGGAAACTGGGTAAAGGCTACCCAGGATCTCTCTGGTATTATTTTTGATAACTGCATGAGAATCTACAACTATTTTAATTTTTTTAAAAAATTAATTTTTAGAAGGAGAGTGAGAGATGCCCCTTCTACCTACAGACTATAGTAAAACAGCTCCCGGCCCCTTCTACCTACAGACTATAGTAAAAACAGACCCTTGACCCCTTCGGGATTCTGGCAGGAACATGTTAACTAAGATCACGTAGCCTGGGCCCTTGGGTTCCTAACCTGGCTCCACTCTTTCCTTATGTGACCTTGGGGAACTTAGACACCCTGCTCCTCACTTTTCCCATCTACAAAAAGGGAATAATGATGGTACTACCTAATAGGGTTATTATGATAATTAAATGAGATAATACATGTTACATCTTAAAACGGTGCTTAGCATAGTAAGTGCCCAAGAATGTCAGGTTACGATAGTGGCCGTCATAATTTAAAGGTCTGGAAAAGTAGAAACAAAAATGGGGGGGCTCCACAGGAGATAATATTGCAGCCCCAGATAAGTCTTACCCTCCAAGAAGATATTTCCTCCCTAAAACAAACAAAAATGAATTATGAAAAAGAATAGAGAAAAATAACTACCAGAAATGTTTTAACATGAGAGCCACAATAAAAGTTTCAATGGAAGAATAGGAAAATAAAGTGCAAGAAAATGGCCCAGAAAGTGAAAAGACAAGACCAGAGAGAGAGAAAAGACCTAGAGAATCAACCCAGGAGACCAACAGCCAGCACTTGGGAGTCTAAAAAGAGGACAGAGACCAAAAGAAAGGAAAAGGCCCAGGAGAAGGCAGGCAGGCTTTCCGCAGGACTCACCTCTCACAGCAAGTGTGCAGTAGCCCACACGCGGCTCCTCATGGGAGATTTCAGAACTTCCAGATGAAGTGAAAGCCCTAATACTGTTGGGTGGGTAGAGTGGGTAACGTTTAAAGGGATGAGAACTGGACCGTGGTGCAGTGACTCAGGCCTGTAATCCCAGCACTTTGGGAGGCCAACGTGGGAGGATCACTTGAGGCCAGGAGTTTGAGACAAGCCTGGGCAATATAGTGAGACCCCATCTCAACCAAAAAATTAAAAATTAACCAGCTGTGGTGTCACATGTCTGCAATCCCAGCTTCTCAGGAGGCTGAGGCAGGAGGATCGCTTAAGCCCAGGACTTTGAGATTATAGTGCACTATGATCGTGCCACTGCACTCCAGCATGAACAACAGAGCTAGACCTTGTCAAAATAAAGTTAATTTAATTAACAAATTAAATTAAGTGATGAGAACTGGAGTGGCATCAGGTGCTCAAAAGCTAACACTCCCAGCACTTCCGAAGGTGGAGGCAGGAGAAATGGTTGAGCCCAGGAGTTCAAGACCAGCCTGGGCAAGATGACAAAAACTCCAACTCTAAAAAGAAAAACAAAATTAGCCAGGAACAGTGGCACATGTGCCTGTAGTCCCAGCTACCTGGGAGGCTAAGGTAGGAGTATCCCCTGAGCCCAGGAGTTTGAGGCTGCAGTGAGCTGTGATCACACCACTGCACTCCAGCACCTGGGTGAAAAAGCAAGATCCTGACTCTATTTAAAAAAAAAAAAAAAAAAAAAAAAGCTAACACATCCTGGAGATTAAGGAAATAAACCTTTAAAATTCTGTGGGAAATTCGTTTTCCAACTATATTCTTATTCCCAGTCTTACCATTCAACAAGAAAGAGAGCATAGCAAAGTCATTTTTAGACATGCAAAAATTAGAAAACATTTTGTTCCAGTTGTCTATTGTTGTGTAACAAACTACACCCAAACTTAGCAGCAACCCTTTTATCACATCTTATGATTTCGTGAGCCAGGAACCTTGATATGGTTCATCCTGGTGATTTATCTGTTCTCTATGGCATCGACGGAGGTCCTCGGTGGCTTTCAGGCCTAGCATCCCTCACAGGTCTGGTAAGTTGGGAGGATAGCTAGAAGGCTGGACCCAGCTGGGACACTATGACCTCTCCAATACGGCAGGTTCAACTGGAACTCTATGGTTCTCCTGCATGGCTGGCTCAACTGGGACCCCATGGCCTCTCTAACATGGCAGGGTCAACTGGGACTCCATGGCCTCTTCAACAATGCAGGCTCAGCTGGGACCCCATGACCTCTCCAACATTACAAGCTTAACTGGAACTCCAAAGTCTCTCCACCATGGTGAGCTCAGCTGGAACCCCTGGCTTTCCAACATGGTGAGCTTAACTGCCACCCCATGGCTCTTTAACCTGGTGAGCTCAACTGGGTCCCTGTGTGGCCCTCCAATATGGCAGATACACAGGTCCAAGAGTAAGTGTTCCAGCAAGAAAGGCAGAAGTAGCATGGCCTTGCATGACCCACCCTCAGAAGTCTCTTAATGTTACTTCCACCGTACTTTATTAGTTGAAGCAGTCACAAGTTTCAGACTCAAGAGGAAGGACACAGACCCACCTCTCAATGACAGAAGAACGCACAAATATGTAGCCATGTTTCAAACCTGCCACGTCTACCATTCATGTGCTTCTTAAGAGGTTCCTTGAGGATGTGCTCAAGCAGAATAAGGTAGTAAACCAAGGAAAAGGAAGACATGGACCAGGAAACATGGATCCTACTAGTGGATCCTACTAGGACAGTCTTGGGAAGTCCCAGGCTGACCAACTCACTGTGGGCCAGAGAGCACCCACTCCGGGTGGGAGAAAGAGAAAGAACTCCAAGAAGGAGTTCAATACAAAAGCAAAAACAAAAACAGTTAGAGGCTAGACGGGTTATTGATGAAATGAAAGAAGATGGGAAAGGAATTAAGCATGTAAATAGAGAGAATTCTGCAGTGAAAACATGAGGCAAATTATGACTATAATAAAAAAAAATACGGGGTAGGGTCAGGCACGGTGGCTCATACCTGTAATCCCAGCAGTTTGGGAGGCCAAAGTGGGCAGATCATCTGAGCTCAGGAATTTGAGACCAGCCTGGGCAACATGGGGAAACCAGGTCTCTACAAAAAATACAAAAATCAGCTGAGCATGGTGGTGCACACCCATAGTGCCAGCAACTTGGGAGGCTAAGGTGGGAGAATCACTTGAGCCCAGGAAGTCAAGGCTGCAGTGAGCCATGATTGCACCACTGCAATCCAGCCTGGGTGACAGAGTGAGAGCTTGTCTCAAAAAAAAAAAAATGGGGGTAAACAAATGGAAGTGCACCACTTGGGTCTGCAATGAATATTTACATAGCCATAATATCTAAGCACCATATAACTCTTAAAAAAAATTAACTCTTTGGAGAGGGTGGAGGAGGAGAGGGGTGTAAAGAAAGAAATCTTCAGCCAACCAACCTGTAATACCCGAGATCAACAAACCAAGACAGAGCAACATAAACCTGTTGTCTAGAAACATGGTTAACCAAACAACAACAACAACAAACCCAGCTGAACATTTCACTCGGCTGCCTCTGAGGAACGGGCCTGGACAGAGGCTGGGGCAGGGGCTACTTGTGTAATTATCAGCTTTTTGGAATTTTTGCACGCATGTACTGATTTGTAAAATGCTAAGTGTTTGACATTTAAAATGTGTTAAAATAAAGGGGTGTCTAAAGGGTCTCGTTGGTTCCTTAGCATAATAGATTCTCTGGGCCAGACAGTACCTTAAAGATGCTCTCCTGGGAGGTCGCCAGCCTCACCAGCATCAGGGGACTGGACAGGGACTTCGGCGTGAGACCACTGGAGCTAACAAGGAGCCCATCTCTGCAATGCTGATGGCGGCTGAACCCACAGTGTGTCCTGATCAACCCCTGATGTTTGTTCAGATGGCCCCACATGGCTAGGAAGACCAAAGGTCAAAGAAAAAGGAGTGTAATTAATTAGCCATGAAGTGACCTATTGATCAGATGCTTGCTGCCTGTGGGACAGATAGCCAGATCAGGCTGAGCCATCATTCACTCTGAAAGCAGGAGTCTGGTCCCTAAGCCTTGGGTCGCTTCTCTCCTGGCTTTGCTGCCTGCATAACCTGGCCAGTTCACTGTCACTTTTGGTCAGGGAGTGGGTGTGAGTTACCCCCATCTGTCCTGGGGCCCCAGGGTTGGCTGTTCCCAGAAAGCCTGATTTATTCTGCTGAGATGTAAAGCCTCCATTCCCTTGTATTTAAAGCCTGCAACTGACCTGGCCCCCAGAAGCCATTTTCCTCCATAGCTTCAAATGTCACTGCCAGTTCATTTGACAATATTTGTTGCCTCTTCTCAGCACGGGGCTGGCACAGGGGTCCCAGGGGGGCTCAGGATTGCCCCCAAGCTGGGGAAACAGGCATGGTCTTGATCATTTAGGCCCTGCTATCTGCCCCGAGATAGAGGAGCTGAAAGGGCAGGGGCTGAAATGGCAGAGGCTGGGCTGGGGGTGGGAGACAGGCCCTCTCAGACGCCATGGGTGCAGTAGGAATTGGCAAAACCTCTGGGGGACAATATGACAACAGTATACACTTTAAACACCCATACCCTTTGCCCAGCAGGTGTTTCTGTAAAAGCATCCTACAGACAGACTCCCACGGGCACACAAAGGCATCACCAAAACATGCCAGCAATGTCTGGAAACAAGCTTAGTGCCCATCCACAAATGATGCCATAGCTGTGCCATGCATACCCTGCAGGAACTAAAACAGACAAGGCTGATGGGTAGAGCTGTGGAACTCACTCCAGAATAAGCTGTTAAGTCTGGTAAACAGGATGAGGAGGTGTCTGTACAGGAAACTACCATTTGTGTAAAAAGGTAGGAGATATATGTGCAAATGAGCTTTTGTATGCACAGAACCTTCTAGAATAACACACAAGAAACAAGACACTGATAGATACAGACAGGGGTGGGAAGGTGGTTTACTTCTCAGTGTACATCCACTTGAACTGTCTGGCCTTTTAACGTGCACATAAAATTTTTAAAAAATAAGCGTTGGTGAGGATGTGGAGAAATTGGAACCCTTGTGCACTGCCAGTAAGAATGTAAAATGCTGCGGCCACTGTGGAAACTAGTTTGGCGGTTCCTCAAAAACTTAAATTAGTATTACCATATGTTCCAGCAATTCCACTTTGGGTGTATTCCCAAAAGAATTGAAAGCAGAGACTCAAACAGATTTGTACACCAGTATTCATAGCTGCACTATTTACAGCAGTCAAAAGGGAGAAGCCACCAAGCCTCCACCTCCATCAACAAAATGCGCCTGTCCCTGCAATGGAATATGATTCAGCCTTAAAAGGGAATGAAATTCTGACACATGCTACAACATGGATGAAACTTAAGCTAGATACAAAAGGACAGATATTATATGATTCTACTTGTATGAAGTACGCAGAGTAGTCAAATTCAGAGAGATAGAAAGCAAATGGTGGGTGTCAGGGGCTGGGGAGGAGGAATGGGGAGCTGTTGTTTAATGGACATGGGGTTTGCAAGATGAAAAGACTTCTGTGGATGGACAGTGGTGTGGCTGCACAACAATGTGAACGTATTTAATGCCACTGAATTATGTATTTCAAATAGTTAAGACGGTAAATGTTATGTTTTGTGTATTTTACTGCAGTAAAAAGTCTTTCGCTGATACATTTCCTGAGCAATTCTGGAGGCCAGCTAGGAGCTCCGCTCCAGGGTAGCCTCCCGCCTGAGGCAGCCCAGTCTCCATGGCAGAAGGATGGCCTCCTTCTTCCCCCAAAGCCAAGACTCATGATTCTGGGAACCCATAGCTTCCACCACAGAAAAGCCGCTGCTCCCTCCGTGAGGCCTAAGACCTGGCCACTTACATATTTGCAGTGGAGTCCTCTGTTGTCCCTGAAGCAAGCCAGGGACAGCAGCTGCTGAGGACAAGCCACTGCCTGTACAACTGCAGAGCTGAGCACTATTCTGTCCCTCAGCACCCAGAAGTGCTGCCATGACTGGTGAGCCAGACAGGCATTGGCTCCCTGCTGACCCCATAGGCTTGCTGTGTCTGCACTCAACTGAGTCAGCACTCTTAACAGAGGCAACCGACACATCGGTGCATGTCAGCTTCTGCTCATCAGCCACTGGGGATCCGGAAGGGAAGAGGAGGCCCAGGCAGAGGGCAGAGATGGAGATCTGGTATCCTTGTTCTGTAGATGGCAAATGCCTCTTATCTAAGCAGGATTCTGGAGTTGCCACATGTGTGGGCTCATGCTGCCATCACAGTTGCCCACGTAAGATTGGGGTAATTATTCCCATTTTACAAATGGAGAGACCAGGGTTTAGAAGGACGAGGTTGTCTGCCCAAGTGCACCAGCCGTGACTTCACAATCCCAGTCTTCCCGGTCACCTGGATGTCTTCCCAACATGCATTACTGAGCCAAAAGTGGCTAGAAAACCTGCAAATGTGGTTTTCATTATCTCCCTTCTTAACTGAAGAGGTCCTTGAACCCTGTTTCAGCCTGGAGGTGACCACTGAACCGAGAAGGCTTCCTTCTCTGGGTCTTGAACAAGCTCCAAAGAAAAGGTCACCCAACCCCCAACCCCATATGAATGGGCGGTTGATCTGCCAGGAGTCAAGGCTGTCCCCATACGGAAGCCTTCTGGGGCAGTAACTGGCAGAGCCTTCTAGGACCCCAGATTCCTAAGGTTGGCTGTGGAAGCTGTCCTAGGGGCCCAGGAGGGAGAGTGCAGCTCTAAAGGCGGGCTGCCCGTGACACCTGTCTGCGTGTCCCTGCCACCACCTCATTGCAGGCCCTTCCCGGGCCACTTTCTTGTCTCTAAATGAAGAAAAACAACATCTCATCTCATCCTTAAAATGACTCCACTTTAAGGATTATGGTGTAGATTAAAAAAAAACAAAAAAACAAAAACAGCAATGTAGACTGGGCACAGGGGTTCACGCCTATAATCCCAGCATTTTGGGAGGCCAAGAGAGGCAGATCACCTGAGGTCAGGAGTTCAAGACCAGCCTGGCCAACATGGCAAAACCCCATCTCTTCTAAAAATATAAAAATTAGCCAGGCGTGGTGGTACATACCTGTAATCCCAGCTATTCCAGAGGCTGAGACAGGAGAATCACTTGAACCTGGGAGGTGGAGGTTGCAGTGAGCCGAGATTGCACCACTGCACTCCAGCCTGAGTGACACAGCAAGACTTTGTCTCAAGAAAATAAATAAATAAATAAATGTATATGAAATGCCTTACAATTGGGAGTAAAATATTCAAATTTTAGGAATCTTAACGATGTAAAACATCATATTAACAGATTGAAAAAAAACATGATCATTTCAATAGATAGCAAAAAGAGATTTTGAGAAATTCAGCATACATTCTCAATTTTTAAAACTCTTAATAAAATAGAAAAACATGGATTCTTCCTTAGCATGATTTTAAAAACTTATATATTTAAAGGGCTTCCACCTCCAGCCATGTGAGAATATCTGTACTAGACTGGCCCTCCTGCTGTAAACACTAGAAACTGCACAAATTATTTGAAACAATTGTTTTTAGACATTGGACAACAGGCACAGTCTCTGGACTGTGATCCCTGAAAGAAGGGAAGCAAACAGAATGGTCCAATGGCTGCCCCAGCTCTCTGCCTCAGTGCAGGTGCTAGGAGCCCAAGCACAGCAAGGACTGGCACCGGGGAAGGTGACGAGCTGGGGTCTGCAGGACAGAGCACAGAAGGGAAGACACAGAATGGGCAGACATGGAGCTGCCCGTTCTGCACAGGGGTCTGCCTGGGTCTGTTGCTGAATGCTAAGCTGTGTGTGCATAGGGCAAATTCTGCCAAGCTGGACAAAGAACTGCTAGGAACTTAAGCTGAAAACTTCCCATGGATCGTGCAGGGTTAGGAGACAAGCCAGAGAGGAAAGGCCACTCTCAACCCACTGTATTGGAGACAAAAAAAGAGCCTTGAAAGGGCCAACCTGATTCACAAGAAATGTAATGCCTGCCAGAACCAAGCCCAGCCATGTGTAAAGAAAAACAAGGGCATGTAGCACTCACCACAATGGCCATTCAAAAATCACCAGATGTCCAAAGGAGCAGGAAAGTGTGTGCCACTACCAGGAGAAAAACCAGTCTGTAGAAACAGACTTAGGAATGCACAAATGATGGCATTAGGAAACAAGGACTTTAGAACAGCTATTGGCCAAGTGCAGTGGCTCAGACCTGTAATCCTAGCACTTTGGAGGGCTGAAACAGGAGGATCACTTGAGGCTAGGAATTTGAGACCAGCCTGGGCAACAGAGCAAGACCCTATCTCTACAAAAAAAATTTAAAAATTGGCCAGACGCAGTGGCTCACACCTGTAATCCCAGCACTTTTAGAGGCTGATGCAGGTGGATCACGAGGTCAAGAGATCGAGACCATCCTGGCCAACATGGTGAAACCCCATCTCTACTAAAAATACAAAAGTTAGCTGGGCATGGTGGTGTGTGCCTGTAATCCCAGCTACTCAGGAGGCTGAGGCAGGAGAATTGCTTGAACCCAGGAGGTGAAGGTTGCAGTGAGCCGAGATCTCACCACTGCACTCCAGCCTGGCGATAGAGCAAGACTCCGTCTCAAAAAAAAAAAAAAAAAAAAATTAAAAAAATTAGCCAGGAGTGGTGGCATGTGGTTGTAGTCCCAGCTCCTTGGGGATCTGAGGTGGGAGGATTGCTTGAGCCCAGGAGATTGAGGCTGCAGTGAGCCATGATCATGCCACTACATTCCAACCTGGGTGACAGAGTAATACCTTGTCTCAAAAACTAATAATAGCCGGGTGCGGTGGCTCACACCTGTAATCCCAGCACCTTGGGAGGCCGAGGCAGGTGGATCACGTGGTCAGGAGATCAAGACCATCCTGGCTAACGCAGTGAAACCCCGTCTCTACTAAAAAAATACAAAAAATTAGCCAGGTGTGTTGGCGGGCACCTGTAGTCCTACCTCCTCGGGAGGCTGAGGCAGGAGAATGGCACGAACCTGGGAGACGGAGCTTGTAGTGAGCCAAGATTGTACCACTGCACTCCAGCCTGGGCAACAGAGTGAGACTCCGTCTCAAAAAATAACAATAATAATAATAATAAAATAAGAAGCTATTATACATATGCTCAATATGCTCAAGAATTTAAAGAAAAACATGAACATAATGAGGAGAAATATGGAAAATATAATCAAGAACCTAAGGGAATTTCTAGAGGTGAAACATACAATACCTGCAATGAGAAATGTATTGACTGAGATTAACAGTGTATCACACGCTGACAAAGGAAAGATCAATGAACCTGAACACAATGCAACAGAAACTGAACTGAAGCACTGGGAGAAAAAAGCTGAAATAAAATGAACAGAACTGTAAATGGTACCTGTGAGATACTATCAAACGATACATGTATCACTAGGGTACCAGGAAGGAGACAAGAAACATATTAGAAGACAATCTTCTAAATTTGATGAAAATCATAGATGCGGAGTTCCAGGGAGCTCAAGGACCCCGTCTGAGAAGCAGGAAGCTTTGCCGCTCAGCATCCCCTCCTGGAAGAACTTGCCTAGAGGCTGTGGGGAGTGCAGGCTGCAGAACGCCCTCAGCCACCAGCTCCTCCCGGTCCCTCATCTGCAGAGAGAGCCACGGGCTAAAGGCCACACCTTCCCAGGCAGCCTGCATCAGATGACTGAGCAGGCAGGGAATGTAAAGATCTGGCCATTTCAGCTCAGCGCAGAACATGCTGATGGAAGGCCTTGCTCTGGAGTCCCCACCAGATGGGCAGAGGTGGGCAGGCCTGACTGAGGTTGAACTCCACTGCCAAGCCTGCTTCTGCCTCCTCCAGTCACAAGTTTGAAACACCTAGTGCCCCAGACTCCACTCCTCCATCTGCCTCCAGGGAAGCCAGCCTGAGACAACTAGCAAAGGCACATCCTAATGAAATGGCTGAGAATGCAGGGTAAAGGGAAACAGAAGCAAGAATGGCCATGTCCTCAAAAACTCTGCAGGCCAGGAGACAATGAAACAGCATCTGCAAGAAAAAGCCGGGGGTCTACCAATCTATATCCTGCAACCACAGAAGACAAAATAGAGACTTTCCCAAACAAACCAAAGCTAGAGATTTTGCCAGCGGCAGACCTGCAATACTGGAAATGTTGATGGGAGTTCTTCACACCAAAGGCGAATGATACTGGATGAAAAGCCTGGAACTACAGGAGAGAATGAAGAGTTTGGGAAACAGAAAATGCATCATTCATATGAAAATCTTTTTCTCGGGCCAGGCGCGGTGGCTCAAGCCTGTAATCCCAGCACTTTGGGAGGCCAAGACGGGCGGATCACGAGGTCAGGAGATGGAGACCATCCTGGCTAACACGGTGAAACCCCGTTTCTACTAAAAAATACAAAAAACTAGCCGGGCGAGGTGGCGGGCGTCTGTAGTCCCAGCTACTCGGGAGGCTGAGGCAGGAGAATGGCGTAAACCCGGGAGGCGGAGCTTGCAGTGAGCTGAGATTCAGCCACAGCACTTCAGCCTGGGCGACAGACTGAGACTCCGTCTCAAAAAAAAAGAAAATCTTTTTCTCACTTTGAATCTCTTTGGAACATAATCGGCTATGGAAGGTAAAACTGTTAACAATTTGTTGTTGGGGGCCAGGTGCGGTGGCTCACGCCTGTAATCCCAGCACTTTGGGAGGCCAAAGAGTTCAGGAGTTCGAGACCAGCCTGACCAACATGGTAAAACCCCATCTCTACTAAAAATACAAAAATTAGCCAGGCGTGGTGGCACGTGCCTGTAATCCCAGCTGGTTGGGAGGCTGAGGCAGGAGAATCTCTTGAACCCGAGAGGTGGAGCTTGCAGTGAACCGAGATCATGCCACTGTACTCCAGCCTGGGCGACAGAGTGAGACTCTGTCTCAAAAAACAGCAGGATGGCAGATGTAAATACAGACATAAGGATACCTGCATTCAGTATAAATAATTGAGGCACTTGGAAAATCAGATATCAGACTGGACAAAAAAAGCAAGACTTACCTGTATGCTCTCTACCAGAAACTTACTTTAAATATAAAAACACAAATAAACTACAAAAAGATAGAAAAGATACATCATGCAAGCACTAGTCATGTTTTCAAAAGCTGGAGTGCCTATATTCTTACCAGACAAAGTAGACTTCAGGGCAAATATTACCAGGGATAGAGATGTTTCCTAATGATAAAGGTGTGACTTTATCACAAAGACATCGTAATCCTAAATGTGCATCTACCTAATCACAAAGCTTCAAAATGCATGAAACAAAAACTGACAAACCCACAATTCTCATGCGTGATCCTCATGCAGAATTTAAAGGAAAAACAGGCAAATCCACAGTTCTCATGCATGATTCCCACACTCCTTTGCAAATAAGGACACAGAAGATTTGAACACAGTCAGCCAATTTAACCATCTCATGCTTAACAATGGCAGAATGTCCATTCTTCTCAGCGCACATACAGCCACCATCAAAATAAACCATACACTGGACCACAAAACAAGTTCCATAAATGTTAAACGTTAAAAACAGGCAGAGTATGTTCTCTAACTAAAACACAGTTTAAAAAGAAATCAATTTAACAGTTAGATATCTTTTAAATCCCTGACAATTGGAAATTGAACAAAGCACTTTTAATTCCCCATGGGTCAAAGAAGAGATCATAGGAGAAATTAGAAATATTTTTAACTCTGTGAAAATAAAAACATAGCCTATCAAATTCATGAGAAGCAGCTAAATCAGTATTTAGAGTGAACTTTACAAGTTTAAATACTTATATCGTGGCAGGGTGCGGTGGCTCACACCTATAATCCCAGCACCTTGGGAGGTCGAGGCGGTTGGATCACAAGTCCAGGAGTTTGAGATCAGCCTGGCCAACAGGGTGAAACCCCTTCTCTACTAAAAATACAAAAGTTAGCCAGGCATGGCAGCACATGCCTGCAACCCCAGCTACTCAGGAGGCTAAGGCAGGAGAATCACTTGAAACCAGGAGACAGAGGCTGCAGTGAACTGAGATCATGACACTGAACTCCAGCGTGGGCAACAGAGCGAGATTCCGTCTCAAAATAAATAAATGCTTATATTAGAAAAGGGCCAGAAATTAGTGAAACCAGTTAATAAATTTAGAAAGATCATAAAATACAAGATCTATCTACAAAGAAATGTATTTTTGTAAACTGGAAATGACCCATTGGTAAATGAAATTTAAAACTTATAGCCCTTAGGTGGAATCAAAAACACAAAAAATAATAAGGGATAAATTTAACAACAGAGTAAGAACTATTCACTGAAAACTGCAAAGTATTACTGAGAGTGATTTCTAAGGGCCTAAATAGAGAGACACACCATGTTCATGGACTGGAATGCTTGAACATGGGTGGGTGCGGGCAAAACAGTACTGGCCGAGGATGATGACTTTAGGGGCCAGATGCTGGGTACACGCATTATACAGTCCCTCTACTTCTATGTACATTTGAAAATTTCAGTAGAATAAAAGGAGCATAAAATATAGCCTCCACATCACATTAGGCACCTTCCCCTCCTCGTAAGCACTCTCTACAGCTGCATAGACCGCCTTGTGGATTCGTGTGGGTTCTTGGAATCCGGCCACATTCAGAGAGGTGGGGGGCAGGGTGGTTGGGGATTGAGGTTCTTAGGCAGGCAACTCACCCTCTCTGTGCCTCGACTTCCTCATCTGTGACACAGAGCTGCCTCCTAGGGTTGTTGTGAGGACTCAAAAGGTCCTACACTAGAGCGCCTGGGCTGGCTCCTGGAGAGGGGGAGCTGACAGTGCATTCCGGCATGCTACCGTCGTCACCACCATCGCCCTCGTCATGGTCATCCTCAAGCTTGTTGTTTCGCTGGTTTCTGGTTTTCTGCACTTGCAAGTAACACCACAGTAAACTTCTTTATGTTTAAAGCTTTGCCTCCAATTCTGATGCTTTTCTTAGCCTAAATCCTAAAACACTGGATTTCTCAAGCAAAGGGCAGTTAGGCACCCACAGCAGGCAAGAACAGGTGCTGGACCAGAGCCCGAGTGCCAGGACTGAATACACACGACTGCTGCCAGAGGGCCAGCCTGCCCTCTATCCAGCCCCCTCCTGGGGTCAGCGCCACCTCGAAACCAGGCAGTGGCGATGGATGGACAGAGATAGGCCTAGGAGACACTTAGGCCTGGGATCAGAGATGCAGGTGCCACAGGGGCCGAGCCGAGAAGGCAGTGCTGCATGCTCAGAGCAGCCTTGGCACGCCTGCAGCTGAGGTTCATGCAGCAGCAATTGCGCTACATGAAACGCTACATGAAACGCCTGGGGCAGGCGTTGTTTCATTTGATCTTCAGAACTCTAAGAGGCCGTTCTAACAACAGTTCCAAGTCACAAGTGAGGAGATGGAGGCACAGAGAGATCACGTCCCTTGCTAGTCATTGCTGTAGCCGGGATTCAAACTCCGGGATCGGAGTCCTGACCCACCACGCTACGCCACGCCCATATGTTCATTGGAAACCATGGCTAGGTCTGTCCCAGAAGGTCCCATTTCCAGGTTTCTGACCCCAAGATGGGATTGCCCAAGGCAAACATTCCCATTTATTATTATTATTATTATTATTTTAGACAGAGTCTCACTCTGCCCCCTAGGTTGGAGTGCAGTGGCGCAATCTCCACTCACTGCAACCTCTGCCTCCTGGGTTCAAGCGATTCTCCTGCCTCAACCTCCCGAGTAGCTGGGATCACAGGCGCCCACCACCATGCCCGGCTAATTTTTGTATTTTTAATAGAGACAGGGTTTTACCATGTTGGCCAGGCTGATCTCGAACTCTTAATCTCAAGTGATCCGCCTGCCTCAGCCTCCCAAAGTGCTGGGATTACAGGCATGAGCCACCCCGCCTGGCCAAACATTCCAATTTTTAAGTGTTAACAATGAATTCTTACAAATTTAATACCACACAGCCCTCTTGCCACATTTGGCCCATGGGGCATCAGTTTGTAACCCTTGGAAGATGAAGCGAGGGAGAGGAAGGAAGTGCAGGCTCCTTCCCAGGGAGGGGGGACACAGAAAAAGGGGTAGGACGCCCCATTTGTTTGCATTTCTGTACACTAAGCAAACCTAGAAAGGAATGAGGCATCCCCTGTTACTGGGTCAGGAAACAAGGATCACAAACGCCAGAAAAAAGAAAAAAAAAAAAAACACCTGGGCACAGCCTGGGCTTTCTGCCCTCTGGCAATGGGGGTTGGGGTTGAAAGGCAGAGGACTGATGCTGTCACTGTGATTCCCAGGTGCACTGAGGGGAGGGGCACCTCCTGGCGACCCTCCAAGAAGCAGCCCACCCAAATTGCTGCCTGCTGCAAGGGCCAAATGCTGGGACCAGAGGGACTGGAGCCTTTTGCATCGGGCTTTACCCTTTAACACAACAAAACAGAGCCCAGCCTGCTGAGGAGTGTTACACACCTGCTGAGAAACCCAGCCATGCCTGGCTCTCCTCTCAGGCAGACACAGTCCCCAGCCCTTGCTGTACACACGATGTCAGCCTTGGGGCCATCGAGCCTCTGTGATAAATACAAGTGGACGAAAGGAGCTGAGGGCACCTCATCACCAGCTGGGAGGCAGGCGGGAGGAGAGGCCCCCAGGCAGCTCAGCTGATGGCAGCTCAGGACAAAGTCTCGGCATCACCCTGACCCTCCTTCCCAGGCACTCCACCTCCTTTTCTGCCACCGCCCGCCCCCTGGGCACTTGGAAGAGGGGTTGGGAAGCCCTCTTTGGGATGGAGCTGGGTGGGCAGGGAGCTTGCAGAAGGGCTGGGGAGGAGGTGGGATGGGCTGAGGGAGGAATGAACAGGGTTGTGGCCCCTCAGGGAGCTCCGGATGGGTCCTGAGCCAGGACCAGCCCTGACCTCTGGGGGAAGCCTGCCAACAGCAGGGCAACAAACCTTCCTTGAAGGGGGCGCCAGGTGGAGCATCCCCAGGGCCCGTTCAAAGCCAGGCCCCGGCTACCTTTGTCTGTTGCCTGGGCCATGGCAGGGGCCTCCCACCTTCCCTGGTTTCCCACACTGCAGCCAGAAGGAATCTTGGACGGTGCAGCAGGTCCCAGGGCTCCGGCTCCCAGAGGCCGAGGTCCCTAAGGAGGTGTGTGAGGCCCTCAGCACTCTGGCCCCACCTGACCCCACTCTCTGGATTCCTCTCATTGTTCCTCCGCTGCCATGTGCGGCTTAGCTGTTCTTTCTCTAGAACCTTCTTCCCCCAGACATCCCAATGCCAGTTCCTGCACCTCTTCCAAGTCCTTCCCCCTTCTCGGGGCCATTCCTCACGGGTGCGCCCAGGATTCATGCTGCAGGTCCTCTCCCTCCCGCTGGTGTATTCTTCTCCATAGCAGGGTCCATCCCCTGCCCACACAGTGACTGCCTTCCAGAGTGCCCGGTAGCTATTTCAGGCTGTTCCTAGCGGTTTCCCTGGGGAAGGAGGGCCCAGACCTGCCCAGCCTCTGGCTGGGTCCCTGCTCCCTGCCTGTCGAAGCTCCACCCACGGATCCTATGATCAGTCTCACCGGGCTCCTCATGGGGCGGAGTTCTCACGCAGTGCTGTCCAGGAAAGCTGAATCCCAGCCACGTCTGCGACTTTAAAGTATGCAGTAGCCACATTTTTAAAAGTAAAAGGAAATAAGTGCAATTAATTTATATTAATTATATTTAATTTACATACTTATATCTTATAAATAATATACTTCATCTGACTCAATATAACCAAAATATTGTCATTTGAACCCATAACCAATATAAATATATAAGCATATAATAAATACATAAAATATATAAATATGATGGGATATCATGCATTCTCTTTTTCATACTAAGTCCCTGAAATCCAGTGTGTATTTTACACTCACAGCACATCTCACTTCAGATAAACCACATCTCAAGAGCTCAGTCCCCTGTGAACCAACACTCACATTGTCCCCAGTTCCCCGCTAAACAATGCAGCAGTGACATGTTCACACATGCCTCCTGGAAGACTAGGATGTGAATTTGTTTCTCTCCTGGGTACGTCTCCAGGGCAGTGGTGGCTGGCTCAGACTTAATTGGCCATGGCTTGCCAGCTCCCTCTGTAGGACGGCTGCACTGGCCACACTCGCCCTCAGGACATATGGGTCCCACTGGCTCCACACCCTTCCACTTTCTGCATTACCCACCTTTCTAATGTTTGTCAATAGGATGGCTGTAAAATGACACCTCCTTGTTATTTTGATTTGCATTTCTCTAATTGCTAATGAGTTTGGGCTGAGCTACCTTTGAAAGAATTTGTCCAGCCTAAATGAGCATCAATAACAGATCAGCTAAACAAGTCACGTTGTCCTATTTCACAGACTATTGTAGACCCGTTAAAAAGAATGCAACAAGGCTGGGTGCGGTGGCTCACGCCTGTAACCCCAGTGCTTTGGGAAGCCAAGACGGGCAGATGACTTGAGCCCAGGAGTTCATGACCAGCCTGGGCAAGGGCGAAACCTCGTCTCTACAAAAATACAAAAACTAGCCCAGTACGGTGACACGTGCCTGTGGTTCCAGCTACTTGGGAGACCAAGGCAGGACCACACCCAGTACCACCCGCTCTGCCAGGCACTCACTGTGTGACCTTGGTCCTCCCTGTGCCTCAGTTTCTTCCTCTGCAAAACAAAAAAGGGATGAGGAGAGTGTCTCACAGATTGTTGTGGAGAAGATGCATTTGGAGATGCACAGAGAGCAGCATCCAGTCACCTGCGTGCCCCAGCTCAGCTCCGACACCAGCACTCGCTCCTCTTTGCCACACACCTTTGCTGTGCATCTCCCGAATTCCAGGCACAGATCCAGAGTCTCTCGGAACACAGAGGTGAAGTGCAAAGAAAAATAATCATCATCATATTATTATTAACCCCAGAGAAAAGAAAATGCTACATAGGAGAGGGAAAGTAACCACAGATTACCACATGGCGCAGCTGTGCCTTGTGTTTACACTGGTTTATGATAATATAAACTCTGAGCCAGAATTAATAACTAAAAGGAGAGAGGGACCAGGACAAGGGAGGGCCAAGAACAAACTATCCTCAGGAAGCAGAGGCCCTCCATGCTCCTAAGGCCAACAGCTTCCCTCAGTTGTGACAGGAACATTTCTTGGCCTCCTGAGCCACTGAGGGCAACGCTGGGTGGCCCGCTGTTTGGCTGTTTGGGTGCTGACGGCTGTCCAGTTCAGGGGCATCTGAGCCAGCAGCCCTTGGAGCCCAGCCTCACATACCATAGGCCCAAGAAAGAAGGCTTGTGCAAGACCACACCTGGAGCTGGAGCAGAACCAGATGCAAACCCACCCTGCCTCCAGGTCTGGTCCTCTTTCCTCCGGCCTGCTCAGAGGGCCAGGGAGGCTGGGGACCTCAGGATATCCCTTCTGTGTCAGGATCTTTTTTTTTTTTTTTTTTGAGACAGGGTCTCACTCTGTCACCCTCACCCACACTGGAGTGCAGTGGCATGATCTCAGCTCACTGCAGCCTCTGCCGCCTGGGTTCAAGTGGTTCTTGTGCTTCAGCCTTCTAAGTAGCTGGGATTACAGGCATGTACCATCACACTGGCTGATTTTTTGCATTTTTTAGTAGAGACAGGGTTTCACCATGTTGACCAGGCTGGTCTCAAACTCCTGAACTCAAGTGATCGGCCCACCTTAGCCTCCCAAAGTGCTGGGATTACAGGTGTAAGTGCCGGAATCTTGCACAGCAGAGAGTGGGACTGGTGAAATACGCCCTGTTGCACACACACAGTGGAATGCGTGCCTGCCTACAGACAGTAAAGCAAAGCTAGCTGAGTTCCTTTGGAACCTGTTGCCCCATCTGTAAAATGAGGCCGTGCTAGTGCTTGTGGGCTGCGTGAGGGTCCCCTGCATTAATACAGATAAAGTGCCTCATTACCATCCTCCTCCCCTCCACTGAGGAGAGACAGCCTCCATGGTGCAATGCCCAGTGCCAAAGGCATGTGAAGAACTCAGCCCACACCCTGGCTCTGCTGGTGAGATGTGGACAAGGCCCTGAACACACACATCCATGTGTGAATGTATGAGGGGGCGCTATATGGATGAGTGTGTGCGCATTGTGTGTGGCAGGTGTGTATATGTGTGTATGTATAGTTGTGAGTATGTATCGGTGACAATCATAATCTCCCATGACACAATCCCAGATGCCATGACCTCAAGTGTTGAAATCCTGAAAGATCAAAACTCCAGATGTTGAAATCCTGAAAGTCAGATTCTAGGAAAAGGATTAGTGCATTTCCAGTTGTAGGCAGGATGATTGCATCATGTTAGTTGCATGTTGGGTGGAACTATTACCTTGTTATCTTTGTTTGGAAATTCAGTGTGGTTTAAGGAGATGTGTTTGGGTACCAAGTCAACATAGCCGGGTCTGCTGGAGACTTGAGAAACCTGGTAAGCATTATTTTAGGGTGTCTGTGAGGGCGTTTCCAGAGGAGACTAGTGTGTGAGTTTGAGTAGATCAGGGGAAAGATCTGCTCTCGGTGTAAACAGGCACATGTATTTATTGCTCAGATAAATCCCCCTTTTAAAAATGTAAATAAACGTGTTTTAGAGAATTCTAAAATTATTTTTTCCAGAATTATGTTTTGGGGATGTTTATCTTTTGAAATTTTGATTTTCAAGATTCTATACTCCAGGGATTTTGATGTTTCAGGATTTCAGCATTCAGGATTATGGAATTTGGGACTATGTCTTTTGGGATTATGGCCCAAACTGGTGTGCATACGTGTGTGTGTTCATGAGTGTGAATATATTGTGTATGTGTGTGTGTGTGAATGGGGTATATGTACATATGTGTGTATATGAGCTTGTGTGTGTGTTGTTAGGGTAAATACAAATCTATAGAGAAAAAAATTTGAATTTTTTCTGCTGCCAAAAAAGGGAACAAGGCACCCCTCCCCACTTTGTACTTCCTTTAATAAATCTGAAATTGTAAATGCTATCTCTGTCTCCTTGAGGTGTATGTAAATTTATTTTATTGTATTCTTATTATCGCAGTAAAGAAATAGTTTATGACCCGAGGCCGGCTACCCTGGAGATGGGGTTGTCACTCAATCTCGCTGAGGAGTTGGGGGAGGGCTTTCAAGGGTTTTGGAGCGGGCCGAAGTGTGGAGATCGCTGATTGGTTGGGGATGAAATCGTAGGCATGGGAAACCTCCCTGAGTCCTCCTCAGTCTGGGATCCTCTGACCCGTTTTGCATCCCCGGGCTCCTTCTCTCCGCCGTGGAAACAGCCAGGAGGTGGCGCCGGATCTCCCCCAGCCTCAGGAGTGTGAGGCCCAGGTGCTCGCTCCAGGAGGTAAACTTCTTGCTTGTCAAAAGACAGGAGACGTTTGGGAAGTTAGCACGTATGGAGTGGGTGGTATCTGCCAGGCTATGAAAGCTCTTTTTCTCTGCAATCTCCTTAGCCGACTGTCTGTGATGCACACTGCAGTCTAGTTGTAGCAAAACTAACGTCCTGTTACCTTTGTGGAGAGGTTTTCTGGGTTGACAGATTTTGTTTTTAATCATTTCCCCAATGATGTGTGTGTGTTTAAAACATGTGTCTATGGCGGCAGTGGGAGCGGGAGAGTATCCTAAAAAGCCGGTTCAGTGCACACCCCTAGGACTGGTGGAACTGAAGCTGGAATCGGGGATGGGAGGGACAAACCAGTTTTTTCCTATACACTCTGTGTAGCAACAGAACTAAGCACGTACATGTGCCTTGCATCACAGTTTACTCAGCAACGAGTTGCATCTATGACTGTGGTCCCATAAGATGATAATGGGATCCGCCGTGGTGGCTCACTCCTGTAATCCCAGCACTTTGGGAGGCTGAGGCGGGTGAATCACCTGAGGTCAGGAGTTCAAGATCAGCCTGGTCAACATGGCAAAACCCCGTCTCTACTGAAAATGCAAAAATTAGCTGGATGTGGTGGCGTGTGTCTGTAGTCCCAGCTACTCGGAGGCGAGGCTGGAGAATCGCTTAAACCGGGGAAACGGAGGTCGCAGTGAACCGAGATCGCCCACTGCACTCCAGCCTGGGCAACAGAGAGAGACTCGGTCTCAAAAAAAAAAAAAAAAAGGACCCAAAAATCCCCCTCACCTAATGAGGTCACATCAGCTATGACATAATCGCACACGCATTCCTCTCTGTGTGTGGTGATGCTGGTGTACACAAACCCACTGCACTGCCAGTCGGATGAAAGCCCAGGACATGCGATCATGTACATAATGTAATACTTGATCCTATTAATAAACAACCGTGTTACTGTCAGAGGCATTTAAACCAGCGCAACTCCATCTTGAGTACGGACTGGGTAAAATAAGGCTGAGACCTACTGCGCTGCCTTCCCAGACGGTTAAGGCATTCTAAGTCACAGGATAAATTAGGAGGTAGGCACAAGATACAGGTCATAAAAACCTTGCTGATAAAACCGGTTGCAGTAAAGAAGTTGGCCAAAACTCACCAAAACCAAGATGGCCGTGAGAGTGACCTCTGTTCGTCCTCGCTGCTACACTCCCACCAGTGCCATGACAGTTTACAGATGCCATGGCAACATCAGGAAGTTATCCTACATGGTCTAAAGGGGGAGACAAGAATAATCCATCCCTTGTATACCGTATCATCAAGAAATACCATAAAAATGGGCAACTAGCAGCCCTCAGGGCTACTCTGCCTACGGAGTGGCCATTCTTTATTTCTTCGCTTCTCCAACAAACTTGATTTCACTTTACTCTATGGATTCGCCTCGAATTCTTTCTTGCCGGAGATCCAAGAATCCTCACTTGGCGTCTGGATCATGACCCCTTTCCAGTAACATTACTGGTTTATGTATTTACTATATTTTACTTTTTAATCGTTATTTTAGAGCATACTCCTTCTACTTATTAAAAAAAGTTAGCGATAAAAGAGCCTCAGGCAGGTTCTTCAGAAGGGATTCCAGATGAAGGCATTGTCATCACAGGAGGTGATGGCTCCATTGGCGTTACTGTCCTTGAAGACCTTCCAGTGGGACAGGAGTTGGACGTGGAAGGTAATGATATCACTGATCCTGACCCTGTGTAGTAGGTCTCAGCTAATGCGTGCGTTTGTGTCTTAGTTTTTGACAAAAATGTTTAAGAAGTAAACAAACAAAAAAAATTAGTAGAAAAAGGTTTATAAAATAAGAATATAAAGAAAAAATACTTGTGTACGATTGTACAATGTGTTTGTGTTTTAAGTTAAGTGTTATTACAAAATAGTTGAAAGTGGCCGGGCGCGTAGGCTCACGCCTGTAATCCCAACACTCTGGGAGGCTGAGGCGGGCAGATCACAGGTTCAGGAGTTCAAGACCAGCCTGGACAACATGGTGAAACCCCATCTCTACTAAAAATACAAAAATTAGACGGGCGTAGTGGTGCACACCTGTAATCCCACCTAGTCAGGAGGCTGAGGAAGGAGAATTGCTTGAACCCTGGAGGCGGAGGTTGCAGTGAGCCGAGATTGCACCACTATACTCCAGCCTCGGCGACAGAGCAAGACGCCGCCTCAAAAAAAAAAAAAAAAAAAAAAAAGTTGAAAGTTAAAAAATTTGAAAAGTTTCTGAAGTAAAAATGTTACAGTAAGCTAAGCACAATTTGTTATTGAAGAAAGAAAATATATTTTATAAATTTGTGTAGCCTAAGTATACACATTTATGAAGTCTGCAACAGTGCACAGTACTGCCTTAGGCCTTCACGTTCACTTACCACTCACTCACCGACTCACCAGGGCAACTTCTAGTCCCACAACCTCCATCCCTGGTGAGTACCCTTTACAGGGGTACCTTTTCACAATTTTTTTTTTTTTTGAGACAGTCTCACTCTGTCACCCAGGCTACAGTGCAACGGCACCATCTCGGCTCACTGGAACTTCCACCTCCTGGGTTCAAGTGATTCTCCTGCCTCAGTCACCCAAGTAGCTGGGATTACAGGCGCTCACCACCATGCGTGGCTAATTTTTGTATTTTTAGTAGAGACCATGTTGGCCAGGCTGGTCTTGAACTCCTGACCTTAGGTGATCCACCCGCCTCAGCCTCCCAAAGTGCTGGGATTACAGGCGTGAGCCACCATGCCCAGCCGGGATTCTTAATTTCTGAAAAACTGAGTTCCTTCCAGTTTATATATTAGGCACAGGAATCCCAATCCAAAGGAAATAACACTGCAGCACCAACTGGCTGACTTCAGATAAGTAATGGGGTACATTTTACTTGAGTAAAGGATGGGATTGGGTTAGAGGCCTCCCCTCAGTAAAGTCCCTCTTGGTTAAAAATGGATTAAAGATGACAGGGTCCAAGTGAGGGCAAGCTTTGCCAGTTCAATATTGGGTGCTAAACAGAGTGGCTAATGTCTATGTTTTGTGACTCATATTTTCCTCTGGCCAGAATGAAAAATGTTAATTGGGTTACTCCATGCAACCCCTTGAGCAGCAACTTGCAAAATTAAGAGGCTTTTGCTTGTGGTTCCATAAAACAAAAAAAGATGATTTTCCTTTATGATGTGGCTTGGCCCCCAGGGCTATAGTGGCAAGCAGATCACTAGGGTCACTTAGGGAAAAGGAACTCAGGAGACTGGCATGCCAGCAAAAGGGTAAGAATTTATTACCAGTCGGACTCTGGCCTTTCTTTGTGAAAACTGGTTAAATAAATGGTAAAAATCACTGTTTATCTCCTCTCTAAAGTTTTGATTAATACAAAAAAGAATTCTGAGGGTGGTCTTAAGCCGTAGTGAACCTGGTGTGCTTTTTTTTTTTTTTTAATTCAATTTTTTCCAGCTTTTGGTGTGCTTTATGTGTCTTTCTGTATTGTTCTGTCATGAAAGGGAGTACCTTAGGATAAAGCATGTGTCTAGGACCCCATAAACCCACTGTTCAAGATGGCCCAGAAGACTGGTCAGTCACGTCCTTGGGAGCCTGACCTTATACCATGTGGCCGTGCTTTCCCTTTTCGCAATGGAGGCCCAGGTTCAGGGTTCAATTCCCTTAGGAAATGAGTACTTTCTGGTTTGATGTCTGTGTAATCTTTGCCATTTGTTGATTCCCTTCCCCTCCACGAACGATCTTACATTTTCCTTTCTCTGAGCACAGAAATATTATGCATTTGGCCTAGGCAAGGTTGCATAATAAAAGATTTAAAAGGACTTTTTAAAAAGAGCACTGTAGTTAAAAGTCAGCTTAATTAAAGCTGGATATTAAAGCTCTAACAGCCTGGGACTCCTTGGGAAAAACAGGAGGCTCCAGAGACCTGTTTTGGAAAAAAATCTGTTTTCCTCATGGAACCCCAGGAATTGGAAATGGATCGATCCCCCTCAAAATCTAAGGCTCTGTTCTTTTTAGGATCCAGGATCTGGTATAAAAATGGAATCTGTTTTTCCCTTCCAACTGTGCCTGCTTATTAGGCCCTAGAAATTGCAGGCTTTCCTGGCCCTGTTCTTCCACCCTAGGACTCCACTCTAAAGTCAGTAATCCAACTTAAAAAACTTAAAAATTGGCCAGGCATGGGGGGTTATGCCTGTAATCCCAGCACTTTGGGAGGCTGAGGCAGGTGGATCACAAGGTCAGGAGTTTGAGACCAGCCTGGCTAACGTGGTGGAACCCTGTCTCTACTAAAAATACAAAAAATTAGCCTGGCATGGTGGTACACGCCTGTAATCCCAGCTACTTAGGAGGCTGAGGCAGGACAATCTCTTGAATCCAGGAGGCAGAGGTTGCAGTGAGCCAAGATTGTGCCATTGCACTCCAGGCTGGGTGACAGAGCAAGACTCTGTCTCAAGACAAAACACACACACACACAACTTAAAAATTGGCAAATGAGAAATCTTACAACTACTTTGTCTGTGTAGTTATATATGTGCTGTGTGTGTGATGTTTATATAAAAGAGTTCTAATTAATTGGCTTTAAGAAAAATAAGCACTTAAATATTTTGGCAGAAAAGTAAAAACTGTAATGTCTTAGTTCACATAACTTTAGTAATCTTGGGGAAATAAAAACAGCTTTAAAGATTATTGGCAAAATAAAGACATTTGGTCTAAATTAGGCAGGTTAGATATTTGATTTGCTAAATGCTTTAAGGTCAAAAACTGCTTCTTAGGCTTTTGAAAATTATTCAGTTTACCCACTTTGGAGCATTAGATTCTAAATAAGGGCCAGGCCCATGGCTCATGCCTGTAATCCCAGCACTTTGGGAAGCCAAGGCAGGTGGATCACTTGAGGCCAGGAGTTCAAGACCAGCCTGGCCAACACGGCAAAACCCCGTCTCTATGAAAAATACAAAAATTAGCTGGGTGTGGTGGCATGTACCTGTAATCCCAGCTACTCAGGAGACTGAAGCAGAAAAATCACTTGAACCTGGGAGACAGAAGTTGCAGTGAGCCAAGATCAGACCACTGCACTCTAGCCTGGGTGATAGAGTGAGTGAGACTTTGTCTCAAAAAAAAAAAAAAAAAATTCCAAATAAGGCCTGGGGACAACCAGTAAAATAACTTGTTGTTTAAAAAGAGGAACATTTAGGACAAGTCAGAAAGTCCATATATGTTGTAGATGGTTTGTGTACATTGTGAAAGGATTTGTGAAAGGAAATTTATGCGCCAAAAGTAAAAGTTGCTAAGAGTTACCATTATAACATGTGATTGAGACTACTGAAGAAATAGTTTTACATGCAAGGTATGTGAGGAGAATGAAATGTGTATTTGGTAAAAGATTCTAAGAAGGCATGGAATGTAAATTTTTGCGTAGTTTAGAGAGCTAAAAGATTGTTTTAGATAAGAATAAGCTAAAGGTTGAACAAGTTGTGGAAGGTTTGTAAAAATTAATGTTGTTTAAAAAATTATGAACATATTGACTAAATTTAAAGGAGTATTTTCCATAAATTGAACATCAAAATAAAGGCACAAACAGGGTTTCCTTAAATCACTGATCTGCTCTGCTTTTTTTTTTTTTTTTTTTGAGACGGAGTTTTACTCTTGTTGCCCAGGCTGGAGTGCAATGCCGAGATCTGGGCTCACCACAACCTCTGCCTCCTGGGTTCAAGCAATTGTCCTGCTTTAGCCTCCCAAGTAGCTGGGATTACAGGCATGTGCCACCGCACCCAGCTAATTTTGTATTTTTAGTAGCGACGGGGTTTCTCCACGTTGGTCAACCTGGTCTCGAACTCCCAACCTCAGGTGATTTGCCCACCTCAGCCTCCCAAAGTGCTGGGATTATAGGCGTGAGCCACAGTGCCCTGCCTGATCTGCTCTTTAACAAAAATTTGTAAAGGGTTACAAAAGGTTTATGATAATATCATCTTATGGTCAAACTGATTAAGATTGGAAACATTTGTCTATAAGGTTTTATTTTAAAAAATGGGGTCGGCCGGGCGCGGTGGCTCAAGCCTGTAATCCTAGCACTTTGGGAGGCCGAGACGGGCGGATCACGAGGTCAGGAGATCGAGACCATCCTGGCTAGCACGGTGAAACCCCGTCTCTACTAAAAAATACAAAAAACTAGCCGGGCGAGGTGGCGGGCGCCTGTAGTCCCAGCTACTCGGGAGGCTGAGGCAGGAGAATGGCATAAACCTGGGAGGCGGAGCTTGCAGTGAGCTGAGATCCGGCCACTGCACTCCAGCCTGGGCGACAGAGCGAGACTCCGTCTCAAAAAAAAAAAAAAAAAAAAAAAATGGGGTTAACATTCATAGTACACTAATGCAAGAGTGAAGTTTAGCTTTGTCTCTTGAACAAGATTTTCATGAATATTAACAGATAATGAAAGCTTTTTATTTGCCTTTAAACTACTGAATAAAAGAAAGGAAAGACAAGAGACAGATTGTTTGGAAAGCTAAGTCTTCCCTCTATCAATGAGTAAAGGTTTTGCCTTTAAAAAAATATTTGAATCATCATTGTGGCTAAATGAATGACTTATGGAAACCTAGAATTCTATTTTATAATATCAAGTATTTTAAACCTTTAACATATTTGATAGCCTTCCCAAAATCAAATTTCAGCTTCAAAATGGTCTTTTCTGACCTCTAGCTTTAAGAGGCTATAGAGGGCCCCTGAAGCATCCAAAAGAGAGGTAAACAGGATTATTTGACATGTTTCATTACATGGGAAACACTGTCAAAATTTTTTTAAAAATCTTTAATCTACTTCAGTTTATATTTTAGTGAATGATATTAATATATGTTCCAAAATTATAAGGGATTTCTAAAATTCTAATACGTTTTAGTATATGTTATCAATAATAATTATGGTTATATTAAGTTATTATAAGCCACAGAAATATCCAAATTTCCTTGTCAATTGTGTTTTTAACTATAACCATTTGGCCGGGCAGGGTGACTCATGCCTGTAATCTCAGCATTTTGGGAGACTGAGGCAGGCAGATGACCTAAAGTCAGGAGTTCAAGACCAGCCTGGCCAACATGGTGAAACCCTGTCTCTACTAAAAATACAAAAATTAGCGGGTGGTGGTGTCACGCACCTGTAATCTCAGCTACTCAGGAGGTTGAGCCAGGAAAATTGCTTGAACCTGGGAGACGGAGGTTGCAGTGAGCCAAGATTGTGCCACTGTACTCCAGCCTGGGCAACAGAGTGAGACTCTGTCTCAAAAAACAAACAAACAAAAAAACTGTAACTATTTAAATTCACTTCCACAGTTAATTGCTTAATGTTAATACTGATGCAGTTTCTGAAAACTTCACAAGCTTGCAGAATCCTAGAATGTGGTGTCTTTTAGGACGTCCATGAAACCCTAAAAAACACTCTTGCATACAGGTTTCTAATAAATTTAGAATCATATCATTTGTACTGGGTAAGAATTCCTGGAACTTTCATGAAAAGACTGAGTTATAAAACTGCTAACCCAAGTAGAACAAAAATTAATTAAATACCAAGAAAATACTTTGCCAGATTTTCATGCTAAATCAGCTAATACTGACATTGTTTAGACAATTTGAAAGAACTCCATGGTCTAAGTCAAATGACCTATGATAATCCATTGGTTATCAGTGCTATGCACCTAATTTGGAAAAACAACTGGTATTCAAGAGGATATAAGTCGAACGTTAATTAAGAATGGACTCATGGAGAACCAGGACGGCTGCCTTGTCCTCCCTGAGTCCTTAAAGCTTTTGTTATTAAAAGTTCTGCATTCCATGACTCCTCATGGAAAAGATAAAATGATCCAAGTTGAATATATTGGTGTGGTGACTTATAAATTGCTAAGATAGTTTATAACCAATGTTTGGTCTCATATTTCTGAGATAACAATCAAAGCTTCAGGGACATTTGGTTACCTGATGATGGACCATTTAAACAGTTTATGAAAGGATTTCATTCCATTGTTTTTTTGTTTTGTTTTGTTTTTGTTTTTGTTTTGTTGTTTTTTTTGTTTTGAGGTGGAGTCTCACTCTGTCACCTAGGCTGAAGTGCGGTGGCACAATCTCGGCTCACCGCAACCTCTGCCTCCCAGTTCAAGCGATTCTCCTGTCTCAGCCTCCCAAGTAGCTGGGATTACATGCTCCTGCCACCATGTCTGGCTAATTTTTGTATTTTTAGTAGAGACGAGGTTTCACCATCTTGGCCAGGCTGGTCTCAAACTCCTGACCTCAGGTGATCCACCCGCCTAGGCTTCCCAAAATGCTGGGATTACAGGCGTAAGCCACTGCGCCCAGCCATCCACTGTGATTTTTAATGCATGTTTTCTGGTTGTATAAAAGCTCTCCCATGCAAGAAGGCTGATGTTATAACACTAAGTTATTATGCTACAGTGTATTTTCACCAAAGAAAGCTTTTTATGTTCACTGAGGACAATCAACCCCTTCACAATCTAGAACCTGAAGACTGGATCTTCTGAGAACATCAGAGAAAGACTGTCCTTGCCATCCACACTGCAACAAAACTTTGGAACCTTGAACTTTGGGTTCATAATCTCACAACTGAGAAGCCTCCCTCCATACTCTTGGAACTGTATGCCCATCGGAACTCTTAAGGTAAAACTAGCCAGGAAAGTCTCTCCCCAGAAGAAGATGGCATCCTTGATGTGAACAGCTTTTCCTAAGATCAGGGATCAAGACTTCTAGTATCATGAGACTCTTAACTTTAAATATTTTTTCTTGTTTATGCCTTTATGAACAATAGAAATGAAAAGGGGGTCTGTTGTGCGCACTTATTAGGTATACTTTTATTTGTGAAGGATTTTACAGCCAGCCTTATACAGGGATAACCTTACACTTTGACAGGTAAAAGATGAAGGTCCAACATAGATGAGAAATTTTAATGGTACATACGTTGCCTCATAATCAGTCAGAAACAGAACACTGATTCACTCCTCTTAACCCACATCGTGGGTTAAAGAGAACATTGCTAGGAGGCCTTCACTCTTCTATGATAAAAGGCCATTTTGTGTTAGGTCCTTTTTCCATGGTTTAGAATAAAAGAGGTAATGATCAGAAATGTATCCCTCATAATAGGTTCTATAGCAGATTCTACTGTAAAGGCTATGGTTACACAACAATTAAATTCTCTTGTGAAAGTTACCCTAGAGGGCCTGGTGTGGTGGCTCATGCCTGTAATCCCAGCACTTTGGAAGGCCAAGGCAGGTGGATCATGAGGTCAGGAGTTCAAGACCAGCCTGACCAACATGGTAAAACCCAATCTCTACTAAAAATACAAAAAATTAGCTGAGTGTGTCGGCATGCACCTGTAGTCCCAGCTACTGGGGAGGCTGAGGCAGGAGAATTGCTTGAAACCGGGAGGCGGAGGTTGCAGTGAGCCTCTGAGATCATGCCACTGCACTCCAGCCCGGGCAACAAAGCCAGACTCTGTCTCAAAAAAAAAAAAAAAAAAAAAAAGTAAATTATGCTAGGTAATAGAATTGGCTAAACAGAAAAGTATCTGTGCAGCTGCTGGCACTTATGGTCTATGGAAAAAACGTCTGGTATTATAGAGGTTCAGTTGTAGGGGATTAATGAAGAGACTGCCTAGTTAAGTGAGTAGACTCTTTAACTCATTCTTTGATCTATTTGGTTTTAGGTAGTTTGGTTTGTGGGGACCCTGATAAGGCACATACTCCGAACTCCTGGTATTATTTTCCCAATAGTCATAATAATAGTCTCCCTGGTGTGCTACATTCTCTCAAACGTTTTAAATGTTTGCAAGCAGCCATCTCTAGAATGTCAAATGGTCTCTTTTCAACTGGAACGTCAAGAGCTGAAAGAAATGTGCAACCAAGAGGACACTGTAACCTATGAATGATGTGCTGAGACCAGAAACTCAAAATGATGATAACTGAGAGTGGTGCTAAGGCCCTAAGTTTTGGTCATACTCTCAGCTAAGTGAGAACCTGGCCCAAAAGGGGGAATTTTTAAAAATGAAATTATGGGAGACCATTGTTTTATACCGAGATGATGCAGTAGGCCACAACAGACCAAACCAAACAAAAATGGCATTGCTCATGCAAAATGTAACATAATCAAACTAAGACTTTAAGGAAACACATAGATCCTAGAACAGACCAGGTTTTGTTTTTCTCCTGTAAACAGGACATTCCAGCATAAGGCAGTACCCACTACTCAGTCTTTTTTCCCACCTTCCAGATGGAAACCCACTGTTCCATTGTTTCCCAGTGGGTTTCAAAACCAAATAAGTACATTTATAATGGTGATAGTAACATCAATAATTAAAATTTTGGTCACTCTCGCAAAATTGAGAAAATGAACCAACGTGGGGAAATTGTTAAAGCGAACTAAATATGGCCTGAGAAGGACTCCATACTTCTATATTTGAGTCCTTGTGGATGAACTGCAATCTAACTTAATAGGTAGACAAGACTGAAAATCTAACTTAGGAGTATGTGCCTGTAACAATCGCTGAGTCCTGGCCAATCCCAGTGGCCATACTTTAACCACTCATACACCACTCGGTGTTCAAACTGCGTTCAAATAAGGCAAACACCGAGCTGTAACCAATCCAGCTGTTCTGTACCTCACTTGCAATTTCTGTACGTCACTTTACTTTTTTGCGTATAAATTTGTTCTGACCACGAGGCACCCCTGGAGTCTCTCTGAGCCTGCTGTGATTCTGGGGGCTGCCCAAATTCGGCTGAAGTTTTTCTTTTAGCAGAGATATGACACATGACTGTATCATCTTATAGAAAAGACTTCATTCCGGATCCCTTTGCAGTGCCTGCTGGAGGATTTTCTCTATATCATTAATAATGACAGCAGTGGGCCGGGCGCGGTGGCTCAAGCCTGTAATCCCAGCACTTTGGGAGGCCGAGATGGGCGGATCACGAGGTCAGGAGATCGAGACCATCCTGGCTAACACGGTGAAACCCCGTCTCTACTAAGAAATACAAAAAATAGCCGGGCGAGGTGGCAGCGCCTGTAGTCCCAGCTACTCGGGAGGCTGAGGCTGGAGAATGGCGTGAACCCGGGAGGCGGAGCTTGCAGTGAGCTGAGATCCGGCCACTGCACTCCAGCCTGGGCTACAGAGCGAGACTCCGTCTCAAAAAAAATAAAAATAAAAAAAAAATAATGACAGCAGTGAATGCGACTAGCCCAGCTCCAAGCACTGTGCCCCATACTCCCTATCCATGAGGTCATTTCGCCCTTGGGATAGCCCGGCACAGCCTGCCCTGCCCTGCCTTGCGAGGAGATTGAGGCTATTATGATCGCGCCCATCTTAGAGACAGGAAACCAGATGCCTGCCCCAGGTCACCAGAGTGGAAGTACACTGGGGTGGGGCTCACACACAGATGTGCCTCGAGGCCAAGCCCTCCTCTGTCCTAAAAACCTAGGACTCCAAGTGAGGGGGTGGCCTGGCAGCAGCCCCCGCTGGCTTCTGGTGAGTTTGCAGTCCTCCACCCCAGGCTGTCTGCTCAGAGCCACTCCCAACCAGGCCACACTGTCTGGTGTTTCGACTTGCCTGGCTACCCCGTGCCAGGTGCTGGCCTCAGTCCAGCTCTGCAGGCAGCAGCTGTAGGTCAGATGAGAGCCAGCCACCTGCAGGATGTGGGACTCAAGGGGAGTTAGAACTCCAGAGCCAAGAACTCTAATGACATCAGGAGCTCTCAGGGAGACAGGTCATGCTGCCAGGGTTGCTCTTTGGTTCATTTAAAACGAGGAAGGGAACCAGGCACAGTGGCCCATGCCTATAATCCCAGCATTTTTGGAGCCTGAAGTGGAGCATCGCTTGGGCCCAGGAGTTCGAGACCAGCCTGTGCAACATAGTGAGACCATGTCTCAAAAACAAACAAACAAACAAATTAGGAAGGATGAAGAGTAACCCCGTGAGCAGGAAAACCCAACAGCCATTTGGAATGCAGACTTGGACCCAGTGCGGGGATCCAGCCCCAGCCCTGGCCCTCAGGCAGGTAAGGAATTATTGTCCCCATTGGATACCCAAGACAGCCACACCCCAAAGATTGACAAGCAAGTCAGATCAAGGCAGGCTAGGGGCACAGTCCCAGGGAGCAAGGCCAGCTCACTCATTGCTATACCTCTCCCATCACCATGGAGGGCTGACTCTGCCCAGCAACACTCCCATGGCCCCTTTCCCAGTACTTTTCAACTCCAGAATTTCCACTTGGTTATTTTTATCATTTCTACCTCTTTATTTGTATTCTCTATTTGAGGCAACATCATAATACCTTCCTTTGCTTCTGTAAGCATGATGTCCTTTAGTTCTTTGACCATATTTACAATGGCTGCTTTGAAAACTCTGCATGTTAAATCTGACATTGGGGCCAGGCGCTCACGTCTGTAATCTCAGCACTTTGGGAGGCAGAGGCAGGCAGATCACGAGATCAGGAGATCAAGGCCATCCTGACCAACATGGTGAAACCCATTTCCATTAAAAATACAAAAATTAGCCAGGCGTGGTGGCTCATGCCTGTAATCCCAGCACTTTGGGAGGCCAAGGCAGGCAGATCACAAGGTCAGGAGATCGAGACCATCCTGGCTAACACGGTGAAACCCCGTCTCTACTAAAAATACAAAAAATTAGCAAGCGTGGTAGCGGGCGCCTGTAGTCCCAGCTACTCGGGAAGCTGAGGCAGGAGAATGGCATGAACCTGGGAGGTGGAGCTTGCAGTGAGCCGAGATCGTACCATTGCACTCCAGCCTGGCAACAGAGCAAGACTCTGACTCAAAAAAAAAAAAAAATTAGCCAGGCGTGGTGGCACACACCTGTAATCCCAGCTACTTGGGAGGCTGAGGCAGAAGAATTGCTTGAACCAGGAGGCAGAGGTTGCAGTGAGCCAAGATTGCACCATTGCCCTCCAGCCTGGGCAACAGAGCAAGACTCCGTCTTGGGAAAAAAAAAAAAAAAAAACAGGATGCCCAACTAAATCTGAATTTCAGATAAACAACAGTTTTTTTTTTAGTAAAAGTATATCCCAAATGTTGCAATGGGACACACTTATTCTAAAACTTTCTTTGTTGCTTATCTGAAATTCAAATTCAACCAGGGGTCCTGTGTTTTATCAGTAGGCAACCCTACATCCAGAGAAATGAACCAGGAGACGCTGTACGGGGCACTCAGGCCCAGCTGAAGATAGGGCAGTGTTTGGGAGAGGGTGTGAGTGAAAGTAGAAACTCCCAGACTCTTTCCCCACGCAACTCCCAGACCATGGTAGCCAGGCCTGCACACCACCCTCCACAGCTTCACAGAGGAAGATTCCACAGAGGAAAAGAGAAGACACACACGCCTAGAACTGGTGATCAGAATGGCTTCAGACATCTCAACAGCACCAGCAAAGCTGTATGATGATGGGTGATGACCTTAAAATTCTGAAGAAGAATGATTTCCAACCTAGATTTTATATGCGACCAAACTCTCACACAAGGTTGGAAGTAGAATAAAGACAATTCTGTCAACGAGATCTTAGAAAATTCCCCTTCCATGCACCATGCTTTAGGGTCCTATAGGGGAAGTTCTCCACCAAAACACGGAATCCACCGAGAAAAAAGAAGACATGATGTCCAAGAAACAAGATTCAACACACAGGGAGAAAGAACACCCCTGGTGAAGAGAGTACCAGAACGGCATGTGGGCTGCGGGCATAGAGGGCACCAGTCCAGACAGGAGCCAAAGAAGCAAGAGAGGATCCAAAAATCAAACACACAAGAACAGACACACTTAGAGACAGCCTGATTGTTTTCACTACGTTGGGAGGTACTGTAGAGTTTTGTCAGAGAACATGGAATAACTTAGTGACTGGCGCTTACAAAGTCAAGCAAATTGAAAAGCGAATTATTAACTATAGGAGAAAAAAAAAGTCTAAAGAAGGAAATGTCAGTATAATGTGCTATTTTGCCTCACTGTGGCTAATCTGTACATAATCATAGTAACATAAGCACTAAACACTGAATTAGCTGAGATTTGTGAGTTATCTCTATTGGGATCATGGTAGGGTTGGGGAGACTGTGGGAAGGTGTTAGAAAACCAAGCTACTCTTCAATGGTAGGAAATCAGTAGATAATGTCTAAAGTTAGAAATCAATCAGCAGTAGTTTACTTGGAGGTAAATACCAGAAGAAAAAATATAAGTGAGTTGATAATGACTGCATATGAGCAGCAAGGGTGTGAAGTAAAGTTAGAGCACAGGATTGCTGCTTTTCATTTTAGGACACATCGACTTTTCAAGCCTTGTAAATGTATGAATTGCATAAAATTAAACTAAATTAAATATAAAATCACTGACTTTATAGCATAATCCAAAACTAACTCAAGATTTTTCATAGACCTAAATGTGAAAGCTAAAATTACACAAGTTCTAGAATATAACATTGAAGAAAAGTCTTTGAGACCTTGCATTAAATAAAGATTTCTTAGATATGATGCCAAAAGCACAATTCACATAAGAAAAAAATTGGACAAATTGGACATCAAAAGTTAAAACTTGCGATCTTCAAAAGGCACTGTTTAGAAAATGGAAGAAAAGTCCAAGACTGAGAGAAATGATGACATATATATCTGATAAAGAATCTGTAACCAGAATATATAAAGAACTCTTAAAGCTCAATAATAAGACCACAAGCAGCTGGGCACTCATACCTTCAATTCCAGGACTTTGAGAGGCCAAGGCAGGAAGATTGCTTGAGGCCAGGAGTTTGAGACCAGCCTGGGCAACACAGGGAGATGCTGTCTCTACAAAAAGTAAAAAATAAAATTAGCTAGACTCAGTGGCCTATGCCAGTAGTTCCAGCTACTCAGGAGGCTGAGGTGGGAGGATCGCTTGAGCCCAGGAGTTGGAGGCTGCAGTTCTGGAGATGGATGGTGGTGATGGCAGCACAACAATGTGAATGCACTTAATGCCACAGAACTGTAGACCCTTTTTTTTTTTTCTTTTTTGAGGCAGAGTCTCACTCTGTCACCCAGGCTGGAGTGCAGTGGCATGATCTCAGTTCACTGTAGCCTCCACTTCCTGGGTTCAAGGGATTCTTCTGCCTCAGCTTCCCAAGTAGCTGGGATTACAGGCGCCCACCACCACGCCTGGCTAATTTTTGTACTTTTAGTAGAGATCAGGTTTCACCATATTGGCCAGGCTGGTCTTGAACTCCTGACCTCAAATTGATCTGCCCGCCTCAGCCTCCCAAAATGCTGGAATTATAGGCGTGAGCCACCGCACCCAGCCCCAATAGTCTATTTTTATGTTGTGGGTATATTATCACCAAAAAAAAGGAGAAAGTGAAAAACTAGACACAGGGCAGGAAGGGAGAGATTGAGACAGAGACTCTGGAGGGAGGAAAAAACCAACAAAACAAAATGAGGCTCCTGAGCGTCGCCCTAAACCTACTGAGTCAGGACTTTCTCCTCCTTTCCGTGCTGCCCTCACCAAGGCCCTTTTCCAGAAAAGCTGCTTGCCTGGAAGTGCCCTGGGTGCTGGGGCAGTAGAAAAGAAGTGTAAGAAAGCAGTGGCTATCGCCCTCTGGGTGCTTACGACCCGACTAGGGAGATTCACAAACAAGGCAAGACACAGGAAGTAACGCAGGACAATACGCAGTTATGGACTTACACACGAGACCTGACCTCTCCATGGGAAAAAGTGCTACAGCTTCACGGAAGAGCCATGGGGAAGTCAGACCAGAGTTGGGCCTTGACCCAAAAGAATCTTCCCTGTTTGCGTTGGGGATGCCCCGGTGTCTTTGTGATCATTTATTATAGACATCTAAAAAGGAGTTTAAATCTAATGTTGAAGAGAGGGAAGGTTAAATAAATAAATAAATAAGTGAATGGATGAATGAAGAGACCAGTATGGCAAAAATCAGACAAAAACTGTAAAACAAACCCAACGCCAGGAATTCAGAGTAGGGAAAGCGATCCCAGTGGTCAGGGATCAGGAAGGGCTCCATGGAGTAGGTGGCTTGTGAGCTAAGCATTGAAGGATTTCCATGTGTGGAAACAAATTATTCCAGACAGAAGGAGCACCGGGAGCAAAGTAGCAGAAGTCTATTCAGGGATTGTGGGAGAACCACAGAACCATACACGCTGCAATCTTCTGGACCTCCTCTCTTAGACTGCATGGCTCTCTACGCTTGACTAGCACTCACCCTCCCCTCTTCTCCAAGGTCTTCCTAATCTTCCTCTCCACCCTCTCCACAGTTCCGCACCCCACTTTCCCAAATCACTTTGTTCCCATGACTGTTATAGCTTACCAGAGACTGCTGGTTGTCCCCAAATATCCAGTTTCTCCTAGTTCTAGAACCTGCCATTTTTTGACGGGCACATGGCTGCCTAGGATAAATATTACATTTCTCAACCTCCCTTATGGCCAAGTGGACTAAGTTCTGGCCAAAGAGATGTGCGTGGGTGATGTCCAGAGTGCGAGGAACCACTGTGCCAGGTGTCTCCTTTTCTTCTCTTTGCTGGTTGGAATGCACGTGTGATGGTGAGCTGTTTTCGGCCACAAGAAGGTAACACTTTAGGGATGCCTCAGGGACACCTTAGGGCAACCTTCGGGATGGTGGTGCGACATTAGAAGGAGCTGCTTCATAATCATGGAGCTGCCATACCAACCTGAGATTTCTCATATCAAGAAATTTCTTTCTTGTCCAAGATACTATGATTTTGTTTTGTTTTTGACAAATTTTAATTGTATACATTTATAGGGTACAATGTGGTGTTTTGATAACAATTGTGGAATGGTTAAATCAAACTAATTAATATATTCATCACCTCACTTATTTTTTGTGGTGAGTATACATTAAAATTTGCTTTCAGCAATTTTGAAATATACATTATTATTAACTATAGTCACCATCCTGTGCAATTTATCTCAAAAACTTATTCTTCCTGTCTAACTAAAACTTTGTACCCTTTGACCACATCTCCCCATTCCTTCCCCAGCCTCTGGCAACCAACCTTCTACTCTCTGCTTCTGTGAATTTGACTTTTTAGATTCTGCATATAAGTATCTTGCCAACTGTGAACTTACTTTTTTTATTTTTAAGACGGAGTCTCACTCTGTCACTCAGGCTAGAGTGCAGTGGCATGATCTCGGCTCACTGCAACCTCTGCCTCCTGGGTTCAAGCGATCTTCCTGCCTCAGACTCCCGAGTAGCTGGGATTACAGGCATGCACCACCACACCTGGTTACTTTTTGTATTTTTAGTGCAAGAAGGGGTTCCACCATGTTAGCTAGGCTGGTCTTGAACTCCTGACCTCAAGTGATCCTCCCACCTTGGCCTCCCAAACAGCTGGGATTACAGGCATCAGCCACCGCACCCGGCCACGGCTATTGTGAATAGTGCTGTAATAAACATGGGAGTGCAGATATATCTTTTGCACATACTTACTTCATTTCCTCTGTATCTATACCCAGCAGTAGGATTGGTAGGTCATAGGGAGTTCTATTTTAGTTTTTTGAGGAACTGCCATATTGTTGTTGCTTTTTTTTTTAAAGACAGAGTTTCACTCTTGTTGCCCAGGCGGGAGTGCAATGGTGTGATCTTGGCTCACCGCAACCCTGCCTCCCGGGTTCAAGCGATTCTCCTGCTTCAGGCTCCCGAGTAGCTAGGATTACAGGCACCTACCACCACGCCTGGCTAATTTTTGTATTTTTAGTAGAGACAGCGTTTCACCACATTGGCCAGGCTGGTCTTGAACTCCTGACCTCAGGTGATCCGCCCACTTTGGCCTCCCAAAGTGCTGAGATTACAGGCGTGAGCCACTGTGCCTGGCCTGCCATATTGTTTTTCGTAATGGTCATACTAATTTACATTCTCACCAACAATGTACAAGAGTTCCCTTTACTCTTGCTGTCTGTTTGATAATAATCATTTGAACAGATGTGAGGTAATATACTATTGTGGTTTTTATTTGCGTTTCCCTGACGATTAGTGATGTTGACCATTTTCTCATATACCTGTTGGCCATTTGTATGTCTTCTTTTGAGAAATGTGTATTCATGTCCTGTGTCTTTTTTTTTTTTTTTTTTTCCAGACTGGGTCTCTCTCTGTCACCCAGGCTGCAGGATAGTGGCACAATTATGGTTCACTGCAGCCTCAACCTCCCCAAGCAACCCTCCAGCCTCAGCCTCCCGAGTAGCTGGGACTACAGGTGCATGCCACCACGTCTGGCTAGTCATTTTATTATTTGTCGAGACAGTGTCTCGCTATGTTACCTAGGCTGGTCTCCAGCTGCTGGACTCAAGTTATCCTCCCTCCTCTGCCTCCCAAAGTGCTGAGATTACAGGTGTGTGAGCCACCTTCTTTGCTCATTTTTAATAGAGTCATTTATTCTTGCTATTGAGTTCCTTATACATTTTGAATATTAACCCTTATCAGATATATGGTTTGCAAATATTTTCTCCCATTCCATAGGCTATGTTTTCACTCTGTTGTTTCCTTTGCTGTGCAGAAGCTTATTAGTTTCATATAATCCCATTTGTCAATTTTTGCTTTTGTCGCCTGTGCTTCTGAGATCAAATCTAAAAAAAGCATTGCCTAGACCAGTATCATGAAGCATTTCTACTATGTTTCTTCCAGTAGTTTTATAGTTTCAGGTCTTACATTTAAGTCTTTACTCCATTTGGGTTGATTTTTATATGTGGTATGATAGGATCCAACTTCCTTTTTCTACATGTGGATGTCCAATTGTGCCAGCACCCTTGTCCTTCCCCATTGTGTGCACTTGGCACTTTGTCAAAGTCAACCGACCATTTATGCATGGGTTTATTTCTGTTAAGACACTATTATTTTGAGATTAAATTACCACTGCTATATCTTAATTCCTAGAATCATCACACTACACGGTAGCAGTGTGTCCACATTTTTTTCTCCTGCGCCAAGACGGGAGCTCCTCCATTGCCCACAGCCTCAGCACAATGCCTGGCCATTAAGACTCAGCAGCAGTCTCTCACACATCCTGTTAGCCCTTCCGAGCTTCTTCTAATGGCCAGATATTTCACATATATTATTCGTGTCCTTCAACAAGTAATGACTGGATACCTATGTGCCAGGCCAGAAGCCAAGTGTGCATTTACAAATCTTCACAGGTACCCTGCAAAGTAAACACTACTCTACAAGTAGGAAAGTATGACTTGTCCCCCTTCCTCTACACTACCTGACTGGTACAACTCAAACCCTGGCTAAGTCTAACTCTTCTCCTGCCTCACTCTGCACCCCAGCAGTTAATGTTGCTGGGGAAATAGCAACCAGGTGACTGGTTTTACTTCAAAGTCAAGACCACAGGCTGACAGAGGTGTTTGGGAACCTGGGCACATTTATGGGTCAGGACACGCTCTTATTGTCTTAGTGGGGCTGTCTCAAGAAGATGCGCGTGGCAAACCTCAGCACAATGGTACCTGAGGTAGGGCTGCCTTTTAGGCATCTTTCAGGGCCTATGGGATAGCATTAAATGCAAAAATACAAAATTACATTTTAATGATGTTCAGAAAAGAGGAGTAAGGCATAGCACCCCAAGATAGCCCCCCAGAGGTGGGCCTACTCCAAGATGACAGAATCACACCCTCTCCTGTCCCTTCCTGTTCCATCTTCACCCTCAGTTGATGGTGATCTTGCCTCTTCTTTCACAAGAAATTAGAGCAATCTGAAGAGAATTCCCTCATCTTGCTGCCACTAAATCTACAGGCATCTGCCCCCATATATTCTGCTGCCCTGTTCCAACACACGAGCTTCAAGGGCTCCTTCAAGGGTCAACCCCTCCATTTGTAAACCGGTCCCCATTTCTTCCTGCCTATGAAATTCTTCATGTCTTAGCATAATCCTCCTCTTTCATTGCACCAGTTTTCACCCTGTAGTGGATTATTTCCATCAGCATTGACAGACATGCTGTCATTTGTCCTATCTTTTAAGATCCTCTAGCAACTTCCTGTGCTCTCCAGCTCTTACCCCAATTCTCTGCTCCTCTCTACGCCAAATCCTTTAAAGAGCTGTCCATATAGGTCATAGCTGCTTCCTCATCCCGTTCTCTACTGAACCCTCTCTACTCAGGCTTCACCCCATCATCTTCCGAAATTGGCTTTGTTAAAGTCATTAATAAGCTTGATGTGGCCAAACTCAGTGGTCAATTTTCAGACCTCGAGTTATTTAACTCCAAAAGTAACACATGATCAAGAGGTCAAATGTAACCCACAAATGTGTTTTGTTTGGACAGCACAGTGTTTGTTTTTAGTTTGAATTCATTGCCAGCATTAGAAATCAGAATATTCACATAAAAATCTAGATGCCAGGTTTCTTTGGAAAAATCTGAAAGTCTAAGCCCACATTCCTACCTGGCAATAGACAGGCAGTGAGTCATGGCTGACTCTGGAGACAGGGCATGGGGTTTCCAGTTTGCCAGAGTCCCCACCACTCAGAACTGGCACATTCAGCTTGCTTCACTTATTTATGTCACTTTCCTGGCACCTAGAGGCATTTGCATTTGTAAACTCTAGAGTAAGACTTAAAACTCACAAATTATGAGCACCTATATTTCCTGCTTTATGAAGGAAGACAAAACAGTGGGAGAGAATGCAGTTTGTGTGTATAAAGTGGCAGCGATGAGAAGCAGTGAACCTCAGCAATGGCCAAGTTTCTGATTCTAGACCTCCTAAGGATCCAACAGCATGCCCATCCATCCTGCGGTTCAGCTGTTCAACCAATCCTTGAAGGTCATTAGTTTCCATATATCTTTCCTCTTACACTGATTTTCTACTTGATCTTCTATCTTTAGACCAGTGATACAGTTTTTAATTGCTAGCTTATTTAACCCTTGCACTGATTCACTGATTGTTCCACTGTTCATGTTGGTTGTCTGGTTTTGCCCACCTGAGCTGAACTCCTGGAAGGCAGATACAAGTTGACACCATGGTTTATCAAAAACAGCTCTGGTGGTACAAGTCATTGAGTCATTCATTTATCTCTCAATATAGGAATATAAAGATTTTCTTTTTCTTTTTCTTTTTTTTTGTTTGTTTGTTTGATACAGAGTCTTGCTCTGTCGCCCAGGCTGGAGTGTAGTGGCACGATCTCAGCTCACTACAACCTCTGCCTCCCAGGTTCAAGCCTCCCGACTAGCTGGGACTACAGGCGTGCACCACCATGCGTGGATAATTTTTGTATTTTTAGTAGAGCCAAGGTTTCGCCAGGCTGGTCTCGAACTCCTGACCTCAGGTGATCCACCAGCCTTGGCCTCCCAAAGTGCTGGCATTAGAGGTGTGAGCCACTGCACCCAGCCAAGATTTTCTAATATGTATAATTTCTAAACCAACAGTATTTTATTTTTTATGAGACACAATCTCACTCTATTGCCCAGGCTGGAGTGCAATGGTGCAATCTCAGCTCACTGCAACCTCCACCTCCTGGGTTCAAGTGATTCTTGTGCCTCAGCTTCCCAAGTAGCTGGGATGACAGGCGCATGCCACCATGCCCAGCTAATTTTTGTATTTTTAGTAGAAACAGGTTTCGCCATGTTGCCCAGGCTGGTCTTGAACTCTTGGGCTGAAGTGGTCTGTCCACCTCAGCCTCTCAAAGTGTTGGGATTACAGGCATGAGCCACCACGCCCAGCCAACCAATAGTATTTAACTATATGTTGCAAAATACATAAAATCATATACGTGACTAGATCATAGTCAAGTGCACTGTGAGTAAGCTCATATTAATGGTTTTCTTTTGTAGAAATCTGATTGAGCTCTCATTTGTCCTTTTAAAGTGGTTTCCTGAAAAGGGAATGAAGGTGGTACAGAGGCCCAAGGGACTGCTTGCACATATAACTGTCACCCATAACAGACATCCCTGCAGGAAAAAACTATTGAGACTAGCTGTTCTAGAAGCCCAGAGTCCACCCCATGATCATTATATACTTTTGTATAATGAGAATGGAATACGTGTAAAATACACCTTACAATTCCCTTCAAGCTGTACCAAACTGAAACCTGGACATCAATATGAGTAAGTATTATATACTGGTATTACAGGCTGAATTTTGCCCCCATAATATTCATATGTTGAAGCCTTAACCCTTAGTATCTCAGAATGTGATTGTATTTTGGAGATAGGGTTTAAAGGAGTGATTAAGTTAAAATGAGGCTATTAGTGTGGGTCCTAATTTCATATGACTAGTGTCCCTATAAGAAGGGGAAATTTGGACACCACAGAGAGGCACCAGGGGCACATGTGCACAGAGGGAAGACCATGTGAAAAGGTAGCAAGAGGGTCATCTGCAAGCCAAAGACAGGCCTCAGAGGAAACCAACCCCACAGACACCTTGATCATAGATTTTGAGCCTCCAGAACTGTAAGAAAATACCCCAGCCCTAGCAAACAAATATAACCTGGGTTAAATATGAGTACACTCAAGAGCAATTCATATACAGCCACCATTTACCCCTGCACGGAACAGCCCAGGCTATTTCTGCATTCGCCGCATTAGCCCATGGCAGCTATCACTTCTTACTGCTAGTAATGTCTTCCTTGGCTAACGTCCTGTCCCTATTACTAAACTGACATTGCCTGAAAAGATAGATACCCACAAAAGTTAAAACTGTAACTTTAGTGACATCAGTGAAATTAGCAGAGTAATGACCTCTGATAATTCTCTCCTCCATAAAAGCAACATGAACACTTTGGGAAGCCATGGCAGGCAGATCATGAGGCCAGGAGATTAAGACCACCCTGGCTAACATGGTGAAACCCCGTCTCTACTAAAAATATAAAAAATTATCCAGGCGTGGTGGCGGGTGCCTGTAGTCCCAGCTACTCTGGAGGCTGAGGCAGGAGAATGGCGTGAACCCAGGAGGCAGAGCTTGCAGTGAGCCGAGATGCGCCACTACACTCCAGCCTGGGTGAGAGAGCAAGACTCCGTCTCAAAAAAAAAAAAAAAAGCTACATGAAGACTAGCAAAAATGGTCAAATTCACATATTCAGAACTCTGAAAAGTAACCAAAGGCTTGCAGCACTCTAGGAGCATCTATTCTGGAAAATCATTTGAGCCATGATGAAAACTGTGAGCTTTGTCCTGCTTTATCCTCTCCCTCTCCCTGTTTCCTAGTTCTGCAGTTACCTTGAATACCAGCAGCCTGGAAGTCTCTAGAGGAAGCAGAATAGGGTCAGAGTTCCTTCAATGCTCTATTCCAACAGAAGTCCTATTATTTGACTTGTCTGGAAGTTCTCTGGAAGATCCCACTTGCAAGGCTGTCTTTATTTGACTTGAGTTGAAACTCAGAGCTCACCCAGCACAAAAAGCGTTTTCCCGGGGACATTTCTCAAAAACATTGAGAGGAAATTGTTTAATTTCACAACTGCCTGAGGCAGTGAGTAATGTTTGGGACCATTAATAGGTTACCCAAAAGGATTTTTTTTTTAAACTGGGAAATGGGCATCCACAGGGGCTTGGAAAAGCTCCAAAATATTCCTGTGAATCTAGAAGGCCATTTGTACTGGTAGAGCACATATTTATGCCCGTGGCTGTGCACATGGTTGGGATAACCTGAGCACACCCTAAACTCTAACATCAGGCTGACCTGGAGGATCTACACCAGCAGGAAGTGAAGGCTAAGGCAGAGTTGTCAACTGCATGCTGAGTGTTGAACACATACACAGAGCCTCTCAGCAAACATTGAGACCTATTGGTTTCAAGTGTTTCAGGAAATCTGTCTAATCATTAGCTGACATTAAGCTATTAAAACAGAGACTTCAGCAGCCACACAGAACAAAGAATACAGAGTTTACAGAATTTGTGCAGGTAAGTTACTAAACAAACAAACAAATAACAAACAGCAACAAAAATATACCCTGGGGATGGGGGGAAATCTGATTTCCAAAGTTGACATACTATTTTATTAATGTCCAGTTTTGAGCAAAAAGTTATTAAACATGCAAAAAATAAATAAAAACCAAAAAAGTACAGCCCATACACAAGGAGAAAAAATCAACAGAATCAACAGAAATTATTCCTGAGAAAACCTAGGTGCTGGATTTATTAGGAAAAGATTTTTAAATCATCAATTTTAAATATGTACAAAGCATTAAAGTTAAACATGTCTATGTATTAAAGGAAAGTATGAGAACACTATCTTATTAAATAAAGAATATCAAGAAAGAGATATTTTAAAAATAGAAATTCTGGAATTAGGCCAGATGCAGTGGCTCACGCCTGTAATCCCAGCACTTTGGGAGGCCGAGGTGGGCAAATCACCTGAGGTCGAGAGTTCGAGACCAGCCTGACCAATGGCTAAGTGAAAAACAACCACATATTATGAGATTCCATTTGTCTGGGACGTTCAGAAAATGAAAATGCATAGAGAGAATGTAGATTAGTGGTTGCCAGAAAATTGGGATGGGAGGAGAAAGAATGGATAGTGACTGCTGATGGATATGGGGTTTATCTTGGGTTGATCAAAAAATTTTGAAATTAGATAGTGATGATGTTTGTACAAAAGAGTGAATAGCCAGGCGTGGTGGCTCATGCCTGTAATCCCAGCACTTTGGGAGGCCAAGGTGGGTGGATCACAAGGTCAGGAGATCGAGACCATCCTGGCTAGCACGGTGAAACTCCGTCTCTATAAAGATACAAAAAATAAGCCGGGCATGGTGGCAGCTGCCTGTAGTCCCAGCTACTCAGGAGGCTGAGGCAGGAGAATGGCATGAACCCGGGAGGAGGAGCTTGCAGTGAGCCGAGATCATGCCACTGCACTCCAGCCCGGGAGACGAGTGAGACTCCGTCTCCAAAAAAAAAAAAAAAAAAAAAAAAAAGTGTGACTATACTAAAAGCCACTGAATTGTGCACTTTTGGTGAATTTGATGGTATTCAAATTATTTCTCAGAAAATAGTCTATACATACATTCAACTGTGCCTCTATGAAGCAAATAGGTTCTGAAATAATTTTTTCAAGAGTAAAGGGTATGAGCCCTGGGAAGCTACAGAGCATCTCCTCTGACTTCCTCTCAGCTGTACTCTTGATAGCTGAGGTTGCCATTAAGCTGAGCAAGGAGTACTGAATATCTTATGAGAATAATGTTAGTTACCACACACGGCCTAGTGACCTGGCTCAGACATAGTGACAATAAATGCCTCCCCAAATCTAAATGCCCAAGACCACAGACAACCACTGCAAGTTTTGGCAAAACCTATCATGAAAGCCTATCGAAAATGGGATTTGTGATTTATCAAATTTCTTTTAAAGTATCTAAAATTCATGGTTTTGAAATAAACAACTTTCTGAGGGCTCTTAGCCTTTAGAGAGATGTTCCAATGTCGCAAAAACATCCTACAGTAAGAGACAGCAGACTACTAATGCTCTATGAGGCCAAGGCGATTGCAGCAAATGAGCCCAAAGTCCTTCCAGAATAATAAGCATTTATCATAGTATTACCACTATTTAATTTCATAGGAAAAAAATCCAAGAAACAGTCCCTTTGTACCTTGACAGGTCCCTAGAAGAAACTTCTGCCACCACATTCAGACCATATCTACTTCGTAAATAAACAAACCATGTGGTTCCAAAGCTTGCCAATAGGACACATTTCACAATTGCTATATTTGATTCAAATTATTTGGAGTTAAAATACACTCCAGACTGTTTACTTTTCTGCCCCTTTCCTAGAGGGTAAGAATAGTAAATGAGACAGCTGGTCATATTCTCAGCTCTGGGGTTCTGGTAAGCATTTTACATGGCGGTGGGTGGGAGCCGGGGATGTGTGGTTAGAGAGTTTTTCAAAATGAAATGGTCTATCCTCCCTCACAGCTCCCTGCCCTCTGCCATTGCAGGATTACAGTAATTCTGTATCCTACGACTAGTTACTTTTAAAATGCCACAGCGAAGTATCCCCAAAGGGTATGGTTCCCATTTGTTCATGTTACTTAATGGCTAAAAAACCTTGGGCAAATTCCTGAACCTAGGTTATAAGGTTCCTTTGTAGAATGGGGTTAATAACAGGACCTTCTGGCCAGGCACAGTGGCTCACACCTGTAATCCCAGCACTTTGGGAGGCAGAGACGGGTGGATCACTGGAGGTTAGGTGTTTGAGACCAGCCTGGCCAGCATGACGAAACCCCGTCTCTATTAAAAATACAAAGATTAGCCAGGTGTGGTGGTATGCGCCTGTAGTCCCAGCTGCTTGGGAGGCTGAGATGGGAGAATTGCTTGAACCCAGGTGGCAGAGGTTGCAGTGAGCTGAAATCACGCCACTGCACTCCAGCCTGGGCAACAGAGTGAGACTCCACCTAAAAAAAAAAAAAAAAAAAAAAAATTACAGGACCTTCTTCACAGTGCCAGTGTGAGAATAGTCAGTGAGTGCATGTGGAGCGGGATTGCTGGCACATTCCCTAGTGTGCCATGTGCATTGCTGTCTGTGTGGCTGGCCCCCTGGAGCTGTGCAGCTGGCGTGGCCACAGAAAGGTCCAACCTAACAACACACATGGTACCCAGCAGTCAAGTGGTAGCTGTTATAATTATTGTTAGTATAGTAGTCACTTTTTTTTGCAAGAAAGGTGGACTTCCCTCTGAGTGCCACGAAGAGGCTTGGGTTAGCAATATAAAAGAAATTAGCAAAGTTGAGCTTTCTGGACCACGCATTTCTCAAGGTGCTTTTATATGTGCTATTTAATTTATTCTTCATATCTCCAAAAGGATATTATTACCTCCTTTTGACAGATTAGAAAACTGAGACCCAGAGATTTTATTTTTTTATTTTTTTGAGACTCAGTCTTGCTCTGTCGCCCAGACTGGAGTGCAGTGGTGTGATCTCGGCTCACTGCAACCTCCACCTCCCAGGTTCAAGCAATTCTCCTGCCTCAGCCTCCTGAGTAGCTGGGATTACAGGCATGTGCCACCACACCCGGCTAATTTTTGTATTTTTAGTAGAAACGCGGTTTCACCATGTTGGCCAAGCTGGTCTTGAACTCCTGACCTCATGATTCGCCCACTTTGGTTTCCCAAAGAGCTAGGATTACAGGCATAAGCCACTGTACTTGGCCTAAGATTCAGAGATTTTAAATGAGTAAAGTTATGTCACTATTAAATATTCAAGCCAGAAAGGATTGTGAGTCAGCTGGACTCCAAATCCATTGCTGTTCCCACAATGGTGGGAATGTGGGCTCACCCGGTGATGCAGAATTTTTCTCAGCACCTTTGCTGGACTTGTGGAAGGGGCACCCCCTCTAATTGGCTGACCCCACTCAACCCCTGGTGGGAGGGACCATGTGAGTGAGCGAGTGTAGGTCCTGCAGATGCTCCAGGCACCAACACAAGAGCAAGCTCTATGTGAGGCCACAGCCTGACCAGGCGTGTCATCTCAAGGGGAACGTGGCAGCGCCCAGGTGAGGGTGCCTGTGACCCCGAAGCCCCAGAGGGGGCATTACAGTGCTCCTTTAGTTTTGCCATCCATTGACTGGGGTGTGTGAGCAGCTCAGCCCCTTGCCCCATTGTGTAGAGCAGCTGCCCTCCACTGGTGAGGGCAAAGGGCTGCTGTGATAGCTTTTCTGGGTACTGGCATTTGGTGAGTCCGGAGCTCTTGTCCAGCATCCAAGAAGAATGAGGTCAGGTGGACAACTGAAGGATGGAGAATTTAATTGAGCGGTGAAAACGGCTCCCAGCAGAGAGGGGAGCTGGAGAGGGGACAGGAAGGGCAGGTTGTCTTCCCTGAAGTCAGGCCATCTCATCTCTACCAACTGAGTCTTAGGTCTTTATAGGCACAAGATGGGAAGTGCAGGCTGATTGGTTTGTGAGTAAGCAAAAAAAGGTTAAAACGAAGACATCACTCGAATGTAGGCATGACAGTGTAAAAAACCAATTAGGAAAGGGTAGATATGTGTAAAATAGGTGAAGGATGATGATCAATCAGAGGAAAGTACGCCAAACAGAAAGACAAGTTCTCAATCCAGTCCAAGGATTTCACTTGTAACTTGGCTTTCAGTCTTCCAGCTGTCTTTGGCTTGGAGGTGGGGTTTCACTGGGTGCCCATCCCTATCTGTCGGGGCATATGGCTGCCTCCTGTCGCTATCACCAGCGTGTATTCCTCCTTCTTATGGAAACAGCACATCAGTTTTCCATGATAGAGCCAAGCCCTCCCACATTCTCAATCCATGTGATTTGGGTAAGGCTAGTCTCAGGCCTGGCAAGTTCATTCTATCTTATACAGTCACAGAGATGTTTCAGGGGTGAACACTTACCCAATAAAACTCAGTCTCAGGACTTTTCTAAGAACTGTGGAAAGATGAAACTGCTCTTTCTGTTGAACTTGAAACTATGACGCCTGGGACTTCTGAGGGTCCCTCCAAGGAGGAAGCCCATATATGAAAGAAAGCAAAGAGGTGTAGAGAAATTGAGTCTGACAACAGTTTTTGAGCCTTGCCTAAATCCACCTTTGCCTAAAGCTAGATCTACCCTTTGACTTTTCAGTTACAGGAGCCAAAAAATTCCAGTATTTTTTTCTCAAGCATGTTCAAAGTAATTCTTTTGCAATGTACAATTGAAAGAGGAGTTACAAAATTAACACAGCCAGTTCTTAAATTCACATAAGCACCAAGCATTGTCTACAGATGATCTGTTCACTATTGTTAATCCTGTGTGGTGGGAATACAAGTGTTCATTTTATTAATCTTTAAACTTTTCTGTACTTTTAACCTCATAAGAAGATCAGAAGAGGTAATGAAAACAGCACTGAAAAAAACAGATAATTTCCAGAACAGAAAAGGAAAAAAAATAAATTGTTCGGTATCTCTCAGATCTAAAACCTAATACCTGGATGAGTATCTGGTGTAATTCCCACGTTAACACCCTGTGCCGCAGGTTTTCCTACTTGGGTTAAGCAGTGTAATGGTTAGTTTTGTGTCGAATTGGCTAGGCTAGAGTAACCAGTTACTCAGTCAAACACTAACTTAGGTGTTGCCTTGAAGATATTTTGTAGATGTCAATTACCTTAAAAAAGATTATTCTCAATAACATGGGTGGACCACATCCAATCAGTTGAAAGGCCTTAGCAAAATGGAGGTTTCCCTGAGGGAGAAGAAATTCTTCCTGTGGGCACCTGATCGGCTCCTGCCCAATTTCTCAGACTGTTGACCTACTGCATGAAATTTCAGATATGCCCAACCAGACTTCACAATCATATTATGTCAATTCCTTGAAATACACCTTTTTTCTCTCTCTCTCTCTTGTTCTATTTCTCTACCATATATATCTCTCTGATACATATACAGCTGGTCCTCCATATCTGTGGGCTCTGCATCTGCAGATTCGGCCAACTATGGTTTGAAAATATTTTTTAGGCCGGGCACACTGTCTCACGCTTGTAATCCCAGCACTTTGGGTGGCCCAGGCGGGTGGATCACCTGAGGTCTAGAATTTGAGACCAGCCTGGCCAACATGGTGAAATCCTGTTTCTACTAAAAATACAAAAACTAGACACGCATGGTGGCAGGTGCCTGTAATCCCAGCTACTTGGGAGTCTGAGTCAGGAGAATTGCTTGAACCTGGGAGGTGGAGACTGCAGTGAACTGAGATCATGCCACTGCACCCCAGCCTGAGCAACAGAGCAAGACTGTCTCAAAGAAAAAAAAAAAAAAGTTTTTTTAAAAAACAATGAAAAATAACAAAACATAATATAAATACAAATACCTATTTACATAGCATTTACATTGTGTTAGATGTAAGTAATGATCATTTAAAGTATACAAAAGGATGTGTTTAAGTTACAACCAAATGCTACATCATTTTATATCAGGTACTTGAGCATCCGCAGATTTTGGTATCTGCAGAGGATGGGGCTGCTAGGGTTGGGGGGTCCTGGAACCAAAACCCCACGGATACTAAGGGACGACTATACGCATCTCCTACTGGTTCTGTTTGTGGTAGAACCTTGACTGACACAATCAGCCATGCCCTGGATATTTCTTGGGTATTCTCTGATCCCTGGGGGGAAAAGCCTCCTGAATTCTTCCCTGGGAGTCAGGCTTCCACATGCCTGCCTGCCTGCCTTCCTTTGTTTTCTTCCTCCTGGAAGGCTTCTACCTCAGAAATCTGGAAGGCCTCTATCTCTGAAGGGCACCATTTTCCTTCATCTGTCTAGCTCGTCATGCATTTGCTACATATTAACAACTGTGATGAAGCCTAGTTTCTCCAACGATAGCTCTATTGCTAGCCTTATTCTTTTAGTCACAGGGAGCTATCTTTGTCCAATCCCAGTTTACCATATTCCCTCCCCTTTCTCCTTTTCAAGTCCCACTTTCTCTTCACTACCTGTTAGACAGACTGAGAGCTGTCTCCCAATACCCATTCTCCCCTTGTTTCGTGGCAGTAGCCAGCCCGTGACTTTACAGGATAAAGACTAGATTTTTCAAACTCCTCTTCAGGTAAGTGGGACTAGGTTACAGCCAAAGGAACAGAATCGATGCAATGTGTCCAACTTCCAAGTTGTGCATTAACAGAAAGGTAGTCCCACCTCTCCCTTTTTTTTCACCTTCCAAATGGCCAAAATATAGACACGACGATGGGCCATACTGGATTTTGTGGGCCACAGCACCACCCAAAAGGGAGTAGAGAAATAAGAGAGAGAAAGCTTCATACCTATACTGCTACCTGGACTTCCATCTAGTTTATGATACTGATTTTTTTTTTTTTTAATCTCTGCAGCAACAGTCAAATTTTTTTTTTTCTTTTTTTCTTTTTTTGAGATGGAGTCTTGCACTGTCACCCAGGCTGGAGTGCAGTGGCGCAACCTGAGCTCACTGCAACCTCGGTCTCCCAGGTTCAAGCAATTCTCCTGCCTCAGCCTCCTGAGTAGCTGGGATTACAGATGTGTGCCACCACACCTGGCTAATTTTTGGTCTCCAACTCTGATCTCATTATCTGCCCGCCTCAGCCTCCCAAAATGCTGGGGTTACAGGCATGAGCCACCATGCCTGGCCAACAGCCAAATTTATATCCTAACCAACACACCACCAAACTGGCCAAAAGAATAACCAGCTCCCCCAACCCACTGTCTTCCCCAACCTAATTATTATATCAGATTGTCTTGTTACCTGGCTGTTCCTCCTCCTTCCCACCCTTAAATATGGTTGACCCCCTCTCCCACCGTGTCTTTCCTTGAATCTGGTCTCTCTATGCTTTCTCCCTTGGAAATCTCATCTACTCTCATGGAAAATGACTTAACATGCTTCTAATTCTAACTCATCTCTGAGCACCGGGTCTGCTTATTGGACTTCTGATTGATCAATTGCTGGTACCTCAAACTCTGCATGTTTAAAATAGAACTCACTTTCCTCTCTCTCTCACACACACACAAACACACACACACACCATGGGGGTGAGTAGGCAACCTGTTCTCTTCTTGATTTCCTTATTTAGGTAAATGAAATAAAAGATGCCACCATCCTGCCAAGAACCCAGGCTTAAAACTACAGCAGAGGCCACAAATTCAAATGCTTAGAGACCAGGCAAGAGGCAAGGGACAAGTGGTAACTGTGGGGAGAGAAAGAGCTGCTGACCAGTCTTAAAAAAGTAGCCACAACTTGCTGATCTCTGGCATGTAGGAATATTAGCCCAGTGTTGTTGGGTCTTCTGATCTTTCAAGAGAAGTAAAATATCTAGATTTTATGTTTTATGTGATCTCTCTAGATTTTACAAACAAAATAAGAAGCCATCTTGAACTGGTCAAAATGTAAATCAAAGATTTAAAAACATATATATTTCTAAATAAATAACATATAACATGACAATGTAACTTGTAGCAAAAATAATTTGACAGATCTAATATGTCTAAATCATTTCTTGATTTTTGGAAGTTATGAATCTTTTGATGCAGTTGTCACTAGATTTTGACCCCGTATGGGGTAATGATTTGACATAGGAAGTAACATGCAATTGTTCCAACAACTTCCTCATTAAATGGATAATCATTAAATGAATTAAGTAGAGAATTTCCTTAACATCAATGATACTGTTTTTAGTGTGGAATCCTCAGTTTCTTATCAATAGCAATTAAACATTCTATAGACTTTATAATATAGTCTAAGAACATATAGAACTGATTCAATATCTCTGCTATTGACCAACTCACAAAAATCACTTATTGAAATATCTTTTAACTTACTGGCTTATTCACTATGTTCTGTTCACTCTCAATTCATGGAGCTTCACAAACCAGGAGGCTTTATGTCAAGATTTAACAAATTGAAAGGGCTTAAAAGTTTATTACAGGTTTCACTGTTGTCATCAAATACATTGATTTATTAGAAAATCCAATAATTTTTCTCTTGGAATTGATACTTCACTTTTTTTTTAAACAGGATACCTATTTTTTCTTATCCATAATAACTTCCACTTGTTTCAAACTTCCCTTTGTTTACATATGTCCAACTGCTTTACAGTTTATTGAAATAATGTCAGCTCTAATAGCTAAAACATGTTTTCTTATAAAGCTAAAATAAATACTGCTAGGCACGGTGGCGCAAACCTATAATCCCAGCACTTTGGGAGGCTGAGGTGGGCAGATCACTTGAGGTCAGAGGTTTGAGATCAGCCTGGCCAACATGGTGAAACTCCATTTCTACTAAAAATACAAAAATTAGCCAGGTGTGGTGGCGCATGCCTGTAATTCCAGCTACTCGGGAGGCTGAGGTAGGAGAATCACTTCAACTTGGGAGATGGAGGCTGCAGTGAGCTGAGATTGCGCCACTGCACTCCAGTCTGGGCAACAGAGCGAGACTTCAGCTCAAAACAAAAAAACTCTAAAATACCGATGTCTCCATTAAACTATCATTCATTAAGGCCCAAACGCATTTGTGTCCACTACAGTGAACATACAGAACTGACTGACTTCCACCACAAGGGGTATAGCTCAGGGGTGGAGCGTTTGAATGCAGAACTTACTGACTTCCACATTGCTTTTGCAGATCTAGCACTGCAGGCTTGTCCGTCAAGGTTCAATTTGCATTACTTAATTTAGTTATTTCTGCTATTTATTTGGTGTGTGGTAGTAAATATAGTTTATCAAGAAAAACATGAGTTCTCTTATTGACTTATCCAAAATTGAATTTGATAACTTAGTGCCAAATTAAAACATCCACATTGTTTTTAAACTTTTGGCTGAAACTCTGTACTCTCTCTAGAATTGTATTAGCACTTTCTGTATAAAATCCAATGACAATCTTCTTATTTGGTACAATGTTACATCTTTATGGAACTATATCTCAAATATAATTCTTTCTTGTCCACTCACAATAAAGACAATACAGTGTACTAAATGTTTCCCAGTGTCATAAGATCAACAAAAACCATCATATTCAAAAACCTTTAAATTTGCATTTTAATTATTAAAACATACATAAAAAAATGAAGCTTCTTAAATGATGACTTTAAATATACCTCTGATTTACATATTTTTCAAAAAGCTGTTTTCTCACTTGGGTACATCCGGTGTTTAACAGGTGTGTCCACAAGGGAATGGCGTGTTCATATCAATATTAATCCCTTTGAAATTCTAGGAAATGTGTGTGAAATGCTCAATTACGCTTAACTATACAGTGGTGCTAAAAATTCTGACAGTAGCTTCCAAATCTTTTTCTCTTTTTTTTTTTTTTCTTTGAGACAGAGTCTCACTCTGTTGCCCAGGCTGGAGTGCAGTGATGAGATCTCGGTTTACTGCAACCTCCACCCCCACGGGTTCTAGCCATTCTCATGTCTCAGCCTCCTGAGTAGTTGGGATTACTATAGATTTTATGTAATAAAGTTTATCTTATAAATAATAAATTTTATTTTGTGCTGATTCTTAAACAGTATCAAAAGAAGTTCCAGGCTGGGATTCCTTATTATTATAAATTTCTTGTTCGTTCTTCTGCAGATATCAAGATTTACATTTATCATACTTAAAAGTATTGAAAACTCATCCAGATTTTTGTTTCTCATTCTAGGTGGATGTTTCTGATATTCCATAATAAAATCTTAAATATATAAATATAAAATACTGCATACCTATTTTCTGAAGAATTAATGTATGTGCTTACGATAGAAGTATTTTATTATTTTTTGAGACAGGGTCTCACTCTATCGTCACCCAGGCTGAAGTGCAGTGGCAAGATCTCAGCTCACTGCAGCCTCGACCTCCCAGACTCAAGGGATCTTCCCACCTCAGCCTCTCTAGTAGCTGGGACTACAGGCATGCACCACCATGCCTGGCTAATTTTTTTTGTATTTTTTTGTAGAGACAGGGTTTTGCCATGTTGCCCAGGCTGGTCTTGAACTCCTGGGCTCAAGTGATCCTCTTACCTCAGCCTCCCAAAGTGTGGGATTACTGGTGTGAGCCACTGCACCCAGTCCAATAAAAGTATTTTAAACTAGTGACTCTCCTAAAGCAGTTAGTGTTTTAACACATGTAACTTGGCTGCAGTCCCTGCAGTGACACAGGCCAGATTGTGTCATAATGTGGAAACAACAGGAGGCCTATTGTCAATGGTAATGACATCCTACAACTATTAACACAAACCAATGAGTTTATATTAAAATTTCTATTAATTGTAACATTTATTGTAATTACCATGATACTATTTACCCTCGAAATATTTCAACATTGTAACCATCAATATGGTGCAGGGTACATAATGGCTAAATATCGAATCTAGTCTATATGCCGAACTTAGTCCAGGGGCTGCCAGTTTTAGCTTCAGGCCAAAACTCCAGAAGAGATCATCAGTGGGTCCTGGAAGTGAAGATGGGTTGCATTTCAGACTCTGAATAAACAGTCAATGTCTTCTTTTTCCCCTTTTGGGTGGGGGATGGATATCAAGTGATGTCACACCTAGACCACTTCACTGAAGTTACCAGCCTGTTTCCAGTAGTCCTTTGATTTTTCCACCAGTGGGTTTGTATTCCAAAAAAGAGTTCCTGTCCTGTCCAACTTTCTGAGCCAAGGATTTACAAAACCTGGTTATCTGCTAGAAATGGGAGAGAATGGAAGAATCCAAATAGTTGACACCTAAATTAAAAGCAAAAAAGCATCTTGCCACATACGTACCTCCAACTCTACCTGTCCTGGTCAAGGTTTAGCTCCATGAAACCTTGCCTGATCCCACAAGGCATGCCCACCTTCTCCCCGCTAAACGCTCACAGCATGAAGTCTATTTCTCTTAGATGACATCATACCTACTGACTACAGATGCCTGAAAGTAAATTCCAACCCCCAGCCCCAGCATCCCTTGACCTACCCCTTATCCCCCTTTCCCACTCATCTTGGCAATCACACCGCCATGCCTTGTCCACAACAGTCTCCTCAACCTGGAACACTCTTTTCCCTCATTCCTTCTCGCCAGAATCCATCAAGGCTCGGCACAAAGGTACTCTCCCAGGAGGCCTTCCTGAATTCTTCCGTGAGGCAGACTGCTTCCCGAGCTGCCCCGGCCCTTCTCGGGCCAAGTCTCTCCAGAAACTCATCCCATTGTTCTCAGATGGAAGGGATCCCACACCCACGACAGGCCTCCGGGTTTGCTTAATGACTCAACCAGCGAGGGTGCTCGGTAAGCCCCACCAGCACGCGCCCTACTCAGCTGGTAATGATTGAGACCTACGAGGTGACGGGCGCCGCGGTCGACGCTGGGACAAGGTCCCTGCTCCAGGTAGCTTACGTTCTATTCACTAACGTCAAAGAGCAGTGAGTGCTGTTACGCGTATGGGAGCCACCAGGGTCTCCGCCTGCCCTCAGGGCCACGGGCGCACTCCACGATTCGCGCCTGCCTGTTTCTTCGTGGGACCGCACCGTCCCAGTCTCCAGAGACGCGACACACTCTCGCCACGCGCTCTCGCGTTACCAAGTCTGCGAAGCCGCACACCGCCAGTCCCGGCGTCCCCCGCGCGCCACGCTCCTTTCCGACAGGCCCCTGGAGCCCCGCTGCATGCCGGGGCTTGTGGTCTCGGCGTAAGCGGAGCGGCGCGGCGAGGCGCTGCGGCCGGCGGACGCGCGTGGCAGGAAGCGGAAGCGACCCGAGGCCCTGCCCCGGCCCAGGCCCCGGCCCCGGCCCCGCCCCGCGCCTCGCCGTGCCGCTCGCCGCCGGGCTAGAACTGACGTGTCTCTCGGCGGAGGTGCTGTGCGGTGGAACAGACTGGGCCGCGGGCAGCGTCGCGTCGCGCGGAGCAGAGCTGAGCCGAAGCGGGACCCGGAGCCTGAGCAGCCGCCGCCATGGCAAGTGAGTCCTGCAGGGACAGCTCTACCGAGGCCGGGACGGATCAGATTCCCCTTCCCCTCACCCGTGCGGTCGAGAGCTCGCCGGCCAGCCCTGCCCGGCCCCCTGCAGAACGCGGCCGGTGTCCCCGACCCTTCTCGAGTATCCCCACGAGTCCCGGGTGCGGCCGGCTCCCCTGGCCACTGCTCTCACTCGTCCTGGGCAGAAGGCTTCCCTGGGTAGCGCGGACGGTTACTTCTCTGTGTTCTAACTCTTCCTGTTTTGTTTCTCTCATCAAAGTCAAATTTCTGGAAGTCATCAAACCCTTCTGTGTCATCCTGCCGGAAATTCAGAAGCCGGAGAGGAAGGTAAGTACCCCAAATTGCCAACAAAGAAGGTTTCAGGAAACTGTCTGGACTCTGAAAGTTTACAGTATGATTAAAAATGGCTTCAGCACGGCAATGGAAACTCTCCCTTCTCTTGTCTTGGAGTGTAGTCTGCTCTGTTATTCCGGAGAGCTGTCGAAAGGTGACCTGGTTGTGTGGAAATTTCCACCGAAGTCATCGTGCTGTATTTGGAGCATCTTTGGTGGAAGTTGCTCCGAGAACAAAGCCTCCGGTTGCCCTGTCCCAAAAATGGATCCGAGCCGTGAATGAATAAGGCCTCAGTTAGGATAGCAGATTGAGTTACCCTCCCTTTTTCACCTCCAACGGGAGCAGGTCATGGGTTGGTTTTTTTTTTTCCAGGAGATGCCCTTTGTATCCATCTGCTAAAGGGAAGGGCTGTCACTTTAGTATTTACAAATGAGTTTGTACCTTTTATGTAGGCTGTCACAATAGCGAGAATAAAGGCTATTCTTTTGTGAAGTCTGCTGCTTTTCACAGCCAGTGTATTAAAACAAGGAAAGATTAAATGTAGAACTGTGTTGAATCCGAAATTGTGTGGAGTGAGTGTTGCCAGTATAAGTGCAGCTATCAAATAACGAAAAAAAGTTTCGTTAGGTTCCTAGGTTAGAGAGTGGGGAATAAAATGTTTGTGTCCTCAGATTATTTTTCAAACTGTTGTTAAAGCATTCACATGGACACTTGGGTTCTTGGAATCCACTTTTATTTTTTACTTAAAATAGTTTCATAGAAATGCCCATGTGCTTTTTTTTAATGGACGAATTTGTAAAACTTTACCCCTCAATTCCAATGTAGTGGAGGGGTATGGCTCTGGAGGCAGGCAAGCCTAGCTCCCACTCTTTACATCGCTCCTTAGTAGCTATGTGACATTGGCCTTGTAACTCAGTGTGGTAGATGGAACCAGGGAAATATGTGCAAGGTATAGCAGTGGCTCAGGAAGGGATTAACTCTGGAAGACATGATGTCTTACGGTGGTTTTGAAGGACAAATAGAAGTCTCCTTGAAGGGATGGAAAGGAATTCCAAGTAAAAGGAGTATATCGTTTGCAAAGGCATTGGTGACAAGAGTGTAGCATGTTTGGATGAGAGGTTGTTAGATGTAGTTCCTATTGATAGAACATAATGGAAGGTGGGGAACAATAGGAGATGAATAACAAGGGCCAGACATGAGAATGTCACTTTGGAAGGAAGGGAGAGGACTAGAGTTGGTTTAGAGGCTTTTCACATCAGAGGATGAACTGTGGTACCGAGTAAGAATGGATTTAGGGGCTACTAAGAGGCAGAGGAGACAGGACTTGGAAAAAGAGCTTTTGGGGTTTTGATGTTAAATTTGATTGTAACCAGGAGAGGGGACTTGGTGATTAAAAAGTCTTGAAAAAATTGTCTGCTCTTTGTTTCCCGTCAAGATTCATTTCAGACAGGTTAGTCTGAAATGGCGTTGCCTTTTCTCGGCCATTTTCTAATTTCTTAGTGTGGTGGGATGGTAGGTGGGAAGAGGAGCATTCTCAAGAGAAGAAGAGTCCTGTGAATGCCCTCAGCTTTGGAAGAAGTATCTGAACACTAATTCACAACACCCTTGTGTGGCTGTATGACTGTGTCCTACTTTGCCTGCATGTATAGTTAGAGGACTGTGACTCCTGTTCTGGCCAGAGGGCCGGGAATGCTGACTCAGTGCCTGCCTAGAAGTGTTTTTAAAGAACACAGTTTTGTTCACTTAATACTGTCAGTCTCTCACAAGGTATTTCAACCTCAGAATCTTCCGTCTGTACAATAATTCATATTTGTTAAGCCCTCTAAAGCCATTAGTCTAGTGTAGGCAGCAGACACTAGTGAAGACACTCAGTTTCAGAGGCAGAAAACCTGGAAGAGTTCCCGCTCTACTCTTTAGTGACAGAGGCTTTGGGTGGAAGGTCTAAACCTTTCTTATGATACGTAATAGTCATCTTTTCAGCGATTCTTGTCACCTGTGCAACCTTTGTACCTGAGAAGATGTGAAAATCCTTAACAGATGTTACTAATAGGTTAAACGTGCAATTCTCCTGCCCTTCCCCAATATTGTTTATTACACTGTTTTACCCTTAATTCATAGAAAATACACTATTGAGCAATTCCAAATTACTTGGCTCCAGAATAACAAGGTTTTGTGACTTACACTCAAATGAAAAGTGGTTGCTCGTGTGTTTTACAAGTCATGTTCTATTGTGACATTCTTCGATCTTGAGTCTTAACTGTTAATGCTGATGGTTAAAAGCACAGTTTGGGACTCAAACTCACTTTAGCATTGCGGTTTGGGACAAATTATTTAGTCTTCTAAGACTGAGTTGTAAAATAAAGATAACTCTCTGTGGTGTGAGGTGAGCTGGGGGGATGCCTGTAGGTCCTTGCATTGTGCTCTGTGCAGTGGAAGTTACGCAGTACATGGTGCTTATGTTTGGTACATGGTTCAGCTTCTCTGCTGAACAGAGGAAAGGGTCTGGTTGGAGTCCATTTTTAGAGAAAGGGGTCTGATTGGAGTCCATTTTTATTAATTTGCTTTTGAAAGTAACCCCTGCTTTAATTCATTCGCTTCTACTCTAGATTCAGTTTAAAGAGAAAGTGCTGTGGACCGCTATCACCCTCTTTATCTTCTTAGTGTGCTGCCAGGTAAGCTAAGGTTTGTATTTCGTATTGGGGAGGGGGATAAAAGTAGCTGGAAACAGGTGTGCTGACTGTTTTGCTCTTTGCCTGTTCCCAGATTCCCTTGTTTGGGATCATGTCTTCAGATTCAGCTGACCCTTTCTATTGGATGAGAGTGATTCTAGCTTCTAACAGAGGTAGGACTCTGGCTCTCTCTGTCTTTTCTCTGTAGAGTGTGGGCTTACCTAGCTTCACTTAGTTAAATTATAGGCTTTGGCTTCATATGGAACTTAGAGAGTGACTTGGAAAATAGAGTGAAGAATGTTAGTGTGCTGTGTTGAGTAGCCTTATTAAATGCTGAGTTCAGCACCAAGGCATACCATCATATTTGGAATCGTATTTGAATGCAGTACAAAACTTGTATTGACAAGATAAGTCTATGCTATAGAGAGAATAAAAAACATGGAAAAACAACTAGAATACTTTTTGAATACCTGAAATGATGACATTTCCATTGATAACATTCTTCAGAATATGTAATTTGTTTTTCAGCTGTATCTTTTTCATATCTATAGGTTACATATATTGTCAAAAAATATGTAATAGTGTTTTGTATCCTTTAATCAGTTACCTATGGGACTGGGGAGGATTCTGAATGTGTATGTTGATACTGCATTTGATTAACTCATTTTAAAAACATGGTTGAATTAAATTCCAAATCAGTTGGAAGTATAGCTCATTTTAACATAATGGGAAGTAGAGGCTTATTCACAACTAGATACAATTGTACAGGCTCCCTTTCTAGACTCTGGGAATTATTTGAATGTTATCCTTTTTTTATTAACTGATGAAGAGACAAACGTTTCTTATCTCTAAAACCAGAATGAATCTGTTTATGGTGAATTTAAATGCAGCAATCTGTTTAGACACCATGTGACTTCCTAAACAGAATAAGATGTTGCCTCGCAGGCTGAACGGAATGAATTGAATTATACACTAATCGTTGATATTTTGGGGTTCTCTAAATTAAATGCAGCTAGGAAACTGAAACACATTAGTTTCATATAAGGGGTACTCAGTCAAATTTTGCTCATTCATTTTTAAAATAATGTACTATGTTTCCAAGCTAATATTGACTGTTTTGCTTCTCTGTTTCCTCAAGGCACATTGATGGAGCTGGGGATCTCTCCCATTGTCACGTCTGGCCTTATAATGCAACTCTTGGCTGGCGCCAAGATAATTGAAGTTGGTGACACCCCAAAAGACCGAGCTCTCTTCAACGGGGCCCAAAAGTGTAAGAAAGATTGTGAATAATCTGATGTCTATAGTTGGAGAATTTGTATTTGCTATAATGGCAACAAACAGGTTTTCTTTTTTTTTTTTTGAGAGGGGGCAGATGGAGTCTAACTCCGTTGCTCAGGCTGGAGTGCAGTGATGCAATCTTGGCTCACTGCAACCTCCACCTCCCATGTTCAAGCAATTCTCCTGCCTCAGCTTCCCGAGTAACTGGGATTACAGGTGCGTGCCACTACACCTGGCTAATTTTTGTGTTTTTAGTAAAGATGGGGTTTCACTACATTGGCCATGCTGGTCTTAAACTCCTGATCTCATGATCCACCTGCCTCGGCCTCCCAAAGTGCTGGGATTATAGGCGTGAGCCACCATACCCAGCCCAAACAGTTTTTTCTTTTGTGCTGCAACCTCCTTGGCCTGCCAACCCTGTAAGAGCTCCATGGCCTGTGTTAGCATGAGCACTTCTGGGAGAGCAGAGGTGCTAGGTGCTGGGGATGGGCCGGGCAAGGCAGGGGAGAGTGCCTTGCCCTGAGGCCGTGTAATGGAGTGGAAGGATCAGAGCTTGGAGGTCTTAGCACCCTTGGACACCATTTCATTATTACTTAGAAGGAAGTAATGGCTACTTCAGAGCTGTCGTAAGGATTAAATAATCACTGTCACAATGCCTGGCACATAGTAGTTATTTGGCAAGTGTTTTATAAAAAAATTTCACTCACCAGGTGCAGTGGCTCACGCCTGTAATCCCAGCACTTTGGGAGGCCGAGGCAGGCAGATCACGAGGTCAGGAGATGGAGACCATCCTGGCTAACACGGTGAAACCCTATCTCCACTAAAAATACAAAAACTTAGCCGGGTGTGGTGGCACATGCTGTAGTCCTAGCTACTCCAGAGGCTGAGGCAGGAGAATCGCTTGAACCTGGGAGGTGGAGGTTGCAGTGAGCCGAGATCGCGCCACTGCTCTCCAGCCTACTTGGGCAACAGAGAGAGACTCTGTCTCAAAAAAAAAAAAAAAAAAAAGAAGGAAAGCTTCTCTTAGACCGAAATAGCTTGGTAGCTAAGGGAATGGGAAGAGTAACCAAATTGATGGTATGTGGGGTTTTCCTTTTAAAAGCACATTAAATAAAAACTTGAGAAGGGATCACTTTACCCAAAAGCTAGTAATTCTGTCCTCTGGACCCAGATCTGGATGGTGAGCCTAGAGAGGTGGCCCATATCTGTAGTTCAGCTCATGAGCCATCCAGACCCCAAGTGCCTGACATTGAGTTTGGGTGCTGCAGGTGTGACATCTCCAGATTGTCTCCGGATGCTGTCAGGAGTAGGTCTGCTCCCTGATTTTCTTTGAATAGAACAAATTTTCCAAGTATCACTTTTACTCCTCCCATGATTAAAAAGCAAGTGAATCTAGGAAAAGGTGAAACTAAAGAACAAGTGTGCTTTTGTTAAAAGGCTTTTGATTCATCATGTACTTTGCTGATGTGATGGTTTAGCATGTTCTCAGTCAAGCCCCTTGGAGGTCGTATCACTGCTCTTCATCTTTGTTCTCCCCTGTGCCTGGCGTTGAGTGGGTGTTTCTGAACTATTTCTTTTGCTCTGTGTAGTGACCCACTTGGAAAACACTTCTTTCTTTCAATTCTAGTATTTGGCATGATTATTACTATCGGCCAGTCTATCGTGTATGTGATGACCGGGATGTATGGGGACCCTTCTGAAATGGGTGCTGGAATTTGCCTGCTAATCACCATTCAGGTAATTGTTATGCTAACATCTCCCTCTGAGTAGCCCCTCACACTTACCTACAGTTCTCACATGACGAATATCAACCACACCTAAAAGGAACTCCTACTGAAAGGAAGCAGAAGCCTCAGACTCTGGGTTAGCCCCCGGAATTCAGCAGAGAAAGGCTTTACTGACCACTGTCTGGGACTGAGGATGTGATCTCACTCTGTCTTCAGCATTTATATCAGAGAACCCAATTACTGAAGGATGGAACCATGTCCATGGGGAGCAGTAACACATAGTCTTGTATTTTTAAATTTTTACAGCTCTTTGTTGCTGGCTTAATTGTCCTACTTTTGGATGAACTCCTGCAAAAAGGATATGGCCTTGGTTCTGGTATCTCCCTCTTCATTGCAACTAACATCTGTGAAACCATCGTATGGAAGGCATTCAGCCCCACCACTGTCAACACTGGCCGAGGTAAGGGCCCTGTGCTCCTCTAGTGGCGACAGCTTTCAGCAAAAACGATTAAGCAATGCAAAGCAGAAGACAAAAATCCCCCCGTTCCACAGAAAAATTATGTCAGTTTTAGGTTTATCTCTTCTGATTTTTAAAATCAGAAAAGTTTTTAAAACTGCAAAGTTTTAAAAACACAAATAGGCTTATAATTATAATGATACCTAACTTGCACTTTTCATATAAAAATATCTCCTGGACGTTCGGCATGTCAGAATACACAATCCTGCCTCACTTTTCTTAGCACAGTATAACCTTACATTGCAACGATAAAACAATGTTAAGTTATTTCCAGGTGTTTTTATTGTTAACATTGAAACAGTGAACGTCCTCATATGTTCATCTTTGTATATTTTGGCAGCTGCTCTCAGTGAATAAATTTCTAAAAATGAAATTCCTAAAGCAAAGCACTTGGTCATACAAGGGGCAGCTTTCTGAAAAAGGCCTGAACTTGGAGCTTAGCACCTATGTTCAAATCCTGGCTGTTCCTGTTAGTTGTACATAGGTGGCTTTGGGCAGATTCCCTCACCATTGAATCTTGGTTACCAGGATGAAATGAGAAGCAGCATGAAATTATGTGATGCCTGGCTCCTGGTAGATGCATATCAAATATTAGCATGCTGTGCTACATCCACTAAGTGCCACAGAAATCTTGTAACAGAGCATGTTTTTAATAAAAAGGTCAAAACATATAAGGGAAGCCTTAGAGAGTGTGACTTTTTAGGGAAAGGAAATAAACATTTTTGACACTAAATATCTTCTTCACTGAGGAGCATTCCAGGAGAAATAATCATGCGTTATTTGAGAGTTTTCTTTTAAATGAATGTTGGAAACAGAGTCCTTGGCCTCCAGAGACCATATTATCTCATTAATGAGATGGAAAACTGGTCCCCAGACAAGTGAAGGCTGCATGTGCCTAACAGGTTACAAAGGAGAGTGGAGCTTGAAGTAGGGAGCCATAGAGAAAACTGGGCAAGATCACATTTGATGCTTCCTTAGGTACTTTGTATAATTTTAGGAAATCCAAGGTAAATTGGGAGAAGCAGGTCCGGAAGGCAAAGTTTGGCAGGATGTGAAAAGGCAGGAGAGGGAACGCGTTGTAGGAGTTCAGGTATTTGACAAGACCATCATGGTGACTGGCCTTTGGGGAGCGCCTGAGTGGGAAGGAAGTAAAGTCAGAGGGGAAGGCCCTGGTCAGGGCTTAGCAGCCCAGTAGTAGCCGCCAGAGGCTCATGTTCCATTCTGCAGCAGGGTATTGAGTGATGGGAGCCAGAGTTTGGAAGGAGTGATTTGCTCTGCACTGAAAGGCAGAGAGAGCAGCTAGGTGTGTACAGCAGTAATCCAGCCCCAACCAAGCCATCCTACAGGAGAGCATTGTGTCAGGGCATTTGGAGGAAGCAAGTAAGACAGGGGGCCAGAGAGGCACTTTCAAGGTGGGGGAAAACTAAGAAGCAAAGGTGGGTTTGTCTGGCCTTGAAGTCAATGTGTCTAAATGTCAGTTGCTCATGTTTGGGACCTGGCTGACATGAGATGCATTCAGGAAGGGCTGTGCCCCATGGCCTGCATGTGGGCAGTGAGTGGTGCTGGAGGGAGAGCCACACAGAGGGCACAGCTGGGACGGCAGCTTTGCAGCTGTGCCTGGAGACGTTGCAGCTTGGCTTGGGATGGGGGAGGCTGTTGAATGAGATTCTATAGGCAGAGAGAGTAATCACTACTGCTTCCCTGGGCAGCAAGAACAATCCAGAACTGGGAATTAGTCCCAAATTCGATACCGTGGGGAAACAGGCCAGCCTTGTCACACGGGACCAAAAGGTGGAAAGGATGGGAACTGACGAAAGACCACCACAGGGTGAGATGAGGACGTGATGGCCAGTTAGGACATGGTGTCTCTTTCACAGAAGCCACAGCAGAGGAGGTCAGTGGTCACATTGGTTAGCTGATCTGCCTGACATGTCATCTCTGAATGGTCCAGGAAGATGCTCCCAAAGTGCTGGGATTACAGGCGTGAGCCACCGTGCCCGACTCCTATTTGACTTTTTAAAAAGTGCTCCTCAGAGTACCGATACCATGACCCCACACTGCCCACAGAGACCCTGTTTCTGGAAGTAATGCCAGCTTCCTGCCAGTAGAAGTACTGTGAGTTGCCAGGCTTCCATTATGGGATGGTTACACCGTCCTGGAACGGCAGAGGTTACCACTTGTTTCTTTCTTTCGCTTTTTAGTTTTTTAGCTTAAGTAAATTTCTTGCTAATGTCTAAAACTTAGGCCTTGATAATGCACCACACTCCCCGCCTTCCTCTCACTTATTACTCCGTTGTCTCGTTCTCAGATTGGGTCCCCTTCCCGTTTTCCTCAGTCCCTCAGTAAGCTCACTCCACCCCTAGGCCTGCCTCCCTCAGGAGCATCTCCTGGCAGGGTGTGATTTGGATGGGGCCACATGGTGGACGCAAGCACATCCTCTGTACTTGTACCCTTGGTGTAAGGAGCAGAGAGCTGGAGCCTCCCCACTCACCAGCCAGGGGCAGCCTGCACTTCAGAGCTGTTGAATGGGTACTTGTGCTTCTCAGGATTTTCCAGGAAAGTAGATTTGCCGGCTCTGAGTCCCCTCTTCAGTGGATGACCCTTCCAGCTAGAGTTCAGCAGAGTCTGCTTTTATTTTTGTAAATTATCATCATTCCACACCTCTGGTGGCCACTGACTCATGTGCCTAAGAAATGAGACTAGTTAATTTTAAAAAGTGGAATAGTGGTTGGGTGCTGTGGCTCACACCTGTAATGCCAACACTTTGGGTGGGTGAGGCAGGAGGATCGTTTGAGGTCAGGAGTTCAAGACCAGACTGGGTAACATAGTGAGACCCCAACTGTACAAAAATAAAAAATAAAAAATTAGCCAGGTGTGGTAGCACGCCTGTAGTCCCAGCTATTCGGAAGGCTGAGATAGGAGGATCACTTGAGCCCAGGAGGAGGAGGTTGAGGCTGCAGTGAGGTGCTGTCACACCACTGCACTCCAGCCTAGGCAACAGAGAGAGACCCTGTCAAAAAAGAAAACAAAACAAAACAGAATAGCCCGTTTCTGTAGTTTGAATTCTCTACAGAAGAGAAGTGAGGGATGAGTAGAATACATGTTGTATCCCTGTGGCTATGGGCACCATGTGTCTAATAACTTAAGTTTGTTTTCCTCTTTTTATTTTCTCTGCTAAGAAGCCTAGAAGCAAATTGAGTTGCCTGGTTGTTCCTTCACATTTGTGTCCTCCTTTGCCAACAGGAATGGAATTTGAAGGTGCTATCATCGCACTTTTCCATCTGCTGGCCACACGCACAGACAAGGTCCGAGCCCTTCGGGAGGCGTTCTACCGCCAGAATCTCCCCAACCTCATGAATCTCATCGCCACCATCTTTGTCTTTGCAGTGGTCATCTATTTCCAGGTGCGTCCAGATCCAACCCCAGGGAGTTTCCGTGGTCTGGATTTAAGTGTCAGAATGCCTTGTGTGCAGTCCCCCACTCTGTGGGGTGCACTGTCATCATATTGTGTTGAAACGATGAGATGGTATTTGAAGGCAGCAGGTTTCCAGATGAGCTGGACAAGCACGTTCATTGAGTCATGGGACCTGCCATTAACGAAACAAAATGAAGGCAGTTCTAACATTTGTGAAATCATGTTCCTTTGGGTTGGGCCTATCAACAGGTAAGAAGATATATTTCTAAGTTCTTAGTGCAAGAGAAGCAAAAAGTACTCGAGCTCTGAAACCTCATTGCTCTCTTATAGAAAGTTTGTATGATATTTATAGGTAACTTCAGCATCTCGGAAAAGGCCTATCTTCTTGAGCTGTCTTACCTTTAAAAGTATTCCATCTTTTAAACTTGCTTCTGAGTAAGAAACCTGAACTGCTAGTTGTTTCCCTGTAATTGGATTGATCTTTGTATTTTTTGATGGTCCACTTTGTATTTTTGGTGTTTATTAAAAAGAAGGGACAGAGATAAAAGGTAGTTTGATGTTTGTGAAAGGTATTTATACCAGCTACATGCTTTTCCTGTTCCTTCTGAGACTAAGCCAGATTCCTGCTTAATAAAAAGCTAACTCTTTAGGGGCTTTGCCAGAATTTGCAGTCAGATCATTAAGAATTTAATTTTTTTTTTTGAGACGGAGTCTTGCTCCGTTGCCCAGGCTGGAGTGCAGTGGCACAATCTCAACTCACTGCAACCTCTGCCTCCCAGGTTCAAGAGATTCTCCTGCCTCAGCCTCCCTAGTAGATGGGACTACAGGTGCCTGCCACCATGCCCGGTGAATTTTTTTGTATTTTTAGTAGAGACAGGGTTTCACCGTGTTAGCCAGGATGGTCTCGATCTCCTGACCTCGTGATCCGCCCTCCTCCACATCCCAAAGCGCTGGGATTACAGGCGGGAGCCACCGCTCCCAGCTTTAAGTATTTAATTTTTAAATCCTCTGTATTCTGAGCCCTGTTAGAGGTACTGGGAGTTCATAAAAATAAACCCTTTCTATTCTCCAAGTGTTTCAGAGGGAGAGGTGGTATTCCTAGAAAAGTTTAGCTTTGCTGTTTATGATTAAAAACACCGTAAGGAACTGTTGCAAGGTGTGAGGCCACTGCTGTAGTGGCCCTGCCTCAGAGCCAGTGTAAAAGCTCAGGAAACATCACCAGCTAGAGAGAAACGCCGTTGGGATTTGGGTGTGTGGCCTCCAGGCTTTTCTCCATATTCCACACAGATGTGGATGTAATGTGATAGGCTTTGTCTTTTGGGGGGGAAAAAAAAAAAAAAAGGATCATTCCAGCGTGCTCACTTCCATGTTTTGTTTTGTGTGAGACAGGGTCTCATCATGTTGCTCAGGCTGGAATGCAGTGGCGTGATCTCGGCTCACTGCAGCCTAGACCTCCCAGGCTCAAGTGATTGTCCCACCTCAGCCTCCTGAGTAGCTGGGACTACAGGCGTGCACCACTACACCCGGCTAGTTTTGTTTATTTTTTGTAGAGATAGAGTCTCACTGTGTTGCCCAGGCTGGTCTCGAACTTCTGGGCTCAAGCAATTCTCCCACCTCGGCCTCCCAAAGTGCTGGGATTACAGATGTAAGCTACCCCACCTAGCCTTCGGTGTATTTTTAAACCAGCTTTTCTGGGCCCGTTCTGGATGTTCCCCCAAAGTGCAGGAGTACGGTGGTGGGTAAGGAATGGGCACGAGCTCTCAGAACTGGGAGCCCCAGAACCAGCACACAGGATTTCCTCCCTTGTGGCCCACTGGATAGTCCCTGGCTGGACTGTGCTTCTGTGCAGCAGGCTGGAATGAAGCAGTGAAGGGGATTTGGTTCTGTTTGGCTTCTCAGGGCTTCCGAGTGGACCTGCCAATCAAGTCGGCCCGCTACCGCGGCCAGTACAACACCTACCCCATCAAGCTCTTCTATACGTCCAACATCCCCATCATCCTGCAGTCTGCCCTGGTGTCCAACCTTTATGTCATCTCCCAAATGCTCTCAGCTCGCTTCAGTGGCAACTTGCTGGTCAGCCTGCTGGGCACCTGGTCGGTAAGTAGGCTCTTCGAAGATGAGCTAGCAATGCAGCTAGTTGGAGTGGTTTCTGTCAGTGTGTCTTGCTCATGAACAGATATTTCATCCAAAGATATTTTCCATTGAACTTTTACAAATTCAGCACATTAAATTATCTTTTTAGTAAGAAAATTGTACCATGGGAACCGAGTAAAATTGCATTCTTTCATCTGCTCAGAACTATTTTTGCCCTGATGCTAAAGTAAAATGAGGAGCACTCACACGCGTTTGGTTTCTTCTTCCCCAGGACACGTCTTCTGGGGGTCCCGCACGTGCTTATCCAGTTGGTGGCCTTTGCTATTACCTGTCCCCTCCAGAATCTTTTGGCTCTGTGTTAGAAGACCCGGTCCATGCAGTTGTATACATAGTGTTCATGCTGGGCTCCTGTGCATTCTTCTCCAAAACGTGGATTGAGGTCTCAGGTTCCTCTGCCAAAGATGTAAGTAGAAGCAAAACCTTCTAGATGGGTGATGAAAGTGTGGCTAGTATAAGGGGTGTGGATTTGTCACCTCATCATAAATAGTGGTCTGTGACACATGCAGACAGATCGTCCTCCTTTAAGGGCTGACAGATGGAGCTCAGCCAGTAGATCAGCTGTAGGTATGAGAATCTGAATCCACACTGTAAAGTTAGACTTTGTCATACGACTTCCTTGCAGCAGTTTTAAAGTTCTCTGTATGAATATTGTCAGTGCTGGAAGAGGCGATCTATTGTCAGTGCTGGAAATGCTGGAAGTGGTACTGTTTAGTACCACTTGGAATGCCTGTTTCCCCTTCAACCTCCAATTCCAACTTCTCCCCTGTGGGCACCCTGCAGGTTGCAAAGCAGCTGAAGGAGCAGCAGATGGTGATGAGAGGCCACCGAGAGACCTCCATGGTCCATGAACTCAATCGGTGAGTGGCGGCCCCAGGTCCCCAACCTCCCATCTCTGGACATGTGTTGTTTCTTTCCTGATAGGCCCTAGCACTTACTGGGTCACTAAATCTTATCCTTGGGTTTATAGGACAGAACTAAATGTTAAATATTTATGAACTTGCTAAGTACTGGACACTGGAGACGTAAAGATAAACACTTTAACAGCCCCTCTCCTCCAAAGGTAGCCACTGGGTAAGGAGATGGAAGCATGTGGCCAGGCGGGTGGGAGACAGCGTGGTAAGGGTTCTGAGAGCAACAGCTGTGAGCGGCAGCGGGACCCTCATTCACCCTGGCTCATGCCGGTGGGGTGCTGAAGAGAGCGCCCTGGAGGAGGGTCACTCTGAGCTCAGAGCAGGCAGGTCCTGGCGTCTGAGTGCATTTTGGGGCCTGAGATGGCGGTAAGGCTAGAGAAGCTGGCAGTGGCTGGGCACGGAAGGGGTTGATTTACGTTTGAAGCAGGGCAGAAGGGATGGAGCCTGCAGTCTCTTAGGAAGGTCAGTGCTAATACATGAAACCACGCTAGAGAGGGAGAGGGGGAGGCCACATACCTGCCGGGCTGTGGCAAGAGTTTGGGCCAGAGGTGATGGTGCCAGATATAGCCGTCCCCTTGGGGATGGAGCAGTTAGGTGAGGAAGGGCAAAGTCCAGGTGACCTTAGATGCTGCCACAGCACTCTTCGGTCTGCACAGTCTCCATTACAACTACTCATCTCTTCCATCGTCACTCACAAGCAGCCAGACAGACACAGACAAATGAGCATGGCTGTGTTCCTACAAAGCTGTCTACAAAGTCAGCTGCAGACCGGGTTGTCCTATGGGCCTTACCTAAAGGAAGCAACCACAGGAAAAGCCAGAATTGCAAACTTCACATTATTTTCTAATCCCTAGCAGGGATGGTAGGCAATTTAATTCATTCTCTTAATATTAAGCTGCTGAATTTACAGCACTCTGCAGTAGAAATATAATTCAAGTCACATGTAATTTTTTTAATTTCTAGAAGTCACATTTAAAAAGTAAAAAGAAACAGGTGAAATTAATTTTAATATATTTAACCCAGTATATCCAAAGTATCATTTCAACATTATAATTAATGTAAGAAAAACCATGATGAGATATTTTACATCCTTGTCTTCAAATTAAATCTCCAAAATCTCATGTGACATCTCAGTTTGGTCTAGTTACAGTCCCGTGGCTACTATGGCCAGTGTGGCCGCTGCCTGGACAGCAGCGCCTTGGCCTGGAGCACTAGATATAGTAGATGACTTTCAAGGAGACAGCAGAGGGGCCTTTGAGGCATTAGGTCCCAAAGTCCCAGGTGAGCCTGTTGGCCAGCTGGCTCACAGGGGGGATCTGTGGGTGTCCCGGAGCTGACTGTGTCCCCTTCCCCAGGTACATCCCCACAGCCGCGGCCTTCGGTGGGCTGTGCATCGGGGCCCTCTCGGTCCTGGCTGACTTCCTGGGCGCCATTGGGTCTGGAACTGGGATCCTGCTCGCGGTCACCATCATCTACCAGTACTTTGAGATCTTCGTGAAGGAGCAGAGCGAGGTCGGCAGCATGGGGGCCCTGCTCTTCTGAGCCCGTCTCCCGGACGGGTTGAGGAAGCTGCTCCAGAAGCGCCTCGGAAGGGGGGCTCTCATCATGGCGCATGCTGCTGCGGCATATGGACTTTTGTTTAATAATGTTTTTGAATTTCGTATTCTTTCATTCCACTGTGTAAAGTGCTAGACATTTTCCAATTTAAAATTTTGCTTTTTATCCTGGCATTGGCAAAAAGAACTGTGAAAGTGAAATTTTATTCAGCCGACTGCCAGAGAAGTGGGAATGGTATAGGATTGTCCCCAAGTGTCCATGTAACTTTTGTTTTAACCTTTGCACCTTCTCAGTGCCGTATGCGGCTGCAGCAGTCTCACCTGTTTCCCTACGAAGGGAATTTCTCACTCTGGTTGGAAGCACAAAAACTGAAATGTCTACGTTTCATTTTGGCAGTAGGGTGTGAAGCTGGGACCGGATCATGTATTTCCCGGAGACGTGGGACCTTGCTGGCATGTCTCCTTCACAATCAGGCGTGGGAATATCTGGCTTAGGACTGTTTTTCTCTTTAAGACACCATTGTTTTCCCCTATTTTAAAAGTGATTTTTTTAAGGACAGAACTTCTTCCAAAAGAGAGGGATGGCTTTCCCAGAAGACACTCCCGGCCGTCTGTGGATTTGTCTGTGTGCACCTGTTGGCTCTTCTAGCTGACTCTTCTGGTTGGACTTAGAGTTTGCCTGTTTCTGCTAGCTCCATGTTTAGTCCACTTGGGTCATCAGCTCTACCAAACTGAGCCTGGCCAAGCTAGGGGGACAGACCCTTGCAGTGATGTCCATTTGTCTAGATTCTGCCAGTCATCACTGGATGCATCTCCTCGCGGCTGCCCTAGCAAGGGGAGACGTGGTGGTGGCTATCAGACATGGACAGAAACTGACTTAGTGCTCACAAGCCACTACACCTTCTGGGCTGAAGATCACCCAGCTGTATTTTCAGTTTTCTTACCATGCTTAGGACTGCACACAAGTGAGCAGACGCCACCAACTTCCTTTCTGCATCACCAGTGTCGTCAGCAGAGAGGACAGTGCAGGCTCAAGGTCGGTAGTGAAGTCAGGTTCGGGGTGCGTGGGCTGTGGTGGTGTTGATCAGTTGCTCCAGTGTTTGAAATAAGAAGACTCATGTTTATATCTGGAATAAGTTCTGTTTGTGCTGACAGGTGGCCCAGGTCCTGGGGATGGGCACCATCCCTCTGTCCTTGAGGGAGTCCCCTCTTAGGACAGGCACTGCCTGGCAGCAAGGGCAGCAGAGCTGGATACTGAGATCCTGAGGAGCTTGAGGTTTCGAGCTGGCTTTAGACATTGGTGGGACCAAGAATGTTTTGCTGGATGCCCCAATCCTAAGAAGGGGTCCTGGGGGTGCATGCAGCCTATCGGGGAGACTCCACACTGACAGTGGGCACACGGCAGCCTGCGAAGCACAGGGCCACCACCACAGCCTGGCAGAGGGGCACACTCTGTCTGGAGACCTCGCTGGCAGTGCTAGCCAGGAAACAGAGTGACCAAGGGACAAGAAGGGACTTGCCCAAAGCCACCCAGCAACTCAGCAGCAGAACCAAGATGGGCCCCAGGGTCCTCCGTATGTTCCAGGGCTTACCACCCTATCACACGTGGCCTTGTCTAGACCCAGTCCTGAGCAGGGGAGAGGCTCTGAGACCTGATGCCCTCCTACCCACATGGTTCTCCTGCTGCCCTGTCCACTCTGCTGCTACAGAGGGGCAGGACCTCCCCAGCCCATGCTTAGGAATGCTTGGCCTCTTGCAGGCAGGCAGCTGTACCCAACCTGGTGGGCTGGGGACTGGAGGGCGCCAGGCCTCAGGAGGAGCCCCATAGTCCTGCCTGCAGCCTGTAACCATCGGCTGGGCCCTGCAAGGCCCATACTCACACCCTGTGGGTGATGGTCATGGTGGGTGGGTGGGGACTGACCCCAGCTTCCAGGGGACTGTCACTGTGGACGCCAAAATGGCATAACTGAGACAAGGTGAATAAGTGACAAATAAAGCCAATTTTTTACAAGGTACTTGGTCATGTTCTCTTAATTTTAAATTATATTTTATTCCCCAAAAGGACAGTGAGGCCCAAAGCTTGAGTGCAACTTTATGTGTGTCAAAGGCTTGGCTGGGGCACTCAGGCATTTTGCCTGGAAAAGTTCCCTTCTAGTGGTCATGTCAGCCTGGTGCTCACATTTGTGATAAAGTGAAATGGCTGCTGGGCCACATGTGGCGCTACTGCAGGGCTCTGCCAGTGAGGCAGAATGCACCAGCTGTCCCGTGAGAATGCAGAGGCCTCCGCTGAGCCAGGGCACCTGCCACCCTGTGGAAGAGTGGGAACCTTCTAGCAGGAGCCTAGCGCCCCATAACTCGAAGCCCTTCGAGCCTCAGCTCCAGTACCCAGCTGGTGATTGGAGAAGTCTTACCTTGGTTGTGAGGCTGGCCTCAGACCTGACCTGTAGCCAAGCCAGAAGGACCCACTGTTATGTGGGTAGGAGTGGCAGGTTTGTGGCTGCTCCCCTAGAACGTGTCTAAAAGTCTTTCTGTTTCCACACCAAGCCCCCAGTGGTAGGCCACATTTCCACTCTCCCCAATCCTGGACAGGGCCTCACCCCAAACCTGCCATCCCCACCACCCGGGCCTGGTGCTTCCTCAGGAACTTGAGGGGTAGGTGGGAGGGCAGCCCCAGGGCAGGCCTGACCAGGGCTGTGGGAGGTCGTTACTCCTAGGTGGGCTCCAGCCTCAGTATTTACTTGTAGTCTTAGACCTTGTCTTAGAAACTGATTTCCAAGGGGAGTTGGGTCAGAGCAGGATGGTCCCTCTGAGACCACCTGATGGACAGGTGTGGGCCTGGCCTTGCAGAAGCCACACCTCAGCACTGTTTTGAGACTGCCAGGACACATGTGCAGCCAGGTCTGCCCTGCGCTCCCTCTGTACCTGCTGGCCCCAGGAGCAGGCTCAGGGAAGCCCTGGACAGGAGCACAGCACGTGGCCTCAGGCTCCAGACCAGCCAGGCGCTGTGAAATGCTGAGGCAGGCAGGGTGCTTGCCAATATAAATATGTTAGAAAACCTGCCGCCCCAGGGAAGCAGTAGGCCATCTCTCGTGCCTCAGCTACTTGGCTGCACTTGTGGCCGTGGCCCCTCTCACCTGAGGGCAAACAGAGCCCACATTCCAGCAGCCACGCGTGCTTCGAGATGGCAGGTCCTGGTGTGGCTTACTGTGGCGTCTCTCCACCTGGCTCTTCCTGTGCAAAGGGAACTCATGCTCAGAGATGGGTGGTAAGGCTTACTCTTCTTTTTCCCTTGGGGCAGGCACTGTCCCAGCCACTTCCTACATGTGCTCTCACTTCACCCCACTAGAGGCCCAGGAGGAAACAAGTCTGTCCATTTTATAGGTGAAGAAACTGAGGCCTAGGGAAATAGAGTACAGCCAAAAGTCACTTAGCTCCAGAGCCAGGACAAAAAGCCTAAGGCTCACTTCCTACCCCAAGTCCCTGTCTGGTTGCTGGTCCTGCCTGCAGGTACTTCCCCAGCCTGCTCCTGCTGAAGCCAGGCCAGCATGAAGTCCTCAGGAAGGCTGGTATGAGCCTCCCATCTCATTCCTGAGGGGTCTGAGCCCCATGGCCTGGGGAAGAGCAACAGATTCCTGACAAGGGCCAGGAGTTGGGCATGTGGCACTGTCCGAGAGTCAGCAGAAGCCCCAACCTGAACTTCAGCACCCACCAATGCCTGGTTCTGGAGAGCCAGGTGTGCCCCTAAGTGGTAGTGCCCACCTCACTCCCCTGCCCCAATCCGTTCTAGGGCCACATCACCCACTCCTTTCCACACAGCAAACATTATTGAGCCCCATGGGGAAATGGAACAGAAGGTGCTTCTCCCCTCGAAAGCTCATGCCCCAGCAGAAAGGGTTCTGCAGTGTCTGTCTAACCTGTGGGCCTTGTTCCCTCTGCTGTCTGTCTGACAAGCTCCTGTTCATCCTTCAAAGCACAGCTCAATAAGGCTAGAAACATCTAAATGCCTATCGGAGGGGGGTGAATAAATTACAGCAGCTCCTCCCTGTGGAAAGGAACTAGGAGGACATTCTTTATATGTTGAGTTAGAAGAATCTCCAAGACATGCTGTCAAGGAAAAATACAGAAAGCAAGAAACAGCGTATGTTCCTATTTGTGTTTAAAAGCGGGGTAGGAAGCAACTAACAGACTACATCAGGAAAAGGCGTAGCAATTTCTCATAAAACTAGACACACACCCTACCCCCAGCTATTCTATTCCTGGGTATTGAAACCCAAGATGAAAATGTATGCCTATACAAAGACTTGTACAGAATTTCATAATAGCTGAAAAATAGGGAATAGCCTAGATGACCATCCACCAATGGATACATGTGGTGGATCCACACGGTGGCATTTTACCCAGCAATAAAAAAGAACAAACTACCCATACACACAACATTGACGAAGCTCAAAAGCTAAGTGAAAGAAACAAGTCATGTTGTATGATCTCATTTACATGAAATTCTAAAGCAGGAAAACGTAATCTATGGCAAAAAAAAAAAAAAAAATCTAACAGTGGTTGCCTCTAGTGTGTTAGAGATTGGCACAAGGAACTTTCTGGGCAATAGTAATATCTTTCACTGGAGTTTGGTTTCATTAGTCAGGACTCATGGAATGCTCCACTTAGGATTTGTGCATTTCACTGTATTTTTTACATTTAAAAATAACCATAAGTGGCCAGGCACAGTGGCTCACACCTGTAATGACAGCACTTTGGGAGGCCAAAGCAGGCAGATCACCTGAGGTCAGGAGTTCAAGACCAGCCTGACCAACATGAAGAAACCCCATCTCTACTAAAAATACAAAATTAGCTGGGCATGGTGGCATGTGCCTGTAATCCCAGCTATTTGGGAGGCTGAGGCAGGAGAATCACTTGAACCCAGCAGGGGGTGGTTGCAGTGAGCTGAGATTGCGCCACTGCACTCCAGCCTGGGCAACAGGAACAAACCTCCGTCTCAAAAAAAAAAAAAAATTAAAAAACTGTAATCAAGTACTGAACTCTAGGTAAAGATACACGTGCTTGACTACGGAGGTGGTTGTGTCTGCAACTCACTTTGAAATGCACAGAAGACTGACAAGGCAGACTGGCAGGCAGACAGGGATGGGCAGTGCCTAGACAACAGGGATATGGGGGCTCACCTGAAATCCTTTTTTTCATTCCCCCAAAGAAGGTGCACTATTCCTGGAGGTACTGCAATACCAGGTGGACACATGGAGTGGAAGGAGCAAGGTCCTATTCCATCTCCCTGCTCCAAAAATCCATTTAATATACTGTCCTCAGACAGCAGATATTAAACTGATAAGAACACATACTACACTTGATCTTAGCCAAAGGCTGAGAGGCGATCGCTTGTAATTCTTGCAGTTTTCCATGTGACATGTTTCATAATGAGTGTTGAGAAGGTGCTGTGAGTGTGTGCTGCCCCACGCATGTCCTGGCCATCTCTAGAGGAACACACCGGTGTAAGACAGGCACTTCTGGAGAGGGAACAGGAGGCAGGGGGCAGGTGTGGAGGGAGGTTTTTCACGCTACACACCTTTGGCAATTTTCCATCAAAAAACTAAGTGTATGTACATTTAATTGAAAGCCCAGGCCGGGCGCGGTGGCTCACGCCTGTAATCCCAGCACTTTGGGAGGCCGAGGCGGGCGGATCACAAGGTCAGGAGATCGAGACCACGGTGAAACCCCGTCTCTACTAAAAATACAAAAAATTAGCCGGGCGCGGTGGCGGGCGCCTGTAGTCCCAGCTACTCAGGAGGCTGAGGCAGGAGAATGGCGTAAACCCAGGAGGCGGAGCTTGCAGTGAGCCGAGATCGCGCCACTGCACTCCAGCCTGGGCGACAGAGCGAGACTCCGTCTCAAAAAACAAAAAACAAAAAACAAAAAACAAAAAAAAGAAAGCCCAACTCAGCCTTCCCCCACTGCTCCTTCCCCGCATGCACGTGGGGACACACACGCCTTCCTCCCTGCCTGCCGGGACTTCAACCTCTCCTGCTGGGAAGTCGCACACTTCCTTCGCGACTTCCCAAGTCGTGCTAGGTGTGACTTGGAATCTCGGAACCCCGGGCTAGGCCTGACCACGCCCCCATGGGGGCAGCGCGGCGGGGGCGGAGCCTGGGACTGAAACGCCACGGGCGCGGCTCTGTGCGTGTCCACCCACGCGGGGGCGCTGTGTCCTCGCAAGCTCCCGCTGGGCGCCGCGCGGTCCTGGGGAGGCTGTGGTTTTCGAGGGGAAAAGGGAGAGCGGCTGGCACTGTCCCCGCTGCCGCTTGGCCCTGAGACCCCCACCGCCCATGGGATAGACCCCAGTCCACCCAGCCGGGCCCCCCACCCTTCCCCTTGTCTCGCTCCCCTTGGCAGTTCGGGCTTCGGGTCAGTCCCACACTCGCGCCCAACTGTCCCTGCTGCGCTCCTGTCACTGGCTTTGGGAAGCCCTCCGGCCCCCTCTCTGCACACCTGGCACGCGGCTCCTCCCTAGCGCCATGTGGGTATTTGGGTTGGGCGAGCCTCTCCCTCTCGAGTCCCGAGGGGGTCCCGGCGGCCCAGGGCTCTTCTGGAGGGGCAGTGCCTGAGAGGCGGGTCGCTTCGAGTGGGGATTTGTGCGCTCTGGGGCGGGGGGTGGGTGGGGTGGGGCAGACGGCTCCTGCCCCCGTCACCCAGTGGGGCGCGAGCAGGGCCAACCGTGCACTGAGAGCGCTAAGGGCGTCCCCAACAGCATGACCCGACCCAGGGACGAAGCTCTGGGGGATGGGACCACTTGCGATGTCTGCTAAAGGAGCACAGCAGGGCGGGCCGGCGTGGAGGGGCGAGGATCGGCATTCCTGCGGGTCTGCCCGGAGGGTGGGGAACCTGGGATTTAGCCATGGGACCTGTGGAAGGGTTTTGGTCGGGGTCCTGACAGTCAAGTCTGGGTTCTCAAAGATGGTTGGGACAGTGGGCAGGCTTGTAAAGGCCGAAGAGGCTGGTGGACCTGGTGGCTGAGGCCTAGGCCAGGCAGGGGTTGGGGTAGAGAGGTCACAGCAGGTGTGGTCCCTCCTCCTCCCACCCCTCAGGCCTAGGTAACTCAGGCCTTTGTGTTACGGCTGCACCGGGACCTCCACCCACTACACACGCGCTCACGCAGCCCAGTGAAAACCTGCACCGTGTGCCCCGTGTGCAGACCTGCAGCATGCACCCCGCACCCAGCCGTGTCCCCCGTTCCCTGCACATGGCTCCAGTGTAAGTGCAGTGTGCTGTGTGTGGCGTCCCAGCGCGCACCCCGCACCCCACCGTGTCCCTCTGGGTGCGGGGTCCGCGTGCCCGCGCCCTCCCCGCAGCTGCCGGCGTCCCCATTAATCACGCGGCGCTGACGGCGCAGTGATCTGCGCGCTGGCGGCGTGACGGTGACGGTGACGGCGGGTGACGGAGCGGGCAATCGGCGGGCGCCCATCGGCCCATCTTATCGCGCCGGCCCAGCCGCCGCCCGCCGCGCGCCGCCCATTGATCGCGCCGGGCCCCTGCCCGGGGGTCAGTGCGGGCCGGGCCGGCCTGACAGCCGCATCCATCGCCTAGACGCGCGCTGATGGCGGCCCGGCCTGCATGGCCCGGCCATTAATCACCGTGCCTGCCGCCAAGTGACGGGGAGGGGCGGCAGGGCAGCAGGGGCCGACAGGCAGTCCCCGCGGCCGGCCCACCCCTTCCCCATTCTGGGGCCCCACTGCGTGGCCCACCCTGCGCCCTGAGCTCCCCAGTCCCGCTGCCCAGGACTCCCTCACCCCCTATCCTGCTCTCCCCAGAATGGAAGGGGAGTGGCCGCACACTGGAGGAAGCAAGGAAGAGGAACTTCTGTGTGGAGAATGAATGGATGACCATGAATGGAGGGGTGAACACTGTTCTACCTCCCGAGGGACCTCTTTTCCAGACACCAAATGAGAGCAGGTCTGACCTGACAAACACCAGCGCTGGTCGCGGCAAGGGGGTGGTCATTTCGCCCCCTCTGGCTGCCTCAGCCCTAGCTGAGCCTCACCCAGGATGGGATGCCAGGGCCCCGGTGAGAAGCAGTGCGTTGTTTCTGGCAGTTGCCCCGTGCTATCCCCTCCGCTCTTGGGCTGTGTGGCCCTGAGCCAGTGCTGGCCCCTCTGGGCTGCAGGGCTTTTTCCAAACACAGGGGGATCCTAAGGGTCCTTCCAAGTGCCAGCTGTCTGCGAAAGGGACGGGCAGGCCTAGCAGGCTGCTTGCTCCAGTTTGACAAACTGTGACCTCTTTCCAAGTGGGCCAGGGATCAGGAACTCTTTACTGCCTGTTAGTCTCTTGGGTACCTGATGCAGCCACATGTGGGTCACTTCACCAAGTCCTCACATGGGTCTATGGCCTATGAACTTCCCACTCTCACATCAGGAAACCAAAGACTCACGAGGCTAGGACCAAGGGCCACACAGAGGAGGAAAATGCAATCAATGCCATGCCCTGCTGAGCCCCAGAACCGCTTGGTCCCCATCCACTGCGCCTCTGCCCACAGCCCTCCCAGAGCAGGGGGGTACCCCAGCTGCTCCGCCCAGGGCTGGCCACAGTTTCTGAGAGAGAGAGGTCGACTGGGAGTGCAACCCCACCCCCATTCTGTACCCCCATTTTATTATACAAATGGCTAAGAAAGGTTTGCTAACCAAGAAGTCACTTTCTAGTGTGAGAGCACGATCCACTTAGTCCTAAAAAACAAACTGTCCTACCAATCAATCTGGCAGATGCAACCCTAAGACATGTTGCAGTAAGAAGGTGTCTGCACTGAGAAAATGAGGCAGGGCACAAGGCGGTTTCCCTGCCACGGCCAGGGACGCGTCTTTCAAGAGCCCTTCCCAGTCTCACAAGTATCTCTGGGGCCATTAGCACATGAGACAGGGTGCTGGGATTTATGTGAAAATCCCTCCCTCCCTCTCCTCAGCCACCCAATTGGCTCCCTGGGTGGCACCCAAGAGAGCCTGGGCTGAGAGCCTGGAATATTCAACCACTTCCAATGACCAGCCCCCACCCTGCCTCACTTTAATATTACAACAATTTTTCACACTGGAGCTGAAATAGTGCAAAAAATGGGGCTGCTGTAATTGTTGTTAGATTGTGTGTCAGCCTGATAAGATGTAACAAATATTTTCCTCCCCACCAGGGTCTGTTTCCCTCTTAGTAATGGATGGAGAAACTTCTCATAGTCGGCGAGGGATCAGTCGTAAAAACTTCGCCTAGAAGATTAATGTAATAATCACAGACCTTGCTGGAAAAAAATAGGAGGAAAATTAAAATAATCTCACCTTCCTACCTATCCAGAACCATCTCCCTCACTTTGGAGCACAGACCAGTGAATTGGGCCAGCTCTCTGGGCACCACCTCAGCTAGGATACCTGAGGAGCAGGAACCAAAGGTCTGTGGCCTGGGAAGAGCGAGACCACGGTCCCCTCCTCACCTGGCTGCTCTGGATGTTGGTACCTTGGGCAGCCGAAGAAGACTCTGTCCCCACCCACGGCTGGGAGATCTGCTGTCAGCACCACTTCCATCCTGTTCCTTAAACACCATGAAAGGCTTGGGGCCCAAGTGAGAGGCCCTGCTGGAGCAGAGGCCTGCCTGGTTCTTGTCCTCTAGGTGGGTCACCTTCTCCACACTGGACCCCGCTTCCTTCACCTGCCTGGTAGAAAGGTCAGATCTTGACAGCTCCTAGCTGCCACTAAATGCCAACACAGAAAGAGGCAGTATGGCCCCCAGGTGTTAGGAACACAGGTTCCAAACAGCCTGATTTCAAATCCTGGTTCCGTCTCTCACTAGCTGGGCAAGGGACTTGCCTGAACTGCCCCCTCCTCCTCTATGGAAGTGGACTTGGAAGTGGGCTAGCACACCTATCCCAGTCTCACAGGCTACCGTGAAGGCAACATGGAACGCAGAGTGTGAACACAGTCCCTGGTGCAATAAGCTCTTGCTGCATCTCTCTTCTGTTTGTCTAACATGGCTCGAGTGGGGAGGCTAAAGACAAGTGCAGCCTCAGAGGACACTGGCAGCCAGCATGGGCCACATGCACAGCTGACTCCATGAAGGGTCCTACCACCACTGCTGTGCATGCCAGGGTCCTCAGGGGCCAGGCCCAGGGAGAAGATTCACACTGGCAGCAGGGACAGGCTGGCGCCTCTCAGGCTAGGTGGGATCCCCAGCATCATCTCCGCCCCCTCCCACTGTCCCCTTGACATGACTACAGGGGACTGTCCCTAATGGAAGGACAATGCTGCTTGCCCCACAAGGAGCTCATTGTTAGTTTGGACTAAAGCACTGAACCAAGATGACCATCCTGGTCAGCCCTGCCTCCCATATCATAACAGCACAGAGATCCAGTCTGAACTTGCACAAGGGGCAAGTGGTAGGAACAGTGTCCGGGTGCTCAGCCCTACCTCAGGCACCACAGAGCCGGCAGGGAAGGACAGGCGTGGCAACGGCAAGAACGCAGCGCTCATCCTACTGGGAAGGCACATTCCAGTCAAGTGCACTGCCCAGTGCTGCACTTGCCCTTGCTGCTTACTTAGTGGGTGAACCCAGAGATGCGGCCAGAGAGATGGGGACACATCAGAGGGACACACGAGCCAACTGACAGAGCTCTCACTGGCCAAAGCTGGCTCAATTTGAGCAACAAAATAAATCTACTAAAGTATACGATGAACTTCCATGAGTCCATTCTGATACAATCTTCCATGCAGAATCCCAAATAATTTTGGTAAATACTCAGTTCTCTAGAGGTGAGCATAACCGCCACCCTTTAAGTGTGGGCTGCACATAGTGACTTCCTTCCAAAGAAATCAGTATGGAAAGGCAGCACAGAGTAACTTTACAGTGAGAAGACCCCACAAACATGACCTCAGCCATCAAGGGTCAAGGTCACCATCAACGATGAGTCATGTTGTTAGCATGTGACGAGAACCACACATGGTATGATGTGATGAGAATTGCATTTCACCTCTGTATCTTCCTCTCCATAACCCACAATCCCAGTCTACTCACGAGAAAAGCATCAAGACAAACCCCAACTGAGGGATGTTCTACAGAATACCTGATCAGTCCTCCTCAAAACTGTCAGGGTCATCAAGAACAAGGAAAATGTAAGAAAATGTCACAGCCAAGAGGCATCTAAGGAGACATGACAACTAGTTGTAATGGGTTATCCCGGATGGGATCCTGAGACAGAAAAAGGACATTAGGTAAAACTGAGAAAATGTGAATGCAATATAATAATGCATCGGTATTGGTCATTCACCGTGACAAATGTGCTATCTGATGTAACATGTTAACAAGAAGGGAAACTGGGTACAAGATACATGGGAACTCCCTATGGTATGTTCACAATGACTCTACAACTAAAACTGTTCTGCAAAGTTTATTTTTAAAAAACTTAGAATAGAGAGAGAGAGATTAAAATAACCTATGAAGATTTATAGAAAACACACCAGGTAAGGAAGGGTTCTTTCAAAGCAACCACAGGAACAGTTATGATAATTTAAAAAGAAATGCTTTCCACACTGAACTGACAGTGCTGTAGACCACGCCCTGAGTGGGGACGGCAGCCCCAAGCCCAGGGGCGAGCGCCCACAGGCCAGACCCAGGCCAGACACACCTGGGGAGTCTCTTGCTGCTGAAAACCTCAGCCATCTCACTTCATGTACTTATCCTGCTGATCAGCCAGGATTTTGGCAGAGGACTTGGCATCATAGAAAAGCTCACTGATCTCTTCGACGTGCTCTTTCTCGATGCTGTCCTTCCCGTTGATTTTAGCAAGCAAGTTGGCCGGGGTCAGCAGCTGCACTGAGTACCTAGAGTGGACAGAGGCCAGGGCTGGAGTGAAACTGGGGCCACCGAAGCCCGTTCCCCCAAATCAGCAGGCAGCACTGACACCAGGAGCAGAGCCCAGTGCTAGGCTTGTGCCAGCTGATATGAGCACAGAAAAGGGGAGACAAAGTTGTCACTTCTCAGAGAGCTGTAGTCATTACCCCATCAGAGAGGGGCCAGGAGCCACCAAGAAGACATAAGTGCTATTCCCCAAATCTTTAGTACAGTCTACAAATCCTCCAATAGGAAGTAACATCACTGCTACTGGAAAAGGACTGCAAACTTAAATGTATACAGGTGTCCAACAGATAGGGATATTTAACATGGCAGGGAAACAAAAACACAGCCAGCTGGAAGTACATGCCCATCCAAAGGCATGAAGACTCTGCCGTTTTAAAAAGTACCCCTTCATCCAAACCTCATAGCTTGCATTTCTGCCTTCAACCTCAGGAACAAGAACTGACTAAAGGGATGTAGGGAAGGGCTGAGGACTGTGAAGCAATGATTTTACAATGAGTCAGGCCACTGTGAAGGGACATGCTCTGCAGGTCCTGCCTTTGAGTTGCTGGAGAACTGTCTATGTCTGCGCTCCTCCCTGGCTCTCCATACCCACCACCCAGACATTTTTTATTTGCTTGATGGTTAAATAAATCAAAAAAGTTAAAGATTTACCAGGCCTCATAACATCACTGGGAGAACAGGAGCCAGGGCCCTGGCTAATTAGCTGCCACATGGTCCCTACTCTCTAATTCTATGCATCTTCTCTGCCACAAGAAGGCCCAGGGTCAAAGCACTCCCACCAGAGGGGAGCATCTGCTGCAGGCCACAGGGACTTCACCCTTACTCTAGCTTGTTAAACACCATCAGATAAATCCTCTGCATTTGAAACTCAAGTGCCCTGGCACCCATCACGCCAGGAAGAGCAGATGGATACAGTCCTGTGCCCTAGGAAGGGATCTGCCTTTATTGTCCAGAATGACCCCAGTGAGAGCCCTGGCTGTGCTGGGGAGGCCCCGGCGGGCCCAGGGTACTGGCTCACCTCAGTGTCGTCTTGGTGCCAATCTCCCCCAGGTGGTTCAGTGCCTCCTCACTGATGTTGATTCCCTCCGTCTGGGCACGGATTTTAATGATCTTTTAAAGGAGAAAAAACATGATCAACAGTGACTGACCTCAAGTGTCCCATTTCTAAAGTGCTTTAAAGACAATGTTGCTCAGTATTTCTCACTGTGCAGCATAAGAGAAATCAAGACCTGGGCTGGTGGGCAGGAAGCAAACGCCTGCCCAGCACTGCCGGCCCGGCACCCTCCAGGGGGCATGTGCAGCCCCACAGTATGCATGAATAGCATCACAGCCAGTATGCTGTGTTCAACTGACTCAAGTGTGGCTGGTGCCCCAGGAGGTGTGCAGCTTCCAAGTGGCTCACTCTTGCCTCCATGTCCTTCCCTCCCCTGTCACCAGGCAGAGAACTGGGGCCTCTTCTAACCTACCCTGGGCTCCCACAAGGGCTCTAACCTACCTCTCCAGCATGGGCACTACCACCTACAAGCACTCAGGCAAGAAGAGACATTTTTTATTTGCTTGATAAATATGATGGTTAAATAAATCAAAAAAGTTACTTTTAAAGATTTACCAGGCCTCATAACATCACCGGGAGATATCTAATCTATCAAGAAGAGGCTGACGCTTGTTGCAGTTTGAAGATCTTGGTAGAGTTGGAGGGGAGGCAGGCTGTTGGCGGGGATGCTGTAACACGGTGGACCAGGATCCTGCAGGCGTACCAGCACTGAGTGATAAGGGGCAGCCGGGATAATGATGTTGTGTGTTGTGGAGCTGAGATAACTGCAGGACTTCGAGCCGCATATAATACAGGAATTTTTCACTTTGGCAGCTTCGTAAACAAGATATCAAGAAGCCCTTGTTGAAATTAAAGCCATAAAAGCACACCCAGTGTAGAGGCACAGGAGCTGGGAAAGACTGAGTCCCAGCTTCAGCCTTCCAGGAGGGAGGAGAGCCAGAGCTTTACTGAGGTGGCCACATCAAGCCTCGCTTGTCAGCTCTCCAGGCTGGGACCCTGCGGGCAGGAGCTGCAGGGGTGGGGAGCCCAGTCTCTGATGATCCTGGCTGGGCTGGGGGGACAGCACGTCGGCTGCCCATAGATGGGAAAGGCCTTGGAAAGCACCAGCAGGCCAGAGCGGCTGCAATGAGCCGGGTGAGGGTGAAGTGCTTGGCCAGCAAACACTCTGGGGAGGCAGCCCCTCCACCCACAGCCACCACTGCTACAAGGTGCTGTCTGAAGTCTTCCCTTTTGTCAAGATGGGCTCAGAACTCAGATCTTTGTACAAAATGTGCTGATTTTGGCCGGACGCAGTGGCTCACGCCTGTAATCCCAGCACTTTGGGAGGCCGAGGCAGGTGGATCACCTGAGGTCAGGAGTTTAAGACCAGCCTGACCAATATGGCAAAACCCCATCTCTACTAAAAAGACAAAAATTAGTTGGGTGTGGTGGCATATGCCTGTAATCCCAGCTACTTGGGACGCTGAGACAGGAGAATCGCTTGAACCCGGGAGGTGGAGGTTCCAGTGAGCTGAGATTGTGCCATGGCACTCCAGTCCGGGCAACAAGAGAGAAACTCCGTCTCCAAAAAAAAAAAGAAGGTCCTGATTTCTAGATGTCAGCAACTTGTTCAAATATTTCACAAACACTGCATAGGCCACATGAAACTTATCTGCTGGGCTCATGGGTGAACTGCCAGGGTGTGAGCTCCACTGAAACAATCTTAGCTTGTGCAGGAGGAGTTCCACTGTTTGAGATTCAAAGCTAAATGCAGCTGGGCAGAGAGGGGCCCTCTGAAGTTACTGGATGGTACAAGGACAATCAAGAAAAGGAAATGGGGGTGACTCCCTGCTCCATCAACAAAACTCCCCTCTGAACACAGCTTCAAGGTAAAAAAGGCTTCTTACTCACAGCTGGGACTGAGGAAACTGCCAGGTCCTGCCAAGAAAAATGTCCCCAGAGGACCTTCTGAAACTCCAGGGAGATGCAAATATTGAATCCTGGAGCCTGGTCACAGGAGACAGCTTCAGCCTAAGCGTCTCCCCTTCAGTGAGCTGCACTGAATCTGCGGCTCAGCTTCCAGAATGTCAGGGACACTCTGCTCTCTCTCTCACTAGAGCAGGTCAAAGCAATCGTGAGAGCGTCCGTCTCAAGCTGCTCGAAAACGGACAATTCATAAATGAGATCTTTAATCATTTAATAACCTGCAGGGATAGTTTATGAGGGTGTCGGCTTGGATTGCAGAGTACACAAGTTACATCGAGTTTGTTTAAAAACCTAGCCCAGGCTCCAGTAAAAATGCTGAGGTTATTGCCTGGGCCAGTGGGAACAAAGCCACGAGTCCTGACAGAAAGCCTGAGGAGAGGCCCTCCTGACTAAGCCAAGATAGCCCTAGCCCAGAGCTGGCCTGGCAAGTCACTGTTCTAGAAGCACAGTGCAGAACATTCCAGACTGCTTGGGCCAGGAGCTCTGGGTTCGAATGGCAGCAGCAAGGGTGAATTAGCTCTGAGTGGTAGTCCTGACTCTGCTGCTTACTCTCCACATGGCCACAGGACCCTCATTCTTGGAGCCTCCAACATTGGCTATTGCGAAGCTGTTGTACGTTGTACGTAGAGGACCCTAGAGGGTACCTATGAAGCACACAAAGCTATGAATACAGTAATAACAACAGCAATGGGAAGGATGGGAGGGCCCGTTATTGCCAATACCTCACGAATTCTAATGACAATCTTGCAAAGGAGGGAGCAGATCTTTCACTTAACAGAGAAGGTAGAGGCTCAGTGAGATGCACCAAATTGCTCAAGTCATTCAGTAGGCAAATGATGGCCTCAAAATACTACTGGTGTCTCTGGTCCTGACCACATCTGTGCTGGGCTGCCTTTTTTGGCGGGACACACGGGGTTTTAGACCCAAAAGTAAGGTGCTATGTCCTGCAGTAAGAATGGGCCAAGAATTGCCTAGGACTCTGTTTCTGCTTCTGCTTCTGTTCAGTGAATGCCTTGGCTTCAACCTGGCAGTCACCCAAGAGCAAGACACCCTTACTTGGCAATGAGGCCAAGATGAGATGGTCATTGACACCATCTCCTAAATAACATATACAATTGCTACTATGAACCATAACTGCTTCAGTAATTTGCCAGTGCTGGTTACGAAGGGAGATCCGTGACTCTCCTGATGCATCCCTACAGCACTCCTGCATGTGGTCAATAAGAGATGCCGGCAGGTCCACGCTGGACCTCCAGCCATGGGAGAGTAGCTGAAGTGCTGGGAAAGGCCCACCCCAAGGAGAGGCCCTGACTGCTCCAAAGGAAAGATCCTGCTCACAAACTGCCAGAGGAAAGCCACCTCACAAATCCTGATGACAATGACATGAGAGATTTCTAGCAGCAGGGAAGTTGAGTGGCACAGTGATTAAGAACACAGGTTTCTGGATCAGAAAGCCTGAATTACAGCCAGTCCTGTTACCTGCTAGTCACTGACTAATGTTATGAACTTGGGCAAATTAGTTACCCTAGGTCTCAGTGTCCTCATCTGTCTTTTTTTGAGACAGGGTCTCACTCTGTTGGAGTGCAGTGGCACCATCACAGCTCACTGCAGCCTCGACCTCCTGGGCTAAAGCGATCCTCTCACCTCAGCCTCCCAAGTAGCTGGGACTACAGGCACACATCACCACACCTGGCTAACTTTTTATGTTTTGTTGAGCAGGGGTGTCGCTATGTGGCCCAGGCTGGTCTCAAACTCCTGAGCTCAAGTGACCCTCCAGCCTCAGCCTCCCAAAGTACTGGGATTACAGGTGTGAGTCACCGTGCCTAGGTAATGTCCTCATCTTTTAAAACTACTGGGTAATGACAGTAGTTCTCCCTGCCTCATGGGTTACTGGGGATCAAATGGAATCAAACTGGCCAGGCATGTCCTGTTCAACACGATGCTTAACAGAGTGCCATGCTCTGGTGAAAAGACAAGGTCCAGGCAAAGTGCATCGAGATGTCACTGCAGCCCCAGCCTGCTCAGCATCTCCAACCATGGCTGCACGCCAGAGTCCACCAGAAGAGAACATTTGGGGCAAGGGTGGGCAGGGCAGAGGAAAGAGCGCAGCACATACCACCTCTGAGACACCAATCCAGGGTATGTACCACTGAACAGATGGCCTGGGCTCTGCAGGGCACTGCCTGGTTTTGCATCCTGGACTTACAGCTCCGTGACTCAAATGTAAAAAATAAAACAGATGGCGATCATACGGAATACCTGAAAATACCATTAAGGTGACTAGAAATTCCTAGTCCAATGATTCCAATGCTTGGCACTTAGTTGTGCTCGAGCTGCACATCAAGCAAGAGGCAATTCCTACAGAGACCACTGGGACTGTGGCCCTTTGGATAAAGCCCACGCTCATACATTCCTGTCGTCTCCCAACTCCAAGCCTAACCCAGATTCAGCTCACGCAGACTTATGGGCATGCACTGTGTGCCAGCCACGGAGCTAGATGCTTCCAGGGGTCCTTCAATGAAGCCTCTTATTATACGATCAGTTTCACAAACTCTATCTTCAGGTGCTCTTCTAAGCTGTATGATGCTGTCTCGCCATCACCTCTGTGGACTTGGCAGAGGCCCTCAAGGACTCTATTGCAAAGCCACAGACCTGCCCAGGGGCAGCCTCCAAAGCTGCCGAGAAACTTGTCATTCGTCATGCTGTTTACAACAGACAGGCTCTGCTAGGACACAGGCACTGGCCTCTTCCAGGTCAGGGTGGCTACATTCTATACCCTGCTGGAGCTGGCTTGCTGTTGGTTCAGGTGGAACAGTGAGCCTGGCCTTGTCCTCCGAGTAAAAAAGGCCACAGGCATAGTCTGGCCTGGTCACCAAAAGGCTATCACTAAATCATATTTTATTGCCTCCTTTTTATAGAGCTGGTAGCTTCCCTAATGGCTATCATCAAATTGATTTTTTCACTAACCTTTTCCTAAAGCTTATCAAAGGGGGAACAGCAGAAAAGCGAACAGCCAAGACAGGGAACTGAGCTTCTTTTGACACTTGGGGCAATGTCTAGTTAGCCCAATCCATCTTTCAGATGGGGAGACTGAGACTCCGGAGTAATGTGAATTGCTCAAGGCCAGTAGCTAAGTGGTGAGATGGTGAATGGCAGCCAGATCCAAGCCGCAGATACCGTTCTGCACAGCCATCAGTGAACACTGGGAGCAAATGAGAGAAGACAGCAGGAGGGAAGAAGGGAGGCTCACCTGTTTCATTTCCTGTGGAGTATACAGCATGGTCCGGATTATCATTACTCGGTCCAGAAGGTCAAGAGGGATGCCGTGAGGGGATGTGATGTCCTCAGTGCCTCTGTAAGGGGCAAAATTAATCCCATCACCTAAGCCTCTGTTAGACAAGAAAGGACACTGGAAATACAGATCCAGCATTCACAACACAAGCAGCTGGCTAGGCAGCCTAAGAATCAGAGCCAGGACCACAGTAAACAGACTAACCTCCAGTGGCATAAAAACAACTTCAGGCTGGGCGCGGTGGCTCGCACCTGTAATGCCAACACTTTGGGAGGCAGAGGCGGGTAGATCACCTGAGGTCAGCAGTTCAAGAACAGCTGGCCAACATGTTAAAACCCTGTCTCTACTAAAAATACAAAAGTTAGCTGGACATGGTGGTACACACCTATAATTCCAGCTACTGGGGAGGCTGAGGCATGAGAATCACCTGAACCCGTGAGGCAGAGGTTGCAGTTAGCTGAGAGTGTACTGCTGCACTCCACCCTGAGTGACAGAGTAAGACTCTGTCCCAAAAAGAAAAAAAAAAAAAAACCAACTTCATTATCTTGGTAATCATCAGTATCATAGGAAAACTGGGAAACAGGAAAAAACAATAACTAAAATCATACTCAAAAATAATCATCTAGATATCTGCCAAACTTTCATATATATACAAATTATGTAGTATAATACATAGTATGTACTATATATTACATATAGTACATATATGTACATATATAACTATATACTATATATAATACTCTATAGCATAATTTTACAAATTATACTAAGTATGCACATATTTTTTTGTTTTTGTCCATGTTGCTTCAGTCTTCTTTGCTTTGTTTTGTTTTGTTTTTGAGACCGGGTCTTGTTCTATGGCCCAGGCTGGAGTGCAGTGGCATGATTCTGGCTTACAGCAGCCCCAGACTCCTGGGCTCAAGGGCTCCTCCCACCTTAGCCTCCCGAGTAGCTTGGAGTACAGGTGTGAGCTACTGCACCTGGCTTGCATCAGTCTTAATACTTATGTTTAATATTTACTTAACAATCCATTAAATATTTTACTTAACCCAAATCGTTAAGCATTTAGGTAGTTTCTCAATTGTTGCTATTATTTTTATTGATATTTTGATGCATACAGTCATAAGCATTTCCTTAGCAACTGTTGTAGTGCCTGACAGAACCCTGAATAGCTACTTGAATGAATAACTATCCTAATTTATTCAGCTACATGAGTTATCTAATCTCACAGGATCATAGCCACTACCAAGTATTCTCATTCTGAAACATTTTGCTATTTTGACAGTTTAGAAAAAGAGGGAAAGGTAACACCTTGTTTAAGTTTGCATTTCTTTGATTACTAATGAAGCATTTGAATGTATTCCCATATATATATATTATTTTACTTCTTGTTGAGAAGGATCCAATCCCATCATTTGCCTATTTTTCTCTTGAACCCTTAGCCAAGCCACAGGAATAACAGCCCAGGGGAGGAACCTTGCCAACCCACCAGACCCTGAGGTGCACTGGGCAGTCACTGGTGGCACACGGGGCCAGCCTTCAGCTGGTGTTTGGAAGCCCCATGTGCTGTGGGCTTCTGCCTTGGCCTCTGGGGGTCATAACAACAGAAAGGCTACACTTCTGGCACTCTTAAACTCGTGCAGGATTGTACAGTCTATGGTTATAAGTAATGAATATAACAAAGAATTAGTCATGTCAACTGGATTTGTTAGTATCTGAATATTTGGTTTCAAAAACAAGTAAGGATGCTAAAAATTTAACTTTAGCAAAAATAAAATCTAATTGTTTAAATTCTATCCAGTTAATTGAGGTATAAAAATACGTATTTATGACTGCAAAAATAAAATGCAAACAAAATATATGCTAGCACAGGATGAACCCTGAAGACATGCAAAGTGAAATAAGCCAGAGACAAAAGAACAAATATTTTATGGTTTCTTTATAGGAAATATCTATAGTAGGCAAATTCATAGAGACAGAAATTAGCCAGGCCTGGTGGCATGTGCCTGTAATCCCAGCTACTCCGGAAGGTAAGGCATGAGAATCACTTGAGCCCAGGAGGCAGAGGTTGCAGTGAGCCAAGACTGTGCCACTGCACTCCAGCCTGGGTGACAGAGCGAGACCCTGTATTAAAAGAAAAAAAAAAAAAAAAGACAGAAATAAATGAGACGTTACCAGGATCTGAGGGGAGGTAGGATTGGGACTTCGTGCTTAATGGTTACAGAGTTTCTGTTTTTGAGATGATGAAAAAGTTTTGGAAATAGTGGTGATGGTTTTGGAAATAGCGGTGATGGTCATGCCACACTGTGAATGTCATTAATGCCAATGAATTATACACTTAAAAAAAGTTAAAATGGCAAATTTTATGTTACACAAATTTTACCACAATAAAAACAATTCAAAAAGAGAATAAAATGCTACATTAATGAATTGTTAAGTCCAATGCAAAAAAATTAAAATCTTCAAACTAAATATGGAAACAAACTAATAGGAAATACAAATATTAGTTAACTTTAGAAAAAACTTATCTTTTTCCAGCAACAAATGTCTTTTTAAAATTAGGAAGAATTATAAAGATGAAATTCTGTCATGATTCAAATCTCAGTATTTGGTGTACCTGTAACCTTCACATTAAGCAAAATAACCTTTTAAAACTACATTTAATTTTTATTTTTTAATTCTATTTAGGCCATAAGCGTTTTTTAAGTCTTATTTGAGAATTCTTTTGGGAATTCTGAGGAAATTGTAAGATCTCAATTTTGCCACATTAAAATATCCCAAGGACAAAAATATCCAACATTCTACACCACCCACGATAAATCACAACAAACATAAAAAGTTTAAAGAAGAAAAGGTTAGAGAAAAATAAAGTAGTCCCAAATCAAACTTCACAAGGACAGAATTTATAGAAATGCATTAATAACATTTCTTATAGTTTTCAAAGTCTATTAAAAGGCTGCCCAGTGGTAAAAAGGAGTTTGATGAGGAGAAAAACAAAAGAAAAGGCTGCTGAGGACTGCTAAGCATTTTTCAGGAATTAAAGACCAAACATTTTTGAGATTTGTCCAAGCTATGAATCTGAAGTAGAAAGTTTCTTCTAGAAACTGTATTAGTGGGAGATGGTTCCAACTGGTGATGCTGCTGAGTGGGCTGGTTGAGTGGAGCCCCCATGTGCCAGCAGCAGTGCTGGGCCGTATGCTGACCTCAGCAGGAGCTAGGGGGCGGGGAGTGGGGAGGATCACAGTTTAACAAGGCAGCCATAATGGTAATGTTATAAAACTGTTAATAAGAAGCTGGATAATAATTACATTATGGTAAATCTGCAGATTTATTCTTGCATCTTAGAAGTTCATTTCTGGCTTTGGCCTCAGTCTACTATTAATTTTAACATTTTACCATTCAGCAATTGTCCAAACTCAGCCATAAGTGAGCTTCCTCCAGATAGACAGTTTGGAGCTATGAAGCCACAGAACTTAATCTCCTTGGAATCCAATACAGCATTATCTATAGGAGCAAGACAAATGTACTTCTAGAAATGTATCCTACAGATACACCACCACATGTGCAACATGGCTGACTCATTTGTGACTACTTTCCTCTTACAATAACTCTTACAATAACTGTGACACTGTGGATGTTTTGGACCAAATTAATTCTTTTTGAAGGGCTGTCCTATGCATTGCAGGATGTTCAGCAGCATCCTTGGCCTCTACCCACTAGATGCCAGGCACTTCTGAGTCGTGTTAAGTAAAAATGTCTCCAGACATTGCTACATGTCCCCAGTGGAACAAATCTGCCCCTGGTTGAGAATCACTACATAAATGCTTCTTTATGTAATCCTATAACTACAGGGACACAGATAACACAAAGCTTTTCTGCTGACAGAAAGCGCAGTAAAAACACCTCTCTGGGTAATGTGATGGGTAACTCACCTAATATCCACTTAACCTTGGGCTCAGTGGGCACACAGTAAGAGTGCTAAAAAGACAGCCATTTGATTTTCTGATGAGGCTGCCAAAACAATTCAATAAAAAAAGAACAGTCTTTTCAACAAATGGTTCTGGGACAACTGGATATTCACATGCAAAATAATGAAGTTGGACCAACCCCTTCCTTATGCCCTACATGAAAATTAACTACAAATGGATCATAAGCCTACACATAAAAGTCGAAACTATAAAACTCTCAGGAGAAAACACAAGCATAAACCTTTGTGATTTTAGATTAGGCAATGGGTTCTTACACATGAAACCAGAAACACAAACAACAAAAGAAAAAACATAAATTGGACTTCATTGAAATTTAAAACTTGTGTGTGTCAAAAGACACTATCAAGAAACGGAAAAGACAACTCAAAGAATAGGATATTTATAAATCATATATAAATGATAAAGATCTAGTATCCAGAATATATAAAGAATTCTTATAATTCGACAACAGAAAGACAAAGAACCTGAATAAAAAATGGGCAAAGAATGTGAATAAACATTTCTCCGAAGACAATATATAAGCAGCCAACAAGCACATGAAAAGACGCTCAACATCCTTAGTCGTTGAGGAAATGCAAATCAAAACCACAATGAGATATTACTTCATTACCCACTAGAATATCTATAATCAAAAAGACAGACAAGTGCTGGCAAGAATGTGGAGAAACTGGGACCTTCATACATTGCTGGTGGGAATGTCAAATGATGCAGATGGCTTTGGAAAACAGCTGGCAGTTCCTTGAAAGGTTAAACAGTTACCACTGGACCCAGCAATTCCACTCCTAGGTACATAACTGAAAGAAATAAAAACCATGTCCACTTAAAAATGTTGTACATAGGCTGGGTGTGGTAGCTCACAGTAATCCTAGCAGTTTGGGAGGCTGAGCCAGGAGGATCCTTGGAGCCCAGGAGTTCAAGACCAGCCTGGTCAACAAAGTGAGACCCCATCATCTCTACTTACAAAAAAAAAAGAAAGAAAGAAAAAAAAAAAAGTTGTACACAAATGTTCAGAGCAGCATTATCATAATAACCCAACAACCCAATGTCCATCAACTAATGAATGGTTAAATAAGATACACTATTAAATATTCCATATAATAGAATACTATTCAGCTGGAAAAAGAAATAAGTACTACGCATACTACAACATGGATGAACCTTGAAAACATCACGCCAAGTGAAAGAAGCCAGTCACAAAAGACCAGATTATATGGTGCTATTTATACAAAATTTCCAGAAAAATCAAATCTATAGAGACAAAATTGATTAACAGCTGCCGGTAGATGGGGGGTAAGGGTGCAGAAGGGACGGTGACTGTTGATGGGTACAGTTTCTTTTTGGGTTGATGAAAATGTTCTAAAATTGATTGTGGTGATGGCTGCACAACTCTGTGAATACACTAGAAACCACACAAAAAATTGTATTTTGTATGAATTATGTCTCCATAAAGTTGTTTTTGTTTTTTGGTTTTTTTGTTTGTTTGTTTGTTTTTGAAACACTATCTGCCACAGGGTTACACTGAACAGAGACCATACTGTTTCTTTTTTCTTTTTTTTTTTTGAGACGGAGTCTCGCTCTGTCACCCGAGCTGGAGTGCAGTGGCCGGATCTCAGCTCACTGCAAGCTCCGCCTCCCGGGTTTACGCCATTCTCCTGCCTCAGCCTCCCGAGTAGCTGGGACTACAGGCGCCCGCCACCTCGCCCAGCTAGTTTTTTGTATTTTTTAGTAGAGACGGGGTTTCACCGTGTTAGCCAGGATGGTCTCGATCTCCTGACCTCGTGATCCAGCCGTCTCAGCCTCCCCATACTGTTTCTTAAGTCTTGATGCTTTGGTGCAACAAAGTGACTTTCAGTGAGAAACTCCTACAAGAACTCCTAATCCCAGGGGCTATACCTCAATATGAAAAGAAAATCTCCCAGTTTGCAAGCTGGGATCAGTGCTGGGCTCTCATCTAACAGTTCAGGATCCTGAGCTTGGAAGGGAAGGCACTTCTTACGGTGTCAAGTTAGGGAAGAGCCAGGCAAGCGGGCAACAGAGCTTTGCCTCCCTGTCATCCATGGATGGACCTTTCCCAGAAGGAGTCTGGAGCGTCAAGAGGCCCAGGGACAGGTGCTTCTTCTAGAACGGCTCCCACATCAGCTGTCCACAGGGAGAGGTGACCTAAAGGATTTGGGGGCTGCTTGTCAAGGTCAGGAGGGGCTATAAAGAGGCTTCATGCCTTTCTGGGTTCTCAGAGATCCCTGAGGCCAAGCCATGTCCACAGGGCAGACCAGGCAGGGGCATGAAATCAGCTTCCAAGAGGGCAATACTCTAGGACTGGCCTGGGTGACAACTTTGCACTCACTTTTTCTACTCTTCACATAATTCTGCAAAAAAGGTGCTGATATTCCCATTTCCTGATGAGGATGGTAAGATTCAGAGAGGTCAAGGAACTCGCCTGGGTCATGAGCTTCCGCATGACTCCAATGCCTGTAATTTTTCCATGTGGGAACCAGGCTAGTGCTGGAATTCATGCTCCATAAAACACAACAGCCATCAGAGAGTGGGCTCACTTCTGAGGCTCAATCCACAAGGGTCATTTACACAGGGAGGGGTGAGCGGCAAGAAGCTGAGAGGGAGCGTACACCACCTGGAAAAGAACACTCCTAGAGGCTGCATTTTCACAGCAGTCTGTTGTCAGCATTCAACAGTTTCCCACTGCCATCTCCAGGCAGTACCCCATCAAAGCTCCATCCCCGCTCACAGCCCAGGGGCCACTGGGAAGCAGTGTGGGAGAGCAGTGAGAGCATGGAGTTTGGATCCAGACGTTCCTCTGGGCTCAGGTTCCAGTGGCAATACTTTCTAGCCTATGGCCTGGGCAGGTAACCTCCCATTTGAGTCTGGAGATAACCTCAGCTGCTCACAGGGTTGTCAGGGTGTCCTGGGAGGACATGAGATGGCCCATGTAGAGCGCTCTGGATAGTTTCTGACACAGAGGAAGCCCTCAGTTAGTCACCTCCCTTCCCCCTTCCTTTCCTTGAGAGCTCTAGAGAGCAGATGTGAGTCTGGCGGGTAAGGAACCCCTGTAGTTCCCCTCTAGGGGTGGAGTCTGTGGGAAGCACGTCAGATGGCTATTATTGTTGGCTATTACTTTTCTCATCACCATGTTGACATTATTATCACCACTACAACAAATTTCCTATTAGAACACAGTGCCAAAATTCTCTTTCAGAGCAAACAACCGAATCTGGGTTGCTTGAACCGACCTGCCTAAAGATCCATGTTCCGAGCGCCTTTCTTCCACTTGGGTAACTGCAGTCTGGCAAGGAGTCTCCACAACCTCTAGCAGCCCTTGATCAAATCAGCCCAGATGGGGCTGGGGTCAAATCTCCCAGGTTTCAGGCTGACCAGAGCTTTGTCTCCACTGAGCAGGTTCTGAGATCAAGGCCACCTTTGTGTGCACCTTAGTCCTGAGTGGGATGGGACTGAGAGACCTTACTTCTGGGGGTGAGAGATGCCAGGCTCTGTAGGCATCTGTAGGCATCTGCTGGGTTCCCTACTGTGGAGGGAGGGAAGCCTATTAGCAGAGCTCCCCAGCAGGGGGCACCATCTGTCCAAGGCTGAGCCCTTTCACCAGCTGCACTGTCAGGCTTCAGCCTGGCCTGGCCAAGGCTAAGAAAGTCCAGCCAGCCACAGGCATGCCAGGCATACCAGGCAGAAGGCCCACATGTATCTGTCTCCAGAAGCTGCCCAGGTAGCCAGCCATGCTGGATCTGGCATACACTTTCTCTCCAAGACTTAGGAAGCACTTATGACAGTGGTCTTGTCCAGAGAGCATCATGGACGGGGATTCAGAGTAGCTGCAAGATGCTGCCACATGGACTTGAATCATGCATTTGATTCCTAATTGCAAGTGAAAGAAACCACATGAGTGGGAAGGCCTGTTGCTATACTGCAGTGCTCACAGCACTACAGAACCCCCTCTGTGGGGCCTACCCAGAGCCAGCAACACCAGAGTTTGCATGTTTTTTTTTTTTTTTTTAATTATTTTTAGAGATGGGGTCTCGCTGTTGCCCAGGTGGGAGTGCAACAGCTATTCACAGGTGCAATCATTGCACACTACAGCCTTAAACTTCCAGCCTCAAGCCATCTTCCTGCCTCAGCCTCCCTAAGAGTACACTACAGGAGTGCACCACTGTGCCCAGCTTGGACAGTCTTAACAATAAAGCTTCTCTATTAAGAGCAAACTAAAATCTTAGATAGGGCCCACCATCATTCAGAGCTGAGTTAGGTAAATCAGCAGTTTTGATTTCAAACTCAGTTTGGCTCCAGCTGTGTCCTGAGATACTCATGGGCCACAGGGTGTCTATCCAACTCCCACCGCCTCCACTGCCCTGAGCATGCAGCCTCAGGGACTTTGTCCGCACACTACTCTATTGCAGGCTTGAAAAGAGGCCCCTCATTACCCACCTTTGTGCCCCAAGCACCGCAGGGACCAGGCACTAATGTTTAAACAGGATGACAGAAAACCAAAAGAGTAATAAAACTACCAGGTACTGGGAATACTGACACTGGGCTTGAGAGATGGGAAAATGGGATGTTCTCTAGGACCACGAGCCTGGAGAGTGCTTAGGAGAAAAAGCAACCCCAGGAAGGTCCCTGACCCAGCTTTGGGCCAATCTTGGCAGGATGAGCACCATAGGAACACTTGTCTTCAGGGGTCAACATCTGCCCTGCCCAAAGGCAGCCAAAGGGATGGGAAGGAGTGGAGCGGGGGGATGGAAAGAACCAGTGTGGTTCAGAGGTCTGGGATAGAAAGAAAATGCTGGTTTTGTTATCAGAAGGAGCTGGGTTCTTATCCTGTCTTTTTGATGAGGGACAAGTTATGATTCCAGTTTCCTTATTTGAAAAATGATGTCAATAATGCCTACCTCTCAGAGTGCAGGTGACGCCTGAAGACGTTCATGTGTATAATGTCATCAAAGGCTAGCCCTGTCTGATCTCACCTTTGTGCACGCCAATTGAATGACCAGATTGTAGTATCACACCCCAGAGATCACATGGGAGACCCTCATCATGAGTGAAAGGGCAGCTGCTGCCTTTGGTGACTAGGGAAATGAGACCAGAGGCAAGCCACTTGGCACGTTTTCCTTCAAAAACAACGTGACCTCCCCTCATCCCCATTCCACCTCGTGGGGTTTAGCGAGATCCTGAGGAACAAACGAGCCCAGCTGGAAGGTAAAAAAGCCTTGTGGCTGGCAGGCAGCCATCCTACCTGATGACACAGTTGCCTCGGTTGGATGCAAAGATGACGATGGGGGCGATAGAAGACTCCAGAGCGCGGTGCAGGTAGGTGAAGCACTCAATGTCCAGCATGTGGACCTCATCAACAAACAGCACACCCGGGACCAGCTCAGCAATGCCCTGGTCGATGTACTTGTTCACCACCTTATTAATCTCCCCTCGAAGTTTGTCTAGGAGATGCAAGGATCGGCAGGCAAGGTCAGCACAGGGCTGGGAGAGACTATCGCCTTTTCTCCTCCACCTGAATTCAATCCAAACCCATGCTGGGAGCCTAGTTTTCCTACTAGCTATGTGATCCCTGACAGGGTGTGTCCCCCCACTCCAGGCTTCAGTGTCATCATCTGAACACAGTGATAATCACACCTAAAGGTCACAAAATTGGTAGCCTCCCCCAAAAGATGTGTTTGGTTAAATGTAAAAAGGTAGCACGGGTGTTCTGCATGGGAATCCCTTCACAGCACATGCTCACTGCTGTCACACTCCCTACCATGCCTTATCACCTCCCACACACCCAGTGTAGCTCTGTCTGATCTGGGAGACACTGGAGTTTAGGAGCCCTGAGTGAAATGAGTTTTCACATGCAAATTTTCCTATTCTATACTCAGTAAATGACCCTTTCTTTTGGTCCCATACAACAATGCTTAGGTTAATTAACTTTCAATCAAGTGCCTGGAATAAGGAAGTGGGTGCTTTTAGAATCCCGAGCAGAAACCTTCGAGGAATGAAAGGCTCTGAAGAAAGGCCCAATCTCAGAGCTCCTAGAGGGATGAGTCTCTCAAAAGTTACATAACCCAGCTAAGGTCTCAGTGCTCATTTTCCAAACCAGCTCCTGTGTTATTGTCAGGAGGGAGCAGCTCACAAACAGAAAACTGGAAGATCTGAGGCAGCGTCTTCCACCAAAGGCACGAGGCCGGGATTGTCCGAAGAGGATGCACACTGAAAATCATGTGAAAAGAAAGAAACTGCTCCTGACAACTCAAACAGAAAGGTCTCAGATTGCTGCCCTGGCTAAAACTTTAAAGATAATATTTGCTTTAATGTTTAACTAACATCTTAAAGTGACGTAATTGTAGGTAGAATTAGAAAAAAACAGCAACAGGAAAGCTGGGAAGAGCCGCAGGGTAAAATAAAGGTTCACAGGAGAGCAGCAGCAGTGTCCCCTGTGGAGCTCTAGGAAGAGCCCACGAACTGGGCAGGGCAGTGCGTGGAGCTGGTCTGTGAAGCTGCCCTGTGCTCTACTAGGGAGGGGCTGACAGCACCAAGGCTCCAGAGTCTGTGCTCGGGCAGAGCTGGGCGAAATAAATCCACATTTCTGGGGCCTCATAGGGACCAGAAACTGTGACTGCAGTGGGGCAGAGACCACACAGTGTGCTTGCTGTATGGCTGCCTAAATAATGCCAGAGACTAAGGCTAGAGTCAAGCTCTGAACTATGAGGAAGAAGGAACTGTTCTGAGGCATTTTCTCAGGGCGGATGTGCTCACAGAGCCGCAAGGGCATCTCAGAATGTAGGGCCCTCCACCCTGCCCCTTGCTCGCAGGCCACGCTGGTTCTCCTACCTGTGATTTCTGTCTTCTTTGGCTTCATTAGCTGGCCCATCATGGACAGGATATCTTGTCCCCCCTGCATAAGAGAAGACTTAGAGTCAGTGCTGCTTTGTAAGGTGACTACAGAAGCCTCATCCCCCTGCATCCCACTCATCAACTCAACATGGGATCCTGAGGTAAGGAGACCCCTCCTCAAAGCCTGAGGAGCTTCTAAACACAGAGGAATTTTTAGAGGTTCCCTTGACCTGTAAGAATCAAACAAAATCCTTTCATGGTAAGTATAAGCTCCGTGGGGCCTGCCCAGCCTCCTTCTCCAGCCCTATCTTTTTCCAATCCCTTGTTCCTTGATTAGCCACATGAGACTACCAGCCCTGCCCTGGACACCCGCAAGCTCTTTTATGACTCGATGCTTTTGAGTCTATTCCATCTGCCAGGAATGCCATTCTCCTTCCTAGGAAGTTCCCAGTCATTAAATTTGACCCTAACCAGACTCATGACTTCCTCCCAATGTTTCTGTGCCTTTGGGGACACACGGACTACAAGAGTAAGTATAAAGAGTAAGTATAAATATACCATGATTATACTGCTGTGCCTCCTCTCACTAGATTTGACCACAGGCTTGCATCAGCCTAGTCCTTACTTAACCTAGAGCTACTCAGTCTATGGGCCCCTCCCTGTGGAATGGCTGACTCCATAACAGGTTCACCACTCACCTGCATCCTCCTATGGGCTCCTAAGAGTGCAGTCAGCAAGAGGAAGAGGCTGGTGTTTGGTCATTTGTTCAGCATTTAGTGATCACCTGTTAGTTACCAGGCCCTGAGACACAGAAGTGCTCACTAAATGCTGAATAGCTAAAGGCAGCAAATGTTTCCTGTCTGGTCCTCAAAACTGCCTTGCCAGGTAGGAGAAAACTCAAAATCAGAACCCTAAACCACAGAAAACCCAGAGACCCAAAGTGACAAATTAACCAAGCTGGTCAGTGATGGAGCAACACAGTTCCTGACTTCTGACTCCCAGCCCAACACTCTTCTCAGGTCAAGGGCTCCCAGGAGTTCAGTTTGCGGATGGCCACTTCACCAACCGAGGGGACCTGTTGCTCCAAAATAAGTCTTCAGTAATCTCTTGACCAAAGCTCCAAGGAACAAAACACCCACGGATCAAATTTCAAGTCAGAAAACAAACTATTCCCTAATAGTGAAGAGGTCTTTTTTAGGATGAAGAGGAAACCAAACTGCAAGACCATCACAAGAAACAGTGGTGTCTTGTTTCTTTTAATCACATATTTCCTACAAATGCTGTAAAGTGATAACATCCTTTCCTACATTTTACTAGTCAAGGCATAAGTATCCATCTGCATGAGAAGCAGACAACAGTACCAGCTCAAAGCTAAAACACTGTGGCTTTTGCTAAGCAGGGGGAAAGAAAGAGCTTTGTCAGGCTTTCTGAAATCCTGTAACGGGCTCACAGAACACTCCTGCCCTCCTGCCATTAACACCCAGAGAATCCCAGGCGTGAGCCCACTGCTGGAGTAAAGCCATGGAGGAAGCTGGCTAGCTCAGGGCCAGAGGCTTGGCTGGGATAAGAAACAATACACATGAAATCATCTGTGACTAGAGCATTTGAATGGGAACAAAGGAGTCCCTCGTAGCTCATGTCGATGTTAATTGCTGAACATTACAGATAGAAAAGGACCGTCTGCCTCAAGAAAGGCAGCAAGACTCTGACAATTCATTCTCAGACCTCCAGGCACATACAAAAGGGCTAGTGTGCCAGGTCACCCAGGCATTGAGGCAGTACCTGGGGCCGTGCATTAGCCACATCCAAGTCATGCAAAGTCACATCTTGGATGATTTCTTTCTTTTTGTGCACATCCCCTTTTGGCAAGGGGACATACTCTTCAGCTTCAAGGTCGAATTCTGTGGCATAGGTATCACACCTGCCCTGCCTCTGCAAAAAGAGAGAAAAATGAGTGCCTGGTGAGTTTTCACTGCCAAGTCCCCAAATGGCACAGGGCTAAGTGAGATAAAGGTCTCAGTTCCCACTGCAGGCCTGACAGCCTACTTGACAAACTCCAAATATGCCCCACTCCCTTGCTGCCAAGAGAAGGGAGTTATCTGCTCATCACCTGGGCTCCAAAAACTGGGTTGAAAAACACCTGATACTTTCTCCCAAAATCCTTTTTCCCTTCTTTCTTTTAACTGTATGCAATTCCTGATAAAGGGCAAATCCAGTAGATTAACTGGAGGCGGAGGAGCTGCTCAGACTCTTTTGTAGGTGAGTGATTTATTGTTGATATGAAGTATTATGCCCATCCATTAAACAGTGAGGAACACTGTACAGGACCCTGAAAATCAGATAGAAAAGAATGCCAACGAATGCAGCGTTCCTTCCCACATGCATATATCTTGGGAAGAAAATACCAAAGAGATAAAAGGAAGATTAAATACACTGCACATTTCAATTTGAAAATGACTAAAGTTGTTTTGGTTTCTCACCCTGTCCTCCCCCTCTGAACAGGTTTTAGTATTTTTTCTAACAGACTGCCTGTTTTAATCGTGAGAAGGTTAAAGAATGAAGATAAAAGGAAGGCAAACTTTATTATACATAAAGGGCCACTAGTTGACCTTCCATCAGCCTCTTAACAGACACCAGCCCCTCCCCACACACCCCATACCCTCTGAAGAAAACAACTCCCTTGTCACGTAGGTATTCTCATGGCAAACAAATCAGGGACAATGCTGTGTCCCAAGGAAGGCATTACCTTCACAGCCCCACTGTTGGCTTCTATGTAAATCACATCTCCAGCCTCTACTCGCTCTTTCTGCAAACTTTCAAAAATGCTGGGGTCCAGCTAAAAAAAAAAAAATGTAAATCAGAAGTGTAATACATATTCCATTTCCTTCAGACACCATGTAAGGTACCTTTTCGTAAGGGATCTGAGGTAGCTAGCAAGTGCATGGAGAAAGGCTGTTCTGCATGTGCATGTATACTGGGACCTGCAGGAATGTGAATGCATGAGTACCACACAAGAGACTGGCTCAGGGACTAAGCACATCAGGGAGAGAATAGGGGGGCCAGTATACCTGCATCCCTGTGTAACAAGCATGAGAGGGACACATGGGACACCTACTCTTCTCTTTCCCTTGATTCCAAAGGCTATAAACTGGCAGCAGCGTTTTTATAAGGATGGTCCTGGCTGCCCTGAGATGGGCCCACACTGGCAGCAGCGTTTTTATAAGGATGGTCCTGGCTGCCCTGAGATGGGTGGGCCCGGCCCCCACTGTCCACAGGACCACAGGCCCTATCACCCCCTTGAGATCATCATCCCTGCTTCACTCCTTCATTTGCCTCACCTCAGGTGGGGTGGAACTTTCTGCAACTGAAGTACCTGCCAGCACCTGCTTACCAATCTCAAGGCTGGCATCTTGCAGGGCCTATGATTTTGGATAAGGTTCTCAGTTCTAAGTTTCCTCATCTATTGCACCCTGGTGCAATCACAGATGTATATAGTAATTCAAAGAAAAGCATAAATGAGAATCTTTCCCAAGCCTTTTGATTCACATCCCAGTGTTTGTGCCCTTGGGTCTGCCTGCTTGTATCTCCAGGAAAGGAAATAAGCAGATTTGGGGAACTGTTGCTTTTCTCCAGATTCTGGTGACCCTCAGTGATTAACATTCTAGGACAGCTGCCTTTGTAAGGATTCTGTAGTTAAACATAAGTTTCTTGAGGTCTTCATGGAGAGCTATGTGATATAATGTAACTATGGTGGAAAAAAACTTGGGCTTTGCCCCAAACAAAATTAAAAAGTAACAACCCAGGGCTTGGTGAAAGAAGCCAGATACAAAAAAAGACATACACTGTATGTTCCATTCATATGAAACGTCCAAAAGAAGGCAACCAAAAGTAGATTAGTAGTTGCCGAGGTCTATAATTGGAATGGGGAATGACTGTAAATGAGCAGGAGGATTCTTCTTGGGGCGATGAAAATGTTCTGAAATTAAGATTGTGGTGATTGTACAACTGTGAAAATACATTAAAATTCCTGAAATTGTATACTTAAAATGGGTGAGTTTTATTTAAAATGCTATCTCAATAAAGCTTTTAAAAAACTACCACCACAGCAGCAAACCCAGGGCTCTGCCTCTCCTTGGCTGGCTGGGGACAGCAGCCCCTGGCAGAACTGCTGTGAGCCTGTGCGCCTAAGGACAAAAGTGGGTGAGGCCCTCAGATAAGGCCTGGTACGAAGGGGTTAGGAGTACTAACGGCATTCTCATTGCGAGGACTCAGAAGACTCCTTCAGACTTGAATATCCACCAAGTATTTGAGCACCTTCTATCCAAACATCTTGCACATATTCTAAAAGTACCTAAAAGTATTCATTTTGGAAGAAAAATTTCATCTTCTCCTCTACATTATTTTTGTAAAGAAGCTGTACAAAGCAGCGTTACAAATAGCTGAAATTTAAACTGTATGCCTTATTTTATCTGTCCTACATTGGAGAATATACTTCTTTTTTGCCTCAAGCATTTTTATACCGGTTAATTTCCCAAATGAATTGACTGAAGATGTAATTACTGGAAAGGTGGCAGATGCTACTGAGAAATCTAATTAATTCAGAATGGAAGTGACAAGGGGTAGGTATAAAAGAGATATTTGCAGAGGCAAGCTCCTGAGATTGAAACCCTGTTAGGAAAAAGAAAAATGGCCCTTTGAAGAAGTGACATTTTTATGATCTCCATAAAGCAGTGACCAAGAAACAACCTTAGAGAATCAAAGAACCATAAAATCGTAGAACAGAATAAAGATGGAGAAATTATATGGTCAATTTCCTGCAGTTTATAGATGAGAAAACTGAGTCCCAGAGAGCTCAACTGACTTCCAAAGGTCACACAGCAAGCTGGTGGGCAGACGGCACAACAGTTAGGGCTCAGAGGGTCAGCTCTGCCACCTGACTGGCTGGATGATCCCAGGATAACCATGTAACCTCTTTATGAGCCTTCATCTATAACATGAGGGAAATTATACACACACACACACACACACAAATATATATACATATAAAATTATGAATGACAATAAATGAAATGTTTGTTGAAGCACTTAGTCCAAGGCCTGGCACATACAATAAATGAGAGCTACAACGATAATATTTATTAATAATAATAAGGCAAAGCCTAAAATCTGTACTGTTTCATTTCTCCAAGTGAAGGCTCTCACGATAACATTAACAGCTATCATTCATTAGGTAACTCGGTGCCACACCCAAAGCCATAACCCTGAAAGACAGGCAATTATTATTCCCATTCAACAGATAAAGAAAATACTATTCAGAGATTAATGCTACACAGTTGTAAGTTTACAAAGTCAGGGATTCCTTTAGGACTTAGACTCCAAAACTCATGCTCTTCCCCTAGAAACTCTATTGCCTCCATCCTAAAGACTTATAGGACAGGTGGCTGAGGAGTCTTCGAGGGCTATCCAGTGTCGCCATTCTGGCCTCTCCACAAAGCCCTGTACTGAGCAGAACCAGCCACTGAAGCGACCACAGGTTCCTGACACAAGCAACTGCAGTCAGGATTCTGCATGTGGCCCCTGGGAAGTCCATCCATCATCTTTATACAACTCTCATTTGATTACTCAGTGCTGTTTCTTTCTATGAGCATGGGCATTGATAACTGGAAAAATTAAAGCCCAGGTTCAGACCCAGCCCAGCGTATTTGACACATGGTCATAATATGGGACATGGAATGGCAGAGGTAGTTTCTTGACTTAATCACACAGCTCATGTTTTAACATGAAGAGTTTCCTAGGAATAAGTAAGTAAGAAAAGAACTATCTTCCTTGAGTTCTCCCATGTGCAAGCCCTGTGCTAGGTACTGCTTTATACACACAATATCCTCAACCAGTTCTGTGAGAAATCAACACTTGCAGTGCACAGGTCAGGACACCGGATGCAGAGAGGCTACAGCACCTGCCCAAAGCCACAGTGCTGGTAGAGTCAAGAGAAAAGAGGCCACAAACATGTACTCACTTTCAACTGTTTGGTTCCTTTGGCTGTTTTGAGTCCTATGATCACATGGCTAATGGTTTTGCCATATCCTCCCATGGGATTCTCTGTCTCACACGGAGTTAGCTCTGTGACTTCACCTTCATAAACTTCCTTGGTCTCCTTTATTCGCAGCCCTGGAAGAGGTGGCAGAGGGGTCATGGTGAGAAGCAGAATCTTTTCTCGCACACTGAGAGCCCAAAACTTCCATGTCACCAGAACTGACAAATCAACTTCAATAATGTACATACCAGGGTGTCATGATGGGTAAAAAGGCCATATCAATGTAAATCAGAGGTACTATTAGAAATGCAACTTTTTTTTTTGAGACGGAGTCTTGCTCTGTCGCCCAGGCTGGAGTGCAATGGCGCGATCTCAACTCACTGCAACCTCCGCCTCCTGGGTTCACTCCATTCTCCTGCCTCAGCCTCCCAAGTAGCTGGGACTACAGGCGCCCGCCACAATGCCCGGCTAATTTTTTGTATTTTTAGTGGAGACGGGGTTTCCCCATGTTAGCCAGGATGGTCTCGATCTCCTGACCTTGTGATCCACCCGCCTCGGCCTCCCAAAGTGCTGGGATTACAGGCGTGAGCCACTGCGCCCGGCCTAGAAATGCAACTTTTTAAGGGAACTTTCTGGGTTCAAATCCAGAACTAGATAGACAAGTTATAATTCTCAAAATTGTCTGCTCCATTTCCAAGGGGGTGAAATTTACCTCTAGCCTTTAATCCAGTCTCTGAACCCACACCATTCTATTCCACCAGAACAGTGGCTATCAAAACTCCTGTAGCCTTGTTTCCTGAATTTTTGACTCTCAAAGGAAATCTTAAAACCAATGGAATAACTCACTACACACCCTCTGACACTATCAAGCCTGAGCAGGACATAATAAAATAATTAGGTATCTATGTCAACAGTGGGTAACACTCGACCCTGCCAGGTGTTATGGCCTCTGGCTCACTGCGTACTCCAAGAAGAAATACCCAGCTGTCATGCATTATTTGCAATGTGTTGCTCTACAATTTTCTTTTTTTCCCTTTTTCTTTTTTTTTTGAAATAGAGTCTCGGTCTGTCACCCAGGCTGGAGTGCAATGGTGTGATCTTGGCTCACTGCAAGCTCCGCCTCCCGGGTTCAAGTGATTCTCCTGCTTCAGCCTCCCAAGTAGCTGGGATTACAGGCGTGCATCACCACATCTGGCTAATTTTTGGGTTTTTTTCTATACTTTTAGTAGAGACAGGGTTTCATCACGTTGGCCAGACTGGTCTTGAATTCCCGACCTCAGGTGATCCACCCATCTCGGCCTCCCAAAGTGCTGAGATTACAGGTGTGAGCTACCAGGCCCAGTTGCTCTACAATTTTCTAAGTCCATAACACATTAGAATATTGCAAATAAAGGTAAATTTCTCTCCAAATTCTAAACATCATCCCCATTAGCTCTTTAATAAACATTTGTTCATTATCCAAGAATCGTTGTTAAATTAATTTTTAGAACATGATCTCTATGTTCATTACATGCTTTTGCATATAATGGCTCTGCTTCCTGAACCACTCTTTTAAGCTTAGGCAACTCCTCCTTGCAGACTCAGTTTAAAACTTATCCCCTCCCCCTTCACACATCCTTCTTCCTCATCCTCCAAATTGTCCCCATGGTGACCTGTGTTTCCACTGGCACAGCACCAGCACACGGCAATGCCGTAACTTGCAGACCTTGCCTATCCCTCTGTAGACTGCCCACACCTGAGCTGAGGGCCTAGCACATTGGCAGGTAGAGTGAATGGATGAATGAATGAAGTCACTAAGAGTGAAGAGGTTGTCATTAGGCAGACCACCTATTAGTAATACCCAAGAAACGAACCTGCAGATACATTTACATGTTCTATATGGTAATGGCCTGAGAACTCTAAGGAGTCAGTCATGTAATGTTATAGCCTGTATCACCGTAACACCCTCAACCTCAGCACTAAAAGTCAGGCATAACTGAACTATACTGTTAGAAATCAAGACTACCATTAACTTGGGTAAGGAAGGATGGCAACCGGGAGTGGACATGAAGGGTACTTTGGAGTTCTGGCAACATTCCCTTTTTTTATTGGCTGCTGGTTTCATAGGTTTTTACTTTACAATAATCCACCAAGTTATGCATTTATGTTCTGCACATTTTTCTGTACATATGCACAAAATTACCAAGTCTACTTTAAAAAAAATTTTAAGTAAATAATACCAGTGAGACCCAGTGAAGTAAGACCACTGATGGCCTAAGTTTAGGAAATACTACTCTAAACCTCTGCTGGAGCCTATGGTCATGGTTGTCAACCTTTAGGTCCACCTGAGGGGCCCCTATAATGAATCATGCCCTGGCTGTACCCAGACCACTTGCTTCCAAATCCCAGGGGATGGGCCCCTGCCATCACTATTAGTTTAAAACTCTGCCCTTGATTCCAAAGTACAGACACAGTTGAGATCCAGTTATCTAAAGAATAAATGAAAAACTATTCAACTTACAAATGTAGAGACATAAACTAGTTCTGACGGCAGGGTGGCATGATAAGGACTTGGTGTTCTCACCATTAAGCTACCTCTGTTCTGATATGGAAATATTCCAACGGCACTAAAAAACACTACCTATGGTGTCAGGTACACTCAGTAACTTCTCACTTTTAAATGTGGTCATTATCTTATCATTGGGCCGTTTGCCTTCTTTACCCCAGAAACCCAGTCAGGACAAAGACTCTCAGATATTAAAGTTAAGGAAAAGTTTTACTCTACCTTCATTCCATCTAATAGCCTATAAATGGAAGTTTTGGAATAGCCCCAAAAGAGAGGACTCATTTCATTTGTGCTTTACCAAATTCTTAGTTCCTGAACATCAATCTGAGACAAAAATTCTCCAAACAACATGAATATATCAGAACATTGTGGTAAACTTGGAAAATCCTGTACTTTAAAAGTGAACTTTGATTTTTTAAAAATCAAACCTTTTATATCCCACAGTGATAAATTCCTTCAAATGGAATGCTTACTTATATTTACTGTTAGATGAATGTGGCATGAAATTCCTCAAGGAGGGGAAGAAAGACATTCCCGTCTCTCACTAGCCCCCACATTTGTTTAGAAGTTGCTCTGTGCTGACAAGCAGGCGGGGGACGTACAATGAAACCTGCTGTTAGCCAGGAAAGGGGCTGAGCTGGCGCTGTCTCTGGCAACGACAACACAAATGACACAGGTTTCATCTGCTGGCTCAGGTTTCTAAATCCCTGACAGGGACCTTCATCACATCAAGGAAATAGCACAGACTCCCTGCTTTTTATTTCTGGTCAGCTTATTGCTTCCTCCCCACCCCCTCTCCCAACTTCACAGAATTCAAAGGCAGAGGAAGATGGGCAGGGTTCCTTTTTAAAGATAGTCAATGGCCTGCCTTTTTATTCTCTGGTAGGATCAAGAAATTTCTTTTCACCTTGCTGCCATCAAAAGAATGATACTGTCCCCTCCCCTCAGAAATGGCAAATTACAAAACAGATGCCAAGGAACTTATCTCTATTTTTCTGAATTTTAAAGCATTTGTTACCTTTAAGCAATGCAAACACATACATACACCCATGTGAAGACAGTTTTCACAGATTTTATCAATATCAGAAAAACATTTTTTAAGTAAATAGAACATTTAAAAAAAATACTCAGGGACCAGGCGTGGTGGTTCACGCCTGTAATCCCAGCACTTTGGGAGGCCAAGGTAGGTGGATCATGTCAGCCCAGGAAACACAGATTGCAGTGAGCCAAGATCGTGCCATGCACTCCAGCCTGGGTGATAGAGTGACACCTTGTCTCAATTTAAAAAAAAAGTACTCAGATATTTGAACTAGTTGTAACATCTTACTGTTCATCTCATCTTTATTATGAGTTAAATAAAATCATGGGCACATGTTTAAAAAAAAAAATACTCAGAAGATTTTAAACCTTAAAGGAGTCCTGCGAATCATTTCCACTGCTATTCCAAATATAATGTAAAAAATCCACAAAGTACACTGCATGTAATTACATGGGTTGAACCTTACAGATACAGACGCTGAGCTAAAGAAGCAAGACACAAGGAACACATAAAGTATGATTTAGATAAAGTTTTAAAAGGGCAAAATTAAGCCCCATGGTTTAGAAATACACACATGTGTGTACAAGGTTATGGTGATCACATAAACCATTCCCACACAATTATGGCACATTGTGAGTCCCACCTGGGAGAGGAAGGGGTTGTGACCAGGGAGGGACACACGTCTGAGGTGCTGGCCATGCTCTGTTCTTTCAGTGGTGACTGTATAAGCCTTTACTTCATAATTAATGTTTTACATACTTCTCCATAAGTCTATAATATCTCCGTTTAAAACAAGCACTGGGATGGGTGTAGTGACTCATTCCTGTAATCTCAGCACTCTGCCGGGCCAAGGCGAAAGGATTACTTGAGGCCAGGAGTTCGAGACCACCTGACACAGTGAGACTCCATCGCTACAAAAACAATTTTTTTTTTTTTTTGAGAGGAGTCTTACTCTGCAGTCCAAGCTGGAGTGCAGTGGCGCAATATCACCTCACTACAACCACTGCTTCCTGGGCTCAAGCAGTTCTCGTGTCTCAGTCTTCCGATTTTTTTTTTTGACAGAGGGTCTCACTGTTGCCTGCTGAAGTGCAGTGGTGTGATTTCAGCTCACTGCAGCCTCGACTTTCCAGGCTCAGGTGATTCTCCCACCTCAGCCTTCCCAGTAGCTGGGACTACAGGCACACGTCACCACACCCAGCTAATTTTTGTATTTTTTGTAGAGACAGAGTTTCACCATGTTCCCCAGGCTGGTCTTTAACGCCTGGGCTCAAGTAATCCGCCTGCCTTTGCCTTCCAAAGTGCTGAGATTATAGGAACCACCATGCCTGGCCTCTCTACGTATATTTTTTTTTTTTTGAGACAGAGCCTCTCTGCTGCCCAGGCTGGAGTGCAATGGCACAATCCTCCGCCTCCTGGGTTCAAGCAATTCTCCTGCCTCAGCCCCCCAAGTAGCTAGGATTACAGGCGTATGCCACTATGCCCCGTTAATTTTTTGTATTTTTAGTAGAGATGGGGTTTCACTATGTTGGCCGGCCTGGTCTCGAACTCCTGACCTCAGGTGATCACCGGCCTCGGCCTCCCAAAGTGTTGGGATTACAGGTGTGAGCCACCGCACTCGGCCTACATAAAAATTTTAAAAAATTAGCTGGGCTTGGTGATGTACACCTGCAGTCCTAGCTACTCGGGAGGCTGGGGCAGGAGGATCTCTTGAGCCCAAGGAGTTGAGGCTGCAGGGAGCTATGGTTACACCACTGCACTTTAGCCTGGACAACAGAGTAAGATCCTGTCTCTAAAAAAAATTTAAAAAGAGACAAATGTTTTAAAAATAGATAAGTAAGATAGGCACCAAACCCAGGCGTGATGGTGTACACCTATAGCCCCAGCTACTTGGGAGGCTGAGGTGGAACAATCACTTGAGCCCAGGAGTTCAAGGCCAGCCTGGGCAACAGAGTGAGACCATGGCATGGCACTAAAACAAAATAAAATAATTAAAATAAGCACCAAAAAATCCAATATTTTATGGTAAAAAATAATATATTTCCAGGCAGAAATACTTTGCAGTTTTAAAAATATTCAAATCACGGCACTGAGGAAGTGTTAAAATTATAAAATAAAAATAAATCTATTCTAAGTAACACAAAACTTAGCCTCTGAACACAGTTCATAATCTCTCTGGTTTAGAAAAATAGTCACAAACTTCAATGCTTATGGGGACCTGGTCAGAGGGACCTGCTCAGCTCCGCCTGCTGTGGGAATGAAAGCTGCTTCAAGGAGGCAGAAATGAGCACTTTATGACACTTCCTTATTGCTAAATATTGACAACTAGTTCCAAATTTAGAAAAAATACTTCATAAACCAAACATAGCATATTTTTTAGCTAAAGACTTCTGTTTTCAGCTGAGCACGGTGGCTCATGCCTGTAATCCCAGCACTCTGGGAGGCCGAGGCAGGCGAATCATGAGGTCAGGAAATCAAGACCATCCTGGCCAACACAGTGAAACCCCATCTCTACTAAAAATACAAAAAGTAGCTGGGTGTGATGGCACGTGCCTGTAATTCCAGCTATTTGGGAGGCTGAGGCACGAGAATCGCTTGAACCCCGGAGGCGGAGGTTGCAGTAAGCTGAGATCACGCCACTGCACTCCAGTCTGGCGACAGACTCTCTAAAAAAAAAAAGACCTCTGTTTTCTAACTGCTTCAAAGTCTACCCACTTTTCTCACTCACTCAGAACTTTCCTGAGCACCCACTATGTGCCAGGAACTGTGTTTACAGAGACAAACACTGACCACTGTATCCCCAGAAGACACTGAGTAAACACCCAACTGCTCCCTCCCATTCTTCCCCATCTCCAAAAATGGCCAAACCTGGGAATTTTCCTCGACTCCTCTCTTTCTTTCAGCCCCATATCTAACCCTTTAGGAAATTCTGTCAGCTCTACCATGCAAACATACCCAGAATCCAACCACTTTGCACTTCCACTGCCACCACCCTGGTCCGAGCCACTACTTTGTCCTGCTCAGACTCCTCTCTGTCCTCACCCCCCTTATTATCCACTCCCACTCTCACCCTAGCCGGAGGGGTCTGGTAAAAGCAAAACCAGAGCACAGGGATACCAGCACTCTCTAACTACTTCTCCTTTTGTTCAGTGTAAAATCCAAAGCCATAACCATGGCCTACAGTCCTACCTGATCTCACTCCGAAACTAAACTTCATCAGTCTTAAAGTTTCATCATTTCCTCAAAGTTTTCTGGTAAATTTCCTTCTTAAGAATACTTACTTTGGTTTGACAATGAAAGGACCTGGAAACTGGTACAGGCAATCTGACCAGTGTTCATAACCCACGACTCAGCAGGCAAATCCTAGAAACATACTCGCACATGTGCACAAAGACACATAAAAGGATGTTTCTAGTAGCCTTGTTTTTAAGAGTAAAAGCTGAAAATAAATCTAAATGTTCAAAAAACAGAAATGGCTTAATAACTGGACTTTTATGCAACAGTTAAAAGAAATAAGCTATTTCTATAAGCAGATCTGAGGGAAACCAGGAATTGCCCAGTGCTGTACCAGCAGAAATGGGGCCAAAAGACTACTCCAGAAGTCCCAGCTAGCAAAAGGCAAAAATTCAAGACAGAAGCCATTTTCTTCTCACAGAAAATCTTCAGAGCAACGGCTCTAGAAATGAGACAGATGTCGGATCAAACTAGTTCTGCCATTTACTAACTGGGTCACTAGCAAGTTACTCTCACAACTTTCTGAGACTGTTTCTTCAAATGCGAAATGTAGATTGATAATCTCCCCTCAGGGGAGGGAAGGCCTGGCTCATCACTGGCACTTACTATGACAGCCTGAGGCCCTAAGAGTTTGGCGCCATAAGCCTCTAAGATCTGCCAGTCCCCATACAGTCTCCTCACTTTATGACAGGCCACAACTCTTCTGGCTCGCCATCCAGGACCAGGGGTATTCTGGCCACATGGCACACAAAGATTCTGGCTTGAATCCAAAACCTTTTAAGTGGATAGTCATCTCTAATGGCAAAATAAGGCTTCCAGGAAAATACGACTCATTAAAAAAACACACTTTTAGACACATCTACTTATTGCATGAAGCCCAGGCTCACAGCTAGGGTCCATAGTTGCTCCAATTGCTAAGGCACTTCAATTAGAAAAGCTGGGGTTTTGTTTCATTTGAAAAATAATGCACTAAGTGCCAAAAGAAAGATAGCAGTGCCACGAATACCAGACATAAAGGCATCTTCACTGCAAAGAGGCTTCGGTGCACAGGCTTCAGGAAGTGAGACCAACTCCTCCCACAAATGTGACACTACTTACCAATGGCCCTGCGGAAGTTCTCCATCAGCACCTCTGTCTTCTTGATCTCAGTTGAGTAAACTTCACTCCCCACCATTGGGCAGAAGGGGACCTTACTACCCAGCTCCTGAGCAATAGCCAGAGCCAGAGCTGTCTACAGAAGAAAGCAACGGAAACACAGTTCACAGTCCTGAAAACATAAACAATTCACAAGCACATGCTACAGAACCACAAGGAACTAGGAACAGCATGTTTCACAAATGTTTGATGACTTTTGTGGACAGTCAATTTAAATCATAAATGGCATCTCTAATGTTCCCCATAATTACAAGCTATCAATCACTCAGACTTATCCAGCACAGGCCCAACTCCAAATGCCTCACATGATCCTCACAACCAGCCTATGATATAGACACTAGTATTCTCCCCATTTTATACATGAGAAACCGAGAGACATTAAATAACACAATGTAAGTACCATAATCTAGAAAATGGCAGTGCAGATTTAATCTCTGGCAGGACTCCAAAGATCATGTCATAATTAGAAGAGTCTACTCTTCAGTATCCACAGGGATACCAAAATCCATGGATGTTCAAGTCCTGGTATAAAATGGCAGGGTATTTCCATATAACCTATGCACATCCTCCTGTTACTTTAAATCATCTCTAGATTAAATACAATACCTAATAAAATATAAACGCTATGTAAATAATTATGTTGTATTTTTAAGTATGCATTATTTTTATTATTGTATTTTTATCTTTTATTTTTTTTTCCTGAGTATTTTTGATTTGTGGTTGGCAGAATCTACACACATGGAACCCACAGATAGGAAGGGCGAACTTTATAGTCATCCAAAATTGTTCCCTCAATATCAATACGTGGCTCTGACCTAATTGCTCAGAATACACCACTGGATCTTTGAGATACCTGCTTTCCCTTTTTACAAATACAGGAAAACACCAATCTACAACCCATCAGAAATAATGAAGGAATGAATGAACTGATTGTTCATTTTATGTTATGTAGCCCATAAAGAGTGAAGAAGGATATCTCAAGTAGGATTTTGAAGCTATGAGTTGGTCTTAACAAGTTACACTTAAACACGCCCTGTGATAAACTACAAATTGATTTTTGGTAAGATAATTACAGTTGACAAATGCTAAACAGAACCAGACTTCACAGGTGTATGGTCAAATGTCAAGTATGGCAAGCAAACGCTTTAAAGTTGGTACAGAACTGGGCAAGGCCATGGCCTTTGAATGCCATTTTCATCTTTCCTCATCTCTGAAACAGGAGCACAAGTAAGGCCAGCTCCCCAGGTATATGGGCTAAGAAAGAAAACAAGCTTGTTACTGAAGAACAAAGTGAAACTCTGAGACGGTGTCTTAAAATTAACAGTCAAGATTCCTCTCAGATTTTGTTTTCCATGCCCTGTTGTTGATAGTTTTGAGGTAGTAAGCTCTGGTGGAGAATCAGTATATAGCATAGTATAAAATGCACTAGCCAGGAACAGAAAGATTTAGTGCTGGTTCTGCCACTAATTTTCAGTGTGACCTTGGGCAGTCGGCAAATCTCAGGTGCCCGATTTCCTCATCTGTCAAATGAAAGTACTAAAGTGCCATGCTAGATCACAAGTGGCAAACTCGTTGCTCACAGCCTGGTTCTGTTTGGCCTGCAGTTGCACGGTGACCTTCAGCAAGGCCAAGCACCAGGGGCTCATGGCAGCCGCGCCACAGCGCACCCAGCCACTTTCCGCATCCCCGCTGCCTGCCTCATTAGGCATCCGCACTTGTGAGCCCAAGGCTGACACCTTAAAAACTGGTATTCTTCTAAGAGCAAAGGAAAAAAATCTCTGGAATGTGAAAGGGCACAATGAGAGGAGCAGCACTCTAACAGCAGACTCCCTGTGGGGCCACAGGCTGGACAGGACCACCATCTAACTAAACTCCACCCCCTTTCCAGTCACTCCTCTTTCTCTTCCTTGTATCCCTGCCAGCCCCAATTCCCTACCCTCGGTTTTCAACTTCAAAGACAGTGACCACATCCAATTAAATGGCACTCTCCCTCCCTTTACCTAATACAGAAGAGATAAACATACTTCCATTAAAATATGATAAATACTTGGTTTAAAAAAAAGCTTCACATGTGTCTCATTTCCTCCATTTAAAGGCTTCCAGGGGGAAAGTATATGACATGGCTACTATTCCTACACCTACTACAGAGTGCTGCGCAGACCTCATCGAATCTCCCCAACTAGCCTATGACCTTGATCATCTAGTCTGTACTTTAAGAAACAAAACTCAAAAATTACCAACACACCCGAGGGCAAACCACAAGCAGCAGCACTAGGATGCAAACCCCAGTCTCCAAAGCCATTATTTTTTTGTACTCACCCCATGTGAGTGACAAGTGGCACAAAAAAAAGAGGTTTCCTAAAGAAGGTTGAAGAAATCTCTATTTTTCAATCTCATCTGAATATCTCCTTTTTCTAAAACCCAAACCCATTATTAACAGTGTGAGGTCCTCAAGAGTGGAAATGCATATGAACCATGCATTTGCATCTCTAAAATAAGCAGTATTCCTGCCTGCCACTCAGTTAAGTTGGCTAAACTTTGGGACCCTGCAGCAAACCATTAAGCAGAAGTCACCAAATTCCTTCATACACATTGGAAGGGAGTGGACAAACTTATAAGGTAATACCACACCGAGCACTTCTCATATTCCCTGAGAGGAAAGCGATACAATATTACCAAAACAAATGAAGGACATATGCTTCTAGCAATATGGCACACTGGGTCCACTGAAAACCTCTCCTCTTACAAAACACGTGTGTCTCGTTTCCTCCATTTAAAGGCTTCCAGAGAGAAAGTATATGACATGGCTACTATTCCTACACCTACTACAGAGTGCTGCATAGACCTGTTCATAGAATCGAATAAATAATAACATTCAGAGCAGTAAACCACTTGCCTTGAAAGTTCGGAGACTGTGGATACAGGAAAGCTCAGGAAGATATAGCACTTAGATAGAAACCCCTGAATAAAACCAGGACCGGGTGCGGTGGCTCACACCTGCAACCCCAGCACTTTGGGAGACCGAGGCAGGTGGATTGCTTGAGCCCAGGAGTTCAACACCAGCCTGGGCAACATGGCGATACCCTATCTCTACAAAAATTAGCCAAGGCATGGTGGTGTGCACCTGTAGTCCCAGCTACTCAGGAGGCTGAGGTGGGAGGATCACCCCAACCCAAGAGGTAAAGACTGCAGTGAGCCGAGATCACTGCACTCCAGGCTGGGTAACAGACCACGGCACTCCAGCCTGGGCAACAGACCACTGCACTCCAGCCTGGGTGACAAAGTGAAACTGTCTCAAAAAACAAACAAACAAACAAACGAAACCTTACAATTAAAAAAACAAACATAAAAAGAGGACTCTTGAAGGGCCACACATAAGTAGAAAAGGTGGGCCATAACAAAATACACCTGGGGGCCAGGCACGATGGCTCATGCCTGTAATCCCAGCACTTTGGGAGGCCTAGGCAGGTGGATCACCTAAGGTCAGGAGTTCGAGACCAGTCCTGACCAACATGATGAAACCCCATCTCTACTAAAAATACAAAAATGAGCCAGGCACCTGTAATCCCAGCTACTCAGGAGGCTGAGGCAGGAGAATCGTTTGAACTCGGCAGGCAGAGGTTGCAGTGAGCCAAGATCACGCCACTGTACTCCAGCCTGGGCAAGAGAGTAAGACTTCATCTCAAAAAAAAAAAAAAAAAAAAAAGAATTAAAGAAAGAAAAGACATTATAACAATTCATGCAGTGTGTAACCTTTGATTGCATTTTGATATTCTGGTGTTTTTCAAAAAGCCGAAAACTGAAACAACTTGGAAAGATGTTTTCTAATTTCTATCATCTATATTTTCTTTTCATTAAAACAATTTAACTTCGTTGTCTTTGAAAGCACATTTGTTAACTGCTCATGGAATCATATGATGAGCTGCCAGACTCCTTCATCTTTGTGATTTCTCTACCGCAGTTGATATGGTTACCTACTCCTTTCTTTAAAGGTTCTCCTTCCTTGGTTCCTGAGACACTATTCTCTGCCTGGCTCTGCTCCTCATTTTTAAAAAATTAATTAATTTAATTTTTAATTGACAAAAATTGGGGGAATATAATAGCATTAGCAAGGTGGGTCTGATGATGGCATCCTGGTCATGTAGGAAGACATCCTTACAACTTACTTTCAAGTGGTTCAGAAATAAACTAGAGAAAAAGCCAATGTCACAAAATATTTATAACTGGCTATCTAGTTATAGGGTATAAAGGGGCTCATCTCACTATTCTTTCAACTTTTTTGTAGGTTCCAAACTTTTCAAAATGAAAAGGAAAAAAATACTCAACAGACTGGATTAATCAGTCACTTAATCACAGCTTAAGAGACAATTAGACCGAAACAAAGATCTAAAAGAAATTACCCATAATTTGGCAGAGTCAAAAAGGTAACAAATATGAGAGGCCAAAAGACAAAGAGGCCAAAACAAGAAGCTCTAGTCCAGGGTTTCTCAGCTTGGGTCTATGATGTTTGTGGCCAGATAATTCCTTATTATGGAAACTGCTCTGTGCACTGTAAGATGTTTAGTAGCATCCCTGGCCTCCACCCACTAGATGACAGTAGCACCCCCAACCAAGTTGTGAGAACCAAAAATGTCTGCAGACATTGTCAAAGGCCCCTGGAAAGGCAAAATTGCCCCAGGTTGAAAACCACTGCAATCTTAACCTCATCTCACTGGAGTTCCAGAAGGAGACAACAACCAGAATGAGGAAAGGCAATGGCTGAAGAGATTAACGCTGACATTTTTTTTTTTTTAAGACGGAGTCTTGCTCTATCACCCAGACTAGAGTGCAATGGCGCGATCTTGGCTCCTTGCAACCTCCGCCTCCTGGGTTCAAGCGATTCTCCTAAGGCTGACAATTTTCCAGAATTGAGCAGAGACATAATACTCAGATTCAGGAAGCATAATTAGCATTAAGCAGGATAAACAAAAATTAATCCACTCTGACATATCATAGTGAAACATCAAAACCAAAAACATCTCAAAAACATGCAGAAAGAAGAGTCAAAACCCTCAAAATTAGACTTCTCAAAAACAACAGAAGCCAAAGGAGCAAATAACATTGAGAGAGAAGTACTGTGAAATAGCACAGAAGAAAATATCTGTCAACTGAATTATACAGCCAACATAACTCTTTTTCAAAACAAGGGTAACATAATGAATGCAAACCTGAGAGACTTTCCACCAACAAACTTCTAGAAGGAATTTCTAAATTATTTACTTTAGGAAGAAGAAAAATGGAGGGAAAGAGGTCTAAGATGTAAGGAATTGCAAGCAAATAAATGGTAAATGCGCTGGACAAGCTAATGTTGCCTGGAGAGAGGTAACTGAAGCTCACATCTGTATGGCGCTTTACAGTTTAAAAAAACTGTTCACAATTTGCTTTTATATAGGAAGAGAAAAAACTGTTCACAAATACAACACTTCTTCCCCTTGTAAGACACCAATATAAGATACATGATCAATAATCATTTCAAAATTATAATGCAAGTCATTATCTTACAACCGATCAGTTTAATAACTGCTTGAAATAGGTAGAGTATGCTTTTGCTCAGAAAAGTTAAGGGACCTAATGCCGGGCGCGGTGGCTCACGCCTGTAATCCCAGCACTTTGGGAGGCCGAGGCGGGCGGATCACAAGGTCAGGAGATCGAGACCACGGTGAAACCCCGTTTCTACTAAAAATACAAAAAATTAGCCGGGCGCGGTGGCGGGCGCCTGTAGTCCCAGCTACTCAGGAGGCTGAGGCAGGAGAATGGCGTGAACCCGGGAGGCGGAGCTTGCAGTGAGCCGAGATTGCACTCCAGCCTGGGCGACAGAGCGAGACTTTGTCTCAAAAAAAAAAAAAAAAAAAAGGGACCTGCCTCAGGTCTCACAGCGAGTCAATACCAGAGCTGGAATTTAAAGCCCATCTCTTTTCACACACAACCCCAAGCTCCCACTTGCTCACATCAAGCGGCCCTTTTGAAGAATAAGCAAGCTCAGATTGGGAACTCTGGTGAATTTCAAGTATCTGGCCAGTCCCCTCACAAATCCCAAGAAGTCACACGGTGTCCTCTGCCTTTAAAGGCCCTTATCTTCCCTGTAAAGCCAAATCCTCTCCTAGCTCTGAAGGGAAAATGTCAAGTCTCAACCCTTCCAGCTGTACCAGCCCGCAGTGCTGCCTCCTGCTCAAATTCCAGCTGCATTTAATATTAGTCAATACCTCAAAGCTGAGCACTCATACTGAGTCCTCTTGTGCTGTCATGATTTCCTTTCTTTCTGCCCTGGAGAGACTGTAAGCCCCTTGAAGATAAAAATCATGTCTCTAATTCTCGTTTTTCTTTTTTTCATCTCTCACACAGCCACAATAGCAATGGGTAAAGCTAGCATTTGGAAGAACACTTGTTGACTCATTTTTTTGTCCCCTCAAATAAGATGTCACTCAGAAAATCTTTATGAAGCCCTAGGCCAACAGAAATGTATTTCCACAGCAAAGGAGACTTGAAAGAGATAAAGGACAAATTCTAGAGACAATAAGACCCCTTCAAGGACTTCATTCTCTCTTCTCTGGAGGTAGGCCAGGATAATTTGAATTTCAGAAGCAGGGATTTTAGATACACAATTGTATTACTGCACATTAGTTTTAAAAACATACATATAACCCATTTAGCTAAACAAAGACTAGTTAAGACATGAATTCAATTTGGCTTAGACACTAGGATCATTCTCTTGGGTAGATTTAAAAAATGAGAGAAAATGAGTACCTTGCCAGTTCCAGGAGGTCCTGCCAACAAGACAGCTCTTCCAGCCATTTTCTTGCTTTTGATTAATTCTACTATGACGCCACATGCCTACACGCCACAGTGGAAAGAATAAATCAGTATTAAAATATTTCACAAGGGGAAAAAACTCAGTCCCTGGCCTATACAATTCACACACTCATCCAACTAACACTGAGTGCCGGTGCACTGCAGACACCATTCTAGGTGCCGAGGGTAACGGAGGCAAAGCAGAAAAGCCTTGTACTTGTGGAGCTCATGTTTTAGTGAGGGAGACAAACATACAAACATTGCACACGTGATCTTCATTACCACTATGAAGAAAAAGGGATGATGAGAGAGAATCAGTGGCTAGAAAGTGATCCTGAAATGTCTTTCTGATGACATTTAATTTGATATGTGAACCTCTGGGAGAAGCAGGAGTCAGTGTTACAGGCAAAGAAAACAGCAAATTCAGAAAATCCAAAGCAGAAACGAGCTTGGCGTATCCAAGGGATAGAAAGGTTGCAGTGACCAAAGCATGGTGAAAAAGACCACGAAGATGAGGTTGAAGAGGTAGGCAGCGGCCAGAATGCAGAACAGGAACGTATAGTCTGTGGTAGAGTTTGGATTTTACTCTACATAAATAATAGGAAGCCACTGAAAAGGTCTTGAAGACTACATGTCATGTTATAATTTGTTTTTAAAACATGGTGCTGGCTATTGTATGAAGAATGTACAGTATGAGTACAAGTAGAACACTGATTTCTGGCCCAGGGTACAGGGATAGACACCAGGGGCCCAAATACCTCTTGAATTTGGGAACAAAACTGTGTTTATATTCATATACATTTTTTTCCAGGGAAAGGATCCATAGATTTCATCAAATTCCCAAAGTAACCTACTAAGCAGTAAGAATCAATGACATAGAGTACTAGCTGGTCATCAGTGAACACTGTAAATACTGATTGTGAAGTTAAGCCTATGGCACTATTAGATCCATTGAATATGTTTTGAATCCTCAAGATTAAATTACTTTATCATCTGTTAGTATATTTTAAATACATTATAAATCTCTGAATTTTATTAACCATTTGCAGTACACGTGTGTATATATACATACACATATTCCATAAATGGGCTAGGGACCATCATATATTTTAGAATATTTGACTATAAGGGGGGAACACTGAGAAAGTTACACTAGCTGAGCATCTATATCTCAAGACTGCATAATATAAGGTTTGCTACACTGATTTAATAACTGAATATGTGACTATCTAAAAGGTGCTCTTCTCTCTGGGCAGTGACCACACTGCCAGAGTCTTGTGAATACATCTTACCTCTTCTACCTCTATTCCTCATGGACAGTGAAGTACCTTGGTCTCACACTTATAGCAGCCCCTCAAAAAATATGTCAGGACTACAGGTGCCTGCCACCACACCCAGCTAATTTCTTGTATTTTTAGTAGAGATGAGGTTTCACCGTGTTAGCCAGGATGGTCTCAATCTCCCGACCTTGTGATCCGTCTGCTACTGGGGAGGTTGAGGCAGGAGAATGGCGTGAACCTGGGAGGTGGAGCTTGCAGTGAGCCAAGATGGCGCCACTGCACTCCAGCCTGGGCGACAGAGTAAAGCTCCCTCTCAAAAAAAAAAAAAAGAAAAGTAAGGAATATGTGTGTGTATGCTATATCCATCCCATTTCCACTTCAGTTACCAAAGCACACTGCCCTTAATAGAACCTAGAAGATATTCTTCAGATGCTACTTTTTCAGATGGAGTCTCACTGTCACCCAGGCTGCAGTGCAATGGCGCAATCTCAGCTCACTGCAACCTCCGCCTCCCAGGATCAAGTGAGTCTCCTGCCTCAGCCTCACGAGTAGCTCAGACTACAGGCACATGCCACCATACCTGGCTAATTTTTGTATTTTTAGTAGAGACAGGATTTTGTTATGATGGCCAGGCTGGTCTCGAACTCCTGACCTCAGGTGATCCACTTGCCTTGGCCTCCCAAAGTGCTGGGATTACAGGTGTGAGCCACTGCGCCCAGCCCAGATGCTATATTTCTAAACAGATAAAAAGCCTAGCCAGGCGCGGTGGCTCATGCCTGTAATCCCAGCACTTTTGGAGGCCGAGGCGGGTGGATCACCTGAGGTCAGGAGTTCAAGACCAGCCTGGTCAACAAGGTGAAACCCTGTCTCTACTAAATATACAAAAATTAGCCGAGCATGGTGGTGGGCGCCTGTAATCATGGCTACTCACGAGGCTGAAGCAGGAGAATCACTTGAACCCGGGAGGCAGAGGTGGCAGTGAGCCGAGATCGCACCATTGCACTCCAGCCTGGGCAACAAGAGCGAAACTTCATCTCAAACAAAAACAAAAACAAAAACAAAAAAACCTACTATGATCTTTCCATACAACCTTGTCATATAATCCTCAGCACTGAAGCTCTTTGGAAAACTCAAGGTAGAAGAGACTTTACAAACCTTGGATATGTGCTTTTATTTACAGACCAGGACCTCTTCCATCTATTCTCCCTCAGTTTCCACTCCAACTTCTCTCAGGTGAGATAAGCTTGAATTCTAACATTTAAAAAGAATTGGAAGGGTCTTTAAATGATCACCTAGTCTAACTCTCATTTTTCAGGTTACTGATGTGACCAGAATCACACAAGAACCTGGTAGCTGAGGTGGGTCTTAAGCATACAACATCAGTTAAGAGCATGGACTCTGGGATTAAATACATAGACTTGAGTTAAAATACTCTCCCACTTACCAGATGAGTAACCTTGGACCTACTTACTTGACCTCTATGAACCAGAATTTCCTCACTTGAACAGAGTTCATACTAGTCAATGGCACACATGTTAAAGGGTGTAGGGGTGAAGTGTAGTGATGCCTGCAATTCACCTTGAAATGTAAAAGTGGATTGGGAGAGGCACACATGGAAAGATATATGATAAAGCAGCATAGTAAAATGTTAATCATAGAATTTAGGTACACAGGTACTTACTATACAAGTCTTTCAACTTTTTTTGTATGTCTGAAAACTGTCATACTAACGCAGGGAAGGGACAACTAATTCGTTGGATATGACAAGGCAATGGACACACAGCTACTTAGCACAGTGCTTGGCACATGGAAAGCACTCAACCAATGTTAGCTACTTGCAGTAATAGCTGCTTAGTAAGACAGGGTCAAACACTTCCTTTTTGGAAAGATGATGCTCAAAATGGAAACCCGAGGTTTTTCTTTTGAGCCCTTTCTATTTAGAAAAATCAGGCTAAGAGGCAGTAGCTTAACTTTGTATTAAGTGAAGATTTTTGTACAAGCTAAGGCTCTGCAAAGGCCAAGGGGCATGGCTGTGACCTCAGACAACAGCAGGCAGAGAGAGTGGCTATGTCATCATAGAGCACTGATTTGGGAGTCAGAAATACATGTGAGCGCAAATCCCCGCTTTACCATTACTAAAACGAGTGTCAAGTATATGGTGAAGTGCCCTCTCCCCAACTCAATATTTTCACCTGCCAAAAACCAATAATGTATGTGAAAGTACTTGGCATCACTAGCACTCAGAAAAAGGAGATTTAATTGGAATGGTCAAAAAGGATGCTTGGAGGGATAAATAAACCAGATTGCTCTTCTCCCTAATTCCCACTTCTCTCCCTCAGCTCCCGGGTCCTGGGAACCAAAACGAGCTTTTAAAGTTTAGTCAATTCCCTACTTTAAACCGTCCCACGGCCTGCCAGTGCGTTCACAATAAAATCCAATTTCCTTACCGTGGCCGACAAAGTTCTGCAGTAACTAACCCCACCAAGATAATCATTTTTGTTTATTGATGTACACGTTTATCGTCTCTCACTACACTAAAATGTAACCTCCTATCTTATCTCCCGCTGTATCCCGGGAAATAAGTGTCGCGAATAGAGCTCAGCATGGATTAAGGGGACGGGGTTGTGTGGGTTTCCATTAGTACTTGTCCATGAGTTGAAGCAAACCGTCAACTGGCCCCAGTGGGTGGTCACTAGTTTTCCTGGGGCGGCCCCTCACCCAGCTCCAGGGCGGCGCCCCTCCCCGAGCCCCTGGCCTATTTTCACTTCCCTGAGGCAACTATGGCGGGAGACCCCTGGCGCGCGCATCCCGACCCGAGCCACCGACTTCAGCAGCTCTCTCGCCGCAGCAGCCCTGCTCGGAGCCCCCAACTCCCTGGTCCGCTGGCCACACCTCTCGCGCGTTCTCCTGGCCCACGAGCCCTGAGGCCGCCTGCTTGGCCAAGCCGCTCTCGTCCAGCCCCAGCCCTTTCACGTGGCTGTGGGAAGCGATGCGCTGCGTTTTCGTGGTGCTCTTCACCTCCTCAATTTTCATTTTGCGGACGCCGGGAGCTAAAACCAGCGTGGAAAACCAGCAGATAGGACAGTGCGCCCAGCGCCCGAGTTACCATGCGGCCGTTACTAGGGCAATTTGCAAAGGCCCGCCTAGGTTGGCCTTCCATTGGTGGAAGCGGGAACGCCTCCGCTCTCCATAGGCTCACGGCTGCGCCCATCGCGGCTGCTGCTGGAGCTCCAGTCACTCACTTCCGGCTGTGTCTCTGGGTTGGCTTCCCCCGCAGCCGGCGCTTCCTGCCCAGGCTGGGGTCGGTAGCACAGTGGGACCACGCCCCGGATTTGATTTCGGGCTGGGGCGTTGCACGAGGTAGTGGCCCCCGGGTACCACTCCTAATCCTTCCGTCCTATCCATTATCACGTTTGAACGTCATACTCTTACGCGAAGCTCAAGTTATTATTTCCGTTTTGGAAATAGAAGAACTGAGGTTCAGAGCTTAAACTGCAATTGGTTACTAACCAATGTTTTCTGACTCCCAGACCTTTGCATCTCGTCTGGAAAGGCCCAGCGCAACCCACCACTCCTTCCGTGGAATTGTCTTCCCCTGCTTCTAATCTCCATCCTCCGCCGAGAGATAAGGTTCCTGCTAAGTTCAGTTCAGTTGACTGTAAATAACATTTTGCAGTTTTCAAAACTCTACAGCCCTGTAAGGTAGTGTAATTACGAATGCAGCTACAGACAAGCAGAAAGAGGCCCATCCGCCCAAGAAAGCACCACAAAGAATCAGAACTAGAAATCTTCAGGCTTCAAAACCTATATAATAATGCTCATACTGTCCCATTATTTCAGCTGAGACAATCAGCCAGCAAATTGTCCCTTCAGGTTTCATAATGATATTCGCACAACCTGCACCACAATTGTACTTGCCATCCATCCATCCATCCATCCATTTAACAAACACGAGCCAGACACCACAATGCACTGGGGATACAGGGATAAAAGTCTTGATGAGCTTACTCCTTGCTTAGAAAACTTGTAACATGAGATGTGGTGAGACAGGTACACCCAGGTGGCAAGAAGACCAGAGCAGAAGCCCCAGGAACAGCCTGGAGAGCCAGGGAAAGCACCATGAAGGTGATGTTGCCTTGGCTGAATTCTGACAAATGGGCGAGATTTCCTCAGAAGCAAATGGTATGACACCATTTTTACAGAAGAAGATACTAACATCCAGAGGAAGGGAAGGACTTGCCCAGAGTGCAGGAGAGTTTATATTAGAATTGAGACAGACCTGAAATCACACTTCCTTGTACATCTTGATTCTAAGTTTTGAATCTAGGTTTCTATATTTTTTTTCTTTTCTTTTGAATCTAGGCTTCTAGTGATTTGCATAATTACTGGGTCAATGTTTGTCTCTCCCAGTAAACTGCAGGCCTTTTGAGGGTGTAGACCACATTTGATTGTTTACCATTTTAACCTAAGTGCCTGGCACACAGCCTAAAACACAACTCACAATTAAGGCTTCTCATGAATTCAATTAATGTTCTAGACCACACACAAACACATACACTTGAATTTATCAGTTTTGCTGCATGTATTTTATACGGTGGCTTTTGTAGGTCTTGGTAATGATTTCCATCAGAGAATGGAATCTTCTGGCATTTTCAGGGCCCAAAAGAACAGAGGCTCAGGCGGCCTTGGAAGGCTGAGGTTGTTACTAGTGGCATGTGGTTCATCAGCACTAGAGACAGCACCTCACAAAGTTGCTTAGCCCCTCATTGACTTGTTCCTGGTCATTACTCTTAGATAAGAAGCAATTCCTTTTTCTGTATGGAGAAGGAAAATTTTCCACCAACTAGTAGTCAAAGTGAAGCATTCTATGGGACTGACTTCTTTGTGTATTGTCCAATTAGGGAAAAAAACATTTTTTACACTTATTATTTTGGCCCTAATCTTTGTATCTTTTGGCACAAAGAGAAGGATTTCCTTCTAGCCCAAAAAGAGGAAGGGAGAATGAGGATTTTAGAGCACAGAGGAATATCCCCTGGATTACTTGGTCTAGTGGTTTTCAAACCACATTCCCAGCAGTTGTGGAATCTTTCTGTGGCCAGTACAGGTGGGGAAAGGGAATGCTAAGAGTGTGGGATACCAGCTCCATGCCCCCACTTCCACCAGAGTTGTTCCTTCTTTTTTTTTTTTTTTTTTTTTTTAGTGCTAAAGAACAGTTAAAAAATCACTGATGGGCCAGGTGTAGTGGTCCACGCCTATAATCCCAGCACTTTGGGAGGCTGAGGCAGGTGGATCACCTGAGGTCAGGAGTTCGAAACCAGCCCGGCTAACATGGCAAAACCCCATCTCTACTAAAAATACAAAAATTACCTGGGCGTGGTAGCAGAAACCTGTAACCCCAGCTACTCAGGAGGCTGAGACACGAGAATCACTTGAACCCGGGAGGTGGAGGTTGCAGTGAGCCAAGATTGTGCCATTGCACTCCAACCTGGGCAACAGAGCGAGAGTCATCTCAAAAAAATAAAAAGAAAAGTTACTGATCTAGCCTAGCATTCTCATTTTATAGGTGATGAAACTGAGACCCCAGGGGTGACAGGATTTGTCCAAGGTCACAAATCGAGCAAATGCCTGACACAGATCCAGTGTGCAAAGATGCTGGACCTGGCTGCAAAGTCAGACGATTTCTTTCATTTCAACAGAAAGTAATGTGGCAGGCTAGTATCCAAGCTAGACAAGTCCAATAAACAGCAAGTGAGGCCTGCTGCAGTGGACAGGGTTATTCCTGACCAGCGTCCATCCCACTTCTGCGCACCATCACTCCCATTTTCTTTCAGGAAATGACCGTTCTGCCACTTTGAGTCCAGGTAATTTGGACGAACTGACCCCACACCCCGTGTTTGTTTCACTGGTAAACACGTGGCCCTGGCCTGACCTATCAGTATCCCATCCTCTCAGACACTGTGATTGGCTCAGAAATGTGAGCAGCTAGTTCAATGACAGTCAGTCCTGGCAATTTACTGGACATATCAGGAGAGAAAACATAGGTCATGGATCTGCAGGCTGGTCTTCTTTGCTACTTCATGGGGAGACTGTACCTGAAAATGAAGCCAAGATAGAGGAAAGGAAAGCTGACAGAAAGAGATTCCTGATGAAATCCTTTATATTCCTGCATCATCCTCGCGTTACTTGCAGTGTAACATGGCATTTACTTTGGGGCTTAAGATGTTTCAGTTAGATTTCTATCTGTGGGTACTGAAAAATCCATATCAATGCAGTGACACATATGTAAGTAATTGTGTGGACTACTACATTCCAGAATTGTGCTGTGACAACCCTAGACCTGCCAGCTCTCATTCCCTCACTCCCATGACCCTCTTATTCCCTTACTCCCATGACCTTTGCTCTTTCACCTCCAGGCCTTTGACCTCTGTTTCTCCAGCCCAAGCTTGATTATCTCAATCACTTGTTTCCTGACCCTTCTGCTCCTTCCTTACCTTGACTTCTATCACACCTGACCTTTGAACCCACAAGCCCAGATCAAGCCTCCCTCTGCCTTCTCTGCTGCCTCCTGAGGGCTCTGTGTGTGGCAGGATGCAGTTACCCAGTGGTGCCCTGGAAACACTGCACAGTCATGGTCTCCAGCCTCAACTGGAGCAACCCAAGTAATGATTAAATGGTGTTATTCGGCAGGGTGCAGTGGCTCACGCCTGTAATCCCAACACTTTGGGAGGCCAAAGCGGGCAGATCACTTGAGGTCAGGAGTTCGAGACCAGCCTGGTCAACATGGTGAAACCCTGTCTCTACTAAAAATACAAAAATTAGCCAGGCATGGCAGCACACACCTGTAGTCCCAGCTACTCGGGAGGCTGAGGCAGAAGAATTGCTTGAACCCAGAAGGCAGAGGTTGCAGTGAGCCGAGATCGCACCACTACACTCCAGCCTAGGCGACAGAGTGAGACCCTGTTTTAAAAATAATAAATAAATAAATAAATAAATAAATAAATAAATAAATGTATTAGTTTTTTGGGGAGCTTCAAGTGATCCTCCCATCTCAGCCTCCCAAGTAGCTGGGCATGCACCACCACACCCAGCTAATTTTTTCTATTTTTTGTAAAGACGGGGTCTTGCTGTGTTGGCTAGGCTGGTCTTGAATTCCTGGACTCAAGAAATCCTCCTGCCTTGACCTCCCAAAATGCTGAGATTACAGGCATGAGCCATCACACCCAGCAGTAAATGTGATATTGGTTAAAAGATTAGTTCAGCTGCAGTAACAGAGAGATCTAAAATAACAGTGGATCAAACAAGAGAAAAGTCACTTTATCTAACATAAAGTCCAAGCAGGCATGCCAGCAGGTGGGCTGGCTTTACAATCAGTAAGGGCCTATGGTCCTTCTATGATGTGGCTCTGCCACTCCCCACACACACCGTTTATCATGTGGTCCAAGACAGCTGCTCAGACTCCTCCCAAAAGGGCTGAAATTGCACCAACTAGAAGGAAAAAAGGGAAAGAAGAGGACATGCTCCTTCCCTTTAACCTTTACATTGAAGTTGCACCATCATTTCTATTCATATCCCAGGGGCCAGCACTTAATCAAATGGCTAGAACTAGCTGCAAAGGAGGCTGAGAAATGTAGTCTTACACTGGATGTCTTACACTGGATGGATATGTGTCCAGTTAAAAATTCAATTCTTATGTAAAGAGAGGAGAAGATAGATTGGAAAACAACTCTCAGACTCTACCCTAAGCTTCTACTGTGTGCCAAGCACTGCTGAATTCTCCTTGTATGCTGACTCAAAGGCAGGTATGACCTTCCTTCTAGCCAAGGCATCTCTACTATCTGGGTCTCAGATAACAACCTGGGCCCCATTCCATCTCTCAAAGGCCTTGCTCCACCCATTACCTTCCTTTTCCTGTATTTCCATCTATTCTCCCTGATCATTCCCACAGGATATGTGCAGTCTTTCTCCTCCCTCCCCCTCCCAATGTCATCACTTGCATTTCTGTCCTAGCACAGTTCTCATCTTGCCAAGTGCCCCCCTTTCCCTTCCCAGTCTTCAGTCTGGTGCAACATAGCTTTTACTCGTGCTGCTCCCTTGAATCTGCTATCTCAAAAGTCCAGGGTGCCACAAAACAAGTTTTAATAAATGTTAAAAATTGAAATCATGCATAATACTTTTCCAGTCACAATGGAATAAAACTTGAAATCAGTAACAGAAGGAAAATTCACAAATATGTGGAAATTAAACAATACGTTCTTAAACAATTAATAGGTCAAAGAAGAAATCATAAGGGAAATCAGAAAATACTTTGAGATGAATGACAACAAAAGCACAATGTACCGAAACTTATGGGATTCAGCAAAAGCAGTGTTAAGAGAGAAGTTTATAGCTATGAACATCTATAATAAGAAGAAAGATCTCAAATTCATAACCTAACTGTGCACCTTCAGGGACCAGGAAAAACAAAACAATAACAACAACAAAAAAGAACAAGCTAAATCCAAAACCAGCAAAAGAAAAGAAACAATAAAGATTAGAGAGTAGTAGTAGTCCCAGGAGGAAAGAGGCAGAAGCAATTTAAGCATCCATTGACAGATAATTGATTTTTAAAAGATGGTATATACATATGATGGAATATTATTAAGCACTAAAAAAGAAGAAAATTCTGACACATGTTACAATATAGATGAATATTGAGCCATCATGTTAGGTAAAATAAGCCAGTCACAAAAAGACAAGTACAGTATGACTCCACTTATATGAGGTGCCTAAAGTAGTTAAATTCGTAAAGACAAAAAGTACAATGATGGTTGCCAGGGGCTGGGGAAAGGAAAAATAGAGAGCTAATTCAATGGGTGCAGGGTTTCCATCTGGGAAGATGAAAAAGTTCCGGAGATGGATGATAGTGATGGTTGCACAACAATGTGAATGTACTTAATGCCGCCTAACTGTACACGTAAAATGGTTAAAATGGTATCGTTTATGCTACGTATCTTTTACCACAATTTTTTAAAAAGATTAGAATGGAGACAAAATAGAGAAACAGAAAAACAGAGAAAATAAAAAAACACTAAAAGTTGGTTCTTTGAAAAGAATAACAAAACTGACAAGTCTTTAGCTAGATTTACTAAGAAAACAAGAGGGCCGGGCGCGGTGGCTCAAGCCTGTAATCCCAGCACTTTGGGAGGCCGAGGCGGGCGGATCACGAGGTCAGGAGATCGAGACCATCCTGGCTAACACGGTGAAACCCCGTCTCTACTAAAAATACAAAAAGAAATTAGCCGGGCGTGGTGGCGGGCGCCTGTAGTCCCAGCTACTCGGGAGGCTGAGGCAGGAGAATGGCGTGAACCCGGGAGGCGGAGCTTGCAGTGAGCCGAGATCGCGCCACTGCACTCCAGTCTGGGCGACAGAGCTAGACTCCGTCTCAAAAAAAAAAAAAAAGAAAAGAAAACAAGAGAGAAGACTAATTATAAAATCAGAAATTACAGCAGGAACATTACTATTTACTATACAGAAATAAAAAGAAATATAAGAGAATACTATAAATAATTATAAACAAATTGGATAATCTGGATGAAATAGACAAATTTGTTGAAACAAACAAACTATGAACAGACTACCAAAACTGACTCAAGAAAAAGTAGAAAATCTTACTGTAATCAAGTGAGGCGATTGAGTCAGTAACCAAAAGTCTCCCTATAAAGAAAAGCCTAGAGCTGAATGGCTTAACTACTGATTTCTACCAAACATTTAAAGAACTAGCACCAGGCCAAGAGCAATGGCTCATGCCTGTAACCCCAGCACTTTGGGAGGGTAATGTGGGAGGATTGTTTGAGGCCAGCAGTTCAAGACCAGGTTGGGAAACAGCAAGACCCCATCTCTACAGACATGGTTGTGCGCACCTGTAGTCTTAGCTACTTGGGAGGCTGAGGCAGTAGGATCACTCAGGCCCAGGAGTTTGAGGCTGTAGTGAGCTGTGATCACACCACTGCACTTTAGCTTGGGTGAAAAAGTAAGACACCAGTCCTTCTCAAACTCTTCCAAAAAACTAAAGAGAACACTTTCTAATGCATTCTATAAGGCCAGCACTGCCCTGATAACAAAGCCAGATAAAAACATTATAAAACAGGGTGGGTGTGGTCGTTCACACCTGTAATCCCAGCACTTTGGGAGGCCGAGGAGGGCGGATCACCTGAGGTCAGGAGTTAGAGACCCCATCTCTACTAAAAATGCAAAAACTATCCGGGCGTACTGGTGGGCACCTGTAATCCCAGTTACTCGGGAGGCTGAGGCAGAGCATCACTTGAACCTGGGAGGCAGAGGTTGCAGTGAGCCAAGATTGCGCCACTGCACTCCAGCCTGGGCAACAGAGGGAGACTTCATCTCAAAAAACAAAACAAAACAAATAAAAAAAACACTGTAAAACAAACAAATCAACAACAACAACAACAAAACAGATCAAGATCCTGTATGAATGTAGATGCAACAATTCTCAACAAAATTCTGGCAAACCCAGTTTAGCAGCGCATTAAAGGATTATCACCATGACCAGGGGGATTTATTCTACAAAGACAAAGGTAGTTTAACATACAAAAATCAATGTAATATGCCATAATTTTTTTTTTTTTTTTTTTTTTTTTTTTGAGACAGAGTCTCGCTCTGCCGCCCAGGCTGGAGTGCAGTGGCGTGATCTTGGCTCACTGCAAGCTCCGCCTCCCGGGTTCACGTCATTCTCCTGCCTCAGCCTCCCGAGTAGCTGGGACTACAGGCGCCCGCCACCTCGCCCAGCTAGTTTTTTGGTATTTTTTAGTAGAGACGGGGTTTCACTGTGTCAGCCAGGATGGTCTCGATCTCCTGACCTCGTGATCCGCCCGTCTCGGCCTCCCAAAGTGCTGGGATTACAGGCTTGAGCCACCGCGCCCGGCCTGTAATATGCCATATTAATAGAACAATTAATATGCCATATTAATAGATCATGTAGGGAAAAAACCCCACATGATCAACTCAATTGATTCAGAAAAAAACATTTGACAAAATCCAATATACTTTCATGATTCAAAAAACAACTAAGAGTTGCCTATGAGAGGGAGGCAGAGCAAGATGGCCAAATAAAGCCTCCAGCAATTGCCCCTACCTGCCGCCAGCAGAAAACCAAATTGAAAAACTATCTGCACAAGAAAGCACCTCCATAAGAACCAAAAATCAGGTGAGCAGTCACAGTCCCTGGTTTTAACATCACATCAAAGGAAGAGGCACTAAAGAGGGTAGGAAAGACAGTCTTGACTCACCCGCACTACCCATCTCTCATCCCTTGCCTGCGGCCTCATGGCACAGAGACAGAATCTATGTACTTGGCAGAGAGATTGTGGGACTTTGTACTGGAACTCAGTGCTGCCCTGTCACAGCAGAAAACAACACAAGGCAGAATTCAACCAGCACCCATGCAGACAGCATTTAGACCAGCCTTAGCCAGAGGGGAATCATCCATCCCGGTGGTCAGAACCTGAGTTCCAGCCAGCCTTATCACCGAAGGCTAAAGTGCTCTGGGGTTCTATAGAAACTTGGAAGGCAGTCTAGGCCACAAGGACTGCAATTCCTGGGCAAATCTTGGTGCTCTGCTAGGCTTGGAGCCAGTAAATGTGGGGTGCATGTGACCTAGCAAGACAATAGCCAGGGCAGTCAAGAGAGTGCTTGCATCACCACTCCTGCAAAGCCAAGCAGCGCAGCTTGCAGCTCCCAGAGAGACTCCTTCCTTCTGCTTGAGGAGAGCAGAGAGGAGAGTAAAGGGGACTCTGTCTTGCAACTTGGATACTAGCTTAGCCACAGTAGAATGGGGAACCAGGTAGTGTCCTGAGGCCCCTATTTCAGCCTATAGTTCCCAGACAACATTTCTAGACACACCCCGGGACAAAAGGGAATGCACCGTCTTGAAGGGGAAAAACCCAGACCTGGCAGGATTCCTCATCTGCTGAGTAGAGGGCTTGGGCCTTGAATAAACATCAGTGGTAGCCAGGCAGTATTTACCATGAGCCTTGGGTAAGACCCAGTGCCATGCTGGCTTCAGGTGACCCAGGATATTCCCAGTTGTGATGGCCACAGAAAGAAACCCCTTCTGTTTGAAGAAAGGAGAGGAAAGAGTAAAAGGGACTTTGTCTTGCAATTTGGATACCACCTCAGCCACAGTGGTGTAGAGGACCAAGTGGTCTTTTGGGGTTCCCAATTCCAGGCCTTAGCTCCTGGATGACATTATTGGCCTTGCCTCGGGCCGGAGGGGAGCCTACTGCCCTGAAGGGAGAAACCCAGGCCCGGCAGTATTCAACACAAGGTGAAGTGCCCTTGGATCTTGAGTGAGCATCAGCGGTAGCCAGGCAGTTCTTGCTATGGGCCTGGGTTGGTGGTGACCACAAGGAGAGTTCTTCTGTATGAGGAAAAGGGAGGGAAGAGTGGGAAGGACTTGTGTTGCGGTTTGGGCACCAGCTCAGCTGCAGGAGAATAGAGCACCAAATGGATTCCTAAGGTTTCTGACCCCAGGCCCCAGCTCCCGGTTGGCATTTCTGGACTTGCTGTGGGCTGGGGGATGAGCTTATCACTCTGAGGGAAGGACACAAGCCTGGCTAGATTCACCAGATGCTGATTTTAGAGCTTTCAGGCCATGAGTGAACATTGGCAGTAGCCAGGCAGTGGTCACCATGGTCCTTGGGTGAGACACAGTATTGTGCTGGGTTTGGGTCTGACCCAACAAAGTCCCAGTGGTGTTGCCACAGAAGTGCTTGTATCATCTCCCCCCCAGCTTCAGGCAGCCTATCAGAGAGACTCTGTTCCTGGGAAAGTAAGGGAAGAGAACAAGAGTCTCTGTCTGGTAATCCAGGGAATTCTCCCAGATCTTACCCAAGACCACCAAGGCAGTACCTCTGTGCAGCTGAAAGTCACAGCATTATTGGGCTTGGGGTGCCCCCTAGTGCAGATACAGCTGCAGTGACCAAAGACAGATTACAACACTCAATTCCCTTTGAATGCTTGGCAAGCCTTCCCAAGAAGGATGGGTACAAACAAGCTCAGACTGCAAAGACTATAATAAATACCTAACTCTTCAATGCCCAGATTTTGGCAAATATCCACATCATCAAGGCTATCCAGGAAAACATGACCTCACCAAACAAATGAAATAAGGCACCAGTGATCAATCCTGAAGTGACAGAGATGTGTGACCTTTCAGATAGATAATTCAAAATAACTCTTTTGAGGAAGCTCAATGAAATTTAAGATAATGCAGAGAAGGAATTCATAATCCTATCAGATAAATTTAACAAAGAGATTGAAATAATTAAAAAGAATCAAACAGAATTTCTGGCGCTGAAAAATTCAGTTGATATACGAAGAATGTATCAGTCCACAACAGAACTGATCAAGCAGAAGCATTAGTGAGCTTGAAAACAAGCTCTTTGGCCAGGCGTGGCAGCTCACGCCTATTATCCCAGCACTTTGGGAGGCTGAGGTAGGCAGATCACTTGAGGTCAGGAGTTTGAGACCAGCCTGGCCAACACAGTGAAACCCCATCTCTACTAAAAACACAAATGTTACCCAGGTGCGGTGGTAGAAGCCTGTAATCCAGCTACTCAGGAGGCTGAAGCAGGAGAATCACCTGAACCTGGGAGGCGGAGGTTATAGTAAGCAGAGATCATGCCACTGCACTCCAGCCTGGACAATAAGAGTGAAACTCTGTTGAAAAAAAAAAAAAGGACAGGCTATTTGCAAATACACAGAGGTGGCCAGGCATGGTGGCTCATGCCTATAATCCCAACACTTTGAGAGGCCAAGATCAATTGAGGCCAGAAGTTCGAGACCAGCCTGGGCAACATGGTGAAACCCCATCTCTACAAAAAAATTAAAATAACAATAAATTAGCTGGGTGTGGTTGTACATGTCTGTAGTCCCAGCTACTTGGGAGGCTGAAGTGAGAGAATCAATTGAGCCTGGGAGGTCAAGGCTGCAGTGAGCTGTGATTGTACCATTGCACTCCAGCCTGGGTGAGAAACTTTGTCTAAAAAAAAAAAAGAGAGAGAGAGAAAAAAAAAAAAGAAGAAGAAGAAGAGGAAGAAGAAAAGGAAAATAAAATGCAAAGAGGGGGAAAAAAAAAAAGAATGAAGCATGTCTACTAAATCTAGAAAATAGCCTCAAAAGGGTAAATATAAGAGTTATTCACCTTAAAAGAAGATAGAAAGAGAGATCAGGGTAGAAAGTTTATTCAAAGGGATAATAAATAGAACTTTCTAAACCTAGAGAAAAAAATTAATATTCAAGTATAAGAAGGTTATAGAACACCAGATATAACCCAAATAAGACTATATCTAGACATTTAATAATCAAACTTGCAAAAGTCAATAATAAAGAAAGGCTCCTAAAAGCAGCAAGAGAAAAGAAACAAATAACATACAAAGGAGCTCCAATATATCTGGCAGCAGACTTCTCAGTGGGAACCTTACAGGCCTGGAAAGAGTGGCATGACATATTTAAAGTGCTAAAGGAAGGCTGGGCATGGTGGCTCATGCCTGTAATCCCAGCACTTTGGGAAGCCGAGGCGGGTGGATCATTTGAGGTCAGGAGTTCAAGACCAGCCTGGCAAACAGGGCGAAACCTCATATCTATTAAAAGAACAAAAATTAGCCAGGTGTGGTGGCATGCTACTACCTGTAGTCCCAGCTACTTAGGAGGCTGAAGCAGGAGAATCGCTTGAACCCAGAAGGTGGATGTTGTAGTAAGCCGAGATTGCGCCACAGAACTCCAGCCTGGACTGCAGAGCAAGAATCCATCTCAAAATAAGTAAATAAATAAATAAAGTGCTGAAGAAAAAAAAACCTTTTATAGTAGGATAGCATATCCAGCAAAAATATACTTCAAACATAAAAGAGAAATAAAGACTTCCTTAGACAAACAAGAGCTAAGGGATTTCGTCAACACCAGACTTGTCCTACAAAAAATGCTAAAGTGAATTCTTCAGTCTGAAAGAAAAGGATGTTAATGAGCAATAAGAAATCACCTGAAGGTGAGAAACTCACTGGTAATAGTAAGTACACAGATAAACACAGAGCAGTGTAGCACTGTAATTGTGGTGTGTAAACTATTCATATCTTAAGAAGAAAGAATAAAAGATGAACCTATCAAAAACAATAACCACAATAACTTTTCAAGACATGACAGTATAATAAGATATATATCATAGAAACAACAAAAAGTTAAAAAGCAGGGGGATGAAGTTAAACTGCAGAATTTTTAATTAGTTTTCTCTTTGTTCTTTTTTTTTTTGGCATTAGTTGTTAAGTTGTCATTAGTTGAAAATAAACTATGCAGATGTTATTTGCAAGCTTCATGGTAACCACAAATTTAAAAACCTACAACACGCGCACAAAAAAGAAAAAGCAAGAAATTTAAGATACCACCAGAGAAAATCACCATCACAAAAAGAAAAACAGGAAGGAAGGAAAAAAGGAAGGAAGAGAAGCCCACAAATAATCAGAAAACAAATAACAAAATGACCGTAGTGAGCCCTTACTTATCAGTAATAATAGTGAATGTAAATGGACTAAACTTTCCAATAAAAAGACACACAGTGGCTGAATGGATTGAAAAAACAAGACCTGCCAGGTGTGGTGGCTCATGCCTGTAATCCCAGCACTTTGGGAAGCCAATGTGGGTGGATTGCTTGAGCCCAGGAGTTTGAGACCAGCCTGCACAGCATGGCGAAACCCCATCTCTACAAAAAATACAAAATTTGCCAGGCATGGTGGCATGCACCTGTGGTCCCAGTCACTTGGGAGGCTCAGGTGGGAGGAGCACTTGACCCTGGAAGGTCAAGGCTGCAGTGAGCAATAATCATGCCACTGTACTCCAGCCTGGGTGACAGAGTGAGACCCTGTCAAAAAAAAAACCAATGATCTATTGCTTATAAGAAACGTATTTCACCTATAAAGACACACACAGATGGAAAATATGCTCCATGCAAATGAAAACCAAAAAAAAGCAGAAGTAGCTATACTTATAGCAGAAAAAATAGATTTCAAGACAACAACTTTTTAAGGAGACAAAGAAGAAGATCATTATATAATGATAAAGGGACCAATTCAGCAAGAGGATATAACAATGCATATATAAATATATATGTATCCAACATTCGAGCACCACATATAGAAAGCAAATAGTATTAGACCAAAAGATCATGAATAAGGAAACATGGGACTTAAACTGCTATAGACCAAATGGACTTAATAGATATTTACAGAACATTTCTTCCAGCGGCTGCAGAATACACATTATTCTCCTCAGCACATGGATCATTCTTAAGGATAGACCACATGTTAAGTCACAAAACAGTAAGTGCCCACATGAAAAAAATTGAAACACTTTAAATAAACAACTTAATGATGCATCTTAAATAACTAGAAAAGCAAGAACAAACCAAATCCAAAATTAGTAAAAGAAAAGATCAGAGCAGAAGTAATTAAAATTGAAATAAAAAATACAAAAAAGCAATGAAATGAAGAGTTGGTTATCTGAAAAGATAATATCAACAAATCTTTAGTCAGACTAAGAAAAAAACAGAGAAGACCCAAATGAATGAAATCACAGATGAAAAGGGAAATATTACAACTGATGCCACAGAAATTCAAAGGATCATGAGCAACTACTATGAACAACTATATGTCAATAAATTGGAAAACCTAGAAGAATAGATAAGTTCATGACATATACAACCCATCAAGATTGAACCATGAAGGAATCCAAAACCTGAATAGACCAATAACAAGTAACAAGATTGAAGCTGTAATAAAAAGTCTCCCAGCAAGGAAAGACCTGAGACCCAATGGCTTTACTGCTGAATTTTACCAAACATTTAAAGAAGAACTAATATGAATCCTCCTCAAACTACCCCAAAAAATAGAGGAGGGAATACTTCCAAATTTATTTTATGAGGTCAGTGTTACCCTGATACCCAAATCAGACAAAGACATATCAAAAAACAAAAAGAAAACTACAGGCTAATATCCCTGATGAACATTACTGCAAAAGTCCTCAAAAAAATATTAGCAATGTGAATTCAACAACACATTAAAAAGATCATTCATCATCACAAAGTGGGATTTATCATAGGGATGCAAGGATGTTTCAACATATGCAAATCAACCAGTGTGATCCATCATATCAATAAAATGAAGGACAAAAGCCATATGGTCATTTCAGTTGATGCTGAAAAAGCATTTGATAAAATTCAATATCCTGTTATGATAAAAGCCCTCAAAAAACTTGTCACAGAAGGAACCTACCTCAACACAGTACAAGCCATATGCAACAGACCCACGGCTAGTGTCATACTGAATGGGGGAAAACTGAAAGACTCTCCCCTATAATCCCGAACAAGACAAGGATGTCCCTTTACTACTATTATTCAACATAGTATTGGAAGTCCTAGCTAGAGCAAACAGACAACATGAAGAAATAAAAGACATTCAAACCGGAAAGAAAGAAGCCAAATTATTCTTCTTTGCAGATCTTATATTTACAAAAACCTAAAGATTACACACGCACACACACACACACACACACACGCGCGCACACAAACTGTTAAAAGTGATAAATTCAATAAAGTTGTAGGATACAAAGTAAACATGCAAAAATCAGTAGCATTTCTATATGCCAACTGTGAACAATCTGAAAAAGAAATCAGGAAAACAATCCCATTTGCAATATCTACAAATACAATAAAATACTAAGAATAAACAACCAAAGAAGTGAGAGATCTCTACAATGAAAACTATAAAACATGCAGGAAGTTGAAGAGGCTACAAAAAATGAAAGAGAGTCCATGTTTATGAATTGAAAAAATCAATATTGTTAAAATGTCCATACTACCCAAAGCAATCTACAGATTCAGTGCAATCCCTATAAAAATGCCAATGATATTCTTCACAGAAATAGAAAAAAAAAAATCCTAAAATCTATATGCAACCACGAAAGATTCAGGATAGCCAAAGCCATCCTGAGCAAAAAGAACAAAACTGTAGCAATCACATAACCTGACTTCAAATTTTGCCACAAAGCTATAGTAACCAAAACAGCATGTCTCTGGCATTAAAAACAAAAACAAAAACATAGTCTAATGGAATAAAATAGAGAACCCAGAAACAAATCCATACATTCACAATGAACTCATTAGAAGGGCCAAGAACATACACTGGTGAAAGGACAGCCTCTTCAATAAATGGTGCTAGGAACACTGGATATCCATACAAGGGAAAATGAAACTAGACCCCTATCTCTCTCCATATACAAAAATCAAATCAAAATGGATTAAATACTTAAATCTATGACCTCAAACTATGAAACCACTGAAAGAAAACGTTGGAGAAACTCTCCAGGACATCCGTCTGGGCAAAGATTTCTTGAGTAATATCCATAAACACAGACAACCAAAACACAAATGGACAAATGAGATTATATAAAGTTAAAAAGCCTCTGCACAACAGAGAAACACTCAACAAAGTGAAGAGACAACCCACAGAATGGGGGAAAATATTTGCAAGCTATTCACCTGACAAGGGATTAATAACCAGAATATATAAGGAGCTCAAACAACTCAATAGGAAAAAATTTGGTAACCCAATTAAAAAAAAAAAAAAAAAAACAGGCAGAAGATCTGAATAGGTGTTTCTCAAAAGAAGACATATAAATGGCACATAGGTTTATGAAAAGGTGCTCACCATCACTGATCATCAGAGAGATGCAAATCAAAAGTACAATGAGTATAATCTCACTCCAGTTAAAACGGCTTTCATCCAAAAGCAGGCAATAAAAAATGCTGGTGATGATCTGGAGAAAAAGGAATCAGTATATCGAAGAGACATCTGTACTCCCATGTTTACTGCAGCACTATTCACAATAGCCACAATTTAGAAGCATCCTAAATGTCCATTAACAGGTGAATGGATAAAGAAAATAAAAAAGAATGAGATCCTGTCACTTGCAACAACATGGATATAACTGGAGGTCATGATGTTAAGTGTAATAAGCCAGGCACAGAAAGACAAATTTTGTATGTTCTCACTCATTTGTCAACGCTAAAAATTAAAAGAATTGAACTCATGGAGATAGGGAGTACAATAATGGTTGCAAGAGGCTGGGAAGGGAGTGGGAATGGGAAGTGGAAATGGTTAATGGGTACAAAACTATAGTTAGAATGAATAAGATCTAGTGTTTGATAGCACAGCAGCCTGACTATAGTCAACAATAATTTATTGTACATTTAAAAATAACTAAAAGAGTATAATTGGGTTGTTTGTAACACAAATAAATGATGTATGTTTGAGATGATGAATACCTTATTTACCCTGATGTGATTATTATACATTGTGTGCCTGTGTCAAAATATCTCATGTAGTCCATAAATGTATGTATCTACTATGTACCCATATAATTAAAATTTTTTTATTTTATTTATTTATATTTTTTCGAGACAGAGGCTCGCTCTTTTGCCCAGGCTGGAGGGTAGTGGCCTGATCTGGGCTCACTGCAACCTCTGCTTCCCGGGTTCAAATGATTTTCCTGCCTCAGCCTCCCAAGTAGCTGGGATTACAGGCACCTGCCACCATGCCCAGCTAATTTTTGTATTTTTAGTAGAGACGGGGTTTCACCATGTTTGCCAGGCTGGTCTCAAACTCCTGACCTCAGGTGATCTGCCCGCCTAGGCTTCCCAAAGTGCTGGGATTACAGGCGTGAGCCACCGTGCCCAGTCTCAAATGATACAAACTTCTTTATGAAAAACCCACAGCTAACGTCTTAATGGTAAGAGACCGGGTCCTTTCCGCTCTGAGACACTTCTCTCTATAAAAAAAGAACTATTTCTCTTTCTTTTCTCTTCTGCCTATTAAACCTCTGCTCCTAAATTCCTTGTGTATGTCCATGTCCTAAATTTTCCTGGCACAAGACAACAAATCCCAGGGTACATACCCCAGACAACGTAGCTGCTTCATATTGGGGACCTTGTCTGGGATACCAATGTACAACATTCATGGAAACAGTGAGTAGAGTAGCAGACTCCAACTCTGTCCTTTCATTTCAAGGCTCTCAGCCTCCATTTTAGAATTAAATCAAACCAAATACTGGGCCCCCTTCAGCCATTTAAAAACGATGAGCGTGGCTGCCAGCCTTACAAGACTTGGGGGACAGGCTTGCTGGGGAGAACATGGAGAATCCCCCAGTACACATGGGTTGTTGGGCAATATGTTACACACACAACATATTGGCTGTGTTTGAATCAGCTTCCTATCATGGAGGACTTAGCTGTGGCATGAGGCTGGAGGAGGTTTCGGAGCAACTGAGGATTTCTGGCGGGACTACTCCACGGTGTTATCCAAAGGCTTTTGGACTGACCCCGGCCTCTGAACACCATGGAGTGTCGGCAACGGGGTCTCAAACTTTCCTACGGTAATTTCTTCCTTTCCTATCTGTGACCGCCATATCTCTTATACTCTTTGTGTATGACAGTTCCGCATATAAATCAGGCACACCTCCTCAAAACTGACTGTAAAATCCTGTGCATCCACCACTCACTGGTTCTTTCCACTCGGAGACTCCTCTCTGTAGAGAGAGCTGTTTCTCTGTTTTTTTTTTTTGTTTGTTTGAGACAGAGTGTCGCTCTGTCGCCCAAGCTGGAGTGCAGTGGCGCGATGTCGGCTCACTGCAAGCTCCGCCTCCCGGGTTCACGCCATTCTCCTGCCTCAGCCTCCCGAGTAGCTGGGACTACAGGCGCCCGCCACCGAGCCCGGCTAAAATTTTGTAATTTTAGTAGAGACGGGGTTTCATTGTGTTAGCCAGGAAGGTCTTGATCTCCTGACCTCGTGATCCGCCTGCCTTGGCCTTCCAAAGTGCTGGGATTACAGGCGCGAGCCACCGCGCCTGGCCTGTTTTTCTTTTTCTTCTCTTCTGCCTAGTAAACCTCTGCTAAAAACAAAACAAAACAACAACAACAAAACACAAACAAGCAAAACTAAAATTTCCCCCCTATCAAGAACAAGCAAGGATGTCCACTTTTGCCACTTCTACTCAAGATGGTACTGGAAGTTCTACACAGAGCAATTAGGCAAGAAAATGAATTAAAGGTCATCCAAATTGGAAAGGAAGAGGTAAAACTACTTCTGTCTTAAATGGCATAATCCTATATGTGGAAAACCCTAAAGAATCCATCCAGAAAATACTGTTAGAGGCCAAGAGCAGTGGTTCTCATCTGCAATCTCAGAGCTTTGGGAGGCCAAGGCAGGAGAATCACCTGAGCCCAGGAGTTCAAGGCTGCAGTGAGCTATGATTGTGCCACTGCACTCCAGCCTAGGCGAGAAGGTGATACTCTGTCTCTAAAACAAACAAACAAACAACAACAAAAAACCCTTTTAGAACTAATAAACAAACTGAGCAAAGTTGCAGGATGCAAAATTGACATAAAAATCAATCATATTTCTATGCACTAGCAAAAAACAACACTAAAAAAAGAAATTTTAAAAATTCCATTTACAACAGTATCAAAAAGAGTAAAATAGGAATAAATTTAACTAAGGAAGTGCAAGACTTGTACATCAAAGGAGGTGGAAGCAAATCACTGTTGAAGGAATTTACAGAAGGCTTAAATAAATAGACATTCTGGATTCATAGATTAGAAGACTTAATATTGTTAAGATGACAATACTATCCACAGTGGTCTGCAGAACCAACACATTTCTACTGGAATCCAAATGGCGTGTTTCTGCAAAAACAGAAAAATTCATCCTAAAATTCATACGAAATTTCAAGGAACCCCAAATAGCCAAAATAATCCTGAAAAAGAACAAAGGTGGGGTATTCATAATTTGTGATTTCAAAACTTGATACAAGCAATATTAATCAAAACAGTGTGGTACTGGCATAAAGATAGATATGTAGACCAGTGAATAGAATTGAGAGTCCAGAAATAAACCCTCACATATATGACCAACTGATTTCTGACAAGGGTGTCAGGACCATTCAACGAGGAAAGCAGAGTCTCTTCAACAAATGCTGGCAGAAAAATTGGATAACTGGATGCAAAAGAATGAAGCTGGAGCCTTATGTTACACAGTGTATAAAAGTTAACTGAGAATGGATTTTTTAAAGCCCTAAATGTAGGAGCTTATACTACAAAACTCTTAGATGGAAATGAAGGAGCAAATCTTCGTGACCTTGTGTCATGGCAATGGTTTCTTAACTATGGCACCAAAGGCACATGTAACAAAAGAAAAACTAAATATGTTGGACTTCATCAAAATTTAAAATTTTGTGTATCAAAGGACACTTAAAAGATTAAAAAGATAACTCACAGAATGGGAGAAAATATTTGCAAATCATATATCCCATGAGGGTTTAATATTTAGAATATATAAAGAACTCCCACAACTCAAAACAAAAAACCAAACAGTCCAATTTAAAAATGGATAAAGGACGTGATAGACAATTTTCCAGAGAAGACACACAAATGGCTAATAAACACATGAAACGATGTTTAACATCATTAGTTATCAGGGAAATGAAAATACTAACCACAGTGAGATACTATTTCATACCCCCCAAGATGGCTATAATTTTAAAATGGAAAACGACAAGTGTTGGTAAGGATATGGGGAAATTGGAACCCTTGTGCAGTGCTGGTGGGAATGTAAAATGGTGCAGCTGCTGTGGAAAATGTCTTGATTCCTCAAAAAGTTAATCGTAGATTTACCATATGACCCAACAATTCCTCTACTATTTCAATGTTTAAAAGAATTGAAAACAGGGACTCAAACAGATACTTCTGTACCCATGTTCATATCAGCAATATTCACAATTCCCAAAGGGTGGAAACAACCCACGTGTTCATCAGTGGATGAATGACAAACAAAATGTGAACTGCACATGCAATGGAATATTATTCATCCATAACAAGGATGACATTATTAGGCCAGACACGGTGGCTCACGCCTGTAATCCCAGCACTCTGGGAGGCCAAGGCCAGTGGATCACAAGTTCAGGGGTTCGAGACCAGCCTTGCCAGCATGGCGAAACCCCATCTCTACTAAAAATACTATGAACAACTGTATGTCAGCTACTCGGGAGGCTGAGGCAGGAGAATTGCTTGAACCTGGGGGGCAAAAGTTGCAGTGAGCTGAGATTGTATCACTGCACTCCAGCCTGGCCAACAGAGCAAGACTCCATCTCAAAAGAAAGAGGAAGAGGATGAAATTCTTTTGGCACATGTTACAATACGGATGAACATTGAAAACATTATGATAAGTGAAATAAGCCAGACACAAAAGGACACATAGGTATAAACAAATATGTATGATTCTACTTATATGAAATACCTGTAATAGGCAAATTCATAGAGATAGAAAGTAGAATAGAGGTTAACAGGAGTTGGGAGAGGTGATAAGTTATTATCAATAAGTACAGATTTTGTTTTTGAGATAATAAAAAAGTTATGGAAATAGATAGTGATGATGGTTTCACAACATCTTGGATGTACTTAATACCACTGAATTGTACACTTAACCATAGCTTAAAAGATTTTATATATATTTTACCAGAAATTTTTTTTTAAAAAAAGGTAAAATTGACTTCTCAAGAGCCAAATTCTCCAGACATCTTGCAAGCTTATAGGATTTCTGTGCAACATTTACCACCACTGACCACCAACCCTATCGGGAAACTCTCAGCTCACTTAGGGTGTCAGTTAGGAATGCTTTTGACTTCAAGTAACAAAAAACAAGACACATAGTAGCTTCAGCAAGTAGGGGATTGTGTCTCATGCTCCCTCACCCTTAGCATACAGCTTTGGTTCTTGTGATTCAAGGATGGCTGCTGCACCTCCAGGCTTCACTTCCACATCCCAGGCAGGAAAAATAAGGACAGAGAAAGAGCCATTGGCTAAATGCTGAAGATCCTGGCCAGCAAAGACTGTCCCCTCTAAGGGGCTTTCTAGGAAACCCAACCAGTGATGCCCACTTACATCTCACTGTCCAGAACTGGGTCACATACCCCTTGCTAATGGCAAAGCAGGATGGGAGTGTGAAAAGGCTTTTACCTGAGCACACCTCTTCCCAAAATCTAAATGGAGCTCTGTCAGAAAGGAAGAAAGAATAGTGGAGAATGAGGAGGCCACTGGCAAAGGTTGCTCCCTGGCTTCGGGGCTGTGCCTGGTCCCTGACTGTGGCTTCTCCAGCTCTCTCACTAATGTTTCCTGTGGCTCACCCTTGACCATTCAGCATTTCCCCACATTCTGACTTCGGCTCACTTCCTTTTTCATTCTAGGTACTTTCCCTGAGCCCAGGCACCTCCCAGCCCCTGCTTTCAGCTACCATCCCTCATCAGGGAATCCCAAACACACACATAACTTCTACCTGGACCCAACGCCTGAGCTATAGACACATTTGTCCATTCATTCAAAAATGTTTATGAAGTGCTTTCTATGAGCTGGACATTCCTCTAGGCCTCGAGGATACAGCAGGAAGCAACAGCCCTCACAGAGTTTACCTTCAAGTGAGGGAGAGGGTTTATTAACATGTAAGCAACTAAGCAGGTTGTTCTAACTGGTGACACCAGAAGACTCCGCAGCAGGATGCTGTGACAGAGGAGAGCGGGGATGGGAGGCTACTTCCAATAGGATAATCTCAAAGAGCTCTCTAAAGAGGTAACAAGAATAGTTGGTTTCCAGTCTGGGCAATAGGGTGATACCCCGTCTCTACAATTTTTTTTTTCTTAATGAGGCGGGTGTGGTGGTACGCACCTGTGGTCTCAGCTGTTGAGGAAGCTGAGGTGGGAAGCTGGCTTGAGTGCGGGAGGCGGAGGCTACAATGAGCCATGATCGTGCCGCTGCACTCCAGCCTGGGTGACAGAGCAAGACCCTGTCTCAAAACACAAAACAAAACAAAACCAAAAGAATAGTTGGTGCTGGCAAGGAGTGATTTTACAATTCCCACCTGAGGGGGCTAGATACTGTAACAAGAGCAACTGACATTTTGCAGATTCAGTGTGGAGTCATGTGTGGAAACCTAGGTGGCACCACCTTCCCATGTGATTCTAGAACATTTTGAAACCTACAGGGCCCGGTGCTCCAGTCAGTGGCTTGGTGCCCTATCCCTTGATCAGGCCTCAGCATTTCTCTCCCGGTAATTACTATATAATCACTCCCCACTTTCTTCAGGATTCTCTCCAGGGGAGGCCTTCCCTGACCACATTTGCAATTGAAACTTCCTGCTTACCCAAACCAGCTTTTCCCCTTCCCCCGTCTTAGTTGTTCCCACAGCATTCATCACCACATAACATACACTATACATCTATTGCTTATTTGTTTATTGCCTGCCTTCCCTACCATAACTGGGTGTGTACCGAGGTAGGGATTCTTGTTTGTTCTTTTCACTGCGGAACCCCCGGTTTCCAGGCCTGTGTCGGGCACATATAAGATGCTCAGAAAATATTTGTTCAATGAGTAAATGGTCTACTCGCTTGGAGGCTCCACCCCTTCTCTCACCCTCCTCCCTCCTGGCCACCAGAGAGACCACCCCACTAGATCATTCCCCTGCTTAGCAACTTTCAACAACTCCCTGTGCTTTCAGAAGAGAGTGCAAATTCTCAACCCAGCACTGGGGATGGCCTGGCTCTCTATCACTCCAGCCTCATCTCCCACCCCTTTGACACCCTGCATTGCAGCCACATCACCCCATTCATAGGTCCTTGCCTATGTCTATTTTATTTTTCTCTTTCTTCCGGATCTCAGATGCAGAGAATTGAGTTCATCTTCCCTTCAGTTTCATGAGTCACTATCATTTTGGGTAAGTGGGCCAGTGGTAAGCTCTTTTTCTTTTTTTTGAGAAGGAGTCTTGCTCTGTCACGCAGGCTATAGTACAGTGGTGTGATCTCGGCTCACTGCAACTTCTGCCTCCTGGGTTCAAGCAATTCTCCTGCCTCAGCCTCCAGAGTAACTGGGATTATGGGCACACACCACCACACTCCGCTAATTTTTTTGTATTTTTAGTAGAGATGGGGTTTTACCATGTTGGCCAGGCTGGTCTCGAACTCCTGACCTCAAGTAATCTACCTGCTTCGGCCTCCCAAAGTGCTGGGATTACAGGCCTGAGCCACTATGCCCAGCCAGTAAGCTCTCTTGATTTATTTTATTTTAAATATTTCCCCTCTCCACCCCTAATCTCCGCTCTGATTTCATTTCCCCATGGAGGTGCCCACTCTAATACATTTGGTCCAGGTCCTGGGTGGCTTTCTATCCCTGGTAAATAAGTGGCATTCATTTATATAAACAAGTACATACATGACCTTGTACTACAGATCTCATTCTGTTTCTTACATTTTTCACCCAACACCGAGGGTGTGATGTATATGTATGTTGTGTGTGTGTGTGTGTGTGTGTGTGTGTATACAATCTCTCCATTTCTCATTGCTCCCCACCAGATTGGCAATCCCTGCTGTTGTCCAAGTCCCACCCTAAGCATCCACCACATCTTATTCTCCTCCCAGTGTTAGACCTTCCACTGCCTCTAACTCTCCGCAATTACAACAGAGTTGCAATGAACATCCTCATCCTTGTGTGCTAATAGACCTGAGAACAAAGCTCACTCAGGGTTGGGGCTGCTGGCTTTTAGATTATAGGCACACTGTCTGCAACTGCTCCCACATCCTCAGCAGCATTTGGACTTATCCACCTTTCTAATTATTGGTAAGCTAATGGGCATGCTTATTATTTCAGACCTAGGCTGCCTTCTGGGGTCAAAGGGGATACAGATGATTTTGCTGACACCTTATAGGTGGTACAAAGTCATAAAAGTAACTAACATTGATTTATGTAGTGAGAACACTATTGCCTTTTTAGTTTTCTTTTAGTAAGTTTTAGTGTGCTGGAGTGTGCTTTTAATTCCTTCCTCATACCGTCATGTATCCCATAACAACATTTTGGTCAATGACAGGACACATATAGGACAGGGGTCCCATAAGATTATCATGGAGCATATATAAAAACCTGATATATGGAACTTGATATTAGCATTTCAGATCAAGTAGGGGAAATGATTGATATTCAATATTCAGTAAAGATGATGGGACACTTAGTTTTCCAGATTAAAAAAATGTACATGTACTAGTATATATACCATCTAGGTTTGTATAAGTATACTCTATGATGTTCATGCAATGACAAAATCACTTAAAGACACATTTCTCAAAGAGTATCCCTGGCATTAAGAGACGCATGACTGTACTTGCTAGACTTCCTTTTTATTAAAGATTCTTTGGAAAGGCTACTGTTGTTTTTATCGTATTTATTTTTGTGGTTTTTGACTATTTCTGGTAAGCAATAATGGTTTTCTATGTTTGGGGAAATACTTCACTAAGTAAAAAAAGCAGGTCAATTGAAAGAAAAATGATAATTAAGTCATAGGTGTTCCCTAGATAGCACAGAAATTCTGAAGATGGTTTTTCATATCACTGAGGTTGGGGAAATCTGACATAAACCAAGGTTCAGCTGGGAACAGACGGGTCTGTCCTGATGCTCCAGGTGGCCTGGTAGCCTTTAGCTCACAAAATGACCCAGGTTCAAATCCTGCTTTTTCTGAGCAAGTTACCTCTCATTTCCCTCTGCTGTAAAACGGTGATGACAACATTCACAGGATTATTAAGATAATTAAATGAGATCTTAACAAGGGACTCTAGCACTGGGAGGGGCATAACGCATGGTGTCAGCACCTTTGAGTGTGAAGACATGGACTTTTTTCTTTTCTTTTTTTTTTTTTTTTTTTTTTGAGACGGAGTCTCGCTCTGTCACCCAGGCTGGAGTGCTGTGGCCGGATCTCAGCTCACTGCAAGCTCCGCCTCCCGGGTTCCCGCCATTCTCCTGCCTCAGCCTCCCGAGTAGCCGGGACTACAGGCGCCCGCCACCTCGCCCGGCTAGTTTTTTTTTTTTTTGTATTTTTTAGTAGAGACGGGGTTTCACCGTGTTAGCCAGGATGGTCTCGATCTCCTGACCTCGTGATCCGCCCGTCTCGGCCTCCCAAAGTGCTGGGATTACAGGCTTGAGCCACAGCGCCCGGCGACTTTTTTCTTTTCTTTACTTTTTTTTTTTTTTTTTTTTTTGAGACGGAGTCTGCTCTGTCACCCAGGCTGGAGTGTAGTGGCATGATCTTGGCTCACGGCAACCTCCGCCTCCCCAGATCAGGCGATTCTCCTGCCTCAGCCTCCTGAGTGGCTGGGATTACAGGTACCCACCACGACGCCCAGCTAATTTTTTATTTTTAGTGGAGTCAGGGTTTCACCATATTGGTCAGGCTGGTCTCGAACTCCTGACCTTAGGCAATCCACCCGCCTTGGCCTCCCAAAGTGCTGGGATTATAGGCATGAGCCCCCACGCCTGACTTTCTTTTCTTAATAGTTGCCTTCTCTCTGTGTGTCCTGTCCTTAGCAGTAGATTTTGTCATGCTTTTCCCCCTTCATGATTATGTTTTTAATTAATTTTTGTTTTGTGTGTCATCCTTGCCCAGGGGCCATGCTAACTGCCTCTGTCTCGTTCCAATTTTAGTATAGGTGCTGCTGAAGAGAGTACTTGCCATACTTTTTAAATGGAAATAGTACCCTTGGGCACTCACAGGAACTCCTTTGGAACCTAGAGATGGGAAGCTGGGCTGGGGACAGAGGTCGGGTTAGCAAGGGCAAAGCCCATGCCTCCCAGCATAAAGTCCTCTGCTGGGAGCAGTGTTTCCGTTTCAGCAGGCACGTCCCACTGCAATGGGTAAACCTGGCCACATCCGCTGACTCCCAGAGTCTGCCTGGGAACGTGGGCAGCCTGGGTCTCCCATGGGCCCTGTCTAGAGCACACGGTAGTGGGGTCAGAGGTCAGTCAGGGTAGCCTGGACAAATGCAGCCGGTCTGACAAGAGGGCAGGCATTGAGGTCTCTTCCGGTGAAGATCTTAACTGTCAAACTGTGGTCCTGGGTCTCGGATGTGGAATAAGCCTGGTAAAGACCCTGCAGAGCTCTGATGAGGTGGGGTGGAATTAGGAGGAGCCATCCATTTAATCAATAAATACAAACATAGATTTGACACTCCAGTTAAATGTTTGTATTAGTTTCCTATTGCTGCCACAACAGATTTAGTGGCTTAAAACAACACAAATCAATAATCTTACAGTTTTGGAGGCCAGAAGTCCAAAGTGGGTCTCGCCGGGCTAAAATGAACGTGTTGTTAGGGCCGCATTCCTTTCCGGGGATTCTGGGGGAGAATCCATTTTCTTATTTTCTCCAGGCTGCCCACATGCCTGGACTCAAGTCCCCTTTCCACCTTCAAAGCCAAAAATGGAATGGCCGGTTGAGTCTTTCTTATGGTGTCATCTTTCTGCTTCTGACCCTCCTGCCTCTCTCCTTTTTTTTTTTTTTTTTGAGACGGAGTCTCACTCTGTCACCCAGGCTGGAGTGTAGAGGGGCGATCTTGGCTCACTGCAAGCTCCACCTGCCGGGTTTAAGCAATTATCTCACGTCAACCTCCTGAGTAGTATCTGGCAGTATAGGCGCACGCCACCACACTCAGCTAATTTTTGTATTTTTATTAGAGACGGGGTTTTACCATGTTGGCCAGGCTGGTCTCGAACTCCTGACCTCAGGTGATCCACCCACCTCAGCCTCAGCCTCCTAAAGTTCTGGGATGACAGGCATGAGCCACAGCGCCCAGACCTTCCTGCCTCTTATAAGGTCTCTTCATGATAACATCAGGCCCACCCTGATACTCCAGAATCATCTCCTCATCTCAAGACCCTTATCGATTTTTTTTTTTTTTGAGACAGAGTCTCGCTCTGTTGCCCAGGCTGGAGTTCAGTGGCACAATCGTGGCTCACCACAACCTCTGCTTCCTGGGTTCAAGCAATTCTCTTGCCTTAGCCTCTCGAGTAGCTGGGACTACAGGTGTGTGCCACCATGCCTGGCTAATTTTTGTATTTTTAGTACAGACAGGGTTTCACTATGTTGATCAGGCTGGTCTCGAACTCCTGACCTTGTGATTCGCCCTTCTCGGCCTCCCAAAGTGCTGGGATTACAGGCGTGAGCCACCGTGCCCCGCCAAGACCCTTATCTTAATCACATCTGTGAAGACCCTTTGGCCATGGAAGGTAACATATTCACTGGCTCCAGGATGTGAACATCTTTGGGAGACCACTATTCTGCCATGGCCTGGCTCCTCTCCTGAGATCCCATCATAGCCCAGGCCTGCATGCTCCAGATTTCAGTCCGGTGGCAAAGAGTACACTTTTGTATTGCTTGCCCTGGGAAATACGCCGGGGTTGGCTGTGACTAGGCCAACTTGGGTCGTTAGGCTCACTAACAATCCAGTCACTGCAGCCAGCGGGATGGACCATGCTGCTTGGTTAGTACTAAGTCTCAGGTTCATCCCTGGAACTGAGATTGGGGTCAGCCCCCTAATGACCTGGAAGAAAGGAGGGGAGAAGTTTCCAAGGAGAATTAAGGAGGTCTTACAAAAGAAGAGGGAGTAGGTGCTGACCACTACCAACCACAATGATCTTGTGAAACACTGTGATGCCCATTTTGCAGGTGGAAGAGATGGTGAAGTCACACATGAGGTCCAGCCATGATTTGAACCCGCGTGGAGGAGTTCTTGCCGCTATATCAGGCCTCCTTGACCCCCAGCTAAATGTGGCATTGGCAGATCTGATTAATGCTGGAATGTTATGTAGCTCAGCTGACCTGGGTGGCAGCCTCCTTAGAGGTTGGCATGGGACCTACTGAGGAAGGCACATGGTTAACACAATTACTGGCGAGGTAGATACCCTCAGAGAAAAGGGAAATTTCCATTTCACTCCTGAAAGACTCTTTAAAGCCAAAACTCAAATCAAAGAGCAAAGTATAATAACTTCCTCTGGGCAAATTTATAATTAATCCTGGATTAATTGGCCTTAATGAAGTTGAATTAATTACTAGCTGTTTGTAAAGAACTTTGAACTACCTTAGTACAAAATGGCATTAAAGAAACAGAAAGGAACCAGCATCGCATTAACATGAAGAACAAATCCCAGATAATCGCAGTTCTGCAGGCTGTTTTCCGTCACTAATTTTCCCAGGGACTGTGTCCAGCCTGTGGAACTGTAGGGGGCCCAGGGAGTCTTTTGCAGAGGAGGATGTCTTCGTGGGCTAGAGGTTTGGGGGTGAGTGCATTCAAGAAGCAGATGTGGGGTTTTGCGTGTGCCAGGCCCAGAGCTATCAAAGATGTGCAAGGTGAGGCCCTTGCTCTCTAGGCATGCTCAGCTACCAGGAAGGGGAAGAGCTCTGGAGTACCTGCCTGGTGTAAAGCAAACTTGGCTTAGTGGGAGGGAGGTAGGACAGAAACAAAGTACACTATAGGAGGCGTGAAGCAACCTGCATTTTGCTGGGAATAGCTCTCCATTTCCTGTAGGGGATCCCCTGGTTCCTCCTTATCCCCGTTCTTGGGGTGGGCTTATGACCCACACCTGGCTAGGCAAAGCACTGGATTTCTCTCTTGGTGCAGGGGCACATGACTTCATCAGGGTCAAGGAGACTTGATTTGGGGACTTTGTGGTGCTGCTGACAGCTACTTTGTCATTGTGAGGGGGGAGCCTGTCTGGGAATGGAGACAACTCAGAGGAAGGAGGAACGGAGAGAAAGAGACAAAGTCAGTGTCCTCATGTTGTCATCTGAGCCCCTGGATGAAGCAAGCTCTTCCCCCAGACTTTTTAGCTAGGTTTATTTGTTTAAATTCACAAACACTGATATAGCACTTATTAATATACCAGGAATTGCTCTGAGTGCTATAGACATACCAATTCATATAATCGTCACTACCCTGTGAGTTAGGAAGTATTATGCCCCTTTTGACAAATGAAGAAACTGAGGCACAAAGCAGTTTTGTAATGTGCCCAAGGCTCCACAATTTCCAGCTGGTGGGAGCAGGACTGGACACAAGCAGTGTCTGTGCTTTTCACTATACCATGGGCCAGCATGTTCCCTTTTTTGCTTAAGTCAGTTTCACTGTGAGTTTCTGTCATTTGTCCTCAAAAAGCATGACTGTGCAGAACATGACATGGAGGCAACCAGTCCAGTCCCTGGAGGTTCAAGGAAGCTTCCAGAGGGCGTGCCAGTCCAAGGAAGTAGACCGCGGGCGAGTGTTGGGGTGGGGTGGATGAGCACGGTGTGTGTGCAGGATTGCACAGGTTCAAGGTCACCAGGCACAGGGAGAGAAACAGAGAGGAGCATGGCGGGGTGGGCTGGGGTGGGGTGAGGAGTCAGTCTGTCCACAGGGGACAGTGATAAAGCATTTGTAACTCTTCCCTTGGGGATACAAACTAAGGAAACTTAGTCCCACTGGTGCCTTTAGGACATTTTTTAAAATTTTGAAAAATGTATTTCTTGAATAGGTAATACTTTCACATGAGTTAAAATTCAAAAAATGCCAATGTGTTTCAAGTAAAATGTCTTCCCGTCTTCCCTCCAGCCCACCTATTCCCCTCCCTGGAGATAACATTTATTGAGCACCACCTATATGCACTGTGCTAAACCCAGGGGGAGACAGATAATGAGGAATGAACATAATAAGGAAATAAACCATACACGTATGTTCAAAGGTGATATGCGCAAAGGAAAAACTGGAGCAGGATAAGTGGGATCAGGAGTAGGGAGGGGACTGTACTTTTAGAGAGGCTGTCCAGGGCAGGGCTCATGCAGGACATGACAGTTGAACTTGGAGGAGGTGAGGGGTGAGCCGTTTAGAGGTTTGGGAGAAAAATGCTCTGGTCCTTGCTTGGGGGTTTTGAGTAACAGCAAGGGGGCTAGTGTGGCTGGAGCCAGAAGAAAACAGGAGATGAGTTCAGGAAGGTAGCATGGTGTGTGTATGTGTGCGTGTGTGTGTCTCTGTGCATGTGCGTGTGTCTGTGTGTGTGCATGTGCATGTGTGCGTGCGTGTGTGTCTCTGTGCTTACGCATGGTCCCATTTGCCTGCTGCTGTGCACATGTGTGTGTGTGCGTCTGTGTATCTCTGTGCGTGTGCATGGGTGTGTGCATGTGCGTCTATGTGTCTCTACGTGTGTGCATGGCCCCATTTGCCTGCCGCTGTGTGCATGTGTGTGTGCGTGCATGTGTGCATGTGTGTCTCGTGTGTGTGCATGTGTGTGCGCATGCATCTCTGTGTGTGTGCACGCATGTATGTCTCTGGTCGTGTGCATGGCCTCATTTGCCTGCCACTGTGCACACGTGTGTCCATACATCTGTGTGTCTCTGTGCATCTGCACGTGTGTGTCCGTGTGTCTGTGTGCCTGCATCTGTGTGTGTGCGCGCACGTGTGTGTGTGTGTCTCTGTGCGTGTGCATGGCCCCATTTGCCTGCCACTGTGCTGCTGTAAGGACTGTGGCTCTTCCTCCAAGTGAGATGAAGAGACAAAGGCTCACTCCAGCTTCTGTAAGCAGAACAGGCTGTAGGAGAACAAGAGCAGATGCAGGGAGTCCTAGTAAAAGAACAGCTTCAGTAAATTAAAACCACGATGAGATACCACAACATACCTATTGGAAAGGACAACATTACAATTGCTATTGAGACAAGGTTTTGCTCTGTTGCCCAGGCTGGGGTGGTGGCACGATCATGGCTCACTGCAGCCTTGACCTCCTGGGGTCAGGAGATCCACACACCTCAGCCTCTCGAGTAGCTGAGACCACAGGCATGTGCCACCATGCCCGGCTAATTTTTGTATTTTTTGTAGAGATGGAGCCCTACTGTGTTTCCCAGGCTGGTCTCCAACTCCTGGGCTCAAATGATCTTCCCACCTTGGCCTCCCAAAGTGCTGCAATTATAGGCATGAGCCACCACATCCTACGAGAAAAGCTAAAATTAAAAACAAAAAAGCCTAGGTAACATAGCGAGACTCCATCTTTACAAAAAATTTTAAAAATTGGCTGGGCTACCCAGGAGGCTGGGATGGGAGGACGGTTTGAGCCCAGGAGTTTGAGACTGCAGTGAGCTATGATTGTGCCACTGCACTCCAGCCTGGGCGACAGAGTGAGACCCCATCTCTAAAACAAAAACAAAAACAAGACACTCAACAATACCAACTACAATTGATGATGCTGAGCAATTGAAACTCTTATACATTGCTGCAGGAATGTAAAATGATATAGCCACTCTGGAAAACAGTTTAGCAGTTTCTTATAAAGTTAAAACCCACTAGCCATATGACCTAACAATCTCACTTTTAGTATTTACCCGAGTAAAACTTATGTTCACATAGAAACTTATACATGAGTCTTTAGAACAGCTTTATAATAGCCAAAACCTAGAAACAACCCAAATGGCCTTCAACAGGTGACTGGGCAACCAAATGATGATCCATCCATACAATGTAATACTACACAGTGATAAAAAGGATCACACACTGCAGTCACACACAACAACATGGATAAATCTCAAATGCATTATGCTAAGTGAAAGAAGCTGGACTCCAAAGGTTACCTACTGTATGCTTCCACTTATATAATGTTCTGGAAAAAGCAAAGCTTGTAGAGACAAAGAACATAGATGAGTAGCTGCCAGAGGTTAAAGGAGTAGGAGGGGTTGATCACAAAGGGTTTTTTTCTTTCTTTCCTTCTTTTTTTTTTTGAGGGTTATAAGTCTGTTTTGTATCTTGATTGTGATGGTGATTACCTGATTTTATGCATTGGCCAAACTCATAGAGCCATACACCAACAAGGGTGAATTTTATTGCTGCGGTAATCCAGGTAAGAGATGATGGCTTAGATCAAGTGCTGATGGTAGAGATGTTCAGAGGGGGTTGGATTCTAAGGGTAAACCAACATAATTTTTCAGTGAATTGGATGTGGAGTATGAAAGAAAGAGAGGAGTCAAGAACTGAGCCACAGTTTGCTGCTTAAACAATTGGGAGGATGCGGTTCTCATTCACTGTGATGGGAGTGGAGTGGAGTGGAGTGGAGTGGAGTGGAGTGGAGTGGAGGGTAAAACCAGAAATTCTGACCTTGACATGTAAGTTTGAGATGCCTATTACACATTCAGGTTGTGTATGTGAGCCTGCAATTAGGAGGGGGAGGCTCCTAGCTGCAGCCTCACACACAGAACCTGAATTTGGGAGTCAATGGCTTGTAATGCCAAGAGACATAGACATCACCAGGGAGTAAATATATAGAGAGAAAATTGGAGGGCTGAGCCCTGGAATCTTCTTGTGTCTGCTGTTATCCATATCTTATGTATCCTTGTAGGGCTATTCTATACTTGTACAAGCACATATATAGAGAGAGTGCATTTTTCATAAGTGCAAACATGCTATACACACTAGTGTGCACCCTATTTTTTCTGTTACCAATATATCTTAGAGATTGTTCCCAAGTAGTATACAAACAGCTTCTTTGTTCATTTCAAAGTCTGTATCATATTCCACAGTATAGACAGACCACGATCTCTCTTTTTCTATTTACAGTTTTTTATCATGGGAAACTTTGAACATATCAAAAATGTAGACAGAATAATGAACCCCCAAGACCCATTACCCAACGATGAGCAACTCAGGGCCAGTCTAGACTGCCATACACTCCTCTTCTTTTAAATTATGATTTTTGGTAGATTTGTGTCCTGATATAATTTCTTTCTTTCTTTTTTTTTTTGAGACAGAGCAAGACTCTGTCGCCTAGGCTGGAGTGCAGTGGTGCGATCTCGGCTCACTGCAACCTCTGCCTCCTGGTTCAAGCGATTCTCGTGCCTCAGCCTCCCGAGTAGTTGGGATTACAGGCAAGCACCACCACGTCTGGCTAATTTTTGTGTTTTTAGTAGAGACAGGGTTTTGCCATGTTGGCCAGGCTGGTCCCGAACTTCTGGTCTCAAATGATCTGCCCGCCTTGGCCTCTCAAAGTGCTGGGATTACAGATGTAAGCCACTATGCCTGGTCTTTGTCTTCATATAATTTCAAACTTACCATAATTATTCTTTTTAAGGACATTTACTTTGTTTATAATATTTGGCTACTACATACAATATAGAAAAGAAATACTTGGTACTAGAACATGCCTTTTCATGAAGACTACTCTCCTTGGGGCCCAAGAGGACAAGAGGCTGGGGCCTTAAATGCTTCCAGAGTAACTGTCTGGAAGAAGGAGTGAGTCTCAATGGTTTGTCTCAAGGGCATTCTGTTTCTGAGACTCTTGGGCCAGCCACACAACCAGAGCCCTCACAGGGAGGGAGACTTGGGTGATATTGCAACACCAATCTCAGCATTGGTGAGATCCTGTTTTCTGGGGAAGTCTGGCTTTGGCCTCCGGCCAGCTTTCCAGAGCTTCTGCCTTTGATGCTTCAGAAGGCCACACCACCAGACTAAACCATACTCTGAAAGACATTTTCAGGATATGCTTAGCATGCAGCTTCTTCTCTTCAGCCCCACCTCGCCACGTGCCACCTGGCTCCGGTTGCTGCTGTCTCTGAGCCTACTGTTTCCTCTGTGCAGCACGTTTTTTCATAAATTTCCCTAGGTTCTGTGCAGCCTGGCCCTTCTCCTGCATCTTTGTCAGCTCAAATGCCTCTCCCTTAATGAGCATCCTCCTCCCTTGCACCAGTAACTCTCAGCAATGCTGCCTTGTCTCTCCCAAAACACTTCATCGTTAGTTGCCTTATTCATCCATCATTGTATCCCTCCAAAATATCATGTCTGCCACACAGCAGGTGTTCAATCAATATTTGTTAGAAGATTTGTATTAGTCAGGATTCTCTAGAGGGACAGAACGAATGGAATATATATGGAATATATATATGTGTGTGTGTGTGTGTGCATGTGTGTGTGTATATATACACACATATATATATCCTAAGCCCAGGCTACAGACTCTCAGGGTGAGAATTTCTGAGTCAGAGATAATGTTGTCCTCTTCCATCTTGGAATAAACATATATATATTCCATTATACATATACATAATGAGCGGCTCTCTATATATTATATATATAATGAGTGGCTCTCTATTTTTTAAACATATATATATAACATATATATAGTTAGCAGCTCTGTGCTTCTTAGCCATGGACATGTGGAATATATATACACATATTCCATTAGTTCTGTCCCTCTAGAGAATCCCATATATATATATACACACACACACACACACACACACATATATATATATATATATATGTGGGAGTTTATTAAATATTGGCTCACATGATCACAATGTCCCACAATAGGCCATCTGCAGGCTGAGGAGCAAGGAGAGCCAGTCCGAGTTCCAAAACTGAAGAACTTGGAGTCTGATGTTCAAGAGCAGGAAGCATCCAGCACAGGAGAAAGATGAAGTCTGGGAGGCTAGGTCAGTCTCTCTTTTCACATTTTCTGCCTGCTTATATTCTAGCTGCGATGGCAGCTGATTAGATTGCGCCCCCCCAGATTAAGGGTGGGTCTTAATCTGGTCTTTCCCAGGCCACTGACTCAAATGTTAATCTCTTTTGGCAACCCCTCACAGACACACCCAGGATCAATACTTTGTATCCTTCAGCCTGATCAAGTTGACACTCAGTATTAACCATCACAAGACTGAATAATGAAAAATGAAAAAATGAAGGTCTATAGCTAGAAATTTAGAGATCGTCCCAGCGTCCTCCTTCTCCCCCATTGCGCATCCAATTAGTCACAAAATCTTGTCACTGAAAAATCTTTATGAGACTCTAGCCTCTTACCTGAAGCTCCTGAGACCAAGTGTTTCTCAGAATTCGGAATTTTTCAGATTTCTGAGAGGCAATACAGAGGATAAACTATATACCATATGACTCCCTCAGTGGAGTATGGGCAGCACATCGCAGTCAAACATCTGCAGTGAAATATGAGCATGCTTGTGAAAAGCAGTTACATAGCTACAGCTAGCCTCCTCTCAGTTCAGGTCATGGTTTACTGACAAAAAGTTCCAGAAAACTTGCTGTTTTCAGAGCTTTTTAGATTTTAGAAATACTGTGGATAAGAGATTGTAGGACAGAAACTTCTTTTTTTTTTTTAGTTTAGAGGATTGTTTCATTCTTTCTCAATATTTTATTATATTATGAAAATGTTCAAAAGTATAGCAATGTTTAAATAATTTTACATGGATCACCCATACATCCATCACATGAATTCTGCCAATAACATTTGTTTATCATGCATATGGCCATCGAGCCATCCCTCTAGCTACCCATCAGTTCATCTAGGTTTTCAGATGCATTTTAAAGTAAGGTACAGAACCAGTACACTCCCCTGAACACTCTAGTACATGTACTGTCAACTAGAGTTCAATATTTGTTAATAGTTTTTTCTTTTCATATAAATTTTCCATACGGTAAAGTGCACAAATCTTAAGTGTATATTCACTAAACCCAAACCTCTGTCAAGATATAGACCATACCCATACCCCAGAAAAGGCCTTTAAGCCCTTTTCCAGTCAACCGCCACCAATCCCTTACCCCTCAGAAGCACCCTCTAGTCTTGTTCAGATTAGTTTTGCCCTGGGACAGTAACTTTGAAGTCTCCTCTTCAATTCCATTCTTATCACTTCCCTTCCCTGCCATGTTCAGTGCCCCTATCCCATGCTATCACACCCCTTCCGACTTTTGCTAGGCAGCTCCCTCTGCTTCTGCACTTTATTCCAGTTTAGATTAGGTGTCACTACCTTTAAGAAGTGTCTTGACCACATCCCCCATGCCCACAGCTCACTCCCACTCAAAACCTGCACTTCTCTGCCTTGTAAATACCAGATTATTATATCGACTGTCCCCCTCCCATTTTCATATTCGACTGTGGGCATCTCGAGAGTAGAAACTGCATCTCCCAAGGCTTAGCATTGTCCCACATTTCAACCAATACTTCAGAGGTCAATGTATGAAGTTCACTATTGAGTCTGTGAGAACAATACATTAAAGGGTTAAAACACAAACTTTTTTTCTTTCTTTTTTTTTTTTTTTTTTTTTGAGATGGAGTTTTGCTCATCTCCCAGGCTGGAGTGCAGTAGTGCAATCTTGGCTCACTGCAACCTCCACCCTCCGGGTTCAAGCCATGTTCCTGCCTCAGCCTCCTGAGTAGCTGGGATTACAGGTGCCTGCCACCACTCCAGGCTAATTTTTGTATTTTTAGTAGAGACAGAGTTTCGCCATGTTGGCCAGGATGGTCTCGAACTCCTGACCTCAAGTGATCTGCCTGCCTCAGCCTCCCAAAGTGCTGGGATTACAGGCATGAACCATCACACTCAGCCAAACCTTTTTTCTTTTCATTACCATTTCAGGATTCTGTTTAAAACAGAGGTAAGAAATGAGGTTTATTTGAAGCCAGGCCCTCTACAAAATCTTTTGTTAGTTGAAATGTTTCTCAGAGGTACATAAAGCCTCTAAAGCTCTTATTACCTATTTACTAACCCTCCCTTTTAAATATGTTTACTGCTTTTACTACTAGATTTTTAAAATGGAAGACGTATTTTTACTGTTCCCTATTTGCAAGATGGAAAAATGGAAACAAAGTTTCTGTTCTCTTCTTGTAAGGACACTAATACCATCACAAGGATCCACTCTCATGATCTCATCTAACCTCCCAAAGGTCCCATCTCCAAATACCATCACACTGCGGGTCAGGGTGCCAACATATGAATTTGAGAGGGACACAATTCAGTCTATGACATGGACTCTGTTCCTAGTGCAGAGTGGTGGAACGAAGGAGGCAGTTACTGCAAGCATGAATACATCAGCACATGGCCTGGCTCATCACACAGGGCAAAAGTAAGATTCAGTGACTTTGTGCTCCACCGCCACAGTGTTACAGAAACACTCTCTTCTCCAGAAAAATGGAAGGATGAGGCAACGTTGGGCTACCATTCCTGCCTGGTATCATTGGCTGAGGCTGAGCAGTGGCTTCCCTCTTTGCACAGGAAAACGGTTCTCCAGTTCTCCCAGGTCCCCACCACTCCCTGTCATCTTAGACTTTGTTAACTTCTCTTCTTTGATTTACCCACCACCTGGCCAGAGCAGAGACTTAGGTTTGTGACCTCTGGTTGGTGACTGTGGCTGACAACCTTTTTTGTGGTTCTAGACGCTTCATAATCTAGTGAGAGTTGTGGACCCTCTCTCTAGCAAGAGCATATCACAACACATTCATTGTGTGTTCAATTTAGAGGTTTGTGGCCTCTCCTATGCCCAGGCTACAGACTCTTGGGGTGGGAATTTCTGAGTCAGAGATAATGTTGTCCTCTTCCATCTTCAAATGTTGTCCTCTTGCATCTTCAAACAGTCTTTTCCCATGGTTGGCTCCTTTCAACACTGGAGTTTCAACTCAAACAGCAACTCCGAGATATCTTCCCTGACCCATAGCTGTCCATCCTCCCTCTCCCGCTCTTTTTTATCTCAGCTTTTATTTTCCCTAGGGAACTTCTCGCTCTCTGAAATGGTCTGGTTCAGGCTTTATTGTTTGACTTAGCCCTCACCCCCTAGAATGTAATGTTAGCAGGCACTGTAGCCCAGCAGTACCCATCAGGCACTTGGTAAGAGCTTGCTGCAATGCATGAATGATTGGAAGCGTGTCTGGAGTTGGTTTCTTCCAGTGGGTTCATAGTCTCGCTGACTTCAAGAATGGAGCCGTGGACCTTCGCCATGAGTGTTACAGCTCTTAAAGATGGCACGGACCCAAAGAGTGAGCAGCAGCAAGATTTACTGTGAAGAGCAAAATGCTTCCACGGTGTGGAAGGGGATCCTAGAGTGTTGCCACTGCTGGTGGGAGTGGCCAGTTTTTATTCCCTTATTTGTACACGCCCATGTTCCATTTTTGTCCTATCAGAGTGCCCTTTTTTCAATCCTCCCTTTGATTGGCTACTTTTAGGATCCTGCTGATTGGTGCGTTTTACAGAGTGTTGATTGGTGCATTTTACAATCCTCCTGCTAGCTACAGAAAAGTTCTCTAAGTCTCCACTTACCCAGGAAGTCCAATGGCTTCACTTCTCAGAAGGATCCCTCCATCTCGGGCTCTTGGAGGCTTCAGGCAGCAGAAGCTATGTGAGAGAGCAACCTTGCCTGCGGTGACCTCCCCGTTCCTAGACCATCCACCCGGGGCACCACACCTGGCGGTGCCCGTGAGCCTCGGGAGGGCGGACGCTTCAGGGACGGAACGGGTGTGCACGGCGCGCCGGTTGCGGGGGGGGCAACTTAACGGGCCGGACCGCGGCGACTACCGAGGGAGGTGAGGGGCGGGCCGGGCGGGTGTCCGAGGCGGCTGCGGCGGCGGCAGCATGGCAGGGCGGCGAGTTAACGTGAACGTGGGCGTGCTGGGCCACATCGACAGCGGCAAGACGGCGCTGGCGCGGGCGCTAAGCACCACAGCCTCCACTGCCGCCTTTGACAAGCAGCCGCAGAGCCGCGAGCGCGGCATCACGCTAGACCTGGGCTTCTCCTGCTTCTCGGTGCCGCTGCCCGCGCGCCTGCGGTCGTCTTTGCCCGAGTTCCAGGCAGCGCCCGAGGCCGAGCCCGAGGCCGGCGAGCCACTGCTTCAGGTCACGCTGGTCGACTGCCCCGGGCACGCCTCCCTCATCCGGACCATCATCGGCGGTGAGCGCGGGCCGGGGCGGGAGCCGGGCTCAGGGACGCGGGCGGAGCGGCCGGGCTCCGTGTCCGAATTCTCTCGAGCCTATGCCGGGAAGGGAAATCGCCCCACCTCATTGGTGGGGCCCCTGAGGCCCCAAGAGGCGGACGTGACTTGCCCAGGGCCCCGCAGCAAGCGAGCGGAGGCTTTGAGATTCGAACTCAAGGCCAGCTGATATGGAAGCTTTTCCCATCCAGCACTACCGAGCTGCAAGGTGCTTTCCTTAAAAAAAAAAAAAAAAAAATTCAAAAAATTCCTACCAAATGTGTTTATCATACATGGTCAAGTAAAGAAAACTCAAAATAAGAAAACTCAAAAGCTACAAAAAGGGTATGCATACAAAGGCTGTCTCCATTCACCTGTCCTTTGATCTCCTGATTACCATTCCTAGAGCCAACCGCTGCTACCAGTTTTTGTATATCATTTCGGAAAGGCTCCATGTCAATACAAGCATATCTCTGTATATGTATAAATCCCTCTTTCCGTCTTTCTTTTAGACACGATTTCACTCAACACTGTGTCTGGAGAGTGCCCCATATCTGTACACATAAAGCTACGTCATTCTTTTTAAAGCTCACATAGGATTCCATTGCACATTTGTACCAACATTTTCTTTTTCTTTTTTCTTTTTTTTGGAGACAGTCTCATTCTGTCGCCCAGCCTGGAGTGCAGTGGCACGATTTCGGCTCACTGCAACTTCTGCCTCCTGGGTTCAAGCGATTCTCCTGCCTCAGCCTCCTGAGTAGCTGGGATTACACGTGCGCGCCACCACGCCCGGCTAATTTTTTTGTATTTTTAGTAGAGACGGGTTTCACAATGATGGTCAGGTTGGTCAGATGGACTCCTGACTTCATGATTCGTCCACCTTGGCCTCCCAAAGTGCTGGGATTACGGGCATGAGCCACCACGCCCGGCCTGTACCAACATTTTCTAAACTAATCTTTTAATGATGGACGTTTATGTTGTTTCCAGTATTTGCAAACCATGTTGCAGTGAATATTCTAGAACAGAAGTCTTTGGTATGTTCGTATATATGTAGGGTAATAGAACTAACTGGCTGGGGCAAGGGGCATGTGTGTTTTTGGTCGTGGTGGGTACTGCCAAAATGCCCTACAAAGAGGTACCCTTAATTTTTAATTATGCATGTAATACATGAATATATGCCACTTGTGAAGAAATAGAATATCACAAATAAGGCAAACATTCCCTTACCCACTCCTCTGTCCTAAATTCTGCACCCCTTCCATCTCTGCAAATGAAAAGACTACTATTTTTTTTTTTTTTTTTTCTGAGATGGAATCTCGCTCTATTACCAGGCTGGAGTGCAGTGGTGTGATGTCGGCTCACTGCAACCTCTGCTTCTCAGGTTCAAGCGATTCTCCTTCCTCAGCCTCCCGAGTAGCTGAAACTACAGGTGTGTGCCACCATGCCTGGCTAGTTTTTGTATTTTTAGTAGAGATGGGGTTTCACCATGTTGGCCAGGATGGTCTTGATCTCGACCTTGTGATGCACCTGTCTTGGCCTCCCAAGTGTTGGGATTACAGGCATGAGCCACTGCACCTGGCTGAAAAGACCATTATTAGACCTTTGTGGATGATTTTTCCAAGCCCATTAACTCCACTTAAATATATGGATAGAATTTTAAACATATTTTTAGAAAAAAAGATACGATAATATAAACACGTGGTATAAAAGGGTATATAGCTAAAGAAGTATACTTTTTACTGCTGACCCCAGTGCCCGATTACCTTTCTATTCCCATTTCCTTGTGTTTCCTTCCAGCAATATTCTGTATGCTACACATGGGAATATGTATCAGGCAGGTGGTAATTGGCTTGGTGGCAGATGGCCTCATTGGTCACTGGGCATTCTGGGTCCCAGCTATAATGATGAGCTTATTAAGTATAGTACTTCATCTTTGTTACCTCCCAACTGTTTCATGTTACAGGCAGTCTGAGATCATTTCCCCATTTTACAGTAGAGGAAATAGAAGTTTGAAGAAGTAAAGGGACTTGCCCAGGGTCACAGTATCTAAAGTCTTCTCCTCAATCCATGTTTCGGTCAGGTGAATATTAAGGGGCACACGATTCTCTACCCATTCCTCCCCATCCCCTTATAACTGAATTCTGTTTGGTCACATCAAAATACATTTTAGGACATGGACTCTGAGCCAGTCCAGACTGGAGGTGGAAGGCAGAGGTTAAAAAATGAGACGGCAAGTTTTTAGTGTTTTCTAGTAAATAGGGTAGATGAGTGGTGAAGGACATACTTTTGGAGTCAGACAAAACTGGGCTTGAAGCCTAGCTTTCTTCCTTAGCTGTATGACCTTTGAACCTAATTCTGGACCTTGCTTCAACTGGAAGATAGTGGTAACCACACAACTATTTATTGGCTTGACTTTTCTTGTGTATTTGCTACTTACCAGGCAAACCCTGCAAGGAGCGTGGTGGTTACCATTTAATAGTTGAGAAAATTGGGACTTAGGGAGGCAGCTGGTTAGTGAAACAGTCCAGGTCTGCCTGACTCCAAAGCTGGAGTACTTTGCATGCTTCCCCAGGTTACCCTATAGTTTCCTCATCCCCTTCCAACATACGTGCATACCTCATGTTATTGTGCTTCACTTGATTGTACTTTGCAGATAGTCCAACAGCATGTGCTCACTTTGTGTCTCTATGCCACGTTTGGGTTATTTTTAACAATATTTCAAACTTTTCATCAAATATTAAGCACCAAACATTTCACTTGATTTCAAATACATGTTATCTGTTAATGGTGATCTGGGATCAGTGATCTTTGATGTTACTATTATAATTTTGAAGTGCGACAAACAATGCTTATGTAAGGCAGCAAACCTAATAAATGTTGTGTGTGTTCTGACTGCTCTACCTCCTGGCTTTTCCCCTGTCTGTCTCTCTCTCCTCAGGCCTCCCTATTCCCTGAGACACAACAATATTAAAATTCATCCAGTTAATAGCCTTTATGTGTTCAAGGGAAAGGAAGAGTTGCAAGTCTCTCACTTTAAATAAAAAGTTAGAAGTGATTTAAGCTTAGTGACGAACGCAATGTTGAAGGCTGAGATAGGCTGAAAGCAAGGCCTGTTACACCAAACAGCCAAGTTTGGATGCAAAAGAAAGGTTCCTGAAGGAAATTAAAAGTGCTACTGTAGTGAACACACAGATGATAAGAAAGCAAGACAGCTCTATTGCTTTTATAAAGAAAGTTTTAGTGGTCTGGATAGAAAAACAAACCAGCTACCACATTCCCTTAAGTTGAAGCCTAATCCAGAGCAAGGCCCTAACTCTTCAATTCTGTGAAGGCTGAGGGAGGTAAGAAAGCTGCAGAAGAAAAATTTGAAGCTAACGGAGGTTGGTTCATGAGGTTTGAGGAAAGAGGCCATCTCCAGAACATAAATGTATAAGATGAAGCAACAAAAAATGTATAAGATGAAGCAACAAGTGCTGATAGAGGAGCTGCAGCAAGTTATCCCGGAGATCTAGCTAAGATCATTGATGATGGTGAGTACTAAACAGATTTTCACTGTAGGTGCAACAGCCTTATATGGAGAAGATGGTATGTAGGATTTTCATAGCTACAGAGAAGTCAATGATTGGGTACAAAGCTTCAAAGGACAGGCTGACTCTTGTTAGGGGCTAATGCAGCTGAAGCTGTTGCTCACTGACCATTCCAAAAATCCTAGGGCCCTTAAGAATTATGCTGAATTTACTCAGCCTGTGCTCTTGAAATGGCACAGCACAGCCTGGATGACAGCACCTGTTTATAGCATGGTTTACTGAATATTTTAAGCCCACTGTTGAGACCTACTGCTTAGAAAAAAGACTCCTTTCAAAATATTACTGATTGTTGATAATGCACCTGGTCACCTAATGGCTCTGATGGAGATATACAAAGAGATTAATTTGTTATCATGCTTGCTAACACAACATCCATTCTGCAGTGTATGGGTCAAGGAGTAATTTTGACTTTCAGGTCTTGTTATTTAAGAAATATATTTTATAAGGCCATAACTGCTCTAGATAGTGATTCCTCTGATGGATCTGGACAAAGTAAATTGAAAACCTTCTGGAAAGGATTTATCATTCTAGATGCCATAAAGAACATTTGTGATTCATGGGAGGAGGTAAAAATATCAACATTAACAATAATTTGGAAGAAGTTGATTCCAACCCTTATGGAATTCCAACCCTTAAGTCTTGAACTGAGGGGTTCAAGACTTCAGTGGAGCAAGTCACTGCAAATGTGGTGGAAATAGCAAGAGAGTTAGAATGAGAAGTGGTGCCTGAGGATGTGACTGAATTGTTGAGATCTCATGATCAATCTTGAGTGGATGAGGAGTTGCTTCTTGTGCATGAGCGAAGAAAGTGGTTTCTTGAGATGGAATCTACTGGTGAAGATGCTGTAAACATTGTTGAAATGACAACAAAGGATTTAGAATATTATGTAAACTTAGTTGATAAAGCAGTGGCAAGATTTGAGAGGACTGACTCCAGTTTTGAGAGCAATTCTGTGAGTAAAATGCTATCAAACAGCTTCACATGCTACAGATAAATTTTTATAAAAGGAAGAGTCAACTGTTGTGGCAAACTTCATTGTCTTATTTCAGTAAATTGCCACAGTCACCCCAGTCTTCTTCAACTACCACCCTGATCAGTCAGCAACCATCAACGTTGAGGCAAGACCCTCCACCAGCGAAAAGATTATGACTTGCTGAAGATTCATCAATCATTAGCATTTTTTAGCAATGAAGTATTTTAAAATTAAGGAATGTTTATTGCTTTTTGAGACATACTGCTATTGCATACTTAATTGACGAAATGTCATGTAAACATAACTTTTATACATATTGGGAAACCAAAAAATTTGATTTGCTTTATTGTGATATTCACTGTGCTGCAGTGGTCTGGAACTGAATGCACAATATCTTTGAGGTGTGCTTCAATTATAGGGAAACTTCATATTGCAAAGAGTTTCAGCATTTGCCTGGTCCTATATAACCAATTGTAATTCCCCAAAGAATTTGGCAAGTTTTTTCTTTAGACTAAAACTGTAGAAGAAGAACTTATTTTTGTATGTACATTGTTGCTCATCTTTTGTCTCATCTCCGGAGTAGGGAGATTTATCTTCTTAAAATGTGGCCTGAGTGCAATGGAATGCTGAGACCAAGGCTGCTACCATTCTTCCTTGAATAGATCAGAGGTCCACCTTCCTTTTCAGGGAATTGAGAAAAAACTAATTTTTTCTTGTAAAGGGAAAGTGTTCCCCATTGAGTGCCTGCTCTGGCCCAGGCCTGTTGCCAGGAACTTGCATCTATGCAACCACCTTGCGTGATGGGAGTGTTAGTTAGCCTTACTTCTCAGATGAGGAAACCCAAGCAAAGTGCCTTGGACTGGTGTTGGAACCTAACTCTGCCACCCCTAACCTGGATCTGGCTAATACCTTCAGTTCACTTCATGGTCTACAAACTCGTGGGCATCTTTGCCTTCTTGAAATGACCCCCAAGGCCATCCTGGCTTATGGCACCTGGACTTCTACAGTTCTGCCCCCTGCCTGCTTATTCTGCTCCCTCTGATTCATCCTCTGCACAGTGGGCATTGCTCTCCTTTTACAAGTGTTCATCAGATCATGTCAACCCTACACTTGACAAGACTTTCCAGTGAGTTCTCATTGTGCTTGGAGTAAAATCCAGCCTCTTTATGGCCGATAGGACAATGGTCTGGCTCTGCTTTCCTCCAATCCCATCAAGGATCCCATCAACGACTCCTCCCCCTTCTGACCTTCAGTCACACTGGCCTCATTTCTCTTCCTCCAGAGGGCCCAGCGGCTGCTTGCCTTAGGATATTTGCACCTGTTGATGCCTCTGTTTGGTATGTCTGGCTCCTTAAGTCTCTGCTTGAATGGCACCTCCTTAGCGGCCTCTCCTGCCCCACCTATCTAAAGTTGTCTCTTCAACCCTCACCCCCTCATACTTTCTCATGTCCCTGTTTCATTGCTCCAGCAGCCCTTTTCACTACCTGATGTTCTTCATGTGTTTACTTGTCGAGTGTCTGTCCTCTGCTAGAGTGTGAGCTCCATGAGACCAGAGCAGGAACCTTATCTGTCTCATTCACCAGTGTTCTCAGCGTTTGGGCCAGAGCCTGGCATAGGATAGGTATTCAGTAAGTTCTGGATGAATGAAGCCTGTGTACCAGCTCTTGGGCTAGTCAGTTTTAGTGAGCAGAGAACCTTCTTTGTGGGTTAGTGGACAGAAGGCAACTAGCTTAGGGCCTGGCCTGTAGTGAATTATGCAGGTTGGTTCTTTGTCCCTCCCTTTAGGAGCTTACAGCAGAACCCAAGAGAGGACACTGCTGTGTACAAAGTGATCTTCTGGAGTTCTTTGCACAAGGGCAAAAGCAGGAGTAACTCACTTTGTTGGGGGGTGGAGTATAGGGTGCAAATGGGAAAAGGAGACCTTTCCTAGGCGAGGGCAAGGCTCTGAGCCTTAAACATGCCATTGTGTCTCAACATCAGAGATGACTGCCAGCATTTAGGCATGGCTGGAAATCGGCGTGGTGTGTGGGAGGTGTGCTAAAGATGAAGCTAGAAGGGTTGGCAGGGCCAGACCCTAGAGAATGGCCCTTAGTGTAGATTTTTCCTCAGGGTCCTGGAGCTCTTTGGAAGCCTGTTAAAGCAGGTGTGTGACATGACTGGGCTGAGCTTTTGATAGAAAGTTGCAGGATTTTTGGGCAGGGATTCCCGCTGGCAGCAGGTGTGATTTTCTCTTGCTGCACCTGCACCTGGCATCCCTGGGAGATTGGGCTCTTGTTAAGAGTTCCTTGCTACTGTGAAAGACTTAGACCCCCCCTGTGGAATATGTTATCTCCAGGAGAAGGAAATTTTAACAGTTGTCTGAGTTCTGTGATGATATCTCTGAAGTTTAATGTATCTTAAATTAAAGCTGGCTCTAATTCCACTGTGTGCACGCGTGCGCGCGCGCACACACACACACACACGAATCCTATCTTAGAGAAAATTGGGGTTTATCTCCCTTGATCCATGTGGCCACAGATAAAACTAAGTGGTGCTGTGGGGTTAACAGTGATAATAGTACTTACCATTATTTAGTGCTTGTCCGTATGCTGTTTTTTTGATTTGTTTGTTTAATTTTCACATGATTCCTGGGAGGTAATAGTTGATATTCCCATTTTACAGATGAAAGAAACCATGACTCAGAGGTCAGGGAACCCAGTTAATAAGTGTCAGAACTAGGTTTGAACCCACATTGATCTGACTACACAGCCCATACGCTGGCATTCTCAGTGCGAATGAAAAAGTGTACCCGTCCATTCCAGCCCCCTGTAGTGGTTCAGAGCAGTATTTTTCTTGAATCCATTTTAGAGTATAAATCTTTCAGGGTTACAACTTCAAAAAGATTCAGTAATGTATGTTTTAAAGACTTGGGTGGGGGTGAGGGACTTAGACTCATCCTCAATCTAACTCTGGCAGGACAGAGGAGGGCTGAAAAATGCTGGTATCTTGGCTTGGCAATTTATAGTCCTCTGGTGGCTGCGAGGATTAACAGTGTATTGTCTCCCAGTCTTTTGTTTCGGTTGTTAATGAACAGCACTGCAACTTGTCGCCTGGACCTCTTGCCTTCTGTACACACCATTTTAGCAGTGTCTCCTGTGTGTCTCTGACCCTCTCTGAGCCCTCCCTGCCCAGAGCTGAGGAGGGCTGCAAAAGACTTCTAAGTCTGACTCAGGTTACTCTCCTTGGAGAGAAATATCCAAGAGCCTATGAGATTTTTGTCTCTGCAGCCTGGGGAGAACATTCTTTGTAAAACTTAAGCTACTTTGCTTTTTCTGTTTTTCCAGCTTTCTGTGTTCTTGGTGCTCATGTAGAGAAGGCTCTTCTCCTTTTATCTATTTTATTGAGGTGTGTGCCCTTCATTCTTTCTGCAGATGCCCTCTCTGGACTCATAAATGAAACAAGGGGTTCATGTGTGTGAATGAATTTCAACCAGATTTTTTTATGATACCCATTAAGCATCTGCACATATCTTGCTCCAGGAAAGCAACCTGCTCCAGGCAGAAATAACATCCTGGGGGCTTGGCCAGGTAGGCCTTGGTGTCCTTGAGGAATTTGGGTGTTACTCTAATACAAAAGCAAACAAACCAAAGGTCACTTTTGGTTTTCTTTACCCCTAGTCTTTTCATGAGAATCTGTGTAGGAATATATTATGTGAAATTGTGGTAATTATGTATGTTTGTCCTAAAATACTGAGGCATATTTGAAGGAGTTCTAAGTGGAAATGCTTCCTTCAGCTTTACTTCTTTAGTTCCTAGTATCTGTCAGGCCTTAGTTCCCTGTCTCTTTGTGCCCATCCAGTGAGAGCTGTTTCTTTCTCTTCTTCACTGAAAGGTACACACCATAACTAGAAGATTCTACTCTCCAGTACTGCTTCTTCGACATCCTCTACCACCAACTAAAGCTGAGGCTGACACTGGACTTGCTTGCCTTCATTTGCTTCAAAGACTCTTAAGTTCAATAGGAAGCCTGCCTCAGTCAGCACTAAAGTGTACCACTATTCAAGTACAAGTTTTCTTGTTTTACCTGGTACCTTATCGCTCTCTGACCCCACCTGATCTCTCCATACGCTGGAGTGCCTTTAACTGTCTCCAGGAGACTCAAGTTGAGCTTTGTCTGCAGCACTTTCTCTTGGCGCTGGACAGTGGGTGACTTTGCTTTAGCTTGGGTGGCAGTGTGGGAGTACCACAACATCAGAGAGACAGCCTTGAGTTTAAATTAATGCAGAATATTTGAGCAGGAACCAACAGGAAAGAAAAATGGAAGCAGGTAGTCATATTTCATTCTGTTGGGGTACATTTTTCTTCTCATGGGGCTTGCCCTTGAGAACAAAACATATCAAATGTTAAATCAAAGAATATTTTTGTAGTCATGCTAGGAATAGAAAATAATGCAAAGACTCTGCCTTCTTGAGGCAAATATTTTGCTGGAAGGTTATAATCAAAGTCAGAAGGAAATCATAGTCATAGCTTTTGGTAAAGCTGTAATCATTTAAAATTAATTGCTTTTAAACTTTTCACTGAGCATCCCCTTTGTTTTCTATCAGCATGTCTCTTGGGTTTGTCTTCGGAATCATTCCATCCAGGTTGGAATAGGATTTGGGCAGGCATCCCAGGAAGCAACCCATAAATTAAGCCCAAAGACATATTCCCCTTTCTGTCATTCTTTTGTCCTCCTGCCTCAGCCTCCCAAAGCGAGCATATGCTTTTAAAGTTCATTCACGCTGTAGTGTAAACCAGTACTGCATTTTTTTTTTGTAAAAAAACCTATTTCTATTGATTTCTACTTGTGGTAAAGTACATATAACGTACAATTTGCCATCTTACGTGTATGGTGTGTGGCATGTGCTCCTCAGGCTGCTGCTTCTTTCTCTGATGTCCCTGGCCCATGGAGACATTTGGGCTGGTAGGCCTTGTTTTAAGGGCTTTTGGCAGCTTGTATGGTGGGAGAGGACCAGATGGAGCTGCATTTGCTGTTTTTCTCTACTCACTCAGAGATTCTGCACATACATGTTGCTTGGCTTTGTTTTGGACGTGAGGGCAGATACACAGTCGTGCCTGTCTTCAAGGGGCTCACAGTCCCAAGTAGGGAGGAGGAAGCCAGGCAGTGCCTGCAATCAGTTTAAGATGCGGAGTGGTAAGGGCCTTGATCAAGATGGGCACAGAGATGTGAGTACCTGCCTGGGGTGGCAGATAGGGAATCCTGCTGGAGGAGACACACGGCTGGGCCTGGAAGGATGACTTGTGGATTTCCAGACTGAGAGATCCGGGGAACAGCCTTAGCAGAGTCCAGAGGCATGGGAGCAGCCCTGGCTAAAGAAGGGAAGTGGTCAGGGTGGCTGGCACTTGCACACAGCGGGCGTGAAAGGAGGTGAGGCCAGGTTGACTGGGTCACAGGCCAGTCCAACTGGCTTGTGGGAATTGTGAAGGATGGTTGAGATTTTACATTTTAGAAGATGGGAGGCATTCCAGCTAGAGGACTCAGAGTAAACAAGGACCCAGAGACAAAGGGAGGGCTGGAGTGTGAGTGGGGTGTCAGGCCAAGCTTCCAGAGGGTGGCCAGGACCAGATCTCAGAAGCTGGGAGAGTCTCTTCTGGGAGGAAGACTGGTAGGTTTTTAAGCTGGGAGATCCTTCTGGCAGCTTTTAGTGAGCTCCCCTGTGAGTCTGAGGAGAGGGCTGTGACAAGTGGTCCTAGGGCCTGGCATTCCTCTCCTCATTCCAGCTTCAGCTTTCTGGCCCAGCTGGCCGAGGGAGAAGAGGAAGGACACCTCAGGCAGGCAAGGCGGACACCATCAGCAGGGAAAATGGGGCTCTGGGGTTGCAGACGTGGCAGTGCTGAGCAGTGGCCAAGGGATAGTTCTGCCTCTCGGAGGGAGAGGAAAGAATGGACTTTTGAAGAACGCTTGCTGTCTGCTGGACACTGTTCTAGACCCGTGGCTCTTGCTGCATCCTCCCAACCAGTCTCCGAGGGAGGCATTTCCATCTACATTGCTCAGCTACTAGAATTGAGGCTCTGAGCAGTAGGCAGTTTGCTGCAGGGCACACAAGTAGCCAGTGCCAGGCTCTGGTTTCAGAGGCCCTGGCTTTACCCAGGAGCTGCTCTCAGACCTTAGCACATGCCTGCTTCCATAGAAAATTGTGGCTCCTGAGGAGTACTTTATATATAAATCAAATTGTCAAAAATAGAGATTTCTGCTTCTATTCTCCCCTGGATTATTTGAGTTTTTGTCTTTTGTTAATTGGGTCTTTTATTTTCTTGTGCTGTGTGATTAGGCTCCTGCTGCTTTGAAGTGGCCTTTGTTGGGTGGGTAGGGAGGACTTAGTTAATGTGGGTGATCCTCTCTTGGCAGGAGAAAAAACAACTTTTGCTGTTGAGAGAGAAGTTGACTTTCCCTCTTTCCATATCTCTTGTGTTGTGATGATTCCTCTCTTGTCTTGAGGCCTTCAGGAAGACTAAAATAATTTCCTTTGTCTCTAACCTACTTCCTGAGGATATTTATTTGGTGCCATGCACAGGTGCTGCTTAAAGATAAACCTGACTTTTTTCTTTTAAAATTAGTGCTTGAAATTTGTTAGCATTGACCTGTCTGGCAGCAGGAACTTGCCTTGCTTGGCCTTGTGGCTACATCCTTTACCATAGATTTATTTGGGTTACTTAGAACTCCGGAGGGTCAGTGGCTTGTCCTTGGTCATTTGACATTGGCACTAGAGCTCAGTCTTCCCAGGTACATGACGGTGTGACACTTGAGGAAAAATTGCCCTATTTGTGGTCATTTCCAGGTGAGTTTCAGGATCTTTCGCCATGAACAGTAAAGGCCCTCGGGTGTGTGTTTTAGCATCCTCTGTGTTCTAAAAAGATGATCCAGGGCACATTCAGAAATGATCTTCAGAACTTACGCTCTAGAGAGGAAAGACTTTACATAAGAAGGATTCCATTTCTTTAGCACTTGCTGCCTGACCTCACAGACAAGTAGACCACAGGAAGACTGGAAGGGAGCCCTGAGGTGCTTGCAGCACGCCATGTTTCCCATCAGCACCCAGCCGTTGCAGAGAGGGCTGACAGACACTTCAGCTGCGAAAAACAGTGTCTGAAAAAATTTCTGCAGTGGCTTGATCAGTACTTTCCAGCAGAACTTTCTGTGATGATAGGAATGTTCTACAGTGGCACAGTCCAACATGGCAGCCGTGAATCTCATGGCTGTTGGAGCACTTGCACTGTGGCTAGTGTAACTAAAGACTGAAATTTTAGTTTTATTTAATTTTAATTTATTTAAATTTAAATAGGCACAGGTGGCTAGTGGCTGCTGTATTTGACAGTGCAGGGCTGGATGGACTGAGGAACGGCTGGGTTCTGTGTCCCTGTTGTAGATTTGGGTTTGAGCTGTCCCCTACATGTGATTTGGTTATAAGAACTGTCACCTTCCTGAGACATCCTGGCCTGGGATGACTACCACGGGTCCTCAGATTCCACCCTCTCAGCTTCATCACCTTCCTAGTGAAGGACACCTCCACTCTCCCAAGGTGTGGCCCTTGAAATGCTCCTCAGTGTGTCCTCCTCCTTCACCTGCCTCTGGATCCATCACCACGCCTTCTCCCTCCTGCTTGCTCTCTGCCCTGGCATTTTCCGTCACCGCAGCTGTGACCTGAAGACAGGCTTCTGCTAGCTCCTGGCGGGATGAGTACAGCATTCCCTCACATAGTCTCCTTGATTCCACCCCCTGCAGAAGGTATAGGGATAGAAGAGTGTTTAAAAACTACTTCCCTGTGTAGAAGGCTTTGTTTGCTCTCTGCTGGCATAAAGGCTGAACTTCTTAGCTGGCTGACGAGGCCCCTCCTGAAGGGTTGAGATCTCAGGACTCCAGGCTGAATGAACCACTTGCAGGTCTCTGGACAGACAGACCGTGCTTTCTCATGCTGCATATTCTGGCTATGTGCACTTTTCTGGGAAGAATCATTGTCCACCGTTCTCAGTCTAGATAAGGTCACCCTCATTTGAGGGCCCGTAACATCCTACACATACCCCTATGATCTCATTTTCTCCTCATCTTATGCCCTTTTCTGTTTACTGGATTATGTTTTCCACTGGACTTGATCCATTTGAGGGTAGGGACCTGTTACCATTCAATTCTATGTCCAAGGGCCCAGGACAGGCCTTGGCACAGAGTAAATATTTGGTGCATGCATATCGGAATGAATGAATTAATGAAGAGGTCATTTCCCACTGCCTGCACCAATTACCCATGCTCTTATGGTGCTTTAAACAACTGGCCAAATAGAGTTCAACAGTGGAGGAAACCTGCCTTGAGGTTAGACAAGTTAATCTTTCAATGGAAATTCAATCCTCATATTTCATTTTCAGGCCACTTTGCGTAGCAAAGTAGTTTAACTCATAGCAGATTTCTGCCGTGCTGATGGTTAATTTCATGGCCCACAGAGGGTCAGCACACTAATGCCGGGAACACGGCGACCTCAGTGCAGCTCACCGCACACAGTGAGGGCCCAGCGGCCCTGTTGTTTTAGAGAAGCAGTTCTCAAACATCCCTCTGATTTTGAGTTAACAGGGGTGACCCTTTCAAGAACATTTTTAAAAGCTATAACATAGATCCCTCCCAGATCGTATATTTTCCTTTTTCCATGCAGTTCAAAGGGCCTCAGTTGTCTCATAGGTTTTTGCCGGCAATCTTCAGCTTGACCCTGGTTGTTTAAATCTGCCGGAGGAAATTTGAACAAACTTGTACTTTGGTAATTCTTCTGCCTCTGTGAACCTTTAACCTTAGGGTTTCTTTTCGAGCCAGGGCTGCATTGTCACCAGTCGTCCCTGCTGGGGCTTTTCAAAGGGCATTGTCTAGGGCGTCTGTTTTCACTTTGCTACTGGAGTTCTTTTGAGGAAGGGTATTAATTCAGACCTGATTCTGAGACAGGACGAGCACTTTTAAACTTGCCCCAGAGCTTGGGGATGGGGAAATGAGCGTAATGCAAGCCTGTGGCTGATGCCAGTAATTGTTCTGCAAATAGTCTGTCAGGGTGAAGGGAGAAGAGGCCCTCCAGAGGCACAGGGGTGTGCCAGCTGTCCAGTGGGAGGCCACAGCTTTGCCCAGGGTTTGTTGACTACATGAGGAAAAGAGGTCACTGTCTCTGATCACCAGGTTCTGGGTCCAGAGTTCCTCCTGAATGTAAAATTCTTGGAGTGCCAGGTTGCTAGGAACCTGGGAGGCCAGAGGTGAACCTGGGGTCCATATACCATTACCAAGTGCTTGCGTGATAAGAAACTTTCTGGGGAGAGAGAGGAAGGCTCCCTGAGGCAAGATAGTAGAGATTTACTCTGCTGCTGTCCTGGTGCTGGCCTGAGACTTTCTGAGTGAGTGTCCCTCTGCAGACCAGGTCACTCACCTCCATCAGCTAGCCAGTTTCACCATTTAGTTCTTCTTGTGTCTTCTCACAGGAAGCCCAAGACACCCATAAATGTGAAATGTCACAGTCATAGGCCCCCTGGGGCTTCAAGGCTGTTGTCATGGGTGTGCAGTGTTTGAGACTGGACCCTAAGAGGGGAGGCCCTCTGGTACCTCCCCAGGAAGCTCCTTGCTGGTTCTGTCACTTACTCTTTGCGACAGGTTGAGAGCTGTTTGAACACCTGGCTTGGTTATGTGGCTTTCTTTGATTTATTTTCCCAGGATTCTTAGTGTCCTGAAGATTTGGCTAGGCGACCTTACTCCTTAAGCTCAGACGGTATAGAAGGAAAGGTGGATCATGACATTAATTCATTCAACAAACCCCGAGCAACTACTGCTTGCCAGGGGTTGAGTTTCCAGTGGTCAGCAAAGCAGAAGTGGCTCCTGCTTTCATGTAGCTTCCTGTCTTGTGGGGGAGGCAGATGGTACAGAAGAAACAAAATGTGCAGAATTATAAATTATGTAAGTGCTAAGCAGGACAAGACAGGATACCCAGATAGGGACTAATGGATGTAGGGCATCTACTTTAGTTTGGAGGCCAGGGAAGGCCTTTCTGAAGCAATAAAGTTGGAGCTAAACTATGGCACAAGAACCCTCCCCTGGAATGTTGGGAGGTGTTCCAGACCAAAGGCATAGCACACATGAGGGTCCTGAGGCTGGAGGTCTCCTGGGGCTAGCTACAAGTGAGAGGGTATTAGCTGGTTTTCACCCAGCAGACCTGGTGTTGCAGGTATATTTGGACAGATGTATATATCTGGACTCTCTGGAAGTCCCAATTTTGCTGAAAGATAAGCATGGCATGTCCTATCTTTCTGAAATAGGACAGAGTGAGACAGAAGGCAGGCCAGCCTTCTGGAGATGTCTGGTCTCAGCATGGCTATCCTGTTGGCCTTCATCTGTCCTTTGTCTTGTTTCTGGTACTGTAACCCCTTCTTTCCATGGTATAGGGATGGGCTGCTGATGTGGAATCAGGGTTGGCAGGCAAACCTGGCAGAAAGTAAATTAGACATTTTTCACAACTCTGTGATTGTGTTTGATCATTAAATGTTGGCCCACAGGCTGCTTATGACTTGAAGGCCACGTGGAGGTTAAGGACACATTCCTGAACCACTAACTCAAGACATCTGAGATACTAAGTATCTAACATCATAGAATTGTAAATAAAATTCCCCTGACACCTCCTCACACTCCTGGTCAGTGCTTCTTTCCCTGCATAACCTCACAGAGCATAGGCCCTACATGCTTTCCTCCATCCCCTTTCCTGCGGGGCTGCCTCTTGGGTTGAAGGCAATGCGTGGCGGTGGGGCAGGTGGCATATTTTGCCTTTTTTTTCCTCCAGAAACAAGTTTGGCATGGGACTTGGTCAGTCTTGATCTGTGCCTGGAGGTGTGAAGGTGTGGGTGCAGGTGTTGGGATGATTTGTGTACCTCAGAACCAGAACTGGACACTCACTGTAGGGAAGACCAGCTCCTCACCACCCCCTCCCCCTACCACTCAAGGTTCCTGCTGAGCAGGTATGGCCTAGCCTCAGACTTGCATGCATGTTTTTCTGCTGTTGATTTTCTCAAATTCTTAAGGGAACAGTAGTTTACATCCTTTAAAGCTTTCTTGAGGCTGGGCATGGTAGCTCATGCCTGTAATCTCAGCACTTTGGGAGATGGAGGCGGGCAGATCACCTGAAGTCAGGAGTTCGAGACCAGCCTAGCCAACATGATGAAACCCCGTCTCTACTAAAACTACAAAAATTAGCCATGCGTGGTGGTGAGCGCCTGTAATCCCAGCTACTTGGAAGGCTGAGGCATGAGACTGCACTCCAGCCTGGGTGGCAGAGTGAGACTCCGTCTCAAAAAAAAAAAAAAACTTTCTTAAGATGCCAGTTTGGTCTTCTGGTGACAGAACCTTGTCCACAGGTTAGAGGAAATAATACTTTCAGTAACACCCCCAGCTTGGGGACTCTCAGAAAGAAGGGCATGTTGCCAACTTTCGAGGATTTGTCTGAGAAACAGCAACCTGGCATCCCCCCAACTCCCTGCTTTTTTTCCCTCTAGAATCAAATAGAATCTCTTTTCCTGGCAAAGATTTCCTAGATAAAAAGAGGTACTACTTAGTCATTTTTGTAGGTTCGTTAATAGTTTCTAAAAGTTTTTAAAAGTACATAATAAGAAAACTTGTTATGGCAACCAATAAAGTTTCTTTTCGAGGAATGAATATTTTCTAGGAAAGATAAGAGTCAGTTATGTTTGGTCTGATTTCTTCAGCTGAATCTTTCCCTCTTCCTCTTATCTTGAAATCTATCTCATAAGGCAATCTGGGGACACTTTAGCAAGCACTCTGGTAACAGATGTGTGTCATCCTCTTCCTGACACATCTCCCGGCCCTGGAGACCCAGCTGTACAATCGCAAGCTGTCCACAGGGCGGTGGGGTGGAAATCATCTCCATGCCGACTCCGGAACTATTTGATGCACAAGAGGGCAGTATTTGCTTACAGTCTTGGATCGGGATGATCAATGTGTAGGTTCACAGGTCAGCATAGTTAAAAAGACCTCTGACTTTTTCAAGACAAAATAAACTGTAGGCCACAGCCATGATGGCTTCCCATAGATGCCTTTTAAGTGCCTGATCCCTCCAAAAAAATTGCTGCTTGCTATCTTTTTTCCTTAAAAAGAAAAATATTGTTTCTTTCAACATTTATTTTTAATTTTGTTTTTTAATCAATGAAAATATGGTTTGCAGGCTTGTACCTACAATGGCAGAGGTTAAAAAGTGTTGCAAAAGCAAAACAACTGCTTTCTAATTAAAAACCAGATGGGAAGATTTTTGTTTGAAGCAAGGGGTCAAATGTATTTTCTCCCCCTTTCACATCAGTGTAAAGATTATCTGACTTAACTTTTAAAGCATTTGAAGATGTGGGCTTCAGTCATCAACCCTTCTGTACTCAGTTTTCTTTTTCTGCAAATTCACAGTATTAACCAAAGCAGGGACTTTCCAGGAGAAAAAAAGGAGATCTCCCTGCCTCCTAGAGGCACAATGTTCTATCTGAAATAGGCCATGTCTGCTTTTGTATGATGATTTGCCTATTTACAATTCTTCCATGGTGTTTTTCTATAGAGACTTTTAAGCCAGAAAGACACAAGTGGCCCTCCAAATCTGTGGATTCAATCAATTGAGGATTGAAAATATTTGGAAAAAAAAAGAAAACAATAAAAAATAACAATTCAACAACAACAAAATGATATGTTTAAAAACACAATACGGTATAGCAGCTATTTACATAGCATTTTTATTTTATTAGTTATAAGTGATCTAGAGATGATTTAAATATATGGGAGGATATGCATAAGTTATATGAAAATATTCTGTCATTTTATATCAGGGCCTTAAGCATCCTCAGATTTTGGTCCTTCAGGGGTCCTCAAACCAATCCCCCTACAGGTAACAAAGGACAGCAGCATGGGTTTGCAACTCCTATCCCACCAGATTCCAGCCTATGCAAGAACTGGGATCTCATATCTTTTGCTTCCTCTTTCTCAAACCTGGAACTGCTGATTTCAGGTGCCTCCATAACTTTAGCACCCAAGAGAGTTTAACTGAAAACAGCAGTGGTAGCAAGACCCAGCACATTAAGGACATAGTGATGGTCAGGCCGAAGGAACCCACGCATAGGGGTGGCCTGGGTCTAGGGGAAATGCCACCGGGCCTCTCTGAGCCTGTCTGTGCACCTCAAATCCAGGTGATTATCTCACAGGGTGGTTGCATCAAAGATGTCCATAAATAAAGCTTCAGGCACATAATAGGGAGCAGTTATTGTTTGTTTTGTTTATTTTTTGTAGAGCCAAGCACTTGCTGTGTTGTGCAGGCTGGTCTCAAACTCCTGGGCTCAAGTGATCCTCCTGCTTTGGCTCCCCAAAGTGCTGGGATTACAGATGTGAGCCACTGTGACTGGCTGGGAGCAGTTACTGTGCCAATGATCCCTCTGACCCCTGACCAATTATAAGCATATGGAGGTGATGGGGCACTGTTGGACATGAGGATGGAGACACAGACACTGATTCTTGATTGCAGACAAACAGTTCTTTCCAGATTATTCATTTATTTGATTCATTGATTCATTGAGTCCATTGCTTGGCCCTTTGGAGCATCTGCAGCAAAGTGAAATGCAATCTAGCTGGGAAGTGCCGTGCTGCTGCCTCGATCCTCTGATAGCAATCGAGGAAAAAAGCTGGGTTCCGAGGCTTAGCCCTATATGAAATCAGATGTCTTCTTTTAATCTTTTGTAATCGCAACATAAATCTTCCAAAGGGAGTGTGTCTATAAGATAGATGCCACATAAGCTATGGAATGTATTAGTATGTGTGACATCCCTGTGGTCTTTTAATTGATCAGTGGCATTTAATGCAAAATTTGAATCTGACCATACCGAGTAGGGAGAACCCTGGGTGGCCTTCTTGTTTGCTTCCCTGTGAAGCTCCTGTCCTGGCTTTTATTAGAAGGGTCTGGGTAGGAAAAGAAGGGTTTTGAGCTGAAGGCTTTCAAAAGAGGCCCACGCCATGTTTTTCCAGGAACATAGTTTCTGAAAAATGCTGGAACCGTCAATTTCCAAAGGAGCCTGGTTTGTGAGGGGAATGAAAAGTTGTTCCTGCGTGTGGATTCTGGGTTGTTTTCCATCTTCACTCCCTAAGGCAGGGCTGGCAAGCGGGGAATGGGACAGATGTTTTGTGGTAGTAATTTCCAGTCAGATTCTTGAATGGCTTGTATACTCTGGGTCACCGTCAGCTTATAATGGAGCAAAATTGAGTGAGAATTCGTGCAATGAACGACGTGAACGGCGCACCAGAGAGATATGATGGTGGAGATAGGGTGCATTCTGCGAGAAAATATTTCCAGTGCTATCTGTAAAATTCAGATTGAATAACCATTCTGAAGTGCTCCCCTTTTAAAAGAGTTTCCTTCCACAAGCATTGCAGGCTGAGTAAATACCAATAATTTTTATTTCCCTTCTCCTTATCGGTTCCCCTACTGAAATGTTCCTGTACAGCCTATCTGGTCTTTTCAAGTGAACATCAAATGATTAGTGTCAACTTCCAGTTTGAATTATGATCATATTTCAAAACACAAACTTCTTCACTTTTGCGTTTGGAGGTAATTATCAATATTTACCAATACTGGGGAAGAGTTGAAAATGGAGTAAATACTGTTGAGAGAATGGTGCCCCAAGTGAAGATAGGGAGGGGTTGTGTGTGGCCTTGTGTGTACAATGGCAGAGTGCCTCAGGGGCTTGGCCTGCCGTGTGGATGGCCTGCTCTCTTCCAGCCCTATCCACATTCTCGCACAGATAAGTGAGAGGAATGGTGGGGACCCAACTGCAAGGCGATCTCTTAGGGTTGGGCACTATGACAAGGCTAGAAAAGCTATTTTTGCCACCTGGAGGAGGAAACATTGCTCTGGCCGCTGCTCTCAGAGGCCCTCCCTTCTGTTTCTGCAGATCCTGCTTGGCTTTCTGACTGCCATGGCCTGGTAGGAATGCCCTTTGGTGAAAAAGACCGACGAAACCCAGGGCTGGTTTAAGGCCTTCACTGCAGCCTGGAACGCAGACTAACACAAATAGACTGTGCTGCCATCACACAGAAAATACAGTTTACAATACCTACATCAGAGGTGAATGCCGGTGTACTAGGTGGCGTTCTCTTGCATTGTAGTAGGCATTTAATTGAACTTTGAGTAATTTAAGTTTTTGTAGTTTTCTTTTTGTATTTTGGAGCCAGTAAATTTTTTTGTGTTTGCAAACACTCTGTAAGCTTTGGTGCTTTGCTTATTATGCCTAATTAATAGTTGCCTCTGGGAAATGCAGAGGAGGCTTCAGACTGCCTCAAAGAACTTCCCAGAGAGTGAAGAAGCTGCAGCACAACAGGCCTGGACTCTGGAGTCAGGAAGATTGAAATTGGAATCTTGGCCCTTCTGCTGGCTTATTGTATTACTGTGTACGTGTAGCTTTTCTGAGCCTTCATTTCTTCACCTGTTTAAAAAAGGAGAGAAAGGGAATAATGCCTCCTTTCGGGTTTGCTGTTAGAGTTAGCAGTAACTATGATACAGTTAGCATCATTCTGGGTGCAAGGTAGATGCCTGGTAAATGGAAGCAGGCCTTACTATATTGTTAGTGCACTGCAGGCTTGGCACCAGAATGTAACCACTTCTGAAGTCCTTGGGGCAGTCAGAAGTCCTCTTCCCTCAGCATTGCAGACAGCAGGAAAGAGCATTGCAATTATGTAAGAGCTATGTTTCAAAGAAGGAAATGAAATTCTTGAATTTTTTTTTTTTTTGAGACGGAGTCTCGCTCTGTCGCCCAGGCTGGAGTGCAGTGGTGCGATCTTGGCTCACTGCAAGCTCTGGCTCTGGGGTTCACGCCATTCTCCTGCAGGCGCCTGCCACCTCGCCCAGCTAGTTTTTTGTATTTTTTAGTAGAGACGGGGTTTCACCGGGTTAGCCAGGATGGTCTCGATCTCCTGACCTCGTGATCCGCCCACCTCGGCCTCCCAAAGTGCTGGGATTACAGGCTTGAGCCACCGCGCCCGGCAATTCTTGAATTTTTTTAAGGCAAAGAAGAGGAGGGAAAAATAGATTTATTGTTTTACTTGGCTATTCAATACGATGCAGGACAAAGCTGGCCTCTCTCCTGTTTAATGTCATCATCGGCATTCTTTCTTTTTCTCTCCTTCTTCTCTTCCTCCTTCTCCTCCCCCTCTGCTCTACTCCTTCTCCTCCCTTCTCTTCCCACGCCTCCCCCCGCTCTTCCTTGCCCTCCTCTTCTAACTAGTACTGCTACAAACCCCTGCTTTTCTCCAAGTCAACCCCAGGTCCTGAGCCTGGGATTAAATCTCATGCTCCGGAGATACTCTAATGCTAGGAATTATTTCCTCTTTTGTGGTCTTTGGTCTTTCCTTCAGGTTTCCTGTTGCTTTCTAAGGGAGGTGCCAGGTGCTGGCCCTGTGGCTAGTTTTGGCTATTGAGGAATGCTATAAAGCAGCTGTGACACCAGCGTGCAGCAGTCCCACTGCTGTGCAGCCCAGGCAGCGAGTGGTGACAGAGTGGCATTGGAGTGAACAAGGTTTGGGGGAAGATGAGCGTAGGTGGAAAAAATGTAGACTGACCTTCTCGGTAAAACTGGCCTGGGATCCCAGGCAACATGAAGGCTGGCAGATGATGAGGGAGTTCTCTAGGGGAGGCTGATAAAATTCAACATCACCTTACCATTTAATGAGTCCCAGATACATGGGCTATGCCAGCCCAACAGAGTGCAGGCTTTGGAAAGCCCAAATGAAAACGACATGGTCCCTGCTGATGGGGGAATTCGTAGTGCTGGGAGAAGCCTGCTGGGCCTCTTTTTCAGACGGAGGGAGAACATGGGTTTAGTAGTGAGCCCTCTAATTAGGCCCTCAGGTAGGCCTCAGCATGGGGCCTGGATTTGCACCCTGTCCTTCAGTTAGAGGTTTGTGACACCCTTTGCTGTGCTCAGTTAAGTAGAGTCGTGGAAAGAGCTGAGGCTCAGCATGCCAGTACAGGTTTGAATCCTGGTGGACCAGCTTGTGAGTATGCACAGCTCTGAGACTCGGTTTTCTCATCTTCAAAATGGGGAGAATAGGCCGGGCGCGGTGGCTCAAGCCTGTAATCCCAGCACTTTGGGAGGCCGAGACGGGCGGATCACGAGGTCAGGAGATCGAGACCATCCTGGCTAACACGGTGAAACCCCGTCTCTACTAAAAAATACAAAAAACTAGCCGGGCGAGGTGGCGGGCGCCTGTAGTCCCAGCTACTCGGGAGGCTGAGGCAGGAGAATGGTGTAAACCCGGGAGGCGGAGCTTGCAGTGAGCCGAGATCGCGCCACTGCACTCCAGCCTGGGTGACAGAGCCAGACTCCGTCTCAAAAAAAAAAAAAAAAAAAAAAAGGGGAGAATAAACTTACAAGTGTTTTTTTGTGTGTGTGAGAATCCAATGAGATAAGCTAAGTGTAGTATTTATCTCAGTGTATGGAACCTATACTCTGTAAATGGTGTTAGCTATTGTGATCATAATTTAATATGACTTAATTTTTAATCTTTATGAGACTTCATATAAAAACGAACCATTTGTCAGAAATCTCACTTTCCTTATTTTTGGTTGGGAAAGCAGGCTAGATGGATGGTCTCTGATACCATGTGTAACATATGATTTTTGTCTCTACTTTTAAATTGGTGATAATCTAGTTGGGGAGAAACTAAATTAATACACTTGAAGTAATCAGAGTATTGGAGCTTAACTGTGTTGATCGCTGTAAAATTGTGAGTGCAGTTAGAGTTAAGACGAGGAAGGCCACGAAGGGGAAAGACACAACCAGAGGACACACACCAGAAGAGAAATGTGGGTGGAGTGTTAGCAAGCCACGCGCTTTGTCTGTCGGGAGAGACCAGTCTGCTGGAAGCACTGGCTTGTTTTGTGTTTGCAAACTGATAGGTACCAATCACTGCTACATGCACATGTACCCAAAAATATGTGATGACAGGAACTTAACTTCTCTTGAAATAATTTATGCCTTAGTATTAAAGGAAAAAATGCATAAAACGGCATAAATTGCAAACATGGTATAATTGAAAAAGCTTGAGGTTTAGAGTCTGAGAAACTGAATTTGAATCCTGGCTTCAACATTTGTTAGCTGTATGATCTTGGGTAGATTACTTAACTTCTCTAGGCCTCAGCTTCCTTGTTTGCAAAATCAGAAAGAACTATTTTAAGGATTAGAATATATATATCTGGTACATGATAAGCTTTTAATAAACATAATTATTATTATGACCACTATTTTACTACTGATAATAAAGACTCCTGGCCTTGCATGACACTGCATTGCCAGCTATAAAGGTGGTCTTCCCTGAAATGCTATAATTTTTTTTCTGTAGTTTAAATGAACATACCAGTTTATTATTGTTATTATTATTTTTGAGATGGAGTCTCGCTCTGTCATCCGGGCTGGAGTGCGGTAACGTGATCTCGGCTCACTGCAACCTCCGCTTCCCAGGTTTAAGCGATTCTCCTGCCTCAGCCTCCTAGGTAGCTGGGATTACAGGGCATACTGGATTATTGATTCAATATCGTGGAGAGGCTTATAAATGAATTTACATGATTAAGTTTTGGAAAGCTCTTTTTTGTTGATTCCTTATCTTAAAACCAGGATAAAAAAAGCTGTAATAGCTTAATATTTTTAGGGTCTGAGGCAGGTCTATGTGTCGGCCTGGGGAAGAAAGGGAAACATTCAGAAAGCCTTAGATTTTTTAAAGACTTGTTGGGGGTATTCTCCTTTCAATTGGAGAAATAGTGACACCACCCCCCACCCACCTCTGGATTTTACTGTTTATTTTTTGGCATACATGTTTCCAAATACATCAAATATAAATGATGCATTTTAAAGTTTTAAAACTATCAATGAAGCATTAGACCTTTACAGGGGTTTTAAAAAAGTCTTGCTGACTTTTAGTTTCCCCAGATTTGTAGATCTCTGAAATTTCTGGAAGCTTTCTCTGCATCTCTAGCTGAGCCAGAACGCACCTCTGTTTAGAGATTGTAAAGAACTCCATTTGAGGAGTTCATTAAACTCCAGAGAATCTCCCACGTTCATTCTTTTTGTGTTTTGCTGCAGCATAGATTGCTTAAACCAAGTGAGAAATTGCTGTGAGTTTTTTAAAACTTAGAGATACTAATTTTTGTCAAATTTGTCTTGGAGGAGCAAGTTCAAGTTTGCTTTTATAAATAGGAAAATCAATTTGCAAAGAGATGAAGGCAGAGTATCAGACAGGAGATGACGTGTGGCACATTTAGAATTTGGAGAAACCACAGCCATAAAGAATGAGTAGACACACATTCTTTATATAAATGAGTAGACCATCTGGTTCTCAAAAAAATGCTTATTGACAAACATGATAGACCTCAAGGTGGATTTCAGACTTTTGGATTAGTTTATGTGCATGTTGGTACATATGTAGAAACTTATGGCAAAATAATGTACCATAATAAATGCAAGTTCAGCAAATAAAACATAGTTCAGAGTCGAGTTATGTGGTAAAAATGCATGGACTAAGTAATTTTCAATGAAGGTTTTATTATTTTGGAATGAGGTCTTTTTAATTGCCTTAAAAGACTCTCTTTTAGGAAAATTTGAAATATGAAAGTCATCTTATTTTCATGTAAAATGAAACATTTAAATACCTTTTTTCTCATGAAAATTTCTAGCATATAAAGTGAAACTGGAAGTAGTTTTGTTAAGTAACTTGTGTTTTGGGGGCTGAGGAAAAGCACTAGAAAATTCAGCTCCTAAAGATCATTCTTCATGAGATGTCAATAGCCTCCAGACAGATTATCATGTGAATATTTTCTAAACCATAAACACATTTTGCTACCATTGTGTTTAGACTCAAAGTGAGTTTAAAAAAGAAATTTCTAAATGAAACTTCCTAAAGGTCATTGTTTTGGGGCAGGCAGATCGGTAGAAGTAATATATAAAACCCAAGGACAGAATGGCACTTTGTTTTTTTCTGTTAAACTCATTTGCTGTTTGCTGTTTCAAAAATTCATACTGAATCTTTACAATGAAACATTTGTGAGTCCTGGAGCCCAGAACCCTAAATGAATTCAGATTGACTTCTTTTTCTGTACAGTCTATCAAAACCTTTTCACTTTACCACAGACCAGAAATTATTTCTCACTGTTTTCTGTGCCTTACTCCTTTAATCTCCAAATCCCTGTTACTACTATTGTAATTGTTATTTTATTGTAACAGTTATTGTTGTTACTACTATTGAACAAGCTTTGGATGTTTGGTTTGAAAAGATTCAATCAAGTATTTTGATTATGATGACTAGTGCCTGTGCATAGCTAAGTAGTGAAGCAACGCAGAGATTTTATAAATATTTTTAGGGCATTTTTTACTGTGATCATAGGGAGTAAGATATTTGCTTTTACAGGCTAGAAAGATTGCTGTGAATTTTAACACTTGGGAATCACAGCTTTAATTCTGATTTAGTCTACTAAAATAAATAAAAATTAGCCGTTGATACTGTTTTAATCTTTTAAATGAATGGAACCTATTTCTGATTCTTATTTTTCTGAAGCAGTCTCTCCATTTCCCAAAGTGCCACTTCCCAAGGTGGACAAAACATGTTCTGTGCAGGCGAAATGTGAGATGCTGGCTGCATAGGGGAGGAAGGGGGAGAGGAAGCTGTTTGCAAAACTACTTAAAATAAATTTGAAGGGTCAAACATGGAACACAGTTGCAAAAGAGAAAGGAAAAAATGCCTTAGGTCAGTTCAGCTAGAATAGCATAGGCATTCGCATTGGCTAGAGGGTTAGTTGTGTATTTCTTGCTAATCAGATACAATTGGAGCAGATAATATTTGAGTATCTGAGGCTAGATCTCATTGCCTGTGTATCAGGGAAATGAACCTAAAGGGGCATGTTTTAAAAGTCTAATTTGGGGAAACAGATATCATTTAGTAGAGAGATGGTAGGCTGTGTTTACCTCGTTGTCCGAAGGCTGCTCAGACTTAAGTCTCAGCTCTCCAGCTTGCAGCTTGTCCCTCAAAGATGCAGTGGTGGCTTGGGCCATCAGACGGGCTTGCGTTAGCATTTCATTTAAAAGCGATCGGTACTTTTAAATTAAACATGCAAAGTTATCTTGGTGAGGCATTGAATGGGAGGTTGCTGGATTATTGAATTTGGCCCACAATTTAGCCAGTTCAGCAGGGATTTTGGGGTCTGAAGCAATTAATATGCAAGTACATTTGAGTCAGCAAGGTAGAAGATTACTGTCTTATCAGAGTAAAAAAAAATTCTTTTTCCAAGATCCATACTTTTTTGGAGGTAGATAAAAACTCCATTGTTTGAGATTCATGTTTGGGAGTGACCAACTCAAATTGCCATGTTTTAACCACTAAAACACAGAGGAGGGAATAATTGCATTTAAAATCTCTGATCTGTTATTTGCATTATGCTTAGGATAGAGGAGACCCCAATTTCCTTCCTCATGCTTTTGTTTTTTTGCTGTTTTGTTCACATAGATTGAGAGGAAACTTAATTTTCTGTCTTGAAAAAATCATTCACTGAACTGCTGAAAACACATGAAGCTGTTTTTGTCTCATCAGATCGAGTACTTAAGACAAAACTAAGAAGGACTTCAATATATGGTTAACCTCTCATGTGTTCTGTGAATCTAGACATGCTCCATCTGAATTGCTGTATGATTTCCTGACCATAATGACCTGGCCAGGGTAACAGCTATTCCTTTGACAACACCTTTTTTCTTCTTCTACACAGCCAGAACCCTTACACCTGTTTTCCCACCTGGCAGGCAGCATTTAGAGGCATGAGGTGTATTTTTATTGTGTGGCACTCAGCCTTGTGCACAGTGGCTGTGCAGTCTTGGGGAGAAGAGGTTACTTAACACAATTTCCTTTACTTTAAAATGCGAAAAGTAAGAATGTAAGACCTTAAAGAGTTGTGAGGATGGTGTGGAACAGCAGCTGGAGGGAGCCAAGGGCAGTGAATTACAGATGTGCAGTGCCATTGAGATGCAGCTTCCTCTGCCCTTGACTCAGTGCAAGAGACTCCAGGCCCTGCATTGATGGGACCAGGCAGGCCTGTGAAAGGAGCAGAGCAGCGGGTCCAGAGCCACCAGAACCTGCGAGCTAGCGTGCCATCGAGGCCTGGGAATTGCTGCTTTACTCCAGAAGACAGGGAACCTGGTGGTACAGCAGGAAAGCTTAGTCTTTGAAAATCAGATGTGACTTAAAAATGAATTTAAGAAAAGGGGGCTCAGCCGGGCACGGTGGCTCACGCCTGTAATCCCAGCACTTTGGGAGGCTGAGGCAGGTGGATCACGAGGTCAGGAGATCGAGACCATCCTGGCTAACACGGTGAAACTCTGTCTTTACTAAATATACAAAAAATTAGCCAGGCAGGGTGGCGGGCCCCTGTAGTCCCAGCTACTTGGGAGGCTGAGGCAGGAGAATGGCGTGAACCGGGGAGACGGAGCTTGCAGTGAGCCGAGGTCGCGCCACTGCACTCCAGCCTGGGCGACAGAGCAAGACTCCTTCTCCAAAAAAAAAAAAAAAAAAAAAAAGGTGGGGGCTCATGAAGTCCTGAAGGCCTTTATTTCTGTATTTAATTTGACCATCTGCCTCATTTCAGGAGTTTGGAGACCTCGGTAATTTGAGAGATCACTCCTGGGTAGCAAGTTGCCCTTTTACCAGGGCCTACTTGTCCCTTAGAAGCATCTAGCCTTGGCTGCTTCAGGGGGCACTTCAGGACATGGCATGGGGACTGACCATGTCCTTTGGCAGGTGACGCAGGGAGTCAGCCCGGGTGTGAGTGGGTGTGTGGCTGGCTCCCTGGCAAAGGGCTGCCACAGTTTCCTAAGGGACCCCGTCTTTTCCATCCAGTGGGACAGCCTTTATTTCAGATGAAGGATAAGATACTCGAGATAATAACTTTCATTGTTCCCATTCCCAAATCCTTTTCTGTGTGTGGAGAGCATTCTGAGTTTGTCTGTTTGTTTACTGTCCTCCCATCAAGACCTACAGCCTATGCCGACATTCTTCTAAGCAGATCACATGTGCTTGGCACACAAGTGAGCATTCTGAACACTTTTTTGTGTTTTCAGCCATGGTCCTTATTTCTCAAGGGATACTGCCAGCCTCCATCCTGATCCAGATTTAGAAACAAAACAAAACAAAAACAAAAGAGAAGCCATGATATAAAATGGAAGTAGAACTTGGCATTGGCCAGTGGAGATGGTGATAATGAGTTTTGAAGTGTCTCTCCTTTGAAAGGTCTTTCTTGTTGGAGTACTGCTCCCCTAGTATGTCTGATTCTTGTGCATGCCCCAGCTGGGCTGGTGAGGGGTGGTCCTCATCACACTGAGGCTGGGTGTCTTTAACTTCAGAAATGTCCTGAGGAATAAGAAATGAAACATGAGCAATGCAGGGTTAATGTTGTCAAGCCATGTTTGTTTTTGTTTTGTTTTTCTTTGTTTCTTTTTGTTTGTTTTTTGAGACAAAGTTTCGCTCTGTTGCTCAGGCTGGAGTGCAATGGCAGGATCTCAGCTCACTGGAACCTCCGCCTCCCTAGTTCAAGCGATTCTCCTGCCTCAGCCTCCTGAGTAGCTGGGATTACAGGCATGTGCCACCACGCCTGGCTAATTTTTGTATTTTTAGTAGAGACGGGGTTTCACCATGTTGGCCAGGCTGGTCTTGACTCCTGATGTCAAGTGATCCGCCTGCCTCGGGCTCCCAAAGTGCTGGGATTATAGGCGTGAGCCACTGCGCCTGGCCTATTTTTGTTTTCTTTTATGGGGGAAGGTACCCAGATTAAGTTTATGGACCACAGCTAATGATAATCAAGTTCTGTGTTTGAGTGCCTATTAAATTATCTTGTTTAATGCCCCCGCAAGTCTGGGAGGAGAGTTTTGTTTTGGTTTTAGTTTTTTAAATAAATGAAGAAAAGGTGACTCAGACAGGTTAGGTAACTTTCCAAAAACAAACAAACAAAAAAACTCTGTAGTAAGAAGGTGATCAATCCAGGATTTTAAAAAAGTATTACATTTTGGATTAGGTTATATATGTACATGGTAGGAAACTTAAATAATGTTAAAGGATATACAGATAAAAATATGCCTTCCTTCTGTCTCTGTGTTTCAGTCTCCTTACACTCCCTGCACTGCCAACACACATCATCAGTTTTCATTTGTGAGCATATTTTGGAGATGGGTCTATATTACTTTATAATAGTTTCCCCTCATTCTTTGTAATGACAACATACTGTTCCACTCTCAGGATGACTTATGCTGTCTCGAACAGTAGTGTCTGGAAGGCCTTGGTTATTCTGTCTTTTATGGTTGTGTTTACATGTCACAGGGTCAATTCCTAGAGACAGTGCCTGCTGGAACCTGGGTGTCCTCACACCCAGACCTGTGCAGTAGAGGTTAGTGTTGCTGCCCTTGCCTAGGAGCCAGAGGGCTCCCACCAACCCTGCTGCTGGCAGAGACCTGGTGACCACTGTGGCTTTGGCACTCGGCCTGCTTACCACTAGCCACAGAGATGGGGGGTGGGGTGGTTGGTCTAGTAGTGGAGGTGGGGTGTTGCCAGAGAGAAGGAGCAGGAAGAGGCCTTTCCTTTCAATTTACCCTCTTTTCGTATGCCATAATCTTGTTTTCCTTTGGAATCCCACTGATCCAGGCCTGAATTCTAGTTCTACCATGTTACTTGCTGAGTGATGTTTGTCAACTTTTTTAATCTTTCTGAACTTCAGGCTTATCATGAGTAAAAATGGTGCTCAGAGTATCTACCTGTTAGAGTTGCTTCGAGAAGGTAGAATACATATTACTGCTAGTACTTTGTTGAGCTTTGACTATGTCAGGTATTTCCTAAACCCTTTAACCTGTGTTAATCTGATTTAATCCTGATAAACCTCTAATGAGTTAGACACTGTTCCTATCCTTCTCTTATATGTGACTTGAAATCTAAAAATGTTAGTAAACATCTGACCCCAACCTGTTGGACTCCCAAGCCCATGATCTTGAGCACTAGGCTATGCTGCCTCCCATAAATGCAGCCAGAGTTGATAGTGTATACTATATGTTTGTCTAATCATTGAATTCTACTGCTAGTGACACTTAAGCTCTTTTCCTGCACTTTAATGTAAGAGGTCATCATTCTTCCTAGCATTGCTTCTTACAGTGCTTATTAGAAATGTGACCTGGAACAAGATGCGTCATTTCTTTGCACGTCAGTTTCCATCTTTGTAAAACACTGATAGCAATACTTACCTTCTCATGGTATTGTGAGAACCGATACATGCGGGGCACCCCACATAGTAACTGCCTGGTGGATCCTCAGTTAATGTGCTGTTGTCTTTTTCTTCCTCATTTGGCTCATTCATAGACTACTGGAGAGAGATTTGAGGATTCCTCAAGTGTTCGTAGAATGGCTTGACATAAGTTGCTTTCCATTACTTGTCTGTGCAAGGAGTGATGGTCTGGAGTATTAACTTGGGTGAGTGTGGGCACAGTTTGTGTTCTGAGGTTGAGTGTGACTGTGAAAACATGCTTTTTGCATTGCCTGAGAGGATACAGTAGACCACCAGCAGGAACGCAGTGCAGACCACTGAGCAGCTTTTTGTAGCCCTGGACCCAGTGTTCAGTTCTCCAGAGAATGGTAAGAATAAAGGGAGAGGCACTGAAGCTAAACAATACATAGATTTCATTGACCTGGCCTTCCAAAGACCCTCAGATTCCACCACCAACTACTTTTAGTGTTTTTTCCTATTTTCTTCCAAGTTAAAAAAATTGTGATAACATATTCATAATATAAAATTTACTCTTTGACCATATTTAGGTATACAGTTCAGTGGCGTTAAGTACATGCTCTTTGTAGTGCAACCATCACTGCTATCCATCTCCAGAACCTTTTCATCTTCTCAAACTGAAACTGTATATCCGTTAAACATCTACTCCTCATTTCCCCGTCCCACCAGCTCCTGGCCACCACCATTCTATTCTCTCTGTGACTTGGACTACTAAGTGGAATCATACAGTATTTGCCCTTTTGTGACTGGTTTATTTCACTCAGCATAATGTCCTCAGAGTTCATACATGTTGTAGCATGTGCTAGAATTTCCTTTTTTTAAGGCTGAATAATATTCCTTTGTATATATATTTTCCCATGTTTTAAAAGTATAGGATAAGTATGTAAGTACCTATCAGTATATTTATTTATAGCCATCTCTTTAGTTCTGTATTTTGCTTTGGCTTAACATGTTTATTTTTCATGTTATTACTTAAATTTTGTGAGTATTTTTAGTGATGCCATACTGTTCTGATTCTGTTTAAAATGAAGGACATTTTTTTCCTTATCTCTTATAGACTACATTACACTACATTACACTCTCTGCGTATTTCTAGAATTGACATTTCCAAGGGACAATTTAGAAATTCTCAATTGTATCACAAACTCTTCAGGATAAGTTAGCAGCAGTGATTGTATTTTATACCTTACCCAGACATGGTAAGAAGTACCATGGTAAGGTATGGCAGGGCATGATGGCTCATGCCTGTAATCCCAGCATTTTGGGAGGCTGAAGCTAGAGGATTGTTTGAGCCCAGGAGTTTAAGACTACAGTATGCTATGATTGTGCCACTGCACTCCAGCCTGGGTAACAGAGCGAGATCCTGAAAGAAGGAAAAACCAAATACAAGTCTACCATACCTTATCCATAAATTTGAAAATTCAAATAGCTCTGTAAACTGAAAGCAATTTTTTGGAGTTTGGATGCAAAACCCCATCTGAACTGGCTGAATCTTTTATTTTTCCCATTTAGTGTGAATATTTAATGTTCGATTATAGGGAATGGCCCCATCCCTGCTGGGGTGTTATATAATGTGTGATATATTTCTATATGTACAGAATTATCTTTTGGTGGGATAATTATTTTTATTCATTTTATAATTTAATATTATGAAGCACTTCATATATAGCTTCTCTTTACTAAGCAATAAAACAGACTTTTTCTGTGACGTTAATTTATAATAGAATATTCTTTTGTCTGCAACCATATCATATTTTTTTAGAAACTTTTTTTTTTCTTTTTTGGGACAGAGTTTCACTCTTGTCACCCAGGCTAGAGTGCAATGATGTGAATTAAATGGAATTATGTATACTTGGTGACCTTTCACGTCTGGCTTCTTTCACTTAGTGTAATATATTTTTTTTTTTGAAATAAGGTCTTGCTCTGTTGCTCAGGCTGGAGTGCAGTGGTATGATCATAGCTCACTGTAGCCTTGAACTCCTGGGCTCAAGCAGTCCTCCTGCCTCAGCATCCCAAAGTGCTAGGATTACAGATGTTAGCCACCACGCCTGGCCAGTGTAATATTTTCTAGATTCACCCATATCGTAGCCTCAGAATCTGCTTCATTCCTTTTTAAGGCTGAATAATACTCCATGCCTGGATATACCACATTTTAAAAATCCATTCATTAGTTAATAGGCATTTGGATTGTTTTCACTTTTTGATTATTATAAATAATGCTACCATGAGCAGTCATGTACATGTTTTTGTGTAAACATACGTTTCAGTTCTCCTGGGTATAAATATACCCAGGAATTGCTGGGTCATATGGTAACTCTGTGTTACCTTTATGAGGAACTGCCAAACTTTTTCACAGCTAGTACACTATTTTTCACTCCCACAGCAATGTATGAAGGTTCCGGTTTCTCCACATCCTCACCAACACTTGTTATTGTCTATCTGTCTGATCATATCCATCCTAGTGGGTGTGAAGTGCTATCTCATCATGATTTTGATTTGCATTTCCCTGACAGTGAGTGGTATTTAGTGTCTTTTCATGTGGTTGTTAATATATCTTCTTTGGAGAATGCCTATTCAGCTCTTTGTTTAAAAATTGAGTTGGCTTTTTATTGTTGACTCATAAGAGTTTTTAATATATTCTAGATAGTTCCTTATCAGATACATGATTTACAAATATGTTCTCCCGTTCTGTGGGTTGTCTTTTCACTTTCTTGATAGTGTCCTTTGAAGCACAGAAGCTTTAATTTTTGAAACATTCCAGTTTATTTATTTACTTTTGTTGCTTGTGCTTTTGGTGTCATATCTAAGAAATAACTGCTTAATCCAAGGTTACGTGGATGCATACGTATGTTTTCTTCTGAGTTTTATAGTTTTAGCTCTTCCGTTTAAGTCTTTCATCTATTTGGAGTTAATTTTTGTATATGGCATGAGGTAGAGGTCCAGCTTAATTCTTTAGCTTGTGGATATCTGGTTGTCCCAGTTTTTGTTAAAAAAACGATTCCCTCTATTGACTTGTGTTGGCACTCTTGTCAAAAATCAGTTGACTGTAAATGTGAAGGTCTCTTTCTAGATTCTCAATATTTCATTGATTTATATGTCTAGCCTTATTCTGAACTATTTTTTTTTTTAAGTTCTGAATTCTGAAAGACATTTTCCCCCAGCAGTTTAGGGACTAGGTAATAATAATAGATTGCTCCTGAGCCATGGGGAGGGCTGTTTCTCCAGCTCCTCAGATATCACTGTGCTTACCTTCCCAGCCTGTCTTCCTGTGTGAGCTCCATGGCACACCCTAGGACAGTGTCTGGGGACAGTGCTGAGGCTCATGGCCACAGGAGCGGTAGAAGCAGGTTTTCAGCCTGATAATGCCATTACATTTCAAACTTCTAACATTTCAAACCTTGAACATGAATATGAGATGCTGGAGATCCCAATTGGGAAGGTGTAGCTACCCTGCAAGTCTCCCATCTCTGAATACTCTGCTATACAGGAGTGGGTACCCAGGGACCACATTTGAACCCGGACACCCTGACTGCCTCCAGCCCCATTCATACTTAATTGGTTCAGGGATAGATACCTGAGCCAAGATGTACTAAAAAAAGTTCTTCTCTGGGAATTTGAAACTAGGGAAAGACAGGCAGGGATACTAGGAGTTCTGGAAATCAGCATGTTGATAGAAATAGTGTGCTAGACCAGAGAGAAGGCTGGGAGCTGTTCTGCCTCTGGGCTTTCCCAGAGCTTCTGTGAGTTACCTGGAACCCTTCTTGTAAACCCTTCTTTTTGTTTACAGTTCTTCAGCCAACTAGTTGGTTACTTGTAAGAAAAAAAAAAACTCTTCATCAATGAATTCGTTCACTTGGTGAAGGGTGGATGTCATTTTTGTATTTTTTTCTTTTGCAAATGTACATTTAGCACCTGCTGAGAGCAGGACATTCTGAATGTTAGGCACTGAGAACACCTGGCAGATAAAAGGTGGCCCTGCCCCTTGGGACTCACTGTTCAATGAGTTGGAGGGTAGGGGGTAGACCATAACGCAGATGTACTGAATATGGGATAGATGCATCAAGGACCATACAACACACCAAAGGGGTTCAAAGGTGGGAGTCAGGAGAGGCTTCACAGAAGAAGTGACGTTTGTGTGGAGTCCTCATGGATGATTAAAGTCTGCCTGGTAGCAATGAGAGATTCAGTTTCAGAAAATGGGCATTGTCTGCAGGGAGCCTAGAAGCATGAAGGATTTGGCGGGTTTGGACAATCCAGAGAAGGCTTGTGTAATTGGTCACAAGTAAAAGCAGCCAATGGTGAACTGGTGAAGCAGGTTGGAAGCAGATTGTGAAGGGCTTTGTATCTTAGACCAAGACATTTACACTTTGTTCTGGGGGCAGCAGACAGCTTTAAAGAGTTTAAGCAGGGAAGTTAAGGTCTGTGGTTTACAGAGTTTACCCTGGCATTGATGGGTTGGAGGGGAGAGAGGCCAGGAGACCATTTTGGAGGGCAGTGCCAGTGGTAAGGGTGATGAGGGAGGGATGGAAAGGAAGGAAGGCAGAAACCCAAGTTAGGAAATAGACTCTCCAGACTGGGAGACTAGCTCTATGTAGAGGGTACAGTGCAGTTTCAAGGAGACGGGGAATGAAAGAGGTACTTGGAACAGAGTAGGTATGAGGTATGGGAGTGGGATGAGGATGCTGCTGCGATCATGATGAGGCCTGGCAGGCAGGCGGGCTGAGGGGGTGGCAGGCGTGCCAGCAGCCCCAGGGCTTCTTTTTTGTGGGGTAGATGAAAGGGGGTCCATTTGACTTTGTTTTATGCCAATCAGGTGCAGCTTTTGGATTCCTGGCTAGCTGCCATGTTGCCCTCAGGCAAAAGTTTGGCGGCCTTGGTATTGTTGACCCTTTGTACTAGATGGTGAAAGTATCTGCCTTGCAGACCAGGCCCTGGAATCAGGTATTTGGAATGCATAGCTAATGCGTTCCACTCCGGACCATTGGTATTATTATTCCACAGTATCATATCTAATTGACTATTTCTAAATGTTCTTGTATATTTTGACTGTACAAGCAAAGTGGGTTTCCAGCAGCCCCTCTTTGCCGGGGCTGCCTCATCTGCAAAGTTTGCTGGCACCACCGTCCTTTCCCAGGGTTCCTGGTTCCTTTCTGCCCGGGAGCCCCGTGCCTGAGGGGGCATGGTGATCTTACCGGATTCCCCTCCCAGCCTTACCCACCTGTTGTCCTCCAGCCCTCCTCACCTGCGAGTTTGATAGAGGGGCTACTGTGTGCAAAGGATGGTTCAGCAGGACTGCCTTTCCTCCCTGGTGAGTCTGTAGGGGAGTTGGACAGGTGGGGGTAGACCCCCAGGCACTGATGGAGCCCAGGCTTGGTGCCCAGTACCTTTACATGGGGGGCTCCCAAAATTAGATACTCCCAGCACAGCAATACAGGCACTGCTGTTAGGGGCTGCCCAGATCAAGTGACACTGAATCATCTGCAGAGCAAATCCTTCCTTTCTCAGTCCATGGGCAGCTCCTCTGGCCATGTCGAGGAGGAGGCCTGTGAGCACTGGCTCTCTGGACATTGCTCATCCCCCTCCTTGACAAGCGCCTCACAGAAGGCAAAACTCCATTCATACACTGCATAATGACAGCTTGAGTCAATGATGGAAGGTATATATGACGGTGGTCCCATAAGATTATAGTGGGGCCAAAAAATTCCTATAGCCTAGTGCTATAGTGGTAACTAGTGCTATAGTGGTAACTTCATAGAGCAGGTTACTCAGGTGTTTGTGGTGATGCTGGTGTAACCAAACCTACTGTGCTCAGTCTTATAGCACATATAGTTACTTATAGTACCTATTATGATAATAAATGACTGGTTTATGTATTTACCATACTAGACTTATTATCATTATTTTAGTGTGTACTCCGTCTACTTCTTTTCTTTTCTTTTTTCTTTTTTTTTTCGAGCCAGTGTCTGGCTCTGTCTCCCAGGCTGCAGTGCAGTGGCACCATCTCAGCTTGCTGCAACCTCTACCTCCTTGGCTCAAGTGATCCTCCCATCTCAGCCTCCTGAGTAGCTGGGACTAAGGTCCTCACCACCATGCTCAGCTAATTTTTGTATTTATTTTGTAGAGATGGGGGTCTCACCATGTTGCCCAGGCTGATCTTGAACTTTTGGGCTCAAGTGATCCACCTGCCAAAGCATTGCAAAGTGCTAGGATGAGCCACAGTGCCCAGCCTCCTTCTATTTCTTTTTTCTTTTTCTTTTTTTTTTTTTTTTTTTTGGAGATGGAGTCTCACTCTGTTGCCCAGGCTGGAGTGCAGTGGTGCAATCTTGGCTCACTGCAGCCTCCACCTCCCCAGTTCAAGCAATTCTCCTGCCTCAGCCTCCCAAGTAGCTGGGACTACAGGCACACACTGCCATGCCTGGCTAATTTTTTGTATTTTAGTAGAGATGGGGTTTCACCATGTTCCCCAGGCTGGTCTCAAACTCCTGAGCTCAGGCAATCCACCCACCTCAGCCTCCCAAAGTGCTAGGATTACAGGCGTAAGCCACCACACCCAGCCGTTCCTTCTACTTCTAACAACAAAAATTAACTGTAAAATAGCCTCAGACAGGTCCTTCAGGATGTATCCAGGAAAAGGCATTGTCATCACAGGAGGTGACAGCTCCATGCATGTTACTGCCCTTGAAGACCTTCCAGTTGGACAAGATGTGGAGGTGGAAGACAGTGATGTTGATGATCCTGACCCTGTGTAGCCATAGGCTCATGTGCGTGTTTGTGTTTCAGTTTTTAACAAAAAAGTTTACAAAGTAAAAGAAAAAAGTTTTCAATGGAAAAAGCCTTATAGAATAAGGATACAAGGAAAGAAAATATTTTTGTACAGCTGTACAGTGTCTTTGTGTTTTAAGCTAAGTGTTATTACAAGAGTCAAAAAGTTAAAAAAATTTTAAAGTTTATAAAGTAAAAAATTTATAGTGAACTGAGGTTAATTTATTATTAAAGAAAAATGTTTTTATTATAAATTTAGTGTAGTCTAAGTGTCCATTGTTTATAGAGCCTACAGGAGTGCACAGTCATGCCCTAGGCCTTCACATTCACTCAACCACTCACTCACTGACTCTCCCAGATCACCTTCCAGTCCTGTAGGCTCCATTTATGCTAAGTACTCTACACAGGGGTAGCATTTTTAATCTTTTATGTTGTGTATTTACTGTCCCTTTTTTATGTTTAGATACAGTTCAAGTACACAAATACCACTGGGTTACAATTGCCTGCAGTATTTAGTACAGTCACCTGCTGTACAGGTTTGTAGCCTAGGAGCAATAGGCTATTTCATACAACCTGGGTGTGTGGTAGGCTCTGCCATCTAGGTTCGTGTAGGTGCTCTCTATGATGTTTGCACAAAGATGAAATTGCCTAATGACACATTTCTTAGAATGTGTCTTCATTATTAAGCAATGCATGGTTGTATGCTAACATAGCTTAATATGCATATTTTTAATGATTGCCTTCTAATATTGCCATGTCATGGTTTCATTTGTGGCAGCCATATAAAGTTTCCTTTTTTGGGGGGGTATTTTTTATTTTTAAATTTATTTATGTTTACAAAATTTAAAAAATTATTTTATTTTATTTTATAGATGGATCACATTCTGTTGCCCAGGCTGGAGTGTGGTGGCATGATCATTTAGCTCACTGCAACATGGGCTCAAGCCATCCTCCCACTTTAGTACCTTAGCCTCGTGAGTAGTTTAGACTTCAGCTCACTGTGCCTGGCCTAGGCACAGTGTAAATTTTTACAATTTTTTTAATTGTAAAAAATATGTAAATTTACCATTCTCATTTTTAAATGTACAATTCAGTGGCATTAAGTATATTCACATTGTTGTGCAACTGTCACCACTCTTATTTCTAACTTTCCATCACCCCAAACTGAAACTCTGTACCCATTAAACACTACCTCTCCATTCTCCCCACTCCCAGCCCCTGGCATCTACCATTCTACTTTTTGTTTATAAATTTGACTACTCTAGGGACCTCATATAAGCAGAATCATACAGGCTTGGTGACTGGTTTATTTCATTTAGCGTAATGTCCTCAAGGTTCATCCATGTTGTATCATGGATCAGAATTTCTTTCCCTTTTAAGGTTAGATAATCCAGCATATCGATAGACCACATTTTGTTTTTCCCTCCATCTATTAATGGGCACTTGGCTTGTTTCCACCTTTTGCCTGTTGTGAATAGTGCTTCTGTGAATATTGGTGTCCAAGTATCTGTTTGATTCTTGTTTTCAAGTCCTTTGAGAATTCCTATACCTAGGAGAGGAATTACTGGATAAAGTGGTATTAATGTTCCTTTAAGGGAAAAAAGTGGGTTTTATAAAATAGGGCAGGGCAAAATTAGTTATTTAAAGAAAAATATTAAGTAATATTGTGTGTGGCATTGTGATGGAGTAGAAATGATGGAGCTGACCCTGGAGTGGTGGCTGGTGCAGTGTGCAATGTCTCACCAGCCTGGCAGAATTCTGTGTGGCCTTGGCTGTGACTTCACTCCAAGCCTCAGCCTATCCATCTGTAAAAGAGGGCTGATGCCTCATTTCTCTCCGGGCTGCCATGGGAACCTGACACGGTTGGGTGTGAGAAGCCTGCTGGTTCTCGGGTGTGCCCCTTTCCTGATTTTTCTCTGTGTGCTCAGAGACCATGGTGGCTGCAGTAGGCCCTGACCTGCTCTTCTCCTGCAGGTTCATTCAAGGCTGTGCCTGTGGGGTTCTGAGCTGGGCTCTTGAGCTTCAGCTGGCTGTTTCCTAATCACTTTCTTTCTCCTCACCCTGGCTGCCTGCTACTGTGACACCTGGAACAGAACCCCAGAAGATCAGGACTCTTCCTGGACTTCACACACTTATTTTTATAGTGCTTACGCTCTTCTGCCGATTTTATCTGTAGCTTGTCTTTTTCTTCCCCTCTCCTGTTTAACTTCCTTGTCTTTTGACCCCTTTCATTCAGTTAATTGATTAACTCTTTCCACAATATTTGTTGGACACCTGTGATATTAGAAGGTGGAGCGTATATTTGTTGAGGCAGGAGATACAGAAAAGATACAGAAGACACCTTCCACCCCCAATACTTTTAGTCTACTTGAGTAGAAAAGAAAGACATTCTTGAAATTGGTGGATAGTAGTAATAATGTGTAAAGCATCCTAACAGGTATTTTTCTTTCTGGAGACTATCCAAGCTTCAGGGCAGGGGGGCACCTGCTTGCTTTAAATAGGGACTGTATAGCACTGGTAGAAAAGAGCCTGGGTTTTAGAGCCTAGGTTCAAATGTTGGCACTGTCACTTACCAACTACATGATCTTACATGACAACATGGGAATTCCATCACTTCCCTTCAGGGTTAAATGGGACGGCTTGCATGAATGCGCTGCAGGGTGGCCACACTCAGGGCCCTTGCTGTTAGTGACTGTGCCCTCCCAAGGAGTGGGTCTCCCCAGACCTCATTTATGCTGTCCTTATGTGTCACTGAAGTTCCCCTCTCAGGACTTGGGGGAATCGGGATGCTCTAAACCAGTGGGCCCAGACATAGGTCCTATTGTATAGCCACATACCCCAGAAAGAAAGTGTCCTCCAGACCAGCCTCCAAGGGAGGGAGAGGAGGCGAGGGCTCAGCATTGTTTTCCAGCAGGGTGCATCTGAGAGGGTGTTACTCTCTACAGATCAGGCTCCTGAGGCTGTGACAGAGCTAACCTGCTGGCACTTCAAGCGGGGGCTGCCCTCTGCCTGTAGCCTGGCTATTGGCAAGGGCCCATTTTTCTGCATTCATTCATTTATCCAGTTACATAATTTTTTCCCTTCAGATGATCATTTGCCTGGTCATTTGGGTGGTAATAATGATTCTAAAATATTATTTTAAAATGAATTGACTTATTTGCTCTGTACCAGCCACCATGCCTATGTGTTTTACAAACATCACCTTCTGTGATCCTTACCATGACCCTGTAAGGACCACATCATCGGTTCCTATTACTGAGCCTCAGCAAGGAGAAGTGACTTGCCTAGGGTCACACACTAATCCACAGGCCAGGATTTGGACATAGCTTGTACAATTCCAAAGCCATTTCTCCTAGTTGCTCTGCTGTCCCTCTCTTTGCCTTCCTTCCTCCAGAGGAAGAGGGACTCTAATTAATCAGCAGATGTGTTTTTCCTCTGGCATGGGAGGACAGAAGGGAAGAGAAGCAGTACAGTTATCTAAGTGAGAATGAGCCATGAAGACTGAGTAGTGGTTTTCTGTGCAAGTAAAATCTTATCTTGGTGGGTAGGGGGAAGAGCACCTTTCCCCCATCTCCCAACTTGAGTGAAGAAGAAAAAACCCAACCAAAAATGACATAAAGCTAAGTCGCCACAAAGGCTGCACTTACCCGATATTCCTGGTGTGGGGGTAAGTTTTGCACCCCAATTTCCCCTCTCTTCCTTCTTGGGACATGAAGTCCTTTCAGCTCATGAAAAAGACAGGGTGCCCACATGGTGTTTTTAAGAGACAATAAGGCTGGGAGGTGTCTGAGCCTCTCAGGGCTTCTAGAGAGCTTGGACACCATAGCCTTCCCAGCCGGAGGGTGCTGAGCTCCCACCTGTATTGAGGATCTGTGCTGTCCTGAGGCCACTGTTTTTCCCAGCACAGGACGGAAAGGCTCCTCTGGGAGGCATCTGCAGGTTAGATGTCTTTGGGGTGGCAGGGTGCAGCAGTGGATGGGTGAGAATGGGATGGTTGTTTTAACAGTAAGTTATTAGAGAACTTCAGCTTGGCCCTGCCTTTCAGGAAACTAATTCTGGGAAATCTATCTGGATCCTGAAATAAGTTCTGGTTTGTGATTTCATAATTCCTCTTTCAGGGAATAATCTGAAATGAGCCAGAGCTTTATGCACAAAAATGTTCTTCACAGCATTATTTATAAGAGCAAAAAATTGGGAGCCACCCAAATGAAGCAAAATAAGATACTTTGTGCACCCTTCTTTAAAATATTTATGAAGAAAATTTAAAAATGTGAAAAGTCATACTATATATGTTAAGTGAAAAAAAGCAGGGCACGGAATTCTTTTTGAGTTCAATTCAATAATATACAAAATACATAAGCACAAGAAAAAGACTAGAAAGAAAGACGTTAAATGTTAACAGTAGCTAACATTAGGGGCTGGAATCTAGGTGACTTTTAATTTCCGTTTACAAAGAATTTTTTTTTTCCCAAGGCTTTTTCTTTCCCAATGTTATTTTCTAAAGTTTCTACAATGAACATTATTAGTTTAATAGTTACCCTCCTCCCTCCTCACTCCTCCTTCTTGGAACTGGTCAGCCAGTGCTGCTTTTCTTTTCCTCCCCCCCCTCCCCTTCTCCCACCTGAGCACTGAGGCTGGTTCCCAGTAGCAGCAGTACAATTAATATTTTACACGATCTTCGCCTAAAGTCTGGTGGTAGTTTGAGATACTTCTTTTAGTCTAAACTCATTTTGAAATTTAGGGCCCAGGCTGTTCTATGGCTTTTGGAGTTGAGGAAACATGAAAGAAATCTGCCTCCTTTCTATTTGTTTAAATATTCAAGGATTTAAAATATTTTTTTCTTCTTTCAGATAACCAAAACACAGTTGACTTGCCATTGCTGTGCAGTGCTGAAAGCTAGCTCTCAATGTGGGTGATTAACACCATGGCAATGGAGGGGGCAAGTTTTAAAGAAATAATTAAATAAGTCTTCGAAAATCATTATTCTTTTGTCTCATAATAGAAAACCAGGCCTGTGTCTGCAGCTGAGCACAGCATTTGGTGATCAGCAGATAAAAGGATACTCCAAAGCCAAACTTGGAGCCACTGTCATCTACGAGATGCATTTTATCTGGTGGAGTGTGTGGGACCTGACAGACACAGGGGAATCCAGGCTCTGTGAGCCTCTGCTGAGCTTCGTCTCCTCTCTCCGTGATGGACATGAAGGCGTCTCCCATTCACACGTGTAGTTATCAAATAAGTGTTTCCCTCTGATAGTTTTCAATGGCTAAACCTTCGTATATAATATCCTTGGAAGATAGGTTGGGGCTTGGGCTTGAGGTCAAGATGGTAGAGACAAGGGATTTGTCCCAGACTTCATGGCAGGAGTGAGACTGGCATGTCTAGATTAGTGATTAGAGAACTCTTTGAGAAACTGGGGAGAGCTCTGGCCCTTCTCCCAAGCAGAACACATATAACTGTTTCAGGAAGTGTGTGGACCCAAGGTGAAGAACTGCTCTTCAAGGAGCAACCATGGCCTGGCTAGACTTGGGCAATGGCATGACCCTGTGGGTATTGCCCCCACCACCCTTCTGCGAGGGCCTGGAAAACGGGGCCCTTGTCCACGTGTGTGGGTCTGTGCTGTAGCCAGGAGGAAGGCCTGAAACGGTGTGTCTGTGACTCTCTGCTGTTTGATTGTGTGAAAGTCTGTATGTGAAGAGGAAAATAAAAAGGAAATGAAACAAATTTATAATAATTGTCTTCTGACATATATAACTCCAAACAACTGTGCAAAGACAAGATTCTGAGCCAAATGAAATTATTCGTTTATGATCAATTGAATGATGGACATGAACACAAGAAACACAAGATTTTCCTTTGCTCAAGATTTGGAATGTGTATTTTCTGATTCTGCTATGTATGTAAGATTTTTATTTAATGAATAAGTGCCATAGCATGGGATGTGTGCTGTGATACACACACAGTGGCCCTTTATATATATTTAAATACAAAGTCACTTTTTTCTGATTATAAAACTAATACAGACCTATTTTGGAAACTTTGGATAGTAACAGTATCAGGAAGAAAATAATAATCATCTGGTTTACTTGATGGAAATTATACATTTCATGTAATTTTTTTGGCTGCTTTTAAATTTAACATTATATCCTAAACATTTTTCCCATGCCATTAATCACTTTCTGTAAACATCATTTTTTCATGCCTTCAGGAGTTCCATTGTATGAATACACAATTTAAGTGTGTGGTTGTGTGGAAAGCATATAAGCTCTGACTTGGAGAAATGTGTCCCAAACCTGTGTCTGTCACTTACTGGCACTGGATGGCCTCTGGAGCCTCAGTCTCCTTGTCTGCAGAAGGGAGACTGAATGACAGTACCTTGGGTTACTGAGAGGCTTCAAAGAGCCTCACACAGTGTGGGGCACGCACTCAGCAAATAGTTGCCATTATTATTATTGGTGACGGCAGTGGCAGCTTTGTCTTGTGGTCCCTCTAGAGAGAGTTTGGATGCTCACAGTATGTTAAGAATTTGCAGCCAAACTCTGGCCTCGTTTTTTAAATGAATACTTTCTTTTTCTCTTATTGCTGTGATTTCTTCTTTTGCGTTTTTCCTCTTCGTTCTGTGTACTTTTGTAAGCTGCTTTACATCCTTTTTGCAGTAAGGCAGATTTTAATAAATAAACAATAACTATTCCCTCTAGTGTTGGACGTTTAGGTTGTTTCTGATTTCTTGCTATTGTGAATCATGCTGTACAGAATATCTTAGTGCATCAGGTTCTGTCCTAGGTTGGATTATTTGCTGGGGCTAGAATCCTGGAGGTGGAAATATGCATTTCTTTTTTCTTTTTTTGAGACGGAGTCTTGCTCTGTCGCCAGGCTGTAGTGCAGTGGTGCGATCTCGGCTCACTTCAACCTCTGCCTTCTGGGTTCCAGCAATTCTCCTGCCTCAGCCTCCCAAGTAGCTGGGATTACAGGCACATGCCATCACGCCCAGCTAATTTTTTTGTATTTTTAGTAGAGATGGGGTTTCACCATATTGGCCAGACTGGTTTCGAACTCCTGACCTCAAGTGATCCAGCCATCTTAGCCACCCAAAGTGCTAGGATTATAGGTATCAGCCACCACACCTGGCCGGAAATATGCATTTTTACACCTCTGATCCAATTGCTTCTCAGAAGGCTGTACCAACCAATCTACACTTCCACCAGCACCTATACGAGAAGACCAGTGCCACTGACTCCATGACTGGCCTCTTTCAAGCCCCGCTTCTTGCCATGGCCCAGGGCATGACTGGCCTCTTTCAAGCCCCGCTTCTTGCCATGGCCCAGGGTAGCAACGATCTGATTCTCACCTGGCTGCTGTGTTCTACATCATCATCAGTAAATGGAGCTCAGGGTTGAGATCTGCCCCAGGCCCCCTGGTTTTGGTAAATCTTATTTCTGATGGGAAGGCAGTCCTGTCGCCAGCCAGTCCTGCCTGCATAGATTGCCCTCTCTGCTAAACAATGGACACATTCAGACCCGACTCGTGTTTTCAGTTATTAAAAAACTGAGCCGTCTGTCTCTGCCTGTGACTTTAATCTTTAAGCCTTTATTCCCTTTACCCCATCCCCCTTCCCTTAACCTTTTGTTTGTGCAGTTCCGAGCTCAGGGATATGTGGGTCCAAGACTTTCTGAATGTACTGTGGCTTCCCCTGACAGCTACAGATGGTTGTAGCCCTGAGTGATGTTGTTTCAGGGTAGGCAAGGGGGGGGATGAAAGGGAAGTAGAAGAGAGGTCAGCTCTTCTTGCCTCCAGCAATCATTTGAACTTTGCCAAAACTATTTTTACATAGCTCTGGAGTGGAGTGCCTCCGTTCCATTCTCTCCCCATTTTCAAATTTGGTAGACTTATTCTGCTTCTGAGTTGCTTAGGCTTAATAAGGTTACATCTTACAGTGGCCTCTTAGCATTTCTTCCTGAGAAGTAGTTCTTGTGGTTGAATTATGTATATGTGTCTAAATAAAAGCAAAAGTCCCAAGAAAGGATCTTCACCCCAGCCGCCTTAAAACACAACCAGAAAGCTCAGAACACAACAACGTCTTCCAGTTCAGAAAGGGCACTCTTCCCGCAGCACATGTGGTTCTCAGTGTCTTCTTGCAAAAGGCCAGCCAGAGAATGCTGGATGTAAAAACCAGTGACAGGGCCATGAGCTTGGCTGGCAGGGAGCATTGGGAAACCATCCTGTCTTTTGCAGGGACACTGGGGACATGGCTTTCTGAAGAAGGCTCCTTGCATACAAAGAGTGTTCTTTAAGAGTGCTGCTGGCACCTTTCTGTGAAGAGTCACACAATGCAGAGGGAGGGAACCTATCACTTGGATGTGGAGGTGCAGATCTGAAGGCCAGGAAGGAGACATTTTTTCACATGTGTGTTTTCTTTCTTGGAGACTTTTTTTTTTTCTTTTTTTGAGGCGGAGTCTCACCCTGTCGCGCTGGAGTGCAGTGGCACTATCTTGGCTCACTGCAACCTCCACCTCCCACGTTCAAGTGATTTTCTTGCCTCAGCCCCCCGAATACCAGGGACTATAGGCATGCGCCACCATGCCCAGCTAATTTTTGTATTTTTAGTAGAGACAGGGTTTCACGGTGTTGACCAGGCTGGTCTCCATCTCCTGACCGCAGGTGACCCTCCTGCCTTAGTCTCCCAAAGTGCTAGGATTACAGGCTTGAGCTACCGCACCCGGCCTGTGTGTTTTTTTTTAATGTGTGCATTTTTACATGTGAACACACCCTGTTTGTTTTTAAGCCCTTTTTCTCACTACAAAGCTTCCATGACTCCAGCATTTTATAAATGCCTTCAGAAAATGCAAGAGCCTCCTCACCCCTTTACAGTGGTGTTAACAGAGGGTTGGTACCTATTCATCTGACTTTGTCCACACATATGTATATTTGTGCATATGTTAGTCTATTAGTATTGTCACTTTAAAATTTGTTTTTAAAGTTAAGTGTGGGGCTATACTACATCTGCTATTTTTTGCATTTTGCTTTCCCTCTGCTTAGCAATGTCTTGGAGCATGAGTTCAGAGAGTTCAAATTCACTCTGTTTAGTGGCTGTAGGATATTCCCTTGTGCCTATTTACCATTTGACCAGTCTTTTAATGGTGGATATTTTTGGTGTCTCCAGTCTTTTGCTAGGTGAACATAATCTCTTTGCACTTTGTAGAAGTGTTTCTGCAAGTTTCTGTCTTAGAATTGGAAATTGTTGGGGCAGTTGCATTTTAATAAGTATTGTCAAATTGCCCCTTCACGCCAAAAGGTCATACTGGTTGTCTGTTTTATCAAAATAATTTTTTTTTTTTGAGATGGGATCTCACTCTGTTGCCCAGGCTGGAGTGCAGTGGCAAGATCTTGGTTCACTGCAGCCTCTGCCTCCCAGGTTCAAGTGATTCTCCTGCCTCAGCCTCCCAAGTAGCTGAGATTACAGGCGTGCGCCACCACGCCCTGCTCATTTTTGTATTTTTAGTAGAGACAGGGTTTCGGCAGGTTGGCCAGGCTGGCTTTGAACTCCTGACCTCAGGTGATCCACCCATCTCGGCCTCCCAAATTGCTGGGATTACAGGTGTGAGCCACTGTGCCCAGCCTAAAAATATTATTTTAAGTGAGTTACCACTGAGGAAAAGTAAAGCTTTGTCTAAAATCTCAGGGCTTCATTTATCTAATGACTTTCTGTGCCTGACACCATCATACACACCTGGGCTTATAAACTTGAATTTGAAAAGTCCAGCTTCAAGATCAGTCAGCTTTCACTCATCATATATTTATTGTCTGTCTGCTATGAGCCAGACCTCCAGTTCTGTGGCGGTAACACAAGGAAATCTTTCTCCAAACTCTAACATGAATCTCTTTATGGCCATGATTTTACTGATCCCCAGCCATGCCTTGGGCAGGTAAGGAAAGAATGAAATGGTGGGGAGAATTATGTCTGGCAGTATGGAATTGGGCAAAAATGAATTTGATGCAGGTTTCCCACAGAACAATCGTGAGACTGTTATGGAATAAGCCTTTTTTCTTTGCAGTCAGAGTGCTGGTTTTACACCACCCAGATTGTCTCATTAGGATGTCTTTTTTTCAGGACATCTGTGGTCACTTGTGTGAATGTGACACTGTAGAGGGTCAAGTGGAGGGCTCAATGAAGAGAGAAGTTAAAGTTCCCCACAGCTCTGGGATGGGACAGTTTGCTGTTGATTATGTGGTTAACTGCTGGTGATCTGTGCTGCTGGTGATCCCGGACTTGAGTTGGTCACAGTCCCCACCTTTGCAATTTTCATCTTATCCATGCACCACCTTTATTATTATTATTATTACTATTACTACTTTAAACAGATCAATTTCTTTATGTAACCTTCTCGTAAGTATGAGTTTAAAATAGTTATTCCATTTTCCTTCAGTGCATATTAAAATAAACACCTAACTACCACAATAAAAAAAGTGTGTGTCACCTAAAATCTGGCAGGGTATGTCCTATACTTTGGGCAACACCATGCTCTATCTAATTGCTCTACACCCACTTTCTTGCCAGGGTACTAGGGGATGAGTACATGTACAGGAGGGGACAGGGATAGGAGATGGGAAGTGAGGCATCTCTGACCCAGAGTTCTGGGTGTGCTTAAAAAAAAAAGAATCTCATAGCAGAGATCCTGTGGTGGTATCCAGTTGTGGTTTTATTTTGCATTTCCCTGATGACTAATAACATTGAATACTTTTTAATGTGTTTGTTGGCTATCTGTAGATCTTCTTTTGTGAAGCAGCTTTCAAATATTTTGCCTATTTTTTATTAGATTTAAAAACATTATTTTGTTATTGAGTTATAGGAGTTCTTTAACCTGCTTATCAGTCCTTTGTCAGATATATGTGTTGTCAATACCTTCTGACAATTTATGGCTCACCTATTTGTTTTCTTAATGGTGTCTTTTGATAAGCAAAAGTTTTGATGAAGTCTAATTTATCATTTTTTTTCTGTTGTAGTTACTGCTTTCTATGTTCTACGTAACCTTACCACCAAGTTATGAAGACATTCTACTCTGTTTCCTTCTAAAAAGCTCTATGGCATTAGCATTTGCATTTAGTCCTGTAATCTATCTTGAATTAATTTTTGTATGTGGTGCAAGATGGGGGTCAAAATAGATTTTCTTCCATATGGTTATTCATTTATTCCAGTTCATCATTTCTTGAAAAGTTTTTTGGATTGTTTTGTTGCCTTTGTGAAAAATCACATAACCATTTAAGTGTAGGTCTATTTCTCGACTCTATTGTACTTTGATTTGTTTGTCTGTCTTCATACCAGTATCACACTGTCTTTATAAAGTAAGTTTTGTAGCTTTATAAAGTAAGTTTTGAAGTCAAGTAGTGTAAGTCCTCCAACTTTGTTCTTTTCCAATATTGCTTTGGATATTCTTGGTCCTTTGTAGTTCCATGTAAATTTTAGAAGCAACTTTTCAATTTTTACAAAAAAAAAAAATCCTGGGGTTATGATTGGGATTACATTGAATCTATACTATAGCTCAATTGAGGGAAAACTGACTCTTAACAATATTGAGTTTTCCAATCTATGAACTTAGCACATCTCTTCACTTACGTATTTTTAAGTGTTTAGTGTAGAGGTCTTATAAATATTTTGTTAAATTTATTTCTAAATATTTTATGTATTTTGATGCTATCATAAATGATATTTTTAATTTGTTGCTAATATATTAACATAATTAGTTTATGTATATTCATCTTGTATCTTGCAACCTTGCTAAACCTTGTTAGTTCTAGTGGTTGTTTTATAGATTCCTTAGGATTTCCTACATAAATAATCATGTCACCTATGAATAAAGATAGTTTTACTTCTTTCTTTCTACTCTTTATACCTTTTCTTGACTTATTACACTGGCTACAACTTCCAGTAAAATGTTGAGTAGAAGTGATGAGAGTGGACATCCTTGCTTCGTTCTGATCATGGTGACAAATCATTTCATGTTTCTCTAGTAAGTATGGTGTTAGCTGTGGGTTTTTCCATACACATCCTTTACTGTATTGAGGAAATTCCTCCTGTTCCTAGTGTGGTGAATGTTTTATGAGGAGTGGTTGTTAAATTTATCAAGTGCTTTTTCTGCATCCACTGAAATAATTTTATAGTTTTTCTTCTTCATTCCATTAGTGTAGGGAATTATACTGAGTTTTTTTAATATTAAACATAAAAAGCTATACATTTCCCTCTAAACATTGCCTTATCCTCAGACAGTATATTTTTTAACATGGTTTTAACATGTTCATGTAGATTTTTATTTTCCAGGAGTGGATTAATTGGCCTATGGATCAACCAGTTGGTAGAATACCGATTGTAGATAGTATTAATGAATGGTTACACCCAAATGTTGGAAATTTGAGACAATTTGTGAAACAGCAGGAAAGGCAAAGTCTTTGTTTCATCGATGACTTCCTAATGGAATATGTTGATGGAAGTGATTTGATTTTTAGCCATTTAGTGATGCTTATATTATGGCAAAGTCCAAGACATTCACATTTCCCTTCAGGTATGTTCTAATTCATGATCTTAAATCATGATAGGCTATTTCCTTAAAGTGATGTTGTTGTTTCCACCTGGGCAGAGGAAGATGATGAGTGTTGGCGATGGCATAGTAAGTGGATGGACACAAGTCCAGGAATAAGGAAGGTGAATGTCAACCAGCACTATCAGCTGCATCCCTTGTGTGCGGGCACTGACCTGGATCCCCTGCATGTGTTAGGTGTGAGTCAAGAGCACTGAGGAGATGGTGATCTGTAGGAAGTACATCATCTGCTGCAGGTGACGTGAGTAGGGGCAGAAACGAGGCTGGAGCCAGGTCTCCTAGCCCTCAAAGCTGGTGGACTTTTCCCAGGCAGTATCTACCTTTTTATATCATGCAACATGAGGATATCTACATTTTGGAGTGAGTGTGAGCTTTGAGGATAAAGTTGTAACAGAAGTTTCTAGGATAATCTATTAATTGATACCACCTATCTTATTGATTTAATAATTGAGCCACTGTTATACTTAGCCAGTTGAATATCAAGCTTGGCACTCCATTAGATAGGAAACCTGATTTTGGAATACATCAATTATCCCAGCAGGAATTATTGATGTAATCCCAGATTAGCAGGATTACCATGTTCCTTAGCAGGCAACATGGTTACCGAATGCAAATGAAACACTAGAGTTATTTGTAGGAGTGTTGTATTAGAGAGATAGTTCTCTAAGTGGGCTGCAAAGCAGCTCTGTGAAGTGAGTCCTATTTTCTCAGTGACTTTTATATTCTAAGATTAAGTGATACATTCCCAAGGAACAAGACCTTTGTAAACAGTGGTTAACTTTTATAAGGAAGGAACATAGAAGATTCTGGACAGTGTCATGGAATAAAAATATTAAGAGCACAGATTCTAGCACCATACTACTGGAATCCTGGCTCCATCACTTGCTTGTTTTGGGATCTTGAGCTGGTGACTTACCCACTTTTTACCTCAGCTTCTTATCTGTAAAATAAGGATTATAATATTGTATGTACTTATGACAGTCATTGTAAGGATTAATGAATTAGTATGTAAAGTACTTAACACAAAGCCTGTTGCATAGTCAACTCTCAATAAATATTAACTGTTATTATTGCTATGGTTACTAATATTTGTATTGCTTTAATTATGGCATTAATTTTTGGCAGAATTTCCTCGCTCGTTTTAGCTTGCTGTAAGATTGGGTGTTTCCCTACCTCTCCTTGTGTCTGAGGTAGGGTTCTTTCAGAGTTTTGCTGTTTGTCACAGCGTCTAACTACTCTGTGTTCAGGTGGCCTCCCTAGAGTTGCTCTTAAGAATCAGTATCTCTTGTTAACAAATACACCGCTCCCAGCCACTTCTTCCCTGGGAGCATCTCCACGTTCAAAGCCAGGTTGCACAGCGCCAGGACAGCAGCAGGATGTGTGTTGGCTCCCTCCTGGAGTGCCACCTTCCCTAGGGCATGGTAAGTGTGCTGAGCAGTCGGTGCGTCAGTGAGGCCCTCCCGAGCTCAGTGAGACCCTCCCAAGTTGATGCTTCACTGAGACCCACCCAGCCATTTTTGCTTGATCAAATGACAGAATGGATCAAAACTTAATTATAAAAGATGTATTTACCTGGATGATAATGCAAAAGAAAGGAGCCCTTGGTCCGGCACGGTGGCTCTCACCTGTAATCCCAGCACTTTGGGAGGCCGAGACAGGCAGATCACCTGAGGTTGGGAGTTCGGGACTAACTTGACTGACATGGAGAAACCCCATCTCTACTAAAAAAATACAAAACGAGCCGGGCGTGGTGGTGCATGACTGTAATCCCAGCTACTTGGGAGGCTAAGGCAGGAGAATTGCTTGAACCCAGTGGGCGGAGGTTGCAGTGAGCCGAGATCGCGCCATTGTACTCCAGCCTGGGCAACAAGAGCAAAACTCCGTCTCAAAAAAAAAAAAAAAAAAAAAAAAAAAATAGAAAGGAGTTGTTACACTTCCCCTTTAAGTACTTTTGTCTGCTGCACGACAGGCTTCCCTAGAAGAGTTGTTCAGCTTGAAGTTGTAAAGTTGTAGGTTATAAGGCAGATTTGATTCACTGTTTCCTAATTCTGTGTGACTTGATAAAAGGTTGGTGCTCAAAAAGTTAAAGGAATTTTAACTAGTAGAAGGAACTAGTTAAAATTAATTAAAATGAGGGATAGGTACCCTTCCTTCATTCAGTTATCCCCTTGTTTAATTATGTATTGATTTGTTCATTTGTGTGCTCACTCATCTGGTCACCTGAACATTATTGGACCCCTCCTCTGGGCCAGGTAGGCCCTGTGTGGAGCTCAGGGACTCAGATGTATCTGGGAAGATCCCTGCCCAGTCTACTGGGGAGACAAACACAGAAGCCCCCTTTTCAGTGCCTCTGAGCAGTGCAGAGATGGAGGGAGGGAAAGAGGGTGCCAAGCTGAGCCTAGTGGGGGGAAGAGCAAGGCTGGACTCCTGCTGTGGGCGTGCCTTTGAGGAAGAGTCCCAGGCCTTTGAGAGTGAGGGTGTGTTCCCTCCTACAATTAATGCCATCACAGTGAAATCTGCCTAATAATAGGATCTCCAGACCCCAGCAAATGGTCTGCTGATCTCAGGCAATGTTTGTCTATAAGAATCCTTCGCCCTGTGTAAACACTTTATTAGACCATTAAGTTGCCGTCAGCCTCTCCCACATTTACTAATGCCTGAGCAGGCTGAGCATAGGCTTCCATTTTTATGAAAACTCTTGCTTTTCCAGAGGTTTATTCTTTGACCTAATTTATCTTGAATCCTCATCCCACAGATCTGGCTTGCTTTGTGTGACTGGGATAGTTGTCTGAAAGGGAGGGCTTTCCTGGAGCCAAGAGATGGGCTAGATAACTTCAGGAGGCCCTGGCCTGCTAAGGAATTCTTTAGTGCATTACAATCATATGCCTTTAAAAAACTCTTCTTGTAAAGAATTATTGACAGTACAGCATTTTGGGAGTGGGGTGTCCCAAGTGTAGCAACCCATTTGGAACATGTCTGTGTCCTCCTTTTTCAAGTTAAAATAATGACTCTTTAAGTATTTTACAATGCAATGTAATGTTGATTTCAGAATCTCTGCTAAGATGTAGGGGATAAATGCGTCCACAATTCCTGCTGGTATTTAATTTTATATCCTATGTTCTCGTAAGGGAGCCGGGCGCGGTGGCTCAAGCCTGTAATCCCAGCACTTTGGGAGGCCGAGACGGGCGGATCACGAGGTCAGGAGATCGAGACCATCCTGGCTAACACGGTGAAACCCCGTCTCTACTAAAAAATACAAAAAAAAACTAGCCGGGCGAGGTGGCGGGCGCCTGTAGTCCCGGCTACTCGGGAGGCTGAGGCAGGAGAATGGCGGGAACCCGGGAGGCGGAGCTTGCAGTGAGCTGAGATCCGGCCACAGCACTCCAGCCTGGGTGACAGAGCGAGACTCCGTCTCAAAAAAAAAAAAAAAAAATAATGCCAGATGTGTGTACCATCAAAAACATCTCCCACTTTGGGAAACTTTCCTCTGGGCAGTGGGGCTGAAGGCTTGTAAACAGGAGCACCTTTCTTTGCTTTAGAAAGCCAGTTTGTGCACTTTTATGGATGGTGGTGGTTCGGAATGGGTAAGACTGAAGGCAGGAAATCCATTGTTTAAGAAAAAAAGAAGCCGGGGAAAAATGCAGAGGTCTGGGCTTTGGGGCAATGGCCATAGAATGGCAGGAAAGACTGTTTGATTATTTAGTAGAGAGAATGCCAGGACTGGGGGACAAACAGAGAAGGGGGTCCCAAAAATGACTTGGCTTGGTCTCCTGGAGAGGTCATAGTGGCTCAAACTGAGGTTGGTAGTTGGCGGAGAGGCAGGTTGAGTAGTTGGCAGAGAGGCACGCTGACTTTAGGCTTCTGTAGGAAGTCAGTGTGGAGGTGTCCATGGGAGCAGGGGAATATGTGTATGTAACTCCAGATCTGGTGGGTGGAAAGAGAATTGAGTTTAGAGCCAGGTAAATCTGTGCGTGATCCATGGCTTCGCCCCTCACATCTAGGATCTTGGTTTCCTTTTTGGACGGTGAAAAATTGTAAACCCCAGCCTTACGGATGATTGGGAAGGTTACTAGTAGGTAGAGTGCCTGGGATAGCTGTGACACAGAGCAAAGCCCAGAATCAGCAATGTTTATTTTAAGTTCCTTCTAGCTTCCCAGTTACATCTCTGAATTTTTTGGAGAAAGCTAGCCTCGGATTCAGCCGATTCCTATGGATTTCCCCTGGAGTGAAAGAAGCCTTGATTCACACGTGTCATGACATTGGGCATTCTTGTGTTTGGTGGGAATTTTGGTATAGAAAGTGCTGATTGCTGACCTTTTGTCTTCTGCAGAAGAGCTCCTGCTGTCAGGGTTCAGAGGCTTAGGCATCAGGCCAGCTGGGCATCACTGACATTCTTTCCTGCCCATTTCTGTCTGCTTTCTAGGCAGCAGAAATCAAAGTGTCCTGCCAATCTGTTAGACTGACTTCGCCAACTGCCAAATGGCCTTGAAAGGAGTAGTGGGAAAGCCAGAGCTTGGTGGTCAGACATCCTCTGTTGCTTATTGGCTGTTTAAGCCTGTACAGTGGCACGTCCTTAAGTCTCTATGTTATCATTTGCAAAGCAGGGTTAATAATATCCATTTTGCAGAGTGATTGGGAGGACTAGAGATCATAAGGAGTTGCCTTAGCCCAAGGTATACTATATGCTTAAAATATGGGTGCTATTGCCCTTAGTTGTTGTGTGTTAACCTCCTCTCACCTCTAGAGAAATGTAGGAAGGCTATTATTATTATTTTATTTATTTTAGAGACAGGGCCTTGCTCTGTTGTCCAGGCTGGAGTGCAGTGGCATGATCACAGCTCCTTGAAACCTCGAAGTCCTGGGTTCAAGGGATCCTCTCAACTCAGCCTCTTGAGTGGCTGGGACTATAGGTGTGAGCCACCCCACCAAGCTCTAGGAAGACGGTTATGAATATGAGGTATCTAGAGATAACATTCTGTTACTTGATAATACAACATGTAAAAATTTAGACCAAAAGAGAAATACATATACTTCTTTTTTTTTTTTTTTTTCTGGAGACAGAGTCTTGCTCTGTCACCCAAGCTGGAGTGCAGTGGTGTGATCTAGGCTCACTGCAACCTCTGCCTCCCTGGTTCAAGTGATTCTCATGTCTCAGCCTCCCAAGTAGCTGAGACTACAGGTGCATGCCATCACACCCAGCTAATTTTTGTATTTTTTGTAGAGACTAGGTTTCACCATGTTGCCCAGGGTGGTCTCGAATTCCTGAGCTCAGGCAATTTGCCCACCTCAGCCTCCCAAAGTGCTAGGATTGCAGGCGTGAGCCACCACACCTGGCAAGAAATACATATACTTCTTATCACTCAGAGAATGTTGGTGTGAAATGGGACTTTGGAAATGTCTATGATTTCTTTGAAGGTTGTGGGAGCCCCTGGGAGGCTGGGGAGCTGCCCCAGCTCGTATCTGGACAGGGGCTGACCCTCATCAGAGGTGTTCCTGCCACTGCCTTCAGTACCAGAGTGAACTTCATGTGTTGCTCCTTAGAGCCCAGCTGCCTTGCTTCTGCTGGCCTGCGAGCCTCTGGGCTTCAGCTTCATAGAAGTGCTCTGGGCTGGAAGGGCCCCAGAGGGCTCTTGTTGGACTCAGAGCCCTGCTTTTGATCTTCACCTCAGGAAAGCTGCTGGTACCTCTCCCTGATATTGAGTGCATAAAGTAATGGAGTTAGGGCCACCCAGGAGAAGGATTTAAAGCCGATTGAGCAGTCACATCCTAAGAACATTGGTTAAAAGCCCTATGTCGACATGGAGAAGATCTGGTTTAGAAATAGGGCTTTTGCTTTGGCCTTCTGTTCAATGTTTTAAAAAATGACTTTCAAGAAGAGTAAAAGCATGTTTGGAGGTATAGTTTCTACCCTCTTTGAGATAGCAGAATCAAAATTCAGATAGCCTCTGTGGGCTTGGACAGTGAGCCAAAGCCAACATGATGAAATGAAGCAAGCATAAACAGGAGGAGTGTTGGGAGTTCAGGCTGGCCACCAGCCTCCCCAGGCAGTGATGGGCCGGTGCTGCCACATCAGCCAGCTCCTTCCAGGGCTGCCTTCCCAGGAGCACAGCAGCCACACCCGAGGGAGCAACAGTCCTCTGCTAGCACACATCTGCAGCACCAGCTTCCATCCTTGGTCTCATGTTTTAATAGCAAATCTGACAAATTCTCATTGACCCTGAGTGGGGGTTGGCTGCCCACCACACCTTCTCCATTGCCTTGTGGGTGGTATTTCTCCCAAGGGAAGCCTTGGCTAGGGTGAGTGGGAGGGAGAGCAAGCACGCTATGTCTGAGACCTGGGTTGTGGCAGTTGCTGCATTACTTACAGGCCGTGTGGCCTGGGCAAACCTTTTGTCTTCCGTATGTTAGGCTCCTCACCTGGAGCATGGGGTTGGTGATACCCCTGATTGGTGATAAGAGGTGAAGGGTCTGGGGAGCCTTAGCTGTGACAGGAGGAAAGTGCTTGGCATGTCCTTGGCATGTAGTTGGCATAGTAGGAAATGCAGTCCAGCTGATTTGGAGAGTGTGGGCAAGCTGCTTAATCTTTATGAGCCTGTTTTCTTGTCTGTACATGAAGAATGTGACACTTCAGACACCTGGCCCAGTGCCATTCAAGACATGGTAGAGGTCACAAGCAGGTAGGTCCTAAATGATCCAGAGGAAGAAGGGGCTCTATAGCCTGGGAGCTGCCCTACACAGTGCAGCTTCTGCTTGGGGGTGTTGAGCTCCTGCTTGTGGGGGAGTCAGGTGAGGCTGGGCAGGACCCAGCAGGGCTGAGGTCATGTCTCACAGGGAGTGCAGGGCCATGTGAGGGAAGACCAGCAGACAGGTACATTATGTTTTAAACTCACATACTTATTTTAATGTATGTTAGAAAAAAATCAAATAAGTAGTACATCAAACCTGAACTTTTTATGGATATTTTTGCTTTCTTTTTGGTTTTATAGTTTGAGTATTTTAAAAAAAGTCAATTTAAAGAAAAATATTAAGTAAGTAATAAACCAGATAAGACTCTCCAACAGTGTCAGAGTCACAAAAGAACTAACCCCCCTGCCCCAACCTCAGCCAAGTAAAGAGCAGGTGATGCTTCTAGATTAAAGGAAGCTAAAGACAACAAATCTGGAAGATATAAAAAATCCCTCTGAAAGACAGAATGGGGACAATTGAGAGAAATCTGAATATAGGCAATAGATTAAGTAATATTATGGTGTAAGTCAGCGTTAAATTTGTTGGGTAGGGGAATGTCCTAATTCTTAGAAGACAGATGGTAAGGAATCAAGTGTCATCGTGACTGTAACCTGCTTTAAAATGGTTTGGGAATCCTTTTTATATATCAGCATTATATATATTCACATATATGTATATGGAAAGAGAATGAGAACATGCAAGAATGCACACAAATGTAGCATACTGCTAACAGCTGGCAGTAGCGAGGCAAGGACTGTGCTGTGTTCAGCATTCTGTTTCTTTCAGCTGATTTTGTAATGGTGGCCCAGGAATGATGAACATTTGAGAACTGTTATGCTTTGGAACTTTCCTTCAAGTCCTTTTGAAGTCCTTGCTGACTTTTCATTTCTGGAACATATCTTTAATTTTATATTATAATTTGATAAGAAAAATTTTTGACCTAAGAGAAATCATTCAGTGACACATACTAATATAATGTAACTTAGTTAGAATATGATATGAGATCAAAAAATTCAGTTTTCTCCGTTATATAAAATGAGATGGCTAAACTGAAATTTTTGTCTCAATGAGGCAGAAATCATTGAGTAACCATTGGCGGCCACCAGTTAAGATATGTATTCAATAGAAAATGACCTAGTACAGGCCTGGAGGCCATCAGTTAACACTAGAATATTAATGATGTATGATAGGATTATAGAATTACCTGGGATCTCTTCATTTCCGGAGGGAAACTGGAAATTATCTTGCTCTGGGCCACCTGAAAGCTATAAGGAAGGCTCTTTGAAGATGGTGGTGGGCAGCACTTACAGCTGCAATCTGGTATTCCTCTGTGTGTACTGATACCAGGGAATGCTTTTCCTGAGGAGGAGGAGGTAACAGCAGAATCATGTAATATCAGAAACCTTTGTTGAAGATAGATGTGGGAAAGTTGAGGTGGCTGGTGAGGAATTGAATTAGAAGATGTAGGTTTCATTATTGTGGTTGTGATAATGTTGGTGAGATTATACACCAACATCTAGCCCTGAAGTGTAGTCTCTTCACCTCCTCGCCTTTCTGCCATGTTAATAGTACCTGAATCCACACATTTGGGATCTCAATTATATTATGGCTTTCAGCAACCCTAATTGGTTCATGGACATATGTCTTATTTGAAGGTGATTACATGCACTTGAATGTTAGGGAGTGAAGCTCCTTTTGTGTCTCTCTATCTGCATTTAGGATGAGATTGAGCACACAGAGGCAGCATGGCCTTCCCTGGGGGAAGGAACATGGGTTTGAATTCAGAGGACATGGGTTTGGATCCTGGCTCCACTCCCTAGTATCTGTGTGACTTTGGATAAAATGATGATGATTATGATGGTGATGGCAGAAGTTAACTACTTCATAGGACCCTGTCTGTGAAGTAAGGGTAGTCATAGTGCACCTTGGACAGCGTTGATGGATCACATGAGATGATGCATGTGAGTAGTCAGTTCACTGGCATGGAACATGCTATAAAGTTATTAAAATAAAGATGCTTGAGTTGAACTACATTGTTAAAACATGGGCTAATACACTGTATTAGTCTGTAATCTGTGGTTATAAAGGACAAAAATCCACCCCAAACTGATTCTTAAAACCAGGAAGTTCATGAGGACTAGCTTTAAAAACAGCTGGATCCAGGGCCTCAAATGATATTGTTAGGACACTGCCCCATTTTCCAGATTGCTTCCCTCATGCTGGCTTAATTAATTCTTAGGCCACCCGGCTCCTGTGAGATTGCAGAGCTGCCATTCATTCTGCTTGCTTTCTGCCAAGTTTGCGCCTCTCACAGAAAGATATTTCCTAGGAGTTCCAGCAAAAAGCACAGGAGAGACTGAGTGGCCAGCTCTAGGTACCACGCCTATCCCTGGAGCTGGGACTAGAGTTCCTACTGTCTAAACATTAGAGACTGAGAAGGGGAGAGAGACGATCCTAAAGAGAAAGAGACCCTGTGCCAGGGGAGTGCTAGGTCTCCATAACAATGGGGGTTGCATAGTTCTTGCATGGGTTTCCAAATCTCTCAGAGGAGGAGCATTTCTCATACATCACACAGCCCAGCAGATCCACCAGTCTTCATTTCAAACCAAGCATTCTGCTATTTTTCTTGCTCGGGAAACTGTTGATAAAAACTGTCCCGTTTAGTTGAAACACTGCAAAAGTTATGCAGGAAAAATAAACAAATCTGAGACTCGGGCCAGTTGTGGGATGGAGGAACATCAAAGCTTGGCCAGTCACCAAACTCAGTTTCCACTGGGGTGGCTTCATGTCCACTAACCAGTCTGCAGATCTGGAGCTGCAGTTTAGGCTTGATTCGTTGTAGAAAGCCGAAACTAGCTCAAGGTGGCTCTAGTAAAAGGATTTGTTGGGAGCAGCAGAGCTGTGCCTGGGCTGGGCATGCTAAGGCCAAGCTGGAGCAGGTGGTTGTCCATACTGGTTAGCCACAGTGATGTCCCTGCTAGGCCTTCCACCTGCCTCAGCCAGGTTACCTGCCCACCCACATGCCCCTCTGCCCCTCGACCAGCCCACTCATGCCTGTACTGGCCTCTGATGGCTGCCCATACATGGGGTCTCTGTCACACCCTCAGCCTCAGTGCCCAGCTCACTGGCCCTGTTTCCCAGTGAATTGCTTTCAAGAGCCTCAGGGGAGCGCTGTTGGCCCCGTTCACAGAGGTCACAGGACATTGGTCAGTTTCTGACTAGAGCACTCTTGGGACAGAGCTCTATGTGGTCCCCATAGTTGTGACTGATTGAGGGCAGTGGGCTATAGGTAGGACAGAATACTTTGGGAAGGGATGCAGTCAGGGACAGTCTTCATTCCCTGGCTTTGGCAGTGATCCTGAAACCTTTTCAGATACTTGACCTTGTAGACGAAGACTCTGGCTGCCTGGGCTGGACATGTAGCTCAAGTATTCATACGTTAGTGTTATAGTAGATAATAATTTTTATTAAAAGTATTTATATTTATCATGAAGTGAATTTTGTTATCCCAATTTTGGAAAATAACATAGAAAGAAGAAAATAAAAGTTACCCTTTAGTCCCACCTCTATAGATGCTAGTGATGAGAGCTGATAGCTTTTGCTTTGTGCCAGTCACCCTTCTAAGGGCCTTCTATGCGTACTTGTTGATCCTTACAGCAACAGGGCGAAATAGGATGGAGAGTAATGTAATCCCCATCCCTCACTGTGGGACAGAGGTAAGGTCTGTAGTGGTAGTGGTGGGGAGGGATGAAGTGATACCTAGCCTGCATGGGGCTGCCATAAAGCCCTGGGTCAATGTCACCCAAGGGTCCACCATGTGCTCACTGGTGGACATCCCAGGGTGAAGTGGGGTTGGGTAGTAGTGGTGTCCTGTTCATTCACCCTAGGCTACCGTAGCAGAACCAAAGACAGCAAAGACAGGATCCTGCCTCCCTCACCCTCCCAGCAGAAGAACTTAAGGACCCGTGACCCTTTAATGTGTTCACATGCACCTTGGCCATTGGTTTGGCTCTCAGGACCCAAGGCCTAGACCCTCTGGGCCTGCTCCCTTCCCTAGGGCCTGCCTGAACATGTTCAAATTAATTTGACATGTTTGAATTAAAGGAATACATGAGCACCTGGGGCATAGCACCAGCTCCCTCTGGTCCCCCACTGCCCATGTACATAACTTGCCTTGGCTGTGGTCTTCTTTTCCACACTTGCTGTGATTATTGTCTTGGGGACAGGCCTCAGGGGAAACCTCAGCATCGTGGGCAGTAGGGAGGTGTGAGTCATGAGAAAGAATCAAATATTAATTAGGGAACATCTTCTATATTTCAGGGTTTGTGCCTGGAACTATGGGAACATTTTTCCACTTGGCTGCACAACTCTTTCAGGTACATTTCATCATCCTAGCTTTATAGAAGAGGAAACAGGCTCAGGGGGTTAAGAGGTTTGCTCAAGGCCAGACAGCAGGTCAGTGGACAGTGTGTGTTGGAATCTAGATCCAAGTAAATGGGTAAAGACCAAGAGACCACAGTGGATACATTTCTTTTCTTGGTTTTTCAAGTCCCCTTTTAAGGGGCTTTTTAACTAGGAGTGAGAGTATACGGAGGTGCTCTCCAAAGGGTTATACTCTTTGCAATTCAAGTAAGTGAAGCGAATAAGGGGAAAAATGAAAGAAAAAAAGAGACAAACCACAACAAACTTCATGTATAGGCCTCTTCATTTGGCTCTGACCCTGACACAGACATAGACTGTAAGAACTACTCCGGAAACAGCTGGTAACAGGACACCGTACTTTCAGCCTTTCTTTCTTCATTGTTGCCAGAAAATAATCAGCTCTATATCTTAAGTGCTTGATAGAGTGGCCAGACACCAGCTGTAACTTAAAACAATTTTTGTTTTAGTTGCTTTAAGCAAACAGATGTGGCTAGCTTTCTGGGCCAAGTGCAGTGTCCATGTCTTAGAGTGGACTACTCAAGCTGCTCAACTGTCTTGATTTATGTTTAATTCTTGCTTTAGATGTGTCCATTCAGGCATTCCTTTGGTATGTTTCCAGAGGCTTGGGTTTGGGGTTTGAAGGAGTGATTCTGGACTGGCCGTTGGTTTGCTCGTTCATTGTTTCGGCATTTACGTGTACTGCATGCGTCAGGAGCAGGGTCTCGGCCCTCCTGGAGCTGACGGGCTAGTAAAGAAGCTGGACAAGCAAGTGAATAAGAACAGAGCCTCCCCTGCCCCAAAGGCAACCATTTGCAGCTCTTAGCTTATTATTTTTATATAATCTTTACACAATGTTTATTGTGCTACTTTTTGTTCGACTTTAGACATTATCTGTAGACTTCCTGCTAAGGAACATAAGAATTCTTCTCTTTCTTATGTCCTCCTTCAGTTAGGCATTCCCTCAGAACTTTCAATACATGGGCAGCACGTATTGAAATACGTGCTGAAATATTATTGAAATATTATGTACGTCTGTACATAATATCCAGCGCCTGCTGTCGGAAAGCTCACAGTGTAGTGGGGAGATGGACGTTGGAAGATACCACGAGAGGAGGCTATGCTGAGGCCTGAGCAGAGGAGTGGACATTCTGTGCTGGATGCCTCTGCTCAGCCTTTGCCTCCCTCTCTGGCTGAGCGGACTCATTCAGGCAGTGTGCTTTGGTGCAGTGGTACCATTTCCCCAGTGCTATCCTGGCCCCAGCCACCACCTCTCCCACTGGAGTGATGGCAGCAACTGCCCTCTGGCCTCCCTGTTGCCTTTCTGGCCTTTGATATACATTGTCCATATAGCACAGAGTGACCTTTTAAAACATCCATCAGGTTATATCACTCCCCCACTTGAAAAACTGTCCTTGGCCTTCTGTTATCAGTAAATACAATCCTGACTCCATACTGCAGCCTTCAAGGCTCCTGGTGAGCCAGCCCACTCCTGTCACTCCCACTCGGCTTGCTGTCTGCAGCCACTTGGGTCTTTCTTCTCTCCCTCAGACCTGCTCCTCACTTGGGCCTTCTTCTTGCTGTTTCCTCATCTGTTTTTTCTTCCAAGGGAACCTTCTTGACTACCCTTTTTGGAATAATACCCTCATCACATCCCGCCACTTTATCCCATAATCCTGTTTTATTTTCTGTGCAGCTTTTATCTCTCTGTAAAAGCTATGAAGAAAATATTTATTCATTATCAGTATCTCACACTAGAATGTAAACTCCGTGAGGACAGGGACCTTATTTGTTTTGTTAAATGGCTGCATTCCCTTAGAATAGTGCTTGACATGTAATAGACACTAGGAAAAAAAAAACAAACAAAACTCTTGGCTAAATGAATCTTGAAAGAGTGCCCTTCTAGTGTGTCCCTGGGACCCAGTGCTACCCTACTGTCTGAAGTCATTAGTGAAAAAATTATCCCTTTTATACTTACAGTTGTGTCCAAGGAATACAGTATTGTTCCTAAATATCATGTATGAGCAGAAAGAATGAGTAGCAGTAATAAAAATGGTGAACTCTTACTTTGCACTTGTGGTGGCAGCTCTGTTCTCTGCACTTTAATGCAGTAACAGATAATTCTGACCACAACTCTATGTGGAAAGGACTACAAATCTAGGCCTAGTTGTAGGATTACAACTCCTGGAGATGAGGGAACTGAGGGATAGAGAGAGTGAGTAACTTAACAAAATCATTAGCTTTGTAAGTGGTGGAGCAGAGACTCGAACCCAGTCATTCTGGCTCCAGAGTCTGTGCTCCCAAGCAAAGGTGCCTGAGTTCTTTTCAGGAAATATCTTTGGAGTTAAATGAATTGAACGCGTTGCTTCTCTAGAGGTGGAACCAGGAATAATCTCAATTACTCTCACTCTTGAGTGCTCTGTCATGGTGTTTATGTGGCTGTTCATTGTGGACAGTGCCATCACTGACACCAAAGCCCCAGCAGATGTAGAGACCATAAAGTGTCTTTACTGTCAAATGATGGGGCTTCACAGAGACAGTCACAGGAAACAAGAGACAACACAATATACTCTCAGAGGTGTGGCTGGCCAGCTTCCCCCATTCCCTGGTGAAGTATGGCTATGGATGTTACCCGCCATGCAGTCTGAAGATTACTCCACATGCAAGAACCCCCCCATGCCAATCCCGTAGAGATGCTATGCCCTTCTGCTCCCCGCTTCTAACTCACTGTTCTAAGGCCCTGACTATGTGCCTGCCTGAGGGAACGGGTACAGAATGATGCCAGCCTGTCCTTGAATGTGTGCTGTCAGATCAGGCGACGAAGGGCCAACCTCCCGGAGCATCCTGCAGCAGACCCTGCTTCAAGCCTGTGTTTCTTCTGCAGTGCTGTATGTGCATTGCTGTCAGTTCTCATGCTATTCCTGTGGCTGGGCGGTGGGACAGATGAGTAGCCCCAGATGGCACAGCTGGCAGTGCCAGGGTTCAAGTCCAAGTCTTTTTGATGTAGAGTCTACAACAGAACTCTGTTTATATTTCTCTGTTCACCAAAATGAATTCTAGTTACTCTCAGTACATTTGGTTTCCATCAGTGTTTTGAGTGCTGAAAATAACATGATGGTACATGTCCCTCACAGGAGAACTTGAGAAACATCACAGGTGTGCCACACTTGCACCTTGCAATTTACCATGTTCTTTCAGACTTCCAGTTAACATGGTGGGCCATGCTGCTGCCTTGTGTCCCAAACACATTGAAATGCTGGATAAAGTGAGGAAACAGTAAGAGAAGAAAAAATATGCAGCTAGGTTGAGAAGCAAGAAAGGAGTATCTTCAAGAGCTAGACTAGAAAAGGAGGTCAAATTCTCAGCAGAGAATATGAATGGAAGCCCGTTTGTTCGCAGGGGTATCCAGATTGGATATGTGAGGTTCACCTGGTAAATTAAGAAAAAAGACCAAGAAGTTGCCTCTAACTGGTGGAGATTAAATTGCTTGCCTTGCGAGGTGAGCTGAGAAAGTTTCCCTCACCCAGGAGAGGACAGAATTCCTGAGATTGCGTGGATTCAGATGCAGGCCTCATATCTGCATCACTGGTGCTAATGGAAATCCTGAGCCAAGAAATTAACATAGAAACCGGTGACACCTTATGACCCTGGGCTGCCATAGCCCCTGGTCTCCCTATAGGGGCACCTTTACAGTTGCACACATGTGCGAGCCCCCATAGAAAACAACCTTTGCTGAAGATGAGTTTACAGACAAAATTACAAGGCATGCAGGGAAAATTACCACCTTGAGAAAGAGAATCTATAGATTCTCAAGTGGGAAAACTCAGGTCCTAGAAACTAGAAACCATAAAACAATCTGAAAGAGAATTTAAAATAAGAATATTTGAAATGCAAATAACTGAATAGAAATTATAGCAAGATTAGGACATTATGAAAAAAGAGTAGGTAAATTTGAAAACAAACCAAAAAGAAATTCTAAGTATTAAAAATGTAGTCATTGCCATGTGCTTTCAGATTAATTATCTTATTAATGCTTCATGGAAGTTAGGGTAGGTAGTTTTATTCTTTGTGTGTTTCTTCAAAGTTTTTTTTTTGGAGACAGAATCTCAGTCTGTCACCCAGGCTGGATCTCAGCTTACTGCAACCTGCCCCTCCTGGGTTCAAGCAATTCTCATGCCCCAGCCTCCCTAGTAGCTGGGACTACAGGTGCACACCACCACAGCCAGCTAATTTTTGTGTATTAGTAGAGACGAGGTTTTGCCATGTTGGCTAGGCTAGTCTCGAACTCCTGACCTCAAATGATCTGCCTGCCTCGGCTTCCCAAAGGGCTGGGATTACAAATGTGAGCCACTGTGCCCAGCTTAAAGTTTTTTTGTTTGTTTGTTTGTTTGTTTTTTACTATAGAAGTACTCATGTATGTTGAAAATCTGGAAAATAAAGCAAATTATAGGAAAGAAATAAGAATAATTTGTTAACCTGTTTCTTGAGTTAACTATTTTGGCATTTTTTTCCTAGTAGGGATTCTACTGGGTATAAAATTTTAGATCCTTATTTAAACAAAGTTTTGAAACGTGAGCCTTCTTCTATATCATAATTAAATTTTCTCTGAAAATATGTTTAATTGCTCTGTAGTATTTTATTGTCCTGCTCTGCCATACTTTATCTGTCTACTCTTGATGAATGTATGCACTGTGTACAATATTACCTACTTTAACCACAACATGTTGAACATTTGTTTGCATTTCAGATTATTCTTTAGATTATTCTTTTTTTTTTTTTTGAGACGGAGTCTTGCTCTGTCGCCCGGGCTGGAGTGCAGTGGCCGGATCTCAGCTCACTGCAAGCTCCACCTCCCGGGTTTACGCCATTCTCCTGTCTCAGCCTCCCGTGTAGCTGGGACTACAGGCGCCCGCCACCTCGCCCGGCTAGTTTTTTGTATTTTTTAGTAGAGTCGGGGTTTCACCGTGTTAGCCAGGAAGGGCTCGATCTCCTGACCTCGTGATCCTCCTGTCTCAGCCTCCCAAAGTGCTGGGATTACAGGCTTGAGCCACCGCGCCCGGAGCAGATTACCAAAAATGAGATGGCTTGATTTATGGGTGGGGCCTTATATTTTGTAAGGGAAGGAAGGGACAGGAATATATGAACATTTTTTAGCTTTACTATTATTATATAATAAAGAATTTGTCTGGTCTTTGTCCCAGGTTCCTGGAGCTTCTAAAACCCTTGGAATTTCCAGAGTGACAACAGTGTCTCTGTTACTCATAGTGGACCTTTGGGGCACACCTGAGTTTATGCTAAGGAGATGACTCAGGATAGGGACTGGTCATGCCTGAAAGACCAACCATGTCATTAGAGGGTTAGGCCTATGGGCCGTATGATATCAGGCTGACCTCCTGACCTTTGGGGGACTGGAAATTTAGTTCAGTCTCATGGCCAGTAATTCAATCAATCATACCCATGTAATGAAACCCCAGCAAAAACTCTGGACACTGAGGTTCAGGGAGCTTCCTGATTGGTAAACACATTGATATGCCCAGAGGGTGATGTTCCCTGGCTGCACAGGGAGAGGGCACCAAAGCTCTGAATCTAGGGCCCTCCCAGGCTTCACCCCATGCATCTCTTCATTTGGCTGCTCCTGATTCTTAGCCTTATAATAAAACTGTAATCGTAAGAATAGTGCTTTTGTGAGTTCTGTGAGTTGTTCTAGTTAATTATCTAACCTGAGGAGGTCATGGGAACCCCCTGTATTTGCAGCCAGCTGGTCAGAAGTGTGGGTGGCCTAGGGACCCCTGAACTGGTGGCTGGTATCTGAAGTGAAAGCAGTCTTGTTGGGGACTGTACCCTTAAGCTATGGGGTCTGACCATTGACTTTAGGTGGTTTGTGTCACTATTGAATTATGGTATACAACTTGTGATACGTATTTCCAATTGTGTTGTAAAGTTTATATACAAAATTACAAAAGAGTGAACGTTTAAGTAACCTTGACACTGCTGGGCTTCAGTATCCTCATCTATGAAATGGGAAATTTAGTGACAACAACACAGGGATGTTGTATGATCATCTTTGTAAAGTGCCTTGGACCAGTACCTGGTGCATAGAAAGCAGTCATAGGATGTCCATGAGCACGTGCACATGTGCATGCATGTTGTGTGAGCATTGCAGGAAAACCAGAAAACAAAGCGAAGAAAACAACAAAAAAAGAAATCATTTGAAATGACATCAAAGATATAAAAACAGGATTATATTTTGTATTTTGGAAACCTCATTGTTTAAAAAGGTTGGCTTATCCCTTTTACATTTATTATTATATATTTGGTCTTTTGTCATCATGTTCCATTAAAAAAAAACATTTTCTATCCTTTTTCGCTCTTTTTGTTATTTTCTATGTGATCTTCTGTTTCGCATTCTCTTTTCATTTGTGTAGGTCTACAGTTTTTGTTTTTGCCTTAGAGCTAAAAATGGTTCTACAAAGTGTTACTTTTAAATCTTCAATGAACCTGCTTAAGCCTGGATTTCCCAAGCTATCACCTTGAGAAATGAAGCACCACTCTGTGACACCTCCTCTTGTCCTGTTTTTGGAGGTTCTGCTTCAGGACTTTTTTTAGTCAGCATTAGTGAAATAATTTTCATAGTATGTATTTCTTCTTTCAAGAATGATAGTAAATGCAATTGGTATATAAGAGGCACATCATTTTATTGGAAGAATAAACGTCACAGTTCTTCAGACTTAATTCTGTATTTAAATGGTTCCTGTGGTCACCCTTGGGTCTTTTCATGCATGTGTCCTCATCCCCAGGTTCTCACTTACATTTATCATGTTCCTGTTAGATCTGCCTTCAAGAAGTTTTATGTGAAAAGTGAAAGGTTTCAAACATACACAGGACAAAGAGAACAAACCTTCATGTACCCTTCAGGCAGACTGAACAGTTCATGTACAACAGTACATGAACAAACCTTCATGTACCCATCAGGTAGACTGAACAGTTACTAAGATTTCACCGTGCTTGTTTCATCTCTCTCCCCTGCTTTCCTTGCTGAAGTATTTTTAAACAAATTTATGAGATCTTGAGTCATTTTACCCCTGAATACTTATGTATATATCTTTAAAAAATACAGACTTTTTCTTGCATAAATCAATGTCATTAACACAGCTAATAATAACTATTCTTTGGTGTCCAATACCCTATCTATATTTAGAATTTTCCTGATTTTCTTGAAAAACTGTTCTTCAAATATGGTTCCTCACCTCCTCCCTCCACAAAAGGATATAAGAACATATACATCCCCAAGTCCTTCATGTCAATGAGGAGCCCGAGGCTCAGAGAGGTAGATTGGCTTCCTCAGGTCAGACCCTAGTATTAGGATTTGAATCCCCACCCCTCTTAGTGAGCTTTACATTTTATGTACTACATCTGACTGCCCAGGCATGCTTACCCCAAGTAGGATGAAGCATCTAACCTCAACCTAAAGTTTCGCCCAAGATATAGGGGCTGAAGTAGACAGGAAGATGAGCACTGCTCCAGGAAGCCTCCCACCAGTACAGAAGAGCTCTTTTCTGGAAGACAGGGCTGGATGCCACAGTGAGGCAAGTCCAGCCCCAGCCCTGCGTCAGTGTCTTTTTTTGGTTTTGTGTCTATTCTTAAGGAGCTGCTTCTGGTACACAGGCAGTGCCAAGGCCCCCTACAATGAGGCTACTTGGCTACAGGGAGTTCTGAAGGTTATGGAATACTATATGGCCTTTGGGATCTTCGCTCTGCCATGCACTCACTGTGTGTTTTGAGCCTGGGACTTGACCTCTTTGACTGAGTTTCTACCTTTGGAAGATGGAATTAGAGTGCTTACTTTGCAGGGTTGTTGTGAAGATGACGTGAATGCAGGTGTAAGCATCCCTAGCACCGTGCCTGGCATGTAGTAGCTGTTTATAAATGCAAACTTAATGTTGTCTTTCTCTGCCAGGGAGGAGGACAGAGCACCAGCCACCTCTCCATCTCTACTGCACTGTCCCCTGGCCCCAAGACCTCTTCTGCATCCCCTTCCTCTCTCCTCTGGTCTGCATGGTTAGGCACCCAGGCTTTATGGGGCAGGGCGCTGGAGCTGAGAGGACACCAGCTCTGAGCACCTGCCGGCTTCGGAGAGATGAAGGGAAGGACACTGCCGAGCACTTGCTCAGTGTCCTATCACTCCTCAGGTGGTCTGGTTTCATGCTGCTTTACAGACCAAGGTACTGGGCACAGAGGCAGATGTGCCTTATTGTCTTCTCAGAGTGTTACCAGTTATTTCTAGTTTCAATTGAAGACACTCAGTTCATTGACGCAAGAGATTGACTCTCAGGATATGCCGGAGAACAGAACCCCGGTAAGAATCGGGGCAGGAGCTCAGGGGCTGTGGAAACACTCGTTGCCAGCAAGTGTGCTGAGAACACAAAGGAAATGCTTGTGATCCTTTTAGAGTGACTGGGAGTAAACATTTATTTCACCTTAAAGGAAACGAATGTTTCAGGAAGAGGCCCAGGAGCTTGACGAAGCTAGACAGCCCATGCCGTGAGCCACATAAAGGAGGACATCAGAACCAATTGGGTTAGAGAGGGCCTAATAAATTGTGTCCCTCACAAGGACCCAGCATTTTCTGTTCCTTGGGTGGGCCACATGTGCTGTGCTCTTGAGAAGATTGGGAACAGCTGTACTGAGTTGTTGCCATTGAGTCATATCTGGTCCAGGGGCCAGCGGTTGGCTCCTCTGGTCATTCCGTCCTTTTCTAACAAAGCTTGAGGTGATCTGGCCGTCTCCCCAAAGATCCCGGGGAAATGCATGCTCAGCATCCTCTGTGCAGCACTGGCAGCTGGGGCTTCTGTAGCCCCCTGCTGTGTCCTGTGCCCTCAACGGCCTCTTTCCTTAGCTTTCCAGCCTGCTCCCTCCCTCCAATTGCTAAATTCCCCTCTTCTATGCTATCTTAGCGAAACTTCTCATTTAACTTTTATATACTTCGCTGTGTTGATGTTGTCTGTATGTGTGTGTGTGTCTCCCCCAGAAGACTCTTGAAGATCCTCGAGGGCAGAGACTGGGTTGGATTAATTTCTGAAGTTCAGAACTCAGCCTAGGGACAGCCATACAGAATGGAACAGAAGCAAACTTTTATTTCTGTGCCCAGATATGGTGGTACACAGAGGGTTGTGTGGTGCACAGAGGGTAGCTGGTTTGCAGGTACAGCATGAGGCATCTTGAGAAATTAATAGTGGGGAAGGAGAGCCCGCTAGCCTGGCCTGCCTGTTGCCTCCACTGGGGGGCCCTGCTGCCCCGGCCCCTCTTGGGCCATTGTATCCTGTCCCTCTGGTTGCTTGCTTGGGGCTTGCAGGACATGGTGGGCTCTGCAGGCTGCTTCACAGTGCAGTGTGTTCCTGCTGCTCCTTCTGAAATGTGACCTGCCATGCCTTCTTCAGTACCTCTGTCTCCATCCAGAAAAATGTCTAATTGTATCTTGAACTCATTTACATTGCTTGCTTCAATGGCCTCACTTGGCAGCTGAGCCCATATGCTAATTCCACCCTTTACATGAAGGAATTCTGCTGATTTTACTTACTTTTTATGACAGACTCCTCTCCCTACCCCCTATTCCGTTCTTCTTTTTTTGGTCTCCTGCTCCCCAGTAAACAGTTTCTTAGGTCCACTCTCGCAGGCTCAGTGACCCAGTGCCCTCAGGACGCTTCATGGGGTGAAGCTCCTGATGGGTTTGAGTCAGGGCCCTGAGCACTGGCCCAAGCCCTTCCAGCACCTTCAACTTAGGGTTAGTCAAGAATGTCCTGCCTTGGTTTCTCTGCTTCAGAGGAGGGGCTCTCTGGGGCTTGGGGACTCATTTCTACAAGGGTATGTTTGTGTCTAAGACAACTGTTGTTTTTTGGAACCCACAGTGAGAGTTGGTGAGAGAGGCATTGCCTCAGGGCCTTCTGAGGACAGACCCTGCTTCCATGATAGGGGAGGAGGAGTCTGGGTCCGTGGGTGGATTGAGCCCGGGTTCAGTCCCAGTTCTTGCCTTTGCTGCCAGTAGGGCCTTGGATGAGAGTTCCTTGACCTGAGTCTCACTTTCTTAATCTGTAAAGCGGATATGTGAGGGCCCGTCCTCCCCTCATTCAGATTCCTGGGGTCTTCTGCAAGTGGACGCAGTCCTTGCAGCCCGAGTCCTCTCTGTATTGGCCCTGGGCCACCGGATCTTTATAGTATTTGATTTTGTCTTGGCACGGCCACTTCAGTTGTTCAGCTTTTCTCCCCTTTTTTCTGTTTCTAAACAAGCATACATAACCTTTTTAAGTGTTACTAGGATGCCACCACTGAGGACTAGAGAAGAGTTGATTAATTGTTGCTGGAGGGAGTGTTCTAAGTAATTGAACAGACCCGGTCGTCTCTGACCTTTTGGTGCTTTTCATTTACTTCATACATATTTGTTGAACACCTATTCTTTGCTGCCGTGTGCAAGGGATTCTGTGGGATAAGGCTGCCCAGGTCCCTGTCCCAGTGGGTGAGGCTGCAGAGGAACCTGGGAGTCACAAACAGCACTATCCTGGGGCAGTGTGGGATTGTGGGACTCTGAGGAGGGGCTGTCACCTCCAGATGAGGGGAAGCCTGGAAAATACCTGGGAGGTGACATCTAGCCAAAACTTGAAGGCTGGATTGCCAGAGAAAGGACAAAGTGGACAGAATGCTCCAGTCTCATGTGCGTGGGTCAGAGTCCTGGGGTGATAGAGAGCATGGCTGAGTGAGGAGCTGAAGCATGGAGTGTGAGGAGATGGGGGTGGTGGGCGTGAGGCTGTCAGGTGGTGCAGGTAGGGGCCCAACCAGGAAGGAGGGTCAGGGTTGGGGAGTCAGTCTCTCACCTTGACCTCCTGTGACCCTCACTCTCTTCTGCACAAAGGGCAACATAGCAATATTAGATACCAGGTCCCCGGCCTGAGTGGGGTTTGATCCTGTCCCTGCACTTACCTGACAATTTTACCTTGGGCAAGCAGGCAGTGCAAACTCTCTGTGCCTTGATGTGATCATCTGCAAAATGAGGGTGTTGGTAATAGTACCTATATCCAAGGACTGAGTTCAGTGAGCTGATGTATGCAGTGCACTTAGATCAGAACCTAGTTATAGTAAACACTACATTAAATGTCACCTATAAAGACAGTGCTCATTTCTTGTGGAAGGGGCTTGATAAGAATAACTTCTGTCCCAGAGGAAATTCCAGCCTGGTATCTCTGAGGTTTTCCTGCTTCATCATCCAGGGAAATAATTGTCTTAGGTTATTCCTGGGCTTTCTACCTCCTGGGGCTATATTGAGACTCAGTATGAAAACCTATGTGTGAAATTCTAGGGAAAATCCCCACTAGAGAGAAAATAATGTCGGAGACTGTTTGGAACTTTCACATGCGTTAACTCCTTCAGTCCTAACAGTCTACGAAGTGGGCCCTGTTTTGACACAGCATATGTATAGTGTGGCTGTGATACTAGCTGTGGGGCCTTGGTCCAGAGTGTTAGGGAGCGAGTGTTTGGCAGACTCCGCATGGCCTTTTCATCAGCTTTGGAAGAAGCCAAGGCCAGAGAGCGAAGTGCTCTCCCCTCGTGGCCCTGCTGGAGGGGCAGGGGCTGAGTGAGATTCATCTGGTCTCATTTGGACCCCAGAGAGCCCACTGTCCTTTCCTCCAGGATGACCCTCCTGGCATCTACCTTCCCTAGGCCCACCAAGGGCAAAACATGTCTCATGGGAGAAAGAAGGATTGGACTGTCAAATCTGCCCTACCCCAGGTGCAGAGGACTGATTCCTGAGTGCTTTTCTGACTCCAATAGTTACAGGCCAAAGAGGCTGGATATTTATTCTGTTTCTTCGAACTTTCCTTTCTAACGAAAACTCCAGAGTTCTCACACTAGGGAGTTACAGGCCAGTCTTGGCCCATGAACATGTTTTGTTTGGGCCATGCTGTTTAAACATTTTTTTCAATTGGTTGTCAACATTTAAACATTGGCGAATTTCATATAATATTCCAGATTTTTGGCATCTCTTAAAAAATCGGAGGATCTGGCAACTTGAGGCCTACATTCCTGTCTGACCATGGTGTACTGGAGCTGAGGAGAAACGGTCCCCTCCAAATGGGGTGCAGGAGTTTCTGTTCCCTTTGGTCTCACACCTTGACTTATGCCTAGCCCATGTTGCTCGTGTGAGGTGCCCACCAGCCCTGGAGGGTTTCCTTTCCCTTTCCCTTTCCCTTTCCCTTTCCCTTTCCCTTTCCTTTCCTTTCCTTTCCTTTTCCTTCTCTTTCTTTTCTCTTTTCTCTTTTCTTTTCTTTCTCTTTCTTTTATTTTCCTTTCCTTTCCTTTCTTTTTTTTCTCGCTCGCTTTCTTTCATTCTTTCGTTGTTTTGTTTTTTCATTCATTCATTCTTTCCCTCCCTCCCTCCCTTCCTTCCTTCCTTTTCTTTCTTTTCTTTCGAGATAAGATCGTGCTCTGTGGCCCAGGCTGGAATACAGTGGCACGATCATAACTCACTACAACCTTGAGCTCCTGGGCTGAAGCCATCTCTCCTTCAACTTTCAGAGTAGCCAGAACTACAGGCATGTGCCACTGCACGTGGCTAATTTTTGTTTTTTAAATTTTTTTATAAAGATGGAGGTCTCACTATGTTGCTCAGACAGGTCTCAAACTCTTGCCTCAAACCGTCCTCCCTCCTCAGCCTCCCAAATTGCTGAGATTACAGGTGTGAGCCACTGTACTTGGCCACTGGAGGCTTTTATATTTGGGACAACTGCTCTCCACTTCCTTTACTTTAGAACAGGCCTTTGTGAGATGATAGCATTTGTTAGGGAGAATGGGAACTCAGGCTCAAGAGCGCTCATAATGATCATTTTCATGATGAAGCACCTGCTGTCTCCCAGACCCAAGTGAGGTTGGTTAGCAAGTATCCATGAGCCTCACACTGCTCTGTTTATAGTATATGATCCCCATTTTACAGGTAGGAGAGACTGAGGCTTAAATAGATAAGGGCATTTAGACAGTTCTCACTTAGCAAGCAGATTGGGGAAGCTGAAGTAGAATCCAGAATGTTCCCTGCAAAGTCTGTCTGTCTTCCCCACACACCCTGCCCTCCCTCTCAAGGTGGCCCGTGCATCAATAGGCATGCCCTGAAATCTAGAGATGGAGGACTCCAGGAAGTTTCCTTCAGTTTCCCTTGGAGATCACTGGGTGCTGTCTTCAAGAGAAATCCTCTTTGTTGACCTTCAGGGAGGTGGCCAGTGGAACTAATTTATGTTGCTTCAGATCAGGCAGAGCTAGCGTTGGCTCCTGGCTCCACCATGTTCTAGTTATAGGACTGCACTGTCCCCCCACTCCTCTCCTCCCTTTCATCCCCTCCATCCCCTCTCTCCTGTGTTCCCTCGCCTCCTTCCCCTCATTTTAGTGAGCCCTCATTGTGGACTGGGCTCTGTGTCTAACTTTCCAAGCCTCAGATTTCTCATACCTGGATGGGCTGTTGCTTGGCACTGTGGCCAGCCCAGTTAAGACCTTGATAATTGGTAGCCATTGTTATGAATGATGAGGCCCTCCACTCAGTTTCACAATGGAAATCACATTGACAGGGCCCCAGAGTTCCAGAATTTTTGTGAAACTTATTGACTTTAAAAAAATAGCCTTTTCCCTAAGGCACCTTGTGGGAAGAATTGAGATGACACTGAATTGCACAGATCTTTATAACTCTGGCTCTCCCGTCTCATGGATCAGGTACCTTCTTTGTTCTAAGCAGTCTGCTAGGCACATCATACACCTTTCTAAAAGGTTAGTAATGGTTTCATCTCCATATGATAGGTGAAGAAACAGGCCTGGAGAGCCCAGGCATTTTGTGAAAGATCATACCGCTGGTAAGTGGAGCAGGGGCTCCAACTCAAGCTGGCCCTCTCCAAGGATTGTGCCCTGAGCCCTTTGCTGTGGGGCCTGATTCCCAACCCTGCCCCAGGATCCGAGGTAGACTCAGTGTCCATGTCACGTAACGAAAGAGTCAGGGGTTCTCGGTGCCCTGTTAGGGCCTCTTGTTCCTGGTTGGTTGGCAAGTCTGAGTGTTTATTCAGCACTGCTGGGAAAGCTCCTGGGTTTAATTCTGAGATTCCAAGCCATCCTTTTGCATCTCCCCCCGCTCCCCAGCTGAGAGAACTGGGAGAGACATGAGGACACACAGCGCAGGGGCTCTTCTGTGGGCGAGGTTTCTGTTTAGATTTCAGGCGTCGCTGATGGTGAAGTGTGCTCAGGGTTTTCTTCGTAATTCACATTCCTGTGTCTACCTCTTACTGTTTTGTCCAGAAGTTCTTGTATCCATATTTGGTGATTCGTCTGTCTGTTCCCACCCCCACCCCCAAGCTCCCCTCAAGGTGTCTGCCAAAATCCTGTATAACTCATATCATCTCCCAAGCTGTTATAGTATATAAGGGCAAAGGATAATTTAGTTATTTTTGAATAAAGATTTGGAGGAAAAGTAAAAAAGTTGGGCAGGGGGTAGGGGGAAGTTTTCATACTCACTGCATGAAATAGACAATATTTCCTGAAACAGGAGATACGAACCTCAAAGAATTTAAAATAAAACATTCATTTTATTATTTTTTTAAAGAAGGAAAACGAGGGAGAAAAAGTAGAATAGTCAGTCTTTTTATCCTAAGTACAGATGAAATTGATTAAACCTTAAAGACTGGCCTCCGCACACCCGGTTTATTAATTGAAGAATTTCCTCTTACCCGGAATGGGAAGTTCACATTAAAATCGAGCTTGCCCTGAGTGGTAGTGACACTTGAGAACTGAACATTTTCCACAATCCTATTTTCTCTTCGGTGCTAGAGGAAATCCTAAAATGGTTAAAAAGGGGGGAAGGGGATTGAGGCGGGAGAGAGCAGAAACTGTACATTTTAAGGAAGCCTTCTTTCATTTCCTTGTAAAGCATGAAATCAAATTATAGCTTATGGCCCACAATTATTTTATTTCTACATTTCAAATTCCATTTTCTGCTCTTTTTCACTGCTCTTGAAGAGGAGTTGTACTGTTGTGCAAAGTCAGCTAAAAAGATTACTCCAGATAGACACAGTAGCTTAAAGAAGCAAAAAGGCAAAACTCTCTGGTTAGGTTGGGAGCCCTGTGGCCCTACAGAGCCCTCATGTCTGCTTGCATCTGGAAAGGCGGCATAAGCAGCCATCACCCCGTGGACTCCTTGGCCCTGACAGGAACTTGGAAACCTCTGCTCTTTGTGTGTCTCCCTGTATGATGCTGACTCTGCCTCTTGTCCTCCCGGTGATGGGTGTCTACTTCACTGCCTCCCTAGGGGTGGGCCGCTCCTGGCTGATGATAAGGGGATGCTATGAGCTGATGCCTGGCACATCATTAATGCTCTGGCTTAGCAGGACTGAAGGTCATGCATTTTCCAGTTCTCTTCCAGTCCCTGAATTTAGTGCCAGCATGCCTTTCCCTACCTCTTGCTGACCCCTTTTCAGCAGAGAGTGAGTTCCAGGCTCAGTGCTTCAGCAGGCCGTGTTGTCCAGTTAACATCTAATAACGTTTCATTTATCTTTACAGTTAATTTCTCCTTAATGCAAGTTTAATAGTATTGTACTTAGGTCATGTAAAGTTGTTTTTAATATAAGTGCATTTGAATTTTGTAAAATGATGTGATTTAAACATACATGTGAGTAAATAATAGTAGAGGTAGTATCCATGGGCCTGGCAGAAATCATGAAGATGGCTCATGGATGGAGAACCCTGGCTTAATTCATACTTCTTCCCTGATGTGGATCAGCCGTCTTGAAAACTTTTAGCCACAGAGCTCTTTAATTATGTCTCCAGTTATCCATCCACATCTTTACCAGCCCTTGCTCTCAGGAAGTTCTCTTACAGATCTACCTGAGCTCCTTCGTGCTTCTGTTGAAGATCACTTTATTTTGTATTTTCATTAGATAGGGAACACCCTTCATTAGATAGGTCCCTACCTCTGACCTTGAGCATCTCCTTAACTTCCTCTTTCCTCAGCCTCATGGTGGGCATGCAGGCTGTTAGACTCTGGCGGACAGGCGATACTGCTTTGTATCATGGTACAAGTTCTCCTCTTGAGTTAGAAGTTTGGGTTCTAATCCAGTCCTCCAGTTTGTTAGCTGTGTGACTGAGGGCAAGTCACATCAGATCCTTCAAATCTCTTCAGGTCTTAGCTTCTGCACCTGTGAATAATAATAAATGTTTCCTTCCTGAGCTGTTAAGATTAATTGAAATAATGTGCCTGGTGCATTCTTAGGCATGCAATATGTGTTCATTCTCTTTCTTCCTGTCCCCAACTCCCTGACCTGTAGTCATCTTTTTATTTATTTATTTATTTATTTATTTAATTTATTTATTTGAGGTAGAGTCTTGCTCTGTTGCCCAGGCTGGAGTGCAGTGGCATGATCTCGGCTCACTGCAACCTCTGCCTCCTGGATTCGAGCAATTCTCTTGCCTCAGCCTCCTGAGTAGCTGGGATTACAGGCACGCACCACCACACCTGGCTAATTTTTGTATTTTTAGTAGAGATGGCATTTCATCATGTTGGCCAGGCTGGTGTTGAACTCCTGACCTCAAGTGATCCGCCTACCTCAGCCTCCCAAAGAGTTGAGATTACAGGCATGAGCTACTGCTCCCAGCCCATTTTTTTCATTTTTAAACTTTTTATTTCAAAGTCATTTCAAACTTAGAGAAAGGCTCTAAGAATAGTACAGAGGACTCCCGTATGCCCATCAACCTTGAGTCATCTTTGTGACCATGCTTGCATACAACAGCATGGTTTTGGTCCAGCCAGACAGAGACTTAGGGGTTGCTCTCTAGCAAGGCTGACATGGCTGACTGTGGCGCGAGGACATTGCCATGGTTTCTTCACTGGTCTTGCAGAAGGCTGAAACCTCATTAACAGAAAATTTTTATGACCACTAAGCAGACATAACTGGGTGTCTTCTTCTCTCTTCTACCCTCCCACCCTGACTTAGGTGGATCGTCTAACTTGTAGATCAAAGCCAGCCTCTTAACAAGTTTCCTGATAGGACAGGTATATACCTAGAGTTGTGTCTGAGATGACTTCATGTGTGCACAGACATGGTGTTAAGGAACGTCGATCCCAGTAAGAAAGTTATTCCCACTTCAAGATTCTTTAAGTCCTTCTGATGACTTTAAGGAGGTCTCAGATTTGTGCTGGGAGCTCTTATACTTCTCTTAACATTGCAAGCTCAGTGCCTATTACTGTAACCATGTCTGGCTAGAACTTAATAAGAGTGTTTTATTTTTATTGTACTTCTTTTTTTAAACCTTTCACTTATGGTAAATTATGCTGGTTTTCCAGTGATACGAAGCTTTACTTTTACTTACTATTTTATTTTATTTTTTTTTTTTGAGACAGGGTCTCATTCTGTTGCCCAGGTTGGAGTGCAGTGGTGTGATCTCGGCTCGCTGCAACCTCTGCCTCCCGAGTTCAAGTGATTCTCCTGCTTCAGCCTCCCATATGTCTGGGACCACAGGTGCGCACCACCACACCCAGCTAATTTTTTTTTTTTTTCGTAGAGGTGGGGTCTCTTCATGTTGCCCAGGCTGGTCTCGAACTCCTGGGCTCAAGCAGTCCCCCCATCTCAGCCTCCCAAAGTGCTGGGATTATAGGCCTGAGCCACCACGCCCAGCCTGAAGCTTTACTTTTAAAAATAAATTGCTGTTGAGTCAGTAATGTATGTACGTAGTTCAAAATCTTAAAGGCACAAAAATGTACACAGTAAAAAGTAAATCTTCCTCTTATTCCCCTGCTTACCTAGTTTACTTCCTGGAAGCAAACTGCTATAACCAGTTTCTTCTTTTTTTTTTTTTTTTTTTTTGAGACGGAGTCTCGCTGTGTCTCCCAGGCTGGAGTGCAGTGGCGTGATCTCGGCTCACTGCAAGCTCCGCCTCTCGGGTTCATGCCATTCTCCCGCCTCAGCCTCCCGAGTAGCTGAGACTACAGGCGCCACCACGCCCGGCTAGTTTTTTTTTTTTTTTTTTTGTATTTTTAGTAGAGACGGGGTTTCACCGTGTTAGCCAGGATAGTCTCGATCTCCTGACCACGTGATCCACCCGCCTCGGCCTCCCAAAGTGCTGGGATTACAGGCTTGAGCCACCGCGCCCGGCCTATAACCAGTTTCTTCTAAAGATTCCAGAGACACTTCATGATTTTTAAGCATGTTCTTTCTTCCATGGATTCTCTAGAAGTGGCAATATACTGTGCACGCAGTGAACACACCAGCTCCGCTAGAGCTCTGTTCGGTGAATAGTTACCTTGGTGTTTTTAAATAGCTGTGTCATGTTCTGTTTTAGTTATATATCATAGTTTAGTTAACTTCCCTTCCAACAGGCACTCAGGCTGGTTCTGAGTTTTTGCTCTTCTAGACACGTGGCAGTGAGTGTCCACATATGTGCCCCGTGTGCATGTGGGTCACTGCTAGTCCCCAGAAGTGTCTGACGGCCATTTGCCAGCATGTGCTGCTCCCACCGCCAACCCCACCCCAGTGACAGGCAGGATTATCTGTCTCCCCTGCGTGGAGGGGCAAAGTGTTGTTTGTTGCTCGTTCGTTCGTTTGTTTTGAGATGGAGTCTCACTCTGTCGCCCAGGCTGGAGTTCAGTGGCACAATCTCGCCTCACTGCAACCTCCGCCTCCTGGGTTCAAGTGTTTCTCCTGTCTCAACCTTCTTAGTAGCTGGGATTATGCAGCAACACCAGGCACGCAACACCGAATCTGGCTAATTTTTGTATTCTTTGTAGAGATGGGGTTTCAACACATGGGCTAGGCTGGCCTCAAACTCCCAACTTCAAATGATCCGCCTGCCTTGGCCTCCCAAATTGCTGGGATTATAGGCATGAGCCACTGTGCCTGGCCAAGAGTGTTACCAAATGTTTAAGGTGACTTGGCCTCCTAGGTAAAACTTGGGTTCTGGAGCCACATAGCCTGATTTTGAATTCTAGCTCCCTGTCTTTCTAGTTCTGCAACCTGTGACTTAATTTCCTCATCTGTAAATGGTCGGGGTGGGTGGGGGGGCGGCAGTGACGCAGAGTGTCAGCAGGCTCCCAGAATGCCAGGTCTAGGCAGGCTGAACACTCAACACATGTTAGCTCTTTGTATTATCATCAGTATTATTTGGTCAGTCCAGTAGGTGAAAAACAGAATTTCAGTGTACAGTGGTTTTAATTTGCATTTTTTTTGTTACTGGTGAGGTGGGTTGTCTTATCATGTTTGAGCTATTTTTATTTCTTTATGCCCCTGCTTATTTCTCTGACTTCATCTCCTTCCTCTTCCTCAAACACACGTGGAAGCTTTGCACTGGCTCCTCCCTGTGTTGCCTACCAACTCCTCCTCCTCTGAGTCTGTGCCCAGATAGCTCCTTCTCAGTGAGGACTCTCCTGACAACCTGATTTAAAATTGCAGGCCACCTGCTTCCCAGACAGAGCCTACTTCTACTCTTTCTCCCCAGGATGCATAGCCTCTCTGACCCTACTGTGAAATTCACTTACTGTGTTTTAATGTTTGCTTTTGCTTTACCCTACTGGACTGTGAGTTCCCAATTGCAAGGGGTAGGGACTGTTGTCTGTCTGGCCTTTCAAATGTGCCAGCCACCAACTCTACGTCTGGCATGAGGGAGTGCTCAGTAAAAGTGCTGCATGTGAACTAGCTGTTGATACCATTTACATTTTTTATTGGACTGTTGCTCTCTTTAAAAAATCAATTTCAGTATTTCCAATTTGAATATTAAGGAAAACAGTCCTTTGTGTGTAGTATGCATTTTAAGCTTCTTTCCCTTGTCACTGGACTTTATCATATTTTCCTATATAGAGATATTTGGTTATTACGTTGTTGAATTTGTCAGTGTTTCCTTTTTTTCTTTCTTCTATGTTTATTCTATGGGTTTTGTTTCTTACCTAGGTATCTTTTTACTTTTAAGATTATAAAAAAATTTTTTCTCACCCTTTCTTTCAGTACTTTCTTGGTTTTCTGTTCTTACGTTTGAAACTTTGATCCATTTGGAATTTATTCTGGTGTCATGTGTATGGTAGACATCCAATTTTATTTTTATCTAGATGACTACCCATTGTCCCTTTATCACAATTATGTGATTGTCCCTGTTTCCAGATGTGCACCTTGGGGCTCAGAGAGGGAAAGCTCCTCACTCAAGATTGTGCAGCCAGCAAATGGACTTGCATCCTGCCCTGCTCCCCTCTCCCAGCTCTGTGGGTGTTTTGCCACGAGTCTCTAACATTTCTTGTTTTTTTGGCTTTCTTTCCTTTTGGCAGGGGTCCAGCACCTCTATTTGTCTGCTGTCTTGTCCAGGGCTGTTTATTTTTTGCCTTGATGTCTTACATGGACTCTCTTTGTTGTTCCTCCTGTTCCTCCACTGCTGACATGCTCTCATTGTTCACCCTGGCCTTTCTTCAGGTGGTGATGAATGTCTCCTTTGGTTCCCGCCTGCACGACTATGCCTCAGGTTGTGTACTTTGTTCTCCTTCCTCTCTATCCTCAGGGCCTTGCCCACCTGCTCTTTGGGATGCCTTAGGGTTCCCAGAACACTCAGGAATGCATGATTCTGGCCAAGAGGCAGCCAGTAATAGAAAAAGCAGAAATTTTTAAGTCAAACAGCCCTTGGTTCTAGCGCTGCCTCTGCTGTTAACTGTTGGGCAATTAGACCTCAGATTTCTCTTTATGGAAAGGGGAGGTCTCCTCTTCTAGGGATAGTGGCGAGGATTAGAACTAATGCAGAAGTCACAAGCTCAAGTGCCTGTTGGGAGCCAGGCTGGTAGTATAAATACTGGGGTGTGAGGCAACAGGGAATTGCAGGAACCAGGGTAAAGTTGGGAGTGCATGACTGTTCTCCAGGAGACAGCTGCTCCTCAGCCACATCAGACAAAGGCCCGGTCTAACTACATTTGCTAATTCATGGAGATTTTCATGTGACATTTCTCAAGTTGTAAATGTTGGCAGCGCATGCATATTCTAACAGGCACTGCACAGGCTAGACAATGCCCATTCCAGATCCTCAGGCATCTTTAAGTTGTCAGTTTGCAGCCAGTGATGTGAAGTCCTTGGCTCCAATTCAGCTGTCAATCCACAGTGGCTGTTATTCGGGGTTTTTTGGGGGTTTTTTTGAGCTTGCTCTGTTGTGCAGGCTAGAGTGCAGTGGCATAGTCTCGGCTCACTGCAACCTCCGCCTCCTGGGTTCAAGTAATTCTTGTGTCTCAGCCTCCGTGTGTACCACCACACCCTGCTAATTTTTTGTATTTTAGTAGAGACAGGGTTTCACTATGCTAGCCCATGCTGTTCTCAAACCCCTGAGCTCAGGCAATCTGCCCGCCTCGGCCTCCCAAAGTGTGTAATGGCTGTTATTTGTATTGTGGCTGCTGCTTTTGGGTTTCTTGTCAGTCAGGCAGCACACTGCAGCGTCCCTGCTGGATGCTGGGTCAACTCTGTTCCCACTTGTTACTTCCGGTACTTGGAGTTCCTTAAACTTCTTATGGTCCACTTGGTAGGGCATATCCTTTACCTGGAGACCAAGGAGCCGGGGTTTGACTGTTAATGCTTCATGGGACCAGGACAGCAATGTCTAGTTCTGCTGGGTCAGCTTCTCCTGCTCGGGGGTCTCCCTGCAAGTCTGGTGGGATTTGGCCAGGATGTTTGTGGAGGAGCCCACCTTTGCAGGGCAGTTCAAACAGTAAGGATGTCCTGCCTAGTTGTGGACACAGTGCTCCAGGCTGTTGGCTGGCACTTACCAAGAAACTCCATGAGGGGCCAGCTGCTGGGTCCACAGGAATTGGTGGAGGCACTGTTTGTATTCGCTCCATGCTGCCGTTAATACTCTTCCTCTTCCTCCTCTGGAGGGCACAAGGCCTTTGGGTATATGTGAGTCCTAAAGGAAGTAGGAGGCCAGTTCTTGAGCTCTTGCTGTGCTGGGCATCGTGATACTCACAGCAGCTTACATTTAGTGAGTCCGGAGCATGTGGCAGGTGCTGGGCGAGGTGCCCTCCTCCACCTTACAGTGTTGTCTCTGGCATCAGCATCTTCAAAGGAGGAATCCCAGGCTCCAAGAGGTCAAGAGGTGTACTTGCCTGAGGCTGTGCAGCTGGCAGGGTGAGATGCTTACCCTCTGCCCCCACCTGCCTCAAAACTTGAGGTGGGCTTCCAAGCTGCTGCCCCATTCCTCCTGCCCACAGGCAGCATCCCTCTCCATGAATTCCTTGATCACGTGCCTCAGATCAAAACATGCCCTCCCTCTGGGCTGTCTCCTCTATAGGAACCTGAGTTTCCAACTAGGGTGGTAGACACCACTGTCAGTAGAAAACAGAAATGCAGTTATTATTTATGTTTTACAGATGTGGAGATGGAGCACAGAGAGGATGAATAGCTTTACAAAACTCCCCTCCGTCTGAAACTGTTCATGAAAATGGTTATCTGGTGATAACAAGGACCAGGGTCCCTGGAGCCTTCTCCTGTGACTGGGGCCTCCTTTGGCCTCCCGGTCCCCACTGGAGGGTCTGGGCCTGGCCAGGAGCCTCCAGCCTGTTAGACTTCTAGCACCTCCTGCAGTCGATGGAGTAACCTGGTGGTTGTTAGCAGCATGGGCAGCATGAATGTTTGGCTTCAGGGAGAGGGCTGAGCAGAAAGGCTGAGAGAGAGTGCACGAGTGTGGCATGCTGCCCTGTGCCCAGGTGGGTGCTAGGTCACAGGCACTGTGGGGGGCCTGGTCGTGACCACCGACCTCCTCTCCTCCCCTTTCCCTTTCCCCAACTCCATCAGCAGGCTTTGTCCACTTGTGTTTGCCTGGGGTCTGCCTGGACTAGTGGGGACAGCAGGCCTTGTTACCGTTCGACCAAGCGTAGTGGGGCCCAGGTTCAGTGCTCACAGCTGTTAGTACCAGCTCCTGCTTACTGAGAGTGCTTAGGGCTGAGTCTTTCCCAATCTTCTTTTTTTTTTTTTTTTTTAATTTTTATTTTTTTGAGACGGAGTCTCGCTCTGTCGCCCAGGCTGGAGTGCAGTGGCCGGATCTCAGCTCACTGCAAGCTCTGCCTCCCGGGTTCACGCCATTCTCCTGCCTCAGCCTCCCAAGTAGCTGGGACTACAGGCGCCCGCCACCTCGCCCGGCTAGTTTTTTGTACTTTTTAGTAGAGACGGGGTTTCACCGTATTAACCAGGATGGTCTCGATCTCCTGACCTCGTGATCCGCCCGTCTCGGCCTCCCAAAGTGCTGGGATTACAGGCTTGAGCCACCGCGCCCGGCCCGTCTTTCCCAATCTTCTGCAGGAGGCATCTTTGTTTAGGTCCTGATTGTGGATGAGGAAATTGAAGCTCCTGGTAAGGTTGTGATTTGAACATACCCAAGCTTGGGGACCTCCAAGCCCTGCTCTTCCCCACTTCCTCTTGTTTGTGGCCCTCGTTTCCTTGGTCTGTAAAATGACCCTCTTGTCTAAACCCCTTCCATTTCCAAATCCTCTGAGCCTGTGCTGAGGAGGACAGGCTAGTCCCACACCTTCCTGGTACCAGTGGGAATTTGAGAAGTAAAGTCCAGGCTTACCCTGTTTCAGGAAAATTGCAGAAGGAGGAAAACTAATTCTCCTTAAAACTGATTTTCTCCTTGCTCTCTCAGAAAATGGGCTACAACGTGGCTGAAATCTTGCTGCCCTCCCATCCCCTGCCCTTGGCAGAGAGTCAGGGTTGGGACAGCTGCAACCTGTGTTGGATGGAGCCTGATCAATCCTGGGTTCTTGTCCCTAGTTGGGTGACTTTGGGCAAGTTATTTAACCTGCCTCAGCCTTAGTCTTCTTACCTATACAATGGGGAGATAGGCAATACACTGAATAAATGAATAAAAACAGCTGCAATAATGGTATCATCTTGTGATTATAAGGCTCTCACCCTGGAGTCTGAGGAGCTGTGTTCTGAGGTGGGAATGTCTGAAACCTGCCCATTTTGTCCTGGAACACTCACAGGGGGCTTGTAGAGAGCATTTGTTTTGTTCTGGACATAAGATCTTGCTGCTCAGAGTTTCAGGATACTGTCATAGAGCAAAATCAGTAGACTGAGTGTAAATCCCTCTGAACCCTTGCTCCTTGACCTGACTTGGTTACTTCACCTCTCTGAGCCTTTGTTTTCTCTCTTTCTCTTTTTTAGACAGGGTCTCACTCTGTCACCCAGGCTGGAGTACAGTGGTGTAATCAGGCCTTGACCTGCAACCTTGACCTCAGCCTCCCAAGTAGCTGGGATTACAGGCATGTGCCACCACGCCCAGCTAATTTTTGTATTTTTTTTTGTAGAGACAGGGTTTCCATGTTGCCCCATGCTGGTCTCAAACTCCTGAGCTCAAGCGATTCACCCACCTCAGCCTCCCAGAGTGCTGGGATTACAGACGTATGCCACCACGCTAAGCCAATTTTTGTATTTTTGTAGAGACGGGGTTCACTGTGTTGCCCAGGCTGGTCTTGAACTCCTGAGTTCAAGTGATCTGCCTACTTTAGCCTCCCAAAGTGCTGGGATTACAGGCCCAGTCTGTTTTCCCATTTGTAATGCCCATATTGTAGAGTTGGTGTTGAGATACAGGTAAGAGGAGATGAAGACATGTAGACTACCACTGTGCATGTCTTAATAGCAGATGTAGAAGTAAAAACTATGGTAACAGCTAATATAATTGAGGATTTCATATGTCTAGGCACTGTTCTAAACCCCTTATATATGTGATCTCATTGAGTCTTCAGTGCAATCCAATAACATAGGCAGTATCATCGTCCTCATATAAGATGAGCAGGCTAAGGCACAGAGAGAGTTGATGTATTTGGCAAATGGTCATAATAATAGTAGGATATTAATTGCCACTGCAGTTTTATATTGTTGATAAAATGTATTTACATTGTTCAATAAATATTTAAAAAGTCACCAGTTGAAAACAAATTTTGGCCAGGCACAGTGGCTCATGCCTGTAATCCTAGTAGCACTTTGGGAGGCTGAGGTGGGAGGATCTCTTGAGGCCAGGAGTTCGAGACCAGCCTGGGCAACACAGCAAGACCCCACCTCTACAAAAAGATTTAAAAAGTAAGCTGGATATGGTGGCATGCACTTGTGGTACCAGCTACTTGGGAGACTAGGGCAGGAGGATCGTTTGAACCCAGGAATTCAAGGCTGCAGTGAGCTATGATTGCACCACTGTACTCCAGCCTGGGCAACAATAAGATTGTGCCTCTAAAATTAAAAAAATAAAAATAAAAAAATAACAAATAATGGCACAGATTTACCTACGTAACAAACCTGGTCATCCTGCACATGTACCCCTGAACTTAAAATATAAGTTGGAAATAAAAATTTTTTAAATTTATTTTAAATTTAATATTATTTCTCCTTCTTATAATGCCCAAAGCTTTGATTTTTTTAAAAAATCTGATTTTGAGGTTGCTAAAATATGTTCAAAGTATAATGTTAAGTTTCTCCAGCTGAAATATTTCTTTTCTGAACATATTTTATTCCTTCAGTCCCAAAAGGAAAATTACACCTTACAGATAACTTATACTTTGTTAAATGCTGACCCTTGGAAGTTTTTCATTATTTTTGAAATGATTAAGATATATAATTTGCAGAATTGGAAATTGTAATTTTTAAAAGTACTGAGAAACTTTAACCCTATTATAATTATTCTGCAAATCTTTTAAGGATACTGTAGTCAGTACAACTAGATGAAAAACTCTGATAGATTGGGAAATATAGAGGATCATTTATAAGCCTCAATTTTTTTGTCCTGTGTTTCCCACCCACTCGCTTGCTATGTCCCTCCAGTCTCAGAGCGATTTCCTACCCTGGGTTCATGGGAATTGGGAAGGACACTGTTTGATTCATTCTATGAAAATACTAGGGATTTTGAAAAAGGCAAGACGGGCCAGTTGTGTCACTTCCTGTCGTCTGATCAAAAGTTTGATGAAGAAAAGAAAGTAACTGAGAGCTGCTGCCAGGCAGCAGGCAGTTGCCTGGTGATGACGCCGGGTTTCCAGTGCTACTCTGGTTCTCAGTGTGGCCAGTCAAGTCCCTCTGACCTCTGGGCTCCTTAGAAGTCCCTGGTGCTGGCTGCCCTGCAGAGGGTCTGCTCAAGAGTCTGGCCTTTTGGAACAAAGACAGCTTGTGGATGCCGGATCAGGCTGCGGATGAAATCCCAACTGGCTCCTGAGTGTTTGGGTCCTATCTGTGCTTAGTTTTCTGGGTCTGTCAATCAGTTTCATTTCCCATCCACAGGATCTCAATAGGCGTGAGAAGCAAGAGGGCCTGATGCGTGGAGCACATGAGTCATTCCCCTACTGGATAGTTGTGTATACCAATAGGAAATCGACTGTTGGAGAAGAGGAACAGATTCCTGGTGAATAAAGTGGAAGATGCAGGGATACGGACATTTGCTGCATTAGTCCAACAACAATGTATTAAGCTGTGCCCAAGCTGGGTCTTGTGCTGTGAATACAGATTGAAAACCCAGGCCTTGGTTATGAACCCTCAGCGTGGAGCTGGGTGGGGCATCAAGGATCAGGGGCAAGTGAACCTGGGGCAGGTGTTCTGGGCAAAACAGGAGCAGGGGCAAAAGCAAGGCAGGGAAAGGGGCAAGAGTCTATCTGGGTCCTACCTTGATCTTTAGATGGGAAATGGGAGAGTTGATGGGGGGGAGGCGGGGAGATTGTGGACTGGGTCCCCACTGAGCAGGGCAGGCTGTGTGGCATGGGAGTTAAGAGCCTGAGCACCAGGGTTCAGGTCTCTTCTCTGCCACCTGCCTGCTGTATAACCATGAGCGGTCAACAGACTTCCCTAAAGCCTTGACCTCCTCATCTGTAAAGTAGGGGCTAAGTAGTAGGGGGTGTTTAAGTTCTAGAGGGAACTTGGATAGTCAGAATTACTCTGGAGAAGTCCTTAAGGAACCCATGAGGCTGAGTGGCCTTGGTTCTGTGGGCACAGCTTCGCCCACCAGAGAGGTAGGCCTCTGGGGCCGGTGCAGGATCCATTCTGCTATGAAGGTGGAGGCTGGAAAACAGGCTGGGCCCCCAACGTGTTCCTCCCTCCTTGTTCCCTGCTGGGCTTTATCTCATCCTGCCTCAAGACCCAGTCTCACAGCCCTGTGGCCGGTTCCCAGATTTACTGACAGTTAGAAGCCGGAAGACAGTTGGGTGTATCTTCCAGGTAGGGAAGGCTTGGGCTCAGCTTGTGTGAGGGAGGCGTGAGTGTCATGGGGCTGTGGGGAGAGGGTGAAAAGCCCAGGAAAGGGTTTATGGAGCATATAGCATGGTGCTTGGCACAAGGTGAGTGGGAAGCAACTGGTAGTTAAAAAACAGGGATCCTCCAAAGCCACACTGGGGAGTCTTTTTTTTTTTTTCAGGGGACAGTGGGGCTCTTAGCATGAGAAGGGCATGGTCAGGTCTGTGTTTTATTGTATTATTTATTTATTTATGCACTTAAAATTATAATTTTATTTTAGGACAGATACTGCACACCCCTGTTTAAAATGAAAAGGAACTGACTAATATACAGATAATTTCCTTCCTACTCGTCTTCTGTCTCCCAGCAGACAACCAAGTCATTAGTTTATTTTGCATTCCCTCAGAAATATTTTATGTGTGTGGAAGCCAATACTTATTCAATATGTGACACCCACACACGTGCACACACACACATACACACACACACACACTCATACCTTATCCCCTTTTCAACACAAATCACACTCTGCACATTGTGCCTTGCCTTTCTCACTCACTCCACCTTGGATATCATTCCATAGTGGTAGATAAAGAGCTTCTTCATTCATTTAAATTTGTATATAGTATTCTATCATGGCATTATAGCATTATATACTTATTTTCAACCTGTCCCCTGCTGATGGACATTTACTTGGTTTCCAACATTAGCTGTAACAAACATGCTGCAGGGATGTTTCGTGAGCTTGGCTGGGTCAATGATTATGTGCCTCTGCAGAGGTTATACCAGTTAACCCCCGACCCCTGCTCCTGCCCAGCAGTATATGAATCAGTTATATATTTTTAGAAAGTGCCTTTGGAGAGGCTATTTGGAGAATGGAGTTTGGAGGGCCACATCTGAGCTGCAGCAGCCCATTAGAGACTAGCCAACATGAGCCTGCCGTGGGCTATGGGAACTGGAGCTGGAACAGAGAAGGAGTCCAGAGGTGAGCTGGTAATTCAATCGCTATGAGAGGGAGTCTATCAGATGAGTTGAGTCTGTTTTTAATAGTCTATCCTGTTCATGGTAGATGATAGAGTCTGTGTCCATCCTCTCTGGGGCTGTAGCAGAGACCTGGGCCCTCCTGCCCGTGACCTGGCAGGGGAGATGCTGCTGCTGCTGCTGCTGCTGCATGCATCTGGGCCTAGTCCTGTGGCCCCAGCTGGCAGGATGAGAGAGAAGGCTGGACAGGGAGAAGCAGAGGGGGAGACAGGAGGGTTGGGGCATGCCTAGGCCCACCTGAAGTCAGAGAGACACACCGTTCTCCTGGGGGAGCCCAGAGGAGCATCACAGGACAGGGGTGACCAAGAGGCCTCTTGGAACAGTGGGAAGAATTCTTCAGCAGTGGCGTCAGGAGCCCTGATTTCTAGTGTCTTCAATACTAGTTGGCTGTGTGATCTAGAGCACATGATCTAGACCCATGTCTCTGAGTCTCCCTTTCTTCATCTGAAACATAAGCTTACTGGAGATTAAGTAAGCTGACCTAGTGTGCATAGTCAGAGTGCCTGAAAAAGAAAGGTCCTCCCTCCTCCATGCCTTCCCTCTGTCCCCAGTAGTGGGGTAGAATCAGCATCATCAGAATCATTGACAGAGCAGTCTCCTCTGCATTGCCAATGACCATAATCCGATCCTGAAAAATGCTTCATGGGCATTCTTATAAACTCAAAATGTAATTATTCTTCATTTTAATAGGGAAAATGTTTGTATATTCCTGCAGTACGAAGTTACACCTTTCTTGTTGAAATGACTCCAAATCCCATTAAAAAGGAAACAGTCACTTCACTGGCTAATGTTATGTTCCTGACATGATTTATAGCAGTTTCCCTTCGTTCACTTTCTGTAACTTGTCTGTCTACCTGCTGTTGTTCAGCTCAGGTGTGCTGTACGGTAGGATGATGCTCATAAGCGCACACACACACACACATTCAGTACTTAGTGATTATGACACAGAACCTTAGATGCTCCTAATACCCCAGAAGGAACAGGAGTGAGCCATAGCACTGTGAGGAAAAGATACTGTCCACTCCCTAATCCTCCCTCTTCCGCGCTCTCTACTTTCTCAGTCCTTCTCTCATTTCTTAGCAAGGGCAAGTATTTAACCATTTGCCAAGCCTAGCATGAAACTTTTTTTTTTTTTTTCTTTCTTGCTGAGACATTTCTTCCTCTGTCAAATGGAATGAAAGTGATAGGATTGGTGCAATAGAAAGGCATGGGTTTTGGAGTTAGACAAGCCCATACCTAAACCCAGCCCTGCTGCATGTTAGCAGTGTGACCCTGGGCAAGCTGTCTGTGTTTTGTGGGCCTCAGTTTCCTCATCTGTCATGGCAGTTCTGAAGCTTCGGGTCCAAGTGCCTAGCACAGGGCTTGCAGCTGGGAGCTGTGTAGTCACCATTTATTCCACTTTGCTCACTTTTACTGCAGGGTTTTGACCTGGGGCATTGGGCAACTTTCTGTGGGGCTCACCACCCCTTTTCCCTTTCTAACTTTCTCTTCTCTTATCCCAGGGGCCCAGATCATTGATCTGATGATGCTGGTCATCGATGTGACCAAGGGGATGCAGACCCAGTCAGCGGAATGCCTTGTGATCGGCCAGATTGCCTGCCAGAAGCTGGTTGTGGTGCTGAACAAAATAGACCTCTTAGCTGAAGGAAAGAGACAGGCAGCAGTTGATAAAATGACCAAGAAAATGCAGAAGACCCTAGAGAACACCAAGTAGGTCTGCTCATGAGAGCAATGTTCACTGCATAAGAAGGCTGCTGGGGCCTCCCATGTTCATTTCACAAACATGAATTGGACAGGCAGGTGTCAGCCTCCCGTCCTAGTAAGTGGAATCTCAACCTGGCGTTTGCTCACATAAGGGCTGCATTAAATCAGGTAAAGGCTAACATCTTTTTAAGAGGCCAAAAACCACAGGAACATAAAGAAACTAGAATTTGATGAGGCACAGCTCACAGGAAGGAGAAGGAACATAGGGACTCTGTGCCCAGTGTGCAAGGCCTGAACCAGGAAGGGTTCAGATCCTTTCTACTTAGATTGTCTTGGTGAAAACTTAGTCCTGCCTACATATATTGGCCATACTTTGGTGCAAGAGAGGCTAGGACTGTGTTCTCTTGCTATCTGCTTCTCTACAACTTGATTGTCAAAAGGGGAAGGTGAATTTTGGTGGATGACTGGTTGTTTCTGTTACAGAACCTTATAAAATTGGGTGGATAGACAGACAGATAGTTGTTGCTGCTGGTGGCCAGATTAGGGAACACCAAATCACAAAGGACCTTTTTAGCATCTCCTGCCGAGTAGTTTATAGTTTGATCTTGTGGAAAGTAGGAAGTTATTAAGGAATTTTATACCGGGGGTGGCTAGATGAGGTTTTCATTAGGAGATCACTGGCTGCAGGTGGAAGGCTGGCGTGAGGAGGACCCAGGAGGCAGCAGAGAGGAGAAGGGGGTGTTGGCAGCAGAGGCTACTGAACTATAGTGGTTTTACCAGGGAGAGAAGCTGTTACTCTGAGATGAGGCAGAGCATGGAGGGAGGAGGTAGCTTGGGGAGATCCCTAGCAGGAGAATCCACAGCCCTGGTGAAGTAATTGGCCAGGATCACAGTAAGTGTGGAAGAAAACTGACAGTGCTACCGAGAAGGGCAGGGGAGCGGGAGGCACAGGGGGACTATAAGACAGAAAGCCACCTGGTTGCTCAAGCAGCCACAGGAATGACTAATTCTGATGTGGTCAAGAAAATGAGAAAATGTCCTTGTTGAGCACAGTGTTGACAGACCTCATTGTTTTATCAATTTCTCTCTTCCTCTCTGGGCCAGTCCCTTTTGATCAATACTAAATAGCGGTCACTGGGAGACAGGGATGCTTCCTCTTTGCTATGCAGCCTGAGACAATATCCTGCCACTTCCACCTCTCCTTCTTCTGCCCGTGGAGGGCAAGCAAGTAGAGAGCGTTTTTGTTTCCCTGTCATAAAGATTGATATGCCTTCCCATTTATGATGTTTTTTTTTTTCAGATCCAACACCTGCAGCTCTCCCTCAGAATTCTCAAGTTGGTTAAATTAAAGCTCCAGTCCTGTGAATGGGCCAAATATGTCATAAAAGATTTCCTAGCGCTGCCTTTTGTTAGCAAAATTCATCAATCCGATAAAATCGACACATTTAGATAAGTGTTGCATAAGAATTCAGACTTTGTTATCCCCAACGGAAGTGGATATGAGACTGTAAAAAGGAAGATAAAAAATTATATCTTCTTTTTAGTGAGTTATTTGATCTCCCTGTCGTTTTATTTGCTTGTCAGAAAAGGAAGAGCAGGTCTTTTGGACTCCCGTATAAAAACCCAGTACAACTTCAGTACTCAGATACAACCTCAGTATCATTTACTACAGAAATGGGACCTTCAGGGAAGGGCTTAGGGTACGTTTAAGGGTTAATTAATAGTAACAGTTTTGATTAATTAAATTTAAGGAAAATTCTCATTTGCTAGTGTAAATTACGATTTCTATTTTAGTTTATTGGTTGAAGGTCAAATTATGGACTTTATCACACATCCAAAGGCAATTGTCCATCCGAGGGTCCTTAGAAGCCCCTCCTGCCCTCATCCAGCACCAGCAGGCTGATAGGGAAAGGAGAGGACTGTTATCCTGAGGGGTTGTAATCAGTGGGCATGTGACCTACTGAACATTAGCTTTTACCTCCATGAAGCAAAGAACTTTAAATTATTTTAAGTGACTATTTCCTTTTCTTATGGTCCCTTGTTAAGTAAACCCTTCATAAATGCCAGCCCAGATGTAAAGAAACTTTCTGTCTATAAAGGGAAAATGTGGACTGGTGAGCCATGTACCTATCAAAACCCAAAAAGTGTTCAAAATATTAAATGTATTTTTTTCCTGTCCAAAGAGTAATTGAAAGAAAACTTGGAAAATAGAGAAAAGTAGTTAAAAGAAAGAAGAGCCCACCCAAAGATTTCTTTTCTCAAATGGCAGTTGCTGGCATTTTTGGGTTTTTTCATTTCTTTTTTTTTTTTTTTTTTTTTACTATATGTAGTATTGCCCCCACTTTTTCTTCCACATTTTTTTATTGTGGTAAAATACATATAACATAATGTTTATCATTTTAACCACATGTAAGTGTATAATTCAGAGCTATCAAACACATTCACAGTGCTGTGTACCTATCCCCACTATATATACCCCAAACTTTTTCATGACCCCCAACATAAACTCTATATCCATTAAGCAATAACTCCCCTTTCTTCCTTTCCCACCACCCCAGGAACCTCTATTCTGCTTCTCATCTCTATGAATTTGCCTGTTCTAGGTACCTTTTATCAGTGGAATAATATACTATTTGGCCTTTTGTGTCTGGATTATTTCACTTAGCATAATATTTTTAAGGTCCATCCATACTGTAACATGTGTCAGAATTTCACTCCTTTTTGTGGCTGCGTAGTGTTTTATTATGTCTATATACCACATTTTATTTATCCATTCTTCTGTTGGTAGACACTTGGGTTGCTTCCTGGCTATTGTGAATAATGCTGCTATGAACATGGATGTATAGATATTTGTTCAATTTTCTGCTTTCAGTTCCTCTCAGTATATCCTAGGAGGTATGAAGTGGTATATCATCATAGTTTTCATTTGCATTTCCCTAGTGACTAATGATATTGAGCATCTTTTCATGGTTTAATGACCATTTGTGTATCTTTTTTTTGAGAAATGTCTATTCAAGTCCTTTGCACATTTTTAGGTTGGTTGTTTTCTGTTGTTGTTGTTGTTGTTGAATTGTAGTAGTTATTTATGTATTCTGGACATTAATCCCTTGTCAGAGATATGATTTGCAAATATTTTCTCTTATTTTGTAGATTGTCTTTTTACTTCGTTGATAGTGTCCTTTGATACACAGAACTTCCTAATTTGGATGAAGTCTAATTTATCTATTTTTTTAAATTGCCTGTGCTTTTGGAGTCATATCCATGAAACTGTTGCCAAATCCTGTGTCATAAAGATTTTTCTCCAGTGTTTTTTTCTAAGAATTTTGTAGCTTTAGCTCTTAAGTTTAGGTCTTTGACCCATTTTGAGTTAATTTTTGTATACAATGTAAGTTAAGGGTTCAACTTCATTATTTTGCATGTGGATATCCAGTTTTCCAAGCACTATTTGTTGAAAAGATTGTCTTTTCCCTTTTTAACTTTGTAAAAAATCAACTGACCATATATGTGTGGGTTTATTTATAGGCTTTCCCTTCTATTCCATTGGTCTATATGGCTGTCCTTAGGCTAGTGCCACACTGCTTTGATGACTATAGCTTTGCAGTAAGTTTCAAAGTCAGAAAGTATGACTCTTCTATCTTTGTTCTTTTTCAAGATTGTTTTGGCTATTTGGGGCTCCTTGCAGTTCCACATTAATTTGAGAATCTGCTTTTCAACATTTCTGTGTAAAGGTTGTTGGGATTTTGATAGGTATTGCATTGCATCTGTAGATCTCTTTGGGTAGTATTGACATCTTAACAGCATTAAATCTTCTAATCCTTGAACATAGGATATGTTTTTGTTTAGGTCATCTTTAATTTTATTTTTTAGCAATGTTTTGTAGTTTTTAGCATACAAGGCTTTTGTCTCTTAGATTTATTCCTAAGTACTGGATTCTTTTTGAGGCCCTTGTAAAGGAATTATTTTCTTAATTTATTTTGGATAGTTCATGGCTGGTGGATAGAAACACACCTGATTTTTGAACTTGTACCCTGCAACTTTGCTGAATCCTCCCCCCACCTTTTCTTAACATATAATTGTAGTCATGAGGCATGTACATTTTTATTTCTGCTTTTATTACTTAACATTTTATATAGCATTTGCTCATGTAACCACCACTCTGTTGACCTACTAGACTGGCTTAAGTTTCTGTTCTTAAAAGTAAAGCCTTGAGGTGAACATCTTTGTACATTATTAAACTGTATTTTCACTTTTTTCCTCATGATAGATTTGCAGGTGTGAGATTACTAGATCAAAGGGTCTGAACATTTCTAAACTTTTTGCTGTGCATTGACGTATTATTTTCTGGAAGTGTTCTACCATTTTACACAGGTGTAAGCAGATTACTTTGGTTTATAATTTTAAAGTATACTTGAAACTTAGTAGAAAATGGTGTTTTAGTAGAAATGGTAACTTAGTAGAAATGGTATTTTATTCTTGTTTTAATATGTGGTTCTTTATTTCCTTAAGTGTTTTGAACAGTTGTGCTTTTCTATGTGTGAATTATGCCCATGTAAAAATTTTGTCTGTTTGCCTCTTGCAATTTTAATGTTTTTTTTTTTAAATTTTTGAGAGTGTTTAATATTAGTAAAGATATTGCTGTTAACCCTTCTCCTATCATAAGTCTTTGGCATTTGTTGTCTTTCCATTTTAGTTGCTTTTTTTGACATACAGAAGTTTCTAATTTTTATGTAGTCAAACTCTTTGATTGTTTTTCTTTGTGCTTCTTTATCTCTGAAAGTATTTAAAATTACTCTTGCATAAGCATTTATCAATGTTAACAGAAATCAAAATAGAAGATAAAAATGTACCCACAATCTTCTCAATGCATCAAATTAAAGTGTTTTTCCCCCAGGATCCCTGTCAGTCTTTCCTGCGTGTACATAATTTGAGGTAGTTGTTATCACAACATTGACACTGTTCTGTGTTCTAGACTTTTCTGTTTATTTTTCCACTAAATGTTATCATCTGACAGCATCCTTGATACATCATTCCCCTAGACTCCCTTTGTGTTTCTTCCTGCTTTTTAAATACTTTCTATTTCCTTCTCTGTGTTTTAGCCAGAGCCCTCTGTCTGGAGCCCACCAGGGACTCCATTGATCCTGCCTCCCTCCCTGTGAATGGGTTGAATGCCAATCTCAAGGAATTTCTCTGCTACTGTGTGGACTTTGACTAGATGTGTTTTCCATACTAGCTTTGTGGCTGACTAACTGTGTGTGCTTGGGCAACTCACTCCATCTCTCTGAGCTGCTATTTCTTCCTTTGTAAAAGGGGCGCTGAAAAGTTCAGTCTTATAGCGTTTAATATGAGGGAGCATTTGACATGGAGCCTGGCACACCTGGATGTGTAAGAATAATAGCTGTAACATGTGGAGCAACTGCTGTGTACTTGGCACTGTCCTAGGGGTTGTCCCATACATAGTTCATGGAATCAGTCGGATCCTTACAGTTTCCTCAGAGGTAGATTTTGTGTCTGGCTTGACTACTTGACTATCAAGTGAGACTTGATAAATGTTGGCTGCTTTGAAATCTATCCCAAAGCTAAAATTTGTTTATATTCTATTTGTTTATATATCTTTATATGGATTATAAATTCATATATATACACATATATATACACACACATACATACACATATATATTTATCTGAAACTTTTTTTGTGTGCTAATGAACGTCAGCCTGCATGCACAGTCAGCACATCTAGGCCCAGCAAGCACCGCAACATACTGTAGCTGCCAGGGAAGTCTGGAGGAGACAGTGGGATGACAGAGACAGAAGTCCTTAAATGAGCTCTGGGTCAGCTCCTGCCCGCACTACAGAACTGTGCAGCTGCTGTCTCTGGCTGGAGCCCCTTGTACTCCCAGACACCAATCCAGTGGCTGCTAAACTCTACTCCCCAGGGCTTCATGGGGCTGGGTCTCCCTTGTACAGCCAGAAGCCAGGGTGCCCTAGTGTGTAGCATGTTCAGGGTGTCAGGAAGGCCAGCTTCTCTTGAATCTGGGAAAGGGCCAGACACCTGGCCCAACACACTGTTATATTCTATTACTATACATTGCCCAAAAAGGTTTGGATAAAGATAATTGAATTTCCAAAAGCTTTATGGGTAATCTCTGGAATTCCCCATGCACGTTCCTACGACTCTGTCCCTCTGAGCCTCTGGCTCAGGGCGTGGAAGCAGAGCCAGTGTACATGGCTGGGTCTTGGCTCCATCAGCTCTGTTTAGTGCTCAGAATAGATTTTTGTCCTACCTGTCTCTTTCTCCTATGGGAGAGGCCTGGACTCTGGGCTCCTGCAGACCAGCCACTTACTCCCTGGGCAAGTCATAGCTTCTCTGAATATAGTACCTGAGCCCCTGCCCATGGACTATTGAGATGGTATGGACAGCACCAAGCCTGGTGCCTGGTACAGAGCAGGTCTCAGAGAAGTCTGAGTTCTTTTCCTGCCTTTCCTGTTTTCTCTTCTGTGTTTCTTTTCTTCTTCTCTGTCTCTGTTCCTCAGTGTTATTTTCTCCTTTTCCTCTTTCCTTCCCTTTCCTCACTGTTCCTTCCTTTGTGAATTATTTTTCCCTCCCTCGTTCCTTCTGCAAGCTCTCTTTTCTCCTGGGTATTGCTTTTCTCAAGGCAAAGACCTAAGCCCTGCTACTTCTGTGGGGGCAGTGCGTCATGTCTGAGCTACTCTAGAACTGATTGACGGTGGGTCTCTGGCCCTGTTTGGAATCTCCTTACTGAACTGAAGTCATCTTGTCACACCGACCTTTGGAGCAATGAGTGACCCCTGAGATTGTTTAAGTTGCTCTTTTGGGAACTCCAGCCTCCTCAAAGTTACTTCTCTTGTCTTTAAAAAAGAAAAAAATCTGATTTTCTTCAAGGGTTTGCTCCCAATCAGGCCAGGGCAGTGGGGTGAGGTTTCAAAGGCCAGTTGAATTAAGCTCCTCCCAACTGCGGAGCCTCCCATGCAGTTGGGCAGGAGATCCTGAGTACCTGGACGATGGTGGAGGTAGGCTAGGGAATTTGCTTTGTGTCAGCGTTAAATGCCAGAGCTGAAGTGGCTCCTCAGAGTAGCAAGGGGATTCTGAGGAAGGCAAGTTTGCTTCTGGCTGGGGAGTCAGGAATGAGGACTAACTCTAGAAGGGCATGTGATAACTAAGCAGGGGTGAGGTTCAAAATATGGAGCATAGGCCAGAACTGGTCACTGGGAAGAGGTGCCGTCATCTGTGACTGGTGTGCGGGTACAGACGGCTGGTGGTTGCAGTAGTTCCCAGGGTTCCTCGTGAGTTCCAGACGGCACTTTTATACATGTTAACCGATTCAGTCTGGGAGACAACCCTGTGATCTAGGTCATGCCATCTCCTGTTGGACAGGGAAATGGGGGCTGAGTGAGGTGAAATCGCATAAACCGGCTGTGGAATGGAAATTAGTCCTAGGTTTCTTGCTGGAATCCTGCCTCAGGTCAGGCTGCCATTGCCTGGGTGAGGTTTGCCTAAGAGAGGAAGGGAAGGAGGTGAGGGCAACAGTGTGAGCTTGAGTTTTAAAAATCCAGATACCCAGGGGTTTTGCTGTGATGAGTCAGTGTGGAGAGACTGGAGCAGACCCCAGAGGGCCTTGTGCACCACCCTAGGCCCAGGCTTCATCCCGGGACAGTCACAGAGTCCTGAGAGTGGGGAAGGGAGAAGACCAGCACCTCAGAGTGGTGCTGCTGAAAGGTTCTCACAGCTGTGGTGCTGCTGGAAGGTTCTCACAGCTGTGGTCTGTGCACACACTTTGGAGAGCAGTTGGGAGGCCTGGGGTGAGAAGAGCCTGACCCAGAGTGGAACCCATTAAGAATGAAAATCAGGATGGATTGGAGCAAGATCCTAAGAGGAGAACCGATTAGATGCAGTGACTGATGAGAGACATTGGTGACCATGCAGTCAGAGAGGACTAATTCAGAGGCCAGGGCAATACTATCCTATATCAGAGGCCAGGAATTAGAGTCCGGGAGGCAGCCTGATGGCAGATGGCAGGGTAGAGCTAGAGTGCTGGGAAGGGGGCTTGGCTGGAGATGCTGGTTTGGGAATGGTCCACAGAGGGGCTGTGGTCCCCATGGTCAGCATGCAGGGGAAGAGCTGGGCTCTCGGGCCACTCTTTGGGGAGGCCTGCAGTGGGCACATGAGTGATGAAGAAGAGCCTGCAGTGGGCGCATGAGTGATGAAGAAGAATGGCGCAGAGGAAGTGCTTAGTAAACGTCCTGCACTTAAAAGAGAAGGAGACAGAAGTGACCTTGTAAGAAAATCAGCCATAAGCTCTGGTGGGTAAACAGAAGTGGGATTTGTTTTGAAATATGAGAAGAAGGAGAAATTGGATATTGATTGAAAGTGGCAGGGTGGGGGTGTCAAGCAAGGGGGCTTTTGTCCCAAGAGGAGAGAAATCTGGGGCTGTAGGAGGCTCTAGATATGAGTTCAGGGAAGAGCATGGAGGGGCTGGGGAGCGGGGCTGCGGCTGGGGTGTCCGCATGGGTTCCTGGAAGGCCCCCACAGACCTGGCAGCAAGCTTGGGCTCTTCCCTTCAGGTGCTTCTTCTTGGGCTGGATCCTTTGCCTGGCTTCTGCTTAGGGCCACAGTGGGGGAATGTGAGGGGTGGCCGAGGGTCTGAGGAAGACGAAGGCAGTATTACTCAGAGTGAGGGATGTGCACCACATGTCACACAAGATCCATCTGGGACTGTGCTTGGATGTGGCAAAATTGCAATGAAAGTTAATCTTTCTTCAGTTATCTTTAAATCTCTTTTATTAAGTCAGAAAAAAGTCTCAAATTGGTACTGTTGTGTCTTAAAGATTTCCCTAACTTTTTAACCAGCCTCAGCGCCTTCAGCAGGTAATAGTATCTAGCTAGAATGTAATAGCTCTATTTTGTTTTCTTTGTGTTTATTTTTGTAGCTACAGTAGTAGAAGATTTCTTGTCCCCTGAGATTGGGTTGTGGTTGGTTAATCAAAAAAGTCCCTTAGAGCAGAGAATCATAAAAAATGACACATTCATGCCTTAAACATAGTATTTTAACTTAAAACATGTACATGCATATTTATTTAATAAAATCAACAATAAAAGCTATAACAGGAGAAATACAGCATTCTCAGCATCGTGCCTCCCTTTCCTCATCAGCACCAAGACACTGGCAGCCAGGCCAGGCTGGTCTGGGGCTTCTTGGCTGCATGTGGATTTGAGTTCTGAATTTGGGCCTGACTCCTCTTCTTCAGGCTGTGCTTTTGAAGAATGTTTGGTTTTTGTGTCATTTATAATTTCAATTTTCCATGCATGATCACTTATAATCTATGTGTTATCTTTAATTCATTTGGTCTGAGTACAGTTAAGTAAGCTATATTCTGTATGTTCTTCTTTGCCAGTATGTATGTATGTATGTATGTATGTATGTATGTATGTAATTTATTTATTTATTTTTGAGACACAGTCTCACAGTGTTGCTCAGTCTGGATCTCACTATAACTTTGAACTCCTGGGCTCAAGCGATCCTTCTGCTTCAGCCTCTTAAGAAGCTGGGACTATAGGCATGCGCTACCACACCTGGCTAATTTTTAACACTTGTTTTATAGATGGGTTCTCTCTGTGTTGCCCAGGCTGATGTAGAACTCCTGGCCTCAAGTGATCCTTCTGCCTCTGCCTCCCAAAGTGCTGGTATTACAGGTGTGAGCCACCATACCTGGCCCAGAATTTATGTTTTTGAAAGCTTTAGAGTTTGCTGATTTGGCAATAAGGAAAAGTTGTAGCGTGCAGTCTCCAGTCGCATCACTGTGGGCAGCAACTGTGATCATTCTGGCTTTTTCTATCCAAGTGTGGCATACTTTTCTTTGCATGTGATTGTTTCTCTTGGTCACATCTTCTAGGTTTGTGCGGTTTTCTCAGTGTTGTGGAGGTGCTCTCTAGTAAGATTTCCCAGAGAAAGCCTCAGTGACTGACTTTAATTCTGTTGTGAGTGTTTGAGCAGCAGTTTCCTTCTCTTTGCTCAGATGCTCTCCAGAGGGGCTCCACAGCTTTGTTCCACCTGTCACTTGCTGGGATATGTACTGCCCAGCCCGTCTTTTCTTCCAGGATGAGCCCACTAACTAGAGCTCCAAGTCACCTTTCATCTATAAATCACTCCCGAATGCAGTGCACTGCCCACAATTTCAGTGAAGCAAGATTTACAAAGTCTGAGTACAGAATTTTTCTGTTTTCACACAACCTCCCTGCAAGTCTTCTCTGGTTTTCTTATCCACACCTAATTTAACACTAGATTTTAAGGAGATTTGTCTTTATCACACCTTTCCAGAGCATTCAATTTAGTTTTCACAGAAACAGCTATTTTCACACTGTTGTTTCATGATACTAAATTAAATTATGTTGTTTCAGTGAAACTTATAATGGGCATTACCAACTTTACAGCATAACCAGGTTCAGCATAAAGGTCAGGAGGCAGAAGTGCAGGAAGTACTCACCTCTTGAGCGTGACCTGTGCACATCATGCTGTCTCCCCAGCATGGGGGTTTGGCGTGCCAGGAGCCAGGAGCAGGTTTTGCAGAGGGAGTGCAGAGCATTGCCTCATGGATGTCCTTAAAGGGGCCAGTGGTGGGAGGGCTTCTACTCTACCTTTTATTTGTGGCATGTGGTGGTTTTCCATTTAGATAGCGACATGAAATTGCATTTTAAGATAAATATATTTAAGTAAGAACGTTAATTCTTTTAAGGAAAATAAATGAGTAAAGAATAGCTCAGGTGGCACACAAATTTGACAAAGCTTGTGAAGAGGATGTGGGACAATTGGTCTATGTGCAGGTCAGCCCTGAGAGAGGAGGAGGAGGGGAGGGAGCAGAGCGACCTTGACGTTTTGTCATCCCCTCTTTGTGCCCAGGCTGGCACTGGGCTCAGTCTTCTGGTCTCGTGTTTTGAAAGACCATTGATGCCATCTTCCAGGTCAGTATCCCTGGGGAGGAGATGCTGGAGGTCGTTCTGGGGATCCCAGCACTGTGGGAAGGACAGGGCTCTGGAATAGGGCTTTTGGGTCCAAAGTGCTGAGCTCTGGATTCCTCCTTGCTTCTGCCATTTGCTTCACCAGTGACCCTTTAGCAATCATTTGACCCTCTGTGCCTCAGTTTCCTCATCTCTAAAATGATAATGTTATACCTGACATCATTGCTGTGAGGATTAAATGGAGTCATGTGAAAGCATCTAGCCAGGTGCTGTGTGCATGGTGGGTGCTTCACCATTATTTGGAGAATGAATGTATGACTCTGAATGTGGGAATGATGACAGCAGTTCTTCCTACCTCAGAGGGTTGTTAAGGATTCAATAAATTTATGTCTGCAATTTGAAAGTGATAGCAAACTATCATAATATTGGATACTATAATTATAGCTATCATCATTTTTTCACTGGTTTGAGAACTAAAATTACATATATTTAATGTATGTAATTAAGGGCAAGGGTTTTGTTAATCTGGCTACAGGAATTAAATATATGTTCCCTGATCCTTGAAGATCAGCTACTTTCCAAATTCTCATATGGATTTGAGAAGAGACACATGCCCCTGCCTCCAGCCTAGGCTGATGGAGGATTGTTCTCATGGTAGTCTCAGGTGGAAAGTAAACTCAGAGTTGGCTTTAAATCACAGCCCCACCACTCATTAGCCTGTGGCCTGGAACAAGCTACCAAAGCTGGCCAAACTTTTAGGACCCTCTTCTACGAAATAGGGGGAAGAAGAATAATACCCACCTTACAGGATTGTGATGAGGAGATGGGGATTGGAAAGCTTCTAGCACAATTGCTTGTACCGTTGGTGCTCAGTAAAGGGTCCTGTCTCTTTCTGTCACTCTCACTGTGTTGCATGCTAGAGTATATACAGAGAAGCACTTAGAGCAGCCCCCAGTATCGGGAAGGTAAGGGTGGCTCTTCCTGGAGGAAACAAACTCCAGAACTAGAAGTGCTACAGAAATGTCTCCTGAAAATACATTGGGTATACAAACAGTTGAAAGTGGTTCAACATTGTATGGATTACTTACAAGGAAATACAAATTAAAATGAAGTATATATTAAAAATAATTTTTAAAAGACTGTTTTGTTATGCGTACAGTGAAATAGGCATCTTAGATGTTCATTGTCATAGTGGAAAAAGTAGCATACCTTTCCATCTATTTTCTTTGTAATTGAGATAGAATTCACATACCATGAAATTCATACTTTCAGTGTGGAAAGAATTGTACATCATCACCAGTGTCTAATTCCAGAACATTTTCATTACCCCAACAGGAAACCGTATTCATTAAGCCCTTTGCTCCTCATTCTCTATGCCCCACCAGCCTGGGAACTACTAACCGACATTCTGTTTTATGGACTTAAACCTATTCTGGTATTTCATATAAATGGAATTGTACAATATGCAACCTTTTTTGTCTGACTTCTTTCACCTAGCACAGTGTTTTTGTGGTTCACCACACTGAAGTATGTATTGATGCTTCATGTCTTTTAATGTCTGAATAATATTCTGTTGCATATATATATATACCATAGTTTGTGTATATATACACACCATAGTTTGTGTATCCATTCATCTGTTGATAGACATTTGAGATGTTTCTACTTTTTGGCTATTGTGAATAGTGCTACTCTGGACATGTATGGATATGTATTTCTTTATTTGTTTTCTGTTCTTTTTGGATATGTATCTAGGAGTGGAATAGCTGAATCATATGGTGATCCCATGTTTCCCTTCATTTTTGTAGCATTTTTTTACTGCATATAAAATTCTTGGTTGGTAGTTTTTTGTTTTTGTTTTTTTTTAACTTTCACTTCTTTGAATATATTATCCTGATACCTTTTGGCCTCCATGGTTTTTCCAGAGAAACCAGCTGCTAATCTTATTATGGATTCCTTGTACATGAGTTAAGTCGCTTCTTTCTTGATAGCTTCAAGATTCTCTTTGTCTTTGGCCTTCAACAGTTAGATTGTAATGTGCCAGGTGTGGGTGCCTTTGAGTTTACCCTACTTAGAGTTTATTGAGATTCTTGAAAGTGTAGATTCATATTTTCCATGAAATTTGAGAAGTTTTTGGTTATTAAACATCACAGCTTCCCTCAGGCAGCTGTGGTGTTAAACAATTGCCTCTGATTATTTTCAACAAACTCCCACAGGGTAAAGGCTATTTGCACTGAGCAAGCTCCAAGGCAGATCAAATAAATATAGCATTGTGAGTAGGGCCTTCCAGGGAACCACCAGACTGGAAAATCATGATCGTTCTCTGGGAGAAGGGCTTTGAAGGGACTCAAACCCATTCTGCCCCTTTCAGTGCCTGGCAGGCTACCGATTGGTTTTCAGGACTGCTGCAGAGTTAGCATAAGAAGAGGGAAAGTTAAAACATCAAAAACTCACTTGGTTTTACTGAGACTCTTCTTGAGTAAACACTCCACAGTTTGCTCAAGCCTTTGGTTAATTCCAGAGTTCTGAACAAGTTGATTCTGGTCTTTTTTGCCAGTGTTCTTTGCTTCCATGGAAGAGGGCTTTTCAGATGTCCTTGCTTTATCATTTTGCTGATCTTTTAGTGTGTATTCACTCTTAGATATGTACCCCATGAATTTACCCCAAAGCCAAGGCAAAAAAAAAAAGTCATTCATGCCCACTGACATGTTTATCACAGTGTAATTTATAGTAGTGAAAAATTTGAAATATCACAAATAAGTAATGGAGGAAAGCATGTACAAGCATGTAAATTCTGGGTCATACCATTGTCCAGGTGTCAACAATGAAAGAACAGGCCCAGGCAGGGAGAAGTGTTACAAAGAGACTGAGAGCCCTGGCTTCAGACTCAGATGGGCTGGGTTCAAATTTGGCTCTAAGGTTCATAGCCAACAACTTGAAGCAAATCAGTTAGCCTCCCTAAGCCTCATTTTCTCATCTATAAGATGGTGACAACTCCATCATGTGTTGTAGATGCTTTCGTTTAAACCTCACATTATAAGGTTGGCTCAGCCATGTAAGTTGTTATTGTTGTTGCTCTTATTCAACAGAAAGTTATTTGTGATATAATGGTAAATAAATTAGCAGGATATGAAATTGTATGCATACTATAACCAAAATCTGAAAAAAATAATCCATTGGCAAAGCATGGGAAAACCATGGTTGGAAGAAAATACACCACAATGATGGAATTATGGGTTATTTATTTTCTCTTTCCCTCTTTTTTTTTTTTTTTTTTCCGTAACAGTGTTCCTTTTTTTAAATGGGAAAGATAAATGTCCACACAGATTAAGTATGTCTTCTTAAAGATACAGGGGCTTTCCCAGTAGAGTTTAGGCAGGATTGCTCCTCCTTAGAAACTGAGATTATAGAGATGTGCTTCCAGGTACATCTGCAAGGACTTTTTGGTCACTATTATTTCTTGCATCTCTTCAGAAGGCTGAGATGTATTTATTGGTCCTCTTCAAGGAGGTCTTTTATTCAGAAGCCTAGGAACCAGGATCACTGCTGCCTCCTTAGGGAGAGCTCTGAAAGTGGAGCTTAATATCTAAGAGAGCCCTTTAAAATTCTGATGTCCATTGCAGGGACATTTCACCCAAAGGGGGAAATTTGGGGCCTCCATTGCATCATCTGCCACATGTGAGTACAGTGGTGCTGTCTTCTAGGCTCGGTTGATGGGGGGAGAGAAGAGGACGCTCATCGCACTTGGTACTGTGCCAGGTGCTTCATGGATGTGCTTTGTGTCCATGTTGCTGATCTCTGTAACTGTGATGGGACTTATTTTCCATTTCAGGTTCCGAGGTGCACCGATTATACCCGTGGCGGCCAAGCCAGGGGGACCAGAGGCCCCTGAAACTGAAGCTCCACAGGGCATTCCAGAGCTCATTGAGGTACTGTCAGCTTGAATCCAGGTTGCCCTTTAGCCCCAGCGCTGCTCAGGCAGACCGCTTTATGTCCCTCTCTCCCCTGGGAGAGAAAGAGAGGCAGCCCTAGCAAGAGGACTCAGTTGGTTCCATTAATCTAACTGCTCACACCTTAGTACAACTCCCCCACTTCCCTCAAAAAGGTAAACCCAAACTAGGGCTCCTAAGGTTCCCTGAAGCCCATGACTCACGCTCCAGCCAGAGACTCTGCAGAGCTCGTCACACCTTGCTGTGCCTCGCTTTTTCCTTTCTCTTGTTATACCTCCACTCAGACAAAGCAGCTCCCACCTGTCTGGAACCCTGGGACCATGACATCCATTCCAGTCCTTCAGACTGTATCAACTCCTCCAGTATACCACCTGGGCTGGGTGCCAGCAAGGCAGGGGTGAAGGACGTGAGCCCAGCAGCAGGGACAGTGCAGCTTCCATCCTGGGCACCTCCACCAAAGATGGGAGGCTTATCTTCAGAAGCTGTGGGGCTGAGGCCCAGGTTGTTCTTCCTAACTTGTGCTGGTAGTCAGGGAGGGAGCCCAGTCATCCATCAGGAAGGGTGTGTGTGGCTGCTGGTGGTGCTGGTACTAAGGAAGGTAGCAGTGAGAATGGGGCCACAGAGTTCCTCCACAGAGTGCTCAGGCCGTTCAGAGGGGTGGAGTAGCAACGTGCATGGCTCTGGGGCTGGACTGTGGTTCAGGTGCTAGCTCCACCACCACTCTTTCTGACCTCAGGCAAATGATCTACTCTTTCTTGCCTCAGTTCCTTCACTTGGAAGATAATAGCACATACCTCATGGAGTTGTTGTGAGGGTTAAATGAGTTAATGTGTATGACGTGCTTGGAACAGTGCCATGTCAGTTCTTCCTATTACAGTGATGTTGATGTTTACAGGCCAGGCACTGTACTAAGTTCTTTACGTACAGGATCATTGACATTCACAAAAACTCAGGGAGGCTGAAATTATTTATCCCCATATACCAACGAAGAGTCTGAGATTCAAAGAGGTTAAATAACTTGACCCATATCTCACAGCAAGTTACATGGTGGAGCTGGGATTCAGACCCGGGTTGATTGTTGCGGTCAGCTTCACGGCCCACCTGCATCTGGCTCTGCAGAGCCAAGATGAGGTGTGACCACGTACATGCACTGCCACCATTTCTGTGACTCACACATGCTGATCTTGTCAGCTTAGCCAAACAAATGTTTTCTGGGTGAGGCTTTTGTTACTTTTTCATCAGGCTTCTGAAACCATTTGTCTGGGAGCCTGGGACAGTTGTTTTTGTTAAAGCAAAATCCTCAAAAATGCTGCTATGAAAGATGTTTGTATACTCCTTTAAGAAGCCTCTATATAAATCTCAGACCAAGCCTGTTTTGTTTGAATCTCTAGTCTTTTTCCAAAAGAATTGCTATCTCAAGACTAAGACTTTGGAACATTCACCACTGAATACTTTTTTGACAGCCTGTTCCCTTACAAAGTGAAAAAGTAGCAAACACAAGTAATCCTAGTCTTTGTTTTCATTTGTTTATTGGTGATGAGCCCTGACAGCATCTCCTGGCACACAGGTGGCATGAGGAAAATCGGCCGGTGAGGCTGAGGCATGTGGAATCTGCAGAGAAGGAAGGCCGCTGGGAACAACCCTTTCCTCCTCCCTCTCCCCACATCCCCTTGTTTCTTCTTTCACTTGTCATTCTCGCAGGCACGATGCCAGCTACTGGAGATACCTGGCCCTCATAGCCCTATGGGGGAGACAATAAAGAGAAGATCACAGGAGAGTGTTAGCTGTGGTGATGGGGGTAGGGGAAATGTGGCCATAGAGAGAAGCCTGTCCAGAGGAGGTATTGCTGCAGTACAGGTGAGGCTGAGCCAGCTGGTAAAACTCTAGGCCTGCTGGTGGCTGGCTTCTGGCATACGTCGGGGAGTGGTGGAAGATGAGGCCTAAAAGGTACCTAGGGACTAGATGATGAGGAGTTTTAAATTCTGAAGGCATCAGGAGGCTGGGGAAATGCATGAGGCCAGGGAGCAATGGGACAGGGTGTCCTTTAGTGGCTACTCTGCTGCAGTGTGGAGGGCCTGGCAGGACAGACCATTGTAGCAGTTCCACGGGAGAAGACAGAAGAGGGTTCTGCAGGTGCCCTTTCCTTCAGACTGAGTGGAAAGAGCTGAGAGCATGGCAGAGGCTTGGAATGCAGTCAGAGAGTTGGTGGTTTTGATCTTCTGGCCACCTTGCTGAGGCATGGACCTCTGAGCTGAGTCCACCTTGGCAGCCTTGATGAACTGCTGGTCAGCCACATCCTCTGCTTTCCTCTCCCCTGCCCCATCTGGCTCCTCTCCCCACAGACTGTGGCACCAGTTTCTCTTTTCTAGCTCCTGACGTCCCAGATTTCTATCCCAATGAGAGACCCCTCGGGACCGTTCCTCATGTCTGTGGACCACTGTTTCTCCATCAAAGGCCAAGGCACTGTGATGACAGGGACCATCCTCTCAGGCTCCATCAGCCTCGGTGACAGTGTGGAGATCCCTGCCCTCAAGGTCAGTCTTACCTTGTCCTCCCTTCTGGCCTCCTCCCTGGCAGCAAGGGAGGGGGACTGTCCCTTTGTTCAGCTGCTGAGCCTGCTGTGCCTGCCCTGTGACTCCCACTGCCCGCTCTGCCCCACCTCCCCTCCTGCGCTCTCACCCTGTGGCTGCCTGGCCCCGCCTGGCTCCAAGTCTCTCACCTCGGATTCTAGGACTGCTGCTCTCCCTAATTCTCATAGCACCTGTTTATTGGAGGCCTATGTTGTGCCACAAGGAGGTGTTCCCAAGTAGGTGTTCTGTGTAGATAAAGAAACTGAGGCTCCAGAAGGTGAGGTGGGCTTGAGATCACATGGTTAACAAGTGGGGCTGCTGGAGGGGAAACTTCCCTTTCTGGACACTGGCTGTACGTCAGGGTGACAAATATATGTGGAGTTATTTCTGGGTACTTATTCTTAACCACAGTAATTTCAAATTAAACACGATGTGAATCTTGTGGTGCTCAGTCATAGAATCTGGAAGAAACCCAGGTTGGTTTTGCACTCCTGGTGGCCGTCAGCAGATGCCGCATTATCCTTCTGAAGACCTGTGAGAAGGATGAATGGCTGGTGCCTCCCCATCACCCCTCCTTTCTACTACGATGGCCTGGTTCTGATTTAAAAGATGTCTAGTGCCTTGATATTCCCCTTATTCAGAAGGCATTTTTAATAGTTTTACTTTATGCGACAAGAGAAACTTACAGCCTCATTGACTGCCCTCCCCTTCAACAAGAATAAAGGTGGGGAACACAGGCTATTAGAATTCGTGTGAGATCTTGCCGGGAATGCTGGGGTCCAGGGCAGTTCTCTAATCCTTGAAGGAGCCTAGAGTACAGGGAAGTGGAGGCTCTCAGCCCTGTGGACTCAGCTAGCTGCTAGAGAGGCTTGGATTTGCATGATTTCAATTTGCATGTTAATTGGGAATGGCTACCTGGAGGCTATGTTGAGGCATTTTAAGATTGTCTGGCTCACTAGGTGTGTTGGTTAGGGTTCTCCAGAGAAACAGAGCCAATGGGAGATACAGATATCTAGGTATCTATAGATACATAGATAGAGATACATAGATGTAAATATTTAGATATCTGTATCTCCTGTTAGTTTTGTTTTGCTGGAGAACACCAACTAATGCACCTAGATAGATAAATAGATAAATGCAGATAGATAAATAGATAGATAATAGATAGATAATTTTTTTTAAAGGAATTTGCTTATACTATTATAAATCCTGGCAAGTCCAAAATCTACAGGGTAGGCTGGCAGGATTGAGGCCTAGGGAAGAGCTGCAGCTTGAAGGTCATTTGCTGGCAGAATCCCCTCTTCTCTGAGGAGGTTAATCCTTTTGCTCTTAAGGCCTTCAACTGATTGGATGAAGCCCACCTACATTTTAGGGGTCATCTGCTTTACTCAACATCTACCAATTTAAATATTAATCTCATCTGAAAACACCTTCACAGAAACACCCAGAATAACGTTGGAGCACCGTGGCCCAGCTAAGTTGACACATAAAATGAACCACGTTGCCCTCCGGGTGAGAGGGCCATAATAGCAGCACCTGGCCTGAGTGAGGGAAGTGGAGAGGGGCCCTGCTGGCACCCATGCCTTGTGTGTGCCATCCCTGGTCTAGAGCAGCATGGTCGGATATAGGGAAGGGGCATTTCATGGAGGGTAGGCATGAACAGGGTTCTCCCAAGTGAAGGCAACCTGAGGTTTCAACCCCCCAGCTCATTTTACAGCAGTGTGGCTATTACTTCCTCCTACAGGGGCCAGGGGTATTAGGGAAGAGTCTCCTGACCAAAAAGGACCAAACAAAAGAAATGACTCGGCTCTGGCCAGCTTTCAGAGCTCCTTGGATCTAGTGGGAGGAGTTGGATGGCAGGACCCCACCATATCCAAGGAGCCCTGGAACTTGGCCAGCCCTGGGTGTTAGGATGTCCCCTGGACACTGTGACTCACAGTCCCCTCCTCTACCTGCTGTCATATCCTCCTCTGAAGACCATCGGTCCCAGAAAAAGACCACTTGAATGAAATCTACTTTAAGCCAGGGACTAAAAGTGCAAATCTTAAAAAATAAAGCACAAAAGTGTAAAAGTAGACTCAGTTTGTATTAACAAAATTACGATTACTTTGGTGACTGTTTGCAGATTCTTTGCTAGAACAGAAAATGAATCAGTACTAAATTTCTTTCCAGTCTCTTTGCTTCCTAAGTCAGACCTCTGGGGGCCACCCTGACCTGGCATCCCTTCCACTCTGGGAGAAGACATGCTTGCAGCTTGGGAGAGGAGCTGGGAGTATGAAAGAGATGTCAAAAGAGGGCTCTCTGGGGGGCGGGATAGACTGAATTGGGGGTACCTGAGGTTCTAGAGGGAGAAAACAGTTTTTGATAAGAGTCAGTGGCTGCAATGTTAGGGCCGAGGGCATGGAGAAGGGCTGAGGCAGAGAAGTCAGCAGTGGTAAGGAGGCAGGGATGTTCGAGTGGGGTTCTGTTCTGGGCTTTTTGGCCACCCTCTTTGTCCTTATAAAGGTGGAACTTGCCTATCAGGATGCCAGTTACTGATCTCTAGTACTTGGGCACATGGCAGGTGCTTGACAGATAACAAATTTAATTCTCCTTTTACTTTTGTGCACCTGTTTTTCCCCAGCCTACTTTTTAACACTTTTGGTATCTACTGCCTGATGATCTAATTTACTAGTCAGGAAAAGCAAAACTTGTAAGAATGTACTGAGACATTTGTTAAGGAAATTTCTAAGCAAAGTGTGAAAGATACTGCCTTGTTTCTCCACTGATGCTTATAGTAAAACACGAGGGAAAAGGAATGAATTGAGGAAGGAACTGTTAGCAAACAGGAACCAGCGCTTGATGATTTGGGAGGTTCTCAGTCCCTCTAGATTGCAAAGGATGTTTAGATTAGGAAATTCACTGCTGAGAAAGCATACGTTGGAGAGAAGGCCAAAGGTGAGCCTGGACAACCTTCTGTTGAAGAGAGGAGGTGTGTGACTCACAGATCCAAGCAACTTAGCAGCAGCCAGGAACAGAGACGGACTTCTATAGCAAGGATATGTGGAGAGCCATCTTGGCTAATGGCATGGACCCTTTGATGTATATAAGAGACCCTCAAGGATTTTGAGAATGTTATACCAGCAAAAACACTGAACCGAAAGGGAGAGAGACTTGACAAATGAATAAAAAGCTGTCAGACTTCTGGGATTCTACAGGCATGAAACAGACTGATAGAACAACTCAGCTACAAACACATGTTATCCTTCAAAAACTAAAAAAGGAAGAATGACTCTGAGAGCAGGGCTGTGGACACAGAAGCAGAGGCTAGGGGAGTAGCCACAGAGGTCAGTCTCAGATATTGAAACCTCATGGAATTTGCCCTGCTGTGTTTTAAACTTGCTTGGGACCAATGACCCTTGTATTTTTTCCATCATCTCCCTTTTGGAATGTTAGAAGTAGGTAAATTGTTTTCTAGGTCCACAGATGGAGAGGCATTTTGCCCCAGGATAGACCATATCTAGGGTCTCACCCCTACCTGATTAGATGACTTACATGATGAGATTAGGAACTTTTTGAGCTGATGATAATTTAGATGAGATTTTGGACTTAGAGTTAATAATTTAATGGACTGAGAGTTTGGGGGATGTTTGAAGAGGTGAATGTATTTTGCATGTGGGATGGATGTAAATTTTGGGTACCAGAGGGTAGACTATAGTGGGTTAAATTGTGATCCCCTAAAATATGTCTACCCAGAACCTCAGAATATGACCATTTTGGAATAAGGGTCTTGCAGATGTAATTAAGGTAAGGATCTTAAGAAGAAATCACCCTGGATTAGGGTGGGCCCTAAGTCCAATGACCAGCGTCCTTATAAGAGACAGACAAGGAGAAGACATGGAGAGTCACAGAGAGAAGTCCATATAAAAACCAAGGCAGAGATTGGAGCTGTGTTGTTCCAAGCCAAGGGGTGCCCATGGTTGCCGGAAGCCCCCAGAAGCCAGGAGAGAGGCATAGAGATGAGTCTGCCTCAGTGCCTCCATGGGAACCAGTCCTGCTGGCACGTTGATTTGGACTTCTGGCTCCAGAACTGTGAGAGAAGAAATATTTTGTTGTTTTAAGATATCAAATTTGTGGTAATTTGTTATGGCAGCCCTAGGAAACTTATGAATTTTGCATGGAAAGGACTGAAATCAGAAAAAGGCTTTAGTCCTTTCTGATCCTGTCAGGTCCCTTAGCTCTGAGCTTTGGCTTCCTCGCAGGGAAATGCTGCCCCTGCTCACCATCTTGGGCTTCTGGGGGTGACATGTCAGAACCGTTGCATACTGATGGCCAGCACTGCCCATTCCTTTATTTCCTGGCATGCCCATCCCACAAGTGAGAGAACCTAGACCCAGGGAACTTAACTGGACAGCAGAGCTAGGACTTGAAGTCATTCATCCAGCTCTGAAGACCCAGCCCTGGCCGTGTGCCCTACTGCCATGGGAGCCCCAGAGGAGATGCCTGGGCTGATAGTGGTGCCTCTACTCCAGAGCAGGGCCTGCAGGCCCCATGGCAGTTCTGTGGCCATGCTGCTGTGCTTTGCTGAGGCCTTGCCTGGGCTGCGACATGTATGAGAGCCCATTACAGCAGAGCCTGAGGTTCAGAACTCCTGACCTTTTCTCACCCCTGCCCTCTACCAACCATGATTGGTGGCCAGTGCCTATTGGGCACCAGGACATGGGGGGCCATGGCCCTCTTTCCAAACACAGTGACATCCCTGTCAGATTTCACTAATAGACTTGGACACATCTGACCGCTTGAACTCCCTTGGAGGCAGGGCACAGCCATTCCAAATAAACAGTCACATTCCCCTCCCGGCCTGGGCTGGCCTGCGGAGCCTGCCATACCCTGGCCCCCATTTCTGTTGACCAGGTCTGTTCCCAGCTGGGGCCAATTAGCTGAGCAAGAAAATGTTGGGGAACAGGGAGTGAAGGAGAAAAAAATTCCATTTAGTCCCTAGAACAGTTTAAAGGCCACTCATCCTAAGAGTCACCAGCTTTCTGCTCAGGCATTTTGGCTCTCTTGATCTTCAGCCTGAGAAATTCCTCTAATAAGATTTGATATTGGGGGTTCAGGCTAGTGATGTTTCTGGTGGTGATTGGCTATCGGGGCTGTAACATCAGAAACTGTTGAAGCCACAGAGCGTGGAGAAAGAGAGCAGGGGCTGGGAGTGCAGAGGGACTCAAGGCAGGCATGTACCAGCTCTGTGGCCACAGGCAAGTCACTCAGCCTCTTCATGTTTCGCTCTGTGGCCACAGGCAAGTCACTCAACCTCTTCATGTTTCACTGGTTCAGCTCAAACTTGGGATGACCCCTGTGTGCTTGGCTCTGTCCAGGACCTCTGGAAGATGGGTCAGGGTGGTGTGGTGTGGACTAGGGATAATGTATGTAAGTTTCCTGGCATCTAGGAGACACACAAGCATTAGCTGATACTCTTGTCATGTTTATTGTTGCCATTTGATATTATTCTCATGTAGAAGTTTTGTTGTGGGTTCCACAAGTAGTAAGTGGCAGGGCACCTTCCTGGGTGTAAGGTCCTGTTCAGGGCTACTAAGTGAGTTACTGAAATGCAAATATGCTTTGCGGACCCCACTCTGGTCCACTGTGAATCCAATCAATGTTCTGATAATGATGGCAAACATTATTAGATATATTTGGATACCTATTTAGTTGATAAAGCTTTTAGGGAAGAGTTCAGAATTTGATAGCATATTCCTCCCAAATCAAGTCTATATTCAGATTTATTTTCTTCTTCATTGAAAACCCCCAGAAAGGGAGAAGAAAATCTTAAATACTGGTAGGTGTTTTTACTTTTACAAACTTTGCCTCTGGTCTTTGAAGCTAATCACAAGGGTGAGATAAGATTATGACATCTGGAAAGAATCCATTTTCTTGCTCAAACAAGCCTGCAGTCTTGACTCTTCCAAATCTACCCTTCCCCCACCTCCAGCAACCCTGGCATTCCCCTTCCCAGAGGAATGCTGCATTGCTTCTCTCCCTGGAGCCCTTCCGGGCTGTCCCCTACCTGCAGTATGCTCACTTTCCAGCACAGCTCAGGGCTCACATCCTTTGGGTAGAGGTGCGCCCCATCCTCTGTGCTGCCTGCTGCTGTATTTGTCTTTGTGCCTGCATCTCCTGTGGACCCTGGTCTCCCTGCGGGCAGAGGCTGAGTCTTCTCCATCTTTATATTCTCGGCATCCATCCTGGGCTCAGCCCAGGTAGGCCCCAGAAAATATTTGGTGAAAGAAATAGTAGGAAAAAGCCAATAAAACAAGTAAACAAGTTGTTTTTCAGTATGATTTTGATTGGAACTAGGTAATGAGTGACCTGAGAGGGCTGTGTTTAGAGTCACTGCCACCCTGGGCCCAGTTGCAGAAACCCAGAGCTGGGCAGCCCGCCACTCCCTTCTGGGGCTGTGCCCCTGTCTTCTAGGCTGTGTCCTGATGCTCCATCAGTAAGCAGCAGTGGAGATGCTCCCTGTGTCCCTGTGCTGCCTCATTCTGGGAGCAGTCACTGTGAATCAGGTGCCCGAGGCTGCAGAGCTGGTTTTCCAACACCTGTGAACATCGGCTCTCAAGGCTGAGCTCCCTCTGCTGCCTTGTGCTTTTATCTGGAAAATGTTGAGTGACCTTTATCCTGAAGTATTTTCTGTTCCAGAAGATACATAAAAAAAGGCAGTTTCTGTGCATTTGGTGTTTCATGGTTGTCTGGCTTTTGGCATTGGAAGCTTACGGGATTCTGCTCTCTGTGCCCACATGTGCCTGTACACCAGATGCACAGGGTCGGAGCTCCCTGGGAAGGAGAGAAGGCAGAGAAGGAAACCAGGAGGGTTTTGGGAAAGCCAGAGGAAGCCATGCTAGGCCCTTTGAGCAGACCAGCCCACCCTTGGTCGTCACCCTAAGGAGGGACCTTGCAGATCAGGCCCTTCCTCTGCAGCCCCGTGGCCACTGCTCAAGTTCAACCTCTCAGGCCCTGCAGGGCCGCTCCTATGGCATGCTGCTCCTCCCCTTGCCTCCCAGGTCTTCCTCTTGAGTCCAGCCCAGCCCTGCTGACAGAAAAGCCTCATTGCTGTCCTGCTCATCTGTCTTTGGGTCCTCATTATCTCCAGGATAAACTAAAAAGTGCATGGCATGGAAAACAGAGCATAGCTCTTCATTATCACCTCTCCAGCCTCAGTTTCTTGTCTTAAAGCCTCATAAAATCTCCCACTGCTCTCTGTGTATCAGGCAGTACTCTGGTTTCAAAGGACAGAAACCCAACTTCAATTGCCTTAAGCAGGATAGGAAACAGGCTCAGGGCTGGAGACGTGTGGATGTCATCAGGAGTGCTGGCTGGCTCCAGAACTGGCTCTGCCCTGTTGTGTGTGGGCTACACGCTCAGGTGGCACCTTCTCTGGCGTAATCCTCACAACTCTGGCTTCCCATTTTCTCCTTCAAATCCAAGATACAGTGCTGCTTGTGGTTGACTCCTGAACATCACACTATCGAAGGATCTGTTCTGGCAGTGGAACACTCTTCCCCTGGCAGCGGCTTGTTACCTCTGGCCAGTGATATGTGAAGGGGCGTCTCCTAGGGTTTTGGGGAAAAGCTTTTCTGCTTTTTGGAACTCAACAGGAAAAGACAGCTTTTCTCCTTCACTGGACGTTGAAGGGAGGAAGGATATGACACCTGGACTCGGGGGCTCAACGGCCACCTTACTCCCAGCCTGGAGGTTTGCAGAGGCTGGGAGGCAGGAGAGCTGCCCAGAAGCAGAGCCTGCACCTGAAGGTTGCTGTGTGTCTATCCCACCTCAGAACTTCATGTTTTGTGATAGCTCTATCTCCACATGGTTCTAGTCAGGGCTATCTGTTACTTTTGGACCAAAGTATCATTTATGATAAGAGAAGTGAAATGGCATCTCTTTCCTAGTTGTTAGGAACACAGTTAAGGAACAGGCTGCCCCTGGCGTGGTTGGACGGGAGCTCATCACTGTGAATGAGTACAGTGTTCTGACTGGGCTGGCTGGGTTACACATCCACCCCTGGAGCTGGAAGGGACAAGGTGGGAGGGATGGTTCACTAAGTAAGTTGGGTTACTCCTAGGAAACGCAGAATAGATGTCAGGCAGGCAAAACTGAGAAATATCCACTGGCTTGGTGCTTCCCGGTGTCCACACCATCACAGCTCAGGTGCTGGACGCTGATAGACTGTGTTTGAGTCCTGTCCCATCACTCACGGGGCAGTTACCTCCCCTGGCTTTCTCCAGAGATTGTCATGAGGATTTGACAAGAGCCACATAGCATGCTTGTAGCAGGGCTTGAAGTAGGCTTCGCTGTCTTTATCACCACCCTGTACAACTCTGCATCTCATCTTTTCTTTAATGGGCCTTTTTACTTGGCCCAAGGAATGCAGAGATTCGGGGTGAGGTGGTCTGAGCTGTGCATTTCCTGCCCGCACCCAGGACCCGAAGAGCCTCTGTGAGGTCTTGCCTTTCTCCTGGCTTGAGGATTTGAATCACACCTGCAGTCAAGTTATAATATCCTGTTGTCTCCTTAAGGAGGCACGGCTGAGGAAGGACATTCGACAGGTGAGAATGGAAGGTTGACCTCACAGGAGGCAGGGAACTCAGGAAGGCTTCTCTCTGTAGGTGCTATTGTCAGAGATCAATGCTCAGTGTTCTAAAGCTCTGGCAGGTTGGAGGATGCTGGCTCTGCAGGCCTTTTTCCTGTGGAAGCTTGGAGCTTGTTCTTAACCCCCAAACCCCAAATGAATGGCATGCCCTTTTCCATCAGGCCCCTGAGAATCTGCTGCAGCTAGACGAACTGCTACCAGCATGTGCTTCCAGAAGACCTGTTTCCCTTTAGTTCTTTCATGTGTGGGTCTCCTTTAATTTCTGAGAATGGCTGTTTATGCTGAGTGTCTATCTGTAGAGATGGTGCCGATACCCACTGCACACACTGGGCCCAAGGGGCCTGATTTCTCAGATGCTGGTGGATAAAGAAGGCTGCCATGTCTGGCTTAGTTGAGGTCAAGTATTCTCTTAGTTTAGCATTTGATGGTTTGTAGGAGCAGTGAATTCTGAATTGGAGTCAGGGATTGCATGGCATAGGGAGTGAGCCCCAGAATGGACAGTAGCTGGGGGAGTGTCTATTAGCCATTTTCTTGCGTGTGCCAGGTTCTGCTCTGTTACGTATGTTCATTCTGGACTTTCAACAACATTCTGCGGAAGGTGTGATTGTCCCGTTTTATAGGGGATGACCCAGGAACACAAAGATGTTAAAAGTTTTCTTCAAGCTAATCAGTGAAGGAACCCGGATTCAAGCTCTGGCAGCCAGAGTCCAAGGCATGTGCTCTTGATCCTGCCTGAGCTCCCTGGGTGGGTGTGAGGAGGCTGCAGGTCCCTGGGACCTGCCCGTGTGACATGAAATGAAGCAGCTGTGGAGATGGCCCAGGGCACCTCCAACTCAAGGTTGCTGGAGCTGCTTTTAGAGTTGCTGCTTCATGCTGCCTTATCCTTCATGGCTTCCAGGGAGCCTCATTTAAGGGCTGGCTAGAGTCCTGACCTACAGTCGGCTGTCCAGGCAGAGGGTATAGCCAGCTTCTTGTGCTGAGAGGGGCCTGGACCTGTGACAGTGGGTCTGTCTGCACTCCTGATAGGCCTAAGCATTTCACAGTCTTCTGCAAGGATGGCACTGGGTGGCCCAGGCATGGCTGGAGCAGGGGAGAAATGGCGGCTGTAAACCAAGTGGTGTTTTCTTAAGGAAGGGGACAGGCAGGAGTGGTGCTGCCCCACTGCTGAGGTAGGCCCCCTTTATAGAGATGCCAGCTCAGTCTGGTCCTGCTTGGTGTGTTTCAAGCCTGGTGTAAGCATCTGGAGTCTCACTTGGGCCCAGGTTGACCTGTAGCCTCCCAACCCTTTGATGGGGCTCTAGTGCCCAAGAGCACAAATTAAGCCCTGCCCCAGCCCAACCAGGCTCCCCAACTGCAGCTTCCTGCTCATAGGCCGGGTGGATATCTTAGGATTCAGCCTCTCCCCTGCTCACCCCAAAGCCTGAGTGCAGCCACTACTTAAGCGTACCCTGCCCTTTCCAGCTGAGGGGCAGCATTACAAAGAAGTGACAGCAGGGCTTCGAGAGCGATTGGGCTTGGGTTTGTACCCGCATACTGGCCCTGTGAGCTCAAGCAAGTTCCCTGAGTGCACTGAGCTTCAGTGTCCTTGTCTATCCGTGGGGATGACCACGCTGCCTTCCTCCAAGTCACAGCGAAGGGGAGGAGGAAAGAGGCAGGCTGCTAGAGCACGCACACATATGGGCGCCATCACCACAGGAAGCCTCAGCCCCTGCACCCTCTAGGTGGCACCCTGGTGGTCAGGCAGCACTCAGTGGCTGCTGGGGGAGCAGGTGTGGAGGTGGCAAATGTGGCGCAGGTAGGGAGTGTGGCTGGCCTCTGGACATCCCCTGTAGAAGCCGCATGTTGAGGGAGCCCAGGTTGGTGTGGACCCTGGCCCAGGTGGCTGTGGGACACTCCCAGGGCAGCTGTCGCACCCTACAAGTTGTCATATGAAAAACCACTCTAACTTATACATGCTTTTGGGTGGAATTAAATGAGTTTTATTTTTCCTAGGACAATATAGGGATTTGATTAGAAACAACATCTATGGAATGCCAGGGCTGGTTCCCATCCACTGTGCCCTGCAGAAACACAGCGTCTTGGGTCCCAGGCGTAAACGGCCAACTGTGTGACTGTGGCAAGACACGCCCCTCTGTATGGCCAGGCCACCCTCTTAAATAAGTAAGAACAGCCTTCAGGTGGGAATGGTTCTTCCCGAGGGCCATTTGCTTTCACAATCTTGTTTACCTTCAGTGGTCAGTTAAGCTTCAAGGGAAAACTGTGACTCAGGCCAGTGGAATTGTCAGATGCAGAACCAGGGGGTGAGATGGATGCGGGCTTGCTGGGCTTACCGAAACTTGTATGCCTGTAGGCCTCTGGGGGTGCAGTCATTTCCTCCCTTTAGCTGTGGGCTGCGGTGCCTTTGGAATAGGATGTACATGTCATCAAGGGGTCTAGCAGTGACCTGATGACTGGCAGGATCTAGACACTGGGACCCACAGCAGTTTCCTCTCCTGTGAAATAGGTGCCCAGCCAGGGTCAGAGCCCCAGCTGGGAGTGGCCTTGGTGCAGAAAATGCTGTGTAAATGGCAATTGACAGTGCCAGGTTGTGCCCAATGCAAGCATGGGTGCTGTCTGGTCCACAGAAGAGTATCTGGTCTTTGGCTGTCTGAAGACCACTGCCTTTCTAGGTTGGAAGCAAGCTCTGGTTCAGATGAAAGTGTGGCCATGTGAGGCTGTGTGACCTCAGCTTGCACACCCATGAAACCAGCCTTGCCCACAACCTTTCCAGATACTGTTGATGTGTGTCATGTTGGGGACTGGAGTCCCTGAGAGGTATCAGAGCCCAAGCTGGCCCTGGGGGAGCCCTCAGTGGGGCTGGGGTGGTCAGGCAGGCAGCTGTTCCTTCGTATGGGGAAGGCGCTGGGTGAACATGGCTTCCAGAGTGTGGTGGGGGCACTGGAAGGGCCTCCAACCCTGCTTCCCAGGAGAGGCGACTGAAGCGGAGTCTCAGAGAGGACAGAGGGCTTTGCCCGGGCATTCTGAGCGGAAGGAACAGCATGTGCTAAAGCCCAGAGGTGAGAGAGTGTCTGGCATGACTGAGGTAAACATGGAGCTCCTTGCGGAGAGTCTGAGAAGTGGGGTGGTTGGTAGGTGGTTGTGGTCATCTCTGAAAGGGAAGTAGGAAGGATGTTTGGAAGGCCAAATCTAGAAGAGGATGTTCCAGCTGGAGTCAGGTCCTGTAGGCCATGCCACATGTTGGGGAAGCACAGCTGCACCCTGGAATCAGGTGAGAGAGCCCCTCCAGGGGCCCACAGGGTCTTGAGGCTCCCGGGCGCTGATGCTCCCCCCTCCTCCCCGTCATGCCCTGCCAGCCTGTAAGTCCCAGTACCCTGTGTTTTCACTCCAGCTTTTCCCCAGGCCCCTTCTTGGCCCTCCTCGCCCTCCTGGGCTCAGTCCCAGGATCAGCCTCTTGCGCAGGATGGGAATAAATCCTGTAGGCAGCCTCTGCCCTTGACAGTGGAAGTTAGGGCTGCCTAGCAGGGTCTAATTCATTGTTTCTCACACTCAGCTGGGGGTTAGGGTGGGTTGCTTGAGATTCTTGTTAAACATTCTTGGTCCACCTCGGTCCCTGAATTCCAGTCAGCAGGAAACAAGGAATTAACATTTGTGACAATGAAATCATCCAAAGGGATTCCCCTTTATCGGCAATTTGAGGAAACCATGGGCCAGAGGTTGGACTCTGGAGTTAGACAAACCTGGCTCACATCCTGCCCCTGATTTGTCACGTGCTGTGCAACGTGAGTGACTTAACCTCTCTGAGCCTCAGCTTTCTTATCCGCAAAACATGGAAATGTTAATAACAGAGTCTGCTTTGTAGAGTTATTGTGGAAAGGAAAAGGAAATAATGATTTTACATCAGTGTCCAACATATTCATTCAGCACATAGTCCTGAGCACCTACTATGAGCCAGATGCTAGGCTAGGTCATAGGAGTAGAGAGTGAGTAAGGCAGGTCCCATTTCTGTTCTTACAGTTCACCTGAGTTGGTGAATCACCTTATTTACCTTACAGTGAGGCTATTGAGAATGGGAGGGGTTCTGTAGGTCAAGAGAGCTCTCTTGGAGGTGGAGATATGAAAATCTTGAGCAACAAAGGGGTACAGCCATTCAGAGGCCTGGGAGAAGAGTGTGGGAATGCTGGGGACATTCTGCCACCAGGAGAGAAGGGGAGACACTGTGGGACAGGCAGGAGGTCAGTAGGTCCGGGGGCCAGGACATGCGTCCGGGCTAAGCACAGCAAGTACCCTACTGGCCAGAGTGGCTCTGCCTGCCCCCTCTCACCCTCTGATCTGGCACCTCAGGGAGGGCAGACTACACCTGCAGTCTGTGTTGGGCCCCTCACTGCCCTGGCATCACTCTGGGGCTCTGCTGGGATTTCTTGTTTGTTTTTAAAGGAAAGTTGAGTGTTTCCTGAGTGTGCTTAAAGCCAATGTACTACTTAAATTGAGTATTTATAATTCTTTCTTTTAAGAACTAAAACAATAATAAAAATACCATAAACCTTGCTTTAATTATTCACAGGCGTCAACTTGTAATCATCACGGGGAAAGGGCCAATGAGATACCTTATTTAAAAAAGGCACTTGCCTGCTTTTGTTTGAAGTTTTGCTAAAATGCTTCATTATAATATGTTCTTGTTTATTAATAAATTCCAGCCTTTCAAAGTTTGGGTGTTTTTTTTTTTTTTTTCTTTTCAAAAGTATTTAAATGAGATGATTCTAGATGAGGGTGATTCACAGAGTGAGCCAACCAGAGCTGTCTGTGAGTGACAGCTGTGGCTCCCCTGCCCTCCTGGGGCAGCACAGCCACCGTAGCTTGCTGTCAGCTATGGTGTTTGTGAAGATATCAATCGTGGATGTGTAGATTAGGGTGAATCCAATTGGTGTGTTCGCATTTTCCTGCCTGCTGGACTTACTGCCTGGCAGACAGCTCTGCACATGAGCACATGTGCACATATGGCCGGAGGTGGGGCCTTCTCAGTACAGGAGAGAGATCTCTGAGGGCAGATAGCAAGGGAACCAACCTGGGCTGAAGTCAGGGAAGGCTTCTCAGGGCCCAAGGAGGGGGAAGACTTACTAGGAGAAGATGAGCAAGGTGTGGGTAGAGAGGATTCTCGGCAAATGCGAAGGCCCCATGGTGGGAGATAGCCTAGTGTGTCTGAAAACCTAAAAGGAAGGCATTTGGCATCTGGACTGGAGCTCAGAGACAGAGGTGGGGTGAGAGGTGCTGTAGAGGTAGATGGCACCAGACCATGCAAGGCCAGTTCAAGTTCTGTCTATTCTCATGACGCAGCTGGTTTTGCAGGGTGGGTGGTGTAGTGTGTGTGCAATTTATTTGTCTGTTTAAGGGAGAGACAACAGATTTGAGGGGAGCCAGGACCTTTCTGAGGACTAGTGGGGAGGCCATTGCCATAGTCCAGGCAGATTGAGGTGGCTTGGATCAAGCTGGCAGCAATCCAATGGGCATTAAAGGCATTCAGGAGATGGAAATAACAAGAGTTTGTGATGGACTAGATACAGGGACAGTGAAGGGGAGTGGTGTATTACCGATGGACCCCAGATCTCTGGCTTCAGTGACAGGCCAGGTGGAGGAGCCGTTGGTGAGAGAAAACCTGGAACAATCTGGAGGGCAGAGTGAACACAGAGCCAGGAGCATGGTTTGGGCTTCACTAAGTTGGGGGTGTTTGGGGAACCCACTTGGAAAGGTCTAGGAAGCAAGCTGACATAAGGTCTGAAGCTCAGCGAAGTTTTGGGTAGGATATATATTTGTGAGTTGGTGGTGGATCCAACCTTGGTAGTTGGGGCCTCTGGCTAGAAAAGTTAAAAAGCAACCTTCAGCTGTTTCATCTAAAGTTATAATTCCGATATTTTAAAGGCTCCCAACCCTCTTGTTCATGGTGGGGGAGCCTTTCTAGTTGTGAAAGGTAAGGGTCTGAGTGGCTCCAGCTTTGGCATATTAGGGTGCCAGGGAGGGTATTTCTAGGGACACTCTGGGAGAAGCTGCCCAGCCTGCATGGTGCTAGTGCCAGTCTGCAAAATCTCCAGGTAACAGAGAGGGCAGCCCTCTGCCCACCCCCCTGCAGCCTCCAATGCTGCTGCTGCAGCTGCTGCTGCTGCTGCGAAACAAACCAGGGTGACTGGGCGGAAGGTCAGGAGTTTAAGAGCTTGTTTGATTCAAGACTAGGGTAAAAGACAGGAGGGGAGTGAGCTGGTTTTCAGTGTGGATCCTGGTATTTTCTTTTGAGTTGGGGAGGAGAGTGGTGGGGCAGGGAGGGAAGGCTGGCCGCCAGAGGGAACGCTGCCAAGCAGAGCGCAGCTAATGCGAACCATACGGTGACGTTGGGCAGTGGCGGCCATCTCCCGCCCAGCTTAGTACAACCCTTACTGCGGGCAGGGGTGCAGGCAGGCAGGAAGGCAGCTCGGGCTTTGTGGCCACTTAACCCTTCCGGTGCTGAGCTACAAGCAGGGCTCCTCCACCTCAGCACATTGATGTTTCAGCCAATAATCCTCTGTCCTGGGCACTGTAGATGTTTAGCAGCATCCCTGACCTCTACCCACTAGATGCCAATAGCACCCTTTCCCAGCTGTGATGACCACAAGTGTCTGCAGACATTCTAAATGCCTCCTGGGGGAAATTATCCCTGGCGGAGAACCGGTGGCCTAGAACAGGCAGCCCCCTCAGCTGCTGGGCCTGCCTGGACTCTGATGGGCCTGCACCCTTCAGGGGCCCTGCCCCAGACACACCACATCCATGTTTAGAGTGCTGCCCAGGGATGAGCATGTGACGGTCGTTTTCCCATGAAGCAGGCAGCCATAGGGTCGGAGGGGAGATGAGACCTACCCAGAGTTTTATGCCAGTAGGAGCCAGGGTCCAGGATTGGTGTTGCTCCACACCCTCCGTGTCCCTCTGCTCCCTGGCATGGCCCCCATCAGTTTCTGTGGTTTTAAGTGGGAGGTGTGCAGCCTGCCCCTGACTGGCTTCCTGGGGGGACTAATTCCTATGCCAACCTTCTCTGCCTATTCAACGTGCAGTTGCCCAGGGGAACATGGCACGGGTGTCAACCACAGTGTTCTTATACCGTGAGTCAGCGCACATGAGCTCAGTGTCCAGCAGTGGGTCTGGTTCTTTAAACCGTGTGATACCACGTGCCCATCGAACACAATGGCACAGATCTATGTGGAAAGACCACCACTAGAATCGTCAGATCCGCGAGGACAGAGACTTTTGTCAGTCATCTTCCTAGGCACTTAATAAGTTGTCTTGTGAATAAATAAAATACTAATTGCAAAAGCAAATCTCAAAACAATATGTATGATTTGGTCCCATTATGTAGGAAAACTCTCTGCATATGTTTGTATACAAATGCATCAAAAAATCTGGAAGGAGACAGCAAACAGAACAGTGGCTGCATCTTGGAGGAGTGAGGGAAAGTGGAATTTAGAGGGCTGAAAGAGAGCTTTCATGTTTCAGTCTATTTAATTGGTGTTTAAATCTTTTACAACGAGCTGGTATTCATCTGTTTCTTGTGTGGCTTTTATGAAAGAAAAAATATAAAGAACTGGAAAAGAGCAACTTTTGTTCTGTCCTTCCCTGTTCTCTCTCACCTCCCTTGTGCCCTCACTCCGCTTTGGCCTGGAAAGTCGTTCTCTGCTAGAGAGGCCTCTGTGTAGGGAGCCCAGGGGTCTGGCCTGGCACTGTTCTGCTGAGGGCCACCTCCTTTTCAGAAAGCTGCAATGGGCCCCTCCTCCCGGCCCCTGTGCGTGGATGCCACTACCGGGCTTCCCCGGCCTCCTTGAGCCCTCCAGCAGCTCCCTGGCACCAGTTGGCGTTCGCCCTCCACATGGCAGTGCCCTCCTTGCCTCTGTACGTTCTTCCCTCTGGGGCCCCAAGCAGGGGTTCGCGCAGCAAGCGGTAGCCTCTACTCTACTGGGGAATCTCTGGCCACCAACCCTCACCCTCTTCTCCTTCATTAGCCGCCCTGCCTGATTCCCCTCCCAGCTGTTTCTGCTCATTTCTCTGAAGTTTTCAGCCCTTTTTCTCCTACTCACTGTTTTTTTCCCTCCACACTCCCCTCCTCTGAGATGCAGCCTGAGGCTGAGGCCACATTGTTTGGTGACCTTCCCTGCTGTCCCAGGCTGCCTGCACATTATCATATACAAATACTTTCGTTCCTTTCACAGCAGCTGCCATCTTTTCTGACTCTCATTACCCCCTCTGCTTCAGCCTAGGCAAACAGGTCTCTGCAGGTGATGACAGTGATAATTTCCTGTCCATGGGAAGCCTGCTTTTCCCCCAGCACCATAGCAGGATCTTCTTCCCTTTAACAGGTGAGGGGAATCCAAGGCCCAGAGAAGTTAAGTCACATATTTTAAACGTGGATTGGACCCTCCTTCTGAGCATACTTCTGTGCCTGTCCTGTGAGCAGTAATGGTTTAAAACATCCCTGGAGCTGGCCCCTAATTTGGCTCCTCCATGGCCCAGCTTTCTACATGCAGCTGCTTGGGGTCCCTGGGAGTGATTGCAGCCCCTCCAGGGTCACCTTCCATTTTTGCTGAGATTTGGGACCTTCAGAGAGAAGGGGCCTGGTGTGGTGTGGCAGCCTCCAGCCCACTTCTGGTAAGAGTATGTTCTAGAAACTCGACTTTGTATGCAGAGGTAACCTGGGTAAGTTGGGGGTGGGGTGGATAAGGATGTGAGACATGAAGATAACAGCTTCTTGGAGGTTCCAGAATCCCAAAACAACAGGCAGTATGGGGTTTGGGCCTGGCTCCACGAAGTTCCTGGAGAGTTTCACCAGGATGGGGTTTGGCTGGGTCTCACTGTCTTCCTGGATGGACCGGGGAAGACAGAACTAGCATGCCACCTCTGGGATCCGCTCCAGGGCCTGGCTGGTTAAAGCATGTCCTAAGGACGGATAGGGGAGGAACCTCTGAGGCAGGCACTCAGGGGTCCTCCTCTGGGCCCCATGTGGGGGTTTTGAGCCTTATGGCTGATGGGGGCCTGGCGACTTGCACTCTCTGGTTCTCAGCTGTTTTGTAGTTGAGAGTGTGTGGGAAGCTGGGGCGTTCTGCTGAGTTAGTGGTGGTCGTGGGATCTGAGCAGGCAGTTGCAGACCTGATCCTGCTTTGGCTCTGGAGCCTGAATGGATTTCTGACAGGAGAAGCTGAGGCTGTCCAGCCTGCCTTGGGAACTTGGCTGCTTCACCAAGTGGGAGCTTTGAGACTCTCCCACAGGTCCTGTGCTCCCCACATGCCCTTGCAGTTACCTGCCCACCAGGGCCCAGAGGAGGGGCTGCCTGGAGCAAGGGTGCCTGGCCTGGGCCTCTGTCCTCTCCTGCTGTGAGCAGAGTTCTGACCTCTTGACCCGACTTAGTCTAACCCTGTGACCCACATGAAATGCCAGCCACTAGTGGCGGGAAGTGGTGGCTGGTCTCTTCCAGGCCAGGAGTGCATCAGCTCCAGCCTCCTTCCCCGCTGCCGGCCTCGGTTCACAGGGAGCCCTTTGAGGGGCTTTTTGATGTGCACCATGGATGTTTGGCTTGACCAAATTTGTTTGCTTAAGCATTGCTCTTGCCAGTTCATTCGGACCTTCTCTTTCTTTTAAAAATATGCTGCTTGCCAAAGGTTATTTTGGATCTGTTTTTGTTTATCAGGTAGAATTGTTCCAGCGCAATTGAAAGCAGACCCACATGTTGACACGCACTGGAGCTGCTTGCCAGGGCACGCGCACATGTGCACACGCGCACATGCAGAATATGTGGCAGGCATCTCATCGTGAGCCCTAGAGTGTACACAGCTTAGGAAGGGGGACTGGGAAAGCTGCCCATTTCACCGGGGACTTGGTATGTGAAGATTTTCATCATCTAGGTGCCAGCACTGACAGACTTCAGGTGGGGAAAAACTAGGGACTGTTACCTCCTGGGAGAGGCAACCTGGTGAGTCTGAGTGCCTTGGAGTTAGGCTGGCTCTGCTGCTGGTAGCCCGTGGGCCTTCCCTGCTCTGGCCTGGCTTCCTTCTCTGTGACTGATCTCCCAACTCCACAGGCTTTGTGCCAGGCTGTGGCTGACGGCCTTCTGGAAGCAAGCAGGGCTGGCCGGAAGTCAGCCAGAGCGAGGGACTAGAGCGCTGGGCTCCATACAGCTGTGCCTCCCTTTTAAGTGAGTGGCCTTTTCTTGGGAACACGGTTGGGTGCTTCCTGCCAGGAGGCCTGCAGTGGATTTCTTCTGAAAACACAGCTTTTCCTCCCCATCAGGACCTGCTGTGTATAAGCAGGCTGCTCAGAGGAGCCCTTTCAGGCGCTGGCTTTGGGCATTGCTCCCTTGCCCCTTTGGGGCCCTGTGGTACCTGGAAACACACAAAGGGACTAGGCGGTTAAGGCTCTCCCTCTTTCCCATCCCAGGACAGCCCAGCAGAAAGCTTGAGGGTACTGATTCAGCTCCAGGTCTCATTGAAGGGAGGACACTGTGTCCAGAGGGGTGGTTATGTTCGTTCGTTTGATTATTACTAGTGATAGTAACCAACTCAGATGAGCATAAGGAAGGAAAGGAAATTTACTTGCTTCCACAATTGAAAAGTCAGGGTACTCATGCTCCAAGTATGATAGTCTGGGGCTTGGAAGCTGTCAGGACTGTCTCCTTCCATGCACTTACTTTGTTCTGTGTGGCTCCATCCCCCAGGCAGCCCACCTTCTGTGGAACCCTAGGCAACTCCAGACTGGCCTTCTCTGTGCTTCCATCCAGCTCCTCCTGCCCAGCAATGCTGCGCAAGTGCTGAGATCCAGCCTTGTCCTGGGGCCGAATTGGTATAGACACTCAGCACTGTCTCCCCTAGGAGTCAGGTGTCACTGTTAGTATCCTGGCAGGTGCAAGCCCCAGCCCTGCTGGCTCATAGGACAGTCCACACCTTGGCAGAACTGGGTGCCCTTGTGGCTGGTGACATTTGTGTGAAGCTGCCCTTACTCCTGGCCTGCAGGAGGAACCTCTGTTCTGTTTCCATTCTTAGAGCAACAAAGGCATCCACACTGGGGAATTGGGGGAAGCTAAATCCACCCCCGCCCAAATGGGAGAGGGAGATCTAACATCTTAACATTTTCTTCAGATTTAGAAAATGATAAATACTTCTCAAAACTTCAACACTACTAAGAAAGAGGTACATGTACCCTTACCCATTTGCTGGAGAGCACAGACACTGCCATGTATCAGCCTCCCTCCAGCAGTTCCTATGGGTAACAGACACGGCTACACCATGGCATAAGCGTAGAGTCACACCACCATGCTGCTGTGGCATCTCCAGCCCTCCACCCCCACACAACCTGGATATTTCTCCTCTTTCAATAATGAAGATCCTATAGTCATGAAGCTGACTGTAAAGCACAAAAGTAATTATGTTTTATCTTAGTTTGGGAATCTTTCTAAAACATATTTCATACTCCCCCATTTCCTCGAACTACACAATTCTTCCTAGAATACTGCATATAATTCCATCTTTTCTTGATGACTAAAGCTTGTCTTGATGAACCAGTTGATTTTATAGGATTGGAGCTATAGAAATGCATGATTTGTTTGCTTCTCCACTAAACGGCTTTGTGCAAGCTGTAGGGCCTTGGGGACCTGCCCAGTGCTGGGGATTGGGGGTGGGGGACGGGGCTCCTGGCACTGTGCAGGCCACCAAGGCTCCTTCCCCAGTTACTGGAGCCTCAGCGAGGCCAAGATGCAAGCAGAGGGTCGGAGTGGGCTTTTGGGCACTCAGGGTTACGTGATAAGGGGAAAGCCTCTGCCCACTTGCCCTTCCCCTGAGAGACACTAAACAAATGACCGGGCTATGTGCAAAAGCCACAAAGGGAAGGGTAAAATATCCTCTGGGAATGTCCATCATGAACTATAGTCGAGTCATTTGATAGGACCCCATACAGCTGTACAAATTCATGCACTAAGACTGTACATGTCGCTGGGGATGCTTCTGGAGCTGCCGGCACCCTGCCACTCCCCCTTGTCTACACAGCTGTTCCCATGTCTGCACCACACCCCTGTGCTTTACCTGAGTTGTGTGTGCTTAACCTTAAGCGTTTAACCAGCATGTTTTAACAGGTTTTTTTTTAATGCAATATGTAAAGAGAAGCCACTGAAGGATTTTAAGCAGGGGAAGAAGGTAGGGAATAAGGACCCCTGGCCAGGCGGGAGTCTGGTTGGAGGAGTCCAGAGTGGGTGTGGGAAGCTGGCTGGGTCCAGGTGAGGGTTGATGACAGCTTGGTCTAGGGAGGTATTGGGAGAGTGGGACAGAATAGGCTGGGCTTGAGAGGTACCTAGGGTGCCTCAAGTCTTCATGATGCCTTGAGCATAGGGCAAGATGCAGAGGCGGGGTCGTGGGTACTTCTGGATTTCTGGCTCACATGATGAGATGGGTGATGGTGCTGTGGATGCAGAAAATCATGTGTGGGGAAGAAGGTACCTCTGGCATGGGAGCCATGGTGCTGCAGAGCCTGGGAGGCATGGGGTGGAGAGCCCAGCGCTGTCAGAGCCAGAGTCGAGAGTGGCCCCCAGGTGCTGACACTGTGGGGCTGGAGAACATCAGCTTGGGAGTAGGCCTTGCTCTTGGAGAACTGTAGCACATAATGGCTGGGCAGCAGGGACAGGCCTGTGAAAGAGATGGCCGGACCTGCGAGGTAGAGGGCAGTGAGGAGGGCCAGGGCTGGAGCACTGCCGTATCCCATCCTCCTCACCACCTATAGCATGTCCGCTTCCTCTGTCCAGCCTGCAGGATCCTCTGTGTTTGGGTCTACCCTCTGTGCTTCCCTACTCCTCCCCAATCTGTAGTTGTTTTCAAAAGTTTAGCCATGGTTTCCTCCCTTGCACAGCCATCATGGACACCAACCCAGCTCCCCTGGCCCACGCTCCCTTAGCCCATTCCTGTCCAGTGTCAGGCCAGTCCCACATTCCTGGAGCCATCAGCACCCTGCCACTCCCCGCCCCTTCACAGCCATCCCCAGGTCTATGCTGCACTCTTGTGCGTTACCTACGCTGTGCGTGCTTCACCTTAGGAGTTTAACCATCATTCTTTAAAACATTTTCAAATTTATGTGAAAAGAGGACTTGATAATATCTGCGAACTCATGAGTTTGCTAGTTATATTTTTTCTATCTGGAATTTGATGTAAGTACATCTCCCACATGGGTTTGTAGTCATGCATGTGTGTACAGCATTGTTTGCTCTGTCTTATATATAAATGGTGACACTCTGTGTGTGCCCTACCCCAAGCTTACTCTTCGCATTCAGCACTGTGATTTTCAGGTTTCTCTTTGCTGATATGTACAGTCTCAGTTCATGAATTTTTACTGCTGTATTGGGTCCTGTTACATGACTTGACTACCATTCATGAGGGACATTCCCAGAGCATTTTGCACCCTTCCCTTTGTGACTCTGGCACACGTACTGGTCATCTATTTAGTATCTGTCTCCACTACCCCTCCCTCACTAGAGTCTCCTTGCACACAGAGCTTGATCCAGGTGGGAAGTGGGAGGGAGTTAAACTCTACCACCTTGAGAAAGGAGTATCTATGTAAATATTTGGAATTCTTCCTTACAGGAGACTTGTCTCTTCTCCCAATTTATTAATTCAGTCATGTATTTTTATCAGGGTGGACTTTTGATATGTATTTTATACTTTGGGTTATAATCCAATGCTACATTATTTTGCTACTCAAATGGTTCCAGCCTTGACCAGGGAGCTCTATGAGGCCAGCTCCTGTGTCCTCTTGACATGGCCCATCCTTTTGTTTTCTGAGCACTTTCTGGCACTATAAGATGTTCCAGACTCGTCCTATTTCCTGCCCCAGATCTGGAATCAACTACTTGTCCAAGGAACCTGACACCTTCTATAGGAGAATGGTATTAGAGACCAACATCTGAGCACAGGGTGTACACGCCTTTCTCCTGGGGCATCATTGCTTCTAAGTCCTTTTAGCAGATAGAGCTAGGAAATAAATGTATATATAGCAACCCATACATGCATATCTATCATTATAGATACAGAGGCATCTACCTATCTGCATTTACATCAGGCTGAACATGAGCTCATGCTCTGTCTCTGACTCTAATCAAGTACACAGGGCTCATTCTAGGCTTGCCTCCTTGCTTGTCTGTGACCTCCCTCCAACAGTATGATGCTTGGCTCCTGTCACCAGCATTCACTCACTTATTTGTTTCATCACAGTTCACCCTTACCACTGTCACAGGATTGTGAAGCCTGTGAACAAGGGTGGTTTTTTACTGTGGTTGTCCACAGGTCCCTGAGCCCCTGATCTATGGAAGCAGGAATGTTGGTGTTCAGACAGATTATTTGGAAGAGTGAACCCTGAGGGCCAATTTGGCAAATAAAGTGGTGAAATGTCCCCCTTTATCTTGAAGCATGAAACCCTTCCTGCTGTCAGGCTGAGGTGGAGATGGGCTCAGAAAGAACTCACAGTGATGCAGCTCCGAGGGGTAAGGTGGGCTTGTGCAGCCATGGGGCGAGGAAGGAATGAGATCAAGAATGGAATCTGGGGGCCCTGGGAAGTTGGGGCCCCAGCATGACAAACTGCACTAAATGGGAGAGAGTGAGGAGGCTGGGGAGGGGATGGAAAATATTTAACAGCTACACTTTTCTTCCTACTAGCCTTGGCTTCCTTAAGGCCTCAACAAGCACTGGATTCTAAATATGCAAAGCAAGGTTAGCTGTAGAGAAAGGGAGGAATGAGGTGGTGATATGATGAGCTGTAGTTTGAGAAAACCCCAGAGACTGAGTCTCCTGGAGTTAGACTGGGAGACTTGCTCTTTGGGAAAGCCCGTAGGCCAGAGACATCAAAGTGCCGGTAAGTGTAGGGTTCCCCTTGGGTTACCATCAGTTGAGGATGCAATAACTACAGCATTTATCTTTAACTTAAATTTTTAATTGTTAAAAAAAATAGGTAATGGATTCTCAAGATAGGGGAAAAAAATCAAACTCTGTAAAAGATGTGTAGTTCCTACCCTATTACCATTTCTGGTTTCTTTCTGGAAATAGTCTATGTGTATTCAGGCATATTCGTGTATATCGTTATCTCCTTTTTTTCCTGTATATTAATGATAAAATAGTATACACATTGTTTTGTACCTTGTTTCCCCCAGCCCCCCCTAAAAAAACTCTGTCTTAGAAGATACTCCTGTATGAGAACAGATAGACTTTGCCTTTCTTTCTTTTTCACTGCTGCATTAGTGGTAGTACGGGTACACCATCATTCATTTGTACTGGTCTTCCAGTGATGAACACTTCTGCTGCATCCAGTCTTTTGCTTGATTTCTGTATTTCTTCTTTTAAAGTGTAAATGTTTGGCACAGGTACTTTTTTCAGTTATTTCGAGTAAGCGATTTTGGTTTTCACAGGATCCCTAGGAGATGGCTTTGGCAGACAAAACTCAGGGCTCTGAGGGATGATGTGTTTGGTAAAGGTCATAGAGTTGCCAAATGGGAACTTGAGTTTAGGTCTCCTTACTGCACTTCCAGTGCCCCTTTCACTGTATTCTAGACCAGAAGAAGAAAGAATATATAAATCCACATATAAGTCATATGTGCCACAGCAAAAGACTGTGTTCCTGCCTTTCTTTACCAGTGATCTACAAATCAGGGTCTGTTGAGTGGGATTTTCCGTTTTGTGACTTGTCTCTGGGACCCCAAGATAGGGCCGGGCCCAGAGCAGGAGTCAGGAATCCCTTGTTGAACAAATGTGCACCCTGGGCCCTGAGATTTGGGGCTCACAGTGGCCATTGACTTCAGGGAGTGCTCCTAGGATATGGTAAGCTGCTGGTACCTTGGTTGGAGTAGAGAACCTGTACTTTATACTTCGCAGGTGGAAGTGTTGACTTAACCACCAGAAGTCTCCAAATGGAAATGTCTTGCCTCATCACTATAGTTTAAGTGGTGTTCCTTTAAGAAGTACAGCTTGGATGGCAGACCCGAAGACCTGTGCTATTGGACTGGGCCAATGAAGACACCACAGGCATTTTCCAGTTTCAGTTAAGTTATTTTTGGTCAAGGCATTTCCTATTTGAAAACATTTGCAGCTTCTCATGGGTCCGTTGGTACCTGGAGATATAGGGCTATTCAGAGGTTATTGTGATTGTCCTTGAAATGGTGGTCTTTGCAGTTGGAGTAATGTTCTGCAGAAGTTAAGAGTATCACTGTCTCTGATCAGAGTCTGGCACTGCTAAGGAGCTACAGGGATATGTGCCAGCTTCCTTGCCCAGCATAGGGCACACGCTTTTCAATTCATATCTGCACATTTTCCCTCCTGAGGCAGCTGTGCCTTAGCCAGTTGGGCCCCTCTGAGAAATACTGCTAATACAGAGCAACACCACCACTCAGCTCTGTGGAGCTTCTCCCCAGTGGCCTAAATGCTGATTCCTGGGACAGTTCCAAATATAGGTTTCCCACCCCTACTTTATAGGAACCAATTTACCAAGACCTGGAGGCCACCACCATGTCTCATGCCTTTCTTTCTGCATCCTGCACATTCTCAGTACCTTCCAGACTCTTGCCAAGATGCAAGTTCTAGAGCCATATCACAAATTCAGGTGCCTTTTAGGAGCTGGGAGGAGGCAGATGGAGGGAAGCAGCACATGGGAAGAATTGTACTTCTTTACACTATGTGAGTAACAGAGACCTGGGCACACTGAAGACCCACCACTCATTCCAAGTGTGCATGGGAATGCAAAACTGGAATGCCTAGATTTTGCCATTTTTAAGGAGAAGCTGGAAATCTGGATTTTCAAGTGAAATGTCCCATTTTAAAATATAGGCTTGAGGTTTTTTGTCACACAGTATGGGTCAAACAAAACATGTCTGTAGCCTGGATCTTGCCTTTGGGCTACCTTTGGGACCTTTGCTCACTTCTCTGCACTGCCCTTCCAGCCATCTTTCTGCAGAGGCTTGCTGTCCTGTCTCAGGATTTTCCTCTAGGCAGGATGGTGGACATCTGTCTCATTGCTCTGGGGGCCACCAATATGGTAGAATGGAAATATGTTGCTCACCTTTAAATTGTGGATTGGCCATCCCATAATCTTCTTTTGTGAAATGATTGCTAAATTCTTTTACACATTTTTATGTTAGGTTGTTTGTCTTATTGTTGATTTGTAAGAGTTCTTGTACATTTAGGAAACATGTCCTTTGTCAGATAACACATCCTGAGATGATTTCTCCTGGTCTGTAAATTGCCTTTTCATTTTGTTAATGGTGTCTTTTGAAGGCTTTTAATTTTGGTGAACTTCAATTTATTATTTTTTTCTTTTGTGGCTTATGCCTTTTGTGTCCTCTGTAGGAAATCTTTGCCTTTGCTTATCCCAGAATTGTGACGGTAGTCGCTAATGTTTCCTTCTGGAAGCATTAAAGTTTTAGCTTTTATGTTCAGGTCTGTGTTCAATTCCAAATAAATTTTTTTGTATGGTGTGAAGAAAGGATTGAAGGGTTTCTTTTCCTCATATATGTATGCATGTTTCAGCACTACTTATTGAAAAAATTTGTCTTTCCCCTTTGAATTGCCTTAGCATCTCTTAAAAAAAATCAAGTGACTGAATATGTGTGGGTCTGCTTCTGTGCTAGTGCTCTGTTTACTTTTATTATCTTCTCATGCTATCTTGATTGCTGTAGTTTTATAATTTTTGAAATGAAGTATTATGAATCTTTCAACTTTGTTCTTTTGTTTCAGCTCTTCTCGGTCCTTTGCATCTATATAAATTTCCAAATCAACTTAAATTCTTTTTTTTTTTAAGTATTGGAATTTGGTTGGCTTTGCATGGAATCTGTAGATTGCAATTGGAAACTATTAATATCAGTATTGAGTATTTCAGTCCATGGACATGGTATATCTTCCTATTGATTTAGGTCTTTAGTTTTTCTCAGTAATGTTTTATCATTTTTGGGGGTTGTGTTGTTTGTTTGTTTTTTGACAGAGTTTCGTTCTGTTGCCCAGGCTGGAGTGCAGTGGCGTGACCTCAGCCTCCCAAGAAGCTGGGATTACAGGTGCCCACCACCACACCTGGCTATTTTTTTGTATTTTTAGTAGAGACGGGGCTTTGCCATGTTGGCTATGGCTGGTCTCGAACTCCTGACCTCAAGTGATCCAACCACCTCAGCCTCCCAAAGTGCTGGGATTACAGGCATGAACCACCGCTCCCAGCCTGTTTTATAGTTTTAAGTGTGGTTTTATACTTCTTTTATTAAACCTATTTCTAGGTATTTCTAAGCATTTTATTTTATTTTACTTTTTTGAGACAGAGTCTTGCTCTGTCACCCAGGCTGTATATTTTATTATTTGACACTATTGAAAATATTTTTTATTTTCCAATTATTTACTGCTAGTATATAGAAATACAATTGATTTATGTATTTTGATCACATGTTGCTGTCTATGGTTTGAATGTTTGTCCCTTTCAAAACTCATGTTTAAATTTAGTTGCCATTGTAACAATAATAAGAGGTACAACCTTTAAGAGATGTTTAGGTCTTGTGGGCTTCACCCTCATGAATAGACTAATGCTGTTACCCCTTTCTTGCTCTTGCTCTCACCTTTTCTTTGCCCTTCTGCCACTTGAAGCCTTCTGCTAGGTTCTGACACAGCAAGAAGGCCCTTGCAAGATGCCAGCACCTTGATATTAGAATTCTCAGCCTCCAGAGTTGTGAGGCAACAAATTTCTGCTCATTATAAATTACCCAGTCTCAAGTGTTCTGTTATAGCAGCACAAAGTGAACTAAGACATATATGCTGCAAAATCTTTTCCTGCTAAATTGCTTACTAGATCCTTGTTAAAATTGCTTATAGATGTGAATTTGCAAACAGTCATGATATCTGGAAATAATTCCTTTCTACACTTTTTGCCCTTTTTCCCACTTGCTTTAATTCACTTGCTAGGAAGTACAGTACAATGTTCAGTATAGGTGGTGAGAACAGATATCTTTACCTTGTTGCTGATGTTAGGAGCAAAATGTTTACTATTTCACTATTAAATATGTTAGCTGTGGATTTTTTGTGCATATTGTTTATCAGATTGAAGAAGTTCTTTTCTGTTTCTGGTTTGCTGAAAGCTTTTATCATAAATGGGCATTGAATTTTTTTAAAATGCTTCTTCTGCTTCTATTAAATGATTACATAGTTTTTCTCCTTTATTCTGTTAATTAAGTTACACTTATTGTTACGTAGGTTACATTTACTGTTAAGTAAGTTACATTTATTGATTTTTGAATGTTAGACCCACCTTACATTCCTAAGGTTAATCCTATTTTGTTATGAAATATTATCCTTTTTATATATTGCTGGATTTTGATTTAACATTTTAGCATTTTTGAATTCATTTTGAATTCATGAGGTATATTTCTCTTAATTGTCCTTTCTTACAATGTCTGTGTCATGTTTTAGTATCAATATTATTCTGGCCTCATAAAAAGAGAAGTTTTTACTCTTTTTTTGTTATCTGAAATGGTATGTTTAGAGTTGATATCAATTCTTGCTTAAAAGTTTGGAATAATTCACCAATGAAGCCATGAGGGCATATAGTTTTCTTTAAGAGGAGTCTTTTATATATTTAAATATATATATATATGCTATATATTATATATGATTATTCAGATTTTTATTCTTGTGTGTGTTTTGTTGTGTTTCTATAAGGAATTAGCCTATTTTGTCTATTTATTGGCATAGAGTTAATTGTAATATACTCTTGTTATCTTTTAATGTTTTTTGAATCTGTAGTGATATCTTCATTTTATTTCTAATATTTGTAATTTCTCTCTTTATTTTGATCAGTCTTGCTAGATGTTTGTTTATTTTATTAATCTTTGCAAATAGCCAGTTTTTGGTTTTGTTGATTTTTTCTTTTGTTTCTTGTTTTCTATTCCATTGATTTCTCCTCTTTATTATTTCCTTTTTTCTACCTTCTTTGGGTTTACTCTGCTGTTCTTTAGCTTCTAAGATGAGAGCTGAGATCCTTAATTATCAGCCTTCTTTTCTAATATAAGATTTAGAACTATGAATTTTCCTGTAAGTACTGCTTTAGCTTTATTTCATTAATATGCCATTTTTTAATCATTTGGTTAAAAGTATTTCAAAAATTTTTATAGACTTTCTCCTTTGACCCATGGGTTATTTATAAATGTTCTTGTTACTTTGCAAATGTTTGGGGATTTTCCAGTTAACTTGTTGTTGATTTATACTCTCATTCCATGGTGGTCAGAGAATACACATTTTATGTTTTCTGTCCTCTGAAGTTTGTTGACAGTTATTTTATAGTCTAGCCTATGGATTTTGTCAAAAATACAGACCTATAAGATGAATCTGAAAATGTGTATAGGCAGATGATAGCAGGTGTTGGCCTAGGTGAAGGCAGTTGTGGATGCATAGAGAATCAGTTCAGAGTAGAGAAGCTTCCTTTGAGGACATCCTGTCCTTCTTTTGCTAATTTTCTGGCTGCCTCTCGTAGTAGATATTTATATTTGCTAATGCCTTTAAAAACTTCCCTTGGGAGGCTGAGGCAGGTAGATCATGAGTTCAGGAGATCGAGACCATCCTCGGTAACACAGTGAAACCCTATCTCTACTAAAAATACAAAAAATTAACCGGGCAGGGTGGCATGTGCCTGTAGTCCCAGCTACTCGGAAGGCTGAGGCAGGAGAATCACTTGAACCCGGGAGGTGGAGGATGCACTGAGCTGAGATCACGCTACTGCACTCCAGCCTGGGTGACAAAGCAAGACTCCCTCTCTAAAAAAAAACAACAAAACTTCCCTTACAGGATCACATTAATAACCCGAGCTGCAGAGTCAGAAAGTGCTGCCTTAGAATGCCCTCTGTCACTTTCTGGCTTGTGGCCTTGGGTGAATGACTTCACCTTTCTGAGCCTTAGTTAATTTTTCTAAAAGGGTAATGGGAATATCTTCTCTGTGGAGTTGTTGGGAGAATTAAATGAAATTTTACAAAATGCCTTTCACAGTTCTTGACTTTGTAAATGGTAAATATTTTTAGTAGTAGCAGTACTCAAAGAAGTTAGGGAAGCTTCAACACAAAGGTGGCTGCTTCTCCCCTTTGGACTGTAGTCAGAGGCACTTGTTCTACTCTTGGTGAGAAGGCTGCTCCCTACCTACAGCTGTGCCCTTGGCCCCTCAGAGATCCAGAGGAGACAGCCAGCTCAGAGCAGCGCTTCTGTAGACTGGCATGCTGATGCTCTTGCAGGGGTATTGTGGGTGGGAGCCATTAGGGGTCCTCACTGGGGTGCCTTAGGCCAGATGCCTGGTGAGACTCAGATATCCCTCCTTCCCATAGGGTCCCCTAGGGCTAGGGAGGAGGACCTTCTGTCCTTCCTACCCCTGAAGATTGCCAGGAATAGAGTTTGCTGACCCTGTTAGGGGCTGACAGTTGAAGTACATACAGGAAGACCCGCCTCGCCTCTTCCTGAAAGTTTGTTCTGGGAAGGGAAATTTAGAGTGGAAAAGTGAATTAAGTTCTGTCATATCTGAGTGTTTTTAAAATGTCAGCTATTGAACCTCTAGAAATGACACATAAATTCTCTGCTAGGCACAACAGGTAAAGGAGAGTTTCAGAAGTTGTGCCAAGTGCCCCCTCTGGACTGAGAAGCAGGGACCCAGACCTAAATCAGACACTAGCTCCACCATCAGAGCTTGTGATCTTGTGGGACAGAGAGAGCCAAGGAAGTAGAACACCTGTTCATTGGGGGCACTTGAGATAGGGAGGGACCCCAAGGGAGGGTCTGGTTGACTTTCTTGGAGACATGGAGGGCTTTGAGAAGAAAGAAACAGGTTTACTAAGTGGAAAAGGTAAGGGGAGGGCATTCCCATCAGAGGAAACAGCATATGCCAAGATTGGAAGATGCCATTCCAGACAGTTGGAATGGCAGACTGTTCTGATATTTGAGATTTTTGTTTGAATTATAATTGTCATGAAACAAAAGCAGAAACACACTATACCTCCAATGTGTGTTGCTGCCATTTTGATGAAGAATCAATCTCTTGCGTGTACCTCCAGGCCTCTGCTGTGCCTGTCAGGGAGGGCTGTCCCCACGATGCCTGGGAGAATGGCTATGTCTGTGCCAGCCACAGACCAGCATGGGACATTTCACTGGCTGCACCATGTGTGGTGTTTGTCTATCGCTGGAATGTGCTCAGTTTGGGGGAGTTATTTCATTTGGTCATCCAGGTTCAGGTGAAACAAAAAAGGCCAATGCAAAAAGCTGCAACTTATTCCAGGCACCCCCAAAATGCTTTCTACTTAACACTGACCACAGTGCAATGTCCCCTCAGCCTGGCCTTTGGTGGTGTCCAACTACAGGAGCTGGGATGGCCCTCTGGCTGTCTCTTGGGGCCTGGGAAGCAAAGGAAGCAAGTTCAAATCTGTCACCTGTTTGTAGTTTTCATCATTTTTGATTTGGCATTTTGATCAGTCTGTTTTTGGTCAAGGAAATGCATCCGTATCTCATAACAGGAAACCCCTTTTGTGATCTTTACTTCAAGGCATTTTTCTCTCTCTACTTCCCCCTACCTTTTTTTTTTTTTTTTTTTTTACTGGCAAATATACAGACCTAGTATAATATGTGTGTCTTATTAAAAGTTCAACATAATTTATTGCCATTGGTTTGTTTACAAAATAAACAATTCCAGGGCCTTCCAACAGTTGAGGCTCCTTTTTTTTTTTTAATCTTCCTTGGGGCTGGAACTGTGGTGGGAAGATGGAGAAGGACCCAAGCTTGGGAGAAGTCACGTGGTTCCATGCCTGCTTCCTGCCAGAGTCCCAAGTAGGTGACCCAGCAGTCAGCTGGGGAGACAGACACCCCAGCATGGCCTGGACCCTGCTCTCCTCATTTATGTGAGGGTCTCAGTGGAGTGGTGGGAACCCAGGAAATTCTTGAACCTTCCTCAGCCCATTCATCCTCCTGCCCAGAGTCCTCATGGGAAGTATGTACATAGTCACTAGCAGGAAAGCAAAAAAGGGATGCTTTCCAGTGTAATGTGGTGGGTTTGGTCCCCAGCCCCAGCCTCAGCTCTTGTGACTGAGTGACCTACAGGGCAGGTTTAACCTTTCCCCTGAGAAAGCACATGTTGCCATGGTCCAGAAATCACCCACTCATCCCAGAAGAGATGGAAGGATAGAGAGTGAGAGATTATGCAGGCACTGGTACTAGGAGCTGAGCTTGCTTGGCTGCCTTTGGTGGGAGAGAGCCCTGGTAGAGCATGAGATTTCATCATCCTGAGCCCACACTGGGATGTCCCGATTTTGGAATACCCTAAAAGCTCTTCTCCTGGAAAATGTAATCCATATAGGATCTTGAAATATGACCAGCAGGATAGGGCTTCATGCCCCTGGTATGCAGAAAGGGTGAGTGGAGGCAGGAGGAAGGACGGTGTCTGAGCTGGCCATCCCGTGCAGCTAACACAGTCCAATGCCACTCTGTCCTTGTTCTGGCCACCCATAAGCCTTTCTTGTCTCCTCTTTCCCTTCCTACCAAGTCTGGCATTTGCAAGCCATCCTGGTGCTGACCCCGGCTTTCCTCTGTAGCCTCAACTTTATCTTCCACTGATAAAGCAAACTGTAGTTCTCCTGTTTTCTCAGCATACTCACCTTCATGGCCATATACAGACCTGCAGGGCCTGTGTCTCCTCGTCATCTACACAGGGGTGTATCCATGTGGGCACCTCAGGAAGCAGCTCGAAGGTCACCTCCTCACTGACCTTCCTGCCCCTCCACCCTACACATATGCACCTCTGTCTGTCTCTCTGGCATGTGACTACCACTGTGACCTTGCTGCAATTATCCTTTGGCCTTTGTGCCCCTGAGATAGCCTGAAAGACACGGTTTGGATTTGTCCCAGTCGGCATAGGTGTGGTTTACAGTCAGTACTCTGCGTGTGTTGGCCAGAAGGCCCCCGGTGGCGGTCAAACGGTTATGACCTTGGAGTGGGGTGGGGGAATTGTAGTCAATGCTACTCCAATGCTGGCGAACACCAGAGCTGCACCTCATGCTCTGCGTCACACAGGGAGGGACCTCCTGGAGTCCCAGAGGTTTGGCAAAGCTCCCTGCAGTCTTTTCTGTTAAGAGTAAATAAAGAAGCATAATATCTGAGGTGGTGACAATCCACTGATGAGTTAGCAGCATAGAGCTGGCCTCTGTCCTCCTGGGAGACCATGGGCACGTACCAGGGATGAACAGCATGTAAGAATCAGGGGTGCCAACTTGGGCCTGACAGGGAGGGGTGGTCAGGGATGTGTACAGAGAACACCAAGTGAAGGCTCCTGGTCCCCCAAGGGAGGACAGCTTGTGAGGGCTCGCCGAAGGAACACAGGAGAAGTCTAGCCCAGGATTTATGCTTACCCTTCTCTTGATTACCATCAAGTGTGATGATAACTTTTGGAGAACTGGCTCTACCAGTGCCCCTTTGTTTATTTGTGGATTGAGCCCCTGAACCTCACTGCTGTAGTTTCCTTTGTGGAAGGAGCGATTAAAGAACCTTCCAAACTTCCTGTGGGTCAAGATGCCATCAGGAGGAAAAGAGCTGGTGTGGGAAAGCCCAGCCTGATCCCGGCTATGAGAGCAGTGTCTGGTTGTGGAACTCTGGCACCCACCCTTCTGTGGACCCCATGGTCATGCTGAGTTCTGCATTACTCCACGTGTCCCAGAGCTTCCTGCCTCTTTCTGGTGTCTCGCATAGCCTCATGGGAGGGCTCCAGCAGAGCTTTGAGTCTTGTGCAGCCTGCCCTTGATTCTGAACTCCGGTTGCATGCCTTATTCCTACTGGCTCTCCCATGCTAAAAATTAGACATTCTTTGAAAAATTGAAAATATCAACATGTTATGTTGATTAGGTGCTTTTTTGCCTAAGCTACTCTCACCACACTCCTAAATCTTAGGTTAAAACTAGGTAGTTGTCTCAATTTTGCTGAAATAGTCTGTTGGCTCCTGGCCAATCCTGCTGACTTTTCCAAGTACTTCCTGGATGCCTCTGGGACACACATTGCTGCAGTCCAGGAGCTGGAGCCAGTCAGTAGGCCTGGGATAGCCAAGGAGGGTGCATCACATGTGCCCTCAGGCAGGGAGTGGGAATCCTCCCAGTTTACAGCAATATTTTGCCAGATAAGCTGATACAGGCTTGAAGAAATCACCTTTTCCCCTTGGAACAAATGGGAGCATATGCCTGGATCACCTTCTCTTACTCCCTTGTACCAATCTATGACACCACTGTTTTTGTTTTTTTCTTTTCTGAGACAGGGTCTCTCACTCAGGCTGGAATGCAGTGGCGCCATCAGCCTCAACCTCCCCAGCTCAAGCGATCTTCCTACCTCAGCCTCCTGAGTAGCTGGAACCACAGGCATGCACCACCATGCCCAGCTAATTTTAAAGTTTTTTGTAGAGATGGAGTCTGCATATGTTGCCCAGGCTGGTCTCAATCTCTTAGGCTCAAGCAATCCTTCTGCCTCAGCCTCCCAAAGTGCTAGGATTACAGGTGTGAGCTGCCACACCTGGCCATTTTTTAAAGTAGATACATAATAGTTGTACATATTTGGGGGCACATACAATATTTTGATACATTTATGCAATGTGTAATGATCAAATTAAGGTAATTGGGGTACCCATCACCTCAAACATTTATCTTTTCTTTATATTGGGAGCATTCCAGTTCTTCTAGCTATTTTGAACTATACAATACATTATTGTTAACTATATAGTCAGCCTACTCTACGTTAGAACACTAGATCTTATTCCTTCTGTGTAACTCTGTATTTGTATCCATTAACCAACCTCTCTTTATCCCATCCCTCTGCCCACCAGCCTTTGGTAACCACCAATCAACTCTCTACCTCCATGAGACCCACTTCCCCATATTTGAGTGAGAACATATGGTATTTGTCTTCTGGTGCTTGGCTAATTTCATTTAACATAATGACCTCCAGTTCCATCCATGATGCTGCAAATGACAAGATTTCATTCTTTTTTATGGCTGAATAGTATTCCATTGAGTATGTATAGCACGTTTTCTTTATTCGTTTATCCCTCAACAGGTACTTAGGTTGATTCCATATCTTGGATGTTGTGAATAGTGCTGCAGTAAACATGGAAGTGCAGATATCTGTTTGATATACTTATTTCCTTTCTTTTGGGTATATTCCCAGCAGTGGGATTGCTGGGTCATATAGTACTTCTATTTTTACTTTTTTGAGGAACCTCCTTACTGTTTTCCATAGTGGCCGTATCTAAATTCCCACCAACAGTATACTAGCATTCCCCTTTCTCCACATCCTCGGCAGTATCCATTACTTTTTGTCTTTTTGATTAAAGCCATTTTAACTAGGGTGAGGTGGTAACTCATTGTGGTTTGGATTTGCATTTCCCTGATGATCCGTCATGTTGAGCATTTTTTCACATACCTGGATGGCCATTTGTGTGCTTCCTTTAGAGAAGTTTATTCAGGTCTTTTGCCCATTATTCAATCGGATTATTTGTGTTTTTTTGCTGTTGAGTTGAGTTCCTTATATAGTCTGGTTATTAATCCCTTGTCAGATGGATAGCCTGCAAATGTTTTCTAGGCACCACTGTTTTCTGGCTCGTAGCATGTGCTCAGGAACTACGTGTTGAGTGCTCTTGTGAAGACAAAAATGTTGTTGTGATGTCCATGACCACCTGACACATGGGGAAGGCCCAGAGGAAGGCATGGGAAGCCCAGAGCACAGACCTGGGTTCAGGTCCAGGCCAACAGCTGACTCACTTGTGTCTTCTTGGTCCTGTTCAGCTCTTCCCTCAGCCCCAGCATGAGGATTATAAGTAATGCCTGCTCCTCAGAGATGACCACGTATTTCATAAACCTTAGCCTTCTTCTTCCTTGCTTTCATAGAGTTACTGTGAGGATTAAATCAGAAAAGGCAAAAATGTCAGGAGCACCTCATGCACTCTTGAGGTGTGATCCAAGTCCTGGGGTGGTTCCTGTGTGTCCTGATTGTGGCCCTGACTGTGGCTCTGCCCCTTTCCCAGCATGCAAACCCTGTGGCTTTCTTTGGTTTGGGGTCTGGGCCTGGTCAGGGGTTTTCTTCCCCAGGTGATGCTCACTGGTGGTAGTCAGGTCCCCAGCAGAGCAGACCCCCAGCTTGGAAAAGGAGTGTGTGGTCTCCCTGAGTCTGGGTATGCTAGAACTGGCCTAGAGATTCTGGAACAGATGTTCTGGCCACCTCCTCAGCTGCCTTTCTCTTTGTCCCAGAATTTCCTCCATCTTAACTTTTTTCTTTAATCTCCCATTCTTGACTCCAACACTGTAAGCAGGAATCTGGCCTTTTATCTCATTCTTGGATCTTGATAGGCTGGAATGATGGTAAAAAGCCAATGCGGGCCGGGCGCGGTGGTATACGCCTGTAATCCCAGCACTTAGAGAGGCTGAGGTGGGTGGATCACGAGGTCAAGAGATGGAGGCCAACATGGTGAAACCCTGTCTCTACTAAAAATACAAAAATTAGCTGAGCGTGGTGGCGAGTGCCTGTAGTCCCAGCTACTCAGGAGGCTGAGGCAGGAGAATCACTTGAACTCAGGAGGCAGAGATTGCAGTGAGCCAAGATTGCGCTACTGCACTCCAGCCTGGCGACAGAGCAAGACTCTTGTCTTAAAAAAAAAAAAAAAAAAAAAAAAAACCAATGCAATGAAATAATATACTATTAATATATTATTAATGGCAATCATGTTAATTTTGTATTTTTATTTCTGTTCCCATGGCTTCTATAATAAATTACCACTTTTTGGTACCACTAATTTAGTAGCTTAAAACAACACATACATATGTATAGACTATGTGCATTGAAGAAATAATCCTAATGCAATATGAAAAATAAAACTTTCATACCTTTCAGTACCCTTTTCCAAGAAGTTTGACAATTTGAAAATTTACTCTTCTGGATAATTCCTGTGCATATATAAGCATAAATAGATACATAGTGTTTTTTAAACAAGTAGGACTATACTGTGCTTATTATTCTATGCCTGGGTATTTTTTTGCATGTTTCCTGCATATGCCTGAATTGTTTTCTCTTATTGTCTATTTAAGCTGATTTCAGGTTTTTGCACTTGATCATTGTAGTTAAATAGGGATACATGTAAAATTCTTTATCCTCAAACAAGCTCCATGGATGGAGAAGAACCTATCAGCACAAATGGTAATGTGGTTATTTGCACTCACCAGCCCCAGTCTAGAGCGTGTAATATGTGCAACACTCTGTCCTGGGGGGATCATGCTTTAAAGGGGTCTTTGCTGAGTTGAAGCAGCCAGGGAAGCTGTGGAGACTTGCCAGTGGTGGTGAAATGTTACATAGCTGGGAGGCCCCCAACTGTACCCAAGCAGCTCCTCCAGTGTGCATGCTTGTTCCAGCTCTTCCCTCTACCTGGGGAGCTCCTACCCGTATGTAAAGGATTAATGTACATCTCATTTCCCCTGCGAAGCCTGATCACGCCTAGGCTGTGAACTTCTCCTGGTCCTGGGACTCTGCACATGGGCGGGACACAGGGTCGGCTGCAGAACTGAAATGTGGTGAACCGGTCAGGGACTTTACTGGTGCAGTAAGTTCAGCTGGCCCTCAGGAAGTTGTTCCCAGGAGGCCATCAGGATGTCAAGGGGAGGCAGGTGTTGGACTCCAGGCCTGCTAAATGTACTCTCAGAGACTCGGAACTCCCTCCCTCCATCCTGTTCACCCCCTACCTGTCCAGTATCCTCCTTAGGCGCCTCTTCCCTCTCTCCTTTTCCTGGGTGGCAATGTTGTTTCTCTCCTGGAACTGTAGAGTTACTCTTGACAGATTGGAGGGGAGAAGTCCTTAGTGGGCCTGGGAATGGGGTAGGAGGAAAGAGACTGGTGTGCGGAAGGGACTTACACATGTCCCAATATTTAACGAGGAGGGATAGAGCAGCAGTTCCTGGGAGAAAGAATTCCCATGGGGGTCAGGAAATGAGGCTCAGCAGAAGACGCCACTGGAAAGGTGGCAGACCAGTGTGGTCAGGCCACGCAGAAGGGTCCTGGGGTGCTGCTCAAAGTTACATAATGGAGTGAAGATGAATTTTTCTCATTGAAGTGGAAAAACTGCTGATTTTTATCAGGGCAAATTGGTTAGAGTGTTAGTTAAGCCATTTGTCAAAGCTCATTTAGTTGTCAAAATTAAATCATTTTCCTCCACTTCCTAGTGGATTGGTTATAATGATAACTTTCTTGGCATGACATTTATCATCTTGGTCCAAAGGCAGTCAGGGGTGTGGGGTTGGGGAGAGGGCAAGAATGTAATGCACGGAGTGATGTGCCTGTTCCTCTTGTGGTAGAAAGATGCTATTTTAATAATGTTTAATTTTTAATATCACTTATAACGTTAGTGTGCAGTTTGCTGTAACTGCGCCTGGTTTCAAAGCAGGACAAAACCCATGACCATATTAATAAAGGATGGTGAAGGGAAGAGCTGGGTTAATGCCCCTTGTCTGGTGCTTCAGATAGTAGGAGAGGTTGATCATGCAGGCAGACTGATTTAATGTCCTGATTTCTGGCTTAGGTTTCATATGCCAGTCATAAAATGTAAGAAATAAATATCCTAAAACAGTTTTTTTTAAAAAGTTTGGCTTATAAGCAACATATCTAAAAACATTTCTTAATTTTTATACAGTAAAGGAAAAAATAATCAGATAATCTTTTTTTTTTTTTTTTTTTTTTAGGGAGGTAAATCATATATATGGTTAGGAAATTCTAAAAGCACAAAAGTCACAAAATGAAGAGTGAGAGCCTTTCCTCCTCTACCCCAAACCCATTCTTTATAACCATTATTAACAATTTTTCTGAATTTTCCCGGAAATAATTTTATGCATATACTCACATATGTAACTGTATAAAGCTATTTTTAAAAAATTATACTCACAAGAAATGGTTTTATCATTGTGATCTTACAAATATTTCTCAGCATGTATATTTACATCTGTCTCACTTTTCAGTGTTTCACAAGTACCCTGTTATTTGGCTGTACCATATTATTTAACCGGTATTTTAGTGCCATTGATGGACTCTTGCCTCTTAAAAAAAGTTTATGCAGTTGATGCTGCATAAACATCCCATTGTATATAATTTGATGAACTTGTATGAGTATATCCATGGGTAAATCCTTAGCAATTGTGATTACTGCATCAAATGATCTATTGCTTTGCATTTTTGTAAACATTATTGTTATTATTACTATTATTATTTTGTAGAGACGGAGGTCTCACTATTTTGTCCAGGCTAGTCTCAAACTCCTGGACAACAGGAGCAATCCTCCCACCTACCAAAGTGTTGGGATTATAGGCATGAGCCACTGCGCCCGACTGCTTTGCATTTATAATGTCGATAAATATTGCCTAATTTCCCTTCAGAAAGGTGGTATCAAGTTACATTCCTACAACAATATGTAGGATGGCCCATGTCCCCAGACTTCTGCCCAAATTAAGGATTATCAGTCATTTCAATTTTTACCTGACCTGATAGGTCAAACAAGGTAGTATTTCCTTGCTACTCCATTTGCATTTAATTTTTGAATGAGATTATATTTGCATATGTTTATTGTTCATTTGCATTTCATTGTCTATAAATTACCTGTTTATGGTCTTTGCCCATTTTTATACTAGGCTGTTTCTTTCTCATTAATTAATATAAATTCTGTGAGTGAGGAAATGAGCTCTGTGTCAGTTGTGTGGTAAATAACTACTGTACCTTCTCTCATTAAACTTTTGGCTTGTTTTTTTTTTTTTAATCCGTGTAGAAGTTTTACATACTTACAGAGACTAATTTGTCATTCTTTTATGACCTCTGTGTTTTCTGTCCTGCTTAAACTGGCTTCTAAGATTATAATTTCATCCATACGTTCTTCTGAAATTGTTTTCATTCTTTTGCATGTAGCCTACCTTTATTTTGTTACAAGGAGAAAACATGGTATCTAACTTTATTTTCCCATGTTAACCAGTAGCACCAGCACCACTTGTTGGTAATCCTTCTTTTACTCCCGATTTAAAATGCTACCTTTGTTAAGAATTTAAATCCATCTCTGAGCTTTTTTTATTGTTGTCTTATCTGTTCACATTTTTTCTCCCATGCCACTATTTCTTTTCTTTTTGATTATTATAGTTTCATAATGGGTATTTTTTTTTTTTTCTGGAAAGGCTAGTCCCTGCCTCTCAACCCTCCCTATTTCTCCTTTTGTTTTTTTCTGAGTGTGTTTGTAGCTACTGATGCATATTTATTTTTCAGATGAACTTTAATATTACTTTTAATTCCCAAAAAATAATTTTTGGTATTATAATTGGAATTGAGTTGAATATAGATGTAATATAAAGAGAGTTTACATCGTTATAATATCTAATTTTCCTGAGAGCATTGTCTTTCTTTCCACTTACTTAGAGTTTCTGAGTTTTTTTCAAATAGATCCTGTACATTACTTAAGTTTATATCTAGGCATTTTGGTTGCTATTATTAATGGGATTTTTATTTTCATTATAGTTTAAAAATTTTCTTTGTTTAGAATAGCTGTTGATTTTAAAATATAATCCTGTAACCTGCCACCTTTCCAAAACAGACTTCAGTATTGTTTTTATTGTCTTTTCCACTGATTCTCTTGAGTTTTCTAGGTATATAATTATATCATTGGCAAACAGTGACAATTTCCATTCTTCCTTTTAAATGTTTAGACCTTCAATTTTATTCGCTTATCTTATTACATTGCTTAGTAGTTCCAGAACAATGTTAAATGGCATCTTTTTGTTGTTTGTAATTTTTTTTTTTTCCCCCAAGACAGGGTCTCACTCTGTTGCCCAGATTGGAGTGCAATGGTGCGATCAGGACTCACTGAAACCTTGACCTCCCGGGCTCAGATGGTCCTCCCACCTCAGCTTCCCAAGTAGCTGGGGCCACAGGCGTATACCACCACATCTGGCTAGGTTTTGTATTTTTTGTAGAAACAAGGTTTCGCCATGTTGCCCAGGCTGGTCTCAAACTCTTGAGCTCGAGTGACCCACCTGGCTTGACCTCCAAAAGTGCTGGGATTGCAGGCGTGAGCCACCATGCCAGCCTGTTGTGTGTAATTTTAATGAGAATGTGGCGAATGTTTTATCATTAAGTAAGGTGATGGCTTTTCAATCTCACTTATCTTTTCTTTCGTCATAAGGAAATACTCATTTATTTTTATTTTTTTAATCAAGAATTATTTTTAAATTTGGAAAAACCTTTATGGCATATTTTGGAGTGATTTATGGTTTTTGTCTTTTGACCTTTTACTATGCTGTGTTTATATTAATATGTTTTCTAATATTGCATCCTGGAAGGTATCCTACTTAGTTGTATTCCAGTCTTTCAATAATATTTATATTATTCTTTCAGTAATATTTATGTCATAGTTGAAATGTCTGGTTGGCAATTTTCATCATGTCAAATCTTGGTATTAGTACACTAGCCTCACAAAAAGGACTTGGAAGGTTTTCTCCTTTATTCTTTTTAAACAGTTAAAATAGTTATTTATTCCTTAGAAGATTGAAGAAATTTGTCTCTCAAACCATCTGCATTTGATACTTTTTGGGGGTAGCACTTCAATAACTTAAACTGTTTCCCTTTGTATTATTAGTCTTTTTTGTTTCAGTCTCTGCCAGGGATAATTTTGGCATTACATTTTCCTATAAAATTATCTATTAAGTTATATCTTCAAATTCATTTGCATCGAGTTTTGCAAAGTAAACTTTTTTTATATGTAGTAATTTTCTTTTTTAAAATTTCTAACTTTGTGTATTTGGGCTTTACTGGTTTTTAAGAACTTGCAATTGCATTTATCTATCAATTCTATTATTCCATATTTTCTAATAGAATAGTTTGTGCTTTTATCTTTGCTACGTATTTCTTTCATTGGGTAATTTGTCTTTTTGCTAGTATCTTGACTTAAAGACTAAATACATTGATCATATAATAGTTACCTAGGTGTTTAAGGTTGTGAATGTCCTTTGAGGTTGTGAATGTCCTTTGGGCACCGTTTTAGTTGCATTTCACTATATCACTATATGTTACTTTCTAGATGTCCTGCAATTTCTCTTTTGCATCCTTCTTTGACTCAGGAGTTATTTAACGAGAAAATCTTCATCATTTCCAAGTTGTTTGGTTTTTTTCCCCTCTTTGTTTTGTCATGCATTTAAAGTTTTTATTGCCCTGTAAGGGGAGAATATGGTCTGTGTCATGTCAGCTGTTTGGAGTTTATGGAGTTTTCCTTGTGGCCTAATATATGATTTTGTAAATGATCCAACAGCTCTTAAAAAGAAGAGTTATTCTGTTATAAGAATATAAAGTTTGAGATAAACCCCCCAACTTATAATGTAGGTCTTAGTTCAGACTAATCACTTATTTTATAAATTGTTTTTGCATTACCTACAATTTGTGCTTTACATATTTTGTTGCTCTGCCTTTTGATATATAAATATTTACTATTCATATCCTCGCTGTAAATTAAGCCCTTCATTAACCATTAGCGGCCCCTTTGACTCATTTAACTTCCTCTGCCTAGAATTCAGGCTTGTTAGATTTAAATTTGGCAATTCAGTTTTCTATTTGTTAACGTAATCTATCTTTTTTTTACTTTTCACCTTTCTGAGTCATTTTGTTAATTTAGATGTGATTCTTGTTTACAATACATAGTAGCTTTTTTAAATCAAAATCATTTTTTAAAGTTCTAAAAAACTCTTTGAACCTCAGTTTCCCCATCTGTAAAATGGGTAGTTGAAAGTACCTATTGGATAAGACAAGATTTCTGCTACTCACTTTACATACATTATCTCATTTAATTCACATAAAGCTATCCTTTCAAGGTACTTCTAATTTTTTTTGTCAGATGAGAAAAGTGACTTAGTAAGGTGACTTTTCCAAGGTCACTCAACTGCTAATTGGTTGAGCTGTGATTCATCCTCAATCCAAGGCTTTCTAAAATCTAAAATCTTTCTGCTTAGCTCATACAGCAGCATCGCACCATGGGTGAAACCCCAGGTCACCCTGCATGAAATGATTCCTAGCTTTTAAGACAAGTTGTAGCAAGCAGGGAAACCTGGTAACTAGGCTCACTTTTTTGGACTTAATTGGAACCAGACTGCAGGGGGCTCAAGGGTCAGGCTAGCAGTCTTCTCATCAGTACCTCCTACCTGCCCCACCTTCCCAGAATGAGAGCAGCTCTGCTGCTGGGTGTGGGGCCTGGCCCTACATGGGGCCTTGCCTGCCCCTGCCCTCTCCGAGCTTTTCCCAAGGCTGGCAGGCACCCTCTGAGCACTGTTTCTAGCCTCAGCTCCATGTGACAGTCAGAGACAGCAGATGGAGCCAAAGACTTGGAGAAAAATGACACCCAGTTCAGAGTCCATGTTTCCTGGGGCCCAGATCCCAGTGTTGAATGTGGAGGAAAGGGCTTGGTTTATTGTTAGGGGTGGAAATTAGCAGGGGCTTTTCTTGTACCCTCTCCCTGCGGTGATTGTGTCTAGGTATCAGTAAGGAAGAGGGACCCGGGGGGCCCAGCTAGCATGAGAACTTCCTGGAAGTTAAGGCTTGGCTCCCACAGGGTGCCTGATGAGCCTTTATAAAATATCCAGAGGCATACCCTTTGTCTACTTGGTCTCTGTTCCTCCAGGCCTGTGGTTCCAGTAGGGGTTCAGTGAATATTGGCTGGATGAACTGGGCAAAGTATTGACTGAGCTGCTTTATTCGCAACAAGAACAGACAGGAAAGTGTATTTAGACTAAGTCCTGCAGCATCTGGCACTGGGCATTAAGAAAAATAGTGCTCAGCCTGTGCACACATTGGGCAGGGTATCAGTCCAGCTACAATACTTTCAACTGTGTGAGCGGGGCCATCACTAAGTCTCCTAGGGTCTTCTCTGTAAATTGGAGATGATGCTGACTGTGGAGTTGGCCCTGACCTTGTGCCATTTCCAAGGATGATGAAGATGGTTTTGATTGTGCCCTCTCCCTGTAGGCCTCTCCTGGGCTTTGTGGCAGGCAAGAGCACATGCTTGTTGGAGCTCTGTGAGGCCCAGGCAATGCATGATTCCCTGGGGTCCCCTGGGCATAACAGGGCCCATCTTGCCAGTTGAACTGTGTGGCTAAGTGTGAAAGACTAAGTAGTTGGAACTCACAGCGACTTGTACGTGTGCTCTGTGCCCACAGATAAGTATAGTTGGAAAAGTGGTGCTCTCAGCAGTGAGCTCAGGTCTCTGCCTTTCAAACCTGGGAGCTGGCCTCAGGAGAAGAGGCTGGAGGCCAAGCTTGGTCATAGCTCTGCTCTTGTTATATGGTGCCCAGTGGCCCAGGTTCCTGCCCACTCAGACTGGAAGAACCAAGTCATCCTGGCAGGGGCCAAGGCTCTGACCTTAGTCCTTCTGGGTGCCAGTTTAGTGTGTGTGCCAGGCTGGATTGGATGTATCAGGGGAGGGGGAATTGGGAGAAGACATAGCTTTCCTTAAGTACCTACTGTGCCACGTGCTGAGCTAGGCTTTCCAAGTACTAATTTCTAATCCTCTCAAGTATCTTCCAAAGCTGGGACACTTACCCCTCTTTGCAGCTGGAAAAACTGAAGCCAAATGCCATTTAATCGCACAGCTATTGAGTGTGAGAACCAGTAAGCCAGTCCCCCCAAAACCTAAGCTTTACCTCTCATGCCAATAGCTTTTAAACATTTTTAGCTAAAGAACTTGAATATCAAATTTTATGAAGAACCCCCACAAATACAACCTATAGAAAGGGAGCCAGTCTGGCTGAAATGCAAATGGGTGGCTTGGACCCTTCTGTTCCTGCCCCTCCTCACACCTGTGGCAGCCCCAGGACTCCCTGGGAACACAAGGCTCCTTGGAATCCAGTTTGGAAATGATTCCTGTGCCCTAGAACCATGGATGGGAGAGCTCAAGACACGGCCCCTGCTGTCTGCAGGTGCATAGAGCCGGAGCCTTAGCTTCCCCATCTGTGAAATGGAGCTACTGATCCCTGTCTTGCAGGCTGCTAAACAGAGTCAGTGAGGTGAGTTTGTTTTGTTTTGTGTTTTGTTCTTTTGACCTGAAAATTGAGGTGTTTCAACTATTAATAGTATTGGTTGAGAACCTACTGGCTGCCAGATAGTCAACTAGATGCTTGTACACATGATCTCATTCGGAAAGACTGCCTTTGCCTGTGAGCAAGAGTATGAAAGTGAAGGTTTATTTGTTTATGAGAGGGTGATGGAACAGCTTGTCACAAACTGTAGATGTAGTCCTGGCACATGGCTTGGAGAGGACCTGAATTCCGGTGGGTGGCTGTGGAAGTGGAGAGGAAGAGCTGACAGAGACTCTGCCCTGAACAACTGTCAGCACCTGGTGGAGACTGAGCAGGTGCAAAGAGGGCAGAGGGGAGGCGATAGCTGAGAGAGGGCCAGCTGGAGTTTGGAGTTAGAGGAAGAAATGGGAAAGAAGGAAGCCTAGAGCGGGAAAATCAAGGATAATGTCCTTTCTGGAGGAGAGGGGTCAACGCACAGAGGCTGGAGAGAGGAGAGAGGACCCTACTGTCTGCTGAACGCTTACTGGGACTGTGTACATAACCATGTACCCGCTGAGTAGTACCTAAGCCTTTATTTTCAGATGGGGAGACTGAGGTTCAAAGGAGAAACTTGCTCAGGATCATAACACCAGTAAGTAAAAGACCATCGGTTCTGGCTATAGGTCATGGTGACTTTAGCTGTGAAGATTCAAATTAGAGGATGCTGGCAGAGGGTGGAAGCAAGCTGAGAAAGGCTAATGCCTAGGGAATAAGACGTAAGTCAGAATCACTTGGGAGTTTTGTGCCCAGCCAGAGAAACCCCTACTCCTTCAGGTGTAGAGCTTCTGGAAACCCTTCTCTACTCAAGAAGGGTGGAGGTGCTTCCCAGGAAGGACCTGGACACACCGATGCTTGGCACCCATTCTGGGGCCTCAGAGTTCCCCACTCTCCTGACCTAGCCTGGCTTGGCCTACTGAGGTGCTGCAATCTTGTTCAAATGTCAGCTTTTCCTAGCATTAACATCCATTGACCCGTTTAAAATAGACACATTTGGAGAAGGAAATCGAAAAACAAAACAAAGGAACAGTTGCTTTTCCAGTCACATACACCTTGTGCAGCTTAATGAAGTCATAACAGAACCAAAGGCAGGTGCAGTATCTGTGCTTTTCAGGGAGAAAAGCAGGTGTCACCATTAGCATCTGGATGCCCTTTGGCCACAGCATTTTTAGACCATCTGAGGCACTGCCGAGAATCTTCCTGTGGCTTAGTGATGAGCCTTTTGGCAAGGTTAGTTGTGTATTTAATTAAGGTTAGGGAGAAAGTCACAGGAATTCCTTTTTCTCTCCTTTCCCTCTGGAAGCAAGGGGCTGCATACAACCATCTCCTGTGTCTTTCAGCTCTGACAGCTCCGCCTGTGCTTGCAGATGCTAGGCCTGCCCTGGAGACCACTGGCAGGACTGCTCCTGCTCTGTAATCTTGACTCCTGGGGGTTGTGGCTTCTACTCGCTCTTTCACTTTGGCTTCTTGAGAGTTTGTAAAATTGTACAAGATCACAGCCAAGAGATTGCCTCTTAGCAACCTCATGCCAGTGGCCTTGTGCCTATCCCCCAGTCTCCCACACTTACAGGAGGCCCACAGAGAGAGTCATGCTGCTGTTTTCTTTGTAGGTATACAACAAAACTGTTTTCCAACCTTTTCCTCATAATCCACTCTACAGATAGACTATATCGTGACCCAATGCACATGCAGGTGGAGAAAGTGAAAGGCTTTACAAAACAGTATCTTTACTTCCTGACTTCCATTGCATTGCATTCTACTCCAATTTTTTCTCTTCCTTTTCACTTAAAAACCATTGGTCTTTTTTAATGCACTGCACTGCCACCTAAGTTTGGAAATCTGCAGTAGAGCTCAGGCTCTGGAGGTCAGGCCCCTGTGCTCTGCTACCGCACCCTGCCCACCTGACAAGCAGGTCTGGAGGCCTCTGCCCAGCAGCTGGTCTCAGCAGTACTGGCTGCAGGTGACTATTACAGTGGCAGTGGCTGGGGAGGCCTTCTATTGATGCAACATTCTGTGTGGGGAAAGGCCCACTTGATAAAACCGTTTGGTTTTACTTAAAAGGAGTGTAGTTGAGGAAACAAGCTACATAACAATATGAATGAACTGGAAAAGTAAAAAAAGTTAATGCAGGTGATATCCCTCTAAGAAAATATTTAAAATTAAAATTCAGATTTAGACCAATGTGTTTTAGAAAAGGACTAACCATGAGATTCCCTCTAATTGCATGGTCTCCTCATTCATTGAAAATGTAGTTATTTTTACAGAACGTTGACCTTTCCGCAGTTTTCAACTGTGGACCCAACTGAAGTGTAACTAATTTTCCTTTCACAGCATTCACCTTCCTCTTCAGTAACGCTGAGCCCCATTCTGGGTCTGCCATTTTACTACAGAGGAGAGAATTTGAAAGGTAGTCAGAAGAAGCATGAACATGTTAAAGATTTGGAAACCAGATTCCTGTAGGGAAGGAGGGAAGAATTTTAGCTCCACAGTTGTGTTCTGAGTGCCAGCTAATGGGGCTAGCCCTCTACATCCCACTGAAAGCCTGCATGGTCCCATGACCTTCAGGGTACAGCTGCAAACCTCAAGTGTGTAGCTGGCAGCCTGTCTTCCTCTGCAGCCATGGCATGGGGAGCTTCAGGCCCACGGAGCTAGTTTGGTTCCCTGTCCAGCAGCTGCCTTGTCCCTTCCGGCTTTGGTAGCACTCTTTCTTTTGTGACCTGGGGCCAAGGACTTCACCTTTCTGTGCCTCCATCTCTTTTCAGAGTGCTTCTGAGCATACATTGACTATTCATGTGCTTGGAGTGGGCACTCAGGAGTGTTCCTTGTTGTTTAGCAAGGGATGCCCTTTCCAGCCCTGACCATTTGAAACACTCTTAGAAATCCTTCAAAATCCAGCTCTTATGTCCTGCCTCTTCCTGGGCGCTGCGTCTGTCCTGAGGATGGAGTTGGGCTCTGCTCCTTGTAGCCCAGTCACCCCTCTTCCCACTTGACTCTGTGCTGCTTAAGAGAAGGCTCCCAATCTCTCTATGTTGGAATCCCCAGCACCTAGTACCGTGCCTGGCCCACAGTCAGTGCTCATCAATGTTGATTTGTCCCTGAATTCACATGAAGGATAAGAAAAGCTTCATCCCATTTCCACCTCTGATGGATTGGCTGTACCATCAAGAGTTTCGTGTTGAGAAGATTCTGAGACAGAACTTGAGAAAGGGAAAGACCCCACTATGTGGCAGATGCAAAGCCAAGCATTTTACATGCCTTTTCTTCTGATTTAACCCTAGACAACCCTGTGAAATAGGGACTATTATCATCTCTCTCTGAGATGAGAAAACCAGAGCTCTTGAGTTAAACAGAAGTGGACAGTGCTGGGCCTCAGACAGGCGGGGTCCCCCCCCCCCGCTGCCCCAAGCACCTGGACCTAGGCCAGCTGTCTCTCCTGGAGTTTTGGCCCTGTCCAACTGCTAGCTGCTTCCTTGCGCAGAGGATGGAGTAGCAGGATCCCACCACCTTTGTGTCACCAGACTGCGCTGGAATAGGGGAGCCTTTGTTTGGTGTGAGCACCCACCAGGGTTCAGAATACCAGTGTTTAGAAGAGGCTCCGCCTTCACCCTCCAAGGAAGGACAGAGGCGTCCATGGTTGTTGAAAAACGGAATGTTCCAGCTAATGAGAAACAGTTGAGAGATGGGTGGGCCACCATCCTTGTGGCAGGCCCTGTGTCCTGACCTGCTTGTCAAGGTACAGATGACAGGCAGGGGTATAGCAGGTGTGGCTTCCTCTAGCTAGATTGGCGAAGGGACCAGGGCCAGGCTGTGGGGAGGAGGGAGAAGGCCCCTTGCAATTTTTCTTTTCTCTTCCCTTTTCTTTTCCTTAACCATTTAGCTGTATCTTTTAGTAAAAGAGTACCCAGAAGACAGTTTTTCTGCACTGCCATATATAGAAAATTCTAAACCTCTGGAAAGAGATAGTTCCCTGGGAAGATGGTCTGGTTTGAGGGTGAGTATTAACTTTGGGCTCATACAGCCCTTGGTTAAAGTCTAGGGTTACCATTTCTTGGTCGTGTGAACTTGGTCAAGTCAAGTAGCCTCCGTAGGTCTCAGCCCCGTTGTCTGTGAGTTATTTCCATGCCACAGCATTGTGATGAGGATGACCATGGGAAGCACCTGGGATGTTGTAGCATCTGGGTAGAAACTGGTTTTTCCTATTCCTGCCAGCTCTGGGAAAGGCTACATCCTGGCCCTCCCAGCCAGTTGATAGTGTGCCTCTCCCTCAAAGAGAAATTGATGTCTCCTGCCAACATCCAACTGGGGGAGTCCAGGAAAAGGGCAGTTGTCTGGGTAACCATTTGTGAAAGCCAAGGACAGGGCAAAATGGAGATGCAAGGAAGGGTTTATCCTCCTGGCAACAGGGTTGCGCTCATGTTTCTGATCGATGAAGCTTTGTGCTTCTTGCCTTTCCATGCCATACGGGAGCCACAGGTGGCATGTTGCATTCAGTTAGTGACCAGGCTGCATCTTCGGAGCCCAGGCATCCCTGTCACCATCTAAGCTAGGTGGTCAGCCAGCCAGGTCTTGCAGGTAGGTCTTCTACTCCTAGAGTCTGTGGATGCCACACCCAGGACTAGGCATGAGGAGGTCCACTTTGGGAACCTGACTTCACCGCTGCCTGGTAACGGGGCTTTGGCAAGTCAGGTTCTTGTCGTCTCCATTTTTAACAGAGCACTTGTAACCGGGGCATCTTCATGAGCATAGCAGAGAACTGTTCCCAGGCTCTCATGAGATGCTGTGTAAGAAGGTCCCTCATGTGGACGTATATGAATGTAGTACATTTTTGTTAGTTTACTTTGAAAAGGTAATACTGGCAGATGGTTCAAAAGGCAAAAGATTCCGAAGTTATGCAGTGATTAGAGTTAAGTCTCCCTGACACCCCCCTGTCTTGGGTCCCTGGTCCCTCCCTCCTAGGCAGCCACTGCTGCTGCCATTCTGGTGACACCTCTGCATGTGGGAGCTTATGTATCTCCCCTTCTTTCTTACACCAGGCCTTACCCAGTGTACTACCCCTTGCTTTTATTTCCTCCACTCTAGATGCAAGGTGGTTCTACATCTGTACATGTGGATGTCTGTTTAGCCTCTGCCTAGGAATCTACCATAAGGACATGCTGCTCTCTCTCCCTCCCACTAAGGCATAGAGTAGTTATTTGGTGAGCATGTTAACCAACTGTTGGTAAGAACAGCTGTGTGTATCCTGTCTGCTTTGAGGTTTCAATGGCTCAGTGTCCTTGAGAGCAGTTTTTAGGGAGTTATCCAGAAAATGTTTAGCAAATAAGGAACTCTTTCTTTTTTCCCTCTGGTGCAAGATTTCTGAAGCTCAACATTGTTGACATTTTATTTTATTTTATTTTATTATTTATATTTATTTTATTTTATTTTTTGAGACAGAATCTCACTCCATCACCCAGGCTGGAGTGCCATGGTACGATCTCTGCTCACTGCAACCTCCGCCTCCCAGGTTCAAGCTATTCTTGTGCCTCAGCCTCCTGAGTAGCTGGGATTACAGGTGTGCACCACCACACCTGGCTCATTTTTGTCATTTTTGTAGAGAAAGGGTTTTGCCATGTTGGCCAGGCTGGTCTTAAACTCCTGAACTCAAGTGATCCTTCCACCTGGACCTCCCAAAGTGCTAATATTACAGGCATCAGCCTTCGCACCCAGCCTGTTGACATTTTTCTACCTGATAATTTTTTGCTATGAAGGCATTGTAGGATGTTTAGAAACATCCCTGGCTGTACCCAGTAGATGTCATTAACACCCTACCTGCCATGTGACCACGAAAAATGTGTCCAGGTCCAGACATTGCCAACTTTCCCAGAAGTAGGGGAATCAACCCAGGTTGAGAACCACTGCTCCAGTGGGATTTGGAAGAGCTGAGCAGTGCTGTGCACAAATGTGTAGTTCTGGAGCTTAGTCCTGGGGCAGACCTGTGGCTGAGAAGGCAGGAGTGGGGGTCGCCTGGAGCCATCAACATCCATACCACCTACCCTTCAGGGCTGCTTTCTAGTGTGCCTTTGGGAAGCTGATGTCTCTCCCTGACACACACACACAGGAGCCCACACTTACATCAAAGAGGCAATATAGTGTGGTGTATTATGGATGGGTTGTGAAGCCAGACTTCCCAATGCTACCACTTCCTAGCTATGTGACTTGGGGTAAGATATTTATGTCTGCTGGCACTTTTCTCAGCAGTAAAGTGGGGGATAATAAGGGTACCTACCTCATTGGTAGTGGAGATTAATGGGTTAATACATGTAAAGCACTTAGACCCAGGGCGAGGTATGTGGTACGTGCTCCATGCATGTCAGATATCACTATTATTATCAGCAGAACAATAAAATGACTGCTGAGCCCTCTCTGTGGGCCAGGATCTTTGAATTGATGACCGCAGTTGAGTTTGCTTGTAATCATGGGCAGTAGGACTCTCCATGCCTTTATACTCAGGAAATGGAGGCTCAGAGAGAGTAAGGCCCTTGCTCAGGGCCACATGGCCAATAAGGTGTATTGAGCAGCGTCTGTGCCTGAGGGCCATGCTGAGGCTGCTATGGCCTCTGCCAGAAGCCAGGGCCTGAGCTCCTGGGGAAGCCCAGGAGGGAGGGAGGGAGTCTACCATTGATACCTTGTGTTATAGCCAGTTAGTTATTTGTCAGAAGCTGTCCTTGGGCCTGAAGTCCCTGCACACTGTCAGTGGTGTGGAAGGTGAGGCTCCATTTCTTGAAACCTATATACTCATCAAGGTCACCTTGGCAGGGTTTATAAGGAAAGAAATTGATCATAATTCTAGTGATAACTTTTATATGAATTTCCTTTATTTCACCTTCCTATATTATATGTTATATATTTGTGTAGTGGAGATCACCATGTTTAATTGTTACTAAATGTAATGTCACTATTTCTTTTTTTTTTTTTTTTTTTTTTTTTTTGAGACGGAGTCTGGCTCTGTCACCCAGGCTGGAGTGCAGTGGCGCGATCTCGGCTCACTGCAAGCTCCGCCTCCCGGGTTCCCGCCATTCTCCTGCCTCAGCCTCCCGAGTAGCTGGGACTACAGGCGCCCGCCACCTCGCCCGGCTAGTTTTTTGTATTTTTTAGTAGAGACGGGGTTTCTCCGTGTTAGCCAGGATGGTCTCGATCTCCTGACCTCGTGATCCGCCCGTCTCGGCCTCCCAAAGTGCTGGGATTACAGGCTTGAGCCACCGTGCCCGGCCAATGTCACTATTTCTGATGCATTCTGGTACCACTGTTTCATATGTCCTCATATCTTTGAAAGCTCTTAGCTTGTTGCTATTTTATTGGTTGCATAATATTAAATGTTTTCTTAATTATTATGCAAGTATTATATATATTATGCAAGTATATATATGCAAAAAAATGAAATATATTTTTATTGTGATACTTTATGCACTGCCATAAAAGACCAAGTCCTTTTTGATCACCCTTCTAATTCTAGTCTATGGTGCAGAGGTGTTGCTGCTTGTTTGTGGATTTATTTTTCAAAGAGTATGATATTTATTTATTGCTTTATTCAGTCATAATAGAAATACATGCTTGCTATGAATAATTAATTCACTATCAGGTAAAGTTAAAGTTTCCTAAAATTCTACTTCCCAGAGAAAGCCAGTGTTAAGAGCATGCTCTGTGTCCTTTTACCCTTTTACAATGCACACAAATATACCACACCCTAATATACACACTTAGGAATAAAAAGCACAACAGGCTTCTCTCATGGGCACTGTTTGTTATGTCAGTGTTTTCACTTAGCATGTAGTGGAACCGTCTCATACCGATGCCTACCGCTCTCCCCCTCTCTTCACTCACTGCGTCCTGGTCCACAGAAGCGCACTCCTGCACTCTTACCCCATCCTCTTGTGATCGACAGGCATGTGGTTTCTGGTGTTTTTGGCTATGGAAAAGTGTGCTGCACAGCATCTCAGCATGTATGACGTGGTTTAGGGCTGTTTCTGAATTTCCGGAGGACTATCACGTGGGCTGAAGGTCTGGGGACCAAGGGCACACGGGGGATGAGGAGCGAGCCCTGAGCCTGCCTGGAGCTCAGCACAGAGGACCTGGGGCGGTGAGCCAGCAGCCTGGGGTTACCGCCCAGCTCGGTGCCGCCAGCACCGTGAACCAGGGCACAGCCCTCCCTCTGTGCTGCTCAGTGCCATCATTTTTCCCTCCCATGACATACGACAGCAGGGAGTTGAGTGGTTTGTTTCATCTCTTCTTAAGAAAAAGTTAAATTTATAATCCCAGCCCCGACCTTCCTTGTAACTCATGTGCTCATCCTGTTAACTGGTTTAATATATGGCACCACTATTTCATTAAACAACATACAGGAATAATTAGTTCAGCCACGATGCCTCAGAACAAAAGCCCTTGATTTAGTTTAACTTTATAAGTTGCTCTCTTTTGATGTGCAAGAGCACATCTGGGGTCTTAAAGAAAGCAGAAAGAAAAATAGAAGACGTTCTGGCAGACTGGGGGTTAGAGTTTTCCAAGGGGAGCCAGTAACCCTTTGGTACCAGGCCTTGATAGGGCAGCAAGGGCCCCGCAGAAGCAGTGCGTGCCGCTGGCTGGGGGACGAGAGCCAACATTCCCAGGAGGTCAGTGGCTGTCTGCTGCCAGGCCAGGAGAAACCATGCGTTTTCTTCCTTCATACACATGGTGTGCTGATGTGCAGTGTGTCCCCAGACTTGTAAGCCTGGCCTGTTCTCTGCCCTGCTGCTGGAGCTCAGACGCTCACTCTGGCCTTTCCTTCCCTCAGCGTGTGCTTGGTGCTGCTGCATGCCACGCACACTGTAGGAACTGTGGACATGCTCAGGGATCAGCAAGGGCCCCTCTGGGGCTGGCACCCTCTTCCTGCCGTTGCAGTTTGCCCCAATTTGCTCTGTGCCCAGAGTCTTTTTCCCCATCAGTTCTCTCTCCACCCGGGCTACCACTGGGGTTGTTCTGACCTTTTCACTTCATCAGTCCTCACCCCTGTGTGGCATCTCATGGTATTCATCTGCCGGCAGAGGAGAGTTCCAGCTCCTTGGCCTGACCCTCGGGCTTTGCACTGCCTGGTTCCTGCCTCAGCTACAGCCATTTGTGCTCATGTACCCTACTGTCACTGGCTGCTGACCAGTTGGGACCTCTGCAGGCCTCAGGGCCTGTGCCCCCTTCAGCCTTCTGCTCGAGCTGCTCCATCCATCCACAGGCCCGGCACAGATGTCCTCTCCTCTGTGAGGTTTCCTCCCAGTTCCCTGCCAGGTGGTAACCATGGTTCCTTTCTCAGAGTTCCCCCGTCCTCCTTGCCACACTGGGGCAGCCCATGCCACATAGACCATGGGAACTGGTTGTTAGGTGACTGTGCGCTCCAGGCAGAGGCAGGGTGGAGTTGTGCCTGGTCCCCTGTTTCTCTAGACATGGCATAGTGCAGGGCATACAACAGGCTCCATGGACAGGAGCCCATCTGGCACAGTGGGGAGTGCCAGGCCGTCCGCCCGCCCTGGCTCAGCACTTGGTGGTGGTGAGACTGCATGAAGCTGGCATGGCGCCCTCCCGTGATAGACTGCTGTGAGGCAACAAGGGTTAGCAAGGGTTCAGCCAATGACAGGAACATGGTTGTTGCTCAACTAGTGGCAAGTGCCGTCCTTTGCAAAGGTTTGCTGGGACAACTTTCTCATAGACTGTGTTCCAGTTGGTTTTTTAACTGAGGTGGACTGAGTGATCTTTCCCGTCTCTGGCTTTTGGTTTCCAGGGAGCCAGGTTGTATGGTGGGGACAGATGTCCTAGTCTGCCAGCAGCCAGCAGCCATTAGCTCCCTGTCCCACCCATTCCTGCTCCAGCACTTGATGCTCTTCTCCCTGCACCCTCCTCCCAGGACAGCAGAAGGTACAGGATGCTTAGTTCTCTCTCCTTCTAATTAATGGCAGAGACCCAGTTAGAAATGGCAGGCCCCTCCCTGACCTCTCCACAGCCATTTGTAAGTCCAGCGAGACTGCAGACTGCTGCCCCGGTGGCCCTGGTTGCAAGCAGCTCCCTTTGTAACAAAGTCGACATCACCTATTTGCCAGCATAGCTGCCCCTGGCAAGCCATTCTGGTCTTGCCTGGAGTGTCACAGGCAGTATCCCACTCCTCTTCCTGAGTGGCCGTGTACCAACAGGTAACAGATGGCAGATGTATAGACGAGCAGCGGTTGATGCTTGGCTCTGCCACTGAGGGAGCACCTGGGCCAGGCACCTGCATATATAGCAGCTCCTTATCCTCACATCACCCGTGGGAGTAAGGCGGTTCTTACCTCATTGTACCATGGAGACTCAGAGGCCCAGAGAGGAGAAATGACTTGCCGATGTGCAAATCCTGGACAGGGTCTGAATCTAGGTTCAGACAGGGTGCAACACATGAAGTTTCTGCCCTTTTGGCTACTTGGGAATTCTTCTCAACCATCAGAAAGAGAAAGCCTGGGGATTTTCACACCTGTCCCGCCTGGAACGTGTTTCATGTTAAGTGCCATTCCTTTCCCCACTGTGTTTTTCCAAGGTCCTGACCCCCCTCCAACCCCTTGTCCCACTTTCTGTGGCTCCTGACCCTCAAGGCAGAAGTAGCAGGCCAGCGGGCAGGAGCCAGCTTACCCTGCCTGCTGCCTCACCAGGGGACAGCAGGCTTCAGAGGCTCTCCTGTAATCTCTCTATCCACACAGCCCTCATTTTAATTTGCAAAATTGAAGCCAGATCGAGAGCAGTAAAGCCAGAGGACGGTAAATATTCATGCCTCAGTGAGCGAGGGTGGCTCCATTACCGTTCTGAGATTGAGAGAATTACCTGGGGGATTATGTATATTCATGGGCCGATTTTTATTTGCGATATAACGTGACTCACGTTGGCCTGTGTGTTACAGGTTCTACCCTAAACAGACTTTGCACAAAGCGTATGCCCTTAAGCTTCTGAAAGTCATCTCAAGTGGCTTGCCCCTCGCCTTCTGCCTCCTAGGAAACAGGTCAGCATAATAAGCACACCAGTGACCAACCAGGGATTTCCATGCACTCCTCTCTCTGCCTTACAAGCTGTGGGCACTATTCTTACGTCCAGGTCACAGAGGAGGAGACGATCTGAATGCCACACCGTGTTCTGTTTATGTGGCTGTGCCCGCACTGTGCTGCCATCCTCTCAAATGCAGGAATGGTGTCTCATTCTGTCCTGTGTGCCCAGAACATAATAGGTGCTCATGAAATGGCTGCCAAGGGAGTAGCCCCTCTTACAGGCCTGCTCTGCAGACACACTCAGCTCTGCTGCTGGCCCCCAGCATGTGCACGGCACCTGCTGCTGGCAGCACAGGTTTGGCCCTGCTGATTGGCTGGGTGTCTGGCTTCAACAGCGGTAGGTCAGTGTTCCTGTACATAGGACATTGTTTACAGGGTCCTGCCTCAGTGCACAGCAGAAGTCAGCACACTGCAGCCTGCCACCTGTTTTGATAAAGCGCTTCAATGGCAGAGTCAAGTAGTTGCAACAGAGGCTGTGTGGCCTCCAAAGCCTAAACTGCTTACTGTCACCTTCTATAGGAGAGCTTGTTGCCCCTGGTCTGTAGGCTTCAAGGGCACTGGGGCAGAGCACCACTCCTTTGAGTTTTTTCTTGATGCCAGTGCAGCACACAGTTTATCTCTTTTACTTTTATTGTCACCATAATCCAAATGAAGTTGGGATGCTCATCTCCATTTTATTGATGATAAAATAATAGTTGTAGTAGTTTTAATCACTAATTAATATTGGACAACTTCTAATTTTTAAAGATACCATGCTAATCGTTTCACCTGGATTATCTCAATGTAAACTCACAAATGCCCAATGAGTTAGGTACATTTTCCATTTAAGGGAACTTAGGTGACATCCCTGGCCTGGGGTCACATAGCTAATATGAAGGATTTGAACCCAAGAAGTCTGACTTGAAAACCTGCCTTCCTAACCACTGTGTTATGAGGAGAAAAGGTTGCTTGCCATCAATTGCTCATTCATTTCCTGAACTGTTGTTAGCACTGGCAGCGTACCAGGCCCCCTTCTGGGTGTGGCAGATGCAAAGATGAATTAGAGTGACCATTTTCTCGAGGAGGTCCCTGTAGGACAAACAAGCGAGGCGGTAGCCACTCCACCTGTGTAAGTGTTAGAACTGGCTTGGCCCTATGAGGAAGATGGGAGGTTTGCAGACTCCTGGACGGGAGCTTCCTGGGCTCATGCACCATTCTGTCACTGCTGGACTAGTGGCCTCTGGCTGTTCACCCAACCTCTGGGCCCCAGTTTGGTCACCTGTACAATGCAGGACATAACGGGACCTACCTCTTAGGCTTGCTGTGATGATTCAGTAGGTTAATCCATGTGAGGTTATAGAACACTGCCCAGTGCTGATGGCCTGAGTGGAGGTGGTGACAAAAGTAGGGATGGCACAAATGGGTGTGGGAGGCCCTGGGGATACCAGGTAGCCTTGGAAGGCTGCTAAGAGGCAGTGGAGCTTCAGAGAGACTGGGAGAGGCAGGGTCAGGCAGGCCAAGGTGGGAGACGGGTGAGAAACTCTAGGGGAGAGAGCTGTGCTCCCGGGATGGGTTGGGGCAAGGAGCTGAGCTGGGGCCCTGGCAGAGCTGGCTTGGAACTGACTTTCTGCTTGTGTGTTTTTGGATTTATAATTGCTCTCATGTGCTGGACTCACATTTTCTAAGAGGGAAGAAGAGCTGCCTCAGCTGCTGCTAAGTTCTGCCTCCATGAGCTGGCCCTCAGGAGGCAGTCACAGTGGGTGGAGAGGGGGAAGGACCCAGGCAAGGACTCTATGACATGTCCCTCTCCCTTCCTGTTCAGGCCTCCATCCCAGGCTACACGCCCCCAGGACAGTCTCTGGGCAGACCACACGGGGTTCATCCTGCTAGCTAGGACACTGTCCTGACAGGCCGGAGAGGCCCCTGCTGCCTGCCCAGGCCATGGCACTCCTAGCCTTTCACTATGGGCCCCCGCCTGTCCCTGCACTGGCTTTCCCCTGCCTACTGTGCCCCCCGTCCACCTTCCACCCAGGAAGGGCCTTCCCAGGAGCATGTATTCCATTCAGTAAGATAAGGTGCCAGCACTGGGCTACCTGCTGGGTCTGCACTGGTGTCCCGTCCTTGCCCTGATGGAATGTCCAGTGCCATGTGGAAGACAGACTTTAAACAACAGTGGGCCCTGGCACTACAAGTGGTGAGGCTGCCCTGAGGAACAGCCTCTGTGAGAAGACAGCAGGGATTTAGAGGAGGCCGGAGAGCCTCCCGAGGCAGTGAGCTGGGAACTGAGGACGTCCAGATTGGCAGTGAGGGGAGAAGCAGTGAGTGAGGGCCAGCATGGGGGGGAGGGGGCGGCAGTGCTCGTTCACACAGCAGCACCGCTCCTCTCTGTCCCCTCACTGAGTTTCCATTCTGGTACTCTAGGGCTACTTTGCCTTTCCCCAGGCTGGAACCCCTCTATAGCAGGAGCAGTTTCCCCATGAATTGAGAATCCTCAGTGCCCAGCTTGGGCCACATGTGTCAAGGAAGGAGCTTGCATTCTTCTCTCCTGGGGCTGTTGCCATGATGGCCGGTCCAGGTTCAAATCCCAGCTCTGCCACCTGCTGGCTGGGTGACGGCAGGCAAGTGACCAAAGCCAGCATGGCTGTGCCTTACAGCTTGTGGAGGGACCGTGTCCCTACCTGGGAGCCCCTCAGTGTGGTGCCCACATGGGGCAAGTGCTCAGTCAGTGTGAGCAGCTGTCATTACTACTCCTGACATCATCATCACGATCATCACAATTGTCACCAACTCCCTCCAGGGAAAGTGTTGCTCCCAAAGGAAGCAAGGCTGACAGCTGGTGGGGTGTCGAGGCTTTACTCTTGGGCCTTGGGAACCTAAAGACTCTAAAGGTCACTCATCAGCTTCCTGTGGCATCTGTGGCCTGAATGGGCCCACCTTGGCCAAAAGTTCCATCTGTTAATGCATTGCCAGAACATGTGAGATCATGAGCTGTTCAGACATGAGAGTAGCAGCTGAGCTGATGGGGCAGAGACTCAGAGTGGTCCTTAATGGTTGGTCACCTTCCCTGGGCCCTTTAAGGCTTTGGATCTGGAGCAGGAGGTGCCACAGGGGCAGTGGGAGCTGTGGGAGAGCTGGGGTCTGCAGCCCGAAGCACAGGGGTGGTTTGGACCTCGCTGCCACCCGCCCCCACCTTTGCCTCTGCTGGTCCTCTGGTCTTCCTTTGCTTGGCTGACATCAGCTGTCACTTTGATGGGAAGTTTCCTCTGACTCTGCAGGTTGATGGAGGCTGCTTTTCCACCCCACCCCGGGGCAGAGTATTTCCTTGCATTTTCCCATTCAGAGTATTTGCTTAATATGTTTAAAGTATTTCCATTAACCTTAGCTACAACTGATAAAGTTTTAAGATATTTAATATTGACACCCCAACCTCAGGGTAATGACTGCTAAATGCATGACAGCTTTTGGGAAGAGCTGTCACATAAGTGGTGTATATTGATTTCTGCACTTAGGGGTAGTTCACACACTTAGTTAACTAAATCTCTCCAGATAAGCAGGAAAACACTTGTCAGTCCTGAGCTTTGCTTGTACCTTTGGAGGAATCTCTTGCATATGGGAAATGGGAACTGCTGGCAGAAGCTGAGCCTCCTTTTGAGTCCATCTGGTCACCCAAGTTCTTGGAGCCATCTTCTCCAGGCGGATTCCTTGAGGGTCAGACACAGTGGAATGAAGGGAGCCTCCTTGGGCTGTGGTGGAGCCCATGCCATTCTGTCGACTCTGGCCTGGAACTGACCTTTGTTATTTGAAGTGCTGGAAACAGCACACCTCACCTCACAGGTGCAGTGCTTCCCTGCCCTCCCAGCCCTAGTCTTTTAATTTCACTCTGTCAATCCTAACAAGAATTACTCTTACCTGAGTGTTAGGTGCTGTGCTTGGCCTTGACTTCTCACCATAGCCCCACGGGTGTTATTATCCCCTTTTTACTAACAAGGAAGCTGAGACTCAGGGGTGAAGAGCCCAAAGTTGGCTGGCCAGGAGGCAGTAGAACCAGCCAGCATGATTCATTCCAGAGCTGCAGCACTTCCTCCCCTGAAGGAGCCAGCCCCCAGGGCAGATCATGGAGAGTAAACATGACCCTGGAAAATCACTTGGGTAGCTGCCATGTTGAATGCCAGCCCATTCTCTCAGTAGGGTCAGCCTGTGTTGGAGCAGCCTGGTGTTCCTTCAGCAGAGTGAGGATGCAGGATCAGAAGGTATGGGTGTATCTCTGAGTCTGAGCGCCTCCCTCCGTGCAGCAGAGGCTTGCTGCAGAAACCAGACCGTTGAAGGGGCAGTGGGCTCCCCACTGGCCTCCATGCCCTCTGGGGAAGGAGGCATGTGTAGCCATGGACACAGACCTCTCACGGCCTGGGTTCCTTCAGCTGAATTCATCCTCACCTTGCATTCTCTTTGTTCTGGGGCTGGGAGTGGGGTGAATGCTATCATGTGCCCAGGACTGAATGCCGAAGGGCCAGCAGATGAGTTTTCTACAGTGTCAGTTTTCCCAAGGACAGTTAATTCCAAACTCCACTTTTATGTTAAAACAAACATGAATCTATTATGGCATAGAATGCAAAGTTTCCATGAATCTTAAAGTCCAAAACTTGGTATTTCAAAGAATTTCTGTGCTTCTAGCAGTTAGCTTCAGGGATTTATTCGCCTCTGCCATGGAGTGGGAGGCTTCTCTGTGGGAAAGAGAAACACATCATGCTGTCTTTCAGGACTTCCTGGCCCTCCATGTATTGGGATGTCAGCACACTGTTTGCACTCGAGGATTCCAGGTCCCATGGAAAATACAGATTTCATGTGGTTCAGTGGGTGCCTTACTCCATGGAGTTGCTAAGTCCTTTCCCTGAGAGATCCCAGGGAAGAGGGAGAGAGATCCAAGAGGGGAAAGTTGGTTGCTCTTTTATTTTTTGATAGCCAACTTCCAACCCATTCCATCCTGCACGACGGAAGAGTGCACTTTCTACCAGCTGCTCTGCCCGCCTGTGGGGCACAGCTGTAGGCCTGGGGCTTTGCATGGTCTGGCTGTACCAGGCCCTCAATTCTGTTTGGTGCAGTTAATACCAGGTGATTTGTTTGAGTTTAAAATGGAGACGTTGAATATTTCCTTTAAGTTTTAAATATGCTAATACTAAAGGCTAAACTTCGAAAATGAAGAAGAAGAAATAGAAAAATAGGAGAAAAACATCCTTAGCACAGGGTGACCTTCCTGTTGCTGTATCTAGACCTCAAACTCAAGGCTGCCTCTCCGTCCCAGACAGACTGTACCTTGACCTCTATTTCATGGTTAGAAAGAAGCTTCATAACAAAGAGAGAGAACGGCCAGTCCGTGCACTTGTTCTTCACACAGGCAGGGCAGGCTCCCAGCATCCCTCGCTGGCCTACTCTCTGCCTGAAGGTGGGACGCATCATCCCCGACGGGCCTGGGGCCCAGAGCTGTCACTGCTGCCCGTGCCATACAGTCTCTGCAGACTCAGCCAGGCTTCTGTTCCTGGGGAAGGGGGAAGAGGGGAGTGATCCCCCTCTTGAGCCTTGCTGAGGACATCCAAGTTGTCTTTTGTGACAGCTTCCTCACTTTGCTCCAGATTTGGACTCAAGCCTCTGTGCCTCAGGCCCAGCCAGTGCTGTGGCCAAATGAGCTCCCACTTCAGTCAGGCCTTGCTGGGCTTGAGTCCGAGTTTCACCATTTACCAGCTGAGGGGCCTTGGGCAGGCTACTGACTCTCGGTTTCCTCAGGTGTCAGGTGGTGGTGAGGGTTGGAGAGAGTGGTCTCAGGTGCCCTGTAGAAGGCCTGTTCTGCAGCAGGCTCTCCAGGAAGGATGTTTGCATGGGGAGGAATTCCTAAGAGTCTGCAGCCTTAGGAGCCAGGCACAATACCGAGCTACAACCTGGTGAGATAGTCTTTCTCTTTTAGTTTAGGTATTTCTTTTTGAACCTTTTCTTCATGTATCAAAACAGTGTATGATTACTTTAGACATTTTTGTGGAGTATAAAGAAACTGAGAAAAAACCTCCCCCTTAACTATAGTTAAGACTGTATTTTAAATACATTTTTATACCTTGATTATTGGTTCAATATTACAGAGAAAGCATTTTCATGCTCATAAAAGTGCTTCATTTATTTTATTATGTAACACCTTGCCTGCTGTTTTATTTAGCCATTCCTCCATTGTTGGGCAACTAGATTGTCTCCATCTTTCGGCTATCCTAAATAAGGTGAATATTTTATCATACTAAGGTGAATATTTCAGTGATCCACCTTTGACTTTTGGAGAGTTTCCTAGAGGTGGAATTCTTGGACAAGAAATGTAGAAATGATGAGAGCATTCCAGAAAGGCTGGACCAGTGTGATCTTGAGTGGTTGGTGCTGGGGGAGCATCTGGAGGGGGTGTTGAGGGATAGAAGCATGAGGGGTTTGTCATTGTCTTCAGACAACTGCAGTGAGGAACAGATGCTTGCCCCCAGGCACCTCAGAGTTAGGGCTGGTACCCTCAAGTTTAGTACAAAACATATTGGTGTCTTCAGAGTGCCTAGCTCCTGGGCCCAGCCTGGGGTGTCCTCCTGCTCTCTGGCTGCTGGGCCAGGCACCGCGTAAAGCTTGGATTGCACCTCACACTTTACTGCTTTGCCCTTTTTATTTTGTGGAGAACTGAGAGACTCCCACCATCTCTTTTGCCCACCCGTCTTGGCAGGTAGTACAGCTGTTTCTGTAGGTGGAGGGAAAAGAGAGTCTCCCATCTTGGGCCAGTGACTTCAGCTAGGGGCACCTCGATTTTCTCATGTGGGTTGGGCATTCTGGCTCCTCATCCTATGGTGGTGGCTTCCAGGTGTTGCTGGGGAAGGCGAGACTCAAACCAGCAGTGTGACAGACCCAGCCTGGAGACTTAGAAGTGCTTCTCTTCCTCACAGCACCTGACCCCTCCATTTCCTCCTCTCAGCCCAGGGCTGGCCTCCCCCAGAGTCTGCCTCAGAGTAGACTGTCAGTCTGTATTGAGTAAACTGATTGGAACTGGATTCTATTACATTTAATTGACTAGAAAATCTGTCTTTTTATTCTTAAATAGTTAAGTTTTAATCACACAACCAATTCATGAATTTCCTGTAGCAAAAGTGAAACCTTTCAGTTAAGGGAAATGGAGGTCTGTTGCATCACACCCCATCCCGGCCTCCCATCTAGAGGAGATCCTGTTAATTCTTTTGGGTTTATCCTTCCAAACCCTTTTCTATGCACTGTGCTCACAGAAATGCACAGCACTGTTGTGTAAATGTGTGGCATCATATTCTGAGCAGTGTTTGCACTTTCTGGCCATGCCCCACATGGATTCTCAGAGACCTTGCCTCATTACTACACACAGAGCTCCCACACTGCCTGCCCCCAATGTGCGCTTGTCAGTGTGGACACCTCATGTCACACATTGCCATGTCCCCACTGATGGACTTTCAGACTGCTGCCCTGTCTTTGTGAGTATTCCCTGTGCTGTACTGACAATCTTCTTGTGTACACCTGCACAGGGCTCTCCTAGGAGGTATCAAGAACTCTGCCTCAGGCCTGCCCTGGCACCTCTCTGCACTTTTCCCATTCCCCCCCAAGGTTGTCCCCCTCTCTCCCAATCTCGTTTGTATGTCATTGTCATTCCAGACCCAATTCAGATGTCCTCCTCTCTGCTGGCTCCCTCATAGTACTCAACACATCGTATTCTAAATATGCTTTATACATCTGTCTCCCCAGTGAGTCTGGAGTTCAGAGGACAAGGGCATGGCTTCCCCCACATCCCAAGGCCAGCACATGGCCTGCCATGGAGTAGGTGCTACATGAGCATGTTGAATTAAAGCCAATGGAAGGAATAAGGGAGATGGGCCTTGAAGACTGAGTTCTGGGAAAGATGAGCAGGAGGACATTCCACAAAGATAAACAGCAGGACAGAGGCAGGAAGTGTGCTGGGAGACCAGCCGTGAGCTCGGAGAGCACTGCACAGATGCAGGAGGAAGGCCAGGGGTGAGCACCAGCTAGGGCAGTGAGCACCAGGGCACCTGGAGCCCTGGCAGGTTTCATTGAGGACCTAGCCTGACCCGGGCTGTATACCAGGGAAGTGACCTGGCAGTACATGGAGGAGGGGGTGGCTGCTATGGGTATCTGAGCAAGAAGTGAGGCCCGGTGACCAGAAAGAGACTGTGGGTGCGAGGAAGGCGAACTCCGGGATTTGTTGGCTCATGGGCTATGAGAATGTCGCCCATGAGGAAGGAGCTAAAGGCTGAGGCTTGAACCATGAATGAGGGCTGGGGGCCACCACAGTTCACTGAGGACCTGGTACTTACCAGGGCTCAGGGAGACCCTGGGCACATACTGCCTCCTTCAATTTTCACAGAATCCCTGTGGCTAGGGCCTGGTATCCCCAGTCTACTGGTGAAGACACTGAAGTCTAGAAGTTACAGAACTTGCCCACAGCTCAGAGCTGGAGCCACAGCTCCAACCTCAGTGAATCTGGCCCCAAGTCCAGCATGCTCACTGCTGAGAGTGGGCACCCGCAGAAGTGGGGCAGGCCTAAGTGGGGTGGGAGGTGAGTGCAGGGGTGATTCTGGCTCTAAACAGAATCACAGTCTAGCCGGGCGCGGTGGCTCACGCCTGTAATCCCAGCACTTTGGGAGGCCGAGGCGGGCGGATCACAAGGTCAGGAGATCGAGACCACGGTGAAACCCCGTCTCTACTAAAAATACAAAAAATTAGCCGGGCGCGGTGGCGGGCGCCTGTAGTCCCAGCTACTCAGGAGGCTGAGGCAGGAGAATGGCGGGAACCCAGGAGGCGGAGCTTGCAGTGAGCCGAGATCGCGCCACTGCACTCCAGCCTGGGCTACAGAGCGAGACTCCGTCTCAAAAAAAAACAAAACAAAACAAAAAAACAGAATCACAGTCTAACAGCCATCTTGTAGAGTAGAAGGAGCCCAAGCCTCAAGCTACATGTGCCAGCCAGATGTCAGAATGCAGGTGGGCAAGGTCCAGACCATGGGATGGGGTGTGGGGTGCAAATTAGATGCCCTGGTACACCCCAGGACCAAGGAACGGGCCGTAAACCCATTGCATGCCTGCCCTTCCAGCAACTTATAAGGATAACAATGGAATGTCATAAAGCTGTTGTAGTTTCTTGTCCGTAAGGCTAAAGTTGCAATAAACAGAAATTATAAGCAAAAGAATAAACCTAGAGAGAAAGTCAGTTCTTAGGGCCACCACTGCTTTACATCCCTTGGATTACAAGGGCTTTTATGCCATATTGGTGGCACGTAGGGAACTGCCCCTCGGGGGTGGGGCTGGACTTGTGGGGGCTCCGAGCCTTATATCCAGTGTCCATTGAGGCCCCACAGCACCGTGCCAGGTGAGAGTGCCTCACCATTTTACAGGGATTGACAATGTAGATGGCATTCTTTTTTTCTTTGATCTACCTCAAGAAATAGTGGCAGGTTGAATTTGGAAATACATCCCAGACCTAGCAGCCCCCTTTTGCAGCCACCTCAGTCCCTGGGATTTGGGCTTGGAATGGGATAACCTGTGTCTCAGGAAGCTCGCAGTGGCAACTCAGCTCAATTGGGTGACTGAGTCCCAGTGTGATCCTTGGCACCCCCCCTCTTACCCTCCTCGCTCACTGTCACAGTGGTCATTCTGTTTTCTTCTTCCCTATTTCTTCTTATCATTACTGTCATGGGCCTGAATGCCTTCAACTGCTCCCCCTTCAGCACCAACGGAGGGAGAGTAAGGCCCAGGCTCAGCTGCTGGGCAGCTTCCCTGGGGCCCCTGTCTCTGCCCTTAGCTTGCTGGTCACACCTTGTCTGGCCTTGCTGATGCTCTGGTGCCAGCAGCCACAGGCTGGTGCTCCTGTAGGGTGTGAGTCCAAGTGATATTGCCCCTGCACAGCTGCACTGGGGTGCAGGGGATCATCAGTTGAGTCTGACGTACGTTCCTGAGCATGCTCCTCTGTGCCAAGGAAAGAGATTAGTGCCACTCAGCCCCCACCCCCACCCCCGCTGATGCTCTCAGTCTGGACAGGAGGCAGGAGCTAAAGGGATGGCTACATAGCAAATGTCAGAGGTAAAGTGGGGGTCAAGTGGTGGGGACTGTGGGGGCTGAGGTGGGTGGGCAGCATGGCCTGCTCTAGCGGGAGTAAGGCTGGAAGGACAAGGAGGGGCCTGGCAGTCAGGAAGCCAGCTCTGCCCAGGCACAGGGCTGGGAGGCACCATCAGGCATCTAGGCCATGAGTTGGACTTGGCCCAAGCATAGGGTGCTGAGGGCAGTGCTGAAGAGTGCTCAGGAGCCAGCCAGATGGCCACAGGCCTATGTGACCATCCAGCAGCCTGCCCTGAGGGGTGGGAGCTGTGGGAGCCACACATAGGAGGGATATGGCCAATGCTGGGCTTTCATAAACCTGGCTGAAGGACGGGGTAGCCCTGGAATTGTGGAGATCTTTCTGTCCACCTTGGATCCATTCCCTTAAGACCCAGACCCACCTGGGCTCTTTACTCAGGTCCAGGGCCCACAGGTGAGGTCCTGTTCGCTACTCCATGGCAGTGATGGCTTTTCTGGCTCAGCCCTGAAAACAGAGCTAGATCCCTTGGCTTACCTCCTAAGGATTCCTTACCCCCTAAAAAGCCCAGGGATGTCATTAAAAACAAAGTCTCAGTTGTATAGAAAACAGAAGAATCCAGCGTTGCTGTAATTCATTTAAAGTTTTATGGGATGACAAATACATGGGGTGGCTGGGAGGAGGAGCGTAAAGCTCCCTGGTGAAGCTCCTTGGTAGGCCCCTTGTCACTTTTGTGGTTTTCCATTGTTGCAGCGACTGGGAGGTTAATCACGAGGGTTTGTTTGTAACATCACCACGGATGGGCAGGGGCCTTTGCTGGGCCACATGGTAGAAAGCCAGATCATTCTCTTCCTCCCAGAGTGCACCCCATGTGGCAGGCACTGTGCTGGGGATCAGTGGTGAGCAAAATAAACCCAGCCTGTCTATCCAGGGCTGTCTGCCCAGCGGGGGAGACATCCAGGGAACAACAGAGCTCATAGGCACACGCTGGACAGATGCTAACGGGTTACAGGGCTTGAGGAACATCCTGGTCTGCCTGGAGACTCTAGAGCAGGTGTCGTGAGCTGGTCGGGAGACCCCTGAGGTCTCAGAGTGGGTGGGATTCAGCTGGGTACAGAGTGCCACAGGGGTGAGGAGAGCTGGGCAGGGTAGCAGTGTTCCCATGGGACTCTGGGTAACGCTAGCCATGCTGTGTGCAAGGGCCTTACTGACACTTGGGAATCCAAGCCCAGCCTGGGCACAAGGGGGTAGGGGCAGGGATCAGATGGACAGACAGTCATCTCTGATCTGTAGGTGACTGTGCCCAGCAGCCTTTCTCATGGCTATGCAAGAATACCTGCACACTGGTCTTCCTGGTGCCCACCCCAGTGGACAATTGGTGTTTTGTCTGAGGCCTCATGGGATTTTTGGATAGAAGAGACTCCTGCCCAGCACAACTCCCCATCATGTGGAGGGGCCCTGAAGGACCAGGCCAGGTGGACAGAGCAGTGTCTCAGGGGCTGCCAGGAACCCATGTTTGGTAGGGTTCCAAAGGCAGCAGAGCCCAGGAGGAGAGCCCGATGAGCAGGAATAGCAGGGTGCCTAGACCTCCTCCACCCCTTCCCTGCTTCCTTAGTGCATTTCCTCTCTTTCCCCCTTCCTCAGTGCATCTCCCCTCTTCCCCGCTTTCTCAGTGCATCTCCCCTCTTCCCCCCTTCCCCAGTGCATCTCCCCTCTTTCCCCCTTCCCCAGTGCATCTCCCCTCTTCCCCCCTTCCCCAGTGCATCTCCCCTCTTCCCCCCTTCCCCAGTGCATCTCCCCTCTTTCCCCCTTCCCCAGTGCATCTCACTTCTTCCCCGCTTCCTCAGCGCATCTGCCCTCTTCCCCCCTTCCTCAGCGCATCTCCCCTCTTCCTCCTTCCTCAGTGCATCTCACCTCTTCCCCTCTTCCTCTGTGCATCTCCCCTCTTCCCCCCTTCCTCTGTGCATCTCCCCTCTTCTCCCCTTCCTCAGAAATCTCCCCTCTTCCCCCTTCCTCTGTTCAATTCCCCTCTTCCCCCCTTTCTCAGTGCATCTCCCCTCTTCCCCCCTTTCCCAGTGCATCTCCCCTCTTCCCCCTTCCTCAGTGCATCTCCCCTCTTCCCCCTTCCTCAGTGCATCTCCCCTCTTCCCGGCTTCCTCAGGAATCTCCCCTCTTCCCCCGTCCTCAGTTCATCTCCCCACTTCCCCCCTTCCCCAGTACATCTCCCCTCTTCCCCCCTTCCCCAGTGCATCTCCCCTCTTCCCCCTTCCTCAGTGCGTCTCCCCTCTTTCCCACTTCCCCAGTGCATCTCCCCTCTTCCCCCTTCCCCAGTGCATCTCCCCTCTTCCCCCCTTCCCCAGTGCATCTCCCCTCTTCCCCCTTCCTCAGTGCGTCTCCCCTCTTTCCCACTTCCCCAGTGCATCTCCCCTCTTCCCCCTTCCCCAGTGCATCTCCCCTCTTCCCCCTTCCCCAATACATCTCCCCTCTTCCTCTCTTCCTCAATGCATCTCCCCCTTCCCTCCCCTTCCTCAGTGCATCTCCCCTCTTCTTCTTCTTCTTCTCTTCCCCAATACATCTCCCCTCTTCCCCCCTTCCCCAATACTTCTCCCCTTTTCCCCCCTTCCTCAGTGCATCTCCCCTCTTCCCCCTTTCCTCAATGCCTCTCCCCTCTTTCCACCCTTCCCCAATACATCTCCCCTCTTCCCCCCTTCCCCAGTGCATTCCCCCCTTCCCCAGTACATCTCCCCTCTTCCCCCCTTCCCCAGTGCATCTCCCCCTTCTCCACTTCCTCAATGCATCTCCCCTCTTCCCCCTTCCTAAATGCATCTCCCCCTTCCCCCTTCCTCAATGCATCTCCCCTCTTCTCCCCTTCCTCAATGCATCTCCCCTCTTCCCCCTTCCTCAATGCATCTCCCCCTTCCCCCCTTCCTCAATGCATCTCCCCTCTTCTCCCCTTCCTCAATGCATCTCCCCTCTTCCCCCTTCCTCAATGCATCTCCCCCTTCCCCCCTTCCTCAATGCATCTCCCCTCTTCCCCCTTCCTCAATGCATCTCCCCCTTCCCCCTTCCTCAATGCATCTCCCCCTTCCCCCCTTCTTCAATGCATCTCCCCTCTTCCCCCTTTCCTCAATGCATCTCCCCTCTTCCCCCTTCCTCAATGCATCTCCCCTCTTCCCCGCTTCCTCAATACATCTCCCCTCTTCCCCCTTCCTCAATGCATCTCCCCTCTTCTCCCCTTCCTCAGTGCATCTCCCCTCTTCCCGCTCCTTCCTCAATGCATCTCCCCTCTTCCCTCCCTTTCCTCAGTGCATCTCCCCTCTTCCCCCACTTCCTCAATACATCTCCCCTCTTCCCTCCCCTTCCTCAATGCATCCCCCTTCCTTTCTTCCCTTCTCCTCCATGCATGTCCCCTTCCTAAAGAGTTGTGTGGGGTTCAGAATTGCGTCACTGAGCACCTGGCTCACATAGTGGCTGAGGTACATGCACTTTGCCACCCCTAGGAGTTGTGGGTGGAACACTAGATGTTGGAGAGACTCCAGAGACCCCCTTCTAGGAGGAGCTTGTTCCTGGTCATTTGAAACTGCCCACTAAGATAGCAATGGGTCAGCACGCCTTATCTATCAGACTGCAAAAATTTTAAAGCCTACAGCCTCAGGTGCTGGGGAGGGTGTGGAGAAGAGGTTATTTCTTGTACTGCTGGTGGAAGTGTAACCAGCCACTTTAGAGAAAAATCTACAAGACCTAGTAAAACCGAAACTGTGTCCCACAGCACTACAGTTTCTCATCCAGATAGCTATGCTAGAAAACCCCTATGTATATATACGATTTGATGCATAAAGAAATGACCACTGTGAAATCATTCTAGTAGTATAAATAGCAACTCACATGTCCATTAAGGGTATGGATAAATTACAGGTAGAGCTTTTATATAAAGAAATACTATACAACTGTCAAAAAAAGAATACCATATATATGTTATTGTATGTTTTTTGACAGCTGTATATATGTGTGTGTATATATATGCACATGTTATATACACATACATGTGTATGGTAGTATACATAGGTATATACACACAAATATGAATAGATGTCACCAATATATTGCTGCAGGAGGGAGGCAAGTAGTAAGTTAACCACAAACATGATGCCACTGTATACGCTAATAAGTCTATACAAGTTGAATGTCCCTTATCCAAAATGTTTGGGACCAGAAGTGTTTCAATTTCAGATTGTTTTGGATTTTGGAATATTAGCATGATATACTTAACAGATTGAGCATCTGAAATCCAGAAATCCAAAATCCAAAGTGCTCCATTGAGCATTTTTTATTTTTGAGACGGAGTCTTGCTCTGTCACCCAGGCAGGAGTGCAATGGCACAATATCGGGTCACTGCAACCTCCGCCTCCTGGGTTCAAGTGATTCTCCCACCCTGGCGTCCCGAGTAGCTGGGATTACAGGCACCCACCATAATGCCTGGCTAATTTTTATACTTTTGTAGAGATGGGATTTCACCATGTTGGCCAGGCTGGTCTTGAACAGGTGACCTGAGGTTCCCTCTCGCAGCCCCAGAGGTGGTACTGGGGAGCTGGGATCTCAACCTGCAGGGGCGGCACTGCTCTGTCCTCATGCACAGCCCTAGGTTTGACTTCTTGTGTGTGAGATGTGATTAAATGCATTAGGCAGGGGAAAATGTCTTATCTTTACCTAGCCTAGGTGGAAGAAGAGGGAGAAATAAGAGCAGCCAAATTGAAACCTTATTAAACAAAATTGGTTAGGTCTGATGGAGCCAAACCTAGACTGATCTTTAAAAGCTTATTTCATTTTTCCCCTCCAGTCTGAACCTCTTTGAATTGAAGTAACTGATCCTGCTGTAAGCTTATTAGTGTCAAACCTTGTGTGTTTCTTTTCCTGTCCGATTTACAATGATGAAGTTGCAAGGTCCCAACCCTAGCCCTTGGCACAACCAGGAGCTTCCAGGCTCATTAGTGGAACAAAATGGATAATAGAGGTCCAATCTTATTATAGTTGGTACATTATTACAAAATCTCTGCACGTCGGAAAGGCTGCTAAGCACAAGTCTGTTACCTGCTTCACTCAAGCATCTGTTGATTCTGTAAAATGCTGGAGGGACGCCCCCCCAACACTGCTGTTCCTTTACAGTTTGTTGTGATGGTGTGGGTTGTCCATTTCTTACCTGACAGAAGGAGTGCCCATGTTAGTGACATCGCTGTGCTGAATTGTGTTTCATCTTGGACTTCTGTGGTGGAGTGAGTGTGTTTTTGTGGTGTGATGTAGTAAGAGAATATGTGCTTCAATGACAGGCAGATTGCAGGCTTTGAATAAATGTCTTAACCTCTGGGGGCTTCAATTTCCTTGTCTGTAACGTGAGATCATCATTAGCCACTGTCATTAGAAGTGAATGGAATCAGGTGTGTAAAGATTTTCCCCATCATAGGTATCCAGCTCTTTCTCAGTCTTCCGTATCGGCCCTGTGGTAACATAATGCAGCTCGTGTGCATGTCAGGTGAGTGCTTACTATTTCATGCAAGATGCTGTGGAGAACAGAGATGAGCACAGGATGACTCTACCTCAAACTGTTCCTGCTGGACGCTTTCGGTAGCCTCAGAAAGTGCATGGTAGAGGGAGACCAGATCATGCTGGGCACACTACCATGCAGAATCCTCAAAACACCAGAAAACTAAGTTGCAGACAGTCGAAAAGCCAGAAGGAGTATCGAGCTCATCGGGCCTGGGAGCAGTCAGAAGGGGATGTTCATTTGTTCTCTCATCCACTTGATCAGCAAACTGGGCATATTGTGCTACCCAAAAACAGGAAACATGAAAGGCTGGGAGGGAGGGATGCAGCTGAGAGTTAGCTCTGAAAACTCCGTGGGCTGGTCCAGCAGGGAGAGGGCTGCTGCTGACCTTCCCCAGGGCAGCTGCCAGCCTGAGCTTCCAGGTGAGACAGCCTAGACTGAACCTGCCTCTGCCACACCTGAGTCTCAAGGCAGGACTCACTCTCCTGGGCTTTGCTTCCTCACCTGAGAAAGGGGGCTCATCTCACTTGCCCATTGGCATTGATGTGGGAGTCATGGTGGTGGCGTGGAGTCCCCTGTCTTGAGTCTTCCCTCTCTGCTCCTTCCCCAGGAGCCATCTTTTTGGGCTCAGGCTGTGTGGGCTCTACACGGTCGATCACTCAGGAGCCACAGCTGCCTGCTGCCAGCACCCTGACTGGCTGAGCCCCGAGCCTGGCAGGGCAGGTGTGGTTCTGCTCGACTGTTGGAGCCGAGGACGTGGAACATCAGGCCTGCCTTGCAGTCCCAGCGTTTATTGTCCCAAGTCTCAGCCTATTTGTTTTGTGACCTTGGAGACATCAAAAACCTCTGTTTCTTCATCCATAAAATTGAATGTCAAAATACTGACCCGCCTGTGGGGTTTTTTATGAAGAATAACTGACCCAGAGGATGGCAAAGCTTCTTTGTTAATCAGAAAGGACCAAACTGCTTAGCAAGCATGAACTTGAGTTTTAAAAAGTGTTTGCTTGTTTGATGTGTTCCTCCCTCCCTCCTTCCTCAGAAGTGCTTGGTGCTGGAGGGATGGGAAGGATGTGAGGGAGAGCCTCTGCAACCACCCATGCCCTCTGGGGAGCTGGGCTCAGGGAACAGGCCTCCTAGGGGCCACCCTGGTGGTATAGGGCAGCAACGCCTCTCCCCATTCCGCCTCCCAGCCTTCTCTGCTGCCCTTCTCACTGTGTACCCTGCCTGGGACACTGGGGGCCCCTGGGCAGCAGGCCCCAGCGCTATCCTCCCATTTGGTAGACTCTTTACCCTTGGGGTTTTGTGGAGCCTCCAAGGGCCTGGCCAGCTCCAGGCCCACCCTGTTCCTGCAACTGTGGATGTGGAGCTCAGGCCCAGGAGGAGCTCCCCAAGAGAGGACCCATGTGGCTTGGCTCCTTTCAGCTACTCTTCCCACTTGCATTGAGGCCTCCCACATTCCAGGCATAGCGCTGGGCACTGCAGATAGAAATGGAAAAAAACAAAGCAAAGCCTGGTCCTCATGGAGGTTCCATTCCAGTGCGGGAATGACAGCCAGTGAACAAAGGGATGCCAAGTGGTGGAAAGCTCTATGATGAAAAACCAAGTGGGCAAGGTGCTACAGAGTGGCAGGGATAGGCCAGTGCCTATCTCTCGCTGGGTGACTGAGGAGGGGCTCTGATACAGTGGCATCCAAGCAGGGATGGGAAGGAAGTAAGGAAGAGAGGAACTGCAGGTGCAGAGGCCCTGAGGCGGGAGCATGCCTGGCACATTCAGGGAATGGGAAGCAAGGCCCACATGACTGAAGGGATGTGAACAGTGGGTCGGGGGTCACAGCAAATAAAGTCAGAGACATCATGGGGGCTGGGTTGTGTGGCCTTGTGAGTCCTGGAAAGGACTTCAGCTTTTACAGAGTGAGATGGGAGGCCAGTGGAGAGCCTGGAGGCAAACCCCAGGGTCACATCATCTGTGTTCTTCCAAGAGCAGGAAGAACAGGCTACAGAGAACAGGCTCTTGGAAGAACAGGCTGCGGGGGAGAGGGCAACAGTCCAAGCCAGGTGAGGCTGGGATCAGGGCAGGCAGTGCAGGGACAGGAAGGGGTCAGGCACTGGACCTGCTTGGATGATAGAGCCGACCCTATCTCCCGATGGCTGGTTACGGCTACGAGAGGACAAGGAGAGTCTGAGTGGGTGGAAGCCCCGGCTTTTCCCCTCACATCGTAGCGTTGCCGTGGAGAAAGAGAAGACTGAAGGAGACTTTAGGTTCTGGGCGTAGTAAGCTGGGATGCCTATCAGCCATTCCAGGAGGCAGCTGGGTGTTAGTCTGTATGCTCACAGCTCCAGTCTTCACCTCCCCTGGAACTCAGACATCTGTGTCTCTCCGGCAGCCTCAGAGATAGCTCCCACTTGCAGAGCTCCCATCTCCCCTCCCCTGAAGCTGGCTCCTCCCTGCTCCCACCTAGCATGAGGCAGATCCTCAAACTAGAAACCTGGGAGCTGTTCTTTACACATTAGCTGTTCTTTACACACCAGCTGTTTTCACACCAGTCTCTCCTCGTCCCCACATCTAGTCTGTCACCACCAAAATATGTCTTGAACTCTGAGTATCTTCCTTGCTAATTTCCATGTTTCCTTTCTTATTTCTCCACCTCCCCTGAATCTGTTCCCCAAACTGTGTAGCTACTTTGCATCTTTTAAAATCGCAAACTGGCAGTGTCATTCTTCTGCCATCCCCCGCGCCCCACCACTGGTGTCTTCCTGGTGCTTTGTCCCATGGCAATGGTGGCTGGCCCATGTCTCCAACCTGCTGTCTCCCTGGGCCACCCCACCCCAGCCAGCCCTGCCACCCGCAGTTCCATTGGGGGCCTGGTTCTTTCCCTGCCCAGGGCCTTAGGCCTGCTCTGCTCTTCTCTCTGCCTGGAATCCCTGTGGGTGGTTCGTTACCCATCTGCTCTTGGCCCCAATGTCACCTCCTCAGGGAAGTCCTCCCTGACTACCCACAATGAATTAGGTCTCCCAGTTGTTCGCTCTCATGGAACCTCGTCCTTTTTTCTCATAGTACCTCCCACAGTTTTGTAATTCCTCATGTATTCAGTGGTGATCTAATTATCATCTTTCTTCCTTAGCCGCCAGCAGACTTTATAGAACCCAACTGTCTAAAACTGTTTTGCTCATCCTGCTGGCATTCCAGGGCCTGGGCCTGGTACCTGAGAGAAGGTTGCTACCCACGTGTTGAGAGAATGTGTGTGTGCCACCTCAGCTGCGCTCTGTGGACATTAGCGAATGTCTGAGGAGTGAGTTATTCAGTAGATGGAGAGAGGCCCTCAAAGTTGGCTAGAAGATAAATGACTGAAAGGAAAGTCTGTTTTTCTCATTCTTAGGTTGGTAAAATTATCTACTTTTCTTTATCTCTGGTGTTCTAAATGGGTCTTCTGTTCTGAAGCATCCCTCAATGAGCATAGGCTTGCTGACCACCCCGTGTGGCGATGCTGTCTGCATGCGCCTGTGAGAACCCACGGGAGTGCCACGCCGCCCTGTCCCCATCTTTATCTGCTTCACAATTTCCTGTCTAGGCCCTTAAAATCTTGATTTGCACAGTTATTTATCTTTGTGCTCTTCATGGTGCCCTGGTAAGGCATTCTTTATGATTTCAGTCCTGAGAACACAAGCCCTGTTGAAAAGAGAACATGCTTTGAATGAAGCCGGCTTGGCGTTCAGCTTGATAGGGAGGAGGAGCGGGAGGGGTGTCAGGGCAGCATGAGGCCCCTGGCCGCCCTCTCTCACAGGAAGGCTCATAAACACAAGGATCTCGCTCAAGCCCCGGCAGGTCTGGAATCTCAGCTCGGTGCTTTGCCAGGTATGGTTTTGCCACAAGGGGCATTTCTCTTTCAGAACCTGATGCAGTCATTCTCTTCAGAGGGGCTGGGCATTTATCTAGACCTGTCACAACCAGGTTTCTCAGCAGCCCCTGTGCTGGGCACTGAGGATGCAGCATAGGGAGAGCACAGTCCTTGTTTTGGGATTTAGAAGGGAAGAGATACACATTTGATAGGCCAAAATTAAGAAATCTGGCAGTGCCAAATGTTGGAGCAGATGTGTATCAATGGGGTGTCTTGGGCCTTGTTGGTAGAAGTTGATTTATCTACCTAGCAAAGTTGAACACCCACTCACCCTGCAATCCAGCAGTTCAACTTCAGGAAGTGTGTCCTTGAGAAACCCTTGCACATGTGCCCATGCAGGATCCTTGTAACAGAAGAAATTCATTGCAGCATTTTCCAGCAAAGAACTGGAAACACCCCCAGTGCACATCAATAGGAGCCCAGGTTGTGCTAAATACACAGGGTGCAGCAGATGGCATCGGCAGCAAATGAGCTGCAGGTGCACGCACCGTGTGCACAGATTTTTGTATCATAACTGGCACGATGCCTCATTCATACAGTTTAGAAACTTATACAACAAAGCAAATTACTGATTAGGAATGTGTACTACATATGTAGTGAGCCGCTACACAATCATACACACGTGTGTATAAAAAGAAAGGGTACTGTGCACCAAATTCAAGGCAACGGCTCCCTCCCGCTGGCGCAAGTGGGAGAGCTGGGTGGGGAGGACCCCACAGGTAGATATGAGTTATCGATAATGTAGTTCAGGGGCAGAGGGGGCAGTGAGCTCATGCGTGTTAAGTATATGATTGAAATCTGTCGGCACACAGAGGCAGGGGCTGACCTGTAAAGTAGTGGTGACCAAACAGTGAGTCAGGTTCCGGTGGTCAGCTGTGTCTGGAGTTATCAGGGAAGCTCTTCTAGGAGGTCTGTGGGAGCAGGGGTTAGGGATGAATGGGAATTTGCCAGTGGAAGAAATCCCAGGGAGCAGCCACAGGGGCAAAGCACAGAGACATTCAGAAGTACAGCGTTTACAAGGAATCGTTCAAGAGTCCCTTGGCTACGGTTTCAGGGTTGGGGAGAATGTGGGGCCGAAAAGGCTGTGGAGTTGGGCTGTGTGGTGGAGGCTTCCTGGTGGCTGGGCTAAGGAGTGGGGGCTCAGCCCTGTGAGTGAGGCTTTTCAGCACATTGCCTTGTGGGGCGGTGACAGGGTTACCTGGAGACCCCCGCCCATCACAGGGAGTCCCCATAGAATTCCAGCTGACCAGAGGATCTTCCTGCTCATGGCAGAACCATGACAAGCTTTGAAAGCCATGAGGTAGACGATGGGAGCCCACAGAGGAGCTGGTGACAAATAATTGCTTTATCAGAGAAACGTTTTAGAAAGCCGCACAGGCTGCTGCAGGCGCCTGGGAGGGAAGAGTTGTGACCTGGGCCCCACCTCACTGGGCAGACGACGCTTAGTGTAAGATGATACTCTCCAGTGACTCTGAGTAATGTTCCCAAAAATCTCATTCTCCCATTGCCTTTTCAGACCATTTCAGAGATGTTTTCTGTTTCTTTGTGATTGATCTTGGCTGTGGCTTTTGACACTGTGCGTCTCACTTTCTCTGCCCCCTGACCTCTGGTTAGGTAGTTAATGATCTTTAAACAAACACTTGAGTATTATGGCTCTCCAGGAAAGGTCCTGGGCTCATGGGCCATTAGCAACACACTCTCCCTTTATCCAGGGAGAAAATGAGTGTTCGCACACCCCGACTTGGTAGACAGGGATGCTTGCGACCTAAGTGTCAACGTTCTCTTTAGTTTAACTATTTTTGATGGCAGGTTTTCTGAAATACATTACATATTTCTCTGCTTCATTAAAAATCCATGAATACAGTTTCCTGTCATCTCAGAGAGAGTGGATCATAGGTAGGAATGTTCGTTCATTTCAGGAACTTTTATTGGAGACTTTTCTATGTCTGTTCCTGATTTACAAACTGTGAATGCAGGAATCTGCCCAGTATAGTAGTCAGTGATATTTTAGAAACAGAGATAAGATCAGGTTACTCCTTTGCCTAAACTCCTCCAGTGACTTCCGGGCCTTGCACTCTACTGTGGGGCCCAAGCCTTGACCTCTGTATTAGTCCATTTTCACGCTGCTGATAAAGACATACCCGAAACTAGGTAATTTATTTTAAGAAAAAAAGAGGTTTAATGGACTCACAGTTCCACATGGCTGAGGAGGCTTCACAATCATGGTGGAAGGCAAAAGGCATGTCTTACATGGCACCAGGCAAGAGAGAGAATGAGAGCCAAGTTAAAGGGGTTTCCCCTTATAAAACCATCAGATCTAGTGAGACTCATTCACTACCAGTAAGGGGGAAAGCATCCCCACAATTCAATTATCTCCCACTAGGTCCCTCCCACAACACGTGGGAATTAAGAAAGCTACAATTCAAGATGAGATTTGGGTGGGGACACAGCCAAACCATATCAACTTCCCTCCCTGCTGTCTCCCTCCCAACGCTTGCTGCAGCCCTCCTGCCTCTGTGTATTCCCAGACTCACCAAGCTACTGCCCTCTTAGGGCTTGCACTTATCAGTTCCCCCATTTAGAGCTGTCTTTCTTTGGGTCTTCACACAGCCACCTGCTTCTTATGCTAAGGTCTTAGCTCAAACTCACTTCTGCGAGACCTTCACCCCACCCAGGCCTTCTCTATCACATCACCCTGCATTGTTTTCTTTACAGCATATGTTGTCTGTAAAATATATATATATATATATAAATATATATTACATGCATGTAATTTATATATTAATTTTATATTGATATGAATTGAATTAATATGTATAAATTTTCCTATATAGGTAATTTTGTTGTTGCTGTTGTTTCTAGATATTAAGCTCTTTGGAAACAAAGATCACTGTATTTCTTCCCCTAGAACAGTGCCTGGCACACAATAGGCACTCTGGGAATGTGTGTTGAATGAATGAAGAGAGTTCCTGCCCTAGGCTACCCACAGGCCAGCAGGCAGCAGATACACAATAGACAGTGACCGTGTAGCAGGCTGTGGGGTTCAGAAGGGCTGGGTTACCACTAAGGAGTCAGGGACAAGTTCTGCCACTGGGAGTTGGGGCAGGCTTTCCAGAGCAGTGGTGTTTGTCCTGGGCTTTAGAGGGCAGATGGGCACAGCTTGGCCGGCTAAGCAGCTGGGGAGGCCATTCTCGGGGGAGGAGGCAGGCAAACCTGGACAGAGGGCTGGAAAATGCTGGCGTGATTGATGGAAGGGAGGAACTTGGAGGGACTGGAGCCTGGATTGGAGCCGGGGTGAAGGGAACTAAGGTATTCAGAGATTTGGCTGCTGTGAACCCTGCCTTCCTCCCGGGAGAACAGTGAGACTTGGAGAGTGGGGCCCTGGCCCTCCTTTGCTGGCGGCCCTCAGCCTTGTGCTTCCAGTGTGGTACCTGCTCTGATCCAGGAGAGGGTACCTGGGCCCCAGACCCACCTTGGCTGGTCCTCATGGTGCCTGCAGGTGGTGGTAAGCACAGGATTCTCTAGCTGCAGCTCCCCTCTCCTCCCCACAGCCCCAAGGCTTGTTGGTTTCATGTGCTCTCTTGCTTGCTCCCCATCAGGTGGTGAAGAAGGTGAAGTCCATGCAGATGTTTCACATGCCCATCACTTCAGCCATGCAAGGAGACCGGCTGGGCATCTGCGTCACCCAGTTTGACCCCAAGCTGCTGGAGCGCGGGTTAGTGTGTGCCCCTGAGTCCCTGCATACTGTCCATGCGGCCCTCATCTCTGTGGAAAAGATACCATATTTCCGGGGGCCCCTGCAAACCAAGGCCAAGTTCCACATTACAGTGGGCCATGAAACAGTCATGGGCCGGTTGATGTTCTTCAGCCCTGCTCCAGATAACTTTGACCAGGAGCCTATACTGGACTCTTTCGACTTCTCTCAAGAATACCTCTTCCAGGAGCAGTACCTATCCAAGGATTTGGCACCAGCAGTGACAAACAATGATGAGGCCGACAAGAAGGCCGGCCAGGCCACAGAGGGCCATTGTCCTCGGCAGCAGTGGGCCCTGGTGGAGTTTGAGAAGCCTGTCACCTGCCCTCGGCTGTGCCTGGTGATTGGCTCCAGGCTAGATGCGGACATTCACACCAACACGTGCCGGCTAGCCTTCCATGGCATCCTGCTCCATGGGCTGGAGGACAGGAACTATGCTGACAGCTTCCTGCCCAGGCTGAAGGTGTACAAGCTGAAGCACAAGCATGGCCTCGTGGAGCGGGTGAGCATGCCTTTGCTTGGCCCCACACCCCTTTCCTTCTTGCTCGGGCAGCCGGGATCCATGGCCTGACATCTGTGATTAGAGCCAGAAAGGCCCTCAGAGACCTTCTGGTGCCAACCTCTAGTTTCTGGACAAGGCATCTGACGCCCAGAATGGTCAAGTGGCCACAGTTCTCTCAGCTGGTCAGTCACAGAGCCAGTGCCAACACCTAGGCAGGGGGACCTCCACTGTACCCAACCCCACCTGGTTCTCCCACCCCTGCTTATTTATGTGATAGATGTGGCCCCCATGGGTCTGAGCAAGTCTGGGCTCCCCCACAGCCAGTGCCAGATGGCAGCAGTTAGCACTGGCCTCCCTGGCCTGCTGCCCTGACCAGGCCCCACTCTCTTGCCCTTGGTGGGCACTGTACCTCCATCCTGCTGGGCTCTGCCCACATGCCCCTACAAGCTGCTCATGTCCAGGGGGAAAACACTGCCCATCAGTGGTGCCAGGCCAGGTCTTTCCTCACCTGTGGACTGAGGGGAAGGGGCTAATGGTGGCCAGGTCTTTCCTCACCTGTGGACTGAGGGGAAGGGGCTAAGGATGCCAGAGAGCAAAAGGAAGGAAGGTACAGGAAGCTGACACAGTGGGAGGTCCAGCCCTGGCTACCTAGGGTGCCTGAAGTTCACCATCGCTGGATGCAGGCTTTAGGTATGTAAGTGAGCCAGTCTAGTTGAGGTAGGATGAGGCCCTGGCTGTGCCTTGCTGGGTGGCCCTTGGCCTTGTGCTTTCAGGGTGGTGCCTGCTCTGTCCCAGGAGACTCAGACTGGGCCCCAGGCCTCCCTTGGCTGGTCCTGTGGTGCATCAGCACCTGGGCCCGGTGCTGGGTGGGATGGGCCTGCCACTAGGGTGGACAGAACATGGTGGTCTCCCCCAAAGTGGTGGAATCACCTCCTCCCATGGGGCATCCATCCCCAGCAGCTGTCTACACAGCACTGAGTGGGAATCCATGCCCATCGGGCCTTGAAGGCGGGATGGATGGACAGCCAAACCTCACCGTCTCTTTTGGCTGGCTCCCTGGCTGTGGGCCCGAGCGGATCAGCAGTAGCTGTACTGGGACATGACTGAGTTTTGACTGGCTCGAAGAGCACAGAGTGCTGGCAACCCCACTGTCGGGGGCTCAGGCTCCTAGCAGGAGCCTCAGGGTCTGCCCTGAGGCTTTCAGCAAGCACCTCAGTTCCTCACAGGAACCTAATGAGGTCCCCCAGGCTTAGTGCAAGTGCCAGCACAAATCTGGCCCATCCACAGTGTCACATGTGGTGGGCTTCCATCGCCCACCCTCCACTCCAGGTCTCCGTCCACGGTTTTTCTCCTCTGGGAGAAAAATCCACGGGTTTTCTCGTCTGGGATTCTGTCACTGCAGCCCCTTCCCCTCCCTTTCTCCTTTTCTTAGGTTCTTCTTGGGTGCTCCACCCTGGCCCTCTTCTTTTCCTGCCCCTGTACCTAGACCTGCCCTGAAGTAGGGGATTGAGGAGCAACCCCTTCCTCTCCCTTCCCCAGACCCAGAGCTTGGACCCTTAGCTCTGTGGGGCCGCTGGGGCCTGCTCAGGGCTCCATCAGCCTTAGGCCAGCCCTGAGATGCTGATTGAAGATGAAGGTGATAAAGTGTGTGTCACTCGTTTGTCTAGCCTGATTTATTAGCAGTGTTTGGAGTATAATTATTCTATAGTAAAATATCTATGAGAGAGTAATATCCCAATTGGTGTGGCTCCTGGGTCTAATTGCTCCCACTCAGGCCTGTCAACAGCGGTGCAGCGGTCACTTCCTTTGAGAACTGGGAGGGAGAGTCTGTGAGGAGCAAGTAAACATATGGCCACAGTGACTCATGCCTCCTGAAGGGCTGAGGGAGGGGCCAGGAGACATGCTGACCTATGTCCTGCCCCCAACCTGGGGCATCCCTGGGACCACCAGCATTTTCCTGCTCAGTCCAGGGAGCCTGGAAGTGGAAGCACAAGAACTGCAGGCAGTCCACAGAAGCTGAGTCCAAATCCCACATAGACAACCCTGAGCAGAGACAGGCTTCCTCCAACTAGGGACAGCTGCACCGGGTGACTGTGGATATGTGCAGAGGTGAGATCCTGTGAGCCCAGGGCTTTGGTCAGAGAAGAGGGGCTTCCTAAGGCTCCACAACAGAGGAAAGGGCATGGGTGACCAGGCTAGGAGCAGCTCCCTCAACTCGCACCCCCCTGAGGCTCTAGCTGAATGGGCACCTGCCTTAATGCTAGGAGCTGGCTGTAGGCTGGGACTTCTGTGCCACATATTCTCCTCTGGGCCCCAGGGCAGGAATGAGCCTGCCTCCCACCTCCCTCCACCCTGTCACCACTCTATTGATTAAGCATATACTATGCGCCTTTACTAGCTACATACTTTATTTTGAAACCTTTTAATAACCCTAAGGAAGAGGTCATTATTTTTCCTATGTTCATTTTTCCCCAATTAAATCAATTAAATTGTGTGCAAATATTTAGGAAAAGTAATATGTGCACATGGTAAAAAATTTCTAACAAGGCAATAATTATTCAGTGTAAGGAAGTTTTCTTCCTGCAAACCCAGGTCCCCCTCCCCAAAGGCAGCCAGACTGGAAACCAGCCTGAGAAATGTGAAGTGACCTGCCCAAGGTCACAGGGTAGTAAAGCTGGAGTTTGAATTCAGGACTAGCTGGTCTCTGAGTCATGAAAGTTTCACTTTGTCAGACAGATTCTTGCCCAGTGTGTCAAAAGAGTCTGCGTTCTCTTGAAAAGCTGGAATCTCCTTGATGGCAGACTTTCCTTCCTGGTGAGGTTGAACTTGGAGATCACACAGAGTAGGCTCAAGCCCTTGCTGCACCACAAAACAGCTGTACACCTTGGGCAGCCTTTTAATCTCAATCGCTCATTCCTTCGAAGGATGGTCTTGACTTCATCAGGTTGTTTTGAAAAGCCACATCATAGCTTGTGGCTTCATATGTAAGAGCCGACTCTCATCAGGTGAAGCAATAAGGTAGTGTTGCTAGTGCAGCTCATGAGTGATCAGCTGGGCTTGTTCCAAAGGGGCAGCCCTGTTTGCTTTGAGTAGGCCCCAGATCACCCAGAGATTTTCAGATCATCTTGCTTGACCAGGGGCTCAGCCATCTGACAGACTGGTCCAATGTGCAGGCCTGGGCTTTACTCCCAGCCTTACCACCTGCTAGTGTGAAAAGTTGGGCAGGCTGTGAGACTTCCATGTTAAGTGGGAATTTTCACAGTGCTGCACCAGGGTTAGATGAAGGTGAGATGGGGGATTGCACATAAGGTTCTCACATCAGTGCTTGTCTCCTACTGCATCCTTATTGTTTTATCATTATTCATGTTTAAGCTCTTAGAGTCAAAATAATAATGCCTGGAGCATGGGTCCACTCTTTTCCCTGGGACTCCATTATTTCTCTTTGAAGCACAGGAGCCAATCCCCCTGGTCCCTATCAGGAGCCACCCAGTATTGGTTGAAGAGGAGGGGTAAGAGTCAGGCAGGCTCATGGGTGTGGTTATCCAGTGCAGGGGCCAGAGAAGTGCCCTGTGCTCTTCTTTCCCCACCGTGCTTGGCTAACTAAAAATTCCTGGGCACATCACAGCTACCAGTCAGCTTCCTGGTCATGTCTCTATTCAAAGAAGTTTCTGGGAGATCAGAGAATCTTGAAAAGGTAAAATCTAGTCTCTTGGGCAGAATCTCCACCACCATGGTGAGCCAGCACCCAGCCTTTGCTCTGTGATTCGGGGCAAGGCCAGCACATTACTCCTCAAGCACAGTTAGCCTTCTTAGAACCTGGGCTTGGGCCTCTGAGCTATCTCAGTTCATCACGAAGGGAGACCCTGGCACTATACCTATGTGCTGAGTGAGCACTTTCCACTGGGGAGGCTTAAGGCATATAGGCCTTCTGAGCCCATTTCCCATAAAGGCATCCTTCATTCATATATTCAGATGTTTACTGAGTTCCTTTGTTTGTGCCAGGCACTGGGCATACAACAAGATAGACAAAGTTCTTGTCTTCGTAGGGGAGGTTGGTAGTGAACAGTAAATTAGACACTTTGTAATATGGTCTAGAAAGAAAATAACAGCATGATGTAAATATGTGATGCTGAGGACAGTTATTGGAAAACAGAAGATGCTAATTTCCAAGCCTCTCCAGACTGTGTTTTTATTTCCTGTGCTCTTTATCACTGGCTCACACTGGAAGGTAGTCAGGTACCCTACCAGTTGTGGCTTAACTCATTAATATTACATAGAGCAAACTAGGGCCCATGGGCCAAACCTAAGCAACTGCTCTTGCCCCAAATCTAATAATCTTAAACAAGCTTATTTTCTCTGGATTCTTCTTTCAGCTGCTTCGATCAAACACAATTTAATTAACTTACCATTGGTAAATGGCTTTCCTTGCTTGGCTGACAAATGAGCCACCCGGAAACCTAGTTTGGTTGCAGCCTCATTCTCATTTTTTGTTGTTTTGCGTATCTGCTATGATGAAATATACTGTTTTAAGTTTTCTCTTTTTTGACGTTGTTTTTCTGTGAGTTGGGAATATTGTGATGTCAGTGTATCTCATATTCTGTTAACACAACTAATAACAAACACAGTACTTTGCCATGTAATTTGATAAAATAATAATCCATACCCACTGAGCCTTAAAAGTGTGACATTTGAAGTCCACTTTTCTTGTTTTCATGTGATGGATATGCACCAGTAATAAAACAATAAATAAATAAAATGTGTCACTGGGTGAGGTACTGCAAGTTATAACTATGTTACCACCATCTGTAGTTTACTGAGCACCTCATCAGGTCTCAGACCCAAGTACTCAACTCTGCCACTGTGACACAAAGGCAGCCATAGACAATATGTAAACAAATGGGCATGACTGTGTTCCCATAAAACCTTTTGTTGTGAACATTGGAATTGAAATTTTATATAGTTTTCACATGTAACAAAATAATATTCTTTTGATATTCTCCAACCCATTAGAAAATATAAAAACCCTTTTTAGCTCACAGGCCATACAAAAACTTAGCAGGAAAAATTTGACCCTTTGGCTACAGTTGTCCAGCCCCTGATATAAATGGTTAATAGGGCTCTTGAAATAGAATGAGCATCCTGCAAGGAAAATCCTAATAATTATCTGCAGCTGAAAGCATTAAACTCTCTCAGCGTCCTTAGGAATTAGGCTTTTTCTTGGGCGCCCGCTGCCTCTGGTGCTAACACTGGGATGCATATACTACTTTATGTGCTGTGTTTTTTATTCTTGGATACATTTGATTTTTTCACATAAGTCCACATGTACTTCTATAAGAGTGTGACTTGTAATAAAGGGTTAATGAAGAAAAAAAGAAGAAGAGGAGGGAGCTTAGATTGGTAGAGACATCCAGAGGTCTCACCTGAGCGAGAGAAGAAAAGACGTGAAAGTGTTCTAAATGGCTAATCTTTCTGGGGAGAGGGTTTAGGAAAGACTACTAGAACATATGGTGTTAAGGAAAATAGCTGGTATCCTGTTTCAAAGTAAAAATATAGAAATATGTGCAAGATTTTGAGTACAGAGAAAGGGAAAGAAACTGTAAGAATGCAATGACAATGTAATAGCACTTTCACATTCACGGAGGAGAAACTGGAATGAATTTGATTAAACCAATAAAAAATAAGGAAAAAAGAACAATGTTAATAAATAATAATAATAACAGAAGGAACAACATTAAGTATTAGTCTTTACACTAAATGTGAATGGCCAAATTCTATTTAAATGCTGAGGCTGAGAGATTGGGTTAAAGTGCAAAATCTAGTTATATGCTGTTTATAAGAAATATACTTAAAGTGGAAAGCAAAGGTTAAGAATAAGAAGATGGGCAAAAAGTAAGTATGAATGGTAGTATTAAATTCAGACAAGGTGAAATTTAAGACTAAAAATACTGACAAAGGTAAAGAAGGACATCATGTAACGACAAAAGGCTCAGTTATAAGCTTGTACACACCAAACATAAAAACAAAACAGTGGAAACCTAAGGACAGCTTGATAAAAAATAGAATTATAATGATAGGGTGGCACTTCAGAGTCCATATTTTAAAATCAGGCCTACTAGACATAAGGACAAAGAGGCAGAATATAATCAATAAGCTTGATTTTTAGATAAATGTAAACTCTTACACTTCTTGAATAGAGTATACACTTTTTTTTCTATGCCTATGGAACATTTACAAAAACTGAATATTCAACAGTTGACATTAAACAAATATTTGTAGAACATCTACTGTGTGTTGTCTTAAGGGCTAGGGATGTAACAGTGAATGAAAAAAGACAAAAATCTCTGCCCACATGGAACTTAGATTGTAGTTGTATTTGTGGCCACAGAGAAAAAAACCCTAATAGATTTTAAAAAGTAAAATCATGAACCACTAAAATTAGAAATAAAGCAGTTATATGTAGATATAGGCACATATGGAGAGAGAGAGAGATACAAGGTGTGCGTATGCCTGTGTGTGTGTTCATTCTTTCACATATTCTAGGTTTGGGAATTAACAAGCAGTAAATTGCTCCTCATTTGGTTAAGGCTGTTTCTCATACTATCATAGAATGTTGAGTCTCTTAGTAATAACATTTTTCTCTTTTTCAGTGTTCTTTCAATCTTTTGATTACTTTGCAGAGAAAGCTTTAGATTTGTTCAAAGGTGTCTTGAACACTCCTCTATTACATCTAACCTGCTTTTTAACAAATAGAAAACAAGGCCAAGATTCCAGAGCCTTATAGTAGCAATAGTATGTAACTAGGATTATTCTTTGAGGTTTTTTTTTTTGTATTGTATGTACTTTTACCATTAGCTTCCTCTGTTTATGGCTAGTGACTCTTTTCTTTAGGGTACTATATAAAGTCTCCTTTCTAGGCAGATGTAAAGAAAAATATTAGGTAAATAGTAGGTCAGGTATGCAAAGATCTAACAAAAATGATGTGGGGTGAAGGATGTATAAAAGCTGAGGCTGGAACCACTGGGCCATGTCCCCAGGAGGTCACTTGCATCTCAGCCACATGCAGATTCAGACCAGCTGCTCCTCCTCTGGTGATCCAAAGCCTCATAGAAAACTGGGTCTTTCTAGTCAAGGACAGAGACTCATGCCTGCATCAGAGGAATATGCAAAGGGCTAGGAGAGGAAACAAGGAACTCTGCCAAGGTGGGAGGAAGTAGGCTGGTGAGGGAAAAGCACAAAGTGGTGACCTTTTAAGTGTATCTTATAAGACTGCAAGGTTCACTGCTCAGACACTAGGGACCGTGGGGGGAAACAGGAAGGTGGAGGAGGGGCATTCCAGGTCCAGGGACTGCTTCTGTAAAGCATAGAGGCCAAGCAATGCCTAGCCCTGGGCATCTGGGAAGGCAGGAGCAAGGAGCTTAAAGAGACAGGCAGGACCAGCCATCGAAGCTAGGCCCTTCACCCAGCAGGGGGAGTGATGCAGGTTGGGGGCTATGGGGGGTGTTCTAGGTCACCTGTGCTAGAGAAATCCTTGGAGCAGGGCCAGCCCGGGCAGCCTGGAAAGGGGAGGCTCAGCCTCTCTCACCTACCCTTCTGTATCCTAGTCTCGCCCTGAGGCTCTGGGCATCTGGTCTGTCTGGAGCCGCAGAGCTCAATGGTCTGGCAGCCACTCACCTTATGGAGCCAGGCTTCTCCACTAGCAACAATCACGACTTCTCAGGACTGTGTGAACATGAAGGAGGTGGGGCAGGTGAGGGTCTGGTGCTTAGGACAGTGAGTGCTCTGCAATACCTGCCGGCTTCCACAGCAGACTTCTCACTGTTACCACGCCCCAGGATGCCCTCCTCACCTCCCCAAGGTACCACCTTCTCGGGGGTCTCACCACAGCCCTCCCTACACCTGGCAGCGTGCACAGCTCCACCCCAGTAATTTTCTGCAAAACAAATGGGGTCCTGCCAGCTCTTACTCAGAAATCTGTTTTAGGTCTACACCACCTGTAGGACAAAGACAATACCCAACCTTAGCATGTTAGCTGGCTGGCAGTTGGGTCCCAGGGCATGGCAGGTATATGTGCTATATGTAACATGCTGAGTACTCCACCTGGCACAGAATGGGTCCTGAGTAAACAGTGGGTATTATCGGTACTATTTATTTGGCCTTTCCTCTGGAAATGCAGATGCCTGGGTTCCCAGCTAGGGTGATAGCAGACGCTGTCCCCCTCCCACAGAGGTGGGGTAAGGCCAGGTGTGCCAGCCATCCTGGGTCTGGCACCCACTGGCGCCGGTCAGGGAAGGCCTTAGGGCTGGGCCACAGGAGCTGGCAGCATCAGCCCAACCAAGTGTAAACACGCAGATGCCATCAGGAGCACTCACCAGCTTTGAAGTCTGAAGCGGCGCTGCCTCCTGGCTCCTGGCTCTGCCCCACTCCACTGCCGACGGCTTGTTAAATGTGCCCAGGGCACCAGGGAGCGTGCTGGCCTGGGGTGCAGGCTGGCTTATGACCTGCCTCTGGCACAACTTGGGCCCATCATTCTGAGCAGGGATGGTCTGGCAGGCTTGGTGGGCCCTAGCGGATCAGCTGCAGGGCCCCTTGCCCTTGCCAGAAGCCATGCTGTGGTCTAGCTGGCCACTCAACCTGTTCTGTTGGCCCTCAGCCCCCTGAGGTTGGCCCTCAACCCCCTGGGTCCCTGCCAGAGGGTTGAAGGCCACACTGGCTCCCAGCCTACTTGAGAAAACAGAGGTTCCCCTGAAACAGAGGTTGAGAAGCTCTTTTCCCAGGGAGATGATCAAATGGCTGCCCTCGTATTCTGGTCCCAACCCAAATCCTCAGCCTTTCTTCTGACTTCCAGTGTCAGAGTGTGATAACTAAGCATCGTGCTTGGCTGCTGGAGTGCTTGTTCACCTCCCCTTGAAAATTGCTTTTTTGCCCGTATAGAGACACAGGAGCAGGACAACTTGACATGCTGGAAAGAGCCAGTTCCAGAAACTGATGGACTGAGCTGGGCACAAGCTCAGTGTGGCTGTGGGCAACTCACTCTCCCCCAGAACCTGTTTCTTCTTTAAGAGCTGGTCAGGCATTGATGAGACCTGGGCTACTTTAGGGCCTCTGCTCTTCCCAACACACCAGACCGTGGCCTGCACTGAGGAGGAGGCACTATCCGTGGGGAAAGTTTTCTGATGATACTGGAATAACACCATCATCCTAGGGCCCCTTCCAGAATTTGTCAATCCTGGTGGCTTTCAAGTGGCTTAGAAGAGTTAACACCTCATTTTTAAGGGACTCATCCATAATCAGGCAGCCTCTGAGTTCTTCCCCTTCCTCATTGGATCCAAGGACTGCTGGCTTCTGTCTTCCGAGAGGACTTTGCTGGTGGGGCGGGTAAGAGGGAGAGAAGCAGAGAGCTGTGGGCAGCTCCAAGCATGTGGTTGGTGTTGAGTACATGTTCTGTTCTTCTGGCTTCTCGGGCAGATTAGATAACTGGATCTTGTGATTTCTGTGCATCTGAGATCTCCTGCACCAAATGCTGTCTTATTCTTCAGCTTGTCCCACAATTTGACATCCACTAATTGAGATTCTTTCCTCTGGGTCATCATTCTCTGTCAAGTCTTAGGTGTTATCATCAACATCAACACCCCGATCCTAACAATAGCCTTTTTCAAGGAAGAAACTGAGTTTCAGAGAAATCCCTTGCTCAAGGTCGTAGAGCTGTAAGAGGCAGAGTCAGAAGTCAGGCCTCCCAAGCCATTCCTGTCCTGCGCACGTGGTTCTCCTCACTGCATACCTGGAGTCGGCACAGGCCTCCATTTCATGGCAGGTTTTCCTGCCTTCCTTCATATCACTTCTACAATTTGAATTAGAATGGTCACTTCACAGGTTGGGCAATTCCCAATCCTCATCATGGGAGCCAAGCCCTGAAAGAGAAAGACACACACATGTAATGACATAATTATGTGCACCGGCAGCCAAGTCCCTGCTCAAAGGCCAGGGACAATGGGGACTCACCTGGCGTGTAAGCAAAGACCTGGACTTCCATGTGCACAGTGACTGCTCCTTAGGAGCTCAGTCCCTCCAGTGACTGAAGGCTAATAAATAGAGCAAATTATTCATGCAGACAGTGAGAATCCCCACTTAGCGCCATTGTTGTAACTGTGCTGACCTGGATTCAGCATTGTTCCCTAGAAGCAAGGCCTACTGAGCAGATCCCACATGCATTGCCTTTGGTTTGATGTCACAATGATTGATTTCAAAATGAAAACCCTCCAACTGTTCTCTGAAGGTCTTTCCTTATTGGATGTGCTTGTGTCTGATCTCTGAGGTCTCTCTCCTTTAGCTGGAAGAGTCTATAATTTGGTGAAGAACCCAACCATAACACACGCATGCACACACCTTCTAGTGATGGACAGGACAGACCAAGCCATGTTCCCCCGTCCTCACCTCCTGATCCCCAGGACAGATCATGACCCCTGGTCTTCCTGAAGTTCTCCAGAGATGTAGGCCTCACAGCATCCTGTAGGAAGGGCTGTCTCCCTCTTTCTAGCCAGACTTCCTTCTGATTAAATGAGGTTTCATGCAGCTGACAATCACTGAGTCCTCGCCCCCAGTACACACAGTGGTAGTTTCTAGAGGTATAGGTTTTGGAGATGCAAAAATGTGGTCAGCCCAGCTTCTGCCTTCCAGGACTGCCTTCCTCCCCTCCCCGCATCCAGCTGGTGAGGCTGGTATAGATAAGCCACTGCTGTGCTGAGAGACAGGCACACAGGCTTCTCTGTAGCCAATTCCCAGTGCAACCCTCTGTCCGATTCTGAGGCCAGCAGTCTCTTGGAGGGGGCCTTCCATTAGTCAGCGATGTCTTCTCAGATCTGCAGGTGGCGGCCATTGAGTCTAGGCCCTACATCTGCTGCCTCTGTAGTTCTGTGTGGTGTGTCTGAGGGAGTCCTAAGGGAGGGAGAGTGCTCTGCCCAGGGATGGGGCAGGCAGAGGCCAGACCAAAAACAACTGTTTACAAGTACTCCCCTGCACCCATTTAAACCTCCAGCAACTCTGTTTCCCCATATTATAGATGAAGATGCCCGCACCCACAGAGGTTAGGCCTCTGGCCAGAGTCCCTAGGCACCCAGACTTGGGATTTGAATGCAGGTGGTCTGGCTCCAGAGTCCAGGTTCTAACCTGTGGTGCTAGCAGTGCCGTGCCTTTTCTCTTCTTCTGTTGTCTCCAGTGTGCCCATTTTTTTTCCAGTTATGGAGACCTGTACGGTAAATCCTCACTTAACATTGTCACTAGCTTCTTGGAAACCATGAGTTTAAGGGAAAGGATGTATAACAAAACCAGTTTATTTTTTTCATTAATGTTATAACAAAATAACTTTGATATATATTCAAATAACTTGGAATAAAGCAACATTATTTAAGGGCCTGCTGTGCATTATTTTGTTTAAAGTAACAGTTTCTAAGAACTTTCGATGACATGAAGTAAGGACTTGCTTTACTGGAAATTGACTATTTGGATTTCATGGGAAGGGCAGTTTGCCTCTTGGCCCCTATAACCATAGGTGGGGAAAGTTTAGCCTTCCTCCAACAGCAGTGTAGTCCTTCTCAGTGCGGCAGGGGCTGACTGGGCTGGAACATCTTCTTGTGACAGTGACGTATTTGGGCCCTACTATAAGTGCTGCATCTTGAGGGCCAGGATCTGCCCTCTTTCCCTCCTCTCCTCCTCCCTTCCAAATAACCTGGGAGGGGCTGGGGTCCCTGAACTTGGGGATTGTCTTCTGCAGTGACTTGGGGTTTCCCATAGCTGGGACTGGCAGGGATGGGGCTGCCCAGTGTCCCTGGGCCAGATTTCTAGGCCCATTTGTGTCCAGCCAGTCATGGCATGGCTCTGGTGAGCCAAAGGATGGAGAAAGTCGTCTGGGCCCATTTGCTGCTGTGGCATCTCCCGGCAGACAGAGCCTAGCCCTTCCTGCGGCAGGAAAAGCACCAGCCTCTGGATCTAGATAGTCTGAGGTGGAATGGGGCATTGCCACACTCACTACCTGCATGACTTTGAGCAAATCATTTCACTTTACTGAGCCTCCTGTTCCTGTCAGGGCTTTCCTAAAGATTAAATAATGATATGGGGACACCTCACCCATGACATGGCTGACTTTTCTCTGCTTCCCCAGCCTCCCCTCCCCTGGGGCGGCCATGCCCAGAGTGCCAGTGTCCTCTGTGGGACCGACACAAATGCAAAGATCCACCCAGCTGCTGTGAAATGACAGTGTGGGGCCACTAGCAGGCAGTCTTGCCAGCACTCTTGAGACCACACGGGGTTCCTGACTGTGCAGACGTCCAGCTCCTGCCCTCACAGTGCCTCCCCCAACAAATGGAATTGCAGACACAGAAGTTCGCAGGAGAGTATGCTTCACCCACTCAGCACTATTGTGTCTTCTAGCCAAGCCATAAAACAAGAGAGCAGGAGCGACAGAGACACTCCCTTTGAACTTGAAATCCTTTCTAAACTGCCACTCCAGCCCCAGAGGCCCTCCTCAGAAGGTCAGAAAAAGCCCACTCACTCCTTACCTTATCCCGGATGCTTAAAACAATATTGTGGGAATGTAGGTCAGTGAACCGAGCTGCACCACACACCAGCAGGATTCCGGGGGCCAACCAGCCTGTGCACTGGCCCACTAGGTCAGATGAGAACATAAACAAGGAACGCTTGGAGCCCTCAGCTTCCCCTGGCCCTAGTCTTTTGTTTATGTAGCACTTAAACTAACTTTGGGGTCGTCTCTGTCTGGCATGAAAGCCCTGGAGCTTTTTGAAGTTCCCCTGAAGTTAATAAAATTAGTCTGCCCTCATTGCAAGACCCTGGCTTGGGGAAAGATGGATCCTCTGCTGTCTTTGTGGCATTTAGCTTTTTAAAGTTAATATTTTATAACCAAAAGAAAGGAGGGGGCAGGGGAGAAGATGTAGTAAACGTCTTCTGGAAGGCTAATAGGTAGCATGCCTGCCATCCCAGGCTCTGATTACCCTGGAGCCAGGCCTCTAGGCCCACTGGGAGGCTGAGCAGTGGGCCTGCTGTGTTTAGCATGAGGGAACCAGCACTGGGGACTGTCACTGTGCCAGCACAGTGATCTGTCACTGTGTTCTCCCAGGTAGACAGGAGGAAACTAGCCCAGGCTGGGCTATTGGCTCACTCTCAGATGAATCGTGTCTCCCAAGGACATATCCTTGGGATAGCCACTTGAGTAATGTATTTCTACCCCCCGGCGTCTTCTTCTTGATGTCATGCATGGGACTAGTGCAGTTGGCCTCCTCACACTCAGTGAGCGCCCATTCACCAAGCCTGTGGTGGGTCGGGGCCACGTGAGGTACATGGAACCCTTTCCTCGCAGAACTCCCAGTCTGAGGAGGGAGACAGACAGGTCAGCTGTCAGGGATAAGACATAGTGGCCAGGCTCTCAGAACAGAGGGGTCTTGGCCTCAGTCCTGGGGGCCAAGGGGAGAGGAGGTGCCTGCAATGTCGGGAAGCTGTCTGAAGGAGGAAATGCCCAAGGTGGGCCTTAGGTGGGAGTAGAGTCCCCAGTGGACAAGCTGGGACTAGCATTACAGGAGCGCCACACAGGCAGGGAGGGAGGCGTAACAGAGGGATATGAGGACCGGGGGGTGATAAATACGTCCATTAGCTTGATCATGATGATGGTTTCACAGGCATGTATATGTATATACAAATTTAGACTTATCCAATTATTTACTTTTAATATGTTCATGTTATTGTATATCAGTTATAGCTGAATGAAGCTGTTTAAAAAAAAAAAAGCCTACAGGCATGAGTGAGCCTTGCAAATGTACCAACAACTACAGCCATGTATTCTTTCAACATTTACTCACACATTCAAGGAATAGATAGTAAGCGCCTGTTTCATGTGCAGGGAAGGTAGCTGTGAAGGAGAGGGACATATTTCTGCCTGGAGCTTGTGCTCTGGTTGGAAGCAATAAACAAGTAAACAGATAAGATCAATGGCATAACGTCAGGTGGCGATCTGTGCTCTGAAGAGAGACAGGGCAGGATGAAGATTGGAGAGGAGTGGGGGCTGGAGTATAGGAAGAGGGAGCCGTGGGCCACAGAGGATGCTGTAGGCACCAGACCTTGATTTGAGCCTGCTCTGGGCCGGGTGCTGCTGGGCACCAGGGGCTGCACAGAGATGAGGCACTCATAGGATCTGTCGCTGAGAAGTGCAAAGGCTGTGGGCTGTGGGGTGGAGGGAGAATTCTGTTATGTTCCTCTAGCACATGTGATTGTTCACAGCTACAGGCCTGTTTCATGGTAGGCTCTTGTAGGAGTAAAACAAGAACATTAATATCGACTTATTGAGAACTTTCTGCTCTGCTAAGGACACCTGCCTGTATTATCCCTTTGGTCCTGGTGGGGCCTCTTACAAGCTGTTTCTCTGGGAAAGTTGCAAGCTCTTAGTCCAGGGACTGTGCCTTTTTTGTTTCTTGGCCACTGCAATGCTGGAGGGCAGGTCTTATATCTCAGTCAGATGTAACCCCAGGGCCTAGCTATGCAGAGGCCCAAGTAGTAGCTCTCTGGGGTGACCACAATGCATGAGAACCAATGAAAGCTGCCTGGGTGGGGACGGGGGGTTGCAATTGTCACCCTTGCTAGACCAGAGGCCATCAAAGGAAAATGTTCTGTCTTTGGAGATGTCAGGAGAGGATGGGAGGTCCACCTGGTGTGGGTAGAAGAAATGCACTTCTTGGTTTGTTTTTACATTTTTAAATTCTATTAATTTATTTGTGAATAGGTGATGCATTCATGTATTTCAGTAGCCAAAGATAGAAAAGGTATATGGTGAAAAGTCCCCAGGCACCCTGCTCCCTTTCCTGGAGGCATCAGTTTCTCCTGATTACTTCTGTGTATGCACCCCTGCCCTGCCCCCATCCATACACAGCCTGCAACATGCCCTATGCCTCGCACTCTGCTTTTTAATGTGAAACACAATACTCTAGGAGTTTTTGTATCTGTCCGTACATGCTGCCTGCTCTTCTCTGTGGTCACATCATCACCTCTGGAGGCTGTGCTCCACTTGTTGAACTCAGGCTGGACTTCTAAGTCATTGTCAACTTTTGCTGCTGTAAACACTGCTGCAGTGAGTGACCTTGGGTGGATCTCCTATCCTGACATCTTCTCCAGCAAGCACATCAGTGGGTTGCATTCCTAGAAGTGAAATTGATGGTGCAGATTGTATGTGCATTGCTCATTTCCATAGCAGCTGTCAGACTGGTGGGCTTTTCTTATCATGGGGCCCAAGTTTGCTACTGGAGGCAGGATCTACAGAGCGGGGGTGGGGTGAGGAGCTGGGCAGGGCAGGCAAGGCCACCTGGCCATGCTGCCATCCCAAAAGCGGTACCTGGGCTGGAGCTGCCAGAGACTCAGAAGGGAGGAAGTGACACTACCAGTTGCTGATCGAGCCTCTGGGGAGAAGGTTCAGGATGAACATAGCTCATGGTGAAATCAGGGCTACACCAAGCTGACTTTTTCACAGACATGTGTGTCCCTCCTCTCAGCCTGGGCACCCACAAAGTGACAGCAGTGGCCAACGTGGCCAGCAGGAGATACGAGCTCTGCAAAGGCCTGGCCATGGCCAACAGGGGCTAGGGGAAGCAAGCAATTCTGCCTGAACTGAGGGAGGGTGTCATGGAGGAAAGGAGGTAGGCCTGTGGAGGAAAAGTGGGCCAGGCCAAGACGGGCTTCCAGGCACAGCTAGAGTGAGCAAAAGTAAAGCCTCGGGCCAACGTGCATAGGGGTGTGTGCAGCGGGTGGGAGACAAAGGCCAGGCTTTCCAGGGCTCCTGTGGGAGGGGAAACTGGAATGAGGAGGCCAGTTCTAGAAGGCCTCGGATGCAGGCTCAGGAGTGGCCTGGGTGACTGTGACAGCTTCAAGGAGAGTGCTGCTGGCTATCTAGGCAGGTGCCCTGGGGACAGGCTGGGTCATTGTGGCCCCCTGGGGGTGGGGGGGCCTGCAACAGGGGCTTGAATTCAAAGCTACTTCTACCCCCTGTGCTCTGTGACCTTGGATAGATGACAGAACTGTGCCATGCCTCCATTTCCTCATCTGTAAAGTGCCGCTACAGAGCTGCTGTGGGGACTGAGGTGCTCTCTGTGGAAAGTGCTCACAGCGTGCCAGTTTTGAAGGGCCCGTTGTTACAGTGGCAGTTGTCAGTCCCAGGTTTCTGCCCTGCTCCCATGCATTTCGTTATCTGTTAGGTGGGCTCATTGCCCTGCTACCCCCAGGGTTCCTAGAGCAGGCAGCAGCCAGCCATGCCCAGGGCCCGGGAGAGCTGGGGCTAGGCACACAGTCACAGCTCTTTCAGTGTGCACCACTAACGCCCTCTGTCTGTGGCTGGGTGTGTGGGGACAGGCGATGGATGACTACAGTGTGATCGGCCGCTCCCTGTTTAAAAAGGAGACCAACATCCAGCTCTTCGTGGGGCTCAAGGTGCACCTGTCCACTGGAGAACTGGGCGTCATCGACAGTGCCTTTGGCCAGAGCGGCAAGTTCAAGATCCACATCCCAGGTAAGTGCAGCCACTTCCTCCCAGTTTAGGGACACCGTGCGGGGCACAGAGAGATGGCAGAGGCAGTGCCAAGGCGGCGCTCCTCGGCTCAGGTTCCTAATCCTGCCTTTACCGAGACACGGGGTGACTTGGCCTGCATGGCGGCATGGCCTCTGGCTGGGAAGCCAGTATGGGTTCTGAGAAGAGCCTGGATGTGGAGTGAAGATCTGGTCTGAGCAGGGTCAAGATTGGAGTCTGAGTTCCCACTGCACCATTTACCATCTGAGGGGGACTTGGGCCTGCTCCTCGGTTTCTCTGTGGAGGCAGGAATAAGATTGAGCTTACAGGCAGTTTGGAGGAGAGCAGTTGAGGGAGACCGCTGGGGGCCTAGCATACCATCCTGGCACCTGGTAGGGTTTCCAGGGATGTGAATTGTCACCCTCCTTTGCCCAGCACAGACCCCCAGACTCAGCACTGCCCACTGAGTTTGTGCTGGGGCCTGTCCACGGGCTGGGTCAGAGGGTGTGTGTTTGCTGCTGGAGAGCCCTTGGATTTTGTCAGTGAACTCATCCTTCAATCACTTGTGCATTTATTCAGCCTACAATGCATCGTGTTCTTCTGAGTCACAGGCATTGTGCTTGGTGCTGGGGATATGGAGCTTACAGTTGTAGGAAGGTACAAACAATAAACATACTAAAGAAATCCCTGTCAGATGGCAGTAGGCACCGCGTAGAAAGATAAAGCAGGGACGGGATGGAATTGCTGAGCATGCTGCTTTGGATAGGGTGATCAGGGAAGGACAGAGGGAGGGAAGGAGCCACATGGGTAGTCAGGGAGAGCATGCCACAGCAAGGGGGAAGTGAAGGCAAAGGCCCTGGGGTGACAGTGAGCTCCAAGTGCATTTGCAGGTCAGTTGTTTGGCAGAAGTGCACTGAGCAGAGAGGTGTGCAGGACACAGGCCAGGGCTCATACTGTGCACCGGGAGCCATGGGAAGGACTGAAGCCTGTGTTCCTACGAATGCGCCATGAGCCACTACCTTTTTTTAGAGACAGTCTCACTCTGTCTCTGGAATAGAATGCAGTGATGCAATCAAGGCTCACTAAAGCCTTGACCTCCCAGTCTCAAACCATCCTCCTGCTTCAGCCTCCTGAATAGCTGGGACTCAGTTGTGTGCCACCACCCCCAGCTCCCCACTATCCTTTATCCCCTATACAATTGTACCAGATACAACTAACCCAGTACAATTCTGTTGTATTTCATAATACAGTAAAAATTACGAAAATTTTCAAACATACAGCAAAGTTGAAGAATTTTACGGGGAACACCTTTACCCACTCCTGATTTTATATTGACATGTTACTGTCCTCTACATAACTCCAGGGCTCAAGGTTGATCCTGTGAGGATGGAAAGCCATGGGGAGGTTTGGATCAGGGGAGCAACCAAGGTTGGTTTATGGCATTTTGTGTCAGATCTCCTAGAGAGAAGGTAGTGCCGTGGCTCCCGCTGGAAAACAGAGACCCGAGCTGCCTCGGTGCTCACAGGTGGCATGATCACCCTTCCCTCTCCTGACAGCCTTGCCAGGGAACCCTTTCCTTCCAAAATCCTTCCACTGCCCAAAGATAGCATCTGCCTTCTCATGAGTGAGGACAGTGGTCACAGAGGCTGTGCTTCTCCAGGGCACTTTACTCCCTGTTTGCAGCCCCTAAGGCCTCTGTCAAGGTGGGGCTGGGGCAGGGGAGGCAGAGGTACCCAGCCATGGGAGGCCTCCAGCGGTGAAGCTCTAAAATTCTGTCCTGTCCTCCCCACTGCTCCACAGTGGCTGTGCGTTCTCACCTCAGCCAAACAGGAGTCTTTGTGCATCCCTTCAGTTTGGTTGTGGGTTGTCCTCAGAAACTGGAGCCCACAGGGCCCGTCTCTGGACTCCAGGGTGCATGCAGGGGGCATGAGCCAGACAGGCCAGCATCCAGACCTCAGTCCCCGAAGGCCTCGTGTCTGCCCTGGCTATTGTGAGCTTTCTGGGAGGGAGGGATCCCGGGATTCCTTCAGCTGGGTCGGGGGCCATACTGCAGAGCACTCATCCTTCCCCTAAACAGCTCTGAGGCCCTGCTGGACCAGGCGGAGGGAAGAGCTCATGGTCTCCTCCTCTGGGGACTGCTAGGATCATGCTGACCTCCCCTGAGCTCTCTTCCTGTAGGCCAAGGCAAAGTAAGAGCTAGGGTATTCCCAGGGCAGGCAAGAACCAAGAGTCGTCTTGTTTGGGGTGCTGGGGTGGGAGTGAAGGGAGCCTCTTGGGGTGCTGGGGTGGGAATGGAGGGAGCCTCTCGGGGTGCTGGGGTGGGAGTGGAGGGAGCCTCTCGGGGTGCTGGGGTGGGAGTGGAGGGAGCCTCTCGGGGTGCTGGGGTGGGAGTGGAGGGAGCCTCTTGGGGTGCTGGGGTGGGAGTGGAGGGAGCCTCTCGGGGTGCTGGGGTGGGAATGGAGGGAGGAGGGGTGTAGGGACACTGCCTCAGTCCACTGTAGTTCACATTCCTTCATCAGGTCAATGTTAACGTTTTAGTCTGCCTGCTTCCTGTTTGTGACTTTTAAGCTTTTTATTAAATATCACTGGTCAGATTCCTCCATCCCACCCACCACCTTCCATCCCTCCCACCCCCACTCCCTGCTGATTTCTCCCTTTTAACCTTTTTGAAGTGCCTTAATTGTGAAAGAATCTTCAGGAAGCCTGAGCCATCCAGTGCCAGGTGAAGGGAGAGAGAGTGCATTCTAGCTGTAGCCTGGACATGCAGGGTGGGGAAGCCCGGGTTTTGGTGCCAGGCAAGGTAAGGCTCCCGGCCTACAGTTCGTGGAGAGGGCTGGGTTCAAATGCACCTCATGGGCCTCACTGCCGGCTCTACAGGGCATCCAGGCTGGGAAAGGCAGAATGAAGAGTCCCCTGAGTTTCCTCCCATCAGCCTCTCACCTTGGGTTGCAAGGTCAGATGCCAGCAAGGCCAAGCAGGTGTTGAAGAGGCCAGGTGGCAAGTGATAGGGAGTGGTGGGGACTGTGGTGACCTGGAGAGCTGCTGTGTGGGTCCTGCCAACTCTTCACTATATGGGAATGTAGGCCTGGGGTCTCATTTTATCTAATTTTATTTTTATGTAATATCTCCTGATTAAAAACTACAACTGTCTGTACTAAGCAAAGCATGCCTTTGGCCTGGTTTGACCCCTAGCGACTCATAACTCCTGTTTGAATTTTAGAAAGGACACTTGGCCCTCAGGTTCACGAGGTGAAGCCGAACCATAATATGCAAACAGTATGTTTTAAGGAGCCACAGACTCTTGCCTCAGAGACAAGGGTCCTGACGCTAGGGCTGTTGACTCCCAGAATGTACTATGGGAAATCAGAGGGCTGGGGAACGGCCCCATCCTTCCTGATACCCAAGGAGCCTTCCCAGAGAGTCCTGGGGGATCTCAAGATTGGAAAACCCCATATTTACGAAACATCTTCCTTCAAAGACCTTGCCATTTGCAGAATTGTACTTCCTGGGAGGATAGAAGGCCTGGCAAGATGCCAGTAGGAGCCTACTGGGGAGTTGTGCTGGTGGAGAGAGAATAGTTGGAGGAAGGAGCTGGACATGGAGGAGGTTCCTGTCCATGTCATAGCATCACTTGTAAATCCCAAGGGTCGCAGGGTGGAGTGGGTCTTGTTATCTCCATCTCACAGGTGGGAGCTGGTAGCGGAGAGCCTGAGGGCTTTGCCCACGGTCGGTCTGTGTCACCCCGCCCCTCTCCATCAGCTCTGTTCATGCCCCTAGAGAGCGGTCATGTCTTCAAAGAGTTTGGAGCTGGGAGGCCCGTGTGGTGCTTGGAGAAGCACTGTGCCTGGGAGGCTACGCTCCCAAAGCTCATCTTGGCAAGCCATCTGTCCCATTGCTGCCACCCTCCCCTCTGCCTCAGTGTGCCAGGCATCAGCACTCACTCACAGAGGCAGGCTGGATAGGGGGTGGGACAACAGCTTCCACAGCCCCTCCTGTTCCCACTTTGCAGGGAGAAAAGAACACCTCAATGACTCCCAACTAGAGAAGAATCATGTGAGAAGCTGAATAGACAGACTTGTTCCTAATGACAGCTCTGAGTCACTGGGCATTTACTCCAGGACAGAAAAGGGTACACATGTGCCCATGATCTTATCTCCTGAAACAATGCTCTGTAAATCTAAAATCTCCCAGGGCTGTTGTTTTGTGTACCTGCCAAGATGTGGCAAGCTTTTTGAATGGCCCAAATTCATGATAGGTGGCCCCTCTCCTACAGGGTGCTCCTGAACCAGCTGATTTGAGACAGTTCATGTGTGTGTCTGCTTTAGCACTGGGGGCACGTGGAGCTTAAAGCCTTGTTACTGGAAAGCCCCAGGCCCCTATCACCACTCGCGTGCACGTGTGTCACTGATTCTCACCAGGTAACCACTGACCATGGAACAGAGCTGCAAGTGCTTACCTCATACTAGCCAGAGAGCCATGATTGAGAACATAGCCCACTCAAGGCCACAGCCGTGGCCTCATCCTAGCAGTGGGTGCTGCCCATGTGCCAGGAGCTCAAAAGTGTGCTCACATCTCAGGCACTTGGTCTTGTGAGTAGCTGGAATTCTCATTCAAACCCTAAAATAGAGATCTTACTTTCGGTGATCTTTAATAACCTTTTGATTATTACAAATCACAAATTAATGTATTCCAGATGAGAAAAAGAAAAAAAATTTGGAGAACTATACTTACAGGTAAGACCCCAGAAGGAGCTTCTGTTTACTGATTATCAGGGGGAGCCAGCACTCAGGAGGAGGAGAAACAGTAAGCCCCCAAAATGTGGGCTATGATGTCTACATGGCAGGCTGCCCATGGTATAGCTAAGGAGACTGGGGCTGGCAGGATGGGCAGTGCAGTTGTTGGTGTTCCCATTGCAACAAGCGCCACGTTTCACTGCACAAGCAGACCATTTCAAACCGCTCTGCTGTGTGCCAGGGTGAGGATAGTCTGTGCCCAGTGAGGTGTGAAGCCACAGAGGTGAGCACTCAGCGCAAGAAAGCCAGAACAAAGCAGACACTTGGGCAAAGGTAGCAAACATCCGCACTGAGATTTGAACCCAGAGCACCTCAACTACTCTGCTCGAGACTCCCCACACCATGGTGCCTTATAGGCAAGGCTAGGGGTGAGGCACTGAAGTGCAGCTCCCTTCCTCAGGGTGTGTGGGAGAAGGGAAGGGTTGGTCATTCAGCTCAGTGGGCCCTTGGACAGAGGGCCTGAAATGACTACTGTGTGACCCCTGGGGAGAGGAAGTCAGGAAAGCCACTGCTGCCCACCTCTGAAGGGGGTCCTGAGGAGGGCTCCTGGGCCATCCTGCCTCCAGCGCTGCCCCTGTACCCACCCCCAGGGCTGCAGGGGCTATGACTGAATTATGCCCATCAGTGTGCCATGCAGAAGGGGATGGATTTACATGGGATAGGAAGTGTTGCTTGCATGAATGAATAAATGAAGGAGTTTGGTGGAATAGACTGGACTGGAATGAACAAATGAAGTACCCAGGCTCACGAGGGCCACTCAGCCCTGTTTTCTGCAGCCTCACAGTGGAGGCCAAACAGCCTGGTGCTTTATGTGCCACAGGCTTCCCCAGAACCTCAGCAATGAGGGCAGATACCAATCTCATCAGACTCCCTCAAAAGCTGCTGCCTAGGAACAGAGCTTGGGGGAGGGCTCGAGTTTCCTGGTCTTTAAAACAAGGGGGCCAGGCACAGTGGCTCACCTCTGTAATCTCAGCACTCTGGGAGGCCGAGGCAAGAGAATTGCTTGAAGCCAGGAGTTTAAGACCAGCCTGGGCAGCAAAGCGAGACCCCATCCCTACAAAAAAGTAAATAAATTAATCAATCCAGGGTTTGCCGGTCAATTTAGCTCGGCAAACCTAGTTGAGACTTAGGGCTCAGGCTGGGGATACTGAGATCCTTCTCAGAGTCCTGTCCCAGGGTGCTTTCCCTGTGGGACAGGCAGAGACATGAGCAGCCATTCGCAGTGAGCATGGCAAGTGGCCACTGGGACATGTGACCGAGAATGGGGGAAAGTGGCCATCCTGAGGGGAGAGCCAGAGCAAGCTTCCTGGAAGAGAAGCCTTCTGAGCAGAAGGGCGAGCAGTGAGCAGAAGGCTGTATAGAGAGCTAGAATCAGATGTGTGATTTCGCTAGAACCCTGTGGCCAGTGGTCGGTCCAGCCTCATGACCAGGGTCAGGAAAAGGCCAGGACAGTGGAAAGGCCATGGTATGGGGAGTCAGGAACCTGGCCCTGGTACCTGCACTGAGCTCCAGTTCCTTCACCTATACAGTGGGCATGTGAATTCTCAGGCTGCCCCTCCAGGGCCTCTTCCAGCCTCATTCATCTCCTGCTGACTCTGCCAGTGCTCAAGTACCTCCTCTGTGGAGTGCACCTGACCCCCAGGCCCTGCAGCACTGTTGTGGGGGTGCACTGGCAGGAAGTAGGGGCTGGGAAGGCCAGGAGCACCTCCCAAACCCTGGCCCAGAGCTGCCATTTAGTCTAGCCCTCCACAGCCTGCATGGCAGCATGGCCCCATCCCACAGGTGAGGAAACAGGCCGTTTGCTCACAGCTACACTGTTAGTAAGTGAATGGGCCAAGAGTTCTCTGTCTGCCCCAGGGAGACCAAGCAGAGGGGTCAGCAGGAGTAAGTGGGCACAGCATACCTGCTGTTGAGGGCAGTGCCAGCCCTGCCAGCTGGCTCTGCTCTCTTAGCCCTGCAGCCCTCTCCCAGGACTCTGGGGTTCCAGCTGGTAGCCCGTGGCCCCTGTGCTGAATCAGGTGTCTCAGGGCTCAGCATGGTATCCCATCCCATCCTCCTCTGTCCCTCATCACAGTGTATTGAGCCCTCTGTGTACAGACCTGTCTAGGTACTGGAGGGGGTCAAAGGTAAAACAGCCTGAGGGGGGAGGGGGCTCCCTGAGTGATGGAGAGCTCTGGGCCAACACCCAGTGGGACAGCACTCCTGCGAACCACTCTCTGGTTTAGGAGAGGGGACGGGCCAGACGAGGCCAGGGTTGCAGGGGCCTCTGGGCCAGTTACCTGGAGGGTCTCCTGGGGCATCCCAGGCTCCCTTCTGATTGGGACCAGCCACTTTCCACTCTGCGCTTCATCTTCTTCAGTGCTAACCCAGAGCTAGTCATTCTGATTTCCAGGAAGGCTGAAAATGTAATCATAGAATCCCTGGAGAGGACTGCCTATAGTATCTGACTTGTGGCAGGGGCTCCCTAAGTGGTGGCTGGAATTGTTCTGTGTGCACCCACCCCTCACCTGCCGGCCCTTCCTCTTGGTGGGGTAGCTCACATATCCACTGAGGGCCCCACGTTATCCTCCCACCCATGCACTGTCCCCACCACAGAGCACTGGGGAACGATGCCTGTAGGAGCGCAAGTGCTGCATTCACGCCAGGCTGCTTCACGGGAGATTAACCAGCCACCTTTCAAGCAGGGATTGGCTGTGCCACCAGGACCCCTCCAATTTATTGACCCTGGAAAGCACTTTACATTTGGTCAAAAACAAGAATTATACCTTTCCCTCCTGATTGAAAACAGAAGCCAAATTGTAGAGGCATCCCCCAGATGCCCCGCTTTGCCTGAGCTGGTGGATGGCCAACGTCTCTCCTGGGACCAGTACAAAGCAGAGCAGCAAGTGCTTCAGCTCAGCCCAGAAACTGACGCACCTCTCTGCTGACCAGGCAACAGATCGTCAGGGGCTCTCAGACCCAGGTTCACGAGGTGGCAGATTTGTCAGGGCCTAAGTCCCAGAAGCTCTATTTGCTAGAAATATGGGTCATTTAGTATGGACTGGGCCGGGCCTGCAGGAGTTGGGGACACACCCCTTCAGTGGTTTTGGGGGACCAGTGTGTTGGTGAGGTCCCAGAAGTAACTCTAGGAATAGAAACTCTGGTTCTAAGAAATGGCCAGGGACATTGGTCCGTCCATATGGGCTGGCAACCAGAAGGAATGGAATTGGCCTGGGTGACTTGTAGCATGAGGGCCTATAGCCATCCCGGGGGTAGCAGGCAGGGCCTGAAGCTGAGACAATGTCAGCAGTACAACCAGCTGCTGCCCCTGAGCCCATGCCCTGTGCCAGGCAGCACGCCCTTGTGTAGTCTGACTACTCAATCCTGCCAGCAGCCCAGGGAAGCCAGGCTGTCATCACCCCAGTTCTGCAGAGAAGAAAATCAGACCAACCCCAGTGCCCTGGCAGCCAGCCTGAGGGCACAGAGGAGGAGGAGGAGCTGGGGTCCTGATTTTCAAGGTCAGAGACAGGAGGGCTCTGGCCTCGCACAGTCACCCTGACTTTAGCTAACTCTTCTTTACCAAGCACCGACTCTTGTGTGTGGCAAGTGTTTTCCTGGTATCAGACGTAGTGTTAGGTTCTGGGCACATGGCTCAAACAAGACCAGTCCCTGCACCCTGGGAATTCACAGCTGATCACTCCTCTGTTCAACAGTGTGCTTTTGAGCCCCTGTTATGTGTCATCCTTGTGTTGGGTTCTAGAAAGACCACAGTGAGCCACAGCCCACATGACCCCTGTGCTCATGGGGCTGTTGGGTTGGTGTACTAGTCAACTTGGGCTGTCGTAACAGAATACCACAGACGGGGTGGCTTAAACAATAGGCATTCATTTCCTGTCAGTTCTGGAGCCTGGAAGTCCAAGATCAAGGTGTCTGCAGGGTGGGTTTCTCCTGCAGCTTCTCTCTTGGCTTGCAGGTGGCTGCCTTCTCCCTATGTCCTCACATGGCTGTCCCTCTGTGCGTGTCTGTGTCCTAATCTGTATTTTGGAGGACATCAGTCAGATTGGTTTAGAACCCAACCTAAAGATCTCATTTCATCTTAATTACACCTTTAAAAGCCCTGCCTCCAGATACAGTCCCATTCCAAGGTCTGGGGGTTAGGATTCCAGTGTATAAATTTGAAGGGACACAGTTCAGCCTGTAACAATTAGGACACTGGCACTGGCAGACTCTCCTGAGCATTTGTGTATTGGCAGCCACATGCATGCTGCGCACAGAAGGTGCACAATGTCATGAGATCTTACAGTAGGACCCCAACCAAGTCTGGGCTTGGTAAGGCTTCCCTCGGAAGTGGCATTGCACTGGAGTCTGAGAATGAGTTGGAGTCTCAGTGCCCCTGGAGGTGAGGGTGCCACAGCGGTGCTGCTCAGGCTATTCCTGCTGGCCCTGAGTATCACCTCCACATTGAACCAGCCACCTGCTGTGTGGACTCCTGTGCCTATAAGCAAGAGCCACATCCTGTTTCCACAAGGCCTACCTCAGGGATGCCATGAGACTGCAACATTACTGCACCCATCCTTAGGCTGCCAATTATGGACTTATGCCCCCCTCTCACGTTACAGGGAGGGAGACAGCCTTGAAACCAGACCCAGAGATGAGTGAAGCACCACAGTTGGTGCTGTGGCCCCATTGCCTGCCTGGCCATATCACTAGCTCCATCAGGCCTCTAAAGAAACCAGCTCTACAATAAAACTGCCTTTTCCTGTCACCCATTTCATCTGGAATGCCAAGCAGCTCTGCACTGGTGACACGTGCTGACTCCAGCTCAGGCTAGGGCTCTGCTGAAAAGCTGCCTCCTGCAATCACTTGCCTAATGATTCTTCCTCCCACCACCCACTGGGAGAGCTGTGCCTCAGGACTTCCACGGAGCCAGCCACATAGCCTGATGCCCTTGGGCTGGACCAGGATGGTGTTGCCACAGCGTAGATCCTGGGTATAGCCCCTTGCACAAGATCAGCTGGAGCATGTCCTGTCTCCAGCTGCAGTTGGTCATAGCAAATGGCGATTGCATTTGGCACAGAAGTACAGTCCACAGGCCAGGTGCGGTGCCTCACACCTGTAATCCCCGTACTTGGGGAGGCTGAGGCAAGCGGATCACCTGAGGTCAGGAGTTGGAGACCAGACTGGCAAAACCCCATCTCTAATAAAAATTTAAAAATTAGCTGGGCATGGTGGTTACATGCCTGTAGTCCCAGCTACTTGGGAGACTGAGGCAGGAGAATCGCTTGAACCCAGGAGATGGAGGTTGCAGTGAGCAGATTGTGCCACTGCACTCTAGCCTGGGTGACAGAGCGAGACTCCATCTCCAAAAAAACAAAAAAAAACAGAACAAAAAAAAAAGTACAGACCACAACACAAACAAGAAATGAAGTTTTCTGTGTTGTTTTAAGAAAGAGGAGTTTTAAAAAACAATAAAACAACAATGACAGCTGCGCATGTTAAAATCACTCCCTGGATGTGGTAGCTCAGCCGAGAGCCTTGCTGGTCAGGGCCACTTTCCCGGAAGCTTTCTCACTGTTGCTGATCCTTCTGAAGGGCCTTTGGAGCCCTTGGTTTTCATCTGATAAAATGGGTGGGGGTGGGTAACAATCCTGTCTTGAAGGACTGTGAGGAGTAAACCAGTGTGCAAGGATGTCCAGCATGTTGCAGGCTCTGGGAGTGGGCTGCCAGCCCTTTCCCTCATCTCCCTGCACCATGTGAGCCTGACACATGCCGGAGTCCAGGCCTGAAAACTCAAGGGGCTGGGCCTGCTCAGCTCCACGCCAGTATTGCTGGGCTATAGTCATGGTGGCATTAGCACTTCTAGTTTTTCAAGAAAGCCTGGATATCTGTATTTTTACATGAAATCTTCCCATTCTCAGTTGGGCCATAGTGTGTGGTCTCTGTGTTGGCACCAGGTCCTCTTCCTCCTGCTGCAGCCTTCAAGAGGAGGCCATCACCCTGTTTCTCCCAAAGGTACTGTGAGGCTCAGAGGAGCTAGATGACTGGCCCACCAGACCCTGGAGTCCCCGATAGAAGTGGACATCACTCATGGTTCCACTTAGCTGGGAAGCTTCTGGAAACTCAGCATAGAGCAAAAGTGAAAACACATCCTGGTGCCAAAGGGACAGGACACGATGAGCCCTGAGGTTGTGGGTATTGTTATGTTCCCATAAATAACAGGCCCTCAGACAATGGGCTGTGAGGCTGTGTGTACCTCTGGGGTTTGAAATGAAGCTGGTTTTCTTATTTAAAATGTATTCTCTCCAACCACCCAGCTGTAACTAGAGGCTCTGTTTGGAGCAGATTCTGGGGCAACCCCAATAACCTGTCCTTGGGATTTCATTAGCACCACCAGCCAGCTGCCTGGAAAGTAGCCCCTGCCAGGACCAAATTAACTTTTACTGAGAGACATTGGCAGGGCTGGTATTTTGCACACTTGTCATTTTCGGCCCACACTGGGATGTGGGGAGCAGGGTACCTTCAAAGAACAAGAGCTTCGGAGGCAGCCAGACCTGTGTTGGAATCCTGGCTAGAGTGCTACCCTTTCTGAATCCCAGTTTCCTCATCGGTAAGATGGGTTATTTTGAGGACTTTCCCTCCCAACTTTTTAAATAACTTCAAACATACAGAAGAGTGGAAAGCTTATTGAGCAGTGTTGCTCCCTTGGCTTCAACAGTTGTTCCGTGTTGTCTTGTCTGCTTTGTGTGTGTGCGCCGAGCTGGCTGAGGGTTCCTCCTGGTGCTGCTGCTGTGCCTGCACCCTCAGCACATGTCCCCGAGGAACAAGGACATTCTCCTGCAGAACCACAACACAGTTACAACTGGAGAAATGTGACATTGATGCCACATTGTCTAGGATACAGTCCATTTTCAGATTCCCCAACTGTCCCAATAGTGTCTTAGGAAGTTTTCCGTGACTGGGGAGTCAGTGAAAGGTGGCACTTGTGCTCAGTGCTGTCACCAGTAGTTTTACGACACTGATATTTTTGAAGAGGCCAGGTCGGTTGTTTCCCAGTGCACTCTTTGGGTCTGTCTGATATTTCTTCATGACTGGGTTCAGACTGTGCATTTTTGGAAGGAATTCTATAGAGATGATTTCGGGGCCTTAGTGTGTCCCATCCGGATGTCTGCCCTTCATAGGCAATGCTAGGTTTGACCACTGGTGAATGGTGGTTGTTAGGAGGTTCAATGAGGTGATGAAAACAGAGCCCAGGCCCAGAGATAGCTGTGTGGAGGGAGTACAGCGGCCCACACTCACCACCCATATCATAGCTCAGCAGCTGTGCCCCATGCAGGATGCCTCTGTGGCCTGGGAGGAGGGACACCAGCAGGTCCCTTGGGAAGTTATGGTAAAGGCCCCGGTCTGACAGCCGTGAGGCAGAGCTGACTCTCTGGAGCCGGATCTAGGGCTATCCTACCCCTCTCCCATATCCCCATGGAGCTAAACCAGGGCCTGTGGAGGGAGGAGAGGAGCTGCTACTTCCCCCAAAGCCTTCTCTTTCTCCCACTCCCTGACCGCCCACCCTCTCTCCCCAGCCCAGCTCTGTTTCAGCTATTGCCCTCTCCCTGTGACCAGCATCAGACCTGAGCACAGAGGACTAGCTCTAGGCCCATCCCAGGGGGTACTGTTTGGGTGGAGATGATTACAGAAAGGAGCAAGCACTATAGTAGGGGCCCTGCAGGGCTTTGGGGAAAGAGGATGGAGTGACTCCTCCCTTCCAGAGTGAAGGTGGGAAGTTTCACTGATGCAGTGAGGCTTGAGCTTGTCTTGAAGGTGAGGAGGTTTCCCCAGGGAGAAAAGGGAGGAAAGGTGTTCAGGACAGAAGGAACAGAGTGTGCAAGGGCACAGAGGATGGAAAGAGTGGCATATTCTGGGAATATGGAATAGAAACTAATATTCATTGCTTGTTATAATGAGTAGGACATTGTTCTCAGTGTTGTACATGTTATTAACTCATTTGATGTATTTAAAATGATGGTTTTGGAGCAGTTTTTTTTAAAAGCAATGGAATTCTTTGTTTTCTCACCCAAAGTCTTACATGGAATCCAGCTGAGGCCCCCGGGAGCCTCCTTGCTGTTCACCTCAATTCCAGCCCTGAGGCTCATCCTCGGATGGGTGGGGAGGAGGGGAGGAGCAGCTTATTCCTGAAAGGCCTTGGCCTCCACGTTTGTATCTGGCCCTTGTCTAGACAGGTTCCCATCGACACTGCTGACACTGGGGCTGGACCATCCTCTACAGTGGGGCTGCCCTGTGCCCTACAGGGTGTTTGTGGGTATCCCTGGCTTCTTCTCACTAGGTACAGCCTTGCCGAAGTTGCAGCAATGAAAAACTTCTCTAGATGTTCCCAAATGTCCCCTGGGGACCAAAATATCCCCCAATTGAGAACCACTGGTCTAAGCAAGTGGCAGGAGGAATTGGTAGTTGATGTGCAGGGAGGAACACAGTCAGAAAGCTCTGTCTGGCAGCTGGTTGGAGAGGGCAAGCCGAGGCCTGAGGCTGGGCAGTGGGTGCATGGGGAGGAGGGCAGAGGGGCAGGATGTACCCCAGAGCCTGTTGGGGTACAGAATGAGGAGGATGATGTCCAGAATAGATTCCACCTCAGGCCTCGTGGGCAGCCTCTGGCCAACAAGGAGGGCCTAGGCATGCCCCCAGAGTCCCAGCCCCATGGTAGGGGCCCTACAGGGCCATGGGGAAAGAGAAGACAGAGTGGCCCTGCCGGGGTCAAGGCCTGGGGGCAGTACCTCATCCATCCTGAGGCCTCTGTGTGCTTGGTGGTGGGGGGCCCTGAGCTCTGGGCCCAGCAGCCTTAAGAGGAAGGTGGCTCTGTCCAGCCACCTGGTGTGGACCAGAAGTGCAGGATCTTTACTGGTCCTTACACAGTGAATGCAACTTTTCTTTGGGAATTATTTCTCTTTGCTTAGGAATCTCTAAAACTTTCCAGATTTGCCAGTTTGTAGTTTTAGGGAAAATTTGTATTTTTCCATATGCTGTTATCCTACCTAAAGTCAGCAGAGTAAACTGATAAAACGACTAACATTTTAGGCAGTGGAAAGTGGAACTTGTGCTTGGCTAAGTACTGTCTCTCCAGAAAGTCTTGACTTAGCAAACCACCATCAATCTTAGATACCTGAGAGAAAGTTCCAGAAATCAGAGGCCAGCCCATGTTCTATCGTGGATAATATTGGCTCGGGCAACTCTGTGGATCTTGTGTCTGATACTCCATGCCCTGGACTGCCATGGCAGCTGGTCAAGGGGCCTAAAACCCTGAAGCCTTCAAAGACATGTGCCAGCAGCAGGAAACTCCCTGCCCCAAATTCCCCCATGATTTGGATTCACCACAACACTTACTATGTGTTCAGAGAGCCTTGGTCATCACAGTCACTAGGAAGGGGAGGAAAACCCCTTCCTGGCTAGGCGCTGGGGGTGCAGAGGGCCTGGGGCAGGACAGGGTACTCCAGCATGTTCTGCCACTACTACCACTGTTGCTGCTGATGTTCATTTAGCTCCTTCTATGTGCCAGACTATCTGACATGCTTTGCTGAAATCCACTACAGTGTAGAAATCCACTGTTTTGTTCCTTCAGCACCCTCTGAGGTGGGCACTATTAGTAGGTCGTAACTCACCCAAGGTCTGACAGTCAGACCACACTGCCTTTGGTGACCACAGCGCAGCAGCCCTCCCTGGGACAAACAGGTTAGGGTGAAGGGTGCGGGGCCCCTGAGTGTATGTAAACAAGGTATTCACGGCAGTGCTTAGAGCTGTGCCTAGCAAGGGTCGGTGCTCACCAGCCTCTGCTGCTGTATGTCACCTCCGTGAAACCTCTGAGTTGTTCCTGGCTTCCTTCCTGTCTGAGGAGGAGGCGGGGGAGTAATAATAACAATAACACCTGTAATTGTACCTATAGGAACCATGTACAGAGCAGTCCCAAGGCTGAGTGTTTCCTGAACAGCATCTCACTGATCTCCCCTGTACAAATGTCAAGATGAGGCCCTGAGAAGCAAAATGACTTGCATGAGGTCGCACAGCTGAGAAAGGGAGGAGGAGCCAGGATTTTACCCCATTTTGTCTGACTGCAGAGCCCCAGCACTTTACGCTGAAAGAGAACTGGGAGCCAGTGGAGTGTGGAGTTCTGTGCGATGTGGAGCCAGGCAGGCAGGGATGAGTGAGAGAAACTGGCACCCACTGTGTGGATGTTGGGCCCAACTTGCTCTTGCCTGTCTCCTCCAGCTGGGCTCTCTCACCTGGCCACAGAGCCAGCTGAGTTTAGAATGGCACTTGATGAGCTACAGGTAACCATTGGATTGCTCAGGCACCCAGGGCCACTCCTGGAACCTGTCTCCAGGAAGCCTCTATGGCCCGCACAGGACCTAGCCCTGGGCCAGAGTGTTTCACTGCTGCCAGGTAGTTAGCCAGGGACCTACAGCAGCAGCGAGCCTCTGGTTGGTGAGCAACCTCTAACTGGGGCTCCTGTGACCTGGTGTTTATTTAGTGCCTGAGCAATCCAATCGATCAGGCATAGGCTAAGGTCTGGTAGTGAGGATTTGTATCTGTCTGGGGATTGGTAAAGGCACTGCCTCTTCACGTGCCATCTTCCAGCACCTGTCTGTCTGGTGAGTACTTCACTTCTTGTGGCTGTTGCTTACTAGCCCCTTACCTCCTGCCCACCCTCGCCATGGGCACAAATCCACACCAGGCACTACGCTCAGAAACTGCCATGACAGTGCCCTCTTAGTATGGCATTTGGCACGTTTCACAGTTGGCCAGCCTTCTCTGCCTTCGCTCCCTCTGTCCCTCTGTGCCGCAGGCCACCCTCCAGCCCTGTAGCAGCCCACAGTAGCTTTCCTTCATTCTGCCGCTTGCACTGGGTACTCTGACCTCAGCTCAGATGCCACCTCCAGGAAGGCTCCCTGCCCTTCTCAAACAGAGCAGGTCCTCAACGTTCTCCTCCTCTGTGCACCTCTTCCAGTGCCACATTGGCCTCTCCACTCCCTGCACAGAGAGCTCTGAATCCCAGGTGGGTCCACGCTCATTCCATGACTGGGCTGGGAGGTGCTCCAGGGGAAGGTCTTTGCTGTGTTAGTCTGTGGCCTGCACATGCTCACTGCTCACTGTTGGATGAGTGAGTGAGTGGGCAAACTCCTGTGATCTCCACCACACACCCTTTATATAAACACCACCCTTTATTTAAGCTGGGTGGGACTGAGAAATGGGGTAGTTGAAGCCTCAGTTGCAGGTGACAGAACCTTACCTCAATTGACCCGTGTGCCTGAAGTTCAGAGGTGGGTGCTTGATCCCAGGACTCAGCCCTGCCCTCCTCCAGGCAGCTGTCCCAGGCAGGCTTCTCCATAGGTGGTCTTCCAGCTACAAGTCCAGTGGAGTAGGGTGCCTCTTTCCCAGCAACCCCACCAAAGTCCTAGAGCCCCACACCATCCCCAAACCAGCATGGGAGCCTGGGGCATGCACAGTTCTCTGGCCAGCCTGGGTCATGTGCTCCTCTTGGCACCAAGGATTCACCCTTTTGCAACCCTGCATCCCCAAGGAAAACCAGGGGCTGTTACTAGAAGTACGTGGAAACAGCAGGTGTTTGCTGCAAGCAGGAATGCCCAGGCACTGTGTTCGGGCTTTCCTCACCACTGACATGGCCTTACCATCATCATCACCCTAACCTGCTCAGCCACAGCCCTCCCCAGGGCCCCGCAGCATCCTGGACCAGCTTCATTCCCTGAGCACTCTGGACTGCTGGGGCTTCTTCCCCAGAGGTGAGCTTCTCTAGGTTGAGGGCTGGACTGAGTCTCCCAGTGTCTCCAGGGACCCACCCATCGGCTGTCAGGCCCCAAGTAAACTGTGTTTTCTCAGGTATGTTCATGGTGGGATTTGAAGGACCCCTGTCCCTTTAGCCATTGGAAACTGTTCCTCTCCCCAGTAGCAGTGACCATCCCAGTTGCAAATACGTCACTCATCCTCATCAGCCTTGGCACACTGACTTGTGTGGTGGAAAGATGATCCTTCTGGCCAAGCATTGAGCATATCAGGATTCACCAGTGCCTAACTGGGACTCAGAAGTCTCAGCAGAGTCAGCAGTATGTCATGATCCTTGTGAAAGCGGAAAGATTTAATGTCAGAACCTAGGGCAGGAATAGGTTATTGTTCTGCACCCAAGGGTTTGGGGAACCCTCACCCTGTGGGCTAATTTCCCTCTGTCACCTGGGGGAAGAAGGCCTCTGGCCTCAGAAGGCCCATGGCTTCTTCGTGCCCAGCAGCGGCACAATCTCCCACTCAGGAGTCAGGGCCTGGCCCCAGACGTTTATTTCCATCCAAACTTGTTTGAAAAAACCTCACAAACTGTTTTTTTAATAACCTAAATGTATAATAGTAATACTCATTCAAGGAGATTTGCATATTAAAGAAAAATAAAAAGAAGTCTCCCATAGTCCCTTTATTAATATTTTGACTTAGTTTCTTCTGTCTTTTCTCTGCAAAGCCATCTTTTTATGTAATTGAGATTATATGGTGTATACAATTTTGTGTCTGATTCTTTTCAATCAATATTTATTACACAAACTGATTTTTTTTTCTTTTACTGTTTTACTCTGTGGTCTTCAACGGAAGTTGAACCATGTAGTGATTAAGAGCCTGGGCTCTGGGCTCGGACAGAGCTTGATCTAAATCTCAGCACTATTAGTTACCGGGTCTGCAACCCAGATAACCAACCAGACCTCGCTGAGCCTTAGTTTCCTCACCTGTAAAATGGATACTGGAGGTGCCCTAGGTGGGGATGCTCCAAGGTCAAAATGTCCAGTAAAATGTAAAACCACACGCAACACTCAGCACATGCTCAGCACATAGCGAGAGCTGTGTTCAGTCATACGGCCATTGTTTTCAATGCAGCGTAACAGTAACCAACCTTGCCAAGGCCTTATTGGGCTACTTAAGCATCTGTGGGTGTTCCATCTCTTGTAAATAACATTGGTGAGAACGTCTCTGTTTATAAATCTCTGTTTTAATATGTAGGGTATTTTCTTAAGATGGAGTCTCAGAAGCTGAAGTGTTCTAATTTTTAAAATGAAAACATCACATTTAAAAAGTTATTGAGAGTTCCTGGCAAAGTGATTCCCAAAAGTACAGCGCCATTTTATACTTCCGTCAGCAGTGAGTGAAGGTATCTATTCTCTACCCCTCACCAGCATAGGCACCCCTGTGTTATTTATCTTTGCTAATTTCCTACATGGCAAATGACATCTCAGTGTCTTTAATTTGCATTTCTTTGATAACTGGTAAAGTCAACCATTTTGCCATATCCAAGTTGCTTTAAAGAGATTCAGAAGAAGAACGTAAGTGGAGAAAAGGGTGCAGTTCACAGCCTGGCATCTTTATGACTGTCTGCCAAAATTTCCCACTTCAAGCTCCTACACTGGGGACTAGAGTGCCTCTTGGATTCTGACCTGCAGATCTCCATAGTGTATAATTGTCACCCCAACCCTGTGCAATCCAGAGACATCTCTACCAAGATGGCTTTTGTCCTCCACAGCACCTGCATCTCTCATCCAGATGCCCTGTGTGCCTGGCCCTATGCTGAGTCACAAACCCAGAGCCCAGACCCAGGGCCTGTCATGCGTGGGCACTCCAACAGTCCTCCTCCATCTGAGGCCCTGCAGGAGGGAGCCACCACCCAGAAGAGTAGGGGAGGTTTCTTGGAGCCTTAAAAGAAGAGTCAGTCTTTGTTCGATCCAAGGGCAGCCTGTGACCTCCTGCCTGGGACAGGAATCATGTTGGATCTGTGCGCCACTGCATCCCCAGGGCCTATCACCCCAACCAAGGAGGGAGATGAGCCCACCTCCAGGCAGCAGGGAGCCACTGAGAGTGTTTGACCTGAGGAATCTAGGATGGAGGGGTGTTTGTGGACAGTGGTAGTACTAGTGGTCTGGGGGCCTGGTGAGCTGCTCGTAGGAGCCCCTGAGAATTCATGACAAGTGTGGGAAAGCTGGCACAGGACTCAGGCAGCCCTCTCTCCTGTGCCTGACACCCCCAGGCTGGCTGCTGGCCCCAGCTGCAGGCCATCCTGACTCTGACAGCTGACTTCTCCAAGTTGCTGGCTGTTCCCAGACAGCTCATCCCACTCCCGCCCCACAGGGAGGCCTGAAGCCAACTTTGTCAGGGCAGCGTGGATGTACTTGTGACCCCCGAGATAAGGGCAAACTCTCCACAGGCAATCCTGGGCATTCCACTGGGTTCTGTCCCATGTGGCTGGCTGGTCAGCCAGGGAGACTCTGGAAAACAGCTTGGTTGGGAGAAAAGAGTTGAAGAGAGGTGAGGGGTGAAAGTTGAGGTTTCAGAAAATCCCTATAAAAATGAAAACAAACCATCCATCTTTCTCCTGGGCGTCTTAGCCCGCCACTGCCCTTTGTGGATCTTGCCCCAATGTCTGTAGGGATGGCAGCTCTGAAACCTAATCCAGCAGCCAGCTAGCTGCTGCCAACCCCCACCCAGCGCAGGAACGCCCTGACAGGGCCAGCCTCTCCTGGAAGCCGTCCTGACAGAGGAGTACCTTTACCAAGCTCAGAGAGCACTTCGGGGTGTCCTTTTTTCCCCAGATGAATAGCCAGCCTCCTCCCCCTTTGGCCATTGAAGTATTTCAAAGCAATTGTAAAAATTATATGAACCCCATCGAAGAACTGTTACAACAGTGTTTATACCCAGCATTTGAAACAAAGACAATGATATTATAAATAATTGTAGATGATAAAGATAGGCAAGAAAAAATAACATAATTAAAAGAATTTTACAAGACGGACCGTTCACAAAGATGGATGGAGTAACACAATACGTTAAAAATATCTGCAATTAACATAAACACAGCCTAATGGACAGAAACCATCTGCTGGCTGGCCTCTCCCTGGGTGTGGTCCCATGTCACACAGGGCAGTGCCAGGGCCTTCACTGTGGCTGTCATGTCTCTGGGGCCCCTAGAAAGAGGCTGTCTAGGGGTATCTTTCCTTGCAGCAATCGGAGGCCCTGTGATCTGGGAATGATTGAGAAGGAAGTACAGAAACAAAAGGGAAACTGAGGACTTTCCAAGGAGTGTCTTCATGGGGTCACAGAGCTTTCCCAGGAGCCCCTCCTTCACCCCAGATGAGGTCGGGTCCTGTCAGCTGTCCCCACACACCAACTGCTTTTCCATCACAGAGGTGGATGAATGCCCAGGGACTCCCGTAAATGAGTTGTGTGGCCAGCCTCTCTGGGCCCACACTGCAGGCCCTGCTCCACCTCGTGTTGGCACATAGTAGGGGCTCGGTCCCTGTGTGTTGGGTGACTGACCTATGGCTTCTGAGGCCGGCATGTAAGGTATAGGGAGCAAGTTGTGATCATTGGTCTCGTGTCGTTAGTGGGTATCTACAGCAGGGCCTGACCACAGAGCCCCAGCTGGACTCTAGGTGGTTTGGGTACAAGGTGCTTGGTGCCAGTTCTCGTGATGACTGCCTGAGGTGGGTGTCCCGATCCCCACTGGACAAGAGTCGAGGCCCCAAGAGCCTCATGCTTAGACAGAGACTGCCCAGGAGCACACCTGGGGCTTTTATATCTTACCTCCCCTGTTCTCCCATCCCCTTTTCATCACTATTTGATTTTCTAAAAAAATAAAATTTGTTTTGAACTGTGAAAAACTTTCACCATGCAGAGTACAGTAGACAGCCCTGTAACCAGCAAGATCAAACAGATGTGAACTTTCTGGCACATCCTTCTATCTCTCTTCATCTCTCTTCACACCCTTCCCCTATCTTGTTTGGGGGATGTGAAATGTACAGCTCAAGCCCTCCACCCTGCTGTCCTCGGCTGGTGGACTCACACACATGCGCAGCTTTCACACTTTCCTTACACAGGGTGGCCTCCCGAGAAGCCTGGAGGGTTCGTGCGTGCTTTACGTTTTACACACTTGGTTTCACACTGACCCAGGTGTTATTAGAACACTGCTGTTTTCTTTGTGGAACTTGCCGTTCTAGTCAGCGGTTCTGGTTGACTCCGTTTGACTGCTATATGTTATCCCATAGTCCAAATCAACCAATTTGTACACCTGTGGCCTGTCGGGTGGGTTGAGTCCACGTCTCCACAATGCAGAGAAGAATAAGAGGGTTTCTCTAGGCAAGTAGGGTCGCCTGGTGCTGGGACACGTGCACCTGTGGGCGGAGGGGCCCTGCCAGGCCGTGGTACCGGCCCCTCCACCACCAGCACTGTGTTACCTGACTCGCCTTTCCCGCCGGGTGACGGATGCAGCCATCTGATTATCAGAGCCACTTTCTCCCCAGAAGCTCAAGCTCAGCCTGGTTTCTTGGAGGCCTAGGATCAACCCAAAATATCAGGCCTTGACAGGGAATCTTCGGGCCTCCCCTGAGCAGAGTGGAACTGGGATTTCTGATTGGCTTTTGCTGTGGGGCGAAGGGAAACTTGGGCATTTAGTTGGAAAGCCAGACCCCTGGCTTGCTCCATGTGATTTCCTGCTGCAGACCACCTCCTGTCCATGACTTGGAGTCAGACACCCTTGGGTTTGAATGGACCATGGGTTAAGTGCCCCCGGGCAGTTTGTTGATAGCTCTGCAGCCTGTGAAGAGGAAATGGGAAGCAGGTGGAGATGAATGGGTTGGGTGGCTGGTGTGTAGTTGGCCCTCTCCCTGAGTGGTCATCTTTATTGTTGTTAAAAAGGGATGATTGCCGATTGCTTGAAATAAATGATCAGGTCAAAGATTTGGAAACTGGCTTTGGGGACTGGGCCTTGCCCCATGAGTGGGATGATGTCTCATGAGGCAAGAACAGGCTTTGGGTCAAGGCCATGATGAGTTCCATTCGGCCTGAACAGTGCCAGAGCGGCCGTCTGCAGCACCAGGCTCTGGAGCCCCAGGTCTGTGCATTCATGTGTCGATCGCCTGTGCGTGCCAACCCTCAGCTCAGGCTAGGACTCAGCGGCAAGAGAGACAGCTTTGGGCCTGCTTCCTGGAGCTTCCACAGAAGGGGTAGTTGGTCAGGCTCAGGAGCATGAGCTTCCGTGCAGCTGCATGCCACGGAGGAAGAGGGCAGGTCTGACACAGAAGAGGCATCTTTGTAGGGCCTGCAGGAAATGCAGGGCACTCCTAAGGAAGCAGCAGCCAGGAGACCTGGCCCAGAGTTTAGAGTCTACAGGGCAACAGGGAGGGCATTCTGGGAGGGATCTTCACAAAGATGTTCCTTTCCCTGAGATGGGAAAGGAAAGAGCTGAAGGGCCTGTGGCTGGGGCAGCAGGGAGCAGGGGGAAGAACAGTGGAGTGCAAGTACTCTGGGCCACGTGAGGACGCCATCCACTACCTCGGGATGGGAGGAGACCCTGGAGACAAGCCCAAATGTGGTTCTGTGAAGCCACTTCCCAGGTGGCCCCAGGCAAGGCTCTCCTCTGAGTCTCCTCCTCTCTGGAATGGGGACTATGACGCCCAGCTCCTGGGGTTGTTATGAAGAAGAAAGCCGGGCCCATCATGACCTCTCTGTAAGCCCCTCTGGGCTGCTTGTGGAGAGAAATCCAAGGCCTCAAATCAGAAACGCTTCCTTCAGACTCCTGGGCCTTGAGGCAAGTGTCATGGGAAATTGGGTGCCAGCCAGCCCAGGGTAGACATGCTGTGCCAGGATTCAGCAGAGCAGGGAGCATGCAGAGAGAGGCAGCCCTATGCCCTTGTCTCAGAGCAGGCTGTGTGCGCCCAGCGGATGCGGCACCAGCAGGAGCTGTGTGGGCTCAGCTCCATGCAGGTGCGCCTGCGTCTGTGTGTGTCCATGTATGTGTGTGCATGTGCACACATTTGTGTGTGTGTGGTGTGTTTTTGACAGGGGGGGAGGTGAGTGAGAGGCCAGCTTCCTGACAGGGCAGTTGTAAAACATTCATAAACTTTTATTGGACTTGCCACCCTTCCAGATAAATATTTTTCGATTTTATGGGCTTGTTTCAGGACCCCGAGCTTAATCATGGCTTTGTAGCTGCCTTAAAAAAATTAAATATTGTTTTGGCAAAAGGAGCCCTCTTCCCCCCACCCCTGCCAAAGGCAGCCTGAACTCTGAGCTCATAAATTCCTGCCACTCTCAACTCTTGCCCTTTTCCCCTCTGTAGTCTCAGACCCATACTAGGATGAGCCCGAAAAAAAAACAGGGAGAGAGAGAAGAAAAAGTAACCCCTACTCTTCTCTCTCCAGGTTCCCTGACTCCCCCGACCCTGGAGGGAAATTCAACCCAGCTCATTTGTCCACACAAGGGGGCGGGCAGAGGAGTCTGTGCTGGGCGGTCACCTGCTGCCTCCCTGAGATGTCAGGCTGCCTTGGCTGGAGGTGCCCCCATTCCCCTGGCCCCTCCCTGCCTCCTGGAAGACCTGAGTGGAGCCCTGCCCCCTGGTCCTCAGATCTCATTGCCTTTGAGGCTCCAGTTCCCACACTGCCTCCTTGGGCCCCTCTGAACACCCCTTCCAAAAGAGCACCCCCGAACCCAGCACTGTCCCTCTGTCTCTTTGCTGTACTGCCTTCCTAGCATCTAGCGCTCTCGGAAACTTTCTCCTGTATTCATCTATTACAAGCCTGTCCCCGTTGCAGATGTAACTCACACCATGCTGGACCCCCACCCCTGGAACAGGGCCCAGGGCACAATAAGTGCTCCGTGAATATGGGGAAGGTGTGCTCAGTGAATGGGGTGGGGTGATTCGGTTAAGGAATAAAAATAGTGAACATTCTTTAGACCTCACTTTGTGCCAACCGCTGTTCTAAGCACTTTCTGTTATGTGAACTCACTTGGACCTTACATCAAACCTGTTCCCATGTTTCAGACGAGGAGGCTAAGGTGCAGAGAAGTCATATGTCTTTCATGAAGCCATACAGCTGATCTGTGCCTGGACTGGGGTCGGGATCTTGGCAGTCTGGGTTCAGAGCCTGAGCTCCTGGCTGTGTGTTACACTGGGTTTCCTGGAGGAAGAGAGCAAGGTGGCTGTGCCCTGGCCTGGCAGGCATCAGCCAGCACTTGGCAGGCACCACCCCCTTCCTGGCCTCGTGTCAGGCCCTGAGTCAGAGGTGCTGGGGCCATAGGGCTGGGACAGGAGGGGCTCAGACTCAGATACAGATGCCTTCAAGGGACAGGCAGGTGACAGAAATGAGGGGGGAGCCAGTCTCGGGTACAAGAAGCAGCACATGAGCGGTGGCAGAGAGTAGCTGGCATGCCCAGGGCGCAGCACAGGCCCACGCCAGCCCACTGTTGCAGGGTAGGAATCCAAAGAGAGGTCTTCTAGCTTTTCAAGACAAACCAGAAGTTCAGAACTGTATGTCAAATGTCCTGATTTTAAAGGTGAGTTAGTAGTTCAAATATTTCAAAAATGCCATGGAAGCTAGATTCTACTCCCAAGCTAATATAGTTCTTTTTGATCTCTGGTGAAAGTGGTGAGCCCCAGGAAGCACAGGCACAGAGCCTAGCTAAGGAAGAGGCCTTTTTAGAGGAGGCAGTACTGAGTTCCATCTTGGAGGAGGGTGGAGAGACGGCCTGGGTAGAGCTGTTCCAGGCAGAAGGGTCCATGGCTCTGCCCAGGAGAGAAGGTGCCACTGCTGCCCAGAGTGCCTGGGCTGTAGAGGGCTACACAAGGGAACCAGATACCTAAATGCTGGAAGAGGTCAGGGTTTCCCCTGCAGCAGCCTAATGGAGCCTCCAGAAGACCTCATGGGCCATGTTATGAGTGGACTGGTTCAGAGGTGATTTGTGGGGTCCAGCTGCCAGGAGAATGGGGTGACCCAGGATGGAGATGAGCAGACCAGAGCAGAGTGGGTGTGGGGGTGAAGTGCTCAGGACTCAACCTGCACAGGTGGCATTGCTAGCTTGTGGGGGCCTCACCAGAGCCCTGTAGGCAGGCACCCATCTCTCCGAGCATTCTCACATGCACGCATGCACAAGCATGCCTGTTGCTGGGGATGGAGTGGAGGGTACAGAGCCTGAGGCAGCTGTACCCCTGAGCCCCCAGGGAATGCAGCTGAGGCTGGAGAGGGAACATGTCCAAGGTCAAGAATTCGTTGAGGGACCACATCAGAGGAACAGAGCTTTAACTTCATTCAGCCGCTGTTTCCCAGGCATTTGCTGGGCTAGTGCATGGGGGTTTCCTCACTAACTCCTCCTCACTGTCTGCCAAGGGAGGTGGTATTATCTATCCCCCTTCTACAGAGGAAATTACTGAGGACCAAAGTGGTGCAGGGCTGGCCCCGGGTTGCCCCCATAAAAGCAACAGTGGTGGGACAGGTCCCAGACCCCCCAGCTGCCCCCTGCTATCTTCCTGGAAGCCCATACTGGGTTTTGTTTGAATGTGGGAAGAGCAATACAGGCAGACTGTCCTACCATTATGATTTTACCGAAGCCCATAGGTGTCAGGCTTCCTGGCCCAGGACAAGGAGTGGCAGAGGCACAACTGCCAGGCACCTTGTCCTAGCCCAGCTCCCTCCTCCTCCAGAGAAAGTCCCTGGGCCACCCCAAGGTGTGGCATGCAGTCTGGATGCCTCCAGGCTCTCCAGAGCAGTCCCAGTGGCTGCTACAGCTCAGACCTACAATAATACCCAACCCTGTAGGTGTCAGAGCTGGCCACAGGGGTCAGGCAGGCAGCGCAGGAGAGTAGCCCGACTGGGGGACTGCAGTGGGGAGCAGGGTGTGGTGTATGGGGACCACATGTCCTGTCTGAAGGGGCAGCCTGTGCTCACCTCAAGCTGCCTGCTGCCTGGGAATGCAGGCCCACATTTTAAAATGTTGACAACTAGTCCACAATTTTTAAAGCACATGAAGAGGCCAAACCAAACATACCTAAGGGTCAACTTTGACCCACAGGCAGCAGATTGTGAGTGCGGCTGTGGCTTGCAGGGTGTCCTGCCACACACAGCTCAGTGAGCTGTGCCATGCACCAGCCCCGATGGGAACAACAGTGGCCACTAACATTTACTACGTGCCCGGCACGTGCTGACTGTTTCATATGAGTTGCCTCATTGACTTATGAGTTCCATTCCACCACTCATTGGCTAAGCTTGGAGAGTGCAAGGGCCTCACCCAGACTCACAATCAGGCTCATGAGGCTGGGCCTCTGCCCACAGCCCTCAGCTCCCTAGCCTGAATCTGGGCAGAGGAGCAAGAGGCAGGAGGCTGAGGCCTGGGGCACAACACCGACAGTCAGGTCAGCCCAGAACAGTCCTAGGGGGCCTGGTTCTAAGGGAGGGAACGTCCCACGGTGGAGCATGGGCAGCAGTTCCCCAAGTGGGCTGCTCACATCCACCCTGGGTGTGTGCAGGATGACTCTAGGTAGTCCACAAACAAGCCCACAAAGAATGTTCACAGTTACATGTTGATTATGGCAGCATAGAATGTTCTCTAATTGAGTTAGATGAGTTGACCAGTTGACCTGAAGAAATCTTTAGTAAGTAGTCGAAGTGGTGGCAATGGGCATGGCAGAAGTAGTGATGCTGAGAAAGATTTGGGAAGTCCTGGGGGAGATTCAAGAGTTTTGGTGGGTGAAGTAGGGTTCAGGTGGGCCTTCCAAGGGTGCACAAAATCTACCCCAGGGAGAGAAAGAATGTCCTACAAGCTGGGGCCGTACCCTAGCAGGCTGCAGGCTACCTATGCCCTGAAAATTGTCTCAAAAATCAGGACTTTTCATGTAAAAATCCAGATTTCCAGTTTCTCTTGAAAAGCAGGGTGTTCTGTCCATGCTGAGCACATCCCCTCCAGTTCCCCAGGGCCCCCAGCCCTGTGTGATGTGGTATCAGCTGAGACAGGTGGTGGGGGTATGCGGTGACAAGTGACACCACAGCTGAGGGTGGTGAGACCAGGCCCTCATGGTGGCAAAGCCAGGCCCCATGGATGCTGTGTGAGTCCGCATTGCTATAAAGGAACACCTGAGACTGGATAATTTATATACATATAAAACAGGCTTATTTGACTCACAGTTCTGTAGACTGTACAGGAAGTATGGCACCCATATCTGCTTCTGATGAGGCCTCAGGAAGCTTACAATCATAGTGGAAGGCAAAGGGGGAGCAGATGCATCACATGACAAGAGAAGGAGCAAGACAGCGAGAAGGAGGTGCCAGGCTCCTTTAAACAACCAGCTCTCACATGAACTCACAGAGCAAGAACTCACTCATCACTGTGGTGAGGGCACCAAGCCACTCACGAGGGATCTGTGCCCATGACCTAATACCTCCCCCCAGGCCCACCTCCAACATTGGGGGTCATATTTCAACATGACATTTGGAGGGGACAGACATCCAAACCACATCATATGCTGGCCTCTGCAGCCTCCTCCCAGGCAGGGCTGCCGGGTGCTCAGCCTTCATAGGCCTGGCTCTGTGAATTGCCACAGGGCCCAGGTGAGGAGGATGGACAACTTGCCTGGTGGCACGTGGGCAGCTCCCTCAGGACTGGCAACACCAGCCACCCTCCTCGGCCCTGTGCTCCTCCACTGGTACTGCATCTGGCCACAGGGGCTGCAGGAGTCACAGGGGTATGGGAGCCATGGACTGAGGGGGGCTTTGGCTCAAGAACTGGCTCCTGAGGACAGAGGCAGTGTTCTGTCCCTTCTGGTCGGACCCATCTGCCCAGCATATGCTTGAGTTTTGCTTTCATAAAAATATCCACATGTCCTGGCAGTTCTCAATAGTTCTGACTATTTAAGAAAGATAAGTACACACCTTCTTCAAAGTTCAGAAATGAAGGTGCTGTGTGGCGAGACACAAAGGCGCATGAGTCCAGGCTGGCAAAAGTCATGATGCTGAGAAAGATCTGGGAAGTCCAGGGGGTGTTGGAGAGTTTTGATGCGTGAAGTGGGGCTCGGGTGGGCCTTCTGAGGGTGCAAGAAATCTACCCCAGGGAGAACAGATGCTAGCCTGGATTGAGTCAGCTGCTGGCCTCTCCTCAGCTCAGCCCAGAATGGGAGAGGAGGCTATGGACTGGCATGAAGAAGGGTCTTTGTCACGTGTGCTCAGCATCGGATGGCAGTGCCAGGCTGGGCCGGCCCCTGTGGCACCACCAAAACTCCACCCTGTGGGCTTCACTGGGGCTGGGGAAAGGAATGCGCACCTATGGAGTCCTGTGTGCATATGGAGGCCCACTCAAGCCCTGCAAGTGTGTGGAGCCCCGCTTGCATGTTTGGAGCCCTGGCAGCCCCCACCTGATGTGCCTGCCTCAGGCAGCATGGAACGCTTCCTGGAGCAAGTGGGTCTCAGCCAGCCTTTTCTAGATGGGCGTGGGGAGGCACTGGATGACTATTTAGGCATGAGGGTGCCATCAGCAGAGACCTGGAAACTCAAGTAAGGTGCAGCCATGAGGGTGCTGGAAGAAGGAGGCCTAGCGGCCCGGCCAGCCCCTGGGAAGCCCTGTCCGGAGCCTACACCCACCAGGTCCTCTGAACTGGCAGTGGCAGAACCACGACCTGAGGAAAAAGTCCTTTCTCTGAGCTCTGTTCCTCTTTCCATTGCTCCAGCTCATAGCATCTTCCCTTTTTTATTTATTTATTTATTTATTTATTTATTATTATTATACTTTAAGTTCTAGGGTACATGTGTATAACGTGCAGGTTTGTTACATATATATACTTGTGCCATGTTGGTGTGCTGCACCCATCAACTCGTCAGCACCCATCAACTCATCATTTACATCAGGTATAACTCCCAATGCAATCCCTCCCCCCTCCCCCCTCCCCATGATAGGCCCCGGTGTGTGATGTTCCCCTTCCCGAGGGAACTGATCTCATTGTTCAGTTCCCACCTATGAGTGAGAACATGCGGTGTTTGGTTTTCTATTCTTGTGATAGTTTGCTAAGAATGATGGTTTCCAGCTGCATCCATGTCCCTACAAAGGACACAAACTCATCCTTTTTTATGGCTGCATAGTATTCCATGGTGTATATGTGCCACATTTTCTTAATCCAGTCTGTCACTGATGGACATTTGGGTTGATTCCAAGTCTTTGCTATTGTGAATAGTGCCGCAATAAACATACGTGTGCATGTGTCGTGTCTTTATAGCAGCATGATTTATAATCCTTTGGGTATATACCCAGTAATGGGATGGCTGGGTCATCTTCCCTTTTTAAATATCCAGTTTGGTCGCCTTCCTTGGGGACAGCCACAGAAGGGGCCCAGCCCTATTGGCAGCCTCTTGCCCCCGCCTCCACTACCTCGCCTCCAGCGCCACCTCCTCTGACTCCAGCTAGCCGCCTGCATGCCAAGTCCCCCTCCAGTGCTTCCCAACAACATTTCTCGGGCCCCTCAATTTGTCTGCAGTCCATCTCTGCCTTCGAGCTCCTCCAAGGTGGGGAACAGGGAACAATCTGCCTGCCACGAGTCCCCAGCCACCAGCAGCGGGCTTGGCCAGGGTCCACGCTCTGTAACTGCCCTTTAGGTGGGGTCTGAGCCTCCGGCTGCCTGTGATATGTCTGCCCAGGTGGGCTGTGTCTCCACTACAACACCCACTGCTCTCCAGTGAGGGACTGGCCTGGTCCGGGCCTCCTGAGTTTGCTGAGTGAGACCACTGCTGTGTGAGGCCCATTCCCTGATGTAGTCTGCCTGCACCTCTCATCCCTCTGCCTCTTCGAGGCCTTCTCCTGGTCAACTGTGTGCTTTCAGTGGTGCCAGCCAGAGCGTCCAGCAGAGAGGCCAACTGCTGCCTCTAGCCCCTGAACCCTTGCAGGGGTGTTCTTTGAAACTCAGTCCAGAAATTGTGAAATGGAGAAGGGCTGTCTGTCTTGCTTTCCTGACTAGAGGTGGAGGGTCCCCAAGCAGCAGGTCTTCTGTTGGTTCTTCAGGGCCTCTCTAGTTCACCTGACACCCACTCTTGATTTCTGGGTTAGGAGCTTGAGGAACTGCCTGGACTGTCCCTGTGCCTCATGCGGTGCTGGGACCCAGGAGCCACAAGAGGTAGTCAACTGGGGCTGCCACCTGAAGGGCAGTCTGTGGGGCAGGACTTCCAGGCAAGGGAGCCAGCATGCCCTGGGTTGAGGCAGCCTGCGGTATCCCTATGGCCGGAGCCATGGGGATGGAGGCTGGAGAGAGGCAGGCAGGTAGAGGCACTGCGGCAAGGCATCTTAACCCAGCTAAGGAGAGAGTGCTGATGCCTGGAACAGCAAGGATGCTGACACTCACCCGAGGACCTCACAGCCCTGCAGAGGAGGAAGACAAGTCAGGCCGCCGCCACTCTGGTAGGCATTTTGGTTGGGGATGGGCGGGCATAACAGAACACAAGAGGTCATCTGATTCCACGTTCCCCCCCACAGCGTGGTCCTGCCTGGCACCGTCTCAGCCATCTCAGACACAGATTTTCTGTTCAGCCTTGGTTGCCAGATGAGGACTCCACCCAGAGGGCCCACACAGCCTCCTAAGTCACACAGTGATTGGTGGTAAAGCCAGGCCTAGAGCCCAGGTTTCTGGCCATCCCCCAGAAGAGGCCCACCTTGGGCACTTGGGAACAGCCCCCGACCATCCTTGAGCCCACACTGCTAGGTGGGGCTGGCGGCCTGGCTGCAGGAAGTCTGATTTATAAACAAGTCCAGTTACAGGAAGATCGGGAGGGTTTTTGGTTTTCACTGGACACTATTATTTCACGGACCCACCCCAACAGGGAGCATGGCATGCTCAACCCTGGGAAAGGAAGACCTTGGCTTAACCCCGAGAGCCTCGTCTGCCAGCAGAGTGACAACGGTGTGGACTGAGGCTGCTCCCACGGAACGGGCAGGGCAGGCCCCAGATGTGAACTAACTAGCTTGAGAAAGCACCTAGCCGGTCAAGCCTAGCCCACATGGATCCAGTCCCACCTTCTTTCCATGTTGGTAGCAGAAAGTGGGAGTCTGGTTGCAGGGGTGGCTGTGTTGGTGGCACCCGTAAGATGCTATGGATTTGGATTTGGGTCCTGGAGGCAGGGAGGCCCGTGTCATGGGTATGCTACCGCCACACAACCTATTTTAAAATAGAAGGCACTGGCCCTAAATTTTTCTCGTATCATCACATGTATCTGCGTCTTGTGAAAGTGCTTTGACTCATGAACGGTCCCATAGTTGGGACTGTTCCTCCTGGATATAATTTACGTTGTTGTGACAATTCAAAGTCATGATTAACACAAAAGTGGGACTTGGAGTCACTCGGTGGAGTGATCTGTGCAGTCACTTCTCCCCGTTCATCCTCTCACCTGTCTGCTCAGCTAATGTGTACTCTCTAGAGGAGGTGGCGTTTGCCGGGGAGAGCTTGCTGTGAGATGGGCATGGGCCCAGGAACAAGCACAGCCAGGCTCAGGAGGGGTACGTGTGGGGAAGGGACCTTTTTGCCTCTTTGCCACTGTATTTTGGGAGGTAGAGGGGGTTAGAGCTTTGACTACCATAGAAGGGGGTGAAACAGATGTGAATCAGCTTTGCCAAATGAAAAAACCTAACCCAGAATGTTGGTTGCTTTGAGCTTCTGTGTCTGAAAGAGCGAGGCCCTTGCTTGCTGTTCTCTACACACGGTCATGCTGGAGTGGGTCCTGCAGGCCTGGGCTGGAAGCTATGCAGGACACAGTGGCCACAATCTAGCTCTTCTCCCTGCTCCGTGCTGTGGTCTGCGCCCAGGGCCTGAGGCAGCCAGAGGGCCCCTGCTCTCAGGAGCCAGACCCAGCCCCTCTGCAGATCTAGCAGGGGCCCCCACTTTCTACACCCACATAAACACACCTGCATAACCCATGATCACCCCAGCTCCATCTCCTGCTCTCCCCACATGCTGGCCCCAGCGCTGGCCCTTGGGGCCTTTACTCGGTGCCCTCGGGCTGGGTGTTATTCCCTCCCAGTGTCCTCATCCCTCACAAGTCCCTGTTCAGATGTCATCCCACCCTGGGCCTTTTGCTGATCACTGTCTAAAGGAGCAAAACACCCTCTTGACACTCCCCTCTCCCAAGCAGCTGGCACCACCTGTCGTACGACACATGGATGTGTTGGCATCGCCTGTCTGCCGCCAGAACACCCACACTGGGCCTGCGTGTTTCCCTCACCTCTGCAGCCCTGCCTCCAGTGCATGCCTGCACAGAGTAGGCGCTTGCTAGCATTCTTGATTAAATGAATGCACAGACTCCCTGGCCTGGGTCAGCCATGGCATTCTCCAAACCACAGTTCCTTGCCCTCTAAAGCAGTGACTGGTGCTGTGCTCATTACTTCCAAAAGGCAAGAAATGAAATGGTCTCCCGCCCCGAGCTATGGAGAGTTCTTCAGGACACCAGCCTCCCATCTGTTTCCCCACAGACAGAAGAACCCCACACCTCCTGGGTTGGGGTGACCTCCCAGATAACCCCCAAAGGTGTTTCCAACTTTGAGGTACTAGGCCCTGGCTGGTGACCAAGTGGGGAAGCCCATCTGGGGAAGGCAGGGAGGACATGGCCACAACTGTCATGGTAGTGCCCTCCAGGCCTGCTCAGGGTGTGGGGGAGCCCAGGCATGGCAGGAGTGAGTGATAGAGCAAGCGCTTTGAAGCCAACCAGTGCTCCCAGTTCTCTGCCCCTCACTGATGGGCTCTTCTCTCGGCACATTTGTAAAGTTTGGTTACTGACACCCGTTCCTATCAGGTGCTCTCTCATTCCTTTGCAATTTATCTACACATGTGTGTGGGTCTTACACCCCCTGGACTGTGGACTCCACCAGCACAGCGGCCCCACCTGGCCCACTCAGGCGGTCCTTAGATCCTGGGACAGCACCTGGTGCCCAACAGGTGCTCGGAAGGCAATAATGGGCGGACAGACAAGCAACAAATGCAGGAGTGAGGTTCTGCTTGTGCCGTGCCAGAGGGAGGTGCCCGGCACCATGGACACCCTGTGGAGGCCATGGGAAGGAGTCGGCAAGCGCTTCCAGAAGGGCGAGTGCCTGAGTGTGCCCCAGCCATGGCTTCCCTGGGTCCTCTCTTTGTGCGTGGTGATCCTTTGCTCCTCCTCACCCAGTTTGCAAGGGTGAGGTGGCCAGCTGAGGGCAGAGCTGTGTGCTCTGGGGTAGGGATCTGCAGCTCCTAACAGCCTTCTGGCAGCCCTCATGCCCAGTGTCAGCCTCTTGGCTCTGAGCCAGGGCATGTGGGACCCAGAGTGGGAGTTAGGAAGAAGAGACCCGCACCAGCCCCCAGTAAGGGCAGCAGACACTGCAGATGCAGGTTCTGGAGCCGGCCGCCTAGGTTCAAAGCCCAGCCCCCCATGCCCTGGCTGTGGGAATTGACGCAAGTCATTCATGCCGTGTCATTTGGTTGCTCCTCACCAGGGAGCAGGGTTCCACATGTGGGCCCTGCCCACCAGGCACGCAGTCTTGCACAGATGGGGCCTGCCCAGGGAAGCAGGGTCATTGTCCCCTCATCATAGGCAAGGGGACCCAGGGTGCCTCAGCTCACCCATGACAGAACCTGCCATCCACCTGTATTCTAGACAGGGTCTGCCTCCATGGGCTGAGGCACGTGGCATCTCGCTCAGGGCCCAGCTGCCATGGGCACTCAGTGCCATTACTGCTGCCCTGACCCAGAGCATCCCTGGCCCCACGCAGAGCCAGGCAGGTGACAGAAGGCTGCCCCTCACGCCAAGCTCCCTTCCCAGCATCCTGCCCAGGCCACTGTGCACATCAGCTCCCACCTCACCTCTGAGCCCACCTGTGCCCACCTGAGAGAGTGTGTGAGGGAAGACAGAGGCCGGGCCTAGCACACACAGGCTGCTCGGGTGCTGCCTTAGGCTTGCTGTCTGCCAGCTCCATGTACCCTCGGGCTGGTGTGGGGCACCATGAGCCGGGAAGGGCGTGGTGGGTCCAGCCCCCTCCCCAGATCTCCTCCGGTGCTTGCTGTCTCCTGTGGCCCTGGTTTCCCTTGGCCTTTCAGGGTCTTCAGAGGACAGTGGCTTCCTCTGAGCCTAGCCCTGCTGTCAGAGGCCCACATGTGGCAGCCGGGTGTCCGTGGGAAGGAGCAGGAGGCGGCAGCTTTTCCCAGCGCCCAGGCACCTGGCCTTTAAGGCTTCCACATACTTTATTTAAAAAACAAAGAAGAGGCTTTCTTTCCAGGGCCCTCCCTATCTCAGGCCCTCTCTTAGGGCTTCCCCACTCCCCATCATAACAGCAGGACCCATTTCACAGACAAGGAGACTGAAGTTCAGTGCACCACCCGCCAGGCACCTGCAGAGCCAAGCACCTTCCCAGGGTACTGGCCTGGCTGCTGCAGGGCCAGACCTGGGAAAGAGGCCTGACAGCTGTCCTTTTGGTACACACGCTGGTATGTCTCAGATGGGAGTCCTGGCGTTCACACTGCTGCAGAAACACAAACACCAGCTCTGTTTCACTGGTGTTGGCCCTGTCCCCAAGACCCATTCTCACCAGCCCTTGGAGCCCAGGCTTCTGAGGGTAGAGGGACACCTGGCTGGAGGTGCTCCAAGCTGAGGCCTATGCACTCCAAGACCTAGGGGAACCATCTCCCAGGTGTAAAACAGCCCCCACCCAGCCACAATGCAGGATCTGAGCCCATGGCCACTAAGAGATGTAACCTGCCCAGGGCAGAGGCACAGACTGTGTTTTGGAAGAAAGGACACACAGTGCCACTAGACAAGGCCCTTCAGCCCCTCAGCAGCAATGCCAGACAGTACTGGGCCAGGGGGCTACTGCAGAGAGCCCGAGGCCATGGCCGGTGAGCCAAGAGGCAGTTGCGGTGGGAGGTACTGAGAGCTGTGAGGTAGGTACAGGGCCAGGGACCAGGATGTGGCCACTTGTGGGCACCTGCTTTGTACCTGGCCCTGTGCTGGGCGTTAGGGACCCATTTGGCCACATAGGCCTGAGAGCTGAGGTGGACACATGGCCAGCGGGTGACATGTGTGCAGCAGGAGTGCAGCCAGCATCAGAAAGCATGTGGGCATTTCAGTGGGCGGCAGTGAGGGGGAGGTCAGCCCATGGGCATACCTGCCTCCCCTGGGCCTTGCAGCCACAGGCTACCTCTGGGATCTGCCTCCGAGGGACAGTGTATGGGCACATGGCCATCAGCACAGACACAGGGTGCCAGGCCCCAGCCCCTGTACCCATGCTCACCCTGGGCCTCAGCCCCTGCAGGTCAGGGAGGGATAGACTGTTGGAGTCTGCAGCTTTCAAATCAGGAGGGTGGATGGGGACCAGAGATGCCGTGCCACCCCTGCCCTTCCCCTGTCAGTGAGGGGACAGCCAGGGCCGCCACCTGCCCACGGCCTCTCGTTCTGCTCTGGGAACAGGGCTGATATAGTAATCAGGGTGCTACATATGGGCTCTGGAAAATGACTGCTCCCTGGGCCTTTGTTCGCCTTCATTATTCTAGATGGGTTTTTTCTCCCACCAAGTCATAAAAATGACATTTTTAATATGTGGATTTTTTTAAAGAAAGGCAATATGAAGAAGACTTTTATTGTCAATAAGCTCTACCTTTTAAACCAGTTATCTTAGTTTCTGCTCTAGGTATTTTAATTGAAGATTAACTGCTGTTAAAGAGTATACACATTTAGGGAGTGAATGTTTGGAGTATTAAAATTCAGCTCCCTTGGTGGGGATGGAGCTCCGTGGGAGGCCACCAGGAACCGTGCTCCTGCAATGGCCAGACTTGGGGGGTTGTCTGAGGAGGAGGGCCGCCTGCAGGAGGGGCCCATCCTTGCATCTGGCCACACAGCCTTTTCTTTCATTGGAAGGGGCAGGCTGGCGTGAGTCCTAGCCCCACAGGGGAGCAGAGGACAGCCTGAGAGCGTATGGCTGTGTGGTCAGAAGGGCATCCTGGCCCGGCCTTTGCACCCTTGGTTGAAGCAGGCCCTTCCCCTTGGCCAGCCATTGGGTTTTGGGCACAAAGAAGGAGAGAAGGAAAGGCCCACTAACCGAGCACACTGTGCGCCAGGGCTTCTGCATGCAGCGGTGGTCTCCACGGCCCTGAGCAGGGGGAGTGTCCTCCCTGTGCTGCTGGCAGTGTGGGGCCTTATGTCCCTAGAGCATCTATGTCCCCAGGCAGGCCTTGTTCCCCTCATTAGACACGTCCTCAGCATCCTCACAGCATCAGGAGGTCAGGCGCCTGTTATCCCTGCGTCACAAGCAGACAGGAGGTTTCAGCATGTGTGTGAGGCCTCCAGGCCAGAAGGAGGAACGGGAGCCATGGGAGTGGGTCAGCTCCTAGGGCCTCAGCCAGGGCCTCAGCAGGGCAGCTATCAGTGGCCCACTCCTGCCTGACCCACTGCTCCATTGAGGCCGTGCTGCCTCACTCAGACCTGCCCAGGGAAATGTCACCTTTTCCACCACAGTCTTCCTGACCCCAGCTTCCTTCCTCCTCCTCCTCTGAATGCCCGGGTGCGACTGTCTGTCTGCGGCTCCCTCCCTTTCTTCCCAGGGCTTTTCACTGCTGTCACAGGTGGTTTGCATCCAAGTCTCCCTCTGCCTCAAGATGCCTGTGAGAGAACAAAAAGAGGAGAAAACTAGCTCTGCATTTGACCAGAGGCCCCTGTTCTTCATCAGGCCCAGCTTCCTCCCAGCAGAGTGGGACTCCTGCTGGGCCTCCCTCACAGGGGATCGTGGTCGTGCAGTGAGGTAGTGTCTGTCCAGCACACGGCCCAGCACACCCAGGCCAGGCAGCAGCCAGGAACGGGGCCCAGTGGAGGGCTCAGCCTCAGGTTAGCCCCAAGTTGATGGAGACACAATGATATGGTACCCTCAGCCACAGCCATGATCAGAATGGCAGTGGCCTCTCTTTACCAAGTGCTTCCTGGAGAGAGCCAGGCCATGTGTCTTGTTCCCACCATCCCTCACCCCAACTGAGGACGAAACCAAAGCTCAGAGCAGGCCAGTCAAGCTGCTGTGTCACCAAACCTGGTGTCCAAACCCCAGCCATAAGCATAGAGCTCAGGCTCCGACAGCACCACTGTCATCCCTGCCTGCCCTTCAGGTGTCGAGGTCTGCCTTCAGGAAGGGCCCTAGGCATGGTCACTGTCCTCTGCAGTGACCTGAGATAGCCTGGACAGCCACCATTCCAACCAAACAAAACCTGCTGAAGGAATGGCCCTGCCCTCTAGGGGGCCCCCTCATTCTAGAGGCACATGTGTATCTATGTGTGGGTTGTGTGTGTGTATGTCATGGACCAGGCCTGGCTTACCAACAGTACAGGGAGAGGGTGGCAGCTGGTGGTGCTAGTGGAGAAGAGAGACAGCCCCTTCCTCTAGCTCCAGCTAGAGAGGAACCTGGGCTTCTCCAACTACTGATGAGGACATGTGATCACTTCTCTGCCACTGACTGTGTGACCTTGGGCACATCAATTTGTGTCCCTGGGCGTCCATTTCTACCTCTGAATGATGGAGTGGATAATGTACCCTCCTCACATGAGTTGAGGCACAGAAAGCACTTTTCTGATCCTTCCTACCCCAAGCCCTATGCCAGGCACTGGGACATGCTGTCAAATGGGATCCAGTCTCTGCCCTCCCAAAGCCCCCATCCGTGCAGGAGTTGGGCACACAACTGCTGAGGGTTGGGACTGGTTCCTGAGGGTGGATGGCCTACTGGGCATGGGGCTGTGGTGGGTTTGAGCTCAGGCCCACCATGTTCTTGCTGTGTTACCTTGGGCAAGTTGCTGAGTGCTCTGTGCCTCAGTTTCCTGGTGTGTGTGAATAGCATGATTGTGAACTGAGGTTTGCTGTTGTCTGTGGAGCATGTGGAGTGGTGCCTAGCCTGTAAAGGTGCAGTGAACATGAGCTGTGGTTGCTACTGGGGTTCTTTCTGTGATGAGAACTGGCTGGTGCCCATTTTGGGGCATTTTGGGCGAGACCTCCCTCACACAAGATGGTCTTTTCTGTCAGGCCCCCTCTCGGCCATCTGGGCTGCTTTCAGTGCCAGTCTCCACAGTGGTAAGGCCCCGCAGCCCCCAGTCCTGGTGGCCAGTGGTCCCCTGACTGGTACCCACAACACAGAGGCACCCTGGGCCTCCGCCCTGGAAGTGTCTGGAGACAAGGCCCCACCTGGCCCAGCCCCACTGTCCTGGGCCTGGGAGATGCCGGGTGGGAAGAAACATCAGTCTGGTTGGGGGAGTCCCCAGGTGATCCCACACCCTTGTCTCTTGCCATCCTCCCTCCTTCCACAGGAGATGGCTGCAGCCCCCTGCCGCCTCCCACCCATGGCACTGCCATCCAGGCTGCTATATTCCCTGCAGCCAGACTCCCAGGCCTGTGGCATGGTGGACAGCTTTGTGAACCTGGGGCCTGGATGGGAATCGCTGCTTCCTGGCTTACTGGCTGTGTGACCCCAGGCAGCCATTGCGCCTGCCTTTAGTAAAGTGACTTATAGGATGTCCTGAGGCTGGAATAAAATGATGTCTGTGCAGCCCCTGGCTGGGTGGGAGGCATTTGGCTACTAGAAAGGCAGTCACTGTGAGGGTGGCAATGGTAGCAGCAGAGGGTCCTTTGGCCAAGCCACATCCCAGCTGCTGACCTGCAGAGCCCAGCTTGCCCAGGGCTGCAGTCCAGTGTCCTTCCCATCCAGACACTTGTCAAACCTCAGCCCCACCCAGGGCCAGCCAAAAGGGTCCCCAGAAGCACAGCTGCCCAGACTCACCTTCTGGAAACTCTGCCACTGAAGCAGCTCAGCTGTGGCCCAGCTGGCCCCAACTCATCAAGTGCATGTCTTATTCTCTCTGGACGGAGGAGTTGGGCATCCACCCAACTGCCCTGGCCCATGGGTGGGGGACATGAGCCCCAGGGGAAGGGGCCAGGCCCAGGCCTCCCCACTGATTCCTCTTCCCAGTTCTGGGCGGGCAGACAGGAAAGTCTGTGCGGTCCAGTTCTCCCACCTCTGCCACCGGCCCAGCTGGCAGGTGGTCGGCAGACCTGCTCACCCCCCAGCCTCTGTGCACTGACAGGACCCTGTGGAGGCTGTCAGGCTGGAGGAGGGTGATGAGCAGCCCTGGAGGTGGGTGGGGGAGCTCTGACCCCACTGGCAGTTGAGGTGGAGTGCACACGGGCTGAGGTCACCAATACTGCCCTTTCCTGGCATTGCTGGGCTGCTGCAGGCCCTGACTATATCTGGGGGCATTGGATCTGTACTCAGGGTAGAGTGTGGGGGGCCTTGGCCCTAGGGGAAGGCTGGGCAGGCATCAGAGAAGGCCAAGCCAAGATGCTACAGAGCCTTGTGCCGAGGGAGCCAAAGGAGCCAAGGGAGACAGAAGCAGGCAAGGTAGACAAGTGTCATGGGTTCCCCAGGCTGCGGGAGCGCCAGTCTCGAGGCTGGAGCAGTGCTGAGATGGGAGAGGAGTGTGTGGTAAGGACGTGCAGGGCTGTGGGGGCAGCTTCTGAGTGACTCCTTAGAGGAATCGAGGCCCTGCCTGAGTGGTTGTGAGGGGCTGAGGAGGTCTTCAGTGAACAGCTGAACTGAGAGGAATGTTGGGTTTTTGTCCTAGAAGAATATCTGGCAACAGCATTAAGGACAGGCCGGTGGGAGAGGGTCCTGGCTGCTCATGTGCAGGAGCCCCATGCCCGTGCCCTGGAGCAGGGACCTGCTCCTGCTGGGCCTGCAGGGACACCTAGAGCAGGAGCCTCCAAGGAGCCTGTGGCAAACCACCCTCTGAGCTGTCCCAAGAGGCTGGGCAGGTGCCCCACTCGCAGCTGTGTGAGCCCCAGCCTGAGCTTCTGGCCTGCACAGCAAGGAGGGTAACCCTTGGGGCAGGGCTGGCTGCTCTATGAACACACCTCACGGAGGCCTCATGGCCACTCTGCAGGGTGGGGGATCCCGTTCTAGAAGGGTAGACTGGGACTCCACTGATGAGGGACGGGGGCCATCCCTGCAGCAGCCCCTCCAGGAGGCAGCTGGTCCAGCCGGTCCCAGAGGGACTGAGAATTTAGGACAACAAACTTTCCTCTGCAGAGGCTGCCCCTCCCTGTGTAATTGAGATTCAGGGCCAAGTCATTTTCTGCCTATTTCAGAATGGATTTGTTTTTTGCCTTAAAAAAAAAAAGCTTCCTTCGGCATAATACGCCGGTGTTCCCTCCCCACACACCCCAATCTCCCCAGCTTTGACTGCATTATAATTTCAATTTACATGGTGTGGGAAAGATTTCTGCAAAGGGCCCTTTTTTGTTTTTGAAGAATTCATCATTGCTGCTAAGAAGCTTAATATAAATTAAAGGAGGAATTAGGCAACATTAAGACATCAAAATGGGGGTGCGGGGCGCTGGTTGCCTCCGCTTCCGCCCAATCAAAGGGGCGCATGAGCCCGTCGAGTGTGAGCTTGAGAGCCTCAGAAAGAGCGAGGCTCCAGCGAAGGGCCCGCTCTGCCGCCCGCCTCCCCCTAATTCCTTTTGTTGCAGGGACAGCGGAGTACAGGTCTGATAAAAACTTAATCACCTTATCTTTTTAAAGCAAATTGCATCTTTGTTTACATACGGGATCCATAGCAGGGAGGGAAGGAGAGAAAACCAAGGAGCCGGCCCGCCCCAGCCAGCAACGTTAAAGGCTTTAGCTCCCTGGGAAAACAGAAGAGCCCAGCCTGACAAAGAGGTGGCTGGAGAATTCCAGAGTCACTGTCACTGCTCACAGAGGAGACTGATGTCAGGGCTGTCCCCCCTCAGGTTGTGCTCACACTGGCTCTCTCTGCCCACCTGGCTCTCCCCAGCCCTGCCAGGCCTGTCCTTCTGGGCCTGTCTGTCCCCAGCCAGGTCTGTGTTAGAGCTAAGCCCTCATCCCCTCTGCCTGTCCTCCGGGCCCAGGCTACCCTGCCCTGCCAGCAGGCAGAGGGGTGTGCATTCAGACTCAGCTGCACCACAACTGCCAGGAAGCCAGGGAAAGTCATTGCACCTCCATGAGCCTGGCTGGCCGCCGATATGTGGGGGTGTTGATGTCAACCATAGCTCCATGCGTTTCAGACATGACCGCCAGGTCCCATGTTAGGGCCACTTCTGCCCTTGCCAGGTTCCCCCTTCTTTCTGTCTCCCCACCCCTGGCCTTGGGGGCAGCTCCTTCTTGGCCAGGGCTGCCTCCAGCTCTGCCCTGACTTAGAGGTCTCATCGGAGCACTGTGCCACCCACACACCTCCATGACCACCTGTGGCCTGTGCAGGGCAGCTTCCTACCTTGGGGTGGAAGGAACTTGACATTGGAGCCCACCAGCACCCTCTTGAGGGACCAGGCTCTCTGTACCAGCTGCCCCGTGGCTCCTGCTGAGGGGGGTGGCCTTGCTAGGCAGCCCCTCCTATTCCTAGGATCCAGTATCTAGTCCAGACCCGAGCCTGGCTGAATCCAAGGCCCTCTGTGGCTGTCCAGCCTGGCCATCCCATATATCAGCCCCACCTGCCATTTAGGCTCCCAGCTGTCAGTTATCACCAGGATGCTGACCCCAAAGAAAGCCCCTGCCCCTGACTCTGGCTCTCTTCCAACTCTCTCCAAAGCTGCTTGTTTATAGCAGTGGGTAGTGCTGAAGTGACTGGAGCGGCCCCAACCCCACAGGGCCACAAAGGGGGCCAGTGACCCCAAGCTGCTTGCAAGGGTTCCGTTCCCACTAGGGCATGCAAGCCACCCACCAGCGTGGAGACCCCTCTTCCAGTCTGGCCCCCAACATGAAAGCAACGCCAGCAATTGGAGGCAATTTGCCGGCCTTTGATGGCCATGTCAGGGCGGCACCGTGGCCAGGGCTTGGGAAACAGTTGTGCTTCCCGCATTCTTCTCTGATTACCCCAGCCCGAGCCAGGACCCAGCAGCCTGCAGCCCATTGTGCCTTTGTGTGGAGCTGGCGCTTGGTGAGAAAGGGCCAGCCTGGCCCTGGGAGAGTGTCCCCACGGGAAGCCATGAGGAGCAGTGTTGCCCCCAGGGTCATGGCCGCCTGCCCCCACTGCATCCTGGGGTTTGGGTTCGTCAGGGGGTGGAGCAGGGCCCTAGGCTCCGAGAATCCTGAGGTTTGGGAAAAAGGAGGCCCTATTGAATTACAGACATACGTGTAGCACACACACACCCTAGCCCGCCCTGCCAGGTAGAGAGCCACCCTCCAGCACATGGGAGAGGGGGCCAGGCCAGCCTGGCACCTGAGCCTGGATTTCTTTCTCCCTTGGGTCACTTGAGTGCAGACAGGTGTTTTCTGGTCCTGCAGGCAGGGGTCCTGCCCTGCTGGGACATTTTTCTTCCTTCCACTGTCCTGCACCCCTGCTGTGAGTGCTTGTGAGGATGAATCCATACTCATTCCCTTTGTTTTCATCAAACCTTCCTGAGCCCCGTGTGCTAGGCCCTGCACGCAATCCTGGAGAGGTGCCCCCCTCCCAGGCCGCTGGGGGAGGCAGGCACATAAGGCAATGACAGCCACAGTGGTGCTGGGCCGGGCACCCAGGAGGATCTCACTCAGCCGGGCAGCTGAGGGGTGCTTTCCGAAGGGGCAGCAGCAGACTGTGAGCATGGCAGGCAGAGGGAACCGCAAGTTCCAAGGCCCTGCTTGGCTTCTCATAGCTGAAGCGTGGTACATGATGGGGTCAGAGAGGGAGGAGGGGTGAGGCTGAGAGAGAGGCCAAAAAGAGAATGACGCTTCTGTTGGTGGAGCCAGGTCTAGATGTCTGACCCGGGCCCCAGAGCAATCCTTGGGACAGCCAGGTGGGATGAGGAAGGAGGCAGCGAGGCAGAGCTGGAGGAGGGTGGACTCCTGCGCCCACACCTCCCAGTCATTGCTCTTGATGCAAGCAGCAGAGCAGCAGCGTGGGGACCTTGAACTTCCAGCAGCCATGGAGGAGTCATGAGCATCACCACCCCTACCGTACCTCTTGTCCCTATCCTTCTTGGGCAGAGCCCAGAGCGTGGCAGAGACGACACCATGGGCCTAGAGATATCAGCGAGCTTCCTGGCCCTCTCTCCCCTCCCTGGCCCCTGTGTGCCATGGATTGAGCAGGTTCCAGCCAGATTGCACTGGTAGACACCGTGCCTTCTCTGGGCTCCCAGCTGGATGCCGGACGCCACAGTGAGGGGGGGCCTGTGATAGACGTCCCCCTATGAGGAACCCAGGGTCACAGTAGAAGCCTTGGGAAATACATAAAAGAAGAAAGAAGGAACAGTGCTTGCAACCCACTCCCGACCCCTGACAGCCAAATGGGCAGTCTTCCGGTCTCTTTCCCTTCATCCCAGGACTGCAGCAGAACTCTTCCAAAAATTTTGATTGCTGCATTTTTTTTGAATCAACATTATAACAGAAGTCTTTCTTTGTGTAACTTTAAACTCTTCTCAGGTATCACTTTTAGTCCCACAGAACATTTTGCTGCGGCTAATAGATGCTGGATGGGTCTGGACTGGCCTCCCTTGGTCTTAGAGGCCCTTTGTAGTTCTCAAAAACGTGCCGCTCCCTTAGTGGGTAAGCACACAGGCTTGGGAATCAGATAGCCTAGTGTTCCTGCTCTGCCTGTAAATAGCCGTGTGACCTTGGGCAAGCTACTAACTCTTCTGTGCCTGTTTCCTCAACACGGTGTTACAAGGATTAAGTACCTCCATGCTGTGGTGACATCTTTGTGTCGACATCTTCTGCCGTATCTCAAACCACTTGTTTGGATTGAATTCCTAGAAGTGCCTTTCTTAATTCACACTGTGACCATCTGGGGACCTTGTCCCTCCCAGGTTGTCACCAGCCAGTGCTTAAACAGCTGCCCTTCAGGTTCTTGGAAAACCAGAGCAGTTTGCCCCTCAGCCCCAGCAGGGTCTCCTCCAACACTTATTCGGAGAGTGTTCTCTGAGTATCCGCCACTCACCAGCAATCACTGCTGGTGTTAGGGTTACAACAGTGAATAGACAAAACTCCCTGTCAGGGTGGAGCTTGTCACTTCAGCAGAGGCAGACAACAAACACCAAAACAAGGACATTATAGAGGATGTTAGAAGGTGATAAAAGCTATAGGAAAAATAGTGGGGTAAAAGGGGGTCAGGGCAGCATGAGGGGGTTGTGGTTTTAAACAAGGTGGTCACAAAGGCCTCACCAAGAGGTGACAGTTGTACAGTGACTCGAAGAAAGTAAACTTGCAGCTGCCGGAGCTCCCAAGTCTCCAGGCGGAGGGATTGGCAAAGACAGGGGCCCTGAGGCAGAGACGGGCCAGGTGTGCAGGAGGGCAGCGAGGAGGCTGACACAGGGGCAGGGCCGTGAGCCAGGGGCAAGCAGAGACCAGAGGTCCAGAGCAGCCCCCAGTGCAGGGAGGAAGATGGGGGCAGGGCTGCACCTCCCTGACAGCGTAGGTCCTAGCAGAGCTGGTGGCAAAGCAGGCCCTGTCCTGCCTGCCTTGGAGACACCAGGGCCTGCAGGAGGTAGACACCAGGCAGATGGGCAGTCAGCACTCAGCACATGGTCTTGTCACCACGTTCCCACACACTCTGACCCCAAGTCAGTGCACAGGGCGGGGGGCCTGGCACACAGGGCACCGTGTGGACATGGTGAGCTGTGGTCACCCTGGAGCCAGGCCCTCATACTGCACCACGCATGGCACATGCCTTCATCTGCCCTCAGTGCCTCTCGCATACCCACCCCCAGGAATTGTCACTCAAATTCCCTTTGCCTGTGGATCTGTGCCAGCAATATCTATGACTGGTTCCTGTCATCTGGCCTTGGGTCCAGCATTCCTCCTCCTCCTCCTCTTCCCTTGGAACACGCTGAAGCAGCCCTGTCCCCACACAGTGACCATGGTGCTGTTTCCTTGGCCACCCTTCTGCTGTCTGGAGATCTAACTGCCTTGTTCATTGGCTGTGCCTTCTTAGATGAGTGAACTGCATGGGAGCCGGGCCCTGGTCTGCGTGTTCACCGCCATTTGTCTCCCTGTCCTGGCATGTTCCCTGAATATTTTTAAGTGAAAAGACACAGAGGCAGGTTGGGAGAAGCACAGGGCGGGACCCCCAGAGTCTGGCTGGGTGGGCAGCAGCTCTCACCATGTGACATCCTGGGGTGCTCTTCACCTCCCTCTGTTTGCCACATGGCTAAGAATAAAAAAAATAAATAAAATGTTAAAAAGGCCACTGGGAAAACAAAGCAGCTCCTGGTGACATTTGCCACAAATCCATGCAGCTCCATGTCCGGGTCTCCCTTTGGTCAGGCTTTCCAGGTGTGGCTTCCCGGCCAGTCCATAATAGAGCAGAGGTAAACGAGCCTGACCATCTCAGAAGAGCAAATAAATGGCCACATCTTCACCAGTGCCAGATAGACTTTCCGGCTCTGCCTGCGCCAGGCAGTGCAAGGTCGGCATTGTGTGTAACGAGAGCCATCACGGGCGAGATGGACTGCCGATTGGGCCACGCCTGTCTCCCCAGCCCAGCACCGACGCCGGGGAGCCCCACGCCTCCTCAGCCTCCAGACCTCCTGGCACCAGAGGGAGACAGGCTGCCGATGCCATTTGTCGGGGTCTGCTGCCAGCTACCTGCTCTGTTTGCAGAAGGAAGGCCAGGCTCTGATTCAGGGATTCAGATACCTACAGGCCTGGTGCTCACTTGAGGGGGCTGGCCAGGGTCCTCCCCATGCCCACACCCTGTGCCCCATCCCAAGCTGGGGCAGACCACCTACATACGGAACCTGCAGAGCAGACACCACTCAGGCTCCACGTAAGGTGTGCTGCTCACAGGGGGCACTTCCTTAATACAGGTCCCCACGGCCACAGTATCACATGTCCCTCAAGCAGGCGTGCAATGGCCAGCCTGGCTCCTGGAGCCCCGTTCATATCAGCTGCATGTCCCCAGTCTTCCCAGAGGACTCAGGCTTTAGATGGCCAGTAATCTCACTTCCGCCTGCCAGAGGGAGACCTGACCCTTTGTGCAGTGGGGCAGGCTGTCCCTGACTGACTCTACAGATGGCCTTTTTATCCAGCACCCTTGACACTTTTTTTTTTTTAGACTGAGTCCCACTCTGTTGACCAGGCTGGAGTGCAGTGGCGCGATCTCGGCTCACTGCAAGCTCCACCTCCCTGGTTCATGCCATTTTACTACCTCAGCCTCCTGAGTAACTGAGACTACAGGCACCTGCCACCACGCCCGGCTAATTTTTTATATTTTTAATGGAGACAGGGTTTCACCATGTTAGTCAGGATGGTCTCGATCTCCTGACCTCATGATCTGCCCGCCTCGGCCTCCCAAAGTGCTGGGATTACAGGTGTGAGCCCTTGTCACCTTTTTAAACATCTAGAGCTGTAGGGCCAGTACATGACACTCTCACAGCCTTGAGAACCATTGTCAGAAGCCCACTGAAAGCTGGATCCCCCACCCATCGCTCTGAGTGGAGAGCAGAAGCTGGCTTTGCCATTGGGTAAGGGCTGGAGCTCAAATCCTGGCTCTTCTGAGCTCACTGTGGGGCTTCCAATAAGTCACTGCCGTCTTAGACCTTCATTTTCTTATCCATATAAAAAAGTGGGTGGCCAACATCTTCAGGAAACTGAGCCAGAAATAACCCGCACAGCCCCACTAGCCAGCTCTCCCAGTCTGAGATGACAGGCCAGGGCCTTCTGGACTGAAGCTTGATGCGTGAGCCTCGTGGCTGCCTTGTCTTCTCAGGAAGGAAGCTAGTACTGGGCAGGACTGGGAAAGAGAGGAAAAATTCTTCAGTTGCCAGTAGGTACAGTGGCACAAGTGCCCACGGCACGTAGGAAGCTGAGCCCTCTGCCCAGCTTCCCCCCAGCTCTGGACCTCTAGGCCCCCAGCCTGTACAGGCCCTTTGTGCACATGGGGAGGGGATCCTGGTGGGACACCTCCTTGGCAGGCAGGGTATGGGCTGCCTTCACCCCCACCTGCCCTCAGTGCCTTCATACCCAGCTGCCCCTAGTAGCAGTCTCAGGAGCCGCCACCCACTGGGGCTCCCTGTCCCATGCCATTCTCACAGTGCCCCATGAGCTTGCTCCCACCCGAACCCCCCAGTGGGGCCATGAGGCTCACAGAGCGAGTGCTCACACTGGGGTGCTCTGCTAGGGGCGGAACTGCTCCAAGCCCTGGGCCGCCCACTCCTGCAGATGCCGAGGAGCATGCTGAGTGGCCTCACCGTGGCCAGTGGCCCGCGTGAAGGCTGCAGCATGCTGCCACCAGGAGATTCCTCATGAATACAAGCCCCACAGCACAGAAAGACAGATGCTGATGATCTCACTTATACATGGTATCTCGAAACCCAAACTTATAGAAGCAGAGGGTAGAAGGGTGGTTGCAGGGGTCTGGGGGTGGAGGCTGGGGCGGGAATGGAGAGATCTTGGTCAAAGGGTTCACAGTTTCAGTTAGACCAGAGAAGTCGATTCAGGAGATCCGCTGTGCAGAATGGTGACTGTAATTAATAACAATGTATAATATTCAATGAAATTTCTAAGAGAATAGATTTTAAATGTTCTCATCACCAAAATAAGTATGTGAGGTGATGGATATGTTAATTAGTTTGATTTAATCATTCTAAAATGTATGCATATATTAAAACATCATGTTAGACTGGGCAACATGGCAAAACCCCATCTCCACAAAAAAATGCAAAAACTCAGCTAGGCGTGGTGGCACGAGCCTGTGGTCCCAGCTACTCAGGAGGCTGAGGTGGGAGGCAGAGGTTGCAGTGAGCCAGGATCACACCACTGCACTCCAGCCTAGGCAACAGAGTGAGACCCTGTCACACACACACACTATATATATATTTTATATATATATATATATATAAAACACTAAATATACACAGTTTGTCATTTGTCAATTTAAAAATAAAAAGACAAGCCCCAGAGAAAGGGCAGTTGCAGCAGCATGTTTAAGGATGAGTGGGACTTCCATTGCCTAGGATGGGAAGGGTGTTCCAGGCAGAGGGAACAGCATGTGAGAGGCTTGCATGTGCGATGAGGAGCCCAGGAATGGACCGTGATCAGCAGGGCTGCAGAGCATGGCGAAGATGGAGGAGTTGGAGTGAGCGCGAGTCGGGGCATCAGCAGGAGACAGATTTCCGCTCAGACGTTCAGCTGGAGGGAGGTCTTTAGGGAGGCATGAGCTGGTTAAAGCAGCTCATAGAGGTGGCTGGAAAGCGGTGGGGGCTGCACCAACCCAAGCCTGGGGGTGGGGCAGCATCTACCCCTGGCAGAGGATCCTGGGATGAGCCACTGACTCTGTGAGCCCCATGGCCTCACTGGGGTGTCCTGACGGGAGGAAGTTCTCAGGGCTGTGGCAAACTGAGCCGAGGGGACACTGTGAGAATGGCATGGGGCAGGGAGCCCCAGTGGGTGGTGGCTCCTGCGACTGCTACTGGGGCAGCTGGGTATGCAGCCTGCATATCCCACTGAGGGCAGGTGGGAGTGAAGGCAGCCAGAGATACACACCCTGACTACCCTCTCTTCCCACACTCTGGCCTGCTGGGGCTCCCACTGCTAAACCTGGTCATGCTGTCTGCAGGGGTCAGCCTCTCAGGCACACAAGAGGGTGGAGAATAATGTGTCTCCAGGGACAATCAGGGAGCACCCCACCCAGGGAGCCTCAGATGCCTAGTTTCCAGATGTGGACTTGGCATGAGTACACTGGAAAGCAATGGACCACTCAGCACAGGGCAGCAGTCCCTCCAGGGCCTGAGCACAGGGGCAGTGAGCCGAGGCCCCAAGAGGCACAGTGCCCTGCTGTACACCTATCCGATGGGCGCCAAAGGGACCAAAATGTCAGAATGGACCACAGGCCTCAGGGCTGCTTGGCTGCGGAGGGAGGCAAAAGAGGGGTGAGTCTAGGCGGCAGGTGGGCAGGCAAAGAGCCCACAGGTGCTTGGGGTATGACAGAGTGTCAGGCTGTCTTCTGTGCCTTGCAGGTGGCCTCAGCCCTGAGTCCAAGAAGATCCTGACACCCGCCCTCAAGAAGCGGGCCCGGGCCGGCCGCGGGGAGGCTACCAGGCAGGAGGAGAGCGCTGAGCGGAGCGAGCCCTTACAGCATGTAGCACTCAGCCTGACTTTCAAGCGTTACGTCTTCGACACCCACAAGCGCATGGTCCAGTCTCCCTGAGTGTCCAGTGACCTCCCCCAGGGCCTCCTTGCCCGGCCCAGTCCAGAGTGCTGTGCCAAATCCCAACCAGTCATGCTTCAACCTCTCCCAGTCTCTCCCTGCAGTCCTGCAGCAGCAGCCCCCACCCCCAGGATTGGTGCTCAGCCCTGGTGAGGAGCTGAGGGGGATGTGTTGCTGGGGCCAGGAGGGTCTGTCCTCCAGCCCCTGCACACTCCCACCCAGGACAGCCACCAGCCCAACTAGGAAAGGGCCTTGGGCAGAGGGCTGGTAGCCAGTGTCTTCCACTGCCCCATTTGTTGGCCACCTGCAGGCCTGTCTCACCCCTCCCCCAGGTGGGCAGACACTTGACGGCTACAAATAAATGTCCCATGGCCCCAGCCCACTCTACTGGTGTCTCTCTCTTTGACTTCACTAGGGCCCCCGCCCTCCCCAACTGTGTTCCAAGGGGAATCTCAGAGGAATCCCAAGAGTTCCTGCCCAGGTAGGGGCCAGGGGAGGGACCCAAACTCAGAGTCCGTAGGCTATGGGAGTCTGCAGTGTCTGCGCTTCTCAACCCCACTGGGTAGCTCCTGGGACACTCTGGGCCTTGAGGGAGAATGGGGATTCTCTGGGCAGCTGGGTCCAGGGAGGGCACCCACAGGGGAGTTGGAGAATAGCAGGGTGCCTGGCCAGGGCATCGGGCAGAGCAGGTGGAGGCTTGCTCTTCCACCCCAACACCAGGAGTCCCTAAGCCCCTGCCCTCAAGTTTGAGAACCACACACTTCCCAGAAAGTGGAGGGTAGCATGGTGAGGGTGCCCTGTGCAGCGCCATCTGCCGTCCCCTGCACCCACAGACCACCCTTCCCTGTAGCCCCGGGCTGTGGGATACTCAGGAAAGGGTGAGATGGTGGAGTCAACTGAGGGGAAATCAAAGCTTTTAGAGACATTTGTAGCATGAACAGATGTTCAAACGTTCCTTTATTTGGTCTCCAGACAGACGCAGAGGCCTTCCTTTTATCCCAGTAATCGGTGCATTATGCTTTAATTTGCAAATGGCATTAAAAATATTAACAGGGGCAGGTTTCGATCAAATGACTTGGGGCTGTTAAGCCCCAGAGCTGTGTGTGTGTGTGTGTGTGTGTGTGTGTGTGTGTGTGTGTGTGTCTGTGTGTGTGTGTGTGTCCCGTGTGCATGTGGTGGCTGGGGAGAAAGCAGTTAATTAAATACACCAGCAGCAGAGCAAAGCCCCCGTGCTGCAAGGATGCCAGCGATGGCGAATGGCCCAGCCACCCTTGGTCAACCTTGGCCCAGACCCAGGCAGCAGGGCTAGAGCAGCAGTCAAGGGCAACAGCTGAGAGCCATGGGGAAGTGGGGTTCCCAGTTCAGTCCCCTGAGGGGACTGGCCCTGTAGGAAAGTGAGACAGAGTGTGGCCCCAGTGAGCGTGGCCTCCACTGCTGCAGGCTGCGGGTGCCAGGGCGGCTTGTCTGCATCGTGAATCAGGACAGCCCTCTGCCTAGGAGCCGGCTCCCCCTCAACTGCTGCTGCCTGAGCAGACACCTCCTGGGACTGCAGTGGCCCCTCTCCCTGGGGCCTCACCCCACTGTGTGCTGTGCCCCACGGCCTCCTCACCCTACCCGGCCCTACAGACTGTTTCACCAGAAAGGCAGTACCACTTCGCTGAAGCCACTCTGCCCAGGAAACTGGCAGCGGCCTTGAGCCCACACCAGGCTCCCTGCTAGCCGGCTGGTCCCTCAGGAGAGCAGCCCAAAAATGGAGCAGATCTCTGGGAGGGCTTCAGTCAGCACCGAGCTGGGCTCGCAGCCACCAGCCTGTCAGTCCCCGGGGGCAGGAGAGGCCCCTCTGAGCACCTGCCAGTGTTGTCCAGGCTGGTCACCTCCCAGCAGATCTGGGAGCTGCTGGTGAGGGCCAGCACTGGGTCCGAACCCAGCTCTGAGGACTCACCTCTGAGGCAAGGAAACCTCCCTCCTCCTCAGTGTGGGGCTGAACTGGGGGCCAGGCCACACCATCCCTGACCCCTCCCTCCCCAGCTCCCTCAGGGTCCCTGCACATTGGGACAGAAAGCTCTGAGCTCGGCCCCAGGTCCTGGCCTGCATGGGCAGAGTGACCTTGGGTGTGTCACTGCCTCTCTCTAATGAGGGGTCATGTGACCCAGTGGAGCCCCCACTGTGCCAGGCATGGGGGGCACTTAGTCCATGGGAGCTGGCTCTGGGGCCAGATCAGATGTGGAGGAAAGCTGGGCACACAGGGCGAACATGGCTGCTGCCGCCAGGGCACAGATTCGGGCCTCTCCCTGCCTGCGGTGTGAGCTTGGACAAGTTCCCTAACCTCATGCCTCAGTGTCCCCATGTATAAAATGGAAGAAGAAAAGCAGCCATGCCAGAGGGCTAGGAGACTTGTCAGGCACATTGCTGACCCCGCATTACCTGCGGCCCTAGGGTGGGCCCCACACATCTCCCACTGAGAGGCAAAAGGCCCAGAACCCCTCAGGAAGTGATACCATCCCCAAATCAGCCGTTTTTCCAGGAACTCTGTGCGGGTGTCCACCTCCACCCCACCTGTCCCCTCCCCACTGGTCTGAAGACCATGCTCCTCAAAGCCCCAGGAAGGAGGGGGCTCAGGTGGAGGAATTGGGGCACAGAAGGGAGGAGGGGCAGCCCAGGGCGACTCCCAGGAGCCTCTGAGCCCCCTGAGTGTGTAATGAGGCGGATCTGCTCTGTGTGGCCTGAAAACGCCCAGCCGACTGCCCCAGGAGAGGCCTCTATCAGGCCCGGCATCGGTGGAAACCCGAGCGTCCATTAGTGGGGTCGGGCCAGGGCGCGCAGCCTTTGAAGGTGCAGCCTAGCTGGGACGGTGGGCAGGAGCCAGAGCCAGCACCCGGTTCTGGCTGAGGCCAAGGTGTGGGCATGCACGTCCCCTTCCCTGGCTCCCCTGCCCCGCAGGGTGCCTTGGGCAACCCCAGGTCACCGTGTTTTATGAAGGAGAGGGTTCCAGTAGGCCAAACTCACTGCAGCCACTGACACAGGTAAACTCAGTGAATCTACTCATCTACCCACAGCGGTGGTGTGGCAGCAGCATGCCGGTTTCACAGGGGTGCAGGCAGGGCAGGGCTTGGCTGCCTGCAGCTGCCCCAGTGCTTCAGGCGTGTCCTTGGAAAAGAGGTGCCCTCTGTGGGCTGATGGGTGGGGTGGGGCATGGGACAGCAGTGCCCCAGGTCTCCTCACCTGCCTGCCCACATGGAGTGAGGTCATGGACCGGCATCCTGCCATGGGCTGGGGCAGGAGGGGCAGCAGTGATTGGCAGGCCCCCGACCAGCAGGGCTAATGCACAAGTGAGGAGATAAGGCTTATCTGGAAATGTCCCTGGAATCGAGACTCTGATGGAAACAGGCTTCTGGGTTAATATATTTTTGATAGATAATGTCTCGTAAACGGGAAGCCCTGGGGGCCTGGGGCAGGAGAAGGGGCAGCTTCTGCGTTCCCAGGCCTCCTGCCCTGGCCATGCATGTGCATGTGCGCACACGGGCATCGGTGCACCAGGCATCTCTGAGCCTGTGCTGACGTCCGGGTGTGCGTCTGTGCATATGGATCCACAATGTCTCGGACATGTCTGCATGTGCTCCGTGTGTGTTTTGGGTGTTGGTGTTTGTCAGTGTGTGTCTCTTTGGGTGTGGGAGTGGGGTGAAGGAGGATCGAGTCCAGTATGCACAGGGTGGTGGCATGTGTGTATCCAGTGCCAGTTTGCCCCATGGGCAAAGGGCATGCAGGTTGATGGGGCCTCTTCTCCAGGACTGGGTAGGATTCGAGGGAGGCTGATCACTCCATTCTACAGGAAGCATGCCAGGGCCAGACCCCTGTCTAGGGAACACAGGAGACTGTCGGTCCGAGCTCACTCTGGGGTTGGTCCCAGCCCTGGCCTCCTCTGCCAAGCAGCCTCCATGTGGGGGTTAGCATTTCCAGATTCCCTTCCAGAGACCAAGGCCAGTCCCCTGACAGCCTCCCAGCTCCTAGTTCAGCCTTGTCTGTCCTCTGAGGCTGAGACTGGGGAGGCCTCCTGCCAAGGGGCTGCATGGGCAAGGTCTTGAAGGGAGAGTAGGAGTTTGCCAGAGCAAGGAAGGGTGGCACTCACCAGAGGGAACAGCAGAGTGAGGGCTGTGTTGAGGGAGCGCTCACTGGGGCCCATGTGCCTGCTTGCTGAGGAGGGATGAGGTCATGGCTCCGGACCCCGGCCCCTGCTGCACCTCCAGGAGCCTCCACACAAGCAGCCCAGATTAAAAAGTAATTAGCATTTGGCTGATAACGGGTTTGAGCCATTAATTAGCCTGCTCAGCCGGCACCAGGCTGGGCTGCTGGGAGTTGGGGCAGAGGCAGAGGGAGTGCTGGGAGTAGGGCGGAGGCAGAGGGAGTGCTGGGAGTTGGGGCGGAGGCAGCAGGGAGTGCTGGGAGTGGGGCTCAAAAAGCTCTACGGGGGCTCCACTCCCCTTGCTGAGCGCTGGTGATGGTGAGGGAGGTGTTGGGGGCGCTATGAACAATGTGGCTAGACCTCGGGCAGCCAGGGAGGCCTAGAAGGCTGTCTGCTGGGTGTGGGGAGGCCTTGGAGCCCTGAAAGGGCATAGGCAGGGGGTGGGGCGTGGTGTCCAGTTGGGATTTCAAGAGACCCCTCTGGCCTCCTGAGGGAGCCAATAGCAGGGCCTGGAGATCAGGGCTCCCCCACCCCCAACACAAACGGGGCAGAGGCCATGTGGGTTGGAGAGGACCTGGGACCAGTGGTTGGTGATTGGATGTGGCAGCCGAGGGGCGGGGACAGTCCGAGCTGAGGCCTGGGAGGAAGAGGACGTTTGGGAAGTCTCGGGATTGAAAACAGGGAGGTGAAACTTGAGAGGAGAGGTACATTTGGGAAGAGGCCCCAAGCTGAGTGCTTGAATATTTACAAGGCCTCCTGTGTACAGGCCCTGCCACTGTGCTGGGGGCAGCAGTTGGGGAAATGGAGACCCCGCCCACATCCCAGCCCATTGCTCCCTGGGGCAGGGCCAGTGCAGAGACCTCAGAGGGCGGTGGGAGGGACAGCCTGGCCTAGATCCTTACCTCCCGCCTCACAGTGTGGCCTGCAGCCCCCTCTGCAAAGGAGGCTGTCGGGCCGGCTCTGCCTCCCTGGCCCACCCAGGCCAGCAAGTTGAAGGTCACATGGCCACACCCCTGGAGCCCTGACTGAGGTGTTGCTCAGTCCCCACGTGCTCCCCCCACATTATGACTGGCCCTCATGAGGGAGACAGTGCAGCAGAGAGAAACAGCCACATCCCACAGCCACAGCGGGCCTCTAGGTCAAGGCCCAGCTGGGAGCCCAGGCTGACCCGGACCTGGGGCACGGTGCCAGGCGCAGCCAGGCCTCACCCCTCAAGGTCACTCTATAGACTCAGCCCCAAGCCTCCAGCATCCCACATAGCCACCACCTGGCAGGCCCTAGCATCCGTTTCCCCTGCAAGGCTTGCACAGCCCAACATCACCTGTGGGAGGAGACCCCGTTAGCAGGGCCAGTTCTGTGGAGCCACCTGAAGAGGCACAGAGGCAACAGAGCTGTGGCCAGCACAGTGTGTCCCAGCAGAGGGGCCGCTGAGGGGCCACTGGCCCAAGGCAGAGTCTCCAGTAAGCCGCTTGGCCCTCCAGCTCCGACACGCCTGTGTCTTCACTGCCATCTCCCATCACTTCCCCTGCCTCTCTCTGGTCCTTTATGGACAACCCTGCCTCCTGCCAAGGTCTAGTTCACCTCTTTCCTGTCCACACCCTGAGGCTTGGGGCCCCAGCCCTTGAGTGATGTCTATCAAGGACCCCTGGGCAACCTGCCAAGGTAGAGGCAGGCTGGAGGGTAGGGTCTGTGAGGTGTGGTTACCTGCAGACAGACCCCGGGGGTCTCTTTAGCTTTCTCCTCCCACACACTCACTCCCAAGCCTCCACCCTGGGCCTGCCCCCATGGCAGCCACTCTCTGCTGGGCCCTCCCTGCTCCCAGCTCTTCAACTCCTTCTATGGGGACCTGAGGACCCAGGGACCCAAAGGACCTCGGACTGGGAGTAGAGAAAGGCAGATGCGGGGCGGAGCCAGGCTCCTCAGAGCCCCAGGGAGAGGCCCTGGAAATTTCCCACACTCTGGAGCTGGGGCTCAGACCAGGCTACAGAGGCCAAGTTCCTGACCCTTCCCTATCCTGTCCCAGTCAATTACCAACCAAGATTCTCCCAAGCCAGTTACCCACACCATCCCCAGACTGTCATCAGCACCACCACCATCACTAACTTCACCATCACTCCATCATTTAACGTCACTACTAACATCAATGCCATCATCACCTCATAGCGTAACTAACCTCACCACCATCATCATCAGCATCACCAGCTACCTTCTCACATTGGTTTGGGGAAGACCTGTCCGGAGGCCGACAAGGAGGAGCGTGACACAGTTGGCCAGGAGGGAGATGTCATGCCCAGGCTCAGGCAAGAGGGAATGGGGTGTGAGTGGGGCCATGGCTGGAGTCAGTAAAGAGGAGGAGAAGGAGGCAGATTTGAAGATGATCCCAGAGTTACATCAGCTGGCCTTGGCACTGACTGGGCAAGCGAGGGGAGGCCAGACTTAGAGGATGTAGAGTCCCTGGCCAGCCTTTGCCCAGAGTTGCTGGGCACAAGAGATGGGAACCCTGCAAAGGAGGGGGTGGGCAAGACGCCTTGGCAAGCTTTGCTGCAAAATTCCTGAGTCCAAAACTCGGATACCCTTGGGGAATTTGGCTTGGAAAGCCTCTTCCTGGACAGCTGTGTCTTGGGTCTGGGTGGACACAAAGATAGGTCATTGGCACACAGGTACAGCAAGGATGTGGGATCCTGAGGCCACAGGGAGGGATAGAGCTAGAGAAGAGATGGGCCCAGGGAGCACTCTACGGTGCCAGGGCACAAGGGGACACGCAGGGCAGGGGAAGGGGAAGGTGGGCATTGCTTGAGATGCCCATGAGCCATGGGTGCCAGGCCCAGGGAAGAGGGCAGTGGGGTGGAGCTTCCTACGGAAGTGAGCAGGGCACTTCTGGGTGGCTGGTGGCCGTGGGTGGGCACCAGGCAGGACTGTTGTGCGATGGGTGTGGTGTGAGATGAAGCAACCTGCTTCCTAATCAGATGCAGAGCGGACGATAGGGTGGAAGATAGCCAACAGTCAGCAGCACCTCACTGCCCCAGTGCTCACCGTGGAGGGATCCACCCCCACACTGGCCAGGCCTCCCCAGGTCTCCCTGCCACCTTGCCCCGCTCTGTCTCCAAGCCTTGGTTGGCGATGCTGCTCTCCCCGCCAGGGTCCACACTCCACTCAAGCCCGCATCTCCCTTGACCTCAGGGCTCTCGCACAGATGTCTCCCAATGGGCAGAGTGGGAGGAAGAGAAGCAGGTTCTGGTCCCTGTGCTGCCCGAAGGACAGTGCTGCTCCAAGGAAGGTCTCCTGGCCGGCCTCTGATGGATGGGTGGGAAGGAGAGGAGTGGCTTTAGGACCCCTGCTTCCTGGAGTTCCTCACAGAGGGGAAACTGAGGCAGGGGAGGGGTTGGTCCTCTGCCCAGCCCCCCAGCACCTTTGGGGGGAAGTGGCTGTTGCCAGCTAATGCTTGTGGAAAGGACCAGCTCAAGCCCGCCAGGTCCCGGCACAGAGCAGGACTTGGGGACCAGGGTCTGGGTGCCTGTGTGGACACATTGACCGGGCTGGGACCCACCCCTGCCTCCCACCATGGACAGCTGGGTGGGCTGCCGATAAGGAGAGACGGTTGCAGAGTCACCAGGCCCCAATGATAAGACAGACAAGCATCTCCCGGTGGCCGGAAGGTAGGGGAGGGGCCCACCGGGGGAGCACCCACATCTTGGGTGGGAACACGGAGGCTGCTGGTTCTGGGCAGGGCCCACCCTGCCCCCAGGGGCACAACAGCCCTCCCCAAGGCATCTGGGCAGCTGCCAACACAGTGCAGCAGGGCCCTGGCCTGGCCCACCCTGCAGGGCCTCCCAACAGCGGCCTTGCCTAGCTCCAATCCCACCTCAGCCCTGCCCAGCTCCACATGCAGGCTCCTCAGGGTTCCCTCGCACACCAGGCCCTGTCCCCCTCCACCTCTGTGCAGCTGTGCCCCTGCCTGGAGCACCCCCATGCCATGCCCATCTCCCGCCCCTTCTTCCAGGCGCAACAGCTTTTCCCTGAAAGAATGAACTGCCAGCGAGGAGAGAGGGTTCTGGGAAGTTGGGGCTGTGACAGAGTTGGAGTGGGGTGGCAGGTGACACACAGGGCAGGTGGGCGTGTCCCTGTGGAAGGGGCCCAGCATGTCATGGGGTTCTTTTGCTGGAGACATTGGGGCTCTCTCTTCTTGCTGGGGTTGCAGAGCTGGAGAGCATGAACTTGAAGCCACTGCAGCCATCTTGTCCCCACGAAGGGAATGAGGTTCACAGCACAAAGGGGTGATGGCCATGCCGAGAAAGGCCAATGGAGAAATGAAGAGATGGGTTCCTGCTAGTCCCATCTGAGCCCTGGATCCAGCTATGCCTGGAGCCCACCCCCGTGTCATGGAGGCCACACATTCCCTTGGTTGCAGAAGCCTGGTGCCTCGGGGTCCTGCTTTGTGACTCAGAGAGTAATCCTGGTGGGTGCGGTCAGCCGTGCCTCTCACCGACCCAGCAGGGTTCCTGCCCAGCAGCAGGTCTTGTTGCTTCACCTTCAAAGCCTGTCCCGAATCAGTCAGCCCCCACCCCACAGCCTCCAGCCCAGCCAGACCCAGTCACCTCCCGCTTGGACCATCACAATTGCCTCACCCTGGTCTTCTGCTCTGCCGGCTGCAGCCAGAGAATCCTGTTGAAACGTGTCAGGGCCCCTCTTCTCTGTTGTAAACCTTCTCGCCCGCACCTTCCCCAGGGCAATTGCCAGAGTCCTCACCATGACCCCCAGGCCCTGCACGACCTCCCTGACCTCCTCTCCCATCTCCCCGCTCTGCCCCGGTCTCCAGCCTCGGGAGAGGGAGCCCCTGCTCCTGGATGCCCCAGGCACTCCCTCCTGCCTCAGGGCCTCTGCATGAAGCTCCAGCTGCCCCCAGCTTGCTCCCCACGCATTCTGCATTGAGCAGCTCCATTGCCCCCAGCCCCTCAGTAAAAATCCACATTCTCACCCTCCTCTGTTTCATCCTTCTTTCTAGCTGGGCTCTCCCACTCTCAGCATTCGCCCATTGACCTCATTTACCGTCAGTGTTCCCACAGGAAGGGGGCTCTAGGGACAGGGGTTTCTGTCCTTTTGCTCACTGCTGTGTCCCAGTGCCAGGTAGAGCACCCAGCACATGCCTGGCACTCCACACACAGGAGCACTCAGGGGCCAGTGGGGATTAAGTGAGTTGGTCCATGCAGGGTCCCCATGAATGGAGCTGATCTCATTATTGCTGTCACTGTTTCTGGCCACACTGTCACGGTGACCTTCATCAACAGCGACAGGGCAAGTGTACTCCAGTTCACACGTGCTGAGGTGCCAGGCTGCACCCCAGCTCCTGTGCTTGGTGCTCCCTGCTGACCTAACAAAGGCAGCAGCCCCATCTCAGCCCCCAGCCAGGCCCCAGGGGCCTTCCCAACCTTCCCCAGTCTTGCCAGCCCATCCTGTGGCCCCAGGGGCCTTCCCATCTGATTGGGTCACTTCTCTGCACCCCAAAGGGTGAAATCCAAACCCTCAGCTCGGCATTCCAGGACTCTAGGATGTGGCCGGAACCTCCCAACCCCACCATGTGCCCACCACTAGGGTCCCTAGACCAGACTGAGCCTGCACCTCCCTCTGCCTACACTGTGCCCTCATCCAGTCCTGCTCCCTCAGCACCCCATCCTCACCTGTCTGCACCCTCTCACGACCCAGCTCGTGGCCCCTCGGGAAGTGCAGTTTTCACCTCCTGCTCCAAATCTACAGCCCAGACACAGTGTCTGTGCCAAGGCTCACATCTGCCTTTCCAGCCCGGCTGTTTCCCCAGGACTCCACGCACCCACCTGTGCCTCCTCTGTGCTCCCAACAGCAGGCGGCTCTGCCTGACTCCTCTCCTGCCCCACCACCCCATGCCCACGCCAGCAAGGCCCAGGCCTTCTTCCAACACATCCCAATCTGATCTTCCCCCATTCTGCTGCACCACCCCAGGCCAGGCCACTCCCTGGGAACACACCCTAGCATCCCCCCAGCGCCCCACAGACTGTCCGCACACAGCTACAGAGAGCCTGTCAGTGATGGCCATTCCCTGCCCCGACTCTGCCCACCACCCCCCAACTTTGCCCGGTATCCCTGACTGTGCTGAGCACCCCTGATACTGCCCAGCACCCCTGTGGCCAGCCCTCGTCCTGACTCTGCACCCCAGAGTAGCTATGCCTATGCACCTCTGACTAGCACTGCTACCATGATTTGGAATGAGGCACGTACAGGGACTGAGTTGGGGTTGGTCACCCCTCAACTTATCAGTTGCTATTCCTCACCCTGTCTCTAGACCTCTGCCTCTGCCCCTGCTCTCTGGGCCCCTCTGTGCCATCCCCTCAAGACCAGGGGACATCACATGTCCCTCCCGACTCCATCCCAGTCAGTAATGCTCTTCATCCCCATACAAATTAAAGCAACTAGGAAGTGCCATTTTGCATTGGTCAAACTGGTAAAAATTTTTACAGATTGATAATATCAAGTGTTGGAGAAGAGCAAGAGCAGTGGGAATTTGATGCTTTTAGGAATGGACATCGCACAACATTCTGGAGAGCCAGCTACCACGTCTATTAAATTAAAAATGCACGGGCCCCATGGGCACAAGCACTCACTCACATGTGTGCACAGAGAAGAGGAGCAGGGCTGCTGGTGGCAGTCCTGCCTGAAACGGGAAAAAAATGACATGTTCATCAGTAGTGGTGTGGACAGCAAAACAGTGCTGTGTGGCCATAGAGTGAAATACTCAACAAGAGGTAAAGGAATGAAGTCTGAGTGTCCTGTGGATAAATCCTGAAAACAGGTGAAAAAAGTTGCAAAAGGATACATGCAGAATGATGCTGTTTACATTGACAGCCAAAACTTCACAAAGTGATACTGTGTGCTCTGTGAATGCAGGCATGGATATTTAACCACATGGAGAAGGGCATGCAAGGATGTGCTTCAAACTGACCACCAGGAGCTGCCAGCATGGGGAGTTAGGAAGGGCAGTGGTGGGCAAAGGGCACTCCAGCCTTATGTTTTCATTTTGTTCAGAGACTGTATCTGTGCATTATTCACAAACTAGAGGTGAGCGAGGGAAAGGTTCTGTGCAGTCCAGAGGTGTGCAGGAATAAGAGCCACACCGGCGCCTGCTTGCTCACAGCCACCCAGCCCTTGTTTCCTGGAGACCAGGTCTCTAGTCAGTTAATGAAAGACTAGCCCTGTGTGGTGAGGCCCCGGTCTCTGTGGCTGCCCTCGATCCCACCCTCAAAAGCCGTAGCTCTGGGGCCAGAGACACAAGGAAGCCTGGGGTTCAGACACCCCCATGGGGTTTGTCATGCCTAAGAGTTCATTCCTGAGCCCTGTACTAGCTGCGGGGGGAGCAGGGACAGCCAAGACCCAGAGACAGTGAGAGAAAGGGAGAGAAACAGATACACAAAGAAAGGCCAGGAGAGCCAGAGACAGTGAGAGGGGCAGAGACATGGAGACGGGAAGAAAGAGTGAAAGGGACAGACACAAAGAGAGACAGAGAGAAAAAGAAGTAGAGGGGGAGAAACAGAGAAAACAGACACAGACAGTCAGAGAGGCCCTGGGCAGAGCAGGAGTGGGAGGCTGTCGCACAGGCGCGTGGCTCCGCCTGCTTGGATTGGTCAGAAATGACTGCAATTAAAGCCCATAATTGATTCCCTTGGATGACGAGGATCATTTCAATGCAGAGAATTAAGGTTTTCTTCCAAGATGGAAATAAAGATTAATTTGCAATTTCCTTCCTCACTGCACATGTGAGAATGGTCCCTGCTGGGAAGAAAGCTCAGCCCTGGCAGGTGGGCTGGGGGTGGGGGGGCCTCAGGACCTGAGGCCACAGCCTCCCAGGAGAGGGCACGGCCCAGGACCACCTGCCTCCTTGGCTGGCACAGAGGTGTGGGCGCCCTGCTCAGACACGGGCCTCCAAGCCCAGGGTCCCTGCAGTTGGATGGGACTGTGAGAGACGGGGCCCATCAGGCCTCCACCACCTTTGACAAGCCCTCCGCATCCTTCTTTCCTCGCAGGCCTCATCAGCTCCTTTTCCTAGGAAGGACTCCCCGGTTCCCGAAGCAGTCTGACATGCAGAGCCCCAGTGGAAGATGACAGGACAGTACCGGAGGGGAGAAGTGGGGACCCCAACACTTCCCTTCCCTCCCTCCAGGGCCCCCTACTCCTGCCGCCCTGGCTGGGCTCCCTGAGCTGGGAAGTACACACTGGAGTCTAGCAGGGTGCTCCTCTCCAGCCCAGGCCCCGCCGTGCCCCCTCCTCTGGGGGTGCCTCAGGCTCGGAAACATATGCAGGTTTCGGAATCAGCGGCCCTGGCACCTGCCCAGGACCTGCCATCCGGACCCACCACCTCTCAGGACAAGCAGGCTCTCAGGCCTCACAGAGGTCTGCCCAGCCTGGGAGCATCGGAGGGCCGGCCAGGGCCAGGCGGGACCGTGAGCCTACCCTCTCCTGGGCCCCAGGAGCCAGCGTGGCGGCTTTGTCCTGTGGCATTTCTAGCGCCCACCTTGTCCCCGGGCCCTTGTCCCCAGCAAAGTGTGCCAAAGGCCCCTCGCCAGCCACCCTTCCAGGCCCACACTCTGCTGAGGCCCTGGCAGGGCAGGGTTACCAGTCTGGGCTCAGAGGCCTGGAGCCTGCACAACCTTTGAGCAAGGTGAACCTGTCCACAGCAGCAGAGGCTCTGCCTCTCCAGCTGGGGTGACCCTGCACTCGCCCTGGGGTCCCAGTGTGAACATGGGGGTCAGGAGGAAGCGGCACCTCCCGCCTGCAGTCTCCTCGGATCTTGCCTGTGCAACCTCAGAGTGGGGCCTTCAGGGTCCCAAGAACAGGGATTTGGGCTCTGGGCTGTGCACAGTCTCTGAGACCCGCCTCTGGGCCTGTCCCTCACCTGTGGCCTTCCCCAAGTCAGCTGCCGGCGCCACAGCCCCACAGTTGTGAGTGCCTGGAGCTGCCCATTCAGCCTCTTTGCCGACTTTTCCCGAGGGTGACCTCTGGACGACCTCCTGGTGCACACCGGGAGGAGGAAGAGCAGGTTTATGAGCTGGCGGGGCACATTCCTCAGGTCAGCCTGGTGGCCTGGGCCTATCTCACCATTGCCACAGGACTGAGGGGCCCCCCGAGCCTCGGCCCACCTCTGACCTGGCTGACCTGTGGGCACCAGGAGGCCAGGACCAGGGGACCACATTGGGGTCTCAGCCCTGGTTACCCTGGAGCTGGGCTGGGCCCAGTGGCTGCCGTGTGTCTCCAGTACAGCCTCCGCTTATTCCTCCAGGGACAGGGAGCTCCCTCCACACTACCCCCGCCGACTGATAACTCCATTTCAGATGGCGCAAGAATTCTCTCATAGATGGTTTGTGGAAAAAAACAGCAGCTCTGGGGCATTCATGAAGACCAAGTTGCCCAGCACGGTGCCGGGCGCTCAGCCAGAGCCATCTCTGAACCCTCTGGGGGGTCCCAGTTCAGCCTGCAGACCTACAGAACTGCCTGTCCCTATGGCCCTGGGGCAACTGCAGAGCCTGGGCCAGTGCTCCGAGGCTGGCGTCTCAGCCCCAACCCTGGATCCCTAGAACTCTAGCAGAGCCAACAGGGCAGGACTGTCATCCCTGGAAAGCTGGGTGCAGGCCTTGGGTAGCCTGGCATGGGGTGGCTCCTGCATACATTCAGGAGTGAATGGAGCCTCGGTTTCTCTGAGGCTCCCCAGGGTCAGGGGGATGGAGGGCAACGCTTCTGTCCAGAAAGGCTCGAGGGCAGCTGGAAATGCCGGTCCTGGCCTGGGGGATGGTCTCCCAGATGGGCCCTTGTACAGGGGGTTGGGGTCCCAAGAGGAAGGCAGGGAAGTGTGCAGGACCATGCCTCAGACACAGGGGTCAAACCTTGAGAACCTCGTTCTCACTCCTCGGGCCCTGAGGCCCCCTGGCTGCTCTCGGCGGCTGGCCCTGGCCCATTGGTTTATTGATCCCTTTGACCCATCATTGAACCAAAGTTTCCTGAACCCTTGCTTGGGCCAGATCCAGGCCAGGGCCCAGAGGAAGCTTGAAACATCCTGTCCCCTGACAAGGGGGCGCCCGGGAGGGTGGAAGAGTTGCTACTCCGACCAGAGGCCCAGATGTCCCTGCCCACCCCAGGGAGAGCTGTCCCGGCTGGCCCCAGACAGTCACCAGAGCCTTCCTTCAGGACCCCCTTCTGTGCCCGCCTGACCTGCTGGGGGCACTGGGTAATGAGGAGGTCATGCTGCCCCCACCTGCAGGCTACCAGTCCCCCAGAGGTCATGTGACCCAGAGGACTGTTCCCAGGGCCACACCAACCATGGCAGCTTTGCTTTTAGTAGCCCAAACAGATCTGGGATCCAGTGAGACCTGCAGCAAGGGTCTCACCCTGTCTGTGCCTCAGCAAAATGAAATTAATATTAGGACCTCCTTCTCATGGAGTAGCGGTCAGAGGGAATCCAGCACACAGCAGGTGCTCATTAAATGCTTCACGGCAGTCACTTGGGAAAACAGCTTGGATGTTTCTTCAAAAGTTTACTATAGAATTACTGCCAAAAAGTGGAAGCAACCTGTTTATCAACTGATGGATGGATACGCAAAATATCTATCTACCCAAGCAATGGAATAGTATTTGGCAACAATCTAATAAAAATTAAAAAGGAATGAAGGCCAGGTGCAGTGGCTCACGTCTGAAATCCTAGCACTATGGGAGGCAGAGGTGAAAGGATCGCCTAAGGCCAGGAGCTAGAGGCCCCAGTGAGCTATGATTGCACCACTGCACTCCAGCCTGGGTGACACAGCAAGACCCTGTCTCAATAAATAAATAATAAGAGGAATGAAGTACTGCTATGCACTGCAGCATGGATGGACCATGAAGGCACTGTGCTAAGTGAAAGAAACCAATCGTGAAAGGCCACATAGTGTGTGAGTCCATTTATGTGAAATGTCCAGAAGAGGCAAACCTATAGATGCACAAAGTAGATTCACCAGGGCCTGGGGGAGCAGGAAGTGGGGAGTGACTGCCAGTGGAGGCAGTTTCTTTTCAGGAGACAGAGTGTTCTAAACTTAGATTGTAGTGATGGTTGTACAACTCTGTAAACATACAGAAGTTTGGAATTGTACACTTTAAGTGGGGGAGCTTTATAGCATGTAAGCTCAATAAAGTTGTTTTTAAAAATTGGTCAATGCTCCATAGCCATTCTCTCTGCCCTGCAGCCAATGCCTGGGGGCAACCTTTGCAGCAGGTGGTTCCGCACCAGAGCCTTGGTGGGTAGGGAACAGAGGCCCTTTGCCTGGGGGGTGTTGGGGAGAGTGTGACCTGGAGCCCCAGGAGACACAGAAGTGACATCCAGAAACACCACACATACACACACACACGCACACAAAATGCATGCACTTGCACACACGCACACTTCCTGGGGGATGAAATGCAGCCTTTCCCAAAGACACCTGGCCCCAAGAGTCACCTCTGGCAGGCTGCAGGAAGCACCCACCAGCCTCCTGGCTTCTGCTGCTGGCTGCTCCCTACGCCAGCAGGCTGGGTGCCGAGACCCCAAGCCTCAGTCTGCTCTTCTCAATGGGCAGAAAGTAACCTGCTTCCCAGGGCTGCAGAGGAGGCCAGTGGGGTTCTATGGTGGAATTCACTTTATTGTTGTTTTTAAATTATTGTATTACTTATCTGACTTGGGGTTGTTTTGGGGTTTTGTTTTGTTTTAGGCAGTCTCACTCTGTCACCCAGGTTGGAGTGCAGTGGCGTGATCATGGTTCACTGCAGCCTCGAACTCCTGGGCTCTCATGATCTTCCTGCCTCAGCCTCCTGAGTAACTAAGACTACACAGGCATGCACCACCATAGTAGCTTTTTTTTTTTTCTTTGTTGGTAGAGACATGGTCTCACTATGTTCCCCAGGCTGCTTGTGAACTCCTGTCCTCAAGTGATCTTCCTGCCTTGGCGTCTCAAAGTGCTGAGATTACAGGCATGAGCCACGGCACCCAGCCATTTATCATTTTTATTAAGGAAATAGTTCAAACATATGAAAAGTGCATGGGGTATAATACAGTGCACCCCATGTGTCCACACCCACCACAACAAACTACTGACGCACACAACAAAATGAATGGAAGTAAAAACTCCAGGCCCGTGTCTCCCGCCTCACCCCAATCTCCTCCCCGACTCCTCTCATCTTCTGTGGGCCACTTTTGGAGCTCGTTCAGTCTAAGGTGGAGACTGTGGCAGAAGTGGCCCTGCTCAGGGAGGCAGTGGCGGGGTGGTCGGGGCCTCTTATCAAGCAGGTAGGACTGGTCAACTCCATGATTCAGAGAGTCTGCAACTCTGTGACTGGTTTTTAAATTTGTTGTTTGTCACATACAACAAAAATCACCCCTTTAAATATTTAGCTCTGCGCGTTTTGAAAAACACAGTCAGTTGTGTAACCCCTACCTGAGTCAAAGAGAGAACAGGTGCACCCCCACACTTCATGCCCCTGTATAAGCACCCCTCGCACACCCAACCCCAGCATTCACTCATCTCTTTTCCATCACTGTTGTTTTACACTTTCTAGAATGTCACATGAGTGGGATCACACTGTGTGTGGCCTTTCCAGCAAGGCTTCCTTGCCTTGGGATTCATGCTTGTGGCTGCACCTCCCAGCAGCTCCTCAGGTCACTGTGCAGGGCCCCGAGGTGTGGCTGTGGGCGGGCGGACAGATTCACCCGCAGGATACTCGGGCTGCTTCCAGTTTGGGTGACTGTGACTAAAGCTGCTCCCAACACTCTTTGTGTGGTTTTGCGTGAGCATTGGTGCTTCTCTCCCGTAAGGAAACACCTCACCGTGGAAGGTCTGTGTTGTGTGGCGTGTGTTTTACTGCCACGCAGTTTCCCACCCCAGCTGCGGTCTGCCTTCCCACCTGATGGGGCGTTTTACCTTTCACTCAACACATTCCCATTGGGCACCCACCCAGGCCAGGCGCGGTGCTCCCAGCGACAGAAATGGCCAGGATAAGCGACCTCCTGGGCCCACCTGTCCTGTGGGCAGCAGGGAAGAAACCAGGTAGCCTGGGGACACGAGGGACCATCCTGCTGTTGGCAAGGGCTCCAAGGGCATGAATTAGGGCAATGCTAACAGGGTGACTGGGGTGGGCCTTGCTGAGGTGGGTTTGAACCGAGATTAAGGCAGAGGGGCCATCCCATCCAAGATCCCGGTGAAAGGTTTCCAGGCGGGGGCCCAGCAGGTGCCAAGGCCCTGAAGTAGGCAAATCGGGTTATTATGCTGTGACTCAGAGACTTTTTGGATGACTACTGAGTTCCAGGGACCTGCTAGAAACCTTAGAGTCATCCTCTGTTCAATCCTCACAGCAGTCCTACGCAGGAGGGGTACTGTCGCCCCCAGCTTACAGCAGAGCCACTCAGGTTCAGAGAGGTTGTCACCTGTCTCGCTGCACAGGTCACGCGGGGCAGAGCCAGCACTTGAACCCAGTGGGACTCATGGAAGTGCGCTGAATACCTAGATTCCCACCTCAGCTCCCCAATCCCTGCCTACAGTCCTGCTGTGTAGCCCTGGGCAGGTCACAGGTCCTCTCTGAGCTTCTGCTTTCCCACCTGTAAAATCGGGCTGGCGCTGCTGGCCTTGCAGCCCGCCGTAAGCATCCTGTGGGATAAGGTGTGGAAATGTCTTGGAACGGTGGGGTCTGGTACGGTGGGATGGGCACGCACCCATTCCGCCCCCTAGGGCCGCAGCCAGCCAGGCCCCCTCCCCGGCCCGTCGCGGGGCTGCGCTGCCTCCAGGCGCCGACAGAGGGCAGGAGCGGAGCGCGCCCAGCGACCCGAGAGCGCACCGCAGGGCCGACAGGGGCGGCCCCGGCGGGGCGCAGCGCGGGCGGGAGCCCGAATGTGATTTCAGGACGGCGGCAAACACCTGTCGGACTGTCTGGGACGCACGACCTAGGGACACGGACCTAGTGCACGGTGTCGGGGAGGGGGTTAGCGAGGGGTCCTGGGCCCACCCGCCTCCAGGCTACCCCACTCCTACCCTGCCCGTCCCTGCCGCCCTGCGCGGCGCCCTGGGGGTCTCTCCAGGAGAGCGCTGGCCCTGGGTTTGCGGAGAGTTGGCCTGGGGGGGCAGGGCCTGAGGCTCAGAGGCCGTCACGTCCCCACGTGGCTCTGAGCACCCGTAATGTGGCCGTCCAAGATGAGATGTACCCAGGGCCCAGTACACGGTGGCTTCCAAACGCCTCGTGTGACAAAGACTAAACAATCACACTTACCACTTTTTGTATTGAGCTGAAATCGTAATATTTTGGATATACTGGGTTAAATAAAATACGAAAATTAATTTCACTTTTTAAAATTGTGGCTAAGATATAAAATTAAGTAGATGGCTCTCACCTGCGACTTGCATTCTGTCTCGGCAGGACAGTGCCTAAGTTGATTGTCTGTGTTATCCCATGTAATCCTGTCCAACTCTCCCAATGAGGCGTTTACTGTTATTACCCATCCCATTCTACAGATGGGGAAACTGAGGCGCTGAGCAGTGACGTGACTTGCCCAGGGTGGATTATGGGCACACACCCAGCAGTGCCCACCCCATGCCCACGTGTGCCACACACAAATATTCATAACACAGGCAAGTGCCCAAATTGTCAGTGCCAGAGTCCACGTGTAAGATGGAGACACCCTGAACACAAACACGCTGCCAGCCTCCCAGCTCATGCACAAGCATCACCTGTGCACACCCAGTCTTGTGATGGCGCCAGGAGCACACACATCCACACTGCTGTTCCCAGACCCCCTGCTCACACCCATGCACACACACCTACAGGTGTGCTGGTTTTCGAGGCAGGCAGTGTGGCCAGCCTCCCCCATGGCCCACACAGCCATCCAGAAGACTGTATGGGGCCCTGCTGCTGACTAGCTGGTGGGCTCAGGACCCGCCAGACAGTCCCCTACTCACCCAGGGCTTGGAGAGAGGGACCTGGCTGAGACTTCATCTGTGTCTGGGGGAGCCAGACCCAAGGGGTGTGGGCCTACCCGGAGCTCCTGCCCTCCCTGCGCCTGCCTGCCACCCCGATGCTGAGGGCCCTTCCTCCTGGCTGCAGCCATTTGCATAAAGCTCCCAAGCCCGAGGATCACATTACATGGAGGCCTGATGATAATCTTTGTTGAAATAATATTTAACACATGCTGCACTTTTAATTAACTATCTGAATAATCTCAAATTAATACCAGAGCTTTAAAAATAAGTTTTCATTTTTGCGTTTGGTAACATAATAGCAGCCCGGCTGGCCCGTTTCCCCCTCCTTTGATTTAATTAAAAGCCCTTTTGTGTGTCTCTTGTCACTTCAGAAATGGACAAAAGCCCCCATGTGGGCCAGCCAGAGCTCCCATTCGGGTCCAGGTCTGAGGCCAGGGTCGGGGGGTACTTAGGGGCCCTGAGGGCAGGTCCTCCACTGAAGCCCCCAGCCTGGCTCTGGCAGTGCCACTGAGGGAGGCCACACATCACACACACTTTTGCCCAGGGACACTGGGACACGGTCACAGAGACCAGCAGGCTGCCTCCCATGCATTCTGACACACGCTAGAGGCAGGTAGCAACCTCCATCCCTCATCCATAACACACACCAGCCAGGCTCTGCGAACATGTCCACCAGACCCAAAAGCCCATGCAGAGGCTCACGCACCTTCACGCATGCATGTGCATACACACAAAGTCACAGTCACATACCTACCATTTGGGAATTGACAACCGGAGCCATTCTGGGCTTGGCATCAACAGTTGGCATTCTAAGTCCAGATCCAAGAAGCCCCGGAGCTGCCTGGCCCCGGTGCGTGACCCCTGCCCCAGAGTGAGTGATGTGCGTGTCTGTTGCTTCTCTCTCTCCCTGTCCTAACCTGTTGGTTCTGTCTCTGCACCTCTGTCCCAGGCTCAGGACCCCGAGGCACCACCAGGCGGGCAAACTCCTGGGGCTGGGTGTGTTTCCCCACTGAGTCTGATTTCACCCGTAGGTTTCCTCCTGGTCCTGGGGAGCAGGCAGAGGTGGACAGCCTTCTCTTGGGGGCTTCTGCTTTGCCCCCACCCTGGCAAACCAGGCCCTCCTCTGAACCCGAGATAGACCTAGGGGAACTTTCTCAGGCAAGCAGCCCCAGCCAGTCCAGCGGGGAAACTGAGCCCCTATGGAGGCTTAGTTTTCTCCGACAGGTCCAGGTCGCCAGGTGTCTCTCCACTTGGGGAGCCTGAGGCCCTGGGGAACTGTGTGGGAGGGGGTACATGCCAGACCCCACCACAGAGCCGGGAGTCGTGGCAGGGAAAAGTGGAGGTCCCTGGGAGGGGCCGTACAGCCCCCTGAGCTCCTTGGAAAGCTGGGGGCATGGAGCTGTCAATTCCCCCAGCGACAGGGGCCAGCAGTGAGGCCAACCCTGCCAGGGATGGAAGAAGCCACCACCTCCAGCTGACTCATTCCATCAACAAACCCCAGGGAGCTGGGTCTGTGCTGGATGAACATATTGGGCCCTGTGGCCACGTGGTGTGAGTGGTGAGGGGGTCCATGCCCTCACCTCACAGCCAGATGGGTGCAGAACATGGTGCTACTGGGAGGAGGCTGGGCAGGCAATGAGGGCACACAGTGGAGGCAGGGTGAGTGGGGAGGCCACATGCAGGAGGCCGTATCTGACACATAGTCAGAGGAGGGGCTCCCAGGGCTGCAGTGAGCAAGGCAGCCTCCTACCCCCATCCCGGGTCCCGGGACCCAGAGCATGACCAGCAGAGCAGGTCCTGAGAACAAATGGCCCGGGGTGCAGTGGCCTCCCGAAACCCCGTCAACCGGCCCCTTCTGGCTCAGACTGCCCAGCCAGCCCGGATCAGCTGGGGCCCAGTGCACTCCCCACCTGAGGGCTGCCTGGAGAGCCAGGCAAGCCTGTCCCCACCCAGCCCACCCAGCTGCCGAGGACTGGCTGGGCCACTCAGGTACCTCGCCCTGCCCTCGCCCAGTGTCTCACCCACAACCACACCATCACCGTCACACACCGGGACACAAAGTCACGGACAAGCCATGACACAGAGCCAGTGCTTGGGCAGCAGTCATCCCCAACCACAGGCTCACACAACACACGTGGTCCTATGTGTGGGCACTCACACACAGTCATAGCCACACGCACACATACAATCCACACGGTCATACCCTTACCCAAGACCATGCACACGAGTGAGCACACAGGGCCACCACCAGCTGGCTGGTACAGACCCCAGGCCCTTGGCTGCTGGTGCCCCTGTGCAGGAGTGACGGCATAGGGGGCCTTCCACCCAGGCAGCCAGAGGGGAGGCCAGATCATGTCCTGTGTGCTGAGTGCCTGCTGGGCACTGGCGCTGGGGGCCGTGCACAGGCTCCAGGAGCTCTCACAGTAAGTCTCAAGCAGGGGCAGTGGTCCCGCTGTATAGAAAGGGAAACTGGCTCAAAGAGGTGAGATAAATTGATCAAGGTCACACAGCAAGAAGCAAAAGGATCTGGGCCTGGAATCAGCCTGCACACAGCCAGTTCACACAGCTGTCTCCTTCTGAAACCTGGGGGAAGTTCTGGGCAAGTAGGGGGCAGGACTGCCCCTGCAACACCAGGAGGGTGACCCTCATGTGGCACAGCTCAGCTGACCCAGAAGACTCAGAGCTCCAGGTCTGCAGCGAGCCCCCGGGGAGCTGGGCACTGGAGTGGGGTACAGGGTTCCCCATGCCTCTCAAGGTTGTCACAGAGTCTGAGGCCCTGGCTGGGAAGACAGAAGCCACTACAGCTTGAACCCCCAGCAAGGGATCTGCGTGTGACCCAGCCCCAGCTCGCACAGAAGCCTGCTGTGCACAGAGGACAGTGCTGTATGCATGGGAAGCGCTCAGAACAGCGGCTGCCACCCGCGAGCCCTGCATTCATTCATCTGCTCATTCATTGTGTCAGTCAACAAGCATGCAGCCAGGTGTGGGCACAGGTGCTGCCCTGGACGGGAGCGACGGGCTGAACTGGCTCCTGCCGACTGGAGCTGCTATCCTCCTTGGGGAGACAGACAGTGTGCAGGAACCAAATACATTCATGAAGTGACTTCAGATCATGATCCTTAGCCAGAGTGGTCAGGGAGGGCTTCCTGAGGAGCTAGGCCTTGAGTGACAAGAAGGGGACAGCCAGGCCAAGAACTGTGGGGAGAGGATTCCAGGTGGAGGGAACAGCAAGAGCAGAGGCACAGAACTCTCATGCTCACGGGAGGGAGGCCTGGGGCAGGGGCAGGAGCAGTGGGGTGGAGACTGGGCATGAGGGCAGTCCATGCCAGTCCTGAGGAGCAGTGCCACTCAGCCCCTGCCAGTGGCTGCCTTGTGGGACTGGGGACACAGTGTGGCCAGAGGTTCCAATTTTGCAAGAAAAGCTGGAGGTCTGAAATTTTGCACAAAGCATCCTGATTTTTTTGTTTTATTGTGTTTTAGAAATGAAGTCTCACTCTGTTGCCCAGGCTGGAGTGCAGTGGTGCAATCGTAGCTCAGTGCAGCCTCAAACTGGGCCCAAGTGATCCTCCTGCCTCAGTCTCCCAAGTAGCTGAGACTACAGACATGTACCATCATGCCAGGCTTATATTTATTTCTTGTAAAGATGGGAGTGGATGGCGGGCGGGGGGGTCTCATTATGTTGCCCAGGTTTCAAACTCCTGGCTTCAAGCAATCCTCCTGCCTCAGCCTCTCAAAGTGCTGGGATTGCAGGTGTGAGGCACCATGCCTGGCCTCCTGATTTTTAAATGGCCACAGCTGATTCAATTTTTTCTGAAACTGTTCGAGCCACACAAAACCTTTCTGAGAGGCAAAAACAGTGTGTGGGCCACTATTGTGAGACCTTTCTGGGAAGTGAGGCCCTGGATTCAAATCCTGCCTCCCACACTTTCTAGCCATGAGACCTGGGCAAGTTACTTGCTCTCTGTGCCTCAGCACTGTCATCTGTAGAAAGGGGAGGAGGGTGTCTACCTTACAGAGGGCCTACCTGACAGGGTGCTGCGGAGGAGTAAAGGATTTAATTTACTCATTTATCCAGCACGTATTTACTGAGCATCTACTGTGTTCCATGCTAGGTTTGGGGGTCACAACAGCCAACAGGAGACAGTCTCCACCCTGGTGCATCTTACAGTCAATGGGAGAGAAAAACAAAGTGAGCAATGGGAATGAGCACCACGTGCAGAAATGCCAATAGCAAGAAGTGCCCAGGAGAAAAACTAGGGCAGAGAGCAAAGCAAGAGGAACTGAAGAAGGAGTGCTGACATTTTAAACCAAGGACGGCCTCACTGAGGAGGAGGCATTTGAGTAAAGACCTGAAGCAAGTGCAGGAGTGAGGCACACAGATGTCGGGTGAGGCCTGTTCCAAACAGAGGTAGCGGCCATGCAAAGGCCTGGAGGCCTGGCCGCCCGAGGGAAACCAAGGAGACTGGGGAGGCTGAGTGGAAAGACAGGTCAGAGATGGGGGAGGTGGCAGTCGGGGGATCGGGTGGGCCTGGAACCCACTGCGGGGTGAGCTTTTCCCGTGAGTGAGGTGGGAGCTACGGGAGACTGTGGAGCAAAGGAGGGAGGATCTCTGACTTGGCTTTAACGGACCCTCTGGCTGCTGCAGGAGAATGGGCTGCAGCGGGATAGAGCCGGGTACAGGGGGTGCTCACTGGTCCAGGTGAGCACGATGGCGGCGGGACCAGCGGCCGGAACTGGGAGGGGGAGACGTCTCTGGGGAGATGTCCAAGGTGGAGTCAGCGGGGAGAAAGAGAGGCGTGGAGGCTGGTGCCGCGGGTTTGGCCTGGGCAGTGGGAGTGTGGAAGGACTGTTTCCTGGAGTGGGAAAAGCGAAGGGGCTGGTTGCAGTGAATGTGAGGCTGGAAAGGCCAGCTGGCTCCCTGGACATGCGGGAAAGTGAAGAGAGAGGCTCCCAGGATAGGGTGGTCCGGGGACATGGCGTTGGGCACTCCTGCTGGCACTGGAGGAGGCACCAGGGAGAAAGTGTTGTTGGAGCTGAGGACAAATCAAGCAGCCCGCCCAGACGGTGGCCACGTTTGCTGAACATTTGGAATTCCAGGAAAGGGCGGGGGACCTGGAGGAAGACCCAGATGATCCCCAGGCCAGGTTGCGGGGACTGCGGCCGCCCGAGGGGGTCTCAGGTTCTGGGCACTCGGGTTGGGCAGCCGGGAGGCCGCCCCTCCCCCATCGCCCTCTCCCGGAGCGTCCGCCCCCTCCCCCGCGCCACCTGCGGGGTCGGTCAGATCCGGGCCTTTGTCCCGCGCCCCAGCCCCGCCGCCCCGCGTGGCTCCCCCCGAGCAAACACAGCTGAGCGCCCGGGCTCGCGTGCCGCTCCCGCCCCCCAAATCTCCAGGCCGCGGGGTGGAGGCTTAGCAGGGCAGCTGCGGGCCTGCGGGCGGGCGGAGCTCGGGGCGCCCCTCTCCCGCTCACACCGCCGGGGCGCGCCTTTGTCATGCAGATGGCCCGCTGGCGGCCGGCCTCGGTCGGCGGCGCTGGGGCAGCTGACCTGGGGGGTGGGGGACAACTCCGCTCCCACATCATGCCGAGGCTCCCGTGAAGACCGCGTCGTCCTTGCCCTGGCACCAGCTCCTCCCTCCCCCGGCGCCAGGTGACCCACTCAAGTCGCTGGGGATCCCTGGCCTGTGTTCTCGCTCGCACTCCCTGCAAAGGAACCTGCTATCCACACACCTGGAGCCCTGGGGCAGGGGCTGGGATTTGCCACTGCCAAAAGTGTGGGGCACATGTGGGGGGCAGCCCCATCCCTCCCAACTGGTCCTAGGCCAGCCAGACCTCTGCCCACTGTGGGTGGCTGGGACCCAGTCACTGCCCATTCCTGCCCCAGTCTTCCCATGTGTACTATGAGGGCTGCTCCAGGGCACAGAGGACTGGTGGGCTTAGGAGGAGGCAGGAGCCAGGTTTGTCTGCCTGGTCTTGCAGCCACCGGGCGTGGTGGCCTTAGGATGATACATCTGGCCTCACATGCAGGGATTTGGCCCGGGGATGTGGATGCCCGCAGCTCAGGGCCGTGGGCAATGACACTCATGCTTAGGATGCCAGGATCCCCACCCTCCCAGGCCTACCCCTCTCCCACCCATCCTGACCCAACCCTAAGGTCCTGGCTCCTCCTAGGTAACTGGGGTGGGGCTTGACTGGGGCACATGCCCACTTTCCCCAGAGCAAAAGATTCTCCAAAATAGGGGTGATCAAATGGAAAGTTATTTACTGCCTAGTGTCAGGAGTCAGGCCCGGGGCCAGACCTGAGAGGAGAAACATTCCTGCAACTGGAATCAGGCCGGAGGAGCTGGTGTCCCCTGCCAGGGTCACCTGCTAGTATCATCCCAGAAGCACCCTCTCTCCTTATTTTGCAGGTGAGCAGCCTGAGGCCAGAGAGCAGTGGGAACCTGTGGCCTCCCAGCCCTTGTCTTCTCCTGCAAAGAACGTAGGACTGGGATTCACGCCAGAAGGTACAGAAATGGCCAACACAGACGAGATGCCTCAAGTCTAGGTTATGCGCATGGAATCACATGGTATCATTCCTCATTTCTAGAGTAAAAGGCAAGAATACTGACAACAAGCAGTGCCGGGCAGCTGTGGGACAGGTGGAGCTCCCATGGACCCTACTTCTGGTGTGCAGTTTGTCAATATGACACTCAAAATTCTGCGGGAGCTTTGATCCAGTGACTTACCTCAAATAATTTATCTTCATTTTTAAACTTATGTATTTATTGAGACAGGGTCTCGCTCTGCCTCCCAGGCTGGAGTGCAGTAGCATGATCGCAGCTCACTGCAGTCTCAACCTCTGGGTTCAAGCAATCCTCCTGCCTCAGCCTCCCTCAAGTAGTGCAACCACAGGTGTGCACCAACACACCCAGCTACTTTTGAAATTTTTTTGGAAAGATGGGGTCTCACTATGTTGCCCATGCTGAATTTGTCTTTAAAGGGCACGAATAAGATGAATGGACAAAGAAGACGTAGTCACGTCATGGGGAAACCTGGAAGCCACCCCAAGAGCACAGCTTTGCAAGCTGATGAGAGTTCCAATCTCAGCCCAGCTGTGTGATTCTGGGCAACTGTCCTAACCTCTCTGAACTTCAGTTTCCTCATCTGTTAGGTGGGAATCATGGCAATACCCATCCCCTCCAGGGCCATCTGAGGAGGGCATAAGGCTGCATGGGTAGAATGCTTACCTTTAGGCACACAAGAGACAATAAATTTATATAAAGGAAAAAGTTGGTGGTCCCATATGATGAATTATTAAACAGCTTTACAAATAAAGGAGAGCCTCTCTGGGCCTCAGTTTCCCTCTTGAACAAAGAAAAATTGGTCTTGGGAGCTCACTAGGTGGCTCCTCGACTCTCTGCAGCGACCCCTCCCTTCCTGGCCATGGCTGTGACTCCCTGGCAGCTGAGTAGCTGGGTAGGAGAGGGACATGGCTCAGTCTGTCTGTTGGGCCATGCATCAGTCTCAGCTTAGACCCAGCCTTGCCTGTCACAGGAGAGGGCGGGGGAGGGGAGGGGAGCCCAGAGGCCCAACTCCTCTACCCCTGGGCCCTGCCCCTCTGGCTCAGCCAGCAGGAAAGGCCAGTGGAAGGTGGGGGGCTTGTCTCGCCACCCTCTCCCCCAGGGAGGGGCATTTGTGGCCAGATCCAGTTTCTGGCAGGACTGGTTAGTCCAGGTGGCCTGGATGGATGGCTGAGATAAGGTCTGTGCAGGTTGGCCAGGTTGGGCAGGAGACTCAAGCGGGACAAAGACAGGAGAGCCCTGGCCCAGCCTGATTCACAGGTGGAGTGAGGAGCTGCCCCTGCCTTGTCCCAGCCTCTGTCACCAGCTTTTGGGGGCCAGGCACCCAGGTATCCTCTCAGAACCTCCCTTCGCTGCCTGAAGTGAGGTGGCACAGAAGGAGGTGATCCTGGGGAGAGGTGGTACAGGTCCGAGGTGACCCAGCACTGGGGGTGCTGCAAGGAAGAGTTTATACCAGCCCCTGATGAGGCTCTAAAGCCCAGAGACAGCATGACCTGGGGCTGCCTGGGTGTGAGGTTGTTCAGGATTCTGGATTGCAGGTAGGCACCATCTTGGTTTCTCTGTCTCTGTCTGACATTCCAGAAGCTCCCAGGGCCTGGCTGGGCCAGCTCCCCTGATGGGTTTGGTTCTCACACACGCAATCACAAAAGCCATGCTGCCAGCCATCAGTACAGCCTCAGGCCTGTACCACTTCCGTCCCTCATCAGCGGGGTGCCCTCTGCCTGGTGGTTCCTGCCAGCCTCAGACTAGGGGTTCAGAGAGCAAGTCTCTCTCATAGGTGCTGTAGCCCCAGGGACCCAGGGCAGAGCACAGCTCAGTCTCCCAGGCTGCCAGCAATTCACTTTCTATACTGAACATTCTGTTTCCTCCTCCACCACCACAGCTCTCCCTCTCCGTGCCCTGTGTGCTCTGCCGCCACGGTCCCCTTGCCGTCGCCTCTGGTCTGGTTCACCAATGGGGACACCAGCTGAAGACTGGAAGGGTGGAAGGAGAGAGTGGCCAGAATTACTCATCCAGCTCCTCCTGGGTCGAGGCTGGCCACGTCCTGACTAAGAGCCACAGCCACCACTGTGGTGGGAGGGTGGCCCTCTCCCGGTCTGCTGCTTGGGAGAGCTCCAGTAACAGCCCTGCTCCCATTCCCCAGAGGCAAGAATGGCAGCTTCCTGCTGTCTGTACTGTCACCATCCTCTATACAGCACTGGTAAATGGCCAGCTCATTAAGCCCTTTCCCCTAATTTACAGGCTACCTCTCCTGCCAGGATCTGATCAGTAAACCTCAGGACTCTCACAGCCCTACAGGGCAGCTGGAGGCATCCCATTTACAGATGAAGAAACTGACTCAGAATCAAAAACAACAAATCCAGAGCCATCACATTACTCAACTTCAAACTATACTATAAGGTCATAGTCACCAAAACAGCATGGTACTGGTATAAAAAATAGTCACATAGACCAGTGGAACAGAATAGAGAACCCAGAAATAAAGCCAAAGGAAACCCTATTCAATAAATGGTGCTGGGATAATTGGCAAGCCACATGTAGAATGAAACTGGATCCTCATCTCTCACCTTATACAAAAATCAACTCAAGATGGCTCAAATACTTAAATCTAAGACCTGAAACCATAAAGATTCCAGAAGATAACATCGGAAAAACCGTTCTAGACATTGGCTTAGGCAAAGACTTCATGACCAAGAACCCAAAAGCAAATGCAACGAAAACAAAGATAAATAGATGAGATTTAATTAAACTAAAAAGCTTCTGCACAGCAAAAGAAATAATCGGGCTGGGTGCGGTGGCTCACGCCTGTAATCCCAGCACTTTGGGAGGCTGAGGTGGGTGGATCATGAGGTCAGGAGATCGAGACCATCCTGGCTAACATGGTGAAACCCTATCTCTACTAAAAAATACAACAAAAATTATCTGGGCGTAGTGGTGTGCGCCTGTAGTCCCAGCTACTTGTGAGGCTGAGGGAGGAGAATGGCATGAACCCGGGAGGCGGAGCTTGTAGTGAGCCAAGATTGCGCCACTGCACTCCAGCCTGGGCGAGAGAGCGAGACTTCATCTCAAAAAAAAAAAAAAAAAGAAAAAAGAAAAGAAAAGAAAAAAAGAAATAATATAATCAGTAGAGTTAACAGACAACCCACAGAGTGGGAGAAAATCTTCACAATCTATATATCTGACAAAGGACTAACATCCAGAATCTACAAAGAACTCAAACAAATCAGCAAGAAAAAATAAACAATCCCATCAAAAAGTGGGCTAAGGATATGAACAGATGATTCTCAAAATAAGATATACAATGACCAACAAACATATGGAAAAATGCTCCACATCACACATTGTCAGGGAAATGCAAATCAAAACCACAATGAGATACGACCTCACTCCTACAAGAATGGCCATAATCAAAAAATCAAAAAATAATAGATGTTGGCATGGATGTGGTAAAAAGGGAGTACTTCTTTACACTCTTGGTGGGAATATAAACCAGTACAACCACTATGAAAAACAGTGTGGAAATTCGTTAAAGAACTGAAAGTAGATCTACCATTTGATCCAGCAATCCCCCTCCTAGGTATCTACCCAGAGGAAAAGAAGTCATTATACAAAAAATATACTTGCACACACATGTTTATAACAGCACAATTTGTAATTGCAAAAATATGGAACCAGCCTAAATGCCCATCAGTCAACAAGTGGATAAAGAAAATGTGGTGTATATATATATACCATGGACTACTACTCAGCCATAAAAAGTAACAAAATAATGACATTCGTAGCATCCTGGGTGGGATTGGAGACCATTATTCTAAGTGAAGCAACTCAGCAATGGAAAAATCAAACATCGTATGTTCTCACTCATATGTGGGTGATAAGCTAGGAGGACGCAAAGGCATAAGAATGATCCATTGGACTTTGGCGACGCAGGGGAAAGGGTGAGGGATAAAAGATTACACATTGGGTACAGTGTACACCGCTCAGCTGATGGGTGCACCAAAATCTCAGAAATCACTGCTAAATAACTTGTTCATGTAACCAATCACCACCTGTTCCCCCAAAAACCTATTGAATTAAAAAAACTTAAAAATAAAATTAGAAAAAGAAAAGTAAAGAAAGAAACTGAGGCTCAGAGAGAGCTCGCTTCCCCACAGGGCCCTCCTTTATGAGACCCAAGAGCTGAACCACGAATGACCTCCCCAAAAAGCCTGGCATTCGGGCCACCATGGGGCCTGCTGCAGGCCTCTGACCCAGCCCTTGGCCCAGCTCAGAGCTGAGGTGCCCCCTCAGCGCCCAGGGGCATCCGGGTTCCCCCAGCTGCAGCCCAGCCTGATCCCAGTGCTGACTTCCATGCAAAGAAAGGCAGCCCATGATCTGTCGTCTGCAGGGAGACACCCCTGGCCAGGGGACAGGCTCCAGGCCTCATCCCGCGAGCCAGCTTATCCTCTCTGCTGCCATCCTTCCCATCCTGTGAACTGCTCCTTGTCATTTCCATTATTCAGGTGGGGAAACTGAGGCACACATCAGCGCTCAGGACCAGTGGTTCTGTACTGAAACTTGGGCCCTTCCTGACCGGATCTGCTGTTCAACCCTGAAGAAGGCCCCTCAGCTTCAGGGCCCAAGGAAATGATGGGGAAGGGGTGGTAGGGAGTCTAGAGCCCCCTAGAGGCTAAGAGGATTGCAACTGTGTGCCTGGAACACTGCAGGCGGGTGGGGAGCAGGTGTCTCTATAGCTGGGCTCTGGCCTCCAGAATGGGCATGAGGCCTCTGTGGGGCAGGAGGAGACTGGTGGCTTGCCCTTTCCCCTGCCTTCTCACTTCAGCCTCAGGTCACACCTCCAGCAGGGGCAGCGGCAGGGTGTGGGTGTCTGCAATCCACCCAGAGGCTCTCGCTCCCCTGCCCCAGGGCTGCTCCGAGATTTGGACCAGGGATGGAAGACAGCCGGCAGTGGCCAGCCTTTCATTCTCTTCCTATAGATGCCTCTCCCCTTCACCAAGGGAGGAGCCCCCCTCAACCCCCAGCTAGGGATGCTAGTGGAAGGAGCCCTTAGCTCACCTGGTCACCATCTCCCTTCATTCTCAGCACAGACCTTGGGAAAGGCAACCCAAGGCTCACCTTAGCCTGAGCTCCCCTGAAAGGACTGTCTGGAAGAAAGGAGTCTGTGTGCAGGAAGTTTTGGTGGGAAGCAATGGCAGGGGATAGGAGTGAGTGAGCCACAGGAGAGCCAGGCAGGGAAGGAGGAAAAGCAGCAGGAGGCACCGCCAACCCAGCCACCTCTGTGGGGTTCTGCACTCCACGCCAAGAGGATATCCGTGGAAACCTGTGGGAGGTGCTGAATCCTGTCTGGCCCAGGGATGGCAGAGGGGCACACAGCCATAGGCTCCCATCCATCCATCGGGCCACTCAGTGACCTTGTGCTTCTGGGTTGCACCGTGTGAGTGCCAAGCAGTTCCCACAGGCGGTCCTCACAGCATGCCAGCTCTGGCAAGTGGCAAGTTGCAAAGCTGTGCAAAGACCACATGGAAGAGACCGTGATAGCACTGTGGCTGGGACAAGCAGGAGGTCAAGAGGACATGAAGTGGGCACAGGGGTATCTGATGCAGTTCACGGTTAAAAATAATGGTTGTGAAATAGAAAATCTGAAGTATAGCAAGGCCAACAGATCACACAGCGACTGCCGCTGAAAAGATAGTTTATTGCTCACAGTTCTTTAGAGGAGGGGGCTGCCTGGGAGGCACTGGGTGGGCCAGGAGGCAGAGGGAGGGCGGACCAGAGGGCAGGAGCCGCCATCATGGAATTAATGGTGAAGTGGGTAAGCAGGTGTAGGGCTGATTTGTTTGAATAATTTCAGGGCTCTGGGGCACAGGGCTGCCCCTGGTTGTCTGGTCCTGGCCCTTGGGGGGATAGGGGAGAGGGATGGTGGTCTGGAGTGTGAGATTACAAAAAAGAAGGTAGCTGGGGTGTGGACACTGGGTTGGGTGGTTTTGACTTTGAAAGGTAAGCTCAGAGCGAGTCATGTCTTATCACCATGGATTGGCCGACCCTGAGAGAGGTGGTCCCTCCAGGCTCAGCAAGGCCCCAGGTGTCAAAGCATCAGAACAAAGACACTGAAGGAGGTGGTTGCTCAAGGCCACCCGCCACCCCTGACCAGCTTGGCCCTGCTTGTGGCATCACTGAGTCCTGTGTGTCCAGAGCTTAAATCAAGGTGGCAGCCAGCCTGGATCTTTGTTCAGTGTTGATACACAAGTCATGGATGGGTCACAGTCCCTCCTGCTGCACCTGGTCTCAGGGCTGGAACTGATGCTCAGCAGCACCCCCACCTCACTGCCTGTTCTGGAAGCCCCCGCCTTGGCCCGCATGTCAGCTGCTCTGGGGTGTTTGTCTGGTGGGGTGGCCGGCTCTTCCTCGGGGGATCTGAGACCTCAGTTGGCTTGCCCTTGTCCAGCCGAGGTTGCTGCAGGTGCCCACTGGTCATTATCCCCTCATACGGAAGGACCAGGAGAAGCCCCAGAGCCTTCCCTGAGTTTTAGATGTCCACCCTGGGCAGCAGCAGTAGTCTTCTCACGGTGGCCAAGTTGGTCACTGTCACCAGCAGGCTCACCGCTGGGCTGTGGTTGTGGCTTCAGGTTCAGTGGCATATTTGACATGTGTCCCATCCCACCACCAAGCCAGGACTTCCAATTTGGCAGAACCAAACATTGTGGGGCAGGAAGTCTGTGTTCTGCAAAAGGGAATGATGGTGAGTGGGCCTCCTCCCCACACTCCGGGTGTGTATTCTGGTTCCAGGGCCCAGCCTGGGCTCACTGCACACACTGCTGCCAGCAGGACAAGACCCCAGCCCTCGGGCTGCTAGTCAGGCAGGCACCTGAGCTGAGTCTCTGATGGGCCACTCCTCTTAGACCAGCTGCTTCTAAGTGATGTGAAGTAAAGTGAGGTCAGGGCACCCATTCTTATATTCCTGTTGCCCTCTCCTTATAGCAGCTCAGTCCCCTAGTCCAAGGCAATTGTGTAGGATGCCAGGGTTCCCTGAGAAGTAAGCTTTTAAACTCAAGGATTGCATTGTACATAACAGACTAACTTCTCTCCTGGGTATCAAGAATGGTACCAATTCTGTATCATCCTGGGGTACACTGAGAAAGTCATCACTCAAATCATTTTCTGTGTGTTCGGTTCAGATGGGAAACTGATTGAGAAGCCTCCTGCCCTGCTGGAGAAATGTTGCCACCAGATCCCCGTGAGCCCTGGGATGGTGATGTCAGTGGAGGTTCTGCAGCCAGAAGGCAAACCAGGGTGGGTGCACATGTGAGCTGCTGCCCCTCCATGGGGGACAGGGTCCAAAGTAACCAACCTACCAGTAAGTAGCTGTCAGTCTCAAGGGATGTCCCCAATTGCCAGCTCAGCATCTGTCTCTGCCGCTGCGGTTGCTTATTTCCCAGCAACAGTAGCAGAGACCGATGGCTCCACTCCTGCCCTCCTGATGCCTCTGTCCATAAACCCCTTGTGCAAGCGCTGGAGTGGCCAAGGACACAGGCTGACTGGCGGCCACGGGACAGGTCAGGCTCCCCCGGTTGTCACATCTGTCTGTGGTAGATGCACACACTTTGTGCCCAACCTGTCCTTTAACCCCAGACCTCCTGGCCTCAGATCTCCCATGCTCACTCCTTCTGGGTCCATGACCAGCCAGCCTGGCTGCACAAGTTCATGCCACCCCCTCCTCAGGGCAGGGCCTCTCCCTACAGCAGGGGCCATGGAGGGCAATGCTTATGGGGCTACCCGAAGCACTGCTCCTCTGCAGGGGTGCTCCTGAGGACTGTAGAACAGCATGGGGATCCATATTTGGTTGCAGACCCCCCTGTGAGCCAGGCCTTTGTTTTTTCTTCTATTAGGTGGCCTTAGGGGACCCTCCTATGAAGCCATAGGTGATCCCAGGAATAGGTGTCAGTGCAACAGAGATGGGTGACAGGGAGTCTGGGCCTCCTCCGCAGACCTGCTCAGGTCTGGACCTGAACACCCCCGCCTTCCGTCACACAATGGGTGGCCACTGTGCCAGCCATCCAGCCACCTCAGGACTCAGTGGATCTGACCACAGCCAGCTGCTGTCACAGGGTCACTGGATGTCCTGGGCTCTGCAGGGCCCAGCAGCATTCCAGGAGCTCCTTCTAGGACGGCACGCCCTCGCTGCAGGACTCTAAGCAACTTCCTACCAGAACTGGCCGGAGACCCCGCAGGAAGGCGTGTCTGTTGCCATCACATTGTGTGGCCGGGCCTCAGGGCAGATTGACCACAGTCAGAGCCTTCTGCAGGGGCCTATCTTGCTCTGGGCCCCACTCAAAACGTGTAGCCTTTGAGCCACCTGATGAATACAGAGCAGTATCCCCAAAGCTGATAGCTGCTGCATCCCAGTCCCAGAAGGCCCACTAAATGCTGTACCTCTTTCTTTGTGGTAAGAGGTGTGAAGGGTAATAGCTTCTCCTTTTCCCCAAAAGAGATTTCACAGCCTTCCCCAGAGCTTGGGATCCCTCAGGTCCCTACGGATACAGCAAGTCCCATGCATCTTACCAAGGTAACCAGGGTGCATGCCACACTGCTTCCCAGTCCTCCTTAGCACAGCTTCGTCAGCAGAGTGGACCAGCATGACATTCCATGGCACATTAGTTCCTCCTGTGGCACATTAAGCTTTTTAAACTCTGATTAAATGGAATCTTTTCACACTGCTAAACTGCACATATGCTGTGATGCATTATTACACCAGTGATTCCAGCTACATATTTTTTGGCCTCTCTTGGTCTTGGGTATCTAGGGGTCCAGAGGGACATAGAATTACACTCTTTCAGGTTCATGATGATTATTTTGGGTAGTGGGGTTTGGAAGCAATGATTTAATTTTGTTTTTAAATTTCTCTGTATTATTTAAGTTTTAGAGTACCCTAGTTTAGTTGTCATTAAATAACATTTAAACATTCAGTAAAAATTACTGAATGTATCATTTCAGCCAAAATGCTGGAGTCGGGTGAGTTTAGATGGGAACCAGGGTCGACCTAACAGAACAGTGGGGGAACTAGAAGCCAGGCTCCTCTGGAGATAGGTGGGAGACTCCCTGGAGGTGGACTGAAGGCAAACCTGGCTGTGCTCCAGGCCCAGGTTCACATCAAAGGGCATGATCTGGTAACCGGGAGGGTGTTGGAGACCATCCGGACCTTCCAGGAGCTTAGAAGTCAGAAGCAGGTCTAGACCCCAGGAAAGGCGCTGACACGATGAGACAGGGACGATGTCTATTCCAGCAGGCTGGAGGCGAGAAAGGCCAGTGGACAGGAGAACAAAAACAGTATCGAAAACACTCATGTGATCCTTCAGCTGTACAGTGCTCTAAACACTTATTCGTATCTTCCAAACGACCACAATAAGTAGGGTCTATAGTTATTCCCATTTTACAAATGTGGAAACTGAGGCAAGGAAAACTTTAATACTTACCTGAAGGAAACTGAGGCAGGAGTCTAGATCTGGACATGGGGTCAGCTTTAATTCCCTCACCCATGCAATGTTTTCAACAAATATTTCCATGTGCCTGGTGCTGTTTCTGGTACTGAGAAGACAGAAGTGCACCAACTGCCCCCCAACATAACCTGCCCCCAGGGCAGCCCCACCTGGTAGGGAGGATGAATGCAATATGGAAACACACAGATCTATTGTTACAAACAAGGACAGGGCCTTGAAGCAAGAGTATACAAGATGCTCACCTGACTAGGGGTCAAGGCAGGGTTCCTGGAACAAATAACATTTTAGCAGAAGGCCGGGCGCGGTGGCTCAAGCCTGTAATCCCAGCACTTTGGGAGGCCGAGACGGGCAGATCACGAGGTCAGGAGATCGAGACCATGCTGGCTAACGTGGTGAAACCCCGTCTCTACTAAAACACACACAAAAAAATTAGCCGGGCGTGGTGGCAGGCTATAGTCCCAGCTACTTGGGAGGCTGAGGCAGGAGAATGGCGTAAACCCGGAAGGCGGAGCTTGCAGTGAGCCAAGATCGTGCCACTGCACTCCAGCCCGGGTGACAGAGCGAGACTCCGTCTCAAAAAAAAAAAAAAATTTAGCAGAGGCTGAAAGACTCCATAGAAGTTAGGGGTTGAAGAACATTCTGGGCAGAGGGAACAGTGTGTGCAAGGGCCCTGTGGTAAGCAGGAGAGTCATTCATTAGGGGCTTCAAAAGCGGTGCCACATAGGGCTTAGCAAGCAAGAGGGAGTCTGGTGGGAGATGGGAATGAAAAGGTGGCAGAACCTTGTGGCTAGGATAAGGATTTCATTCTTGGCAGGATGGTTTTGAGGAGGGCAGTAGCTGGTCTAATTGACATTTTCACAGAACACTGGCTGCTGCATAGAGTCAGGAGGCAAAGGAGAAAGCAGGAAGACACGCTAGGAGGTGATCATGGTAACATGGGCAAGAGGGGGTAGTTGCCTGGGCCGCAGCAGGGAAGGGGCTGCCCTCCTTAAGATTTCTTGCAAGTCCCTCACACTCTCACTTATAGCCCTCCAGCTAGAACTTAGTCCCATGGCCACACCCAACTGCAAGGGAGCCTAAGAAATGTGATCTTTATTCCCAGCACCCCTGTGCCATGGAAGACTCTGGCATTCTGTTTCTAGGGAAGAAAAGGGGGATGGATATTGCAGCAGATATCTAGAGGCTCTGCCAGTGTGATTTCATTTTCTTTTATTTTTTCAGGGATATGCCATAATTTTCCCCCCGCTTGGTTGAGGTGCGGTTGACAATCTGCCACTGTGATTCAGACTTGGTGGTGGTGATGATGCCAATGAGGCTGGAAATGATAGAGGTTAGGTCACAGGTGGTGGTAGGAATGAAGTGGCAATGCTGGCACTAGGGGTGGCAATGAGGATGTTTGTGGTGACCATGGTGGCTTTCTGAAGGTGAGAGCAATGACGGCTGGCAAGGTGGGGGGTCCATTTACTGGTGGTGCATGTGAGGTGATAGAGAAGGTGGTGGTGGTGAAGGTGGTGGTGGTGGAGGTGATGGTAGTGTCTCATTGATGGTGATGGTCATGGTCATGGTGATGTGTGAGGTGATGCTGGTGATACTGATGTGTATGGCAACAATGTTGATATTGCTGATATAGAAGGTGACAGTAGCAGTGGTGGTGTGGGTTTGTGTTAGTAATGATAGTGAAGCCTGTAGCAGTGGTGATGATGTTGCTAACACTAAAGGTGATAATAACATTTGGGATGATGGTGGTGAGGCTGATATATGTGTTGATGGTGATGATGGTGGTGGTGGTGATGATAGTGGTGGTAGTGGTGATAATGATAGTGGTGGTGGTGGCGATGGTGATAATGGTGGGGATAGTGATGATGGTGGTGGTGGAGGTGGTGGTGATGGTGATGGTGGTGGTGATGATGATTATAGTGGTGCCGGTGATGATAGTGATGGTGATGGTGGTGGTGATGGTGGTAGTGGTGATGGTGGTGATGATGATGGTGGTGGTGGTGGTGGTGGTGGTGATGGTGATAGTAGTGGTGCTGCTGGAGGTGATGGGGATGGTGATGGTGGTGGTGATGGTGGTGGTGGTGCCGCTGGAGGTGCTGGAGATGGTAGGAATGGTGATGGTGGTGATGGTGGTGATGGTGGTGGTGGTGATGGTGATGATGGTGGTAGTGATGATAGTAGTGGTTGTGGTGGTGGTGATGGTGATGGTGGTGGTGGTGCTGGAGGTGGTGGGGATGGTGATGGAGGTGGTGGTTGTGGTATGATGTTAGTGGTGGTGGTGGTGGTGATGATGGTGGTGGGGATGCTGATGGCAGTGGTGATGGTGATAGTAGCAATAGTGACGGTGGCAGTGGTAGTGGTGATGATGATGGTGGTGGTGGTGATGGTGGTAGTAGTGGTGGTGCTGGAGGTGATGGGGATGGTGGTGGTGGTGGTGGTGGTGATGATGGTTGTAGTGATGATGGTAGTGGTTGTGGTGGTGGTGATGGTGATGGTGGTGGTGGTGCTGGAGGTGGTGGGGATGGTGATGGAGGTGGTGGTTGTGGTATGATGTTAGTGATGAGGTGGTGGTTGTGGTATGATGTTAGTGATGGTGGTGGTGGTGATGGTGATGATGGTGGTAGTGATGATAGTAGTGGTTGTGGTGGTGGTGATGGTGATGGTGGTGGTGGTGCTGGAGGTGGTGGGGATGGTGATGGAGGTGGTGGTTGTGGTATGATGTTAGTGGTGGTGGTGGTGGTGATGATGATGGTGGTGGGGATGCTGATGGCGGTGGTGATGGTGATAGTAGCAATGGTGATGGTGGCGGTGGTAGTGGTGATGATGATGGTGGTGGTGGTGGTGATGATGGTGGTGGTGGTGATGGTGGTAGTAGTGGTGGTGCTGGAGGTGATGGGGATGGTGATGGTGGTGGTGGTGGTGATAGTGATGATGGTTGTGGTGGTGATGGTGATGGTGGTGGTGGTGCTGGAGGTGGTGGGGATGGTGATGGAGGTGGTGGTTGTGGTATGATGTTAGTGATGGTGGTGGTGGTGATGGTGGTGGGGATGGCAATGGTGGTGGTGATGGTGATAGTAGCAATGGTGATGATAGTGGTGGTAGTGGTGATGATGATAGTGGTGGTGATGGTGATAGCGATGATGGTGGTGGTGATGATAGTGGTGGTGGTGGTAATGATGATGATGGTGGTGCTGGTGGTGGTGGTGATGGTGGCGATGGTGGTTGTGGTGGTGCTGGAGGTGGTGGGGCTGGTGATGATGGAAGTGGTGGTGGTGATGGTGGCGATGGTGGTTGTGGTGGTGCTGGAGGTGGTGGGGCTGGTGATGATGGAAGTGGTGGTGTTTATGGTGACAGTGGTGGTGGTAAAGGTGATAGTCATGGTGGTGTGTTGGTCGTGGTGGTGATGGAGATGGTAATGGTGATCGTGGTGGTGGTGGTGATGGTGGTGGTCATGGTGGTGATGGTGATGGAGGTGGTGGTGGTGGTGGTAGTGGCAATGGAGGTGGTGATGATGATGGTGATGGTGATAGTGGTGATCATGGTGGTGACGATGGTGGCGGTGGTAATGATGATGGAGGTGGTGGTCATGGTGATGATAGTGATGGTGGTAGTCATGGTGATGGTGATGGTGATGGTGGTGGTAGTGGTGGTGCTGGTAGTGCTTGTGCTAGTGGTAAAGCTGATGTTCATGATAAGGGTAATGCTTTTGCTGACACCAGTATAATGTGTATGGCTGTAATGGTGATGGCTAACTGATATAGTTTGGATATTTGTCCCTCCAAATCTCATATTAAAATGTAATTCTCAGTGTTGGAGGTGGGGCCTGGTGGGAGGTGACTGGATCATGGGAGCAGATTTCTCACGAATGGCTTATAGCACTCTCCACTTGGTGCCGTCCTTGTGATAGTAAAAGAGTTCCCACAATATCTGGTTGCTTAAAAAATGTGTGGCACCTCCCCCACACTCTCTCATTCCTGCTTTCACCATGTGATGTGCCTGCTCCCCCTTCGCTTTCTGCTATGATTGTAAACTTCCTGAGGCCTCCCTGGAAACCAAGCAGATGTTGGTACCATGCTTGTAGAGCCTGCAAGAACCATGACCCAATTAAACCTCTTTTATTTATAAATTACCCAGCCTCAGGTATTTCTTTATAGCAACATAAGAACGGCCTAACACAGTAATGTTAGTGGTAATGGCAATGGGCATGGTGGTGGTGGTGGCAGTGGTGCTGATAATGGCTTTAATTTCTCCATCCTCCTTACCCCAGAGTCAGGAAATTGAATCGGTCTACTTGTTCTTTAATTTTCTTTCTGACTTGTCCTTTTCCTCCTTATGCAAAAGCAAATTCCCTAAGTCCAGCCTTCCCCTTTGAGGCTTACACCAGTAGGCCATCCCACCACTCCCACCCTTGTTGCTGCATCTCCTGACCTCCTAGCCACTCTTCCTCATTCACTGAAGAATTTGAAGAGACTCCCAGGCTTCCCCATTGATCCCAGCTCTCCCATCTTCCTGGAGGAGTTTCATGTCCACTCAGACAATCTGTCCAATTCCTGGCCTTTTGGTTTCCTGACTGGCTCATCCTCAGTGACCTTCTCCTACTGTGCTCTCAGATACCCTTCTCCCCACATCCTAACCTCTATCTCTGCCCAGCTTGCCTTGTTCAGCCATCCCCTAGTTCAGCCACTCTCCCCTTCACTGGCTTCCTCCTGCAGTGCACCCCTCTGCTTCCCTCACTCCATCAGCCTCCTCACTTCCTTCAGTCCCCCAACCCCACCAGTCAGAGCCTGGGGTCTGTGTTGCAATAGCTTGGAGACTGCATTATAATAGCATGCTTGCTAGCACCCTCCACTGCATGCCCCACTGTCTTTCTGTGGTCACAATCAGTGTTAGTTACCTATTGCTATGTAACAGATTATCCCAAAAGTCAGCAGTTTCAACAACAGCAGACACTATGGTCTCATGCCACTTTTGTGGGTGGGGAATCCCAGAGCAGCATGGGTGGGTGGTTCTGACTCAGTCAAGATATTGACCATCATCATCTGAAGGCTTGACTGGGGATGGGGACCTGCTTCCAAGATGGTGTACACATGGGGCTGGCAAGCTGATGCTGGCTGTTGACAGGAGACTTGGTTCCTCACCACAGGGACATCTCCACAGAGCCATCTGAGAGTCCTCATGACATGGTAGCTGCCTTCCCCCACAGAGAATAACCCAAGTGAGCAGAAAGTGAAACTCACAGTGTCTTTGATGACTGAGCTTCAAAAGTTACAGTCTGTCATTTCCAAAACATCTTGTTGGTTATCTGTGTCTGCCCCACATAGTGTGGGCAGGGGCTCTACAGGGCATAGACACCAGGAGGCCGCTGCCTTCTTCTGCCTGTACTCACTGGGATTACAGGTGTGTGCCACCAAACCCGGCTAATTTTTATATTTTTAGCAGAGACGGGATTTCACCATGTTGTTCAGGCTGATCTTGAACTGCTGACCTCATCATCTTCCTGCCTTGTCCCCCTAAAGTGCTGGGATTATAGGCGTGAGCCACCGCGCCCAACTCAACCCTCCCACTCTCTAAAGAGACATTAAGAAACGTCTCGCTCCCCAAATCTCTAACCTCTCCCCTGCTCTCCTCTGTTACTTTATTCTCAGAAAATGACCTCACCTCCAATTTTACAGAAAAAAATAGAAGCTACAGGAAGTCCTTCATCTTCCTGTGACCAAGCCATGAGCACACATCTCTCTCTCTTTCCTCCCTGCTGTTGCTAGAGGAATTGATTGCTGCTTCCTCCAAGACTGAGCTCACCTGTGTGTGGCCCCAGCCCCTCTCCTTTCCGAGGACCTTACATGATGCATGCCCCTTCTCTCTCCCACACATAGCCCTCCTCTTCCACACAACTGTGTTCTTCCCAGTGGATCTGCAGTGCCCTCGGCCCCATTATTCTTTGGCTGCTTTCTCCAGACTCCCACAGCAGACGGCAGTGTTCACATCTTCCTTTTCCTCCTCTCCATTCCCAGGCCCCTCTCAGTTCTCCACTCCTATGGTCTCTAAATACCATGTCCCACTCAAAGGCACCAGGTCTGAGTCAGGACATATTCAACACGAACCTGGAGCATCTTATAGACACAAGGGCAGCCATCAGAGACCATGGAACCACGAAAAGAGAATGTGGGAGCTGCTTGCAGGGGCTTCCACTCAGGCCAGAGAGCAGATACCTTGAATGTCAGAAAATGTCAATAGATGGAAAGAGAGCAAAGATGCTAAAAACCCATGTGTTCCCAATGGAGCTCAGACCTCATTGATCAACATTGGGTATGCTGGAAACCACCTCGTCATTCCAGAAATGGTAAAACAAAAGGAAAGAATGGCCAGCGATCATGCATTTCTTGTACGAACTATTTCTCAGAGTAACTAATTAACAAGGGAAGCTCTCTTTAGGAAAATGCCAGCTCATGAATAAAAAAGAAAGGAGGGATGATGTCACCACGTCACAACCCCTCATGATGAACTAGGCATAATCACCACTGACCACCAAAGTCATCAGTGAGAAGCTGATGGGGACTTTATCACAGATGGGCCTGGCTTGGAAGCCCTGAACCACTGGTCATTCTCGACCTCACCAAAAGGGTGCGGGTGGACCCGAGGTGTCCCTGAGTGCCGCTGCGGGAGGCACATCTGCCTATGCAGGTTCCTGCCAAGGCCTAACGCCTGAATCGGATCAAGCCTGTGTGTCCACAGAAAGTGCAGGACACAGAGGAGCGTGTGGCCCGAGGCTGGCACCACAGCACAGCACAGCTCAGCTCAGCCCGACTGGTGCCATGGCCGCTTCTGGCCCACCTGTCTGCACTTCTCAGCTCCCTCTCCCAGCACTTGGACAGGGCTGTCCATGTTTGCAGTCCCATTCCCTTGGACCCCCACTCCCACCCCAGTCTGATCGCTGCCACCTCACTCCACAAAAGCAGCTTCCACAATGGTCAACAACGTCCTCTGTGTTGCCAGAACCAACTAATGTTCTTGAAGCCTCATCTGTCACTCCTGACCCTCTTTGCAGTGGTCAGCGTGGTTTAACACTCCCTTCTTCTTGAAACACCCTCCCCTCCTGGCTCCCAGGTGTACCCCCCAAGCTAGTTTTCTTCCCGGCGGTCCCAACCTCCAGAGACCCCTGCTCTGTCTCCTCTGAAGGGCCCTCCTCCCCGGCTGGGCTCTAAGGACAGGATTCCCGGCCCTGTTGCCTGGCTATTCCTAAGTGGCCTTGTGCACTCCAGCTGTCACTGACTCTTTATATGCAAATGACTCTGAAATGTGTTCTCAAACCTGAGCTCCTCTCTGAGCCCGGACCACTGCTCCAACTGCCCGTTGAAATATCCTGGGGGTCTCAAGGGCACCTTGTTCCTAGCAGGTCCAAACCTGAGCTCATGCTCTTTCTCCGAACACGGTCCTTTTTCTCCTTCCCTATCTCAGTGGACAGCCCCACTATTCATTCTGATGCTCGGACCAAATACCTGGCAGTCTGCCTCAACTGTCCCTTCCCTTTAGTCAGATTCTGACCTATCACCACAACCTCTGGGATCTCACTTCTCAAAGAAGTGTTGAGTCCATCCTCTTCTGTCTATCTCCCCCATAGCCACCTTCCTGCATGAATGGAACTCCTCCTAACTGGTCCCTGCTGCCATGCTGACCTTGTCATCCTTTCTCCACATGGCTGCCGGAATGATCTTTTCACAGTGCAAATCCAATAGTGCCACCTTGCTTCAAGCCCGTAATTTCCCATTGCTCCTGGCATCCAGGTGACAACACTCCTACAGCCTCTGCACCATCTGGTCCCTGACAGCCCAGTGCCTGCCACCACCCACCAACCACAGTGGCCTTCTCCAGCCCTGGCGTCACCTGTCCCTCCTGCTGTGGGGACTGTGCAGGTGCAGGCCCTCTGCCTGCCACATGCTCCTCTCCAGGATCACCCCTGCTCCCTTTCAGATCTTGACAGCTTGTTCTCAGGGCAGTTCTTCTCATCTTCCCCTCTGCCTCCTGTGGTCATATTTGAGTCATAGTTTCACAACTATTGTTGTGACTATTTGAGTCAAATCTATTTCCTTCACTAGACTGTAACCCACTTGAAGGTAGGAGCGATCTTCATTATGGTGTCAACAAAATCCAACGTTTTGCCAGTCATGTAGTGGACACTCAAATCTTGCTCGGTGATGGTGTCTGGAGTGTTGGTGACAGTAGTGATGGTGATGGCAGGGCAGGGGTAGTGTTGGCATGGTTATGAACCATGAGGGTGTGTTGGTGGAGGTGGAGGTGACGGTGGTGGTGGCGACATGCAAGGGCAGTGGGAACAGTGGTGTGGGAGGTGGCTGAGGGGATGACGGTGGTGATGACAGGGATGATGGTGGTGATGCTAGTGACGGTGGTCACCTTCCTCCACACCAGCATGGCTGACAGACCGTTGAGCAGATTTATGTAAGGAAGGGAAATGGGGGGCTGATCTGTTCCAATGGCAGCAACCTAAGGAGACCATCCTTCAATCCAGGACTGCCTGGGCTCCTGGCCTCACCATACCCCTGTGATTTCTTCTTCCTTTGGCTCAGCTTGTACCCGTTCAATAGCGTTCCTCCTCCCTTTTAACTGAATCTGGCTGGGGTTGAAGTCTGTCCCTTGTAGCCAGAGAAAGCTAACTGGTACCGATGGGATGAGGAATGGTGGGGTGAGCTGAGATGGGGGCCCGTTCCTTCCCGCCTCCTGCTGGCCTCTCCTCCTCTCTTTGGCCTCCGAATGTCCTTGGATCTTTCCTTGTCTCTGTTCACTCTCTGGGTGATCTTGTCCACTCTCATCCCCTTAATACCATGCTATAAGCTGATAAATCTCGAGTACATGTTTCTGGTTCTGACTTTTCTCCCGAAGCCAAATTCACAGGGCATTTCTTACATGGCTGCCTGTCACATCTCAAACTCAGCCTGCCCTGTAATGCATGGGACTTCCCTCCAGGCACCTGCTCCCTGCACGATCTTCTGCAACCCCTGTGAGCAGCAACCACAACATGTCCTACCAGCAACCTTGGGGCCATCCTTGACTCCTGTCCCTCGCCCCTACATCCGATCCACCAGCAAGCCTCATCAGTTCACCTTCCAGATGGAGCCTCCCAATCTCCACCTGCACTGCTGTGCCTCCCCACGCCGCCATCCTCTAGCCCCAGGAGAGCAACTACAGCCTCCTCCTGGACCCCAGGAGTCTCCTCCATGCAGCAGCCAGAGCAGTCCAGAAAGACCAGAGGCCAGCTCCTCCTCCACCCTCAACCTTCCAATGGCTGCCCATCTCCTCCACAAGGAACACAGCCCTTCAAAGGGCCCATGAGTCTTCTGACATGGTCTAGCCCCTACCACCTCTTCTACACCTCCTCACCTGTTTGGCTCAGGGGATGCTTTTCTTTTCAGGAGCACTTCTGCCCCAGGGCCTTTGCAACTAGCTGTGCTCCCCACAGGGAATGCTGCCCCGAGCTGCTCCTGCTTCCTCACTGCCTTCAGGTGGGCAGTGATGGAGGCTCTGAGCAGGGCAGGGGCAGAGGGCCTGGAGGGAGACCCCACAGGATGTGGTGTCTGAGAGAGGGCATTCAGGATGACTCCCAGGCACCTGGGAAGGGACATGAAATGGGATTGGCTTTGGAGAGGAAGATGCCAAGTGCGTGTGAGGCATAGGGAGAGAGGGGCCATCCAGGGCGGAGCATGCAGGACACTGCCTGGTAGATCCATCGCATGGAGCCCAAGGCAGAGACCAGACTGGGAGGCAATGCCCCACCTGGCGGCGGCTGCCTGGAGAGGGCTGACCCCCACCCCACCCCCTGGGGCAGCCCCTGCAGTGAGCAGTAGTGACACTCCACTAGTATCTGCCAGCTGCTAGGGAATCCAGCCCATGGTAGGCCGCAAAATCAGTGGCCGAGCTGGTGTGAGCAGAGCTGGCACCACTGACCCAGTTCAGAGAGAAGCATGGCCACTCTCCTGGGGGACAGTTCCACAGCCAGCCCTGCCTAGCTGGCAGCTGACAGTGGATCAATAAGCCCAATTACTGATTACCTTTTTAATCAAATATAAATGTACAGCAAGTATGAGAATCAGTCTCTTGCAATTACGGCTCCCGCCTGCCTTTCCTAGAGGGATGCATGGAAGGGCCCAGCTCCAGAGCCACACAGGTGGGGGGCCATGCCACAGCCACGCTGTGGGAGAGCCGGGGGGACTCGGCAGCACAGCAGGGCCATGCTGGACTGGCTCCTCCCTCTCCTATGGCCACAGGAATTCTGGGGCCACCAGCCGGATCTCCTTTAGCCGCAAAGGGCAGAGCTTTCTCCAGTCACCTTCATGCTCATCTGAGCCCCGCTCTCTGCTGGGCAAACTAGGAGCAGATCAGAAACTGTCCCTGCCCTCAAGAGCTGGACCCAGACCCAGGCAACTTGAATGCCAGATGAAGATATTCAGGAACCTGCAGGTGGAGAAGGACTTGTTTCTGGGATCCCAGGGAGGGAGAAACAGGGGAACCACAGGCTGCAGAAAACACCCAGCTCCAGTCGGCCTTGACAGGGAAGCGTTGAAGGGACGCTCCTGGGATGGAAGCCGAGTGGCTGGGGGATGGCTGCGTCAGTATGGCGAGGCTCAAAGTGGTGGGAGGTGGCCAAAGCCAGCAGCGACCCAGGAACCTGAAGGAGACTCGTGCCCTCACCACCACCCCAGAACCCCACGACCCCAGGGGTTTCCTGACCGGCTGCTCGGGTGACCGCAGGCATAACCACGGCGCCCGGGGGCTTGAGTGGCTGGCGGTGCCAGGTTCCTGCTTTGGGGTGTGACAGCGCAGTGTGGTTGGCGGGCAGGCGGCCCCAGCCCCGCGCTGCCCAGCACCCGTGCTCCCAAGCCCCATGAAGGGCAGGCCTGTCCCCAGGCCACACCCCACCGAGCCAGGGAGTGTCGGGCCCGGGGACATGGCCCCAGGGATGGGGAGGGACGCTCAGCAATGTCGCCTGAGGTCATACTCGACCTTTGGTGAGTCCCGGACCCCTCTGAGATGCTGATGGAGGCTGTGATCATATCTTTTCTTAAAACAAAACAAAACCACCTGTGGACCCACATCTCTGTCTGCATCCTGGGTCCCCAGGAGCCAGCTGCCCCTCTGCCTCCTCTGCTCTGAGCTGTGATCCTGGGCCCTCCTGGGGACCCAGACCCAGACCATTCCCAGGGTTAAACTGAAGGGTGACTAATGCCTCTAGATGGACGAGATGCCACAGCCAGGGCTCTGGGACAAGGGACACAGCCTTGGGGAGGAACAGCTGGGAGTGTCCCCAGAGCCAGGGGAGAGAGAGGGCTTTGACAGACAGAGAAAGCCAGTCCCAGAGAGAGGCAGGGACAAACCTGAGGTCTCCAGCAAGGGGGCTGAGCAGGTCCTGCACCCTCCCAGCCTTGGCCACATGAAGGCACTGGCTCCTCTGCTCAGGAACCCACAGCCCTGACCCCATATCCCACCTCCCAGGTCCTGCTGCCAAGCTCCTGCCACACGGGCCTCCTCCCAGCCCTGCCTCTCAGCCCTAGCCTCCTGGTCTCTACTTCTTTGCTCTGCATCCCAGACACAATCTACCTCCTCCCCAGGAGACTCCCCTTCAGGGACGGGCCCTAGGGGCAGGTCCTGCCCAGGGGTCCAGGCATTCGAGTGCCCCTCCCTGAGCAACCTGGAATATAGGTCCCCCAGGCAGGAGGCCATTTGAGGAGTAGGTGGCCTTGAGCTGGACTCTCAACGGCCCCTCTGTCCAGCCCTGTGAGGAGACCACCTCTCCTCTCTGCAGGCTCTGTGGTGGGTGGAACAATGTCCCCTCCCCACAAAGATGTCTTCGTCCTCATCCCCAGAACCTGCGTGTTCCCTTAGATTGCAAAAGGGACTTTGCAGATGCGACTGAGTGAAGAATCTTGAGACAAGAAGACTATACATGATCATCCAGGTGGGCCCTAGATGTAATCCCAAGGGCACTTACAAGAGGAAAGAGAAGGGTCGGAGTCAGGAAGGGAGACTGGAGGATGCTGTGCCTCTGGCTTTGAAGATGAGGGAAGGGACCACCAGCCAAGGAATGCAGGTGGCCTCTGGCTTGGAAAAGGCCAGGAGACGGGTCTTCCCTTGGAGACCTCAGGAGGAAGACACCTTGATTTTAGCCCAAGGAGACACATTTGGGACTTCTGGCTTCTAGAACTGTAGGACAGTAAATTTGGGTTGCTTTAAATCACAAAGTTTGTAGTAATTTTCCACAGAAGCAATAGAAGATGATTGCAGGCTCCTTTTCTGAAAAACCCAAAAGACAGTGAAAGAGAATTGCAAAAGAGAGGACATGCTGGGGTGAGGAGGGACCCAAGCAAAGCCCAAGCATGGCCTCAGAGGCAGCAGGAAGCAGGGGGGCTGCCCCCACCCTTGTCCCAGCCCCTAGGCCCCTGAGGTCCCTGGAGTAGTCCGCTTCACAGAGACAGAGAGTGGAACGGGGGGCACCAGGAGCTGGGGGGTGCGGAGTTAGAGTTGAGTGAGGACTGTTTCCATTTGGGAAGAGGAGAGTCCTGAGACGAATGACGGTGAGGGCAACAGAGCCGTGCCAATGTGCTTCATGCCTCTTAGTTGTCCACATCAAAACGGTGAAATGGGAAATCATATTGTGGGTATTTTACCACAATTAAACAAACACAAAAATAGCCCATTCACGGTAAAAGAGAGGTAGGAGGTTGTAAACGACGAGGCTGGAGAAGAGGTTGGACCCCATGCGAGCCTGTGGGTCCCAACTGGGGCTTGGACTTTGTCCAGGATCTTGGTGAGGAGTGTGGAGGCGTCCACCTGCGGACACAGTGGGCAATCTGAATTTGTCCTGAAGGCCTTGGAGGGGATTTTAATATTTCCCTGCGAGCCACTCTGTGGAATTTGGACTTCAGACTCATAATGATGAATGATCCATGCCCTCAGCAAGAAGCAGAGCACCTTGGCATTTTCTGAAGGCTGGTGGGGATGTGCCCAGGTCAGAGGATGGCTCGGGCCCTGGAAGGCCGCCTCTGGCAGGCTGGTGCTGGTGCCCAGGGCCCAGGGAGGAGGCTGGGGCAGGGATCGGGTGCGTTGGAAACTGAGCATCTGCAGAGCCCGGGGGCCACCAGGGAGGCATCCAGTGGACGATGCTGTGCAGACCTGAAGTCTGAGTCCCAGTCGTATGCTGAGGTTGCCAGTAGAGGTGTAGCCCTGATTAATAGCCTGTATTTTGAGGCCCACATTGTGAGCTGGGAACAGAGCCGTGAGCAGAGCCCACCTCCCAGGGCCTCAAGCTAGCTCCTGGTGGGTGCAAGGCGGGCAGAACCAGGCTGTAGGGGGGAATAGGCAGGGTGGCAGTGAGGTTAGTGCAGGTGGCAGGGAGTCGCTCCGGGGAGAAACAGCATCTGCAAAGGTGGAAGGGCAGGGCTGAGGCCTGCCAGCCCCAGCCTGGTGAAGGGTTCTGAGTAGTGGTGGCTGGCAGAGCAGAGACCAGACGTCTTGCCTCCTTCTCTGCTGTCTCCTGGCAGCTTCCCAAGTCCCAGCACACAGAGGTGATGATAAATGCTTGCTGGCATAAGTTAGATGGGGGCTCTTGTCCCGGGCACCTGTTCTGGGAGGGGTCAGACGACTCTGTCCTGTGAAATGGGCATAAGGATGCCCACCAGGTAGGGCTGCCTGGAAGACAGATGACAGTGGGTGGACAAAGCCCAATGCAGGTGCTCAGTGCCACCCTCCATCCATAAGATGAAGTCTGTATTGGCAGATCTTGATGGCATGATTGTTGTAAAAGCCAGATCAAGGACCCTGGGAGTTGTCATTGGAAGCAGCAGACACCCCAGCTCTGAGCGGAGCTTGGGACCCTGTCCAGCCAGGGAGGGGCCGTGAGGTCTGTGACCCTGGCATGGCAGAGTGGGCAGACTGGGGAGGCCTGAACTCCCTACCAAGACCCTTCCCCAGCAGACAAGAGGAAAATCTCCCACTCAGTGGCAGGCTGCCGGGGGAGAGGGGGCAGGCGGGCCACCTGGGGCTGGGTGGGCAGTGAGGCGGGAAGGCAGCCGTCTCACACCCTCCCCCAGCCCCCTCCAGGGGCTCTGTCTCCACCCCTCACCTGGGCACCTCAAGCTATCTCCCTGGCTCCTTGGCATCTCTGTGTCTCTATGGTCCCTGGGTCCCCGGAATCCCAATCTCCCCTTCCTTCTGTGTCTCTCCCTGTCTCTGTCACCGTGTCTCGTTGCTCCCAGTTCTCCTGCCCTCCCCGTCCCGCCCACCACAATCCCCTCCAGCCCACTTGGTGCCCTTATCTGGGTCTGCCCCGCACAATTGCTGGGAGCCCATCCCCATGACAACGGGGCAGATGGCGGCTGCGATTAGCCACTCTCCCTCCCTCCGCAGCTCAATCCGTCTTTGAAATTAAATCAGCTGCGATAACATCGACCGGCCAGAGGGAGGGAAGGCGGGCAGGAGGCTGCCTGCGCCCCACCCACCCGCCCCAGGCCCAGTGCAGAGGGAGAGGAAGAGGGGGGCAGAACTGGTTCCCACTGTGGCCCTGTGACCTTGACCACATCTCTCGTCCTCTGAGCCTCAGTTTCTGCATCTGCAAAATGGGGGTGAACAGCCATATCTCTTGCTTGGCTCGGTGCAAGGCGTGGGGGAGGTTCTGCAGTAGGCTGAGAACACTGTACCTGCCCACCCAGTCCATGCAGAAGCCTAAGCCCCGGTGGGCAATCCCTGACCGGCCAGGCCTTAGGGACCAAGGCCATTTGAGTAAACCAGCTCTTCGTGGCTGAGAGGCCACAGACCTGGCTCCCCACCTGCTCTGCAAGCCCAGTGCATCTCCCAGGGCCTTGACACCCTAACTTGCAAAATGCTCCAGCTTAGATGCCATCTCATCCACTCCCTCCCCCACAGCCTTTTGGTCCCTTCAGACAGCCAGGGCCCTCACAGAATGTGCGGACCCAGGAATGGAGGGTGGAGAAGGTGGAGACCTGCCCCAGTATGAGACCTTCCAAGGAAGCAGCATCTGGTGGTGTTCGCTGGGTAGGCTGTGGGTCCCAGGCAATGGGGTCAGCATGTTCGAAAGCTGGAGGTGGGAGGCAGGGTGGGGCCAGAGCACAGAGAGCAGGAGAGAGCAGGGAGGTGCGCCTGGATCTGAGGCGAGGGAGGGCTGCGTGAGATCCGGAGGAGGACTCTGGGTAGAGGTCACGGCCAGCTCAGAGGCCCCGGGCAGGAACAAGCCAGTGTGAGTAGGAAGGGGAGGAGGCCAGGGGGCTGGAGCAAAGAATGATGGGGAAGCCGGGGCCATCACTGTGCCGGCTGGGGAAGGTCCTGAGGGCCGCCATGGGGACTGCAGCCTCCACTCCTGAGTGTTCCGAAAAACTCAGGCTTTCACAGGACCCTTCTGGCTGCTGGGATAAAAATGGGATGAAAGAGGGAAGGGAGGAGGCCGGGGAGGAGGCTGGCGTGATGTCCAGTGGACGACAATGACCCAACTGGGACACGGCCGTCATCTTCCTGGGGAGCTACCCTCTGCGGTGTCCCCTGCCCCCCTGCTGAACCCTGGGGCAGCAGAGGAACCTCAGCGGACTCCGCTCAGCATGCCACTGCACAGGGCGCGGCCAGCCTCAGCCCAGCTCTGAAAGTGGCTCCCAGACCCCTGACTGCCCTGCGCAGCTCTGAAAGTGGCTCCCAGACCCCTGGCTGCCCTGCGCAGCTCTGAAAGTGGCTCCCGGACCTCTCACTGCCCCATCTGGCTCTGAAAATGGCTCCCAGGACACCTCGCTGCTTCAGACTTGGCCTCTAGACACACAGCCCAGCCTAGAAGAGGCTCTGGGAAAGGCCAGAATGGCCTGCTGCAGCAGCGCAGCTTAGCAAGGCCTCCTCAAGAAAGTGACACAGAGTAGGGGCCTCCAGGGATGACTTTAACAAGCCGACGGAGATGGGAAGGGCGGCCCAGGCAGGGGCAACAGTGTGATGCTGCAGCAGAAAGGGCCCGGAGCCGGCAGTGCTGTGGGGCAGGCCCCAGGCAGTGAGTGCCGCCTGGGGGTTGGACTCTACCCCAGATGTGCTCCTGAGGAAGTCACTCAAGCTGCCAGGCTTCAGCTTCTCTGTCTGTAAAGTGGGGCTAAGGGTGGACACAGGGATTCCGCCAGGTGTCACATGCTCGGCTGGGCGGGTCAGTGACTGGGGCCCCGCAGGCGTTTGAGCAGGGGATGCCGTGTTGGATTTGCGTTGGAGAGAGCAGGTGCCAGCTCCAGGTGTGAGGCTGGGTGACAAGAAGGAAGCAGAGAGCCAGGAGTCCTGGGGTGTTTGGGGACCAGTGCCGTGCCAGCACCCAGGTTTCTGCTGTGCACCCAGCGCCAGGACTGTGGCCTCCTGGGCTGCCGGGCTGTAACTGGATTTGCTCAGCAGCTGCCTGTGCTAAGCAGGCCCACTTGACGCAGCCACAGCTGGCCAGTAATTGGTGAAATTAGCAAGTCGGCGGGGACAGAGGTCAGGTGGTTAATGCTGTAGTGGGGGCTTTGATGAAGTTAGTCCCAGGGAAGGACTGGGAGCTGGGGTTTGACCTTCTGTGTGTCACGGGGCTCTCCTGCCCTGCCTGTAACGTGGTTAGGGGACCTCCAGCTGCCGGCTTGTCCCAGGGCTCTCAGAGGCAGAACCCAGGGAGCTGCAGCTTGGCCTGAGCCTCAAGATACAGCCACAGCGCTAAGTTGCCGACTGTGTCCACTAAGCCAAGACACATGCAGAAGCCAAGGGGGCTTTTCAAGCCCTAAAGATCTTGGGGTGATGCCCCTTGGCTTCCTGGAAGAGGCCTTCAGCAGGCTCCCCTTGGAGAAAAGCAGCAGGCCACCTCCCCGCCTCTGCATCCCTCGTGAGTGCCCCTCAGACCAACTCTGCATCTGGAAATGGGATGAGTTCTTCACTGGGTGTTCCCCTTATTCAATCGAGCCTCACCCTCCCCTCTAGGTTAAAGGCCTCCCAGTGTCTTCTCCTGTCCTGAGCTCCAGAGAGTGTCCTCTGAGCATGGTCCTTGGTTCCCACTCTTCCCTGGCACAGTGCTCCTCCCTTCTTTCATTATATATCATTTATTGGGCACCTACTAGATGCCATGAGCTGGGCTGGGAGTTGGGATGCAGAAGTGAGCAAAATCTGACCAGAGCCTAGTCCAGTTGGTGCTCAGGACACCTTCTGTGGCCATGCCACACCTCCCTGCCGCAGCCAGGGAGCCAGAGACCCTGTCACTGACCGTCCTTTAACCCTCAAACCTGGAATCACCTCCTTTTTGGCTTCTATTCCAACCCCAAGGAACAAGGAATTGCCACCTGCTGGTCCTTTATATAGACGCACTCAAGCACTTAAGCGCGTCTCCCTGGGCTGTCACTGCCAGCATCATCATCATCACCACCATTTTAAAGGCAGGTCCTTTGGAGTCAACACCTGGGGTGATATTCTAGCACAGCCACTTGCCAGCTGTGTGACTCTCTCCTCTCCAGACCTTAGTTTCCTCTTGGATAATGTGGGGTCAATGACCCCTGTCTGGGAGGGTTGTGGACAGTTGTGGGCATTGAATGGAACCATGCATAGCCACCTTCCTGGCCTTCTTGCTGTTCTCCAAACAGGGGCAGCCCTGTTCCTGCCCCAGGCTTTTGCACTTGCTGTTCCCTCTGCCCAGAACGCTTTTTCCCCAGATAGCCTCATGGTCCAGTGCCTCACCTTCATTCCAGTTCCTGATAGATGTCACCCCCTCAGAAATGGAGGCCACTCTGTTTTTTGTGTGTGTGTTGTTTTGTTTTGTTTTGTTTTTGAGACAGAGTCTCGCTGTGTCGCCCAGGCTGGAGTGCAGTGGCATGATCTCGACTCACTGCAAGCTCCGCCTCCCGGGTTCACGCCATTCTCCTGCCTCAGCCTCCCGAGTAGCTGGGACTACAGGTGCCCGCCACCACGCCCGGCTAATTTTTTTGTATTTTTAGTAGAGACGGGGTTTTACCATGTTAGCCAGGATGGTCTCGATCTCCTGACCTCGTGATCCACCCGCCTTGGCCTCCCAAAGTGTTGGGATTACAGGCGTGAGCCACCGTGTCCGGCGAGGCCACTCTGTTGGGTGTTGAGTGACTCAGCACTCCCCTGCCCACTCCCTGAGCCCCCTTCTCAGTCAGCTCACCTGCCCATTTCCTCTCCGGCATTCATTGCTAGTGGGGACCATGTTCTGCACACCTGTTTCTCATCTGTCTCCCTCAACTAGAATACTAACCGCATGAGGGTAGGGGTCTGCCTGTTTTGTTCCTAGCTGTATCTCCAGTATCTAACAGGTGCTCAATCAATATTTCTTGAATTGCATCCAATTAATAGTGCCTGACACATCTGTGAGTTTGAGATTGTTTCAAAGTAAAATGTTACTTTTTTTGAGGCAGAGTCTTGCTCTGTTGCCCAGGCTGGAGTACAGTAGCATAATCTCAGCTCACTGCAACCTCCGCCTCCTGGGTTTAAACAATTCTCCTGCCTCAGCCTCTGGAGTAGCTGTGGTTACAGGCACTTGCCACTATGCCCAGCTAATTTTTATATATATATTTTTATTTTTAGTACAGATGGTGTTTCACCATGTTGGCCAGGCTGGTCTCGAACTCCTGACCTCGTGATCCGCCCGCCTCAGCCTCCCAAAGTGCTGGGATTACAGGCGTGAGCCACCCGCACCCAGCCTCAAAGTAAAATGTTATTTTAAAAATGCATACTTTTTAAAGATTGGCACTCGGTAGGACTCAGGTCATCAGAACAGAGTCCCCTTTCCTTTTTGGCACAGGCACCCTCCCATGACGTGGAGCTCACTCACCCTCTGAGGGGGTCAGCCTGGCTCTGACTTGGGGAAAGCTCTGGCTCCACATGGCTGAGATCTGCTCCCTGGGATCCTGCCCCCACCCATGGATGCCAGGCCTGAAGATGAGTGGGCACTCACCAGGGAGCGCAGCCTGTAGAAAGGCCCTGGGGCTGCAGGGTGTGTGGTGCAGTGGAACAACTGGGGAAGCCAGCACGGTGGGAGGTCAGAGGCAGAGGGCCAGAGGCAGATGGGTGGGCCCAGGCCACCAGGCCCTCATGGTGAGGATGAGACATGCAGTCCTTATGCTTAGAGCGGGGGAGCCTGGTTTAAAGCCACCAGGCAATGCGATTGAACGTGAGTTTGGCACAGCTGTCCCAGGAAGAACCTATGTGGGTGGGTAGAAAGGGGAAGCCTGAGAACTGGAACAGCAAGGCCTGTGCAGATGGCAGGGGCCAGCAGTAGAGAATGGATACAGGTCAGGGTTGGGTTTGAGGTAATCAGGACAGGGCAGCCACGTTATTTGTCAACCCAGATGGTGGGCACAGGAGAGATGACAGACCCCCATGCAGAACCACCCCTGGCTTCCTGATGGAAACAGCGCAGGCCCTGGAGGCAGCATCCACACCCTCCTTCACGTCCACTAGGCTGGAGCTGGCCCCACATCCCCACAAAGCTGGGCAAGCTGTTCCATGAACTCACTTGGCACATTTATTAACCATCGGGCTATGTCTGCGGCCCCATGTGTTTGCTGCCCCGTTCATGGTGGTGACAGAAGGAAGGCAGAGCCAGGTGGCCGGCGCCTACTTGCTATCCATCCATTTGAGCTGCTCCTTGCCATTCACAGTCACCGACTTGAGCTGCCCATCTTCCTCCACCTCCACACGCTCCTGCCCGTTCTCCACGATGCGCTTGGTGGTGACCTTGTGGCCATTGATCATCTCGGTGGACGACATCACCGACTTGAACCCCGAGCTGCCAGAGCCGGAGCCCCCGAAGGAAGTGGATGAGAAGGTGGTGTGGCTGCCCCCACTGCGGCCCAGCGTGTTGAAGGATGAGAAGGCCTCCATGAAGGCTGGGAACTCTCCAAAGCCCGCCGAGAAGGCCCCCCGCAGGCCATGGCCCCGGCCACCACGGTCACTGTTGAATGGGCTGTCCCAGAACTCAAAGGAGAAGGGGTCCAGGCCACCGAAAAACTCCCGGAAGATGTCCTCAGGGTTACGGAAGGTGTAGCCGGTGTCAAAGGGGCTGCCGTAGGGCGTGCTGGCCCCGCCGCCAGCCCGCCAGCTGTCACAGCCCGCGCGGTCGTACAGGGAGCGCTTCTTGGAGTCGGACAGGACCTCGTAGGCCTCAGACACCTGCTTGAACTTCTTCTCAGCTTCCTCCTTGTTGTCGGGGTTCTTGTCGGGGTGCCAGCGAAGGGCCAGCTTGCGGTAGGCTTTCTTGATGTCCTCCGGGGAAGCGCTGGCCTGCACGCCCAGCACTTCGTAGTAGTTAGCCATGGCCAGGGGTGTGGGTGAGAGGAGAGGGGACGTGGAGGCCAGGTGGGCTCAGGGGCCCAGCTGGTCAGATGGACGGTGGAGAGAGGTGGCCGGTGGTCTGAGGCCCTTCAGCAGGGGCCTGGCTGGACTCCTCAGGCTCCAGGCAAGATTCTGCTGGGGAGTTCACCTTTTCATAGTACCAGTTCTCAGGGACTGGAGGGGCCCCCACTGAGAGGGGTGGGGGGAGGGGAGGGACACTGCCGCTGTGGGGCCAGGTCAGGGTGGGCTGCCCTCCAGAGCTCCCTTTATGACATCAGCTCTCAGGGCGTGGCCTACCCCCGCCCCCAGCTCTGCACCAGGCAAAGCTGGGCATATGGGCCTGCCCCTGTCACTGAGGCGGCCATAGCGGTGGGTGGGAACGGGCTGCTCTGTGACTCAGGTGGTGTGAGCTGAGCCCCAGGAGCCAAAGGGCAGAGGCAGGATTGGCCATGAGATTCTAGCCTTGGTGGGTGACAAAGGTCCGTGGCCGTGGTGGGGGAGGTGGGCGAGGGCCTTCTGGGTATGTCCACTCTGCCGATGGCTAGGCAGCGGCTAAGGCAAGAGGAGGCCAAGGTGGGATTCAGGCAGGCTGGGGTGGGGAAAAGAGTCTGCTTTTCTCGTGCCCATTATCTGGCCAGGTCTTCCGCGGTAAGCTCCACAAAGGCAGGAAAGTCTGTCCCTGTCTAGGACAGTGGCTGGCATACGAGGGCCATCGGTAAACACTTGGATGAACGAGGCTCAGAGACACGCAGTGCTCAAGGTAACACAGCGAGTCAGTGAGGGAGGGGATGCGAAACCAGGGCCAAGGCTGCAGCGGACAGCAAATCCAAAGAAGCGTTCCGCTCAATTCTGGTAAGAAAAATAGGGATTGATGATAAATATCGATTACTGAGTGTAGCAGGTTGAATGGTGGCCCCCAAAAAGATACGTTCCTGTCCTAATCCTTGGAACCTCTGAATGTGAGCTTATTTGGAAAAAGGATCTTTTCGGATGTAATTAAATTAAGGATGTTGAGATGAGATCATCTTGGATTATCTAAGTGGCCCTAAATCCAGTGACACATGTCCTTATAGGAGGTGGACACTGATGCAGCCAGAAGCTGGGGGCCAGGGGGGCTCTCTCTGCAGCCTCCAGAGGGAGTGCAGCCCTGCTAACACCTCGATTTCAGATCCCTGGCCTCCAGAACTGGGGGGAAGAGATTTATTTTGTTTTAAGCTACCCAGTTTGTAATAATTTGTAACAGCCCTAGAAAACGAATCAGGTGAGTGAGGTAACCAAATATTCTTAGGCATTTATATTCCTTTAATTCTTGTTCTGGTGTTGGATCATATATAGAAACAGCAATTCACAATACTGATTAATATCTGTTCCTACCTTCACCTCACCCCACTCCAGTTAAGATCAAAACCATGCTAAACCACCTACTAACCACACCAATAAAGAGCCTAGATGTTTGGGGTCACCAAGTCTTAACTAAAGATAACCTGCCTGCTTTCTTTCCTTCCTTCCTTCCTTCCTTCTTTCCTTCCTCCCTCCCTCTTCCTTTCCCTTCCCTTCCCTTCCTTCCTTCCCTCCTCCCTTCCTCCCTTTCCCACTCCTTCCCTCCTTTCTTCCCCCCTACCTCCCTTTTTTCCTTCCTTCTTTCCTCTTCCTTCCTCCCTTTCTCCTTCCTTCCTTCCTTCCTTCTTTCCTTCCTTCTTCCCTCCCTCCCTTCCCCCTTCTCCCTTCCCTCCCTTCTTCACTCCTGGCATTTTTCCTTCCTCCTTCCTTCCTTCATTCCTCCCTTCTTTCTCCTCTTCCTTTTTCTAGTCTTTATCCCTTTCTATTATCCTCCCTCTCTCTTTCTCTTTTCTTCCAATGCCCATGGGTGCTAGGTTTCAGGCTCCTAGCAGGGGATAGTATGTTCTAACCAATCCCAAATGCCAGGAGGGATGGAGACAGACTGTAGAGACACTTTGCAAACCCAGCCTCCAGTGACCATCGCCGTCTCTCCATGCAGCTTATCGAGAGCATGACTCACCCCCCGTGCCGGGCATCCACCCACCTACACCTGCTGACACATGTGGCTTGGCAGAGGAGTTGAAGAGCAGAACTTCTCTACTGGATGTAGCTACAGATGAACCTGGTTCTTTATCTCTGTGGCTGGATTTTTGTCACTATGTCTCTGTTACTAGTTAGCACCTGCTGTCCCTTGCAGGCTTGTCCACTGGGGCAGGAGAAAGATGCTTCCCCTGCCCAGTTCTCCATGATGGCGGTGGCAGTGGGAGAGGCGCTGCTGTTGACTGTGGTGCTCGTGGGGAGAGGCACGGTGGGTGTCCATGGAGATGGATAAGGTGTCATTAAATAGTAGAGGTGACCATGGTAGCAGTGTTGGTGTGGAGGTAGTGGTCATGGTGGGGGTGAGGGGGAGAGTAATTATGGGTGATGCTGGACTTGGTCATGGTGATGGTGATGCTGGTGGTGACAGCAGCAAGATTTGTGCTGGAGAGTAACTGATGATGGTAGTGGTGGTGGGGATGGTCATGCCAGAGGAGATGGTAATAGTGAGCCTGTGTTGTGGTTGGCAGTGATGGTGCAGGTATGATGAGGAGGTGATGGGAATGGCTCCTAGTGAGCCCTTGGTGTGGTTGGCAGTGGTGACAGTAATGGTGACGATGAAGGTGAAGATGGTGGAAGTAGCAGAGGTTGTATCTTTTTGGCTCTGCCACAGTGACAGCTTTCACCTCTCAGTGGTTCACGACGTTCACGACAAGCATCTGGTTCCCCCGACTTCGCTCGCTGGTGCCTGCAGGCAGTTGCCAGGGCCCCGCCTCCCATAGCTTCTCACTACGGGTCCCAGGCTGGAGGAGCAGCTCTGACCCACACACTCTTCTCTCATGAGGGTGCCACTCAGAGCCAGCAGGAACGTGCTGCCTCTGAAAGCTTCTGTTGGTCCATGATGTGTGGCACCCTTGCTGCATCCCATGGTCAAGGCCAGCATCTGTGGGGCAAAGAATGTTTCCTTCAGGAAGGTTCTGCAAATCTCAGGGCAACAAGGAGAGAGGCCTGAGATTCCCATGGGGAAGAGGGAGTGAGCAGTTCTCCAACATATGCCAGATGCTAATGGCGGGACTGACTGGGGATGGTAACGATGGCTTTGCTGGGAGCAGTGTCGGTGCTGCTGGTGCCGGGGTCACCAGTGGTGGTGATGGGGTAGGAGGCAGGAATTGTGCTATTAATGGAGGATGGGGGTGAGGGTGATTGTGGAAGAGGCAATGGTAGAGGGGGGTGCTGAGTGGTGAGAAGGACGCAGTGGTGGAAATACTGATGTGAATGCCGATGGCGATGGTAATGGCACTGACGTGTGGGGCTCTGTATTTTCTGTTGCTAACTTGGCATTACACCAACCTCTTCTATGGTCTCCTTGAATCCTGGAGAAATCTGAGGGATTTTCCAGAATCCTGTCACCAGTATAGTTCCAGGTTAGAGCCTGCCATTACACGAGATTTGGAGAGTGGAAAAGAGAGGCCGTTGCAGGCAGGTGACAATGGAGAGCTTTGCAACAGCTCAGGGCAATCTTCTGCGAAGCCCCTGCTTCCAAGCCACAGGCTGAGGCATGGATGGGGGGCTTCCTGGAATACCATGAGCTCCTCAGCAGCTCCCAGGCAAGCTCTAGAGAGCTGCTCACCTGGAAGCTGCAGGTGACCATCTCAATTCCTTGTTCCCTGACCGCTGGTCCCAGACTGTTCAGGGTGCAGCTTGTAGTAAATGTCCTCCTCCTTGGTACGCATTTGAGGGCTTTGTACTGTGAGGGTGATGGCAGCTCAGATGAAGTTGGTGGTAGTGGTGGAGGTGGGTGTGAGGATACCAGTGAGGAAGCAGATGGTGGCATCAGGGAGGCATTGGAGGGGCAGTGGTGGTGGCGGTGGTGGTGGTGGCAGTCTAATTAGAGACAGTGGTGGGTCTGGCTGAGGCAGACCCAGTGGTGGTGATAGAGGAGGCGATGACGGTGGTGATGGCGAAGGCGGTGGGAGTGGTGGTACTGGCGGCGGTAGAGATGGCAGTGCTGATAAGGTGATGTCGCAGGTGGGATGGTGGGTGGAGATGGAGGTGGAGGAAGTGTGGTGACAGTGATGTGGTGGTGACACAACGCTGACACGGGTGGACAGCACCATGGTGACGGTGATGGAGATGATAGTGATAGTGGGGATGGTGGCGGTGGTAGAGGAGATGGGAACGGGACACTGCGGTGTTGATGGTGATGGTGACACTGCTGAGGGTATTGGTGGCCTGACATTGCAAAGGTGAAGCCTGAAGTTTCCATGATGATGGAATCAGGACAGTGGGGGAGGGGTGGTGACAACAATGTTAAGAGACAAGGGACCTAGCATAACAAGGCATCTGAGAATCCTGTGGCCGCCTCCCCGTCCCGGCCCTCCCTGCCTTGTTGGAGACTCTGGCTCTGGTCTGCACTGTACTCCCAGGGGAACTTTCTTCCAGCCACTGCCCTGCTCCGACCCCTGTTCCTGGGATGGGTCTGTGGGAGTCAGCCAGGATGGAGACAGGCCTGGAGACCCCCTCACTGCTGCCCATTCAGGGCTGTCTTAGGGCACACAGAACAGACCACTTGGTAGGACTTACAGGAACAGGTGTGTCACCTGGGAACAGATCCCGCCCCTCACCATCAATGGCATCCTGAGATGGAGGCCCCTGTGGGGAGCTCCCCATGAAGGCTGCTGTGGACCGTGGAGCTGGGCAGCGTGCAGAGGAATTTCCCTTCTACAAAGGGTTCAGGCTAGTCTCCTTCCACGCCAGCGTTTGGGGAGCCAAGGGGGAGCAGCAGGGGCTCTGAGGCCTCCATGGGGCCTGCTGGAGGGACAGGGACACACAGGTGTGAGTGCACACTCAGGCCCCACATGGTCCACCCTCGATGCTGTCAGGCCACTTTCCCTCTTCAAGCCTCTCTGTCCCCATTCACCAGGGGATGCTTTTAGGGCTTTGCCCTCTCCGGGGAGCCAGCCTAGCCTTCCTGGCCTCTGATGTCCCATGTCCCTCATCTCAGGCCCACCCTAAAGCCAACCCCGAGCCATGGCCAGGGAGAGAAGGACCTTCAGCAACCAAGCGAGGCCCAGAGAGGGCAGAGCATACCCAAGGTCACACAGCAGTACCAGGAAGGTCTCCCCGGGGCGAGCTGATGGAGCCGATTAAGCAGCCAATTGGTATTCAGAGCAGCCAGAGGCCCCTCTCTGTCTCTGTAATTAATGGAGTGGCTTTTTAAAAGGATTCTAATCACCCCCGATCCTATCTGCTTATCACTAGAGTTCCTAATTAGATGATCCTGGCAGTCACTCAGCTAATTCCCTCCAGCCCCCTGCAGCCCTGCCTGGCCTGGGCAGCCCACCCCACCCCCGGCCACCCTGTCCCGGCCAGATGGGCAGTTTGGGGCCTTCTCTCCCCTCAGGGCCCCTGGTCCTCTAACTGCATTAGCTCCAGGATGGATGGGCGACAGCGATGGATGGATGGACGGGCGGCTGGATGGACAGAGTGGCAGGTGAGTGAAGGGGCTGAATAGTGGGCAGCCACAGAGTGGATGGGCGGATGGACAGACAGACGGGCTAAGGGGCAGATCCCACAGTGGGGAAGAGCTCAGCCTGTCAGGTGACACAGCCTGGGCTCCAACCCCAGCACTGCCACTCCCCAGCTATGTGTCCTTGGGGAAGTCATATAACCTGGCTGTGCCCCAGCATCCTCATCTCATCTGTAAAAGGGAAGTAATGATGGTCCCCTCTCACAGGGTTACTGTGGGGAGGTCAGAATGGAGAAGGAGCTGTGTGTGCATGTGTTGGCATCCTGGCAGTGTTGATAATGGGTGGGCAGAGACAGATGAAAGGGCAGCCTGCCTGGTGAGCCATTGGAAGGTATGATAGGCAGACAGCCCCATGGTCAGGCTTACATGCAGGCTCACATGCAGATTGGTGGCCGATGGGGTGGGAAGGTAGTGGGCTACGCAACCATAGAAGGGTCAGTGAGCTCACATCCTCCCCAGTGGTGCCAGGGCGATCTCAGCTCAGCTCTCAGACCTCTTCAGGCAGCCTTCCTGCCCAGTCCTCCAAGCCAGTGATGACAGGTGCCCAGTGGGTTCCCCAGATTCCTTCCCTGCCATCCCAACCCAAGTATACCCTTCCTGGTGGTGGCCCATGTGGTCTCTGGAGGCTCAGATCTAGCTCCAAGTAGGGATTTACTGCCTGAGTGAAGGCATCATTTGTGGGGCCTTCTGAGTTCCAAGTTGCTTCAACCAGTTAGGGTAGCTCCCCTCCTCAAGGGTCCCAGCTCCCAGTTCCCCTGGCATGGAGCAACCCTAGGCAGGGCTGTGATCCTGAGTTTCTCAGTTACTCGAAGCCTCCAGGAGGATCCAAACCCCAGAGCCTCTCCATTCACCCACAGGGCTCTGCAGTTTCTGGGGTGTGGAGTTTCCTGGGTCTTTTTTGTAGAACAAAAAAGCCTGAAGTATCTTCCAGAGTAAAGGCGTGCATGCATATGCACACATCTACACCAGCAGATAGCCACCCATCTCCTCATGCACCTACCCATCAATCCACCCACCTACCCACCCACCTAGCCACCCAGCCACCCAGCCACCCACACACCCAGCCACCCAGCCACCCAGCCACCCACACACCCAGTCACTCACACACCCAGCCAGCCAGCCACCCACACATGTTTCCTGAGCACTCGTCCACACACATGCTGTGTGCCAGGCGCTCCCCTGGGTCTGGGGGTCCATATGTCAGTGAAGGCACTAGACAGAGCCTTGCCCTTATGATACTGACATGCAGTTGGGGAGATAGGAGAAAGTGATAATGCATGAACATTTAGCATGATGGCAGGTGTCATAGATGCCATGAGGGAAAACAAAGCAAGATGGGGGCTTACAGGAAGCTGGGGCTCTTAGGGAGGTCAGATTGGGTGCCCCACACCTCCACAGGCATGCTGAGACACCCATGCCCCTATGCATGTGAGCACACCTGTACACATGGTCCCACATGTGCACACAGGCCCTCCATGAGGCCTGTAGCCCTGCTGTGTCTCCAAAAGTGTAGGCCCTGCTGTCCCTCACTGGGAGATCTGGCTGCCTCATGCCTCCCTCAGCCTGGGCCCTCCCATGACTCAAGTCAGGCCTGCTTCCTGGAGCCCAGGGCACATCTGGGTTTTACTAGGTCAGCTAGCAAAGGGCCTGGGCAGCTCCTATGTAGCCAACAATTCAGATTCACAATTCTTCCCTGCGCTGGTCTGAGTGGGGGCTGGAAACAGTTGAATTCAGCAGCATCACCCCTGTCCTCCCACGCAGGGAACGCCCAACCCCAGGCTCTGGGAGAAGGAGCAGACACACACCAATGTGTGAATGCAGCTGCAACACTCGCTGGAAGGAGAGGTGACACTGTCTGGGGTGTCTGGGAAGGCTGGTCAGAGGAGGTGACACCTTGGCAGCACTTGGAGAGGGAGGTTCCAGCAGGGTCAGCCTCACACACATGAAGGGTCTTGGATGTCGACACTGGACATCCTTCCCCAGGGAGGTAGTTCGTTCAGTCATGGAACATTTCAAGGTGGGAAGAAGGTGTTCATCACATGGCTATGATCATGTGCCCATTTGCAGACCACCCTGTCCTGGGCGCATGAGGATTTCATCTCCTAAATCAGTGGTTCTCAACAGGGACAGTCCTCCCTCCCCAGGGGACATTTGGCAATGACTGGAGGAGTTGCTACTGGCATCTCCTGGGTGGAGGCCAGGCAGGGCTTCTGCTGAGCATCCCTGTCTAGTGCACAGGACAGCCTCCACCACAAAGAATCATGCAGCCCCAAATGTCAACAGCAGCGAGGTTGAGAACTCTGTTCTAAACCCTGAAATTATCATTTGACAAGCACAATTATAATGCAATGTCTTTTTGATGCACCAAAGGCATTAATGTCTTCAATGTGAATATTTAAAACACACAGGTGACCTGTTTGGTGATTTATTTCTTAATAAAGCAGAAGCCTTGTAACATGGGAGTGGTTCCATGCAAAGGGAACAGCATGCACCAGGCTCTGTGGCTCAGTGGAAAGAGCAGGCATCTGTAGTCGACTGCAGCTGGGACTGAAGGGATGATGGGAATAGAGCCCAGAGAGGGGCAGGGGCTACACCAGGCAGGGCTCAGACGCCAGGCCACAGAGCATGGATTGTGTCTTGGGAGGGGGAGACCTTGAGAAGATTTAAAGCAAGGGGAGGATGGAATCTGTAGTATGTTCTAGAAAGATCCCTCAGCAGCAATGAGATTCAGTTTTATACCCAAGAAATTGGTAAAAATGTCAGTTTGACATTGCCAAGTGTTGACAAGGAAATGGAGCAACTGAAATTCCCACACCCTGCTGGTGGGAACATACATTGGAACAACCAATTTGGAAAATCCTTTGGCCTTCTTTTTTTTTTTTTTTTTTTTTTCATTTTTTAGATGGGGTCTCACTCTGTCACCTAGGCTGGAGGGCAGTGGCATAATCACAGCTCACTACAGCCTCGACCTCCCAGGCTCAGGTGATCCTCCCACCTCTGCCTCCTGGGTAGCTGGGACTACAGGTGTGCACCACCATGCCTGGCTAATTTTTTGTATTTTTCTGGAGAGATGGGGTTTCACTATGTTACCCAGGTTGGTCCCGAATTCCTGGCCTCAAGTGATCCTCACACCTCGGCCTCCCAAAGTGCTAGGATTACAGGCGTGAGCCACAAGGCCTGGCCTTTTGGCCTCCTCTTGTAGACGTGAATGTGAAGTCTCTTGTCCCAGTAATTGCACTTCTAAGGCTTATACCCCCAGGGAAACCCTCACACGTGGAAATAGAGACAAGAACACTCACTGCTGCACTGTTTATGGTGGCAACAGGCAGGCATGACTGAAATATCCATCTTAAGCAGAATGAGCAAATACATTGTGTTACAGCTGCACAGCGGACTATGACACTACAGTGAGAACGAAGGAACCGACTCCATATGTGAGCATGGAGGAGCAGCCCCAGCACAGCAGTGAGCAACACAAGCCAGTCATTGAAAGCATCATTGTGACACCGTTTATAAAAAACATACAAACATGCAGAATAATGCATTAAGGATTTATACACCTAGAGTAAAAGTATAACAACATGCATGGGAAAATGAAGCCCTGGCTATCTCTGGAGGCGGGGAAAGGGGACAACAAGGTCAGGAGAGTTCTATGATCTCCGTGGTGTTTCCCTCCTTAAGCTGGGCTGGGGAGGGTGTCAAAGGGACTTGACGCTGCCTCCACTGTCCTAACTCCTGGAGTTTGTGCCCTGGAGAGTGAGCAGGAGCGTGACCTGTGTGCAGCCAATAGCATACGCAAGGCGGGGGAATGTTATCGGGCCGTGCTTCACCAGTTCTCGACGCCTCCGTCAGCTGTGCTCTGTGCAGGAGTGAGCTGCCGAGACCCCTACAGCTGCAGGGAGATGAGCTCTGCCAGTAACCTGGAGGGGCTGGGTTGCAGATCCCTTCCTAGTTGAGCTTCTGATGAGAAGCCAGCCCTGGTCGGCAGGTGGACTGCAGCCTGGCGAGGCCCTGGGCAGAGGCTGCGACTGAGCTATGCCTGGGATCCTGACCCATGGAAACCGTGGGATACCAAACACGTGTGGTTTCAAGGGGCTAGGTGTGTGGCGGTTTGTGATGCAGCATAGAAAATCAATACCAAGGCTACCATGGTATTGCTTATATTATTAGCTATATTTTTAGATAACTGAAATATTTCATAATTAAGAGGTTAAGAAAGGCCCCTGTGGTGGCCTCACCTCTAGGAAGAAGAGACAGAGTGCAGGGCATGGGTCTGGAGGCTGGGAGGCCCAGGAGGAGGCTGGCACAATGGAGAGGGGACAGGCCATGCCGTCCAAGGTGAGGAAGCAGGATGGGCTGGTGTCAGGGCTGGTGGGGTGGGTGTGTGTGTGTGTGTGTGTGTGTAGAAAGTCCCCTTCATCCCTAGATTCCGAGGAAAGGGGGGGGCCATGCCAGCATCCCCTCAAAGCCCGGGAAACCTGGATCCCGGCCTCACAGCATCAGAACATCGGAACAGCCAGACCTGGCAGGGGAGGGGCCAGGGAGAAGGAGCAGAGGCAGTATTTTCCCAGGGTCCCCTGGGGAGCCTGGCAGTATAGGCTGGGGCCAGGCGAGGAGGACAGATGGGGCTGTGGGAGGGAGCAGCTGCCGCTCCCCTCTCCAGGGATGCCCGCTCCCCAACTCCAACCCGCATACCAGTGGGAGAGATCGTGAGACCCTCCCCCTATCCTTGCTCCCACCAGTCCTCAGTTTCCCTAGTGATACTGGACAGACGATCTGTGAGGACCCCCCTGAGTTGGGTGGGATAGGGAAAGACATGAGAACACCTACAAATAGCCTAGGGCACCCCACTGGCACTCCCGCCGGCCCTGGCAGCCTTTGGTTCTGTGGGAGAAGGAGGAACAGAAAACGCAGGCAGTTTGCCCAGGGTCCCCAAACACCCTGGTCTTCTAAGAGTGGAGGTGGGCTTGGGGGCTCAGTCTGAAGCCCATTGGGCTACCCAGGATGAGCCTAGATTGGACGAATAAAATGGCGTTAGAAGTGTCTCCTCGCTGGGTGGCCTCTCCAAGAAACCTCCGTCTTCCTCATATGATCCTTCCAACAACCCTGCAAAATGTGGTCTTGACTGATGAGGAGCTGGGGTTCAGAGAGCCCAAGCCACTTGCTCAAAGCTGCACAGCAAGGGGGAGTCAGGTCTGTCCTTCAGACGGGGCTTTACCGTGAGCAACCTTGGTTAGGGACCAGGGAGGCCCTGAAGGGCCCCAGGGAAAGAACTCAAATAAAGCTTCCCTACGATCCTTGATCAGGGTTTTGAAGCGTGAAGAGAAATTCTCCAGGCTGATCTGAAGCACAGAACATCCCAGGGAGAGAGACCAGCTAGGAACAAGGCAGAGAAGACAGGTTTTTGTGAATGACTATGTTTTAAATTACACAAGTGGCATATACTCAGAATGTATCAAAACAACAGCCCACAGTTATAAAGGGAAAAGTGCCGCCTCCACACCCTGGGTCTGCAGCACACTTCTCAGAACTCACAACTATCGTCATCCAGGTACATGTGTTTTTCTACCTCTACACAAATATTTTAAAAACAAAAACAGAGTCTGCTTTACATGTTGTTTTCCAGCTTATTTTCACGTATCCTAGTGTTTCTGTGAGATGTACGGGAAGAGGCTTGCTGGGCCAGGGAGTGTGCAAAACCTAGATCATTTCTGCCCATACAGGTATCTCCAGGCTGCTTCTCTACACCTGCCCAGTCTCTTCCATTTCTGCTGAGAGAGGGAAGTGGTGCCCCATGTGGAATGGGCATGGATCTGATCATTTGTGAGACTCAGCACCTGTCGGGATGTCTGGTGGCTGTGGATTCACATTGCTATTGAGGATGACCTCTTGTGTATCCTTCTGCCTGTTTCCTTCCACAGTGTGTTATGTGAATCTCCTAATTTGAAATCATCTGCAACTCATTCAAACTTTGTAAAGCCTCACGCTGCCCAAACACACTTGCCTGCTGTCTGGACAGAACAGTCAGTATTCACCAAGTGAGATGCTAACCAGCTAGTTGTTCCAACACCACTGGATTGGGTAACCCTCCACTTTTGCATTGATTCAGGATGCCTCCTTTATCACCCATTATCTTGTAAACAATAGGGTCTGTTGCAGGTTTACTGAATCTGTGCCATTGATCTGTTTATTCTTATAGCGGAACCACAAGGTTTGAACGATCGTGATAATAGAATCTTGTTTAATATCAGAAAGCATTTCCCCCCCACACACACACACCCACACACACACACCCTCAGTTTATTTTTCCTAATTTTTGACTTCTTCTGCTGATCTTGTTAGTTTTTCCAGATAAAGTTTGGAATCATTTGCCATTTTGCCTTTAAAAAAACCCAGCAGAGTTTTGATCGAACCGTCCTGTATGATAACTCATTTAGGATCTACCCACCTCCTCCCCTGCTGCCCCTCATCTTTCCCGCTGCTCAGGTGATTCTGTCCCTGTGTCAAACAGATGGCAGGCATTCCCCAAGGGCAGTGTCCATTTCTGTGGCCCTGAGGGCTCTTCCCCATCCTAGCACTGGGTCACCAGGGGAGCAGGAGGTGCTGTGGGAAGAACAGCACTGCTCCCTAAGAGTTACAAAGGGCACTTGGTTTCTTCCTACAAATGGGCATCAAAGCCAGGCCTGGAAGTGTCCCTGTGCAAGGCAGGGAGGAAGGGGCCGGGCAAGTCGAGCTAAGTCCATGGCCCACCAGCCCCACCGGGGTGCAAACAGAGGGAAGAAGGCCAACCCACCCAGCCACCCTGGCACCAGGCCCTGGGGAATCATCAAGGCCACCCTGACCCACTCAAGACAGTCACTTGCAGCTCCTGGCCTGCGTGTCTGGCCATACCTGGGCACTTTGTGGCCACAAAATTCAAACTGTTTATCATACACAGTGACTCGAGGAGGCAGGAGTCACTGTTAGAAGTGAATTGTTAGGCCGGGCGCGGTGGCTCAAGCCTGTAATCCCAGTACTTTGGGAGGCCGAGGTGGGTGGATCACGAAGTCAGGAGATCGAGACCATCCTGGCTAACATGGTGAAACCCCGTCTCTACTAAAAATACAAAAAAAAACTAGCCGGGCGTGGTGGCGGGCGCCTGTAGTCCCAGCTACTCGGAGGCTGAGGCAGGAGAATGGCGTAAACCCGGGAGGCGGAGCTTGCAGTGAGCCGAGATCGCGCCACTGCACTCCAGCCTGGGTGACACAGCGAGACTCCGTCTCAAAAAAAAAAAAAAAAAAAAAAGAAGTGAATTGTTTTATGAAGGAGGGAAGAGAAGCTGTAAACTGTAGCCCCTGAGCCTTGGTTCTTTGCTCTAAAGTGACTTGCTGGGACTTGAATCTGAGGCTCTCACCCCCATCTCTACTCAACACCACCCCCCAGCCTCCCCCAGCTCTGGCTGCTGCCTCCTTGTGAGAAACAGCCCCTGCAATTCAGATGCGGTGGCTCACGCCTGTAATCCCAGCACTTTAGGAGGCCAAGGCAGGCGGTTCACTTGAGCCCAGGAGTTCGAGACTAGCTGGGGCAATGTAGCAAGATCCTGTCTCTACCAAAAAAAAAATTCTTTTTTAAATTAACTGGGCCTGGTGGTACATACCTAAAGTCTTAGGTGTGTGGGAGGATGGCTTGAGCCCAGAAATTTGAGGCTGCAGTGAGCTACGATAGCACCTCTGCGCTCCAGCCTGGGTGACAGAGTGAGACCCTGTCTCCAAAAAGGAAGAAAGAAAAAAGAAACAGCTCGTGCTTTCTGAGAGTTTCCTGGTAGTGAGTGGAGAGAGCTTGTCATAGTAGCAAGAGTCTCTGTGTGTGTTATTCCCCCCACCCAACACCAAGAACAAACAAGGCTGATGAACATTTATGGGAAAGTGAATGGATCTAGTCTACAGATGACTGAGGAGAGCCTAACACCAGCCACTGGGGGCATCGGGGACACAAGAGTGACCAGACACAGCCCCTGCTCTCTTGCAGCTGACGTCACGGGACAAGGGGATCCTCTCCGCTTGTTTCTGCCGGCTGGCCACCTCCCAGCACTCATGAGAGCGCCTGGCACTGTGTGCTCCAAAATGCTGGTTGACAGAAGGAAGGAAATAAGCCGGGGCGCAACAGAGAAACAAGGAGGCCTCTTTTGATGGCTGTTCTGGATTATGGGTCTGGATTCTGGCCTTTAAGTCCTGAGCCAAGTTCTAGGTTCGGATATGGTTCTAGGTTCTGGGACCTAGATTCTAGGCCCAAGGCTGCATGTCCTTAATGCCAAGTTATGGGTTCTGAGCTCCAAGCTCTAGGTTGTAGATTTGGGTTTCCACATTCGGGGCCCCAGGTTCTGGGCTTTGTGTTCTGAGAACTCAATTCTGAGGTCTGGGCTCTGGGTCCCGGTCTTAGAGGTCTTTGTAAGTTCTGAGCTCTCAGCCCCAAGCTGCCAATTCTGGGTTGAAGGGTCCAAGCTCTGGGCTGTATGTTCTGGGCTCTGGTTCCTGAGTTCTGGGGCCTAGAGCTATCGTTCCTGGTTTGGGGATCTAGGCTGCAGGTTCTCAACTCTAAACTCTGGAGTCCAGGGCTGGCTCTGGGTTCTGGATGGACTCTGGGCCAAGCAAGTAGGATGGTTCACCAGAGGCCAAGTAGAGTTATTATTTATGCTTCATGCCTGGAATGTAAGCTCCTTGAGGACAGATTCTTGTTTGTTTTATTCCCTGCTGTAGCCCCATGCCTACAACCGTGCGTGGCATACAGGAGATGTTCAACAGGATGTGCACACGTGAACACCCCATCGCAGAAACACACAATCCTGCTGTCACGATCTAGGGGCATAGGAGAGAGAACCAACCCTGCCCTCACTGTGGCAACAGCTGGCAAGAAGAGAGGAGGCCTCCTGCCCTAGAGTTGTAGGGGGTGGAGGCCAGGGGGGCCCAGGGCCACTCTGCATCAGGTAGGAAGGAAGCACGTGCCTACCCTGCCAAACCCCGGGCTGGCTCCTGTCTGTACTCAGTGCCAACTTCACAGGGAAAGACAGGAGGGGGTACTGGTGGCACACCAGGGCAGAGTCTGGAGGTCAGAGTCTATCCTGATGGACTGCAGCAGCTGGGACAAGGTGCTGACCGTTCCGGTGCTTTGGCCCACCCAGCTCTAAGCGAGGAAGGTGTCAGCAGCCTGGTATTGGAAAAAATTAAAGGAAAATCTCCTGGACCAGGTGCACAGCAGGGCTGTCAAGAAACAAGGATGGTGGCAATCAGAAATACCTGTCCTCAGGGCCCCTGGTGAATAAAGATCCTGTTGGTCAAAGATGATGACAACTAAGGTGAAGAGAAGCCATGGCTGACCAGGGATGTACAATCAGAGTGACTTGTCATTAGGGATGGTGGAGTCAGCCAGAGAAGATGTCTGTCAAACACAACCTGGTCAGGGAGGGGTGTGTAACACACTGGCCATCAGGAGCCAGTGTTCAGGGGTCTTGGTAACCAGAATTATCATTGATCAAATATGTCATCAATCATTGATCAGGGCCATGGGTGGCTTCAGCTGTGAGTAACTGGGAGCATTAGCGGGGAAAGCATTGGGTGTCCATGTCGTTGGTGGCCAAAGATACACGAGATATTAGTGACCAGATTCAATGACTGGAGACATGGGGTCCAGAGATCTTGGTGAAGAGAACCAAATGCAGACCATTAGGGATCAAGGGCACTGGTGAGCAGAGGCATCAATGATTAGAGAATTTGGTGATCAGAGACATTGGTGACTGGGTATTCTGATGACCAGGGATATTGATGATCAGGGAGGTCAGTGATCAGAGGTATAAGGGACTTTGGAAAATGGGGGCATTGGTCAGCAGAGACTTTGAAGAAGATTCAGCAATCACTGATGTTGGGCATCAGAGACATTGGTGATAAGAGATCTTGATGATCAGTGTTGAGCATTCAGGGGTATTGGGAACCAGAAACACTAGTGACTACATTGATAGGAAATTTGATGGGGAGAGGATCCTATGATCAGGGACATTGGTTGTCAGGCACATCGCTGGTTAGAAATAATGGTGATCAGAAACAACTGATCAAGGACATTGTTAAAGAAACACTGGTGATAAGAAACAGTGTGATCAGAGATACTGGAGATCACATGTGAGTGATTGATCTATCACTAGAAAAAAACACTGATCAATTACATTGGTGGTCATACTTATTGATGGCCTAGAACATTAGTGACAAAACACATTGACGATCAACACATTGGTGAGAAGAGATACTATGATCAGGCATACTACTGGTGAGCAAAGACAGTCACTGGAGACATTCGTGATCACATTTTGTGGGTGTCAGTGATCAAATTCATGGTTGAGCAGAGGCATTGATGAAATATTGGTGATCAGTTGTTAGTCATCACGTGTCTCTGATGGCAGGCTCTCATGATCAGACATGTCATTGATCTGGAATATCAGTCCTGGTGCCTATCATTGATGACCAACATCACTGATCAAAGATGACAGCAATCAATGACATCAGTGATCACAGACACTGCTGGTCAAGTCAGTCAATGAACAGGAATATTGATGACCAAATATCTCAGAAACCAGAGCTGAGAGGAAGCTCAGCACCTGGAAGGAAGCAAATGGAGATGGGGTTTGTAGGAGCCTCGTTGAGCCCTCAGGGGTGGACCACAGGCTGGAGAAACCACAGCCTCCCTGCGCCTCCCCAGTATCTTCCCATTCACTAGGACCCCTGGTGCAGTGACAGGAAATCCAGATGGGAGCAATTCAGGGGAGGAGCATCAGGACGTCAGTGGCAAAATCAGACCCAGGCCCAACAGGGCCCCATCCTGGATTCCAGGGGCCTTCCCGTCGCAGCCACCCCGCCGACAAGAGCAATGCAATCTGGCTGCCCAAATTCGCACCCGGGACTCGGCACCCTGGGAGCCCACAAGACAGGCCAGGGGCATTCACAAAAAGTATTTTATTATTCTTAACAGTACTCGCTTTAAAGGAATAAGAGGATAGCATACATTTTTTACAGACAATATATAAATGTTGTACATAATTAACAATAACTTAGTTCACTAATCCAAAATAAAACAAGCCAAATAAAACATAAAAACAGAAAATACTGCCGATTCTTTTTCTTATGCGGACACTAGTACAGAATAAGTTACTTCTGGCCTTGGTGCTCCCCGCAGCGACTGCCCATCCATATTGCACTTGGTCACTACATCAGCACAATCCTCCTCCTGGGCCAGGGGCCCCTCGCAGGCCATCACACCCCGCCATCACCGCATACAGAATCTAAGCTCGGGACACATTTATATACAGCTGTACCTTAGGAAGGATCCAGACAGCCACAGCAAAGCTGGACCTGGGACCCCAGCAGGGACACAGCCTCTCCCTGGGTCCTGGTCCTGACCTACCCCCGACTCCTGCCTTCACCCCCTGCCAGGCCAGCAAATGCCAACCAGTCCCCGGAAACCAAGGGCAGTAAAGGCCCCTCCCCATTCCCAGCTTTCATACTAGGGCTGTGGAATCCCAGCTCTTTTCCAAAAACAATTGCAAATCTCCAACCTTGTGTGTAGGGTTTACTCCTTTCATAGCAGGGCTTCTGTGGCTATGTACAATCGACTGGACCCAAAAAGAGTTTAAAAATAAAACAATTAACTCATCAGCGAGTTAAGCTTATGCATTTTTTTTTAATATTTTTTCTTTTGTCTCAGAGTAGGAGGGGAGGGGGTTGAAGGGTTAGCAGAAAAAGGATGTATTTACAGGGTCCACCTGACAAACAAGACGGGCTGTGGCTTGCGCTAAGGGGACACAGTTACACCAGCATCGGCCTCAAAGCCAAGGGAGCGATCTGGGAGACGTTTCCCCTTTCAAGAAAATGTTGTTTCCTTCCTGTGACCCAGCCCTGGCCTGGGAATCTGTGCAGGACCGCCCGTGATTGTCTCTGCCCTCCAGGGCCTGGCCCGTCAAAGCAGGCACCAGCTCACCCTCCCGGGCCCGTGGCCCTTCTGGCTTTGGCTCAGCCCAGCCTGGAGTTCGGCTGTTTCTGAGAGGGAAGCCAGAGGAGAAGGGGGTACAGGCTGAGGTCCCCACAAATCTGCCCCCCAGAGCCCTGGCAAGTGGACCCGCCAAGTCCCGAGGAAGAACCGGAGGACTTGGGACAGCTCAGACCACCAAGTCTCCAAGTCCTTGTTAGAAACAAGAGCAAAATAAATTATTTTTGCCTAATCCTTTTTCCTTCTAAAAATGGTTGCCTTCGTCTGTCCCGTCCCCTCCTTTTCTCTCCATAAAGTTGTCCTTGTTGTTCTCCAAACAACTGTCCATGCAGGAAACCCCACCTGGGCAGCGGCCGGGTGCAGAGGCAGTCTCTCAGCGGTGGGGAACATTCACAGTAACTGCTGGCAGGCTGCTGGGCACCCTCCAGGAGAAGGGGTGCTGGACCGAGCCAGGCTGGCAGGAGTGGTGTCGGTCTTCGGGAAATGCTGGGCAGCTAAGGGTTTGGTCCACCCATCCTGGGAGTGCCCAGTCCTCGACGTCCATCTGTTCTCTAGCCCATAGCGGTCACCATGCTGGATGGGTGGGGGTGGCCGAAGGAGAGGCTCGAGGAGGGGTGTATGGGCGTCGGAGTGGGCAGGATGTGTCCGGAGTGGCTGAAGGGCGGGAGGTGGCCCACAGGTGCCATGTGTCCAGCCAGGGCAGCTGCACTGAAGGGGGATGACTTCTCCTGCATGCACTTTGACAGCTCCTCAAAGCACTCCGCCCCTTTCTTGCTCTTCTTGGACTTGTTGGACATCTTCCGGTTCCGAGTCTGGATCCCTTCCTTCTTCATGGTCAGTGGCCTGTTAACCTAGAGGCAACCATCAGCTTTCAGAGGGCCAATTCTTTCCTCCAGCAACATGTCCCACCCCTGCCACAGCGTGGACCAGAGGCAGGTCAAGCTGAGGGTCCCAGGAAGCCAGGAATTGTGCCCGACCTTCACAGTCCCATCACCAGATGGCTACAATTCCAGGAAGGGCAGGTTCTGGTGTATGGGGTTGATCCACACCCTCCCTGGCTTTGCCCACCGCATACCAGCACTGCCCAGCCAACTGAAGTCCTCCCCTCCACCCTGACCTTTTTTAAGTAGAAAAACCACTTCCTTACCCTCCGAGACCCTGTCCTAGCCAGCTCCATCTCCTGAACAGAGGCAAGGCGCCCCCTCTTACGGGAAGCCCTTCTGGCGCTCGCTCAGGGCAGCGGCTTCCCAAGCCAAGCCAAGCTGGATATTGTGGCTGGGGCCTCTTGCCTGGCAGCACAAAGCGCAGAGGTCCCCGGGGAGGGGTGGGGCGGCCGGGGCGGGGCACACTCACATTGTGCAGCTTGTAGTAGAGGCCACAGGCGTTGCAGACAGGGTCCCCGTTGGCGTTTCGGCGCCATAAGGTGGTGGTTGTCGTCTGACAATTTGCACAACAGGTGCCGGCTCTTCTGGCGGCCGACTGGGAGGGCAAGGCAGCGTCAGCAGGCTGGGCTCCCACGCCCACCTCGACCTCCCTCCCTGACCCTCGCTCCAGCCCCAGTCCCCACCCACTCAGTCAAGGAGGGCTAAATCTCACAGGGGAATCAAAGCATCTCAGAACCATGGAATTTCAGAATTTGAGAATGAAATAAGTCAAGACTCACAGAACTTTGGAATAAAGAACTCTCAGAAGCCTGATGTTAGAATCAATGGGATTGCAAGAGCTAGAGGGCAGCATTAGCTACCTCCCCCAACTACCCTGCACTCTAACTCCATAAATGGGGAAACTGAGGCCCTGAGAAGGGCCTCTCTAGTAGCACAGGCATCCTGAGGCCGAGCTGGCTTGGTCCCCCTCGAGCCCCTGGATCTGGGGCTGATTCTGTGTCTCCTCTAGCACAACTCTGCTCAAAATCCATAATCCTGGGTGAGCCAGTGTAGCTGAGGCCAGCACAGGTTTACAGAGTGCAGAGCTGCACCGTCTCACACCGTAGCAGCTGGCCACAGGGAGCCATTTAAATAAGATCTAACTACAAATTAACAGAATTAAAAATCCAGTTCCCTCAATTGCACTAACCACACTTCAAGTGATCAATATTCACATGTGGCCAGGGGCCACCACAGTGGGCAGTGCAGACACAGAACTTTTCCATCTCTTCAGCTGACCCGAATGCTGATCCCCATCTATGCAGCCACCCATACCCCAACCCTTAGAGCTTTAACACCCCCAGCCCCTCTGAGTCCTAGTCCCTCAGGAAACGCCTGGCAGAGGCAGGGTCTGGAAATGAGCGCCTGGTCCCTGGAGAGAGAAGCCAGAGGGAGGCTTTACCCAAGAAAGCAGATCCCCTCTCCCGGTTCCACCAATGCCAACCCCACAGTGACAGAAGGGGTCCCCCAACACTTCCCAGAGAACCGCAGGCAGGAGTGCACCAGGTGGCGAGTGTTGGGAGCTGGAGGCTGAGGCCTGCAGAGCCTGGAACGGCCCCAGGCCCGAGCCTGGTCACAGAAGGGACAGAGGGACTGCAGCCGCGGGGGCAGGGAGGGGTGAGTAAGCAGCCTGAAGCTGGAATTCTGACTCAGGGGCCAACGCCGCGTCCTCCACCTCTACCCCCACCCGGGCCTCACCCCGCCCTCACTCCAGGGGAAAAAAAAGGCCCCCAAAGCAGGGAACGATTTAAGCCTCATAAATCACTTCGCCCTGAAAAAATATATTTATTATTCTTAGCATTTTACGCATTATTTGCAGAGTGGAGGTTATTAGAAATTTCAAAACAGCCCAGCAAGAGGCAGGACTGAGCTGAGGAGACTCTAAAAACTCGCAGAGTCCGGAAACAGATACACGAAGTTTCCTTATCTTCAGGCTGCAGATGTCCGGATAGGAAACTCCGGCAGGAGATCCGAAAGGGCATTTTTTTAAAATCACTCAAATGAAAATACACAGTATAGGTGACTCCATGGAAAAATAATAAAGGGCAGGTTTTTTTAGTGGCCGGTGTGAGTTTGTGTTTTATTTAAATAAGCACGAGGAGCTTGTGAGTGGGGCTGTCGGGGAGGGCTGAGCCACAAGGAAAAATACTTCATGGCCCTATTTTTAAAAAAGAGCTAAGCAGAGGCCAGAGGACAGGAGTCCAGCCCGTGGACACTCAACTTTGGGGAACCCGGAGCACAGTGGCGTGGCGCGAGGGTACCCGGTGGGCTCCCTATACCCGAGGAGGAAATCTGGCCCAAAAGAATCTGGCCAGAAAGAGGGATGACCCAACTGATATCCCAGTGCTTTTCATGATAAAAGAGGATTTCAAGCGGCAAAGTGTCTGCATTTGAAGGAGTTTTTTCTCCTTAATTAACCGCCAGCTCCTGCCCAGAAGCCCCCTCCCAGCCACCTGTGCCCACTCCTACCAGTCTTCGCTTGGGCTTGATGAGTGGCCGGTTCTGCCCGTTCATTTTGTGGTAGAGGCCACAGGCATTGCACAGGTAGTGGCCAGTGCCGTCCCGCCGCCAGAGAGGGGTGGCTGTGGCCCCGCAGTTGACGCACTCCCGGCCTTCTGCAGGGGGACAGGGAGAGACACAGGGCCTGCTTAACCGGCAAGGTCTCTGGAGGGAACCCAGGGCACGCGAGCACCGGCCAAGCAGTGCCGGTGCCTCTCAGGCACGCGGTTGGCCTGGGCCTGGCTGCGACAGCCTGGGCAGGAAGAGGGACCCAGAGGGTTTCCTACATGGGATGGGGCCCAGGTCCAGAGTCCTTTAAGGCCAAATCCCCTGCTTCCAATCCTCCCGAGGAGGGATGGAAACGAAGGAGGAGGGGAGGAGGGGCCCAGGGCCCCAGGCGTTCTGGAGCAACCAGGAGCTATTTACTGCAAACTTTGCCGAGGGTAGGGCGGTGGCAGGAGTCACCCAGCTCAACCTGGCTGGGCCCAGGAGGCTCTCTCCTTCCCGCTCCGGCGCGCCTCTTTCCCTCTCCTCTTTTGTCCCTCTCCTTTCTACCCAACTGTGTCCGCCCCACCCCATCTTTCTGCTCTAAGTCCAGAATCATTTCCCTCTTTCTCCCCAACTTTTCTCCTCTTCCACCGAACCCTAGAATTTTTCTGAGACCTGGAAAAAATGGATTGAAGTTGTTGTTCTTTAAAATAAAATAAATAATAAGCTCTTTCTTTTTTAGATAAGTGGCCTCGGTTTTTTGTTTGTAATTTTTTTTCCCCCAGTTAAAAGGCCATCTGGAATTCAAATAAAATGCAAAACAAACTTGGGAAAAAGGACCAAGAAAACGCAAGCTGACGGGCCTGAGCAGAACTAGGATCCTGAGCCGGGGCTCAGCGGGGGCTGGGACCAGCAGGGGCTGGGGTTGGGGACGAGGTTGAGCAGGATCGCTGCCTGGCATCGTGTTCCCCAGGAAGTTGTTCTTGATTTAGTTTAAACTAAATGAGCAGTACAGACTGGCAAAAGAAGGTGGTTCTTGCACTCAGGAGTAACTGTTTTAAAAACCTTCCTGCTCTGTGGCTCAAAGGGACCAGGTAAAGAGACATGGACAGCAGGAACTCCACACTAGCCACCAGTTTCTGGGTTTATGCTCTGCGGCCAGATTCTTGGACAAACCCAGTTTGGCCAGCTGCGGGAAAAGGGGCGGGCGCACTGCAGCTTCATCCCCTCACTCCAGCCCTCAGGGAGGGAGAGGGAAGGGCCTGGCCAGGGCAGGGAGCAGGAGCAGGTCCTGGGAATTTTGCTTTGGGGGAAATCTCCCAAGGAGATGGGGGATCCATCGAAATCCCAAGATCAGACTGATTGAGTTGGAGACCCAGATTCCTTAAGGGTCTGGAACCTCCAGAATGCCTGAAACATGCACACACAACATGCACAGAGACACACGTACACACATGCACGCATGCTCCCAAACACATGCACATACAGACTCACTTCCCTCGCTTCACATGCTAAGTCCTGAGGTGGCTTGAATTTTCACTTAGGATTCAGGAAGGGGAAGGGGGAATTCCCATTCTGTGTTCTGGTCAAGCAGTGACCAACCCTGGGTCAAGGAACTGAACTTTGGGGGTCCACCGAAAACACTTAAGAAAATGGCAAAAGTTTTAGAGTCTCCTCTCCCCGACCCAGGGGTCTCAAACATCTATTGGGGACTATTAGAGAGGACATCACCCATTCCCAGATCTGGGAAACCGACATTGCCCCTCTCCCAAGTCACAGCCCTCCACCACAAAAACGCAAATGCTCCCCTGTTCCACGAAAGTCCCCAGCACCTGCCTTTACCTGAACAGGAACGCGCCTTGCTGCGCTGCTTAGGGGTGAAGCTGGAGGCCGGTCCCCCCAGGAAGCCCCCGGGGTGGAAGAGTCCGCTGCTGTAGTCGTGGGCCGCCGCCGGCACATAAGAGGGGTAGGTGGGGATGGGGTGGTGTGTAGCAGGCTGGGTGCCCATAGTGGCGGCGAGGCCTGGGCGCAGGGGACTGCCACTTTCCATCTTCATGCTCTCCGTCAGTGACACCTGGTACTTGACGCCGTCCTTGTCCTCTCCTCGGGCTGCGCTACCCCCCGCGGAAGATGAGCCTGGAGAAGCAGCCCCCGTGGTACTGGGGTCAGGAGACACTTCTTTCGGTGGCGTGGGTGGGAAGCCGAAAAGGTGGGAGCCAGAGTGGGCTGCTGTGGGGGTGAGGGAGGCCACTGAGCTCCCGCTGCCTCCCCCGCTCCCACCCCCAGCCCCTGGGTACACAGAGAGTGGGCCTCCAGGGCCTCCAGCAGCTGAGGGGTGCAGTGGCGTCTTGGAGAAGGGGCTCACGGTCCACGGGTTGTGGTGGTGGGCCGCAGCGGCAGAGAGGGCTGCTTTGCCCCCGTCCAGCCAGGGCAAACCCGGGCTGTGCAACAAGTGTGGGCGGCACATCTGGCCTCCAGTCAGGCGGGCTGCGGGCAAAGAGAGAGAGGGTCAGGGTGGGCAGAAAGACCAGGGTAGGCAGAGGTAGGGACGCCCCTGACAGACATGAGATCACGACTCCCAGAACCAGCAGTCATCGCCTCCCAAAAAAAACCAGAAACATAACCCCCACCGATAATAATCAGGAGTGTCAGTCCGAGCTGAAGGACAAGTGGCATAGAAGGAACCCCACCGGACGGGCCCTACAGGGAACCCTCACGGGCCAGCTGGAAGTGGGCAGAAACCCTGTGGGTCCCAGACCCTCCCCAATCGGCCGCTGCCCCCACCTCTCCCGCCCCGATTTTTCAGCAGCTCGATTCCTGCGGATCCCACATCCGGGAAGCAAGTAGCCGGGCCCTCCTCCCCTCCCTAGCCTGGCGCACGGCGCCTGGGTTCCCATCACTACCGGCCCAGCGCTCACCGTGCGCGGGGCTGTAGGAGACGCGCGCCCGCGCGTGAGCCGGGTTGGCGTAGTAGGGGTTGCCCTGCGAGTCCAGGTGATTGAAGAAGACGTCCACCTCGTCTGGAGGCAGCAGCTGCGCGGGTTCCATGTAGTTGTGCGCCAGGCCCGGGTGGTGCGAGTCGGGGTGCTGCGCATTCAGCACGGCCGGGTGCGCCATCCAGCGCGGCTGCTCCGGCGCCACCTCCATGGCCGGCGGCGGCGACTCGGGGTCTGGGTGGAGGCGGCAACGGCCCTGCGCGAGGAAGGGGGCGTGAGGCGTGCCGCCAGCGTCTGACACCCCCAAAGCCCACCACGAGGTGTCCCGCGCGCCGCGGAGCCCCAGCCCAGCTCCGATGAGAAAGAGCACCAGTCCCGGGTGGGAGGAAAGCCCAAGGCTCAAAACGAAAGGAAGGCGGGGGAGGGGGTTCAGCCACGCACACTCACGTGGTGACCCGCGGATGCAGAATCACACACCCGTGCACATGGGGTCACACCCGGGGACGGGTCCCGACACCAGTGACCCCAACAAACGCACAGAGCAGCACTTCAGTCGGACACTCACACTGAGGCCCCCCCGCCCGGTAGACAAACACATGAACACAGACTCAAAAGTTGCAGACAGGCACCCGGGCACCCAGTGGGGCACTTGATCCCAGCAACACCCACACACCCACGCTTGGCGCCAGATACTGACCTCAGTCCCCAAAACATGCACACGCAGCCCCCTGAGTGCAGTCCTAAGCGGCACAATCAGGACCGCTCAACAAGGCACACCAAAGCAGTAGCCCGCAGCCTGGTCACCCCGCCCTAAGTCCCCCTAGAGTCCCCTCAAAGCTAGGAGCGCCCCAGGCCCCCAGCCGGCTCTCGAACCCCAAACTTACACACGCAGCCGTGGGGAGGGTAGGGACTCGGCCTCAGAGTGAAGGAGCTCCGGCGGGAGCCCCGGGGGCGACGGGCCCAGGGACAGCACGTCCAGAGGCTGGCGGGGCTTACAGGGTAGGAGCAGGGGGTAGCTTGCGCCTCGGCCTCGGGCCCTCCCGGCTCCGGCCCCTCGGCATCCTCCGGCCGCCCTGGCGCCAGCTGCCGACTCCTGCACAGACATGAAGCGGGGGCCGCGCACGCCTAAGAAGCCCACGCCAGCCAATCAGCGCCGCGCGCCTCCCAGCCTCCGCCTCCCATTGGCTGCGTCCGCAATTCCCGAACCGCTGGACTCCTGGACTGACCCGCAGGCCAGCCCCCCCTCCGCCGGCGGATCCCCTCCCTGCGCGCTCCTGGAGGCCCCTGCTGCCAACGCGCCTCACCACTAAGGGACCCTCACCCCAAGGCCCGATCCCTGCAGCCCCTCTTGCGAACACTCCGAGATCCCTCGACGCTCTGGGCGTAACTAGCAGTAACTAACCAACTGTCCCCTCCCCAGGAGCCCGGGCCGCGCACCCTCTGGATTGCCTGTCCCCGAGACCCTAACCCCGCCACGCTCCTTCACCGCTGAACGTGGTCAGTCCGAGCGCAGTTACCTACCCAGACCGTTCCCTCCCCTAGCTCGGGCGGTGTCTGAGTGGACTGGGGGTTGGGAGGGCTCGGAGTACAGCAGCGGAACAGCGGGAGCCGGGAGGGGCAGAGAGGGGCAGGAACTACAGGGCTCTAGAGGGCACCTGGGCCTCGGACACGCGGCCGCTCAGGGCTGTGCTTGACCCAGTGGAGGTGGCCGGGCCGGTGGCTCCAGAGAGGGGGAGGGGGCATCCCCTCCCCAGGCGTGGCCTTCGCAGGCCAACGGGCCCAATTGCCTGGGGCGAGGCCATGGAGACCCGGACTGGCGCCGGCGCCAGCTGGAGGGAGACGCCCCCGGGCAGGAGGTGGCATTTTTTCCTCCGGGGGTCCCCGAGGTGGCCTCTGGTGAGGGGGAAGAGGTGGTCTGAGGTCTCAGTCTTCTAAGTCACCTGAAACTGCTTCCCACTCACTTCCAGCCCGGAGATCGGCTCTATGAGTCGAGTGGGCCGGGCGCACAAGTCTTGCTCCCTCCCATTGTACAGACTGGGGAGACGAAGGCTCGAAGGGGGCCCCGGACCAAGGAGGGGTTCCAGGACAAAGGCATTTGGGGGGACCTAGACAGGTGCCGAGTACTGAGGGGACTCAACAGCGTCCTCCAGCCCTCTTCCCTGTTGGCCCCGAGGCTCCCGGGGTAGATGTCCAGAGGGCCCCTGGGTGGGTCGGGGGCAGGAGGAGGGCTGGGGTCCCGGCCACCCCCGGGAGAGTGGGGGAGGGGCGGCGGGATTGACAGTCGGTAATTGGGTAACTGGAGGCGGCTTCTCCGGCCGGGCGGCCCCGCCACCGCGACGCCGAGCCCCTGACGTCACCCGATTCGCCAGGAAATGAACTTTTTAATAATCCGAGGAGGGAGGAAAGCCCTCGGTCCCCTCAGCTCCGGGGGCGCCCGGCTGGGCCCAGCTCCGTGGGCGCGCCCCCGTCACCCCCTCCCAGGCCAGCTCAGGGCAGCGCCAAGGGGGCGCGGGCTCAGGCTGAGGCCTCCTCCTGCCTAGGCGTCTGGCGTCCGTTTGTCTGTCCAAGGCCCCAGCGCAGGTAAAGCGCGGGGCTGGGGGGCGCAGAGCTCCATTGGGCTGGGAACCAGCGCGTCTCGTGCCCTTGGGGAACCCGCCTGCCCGAGCCGCCTGCTGAGCCTCCCGCTCCCCTCCACTCTGGAGCGCGTGGAGCCCAGTCTGCTCGGAACTCCACTCCGCGGGAGCGGAGGCCGGCGCCAGCCCGGGAAGGCGCGCCCGGGGCGGGAGGCCGAGCGCAAGGCCCTTGGCGCCGGACCTACGCGGCCAGGCCGGGCAGGTGAGCGGTCTCCGTGTCTCCCAGTTCGTGCTCCCCTCAACGCGTGCGGTCCCGCCGGGACCCACTGTCTCTCCGTCCGTCTGTCTCTCAACTTTTCCCATCCTTTAGCTTACGATTCTTCATCAATGCGTAAAATGAGATCGCCGCGGAGTTCGAGCCTATTTGGCGTCTCCGGAGACTAGCAAGACCCTCTGAAAGACACTGCGTCCCCAGGGAAAATTCCCCGTGTCCAGCAAAGCTACCCTGCTCGAGCGCGAACCCTGGGACCCAGCGCGGAAGGCAGACCGGCAGCTGGCCGCTGGGCTGTGAACGCCAGGGCCGAGCGGAAGCTTCCCGCCCGGCCGCGATCGGTGCCTCGGCTCTCAGGGAAGTGGCTACGCGCGGCCCTCGAGAAAGCAGGTAATTCTCCTTTTTCTCCCACCGGCGCGGTAAAAACTACCCCCTCCCCCGTTCTGTGTGTATCCCCAGTTTCAGCGCAGCGAGCTCTGCGTCTAACCCCTTCGCTGCAGGGTCCCGGCCACTGCGGTAGTGGAGGTGGCCAGCGTGGCTGAGTCCCCTGCCCAAACGTCAGCCCTGCACTGCCGCCTGCCTTGGCACAGAGCGGAGCGAGGGAGGGGATTTAATTACCCCGCTCGGCAGCTCAGAAAATCGGCGCACGGAGGGGCTTAGCAGGACGGCTAAGGAGTGCTTGAGCGGGGGCCTCGGGAGACCTGAACCAGCCTCCTCGCCCGCAATCCGGGTGTAGAGGAAAAAAAGGAAAGAGGAGTTCTGCCAGGTCCCTTCAGGCCTTGGGGTTGCCTTCCTCGACAACGCAGGCAGGGGACGGCTTGACCGAAGCCTCCACATCGGTTGCAGGTCCTGCGTAGGATGCGGGACTGCTGCATTCTCTGGCGGAAACGAACCCGCCTGGGAAAGAGAAATGCGGCGCCAGGTAGCAGGGCGCCCAGATGGACAGTAAAGGGGGACCCGCGCTCGTCAATATCTGTGTGGGTCAGGCAGACCGAGGGACACCACCTGGGCCCCTCCCCACTAGGCCGAAGACATGGTCCTCCCACCTCGGGCCCCAAACAAACTCCCGGGGAGGGGCAACGCAGCCCCCAGAATCGGCTGGGGTCTTGCGGCGCTGTTACAGGCCTGGTGAGAGCAGATTTACTCCAGTTTATGGGCTGGAACTTTGGGGTCCCCAGAACACCTTCAGAGGGACACGTTCCCTTTTTCAGTATTTTGTTTGTTCGGGAGCATAGCTGGAAATGCTGGCGCTGCCTTTGATCACATTAAGAAGCTGTCACTTTCCTTACTTGGGAACAAGATTTCTCCGAGGACTGGAGAAGGTCAGTCTGGAAACAGAATTTTCTAAGGACCCTTTTCAAGTGGCCCGAGAACTCACAGCGGTGATCGCCACAATTTGACCTGGGTGCTTCTGCCTGGGAGCTGGGGAGGTAGCAGATCTGGTATCCGGTTCTAGAGTGCTTCTCAGGCCTCTACTAAGCCGCTGGTCCCAGGTGGGACACAGAGCTGCCCAGGTCTCCCCTCCCCTCTGAGCCCTTTGTTTAAACTTAGCTCATCCGAGGTGGCCCCTTTGGGACCATAAGTTTGCCCTCCCTTTGTAACCTAATTCTTCTCGCCTTTTCCTTATGGGCAGCTAATTGGCCCGCAGTGTGGGGCTGGGGGTGGGGTGTCAAGGAAACCCATTTGCTATGGGATTACCTTCCATAGAGAAATTTAATTCGCAACCCAGCAGCCTCCCAGTCCCACATTGGCAATAAACCTTGAGGGGTACGGGGAGGAAGTGGGATGCCTTAGCAGATGGGTTCAGAAGTTCCCTTAAAGCCGAGGCATTAGATCTCAGGCCAGCAGCCATCCCTGGGGGGGGGGGGGTGTGCCCAAGGAGGGACTACGGCTATAACGGCCCCTCCTGCTCTTTGGGGTTCAATTCCAGACCCTCAAAGCAGAAGGCTCTCTCCCTCGGCCTCAGTGCAGGCTCTCCCACCCCATTCCTGTTCTGCGTCTTTGGGAATCGTAGAGTCTGTGGCCCCCACGTCCTAGGTGTCTCGGCACCCTGGACCCAGGCGCCTCCGAGATTCGATATCGCTTCTGGCTTCTGACCCCTACCTTCAAGCCTGGCAGACTTCCCGCGGGACCCTGCTGAGACCCGGAGACAATCGGGCCATGCTTCTCCCTCCTCCACGAACAGCCACGGTTTACTCGGAGGGTTTACTCGGAGCGACAGGGGCCGGCGGCCTGACAACTGGTAAATCCGTTTCGTTAGACACAATTTGTCTGCAATTTGTCAACCCGCCTGGGAAACGCTCTCCAGACGCCTCGGCTGCCGCACGGGCCCTACCTGGTTCTCGAATCCCGCCTGCTCATAAACGAATCCCAGTACGGGGTGCCTGGGTAGACCTGGAGCTCACCACCAGATGTTCCCAACCTCGGGAGAGGAGGCTTTTTCCAAAACAACGAATTTCCTTCCTTGTTTTCCGGTAAAGAAGCGGCCGCCACACATGGGGGCCCTGAACGCGGGGCCTTTCCCCTCGGAGTTGGAGCAACCCGGAGTTCAAGCCTGGCCGCCACCGAATAATTTTAAATGCCCGGTTTTGAGACAGATCCAGAACGCCGTCTACGCCTACCAGCGGCAGATCTTCGAGCCCGCGGCGGCCCCATTCTTATTGAAATCCCACTAAACGGATTCAGACTCCGGCTTGGGGTGGGGGGAGACTTCCAGACCCGGCGCTCTCCCCCACACGCACCCCAGTCACACAGGATAAAGGTCTGCGGGGCGCAGCGCGCGGGGGCGCAAACAGGAGCGAGCTGGGTTAAGCCGCGAAAAGCCGGCGCACGGGACCAGCCGGCAGGTGCAGCCGTCGCTCGGCGGCCCGGCTCGGACGCATCCGCCGCCGCGGCCTGGGGGTTGGGGGCGACCGAGACAAAGGCCCCCAGTTCGGGGACCAGGAGGCGGGGGTGCTTTGCCAGGCTTTGGGAATGCCGGGGTCTCGTGGCCTGTGGCTCGGAGAAATGGGAAGACAGGAGGCCCGAGGCGGGCCTGTTGTGCCCAGGTCACCAAATACTCCCTCTGGTTGAAGTCCCTATAACCAGGGTTTCCGGTCTCTGGCAGGGCCAAGGCGAGCCCCAAAGGTAGGGGCCACAGGGCAAACGGACCAAGAGATTCGGGTGCCAGGCGGGCCGGGCCGGGCCGGGGGCGGAAAGGGCCCGGCCCGGGCAGATGGAAGTGAAGGGAACTCACCGAGCGAGGCGCGGTGGGCGGCGCCCCCGGGCGGACGGGGCCGGAGCAGAGCTGGGAGCAGGGCGAGGTGCGCGGCAGGCGGGCTTGCGGGACCTGGGCGCGGGGTGGCGGCGCTCACCAGCAGAGCCTGGGCGGCACGCCGAGCGGCCGCATGGTGTTCAGCGGACTGCTTTTATCCGCCTGGTGGGCGATGGGGCCCTGCTAGGATGGAGGTGGCGGCAGGCAATGGACAGACTTGAGCACCGAGCCCCGGCGGCGGCGCTGGCCTCCCTACCTTCCTTGTGCTCACGCTGCCTCTCTCTTCCCCCACCGGCCGCAACGCGGCTTTTTATTTCGACATCACTTTGCGGGGGGGCAGGGGGTGGCGACGGGGGCGGGAGCGCCGCAGGGGGCAGGAGGGTGCCCGGGGCTCTGCACCCGGCCTACCAGGTCCAGCCGCCTGGCCAGCCAAGGGCCGCCAGGCACTCAGGGCGTGCACACCCTGCGCATCCACACTCCAGGCCGCTCCCGCCCTCTCCGGAGCGCACACGCGCGCCCCTGACCTCAGGGATGCTCGCTCAGAAAGCTTGGGACACGTCTTTACGGAGACTCTCCCTGGGGACCCTCAGGAGCTGTGGGCACACGCACTCACTGACAATGGTACACAGACGCCCGCTCCTCTGTCTTCAACCCACTTCCAGGAGTGCTCACACGGACACGCACACATCCCTGCACATGTGCACGCAGCTGTGCACACACACGGTGTGTGCACACACACATGTGCACACACACGGTCACACAATCAGATGCAACTCGGCACTCTGGCTCACACTCTGGACGCCCTCACTGCCAGGCTGGTTTAGCTAAGTGCAGGGGCAGCCCCTCTCCCTGTCCCACCCCCACTCCAGTTCCTAACTCTGGGGGACCCTGAGCACTTTAGAGGTCCACTGTCTGGTGTCCCCCTGGCCCATCTCCTTGGGGCAGACTCTCACAATGGGGGAAGCAAGGAAGGGTGCAGAGGGCTTGTTCACAGAAGTGGGGGGCAGGAGGAGGGGAGAAAGGGAGTGTGGGAGTCCTCATCCCCAGAAGGCCCCTGGGTTTGTGGGCAAAGAGAGTTCAGTTCTTGTGCTGCCAAAGTTCTTACTAAGGGATTCAGCCAGTCAGTGTCCCCCCACTCCGACCCCTGATTCCCATCCCAGCAGATCAAAGAGTGACCTGGGGACCTTAGGCCCAGAGAGAAAGTGCTTGGGCTTGGAAGGACTGGGAAATCTGTGCTTCTGTGCCCAGGTGTGCCCCAGAGGAGTGTTTCTGTCCCCTGGTCTTTGTGACACCTGCTGTCTATAGGTCTTTCTCCAAATCTGGTGGTGACTATTGCATTGTTTGTGTGTTCTATGCGTGTGGCTCACAGTCTATGTCCTGTGTGCCCAGGTGTGTCTGTGCACACTTATGAGCACACAGGAGTGTCTGCAAAACTGGATGTATTAGTATGTCCATTTCTTCTTGTGGGTTCCTGAGAGTTTGTGTATTGGGCAGTAGGTCACAATGTGGCTATTTCAGAGCATGACCCTGGAAGCTGGCACAAGAGAGTGTGTCTGTGGAAATGGTTGTGTGTCCCTTTGGCTCTGTGTCTGTGGGGTCATCATGTCAGAGACTCGTGTAAAGAGGGGTGGGGATTTCCAAGTGTTTGCCTGTGTGTCTGTAGCAGTGTGTGGCATGTCTATGAATTGGCGTGTTTTGGAGTGTGTGTTTGTGTATGTGCATGTATCTAGGCATGTGTTAAACTGTATGTATTTTTGTTGTTGTTTTGTTTTGTTTCTTGAGACCTGGTCTTGATCTGTTACCCAGACTGAAGTGCAGTGGTTCAATCACCGCTCACTGCAGCCTTAACCTCCCAGGCTCAAGCCGTTCTCCCACCTCAGCCTCCTGAGTATCTGGGACCACAGGCATGTGCCACCATGCCTGGCTAATTTTTTTATTTTTATTTTTGTAGAAACATGATCTCACTATGTTGCCCAGACTGGTCTCAAACTCCCGGACTCAAGCAATCCTCCCACCTCGACCTCCCAAACTTCTGGGATTATAGGAATGAGCCACTGCGCCTGGCCTGTGTGTGTCTTTAATAGTTTGTACCTGGGTATCTGCATGTGTCCTTGAACTGGTGTATGTGTAGGTGTGTGTGTGGTATGTTGCATGTGTCTGGATGTCCATGTATAATTCTGTTTATTAATTGATGGCTGTTGGGGCCTGTGTTTGTGTATTTGAACATGCATTTGGCTGTGTGTGTGTGCATCTGTCTTTAACAGCATAGGTATCATTGTATATCATTGTATCTTTGAACTGATGGTGGGGAGGAGGAGATGTATCTGAGTGTGTCTGCATGTCTATGTACAGCTCCATGTATGAATTGATGTGTGTTGCAGTGGGTGTTTGTGTCTGCGTATCTGGGTTGTGAGTAACTGTATATATGACTATATCTTTGAAATGCATGTTTCTGTGGCCAGCACTGCCTTGTTCTGTGGACTGTGGAAAAGTGTGTCCTCTGTGACATGCAGGGTGTGCATCCTGCAGGATCACCCACCATCCAGACCTTCCTTAACCAGCAGGGCAGGCCGCCAGTGGAGCTCCAGGGTACCATTTGCTCGGGCACTTTCTGTCTGTCTGTGGGAGGGGAGATGAGATGATAAGGCTTATCTGCTGTCGCCAGCGCCATGCTGAATAACTGCTCTAATGAGGTGTCCTCATTGGGACCACCGGATCCCAAGGCCCCGGGCCTCATTGGGGAGGGGCATGGGAGAGCTTGTCTGAAGCACAGGAGCAGGGCCTGGGTGCCTATGGGGCCTTTTCTACTTGTCTTGTTTCCTTGGAAAGGGGGTTCCAGGCCTTGCACCTCCCCACCCCACCTACCTCCTGCCTACTGGGCGGGGCTGGGCTGGCCAGGCCAGAGCTGGCTGGAGCCTTCCAGTCTCTGGTCTGTGGCCAGGTTCACAGCCTTGAGAGGGCGGGAGGTATGAGGCCTGGAGATGTGGGGCCCTCAGGGTGGGATGGATGAAGAGAATTGGAGATTCGGTGACAGAAAGATCCAGAGAGACAAGGAGCAGGGAAAGAGATGGGAGGCCCAAGGACAGATGTTTTAAAAACAATGAGGAAGAGGCACTGGTGGGGACAGGCCTGGGACTTCGGACACTCGGAGACAGACAGAAATAAACAACTAAAAAGTGGCAGAAAGGGTCAGAAAGATGGGAATAAAAGCAGAGAAGATGATAACCAGAGAGACATGGACAGAGACATGAGAGAGATAAGAGAGGACAGAGAGATACGACAAAAATAGAGAGATGGGAAGAGAACCCCAGAGAGGCTCAAAGAGCCAATGCTAGAAGAGGGACAGGGATGGGAAGGGCCCCAGAGAGAAGAGTGGGGACACAAAGGAAAGATGGGCAGGATGAGATGGACAGACTGAGATGGAAAGACCGACAGGGCTTAGCCACCAAGCTCGAAGAACGCGCCGGAGGCCGGGAGCCGGGCGAGGCCGGGCTGGGCATGAGCTGCGGGCCGCGGGCAGGGCGGGACACCAAGGCACGGGTGGTGGCAGCGGGCAGGGGGCTCCGCGCGGGGCTGCGCCGCTGTCCGGGGTAATTTTTCATCTCGGCCGGCTAATCTTTGTTCCCGGCGAAGATAATGAATAGCCAATCGTTATCTGCCCGGCTCCCGAAGGCTGCCGGAGAATGGGGTTGTACAGGGCTGGGAATTGTTTCCAAAGTGCCGCGGAATAAATGGTGTTCCTTATCTCTGCCTTCCAGATTATCGCAGCCCTTTCAGAGAGCGCACAACAAATGCGCCCGCCATCGAATGCATCATTTACCACCGCAGATCCGCGCGCTGATGGGCAGGCAGATAGCCGTCCGCTGGGGGCACGCGGGCTCCCCGTGCCCGCACCACCCGCCTGCCTGCCAGGACCACTGAGTGCGCGCCCCGGTGTGCCCGGCGTGTTTGGATGGACACGCGGGTGTGCCAGTGCATGGGCTAACGCCGATGCAAGTGTGCGGGTGTGTCAAACAAATGTACCACAAAAAAGTGCAAGTACGTGAGCCCATCCATGCACACGCATGGGAGGCGTGTGTGCTGAGCGCCCGGAGGAGATGTATCCGAGTGTGTCTGCATGTCTATGTACAGCTCCATGTATGAATTGATGTGTGTTGCAGTGGGTGTTTGTGTCTGGGTATCTGGGTTGTGGGTAACTGCATATATGACTACATCTTTGAAATGCATGTTTCACACACTCATGCGTGTGTGCTAAGTGACCAGAGGCGGCCGATGAGGTGGTTGGAGGGTCCACACAGGAGGCGGTGCCACACTAAGCTTGTGGGCAGGCATGCGGCCCAGGGTGGCTGGACACGTGGTGGAGGAATGGGAGTGCAAGCCCGCGTGTCTGAGGGCAGCGGATAAGCATCCCGCGAGTGCCTCACTGTGTCTGCTCTGGAGGTGGCTGTTTAGGGTCGCACGCTGGAGGCCACTAGGGTGGATGTGCTGTGTGCATGCAGTTGCCCACCCTACGTTGTGTTTCGGGGCACACAAGCTTCCTGTGCCTGCCGGGCATGAGCGTGCAAGTGTCACCGCTCCCGCCCGGCGTGCCTTTGGGGTGTGCTCGGGTCTGTGTGAGGCTGTGTGTGTCCTGCTGTATCTCTGCCCAGGTGTGCCCAAGTGAGCTGCGAGAGGGGCACGGGGGAAGGGCAGTTGTCGGGGCCTGTCTATGTGCCAGCGTGGGTGGACTCCGCGCTGGGGAAGCGACAGGGAATGGTGTGTGCGGGGGTGACAGACGCCAGAGCGATGGGGTGGAACATGCTGTGTCACGGAGGACTTTCTTGACCAAAACGGAAAGTGCGAGTGTGGAAGGAAGAGGGGCCGTCCGTGGAGTTTGGGGACACCCGGGCATCCGAGCCTCAGAGCCTCTGCAGCTGGGACAAGGAAGCCCGAGCCCGCCGCCTGAGGTCCCCGCGCCGTGAGTGACACGCGCCGCCGACAAAGGCTGTATTTTTCCAGGCTCGCGCCCCGCCCGCGCGCGCGCGATGGTCCCCATGGCGACGCAGATAGCGCCGCAGCCATTTTCCCTATCTCCCCGGAGTCTATTATACGGCGGGATTAGCTCATCTCCAGGCAGGTCAAACCCAAAGTCACACAACCTGCGACGCGGGCCCCGCCCCCACTCCCCGGCCGCCCCTCCCCCGCCCCGTCCCTGTCCCCGGCCCCGGCCCCGGCCCAGCGACCCCCGGCCGCTGCCCAAGCGCAGGCGCAGAGCGCCACCTGGCGGCGGCGAGATCTCGGGTGGGGTCCGCGGAGCCGGTTCCCGTGCAGAAGTGAGGTGAGGGTCTTCCTCCAGAAGGCGGGCTCTCTGGGAGCAGGGGCTTTGCTTTGTCACTACTGTTCCCCAGGGCCAGACTAACACACAGTAGGTGCTCCATAAGTGTTTGTTGAACGAATGGATGGAGGGATGGAGGGATGGATGGATGGATGGATGGATGGATGGATGGGCAGGAAATTATAGACGGGGGCAAACTGCCAAAGGCTACAGTTTAGTTGGCAGCATTCTGAGAATGCATCCCACTGAATTTAGAATAAAAGCCAAACTCTTAGAACCTATGTAGTCGCCCTTACTGACCTCTCAGACCTGATTTCCTTCTTCCTCACTGCAGCCACAGTGACTCTCTTCCTGTTCCAGAGTGTCCCCACCCCAGGGCCTTTCAGTCTACTGTCCCCTCCACCCCGAATGCATTCCGCCTCCATTCAAGTGTCACTCTCCGAAAGCCAAGTTGCTCCCCTGTCCCCCACTCTTCTCTGTCTATGCATTTCTTTTATAGTGCTTAACACAGTCTGAAATAGTCTTGCCCCTGTGTGTGTGTTGTCTGACTCTCCCTCTAGAATGCCAGGATCCTTGCGGGGGAGGGGGCAGGATCTGTTTTGTTTGTGGCTACAGCTCAGCAACTGGAATCATATCTGACAATTGGTTGGCATCAGTCGCAACTTTGGGAATGAGGGAATGAGGACTAGAGGGGGCTGGACGGGCCCAGCCACCTGCCTTCTTCATTGTCATTTCTCTTTATCACTACAGTAACTCCTCCTTTCCCCTATGACTTTTGTAAGTCATTCAGCAGCCACTCCAGCTCCACCGACCTGCTCCCATCCCAGAGGGGTCTGGGATGGAGGGAGAGAACCACTGAGGCCCCTCCACATCCCTGCACCCGTCGTACCCATGGGGGCAGAGAAATTCTCACCCGGCTCTCAGGGAGCCGTGGCCTCTCTAGGGAGGGCTGGCCTGCTGGTGAGACTTCACTCATAATACAAGATAATTATACCAGAGTTGTCATGAGGCAGTGATGATTAATTGCTGTGCGTGGGGCACCGACAAACAGCGAGGTATAGAGAGTGGAGAGAAGGCCACAGCCCAAATGGGCTTCCAGGTGGGAGCTCGACCTGCCTATCTCTGCCATGGAAGGGACTCAGAGGTGTCAGGCCAAGGTTCACCTGCCCAGGCAGGCTTGTGACAAACTCCTTGGCCAGGAGCTCTAAGAATTAGCTTCACTTCCCTCAGAAATGCCCTAATTCCCTCCTGGAAGAGGAGCTGTGTGACAGCTCAGGCCAGGGGGTCAGGACTGCCTCCATCTCCTCCGCACACACATACCCCTACCAGCTGGGTGGCTATATGCAAGTCATTTTTCTACTCTGAGCCTCAGGGTCTTCCTCTGTCCACTTCCCCCCAAGATTATTGGCAGAATTACGTGTGAGCATGCATTTAAAAAGAGTTCTGTTTTGTAAACCCAGGCTTTGTAAATTGGCAGCCCAAGTCTCAGGGGCCTGTGCAGTGACTAATCATTGCCAACATTTCAAAGTGAGAGATTTCACATAAAGAGCGTCATTTCGAGCTTCTCTTGAAAAGTTGTAAGATGAGCTACCCTGGGACTGTATTCCTGAATGGCAATATAATGGTGGAGTCCTGCAGTATTACTGCCTGTGGACTTGTGCACCAGGGTTCCCTCCCAACCGCTTCAGGTCCTCGGGTAAGGGATGTGCCACTCATGGAAATACCAGGTGCTGTGGCTCTGCTGGTTTTGGCTTTCCATCTCTGTAGCCTTCCAATATCTTTCTCCTTCCAGGTACTGTAAACCACTTAGTAATTAATTAGTTAATAAATTCATCTCATCAGCACTTTTAAATAACGTGCTACGCCACACTGTCATGGACCCCAGATATACAGCAGCAAACAAAACAGCCATGGTGCCTTCCCTCGGGGAGCAGTCAGTCCAGTGGAGGAGTCAGATATGACTCACCATACTGATCGAAAACTCTCCACAAATTATGAGAAGAATGCTGAGGGAAGAAAGAACATAGATGGACTGCTGCTGAGTCCAGGCTTACTTGCAGAGATCTATGCTGGCTAGGCCCTGTGCTAGGCAGCGGAGGACGCGGAATAAAATCAAATATGGTCACTGTGTGCAGGCAGCTCACTGTATGGTAAAGGAGCAGCCCCATCAACAGGTTCTATGAATTCCAGCCTGTGAGAATTGGAACCACAAGGTGAATTTTGGAGGAGAGGCACTTACACTATCAGGAAGCATAATATATAAAGAGTACCTACAAATCAATAAAAAATAAAATAGAAAAAAATGAGCAAAGCATATGAACAGAAAATTCAATGGAAAGGAAATAGAAATGGCTCTCTTAAATGAAAGAAAACATACCCTCACTCAGAGAAATGAAAATTTAACCCATGTCAAGATACTTGGGGTGAAGGAAGTGTTCTAAAATTACATTGTGGTGATGGTTATAACTCTATAAATTTACTAAAACTTATTGAAGTGTACATTTAAAACAAATGAACTTTATAGTATGTCAGTTATATCGCAATAAGGCTATTTTAAAAATAAAAACACTTTGAGATACCATTTTATACCTGTTGGTATTAGCAAATGTCAAAACACTGGATAATGCATTATGTTCCTAAGGGCATGGGGGAGACAGCCTGGGGCAAGCGTCCACTGATGCACTCTCTGGTTGGGGTGGTCAACAGGACGCTGTCAAACTTACAAATACATTTACCCTTTGAGCTGAGAATTCCACTCATAGGACTTTATCTGATAGATATTATTTACATCTGTAAAATGTATAAGGAAATTCACCAGAGCCTCATAGATTATGGCAAAAGTTTGGAAACAAAAGATGTTTGTCTACAGGTGAAATGTTTTGCCATTGTCAAAAAAAAGAAAAAGAGAAAGAGAAAGAAAGGATGAGAAAAAGGAAAGAGTAGCTCTTTGCATACTGATACGGCATAATCCCAAGATAGAATTAGTGTGAAAATAAAGGTACAGAACACCAATGTGTTGCCACTTGATTAAGAACTGGGGTAAGGAGAGAAAATATATACATTTGCTTACATATTTACAGAATTTCTCTGGATGGAAAACAAAAGAAGCTGTTAACAATGGTTGACATCTACATATATCCTATACAGGAAAATGAGATTAAAATGCAAAATGAAAACTTTTGACTACAAAGTAAAGACAGAAAAAAGAAGTTTGCGAGGAAGAAAAGCCGGGGGAAAATTCCAGCCGCTGGCTAAAACATAAAGAAGCAAGAATTCCCTTGCCCTATTACCAGGAATGTAAATTGTTCCAACAATTTTGCAGAATAATTTGGCTGTTTCTGGCAAAGCTGAAGATTGGAATGCCACACGGCCCAGCCATTCCTCTTCCAGGCATATGAGAAGCCCTCACACATGAGCAAAAAAGAGATGTGGCCAAAGACATTCATGAAGCCCTATTTGTTGAAACAAAAAAAAAAAAGAAATTAAGAAATGCCCAGCCTGGGCAACATAGAGAGACCCTGTCTCTACTAAAAATAAAAATTTTAAAAACTAGCCGGGCATGGTGATACACACCTGTGGTCCCAGCTACTTGGGAGGCTAAGGCAGGAGGATCACTTGAGCTCAGAAGATAGAAGCTTGCAATCAGCTGTGATCGTGTCACTGCACACCAGCCTGGGTGACAGAGAGTAGGACCCTGTCTCAAATAAGGAAGGAAGGAAGGAAGGAAGGAAGGAAGGAAGGAAGGAAGGAGGGAGGGAGGGAGGGAGGGAGGGAGGGAGGGAGGGAGGGAAGGAAGGAAGGAAGGGAGGGAAAAGAAACAGAAATAAACTTTGGACACAGCAGACGGCCCATCCTGAGGGTACCAGATAGCAGATGCTGGGACCTTTTTCAGGTGGACGCCACATGACCCTTCCTTTGCAGGCATCCATGCTGATATTCACAAGGCACACAGTGTTTCAGCTGAAGAAAGAAGTGTCAGGATTTTCATCACAAAAGGGCACTGTCTATCGTTTATGAAAATGAAGCATATGAAGTAAAAGTTTGGAAACAGAGATGGAATTAAATCTTCTGACAGATTTTAAAATAAGATCTAAAAAAGAGCAAGACATGCCGTGTTCTTGGATGTGGAAACTTAATACCAGAAAAACGTCAATTTTCCCATTTTCTCCATATAAATTTAATGTAATTCCAATTTCATTACCAACAGGGTGATTTTTTTAAAAACTAGATAAAATGACCTCAAAGATTATGTGGCAGAATAAATGCCCAAGAATTACCAGGGAAGACTAGAAAAAGACTGCTGTGGGGGTTTTGCCTTCCTGGAAATAAGAACATACTACAAAGTCACTGCAATCAGATCAATATGGCATTGGCAGAGACAATAGAAAGGAATGTAGAATACAAAAATAAATTTCAAGATATATCAGAATGAGATATATGCCAAAGGTAGTATTTTGATTCGGTGGGAGAAGGGCAGATTTTGAAGTAAGTGGTGCCAGCCACAACTGACTATCCATCTGGGATAAAATAAAATTGCACTCCCCTTAGAGATCCAAATCAACTTCAGATGGATTAAAACTTTGAATGTAAAAAATGTAAATGACTAACAGTCCTGCAAAAAATCTTGGAGACGACCTGTGCCATCTGGAGAGTGGGAAGAGCACATGCAAAGGCCAGGGGGTGGAGCAGCCCAGCATGTTCTGGAAAAGGTAGGGCTCACCAAGGCTGGGATGATGGCGGAGACCTGGGTGTGTGGGAGCACAGGGGTGGGGGCCCATGGGCCAGGAATGCACAGAGAGGGGCTGGTGCTCTGCCACAGGCCCAAGCCCCCAAAGCCCAGTCATTCCCAGCACCATCTTCATGGGTTTCTGCCCAGGTCTTTCTGCTGCATCTCTTCCTCCCCCAATTCCTTAATCATTTTTTTTAAATTGGTCCGCATCTTTATAAACCAAATTATTTCGAAAAGGCAAATTTATATTACTGCCAAAATCAAGGGTCAGCGAGCTAGTTATGTATTTTCTGAATCACATGGCAATAAATGCATCGACCATGAAGAAGGAAACAGTGTCTGGCATTAGCTACCTTAGTGTGCTGGGCTCAATGTGCATTTTGGAAGTTGCCCTGCCACCTTGTGGGCAGGAGGGACTGGATGGGTAGGGAGTCGGAGTGAGCATGAAGGTGACCAGAAAGTCTATTCCTTAGAAAATGAGGAGGTGGAAGCCAGGGTCCAGGCCTAGGGCCCTGCCCGCCCCCTCCTCAAACACCAGCCTCCCGTCTGTCATTCTAGAACCTGACCACTTCCCACCTCAACAAGCAGCTGGCCTGGTCCTAGCTGCTTGTGTCTCTCGCCTGGACTATTGGAATAGCCTCCTTGCTGGAAGTCCCCAACTTCCCCACTGTCTGTTCAGAGTACAGTGGCCGGCGGGGGCCCGTGAAGATAGAAGTCAGGCCAGGCGCAGGGGCTCACGCCTGTAGTCCCAGCACTTGAAGAGGCCAAGGTGGGTGGATTGCTTGAGCCCGAGAGTTCAAGACCAGCCTAGGCAACATGGCTAAACCCCATCTCTACAGAAGATAGATAACTCTAAAGTTAGCTAGGCGTGGTGGCGCATGCCTGTAGTCCCAGCTACTTGGGTGACTGAGGCGGGAAGATCACCTGAACCCAGAAGGTCACGGCTTCAGTGAGGCGTGATTGCGTCACTGCACTCCATCCTGGGCAACAGAGTGAGACCCTGTCTCAAAAAAAACAAAAACAAAAACAAAAAAAGATGTAAGTCAAACCTGTCCCATCTGCACCATACCCTCCCACAGCACCCGGGTCCCTCTTGGCCTCTTTGGTCTCATTCCCTTTGCTTGCTCCACTCCAACCCCACTGGCTTCCTTCTTGTTTCTCAAACAGCTGGCACGTGTCCACCCCGGAACATTGCTACTAGCTGTCCCTGTACCCAGATACCACATGGCTTCCTCATACTTTAGGCCTGGTCACCTTCCTGGACCACCTCCTGATGAACTGTGGATGACAGCTGGGGCGCAGGTGGGTTCTGGAAGCCCTGCAGACTGGGGTCAGGGTGAAGACTACCCAGGGCCAGCAGGCAAGCCTGAGAGGCCAGTCTCCAGGCTTTGCAGCTCCCGGCAAGAGGTCCCAGAAGTCTTGCCCTTCCAGAGATGAATGCTTGAGGCTTGGAACATGGGGCCATCCGGAGCCAAGGCCTGGGATGTTAGAGGAGAGGATCTCGGGACTCTATACAAGGACCACAGGTCAGCCCTGTGCCTGTCCAGGCCACCTGCATGGGACATGGCAGGGGCCCAGAACTGGGCACCCAGCGGGTCACTGCAGCAGCATCTGTGTGTCCATCCAGATAGCCACACCTAGATTTTCCCTCGAGGGACCACCCCCTCCCACTCTCAGTTCAAGGTGGTCCATGTGGAGCACCCACCTCTGGCCCAGTCAATCAGAGCCATCCTGGCTGATTGATTCTGGGCACATGACTCAGGAGGATCCATGGAGAGTCCAACCTGGAAACTTGGCAAGAATTCTCGGGGACTGCCCTCCTGCTGGGGTCATGGGCTGATCATGTGGCACTGGGAGCTGCGGGTGGCCATCTTTACTGCCACCTAGGAGAGCCTGCCCGAGAGTGAGGCCAGCACAGAGCAGCAGAGATAGAGATAGACTGGCTCCCAAGCGTCTCAGCCCCAGAAGCCAGCTAGAGCCCTGGCCTTTTCAGTGACATGAGCCAACGAAAACTCCCAATTCTCTCCCTCCAGTCGGTCTGCCTCTTACAACTGAAAGAGTACTGGCGGTCATAGGCATGACCGATTAAAGATGCCCACCAGGTCTTTGCTACACCCTCATATACTTGGGGCCTTGAATGTGGGTGTGCTCTGAGATGACTCGACCAGGAGATTACGGTAGCAGTGACACTGAAGTTTCCAGCCCAGGCCTGAAGAGATTAACGCCCACTTCTTGCTTCTTGAAAGTCTCTCCTTGGGAGTCCTGGGCTGCTATGTTAAAAATCCAACTGCCCTGAGGCCACCATGATGTGAGGAGGCCGGAGCCAGGTGGGGAGGCCACGGTGGCGAAAGAGCTGCCCGACCAGTTTCCATTGCCCCAGCCCCCAGCTCTCTGAGTCATCCCCACTGAGGACACAGATATCACAGACCAGATACAAGCTATCCCTGCACGGCCTGTCCAGATTCTTTACCCAGTTTGTGAGATTTGTTTTTGGGGTCATTTTTAAAGCAGCAATAGATAGATGGAACAACAGTAATGAGCAAAGGGCCACATATACCTATTGGATTGGGAAGCAAGACAGAGATGGGGCTGCCAACGTGCGCAGGATCGACTCACCTCCTTGGGAATTCTTACACACACCCGTATGAGTGCAGGATGCATGAATAGGATAGTGGAGCCAAAAGGGTCTTGATAGCAGATAGCCTTGAATTTGAGTCCCTGCTCTGCTGTAAGACCAGCTCTGAGTCCCAGGGCTATGTTATTTCCCCTCCTCGAGCCTCAGTTTCTTCACCTGTCAAATAAAAACATTAGTACTATGTTGCTGGGATGAGATTCAACTGTACATAAAAAGGAGATATAATTTTTTTCTTCTGTCATGTGAAAATTCATAGGTAGGCAATCCAGGGCTACTATATCACTCCCTGGCGTCAGAGACCAAAGTTGGCTTTCATTGCCCCACGTTCCAAGATGGCTGTCACAGTCTCACCATTGTATCTACATTCCAGGGAGCAGGAAGGAAGAAGTGAATAAAAGAACAAAAGGTGCACATCAGTTGTCTCTTAAGGAAGTCCCCTGAAAGCTGACACATCCACTTGTATCCCATTGGCTAGAGCACAGTCACATGACCATATCTAGCTGCAAAGGAAGCTGGGCAATGTAGTCTTGCTCTGGGAAAACATGTGCTCAGCTAAAATTCTATGGAGGAAGAATAGCTTTTGGAAGATACCTGACAGTCTCTGCAACAAGTATCTATGTCAAGAGTTTATGTAATGACTGACACGAGATTGAAGAGCTTTTGTTTTGAACCCCTGCTGCATGCCAGTTCCCACAAAACTAACTACAAAAGACATAATCAGGTCTTTTGTAAAGGACATGGCAGAGGGGCTGACACAGAGTAGGCACCCAATACACAAGGCATCCTTCTTTGCTCTTCTAGCTGTACACCTTGCTGCCCTCCTCAATGGCGTTTCTCTGCCCCAACCCTCCAAGGATGAGTTCCCTCCCCAGGAGGACACCCTGTTTCATTTTCTTCACATCATTTACCATAACTATTTGTTTCTTAATTTGTTCATCATCCATCTCTCTACACTCTAATATACACACCACAAAGAGAGGGAGGGTATCTCTAGGATCCCACCAGGGAAATAGAAGTCACTTAAAAAGTGTAAAGCTTAATTTAAAAGTTAAAATTCAGGGATGTGATTGTGCAGGTGATGAAATTGCTAAGAACAGGGGACAGTGAGGCAGCACAGAAATTAGGAGCAAGAAGCTATTACCTCCCCAGGGCTGGAGGGGCAATGGGAGGAGATGGTATTACCAGAGCCCAGGGCCTGGGTGATGCAGGGAGGCTCAGCAGGCCTGTCCGGTGGGAGCTGTAGCTGTAGGAAAGACAGCCACACCAGAGATGCCATCTGAGATGAAGAGGAAGGGGGAGAATATCCTGGCTCCTCCCTTGTTCACTCCAGGGCCTCTCATTGGCTGAATCCAGCAGGAATTCAGCTGGCCTCACACCTTGGGGCTAAGCTCCCCTCCCTGATGGGTAACAGAGCCAAGGGATGGGGTAACAAGAGGTGAGGGCAAACTAGCTTGGGACTGGCACGGGTGACTTCATCTGTCTTGTTATCCTCTGCATCTGGAGCTTCAAAAGCACAGCCTGGCACACAGTAGGACCTCAATAAACAGTGGATGAATAGACGGGTTCTCAACTCACCTTAGCACCTGCAGAAGCTGTTTAGAGTCCACGAAACAACTCTTGTGCCTATGAGGGCTCCTAGGTGCTAGGCCAACAAAGGGAGGTACGTTATGGCCACAGCATTCTGCTTGACCGGGATCCGAGAGAGCCTCCCAATTGGAGGATTTAGCCCAAGTTGCTTCATTCCCTGTCCAGTGGAGCCTGGCCTCTCTCTCGGCCTCCATCAACACCCAGAATCCTCCATGATGAGCTCCTATCCTGCCAGGGCAGAGAGTGGGCATGTCCTCACCGGGGAGAGAAAAGACAGAGACAGAGAGACAGGAAGACAGAAACAGCCATGCAGCCAGGGCTGGGACTCTGCCTGCCATTGCCCTCTGTGCACTCTTAACTGTGGCAAAACCTGTGCAAAGTATATGGATGCTACCAACCACTGGCAAAGGAATAGGAAGCATATTCCTGTGGTCTGACAAATGCATGGGTATGGCTTCATCCACATCCTGCGGGAAGAAATTCAATTAATTGACAGGTCCAAATGTGAGTGGACAGGTGGGGCAACAGGAGCTCTGCATGCCACTGGTGGGAGTGTTTTTTGGAAAGTGCACTTTGTGAGAGAATTTGGCAACACTAATGAGGAGATGTGCACAGGTCAGTTCAGCAGTTCCCTGAACAGGTAAAGTCTCACCAGCATCCATTGATATAAACACAACCACAGTAATAATGCCTGGGAGTCACTCAGGTCCATTCACAGGAGAAAGGATAAATGAACCATATCATGCCCACACAATAGAATACTCGACAGCAATGAAGATGAACAACAGTGTCACACATCAACGCAGATGCACCTCCCAACCATACTGTGAGGGAAAAAAGCAAGTCACCAAAGAACAGTGTGTATGAGGCCAAATAGCTCTTCTGGATTTCACTCCTGAGGATGTCAAGGACCCACTAGAGTTTCCAAGCCATGTTCAAATGTCACCTCCTTGACTAAAGGGACATGAACACTAAGTACAATGTGGGGTCCTGAACTGGATCCTAGAGCAGGACAGAAATAGCTATAAAAGACATTCTTGGGACAATTGATGACTTTTAGATATGGATTGTGGGGTTCAATCACAGTATCATATCAATGCAAATTGTCCTCGCTCAGATAAGCATATGTGTTTATGTAAGAGAATGTCCTTGTTTTTAGGGGACAAACACTGAAATATACAATAGTAGAGAGGCATCTCCACCATACTTTCAGATGGTTTAGGAGAAATATGCATGTGTCTCTGTATATATTAATATAGGAGGATGGTACAGCCTTGGGACAAGTTGTAAGCAATTGGTGAATCTAGGTAAAGGGTGTATGAGAAATTGCATCAAAATTAAAAGTTATGAAAATGGGGGAGAAAACCCAGTTCTTCTATAAAAACAGCCTCCAACCTCTCCCTCCAGCACAACCTGTCCCCACACGTGGGGCACCCAGCATCCGTGCTCTGGTTCTTGTCTCTCTGGGTCTTAGTCCCACTTAGCACACACACCCAAAGGTCATATATTTTCACAGATGTGTACCCTCAAGGCTAAACACACACTTGAGCCATTCATGTGACTATACATGTTTATGGAAAAAGAAAATTCTTGGGCACACAAAACTGAACGCTCCATGGTGGACTGCCTCAGGCAGCTTTAATCAGGGTGCTGACAATGTCCAGACGAGCACACAGGCTTCTCTCCCTGCCACGGAGGTGACATTCTCCAACAGATTCTGCCCTCGTGGCTGCAAGGTGGTGGCAGCAGTTCCAGCCCCTGCTTGACCCTTTTGTGGCCAAGTCCAGTGGGAAGAATGTGAGGTCTTCTTCCAGAAGCTTCTGCAGATTCTCATTAGCTTCAGCTGGGTCATGTGTCGTCCCTGACCTGGCCTCTGGGGCCAGGAAGGCACCATGGTCAGACTGGCCAGGACTGAGCCCCAAGCCTCAAGTCCAACCTCTTCACAAAGCACAACTGGCTAGGGCAGAGCGGTGCCCCCAGTGGAAAATCGAGATGCAGTTTCAGAAGGATGGAAATGGATGCTGGGTGGCAAAACTGCAGAAACCCACCCCAGCCTATGCCCTTGCCCATCCAATATCCATGCACATGCTTCTTCCTGAGCTCCCTTTGGGGGAGGTGCGCTAGGCAGCACAGATGTGTGCACAGCTCCCACAGATGCCACCCTCATCCTTGGAAACTGTCAGTACCCATGAATTTGTTACCTCACATAGCAAAAGAGACTTTGCAGATGTAATTAAGGCCGCTCATCAGTTGACCTTAAAATAGGGAGAGTGTCTTGGATCATCCACGTGGGCTCAGTGGATCACACAGGCCCTTAAAAGCAGAGAACTTTCCATGGCTGGTGGCAGAGGATGGGAGACCCCTAGCCTGCAGCACATCCAAAGCCCTGCTAGAAAAATACTGAGAAACATTAGACATTGAGCTACCACAGGACCCAGGATTACAACTCCTGGGTATCTACCCAAGGCAAATTAAACGTGTGTCACCAGAAAAAATTGCACACAATGTTCATAGCAGCATTATTTATAATAACTGAGAAGTGAGAATAGCCCAAATGCCCATCAGCTGATGATTAGATAAACAAAATATGGCATATCTATAAAATGGAATATTATATGGCCCTAAAAAGGAATGAAAAAGTCAGACACAAAAGGCTTTGTGTGATTCCATTTCCAGACAGAAAGGAGATTAGTAGTTGCTACAGGCTGCGGGGAGGGAGGAATGGGAAGTGTCTGCTAATAGGAACACGGTTTATTTGGAGACAATGAAAATGTTCTAAACTTAGATGTGATGATGGATGTACAACTATGTGAATATACCAAAAAGCATTGAATGGCATTGAATTGTTCACCTTAAATGGGTGAATTTTATAGTATGTGAATTATATAAAGATGTAAAAGATTTGTTTAACATCAATAAAGATGTTTTTTTAAAAATGCCATGTTGAGTTTCTTGGGCAGCCAGTTCAACTGCCCAGCCCTGCCCTCTGGGAGGGGAAGGAGTGCCCCCTGCCTACCCTTCTTCACTCCCACATCTGAGGTGAGCATTGGGGATCTCAGTTCTCTAGTGGCCAATTCCTAATGGTGCAGATTCCAGACCGCAGAGATTACTTGGGCTTGGAAATAATGTCACACAGGCTTTTTGAAAACAATTTTTTGTCTTTGTTTTTTGTTTTCTGACCAGACTTGAAGTTTTGGGGCAGTGCAGCTCCATCAAAAAAAATTTTGACCTCAAGTGATCTGCCCACTTCCGCCTCCCAGAGTGCTGGGATTATAAGCATGAGCCACCACACCCAGCCTCCATCAAAAATTTATTAGGCATTTCCCTGTCTTTATTTTTAAATATATACACATTGTAGGCTGGACGTGTTCACACCACACCTGTAATCCTAGCACTTTGGAAGGCTGAAGAGAGAGACTTGCTTGAGCCTAGGAGTTCAAGACCAGCCTGGGCAACAGCAAGATCTCATCTCTACTAAAAATAAAAATTAAAAAAAATTAGCCAGGCTAGGTGGTACATGCCTATAGTCCTAGCTACTCAGGAGGCTGAGGCAGGAGGATTGCTTGAGCCCAGGAGTTCAAGATTGCAATGAGCTATGAGTACACCACTGCACTCCAGTCTGGGCAACAGAGCCAAACACTGTCTCAAAAAATATATATGTGTGTGTGTGTGTGTATATATATATATATATATGTAGATGTGTGTATATACATGTGTATATTTCAGGCACACGAAAGATTAGATCGAATAATATAAAAAACACCTATATACCCAACACCTAGCTTGCATATTAAGTATTAAAATGTCAACAATACAGTTGAAGCAGGAATACAATTGAAATTGAAATTGTAGTTAAAATACAACTATAGTTGTAATTGAAATTTACTACATACTAGATAGAATGTACAACTTTCTTATGACTTTGGGGTGGGAGATGATTTTCTGAGCATTGCACAGAAAGCAGAAGCTGTAAAAAATGAATGCTTTGTTGGATTCTTTGGACTATGTAAAAATTTCGACTTCTGCCTAGTGAAGATACCATAAACAAACTTAAAAGATAAATAGATTGAGAGATTATTTGCAATATATACAGGGACTCAATATCTACAATATGCAAAGTGTTCCAAAACAACAATAAGAAAAAGACAAAAAACCAATAGGAAAATAGGCAATTCACAGAGGAAGAAATATAGTGGTCAATTAAGATATGAAAAGTATACCCTTATTCATAATCAAATAAATGAAAACTTAAAACAATGATGAGATACCATTTTTCAGTTAGCAGACTGGCAAAAAAAAAATTCACGCAAATAACAAGAGCAATAATATCCATCCAATGGCAAGCCTGCAGGAAAGTAAGCATTCTTCTACACTATTGGCAGGAATATAAATTGAAGCAACTTTTTGGGGGAGCAATTGCCTAGAATCTATCTTAATATAAATTGTACAATCACAGCCTTAGTAATATACAGTTCAGAAATACTAGCACATAAGAAAATAAATGTACAGACATCACTTGTTATAGCAAAAGCATCAGGAACATCTTTAAGTCCATAAATATGGACTGATTAAATAGATTTTGATATAACCATAACGTGGCTTTTCATCCACCTTTTTAAATAATTGATTCATTTATGTGCTGATAGGGAATATTTTCCACAATTTCTTTTCAAGTCACTCCACAGCTATGTCTGTAGGGGGACAGTGGGTGTATATATGGGAACTCTCTGGACCTTCTTCCCAATTTTGCAGAGAACCTAAAACCGCTCTAAAAAAAATTAAGTCTTTAAAATCAAATTTTAGAATAATAGACATATTATGGCCCCATTCATATTTTAAAACCATATATGATTATATATATATACACACACACACACATATGTCCATTTTTAAGGGTTACCTGTTTGTCTAAAAGTGGCATTGTTTGAATTGTAATAACAAACATTATAATTATTTTATAATCTAAAAAACACCTTAAAAATCTAATAAAGAATGTATTATAAGGTTGGGCGCAGTGGCTCCCCCCTGTAATCCCAGCAGTTTGGGAGGCCGAGGCGGGCAGATCACTTGAGGTCAGGAGTCCAAGACAAGCCTGGCCAACATGGCAAAATCTCATCTCTACTAAAAATACAAAAATTAGCCAGATGTGGTGGTGCACGCCTATAATCCCAGCTACTCGGTAGGCTGAGGCAAAAGAATTCCTTGAACCCAGGAGGCGGAGGTTGTAGTAAGCTGAGATAGTGCCATTACACTCCAGCCTGGGCAACAGAGAGAGACTTTGTCTAAAAACAACAACAGAAAAAGAATGTATTATAAATATGTGAGCTGGGCGCGGTGGTTCACGCCTGTAATCCCAGCACTTTGGGAGGCCCAGGCGGGTGGATAATGAGCTCAGGAGTTCAAGACCAGCCTGTCCAAGATGGTGAAACCCCGTCTCTACTAAAAATACAAAAAAATTAGCCGGGCACAGTGGCAGACGCCTGTAATCCCAATTACTCAGGAGGCTGAGGCAGGAGAATCACTTGAACTCGATGGGGTGGAGGTTGCAGTGAGCCAAGATCGTGCCACTGAATTCCAGCCTGGGTGACAGAGTGAGACTCCATCTCGAAATAAAAAAAATAATTAATAAATAAATATGTGATTAAAATAATAAAAATGAAGTCTATTTTATAATTATTTTATAGATTGTGCCTTTTGTGTCTTATTTTTAAAATCTTTGCTTAACCCAATGCCACTAAGATTTTTTTCCTATGTTTTCTCCTAGACTTTGAGAGTTTTAGCACTTGTGTTTAGATATATAAGCTTTTTTGGTTAATTTTTTTAGAATGTTGCAAGGTAAAGGTTAGATTTTTTTTTTACCATAATGATATTTAATTGTTTGAGCACCATATACCTAAATAGCAATATTTTCCCCATTGCTTGTACCTTGGTACTTTGGTACCTTTGTAAAAACTCAGTAGTACCTTGGTACCTTTGTAAAAAATCAGTTGGCCATATAAATGTGAGCCTATTTTTGGTTTCTTCTTCATTGATCAGGAGTTTGAGACCAGCCTGATTTAAGGTTTATCCTTACACCAATACCACATCTCAATTACTATAGCTTTCTAGAAAGGTTTGAAAGCAGATTGTGTAATCCTTCTGAGCTTCATCTTTTTCCAAGATTGTTTTGGCTCTTCTAGGTCCTTTGCCATTCAATATAAATTTTTAAATTAAGCTGTCCATTTCTCTTCTTAATAAAGATGTAAGATTTTGATTGGGATTGCTTTGAATGTATAGATCAATTTGAGGATAATTGTCACTTTAACAATATTGAGGCTTCCAGTTCATGCATGTGGGTATATCTCTCCATTTAGTTAGATCTCAAATTTCTCTTTGTAAGTTTTCATAGTTTTGAGTGTACAGATCTTGCACATCTTTTGCTCAATTTATTCCTAAGTGTTTTATCTTTAGTGATATTGTAAACTGAGTTATTCTTTAAATTCCATTTTCCAATTGCTCATTGATAGTATATAGAAATATGATGGATTTCTAGATTTCTATATATTGGTTTTTTAATCCTAAAAACTTGGTATATTCACTTAATAGTTCTAGTTTTCCCTAGCCCCCATTCCTTAGAGTTTTCTGTGCATGCAATCATGCTGTCTAAAAATAAAGACAATTTTACATCTTTCTTTTCTATATTTATGCCATTTATTTCTTTTTCTTGCCTTATTGCATTGGCTAGGACCTTCAGTATAAATGTTCCCTAGAAGCTGTGAGAGCAGATGTCTGCACCTTGTTCCTAATCTTAGCATTGAGCCTTTCATCATTGAGGATGATGTTAGCTGTAGGTTCTTCATGGACATCCTTCATTACACTGAGGACACTCTCTTCTGTTCCTCTTTTGCTGAGAATTCTTACTGGGAATCAGTGTTAAATCTAGTTAAATGCTTTATCTGCATCTTTCAAAATAATCGTATGGTTTCCCCATCTTATTCTATTAATGGAATGAATTTCTTTGATTTTGGGATATTGAATCAACTTTCCCTCCCTAGAATAAGCCCTACCTGGTAATGATATTATCCTTTTCACATATTGCTGTATTCAATTTGTTAATGTTTTGTTGAAGACTTTTTCATCTATGTTCATGAGGGATTTAGGTTCCTAGTTTTCTTTTCTTGTGATGCTCTTGTCTGTTTTTGCTATCAGGATAATACTTACCTCATAAAGTTGGTTGAAAGGTATTTCTTCCTCTTCCATTTCCTGAAATAGTTCATGTAGGATGGTGATGATGATGATGATGATGATGATTACTATTATTACTATGAGACAGTGTTCCACTCTGTCACCCAGGTTGGAGTACAGCGTCATGAACACGGCTCACTGCAGCCTGGGTGCAAGCAATTTCCCTGCCCCAGCCTCCCAAGTAGCTGGGACTGCAGGTGCACACCACCAAGTCTGGCTAATTTTTGTATTTTTTTAGAGATGGGATTTCAACATGTGGCCCAGGCTGGTCTCAAGCTCCTAGGCTCAAGTGATCCTCCCAACTTCAGCCTCCCAGAGTGCTGGGATTACAGGTGTGAGCCACCGCACTTGGCCAGGATTTATATTATTTTTTCCTGAATGTTTTCTTGTGGAAACGTTTTAAATGACAAAATCAGTTTCTTTAATTGATATAGAACTATTCAAAAGTTCTGTTACTTCTGGACCAGTTTTGGCAATTCATGTCTTTCAAGGCAATTGTCCATTTTATCTACGTAGTCAAATTTATTGGCACAAATTTGTTCACAATTTCTTATAATCCTTTAAATGCCTGCAGGATCTCTAATGATGTCTCCTCTTTCATTCTTGATATTGGTAATTTGTATCTTTTTTTCTTGAGCAATCAAGTTATAGGCTTACCAATTTTACTGTTCATTTTGAAGAACCAGATTTTGGATTCCCTGATTTCGTCTATGATTTCTCTATTGTCTATTTCATAGATTTCTGTTAATTTTACATCTTTTTTTCAACTTATTTTGTTCTTTTTTTCTGAATTCTTAATGTTGGAATTCAGACCAAGCCTCAAACTTGGAAAAAAATACTTGAAAAAAAAGATATCTGGTAAGGGCTTATATCCAGAATTTAGTTTTTCTAGAAATGAATCTCCTACAATTCAATAACAGGACATGCTATCTGATTTTTTCTTTAGTGGACAGATTATTTGAACAGCCACTTCATAAAAGAAGATGTATGAATGACCAGTAAGAACATGACAAGATACTTGGCGGGGCATGGTGGCTCACACCTATAATCCCAGCACTTTGGGAGGCCGAGGTGGGTGGATCACCTGAAGTCAGGAGATCAAGACCATCCTGGCTAACATGGTGAAACCCCATCTCTACTAAAAATACAAAAAAAAAAAAAATTAGCCAGGCGTGGTGGTGGGCGTCTGTAGTCCCAGCTACTCAGGCGGCTGAGGCAGGAGAATGGTGTGAACCCGGGAGGCAGAGCTTGTAGTGAGCAGAGATCGCACCACTGTAGTCTAGCCTGGGTGACTGAGCAAGACTGTCTCAAAAAAAAAAAAAAAAAAAAAAAAAAAAAAGAAGAACATGACAAGATACTCAACATCACTTGTCTTTAAGGAAATGCAAATTAAAGGCACTAGATACTAACAAAAAAAATGGCTAAAGTTAAAAAGACTGACAACAACAAGTGTTGAAGACAATATGGAGCAACTGTAACTTTCATATACTGTGGGAATGCAAACTGGTATAGCTACTTTGGAAAACAGTATGGCAGTGTTTTATAATATTAACCATAGTATATCATGTTACTCAGCAAATCCACTCCTAACTGTAGATACATAAGGAGAATGAAAACATATCTATGCAAAGACTTGTATACAAGTGTTTATGGCAGCATTATTCAAAGTAGCCCCAAACAGGAAGTAGCCCATATGGCCCCCAGCTGGGGGAATGAATAAACAAATTTGTGGTATATCCATAGTATGAATTCTTATTCAGCAATAAAAAGGAATGAAATATTAAATCACACAATGACAAGAATCAATTTCAAAAACCTGCTAAGGAAAAGAAGTCAAACACAAAAGATCATATATTGTATGATTCTTTTTAATGAAATTCTAGAAAATGTAAAAGTATAGCAATCATCAAAATTCATCCAACACTATAATTTTATCATATGTAAATTATATCTCAATAAAGTTATTTTTAAAAAATAAATATTTTTAAAACCCAATAAAGGAGTTTTTATTTTTCTTTTTAAAATATATTTTTTCAATCTTTTCAGTTCACCTTACAGTGCAGTATGCTTTCCCAGTTTTTGCTGGGAGAAAAGTTGGTTGACTGGAGAATCTCAATGCATGTTCTTGTCCTCCCACTGCTGCAAGCTTATGTTGAGCTACTAGCAGTAATTGCAGCAGGCAGAATAATGGTTGCCCCACAGATGCTCATGTCGTATCACCAGAACCTGTGACTATGTCACCTCACATGGCAAAGGGACTTTGCAGATGTGATCAAGTTAAGGATCTTGATATGGGGAGATGATCGTGAGTTACCCAGATGGGCACCATGCAATCACAAGCGTTCCCATAAGAAGGAGGCACAAGTGGGGTCAGAGGAGAAAGCCATGTGAGGCTGGAAGCAGAGACTGGAGAGAAGATAGAGGAAGAGGGCATGAGCCAGGCAGACAGGCAGCTACTAGAAGCTGAAAAAGGCAAGGAGTCAATCTTCCTTTCAGAGCCTGCAGAAGGAACCAGCCCTGCCCCCGACCCCAACACATTGACTTTAGGACTTCTGGCCTCCAAAACTGTAAGATAATAAATTTGCATTGTTTTAAGCCACCATGGTAATTTGTTAAAGTAGGAGGAGGAAACTAACACAGCAATAAAAGGGAATGAACTACTGATACATGCAACAACATGGATGCACCTCAATTGTACGCGTGAAGGAAGCCAGGCTCAAAGGTCACGTACTGTGTGGTTCTGTTTATATGACATTCTGGCAAAACTACAGAGACAGGGACAAGATTATCTAGGCCCATCCCAGGTCAGTAGAACCACTCAGGTGCTCCTATGAACTCATTAGCAATAACAGATGGTTGTCACTTTAGGCCACCAAGCCTTGGAGTGGTTTCTTATGCAGCAGTAGCTAACTGATACAGCAGGGAGGAAGTCCTGCAGTGGTGCCAGGGGCTCGGTGTTGAGACCAACTTTGAAGAGAAGGTTGCAGGAGCAGAGGCAGTGAGAGTGACTGAGGCTCGGGAGTAGGATAGGATGGGAGCCAGGCTGGTCCTTCTTCCCTTAGCAAAGGTTGCAAGGGGGCACTCTCTCTGTTGCCAGAATCTCTGTCCTGGAGTACTTGCCCAGTTGCCTCCACCCAACTGGGCCACACTCCATCCCTGATGCCCCCCAGGGTTCCCTGGCCAGTCCTGCCTCCTGAGAGCCTGCCTTCTCCCGCGGTAGATTTCCTCCTCCATCTCAGCCTCCCCTCATGCCTGGAGCACCTGCTGAGCCCAAGGGGGGCCAGGCTGGGCCAGGTTTCTGTGCCCGCTCCTTGGCAGTGCACAGCCCTACGCAGTGCAGTGCCAAAACCATATGTCTCTGGGAGCTGCCGCGACTGGAGGAGCTGCCTCCACCCATCCACCCTCAGGAGGGCAGCCTCCCAAGGAACATGATCAGCAGTTTCCTGATGGGCCGGGGGGTTGCAGGGCAAAGAGGCAGCCAGCGCTGGAGAAGCTCTGGGGCTGAGCCCAGGCAGTTGAGGGAGGGGGCAGTGGGCTATTGGACCAGAATTTTAAAACTGATATTCATTGGCTTCTTACTATTTTGAGTGTCTATGATCTCATGTAATCCCCACAAAATGAATCCGGTACTATTTTATGCACATTTTACATATGAGGAAACCGAGGCACAGAGAGGTCGAATAACTTGCCCAATAATATCACACAACTATCATAAGCAGAGCCAGAACATGAATCCAGCTGCAGAGCAGGTGCTCCCAGCCACGACATCAGCCTGCCTGAAGCCCCCACGTTTTAGGTCTGACGTGCTTCCAGCTCCAGCACATCCATCACACCCCATATGACAAGACAGCGGAAGGCAGCCAGGGACAAGGTTAACTTCCTGACCAGCAAGCAACTGAGACAGGCAGTGTGGAAGAGGACTGAGGATCCTTAGGTTCAAGTCCTGGTACTGCCATTTACCCACTGCAAGACCTCAGCCAGATGGTCTCACTGCCTCGTGCCTCAGTTTCCCCAGCAGTGATGGTGGTTTTATGTGTCAATGCGGCTAGGCTACAGTCTCAGTTCTTCAATCAAATATAAGTCTAAGTGTTGCTGTGAAGGTATTTCACAGGTGGGATTAAAGTAGTTTATAATCTGTTGGCTTTTAAGTAAGGCAGATTGGCCTAGATCACTGGGGTGGGCTGGACTTCATCAGTTGGAAAGCTTTAAGGGTAGAGCTGAGGCTTTCCAGAAGTTCTGCCTGTGGACAGCAACTTCGTGCCACCCCTCCCTAAAGCCAATTTCTTGCGACAAACATCTTGCTGTAGATGTCCCACTGGTTCTGCTTCTCTGGTTGAACCCTGGCCGAGAGACTGTCTGAAAGTGGTGGACACTACGGCCTACGCCATAGGATGGCAGCGAAGATGAAATGTGCTCATATAAATAAGGTGTTTAAAATCATGCCTGGTACAAAGTGAGCTCCAAATAACCATTACAGCACAAAATGGCTACAAAACATATTTTATAATGACCTTGGTGGCCAGGCCAGGCTCTGCTCTGTCCCACCAGCACCACAGCAGGCCGGCTGCAGCGGGGTGGAGAACACAGCTCCCTCAGGCAGCTCCATCCTGGCAGCGACCCCGGGGGTACTAATAAAGTGAGCTGAGGAGCTTCCAGCTGCAAGAAGCTTCCTGTGCCCCATTTCTCAGAGCACAGGGGCTGTCCAGGGCTCCAGGCTGCCCCTTACCCCCAGCTGAGACAGCCAGGAAACAGGGCCCTCACAGTCCTCCCACCTGTCCCTGCTCCCTGCTTCTCCTCCTTGTGCTGCAGGGGCCACTCATGGAGCACCCAGTGTGCATCGTATCTTAGCTTGGATGTCACCTCTTCAGAGAGACCTGCCCAACCACCCTTCCTAGAATCACAGCCCCCAGGGCATAGCATGATACAAACTCACTTTTAACTTATTACTGTGAAAAATTTCAAACCTACACAAAAGTAGAGAGAATGAGATACTCCCTACCATGCCCTCCGAGACAGTAGACAGAATAATGCCCCCTCAAAGGTGTCCACGTCCTAATCCTAGAACCTGGGAATACGTCACTTTACATGGCAAAAGGGACTTTGCTGGTGTGATTAAGGTTAAGAACCTTGAGATGGGAGGTGATCCTGGGTTATCCAGATGGGTCCAGTGTCATCACAAAAATCCTAAGCAGAGAACCTTTCCTGGCTGTGGTCAGAGAGAGCTGTGACAATGGCAGAAGGTCTGAGAGATGCAAGGTTGCTGGCTTTGAAGGTGGAGGAAGGGGCAGGAGCCAGCGGTTGCAAGTGGTTTCTAGAGGCTGGAAAAGGCCAGAAAATGGATTCTCCTCCTGGAGCCTCTGGCAAGGAACGCTGCCCAGCTGACACCTCAATTTCAGCCCAGTGAGACCCAGGTCGAACTCTTAACCTACAAAGCAAAAAAATAATAAATGTGTGTGGTTTGAAGCCACTAAGTTTGCAGTAATTCATTACAGCAGCACCAGGCAATGAATGCACACCACTGCACCCCTGGCTCAGCTTCAATGGCAATCAACTCAACCAGGACGAACCTCCCACCAGCCTAGATCTCCTCTGCATTATTAAGTTTTAGTTTTAGTTTTTGAGACAGGGTCTCACTCTGTCACCTAGGCTGGTGTGTATTGGCATCATCTCAGCTCACTGCAGCCCTGATCTCCTGGGCTCAAGCAATCCCCCCATCTCAGCTTCCCAACTAGCTTGGACTACAGGCATGTGCCACCACACCTGGCTAATTTTTTTTTTTTTTTCTGTAGAGATGGGGGTCTCCGTATGTTACCCAGGCTGGTCTTAAACTCCTGGGGCCAAGGGATCTTCCTGCCTTAGCCTCCCAAAGTGCTGGGATTACAGGCACCCAGCCCCCTGGATTATTCTGAAGCAAATCCAGGCATTGTATCATCTATTATCTGTAAAGATTTAAATATGTATTTCTAGAAGGTAAAGACTTTTTTATTTTGTTTTGTTTTGTTTTGTTTTGAGATGGAGTCTCTCTCTGTCACCCAGGTTGGAGTGAAAGAGTGATGTGGCATGATCTCAGCTCACTGCAACCTCCATCTCCCTGGTTCAAGCACTTCTCCTGCCTCAGCCTCCTGAGCAGCTGGGATTACAGGCATGCACCACAAAGCCCGGCTAATTTTTTGTACTTTTAGTATAAACAGGGTTTCACCATATTGACCAGGCTGGTCTCAAACTCCTGACCTCAGGCGATTCACTGGCCTCGACCTCCCAAAGTACTGGGATTACAGGCGTGAGCCACCACGCCCAGCATAAAGGTTTTTTAAAAACATTACCGCAATAAAGTTATCACACTTTAAAACATTAACAATAATTCCTTAATATAAATGATTTACTCATAGCTTGAATCTCCCTGATGGCTCCTGGCTGTTATTCCACAGCTTTTCTGTCTGAACCAGATCCAGATAAGGTCCACTTACTGCAGTGGGTTGATAAGTCTCCTAAGTTTTTTTGAATCCATGCCACCCCTTGTTTTGTTCCTTACAATTTACTTGTTGAAAGAGTCAGGTTATCTATCTGTAGAGTATCCTACACTCTGGATTCTGCTGATTTGCAGCCCTGTGGTGCTTTTTAACGAGTTCCCCTGTCCTCCATTTCCTATTACATCCTGATGAGATTCGAGGCTATTTTGGCAAGAGCCTTTCACGGGTGATGGTGTCTACCTTGCTCAATCAAGAGGCACATCACCTGCGGATGAGGTTGGCTGTCTCTCTTTTTGTGAAGTTAGCAACCTTGATGAGAGCTCCAAGATCTATGGTCTCATTAGTGGTTGCATAATTGCCGTATTCTAATTCAGTCATTCGCTCCCCTTCATTAGCTAATGTACACTTTCATTCACCAACTATTTGATTGTCCCAAGGGGAAGTTCACATGGGAAAGGCAGGATAAATGCTTCTTTCCCTTTATTTACCACTTTGCAAAATAACGAGTTCGTTCCCTACTGCTCTCCAATGGTGACATTGAGGTTGTTGTTGTTTGAGTATCACTATGTACTCATATATTTGATGTAAGCTCCATTCCCAGTGCCTAGAACAAAAGTTGCCACATAGTTGATATTAAAAAAAAAAAAAAAAAAAAAGGTCTGGACTAATTCCCACTGATTCAATTGGAAACCATACACTTCTATCATGCTAAGCAACTGAAATTTCACCTTTCACCTTTTCATTTCACCTTTCATCTTTCATTTCACTAGCCAAGAGAAGCTAGTGTGACCATCACCAATCAGAGATCAATGGTGTTGGGAGATAGACAGCCTGCAGGTGTTCAGAGAGGGCAGTGGTCCCTGCAAGGCAGTTCAGAGGCACGCTCAGGGGAGGGGGTCCACTCTGGACCTCACAGGATGAATAAGAGGAGAAGTAAATACATAGAAAGCAGGGTGGGAGGAACAGAGTGAACAAAGGGATGGGCTTCAGGTCACAGACTAGCACGGGGAGAACCAGGGGAGTCAAAGGTGTAGACATGAGGTTAGAAAAGTAGGTTGATTCTGACTTGATCCTGAGGGAATGGGAGCCACCGGCAGTAACTCAATGAGGGAAATGCATGATTAGATTTGTCTTTTTATTAGGATCGCTTCCCAATAAAACTTCAACTGCCCAGTGCTGGGCTGGGCTGGCTCTTACCAACTCACCAGAATTTACTGTTAAATTTTCAGGAAATTATAGGCTAGGCATGATGGCTCATGCCTGTAATCCCAGTGCTTTGGGAGGCTGAGGCAGGAGGATTGCTTGAGGCCAGGAATTCAAGACCAGCCTGGGCAACATATCAGGAACCCATCTCTACAAAATATTTTTTAAATTAGCTGGGCGTGGTGGTGCACACTTATAGTCCCAGCTACTCAGAAAGCTGTGGTGGGAGGATCACTGGAGCCCAGGAGCAAGAGGCTGCAGTGAACTATGATCACACCACTGCACTCAAGCCTGGGTGACAGCATGAGACCCTATCTCAAAAAAATTTAAATTATGTAAACTTATAATAAAATAACATATTAACAACAAGGTAGTAAGTACTCCAAATGCATCCCTTTTGACTTGTTTTGTGTCGTTTGCTGTCACCTATGCTCCTGGTATGAGTTGTGCCTGGCATGTCTGTGTGAGGGAAATAATACTACACAGCACTGAGCGTCTCTTCCCAGCTCTGTGCTCTGCGACATCACGTGGGAAGTTTGAATCAGCTTTAGAAATTGGTGCTCACTACAAACTCGGGCTTCTTATTTCCCCAGAGAATCAGTTGTTAAACATCTATCACCACATTGCTGCATATGACTCAGAAACTCTACTTTTTGGTGTCTCACATGGCTCTACTGTTTACTATTATACTATATTATATTATATTATATTATATTATATTATATTATATTATATTTATTATACTAACTGTGTGGCCTTGGATGTGTCCTCTAACCTCCCCTGACTCAGTTTCTATATAATTGGAGCAACACCTAATGCAGTGGGTACTGGGGTACACCTAGATCCCCCTGAGACCAGGCCCTCATCCCTGCAGCTACTGAGAGAGTAGGCTGCTGAGTCCCCCTGGGAATTGCCCTCTGCTGCAGGAAGGCCTCACCGAAGCATGTTGGGAGTGACGGGAGAGGAGCTGGGGCCTGCTGGCACCTGAAGATGGTGCCAGCACCATCAGGGATGCAGGGAGGTCCGTCCGAAGGGAAGGAGCCTAGCTCAGTGCTAGATGCTGCACCGATGCTTCGTGGGCCCCGCCACAGTCCCCTTTTCCTGAACCAGTGCACCCTGCTGCTGTGAGTGCTGGCTGCTAACTGCTCCCACTGCCTCTTCTCTGCAGAATTACCCTCCTCTGATTACATCCCTCCCTCTTAGGCAGTGCAGTGCAAATGACTACCTGACACAGTACAAAAGGCCAAATCCCCAGCCTCAAGACGGCTGGACTCTGTGGTGCCATGACTCCTCCCCAGCTTCCCAGACCAGGCCGAGGCACCACTCCAAGTGCGAGCACATAGTGAGATGTGTTTAGCTCTGTGCTGCCAGCCTCTCCCCTCAGGCCCTTTCATGGCTCTCCTGAGGGTCCCCCGCAACCAGCCACATCCACAATAATCCCGTCTCAGGCTCTGCTTCTGGGGAACCCCACGAGAGATGGAAGAGCAGGGTCTGTGGTTCCTGTGACAGCTGGTGGTGGAGTTCCGTGAGGCTGCTGGACTTGCAGGAGCTCAGGAGAGAGGCCTGGGCTGGAGAGGGATCAGGAAGCCACCTGCATCCTTCCCTGTCACCAGGAGGCAAGATGTGCCCAGGCGTGGACGTGGTCATGAAACCACTGAGCTGGCATTTCTCTCCCCGACTAGGGAAGGAGGTGGGGCCTCTGTCAGGACAGGGAAGAGGATTGCCCTGGTGGCCTCTTCCAGGGCGATGCTCCCTCAGCACAGGCCAATCAGCCACCTAAAAAAGGCAATTTTTGGAAAGCCAATTACTTTCCCAGTTTATCTATGAACCCAATGAAGATGGGTTCAAATCCCATCTTCACCCCTTAGGAACCATGTGACTTTGGGTGTCTCACTCAAATAATATCTGCTCCCTGCTGAGTAGCAGAGATTGAAGTGGAAACTGTTCTAAGGGCTATGTTTATGAGCTGTATTCTTTTTATAACTGTACTTTACACATAACAGAAATGTGGCCTTTAGTGAACTGATCTTTGGAAAAGCTGGAAAAGTTGGCCACACCTGCTGGACTTCAGGAGCGCTGGGCCAGTGCTATTGTCTTCATTGTGCTCAGGAAGGCTGAAGGCCAACGCTCCCCACCCTCCCGTCCCTGGTCAGCCTCCCAAAAGGACAGGCCTGCTCCCCGCCTATGAGCCATCTCTGCAGGCAGATTGTTGGGGTCTACATTCCAGCTCCTGGAATCCACAGAGCACTTCCCCTGGTAGTGATCCTGGTTGAGAATGTAGAGACTTTTAATTCAGAGATGCACACTGAGTTTCGAGTTGAGGCTAAGTGGGAAAAAGAATGAGAGAGAATAATCCAAAGACTCACAACTTTGGCTGGAAGGAATCTAACCAGAGCAATGCCCTAGCTGGAGTGGGAGACAGAGAGCATGGGTGGGGACACACAGGGACACCTCCTCTCCCTTAAAAATGATTTGAAGCTGAAAATCCCAAAGTAGCATGACAGGTATGCTGGTGAGAGATATGGGGTAAACAGTACAAGACAGAGCCAAGAAGTTTGAAAGACAACTTGGAAGGGAAGGGGGAAACAGTCACACAGGGCAGGAGGATGCTATTTTTTTAAAAAAGGCTTGCAGAACCATTGGCCCTTTTTCAATCTATATATGTAAAGCTTTGATTTAACATTTTAATACTAAAGAAAGAAAAACAGAAGACCCATGGAACCCTTTGGGTGAGCCACTTGACAACATCCAGGAGGGTGGTAATTGGGACACCCGTCCACCCAGCCATTCTGTTTCCCCTGAATATAAGGATGCTCCTTGCAGTATGGTCTTATAACAAGGAAAAAGTGTACGGAGGAGAAAAGAATGGGACAAAAGATTTTTCAGCTTCATCTGGAATATTTTGTTTCTTTAAAAAAAGAACTGAAGAAAATGTGGTAAAATGTGCATTGTGGGGATTCTGTATTTATGAGATTGCTCTCCTTATTTTTCTGTATTTTGAAACTTTTGCAAACTGAAACGGGTGTGTGGGTGGGGAGGAGATGTTTGTGCCAGACCCAGTGCTGTGTACTGGGAAGATGGGGCTGGATAAGGTGGAGATTAGGACCTGCAGGGGCTCACAGTTTTGGTGAATCTCATGTTGGACACCTCGACCCTCTCAGCTGCAGCAATTTCATTAATTTCCTGGTGCCACAGAGAGATCAATTATTTTGAAGTCAGACAAATCTGGGTTCAGATTCTGACACTGTCATTTATTGGCCATGTGATTTTTCCACAAGACAAATAATTGCTCTGAACTTCAGTGTCCACCTCTGTAAGGTGGGATACTATTAATTTACAGAAAATCTGTGTATAATGCAAACTATAATAGCAAGTCCCTGGCACCGAGAAGGTCCTGGATAAGGAATAGCTACCATTGTGAATAGAGCTTTTAAGTCTATTGCCCCTCCTCCAGCTCCCATCCCCAGAGGATCTTCCTGTGGCTGTGGGGAGCTGGGTGGTGTGGGGACAAACAGTTGGACGTCAACATCAGACAGATCTGGGTTCAAATCCCATCTTCACCCCTTCGTAACCACATGACTTTGGGTGGGTCACTCAAATAATATCTGCTCCCTGCTGAGTGGCGGAGATCCAGGTGAAAACGTGTGTTTTGCGGTGCCCGGCACAGGGTAGGCCTCATAAATGATGGTCATTGTGACACTGAGAACTGGCTCCTGCTCCCAGCCGGGTAGGGAGAAGCTCAGTCTAGCCTAGATTAATCCTCCTCATGGTTCAATGCTTTGGCAGAGGCTGCTTACTCTTCCTCAATATCCATTTCCTTCTTCTTTCCTTAGTAGCAGGACAAAGCCTACATGCCCAGCCTCTTGCACTTCAGAGTGGACACAAGATTCAGTTGAACTAAGGGGAAATAAGCAAAAGTTACATCTGAACCTCCAGGTCATACCTTTAAAGAGTGGTGTGTCTCCATGTCTCCATCCCTTCTCCCCTTCCTACTGGCTGGAATGAAGATGTGATGACAGGAGCTGGTGCAGCCACCTTGGGTTACAAGATAAAAGCCTCAGATGAAAGGGGCAGAGGCACAAGATAGGAAGAACCTGGGTCCCTGTTTATTGTGGACACACAAATCAGTCTAGGACCACCAAGTTGGGCTTTTCCTTGAGAGAGACATAGACATTGTTTTTGTTTAAGCCACTGTCATTTCTGGATGTTTGTCGTAGCCACTGAACTTGAGTCCTATATTGAGTAGGCATCAACATGTGCCACAATTCTGGCCACTGGACACGGGAGGTGGTCTTCTGGTGAGCTTTGGGGGAACTTTTTCCTCTTCCTAAAGGTGCACAGGAAGGGACCCTGCCTTCATCTGGCTTTTGGACATGGTTGTGATATGAATCCTGGAGTTGATGCAACCACCTTCTGACCTTGAAGAGCCAATCCCAGGGAGGAAGGTTAAGCTGCCAAGGTTGGCAGAGGGGAAGATGGACAGCCAAGGGGTTCTGGATGATGTCCCTGGTCCACTGTGTAAACCAGCCCGAGAATGCATGCCTCCAGACTCCCTGTGACAGGACAGAACCACTCTTTGATGCATAAGCCAGAAGTCGCCAGGCTTTCTGTTACTTGCAGCAGAAGTAACAGAATATTTCGGGAGCCTCCTCAGGAGCTTATGCATCCTCAACAAAAATTGCCCTGGGCTGAATGCGGAAGGGAGCTTCAGGACTTGGATTCTTCCTTCCTGCCTTGGTGCGAGGAGCCGGGACCCTTCTGGGACCGCCAGTTCTCATCACGTCTCTCAGCAATCAGGCATGCTGAGAGCTGGGAAAGCTCTACTCCTCCCAACATCAGGATTCATCAGGCATCTGTTAGGCTGTATGTGGACTCAATTCTCCAAGCCTCTGTTTCCTTATCTGCAGATTAAGTTCATACATATAACAGTCTCTCTTACAAGATCTTTGTGTGAATCAAATCAGATAATGGATTATTTTCTAAGCTTGTTGTATGTCAGTTTACCCTACTAGAAGAGTGATTTCTTGAGGGCAAATGAATGGCCATCATATCTATATAATCCACAGACCTGTGGCATGGCCTCACACCAGCCAGATATTCAGGAAATGTTTACAGGGGAATGTTAGGCATGACCAATCAGGGCACTGCAGTTCTCTCAAGGCACAGCGATTGGTTCAGAGATGGCCAAAGCCAAGTCACTCAAGCCAATTAAAGTGAGTCCCAGGACTTTTGCTCAAACAGCTGGAAAAGATATTAATTTTCCCACGCACCTCTAACAGTGCGGGGTATGAAGCCAGAACTGCTTCAGTTGATTTGCCACACCAGAGGAGAGGCTTCCTAAGAATGGAGTCATGCAGACGAAGCAGACCCCAGAGACAGACAGAAAGCAAACAAGGTTTTCACGGCATCATTTAAGCCCCTGGATCAAACCATACCTAAAGACCACCCTTAGATTTTTTTTCTGTTACGTGCAGCCACACCTCTTTTCCCTATTTTTTTTTTAAGAGAATTTGGATCCCTACTGCTGCAATGAGTAACAGAAGGGCATTTGGTAAATGGTTCAACCCTAGACATGTGTTTGAAATCACTCCTGCCGGATAGGTGAGCAAAACTGCTGACAGCTAGTCCCAGTTTTGCTCTGCCTAGACATGGTGTGGTAAAGGCTCACCTTTGCTATGGGAGTTATAAGGCAATCAGAAAGTTTCTTCTTTCCAAAAATGACCTAGACATCTTCCAAAGTAGAGTAATTCACAAGTGTTTATACCAAAGGTGAACTCTCCATCCACCTTTGGTATAAACCTGAGTGGGAATGTCCTGGCCAGAAAGCCTCAGTTGGACGCTAGTCTTTCACACTTGTCTGTAATGGCCAGCCACTCTCTCCTTCAGCCCGATGGTGCCTTTCTTGGTTTAAGGCAGTGCAAACAGTGCTCCAACACCAGCAGCCAGATGGGAGATGCTGGAACGGGAGAAGCTGGAAGAGACTGGCATCGGGGAACAGAGGATCTGCCGGTTGGAATCCTACGCGTTTGCTTTTGTTTTGTTGGGCCCCTCTGTGTCCCTGTGGTCCGAGTACTTGCTAAGTGAGCTCCCTCTGGAGCAGGCTCCACGAGGTCTATTGAAGAGCCCTCAAAATCAGCATCTGATTCAGGAACAAAGAGACAGGATTGGGCAGAGGGAGGAGTTGGGCTGTGGCCACCACGAGGCTCAGCCAATCTCATGAGGGATGGGGGCTGAGATGGCCCTCGGGGTTCTCTGGAGTCAGAGCAAGGAACTGAACCTTTAAGTGTCCTTGGTGAAAGCAGCTGTCTTTAGCTGACAATGATTTCTGAGACCTCATCAAGAAAGCAGGTGGGCTGAGCAGGGAACCTGTGAGACTCACCACAGTGCTCACTATACTCCCAACTCCAACAGCAACCTTTGCAGGAATGGGAGTGTCCCCAGTCCTCTCTCTGCCTTTGGCTCCTTTTCCCCAGGGATTCCTCACTTCTGGTTGGGAACACCACGAAGCCATGTGGATCACCCTCATCCCTGGAACGATGGGGCCCAAATGCCTGTGGACAAATGTGTGGACAAATGCCCCCCGGGCTCGGACGTTCTCTGGAGACAGCCAAGCCCTGAGCGCTGGTCAGCCATTCACAGCTCTCTGTGGCGAGAGACGCACAGGCTGGCACAGTTTCCTGTCTCTTCCTGCATCGGGGTGAACTCTACTTCTCTCCTCTCGGGTGGCCATGGGTCCACCTGTCCTCGGGACTCGCTCTGGAGCCCCCCTCCCATGCCTCCCGGAACGATGCCGAGCTTCCCCATGTGCCTGCGGGTCCTCTCCAGGCTTGTGGCCTGTGTGGGATCCAGCCTGTGGACTGAGGGTGGCTGTCTCCCTCCAGTGGAACTTTGGGGCCTATCTCCACCTGATCCCCAAGAGGAAGGTGGCCTCTCGGAGGACAGCGGGGCCCCGGGAGCCTCCTGCGCTGCCCGGCCAGGGGTGCATGCAGGGCCTGGGGAGAGGCGGTGTCCTGCGGAAGGCTCCTGGGAGGCGCTGTCAGGGTCTCACTCTCAGACTTCCTCCCGCCGCTGTGGGAGGCCTGGCCGTGCCCGCGACGTGTGTGGCACAGCGGGCTGGGTTGCAAAATATATCTGGCATGGCAGTTGGTGAAGGAGTTATGCAACCACCACCAACTTACGGAAACCACCAAGCGATGTGCCTTGCTAGCAGAGGTGGCTGGCTTGGCCACGCTGGCCACAGGCCCTGGTTCTGTGTTGGCAGTGTGAAGAGTGGCCCAGGCTGTGGGGTGTCAAGAACCATGACAGGTCTTCCCTGAAGTCACCCTGGGAGCACATGACCCACGAGACCCCGGCAGTGCTGGCATCTTCTCCTCCAAGGATCTCCTTCCCATTCTACAGAATCCAGAAGACAGGAAGACAGCCTCATCTGGTGATCAGCAGCCAGTGCTCCCTAGGAGGCCCACCTCAGAGGGGACAGGCCCAACCTGGGGCAAGGGTCTCGAGGAGACAACTGCAAAGGGAGGTGGCTGGAGGCCCGCCCTTTGAGGAGCTGAGGTGGCTCAGCCTGGAGAAGGGCAGTGCTGGGGACCCAGTCACCATCCCTCTAAGGAAGCAGGCGGCCTTCAGGGCCCAGATGGCAACACTGGGGCTTGTGGGGAAGTCCCACAGAGGCAGATCCCAGCTCCATATCAACAAGAACTTCTTCCTGCCCAGAGCTTCCGCAGATGGGATGGAATGCCGAGAGGAATGTCCTAAAGGGAACCCCGGGCATGTCTGTGCCCCTGGCCTGAAAGTGCCCTGCACCCATCAGGCTGCTCAGCAGAGTGAGGAGAGGAATTCGGAGACCAAGCAGGGAACCCCATGAGGAGGAGGCCCCTCCCCTCCCCACTGAGTCCCTCAAGCTTCCCCTGAGCCTCCATGGCACCTCCCCCAGGGAGAAGTGGGCTGAGCATGGGCTTAGAAACCAAATCCACCTGGGGCTGATCCCAGCTCTGCCACCTACCCTCTGTGTGGCCCTGCACAAGTCCCTTCCCTTCTCTGAGCCTCTGATTTCTCCTCTGAGGATTATATGCCATAACGGACAGGAAGTCCATGCTCAGGAGAAGGAAAGTTCATTTTATTTCAAGCTCACACCTGGCTGCCTTCAGCCCTCACACTGAAACCTTACACATTAGACTCACCACCTCCTGGGCTGATAAAATGGACATCAGGTTGGAATGCATCCTTCCAGACGTTTTCATATGTATGCATAGCCAGAGGAGGGTTATGATGCTTTGCACGGTACTCGGCACCTTGCTTTTTGCACTCAAAGATTTATCTTAGAGACCTATTCATGGTAATAAATAGAGCCACTCATTCTCCTTAACTACTGCATTATTTAGTGAATGGCTACATCATGGTTTACTTAGCTCTTCCTCTATGATTGGACACTGACGTTATTTCTATTGTTTCACTCTTACAAACAATGGCTATCTTCACTGATGCCTTCTGGTGTGTATACACAAAGGCTACTTTGAGAATACCCAAAGAAGGGGAATCTCTGTGTCAGACAGGATGCACATTTGTCATTTTAATAGATACAGGCCAGTGAAAATTCATTAGTAAATAAATACAATTTTCAATTCAGTCGCGTTAACACCAAGGGCAAGTTTCAGGTGTTGTGGGTTTTTTTCTTAACTGTTAAGTTGCCTTTAAAATTGCAAAATGAATGCATGCTCCTTGTAAAAAATAGACACCCATACTTTTTAAGCACAATTCTCTCCCTTCCTAGCCCATTCCCTTCTCCCAACTGTGAACAGTGGACACATATTTGCTATGTATTTGCAAACACACAAATCAATACGAATTTTTTTACATAAATGAGATATAGACAGACAGATGTAAAACTTGATTTCCTACTTTATTGACATATCTTGGACATCTTTCCATGTTAGTAGATTCATATCTGGATCTTTACTTTTAATGGTTACATAGAATTTTATTATAAGAAGGACTATAATAAATTTACTCAGTCTCTTGTTGATAGACATTTTCATTCTTTTCCATCTTTTGCTATCATAAATGAAATTGCAGTGAGCGTTCTTGTACATGCATCTTTGTAAGCTTTGAAAATACATTGAACTAAAGCAAACAAAACTAATCCAGGAAATGTTGACAGACAAGTGTTAGAAGACAGAAATTTGCTATCTTTTGGGGAAAGGCTGGTGACTGGGAAGGGGCCCTAGAGGGTCTCTAAGACCCTAGGAATGTTCTGGTTCTGGTTACAAGAGTGTGTTCTGTTACTGAAAATTCACCAGTTGTGAGTTGTGCGTTTTTCTATATGTATTTTACTTTTCTGTATGTATGTTACTTTTCTATATATATGTTACATGTAAAATTTTACTTTAATGTGTGAGAAAAAAATATATATATATGTTTTTCAGAGGAAATGTGAGAGATGACTGAAGCTCTATAACAAGTTAAATTCTTTTTATTTTAATTTTAGTTTCAGGGGGTACATGTGCAGTTTTGTTTCAAGGTATATTTTGGCTGGGTGCTATGGCCCACACCTGTAATCCTGGCACTTTGGGAGACTGAGGTGGGAAGATCCCTTGAGGCCTGCAGTTCAAGACCAGCTTGGGCAACATGGTAAAACCCCATTTCTACCAAAAAAGAAAAAAAAATAGCCAGGCATGGTGGTGTGCACCTGGAGGCTGAGGTGGGAGGATTGCATGAGCCCGGGTGGTCAAAACAACAATGAACCATGATTGTGCCACTGTACTCCAGCCTGGGCGATGAAGCAAGACCTTGTCTCAAAAAAAAAAAAAAAAAAAAAAAAAAAAAAAAAAAAAAGAGGGGCGGATATATTTCTTGATGCTGGAGTTAGGGCTTCTACGGATCCTGTCACCCAGAGAGTGAACATAGTACTCAATAGGGAGATTTTTAGTCCTTGCCCTTCTCCCTCCCTCCCTCCTTTTGGAGTCCCCAGTGTCTGTTCTCATTTTCATGTCCATATGTACACAAGATTTAGCATCCACTTATAAGTGAGAACATGAGGCATTTGGTTTTCTGTTTCTGCATTAATTCATTTACGATAATAGCTTCTAGCTGCAGCCATGTTGCTGCAAAGGACATGATTTTATTCTTTTTTAATGGCTTCATAATATTCCATGGTGTACATGTGCCACATTTTCTTTATCCAATCCACTGTTGATGGGCACCTAAGTTGATCTGATGTCTTTCCTATTGTGAATAGAACAAGTTAAATTCTAATTTGTGCAAAACGTATATACTGAACATGGTTATACAGTTTTCTCATAGACGTTAAACAAGTAACTAGGGGAAGCATAGGGTGGAATGGAACTAAATGTACTTAGGGATTTATAATTCCAGGGAGTTCAGAAAAACTTTCCTGAGGAACTAATGTTTAAGCTGAAACCTAAAAAATAATGAAGGCTGTTTCTTCTGTCATTTTTCTTGTGTTTTCAATCACACCCCATCTTCTCATTTGCCTGGTGATTTTTAATTGCATGCCAGACATTGTCTATGAAAACCTATAGAGATAATATAAAGTACTGAATGATAGTATCTTTCTTTAGAAAGGATTTACATTTGCTTCTAGAGCACAACCAGGGTAGAAACATTACCAGTCTTCGATCATCTCAATCCAATCATGGAGTTAATTCAAAACTAAGCATCAATCCCGATGAGAGGTGGCCTATTTCTGATTCACTTTTGCTTGGTTTTTAATAACAGTTCTATTGAGATATGATTCACACACGATACAATTCACCCATTCAAAGCGCAAAATTCAGTGGTGTTTAATATATGCATGGATTTATGCAAGCATTTCTAAATCAATTTTAGAATATTTTCATAGCTCAAAAAAAACTCACATCCTTTAACTATCACCCCTATATGCCCTACCTCTATGGAACCACTAATCTACTTTCTGTCCCTATAATTTGCCTATTCTGTACATTCAATAAAAATGGGATTATATTCTTTTTGTGACGAGCTCTTTTCGTGGTCTTTTTGTGACTAGCTCTTTCACTTAGCATAATGTTTTCAAGTTTTATCCAAGTAGTAACATGTGCCAGTATTCCTTTCTCTTTATGACTGAATAATATTCTAGTCTATGGCTATATAACATTTTATTTACCCATTTATCAGTTGATGGACATTTGGGTTGTTTCTACCTTTTGGATATTATGAATAGTGCTTCTATGAACATTTGTGTACAAGTTTTAGTGTAAACATGTGTTTCTATTTCTCTTGGGTAGATACCCAAGAATAAAATTGCTAAGTCATAGGGTAACTCCACGCTTGACCATTTGAAGAACTGCCAGACTGTTTTCCAAAGTGACTGTACCATTTTATATTCCCACCAGCAGTGTATGAGGGTCCCAATTTCTCCATATCCTCATCAACACTTGTTATTTGACTTTTTATTATAGCTATCCTAGTGGATGTGAATCAGTGTCTCCTGGTTTTGATTTGCATTTCCCTGATAACTAACAATGTTGAGCACTTTTTCACATGTTTATTGGACATTGGTGTATCTTCTTTGGAGAAATGCCTGTTCAAGGCCTTTGGTCATTTTGAAATGGCCAAAGGACTTGAATTTGTTTATTTGATTTTTGTCTTTGTTTTTGTTTTTGTTTTTGAGATGGAGTCTCACTCTATCGCCCAGGCTGGAGTGCAGTGGCACAATCTCGGCTCACTGCAAGCTCCGGCTCCCCAATTCAAGAAATTCTCTGCCTCAGCCTCCTGAGTAGCTGGGATTACAGGTGCCTGTCACCACACCTGGCTAATTTTTGTATTTTTAGTAGAGATGGGGTTTCACCATCTTGGCCAGGCTGGTCTTGAACTCCTGACGTCGTGATCCACCCTCATTGGCCTCCCAAAGTGCTGAGATTACAGGCATGAGCCACCACGCCCAGCCGTTTATTTGGTTTTTTAAAAAATTATTGAGTTGTAAGATTTTTAAAAATATTTTTAGATACAAGTCCTTTATCAGATACATAATTTGCAAATATTTTATTCCATTCTGTGGGTTGTCTTTACTTTCTTGATGGTATCCTTTGAAGCAAAAAGTTTTTAATTTCGATAAATTTCTAATTTATCTATTTATTTCTTTTGTTGCTCATGTTTTTGGTGTTCAGTCTAAGAATCATTGCCATATCTGAGGTATTGAAGATTTATTCTTATGTTTCTTCTAATAGTTTTATAGTTTTAGGTCTATTTTTTCTTTGACAGCTTTAGGGGTACAAGTGGATTTTGGTTATATGGATAAACTGTATAGAAGTGAATATTTAGGTCTTTGATCCATTTTGAGTTAATTTTTTATATGGTGTAAGGTAAGGGTACAACTCCTTTCCTTTGCATATGGCTATCCAGTTGTCCCAGTACCACTGGTTGAAAAAACTATTCTTTCCCCATCTTGGCAACATTGTGAAAAATCAGTTTGCCACCAATGCATGGGTTTAATTCTAGGTTTTTATTCTATTCCATTGGTCTTTATACCTATCCTTATGCTAATGTCACACTGTCTTGATTACTGTTGCTTTGTAGTAATTTTTTTTTTAGATGGAGTCTCATTCTGTCACCAGGCTGGAGTGCAGTAGCACAATCTCGGCTCACTGCAACCTCCACCTCCCGGGTTCAAGCAATTCTCCTGCCTTAGCCTCCTGAGTAGCTAGAACTACAGGCACGGGCCAGCATGCCCAGCTAATTTTTGTATTTTTAGTAGAGACGGAGTTTCATCATGTTGGCCAGGATGGTCTCGATCTCTTGACCTTGTGATTCACCTGCCTAGGCCTCCCACAGTGCTAGGATTACATGTGTAAGCCACCGCGCCCAGCCTGTAGTGAGTTTTAAAATCAGGACATGTAAGTCCTCCTACTTTGTTCTTCATTTTCAGAATTGTTTTTGGCTATTCTTGATCCCCTGCAATTCCATATGAATTTTAGAACCAGATTTTCTCTTTTACCATTAGTAGAATTCAGCTGTGATTCTGACAGGGATTTTGTTGAATCTGTAGATCAATTTCGGGAGTATTGTCATTTTAACAATATTAAGACTTCTGATCCATGAATATGGGATGTTCTTCCATTTATTTCTATTTCCCTTTTTTTTTTTTGGAGACGGAGTCTTGCTTTGTTGCCCAGGCTAGAGTGCAGTGGCCCAATCTTAGCTCACTGCAAGCTCTGCCTCCCAGGTTCACACCATTCTTCTGCCTCAGCCTCCCGCTTAATTGGGACTACAGGCGCTCACCACCACACCCAGCTTTTTTTTTTCTTTTCTTTTTTTTTGTATTTTCAGGAGAGACGGTGTTTCACCGTGTTAGCCAGGATGGTCTCGATCTCCTGACCTCGTGATCTGCCCGCCTCGGCCTCCCAAAGTGCTGGGATTACAGGCGTGAGCCACCGTTTTGTTGTTGTTGTTGTTGTTGTTGTTGTTTGAGACGTAGCTTTGCTCTTGTTGCCCAGGCTGGAGTGCAATGGCTCGATCTCGGCTCACTACAACCTCTGTCTCTTGGGTTCAAGTAATTCTCCTGCCTCAGCCTCCCAAGTACCTGAGATTACAGGCATGCACCACCAGGCCTGGCTAATTATTTCTATTTTCTTTAGATTGATTAATAGAAATGTTTTGTGGCTTTCAGATTATATGTTTTACACTGCTTTTGTTAAATTTATCACTAAGGATTTTAGGGTTTTGGTGCTATTTGCTAATGAACTGTTTTCTTTCATTTTTAGATTGTTCATTGCAAGTGTATAGAAATACAATTGACTTTTTTTATTATTATACTTTATGTTCTAGGGTACATGTGCACAACATGCCAGTTTGTTACATATGTATACATGTGCCATGTTGGTGTGCTGCACCCATTAACTCTTCATTTACATTAGGTATATCTCCTAATGCTATCCCTTCCCCCTCCCCCACCTCACAACAGGCCCCGGTGTGTGATGTTCCCCTTCCTGTGTCCAAGTGATCTCATTGTTCAATTCCCACCTATGAGTGAGAACATGCAGCATTTGGTTTTCTGTTCTTGCGATAGTTTGCTGAGAATGATGGTTTCCAGCTGCATCCATGTTCCTACAAAGGACACAAACTCATCCTTTTTTATGGCTGCATAGAATTCCATGGTGTATATGTGCCACATTTTCTTAATCCAGTCTGTCATTGATGGACATTTGGGTTGGTTCCAAGTCTTTGCTATTGTAAATAGTGCCGCAATAAACATACGTATGCATGTGTCTTTATAGCAGCATGATTTATAATCCTTTGGGTATATACCCAGTAACTGGATGGCTGGGCCAAATGGTATTTCTAGTTCTAGATTCTTGAGGAATCGCCACACTGTCTTCCACAATGATTGAACTAGTTTACAGTCCCACCAACAGTGTAAAAGTGTTCCTATTTCTCCACATCTTCTCCAGCACCTGTTGTTTCCTGACTTTATAATGATTGCCATTCTAACTGGTATGAGATGGTATCTCATTGTGGTTTTGATTTGCATTTCTCTGATGGCTAGTGATGCTGAGCATTTTTTCATGTGTCTGTTGGCTGCATAAATGTCTTCATTTGAGAAGTGTCTGTTCATATCCTTTGCCTACTTTTTGATGGGGTTGTTTGTTTTTTTCTTGTAAATTTGTTTGAGTTCTTTGTAGGTTCTGGATATTAGCCCTTTGTCAGATGAGTAGATTGCAAAAATTTTCTCCCATTCTGCCTGTTCACTCTGATGGTAGTTTCTTTTGCTGTGCAGAAGCTCTTTAGTTTAATTAGATCCCATTTGTCAATTTTGGCTTTTGTTGCCATTGCTTTTGGTGTTTTAGACATGAAGTCCTTGCCCATGCCTATGTTCTGAATGGTATTGCCTAGGTTTTCTTCTAGGGTTTTTATGGTTTTAGGTGTAACATTTAAGTCTCTAATCCATCTTGAATTAATTTTTGTATAAGGAGTAAGGAAGGGATCCAGTTTCAGCTTTCTACTTATGGCTAGCCAGTTTTCCCAGCACTATTTATTAAATAGGGAATCCTTTCCCCATTTCTTGTTTTTGTCAGGTTTGTCAAAGATCAGATGGTTGTAGATGTGTGGCATTATTTCTGAGGGCTCTGTTCTGTTCCATTAGTTTATATCTCTGTTTTGGTACCAGTACCATGCTGTTTTGGTTACTGTAGCCTTGTAGTATACTCAGGTAGTGTGATGCCTCCAGCTTTGTTCTTTTGACTTAGGATTGTCTTAGCAATGCGGCTCTTTTTTGGTTCCATATGAACTTTAAAGTAGTTTTTTCCAATTCTGTGAAGAAAGTCATTGGTAGCTTAATGGGGATGGCATTTAATCTATAAATTACCTTGGGCAGTATGGCCATTTTCATGATATTGATTCTTCCTATCCATAAGCATGGAATGTTCTTCCATTTGTTTGTGTCCTCTTATTTCTTTGAGCAGTGGTTTGTAGTTCTCCTTGAAGAGGTCCTTCACATCCCTTATAAGTTGGATTCCTAGGTATTTTATTCTCTTTGAAGCAATTGTGAATGGGAGTTCATTCATGATTTGGCTCTCTGTTTGTCTGTTATTGGTGTATAAGAATGCTTGTGATTTTTGCACATTGATTTTGTATCCTGAGACTTTGCTGAAGTTGCTTATCAGCTTGAGGAGATTTTGGGCTGAGACGATGGGGTTTTCTAAATAGACAATCATGTCATCTGCAAACAGGGACAATTTGACTTCTTCTTTTCCTAATTGAATACCCTTTATTTATTTCTCTTGCCTGATTGCCCTGGCCAGAACTTCCAACACTATGTTGAATAGGAGTGGTGAAAGAGGGCATCCTTGTCTTGTGCCGGTTTTTAAGAGGAATACTTCCAGTTTTCGCCCATTCAGTATGATATTGGCTGTGGGTTTGTCATAAATAACTCTTATTATTTTGAGAAACGTTCCATCAATACCAAATTTATTGAGAGTTTTTAGCATGAAGGGCTGTTGAATTTTGTCAAAGGCCTTTTCTGCATCTATTGAGATAATCATATCTGAGAAAATCATTTTTGTCTTTGATTCTGTTTATATGCTGGATTATGTTTATTGATTTGTGTATGTTAAACCAGCCTTGCATCCCAGGGATGAAGTCCACTTGATCATGGTGGATAAGCTTTTTGATGTGCTGCTGGATTCGATTTGCCAGTATTTTACTGAGGATTTTTGCATCGATATTCATCAGGGATATTGGTCTAAAATTCTCTTTTTTTTGTTGTGTCTCTGCCAGGCTTTGGTATCAGGATGATGTTGGCCTCATAAAATGAGTTAGGGAGGGTTCCCTCTTTATCTGTTGATTGGAATAGTTTCAGAAGGAATGGTACCAGCTCCTCCTTGTACCTCTGGTAGAATTCAGCTGTGAATCCATCTGGTCCTGGACTTTTTTTGGTTGGTAGGCTATTAATTATTGCCTCAATTTCAGAGCCTGCTATTGGTCTATTCAGGGATTCAACTTCTTCCTGGTTTAGTCTTGGGAGAGTGTATGTGTCCAGGAATTTATCCATTTCTTCTAGGTTTTCTAGTTTATTTGCATAGAGGTGTTTATAGCATTCTCTGATGGTAGTTTGTATTTCTGTGGGGTCGGTGGTGATATCCCCTTTATCATTTTTTATTGCATCTATTTGATTCTTCTCTCTTTTCTTCTTTATTAGTCTTGCTAGCGGTCTATCAATTTTGTTGATCTTTTCAAAAAACCAGCTCCTGGATTCATTGATTTTTCGAAGGGTTTTTTTGTGTCTCTATCTCCTTCAGTTCTGCTCTGATCTTAGTTATTTCTTGCCTTCTGCTAGCCTTCTGCTAGCTTTTGAATTTTTTTTTTTTTTTTTTTTTTTGAGACAGAGTCTCACTTTGTTGCCTGGCTAGAGTGCAGTGGCACAATCTCCATTCACTGCAACCTCTGCCTCCCTAGTTTAAGTGATTCATCTGCCTCAGCCTCCCGAGTAGCTGGGATTACAGGCACCTGCCACCACGCCCAGCTAATTTTTGTATTTTTAGTAGAGACGGGGTTTCATCATGTTGGCCAGGAAGGTCTCGATCTCCTGACCTTGTGATCTGCCCTCCTTGGCCTTCCAAAGTGCTGGGATTACAGGCGTGAGCCACTGCACCCAGCAATACAATTGACTTTTATATATTGATCTTGTATTTTGCAAACATGCTTAATTCATTTATTAGCTCTAATACTTTCTCTAGTGAGTTCCTTAGGATTTTCTGTTTATAATATTATGTATTCCGTGAATAGAGATAATTTTACTTCTTTCTTATCAATATGAATGCAGTATATTTCTTTTAATTGACCAACTAGCCTGCTAGAACCTCTAGTATAATGTTGAATAGAAGTGGCAAGAGTGGGTATCCTTGTCTTGTTCCTGATCTTAGAGAAAAAGTATCCAGTCTTTCACGATTCAGTATGATGTTAGCAGTAGGTGTTTTGTAGATGTCCTTTATCTACAAAGGCAGTTCCCTTCTACTACAGGTTTGATGAATGTTTTTATTATGAAATGTTGGATTTTGTCAAATGCTTTTTTCTGCATCTATTGAGATGATCATTTGGTTTTCTCTGTCACTCTGTTGATACGGTGTATTGCACTGATTGATTTTCAAATGTTAACTAACCTTACATTCTTGAATAAATCCCCCTTGATTATAGTGTATAATTTTTATATATGTTGCTGGATTGAGTCTGCCAGTATTTTGTGTAGGAGTTTTGCATTCATAATCATGAGATATTGTTCTGTAGCTTTCTTTTCATGTAATTTTTTTTGTCTGGTTTTGGTATCAGTGTACTGCTGGCATCATAGAAAGAGTTGGGAATTGTTCTCTCATCTTCTTTTTTTTTTGGAGAAAAAGTTGTGAAATTCTTTAAATGTTTGGTAAAATTCACCAGAAGTCATCTGGCCCTGGGTTTTTCTTTGGGAGTAGTTCTGTTGTTGTTGTTTACTAACTCAATCTTTTTGCTTGTTACAGGTCTATTCAGATTGTTTGTTTCTTCTTGAATTAGTTTTGGTAGTTTGTGCCTTTCTAGGAATTTGCCCATTTCATCTAGGTTACCTAATTTATTGGCACAGAATTGATCATAGTTTTCTTTTATAATCATTTTTATTTCTGTAAGGTCAGTAGTAATATTCCCTCATTCATTCCCGATTCTAGATATGAGTCTTTTCTCTCTTTTACTTATTCAGTCCAGCTAAAAGTCTAAATTGCATGACATTAGGATAACCAGTCCAGCCCTTTTGTGTTTGCTGTTTGCATAATATGCTTTTTTCCAGTTCTTTTTTTCAGTCTATTTATATCTGTGATGCTAAAGTGTGGCTCCTTTAGACAATGTATAGTTGGGTCTTGTTTGTTTTTCCCATGTGACAATCTCTGACTTTTGACTAGATTGTTTAATCCATTTACATGTAATGTTATTATTCATATAATTGGATTTACATCTGCTATTTTACTTTTTTCTCTGTCTACTGTCTTTTTTGTTCCTCTATTCCTACTCTACTCCTTCCCTTTGCATTAAATGTTTTCTAATGTAGTCTTTAAATTTATGTAATGTTATTTTCAATATATCCTTTTGAGGTATTTCCTTAGTGATTGATCTAGGGCTTACCATCAACTTCAGATTTTTACTAACTTAACTCCAATGAGATGTTACTCCTAATAGCTCTATTCACTTTTCCCCCTTTTTATAGGATTACTGTTATTTTTATATATTACATTTATGAATGCTATAAACCCAACATTACAGTGTTATAATTATTACTTTATATAACTTCAGGTCTCAAAGAAACTGTGAGGAGAAAGGAGAGCGACTATATATTTATAGTTTTTACTATATTAGCCCTGTTATTTGTCATTCCTGGTTCTCTTAATTTGTGTCTGTGGATTCAAAAAAACAATTGAAGTTCTGCTTTGGTACTTTTCCTGGACTATGCCCTCTTTACCTCTTTCTTTGACTAATCTTAATCTGTATCCTTTCCCTGTAATAAACTGTAACTGTGTATTTGACAGCTTTTAGTGAGTTCTGTGAGTCTTTCCAGTGAACTGTCAAAACTTGGGGACCCCCCAAACTTCCCATTAATATCAAAAGTAAGGGCAGTCTCATGTGGACTGTGTTCTCCTCTGACTTTGCACTTGGCCTAAACTGCACAAATAATTCCCAAAGTTAGTGTTTGAAACTTGTTCTAACTCCCAAGAGGGCCCCTCCCTGTTATCTCTTCCCCATTTCTATTTGGCAAACTAGCCAGCTTGCAGTTTAGCCTGTTTCTCCACTGAATCTAGCAACATCCCCCTCATAGCCTTTCACCACAACCTCCACTGATTTTCAGAGTGCTCTTAGGCTTGAATTTCTGCAAACTCTGTTGCATGTAAAGTCAGTTCCTCTGGGGAGAGATTTGGAGTTTTCTATTTTATGGCTTGCTTCTCTCTCTGGGCAAAATTTCTGAGCCATGGCTCTGGTGCTTGGGGCAGGAACAATGGCATGCTGTCCTCTGAGTGACACCCCAGTTTGAGGAGCTGAGCACTCAGTGGAGAGGGGACGGCACAGCCCCAGGTCTCCTCAGCTTACCTTTCCCAGCGTGGATCCTTCATCCCACAGGACAGGCGGTGAGCAGTAGGGGACCCAGGATTCTTGGTGGTACTGTGCCCTGTACTGAGCCTTTGTCCTACAAGTTGGGAGTGCTGGGCACAAGGGAGCCTCTACTTCTGAGATGCACTTGCCCAGAATTTAGCCTCAGCAACAGGTAGCTATGGGCAGAATGAGAAAAATCTGAAGATCTGCCCCTCCCAGGAGGATAGCCCTTCAACAGAAAGCTGCAGAGTGGCGGGGAAAGGAGTCCTGTGTCCTTGACTGTACTAGCACGGTGCAGGGTTTCACTATCTCACTGAGCTGGGAGCAATAGGAAAGAGGGTCTTGGTCCAAATACCACAAACTATTACTGAGTTTTAGGAGATTTGCTTGAATAAATATTTCTTCATTTGTGTATGTTCTTGGGACCATTTACAGAATGATTGTTTTAGAATAACTTTTTACCAGTTTTGAATGCGGCTGGGTCCATAGAGCTCCTCATGCTGTCAGGCCAGAAGTACAAACTTGTTTCCAGGGTACAGTGCCCTTTGGGGTCTTAACCTGGGGATTTTATCAAGGCCCCTGCTTCTGGGAAGTTTCTGACCTCCTTTTCTTATCTTCTCAGGCCCGTGAGTCTATCAAGAGTTCAGTTTACGGCCGGGAGCAGTGGCTCACGCCTGTAATTCCAGCACTTTGGGAGGCCCAGGCGGGCTGATCACTTGAGGTCAGGAGTTCGAGATCAGCCTGGCCAACATGGTGAAACCCCATCTCTACTGAAAAAATAAAAAAATTAACCAAGCATGGTGGCGTGTGCCTGTAACCCAAGCTACTTGGGAGGCTGAGGCAGGAGAATTACTTGAACTCGGGACGCGAAGGTTGCAGTGAGCCGAGATCATGCCACTGTACTCCAGCCTGGGTGCAGAGCCAAACTGTCTCAAAAAAAAAAAAAAAGGGTTCAGTTTACTTCTTAACTTTTCAGCCTTTCAGAATCAGCCTTGAGAGGGAAATGGTACCAAATGCCAGACACCCATCTGCCAGACACCCATCTCTGGGTGTCCCTTCTCTCCTTAGTGGTTGATCTGGCTTACCGTCAACTTCAGATCTCGCTCTGTTGCCAGGCTGGAGTGCAGTGGCACCATCTTGGCTCACTGCAACCTCCGCCTCCCGGGTTCAAGCAATTCTCCTGCCTCAGCCTCCTGAGTAGCTGGAACTACACAGATTTTTACTAACTTAACTCCAATTATCTTAGCCCTGCAATCTCTCATTGCTATAGTAGCTCTTCAAAGAGATTTTTAAAAATATTTAGTCCAGATTTTCTAGTTATTCTCAGAGGAAGGTTGGTCTGGAAAACATAATCTACCATTGATGGAAGTAAGAACTGAAGTGGCTAACAGTGAAGATGGAGAGGGAGATGAGCAGAAGAAACACTTAGGAGGTGAAACCAAGAGACCCTAGTGATTGATTGGATATAGGAAGAAGAAAGATAACAGCATGATGTGAAGATTTTTATCTGATAGTTTCATGGTTGGTGGGAACCTTCACAGAGACAGGGACCCGGAAAGAGGAAGCAAGCATGATGAGGAGAGATCATGAGTTCAACTCTGGGTATTCCAAATTTGAGATGCCTGTGTGGCATTATACTGTTCAGGAAATAATGCAGTATCAAGGTCTGAAGTACAGGAGAGGAGCCTACACTTCAGACCAAGATCTGAAAATTATCAACAAAGGCTTATCTCTGGCACTTCAGACCAAGATTTGAAAATTATCAACAAAGAGGTAAAGACTAAAGCCAGGGGATGGACAAGAGAAGGCCGAGAGAGAAGAGGAACCAGAGAAGATCATTGGAAAATACTGACTTCGAGGTGATAGAAGAGACAGTTGGCATCAGAGAAGGAGTGGGCATGAAATCAGGAGGAATTTAGGAGAGTACAACCAGTAGAAGAAATCAAAGGAGAAGGGTGGGATCCACACATCGAGTGCTTCAGGTGGCCCAAGCAGAGGAGAGGAGTACCTTCCAGAGAAGTTTCAGTGGCAGTGGGAGCAGAATCCAGGTGGTCAAGGCTGAGGGAGTGAGCAGGCAGTTAAAGAAGGAGAAGACAGGAGTGTAGACAACTCTTTTCAGAAGTTCCTAAGAGGAGTCTGCAGGAGATCTCTATTCTGCTAGGCCATCTACCTTAGGTGTGCTGCATTTCTGCAGCCTACACTGGTTGTCTTGGCTTTCCCACCTCCCACTTAAGCTCTTGAGAGAATTCCATGGGGATGGATTAGTTGTTGAATCTAGTAATTTCTCCCTTTGCCTCAATCTATTTGTCCACTCAGCATCACTGAACACCATTAACCAGCCATCTGTACCTCTGGTCCAAGATAACACTGTGGTAATTTTTAAACATACATGCAAATTCCTTGACACTGTCTCTCTTTCATCCCTCCCGTTGAGTCTGGACAGATTTTTGACCAGTTCTATCATGGTGGTTGAAATTATGCTGTGACATTCAAGGCTAGGTCATAAAGGTCATGCAGCTTCTGCCTTGCATGATGCTTTCTAATTCATTTGTACTGTTGCATGTATCAATAACTCTATCCCTTTTATTGCTGTGTAGTATTCCATTGCATGGATAAAGCACAATGTGTTCATCCATTCACCAGTTGACAGACAATTGTGTTGCTTTCAGTCTTAGGCAGTGTGAATAAAGCAGCTCTAACTGTTCTCATATAGGTCTTTGTGTGGACATACATTTTCATTTGGAATTTGCCCTCTCTTCTTTCTCCTTTTCCCCATCCTGTTGCCTGACATGCAGATATGATGGCAGAACTCTAGCTGCCATCTTGAGCCATGGGACGAAGACCTTCCTCCAGGATGGTAGAGTGTTGAGCTGGGAAGAGCCTGGGTCCCTAGCGCTATGCAAATCCACAGCAGCCGGGATTGTCCACCCATGGACTTCTCAAAAACAAGAAATACATTCCCATCTTATTTAAACCACCATTATTTTGAGATTGTCTATTACTTGCAGAAAATCTAATTTTAACTAATATATCATTGCAAAGATTCCTTTGAGGGTGATGATAAAAGCTTAAGTTACATGGAATCAGTTTGCACTGCTTGCAAACAAGAACCCCAATTGAAAGCTTTCCTGTGAACATGGAGAAGGTGCACATCTTCTTCACCAAATGTGGTCTTGTCTGCTCTCGGCAAATGGATCCAAAGCAGTCAACTCATGACCACGAACATGCTGAGGATTGTAAGAGGAAGATGAATGGCACCTGGCTCCATGTGGTTCCATTCCTGCTGGCATTTGTGAGCCACTAACTTATCCAAACTTGGAGCTGCCTGATCCTCTGGACTTCACGTTATATGAAAAAATAATTATCATTGACAAAGAGACTTATAGTTGATCATCTGTCACATGCGATGGACAGAAACCAATGAACACATTCCTTCTCCTAACACCTTCTCATGGCACTCAAGGACTTCACCATCTGATTCCCCCACCTTTACAGCTTCATGTTGGCTTCTATCTTTGTCCACTTTCCTGACTACAAAGTTCTTTCATGTACTTTGTCTCATGAAATTCTCACAAGACCCCTCTCACTTAGGATTTTTTTTAATCCCCATTTTATGGATGGGAAAATCAAGTCAAGGCAAAGTTAAGACTCAACCAAGATGCCCCAACTAGTAAGTGGCAGAGCCTCTGCTCACTTCACCTAGGCCTGTTAACACCACATCTTGAGTTCTAGTCAGGACTCTAGGCTGCCTTTCTCATGAACCTATGCCCCTAATATAGGCTTTATTTTTGCCCCTCTCGCTGTGCCTATCCTCAAACATTGCCGAGAAAAACCCTTTCCTCATCTCCACTTTCATAAATCTCCTCTATCCTGAGTCAGTATGGGCACAAACATCACTTCAAAAATAAAAGAGTACCAGATGTCCTTGGCCTTGGTGATTGGATCATTGGTGATCACATGACATACATTCAACCAATTAGAGTAAATTCTGGGATTTTTGCTGGAATCACTGGGAAATTTAAAAGTCCTTTTTTCCCACAAAGTAGCTCAAGAGCCTGAGAGTACCAAGGACTTCTGTGCCACCTTGTAAGAAGCCCACATAGAGGAGAGTAGAGACAGTAATGGAGAGAGACTGGTTTTATTGTCTCTGTCTAGTGCCTTATAATTCTCAGTTACATCAGCCATACCAATTTGTTCTTGCCTGTGTATTTGAGTTGCAATTCTGTCACTTGAAGTCAATAGTTCAGACTAACAAAAGCCCCTAATTTACAACACCTTCCCTTGTTCATTTTTTTTTTCAACAAATGGTATGATGCATTTATCATGCACCAAGTGCTAGCCATAGTCTATTAAACAGACACAGTCTCTGACTTCCTCAGATTCACAGCCTCATGGAGAAGACAGACATCAACCAAGAGGAAACACAAATTAACGTATAATTAGACAAAGTGGAAAGTGTTCTGAAGTAGCCATTCCATGCAAGTACCTGGAGAACCTGCGCTAAGTTGGAAGGGGCATATTTAGTATTCTGAGCTTCATCCTAAGAGCCATGAGAAGTACTGCTGTGGGAAGATGTTTTTTAAATTATCAATTTTTTTCCCACAGACTTCCTTCAAGCCCTCTTTTACCTCCTCCCCATTCAGGTCATCAGGTCGTTTCTGTACTCATTGCCTCAGGGAGGGACATGTCAAAGCAGGAAAGAGAGGGAAAAAATGAGTCTCTTCATGGCTTTGACTTGTTACCCCCTCAAGAAGCAGTCTGCTGAGGAGCAGCCCAGGGCTGGCAGGGCAGCTCTTCTCCACAACAGTATCTGGAGACCCCGTATCCAGAGATCCTTCCATCTTGTTGCTCTGCCATCCTCGGGTTTTGCCTCTGTTTAGCCCCTGGTGGCACAATGGTCACCTCCATGTTTGCCTTCCAGCCCAGGAGAAGGAGAATGAGGACTCCAGAGACGGCAGCTTGTTGGGGCTCATCACTTCTCCTGGAGTCTCATTGGCCCGAGCTTAATCACATGACCATGTTGATTACAAACAGTCTGGGAAATGTGGTCACTAAATGGGTGGCCATGTACATATCTAAAATTTGGAGTGTCTTATTACTTGTTAATATTTTTTGTGGGGGTATAATTCGCTTACCATAAATTCACCTTAAAAACTTCCGTGATTCAGTCATTTTGAGTATATCCAGAGTTTTGCAACCATCACTCCTATCTAATACCACTGTTCTAATTTCAGAATAATTTATCACCCCGTAAAGAATATCTGTGCCCCTTAGCAGTCACTCCTCACTCACCCTATCCCCCAGCCTCTGGAAAGCTCTCATCTACATTCTGTCTCTATGGGTTTGCCTTTGCTGGACATTGCATGTAAATGCAATTACACATGGAGCCTTCTGTGTCTGGCTTCTTTCATGTAACATATTTTGTGGTTTATCTATGGCATAGAAAACATCAGTTCTTCACTCTTCACTCCTTTTTTTTTTTTTCAGTAACAATGTTGGCATGGCTGTTTTTGTTTCCACTTAACCCCAGCTTGGTCCTCACCATCTCCTTCCACCTGCCCATTAACTCCTGAAAGTGCCTCCGTGAGGAGATCCACAAGGACCTGCTAGTGATGGGTGTGTACGAAATCTCCAACCAGTCCAGGGGTGCAGGTAGCCTGCACAGCCACCTCAGGATCACAGATTCTGCTGGCCACATTCTCTACTCCAAAGAGGATGCAACCAAAGGGAAATTCACCTTTACCCTGGAAGATTATGACATGTTTGAAGTATGATTTGAGAGTAAAGAAACAGGGAAGATACTTGATCAATTCATAATCCTAGACATGAAGCATGGAGTAGAGGCAAAAAAAAAAAAAAATTACAAGGAGATTACAAAAGTCGAGAAGCTTAAGCCATTATAGGTGGAACTGCAATGCCTAGAAGACCTCTCAGAATCTATTGTTAATGATTTTGCTGCATGAAGAAGAGAGATTTGTGATACCAATGAATCAACAAACACTTGAGCCCTGTACTTCAGTATCTCTTTAATGTTCTGCTTCATTGGACTAGCGACCTGACAGGTTTTCTACCCGTGTTGCTTCTTCAAGGCCAAGATGTTGATTGAGTAATGAATGAAGTGCACTCTCCTCCCACCTTGTATCTCAGGCAGCAGAACATCACTGGGCATCCTACCAACAGCACCATCAAGATGCAATGGAGCCCTCTTGCCAGAAATGATCTCTTGGTGTGGGAGGACATGGTTACCACCTACCCAACAAGTCAGTGAGAGATTTCTTTTTAGCTGGTAGGATTTGGACTGGTTTTGCAACAATAGGTCTAGTATTAGAGTCACCTATGACAAAAAATAAGGGTTACCGAGATAATGTCAAAGCCAGGATTTGTACTGGGTTTCCTTGTGCGATCTGTTTGAACCAAGTTTTCTTTCCTTCTCCCGCCTTCTCGGCAGCTTGGGTTTCCACTCTAGTTCTTTTACTCAGATTGGTATGACCATGCTGAACTTGTTTCCTTCCGGTTGTCCTCTTTGGGTTTCCTTGTGAAAACACCCTTAACTTTCTCTTTGCCTTTAGCTGAAATGTTTACGTAGCTTCTGGTGATATCTTCTCATACTTTTATGTCTCTTAAAAGGTTGACGGATGTGACACTTGAAAAAGTGAGCTTTGAATTGAAGATGACTCTTAAAGAAAATATCATTTTAGAAAATTAAAATATTTGTGCTCTGAAAAGATATAATTTACATATCATTTTTTCACTCTTTTTATGGCTAAATAAAATTACATGGCATCAACATTCCATATTTTGCCCATCCATTCATCAGTTGGTGGACATTTGGGCTGTTTATAGCCTTTAGCTATTAGGAATAATGCTGCTTTGAACATAAGATTTCCTTTGAACATTTGTTTTCAGTTCTCTTGGATATATACCTAGGAGCAGAAGAGAGATCATTTGGTAGTTTTATGTTTAACTTTTTGAGAAACTGTCTATTTGTTTCCAAAAATGGCTGCACCATCTTACATTCCCCAGAAGCAATGCGAGAGGGTTCCAGTGCTTCAACATCCTCGCCATTGCTATCATTCATCTTTATTACAGCCACCCTAGCAGGTGTAAAGTGGTGTCTCACTGTGGCTTTGATGTGCATTTTCTGATGCACATAATTTTACTGATGCTGGGCATTATTTCATGTGTTTGTTGCCATTTGTCTATCTTCTTTGGAGAAACGCCCATTCAAATCTTTTGTCCATTTAAAAAATTGGATTATTTGTCTTCTTATTGTTGAGTTTAAGGAATCCTTTATATATTCTAGACACTAGACCATCATCAGAGATATGACTTGCAAATATTTTCTCCCATTCCATGGCTTGTCTTTTCATTTTATTGATAGTGTTTTTGAAACACAAAGTTTTAAATGCTGACGAAGTACAGTTTATCTAGCTTTCCTCCCCTTTGGTTGCTTGTGCTTTTGGTGTCATATCTACGAATCCTTGCCTAGCTCAGAGATTTGTGCCTATGCTTTTTTCTAAGCAGCAGTGACCCAATCAAAGCCACATTGCAAAAAAGACCCCCACCTGACTGTGGTGTGGCCAGTAAATGGAGAGGGCAAAGGAGCAGGTATGGGGAGGTCAGTGAGGACACTGTGGCAGTGGTCAGAGAAACAGACAGACAGATGATGGCAGCTTGGTCCAGGGTAGTGGCAGTAGGGATGGAGAGAATTGGGCAGATTTCAGAATTATTAAGAAAGACAAACCTCAGGAATGAGAGTCTTTCATCTCCACTGTCCACCCACCTTACTCCTCCTCAGTCTCCTAACACACTTTTTTAAAAAAGAAAAAACTACTGAGGTGTATTTTACATGTCATAAAACTCACCCATTTCAAGTATAGGATTCAACAATTTGTGGTAACAAATACAATATGTGGCCTTTTGTGACTGACTTCTTTCACTTAGTTTAATGTTTTCAAGGTTCATCATGTTGGAGCATGTAAACGGGCTTCATTCCTTTTCATAACTGCATAATGTTCCATTATGCCACATACTGTTTATCCATTCGTCAGTTGATGAGCATTTGGGTTGTTTCTACTCTTTCGCTATTATTAATAATGCTGCTAAGAACATTCATGTACAAGTTTCTGTGTGGACATATGCTTTCATTTCTCTTATTTTCATTTTATTCCACCTAGGAGTGGAATTGCTGGGTCACATGGTTGTGTTATGTTTAACTGTTTGAGAAACCACCAAATTATTTTTGCTTTCTTTTTAAGATAAGGTCTCGCTATGTTGCCCAGGCTGGTCTTGAACTCCTGGCCTCGACCGATCCTCCTACCTCAGCATCTCAAAGCGCTGGGATTATAGGCGTGAAGTATGCCACCTTTACACACCCGGCCAACCACTGAATTATTTTCCAAAGCAGCTACACCACCTTACATTCCCACCAGCAGTGTATAGCATTCCCATCTCTCTACACCCTCAACAATAATTTTGGTCTGTCTAATTTACTGTAGCCATTCTAGTGGGTAAGAACTCACACACATTTCTGCTTCTTCTTGGCAATGCATCCACGTGGAGCCATGCTGGGGCTTTCCAGGACTGACTGAATTTCACCTCCACTTGTAGAAAGAAAGGACGTATCTGGCAATACTGTAGCCCCAGAGCTTGGTCCAGGGCCTAGAACTAAGGATGCATCCCTGAATGGCTCCTGGATGGATAGAGGGCTGGGTGAGGGAGGTACATGGTGAGGGGGATACTGGATTCAGTGCAACTGGGGCTCAGTGATATCTGAGAAGAAGTCTGGGGGCTGGGAGGGGAGATGCACATATCTAAGGACACCACCCAGAGTATGACAGGGTGGAGAAGAGGCAGGGTAGCCTGTGTAGAAAATCAGCTCCCAGCCTCCTGGTTGGACCTTACCCTCAAGGAATGCAGAACCCCCTGTGCATCCCTTTCCCCTCCTGATATAGTTTTACAATTCAATCTCATGTTGAATTGTAATCCCAATGTTGGAGATGGGGCCTGGTGGAAGGAGTTTGGGTCATGGGGGTGGACCCCTCATGGCTTGGTGCTGTCCTCGCTATAGTAAGTTCTCACAAGATCGAGTTGTTTAAGTGTGTGGCACCTCCCTGCTCCCACTCTCTTTTGCTCCTGCTTTTGCTATATGAGGTACTTGATCCTGCTTCACCTTCCACGATGACTGTAAGCTTCTTGAGGCCTCCCTGGAAGCCAAGCAGATGCTGGCACCATGCTTGTACAGCCTGCAGAACCATGAACCAATTAAACCTCTTTTCTTTATAAATGACCCAGTCTCAGGTATTTCTTTACAGCAATGCAAGAAAAGCTAAATATACCTCCCCACTGGAGCACTAGCCCCAGACCTGTCACAAGTCAGATGTCACATATGCTTGTAGAGACAAGAAAGAGGACATGAAAGTCCCAGAGGGGCTGCAGCTAGGATCCTGGCAAGGATTGAGCTCTGGAATTGGGATGCCTGGTTTGCCCCCCTCATCTTCTTGGGGCTAGGTGAGCTCCTTGGTATCCCTAGTTGGTATTCCCAATTGGAATCTGCAGACTCATATTGCCTGGATTTTCCCTGGGCTATTTCATGTGATCCAGACCCTGGGAGTGCTTCCTCTCTCAAGAAGTTCCTCTCATGCCCTGATACAAATTTCTCAGGTCTCAACCCAACACAGAAACCCACCTCAAAGCGACCTAAGCAAAACAGGCAATACATTGGCTCATGAGACTGAACAACCATGACCCGCAAGGCTGGTGTGGGGGCTCAACAGATGGCTTCAGGAACCAGGCTGTGTCCATTTCTTGGTTCTTATTTCCTCCATATGTCTTGACCCACCTCACAATGGCCACAGTATCTCTATCCTTACCTCTTCCTAGCTGAGCAATCCCAGCAGACAAAGAGTAACTTTTCTCAGCACTTCTAAAAGGAATACCATGCCTGAGTCTCTTGGGTCTGGCTTGGGGGCAGCGTCACAAGGTAATTCCTCAGGGATTCCAGCGCCCCCTTTATTCAAGGGATACCCATCTGGGAACTAGCTCTGGTCTGGGAACTGGATAAGGGACTGTGACTCTCTATTATGGCAATTCAATTCAGGGCTCTAGTCACCTGACCTAAAGAACCTTTTTTGTTGGTGTTTAGACAGATCAAATTATATGACTTCTGCTTCTGGTCATGATGGTATAACAGGGAGTAGACTTACCCTCCCATCTTAAACAACTAAACAAAACAAAACAAAATATGCAAAACAATGGCTTTCAGATTTTACTGACAGTGCAGGATGATGATCTCTGAGGGAATGAAAACGAATGAGGTGAGCCCCATTGCTGTGCTGTCTCATCCCTGGAGGGAGTTTCAGGCTGCAGTGCTGGGGGGCTTAAACAGACTCTTGTGGTCTCCCTGGTTTACAGAGATAGTGTTCAGAAAATACAAGGTAGATAGAATTAACAGGGCAGAGTACCAGAAAGAGAGCTTCAGAGAGGGGGTAGGTGGTACTGAAATTCTGCACAGGGCTCTCCTCAGTTAGTCAGTGGAATATTGATCATTGCATGTATGTGAAGAAACTTGTGAGGCTAGGTAAAGAACCACTGACAAGTAGCAGATAGAACAATCCCTAGGGTTGACATAGGGCCAGGAAGCATTCATGTTCCCACTGGCCAGAATGGAAAGTTCCCTTAACTCAACAACAGGGCCAAATTAGTCCTGGATTAAAGGCTATTCTGGGTCAATGCTTAAAAGCAAGTCACAAAAGAATCAAACGCTATCCCAGAACAAAGCACAAACAGATAAAATCCAGCAGCCAGGATTGAAACACTTACAATGTCTGCCGTTCAATCAAAAATTATCAGGCATGCAAAGAAACAGGAAAATATAAGGACAAAAATTAATCAATAGAAACAGATCAACAAATGATGCAAATGATAGATTTATTAGATTATGGCATTAAGACAACTATTATAAAAATGCTCAACATATTCAAGAAGGGAGAAGAAAACATGAACATTGTGAAAAGAGAAATTGAACATATAAAAAAGTCAAAACTTAACTTTCTACAAATAAAAACTACAATGGATGGGATTAACAGCATATTAGACATTGCAGAAGAAAAATAAAGCAGGAAAAGAAGGAAAAACAAAGAACAGATGGCATAGAAAGCAACTAGCAATATGCTAGATTTAAATTCAGCCATATCAATCATCACAGTAAATGTAAATGCCCTAACATTCTAACTAAAAGGCACAGATTATCAGATGGAATTTTTTTTTTTTTTTTGACATGGAGTTTCGCTCTTGTTGCCCAGGCTGGAGTGCAATGGCTCGATCTCAGCTCTCTGCAACCTCTGCCTCCTGGGTTCAAGAGATTCTCCTGCCTCAACCTCCCAAGTAGCTGAAATTACAGGCATCCACCATTATGCTTGGCTAATTTTTTTGTATTTTTAGTACAGATGGGGTTTCACCATGTTGGCCAGGCTGGTCTCGAAATCCTGACCTCAGGTGATCCACCTGCCTCGGGCCCCCCAGAGTGCTGGGATTACAGACGTGAGCCACCACGCACAGCCACATCTTTTTTAAATAAGACCTAACTATATGCGGTCTACAAGAAACCCATTTTAAATATAAAAGCTACAGATCGGTTAAAATTTTTTAAGTGGAGTGTAAATACATATATATTTCATTTGTATATATTATTATATATTATATATTTACATAATATATAATATGTATTTCATTATATATAATTTCATATATTATATATTCTATATATAATGTACATATTCCATATATTATCTATTCCATATATTATCTATTCCATATATACTATATTCCATATATTATCTATTCCATATTATATATATTCCATATATAATATATATTCCATATATAATACACACACACACACCATGAAGTCACTCTTTTTGAAAAGCTGGGATACTATACTAATATCATATAAAATAGATTTCAGAACAAGAACTATTGCCAGGAATAAAGAGGACATTTCATAATGATAAAGAGTTACTTGGTCAAGAAAACATAAAAATCCTAAGTATTAATGCACCTAATAACATAGCTTCAAAATACATGAAGCAAAAACTAAAAGGAAAAACAGACAAATCCACAGTTATGGCTGGAGATTTCAACACATTCTCTCAATAACTGATAGAACAAGAAGACAGAAAATCAATAAACTTATAGAACAGAGGTCTGAAAACAGATTAGCTCTGTTTTTGTAAACAAAGTTTTATTGGAAAACAACCACAAACACTTTTTTACGTACTGTTGGTGACTGCCTTCATGCTATAATGGCAGAGTTGAGTAGTTGAGTTGCAACAGAGATGGTATGGCCTCCACTGACAGAAATATTTATAATCTGGCTCTTCAGAAAAAAGTTTGTCAATCTTTTTTTCTTTTTTTTTTTTTGAGACAGAGTCTTGTGCTGCCACCCAGGTGTGAGTGCAGTGGCACAATCTTGGCTCATTGCAACCTCCGCCTGCCGGGTTCAAGTGATTCTCCTGCCTCAGCCTCCTGAGTAGCTGGGACTACAAGTGTGCACCACCATGCCCAGCTGATTTTTGTATTTTTAGTAGAAACAAGGTTTTACCATGTTGGTCAGGGTAGTCTCGAACTCCTGACCTCAGGTGATCTGCCTGCCTCGGCCTACCAAAATGCTGGAATTACAGGCATGAACCACCACCCCCAGCCTGCCAATCTCTGGTATAGAAAACATAAACAACATTATCAATCAACTTAACCTAATTACTATTTATAGAACACTCCACCCAACATCTGAATACATTATCTTTCAAGTATACAGAGAGCGTTGACCAAAACAGACAGTATTCTGCACCATAATGCAAGTGTTAATATATTTTAAAGGGTGAAAGTCATACAAAGTATCTCTTCTGACAACAACAGAATTAAATTGGAAGTCAATCCCCAACTAAATAACACACTTCTAAATAACCCATGAGTCAAAGAGAAAAACTGCAAGTGAAATTAGAAAACATTTGAACAAATGCAAATGAAAATATGGCATAGCAAATTGTGAGGCATGCAGATCAGGTCAGACTTTAGTAGGCTGCCATGTACTTAGTTCAAGGACATCATGATCAATTAGCCACCACTGAAGATCTCTGCGGGCCAAGCCATCCTGATTATTGCTCCAGTCCACCTTATCTCTGGCAGTAAGGGGCTGCCTCCCATACTCTCCTGCTTCCTCAAATCGGTTAAGTTTCCCAAAACTTAGTGGCTTAAACACTAAACTTTCATCTTTTCTCACAGTTCTGTGGACACAAGAACTGTGCTGAACAGTTCTTGTGTTCTGGGTAACCTGGGCTGATTCCTTCTGAGCTCTTTCATGTGCCTGTAGTCAGCTGGTGGCTGAACAACCTAGGACAACCTCACTCACATATCTGGCAATTGGCTGGCTGCTGGCCAGAGTGCAGGGGCACTGGACACACATGCCTCTCATCATCCAGCAGTCTAGCCAGACTTCACTGGGGCTGGGCTCCAAAGGCAGAAGGAAAGGGAAGGGCAAGCAAACCCCAATGCACAAGGACTTTCCAAGCCTTGCCCTGCATCACCTTTCCTACTGTTCCATTGTTCCAAAGTAGGTCACATGTTCAAACCCAGAGACAAGGTGTGGAGCAATAGAGTCCACTTGGGAAGAGCTGCAGAGTGCAGTGGATGAGAGAAGTATGCATGGCCATTGTTACAATTTTTTCAGGGAGTGCATTTCAATGGGGACATCTCCCACTATCATCACTGGCCTGCAAAGAATAGTCATGGCACAGCCTTTCAAGATGCCCATGCTTCCCTCACCAATGTGTTACCCAAAGCTCTGGTCCAGAAAACATCGTCTGAACTCCTCACCCCAGGGACTTATGGTTAGATGGTAGATGAGTATTTGATTGCTCAAATCTCAATAATTTCCAGAGCCCTAGCTGCAAGGGAGTCCAGCAAAGGTACTTTGTATCCTTCCAGCCTCTGCAGTACAGGAAGGACCCCAAAAGGTGGTGACATGGATGCTGAGCACCAGTCCAACATGTCCGCCCATGCTGAGGAGCTTCATAAGGAGGGAGGTGAGCCCTGCAGCAACAAGGAAGGAGACAGGCAGGACTTCCATGTTGCCTGCTCCTATCTAGAGGCCTCAAACTCCAGCTAATTTAAGCCATGTCAGCAGGGACCTCCCACCTGCTGACTCAGGCCAGCCATGACTAAGGCCCGAATCAGTCTCAACAGGAGCAAAGTGGCCCCCATGGCCGGCCAGACCCTTCCTGGCACACATTGTGCAGACCCAGAGCCTACAATAATCACAATTGTCACCAGTCCCACCAGGAGCCAGGGATAGTGTTCTGCAGTTAGAGAGACCATCTTGTTTAATCCTCAAAACCACCAGGGCAGAGAGGGGTAGTTCCATTCCACTTGGGATAAAAAGCAATGCTCAGAGAGGTGACATCACTTACCAACATCACCTGTAATAGTGACCGAGCTGGGGGTTGAATACAGATCTAAATAGTAAGGAAACCTTCCCTTTGGGTTGCACAGCTGCTCTGCCTGTCATCTTCCAGTCTCAGTGGTTGTCAAGGGAGGACCATTCTGCCCTGCTCCCTAGGCACCCAAGGTGTTCTCTGCCCTTCACTTCACTCCACACCATGGAGAGCTGCCCCCGAGCCTGTACCTGGCTCTCTGCGGAGGTCCTACCCACACCCTGTCCTGCTGCCCACAAACATGTCACTGGGTAAGAGGGATGCATTCTTCCCTTCAATCCTAGAGGAAAAACAAGTGTGTGATCACTTGAAAGATGACCCTGTATTTCCAACTGGATGTCCCTGGAATCGGCTATATTAATGTGGGGGACACCAGCTGCCCTGATTATATTTCCCCTTCCCTGAAGAACAGACTTTTCCTAAGGGAAATTCCTTAGGCTATTTTACGAGGGTTGGCGTCACCTCTCACAGAGGCACCAGAATCCAACCTGTGGCCTATGCAGGGCCAATCACAGTCATTGTGATTATTTCAGGGATGGGCATATGACCCAGTTTGAGCCAATAGTCAGCCAGTCTGGTGATTTTTTCTGGCCCATATGGGAAAGGGAAGTTTTCTTTCCACTGGAATTATTGAGCTGGTTAATTACGAGCCTGAAGCCTTTGGGAACTATCCTGTTAGCACAAGGAGAAAGTTTCCAGAGAAAGAAGCCAACACAGAAGCCCTAGAGCCAGCCATTCCTGAAGCTGGTAGAGCTTTGAAGTACATAAACCAATAATTTCTCTTGTATCCTGAAGGTGAGTTGGGTTTCTGCCACATACACTCAAGTGGAACCCTGACTTCACTTTTACAATTTATTGTATCCAACAGGATCACTTTTTGCAAGGCATAAACTATGCCCATTTCTCATCGAGTAAGAAATAAAATCCTCCACACCCAACCCATCACTTCAGTCATCTGCTGTCTCCCTGCCAGGCCTGTCCAATCACCTCCTTATCTGACCACCCTCCCAACCCACACATAACATGGCAGTTCCTCAGCAGCCGAGGCCACACCTCCCTGCTTCCTCAACACCCACAGTCTGGTCCTCTGGTCCATCCTCCCTCCAAGGTGGCCCAGGACTCCCCACAGGGGACACAGGCTCCAGGGGTGGGGCTGAGCAGAGCAGCCTCAGGCTGATGGCCTTTGTGGACCATGCGCCCTATCAGGAAAAAAACAGGGAAGCACCTCCATAACCATCCATTTCTTTATAAATGACATACTTTGCAACACTATTTGCATTTCATGTCTTAATAAAGCTGCATTCATTTATTTTTTTAGATGAATGTTTCAATAGAAAATCTCCTGTTTTCTTGCTTTTCACACCCTGTTATTTCCATTTTCTTGTCTTGCACACTCTATGGTGACTGCAGGGTCGTCTGGTGGGGTTGGGGCCGTGGCTGGACGGACTCTCCTTCCCACCCCCAGGTTGTTTTCCAAACTTTCAGTATCGTGAGTAGAAGGAGGCGCCCTGCCTGGGGAGGGCTGTGTGAATCACCCCATGGAAATACTGGCGCCCTGGGCTGGGGGCAGGGTGGGCCTGGTTTCCAGGAAGGGCTTGGGCAGGAAGCCAGGCAGGAAGAGGCTGGGGAGTTTCTGGAAAGGCAGCGCGGAGGGGCCTGGGGAGGCCAGTGGACCTCTCAGGGCAGGGCACTGGCCTCCCCTCTCACAGATGGGGAATCCTTGGCACTTCCTGGCACATGCCAGGGCATGGGGGTGGGGGCGGGAGGCCAGGGAAGGAGGTGTCGGCCGCTCCTCAACAGGCCTCTAGGGTGGGTGGCTGTGGACAAAGAGGGGAGGGTGGGATGAACTTGGAGGAGGTACCCTAGGGACTCCTTTGAGCCTGGCCGCCGCACCTACAGCCTGTGCTTGGGGCTGGGGGTCTCACTGTATGACCTGTACTTTCAGTCAGAAGGATACTTGGAATAGGAGGGGACAAAGGAGGGGGGCAGTTTAAAGAGGTCGCTGGGCAGAGAATCCCACTGATGGGTGGGGACGGAGCTGCTCCATGGGGGGCCCTCTCTCAGACTTCTGTAGCTCCCATGGCATCTAGCCAGGAGGGGCTCCCTCCCCACACAAGTGAACTCACAGGACAGAAATCCAGAGTGCAAGTGGGATAAGCAGCGTAGAAGTGTTTCTCTCTCATGGTGGAGTGGTTGATTCACTCATTCATCCACTCGTCCATGCGCGCGTTCACTCCAAAACCACTGGTAAGCTCCAGGCTGCCCACTCCTTATTCATGAAGGTCCTGCCACCTTCAGATCCTGTGCCCCACCCCACAGTGACTGGCCTAGGGTAGAAATGCCATCCCAGTTGGCCCAATTGGGGCAAATATCAGGACTCTGGCAGGCAATACCTGGACAAAGATTTACACCTGGGAGAATGAGGGCCCTAAAGCAGCTGGAGGCCACTTGTCCCCCTGCAGGAAGAACCGTACTGAGAATGGATCCACCAGAGAAGAGAGCAGACCAACAGACGGGGAGAGACTGGCTCCTTGGATCTGTCTGAGTGCCTGGATTCACCTGCACCTGAAGCAAGTGCTACACCCAGAAAACAAGGTCCACTGAAGCCAGTTTGAAGCTGGTGTTCTGTTGTCTACAACCCAAGAATGCTGGCTGATAGGGATGAGTTGAGGGTGCGCGGGCACACAGCACCACCAGGACTGGGTGAGTGAGAGGGAGAGTGGGGTAAGCCACAGAGGGGGCGGGGGAGGGCACTGGCCCTGCCGTAGGGGCAGCCTCCGCCCCACCCCCACAGCCCCTTCCTCCATCTCACCAGGACCCAACTCGCTGACATCATCACAGTGGGAAACAGGAACTCCTCGACCTCAGGCCAAAAGATCCATCTGTTAGATCTATCTGGCCAGCCAGGGCTGATCAGAGAGGCAGGTGGAGGCCGTGTCGTTTCTAACTGACCCTGGAAGAAGCACGTGGTGGGTGTGTGTGGGGGTCCCTGCCCACCAATACGGGGCACCATCCATGCTTAGTGATCACATCCAGTTCAGCAACCACAAGCACAGAGGCCAGCATGTCTGACATGGGACACAAGGCAGGGTCCTTGCTGCTCTGGCCGCTGCTCAGGTCTCTTCAGCTGGCGCCCTGAGAAGTCTCCCTCCTCACCCGTCCTCCTTGGAGTTTAAGCCAAGCTCTCCCCTCCAGTGGGCATCCTCCCCCTCAGCCTTATGAAAGATTCAAGATAGATAGATAGATAGGTTTTTTGTTTTTTTTTTTTAATACAAGGTTTCACTCTTGTTGCCCAGGCTGGAGTACAATGGCGCGATCTCGGCTCACTGCAACCTGCGCCTCCCGGGTTCAAGTCATTCTCCTGCTTCAGCCTCCCGAGTAGCTAAAGTTGAGATTACAAGCATGTGCCACCACGCCCGGGTAATTTTTTGTATTTTTAGTAGAGATGGGGTTTCTCCATGTTGGTCAGGCTGGTCTCAACCTCAGGTGATCCACCCACCTTGGCCTCCCAAAGTGCTGGGATTACAGGCATGAGCTACCGCGCCTGACCTGATTCAAAATATTTTTTAAAAGCTCTTCCTTAAAAATCTGTGTAGGATGGACTTACTGCAACCTAGCAGGCACCTGAAGAGACCAGGGATAAAAGTCGAGACCACAAGAGCCCCAGGAGAAAGGACAACTGTTGCTGAGGCAGGAAGACTCCAGGATAGCCTGTGGGAGCTGTTGGAAGGCAAGGCAGGCAGCAAACGCCCCAGGACGGAGGGGAGGGCTGCTGCAGCAGTGTGGGCTTGAAGACTGTTCCCCTGTGGGTCCTTCCCAGCACAGGGGAGCAAGAAGACATGGTGTGGTCCCTTCTTCACAGAGCAAGCAGTCTATGGAGAAGACGGAGCTCATCGGGCAATCCCTCCACTGGGGCCAGGAAAGGTCCCCTGGCTGGACCTGCAGGACGAGGGTCAGGGCTCAGCCACGTGGCCGGCCCTCAGCATCCGCCCCCACCTCCTTCTGTGTCCCAGACCCTAATGCAGAGGCTGGGAAACTAACAAACTACATTCCCCAGCCTCCTTCACAACTGAGTTCAAGTTAGGTTCTGCCAATAACGTGCCCTTGTGTGATTTGGAAGGCAAACAGAACAAAGACACCATCTCCACGTGACTTTGGGGGATTTTCTGCTGGTAAGTGAGGCATGGAGTTGGTGGGTCTCTCTGCAAAGACAATCCAGGATCCTGGCTTCAGCTTCTTGGGTGTCCAACAGCAGCTGCAGCAGTTGAAGTGGCTTCTAATCCCTGGATCACAGCTGAGATGCTACATTCTTTTTTTTCTTTTCTTTTTCGAGATAGTATCTTGCTCTGTCACCCAGGCTGGAGTGCAGTGGTGCAATCACAGCTCACAGCAGCTTTGACCTCTCAGGCTCAAGAAATCCTCCTGCCTCAGCCTCCCAAGTAGCTGGGACCACAGGTGTATGTGTCACCACACCTGGCTAATTTTTTTCTTTTTTTAATTTTCTGTAGAAACAGGGTTTCACTACATTGCCCACACAGGTCTCAAACTCCTGGGCTCAAGGGATCTTCCCACCTCAGCCTCCCAAAGTGCTGGGATTACAGGCCTGAGCCACTGCATAGCCTCAGATGCTACGTCCTCAAACCAGCAGTTCCCACAATGATCTCAAGACTCCTTACTCCCCAACTACAGCAGAGGTCTGGCGGCAGCTCCCCTGACAAGCCAGTTCCGCAGTGTTTTTCTAGGACCATCTTCAGCCTCGACACAGTCCACCAGCCTCTCCACAGGTATTGAAGCACCCAAGTCCCTGTATTAAATCTCCTCCCACTTAAAACACCTAGAGTGACTTCTGTTTCCTACAACCAATACATCAGACAAAGAGGGCACCAAAGAATGTTCCAGATGAAGCCACTGGCATGAGTGTAATCACCTAAACGAAGATGGAGGAGGGCGGGGTAGAGGCAGGGGTGAGGGCCTAGTTCAGAGTTACTGCATGATGTGACGAGAGCAGGAACTAGGGCAAGGACACTGGATGGAGCAGCAGGAAGGATGGGGTTGAGGAATAAGCCAGACTCGGCCACTGCCTGCCTGAGGCCATGAAGAATGACCTTGAGGTCTCAACCCAGGTGGATGGGACCAAGGAGATTCCATGTATCTAAGGAGGTAAATAAGGCCATGCATGTGAGTATGTAGGGGGACCTGGGCATCAGGCATGCAAGGGGAAGACAGACACACCCCCAGGCCTCATAGGACTTCTATTCCAGCAAGGGAGACGGATGACCCAGCGGATAAAATAATTTCCAAAATTATTTGGAACAACTACTGCAGAAAGATCCGAGGAAGAGTGGAATAGAAAGGGATGAATGGTCAGAGAAGGCCTCTCAGAAGAAGGGACAACGAAGTTCAGAAGTGAATGAAGAGGTTGGGCACAGTGGTTCACGCCTGTAATCCCACCACTTTGGGAGGCCAAGGCGGGGGGGTCACCTAAGGTCAGGAGTTCAAGACCAGCCTGGCCAACATGGCGAAACCCCGTCTCTACTAAAAATAGAAAATAAATTTAAAAAATTAGCAGGGCGTGGTGATAGGCACCTGTAATCCCAGCTACTCAGGAGGCTGAGGCAGGAGAATCGCTTGAACCGGGAGGCAGAGGTTGCAGGGAGCAGAGATCGAGACACTGCACTCCAGATTGGGTGACAAGGGTGAAACTCTGTCTCAAAAAAAAAAAAAAAAAGAAGTGAATGAAGAGCAAAAGAAGACCACTGTGGGCAACTGAGAGCACAGTCTAGGCAGAGGGAACAGAGGGCAAAGCCATTGGTGTGGTAAGGAACTCGCTTTGTCCAGGGAGCAGACACAGCTACATGCCCCAGTGTGGCTGTGTGGCTTGAAGCTGAGTAAACAAGAGAGGAAGGGAGGAACAGGCTCCCAGAGGAGCTGGAGAGGTCACAGAAGCTCCCTGATGACCAGAGCCTCTGTTCAGCCAGAGCACTCCAGTGGAACACCTTGTGTCCACTAACAAGGCCTTGCCTCTAATTTGGCAAACGAGTAAATAATGTGTTAAAACTCAGATGTCCTAAGTTCTGGTTTTCCAAAAAGGAAGGAACTATACACACCAACCACCAGGGACCAGGCAAAAAGCATGAAAAGCGAGTCACAGGAGAGGGAACCAGAGGGAACCACTGGTTTCCAAACACCAGACCAGAGGAGACCAAGCAGGTCCACCCAGATAAGACGGAGAGAAGGTAAGGATTCTAGGTCAGATTCTAGGTCAAACAGGACATTTCTGGTGGCAGGCGGCAGTGACCTAACAGAACTGTCTTAACTGAAATTAGCATTATTGACATAGGTAGCCGAAAAACCCAGACACGGGTAGGCCCCAAGTCACTGGGGCCTAAACACAACTGGTCAACCAGCACTGGTTTCTGTCTTGGAGCTCAGCCCACCTCCTCAGACGACCGCACTCTCCTCCTGGTGGCAGGATGGCTGCAGCAGTTCAGGCCTTACCTCTGCTCAGCCCTGAGGCCATGGAGAAACAGGGAATGCCTCTGGTTGACTATGGTCATACCCATCTCCAAGTCAGCTGCTGTGGGCAAAGGAATGCAAGGATTGACTAGATGTGGCTGAGGTCACCCACACTAGGGCATGATGGGGTCAGCCGCAGTCAAATCACACAGGCTAAGAGTGGGTGAGCGAATGAAGGTGAATGTCAAAAGAAGAGGGAGTGGATGCTGGTCCACCAGAGACTTACAGCAAAGGGGCATCTACACCACAGCGCCACTGCTGCTAAGAATTAGCAGCCACGGAGGCCCCGAGCTCCTGTCGGACTGAGCACTTTACTCGTGGCCCCTCAGCCCATACCGACAACTGCAGGACGGGCACTCCTCATCCATGCGGGCAACGACTGTGTATCAAGCACCTTCTGAGCGCTGGCCCTTGTTCTAAGTGTCCCGGCGTCCCCAGTGAAGCAGGCAAAATAAGCCACGGTGTGAAGGCAGAGAGTGCCTCCCAAGAGCCCGAGACCGCGGAGGACAGGGGAAGGTTTAATTAGAGGCAGCACTTAAGGACCCAGGAATCACTCCTGGGGACGCAGCCTTGCACAGCTAGAGGGCCTGCGGGTTTGAGGAGCCTCGGGGTTAGGGGCACCGTGGCCGGTGAGGGAGTGCGGTCACGGGAGGGGAGGGCTGGCACCCTTGGGAGGGCTCGCGTAGAGGGGAGGCGTGGTGTGAACGGGACCCTGTCGGCTGCGTGTGGAGGGGAGGCTGTGGCCTGGGCGGAAGACAGAAGACCCCGGACGGGCAGCGGGGACGGGGACCCGGAGGTCAGGGTATTGGGCTCAGGGGCCGGATTCAGGATGCTTTCAGCGCAGAGCCAGCCTCAGAAGGGGCATGGGAAAGAGCTGGGGGTCTAGAGCCGAGGCGGGGCTGCCGTCCCAGGACGCGGGCCGGGCGGTACCCCACCTCGATCCTGTGCGCCCTGCCTCGGACGGCAGGGAGTGAGAGCGGCGGCCGCGGGCTCTGCGGAGAGACCGGCGCAGGCTGGGGCACCCGGCGTGTTTTTCAGGAAGGAAGCCTTCGCTCCTGTAACAGGCTGGGGCTCGGCCTGGCCCGCGGCCGCCCCACCAGGAAGCGCCCCGTCCGCCCCCTTGGGGCGCGTCCGCGGCAGGCACTTTTGAGGACAGGAAGGGGAGAGGTGACCTGATCATCCACGCAGCTGTGGCATTCGGGGACGGGCTGAGGACGGGGTTTCTTGCCATCCTCAGCGCTAGGGGTGACTCCAAGCCCCCGGGTGGGGGTGGGGAGTGGCCGGGCAGGGCGCCCGGCTCCACAATGCATCGCCTTACCCGGCCGGAATTCCTGCAGGACGCTTTGTTCTCAGATGGCAGCGCTGCTAGAGCCATCGGACCTGTGCGGGTGGCGGGGCGGGGGGCCCAGGGGCAGGCCAGAGCCAGGCCTCAGGAAGCTCGCAGCGGCTGCGGCGCTGGGCATTGCCCCACATGCCCGCCACCCTCCCCCGGGCACCCCCCACCCACCGGCGCCACAGCCCCCCCAGCGCCCCCCGCCCCTGGAGCCGCCTGGAAACTGGGCCAGGTCCAGCTGGACAGGCTGTGTCAACTCCAACTGGGGGGCTTCGCGGAAGCCACCCATTTCCTGCAGCCGTGCAGGCTGTGTCTGCGGCAGAGACCACCCCACCAAGTCCCGCTCTCCCTCCCACCCAGCCCTCAATGGCAACCTACTGGACACTGAGCGGGAGTGGTCCCTGGATGGCCCCCAATGGACACTCTGAAGACCTGCCCCTACCCCAGCCCCTGCCCCAGCCCTGGCAGACCATGCGACATCAGGAGAGCCGCTTAACCTCTCTGGGCTTCAGCTGCCAGCTCTAAAGAAGGCCAGAGACTCCCACTTCAGTGCAGTAAAGTAAAACATCCCTGAGAAAAGAGCCTTTCATCTTTGTCTCCAAGCGGAATGATGGAACCAGAACAATCTGAAGGGAAAGCACGTTAATTTCAGTACTGCCTTGTGCTATTACTTTGGTTGGAATTTTTGAAAACAACCACATCCAGCACTTAATCTGCACTGGGCACTGCTCTAACTCCTCACCTACATGCAAGTGCCAGCAGCAGCCGCCTTGCCCTCTCCAACAAGAGGGCGAAGGCAGCAGGGAGAGGTGGACACGGTGCCCAGAGCCAGGTCACTGACAACCGGGTGAGACCCTGGCATCTTGGCCCAGGGCCGACGATCACAGACACTGAACCACACACATTCTTAAGACCCACTTTTTAGAGGAAAGTAGATTGTTCCCCAAAACTGCGTGCCGGTGTGGTGTGCATGTGTGTTAGAGTATGAGAGTGTGTCTGTGTGAATGTGCATCTGAGTGTGTACTGAGTGTGTGTGCATGTGGTGTGTGAGTTATAAGACTGTGTCGGTGTGTAGATTGTGTGTGTGTGTATGAGAGTGTGTCTTGTGTGTGTGACAGTCTAGAAACCTCCTGAGAAAAGCTGGCGAGGAACTAGAGAGTGGGGCAGGGGTGAGACTGGGATGCGCCTGAAAAACTTAAAGCGCCATTAGTCAAAGTTGAATTGTTTTTCTAAAGTCCTAATGCAAACAACATGTGGGGCAGGGCCCAGATGGTGCCCGGGAGCCCCTGACAGGGTCCTCAGGAAACAGGTGCTCCTGGAATGCTTCCTGCCGCGGGGCTGTGGCAGTGAGCAGGTCGCCAGGCTCTTTATTACCGTCAGGAGGGCCCAGCTGCAGCCCCGTCCAGCTGGGTGGAAACCCATGGCCACCGGTCACAACAGTGCAGACCTTGGTGGGGACAGGCCCACAGCTTCCCCAGTCGATGTGAGGTGCAGCCCTGGGCTGGGGCCCCATGTGAGGAAGCCTTTGCTCTGCCAATTCCATGGGGTTAGTGGCAAGAAGGTTATGAGCATCCTTAATTTGCAAAGCTATTGCCAGTTACTTCCCCAAAGGGTTGCACCACCAGCTGTGAATGCTAGGAATTGCTTCTCTATACCTTCTACAAGCAGGGAGTATCCTTGCCAGTCTGATGGAGGACAATGACATCTTCCAAAGGAAGGATTTTGAGCAGAAGAGGGAGCACATCATGCCTATCTGTATGTTAGGAGGGTCATCATGGTGGCCAGGTTGACTACAGACTAGGGTACAGTTAAGATAGTTTTCAGTCAAAAAAAATAACCAAAAAACTACTTTAGTGATTTAAACAAACAGGAATTTATTTTTCTCACGTGAAAAATCTAAGGTGCTGTTCAATGGCTGAGGCATGCCCGACTGAAATTGCTGTCAGTCTCTTTCCTCATGGTCACAAGATGACTGCCTTAGCTCCCACCATTAGATCCATGTTCAAAGCAAAGAGAAAGAGGAAAGGGGAGGAGTTGCACCAGCTGAGTCCCTCTCTTTCTGTCAGGAAAGAAAGGCTTTTTAAAAGTTATGCCCAGAAGATATCTGCTAATATATCATGGGCCAAAAATGAGTCACATGCTACCCCCAGCTATAGTGAAGTCTGGGAAGTATTTGGCTGTCAGCCTGTACAGTGAAAGGCAGCAAGGGAGCAGAAGGCTGGGGAGAGATGCTGGGACAACCTACATAGCAGCTATCTGGCATTGATGCTGTGGGTCACCCAAGGCCCTGCCCCACCTGGCTCCACTGCGCAATGAGCCCCCAGCCGCCCGCACACAGCTGTGCTCAGTGCTAGAACCAATGAGAGCTCAGCCCACAATACCAGGAGCGTTCTTCAAACTCCAGGCAGGCCTCAAAAATTATCTCCAGGTTTCTGGTGAGGGTTACAGGGCAACTTCCTTGTCTGTCCAGTGTGAGGGCAGCCAACTAGGTCTCAGGCCTCTAGAATGTTCCACCTGCCTTGATCTCTGGCACCCAAAAGAAGTCCAGTCCGGTGTTCAAGAGACCCACTGGTTCCCGCTGGCCCCCTCCTGGCATGGGATCCTGTCTAGCATGCCCATCTGGGCTGCACCTGGCTAACGGGCTGCTGTTTGACCACCTGCCCAACCTGTCCATCTCACTCCCCTGATATGGGTGGACTTCCTGATGCTTCCTGGGCTGGCGTTGACTCCTCTGCCTCACCATGGCTGCTGCCGTGTTGCTGTTGCCACAGGCTTCTGTGTGTAGGCACACAACCCTGGGGTGTCACCATCCTTTTTTTTTTTTTTTTTTTTTGAGATGGAGTCTCGCTCTGTCACCCAGGCTGGAGTGCGGTGGCGCAATCTCGGCTCACTGCAAACTCCCCCCGCCCAGGTTCACACCATTCTCCTGCCTCAGCCTCCCTAGTAGCTGGGACTACAGGTGCCCGCCACCATGCCCAGCTAATTTTTTGTATTTTTAGTAAAGACAGGGTTTCGCCATGTTAGCCAGGATGGTCTTGACCTCCTGACCTCGTGATCCACCTGCTTCAGCCTCCCAAAGTGCTCGGATTACAGGAATGAGCCACCGCACCAGCCGTCACCATCCTTTTAAAAATAATGTTAAATTGACCAGGCCCCATGGCTCACGCCTATAATCCCAGCACATTGGGAGGCCGAGGTGGGCGAATCATGAGGTCAGGAGTCCGAGACCAACCTGGCCAACATGGTGAAATCCTGTCTCTACTAAAAATATTTTTAAAATTAGTTGGGCGTAGTGGCAGGCACCTATAATCCCAGTTACTTAGGAGGCTGAGGCAGGACAATCACTTGAACCCGGGAGGCGGAAGTTGCAGTGAGCCGAGATCGTGCCACTGCACTCTAGCCCAGGTGACAGAGTGAGACTCCGTCTCAAATAAATAAATAAATAATGTTAAATCAAAAAAGTATATGGGAATTCCATTTCCGGCAAAAGGATAGTGGGCAATATGCAGTCATCGTTCTAATGACAGCTGCCATTTACATAGCACTTACTACAACCAGACACCGTTCTGAACATTCTATGTGCCTGCCAGCGATAGCCCTGTGTGGTGGGAATATCAGCCTCCCTATTTCCCAGATAATGAAACTGAGACACAGAGGTTAAGTAGCCTGCCCAGGTCACACAGTCATGAGTGGCCTTGTATTTTCTAGAAATAGTTAAAGTATATTAAGTATCTTTTTAAATATACAGCAGGGCTTGCAAAAAAAAAAAGAAGAAAAGAAACAAAAATTCATTAGAGCCAAAAGTGGCAGAGGCATCAAGAAGGTGGAGCCCAACCCCATCCTCCGTCTCCCCACCTCCCCTCAGTGTGATCTGCACATGGAGACTTCCTTCCAGGGAGCACAGCACGGAAACAGAGAAAAGAGCAACTTTGTAAACAAGAAACCTGACCAAGGCGGGCTCACCCGTGCCGCTGAGTCATGTTGACAGCAGGTGCCCTTGCTAGGATGTGATGGGCAGTGCACTTACCTCTGTGGGCATCCTCCCCCAACAAACAATCCGGGTCTAACCAGGAGAAAAACACCAAATCCCGACAGAGGGACATACTACAGAATGCCTGACTGCACTGCCCCAAACTGTCAAGGCCATCCAAAACATGGAAAGTCTGAGAAACTGTCACAGCCAAGAGAGGAGCCTAAGAGGAAGACTAAATGTGATGGGGAGTCCTGCACAGGATCCTGGGGCCACTGAGTAAAATGGAGAAGCCTGAATGAGGCATGGGCTTCAGTTACACTGCATCAGCCTTGGCTGGCTAACGGTGACAACCGCACCACAGTAAGAAAAGACGTTAACACCAGGGGAAACTGAGTGTGGCACCTATGGGAACTCTCTGTACCATGTCGGCAACTTTTCTGTAAATCTAGAATTGCTCTAAAATAAGAAGTTTATCTAAACATAAGTGAAGGGCAGCTGAAAACTCCAAGTGCAGCACACAGAAACAGGCCCAGCGTGATGAGGAGATGGAAACTATGGAAAAGAGACCCCACGTCAGACAGCAAAAGGAAAATGCTCTCCCCGCAGTGACCAGGATTCCCGTTTGGGGGAACTGAGAGGCCGGGGGAGAGTATATGTTTGAAAAAACGATGGCTAAGACTGTCCAGTCAGACTCTATTGAAAATATAAATTCTCCAAATGGAGAAGCAAAAATCTCAAACCCGATAAATAAAACTAAAGCAACACCTGGATGCGTCGCAGCGAAACTGCAGAACACCACACACAGAGAGAAGTGTGGCACACACTGCGGCACCCGGAGCCCCCCAGGACGGAGGCCTGGTCCCCAGCGGCAGCAGGGCTGGTGGCCTGACTCTCGGCTGTGTCCCTCTCCAGGAACTGCTGTCAGCTGAATGCAGCTGCCTCTCCCCCCTTCCCTGTGGGTGCAGCTGGCATGGAATGACTGGTCCCAGTGGGGACCCAAAAGCCCAGCTCCAGAGTTCCCCCAGGATCCACTGAGGTCTGTGCCCATGCTGCTACCTTTGCTTCCTCAGAGGCACTGTCCCCAAGAAGACACCCCAGGACACACCCTAGAGTTTGTTTTCTGGAAAATTCAACCGACATCAAGATCTTCATTAATGTAGTTACATGATTCAAAAGTCCAGAAGCCTAGAAAGTAGACAAGTGGTCGCTAGGAGTTGGGGAGGGAATGGGGAGTTAGAGTTGACTGGGGACAGAGTTTCAGTTTGGGAAGATGAAACAGTTCTGTGGGTAGATGGTGGGCATGGTAATGCAACACTGTGAGTTCACTAAATGCCTCTGAACTGGTTAAAATCAGGCCGGGCATGGCAGCTCATGCTTGTAATCCTAGCACTTTTGGAGGCTGAGGCAGTAGGATCACTTGAGCCCAGGAGTTTGAGATCAGCCTGGGCAACATAGCAAGACCCCATGTCTATTAAAAAACTAATTTATTAATTAAAATGAAATAATAAATGGTTAAAATCATAAATGTGTTCCATACATTTTACCACAATAAAAAACTGTCAAGTAGCCCAAAGTATAAAATAAATATCTAGCCGGGCATTGTGGCAGGCACCTGTAGTCCCAGCCACTCAGGAGACTGAGGTGGGAGGCTCACTTGAGCCCAGGAGTTCAAGGACGAAGCGACCTATGATTGCATCACTGCACTCCAGCCCAGGTGAGAGTCTGAGTCCACACTGATATCAATAAATGATTGAATACATTCATAAATAAGAAAAAATCTCTTATAGGGAAGAATTTCAAATAAATTATGAAGCTACTCCATTCTAAAGCAAGGATAGAACCCCACCCCTTGAGTGTGGGCTACCCAGAGTGACATCCTTGAAAGTGTTCAGGACGGAAAGGGGGAAGGGGTAATCTTTCAGGACAGCAACCTGACAGATACGACCTATGCCAGGCGGTCAAGGCCAGCATCACAGTGGTAAGTCATGTGCCAGTGCCCACCTCGGATACGATGTGATGAGAAGGACGCTTACCTCTGTGGGCTTCCTCCCCAGCACTTATTAACATCTTACAGAAAAACTGCAAAGCTCGTACACAGAGCTCCTGTATATCCCACAGCCAGGAGATATACAGCCAGCGCCCTCTGTTATTAATATTTTATGTTAGCATGGTGCATTTGTTACTATTAATGAGCTATTAACTAAAATCCATACTTTATTTAGTTTTCCTTAGTTTTCACCTAATGTCCTTCTTCTGTCCTGGGACTGCCTCCAGGATACACATTACGATTAGTCGTGCTTGAGGCTCCTCTGGGCTGTGACAGTTTCTCAGAGTTACCTGGTTGATAGTAGGGGAAGGGGAGGAGGTATAAGGTAACTCCCTGTACCAAGTGCTCAATTTTTCCATCAATCTAAAACTGTTCTAAACAATAAAGTATATTAATAATAATTTTTAAAGTACCAAGTAGCACAGGGTTTATAATAAAAAGCATTGGCCCCGATCCCTCTCCCTGGGAGCCGACAACCTTAATTAGTTCTGATTTTAGTTTTTTATTATAGTCATCTCCATACATTTAAATACTAAGCCTAAAACTACCATTATTTCATGTATCAACTTAAATCATGCTCTGTTGACTGCCTACCAGGACAGCCGAGCTGGACAGTCAGCTAAAACCTAGCTGCTGTACCTGCACCTCCTTCAGTTTTATTTAATGTATTTAGTTCCTCCATTTCAGAGTCATCAAACCTCAGTCTTTCTCGTGCCACCTTTGCAATTTTTGCTTCATCCATCTAGTGCCTACCTGTATTACCGTTTACTTACTACTTATTCTTTTAATTGATTTGCTTTTTTAAATGAAAGTACTTTAAAAGAAAGCATTTACTTCACTATCATTCTTTAAATCTTATGCTAAGACACATTTAAACTAGTATCCCTGACCACTGGTATCCCACCTGAAACCCTTGTAAGCACCCCTCCCACACTTTCAACTTCAAATCATATACTTAAACCTCACTGCTTCTGTGTATTTTGACATCTCTTGGGGAGACAGCTGCTTCTCTCCCCAACCTTCCCAACCTGCTCCTCCCTCAGATCTCCTACCTTGGTTGACAGGAACTCCATCCTTCACATCATTCAGGCCAAAGCCTCAGAGTCACCCTGAGCGTTCTCTTTCACATCCCATGTCCACCTGGGTTTCTAACAGGCACTGCAAATCTAACCTGACAATGCTGGAGTCGACAGTTGGATTTATGAGCCTGGAGTCAAGGGAGAAATTGGGGCTGAAGATAATCCATTTGGAAGTCATCAGTGTGAAGACGGTGCTTAAAGACATGAGACTGAGTGAGGTCACCAAGGGAGTGGGCAGATAGAAAAGGTTGGAGGACTGAGTCCCAGGGCCCTCCAAACTCCAGCAGCCCAGAGATGAGAAAGAACCAACACTGAAGGCAGATTCAGAGACACCAGCAAAGGAGAGGAGATACAGAGTGTGCTGGTAAACCTGCCCTCTGAAAATAAAGAAATAAACGCACTGATTTGTCGAGTTTGCCAATTTCCATGGTGTAAATACTCTCACTGTGGTCCATTTCAGGCTACCAACATGACGTCACTGAACAGGGAGTCAGGAGCTTTGCACATAGTCAACTCTTGCAAACTATTATGAGTTTGTCCTGCTCCCCACTGCCTGGAAACCAAGCAAACAGTGAGTTACAAAAAAAGAATTACAAGCATGAAGAGTGACCAACCATGTTAAATGCTGTTGACATGTCAAATTAGCTGAGGACTTCTGCAGTGATGGATGTAACATTTTGCCACACAAAAATGTTAAACGTAGATCAGGCAAGATGCAAAAAATAGCATAACTTCACACTCTGTAAAGTCAAGATCCCGAGTACAACTTTCAAACCAGAGCAATAAAGAGAGAAACAACTGCCTGGCTCATTTATTTTTCATCTCTCCTCAATTCTAACATATGCATTCAGGCTCTAACTGTCCCTCTAAGCATGGCTTTAACTGCATTCCAACATTTGTACATTTAATATTTTAGTTATTGTTTGTTCAAAACATAATTTTAATTGCCATCATGCTTTTTCTCAGGCCTGAGAGTTTTTTTAAGAATACTGTTTGGCCGGGCGTGGTGGCTCATGCGTGTAATCCCAGCACTTTGGGAGGTCGAGGCAGGCAGATCACCTGAGGTTGGGAGTTCGAGACCAGCCTGACCAACATGGAGAAAACCCGTCTCTACTAAAAATACAAAATTAGCCGGGCATGGTGGCACATGCCTGTAATCCCAGCTACTCAGGAGGCTGAGGCAGGAAAATCACTTGAACCCAGGAGGCAGAGGTTGCAGTGAGCCGAGATTGCACCATTGCGCTCCAGTCTGGGTAACGAGAGTGAAACTACATATCAAAAAAAAAAAAAAAAAGAAAGAAAAAAAGAATACTGTTTACTTTCCAAACATTTGAAGACTTGGTTATCTTTTTAATGAGTATTTCTAACTTAATTATATCATGGCCAGAGAATATATTTTGTATAATTTCAATTCTTTGAAACATTTTTGAGACTTGTTTCCCAGTATGAATCCATTTTGGTAAATTTCGAATGTGGGCTTGAAAAAAAATGTGTAACCTAAGTAGTTGTTGTATCTGTCTGAAGTTGGCTGATCATGTTATTTAAATCTGTATATCCTACTGATGTATTTCTGCTTGTTCTATGAGTTAGTGAGAGAGGCAAGAAGTATATAAAAACCTCCTACTATAATTGTGGATTTGTCCATTTCTCACTCTTTTTTTTTCTTTTTCAGTTTTCCAAAATGAGAAGCATCCGTTTCTTCTTTTCTGTTTTCTATTATCTGTTGTCTCTCCTGGCGTTCATTTGTGTACTCTTGTTTCTGCTTGTGCCTAGCTACTATTATTGTGTGCTTGACATTAAAATTTTTTTTTTTTTTTTTTTTTGGAGACGGAGTCTCGCTCTGTCGCCCAGGCTGGAGTGCAGTGGCCGGATCTCAGCTCACTGCAAGCTCCGCCTCCCGGGTCTACTCCATTCTCCTGCCTCAGCCTCCCGAGTAGCTGGGACTACAGGCGCCCGCCACCTCGCCCGGCTAGTTTTTTGTATTTTTTAGTAGAGACGGGGTTTCACCGTGTTAGCCAGGATGGTCTCGATCTCCTGACCTCGTGATCCGCCCGTCTCGGCCTCCCAAAGTGCTGGGATTACAGGCTTGAGCCACCGCGCCCGGCCGACATTAAAATTTTAAACATTGTTAATAGAAATAATGAGACCTAGAATGCTGCTATCTTCCTCCAGAAAGGTATTCAAATGGCTTCTTCCAGGTGCCGAGGGCACGAGCAATCCTAAATCCAGCTGTAGAGTTTGATATTATCTGAAACTGAGCAAGCAGGTCTCGCCAGGACTGATGTAGGTCTCCTCCAGTCCACCCATATGCCCAGGTGTCCTGCTGCATGGTCCCAACCAAAAATGCAAGCTAGGAACCAGCTCCCACCACCTTCTCTCCATTACCCTCACAATCTGCGAAAGCCCCGCTCAGCCCTCAGCCACTTCTTCTGATGCTGGCAAGCGCCCTCAAGGAAAAAGTTATCCCAAATGCTGAGTTCACCTTTCCCCGCGTTTCCATTGCATGTGTTTTGTGCAGCTCCTCTGGGCGTCCTCAGTGGAGGGATTGCTACAAACCACCTAGCACCTTTGCAAAAATCAAAACTCTCACCTCGTTTTTCAAAGGAAAAAGACAAACTTTTCACTCCACAGGAGTCTCCCCTTTCAATTCCTAAAGAGATCTCTACCATGATATTACATCAGGAATGTGATGAGAATCTGAGGGAAAGGGTGTGACTGTGGACTCCTAAAGGTAGGCAGTATTAAGAACAGAGCTGGCAACTCACAGCAGCCAAAATGCTAATACAGAATTCTGTTTCCACCAAAAAAAAAAAAAGCCAGACATGGTGATTCACGCCTGTAATCCCAATATATTAGGGGGCTGAGGCAGGAGGATCTCTTGAGCTCAGGAATTCGAGACTAACACGGGCAATATAGTGAGACCTCATCTCTATTAAAAAAATTAACAATTAACTGAGTATAGTGGTACACACCTGTAGTCCCAGCTACTTGGGAGGCTGAGACAGGAGGGTTGCTTGAGCCTGGGAGGTCAAGGCTGCAGTGAGCCATGATGACACCACTGCACTCCAGCCTGGGTAACACACCAAGCCTTGTCGCAAAAAAATAAAATAAAATAAAATTTAAGCCAATGTCTTCAGTTTTGGTTGAATTCACAGCTACCATTAAATCTTCCGAGCACATAGACAAGATAGAAACACCACTGCCGCTTGGTGACAGTGTGCTTTAATTGTAGGGAATGGGAAACAAAGGCCCGAAAGCAAGTCACTGATTAAAACAGCATCACCACCAGAGGTTTGAGAGCCAAGCCTCTGCCTCAAAATCTGACAGGGAAGGTACAGTCTAGAAGACAGATTCTGGAGACATTCTGGAAAAGAGAGACTGAGTACAGTACAGCCCCTGGTCCTTTCTTCCTTCTGCCCTAGGCCCCAGCTCAGCCCATCTGCTCATTTTCCCCACCCCTAGTTCTCACACTAGGGAACAGCTTATTTACAAGGGGAACTCTAAGGTCTCAGGAGGAATTTTGGTCAATATTTTAGCCACTTCCTACATTCAGCCTTGCTCAAGGTCTCTCTTCTTGATTGTATTGTCCTAACCTACTTTCCCACCAACATAAATAGTATTTCTAGCTCGTGTCCTAACTGAGAGAAATTTTGTGTTGGAATTGCTATTGGGAAATCTCTAGTGACTCTTCATGTTAAAAGAGGAGGAAGGGGCTGGGCATGCTGGCTCACACCTGTCATCTTAGCACTTTGGGAGGCCAAGGTGGGAGGATCATTTAAGCTTAGGAGTTCAAGAACAGCCTTGGCAACATGGCAAGATTGTATTAAATACATATATTCTGTATTAAATATATATATTCAATAAGAAAGAAGAGGAAAGGAAATTCAGAGAACCTCGGCTAAATCGCACAAAGTCACAACTTTGGTTGTAGGGCCTGGGTACAGCAGCCACCTCCTGACTTACTGACCCTCTCCACATTGCCTCTTGGCCACACCATCTTGTCCCAGGCCAGGGCTTTTGCAGCCTGAGCTGTGTCGGGGCCAGGGGTGTCGACATTGAGGAACTGAATTCCCAGAGACTATCTACATGGGATCTGCGGAGGCTCAGAGTGTGGTGCTGGTGAGTACAAAGGGAGGTTCCAAGCCCTCCCTGAGCCCGTGAGCACCTTACATTCCCAACCAGACTATAGTAGGGCATGCTGGGGCCGCCTCCAATGCGGCAAGGGGACACAGCTGGACACAGGGCACTTAGCTGGCCAGCCTGGTGGGTCTGCAGATTGATCCTGTCCTGAGTAAGACTTTTGCAGTCAGACCCTGGCCCTGTCATCCTCCAGCCTCAGCCTCCCCAGTCGCTGGAGGCCACAGGTGTGCACCACCATGCCTGACTATTTATTTATTTATTTTTGTAGAGATGGGGTCTCACTTTGTTGCCTAGGCTGGCCAACTCCTGGCCTCAATCGATCCTCTCACCTCAGGTTGTGTGAATCTGAGTGAGTCCCTTCGCACACTTCTGCACTCCTCCCCTGCCTGTTCTGTGCTGTGGCTGTGGTGACACTGCCCATTCCACAAGGCTGTACTGAGAATGATGTGAGTTACTGTATTCAAATTGCTTAGCACCATGCCTGGCCCATGGCACATGCTCAGTGTTAGCTGTTACCAGAAAGAAAAACTGAGGAAGGCTTCATGGCACATGGGATGGATTTAGCTAAGGCTGGGATAATCGCCACCTGCTAAGGGTCCACCCCGTGCCTGGTATTTCCCAGAGTGGCTGCCAGCGTCACGATGACCATTACCTTGTGCTCAGAAGATGTCACCACCCGGCTTCAGAGCTGGAGTTAGTGACACTCAGAGAAACTGAGTGACTTGCCCTGCTGGCAAGTGATGGAACTAGAGTCTTGTTCCAAACTACGCACTTTACATATTTTACCTAATTTAATCCTCCTGAGAACCCAGCTGATCAGTGCTACTCGCTCCATTTGACAGGCCCAGAAACTGTTAGCCCCCTGCCTATGTTTAAACTCCTGGGCAGCGGCAAAGTCAAAATTTGAACCCAGGACCTCCAGGCTCCAGAGTCCTTGCCCTTGGCAATTGTACTCTGCTGTCCGGCAAGTCCACTGCAGGTGCTTGGTCCATTTTGCAGAACCAAAGCAGCGATGTGTGCTGGCTGTGGGGGTCGGGGGGCAGCATGGCCCCAGCTGAGGGCTTGCTGAGGGAGGGAGAGAAGCTAGAACTCGACATTTGGATAGAAGTTTCAAGGGTGCTGTTGCCCAGGCCAAGCCTCTGCTTAAACACCCTCAGGGATGGGGGTGCTCACTGCCAGTCTGCTCCACTGTGAATGGACTTGATGGATTAGGAAGCCCTTTACTCGAGGAGAAGTTCACCACCTGCAACTCACTGGTCTCTGCTCTGCCTTCCTGAGCCACACAGATTTTACCCTCATGTGAAACGATGATAACAATAATAAGAATGCCATGGCAACTACATATTTTTTGAGAGGGTCCAGTGCCCTAATCACTGTGTTTTGGGCTTTTTTGTTCATGTACTATCTCATTTAGTATTTAAAACTAACTACTGTGCCCATCCTCACTCCACCCCAACAAAGACAGGAAGTGGCCAATTTACAAACTAATTGTGTTCCTAACATTCTTTTGTAAGGCTGTTGTTTGGATGACTAAACCGCTTTCCCACATAAACAATGTTATAAATGGCTGTGGGTGTCCCCACTAGCCCCCCGAAGCCTGGTTTGCCCATCCCACCTGAAGGGCCCCCACACATTTACAATGAAAGAGAACAGAACAGAGTCAGGTTAGAACCACAGTCATTAAACAATGAAGGGAAAAACTGATGTTGGGAGAAAGATGTTTGTTGTCTCCAGCGCTGGCTGCCTCAGGAAGCGCCAGCCCAGAAGAGAATGGCCAACTTCCCGCGCTGGGGCAGGGGCAGCCTGGGAACAGCTTCAAAGCCAGTCTCTCCCACTGATAGAACCAGACAGCACCCGACCCAAGATTTTACCCAAAGAATGAACCCTATGTTGGGACGGTGTGGAGCCTCAGAGGGGTGAGCCAGACCTGGACTTGCCGCTTCCTGCATGTCTGGTCCCAGGAGAGCTACTGGACTTCTCTGAAGGTCCCCATGTGGGGAGCAGAAGCACTGCGGTCCTTCCTGGGGCCCACTGAGGACACAGAGATAGTGGGCGTCGAGAACTTAGTATAGGCCAGAAGCGTGGCTCACGCCTGTAATCCCAATACTGTGGGAGGCTGAGGCAGAGGGATCACTTGAGGCTAGGAGTTTGAGACCAGCCTGGACAACATAGCAAGACCCCATCTCTAAAAAAATTGTTCTAACAACTTAGCACAGTCTCTGGCATATAGTTGGTGCTCAATAATGGTGACTCGTATTGTTAAAAATAATAAAAGTTCAAGCCAGCACGGTGGTTCACGTCTGTAGTCCTAGCACTTTGGGAGGCCGAAGTGGGCAGATCATGAGGTCAGGAGTTTGAGACTAACCTGGCCAACATAGTGAAACCCCATCTCTACTAAAAATACAAAAAATTATCTGGGCGTGGTGGCGGGCGCCTATAATCCCAGCTACTTGGGAGACTGAGGCAGGAGAATCGCTTCAACCCGGGAGACAGAGGTTGCAGTGAGCCAAGATCATGACATTGCACTCCGGCCTGGACAACAGAGCGAGACTCCATCTCAAAGTAAATAAATAAATAATAATAAAAGTTCTGCAAGGCCCATGCCTGGGGGAGAAAAGAAGAAAGAAATGGGGAAAGAGAGGTCCCAAATGCCAAAGGCATGGTGCAGGGTCCATAATCTGGGGAGGGGATTTTTCCTTTTTCCGATCTCAGATCTTGCCCAGCCTCTCTGCATGGCAATGCATTGGGAATTAAAAGTGAAAAAGCCACAGAGTGCGGTGACTCATGCTTGTCATCCCAACACTTTGGGGAGCTGAGGTGACAGGATCGATTGAGGGCACGAGTTGGCCAGCCTAGACAATAAAGTGAGACCCCATCTCTACAAAAATAAATAAATAAATAGTCAGGCATGGTGGTGCACACCTGTGGCCTCCAGCGACTCAGAAGGCTGAGGCGGGAGGATGGCTTGAGCCCAGGAAGTTGAGGCTGCAGCAAGCCGTGATTGCACCACTACACTCCAGCCTAGGGGCAGATCAAGACCCTGTCTTTAAATAAATAAATAAAAGTGGAGAAGAAACCAACAGGTGCCTTGTGGGGACTCGGATTTGGAAATAGGTTGAGAGGCTATCTGCAGTCAGTCAGCACAGCCTTGAAGCCTCCTGATACCCTGGGCGCCCATAGAGTAACTTCAGACAACAGAGAACTCCACAGGCAGGTGGAAGCGACCTGAAGAGGAGGTTGGACCACCGCCTTTGAAGCTGGGGCCAGTGGTCATGGTCTTCAGACTGCTAGTTCACCAAGAGTTTTTAACTTTAGGACGTCATTTCCCATGATTATTTGCATAGTGACCTTTTAACCAAGGACATCTGCAAAATTCCAGTCCCAATGTTCAGTTTGATCATGGCCTGATCAAACTTTAATGTCCACAGGATACTAAGGAAAGAAAGGTGGATGTCAGATGGAAATGACATGTTCATGACAAGAGAAGGGCAATGGCACTTGGATGTGTTTTAAAACACTGAGGCTTTGCAGTAGTTCAAATAGAGACAAGGAGGAGGAAATTGAGTTGTCACAGTAGTTAGAGAATGTGCCAGATTCCACGGAAGCTGCACTGAGGCCATCAGCACCACATTCCTGTTTCAAGCAAGACAACATTGGCACAAACTAATACCATTCACTTGAATTTTATTCGTCTTGTAATTTTGATTGGATTTAACTTATCTTTCATTTTCATCTTGTTGAAGAAGTAGAAAGTACCAATGTTTAGTTTTAGGTGAGCACAGATTGATTGAATGATTGATTGATTGGTTGATTGACTTTTTAGAGACAGGGTCTTTCTCTGTGGCCCAGGCTGGAGTGCAGTGACTTGATCTCAGCTTACTGTGGCCTCAACCTCCTAGGCTCAAACGATCCTCCCACCTCAGCCTCCCAAAGTGCTGGAATTACAGGTGTGAGCTACCGTGCCTGGCCTCATATTTATATAATGTTAAAATAAGCCAAAGTCATAATAGCCAAAAGGCGGGAGAACTCAAGTGTCTATCTACAGATGAATAGACAAATGAATGCGGCCTGTCCCACAATGGACTCAGCCTTAAAAAGGAAGGAGGTTCTGAACTGTGCTGCCACATCGGTGACCTCGGAGGACATGATGCTGAGTGAAATAAGCCAGGCACACAAAGTCAAGTCCTATGCGATTCTATTCATATGAAATCCCCAGCAGTCACATTCACAGACACAGAGAAGTAGAAGGGGGCTGGAAGAGGGATAATGGGGAGTCAGTGTACAATGGGTACAGAATTTCAGTTTGGGACAATGAAAAACATTCTGGAGATGAATAGTGGTGAGTGTTGCACAGCAATGTGATTATATTTCATGCCAATGAACTCTACACCTTAAATGGTTATGGTGGTAAATGGTATTGTTTTGTTTTGTTTTGTTTTGTTGTTCTGTTTTGTTTTGTTTGAGACAGAGTCTCACTCTGTCGCCCAGGCTGGAGTGCAGTGGTGCAATACCGGCTCACTGCAGCCTCCACCTCCCAGGTTCAACCGATTCTCCTGCCTCCTGAGTAGCTGGGACTACAGGTGTGCGCCACCACATCCGGCTAATTTTTTGTATTTTTAGTAGAGACGGGGTTTCACCATGTTGGCCAGGATGGTCTGGATCTCCTGACCTCATGATCCACCCACCTTGGCCTCCCAAAGTGCTGGGATTACAGGCATGAGCCACCGCACCCGGCAATTTTATTGTTATAGGTATTTCACCACAATAAAAATAGATATATAAAATAAAGATATGAAATCAACACTGGGAATAGGTGAGGTTTTTTCCTGTTAAAAGACCTTGGGTTGTCTCAGGCCAAGACAACCGGAGCCCTCAGACTCATCCTTCTTCCAAGGAGTCCCGTCCTGAGACGGCAGAGGAGACTGCTCTCCCAGCAGCATCATCTCGGCTGACCTCGCTGGAAAGGCAGCTCTCTGTGGCCAGGCCAAGAGGGCTGTGGAGACCAGGAATCATCGACCCATGATGTTCCCAAAACCTGCCTGTGCATGGCAGCCACCAGGACGGCCTGTCAAAATGAAGATGCCTGGGCCCTGCCCCGGGCTACTGAGTCACAATCTTTAAGGGTAAGGAGGCCTGGAATCTATACTTCTAACAAGCTTCCCAGGCACCTCTGAACACCCAACATGCTAGGGTGTCAGGCCTGGCAGCACAGAGGCCTGGAGGAGCCCAGGTGTATAATCCATAGAGCCGACTTCCCCACTGCCTGCTACTGCCTGCTGTGTGACTATGAGCAAGTCATTCAGTCTCTCTGGGTGTCAGTTTCAGACCATTTTGTTGGGCACAAAAACGGTTATGTTGGGAAGGGCTTGTTTTGAGGGTTAGCAACAACATACATAGAGTGCCTGGTGCATAACAGGTGCTGAATAAATGGTGGTTGCAGTTAGGATTCGAGAGCTGGGAGAGACCCACCCAGCTGGCGCCTGATGAGAGGTGAGCAAGCCGCTCCCGCACAGAGGGCTCCATCCCAAGTGCACATGTGTTTCCTGCAAGGGGAGCACCTTTACCCAGGGACGTGGATGTGGCTTGTCACTTTAGCTCTGAAAAATGGGACAGAAGTTGTTGAGGGGAAACCCCTTCTCACAGAAAGCAGAATGGTGCTTCGGGAACCCCCCTCCTCCTTTTCCCTCTGCCACCCCCAATCTAGAGCTGGCTCCACCTCACTCTTATCATCAAAAAGCCTTGCCCCTGACCGCAGGCTCGCCCAGGAAGAGAAGTAAGGCTCACCTGCGGTTCCAAATTTTGCTGTGTGGCTTTGAGAAAAATCACATAACCTCTCTGAGCCTGAGGTCCTTATCTCTCACTAGGGGGAGGAGGGTGACGCTGGTTCATTCAGGGCATACTGATTGTGATAGACACGTCCTCATCCTCACAGGCAAACAGTCGGGTGGGAAGATCAGGCTTTAGTGAAACCACTGCAAATATCTCATTGCAAAACAAAATATCTACCTTAGAAAGTTGTGATCAGGTGATGGCTTTTCCAACTTTTTTTTTTTTTTTTTTTTTTTTTTTAGCAGCAGAACCCTTCGTTCAAATGAAGCCTTACCCAGGAATAGGTCATGGAAAATAGCTGAAAGGGAAGTTGCTCAGAGGCTCTGTGACTGTCACCAGGGAGCCCGAGGGCTTCAAGGAGCACAACTGGAAACCACAGCTTGATGCCTGGGAGCGAGGGGTGAGGAAAGGTCCACAGTGGCAGAGCAGAGTCCTGGCACATTATGGGCACTGTAGAAGCCATCCCTGCCTGAGCTCGTCATCTCTGTCTCACCATGTCAAATGGTAGTGGGTGGGTACAGGGGCCAAACTCGGTCCCCAGACCCCTGAGTGTCTCTGGTGCCAGAGACCCCACAATACCTAGAAGCCTCCGTCCACCCTGGCCCAGGGTTCCTAGGGGCTGAGATTCTGGGGGTCCCTGGAGGCGGGAGACGCTGAGTCTAGGCAGGCTCGTGCTGGAAACCAGCTCACTGCAGCGGACGACTATCTGATGGAGCGCTTCCTTCATCAGTGCTAATATCCATGTAGCGAAACAATGAAAGGGTTTCCTATCAGTTCCAAATAGGACGTGAAAAACTCTCAGTGCTAAGAGTAGAGGATGCTAGAATAGGGCAATGGGAAACGCCTGAGTCACCGGAGGGCCTCTTTGATTCCAACAGCCCAATCGCTGAAAAGGAAAAAGAGAGAGAGAGTGGTTCATTAATGATCCGAGGGAGGGGACAGGAAAGACAGGCCCTTCACAGGGGACCTCCCCAGAGAGCTGAGAGCGGGAGAAGCCCGGCAGTGGGGACACCACCCAGAGAAAGAAACCGAGCTGAAGCTCCACCCGTGCACCCTCCCCACCCAGCTGCCCAGCACGTCCACGAGCCACGCGCCAAGGACAGTTCTGGTTTCCATAGATAAATGTTTATTTTAATGAAGGATGTTCAGGAGTCCTGCTGTGTTCTTCACCAGACTTGTTTCAGAGCAGCTGCTCACCCAGGAGCTCCATGGCCACAGGGATGCCCAGGACAGGGAGGTCTGCTCACCCACTGCCATGCTCTGGGGTTCCGGGCAGTCCTTCGGATTCACCTGCTGCTCAGATTTTCTGCAGGAAAATGGGAGATCCACCCTTTTAAAGAGTGACCCGGACCCGGTTCCTGCCCAAAGCCTTTCTGAATGAATCTCCCAGTTCCCCACTGACTGGACATAGAACCTCTGCTCTTTCCTTCTCTAAGACTGTGCTAGTCCATTAATCATTAAAAGACAAAATGAGGCTGGGGGCGGTGGCTCACGCCTGTAATCCCAGCACTTTGGGAGGCCGAGGCGGGAAGATCATGAGGTCAGGAGATCGAGACCATCCTAGCTCACACGGTGAAACCCTGTCTCTACTAAAAAATACAAAAACAAAATTAGATGGGCATGGTGGGGGGTGCCTGTAGTCCCAGCTACTCAGGAGGCTGAGGCAGGAGAATGGCGTGAACCCGGGAGGCAGAGCTTGCAGTGAACCAAGATCACGCCACTGCACTCCAGCCTGGGCAACAGAGCAAGACTCCATCTCAAAAAAAAAGACAAAATGAGTGTCTTTTAATGACATTAAAAGACATTGAGGCGGGTATGGTGGCTCATGCCTGTAATCCCAGCACTTTGGGAGGCTGAGGTACGAGGATCGCTTGAGCCCAGGAGTTTCAGACCAGCCTGGGCAATATACCAAGACCCCATCTCTACAAAAGTTTTTAAAACCTAGCCAGGAATAGCGGTGCATGCCTGTAGTCCCAGTTACTTGGGAGGCTGAGGTGGGAGGATTGCTTTAGCCCAGGAGGTTGAGGCTGCAGTGAGCTATGACAGCACCACTGCACTCCAACCGGAGTGGCAGAGTGAGACCCCAACTCAAAAAATTAATTAAAAGACGAGAGGCTAGGTGCAGTGGCTCACACCTGTAATCCCAGCACTTTAGGAGGCCGAGGCGAGCTAATCATGAGGTCAGTAGTTCGACACCAGCCTGGCCAACATGGTGAAACCCCGTCTCTACTAAAAATACAAAAATTAGCCAGGCGTGGAGGCGCATGCCTGTAATCCCAGCTACTCAGGAGGCTGAGGCAGGAGAATTGCTTGAACCCGGAAGGCAGAGGTTGCAGTGAGCCAAGATCACGCCACTGCACCCCAGCCTGGGCAACAGAGTAAGACTCCGTCTCAAAAAAAAAAAATTAAAAGACAAAATGTGGACACACACATGGCCCCAGCAAGCAAGAATGATTACTAACTTCATGGTGGAGTGCACATGCATACCATGTTCCACAAGCTCATCATCTACTCAAGTCAAGAGTATTCGGTTATCAGCCTCAGAAATTCAGAAGGAGCCTCACGTCCCAGGAGCCTCTGGTATCTCAGGGCCTTTCACTCCAAGGAGCCGCCTCAACTGGGCCTTCCCCAGCAGGATGTATGTGGCCCTGTCTGTGTGCTCGGTGGAGAGGGGCAGGTCCGGGCACTGTCTGGTGCTCGGTGTGAGACCACAGCCTTTCTGGAAAGGCTTTGTAATGTGCCGCTGGTGTGCAGGCTCCGTGCGTGGTAGGGGCTTCAAGAATATGCATTAAACGAACCCGAACCCAAGGACGCTTGCTCACCTGTGTCATCTGTGGGTCTCCTTCCACAGGAAGCACATCTGGGCGTAGGGAAGGCTCCCGGGGCTCAGGTCCAGAAAGAGCTGGAGGCTCCTGAGAGCAAGGGCCCCTGCTCGGGCTGTGAGCCCAGAACAATGCGAGCTTCGCACACCGCAGGTGTGTGTGTGTGGGAGCCTCTTCCTGAAGCCTTGGGGTCAGGGGCCGGGGCCCAGCAGGCTGGCTGCGTTTATTGTCCATTGTCTCAGGCCGGGACAGGAAGCACTTTCTGTTCCCAATTGCTCGGGTGGATTAATTTACAGTGGGGAGCTCAGAGTCGCCCGCAGCACCTGTTTTCCCCTCTGAGGGGCCAGCTTCCAGCTTGGAGGGTGTTTCAGGAGGGGTCCCCTCTGCAGAGACGCAGCCTCCTCCAGAGACCCTTGGCCACAGCTCCTGCCTGCTCCCTGCTGGGCCAGCTCCCTGCTGGCCGAGGCCCTGGCAGCCCTGCCTGCTTGCCTGGGTCACACTGCCCACCCGTGGGAAGCTGAGCCCTGTGGGGTGCACACTGTGCTATCAGCGGTGAGCCATGGCAAGGCAGCCACAGTGTCTTCTCTGTGGTTGGGAATCCGCTCTCTGTTTCAGGTTCAAGGGCAGGTGATGTATGCTTGCTCTTTTCATTTGGTGAGGATCGTGAGTCCCATTTTACAGAAGAAGTCACTGAGGCTCAGCAAGGCTGGCTACACAGGTCGCGAATGAAGTAGTGGGATGCAAACCCAAGTCTGCTCCAGGTCCCAGAGCTCTCAACCTCCAATGTCTCAGAAGCCAGCAAAAGCATGTGACCGAGTGCCACCAGCCGGTGTACAGAGGGGGAGCGGTGGGAGGTGGAGGAGAACCCTGGGGTGCAGGCAGAGGGGACCCTGTGCCATCTCCAGGGGCAGCGCTGCTCTACCCAGCCTGCTATTGCCTTGAAGTAAGGTGGGCCCTGCGTGGCCACATTTTTCCTTGTTAGTAACTCAGAAGATACATTTCTAGACACGGGGTAGGTCACAAAAGCCTGTCTGCAGGCAGCACATTGCTTTGCCTCTGCTCTGTGCCACCATGCCAACACCAACAGTGAACACCTGCTGTATGCAGGTGCTGCCCGGGCACCTCCACCACCGGGACCCATCCTGTGTCTTTAGCACCCCCGGGCAGCAGGCACTGTGCTTCCTGTGGACACACAGGGGACAGAGGCTCAAAAGAGCAGGCTTCTGGCCCTGGGCACCAGGCTGGTCTTGGCTTGCTCACTCCACCCCACCTCACTGCATCAGTTTTTCATCACTACTGATGCAGGAGGCCGAGGAAGAATTCTGGAGTCTGGTGGAGGATGGGGAAGCTGACCCTATTTCTGTAGGTGCCTCCTTCATTTTCGTAGGATGGCCCCAAGACAGCCACTGAGACTGCCCCCTCTGCACTAACCATTAGCCAGCACTACCAGGATTGGCCAGCTTGCTCTGTGCCATTTGTTTTATTTATTTGTTTGCTGGAGACAGGGTCTCACTCTGTCACCCAGACTGGAGTGCAGAGGTGCAATCATAGCTCACTGCAGCTTCCACCTCCTGGCCTCAAGTGATCCTCCCACCTCAGCCTCCTGAGCAGCTGGGGCTATAGGTGGGCGCCACCACATCTGGCTTGTTTTTTTTATTTTTTGTAGAGACAGAGTCTCGCCATGTTCCCCAGGCTAGTCTTGAAATTCTGGCCTCAAGCCATCCTCCCGCCTCAGCTTCCCAAAGTGCTGGGATTACAGATGTGAGCCACTGTGCCTGGCCCTTGCCACTTGCGTACTCCACTAAAATAAGCTTGGCTACCTGACTTCAGTGGCTTAAGATAGCTGAGCTCTCACTCTCTCTACCCAGGCCCTTGCCCACCTGCCCTCTGCCTCAACAGCCACCTCTGCTAGGCTGCTTCCTCCTACTCAGGCAGGGTGGATGCTTCACTGTGTGGCCCCGGATCCAGGTTCCCCGCTGTCCCCCTGAGTGACAGGGCTGCCCTTTGTAGAGGGGGAGATTAGAGGAGGGCTGGAGGCTGCGCAGCCCTCCCTGGATGACAGGAGACATCAGCCCCGCACACACCGCAGGGCCCGGAGCAAGCGAGGAAAGCCTTGACAGGCCTGGAGGGGATCCAAGAGGGGAGCCAAGGAGGGGGCAAGCTCCTCACACACAAAGGCCGGGCCTGTCTTCACACCTGCGGGGATGAACAGAGCCCAAGGCCGGGAGAGGTGGGGGCCGCAGGGGGATGAATAATTCGCTCTGAAAGAAGCATGTCACAGGGAGATAGCTCTGCCAGACACTTCAAATAAAGGCAAGCAGCCGTGGTGACAGGGGACATTCTTTGCCACCGATGCACCGCTGGGACCTAAGAGCTGGGATGTCGTGAAAGAAAGGCGCCTTGAACCCTTCATAGTTATTTTTATTTAAAAAAAGAGAGAGAGAGAGAGAGAGAGAGAGAGAGAGAATGCCATCACACAAGCAAGCATGGGCCTCGCAGCACGGAGAAAGGCCAGATAATGAATTCTGGCACCTTAATTTCACCGTTGTCAGAAAAAACGGTGCTTCCTAGGTACACCTGAAGAGCAGGTCTGCTCATTCTTCCTGCCTGGGCATCTCTGGCCACCCTGTTCCCCGGCCCAGGGCACCCCCACCCCACCACCCCTCCCTCCACGGACTCCTCCCCAGGGTTCCAGAGCCAACACTGAAGGCCTCTCCTGCCGTGAGGCCCACCCCAGCAAACACCTCTCCTCCCAGGCAACCTCACTCAGTCCTCAGGCAGTGACCTTACCTTTTGACATACTTCTCCCCACCACTCAGCCAGGCCCTCAGGAGTGGGCATCCCATCCCGTTCTGTCCCACACCCCTAAGTAAACTACAGTGTCCTGTACACAGCGGCCATGCACTACATGTCATTGATGAGAACAATCACAGTGGCTTCTTTTTTCTTGGAAAAATCAGACAATGAAGTTACAAATACTAGTATTCTCGTGTAAGAAATTATGACCTCAGTGTCCACTCACAGAGGAATACCTACCCAGCATGGGGCCATCTGGAGCCACACAAAAGAATGAGGCCGATCTAGATACGTTCATGTGGGTGGACATCACGGACTTCAGTGGGGAAAGCTGCAGGATGGCACGTACATATGCATATATACATATGTGGATATATATATATATATATATATATGTTTGTATATAGCACAGGGAAAGGTCTGGAGGATTCTCCCAAAACCATGAAGAGTGGCTACCTCTGCATGAACTGTGGCTATGTCAGGATTTAGGGAGACAAGGGGAGGTGAGGGAACTGCACTTATTATACATACTTTGGTATTATTTTAACTTTTTACATTGAGTACATATTGCTTTTGTAATTGAAGAATATATATATATTCTTGGCTGGCTGTGGTGGATCACACCTCTAATCTCAGTGCTTTGGGAGGCTGAGCAAGAGGATTGCTTGACGCCAGGCACGGTGGCTTACGCCTGTAATTCCAACACTTTGGGAGGCCAAGGCAGGTGAATCACCTGAAGTCAGGAGTTTGAGATCAGCCTGGCCAACATGGTAAAATCCCGTCTCTACTAGAAATACAAAAATTAGCTGGGCATGGTGGCGGGTGCCTGTAATCCCAGCTACTCGAGAGTCTGAGGCAGGAGAATCGCTTGAACCCAGGAGGTGGAGGTTGCAGTGAGCCGAGATCATGCCATTGGACTCCAGCCTGGGCAACAAGGGCAAAACTCCATCTCAAAAAAAAAAAGAGGATTGCTTAAGCCCAGGAGTTTGAGGCTGCAGTGAGCTATGATGGCACCACTGCCCTCCAGCCTGAGCAACAGAGCAAGACTTTCTCTCTCTGCATATATATATATATATGTGTGTGTGTGTGTGTGTGTGTGTGTGTTGCATATATATACATATGAGAGAGAGAGTTGCATATATAGGTTTAGTTCTTGCTAAACCACATCAATTAAGAATTAAGAATACATGAATATATGTGTGTATATATGTATATGTTGTGTATATCTATTATATATCTACATCTCTAACTCGATAGATAGATAGATAGATAGATAGATAGATAGATAGATAGATAGATGATAGATAGGCATGGTTTAGCAAGAACTAAACCTTTTCCTAAGCTGGGACTCTGTGGCATGGCTTTGGTCCAGGAGGAGAGAAGCAGCATTGGTGAACCTAGCCCAAGTGCTCAAGGACAAGAGGGGAAGGTTCGGCCCAGGCCTCAGCTACTGTCCTCCTTTCCAAGGACAGCAAAAAGTCTGCCTGGATTCGTCCAAGTTGGCTTCTGCTTGTGCCTCATTGGCCAGAACAGGGTCACATGACCAACCTAGCTGCAAGGGAGGCTGGGAAGCAAGCAGGTTGTCCTGCCAGACTTAGACCAGGAAGACTCTGACCCAAAGGACCTCCCACCTGCTTACATTTCCTCTTGTTTCGAGTCTACTGCCAGTTTTTGTCTTCTCTTAAAACAAGAGAACTCTCTCCAAAGGCAGGCCCCATTTCTGTTCCTGGAAACTCTCTCCAGTTACACCCTGTGAACAAGTTTCTGTTGGCATTATTCAGCAATATTTCTGTATGTGTGTGTGTGTGTGTGTGTGGGCACGCATGCACATGCAAGTGTGTGCATATGTGTGGCTTAATTTCCTCTGGACACATCAAAATTCTGCATTTCATTATCACTACCTGCCACTAGGAGGGGACAGGCTGCCTAAAAATGGAGCCAACAGGAAAGAATTCAGAAGGAAGCCCAGATCTGAGAAACATGGAGTCCTGCTGACCCAATGAGCCCCTAAGTCTGCCATACCTGCAACTACCCCTGACTTTCTTTTTTTTTTTTTTTTTTTTTTTGAGGTGGAGTTTCGCTCTGTCTCCCAGGCTGGAGTGCAGTGGCCGGATGTCAGCTCACTGCAAGCTCCACCTCCTGGGTTTACGCCATTCTCCTGCCTCAGCCTCCCGAGTAGCTGGGACTACAGGCGCCCGCCACCTCGCCTGGCTAGTTTTTTTGTATTTTTTAGTAGAGACGGGGTTTCACCATGTTAGCCAGGATGGTCTCGATCTCCTGACCTCGTGATCCGCCCGTCTCGGCCTCCCAAAGTGCTGGGATTACAGGCTTGAGCCACCGCGCCCGGCCTACCCCTGACTTTCTAAATGAAAGAACCAATAAATTATTTTTCCCTCCTTATGTCAGTTTGGGTTGAGTCAGTCTCTTAAAACCAAAAAGAAAGTCCTGAGTCCTACTACAGAAATTATCTTTGAGCTGAGTTTATTTAATATGTACCTTGAAACAGGGTAGTTTTATCCTGGTCAGCAGGTGTATGTGGTGGCTTCTGCATATATCTACATAAAACCCAGGTGTTCCTTGGGATCGCCCTGACCTTGGAAGCTCAATATTGGGCCATGCCACCGAGCCTTCATCCTGTCCAGGGTTCTCTCCAAGATTTCTCCTGGTGCCCTGGTGGCTGCTCTTCTGATCACCTGTGACTCCGTCTGGACCCACGTTCTTGCTCATCCACCATGTCCTTCGTCTCTGCACCAACGTGAAGGTAGAACTGCACCACTTCTCCTTAATCCACCCTGTGCTCCCAAGATGGTTCACCTAAGACACCTGAGTGGATTTTACTGCTGATTTGGGGCACTTTAATGACAGCAGTGTAAACCTTCATCAAATAGGAACACCCTAACTCACAAGGATTTATAAAGTGTAAACCAGAAAGGATCCGGGTCAGGTCTCAATCAGTTTAGAAGTTTATTTTGCCAGGGTTAAGGATGTGTGCCAGGGAGACAAATCTGTGCCTTTTTCCAAAGATGATTTTGAGGGCTTCAATATTTAAAGAGGAAAAGCCGGCTGGAGGGGACAGAGGGAAGGTGTGGTCTCTTTACTGGGTCCAAATGTTGCAAGAGAAAAGAAGCATTTAGGGACATAGTCAATAACGAATTGGCCTGGTGCTCACTATAAGATAAGGTGAATGGAGAGGAGCTACCTGTGGAGATCTTCAACTTTTTATCTGTCACTATCTGCTTAGGAACAAAAGGAAAGGCAGCTTCTTGCATAACTCAGCTTTCAGCTTAATTTTTTTTCTTTTGGCGGAGAGAATTGGGATTCCAAGTTTTTATTTTCTTTTCACAAAAGTAATTAGGAGCCCAGCAATAACCCCATCACCAAGATTCCTTCGTGGCTCCCTTTTCCATGGCCTGGCGCCCCCTTCCTCCCTCGTCTCCCCCTCTCTTCAGCTCTCTGCCTTACCAAATCACAGCTTCTTTGTTTTTTACTATTTTTTTTTTAAAGACAGAGACTTACTCTGTTGCCCAGGCTGGAGTTCAGTGGCACGATCTCAGTTCACTGCAACCTCCGCCTCCCGGGCTCAAGCAATACTCCTGCTTCAGCGTCCTGAGCAGATGGGATTACAGGCGCGCACCACCACACCTGGCTAATTTTTGTGTTTTTTGTAGAGATGGGGTTTTGCCCTGTTGCCCAGGCTGGTCTTGAACTCCTGGGCTCAAGCGATCCGCCTGCCTCAGCCTCCCAAGCAGCTGGGATTACAAGTGTGAGCCACGGCGCCCTGCCATCAAATCACAGCTTATTTCTTCACGTGACAGCTCAGCTCTGTTTTCCCGTCTCCTTCCAAACCACAACTCATCCCCTTCCAGCATACTTCAGGAAGGTGGTTTCTTGAGTAATGGGGGTTCCCTGCCTAAGAGGAATCCTGGCTTTGGCCATCTGGGCTTTACTCATGTCTCCGGACTCTTGCTTTCTCTCTTAAGCACAGGGATTACTAGATGTGTGGGGCTCAGGTGTAAAGAACATGGTTTCTGAAACAGCAAATCAAACCAATGTGATTGTGCAGGAGAAATAGAAGCCTGTCGATCTGATCTGAAAGAACAGATATATTTACATACCAAGGCAGATTGCAGGTCAAAGTGTTATCAATTTGATGTTGATCAAATCTTGGGAATTTTCTGATGTGGTTTCTGGTGACACAAAGTGGCGGCAACATAGCCTGTGTGCGGGAGGTTTCTCACCTCCCCTAGGAAGAGCTGACATATTCAGAGCAACCCACAAGCAGCCTCCTCCACCAGCATGAATGGTGGCAAGCAGCATGGCGGCACCGAGCCTTGAAGAAAGAGGCTGGGAGCGAGGACCATCTCAGAAAAAGGGGCTGACCTTCCTTGCCAGAGCTGTAGAGCTGTGGGGACATCCAGATGCCTTCCCGGGAAGGGGGATCTCCCCATCTCTGCATCCCATCCACACTCCCCACCTTAGCCACTCCGTGCCAAACCTCCAGCCCCTGCTGCAGTGCATGCTGGTGTTATTTCCTGACAAGGCAACAGCCTCCTCACATGGTTTTCCTGACTCCAGTCTCTCCCCAACCCATCCCCGCTTCAGATGGCAGCAATTTTTTTAAAGCACAAGTCTGATCCTGCTTAAAATTCATAAATGAGGCAAAGTCCACAGACGCTGAGACAGGATGCAAGGTCCTTGTTGGCCCACCCACTAACTGTTCTTGCTTCCTCTGCCTGGAAACGCCCACCTTGCAGGTTGCAGTGGCCTCCGCATCCCTGTGTCTCTCACCTGGGCCATTTTGGAGCCGAAGTCACACCAACAAAGAGCGGCCTGAAAGAGGCCCCTGCAGAGTGGGTGCTTTTTGAATGTCATCCATTATTCAAGTTCTCCACCCTGGTTTCATCCTCCCCCAATCCAAGATCCTTTACCCCAACGTTGGCCCTGTCATTTTATTACTAGTCTCCATCCACCGGAAACGTGCCTTGGCACCTGCCTTCCATCACTTTCTGGCACCTCATCTCACGCTGGGCAGAGACCTTCCTGATTGCCCACCCTGGCCGCAACTTGCTGTCACCTGGGGAAACTAGAAAGTGATTCTGATCTCCTCTGGCTGGGGAGGGGCATTTGGAAACTCTCTGAGGTGATTCCAGGGTGTAGACAGAGTGGTAACCCCTGGTGAGAGAACAGGGTGTGCTCGGGGCGTCACTAGCTGGTGGGATTCTTCAGGCCGCAGCATGCAGTTCGCAGTCTACACTTGCAGAAAAAACATCTGCCTGGACGGTTTCCTATTTATGGAGGACAGGGAGGTGGGGGTATTCACATCGATGGATGGAGTGCATGAGACCCTTGCTATATCCTTTTTCCCCACACTTCTTCCCCTCCACCCTTCCAGCCCTGTAGGATCATGGTGGGGAAGGGGTCAGCCTTGGAGGATGCCCTTGGAGAAAGGCCTAGGAGATGCCGTGTGTGGCCCGAAAGAGGTCAGGGGAACATTTTACCAAAGACTTGCTTCATTGTTAAGTTTTTCTCTTAAAGGTGTTGATCTATGCAGTGTAAACGCTTGCAAGCTCCCATCATTGGTCACAAGGCTGTTTGTCTTGTCCTCATTGTGTATGGTTCTAGAAGGCTCTCTCCCCCTGGGGGGAAGAGCCCTTGGACAGAGATCACAGGGGTTCTTAGGGGGCACTCGGCTGGTAGTCTCCTTCCCTCTGCTGATGGGGCCTTCCTCCCAGGGGATCTCTGGGCCTTAATGCCGTGCCTCAGAGGCCTGGCCCAGAGCCCCTCGAAGAGCCAGGAGAGGAGAGCTGACCAAAGTGGAGTCAGGCTGAATTTTCCCTCTCAAGAGAAGCACATCCCAGTCACTGTCCCTTCAAAGGCCATGAGGCTGGCCAAGGACATAGCAGAGTGGCTCACGGCAGTACCCACCGGGGCAGAGCTCCAGCCTGCTGCTGTGCTGGGGCTGGGCATCTCTTCCCTGAGCGGTGGCTGCCCCCATGAGGGCAAAGACTGCGCTGGCTCTTCCTGTGCAGGAGAGAGTGGGCTGGGAGCGGGGACACCACGTGGAGGGAGTTCTGGTGGCAACGGGGCGCAGGGGAAGTTTCTGGGCACAAGGAAGCCTGGGGTGGGGGACTTAGGAGGGAAGCCCCAGCCAGGCTGCTGTGCAAAGGGGAGGCCCGTGGGGACCCTCTCCAGGGGTACAAGGGGGTCAAGGGAGAGGCCAAGTCAGTTATGTGGAAAGTTTCTTATTTTTGTTGTTTGCTGTTCATTTTTTCTTTTTTTTTTTAACCTTCTTTAGAAAAAACATCAAACTTTTATAAAAGTAAACAGAATAATATACTGACCCCATATACCAGGTTCCCCTGGGTTCAACAATTACGGGCACGAGGCAGGGTCACTTCATCTATTACTGCTGCACATTTGCCGCCCCCGTATCATTCTACAGCAAACTGCATATATCATAACATTTCATTTGTAAGTTTTTTGGATGTTTATCTAAAAGAAAAAAGACACTTTTTAAACATAACCATAATGCCATTATGACACCTTAGAAAATTAGTGCTATCTCCTTGACAGTCTCAGAAATCTGGTGTAATGGGTTAAATTGTGTCCCCCACACTCCCCACCCCCCACCCCCCACCAGAAAGCGATGCTGCAGTCCCACTCCCCGGACCTCAGAATGTGACCTTATTTGGAGAAAGGGTCTGTACAGAGGTAATCAAGTTTAAATGAGGTCATTAGGGTGGGCCCTGATGCAATATGATTAATGTCCTTATCAAAAAGAGAAATTTAGACAGAAACAGACACGCACAGAGGGAAGACTAGCAAAGTGACATGAGAAGCGATGCTGCCACATGCTAGGGGACGTCTGCGGCCACCAGAAGCTGGGGAGGCAAGGAGGGACCTTCCCAAGCGTCTTCTGAGGAAGTGTGGCCCTGCCAACAGCTGATATCTAACTTCTGGCCCCCAGAACAGGGAGAAAATAAATTTTTGTTATTCCAAGCCACGCAGTTCATGGTACCTTGCCCTAGCTAACTAACCTGGTCAGTATTCAAATTTCCAATTATCTCACTTTTTTTGGTCACTTTTTGTGTCACTTTTTTTGGAATCATGATTCAAACAAGGACCCCCACTGCAACTGGTTAAAGTATCTTAAGACTGTTTTAATCTCCTTCCTTTCTTTCCTTCATTCTTTTTTTTTTTTTTTTTTTTGAGACAAAGTCTCACTCTGTCATCCAGGCTGGAGTGCAATGATGTGACCTCGGCTCACTGCAACCTCCACCTCCCAGGTTCAAGTGATTCTCATGCCTCAGGCTCCCCAGTAGCTTAGATAACAGGCACGGTTTTGCCATGTTGCCTAGGCTGGTCGTGAACTACTTACTGAGCTCAAGTGATCTGCCTGTCTCAGCCTCACAAGTGATGGGATGACAGGCATGAGCCACTGTGCCCAGTCTCCTTCCTTTCTTTCAATGTATTTTTTGAAGAAAACCATGTTGTTCATCCCCTAGAGTCTATCCTGGTGTGGTTTTGCCATTTGCACCATGATGGCATCATCTAACAACTCATGATTCAGGGCGAGTAGGTCTGTGGGCCAGCAGCATGGTCTCCCCAGGGAGCCTGCCAGCAATGCAGAATGTCTCAAGCCCCACCCAGACCTGCTGGACCAGACTCTTCACCCGGCAAGCCCACCAGGGACTCATACCCACACAGAAATCTGAGAGTAACAGGGCCCCACATTCCTTCTCCTTCGTATTTCCTGAAATCGGTAGTTAGATCTATAGATGCTTGATTAGAGTCAGATCTGATTTTTTTTGTGGCAAGATTCTGTCTAGGTGGCAATCATTCTTTCATCGGAAGGCATACCATGGCTGCCTGTCTCTCTTTTTATAATATTAGCAGCAATTGGCTGGACGCCGTGGCTCACACCTGTAATCGCAGCACTTTGGGAGGCCGAGGCAGGTGGATCACCTGAGGTCAGGAGTTCAAGAGCAGCCTAGCCAGCATGGCGAAACCCCAGGTCTACTAAAAATACAAAAAATTAACTGGGTATGGTGGTGCATGCCTGTAATCTCAGCTACTCAGGAGGCCAAGGCAGGGAGAATCATTTGAACCTGGGAGGCAGAAATTGCAGTGAGCCGAGATTACACCACTGCACTTTAGCCTGGGCAAAAGAGAGAGAATCCATCTCAAAAAAAAAAAAAAAAAAAGAATTACCTGAGACTGGGTAGTTTATTAAGAAAAGGGTTTTGCCGGGCATGGTGGCTCACACCTGTAATCTCAGCACTTTGGGAGGCTGAGCCAGGTGGATCACCTGAAGTCAGGAGTTCGAGACCAGCCTGGCCAACATGGTGAAACCTTGTCTCTACTAAAAATACAAAAACCAGCCCGGCATGGTGGCGGGTGCCTATAATCCCAGCTACTTGGGAGGCTGAGGCAGGAGAATCGCTTGAACCTGGAAGGTAGAGGTTGCAGTGAGCCAAGATCTCACCACTGCACTCCAGCCTGGGCGACAGAGTAAAACTCCGTCTCAAAAAAATAATAATAATAAAAGAAAAGAAAAGAAAATGTATTCAACAAATACATTGAAAGAAAAGAAAAGGGTTTTTAACTGGCTCACAATTCTATACAAGAAGCATGGTGCCAACATCTGCTTGGCTTCTCGGGAGGCCTCAGGATCCTTCCAGTCATAGTGGAAGGAGAAGGAAAGCAGGCAAGAGAGAGAGCAAGAGCGAGAGCAAGAGAGAGAGAAAGAGAGAGAATGGGGGAGGAGGTACTACACACTTTTAAACAACCAGATCATGTATAAACTCAGGGGAAGAGCTCACTTATTACGAAGAGGATGGCCCAAGCCATTCATGAGGGATCCAGCCTCATGATTCAGACACCTCCCTCCAGGCCCCCCCTCCAACACTGGGAATTACATTGCAACATGAGATTTGGGCAGGGACAGACATCCAACCTATATCACCTGGATACTGTCCTTGCTTTCTAGTACTACTAGATGTCCTCATCTTGTTCCTCTTCTGCCCCAGACCTGGAGTCAGCCATTTCTCTGCCAACCCTGGTTTCTTTCAGTGAGGAATGGTGTTTAGAGAACATAATCAAAACATAAGGGTGCTTACCTTTGGCCTTGTTTTCAGGCCTCTCATTGAACAGCCAGGAAAAAATACGCATAATGTCTTAACACAAAATACACAAGTTCAGCCAGGCACAGTGGCTCACACCTGTAATCCCAGCACTTTGGGAGTCTGAGGTGGGTAGACCACCTGAGGTCAGGAATTCGAGACCAGCCTGGCCAACATGGCGAAACCCCGTCTCTGCTAAAAATACAAAAATTAGCCAGGTGTGGTGGCACACGCTTGTAGTCCCAGCTACTTGGGAGGCTGAGACAGGAGAACTGCTTGAACCCAGGAGGCAGAGGCCACAGTGAGCCGAGATTGTGCCACTGCATTCCAGCCTGGGTGACAGAGTGAGACTGTCAAAAAAAAACAAAAAAATCACATTCACTACCCTGGGATTTTTAATTTAACCTTTTGCATCTCACATGGTGTATCCCCTTTCTCTCATGCCACAAACCTAGGTTCACAATGACATCAGGAGTGCTCGAGTTGCAATAGCCCAGATCTGCTCATTTGTCTTTCCCGGCTTGGTGAGCTCAGACCTGTGAGCTGTCGTAGGGTGTGACAGAGAAGCTGCACGAAAGAAACTCCAGGGCTTCCTGGAGTGCCTGAGGAGGAAGCTCTGCACACTGGCTGCAGCTCTGCCGGGGGCCTCAGGGCCAACAGAGCCAGCTGAGTTGAGATGAAGCAACGTGAAGTGTCACCAAGGGGAACAACAGGAGGAGTCCCACCTTGGGATTGAGTAGGAGACCATGTGAGGGGTGAAGAAGGGCCTGGAGGGTAAAGAAGGGCCTGAGGGGTGAGACATCTCTGGCCTGTGAAAGGGATTAAGGGTGGGGCTCTTCACACTGGAGAGGGGCCATAACTACTTCCATTTGTGGGGCCACCAGAATATTAAAAATAAAAAAAAATAAAAAAATAAAAATTTTTGAGACAAAGTTTTGCTCTTGTCACCCACGCTGGGGTGCAATGGCGCAATCTCGACTCAAACTGCAACCTCCACCTCCAGGGTTCAAGTGATTCTCCTGCCTCAGCCTCCCAAGTAGCTGTGACTACAGGTGCCTACCACCGCATCCAGTTAATTTTTGTATTTTTAGTAGAGATGCGGTTTCGCCAGGTTGGCCAGGCTGGTCTCAAACTCCTAACCTCAGGTGATCTGCCCGCCTCGGCCTCCCAAAGTACTGGGATTACAGGCTTGAGCCACCATGCCCAGCAGAATATTTAAAAATTTTTTAAATCCCAAATTACAGGATGTTTTAAGTGTTTCTGTTTAACACCTTAAAGCTGTTATAAGAAAAAAAAATACTGCAATGTAGTTATACTCACCCAGATCATTAGAAGATCTATAAACATGTGCATATATTAATCTGGAGTCACTGTAAGGAGTGAGAACAGTAGTGAAGCATGAATTTACACTGAATAAGAAATGTCCTCTTCTTTCAGCTCTGTTAGTGAATCTCTTTGTATGTTCAAAATACAACCTTTTGTTTCTTTTGTTTCATTTTCATTTTCAGTTTTTAAAATAAACTTTATTTTTTAGAGCAGTTTTATTTTCGTAGTAAAATGGAGCAGAAAGTACAGAGTTCCTGTGTGCCCCCTGCCCCACACATGCCCAGCCTCCCCACACACACACTATCACCATCCCCACCGGCGTGGTACATTTAGCGCAATCAGTGAACCTGCCTGGACCCATCATCACCATCCAGTGTCCCTCATTCCCATGAGGGCTCACTCTTGGTATTGTGCATTCTATGGGGTTGGGCAAATGTATAATGGCACATAACCACCATTGTTAGAATCACATAGAATGTTATCACTGCCCTAAAAATTCCCCCATGTTCTGACTATTCATCCATTATCCCCACCATCCCCTTCCAGTCCCTGGCAGCCACTAATCCTTTTCCTGTCTCCATAGTTTTGCCTTTTCCAGAATGTCACAGAATAGGAATCATCTAGTATGTAACCTTTTCAGATTCACTTAGTAACAGGCATTCTTCCTCTACGACTTGTCATGGTTGAGAGAGCTCATTTCTCTTTAGCACTGAATGATATTTCATTGTCTGGATGACCTCCAGTTTATCCATTCACCTACTGAAGGACATTTTAGTTGCTTTCAAGTTTTGGCATTATGAATAAAACTGCTCTAAACATATGTGTGCAGGTTTGTGTGTGAACATAAATTTTCAATTCATTTGGGTAAATACCAAAGAGTGGGATTGCCGGATTGTATGGTAAGGGTATGTTTAGTTTTGTAAGAAACTGCCAAACTGTCTTCTGAAGTGGCTGTGCCATTTTGCATTCCCACAGCAATGAATGAGAGTTCCTGTTGCTCCACATCCTTGCCAGCATTTGGTGTTGTCAATGTTCTGGATTTGGGCCATTCTTGTAGGTGTGTGGTAGTATTTAATTGTTGTCTTAATTTGCATTTCCCTGATGGTATATGATGTTGAACATGTTTTTACATGCACTTAGCCATCATCTGTGTATCTTCTTTGTTGATGTGTCTGTTCAGATCTTTTGCCCATTTTTAAATTTGGATATTTGGGGATTTTTTCTTTTCTTTTCTTTTTTTCTTTTTGAGACAGTGTCTCACTCTGTCACTCAGGCTAGAGTGCAGCAGTATACTTATGGCTCACTGCAGCCTCAATCTCTCAGGCTCAAGCAATCCTCTCACCTCAGCCTCCTGAGTAGCTGGAACTACAGGTGTGCACTACTATGCCAGTTAATTCCTGTATTTTCTGTAGAGACAAGTTCTCACCATGTTGCCTAGGCTGGTCTTGAACTCATGGCTCAAGCATTCCTCCCATCTCGGCCTCCCAAAGTGCTGGGATTACAGGTGTGAGCTACAGCACCTACCTGTTTTCTTATTGTTGTCTTAAGCATTCTTTTATATTTTGGATAACAGTTCTTTATCAGCTATGTCTTTTGCAAATATTTCCTCTCATTCTGCGGCCCATGTTTTCATTCTCTTGATATCCCCCTCTTTCAAGGAGGATGTTGAAGGCTTGAGTTGAGACTCACCACATGCAATATGGATCAGGCCTCCACTGTCCTGTGCCCCAAGGAGAGAGACGGGGCCTGTGAAGGAAAGAGGCGGACCGCCTCAGGAAGGAGGCCAGGCCAGAACCTGTGTGGAGGCTCCTCCCTCTGCGGAGAAGTTGCGGAGGGGAAAGTCGGGCCCCCTGAGGAAAAAAGTGTGAGGAAGGGGCGTTTAGGGGTGTAGGAAGCTGAGGCTGTTGCAGAAAGCTTGTCTGGGAAAAGGAGCCCCGTTAGGAAGAGGAGGCCATGTGAAGCCATTGTCCCCGAGGCAGGGGTGACACTGCTGGCAAGTCCTGTGGGCCCAAGCCCCGAGGACCTTCCTTTGCCAGGACAGGCAGATGCTAGAGCCAGCCTGGCCTAGGGTGCAGAGGCGACAGCGCTCCATGCGGTCACTAGGGGTCCCTCTTGAGCTGCTCCTACAGCCCAGCCCTCAAAGGAACACTAAGTGGGACATGCCGTTGTTCCTGACACTTGGGACAGTCAGGCCCTAAGAGGGCCAGTGGTCAAATGGGAATGTCGGGTTTCACTGTGCTCACCTGTGCCACACATGCTGGAAAATCAAGACCTTTCAAATCTACAATCCAACTTTAAGCCATTCCTCGGGCCCAGCCTGTGGAAGTCACATTCCAGAGAGAACCTTCACTTAAACATTTCATGACTTGGCCAGGCACAGTGGCTCACGCCTGTAAACCCAGCACTTTGGGAGGCCAAGGCGGGTGGATCACGAGGGCAGGAGTTCAAGACCAGCCTGGCCAATATGGTGAAAGCCCATCTCCACTAAAACTACAAAAATTAGCCAGGAGTGGTGGCAGGTGCCTGTAATCCCAGCTACTCGGGGAGGCTGAGGCAGGCGAATCACTTGAACCCAGGTGACAGAGGTTGCAGTGAGCTGAGATAGCGCCACTGCACTCCAGCCTGGGCGACAGAGTGAGACTCCGTCTCAAAAAATAAAAAAATTCCTGACTTGACAAAAGAAGTCGTTTTAAGGATACATCCATGAGATTGTTTGCATTTGATTTCCCTTTTCAAACCCCACACACCAAAAATAATCAAGGAGGTAAACATAAAATCAGGCAGGAGCCCAACCTACAAATGTCTCTTTCGGCCTGAGATGTTGCCAATTTCACAAAAATTTGTCAACTGTCAAAGCAGAACTGCAGTTCTGGAAGAACAGGAGCTGTCACTGTGCCCTGACTGTAAGATCGCAAAGTGAAAACCTTAGCCAGACTTCTCAGCTCCCCGTCTATCTACAAATAAACCAAATAAGGAACCTAAGCTTTAACTGTCCTGGCTCAAGACCACCTTTTTAGCTCATTAAAGCCAAGAGATTCTCACTGGAGGTCCAACTGGGCACCATTGGTCAGGTGGAGGGGTGTAGGGAGAAGAGAAGAGGAAAAAGTGAGGGCAGAGATCAATGTTGAACAGCATTCTGAGTCACCAACCTGCAAATGTCACAAGGAGGCCTGTGGCGCCACGGGAAGGAAGCACGCTGACACACACATGCACGGGGTCTGCCCCGTGACAACCCGGCAAGGGCTCCTTCTGTCTTAAGGACTCCTGACCTCGAGGTGGACACAGGTGCTCCTAAGAGCACCCAGAAGCCCCTGATCCCAAATACTTCGTCCGTGTCTGGAATTCCACCATGAAAGAGTCTGTCTCCTGGAGCACACACAATTAAAAAAAAAAAAAAAAACTGGAATCAGCCCAAATGTGCATAAATGAAGGACTGCTTAAATAATCTATGATACACACTTACAATGGAACATACACAGCTGTGAAAAAAAAAAGAAAAAGACGGAGGAAGCTGGGCATGGTGGCTCATGCCTGTAATCCCAGCACTTTGGGAGGCTGAGACAGGTGGATTACTTGAGGTCAGGAGTTCGAGACCAGCCTGGCAGCCACGGTAAAACCCCATCTCTACTAAAAATACAAAAATGAACCAGTGCAGTGGCGCACGCCATAGTCCCAGCTACTCAGGAGGCTGAGGCAGGAGAATCGCTTGAACCTGGGAGGAGATTTCAACAAGCCGAGATTGCCCTACTGCACTCCATCCTAGGCGACAGAGCGAGACTCCGTCTCAAAAAAAATTAAATTAAAAAGAGGGAAGAAACTCTTACCAATGGGTCTCCAAGAAACACTGTTCCATGAAAATAAATCAAGGTGCAGAACCCTGGGCATGAGAAGGAAGGGGAGGATGTATCTACATATCTGCTTGTGTATACAAAACCTCTCTCTGTAAGAATCCACGAGGAACTGACTATGCTTTTCTCTACAGAACATAACTGGGGGCGGGGTCAGGCCATGGGATGAGGCGGCTTGCATTACATGCTCTTTTGTGCCTTGTGAATATTAAATCCCGTGAATTTAACATAAATCTTTTAACATAGATTTAAATTTTAAAAGGAAAGGGATGAAAAAGATCTCTACGTAGAGACATGGAAAGATGTACAGGATTTGTGATTCAACGAAAAGTGAGTTGAATAACAGTGTGTCTAGTACACTTCGATGTGTTTAAAAAAACACAGAAAGAGATAATAGGATATTCACATATATACTTGTAAATATATAGAAAAAGACTTGAAGATTACACTAAGAAACAGAGGACCCTGCTGGGGAAGATGGAAAAATACAGATCTTTTACTTTTTTAACCTCTTCTGTCATATTTCATTTTTTTTAAGAAGCATGTATTACTGTTCTAATAATAGTAATACAGAAATGGTGCAGTTAAAAGGAAAGACCTGGTGGCTGTCACATGGTCCTGAGATGATACTGGCTCTTGCTGCCCCAGCCAACCCTGATAGACAGCACAATGGTGGGCAAAGTAACCCTCAATGGGGCAGCTGTGCCAACCTCCAGGGCTGCCATAAATCTCATATAAAGAGGTTGGTGTGAGCAGCTCCAGCATGGAGCCCAGCACTGAGGTCTCATGGGCAAGGGTAACAGGAGGGAGGCTGTGGTGTGGGAAGTGCTCGTAATCTCACTGCAGTGGGATATGCACAGCGGCACAGACGATAGAATTGCAGAGAACTAAATACACAGCACATACACACGCACACACGGGTGCACCATGGGTGTGCAGACACAGCTAGCGAAACCTGCAGAAGATAGGAGGATTGCATTAATGTCAATATCCTGGCTGTGTGTTGCACTGCAGTTTTATGAGATGTTACTGTCAGGGGAAACTGGGTGAAGGGTACATGGGATTTCTCAGTATTATTTCTTACAACTGCATGTGAATCTACAACCATCTCAATCAAGATTTCAGTTTTTAAAAATATAGAAGCAACTTGCAGCCTCATGAACTTTGCCACGATCAGATGAGGCGTTTCAAGAGTTGAGGCCACAGCAGAGACGGGGGAAAGGAGATGAGCCCCTGCAAGAGGGTGAGGTCGACTCAGGATCCACATGTGTCCTTGGGTGCTGCTTCCTGGGTCCCCCAAAGGGAACCATCACAGGGCCCTCCCTGCAGCGCACGGGGAGTTGGGCCTGAGAAGGAAGACTTCATCCGGGGAGGCGAGTCCCATGGAACAGGAGCACACAGGAGAAGCGCACTGGCCAAGGAGGTCTCTCTCCACCCCCGTGAAGTGCGGCAGAAATATCAGGGTCTCCCATTTGTGAGGCAGGCCTGGCTCAAAGCCCAGCATGCCTTTGGGCAGGGGGCCTTGGCTCCAAGTCTCTGACTCGGCCTCTGCCACCTCCAGGCAGGCCTCTGCAACCCCCCTGGGCCTGTTTCCTCTTTGTAACCTAGGGTCGAGAACTCCCAGGATGAGTGTGAAGATTAAATGAGATAATATAGATGAAAGGGCCTTGCACACAGCAAGTTACTTGCTATTATAGTATTATTATCGATCCATTTGGTTACAGGACACATCTCCCCTCCACTGTCGCCTATGGGCACAGACCGATATTCCAGTGGAGGGAAGATTAAATGGTCATAGTAACATTTACATAGCAGGGCACAGCTTCAAGTGCTGGGCTTAACTGATTCTCACAACAACTGTGCGGTTACTGGGGTGATCCCCACTTTCAGGTGAGGAAAATGAAGCACAGAGAGATCAAGTCACTGACATGGTTTAAACTTCCCAGCCGGGCGTGGTGGCTCATGCCTGTAATCCCAGCACTTTGGGAGAGCGAGGTGGGCGGATCACAAGGTCAGGAGTTCGAAACCAGACCAGCCAATACGGTGAAACTCCATCTCTACCAAAAATTAGCTGGGCGTGGTCATGAGCGCCTGTAGTCCCAGCTTCTCAGGAGGCTGAGGCAGGAGAATTGCTTGAACCCGGGAGGCGGAGGTTGCAGTGAGCCAAGATCGTGCCATTGCACTCCAGCCTGGGTGACAGAGTGAGACTCCATCTCAAAAAAAAAAAAAAAAAAAAAAAACTTTCCACATAGCCCCAGTCAGCAGGCACAAGCAGCAGCCACCTTCCTGCGTGGAACACATGTGCACCAGTTCGCCCAAGTCCCCACCACTTCCTATTGCCACCTGACATGGAAGCTGAGATACTGTTTTCCTTCTTAAAGGCCCTTACGCTGTTGCTCTTCATGTGGTGGAGGCACCGTTTCTTGTTCCAAATTCACACTGTCTGGTTTAAGGAGATTACTGTGAACACACAGGCCAGGGCGGCGCCTTTCATGAAGACGCAAACAGGCCTGGCATTCCTGAGTTGTGCAGTGTGGCAGCTTGATCTGGTGCCAGGTTCGCACTTCTGGGGCCTTAGCGGGACCACTGGGAAGGCGGAGGCCAGTGTCAACATGATGTGGTGGATGACAGCCCTCTGACCGTGCACACTCACCTCAATTCCTTTTTTTTAAGAGTTATTTATCTGTGCCCAGGAGTGCCCTCTCCTCTTTCAAAACTCAGAAAAGCTGCCCGGGTGCTGTGGCTCACACCTGTAACTCCAGCACTTTAGGAGGCCGAGGCGGGAGGATCACTTGAGGTCAGGAGTTGGAGACCAGCCTGGTCAACATGGAGACACCTCTTCTTTACTAAAAAATATAAAAATTAGCCAGGCATGGTGACCTGTCCCTGAAACCCCAGCTACTCGGGAGGCTGAGGCAGGAGAATCGCTTGAACCCGGGAGGTGGAGTTTGCAGTGAGCCAAGATTGCACCACTGCACTCCAACCTGGGCCACAGAGTGAAACTCTGTCTAAACAAAAAATCAATTCAGAAAAGCTGAAATATTTGGTCCCCAAGTCACAGAAGACGAAAAGAAAAACAGAAAAGAAAAGCTGGGCCGGGCACAGTGGCTCATGCCTGTAATCCCAAAATTTTGGGAGGCCGAGGTGGGCAGATACCTTGAGCCCAGGAGTTCGAGAACAGCCTGGCCAGCATAGCAAAACACTGTCTCTACAAAAAATACAAAAATTAGCCAGTGTGCTGGTGTGTACCTGTGGTCCCAGCTACTTGGAAGGCTGAGGTGGGAGGATTGCTTGAGCCTGGGAGGCGGAGGTTGCAGTGAGCCAAGATTGTGCCACTGCACTCCAGCCTGGGTGACAGATATCTTATCTAAAAAGAAAATAAGGCCGGGCACAGTAGCTCATGTCTGGAATCCCGAGGTGGGAAGATCATCTGAGATCGGGAGTTCGAGACCAGCCTGGCCAACAAGGTGAAACCCCATCTCTACTAAAAATACAAAAATTAGCCAGCCATGGTGGCAGGTGCCTGTAACCCCAGCTACTCAGGAGGCTGAGGCAGGAGAAACGCTTGAGTCCAGGAGGCAGAGATTGCAGTGAGCCAAGATCGCACCACTGCACTCCAGCCTGGGTGACAGAGTGAAACTCTATCAAGAAAGAGAGAGAGAGAGAGACAAAGAGAAAGAAAGAGAGAGACAGAGAAAGAGAGAGAGGGAAAGAGAGAAAGAGAGAAAGAAAGAGAGAGAGAGAGAGAAAGAAAGGAAAGGAAGGGAAAGGAAAGGAAAGGAAAGGAAAGGAAAGGAAAGGAAAGGAGAAAAGAAAGAGAAAGCTGAAGTCTAACACCTAATCCCTACATATAAGTGGCTTCACTGAGATGGCAAATCAAAGGAAGCACTGAGGAGCAGAGGCAGTGGTCCTGCTTGCAGGGTCTTAGGTCTACTGTCCCGTTACTCCTGACAAGGTAGTTGCTATGAGTCCTCCCACTCCACAGACGGAAAAGCTGAGGCACACAGAGGGTAAGTCACCTGCCAAAGATCATTGAGCCAGGAGGTTGGCCAGGGAGAGCTCTGCTCACCGAGTTGGGACTGAGGAGTGACAAGGGGGAGACTAGTGTTTACAGAGACCCACGCACAGGATTGAGTGCAGGGCTAAGGCAAGAGCCGGTCTGCCTGGCTGCAGGGCCTAAGCCCTGGAGAGAGAAGACAACATCACCCTGCTGGTGCTGTCCTCTCAGCCCCCTCCATGCCCTGGGCACTGGTGCCTGATGCCCAGCAGGGGGTGGCGGCCTTGGCCCTGGGCGGACATTCTAGAAAAGCCAGCAGTTCACTAGGTCCCCTGCTCCAAAACAAGGGCCGTGTTTGAGACTCATGGGTGAGGGCAGGGCTCTGCTGCTTCTTCCAGCCCCCACAACCAAAGTGGGCAGGGTGGACACTGCTGTTTCTCAGGCCCCTGTGAGTGCCCAGCCCTTGCCCTACCAACAGGGACAGATGTTGCTATCCCAGCTGCTTCTCCACGCCTGGTGCAGCCCTCCAGCAAGTTTTGTCAGGCCCATGTGGTAATTCAAACACATCTAAGTCAACATGTAAATATCAAAGGATTGCACTTTTTAAATCCAAATTTCAAATTTCTCTAGGAAAAAAAGTAGATCGACCAGCCCTAGGCCTATACCCTCACAGAGCCCCAGTCAGCTGGTGCTGAGCAGCAGCTACCTCTTTGCGTGAAACATGTGAGCATCAGTTTGCCCCAGTCCCCACCACCTGAAGCCGAACTACTGTTTTCTTTCTTTTTTGGAGGCAGAGTCTTGCTCTATCACCCAAGCTGGAGTGCAGCAGTGCGATCTCAGCTCACTGCAACCTCCGCCTCCCGGGTTCAAGCAATTCTTCTGCCTCAGCCTCCCAAGTAGCTGGGATTACAGGTACGTGCCACCACGCCCAGCTAATTTTTTGTATTTTAGAAGAGATGGGGCCGGGCGCGGTGGCTCAAGCCTGTAATCCCAGCACTTTGGGAGGCTGAGACGGGCGGATCACAAGGTCAAGAGATCGAGACCATCCTGGCTAACATGGTGAAACCCCGTCTCTACTAAAAATACAAAAAACTAGCCGGGCGAGATGGCGGGCGCCTGTAGTCCCAGCTACTCGGGAGGCTGAGGCAGGAGAATGGCGTAAACCCGGGAGGCGGAGCTTGCAGTGAGCTGAGATCTGGCCACTGCACTCCAGCCTGGGCGACAGAGCGAGACTCCGTCTCAAAAAAAAAAAAAAAAAAAAAGAAGAGATGGGGTTTCACCATGTTGCCCAGGCTGGTCTCGAACTTCTGAGCTCAGGCCTCCCAAGGTACTAGGATTACAGGTGTGAGTCACCACACCAACCCTACTGTTTTCATTTTCAAGGGCCCTTATGCTGTTGGTCTGCTCATGGTGGAGGCATAGTTCTTGGTACCCATGTCTCCATCAAAAATTGGAAAATAGAAAATAAATGGAAGGGCCTCAAGTTTTCCTCTGTGGACATGCAGAATGTTCAGGTGCAGTCCATCTGCAGACACCTGTCCTGTTTACTATGCGCGGCGCCGCTGGGCCAGAGGCCCCTCTCAACGTGGTAACGGCTGCATACTGCTCCTCTCCAGGGGACAATGTTCAGCCAGGTCTTTGAGAATGGCACCTCCGCCGTCCACCCCCTACAAAGCAGGGGCCCTAGGAGGCTTGGCATCTGCGATCTCAGATCTCAAGGCCCTCAGCCCTGCTCCCCATGCCGTGCACATAGGACTGCCTGGGTTTGAGGGTGCCCTTCCGTGGGCTCCACGATTGTGGTGTGCATCTGCCCCAAGGCAGACCAGGCCTGGGGCTGGGTCCTCTCTACCAAGCCCCCGGCACTTCCCGAAAGGGCTGCAGATAATGCGGCAAAGATGGCCGTCAGCGATAAGGACAATGATGACGCCGACAAACGGCACTGCCCAGAAGCTTCCCGAAAGTGATCTGAGATGCATCTTCTGATCTGTGAACGTCCACGAATGAGAGTCCCCTAGTTTCAGTTTGGGCCTCACATAATCGCTGCCAGGAACCATTAAAATATAGTTTTTAACCTATCCCCCTTGCCCTGTTCATTTATTTCTGGAAATCTAGTCTTAGAAAGTCGTTAAAAAAACAAAACAAAACAAAACAAAAAAAACAGATAAAGGGAGGGGAAGAAAAAAGAAAAAGTTATGTTCGTGAAAATGTCCAGCGGGCAAGGACACACCCAAATGATCATGGTGGGAATGCGGTTTTGTGAGGAAATGTTTTGTTTGTTCACTTTGGTTTTGTTATTTTTAAAACTTCTGCAATGATATATCACTTCTCAGAATAAATAGATACAGGACGGGAGCAGTGACTCATGCCTATAATCCCGACACTTTGGGAAGTCAAGGCAGGAGGATCACTTGAGTCCAGGAGTTCAAGACCAGCCTGGGCAACATAGTGAGAACCCATCTCTTAAAAAAAACTTAGCTGGGCATGGTGGCACACACCTGTAGTCCCAGCTACTGGGGCAGAGGGGCGGGGGCTGAGATGGGAGGATTGCTTGAGCCCAGGAGGTTGGGGCTGCAGTGAGGTGTTATCATGCCACTGCACTCCAACTTGGGCAACAGAGCGAGATTTTAACTCAGAAAATAAAATAATAAATAAATGCGAGCTGGGCGTGGTGGTTCATGTCTGTAATCCCAGCACTTTGGGAGGCCGAGGCGGGTGGATCACCTGAGGTCAGGAGTTTGAGACCAGCCTGGCCAACATAGTGAAACCGCATCTCTACTAAAAATACAAAAAAAAAAAAAAAATTGGTGGGCGTGGTGGTGGGGGCCTGTAATCCCAGTTACTAGGGAGGCTGAGGCAGGAGAATCATTTTGAGGCAGAGGTTGCAGTGAGCCGAGATCACGCCACCAGTCTGGGCAACGAGAGCAAAACTCCTTGAAAATAAATAAATAAATGCAACTTTAAAACTTTCGGGCCACCTGTGGTCACTCCACGTGAAGGTGGTGGTTAACAGCAAAGACAGGCTTCCTGGGCTCCTGTCCCAACTCCTGCAGTCCCCTGCCAGTGTCTGTGGCAGGGTCCTATCCCCTCTTTTTGGCTCAGTTTCCTTTTTTTTTTTTTTGAGACAAAGTCTCACTCTATTACCCAGGCTGGAGTGCAGTGGTGCAATCTCAGCTCACTGCAACCTCTGCCTCCAGGGTTCAAGTGATTCTCCTGCCTCAGCCTCCCGAGTAGCTGGGATTACAAGTGCCCACCACCACATTCAGCTGAATGTTTTTGTCTTCTTAGTAGAGATAGGGTTTCACTATGTTGGCCAGGCTGGTCTCCAACTCCCAACCTCAGATGATCTGACCACCTCAGCCTCCTAAAGTGCTGGGATCACAGGCGTGAGCCACCACACCTGGCCAGTTTCCTTATTTTTAAAATGGGCATAATAAAAGTTCCGACCACGTCGGGCCATTGCTTGGATCAAATGAGTTAGTTCATGCAGAAGTGCTTAGAACAGCACCCAGTTTACAAGTCCTTCTGAAGCCCCAGTCACCCTCCTCCACCTGCTGCCCCCTGCCAGCACCTGGGCCCCTCCCTCCCCGAGCCCCTCACCTCCTCAGCTTCCCCAGGCCTGCCCTAGAGCCACCCTCTTTCTCAGCCAGTCCTCAACTTTATGACCTTTATCTCTGGAACGCTGATGTGAAGCTCCGATCTGAAGTTAAACTTAATTCATTTTATGCAGAAGAAAATATTAATTCATTTTATGTTTAATGTTGACATATTTCTCAGTAGATCACAGTCATCATGTCTTCATGCACCTTTATATACTCCAGTGCACAAGTTTAAAAAAATACTTTTTCTATATAGTCAAAACACATTATCATCGCTGACAAAATAATTAATCAATTCTGTCTAATAGCTGGTTCACAGGCAAACTGACAGGCAACATTTAAAAATTGTAATTTTTTTTTTTTGAGACTGGGTCTCATTCTGTCACCCAGACTAGAGTGAGCCCAGTGGCATGATCTCAGCTCACCACAACCTCCGCCTCCCAGGCTCAAGCCATTCTCCTGCCTCAGCCTCCTCGATAGCTGGGATTATAGACACGTGCCACTGCCACCCGGCTAATTTTTGTATTTTCAGTAGAGACAGGGTTTCACCATGTTGGCCAGGCTGGTCTTGAACTTCTGACCTCAGATGATCCACCTGCCTCAGCCTCCCAAAGTGCTGAGATTACAGGCGTGAGCCACTGCACTCAGCCTGGTTTTTTTTGTTTTTTCTTTTTTTTTGAGACGGAGTCTCGCTCTATCGCCCAGGCTGGAGTCCAGTGGCGCGATCTCTGCTCACTGCAAGCTCCACCTCCCTGGTTCACGCCATTCTCCTGCCTCAGCCTTCCAAGTAGCTTGGACTACAGGCGCCTGCCACCACACCCGGCTAATTTTTTATAGTTTTAGTAGAGACGGGGTTTCCCCATGTTAGCCAGGATGGTCTCGATCACCTGACGTCGTGGTCTGCCCACCTCAGCCTCCCAAAGTGCTTTTTTTTTTTTTTTTAAGATGGATTTTCACTCTTGTTACCCAGGCTGGAGTGCAATGGCGCGATCTTGGCTCGCTACAACTTCCAATTCCCAGGTTCAAGCAATTCTCCTGCCTCAGCCTCCCAAGTAGCTGGGATTGCAGGCACAAGTCACCACGCCTGGTTGATTTTTGTATAGACGGGGTTTCGCCATGCTTCCCAGGCCGGTCTCAAACTCCTGAGCTCAAGTGATCTGCCCACGCCTCAGCCTCCCAAAGTGCTGGGACTGTGGATGTGAGCTACCCTGCCTGGCCAAAAGTTTAAAAGTAAAAAAAAGAATGAGGCAGAAAAACATAACCAATATACGCAATCTCCAAAACAACAGATGAAGCCCAGGTACCGCAGGCTGAATGGCTGTGCACTCTGGTCCTATCTATGGAAGAATTCACACAGCCGTGGATCTCAGCCCACAGGTGCGGAAGACCCCAGGAAAGCTTGCAAAATGGCCATGGGGGCAGGGGGTGCATCTCATTAAAGGGACAAGAAAAAGCCATCATTGGGGTGGAGAACGATTTAAGTGGCCCTGGGGAACCCCCGCAAGCTCTGTATCCCTCACAGTCTTACCACAAGGACAGGAGCCCTGGGTTTCTCAGGACTCCTGATTTCAAAAGTTCCCTCCCCTACCCTTGTTGATACCCTCAGCCAGCTGGGGATCCCAAAGTGGGCTTGAAAAATGTTTGGGTGAGGGCCTTGTCCTCCCCAACCCTCTGCCCAAGAGGGACAGGGCTGCTATCCCAGACTCAGGCCCTAGAGCCCATCACCACTGGCTGGGCAGTCTGAGCTTGGCTTGGGCCAGCAGAGCCCCCAGGTGCTCCAGCCCCACTTTGGCCATGCTGCCTGAGAGCGTCTTGCTGAACAGACGGCCTGGAGGCCTAGACCCTTGTGGGAAGTGGAGCCTGTGCCAGCCTGTGTGCCCCAATCTCCTTCCTCCCAGTGCGGGGCCTAATCACTCGTGGCCAGCAGGAGGCCTGCAGAGGGAGAGACGAGATTGGCCCTCCAATCCCTGCCTCTGGGAAAGCTGGCTGGTGCCAGGTTCTGGAGGAAGGACCTGGAGCTTCCAGGAAAGTTTAGGAAGCAGAGGGGGACCCCTTGCCCTGCCAATTCAGACCACTCTCACAAGTTGGGGCCAGAATAACTAAGCGGCTTCCTCTGGCGCCTACTCTGAGGGGTCGGTAATGTGATGAGGAGGATTCTGAGGCACCATCCACGCTTGAAGGAAGAAGCTCCTCGGAGATGTTGCCACGTTCGCCACAGTGGAGGACGGGCAGTGTGCAGATGTCTGCCACCCTGGAGGTAGGGCCTTTCTTTCCCCCAAGTTCTATGCATGATCCCAAGTAGAGAGGGGTGGGGAGGTGTTATCAGGGGAATGATTCATTACGGTACAGCTCCCAGTCATGGAGCACCCACTGTTAGCCAGGCACTTCATAGATGCTGCCCTGTAGCAATCCTGAAATGCTGAGAGAATCAGCAAGGGCACACAGATCTTGCTGATCTCTGAACATTTACTAAATGGGGGCTGGGCATCATTATCCCATTTTACAGCTGAGGCAACTGAGACTCCAAGCACCTGCCAAGGCCCCACGCTGGTAGGAGTGGGCCCCAAACCTAGGTGCTCTCTCGAAGGCACCCTCAAAGCCAGAGCCTGGCCTCCCGCTGCCTCTCCTGAGCCCCCACCCCGGGCCTGAGCTCCCCTGCTGATGGGGGGCAGGGGACACGCCATCTGTCTGCAGAGGCAGGGGTGCCACTGGGGGGGACACGCCACCCCCACAGGCAGTGGACGGGGCCTCCCTGCATCCGTTACTTGCCCCCCGCCCAGACTCTGCCCACCGCACAGCAGTGATAGATAGTTTGTGAAATACCCTGAGCTTGCGGTTGACCAGAATTCTGAAATAATTCCATTGAGACCGGAATTCATGCAATGTTCTGTATCCTGATGTGGTAAAGCAGGCTGCCCGCGGGGGCGCAAGGGGATGTGAAGGCCCAGGGATGGTGAGGCAGCCTCCAGGCCCTGCAGCAGGGGCTTCTGCCACCCCCCCTCGCCCACGGGCTCCGGAAGGCCCATCTGACAGGAGCAGGGCCCTGATAAGCACCACCTGACCAGGAGGCCCCCGGCAGAGAGATTAATGCACAAATTGTCAACAACCTCCCCATGCTGCACCCCCACAGAGGAGCAGGGTGGGGTGGGCACTGGGAAAGGAAGGACAGAGGAGGCCTCACCCCGAGACAGGCAAGAGGACAGCACAGCCCTGCCCTGCAGCCTCAGCCTGGCTGCCCCACCTGCACCGGCCAGGCTCTGGGCACCTGGGGCGGGAAGAGGCCAAGGTGTGAGGCCAGGCTGGTATCATGGGCCAGTCTGATGCCCAAGAAGGCCCTGGCTGTGCAGGAGGGTGGGAGGGAGCTGCTGCTTGCTGAGCCCCCACAGCCTGGAAGCTCCCCAAAGCCGGGGCTGACTCCAAACCTCCCAGCCCAGGACCCTGCACTCCAGTCCCTGGTCCTGCCAGCCCCCAGGGTGGCTGCCCTCGAGGGAGACATGTGTTTCTCCTTGGCAGGCACCTCTCTCAGTGCTGCGGAGTGTCCCTGTGTTTCCGCAGCCAGGCAGGGACTCCAGGACTAGACTTGGCAGAGCACAGTAGGACTGCAGGAGGAGGCTGGGGGTTGCTCTGGGGTCATCACATGCAGGACCACACATGGTCGACAGGCTCAAGCCGATGAAGCTCCCTCTCCTCATGGGACAACCAGAAGCTGGGTTTTCTATAAAGCAAAATGCAGCCATTGAAAGGGCTGTCCTGGGCTCTGCCATTAGGAACTTCCTATTTCTTAGGTGGGGGAAACTTTTCTCTAAAGCAATGAAGGTACCAGCAAATCAGAGACACAAACTGAGGGCCACTAGCATACTGAGCTTGCTGCATGGGTTACCAGGTTTTTATTTTCTTTAAGTCCATTCTTTCAGGTTGTATTTTCTGCTTTGCTTTGGAAGCTCTGGCCACTCTGAGCCAACATTCCTTCACAGCCCCATGCCTGGAGCTGAGCAGGGGCCACCCTGAAACAGGCCCACCCACTTCCCGCCCCTGCTCCTCTCTGTAGTGAACAGAACAGTCAGGATCCACAGTGTGAACCCCACAGATCGGGAGGAGTATGTGTCACACAGGACAGCACTGGGGTTCACGCTTCTGCAGGGTCCCTGGCCTGGGGTCCGTCTCAATCATTCTCCCACCTCTGCTGGGTCACTCAACTGCTGCAATCACAAATCTCATGGACTATTTTCATGCAAGTCCATCTTCCTCATTAGGTTGCCAAGGACAGGGGACAGAGGCTTAGGGGCCCCGGGGCTTATGGACCAGGAGTGAGGGTGGACGCACATGAGGCTACACAGACCTGAGTGCTCAGGTGAACCCTCTGAACCTTTTCAACAGATCTGGAAAATTCGATTGTGCTTTTTTTTTTTTTTATTAAGTGGTTTTGCTCTGTTGCCCAGGCTACAGAGCAGTGGTACAATCAGCTCACTGTAACCTCGACCTCCTGGGCTCAAGCGATCGCACCTTGGCCTTGGCCTGACGAATAGCTGGAACTACAGGCACACACCACACATCTGGCTAATTATTAACATTTTTTGTAGAGATGAGGTCTCCCTCTGTTGGCCAGGCTAGTCTTGAACTCCTGGGCTCAAGCTAGTCTGTTGGCCAGGCTAGTCTTGAACTCCTGGGCTCAAGCGATCCTCCCACCTCGGCCTCTGAAAGTTCTGGGATTATAGGCATGAACCACTGTGCCAGATGGGAAAATTATATTTTTTTAAGTAATATCTCTCGGGTTTTAAACGTTGAAAATGAATTCACCCTTTAGGAATGATAATAATAATAATATTCTATAAGGAAAAGAAAATACATCTGCCAGCTAGGAGATGCAGCCTCCAATCAGGAGCAAGGAGGTTCACCAGATCCCATGCTATTAGTCAGTTGGTGTCAGGTGGGAATAAAACTATCCTATGCAAAGTTTTCTGATCATCTTTTCCAGCCCAGCCCAGGACTGCTTCCCAGCACCTACCTAAGTCAGATCCTAGCCGGTCCTCGGGGAACTAGGCATGGAGCAGTGGACAGAGAAGGATAATTAAAGCAAAGAGATAGTATGACATCCCGTACATGAATGGAGACTTTCCAGAGGAATTCACAAGAAATTGCTAACACCGTGTTTCTCTGGAAGGGAAGCTGGTAGGAAGCCGGAGATTCTGCTTGCCTCTGTATACCCTTCTGATCTGTCTGGATCCTTACTATGAGCATGTGTTAACTCTTACAATTTGGTTGGGTTTTTTTTGTTTTTTGTTTTTGTTTTGTTTTGTTTTCTGAGATAAGATCTCACTCTGTCACCCAGGCTAGAGTGCAGTGGTGTGATCTCAGCTCACTGCAACCTCAACCTCATAGGCTCAAGTAATCCTCCCACTTCAGCCCCCTGAGTAGCTGGGACTACAAGTACTCAACTCCATGCCCGGCTAAATTTTGCATTTTTAGTAGAGATGGGGTTTCATCATGTTGGGCAGGCTGATCTCGAACTCCTGAACTTGAGCGATCTGCCCACCTCAGCTTCCCAAAGTGCTGGGATTACAGGCATGAGCCAGCATGCCTGGCCTTTTACAATGTTTAAAATCTCTTTTTGTTGTTACAAACAGGGTCTTGCTATGTCACCCAGGCTTGCCTCAGACTCCTGAGCTAGAGCGATCCTCCCTCCTCAGCCTCCCAAGTAGCTAGGACTATAGGCCCACACCACTTTTACAATTTTTAAAACACAGAAACATTTTTTAATGAATCTGGATATAAACAGATGTGGTGATACCATCACAACATTGTAACCCCAGTGCACAGAGAGCCCAGCAAGGCGGTAACCATGTCTATGAGAGGGAGAAGGAAAGTAGCACTTAAGCTTTCCCGGGGGTAACACTGGAGGTAGGCTTTAGAGAATGAATAGGAATTTTTCCAGGCAGACAAGAAGGAACACTTCAAAGACCCAGGACATCAGTAGCTGTGGGGATCACCGGGGAATGTTTTGTGGCATTTGTGGAGGTGTTAAGCCTTGAAGGAGGGGAGAATCGGAGTGAGATGGGGGTTAGGATGGGGAGTGTAGCACAGGCATGGACACAGAACAATGCCAGGGACAGTGGGATCTGGCTGTGGCTCCAGGAAGGCTATCTCCCTGATGGCAGGGAGGGGTGAGGACTGGGGTTCAAGTCCAGGTTCTGCCACTTACTTGGCGTGAAGCCTTGAATTTGCCCTTTCCATGCCCCGTTCGCGTGCCTGTTAAATCGGGGATGTGTAGTAGGGCGCAATGGCGTGTGCCTGTAGTCCCAGCTACTCAGGAGGCTGAGGCAGGAGGAAGGCTTGAGCCCAGGAGTTTGAGGCCACACTGAGCAACATAGCCAAACCACATCTCTAAATAAATAAATGGGAGCATGGAACTTGTGCCCTACTGAAAGAGTGTATGAGAAGCACCTGAGAACCACAGCTAATGAACTGCCCACAGGCTGTGAGGAGTTGGCACCGATCCTCACTGCCTGGCGCAGAGTCAGCCCAGGAGAGGGGCCGCCCCACCCACCACTGCCACACAGGCTGGGAAGAGCCATGGCTCTCCAATGGGCATCCATTCTCCCCCCTAAGCAAAGGCTCTGCAAAGCTGGGGCCAGACAGCCTCTCAGTATCTGCTGTCTCGTCTGGCCCTGAATCGCAGGCCACGCTGGATGGTTCTGGTACCAAAGGATGGCTCTGAGCAGGAACCTCGGCCTGGAAATGTCCCTGGGACCCCACAGGACCTGACCCGGAGCCACCACTAGAAGCCCGGAGCTCCCAGGCCAGAGCTGCGGGAACAGCCCCGGCTCCTCTGCCCAGGGCCTGCAGGTGCTCCAGGTCAGCGGGCGGCTTTGGCCGCTGCAGAGGCCGAGATATGCAGGGTGACAGCCCGTTCCGGAGCCGGTCATCAGGCGCCAGGCCCCGCTGGGCTCCTCGCAGCCGCGGGACCTTTCGCTGCCCTTCCCGAGGTTCGGTTTCCTGAACGGGAAGTTGCCGGCGCGCGGGGCAGCCGGGAGGAGCCAGGGCGCGAGGACGTGGGTTCCCGTCACCCCAGGCTTGGAACAGCAACGCCGCAACAACCGCTGGCGTTCATCGAGCCTCTCAGCAGCCCTGCGAGGCGATCCCGGGGAGAATCCCATGCCACAGCTGAGGAAACTGAGGCAGGCAAGGTGCCACAGTCTGGGAGTGGCGGGCGGGCGCTCAGACTGCCACCGCGCTGGGGACCGGCCCCTCTGCCCGCCGGGATGCGCGCGTGGCCTAGGCGGGGGCGCCCTCTGGCGGCCACGGGCTCCGATCCCCGCCGGCCTCGCAGGCGTGGGGCAGGACAGCCGCGCTCTAGCCAGGACCCAGAGCCCCACTTTGCCATGGAGAAACCAAGGCTGTCCCTAGAGCGGTGACTTTGTTCAGGACTATGGAACACGTCCACGGGAGAACTGGAGGAGGAGACCAGACTTGCTGCTAGGTAGATGGCACATCGGACATGGGGTGTGACTCCAGCATTTATGGAGCGCCTGCAGTGTGCTCTGCAGGTATGGTCCCACGACCCCTCCTACCGCCAGCATAGGGTTATCCCTTTTTTTTTTTTTTTTTTTTTTTTTTTTTTTTTTTGAGATGGAATCTTGCTTTGTCGCCCAGGCTGGAGTGCAGTAGCGCGATCTCGGCTAACTGCAACTCCCCGCCTCCCAGGTTCAAGCGATTCTCCTGCCTCAGCCTCCTGAGTAGCTGGAATTACAGGCATGCACCACCGTGCCCAGCTAATTTTTGTATTTTTAGTAGAGACGGGGTTCCACCATGTTGGTCAGGCTGGTCTCGAACTCCTAACCTCATGATCCACCTGCCTCAGCCTCCCACAGGGGTTATCTCATTCTATAGATGAGACCCTGAGGCTCAGAGACCCATCTGACTCTAAAGCCACCCATTTCGACTGACCCCAGACAGCCCCTTAACAGCCACTGGGTTCCACTAGAGCCAGCAGAGTGTGGCATGAGGCAAACGGGACCATTTTCCCTCTGAAACCTGAGCTGAACTAGATCAGTGTTTTGCCAGCGTTCAAGTCCACCTTGCAGTGTGTGCAGGACGCACCTATCACCCATGTTCATATTCACATCCTAACGCCAGGCCTACGCAGTGCTGACCATGGGCACCACCTGACCGCTGTCAGCTCATCTGAGGATCACACCAACAACCACACTCTTGTTAGAAATTAATATGACCCCGTTTTATGAATGGAAAATGGAGGCTCAGAGCAGCTGAGCACCTTTCCACAGTCACACAGCCAGGCAGCATCAAATCCAGCAACCCAACTCAGGCCACCAGCTCCCGGCATCTGCGAGGTGGAGCTTCCAGCTAACCCAGCTCTACTCTGCTCAAGCCATTCTTTTTTTTTTTTTTTTTTTTTTTAAGAAATGGGGTTCAGTATGTTGCCTGGACTAGTCTTGGTTCCGTACTCAAGCAGAGTACGGGAATTAAAAGCATGAGCCACCACCCAGGCCTATATTCTTTTTTACAATTTATCCTTAAATGAAACTTTGTATCTCTGACGTAAGTGGAAAATCACTTTCACATGGCTAAATACAGGTAGCTGTAAAAATCAAATACAATTTATGGCCAGTGCGGTGGCTCACACCTGTAATCCCAGCACTTTGGGAGGCTGAGGCAGGAGGACCACTCGAGCCCAGGAGTTTGAGACCAGCCTGGGCAACATAGTGAGACTTCATCTCTTAAAAAAAGAAAAAAAATCGGCTGGGCGTGGTGGCTCACGCCTGTAATCCCAGCACTTTGGGAGGCCGAGACAGGCGGATCACGAGGTCAGGAGATCGAGACCATCCTGACTAACACGGTGAAACGCCGTCTCTACTAAAAATACAAAAATTAGCCGGGCGCGGTGGCGGGCGCCTGTAGTCCCAGCCACACGGGAGGCTGAGGCAGGAGAATGGCGTGAACCTGGGAGACGGAGCTTGCAGTGAGTGGAGATCGCGCCACCGCACTCCAGCCCGGGCGACAGAGCGAGACTCCGTCTCAAAAACAAACAAACAAACAAAAAAATCAATCAAATACAATGTACATCAAATAAAGTGATCCAGTTTTGGCTAGATAGAGAACGGTCAGCAGACAGCCTGGCATCCTAGACAGGGCTCCATTTCCATTGAAGAGGTTTCTGTGTTACAAGCAAGTGAACTGGTGAGGCACTACCTGGTTTTCTCCTGAATCCCACCCCACTGCGGCACAGATCTCACTCCCCACACCCCAGCAGCACCTCCTCCCAACCCCCAGCCTCTCCAGTGCAACACGAAGCAAGGAAGAAAGATGAAGGTGTGTGTGTCACTCACTGGAGAGTGCTGAGAGATGCAGGGAAGACAGAGGCATGGGTGTCCATCATTGGGGTGCAGGTGGTGAGACACGGGGAAGATGGTGGTGTGGGTGTCCATCTCTGCTGTGAGGTAGAGGGCAGACCCCACGTAGAACTAGGGTCATGGGTTAGCCTTAATATATGAGTGGTGACTTAGATGACAACTGAAACTGGTGCCATGGTCTGAATGCTGTTATCCCCCCAAAATGTACTTGTTGATGTCCTAATTCCATAGTGATGGTATCAGGATGTGGGGCCTTTTGGGGCGACTAGGCCATAAAGGAGGAGTGCTCATAATTGGGCTCCAGACCCTGAGAGCAGAGCCCTCGCTTGGTGTGCCAACTTCTGCCTGCGAGGACACAGTGAGGACACCGGCAGGCTGCATCCCGGAAGACAGCCCTCTGCAGAGCTCGCCCCTGCTGCCACCCTCATCTTGGAGTTGCCACCCTCCTGAACTGTGAGAAAGGAATGTGTGTTGGTCTAAGTACCCCGATTGTTGTTATTTGTTATCACAACCTGAACAGACTAAGACACCAGCATAAGTGTGTGCTCTTGATCCACATGGACACAAGTACATGAAAACCCACACATGTTCCCGAGGGTGTACACATACCTGTCCCCATGCATCTCACACAAGATGCGCTGGCGGTGGGAAAGGGGAGGGAAGTTGGGACTGGGAAGCAGGAAGAAGCAGTGAGCCTAGAGGGCAGAGTGCCCTGATCTGATGAAAAAGATAAAAATAGAATGGACTAAAATCAAATGCCCCACACAGGGCCTGGCCAGTTCTAACCCTCAGGGCCCCCACACCTAGCTGTGGACCCTAGGACAGTCACTGTGTTATCTGTGCCTCTGTTGGTCAGCTGGGGGCCCTGCGGGCAGGACTGCTGTGTTGCCTCTGTGCCTGGCCCATGGATGTTTGACTATGGGTCTCTGTAAACACGGGGACAGTGTCCCCAGTCCCTCAGAGCAGCCACACCAGATGGGCCTTCCAGACTGGCTCTGTCAAGACCTGAAATTCCCAAGTCCTTAAAAGGCTCCAAATCCTCCCCCCACCCCACAAACACAACACACAAATCAATCACAACTGCTGTGTCCTAAGCACATCGTGTGTGCCCGGATTTTACACACATATTTGTCATCCTCACAACACAGGTAATATTTGGTCCATTTTTTGAATGGGAAAACAGGCAGAAAGAACTTAAGTGACTTGCCTCAAAGTCACCCAGCTGGCACAAGCAGGGTCCAGGTCCAGCTAGGCCTGATCCCACCTCCTGCCCTCTTCTGACAGCCCCAGGCTATCTCCCACCACACACAACCCACACACATATGCACACATACGTGCACATGCACAGCCACATGAACATGCACAAGGACACACACATATATATACACAGACACACACATGCACACACAGAGACGTACGGATACACACACAAGGGCCATAGCCCAAAATAACACCTTCCTGGAGCTAACGCCTCTCCTTCCCCCTCACCCCGAGTGTGTATGGATTCCCCCAGCCCAAGCCTCCCTCCCCAAATCACCCCTCTCTAGTACTGTCAGGTTTAGAAGTGTCTCCTCCTCAGGCCAGCCTCCATCTCTGACAAATCCCCCCCACCCCATCCTCTGGTCCTGCTCCCCCAGGGTTCCCAGTACCTGGCCCAGTGGCTCGGCTACAGACCACACCTCTCTGCTGGTGGAGAGGGAAACCCTGGGCTCTCGGGTAGAGCTGTGGGTGTTGGTGATGGGAGGCTGTGCCTTCATCCATGTCCATCCAACACGTACTCCCTGTGTGCCTGGACCCCACCCCCTCTCCTCCAGGCCTTTGTGCCATGCACAAGCTCCAGGCCCAGGGCCCCATCCTGATGGAGAGAAGTGGTCAGGAAAGTGGGCAGGCCTCAGGGCTTCAAGGGGCAGAGGGGACAGTGACAGGACCTGGGGCTGAGACTTAGGAATGTGACAGGTGGCCAGCATGATGGCTCATGGCTGTAATTCCAGCACTTTGAGAGGCTGAGGTGGGCAGATCGCTTGAGACCAGGAGTTCAAGACCAGCCTGGACAACATAGCAAGACCCCATTTCTACAATTTTAAAAATATGTATATAATTTTTTTTGTCTTTTTTTTCGAGACAGAGTCTTGCTCTGTCACCCAGGCTGGAGTGCAGTGGCACAATGTCAGTTCACTGCAACCTCTGCCTCCCAGGTTCAAGCAATTCTCCTGTCTCAGCCTCCCAAGTAGCTGGGACTATGGGCGCATGCCACCACACCCAGCTAATTTTTGTATTTTTAGTAGAGAGGGTGTTTCACCATGTTAGCCAGGATGGTTTCGATCCCCTGACCTCGTGATCCGCCCGCCCTGGCCTCCCAAAGTGCTGGGATTACAGGCATGAGCCACCGCGCCTAGCCTATATTTAAAATTTTTTTAAAGAAGAGACAGGTGCTCTCCAGAGACAGGCGCGTGGTAGCACACAACGGCAGGGTGCACTCACCGTGTGAGCAAACCATGCGAAGTGTTTCTGCACATACATGTGCCCCAGAGCAGCCTGTGTGCCTCTGCGTGCCTCTGGGAGTCTGTGCACGTGTGCATGAAGGGGAGAGTCTGTGGGAAAGGACAGAGGGTGAGAACACAGGCTCTGAGACCGGCACGCCACGCTCACATGCTGTGCAAGTTCCTTCAGTGACAAGGGTGGTGGCCAGAGCAGTACCTGGCAGAGCGTGAGTGAGCTCCTTATCATTTCCACTCTGCAGGCATGTCCATGGGCTGCACAAGGTCCCTGTGGCGGGGACTCTGCCCACTCCCTACTGTATCCCCAGGGCCAGGGACATGGCGAGTGCACATATCTGGCATGTGTGAATCTGCCTAGCGCCAGGTGTGCACCTGCGTGTGTTCACTCGTGTGTGCATGTCTGTGAGCCTCGGTGACAGTCACAGGTGTGAGAGTGGCAGGTGCACACCTGAGCATTGGAAGGGCTGCATGTGCATGCCCATGTGCCTTCTGCGCACTCCCCATGAGGGTAAACATGAGAGGGAGACAGAGAGAAAGGCCCACCATGCTAGCACAGGTCACAGGGATCAGGATCCACATTGCATCACAGCACCCCCAGCATTCACTGACAAGACAACCAGGAGACCCGCCATGGGAACCTCACACCTGCCTCATCCCAGCACTGTGGAGAAACAGGAATTTGGAAAAATAAAATAAAAACAAAAACCTGTGCCTCCTCCCCCGCTCCACTGAGGCTGCTTCTGGGACTCCGCCTGCACTAACTGGCCCCAGAATCCCAACTCATCAATGCTAGAAGGCCCTCGGACATCTGTCATTGTGCAGTAAGACTTGAGGGCCAGAGAGGTCAGGGACTTGCCCAAGCTCACACAGGTGCTGGCTGCAGAGAGGGACCTGTCCCAGGTCTGTCTGTCTCGGCAAGGGCTGGCTTCTCCCTCCACACCTAGGGCTCCAACCCAATGTGTGCTGAGACCTCGATCTGCAGTCTGAACCAATGAATAAAGGGACATTTATAAAGAAAGCACTTTGTAAACAGCTACGCTCAGTTCAAATCAAAGTGTTATACTTGTCATCCTGGTATCTGTCAAAGGAATAGACTCCTGCTCCTTGAGCCGGTGCTGCGCCAGGGGCTTTCCCGGGCAGCATAGCTCTGAGCTCCTTCCAGTCCTGATATCGTTATGGTCCCCACTCTCCAGGTGAGCAATGTGAGGCTCAGAGAAGATAAACAGAAAGCTGGGAGCCTTGAGTGGGTCAGACACCCATCAGGAGCCTGGCATGGGTATGACTGCTCCTTGATGCAAAGTCTAGGGGGCGTGAGTGCTGGGGCCATTGCAGGCACTAGGACCCAGGTCTAGGGGAGAGGAAGCTGGAAGCTGAGAAGCCGGAGCGCTCTAGAGGGCAGGTATGCACGAGACCTGATTTGGAGGCAAGAAGTCCTGCAGCCACCAGAGGCCCAGATGGGGTGAGGAAGAGGCCAGGAGAAGAGGCTGCAGGATTTATGGCCGCCAGCCCACACCCTGCTACATCACCCTGCCCAGCTCTCAGCTGTCCTGGATCTCAGCTCAGGAGTCTCCTCCAAGGAATGGCCTCCTGACCCCTCAGACTACATCCATTTATCACATCACTCATTTTATTTCCTTCATAGCATTGATCACTATTATATTGCTGGTGCCCAAAACAGTGCCCACTACAAAGTGGATTTCTCTTTGGTGGATGTTTGTATGGTCGGTTGGTTTGTTTTTAGCCATTCAAATTGCATTATTTGTAAAAATACGAAGCAGCCCTCCCTCTGGTCTTCCAGTTCCTGTCCCTTCCAGGGCAGGGCCCTTTCTAGAATACTCCTGTCTACCCTCTGAGTTGCCGACTTTTAGAAATCACAAAGAGGCCGGGTGCGGTGGCTCATGCCTGCAATCCCAGCACTTTGGGAGGCCAAGGTGAGTGGATCACCTGAGGTCAGGAGTTCAAGACCAGCCTGGCCAACATGGTAAAACCCCGTCTCTACTAAAAATACAAAAATTAGCCGGGCATGATGGCGGGTGCCTGTAATCCTAGCTACTTGGGAGGCTGAGATGAGAGAATTCCTTGAATCTGGGAGACGGTGGTTGCAGTGAGCCGAGATCACGCCACTGCACTCCAGCCTGGGTGGCTGAGCGGGACTGTCTCAGAAAAAAAAAAAAAGAAAGAAAAGAAAAGAAAAAGAAATCACAAAGAGCACCCATTTTTCTGTTACTAGCTTTCCTACTCAACTTTGAAAAGGGCAAAAACCTCAACAATACATAAACCGCACATAAGAGGGCAAATTCACAAAGGAAAATGACCAACCTCATCCATTATTTAAAAATGGCAAATAGGCCAGGCACGGTGGCTCATGCCTGTAATCTCAGCACTTCAGGAGGCAAAGGCAGGAGGATCACTTGAGCCTAGGAGTTCGAGACAAGCCTGAGCAACGTGGCAAAACCATGTCTCTACAAAAAATACAAAAATTGTTTTTGTTTTCAAGACAGGGTCTCACTCTGTCACCCAGGCTGGAGCACAGTGGTGTAATCATAGCTCACTGAAGCCTCAACCTCCTGGGTTCAAATGATCCTCCCAACTCAGCCTCCCAAAGTGTTTGGAGGACATTTATGAAGTCCACTGCACTCAGTTGAAGATATTTGTTGAATGAATTGATGCACTGCCTCTGTTTAAACTCTGCTGGAATACAGCACCCAGTCTAGGGAGGCAAACAGTCCATTCCACTTCAGAGAGCGGTGTCCAGTAGTGTAAGGTAGGGACATCTCAGCCCACCTGGGGAATAGGGAAGGCCGCCCAGGAGGCGAAGCTTAAACAGGTCTTTGCTGATCTCCTCCTCAGTACTAACAAAGGCACGATCTCTCAGGGCTCTCCTATGAGATCTCTCCCTTAAGTCCTCAGTCCCACCCAATCCTGCTCTACTGGGACCTATTCACTGGCCCCTTGTATCCTGGATCTTCTGCCTTTATGTCCCTGTTACCTCCCTCCTTCCCATCAGCATTTGAACAGGCTCCTGTCCTTCCCACTGCTACAGACTGAATGTCTGCATCCCCCCAAAATTCTTATGTTGAAACCTAACCCCCAATGTGAAGCATTAGAGGGTGGCACCTTTGTGAGGTGATTAGGCCATGAGGGTAGAGCCTTCATGAATGGACATTAGTGCCCTTATAAGATACCTTCAAGAGTTCCCTCATCTCTGCCACCATGTGAGGACACAAGAAGGTGCCATCTTTGAACCAAGCAGCAGGACCTCTCAACACCAAATCTGCCAGTGCCTTGATCTTGGACTTCCCAGCCTCCAGAATTGTAAGAAGCAAATTTCTATTTATAGCTACCCAGAATATGGTATTTTGTTACAGCAGCCCTAACAGACTGAGACACTCGTCTTAAGTCTTTCCGGATGCTATCTCTTGAGTGGAAGTCAAAAAAGGAGTCTGGGCTCCTCCCTCCCCACCATCCCCCACAGGCAAATCCTTCAGATGTGGTGATGGCCCCTCCTGATGACCCTCCCCTCCGGCCTGCCTTTCCTGATGCCCAGCACTTCTGCTGTCTGCTCCCTTTTGTGTCCCCTGCATTTAGTCCTGGACCTGTCACACCACATATGGAACCAAGGGCCTGACGGAAGCTGAGACTATAAAGGGCTGGGCTGGGGGCACCATGAAGGGTTTGGCCATGGTAGGCGACAGGCTGCATCATTCAGCTTTCGCTTCAGGGCTAGCCGAGTTTGAATATTCTCTCTTCCTTCCCTGTCATCTCCCATACCTGTCCAGGCAGGTGACAAAGCAGTCCCCAGATCTCAGGTCACCAGCCCCAGAACCAGGCCAGGGTCCCAGAGTCAGGCCCAGCTTCAAAATGGCGCCGGGCCTCATCCAAAGCATCAGGCCTTTGCAGAGGGCCCTGGGGTACACTTGGGGGCATTTCCTGTCTGAGCCTGCGGCCCCCAACCGCTGGCAGCATGGGCTTCCGGCGGGGCTGCGGCCGGGGCCTGCACTATCAGCTCGGCACCAGACGCCCGGTCAGGATACTTGTGGTGAAACTGTGAGGGCGCGCTGAGTCCTTTGGGGTTTTCTCCCATGACAGCCTCCAAGACAAATGGAAGAGAGAAAGTGACACCCAGCCCTTCTTCAGCCGTGTTTTCCCCTCCCTGAGCCAGGGTTCAGGTTCAAGGCTGGGGGCCTGCCATGCGGCCACCTATGGCTACAGGGACATCCCAAAGCTGCAGCCATGGAGGCTGCCAGGACCAGGCCACTAGGGTCAGGCATCTTGGCCAATGCTGGACAACAGGCACTGTGGCCTGGGGATCTGAATGGGAGTGGCAGTGGGTGGGTCACTCCTATACGGCCACATGAGGGCCACAGAGAAGGTACGCTGGGTCTGAGACTAAGTGAGAGGTGTCAGGTGTCTGGGGCATGTCACCTTGAGCCAAGGGATGCCCATCCTGAACCTGGCTTTACACCTAGGGCCCCACTTGACCTCCTCTCTGAGATTTACAAGGGGGAAACTGAGGCCCTGTTTACAACTGGGGAAACCGAGGATCAGGGAAGCGCAGGGCTGCGCGTGGCCTAGGGCGCTCCGTCCCAGCAAGCAACGGATGTGAGGCCATAGGCGGGGAGGGCAGCGCTGGATGCCCCACTGGGCCCAGGGATGCACCCAGCACAGGATGCTGGGGGAGCCACCGGCCTTGGCCAACCCAGCTAGCCCTGCGGCCTTCCAGGGCAGCTGAGAGCCCAGATCCCCATGGCTAAGCCCCTCAGCAGCCCAGTGGTCCTGAGCCCACCGACCCCAGACCCAGTCTTAGTCCAGGCAGAGGCGGCCGTTTACGAGCCCACACCCGTAGGTGGCGCCACAGCCGGAGAATTGGCTTTGGTTATGTTGGAGCCGCGCTGCCTTTAAATTAGGAGCAGCCCCACGCATGCGCGACTTTTCTAGCCAGAGCCCGCCGTCTGCGCCTGCGTGCTCGCCCATACTCCCTGGCGACCCCTAGTGACGCGCTGCAGTGTTACGAAGGGACACCAGGGCGCAGGCGCAGCTGGCTCCTCAGGCCTGCGAGAGGCCCGCCGGCCCAGCAGAGGGCGCCCACCAATCTGCACGCGGGCCCAGCGAGTTCTCTTGGTTTCGGCCAAGCTTTCTGACTGCTCCTAAAAACGGAGAGAAAGTTTCAGAGAGAGTAAGAGGATGAAGAGAGCTGGTGAAGCAGCTGGCCAAATGGCCCGAGGTGGTATGCAGTCGCAGTAAAACAGGGCCCCCTCCGTGAGGCGCAGCCGCCCAGGGGTTCCCTAGGGAAGCAGGGGCTGCGGCGGACGCCTCTCGGGCAGGTCAGGGTATGCACCTTCCAGCAGGGGCTCCCGAGGCCGGGCGTGCGTGCGGCCAGGTCCATGGGCACACTATTGTGAACACGGGTTAAACGTGGCCTCCACGGCTTCCAACCCCCAGGACAGAACCAACCCTCTGCCCCCAGCTTTCGGGCCAGAGCTCGGTGAGACCGTCACTGTTAAACAAGCATTTGCTATAGGCCACCTTGCATTATGACTGCACGTGACGCATACAGCCATCCTAGGAGGCAGGTAACAGCCCTGCTTCATTTTGCACGGAAAGGCTTGCCTAAGGTCACAGGGAATGGCAGGCCTGGGATTTCCATCCAGGGATCCTACTGCAGAGCCCCATTCTGGAGGTTCTTCTTTCTTGCTCCTCCCATTCTTCCACTGTCCTTGGATCCCCCATTTTCCCCTGCACAATCTCTTAATCCCTATGTTCAGCTTCTCATTTTCAACTGGATCCTTCCCAGTGGCATTCAACACACTTGGTGTCTCCCACCTTAGAATAGAACATTCAAGCTGCACATCCTTCTGTAGGCCCTCACTCATCCCATTCCCAGCCTGTTTGCGAAATGCATTGTCAGGATTCAAAGAAAGCCTCACATCGGTCCAATTCCCATCCCCACACCAACACAGTTCTCAAGTCACCAATGCGTAAATAAAAAGCTTCAGTGATGCACTCCTATAGCCAAAAGGCACTGCTCGGTCTCTTCAGCATTTGCTGATGGTTCACTCCTGGAAACATTTTTCCAATTGGCTTCATGACACTACGTAGTCCTGGTCTTTCTCGTCCCAGGTGAGGACAGTCCTGGTCTTTGTCAACCCAAGTGGCCACTATTACTTCATCATCCTAATGTTCAGTTCTGGATCTCTTCTTATTCTACACCCTTCCTAGGCACTGTCCCCTGCCACAGCCTCTTTCTCACCTTTTCCATAACCTTGTCTAGGCCCAGCAGCCCCACATTTACCACTGTCACACCAGACCTTAGAGTTCCAGGCCTGAGTATCCACCTCCCCAGGGACATTCCCACTTGGATGTCCCAAGCACCTCCATTTTGCCATGTCTGAAACAGAATTCAGTATCAGTTCCTCACAACTGGTCTTCTACAGACTTCCCCAGTAATCCCTCAACCCACCTGTCAATATTTAGGCTGTTTGTAAGCCACTCATGCAAACATTCAGTAACCCAACTACGTGTCATAGATTGGTCTGAACACCTAGCTGTTAACATAAAGATGAGCACATCAGATAAAACTCCTGCCCTATTGAAGCTAGTTCAGTAATCACACACATTCCAACTGTGGTATATGAGGTGGAGAAGAGGTACAAAGGAAAACAAGAGGGTACCACAGGAGTCGACTGAGTGTGGCAGGCTGTGGATGGCTTCCTGACACAGTAACCTTAAGATGTTGCATGAGGCTGAGCAGGAATTCATTAGGTGGAGACAGGGAGTGAACCCCTGCAGAGAGGAAAGAGGGGCAGAAAGCCTGGCACTCACTGGCACTGTTGATTCTCCACCTGACCTTTCAATCCCTTGCCCCTTGAGAGGAACTCTCTCTGCTTTGCTCATCACTGTTGCCTTGATGCTGAGTAAAACAGGACTCACAGGAAGGATGCAAAAACTACAAAAACGGAGGCCTTACTCCACTACTCCATTCTGTGACCTAAGCCACTTCACCTCTTTCAACACTCTGGTACTAGAATACCTCAGTGTTCTAATAAGTAAAATGTAAATACTTGCCTTACAAACCTGCTGAGAAGCAAATCCATTATTTAGTAAATAAAAAGCACTTGATAAAAGCACTATTCCCAAAATTAAGAATTATGAGAGATCTTCAACAGACCAAAAACAAATGTTCACAGTCCCTGCTTTATTTCCATTTGTTCACACACACTTTAAAAAAAAAAAAAAAAAAACACATGCACTCACAAAATACCCAAACATCAGGAATTAGAAGGGCATAAAACAGGGGGCTTTATAGGCTGAAAAAATACCCTAGCTTCAGAACAGAATACCAATCAAATATTGAAAATTCCTTTGTTCAAAACACAAAGATGTTTTGTTTTTAATTGGAGTTTTTTTTTCTTTTTTTTAAAAAAAAGGAAAGATTTAAGGACAAACAGCAAGCTTCTCACACTGCCTGAGGCAGGGCCTGGTTTCTCTTCCTTGAAGGCCTTTTACAGATGTCAGCCTTCACTGGCCTCCATGCACAACCTCCCACTACCACCCATTCTGCCTGCCACTGCAAAGTGCAGGCACCCTGGGCCTCCCTGAGGATGCGGGCAGGGGCTACAGGGCATCCAGGATGTGGTCGATCTTGGTGACCAGCTCCTGGCGCTTTCCTGAGATGAGCTTCTCATTCTCAATGTACGTGTCTTTCTTGAGCTTGCCAGCCACCAGGCGCTCAGCCTCCACCGCCGACTTCAGCACCAGCTCCTTGACCTGTGCATCCAGCTTCTGCATTTCACTCACCTGGCCGAGGTAAGAGCAGGGCAGGACTTGTGAGCGATCCTCCCACCCCAGTCGGCAGGCCCCACCATCTCCCAGGCTTATAGACCCCAGAGCTCCACAGGGATCAGCCACAAATGCAGCCAACAGCACAGTGTCCCAGGGCAGCAGGGCTGGCTATGGAGGAAGATAGGCCTGGCTTCAAATGCCAACTTCACCACCCACAAGCCCTGTTCTTACGCCCTTGTGAACAAGCCCTGCACCATCCCTGGGCCTCATCTATGTTCCAGGACTCTGAGGACTGAGTGTGAAAGTACTTGGCAGCACCTGGCACGCGCCCTGGCACATAGCAGCTCCTCTATGAACGTCACTTCTCTCCCTGCAGCTTGCCAAATTAGGTCCAGGGATTCAATTAGGCAAAAGATCAATGGCAAGGGAAGGGGGGGTGACAGCCATTGTCACCTACTGTATGTCACATTGAGGACTGGTATAGTCACATTCATTCAACATTCAACAAATTAGTAAGCCATGGCGCAAGGCACAATTCTAGGTTCCAGAAAACAGCACTAAGGACAGATAAGGGATCTTGCCCTTAGATGCTGACATATAATTCACACTTAAGTAGAAGAATAAATTGTTTCAGAAAGTGGTAGGTGTGGGCCAGGCATGGTGGCTCACATCTGTAATTCCAGCACTTTGAAGGCCACGGCAGGCAGAACACTTGAGCTCAGGAGTTCAAGACCAGCCTGGGCAACATAGCAAAACCCCATCTCTACAAAAAATACAAAAAATTAGCTGGGCATGGTGGTGTGCACCTGTGAGCCCAGCTACTTGGGAGGCTGAGGTAGAAGGATTGCTTGAGCCTAGAGGTGGGGCTTGCAGTGAGCTGAGATTGCGCCACTACACTCCAGCATGGGCAACAGAGTGAAACCCTGTCTCAAAAACAACAACAAAAAAAGTGAGGCCGGGCGCAGTGGCTCACGCCTGTAATCCCAGCACTTTGGGAGGCCAAGGCGGGCAGATCACGAGGTCAGGAGATCGAGACCATCCTGGCTAACACGGTGAAACCCTGTCTCTACTAAAAATACAAAAAAATTAGCCGGGCGTGGTGGCAGGCGCCTATAGTCCCAGCTGCTGGGGAGGCTAAGGCAGGAGAATGGCATGAACCCAGGAGGCGGAGTTTGCAGTGAGCCGAGATCGCACCACTGCACTCCAGCCTGGGTGATAGAAAAAAGTGGTAGGCACTATGAGGAAATTCACATAGGGTGAGGAGAGGGAATGCCAGGAAGTGGACAGGGAGTCAGTGACTCTGAGGGGCACCTCTGCGAAAAGGTTACTATCCTCATTTACAGATAACTCCTTTACATAGCTTGTATCAGGCAGGGTTCTGAATATTTTGCATGCATTAACTCATTTTACACTCACAACCCCTATGAGGGGCTAACAGCATTCCCATTTTACAGATGAGGAAACTGAGGCACAGAAGTTAGGTGACTTGGCCAGGTTTACGAACTCTGAATCAGAGCCTGGATTCGAACCTATTGATTCTAAAGTCTAGGTTCATTTTACCATGACATAAGCGGCCTGGGACCTACAACAGTCTGGCCTCCAGGAGAGGATGCAGCTACTCTCAATACTGGCCAAATGGGCACACAGTGCTGAGGAGGCTGGCAGAGCTTCCTCCACACCCAGCTCACAACCAGGACCCCAAAATCCCTTGTTCCTCCACAAGGATTGGCACCACATGAAAAGCTATGGCCAGATGCAGTCTCATCCCACAAGCATGCAGGTAAGCAAGAGAGTTGCCTAGTGTCTGCCCTAGACAGAGCAGTGAGGCATGGAGAGCCCCAAGCCAAGCAACTCAGTGATGCCCGACACTTACTCTGTCACACAGATCAGAGCCCTCTGTCTTCAGCCTGGACTGTAGCAGTGCAATCTCACTGGTCAAGGCCTTGTGTTCGGTCTCCAGGCTCTTCTTGCCACTGTTGAGGGTGGAGATGTCCCGGGATTGCTTGTACCTATTGACAGTCTCGTCAAAGTGACGGTAAAGGCCTATTCTCTTGTTGACCAAGGTCAAGACCTGCTCTGTGATGCAGGCTACCTTCATCCTGGCTTCAGCAGCCGGATCCTGAAGGAAGGAGAGGCACCATGTGTGACAACATCCAGGCTTGGGTCCACTCCGATCTTATCTCCCAAAGAACATCTGCCACCACCAGCCATCCAAAAAAGAAATGCCACCTTCTTGGAAAGTCAGAGTCAAACCCCTACTGACACCTAATCTGGACCAGGTTCAGCAATGGGCAAAACTAGGGCCATAAAGATGAAGCCGACCGGCCGGGCCTGGTGGCTCATGCCTGTAATCCCAGTACTTTGGGAGGCCAAGGCAAGCGGATCACGAGGTCAGGAGTTCAAGACCAGCCTGACCAATATGGTGAAACCCCATCTCTACTAAAAAAAAAAAAAAAAAAAATTAGCCGGGCATGGTGGCAGGCGCCTATAATCTCAGCTACTCAGGGGACTGAGGCAGGAGAATCACCTGAACCCGGGAGGTGGAGGTTGTAGTGAGCCAAGATTGTGCCACTACACTCCAGCCTGGGCGACTGAGTGAACTCTATCTCAAAAAAAAAAAAAAAAAAAAAAAAAAGATGAAGCAGACTTTTTACTTCACAGTCCAGTAAGGCAGGCAGATAGATGTGAACAAGGATGATAATGTCAGTGTGCCCTGCATATACATTACAGCAGTCTTGCCCATTTAATCAGCAGGAAATATTAGATAAACCAAAATTAAGGGACATTCTATAAAACTGGTCTCTACACTACAAATGTCAAGGTTATTAAACACAAAGAAAGAACCAGGAATGGTGGGTCACACCTATAATCCCCACACTTTGGGCAGCTGAGGCAGGAGGATCACTTGAGGTCAGGGGTTCAAGACCAGCCTGGGTAACATAAGGAGACTCCATCTCTACAAAAAAAAATGTTGGCCAGGTACAGTGGCTCACACCTGTAATCCCAACATTTTGGGAGGCCAAGGCAGGCAGATTGCTTGAGTCCACGAGTTCGAGACCAGCCTAGCCAGCATGACGAAACCCTGTCTCTAATAAAAATACAAAAAATTAGCTAGGCATGGTGGTACATGCTTGTAGTCCCAGCTACTCAGGGAGCTGAGATGGGAGGATCACTGTATCCCAGGAGGTCAAGGCTGCAGTGAGCCCTGATCGTGCCACTGCACTCCAGCCTGGGTAACCGAGTGAGACTCTGTCTCGAAAAAAAAAAAAGACAACAACTTTTTTTTAATTAGCTGGGCATGATGGCATGCTCCCAAACTACCTGGGAGGATGAGGTAGGAGGATGGCTTGAACCCAGGAGTTCCAGGCTGCAGTGAGCTGTGATTGATCAGGGGACAGTCAGCAAAATTATGGACTCCATGTTGGTCAACAGTACTAATTAACTGGCCAATTAATAGTATTAATTAACTAATTAATTACACTATCCATTCTTTGAGGAAGAAGGCACAGAAGGCAGAACAGTGGAGCCACTTACCACAAAGTTCTGAACGTGCTGTTCTACCAGATTTTTAGCAACATTACATTTCCTGAATTTGATCATTATATTGTGATTATGTAAGAGAATACCCTTGCTCTCAGGCTACACACATGCTCAACTATTCAAGGGTAAAGGGGCACAATGTCTACAACTTAACCTCCAATGATTCAGCAAAAATAATTAAACACACACCCACACGCATGCATGCACGCACGCACACACGCGCACACACACACACACACACACACACAGTTATTCCTCCAGGTCCCCCACTCTCTGACTATCTGCACATACTCAAGTCCTGTAGTCAGCCCTGCAAAACCCAAGCATACAAAAAGTCAGCCCTCCACATATTTGGTTTCAGATCCCTCAAACACTGTATTGGGTATTGTATTTCCTATCTGCATTTGATTGAAAAAAATCTGGCCAGGCGCAGTGGCTCACACCTGCAATCCCAGCACTTTGGGAGGCCGAGGCGGACGGATCACAAGGTCACGAGATTTGAGACCATCCTGGCTAACACTGTGAAACCCCCGTCTCTACTAAAAATACAAAAAATTAGCCGGGTGTGGTGGCACATACCTGTAGTCCCAGCTACTCAGGAGGCTGAGGCAGGAGAATTGCTTGAACCCAGGAGGCAGAGGTTGCAGCAAGCCGAGAGCACACCACTGCACTCCAGCCTGGGCAACAGAGCAAGACTCCGTCTCAAAAAAAAAAGAAAAGAAAAACATAAAAACATCTACATATAAGTGGACCCACACAGTTCAGCTGGATCAACATCTTTGCTCACAGGTCCTACCAAAACCCCTCCCTGCTGTCTCAAAAACATCAGCCCCTCCAGCTGAATGCCCTTCCCCACCTTCTTTGCCTGTCACCTCCTCAGGGTAGCCTTGGGGCCTGCCAGGTTGCCCCATTCAAAGCACACCCTTGGTGCACACCTGTAGTCCCAGCTACTCAGGAGGCTGAGGCAGAAGAATCGCTCAAACCCAGGAGGCAGAGGTTGCAGTCAGCGGAGATAGCGCCACTGCACTCCAGCCTGGAGACAGAGCGAGACTCCATCTCAAAAAAAAAAAAAAATAGAAAAAAGCACACCCTGTGCCTGTCATCACATTCCCACAGTCCTCAAGCACCAGCTATGCTCATCTCCTCCCCCAGGCCTCACCCACCTGACTACAATAAGTGCCTGGTACTAGCACCTACCCTGGGGCATGGTGCCAAGAGCCCTAAGGAACAATGAGAGAATGAGAAATGGAGGAAAGAAGGAAGAAAAGACCAAGAGGATGACCTGAGGATAATGGCAGTGCAGCCTGGGGAGGACCAAGGAGTCACGGAGCCTGTCTGTCAGGGAGCAGAGAGTGGGGGTGGGGAGAAGGGTGCTGATGGGGCCAGGTTAGTGGTTTCTGCTCCCAACAAGGGATCACCACAGGGGAAGGGAGAGGGGACACTGGCAAGGGGACTAAGAGGGGAGTTCCACCTCCCAAGTTCCACTGAATAACAAGAAGCAAAACAGCTAAACAACAAGCACCAATCTTTTCGTTTTTCCTACCTCACCTGAGCATCCAAGTTACTCTGTCTCCAGAGACAAAACAAGACAGAAGCAGGGACTTAACCTCCTGTGCTGGTGACCACAAGCAACAAAAACAAAGTACCCTTCTGGCAAGGATGAGCACAGGCAGAGGTCTTCTGGCCATGGCGTCTTGCCCTGGGCTCACTGTGAGGATCAGTGCTCAAGCTGGCAAAATATTACCAAGGACACAAATGACAAGTAGGAAGAAGGCTGAGAGGGTACCTTAGTGATGGAGAAGTCCAGCCGAACATAGATGATGACGGTGAAGAACAGGATGTAGAAGGCCGCCACCACCAGCAGGGGCTCCTGCAGCATGAGCACCTTGTTGAACGTGTAGTGGACCTGGGAGAAGCAAGAGGACAGCTTCATTGGAGCTGCAGGGACACGGGAGCCTAGACTCACCCAGGCTGGCCCACTTGACCTGCTGCCCCACCCTAAGACCAGAAGACGCTGTGAGCTCAAATGACTCCAGCCCAAGGAAGGATGGGGAGTGAGTTCCTGGCCCCAGAGCTCACTGTCTGGGGAAGATGACATGGAAGGCAAACAGTGGAGCCACTCACCACAATGTCCTGAATGTGCTGTTCCACCAGATTTTTCTTGTAGGCAACAATCACAGGGCGGCCGAATGTGTCCAGATAGGTGTAGTGCAGCTCATCTGGGGCACGGCTGATTTCATAGGGACTATCAATTTCAATGTTCCTGGAAGAAGATGGGAATAAAACATAGCCTCCAACTAACTACTCCAATAAACCAGGTTTAGAATCAGAGAATTCCAAGGCTAAGGGGCCTTTCAAGGTCACTAAGTTTACACTCCTCCACTCTGCTCCCTTCCCAGCTATGGAGAACACCCACTCTCTTGAGACAGGGGAGCCAGTGCCACAGAGCCCTCTGTTTTAAAGCCCTTGTCTGCTGGGACAACAACTGTCCCTCTGAATCTTCCACTCCCAAGTTCTCACAGATACTGGCCCCACTCCTTTGAGTCACAAAGTTGACACAGCTCTCCTGTACATCCGACCCAGTGAGTCCCTCGGGGGCTTGAACAGATGCCTCACGGGCTGTTCTGAATGTTCTTTCTCTTCACATGAATAAGAGCTTCTTACGGGGCAGGGGACATGTCCTGCTTTTGTCTGCCCAGGCCCACTGTCCCTTCTCCTGGTAAACAGCACAACCTGGATTTACGTGAGGAACTATCCTTCCCCTATGGAATGTTCTCCACAGGAAGAAAATCAAGGGGTCTCTCATTCTGTCAGTCAGAGTGGACATGTCACTCAAGAGAGGCCAAGTAGATGTTCCCTGATAAAGTAAATCTAGAGCAAAGTGACACAAAGACTGTGCCCCTAGAACATACGCTCCCATTAGAGTACCACAAGGGTACAACCAGAAAAATCAGGTGCAAAGGAAAGGAACAGTCACACTCACTTGGCTCCTTCAGGCAGGATGATCTTCACAGTCAGAGAATCTATCACTTGTTCATCAAACACATGGTCTACAAACCTCATCTTCAGTGCATACTGGTCACCTGAAGGATCAAGCAAGCATAAGCAATGATGTGGAAAACAGATCAAATGGGCAGGAGAGAAAGAAGTACAGGGGCTCACATAAAGACAAAGCAACTAGACAGCAAAACCAAAAACCCACGGACCATGTTTACAACAAAACCAGGCAACAAAGTATCTCTACTGAACCACACAACACAGAGACAGGGATGGGGGTCAAAACACCGACAGCCACAAGACCTTCACGTTATCAGTGTCTGTAAAGGAGAAAGCAGAGAGAAGCAACAGGGCAACTGGTGTGCTTGAGAACAGCAGAACCCCAAAACACACAACCGGGATTCCCTAGAGAGCACAGAAGGCCAATGTGAGGAGTGGCTGAAACTCGGAGCACTCATGCCCTGCCTAATGGTGAGTGAAACAGGCCTGCAGAAGGTCACGAGTCTGCAGCAGTCTAGTCCCTGAGAGCAGAACTCCCCTTCTGGGACAGTGCCCTACAATAAGAAACCGCTCAACACAATCAAAATTGAGCATGACAGGGACAATGGAACTCAAAAACCGCGCAGGTGAAAGCTCAGAAATCAAGTCACGTGTTTTTGCAGTATACCACACTAAAATAGCAGAGATCTGGGAAGGTACAAAAGCCACCCTACACCATCCCTCCTTTGGAAAGGTCACATTAAAAATGATCAACAGACAGTGGCTCATGCCTGTAATCCCAGCACTTTGGGAGGCAGAGGCTGGCAGATCACCTGAGGTCAGGAGTTCAAGACCAGCCTGGCCAACATGGTGAAACCCTGTCTCTACTACAAAAATTAGCCAGGTGTGGTGGCACATGCCTGTAATTCCAGCAACTTGGGAAGCTGAGGTAAGAAAATTGCTTGAACCCAGGAGGTGGAGGTTGTAGTAAGCTGAGATTGTGCCACTGTACTCCAGCCTGGGCGACAGTGCGAGACTCCATCTCAAAAAAAAAAAAAAGGAAGAAGAAAACAATAAGTTATATAAGAAAAATGGGATGGAAATGAGAACATCCCTATAAGAAAAATGAAAACATGCCAGAAAGACGTCCATAAAAATGAACCAGGAGACTGCTCCTGCTATTCCAAAACAAGCTAAAGGTATTTAAAAAATGACACAAGTGATGCAAGAACAATGTAAACAATTAGAAAAATTCAGGCTGGGCGTGCTGGTTCACGTCTGTAATCCCAAGCACTTTAGGAGGCCGAGGTAGGTGGATCACCTGAGGTCGGGAGTTCGAGACCAGCCTGGCCAACACAGTGAAATCCCATCTCTACTAAGAATAAAAAATTAGCTGGGCATGGTGGCACGCGCCTGTAGTCCCAGCTACTCGGGAAACTGAGGCAGGGGACTCTCTTGAACCTGGCAGGTGGAGGTTGCAGTGAGCTGAGATCGCGCCACTGCACTCTAGCCTGGGAGGTTACAGTCAGCTGAGACTGCACCACTGCACTCCAGCCTGGGTGACAGAGTGAGACTCCATCTCAAAAAAATAAGTAAATAAGTAAATAAATTAGAAATAAAAAGCATTTTAGGAATTAAGGCTAAGCTAGATAGATTAGAGTGAATATAGATGGATTAAAGTGAATAACAACAAACAATAATGCTTTAAGATAAATGCGAAGAAAAGCTACTTTAATTATTTTTTAGAGACAGAGTCTTGCTCTGTCACCCAGGATAGAGGGCAACTTCCTGGGCTCAAGTGTTACTCTGGCCTCAGCCTCCCGAGTAGCTAAAACTACAGGTGTGAGCCAGATAATTTTTCACTTAAAAAAATTTTTTTGTAGAAACCCGTTTTAACAATGTTGCCCTGGCTGGTCTCAAACTCCTGAGCTTAAGCAATTCTCCTGCCTCAGCCTCCCAGAAAAGTTTTAAATGAAAAAACGGGCCTGGCACAGTAGCTTCAACCTATAATCCCAGCACTTTGGGAGGCCAAGGCAAGTGGATCACTTGAGGTCAGTTCAAAACCTGCCTGACCAACGTAGTGAAACCCCATCTCTACTAAAAATACAAAAAATAGCCAGGCATGATGGCAGGTGCCTGTAGTCTCAGCTACTCGGGAGGCTGAGGCAGGAGAATCGCCTGAACCTAGGAAGCGGAGGTTGCAGTGAGCGGAGATCGCGCCAAGAAAAATAGATGTAGGAGTTAACTGCAGATTAATAGATAAGACAGGCCAGGCGCGGTGGCTCACGTCTGTAATCCCAGCACTTTGGGAGGCTGAGGCAGGTGGACCACAAGGTCAGGAGATCGAGACCATCCTGGCTAATATGGTGAAACCCTGTCTCTACTAAAAAATACAAAAAAAATTAGCTGGGTGTGGTGGTGGGCGCCTGTAGTCCCAGCTGCTCGGGAGGCTGAGGCAGGAGAATGGCGTGAATCCGCGAGACGGAGCTTGTAGTGAGCCGAGATGGCGCCACTGCACTCCAGCCTGAGCAACAGAACGAGACTCCGTCTCAAAACAAAAAAAAAAAAAAAAAGATTAATAGATAAGACAAATTGAAGAGATTGAAAAGGGCAAAACTAAGGTATAGTATATAGAGACATATACTTGGGTGTTAAAACTACAAAGAAATTCAAGAAAGTGATTACTCAAAGTCAGGGAAGTGATTACTTTATGGAGAAGGAAGAGGTGCATGGAACACTTTTTGAGTAGCTAGCAAATTTTGGTTTATTGACGGGAAGGGGTGGAGAGAGGCACAAGGTGTTCCTCTTATAATAATTCACTGAACTATATGTATTTTTGTGTGGTTTTCTATATCTTATTTTTCAATAAAAAGGTTTAAAAAAAAAGACTTGGCTGGGCATGGTGGCTCTCACCTATAATCCCAGCACTTTGGGAGTCCAAGGCAGGTGGATCACCTGAGGTCAGGAGTTCAAGACCAGCCTAGCCAACATGGTGAAACCGTGTTTCTACTAAAAATACAAAAAATTAGCTGAGCGTGGTGGTGGGCGCCTATAATCCCATCTACTCGGGAGAGTGAAGCAAGAGAATCACTTCAACCGGGAGGTTGAGGTTGCAGTGAGCCAAGACCGCACCATTCCACTCCAGCATGGGTGGCAAGAGTGAGACTCTGTCTCAAAAAAAAGAAAGACTTGAAGAAAATACGACAAAATGTTTACAATCGTTAGTTCTGGGTGCTCATATAAAAGTGTGTTTTATTATTCTCTGAATTTTATTTTTTAAATAACTCAAAAACTATTTAAAGGAATTTAAGCAGTTCCATCTGATGACAGAACTACAAGGAGAGGACTTTTACATGCTGTTCGAATTGACTATCAAATGCATGTATTACTTTTACAATAGTAACTTGTACCCACTTAATAAAAGTTCCTGATAAACCAGTCTTCCTAAGAATGACAAATGAACACTCCCTATCTATAAAGACTGGTAATTGAAAGAAAAAAAATGCACAAAATTAAAGAAAAGGTTAGTTCCTCCCTTGCTATTGAAGACTGACCCAAATTATAGAGGTACTCATAGCTTGGGAGGTTGTAGCCAACGATGTAATGAGTCTTCCACCCGCCAAAGAGAGGGAAGCGAGGCCGGATTTCCATCTCTACAGAGTCATCCAAAATAAGGAGGTGGCTGGTGGAAACATTGCCAATCTCATCCCTGTAATAAACATCCTGGGCAGCAGCAGGGAGGATGGTCTGCAAGAGAGTAGATATGCCCTTCTGTAACTCCAGGAGTCAGCTCAAAGAGGAAATGATCCTAAACACAGAAGACTTTCTGCACCAAGATCCTCACATGGTACTACTTAATTAAAACAGTCCCCAAACACAACCTAAAAAAGTCTAACTTTCCCACAAAGGTTTCAGAATTTCTAGAAATTGCGTCAACCTCTCAATCAAGGGTGCTAACTACCCAAATTCTTCTAAACAGTAAATAATTAAGGGAATTGCAAATACCTTTGTGAACACTGAAGACTTGATACAAAGGTAAAAATAATCTTTCAAGTTATTTTGCAAATAAAGATGGAATATGGAAGAAATTTCATCAAATTACTAGGTGGTAGGGTTACAGAAAGGGTTTTTCTACTTGATATTCTTCATTGTATCTTCTAAATCTGTCAGTGTATTTTGATCATGGGAGGAAGGGATAACACCTTTCTTCACATACTGACCCCTTCTATCATACCTAAGTTAAAAAAAAAAGTTTATCAGATTTCATTTATAAGACAAAAAAGATTTAGAAACTATATGCAATATGATAAAATGTTTTTTAAAACATTACAAAAGGGCCGGGCACAGTGGCTCACGCATGTAATCCCAGCAGCCTGTAATCCCAGCACTTTGGGAGGCCGAGGCGGGTGAATCACCTGAGGTCAGCAGTTCAAGACCAGCCTGAACAATGTGATGAAACCTCACCTCTACTATAAACACAAAAATTAGCCGGGCATGGGGGCATGCGCCTGTAATCCCAGTTACTCAGGAGGCTGAGACAGGAGAATTGCTTGAACCCGGGAGGCAGAAGTTGCAATGAGCCAAGATCGGGCCATTGCACTCTAGCCCTGGACAACAATAGTGAAAACTCCATCTCAAAAAAAAAAGAAAAGAACAAAGAAATAGGTCAAAATGTCAGCTGTGTTTGGGTGGCGTGGTACTGAGTATGCTTTTCCTTTTTCTATTCAAATTTTCATTTAAAAAATATGGTTTAGGCCGGGCGCGGTGGCTCAAGCCTGTAATCCCAGCACTTTGGGAGGCCGAGACGGGCGGATCACGAGGTCAGGAGATCGAGAGACGATCCCGGCTAACACGGTGAAACCCCGTCTCTACTAAAAAATACAAAAAAATAGCCGGGCGAGGTGGCGGGCGCCTGTAGTCCCAGCTACTCGGGAGGCTGAGGCAGGAGAATGGCGTAAACCCGGGAGGCGGAGCTTGCAGTGAGCTGAGATCCGGCCACTGCACTCCAGCCTGGGTGACAGAGCAAGACTCCGTCTCAAAAAAAAAAAAAAAAAAAAAAATATGGTTTAGGCCGGACATAGTGGCTCACGCCTGTAATCACAGCACTTTGGGAGGGCAAGGCAGGCAGGTCACTTGAGGCCAGGAGTTCAAGACTAGCCTGGCCAACATGGTGAAACCCCGTCTCTACTAAAAATACAAAAATTAGTCTGGGCACAGTGGCTCTCGCCTGTAATCCCGGCACTTTGGGAGGCTGAGGCAGGCAGATCACGAGGTCAGGAGATCAAGACCATCCTGGCTAACACGGTGAAACCCCGTCTCTACTAAAAGTACAAAAATTAGTCGGGCGTGGTGGCGGGTGCCTGTAGTCCCAGCTACTCAGGAGGCTGAGGCAGGAGAATGGCATGAACCAGGGAGGCGGCGCTGGCAGTGAGCCGAGATCGCTCCACTGCACTCTAGCCTGGGCGACAGAGCGAGACTCCGTCTCAAAAATAAATAAATAAATAAATAAATAAATAAATAAATAAATAAATAAAAAACACCTCCTGGGTTCAGGTCATTTCTCCTGCCTCAGCCTCCCGAGTAGCTGGGACTACAGGCACCCGCCACCACGCCCGACTAATTTTTTGTACTTTTAGTAGAGACGGGGTTTCACCGTGTTAGCCAGGATGGTCTCGATCTGATCGAGATCCACCCGCCTCGGCCTCCCAAAGTGCTGGGATTACAGGCGTGAGCCACCGCACCTGGTCATGGGGGGGGTATTTTTAAAGATTCTGTTGGTTTCTAACACTCCCAATCAACAACATGAACATCAGTCAACCCTAAACAACTGCCTATATATTTAGCTAGTTTCAAAAAGCAAAGAGTAAGTAGCTATGATGAAGTCCTCGTTTCTCACATGTCCAAGTTGAACATTCCATACCTTAAAAGAACGGATGGAGGATATTCCACTATCTGGCTGTCTCTGGTAATCATAACGTGAGAAAGGCCCCTTAAGCACAGCTCCTGTGTGCTTCAAGTCCACATTTTCTTCCACAGCAATATTACCCCAGTGAGAGACTTCAATGACTCGGGTCATGCTGGTGATGGTCAGGAAAGGGCTGTTGTTCTCATAATGTACTTTAAAAGTATCCTGGAAGGAAGGAAACAAATAGTCCAAATTTTGGCAACAGAGAAATCACCATTAGTTTAAATCAAATTGATTGGAGACAACCTATGTATCAGCAACAGAATGGGTAAATTATGATGTATCCAACGTATGCAACATTTTAAAATGATGTTTACTAGGACTTCTTGCTAACATATGGGAAAAAATGTTCATGATATATTATTCAAAAAATAGGACACAAAACAACAACTAATGTGTTTGGAGCTGACTGTATGTATCAGGCAGTTATATAAGTTCTAAATAAGTGCATTATCTCATTTCATTCTCAAGACAATATGATGAAGTAAGAACTACTTATCCCCATTTGACAAATAAAAATCTCAAGGCCTAGCAGTTTCCATTACCTTGTTCAAGGTCATAAACCTAAGTAGCAATACAAGGTCTGCTAAATTCTGACTTCGCTTTTTTTTTTTTTTTTTTTTTCTTTTTGAGACGAGACAGTCTTGCTCTGTCACCCAGGCTGCAGTACAGTGGTACAACCTCAGCTCACTGCAACCTCTGCCTCCTGGGTTCAAGCGATTCTCTTGCCTCAGCCTCCCAAGTAACTGGGATTACAGGAATGCACCACCACATCTGGCTAATTTTTGTATTTTTAGCAGAGACGGGGTTTCACCATGTTGGCCAAGCTGGTCTCGAACTCCTGACCTCAGGTGATCCGCCCACCTTGACCTACCAAAGTGCTGGGATTACAGGCGTGAGGTACCACGCCGCCCAGCCAGCTATCATGCCCAGCCTGATTTCACTCTTCTATATGTTAAACATCACCTCTCAATAAGGCCCAACACACCTTGCTTCCGAAAAGTCCATGAAAAAGACAATCTATTTTGTTAGCTCTTACAGCTAGTTTATTCACTAGTTTATTTACTCATTCTATGACTAGATTTTTAAAAGTACAATTCACTCATAATCATATTTGATAGCATTTAATGCCAGTACAAGCAAGGGCATAGGGAAACCAGCAGTTTCACACAGCTGGAATCCTAAAAAATTGATTAAATCTTTTGAAAAACTACTTGGCAAACTACAGCAAGAGGTTTTTCTCCCTTTTTTTTTTTTTTTTTTTGTAATGAACAGGGTTTCATTCTGTCACCCAGGCTGGAGTGCAGTGGCACAATCTTGGCTCAATGCAGTCTCAACTTCCTGGGCTCAAGCAATCCTCCCACCTCAAGCCCTATGAGTAGCTGGGATTCCAGGTGCATGCCACCATGCCCAGCTAATTTGTTGTATTTTTTGTAGAGACAGAATTTCACCACGTTGCCCAAGGTGGTCTCAAGCAATCTACCTACCTTGTCCTCCCAAAGTGCTGGGATTACAAGCATGAGCCACTGTGCCCAACCAGCAAGAGATTTTTAAATGTTCATATCCTTCAATTTGAAAAACATTACTTCAGAAAATTCTGAGAATACAAAGTTATGTGCAGAGATGTATATTATAATATTAAATAGAAAAAAAAAACTAACTGTTTAACTATAGAAACTTGGCAAATGAGCTCTAGGACATCAAATCAGTGAGTTAGGCACTTAAAAACGGTGTAGCAGCTGGGCACGGTGGCTCACGCCTGTAAACTTTGGGAGGCCAAGGCGGGCAGATCACAAGGTCAGAAGTTTGAGACCAGCCTGGCCAATATGGTGAAACCTCATCTCTACTAAAAATAGAAAAATTAGCCAGGCGTGGCCGGGCGCGGTGGCTCATGCCTGTAATCCCAGCACTTTGGGAGGCCGAGACAGATGGATCACGAGGTCAGGAGATTGAGACTATCCTGGCTAACACAGTGAAACCCCGTCTCTACTAAAAATACAAAAAAATTAGCCGGCCTGGTGGCGGGTGCCTGTAGTCCCAGCTACTCGGGAGGCTGAGGCAGGAGAATGGCGTGAACCCGGGAGGCGGATCACGAGGTCAGGAGATTGAGACCATCCTGGCTAACACAGTGAAACCCCGTCTCTACTAAAAATACAAAAAAATTAGCCGGCCTGGTGGTGGGCGCCTATAGTCCCAGCTACTCGGGAGGCTGAGGCAGGAGAATGGCGTGAACCTGAGAGGCGGAGCTTGCAGTCAGCCAAGATCACACCACTGCACTACAGCCTGGGCGACAGAGCGAGACTCTGTCTCAAAAATAAAAAAATTTAAAAAAATTTAAAAAAACATAAAAAAGGCCGGGCACGGTGGCTCAAGCCTGTAATCCCAGCACTTTGGGAGGCCGAGACAGGCGGATCACAAGGTCAGGAGATCGAGACCATCCTGGCTAACACAGTGAAACCCCGTCTCTACTAAAAAAATGCAAAAAAAACTAGCCGGGCAGGTTGGCGGGCGCCTGTAGTCCCAGCTACTCGGGAGGCTGAGGCAGGAGAATTGCTTGAACCCAGGAGGTGGAGGTTGCAGTGAGCTGAGATTGAGCCACTGCACTCCAGCTTGGGTGACGGAGCAAGACTCTGTCTCAAAAAAAAAAAAAAAAAAAACACGGTTTACAGGCTGTCCGGGCACAGTGGCTCACACTTGTAATCCCAGCACTTTGGGAGGCCAGAGTGGGTAGATCATTTGAGGTCAGGAGTTTGAGACTAGCCTGGCCAACACAGTGAAACCCTGTCTCTACCGAAAAATACAAAACTTAGCCAGGCGTGGTGGCACATGCCTGTAAGTCCCAGCTACTGGGAAGGTTGAGGTGGGAGAATCACTTAAACTCAAGAGGCAGAGGTTGCAGTGAACTGAGATTGCACCACTGCACTCTAGCCTGGGCGACAAGAGTAAGACCCTGTCTCAAAAAACAAAAAAAAGGTTGACAAAGGTAATGTAGTAATATGTAAAATGTTTAGAGAATATTCTAAGTGTCAAAGGTATTACACAATACTTTTACATAATATGACATTAAACATAATACATATATTAAAAAGCCCTATGCTTAGAAATGACTCAGGTACTAAAATGTCAATAGTGTCAATAGTGGTGGTGAACTGACTTCAAATCTTCCTTTATATTTGCCAAATGGTCTCTCATGAACGTTTTTTTTAATTTTTTTTTTTTTTGAGACAAAGTGTCACCCTGTTGCCCAGACTGGAATGCAATGGCGTGATCTCAGTTCACTGCAACCTCCACCTCCCAGGTTCAAGTGATTCTCCTGCCTCAGCCTCTCGAGTAGTTGGAATTACAGGCGCATGCCACCATGCCTGGCTAATTTTTTGTATCTTTAGTAGAGATGGGGTTTCACCATGCTGGCCAGGCTGGTCTCAAACTCCTGACCTTGTGATCTGCCAACCTCGGTCTCCCAAAGTACCAGGATTACAGGCGTGAGCCACCGCGCCCAGCCTCTCAAGTACGTTCTATTAACTTAAAATGGAGGCAAGTTTGAAAACCCAAAACCTTTATATTTTTAAAAGCCTGCATAGAGGAAAATCAAATCAGTGTCCCAATATGAACTCTCATTCAGTTTTAAGTAAGTAAAAGAAATCATGCAGTTAGAGAAAGCACAGCTCAGAGTGGCAAGGCTGTCATCTTCACAGTGGGCACATGGGCCCTGGGCACTCTACAACCACAACAGGAGGCACAGAGACCCTCCCCCTCCCCAAAAACAACCCCACAGAGCAACAATATACATAGGGAGCTATGTTTTGAGACATGGAGGAATATGAGTATGTTTACTACAAATCTGCATATATTTAGAAAGAAACACTAGAAGAATAAACCAAAAGCTAACATAAATGGTTACCAAGGAGAACAAATGAACGGGAAAATTGGAAGCAAGAATTCTCTGACTATAACTTGCCTGTTTTTTTGGAGACAGACTCTTGCTCTGTTGCCCAGGCTGGAGTGCAGTGACATGATCTTGGCTACTGCAACCCCTACCTCCTGGGTTCAAGCAGTTCTCGTGCCTCAACCTCCCTAGTAGGTGGGACTACAGTTGAGTGCAACTACACCCAGCTAATTTTTGTATTTTTAGTAGAGATGGGCCACCATGTTGGCCAGGCTGGTCTTGAACTCCTAGCTTCAAGTGATCTGCCCCACCTCAGTCTCCCAAAGTGCTGGGATTACAGGCATGAGCCAGTGCACCTGGCTTTATAAGTTGTGAGAGAGATATATATATATAACTTAAAATGGTACACTTGGCCTTATGTATGTATGTATATATGTGTGTGTGTATATATATGCACCTTATGTAAGTGCACTTATATATATAAGGCCATATATATATATATATATGCACCTGGCCTTTTAACTTGTTATATATAACTTGTTATATATAATTTTGTTATGTATAACTTGTTTTATATAATTTTGACTATGAAATCATGTTGTTTTCACATTCAAAAAATTAAGTTAATAAAAAGTTCTTAAAAGTTTAAAACAACCCAAAATGAACAGCCCTAACTATGTATCAAACTGACATTTGAAACATAAAAAAACAGACCAGGCGCAGTGACTCACAACTGTAATCCCAGCACTTTGGGAGGCCGAGGCAGGCAGATTACCTGAGGTCAAGAGTTCGAGACCAGCCTGGCCAACATGGAGAAACCCCGTCTCTACTAAAAATACAAAAATTAGCCAGGCGTGGTAGCGGGCACCTGTAATCCCAGCTACTCGGGAGGCTGAGGCAGGAGAACTGCTTGAACCCAGGAGGCAGAGGTTGCAGTGAGCCAAGATCGCCCCACTGCATTCCAGCCTGAGTGACAGATCAAGACTCCTCAAAAAAAAAAAAAAAAAGAAAAGAAAAAGAAAAAAAGAAAGAACAAAAAAAGACAAAAAAGGCCGGGCGCGGTGGCTCAAGCCTGTAATCCCAGCACTTTGGGAGGCCGAGACGGGCGGATCACGAGGTCAGGAGATCGAGACCATCCTGGCTAACACGGTGAAACCCCATCTCTACTAAAAAATACAAAAAACTAGCCGGGCGAAGTGGCGGGCGCCTGTGGTCCCAGCTACTCGGGAGGCTGAGGCAGGAGAATGGCGTAAACCCGGGAGGCGGAGCTTGCAGTGAGCTGAGATCCGGCCACTGCACTCCAGCCTGGGCGACAGAGCCAGACTCAGTCTCAAAAAAAAAAAAAAAAAAAAGACAAAAAGACAAAAAAAACAAACAATTATTTCATGTAGCATTAGAACAAAGTATTTTGGTTGCACATCCTTAGTGACACATGTTCTAAACACACAGAGAGATGCAAAGCAATCTTTTTTTTTTAGAGTGGGGTGGTGCAATCATAGATAACTCTAGCCTTAACCTCCTGGGCTCAAGTAATCCTCCCACTGCCTCCCAAGTAGATGGGACGACAGGAGTGTGTCACCACGCCCAGCTTAATGTTTTTTGTAAAAATGAGGTCTCACTATGTTGCCCAGACTGGTCTTGAATTCCTGGTCACAAATGATCCTCCTGTATCGGCCTCCCAAAGTGCTAGGATTATAGGCATGAGCCACTGCACCCAGTGCAAGGAAATGTTAAACGTCTAAAATATCCACATTTTTTAGAAATGGTAAGGAAGTAGGTAGAGTAAAAAGACATGACTCCTGAGATTTCCTTTAAAATCCTCTAGCAGCCGGGCACAGTGGCTCACACCTGTAATCCCAGCACTTTGGGAGGCCAAGGCGGGCAGATCACGAGGTCAGGAGATCGAGACCATCCTGGCTAACACGGTGAAACCCTGTCTCTACTAAAAATACAAAAAATTAGCCTGGTGTGGTGGCGGGTGCCTGTAGTCCCAGCTACTCAGGAGGCTGAGGCAGGAGAATAGCATGAATCCAGGATGCAGGGCTTGCAGTGAGCCAAGATTGTGCCACTGCACTCCAGCCTGGGCGACAGAGTGAGACTCTGCCTCAAAAAAAAAAAAAAAAATTCCTCTAGCAAAGAGGCCAGGGACCACGGCTCATGCCTATAATCCCAGCACTTTGGGAGGTCAAGGCAGGAAAATCACTTGGGCCCAGGAGTTTGAGACTAGCCTGAGCAACAAAGCAAGATCATGTCTCTACAACAAAAATAAAAAATTAAATGGGCATGGTGACACACGCCTGTCATTCCAGCTACATGGGAGGCTGAGCTGGGAAGATGGACTGAGCCCAGGAGTTTGAGGTTACAGTGAGCTATGATTATGCCACTGTACTCCAGGCTGGGCAACAGAGCTGGATCCTGTCTCTTAAAAAAAAAAAAATTTTTTTAAAGTACTCCACCAAAGAAAAAAAGAGGTGGGTTAATTATGGCAACCTGATAACCACTGAATCTAAGTGATGTGTGTGGGAGTTTATACTAGTCTTTGTACTTTGGCATGTTTGCAATTTGCCATAGTAACAAAATCTTTGTAAGCCTTAATTTCGCCCTCTCCCTTCAAGTTCCAACCGAGGCCCAACATTCAAGGAAGGCCTTCAACCACTCGGACAGCTTTGCTACCCCAGTATCTGCCCAGCCACACTATCTCAAGTCCTTACTGCCTCTGCATGGAATGTCTTGCTTCCATCTCCCCCAACACCCATTCCACCTCTCCGAATGCTACCCCCAGCCTCTACCTGTGATCCCCAAAGGAGAAAGAAGACCCCCATGGAATCATTTCACTGCAGGTTAAACACTTTTGGAATGACCTTAGAAATGACTGCAGATTCCATCCACCCCACACCACCCAAGCCTATCAACCAGTAGTCACTCTGCAAGACATTCTCTGAAGCAGACAGGGATGGGCTGGACTCCACCTGAGCCTACCTGACTATAGGCAGGGACATCTCTGAAAGGCCCATAATCCAGTAGGTCCTCGGAGCGCGTGGGGTTCCCCAGTTTGGTGTAGCTCTCCACATTTCGAGAGGCAAGCTTCACACGCATGGTTTGTGTCTTCGTTGGATAGGGAGAGTAGAAATAATGGTTCCCCTCAAACACCACAAACTGTTTCTCTGACTGGGTGATCTGGGTTGGATACGGCTGAAGCACATGGGTGTAGACTGTTTCCACAATGACTGAAATCTTGGCCCCAGGATCAAGAGCAACTGGGAGCTTGACTATGAAGAATCTCCCACTAAAGGAAGAACAAGGCAAGAGAAATAAGAGAGACTGAGGATACTGAAAACACTAGTAGCAGTTCAAACTCAGAATAAAATTTTGAACCCAAAACAAAAGCAATTATCTTTAAGAGATCACCTTTTTCTTTTTGAGATGGAGTCTGGCTCTATCACTCAGGTTGCAGTGCAATGGTGCGATCTCGGCTCACTGCAACCTCTACCTACTGGGTTCAAGAGATTCTACTGCCTCAACCTCCCAAGTAGCTGGGGATTACCTATTAGAATGTTTTTAACTTTTGTTCCATTGTTGAACATTTATGTTGTTTTACACTCTTGCTATTTATAAACAGCCCTGAAAGAAACAGCTAGATATTTGTCTTAAAAGACTTAAATTATTTTTTTTCTTTTTCTGAGATGGAGTCTTGCTCTGTCACCCAGGCTGGAGTGCAGTTATGCGATCTCAGCTCACTGCAACTTCCACCTCCCAGGTTCAAACGATTCTCTTGCCTCAGCCTCCCGAGTGGCTGGGACTACAGGCACCCGCCACCGTGTCCGGTTAATAAAAGACTTAAATTATTACATTAAAGGTGATCTCTTGGCCAGGTGTGGGGGCTCACGCCTGTAATCCCAGCACTTTGGGAGGCCGAGTCAGGCAGATCACCTGAGGCCAGGAGTTCAAGACCAGCCTAGGTAACATGGCAAAACCCTGTGTCTACTAAAAATGCATACACACACACACACACACACACACACACACACACACTAGCTGTGTGTGGTGGTACACACCTCTAGTCCCAGCTACTCAGGAGGCTGAGGTGGAAGGATGGTTTGAGCCCTGGAGGTGGAGGTTGCAGTGAGTCAACATGGCACCACAGTAATGCAGCCTGGGCAACAAAGCCAGACCCTGTCTCAAGAAAAAAAAAAAAAAAATCCTCTAGGACAGATGCAGTGGTTCACACCTGTAATCCCAGCACTTTGAGAGGCCAAGGCAGGAGGATGGCTTGAGCTCAGGAGGTCAAGATCAGCCTGGGCAACATAGCTAGACCTCCTCTCTACAAAAAAAAAGAAAAGAAAAAAAGAAAAGAAAAAAATGTGTAATACAGCAGGCACTTCCTGAGCAACTTGCCTAGTTTATGATCCCGTATGAGCCCAACCCTGACATAACCTTGAACAAGAGACAAGGTATATTGTTTGTCAGCTTACCTTTTACCCTTAATTTTGGTTTCACGTACTTCCAAATTGTTGTCTTCCTCATCTTCTCCCTTCACCTAGAACAGAAAAAGATAGTTTGTTCTTCACGTCTTTTGGCTTCTAAATTTTGAGTCAATAATTAACCAAGTGCTTCAGTACATCCCCATTAAAGTAGTCAAACTACCAGAACTTTTTAGAGATTGAATTTTCTTTTCAGTAACAATTTTTTTTCTCTGAAACACAAGAATATTGTCAAAGACTTACTTTTACAAAGTGGCATATGGCCAGACGCAGTGGCTCACACCTGTAATCCCAGCACTTTGGGAGGCTGAGGCAGGCGGATCACCTGAGGTCAGGAGTTCGAGACCAGCCTGACCAACATGGAAAAACCCCATCTCTACTAAAAATACAAAATTAGCGAGGCATGGTGGCACATGCCTGTAATCCCAGCTGCTCAGGAGGCTGAGGCAAGAGAATCGCTTGAACCCGGGAGGTGGAGATTGCAGTGAGCTGAGATGGCACCATCACACTCCAGCCTGGGCAACAAGAGCAAAACTTCGCCTCAAAATAAATAAATAAATAAATAAAAGTGGCATAAAACTTCTATAAATGCATATTTTCCTGAATGATGAAATACACATATACACAGAAAGATTACACTTCCAAATATACTTCTCAAAGGCCTCTTTCTTGATGCTTTTCTTCCTCATTTATATTCAAATAAGCATACTCAAAGAAATGTATTTAGTGATGTAACAGAAAAGTCTCGGGGCCGGGCGTGGTGGCTCACGCCTGTAATCCCAGCACTTTGGGAGGCCAAGGCGGGTGGATCACCAGGTCAGGAGTTCAAGACCAGCCTGGCCAATATAGTGAAACCCCGTCTCTACTAAAAATACAAAAAATTAGCTGGGTATGGTGGTGTGTGCCTGTAATCCCAGCTACTCGGGAGGCTGAGGCAGGAGAATTTCGTGAACCTGGGAGGCAGAGGCTGCAGTGAGCTGAAATCATGCCATTGCACTCCAGCCCAGGCGACAGTGCAAGACTCCGTCTCAAAAAAAAAAAAAGTCTCAGGGATTTTTATTTTTGTACAGACAGGGTCTCCCTATATTGCCCAGACTGGTTTTGAATTCTTGGGCTCAAGCAATCCTCCCACAGATTACAGGCATGAGATACAATGCCCAGCTTAAAACTGTTTTTTCACTAATATAAGAGTTAAAACTGGCCAGGCACAGTGGCTCACGCCTGTAATCCCAGCACTTTGGGAGGCAGAGGGGGGGTGGATCACCTGAGGTCAGGAGTTCGAGACCAACCTGGCCAACATGGTGAAACTTCGTCTCTACTAAAAATACAAATTAGCTGGACGTGGTGGTGGGCGCCTGTAATCCCAGTTACTTAGGAGGCTGAGGCAGGAGAATTGCTTGAACCCAGGAGGCGGAGGTTGCAGTGAGCTGTGACCATGCCACTGTACTCCAGCCTGGGCAACAAGAGTGAAACTCCATCTCAAAAAAAAAAAAAAAATTTGGTCGGGCGCGGTGATTCACATTTTGAGAGGCCGAGGCAGGCAGATCACGTGAGATCAGGAGATCGAGACCATCCTGGCCAACATGGTGAAACCCCATCTCTACTAAAAATACAAAAATTAGCCAGGCGTGGTGGCGGGCACCTGTAAGCCCAGCTACTTGGGAGGCTAAAGCAGGAGAATCACTTGAATCTGGAAGGCAGAGGTTGCAGTGAGCCGAGATCGTGCCACTGCACTCACTCCAGCCTGGGCGACAGAGTGAGACTCCCTCTCAAAAAAAAAAAAAAAAAAGTTAACACTGGCAAAAATCCCTTGGGGAGGAGCCAATGACCACTGTTTGGGGTACCTCACAGCAACAAGCTATGTAACCAGGAAAAGGACGTTCACTCCAGCAGGCTGCAGGGGTTTTCTGAGAAAGAGGAGTTATCTCCAATCATAAGGCTCTGGAGCAGGCTGCAAGGGAGAAGTGTATACATACCCCACTGATCTCTCTGCCAACCCACCCTCAACTGAAAAAAACAAAAATTAGGCTATCTTTTAGGACTTAAGTAGTGATTCCCAGTAGGATACAAAAAGCTGTAATGGTGAACTTTTAAAATATTATATCAAAAAGTCTAAAACAATCATACAATCATCCTCAATAAAGCTGTACAGTCTAACACAAACAACAAGTTTCATGACTTTGACTAGAATCTTATCACAATGGGAACCAGCCAGGCCAAGTGCAGTGGCTCACCCCTGTAATCCCAGCACTTTGGGAGGCCAAGTCAGGCGGATCACGAAGTCAAGAGATCAAAACCATCCTGGCCAACATGGTGAAACCTTGTCTCTATGAAAAAAACACAAAAATTATCTGGCCATGGTGGCACGCGTCTTTAGTCCCAGCTACTCAGGAGGCTGAGGCAGGAGAATCACTTGAACCCGGGAGGCAGAGGTTGCACTGAGCTGAGACCGCACCACTGCACTCCAGCCTGGCGACAGAGCGAGACTCCATCTCAAAAAAAAAAAAAAATAACAAAAATTAGCCGGGCATGGTGGCATGGGCCAGTTACTCCAGAGGCTGAGACAGGAGAATCGCTTGAACCCAGGAGGCAGAGGTTGCAGTGAGCCAAGATAGGGCCATTGCACTCCAGCTTGGGCAACAAGAGTGAAACTCCGTCTCAAAACAAAAAAAAGAAGAAAGAAAGAAAAGAACCCACTGAAAAACATTTCAACAACCTCATCAGTTTCCAACACAACTGTTGGAAAATATGCACCTCCTTGTTAAGTTCATCATCCAGTTGTTTCCCACTGGGATAAGAGTACAAAATAGCACATATATCCATTTAACTAGTGTCTTGGACTACAAAATTTAAAATGATTTTAAATAAATCTGTTGATGTGACTGCAGGTCTTATACCCAATACAACCCTACCTCACAGCCATCAAAGCCAGAAGAGGCAACATTATACAGTGTGAGAATACACAAATTATGGAATAAGTTGGAGCCCTGACTTACTCTGCACTGTAAGACCACATGTAGGGGGCTAAATAACTTAATCTGCCAGACTACAGCCTCCTTGCCTGCTATATGAGGACTTATCCCTTAAATGGTTGCTATGAGGGCTAAATTAAAATATATTTAAAATACCCACCATAATATCTGACACAAAGTAGAGTCCCAGTAAGAAAGTATCTTACCACAAAAACAAAGAACAAAAGGAAACTTCTGGAGGTGATAGATATGTTTATTACCCGGATTGTGGTAATGGTAACACCAGTGTATATGTATTTTGAATATATTAACAATAGGCAGTTTTTTGTATACCAATTATACCTCAATAAAGTTGGGAGAAAAAATAAAAACAACATAAAATAAGCACATTAACCTAGCTCGCAGGCATGATGGCAGGATAGCCGAGCTCCTGCTGTGGTTCACTTATACTGTAACAAGCTCATTAAATCACAACTGGCTTCTATAAAGAATAGGATTTAACATTCAAGACATTCAAAGGTGGCAAGGCAAATTTACATGAAGTTTTGATCTATCTTTCCACAAGCCTTTGAGTAAAACTTTATTTCATCACGGACAAGGCATGAAAGAAAATAGGAGTCATTTCAGAAACGTAATCTCTATAAACCCAGCTTTATAGCTCCATATTCAGTCAGAGAATGAAGTTTGCTTAGAGGGAAATGTGACACTGTAATGACTATTCTCTCAACAAATAATTAGGTAATCATTTAATGAAATTGTTTAACAACAATAGTAATAAAAAACAAACCTCTGTGTAAGTATATTCTCTCTACTCCCAAACCCAACATTTTCTTTGGTGATCACTGAAATACCTGGAAACACTTAAGCCAAACACAGCCATTTATTGCCGAGGTTAAGAATGAGAAGCAGTAGGGGGACGGGAGAAAACTGGACTTTCCTTTTCTGTACGGCATAAGAAAACTTATATTACGTGCAGGAATTTCAAAATTAACTTTAAGAAGAATTTTAACATTTAGAAAGTGTTCATTAGCAACCTTAAGAAATGCGTCACATTGGCCGGGCGCGGTGGCTCACGCCTGTAATCCCAGCACTTTGGGAGGCCGAGACGGGCGGATCACGAGGTCAGGAGATCGAGACCATCCTGGCTAACACGGTGAAACCCCGTCTCTACTAAAAAATACAAAAAACTAGCCGGGCGAGGTGGCGGGCGTCTATAGTCCCAGCTACTCGGGAGGCTGAGGCAGGAGAATGGCGTGAACCCGGGGGGCGGAGCTTGCAGTGAGCTGAGATCCGGCCACTGCACTCCAGCCTGGGCGACAGAGCGAGACTCCGTCTCAAAAAAAAAAAAAAAAAAAAAAAAGATGCCAAACCTGTTACATTTCTGATGGTTCTCTGTCTAGAAAGAAGCACCTACAACGGACCAGATACTGAATTAAGAGAATGAAATTCATTTTAATTCATTTATTTGTCCTCCACTTGGGCCACGGCGTCAGGCCGTGGGAAATGAAGTCCGGCGCCCGCTGGCACCGGGCCGAGCGGCTGCCGCGCTCGCCTTACGGAAGGGAGATGCGTTCTATCGGCCAGAGGTCGCCCGAGCGGTGCTGAGAACGGCCCCCGCAAGGGCAAGCTCCGAGGCGGGTCCGCTGCGAATCCCAGCAGCTGCCCACGCGAGCAGCGACCCGCGCGGGGGCAGGCCAGTGCTGACGTGGCCCAGGCATGAGGGTGCGCGTGCACCGGCCGCGGAGGCGCCGGGGCCCCGAGGCAATCCCACCGACCCCTGCGCCTCGCCCGCCGCCCAGGTCTCCGCATTTCCTGAGGCCTAGAGGGGCGCGGGCGGAGTCGGGGGACCGGCAGGAAGGGAGGCGGGAAGGGCCCCGGGAGCGGCGGCGAGGGGTCGCCCACACTCACCTGCACGCCCAGGTGCGCCAGCCGAGCCTCGAGCTCAGGCTCCAAAGCCAGAAGGAAAGAGGTAGCTCGGGACGTAGAGCTGCCGCCCAGGTGCGCCAGGACCACCTCGGCCGTCACCTTAGCCAGGTGGCTGCTTAGGTCCACTGTGCGCTTCACGTCCTCGTTGATCAGCGGCGGTGCCTCGGAGGAGGCACTGCCTGGCGCCGGGGTCCAGGACCCGAGCAACAGGAGCAGAAACAAGCGGGCGACTGGCGCCTCCATGACCGAGAAGAGCAGAGGGCCAAGGCGGGCAGAGCCCAGCCGCGGTAGCCCGCCCTCCCGCCACTGAGCAGCCGCTCATTGGGCAAGGGCTGGTGACACAAGATGGAGGCGCCCAACAAGGAAGGACCCTGTCTCCAGGGCAACCGGGAAGTCGACCCGGCGCCTGATTGCAAACCCCTCTCAGAGCTGCCCGGGCTATCCTACTGTTTGTAGTGCGAGTGCACTTATTATTATTAGATTTCACTTACCTAATTTTTACAGGAGCGGCACTTGCCTAGGTCTCTACTCTCTCCTACCATTCTTCCTGTCCAATAATTCTGCTCGTTTTGCTCCTTAAAGCAGTGAAATTTTGCTCAGACTGAGAAAGTAAAAGTCGGCCTTCTTCATCCACCGATGGATGCTAAAATTAGTAGGCAGAACTTGAAGCCGAAACATATGCAAAGTTTCAAAACATCTCTACTAAAATGTTTAGTAATTAGGCCGGGCACTATGGCTCACGCCTGTAATTCCTGTACTTTAGGAGGCCAAGGCGGGCGGATCACCTGAGGTCATGAGTTGAAGACCAGCCTGGCCAACATGGTGAAACCCCATCTATACTGAAGATACAAAAAATTAGCCGGGCGTGGTGGCGGGCGCCTGTAATCCCAGCTACTCGGGAGGCTGAGGCAGGAGAATCGCTTGAACCCCGGAGGCGTAGGTTGCAGTGAGCCAAGATAGCGCCATTGCACTCCAGCCTAGGTGACAGGTAAGACTCCGTCTCAAAAAAAAAAAAAAAAAAAAAATTAGACGGGCGTGGTGGCGCACGCCTGTAATCCCAGCTACTCTGGAGGCTGAGGCACGAGAATCGTTTGAACCCGGGAGGCGGAAGTTGCAGTGAGCCAAGATCATACCACTGCACTGCAGCCTAGGCGACTAAGCGAGACTCCCTCTCAAAAAGAAATAAAATAAAAATAAAATGTTTAGTAATTACAAAGGAAAAAATAGTCTACAGTGGAGAATCCTGGCAGGCACCACTTTAAACACGTGATCAAAGTTAACATCACCACGTGTAAAATATAGTAACATTAGGTATCTACTGATAGGATCCTTTGAGAAAGGCACATCACTTCTGTGGTATTGCCACAAAATTACAGAAAATCCATCACTTCAATCTAGTCATAAATATAGACAAGGCCAGGCACAGTGGCTCATACCACCAATCCCAGGTCTGGATCCTGACCCCAAGAGAGGGTTCCTGGATCTCACACAAGAAAGAATTCAGGGTGAGTCTGCAATGCAAAGTGAAAGCAAGTTTACTATTTTTTATTTTATTTATTCTTTTTTTTTTTTTTTTGAGATGGAGTCTCACTGTGTTGCCCAGGGTGGAGTGCAGTGGCGCAATCTTGGCTCACGGCAACCTGTGCCTCCCTGGTTCAAGCAATTCTCTGCCTTAGCCTCCCCAGTAGCTGGGATTACTGGCGCCCACCACCACACCTGGCTAATTTTTGTATTTTTAGTAGAGATGGGGTTTAAACATCTTGGCCAGGCTGGTCTTGAACTCCTGACCTCGTGATCCACCTGCCTCAGCCTCCCAAAGTGCTGGGATTACAGGCAAGAGCCACCGCCCCCAGCCAGCAAGTTTATTAAGAAAGTAAAAGCATAAAAGAATGGCTACTCCATAGACAGAACAACCCAAGGACTGCTGGTTGCCCATCTTTATGGTTATTTCTTGATGATATGCTGAACAAGGGGTGGATTACTCATGCCTCCCCTTTTTAGACCATATAGCGTAACTTCATGACGTTGCCATGGCATTTGTAAACTGTCATAGCGCTGGTGGGAGTGTAGTAGTGAGGACTCATTGCCATTTTGGTTTTGGTGGGTTTTGGCCAATTCCTTTACTACAACCTGTTTTATCAGCAAGGTCTTTATGACCAGTATTTTGTGCCAACCTCCTATCTTATGCTGTGACTTAGTATGCCTTAACTGTATGGGAATGCAGCTCATAGGTTTCAGCCTCATTTTACCCAGCTCCTATTCAGGATGGAGTTGTTGTGGTTCACATGCCTCCAACACCTGTAGTCTCAACTACTTGAGAGGCTGAAGCAGGAGGATCACTTGAGCGCAACAGATCTTGGCTTCAGTAAGCCATGTTCGTGTCACTCCAGCCTGGGTGACAGAGCAAGACCCTGTCTCAAAAACCAAAAAAACAAAACCAACAAGGCTGGGCATGGTGGCTCATGCTTGTAACCACAGCACTTTGGAAGGCCGAGGCAAGAGGATTGCTTGACCCCAGGAGTTTGAGACCAGTCTAGACAACATAGCGACATTCCATCTTTACAAAAAATATTTTAAGTTAGCCTAGTGTGGTGGCATGCACCTGTAGTCCCAGCTACTCAAGAGGCTGAAGTGGGAGGATCACTTGGGCCTGGGAGGTCGTAGCTACAGTGAGCTGTGATCATGACACTGCACTCCACCCTGGATGACAAAGTGAGACTTTGTCTCAAAAAAAAAAAAAAGAAGAAGGAGGAGGTCGGGTGCAGTGGCTCACACCTGTAATCCCAAAACTTTGGGAGGCTGTGGCAGGCAGATCACCTGAGGTCAGGAGTTCGAGACCAGCCCGGCCAACATGGTGAAACCCCGTGTCTACTAAAAATACAAAAAATTAGCCAGGTGTGGTGGCAAGGTTGCAGTGAGCCAAGATCATGCCACTGCACTCTAGCCTGGGTGACAGAGCAAGACTCCATCTCAAAAAATAGTAATAATTTTAAAAAAAATAGATAAAATCAGACAAACCAAAATTGAAGAAAATTCTACAAAATAACTGACTCTTCAAGTATTAATCCTTCTTATCTCTATGTCTCTTCATAGGTTGTATGTGCACCTGATTTTCTTTGTGGGAAAGGAGAACACCGAGGCTCCATCCATTTCTTCCCCATTGATGACTTCCAGAGTGACTGGGGTGTTGCAAGTCTCAATAAAAAGTTGTAGAAAAGTGTTTCCACATAGTCAAGTAAACATGAGAAGTACCACACTGCACATCAGCAGATTAGCGAAACCTCCTTATTCTCTAATTTTGGAAAGATAGAACTAACCAGATATCACAGGAAACAAAAACACTGAGCCCACCAAATGCACATGGAAGAATGTTCAGAACAGTTCCTTCACACTCCAAATTCCTGTTATTATCTGTATTAGTCAAAACTCGGCCAGGTACAGTGGCTCACGCCTGTAATCCCAGCACCTTGGGAGGCTGAGGCAGGTGGATCACAAGGTCAAGAAATCGAGACCATCCTGAATAATATGGTGAAACCCAGTCTCTACTAAAAATACAAAAAATTAGCTGGGCATAGTGGTGTACATCTCTAATCCCAGCTACTCAGGAGGCTGAGGCAAGAGAAACGCCTGAACCCTGGAGGCAGAGGTTGTAGTGAGCCGAGATTGTGCCACTGCACTCCAGCCTGGGTGACAGAGCGAAACTCTGTCTCAAAAAAAAAAAAAAAAAAGACACCAGCAGGACTGGCTGTCTGGTGAGGGCTGCTCTCTGCTTTTAAGAGGGTGGCTTGGGCTCACGCCTGTAATCCCAGCACTTTGGGAGGCCAAGACTGGTGGATTACTTGAGGTCAGGAGTTCGAGACCAGCCTGGCCAACATAGTGAAACCCTGTCTCTACTAAAAATACAAAAAATTAGCAGGGTGTGGTGGTAGGTGACTGTAATCCCAGTACTCGGGAGGCTGAGGCAGGAAATCGCTGGAACCCGGGAGGCAGAGGTTGCAGTGAGCTGAGCTTGCACCACTGCACTCCAGCCTGGGCGACAGAGCAAGACTCTGTCTCAAAAAAAAAAAAAAAAAAAAAAAGAGGGTGGCTGGATGCTGCATCTTCCAGGGAAAGGAATGCTGGGTGTTCATATGGCAGAAGGGCAAAAAAGCAGTGAACTCCCTCCCATCAAGCCATTTTATAAGGGAACTTAACGCAATTCACAAAGGCAAAGCCCTCATTACTCAATCATCTCCCAAAGGTCACTCCTTCCAATTCTGTGGCATTAGGGAATAAATTCCAATATGAATTTTTGGAGGGTACAAAAACATGCAAATCAGAGCACCATCTAATGAGAAGAGAAGTAGGGAAGCAGGAGGTCATGTTCCTTCCCTACAGAGCAGGAGTCTGCAAATTACCACGTGCAGGCAAGCCACAAATTTCTGTAAATAACTTTTTTTGTGTGTGGTTTTTTTGTTTGTTTGTTTTTGTTTTTGTTTTTTGAGACGGAGTCTCGCTCTGTCGCCCAGGCTGGAGTGCAGTGGCGCGATCTCGGCTCACTGCAAGCTCCGCCTCCTGGGTTTACGCCATTCTCCTGCCTCAGCCTCCTGAGTAGCTGGGACTACAGGCGCCCGCCACCGCGCCCGGCTAATTTTTTGTATTTTTAGTAGAGACGGGGTTTCACCGTGGTCTCGATCTCCTGACCTTGTGATCCGCCCGCCTCGGCCTCCCAAAGTGCTGGGATTACAGGCGTGAGCCACCGCGCCCGGCCTTGTGTGTTTTTTTTGTTTTGTTTTTTTGAGATGGCATCTCGCTCTGTTGCCCAGGCTGGAGTGCAGAGTTGCAATCTTGGCTCACTGCAACATCCACCTCCTGGGTTCAAGCAGTTCTGCCTCAGCCTCCTGAGCAGCTGGGATTATAGGCATGCGCCACCACACCCAGCTAATTTTTGTATTTTTAGTAGAGATGGAGTTTCACCATGTTGGCCAAGCTGGTCTCGAATTCCTGACCTCAGGTGATCCACCGGCCTCAGCCTCCCAAAGTGCTGGGATTAAAGGTGTGAGCCACCTCACCCGGCCTAAAGTCTTAACGTTTTATTAGAATATATCTTAGCAGTGATAGTTCTGGGCATGCATTATGTTCTTTCAGCTTGTAGTTTCAAACCTTTTTGAAAATCGTCTTTTTTGGGGATTCCTCTTATTTTACTGTTGGGTTTTGCCCATCTTCAATATTTTGGACTTTGTCTTGAATCTTTTTTTTTTTTTTTTTTTTTTTTTTGACACCATGTCTCACTCTGTCGCCTAGGCTGGAGTGCAGTGGCGAGATCTCAGTTCACTGCAACCTCCACCTCCCAGGTTGAAGCGATTCCCCTGCCTCAGCATCCTGAGTAACTGAGATTACAGGCACATGCCACCACACCCAGCTAATTTTTGTATTTTTAGTAGAGACGGGGTTTTACCATGTTGGCCAGGCTGGTCTCGAACTACTGACCTCGTGATCCACCTGCCTCAGCCTCCCAAAGTGCTGGAATTACAGGGGTGAGCCACAGCACCCAGCCCCTTCTCTTTTCTTTCTTTCTTTATTTTTTTATTTTTTTTAGATGGAGTCTCGCTCTGTCGCCAGGCTGGAGTGCAGTGGCGTGATCCCTACTCACTGCAACCTCTGCCTCCCGGGTTCAAGGGATTCTCCTGCCTCAGCCTGCCAAGTACCTGGGATTACAGGTGCTCACCACCACGCCCGGCTATTTTTGTATTTTTAGTAGAGACAGGGTTTCACCATATTGGCTAGGCTGGTCTTGAACTCCTGATCTCAGGTGATCCACCCGCTGCAGCCTCCCAAAATGCTGGAATTACAGGAGCGAGCCACTAAGCCTGCCCTCTTTTTTATTTATTTTTATTTTTTTAGTAAGACAGAGCCTTGCTTTATTGCCCAGGCTAGAGTACAGTGGTATGATCTCGGCTCACTGCAACATTTGCCTCCCAGGTTCAAGCAATTCTCCTGCCTCAGCCTCCTGAGTAGCTAAGACTAAAGGCACCCTCCAACATGCCTGGCTAATTTTTGTATTTTTAGTAGAGATGGGGTTTTACTACATTGGTCAGGCTGGTTTTGAATTCCTGACCTCAAGTGATCCACTCACCTTAGCCGCCCAAAGTGCTGGGATTATAGGTGTAAGCCACTGTGCCAGGCCCATTTTTTCATTTAAAACTTTTCTGGGCTGGGCGTGGTGGCTCACGCCTGTAATCCCAGCAGTTTGGGAGGCCGAGGCAAGCAGATCACGAGGTCAGGAGCTCGAGACCATCCTGGCCAACATGGTGAAACCCCATCTCTACTAAAAGTACAAAAATTAGCTGGACGTGGTGCCACATGCCTGTAATCCCAGCTACTCCGGAGGCTGAGGCAGGAGAATCGCTTGAACCCAGGAGGCAGAGGTTGCAGTTTGCCGAGATCGCGCCACTGTACTCTGGCCTGGCGACACAGCGAGACTCCATCTCAAAAGGATAAAAAAAAAAATTTTCTAGGAGGCTGAATCAGGAGGATTGCTTGAGCTCAGGAGTTTGAGACCAGCCTGGGCAGTATGGTGAAAACAAGTCTCTACAAAAAAATTTTTTTAAGTGAAAAATGATCTGACTCTCACCTGTAGTCTCAGCTACTCAGGAGGCTGAAGCAGGAGTAACAGGAGCCCTGGAAGTTGGGTTCCTGGCTGCAGAGACCTGATTGTGCTACTGCCCTCTAGCCTGGGTGACAAAGCAAGACCCTGTCTCTGAAAAATAATTAAAGTTGCTTTTCTTCGTTTTACCTTCTATTTATCTTAAAGCATTATTGTTTGTTGTTATTCACTCTAATCCATCTAGCTTAGCCTTAATTCCTAAAATGCTTCTTTTATTTCTAAATTTCTTCCTGATTTCTATCTTTTTTCTGAATTTTTCTAATTATTGTTTATGTTGTCTTGCATGACTTGTGTCATTTTCTTAATACTTTAGCTTGTTTTGGAATAGCAGGAACAGTCTCCTGGTTCGTTTTTATGGGCATCTTGCTGGCATGTTTTCATTTTCTTATAAAGATGTTCTCGTTTTCATCCCATTTTTCTTATATAACTTATTCTAACAGTGAGGGACACCCTTACTCTTTTCTGTTGATCCTTTTTTTTTTTTTTGAGACGGAGCTTCGCTCTTGTTGCCCAGGCTGGAGTGCAATGGCATGGTCTTGGCTCACTGCAACCTCTGCTTCACGGGTTCCAGCAATTCTCCTACCTCAGCCTCCCAAGTAGCTGGGATTACAGCCATATGCCACCATGCCCAGCTAATGTTTGTATTATTGTAGAGACGGGGTTTCACCATGTTGGTCAGGCTGGTCTTGAACTCCTGACCTCAGGTGATCTGCCCGCCTCTGCCTCCCAAAGTGCTGAGATTACAGGCATGAACCACTGTCTGTTGATCATTTTTAATGTGATCTTTCGGAAGGAGGGATGGTTTAGGATGGCCTTTGTACCTTCCCAGATCTCTGCTGTTTTCACGTAGTATACTGCGAAAACATGTGGCTTGCTTTCTGAACTTCCCCCTGCTCGGTTTTTGAGCTCCATTGTCCCTATCATGCTCAATTTTGATTGTGTTGAGCAGTTTCTCCTCATTGTAGGGCAGAAGGGGAGTTCTGCTCTCAGGGGCCAGACTGCTGCAGACTCGTGACCTTCTATAGGCCCATTTCACTCACCATTAGGCAGGGCACGAGTGCTCCGAGTTTCAGCCACTCCTCACATTGGCCGTGCTCTCTAGGGAATCCTGGTTGTGTGTTTTGGGGTTCTGCTATTCTCAAGCCCATCAGTTCCCTGTTGCTTCTCCCTGCTTTCTCCTTCACAGACACTGATAACGTAAGGCATTAGTTGCCATTGTATTCCAGCCTGGGCAACAAGAGCAAGATTCCATCTAAAAAAAAAAAAAAAAAAAAAAAAAAAAACCAAGGGGGCCAGTTGCTGTCGCTTATGCCTCTAATCCCAACATTTTGGGAGGCCCAAGGCAGGCGGATCACCTGAGGTCGGGAGTTACAGACCAGCCTGACCAACATGGAGAAAGCTTGTCTCTACTAAAAATACAAAATTAGGCCGGGCGCGGTGGCTCAAGCCTGTAATCCCAGCACTTTGGGAGGCCGAGACGGGCGGATCACGAGGTCAGGAGATCGAGACCATCCTGGCTAACACAGTGAAACCCCATCTCTACTAAAAAATACAAAAAACTAGACGGGCGCAGTGGCGGGCGCCTGTTGTCCCAGCTACTTGGGAGGCTGAGGCAGGAGAATGGCATGAACCCGGGAGGCGGAGCTTGCAGTGAGCTGAGATCCGGCCACTGCACTCCAGCCTGGGCGACAGAGCGAGACTCCGTCTCAAAAAAAAAAAAAAAATTCAAAATTAGCCGGGGGTGGCAGCGCGTGCCTGTAATCCCAGCTACTCGGGAGGCTGAGGCAGGGGAATCGCTTGAACCCGGTAGGAAGAGGTGGCAACTCCATCTCAAAAAAAAAAAAAAAAAAAAGGATGCCCACCCAATTCTTTATTATTCTGTAAGATGTTCACATAAGGGAATGCTGTGTGAAGGATGCCAGATGCAAATTGGCAGCTGTGCAGACACTCCTAGATCAGACAAGAATTCTATTATTTTTTCAACTCCTATATATCAGAAATTCAAAATTAGAGAAAAAGATACCATTAACAGAGTAGAAATAAAGCTTCAGAGTGGGAGAAGATAATTGAAATACATCTAACAGACAGAAGACTCATGCCCAAAATATACACAAAAAGACAACTTATTAAGAAAAAGATAACATAATAGAAAAATGAGCAGAAGAATTGATGCTGTACTTCCAAAAGAAGAATATACAGCGGGGTGCGGTGGCTCATGCCTGTAATCCCAGCACTCCAGGAGGCCGAGGCGGGTGGATCACAAGGTCAGGAGTTCAAGATCAACCCGGCCAAAATACAAAAAAAATTAGCCGGGCATAGTGGCAGGCACCTGTAATCCCAGCTACTTGGGATGCTGAGGCAGAGAATTGCTTGAACCCGGGTGGCCAATGTTGCAGTGAGCCAAGATTGCGCCACTGCACCCCAGCCTGGGTGACAGAGTGAGACTCCATCTCAAAAAATAAAAAAAATAAAAAAAGAAGTGTATACAAATGGCCAGCAGGGTTACAGTACATATAATGTCATTAGTAATTAGGGAAATGCATGCCAGGCGCGATGGTTCACGTCTGTAATTCCAACACCTTGGGAGGCTGAGGCAGGTAGATCACCCGAGGTCAGGAGTTTGAGACCAGCCTGGCCAACATGGTTAAAACCCTGTCTCTACAAAAAATACAAAAATTAGCCAGGTGTGGTGGCATGAGCCTGTAATCCCAGCTACTCGGGAGGCTGAGGCACGAGAATTGCTTGAACCCAGGAGGCAGAGGTTGTGGTAAGCTGAGATGGTGCCACTGCACTCCAACCTGGGCGACAAAGCAAGACTATCTCAAAAGTAATAATAATAATAATTAGGGAAATGCATATTAAAACCATAATAAGATACCAGTATATGCTCATCAGCTAGCAAAACTTTTTCTTTTTCTTTTTCTTTTTTTTTGGAGGCAGAGTCTCACTCTATCTTCCAGCCTGGAGTGCAGTGGTGTGATCTCGGCTCACAGCAGCCTCCACCTCCCAAGTTCAAGCAATTCTTCTGCCTCAGCCTCCCAAGTAGCTGGGAATACAGGCCCCTGCCACCACACCCGGCTAATTTTTGTATTTTTAGTAGAGACGGGGTTTCTCCATGTTGGCCAGGCTGGTCTCAAACTCCTGACCTCGGGTGATCTATCTGCCCCAGCTTCCCAAAATTTCAGGATTAGAGGCGTGAGCCACCGCACCTGGCCAAACCTTTTACAAGTTAATATCTCTGCACAATGGGCAAACATTTTAGTTTCGCAATACCAACTGTTGCTGAGGGTGCTGATCAAAGGGACTCTCATTCCCTGAAATAAATAGGTATCATCACTCAGGAACAGTTTGGAATAGTCTGCTAAAGATATACAAACCCAATGGCCTACCAATGTCATTCCTAAACATAGACCCTAGAGAAATGTGAGCACATGTACCCCCAGCTACATAGACAAAAATATTCGCAGAAGCGTTGCCTATAATACCAAAAAGTGAAAACATCCTAGATGAAAAGAAAGGTAAAGATTTCTGTAAATATTATATGGGTAAGACAATATCAGTAGGAATGGGAAAGTAAGGACCTCTAAAAAATCATTTCCGGGCCAGGCGCGGTGGCTCAAGCCTGTAATCCCAGCACTTTGGGAGGCCGAGACGGGCGGATCACAAGGTCAGGAGATCGAGACCATCCTGGCTAACACGGTGAAACCCCGTCTCTACTAAAAAATACAAAAAACTAGCCGGGCGAGGTGGCCGGCGCCTGTAGTCCCAGCTACTTGGGAGGCTGAGGCAGGACAATGGCGTAAACCCGGGACACGGAGCTTGCAGTGAGCTGTGATCTGGCCACCGCACTCCAGCCTGGGCAACAGAGCGAGACTCTGTCTCAAAAAAAAAAAAAAAAAAATCATTTCCTCCAAGTCAACAAAAAGTGCGAAACTTTGTAAAATATTTGAAATATGAGTCAAATGTGATTGGCCATGGCCTGTGACACTGTCACAGGAGATCCTGTGCCCAAGGTGGTAGGGCTACAGCTCAGTTTTACACATTTTAGACATCAGTCAATATATGTAAGATGTACATTGGTTCCGCCAGGCGTGGTGGCTCATGCCTGTAATCCCAACACTTTGGGAGGTTGCGGCTGGTGGATCACGAGGTCAGGAGTTCGAGACCAGCCTGGCCAACACGGTGAAACCCTGTCTCTACTAAGAATACAAAAATTAGCTGAGCGTCGTGGTGGGCACTTGTAATCCCAGCTACTTGGGAGGCTGAGGCAGGAGAATCATTTGAACCCAGGAGGCGGAGGTTGCAGTGAGCCAAGAGCGCACCATTGCACTTCAGCCTGGGCAACAGGGCGAGACTCCGTCTCAAAAAAAAAAAAAAAGATGTACATTGGTTCCATCTGGAAAGCTGGGACGACTCAAAACAGGAGGGGGCGCTTCCAGGTTATCGGTGGATTCAAAGATTTTCTGATTGGTTATTGGTTGAGAGTTTATCTAAAGCCTTGGAATCAATAGAAGGGAGTGTCTGGGGTTAAAATAAGGGGTTCTTATTGTGCAGATGAAATTGAGGTTCTATTATGCAGGCTTCAAAGAGAATAGATTATAAATGTTTTTATCAGACTTAAAGAGACAGTTTTATCAGACTTAAAGAGATAGTTTTGCAGGCCCATTTCAAAATATGTCAAAGCAATATATTTTGGGATAAAATATTTGTATTTATTTTGCAACTGCAATCTGTCATGTTGGTATCTTATTGCTACAGAGTCTGCTCTCTCCGTCTCAAAGTCTCTGTTTTAATGTTAATGCTGGTCAGCTGTGCCTGAATTTCAACAGGAGGAAGGTATAATGCTGCCTGTCCCACCACCCATTCCCATGATGGTCTGAAATAATGTTTCAGGTTTATTTTTGAATGCCCTTGGTCAAGAGGAGGAATCCATCCAGGTGGCTGGGGGGCTTAATGCTGGATGTAATGCTGCCATTAAGAATACTGGCAGAAAGGGTAAAAATGCATGTTTTCAGAACTTTAAGAAAAAGACTATGACATGCTAGGCGTTGGCTCACACCTGTAATCCCAGCACTTTGGGAGGCCAAGGCAGGTAGATCACCTGAGGTCAGGAATTGAAGAACAGACTGGGCAACATGGTGAAACCCCATTTCTACTACAAATACAAAAAATTAGCCGGGGATGGTGGCACATGCCTGTAATTCCAGCTACTTGGGAGACTGAAGCAAGAGAATCGCTTGAACCTGGGAGGCAGAGACTGTAGTGAGCTGAGATTGTACCACTACACTCTAGTCTGGGCAACAGAGTGAGACTCCATCTCAAAAAAAAAAAAAAAAAAAAAGCAGACGAATAGAATACCAAATTCCAGCATGAAAGCATGAGGAGCTCCATGACCCATTCTCCAGTGAGATTTGTGAAAACTCTAAAGACCCAACTATTTAAAACCTGTAGAAATGGGCTGGTCACAGTGGCTCATACCTGTAATCCCACCACTTTGGGAGGCTTAGGTGGAAGAATTGCTTGAGCTGAGGAGTTTGAGACCAGCCAGGACAATATAGGGAGACCCTGTCTCTACAGATAATTTAAAAAATAACTGGGCATGGTAGCATGCACCTGTGGTCCCAGCTACTCAAGAGGCTGAGGCAAGAGGATTGCCTGAGCCTGGGAGGTCAAGGCTGCAGAGCCTGTCTCAAAAACAAACAAAAACTCTAGAAATGGTCATAAGGGCCTCAGGAAAATGCAGAAACATATTCAACAAAATCTACGAATATTCTGCAGGAAAAGCAAGCGTCTCAGGTATGTGAACCAAAACTGCCACCACTCTCCTCCCTATCAGATCAACAAGGCAGAGAATCTGCCTCAGATTGCTGCTGCCAGACAGCGCTCCCTCTCCCTGCAGCTCCTAGTCAGAAGGCTTTATCTGGCCAGGTGTGGTGGCTCACGCCTGTAATCCCAACACTTTGGGAGGCCAAGGCGGGCAGATCACGAGGTCAGGAGCTTGAGACCAGCCTGGGCAATATGGTGAAACCCCATCTCTAAAAACACAAAAATTAGCCGGGCATGGTTGTGCGCACCTGTAGTCCCAGCTACTCGGGAGGCTGAGGCAGAAGAATCGCTTGAACCCGGAAGGTGGAGGTTGCAGTGAGCCGAGATCGTGCCACTGCACTCCAGCCTGGGTGACAGAGTAAGACTCCGTCTCAAAATTAAAAAATAAAAATAAAAAAGAAGGCTCTATCTTCGGGATGAGGGAAAGGTCAGCGTTTCTCATCCTACCCCCAGCTACCTGTTGTTTAATCTAAGATAGTAGGCAAGCACAGCTGAGAGTAGGAGTTTCTCTTCTGCTATTCAGTCCCAACTTGCAGGATGAAGGTGCTACCTTAGGCATAGTGCACTGAGGAGACTGGAGCCCTGGTCACCCTTGTCCCAGCACTTTGCATTTCAAGAGAGGCCAGTGGAGAGATATTTGGCTCCTCCCATACTTCCCCACCCACTGAGAGATTAGGTCTTAGAGTCCAGGTGTCACTCAGCAAGAACTTGCCATTGTCTTTACCCTGTTCTCCGAGATTTTGCCTGGGAAGAGAAGCAGGCAGTAAAATAGGTAGCTTCTAATCTCCTCCCATTTGCAAGATCATGGGTGCTCTCAATAGAGTGCAAACAATGAAAATTAAAGTGGAAGGCAGAACCGGAAGACCGCTAGTTTATAAGAGGGAATGGTGACTAAGACAGGTGCGAAGAGGCCTCCTAGGGTTAGCACAAATGCAAAACACTGAGATCAGAAACTATTCCTTCAAAGGAGCACATTTGATTGGATTACTTTGAAGAGCAATTTATGCACCCCCCCACCCTGCCCCCGGCATTGTTGAAAACTCTTTTTTTTTTTTTTTGAGACAGAGTCTTGCTCTGTCACCAGGCTGGAATGCAGGTTGCTCACCGCAACCTCCGCCTCCTGGGTTCAAGTGATTCTCCTGCCTCAGCCTCCCGAGTAGCTGGGACTACAGGTGCCCGCAACCACGCCTGGCTAATTTTTGTATTTTTAGTAGAGAGAGGGTTTTGCCATGTTGGGCCAGGCTGGTCTCCATCTCTTGACCTCATGATCCGCCTGCCTTGGCCTCCCAAAGTGCTGGGATTACAGGCGTGAGTCACCGCGCCTGGCCTTGTTGAAAACTCTTGAGCAGTCAGCTGCTTAATTTAATTAAATTAAACTGCAGGGTGTTGTCAGGGAAAGACAGGACAATACCTCTCTCAAGGCAACTGTCATCTCAAGACAACTATGGATTTACCCACAGCTGCACCTCCTTAAGAAAAAGGGAGGATTAGGCCGGGAGCGGTGGTTCAAGCCTGTAATCCCAGCACTTTGGGAGGCCGAGACAGGCGGATCGCGAGGTCAGGAGATCGAGACCATCCTGGCTAACACAGTGAAACCCCGTCTCTACTAAAAAATACAAAAAAACTAGCCGGGCGAGGTGGCGGGCGCCTGTAGTCCCAGCTACTTGGGAGGCTGAGGCAGGAGAATGGCGTAAACCCGGGAGGCGGAGCTTACAGTGAGCTGAGATCTGACCACTACACTCCAGCCTGGGTGACACAGCGAGACTCTGTCTCAAAAAAAAAAAAAAGAAAAAGGGAGGATTGGCCAAGCATGGTGGCTCACGCCTGCAATCCCAGTGTAGCAGGAAGAGCCGCAGACAAAACCCCTCAGACACCGAGTTAAAGAAGGAAGGGCTTTATTCGGCCGGGAGCATCAGCAAGACTCCTGTCTCAAGAGCCGAGCTCCCGAGTGAGCAATTCCTGTCCCTTTTAAGGGCTCACAACTCTAAGGGGGTCCACGTGAGAGGGTAGTGATCGATTGAGCAAGCAGCGGTACCTCACTGGGGGTTGCATACAACGGTAATTAGAACAATAGGACAGGGATCTTCACAGTGCTTTTCATATGCAAATAACCGATTAGGTCAGGGGTCGATCTTTAACTACCAGGCCCAGGGTGTGGCACCTGGCTGTCTGCATGTGGATTTCATTTCTGCCTTTTAGTTTTTACTTCTTCTTTTTTTGGAGGCAGAAATTGGGCATAAGACAATATGAGAGGTGGTCTCCTTTCTCACCAGCACTTTGAGAGGCCAAGGCAGGTGCATCACTTTGAGGAAAGAGAAAGACCCTCTCACATTGTTTTATATTGTTTTATCCTCAGTACCTGTTCTTAGAAGAAAAAAAAAGAAGAAGAAGAACAATGAAGTAAAACCAAAGATAGGCAGCCCAGTGCCAGGCCCGGAACCAGGCCCAGATCTGCCTGGCCTAAACCCAGTAGTTAAAAATCAACTCATGACTTAGAAACCAATGTTCCTAACATTGTATAGAAGAACATTGTGAAACTCCTGGCCCTGTTCTGTTTCTCTCTGACCACTGGTGCATGCAGCCCCTGTCATGTACCCCTTGCTTGCTCAAATCAATCACGACCCTTTCATGTGAAATCTTTAGTGTTGTGAGCCCTTAAAAGGGACAGAAATTGTGCACTCGGGAAGCTCGGATTTTGAGACGGTAGCTTGCCGATGCTCCCAGCTGAATAAAGCCCTTCCTTCTACAACTCAGTGTCTGAGAGGTTTTGTCTGCGGCCCATCCTGCTACATTTCTTGGTTCCCTGACCGGGAAGCGAGGTAATTGACGGATGGCCAAGGCGGCCGCTTAGGCGGCTTAAGTCCCCCTGCCGGGTACTCCGGCCAGCCTGAGTGATGCGATCCAAAGAGCGCTCCAGGGTAGGCAATTGCCCGGGTGGAACGCCTCACCAGAGCAGCGCGTAGCAGGCCCGGGCGGAGGATTAACCCAGTGGCTGAACACAGGGAAGGAACTGGCACTTGAAGTCTGGAAATCTGAAACTTGGTAAGACTAGTCTTTAGAACTTGCCCCACTCCATCTGAGTGGAAGCGTGGCCTGCTCACCCACGGTGTGCCTGTATTGGCACTTTTGTTCTGGTTTTGACTTGACTCGGTAAGACTAGTCTTTAGAACTTGCCCACTCCATCTGAGTGGAAGTGTGGCCTGATCACCCATGGTGTGCCTGTATTGGCACTTTTGTTCTGGTTTTGACTTGACTTGAATTGCTGGATACTTTGGTTTTGGTTTTGACTTGGCTTAAAGTTCTTGGTACTTGGATTTTGGATTTTGTGGTATTCTGATTTTAGTTTAGTATAAATGATAAAAGTGTGTGTGTGCCCTCTTTACCCGTTCTTTGTTTTTGTAGTGAGTGTGTGTGGTGAAAGCGTGGTATTTTGTCTTAGGAAAACATAGGTCAGGCGCAAAGTAAGCCCACCCCCTTAGGAACTATGCTAAAAAATTTCAAGAAAAGACTTAATAGAGACTATGGAGTCACTATGACTCCAGGAAAACTTAGAACTTTATGTGAAATAGACTGGCCAGCATTAGATGTAGGTTGGCCATCAGAAGGAAGCTTAGACAGGTCTGTAGTTTCAAAGGTATGGCACAAAGTAACAGGCAAGCCCGGACACCCAGATCAATTTCATATACAGATTCCTGGTTACAGCTAGTTTTAGATCCCCCACAGCGGTGAAGGGGACAGGCAGCAGAAGTACTAGTAGCAAAAGGACAGTTAGTTAAGGAAAGTTCTCGCTCCACCAGACAAGGGAAGCCGGCACCTAAAGTTCTATCTGACCCAGAGCCCAAGGACTCATGGCAGGAGATGGCACCAACAGTACCCCCCACCCCTTATCAAGCAGGGAGGCCCCCTTCTCCTGAGCCTGAAGCCCCTAGACCACCCAGAGTAGACAAGAAAGAAAGTGAAGCTGCAGGAAAAACTCCTCCCTTGGCAGCCCGCTTACGGCCCAAGACTGGAATCCAAATGCCCCTAAGAGAGCAGTGATATACTAGGGTAGATAAGGACGGACACATGGTGGAAAGGCGTGCCTTTGTGTATCACCCTTTCACCTCTGCTGACCTCCTCAATTGGAAAAATAACACTCCATCTTGCACTGAATAGCCTCAAGCTCTAATTGACTTGCTCCAAACAATTATCCAGACTCATAATGCCACTTAGGCTGATTGCCACCAGCTACTCATGTACCTCTTTAACACAGATGAAAGGCGAAGGGTGCTGCAGGTGGCAGCTAAAGGCTAGAGGAGCACATCCCAGCCGATTATCAAAATCCCCGGGAATATATAAAAATTCAGCTGCCACGAACGGACCCTCAATAGGACCCAAATGAAGGACCAGATATGGAGAGGCTAAGATGGTACTGAGAGGCATTAATTGAAAAGTTTAAAAAAGAGGCTCAAAAGGTTACCAATGTAAATAATGTTTCTGAAGTCATCCAAGGAAAGGAAGAAAGCCCAGCCCAGTTCTATGAAAGACTGTGTGAAGCTTATCGTATGTACACTCCTTTTGATCTGGATAGTCCTGAAAATCAGAGTATGATTAATATGGCTTTAGTTAGTCAGAGCGCAGAAGATATCTGGAGAAAATTGCAAAAACAGGCTAGGTTTGCAGGAATGAATACCTCGCAGTTACTGGAAATAGCTAATCAAGTATTTGTAAATAAAGATGCAACAAGCCGCCGAGAAAGCCGTAAGGAGGGCGAACGCCAGGCCAGGCAAAACGCTGATTTGCTGGCTGCGGCAATTAAAAGAATTAAAAGATTTGCTGGCTGCGGCAATTAAAAGAATCCCCCAGAAAGGGAAGGAAAAGGGGGTTCCGGAAAGAATGCTCAGTCCAATCACTCACGTCTGCAACATGACCAATGTACCTATTGTAAAGAAATAGGACATCATTAGAAAGGCGAATGTCCCCAACTAAGAGAAAAACAGAGTGATGCAGAACAAAAGACCTCAAAGAAAGATGAAGGAACTTTGTTCAATCTAGCTGAAAGGCTGCTAGACTGAAGAGGACCGGGCTCAAATGCTCCCAAAGAGCCCATGGTCAGGATAATAATAGGGGGCAAGGACATCAAGTTTTTGGTCGATACCAGAGCTGAACACTCGGTAGTAACCACTCCAGTGGCCCCCTTATCTAAAAAGACCATTGATATAATTAGAGCAACAAGAGTCTCCACCAAGCAGGCTTTCTGCCTACCGTGGACCTGCTCGGTAGGAGGACATAAAGTGACTCATCAATTTCTGTATATTTCTGACTGCCCTTTGCCTTTGTTAGGAAGAGACTTGCTTAGCAAGCTGACAGCCACTATTTCCTTTACAACACAAGGCTCTTTACAGCTAGAGTTACCTGAAACGGGAGTCATCATGGCCCTTACAGTCCCCTGGGAAGAAGAGTGGAGACTTTTCCTAACTGAGCCAGGTCAGGAAGTAACACCGGCTCTAGCTAAGCAATGGCCCCGAGTATAGGCGGAAGACAATCCTCCAGGGCTGGCAATCAATCAAGCCCCCATACACAGAGAAGTTAAGCCTGGGGCCCAGCCAATCAGACAAAAGCAGTATCCAGTTCCCAGGGAAGCCCTTAAAAGAATACAGACTCATCTTAAAAGCTTAAAAGTCTTTGGAATTATAGTTCCTTGCCAGTCTCCATGGAACACCCTCCTTCTACCTGTCCCTAAACCAGCGACCAAAGACTATCAACTTGTACAAGACTTACGCTTGGTAAACCAAGCTACAGTGACTCTGCACCCAATAGTTCCTAACCCTTACATGTTGTTAGGATTGTTGCCAGCTGAGGACGGCTGGTTTACTTGCCTGGACTTGAAAGATGCCTTCTTTAGCATCAGGCTAGCTCCTGAGAGTCAAAAGCTGTTTGCCTTTCAGTGAGAAGATCCGAGGTCAGGTGTCACCACTCAGTGCACTTGGACTCGGCTTCCCCAGGGGTTCAAAAATTCCCCCATCATCTTCAAGGAGGCCTTGGCTGGAGCCCTCCAGAAGTTTCCTGCTAAAGACCTAGGCTGCATCCTGCTCCAGTATGTAGACGACCTTCTGCTAGGACACTCCACGGCAGTCGAGTGTGCAAAAAGGATGGATGCCCTGCTTCGGCACCTGGAGGACTGTGAGTATAAAGTGTCCAAGAAGAAAGCTCAGATCTGCAGACAGCAGGTACGTTACCTAGGATTCACTATTCGAAAAGGGGAGCACAGCCTAAGGTCAGAAAGAAAGCAGGTCATCTGCAGCCTACCGGAACCTAAAACCAGGAAGCAAGTAAGAGAATTTTTTTCTAGGTGTGAAGTTTTGCAGATTATGGATTCCAAACTTTGTGGTGCTAGCCAAACCATTTCACAGGGTTACAAAAGGGGGCGACAAAGAGCCCTTTGAATAGGGGACTCTACAACAGCAAGCCTTTTATAAGTTAAAAGAAAAACTTATGTTGGCCCCAGCTTTAAGGTTACCAGATTTGACAAAGCCTTTCACACTCTATGTGTCAGAAAAGGAAAAAATGGCAGTAGGAGTTTTAACTCAAACTGTAAGGCTCTGGCCAAGACCAGTGGCCTACCTCTCAAAACAACTAGATAGAGTTTCTAAAGGCTGGCCTCCATGTCTGAGAGCCTTGGCGGCAACGGCCTTCTCAGCACAAGAAGAAGATAAGCTAACCCTTGGACAGAATTTAAATATAAAAGCCTCCCATGCGGTGGTAACTCTGATGAATACCAAAGGACACCATTGGCTAACAAATGTCAGATTAACTAAATACCAAGGCTTGTTATGTGAAAACCCCCGCATAACCACTGAAGTCTGTAACCCTTTAAACCCTGCCACCTTGCTCCCAGTATCTGACAGCCCTGTTGAACATAACTGTGTAGAGGTGTTAGACTCTGTCTATTCTAGCCGACCAGATCTTCGGGACCAGCCATGGGCATCGGTAGATTAGGAGTTATACGTGGACAGGAGCAGCTTCATCAACTCGCAAGGGGAAAGGTGTGCAGGATATGCGGTAGTAACTTTAGATGATGTTGTTGAACCTAAGCCATTGCCCCAGGGCACTTCGGCCCAAAAAGCAGAACTCATTGCTCTAACTCGGGCTCTGGAACTCAGTGAAGGTAATACTGTAAACATCTATACTGATTATCGATATGCCTTTCTTTTTTTTTTTTTTTTTTTTTTTTTTTTTGAGACAGAGTCTTGCTCTGTCACCCAGGCTGGAGTGCAGTGGCCGGATCTCAGCTCACTGCAAGCTCCGCCTCCCGGGTTTACGCCATTCTCCTGCCTCAGCCTCCCGAGTAGCTGGGACTACAGGCGCCCGCCACCTCGCCCGGCTATTTTTTTGTATTTTTTAGTAGAGACGGGGTTTCACCATGTTAGCCGGGATCGTCTCTCGATCTCCTGACCTCGTGATCCGCCCATCTCGGCCTCCCAAAGTGCTGGGATTACAGGCTTGAGCCACCGCGCCCGGCCATCGATATGCCTTTCTAATCCTTCAAGTACATAGAACATTGTATAAAGAAAAAGACCTGTTAAATTCTGAAGGAAAAGACATAAAATATCAACAAGAAATTCTACAATTATTAGAAGCAGTGTAGAAACCACAAAGGGTGGCAGTCATGCATTGCTGGGGACACCAGCGAGTTTCCACCTCGGTAGCCAAGGAAACTCCCGAGCGGACACCGAGGCACGAAAAGCAGCATCCATTCCCTACCGGGCATCAGTCACAGCCCCACTACTCCCTCAAACGCTTGATCTGGTGCCAACTTATTCTAAAGAGGAAAAAGATTTTCTTCAAACAGAGGGAGGACAAACAATAAAGGAAAGATAGATAAAGTTATCAGATGGAAGAATAGTTGTGCCACAGCTGCTAGGAGCCACAGTCGTGCTGGCTGTACATGAAACTACCCATTTAGGCCAAGAATCACTCGAAAAGCTGTTAGCTACTTGCTAAAACAGTAGCGCAGCGAGATGCGTTACCTGTCAACAGCACAATGCAAAGCAAGGACCCTCTGTGCCTCCTGGCATACAAGCCTATGGAGCAGCTCCTTTGAAGATCTTCAGGTGGACTTCACAGAGATGCCTAAATGCGGAGGTAACAAGTATTTACTGGTTCTAGTGTGTACTTACTCTAGGTGGGTGGAGGCTTATCCAACACGAACTGAAAAAGCTCGTGAAGTAACCCGTGTGCTTCTTCAAGATCTCATCCCTAGGTTTAGACTGCCCCTACGAGTTAGCTCAGATAATAGGCCGGCATTTGTGGCTGACTCGGCACAGAAGACAGCAAAAGTATTAAGAATCACATGAAAGTTACATGCCGCTTATCGACCTCAGAATTTCGGAAAGGTGGAGTGAATGAATTGAACTATCAAAAATAGTCTAAAGAAAGTATGCCAGGAAACAAGATTTAAATAGGTGCAAGCCTTTCCTATAGTATTGTTTAAAATTAAGTGTACCCCCTCTAAGAAAACAGGATACTCCCCCTATGAAATTCTGTATCATAGGCCTCCTCCTATACTGTGAAGACTTCCAGGTACTCCCCAAGAGTTAGGTGACATTGAATTACAGCGGCAGCTACGGGCCTTAGAGAAAATTGCCCAGACTATCTCAACTTAATAAGAGGTACCCAGTTAGCTTCTTCTCCCCAGTTCACCCTTTTGATCCAGGTGACCGTGTGTGGATCAAGGACTGGAACGTGGCTTCATTGTGGCCACAGTGGAGGGGACTTCAGACCATTATCCTGACCAGTCCCACAGCGGTAAAGGTGGGAGGAATCCCAGCCTGGATTCACCATAGCCACGTGAAGCCTGCAGCTGCTGAGACCTAGGAGGCCAAACCAAGCCTGGATAATCCCTGCAAAGCCTGGACAACCCTGAGAAAAACGACAAGCCCTGCTCCAGTCACACCCGGAAGCTGACTGGTCTATGTATGGCCGAAGCATGAGGAAAATCATCGTAGGACTTATTTTCCTTATAACATGGACTTGTGTAGTAAAAGCTTCCACTGCTTCTTCCCACACAGAGGACTGCCTTCAGTGTATACATCAGGTCACTGAGGTAGGACAAGTTAAGACAATCTTTTTATTTTATAGCTATTATGAATGCCTAAAAACTCCAAAAGGAACCTGTCTGTATAATAACACCCAGTACAAGGTATGTGATCCAGGAAGTGACCAGCCCGATGACCAGCTATGACTCCTCTGAACCTTCCATCAAAGATCACAGTCTTTGAAATAAGACTAAAGACTGGTCCTTTCCTAAAAGACACAAGTAAAGTAATAGCTAAAACAGAAGAAAGGGGGGTCCCAAAAATGTAACCTTAAAATTTGATGCCTGTGCCACTATTAATAGTAAGCGGCATAGGATAGGATGCAGTTCTCTAGATTAAGAAAAAAGTTACACAGCAGAAAATAAGTATATCTGTCAAGAATCCTATTCATGTGACATATGTCAGTATTGGTCTTGTGTCATTTAGGCTACCTGGAAAGAAGATGAAAAAGATCCTGTTTGGCTCCAAAAAAGAGAAGCCAGTCCCTCTTGCATGAGTAGGAGCTGCAACCCTTCAGAATTGGTAATCACAAACCCCACAGACCCAAAATAGAATAAAGGAAAATATGTAACATTAGGCATTGATAGAAAAGGACTAGATCCTAGCGTAAGCCTCCTAATAGAAAGAGATGCTCAAAGACGCTCCCCAGACCAGTATTTCAGACTTTCTATGATGAACTAAATGTGCCAGTACCTGAGATTCCAGGAAAAACTAAAAATTTGTTTTTGCAATTAGCTGATCATGTAGCCCAGTCTCTAAAAGTCACTTCATGTTATGTTTGTGGAGGAACCATAACAGAAGAGCACTGGCCATAGGAAGCCTGAGAATTAGTTCCTACAGACCCAGTTCCTGACAAGTTCCCAGCCCAAAACAACCACCCTGACAACTTTTAACTTCTAAAAACCTCAATTATTAGACAGTATTGCATAGTTAGAGAAGGAAAAGGATTCACTCATCCTGTAAGGCAGCTTAGTTGTCTTAGGCAAAAGCTGTATAATGGTACCGCAAAAACAGTTACATGGTAGAGTTCCAATTACACAGAAAGAAATCCATTCAGTAAATTTCGAAAGTTGCAGACTGTTTAGGCCCACCCAGAATTCCACCAGGACTGGACGGCCCCCACCAGGTTATATTGGATATGTGGACACAGAGCTTATGCTAAGCTGCCTGCTCAGTGGACAGGTAGCTGTGTAATTGGCACCGTTAAGCCATCTTTCTTCTTACTGCCATAAAAACAAGTGAATTTCTAGGCTTCCCATTTTATGCTTCCTGCGAAAAATGAAGCATAGCCATAGGTGATTAGAAAGATGATGAATGGCCCCCAGAAAGAATCATACAATACTATAGACCCGCCACTTAGGCACAAGATGGCTCATGAGGATATGGGACCCCCATCTACATGCTCAACCGAATCATACGGTTGCAAGCTGTTTTAGAAATTACTACTAATAAAACTGGTCAAGCCCTGACTGTTCTTGCCCGGCGAGAAACTCTGATGAGAAATGCTATCTATCAGGCCGGGCGCGGTGGCTCAAGCCTGTAATCCCAGCACTTTGGGAGGCCGAGACGGGTGGATCACGAGGTCAGGAGATCGAGACCATCCTGGCTAACATGGTGAAACCCCATCTCTACTAAAAAAATACAAAAAAATTAGTCGGGCGAGGTGGCGGGCGCCTGTAGTCCCAGCTACTCGGGAGGCTGAGGCAGGAGAATGGCGGGAACGCGGGAGGCGGAGCTTGCAGTGAGCCGAGATCGCGCCACTGCACTCCAGCCCGGGTGACAGAGCGAGACTCCCTCTCAAAAAAAAAAAAAAGAAATGCTATCTATCAAAATAGACTAGCTCTTGACTACTTGCTAGCAGCTGAAGGAAGAGTTTGTAGAAAATTCAACCTTACTAATTGTTGTCTACACATAGGTGATCAAGATATAACACAACTGGCACATGTACCCATGCAAGTGTGGCACGGACTTAATCCAAGAGCCATGTTTAGAAATTAGTTCCCTGCAATAAGATGATTTAAAACTCTTATAATAGGAGTAATAATAATAATAAGAACCTGCTTACTGCTCCCTTGTCTGATACCTGTACTTCTCCAGATGATAAAAAGATTTGTCGCTACTTTAGTTCACCAAAATGCTTCAGCACAAGCACACTACGTAAGTCACTATCAATCTATTGCACAAGAAAACATAAATAATGAAAATGAGAGTGAGGGCTCCCACTAACAAAATGAGTGAAAGTCTCAAAGAGGAGAAATGAGGAAAAAGAAAGACCCTCTCACATTGTTTTATATTGTTTTATCCTCAGTACCTGTTCTTAGAAAATAATAATAAGAAGAAGAAGAACAATGAAGCAAAACCAAAGACAGGCAGCCGAGCACCAGGCCCGGAACCAGGCCCGGATCTGCCTGGCCTAAACCCAGTAGTCAAAAATCAACTCATGACTTAGAAACCAATGTTCCTAACATTGTATAGAAGAACATTGTGAAACTCCTGGCCCTGTTCTGTTTCTCTCTGACCACCGGTGCATGCAGCCCCTGTCATGTACCCCTTGCTTGTTCAAATCAATCATGACCCTTTCATGTGATATCTTTAGTGTTATGAGCACTTAAAAAGGACAGAAATTGTGCACTCGGGAAGCTCAGATTTTGAGACGGTAGCTTGCCGATGCTCCCAGCTGAATAAAGCCCTTCCTTCTACAACTTGGTGTCTGTGAGGTTTTGTCTGCGGCCCGTCCTGCTACAACTTGAGGTCAGGAGTTTGAGACCAGCCTGGCCAACATGGCAAAACCCTGTCTCTACCAAAAATACAAAAATTAGTGGACATGGTGGCGGTCGCCTATAATTCCAGCTACTCAGGAGGCTGAGGCATGAGAATTGCTTGAACCCAGGAGTCAGAGATTGCAGTGAACCGACATCACACCATTACACTATAGCCTGGGCGACAGAGCAAGACTGTCAAAAAAGAAAAAGAGAAGAAAAGAAAGAAAGGAAAGAAAGAAAGGAAAGGAAAGGAAAGGAAGGAAGGAAGGAAGGAAGGAAGGAAGGAAGGAAGGAAGGAAGGAAGGAAGGAAGGAAGGAGAAAGAAAGAAAGAAAAAAAAGAAAAAGAAAGAAAGAAAGAAAAAGAGAGAGAGAGAAAGAAAGAAAGGAAGGCAAGCAAGCAAAAAAGAAAGGAGGGAACGGAAGGGGAGGGGAGGGGAGGGGAGGGGAGGGAAGGGAAGGGGAGGGAAGGGGAGGGGAGGGGAGGGGAGGGAAGGGAAGGGAAGGGAAGGGAAGGGAAGGGAAGGGAAGGGAGATTTACACTTCGAGAGGAAAGACAGGCAGGCCGGGCGCGGTGGCTCAAGCCTGTAATCCCAGCACTTTGGGAGGCCGAGACGGGTGGATCACAAGGTCAGGAGATCGAGACCATCCTGGCTAACCCGGTGAAACCCCGTCTCTACTAAAAAATACAAAAAACTAGCCGGGCGAGGTGGCGGACGCCTGTAGTCCCAGCTACTTGGGAGGCTGAGGCAGGAGAATGGCATGAACCTGGGAGGTGGAGCTTGCAGTGAGCTGAGATAGCACCACTGCACTCCAGCCTGGGTGACAGAGCGAGACCCTGTCTCAAAAAAAAAAAAAAAAAAAAAAAGACAGGCTTCACTTAAATAATCCAGTAAATCAGCCAGGCGTGGTGCTCACGCCTGTAATCCCAGCACTTTGGGAGACCGAGGCGGGTGGATCACCTGAGGTCAGTTTGAGACCAGCCTGGCCAACATGGTGAAACCCTGTCTCTACTAATGAGGGAAAAGAGAGACCCTCTCATATTGTTTTATATTCAGTACTTGTTTTAAGAAAAAACAAGGAAGTGAAACCAAAGACAGGCAGCCCGGCGCCAGGCCCAAAACCTGGCCTAAATCTAGTAGTTAAAAATCAACTCATGACTTAGAAACCGATGTTATCCATAGATTCCCAGCATTGTATAAAAGAACATTGTGGGCCGGGTGCGGTGGCTCAAGCCTGTAATCCCAGCACTTTGGGAGGCCGAGACGGGCGGATCATGAGGTCAGGAGATCGAGACCATCCTGGCTAACACGGTGAAACCCCGTCTCTACTAAAAATACAAAAAAATAGCTGGGCAAGGTGGCGAGCGCCTATAGTCCCAGCTACTCGGGAGGCTGAGGCAGGAGAATGGCGCAAACCCGGGAGGCGGAGCTTGCAGTCAGCCAAGATCACACCACTGCACTCCAGCCTGGGTGACAGAGTGAGACTCCATCTCAAAAAAAAAAATTCAAGAACCGAAAAAAAGTGGGGAGGCAGAATTTATATAAAAAGAATGTTATATGGTAAATTCTTGCCCTGAAATAAATTAACTGGTTGTTTAAAGAAAAACATGTTTGTATAAGTCAGAAAGTTAAGACATGTCGAAAACTTGTCTGTGAAAGTCATGAAAGAAAAAAAAGTTATAAAAAAATTTTATGCAAAAAATGTATAATTTAAAAGTAATAAGGCCTCCTGAGTACTATTGAAGGAACAGTTTATGTGCAAGGTGTATAAGAAAAGTGAAATATACCTTTGGTAAAAAGATTATAAGGAGGCATAAGAATGTGGATTTTTACCTACATAAAAAGGTTAAAAAAATTATTGTTTTGAAAGTTTAAGCAAGTTTTAAAACGTTAATTGTAAAGAAAATTCTCTGTGTAAACATATTTGCTAAAGTTAAAAAGGTATCATCCAGTTTTTCTGTGAACTGGACAGTAAAGTAAAAATGCAGGGCCGGGCGTGGTGGCTCAAGCCTGTAATCCCAGCACTTTGGGAGGCCGAGACGGGCGGATCACGAGGTCAGGAGATCGAGACCAGCCTGGCTAACACGGTGAAACCCCGTCTCTACTAAAAAAAATACAAAAAACTAGCCAGGCGAGGTGGCGGGCACCTGTAATCCCAACTACTCGGGAGGCTGAGGCAGGAGAATGGCGTAGACCCGGGAGGCGGAGCTTGCAGTGAGCTGAGATCCGGCCACTGCACTCCAGCCTGGGCGACAGAGCGAGACTCCATCTCAAAAACAAAAATCAAAACAAAACAAAAAAACAAAAACAAAAACAAAAAAAAAATGCAGCAGATTTTTCTTAAAGCATCAACCTGCTCTTTAATAAAAATTATAAAAGGTTAAAAAGAGTCTATAAAATCTTATAGTCAAACATGAAAAATTGGATAAATATGTCTACAAGGTTTTATTAAAATTAAGTTTAACATTAATAACACACCAATATAAAGGTAAAATTTAGCTTATCTGGTAAAAAAAATCATACAAGAAGCATTATTAAATATAAAATGGTGTTTAGCTTTCTTTGGTCTAAAAACTAATAAAGATAGGTGCTAAAGGAAACATTTATTTTACTAGAGGATCATAGAAGTTAAGAACTTAAAACAAACTTTGGCAATTAAGACAGCATACCAGGCTGGGCGCGGTGGCTCACACCTGTAATCCCAGTACTTTGGGAGGCCGAGGCAGGCGGATCACAAGGTCAGGAGATCAAGACCACAGTGAAACCCCATCTCTACTAAAAATACAAAAAATTAGCTGGGCGCGGTTGCAGGTGCCTGTAGTCCCAGCTACTCGGGAGGCTGAGGCAGGAGAATGGCGGGAACCCAGGAGGCGGAGCTTGCAGTGAGCCGAGATCGCGCCACTGCACTCCAGCCAGGGGGACAGAGCGAGACTCCATCTTAAAAAAAAAAAAAAAAAGCATACCAGATGCAAATGCCTGGTTAAAATGGATCAAATATTCCATCTGCATGTTAAACAAAAGCAATTGTTATGTTTGTGCCCATGGCAGGCCAGAGGCCCTGATTGTCCCCCTTCCACTAAGGTGGTCCTCCAGTTAACCAGGCGTAGGCTGCATGGTAGCTTTTTTCTAGGATTCTACAGCCTGGAGTAATAAGTCATGCCAGGCTCTCTCTGCTATATCCCAAAGTCCCTGCGGGTCAGCCCCCGAGGGCCATCCAGCTTCCATCTCCCAACACTAAGTTCATTTTGTGTCTCTCACAGCAGAGAGGAAACTTAGCATTCCTTGGAGACCTGAAGGGATGAAGTGAGCTTAAGAATTTTCAAGAGCTTTTCAATCAGTCAGCCCTTGTTCATCCCCGAGAGGATGTGTGGTGGTATTGCGGTGGACCTTTACTTGGCACTCTGCCGAATAACTACAGTGGCACTTGTGCTTTAGTCCATTTGGCTATCCCTTTCACCCTGGCATTTCATCAACCACAGGAAAAAATAAAATAAAATAATAAGACATCGTAAAGCGAGAGAAGCCCCTTATAGGTCTTTCAACTCTCACATCTATTTAGATGCAATTGGAGCCCTGCAAGGAATACCAGATCAATTTAAAGCTTGAAATCAAATAGTTACAGGATTTAAGTCAATATTTTGGTAGATGACAGTCAATAAAAATGTAGATTAAACTACATCTATTACAACCAACAGCAACAAGCTTTTCATGAGTTAAAAAGAAAAACTCATGTCTGCCCCAGCCCTGAGGCTACCTGACCTGACAAAACTCTTTACACTCTATGTGTCAGAAAGCGAAAAAATAGCAGTTGGAGTTCTAACCCAGACTGTAGGTCCCTGGCCAAGGCCAGTGACCTATCTCTCACAACAACTAGACAGGGTTTCCAAAGGCTGGCCCTCATGTCCAAGAGCCCTGGCAGCAACAGCCCTATTAGCACAAGAAGTAGATAAGCTAACTCTTAGGCAAAACCTAAACATAAAGTCCCCCCATGCTGTGGTAATTTTAATAAATACCAAAGGACACCATTAGCTAATGAATGCTAGACTAACTGGATACCAAAGCTTGCTCCGTGAAAATCCCCACATAACCACTGAAGTTTGCAACACCCTAAACCCCACCACCTTGCTCCTGGTATCAGAGAGCCCAGTTAAACATAACTGTGTAAAAGTATTGGATTCAGTTTATTCTAGTGGGCCCAACCTCCAAGACCATCCTTAAACATCAGTAGACTGAGCGCTGTACGTGGATGGGAGCAGCTTCGCCAGCCCCTGCAAAGTGCCTCTGAAGAAGACGACAAGCCCTGAGCCAGTCACACCCGGAAGCTGACTGGTCCACGCATGGCTGAAACGTGAGGAACTCATTGCAGGACTCATTTTCCTTAAAATTTGGACTTGTACACTAAGTACTTCAACTGACCTTCCTCAGACTGAGGGCTGTTCCCAGTGTATATATCAGGTCACTGAGGTAGGACAAAAGATTGCTACAGTCCTATTATTTTTATGGTTATTATAAGTGTACCAGGACTCTAAAAGAAACATGTTTGTATAATGCTATTCTATCCAAGGTACGTAGCCCAGGAAATAAGCAACCTGATGCGTGTTATGACCCATTTTAAGCTGCCCATGATCAAAGTTTTTAAAATAAAATCAAGGACTGGTCCTTTTCTAGGCGACACAAGTAAAGTAATAGCTAGGACAAAAGAAAGAAGGGTCTCCAAGCACATAACCCTAAAATATAATGCTTGTAGCACTATCAATAGCAATCAGCATAGAATAAAATGCAGTTCTTTAAATAAAAAAACAAAAGTTTACACAGCAGGAAATAAGTATATCTGCCATGAATTAAGCTAATGTACAAATGTGTGTAATTACTGGTCTTGTGTCATGTAGACTACTTAGAAAAAGGATGAAAAAGATCCTGTTTAGCTCCAAAAAGGGGAAGACAGCCCCTCCTGTACGAGTGGAAGCTGCAACCCCTTAAAATTAACAATTACAAATCCCTTAAATCCAAGGTAAAAAAAGGAGAACACGTATCTCTGGGCATCAATAGGAAAGGACTAGGTCCTAGAACAAACATCTTAGTAAAAGAGGAGGTTCATAAACTCTCTCCGGAACCAGTATTTCAGACTTTCTATGATAAACTAAATGTGCCAGTACCAGAGACTCCAGGAAAAACCAGAAATTTGTTTTTGCAATTAGCCGAGCATGTAGCCCAGTCTCTAAATGTCACTTCATGTTATGTTTGTGGAGAAACTATAATCAGAGATCAATGGCCATAAGAAGCCCGAGAATTAGTGCCTACAAACCCAGTTCCTGATTAATTCCTGGCCCAAAAGAATCACCCTAATCATCTCCAGGTTCTAAAACTCTCAATTATTGGACAATATCGCATAGCTAGAAAAAGGAAAAAATTCACTCATTCTGTAAGATGACTTAGTTATCTGGGGCAAAAACTGTACAATGGTACCAAAGAAAACAGTTACATGGTGGAGTTCCAATTACACAGAAAGAGATCCATTCAGTAAATTTCCAAGGTTGCAGACTGTCTGGGCCCAGAATTCCACTGGGACTGGACTGCCCCCACCAGGTTATACTGGATATGTAGACATAGAGCCTACGCTAAGCTGCCTGACCAGTGCACAGGTAGTTATGTTATTGGCACTATTAAACCATCTTTATTCCTACTGCCCGTAAAAAACAGGCAAACTCCTGGGCTTCCCAGTCTATGCTTCCTGTGGAAAACGAAGCATAGCCATAGGTAATTAAAAAGATGATAAATGACCTCCTAAAAAATTATACAGTACTATAGGCCTGCCACTTAGACATAAGATGGCTCATGGGGATACTGGACCCCCATTTACATGCTCAACCAAATCATATGGTTACAAACTGGTTTAAAAATCATCACTAATAAAACTGGTCAAGCCTTGACTATTCTGGCCCGGCAAGAAACTCAGATAAGAAATGCTATCTATCGCCCTTTCCTCAGGCATCCCGTGTCCGCCGATTCCTCCTCCCTGGTCGCCGCGTCCTTGGCTGGCGTAAAAATGGCTACAAACTTCCTAGTACATGAGAAGATCTGGTTTGACAAGTTCAAATATGACGATGCAGAAAGGAGATTCTACGAGCAGATGAACGGGCCTGTGGCCGGCGCCTCCCGCCAGACCTCAGGCCCTGGGGCCTCCAGCGGCCCCAGCGGAGACCACAGCGAGCTTGTCGTCCGGATCGCCAGTTTGGAAGTAGAGAACCAGAGCCTGCGTGGCGTGGTACAGGAGCTGCAGCAGGCCATCTCCAAGCTGGAGGCCCGGCTGAACGTGCTGGAGAAGAGCTCGCCTGGCCACCGGGCCACGGCCCCCGCCGACCCAGCACGTGTCTCCCATGCGCCAAGTGGAGCCCCTGGCCAAGAAGCCAGCCACACCAGCAGAGGATGACGAGGATGATGACATTGACCTGTTTGGCAGCGACAATGAGGAGGAGGACAAGGAGGCGGCACAGCTGCGGGAGGAGCGGCTGCAGCAGTACACGGAGAAGAAGGCCAAGAAGCCTGCACTGGTGGCCAAGTCCTCCATCCTGCTGGATGTCAAGCCTTGGGACAATGAGACGGACATGGCCCAGCTGGAGGCCTGTGTGCGATCTATCCAGCTGGACGGGCTGGTCTGGGGGGCCTCCAAGCTGGTGCCCGTGGGCTACGGTATCCGGAAGCTACAGATTCAGTGTGTGGTGGAGGACGACAAGGTGGGGACAGACTTGCTGGAGGAGGAGATCACCAAGTTTGAGAAGCACGTGCAGAGTGTCGATATCGCAGCTTTCAACAAGATCTGAAGCCTGAGTGTGTGCGCGCGCATGCCTGAGGCCCTGCCACGATTAAAGACTGAGACCGGCAAAAAAAAAAAAAAAAAAGAAATGCTATCTATCAAAATAGATTGGCTCTCGACTACTTGCTAGCAGCTGAAAGAGAGATCTATAAGAAATTTAACCTTACTAATTACTGTCTACACATAGATAATCAAAGGCAAGTAGTTAAAGACAGAGTTAAAAATATGGCAAAACTGATGCATGTGCCCGTACAAGTGTAGCACGAATTCCACCCTGAAGCCATGTTTAAAAATTAGTTCCCAGCACCAGGAGGATTCAAAACTCTTATAATAAAAGTTATAATAGTAATAAGAACCTGCTTACTGTTCCCTTGTTTGCTACCTGTACTTCTTCAAATGATTTTAAAAAAAAAGCTTCATCGCTACCTTAGTTTACCAAAATGCTTCAGCGCAAGTGTACTATATGAATCACTATCAATCTATTGCACAAAAAGACACAAGTAGCAAAAATAAGAGTGAGAACTCCCACTAACAAAAAGTGAGAGTCTCAAAGGGGGGAAATGGGGAAGAGAGAGATCCTCTCATATTGTTTTATACTGTTTGATACTCAGTACCTGTTTTAAGAAAAAACAAGGAAGTGAAACCAAAGATAGGCAGCCTGGTGCCAGACCCAAAACCTGGCCTAAACCTAGTAGTTAAAAACCAACTCATGACTGGGTTGAAACCAATGTTATCCATAGATTCCCAGCATTGTATAAAAGAACACTGTGAAATTCCCTGCTCTGTTCTGTTTCACTCTGACCACCGGCGCATGCAGCCCCCGTCACGTACTGCTGCTCACTCAAATCAATCACAATCCTTTCATGTGAAATCTTTAGTGTTGTGAGCCCTTGAAAGGGACAGAAATTGTGCACTCCAGGAGCTCGGATTTTAAGACAGTAGCTTGCCGATGCTCCCAGCTGAATAAAGCCCTTCCTTCTACAACTCAGTGTCTGAGAGGTTTTGTCTGCAGCTAGTCCTGCTACATTAAAACTACAAAAATTAGCCAGGTGTAATGGCAGGCGCCTGTAATCCCAGCAACTTGGGAGCCTGAGGCAGGAGAAACCAGGAGGCGGACGTTGCAGTAAACTGAGATTGCATAACTGCACTCCAGCCTGGGGGACAAAGCAAGACTCTGTCTCAGACAAAAAAAAAAAAAAATCCAGTAAGTCACTAAACAAATACAAAAGCAAATAATTAAACCCTAAAGGGGAGGCAGGTCAAGACCCAGAATTCCTACAACATATTATCCAAAATGTCCAATTTCTGAGGAAATACAAGGTATACAAAGAAACAGGAATGTATTCATGATCCACTGGAAGAAAACAAACGAGGAGGAAATTGCCTGGGAGAGTGACAGAAGTTGAATTTATCAGAAAAAGGCTACAAAATAGACATTATTAGCATGGTCATTGAAGGAAGCTAGAATATTTTTCCCCGAAACATAAAGGATTTTGAATTAAAGATAAGGAACATGTAGGGGAGCTCTTTGCCTTCCCTCTTGGCCTAGAGCAGGACAAAGAAAAAAGGTCTTTCTATCCTCCTCCTTCCTTTGCCACTTTAAAGACAGGATGTAAATTTTCCTTTATTATAAATTCTCCTTTACTTAGTGATAGTGTCAGAGGCGTTCGAACCAGAGTGACTCCTTTTTTTTTAATTTAAGGCACAGTTTCACTCCTGTTGCCCAGGCTGGAGTGCAATGGCACGATCTCAGCTCACCACAACCTCCACTTCCTGGGTTCAAGCGATTCTCCTGCTTCAGCCTCCCTAGTAGCTGGGATTGCAGGCATGCACCACCATGCCCGGCTAATTTTTTATTTTTAGTAGAGACGGGGTTTCTCCATGTTGGTCAGGCTGGTCTCAAACTCCCAACCTCATGTGATCTACCCACCTTAGCCTCCCAAAGTGCTGGGATTACAGGTGTGAGCCACGGCCACTGGGCTCACTACTTTCTTAATAAACTTGCTTTTACTTTGCACTACGGACTCGCCCTGAATTCTTTCTTTCACAAGATCCAAGAACCCTCTCTTGGGGCCTGGATGGGGACTCCTGTCCTGTAACATATTTCTGGTGACCACGAAGGACAGCAGGCATTTCTGGGTGGAGCAGAACTTCCTTCTGTCAGCTATGAAGGTTCAATGCATTGGTCATTTCTCTTTCTAGTCCACCCGAAAGCTGTACTGAGAACCCTTCATTCCCTCCTTCTTACCCGTCTAGTCCCACTCTGTACCCACCACTCCCTGAGGAACTTAGCCCAGCAAGTACCACTCATAGTGGAGCCTCCTATCAACCTCCAACAGGAAACCTTTGTCCACTTAAAGAGGTGGCAAATGGGGAAGAAGGCACTGTGAGAGTACATGTTCCCTTTTCTGCCTAATGTGGCTCTATATAAAGAGAAGTTTGGTCTTTTCTCTGAAGATCCAGGAAAATTCATAGATGAGTTGGAGAAATTAACTCCAACCTATAGTTTAACTTGGCAGGATCTGCATGTCTTGTTGTCTCTGCTTTGTACAGTGGAAGAGAAAGAACACATTTTGGGGACAGCTAGGACCCATGCAGACGAGGTATTGGCTCACAACCCAAACCATTATATATATCAGGCAGGAGGTATAGCAGTTCCAGATCAAGACCCAGAGTGGAACTATCAAAGGGGCAGTGAGGACTTGGGGAGGAGAGATCATATGGTCACTTGTTTGTTGGAAGGGATGAAAAAGCCTGTTAACTCTGAAAAGGTTAAGGAAGTTTCTCAGGGTAAAGATGAGAATCCAGTTTTGTTTCAAGAGTGTTTCGTTGAGGCTATCAGAAACTACAGTAACACTGATCCTGCCTCAAGGGAAGGACAAACCCTTTTGGGAGTACATTTTATAACCCAGTCTGCCCCTGATACCCGTAGGAAACTACAAAAAGCAGTTATGGGTCCCCAAACTCCTATGGAACAGCTTTGGATACGGCATTTTTAGTTTTTAATAATAGGGACAAAGCAGAGGAAGCAGAAAGAGCAAGAAGGACCTCCCACAAGGTGCAGCTCTTGGCTGCAGGCTTAAGCTCACCTCCCATATGGGGTTGCCCTCCTTGCTCTTGAACTGAACAAGGGAAGTGGAAAGGCAGGAAGCCCAAAGCTGGGTGTTCCAGTCACCGTGCCTTGGGCATGAATCAGTGTGCACATCGTAAGAAAACTGGCCATTGGAAGAGGGACTGCCCAGTGCACCAGATGGAGCCATCCGCACTCGAACCAGTGATGGCTGAAATAGCCAGGCAAGGCCAGTCATGGTGGCTCATGCCTGCAATCCCACCACTTTGGGAGGCCAAGGTGGGTGGATCACCTGAGGTCAAGAGTTCGAGACCAGCCTGGCCAACATGGCAAAACCCCGTCTCTACTAAAAACACAAAAATTAGCCCAGCGTGGTGGCACGCATCTGTAATCCCAGCTACTCCAGGGGCCGAGGCAGTAGAATCACTTGAACCCAGGAGGCGGAGGTTGCAGTGAGCTGAGATCACGCCACTGCACTCCAGCCTGGGCAACAGAGTGAGAATCTGGCTCAAAAAAAAGAAAAAGAAAAAGAAAAAGAACCACGAAATAGCCAGGCAAGCCCAAGAGTGACAGGGCCAAGACCTTCCGCCACAGCTCCCATCTGACAACTACCCATATCTCTGGAGGAGCCTCAGGTAACCCTTGACTGTGGCAGGTCAAACTTCCTTCTGGGCTGCTTATTCTGTTTTGGCCCATTATAATGGGCCTCTGTCACCCCAAAACTGTATGGTCACAGGGTAGATGGACAAGCCCACAGAGGGCATTTTACCTATCCTCTAAGGTGTTCTTCAGGGACTTTGGTTTCCTCACACAACTTTCTTATGCTTCAGGACAGTTGCAGCAACTGCTCTTTTAGTAGATGAAGCCAATAAACTGGCTTTAGGACAATATCTGGAGGTTTTAACCCCACATCAAGTACAAGGAGTCCTTAGAAGCTAAAGGACACCAGTGGATGACAGGAGGACACTTATTGAAATATCAGGCTTTGTTGTTAGACGCTCCTGATATAACACTTAAAGTATGCCAGACTTGGAATCCAAACTCATCTTTGGAGAAATACACAGACCTGTCTCCCAGGTGTGTCCTTAACCTTGGCAAAATAAACTTCCAAACTGATTGATACTTGACTCAAATACTTTTTGATTCATACTTTATATGTCCCTTATTTACTCATTTCTTTTACTTCATTTCATAAATAATCTTTAAATAAACTTTGAATTACACAAAAATTATTTTTCTTTATAAAATAAGAACACTTCTTTTTAGAAAAATGTTTTCCATTGAGCCTGGCGCGTTGGCTCACGCCAGTAATCCCAGCACTTTGGGAGGCTGAGGCGGGCCAATCACCTGAGGTCAGGAGTTCAAGACCAGCCTGGGCAACACAGTGAATCCCTGGTTAAGTTTTGTTCTGTTTTGTTTTGTTTTTTGACACAGAGTCTGACTCTGTCACCCAGGCTGGAGTGCGGTAGCACAATCTCAGCTCACTGCAACCCCACCCCCCAAGTTCAAGCGATTCTCCTGTCTCAGCCTCCTGAGTAACTGGGATTACAGGAGTGTGCCACTAAGTACAAATAATTTTTTTTTTTTTTAAGATGGACTTTCACTTTTGTTGTCCAGGCTAGAGTGCAACGGCGCAATCTCAGCTCATTGCGACCTCTGCCTCCTGGGTTCAGGTGATTCTCCTGACGCAGCCTCCCAAGTAGCTGGGATTACGGGCATGCACCACCATGTCCGGCTAATTTTGTATTTTTAGTAGAGATGGGGTTTCTCCATGTTGGCCAGGCTGGTCTCAAACTCCTGACCTCAGGTGATCTGCCCACCTCAGCCTCCCAAAATGCTGGGATTACAGGCGTGAGCCACTGCTCCCTGCCCATTTTTTCTCTCTCTCTCTCTCTTTTTTTTTTTTTTTTTTTGTATTTTTAGTAGAGATGGGGTTTCGCCATTTTGGCCAGGCTGGCCTAGAACTTCTGACCTCAGTTGATTCACCCATCTCGCCCTCTCAAACTGCTGGGATTACAGGTGTGAGCCACTGCACCTGGCCAAGAGCTTTGTTTCTATCCTTTCTAGTCCATTCCCTCATAACTTCTGAGTCCCAATCCTTCTCTTCTTCCAACCCTCTTCTCTTTGTTTTCCTACTAGGCCTTCCTTTGCGACGTCCCACTGTAGATTATAAGGAGGCTGCAAGAACTGACGAGTGGTCCATTTCCTTGCAACCTCTAGAAGCCGGAATATACTTCAGGCAGGGCCTTGTTACCAAAGACAATGTGTAGCAGTTAAGGCCAGAGCCTTCCACTCCACATCACCCAGGAATTGCTACAGCTGTTCTGTGACCTCAGCCAAACCAAGTTACTTCTGCTTTCCTCAGTGTCCTTATTTGTCAAAAGGGAATGCTAGTACCAACCACCTCACAGAGTTGCAGTAAAAACTGCAGGCGGGTGCAGTGGTTCACATCTGTAATCCCAGCACTAAGGGAAGAAGAGATGCGAGGATAGCCTGAGGCCAGGAGTTGGAGACCAGCCTGACTAATACAGAGAACCCATCTACACATACGCGCCTGTGACTGTAAAGACTACGTGACTGTTGCTACTATATTATTATTATTATTATTAACAGAGGACACTATTAAGAATCCAGCATTGTAATTTGAATACTCATTTTAATCCTTCCAACAATCCCCCAGAGTAAGCGTTTTTGTCTCATTTCACGAAAGACAAGGGGCTCTAATCCCATCCGTACCAGGGTTTGGCAAAGTGGGCAAGTGAGAGGCTCAACGGTGAGCTTCCATTCCTCCCCTGTAAACGGTAACAATGGCACTGTCACAAAAAGGACCAAGTGAGACCACAGGAGGCGTGTGTGTGTGTGTGTGTGTGTGTGTCAGAGAGAGAGAGAGACAAAGTTTCACTCTTGTTGCCCAGGCTGGAGTGCAATGGCGCGATCTCGGCTCACTGCAACCTCCACCTCCTGGGTTCAAGCAATTCTCCTGCCTCAGCCTCCTGAGTAGCTGGGATTACAGGCATGCGCCACCATGCCCGGCTAATTTTGTATTTTTAGTAGAGATGGGGTGGGGGTTCTCCACGTTGGTGAAGCTGTTCTCAAACTCCCGACCTCAGGTGATCCGCCTTGCCTCGGCCTCCCAAAGTACTGGGATTACGGGAGTAAGTCACCGAGCCTGGCTTTTTTTTTTTTGGGCAGGGGGCGGAATGTCGCGTTGTCGCACAGGCTGGAGTGCAGTGGCACAATCTCGGCTCACTGCAACCTCTGCCTCCTGGGTTCAAGCAATTCTCTTGCCTCAGCCTCCCATGTAGCTGGGATTACATATGCCACCACGCTGGCTAATTTTTGTATTTTTACTAGAGACGGGGTTTCGCCATGTTGGCCAGGCTAGTCTCGAACCCCTGACCTCGTGATCTGCCTGCCTCGGCCTCCTAAAGTGCTGGAATTACCGGCTTTAGGCAGCGAACCCAGCCCACCCTTCTTAAATGCATGCTTATTTCCCCAGCTTTCCAGCACCAAATCCAGCAGCCCCACCCGTCCACGCACCCACGCCAGGCCAGGACCCCCCACATCGCTCACTGCGCAAGCTCAGACCCAGTCCTAGGAAGCGACCCCACCTCGCCCCAGGTCTGCTTTCACACCCGCCGAGCGGTCCCGGAAGCCGAATCACCAATAGGTCAAAGACAGCGCCGCTGCTCCGGCACTGCCGCCAGAGGGCGCGGAGTCGCCGTGTTGGCCTGCGCCTCCCTCGTCACGTCAGCCGAACGGCTACGGCAATGGAGGATTTTGCCGTACTAGACGACAGGATGACTGCTTCCCCTAAAGCTTCACCAAACGCGGAGAGGCTTTCCTGTCCCTCGGAGACGCAGTGATGTGACGCAGCGGTTGCAGCGAAGGTTTATCGTAAAAGATGGCCGGGCGGAGTTGCCAGGTGTCTCCTGGCGGGGGCGGTGGCCGTAGCACAAGATGGCGGCCCGACCCGAGGCTCCCACACGCGGGGCTGCCAGAGGCGGTGGCACCGAGGGTCCACGCCCCTTGCTGGCCCTGTCCCCGCCTGCGGGGCTGCGACCCGCCTTTGTGTGCGGGTGGAAGTGCGGGTCGCCTTGGGGCCGAGTTGCAACTTCGCGACAATCCATTGAAGCGCGATGAGGCGACGTTACCGCCTAACACTTCGGGAGATGGGCAGCGTGGGAATTCCTAGTAACATCAATGTGACTCACTCAGACTTCCTTTTTCCTATCCTGAGCCGCAAAACCAGGGGCTGGTGAAATAAATTAGAGGCCATCTTTCAGAGGAATGGCCTGCCACCGTTAAAAAGAGCAAAGCTGCAATTTATGTACCAGCTCTGAGATAAGTGAAATAAAGCAAAGCCCAGGAAAATGTGTATAGACATGCCTTTGTGTTTTTAAACAAGAAGACCCACATAAATGAAGATATGAATGTGTAAGCATAGTATAGTGGTAATCGTAATAGCGATCACCCAGCCTAAGGAAGGGAATGGAGAGAGAGGGAACGGGGATGGGGGGAGACAGTTTTCATCTGAGACCATTGAGTCTTCTGAGTATTGTACTATGGACAGGTGTTAATTTTAAATTTTTGGTAAACATTTAAATTATGACTTAAAGACAAGTTCTTTTATAAGGGTATCATAAGGGCAGACTAGCACATAGAAAAAAAATAGACACTTTTCACCTAGAACCAAGACATTTGATAAACATTCATGAAACTCAACTTGCAAGGATAAAAATTTCAGGGTCGATACTATAGTACTTACTGCAAAGAATGTCAATCCCTGTGACAGCCTGAGCCCTCTTGAAAGCTAGTTTTTGTTGGAGGAGGGTCAGAAAATTTGACCTGGAAGCAGGAGGCACTCGACCTGTTTGCTGATAGAACGAATGAATGCCTTTCTACTATGAGCATACATAGACTCAGTGGCTTCTGATTTTGTTGTATCTTAGGCTTTTCGGGTTAATATCAGTGGCAACATTGAGAGTGTGAGCCAAGTTCTGCCTTAGAATCATCCAGAAAGGGGTTTTCACTGCCTGAAAAATAAGTAGTAGCAGTTTCAGAATTGGCATTGATTTTGGAAATCACCTATTTGAACTTGAAAGAAGTTTTAGTCCTCCATCCTAAAGCAACAACCATACTGACCCTTTACTAGTGTGCCAGGCACTGGAGAAGAGGGTATTCTTTTTTTTTTTTTTCTTTTTTTTTTGAGACGGAGTCTCGCTTTGTCACCCAGGCTGGAGTGCAGTGGCCGGATCTCAGCTCACTGCAAGCTCCGCCTCCCGAGTTCCCGCCATTCTCCTGCCTCAGCCTCCCGAGCAGCTGGGACTACAGGCGCCCGCCACCTCGCTCGGCTAGTTTTTTGTATTTTTAGTAGAGACGGGGTTTCACCATGTTAGCCAGGATGGTCTCGATCTCCTGACCTAGTGATCCGCCCGTCTCGGCCTCCCAAAATGCTGGGATTACAGGCTTGAGCCACCGCGCCCGGCCCTTTTTTTTTTTTTTTTTTTTTTTTTTTTCGTGAAACAGAGCTTCACTCTTGTTGCCCAGGCTGGGGTGCAGTGGTGTGATCTTGGCTCACTGCAGCCTCCGTCTCCTGGCTTCAAGTGATTCTCCTGCCTCAGTCTCCCGAGTATCTGGGATTACAGGTGCGTGCCACCACACCCAGCTAATTTCTTTCTTTCTTTCTTTCTTTTTTTTTTTTTTTGAGATGGAATCTCGCCGTTGCCCAGGCTGGAGTGTAGTGGCATGATCATGGCTCCCTGCAACCTCCACCTCCCAGATTCAAGCGATTCTTCTGCCTCAGCCTCCCTAGTAGCTAGGACTACAGGTGCGCGCCACCATGCCCAGCAAATTTTTGTTTTTGTTTTTTTTTTTTTTTGAGATGGAGTCTCGCTCTGTAGCCCAGGCTGGAGTGCAGTGGCCGGATCTCAGCTCACTGCAAGCTCCGCCTCCCGGGTTCACGCCATTCTCCGGCCTCAGCCTCCTGAATAGCTGGGACTACAGGCGCCCGCCACCTCGCCCGGCTAGTTTTTTGTATTTCTTAGTAGAGATGGGGTTTCACCGTGTTATCCAGGATGGTCTCGATCTCCTGACCTCGTGATCCATCCGTCTTGGCCTCCCAAAGTGCTGGGATTACAGGCTTGAGCCACCGCGCCCGGCCTAAATTTTTGTATTTTTAATAGAGACGGGGTCTCATCATATTGGCCAGCCTGGTCTCGAACTCCCGACCTCGTGATCCGCCTGCCACGCCCAGCTAATTTTTTCTTTTTTAGATGGAGTTTCGCTCTTGTTGCTCAGACTGGGGTGCAATGTCACGATCTTGGCTCACCACAACCTCCACCTCCCAGGTTCAAGCGATTCTCTTGCCACACCTTCCCGAGTAGCTGGGATTACAGGCATGCTCCACCACGGCTGGCTAATTTTGTATTTTTAGTAGAGACAGGAGTTTCTCCGTGTTGGTCAGGCTGGTCTCGAACTCCTGACCTCAGGTGATCTGCCTGCCTCAGCTTCCCAAAGTACTAGATTACAGGCGTGAACCACCGCACCAGCTTCATTTTTGTATTTTTAGTGGAGACGGGGTTTTGCCATGTTGGCCAGGCTGGTCTGGAATTCCTGACCTCAGGTGATCTGCCCTCCTCAGCCTCCCAAAGTGCTGGGATTACAGGTGTGAGCCACTGCGCCAGGCCAAGAGGGCATTCTTTTTTTTTTTTTTTTTTTTTTTTGAGACAGAGTCTCGCTCTGTAGCCCAGGCTGGAGTGCAGTGGCCGGATCTCAGCTCACTGCAAGCTCCGCCTCCCGGGTTCACGCCATTCTCCGGCCTCAGCCTCCCGAGTAGCTGGGACTACAGGCGCCCGCCACCTCACCCGGCTAGTTTTTTTTTTTTGTATTTCTTAGTAGAGACGGGGTTTCACCGTGTTATCCAGGATGGTCTCGATCTCCTGACCTCGTGATCCACCCGTCTCGGCCTCCCAAAGTGCTGGGATTACAGGCTTGAGCCACCGCACCCGGCCAGGAGGACATTCTTACATGGGATAATTACACATAGCACTGTGGGTTGTTGAAGGCATTAAATATGCTAATAAGAGTTTAGCCAAGTTACTTACCTGTACTAAATGTTCAGTAAATATTAGCTATAATTGTTTTGGGGAATCCCTCAGTTGCTTGATAAAGTACATTTTTGCCTCTGAGACTTTATGGGGACTTGAAAGTATGCTAGTTGTGTAGAGCTCTTACTATTTTCATAATTTTAGAGGCCACGTGGAAAGAATTTAGATTCTTATTGTGGAACCTACAGTAAGTTAATTAACTTTTTTTTTTTTTAAATGAGACGGAGTCTCACTCTGTTGCCCAGGCTGGAGTGCAGTGGCTCAATCTTGGCTCACTGCAACCTTGGCTCAACTGCCTCCTGGGTTGGAGCAATTCTCCTGCCTCAGCCTCCCGAATAGCTGGGATTACAGGTGTGTGCCACCACGCCCAGCTGATTTTTGTATGTTTAGTAGAGATGAAGTTTCACCATGTTAGCCAGGCTGGTCTTCAGCTCCTGACCTCAGGTGATCCACCTGCCTTGGCCTCCCAGAGTGCTGGGATTACAGGTGTAAGCCACCGCACCTGGTCATACTTAACCTTTCTTGGTTTCAGTCTCCATATAACTAAGGTGAGAATCACAAAACCTGTTTTATAGGGTCACTGTGAGAATAATTATAAATAATATATGTAAAGCACTTTGTGCAAGGTATACAGTAGGCACTCAATAAGTGGTGTTTAATTCTGTAATATCTCAACCTCAGAGGTAAAGAACTAATTAATACTGCTCTCAGGCAGAAGAGTTTCCCTGGTCAAGAGGCAGGAGTATAGGCCGGGCGCGGTGGCTCAAGCCTGTAATCCCAGCACTTTGGGAGGCCGAAACGGGCGGATCATGAGGTCAGGAGATCGAGACCATCCTGGCTAACACGGTGAAACCCCGTCTCTACTAAAAAAAAATACAAAAACTAGCCGGGCGAGGTGGCGGGTGCCTGTAGTCCCAGCTACCCGGGAGGCTGAGGCAGGAGAATGGCGTGAACCCAGGAGGTGGAGCTTGCAGTGAGCTGAGATCGCGCCACTGCACTCCAGCCTGGGTGGCAGAGCGAGACTCCGTCTCAAAAAAAAAAAAAAAAAAAAGAGGCAGGAGTGGGTTGCTGCAGGGTGACAGTTAACACAGGAAGCCTACAGTGAGAAGTTGAAGGGATGGCAGGTCCATGGGCCTCAGAGCCTCGGGCCTCAGGCTTCCTGTCTCTGTTGGGGAAAAGGCAAGGCCTCCACAGGAGGCGGATATGGTCTGCAGGCTATTGCAGAGATGCCTCTTTGCCAACAGCCACCTGCACTGTTTCATTTCACAGTTGCCTATAAACCACTGTTTCTGAGGCTCATCTTCATACTTTAATGTGAAGTGGCTACTGCATTTTTTTTTTAAGACAAGGTCTTGCTCTGTCACCTAGGCTGGAGTACAGTGGAACAATCATGGCTCACTGCAGCCTTGGCCTCCTGGGCTCAAGCCACCCTCCCTAGTCTCAGCCTCTCAAGTAGCTGGGACTACAGGCATGTCCCCCTACACCCAGCCAATTTTGTATTTTTGGTAGAGTTGGGGTTTCGCCATGTTGGCTAGGCTGGTCTCAAACTCCTGGGCCCACTTCGGCCTCCCGGAGTGCTTGGATTATATGCACGAGCCACTGCACTCGGTCAGCCCTTCTGTCTTTTGATAGAAAATTCAACATAAGACCGGGCACGGTGGCTCACGCCTGTAATTCCAGCACTTTGGGAGGCTGAGACGGGCGGATCACGAGGTCAGGAGATCGAGACCATCCTGGCTAACACGGTGAAACCCCGTCTCTACTAAAAAATACAAAAACCTAGCCGGGCAAAGTGGCGGGCGCCTGTAGTCCCAGCTATTTGGGAGGCTGAGGCAGGAGAATGGCGTAAATCCGGGAGGCGGAGCTTGCAGTGAGCTGAGATCCGGCCACTGCACTCCAGCCTGGGCGACAGAGCATGACTCCGTCTCAAAAAAAAAAAAAAAGAAAAAAAAGAAACCCCGTCTCTACTAAAAATACAAAAAATTAGCTGGGTGCCATGGCGGGCGCCTGTAGTGCCAGTTACTTGGGAAGCTGAGGCAGGAGAATGGCGTGAACCCAGGAGGTGGAGGTTGCAGTGAGCCGAGATCACAACACTGCACTCCAGCCTGGGCGACAGAGCAAGACTGTCTCAAAAAAGCAAATAAATGAAAATTTAAAAAATTAAAATTCAACATAAAATGCCTTAGCCAAGCATACAGTTCAATTTTCTCATGATCGAGAAGTCCAGAGTGGTAAAATCACATCATGGAGCCATTGGGCCAATGTTACTTCTGTACTTTTGCTCAGTCATCCTTACCCTGTGGATATCATCCTCATTTTTGTCACCTCAGGGTCATTAATGGCTGCTACCTCCTCTATCACATCCGCATTTCAGACAGGGTAGAAGGGAAGAAAAAATAGCAAACCATATTTGCCAGCTCAGTCAGCCCTGGTTTTTATGAACTTTTCAGGAAGCCCCACCCAGCAACTTCCACCTACACTTCATTACTTAGAACCATATTGTATTACTTGGCCACTTCTCCTTCCAAGGAACACTGAGAAATGAAGTTCTTTATCTGGGCACATTGTTGTCCTGAACAAATCAGGGTTCTGTTAGAAGAACAAATTGTAGAGTAGATAGGTGAGCATACAGTAAAACTTCATTAAGCAACATTATTCATGTTTCCTAACTGCGGGTGATTTGCCTGCCTCGGCCTTCCAAAGTGCTGGTATTACAGGCGTGACCCACCGCACACTGCCGCAAGCTTTCTTGACAGCTCTGTTCTGAGAAATCATGGGGCACCCAGGTTCCATCTGTCTTTTGCTTTGTAACCTCTAAGGAGTTGCCATCACCTAAATAGTCTAAAATTTGGTTACCACCACATCCAATCCCAGCCAGTGCGAAACTGGAAGAGAAGAAAAAAGGCATGCCCCTCTTTTTTTTTTTTTTTTTTTGAGATGGAGTCTTGCTCTGTTGCCCAGGCTGGAGTGCAGTGGTGTGATCTCAGCTCACTGCAGCCTCCACCTCCCGGGTTCAAGCAGTTCTCTGCCTCACCCTACTAAGTAGCTGGGCTTCCAGGCACCCACCACTATGCCTGGCTAATTTTTGTACTTTTAGTAGAGACAGGGGGTTTCACCATCGTGGTCAGGCTGGTCTTGAACTTTTGACCTCATGATCCTCCTGCCTCAGCCTCCCACAGTGCTGGGATTACAGGCGTGAGCCACCACGCCTGGCCCCGGAGTTTCACTCTTGTTGCCCAGGCTGGAGTGCAATGGTGAGATCTCAGCTCACTGCAATCTCTGCCTCCTAGGTTCAAGCGATTCTCCTGCCTCAGCCTCCCGAGTAGCTGGGATTACAGGCATGTGCCACCACACCTGGCTGATTTTGTATTTTAGTAGGGACTGGGGTTTCTCCAAATTGATCAGGCTGATCTTGAATTCCCAACCTCAGGGGATCTGCCTGCCTCGGCCTCCCAAAGTGCTGGGATTACAGGCGTGAGGCACCGTGCCCGGCCACATCTGCCTCATTTTTAAAAGTATAACCAAGAAGTTACTGGTCCACTGGCCAGCATGTAAGGCTTTATTCTATGCATTCATATATTCAGATATAAATTGAAGGTCTTACTACAGTAAGAGAGGTCAAAACCTTTGCCTTAGCAGCTATGGTGGCTCACACCTGTAATCCCAGAACTTTGGGAGGTGGGAGGATTTTTTTGAGTCCAGGAGTTAGAGACCTGCCTGGACAACATGGCAAGATGCATCTCTACCAAAAAAAAGAAAAAAAAAAAATCCAGGCATGGTGGCACATACCTGTGGTCCCTGCTACCCTGCTACTGGCTGAGCCAGGTGGATCCTTGAGACCAGGAGTTTGAGCCTGCAGTAAGCTATGATTGCATCACTGCACTTTAGCCTGGGAAACAGAGTGAGACCCCATCTCTATCATATTTTTTTACAAAGAAAAAAAATTGCTGGGCATGGTGGCTCAAGCCTGTAATCCTTGCACTTTGGGAGGCTGAGGCGGGCGGATCACGAGGTCAAGAGATTGAGGCCATCCTGGCCAACATGGCGAAACCCCGTCTCTCCTAAAAATACAAAAGTTAGGCCAGGCACGGTGGCTCACGCCTGTAATCCCAGCACTTGGGAGGCCGAGATGGGCGAATCACGAGGTCAGGAGATCAAGACCATCCTGGCTAACACGGTGAAACGCTGTCTCTACTAAAAATACAAAAAAAAAAAAAAATTAGCCGGGCATGGTGGTGGGCACCTGTAGTCCCAGCTACTCAGGAGACTGAGGCAGGAGAAGGGCGTGAACCCGGGAGGCAGAGCTTGCAGTGAGCAGAGATTGTGCTACTGCACTCCAGTCTAGGCGACAGAGCGAGACTCTGTCTCAACAACAACAACAACAAAATACAAAAATTAGCTGGGCGTGGTGGTGCGCACCTATAGTCCCAGCTACTTGGTAGCCTGAGGCAGGGGAGCCCAGGAGGTGGAGGTAGCAGTGAGCCAAGATAGCGCCACTGCACTCCAGCCTGGGGACACAGCGAGCCGTCTCAAAAAACAAGAGAAAAAAAATTAGCTGGGTGCAGTGGTGCATGCATGTAGTCCCAGCTACTCAGGAGGCTGTGGTGGAAGGATTGCTTGAGCCTAGGAAGTCGTGTGCCACCATACCCAGATAATTCTCTTTTATTGTTGTTGTTTGAGACAGATTCTCGCTCTGTCACCCAGGCTGGAATGCCATGGCACGATCTCGGCTCACTGCAGCCTCCGCCTCCCGAGTTCAAATGATTCTTCTGCCTCAGCCTCCCAAGTAGCTGGGACTAGAGGTGCACACCACCACACCGAGCTAATTTTTGTATTTTTTAGTAGATACAGTTTCACCATGTTGGCCAGGCTGGTCTCGAACTCCTGACCTTGTGATCCGCCCGCCTCGGCCTCCCAAAGTGCTGGGATTACAGGCATGAGCCACCGCGCCCGGCCTGTATTTTTAGTAAGAGATGGGGTTTCACCATGTTGCCCAGGCTGGTCTCAAACTCAGCTTAAGCAATCTGCCCCACTCGGCCTCCCAGAGTGCTGGGATTACAGGCATGAGCCACTGGGCCTGGCCAAGATAGTGATTTTTTTAAATTTAGTTTTAATTTTTTTTAGAGATGACATCATACTATGTTGCCCAGGCTGGTCTCCAACTCCTGGGCTCACGCAGTCTTCCCACCTCAGCCTCCTAAATCACTGGAATTACAGGCATGAGCCACTGCGCCTGGCCTGGATAGTGATTTTTTAGAAGATGAGAAACTTCAGACTTCTGAGCAGAGAGTGACATATCTGGATTTAGGTTTCTTAAAGACCATTCTAATAAGTTATAAAATCTACATATGTGATGTTTTGATATACACTGGTCCACGGTTCCTGGCCCATACTCTATAGCCTTTGCTACAGTCTTTTGTTACAATGCTGGGTATGTTAGGCCTCACAGCAGGCCTCTGACCTCCTGCCCTGCCCTCCTTCCACTTTAATGTTCTCCAGTATTCCCCACCTCTCTGATTGTGGGTCGTCAGACCCTCCCATGAGAAGATCCCATCTTATACTCTGTAGGAGGAAGGAATGCTGATGGCGAGAAGCTTCCATAAAAATCCAAGAGAGGCCGGGCACGGTGGCTCATGCCTGTAATCCCAGCACTTTGGGAGGCTGAGGCGGGTGGATCACAAGGTCAGGAGATCAAGACCAGCCTGGTCAACATGGCGAAACCCCATCTCTACTAAAAATACAAAAATTAGCCAGGCATGGTGGCAGGCGCCTGTAATCTCAGCTACTTGGGAGGCTGAGGCAGGAGAATGGCGTGAACCCGGGAGGCGGAGCTTGCAGTGAGCCAAGCTCATGCCACTGCACTCCAGCCTGGGTGACAGAGCGAGACTCCATCTCAAAAAAAAAAAAAAAAAAGGTTCTGGAGGTCTGGACTTGCCACTGGTGTTGGGGGAGAAGGTGGTCTTGGAGAATGAGCAATTAACCTGTGAGATCTCACACTATCAGATAGTGTCAGAACTGAATTAGAGGACACCTACCTCGTGTCCACTGCTTGGTGTGTGGGGAAAACTCCCCCACACATTTGCTCACAGAAGTCTTGATGATTTTTTTTTTTTTTTTTTTTTTTGTTTTGTTTTTTTTGAGACGGAGTCTCGCTCTGTCACCCAGGCTGGAGTGCAGTGGCCGGATCTCAGCTCACTGCAAGCTCCGCCTGCCGGGTTCCCGCCATTCTCCTGCCTCAGCCTCCCGAGTAGCTGGGACTACAGGCGCCCGCCACCTCGCCCGGCTAGCTTTTTGTATTTTTTTAGTAGAGACGGTGTTTCATCGTGTTAGCCAGGATGGTCTCGATCTTCTGACCTCGTGATCCGCCCGTCTCAGCCTCCCAAAGTGCTGGGATTACAGGCTTGAGCCACCGCGCCCAGCCAGATGATTGTTGTCATGTGACAGTAGAGAAAGATGTGGTTTACAGGGCGTTTGTGCTACACAATATACTCTCAAAGACATAAAAGTAAGAGCTGGCTGGGCGTGGTGGTTCACACCTGTAATCCCAACACTTTGGGAGACCGAGGCCGGTGGATCACCTGAGGTCAGGAGTTCGAGACCAGCCTGGCCAACATAGTGAAACTCTGTCTCTACTGAAAAAAAAATAGCCAGGTGTTGTGGTCTGTGCCTATAATCCCAGCTACTCAGGAGGCTGAGGCGAATAGCTCGAACCCAGGAGGCCAAGGTTGCATTGAGCCAAAATCGCACCACTGCACTCCAGCCTGGGCAGCAGAACAAGACTCCGCCTGAAAAAAAAAAAAAAAAGAACTAAAACTATAAAACTCTTAGAAGCAAGCATAGGGGGAAAGCTTCATGATTTTGAATTTGGCAATGATTTCGTGGCTATGACACCACAGGCACGGGCAACAAAAGAAAAATAGACAAATTGGGGCAGGGTGTGGTGGCTCACACACTTTGGGAGGCTGAGGCAGGTGGATTGCCTGGGCTCAGGAGTTCAAGACCACCCAGGGCAACATGGTGAAACCCCATCTCTACTAAAAATACAAAAAAATTAGCTGGGGATGGTGGCGCACTCCTGTAGTCCCAGCTACTTAGGAGACCAAGGCCAGAATCACTTGAGCCCCGGAGGAGGAGGTTGCAGTGAGCCAAGATCGCGTCACTGCACTCCAGCTTGGGCTACAGAGTGAGACTCTGTCTCAAAAAAAAGAAGGAAAGAGAGAAAGAAAAGAAAGAAAAAGGAAGGAAGGAAGGAAAGAGGGAGGGAGGGAGGGAGGGAAAAGAAAGACAAATTAGACTTCATTGAAATTAACTTTTTGCATTGGAGGGGTGGAAAGGTGTGATACATTTCCTCACCAATCATAAGGGTCATGACCAACATGCCTATGACAAAAGACAGAATTACAAGAGAAAATAATAACAAACTTATTTACAACATTTTACACAATACAGGAGCTTCTGGAAATGAAGACCCAAAGACCAAGGGGAAACTATTTGTATGCTTAGGTTGAATGAAGAATGGACAGCCACATAGAAATGTGATTGGACAAAAATGGTGTGATCTTATAGTAATACACTAGGGGAAATAAACCCAGTAAGGTTCAAATTCTTCTTGGTCTGTCAGTGTAGCATTTCTTCACCCTGGGGTATGGGCAGGACTCTTCTGGAATGAGGGTCCTCAAGGGAGAAGAGGAGAGTAACCTCTCTTTTCTAATTTTTTTTTTTTTTTTTTTGAGACAGAGTCTTGTTCTGTTATCTAGGCTGGAGTACAGTGGCATAATCTCAGCTCACTGCAACCTCTGCCTCCTGGGTTCAAACGATTCTCCTGCCTCAACCTCCCCTGCCTCAGCCTCCCCTGCCTCAGCCTCCCGAGTAGCTGGGGCTACAGGCGTATGCCACCACGCCCAGGTTTTTTTTTTTTTTTTTGGTATATTTAGTAGAGACAGGGTTTCACCATGTTGGCCAGGGTGGTTTCGAACTCCTGACTTCAAGTGATCTGCCAGCCTCGGCCACCCAAAGTGCTGGGATTACAGGAATGAGCCACCGCGCCCAGCCTAGACAGAGTAACTTTTCTAGATTTTGTGGCTAGCTCTGGGAGAGTGGGATTCTAGTTACTATGAGCTGCCTTGGGAAGAAGGGTTCTGAGTCTCACTTCAGTGGAGAAAGAGGGATGGGAGATAGGAGGGCAGGAGAAGGTCAGAGAGAGACTTTGCTTCTGGAACCTTTCAGTCTCCTTTAGTTCAAAGCACTCAGCATGCCAAAGCAGCATACTTTGGGGTATCATTTTCTGAGCCTGAGCAGCATCAAAGAAAAACAAAAGGTTTTGCTGTATTTATGGGAGGCCACTGATTTGGGTTTTTTTGTTTGTTTGTTTTATTAGACACAATCTCACTCTGTTGCCCAGGCTGGCATGCAGCGATGCCATCATGGCTTATTGCAGTCTTGACCTCCTGGCCTCAAGCGATCTTCCCACTTTATTCTCCCCGGTAATTGGGACTACTATTTTTTTTTGTAGAGAAGAGGTCTCATCATACTGCCCAGGCTAGTGCTGAACTCCTGAGCTCAAGGGATCCTCCCGCCTCGGCCCCTGAAAGTGCTAGAATTATAGGTGTGAGCCACAGTGCCTGGCCAAATGGAGGCCGTTGATTTGTACTAAGCTCCTCCTACACTAGGACCCCACAGGCCAACCCAAAATAGAGTCACTCATGCTAAGGTTCCATGTCACCAAACTGAAACATAAGCTGTTTGCTTATAAGATCTGACCTTAGGGCTGGGCACAGTGGCTCACACCTGTAATCCCAGCACTTTGGGAGGCTGAGGCAGGTGGATCACTTGAAGTCAGGAGTTCGAGACCAGCCTGACCAACATGGTGAAACCCCATCTCTACTGAAAATACAAAAATTGGCTGGGTGTGGTGGTGCGTGTCTGTAATCCCAGCTACTTGGGAGACTGAGGCAGGAGAATTGCATGAACCCAGGAGGCAAAGGTTGCAGTGAGCTGAGATCATGCCATTGGACTCCAGCCTGGGCAACAGAGCAAAACTCTTGTCTAAAAAAAAAAGCCAAAAAATCTGACCTTCTGAGAAATCAGGAGAGAGGCAATAGTCAAATCCCCAATAGGTCAGTTTTACAAAAAATAGATTCACAGCAACCGATCAAAAGGGGCCCATGTAACCTAAACTACTTGATAAGGAAGTCCCCTCTTCTTTAAGCTATACAAGAAAAGTAACCCGAAGGAACCTAATGTTAACCAATCCCCTTTTTGCACTATGCTGTTTTCTTGTTCCCTGTCAAGCTGCCTGCCTTAGAAAAACCTACTACTCTGCCATACCTGGTAGAGCTCTTGCCTATTTTGTAGGCTGGATGTTGCTCAGTTCATGAATCAGCAATAAAAGCTAATTAGATCTTTATTTTTTTTACAGACAGGGTCTTGCTCTGTCACCCAGGCTACTGTGCAGTAGTGCAATCCTAGCTCACTGTAACCTTGAACTCCTAGGCTCCAGTGATCCCCCCACCCCGGCCTCCCAAAGTGAGGAGATTACAAGCATGAGACACCACATCTAGCCAAATCTTTAAAACTCAATGTGTTGAAATTGTGTTATTTGACACAACCCACATATTATGAGAAAATATTTGTGAATCATATATCTGATAAGAGATTAATATCCATAATGCATGCAGAACTCCTAAAACTCAACAACAGAAAACCCACTTTCAGAATAAGCAAGAGTTGCACAGCAATGTGAGCATACTTAATATATGTGTGAGATAGAGGAACAAACCTAAGTGATTTTTCCTACTCTTACCCCGTCACTCAACACTGCCAACAGCAGATACGTGGGGGTTATTTCCCCGCACACCAAACATCGATTCTGTGGATTCCCCAGTAGACACCAGCTGGGTGTTCTCCAGTTCAATTCTGACACCATCTACCTGGAAATAGCGTCAGATCCCACAGGTTGAGGGCTCAGTCCCACAAGACTGCCCCCCACTTCAGATGCTGCAAGCATGGATTGTGGTCTGTGCTTCTGACCAATTGGCTGTAAATTGGGGTTCCCAGGATTCATTTAATGGGCTAGTGTGGCTCACAAAACTCAGGGAAACACTTACTGATGTGTACTAGCTTCTTATAAAGGATATTACAAAGAATACAGATGAACACTGTAATCCCAGCACTTTGGGAGGCCGAGCAAGGCAGGCAGATCACCTGAGGTCAGGAGTTCGAGATCAGCCTGGCCAGCATGGCAAAACCCCGTCTCTACTAAAAACATAAAAATTAGCTGGGCATGGTGGTGTGTGCCTGTAGTCCCAGCTATTCAGGAGGCTGAGGCACGAGAATCGCTTGAACCTGGGAGGTAGGGGTTGTGGTGAGGCAAAATTGTGCCACTGCACTGCAGCCTGGGTGACAGAGTGAGACTCTGTCGCAAACAAACAAACAAAAAACAGATGAACAGACAGATGGACGAGATGCCCAGGACGAGGTGTGGGGAAGATGCACAGAGCTTCTATGCCTTCTCTAGGCATGCCCCTCTCCAGGAATCTACCTGTGCTCAGCTGTTGGGAAGCTCTTCTGAACCCTGTCCTTTTGGGTTTTTAGGGCGGCTTCATGACCTACACAATTGACTAAATCATTGGCCTTTGGTGATCAACTCAACCTTCAGCTTCTCTCTCCTCCCCCAAATCAGGGGGCTGCTGAAAGTTCCAACCCTCTAATCACAGGTTGGTTCCCTTGTCAACCAGCCCCCATCCTGAGGATATCAGGGATCTGCCATGAGTTCCCTCATTAGAACAAAAGGGCTCCGCTCCTGTCACCCAGGAAATTCCAACAGATCTAGGAGCTCTGTGTCAGCAACCAGGGTCAAAGACCAAATGTTAGAACAAAAGATTGTCTTAGCACCCCTACTGCTTAGAAAATTATACGAGTATTAGGGGGTCTGTGCCAGCAACTAAGGCAGAGACCAATGTGTGTGTATGTGTGTATATATATACGTGTGTGTGTATATATATATACCTGTGTGTATATATATGTGTGTATATATATGTGTATATATGTATATATGTATGTGTACATATATGTGTGTGTACATATATATTATTTATTTATGTATTTTGGAGATGGAGTCTCGCTCTGTTGCCCAGGCTGGAGTGCAATAGCTATTGCACTGATCACCTGAGGTCAGGAGTTTGAGAGCAGCCTGGCTAACACGGTGAAACCCCGTTTCTACTAAAAAAACAAAAAATTAGCCAGGCGTGGTGGCGTGCTCCTGTAATTCCAGCTACTCGGGAGGCTGAGGCAGGAGAATTGCTTGAACCCAGGAGGCAGAGGTTGCAGTGAGCCGAGATTGCACCATTGCACACCAGCTTGGCAACAAGAGCAAAACTCCATCTCAAAAAAAAAAAAAAAAAAAAAAAGAAAAGAAAAGAAAACCACACACAAAAGTTTAAATTACAAATTTTGTTATGCATATTTTACCACAATTTTTAGATCTTTTTTAAAGAACAGGCAAAGTACTTGAATAGATATTTCTTCCAAAAAGAAATACAAATAGCCAAAAGCTCATGAGAAGATACTCAATATCACTAATCATTAGGGAAATGCAAACCAAAACCACAATGAAGTATCACTTCACACCAATTGGGATGACTGTTACCAAAAAATCACAAAACAGGCCAGGTGCGGTGGCTCACGCCTGTAATCCCAGCACTTTGGGAGGCCAAGGCAGGCAGATCACTTGAGGTCAGGAGTTCAAGACCAGTCTGTCCAACATGGTGAAACCCCGTCTCTACAATAATACAAACATTAGCCAGGCACGATGGTGGGTGCCTGTAATCCTAGCTACTCGGGAGGCTGAGGCAGGAGAATTGCTTGAATCCTGGAGGCAAAGGTTGCAGTGAGTCAGGATCATGCCATTGCACTCCAGCCTGGGCAACAGAGCAAGATTCCATCTCAAAAAACAAAACAAAACAAAACAGGCCGGGTGCAGTGGCTCACACCTGTAATTCCAGCACTTTGGGAGACCGAGGCAGGAGGATTGCTTGAGCCCAGGTGTTCAAGACTAGCTTAGGCAACATAGGGAGCCCCTATCTCTATAAAATAAAAGAAAAATTAATGGGGCGTGGTCGAGCATGCTTGTGGTCCCAGCGACATGGGGGGCTGAGGTGGAGGGATCCCTTGAGCCCAGGAGGGTGAAGCTGCAGTGAACTCTGATCAGGCCTCTGCATTCCAGTCTGGGGGAAAGAGCCATATCCTGTCTCAAAAAAAAAAAAAATTTTTTTTAATTAAAATTTTAGCCAGGTGCAGTGGCTCACGCCTGTAATCCCAGCACTTTGGGAGGCCGAGGCGGGCGGATCACAAGATCAGGGGATTGAGACCATCCTGGTTAATGCGGTGAAACACCCTCTCTACTAAAAATACAAAAAATTAGCTGGGCGTGGTGGCACGCTCTTGGAGTCCCAGCTACTTGGGAGGCTGAGGCAGGAGAATCGCTTGAACCATTCCTGGCGGCAGTTGCAGTGAGTGGAGATAGTGCCACTACACTCCAGCCTGGGCAACAGAGCGAGACTGTCTTAAAAAAAAAAAAAAAAAAAAAAATTAAAGATACAGACCAGTCCGGGCAATAAAGTGAGACTCCATCTCTACATACAATTTAAAAATAAAATAAAAATTTAAAAAAATACAAAAAGTAACCACGATAGAATACTGAATCTCCAAGTACACATCGCCAGCTTCTATAATATAAACTAGTGGCCAATCTTGTTTCTTCGCTGCCTATGAGGACATAGGACTTCCTGTGTCCTCATTTATTCTGAAGCAAATCTTTTTTTTTTTTTTTTTTTCTTTTTGAGACAGAGTCTTGCTCTGTCGCCAGGCTGGAGTGCAATGGCCCAATCTCGGCTCACTGCAACCTCCGCCTCACGGGTTCAAGAAATTCTCCTTGCGGGGCGCTGTGGCTCACACCTGTAATCCCAGCACTTTGGGAGGCCGAGGCGGGCAGGTCACGAGGTCAGGAGATCGAGATCATCCTGGCTAACACGGTGAAACCCTGTCTCTACTAAAAAAAAAAAAAAAAAAAAAATTAGCCGGGCGAGATGGCGGGTGCCGGTAGTCCCAGCTACTCGGTAGGCTGAGCCAAGAGAATGGCGTGAACCCGGGAGGCGGAGGTTGCAGTAAGCCAAGATCACACCACTGCACTCCAGCCTGGGCAACAGAGCGAGACTCCGTCTCAAAAAAAAAAAAAAAAGAAAAGAAAGTCTCCTGCCTCAGCCTCCCAAGTAGCTGGGACTACAGGTACGTGCCACCAGGCCCGGGTAATTTTTGTATTTTTAGTAGAGATGGGGTTTCACCATGTTGGCCAAGATGGTCTCTATCTCCTGACCCCGTGATCCGCCCACCTTGGCCTCCCAAAGTGCTGGGATTATAGGAGTGAGCCACCGTGCCCGGCCTTTTTATTATTATTATTATTATTATTATTATTATTATTATTATTATTTTTGAGACAGAGTCTCACTCCGTCACCCAGGCTGGAGTGTGTGATCTCGGCTCACTGCAACCTCCACCTCCCGGGTTCAAACAATTCTTCTGCCTCAGCCTCCCGAGTACCTGGGACTACAGGCAAGCGCCACCATGCCTGGCTAATTTTATATTTTTAGTAGAGATGGGGTTTCACCATATTGGCCAGGCTGGTCTCGAACTCCTGACCTCGTGATTAGCCTGCCTCGGCTTCCCAAAGTGCTGGTATTACAGGCGTGAGCCACTGCTCCCGGCCGCGAATCACATTTTTAAAAATTGCTGGAAGCACGCCCTTCTCCACTGCTGCCTCAGTGACAGGCTTTCCAGCGCCCAGAATGCTGTACGCAGACGCCGCCACCCTGGCCCCTGCACTCCCGCGTGAGCGACTTCCATTCGGGACCGCTCAGCCGTCCGCTACTGCAGCCTTCCCGCCTTGTCCTCCCACAGGCCTCCCGGGGCACCTAGAACTGCGTGTCTCACGCGGGCCCCGCTCGGCTCCCCACCGGCTCAGCCACTGACACATGCCCGGGATCCTCCTTCTGCGGAGCGGGATGCTTGGCGGGGAGAAATGAAGAGGGGAACGCTGGGCTGGCGGCTTTCCTCCTTCGGCTGAACCCACGGTCCTGATCTCCGGCCGCCTCCTTCTGATCCGGGGTTCTGGCCCCCTCCTCGCCCAGGACCTAAGCGCGGTACCCCCTCTCCCCACCCCAACCAGCTGTCTCTTTTTCCTCAGGGGTCGTGCTCCCAGCCTCTGCCCTCCACAACCACCCGCCTGTCTCACCAGGGCCCAGCCTGGTCCCTGGGAGCCGCCACAGCGCCGCGCCGTTTCCCCGACAACAGGGGCCCGCGGGGTGGAGGCTGTTCCAGCCGCCTAAGGGTACCTGCAGAAGCTTCTCCCAGCGCTCTCCCCTCTCCAGCCCCGGGCAGCTCACACCCCTCAGGTTTTTTCTTTACCTTTCCCTTTCTCCCGGAACCACTTGAGGATAGGTTAAAGACATCTTTTTGCTGAACCCCTACCTTCAAGGTTTATTTCCTAAGAACAAAGGCATTCTGTTAGAAAACCCGGTACAGGCCGGGCGCAATGGCTCACACCTGTAGTCCCAGCACTTTGGGAGGCCCAGGCAGGCGGATCACCTGAGGTCGGGAGTTCCAGACCAGCCTGACCAACACGGTGAAACCCCGTCTCTACTAAAAATACAAAAATTAGCAGGGCGTGGTGGCGCGCGTCTGTAATCCCAGCCACTCTGGAGGCTGAAGCAGTAGAATCGCTTGAACCCGGGAGGCGGAGGTTGCAGTGAGCCGAGATCAGGCCACTGTACTCCAGCCTGGGTGACAGAGTGAGACTCTGTCTCAAAAGAAAAAAAAGAAAAGAAAAAAAGACACAATACGGTTACCGAATTCACAATCCGTGTTCAGGTTGTTCAATTGTCCCAACAACATCCTTCGTGGCTTTTCACAGCTTAGTCCATCCAAGATCCATTAAGGTGCATTGCATTTTGTTGTCACACCTCTTTAGTCTCTTAATCTGGAAGAGTTTATCAGCCTTTGTCTTTTCTAATCTTGATTTTTAAATTTGTATTTTATTTATTTATTATTATTATCATTATTATTATTTTGAGACGGAGTTTCGCTCTTGTTGCCCAGGCTGGAGTGCAATGGCTCACTGCAACCTCTGCCTCCCAGGTTCAAATGATTCTGCTGCCTCAGCCTCCCGAGTAGCTGGGATTATAGCTTGGTGTTGAGAACATTCAGTATCCCAGACAGGGTCTCACTGTGCTACCCAGGCTGGAGTGCAGTGGCTATCGTACACTACTGCCTCGAACCCCTATCCTCAAGCACACTTCCTTCCTCCGCCTCCCAATGAGCTGGGACTATAAGCATGTGACCCTCCTGCAGGCTTCATGATTGTACTTTAGCACAATATTAAGAATGTTAAATGTGATCATTTGGTTAAGGTGGGGTCTACCAGATTTTTCCACTCTTAAGTTATTATTTTTATTTTATTTTATTTTATTTTATTTTATTTTACTGGTTTTTTGAGATGGAGTCTCGCTCTGTTGCACAGGCTGGAGTGTAGTGGCGCAGTCTCAGCTCATTTCAACCTCCCACTCCGGGGTTCAAGTGACTCTTCTGTCTCAGCCTCCTGAGTAGCTGGGACTACAGGCACTCGCCACCATGGCCAGCTAATTTTTGTATTTTTAGTAAAGATAGGATTTTACCTTGTTGGTCAGGCTGGTCTTGAACTCCTGACCTCAGGTGATCCACCCATCTCGGCCTCCCAAAGTGCTGGGATTACAGGTGTGAGCCACCGCGCCCAGCCAAGTTATTATTTTATAATTAACAATCGTACACACATACTTTGAGACCAACGTGGTTTTTTTTTTTTTGGTTTTTTTTTTTTTTTTTTTGAGACAGAGTCTCCCTCTGTCACCCAGGTTGGAGTGCAGTGGCGTGATCTCGGCTCACTGCAGCCTCCGCCTCCCAGGTTCAAGCAATTTTCCTGCCTCTGCCTCCCAAGTAGCTGGGACTACAGGCACATGCCACCAGGCCCGGCTGATTTTTGTATTTATCGTAGAGATGGGGTTTCACAGTGTTGGCCAGAGTGATCTCGAACTCCTGACCTCAGGTGATCCACCTGCCTCAGCCTCCCAAAGTGCTAGAATTACAGGCGTGAGCCATGTCACCTGGCCTCCAACATACTTTGTTGTTGTGTTTTTTGTTGTTGGTGTTGGTTGCTCTTGTTCTTTTGAGCCGGAGTCTCACTCTGTCGCCCAGGCTGGAGTGCAGTAGTGGGATCTCAGCTTACTGCAAGCTCCACCTCCTGGGTTCACGCCATTCTCCTGCCTCAGCCTCCCGAATAGCTGGGACTACAGGCGCCCGCCACCACGCCCGGCTAATTTTTTTGTATTTTTAGTAGAGATGGTGTTTCACCATGTTAGCCAGGATGGTCTTGATCTCTTGACCTCGTGATCAGCCCACCTCAGCCTCCCAAAGTGCTGGGATAACAGGCATGAGCTACCACACCCGGACTGTTGTTGTTTTTTAACTAGGTAGGGGAATGAAAAGGAGGCACCTTGGAAGAGGGTTTGGTAAAAGTTTGCTTCTGGGATCCACTCTCCTCTCACTCACCTAGTTCCCAGATCCCTCTGTCATACTTACCATTGCTCTCCTCCAGCCCATCCATTTCTGCCCTGGATATCTTCAGAACCAGTAGCTGAATGAGGCCTTAAGGAGCATTTCTTCAAACCTAGGGCCTAAAAGATGCAAGGGCAATGGTTCTCAAAAAGGTTTTAGGATCTAAAACAGATAAAAGGAAAGTTGTTTTGGTGGGAGTAAGAGCAGTGAGCTGCAGCCACCCCCAGAAGACCTTCTCCCCACCTGGCTGGCTTCTGAAGGACCCCATTCCACATCCTGGGAAAGTATGGAAACCTCTGGCTTATCAGACACACCAGTGGCCTCTAGCTCCTCAGGAAGGCTGGCTTGGACCTTACCCATCTCTTGTTTGCTGCTTCATACAACATTGGCCTGAGTCCTGGGGCCACTGGCTTTTGAGAAAAAACTCTTGGCCTGTCATCAGGCAGCATCCCATCCCCCCGCACCATCCCTGCTGCTCTTTCTGTACTGTCTTCCTGGAATGCAGACTGTAGGCCAGAGACTGCACAAGGAAAAGCAGCAGAGACCCAGCCAGCCCATCTCTCCTCTGTGTCCTGGAACCTGAATGCAGCTGCTTTCCTCCAACCTGCACCATTGAGGAAGCGGCCAGGTTGGGGGCCCAGGCAGAGGGCCTGGCAGATTTCCTGAGTGCTCTCTGCAACAGACCAGTTCCACCAGAGGGGAACTGGGATCTGGCAAATGACCACAGCCACCAGGAAGTGGCCTGGAAGAGTTTTTCACTTCTCCAAAGATATTGTTCCTGGTAGCTCCAGGGTCTATATATAAGACAAAGGAGGTGGGGGGTGGGAGGGCAGTGAGGAAGACATTGGCCAGGATCAAATCCCAACCTTGTCATGTGATCCTGACAGGTCATTTCAACCTTTAACCCTGTTTCCATTCTAAAGTAGGGGCAAAATAAGCAGCTCCTAGGTTGTCATGATGACTAATGTAATCCTGCAGCGGGCTTTCCAAATGTCAGAAATTGGAATATCTGCACAAATCTGTGCTATTCCTTCATGCCAGTTCTATTATACTATTGTTTATCTAAGATTTCCTCTAACTGTTTTGCTTTTTAAACATGGGCATGTCCCGAAGCAAAGCTGCTTGAAAAATAGGGTTTATTTTGCAGGTTATTGTTTCCTATTCTATTTTAAATAGATGATTGCTAAAATAATTTTTAAAAGTGTTCATCTATATTCACTTCCTCCTCTTTTTTCTGAATCCTCTACCACTACCCTTCCTCTCTTCCAGTCTCCAGCTTTGTTTATAGGGAAATAGATTCAAAATCTCAGTGATGACAGGCGTTTTAACTCGTTTAGTATACTGTTGCAGACATTTGACCCTGGTCATGAACAGGATTGTACAATCCTCACCTTTAAGTGTGGAAGACAGGACCAATGGTGTCACAGAAGCAAGATACCTACAGAGAAGGCTTTTATATTTGCCCTAACTTGCCCTCAGGAATGGTCTAGTCTTCAACTGCAGCAGACCAGGTCAGAAGAATTTTCTAATGGGGGTGTCCACATTGCCTTGTGGACATAACAGGCTCTCCAAAATGTGGGCCAGAGCCTGAATTCGAGCCATGTTTTAGCTGGAATGCAGCTGGGCAGTCAAATCACATACCTTCTGCATTAATCAGGGTTCAGTTACAGAAGACATGCCATTCTAGCCATTTTCATCAGAAAGGGATTTAATACAGGCGATTAGATGCTTACAAAATCTTGGAGGTCCTAAAGAAATGGGCTCTGGTGGACCTCCAAGATTGCCCAGAACTTGGACGGGCGTGGTGGCTCACACCTGTAATCCCAGCACTTTGGGAGGCCGAGATGGGTGGATCACCTGAGGTCAGGAGTTCGAGACCAGCCTGGCCAACACGGTGAAACTCCGTCTCTACTAACAATACAAAAATTAGCTGGCTGCAATGGCGCGCTCACCTGTAATCCTAGCTACTCAAGAGGCTGAGGCAGGAGAATCACTCGAACCCAGGAGGTAGAGGCTGCAGTGAGCTGAGATCACACTACTGCATCCCAGCCTGGGTGACAGAGCGAGGCTCTGGCTCAAAAAGAAAAAAGAGGCCGGACGTGGTGGCTCACGCCTGTAATCCCAGCACTTTGGGACACCTAGGCGGGTGGATCACCTGAGGTCAGGAGTTCGAGACCAGCCTGACCAACATGGAGAAACCCTGTCTCTACTAAAAATATAAAATTAGCCCGGCGTGGTGGTGCATGCCTGTAATCTCAGCTACTCAGGAGGCTGAGGCAGGAGAATTGCTTGAACTCAGGAGGCGGAGGTTGCGGTGAGCCGAGATTGTGCCATTGCACTCTAGCCTGGGGAACAAGAGTGAAACGCCATCGCAAAAAAAAAAAGAATGTGCCCAAAACTAAACAGAAGAACTGGTCTATGCTGAAACCTAGTGTCTCCCTGTCTATGCTGGCAAGCAGTGAGGACTTGGGCAGCAGAACAATGGCCCCCATCTCACTCCTAGCTGTTATGTTATGCACTAGTGCATTTAAGGAATAAAGCTAACTCTTACCCAGAATTCTAACTGCAAGAAAGTTTGGGAAATGTGAATTTTTGTTTGTTTGTTTGTTTGTTTTTTGAGACAGAGTCTTGCTCTGTCGCCCAGGCTGGAGTACAGTGGTGCGATCTCAGCTCACTGCAAGCTCCACCTCCCAGGTTCACGCCATTCTCCTGCCTCAGTCTCCCAAGTAACTGGGACTACAGGCACCCGCCACCATGCCCAGCTAATTTTTTGTATTTTTTAAGTAGAGATGGGATTTCACCGTGTTAGCCAGAATGGTCTCTATCTCCTGACCTCGTGATCTGCCCTCCTCGGCCTCCCAAAGTGCTGGCAATACAGGTGTGAGCCACCACGCCTGGCTGTGAATTTTTTTTTTTTAAGCTCTCTAATCTCTGCAGCTTAAAAAGTCACACTAAGAGGCTGACATAGATGATAAAAACCAATGTAACATACACCATTTAACAAATAAAACATCTTCCTCAGCCAGGCGCGGTGGCTCACGCCTGTAATCCCAGCACTTTGGGAGGCTGAGGCGGGTGGGTCACCTGCGGTCAGGAGTTCGAGACCAGCCTGACCAACATGGACAAACCCCTCTCTCTACTAAAAATACAAAAAAATTTAGCCAGGTGTGGTGGTGGGTGCCTGTAATCCCAGCTACTTGGGAGGCTAAGGTAGGACAGTCACTTGAACCCGGGAGGCGGCAGTTGTGGTAAGCCAAGATTGCGCCATGGCACTCCAACCTGGACAAGAGCGAAATTCCATCTCAAAAAAAAAAAAAAAAGTCTTCATCTCCAACACTTGGGCCCAGCCTACCTCTTCAGCCTGGTCTCTAGCCACTCATCCAACCCACATGTACTCTGTGTTCAGGTGAATTGTCAGGTACTATGGTTTGAATGTGTCCCATCCATAATTTAAGTGTTGAAACTTAATGGCTACTGAAGTGATAGTAAGAGGAGGGAGCTTAAGGAGATGATTAGATCGTAGAGGCTCCTCCTTCATGGATGGGATTAAGGCCTTTATAAAAGAGGCTTGGTGCAGCAGCCTCCAGCTCTCTTGCCCTTCTGCCTTCCTCTATGTGAGGCCACCGTGTTCCTTCCCTCCAGAGGACACTGCAACAAGGCATCACTTTGGAGGCAGACAGCAGCCCTCACCAGACAACCGGATCTGCTGGAGCCTTAAGCTTGGACTTCTCAGCCTCCAGATCTTTGAGAAATAAATTTCTGTTCCTTATAAGTTACCCAATCTCAGGTATTTTGCTATAGCAGCACAAAATAGATCAAGACACTGGGGTACCTCCAACACTCAGTACCTTTGCTCAAGCTGTTCCCTTTTTTTTTTTTTGAGACAGAGTCTTGGATTGTCACCCAAGCTGGAGTGCAGTGGCACTTTGCTTCCCAGGTTCAAGAGTGTCTCCTGCCTCAGCGTCCCGAGTAGCTGGAATTACAGGCACGCACCATTGCGACTGGCTAATTTTTGTATTTTTTAGTAGAGATGGGGTTTCGTCAGGTTGGCCAGGCTGGTCTTGAACTCCTGACCTCACTCGATCCTTCCATCTCTGCCTCCCAAAATGCTGGGATTACAGGCATGAGCCACCACACCCAGCCCAAGCTGTTCCCTTTGTCTAGAATGTTCTTTCTTGCTTTTTCCACCAGATGAATGAATTGCCTCTTCTTACAAGCTTTTTCTTACCTTATGGGGAAGAAGTCATATTCTAGCCCCCTATAGCTTTTCGTGTGTACCTTTTTAAATGATATATTTACCTGTGTGTCTCCCACACTTGACTAAGAGGGCAGAGATCATCTCTTTGGTATCACGGCTGAGGAAAGTCTGAACCAATTCCTTTTAACTCCTGGCTTATTATTAAAAAACAAAAAAAGGAGATTGAAATAGGGTTTTAAAGTTTCTAGAACAGTCTAAAGGTTTAAGTTTGCCAGGTTAATGCTTTTAACACAAAAATGATGATGCAGGTGCTGTGGCTCATACATAGTCCCAGCTACTCAGGAGGCTGAGGCAGGAGGATCACTTGAGCCCAGGAGGTCAAGGCTGCAGTGAACTGCAATTGGGCCACTGCACTCTAGCCTGGGTGACAGAGTGAGATCTTGTTTAAAAAAAAAACAAAAACAAAACAACCAAAAGACCAAACAACTCCTGAGCTTAGGTGATCCTTCTGCCTCAGCCTCCAAGTAGCTGGGATTACACGTGCCAGTGACTGTCCACCTGCACATGTATTTTGATTCTCTGTTACAGCAGCCAAATATATATTTGATTGATCCTGGTTCAGGACTATGGAGTGATATGATAAGCACTCATGTCTTGCAGGTATAATCTCATTTGGAGACAGCATTAAACTTTCAAATGTAGGACCTTTTTTGTGATTGTGAGATCCAGGCCCATGTTTTTCTTGGAGCCCTAAAGCAGATGCTAGACTCAGTCATAAAACAGACTCTCACTATATGAAGGAATTAATGATTTAGGAGGTCATATGTATTTTTCACACTGTCTCAACTGCTCTTTTGGCAAAGTAGCCTGTTCCCAACTTTAAAGGAGCTCCAGCCAGGCATGGTGGCTTATGCCTGTAATCCCAGCACTTTGGAAGGTCAAGGCAGGAGCACTGTGTGAGTCCAGGAGTTCGAGACCAGCCTAGGCAACATAGTGAGATCCCGTCTCTATAAAAATAATAAATAAATAAATAAATAAATAAATAAATAAATAAATAAAATTAGGCTGGGTGCAGTGGCTCACGCCGGTAATCCCAGCACTTTGGGAGGCCGAGGTGAGTGGATCACCTGAGGTCAGGAGTTTGAGACCAGCTTGGCCTACAGTAGTAGAGATGGTGAAACCCCATCTCTACTAAAAACACAAAAATTAGCCAGGTGTGGTGGCACATGTCTATAATTCCAGCTACTCAGACCGCTGAGGCAGGAGAATTGCTTGAACCTGGGAGCCAGAAGTTGCAATGAACCGAGATCACGCCATTGCATTCCAGCCTGGGTGATAGAGCAAGACTCCGTCTCAAAAAGAAAAAAAAAAAAATTAGCTGGGTATGGTGGCATGTGTGCCTGTAATCCCATCTACTTGGGAGCCTGAGGTGGGAAGAGCCCCTGAGCCCAGCAGTTCAAGGATCCAGTGAGCTATGATCTCACCATTGTACTCCAGCCTGGGCGAGAGGGTGAAACCCTATCTCTAAAAATAATTAAGGAAGTTCAACAAGACTCAGGAAGCTCATTATGTAGAGTTGTCCATCACTGTGAAACACTGGAAACAACCTAAGAGTAAGTCAACATGGAAGGGGTTAAAGAACTAATGACTTATTCATTCAAAGGAAAATTACAGTCATTAAAATAATGACAACTATGTGTCCATGTATATGAAGCTTTGAAGTAATACTAAATCAAGAAAGATTATAAAATGGTACTCAGATTGGGAATCCAACTATGTCAAGAGACACATACACAAGAAGAAGAAAATGTCCTTATCACCTAATATGTGGTAGGCCTTCTGCTGAGTCTCAACGATACACAATGAATAAAGTGTGGTCTTGATGTGACTCTCTGTTGTGGTGCCTGCCCCTAGAACTCTTACCAGGAACCTCCTATGACAAAGCAAGTTGAATATTTGATAGCTGCCTGTTGGTTGTGGGTGGGGATGAACGTCCTAGAGTTTTTGCCAATTTCTGTGATGTAAACATTTTCGCCAGGCTGATTTCAAGATACCGATGGAATTTCACTAACACAGTGTTGGAAAGAGATACATAAGCAGCTCTTGAGAGTCAGTGCAAACTAGCTTCAGCAGCACATTGGGGAGGTGGTTGCTAAATAAGCAATAATTTATTCATAGCATGGAATCCTAATCAGTCATGAAAATATCATACTGTAGAATAATTAGTCATATTTGAAGAAGTTCATCTAGTTATAATGCCATTCAAAAAAAAAAGAGGGCTGGGTGTGGTGGCTCACGCCTGTAATCCCAGCACTTTGGGAGGCCAAGGCGGGTGGACCATGAGGTCAGGAGTTCAAGATCATCCTGCCAACATGGTGAAACCCCGTCTCTACTAAAAATACAAAAATTAGCTGGGCGTGTTGGTGCAATTTCTGTGATGTAAACATTTTTGCCAGGAGGCTAAGGCAGCAGAATTGCTTGAACCGGGGAGGTGGAGGTTCCAGTGAGCCGAGATCACATCATCGCACTCCAGCCTGGGCGACAGAGTGAGACTCCGTCTCAAAAACAAACAAACAAACAAACAAACAAAAACAGAGAGAGGGGAAAGTTCAGAATTTATTTCCAAGCTTAAAAAGCAAGTGGCAGATGGCCTTGGTGGTTCACGCCTATAATTCCAGCATTTGGGGAGGCCAGGGTAGGTGGATCTCCTAAGCTGAGGGGTTCAAGACCAGCCTGGGCAGCATAGCAAAACCCTATCTCCACACACACAAATACAAAAATTAGCCAGGTGTTGTGGCACCCGCTTGTAGTCCCAGCTACCTGGGGGTGCTGAGGTGGGAAGATTGCCTTGGGCCGGGGAGGTCAAGGCTCTAGTGAGCTATGTTCGCGCCACTATATTCCAGCCTGGGTGACAAAGCAAGACCCTGTCTCAAACCAGGAAAAAAAAAAAAAAAAGCCAGTGGTGGCAGTGAGTGAGGTCAGTGAAAATTAAAAGTAAAGAAGTGTAAAGGTTCTAAAAACTGTCTTCTCGGAAAACCAAACAGAAAAATGGCCAAAATTGTCAGAATCCACATTCTGAAGACTGTGACTATGGAAATCAGTCGAAGTCTTGCAGCCTGGCAGGGTGATACACTTCTATAGTCTTGGCTACTCGAGCTGTGGTGGGCTGTGATGGACTATGTTCATCGGGTGTCCGCACTAAGTTCAGCGTCGGTATGGTGACCTCTTGGGAGTGGAGGACTGCCGGGCTGCCTAAGGAGGGGTGAACAGTTTCACACAGGAAACCGAGCAGGTCAAAACTGCGGTGCTGATCACTAATGGGATCGCACCTGTGAAAAGCCACTGCACTCCATGCTGAGCAACATAGTGAGACTAATCTTCAAAATAAAAAAAGGCTGGCAACAACCTGGAGAACATTATTCAAGAATGTGGATGAATCTCAGTAAAATGAGAAAGCTTTGTGACACACTTTTTTCTTTTTATTTATTTATTTATTTTTTATAGAGACAGGGTTTTACCATGCTGGCCAGGCTGGTCTTGAATTCCTGAGCTCAAGTGATCCATCCACCTCGGCCTCTCAAAGTGCTGGGATGACAAGCATGAGCCACCACACCTGGCCAACTCTGTGACATTTTAACTTGCCCTAAATCCATCCTCTGTCCTCCAGGCCCACAGTAGCCTTCAAAAATAATAACCTGCATCCATGGTGCAGCTCAGCAGCCGCTGCAGGAAGAAGAGTGGAGCTGGAACCTTTTCAAAGACTCATTCACAAGTGATTGTCATTATTTCACCTGTCTGGTGGTTCCCTGGAATATGTCAGTTGCAAGGCTGTCTGTATTTAGCCTGACTTGGAGCTCATCCAGTGTGAAAACTTGTCTTCTCTGGGGATTTTTTTTAAACAATTATAGGCAAGAGTTTTAACTTTGTGACTGCCTGAGGCAGTGGATAACAGTTGGATCAAGCAATAGAATAAAAATAAAAAAATTTTTTTTAAAGCTTAAAAGTTAGGGAATAGATGTCCATAAGGGCTTTGAAAACTCTGGCAAAGCCAGACACGGTGGCTCACACCTGTAATCCCAGCATTCTGGAAGGCCGAAGCGGGCAGATCACCTGAGGTAGGAATTCAAGACCAGCCTGGCAACATGGTGAAATCCGGTCTCTACTAAAAATACAAAAATTAGGCCGGGCACGGTGGCTCACGCCTATAATCCCAACACTTTGGGAGGCCAAGGTGGGCGGATCACGAGGTCACGAGATTGAGACCATCCTGGCCAACATGGTGAAACCCTGTCTGTACTAAAAACACAAAAATTTGCTGGGCGTGGTAGTGCATGCCTGTAGTCTCAGCTACTCGGGAGGCTGAGGCAGGACAATCGCTTGAACCTGGGAAGCGGAGGCTGCAGTGAGCTGAGATCGCACCACTGCGCTCCACCCTGGCGACGGAGCAAGACTGCATCTCAAAAATAAATAAATAAATAAATAAATAAATACAAAAATTAGCATGGCATGGTGGCAGGTGCCTGTAATTCCAGCTACTTGGGAGGCTGAGGCAGAAGAATCACTTAAACCTGGGAGATGGAGGTTGCAGTGAGCCAAGACTGCACCACCGCACTCCAGCCTAGGTGATACAGCAAGACTCCAACTCAAAAAAAAAAACAAAGATCACCAAAAATTACCAGGCATGGTGGCTTGCGCCTGTAATCCCAGCTATTCAGGAGGCTGAGACAGGAGAATTACTTGAACCCAGGAGGCGGAGGTTGCGGTGACCCAAGATTGTGCCACTGCACTCCAGCTTGGGCAACAGAGCAAGACTTAATCTTAAAGATATATATATATATATATATATATATCTGGCAGATTCCTGGGCATCCAAAAGGCCAAGCACATCATAGGTCAGTGTGCAAGCCCACGAATGTGCATGTGCTCAGGAAAACATTCAGAAGTCCCTAAATTCATCTCTGGTTGAATTTGAAGCATTGCACAAGCAGGAAGTGAAGGCTAAGGTGGGGTTGTAAACAGCCTACCTACACTTTGAAAGCATGTCCTAACATGCACGCACATCCTCTCCGCAAAGACTGAGGGATCTATGGTTCCAGGCGTTTAAAGACATCTCTGTCCCATCATTAGCTCATCACTAAGCTAACCTACCAAGTAGAGACTTCAGTGGTCTCACATGACAAATAATACAAACTTTACAGAATTAGTTCAGGAAGTCACTAAACAAACAAAACCACTACTACAAGCAGTAAAGACAACAAATCTTAGAACTGCCACATTGCAATTACAATTAAATTAAAATGTTCAATTTCTGGCCGGGCGCAGTGGCCCATGCCTGTAATCCCAGCACCTTGGGAGGCCAAGGCGGGGGATCACGAGGTCAGGAGATTGAGACCATCCTGGCTAACACGGTGAAACCCCGTCTCTACTAAAAATACAAAAAATTAGCCGGGCGTGGTGGCGCACGCCTGTAGACCCAGCTACTTGGAGGCTGAGGCAGGAGAATGGCGTGAACCCGGGAGGCGGAGCCTGCAGTGAGCTGAGATCGCGCCACTGCGCTCCAGCCTGGGCGACAAAGCGAGACTCCGTCTCAAAAAAAAAAAAAAAAAAAAAAAAAGTTCAATTTCCAACAAAAAAATGAGAAAACTTCCCAACTCATTCTAAGAGGCCAGTATTACCCTCATATCTAAACCAGATGAAGACATCGAAAGAAAATTACAAACTAGTATTTTTTATGATGGTGTAAGTGAAAATCCTGACAAACAGAATACTAGCAAACTGAATCCAGCAGCATATAAAAAAATAATTTTTTGGCCAGGCATAGTGGCTCACGACTGTAATCTTAGCACTTCGGGAGGCTGAGGTGGGTGGATCACCTGAGGTCAGGAGTTCGAGCCCAACCTGGCCAACATGGTGGAACTCTGTCTCTACTACAAAAATAAATAAATAAATAAAATAAAATCAGCCAGGTGTGGTGGAAGGCGCCTATAATCCCAGCTACTCGGGAGTCTGAGGGAAGAGAATCGCTTGAACTCATAAGGTGGAGGTTGCAGTGAGCCGAGACTGTGCCACTGTAGTCCAGCCTAGCAATAGAGTGAGACTCCATCTCAAAAAATAAATAAGTAAATAAATAAATAAATAAATAAAAATAGTGAAAAGACAATCCATAGTATGGAAGACAATACTTGCAAAATCTTTTTTTTTTTTTTTTTGAGACGGAGTCTTTCTCTGTCACCCAGGCTGGAGTGCAGTGGCCGGATCTCAGCTCACTGTAAGTTCCACCACCCGGGTTTACGCCATTCTCCTGCCTCAGCCTCCTGAGTAGCTGGGACTACAGGCGCCCGCCACCTCACCCGGCTAGTTTTTTGTATTTTTCAGTAGAGACGGGGTTTCACCGTGTTAGCCAGGATGGTCTCGATCTCCTGACCTCGTGATCTGCCCGTCTCGGCCTCCCAAAGTGCTGGGATTACAGGCTTGAGCCACCGCCCCCGGCATTTTTTTTTTTTTTTTAAGACAGAGTCTCGCTCTGTTGCCAGGCTGGAGTGCAGTGGCATGATCTCGGCTCACTGCAACCTCCGCCTCCCGGCTTCAAGCGATTCTCCTGCTCAGTCTCTCAAGTAGCTGGGATTACAGGCACATGCCACCACACCTAGCTAATTTTTTAATATTTTTAGTAGAGACAGAGTTTCACTATGTTGGCAAGGTTGGTCTCAATCTCCTGACCTCATGATCCACCAACCTCGGCCTCCCAAAGTCCTGGGATTACAGGCTTGAGCCACCACACCCGGCACAAATTCTTTATTTGAGAGAAGTCTGTTAACCAGAATATACAAAGAACACTTACAATTCAACAATTGAAAGATAAACAACCCAACTTAAAAATAGACTGGTCCACAAGGTGACTCATGCCTATAGTCCCAAAACTTAAGGAGAATGAGGTGGGAGGATCACTTGAGCCCAGGAGTTTGAGGCTGCAGTGAGCTATGATTGCACTACTGTACTCAAGCCTGGGTGACAGAGGAAGACTTGGTCTCAAAAAATAAATAATTAAATTTTTAAAAATGAACAAAGGATTTGAATAGGTATTTCTCATAAGAAGGTATAAAAAAGGCCAATAAGCACATTATTCTACTTCATTAGTCATTAGGGAAATACAGATCAAAACTACTGTCGGATACTACTTCATACCCCCTAGGATGACTACAGTAAAAAACGAACAGACAATAACAAGTGTTGGCCAGAATGCTGAGAAATCAGAATTCTTTTCTTTTCTTTTTCTTTCTTTCTTTTTTTTTTTTTTTTTTTTTTGAGACGGAGTCTCGCTCTGTCGCCCAGGCTGGAGTGCAGTGGCCGGATCTCAGCTCACTGCAAGCTCCGCCTCCCGGGTTCGGGCCATTCTCCTGTCTCAGCCTTCTGAGTAGCTGGGACTACAGGCGCCCGCCACCTCGCCCGGCTAGTTTTTTGTATTTTTTAGTAGAGACGGGGTTTCACCGTGTTAGCCAGGATGGTCTCGATCTCCTGACCTAGTGATCCGCCCGTCTCGGCCTCCCAAAGTGCTGGGATTACAGGCTTGAGCCACCGCGCCCGGCCTTTTTTTTTTTTTTTTTTTTAAAGTCTTTTTTTTTTTTTTTTTTTTTTTTTGAGACGGGGTCTCACTCTGTCACCCAGGCTGGAGTGCAGTGGCCGGATCTCAGCTCACTGCAAGCTCCGCCTCCCGGGTTCACGCCATTCTCCTGCCTCAGCCTCCCGAGTAGCTGGGACTACAGGCGCCCGCCACCTCGCCCGGCTAGTTTTTTTTTTGTATTTTTTAGTAGAGACGGGGTTTCACTGGGTTCACCAGGATGGTCTCGATCTCCTGACCTTGTGATCCGCCCGTCTCGGCCTCCCAAAGTGCTGGGATTACAGGCTTGAGCCACCGCGCCCGGCCTTTCTTTTTTTTTTTCTTTTTGAGACAGAGTCTTGCTCTGTTGCCCAGGCTGTAGTGCAATGGCATGATCTTGGCTCCTGCAACTGCCGCCTCCCAGGTTCAAGCGAGTCTCCTGCCTCAGCCTCCCGAGTAGCTGGGATTACAGGCACGCGCACCACCATGCCTGGCTAATTTTTAATAGAGACAGGGTTTTGCCATGTTGGCCAGGCTGGTCTCGAACTCCTGACCTCAGGTGATCCACCCTCCTCGACCTCCCAAAGTGCTGGGATTACAGGCGTGAGCCATTGCGCCCGGCCAAACGGTAGACCACGCCTAATTTTTTCTTTGTTTGTAGAGATGGGGTTTTGCCATATTGCCCAGGCTGGTCTTGAACTCAGCCTCCCAAAGTGCTGAGATTACAGATGTGAGCCACTGCGCCTGGCCAGATAAATCAGAATTGTTATATATTGCTAGTGGGAATGTAAAATAGTGCAGTAGCTTTGGAAAATAATTTGGCAGTTCCTCAAAAAGTTAAATGTGGAGTTTCCATATGAGCATTCAGGTTTAAACCCAAGAGAACTGAAAACATATATTCACTAAATACCTGTACATGGATGTTCCTAGCAACATGATTTATGACAGTCAAAAAGGAGAAACAGTTTAAATGTCCATCTACTGATACTGATAAATAAAATGTGGTATGTCCGTACAATATAATTTTTTTTGGCCATTAAAAGGAATGATGTATTGATACATCATTTAACATGAATACATCATACAACACAGAGGAACCTTGAAAGCATTTTGCTAGGAAGCTGGAAACAAAAGGCCACGTAATGTATGATTCTATTTATATTCCATGTCCAGAATAGGCAAATCCACGCAGAATGAAAGTAGATTAGTGATTGCCAGGAGCAGGGGAAGAAGGGAATGGGGCAGTGATTGCTAAAGCGGACACAGTTTTGTTGTTTTGTTCTGTTTTGTTTTGTTTTCAGACAGAGTCTTACTCTGTTGCCCAGGCTGGAGTCCAGTGGCATGATCTCGGCTCACTGCAACCTCTGCCTCCCAGGTTCAAGCAATTCTCATGCCTCAGCCTCCCCCGTAGCTGGGATTATAGGCGTGTGCCACAGAGTCCAGCTGATTTTTTATTTTTAATAGAGACCAAGTTTCATCATGTCGGGCAAGCTGACCTCAAGTGATCTGCCTGCCTCAGCCTCCCAAAGTGGTGGGACTGTGGGCATGAGCCACCATGCCTGGCCCCAGACACAGTTTCTTTATGGGATAACGACAATATTCTGGAATAACATAATGGTGGTATTTCCACAGCCTTACGAATATACCAAAAACCACTGAATTGCATGCTTTAAAGTGTGAATTATATCTTCTTCCTCTTTTTTCTTTTTTTTCTTTTTTGAGACAGAGTCTTGCTCTGTCACCCAGGCTGAAGTGCAATGGCGTGATCTCAGCTCACTGCAACCTATGCCTCCCTAGTTCAAGTGATTCTCCTGCCTCAGCCTCCTGAGTAGCTGGGATTACAGGAGCCACCAGCACACCCAGCTAATTTTTGTATTTTTAGTAGAGATGGGATTTCATCATGTTGGCCAGGCTGGTCTCGAACTCCTGACCTCAGGTGATCTGCCCACCTCGGCCTCCCAAAGTGCAGGGGTTACATGCGTGAGCCACTGTGCCTGGCTGAATTATATCTTAATAATTTAAAAAAAAAGTAGTTTACGAAGCAATCTGTTTTGCACATGTGGTAGGTCAGCAGCCTGTAAGATGACCCCCAGTAATTCTCACCTTGTGATAGTCACACTCTTGTGTAAATCTCTCCCCTCTGGTGTGGGCCAGATTTGGTTCCTTACTTCTAACAAACAGAATACAGCAGAAATGATAGACCGTCACTTCTGATATTAAGTTGTGAAAAGACACGATGGCTCCCATGATGGAGATTCTGGGTCCCTCCTTCTCTCTGTCACTTGCATCCTCCCCCCCCAGGGAAGCCGGTTGCCATGTCGTGAGCATGAGCAGCCCTGTGGAGAGGTCCACATGGCAAGGAACTGATGTCTCCAGATACCAACCAGGAGACAGGGGATGAGCTGCTGAGCTTCAAAGTGGATCCCTCCCCAGTCAGGGCTGGAGATGACCTCAGACTGCCAAGGCAATCTGTCAGAGGAAGAAAAGTTGGAGGACTTACACCACCAGATATTAGAATCTATTATGTAAACATAATACACATATTATGTAAATATAGTACAGTGTGATATTGGCATAAGGACAGGCAAACAGATCAATAGAACAGGACAGAATCTAGAAATAGACGCATTAACATACTGTCATCTGATTTATGACAAAGGTGACAGCAGTTGGGAAAGGAGTGTTTTTGTTTTTGTTTTTTTTAGACAAGGTCTCACTCTTGCCCAGACTGAAGTGCAGTGGTGCAATCATAGCTCACTGTAGCCTCAAACTCCTGGGCTCAAGCGATCCTCTCACCATAGCCTCCTGAGTAGCTGGGACCACAGGCACATGGCACCATGGTCAGCTAATTTTTTATTTTTATTTTGTTAGACAGAGTCTTGCTCTGTCACCCAGGCTGGAGTAGAATGGCATGATCACAGCTCACTGCACCCTCAACCTCCTGGGCTCAAGTGATCCTCCTGCCTCAGTCTATTGAGTAGCTGGGACCACAGGCACATGCCACCACATCCAGCTAGTTTTTGTACTTCTTGTAGAAATGAGGTTTCACCATGTTGCCTAGGCTGGTCTCAAACTCCTGGGCTCAAGCCATCTGGCCACCTTGTCCTCCCAAAGTGCTGGGATTACGGGTCTGAGTCACCATGCCCGGCCAGGAGGTCTTCTTCATAGATGATATGGGGTCATTTCTGCTTCTCTGGCTATGCTCACTGGCCATCAGCACCCTCTGTGTGCCCAGGAGTCTCACGCAGGGCACCTGCACATTATCCACAGAACTCTGCAGGGCCTTCCCCCAGCTCAGGGCCATAAAGAGAGAGATCTGCCTCGGGTTTGATGTCTTCTTGCTCCCTCACCTCCTCTCCAGGGCTCCCCATTCCTGGGCCAGTCCTCCTGGGTGAGAAGCCAGCAAGATGCATGTGATCTTCAGCCTCTGGGTTGACCCTAAAGGTCCATACCCACCGTTGTCCATGTCCATTTGTAGTCTCCTGTCACACTGAATCAAAGCTAGCCTGGGTGACAAGCAGCATTCTGTCAGAGGGACAGTACATGACTTCTGAAGCTTGGTCATATGAGACCCTGCGGTGTTACCTTGGGCCTTTGGCTTGTTCTTTTGGGATGAAGTCAGCTGCCCTACCTTGAGGACATTCAAGCAACCCTGTGGAGAGAAGCCCAGTTGTCAGCACCAGTTTGCCAGCCATGCCAGCAAGCCACCTTGGAAGCAGGCCCTCCAGCCCCAGACAAGGCTTCAGATGGCTCTAGGCCCCAGCCCTTGAGATTTTCAGCTGAGGCCCCAAGCATCATGTAGTAGAGTTAAGTCATTCACACCGTGCCCTGTGGGAATTCCTAGCCCACAGAAATCACGAGATAATAAATGACTATTGTTTTACGCACTAAGTTTTGAGGTGTTTTGTACTGCAGTAATAGATAACTAATACAATGGCTGAAGCTCAGTGCAACACTCTGGGAAAGTCCTCCTTGTTCACTTCCCCGAAGCTTGAGGCTTTGCAGGTAGCTCCCCTGCAGTCTCCTTCCACACCACCATGTCACCCCCCGTGCCCCCCCATGCACCCCCTGTAACCCCCCTTCTACCCTCCCTCCAGCTGCCTCACTCTCCCTTCCCTCTCCAGGGAGGCAGAGGGCAGGATTGACCCATCTGCTGCCTCATTGGAGGTTCCACTGGGGAATGAGATGCCCATCTCCCCTGCTGATGGCACTGCCCCCCAGGCTTTAAGAATAAGTCTTCTAGAATCCCCTCATTGTGGCAATAGTGAGGAAGGAAAGAAACCCCCAGCATTCCCCAGTGGGCAGTGACTAGCATGGATTCCCTCTGTCACTTCTTCTCACACTTGTGTTCACATTGAGGGTGGGGAGGGATGAGTGATGGTAGTAGGGCCGGTTCTGCCACCTCTTTGTACATACCTGGGGCATGTTCTTGCCTCAATCTCAACAGAGGCTTTGAATCATCCTTAAGCGTGAGGTCCACAGCACTATTTGTCATCAATTTTGGATCTCCATTGTCAATACCAGGAAAACAGGAAAAGTCTGGGTTTCTTTGCTGTTCCTGCTTCCTTCACTCTCTGTCCCTTTGACAATGAATATATCAGCACTTTCTGGGACGATTTGTGACATGCTCTCTTTTCACCAAACCTCTGCACATGGTGGTCCCTTAGCTGGCAACAACCTTCCTTTTCCTTTGCCCAACAGACTCTTACCCTTCACAAGCTGCCTCAGCACTGTCTCCTCAGGAAAGCCCTCCTTGACTCCTCTGACTCTGGCTATGTTAAGTGCCTCTTCTGGGCCACCCTAGATCCTTTGCTTCCTTTACCACGCTGTATTTGTGGCAGAGACGCTGTATTTGTGGCAGAGGCAGAAATACGATTTCTTTTTTTTCCTGAAACAGAGTCTTGCTCTGTCACTCAAGCTGGAGTCCAGTGGTGTGATCTCTGCTCACTGCAACCTCCACCTCCCAGGTTCAAGTGATTCTCCTGCCTCAGCCTCCTGAAAAACTGAGATTACAGGTGCCTGCCACCATGCACGGCTAATTTTTTGTATTTTTAGTAGAGATGGGGTTTCACCACGTTGGCCAGGCTGGTCTCCAACTCCTGATCTCAAGTGATCCGCCCACCTGGGCCTCCCAAAGTGCAGGGATTACAGGTGTGAGCCACCACAACTGGCCCAGAAATACAGTTTCTGAAGCACAGTTTATTCTTCCTCTTCTACAGCATGTGGATATTGCTGGAAAGCAGCTGTCCAGCTGACACCCCATTTCCAACCACCTCTTACATCTAGGTATGGTCATACTACTGGCTCTTGTCAAAGGAATGTGAATAGAACCCATATGTGTCACTTCCACATCAAGGCCTTTAAGGAGCAGGTGTGTCATCTACACACCGTCAATGTCCTGCTACCAGCTGTATTTAGGCAATGACAAGATTCTTAGGAATGGTGCTGCCACAAGGTGGACAGAGCCCAGCGCCCAGGATCAATGTATAGAGGAAAGCCACCTGCTTCGATTATGTCTGAGACATAATTCCTTTGAAGGCCTATTTGTTATAGCAGCTAGGGTTACCTTAATTAATACAGTATTGTAGTGTTTACTGGTGTCTCTCCACTAGGTAGTCTTTTTGTTTGTTTTTGTTTCTGAGGCAAGGTCTGGCTCTATCGCCTAGGCTGGAGTGGAGAAGTGGCATGTTCTTGGCTCACTGCTACCTCTGTCTCCCAGCCTCAAATCATCCTCCCACCTCAGCCTCCTTAGCAGCTGGAATTACAGGCATGTGCCACCACGCCTGGCTAACTTTTGTATTTTTTGTAGAAATGGGGTTTTGCTATGTTGCGATCTGCCCACCCAGCCTCCCAAAGTACTGGGATCACAGGCATGAGCCGCCGCGCCCAGTCTCTTGCTAGACTAGTCTTAAAGGAAAAGTAGGAGTTCTTTAGGTGAAAGAAAATGAACTTGGGGTGGGGGTAGCGGGAGGACAAAAGAGCAATAATTGTATCAGTAACTCAATATCTACTCACTGAGCACCTACTATGTTCCAGGCATTGGAGGGGCAGCAGCAAACCAGACAAACAAAGTCCTCCACTCTCATGGTGCTGAAATTCTAGGGGGAGAAGCACTGAGCATGTAAACACATAAAGTACAGAGAAGGATTTCTCAGAGTGGTGACATGGAGAAAACATACCAGTGTAACAAGGTAATGGGATAAAGAGTAACTGGGAAAAGGCACTGGACTGGATGATCCAGCAGGGCCTCCCTGGAGTGTCACTTTAGCTGAGACCCCAATGGTAAGAAGAATCCGGCCATGCAACAATCTTTGCATTAGGGAAGGGGAAGGAGGAGACTTTCCTAGATGGAGGAACTAGAAGCACAAAGACCCCAAGGTGGGAAGGAGCTTGGTGCTCCTTGAGACAAGAAGAAGGGGCCGGGCGCGGTGGCTCAAGCCTGTAATCCCAGCACTTTGGGAGGCCGAGACGGGCGGATCACAAGGTCAGGAGATCGAGACCATCCTGGCTAACACGGCGAAACCCCGTCTCTACTAAAAACACAAAAAATTAGCCGGGCGAGGTGGCGGCGCCTGTGGTCCCAGCTACTCGGGAGGCTGAGGCAGGAGAATGGCGGGAACCTGGAAGGCGGAGCTTGCAGTGAGCCGAGATCCGGCCACTGCAGTCCAGCCTGGGCGACAGAGCGAGACTCCGTCTCAAAAAAAAAAAAAAAAAAAGAAGAAGGCCAGAATGGTGGGAATGGGAGAGAGTAAGGCTAGATGGGGCCAGGGTGTGTCCCCACCCCTCATCCCTGCTTTATTTTTCCCCATCGCACTTCTTATCACTTAATATGCTATGTATTTCTCTTACGTACACGCTTTATTTTCTATCTCTGCCACCAGGCTGTAAGTCCCATGAAGGCAGGGATTTCTGTCTGTGTTTTGTTCACTGCTGTCTCTTGGTAGACAGTGCCTAGAACAATGCCTGCCACACAGTCTTCCCAAGCTGTGTTTGTTGATTGAATAAATAAATGAGAGATGGATAAAGGACAGATAGTGCAGGGCCTTGAAGGCCATGTTGGGGTCATTCTAGGCAAAGGGAATTGCAGGTGCACTCAGGGAGAGTGCAAGCACTGGTTAGGTAAAGACAGGCTGAGCCTCCCATAGCCCTGTCAGCATGGAGCCAGAGGAGGGCTGCAGTCCACACTGTAGAAAGAGTGGCAGGGTAAAGGCAGTGCCCTGGTCCTCTTGGTCTCCTTGGTGCTTGTTAATCTGACTGGCAAAGTCTGAAGCAGGCAGGTGCTGTGGTCTGGTGAAGCGGAGCCAGGGGAGACATCATCCCAGCGAGAGAACATGGAAGGAACCCACAGCCACAGCAGGGCAAGCAGTCCCATTTCCCAGCAGCCTCATAAGCTCAGTGTGGCAGGGGGCAGCTCTGGGGCTCAAGCCCACTATAGTGGCCCATTGGTCCTGGTGTTACCACCTGTCCTTCCTCAGGCCATTTGATCTTCCCATCTGTGTCAGTCCATTTGCATCACTATAAAGAAATACCTGAGTCTCACGCTGGGGACCAAGAGGGAGAGGGAAGGGAGCAGATGGCTTCTGGCATGACTAAATACGGGTGCCCAAAATTGCATCACTCAGACAAGTCCCTCTTCATTTCCTCGTTTTCCTCTATTTTGAGATAGGGTCTCATCACCCCCCCCCCCTTTTTTTGAGACGGAGTTTCGCTCTTGTCACCCAGGCTGGAGTGCAATGGCATGATCTCACTGCAACTTCCGCCTCCCAGGTTCAAACGATTCTCCTGCCTCAGCCTCCTGAGTAGGTGGGATTAGAGGCATGCGCCCCGATTCCTGGCTAATTTTGTATTTTTAGTAGAGACGGGGTTTCTCTATGTTGGTCAGGCTGGTCTCGAACTGCCGAACTTAGGTGATCAGAATGCCTCGGCCTCCCAAAGTGCTGGAATTACAAGCATGAGTCACCACACCCGGCCTGTTTTCTTCTTATTTTGACTTGTCTGAATGTTGGTGCCCCCTCTCAGAATTCCTATGTTGGAACCTTTTTTTTCTCTAGAAACATTTGAAAAATAGTTTAGAAAAGTTTGCCCAATAACCCAGCACCCTCCAGGTTTTCAAAGGTGAAGAATGTTACTTGTGCAAGTCAGAATCTGATACCAATGAAATGGTGACAGCTTTGCCAGTAAACAAGAATATAGTCTTCCATGGCTAGGAAGGGTGACTGCCACAGCTGACAGGTTCCAAAGATACATGGACACTATGTTGGAACTTAACCATCAAAGTGATGGTATTAAGAAGTGTGCCCTTTGGGAGGTGATTAGGGCTCTACCCTCATGAAAGAGATCAGTGGCCTTACAAAAGGGCTTGAGGGAACCTGATCATCCCTCCCACTCCCTCTGCCATGGGAAGACTCAGCCAGAACGCGCCATTTTGGAAGCAAAGAGCAAGCCCTCACCAGACACTTTATCTTTCTGTGCTTTGATCTTGGACTTCTCAGGCACCAGGACTCTGAGGAATAAATTTCTGCTGTTTATAAATGACCCTGTCTAAGGTATTTTGTTAGAGCAGCAGGCACGGCCAAATACAGCTTCACTCTCAGTTAGGTTCTCTCGAGGTGACAGAAGTCCCCAACAATTCTAGACATGCCTTAATCTTTCTTCATGCTCCTTCCATCCTAAAACAGAGCCACTGAGTGTTATGGGCCCTGAGTGCCCTGGATGTGGTCAAGTGACCTCTTCCAAAAGAGTCACTGTGGGCAGAGGGGTGCAATGCAGCCTGTGTGCAGGAAGGCTCTAGAAAGCAGCTATGGCTAGTGTGGCACAAGGAAGAGGAAGGATAGGAGATTATGTGCTAGTGTGATGTGTGGCTGTCTTCCTGTGAGTGTTCCCCCAGCCACACACATAGAACTGGGAGCTCCTGGTGCCCTGGTTCATCTCTGTGTCCCTATGGTCATACTCTGGAAGCTAAAAATTGATTACTTTTGAATAAACGAATGCACAAACCTTCATTTCCTTTATAGCACCTAATAGAAAAGTGCCTCAGGCTACCACATGAGCTTTATCTCACCTGGCAACTGACATGTAATGTCAGTCATTCTCTTGTAATGTAAAGGATCACTATATTTGTTTTTAAGTTGTTTATTTTTTTAAGAGATGGAGACTTGCTATGTTGCCCAGGATGGACTCAAACTCCTGGGCTCAAGTGATCCTCCTGCCTCAGCCTCTGGAGTAGTTGGGACTACAGGTATATACCACTGTGTCTGGCTGAAGGAGTGCCTTATGAATCACTTTCACATCTGATTCTCACAAGAACTCAGAGGTAGGGTTTATCATCACCATTTTATTATTTTTAGATAGATAGATAGATAGATAGATAGATAGATAGATAGATAGTTTTTTTTTTTTTGAGATGGAGTCTCACTGTGTCGCCCAGGCTGGAGTGCAGTGGTGTGACCTCAGCTCACTGCAACCTCTGCCTCCTGGGTTCAAGTGATTAGTCGGCCTCAGCCTCCCAAGTAGCTGGGACTATAAGCCGGTGCCACCACACTTGGCTGATTTGTATTTGGTATTTTTAGTAGAGATTGGGATTTTGCCATGTTGGCCAGGCTGTGATCTGCCCACCTTGGCCTCCCAAAGTGCTGGGATTACAGGCATGTGCCACTGTACCCGCCCCATTTTATTATTTTATTATTTTATTTTATTTATTTATTTATTTTTTTTTTTTGGAGACGGAGTCTCGCTCTGTCGCCTAGGCTGGAGTGCAGTGGCCGGATCTCAGCTCACTGCAAGCTCCGCCTCCCGGGTCTACGCCATTCTCCTGCCTCAGCCTCCCGAGTAGCTGGGACTACAGGCGCCCGCCACCTCGCCCGGCTAGTTTTTTGTATTTTTTAGTAGAGACGGGGTTTCACTGTGTTAGCCAGGATGGTCTCGATCTCCTGACCTCGTGATCCGCCCGTCTCGGCCTCCCAAAGTGCTGGGATTACAGGCTTGAGCCACCGCGCCCGGCCTATTTTATTTTTAAGACAGAGTTTTGCTCTGTTGCCCATGCTGGGTGCAGTGGCATGATCTGGGCTCACTGCAACTTCCGCCTTGTGGGTTCAAGTGATCCTCGTGCTTCAGCCTTCCAAGTAGCTGGGATTACAGGCCTGTGATCACACCTGGTTAACTGTTGGTGTCTTTTTTTTTCAGACAGAGTCTCACTTTGTTGCCCAGGCTGGAGTGCAGTGGCACAATCTCAGCTCACTGCAACCTCCACCTCCTGGGTTCAATTGATTCTCCTACCTCAGCCTTCCGAGTAGCTGGGACTACAGGCGTGCATCATCATGCTCGGCTAACTTTTGTATTTTTAATAGAGACGGGATTTCTGGATTGTCTCGAACTCCTGACCTCAGGTGATCTGTCCACCTTGGCCTCCCAAAGTGCTGGAATTACAGGAGTGAGCCACCATGCCTGGTCCATTTTATTTTTTATTTTATTTTATTTTTGAGACAGAGTCTTGCTCTGTCACGCAGGCTGGGTGTAGTGGCGCAATCTCAGCTCATTGCAACCTCTGTCTCCTGGGTTCAAGTGATTCTCGTGCATCAGCCTCCTGAGTAGCTGGGATTACAGGCCTGTGCCATCATACCTGGCTAATTTTTGGGGTTTTTGTTGTTGTTTTTTAGATGGAGTCTCGCTTTGTTGCCCAGGCTGGAGTGCAGTGGCGCAATCTCGGTTCATTGCAACCTCTGCCTCCCAGGTTCAATTGATTCTCCTGGCTCAGCCTCCGAGTGGCTGAGACTACACACATGCACCATCACGCCTGGCTAACTTTTGTATTTTTAGTAGAGACGGGGTTTCACCGTGTTGGCCTGGCTGTTCTCGAACTTCTAACCTTGTGATCCGCCCACCTTGGCCTCCCAAAGTGCTGGGATTACAGGCATGAGCCACCACGCCTGGCCTTATTTTTTGTATTTTTAGTACAGACTGTATTCACCATGTTGGCCAGGCTGGTCTCGAACTTCTGACTTCAAGTGATCTGCCTGTCTTGGCCTCCCAAAGTGCTGGGAGTGAGTCACCGAGCCTGACCATAGCACCACCATGGGAAGTGAGGATACTGGGACCCAGAGAGCTCAAGTGAATTGCACTGACACAGGAGCTCAGACTGGGTGCTGGGGACCAGGAGAAGTTACCAAGGATAAAAGACTATGGTGTGGCATGTTGGGACAGCCAACCAGTGACTTCTGGATTAATAAAAACTGCCAAGAAGGAAACCTTTGAAAAAATTGTCCATTTTAAAGCAGCAAAACCTGGCTAGACACAGTGGCTCATGCCTGTAATCCCAGCAATTTGGGAGTCCAAGGTGGGAGGATCACTTAAGCCCAGGGGTTAGAGACCAGCCTGGGCAACATAGTGAGACCCCATCTCTACAAATATTTAAAAATTAGCTCACTGTGGTGGCATGTGCCAGTAGTCCCAGCTACTTGAGAAGTTAAGGCAAGAGAATCGCTTGAAGACAGGAGTTTGAGTCCAGGCTGGGTCACACAGTGAGACCCTATCTCTACCAAAAAACACAAAAAATTAACCAGGCATGGTGGTGTGCCTGTGGTTCCAGGTACTCAGGAGGCTTACACGGGAGGATCACTTGAGCCCAAGAGGTTGAGGCTGCGATGAGCTATGATCACACTACTGTACTCCAACCTGGGCGACAGAGCAAGCCTCTGTCTCAAAAATAAATAAATAAATAAATAAATAAATAAATACAAAGTAATAAGGCAGCAAAATCCAGAGAACTTTATAAATCATGCAAAGCTATGTCAGAATAATTCAATATTTTTCTCTGCTTTAAATTGCTCAGTTATGTGTTGACATTTGTCAATGCCCAGTAGGGTGCTGGGGACATCAAAGTAGACCAGAGCAGGTCCTGGCCCTGGAAGACCTCCCCAGTTTAGATGATAAATAAACAGCCAGAGAGCCATGGGTTCACTGTGGGAAAAGAGGAGAAAAGGGCGGTGGCCAGAAAAGGCTCTGCTGTGCAAACAACCTGTGAAGGAAGACACATCTCACACATACACACACACACACACACACACACACACACACACACACTCCCCGCCCCCCGGCCTGGCTTAAAATGTTCCACAGGGTTTCTCATCACACGTGCTATAAATTTTCAAGGCCTTGCTATGATCTGTGAGATCCTATATGACCTAGGTTTGCACACTGCTCCCACCTCGACTCTTTCTACTCTCTCCCTCGCTCACTCCACTCCAACCACGCTGGCTTCCTTGTTGTTCCTTGAGCAGGACACCTTTTTCTGCACGAAGCTTCTACCCTTGCCATTCCTTCCACTTGCAACATTTTCTGCTCAGATATTCTCAAAAGGCTGGCTCCATGTCAGCAAGTCTCTGCTCAAATGTCACCTCCAGTGGGGTGCAATGACACGTGCCTGTTGTCCCAGCTACTTGGAGGCTGATACAGGAGGATGGAGGGCTAGAGGCCAGGAGTTTGAGGCAGCAGTGCACTGTAATTGTGCCTGTGAATAGCACTGCACATCAATCCGGGGACCATAACAAGATTATCTCTCCAGAAAAAAGTCACCTCCTCAGAGAGGCCTTTCTGACCACCTATGTCTAAGTCACCTCTCCTCGCTTCCACCTCCGTCACTGTTCGGTAACACTATTTGATTGTCACCTCTCCTTGCTTCCACCTCCGTCACTGTTCGGTAACACTGTTTTATTGTTCTGCATCTCATTGATCATATTATGGATTTAAAAAAAACTAAACATTTGATAGTTAATGAAATATCATGGTTAAAACTTAAACATATAAACTGATGTCCACAGAAAAACCCAGCTCCCTTTCCTGTCCCATTATCAGGTATAGTACAGTGGTTTTGTGCTGTGTCAACTAAGCTACATTTACCAGAATTCTCTTCTCTAACAGCAGTGATTTTTTTTTTTTTTTTTTTTTTTTTTTGAGACGGAGTCTCACACTGTCACCCAGGCTGAAGTGCAGTGGTGCAATCTCAACTCACTGCAACCTCCACCTCCTGGGTTCAAGCGATTCTCCTATCTCAGCCTACCAAGTAGTTGGGATTACAGGTGCCTACCACCATGTCCAGCTAATTTTTGTGTTTTTAGTAGAGATGGGCTTTCATCATGTTGGCCAGGCTAATCTTGAACTCCTGACCACAAGTGATCCGCCTGCCTTGGCGTCCCAAAGTGCTGAGATTACAGATGTGAGCCACCGCGCCCAGCCAACAGTAATTTACTTTTTATTTTTTTGAGAGAGAGTCTCGCTCTGTCACCCAGGCTGGAGTGCAATGGCACGATCTCAGCTCACTACAAGCTCCGCCTTCCAGGTTCATGCCATTCTCCTGCATCAGCCTCCCGGGTAGCTGGGACTACAGGCACCGGCCACCACACCCGGCTAATTTCTTGTATTTTTAGTAGAGATGGGGTTTCACTGTGTTAGCCAGGATGGTCTCGATCTCCTGACCTCATGATCCGCCCGCCTTGGCCTCCCAAAGTGCTGAGATTACAGGCGTGAGCCACTGTGCCCGGCCGATTTGTTGTGGTTTTTGTTTGTTTGTTTGTTTTTTGAGACAGAGTCTTTCTCTGTCGCCCAGGCTGGAGCGCAGTGGTGTGATCTTGGCTCGCTGCAATCTCTGCCTCCTGGGTTCAAGTGATTCCCCTGCCTTAGCCTCCCAAGTAGCTGGGACTACAGGCGCCCACCACCATGCCCGGCTAATTTTTTGTATTTTTAGTAGAGACGGGGTTTCACCATGTTAGCCAGGATGGTTTCCATCTCCTGACCTGGTGATCTGCCTGCCTTAGCCTCCCAAAGTGCTGGGATTACAGGCGTGAGCTACTGCGCCCGGCCAATATTTTTTATACTCTGAAGGTTATGCAGCATGCCAAGCACTGGGGCAGCTCATTCATTGTGTCACTAGACTTGTTGGCAAAGGGTGCCAACCCAGAAGTACATCTCCTACAGCCCCCGCCAGATCTTGTCCTTTGGCTTCTCTGAATCCTCACCCAGGTATGTGTGTAGCTCTGGATGAAAGGTGTTGGGTTCTGCTGCTGCTCATCCATTCATGGTACTGAACTTAGAGGTGATGAGAGACAGATATGGTTCCCAGTTGGTCCTCATGGGTGCCTCTTTTTATCCTCCTTGGCTCCAGTGTGTCATTATTCTTATCCACATCCAGCTTTTATTCCTGAATAAATTGCTGGTCCAACTGACCTGTAGTGATTGATGTTGGGCTTAACACTAGCCACAGAAGCAACGACCTGTGCAGACTTTCTACCAACTCCCACAAATCGATAAGGTCTAACCCCTTCCATTAATTCCTCATTCTAATCACTCACAGTGCTTCTACTCTGATTTTAATTGATATACCAGGTAACCACTTTTATTAGTTACTGAAGGATGTTCTTATTCTTTACCTTTTAAAGCGTATGATATATACTCTTCTGCATCTGGTTTTATCATGTAACAATATCTCTTTGAGATCCTTTCATGCTAATACATAGAGAATTCTCCCGTTGCTTTTTTATAGTTGTATAGTATTCCATTGTCGAGATGTACCATATCTTTTTTACCAGTTCCCTATAGATAGAAATTTGAATGAAAATTGTGCAGGGATGTATGTGTGTGTGTGTGTGTGTGTGTGTGTGTGTGTGTGTGTGTACATGTTTTCACATTGTGTACCACACTGAGTAGTAAGGGTCTTGACATCAAGGGCCTTGTTTTCCTTGTGTCCTTAGAACCTAACAAAGCCTAGCGCATAGTAGATTCTCAGTAAATTGTTTGTTGAAAGAAGGATGTACTTCTCCACTTTCTCCATAGGCGATCCTGTTAACACCCGTCACTTTCATTTCCATTTACTCTTAAATTTCTATTTTCAGCCAAGGCTACCCTGAAGGACCCAGAAATCAAACTCCCATCTCTGCCTCAGCCCAGAATGTCTAATTGCCTCCTCCCCATCTCCACTTGGATGTTTCACAGAATTCCTCTGTCTCAGCATTTCCAAAACTGAACTTCTCACTCCTAATCCCCTCCAACCTACCTGCTGTGCTTTGGATATGGTTTGTTCGTGCCCCCAAAATCTTATGTTGAAATGTGATCCCAGGCCAGGTGTGATGGCTCACACCTGTAATCCCAGCACTTTGGGAGGCTGAGGAGGGCAGATTACTTGAACTCAGGAGTTTGAGCCCAGTCTGTCCAACATGGCGAAACCCCGTCTTTACTAAAAATAAAAAATTAGCTGGGCATGGTGGCAGGCGCCTGTAATCCCAGTCACTTGGGAGGCTGAGGCATGAGAATCACTTGAACCTCATAGATGGAGATTGCAGTGCGCCGAGATTGTGCCACTGCACTCCAGCCTGGGCAACAGAGCAAGACTCTGTCTCAAAAAAAAAAAAAAAAAAAAAAAAAAAGAAATGTGATCCAGGCAGAATGAGAGTGGTGGCTCTCATGCCTGTAATCCCAGTATTTTGGGAGGCTGAGTGGGGCAGATCACTTGAGGCCAGAAGTTCGACATGGGCCTGGCCAACTTGGTGAAACTCCATCTCTACTAAAAATACAAAAATTAATTGGGCATGGTGGTGTACGCCTGTACTTCCAGCTGCTTGGGTGGCTGAGGCATGAGAATTGCTTGAACCCAGGGGGTGGAGGCTGCAATGAGCTAATAGCGCCTCTGCACTCCAGCCTAGGCAACAGAGTAAAACTGTCTCAAAAAAAAAAAAAGAAAAAAGAAAAAAAAAAAGAAAGAAATGTGATTCCACAGTGTCTCCAGGGAGGTGGGGCCTAATTGGGGGTGTTTGAGTTGTGGTGCCATTCTAGGTAGTGAGTGAGTTCTGGCTCTGGTGAGGCTGGATGAGTTCTCACAGGAAAGGATTAATTCCCAAGAGAGTAGGTTGTGCTAAAGCCAAGATGCCCCTCGGATTTGGGCTGGGATTATAGGCACGTGCCACAACGCCTGGCTAATTTTTGTATTTTTAGTAGAGACGGGGTTTCACCACGTTGGTCAGGCTGGTAAAGACCAAAACACTTCTTATATTAAATATTAAAGGAAATATGAACTATATATATATAAGACAGATAATGAAAATGAGCAAGATATTTATTTATCCAATTATTCCATCTCAGGGTCACAGGTGGCCAGAGTCTATCCTGGCAGCTCAGGACAGGAACCAACCCTATACAGGATGCCATCCCATTGCGCACACATGTGCGCATATGCACACACACACAAACACACACACACACATACACACATAGACTGGGACAATTCAGACAAGCCAATCCACCTAAAGGGCACATCTTTGGGATTTGGGAGGAAACCAGAGGAACCAAGGAAAACTCAGACATGGGGAGAGAGTGCAGACTACACAGACAGGGGACCCAGCCAGGAATCAACTTTTTCTCATCAATGTTTTAATTGAATTGATGTTATTGGAGGTCCTGCTCTACTTAACTCCTCCAAGTACCCTAAAAGTCTCAATCCCAATACATCACTGACTCATAATGGATCCTGTCACATAAATCAGGTCCAAATGTGGATGAGGTTCCTAAGATATAATTCCTCAAGAACAGCTCTGAGCACTGTTTCTCTGAAGGCCTATGAGCTAGAGACGTTATCTCCTCTCCACGGACCCAGCATACAGAGTTGGCAAGCGGAAGATAAGCACAGTAGACACTTTTGTTCAAAAGGGGAAAAAACAGGACTGACAGCTGCCACTGGGTCATAGTAATTCTGAAATCCAGCAAGGCACGTGATGCCAGTTCCTTGATTGAGTCCTCTACTGCTCCTTGGGAATGATTACCTGCAGCTCCTGGCTCTATCCTTCTGGCTCATGGGTTTCTTTTAAGTCGTCCTTTCTTTCCCATAGGAAATAGCCCATGTTTGCATCTGAATAGCCTTCTCAGAAGGCTTCTTAGAAGGCTGGGGCCCACATGTCCCATTTTATTTTTGTGCTCTGCCTTTTCTGGTATAATTGTCCCTTGCTATTTGCGGTGGATTGGTTCTAGGACTCAGATGCTCAAATCCTGCAGTCAGCCCTGCCAGACCTGGGGATAAGGACTACTGCATTCCCAGTTGCTACTTTATCTTCAAACCTAGCATTTTGATTGGCTACCGAATGGGGTGGAATTATCATAACTCTTGGCCTTTGAAACTATTCTCAGTTTTCATTCCCCTGAATACTTTGTAAATTCTACACATTGAGCACCTACTGTACCCTAACACTGTTTTAAGAATCAGGGATATCGCAGTGAATGAGATAGACAAAAATAGCTGCCTTATGGACCTGCCATTCTAGTGGGGAAGGCAGAAAATATGCAAATAAGTGAGTAATATAAGAGGAAAAACTTTGGGAGGCTGAGTCGGGAGGATTACTTGACACCAGGAGTTCAAGACCTTCTCTTTACAAAAAAAAAAAAAAAAAAAAAATTAGCAAGCCATAGTGGTGTATGCCTGTGGCTACTCAGGAGGCTGAGACAGGAGGATCACTTGAGCCCAGAAGTTCAAGGCTGCAGTAGGCCCTGATTATGCCACTGCACTCCAGCACCGGCAACAGAGCAAGACCTTGTCTCAAAAAAAGAAAAAAAGAAAAGAAAAGAAAAAAAAAAAAGGAGAAAAGCCGTAGGGAGATGGCAATTTTTGTGTTTATGTTGTGGTGACAGAGAGAGGGACTTCAGTTTTAAATAGGGAAGGCTATTTCACTGAAAAAGTCACTTTAAAGTCAAGACCAGAGGAAAGTGAGCGAGTGGCCAAGCAGATACCTGGAGGAAGAGCTTTCCAGGTAGAGAGAAGTACAACTGCAAAAGTCTGATGTAGATGTGTGCCTTCTCCTTTCTTTTTTATTTATCTTGGAAGAGACAGTCTTGTTATGTTGCCCAAGCTGGTCTCGAACTCCTGGGCACATGCAAAGTGAAAGCAGAGAAAAGTAGACTTACCCCAGAAGCTGATGGTCCTGCAGTGTGCAAGGCCATTTCAGAATACACATAGAGAAAACAGGAGAATAGGTAGCGAGGGTTTTGCGGAAAGAGCCAATTTTAGCTGAAAAAGTAGGGGAAACCCCAGACATTGTGCCATCTCAGGGTTAGGACTGCTTGCCTAGATTTTGAGGTTTTTTTTTTTTTTTTTTTTTTCCCCAGACCCCTCAACTTCTGAGATCTCAATGGGAAGCTGCTGATCACCAGTTTTAGGTGTTTTTATCTATTGGGAGACTCTTTCCCTGGTTCTGACTGCAACCAATTATTATTTTAGAGAGATAGCTTAATCTGACCACCACGTCATGGTTGCCTCACATTGCTGGTGGGGGAGTGGCCCCACTCCTGCCCTGCTCAGGTCTAACTACTTACTTACTGTAACAATTGCAAGGTTTTTGGATGGAACAATTGAAAGAATGGAGTTTGCATGAACCAAATAAGAAAAGACTATTAGAGGGCATTGTTAAAGATGGAGACAAAAGTTCTGAGTGGATCCTGATGTGTTCAGATGGGGCTGGTGCTTGGGAGGCTGCTCTGTGCTTACAAGAAGAGTTCTACCAGGTCCATCTTTATCACATCTTCTTTAATACTAAGTTCAGAGAGGCTTTAGCTCATTTTCCATTTTCTCGTGCTGTCTCCTCTGCCAAAGTGTCTATTTCTCCTGTCTCTATTACTGAGTCACACAATTGCTGTAGTCATTTGCAGTCTACTAGAACGATAACACACATTGGCATCAGACAGACCTTGGTTCAAAACCCGGCTCCACCAGTTTCTGTGTTGAGCTAGACCAAGTGACCTGATATGTTCGGTCTCAGTTCCTTATTTGTAAAATGGTGATAATAATTTTTGGTTAGGTAGTTAAAGTAAGGATAAATGATGCCTTCCGAAGAAGGACACAATTGGAATGGCCAGTTTACCCCTTGACCTCTCTTCGGTGGCATTCTTTATTCTGGAGCAAGGAGGGATGGCTGAGGGAATCTGTCTGTGGGTCCAACATGGCGCCGTCCTGCTCCTTGTACAAGCCTCAAAGATGGGGACAACCGTTTGGGAGCAGACATGTTTGTAGCACGTGATCCAGGCTCTGTCCCAAGGCAGCCGGAACGTGACTCAAGGTTGAGGCGGGGCTCCTCCTCCGCACCCCGGCGTCGAGCGTCTCGTGACAGGTACTTCCGCTCGGGGCGGCGGCGGTGGCGGAAGTGGGAGCGGGCCTGGAGTCTTGGCCATAAAGCCTGAGGCGGCGGCAGCGGCGGAGTTGGCGGCTTGGAGAGCTCAGCAGAGTTCCCTGGAACCAGAACTTGGACCTCCCCTCTTCTGTCCTCCGTTGAGTCTCCTCCTCGGCGGGAGCCCTCGCGACGCGCCCGGCCCAGAGCCCCCAGCGCAGAGGCCGCGGTAAGCAGCGGGCCCAGCCCGGCCGGCGGCCTGGCCCCATCCCCCTCCTCAACTCCTCGGTCGCCAGGGCCTCGCGTCCTCCCTGTCCTCCTGGCAGGCTCCAGGCCCAGCCCTGGCCTCGCGGGCAAACTCGGCATCGCTCAGGCCCACGAAGCAGGCCAGGACCCCACCCGGGTTGGAGAGGTCGGAGGTCGTCGGGCGTGACCTCTGGCCGGGTTGCCGGCCCCGGCCGCCGGTCTCGGACGCTCTGTTTACTGTTGGCGTCGATCTCAGAGACCCAAGAGGGTTCATTGACTTGGACTGCCCTGCGCCGCGGCAGGACGCGCTAGGCGGTGGAGTTATTTAGCGTGGCGAGCAGGAGGGTGTCAGAGCCCACGCCGCCCGCCGCCGTGCCCACCTGGCGGGCATGGGTCACAGGCGCTGGGGGCCGAGCCGCGTTCCCATCCGGCTCTTCAGTTGAACAGCCTGACCCTGTTAGTGGGAGAGGTTCCCTGACGGCAACTGAGTCAAGGCGTGAGTCAGGTCACGTGCGCTGGGATCGCCTCAACACTTGTGTACATTGAGGCGCCTCTGGCGCTGGAAGACAGGGAGCTTTTTGTCCTAGGCATGTTACGGTAAATCCTGAGAGAAGTTTTTCAACTTAGTCGGGGAAAGATGGTAGTTGGATGTAGAGTTGTGTTTCCATTCGGACCGTGTTGGGGGCCTCTTTCTGCATTCATTTTACGCTTGATACCTAATGGGTCATAAGGGGAATATTGAGAATACTGACAGCAAATATTTGAGCGTTTGTTATATGCTAGGCAGCGTGGCAAGACCTTTTAACAGATCATTATGTTTAGTTCTTTGAACAACCCTCTAAAGTACCACTGTTGTGCCCACTTAACACAGTGGGAAATTGAACAGAGAGGCTAAACCATTTGACCAAGGTCACACAGCTAAGTTACGAAGCAAAGATGCAAGCCCAGGCAGTCAGACTCCAGAGCACTTTATTCAATTTGTAGGTTATACTGCTTTCACGTGCCCCTGAAGCGTGTGGTTTATCTTTTGCCACCTGGTATCTGTACCTCACTGCCTTCCACCACCTCCTTTCTTTCTGTTGATGTCGTTTGAAAGTCTTTCTGGTAGCATCAGTTCTCTCTTAAAGCCATAAGAAATGCCGTTTGCGGCTTATCACACATATTGTAGTGTAGTTGAATTAGGAGCTCTTGAATACTGGCGGGGTACTTAACTGAGGTTTGAAAAATTTTGCAGGTAGGCCTGGCAAAGCTGCCTAGCGAACCTTTCTTACAACCTTAGTTGATGGCTGTCCAGCCAGTTGGTTCTTCCCTATTCAAAATACTGCATCTTTGGTTTCCTAAAGAACAGGCTCTTGTCTCTTTCTTGTGACTTAAGCAGCTGATGAGGCACATGATTTCTCATCCATGGATTAATAAAGTCTCCTCTTAGTGTGTTTCTTTCTTCAAACCTGGGAAGGTTTGTTCAGATTTGGATTTAAGAACTGGAAGGTGAGTTAGGAGTGCTTCTCCTGAAGGGACTGGCTAAGTTAAAGCTTAGCGTTCACAATCCTGTTGTATTCAAATTTGTCTTTTTTATTTTTTTTTTAACTTTGCTACCCAGCCTAAAATATTTAAGTGAGTAATAAGTACTGTAGCTTTATATAATGTTTGAGTTTAGAGGAGAGTAATGATAGGCACCTTTTTATTCATTCATGAAGTATTTTGAGTATCCATTGAGTATCAGCAATGTATCAGGCGTTGTGGGATGTTGACTTAGGGAGATAGGCATGGTTCCTGTCCTCAGGGAATTTTTAAAAGGTGAATGATCTTGGCCAGAAATTCTATTGTGGAATGATTTGGTGGTAGAACTTGAGGCTTTTTGGAAAGAGTTATTTCTCATTTCTGCTGATGAATCCGTAGTAATCCAAAGGATGGTGTTCTGGCTAACTTTAAGGCTTTGTTAATTTTAACAACAGCATTTGTATGCTCTTCAGAGAGTGTAGAAGATAATATTACAGTTTCTAATTTATCACATCTTTTAAAGAGTAACCTTCAACACTCAACTTGTTTCTCCTTTTGCTCTGGTGGCATTTGTTTTATTTTATTTATTTTTTGACACGGAGTTTCTCTCTTGTTGCCCAGGCTGGAGTGCAATAGCGCGATCTCAGCTCACTGCAACCTCTGCCTCCCAGGTTCAAGCCATTCTCCTGCCTCAGCCTCCCGAGTGGCTGGGATTACAGGCATGTGCCACCATGCCCGGCTAATTTTGTATTTTTAATAGAGACAGGGTTTCTCCATGTTGGTCAGGCTGGTCTCGAACTCCCTACCTCAGGTGATCTGCCTGCCTTGGCCTCCCAAAGTACTGGGATTACAGGCATGAGCCACTGCGTCCGGCCGACTCTAGTGGCATTTTTTTGGTTCACTCGAGAGGTAGTCCATGTCACTACCATTACCTTGCACTGCAGTGTCTTTGAGCAAAGGTACATTTGGACATTTGGCATACTGGATTTTTTTCTTCAGCTGGCAAGAAAGTTTAATGTAGCACTGATATTGTGTCGGCCATAGTTTCAGTACCATTCTACATAGAAAAGCTGTGCTACCCTATCTCCCACAAACTTTCTAGGTTCCCTTCAAGAGAAGATTTGGATTTTGCATTTGTGGTAGAACTGCATGAGTAAACAGAGGGTGGAATGTAGAAGATACTCTAAAAATAGTTTTATTAGTATATCCTTCTAGGTAGTTAGCAACCACGTGGGGCAATTTTTTTTTTTCGTATTTTTTTTGATGCCAACTGTGTCTAAGCTCACAAAACCTGTATCAGAGAACAACGCTTTATAGTAAAGTGTGGCTTTGAATCAGTTTTCTGACCCCACTGCCAAGTGAAGCCAAAAAATTTTGGTTATTTGATTAGCTTTTAATACGTCTTCAAAGAGTTCTTTGCTAATAACATTTTTGCTCTTACTTTGGCATTAGCTTTTGTATACAGAGATGCAGCAAACACAGACCACACAAATACGACGGTTGTCTTATGCACATTGCTCTCTGGCATTTGACACAAATATTTTAGTTTTTCCCATGATAAAGTATTTAACTCCCCATTCATATAATTCAACAAATACAGCTGAGATAGATTTGACCAGATGTTGGACTTAGAGCTGTAGGCAGGCTTTTTTTTTCCTGGAGAGGTAAGGATTAGAAGTGCTTCTGAATAAGGCTAAACAGAGGTTCCCCTTGGCACTAAATGTCTTCTGAAGGCGACTGAAACTGGAGAAATGAACTCCCCGCCTCCCCCCTTATTTTTGGCTATTGGCTTGCTGTTGATGACTCTTACCTCTCATATAAGGAAGGTTGCCGCTGTGTTCTCAGGCATCCATTCCTTTGTGTTACCATGAGCTTATCTGTTAATATCATCTAATAGTTCTCTGTGCTTCTCTGTCTGCAGTTTGCTGCAGAAACATTTTGCAATGTGTTGATCTTTTCAGTTATTTGCTCTTACATCTTCCCTCTATTCTGTTTTTCCCCACACTCCATATGGCATTAAAGACAGAAAAATAGTTTGCGTTTGTGTTTTAAAACTTTTTTTTCTTTTTAGGAGGAGTCTCGCTCTGTAGCCCAGGCTGGAGTGCAGTGGCGCCATCTCGGCTCACTGCAAGCTCACCCTTCCAGGTTCATGCCATTCTCCTGCCTCGGCCTCCCGAGTAGCTGGGACTACAGGTGTCCACCACCACGCCTGGCTAATTTTTTTGTGTTTTTAGTAGAGACAGAGTTTCACTGTGTTAGCCAGGATGGCCTCTAGGATGGTCTCGATCTCCTGACCTCGTGATCCGCCTGCCTCGGCCTCCCAAAGTGCTGGGATTACAGGTGTGAGCCACCATGCCCGGCCAAAAACTTATTTTTAAAACATTTCTTAATGGTAGTTGTGGTCACTGCAATTTGTGAATCAGAGGTGTAAGTGATGTGGCGAGTGAAATCAAAACAGGTTTTTTAGCAGTGTCTGTTACCAGTTTCAATTTTAGTATCCCAGGCTGTGATTACAAAAACATTTTTAAGAATAGCTACTTGCAAAATATCTCCTTGGGGGAGGAGGAGAAAGCTTGGAAGTTGGTTCCAACACTAATCTACAGTACTGGCCTTGTTCATTTGCTTGAAGATGCAGTACTTAACTCATGGGACCTCGAGTCTCTGTTTTGGTGATGGCATCACTGCTGAGAAATTAAGTTTGCCTGATTCTTTTGTCCACTTCTGGTCTCCTGGGACTGTCTACAGTTGGGACCAAGCAAATATGAGGAAGCCTATTAAGGGAAGCCTGGGACCAGGGCAGTTTAGGAATTCTCCAGCCTTACTTGTCTCTTAGTTGGTCCTTAGTTGTGTGGCTGCTGCCGTAGGAGGTTCTCTCTTCTCCCTCCGCCTTTCCTTTCCAGCTTTGCTTCATAATACTGGGCATTAACCATCTCACATTAGGAGTCCCTTAAAAATTACTTAGTGAGATAAATAGTTATATCATTGATTTCCAGTATTGGTATGTAAGCATAATAAAAAGTTGGTTTCCATTTAGTAAGCTTTGTACTTTGAGTTATTTGAGAGTACGTAATTACAAAGCTGCTATGAATTAACCTTAAGTGACACAGCATAGACTTTATGAAAAATAGTGTCCCTTATATATGGTATGCAGTCAGCCAACCAGCAGTTCTCCCGTGCACTTACAGATACGGGGGTCCCTGAGATAACTGCGGGTCATCTAAAACCCACTCTTAAATCCTCTGACCTGCGCCATGTTGATGGTTGTTAAAAGAGCAATAACATTTTGTAGAAACCTTCCTACACATTTGCTTTTAAATGCTTTTTAATATTTCTGTGCTGTTTGTAGTTTACATATGATTTCATTTGGTGCTCACAACTGTTGTGTGTATCTGCCTGAGATAGCTGAGGCTGTATGCTCATGTGGCTCAGCTGGAATGTCAGTTTAGGTCTGTTAACCAGCTCAGTGCTCTTTCTGATGTACCATCTTGCCTTTCCATTATATGCTAGTGCCCTAAAGACTGCGTCATGTTACCCCTTGTAAAAGTGTATCTTTGACTGGGGGCGATGACTCACGCCTGTAATCCCAGCACTGTGGGAGGCCAAGGCGGGCGGATGACGGGGTCAAGAGATAGAGACCATCGTGGCCAACATGGTGAAACCCTGTCTATACTAAAAATACAAAAGTTAGCTGGGCATGGTGGCATGCACTACCTTTTTTTTTTTTCCTCTGAGACGGAGTCTTGCTCTGTCGCCAGGCTGGAGTGCAGTGGCATCATCTCGGCTCACTGCAACCTCTGCCTCCCGGGTTCAATGATTCTCCTACCTCAGCCTCCCAAGTAGCTGAGACTACAGGCGCGCGCCACCACGCCCAGCTAATTTTTGTAGTTTTAGTATAGATGGGGTTTCACCATGTTGGCCAGGATGGTCTCAACCTCTTGACCCCATGATCCACCTGCCTGAGCCTCCCAGAGTGCTAGGATTACAGTTGTCAGCCACCACGCCTGGCCCCACTACCTTTTATTTAAAATGATATGTCTTTTTTGCTGATTATTAAACTATTCAGTTAAAAAATAAGCTAGGAAAATTCAGAAATATAAAGAAGGAAAATTTGTGATTCACTACCCTGAGGAAGACCAAAGTGTTAACTGGTTATTTTCTTCCTTTGAATGTATATTTTAATACCTTCCTTTAATGAAATTGAACTCTTGGCCAGGCGTGGTGACCAGTACTTTGGGAGGAGTAATCCCAGCACTTTGGGAGGGTGAGGCAGGAGGATTGCTTGAGCCCAGGAGTTCAAGACCACCATGAACAACAAAGTGAGACTCCATCTCTACAAAGAAAAAAAAAATTAGGTGGGTGTGGTGGTTGTGGTGGTTCACCTGTGCGTGGGAGGCTGAGACGGGAGGATCACTTGATTCCAGGAGTTTGAGGCTGCAGTGATTTGTGTTCGTGCCACTGCACTCCAGCCTGGGTGGCAGAGCAAGACTGTGTCTCAAGAAAAAAGAAATTGAACTCTCCCCAGAAATGATGTGAGAATTTAACTGTGGAGGAGACAGGACACTCTTGGGTCATGTGACCTGTGATACTTCTCCTAGTAGACACTGAATGATGAGAAGCTAGGGATCATAGGAATAGCTGTATTTTTAAAATGTTTAATGGTAATGAGTGAGGAACCTGATGCATCCAGCTCCAGAGTAAGGTTTATTTGCCATGGTAACACTGGATAAGTACATTGTTGCCTGTATTTCCAAGTGATTTATCATTTCTGTATACTGTCTCTGTAATAACAAGTATTTTAGTATATATATATAAAGAAAAGTGCACAAATAAGTGGACGGTTTGGATAATTTTTATAAACCCAGAGGCCCTCTTAGTCTCCTTTAAGTCATTATCATCGATGCCCTGATGGTTGGGTAGTGAGTCTTCTGATTTCTAGAACTGTAGACTAATTTTGCCTGATTTGGATTTTGTGTAAATGGAATCATACACTGTGTATTCTTCAGTATCTGGTTTCTTTGACTCAGTGTTGTTTGTAAGACTTTGTGTCGTTGTGTGCAGTTGTAACTGGAGTTTCCATTGCTCAGTAGTATTATGTGATATATCATAATATATTTAAGTAAAAAGACTGAATTTTAGGGTATGTGTCTGTATTCATTTGCTAGGGCTGCTGTAACAAGTATCACAGATAGAGTGACTTAAACAGAAGTTTTATTTTCTCAATTCTGAAGGTTAGAAATCTGAGGTCAAGCTGTTGGCAGGATTGGTTTCTTCTGAAGCCTCTCCTTGGTTTGTAAATGACTGTCTTCTCTTCCCTGTGTCTTCACATGATCTTTCTTCTGTATTGTCTGTCCTAATCTCCTTTTCTTTTAGGACACCAGTCATACTGGATTGAGGCCCACCCTTATGACCTCACTTAACCTAAATTACCTCTTTAAAGGCCCTGTCTGCAAATAAGTCACATTCTGATGTATTGGGGATTAGGATTTCAACTTAAAAATTTTAGGTGGACACAGTTCACTTCATAAGAGTATCTATTCTGCTCTAGTAGATATGGCCGGTTTTCAAAAGTTGTAGCAGCGTACTCTCCCATCAGCAGTGTATAAGAAGTCCAAATATTCCACATCCTTGCTAGCACTTGTAACTTTTTGTCTCTTTAATTTTAGTTCCCTCTGGTAGAAACCCATTTCTTTATGGCACCATGGTACAGCCTGTTTACTCAACAGTGTGGGGGAACCTCAAGGGACTGGGGAAGGTTATCCTGGAGTAATATGTGTCAGTTTGAGACTACCTCTTGTAAATGCTACTTACATCCATTGGGGTTAGAAGTAGAGGTTTGGCCAGGCATGGTGGCTCACGCCGGTAATCCCAGCACTTCGGGAGGCCGAGGCGGGCGGATCACTTGAGGCCAGAAGTTCAAGACCAGCCTGGCCAACATGACGAAACCCTGTGTCTACTAAAACTACAAAAAATTAGCCAGACATGGTGGTGGGCACTTGTAATCTCAGCTACTCAGAAGGCTGAGACATTACAATCACTTGAACCCGGGAGGTGGATGTTGCATGAGAATTGCTTGAACCTGGGAGGTGGAGCTGAGATCTCAACACTGCACTCTAGCCTGGGCAACAGAATGAGACCCTGCCTCAAAAAAAAAAAAAAAAAAAAAAAAAAAGGAAAGCACCACTTCAGTCCAGTGAGTGAGCAGTTAGTACTTCCATAGTTGCCCATCGCTTACTTTTGTAGTCTGGACTCCATTCCTGGTGGTGGAATTGGCCTGTAAAAGAGTAATCTGTGGGGTATAAATCTAGCCATAGTAGATAGTGCTTTCCTTCCAACTCTTTTTTGATCAGACACTTGGGCCCTTAAAATATCATATTCTGTCGTACATATGCTAGAAATAGGTCTGTTTTGCATATTCTGACTGACCTTTCAGATATTAATGGGCCTTTGACCACCAGCATGTTGGCTGCGTGATGCTCAGCTTTGTGTATCTATTATAGACCTTAGTGTGATTGAAATAAAACATTGCATGACTTTGCCTGTCTTCCAACTTTAAGCCACTTGAGGACAGGGATGAATCACTATTCTAGAATGGATCTTGAAATATTACTAAACTTTTGTTTAAAATTTTTCCAGTTCTAACTTTGCAGAGTAAGTTATTGTTTATAGCATGTAAATTATGCTTCTGGGTCACTGATTAATATGTGTAGGTTTCCTGAATGATAAACTGTGTGTTGTGTTCATTTAACAGATTTTTTTCTCTACTATAAGAAAACACTGTTGGCTCCTATGGGGAATTATTCAGGAATAATTGTAAATACAGGGCAGATGAGAGTCATTTAGTTTAGAGTTGTTCAATGCCTAGGGTGGTGAGGGACATATTGAGTGGATTTTTAAATAAATTGGTAGGCAGGTTACAGTTGGGAAACCATTGTAGTTGAAAGGAATGGCATAAGTCGATGAATGGATGTAGGGATTACAGTAGCTCTAATTTGGGAATGACTGTATGTATGGAATCCAGATCCTAGTGGGGAGGGCAGGCGCTGCAATCCCGTGTTGGAGGCTTTAAGGTCAACCAAGTGGCACTTCGCTCCATAATGCTGGAATAGACACGGCATAATCCTGTCACTTGAACCTCACAAGTAAGTCAGATGGTACCCTAGTTATGGGTGAGGAATGGCTTTTATGTTGTCATTTGTTTAAAGAAACCATACATTAAGAGCTTAGTGGGCCAGGACTGAAATACCACAAGTGTTGTGCTTAAACTTTTAGAGAGTTGTTTCTTCAGAAGTGGCTTTAATGAAAAGTTAAATGTGGGAACTGGTTAGGGGAGGTGGGATAGAGGAAGAGAGCAGTAAGTTTGGTTTTCCTCTTTTTTTTTTTTTTTTTTTTTGAGACAGAGTCTCGCTGTGTCGCCCAGGCTGGAGTGCAGTGGCCGGATCTCAGCTCACTGCAAGCTCCGCCTCCCGGGTTTAGGCCATTCTCCTGCCTCAGCCTCCCGAGTAGCTGGGACTACAGGCGCCCGCCACCTCGCCCGGCTAGTTTTTTGTATTTTTAGTAGAGACGGGGTTTCACCATGTTAGCCAGGATAGTCTCGATCTCCTGACCTTGTGATCCACCCGTCTCGGCCTCCCAAAGTGCTGGGATTACAGGCTTGAGCCACCGCGCCCGGCCTTGGTTTTCCTCTTTAGCCAGTCCATTGTGGGCTCCTCTTAGCAATTTATGGGCAATCTTTTTTACTGGTTAAATGCCTGAGATAATCTAGGGTTGATATCAAAAGCTTCCAGCTATCCAAAATAGTTCTTATGTAACTGTTTTACTAGGTATCTGCTTTCCAGTTTGTCTTACCAGAAAGAAAAAAAGGCACGAATCATCTTAGTCTCTCGTTAGAGACTAAACTTTTGGTTTAGTACGTGGGTTTAGAAAGCTTGAGAACAGTGGTGCGTCACCTTGAAGAATCTGTTGATCTAAGAGTGAAGTCCTCTTCACCGGAATTGCCTTCCAAGAGACTCTTCTTTGTGTAAGTTGCCTTTGCTTTTTCCCTCCCAGCAGGAAGGCAATACCCAGAGCAAAGTACATAAACAATGTCTTTACATTACATAGAGGTTGTTACCTTGTTTAAGCTTCACAATTTAAACTAAGTAGCATTTGATTTGTCTTTTTTTTTTTTTTTTTTTTTTCCAGATGAGGAAATGGACTAAAAGGTCATGCTCAGTATCTTGGAGCCACTGTGCGTTAGTGGTACCGGGACTAGCATCCAGTATTCCAAGTTGACAGATAATTCTTTAATAATAGCAAAAGAGTAATAGCATCTTCTGCGGAAGAACAGCCTTTGTAAATTTTATCATTCAGTTTTATTTAAATGTTTTTAAAAGAAGGTTGCTCAGAGTAGTCTGTTTCTTTTGAAATATAAATTTTCAGGTGGTAAATCTTCAAGCACTATCAGACAGAATAAGCTAGGTTATGCTGTAGTAACCAATAACTTTAAAATGGCCGAAAAGAGCATTGGTTTTTTAGAGGCTCTGCATCATTCTTTCTCCAACCAGTGGAGCAGCCGTGGTAGGAGTATTGCTGGCTGCCTTGGCAAAGGGAGAAAGAACTGTTTGAGGCTCTTGTTCCTACAGTTAAATTCCAGCACAGGAATGACACGTTATTTCATGTCACTTCTGCTTACCGTTCATTGACCAAAATGAGTCACACCACACAAGGAATCAAGTGTGATCCTAAAAAAAAAGAGCTTAGTTATAGATAACTGTGTTGCCCATCTTTACTCACTAATCACCTTCCTATCCTAAGAAAGTTGTTTTTTGTTTTTTTTTTTTTGAGACGGAGTCTCCCTCTGTCACCCAGGCTGGAGTGCGGTGGTATGATCTTGGCTCACTGCAAGCTCCACCTTCTGGGTTCACGCCATTCTCCTGCCTCAGCTTCCCGAGCAGCTGGGACTACAGGCGCCTGCCACCATGTGCCCGGCTAATTTTTTGTGTACTTAGTAGAGATGGGGTTTCACCATGTTAGCCAGGATGGTCTCGATCTCCTGACCTTGTGATCCGCCCGCCTCGGCCTCCCAAAGTGCTGAGATTGTAGGCGTGAGCCACTGTGCCCGGCCATTTTTTTTTGAGATGGAGTCTCTGTCACCCAGGCTGGAGTACAGTGATGATGCAACCCCAGCTCATAGCAGCCTCTGCCTCCCAGGCTCAAGCAATCCTCCCACCTCAGCCTCCCAAGTAGCTGGGACTACAGGTGTGCACCACCATGCCCCAGCTAATTTTTTATATTTTTGATGGAGATGGGATTTCACCATGTTGTCCAGGCTGGTCTTGGACTCCTGAGCTCAAGCAATCCGTTCGCCTCAGCCTCCCAAAGTGCTGGGATTACATGTGTGAGCGACCTATCTTTCAGTCTTTTTTTTTTTTTTTTTTTGAGACAAGGTCTCACTCTGTCACCCAATCTACAGTGCAGTGGCGCCATCATGGCTCACTGCAGCCATGCCCTCCCCAGGCTTAGGTGATCCTCTCGTCTCAGCCTCCCCAGCAGCTGGGACTACAGACACATGCCACCACATCTGGCTAATTTTTTTGTAGGTTTTTTTTTTTTTTTTTTTTTTAGAGAGGGGTTTTACCATGTTGCCCAGGCTCATCTCAAACTCCAGGACTCAAGTGATCCTCCTATTTTGGCCTTCCAAAGTGCTAGGATCACAGGAATGAACCACCATGCCCAGCTCTCCCCTGTCTTTAGAACCTCCCCCCTGCCCTTTTTTTTTTTTTTTTTAAGGATTTGTTCTTGTTTTTATTTTGTATTTTAACATTTTGAGACAAGGTCTCACTGTTGCCCAGGCTGGAGTATAGTGGCCTGAACACAGCTCACTGCAGCCTCGACCTCTTAAGCTCAAGTGATCCTCCTGCTTCAGCCTCCTGAGTAGCTAGGCTCACAGTTGTGTGCCACTGTGCCCAGTTAATTTTGTTTTTTTGATAGAGACAGGGTCTTGGCCATATTGCCCAGACTGGTCCCAAACTCCTGGGCTCAAGTAGTTCGCCCACCCTGGCTTCCCAAGGCGCTAGGATTACGGGTGTGAGCCACTACTCGTCAAGAACCCTATGTTTTTCCATTATTCTTGTTTGAGGCTCTCCACAAATGGTTTCCAGCTTGCCTTCCTGGCTTTGTTTGTTTGTTTTTTTTTTTTTTTTTGAGACGGAGTCTCGCTGTGTCGCCCAGGCTGGAGTGCAGTGGCCAGATCTCAGCTCACTGCAAGCTCTGCCTCCCGGGTTTTTACGCCATTCTCCTGCCTCAGCCTCCCGAGTAGCCGGGACTACAGGCGCCCGCCACCTCGCCCGGCTAGTTTTTTGTATTTTTTAGTAGAGACGGGGTTTCACCGTGTTAGCCAGGATGGTCTCGAACTCCTGACCTCGTGATCCGCCCGTCTCGGCCTCCCAAAGTGCTGGGATTACAGGCTTGAGCCACCGCGCCCAGCGGCTTTGTTTTTTTTAATAAAGACACACGTTCCTCTGAGTTGCTTTACTCACCTTTTCCTTACCACACTTTGTTCTTTACTTCCTTTATCTTGATTCCTGCCACTTCCCTTTCATCTCTGTTTTCTAGCTCCAGTACTCTGTTGGCATCCTGCCTGACTCAGGTACCAGTCCACTTTTAGCTTTTCTTAATCACTTCCACCCATACTGTTCTCTCTTTTTACTGAATCCCTGGGCTTGCCACATATTATCTTGTAGTTGTGGATTTTGTGTATGTATCTTTTCTACCTTAGGAGGGGGCCTTAAGGGTAAGTCCCAGACTGATTTACCTGTTTTTCCCCAAATGTTAACCATTTGAAAGAAAGAATTAAATGGATGTTTCTCAAATGGCTTTTGATAGATACATGTATAATAATATATCTGTTGTCATACCTGGCTGGAAAAGAAAATGCCTGTGAATTCTTCACATTGTTTGAAATCAGTGTGTCAGAAGCTGTAGGATTGTAGAAGCTTCCTTAAGCAAGGTCACAGTATGGCTGTCAAATGTGTTACTAAGCTTTAGTCTCCATTTCTGAAAAACGAGAGTAATGGGTAATCCTTAAGATCCTTTCGTATTTTGACATTCTCTGACTCTTGAACATACTGCTGTGGCTTTTGCACCATCCAGCTGGTTAGATGACACCATCAGAAACTTTAAGGACCCTGTTAGCCATTGAGTATATGGATCTTTGCCCATTCATTTCTTAGAGGCAAGAGGCACTGGTAGGCAGTTAGATTTTTCTTTAAAACGTGTACTCTTCTAAATTACAGAAGCAGTATAAAAGAAAGTGGACCGGGAGTGGTGGCTCAAACCTGTAATCTTAGCAGTTTGGGAGGTTGAGGCGGGTGGATCACCTGAGGTCAGGAGTTCGAGACCAGCCTGACTAACATGGTGAAACTCCATCTCCACCAAAAGTACAAAAAGTAACCAGGCGTGGTGGCGCGCTCCTGTAATCCCAGCTACTCAGGAGGGTAAGGCAGGAGAATTGCTTGAACTTGAGAGGCGGAGTTGCAGTGAGCCAAGATCATGCCATTGCACTCCAGCCTTGGCAACAGAGCAAGACTTTGTCTCAAAAAAAAAAAAAATCTTAAAGTGAACAGATTTTTTCTATCATTCTGGATAATTTGGTGGCTATAATTCAAAACGTTTATTTATTTATTTATTTATTTGAGATGGAGTCTTGCTCTGTCACCCAGGCTGGAGTGCAGTGGCCGGATCTCAGCTCACTGCAAGCTCCTCCTCTCGGGTTCACGCCATTCTCCTGCCTCAGCCTCCCGAGTAGCTGGGACTACAGGCACCCGCCACTTCGCCCGGCTAGTTTTTTGTATTTTTTAGTAGAGACGGGGTTTCACCGTGTTAGCCAGGATGGTCTCGATCTCCTGACCTCGTGATCCGCCCGTCTCGGCCTCCCAAAGTGCTGGGATTACAGGCTTGAGCCACCGCGCCTGGCCAAAACGTTTATTTTTTATAAAATTTAAATGAGATCATAAAATACATACTCTTGGCTGGGCGCGGTGGCTCAAGCCTGTAATCTCAGCACTTTGGGAGGCCGAGACGGGCGGATCACGAGGTCAAGGAGATCGAGACCATCCTGGCTAACATGGTGAAACCCCGTCTCTACTAAAAAAAAAAAAAAAACTAGCCGGGCGAGGTGGCGGGCGCCTGTAGTCCCAGCTACTCGGGAAGCTGAGGCAGGAGAATGGCGTAAACCCGGGAGGCAGAGCTTGCAGTGTGCTGAGATCCGGCCACTGCACTCCAGCCTGGGCAACAGAGCGAGACTCCGTCTCAAAAAAAAAAAAAAATACGTACTCTTCTGCAATTAACTTTTTAAAAATTCAACCATATATAGTAGTCAGCTTTTCTTGTAAGTGCATACTATTTTTAATGACTGTATAGTATTGATCATAATTTAACAGTCCTCTAAATGAACATTTCAGTTATTTCCAGCTCTTTAAGAAAAGTATTTAATAGGGCCGGGCACAGTGGCTCACGCCTGTAATCCCAGCACTTGTGGGAGGCCAAGATGGGTGGATCACTTGAGGTCAGTTGAAGACTAGTCTGACAAACATGGTGAAACCCTGTCTCTACTAAAAATACAGAATTAGCTGGGCATGGTGGTGCACGATTGTAATCCCAGCTACTTGGGAGGCTGAGGCAGGAGAATTGCTCGAACCTGGGAGGTGGAGGTTGCAGTGAGCAGAGATTGGCCATTTTTTGCCCCAGCCTGGGCAACAAGAGTGAAACTCCATATCAAAAAAAAAAAAAACAAAACAAGGGCTGGGCACGTTGGCTCCTGCCTGTAATCAATCCTAGCACTTTGGGAGGCCGAGATGGGTGGATCACAAGGTCAGGAGATCGAGACCATCCTGGCCAACATGGTGAAATCCCATCTTTACTAAAAAAAATACAAAAATTAGCTGGGTGTGGTGGTGTGCGCTTGTAATCCTAGCTACTGCGGAGGCTGAGGCAGGAGAATCGCTTGAACCTGGGAGGTGGGGATTGCAGTGAGCCGAGATCGCACCACTGCACTCCAGCCTGGCGACAGAGAAAGAAAAGTATTTAATATTTATATTTTCCTACTTATCTAATCATTTCCTTAAGATTTAGTGAGTATACATACTTAAAATTTGGTTTTCATTGCCATATAGCCTTCGGGAAGGTTGTATACTTTACATTTGTAGTTTGAGAATTTCATTTATATGGTTGTCAATTGTCAGTTTTCTTAATCTTTGCCAGTTTAATGAATGGGAAAAATTTAAATGATGTCTCATTATTGAGGGCTTGTGTTTTGGTCAGGCCTGGCGGGTCACTCACGTCTGTAATGCCAGCATTTTGGGAGGCCAAGGTGCGCGGATTTCTTGAGCCCAGGAGTTCAAGACCAGCCTAGGCAACATGGTAAGCCCCTGTCTTTACAAAAAGTTAAAAAATTAGCTGGGTGTGGTGGCACATACTTGTAGTCCCACCTACTTGGGGGGGGTTCAGGGGAGGATCTCTTGAGCCCAGGAGGTTGAGTCTATAGGAAGCCATGATAATTCCACTGTGCTCCAGCCTAGGTGGTAGAGGGAGACGTCTCAAAAAAAAAAAAAATTGTTTATTCAATAGATTAAACTTTTGAAAAAATATTAACTACATTTTTTTTTTTTTTTTTTTTTGAGACAGAATTTTGCTCTGTCACCCAGGCTGGGGTGCAGTGGCCAGATCTCAGCACACTGCAAGCTCTGCCTCCCGGGTTTAGGCCATTCTCCTGCCTCAGACTCCCGAATAGCTGGGACTACAGGCGCCTGCCACCTCACCCGGCTAGTTTTTTGTATTTTTTTTAGTAGAGACGGGGTTTCACCGTGTTAGCCAGGATGGTCTCGAACTCCTGATCTCGTGATCCGCCCGTCTCGGCCTCCCAAAGTGCTGGGATTACAGGCTTGAGCCACCGCGCCCGGCCTTAACTACATTTTTTTATGTATACTTAATTTTTTTTTTAACTTTCTGCTTTTGTACATTTATTGTCTTTTGTGAATTGGCTTTTGTTCTCTGAAGCCCATGTGAGGTTCTTGTACCTCACCTCTCTCCCAGTTTATAAACATTATATGGCAAGAATTTTGATCCTTTTCATGTTGCAAACATTGTTCCTGGCTTGTATCTCTTGGTCTTGTTTGGCTGATGGCATGTTTTTGTAACATAGAAACTTTTCTGTAGTCACATCTGTCAATTTGTTTTCTGCGCTTCATGTTATGCTTAGGCCTTTCCCACCCCCAGGACAATAAAAACAATGTTTTCTTCTAGTAATTCTAGTACTTAGCCAGGTATAATATGTCAGGATCTTTTCCCAAATGCATAGTTTTTCCAGTATTTTATTGTATTATTATCTTTTCCTCATTGACTAGAAATTTTTTTATCACACAGTATATTTCCCACCTCCATGTCTTTTTTTTTTTTTTTTTTTAATTTTAGATAGATTTATTTACAAAATAGAGATGGTGTCTCACTATGTTGCCTAGACTGGTCTCGAACTCCTGCACTCAAGCAGTCCTCCCACCTTCACTTCTCAAAGTGCTCGGATTACAGGCGTGAGCCACCATGCCTGGCTGTGTCTGTTTTTTTTTAACTCTTCTGTTTCATTGTCTGTGGGACAGTACTACTGTCTTATTTGCATCTGTTTTGTTTTATATATATGTACACACACACAGATACTTACATACGTACATATACTTATACACACACACACACACACACCACGTTTTTTTTTTTTTTTCCTTGGAGAGAGGGCATTGCTCTGTCACCCAGGCTAGAGTACAGTAGTGCGATCACGACTCATTGACTCATTGCAGCCTTGACCTCCCAGGCTCAGGCCATCCTCCCACCTCAGCCTCCTAAGTAGCTGGGACCACAGGTGTGTACCACCATGCCCGACTAATTTTTTTTGTAGAGATGGGGTCTCGCTGTGTTGTCCAAGCTGGCCTCAAACTCCTGGGCTTAAGTGATCCTTCCACCTTTGGCCTCCCAAAGTATTGGGATTACAGGCATGAGTCACTGTGCCTGGCCTACTTCATAATTTATTGTGATAAGCTAAGCAGTTTCCCATGTTTCCTAGAACTCTGCTGAAGTTGGACTCAAATACATGTTTACTTCTGATTAAATCGGTGCTCTTTCTTTCCTTTGTCCCTTAGTCATCTTATGTCTAGCAGACTCGTTCATCAAGAAATTTAGAGGGAGCCTGGGCGCGGTGGCTCATGCCTGTAATCCTAGCACTTTGGGAGGCCTGAGTTAGAGACCAGCCTGGCCAACATGGCAAAACTCTGTCTCTATTAAAAATACAAAAATTAGCCCGGCGTGGTGGCTAATGTCTGTAGTCCCAGCTACTTAGGAGGCTTAGGTGGGAGAATCACTTGAACCCGGGAAGGGTAGGTTGCAGTAAGCTGAGATGATGCCACTGCACTCCAGCCTGGGCAACAGAGCGACTCTGTCTCAAAAAAAAAAAGAAGAAAAGAAATTTAGAGGGCGCCTTTCCTGAGGTGCCTCAGCAGAGTGAAGAAGCTAAATTTTTCCCCTCCCAATGTATCTGGGAAAAATATCCTGTAAATGAATGTTTACTCAGGAGGTTTTTGAGTACTTACCATGTCCCAGGCCCTGTGCAAGACAGTATCTATACAAATGGTAAAATATCTGGTTCCCAGCCCCCAAGGAGCCCTGGGTTTGGTAGGGCATTGGTCATTGGTACATATCTTTTAATCCTTGTATACTTACTGGTTTATGTAATGGATTAAAAGAAGGCTTTGGAAAGCAAGTATTAGATTTTTTGTTTGTTTGTTTTTAGAGACAGTCTCACTCCACCCAGGCTGCAGCGCAGCGGCGCGATCTCAGCTCAGTGCAGCCTGTACCTCCCAGGTTCGAGCGATTCTCATGCCTCAGCCCTATTTCCACCTCTTCTAATTTTTGTATTTTTAGTAGAGATGGGGTTTCGCCATGTTGGCCAGGCTGGTCTTGAACTCCTGACCTCAAGTGATCTGCCTGCCTCGGCCTCCCAAGGTACTGGGATTACAGGCGTGAGTCACCATGCCGGGCTGCAAGTATTAGATTTTTAATTAGGTTCATGAAGCCTTTCTTTTTTTTCTTTTTTTTTCAGTATTTGAACAGTCACTTCATAATCTACAATTTAGATGGATTTTTACTGTTAACCGTTGTCTAACTTTGGCAAATTGGATTTATTCCTGGTGGAAGGTTATTCTCAGTTCCATAGGAATGTCCCAGATTTTACATACATTAAAAATGTTTCTTTTGCCACAAATGTTTCTTTTCTGCCTTATTAATTTTAACATTTAAAGAGGGGGTTAATTAATTTTCACGATTTACAGTGGCCCATTGGGCCAGTCTTTATTTTCCGGGATTTGGCAGAAATGTTAGCGGTTTGAATTGAACAAAACAGTTAACCTGTTAAGACAGGAAGAAAGTACACTGGGTCAACTAAGTCTTCCTTTTTTTCTCCTGTTGTCTTCTAAAGACATAGCTAATCATTTCTGCATGTTGTTATATGAAATCCTGTCTACATGCAACTGTTCACCTGTTCCTGCCAAATGGCTGTCTTTTGTGGTTTGCAGTTCTGTGAGTCTATAAAGTCATCCTAAGTTGTGGAGCTCACGTGATCTTCTGGGGACAGGGAAGGAGGGCTGTCTCTGAGGAGGGTGGAACCCTATGAGCAATTTTCTGTTAGCCAGGTGTGGAAGTGAGGCAGTATTAGAAAGATTCTCCTTGTGAGAGTATGTGAGTGTGAGAGGGAGGGGGCTTGTGTTGGTTGACCCTGCAGTGCACCCTCATCCCTGTATAAGATGGTGTATGCAATTAGTGAAAAACTTCACCTGTTCACAGGACAAGTCATACAGTGTATATCAAAATCTAAGAAGTTAATTTAGTTTTTCGCCTTTCTCCTGCTGTGGTAGGAACCACCAAGCTCTCCCCATAGTGATACAGGGTAAGCGGAATGGTAGTCAGTATGCAGGTACTCAGAGGATGCATTGTGCCAGATGCTATGGTAAAGAGATGCCAGAGGAGAAGGACAGTTCCTGCGCTGGAGGAATTTTTCTGGTTGGCTACCTGACATGAAGAATCACCTACCAAAGAGGATGATATGGTATGAAATAATAAGATTTGATAGTAGGCTTCAGGACAGTTTTTCACTTTTTTGTTAATAGGCAATGGTATCTGTAATAAATCCAGTTGTACAAAAGGAAATTTGGAAAACAAGTGCTACCTCAATCCCTACCTACTTAGAAACAATATTGAACCCTACAGAATTGCTGTTTTTTGACCTACAAAATGAGTTTTTATTTTTGTTTTTTCTCTTTTTAAAATATTTAAATGCAGCTGTACTTGGAAAAAAATGAGCTTTATATGATAATACATGTAAATGTGAGTATAACTTGTTCAGTTCCCTACTTTAAAAAATACGTAAGTGCAGTTTAGAATGTTCAGCCAGGTGCAGTGGCTCATGCTTGTAATCCCAGCACTTTGGGAGGCCAACGCCAGAGTATCACTTGAACCCAGGAGTTCAAGATGAGCCTGGGCAACATAGGGAGACCCTGTCTCTACAAAAAAAAAAAAAATTTTTTTGAGCATGGTGGCACATGCCTGTAGTCTCAGTTACTTGGGAGGCTGAGGTGGCAGGATTGCTTGAGGCTGGAAGGTTGAGGCTGCAGTGAGCCATGATTGTGCCACTGCACTCCAGCCTGAGTGACAGAGCAAGACTTGTCTCAGAAAAAAAAAAAAAGAATGTTTATTAATACTACATGTATTTCTGCCTTACTTCGAATATGTGTTCTGAATTGAGGTAGGGGCAGAATTTTTTTTCTCACTTGGATTTTCTCAACTGAGAGGGATACATATAGGGAAAAGAAGGAGAATGGCCCTGTGACTTTCGTTAATGTGGCAGTACCTGGGAGGTGGGTTCTCTGAGTAAGTAGACGTTCTTGGGCAACGATTTGAGATGGTGGTAGGCCTTGAAAATGTGGGGAAAGAATTGGGACCGAATACAATAAGCAAGCAAGCATGGTATGCAGTACTGATTTCAAGTGAGCATTGTGGTCTTCAAGTACATTACTTTTCAAGAGCCCAGGTAGGAAGTACTGTGATGTGGCAAAAAGCAGAAAGTTTTGTGGTACTTATTTTCACATTAACAACATCTTTGGCATGATAATCTATCCATATTTACATATTTAGAAGGTAATGACAAGAAAATGATATCTGAGGGGGATTATTCTGGTAGAAAGTATTTACATTTGTTGTAAAGCACAAGTATGTATACAAGCCTAGTATAAGATAATAGCCATGGCTGTAAAATCGAGGAAGCCTATTTGACAGAGGTTTTTTTTCTTTTTTTTTTTTTGAGACAGAGTCTTGCTCTGTCACCCAGGCTGGAGTGCAGTGGCATGATCTCAGCACACTGCAACCTCTGCCTCCTGTGTTCAAGCTATTCTCCTGTCTCAGCCTCCCAAGTAGCTGGGATTACAGGCACGCACCACCACCCCCAGCTAATTTTTATATTTTTAGTGGAGATGGGGTTTTGCCATGTTGGCCAGGCTGGTCTTGAACTCCTGACCTTAGGTGATCTGCCTGCCTCGGCCTCCCAAAGTGCTGGAATTATGTGAGACCCGGTGCCCAGCCCTATTTGACAGACTTTGCACAGATGAGGGATGAGGGGTGGGCATGGACATACGCAGCAGAGTTAGTGATGGAGAAGTGGAGAAGCAGGGCTGATGCTCTTGAAAAACAGAAGTAACCTTAGCTCTCAGGGCACTTCGATAGATATCTGGGCACTTTGGGCATAGTGTGGTACGCAGGTTTGTATCAATTTCTGGTAATACACAATAGAAGTTCTCGACTTGCTCTTTTGTTGCTCATCAAAGATTATATCATATGCATGGCTATTGAATACTGAATGGTCAGTTGCTGAAGTAGTTTTGGCTATTTTTGGCTATGTTTAGTAGGAATTGCTGACTGATTTTTGAAACATCAGTTTCCCAAGCATTTTAAGTTCTGGCTTACCCTACTGATACAAGTTAACTGCCTCAAAAAAGGCATGTTTTAGGAAGAGAAGGTTAGAGAGTATTTCCATAGTGAGACCTAAGTATTTTCCCTCTGTGAAGCATTCTTTGTATTCTTTCTTATATATGCTTCCAAAAAGGTGCTTCCAATAAGACAATGAAAGCTAAATACTTCAGCAAAACATATTCAAGTTCTAATGTGTGCTGGGCACAGTTAGAAGTAATCACTCCAGCTGTAGCTTCAGAGCACTGGGCAGTTGTTTCCAGAATAAAGACACTGGATGCAAATTTTATGTCATGCGCTTAATCACTTTTTTTTTTTTTTTTTTATAAAGATAGAGTCTCTCGCTCTGTCGCCCACGCTGGAGTGCAGTGGTACGATCTCAGCTCACTGTAACCTCTGCCTCTCAGGTTCAAGCGATTCTCCTGCCTCAGCCTCCCGAGTAGCTGGGACTAGAGGCATGTGCCACCACGCTCACCTAATTGTTTTTGTATTTTTAATAGAGACAGGGTTTCACTGTGTTAGCCAGGATGGTCTCGATCTCCTGACCTTGTGATCCACCCGCCTCCACATCCCAAAGTGCTGGGATTACAGGTGTGAGCCACCACGCCTGGCCTCTTAATCACTTCTTTTTTTTTTTTTTTGGAGCTCTGTCCCCCAGGCTGGAGTGCAGTGGCAGTGGTGTGATCTTGGTTCACTGCAAGCTCCGCCTCCCAAGTTCACGCCATTCTCCTGCCTCAGCCTCCCAAGTAGCTGGCACTACAGTCACCCGCCACCATGCCTGGCTAATTTTTTATATTTTTAGTAGAGACGGGGTTTCACCGTGTTAGCCAGGCTGGTCTTGATCTCCTGACCTCGTGATCCTCCCTCCTCAGCCTCCCAAACTGCTGAGATTACAGGCGTGAGCCACCACGCCCGGCCCCTCTTAATCACTTCTTAATGCTACATTTCACTGCTGGCATTTTGAAAACTGCTTAAACCCAGGATCCACTAGTTTCATGTTTTGAGTCTGCTTTTACATTAGATTATCTTTATTTTATTCTGCCATATATCAGATCCTTTCCTGTGGTAGTCTTCTTTGGTCATAAGCTATTTAAGGAAGGAGTCCTTAAATCACTATCCTTTTTTATTTTTATTTTTATTTTTTGTTTTTGGAGACACGGTCTGGCTCTGTCGCCCAGGCTGGAGTGCAGTGGCACGATCTTGGCTCACTGCAACCTCTGCCTCCCAGGCTTAAGCCATCTTCCCACCTCAGCCTCCCTAGTACCTGGGACTACAGGCACGTGCCATCATGCCCGGCTGATTTTTGTAGAGATGGGGTTTCGTCATGTTGCCCAGCCTGGTCTCAAATTCGTGAGCTGAAGTCATCCGCTTGCCTTGGCCTCCCAAAGTGCTGGGATTATAGGCTTGAGCCACTGCAACCTGCTCATCACTATACTTTACTGCAGCTAGAAAACAGATAATACCTGTATGTACAATAGAATATGCACATGCCTGGCATTCTCTGTAGAGGGAATTAGCAGTGACTTAGGGATTGAAAACATTTGATTGAGGTCTAAAAATTGGACTGGGCCACTGATAATTAAATTAAGACTACAGACTGGGGGTGATGTCAAGCAATATGGCAGAGTAGGAAGCTCGAAGGCCTTAGTCCTTCCCACCAAATCAACCATGAGCTGGAAAGAGTGGTTGGAATCAAGTGTTTTGGAACTCAGCAACTTGATTAGACACTTATAAGGACCCAGGGGAGTGATGTGTGAAGGAGAGGCTGCAGGTTTTTCGTAAGTGATGTACTCATAGATGGACAGTTCTAGCTCTCAACAAGCAATAATCAGCAATCCCTGAAGAGTGGAAGAAGCAGATTTCCAGAGTACCACAATGTAATACTCAGATTGTTTATTTCTCAACAGAAAATTATAAAACATAACAAGGAAACAAAGTGTGGCCCATTCACAGGAAAAAAAAATTGATAGACACCATCACTGAGGAAGCCCAGATGTTGGAATTGCTAGCCAAAGACATTAAAGCAACTGTCAGCAATATGCTCAGTGGTCTAAAGGAACCATGGACGAAGAACTAAAGGAGAGCAGAAATACAGTGTCTGAACAAAATCAAGAAAGAGGCTGGGTGCAGTGGCTCATGCCTGTAATGTCAGCACTTTGGGAGGCCAAGATGGGAGAATTGCTTGAGCCTAGACGTTCAAGAAAAGATCAGCCTATTCAACATGAGGAAATTCTTTCTCTCTCTTTTTTTTTTTTTCTGAGACAGAGTCTCACTCTGTCTCCCAGGCTGGAGAGTAGTGGCGCAATTTCGGCTTACTGCAACCTCCACCTCCTGGGTTCAAGTGATTCTCCTCCTCAGCCTCCCAAGTACCTGGGATTATAGGTGCCCACCACCACACCCAACTAACTTATTTATTTTTAGTAGAGACGGGGTTTCACCATGTTGGCCAGGCTGATATTGAATTCCTGACCTCAGATGATCCACCTGCCTTGGCCTCCCGAAGTGCTGGGATTACAGGTGCGAGCCTCCGCGCCTGGCCAAATTCTTTCTCTTAAAAAAAAAAATGGTTGGGCCTGATGGCACATGCCTGTAGTCCAGCTACTAGGGAGGCTACAGTGGGAGGATCACTTGAACTCTGGGTTGGAGGCTGCATTGAGTTATGGTCACATCACTGCACTCCAACCTGGGTGACAGAGTGAGACCCTGTCTCAAAAATAAAGAAATAATAAAAAGGAACTATACAGAAATTCTGGAGCATATAAGTACAATAACTGAGATGAAAACTTTATTAGAAGGGTTCACCAATAGATTTGAGCAGACAGAAGGGCCCATACCTAGGTCAGGTCTCTTAGAGGAACTAATCCATCTGGGAGACATTTGAAATTTATTGTTAGTTATTTTGAAATATGATACAATATTATTTGAAATATGATGCATTATTATTGACTACATTTCACTGTAATAAAAAGAAAACATCACAGTGGAAAGGCCACACTCCTTCATTATCCAGTTGGGAACCTCAGCAGCGCAGCCAAGTGATCTGCTAAGCTGCTTTGGGGACCACACCCATGCCACTTCTGTAACTCCCCACAAAGCCTGGTTCACAAGATTTCCTTATCCTATTGTGGACCTTTTGGCCCAATTAACATAGGCCCACAGGATTTAAAGTTGCCGTTAGTTCTTGTGAAAAGCCAACCAGGTAATGTCAGTGTGAGGTTATATGCAATGTGTGTGTTTCTGCCCTGCATTTGACTCAGAGCCACTTGTAATAATTTTTTTGCTGTTGGGGTTACCTTGATACTTCTCTGAAGTCACTTTTTCATTAAATTTTTCTGGTTAATTCCAAGTACTACATGCCTACCGGTTGCCTAAACTAGGGTATGCACTGCCGTAATTCTGTGCAGGGAGGGTGCCAAACAGCAAAATATGTGTGACCCATCTTTCTGGAGTTTCAGTTGTACTATAAAATTTGGAAGAAATGGTAGTTTATTAAGAACCATCTTTTTTTTTTTTTTTTTTTTTTTTGCAGCAGAGTTTTGCTCTGTTGCCTTGGCTGGAATGCAGTGACATGATCTCAGCTCACTGCAACCTCTGCCTCCCTGGTTCAAGCAATTCTCCCACCTCAGCCTCCGGAGTAGCTGGGATTACAGGTGTGTACACCGCTACGCCTAACTACTTTTTGTATTTTTTTTTTTTTTTTTTTTTTTGAGACGGAGTCTCACTCTGTCGCCCAGGCTGGAGTGCAGTGGCGCTATCTCGGCTCACTGCAAGCTCCGCCTCCCGGGTTTTACGCCATTCTCCTGCCTCAGCCTCCCGAGTAGCTGGGACTACAGGCGCCCGCCACCTCGCCCGGCTAATTTTTTTGTATTTTTAGTAGAGACGGGGTTTCATTGTGTTAGCCAGGATGGTGTCGATCTCCTGACCTCGTGATCCGCCCGTCTCGGCCTCCCAAAGTGCTGGGATTACAGGCTTGAGCCACCGCGCCCGGCCTACTTTTTGTATTTTTAATAGAGATGGGGTTTCGCCATGTTGGCCAGGCTGGTCTTGAACTCCTGACCTCAAGTGATCCACCTGCCTTAGCCTCCCAAAGTGCTGGGATTACCGGCATGAGCCACCAGGCCCGGGTGAGAACCATCTTATTAAGAAAAGACACAGAAGAGCAGGGAAGGGGAGAAGTCCAGGAAACACAGTCCAGGCTCTGACATTGTCCCAGGTGGGATGGAGAGGCTCACCCTTTACTTTGAATAGGATACTTTTGAAGACCACAGAGTTGCCAATTGTCCTCTTGACTTGAATCGCATGCAGAGACTTCGCTGGCACACATCCATCCTCTGCTGGTTGAGTCCTCTGAGCTGGGTGTGCTGGTCACACAGCAATGTGGGTTTCTTGACCAGCGCCCCCTGGCAGCTATTTAAGTCCATGCCTGGCTGACCTGCCATGCCGTATTGTCAGGATCCATGGAGCTCGGGATCTTGTTGCTTTCCATTCTAAATGCAAGGAGACATTTGAAATAGACTCAGATATTCAGAAATGTCCAAACGTGTATTATTGACTGTAGTCACCCTGCTGTGTAGTAGATCTCCAAAGTTATTCCTCCTGTCTGAAACATTGTACCCTTTGATAAACAACCCTTGATTATTTCTCTCTCCCACCACCCCAGCTTCTGTTCACCATTAGTCTACTCTCTAATTCTGTGGGTTCAACTGTTTATTTTTAGCTTTTAAATTTTTCTTTAATTTTTAGAGACAGGGTATGCTCTGTTACCCAGGCTAGAGTTCAGTGGCTCAATCATAGCTCACTGCAGCCTTGGACTCCTGGGTTCAAGTGATCCTTCTGCCTCAGCCTCCCAGTGAGCTGGGACAATAGTCCTACACTGACACACCTGGTTACTTTTAGTTTTTGTAGAGATGTGGTCTCACTATATTGACCAGGTTGGGGTTCAACTTTTTAAGATTCAACACATTAGTGATATCATGTAGTAATTGTTTTTCTGAGGTGATAGATATATGTTAGTTAGCTTGACTTAATCATTCCATATTGTATACATATATCTAAAACATCACATGGTACCCATAAATGTATACAATTATGATTTGGTAATTAAAAATCGTATTAACTGAAACATAATAGACTGGGTGCGGTGGTTCACATGCCTGTAATCCTTCGGAGGCCGAAGGGCAAAGATCACTTGAGGCCAGGAGTTTAATCAGCCCGAGCAACATAGCAATAGTCTATCTCTACAAAAAAATAGGCTTGTTGGTGTATGCCTGTAGCCCTAGCTACTTGTGAGGATCAGGCCAGAGGATTGCTTGAGCCCAGAAGTTTGAGATTACAGTGAGCTATGATCCTGCCACTGTACTCCAGCCTGGGTGACAGAGCAAGACCCTGTCTCTTAAAAAATAATAATAATAGGCTGGGCGCGGTGGCTCACTCCTGTAATCCCAGCACTTTGGGAGACCGAGGTGGGCAGATCACCTGAGGTTGGGAGTTCAAGACCAGCCTGACCAACATGGAGAAACCCCATCTCTACTAAAAATGCAACATTAGCTGGGCATGGTGGCGCATGCCTGTAATCCCAGCTACTTGGGAGGCTGAGGCAGGAAAATTGCTTGAACTCGGGAGGCAGAGGTTGCAGTGAGCTGAGATCATGCCATTGCACTCCAGCCTGGGCAAGAAGAGCAAAACTCCATGAAATAATGAAATGAAATGAAGAAATGAAATAAAGAAATGAAACGAAATGATGAAATGAAAAGAAAATGAAAACAAAAATGATTTTTCTTTTTTTTGAGACGACTCTTGCTCTGTCTCCCAGGCTAGCGTGCAGTGGTGCAATCTTGGCTCACTGCAACCTCCGCCTCCTGGGCTCAAGCAGTTCTCCTGACTCAGCCTCCCAAGTAGCTGGGATTGCAGGCACGTGCCACCACGCCCAGCTAATTTTTGTATTTTTAGTAGAGACGAGGTTTCACCATGTTGGCCAGGCTGGTTTTGAACTCGTGACCTCAAATGATCCACCCACCTCTGCTTCCCAAAGTGCTGGGATAACAGGCATGAGCCACTGTGCGTGGCCCAGCAAAGTATTCTTTTTTTTTTTTGAGAAGGAGTCTCACTTTGTCTCCCAGGCTGGAGTGTGGTGGCGCGATCTCGGCTCACTGCAAGCTCCGCCTCCCGGGTTCATGCCATTCTCCTGCCTCAGCCTCCTGAGTAGCTGGGACTACAGGCGCCCGCCACCACGCCCGGCTAATTTTTTGTATTTTTAGTAAAGACGGGGTTTCACCGTGTTAGCCAGGATGGTCTCGATCTCCTGACCTCGTGATCCGCCCGCCTTGGCCTCCCAAAGTGCTGGGATTACAGGCGTGAGCCACCGCGCCTGGCCCAGCAAAGTATTCTTAAGATGAAGTTGACAAACGTCCTAGTGGCCCCCTGGCCACTTGCCATAGGAATGAGGCTCAGGTCACATCATCTGGTCGCCCAGCATGGAGGGATTTGGTTCCTAAGATTATCGTTGGGGACAGGTGACTCCCTCTGCGTTTCTTCCACTGCTGCTGGTACATTGAGTGGAGGGGGCTGTGTTAATATTGGTCTCATTTTCACATCAAGTAAGGGACTGGCAGGCATGGTGGTTTTTCTAGTGGTCTTCTGCGCTAACACTTGTTCTTCTCAGCTGGCTGACTTTTAGAGGTAACCAAGGTAAAGGTGGGAAAGGCAGGCTAGCTTAGACTCCTCCTCTTTGGGTAGACAGGGAAGGTGGACTATACTTTGAGGAATGGGGAGGAATTGGTGGGACCCCCAGAAGGCAGAGGCTGCACTCTGATGATGGAGCCTTCCTCCAGTTTCCTATACATCAGGACTAGGTATGTGGCCATGGTGTAGTCATATTTTTTTCCCAAGAAGGACTCCTGGATGTGGTGTGCCTTGAATCCCATGGACACCATAAGCTGTGTCTTTCCGTGGACTTGGTAATCAGGGAGTGGTTCCTGGTGTGGCCCTAGTATCCCCTGGTCGTTATTGACTCATGGATGCCCCATAATCTAGCCTATTGTGTTCCTCTTCCTGAGGTTGAGGGCAAGCAATTTGTTCATGAGCCTTTCTAGTTCTGAGGAAATGAAGAATGGGATTTTTAAATTCCCGTAACATATCTCATCTTGCAGTTCCACAAAGGTCTATCTGACAAATGGCAAGACCCTTGTCACCATGGTGTAGAGAAGGCCTCCCAGGCTGCACAAATCCACCGGGGCTGGGAGAAGGGTGGTCATAATTTTGTCCCTGGAAGAGTTCTGAGGCAGCATAAGGGGGACTCCCACAAAATGTGCCCAGATTCTGGCCAACAGCCAGAGTCTGCTGTTTTTATGTTGTAATTGGTATCCAGAAGGAAGTTCTCTGGCTTCAGGTCCCTGTGGACAATCACCCGCACAGTAGATACTGTTTACAGGAACTGGCCTCAGGTCTCTTTCTCCTTTCTGTGGCCATACTCTAGGATGTAGTCAAATAGCTCTGTTCTGCTGGCACATTCTAGGACTAAATACAATGTTTCTGTTATGTTGGTTGCTTGAGAGAGTTTGCTGATATTGGAGTGATTCAGGATCTTCATTATACTGAATATATATATACTTTGGTGTAGTCTCTGGAGGCTGAGGAGCTTTGTGATGACTGTCATGGCTACCTGGGTCTCAATCAGAATATGCCAGGCCAACTTCACTAGTGAAGCTTCCCTGGCCAGTGGACCCTGTAATTGTAAATAAGTGTCTCCTCACCAGACATGGTAAGACCCTGCTACATGGTGACTGATATGGTTTGGCTCTGTCCCCACCCAAATCTCATCTTGAAATCCCATTTGTTGTGGGAGGGACCTGGTGGGAGGTAACTGAATTATGGGGCAGGTCTTTCCTGTGATGTTCTCATGGTAGTGGGTAAGTCTCATGAGATCTGATGGCGATTAAAAGGAGAGTTTCCCTGCACAAAGCGCTCCTCTCTTTGTCTGCCGCCATCCATGTAAAATGTGACTTGCTCCTCCTTGCCTTCTGTCATGATTGTGAGGCTTCTGCAGCCATGTGGAACTGTAAGTCCAGTTAAACTTCTTTGTTTTGTAAATTGCCCAGTCATGGGTATGTCTTTATCAGCAGCATGAAAACGGACTAATACAGTAAATGGGTACCAGTAGAGTGGGGTGCTGCTGAAAAGATAAGCGAAAATGTGGAAGCCACTTTGGAACTGGGCAGAGATTGGAAGAGTTTGGAAGGTTCAGAAGAAGAGAGGAAAATGTGGGAAAGTTTGGAACTTCCTAGAGACTTGTTGAATGGCTTTGACCAAAAGCCTGATAGCGATATGGACAATAAGGCCCAGGCTGAGGTGGTCTCAGATGGAGATGAGGAAGTTGTTGGAAACTAGATCAAAGGTGATTCTTGTTATGTTTTAGCAAAAAGACTGGTGGCATTTTGCCCCTGACCTAGAAATTTGTAGAACTTTTCACTTGAGAGAGATGATTTAGGGTATCTGGCAGAAGAAATTTCTTTTTCTTTTTTTGAGACAAGAGTCTTGCTCTTGTTGCCCAGCCTGGAGTGCAATGACGTGATCTCAGCTCACCGTAACCTCTGCCTCCCAGGTTCAAGTGATTCTTCTGCTTCAGCCTCCTGAGTAGCTGGAATTACAGGTGCCGCCACCACGCCCAGCTAATTTTTTATTTTTAGTAGAGACGAGGTTTCACCATGTTGGCCAGGCTGGTCTCGAACTCTAACTTCAGGTGATTCACCTGCCTCAGCCTCCCAAAGTGCTGGGGTTACAGGTGTGAGCCACCGCGCCTGGCCAGCCGAAGAAATTTCTAAGCAGCAAAGCATTCAAGAGGTGATTTGGGTACTGTTAAAGGCGTTCAGTTTTATAAGGGAAGCAGAGCATAAATGATAGGAAAATTTGCAGCCTCACAATGAAATAGAAAAGAAAAACTTATTTTCTGAGGAGAAATTCAAGCCCTCGCAGAAATTACGAGGAGCTGAATGTTAACCCCCAAGACAATGGGAAACATGTCTCCAGGGCATGTCAGAGGTCTTCATGGCAGCCCTTCCCATCATAGGCCTGGAGGCCTAGGAGAAGATGGTTTCATGGGCCGGACCTGGGGTCCCTGTGCTTTGTGTAGCCTGGGGACTTAGTGCCCTGTGTCTCAGCTGCTCCAGCCATGGCTGAAAGGAGCCAATGTAGAGCTCAGGCTGTGGCTTCAGAGGGTGCAAGCCCCAGCCCTGGCAGCTTCCACATGGTGTTGAGCCTGAGTGCACAGAGGTCAAGAATTGAGGTTTGGGAACCTCTGCCTAGATTTCAGAGGATGCATGGAAATGCGTGGATGTCCAGGCAGAAGTTTACTGAAGGGGCGGAGCTCTCATGGAGAACCTCTGCTAGGGCAGTGTGGAAGGGAAATGTGGGGACAGAGCCCCCACACAGAGCTCTCCACAGGGAGACCGCTTAGTGGAGCTGTGAGAAGAGGGCCACCATCCTTCAGACCCCAGAATAGTAGATGCACCAACAGCTTGCACCATCCACCTGGAAAAGCTGCAGACATTCAACACTAGCCTGTGGAAGCAGCCAGGAGGGAGGCTGTACCCTGCAAAGCCACAGGGGTGGAGCTGCCGAAGACCATGGGAACCCACCTCTTGCTTCAATGTGATGTGAATGTGAGACATGGATTCAAAGGAGATCATTTTCGAGATTTAAGATTTAAATGCCATGCTGGATTTTGGACTTGCCTGGGGCCTGTAGCCTCTTCATTTTGACCAGTGTCTACCATTCAGAACAGCTGTATTTACCCAGTGCCTTTACCTCCATTGTAGCTGGGAAGTAACTAACTTGCTTTTGGTTTTACAGGCTTGTCTCAGATGAGACATTGGACTGTGGACCTTTGTGTTAATGCTGAAACGAGTTAAGACTTTGGGGGACTGTTGGGAAGGCAAGATTGGTTTTGAAATATGAGGACATTAGATTTGGGAGTGACCAGGGGCAGAATTATATGGTTTGACTATGTCCCCATCCAGATCTCATCTTGAATTCCCATGGGTTTGAGAGGGACCCAGTGGGAGGTAATTGAATCATGGGTGCAGGTCTTTTCCATGCTGTTCTTGAGATAGGGAATAAGTCTTACGAGATCTGATGGTTACAAAAAGGGGAGTTTCCCTGCACAAGCATTCCTCTCTTTGCCTGCCACCATACGTAAGATGTGACTTGCTCCTCCTTGCCCTCTGCCATGATTGTGAGGCTTCCCCAGCCATGTGGAATTGTAAGTCCAGTTAAACCTCTTTCTTTTGTAAATTGCCCAGTCTTGGGTATGTCTTTATCATCAGTATGAAAACAGACTAATACAGTGATCTCCTAGCTACACTAACTACAAATCCTAACTAAGAATGCTAACCAATAGTACTGGTGCTACAAACTTTGCTAACTAACTAATGAGCATAATACTAACAACACTAACTGTATACTGACTTCACTAACAGTGCTAACCAACAATACTAATAATACTAACCAACAGCATTAACTAAATAAAAAATGAAAAAATGCGAAAAACAACAAAGGAAATGGAAGAAAAATGGGAAGAAGATATAAGAATTTAAAAAGTAGGACAAAAGAGTAAAGGAGGATGAGAAAATAAAAAGAAAAAAGAATAAGAAAAAGGAAATTTAAAAATGACAAGAAAATTAAGGACAAAGACAAAGTAGGAAAAAAAGATAAATAAAATAGAAAAAAACACACACATGAGGAAACAATATAATTGTGGTCTCTGTTTGTCAGGTCACCAAAAATCAGCTTACTGGGCTGTACAGACCAAAAACCTAGATCCTGCCAAGTGCTTATTTAGGTGATTGTAATTCCAGAACAATGGTTCCTTATAATATCCAGAGCAAGAAATGAGCCAGTCATACATAGCTGGAGATAATCCATAGTGGTTTTCTCACTTTTGGTCTGAAGAACCTTTTCCTCTTTAAAAAAAAAAAAAAAAAAGTGCTTATTCTTTAGGTGGGTTATAGAGGTTGGTATTTATTTTTTTTTGGAAACCTGAAGTATGCTACAGCAGCCTTTTTTATTTCCAGGTTCAAAATCTCTAATACCTTTTGGCTTTTAAACATGTCATAGTGTGTACACTCAAAATATTCAATACCTTTTTCTGAATTAAACTCTGAATGTTTGGTCTCAAAATGTTACTACAAATTAACTGACATCATGATACCCTAAGGAAATGTTCTGTTGCATAAGACACAATTGGGTACATGATTAACATCTGTAGAAAGGAGAGGGGAGGATATCCATTATCATAATTTCCCCAGAAGATCATATCGGATTTCTCATCAAAACCTTCAAGAACACTAGTGGGAGGATGTATTCAGTTATTGATGGAAGAAAACTGTCAGTTATGAGTTCTGTATCCAGCAAAACTGAAATACTGTCATATGCAGCAACATGGATGAAACTGGAAGCCATTATGTTAAGTGAAATTAGCCAAGCACAGAAAAACAAATATTGCATGTTCTCACTCATATGTCAGAGCTAGAAAAGTAGATTTTATGAAGATAGAGCATGTATTGGTGGGGAAGCAGATAGAGGATGAAGGGGGAAAAAAGAATGTAAATATATTTATTACCCTGAACTGTATACTTAAAAATGATAAAAATAGTAAATTTCGTGTGTGTGTGTGTGTTTAACCTGAATAAAAAATATTTTTAAAAAAATGAGGGTGGAATTGAAACATTCTCAGATGTCTTAGTTTTTTTGTGCTGCTGTAACGAAATACCTTAAGACTGGATAATTTATGAAGAACAGAAACTTGTTTCCCACAGTTCTGAAGGCTGGGAAGTCCAAAATCAAGGCTCCAGCATATACGGTGTTTGATAAGTGCTTGCCCTCTGCTTTCAAGGTGGTCCCTTGTTTCTGTGTCCTCACTCGGCAGAAGGAATGAACTTGCTCCCTTGAGTCCTTATATAAAGTCATTAGTCCTATCCTTAAGGGTGGAACTAGTATGGCCTAATCATCTCTTGAAAGCCCCACCTCTTTATTTTTTATTTTTGCTAAAGATGGAGTCTCACTCTGTTGCCCAGGCTGGTGTCAAATTCCTGGGCTCAAGTGATCCTTCTACCTGGGCCTCTCAAAAGTGCTGTGGTTACAGGTGTGAGCCACACCTCTTAATCCTGTTGCACTGGGGATTAAGTTTCAGAATGAATTTTGGAGGAACACAAACACTAAAACTACAGCACCAGATGATCAAAAGCTTAAGGAGTTTGTTACCACTAGATCCCCCTTTACGAAGGAAGTCATAAAGGTTGAAATAAAAGGACAATAGACAGGAAATCAAATCTATATGAAGATATAATCATGTCTGATAAAGGTAAATATATGAAAAATTATAAAAGCTAGTACTTTTGGCCAGGCGCGGTGGCTCACGCCTGTAATCCCAGCACTTTGGGAGGCCGAGACGGGCGGATCACAAGGTCAGGAGATCGAGACCATCCTGGCTAACACAGTGAAACCCCGTCTCTACTAAAAAATGCAAAAAAAACTAGCCGGGCGGGTTGGCGGGCGCCTGTAGTCCCAGCTACTCGGGAGGCTGAGGTAGGAGAATGGCGTAAACCCGGGAGGCGGAGCTTGCAGTGAGCTGAGATCCGGCCACTGCACTCCAGCCTGGGCGACAGAGCGAGACTCCGTCTCAAAAAAAAAAAAAAAAGCTAGTACTGTTTCTGTTTTTTACATGATTTAAGAGAGTAATGTATCAAGAAGTTGAAAAAAATTAAAAAAAAGAAGTTGTTAGTCTGTGTTTTGGACACACACCACATAGAGACGTAATTTTGTGGCATTAATGGCTGAAAGGTGGTGGGGTTGGAGCTGTATAGGAGCAGATTTTATTTTATTTTATTTTATTTTTTATTTTTTATTTTATTTATTTATTTTTTTGAGATGGAGTCTCGCTCTGTCACCCAGGCTGGAGTGCTGTGGCCGGATCTCAGCTCACTGCAAGCTCCGCCTCCTGGGTTTACGCCATTCTCCTGCCTCAGCCTCCCAAGTAGCTGGGACTACAGGCGCCCGCCACCTCGCCCGGCTAGTTTTTTGTATTTTTTAGTAGAGACGGGGTTTCACCGTGTGAGCCAGGATGGTCTCGATCTCCTGACCTTGTGATCCACCCGTCTCGGCCTCCCAAAGTGCTGGGATTACAGGCTTGAGCCACCGCGCCCGGCCCAGGAGCAGATTTTATATGTTATTGAAGTTAACTTGGTATTTGTTCACATCAGAGTAGTACAACTTTAGGGTGTTAAATATCACCCCCATGGTAACCAAAAAGAAAAGAACTGTAGGATATACACAAAAGGAAAGAAAGGGGGATTAAAATGTTTTTTCTACATAAATCAACTAAACACAAAGGAAGATAATGCAGGAAATAGGGGACAGAACAACTGTGAGATATATATATAGAAAACATACAGCAAAATGACAAAAGCTCTGCCTTATCAGTGTTTAATTTAAAGGTAAATAGCTTAAACCCTGCAGTCCAAAGACAGATTGGCAGAATGGATAGAAAAACATGATCCAGCTTGTTGCCATAAGAGACTCATTTTAGGCTGGGCACAGTGGCTGAAGCCTGTAATCCCAGCACTTTGGGAGGCCGAGACGGGCAGGTCACGAGGTCAGGAGATCGAGACCACCCTGGCTAACATGGTGAAACCCCGTCTCTACTAAAAAATACAAAAAACTAGCCGGGCGAGGTGGCGGGCGCCTGTAGTCCCAGCTACTCGGGAGGCTGAGGCAGGAGAATGGCGTAAACCCGGGAAGGGGAGCTTGCAGTGAGCTGAGATCTGGCCACTGCACTCCAGCCTGGGCGACAGAGTGAGACTCCGTCTCAAAAAAAAAAAAAAGAGACTCACTTTAGATCAAAGACAAAAAAATTTAATGTGAAAGGATGGAAAAAGATACTCTGTTCATACAGTAACCAAAAGAGATCGGGGTTGCTACACTAATGTCAGACAAAATATACTTTAAATCAAAAAAGTTTACAAGAGACAAAGCAGGACATTATATATTGGTAAAAGGTTTAATACAGCAAAAAGAAAAAACACACATTTATACACCTAATAACAGACCACTCAAATATGTGAAGCATGACTGACAATGGAAGGGAGAAATAGTTCTACAGTAGTAGTCGAGGACTTTAATGGGTAGAAGAACCAGGCAGAAGATAAGTAGGGAAATAGAATATAGTACTTGAACAATGTAAGAAACCAACTAGATCTTACAGACATGCACGGGACGTTCTACTCAACAACAGCAGAATGCATCTTAAGTGGACTTAGGACCTTCTTTAGGATAGACCATACATTAGGCCAGAAATTAAGATTCAATAGATTTTAAAAAATACTATACCAAGTATTTTCTTTGACAAAATGGGATGAAGTGAGAAATCAGTAAGAGAAGGAAAACTGGAAACTTTGTGTAAATTAAGTAATGCCCTCTTCAAGAACCAGTGGTCAAGGGAGAAATCACAAGGGCAATTAGAAAAGAAAAAAAGGATTAGAAACAATTTAACAGAAAGAAAATAAAACATTGTAAAACCTATGAGATGCCACAAAAGCAGTGTTAAAGGAGGAAATTTATAACTATGCCTTCATATAAAAATGCCTTCATTAAAAAAGAAGGAAGACCTCAAATCACCAGTCTAACTTTTTACACCTTAACGAAGTAGAAAACAACAAACTCAAAGCTAGCAGAAAGAAGGAACTAATACAGTAGAGGTAAATAAAATAGAAAAATTCAGCAAATCCAAAAGTTAGTTCTTGGAAAAGACTAACAAAATTGACAATCTCTTACCTAGATTGACTAGGCCCGAGATCAGAATCTCAAATTCATTTACCTTTCTTTGCTCAGTTACTGGGACTGTACTCTTTCTGCTTTGGATGATGCCATCTCCCCAGCCTTGAAAGTGATAGGATTTTTTATGTAGGGAACTCTGAAAATTTCTCACACACAAAACCCTTTTGGATCTGATAAACTCATCAGCAAAGTTGCAGGATACAGAATCAACAAAAGTTCTGTTTCTCTAACATTAACAACGAACAATCTGAAAAGGAAATTAAGAAAGCAGTTATATTTACAATATTATGGAAAAGAATAAAATAGGAGTAAATTAGGTAGGAGAAAGATGTGTATAGAAAGCTACAGAACACTGCAAAAAGAAATTAAAGACTTTAATAAATGGAAAGGTAACTCATGTTCATGGATTTAAAAACTTATTATTAGGATCACAATACTCCCCAAAGAAATTCAATGCAGTTCTTATTAAAATCTCAATGATGATTTTGCAGAAAATAGAAAAATCCATCCTAACATGGATATGGAAAATCATAGGATCCCCAGTAGCCAAAATAATCTTGAAAACACGCAGCCAAGTTGGAGGTCTCACACTTCCTGATTTCAAAATGTACTACAAAGCTACACCAGTGAAAACAGTGTGGTAATGGCAGAGGTTCATATTTGAACTGTTGGGGTTTTTCACCTTAGTATTTGCTTTTTTTTTTTTTTTTTTAACAGAGTTGTGCTCTGTCACCCACGCTGGAGTGCAGTGGCATGATCTCAGCTCACTGCAACCTCCACATCCTGGGTTCAAGCGATTCTCCTGCTTCAGCTTCCCAAGTAGCTGGGACTACAGGCGTGTACCACCACGCTTGGCTTGTTTTTGTATTTTTTAGTAGCGACAGGGTTTTGCTGTATTGCCCAGGCTGGTCTTGAATCCCTGGCCTCAGGTGATTTGCTCACCCTCACCTCCCAAAGTGCTGAGATTGCAGGTGTGAGCCACCGCACCTGGCCCAGTCCCACTCTTGTACATCCATCACCACTGCCTATTTCCAGAACCTTTCCTCATGCCAACCAGAGACTATACAAATTAGGCAGTTATTCTCCGTTTACTTCTCCCCCAGCCATACTTGATAGATATGAATGTCAGCTAAGTGCTGTGAAGAACAGTAACACAGGGTGAGTGAAAGTGTGCCATTTTATGTAGGATGGTTGGGGAAAGATGGCATTTGAGCCACTGATGGTGCAGGAGAGGGAACAAGTGTGATATTGAGGCCAGGTGTGCTTAGCAGTTTGAAAGCAAAGCTAGAAGTACAGGAGAGGCAGAGGCACGAGATGAGTGCTTTATATTTTATTTTTAAAATGAAATATTTTTATTTATTTTAAAAACACACTTTTTTTGTTGTTTGTTTGAGACCAAGTCTTGCTGTGTTGCCTAGGCTGGAGTAGAGTGATATGATCTCAGCTCACTGCAACCTCTGCCTCCTGGGTTACAAGCGATTTCTCCTGCCTCATTCTCCCGAGTAACTGGGAATACAGGTGCCCACCACCATGCCCAGCTAATTTTTATATTTTTAGTAGAGATGGGGTTTTACCATGTTGGCCAGGCTGGTCTTGAACTCCTGACCTCACGTGATCCATCTGCCTCAGCCTCCCAGAGTGCTGGGATTATAGGCGTGAGCCACTGTGCCTGGCCTAAAAGCAATATTTTTAAGAAAATAGAGACGAGGTCTTGCTGTGTTGCTCAGGCTGGTCTCCAACTCCTGGGCATAAGCAGTCTTCCTGCCTCAGCCTCCTAAAGTGCTGGAATTACACTTGTGAACCACTGTACCCAGCCTATTTTATTTTTTATATTTTTAGAGTCAGGGTCTTGCTCTGTCATCTAGGCTGGAGTACAGTGGTGCGATTGTAGCTCACTCTAACTTCAAAGTTCTGGGCTCAAGCCGTCTTCTCTCCTCGGTTTCCCAAATCACTGGGATTACAGGTGTGAGCCACCACACCTGGCTAATTTTTAAATTTTTTTGTAGAGACAGCGTCTCACTGTATTGCTCAGGCTGGTTTTGAATTCCCAGCCTCAAATGATCTTCCTGCCCTGGCCTGTCAAATCGCTGGGGTTACAGGTGTGAGCTACCACCCCAGCGTTTGGTTTTTTAATTCTGCTTGTTTGTAGTGACATTCATCAAGAATAAATGACTTTAAAACAACAACGAAAAATCTTTAGGGGTTTTTACTCTTGGACAAGCATGCTTCTGTCTCTGAGCATTAGTTTTCTCATTTATCAGATAAAAGGGTTTGTAGTAAATCAATAATGTTCTGGTTGTGGATAGAAGTCTTGAGGGTTCCCTGAACATGATCCTTTGGTAGCATTGGATTGCTCTTGGCCATCCGAGGAATAGCTGTGTTTTATTTGTTTTTTACTTAAGATTTCACATATGCGTTCATTTGAAATGTTTCTATTGCCACAAAGAAACAAAATCCCTGGCTCAGAGTTTTAAGGGGACTTACGGTTCTAATGCTACTCAGGCTTTGGTTAAGTAGTAAACAAACTACAGCTTGTTTTTAAGTTCAGTGAAGATCTTCAACCTACAGCCCCTCTGTTTTACAAATGAGTAAGATCCGTGTCTTCTGTTCAAATTATTTTTCCAAAGAAAGCCAAATGCGTCATAAGCTGGTGTGGCTGTGAAATATGGTTTCAGTTAACACTGAGATTGTTGAGTAGCTACAGGGAAACTGAAAATTTACATTCTAAGGCAAATGTGTTAACCTAAGAGGAATAAAATTAAGTAGACTGTGTATTAGCTCCTCATGGTTTGGCAGGAATTCAGTGTTAATGGTGGAAAACCCGCAGGAGCTTAATGTGGTAGGTAAGGAAGGTTTATGTTAGTTCTTTCCCCGATTGTCCCAGTCGCTGTGCATTGCCGTCTCAGGTCAGCTTCTAGCCACGACTACCTAAAAGTTGTCTGAGGGAGGCTGTGCACTGGGTGATCTTGTGAGGCAGGCAGACATCTATTGTGCCAAGATCTTGTGGGCCCAGTTTGAGAATGGGTTTTCCGTTTTAGTCACTTTACACCTCCTTTGCAGGAATGTAGCTTTTGAAATAGAAGCAAAGTGTTGCAAAACCTTTGACATTCTGTTCTTTAGCACTTCCTCCTCAGCCTGAAGATCTCAGCTTTTGCTTGGGCATTACAACACCCCATGGTACCTGAACCTCAAGTAAGCTCTATTAGGTTTTCATATCTGCCTGTGTATGATGGTGACTTTTTTTTTTTTTTCTGAGACAGAGTTTCACTCTTGTTGCCTAGGCTGGAGTGGAGTGGCACAATCTTGGCTCACCACAACCTCCGCCCCCCGGGTTCAATCGATTTCTTCTGTCTCAGCCTCCCGAGTAGCTGGGATTATAGGCATGTACCACCACACCCAGCTAATTTTGTATTTTTAGTAGAGATAGGGTTTCTCCATGTTGGTCAGGCTGGTCTCTTAACTCCCGACCTCAGGTGATCTGCCTGCCTCGGCCTCCCAAAGTGCTGGGATTGCAGGCGTGAGCCACCGTGCCCAGCCTCGATGATGACTTATGAGTCAATTTGACTGGGCCTCAGATGCCCAGATATTTGGTTAAACATTCTGGATGTGTCTGTGAGGGTGTTTCTGGATGAGATTCGGTAGACTGAGTGAAGGTGACTGCCTCCCCAGGGTGGGTAAGCCTCATCCACGGGAGACTGAATAGAGAAGGAGGCTGAGCAGGAGAGTGTTCCTTTCTCCACCTGACCGTGCTTGAGATGGGGCATAGGTGTTCTTTGCCCTCTAGTCTCGAGGCTCCGACTAGAGCTTAACACCGTCAGTTCTCCTGATTCTCAGACCTCCCAACTACAGGTCATGGGACTTCTCAGCCTACATAATCCTGTGAGCCAATTCCTTGTAATAACTCTCTTTATGTGTAATCTATTGGTTCCGTTTATCTCTGGAGAGCCCAGATACTGCAGCAGTAATAGAGTCACTTTTTCCCAGAGATAGGTTTTATCTTGGAGGATTCTTATATTGATCTTTCCCATATCTCTGTTTCACAAACAGTTCCTACAATGTAGAGTGCTAATAACTGGTTTGTGAGTACCCCTTAGATACACTGGGATGAGCAATAAGGTCAGTGCTGTCACTTAACCGTCTGTTGATTGTCAGGCCTTTGTGTGGAAGCAAGGAAATTCATCTAGCAAGCATAACAGAGGCAAAGCCTGGAAGTGTAAGGTGGATGGGTTTTCGGCTAGCAAGAGCTACAGAGCTACTCAGCTACTCTGTTTTCGGCTAGCAAGAGCTACTCAGCCTCTAGCTTAAACTGAGTTATAAACATATGGAACTAGTGTAGACCTTGAAATCTTTTCTGGTCGAATCCTCTTTGTAGGGGTACCTAGGCAAAATCATGTCGTTTCACTGCCAGTCCCATAGCGACTTCAGTTAAGGTATAGACCTATATAAAATGTTTTATCCCTTAAAAAGCATCATCACCCATTTGCCTGTGGAATCCTCCCTACAACCCTAAGAGGTGGAGAGGAAGCTTTTCTTACAGATAAGGATGGAAATTGTACAGATGAACAAATTTGTTTCTAAAGCTAAGTAGAAGCAAGAGTACCAAGGAGTCAGATTTTTCCAGCCCCCAAATCCTTGGCATAAGTGTATAAAAAGTAAGCACAGCTGTTCTTGGGGTTTCTTAGCCTGTTGCCTCCTCCCCATGTTAAAATTCTGGCCTTTATTCTTCGAAGATAATCTCTGTACCCGGTTGAGGATTCAACATCTAGGTATCCTCTTTGGGAAGCGTTCTTTAAGCCCTCATATAATGGGTTAGATTCCTGATCATCTCTAGCCCCTTATTTTGTGTTGAGAGTTTCTTTTGATTATGAAGTCATACATACTCATTGGTTCAAAACTTAAAATACAGCAAACCATAGTCAAAGTCCTCTATACCCCCCCATCCCACTTGGAGGATGAAGTCTTGACTATTCCTATGACATCACACATATATTGCCATTTTCCTGTCTGCTTATCTAGGGTTTCCTTAAACCAAACTTGAAGTAGGGAGACTATCTTGGTCATCTTTGCATCTCTAGCAGTTGGGCTGGTGCAGGTGCTTGGGAAATGAATCTGTGCTAAGATCACCAGCCTCTGAACAGGCCTTATGTACCAAGGTCTGTGTCCAGATTGGCATGACCTCTGAGTTAACAGTCCTTTATTTAGATCTTCAGGACTGAATTCTCTGCCACAGATAGATTTGCCTTCTGGAAAAAGGCACCTCTCCTCTAGAGCAGCAGCTGTCAGCCTATAAATCCTGTTTTGAAAATTGGAATTTTAGTTAAATTACAGGGACAGAGTGTGATTGTATATAACTTAATTAACATATTGAAATAGGGATGTGAATAAGACTACTTTAGGCATTACTGAAAAGCAACCAAGCATTTAATGTTTTTATTTATATTTGTGCCTGCCAAACTGGCACCAGCCCCATCAAGATGTCTATGGTGCACTTAACTGTGCAGAAGGTGTGGAGCCTTTACATTTCTCCCCCTGGACTTGGCACCATGTTTGCATGTTTTGCCAGTTATCTTAAAGTGGGATTTTAAATCTATTGTAAAACAAAAATAAACTTTATGGTACTTAATGCCACTGAAATATACACTTAAACATGGTGAAAAGGGTAATTGTTATATATATTTTACCACAGTAATTTATATAGGAATACTTTCTATAACTTTATGCGAATAAATTTGAAAACCCGGAGGGGAAATTCTGCTGGCAGTGTTGAACTATGGGTCAGTTTGTTCTAGGCAACAGATAGACTTTCCTGTGTGAAGATTAAACATGAAAAAGGCTAAGGAGGAGGGACAAGGGAAAAGAAAAGTGGAAACTTTAAGGGTTCCTGCTAACTCTTCCCAAGGAATTGGAAGGAATGTTTACTAAATGTTCCATTCCCTTTTAAGCTCTCCTCCCCCAACACAGTTAACCAAGCAAACTGTTATTTATTCTTTATAATAAGATCCCTCACTGTCACAGTTTTTCTTAACCTCCTCAAGTCTTATCACCCCCTACTTCCCACCATGACCCCCAAAATGGAAGTGATTATATGAAGACCTGAAGGATTACTTAAATCTCAATGAGTATTGAGTGCCTTCTGGGAGTAGGGAGTGAGATGGGGTGAGAGTTACTGGTCAAACAAACCTGAAGTACTTTGGAAGGTTTGGTTTGGGGCATTTCTAATTGTTGATGTTACCTGGACCCCACTCCAGTGGGAGAGCCTGAGGGTGGAGATTAGAAGAGAATCTGAAGCCGGGCGCGGTGGCTCATGCCTGTAATCCCAGCACTTTGGGAGGCTGAGACGGGCGGATCACAAGGTCAGGAGATTGAGACCATCCTGGCGAATACGGTGAAACCCCGTCTCTACTAAAAATACAAAAAATTAGCCAGGCGCGGTGGCGGGCGCCTGTAGTCCAGCTACTCAGGAGGCTGAGGCAGGAGAATGGCGTGAACCTGGGAGGCAGAGCTTGCAGTGAGCCGAGATCGCGCCACTGCACTCCAGCCTGGGGCACAGAGCAAGACTCCGTCTCGGAAAAAAAAAAAAAAGCAGAATCTGTTTAGCTAGATTAGGATCCAATGAGAGCTTCTGCCCCAACTGTCCTGTTCAGAAAGCCACTCCTCCTCTAATATGGAATAGCTGTTGCAGTTGATTTTGAAAAAAATGTCAAAAATACACAAAGCAAAGAGACTCAGTGTAAAAGATACACTCTCCTACCTACTTTCAACGGTTAGCATTTTTCTGTATTTGCTTTATCTCTTCTTTCGATTAAGCTACTACAAAGTAAATTAGACCTCATGATACTTCACCTGTAAATGCTCTGAAGTCCTTTAATCTAGAATGTGGTCCCTCCTTTCCTTTTTCTGTCATTATCTTTACTTTTGGAAAGATCAAGCCAGTTGTCCTAACAGAGTGTTCCACATTATAGGTTTGTCTTGGTGCATCTTTTGATGTTTAATGTATTTCTCCATCCCCACTCTTTCTTGTGAAGTGGAAGTTAGGTCTAAAGGCTTGAGTACATTTAGCTTTCATATATATATTATATATATGAATATAATATATATGTGAATATAATATATACAATATAATATATACTATATAATATATACAATATATTATAGACACAATTATATTGTATATAATATATACAGTATTATATATTATACAATATTATATATAATATTGTATATATAATATATATTTTATATATGTATATTTTTTTGAGATGGAGTCTCTGTCGCCCAGGCTGGAGTGCAGTGGCGCAATCTCGGCGCACTGCAAACTCCACCTTCCGAGTTCACGCCATTCTCCTGCCTCAGCCTCCCAAATATCGGGACTGCGCCTGGCTAATTTTTTTTTGTTGTAGTTTTAGTAGAGATGAGGTTTCACCGTGTTAGCCAGGGTGGTCTCAATCTCATGATCTCGTGATCCGCCCACCTCAGCCTCCCAAAGTGCTGGGATTACAGGCGTGAGCCACTGCACCCGGCCTAGCTTATATATTTTTAACAAGAATACTTCATTAGGTACCTCATGATGTCTGATTGTTCCAATTAGAGACAGTAAGTTTAATCATGGTATTAAGGTAGTCACAGCCATATCACTGCATTGTAAAGATACTTTTCTTTGCCCTACACCCATTCCTGTGTGATTAGGAAGTGCTCTGTGGGGTAATACTCTGGCGCCATGTGGATCTTTAAGTTTCCCACCCATCTTTCACCTATGGTATCACTGATCTTTACCTGAATCCCTTCATTAAAGATGGCAAAATTATTTTTTATTTCAATCATTTTAAATATATTCCTTCTACTGGCATTCACATGTTAGATTCCCCCCTGCTTTTCAACTAATGCAATTCCTACTTAAAAGACAGGATACATTGTCTTCCTCTACCTACCTGTTTTCAGAGTGAGGAGTTATTGTTAGAAGTATTCATTCATCTTTAATGAAATTGTTTTGTTCATCACATTATTTCAGGAGAGCAAGCAACAAGTGAGCAAAATAATCTGGGCCTGGCAGGATTACAGAGGTCAAAAGGGAGGACAGATGACAAGCTGTGAGCTGTGCCACAGAGATGGCAGCCTTCTCCCTCCCATTTAGCTGGGCTGGAAATGAGCTCCCTGTGACTCCTCTCTGTCCTTCCCCGGCTCCTCCCAGTCACCTCAGTGTGAGTGATGAGTAGTGCAGTGACAGCCTTGACCACATACCACATTTCTGTCCTGTAATAGCTTTGCTACCCACAACTTTCTCACTGTGCCAAAATCAGTGCCTGTCCAGTACCCTCGCCTTTTCTACCTCTCCTCTACCAGCGATACTGTGTTTAAGTCGAGTGGCCTTCCTGTCCTTCCTCACCATCCCTGCTTCTCATACTTACCCATACTCTTACTGAATTAACTTACCATTACTCTTGCTAATTCAACTCAAGTAATACAATTAAACACCTCCTAAAATGAAGAAACCCCTTAAATCTTCAGTTAACCTCTTTGTCTTAGTTCCTTTGGGCTGTTGTCACAAAATATCTTAGACTGGATAATTTGTAAACAACAGAAGTTTATTGCCCACAGTTTGGAGGCTGAAAAAGTCCAAGATCAGGGCTCCTATAGATTCACTGTCTAGTGAGGGTCACACTTCTGGATGGTTCCTTTTATGTGTCCTCACATGATGGAAGGGGCGAGGTGGCTCCCTGCAGCCACTTTCCTAAGGGCCCTAGTCCCATTCACAAGGTCCCTACCCTTCCTGACTTAATCACTCCCCTAAAGGCCGTACCCCCTCTTTTTTTTTTTTTTTGAGATGGAGTTTCTCTCTTGTCGCCCGGGTTGGAGTGCAATGGCGCAATTTTGGCTCACTGCAACCTCCACCTCCCAGGTTAAAGTGATTCTCCTACCTCAGCCTCCAGAGTAGCTGGGATTACAGGCGCGTGCCACCACTCTGGGCTAATTTTTGTTATTTTTAGTAGAGACGGAGTTCCACCATGTTGACCAGGCTGGTGTCAAACTCCTGACCTCAGGTGATTCACCCGCCTCAGCCTCCCAGAGTGCTGGGATTATAGGCATGAGCCACTGCACCTGGCCAGGCATCACCTCTTAATACTCTCACCTTGGGCCTTAGGCTCCAACATACAAATTTTGCAGGGACATTAACATTCAGACCAGAGCAGCCCCTCTACTTAGATGTGCACTAATGTAAAAATTAACACGAACTCTGATGTGCTTCACTGAATACAGGGACTCAAACATGGCACCCTCAACATATAAAATCAGTATGTTTGCCAAATTGCATCTCTCCAGAGGACAGAATCTGAACCAGTCACAGTAAGTTTCAAACAGTGAAACCAAGTAAATACCAGTTATGCAACAATAAATTAGGACACCCAAGAAGTCCTGGGTAACCACTGTCTTGGGAAACAGAAGACGGGTCTTTCACTAGGGCAGAAGGCATAAAATTGGACTAAATTTATTGTATGGTTCTTTTCGGGGTTCATGATTTTAAAATCAACTACCAAGAAGCTTTGAAAATAAAAATCAAAAGTCAACCATGATTTTCTTGAGGGAAGAGAAAGCAGCTCCTGAACCAAAGATCACTGTCTACACTGGCAGAGCACATCCTATAGGAATGATCATACGTTTTTGTTTGTTTGTTTCTTTATTTTTTATTTTTTATAGAGATGGCAGAGCAGATCCCATAGGAATGGTTATGTGTGTTTGTTTTTCTTTATTTTTTGCTTTTTAGAGATGGAGTTTCACCAGGTTACCCAGGCTGATTTTGAACTCCTAGACTCAGGTATTCCACCTGCCTCAGCCTCCCCAAAGTCCTGGGATTACAGACATGAGCCATCGTGCTTGGTCTGGGTCATATGTTTAACTCTCTGAGGAACTGCCAGACTGTTTTCCAAAATGACTGCACCACTTTACATTCCCACCAGCAGTGTAGAAGAGTTCTAATTTCTCCACATGCTCGTCAAAACTCATTATCTGTTTGGTTTATTTTTATTTTTATTTTATTCTAGTGGTCCTAGTTGGTATGAAGTGGATCCTCCTTTCTTTTTTTTTTTTTTTTTTTTTTTTTTTTTGAGACGGAGTCTCGCTTTGTCGCCCAGGCTGGAGTGCAGTGGCCGGATCTCAGCTCACTGCAAGCTCCGCCTCCCGGGTTTACGCCATTCTCCTGCCTCAGCCTCTCGAGTAGCTGGGACTACAGGCGCCCACCACCTCGCCCGGCTAGTTTTTTGTATTTTTTTTTAGTAGAGACGGGGTTTCACCATATTAGCCAGGATGGTCTCGATCTCCTGACCTTGTGATCCGCCCGTCTCGGCCTCCCAAAGTGCTGGGATTACAGGCTTGAGCCACCGCGCCCGGCCGGATCCTCCTTTCTTTTGACCAACACTAGGGTCTGATTTGCCCTGATACCATCTCTTGCTGCAGCCTTCATGCCTAGTACATGATGCTGCTTCACCCTGCTGCGTGTTGGCATTCAGATTTGACTTAAAATCCGAGGGCTCAGCCTCTGCTCTGAATTGTCCCTTCAGTCAGGTGTTTGCAGCTAATGTCCTGAGGAGTTGCTGGGTTTGAGTCACAGAATACAAGAGGGATGCCCCTTGTGGGATCTGGGGGTCGGAAAAGTGTGGCAAGGCAGGTTTAAGATAGAAGAGGAAGTCAGGTGTAGCAAGCAAACACATAGACCTGGGCTGTGGGACCCTCGGAAGGGATGTGGGGCCAAGATCTTAGAGGGCCTGAGGAATTAGCCCAAGCAGCTTTGGCTTTCAGTAGCTGCTCCTGTGTGTAGCAAAGCAAGCAGGAGTAGAGTGAAGGGAGCCTGGGGTAAGGAAGTAAATCAGGAGTCAAGAAGTAATAATGCAACTAGGATTGTGGAAATGTAAAGAGGTTAGGGAAAGATTTGTATGGCTAGGGGTAAACCAGATGTGATAGTTGGGGTAAAGGGACATAGGAAGTGGTTTTGGGTATGAGAACAGGAGAAGGTGTTTCTCTTGGGAAGGACGGATGGGGTAAGTGGAAGGTTTCTGTCTAATGGGACTTCAGGTGCTAACACAACACAAGGCAGACATTTGCAGCAGAGAATTAAGAAAAGCTGAAGCTGGAATCCAGATTCAGCAATCGTGAATGCAGTGAGAACTGAGGCAGTGCGGAGTGGCTGCTTCTTCCATGTCATCCCCTCAGATATTTGCAGCCTCCTGGCCTCTGACTATACCTTTTTTTTTTTTTTTTTTTTTTTTTTTTTAAAGAACAGCTTCATTGATTGAAATATAATTGCCATACATATTGAAACTATATACTTTGAGTTTTGACATATGTACGTATGAATACATACCATTCACAAATGGTATGTATTGTGTGAAACCATCACCACAATCAAGGGAATGAACAAATCCATTGCCCTGAAGTATCCCAGTATTTCTTTGTAATTCGCCCTCCTGCCTGCTGCCCTTCCTTACCCCTCTCCAGGTAACCACTGATCTGCTTTCTAGTTTGCATTTTCTGGTATTTTGTATAAGTGGAATCTGTATATATCCTTTATATACTGTGTATTTATTGGGTGGGGGAGTATCAGGCCTCATTCGACATTATTATTTTATCTGTGCTGTATGTATCTGTAGTTCATTCCTTTTTGTGGCTCAGTGGTATTTCATGGTATAGCTATATCACAATTTGATTAGCTTTTCTGTTGATAGACATTTGGATTGATTCACATTTCTGGCTGTTACAACAAAAGTTTCTGTGAACACTGGTGCACAAGTCTCTTGTCTAGATCTGTGTTTTCATTTCCCTTGGGTAGGTAGCTGTTTCGGAGGGGAATGGTTGGGGCATATGGTAGGCATATGCTTTAACTTTGTTTAAAAAGTTGAAATACTTAATACATCATAAAATTCCCCTATATAAAATGTGCGTTTTTTGTTTTGTTTTGTTTTATTTTGTTTTGTTTAGTTTTTGAAGACAGGGTCTCATTCTGTTGCCCAGGCTGGAGTGCAATAGTGTGACCACAGCTCACTGCTCCTTCATCCTCCCAGGCTCAGGTGATCCTTCCACCTCAGCCCCACGAGTAGCTGGAACTAAGGGCACACGCCACCACACCTGGCTAATTTTTTTTTTTTTTTTTTTGGATAGAGACAGTGTCTCACTTTGTTGTCTAGGCTGCTCTCAAACTCCCAGCTTCAGCCTTCCTGCCTTAGCTTCCCAAAGTACTGGGATTACAGGCATGAGACACTTCGCCCAAAGTGTACAGTTCAAATATTCACAAGGTTATACAACTGTCACCATCTAATTACAGAACCTTTTCTTTTCCCCTTTCCTTTCCTTTTCCTTTTCCTTTTCCTTTCCCTTTCTTTTCCTTTCCTTTCCTTTTTTTATTTTAAGGAAACAGAGTCTCACTCTCATGGAGCTGGGACTACAGGTGTACACCACCACACCCAGCTGATTTTTGTGTTTTTTGTAGAGACAGGATCTTGCCATGTTGCCCAGGATTTCCTCAAACCCTGGGCTCAAGTGATTTGCCTGTCTCAGCTTCCCAGAGTGCTAGGATTACAGGCATGAGCCACCGCACCCAGCCCAGAACATTTTCATCACCCCAAAGTATATATCTAACTTTTAAAATGGTTTTTCCATTTCACATTCTCACCAGCAGTATACGGGAGTTCCATCTGCTCCATGTCCTTGCTAACACAGCATGGTCATTTAAAAATTTTTTAGCCTTTCTAACAGGTGTGTGATGGTGTCTCATTATGTTTTTAATTTGTGTTTCCCTAAAGAGTAGCAGTGTTGAACAGACATCTTTTCACCTGCTTATTCTTTGGTGAAGTATCTGTTAGATCTTTTGCCCACTTATTTTATTGGGTTGGTTTTTTTCTTACTGTGTTTGAGAGTTCTTTGTATATTCTGAATACAAGTCTTCTTGTCAGATATGTGATTTCCAAATATCTTCTCTTAGTCTGTGTCTTTCCATTCTATTAATAGTGTTTTTGGAAGAGCAGAAGCTCTTAGTGTTGATGCAGTCCAATTTGTCAGTCCTTCTAGGGATAGTTCTTTTTGATATGATATCTGTTAAAAGACAAAATTACAACACATTTAAAGATCTTAGTTGGCTTTTATTTGCAGTTCGTGAATCAGGGCAGCCTCCGTTATACAAAATAGGATGAAAACTCCCAGTGGGCAGTTGTAGAAGAATGGACTTTGTAAGGTGGGAACAAGGAAACAATAATTGAAAGATAACTGATTGGTTAACTTCAGGTTACTTTTTTGTAAGGATTAAAGGAGAGGGTAGTTCCTTATCATGCCTGCTAAAACCGGCTTGTTTGGATATTCTGTCTCTCTTGATTTTTTAGAAGGTCAGATAAACAATTTACTTTTGTTTTTTCTTTTTCTTTTTCTTTTTTTTTTTTGAGACGGAGTCTCACTCTGTCACCCAGGCTGGAGTACAGTGGCGCAATCTCGGCTCACTGCAACCTCTGCCTCCCAGGTTCAAGCTGTTCTCCTGCCTCAGCCTCCCGAGTAGCTGGGACTACAGGCGCCTGCCACCACACCTGGCTAATTTTTGTATTTTTAGTAGAGATGGGATTTCACCATGTTGGCCAGGCTGGTCTTGAACTCCTGACCTTGTGATCCGCCCACCTCGGTCTACCAAAGTGCTGGGATTATAGTAATGAAATGAGTAAGGGCTATAACTTGAGTCTTGAGATGTTTGAAGAGTATATGTTAATCCTAGTAAAATGCCTCAGAATTGTTTAGACCAACACCATATAGTAGAACTGTCCAATATAGCAGCTATGACTGAGAGACTGTATTTGATATCGTGCAATTTTCCTTTAAATAGCCACCGGTGACTAGTAACTGTTGTATTGGACAGTTCAGGTTTAAACTAGTTTTCTCAATTTTTTTTCATTATTGTACCTCTCTTTTACCTCCAAGCCTAAATTTTTAGACCTTTTCTTCCTAACGTCTCCCCTGCTTCAATGAAATTTTAATACCATGGATATACTGTGCATACATTGTGGCTACTAGAGGGCTGCAGATCCATGTTAGTTATCACTTCTGTTAGGAATGTGTGGTCTAGACTAATCAGGGGTTGGCATCATAGTGAAGCCTAACCAACTGTTGTTATATTTCTTGGGCAGTTAAAATCACTGAAGGCTAATCATACTTACCATGAGTATTATTCAGAACTGAGGAAGTTTTTGGAGTTTTGGAAGTTTATAAAATACTCAGTCATCCTGTTTTTCTTCATATGTGACATTCTTTTTTTTTTTTTTTTTTTTGAGACGGAGTCTTACTCTGTCACCCAGGCTGGAGTGCAGTGGCCGGATCTCAGCTCACTGCAAGCTCCGCCTCCCGGGTTTACGCCATTCTCCTGCCTCAGCCTCCCGAGTAGCTGGGACTACAGGCGCCCACCACCTCGCCCGGCTAGTTTTTTTTTTTGTATTTTTTAGTAGAGACGGGGTTTCACTGTGTTAGCCAGGATGGTCTCGATCTCCTGACCTTGTGATCCGCCCGTCTCGGCCTCCCAAAGTGCTGGGATTACAGGCTTGAGCCACCGCGCCCGGCCCCATATGTGACATTCTTAAAGCATCAACCTGTTTTAGTAATAGATAGTACTTGTACAAAGATACAGACATTTAAAGAAATATAAGGAGCCTAATTCAGCCAGAGGTAGGCAGCCAGGAAGTTAAGGCATCTAGAAGCCATGTTGCATGCAGAGGAGTTGAGAGAACCAGAGATGTGCAGTTTTGGTGATCAAGAGACTGGGTGTCTCCAAATAATGTAGGATATCACATGGGAGAAGGATTAGATTGGTACTTTGCTGCCTCACAGAAGAAGGCAGGGAGGAGAATACACAGAGAAAGAATCTAGTTCCCTGCATCATTTTGCAGCTAGAATAGTTTGAAGATGGAACACTGCATAGGAGGAAGTTAATCATTATTGAAAGTGTTTGGGCAGAAACCAGGTGATGTTTCAGTGTTGTGGACCACGTATATTGATGAATATAGAGTTGAAATAAAATTGACTTTTAAAGATGCATTGTGGGGCTGGGCACAGTGGCTCACGCCTATAATCCCAGCACTTTGGGAGGCCGAGGCGGGGAGATTACCTGAGGTTAGGAGTTCGAGACCAGTCTGGCCAACATGATGAAACCCCGTCTCTACTAAAAATACAAAAATTTGCTGGCATGGTGGTGGGGATCTGTAATCCCAGCTACAGCTACTCGGGAGGCTGAGGCAGAAGAATCACTTGAGCCCGGGAGGCAGAGGTTGCAGTGAGCCGAAATCATTCCACTGCACACTCCAGCCTGGGTAACAAAGTAAGACTGTCTCAAAAAAAAAAAAAAAAAAAAAATTCATTGTGGCTGAGTTTCAGGCGCTTTGGTTTTGTTCTACAACTGGCCTCACCATTTCTAAATAACACAGAATTGTAGACCATAAGAGGTCCATTACCTGATGCATGCCGCAATGCTGAGACACTGGGTTGTAGCAGAGAAAGAGTTGTGTGTGTGTTGGGGGTGGGGGGTGGGGGGTGGGTGTTGGAGACAGGATCTCGCTCTGTTATCCAGACTGGAGTATAGTGGCAAGATCATAGTTCACTGCAGCCTTGAACTCCTAGGCCCAGGACATTCTCCTGCCTCAAACTCCTGAATAGCTGGGACTACAGGCACAATACTATGCTTGGCTAATTTTTTTTTTTTTTTTGGAGACAGTCTCACTCTTGCCAGGCTGGAGTGCAATGGTGCAATCTCGGCTCACTGCAACCTCCACCTCCCGGGTTCAAGCGACTCTCCAGCCTCAGCCTCCCAAGTAGCTGAGATTACAGTCGCATGCCACTACGCCCAGCTAATTTTTTTGTATTTTAGTAGAGATGGGGTTTCACCATGTTGGTCAGGCTGGTCTCGAACTCCTGACCTCAGGTGATCCGCCCACCTCAGCCTCCCAAAGTGCTGGGATTACAGGCGTGAGCCACCGCGCCCGGCTTTGGCTAATTTTTTATTTTTTGTAAAGACGGGGTCTTGCTATATTGCCCAGGTTGGTCTCAAAACTCCTGTCTCCCAAATTGTTGGGATTACAGGGGTGCTACCGTGCCCAGCCGAGAAAGAGGTTTAATCATAGGGCCACCACATGAGCAGATAGGAGAGAACTGCACATCCATTTCCCTAGGGAGTTTGGGGCTGGGGTTTCTAAGGGTTTTAAGTGGGCCGAAGTGTGGAGATTGTTGATTGGTCAAAGAGTGCAGAGTGAAGTCATGGGACAGGGAGAGAAGCTGTGTTATGCTGTTCATGTTCCTCCATGGGGATCTTCAAACTGGTTGCTGGAATTGGGGTCTGATACACATCTTAAGCGATCCTTAAATAAAAGCCTTATGATTCTAATGTCAGAGATACTGCCTATAGGAACAGTGGGGATGCAAATTTTTACACAGTCTTACGACCCTGATGTTAGAAATCCTATCTCTAGGAACAATGGGGATGCAAAACGTCAGACTTGTAGCAACAAGGAAAGGGGCCAAAGTACACTCTGATTAATGCTTTGTTGTAACTACATTTCTATCTAGAACCCAGCAGGCCTTTTTTGTCAACTCTGTGGAGGCGGTTTCAGAATTGTGTAGATGCCCTTGTCCAGGAAGGAATTGTGAAGTAACTAGTGGAATATAGCCACTGAGGTTTCCAGTTTAACACTTACAAAGCCACAGGACACAATCATGTACTTACTAGCTTATAGAGAACTGAGATGGCCTCCTTTTGAAGTAAGAAAGTATTTGCAGTTTTGTCTGTAGGTCATCCCCAGCACCTAGCTCAGTAATGGACACTTCGTGGCACTCAGCAAGTGTTTGAACTGGATTTGGTGTGTTTACCCCCTAGCTCATGGTCAGTGACTACTGCTTCTGAATTTAAAATGGCAACACATGATCAGCTTTAAGTGGGGCCCAGAAAGAGGCTGTTAGGACATGGGATATTTTAGCATGACGTGGATAGGATCATGAGTGGTAACCCATGTTCTTAGGGCCTATGTGCCTATGTGGTCACTGCAAAACAGTGAAAGTGGAGGCAAGAATTCAAATTGGTATATGGGAGTGAGCCACTTAGTGACCCAGTGCCCATGTTTCAGTGCTGCTTTATTTTTCTTCTAACAAAGGGCATTTTTGCCCTTTGTAATAATTGGTATTGGCCAATTAGGACTTCACAAAGGTCTCTGTGACCTTATCTTCCTCAAATGACAGGGGTCTTATGCTAAATATGACTCTCCACTGCCCTGTTAACATATGATGCAGTACACCAATGCAGATCACACTGCAGTTTTAGGTAGTATATAGCTGAATGTATAATTTGTATTAGAAATACAACAAGACATTAGACACGTATCTGCACTGACATGGATATAGCAAAAATCTAGAAGTTAGTGTGAGAGACTACAATAGTGAGATTTGGAAGATGGAATAATACTTGTTGATTAAGTACATATTTTTCATTTAAGTTAGAAAAGCCCTCATAACAAAGCCACTCATATTTCATGTGTCAAATGGAATGCTAGGAGCTTTCTGTGCATTATCTCATTTGTGGAGGATTCTCATTTTTCACATGGAAGCAGAGGGGCATTTCAGTTCACACAGCTGCCACATGGGGTAGTTTATCCCTGTAATCCCAGCACTTTGGGAGGCTGAGGTGGGAAAGAATGCATGAACCCAGGAATTTGAGACTAGCCTGGGCAATGTAGAGAGACCTCATTTCTACCATAATATTTTTTCAAAAAAGAAAATCTGGGCATGGTAGCGTGTGCCTATAGTCCCAGCTACTCAAGAGGCCAAGGGTGGGAGGATCTCCTGAGCCCCGGAGGTCGAGGCTGCAGTGATCACGCTCCACTGCACTCCAGTCTGGGAAGCAGGGAGAGACCTTGTCTCAAAAAACAAAAAACAGTTCATGCAGCTGAATGTATCTGAGGTGGGATTGAAAACCCATGGTTGTGGCTGGGCACGGTGGCTCACTGTTATCCCAGCACTTTGGGAGGCCGAGGCGCCGGATCACCTGAGGCCAGAAGTTGGAGACCAACCTGGGCAACGTGGTGAAACCCCGTCTCTACCAAAATACAAAAATTAGTTGGGTGCTGGCACGTGCCTATAATATAATCCCAACTCCTCAGGTGGCTGAGACAGGAGAATCCCTTGAACTTGGGAAGCAGAGGTTGCAGTGAGCCAAGATCGCACCACTGCACTCCAGCCTGGGTGACAGAGCAAGACTCCATCTCAAAAACAAAACCCATGGTTGCGATCCTAAAACCGGAGGGTTGGCTTTCCATTATCTTGTTTTGGCGATTTCTAGCCATCTTTCTTTTCCCAGTGTTCAGTATAATCAGCAGTCTTCCTGAGCATTTGGGAGCATATCCTTCTGGTTGCTACAATGGGGACCATGATCTCAAGTTCCTTAAGCATCTTTGAATGGGACAAAATAGAATCTGGCCTGCTACCTTGCACATAACTAGCTGTGGAGCCTTAGACAAGTTGTGTAAATCTTGAATTCTCAGGAAGAGACTGCCATTTAAGCCCTAGCTGAATGGACAAACACTGCACATGCCAGAACCATTTTCCCTCATGGTTCATCCAGGCTGATGCCCACACGGATGGAAATGCTTGCTGTCTTCCTCCCTGTGCCCTTTTCCCAGCCTCACAAGCAGCGTGCGAGGTTACCTTTGATAGTGCCACATAGGCTCCATGGGCTAGCTCTAAGGGACAGCACTGTATTCATTGCACAAAGGCCTGCTGTGACCAGTAGTAACAGCAAAAGTGACTGTACCTTCTGATACTTAGACACCCCTTCTTGTGACACACATCAGCATGCCTCTGTTGTCCATGGTAGGCTCTAGTAAGATGCAGGGCTGTCAGCAGAATTTACTGAAACCTGGAAATAGGGGGATGGGGGAAGTGCCCAGGCATTTTTTATGTCTTGTATAATCTCTCGAGATTTTGTTTACTCTCTTCAACTGTTTATTACCAAAGTATCACAGGTCACCAGCGTGAGGAAGTATGTCTATACCTTTTAAGTAAGAGTCCAGGTAACATTTATTGTTGTTGGTACTTCAGAGAATACTCCTTGGCCAGAATTGTCAGCCCACTTTTTCCTGCTTAGTGGTACCTGTGAGGTTTCATAATGGGCAAGAGGCTCAAAGTCTTCATTTGAATAAGAGAGTGTCTTGTGCTAAGAATCTGCAGCCCTCAGTGGAACCTAAAAGAAGGCACTTTCACAGAGGCAGTGACCCAAAAATGTTTATCTAAACAGAGATAGACTGGCATTCCCCATCGTCTCTTCCTTGGCCTCTGGGCGTGTCCACTGTCCCTGCACCATTGTTTACCAAGCCCTTGCACCACAGGCGCTACTGGGAATAGGAATTTGGGGATGAAGGAGAAAATACCTTCAAGGAGAATTTCTCCCCGCCCCCGTAACACACACCTCCCACCTGCCCTGTCCTCCTCCTGCCCTACCCCCACTTGGATGAGAGGCAGAGACACAGGTAATCATGATTCAAGTATGATTTTTTTTTCTTTTTTTTTCTTTTGGAGACAGAGTCTTACTCTGTCTCCGAGGCTGGAGTGCAGTGGCGCGATCTCGGCTCACTGCAAGCTCCGCCTCCCGGGTTCACGCCATTCTGCTGCCTCACCCTCCCCAGCAGCTGGGACTACAGGCGCAGGCCACCACGCTCGGCTAATTTTTGTATTTTTAGTAGAGATGGGGTTTCACCGTGTTAGCCAGGATGGTCTCGATCTCCTGACCTTGTGATCCACCCGCCTTGGCCTCCCAAAGTGCTGGGATTACAGGCATGAGCCACTATGCCTGGCCTCAAGTATGATTTTTAAAAAGGTGTCTGGGCCCCAGATGCTCTTGGGTTTGAGGGAGATGAGCAGGTTCCTGGGCAGAAAGGGCATTACATTAGGGGGTCAGGTAGGACCCTGTGGGAGGAATGGCAGGCCCACTTGAGACAAGCCGTGTGATGGCTGGGAACGAGGTGTATTCTGGAGAAGGACTGGAAGGGTAGACTAGATATCTCCCTCACCTGGCTGCTTTTATGTGCCCGCTCAGGTCTCTAGCCTTGGTGGATCTATGTCTTCAGGCCCTGTTCCTGCATCCCAACCGTTTCATTGGCCTGCCAAGATAACTTACTGCGCCACCCCCCTGATGCTTAGCTGCTCTCTGTACCTGACCCATCAATCTTGCTCTTTCTCATTTCAGTCATTTAACATTTTCCAGCATGCTTTCTAGGAACTTCTTTGAAGCTTGTTAAGGGATTGATAACCAGTAAATGTTTTGACCAGTTATTTTTAACATGCTGAACACTTGTTTTTAGGGGTTGCACATTCAGCTGTTTAGTCTTGCCTTTGAAAACATTCAATATTTCTGCTGGTGTACTTTGCCATGATTATGTCATCTGGGCCTCCAGACAGCAGACCTCTAGATGGCAGGTCCAGCCATCTGCTTTCCGTGTCTGGTGAATGCACATAACATTCCCAATTTAGCACAGGCGTCTAGATAGACTTCAGCCATAAAATCCTAGCACAAATTAATATTCCCTCAGTTAACAATGAAGCTTAAATATAACTAAATACCAGTGTATCTTTAAAAATAGATTTGGTTGAGGGTCATCTCAAACAGCATGTCTAAAATCAAACACAATTCCACCCCAAGAAACACCTTACTGTTTTTCAGACTTCCCTGATCTAAGAAATCCTCTTGGTCCCATGAGACATAAACCCAGGCGACTTCCTTGGCGTTTTCCCGCATTTCCCATACCCATCCCAATCCAATCCATCACTAGATGCCATCCACCTTTACTTTGTCCCCATTCCCTTCTGCTTTCACACTGGTCTAGTGCAGTCCTCTCTTGCCTGAAGGTGGCAGCAGCATCCTCACTGTCCACCGCAGGGTCTCCTCCCCTCCCCACTGCAGGCAGGCAGGACGCTGGCTCTGCAGGATGAACACTGCTGCTTAGAAATCTCAAGTCAGGCTTCTCATTACTGTGTGGTTTCGGGACCTTAGTACAGCCCACTGTGTCCTGCGTGATCTGACCCAGGTACCTCATTTTCATATGTTCTTTAAGGAAAATTGTTTGCTCCCTTTTCGCCCTTCACATCCAGGTTCAATTTTTCTCAGAGGAATCCTTCCCTAATTTTCCCAACTAAGGTAATTACCCTTAAAGTAAACTTAACATGTCTTGATCACAGTAGTAGTTTACTTTTTGCATTTGGTATGATTTCTTCTTGTAGTCTCGTATCTACTTCTGCCCTTGGTATATGTTTGATTAATATAGTAAGATTAATAACACAATGATTAGTAGTCCTGGGGCTTAAGAGTTCTACTCATGGCATAATTTTTTGTTTGTTTTTTTGAGACAGTCTTGCTCTGTCGCCCAGGCTGGAGTGCAGTGATGCAATCCCAGCTCACTGAAACCTCCACCTCCTAGGTTCTAGTGATTCTTCTGTCTCAGCCTCCCTGGTAGCTGGGATTACCAAATACTGGAGTGGAACTTCTTAACTCTGTAGAAGAGAGAACAGAATTAAATTTTTGCATCTGGGCACAGTGGTGCATACCTATAGTACCAGCCACTCAGGAGGCTGAGGCAGGAGGATCGCTTGAGTCACAGGAATTCTGGGTTTTAGTGCATTATACCAATTGGGTATCTGCTTTAACTTCAGCATTAGTGCAGTGACCCCTCAGAAGCAGGGGACCACCAGGTTGCCCAAGGAGGGTGAACCGGCCCGGGTAGCAAATAGAGCAGATCAAATAACTCTCCTATGCTGATCAGTAGTGGGATTGCACCTGTAAAAAGCCACTGCACTCCAGCCTGGACAACATAGTGAAACCCGTCTCTTGAAAATAAAAAAAATTAAGAGAATTTTTTAGGCTGGGCACGGTGGCTTACACCTGTAATCCCAGCACTTTGGGAGGCTGAGCCGGGCAGATCACTTGAATTTAGGAGTTCTAGACCATCCTGGCCAAAATGGTGAAACCCCATCTCTACTAAAAATACAGGCCGGGTGCGATGGCTCACACTTGTAATCCCAGCACTTTGGGAGGCGAGGTGGGCGGATTACAAGGTCAGGAGATCGAGACCATCCTGGCTAACACGGTGAAACACTGTCTGTACTAAAAATACAGAAAAAATTAGCTGGGTATGGTGGCGGGCACCTGTAGTCCCAGCTACTTGGGAGGCTGAGGCAGGAGAATGGCATGAATCTGGAGGTGGAGCTTGCAGTGAGCCAAGATCACACCACTGCCCTCCAGCCTGGGCGACAGAGTGAGACTCCATCAAAAAAAAAAAAAAAAAAAAAAAAGGCATGGTGGCCCATGCTTGTAGTCCTAGCTACTCGGGAAACTGAGGCAGAATTGCCTGAACCCTGGAGGGGGAAGTTGCAGTGAACCTAGATTGCGCCACTGTACTCCAGCCTGAGACAGAGCAAGACTGTCTCAAAAAAAAAAAAAAAAAAAAAAAAAAAAGTGTTTTAAGATATTTGGTCAGCTCCTTGATGTGCTTCTCTCACTAGATATTTTAATTGTAATGAAAGTGTTTATCCTGCCCCCCTAGATCCTTAATGTTTCTTTTCGAAGGCTTCTATCTTTTCCTACTGGGTTTCCTCCTAGAGGTGGTAATTCTAAATGGAACAACAGACTGATAGCCTACTTCCTGAGTGCCCCCAAATGACTTCATTATTCCACAAAAATGGCTTGGCCAGAGCCGTCCACTCATCCCCTTCCTTGTCAGACTACTAGTCTTTCTATTCCTGCCCCCTCCCCAGAATGAGTCTTTTTAGAAACCAAGTGACTGCTGATGAGTTTCTTTTTTTTCATCTGTTAGATGAGGATTCTCATTGTATCCCTATAGGCTTGGTTTGTTGGAAGAGTAAACAGATTGCCCCAGTAAAGTCTGTAGTACAGTGCCTGGCACAAAGCGCATTCGGTAATGATGTCTTGCTGTTTCAGGGACTCTTCACTATTCAGGCCCTAATTTGATTCCTCAGTTTGGGAAGCTGAAAAGAGTCTGCCTACAACAGACACTGCTATTCTGCTTGACGTCCAGTGCAGTAGTATTATGTGACTTTCGATGCCTCATTTTCACCTGCTGTCCTCATTTTCACCATAGCAGTCCTTTGCCCTTCCCCTCGGTCTCTCCTCATGACCTTCTCTAAAACTTTATGAGCAAATATTGCTTGCCTACTTCACTCTGAGCCTTGAAGTCTATCAGTTTTGAGGGCAGGATGACTGCTGGGTCTTCTCTCATTGTCATATACAGAGCATGAAGTCTTGGAAGAAAATGAGGTGTAGAGAGACATTTACCCATGTTCCGTGCTGGTGAAAGTGTGGAATGTTACTTTGGAATCTGCTCAGAAGCCTGATACTTCCAAACTCCGTATCCCTATGATGCTTCCTTCCCAGTGCTATATTTAGATCATATGTGCAGTAAGTCACATTCTAGTAGGCAGGGTAGGCAAAGACCATCAGCAGACTGAGAAGCACATGGATGAAATGTATTCTACTAATCCAAGAAATGCTGAGTGATTAAAACATTTGTGAGTCTGATCAGATTATGCTGACAGTCTACATGTAGGTTCATCTCATCATAATTTAAAAACAATGCATACTTAGCAGCAAGGGAAAATTTGAGATTATCCATGTGCTGAATATCGTGCAACCTTAACAACATGGTAACATATTTAATGTAGAAAAAATAAGATGCAAAGTTATACATGATATATATAACCTCAACTATTTGAAGGAAAACTGGAAAGACATACACTCTAATAGCAATTGCTTCTGGGAGATGGAATTGTCAGTAGCTTTTTGTCTTCATTCTTTAGTACCTTCCTGAGTTTTCTACAATTTGATACCATAATTAGGGTGGTAACAGTGCAAGGGAGCAGAAGAGCCAACTGTGGTTAGGACCCAGCTGTTGTAGGCAGGCAACTTGGAAACACCAAGCAACTAAAAATGTTAACAAGCTATAGAACATTAATTGGTTTAACTGCCATGGCTTTGTTGAACCTTTAGCATTTGTTCAGATATCTAATGCTATTGCAGTTTTGGATCAGGCACAACACGTAAATCAGAACAGTAGCTGTAAACTCTTCACATCATTGGTTTCCAAACTTGATGTGTATGCCTGAATTGCCATAAAAGACTTGTTAAAAGTCCCAGCCCTCACGAGCCAGAATCCTTTGGGTGAGAGCTGGTATTGCAAAATGGCATGGTAGGACTTGGACTGACACTCCTGTTAATTCCAGCTCAGCCACTTAGTTGCTGTCTGACCGTGGATGTGATAAACACCTGGTTCAGTTTCATCTCCTGCATTTTATACTGTTGTTTTGATGACTTTGCAGATATAGTAATCCTCTTTGTCTGCAGTCAGTCGTGGTCTGAAAATGTTAAATGGAAAATTCTAGAAATACTATTCTTAAGTTTCTTTTTGTTCATCTGCTTTTTGAGACAGAGGGTTGTTCTGTCACCCAGGCTGAAGGGCAGTGGAGCGATCATAGCTCACTGGAGCCTTAAACTCCTGGGCTCAAGCCATCTTCCCACCTCGGCCTGCCAAGTAGCTGGGACTCACAGGAGTGTACCACCACGCCCACGTAATGTATTAAATATTTGGTAGAGACTGGGTTTCAATATGTTGCACAGGTTGGTCTCAAACTCCTGGCCTTAAGCAGTCTTCCTGCCTCAGCCTCCCAAAGTTCTGGGATTATAGGCATGAGCTACTGTACCCTGCCATAATTTTTAAATTGTGTGCTGTTTGGATTAGCTTGATGAAAGCTTGTGCTATCCCACCCAGGAAGTGAATCATCGCTTTGTCCAGGGTTTCTACACCATAGATGCTACCTGCCCGTTAGTCACTTAGTAGCTGTCTTGGTTATCAAGTCGACGTTGCAATGCTTGTGTTCAAGTAACTCATATTTGACTTAATAATGGTCCCAAAGCACAAGATGCTAGCAATTCGGTTATGCCAAAGAGAAACTCTTAAAGTGAAAAGGTAAAAATTGTTGACTTAATAAGGAAAGTGAAAAAATCGTATGCTGAGGTTGCTAAAATCTGTGAGAACATATTTTCTATCCTTGAAATTGTGAAGAAGGAAAAAGAAAGTCATGCTAGTTTTGCTGTGGTACCTCACACTGCAAAAGGTAAAACGCACAGTGTATGATGAGTGCTTACTTACAAAGGAAAAGGCATTAAATTTGTAGGTGGAAGACATGAACATCATCAATGTGTCCTGAAGGGTGACAAGTTTGGTACTTGCTGTGTTTCAGGCATTCGCTGGGGGTCTTGGGGCCTATCCCCCATGGATAAGTGGGGACTACTATACTTTGCTTTCAATTCCTGGGTACTGCAACACCATAAAGCCTTCACCTCCATGTGAGCTATTATCCTACCTGCAAGATTTCAGACTTTTGAATTGCTAACTGACCCCCAACTTCCTAGCCCTTCCCTGCTGTCCTCATTTTCACCATAGAAGTCTTTTGCCCTTCCCCTAAGTACCCCTGTGCGTTCCTGGTTAACCTCTGTCTGACCACTGACCTCTGCTCGCCCAAACCCTTGGACAATATTTTTCTTGATCTTTTTATTTGCTGGTGTTTCCTTATTGTGTCTGCTCATGTGGCCATTTGGCTTCTCTGTGGCATAGATGAAGAAGGTGATGACTGCAGGTGAATAAAGGAAGATGTCAGCTTTTGATTTGTTATGAGAAACATTGTACTTGAAGGAAAGAATTGTTTCATCGTTCAAATACTGGTACAAATATTGGTAGTTTCGCTCTGAGGAGCTTCTTCTGATGCACACCGGTGAGGTTTGGTTTGGTGGCAGAAGGAAAGGTGTTCTGAATTTACCTTTTTCTAGAAAGTTTTTAGAGGATGTTAATATATACATGGATTAATAATGGAAGTTATCTAAAATGCTTTCCTTGAAGGACCAGGTCTCAGAGACCTTGTGTAACTCTTTCTTCCTTTCTACTCTGCCGGCTCATAATTCTCCTGTGAGAGGAAGTAGTCATTGCTTTAGAGAACTGTTTTCCAGTTAGAAATTTCAAACTTTGTAGCCTGTTTTGGTATTTTTTTTTTTTTTTTTTTGAGACTTCATTTCGCTCTGCTGCCCAGGCTGGAGTATAGTGGTGTGATCTCGGCTCACTGCAGCCTCTGCCTCCTGGTTCAAGCGATTCTCCTGCCTCAGCCTCCCGAGTAGCTGGTATTACAGGTGTGTGCACCACACCCAGCTAATTTTTGTATTTTCAGTAAAGATGGGGTTTTACCACGTTGGCCAGGCTGGTCTCAAACTCTTGACCTCAAGTGATCTGCCCGCCTCAGCCTCCGGAGTGCTGGGTTTACAGGCATGAGTCACCATGCCTGGCCACAGCCTTTTACAAAATAATTTCAATCTTCAGAAATCCATGAAGATGGAAATAGAAATTGATAACAAAAGCAGAAATTGCTGGTGGACATTTTGAAGCTAACTCTGCTTGGGCAGCTTCTTGTAGCAAAAGTTGCATTTAGTGTGTTTTGTTCCTGGCTTTTCTCTTTTTGAGATGGAGTTTCGCTCTTATTGCCCAGGCTAGAGTGCAGTGGTGCGATCTCGGCTCAGTGCAGCCTTCACTTCCCAGGTTCAAGCGATTCTCCTGCCTCAGCCTCCCGAGTAACTGAGATTACAAGCACATGCCACCTTGCCCAGCTTAATTTTTGTATTTTTAGTATAGATGGGGTTTCACCATGTTGGCCAGGATGGATTTCTCAATCTCTTGACCTCGTGATCCACCTGCCTCAGCTTCCCAAAATGCTAGGATTACAGGTGTGAGCCACCGCACCTGGCTCTTTTCTAACAAGTGTCCCATTCTTTTTTTTTTTTTTTTTGAGACAGAGTCTCGCTCTGTCGCCCAGGCTGGAGTGCAGTGGCATGATCTCAGCTCACTGCAAGCTCCGCCTCCCGAGTTCACGCCATTCTCCTGCCTCAGCCTCCTGAGTAGCTGGGACTACAGGCGCCCGCCACCACGCCCTGCTAATTTTTTGTATTTTTAGTAGAGATGGGGTTTCACTGTGTTAGCCAGGATGGTCTCGATCTCCTGACCTCGTGATCCGCCCGTCTCGGCCTCCCAAAGTGCTGGGACTACAGGCTTGAGCCACCGCACCTGGCCAAGTGTCCCATTCTTGATTGGAGAACATTAAGTACAAAAATACACCTTTTAACTTTTGCCAGTTTAAAGCCATCAATGTCCTGGTGAAAGAAGATGTGGAATTCTTAGGATCGGCTGTTTAGTACCATTTGCAATAACTCTGAAATGCTTAGCAAGCCCTGAGTGAAGATGAAAACCTGCATTTAAGTGTAATTTGTCTTGCATGATTAATGGAGATTTTTGTCATCAGAAATTTATTTGAAAAAATCAACAGATTAACGTTTTTCTCCAAAGTGGAGGTGGCTGTTTGAGTGTAAAGGTAATGTGCTCCTCTGAGAGTCACAGTTAAGTATAAGGAAACAAAAACCTTTGTAATCCCACCACATGGAACAACTTGCTAATATTTGTGTGTATTCCTTTCTGCTTCATGTGTAACCATTTTTCCATTCAAATCTTTACTCCTTTGGGACTCTCTTGGAAGAGGAGATGTAGAGATCTTAATTTTCACCAAAATTTTTCTGACTCTTACCATTTAGTGAATTGTTCATCTTTTTGCCACTGAATTTTTTTTTTTTTTTTGAGACGGAGTCTCGCTCTGTCGCCCAGGCTGGAGTGCAGTGGCCGGATCTCAGCTCACTGCAAGCTCCGCCTCCCGGGTTCACGCCATTCTCCTGCCTCAGCCTCCCAAGTAGCTGGGAGTACAGGCGCCCGCCACCTCGCCCGGCTAGTTTTTTTGTATTTTGTAGTAGAGACGGGGTTTCACCGTGTTAGCCAGGATGGTCTCGATCTCCTGACCTCGTGATCCGCCCGTCTCGGCCTCCCAAAGTGCTGGGATTACAGGCTTGAGCCACCGCTGCCGGCCTTGCCACTGAATTTTATAATGCTGTATTTGTCAAAATTGTTCCATTTCTGGTGTCCCTTTCCTTGATCGGTTTAGTCCTATTCCAGCACCCCACTGTTAATACTGTATTTTTATAGCATACCTTCTAAGACTGTAAAGGCAAGTCTCTTGTCATTAGTGTTTTAGGGGAAGGGACATTTCTTGTGTATTTATTTATTTTTATGAATAAAAATGGAATTGTTTAATTAAATTCTCCCCAGCCTCCCCTCCTCACCTCAAAAAAAAAAAAAAAAAAAAAAAAGACTTGTTTAAATAGGAGAGAATGCTAGACTGTTTATTCAGATTGTTTTTTCTCTGTAAAGTTATCATTTTTCTCATTTAGGTTCTGTACTCCTGCTAACCACTGTAATAGTGATTGTTGTATAAATTGGAAAAATCTTTCAGGAAAGTGAATTAGCAAAAATCATGAAAACTTTGCTTTTTTTTTTTTTTTTTTAAAAAAAAAAAAAAAGACAGTTTTGCTCTTGTTGCCCAGGCTGGAGTGCAGTGGTGTGATCTCAGCTCACTGAAACGTCCGCCTCCTGAGTTCAAGCGATTCTCCTGCCTCAGCCTTTCTAGTAGCTGGAATTAGATGCCCACCACCACGACAGCTAAGTTTTTGTATTTTTGGTAGAGACAGTGTTTTACCATGTTGGCCGGGCTGGTCTTGAACTCCTGGCCTCTGGTGATCCACCCTCTTCAGCCTCCCAAAGTGCTGGGATTATAGGCATGAGCCACCGCGCCTGGCCAAAACTTTGCTTTTGACTCAGTAATCCCATCCCTAAACAGTATCCATGAGTTACAGTTGACAAAATCCTTTCCTTGCATGAGAATTTGACCTTTGTTTAACTTTCCATCTCTGTTTCCCTGGGAGCTAGATAAGGCAGAATGTCACATTTGTTGCTGGGCATGGTCCTTATGGTAAAATATCCTCTGATTGGTAAATTACATTTGGACAGGAAAGAGCCATGGACACCTGATGGGCCACCAGGCTTTTGTTTCATGGAACACAGTGACTCTGCTGGGGATGTCCTTATGGGGAGCCTAAGGAGCTGTCAAAAGAGATACTGGCACCCCCAAGATTGAGCGTTCTAAGTCAAGGTATTGAGTCAACACAGTCTCCCTGTGCCTGAGCCATCTTGTGTATGGACTCTTGCAAGAACTGCTGCTGCTGACCTGCCACTGCCCTGCCTGCCAGCTGTGTCTCTGTCCCTGTCCTTCTCAGTGGACTTGTGCCAAATATGGCCTGTGATAGTCTTATGAGTCGGAATCTAGGAAGATCTACCGACCCCTCAACCCCCACATAGGTGTTGCTTTATCTCAAGGAAGTAATCCCACAGATTACAGCATTTTTTCCAAATTTTTGTTATATTAATAAATAAAGAGCAGGAATGGCTATTTAAATGCTTAATTCACTCAGAGAGGTATTAGACATTAAGATGTAAGGTGGCCTGATGGTCACTGCTTTGTGACACATGTGGGTAGAGACTCAAAGGGAAGGAAACAAACGTGAATTCTGTCATGTGGGAGTGTGGAGGTTGAAGTGTGTTTCCTGTTTCTTTTATTTTTAATATTATTAAACAACATTGGTACACCAGTGAAACATATTAACAAAGCAAGTTATGCAAGTCCCTTTTCCCATTCTCAAAATCAGTCACTTTCATAAATATTCTCCAAATATCTTTGCAGATCCTTTTATCATCTTTTTCTCTCTTTTCTTTTTGAAACAGAGTCTTGCTCTGTCGCCCAGGCTGGAGTGCAGTGGCGTGATCTCGGCTCACTGCAACCTCTGCCTCCTGGATTTAACTGATTCTCCTGCCTCAGCCTCCCGAGTAGCTGGGACTACAGGTGCGCACCACCATGCCTGGTTATTTTTGTGTGTGTATTTAGTGGAGATGGAGTTTCACTATATTGGCCAGGCTGGTCTTGAACTACTGACCTCAAGTGATCCACCTGCCTCAGCCTCCCAAAGTGCTGGCATTACAGGTGTGAACCACCATACCCAGCCTTTTTTTCCCTTCCCCACCAGTCACTGCAACCTCTGCCTTCTGGGTTCAAGCGATTTTCCTGCCTCAGTCTCCAGAGTAGCTGGAATTACAGATGCCCGCCCAGCTAATTTTTTTTTTTTTTTTTATTTTTGAAACAGAGCCTCACACTGTCACCCAGGCTGGAGTGCAGTGGCATGATCTCGGCTCATTGCAACATCCGCCTCTTGGGTTCAAATGATTCTCCTGCCTCAGCCTCCTGAGTAGCTGGGATTATAGGCACGTGCCACCATGCCCAGCTAATTTTGTTTTGTTTTTTGTTCTTTTGAGACAGTCTCACTCTGTTGCCTAGGCAGGAGTGCAGTAGTGTGATCTCGTCTCACTGCAACCTCCGCCTCCCGGGTTCAAGCGATTCTCCTGCCTCAGCCTCCCGAGTAGCTGGGACTACAGGCGCATGCCACCACGCCCAGCTGATTTTTCATATTTTTAGTAGAAACGGGGTTTCACCACGTTAGCCAGACTGGTCTTGATCTCCTGATGTCGTGATCTGCCCACCTCGGCCTCCCAAAGTGCTGGGATTACAGGCGTGAGCCACTGCGCCTAGCCTTTTCTATTTTTAGTAGAGACGGGGTTTCACCATGTTGGCCAGGCTGGTCTTGAACTCTGACCTCATGATTTGCCCGCCTTGGCCTCCCCTTCTTTCGATTTGAAACTTACCACCACTCTCATCATCTGATCTCTATCTTGAAATGTGATACCAGACTTTAGAGTGTGACATTTAAACTTTGACCAGTCAAAGCAGTCCCTGGGGAGAAAGGTAGGGGAATAGTGGGGCTCCACATATAATGAATAGTTTGGGGTATACCTCTCGGTGCTGATTATCATGGAAGACAGAACTTCAAGTCATCTTATACTGCCCCTAACTAGCACTAGTAAGAACTTTCTAGATAAATGCTGTTGGGCTGAGATACAGTGTCTTCACAGTCCAGCCATGGGCATGAGGCTTTTGGCAGAGAAACAGCTTGACCCTTTGCGTAGGTCATGGGACCTGGGGTATTTGCCTAGCAAACCATCCTCTAGTCTGGCTCCTATTCCCATACTGTTCTTGTAGCCAGAAACAGACTCTGAAGCCATCGAGGATGGTCACTTTCAAGAGCGTAGGCCTTGTTACCAAATCCTGCCCTGTAGGACTGTAGTCAGGTCTGATACTTCCTTTTAGTTAGTGGTCTTGGGTGTAATACCACCTGTTAAGAAAAAGAACAATTGACAGCCAAGCATCTGGAAAGAGGGGGATAGCTGGATAACCTTGCCTAGGAGCTGTGACCTGTTGCTTCTCTCACTGTCTTCTGGACTCTGTGTTCTGTTACTCATATCTGTATTTGGCATACCTTAAGATGGTAGTAGCCAGTATTTACTAATCATCTACCGTTTTCTAGTCACTGTCCTGAGCATTTTGTTCATTCAGTCTTCACAGCATTCTTAGGACATAAGAGCTATAATTTCTATATTCCCTATTCCAGCAGAGAAATTAAATGACTGGCTCAAGGTCATATAGCTAAATTAATAAGCGGCAAAACCACAATAGAAATCCCTGTGGCCTGGGTTCGTATCTGCTGCTTAAGTCACTCCTACTGTAGGCACTGCTGTCAGCCTTGCCTTCAAAAGTTAGGTGGTTAAAGAGGAAACTAACAAGTAGTTCTTCTGAGTCCCATTCATTTTCTGGAAGTCACTGAGTCAGACCCTGGCAAATGAGAGGCAGTTACGGCAGGAGCCCTGTCTTGATGAGTAGATAGACCATGCTGTGGCAAGTCTTGGAAGACAGTTGAGCAGAGATCAGGCATTTTTCACATCTTCTGGTCATGAGTAGACAAGGCTGCCTGAAAGATTTTCTGGAAAAGCGTAGTCCCTAGAGCTGCAGAGTCAAGTATTATTGAGACAGTACCCAACATTTAATAAATTTCAGCCGGGCGCAGTGGCTCAAGCCTGTAGTCCCAGCACTTTGGGAGGCCGAGACGGGTGGATCACGAGGTCAGGAGATCGAGACCCTCCTGGCTAACACGGTGAAACCCCGTCACTACTAAAAAATAGAAAAACCTAGCTGGGCGAGGTGGCGGGCGCCTGTAGTCCCATCTTCTCAGGAGGCTGAGGCAGGAGAATGGCGTGAACCCGGGAGACGGAGCTTGCAGTGAGCCGAGATCTGGCCACTGCACTCCAGTCTGGGTGAAAGAGCAAGACTCTGTCTCAAAAAAAAAAAAAAAATTTCTACTTGGTGTTGAGCACACAATGAGGAATAAAACTGTCTTCATGGAGGTTATTAGAAAAGGGAGAGAACAGATTAACATAGTACATAAAAATGTCAATTAGTGGTAAGTGCTCTGAAGAAAAAGCAAGCAGAGTAATGGGATAGAGAGCAAATGAGGGGTTATGCTGCTTTAGATAAAGCTGTCACTTCTTTGAGAAAGTGTAACTGAAGCAGTGACCTGAATGAAGCAAGGACCAAGCTGTTGAGTAAGTTGGAGCATTGGTTCAAATTGCCGATCCATTCAATTGATGCGCCACCCAAGCAAGAGAAGACATTCTCTCCAACAGCTTGCAGGGGCCGGATCGCCCTCCTGTGCTGTTCTGCCTAGCTCTTGGGTCCAGAGTTCTGGTGAGTGATACTGTTGTTTGTCAGGACCCCCTGGGTGGAAAGAAGATAACTAGCAGGAAGGCTCAGGGCCCTGCACTCTCGGGGCTGCTAAGACGTTTATGCAAGGGAGGTGTTTTGCCTTGGTGTTTCCATCACACTCACAGTTATTTCTCCTTTTCCCCCTTTAGTTTGAAGGATGACCTCTAGGAAGAAAGTGTTGCTGAAGGTTATCATCCTGGGAGATTCTGGGTAAGTTTCTCATGAATTTGAGCTAACAGATTGGCTCAGAGCTAAGCTTCTCTGCTGCGGAGCCCATACCGTCTGTGCTGCCACTTCCTGCTTTCGTAGTGGAGGCTTAGGGCCTTACATATTTCCCTGCGTGGCAGAAATTTAGATGATCCTTGTTATATAACCTTTTGTTCTCTGGTTTTTAGCATGATTTTTATGGGGAACGGATGACTATTTGAACTCAACTAAGGATAGGCATTTTCATGGAATCCCTTTTCTCCAAGCCGGCCAGGCTGGGGAGTCTTCCTTACATAAATGTATTGCCATTGGCATCTGGCCTAGCAGATGTGTGTTCTTAGTGCACCATACAGTATCTTCCTGCTGTTACATAGATGTATTGCCATTGGCATCTGGCCTAGCAGATGTGTGTTCTTAGTGTACCGTACAGTATCCTCCTGCTGCTGTGCCTGCTTCAGGTCTGTCTGCAAAAGAGCCTGGGATGGCACAACTGGGTTTTGATTCTAGATGTGCCACTAACCATGTAGCTCACTCTAATGGCTCTTAAGATTCTGTGGTAGGTTTGGTGAGGTGGCTTATGCCCATAATTCCAGTGCTTTGGAGGCTGAGGGGAGGATTGCTTGAGCCCAGGAGTTTGAGACCTGTCTCTACAAAAAAAAATATAGCCAGGTGCCATACCTGTAGTCCTAGCTTCTGGGGAGGCCGAGGCGAGAGGATGGCTTGAGCCCAGGAGTTTGAGGCTGTAGCAAGGTATGATCATGCCGTTGCACTGCAGCCTGAGTGACAGAGCAAGACCCCAACTCTTAAAATAAAAAGATTCTGTGGTAGGCTTTTCAGACTTGGCATCGGAAGGGACCCATGAAAGCTTTGACTCATTGGAAGCTTATATATTTTTAAAAATAACAACAATAGCAAATGCAGGCATGCTTCTTTAGTCCAAAGTCCCCTGTCCTTCCTTTGAAAAGCCAGAGGTTTTTCTATCTTGACTGGCTTATCTGAATCACCTGAAGAACCTTTTTTTGTATGCGTGTGAGAGACAGGGTCTCGCCCTGTTGCCCAGACTAGAGTGAATGGTGCAATCACAGCTCACTGCAGCCTCAACCTCCTGGGCTCAAGTGATCCTCCCACCTCAGCCTCCAGAGTAGCTGGGACCACAAGTATGTTCTACCACTCCTGGTTAAATTTTTGTATTTTTTGTAGAGACAGAGTTTCGCCATGTTGCCCAGGCTGGTCTCAAACTCCTGCGCTCAAGCAATCCACTCGTCTCGACCTCCCAAAGTGCTGGGATTACAGGCTTGAGCCACAATGCCCAGCCTTTGAAGAACCTTTTATTCGCTAGCATTTGTCCAGCCCCAGACCAGTGGGCTAGGGCCTAAATTTGTGCTGTCTTTCCTACCCCGCAACTCCATCCCTGTCGGGATGGAAAGATAGTGCTTTTAGGCCTGCCTTACCCAAATGTGTGCAAAAAGTCTCACCGAGCCCTCATTTGATTCCAGGTTTTGCCACCTCTCCCCTTGGAGATTCTGGCTCAGGTGGTCTGGATTGGAAAACACTGCCTTAGGCTGTCTGGGTACCTCTAGGTTCTTTAACACAAATATGAACATGTTCCTTTGTGGCAAAGGAAGGTGATATCACTGGGTATTTGGAAGGTTTTTGCATTATCTTTAGGTTGCCTTAACCTCATCACACAAAAATCACACTTTGTCTCTTGCTGAGTTTTCTTACTGGAAAACATATTTGGAGGAGTATTCTTTGAAGTATATTTGGTTTGGTGATATATTGGTGCTTTTTCTGCTTCAGATTTTAAACTTTAAAGCAGCAAATTGTCTGAGTGGTATATGTCTGCTCAAAGCCAAGGTCTTCCTCCTGGTGTTACTTCATCAAGCTAAAGAGCAGCCACTAAATGGAGAAACATCTAAGATAGCAGGGATACTGTTGGAATAGCAGAGCACTCTTATTAGTGAAGCTTCTTTAGAAGGAGTATATGGCCGGGCGCGGTGGCTCAAGCCTGTAATCCCAGCACTTTGGGAGGCCGAGGCGGGTGGATCACGTGGTCAGGAGATCGAGACTATCCTGGCTAACATGGTGAAACCCCGTCTCTACTAAAAATACAAAAAACTAGCCGGGTGTGGTGGCAGGCGCCTGTAGTCTCAGCTACTTGGGAGGCTGAGGCGGGAGAATGGCGTGAACCCGGGAGGCGGAGCTTGCAGTGAGCCAAGATCACGCCACTGCACCCCAGCCTGGGAGACACAGCGAGACTCCGTCTCAAAAAAAAAAAAAAAAAAAAAAAAGGAGTATATTTGCTGGCATCCTTCTAGAATGGGAAAAATAATACTAGGCTTTACCATTTGACCTGATTGTACCAAAACATGTAAGCAGCTTTTCCACATCTGCCCCACATCTGTACCTTGTATTTTTACCCAGAGAGAAAGCACAAAACTTCAAAAGTGTAATGCTGGGAAGGCTACTGGCATTGCCCTTTGCTGTGAGAGCAGTTTCTTGTCCTTCAGGTCAGGCAGATTCTTTCAAATGCTTCAAGTAATTCATGTCAGTTTCAGGACCTTCCTATTTGACTTATGCTTGTGGTTTTTCTCCAATTTCAGAGTCGGGAAGACATCACTCATGAACCAGTATGTGAATAAGAAATTCAGCAATCAGTACAAAGCCACAATAGGAGCTGACTTTCTGACCAAGGAGGTGATGGTGGATGACAGACTAGTCACAATGCAGGTAAGCATATGTCTTGGCTGTGCTAACCAGGCCTTGATAGTTCCTTTAGTCTTAATCTTTCCTCATGCATAGACATTTTTCTTCCCTGTTCTTCAAATCTTATTATCCTGTTTGTAGATAATTGGCTGATACTCAGTTAAATTTGAATTTCAGATCAATAGTGAATACTTTTTTGGTATACTTCTTGTATATCTCAGATACAACTTGCTAAGACACACTAAAATTTCTTCTTTTTTTAAAAAAAACTCAGATTTATCCTTTCTTGTTTTTTGTTGTTTTTGGTCTTGTTTGCTAAATTTGGCAACCTGCAGGTCTCTATCTTGTGTTTCTCTTGACGTTCTTGCCCAGTGCTTTAGGTAAACATATTTGTCTCACCTCAGTAGTGAGACATGAAGTTTCTTTATTTTTTTGACTTTCTATTTCATATGTAACTTCAAGAGTTGTGTGTCTATTGAGCCAATCTGTTTTTTTTTTATGTATCAGCTTATTAATCTTTCAAGGGTTTCCCTTTCAACAGTTAGGATAAGATGTAGATTCTTTCATGTGACTTGTTGAAAAGCCTTCACATTCTGGCTATAAACTGTTACTCCCTTTTTTTTTCCCCTTTGAGTCATTTTGTTTGTATACATGTATTATATCCCTAGAAAAGAACCCCTGAAGGGTGGATACCTTGAGCCCAGGAGTTCGAGCCTGCAGTAAACTGTGACTGCTCCATTATACTCCAGCCTGGGTGATGGAGTGAGACCCTGTCACTAAATTAAAAAAATAAAAGAATCCCATGATTTTCCCTCCTGTATTTTCATCTCTTTATTCATGGTCCGTGATGCCAGCTGAGGTTGTCAGTACAACCTGACTTTGAAACCAAACTATTGGGATAGGAGTAGATTATTCTGTCACTTTTCTAGATCTTTGAGTTGCACATCAAATCTGGGGCCATTCATTCCAGTTTTAACCTGCCTGTGAGGTTCACAGTAATTTTCCCAGCTCTGTGATCACCGATGATTTCAATTTTTCAATGTGATCATGTTTCGTTTCACACTTAGAACCAGATGATGACTTGGGAGCACAGCCTAATAAGTACCTGGTGTTTGCCTTTGAGAGCATCAACCAAGACATTCATGCACACCATTATGGAGGCAAGGAAAGATGGTAGAAATAGCTGCTACTCACTTTTTTTTGTCTCCTTCCAGTCCTTCTGAATCATGTGCTGCTCTTACAGACTTGTGTTGGTGGATATGTCTCTGCTTCCAGCAGGGCCTGTATACCCACCGGAAGTCTCCAACTTTTCGCTCAGATCTTTTGAAACTTCTATCTCTGTGGCAGATGTTCTTTCCTACATGCTTCTAGAGGCAAATTCCAATCCCATTGTAGTCCTAGCAAGTACCTGGCAGATAGTGGGGGCTCGCTGAAATGTGTGAATGATGTAGGTTAAAGGTAGAAGTTTGTACATGTGTTGACCTCGAGCTGTGGCATGCTCCTAGAGGATCAGGACTCTTAATTGACTGACACTTCTAGGACAGAGCTAGTATGAATCTCTCATCCTCACCTTACCTATACACATACACCTAGAGATCTTCAAAATGTAACTGCAGTTTAAGCAAGTCAAGCTTGAGAGTAGAACTGGAAAACCTTGGCCCAAGGAATTGGCAAAACTTGTGTCTGCAGTTGTTGGAGAATCTCAGTCCCACTATCCACATGTACAGAAATCTTTGTCTCAAAGAATTTAACATAAATCTCTGTCAATCCTGGCAAAAACAAGGGTAAGACTACTCTGTAGGGACATTTACTACTGTAGGAGAGAAGATGAATTCATAACCACATGAGGAAATAATGTACCACAAGAGATGTTCACAATGACTAGAGATGTTCTAAAAAGAAATAGAAACCATAATGGAAAGGGATACTATAAAAAAATGAGGATATGGAAAACTTAGAACTTCAAGAAGTGAAAAAAATAGTATTGAAATAAGCTAAATGAACAGTTAAACTGTAGATTAAATACAGCTGAAAAAAGCAGTAAGCCATAAGAGCTGAGCATATTTTCTAAAAGAAGACTTAAAATTTTGAAGACCAAAAAGCAAAATCTTAAGAGCAACTATAGAAAAAAACACACGACTTACAAAGGAACAACAGACTGACGAATTCTCAACAGAAGGCAGAAGGGAGTAGAATAACTTCAGGGAGCTGGGGTAAAGGCCCATCTGAAGATTCTCCATGTGTCGCAGCAAGACTCAGACTGCCTTTTGCTGAGGAAAAATAGAACTTCTCCAGCTGAGCTGTGGTTTTGATAGCCATGTGGGCCAGCGAATTCAGAAATCAGAGTTCGGCCCCTGCTGGTTGGGGGGTTGTCATAACAGTCCTGTCTGTGTTACTAAGCTGGGACCTTGGGGTGCTGCACCCCTGAAGTCAACCCCATCAGGAGATCCACAGGGCACTGAGTGAGGTGAGGAAAGAGTGGAAAAAGATAACAAGTTCCCAAGAGATTGAAGTAAAGGATGGCCTTTGTACTCTTGTAGCCAGCTTCAGATACTAGAAGTAAATGAAAATCATTGTCTCTGGACAAAGGCGTCATTATCCTGATCTTGAGGAATCCTCGTGTGTTTTTCGAGGGCTTTTAGCAGCTTGCAGTAAAATATAATCAAAGTAAGAAAACAAGGCACCACAAGAAAGAACCAGTGAAAAACTTGCCTGGTAATTCCAGAGTGTTTTTTTATATTTAAAGAAATACAGAGCATACAGAGTTTGTTATATGAGATGAATAAATCCTAGAGATTTGTACAGCATGGTGCCTGTAGTTAACAATACTATATTGTACACTTAAAATTTTGCATGCTGAATGCAGTGGCTCTTGCCTGTAATCCTAGTGCTTTGGGAGGCCAAGAGAGGAGTTCAAGACTAGCCTGGGCAAAATAGCAACATTTCATCTCTACAAAAAAATTTTTAAAAAGAATTTACTTATTTTAAGTGTTCTTATCACAAAAACTAATAAAAGAGGATGGGGGGAACCTTTTGATGAGTAGGTTTGTGGCCTACATTGTAATGATGGTTTTCTCCCCAAACTCATTGAGTTCTATGCATTAGATTATTAGATATGTGCAGCCTTTGTATGTCAGCCATACCTCACTAAAGGGGCTTTGGTTAAATATAAGATAATCTTTTAATCTGCAGAGGAGAAACGAAACGGTTAACATTGATGTGGGGAGAAAATGAAGCACAATCAATGAAATTTGGAAATTCAGAGAATGCTGCTAAAGCACAGCAGATTGGCCACACCAGAAAAGTGTTGGAAGAATGGAAGAAAAATGGCAGGAAATATGAAAGAGATAAGTGAAAGTGAGAAGGTTGGACCTACTTTTAATCAGTCTCAGAAGGTGTAAAGAGAGAATAATAGATCAAAGATGATATTTGCTGAGGATTTTCCAGAGCTGATTTGGCACCAGTCCACTGACTCAGGAAGCCCAAATTCCAGGAAGGATAAATAAAAAGAATTCTGTGTAAGTCATAGTGAAATTTAAAAAAAAAAAAAAAAGACTTAAAAATAGACTGAGGAAAACTTGACAAGCACAGCACTGAGGCTGCCAGGTGAGTCCTGGCAGTAACAGCAGAGCCCAGCAGGCAGTGGGGTATGTTGGGAAAGAGACAGGCAGCACAGTGTTCTGTCTCTGCTGAAATAACCCTCCTGAATGAAAGAGTACGTCTTTAAGGGCTAGTGGCAGAAGTTCTAAAGGATAACTCCAGGCAGAAAATGATTTCACGTAGATAGGTCTGAAGGAAGAACACTTCAGTAGTATACTTGTATCTATTTTTGGAATCATGAGTATGTAACTTCCAAAGTAATATGAGGAAACAAAGATCAGAACTATATAATCTAATGTGTAGGGAAATATTAGTGACTGCTGTGTTTCTTGTTTTTTAAAGTTCTCTATACTGTTCAGAAAGAATCTGGAAATTGAGTAGTATCTTAGATGGAATCAAATAGGCATGAAAAATTTCCACGGAACATGTTGTGAGATCATAGTAATTTAAACAGTGATATTAGTACAGTGATACACAGAGCACAGGAACAGAGGGCACAGGGTGCACCTCTCTGGTAATACATGGGGAGAAGGGTGTTGTAGGGTGTGTATTTATTTATTTATTTATTTATTTATTTATTTATTTATTTATTTTTGAGGCGGAGTCTCACTCTGTTGCCCAGGCTGGAGTGCAGTGGCGCAATCTTGGCTCACTGCAACCTCTGCCTTTTGGGTTCAAGTGATTCTCCTGCCTCAGCCTCCCGAGTAGCTAGGACTACCGCTGCATGCCACCACATCCAGCTAATTTTTTGTATTTTTAGTAGAGATGGGGTTTCACCGTGTTAGCCAGGGTGGTCTTGATCTCCTGACCTCGTAATCTAACCACCTCAGCCTCTCAAAGTGCTGGGATTACAGGCATGAGCCACCACGCCCAGCCTATTTTTTATTTGAGACAGGAGTCTTGCTGTCGCCCAGGCTGGAGTGCAGTGGCCTAATCTTGGTTCACTGCAACCTCCGCCTCCCCAGTTGAGGTGATTCTCCTGCCTCAGCCTTCTTGAGTAGCTGGGATTACAGGCGCCTGCCACCATGCCCGGACAATTTTTTGTATTTTTTTTTTAGTAGAGATGGGGTTTCATCATGTTGGCCAGGCTGGTCTCGAACTCCCGACCTCAGGTGATCCACCCACCTCGACCTCCCAAAGTGTTGGGATTACAGGCGTGAGCCACTGCGCCTAGCCAGTAGGGTAAATAAGTGGGACCGGGACAGAGCTTTACATTCTAGCTTGGGGGAACCAGAGGATTCAAGACCTGAAGGTGGAAAAAATACAAAGTGAAAACTTTAAAAATGAAAATAGTGAATACTTTTCTCCTCTGGCATTTGAAAGTACGGAAAGTACAAATCGCTGGGTGCGATGGCTCAAGCCTGTAATCCCAGCACTTTGGGAGGCCGAGATGGGCAGATCACGAGGTCAGGAGATCGAGACCATCCTGGCTAACATGGTGAAACCCCGTCTCTACTAAAAAATACAAAAAACTAGCCGGGCGAGGTGGCGGGCGCCTGTAGTCCCAGCTACTCGGGAGGCTGAGGCAGGAGAATGGCGTAAACCCGGGAGGCGGAACTTGCAGTGAGCCGAGATCCTGCCACTGCACTCCAGCCTGGGTGACAGAGCAAGACTCCGTCTCAAAAAAAAAAAAAAAAGAGGCCGGGCGCGGTGGCTCAAGCCTGTAATCCCAGCACTTTGGGAGGCCGAGACGGGTGGATCACGAGGTCAGGAGATCAAGACCATCCTGGCTAACACGGTGAAACCCCGTCTCTACTAAAAAATACAAAAAACTAGCCGGGCGAGGTAGCGGGCGCCTGTAGTCCCAGCTACTCGGGAGGCTGAGGCAGGAGAATGGCGTAAACCCGGGAGGTGGAGCTTGCAGTGAGCCGATACCGCGCCACTGCACTCCAGCCTGGGCGACAGAGTAAGACTCCGTCTCAAAAAAAAAAAAAAGAAAAAAGAAAGTACAAATCATAAAATCTTGAAGATTGATAATAGATTACATTAAACATCTGTATAACAAGATTCCCAGACTAACAAAAACAAACCATACAAGCAGGTGAAAAAGATGTTAATGCCTAATAATATCCAAGCAGTAGGCAACCTGGTGGATGCTAGAATATAGGGAGTTGAACAGCCTCAGGTTGATGGTAGGAGTGTAGTAATGAGTACAGCCTTTTCAGTAGAAACTGCCACTCTGTTCCCCAGTGTTGAACATACACTTATGCAGCAACAGTCTGAGTGTATGGCCTAGAGAAACTTACGTCTGGGCATGACGTCTGAGGTGTAACGAGAGTTACCATTGCAGCGTTGCATGGATAGTAGTGAAAAACTGCAAGTAACTCAAATGATCTGGGAAACTAAGTGTAGTCCGTTAAGGCAATGAAATATTATATAACTGTTAACTTTTGGGAGTGAAAAAAGACAAGTTGCAAAAAGCTGTACAGAATACTATTTATGTAAGGTATCTCTTCAGGAGCATTTGCTTGTGGTAAAGTAGGAAGAAAATGCAATGGGGGAAGGGTTAATTCTTGGAAGAAATGGATTAAAATAACAGTGTTAATTTTGGTAACATCAGAGTATTGGGTAGATAGTTATAAGGGTATAATTTTAAATGGAGAAAACAAACCATTTTGAGACAAGCAGGTTGGCTGGTTTCCTGTTTTGATGTAGTCTAGAGAAAAAGAACAAAAGCCCCTTACTCAAGCTGTAGCTTACCTAACTTCCAGACAATCAGCAGCAAAAAAATCCCAAGAAACTGTTATCATAAGTTCCTGCTTCATGGGGCTAGGGACCTCCCTGGGGCCCCCAGCATGTGCAGTTAGACTTCAACTTATAGTTACCTTTTCCTCATTTTAATGCTAAAAATCACACCCAGGGTGGAGATTTAACCTGCTAGTGCTACACGCAATTTCTGAAGAAGCATGTTTAGCCACTGTGCATGCGGTAGAGAAACCCCTCCTATATACATACCCTGACATCACCCCTCCCCATAGGAAGGCCCTTTAAAGTTAACTCCCACACTGCTTTCAGAGAACAGCTGCCCCTTTCCTTTTGCAGTGCTAGCTCACTATGCACAAGCTAAATAAACTTTCACTTTCTCTTTGCTATTGTGTCTGATGATCTCTCTTGATTTCTGTCATGGAAGATTCCAAGAACCTAGGTCACTGTTAACAATTTCAATTAAAATATTAAAAAATTTAAAGATCACAGCCAGCCATAGGACTGTACTTGTTGATGTTTTGATAAATATGGCCTTTACTTTTGTAAATTCAAAATTAAATTAATTTTGGTAACTTTCTAGGAACCCATCAACTTGTTGACTTTTCTTTTTGAAAGTATTACTTTGCCTTCTCTGTGTATATGAGTTCCAGATGATGAATTGGTTCCACCTAACAGTAACAGAGTTCTTATGTAATTCTGCTTGTAGGAGTCTTCCTGAAAAAAAGCCGTTTGAAATACAGAAAAAGCTCTCTATGCTAATGTTCATTGCTGAGTTGTTTATAATTACAGGAGATTGGCAACAATATTTTCTTAAAAACAGGAATGGATGGTTCACTAAATCTGTTGGGCAGCTGTAAAGTCCAGTGAACCTGCTCTCCCACGTCACCCCATCTGCTGTTGCCAGAGTGCCCTAGTGCGTGACGGGGTAAAGGGGAGGAACGTGGGAGAATGTGGAGAGTGTCACATGTGCAGTCTCCAGTCAGTTATTTGTGTGGAGAAAACCTCTCCACACAAATAACTAGAACAAGACATGAACTCCTTCCTGTGTGGGAGGATGCCAAGTGTTCGTATATTTGTTTGTTTGTTTGTTTGTTTGAGAATGGGGTCATTTCTCCACTGACAGAGATGCATACATATTCAGTGTAGAACATTCGAGAACCAGGAGAGCACATAAATGAGTACCACCAGCAGCCCTGATCCTGTTTAGTCTACATGTGTGGACTTCGTTTATTGTATCTGGGGAAGGGAACATTTAGTGCCCTAACCTGCTGAGAGGCAGTGGAATCATGAGAGATAAATTTGTCTTTTTTGCCCTTCATTCTTATATCTGAGTTGTTATCATGTTTGTCTGGCTCTGTTTGAGTGCCTGTTACGGATCTAGGGCAGTAAATATACCCAGCCTTGCTCTTAAACCTAGCATGGCAGTGAATGATGTGACCAGCTTAGAGCTGGTCAGTAGTACCTGGGAGTTAATCTGGTGTGTGTTCTCATTGTCTTTCTCTTGATCTCTTTCTGTCAAGAGTTTTTCATTTGTTTTTTAATTGAGGTATAATACAAATGAAATATAACATGCTAATCTTTTTTGTTGTTTAGGCTAACTTTTCTCTCTTTTTTTGAGACAGAGTTTCGCTCTTGTCGCTCAGGCTAGAGGGTAGTGGCACGATCTCGGCTCACCACAATCTTCGCCTCCTGGGTTCGAGAGATTCTCCTGCCTCAGCCTCCCAAGTAGCTGGGATTACAGGCATGCACCACCACGCCTGGCTAATTTTGTATTTTTAGTTGAGACAGGGTTTCTCCATGTTGGTCAGGCTGGTCTCAAACTCCTGACCTCAGGTTAGCCACTGTGCCTGGCTAGGCAAACTTTTCATACAGTAAAAAGCATAAATGGAACTGTATCATTTGTGAGTCATCACCTCACTTCCCTGTATTTCCATTGCTCTCAGAAAGTTCCCAGAGTACCTAAGTTTTATTTACAGTTCAAATTTTACACACTTACCTAAATGTGACCACTACTTGGATCAAGATATAAGAAATTTCTAGCGCCCTGGAGATTGGACTCATGTCACCTGTTCATAGACAGACACATACTTACATACAATATTTGTGAGGATTGTTTCGGATACTCTGGTGCTGAAATTTGCTTCCTGAAGTCTGGTGTCATTTGTCTTTGTGGGTGACCTCACAATCTAGCCCATTTCTTCTGGCATCCCCTGCATACATGCTCCTTGTGCTCTGCCTAGCACTCTCCCGAGGAATAAATGTTTTGTCTCTCACAGATATGGGACACAGCAGGACAGGAACGGTTCCAGTCTCTTGGTGTGGCCTTCTACAGAGGTGCAGACTGCTGTGTTCTGGTATTTGATGTGACTGCCCCCAACACATTCAAAACCCTAGATAGCTGGAGAGATGAGTTTCTCATCCAGGCCAGTCCCCGAGATCCTGAAAACTTCCCCTTTGTTGTGTTGGGAAACAAGATTGACCTCGAAAACAGACAAGTAAGTACCAACGATGATAGATATTGTCACAGACACTTGCTCCCAAGGGGCCTTGTGAATTTGGAGGGCTCTCTGCTAAGCTCACATGGCTCTAGGAGGTGCTGGTGGGAGTCTTCATCACCCTATGCCAGCCCTTCAGGCCAACTGCCTTTAAGGACTGGGACCCAGGTGACCTGGGTTAAGTCCCCATCCTGCTCCCAGCTGGCTGTGACTTTACGCCATTGTCTTGGCTATCTCAACTTCAGTTCCCTTTCTGCACTTTGAAGGAGGGAATTCAGTTTTGTCATTCTCAGTAGTGCCCTCCCAGTACCTCCAGGCCGTGCCTGGATCTCCATGTGTGCAGAATATTGCTTTGGGCTTTGAGTGAAATTGCTGTACTATAGTTATAGTTTCAAATATCATTTCTGTTGGAAACATAGACTCTTTGATTAATTACGACTACGTTTATTTCTGACCATGGATCTTTTTTTCTCCCCTTCCTAAGTGACTTAGTCCTTATCTCTTGGCTGAAAATGGGCTAGGGGTTGGGGAAGGAATGAGAATGTGTGAGTGGCATGGGTGACATCACACTAGCAGTAATGGTAAAGGGACTCTAAACCTTAAGACCAAGCTGCTGGGCATTTCCTGTCCTGGGATCTCTGAGGTCCCAGTAAACACTCTTCATTTCTTCCCAGACTGGCTTCTTACTCCATTCACAAATGGCTTTTAAGTATAACTGAGGGTCAGAAGGTATGAGCTGTAGACTGAGACAGGCTTTGAGCTCTCTAGCTGAATCCTAGCTATCCTGAGCATAGCCAGCAGGGCGAGTTTGGACGGGTCTACTGGTCTCTTCCAACACCCTCTTTCCCCACATCTGTGTCCTCACCTGTACCACCTGTAGACGAGGGACCATGATACTTCCTGGGGAGGATGGAGTCAGTGCTAGCTGCTTCTATCATGAGCCTGTGTGCACCCTACTTCTCCTTTCAGGTGGCCACAAAGCGGGCACAGGCCTGGTGCTACAGCAAAAACAACATTCCCTACTTTGAGACCAGTGCCAAGGAGGCCATCAACGTGGAGCAGGCGTTCCAGACGATTGCACGGAATGCACTTAAGCAGGTGGGTCTCCCACAGCTGACCTGCCCACTCTTGTGATGCCTGACCACTGACCCAGTCCCTGCCTGACCTCCTGCCCTTAATCTTCTTCCCTAACCCACTCTTTTCTATGTAGTCAGAATACCCTAAGTGTTCATCTGGGAAGGTTAGGACATGTTCTGCTTAAGCTTCCAGAAACCCCACTTTGGGGAAATAACCTAAAAGATGTAGAGGCTGGGAAGACTGAGACTGCCCTTCTTTTACTAGGCTTGTTCTTATTTTCTTGGCTGCGATTAGGAGATCAGGTCACTGGGAGACCCCTGATCAGATTGCTGCTCTATTTAAGAAGGAAATTAACTTGAATACAAATCCCAGCTCTGCTGCCTACCAATCATTATATCTAGTTTGGGCTTAAAAATATATATATTATGGCCAGGCATGGTGGCTCACGTCTATAATCCTAGCAGTTTGGGAGGCCAAGGCGGGCCGATCACTTGAGGTCAGGAGTTTGAGACCAGCCTGGCCAACATGGTGAAACCCCATCTCCACTAAAAAATAAAAAGAAAATTAGCCAGGCCTGGTGGGGGTTGCCAGTAATCCCAGCTACTCAGGAGGCTGAGGCAGGAGAATTGCTTGAACCCAGGCGGCAGAGGTTGCAGTGAGCCAAGATTGCACCACTGTACTCCAGCCTGGGTGACAGAGTGAGACTCTTTCTCAAAAAAAAAATTAAAAATAAAATTATATCCGAACTTCTACCCCCTCACCTGAAAAATAGGAATACCTGCTTTTGCAGGGTGATCATGAAGATTAAATGAGACCAACTTTTTCAGCTCTCACATACTGACAGGTAACTTTTTTCCTTAGGAACAGTTAAGTAAACAACACAAGGAAGAAAATGTAGGAAAACTATTCAAGGAATACAATACCTAGAATTTCTTACTTACTGTTTCTGTGATTAGATACAACCACTCATGCGAGTTGAAAGTCTGTTTTGATGTACAACTCTGTTAGGGGCAGTGGTGATTAAGGCAGATCACGAGGCCTCATCAGACAGGGTCTGGGGGTGGTCAGAGGTGTGACAGGTTTGGGGGGATGCATAGAGCACTTGAAGCACATAGTGGCTGTGAAGGGCAAGGCAGATTCTGCTGACTCCAGGAATCCGGCAGAATGAAGGTAATGGCTTTCAGCAGGACAGAGAGTTGTTTGGAATGGTTGCTCCAAGGACCAGGGAAATTCTGGCATGAGTGGGGTCTGCACTAAGTGTTCCAGAATGAAAGGGACAGACCTACTCAGTGAGGAAATTGTTCCACCCAGAATGCCAGGAGAGCCCTCAAGTGGTAAGGAAAAGACCAAGATGCAAACTTGGCCACCCTCACCCACAAATAATAAACGGTTGTGTTTTTCTTAATGTTCATATAAGGGAATGGAAATCCAAATCGTGTAGGATAGTGTTTCCCACCTGTTTCCCTGTTGCCTGGCATCACCGTCTGAGTTTTTCTCTTCCATCACTACTGTCCCTGTTGTCTTTATGCTTTTATATTTAGAGCTAGCCCCTAAGGAGTTAGATTGTTACATTGGAGGGTCTGTTTTATTATAAGTTAGGGTGCCAGGTTGCTTTCCCCAAGGGGAATAACATTTCAGCAGCGTGGGCTTGCTTTGTTCTACCTCCTTGCCAGCAAGCAATAGGTGTCACTTGTCACTCTGCTGACATTGCCAATCTTTGGGTGTATAAATTGCCACCATCGTGGCTACTGGTCCCTCTGAGTCCCTCTTCCTGGGGCTTAGCCATTTGGATTTTCTCTGCTGCACACAGCTAGCACATAGCACATGGTTGGGCCTCTCTCAGTTCTCATGAGCTGCTAGTCAATTGAAGTTAATTCTACTTGCATCTCAAGGGACTTTTTCAACTCTGTGGTATTTTTAAGTCCTTTGAACATAGGAAAAAAGTAATTTTTTATTTGGGTATGTCATTTTAAGTTTCTGTGTTTCCTGTGTCTACATCAGATTTTTCTCTAATTCAGCTGGAATTTGTTTTGGCTTATGGCAGGAAAGAGAGACTTGCCTTTTCTCTCAGAGAGCTCAGCCAGTTGTTTGAAATCATTCGGCTATGTTACATAAGCCGTTTCCCTCCCTGAATAGACCGTGGCCTGTGCTAAATGCTCATATGTGCTGGGATCTGTTTCTGGTCTCTCCAGTCTGTTCTGGTGATGTCTATGCCATGTTCCCTTATCTGGACTGTCTTGATTTCACTGCCTGATAAGGCAAGTTTCCTCTTGCCACATTCTTTTTTTTTTTTTTTTTTTTGAGGTAGAGTCTTGCTCTGTTGCCCAGGCTGGAATGCAATGGCGTGATCTCAGCTCACTGCAACCTCCGCCTCCCGGGTTCAAGTGAATCTCCTGCCTCAACCTCCCAAGTAGCTGGGATTACAGGCATCTGCCACAACGCCTGGCTAATTTTGGTATTTTTTAGTAGAGATAGGGTTTCACCATATTGGCCAGGCTGGTCTCAAACTCATGTTGTGATCCGCCCACCTCAGCCTCCCAAAGTGCTGGGATTACAGGCATGAGCCACCCTGCCCTGCCTGCCACATTATTTTTTAATAATTTTGTTTCAGTTCCATGATTTTCCTCTCTTACCTTCCACACCCCAAATAAAACTCTGTTGAGATTTTGATTGGAATTTTTTTCTTCAAGCCCACTGTTTTTTCCCCATTGGTTGCAGTTTTGTTGCAACTGTTGCATTAGTCTGCTCAGGCTGCGTTAACAAAACCCCACAACATGGGTGGGTCCAACAACAGACATTTTGTTTTCTCACAGTTCTGAAGGCTGGAAGTCCATGAGCAAGATGCTGGCACATTTTGTTTCTGGTGAGGGCGCTCTTCTGGGCTCACAGACTGCTGTCTTCTCACTGTGTCCTCCCATGCCCTTTCTGCTGTGTGCACAGAGAGAGGACACATGAGTAAGGTGTCTGTGGTGTCACCTCTTCTTAAAAGGACACGAATTCTCTCAGATCAGGACCCCACCCTGCAACTTCATTTAACCTTCATTCCTTCCTTACTCCAAATACAGCCACCTGAAGGGTTAGGGCTTCAACACAGGAATTTTGGAGGAACACAAACATTCTGCCCGGCCGGGTGCGGTGGCTCACACCTGTAATCCCAGCACTTTGGGAGGCCGAGGCAGGTGGATCACCTGAGGTCAGGAGTTCGAGACCAACCTGGCCAACATTGTGAAACCCCATCTCTACTAAAAATACAAAAAATTAGCTGGGCGTGATGGTGGGCACCTGTAATCCCAGCTACGTAGGATGCTGAGGCAGGAGAATTGCTTGAACCTGGGAGGCGGAGGTTGCAGTGAGCTGAGATTGCACCATTGCACTCCAGCCTGGGCAACAAGAGCAAAACTCCATCTCAAAAAAACAAAACATTCCACCCATGAATCTATTTTAGGTCTTGTTTCTGTTCCTTCAGTAAGATTGATTGATTTTTTTTTTTTTTTTTTTTTTTTAAGAGACAGGGTCTTGCTCTGTCAGTTAGGCTGATACGCAGTGGTGCAATCATCACTCACTGTAGCCTCCAACTTCTGGGGTCCAGTGATCTTTCCACCATAGCCTCTTAAGTAGGTAGGACTACAGACACACCCAAGCTATAATTGATTTATAATAGGATCCTTTGCCTTTCACAGTAAACATATTCCTAGGTACTAGTGGCAATATAAAATGTCGCTATTTGTAACAGCCAAAAAGTAAGAACAACTCAAATGTCCATCAACTGATAAGTGAATAAACAAAGGACAGCTTATCCATGCATTCTAATATTATTCAGCTATAAGAAGGAATGAAGTAGTGACACCTGCTGCCACATGGGTGCTAAGCGAAGGAAGCCAGTTGTAAAAAGACCGTATGTTGTATGATTCCATTTCAGTGAAATGTCTGGCCCGGATGCAGTGGCTCCTGCCTAAAATCACAGCACTTTGGGAGGCTGAGGCTGGAGGATCGCTTGAAACCAGGAGTTTGAGACCATCTTGGGCAACATAGCAAGGCCCCATCTCTACTAAAAATTAAAAATTAGCTAGGCGTGGTGGCATGAGCTTATAGTTCCAGCTACTTGGGAGACCAAGACTGGAGGATTGTATGAGTCCAGGAGTTAGAGGCTACAGTGAGCTGTGATCATGCCATTGCACTCCAGCCTGGGCGACAGAGCGAGACTCTGCCTCAAAACAAAACAAAACAAAACAAAAACAGAAATTGCAGTCCACTAGAAGAAATGGGGAAAATTAAAATAAATAATGTTTAAAAATTAAGTGTCCAGAATAATAGGCAAGTCTATTGAGACAGTAGATCAGTGGTTGCTGGGTCCAGGATGGTGTAGAATGGGAGTGGGAAGGAACTACTAATGGGCATAGGGTTTTTTTGAGGGGGGTGATGAGAGTATTTTAGAGTTAATGTTGATGGTTGCCCAACTTTCTGAATATACTAAAAACCATTGAATTGTACACTTTATGGCATGTGAGTTAAAACCCAATAAAGCTATTAGGAGTGCAGTGGCACCATCTTGGTTCACTGCAACCTCGACCTCCTGGGTTCAAGCAATTATCCTGCCTCAGCCGCCTGAGTAGCTAGGATTATAGGTGCTTGCCACCATGCCCGGCTAATTTCTGTATTTTTAGTAGAAACGGGGTTTCACCATGTTGGCCAGGCTGGTCTTGAACTCCTGACCTCAGGTGATCCACCTGCCTCGGCCTTCCAAAGTGTTGGGATTACGGGCATGAGCCACCATGCTCAGCCAAAGCTGTTATTTTTTTAAGTATGTATTCCTAGATGTGTTATACTTTTATAGCTATTGTGAATGGAATGATTTTTTTCCTAGATAACTTTTAATGAATAGAAACAGTTCCTGCTTTATCTGCAAATCCTAAAACAGTCACTGGCACACAAGTGCTCAATGTTTAAGTGACATTGTTTTCCTGCACCCAAAAGTAGAATGCTACTCCTCATTGGAAACATGTTACTTTAGCAAAGTCCCACTAAAATGACCATAGTCCATCTGCTCTGACACTTGTCACAGATGGTAATAAAATTAATTCACAGCTGCCTTTCTAGGCCTGCAGCATTTGGGAGACAAAACTCTGCTAAACCTTTGGAAGAAAAAAGAGACCAAAGCAGAGGCCATTGGTCCAGAAAAGTGTATGGAAGATGGGGAGGTAGAAGGAGTGTTCCAGGTTGAGAGGGCAGCTCATACTCAACTCCAGCCACTTCACCTCGTGCACATACTGGCTGAGGGTTGCCAGATGTTTGAGAAGCTAGAAATCCACACCATTGTCAACCATTGTCAACTATAGGGAACATACAGAAAGCATCTGAACTGGATGTGGATGTGGTCCCAGAGCTCCCAGATCATGATCTGATTGAGAACGTATGTGAACTTCTGTCCTGATTGCTCAGTGCAGACTGATGCGTCTCCTGGCAGGACTCCTCTCTTCACATTGACCTGGAGTTGTCACAAAATCTTTTTCTCTTGCTACTTCCTGAGCATGGCACCTTCTGCCAGAGTGTTCCCTTAACTGCGTGGGCAGGCTCTGCTCCACAGCTCCCCACCCACTCTGCTTGCCCAAGCAGAAGTGAGCCCCTCCTGGGCAGAAAGGGCCCGCAATGAGGGCTGAAATGTTTCAATTCCCTGAATAACCAACCTTTCTCTGTCTCCTTGTCCAGGAAACGGAGGTGGAGCTGTACAACGAATTCCCTGAACCTATCAAACTGGACAAGAATGACCGGGCCAAGGCCTCGGCAGAAAGCTGCAGTTGCTGAGGGGGCAGTGAGAGTTGAGCACAGAGTCCTTCACAAACCAAGAACACACGTAGGCCTTCAACACAATTCCCCTCTCCTCTTCCAAACAAAACATACATTGATCTCTCACATCCAGCTGCCAAAAGAAAACCCCATCAAACATAGTTACACCCCACATGTCACACACACACACACACACACACACACACACACACACACACACACACACACACACACACACACACACACACACACACACACACACACACACACACACACACACACACACACACACACACACACACACACACACACACACACACACACACACACCCCTGACGTAATCAAACTCCCAACACAATTCCCCTCTCCTCTTCCAAACAAAACATACATTGATCTCTCACATCCAGCTGCCAAAAGAAAACCCCATCAAACATAGTTACACCCCACATGTCACACACACACACACACACACACACACACACACACACACACACACACACACACACACACACACACACACACACACACACACACACACACACACACACACACACACACACACACACACACACACCCTGACGTAATCAAACTCCAGCCCCTGCCCGTGATGGCTCTTGGGGTCTGCCTGCCCACCCACATGAGCCCGCGTGTATGGCAGCAGGACAGGCCAGCGGTGGATGTCATTCTGATATGGAGTTGGCATTGGAAGCTTATTCTTTTTGTCCACTGGAGAGAGAGAGAACTGTTTACAGTTAATCTGTGTCTAATTTTTTTTTAACGGTCTTGTGGTCTTTTTACCTCCCCTTTCCCCTCCCTCCTTGAAGGCTACCCCTTGGGAAGGCTGGTGCCCCATGCCCCATTACAGGCTCACACCCAGTCTGATCAGGCTGAGTTTTGTATGTATCTATCTGTTAATGCTTGTTACTTTTAACTAATCAGATCTTTTTACAGTATCCATTTATTATGTAATGCTTCTTAGAAAAGAATCTTATAGTACATGTTAATATATGCAACCAATTAAAATGTATAAATTAGTGTAAGAAATTCTTGGATTATGTGTTTAAGTCCTGTAATGCAGGCATGTAAGATGGAGGGTTGAACCCTGTTTGGATTGCAGAGTGTTACTCAGAATTGGGAAATCCAGCTAGCGGCAGTATTCTGTACAGTAGACACAAGAATTATGTACGCCTTTTATCAAAGACTTAAGAGCCAAAAAGCTTTTCATCTCTCCAGGGGGAAAACTGTCTAGTTCCCTTCTGTGTCTAAATTTTCCAAAAGGTTGATTTGCATAATACAGTGGTATGTGCAATGGATAAATTGCCGTTATTTCAAAAATTAAAATTCTCATTTTCTTTCTTTTTTTCCCCCCTGCTCCACACTTCAAAACTCCCGTTAGATCAACATCCTACTATGAGAGCGAAAGGAAAACCCTCACAGATCTGTCCTAGTGATTTTTACCTTTGTTCTAGAAGGCGCTCCTTTCAGGGTTGTGGTATCCTTAGGTTAGCGGAGCTTTTTCTCCTTTTCCCCATCCATCTCCCCAATATTGCCCATTATTAATTAACCTGTTTCTTTGGTTGGAACCCTGGCAGTTCTGCTCCCTTCCTAGGATCTGCCCCCGCATTGTAGCTTGCTTAATGGAGCACTTCTCCTTTTTCCAAAGGTCTACATTCTAGGGTGTGGGCTGAGTTCTTCTGTAAAGAGATGAACGCAATGCCAATAAAATTGAACAAGAACAATGATCATCTGCCTTTGCCATGTCTTTTTTTCCTTCTTTGAGAGCCTTGACTCAGTAGAGACCACATGAGTTAATCATAGCCAATGCCTTATCCAGCAAGGAGCCCTCCATAAATGGGCATGTGTGGTGCTTCGAGGCAGAAAGGCCCTCTCATATCTGGTCCTGTAGTGCCTGTCCCTAGTTGTTTTTTTGTTGTTGTTGTTGTTTGAGGGGAGAGGGGTGGGTAGTTTAATCGCAGTGTTGGAGGTTGAGGACCATGGATGGAGAAAGCGTTGTCCCTTTAGAAGATCAACCACAAACTGCTGGGGACCTCTGAGCCATGCATATCCTGTAGGTGTAACTGTAACCTATTCGTGTGTTATGTGTTTTATTTTTAGTTGACCTAGTTGCTAACACTTAGATGTATAATTCTGCATTTGTCACAGGAGAGGAAGATTTGGCAGCAGAGACCCTGTATTCCAACATATGTAAACCCCTACCTGGAATGGAATAGATCCCACTTAGAAGCAATTTTATTAAAATAGTAGTAGTTCAGGCCGTGGGTCACTTTAGGTTTTGCAGAAGTACCTCATTGACTTAGATCTTGAATTCTACTTTGCTACACTTTTTTACATTTCTACTTCTCAGGCTCCTCAGCTGGTTTATTTCCTCATGGCTCCTCTTGGCATGTACTTTATGTGTTAAAAATAGCATAGTTTAGAAGCTCAGATGCTGCACAATGTGAGATTATCCACAGTGCGATTTCACCCTGGCTGGTGGCGCATGGCTTAAATCTTCTCTGGTCCTGTATTTTGTTTGGGCCTCATCAGGTGTTTGTACTCTAGAGGGCCCCACCTTGGGGCCCAGTGACTGGGCCACAGTGTGTGGACTCTTGTGTGATGCTCACCTCTGCAAATCAGGCATCTGTTCCTCTGATTGTGTTACACTGGTCTTGACCTTGTATGTGACATTAAAATGGACCTTGACTTCTGATCTGCTTGACCTTTATCCTAAACTGATGATCATCCTGACATTACTTAGCTTAAGATGAATGTAATCTTTAATTGACTCTGATTTCAACCATTGTCCTTACCATAGCTTACCTTAATTTTAACGGCTTTGGCTTTGAACTGACTGACTTTACCCTAAACATGATCACTGTTGAATAACCTTGACTCTGACCCACCTCCTGACCCTAATCATCACCTGACTTTGAAGCTAATATGGAACCCTACTATGACAATAGGTCTTACTCTCTGACCTGGGACTAATTAGTCTCATGTCCCATCAGCCTGATGGCTAAGGTTGGTGTCATATTACAACCCTAAATTGTATAATGTTTATCTAAGGGATTCAGCTTAACTACAGTAGGAAGCCATGGCTGAGACTGAGCTCTGCATCAACACAGTGCCTTCTTCTATATTCCTATGTAGATTCAGCATAAACATGTGTTTTCTCTCAAAAGAAGGGAACTTGTCATTTTGCTGCAATAAGCAGTAAGGATATACTTCTGAGAAGAATATCTGGGACTGAGTTTGTCTGCAGTACTATGGATTGTTTGAGTTCATTTGTATTTGCCTCGAGGTGAGAATGAGAGATGAGTGTGTTGCTGTGTTTACATCCATCTCAGTTTGCTCTAACAAGTAATCAGAAGTTACTTTTGGCCAGGCACACTGGCTCACACCTGTAATTCCAGCACTTTGGGAGGTCGAGGTGGGTGGATCACCTGAGGCCAGGGGCTTGAGAGCAGCCTGGGAAACATGGCAAAACCTCATCTCTAATAAAAATACAAAATTTAGCTGGGCATGGTGGTAGGCGCCTGTAGTTGCAGCTACTTGGGAGGCTGAGGCAGGAGAATTGCTTGAACCCGGAAGGCAGAGGTTGCAGTGAGCTAAGATTGTGCCACTACACTCCAGCCTGGGCAACAGAGTGAGACTCCATCTCAAAAAAAAAAAAAGTTTTGGAAAGGACATCTGGGAATGAGTTTGTTGTACTAATATGTACTTGTTTCAGTAGTACTCCTTCCTCAGATCCCAGCTTATTCTGTCTCCATGTGAGTGTGTGTTGCTGTGCCTACTTTTATCTCCCCCAAGAAGCTATGAGGATTTGGTTTTAAGAAGAATGCCTGAGTTTGTTGTACTAACAGGAATTCTCATCCAAACTCCTACTGGGGTTCATTCTGATTCCACTCATCTTTTAGTAAGAATATGCCTTTGAGGTTAATGTGTATTGCATTGTTTACATTCATGTCCGTTAACATTGACCAGCAATAAGATTTCACCTTAGAGATCTGAGACTAAGCTTTTTTGCACTGAAAATGATGCCTTCCAATAGCACGAAGTAGGTGCATCTTGGTTCACTCTACCTTGCAGTAAGAACGTGCCCTAGAGAGGAATGTATGTGTCCTGCTTACCTTCCTCTCAGTTGTCAGTCGCATGCAATTAGGAGTTACATGAATCAAATGATTGAGACTGGATGTACTTGTACTAATATCGATTCTTTTCATTAGCACATTAGACTCATTCTAATTGATTTACACTTACGATCATCCTGACTTTGATCCCCTTGAGGTGACCTTGGATTAACTTTGAAACTGACCCACATGTCCTGACCTTGACTTTTTTTTTTTTTTTTTTTTTTTTAAACGGAGTCACTCTGTCACCCAGGCTGGAATGCAGTAGTGTGAGTGATCTCAGCTCACCACAACCTCCGCCTCCTGGGTTCAAGCGATTATCCTGCCTCAGCCTCCTGGGTAGCCGGGATTACAGGTGTGCACCACCACACCTAGCTACATTTTGTATTTTTTAGTAGAGAGGGTTTCACCATGTTAGCTGGGCTGGTCTCAAACTCGCGACCTCAAATGATTCGCCCACTTTAGCCTCCCAAAGTGCTGAGATTACAGGTGTGTTGATCCTGATCTCATACACAATCATCCTGACCTTAAGCTGAAATAAGCATGAACTTGACCTTGAATTTGAATCTAGCCCTAATTCTGACCCTTGTCCTCATCCTAACCATCACCCTGACCATGTTTTGCCCTCATTTTAAACTTGCCCTTGAAACTGACCTTGATTGATTTTGAATCCAGTACGCGCTGATGCTTTTCATAGCCCTGAATCTGAATCTGAAGCCAACCCTGAACATTGTCCTGGCCATAAGTTTATACTTCCCCTAAGTTTATACCTGAATCTAGCTGACTTTAACCATTCTTAAGTTAACCTTAGTCATCCTGCCATTGATGATAGTCTGCCTTTGAACTGCTCTGACCTTCAAATGACCTTGATCCTCTTGGCTCTAATCCTTAGCACTGGTATGACCTTGGACCCAACCTTGTCCTGGTGCTGACTAGCATTCTGACCATATCACACCGTAAGTTTCAACTTTACCTTGAGCTTGAGCCATTTGGACCTTGACATGACTTTGAGGCTGACTCTGATTATCACCTTGAACATCATTCTAGCCATGTCTTAGTTTGTTTTGTTTTGTTTTGTTCTGTTTTTTGAGACAGAGTCTCGCTCTGTCGCCCAGGCTGGAGTGCAGTGGTGCGATCTCCGCTCACTGGAAGCTCCGCCGCCTCCCGGGTTAACGCCATTCACCTGCTTCAGCCTCTCTAAGAAGCTGGGACTACAGGCCCCCGCCACCACGCCCGGCTAATTTTTTTGTATTTTCAGTAGAGATGGGATTTCACCATGTTCGCCAGGATGGTCTCAATCTCCTGACCTCATGATCCACCTGCCTCGGCCTCCCAAAATGCTGGGATTACAGGGGTGAGCCACCGCACCTGGCCTTGTTTTGTTTTCTTAACTAAAACCTCTCCAGGTGATTCTAACGCGTAGCTGGAGTTGAACTGGTGTAAAAATATTTCCTTAAATATTTTATGAACCACAAATGTGTAAGGTCCACAGCTGGTTCCTAAGAGACAGGAAAAAGTTTGGCCTTAAAAAAAATTAAAGATCTCAGCCAGGCATGGTGGCTCATGCCTGTAATCCCAGCACTTTGGGAGGCCAAGGCAGGTGCATCATTTGGGGTCAGGAGATTGAGACCATCCTGGCTAACATGGAGAAATCCCATCTCTACTAAAAATACAAATAATTAGCCAAGCATGGTGGCAGGCGCTTGTAGTCCCAGCTACTCAGGAGGCTGAGGCAGGAGAATGGCATGAACCCAGGAGGCGGAGCTTGCAGTGAGCAGAGAGAGTGCCACTCCAGCCTGGACGACCGAGCGAAACTCCATCTCAAAAAAAAAAAAAAATTAAAGATCTCAAATATATGCTCTAGCCTTCCCCACCACTGCCGCCACTGAATTGCAACACTGCACAGATTTTGTTTGACCCACTTTCCCTACATACATCCAACCAATATTTGTAAATGGGAAGATAGCACACAAAATCCAACTCTAGTTTGTTTTTTAAAAAATTGGAAGAAAGTGCAACACTTCGATCACACTCCCAAATTTCTCATAGTGACCACTAATTGAGGACCCACCTTATTTAAAACTTGCTTGCCTGGCTCCCATGCTAAGAAACCAACTTGTGTCTGAGGGCGGCCTGGCAGCTTCCAAGTGGAATGCGCGTGCTCCGAGAGACCGGGCTTTGGGATGTGGTGCGCTGAGTGCTGCTGCTCTGCCAAGTGAGCTCAGCCTGGTCCACAGTGACTACCGAGTTTCCATGTCCTGAGTTTCCTGGCTAGGTAGAAGATACTGGAAGTCTGGAGGAGAACCCAAAACTGCCAGCATGGCACATCCTGTCCCCACCTCTTTCCTTTAAGGAGAGGAACCATGTGCCTTCATAATGCCCTTCCTCACAGTACCCCTTCCCTTTGCCAGAAGTCCTGCCTCCATTCACATTGCAGGGCTAAAGATGCCCCTTTTTGCTTATTTTTGTCGTTTCATGGAAGGGAGCCAGAACTGGAATTTTGTTAGTTTTTTGGGTTCTAATCGTAGTCCGTGGGTGTATTATGACTCCCTATTTTATGCCAGGAAAGAGAAAGGGTAAAGGCTATAAAAAATCCCTAGCTTAGAGGAGGAAAAGGCCACTCTGGATGGCATATTGTATGGAGGTGGTGAATTCAGTAATTGGGTTTCCATTGGTATCTGTTGCTTCTGCTTTCAGAAGCAAGCTTGGCTTGCGGTTTGTAAAAGTACCCTGGGTCCTAGGCCGGACGCTCATGCCTGTAATCCAGCACTTTGGGAGACCAAGGCGGGTGGATCACGAGGTCAGAGATCGAGACCATCCTGGCTAACATGGTGAAACCCTGTCTCTACTAAAAATACAAAAAAAAAAAAAAAAAAAATTTAGCCGGGCGTAGCGGTCGGCGCCTATAGTCCCAGCTGCTTGGGAGGCTGAGGCAGGAGAATGACGTGAACCCAGGAGGCGGAGCTTGCAGTGAACAAAGATTGCTCTACTGCACTCCAGCCTGGGCAACTGAGCAAGACTCCGTCTCAGAAAAAATAAAATAAAAGTACCCTGGGTCCCTAGTCATCTCTGCACTCCCAGGATTGCCTGCTGGGGTACTGTCTAAGTTGTGGAAGGACAGGGAAACTTCTTGCCAAATTTCATTCCTTGCTGTAGAACAGGATCCTCCAACTCTAGACATTAACTTAGGTTGTCTTGGAGAGATCACCAAGGTTTTGTTAAGTCACTTGATTCTCTAACTGCACTCCCAGGTAAAAGGAAACTACCCTCACATCTATGGTCTATTGATTTTTGACAAGGGTGCCAAGACCATTCAATGGGGAAAAGACAGGTTTTTCATCAAATTGTGCTGGGATACGGATACCCATACCCATCTGCAAAGAATGAAGTTGGAGTCTTAACCTTGCACCGTATACAAAAACTAACTTGAACTGGATCAAAGACCTAAGTGTCAGAGCTAAAACTGTAAAACCCTTTGAATAGGGGGAAAGCTTCATGACAATGGATTTGGCAGTAATTTATTTGATATGACTTTAAAAACACAGGCAACAAAAGAAAACAGATAAATTGGACATCATGAAAATTAAAAAATTGGCCGGGCGCGGTGGCTCACGCCTGTAATCCCAGCACTTTGGGAGGCCGAGGCGGGCGGATCACAAGGTCAGGAGATCGAGACCACGGTGAAACCCCGTCTCTACTAAAAATACAAAAAAAAAAAATTAGCCGGGCGCGGTGGCGGGCGCCTGTAGTCCCAGCTACTCAGGAGGCTGAGGCAAGAGAATGGCGTAAACCCGGGAGGCGGAGCTTGAAGTGAGCCGAGATCGCGCCACTGCACTCCAGCCTGGGCGACAGAGCGAGACTCTGTCTCAAAAAAAAAAAAAAAAAAAGAAAATTAAAAAATTTTGTGCCGCAAAGGACACTATAAAGAGTAAAAACTCATCATATATCTCATAAGGGATTAATATCCAGAATATATAAAGAAGTCCTACAACTCAGTTTTAAAAAGTGATTCAACAATGAGTGAAGGACTTAAATATATATTTCTCCAAAGAAGATACAATGATCACTGTCAGTCTACCAGAAAATGCAAATCAAAACCACACTGAGCTACTTAACACAAAAAACAACAAGTGTTAGTGAAGATGTGGAGAAATCAGAACCCTCGTGCTTTACTGATGGGAATGTAAAACAGTGCAGCCACTTTGGACAATAGTCTGGTGATTCCTCCAAAAGAGAAACATGGAATTACCATGGGACCAGCAACTCCCCTCTTGAGATGTGTACCCAAGAGAATTGAAAGCTGGGATTCAGAGAGATACTTGCACACCCATGTTCATGGTAACATTATTTACATTAGCCAAAAAGTGGAAACTAGTGTCCATCAACAGGAATAGATAAACACAATGTGATATGTATATAGAATGGAATATTATTCATAAGGAGTAAGGCCAGGAGCGGTGGCTCATGCCTGTAAGCCCAGCACTTTGTGAGGCTGAGGCAGGTGGATCATGAGGTCAAGAGATCGAGACCATCCTGGCCAACATGGTGAAACCCCATCTCTACTAAAAATACAAAAATTAGTTGGGTGTGGTGGCACACGCCTGTAATCCCAGCTACTCGGGAAACTGAGGCAGGAGAATCATTTGAATCCGAAAGGCGGAGGTTGCAGTGAGCTGAGATCATGCCACTGCACTCCAGCCTGGGTGACAGAGCTAGACTCCGTCTCAAAAAAAAACAAATCTGAGTCATGCTGCAGTATATGTGAGACTTCAAAACATTACTCCAAGGCCGAGAGCAGCAGCTCACTCCTGTAATCCCAGCGTTTTGTGAGGCCAAGGTGGGAGGATCATTTGAGCCCAGGAGTTCCAACTGGCCTAGGCAACTTAGTGTGACCCTATCTCTACAAAAAATAATATTAGCCAGGTGTGGTGGCACGCACCTGTAGTACCAGCTACTTGGAGGCTGAGGCGGGAGGATTGCTTGAGCCTAGAAAGGCTGCAGTGAGCTGTGATTGTGCCGCTGCACTCCAGCCTGGGCAACAGAGCGAGATCCTATCTCTAAAGGAAAAACATTATTCTAAGTGAAATAGACACAGGAGGACAAATACTGTATCATTCCACTCTTAGGAAGTACCTAGAAGAGGAAAATTCATAAAAGACAAAAAGTAGAACAGAGTGCGGAGGTGGGGAGTGGAGAATTACTCTTTAAAGGGTACAGAGTTTCTGTTGGGGATGATGGAAGTTTTGGAAGTGAACAGTGGTGATGTTTGCACAACATTGTGAATATATTTAATGATGCTGGAATTGACAAGAAGGTAAATTTTTTGCAAGTTTTATACGTTTTTTAATTGAAAAAAAAGGAAACTGCTGAGTGAAAAAAGTCAAAAATCAATGAGTGCCTAAAGCCCATGAACTTGAAAATGAGGCTTCACCCCCACACATTTCTGGAACTCGGCTCCGAATCAGGGTGGGAGCCAGAAATTTTTACTCAGTTTGGGGCGACACATGAGTTAGGACTCATTTCTTGGGCCTTAAAGCTGTACAGGCATCTCCTGGCAACTCCAGCCAGCTTTGTTGCTGAAGGAGGCTGTAGGTAGTGCAGAGAAGCCCTTCCCCAGGCACTCTCCCCAGCGGAGCAGGGACCTGGAAAGTCAGTGGCCTTCCTTTCCTCACATCCATTGAGGCCAGTGTGGAGACTGGGATGCTGGGAAGCTTGCCCCAGGCACCTTTGACCCTGCAAGTCCCTGGAGCTCTGCCCCAGGCAGGGCTGCAGGCCCCTGAGCTGCCCAGACAACATCTCCAGGAGCACCAAGGCAGGAAACTCACTGGAGAGCTGGGGCTTTAAGAAAACTTCATGCTTTGCTTTTTTCCCCCACCTTCAGCGCCATGGATTTCCTTGGTCTGGGTGTGTTGAAGGCTCACCCGATGATTTGAGGGTGTGGCCAGGGTGGAGAAGCACACAGCGCTGGATGCCCTCAGCAGAGGCCTTTGGCCCAGGGCTTCTGCAGAAGCCGGGAAGGAGCCTGTACTTCCCGCCTTCCACTACCCATGGCTCTGGACAATGACAGGCTGGGCAGAGAGACCTATCAGTGGGCACAAAAGATCTCTGTTTCTGCTCGGGGTGTTTCTGTGTAGGAAAAGAAATCCCATCTTTCTTCATTGAGGCCCAAAACCAGCAGAACTGCTCTTCCGCCTGGCCCTTCTAGTATGTGAACCTGGTTCCTATAGGAAGTTGTGGCTCTACTGTCCCCTCCAGAGGCCACACCAAGGTCTGGAGGAGGCAGGGGCTCCCGGGAATGATGGGACCCCTGAGCCACTGTGTCTACATGGGGTACTGGGTTATGGACAGAGTCAGGTTGCTAGTTTGCACATAGACCAACCAGAGAAGGCCCGAAAAGTGTTTGCAGCTGTTCCAGGCTGTGTTTGGGAACCTACAGCTGAGTGTAGCAGGCCTGTGGCATTTGCCAAGAACGGGCACTGCAAGCCAGGCTGTGACCCTGCTGCTCCATTCTCCTGCTCTCTGGGTTCCTTGGTGCTAGGAGCCTTCTGTATGCCTTCCAGGCTTGGGATAGAAAGTCAAGGGAAGAAGAGTATACCCTGGTGGCCAGCCTGGCAGTGGTGAGTGGCTCCAGTGGGGAGAGGCCCAGGGACTGGGGCTGGGTTCCAGGATCCGTTCGGCAAAGGATTTCTGGCCAGCTGCTACCCTCAGAGAGCAGTTATGAAGGAAAACCAGGTCAAGAAGCTGACGCCTGCCCCACAGGAGCGCACAGACTCAGAGCCAGATAGCCCTGGCAATGGGGAGGGATCCCTGTGGCTGCAGCCACAGAGACCATGTCCCTGGGGCGTGCAGTGGAGCCTTGCCGCAGTCACAGTCAGCACAGGCTGAAAACTGCACCAGTTACAGGCCTACAGGCCAGCCCCGAGCTGCAGGTGGGTTTTGTTTTATATCCTGCAGTTTTCCTTCAATGTGAAGTTTTATGGCTCCAGTGTTTAAAACACACACACACAAACACAAGATGACGTATAAAAAATGCTGATGCCCACATCTCTTCAAACCGTCTTGCAGCCCCAGGCCCCCATTCTCCTTGCTGCAGCAGCTGGAGCCGCTGGTGCCCCCAGGCAGGGCCACTGCACCTCCAGCACCGGCTCCTCACCTCCTGCCTCTCAGGCAGATTTAGATCATCTCCCTGGCCAGGTAGGCCTGCAAGCCTGTGGCCCCTGGGAGAGAGAGAATGTATTAGTCAGGGTTCTCTAGAGGGACAGAAGTAATAGGATATATGTATATATGAAAGGGAGTTTATTAAAGATAATTGACTCACACCATCACAAAGCAAAGTCTCACAATAGGCCATCTGCAAGCTGAGGAAGAAAGAAGCCAATAGTAGATCAGTTCAAGTCCAAAAACCTCAAAAGCAGGGAAGCTGACAGTGTGGCCTTCAGTCTGTGGCCAAAGGCCCGAGAGCCCCTGGCAAACCACTAGTGTAAGTCCAAGAGTTCAAAGGCCAAAGAACCTGGAGTCTGATGTCCCAGGGCACAGGAAGCACCCAGAACAGAAGACAGATGAAGCCGGAAGACTCAGCAAGCCAGCTTATCCCACCTGCCTGCGTTGTTCTAACCATGCTGGCAGCTGTTAGATGGTCTCCACCCACATTGAGGGTGGGTCTGCCACTCACAGTCCGTGGACTCAAATGTTAATCTCCTCTGGAAACACCCTCGCAGACACACCCAGGAACAAGTTTATCAGCTATCTAGGCATCCTTCAATCCAATCAGTTTGATATATTAACATCACAAGTCCTTGTCAACTTGAACCCATACACATCTCCTGAAATCATATTTAATCTCCAAATAAAGGAAATAATAAGGTCATAATTACCCCTAACATAATACAGCTATCCTTCATACAACCAGAAGCACACTAATCCTTAACATAAATGCTATTACATAAAGTTAACAACATTTAAATGCTGATATAAAATCAATAAATCTTATGTCACATGGTAACGGAAAAAGAAAGGAAATAAAATGGAGGTGTTTTCTCAGTACAAGTGTATACATGCACAAACATTTTTAACAAAATAAGGAAGAAATGGTTGTGACCATTACAATCCTTGTTTCTGCAATTGGTCACATGGCTGTAGCTGGTATTAATAACTATTATCTTCTGCTACCCATACTGTATTCCCTTTGCCTTCGGCAAGCACCTCAGCTGGTTGTGGCTTTTTACCTGGTGGAATGACCCAAACCTTCATTCCTGAAGGATCCGACCATTTGCAGTCCTGCCTGGATTGGGCTGTTGTAGTTTCCCATTGACTTTAGTCACAGGGCCTGGTAATACTCAGAGACAACCTAAGGGAATCCTATATTCCATGCATACTCTTCCTTATTACCTTCATTGTGGAGTAGTAGTCTGATTTCATCTTGATAGTCCAGGTCAGTCACCCCAGCCAACACTAACTTCCTTCTTAGCCTGTGGACTTAGAGGCAGAGGAGCCCAAAATGGTCAGTTGGCAATCTTCCACTTTAATAGAATTATTATTTTGTCTCCTGGTGGCAACATTCCTCCCTCTGGAACTGAGACCTCTAGGCCAGCAGAACATAATGTTCCAGGAACAGGAAGCAAAACTTTGCTAGTGGGTCACTAGGGGTGATGGTGAATGGTGCCACATCCACTTCCACCCCTTGATTCCTGGATCTGTGAATGCTGGCTATGGGAAAAACTGCCATACGTTGGATGCTGATTCAGAGCATGCACGGCCTTCTGGAGAGCTTTGCCCCAGTCCTGCAAAGTATTGTCACCTAGTTGGCATTGTAATTGTGACTTCAAAAGGCCATGTTCTATCAATCCGGCTGCTTAAGGATGATGGGAAACATGGTAAGACCAGTTAACTCCATGAGCGTGAGCCCACGGCTGTACTTCTTCAGCCGTAAAGTGAGTGCCTTGGTCGGAGGCAATGCTGTGTGGAATACCAAGATCGTGGATAAGGCATTCCGTTGAGTCCAAGGATGGTAGTCTCGGTAGAAGTGTTGCGTGCAGGATAGGCAAACCCACATCCAGAGTAAGTGTCTATTCCGGTGAAGACAATCCTCTGCCTTTTCCATGATGGAAGAGGTCCAAGGTAATCAGCCTGCCACCAAGTAACTGGCTGATCACCCCGAGGAATGGTGTCATATCGAGGGCTCAGTGTTGGTCTCTGCTGCTGGCAAATTGGGCACTCAGCAGTGGCCACAGCCAGGTCAGCCTTGGTGAGTGGAAGTCCGTGTTGCTAAGCCCATGTGTAACCTCCATCCCTGCCACCATGGCCACTTTGTTTATGAGCCCATTGGGCAATGACAGGGGTGGCTGGGGAAAGAGGCTGAGTGGTGTCTACAGAATGAGTCATGATTGATAAATACCCACGATAAAAATCTTCCTTTGCTGAGGTCACTCTTTGGTGAGCACTCAAGCGGGACACAAATATCTTCACAGTTTTTGACCACATAGTGTGGTCAGAGAAATCCATCAACATACCTCTTCCCCCAGTTCACCAAGTTTCCGATCACGCTTCCTCCGAGTCCCTGTCCATCCAGCCAAACCATTGGCTACAGCCCATGAATCAGTATATAATCACGCATCTGGCAATTTCTCCTTCCATGCAAAGTGCACAACCAGGTGCACTGCTCGACGTTCTGCCTCCTGGGACGATTTCCCTTTCACCACTGTCCTTCAGAGATATCCCAGAAAGGGGCTGCAGCTGTCCACTTATGGGTGGTACCTGCATATTGTACAGAGCCATCTGTAAACTAGGCCCTTGTCTCCTCTTCCTCTGTCAACTGATCATGGGGCCATGAGGCCACTGGCAGGCTGGGAGAGAGAAGGCAGGGTGGCAGGAGTGGGGACCATGGGCATTTGAGTCACTTCCTCATGTAACTTACTTGTATCTTCAGGACCTGCTCGAGCCAGATCACATGTATACCACTTCATTTGATGACGGAATGCTGCTGTGCACACCCCTCCCACTTTATGGCTAGATGGGTCGGAAAACACCCAGTTCATGATATTCAGTTTAGGTCTCATGGTGACTTGAACATAGTCAAACATAGTCAACTGTTGAACATAGTTAAACATAGTCAAATGTTCACTTTCTAACAGGCCAAGAGCTGTCTCTCGAAAGGAGACAAGTTATCTTCAGAAGATAGCAGAGCCTTGCTCCAAAGTCCTAGAGGCCTCTGTGATTCACCTGTGGGAGCCTGCCAAAGGCTCCAAACATCATTGCTATCTACCACTGACACCTCAAGCACCATTGGATCTGCTGGGTCATATGGCCCAAGTGGCAGAGCAGCTTGCACAGCAGCCTGGACCTCTTGCAGAGCCTTATCCTGTTCTGGACCCCACCCAAAACTGGCAACCTTTTGGGTCACTTGACAAATGGGCCGGAGTAACACACCTGAATGAGGAATGTGTTGCCTCTAAAATCCAAATAGGCCCACTAGACATTTTGCCTCTTTCTTGGTCATAGGAGGGGCCAAATGCAACAACTTATCCTTCACCTTAAAAGGAATATCTCGACAGGCCCCAAACCACTGAACCCCTAGATATTTTACTGCAGTAGTAGGTCCCTGTGTTACCAGAAGGTGCCATGCAGGTCCAGGCTCTTGGTGTCCTGAACAAAGAATTGGATGAGACACACACAGATAGGAAAGCAAGGCAGCAGAAATGGATTAGGCACAGCATTCCACTCTCTGAAGGGGAGTGCGGACTGACCTCTGGGAGGTGAGATCAGACCCAGCGTAGTGTAGTTTGGATCTTTTTATGGGTTTTTTTTCCTTCTCTTCCCAAGGCTCCCTTATCTGTAGCCGGTGTCTGCCTTTTTGATTGATAGGTGTGTTGCTTAGTTACTTTGGCCCCTGTGCGCTTGTGCACCACCTCCGATATGCAGTCCATATGCATTGTTGGGAGAAAGGTTTATGGGGTGCCTGCATAAACTGGCCATAAAAATATAGGACAATATGTTGTGGAAAGCCACAAGCGGCCTCTAAGGAGGAAAGCCTCCTAACTGCCATCATGTCCCCATGCTCAGAGCAAGACCTACTTTTTTTTGTTTTTTATTTATTTTTTTTTTTTTGAGACAGAGTCTTGCTCTGTTGCCCAGGCTGGAATGCAGTGGCGTGATCTCAGCTCACTGCAAGCTCTGCCTCCCAGGTTCACACCATTCTCCTGCCTCAGCCTCCCGAGTAGCTGGGACTACAGGCGCCCGCCACCATGCCTGGCTAATTTTTTGTATTTTTAGTAAAGACAAGGTTTCACCATGTTAGCCAGGATGGTCTCGATCTCCTGACCTCGTGATCTGCCCACGTCGGCCTCCCAAAGTACGGGGATTACAGGCATGAGCCACTGCACCTGGCCAAGAGACCCGCTCTCTTATCTGTAAACACTGTGTTCAAGGAGAAAGACACTCCTTTGAAACCCTAGAATGTGGACAGATGTGCAGGCTCCTGGTTAAGCCGCTCCCACTAGCTACTCTGATAAGGTAAAGATACGCTGTTTGAGTACAAAGGAGATTCAATTAAACCACTATTGCTATAGATTACACCTGTGGGCCGGGCACGGTGGCTCAAGCCTGTAATCCCAGCACTTTGGGAGGCCGAGACGGGCGGATCACGAGGTCAGGAGATCGAGACCATCCTGGCTAATATGGTGAAACCCCGTCTCTACTAAAAATACAAAAAAAACTAGCCGGGCGAGGTGGTGGGCGCCTGTAGTCCCAGCTACTCGGGAGGCTGAGGCAGGAGAACGGCGTAAACCCAGGAGGCTGAGCTTGCAGTGAGCTGAGATCCGGCCACTGCACTCCAGCCTGGGCGACAAAGCGAGACTCTGTCTCAAAAAAAAAAAAAAAATTACACCTGTGACGCACTGTATCCCTTTCACTGTTTCACCCTGAACATCTGCTTCTTAGATCTAAGTGATCGTACTCAATAGATAGTGTGGAGACCAGAGCTCTGAGACTTTTGCAGCCTCCATTTTGCAACTGGCCCCCTGGCTCCCACTTTTATGAACTCTTAACCTGTCTCTTTTCAATCCTTTGTTGCCACTGGACTTCGGGTACCCTGCGGGTGGTGTTGAAGCTGGTCCCCAACATTCATGAGCTTTAATGAGCTGATTATCATATGGGGTCATGGTAAGGATACGTTTTCTCTCTAATGCACATGCCTAGCCCTGAAGAGTGGACCCTTACTGGTTTGGTCTGGATCCTGCCGGCCAGGGTGTACTGGCTCGCTTCTCTTTTTGTTTTGGCTGCTCAGCTTCTAGCTCTTCTTATCTTGCTTCTTGCCCACTGCCCTTTTACCTTGCTTCTGCTTTCTGCTTTTAGTCATTCTGCCCTTTATTTAACTTTTAATTCCCTTTGCTACTCTCCTGCTTCGTTTCCCTATTCTCCAGCCTCATCTGAATTTTAGTTGGATTTATTTCCCATCCCCTGGCACACAAATGTCTCACCAGCGAGTCCAGTGTGGTTGTTACTTCTTGCTCCAGTCAGCATAATGTCATCAATGTAATGGACCAGTGTGATATCTCGTGCAAGGAACACGCCACTAAGATGTCTGTGAAGAAGATTACGACACAAAGCCAGATAGGTGATAGAGCCCTGAGGTAGGACCATGAAGGTATATTGCTGGCCTTCCCAGCTGAAGGCAAATTGCTTCTGGTGATCCTTATGGACAGGAATGAAGAAGAATGCAATGCCCCACACTCAACCGCCAACAGCCCAAAGCCAAGACTCCCTCAGCCTGGCAGCCCGTGGCAGAGCCCCAGGAGGCTGCCTTCTTCCCAGAGCTGCTGCCCAGGAATGGACGGGTGGACAGGCATCCGGGTGTCTCAAGTCAGGGCCACCCTGACACAGCTGCCCCAGGACCACAGCTCACTGAGTGCAGCCACATCCTTTATGGGCCACCTGTCAAGGTAACAAGTGACAGATGCCACAAGGCACAGTGGCCTGCCCTGCCCAGGGATGACCCTCGGGGTGGGCGGAGGGCACTCACTCAGGTCCTCTCCCCTTCCTCAAGGCTCCTTCCTCACCTGGGGTGTATGGCTCCTAATCCCAGCACCTCAGGGGCCTTCCTGTTTCATTTTCGCTGACAAATGATCGTTGAGCATCTTCCGTGTGCAGGGACAGAGAAGACAGACACGCTGGCCCCCAGGTGGGCGAGAGAGACTAGTCCATCAGTGCAGAAAACTCCCAATAGGGACAAGGGCTAGGAAGGAAGCACCAGGAAAAGTGCTGGTGGAAGATAGGGGTGACCCTACTGCAGATGGCGTGTTCAAGGAGGGCTTCTCTGAGGGGGTGACATTCACTTGATTGACAAAAGGGATGGGCAGGGCCTGTGGAAGTCTTCTAAGGAAGGGAACAGATGGTTTTTTAAACCATTAGATCTTGTGAGACCCACTCACTATCACAAGAACAACGTAGGAAAGACCCACCCCCAGAACTCAATCACCTCCCTCCAGGGTCCTCAAGACCCGCCCCCAGAACTCAATCACCTCCCTCCAGGGTCCTCAAGACCCGCCCCCAGAACTCAATCACCTCCCGCCAGGGTCTTCAAGACCCGCCCCCAGAACTCAATCACCTCCCGCCAGGGTCCTCCCACGACACGTGAGAATTGGGGGAGTTACAATTCAAGACGAGATTTGGGTGGGAACACAGCCAAACCATATCAGAAATGCTACCTGATCTCTCTTCAGCTTCGGTTTCCTCACCTGGATGGTGGCGCTGGAGCCCCCTGACTGCCTGACCCTGCTCTCTGGATTGCCTCTAGGGAGGCCACCCTGCTCAGGCCTGCTCTCACCCCTCCATGACTGTCAGTCCCTCCCAAGAAGAATGTCCTCCAAATGGAGGCTTCCAGCGGCAAAGGGAGATGAACAAGTCAAGGTTGGCCGGCCTGCACCGAGGGCTGCACGGCTCCTGAGGCCGGCCTGGGTGGACACTGGAGGGCGCTTTCTGTCTGTGGGTTTTGCCCTGGTGCCTGGAGCCCGTTTCCCTGTAGTCTCTTGACCCAGCCCAGCTCGGTGAGCCTGGAGCCCTGGCTTCTGGAGAAGAGAAGTCAAGGTCTACCACAGGTCACAGGTCAGAAACAACTCTGGCCTTGTCGGATGCAAATGGAAGCCAGGTCTGGGGAAGGCACCCTCCCACAGGGCCAGCACTTCCAGCGGGGCACAACATCAAGGCAGAGGGACAGACTCTGAGGGGCCCTTGGGGAACTCAAGCGGGGCCCACAGAGACCCTCTCTCTGGGGTTGCAAACTGGCATTGGGTGGAGGGAGATTCAGTATTGACACCTGGGGACCCTTACCCCCAAAGTGGATATTAAGGACAGAAGCACGTGAGGGAGACAAGGGGTCCCACAACACTCCCAGCCTGTCCCCAGCCTGCTTCCAGCTTCCTGGTCCTGCTCTCTTGGGGGAAAAGGGGATTTTATCTGACTTTCCCTGACTTCTGGCCTTTCCTGAGCAGCTGAAAATGACAAGTAGGAAATACTGGCTTGCTTGGAGACTTCTTTGGTTTTACCAGGAAATGGAAACTTTGGCAGATGGAGAAGGACAGGTGGGAACCCCAGGAGGAAGGGACCATGCTCTGATGGTGGAGCGCTTCCTTTTCTGTTGTTTTCTGTGATCTAAAATGAGGCAGGTTGCTTGGGATAGTTGATTTGTTTTCCAGTGATGACACTGAGGTGTTCTCGGCCTGGAATCCCACGGCCGCCACGAGCTGGGTTGTTTGGGGTTCGGGTGGTCCAGGAGTGGCTTTCGGTGTGGTGTGATTGGCAACCTCTGGACACTTTTCACTTACAGATTTTTCATCACTTGTTCCAGTGAAGGACACTCCCTGGGGTCCAGCATTAGTCACTTTTTAATGTCTTTCCATTCGTTGGGAAAAAACATTGTGGTGAATGGTGCTCTGCACTGATCATTTTTCCCTGAGGCCTGTAGGGTTCCCTGAATAGAAGGGCAGGGCCCTGGCCACCATGGAATCCAGTGTGGCACTGAGGCTCCATACAATCCTGGTGGCGCTGGCACTCCAGGCCCAGGAAGAGTTCCACGGCCATGTAGGGGTGCGTGCCACAAAAGGTTTTCAGCATCTCTGCCTCCCCAAATGTCGTGCTAAAGCCAAAGTCCATGATTTTTATATTGCCTTCCTCATTGAGTAGGATGTTTTGTAGCTCTAGGTGTGGATGTGTGATGTTCTGTAAGTGGCAGTAGTGCAGGGCTGACACAATCTGCCTGAACGTGGTTCAGGCCTCCTCTTCCTCGATGTGGCCTTGGTGGCGTATCTGGTGCTGTAGCTCTCCTCCACTGGCGTACTCCATGACCACATGGATGGTTTCCACCTTGTCAGTCACCTGGTGGAGCTGAATGATATTTGGGTGACAGAGAGTCTTCATGATACTCATCTCTCTCTCTAGAGAGCAAGGCCAGCCTTCTTAGAGATGATTTGGAGGACAGTCTGGGTCCCAGTTAGCCTATGCTGGGCCAGTTCCCTGGCAGATGGTGTCAAGGATCCCATAGTTTTGTATCTTCTTTCGAGGTGAGGTGGAGGTTGATCCCGGGTCTATGGTGCCTCCCAACTACGCTGCCGCAAAGGGAGATGAACAAGCCACAGTTGCCCGGCCTGCACCTAGGGCCGCAGGGCTCCTGAGGCCTAGCATGAGTTGACACTGGAGGGGGCTTTCTCTTTGTGGGCTTTGCTCTGGTGCCTGAAGCCATTTATCTATGGTCTCTTGACCCAGCCTAGCTGGCTGAGCCTGGAGCCCTGGCTTCTGGAGAAGAGATGTCAGGCTTTGCCACAGGTCATGGGCCAGAAACAATTCTGGCCTTGTCCAGTGCCAGGCCTGGGGAAGGTGCTTCCTCTCACAGGGCTGGCACTTCCCGAGGGTGAATGGCAGCAAGGTGGGGAAGACAGACTCTGAGGGGCCGGCCCTTCGGGAGCTCAAACAGAGTCCACAGGGCCCCCCTCTCTGGGGTTGCCAACTGGCATTGGGTGCAGGGAGATTCAGTATTGACACCTCACTCCCAAAGTGGATTTTAAGGACAGCAGCACACTGGGGAGACTAGGACCCCACAACACTCCCACCCGGTTCCCAGCCCGTTTCTGGCTTCCTGGTCCTGTTCTCTTGCGGGGACCAAGACTCTTATCTGACTTTCTCTGACTTCTGTCCCTGCTTGGGCAGCTGAAAATGACGAGTAGGAAATACTGGCTTGCTTTGAGCCCCCTTTGGTTTTGCTGGGAAGGTGGAAACTTTGGCAGACGGGGAAGGACAGGGGGAAACCCCAGGAGGAAGGGCCGCTGCTCTGATGGAGGAGCGCTTCCTCTTCTGTTCTTCTATGTGTTCTAACACGAGGTATGTGCTATGGCAGAGTTGATTTCTTTTCCAGTGTTGACGCTGAGATGTACTCGGGCTGGAATCCCTAGCCACCATGACCAGGGCTGTAGGGGACACAGGTGCCAGGTTCTCCGTATGGTGTCAACAGCACCTCCCGGCCGACATTGACCCAGGGATTCCACATCAGCTGGTTTAGTGGGGGCCGCTCCCTGGGGCTAAGGGTGAGGAACTGTTTTACTAGTGTTTCCAGTGGAAATGAAAAAATAGGTGGGGAGTCATATTGTCACATAGCCTGAGGCAGAAAGGAACCACAGGTGGGGCTGGATGTTCTTTCAGCCTCCCTGGCAGAGATCACAGACACAGTGGTCAGCTTGGCCTAACTTCTGCGATGGCTGGCTCTGATGTGGTGGACGGAGGCAGTCCCCAGAGCAGGAATGCCTTCCCTGAGGTTCATATCCTTGCAGGGTAGGAGCTGGAAATCCTCCCGTCAGAACCTCCCTCACTGCAGCCCGGTGGGGTGAGTGACTGGGGGATCCATGCCCCAGGGGCAAACCTCTGGGCTCTGGCTTCAGCCCCACCCCGGGGAAACATGCACAGCCCCTCAGAGGGAGAGCCCTTCTGCAGGCTCTGCTGGGAGTCCTGGATTGCCTGGCAGGGCTGAGATGCCTTTGGGTAGCCTCGGGTCTCCATGGAGATGGGGGCGGGGCCAGGCAGCAGGGGCGGGGTGCCCAACAGCCAACTGCCCGCCCTCAACTGCCAAAAACCCACACTCAACCGCCAAAGGCCAAGGCCAAGGCCAAGGGCCCTCTGGCTCTGCTGCCCCCACACAGACGGAAGCCCTTTGCAGGTCCCGAGGCTCCCGGCCCTGCTCAGCGTCTCCAGAGGCCTCACCCGAGCCCTCTCCGCTGGGTCCCCATGGGCCTCACAGCGCTGACCCAGCCGCGGGGTCACTCCTCTGAGCCTCCCGACTGTCCATGGGTCCTTTGGAGCCCTGGGTTTTGGAGCTTGTCCTTCCTCAGTGCCGCCTGCTGGGATGTGGCTGCATCAGGGCCACAGCTGACCGAGGGTGGCTGTGTCCCCTGCAGGCCACCCGTCAAGGGCACAGGCGACAGGCGCCCCAAAGCGCAGTGGCCGGGCCTGGCCAGGGCTGGCCCTCGGGGTGGGCAGGGACCACTAAGTCGGGTCCTCTCCCCTTCCTCAAGGCTCCTTCCTCCCCTGGGGTGAAGGGCTCCCAATCCCAGCACTTTGGGGCCGTCCTGTTTAATTCATGCCCACAAATGATCATGCAGTGTGCTGGGACAGAGAAGACAGACACGCTGGCCTCCGAGGGGTGAGACAGACTAGTCTATCAATGCAGAAAATTCCCAATAGGGACAAGGGCCAGGAAGGAAACACCAGGAAAAGTGAGGGTGGAAGATGGGGGTGACCCTACTGCAGGTGGGTGCTCAGGGAGGGCTTCTCTGAGGAGGTGACATTCACTAGATTGACAAAAGGGACGGGCAGGGCCTGTGTAAGTCTTCTAAGAGAGGGAACGGCAGTGCCCAGCGGGCTGTCCCGGGGATGGAAATAGGGCAGCGGGTGGGGGTGGGGGTGTGAGCCAGGCAGGCAGGACCCAGACACCGTGTGATGGGTGCAGTGGTGGGACCCATGGAGGCTCTGAGGAAGCCCTGGGCCTCAGAAGATGGGGAAACAGGAAGACTCACTTGGAGACCTGCACCCAGGCAGGGAGCAAGAGCCAAATGCACCGCACCCCCCTCCTGGGGCTACCCTGGGCCTCCCTTTCTTTCCCCACACCCTGCACTCTGCCACACACCCCTTCCTTGGCCAGGCTGACAGAGGAAATGGAGCTGCTGGAGGCAGGAGCACTGGACTGGGAATTAGACTTGGAGTAAAATCCAAATGCCCTATGGGCCCAGCTCTTCTCTGGAGTTTGGCTTCATGTCAACTGGGACTAGGGGATAAGGGACAGCAAGACCGGCTCTCAGACCTTTGTCACTCCATATTGCAATGCTTCTCAGTGGTCTCAGGGGCTATCTATTTTAGGAATAATTATCTGGCTATAGAAGAATAATGGAAGGAAATACGTTTCAAGTGGCACTTATATCAGGCTCTAGACTAGGTATTGCTTTTGACGGGGAGTTGCTTTTTTTTTTTTCTCTCCCTTTCACGAAACATGAGTCCTGACTAGGGCCAGGAGTTAGATTCCAGTTTCTAGATTTTCATCATTCCATGCTGCACAAGGCAGACATCTAGGGGACAGAGGGGCAGACTATTAGCCTGTAAAGGAAAGATGATTTAGCTAGAGAAAATACAGGAGAAAAGGAATCAGGATGAGGGGATTAGGAATGGGAGAGGAGGAGCTGGGGGAGAGGGAGTTGGGGGCGGGGCTGGGACAAACAAAAAGGAGGTGTGGAGGGGTCCAGGGAAGTAAAGTCCAAGAGGATAGTGGGGACCAGAGTCACAGCCTTAGTGGGGCCTCAGGAGAGCAGCAAGCTGTGTCTACCTTGGAAAGGTGGAGACAGGACTGCAGTGAGCTGGGCGGGGAGGAAGCGGGAGGGGGCAGAGCAGAGGAAGCAGGGGACAGACTGGAGGAAGAGATGGTGCACTGGGTCAGGTGGGGCAGAGGGGCCCTCTGGTCTCCAGGAGGCGTCATGCTGTCCTTCAGCTCATCCGTAGCTTTGGATAGGAGGCCTTTGAAGGCCACAGGGTTGCCAGATGCCCTCTTGACTAGAATCATGTTCAATGACCCCGGCAGCAACTTGGACACCTCCGTCTTCTGCTGAATGCCACTGGACCGGGTGTGCTGGCCACATAGCAGCATTGGCCTCTTGCCTGGCTCCCACCCGCAGCTGTTGGAATCTACACATGTCCAACCTGTCACAGGTTTTTAATGTTCTTGAACCTCAAGGCCTTAGTGCAATAAAATGCAGGAAGTGCAGCTTGACTGCCCCACCTACTCGATTTTTGTCTTCAGCCATTCAACTATGTTGGGGCAATCATTTTGCTTGTTTTCTTTGGTGGACACACATGTAACGTAATACTTTTAAAAGAATTGAAAGGCATCTCCTGGCAGCCCTGTGGCAGCCCCAGCTTCTTGACAGCAAGGCCACATCACAGCTTCAGGCTGCCCAGCTTGGAGGACACTGGCTTCCTGTGATGATTGTCACTGAGCCAGGGACCTTTCTGGGTCTCCCCCACTGCTGCTGGTGCTCTGGCTGGAGGGAGAGGGCACGGGGTCATGCTGGGGGCTTCACTGGAAATGGCTGGCTTCCTCTGTAGGCCGGCAGGTGCACTGGCAGGAACGGTGGTCTTCTGCCCTGACTTCTGGCCCTCCTCGGGCAGCTGAATTTTGGAAGTCTCAAATGCTGGTTCACTCTGAGCCCTCTTCAGTTTCTCCCAGAAGGTGGAAACTTTGGGGGTTGGGGAAGAAAAGGTGGGAACTCTAGGAGGAAGGGACAGTGCTCTGATGGCGGAGTGCTTCCTCTTCTGTTTTTTTGTGCAAATGAGGTAGGTGGCCATGGGATAGTTGAATGTTTTTTCTTTGACACGGAGATGTTCTTGGCCTGGAATCCCATGGCCACCATGAGCTGCGTTGCTGGGGTTTGGGTGGTCCAGGAGTCACTCTTGGTATGGAGTCAGTAGCATCTTCTGGCCACTGTCCACCCACAGGTCCCTCATCGGTTGTTCCAGTGGGGGTCACACCCTGGGGTCTAGTGTTAGTAACTTTTTAATAAATCTATTTGAAATGAAAACAAAAATGGAGGCAACGTGTACTTTCCTATTATATTTTGTTCTTGATGTGCATAGATAGAAGGGCAGAGCCCTGGCTACCATGTGGTATAGCATTTTTCTAAGCATACCTCCACAGCGGGCACTGACACTCCTGGCCCAGGAAGAGTTCTGGGGCCACGTAGGGGGTACGTGCCACAAAAGGCTGGCAGCATCTGCTTCTTCGTAAGTGTGGTACTGAAGCCAAAGTCCAGGTATTTGATGTTGCCATCCTCATCCAGTAGGATGTTTTATGGCTTTAGGTCTCCATGTGCGATGTTCTTTAAGTGGCAGTCCTGCAGTGTCGACAAAATCTGCCTGAACCCAGTGTGGGCCTCCTCCTCCTCCTCGATGTGGCCTTGGTGGCATATCTGGTGGTGCAGCTGTCCTCGTCTGGCACACTCCATCTCCAAATAGTCGGTGTCTATGGTGTCAATCACCTGATGGAACTGAATGTTCAGATGCTTGAGGGGCTCCGTGATACTGACCTCTCTGGAGAGTGATGCGGGGGGAGCCAGCCTTCTTTGGTATGGTTTCCATGGCTACCTGGGTCCCCGTCAGCACATGCTGGACCAGTGTGACCTCACTGAATGTGCCCCGGCTGATGGTCTTGAGGATCCTTTCGGATCTCTTCATCAAGTGCGTTGGACGCCAATCCCTGCTCCATGGTGCCTCCTAACTACCCTGACTACAAATCCTACCTCTGAACTATGCTAACTGAGGCACAACACCAACTCCGATAACTAGGCTAGACTCGCACAGGCCGCCCAGGGAGGGTGGAGCCCAAGAACCCTCTCCAGGGCCTGATCTCCTTTGCCATGTTCCCTGTGTCATTTTCCCGTGCACAAGAGAGGGGGAGGGGTGTGCCCAGAAGCTAAGAGCCACTCCCCTCCTCATCCTGTCATGGGCACTCCTCTGGGGTCACACCCTCACCCTTGCCCACCCTGGAGCCCCCGTTTTGCTTCGAGGGGACCCGGGGCAGTGACTTTCGAATCACACCTGAGGCCCTGGGTGCATGCACGGCCATGTGGGGGCAGCTAGTAGGTGTCCCCAGAGAGGCCCTGTGGTCATCCTCTGCTCCGGGGCTGTGCGCAGGCCCCAGAGGCACAATCAGACTTCAGGGGCACAGCCAGAGGACACTTCCCCTCCACCGTCCCCTTTAGACTGCAGAACCCCCTGGAGGATATCCAAGCGCACACACTTTATGCTCCCCAGCCGCCCCGTGAGGGCTCGCCCTGGGTTAGTGTGAACAAATGGAAGCTGCTCCCGTGGGCAGGTCGAGGGCCTCTGGCGCTCCATTGGATGCTGCCCATAAAGATCCCGGCCATGGCCTCCCGCGGGGCTGCAGTATCGCTCTGGCTGCCTCCAAATGGAGAGAGGACTGCAGTGACCTGGGCAGGGTTGGGGGAGGAGGTGGCAGGGCAGAGGAAGCAGGGGCACACAGGAGGAAGAGACGGTGCCCTGGGCCGTATCTTCTCTCCTACCCTAACATGAGCCAAATTAGAACAACCTGGATGAAGAAAAGACAAGAGAAGAGCAGGGCAGAAGAGAAGTGCCCCAGGAAACACCGTCCCGGCTTTTACATTCCACTAGGTGGGATGGAGGCGCCCTCTGGTGTCCAGGAGGCTCCAGGCGTTCCATTTCACCTCTTCCTTTGCATAGGAATGCTTTCAAGGCCACACGGGCACCAGAAGCTTCCTTGATTTGAATCCCATGCCAAGACCCCTCCGCCACTTTGCATGCTTCTGTCCTCCACGCTTCTGTCCTCGACGAGGCCTCCAGGATGGGGGTGTCAGATACACAACAGTGAGGGTGTCTTGCCCAGTTATCCCATGCAGCCACTGGAGCCCACACGTGGCTGACCTGTCATATGTTTGTAGTGTTCTTTGACCTCAGGACCTTCGTCCTCTCCATTCTAAGTGCAGAAAGACATTTGACATGGACCCTCTCAGGTGTTTTGCAATACGCAATACATTATCATTGACTCTGGTCACCCTGCTGTGCACTGGATGTGAAAACCTCTTCCTCCTGTCCATCTCAGACTTTGATCCTTTGACCAACAACTCTCCATTCTCTCCCTCTTTCCCACCCCCACACCTGATACCTAGCCCCTGGTCACCATGGATCTACTCACTACTTCTATGGGGCCAACATTTTTCGATCAACACTTCCGTAACTTCATGTGGAATTTGCCTTTCTGAGGTGATGGAGATGCTAAGATTTCATCACTCCACGGTGCACACATCTATCTAATCCTCACATTGTACCCCATAAATGAATACAAGCATGATTTGCCAATTAAAAATAATTTAAAAATAAGGCCGGGCGCGGTGGCTCAAGCCTGTAATCCCAGCACTTTGGGAGGCCGAGACGGGCGGATCACGAGGTCAGGAGTTCGAGACCATCCTGGCTAACACGGTGAAACCCCGTCTCTACTAAAAAATACAAAAAACTAGCCGGGCGAGGTGGCGGGCGCCTGTAGTCCCGGCTACTCGGGAGGCTGAGGCAGGAGAATGGCGTAAAAACCCGGGAGGCAGAGCTTGCAGTGAGCTGAGATCCGGCCACTGCACTCCAGCCTGGGCGACACAGTGAGACTCCGTCTCAAAAAAAAAAAAAAAAAAAATAATAATAATAATAATTTAAAAATAATAAACAGCTGGGCGTGGTTGCTCACGCCTGTAATCCCAGCACTTTGGGAGGCTGAGGCGGGCGGATCACGAGGTCAGGAGATCGAGAACATCCTGGCTAACACGATGAAACCCCATCTCTACTGCAAATACAAAAAATTAGCCGGACGTGGTGGCGGGCGCCTGTAGTCCCAGCTACTTGGGAGGCTGAGGCAGGAGAACGGCGTGAACCTGGGTGGCAGAGCCTGCAGTGAGCAAAGATCATGCCACTGCACTCCAGCCTGGGTGACAGAGGGAGACTCTGTCTCAAAATAATAATAATAATAATAATAATAAACATATGACTCAGAGACATTTTCTAAAAACAAAAATAGAAACCAACAAAAACACAATAAATAAAATAAAATGCAGAAAAGGCAGCTTGCCCACCCCTCCCCCGTGCTTGGTTTGTGTCTGGGCCACAGCTGTCCCCTGGGTTTACTGGAGCCACCGTATTTCTCCATCCACAGTGGGACTTTGGGGCCAGGAGGAAGCAAAATGTTTTTGAAGACAAATCTAGTGGCTCCCTGGCAGCCCTGGTTCTCTTCACAAGGAGAGGCTGAGGTCACACCATCTGATGCCCAGTGGAGAGGACACTGGCTTCCCGGGCTGTTCCCTGGGGACAGGTGACTCTGGGTCTCCCGCATGGACAGAAATGACGTCCTGGGATGTTCCCTGGGGACAGGTGACCCCTGGGTCTCCTGAATAGACGGAACTGGCTTCCTAGGATGTTCCCTGGGGGCAGTTGACTCCTCCTGGGCTGCTCCCACTGCTGCTGGTGCTCTGGATGGGGGGGAGGCCACAAGGCCACACTCGGAGATGTGCTGGTATTGGGTCATGTCACCTCCAGGCCCAGTAGGGGACAAGCAGGCAAGGTGGCGTCTCTGGGCATCTTCTGCCCCGGCCCTGGTCCTCCTCAGGCTGCTGGATTTCTGAAGTAAAGGTGGGAAAGGTCACAGTGAAGACCTTTTTCACCAAACATTCCAGCCTTTGACTCCCCTTTGGTTGGGACAGAAAAGTTGGATTTAACTTTGGGGGATGGGGAAGGTAGGTGGCCATGGAATAATTATATATATATTTTTTCCTACTGGGGATTCCTCAATGTGCCTAGAATGTCATGGCTACCAAGAGTCAGGCTGTCAGCTTGTCAGGGGGCCCAGGTGACTGGAGCAGCTCTATGTGTGGCCTGAGGGTTCCCTGGCTAGTACTGACCCAGGGGTCCCGCATCAGCTGGTCCTCTGTGGGTCACTCTCTGGGGTCAAGGATCAGAAATTTCTTGACAAACATTTCAATTCGGAAGGAATATGGACAGTACATATTTTCCTTGAAGTATGTTTTTTTTGAGCCTGAGAAGTTCTGCCTGCCAAATGGCGGGGCCCTGGTCCCATGTGGTAGAGGAGAGAGCCAAGACCCACACGACCATGGTGGGGCTGTGATACTTGTGGCCCAGGAAGAGTTCTGGGGCAGCTTAAGGGGAGTCCCAGCAAAGGCGCTCAGTTTCTGGCCTTGGGAATCTGTGGTGCTGAAGCCAACGTCAGCTGTTTTTGTGTTGTGCTCTTCATCCAGGAGTCCTGCCACTCAGGTCTTGGCGGCTGACTTTGGTAGCAGTACTGGAGGGCAGATAGTACTTGCAGAAACATGGCTTGAGCTGCCTCCTCCTCCATGTGGCTGGGCTGGAGTGTTTGGTGGAAAAGGTCTTCACTATGAGTATCACCATAGCTCAGTATGGGATGTCCAAGGTTTCAATGACATGATATGGCTTTATTATGATGGCGGCACTCAGGGCCTTCGTGACTTCTACCTTTCTATGTAGATGTAGAAGGCTGGGGGAGCCCCTAATTTTATTTTTACAGCCACCTGAATCCCAGTGAGTTTGTGCTGGGTCAACTTCACCTCACCCAGGCTTCCCTGGCCAATGGTCTTGAGGACTTTGGCATTTTTAAGGGCCTCCTCGATGGTGGAAGCCAGACCTGGAGAAGGTGCCTTCTCACAGGGCTGGCACTTCCAGAGGGGAGTGGCACTGGGGTGGGGGCACAGACTCTGATGGGCCCTTGGGGAGCTCAAGCAGGGCCCACAAGATTCCCCCTCTCAGATTGCAAATTGGCATTGAGTGGGGGAGATTCAGTATTCATACCTGGGAGACACTTGCCCTCAAAGTGAAAGGAAATCCTGGGGAGGCTTTGGTGCTCCAGCAGGCAGACGGTGGGACTGAAGCCAGGCCCTCTCCTCTGCGTGAGGCTTTATGGGGCCTCAGCATCTCCCACGATGACAGGGTCCCCCTGAGCTCCTCTCTTCAGTGTTCCCACACGAGCCTGAGTGTGGAGGACTTTCTGAGCCATTGCTCTCTGACTTCCCCTCCGTGGGCTGGGGAAGAGCTGTGAGGAGCTGTAAGGTGTGTGGTCGGGGCCCTTGGGTGGCCATCTCTGAAGATGGAGGCAGCCATCTTGGGGGCACCCGAGCCCTAGCCCTCAGGATCCCAGGTGCAGGCTCTGCCTCTGCCTCTGAACGGCTGAATGGCATGGGCAGCCACTGCGGGTGGCAAACAGGGAGGGCCATGATGAGGTCTCCATTCCAGGCTGATGTTCCAGATCTGTGAGGGGGAGAATCAGGAAGGCCCAGGGTAATCACCCTGCCCAGTGGTGGCCTCTGCCATGGGTACACAGACCCCAGGCCAGGGAAGAGACACGGCAGCAACCTTGGAGGAGGGGCCTCTGCCCACCTGTGTGACAGCCACCAGGGGCTCCTGGCTTCACAGCCTTGCTGGGGAGAGATGGGAAACTGAGACCTGGGGACCCTCAGCTGCCTGAGGTGCGGCTAGACTCAGATCCACCTGAGGCTGCCCAGTCCACCTCTCCCTTACTTCCTCCTTCCAAGAATATGGGCACAATGGTGAGCATTTGGAGATGAGAGATCGGGACCAGTCCCAGCCGGAACCACTGCCCCACTGCTCAGCCTCTGGCAGCCGCTCCTCTCTGGCCTGAGTGTCCTCTTAGTTCAATGGGCATTGCCAGGTCTCTGTGGTACCTTCTTTGTCATAGGCACGTGAGGGGTCAACAGGATCATCACCCAGCACTGTTCACAGACACAGACTGAGGCTGGACCCTCGGAGTCAGAGCTGGAGGGGGCCCGTTTGTGTAGATGGGGAAACTGAGCCTTGGACTGACTGTTGCAGGAATCAGGAGACTGGAGAGACCAATGGGTGAAACAGGAGGATTTCATTTAGGTGGCCACCAGCCTAGCGGATTAATATCCAGAGGCTGATCAATGAACAAGGCCAGGCTTAACGTTTATTCAGGTAACTGAAGGGGAGTGGCTAGCCATGGCACAAAACTTGTGGGGCAGGGAAAGCAAGCTTACAGAAGCAGAACAAAGGCAGTTAATTAAACTGTGACAGGTTTTGCATCTCAGGCATGTCTTGTGATCTTTGCCATCCTGCACAGATGGGAAAACAGGAACATATAAAATCCTTGCAAACTTGCAGAAATAGTTACAAAAATAGTTATAAGAGCAGAACAAAGAATGACGGCATGGGGAGAGAATTCCAGGGGGAGACTGATAAGAACTTGTTTTTCTCATCCCTACTCTTGGAACCATTTCTTTGGGACCCCTGCCTGACCTTGCAGATAATGTTATCATAGCTCCAGCTGGACTTGTTTTCCCTTTACTTGTTTTTCTTATATTTCCTGCTTAATTCTCCCCTTTGATGCTGTTTATAAATAAAGTTTAATACAAAGAATTATCATCAGAATTTAATTCTCCATGAGGAGTTAGTTCTTTATTTGGCAAAGGTTGATATTTGGTTAAAGCCATTAGTTGGGTGGTGGTTTACCTGGTTACAAGAACCTCTATGGCTGATTGGATGTTTTTGAGGAGAGGTAGGAGACAAGGGAGTATGAGGCAGACTCCCAATATGACCAGAACTATTCCTATTAAGGTCTTAAATCCTCCAAGGGACGAACACCAGCCCCCAAAGAGGGTATCTGGAGACCATCCTTTCCAAATTTGGACTGGGACATGGGCTAATTTTTGAATTTTTGCAGTTATATCTTCGACGACCTTCCTATTGTCATCAATTTCTAGACAACAGTTAGTTTAAACTTTCCACATACCCCTCCTTCTAACATGGATAGAGGGAGTAGCAAGAACAAAGTAATGAATAGTATACTCATACCCAGTATGGACAGCAGAGGTCCTTAACCAGGGGAGGAGGTTGAGCACAGTGACAGGTTAATAGTAAAACAATTAAGATTACAAGGAAAGTTACTGGGCTTAAGATTTCTAACTACATTTACTTCCTTGATGAAACCTTGGCCGTGCATAGACTAATCAGCTTCCGGGGTGACTAGAGCAGGGCTGCTGTCTCCTCAAGCTTCAGCCGTGTGTAGACTGTTCAACTTCTGGAGTCACCAGAGCAGGGCTGTTGTCACTTTCACTGGCACCTCGGTCCTGTCATAGGATCAGCCGGTTCGGATGGTCTGGGACTTGCTGGCTGGTCCACTTGTCCTGGGCTGCTGGTTTCAGCCAACTGTGGTGGATGTAAGGCATGATTCCTGCAACTTTAACAGCAGTGGCAGTGGACAAGATTACAGTATGGGGCCCATCCCATGTGGGTCTTGAAGTGGTTGGATTCTATTTCTTGACCTAAACAGAGTCCCTGGGTCTAAAGGGGTGTGTTTGGTCTATTAGGCCTATGTGCATTCTTTCCTGTACCCAGCCATGGATCTCTTGCATGGCTCTCCCTAAGGCCTGCACCTGCCTTCTCAAGGTTAGCTTCCCTAACTCATGGAATTACCTTTAATTTGACCTATGGTTGGGGGTGGCTGGCTGAACAAGATTTCAGAGGGTGAATATCTAGTTTGTTTGGTGGGGGTACACCTGACTCGGAGGAGGATCATGGGCAGGACCTGATCCTATCTTAGATGAGTTTTTTGGCAATATTTCTTTAGTAGCTGCTTGAGTGTCCAGTTCATGTGCTCCACTCTTCCTGAGCTTTGTGGCCAGTTGGCCGTGTGTAATTTCCATTTCCTGAATCCCCAGGGGCCTGGTTTGCAACAAGTATGTCCAGCACTGGTCTATATTCATTAGTCCTTGGTTTCCACACTGGCAAAAGCAGAGTGTTCTATGGTGACCAGCATCGGGCCAAGGTCCTGTGTTCTAATAGCTGTTTCAAATGCCCTTGAATGCCCTGTACAGCTTCTTGGGAAAGTAGGTATTGACAAACCTGAACCAGTGTTACCCCCAATTTTAGTTCCACTATCACTAGTGCCTGGTTCACAGCCAGGCCAGGGGGGTTATCCTCAGTCTACACTCCTGGAATTTTACTAGGTAACTTATACAGCTCATCTAGCCCCAGCTTTGGCAACCCTTCTGCATACAGTCTCCATTCCTCTGCCTGCAGGGCGGTAAGGGTTAACACCATTTCTTCAGGATGGAGCAGGCTTAAAGTCACGGGCTGTATCACTGCCAAGTGTTCAGCCCTAGTATTTAAAGTCCATCAGGTGGCCCCCTACTTCCACTGTGACATGGGCTCCTGGGGGCCTAAGGAGATGGAGCCCAGTCTGGCCTAGTCCTCATACCTTTCAATCCCTGCCAGCCCAATGAAGTTGGCATCTGGCTCTTTCTGGGTATGACAGCCTTTAGCTGGCAGCCTTCTAACTGCTTGGCTTTCGTCCTCTCCCTCATTGCCTTCTGGACATTCATTCTTACCATGTCCTTTCTTCTTGCACCATGCACACTGGTCCCTATCTAGTCTTGCCTGATTCTTGGGTCTTTGCCTGATTTGACCTCTTCCTTGTCTGCACCTATGTCCACGTCCTCTCACGACACTTGCCCCCGCTTCTGTAAGTGCTGCTGCCAGCAAATCGGTCTTTTTCCTGAGTCTCTGATCAGCCTCCTTCTTTGCCTCCTGATCATGGTTAACATACACCTTGGTCAGGTCACTTCTAAAAGCTGAGTGGCAATCACACCTGCAAAGCCCTCTAGCTTTTGCAGCGTCCCCCTAATGTCCCCCTGGGCTTTTCCTACAAATGCTGTGTTCACCATGTGCTGATTTTCAGTGGCCTCAGGGTCAAATGCGGGAGTATAAAACTGCAACACCTCACAGAGTCTCTCATAAAACTGGCTAGGGCTTTCATCAATTCCCTGAAGCACCTCTGAGATCTTTCCTGTATCGATGGCCTTCTTTCTACCCTCCCTTAATCCTTGCACCAGTGCTTCTTGGTACCTCTGTAGGGGCTGAAACTGGGCTGCATCATTTGGGTCCCAGTTAGGGTCTGCTTCTCGGAACTGGCCCTGAGCATAAGCCTGAACATTAAGTGTGCCTTCTCGCGCGTTGGCTTCTAACCAGTGGAGGGCTGCCTGGGTTACCCTCTGGCACTCCTCAGTGTTAAACAGCACCAGTAGGAGCTGTTTGCAGTCTGGCCAAGTTGGACTGTGTGTCAGGAAGATGGAATGCATTAGATCTGTGAGGGCTTGTGCTTCTCCATGTAGGAGGGAGTACGGTGTTTCCAGTTTAGGAGATCAGTGGTTGAAAAAGGCTGGTAAATGAAAGTTTGTTCTCCTCCTTGCACTTGGCTCTGTTCATTATAATAAGGGGTCCCCTTGTTTCCCTGAGAGGCATTTGCATAGCCTGGGTGCAGCCAGACTGGAGGCAGCCTGCTTGATCATTCTGACTGTCCTCCTTGACCTCCTGGGGTGAGGGCTCAGATTTCTCCCTCTGGGGTGTAGCCTGGGGTGTATCACCATCTGAGTCTGGCTGCTCAGGGGCCAGCCTTGGTAAAGGGTGGGTAGATTGGAGTGTAGGGAGGAGGGGTCTCTATCTCCTCTGGTAGTTCCTGCAAAACTGGTTTTTCCTGTGGCTTTCCCTTTGTCTCTGTAGCTGACAGTGAAGCTGAATTCTCTTTCACTTTTGGCTTGACTCAAGCTACTAGCGTTCTGCAATAAGCTAATAGGCAGGGCTACATTCAGCCATGAGTCAATATAAGGGAACGGGTCTGGATGCCCTGGCTGTTCTCCGACCCTAGTCACCACCTGATATACACGGCCAATTGTTTATCTATCTATAGTCCTTTAGGCCAGCCACCCTACACCAAAAGAGGGCCATTCTATTTCACAGAGAGTTCTTAACCTCTGGGGGGGTCAACTTGATTCCATAGTCCCCCTTATAACCTTTCTTAAAGTTCTTTAACGTACATTCTAATGGGGTGGGTTTTGACGACTTCCCTCCCATTTCCTCCTTTTTTGGCACAACACACTCACTCTCACTTTCGCTTCAGACTGATTAGATGATCTCCCTCGCGGGAGTCTTTCAGACGCTGCTTATCTTTGGAGTGATTGTTAATCCCCCCACAATTTAGTAATTCCTGAGCCATATGTGGTAGCTCATGTCGGATGTTCGCCACTAGTCCTGATCAGTCCCACACATTGCTTGGAGCGTACGGTCTATGCTAAGAGACCTGCAACCCCCACACATCACTCCCTGTGTTGGTTCCTCCTGGAACCGTCTCTTTCATACGCACCCACACACTTCCCTGCTCCGTTTCCTTTCTCAACCAACTTAGCAAGCCACTCTCGCATCCTGGGTCGGTTGGGGTGTAGGTTTCATCAGAAATAGCTAGCCACTCTCGTGTCCTAGGTCAGATTACTTGTATGCTCTGGGTGTCAGTTTCATCTGACTTTGTGAGCCACTCTTGTATCCTGGGTCAGACTACTTGGTGCACCCCCAGGAGCTGATCAAGTTCCCTTCTACCCTTATGGGACAGGTCCTGCCTTGGGCCCCAAACCTTACTGCGGTCCTGAAGTGTGCTGTTCCTGGAATCATCCTGTAGCCCCTTTAGGTTCCGCTGCACTGTCGGGTAGGGGCACCAGACCACAGGAGAGCTGATCTCCCCTCCGGGTTGAAGTTCTACCAATGGCACCTGGGGTCACAGGTCTCTGCTGGCCCGGGGCTCCAGTCCCACAGGCAAATGAGACAGTAAACCTGTTGTCTCTGCTCCTGGCTGGCTCGCCAAAATGTTGTGGGAATCAGGAGACTGGAGAGACCAATGGGTGAAACAGGAGGATTTCATTTAGGTGGCCACTGGCCCAGCGAATTAATATCCAGAGGCTGAGCAATGAACAAAGACCAAAGAAGGGGAGTGGCTAGCTAGTGGTGTGAAAATTGCGGGGTGGGGAAATCAAGCTTACAGAAGTAGAACAAAGGCAGTTAATCAAACTGTGACAGGTTTTGCAACTCAGACGTGTCTTGTGACCTTTGCCATCCTGCACAGATGGGAAAACAGGAACTTATAAAATCCTTGCAAACTTGCAGAAATAGTTATGAAAATAGTTCTAAGAGCAGAATAAAGAATGATGGCATGGGGACAGAATTCCAGGGGGATACTAAGAACTTGTTTTTCTCATCCCTGCTCTTGGAACCCATTTCTTTGGGGCCCCTGCCTGGCCTTGCAGATAATGTTATCATAGCTCCAGCTAGACTTGTTTTCCCTTTACTTGTTTTTCTTATATCTCCTGCTTCAGGACAGTGCAGCCAAGAAAGGCAGAGCCAGCCTGCAACTGCGCCAACCGAGAGCCAGGCTGGGGAGCCTTCTCTCCTGCTCCGGGCTTCTTTGCACACTCTTTGTTCAGCCTGTCTGTCAGTAATGGAACATCCACAAGACAGGACAAAATGCAGTTGTAAATACAATGCAGTGGGGCCCAGGCAGGAAGGAGGGGTGCTGGCTGTAAAAGGGTGGCACAACACTAGGCACCTTGTGGTGGTGGCCATGTTCAGTGCCATGACTATGGGGGGGCGGTTACACATGCCAACAAGGGTGGGAAAATTGTCCTGTAGCTTTGCACACTGTTATCATTGTGGGAAACTGGGCAAAGAGTATAAGGCATCTCTATATTATTTCCTGCAACTTATGTGAGTCTACAATTACCTTAACATTTTGCCATGCTGGATAAGAACATTTACTGACACAGAACCATGCTTCAGGAGATTGCTGAGTGAAAAGGCCAGATGACGAGTTTATAGCCAGCACTTCATAGACAGTGATAGGGCTGCCATAACCGAATGTGAGGTGAAATGAGAAGATGGCCATAGAGGAAGGGATGAGAAGTCTTGTTTACAGGCCAGGCTAAGGGAATACAGTAAATCTGAGGTTCCATCTATAGGTAGTGATACTTACACACATAAAAGTCATGAAACAGTATTTGCAGTGTGATTCCACTTTTGTTTAAAAATGTTATAAAATCACATGCTCCTAATTATATATTATGCATACATTACATATTCACACAGAAAAGGTCTAAGCAGATGTATTTCAACATGTTTAGGAGCGATTCTGTCCTGAGGATGGGGTGCTAAGGGCTAAAGTTTCTTGCTGGTTTGTGTCTCTGTTTTATGGCAATCCTACAGTGAGAACCATCTGCGTGGGGTGCAGGAGGCGGAGGGGAGACAAGCCTGCATTCGGGAGGTCAATCTCAGCCGCCTGTCTGTGGTTCTGCCCTCCTCCATTCTGTGGCTCCTCCCTTCAGTGCCCCATTTCTGCTGTGGCCTCCTCTTAGTTCAGGGGCCTTGTGCAGAGTCCCATGCTCCCTTATTGGCTCACAGACCTCAGGACTCACCCCCACCCACTCATTCTCTCTCTTCCCCTCTCCCTCGCACACACATCACCACCATCACACATGTGCTCACACACACACCCTGCTGGACTCTCGGCTTTGCTGCTCACTCCACTTGGCCCACGTTGGGCTCTCTGTAAAATACACTCTACTGACAACACTGTATACCCCTCCCATCCCTACCAGAATGGGGACCAGGAAGAAATTGAGGCACAGGGAGTTTGAGCTATTTGCCCCCAGAAATGCAGGTTGCAAGGAGTGGATATAAGACCACAGGTTCCAAGCCCAGACTGCCTCCCACGACATCACAGTTGCCATTCTTCTCTCCTTGCTACTCTCCCCAAAGCACCAGCAAGGGGCCTGGCTTCCCTGGTCTTGTCAGCCTTGCCAGCACTGAGAGTGGACAGGCACTCCCAGTTACCTGTAGCACCTCTACAGCAGAAATGAAGACGTGGAGGCAGAAGATCTTGGAACCATTGTAGCCGACCATAAAGCCCTGCAGTTTCTGCTGGTGCACAGGGAAGGTGCTGGCTTTGATGTTGAGGTAGCCTCCTCCCGAGAAGCAGAGCATGTCCTCACACCGGGTGTTCCAGGCCACACTGTTGGCATTTAGTTCCTGGGGGACAGGGACGGTGGGCATCCTGTGAGAACCACCCTGGGCTTGGCCAGCGCTTGCACATTTCAGCCCAATACCCTCTTAAAGACTGAATCCCACTAAATTGCTTACAGTGGGATGGAGGGAAAAGGAGGAAAGGGGACCAAAAAGAAATGAACAGCGGCAATCCCCTCCATGCACCTGCGTGTTGTTGGAATTTTTGAGTAAGCAGGTGTTACTTTTGAAAAATATTCTCCTGACGATTCCTCAAATTGCACTAGAAGTGCAATTTGACCCAGCCATCCCATTACTGGGTATATACCCAAAGGATTATAAATCGTGTTGCTATAAAGACACATGCACATGTATGTTTATTGTGGCACTGTTCGCAGTGGCAGAGACTTGGAACCAACCCAAATGTCCATCAGGATAGACTGGATTAAGAAAATGTGGCACATATACACTGTACTATGCAGCCATAAAAAAGGATGAGTTCATGTCCTTTGTAGGCACATGGATGAAGCTGGAAACCATCATTCTGAGCAAAGTATCGCAAGGACAGAAAACCAAACACTGCATGTTCTCACTCATAGGTGGGAATTGAACAATGAGAACACTTGGACACAGGATGGGGAACATCACATACCAGGGCCTGTCGTGGAGTTGGGGGAGGGGGGATGGATAGCATTAGGAGATACCCAATGTAAATGATGAGTTAATAGGTGCAGCACACCAACATGGCACATGTATACATATGTAACAAACCTGCACATTGTGCACATGTACCCTAGAACTTAAAGGATAATAATATTAAAAAAAAAAAATTCTCCTAAAATATGAGTCCCTGTATAGAAAGTGGAGAATCAGACCGGGTGCAGTGGTTCACACCTGTAATCCTAGCACTTTGGGAGGCCAAGGCAGGTGGATCACCTGAGGTCAGGAGTTCGAGACCAGCCTGGCCAACATGGTGAAACCCTGTCTCTACTAAAAATACAAAAATTAGCCGGGCGTGGTAGCATGTGCCTGTAATCCCAGCTACTTGGGAGGCTGAGGCAGGAGAATGGCTTGAACCTAGGATGTGGAAGTTGCAGTGAGTCAAGATCATGGCATTGCACCTCCAGCCTGGGCAACAAGAGCGAAACTCCGTCTCAAAAAAGAAAAAGAAAAAAAAAAAAAGAATCGGCAAAGTGGGATTCCACTTCTATTACAGAAGACATATACATCTCTATACACAGAAGAATGTTTACATGAATATGTTCCAAAAAAGGCTGAGGCAGGAGAATTGCTTGAACCTGGGAGGCAGAGGTTGCAGTGAGCTGAGATTGTGCCATTGTACTTCACCCCGGGCAACAAGAATAAGAGCAAAACTCCGTCTCAAAAAAAAAAAAAAAAAAAAAAAAAAAACAAAGAATATGATATTCCAAAAGATTAACAGCATTTCTGGGTGGGTGAAATTGCATAATTATAAAATCTTTTTTGTTTGCCTGAATTTGTTCTGTCATGAACATCTATCTATTCTGTTTGATAATAAGAGAAAGAACAGTAAGTTATTTGTAAGATTTGAAAATAATGTCTTTGTATTTACAGTCCACACATTGTGAAAATAGAGTCACCCTGGGAGGCACCCACTGCACCTCAGTTCCCTACTCAGCCCTGGAGCCTTGGGGACCAGCAGATGCTCACACTTTCTGCCTAGAATGTTTTACAATGTCTGAATCTTTTATAATGATCGTGGATTGCTTCTATAATTAGAAAAAAATATATAGCTATTTTATGTGTAGGGGGAGGAGTAGTGGAGAAGAGGAAAAGCCAGCAGGGAATGTCACAGCTGGGAATGCTGATGTCTCCTGGCAGGGCTGAGAATCACCTCCCCTAGCCTGCTACAGAACCAGCAGTGGGGACAGTGGAGCACACACCCTTGCACACTTGTATGGTTCTAGGCTCAGACACAGATTCACATTTGGGGCCAGCTACGCCCCATATAGGTGGGAGGTGAGGCTGGGGAGAAGGGAGGTAACATTTCAGGCCCCATTTTGTCTCCAGCACTGAGCTAGGCACTGTGGTATCCCCTATTCTGTAGCAATTCTGTGAGGGGCAATTACTAATTTCATTTTAGAGAAAAGTAATCAAGGCTCAGAGAGGCTCACTAACTTAAGATCACACAGTAAGGGATGCAGGCAGGACCCAAGCCCAGGTCAGCCTAAAGGCTGTGCCCTCTCTTTCCCCCAAACCATTCTACTCTCTCTGGGACATGAGTGAGTTGAGACTGACAGGGAGTCACCACTGGGCTTGAGGTGGCCAGGTAACCCCTTCTAATTGATTGAGGCTGCTCCCTACTCCAGGCCCCTCCCCTTCTCGATTCTGCTGCTGAGGACAAGGAGGAGCCTGGTAAGGCTGAGGAAACCAGTTAGGAGGGGCTCCAGCTTTAAGGGGAACTCGATTCTGCCAAACCAGCCCTCCCCACCTTCAAAGCCTGAAAGAGACAAATAACTGCACGAGCCCAGCAGAAAGCCAGTCAGGCCCTGGGCACAGAGCTACTGGGCTATCTTCTCTGGTGACACTTCCTCAGGTCACAGGGCTGGATGACTCCACTAAACAATGCCTAGGCCTCCAAAGATCCAAGCACTTCGCATTCTACCGGATCTTCTAGCATTCTTGTGAATTAAGCAGAAGGCAAGGCTTGCCCATTCCCTTCCCCCTTTCAGATGACAAAACTGATCCTGTTTCCTTCCCGTGCGATAGGTGCGCATAGACACAGGCAGGCCTGCACAGGTAAGACGCAGACTTCTGCAAAGGAAGTGCATCCATCGCCCCATTCACTGAGTGCCAACGTCACACCCCTCTCAGAGTCATGGCCCCATTTCCTGTTCATGGTAAATGCTTAAGAAAGGCTCTGCTGGCCGGGCGCGGTGGCTCAAGCCTGTAATCCCAGCACTTTGGGAGGCCGAGACGGGCGGATCACGAGGTCAGAAGATCGAGACCATCCTGGTTAACACGGTGAAACCTCGTCTCTACTAAAAAAAATACAAAAAACTAGCTGGGCGAGGTGGCGGGCGCCTGTAGTCCCAGCTACTCGGGAGGCTGAGGCAGGAGAATGGCGTAAACCCGGGAGGCGGAGCTTGCAGTGAGCTGAGATCCGGCCACTGCACTCCAGCCTGGGCGACAGAGCGAGACTCCGTCTCAAAAAAAAAAAAAAAAAAAAAAAAAGAAAGGCTCTGCTGGCTCATCTCATTGCCAAGGAAACCAAAGTTAAAGAGGCTGGTCCAGGCCCTGCAGCTTGTGCCTGTGTGGGAGGAGCAGGTTGTGGCCCAGGGCCTCTGGGACTCTGCACCTGTGCTTGGCCCCTGCCCCTCACTGCTCCTCCCAGAGACCTGCCAGGGCCAGAGCTGGAGAGCCTCCTGCAGGGGCTGGGAAGCTAGAGGAGGGTCTCTAATCAAAGGATGATGTCCCTGGGCCCCCTCGGGGACATCACCTGAAAAAGCAGCTCCTTGGTGTCGATGTCATACACCAGGCAAGTGTCGTTTTCATCAACACGGCCAGCTTCTTACGGGAGGCACTCATGTCCAAGCAGCGCACGGCTGTGGCCTGCTTCAGCAGGATGATAGCAAAGAGATTGTCCACGAAGATCTTCAGGATCTGGCAACGTTTCAGTGAAAACAGTGTCAGTCACCATGGCAACAAGATCCTGGCCCACTGCCAGGCCGCTAGAATCCCATGTGCTCTGCAAGAACAACTCCCACCACCTTCACCAGAAGTTCTGTGCAGAGAAAAGGACTCCTCAAAAGGAAGAGGAGGGTGGTGGGCGCGTTGGCTTATCCTCAGCAGGCCAGAAGCGAGGTTCATCAGAGGCTGCAGACGTAATGACAGCCCCGAGACAGGCCGAGCTCACTTCTGTGTCTGTTCGGACCGGGGATTTGTTGATGACATTACCCAAACGGCAGCATTAGGAGAGGCCACCTAGCAGAGATCTGAGTCACGAACTAACACAGGAAAAGGCTACTATGAACACTGACAAGATATGTGGTAGAGAATTATAATAATGATGATGACAGCCATCATCTACTGATATCCCTGGTTTAAAAAAATTTTTTTTAGAGATAAGGTCTTGCTATGTTGCCCAGGCTGACTGCAGTGGCTATTCAGTCTTAATCATATCACACTGCAGCCTCAAACTCCTGGGCTCAAGAAATCCTCCTGCCTCAGCCTCCTGAGTAGCTGGGACAACAGGTACCCACTCAGTATGCCTGCTTTAATATCCCTGTTTGGGGTTTTTTTTGAAACTGGATTTAACTCCCAACCTTGATATCTGTTTTTGACAGCCCTGTGAAATGCAATATTATCCTCATGTCAAACTGTAGCCTCGGAGAGGTAAAATGACCTACCAGGGGGACAAAGCCAGTGAGTAGCTAAGTAAGAACATGACCTCAGGCCCACCTGACCCCAAAGTCCATCCTCCCACGGGAAGTGAGAGCTGCCTGAGAAAGAAGCGGCCCTTCCTCCCCTTGGCATTGCTCTTGACTTCACCCACCGCTCTCACGCCCCATGACTTCCATCCCCAGAAAAGACCCGACAAGCCTCATCCATAAGCCACCTGCTGCATGGCTTGGCTCTCAGGCTAATGCAGCTACATTTTCAGTTTTTTGTTTTGTTTTGTTTTGTTTGAGATGGAGTCTCACTCTGTCATCCAGGCTGGAGGACAGTGGCGCGATCTCGGCTCACTGCAACCTCCACCTCCTGGGTTCAAGAGATTCTCCTGTCTCGGCCTCCCGAGTAGCTGGGATTACAGGCGCCTGCCACCACGTCCAGCTAATTTTTGTATTTTTAGTAGAGACGGGGTTTCACCATGTTGGCCAGGCTGGTCTCAAACTCCTGACCTCAAGTGATCCACCCGACTCAGCCTCCCAAAATGCTGGGGTTACAGGTATGAGCCACTGCGCCTGGCTCATTTTCACTTTCAAAGTTTCATGTAGCAGCCCACTTAGAACTTTTCTTATGTTGAGCAAAGAACATGCTTGTACACGCATACACACACACATAAATCTGTTTAACTTTGTGTAACCTGGATATCCCACAACTAACTGGCCAAAGGCTCATTTTTCTTATGACATCTATCAGTACCCTGAGGACCCAGCATTCTCTAGGACACATGCTGGAACGCACTGCCTTAATCCACTCGCTGCCCTAATCAGGAGCTGACCTAGGTAACAATCTCTGCCTCCCTCTAGAAATCCACAGAAGCAGCATCTCTAACAAATCTCCCACCTTAAGCCACTAATCCACTTTACATGTAGCCAATGGTTATAGCTCAATTCTGCCAAAACATGGGCCTGCTATGAGTGTGACGGCCACAGCACCTTTGACCTGAGGCTGTCCTCAAAAAACAAAAACTCTTCTCTGAAGTCTCAGAGTTGGAAAGAGGGGTGAAGCAACTTGCCTGAGGCCACACAGCCGCACTGAGAGGTTAAGTAACTTGCAGAGGCAAAACAGCTGCACAAGAGGTTAAGTAACTTGCCTGGGGTCACACAGTTACACAGAGAGGTGAGGTAACTTGCCTGAGGCCATGCAGCTGCACAGAGAAACTACATAACTTGCCTGATGTCACACAGCTTCACAGAGTGGTTAAGTAACTTGTCTGAGGCCACACACCGCACAGAGAGGTTAAATAACTTACCTGAGGCCACAGGGCTGCACAGAGAGTTTAAGTAACTGCTGAGATCACACAGTTGCACAGAGAGGTTAAGTAGCTTGTTTTAGGCTACACAGCTGCACAGAGAGTTTAAGTAACTTCCCTGAGGCCACACAGCTGCACAGAGAGGGTAAGTCACTTGCCAGAGGCAAAACAGCTGTACATAAGAGGTTAAATGGCTTGCCGGAGGCAAAGCAGCTGCACAGAGAGGTTAAGTCACTTGCCCGAGGCCACAAAGCTGCACAGAGAGGTTAAGTAACTTGCCTGAAGTCACACAGCTGCACAGAGAGGTTTAAGTAGCTTCCCTTAGGCCACACAGCTGCACAGAGGGATTGAGTAACTTGCCTGAAGTCACATAGCTGCACAGAGAATTTAAGTAACTCGACTGAAGCTGCACACAGAGGTTAAGTAACTTGCCTGAGTTCACACAGCTGCACAGAGAGGTTAAGTAACTTGCCTGAGGTCACACAGCTGCACAGAGAGGTTAAGTAACTTGCCTGAGGTCACACAGCTGCACAGAGAGGTGGGGGCATCACTGGAGCTCCAGAGTGAAGGCTACAGTAAGCAGTGACTGTGCCACTGCATTCCAGCTTGGGCAACAGTCAAGACCCTGTCTCAAAAAGCAAAAAATAATACAAAAAAGTCTGGCTGGGCACAGTGGCTCACGCCTGTAATCCCAGCACTTTGGGAGGCCGAGGCGGGCAGATCACGGGGTCAGGAGATGGAGACCATCCTGGCTAACACGGTGAAACACCATCTCTGCTAAAAAATACAAAAAATTAGCCGGGCGTGGTGGCAGGTGCCTGTAGTCCCAGCTACTTGGGAGGCTGAGGCAGGAGAACGGCATGAACCTGGGAGGCAGAGCTTGCAGTGAGCCGGGATCACGCCACTGCACTCCAGCCTGGGTGACAGAGCGAGACTCTGTCTCAAAAAAAAAGAAAAAAAAGTCAAACAGAGTTAATGTATGAGCCAGCAATTCTTCTCCTAAGTATATGCCAAAGAGAATGGAAAACACATGTTCATAAAAAACCTGTACACCAAAACTCACAGCAGCATTATTTATAGTAGCCAATAAGAAATAAGCTAAATATTTATCAATTGATAAATGGATTTTAAAATGTGCTATATCTACGTAGTGGAATATTTAGTCAAAAATGAATGAATCATGTTTGGGCATAGTAGCACATGCCTGTATTCTGAGCACTTTGGGAGGCCAAGGTGGGAGGATCCCATGAGACCAGGATTTTTTTTTTTTTTTTTTTTTTTGAGGTGGAGTCTCGCTCTGTCGCCCTGGCTGGAGTGCAGGGGCGCAATCTCGGCTCACTGCAAACTCCACCTCCTGGGTTCACGCCATTCTCCTGCCTCAGCCTCCTGAGTAGCTGGGACTACAGGCGCCCACCACCACGCCCAGCTAATTTTTTGTATTTTTTAGTAGAGACAGGGTTTCACCGTGTTAGCCAGGATGGTCTCGATCTCCTGACCTCATGATCCGCCCGTCTCAGCCTCCCAAAGTGCTGGGATTACAGGTATGAGCCACCGCGCCCGGTGAGACTAGGATTTTGAGACAAGCCTATGCAACACAGCCAGACACCCTCTAAAAAAACATAAAAATTAGGCAGGTGTAATGGCAAGCACCTGTAGTCCCAGCTACTTAGGAGGCTGGGACAGGAGGATCGCTTGTGCCCAAAAGTTTGAGATAGCAATGAGCTATGAGTGTGTCACTGCACTCCAACCTGGGTGACAGACTGAGACCTTGTATCTTAAAAAAAAAAAAAAAAAAAAAAGACAAATCATGCTGCAACACAGATGACTTTGAAAACATGCTAAGAAGTCAGTCTAAAAAGACCCCATATTGTATTATTTCATTTCAATGAAATGTCTGGAATAGGCAAATCCATAGAAACAAAATAACTGTTGCCATGGGATGGGGAATTGGAGGAATGGGGAGTCACTGCGAATGGGAACTGGGTTTCTTTTTCTTTTTTTTTTTTTGAGACGGAGTTTCACTCATTTCCCAGGCTGGAGTGCAATGGCACAATCTCGGTTCACCACAATCCCCGCCTCCCAGGTTCAAGCGGTTCTCCTGCCTCAGCCTCCCGAGTAACAGGGATTACAGACATGTGCCACCACACCCAGCTAATTTTGTATTTTTAGTACAGATGGGGTTTCACCATGTTGGTTAGGCTGGTCTTGAACTCAAAACCTCAGGTGATCCGCCCGCCTCGACCTCCCAAAGTGCTGGGATTACAGGTGTGAGCCACCACGCCCGGCTGGAACTGGGTTTCTTTTTGGGGTGATGTAAATGTTCTGAAATTAGATAGTGGTGATGGTTGCACAACTTCGTTAATATACAAAAAACCCTGAATTACATGCTTTTTCGGAGACGGGGTCTCACTCTGTCACTCAGGCTGCAGTGCAGTGGCATGATCACAGCTCACCACATCCTTGATCTCCTGAGCTCAGGTGTTCCTCCCACCTCAGTCTCCTGAGTAGCTGGGACTACAGGTACACATCACCACACCTGGCTAATTTATGTATTTTTTTTTGTAGAAATGGAGTCTCACCATTTTGCCTAGTACTTGGATCTGAATTGTACACTTTAAGAGGGTGACTTTTATAATATGTAAATGGTATCTCAATTAAAAATTACATATGTGGCTTACATTGTATTTTATTGGACAACATTATTCTAGACTATGAACCCTCAAGCCAGGCGCCAAGAGGTACCATGATAAAGTCTCTACATAGTGATTCCACAGCAGAGGGCCTGGGCTCCAGTTCTACCCCATAGACCCCAGCCCACTTGTTCTTTCCCTGGCATCTGAGGAGCTATGACGTGGGGCTTTCCCAGACTGGCTCTGTGACTTTTTAGAGATGGCGGAAGCATCACCCACCTTATTCCCCAGGTCCAGGACACTGATACTGGCAGACAAGCCCTTCTTCCTGGTGCTGGAGGAAGATGGCACAACTGTAGAGACAGAAGAGTCCTTCCTTCCAAGCTCTGGCAGGCAATACGGTGTTCCTGGTCCTCCAGAAGGGGCAGAAATGGAAGCCCCCATCAGAACAGGTGAGGTCCCACCTGTCCGGGGAGAAAACTGGGACCCTGGGAGAAGTCTTCAAGGGGTGCTAACCATCTGCTTGTCTCGATGCAGAGAATGAGGCACCCACTGTCTCTCTCCCATAAGCTTGCCAAGAAGATGGATGTGGCCCGCATAACCGTTGACCTGAACAAGCTGAGCCCACAGGACTTCATCAGCTGCCTGAACATGAAGGTGACTTTCTATGATGTGTACTCCCTTTCCTATGATCTATACTGCATGAGGCTGAGTGCATGGTGAGTGAATTGGGATTTGCTGGGGACACCTCCATGACACCCTCCATCCCATCCTATCTCTTTATTCATCTGGACTCATCTGATCTGAATTGGTCTTTGATTTGTCTGTGCACTCCCGCTAGAGTGTCAGCTCCTGGAGGACAGGAATCCCATTAGCCCTGCTCATCCCTGTATCATCCTTGTATCACACCTAGTGACAGCCTGGCATATTGAGGGTGCTCAGTGCATGTTCGTTGAGTGAGTAGCTGATGGCACTAGTACAAGGAGCAAATCTTGAAGCTGAGGGGAATCCCAAATCCTATCTTCAGACAGACCTTGTTCCTTTCTGGCATGGGTGAAATGGAGCCTGGGGCGGAGGTGATGGGAGAGGGAAAAATGCCACCATGGATTCTGTTACACAGAAGCCAGTGGGTATACCATCTCCCACCCAAACAGGGGAGCAGCTCTAAGTACCCCTGGCGACAGTGGCCACATGACTTCAACCTGGCCAATCAGAAGAGCCCAACCTACCCAGCCACAGTGATTAGCTAACGTCTGGGCACGTGACCAATCAGGTGGCGAGGGTCAGGGCAAGGGTTGGTAGCAGGGGAGAGAAGGTCTATTTCTGTTGGGTGGCTGGGGCTGTGGGTGCCATCCTGTCACCTTGAAGGGAAAGCCCACCTGAGCACGACATCCACACTGAGGGAAGGACACAGAGTCAGAGGTTGGGAGAGAGTCCAGGTGACATTATTGAGCACCCAGGTGCAGCCAAGGTACAGTTACCCCAGAACATTCTCACTGGGATCCAGGTGGCTGTGAAGGTCACCTAGAGAGGTCAGCAGAGCTCCTCCAGCCTCTGGAGTGGATAGCTGTGAAGTCGATATAATGAGGACCCCGAATCACCCAATCTCAACCAGCTCCTTCCAGTGACTGCCATCATGGGCACTCTACACCGAGTCATGTAGCATGCTAGCTGGGACAGCTACTTCACTACATCCTAGAGCCCCACCAAAAGCAGGAGGAAGAGGCCTGAGGCAAGTTCCGGCAAATACTATCTGCCCTACAGTACCACCGCCAAAATAAACATTTCTATAGGAACCTCATGCCCCAGAATGTACTTGTATTTACAAGATGCCAACTACAACATAAAATATCTTTGTCTTTGGCACCAGATTTATGATAGGCTACAAGCTGGACACCTTTTGTATAACTCCCCGTTGTACTGCCCTATGGTGAATGGGTAGAGGTGGAATCTGGAGTCATTTTTTATACCACCATAACCAGAACCTTACCATTTGTCAGACCTTTGTGGAGCTGAGGAAACAAATACTGTGTGGCAAACATAAGATACAGTTGTTCCTTTCTTCAGAAGGAGTAGGGGCCTGGTTCAGTGTCTCACGCCTGTAATCCCAGCACTTTGGGAGGCCGAGGCGGGCGGATCATGAGGTCAGGAGATCGAGACGAGCCGAGATCATCCTAGCTAACATGGTGAAACCCCGTCTCTACTAAAAATACAAAAACAAAATTAGCTAGGCGTGGTAGCAGGCACCTGTAGTCCCAGCTACTCGGGAGGCTGAGGGAGGAGAATGGCGTGAACCCGGAAGGCGGAGCTTGCAGTGAGCCGAGATCACACCACTGCACTCCAGCCTGGGAGACAGAGCAAGACTCCAAAAAAAATAAAAAAAAATAAAGAAAGACTCATCAACACACTGCTGCCTGCAAACCCAGGGAAAGACCACCCTACACTACGTTATATGGCATCTGTAAATCAACATGGGCCAGCGGGAGACCCCAAGGCCCTACCAGAAGCTGCTCTTTGATCACCAGGTTCACACTGCATCTTTTTGGGAAGGTTAAAAAATAATAAATGACCACCAGGATCACAGAAGGAAAGAGCTCATGATGTATATGGAATTCACACAGATCACATCCAGGAATCTTTGGAACAAAAAATTCACAACACCATGGCCTCATACAAAAATCCTGGGCTGCAGGAAACCTGAGGCAGAGAGCTCCGTCATCACAGTGAAGTCCCTGCCTTCAGCAGATCCCACCAACAGCCACAATGTTTCCCATCACCTGAAAAAAACTCATGTATTAAACTATTACACTTCTTCAGAATATTGGAAAATGGTGCATAGTTCGTATGTTCTCATTTGTTTATCTTGTGTCCAAAGTGTCTTGTCATTCCAGGCCACTCTAATTCTTGTGTATTAATAAAAAGTTTGAGGTATAATAAGGCCTCCAGATCAGATGAGTAAAACTGAAGATAGTCACAGTTCCCAGAAGGAAGGCAGAGCACAGTTAGGCAGGGCCACATGGGAAGCAGCAGGGTTGGTCAGGAGGCAGAGGGAGGGGTACTCGGAGCAAGCCCCTTTCCTGTGCTGCCTACAGGGAGAAAAGAGTGAGGGGCAACGAGCAGGCTTAGGAGAGGGCAGTTCCAATCATTCCAGTCCATAGGGGTCTGGTTCCTGTCACTGAGGTGATTAGGGCAGTCGGATAATGGTCCCAGTATGACAGCCCACAGGGGAAGTGTCTGAGGTGCACTGGATTGGTTGGTTTGTATTTGAAAAGTAGGTTGGGTACAGTGGCACACAACTATGATCCCATCACTTTGGGAGGCCAGGAGCTCAAGACCAGCCTGGGCAACATAGTGAGACCCCACCTCAACAAAAACTTGAAAATGAAAAAATTAGCCAGGCAGGGTAGCACACACCTGTAGTCCCAGCTACTTGGGAGGCTGAGGCAGGAAGATCACTTAAGCCCAGGTTTCGAGGCTGCAGTAAGCTCTGATCACGCCACTGCACTCCAGCCTGAATGAGGGGAGACCCTGTCTCTCTCTTGAAAAAGAAAAAGAAAAAAGAAAAGTGCACCCTTGGGAGGAAGATTGCTCTGGGGGAGAAGGTGACATGGGAGGCAAGGGGCCAAGGCAAGGTGACCTGGCATATCATGAGGTTGCTCAGAACATGAAGTCCCGTGTACACACAGAGGGCAGGTGTTAAAGCTCCAAGTTCATACAAGCTAGAAACATGGCCAAGGCCAGGGCTCAGTACACTGTCACCTCCTCAGAGAAGCTTTTTCTGCCTGTGCCATCTACAGTGAGAGCCTCCCCTGTGCACATGTCCCTAGCTGCTCCCACTTCATTCCCTTCATGACATTCAGGGCCTGTCCCCCTCGGCTCAGCATCTTTCTGGGCCTCCCACCTCACCCAGAGTAAAAGTCCTCAGAGCAGCCCCAAGGCCTGCAGGACCTGGGCCCCCTGACATCCTAGGTCTCCTCTCCCACCACTGCCCTTCTCTCAGGCCACTCCAGCCCCATCTCTGCTCTCCTGGTTTCCCTGAGCCCTGCTTCACTCTCTGCGGCACTTCCCTCTCCACAGCACTTCCCTCTGCCACCACACTGAGTAATACTCAGTTTTTCTCTCCTGCACAGTATCAGCAACAAGGAGCAGCTGGTTTTGTTTTTTTCTAAATTCCTGCTTTTGTCTACAGCCTACATCATGGCTGAGCACATAATAGGGGTCAGTAAATAGTAAAGGAGCAATTCTTCTCACCACCTGATACGTGTTTGTGCTCCCCAGTATCTACTCCTTCAGTGCACATTCACTGAGGCTCCACTGCATGCTGAGCCTGTTCCAGAAACCAAAGCACACCAAGGGGAGAAGCAGGCAGAAATCTCTATTCTGATGGGCTGACAGCCTAGTGGGAAAGAAAGAGAAAAAAATAAGGAAACAATACACAGGCAGGTGGTGACATGTACCATGAAGGAAGACAAAGTCAGGATGTTTCTGAGAATGCCTGAAGGCATTTAGAGAACAATTACTGCAATGGGCAGGGTGTTCCAGATGGAGAGACCGTCAAGCACAAAGGCCCTGGGGCCACGATGGACTCCATGTTTGAGTGTTTAGTCTGGATTCCTGGTTTTAAGTCTGTATTCTGCCTTTATTTGTAATCCTTCATGTTTCATCTTACCTAGCTAATTAACCCAAGTCCCAGTAATGCTGAGAGATGATGCTGGCTTGACCCTATGTACTATCACAGGAGGGGCCTAAAAGTGGTCATTCTCAATATAACCTGAAGGTAGACAGCACTGGATTTGCTGCTCAATTGGATGTGGACTAGGAGAATAAGAGGGGACACAAGTGACCACATATGTTTGGTCTGAACAAGTGGAATAAGAGTCACCATTAACTAAGATAAAGAACAATGGTGGGAAAACAGGATTGGGTGGGATCGGGAACTCAGATTTGCATATGCCACTTTTAGACGCCTATTAGATCTCTATGTGGAGCTTTTGAGTACAAAGGCAGATACAAAAACAAGCTAGAATTGAGGGGAAAATCTGTCCTGCAGGAGAAATGTGAGTCATCAGGATATTGATGGTAGTTAAAGTCAGGACACTAAATTAGGTCATCCAGCGGGTGGTTGCAGAGGAAAATAAAAGTGTCCACAGCCTGAGCCACAGACAACTCCAACCGTGCTAGTGAAAAACAATGGCCAATGTTTAGCAGTTGAGGAGCCAAGAAAGAACCAGCAATGGACACAGAGAAGTATCTGCCAGTGAACTATTTAGAACATTCAGAGAATAGTGAGAATAGTGATTCAGAAACCAGAGAACAAAGTGTGTCAATAGGGTAGAAGGATGAACAGTGTCAGATGCCAATGATGGGCCAAGTAGGATGAGGTCTGAGGACAGATCATACGATTTGACAACAGAGAGGTCACTACTGACTTCCATGGCCATTAGAGACAAACACCTGAAGGGTAATGGCTCAAGATCCAGTAGAGAGGACAGTTAACGATGCAGATAAAGGAAATTACCCTTGAGTAAGTGAGAAGGACTGGGGTCTAATGAGAGGTTGATTTTGCCAGAAGCAGACAGTTCACAGTAACACAATGTAGGTAACATGGGCATATATGCAGGGGGAGTGGGTAACTGTGCCTGTGAAGTTCCCATCTGACTGCATGGATTTTCCCAGTGGAATGGAAAGTAAAGCTGACAGCTGAGAGTAAGGGCAGGGCAAGACAGGTGATGCCAGAGGTTTAAAGATGGAAACCGATCTGAAGGATTTGTGTTCCTTCTTCACCATGCTGCTGGGAGGCAGGAGGTCCCAGGATAGAGCACCACACTGCCCCAGGTCCTGGGTAAAAGGGTTTCCCATATGTTAAAGACATAGCTCTGCATTTCCTAGCAGGGCAAGCTGCTTTTAGTCTGAGTCTTAGCTTCTGCATCTGTAAAGTTGCTTGCTATAAAGGTATCAGCCTGGCAACCTCAGAGGAATGTTCCAAAGAGAAGCCAGGGAATAACTTCCATGATAGAGGATCAGCCAACATTCAGCCAAGCTGAAAACAAGGCACCCCTAGGAAGGGGGAAATGCTACTGTGTTTACTCTTATTTTGTAGATGAGCACACTGAGGAACAAGGAGGAAAAGTGACTCACTCAAGGTCACAAGATCTTCTTGAGCCTGCACTGTCCATCTCCTCTGCTGCACAGTACCTCCCAATCTCCACGCACTACATAACTCACTGGGCTCTACAACATCTTCGAGTGAGACACATCACTTGCTCCATTTTAAAGCTGAAAGAATTGAACCTAAGGCCAAGCCTTTCACCTCTAAGAGGATGGTGTGTTTAATAACCTAGCTGTTACTATTGGCTGGGTTGTGCAACCTGTGGAAGTCACCCTGCAGCTAGATTTCTGCAGAATCTCAAAGGCAGGGGGTAGCGCTAGGGCTCAGCTGGCAAGGAAGCCCACAGGCCACTAGAGTGTGACATGGGAGCGGCATGGCCTGAGCTGTTTAAGAATCAGAGAGGAAGCCTTGCATATTTCGGTGTCAAAACACTGGAGTTGAGAGTCACTCAGTAATCACTCATCTGGGCTTTCCCAAATTGTCCTGACAAGAACACTTGTCAAAACCATGTTTCTGCCCAGGTGTTCCCTTTCCTAGCCCCTGCCCCCAAATTAAGTTCTTCCCAAGGGAATGTGAGTGGAAGGAATCCGTGATTTCTGTCAGTTTTTAAAAGACAGGATCGTTCTTCGCAGTCTCTTCTTCCCCCAGCTGCAGGCAGAGGCCTCTAGGCCCTGGAGGATGGAGGTGCAAGGCGGAAGGGGCAGGTCTTTGCAGCAGCATCTGCAGGACAGTCTTTCTCCTACCTCTTGGTGGTTTGCTGGCAATCTTTGGTGGTCTTTGGCTTATAAAATAATCAGTCCAATCTCAGCCTCAGCTTTAATAGTAAGGGATCAAGCAATAGTTTCTACTCAATGTTCCTCATACCCAGAGTCAAGCATTCTGCTATGCTAACGCTAATATTATGGCTAAAGAATGTTCACTTTCTCCTATGTTGTGAATCAGTTGTACTGATGTGAGGAGACATTCAGAACTACTGTGAGGATATTTTAAACACTTGTTAAATCAAGTTTAGCCTAAAGCTGCTTCCTTATATATTTTAAGTTGAGTTTATAGGTTTTCTGCACATTGTGAACTATGACAAGTGGAGGCATAAACAGACTAGCCTACACTTGTGCCAATCACAGAGTTTTTGCCAATCAAATGTAGCCAACTGTTCGAATCATGTTCAAATAAGGCATGGCAGAGCTGTAACCAATCCAGATGTTTCTGTACCTCGCTTCCATTTTCTGTACCTCACTTTCCTTTGCTGTCCAGAAATCTTCCATTACATGGCTGCGCTGGAGTCTCTGAGCTTGCTCTGGCTCAGAAAGCTGCCTGACTTGAATCATTGATTGCTCAATTAAACTTTTCTTTTTTTTTTTGAGACAGAGTCTTGCTCTGTCACCCAGGATGGAGGGCAGTGGTGCAATCTCGTCTCACTGCAACCTCCACCTCCCGGGTTCAAATGATTCTCATGCCTCAGCCTCCCGAGTGGCTGGGATTAGAGGCACTCACCACCATGCCCGGCAATTTTTGTGTTTTTGGTAAAGACAGAGTTTCACAATGTTGGCCAGGCTGGTCTCGAATTCCTGACCTCAAATGATCTGCCCACCTCATCCTCCCAAAGTGCTGGGATTACAGGTATGAGCCACTGCACCCGACCCAGCCAATTAAGCTCCTTTAAATTTAATTCAGCTGAAGCTTTTCTTTTAGTATACTGAACAGGGGAAACTGTTTAAAACCACATATTTCTCAGAGGTTAATACTTAAATATAGGATGGAAGGATCAAAGTGTAACTATTTTCATTTTTATCATTTGCTGTGCTAAGTGCTTTCATGTGGATTATTTTACTTAAACCTCTTAAAAGTCCTGTCAGATAAAGGGTATCATACTCATATTTACAGATGAGGAAACTGAATTTAGAAACTGGTATAGTAGTAAAACAGGAAAACTCTTCTGCTATACTCTACTGGAGCAATTAAAAATTATGCCTTAACATTTTTCTATTTTCATTTTGTAAAATATGTGCCACTGGATTTCTCGTTTGGTTGATTTAGGGAGACCTGTGTACACTAAAGAAGATTTGACACATTAACAGACTACTTGACTGATTTGACTACATTTGTTTGGCAAAAACATACAGCAGCTCAAAATTGAAAGTTTTTGCAATATATGTATATTTTTCTTTGTTTTACCTATGGGGATAATTTACAAAGGCAGTTGTTTCCAAATACCTTCTTGTGAAGCTGAATGCCAAGCAAGTAAATATCAACCACCGATGAATAAACCAGCTGAGAGACCTTAGACAAAGTAAAATAATCTGAAAAGATGCCTGCACATATTTTGCAGTTTAGACTCTACGCCTTGTAGAGTTTTGAGCTCTTTTTTCTTGATGTTGTGTTAGCAATTGAATCTTTTTTGGTGCTGAGCTTAGCTCGCTGAGATGAAAGGGATAAAGGGATTTCATTTTGTTCTCAAGGAGTTCACACAATGGAAGCTGGAGGCATTTCCCAACACTGTGGTCGATGCTACAGTCAGGGAACAAGCAAGTCTTCCCAAAAACAGGGATCGGAGTTTTTAAGGATAATTTGGCGAGTAGGAGCTTGGGAAGTGGGGAGTGCTGACTGGTCGGGTTGGAGATGGAATGACAGGGGGTCGAAGTGAGTTTTTCTTGCTGTCTTCTGTTCCTAGGTGGGATTGCAAAACTGCTTGAGCCAGATGACCGGTCTGGGTGAAAAAGCAGAGCGGCATTCTTCCTAGAGGAGCAGGCTGAAGATCTGTATAGGGCCCATGTGCACCGCTGGGCTGTGAGGTGCCCGGCATGCCCTGCCTCCTACATGGGCTCCTATGGCCTGGCCTTGAAACCGCCACTGCAAAATTATAACTTGAGACAGTGAAAGAGATCTGACCTAACCAACTCCATCTTGCTTCTAACCTCCAAGCTGTCCTTGTTCATTCCTGGGCGTAGGCTGAACTAACCTTGGGAAGGAATGAGTTTATAGTTTAACTTCAAAACAAAATAGCCCTTTCCCAGAAAACAAACAAACAAACAAACAAAAAAACTTCTTCTTGCCTGGGACCAGTCGGCCTTTGGAGGAGTAACAAATTAGCTGTAAGATTAGAAATTACAGTTTAGAGGCCAAGCAGCCTTTGGTTGCAAGAGTCTGAACGGCCCCCAAATTGTTCCTGGGAATAACATCACTGTTGCAAAACCTAACACCACCTAGACTGGTAATCTGGCTCAACGAGTTCTGCAATCCCACCCAGGAATAGAAGACAGCAAGAAAAACTCACTTCGACCCCCTATCATTCCATCGCCAACCCGACCAATCAGCACCCTCCACTTCGAGTTCCTACTCGCCAAATTATCCTTAAAAATTCCGATTCGTGTTTTCGGGGAGACTGATTTGGCTATTAAAACTCCCTCTCCAGCACAGCTGGCTCTGCGTGAATTACTCTTTCTTATTGCCATTCCCCTGTCTTGATAAATCAGCTATCTAGTCAGCGGGCAAGTGGGCGGCTACAGCCTGGCCTGTCCCATCCCATCCAATAGTTCCCATCTCTTCTCAGCTCCCTCTGTAGTTTCTCTTCCTCCACCTGCCTTTTCAGTGTTTCCCAAGACAGAGGTGACTCAGTTTTGTTTTTTTTTTTTTTGAGACGGAGTCTCGCTCTGTCCCCAAGGCTGGAGTGCAGTGGCGCGATCTCGGCTCACTGCAAGCTCCGCCTCCCGGGTTCACGCCATTCTCCTGCCTCAGTCTCCCGAGTAACTGGGACTACAGGAGCCCGCCACCGCGCCCGGCTATTTTTTTGTATTTTTAATAGAGACGGGGTTTCACCGTGGTCTCGATCTCCTGACCCTGTGATCCGCCCGCCTCGGCCTCCCAAAGTGCCGGGATTACAGGCGTGAGCCACCGCGCCCGGCCGTGACTCAGTTTTATCCAGACCGCTCTGTGACTGAACACCCATTTTCTTTTCCTCTTCCAGAAAATTATTTGTCAACTAGGTACAAAACAGTATCTCAGGAATTCACCATCCAGTTAAAAATGGAACCTTATCCTTACCGTGCCCCTGCAGAGACCCCAATACCGCGCATTTCCCCCATTCTTTTGCTTTCCTCAAGTTTTACCACAGCCTCGCGGCCGCAAGTGACAAAAGAGGCAAGGGGAAGCAGCTGGGCCGGCCTTTAGGTTTCTGTACACAGGGAGATTTCCCATGGCTAGCATTTATGGAAACAACTGCTGGTATGTGAAAAACAGGTCCCTCACAGCCGTCACGACGGCCGGAGCTCATACCCGCCAACATGCCCGCGGCCCCGACCCTCCAATTTTCTCCGCCCAGCAACTCTGGCCGCGCAAGCACAGTGGGACCGGAGGGAAGCGTGGACACGTGACGTCATCAGTCAGCGCGGGCACGTGACGTCATCAGTCAGCGCGGACCAGCCAGGTGCACATGACTACGGCCTTGGCCGCGGAAGGTGGCAGCCGTCAAGCCCTTCTGGCCTCTCCATCCCCTGTTGCGGTAGACCGCGCAAGCGCAGTGAGTACTGCACAGCGTCGCGGGCCAGTAACGTCATCCGACGTTGCGGACCATGTGTGTGTCCCTGCTGCGCCAAGTAAGAAGTGGAGCCTGAGGCCGGGGAACAGCGGGCGGCATGAGCTGGTGCAGGCTCTTCTTGCGTACCACGGCTGCGGCTCGTGCCTGCCGGGGTCTGGTGGTCTCTACCGCGAACCGGCGGCTACTGCGCACCAGCCCGCCTATACGAGCTTTCGCCAAAGAGCTTTTCCTGGGCAAAATCAAGAAGGTAACGCGAGCCCTGGGCGAATCCTTGCTGTCTGGCTCCCGCTTTTCATCCTCAGCTGCAAGATTGGTGTTCAGCTTTGTCGGATTCCCCAAACCTGCCAGAGAGACACACCCTGCAGGCGAGGCGTGTTAACACTCTGGATTCCTGAGTTCCAGGAAAACCTTCCCAGAGAAAGGGTGGGACATTTCCTAGACGGGGGACCCTTGGAAGTGTAAATTTTGTCAGAATTTGGAAAACTCTAGGCTAGGTAATTTACAAAGCAGCCTTCATCTCAGCTGGTCTGGTCTGGAAATGTGCGGGGCTTCCTCTCTTATTCCTAAACAGTTTAGACCGTGTCCCTCCTCAGTCACCTTCCAGCGCCCTGGGGCTTCCTTCCCCAGTTGAGCCGTAGCGCCTCTCCCAGCCATTGAGGTTCCTCAGAAATCTGGCTCCAAGATGCTTCCCGGGCGTCGCACAACCCTGCCAGTAGTAACAGTTTGGTTATAAAACACTCATTGTCCTCTTAGAGTTGGAAGACGGGTTTGGTCTTGGCTCGTTGACTTTGAAACTCAGTTCTTTTTTTTGAGACAGAGTCTTGCTCTTGTCGCCCAGGCTGGAGTACTCACTACAACCTCCGCCTCCTGGGTTCAAGCGATTCTCCTGCCTCAGCCTCCGGAGTAGCTGGGATTACAGGCGCCCGCCACCATGCCCGGTTTTTTTTTTTTTTTTGTATTTTTAGCAGAGATGGAGTTTCACCGTGTTGGCAAAGCTGGTCTCGAACTCCTGATCTCAGGTGGTCCACCCGCCTCGGCTTTCCAAAGTACTAGGATTACAGGCGTGAGCCACCACTCCCGGCCGAGACTCAGTTCTTTCAGCCTTAAAATGGAGATAGTGTTGTGTCTCCTTCACAGAGGTGTTGTAGAGCCCCAGTGAGATAAATGGTGCATGGAGAGTCGTCTTAAACTGTAGAGTACTGTGCAGAAGAAGAGAGAACTGGCTTCAACACTTACTAGTCTTGTGACCTTGGAGCTGATGGTTTCACCTCCCTGTGCCTCAGTGCCTTCATCTACAAAATAGGAATAAACACATTTCTTGCTTTTTCCTTTGTGTTTTATTTTATCTTCTAAGGAAAGCAACAGTATACTTGCTATTTCCTCGAGGTGCCCTGCTTTGAGCTTGGCTGAATGTTGGCTGATCCTCTATCACGGAAGTTATTCCCTGGCTTCTCTTTGGAACATTCCTCTGAGGTTGTCAGGCTGATCCCTTTATAGCAAGCAACCTTATTGATGCAGAAGCTAAGACTCAGACTAAAAGCAGTTTGCCCGGCTAGAAGGTGCAGAGCTATGTCTTTGACATATGGGAAACCCTTTTACCCAGGACCTGGGGCAGTGTGGTGCTCTATCCTGGGACCTCCTGCTTTCCAGCAGCATGGTGAAGAAAGAACACAAATCCTTCAGATCTGTTTCCATCATAAACCTTTGGCACCACCTGCCCTGCCCTTACTCTCAGCTGTCAGCTTTGCTTCCCGTTCCACTGAGAAAATCCATGCAGTCAGATGAGAACTTCACAGGCATAGTTACCCCCTCCCCCTGCATGTGCCCATATTATCTACATTCTGTTACTATGACTGAACTGTCTGCTTCTGGCAAAACCAACCTCTCATTAGACCCCAGGCCTTCTCACCTACTCAAGGGTAATTCTTTCCTTTCTCGGAATCATTAACTGTTCTCTCTACTGGATCTTGAGACCTTACCATTCAGACGTTTGTCCCTAATGGCCATGGAAGTCAGTAGTGACCTCTCTGTTGTCAAATCGTGTGATCTGTTCTCAGACCTCATCCTACTTGGCCCATCATTGGCATCTGACGCTGTTCGTTCTTCTACCCTGTTGACACACTTTCTTCTCTAGTTTCTGAATCACTATTCTCATCGTTCTCTGAATGTTCTAAATACTTCACTGACTGATACTTCTCTGTGTCAATTGCTAGTTCTTTTTTAGCTCCTTTACTGCTAAACAATGACCAGTGTTTCCAACTAGCCAAGTTGGAATTTACTAAGGCTGGGTCTGTGGATGTCTTTTCATCTACAACCATCTCCTGGGTGACCTTATTTAGTGTCCTGGCTTTAAATATCATCAATATCCTGATGCCTCAAATTTCTTTTTCCAGTTCAGATTTCTCCCTGAGCTCCAGATTCCTTTTGCTTTTTCAGAGTTGGGGCCTTCCTCTGTCACCCGGGCTGGAGTGCAGTGGTACCATCATAGCTCACTGCAACCTTGAACTCCTAGGCTCAAGAGATCCTCCCACCTCAGCATCCCCAGTAGCTGGGACTAGGCACGCCCTGCCACACCCAGCCAAGGTCCTTTTTTAAATCTACCTTTGTACTCAAAAGCTCTGCTAAGAGGTTTCACAGGCGTTTGAGATTAATAGATCCAAAACTGAGTTCCTGGTTCCCACCCAATCCTGGTCCTTCCACCAGCCTTCTTTTATCATAGATAATGGTGGCTCTGTTGTTCCACCTGTTCAGACAGAACACCTGGCGTCACCTTGTACTCTTATTCTCCTAGTTCACGTCTAATTCCACAGAAGATCTGGTTTTCTCTACTTTGAGGTTCTTCAGAGTCTGACCACTTTTAGACCCTTCTGCTACTACTTCGGATCAGGCCAATGTCATCTCTCACAGCCTTACTGGGATTAGAGCAGAAACATGGGACATGATGCTTAGAATCTCAGAACTGGAAAAGATCTTTCAGATTATGTAGGCCAGTGGTTGTCACCCTGCCCTCAGCCAGACCCAAGCTATTCATGGAGTGCCCCTGGAACTGCTGCAGGGATGGGTGTGAAGTTGAGTGGGTGGGATTTAGGTGACTGTTTTCCATATCAGCGGTCTCAGAACTGCTTGACTTTTGTCTGTTTTACATATTTGGTTTCTGCACTAGATTTCTTTGAATAACAGGTTCCACTTTTTAAGATAATTTATCAACTGTTTATTGCAATTGAACTCTTCTCCCCTAAGGCACTGACCTGATTTGATAACATCAGAATCTTTCTCCCGTGCCCCTGCAGTCTTTCCTATGTGACAGGTTTTCTGTGGTTGTACCTGAAGGCCAACTAGTTGCCAGGCTGTCTTATCTGGCCTGCCCACTGGTACCAGAATGATCTCTAATACAGCCCATGCACAAGACCCAAGTGTCAGTGAGCCTCTGTGTTCAGTGAAGGAGACTGAGCTTTGAAGGAGACTGAGCTTTGATCTAAAAGGCTGCAGAGTGATGGGGCCATCAACTTGTTTTTTTTCTTTTTTTTTTTTCTTGAGACAGAGTCTTACTCTGTCACGCAAGCTGGAGTGCAGTGGTGTAATCACAGCTCACTGCAGCCTCAGCCTCCCCAGGCTCAGGGGATCCTCCCACCTCAGCCTCCTGAGTAGCTGGGACTATAGGTGTGTGTAGCCTTGCCCAGGCTGGTTTTGAACTCCTGGGCTTTAAGCAGTCCCCCTGCCTCAGCTTTCCAAAGGATTAGGATTACAGGCAATAGCCACTGTGCCCAGCCAAGCTTGTTTTTTAATTTTTCTTTTTTTTTTTTTTTTTATTTTGAGACAGAGTCTTGCTCTGTCACCCAGGCTGGAGTGCAATGGTGCAATCTCAGCTTACTGCAACCTCCACCTCCCGGGTTCAAACGATTCTTCTGCCTCAGCCTCCTGAGTAGCTGGGATTTCAGGCGTACGCCACCACGCCTGGGTAATTTTTGTATTTTTAGTAGAAATGGAGTTTCACCATGTTGGTGAGGCTAGTCTCGAATTCCTGACCTCGTGATCCACCTACCTTGGCCTCCCAAAGTGCTGGGATTACAGGCGTGAGCCACCGCGCCCGGCCTCCCAGCTTGTTTTTTTCGATACCACCTTCGTGGTGGTTTTGGAATGGACAGAGGCAGGGATTCCTTTAAGTTGGCTGTCACTTTTAGTTAGGGACTCACCTATAAGCCTGTGGTCCTGGGCCCAGAGAGGAGAAAGAAGTGGGAGCATATTGATAGAGTAGAGAAATCTGTTGGCTGATTGGCTGTACAAGGTCTGAGGAGAAGGTTGAGGTCTCCCAAAGACTTCTCTAGAGACACTTGGTGAGAGGCGCCATGAGGACAGGTGTTGCTTGGACCTATAGCTATGACTCAGGACATCACTGCCCAGCAACCTGAAGCCCACATCCACAGTTTGTGTCATGCTGGCAACTGAAGGGGTACCAGAGCCCAAAAGTCCACAGAGGCTTGGTACAGGGAGCAGATGTCCATGAGCAGGAGAGACAGAGGCTATAGGGATCGATGAGACTTGGTAAGCACGACATGCTCTTCTCAGCGTAACATCTTTGAGCTCACACAATAGTTGATGTAGAATTGTCCATTTCAGTAAGGAGCTTCCACGTCCACTATCTTCCACAATTCTCACAAGGGCCTTGAGTAAATATTACCTGCGTGTTATGGGTAAGAAAGAGGTAGTTTGGAGAGCTGAAGGGATTTGGTGAAGGCCACATAATTAGTAAGCCTGAAATCAAGGACCAGACCCCCAGGCTTCTAAATGTTAGTCTTGGGCTGCATGTTTCATGGGACCATTATCATCCCTTGTACTGAGAAGGAAAGCTGATGAAAATTGGGAAGAACCTATTTGAACAGGGGAGGGAGATGGATGTGGGTGGTGGAGCCTCCACATAGTTCCTGTATCTTGAGAACCTTGTGAGGTTTGCTTTCCAGTTCCTTCAGTACGTCACGTCCCGCTGGCCAGGGTGGAGTAGAGCACATGTTTTTCCTTCCCTTTAACTGATGTTTCCATGATGGCAGCGTAATAAAAATTAAATTTTTAGAAAATATTTACTATTTTTAGAAAGAAGTTTTCCCATTTCCGGAAGTTAGCCAAGATGAACTTAATGAAATCAATCAGTTCTTGGGACCCGTGGAAAAATTCTTCACTGAAGAGGGTACGTATGGTTTTCTTTACCATTGCCGATTTCCACTGTAAGGGTGATTCGGTTGATATTTATATTAGAAGCGGCATACATAGGGGAAGTCTTCTTGAGGGAGAAATGGTTTCCACTCATCATAATTTGCTTTAGGTTTCATCCCTGTTGCCATTTAATTAAAAAACATCCAGTTAAATGCTTCTCATTGTATTTGTGGTGAAGGACCACTTTAAACATTTCCAAACTGTTCCAGGCCAACACTTCCATAAGCTGTAATAAAAATGAATAACTAAAAAAATGAGATGGCAAAAAGCCAAGGCCACACACTCTACAAGCCCCTGGAGCATGTGCTGGTTGTTGTGGCAGTGGAATTATGTGTGATTTTGTCTGGCTTCTTTCTGCGTAATTTTGAATTTCATCCATGGTGCATGTATCAGTAGTACTTCCTTTTTAATGCTGAGTCGTATTTCTTTCTATAGATATACCAAGATTTGTTTATCCATTTAAGTATTCATTGACATGGGGTATGTATCCAGATTTTAGCTATCACCAAAAAAGTTGCCATAAACATACCTTTTTTCCTCTTTTTCTTTTTTTAAGAGACAGGGTCTTTCTTTGTCGCCTGGGCTGGAGTGCAGTAGTGTGATCATAGCTCACTGCAACCCTCCAACTTCTGGGCTCAAAGCCATCCTCTGCCTCAGCCTCCCGCATAGCTGAGACTACAGGTACACACTACCATGCCCAGCTAATAATTCTTAAAGTTTTTTGTAGAGATGGGGTCTCACTATGTTATTCAGGCTGGTCTCAGACTCCTGGGCTCAGGTGATCTTCCTACCTCAGCCTCTTAAAGTGTTAGGATTACAGGTATGAACCACCATGCCTGGCCTGTATTTTCTTTTTTTTTGAGACGCCATCTCGAATCACTGCAACCGCCACCTCCCGGCTTCAAGCAATTCTTCTGCCTCAGCCTCCCGAGTAGCTGGGATTACAGGTGTGTGCCACCACGCCTGGCTAATTTTTGGTATTTTTAAGTAAAGAAGGGGCTTCACCATGTTGGCCAGACTGATCTCAAACTCCTGACCTCGGGTGATCTGCCTGCCTCGGCCTCCCAAAGTGCTTGGATTACAGGTGAGAGCCACCTCGCCCAGCCTGGCCTGTATTTTCTTTTAGAAACTTCATAGTTTCTAAACTATGACTGGACATGTGGCTTACGCCTGTAATCCCAGCTCGTTGGGAGGCCAAGGCGAGCGGATCATGAGGTCAGGAGATCGAGACCATCCTGGCTAACATTATGAAACCCTGTCTCTACTGAAAATACAAAAAATTAGCCAGGCGTGGTGGCGGGCATCTGTAGTCCCAGCTACTCTGGAGGCTGAGGTAGGAGAATGGTGTGAACCCGGGAGGCGGAGCTTGCAGTGAGCTGAGATCACACTACTGCATTCCAGCCTGGGCGACAGAGCAAGACTCTATCTCAAAAAAAAAAAAGTTTATAGTTTTAATTCAGGTTTAGAACTATGATTCATTCAAAGTTAATTTGGGGTTTGTTGTGAGGTGAAGTTTGAGGAGGATTGTTTTGCTTATGGCTATCCAGTTCCATCAACATTTGTTGGAAAGATTATCTTTTCCCTATTGGATCTACTTGGCACCTTTATCAAAAATCAGTTGACCATTTATGTATGAGTTTATCTCTGAATTTTCTGTTCTCTTCCACTGATCTATTTGTCCATCTTTATTCAGGTATTACATTGTCTTGTTTACTGAGCTTTCTGTTAAGGCTTGGAACCAAGTAATGTTAGTTCTCCAACTTTATTCTTGTCTAAAGTTGGTTTGACTCTTGCAGGTCCTTTGCATTTCTTTTGCATCAATTTAATAATCAGCTTTTCAAGTCTACAAAAAGGCCTATAAGTTTTTAAATGGTTGGTTTATCTTTTAGAGCAATTTTTTTTTTTTTTTTTTTTGAGACGAAGTCTCACTCTGTCACCCAGGCTGGAGTGCAGTGGCGTGATCTTGGCTCACCACAACCCTTGCCTCCTGGGTTCAAGTGATTCTCCTGCCTCAGCCTCCCGAGTAGCTGGGACTATAGGTGCGCACCACCATGCCCGGCTAATTTTTATATTTTTTTAGTAGAGACAGGATTTCACTATATTGGCCAGGCTGGTCTTGAACTCCTGATCTAGTGATCCACCTGCCTCGGCCTCCTAAAGTGCTGGGATTATAGACTTGAGCCACTGTGCCCAGCCAGCAATTTTTAAAACTAGGAAAAAAGGATCTTGTTACCCATGTAGTTGCTGATTCCAGGGCTCTTCATGTCTCTTGTGGAGTCTCTTCCTGGCTTCATATTGCTTCAGAAGAGATGTCTGCTTCCATTCTTATCTTCGTTCCTTTGTACGTGGTGTTTCTTTCATCTCTGGCTGCTTTTCAGTGGTGTTAGGAAAACTGATTATCACATTTATTTATGTAGTTTTTTGCACATTTATTTTGCTTGGAGTTCTTTGAACTTTTGCTACCGTTGCTCTTCTGTGGGAAAGACTTCCTTTCACTTTTCGTGATGTGTAGCTCTGCAGGGGATGCATATTCTCACCTTTTGTATGTCTAGAAAAGTCTGTTTCAGCTGGGCATAGTGGCTCATGCCCGTAATGCCAGCACTTAGGGAAGCCGAGGTGGGCGGATCGCCTGAGGTCAGGAGTTTGAGACCAGTCTGGCCAACAGGGAACATCCCGTCTCTACCAAAAATAAAAAAATTAGCCAGATGTGGTGGCATGCACCTGTAATCCCAGCTACTCTGGAGGCTGAGGCAGGAGAATCACTTGAACCTGGCGGGCAGAGGTTGCAGTGAGCTGAGATCGCACCACTGTACTCCAGCCTGAGTGACAGAGCGAGACTCCATCTCAAAAAAAAAAAAAAGGAAAGAAAAAGTAAAATAAAAGTCTGTTTCATCAGAACAGGTTTCTGTGTTGACAGGATTTACCTTTCAGGCAATTAATGGTGTTGCTCTGCTTTCTTCCTGACTTCATATTGCTTCAGAAGAGATGTCTGCTTCCATTCTTATCTTTGTTCCTTTGTACATAGTGTTTCTTTCATCTCTGGCTGCTTTTCAGTGGTTTTAGGAAAATTGATTATCACATTTATTTATGTAGTTTTTTGCACACTTATTTTGCTTGGAGTTCTTTGAACTTCTGGCTCTGTGTGTTTATACTGCTTACTGAATTTAGATAAACAGTTGTACACCCATACAGTGAATACTGAGCAACAAAAAGTAATGAAGTATTTATACATGAAAAAACATGGATGAATCTCTAAATCATGACCTGAGTTAAAGAAGCCGGGGTAAACAGATAGGTACCATATGGATTCATTTATATAAAACTTGAAGATGCAAGCTGATCTATAGACAAAAGATTTGTGGTTGCCTGGGGATGGTGGACAGATGGATCGTTCTCAAAGGGTGGACAGATGGATCGTTCTCAGATGGATAAAACTTGAAGATGCAAGCTGATCTATAGACAAAAGATTTGTGGTTGCCTGGGGATGGTGGACAGATGGATCGTTCTCAAAGGGGCATAGAGACTTTTGGTGGAAAAGGAAATGTTTTCTTCTCAATTGTGATGTTTTCACTGACAAATATGCCAGAACTCAACAAATTATATATTGTAAATATGTGCAGGTTATTCTTCGCCAATTATATATGTCAATAAAGTTGTTGAAGGATAAAAAAATGAAGGGTTTGGCCTGCACTTTTGGGAATCTGTAGTTGTCTTAGTGACCCATGTATGCAAAAATTCTTTTTTTTTTTTTTTTTTTTTTTTTTGAGACGGAGTCTCGCTCTGTCGCCCAGGTTGGAGTGCAGTGGCCGGATCTCAGCTCACTGCAAGCTCCACCTCCCAGGTTTACGCCATTCTCCTGCCTCAGCCTCCCGAGTAGCTGGGACTACAGGCGCCCGCCACCTCGCCCGGCTAGTTTTTTTGTATTTTTAGTAGAGACGGGGTTTCACCGTGTTAGCCAGGATGGTCTCGATCTCCTGACCTCGTGATCTGCCCGTCTCGGCCTCCCAAAGTGCTGGGATTACAGGCTTGAGCCACCACGCCCGGCCTGCAAAAATTCTTAAGTGTAGGTTATAGTGTTTTTCACAATTTATAATACTGATGAAGTTTAATTAGCAATTCAGAAGTACACTTTAATTGGCTTGATGCATACAAAAGTGTGCAATTATAGGCCTAATGCTATTGATTGTTCAGTTTTGCTGCAGTGAATGTGAATTTTTATTTTAGAGACGAGATCTCACTCTGTCGCTCAGGCTGGAGTGCAGTGGTGCCATCATAGCTTACTCAACCTCCCAGGTCGAGTGATCCTTCCACCTGAGCCTCCCAAGTAGCTGAGAGTGCAGGCTGAATGTGAATGTTGAATGAATAAATGAATTGGTGTTAAACAGGCTAAACTGTCTCAGAACTGGTGGATTGTGCTGAAAGCAGTATGGCCTCTGACAGTGAGGTAAATCTTGGCCCAGATACTGCCATGAGGTGGCTATCTAGCTGAACATTTTAGTATAATTCTGAGAGTTGCATATTTATTCTCTCATTTCCTAGAATATACTAGCCAAAAAAAGTATGAGGTCTAGAAGGAGGAGGGAAAAAATGAAGTTTAACATGCCTATAGAAAAATTTACATGCCATGAATGTATAATTTGCTGCTGTTTTACACAGCAAAAGCACTCCTGTGACTAGCACCCAGATCAACAAATAGAACACCACCTAGCTCTGACAGCTTTTAACAGTTTAATTCTGGCCAGGCGTGGTGGCTCACACCTATGATCCCAGCACTTTGTGAAGCTGTGGTAGGAAGATTGCTTGAGTTCAGGAGTTCAAGACGAGCCTGGGTAACATAGCAAGACCTTGTTTCTACTAAAAAAAAAAAATAATTAGCTGGGTGTGGTGGTATGTACCTGTAGTCCCAGCTTCTTATGAGGCTGAGGCAGGAGGCTCACTTGAGCCTGGGAGATTGAGGTTATATAAGCTATGATTGTGCCACAGCACTTCAGCCTGGGTATCAGAGTGAGACCCTGTTTCTAAATAAATATATAAAAATAAAATTTTTCCTGCGCTAATTACATAAAATTGAACACAGGCCAAATGACCATGATTACAGAATTTCTAGTTTTGAAAAAATTTTTATTCCGGGATTATATATTATCAATATATAAACCACTGTCCTGTTTACTTATATTTGTAGAAACATAGCTTATATTTGTTTAATCAAGATTTTCCTCTTGGCAGTGGACTCCCGAAAAATTGACCAGGAAGGGAAAATCCCAGATGAAACTTTGGAGAAATTGAAGAGCCTGGGCCTTTTTGGGCTGCAAGTCCCCGAAGAATATGGTAGGTCAAGCAAACAAGCACCCAACCAGTTTAGCTCTTAAGAAAGCACTCTAAATTTGTCCATAAAAGGTCTAGTTGCTGGAATAGATGACACCTTCTGTCATGGGCTACATAGTAGGGGTGGACTGACTGAAGGACATGTAGGGAGGAAGTGCTCTCGGGTCCTGTGCTTTTCATCCTAGCACAGAGGAATGAGGCATGTGGTCTGGCTGGCTGTAGAGTGCAAAGCACATCAAGGTGGGAGATTGGACCAGTGGGAACCTTTGAGCAGCGTCTTTTGTGCTATGGACTGTCCCTGTAATTCTTTGAGCATCCTAGTGATGTTTTTAGCTCCCAAGTGACGGTTCTACCTTATTAGAGTTAGCCAGTCACTACAACTTGCCTCCCTTATGCTTTTTCTCGAGTTGGTCACCTGAATTCTGCAGAGGTTAAAGGGACAGGCAAGCAGTGTGTGGAAGGCGAGGTAGAAAATGGTTCAAAGGGATAGACCACACATGTGCCATTTGTGTTTACCCTCAGGCCTTTTGGATATAAAGTTATAAAGGCCAAGGATGCTGCTAAGCATCTGACAATCCGCACAACAGACCCCCACAACAGAAAACAATCCATTCCAAAATGTTACAGTGCCACAGTGGAGAAGCCTTGTCCTGGAGTCCTCTGGATACTGGGCAGTGGGACACACTATAGTTGTTGCATTTATAAAGACCTACAGCTGTGATGGAAGATCCTCGCTATGTGTTAATTGATTTGATGTGTGTGTAGATATCTTCATATTTAAAGTATGTATCTACATATGCTTGTATGCCTAGGAAAAGTGTGGATAGAAGGATATACACAGAAATGCACTTTCTGAGGCACACGATTGTGAGCATTTTTTTTCTTTTTTTTTTTTTTGAGACACAGTCTCGCTCTGTCACCCAGGCTGGAGTGCAGTGGCCGGATCTCAGCTCACTACAAGCTCTGCCTCCCAGGTTTACGCCATTCTCCTGCCTCAGCCTCCCAAATAGCTGGGACTACAGGCGCCCACCACCTCGCCTGGCTAGTTTTTTGTATTTTTAGTAGAGACGGGGTTTCACCGTGTTAGCCAGGCTGGTCTCGATCTCCTGACCTCGTGATCCGCCCGTCTCGGCCTCCCAAAGTGCTGGGATTACAGGCTGAGCCACCGTGCCCGGCCGCATTTTTTTTCTTTTTTGTCTTTTGAGACAGGGTCTCACTGTGTCATCCAGGCTGTAGTGCAGTGGCACGATCATAGCTCACTGTAGCCTTGAACTCCTCGGGCTCAAACAGTCCTCCCACCTAAGCCTCCCAAGTAGCTGGGACTTTTTTAAATTTTGTTGAGTTGGGGTCCTGCTACATTGCCCAGGCTAGTTTTGAATTCTTGGAGCCAAGCAATTCTCCCACCTCAGCCTCCCAAAGTGCTGGGATTATAGGCATGAGCCAGTGTGCCCAGCCCTCGATTTTTGTTTACTTTGTACCTTTCTGTATTGTGATTTTTTTTTTTTGAGACGGAGTCTCTGTTGCCCAGGCTAGAGTGCAGTGGTGTGATCTTGGCTCACTGCAACCTCTGCCTCCCAACTTCAAGTGATTCTCATGCCTCAGCCTCCCGAGTAGCTGGGACCACAGGCACGCGCCACCACACTCAGCTAATTTTTATATTTTTAGTAGAGACGGGGTTTCTCCATGTTGGCCAGGCTGGTCTCAAACTCTTGACCTCAGGTGATCTGCCCACCTCAGCCTCCCAAAGTACTGGGATTACAGGTGTGAACCACCATGCCCGGCCTGTATTGTGATTTTTTTAAAAAAAAAATGGTGATCTGGCATTACTTTATAATCAGAAGAAAAAAAAAAAACAATGAAGGCTTAATGGGAGGAATCTGGGGCTGGGCTGTGATTGACGCTGGTCCATGTCTCCTAGGTGGCCTGGGCCTCTCCAACACCATGTACTCACGACTAGGGGAGATCATCAGCATGGATGGGTCTATTACTGTGACCCTGGCAGCGCACCAGGCTATCGGCCTCAAGGTCAGGTGTTTAGGGATTCTGTGGTGCTCTCTGTAGGTCTTCTGGAGTCACATGGTGGCATAGAGGCCAGAGGCTTGCTCCCTCTGAATCGGGCCTGATATCTGACGTGCAGTCCTGCCCTTCAGTTCCCTCACTCTGGCCACACCTCGTGGTGCTCAGTCCCCACACACTGCCCACATGCGTAGTGGCCCTTGGGTTGCATGTCCCTTCCTTTTGAATCTGCCTCCTGTCCCCATTGCCTTTGATCCACCCTTCAAGGCCCAGGTGGGGTGCTGCTGTCTTCGCCTTGGGCTGGAAGTGGTCTCCCCTCCTGAGCCCTCGTCCCTCAGCCTAAGCGTGCCCCCACTCTTTATGCAAGCCGCCTTCCCCCCACTGGTCTTGAGCACCTTAGGGCAGGCCCAGGGCTTACTGCCCTTACTGGCAATCTCATTACTCAGATTATTTCTGCTTAATGTTGACATCAAAGAGAGCTGAATGCACACCATGCTCGGCTCCCCCACCCCAGAGAGCACATGCATTCATGCAGATGTTTGATGAAGAGGGGGCCTGTCTATGTGGCACTGGGAGGGCAGCAGGTGGGACAGCCCTGACATTGAGCACCTTCTTTAAGATAGGCTTGGTTCCAGTGCTCCTGTGTCTTCACATTTCATCATCCAGACCACCCTGCCAGTGGGTGGGAGTGGCCCAGTTTGTGGATGATAAGATGGAGGAGGGTTTCTTTGGAAAGGGATATCCTTTGCCCAAGACCACCAGTCTGGGAAATGAAGGAACTGATATGAAAGTTTTGGACACGGACTGCAAAGCACTGTGGGTCTCCGAGGCTCACGGCACTGGCACATGGGCCCCTGACAGTCTCCTCAGCAGCCTGGCTCCCTGGGCTCTGCCTGTGGCCGCTTGCTCTGAGTTTTTGCTGTCTTCTCTTGCCTGAAGTAAATATTTGCCTCAGAAAGGAAATGTTTCACAAACACACCTCATGCTCTCCTTTCTCCCCACAGCTGACATTAGTCTGTGTCTGTTCTGTTTAGGGGATCATCTTGGCCGGCACTGAGGAGCAGAAGGCCAAATACTTGCCTAAACTGGCGTCCGGGGAGCACATTGCAGCCTTCTGCCTCACGGAGCCAGCCAGGTCTGTCCCTGCACAAAATGTTATCCCTCAGCAGCTGTGACATTGCCCAAGACTCACTGGGGCAAGGGGGTGTTGGTTTTGTTGAGTAGCTGACTTTTCCTTCTTTCCAAAATCTTGCAGAGAATCAACTCAGCAACGGTTCTTGCCATTCCTCTTACCTTGACCTTATTTCTCTGTCCCAGTGAGACTTGCAAGTGAGATACCATGCTTGACAGCACTTACTAAATAAATTTTTGTGGTTTATAACACACCTTGACGTACAATACAGTAATAACGTTCAGGCTTCAAAGCACCTTTCAGAATATGTAGCGTGGGTGGTACTGTTCCTGCTTACACATTAGGAGCTGAGGTTCATTGAGGCTGTGTGATCTGCTGGATGGAGCAGGGCTGCAGCAGGACTCGGGACTCCAATGATAAGTCCATCACCTGGACCATCCTCCATCCTGCTTCACTGTGCGTGGGAACCTGGGAACAACCATCCTTCCTGGGGTGCCCACAACTCATCCTCACAGGACCTCAGATGAGCCCATTGCAAGCACCCATTTCCATGTTTAAACCTAAGCCCAAGTTGTTTTCACTGCCGCTTTTTTACGTGATGTATTGAAGCAAAGGTCGGCTAAATCCAGCCTCCTGCCTGTTTTTTATAAATAAGTTTTGTTTGTTTGTTTGTTTTTGAGACAGGGTCTTGCTGTGTCACCCAGGCTGGAGTGCAGTGGCACGATCTCATCTCACTGCAACCTCCGCCTTCAAGTGATTCTCTTCCCTCAGCCTCCCGAGTAGCTGGGATTACAGGCATGTGCCACCATGCCCAGCTAATTTTTGTATTTTTAGTAGAGATGAGGTTTCACCATGTTGGCCAGGTTGGCCTCGAACTCCTGACTTCAAGTGATCTACCCACCTAAGCCTCCCAAAGTGCTGGGATTACAGGCATGAACCGCCATGCCCAGCCCAGTTTTATTGGAACATGCCCATTGTTTTATAAATTGTCTTCAGCTGTGTTCATGTTTTTTTTTTTTTTTTTTTTTTTTTTGAGATGTAGTCTCGCTCTGTTGCCAGGCTGGAGTGCAGTGATATGATCTCGGCTCACTGCAGCCTCCGCCTCCTGGCTTCAAGCGATTCTCCTGCCTCAGCCTCCTGAGTAGCTGGGACTACAGGCATGCACCACCGCACCCAGCTAATTTTCGTATTTTTAGTTGAGATGGGGTTTTACCATGTTGGCCAGGATGGTCTCAATCTCTTGACTTCGTGAACCACCTGCCTCAGCCTCCCAAAGTGCTGGGATTACAGGCGTGAACCACCATGCCCGGCCTCATGTTCTATTAATAGCAGCAGAGTTGAGGAGGTGAGACAGACATCCTGTAGCTTGTAAAGCTGAATATGTTATCTGATCCTTCATTTTAAAAGTTCGCTGACCTCTTAAAAGTACTAGAACCTCCATTTTCAGGCTCTCAAAAGCATTCATGTTCCCAGTATTCTCCCTTGACCACATCTTTCTGCATCTGCAGTGGGAGCGATGCAGCCTCAGTCCAGAGCAGAGCCACGCTAAGTGAAGACAAGAAGCACTACATCCTCAATGGCTCCAAGGTAGGGCTCCTTCCCCATGGCCATGTCAGGATCTCAGTCACGACCTTCACTGCCACTGAGTGAGCACTCTCCACACACCAGGGATTGTACCTGCTGCTGTAGCACTGACTGCCTTCTTGAGCTGCTTTTATGTGTTTGTTTTTGATTTTTTTTAGTTTTGTAAATTTGAGACGGAGTCTCTGTCACCTAGGCTGGAGTGCAGTGGTGTGATCTCAGCTCACTGAAATCTCTGCCTCCCAGGTTCAAGTGATTCTCCTGCCTCAGCCTCCTTGGTAGCTGGGCTTACCCATTCTTGGCTAATTTTTGTATTTTTAGTAGAGATGGAGTTTCACCATGTTGTCCAGGCAGATCTTGAACTCCTGACTTCAAGTGATCTGCCCACCTCGGCCTCCCAAAGTGCTGGGTTTACAGGCATGAGCCACCGTGCCCGGCCTGTAAACCCGAAAAATCTTTAAATTTTTTGTTACACAAAATTTCAGACATGTTCTGTGTGCCTGGCTGGCCCCAACTCCGGCAGTCACCTGCTCATGGCCACTGTGCCTCTTCCAGCAGCATTGCTACCTCCAGATCGCATGGTAACAATCACAGCATGCCTCTCTAAAAGACAGGAGTTTTGTTTGTTTTTTTAAATAAAAACAAAGCTGTAATATCCTTATCACATTTTAAAAATTGATAATTTCTCTTTTCTTTTGAGATGGGGTCCTGCTCTGTCACCCAGGCTGGAGTGCAGTGGCACAATCTTGGCTTACTGCAGCCTCAACTTCCTGGGCTAAGGTGATTCTCCTACCTCAGCCTCCCAAGCAGCTGGGAGTACAGGCATGCAGCTAATTTTTTTTGTATTTTTTTTGGTAGAGATGGATTTTCACCATGTTGCCCAGGTTGGTGTCAAACTCTGGGGCTCCAGCTATCTGCCCACCTCAACCTCCCAAAGTGCTGGGATTACAGGCATGAGCGACTGTGCCCAGCTGATAATTTCTTACATCTATCAGCATTCAGATATCCCTGATTGCCTCATACCTTTTTTTGGTTTAACTATGTGCTTGAATTAAGATCCACATGAGTCCCATCTGTTGCGGTTTGTTAAGGAGTCTGTTTCTGCCTCTAACTCCCTTTGTTTCCTTTCCTCCTCCTCACCACCCTCCTGCCTTCTCTTTTTTCATTTCTTTTTAGAATTAACAAATAAATGTTGTGTGTATTTAGATGTGCAACATGATGTTTTGATATATGTATACCTTAAGAAATGATTAAACCCTTTCTTTCTTGAAGAAATGCAGTTGTCTGGCGGTGGAACCTGAGCTGTTTGACAACTTTGGATGTTCTTTCCCCCCTCCACCTCCACCCTGGCCATCCATGTCCCTTGGGAAAATCCTTGGTGTGGGCAAACTGGGCTGAGCCCTGTCCTGTGTTCACTCATGCTTGTTTGGCTTCTGCAGAGCCAAGGACCCTGCATGTCTGGCCTGAGGTCTGACTGATCGACAAAGACAGAGCTGAGATGGGTCACATAGGGGTTTGGTTTTCTCCAAAGTCCTTCTTTCTGTCCTCAGGTCTGGATTACCAATGGAGGACTGGCCAATATTTTTACTGTGTTTGCAAAGACTGAGGTAGTTGATTCTGATGGATCAGTGAAAGACAAAATCACAGCATTCATAGTAGAAAGAGACTTTGGTGGAGTCACTAATGGGAAACCTGAAGATAAATTAGGCATTCGGGGCTCCAACAGTAAGTAGCTCGTGTGTGCGTGTGTGTGTGTGTGTGTGTATGTGTGTAAGGGGGAGACTGGCCCTTGACTCTGTCCAAATAGCAAGATAAAATGAGATTTAAATACTTTCAGTTTTTGTTAAGCATTTTAAAAAGATCAAACTAAGAATGCCACATGGGCTTTGTCTTTGTACCCACAGCTGAGTGCTGCTCACTTGAAGACCTGCTGGTCATCCCCTGCTGTAGCTGCCCTAACGGACAGACCACCTTACCACCTTAGAGCTCAGCTTACAGTCCTCAGCCTTTAGTTGTCTCAGTCTGCAGTGCCTGGCAGCCTGCTTCAGGATGTGGGTTGGGTTCAGGTCCATCTGGGGGCTTGTTCTTAGAGCAGATCATAAGCACCTAAGGGGCCAAGCCAAGCCATATAAGCACTTTTTTTGTCGTGGGAGACATAGTCTCTCTCTGTCACCCAGACTGGAATGCAGTGCTGTCATCTCAGCTCACTGCAACCTCTGCCTCCTGGGTTCGAGTTATTCTCCTGCCTCAGCCTCCCAAGTAATTGGGACTACAGGCGTGCACCACCACACCCGGCTAATTTTTGTATTTTTTGTAGAGATGGGGTTTCACCATGTTGCCCAGACTTGTCTTGAACTCCTGAGCTCAGGCAATCTACCTGCCTCAGTCTCCTAAAGTGCTAGGATTACAGATGTGAGTTACTGTACCTGGCCCCCTTTTTTTTTTTTTTTTTTAATAGAGATGAGGTCTTGCTGTGTTGTCCAGGCTGGTCTCGAACTCCTGGGTTCAAATGATCTTCCTGCCTCTGCCTCCCAAAATGCTGGGATTATAGACATGAGCCACCATACCCGACCCTGAAAGCACATTTAAGTCCTCTGTTCATGTTGGCCTCATTCTAGTGGCCACAGGAAGTCACATGGCCCTAGCAGGCAGGGAAAGGGAGGGAGGTCCATCCCTCCTTACAGTGGGAGAGTGCTACCGTTAGATTGCAGGGGTGTGATTGTGTTAGAGTTAAGAATTGAGACCAGTGGTCCCAGTCTACCCTAAGGCTTTAGGAAATGCTGTTCTCTTCCTCACTTTGCTTGTTCTGGCTCTTTATATCCCTGACTGTTTTCATTCTTAAACTTCTGCTAAATGTCACCTTAGAAAAGTCTGACATAGCCCTTAATAAAAATATTATTATCCACCCCCTTGCCAACCTCCATTTCTCTTTATCGTGATGCCCTATTTATTTCATCCATAGCACTGATCACAATGTTACATTGTTTTGTTTATAGCTTTTGTCTCCCTAATCAAAGTATGAGCTGCACAAAGATAGGAACTTTGTCTTTCTATACTGTCCTACCAAACATTGGATGGATGGATGGATGGATGGATGGATGGATGGATGGATGGATGGACGGACGGACGGATGAATTGCCTGCTTGCAGGTCAAATGCAGAGTGGTTTGCATTATCAGATGAGATCTTAAATTTCATGTGTTTCAGCTTGTGAAGTCCATTTTGAAAACACCAAGGTACCTGTGGAAAACATCCTAGGAGAGGTCGGAGGTGGGTTTAAGGTGAGTTGCCAGCCACAGCCCCTTGTGAGTACCAGGTAGTGTCATGAGTGCAGCTTGTCGGCCCCCAGCTTTTGCCCTGTCCCTGCTTGTAGCAGAGTAGCCTGTGCATGGCAGGTGACTTTGCATGGTTATCTGTTGGGAAATTGGCCAAATTGAGACTGGAAAATTGGCTGGCTCCTAGAAGAAGTGTATGGTAAGGATTGGGAATCTTCCTTCATGTCTGAGGCCTTATTCGCCTCGAGCGAAGCCTAGGATTCCCTTCTGCAGTGGGTGTGAGAAAGCAACCTGTGGGTTCTGGTGGATCTCAAGCTCTGTGTCCCACAACCGTGGTCTGCATCCCTGCCCTACTCTTTTCTTTTTGGACTAAGACTTACTATTTTTATTAAGAGATGATTCATACAACAAAGGACTCACCATTTTAAAACGTATCATTTCAGTGGTTTTTAGTATATTCACTATGTTGTTCAAATATCTCCTGTGTCTAATTCCAGAACATTTCCTCACCCCAAAAAGAAATGTTGTACCATCCAGTATGACGCTTACCCAATCCCTTGGCTGCTACTCTTTTACTTTACGTCCCTATGGATTTGCCTCTTCGGAACATTTCATAGAAAAGCAGTCATATGCAAGATCCGGTTTGGTGACAGGCTTCTCTCACATAGCATGATGTTTTCAAGGTTCATCTCTCTCATAGCATGAATGAGTAATTCATTCCTTTTATAGCTGAATTCTGTTCTCTTGAGTGGAGATAGCACATTTTGTTCATCCATTCATCAGCTGATGGACATTGGGGTTGTTACCACTTTGGCTGCTATCAGTAATGCTACTTATGAACATTCATGTCAAGTTTTTATGTGGAAATACTTTTTCAGTTATTTTAATTTATATCTAAAAGTAGAATTTCTGTTTGGCCCAAGTTGGTCTTGAACTCCTAGGCTCAAGCGATCCTCTTGTCTTGGCCTCCCAAAATGCTGGTACTACAGGTGGGAGCCCCCATGCCCAGCTCTGGCATGTTCCTTTGGAATAATGTTCAGTGGTCTTGTGTGCGGGGACGTTGGTAGAGCTGTAACAGTGACTGAATCACCTTGTTCTGAGGCATTAGGACAGTGCTTTTTCCCAGCTTGAGGGAAGGCAAGCTGATCTGCCTGGCCTGGTCTGGTTGTGGCCTCCTCCTGCTGCCTCCTTCAGGGCCCCTGGGCTCTCCCTGTTCTCCCTGCAGGTGGCCATGAACATCCTCAACAGTGGCCGGTTCAGCATGGGCAGCGCCGTGGCTGGGATGCTCAAGAGATTGATTGGTAGGTAAGTTAGGGACAAGGCCCATTGTGCCCCACCCCCCGCTTCCCCAGCTTCAGCCCTGGAGGCTCTGCCATTCCCCTGGCCCATTCCAGGCCGGTGCTGAACTAGGCCACCTAGACTGAGGGTCCAGCCCAAGCTCGGTCCCTAGGCTTTTGTGGAGACCAGAGGGTCTCCTCAGCCTGCCCCTGAGGTTTGTCGTTGTCCACATTCCTCTGTTTCATCTCCACATGGGTGATGCCGATGTGGGGACAGGCTTTCTCTCTGGGGTAGGGGTGGGGATTGGGGAACAGGCTTTCTGTCTGGGGTGAGAGGTTGCCACCGACCAGTAGGAGCAGAGCTACTTGGTGAGCACACACCAAGAGCCAGGCTTCCAGGATACACGGCCTCTGGTTCCCAAGGTCTGTGTCTTCTGGGTGACTGCACAGTGGGTAGGGAGTAGAGTCGGGTTTGGAACCCAGGTGCCTGGGCCCCTGGATCTTTCTTTTGTTCTCTTCTGTTAGGATACCCCAAACCTCCATTTTCCCTTGCCAGTGAACTTAGAACAGCCCTGTAACCATTCTGGTTGTGGTGGAAGCATCTGTGGGGAAATGGGGGTACCCGGGGCAGCACACCCCTAAGTGCTTTATGAAGCTCCTCTTTGATGCCAGGCTCTGGGCCTGTTTTGGCTTCCCTCCATTTTAGAGATGAGAAGACAGAGACTCAAGAGAGGGCAAGTGATTTGTTGCGGGCCATGCTCCTGGACCCAGAACGAAAGCTGTCAGGCTCCAGGCTCAGGGCTCTTCTCACTCAGGCACAAGGCCTCCGGGGAGCTCCTTTGCCTGGGCTCTCAGTGGGGCTCGGCCCTCTTCACCTGCTGAGTGTACCACACCTGGGAGAGCCTGTGGAGAACATGGCTATGGGCGGGGTGGGAGTGCTTCTGCCTGGGGGAGGCGCCATGTCACTCATGGGCCCTTAGAGCTCAGCACTTTGTCACAACCACACGCCTGGAAGCCCCAGCTCAAATATTCAAGCCAGGCAGCCCCACCTGCTTTGGTTAGGAACACTGCGCTGGGTGTGAGCCTGGACCACCTCTGTCTGGGGCCTCTGTGCCTGGCTCTGTGCAAGGCGCCCTCCACCTTCCACCTGATTGCATCTTCACAGTGACTCTGAGGTGTGGGATGGTATTCAGGGAGGTGTCACACTTGGCCCAAGGCACAGGCTGTAAGAACCATGGCCAGGATTCAAGCCTGTATCTGATGCCAAACTCTGTGTGTGGGTGCCATGAGGAGGGGCGGTTCTCCTCTGACCCACCCGGGGTGCTGGCAAGTGGGGGTGCTAGCTTCTGGGGTATTTGATCTCAGCAGACACGCTTCTCACAGTGCCCGCCTGTGGGAAGGATAAGGATGATGGCCATAGGAAATCATGTTTGAACAACAGAAATGTTCCAGTTCTTTCTTTCTTTTTTTTTTTTTTTTTTTGAGACGGAGTCTCGCTCTGTCGCCCAGGCTGGAGTGCAGTGGCTGGATCTCAGCTCACTGCAAGCTCCGCCTCCCGGGTTCGGGCCATTCTCCTGTCTCAGCCTCCTGAGTAGCTGGGACTACAGGCGCCCGCCACCTCGCCCGGCTAGTTTTTTGTATTTTTTAGTAGAGACGGGGTTTCACCGTGTTAGCCAGGATGGTCTCGATCTCCTGACCTAGTGATCCGCCCGTCTCGGCCTCCCAAAGTGCTGGGATTACAGGCTTGAGCCACCGCGCCCGGCCTAGTTCTTTCTAATAACTCTGCTCTTCCTCAGAAATGACTGCTGAGTACGCCTGCACAAGGAAACAGTTTAACAAGAGGCTCAGTGAATTTGGATTGATTCAGGTACCGACGGTTGAGTACTGTATTTGTGCATTTCACTGTGTGACGTGAATGGTGTGTTCTTTTGATGTCTCTGTACTGGTGACTCTTCTGTGGTGATTTGGGAAGAAGACTAGTTAAGGCTTTATTTAACACTGGTCACTGGGCTTGCTTCTCTTGGGCATTGAGGCTTCTGACTTAATTACCTTCTTTCCTGTTTCACAGATTTGGCTCTCAGCACATGCAAATTGCTTCTCGTGTTTTTTTCTGAACACTCTAGGAGAAATTTGCACTGATGGCTCAGAAGGCTTACGTCATGGAGAGTATGACCTACCTCACAGCAGGGATGCTGGACCAACCGGGCTTTCCCGACTGCTCCATCGAGGCGGCCATGGTGAAGGTAACCCCGGCATAGCCAGAGAGCTGGTGCTGGAGGGAGGCTTGGGAAAGCTCCCTCACTGTGACCTTTCAAGCCCATGCTGTTGCCTGTCATCTTCCTCCTGTCATTGATCCAGTATTTGCGATACACTTGCCCTGTGTAGCACTCCAGGGATAGGCAAGCAGTGGGGAGCAGCAGTGGGGAAGTGTCCGGTGAGCCAGTGGATCAGCAGTTTATAGCAGAAGGAGACCGTTATGATAACATCCTTTTAGAGTAATAACATTGCAGCTGGCTTGCTTGAGAAAGACTTCTTTTTTCCTTAGTTTATGGCCTTCGTACTTTCTGGTATCAAAACTTTGTCTTAAAAACTAAGCATATGGCAGGACGTGGTGGCTCACGTCTGTAATCCCAGCACTTTGGGAGGCCAAGGTGGGTGGATCACCTGAGGTCTGGAGTTCGAGACCAGCCTGGCCAACATGGTAAAGCCCCATCTCTACTAAAAACACAAAAAATTAGCCAGGCGTGGTGGCAGGCACCTGTAACCCCAGCTACTTGGGAGGCTGAGGCAGGAGAATCACTTGAACCCGGGGAGGGTGGTGGAGGTTGCCAAGATTGTGCCATTGCACACTAGCCTGGGCAACAAGAGCAAAACTCCATCTCAAAAAAAAAAAAAGAAAAAGTATACGAGTCTGGGCAACATGGTGAAACCCCATCTCTACAAAAAATACAGAAATTAGCTGGCATGGTGGCACATTCCTGTAGTCCCAACTACCTGAGAGGCTGAGGTGGGAAGAGCATCTTACTTGGTTGAAGTAGATAATAGAGTTTGCTTTTGTTTTGTTCAGGGTAGAGGGTGTCATTTTTTAGCTGTAATAAAAAAGATGGCCACCCTTTGGGGGACCCTACTTTGTTCCCCCAACAATTGTTTTTAAGCTGATCTCTGGAATTGAGCTCTTGAGAGAAATGGTGAGAGGTATGGCAGCTTACAGAAGCAAACGTCCTGGTGTGGGCAGGAAAGTCTACCTAAAAGGTTGGGATCCTGAAGTGGCAAGGTCCCTGAAAAAATAAAAAATAATAATAATAATAATAAAAGGTTGGGCATCTTGGGCCGTGTTTGAGTCTTTTCTAGGTGCAGGCTGTGTACTGGGTGCATTTGCATGTGTTTTATCATCTCGTTTTCTTGTCACCCTTGAGCAGTGACCACAGACGTTAGTTTGCTGTAGCCAACTTCTTCCAGATACTAAACCTAGGTCTAAATATGGCAGTTTGTCTGCCCCCAAGGCACTTATAGTGTGCACAGACAGAAAGAAGTCACGGCCGCTGGGACTGGGCAGGAACAGGTCAGGTTTGCTCGGGAGGGGGAGATCTTAGGCGGGTTTTAAAGGAACAGGAGCTAAGCCAGGTGCAGATAGGATGAAGGTGGGCCCAGAGGTACAGAAGGTCACGGTGGGGTGGGGAACACAAGCTGGCCAGTGTGGTCAAGGAAGGCAAAGGACTTGTCCACATCACCCCTCAAGTCCCTCCCTGGCTGATCTCCTCCCCAAACCCTGGTGCCTCCCATGGCTCCCCAGCCACCCAGCTCCCTGCAGCGTAGGTCTTCCTTTTGGAAAGGATTCGGTGTGACACCCCACAGGTGTTCAGCTCCGAAGCTGCCTGGCAGTGTGTGAGTGAGGCGCTGCAGATCCTCGGGGGCTTGGGCTACACGAAGGACTATCCGTACGAGCGCATACTGCGTGACACCCGCATCCTCCTCATCTTTGAGGTGAGTGGCCCTGCCACCAGCTAAGCTGTGCTCCACCCCCAGGACCCTGCCTGGTCCTGAAGATGCTGCTCAGGGCCTCACAGAGGCCCCCGTGGCCCAGGGCTGGGTCTTATGCTCTCAATGGCTCTCAAGGGCTCTCCTAGCCCTGGCACGTCTCGTTCCTGATTGCTGCCCTCCATGAAGTCACAAGCCTGAGGAGTCAGTTCAGTTAGCATGTGCCTGGTGGCAGGGGAGGGAATTGGGGCCACAGAGATGTTTTTGGGTGCTGTGTTCTGATTGTGTAGCAGGGCCGACCAAGGGGAATGACAGAGTGCAAGTACACAAAGAGGGAGCGGGCGTCCTCCAGAGGCAGCCAGAGTTTTGTGAAGCATGCCCTTAGGGGCAGAAAAAAAAGGGCTTTGACCAGGGCCGGGAAGAGGGCAGTTTGTCCCTGAGGGCAGGGTAATAGAGCATGCCAGGCCCAGATGGGACTGATCATCAAGGTGAATGAAGAGAGAGTGAAGGGCTTTCTGGGAGCAGCAGTCAGTCCTGCCAGGTGGGCTGGGGCAGGTAGTGGGTTTGGGGGTGTTGAAGAAGGTACACGGGAAGGCTAAAAAAGTAGCCAGAGTGTGGAGGACCTTGACTGACAGCAGAGGAATTTGGAAGCCATAAAACATCTGTAAGCAGGGCATTATTTGGTTGTATCTGTATTGTGGGAAATTCCCCCAGGGGCTCAGCAAGTGCCGGACATATGGATGGGGCTCGTGTGGAGAGTGAGTTACAGGGATGAGGCCAGAGGCCAGGGGCTCTCCTGCTGGGAGGGAGAGGCTAGACCTAAGAGAGCATAGCAGGATGGGTGGGATGTGATGGTGGGCATGGGTATACAGGAGGCAGCCTGAGACAGGGAGAGGGTTTGGGCCTGAGCAGCAGGTCTGGTAATGAGGGGACATCATCAGCCTCCGGGAGTGTAGTCTTGTCTCCTGGGCCGTCCTGTCCAGTGGGAAGCCTCCTTGGCTGCTTTTGTTCCCGGCCTGTCCATTGGGTTCCAGCCATCTCCACTGTTGTAGTGGACATATGGGGCAGGGGCCAGCCTGAGGGCACTGGAGTGGTCTCAGCCTTGCAAAGGGCCTTCTCCAAATGCCCTTCCCTCAGCCCGGGAGGGCTGGAGTTCTCCAGGACTGGGGTGGTCAGCAGGGTTCAGGAAGCCCTCGAGGCCTTGGAAGAACACAGGGCTCTCAATGTGGGGTGGTACCTCCTGTCTGGAGCCTGCTCGGAGCTGGGTGGTTCTGCCAGGAGGCCTCTGCAGTCCCCTCTTTTCCTGTAGGGAGTCCTGCTGTCTGTGTTTTCTGCCTGGCTGCAGAGGACAGTCCTCAGTCCCTGGTGCTGGCTGTGTAGCCTGGGTCAGGCCCCTGCACCTGACGCACATCTCCATTGTGCAGAGTGGGCAGAAGCCCACCGGCCTCTCACTGATCAGAATCATGGGTTGGGGGAGTGGGGAGCATGTGGCCCTCTGGGTGTTGACACCTGGCACTGAGGAGCTTCTAGCTGCCACTCAGCAATTTGTGGCTTCTGTTAGGAATCTGGCCTCCACCTGGAGCCAGCAATGTCTGTCCGGCACTGGCTGAGCCCCAGGCATCAGCACCCCTTACCACCCAGGGAAAGTTGGTTTCCATTTTAAAGAGGACCTGGAGACTTGGAGAAAGGCTTGACACGTGAAGCTGGTCACCGAGCAGTAGAGGGTCCTAGCGGGAGCCCATGGCCATCTGGTCACCTCCTCCTCATCCCTGTGTACTCTCTGAGCCCTGGTCAGAGCCCTGTTCCCAGCTACTTCAGGAGCAGTGGCTTCTGTGGCATGGGCAAGCAGGCAGTGGCTGGACCTACCCAGCACATATGGCACTACCATGGCTGCCTGGCTGGGGGGCAGCCTTTGACCTCTACACTACTGGCCACAGGGAACCAATGAGATTCTCCGGATGTACATCGCCCTGACGGGTCTGCAGCATGCTGGCCGCATCCTGACTGCCAGGATCCAGTAAGTACCATTGTCACTGTGTGCTTCTCAGAGCCTATACCTGCCCAGCAGGGGCCAGTCCAAGGCAGTGGGAGGAAAGAGCTGCCTTGACCTCGAGTAGGGGCATGGGGGTGTGGCGCAGCCTTGTGGAGGGGACCTTCCCCTGTGGTAGTTGGGGGCTTATTGCCCAGGGAAGCCCTCGCTGCCCTGCCCTTATGGCCACACTACCCTACAGCTCCAATGTGAACACCGTATCCCCGCTCTGGTCCCTCACACTGGAGGCAGCTGGTTTTTCAGAATCTGAAGAATGACAGGTGTCCCCTTAAAGGTGCCAGGCCTCACAGCCAACATAAGACCAGTGTTTTTCTTCTCTGCCCTTCTTCCCCTCCTGCCCCCCTCCACCCCCATCCTAGGGGCACAGCAATCCCAAATCACTGCTGGAGACTAAGTACAGGTTGCTGGTAGCATTTTGTCTCCTTCACAGGAGACAGCTGCTGGGAAGCTGGCTGTGACTCCACCCCTTACATGTGTGGCTCCCTTGAGGCGACTGGGTGCTCTCCGGCAGGTGGTTTGGTTGAGGGGTTCAGCCTGTAGCCAGAGGCCCGGCATATCCAGGCCAGGGAGGGGCACGGAGCTTCTGGGTGCCAAGTGGGCCGTGTTGCTGGACAGTGAGAGCCAGCAGTGAGGCCTCCAGTCACAGGACCATGGACTTTCTGCAGTGAGTTTAAACAGGCCAAAGTGACCACAGTCATGGAGACCATTGGCCGGAAGCTTCGGGACTCCCTGGGCCGAACTGTGGACCTGGGACTGACAGGCAACCATGGAGTTGTGCACCCCAGTCTTGCGGTAAGTGGGCCTAACAGGCATACCCCCTACTTCAGTGCCCTTCTGCCAGATCTCATGGCAGAAAAGATCTCACTGTGGGGGGTCTGGGCTCCTCCAGGGGAGGCTGGGGAACACCAGCTAGTCCATGACACCCTGGATTGCCTCCCTCAGATGGGGCATCTTTGCCTGGTACCCAGACTGTGGGACAGGACAGGGCACTGTAGGGATGAGGTGCTGAACTGACTCCTGTCTTGGTTAATAGGACAGTGCCAACAAGTTTGAGGAGAACACCTACTACTTCGGCCAGACCGTGGAGACACTGCTGCTCCGCTTTGGCAAGGTAACCAGGCCCTCCCAGGCCTGGGTCGCAACCGGTCCCCCAATTTGGCCAGCATTCATGAGACTACTTTTTGTCAAGCATCCTTTGGGACCAGGCCTAGAACAGAAATCTTGATCGCCCTGGAGGGATGGGGTGGTGAGGTGTCCTGGGGCCCACTTAGCTACTTGGAGGGGCACCCTTGCTGGGTGAGTTTTCTGCAGTGTTTTTCTGTGCACCTTTCAGGTAGAGAGGCTCCCTAGAATCGGGAGGGCAGCCCCACCTGGGGCCTGAATCTAGGGACCTGATTGGTGGGGCCCTTGCTGCTGAAGATGACAGTAGCACAGTAAGCACTGGCTTCTGGTCTCAGCCAAGTTTCTGGGACCAGGTCTTGCCTTAACCTCCTCCCTGAATCTAGAGATCAAAGAGAAGGGAAAACAGAAGGTGGCTGGGAGCCGTTCTCCCATGACCTGAAGGGAAAGGCTTTATTGGCTCCACTTTCTCAAGGAACACAGGAAACTAAGACAGGCAGAGATGCAGCCCAGGGAGGGACCGTGTGGGGGACTGGTCTAGGTAGTGAGTCCCCACTCAGAGCCTCTGTGATCCCAGACAATCACGGAGGAGCAGCTGGTGCTGAAGCGGGTGGCCAACATCCTCATCAACCTCTATGGCATGACGGCTGTGCTGTCGCGGGCCAGCCGCTCCATCCGCATCGGGCTACGCAACCACGACCATGAGGTGAGTCCAGCCTAGCCTCACACAGGGCCTGGCTGCTGGCATCTGTCCTGCTGCACTTTAATGAAGTTAATTGTTGAGGAGGGTGTGGGCGGGTGTGGGGGAGGGCTGGGCCAGTTGAGGGGGTATCCACAGGTCCTGCAGGGAGAGGCTGTGGGGGAGGCTGTGCAAGTTCACCATGCGGTGGCTGTGGGAGGGTCTGTGCTGTTCAGGAGATGGGGCCGTTCCTTTTCTTCTTCCTGCCTGAGAGAAGAGGCGGGTGAGTGACAGGAGTTCCCGATCCCAGTGCCTTGACCCCCAGTGAGGGGCAGACCCTGCACATTGCCCACTCTGCTGGGGGGAGGCGGTGCAGTGTCTGAGGACCCACTGTGTACCAGGATCTCTGCCTGCACTTCCCAGAGTGCCTGCAGATACCAGGATTGTGACATCTGCCTCTCAGAGGAAACAGGCTCAGAGATATTAAGTCACTTGCTGTTGGGGAAAGGCTGTTGGGTCGGGGCTGGAATTAGAACCTGAGACGGGGTGACTCCTGAGCCAGGCCTTTTCACCCCTGCCATGCTACCCAGTTTGGCTGATAGGCTGGGTTTTTGAAGCTCAGAGGTCAGATTCCAGGAATTTGGGCATATCTTTTCTGTCCTTGGTTCTGGCAGGTTCTCTTGGCCAACACCTTCTGCGTGGAAGCTTACTTCCAGAATCTCTTCAGCCTCTCTCAGCTGGACAAGTGTGAGTGGCATGTCTTGGGGGAGGGAAGGAAGGGCCCACTTCTAGGCCCCTATTGAGGGTGAGCTGTTTCTGGACCCTGTCAAGCTCCCAGAGCCTGCTGGCTACTCACAGACCTTTGCCTTGAGTGAGGGCCCGGGTAGGCCTGGGCTTAGCTGCAGCAGTGCCCGCCAGGCACTGTAGTTGCAAACCTGCCCCATTCACGAAGGTAGTTGTATTTATTTATATTTATTTATTTTGAGATGGAGTTTCGCTCTTGTTGCCCAAGCTGGAGTGTAATGGTGCAATCTCGGCTCCCTGCAAACTCCACCTCCTCAGTTCAAGCGATTCTTCTGCCCCAGCCTCCCAAGTAGCTCGGATTACAGGTGCACACCACCACGCCCAGCTAATTTTTTGTATTTTTAGTAGAAACAGAGTTTCAACATGTTAGCCAGACTGGTCTCGAACTCCTGACCTCAGATGATCTGCCTGCCTCAGCCTCCCAAAATGCTGGGATTACAGGCATGAGCCACCGCGCCCTGCCTGCCAAGGCAATTTTAGATTGAGCAAGTGCAGAGCCCTTTGTGCAGGACCCCTGGCATCTGCCCAGCATGCCTGGCTGTATTCTTTTTTTTTTTTTTGGAGACATAGTCTCACTTTGTCACCCAGGCTGGAATGCAGTGGCACGATCTTGGCTCACTGCAACCTCCACCTCCTGGGTTCAAGCAATTCTTGTGCCTCAGCCTCCTGAGTAGTTGGGATTACAGGCATGCACCACCATGCCCAGCTAATATTTGTATTTTTAGTAGAAGCAGGGTTTCACCATGTTGGCCAGGCTGGTCTCCAACTCCTAACCTCAGGTGATCCGCCTACTTGGCTTCCCAAAGTGCTGGGATTACAGGCGTGAGCCACTCTGCCTGGCCCTGGCTGTATTCTCGAAGCTGTCTGGGGAAGGCTTACGAAGGGAGGAGCGCCAGGTTGTACCTGATTCTGGATACAGCATTTTACCTGCCCCTTTACCCACTGCGACCCATCCAAAATGACCTTGCAGTGCCCTGCAGAGGTCTCAGGCCTTGGCCTAGAGAACAGAGGGCTTTGCTCGTGCTCCCTGGTCTGTCTGCAGTGCTCTTCCTCTTCTATAGCCACTTGACCACATCTGGGAATGCCCAGCTCAGTCTACCTCTGACCCTCACAGTCCTGTTGGCCTGAGGCTCTGGATCAGTGTCCCTGCAGAGCCCAGTCCTGTTGCCAAGTGACGGGGGTAGGCGCCAGCACTGTGGCACTCGCCGAGAGTGGCATATGATTTTTTGCAGGTCCTAGCCCTGGGGGTAGCCCAGACCGCCCCCCCCCGCCCCCAGTGCTGACAGGTTATGTGCTGTGGAGGATGCTGAAATGGTTTCTCCTCCAGTGGGCTGGAATCACAGATGGGCTGTTTATGGAGCAAGTGCCGGCTCCACCCCACGAGATCTGGGGCTTAGAAATGAGCAGGATGAGTCCTTTGTAACTGAGAATGAAGCTGTGCCCTTCTCTCCCTACAGCCCTGAATCACTTGCTGGGGGTTTGGAGGAGGGGGTCACCCTTAGGGCTGCTTCATGGTGGGTGGGCTGACTTTGTGGAAAAATGCCCCCACTTCAGCCATGTTTGTCTTATCACAATGCAGAAGGATCACCCACCATCTTTCCTTTTCCTTCCCAGATGCTCCAGAAAACCTAGATGAGCAGATTAAGAAAGTGTCCCAGCAGATCCTTGAGAAGCGAGCCTATATCTGTGCCCACCCTCTGGACAGGACATGCTGAGGCAGGGGAGAGTGTCCCCTGCTGCTGCCCACCCCCACCCATGGCCCGTTGCTGGATGACTGTCACTCTTTTTTCAGAAGGTGTTACAACTTGGCATTATCACGGGTTGAGCCATTTGTTCCCTGTCTGCACCTGAAGGGTTGTCTCCTGGCCTGGGAGAGCCTATTCCAGGTTTCGACCTGCAGGAGTGCTCTCTAACAGGACCATCACAGCTTCTGAACTGAGCCGGAGAGAGAGAATGGAATTGCCGACCTCTGGAACTGGCGGGTATTCTGGTCATTGAGGAGACACCATAGTGGAAACTGGGGCTTGCGCTGCTGCCTCCAGGGCGTGAGGTGGGTGGGGACCTGTGTCAGGTGTGGATAGCCATTTCTGCTCAACCACACATTCTCTAAGAAACAGCTTGAAAGCTGTGTCTGGGTCATTCATTTAAACTAGAAACAGAGGCACTTAAAACATGTACCAGGAACCATTTAAAGAAGAATATAAAATGTCACAATCTGTGCACTCTGCTGTACTTGTCACACTGTTCCTCAGAACCAGCATTTAATGGGTGACAGCAGGACCCTGAGAACCACCCTTTGTTGATGGCCTCGGGTCCCCTTTGTCCTCACTCTGCAAGGAGGGCCCAGAACGCTAAGGGAGCAGACACAGTGCAGTCCACAATGCCTTGGGGTTATGAGCCCTTAGTTTTTATCCTCCTCAGGAGATAGGGAGGCTGCCTCAGCTGAGGTACGCACCTAGGGACTTTAATTTCTTTACAAAACTGGCCTCTACTCTTGAGGAGAGGATGAATGGTATCTCCAGGCTGTCCCAGCAGGTCTTTGCATTTCTCCAGCCTCCCTTTTACTGGCGCTTGCAAGATACACTGGGTCCCAGCGTGCTCACTGTGGTGGACTTTAAGCTTTGGTATGGTCCTTGGGTGGTCTGGAGCTCTAAAATGCCTATGGTGGACATTCCCTTGAGCACAGAGAAAGCGGCCAGCTCTTTTTCCTCCAAGTATATTCCCAATTTACTGTGATGCTGGAAATAGGCAAGGAGGAGATTGGGAACTTGGAGAGCTGAGCTGGCTGAGCGGGGCTGGCCTGAGCATTGTGCCAGGGGTTTGGTAACTAGTTTTTAAAACGGGAAAGTTTCTAAATATTGTGACCATGTAAATAACCTCTCAGTGAAACCTAAAGTTCTGTTTTGTTAATGATAGCAAGGAAGCATTTTGCACAAAATGAAGCATGCATACCTCTGGACAAAAGGTTACTTGGACTTTCTTTGCACAGGGGAAGTTTGGGGAGGGGCTGTCAGACCCACCCCACTTCCAGGCAGACCTCTGGAAGGGGGCTTCACTCTAGGCTGGTGGTGTGTAAGGCCTTGGTCAGCAGCAAATTCTCCATTTATCCATCTGGGTTGAAAAGGCCTAGCGACCAGTTCAAGCCTGTCCCTCTCATCTGTAGTTGCTAACTTTTCTTAAGCATGTTGTGGGAAGAGGAGACCCCAGCATGTGTTTCTTAAATGATTTCACCAGTGAAACCCCCAGGAGACTTTTGCTGGGAAGGCTGGCAGTGGAGCTCACTAGGAAGCATTCTTACCAAGGAAAAGCCTTGTGTTCTTAGGCTAGACAGCTCTCCTAGCTGGAGCCTCCTTGAGAGCCACAGCAGTAACTGTGGGCCTGAGACATGCCCACAGAGACCAGGTCTCTTCAGGCAGCCTGGGAGATCTAGGGCCTACTGGGGAGGGAGGGAGCGAAGTCAAGGCAAATGGAGAAAGTGACATTTTGGCAAACTTGTTAGCACTTCCATGGAGCTGTGATCAGCTGTCCTTAAGAGTCGAGAAGGAAAGCAAGCCGTCATTTTCACCTGACCTAGTTTTCTGGGAGAGGTTTCTCTGGCAGACCTTGTTGTTAGATAGGTTCATGTCTCGTTCTCCCTGAACAAAGGTTCTGGCTCTGTTAACTGACAAGTTTGGATTCTGTGTTAACCTCTAGATGATCCTGAGATCAATTTTCATAAGCAGGGATAAAGAGGGAGAGGATTTGGAGGGACTGGTGTAGGAAGACCTACGTTTCCTGTCTCCGCCTTTCCCCCACAGGAAGAACTGTCAGTATCTTTGCAGCTGGGAGGTCCCAGTAAAGCCCAGAGCTTCTGCCCTCAGCTCTTGGCTGGACACCTAGAGATCAGTCATGGGTAATAGTGTTGAAGCTCAGGAAGCCTTTAGACCTGTCTTCCAACTTTCCCACTTTATAGCCAAGAAACCAGGCCCAGGGCATGAAGGGATTTGCCTGAAGTCACACAAATGCCACACTTAGGACTAGAATCCTGGTCTGAGTTCCAGCCCAACATTCAATCTCTTCTATCAGACCCGTTCTGCATCTTGATTTTTTTAGCATAGAAAGTTTGGTTGATAGCGTAAACAAAATGGATACCACTGAAGATGCAGAGTGGCACAGAGCTCCTGCCTGCCCACGGCATCAGGAGGCCCAGCTTGGCAAAGCCTTGCCTGTTACCTGTTACAGGAGTTGGTACAGGCGAAGGGGGCAGCTTGAGGAAAGGTGGTGGCTTCTTGTACAGATCAAAGTCCACGTGGTGCCTGTCCCAGCTCCATCGGTCTCGATCCAACACAGGCTCCAGTACGTTAGCAAACAGGGAGTTTTCCTTCCACTCCTAAATTGGGGGAGTAAGTAAATCAGGAGAAAGGTCCCTATGGACACCCCACCTGAGACCCTGCTCTTCCCTGTGGACCTCATTCAGCTCTTTGATGGGTGGCAGCTTGAGATCCTGAAAGCTGCCTTCAGTGTCGCTCTGAAGACCTGTCACTTGGAATCCCCTGGCTGTGAGCCAGGCTTGGCGGGATTTCTTCTGGGCTTTCTTCTCCTCTTCCTTCAAGTCCAGGGGCTCCACCATGGCTGAGAGGTAATCCTGTGAGTACGTGAATCTCTTTCTTGGCTCCTAGAAATGGGGGCAGACAGGTTGGGGTAGAAGGGCTGATAGCAATCTTGGATTTCTTGTAGGAATCAGAAACAGCTGGGGGCATAATCATAGTTCCTGATGACGTAAATAGTGCATTGAGAGGAAATGACTGTGCAGCAGCCCTGTAAGGGTCATATTATTGTCCCCTTTGATGGGAGAAGCCGTTTCCTGAAGTTAATGTGTGCTGGAAGCCTAAACCATGGCTTTCCCTTCTGTTGGTAGCTGCCTTCATAAGCAGCAATCATAAAGTGTACCCCAGAGGTAAGGATGCTACAGTTGTTCTCCTTCATGTACATCTGAGCTTCCATTGAGGATCTCGGGCTCACCCTCAGTGTGGAGGATTCTCATTTAGTGTGGAAGAGAACATTTCTCAACATCTGAGCCTTGTCTACTTCCCCTAGCATGATTGGCTTTCATCTGTATACCTGAGATCCCCCGCTGACCTCCAGGCAGGTGTGGTCAGAGGAAAGAATTCATGGGATTTGCCAGCTGCCATCATCCTGTCTGGGTCTCTCACCTTGGCCATCTCTTGATACAGCTGCTTCTTGGCAAGCTCTGTAGAATTCATGGTCTGGATACTATAGTTGTAGACGGCCTTGTTGGCAGGGGCTGAAATTTTAATCACCTTCGCCACGGACTTTGGAGGCTTCTTGCTGACCTGGTAGGCTTCTGTGATGTTTTTCTGAAGAAAGAGACACCAGTCACTACCCACACCAGGTCATCCTCACCCCCAACTGCCAGCTCATAGGCAGTGAGATGATCTCTGGGACATAGCTGTGGTGCAGGTATTGATTGATTCTTCAATACTGGTGCTGTTATTTCATTGTAGAACCAGGGCAAAGGGCCACTAGTCCAACCTCTCACTATCCAAAATGGAATTTAAGAGGACCAAAAAATTGAGACCCTTAAGATCACTGTAACTGGAACACACATCATGTGACCACTCATCTCCCAACCAGCTTGTGATAAAGACAGAATTTCTGTCTCACATGGTCAGAAGTAGGAGAGTGTGGATGGGATATTACAACCTAAAGCAGCAAGGACTGCCGTCCTTGACCGTGGTTAACTGTCAAGTGTGCGTAAGGAGCATGACCCTCATTCTCTCCAGCAGGCCCAGTATGGAAATGGGAACTCTTCCCTGAACAGAGGGAAATATGATGGTCTGTTGGCTTTCTTTGTGAATGAAAATAGAAATGTGGAAGGAGATAAAAGACAACACAGAAGGCTGGGGGGAAAGGTGGCTGGGACCCAAAACAAGGGAGAACTGGGAAAAGTTACCACTCTAAATTGTTGGGCACTGTGCAGTGTTTCATATGCATATTTCACAGTAACCTTCAGCAAAATACCATCTTTTACCTTTAAAAATCTTTTTAGCACAAGATGGTGACCTTAGCTCAAATACAGTGGCTTGACTTTGGAATCATTGAGGAATTTCTGCACAAGAATGCAGAATAATCAGGGGAGGACAAAATCTGCGATTCACACACATGAAAGAACAGACTGTCCAGGCAACAGGGATGCAAGGCAAAGACAGGTCTAGGTCCTCAGACTTTGGAGCACCTGCGAGAAGATTATACTAGGGATGCCACGTAAAGCACGGATCCTGTCATGGTCCACACGGAACTTCAATCAATATTTCTTGATGTGTCGAGTTTTTTTAGTTATCCTTAGGTGGGGAGTTGATCTGAGTTTCTCAGTCTGCCATTCCTAGAAGTCCCTGCTCCTTCCAAATCCTAGAATTGGTGAATTACAACCTAGGGGGACAGATTCTTCTTTCCATGTTACTCCTTTCTTAAAATTTGAAGTTGAAATTCTGAACTAATGCTTGTTAGAGGGAAAGCAAACAGTGTTCCGTAGTTCTTCTGGGTGCCTGAGATTCTCTGCCAAGGGGTGACACCTGCAGGATAATTTGGACTCAGAGCAAAAGTCGATGCTAGAGAAGTACGTAACAGTATTAAAAAAGGCCACAGACTGAACAACTGAAGCTAAATTATTGGAAAAGATGGGCCAAGAATTTAACACAAGAAATTATTTTAAAATAAGAGTGAAGATAGCAATATGAAGCAGAAGTAAGACTAAAAGAAAAAGTATTGAGTATGAAAATAGTTGAAATAGAAGACAAGAGAAAGATATATTGCAGAAGTGATACTGTTGTAGAACGAATGAATGAACTGGAAGATCCACTTGAGATATGCTGTCAGAAAGCAGTCCTGTATAAAAAGATAAAATTAGAAACTGAGCATAGAGGATGGAAATAACATCCCAATAATAGAAGTCCCAAAAGGAGGGGAAAAGTGAGAACAAGAAAATTTGAAGAAATAATGAATGTCAGAAAAGACAAAACTTCCAAGTCTGGGTACACTGTTATTAGTGGGATTTAAGCAAACAAATACAAAGATAAACTCTCAAAGCTTCTAGAGGAAAAGAGCAGGCCACCTGTAAAGAAAAAAGTATCACTTGTGATCAGATCCACAACAGCAACAAGGTAAATTAACTTCAACCTAGAATTTCATATCCAGGCAACCTAATTGTGAGGGCATATGCTTAGGTTTACAAGGCCTTAGGTTTTACACAAAACCCTCCTTTAAAAACTCTTGGGGCCGGGTGTGATGGCTTACACCTGTAATCCCAGTACTTTGGGAGGCTGAGGCAGGCAGATATCTGAGGTCAGGAGTTCGAGACCAGCTTGGCCAACATAGTGAAACCTTTTCCATACTAAAAAATACAAAAATTAGCTGGGCATGGTAGCACATGCCTGTAGTCCCAGCCACTTGAGGCAAGAGAATTGCTTGAACCCAGGAGGTGGAGGTTGCATTAAGCTGAGATCATGCCGCTCTACTCTAGCCTGGGTGACAGAGCGAGACTCCATCTCAGAAAAACAAACAAACAAAACTCGTGGGAAAAAATTCAAAATGGAGGAGGAACATGCAGGAGGATTCAAGGTTAGCAAGTAATGTCCAGTATCCTAGTAAAGTTGTCTTAAAAGGACTAGGAAAAAGTAAAATTTCAGAGCCTGAAACTGAAGTTCTAGAGACTATAAAAGGGATGGTGTTGTATGGGTAGGAGATGAGATAAGAGGGATGAGAATGTACTATTTGTCTTACAAAGGGAATATAATCTTATGAGTTTAACAATTATGAGTTTTAACAGTTCAGTAGGAATGCCTAACCATATGGTCTTCAGGATAACCACCTTAAAAACAAAGATAGAACGTATAACAAGTCCACAGAAGAAAACTTGATCTACCCAAAGAACACAGGAATGGAGGGTTTAAAAGTAGATTAGGTGGCAAAAATGCCTCATCTAACAGTAATTAGTGTTAAGGTTGCCAAATAAAGAATCTCAGATTGGATTTTTTTTTTTTTTTGAGACAGAGTTTCGCTCTTGTTGCCCAGGCTGGAGTGGAATGGTGCGATCTTGGCTCACTCTAACCTCCGCCTTCCAAGATGAAGTGATTATCCTGCCTTGGCCTCCTAAGTAGCTGGGATTACAGGCGTGTGCCACCACGCCTGGCTAATTTCGTATTTTTAGTAGAGATGGGATTTCACCATGTTCAGGCCGGTCTTGAACGCCTGACCTCAAGAGATCCACCCACTTCAGCCTCCCAAAGTGCTGGGATTACAGGTGTGAGCCACCACACCCAGCCTGGATTTTTTTTTAAAGCTAACAATATGCTATCTACAAAACTTTCAACACAAAGATACAGGTTTGACAGCTAAAGGGAGACAGCATATACACTAGGCAAAAAGGCATCAGAAAGCAAAGACAAAAAAGCTGTATGGCATTCTTAATATCTGCTGAAACAATTCAAGTTAATCTATCAAAAGGGGCAAAAGGATATTGTATATTGAGGACAACAAAAAGGTATAACTTGTAAATATATATGCACCTAGCAATATAGTCTCAAAATATATTAAGAAACAACTGACAGGATTACAAGAAGAAACAGACATCTATCATCACTGGAGAGCAACCAAGGCAACCAGGATTTGAGAGGCCAAGAATTTGGAGAAAAGGGAAATAATGGTGGTTCCATTTTCTTTTTGCAGTTTTTTCTCAAGGGATTTACTGACTACTAAGTTGCACATGGATAAGGCAGAAATAAGAACGTCAGCAGAAAAAGAAGCTAAGAAGGTATTTTGGAAAATGTTGCATTGCTAGGGAAACAAAATTGGATTTCAAAATTGGAAATTGTGCCAAGGAGGAAAGGCCCTGGTACCTCTAGGCCTCCAGTTTAGAATTCAGAAAATCTGTGCTTTAGGAGTAAGGGCAAGCCTGACTCTGATTAAGGAGATTTATCTGTCCTCTGTCTCCTGCTATATCATCTGTGGAATAAGACATCAAGAGTCTCTACAGTTTTCAATACACTCTTTACCATTTAACAAAAAATAACAGACATGCCAGGAAACAGGATGAAAAGATGGAAACCAAGAAAAAAGAGAGACAATAGAAACAGACCCGAGACCAGATATTGGAAGTATCAGACAAGAACATTAAACTAGTCTGGACATGGTGGCTCATGCTTGTAATCACAGCACTTTGGGAGGCCGAGATGGGTGAATCACCTGAGGTGAGGAGTTAGAGACCAGCCTAACCAACATGGTGAGACCCTGTTTCTACTAAATATACAGAAATTAGCTGGGCGTGGCAGTAGGTAGTCCCAGCTACTCGGAAGGCTGAGGCAGGGAGAATTGCTTGAACCCAGGAGGCGGAGGTTGCAGTGAGCCAACTGCACTCTAGCCTGGGCGAAAGAGCGAGACTCTATCTAAAAAAAAATAATAATAATAATTATGATTAATCAAAATAAATGAAAATGAGAATTTCACCAGACACCTGGAACCTATAGGAAAAGTAAATGGAAATCATAGAATTGGAGAAATCATCATTAAAGTTAAGATCCAGTGGATGGGTTTAATTGCAGCTTGGACACAGTGTTGGAGAAAAGCTGAATGTTGGGGAAAAAGGCTGAGACAGGGCTTGCATGTCTGACATAATGTAAAAGAGTCTTGGAACATGTCTGGGATCCAGGGTCTAAAACCCCTTGTGGCCTTTGGATCACCAAGCTCTGTGCCAAAGGGTGGAAGGCTGCCCTGCCACACCACAATCTAAACCCAGGGCACAAGCCACGACGGCGTGGCTTGGATGGAATCCAGGGCTCAGGTCATAAAACCCCTCGTGGCCTCTGGAATGTGTCTAGACTTGCTGGCTCCTTGCTTCTAGCACTCTCAGCCTCATAGGTTGATTGTATCTTAAACTAGAAGAACATGTTTCCCATTATCTTAAGTAGCAGAACATGTTCCATATGCTTCAGAGGAAATGCTAAACCATCACTGCTATAGATCATGCACTTGATACACTGCTTTCTTTCAACCCCCACATCCTCACCACCTGCTTCTTTGATCACCAGTAAGTAGTGTAGGCTTCCAGCGCTCAGGGCCTTCACAGCCTCCATACTAGTGTTGGCCCCTGGTCCCATTTTATGTACTCTGGTCTCATTCCTTTGACTCTGCCGGACTTCCTAGCCCCCATCGCCTGGTGTTGGGTCTGATCACCCCAACATTCCTGGCGCCCAATGTGAGGTGATGAAGACCCCGGCGAAGGAATGCTAGATGTGTGAAAGCAGAGGATGCATCGTCAGAGGACACCTAAGGACGACTGAAAGAAGCTCAGGAAAGCTGAGGGCTCAGAAGAACCAGGGTAACAATGGGACAAAGTGAAAGCAAACATTCTGCTTATTTGAATTTCTTAAGGCATTTATTACGAAGAGGGGGAGTGAAAGTACTCAGAATTTGTTATCACTCTTTAGTACAGTAGAACAGTTTTGCCCATGGTTTCTAGAACAAGGGACTATGGAGTTGGATGAATGGGAGAGAATTGGCAGAGATTTTAAAAAGGGATATAAAGATGGAGCAAAAATTCCAGTTTCCGTTTGGTCAATGTGGGCGCTAATAAAGGCAGCTCTTGAGCCATTTCAAACAGATAAGGCAGATTCACATGAGGAAGAGGAGGACGAGTGTGAAAAACTAACTTCAGATTCTGAATGCGAGGAGCAAAAAACCAGAAGAGGTTTATGAAAAGAAGGAGAAACTGAAAAAGGTATATTTTACTAGCTCGTCAGCTCTGCCTGCTGAATTAAGTGAATGGTCACCTCCTCCCTCTCCCCTTAATGAAAATGAATTAGCTGAAAAACTTACTGCTCCTGTAGTTACAACATTAAAACATGGAGCAATTGGTGGTGCTATACAAAATTCTATTCAAAAAGCTAGAGCTGAGGGAGACCTTGAAACATGGCAATTTCCAGTTACTATAACCCAGGAAGGAGGACAGAATATAGCCAATTGGACCACTTTTCCTTATAAGTTATTAAATTTAAGGAAGCCATTAGTCAATATGGGCCAAATTCTTTTGTGCAAACTTTATTTAAAAATGTGGCTCTTGATAATAGGTTAATACCGTATGATTGGGATACTTTAACAAAATCTGTTCTCACTCTATCTCAGTATTTACAGTTTAAAACTTGGTGGGCTGATGAAGCTCAGACTCAGGCAAGGGAAAACACAAGTGAAGCCACCTGTGCCTGTTTCCTTTGAACAGTTAATGGGAATTGGCCCTAATTGGGGTCGATTAGAAAATCAATCAGTACTGGAGGATGTCGCCATTGTTCAGTTGCACACTCTGTGCTTACGGGCATGGGAAAGGATAAATGTTACAGGGAAAAATATCCTTCTTTTAGTTCTGACAGGGACCTAAAGAACCATATATTGATTTTATTGCTCAGCTCCAAGAGGCTGTGTATAAAACCATAACCGATGAACAGCTCAGGATGTTGCAATACAGCTTCTTACATACAATAATGCTAATGCAGTGTCAAACTGCTATTAGACCCCTGACAGGGAAGCCTCATTTAGCTGAATATATTAAGGCTTCTGATGGCATTGGAGGTAACTTACATAAGGCTACTCTTTTAGCTCAGGCTATGGCTGGATTGAAAGCAGGAAAGAATATGCCCCGTTTCTCAGGCTCTTATTTCAATTGTGGGCAATTTGGACACACACAAAAAAGGAATGTAGAAAAGGAAATCAAAAGGCAAAAACTACCATCAATCAACAGAAAAGTCCCAGTGTATGCCCCCTGTGTGAGAAAGGCAATCACTGGACAAATCAGTGTCATTCTAAATTTAGCAAAGATGGACAACCTCTTTCAGGAAACGGGAAGAGGGGCCCGCCTCAGGTCCCTCAACAAACCGAGGCATATCCAGCACAGCCAGTGCCCTTCCAAACACACAACAATTGTCCCCTGCCACAGTAGGCAGTGCTGCTATAAACCTCTGCAGCACAATTCCCATCTCCTTACTTCCTGCGGAGCCACCAAAGAAGGTCCCCACAGGCGTTAGGGGACCCTTACCCTCAGGAACAGTCGGTCTATTACTTGGTCTAGTTTAAGAGGTGTCACTGTGCATACGGGAATAATTGACTCTGATTATACCAGAGAAATTCAATTAGTTGGCTGGGCGCGGTGGCTCACGCCTGTAATCCCAGCACTTTGGGAGGCCGAGGTGGGCGGATCATGAGGTACAGAGATCGAGACCATCCTGGCTAACACGGTGAAATCCCACCTCTACTAAAAATACAAAAAAATTATTCAAGGTCAGGAGATCGAGACCATCCTGGCTAACACAATGAAACCCTGTCTCTACTAAAAAATACAAAAAACTAGCCGGGCGAGGTGGCGGGCGCCTATAGTCCCAGCTACTTGGGAGGCTGAGGCAGGAGAATGGCGTGAACCCAGGAGGCGGAGCTTGCAGTGAGCTGAGATCTGGCCACTGCACTCCAGCCTGCGTGACAGAGCAAGACTCTGTCTCAAAAAAAAAAAATTATTCAGACGTGGTGGTGGGTACCTGTAGTCCCAGGTCTTAGGGAGGCTGAGGCAGAAGAATGGTATGAACCCAGGAGGCAGAGCTTGCAGTGAGCTGAGATCACACCACTGCACTCCAGCCTGGGCAACAGAGCAAGACTCCGTCTCAAAAAAAAAAAAAAGAAATTCAATTAGTTATTAGTTCTTCAACTCCATGGTCCGCCTCCCGAGGAGAAAGAATTGCTTAGTTATTGTTGTTACCTTACACAAAACTAGGAAGCAGCACAATGAAAAGAACAGGCTTTGGTAGTACTAATCAAGCAGGAAAGGCTGTATATTGGGTTAATCAAGTGTTTGACAGAAGACCTATTTGTACAGTAACTATTCAGGGAAAGGATTTTGGAAGGACTAGTAGATACTGGAGCTGATGTCTCTATTACAGCTTTAAATCAATGGCCCCAACATTGGCCCAAACAAAAGACTTCCATGGGTATTGTTGGCATAGGGACTGCTTCAGAAGTTTTTCAGAGTCCTTGATTTTACCATGTCAAGGGCCGGATGGCCAGGAAGGAACAATTCAACCTATTATTACACCTATTCCTGTCAATTTATGGGGTAGAGACTTATTGCAACAATGGGGTGCCCACCAAACATCTGAAGATCTGTCATGAGCCACAGCATCTAGTGCACCCACCTGTACAGTGCAGATTGAAGGTTTAAGGATTGCTTTTTTGCTGTACTGTTGCACAAGAAGGATAAGCCTCGATTTGCTTTCTCTGTGCCTTCTGTTAGAAGGGGCCTGTTTCTCATTATCAGTGGAAAGTTTTACCCCATGGTAATTAACCAAAGAGGCAGAAGCTGAGTTACAGCTTGTAGAACAAATGCTTCAGCAATGGTATGCCTCCCAGCTACAGCAACAAAAGTTTTTGCTTCTGTTTTGCTAGATTTACTAACGTGGGGTTGAGGGTATGCTAGTGTTTTTGCAGGACATGAACAAACCGTATGGGTGCCCTCGAGATGTGTATGACCATGGAATGGGAGACTGGAGGGACCCATGGATCCCAACCATGGACTGGGTTCCCCCAGTACAAGCCATGGGCCAGTTGAATCTGAATGCAAGGATGGAACAAGGACCGACTGGAATCACACTGACATCAACCCCCATAACATGGGGACAGATCAAGAAAACCACACAGGAAGCTGAGAAACTGCTGGAGCACCAGGGTTTCACCTTTTGCTGGAACTCAGAGGTACAATAGATGCTTAACGGACCAATGCTTTCTGACTGAGCTTCTCTCTACCCTGAATACAAGAGACCCTAATAGGCAGGAATATCATCATCCCTATTCAGCATGAAGAAGTTGCAGAAGACGGACCTTCATCCTTCTGCAACCCTTAGGATTAAGGGTCCTCTTGTAAAAGGGAAAGGAGAAATATGTAAGAAGCATTCAAACCAGAGTGACTGCATTTTGAATAAGGGCTAAGAAAAATGAAGTTGAGTCGCTAACCGGCAATTAAGGGCGGCACAGCCTGCAATTGCCTTGCTTAATTAATTTAAAAACAAAAAGAGGACCTTTTGGATTCAAAGTTGTGTTCAGCCACCTTTTATGCTAGCAATAGGGAATGCTACTCTTAACCGCATTCTGGAGGGCAAAGATGAAAATCTCACCCTTGATACTGTAAAACTAAAAAAGTAGATTTTTGAAGCCTGTCAGACTCACTTAGCCCTGCTCCCTAGAACTGATATTTTGAACAAGACAGCCAATGGGTTGTCCACAATCCTCTTAAATGGATGAAGGCCATTGAAAGCTCTACAGTTGCAGATTTTGTTCTAATAATTATGTGTTTCTGCTGTCTCCTTTTAGTCTGCAGATGCAGAAGCCACCTCTGGAGAGAAAGCTGCCGTCGAGAACAAGCAATGATAGCTGTGGCGGTTTTACAAAAAAGAAAAGGGGGCATGTGGGGGAAAAGCTGAGTGTTGGGAAAAAAGCTGAGGCTGGACTTGCATGTCTGATATATTGTAAAAGAGTCTTAGAACATGTCTGGGGTCCAGGGTCTAAAACCCCTCATGGCCTTTGGAACACCAAGCTCTGTGCCAAAGGGTGGAAGGCAGCCCTGCCGCACCATAATCTGAGCCCAGGGCATAAAACTTCTCATGGTGCCAGGCATGGTGGCTCACGCCTGTTATCCCAGCACTTTGGGAGGCTGAGGCGGGTGGATCACAAGGTCAGGAGATCGAGACCATCCTGGCAAACACAGTGAAACCCCATCTCTACTAAAAATACAAAAAAATTAGCTGGGTGTGGTGGCAGGTGCCTGTGGTCCCAGCTTCTAGGGAGGCTGAGGCAGGAGAATGGTGTGAACCCAGGAGGCAGCGGAGCTTGCAGTGAGCTGAGATCGCACCACTGCACTCCAGCCTGGGCAACAGAGCAAGACTCCATCTCAAAAAAAAAAAAAAGAAAAACTCTTTGTGGCTTGGACGGAATCCAGGGCTCAGGGTGTAAAACCCCTCGTGGTCTCTGGAATGTGTCTAGACTTGCTGGCTCCTTGCTTCTAGCACTCCCAGGCTCATAGATCAATTGTATCTTTTTTTTTTTTTTTTTTTGAGATGGAGTTTTGCTCTTGTTGCCCAGGCTGGAGTGCAATAGCGTGATCTCAGCTCACCACAACCTCCGCCCCCTGGGTTCAAGTGATTCTCCTGCCTCAGCCTCCCAAGTAGCTGGGATTACAGTCATGCACCACCATGCCCGGCTCATTTTGTAATTTTCTTAGCAGAGACACGGTTTCTCCATGTCAGGCTAGTCCCGAACTCCTGACCTCAGGTGATCCACCAGCCTCGGCCTCCCAAAGTGCTGGGATTACAAGCGTGAGCCATTGCGCCCAACTGATTGTATCTTAAACTAGAAGAACATGTTTACTATTATCTCAAGTAGCAGAACATTTTCCATTTGCTTCAAAGAAAATGCTAAACTGTCATAGCTGTAGATCATGCGCTGATACACTGCTTTCTTTCAACCCCCACATCCTCACCACCTGCTTCTTTGATCACCAATAAATAATGTGGGCTTCCAGAACTCGGGGCCTTCACAGCCTCTGTATTAACGTTGGCCCCCTGGTCCCACTTTATGCACTCTTATCTCATTCCTTTATGAGAATGAGAACTCTGCTGGACTTTGTGGCCCCCACGGCCTGGTGTTGGGTCTGATCACCCCAACACACAGCAGGGGATATGATTAGTGATTTAGCAAAACAGCAGTCTCCAACCTTTTTGGCACCAGGGATTGGTTTCGTGGAAGACAATTTTTCCACGGCCAGTGGGAGAAGGTTGTATGGGCATGGTTTGGGGATGAAACTGTTCCACCTCAGCTCATCAGGCATTGGTTAGAGTCTCATAAGGAACATGCAACCTAGATCCCTTGCATGTTCAACTCACAATAGCATTCACACTCCTATGAGAATCTAATGTCGCCACTAATGTGACAGGAGGTGGAGCTCAGGTGGTAATGCTCACTTGCCCACTGCTCACCTTCTGTTGTGCCACCCAGTTTCTAACAGGCCTCAAACTGCTACTGGTCCATAGCCTGGGTGTTGGGGACCCCTGCATCAGAAGATATATTGGTTGAAAATAATCAGATTGAAGGACAAAAAGGAGAAAAAAAGACTGTAAAATAAAAAATGTGAGATGTATAAATAATATCAGATGCAGATCATGGTGAAAATATCTAACACTGGAGTCCCAGGAGGAGAGGGAGAGAAGATGAATATAAGTAATATCTGAAGAGAAATACTGTCTTAGAACTTTTAAAACTTAAAACAAGCTACAGATTTAACAAGTTCTAGAAACCCATGGCAGGTTAAATACAAAGAAAAACATGCCTATGAGCATCACAATAAAACTGCCGAAAACCAAAGAAAAGAAAAAAAATTTAAGCAGCCAGAGACAGCCAAATTATCTTCAAAAGAACAAGACTGGTTGGCAGCTGACCAACAGAAACAATGGAAGTCAGAGGACAAGGGAATGATTTCTTTAAAGTGTTAATAACTGCCAAGCTAGAATTCTAAACCCAGGAAAAATACCCAAAAAATCTAACCACAGAAAAATTAATTGGTATTCACAGATATTTCTCAACACTGAAACAATGAAAAGACAAGTCACAGACTGGGAAAAGAGACACATCTAACAACTCATACTTGAATAACGGTAAAACACTGTCAATCAGAAAAATACAACTAGATTTATTTTAAATGGAGAAAATATATAAATTTGAACAAGCACTTTATAAAAGGAGATATCCAAGTAGCCAATCATATGTGAAAAGGTGCTCAACATCATTCAGAGAGAGAGACATTAAAGCCTGAATGTGGCTGGGCATGGTGGCTCATGCCTGTAATCCCAGCACTTTGGGAGGCTGAGGCAGGTGAATCACCTGAGGTCAGGAGTTCAAGACCAGCCTGGCCAATATGGTGAAACCCTGTCTCTACTAAAAGTACAAAAATTAGCCAGGCATGGTGGCACACACCTGTAGTCCCAGCCACTCAGGAGGCTGAGGCAGGGAGAATTGCTTAAACCTGGGAGGCAGAGGTTGCAGTGAGCTGAGATCACACCACTGCACTCCAGCCTGGGTGACAGGGCAAGATGCTATCTCAAAAACAACAAGAAACCTGAATGTAATACCAGTACACCTCACCTGAGCAGTGAACATAAAACCAAATCTAGACCAAATCTAGCCACATATGCATCATGATTATACATGAAGAAGTGAGATTTATCCCAGGAATCCAAGGCTGGTTTAATATGCAAATATGAAATAATGTAGTATACCATATTAATAATGAACAAAAACCACATGATCACAATATTTGCATTCAACAAAAGCATTTTTTTTGTTAAATGCATCTATTTTCACAAAATTTTCACAATTTAATTTAAAAAATGCATATATTGTGAAAACATGTATATATAATGTGGAAAAAGCATTTAACAAATATCCAACACCTATTCATACTGAACTCTCAACAAACTTAAGATTAGAAGGGAACTTCCTTGACCTGATAAAGGGCATCTCTCAAAAATCTGCAGTTAATGTCCAACTTAATGGTAAAAGCCTGAATACTTTCTCCCCAAGATCACAAGCAAGACAAGCATGCCTGCTCTCACCACTCCTCTTCAACACTGCACTTTATACCAGACATTCTAGACAATGCAAAGGGAGAAACAGAGGGAAAGACAAAGAGAAGGAAGAAAAGAGTAAGGAAAGCAAGTGTTACGGACTGAATGTCTTCACATTCAAATTCCTCTATTGAAGCTTTAACCCCCAGCCTGGCTCTATTTGGAGTAGGGAAGTAATTAAGGTTAAATGAGGTCATAAGGTTGGGCCCAGATCTGATAGAATTAGTGTCTTTGTAAGAAGAGACATTAGAGGATGGGCGAGGTGGCTCACACCTGTAATTCCAGCACTTTGGTAAGCCAAGGCGGGCAGATCACAAGGTCAGGAGATTGAGACCAGCATGGCCAACATGGCAAAACCCTGTCTCTACTAAAAATACAAAAATTAGCTGGGTGAGGTGGTGTGTGCTTGTCATCCCAGCTACTCGGGAGGCTAAGGCAGGAGAATGGCTTGAACCCGGGAGGCGCAATTGCACCCCAGCTTGGCAACAGAGCGAGACTCTGTCTAAAAAAAAAAAAAAAAAAAAAGAGAGAGACATTAGAGATCTCTCCTTTCTCTCCACACACAACAAAGAGACCATATGAGTACACAGCAAGATGGTGGCCACCTACAAGCCAAGAGAAAAGGCCTCAGAATTAAACCGACCTTGCTGGACTCTTAGTTTTAGACGTTCCAGCCTCCAGAATAGTGAGGAAATAATTTTCTGTTGTTTGAACCTCCGAGCTTATGACAGCCCAGGCAGAAGGAAAGGAAGGAAGGAAGAGTATCCAGATTGGAAAGGAAAATGACCTTTCTTCACAGATGATGTGATCCAGTTCAAAAGGTTGTAGGACACCAGATCAATGTACAAAAAATTAATTCTATTTATATATTATGGAAACAATACAAAAAGTAATTAAATTCATAGCACCATTAATTTCACAAAAGAAGTGCAAGAGTTACACATTGAGAACTACAGAAATTGCTGAGGAAAACAAGACGTAAATAACAGCAGAGACATTACATGTTCATAAATTGGCAACCCAAAATTGTTAAGTTGGCAGTTTTTCCCAAATCAATCTATAGATTCAATAAAATCCCCACCAGGCATGGTGGTTCACACCTGTAATCCCAGCACTTTGGGAGGCTGAGACGGGCGGATCACAAGGTCAGGAGATCAACACCATTCTGGCTAACACGGTGAAACCCCGTCTCTACCAAAAAAAAAAAAAAAATTAGCCAGGTGTGGTGGCGGGTGCATGTAGTCCCAGGTACTTGGGAGGCTGAGGCAGGAGAATGGCATGAACCCGGGAGGCTGAGCTTGCAGTGAGCCAAGATCATGCCACTGCACTCCAGCCTGGGCGACAGAGCGAGACTCCATCTCAAAATAAATAAATAAAATCCCAATGAAATTCCTATAGAATTTTTTACAGAAATTGGCAAGCTGATCTTAAAATATATGTGGAAATGCAAAGGACCCAAAGTAGTCAAAGCAATTTTGAAAAAGAACAAAGTTAAAGGACTTAAAAAATCCAACTAACTAACTATAATTAAAGTCATCAAGACAATGTGTTGCTGGTATATGGAGAGGCATATAAGTTAATGGGACATAGTTTAGAACTCAGATATAAACTCTTACATTTATGATCAATTCTTGACAAAGGTGCTAAGTCAATTCAATGGGGGAATAGCTAGTCTTTGCAAGAAATGATGTGAGGACAACTGGATATCCATATGCAAAAAGATTAATTTAGACCCTTACCATGGACCTCAAAAAAAATGGTTCAGAGATCTAAATGTGCGAGTTAAGAGTAAGTGTAAGAGAAAGGATATGAAATGATCTTTGTAACTTTAAGCAGAGTCCTTAGCTATAACACCAAAAGCATGATTGCTAAAAGAAAAAACGTAAATTGGAATTTATCAAAATTAAGAGCTTTTATACTTCAAAAGCTTTTTCTTACACCATTAAGAAAAAAAGACAAGCCACAAATATGGAGAAAATATTTGCAAATCATATTTCCCATTAAGTACTTGTATCCAGAATATATAACAACTCAACAATAAAAAGACAACTTGATTTTAAAATGGATAAATGATACAAACAGAGGGCCAGGCACGGTGGCTCATAATTGTAATCCCAGCACTTCAGGAGGCCAAGGTGGAAGGATTGCCTGAGCCCAAAGGGTTCAAGATCAGTCTAGGTAACATAGTGAGACCCTGTCTCAATTTGAAAAAAAGAGATTAATTCAAAAAGATACAAATATAGATTACATCAAAGAAGCTTTATTAATTCCTAATAAGCACACTAAAAGATACCTAACATCGTCAGTCATTATAAAATGCAAATTAAAATCATGAGATACATACTAGAATGGCTATAATCAAAAGGACTGATAAGAAGTGTTTGTATGAATGTGGAGAAACTAGAACCCTCATGCATTGCTGGTAGGGATGTTAAGATTGTGCAACTACACTGTAAAAACTGCTTTTCTTACAATGTAATTTCTTAAAATCATAAATATAAACCTACCTATATGACAGCAATTCCACTCCTATGTTCTACCCAAGAGAAATGAAAACATATTTTCACATAATGATTTGTATGCAAATGTTCATAGGAGCAAATTTATAATAGCCCCAAGCAAGAAATAATAGTAATTCCAAAAAGTGGTGAATGGATAAATATGGTACATCAATTCGATGCAATAATATTCAGCAATAAAAAAGGAACATACTGCTGATATATTCAGGAACATGGATGACCCTCAGAAACTTTATGCTCAGTAAAAGAAGCCAGACACAAAAATTTACATAACTATATGGTTCCAATTACCTGAAATATTCAGACAAGGCAAATCTATCAAGACCAAAAGCAGATCAGTGGTTATGTGGGACTAAGAATGGAGGAGAGATTGACTGTAAACTAGCATGAGAATACTTTTTGTGGGGATGGAAATGTTCTAAAACTGGATTGTGATGATGGTGTTAAAACTATAAATTTACTAAAAACTATTTTTATATACTTATAATGAGTGAATTTTCTGGTATGTAAATTATATCTCAATGTGTAAAAATGTGAAAAAATTAAATTATGGGTGGGTTTCAATTATTATAGTATGAATAGGAAATTTAAAGCCATTTTAGAGTAGCCATATCTAAGATAATAGGAACATGATTTTTTAAAAAGCTGGAACAATACAAGCGATTTCAGCAAATTTACAAGAGATGGGGGCTAGTAAATAAATTGTATACTACTATATTATAAAATTGTCTATAATATTGCATTTTTTTTTGAGACAGAGTCTTGCTCTGTCACCCAGGCTGGAGTGCAGTGGCATGATCTCGGCTCACTGCAAGCTCCGCTGCCTCCCGAGTTCATGCCATTCTCCTGCCTCAGACTCCCTAGAAGCTGGGACTACAGGCGCCTGCCACCACACCCGGCTAATTTTTTTGTATTTTTAGTAGAGATAGGGTTTCACCGTGTTCGCCAGGATGGTCTCGATCTCCTGACCTTGTGATCCGCCCGCCTCAGCCTCCCAAAGTGCTGGGATTACAAGGTGTGAGCTACTGTGCCTGGCCCTGCAAAATCTTTAAAAACCCTTCCCTGTGGCCGGGCGTGGTAGCTCACACCTGTAATCCCAGCTCTTTGGGAGGCCGAGGTGGGTGGATCACTTGAGGTCAGGAGTTCGAGACCAACCTGGGCAACATGGCGAAACCCCATCTCTACTAAAAATACAAAAATTAGCCAGGCATGGTGGTGTGTGCCTGTAATCCCAGCTACTCAGGAGGCTGAGGCAGGAGAATCGCTTGAGCCTGGGAGGCAGGTACTGAAGTGAGCTGAGATCATGCCACTACACTCCAGCCTGGGCAACAAAGCAAGACCATCTCAAAAATAAATATAAATTTAAAATGTTACCATATTATGTGGCATTAACAAAATTATATTAACCTATGAAATGAATATATATTCTTGCACATATCTTAAGGGCACTGAGAGGTAGGATAAGGAAGACTGCAAATACTCTCAACGTTGTTTGACTTTTTTTGTTTGTTTGTTTGAGACAGGGTCTCATTCTGTCTCTCTGAGTGCTGGAATGCAGTGGTGCGATCTCAGCTCACTGCAACCTTACCTCCCAGGTTCAAGTGATTCTCCTGCTTCAGCCTTCCAAGTAGCTGAGATTACAGGTGCACACCACCACATCCAGCTAATTTTTGTATTTTTAGTAGAGACAGGGGTTTTGCCATGTTGGCCAGGCTGGTCTTGAACTCCTGGCCTCAAGGGATCTGACTGCCTCAACCTCCCAAAATGCTGGGATTACAGGCATGAGGCACTGTGCCCCGCATTGAGACAGGGTCTCGCTCTGCCATCCAGGCTGGAATGTAATGGCGTGATCTCGGCTCACTGCAACCTGTGCTTCCCAGGCTCAAGCCTCAGCCTCCTGAGTAGCTAGGACTACAGGTACATGCCACCATGCCCAGCTAATTTTTTGTAGAGATGGTTTTGCCATGTTGCCCAGGCTGGTCTCAAACTCCTGAGCTTAAGCAACCTGCGCACCTTGGCCTCCCACAGTTCTATGATATATATATATTTATTAAACAAGAGAAATAAAAATGAATGAAATAGCCAACTCGAGAAGATAGAAAAAAGGAGAAAGGTGTATGTTTTAAAGTATCATAAAAATAAAAGCCCAAGTTAATGAATTAGAAAAACAGAAAAAGCAGAATTGATAAATCCAAGAACTGGTTCTTTTGAAAAAGCTAAAAACCTGAACACTAATGGAAAAAACAGCCAGGCACAGTGACTCACACCTGTAATCCCAACACTTTGGGAGGCCGAGGCAGGAGAATCCCTTGAGCCTAGGAGCTGGAGACCAGCCTGGGCAACATAGCAAGACCCAATCTCTTAAAAAGGTAAAAAAAAAAAAAAAAAAAATTAACCAGGTGTGGTGGCACATGCCTGCCTACTCAGGAGGCCGAGGTGGGAGGACTGCTTGAGCCCAGGAGTTGGAGGCTGCAGTGACCCGTGATCAAGTCATAGTACTCTAGCCTGAGCAACGTAGTGAGACCCCAATTCAAACAAAATAGAAGAAGTCTGTTCTTTGGTTTTCATAAAGAATGCACACATATAAAACTTACAAGCTTCTAGGAGACACTTGTTTTTAAACTAGAGAATTGCGGGGGATGGTAGGGCCTTCACAGAGACCATAGATATTTGTGTTTTCATGTCTTTTTGGTTGGCATGGGGTGAGCGAGGTTCTCCTTGCCCATTCAGGCCGCATAGCACCAGCCTTCTACCCTCTCACCAGCTTCTCAGTCTCCCATTCTCTCCCTCTGTCATGCAGATCAGTTTATGTCCCATGTTGCTTGGACATCTTACGACACTTATGCCCTGAGCAACCTAAGCAACATGTTACACACACACACACACACACGCCACAGTTCTTTCTCTATAATGAACTCTGGGGGCCATGGTAAAGGTAATACACCTAATAGCATTCCTTCTCACCTTTCAGGAAGGACAAGGTTATCTAGGACTGGGAGTGAAGGTTTCTGACATGGCTCAGCCCCACCTCCTGCATTTCTTGCCCATCCAGTGGGGTAACCCAGGCCAGGAGCGCAGGCACAGACCAGAGGCAAATGTCCCACTCAGGAATATGCCCTGTGCCTCTCAGCAGGCGCCTGGACTGCCCAGGTGAGGCCTGGGAGCTCCAAGTTGGAGAGGAAGGCGGCCCACCTGGATGAAACTGTGCTTTTTGTCTTTGTTCTTCAGTAGCATGGCGCTCCGCCACTGCAGGTACTTCTCCTGGTGGGCGTGGATCTCTAAGGTGAGGCTGGAGTCCCGACCGTGGTAGTCCTCAAGATTGGGGGTGGGCTGAGGTGGTAGGGCGAACAGTTTCTCATCTGTGAGTTCTTCTTGCGAAAGGGGCATCCCAAACTCTTGGCTCAAGTCTTTGATCATAGCAGAGGAGGGCAGCAGGTTCCTCACCATCACGTCCCAGAGGGTGGTGCTGTTATAGCAGATGTCGTGGATCCTGGAACAAAGAACCACTGCCCCACTGAACCTCGCCTACCTTGCAAGACAGGTGTAATCACTCCCATCCTACAGCAGGAAATGAGCACTCAGAGGTTGCTTAGCTGGTCCCAGGCCCTGGAGCTTGTAACGAAAGAGCTCCCATTCCAGTCTGCTGAGCCTGGGCTCCTGGCTCCGTCTCCATCTTCTCCCCAGCCCCCAGAAGCCAAAGGCTGCCCATGGTTTGCTCTGAGTGCTGCTCTGTTCCTGTGTCCTTAGTCATGCTTCCCCTCCTCCCATACCCCATCGGACACAGCCCTACCAGCTGCCCATCAGGGATGTAGAGCACAGAGCCTTCCGCACCAGGAGGACATCATGCAAGGAGCCTCAGGGGGCTGGCTAATAGAGGAGGAGGAGGAGGCTGGAGAGAGAGTCCTCAGCAAAGCTCAAGGAGCTCCCCAGCCCTGAAGCCTCCTCCTAGGTGCCTTCTGCCATGGCCTGGTGTGCAGTGGGCATTGGGTCCAGAACCCATGCTCGGTCATGGCTGTTGGCTGCTGACTGTCTCAGCTGCCTCCGAAGTCCACTGCGGTAGATGCCTGCCCTCACTCTCACTGTCGCAGTGACCCTGGCCCAGCCTTAGCCTTTCTGAATATGGTTTCCTCACCCTCAGATAGAAATAAAGCTATATGGATGCAGCTACCTTGGATGCAGTAAGCACTTCCTAAAAAGTGTTCTCTTTCCTTCATAGAACCCTCAGCTACTTCCTGTCACCTACCAGGCAGGACCGGGTCTGGCCTCCTCCCAAATGCTGTGGCACCACCCCACATGCCAAAGATGAGGGCCACGGAATCAAAGAAAAGCCTCTTGGTTCCAACCAAGATCTTTATCCTTCCTATCTCTCCAGCCTCCTCCCCTCCTTCATTAATATATCCAGCGAGCACTAGCTAGGGCCAGACCTGTTGCTGGCTCTAAAAATATAAAGACAGGGTTTGTACCTCCTGCCCCACACCCAGCAGCAAGTGAACTGTCCACCTGCTGAACATCCCCTGGCCCTTCCTCAACAGCAGCCTCTCCTGCTCTGGGGAAAGAAGCAGCCCCCTCCTCCATGCCCCTGCTGGGTCCCAGGGCACCCCACTGCCTGTGTTCTTTATGTCCTCTCTCCTTCTGAACTGTGGCCTCCTGAGAGTGGGGACTGGTGTGCTCACAGCTCCCCTAGAGCCATTGTGGGCTAGCAGCTGCTCAGTGAGGGAATGGTGAGACCCTGGTTGCCCAGGCTGGAGTGCAGTGGTGTGATCTCAGCTCACTGCAACCTCCACCTCCCAGGTTCAAGCAATTCTCCTGCCTCAGCCTCCCGAGTAGCTGGGATTACAGGCATGCGCTACCACACCCGGCAAATTTTGTATTTTTAGTAGAGATAGGGTTTCTCCATGTTGGTCAGGCTGGTCTCGAATTCCCGACCTCAGGTGATCCGCCCACCTTGGCCTCTCAAAGTGCTGGGATTACAGGTGTGAGCCACTGAATCCGGCCTGTTTTTGTTTGTTTGTTTCTGAGATGGAAGTCTCATTCTGTCGCCCAGACTGGGGTACAATGGCTCGAACTCAGCTCACTGCAACCTCTGCCTTCCAGGTTCAAGAGATTCTCCTGCCTCTGTCTCCCAGGGATTACAGGTGTGCACCACTACACCTGGCTAATTTTTGTATTTTTAGTAGAGATGGGGTCTCACTATGTTGCCTAGGCTTGTCTCAAATTCCTGGGCTCAAGCCATCCTCTCACCTCAGCCTCCCAAAGTGCTGGGATTACAGGTGTGAGCCACTGTGCCCAGCCCACACCTGGCTAATTATTAACAACTTTTTTTTTTTTTTTTTGAGACGGAGTCTTGCTCTGTCGCCCAGGCAGGAGTGCAGTGGCGTGATCTCCACTCACAGTGAGCTCCACTCCCCGGGTTCAGGCCATTCTCCTGCCTCAGCCTCCTTTAGTAGTAGCTGGGACTACAGGAACCCGCTGCCACGCCCGGCTAAATTTTTTTTGTATTTTTAGTAGAGATGGGGTTTCACCATGTTCACCAGGATGGTCTCAATCTCCTGACCTCGTGATCCGCCCGCCTCGGCCTCCCAATTTTATTAACAAATTTTTGTGGAGATGAGGTCTCACTCTGTTGCCCAGGTTAGAAAATGGGGTTTAACCAGCCACTCCCTCCTCAGGTGATTCTAGGACACGCCCCAAGAACTGCAGACGCGACAGGGTCACAGCATCTGGGCAGATGCCCTCCTCCCCCCACCGTCTGTTGGGGCCACTATGTAGTTGTTGGACACCCCAGCTCGCCTGTTTGGGCGCAGAGTGCTAAGAAGCGCCCCTTCCGCTGGGGCGCAGGACCCCACGCGGGCTGCCACTGCCCACCTGGTCAGTGCCTGGAAGACCCGCCTCCACTCAGTGTCTCGCAGGAAAAGCACCGCCTGCTGCAGCAGCAGCTCCGTGGGCTGGAAGAGGTGCACATGGTACAGGATGGCCTCCAGGTCCCCATAGAGCCGGCTGCGGAACAGCAGCTGAGAGTTGTAGAGCACCTTGTATTTCCCGTGTTCTGACCTGGGAATCCTGCAAGAGACAGAAGGCCAAGGGCCAGAGCTAACTTGCATGGCGGCTTCCTGGGACACCATGGTGAGGGTGCACTGTCAGGTACAGCTTTTATGTTGTTTAAAAACAAGCCCAGGGGCCAGGTGTGGTGACTCGCGCCTGTAATCCCAGCACTTTGGGAGACTGAGGTGGGCAGATCACCTGAGGTCGGGAGTTCGAGACCAGCCTGACCAACATGGAGAAACCCCATCTCTAGTAAAAAATGCGAAATTAGCCTGGCATGGTGGTGCATGCCTGTAATCCCAGCTACTTGGGAGGCTGAAGCGGCAGAATCGCTTGAACCCGGGAGGCAGAGGTTGCAGTGAGCCAAAATCATGACATTGCACTCCAGCCTGGGTAACAAGAGTGAAACTCGGTCTCAAAACAAAAACAAACCAAAACGAAAAAAAAAAAAAGCCCAGGGGGGTAGAGGCTGCAGCGAGCCCTGATGGCACCAGTGCACTCCAGCCTGGGCAACAGAGTGAGATCCCATTTCAAAACAACAACAAAAGACAAGGTTGATAATAAAGACTATACTAAGATAAAAATAGAGCAATTTAAAAGTATAAAAAATTAACTAAAAGAATAGAAAAAACAAAAAGAATATGATGATGATGAATGCCTCCTGGTAGACACAACATCTTTCAAAACGTGGGGCCTTGACAGAGAACTGGCAGTGAAATGCTGAAATTGACCTGATCTGGCTCATGGCCTGTGCCTCCCACCCCCTTCCTGCCCCCACTCAGCCCCTCACCACCCCTCCAAGCCCTGCCCTGGCACTCGCACTCTGCACTATGGCAACACCAGCCTGGCAGGGTTTCTATGCACAGCCTACTCTCATTGCCCTGCACTGGCCTATGCCAATCCACCGCCTTTTTGAACCTGGTGAAGTCTACAATGCTTTCATCTCCCCTTCAGGAATCTGTGTTCCTGGTCAGAGGTAGGTCCTCTTTTGTGAAGTATTTGTTTGGGTATTTTGCCCATACTTTCCACTGGGATGTTTTCTTACTGATTCACAGGACTTTAAAAAATATATTTAGGATACTAACTATTGGTCAGTTCCAGACACTGCAAATAATTTTGTTTGTAGCTTGTCTTTTCACCATATTTACGGTGTCGTGAAAGTTGATCACATACATTGGGTCATTCTCATCACACCCAACTAAAACAGAGTCGAGAGGCGGGGAGAAAGCACCCAGGGCACGTAGCACTGCTCCAGGAATGTCATTCTCTGCAGCCTGGCTGCTGAGGCCGCCTGCTCCAACCTGAAGCCAGTCTTATCTGATAGCTACTGATACCATGTGCTGCAACTCCAAGACTACTTCTACTCACTGGCACTTGCCAGTCGGAGGTTGCCAGCGCCCCAAAACTTCGTTTCCTGTCAAACACAAAACAAAGTGAATTCTCAAAACAATACCTAACATTTTTATAATGCCCCTCCTTTTTATAAAACCTCCAACCTTCTCTGTTTTTCAGACATACTGAAGACTGCCCAGCCTGTGTGTGTACCTCAAATTGTAATTCTTGCTTCCCAAATAAAATTTTTAAATTTAGAGATTCATCTCTGTATTTTGACTTTGACAGTGTCTTTTGATGAGCAGAAGTTACTTTTAACGTTGCCAAATGTATGATTCTTTTCTTCTTTGTCCTTGTCTGGTTCAAGAACTCTTTCTCCATTCTGGGGTCATGAATATGTTCTTCTATATTTTCATCTATAAGCTTTGTAATTTTGCTTTTCAAAAATAGATTTTTCGGCCGGGCACGGTGGCTCAAGCCTGTAATCCCAGCACTTTGGGAGGCCGAGACGGGCGGATCACGAGGTCAGGAGTTCGAGACCATCCTGGCTAACACGGTGAAACCCCGTCTCTACTAAAAAATACAAAAAAAAAACTAGCCGGGCGAGGTGGCGGGCGCCTGTAGTCCCAGCTACTCAGGAGGCTGAGGCAGGAGAATGGCGTAAAAACCCGGGAGGCAGAGCTTGCAGTGAGCTGAGATCCGGCCACTGCACTCCAGCCTGGGCGACACAGCGAGACTCCGTCTCAAAAAAAAAAAAAAAAAAAAAAAAAAAATAGATTTTTCACTTTGGGAGGTCAAGGTGGGCAGGTTGCTTGAGCCCAGGAGTTGGAGGCCAGCCTGGGCAACCCGGTGAAACCCCATCTCTACAAAAAATACAAAAATAATCTGAGCATGGTGGTATACACCTGTAGTCCCAGCTACCTGGGAGGCTGAGATGGGAGAATGGCTTGACCCCTGGAGGTAGAGGTTGCAGTGAGCCCTTGTACCACTCAGCCTGGGTGACAGAGACAGACCCTGTCTCAAAAAAAAAAAAAAAAAAGCCCAGGCACAGTGGCTAACACCTGTAATCCCAGCACTGTGGGAGGCTGAGGCGGGTGGATCATGAGGTCAGGAGATCAAGACCACGGTGAAACCCATCTCTACTAAAAATACAAAAAATCAGCTGGGCGCGGTGGCAGGCACCTGTAGTCTCAGCTACTCAGGAGGCTGAGGCAGGAGAATGGCGTGAACCCAGGAGGCGGAGCTTGCGGTGAGCCGAGATCACGCCACCGCACTCCAGCCTGGGCGACAGAGCGAGATTCTGTCTAAAAAAAAAAAAAAAAAAAAAATTCTGGTGAAATCTGAGATCAGATCATTGTAGTCTAATTAGTTATACTGTGTCAATCAGTAGTCATTATATAAGATGTCACCATTGGGGGAATTGGGGGACCTTGAGTAATGAGTACATGCAACCTCTCCACTATTTTTGCAATTTCAAAGTTAAAAGTTTAGGCCAGGTGCAGTGGCTCACACCTGTAATCCCAGCACTTTGGGAGGCTAAGGTGGGTGGATCACCTGAGGTCAGGAGTTCGAGACCAGCCTTCCCAACATGGCAAAACCCCATCTCTACTAAAAATACAAAAAATTAGCCGGGCATGATGGCAGGTGCCTGTAATCTCAGCTACTAGGGAGACCGAGGCAGGAGAGTTGCTTGAACGCAGGAGGCAGAGGTTGCAGTGAGCCAAGATCACACCATTGCACTCCAGCCTGGGCAACAGAACGAGACTCTGTCTCAAACAAAAGAAAAAAAATTAGCTGGGCATGGTGGTACATGCTTGTGGTCCCAGCTACTTGAGATGCTGAGGTAGGAGGATCGCTTGAGGCGGGGGGGTCAAGGCTGCAGTGAATCGTGACCGCACCACTCCACTCCAGCCTGGGTAACAGCAATAAACCCTGTCTCAATAAAAAGAAAGAAAGAAAGAAAAAGCTCAAAAAAAAAAAAAACAACAAAGTTAAAAGTTTAAAAACAGGGGCTTGGTCTACCTAGACTAGAGTTGATTTTTATGAATTGTGTGAGCCAGCAAATTAGGAATAGAATGGAACTTCCTCAGACCCATAAGGACATCTACAAAAACCCTACACCTAACATCATAGGTAGTGGGGAAACACTGATGCCTTCTGCCTCAGAGACCAGAAACAAGGCAAGTGTGTGTGCTTTCACCATTTTTTTTTTTTTTTTGAGATGGAGTCTCGCTCTGTTGCCCAGGCTGGAGTGCAGTGGCGCAATCTCGGCTCACTGCAAGCTCCGCCTCCCGGGTTCACGCCATTCTCCTGCTTCAGCCTCCCGAGTAGCTGGGACTACAGGCGCCTGCCACCATGCCCGGCTAATTTTTGTGTTTTTAGTAGAGATGGGGTTTCACCGCGTTAGCCAAGATGGTCTCAATCTCTTGACCTCGTGATCCGCCCATCTAGGCCTCCCAAAGGGCTGGGATTATAGGAGTGAGTCACCTTCACCATTCTTACATAAAACAATACTGCACGTCCAGGCCAGTACAACAAGGAGATGAAGGTATACAGACTGAAAGAAAGAAATGTAATTATCCCTATTTGTAGATGACATGATGATCAGTATAGAAAATCCCAAGGAATCTCCCAAAAAAACAAAACAAAAACTCGTGGAACCAGTGAGTTTCAGCAAGGCTTTAGGATATAAAATCAACATACAAAAATCAGTTCTATTTCCAGATATAGCAGTGGTTGCCAGGGATTAAGGATGTCTTTCCTTTTTTCCTATGGAACACAATTATCCCAACACCATTTATTGAAAAGTTTATCCTTTCCCTACTGAACTTTTTTTGTCCACTAGAGTTACTTATTTATTTTTTTTGAGACAGAGTCTCTCTCTGTTGGCCAGGCTGGAGTGCAGTGGCACGATCTTGGCTCACTACAATCTCTGTCTCCTGGGCTCAAGCAATTCTCCTGCCTCAGCCTCCCGAGTAGCTGGGATTACAGGCATGTGTCAGCAAGCCTGGCTAATTTTTGTATTTTTAGTAGAGACAGGTTTTCACCATGTTGGCCAGGCTGGTCTCGAACTCCTGACCTTGGGTAATTGCCCACTTTGGCCTCCCAAAGTGCTGGGATTACAGGCGTGAGCCACTGTGCCTAGCCTAGAGTTACTTTTTAATTGAGATATAATTTACATGGCAGACAATTTACCCATTTGTAAAGTATAAGTCAATAGTTTTTCATCTATTTAGCGCAACCACTACCACCATCATCAATTTCAGAACATCTCATCACCTCAAAAAGAAACCCCACACCCCTTAGCTCCCAACCCCCTGAATACCCCCACCCCTGATCCACTAAGTATCTACCAATCCAGTGGTCCCCAACCTATTTGACACCACGGAGTGGTTTCGTGGAAGACAATTTTTCCATGGATGGGGTTGGGGGGATGGTTTCGGGATGAAACTGTTCCACCTCAGATGATCAGGCATTAGATTCTCATAAAGAATGCGCAACCTAGGTCCCTCGCATGCACAGTTCACAAAAAGGTTCCCGCTCCTATGAGAATCTAATGCTGCTGCCAATCTGTCAGGAGGCAAAGCTCAGGCAGAGCTTGCTGACCTCCTGCTGTGCAGCCCGGTTCCTAACAGGCCAGAGACTGATACAGGTCCATGGCCCAGGGGTTGGGGACCCCTATACTAATCTACTTTCTGATAGATTGGTCTCTTCTGGACATTGCACATAAATTGAATCATGTCATATGCAACATCTTGTGGCCAGCCGCTTCTCCTCAGCATGTTTTCAAGGTTCATCCATAGTGTAGCATGTGTCAGTGTTTCATTACTTTTTATGTCCAAATAGAATTCCAGTGTATGCATATCCCATCATTTGTTTACCCTTTTACCACTTCATGGACATTTGGGCTGTTTCCATCTTTTGGCTATTATGAATAATGCTGTTATAAACATGAGTGTACAAGTTTAGTACACTAGCAATAATCCACACATTAGTGTGGATATACATGTTTTCATTTTCTTGGGCACAGATCTAGGAGTGATATTCCTGGGTCATATGGGAACTCTGTGTTTAATCACTTGAGGAACTGCCAGAGTGTTTTCCAAAGTGGCTGCACTTACATTCCTCCCAGCAGAGAAGGACACTTCTGATTCCTCCATATCCTTGCCAATGCTTGTCATTACTGGACTTTTGGATTCTATCCTAATGAGTATGAAATAGCATCCCATTGTATAAGATTCATCTTTTTGAAGTAGAACATTCAGTGTTTTTTAGTATATTTATTCCCTACCAATTTTGCAACATCACATATGTCATACGGCAAATGAACACTTATGTGTAGGTCTGTTTCTGGATTCTCTATTATATTCCATAGGTCTGCTTGTCTATCTCTGAACCAACACCATACTATCTTAATGACTATAGTTTTATCATGAGTCTTGATATCTAGTACAGCAAGTTCTTCTATCTTGTTCTTATTCAAGGGTATCTTTTTTAAAAAAAAGACCTTTGCATGTTGCTGTAAAGGGTTTAAAATTCCAACAGCTTTTAAAGTATGGACTTTGATTAAAAAAAAAAAGTATGAAACTTAACATGCAAAAGTTTAAAATTTTATTTTATTTTATTTTATTTTATTTATTTTTTTATTTTTTGAGACGGAGTCTCGCTATGTCGCCCAGGCTGGAGTGCAGTGGCCGGATCTCAGTTCACTGGAAGCTCTGCCTCCCGGGTTTACGCCATTCTCCTGCCTCAGCCTCCCGAGTAGCTGGGACTACAGGCGCCCGCCACCTCGCCCGGCTAGTTTTTTGTATTTTTTAGTAGAGACGGGGTTTCACCGGGTTAGCCAGGATGGTCTCCATCTGCTGACCTCGTGATCCGCCCGTCTCGGCCTCCCAAAGTGCTGGGATTACAGGCTTGAGCCACCGCGCCCGGCCAAAAGTTTAAAATTTTAAAATCAATGTCCATACTTTAAAAACTGTTGGGATTTTTAAAACTGGAAGTGCACTGAATCTACAGTTCAAATCTGAAGATAACTGAGCCTTTAGAATATTGAGTCTTCAAATTCATGAACATGGTATCTCTCTCCACTTATTTATGTCTTCCTTAATTTTTCCTGAAGTTCTATAATATTCATGATGGACGTCTTTCACATCTTTTTGTCAAATTTAGTCCCATGAATTTTATACATTTTACTTTAAATGTGTTCCAATTTTTAAAAATTAGTTTTCGTATGTAGATGGTATTCAAAATTTGATATTTTTATACTAATTTTTATATTCAATACCACATTAAATAATCTTATCTGAACATATTTTTGGTATTATTTTTTAAATTTCTTATAAATTTTTTAATATATTGGCATAATTTGAAACACATATCAATATCTGCAACAACTATAATTATGTCTCAATAATTTTCAGACATTTTTCATTTCCAAATAAGCATTTTAAGGCTATACATTTTCTTCTGACTAATGCTTCAATATCACTCTGCAAATTTTTATTTATTTATTTATTTATTTTGAGACAGAGTCTCACTCTGTTGTCCAGATTGGAGTGCAGTGGCATGACCTTGGCTCACTGCAATCTCTGCCTCCTGGGTTCAGGAGATTCTCCTGCCTCAGCCTCCGGAGTAGGTGGGATTACATGTGTGTGCCACCACGCCCAGCTAATTTTTGTATTTTTAGTAGAGATGGGGTTTCACCATGTTGACCAGGCTGGTCTCAAACTCCCAACCTCAGGCGATCCGCCCACCTTGGCCTCCCAAAGTGCTGGGATTGTGAGTGATTTTGACTACATTCACAATGTTGTGCAGCCATAAACACTATCTAGTGAGCCACTGCACCCGGCCCACCCTGCAACTTTAGTTAATATATTATTTTCATTATTGTTCAGTTCAAAAATGTCTAATTTCCATTAGGATTTCTTTTTGACCCACAAGTTATTTGGAAGTATGGTTATTAATTTCCTTCCATATGAACTTTTTTCTGGTTAATGATCTATGTTTTATTTCTAGCCTAATTCAACGGGGTTCAATGAGCATGCTTCATGTTATTTCTGCCACTGGAAAATGCTTTCGAGATGTAATTCATATACTATCTGCCCAGCATTAGCCAAACCACAAAGTTTGAGGGCACAGTCCCCAAGACCACCCTTACTTCTGACGCCGACTGCAAGTTCAGGAGGTTTCTGAGACTGCCCTCTGGTTTGATAACACGCTAGAAGGGCTCACAGAACTTACTGAAAGTCAGTTCTACACTCACAGTTAGTTGGATTACAGGGAAAGAATACAGATTAAAATCTGCCAGGGGAACAAACACATGGAGCAGAGTCCACGACGGCTCCAGACACAAAGCTTCCACTGTCCTCTCCTTGTGGGGCCGGATGTGCTACCCTCTTAGCACCGGTGAGTGGCGGCGTGCAAGCACACTGCAGCCAGGCAGCTCGCCCCAGCCCTGGTGGCCAGAGTTTCCAGGGGGCTCCACTGCACAGTTTTAGCAGGCGGGCTGACCGCCTACATGGCTAAACTCAGTCTCCTGATTCTGCATGACCCAAAGCCCCCATCCCGAAGCACCCGGTTGGTCTTTCTGGAAGGTCAGCCTCCATCCTGTGACTGTCAGGTGTGGCCAGTCCCCTCCCTGAACAAAGACACTCCTATTAGGTGTGACTCAGATTGCCTCCCAGGAGCCAAGGGCAGAGCCCAGACTGTTCCTGGGCCAGGCCACATTCTCTGCTACACACAACAAAACTCATTTTTTTTTTTTTTGTTTTTTTTGTTTTTGAGACGGAATCTTGCTGTGCTGCCCAGGCTGGAGTGCAGTGGCGTGATCTTGGCTCACTGCAACTTCCACCTCCCGGGTTCAAGTGATTCTCCTGCCTCAGCCTCCCAAGTAGCTGGGATTACAGGCACCTGCCACCACACTTGGCTGATTTTTGTATATTTAGTACAAATGGGGTTTCACCATGTTGGCAAAGCTGGTCTTAAACAAAACTCAACCTTTTAAAGCGCATGAATGAGTGATTTTGACTACATTTACAATGTTGTGCAGCCATAAACACTATCTAGTTCTAGAACATCCTCCACACCCTTAATGGCAACCCTGTGCCCACTGGCAGTGGCTCCCCGCTTCTCTCTTGCCCTCCCCTGAGTGGTTATCCCTGGCAACCACCAGCCTACCTATCTCTATGGATTTGCCGGTTCAGGACATTTCACAAACACAGAGTCATACAATATGTGCCTTTTTATGTCTGGCTTCTTTGACTTAGCAGAATGTTTCAAGGTTGAGATATGTGTATCAGTATTTCATTTCTTTCTTTCTTTCTTTTTTTTTTTTTTTTTCTTGAGACGGAGTTTCGCTCTTCTTGCCCAAGCTGGAGTGCAGTGGCGTGATCTTGGCTCACTGCAACATCTGCCTCCAGGGTTCAAGCAATTCTCCTGCCTCAGTCTCCCGAGTACCTGGGATTACAGGTACGTGCCATCATGCTCGGCTAAGTTTTTCTATTTTCAGTAGAGACGGGGTTTCACCATGTTGGCCAGGCTGGTCTTGAACTCCTGACCTCAGACAATCCCCCCGCCTCAGCCTCCCAAAGTGCTGGGATAACAGGTGTGAGCCACCATGCCTGGCTTTCATTTTCTTTTATGGCTCAATTATTCTATGGACTTATTATCTTTTGTTTATCAGTTGATAAACATCTGGGTTATTTCCACTTTTTTTTTTTTTTTTTTTTGAGACAGGGTCTGGCTCTGTCACCCAGGCTGGAATTCAGTGGCATGATCTTGGCTCACTGCAACCTCTGCCTCCTGGGTTCTCCCACCTTGGCCACCCAAGTAGCTGGGATTACAGGCAGGAGCTACCATGCTTGGCTAATTTTTGTATTTTTTTGTAGTAACAAGGTCTCACTATGTTGCCCAGGCTGGTCTTGAACTCCTGGGCTCAAGTGATTCCAGGATTGCCTTAGCCTCCCAAAGTGCTGGGATTACAGGCGTGAGCCACTGCACCTGGCCTGTTTTCACTTTTTGACTATTATACATAACACTGATATGAACATGTGTGTAAAAGCTCTTGCGTGGAAATATGTTTTCAGTTCTCCTGGGCTTATAATAGATACAAGGCCAGCTTCTCCCGGTGCCTCTGGGCCCATCAGCACAGGAAGGCAGGTCCAGAGAAGTGCAATCCCCTTCTGGGCAGACAGCCTCAACTCCTGGACTCCCTACTGCAGACAAGTGGGTCCTGGGGCATCTGAATTCTGAAGACAGATGGGGGCCCTCCGGACTAAAGGAGGGAGATCCTATCAGCCCAAACTAGTATACCTGCAAATTGTAAAAGGAAGGGAGAGGTGTCATGTCATCAAAACTAAAGAATGGAGGAACTGCAAAGGGCTACCTGCTGCAGCCCAGAATTGGACACTTTAATTATTCACCTCTAGTGTCCCCACTGAGTGGCCCCCAGGTCCCCTGAAGGCTTTCAGAGAAGGGTAACTTCCTGCAACCTAAGCAGCCTCTCCATCTTCAAAATGATCTTCCCTGGGGCAAGCTGAAATCTAATACAGAATATTCTGCTCCTGGTTAGCCACAGTAGCCCTTGGCTCAGAACCCTGAAGACAGGCGCCACTCTCCTGGACCCCTCAGTCATCTTAGATACGCCTGAATTCCTCCCTGCAAGCAAATGCAATCGAGCCTTCAAGTCCAATGACTAAACCCTGGTAAGTACCTCACAATGATCCCCGAAAGGAGACTCACAGACAAGGACACTGAACCTAGGCTTGACTCTGAAAGACCTCTCCACTCCCTCGGTATCCAGATGCCATCATTTTTATGTAAAATGTAAAACAAACCACCTACCAGCTTTGGTGGTTCTCCCACAGCTGCTTCAAGCCTTGGTTGGCCAGGCCTTCCAGGATGAAAAGGTGGGTCTTCCCGTCCAGCAGGTGGAAGCCGGTGAGTACATCCAGGTACTGCTGCTCCTGGACCCGCACACGCATCTTGAAGGCCGACAGGATCTGCTGCAGGGTCCTGAGGGGGTAGGAGTCCAGGCCAAGGGCCTTAGCGTTGATCATAGTGATGTCCTGCAGCAGGCTGTGGAGCAGGGAGACCTTCTTAAAGTCAAAGACGAAGATGATGCGGCCAAACTGGGAGCCCCCGAGGTCGGGATCGGCAGCTCCGGCCCCGGCCCTCAGTGGCACCGCGATGTCCACTCGCAACTTGAGCTGGGAGTCAGCCTCTAGGTAGTTGCCCATGGGCATTGGGCCATGCTGGTGGCCATCTCTGGGGACCCCAAGCCCCACAACCTTCCTTCTCCTGCTGTCCTGGCTGCAGTGTGTGGGCTGAACCTCACAGCTGTGGATGGGGACGGCCAGGTTCAAATACTTGTGGCCAAGGAGGAGGTCAGCAAAACTGACCTGGGCGATCCCATAAGGGTACCACATCTTGTTCTGGGACTCAAAGGGGTTGTTCTCTGTCTCTCTGGGAGAGATGAGGGCCCGGAAGTTGAGGTATGAATCCAGGGGGTCCTCCCCAAACAGCACAGGCTTCTGAGAAAACTCCTCTGACTTGCGGTCCCGGTCGTGAACTTCCACCATCATGGGGGGACCCTCCAGGTACTCCCTTAGGTCACTGGGATGCAGCGCCCCAAGGAAGATGACGTTGATGTCCCGGAAATAAACGTGGGTTCCATGGGGCTCCCCCTTGGTCTTGTGAACTGGAGTCTTATGGAACTGGTACTTGCAGTACACGGGCATGCACAGCCTCTACGAGAGAGCAGGACAGTCACTCAGCCCCAGCATGAGGAGCTCAAACCCCAGTGCCAAGCTCATTGCCTGTCCCTGTAGCCCAAGTTTCCTCATCCACAAAATATCCACGAGAGACCCTACTGTGCAAGGTCATTACTAGGACTGCAGACATCATGCATGTGAATGCACCGGGATGGCAACTGGCATGAAACAAGGACTCAAAAAGCATTCATTAATTATTTTCCTCCCAAAATGTGAGTGCCATGAAGATGGGCCATGTGTCCTTTTTCACACCTGTACTTCTAGTTCCTATCTTAAGGCTGGGCACAGAAAAGTTACAGAGAAGTAATTTTTAGAAAGGAAATTCCTGTTTTCCAAACATACATCTGGGGGTCGACACAGACCCCTTTAGCAGAGTCACAGGTGCCAAGCTGACAACGGACACTCTGGGCAGGAGAGAGCCTCAGAGAGCATGGAGAATTGGATGGAAAGGATGAGCCAAGCTATGATGAGGTAGGCAGCAGGGACATTTGCATAGTTTGACCTTGGTGCTGAGATTTTATTATCACAAATTAAGCCTTGTGGTCTGAATTCGTAATCTAAAGGCACTATTTTACACTGAAGCTGAGAATTTATTCTAAAATAATCCCGGATTGGCGGTGCTCCCAGAGCAGTGGGCAGAGACACAATACCTCTGGAGATACTCACTTTCAACCTAGGCCTCAAAGAATTCCCATCAAGAAAGTTCCATTGAACATGAGATCATGGTAAAAATCACAAAACACCTAAAGACAGAAGCACTACTAGTGAAATCAGATGCACCAAGGCATAAGATATTAGAATGATCAGAGATATAAAGTAAGGATATTTGAGAAGTTTAAGTAAAGAAAGAATATAATCAAGGTGAAATCTACTGTATTCCTATTTACTTGTAACAGGCTTGGTACAGTTGAGAAAGCCAAATACCAACCACACAATGGAGAAGCTGAGAACCAACCAGATTTTCTCTGTAAAACCCTCAAAAGACTTGGGAATGGCAAACCTAGTATCTCTGGAGCTGGCAGTAAAAAGGAAGGCTGGAGCAGAGAGGACTCGGTGCAAGTTCCTTAAGAAGCAATCAGATCCCTAGGTGTCCCCGCAGTGGCTTGGCAGAAGTCTATTAGTTTGCTCTCCAGGCAAAATGTAAATAGGGGGTCCTGAAAACTTCAAAACACTGATTAAAAAAAAATATGTAAGTAAATGGAGAGATATACTATATACATAGATTGGAAGACAACATAGCAAAGATGTTAACTCTCCTCAAACTGATTTACAAATGTAATGCAATTCCAATCAAAATCCCAGCACAACTTTCGTAGATTTACAAATGTAATGCAATTCCAATCAAAATGCCAGCACAACTTTTTGTAGATATTGATTAACTGATTCTAAAATTTGTATAGAGGAGCCAAGAAACTGGAAGAGCTAAAACAATGTTGAAAAAGAAAACTAAAGTTGGAGGAACCACTTCACCCATTTTTTATGACTTACTACAAAGCTACTATAAGCAAGACAGTGTCGTGTTGCTGAAAGGACAGACACAGACCCATGGATCAGAAAAGAGAATCCAGAAACAGATCCACACAAGTATGGCTAATCTATGTTTATCAAAAGTGCAAAAGAAAGAGAACTTCAATGTAAACCTCACACCATATACAAAAATTCATTCAAAATTGATCAAAAGCTAGGGGCTCACACCTGTAATCCCAGCACTTTGGGAGGCTGCTGCAGGACTGCTTGAGGCCAGGAGGTTTGAGGCTTCAACGAGCTACAACTGCACCACTGCACACCAGCCTGGGCAACAAATGAGACTCTGTCTCAAAAAAGAAAAACTTGATCAAAGCTATATAAATGTAAACTATAAAACTATTAAAGCATTGAGAAGAAAATGGAAAAAAAATCCTTGTGACCAGGGGTTAGGCAAAGAGTTCTTAGATGTGACACAGAAACACATGCATACATGAAAAAAAATGTATAATTTGGACTTCATCAAAATTAAAAATTTTGCTCTGCAAAAGACACTGTAAAGAGAATGAAAAGATGTGCTTGTCACAGATTGGGTTAAAAAAAAAAGAGAACGAAAAGACAAACTATAGACTGGGAGAAAATATTAGCAAATAATATATCCAACAAAGGACTTAAATCCAGCATGTGTGTGTAAACACATATTTATTATCTCTCTATATATGTTTTTGGTGAGACAGGGTCTCACTCTGTTGCCCTGGCTGGAGTGAGGTGGTACAGTCATGGCTCACTGTAGCCCCAACCTCCCTGGGCTAAGCTGATCCTCCCACCTCAGCCTCCCTAGTAGCTGGGACTCCAAGTGTGTGTGCTACTATGCCCCACTATTTTTTTTTTTTTTTTTTTTTTTTTTTTGTAGAGACAGGGTTTTACCATGTTGCCCAGGCTGGTCTTGAACTCCTGAGCTCGAGTGATCATCCTGCCTTAGCCTCCCAAATTGCTAGGATAACAGGTGTGAGCCACTGTGCCCATCCTGGAATTTTCTTTTTTTTTTTTTTACCTGAGACAGGATATCGCTCCATTGCCTAGGCTAGAGTACAGTGGCTCAACCTCAGCTCACTGCAACCCCACCTCCCGGGTTCAAGCAATTCTCCTGCCTCAGCCTCCTGAGTAGCTGGGATCACAGGCGTGTGCCACCACGCCTGGCTAATTTTTGTGTTTTTAGTAGAGATGGGGTTTCACCATGTTGGCCAGGCTGGTCTTGAACTCCTGACCTCAAGAGATCTGCCTGCCTCAGCCTCCCAAAGTGCTGGGATTACAGGTGTGAGCCACCGTGCCCAGCCTAGAATATATATTTTTTAAAACTCCCAAAACTCAGCAGTAAGACAGTAAACAACCCAATTGAAAAATGAGCAAAAACTCAAGCAGAAATTTCACCAAATGGGATGTAAAATGGCAAATAAACACATCAAAAGATGCTCAACATCATTATCCATCAGGGAACTACAAATTAAAACCATGATGTGATAACAATACAAACTTCTTAGAATGGCTAAAATTAAAATACTGACAATACCACACTCTGGAGAGGGTAGGGAACAACTAGAACCCTTGTTCACTGCTGGTGAGAATGCAGAGTGATCTAGCCACACTGGAAAACAGTGGGCAGTTTTTTATAGTCAGGCATATACTTAACATATAGCTGAGCAATTTCATTTGTTGGCATTTACCCTAAATAACTGAAAACTTATGTTCCTATAAAAACATGTGTACACTATTTTTAAGCAGCTCTATTACCAAAAACTAGAAGCAACCTAAATGTCCTTTGATGGGTGCACAAACTGTGGTACACCCTTGCGATGGAATACTACTCAGCAATGAAAAGGAAAGACCTACCGATAGACGCAACCACTTGGCTAAATCTGAAAGGCATTACTGTGAGTGGAGAGGCCATGCACATTGTTAGCTGCTGAATCAAAGGTTACAGCTGCATGATGCTGCAAAACACACAGCCCCATTTACATGACGTTCTTCCAGAGTTAAAACTATAGCCATAAAGAACACATCAGTGGCTGTCAGAGGCTATGCGTATGGAGCAAAAGGGATTATGAAGGGCGAGTACAAAGGAGGGGTCTGGGGTGACAGAACTGTATCCTAACTGTGGTGGTGATAATACTGATCTATACATGATTTTATTTTTATTTTTCTGAGACAGAGTTTCTCTCTCATGACTCAGGCTGGAGTGCAATGGCATGATCTTGGCTCACTGCAACCTCTGCCTCCCAGGCTCAAGCAATTCTCCTGCTTCAGCCTCCTGAGGAGCTGAGATCACAGGCACGCGCCACCACGTCCAGCTAATTTTTGTATTTTTAGTAGAGACGTGGTTTCCGTCATGTTGGCCAGGCTGGTCTCAAACTCCTGACCTGAAATGATCCACCCTCCTCAGCCTCCCAAAATGCTGGGATTACAGGTGTGAGTCACCACACCTGGCCTGATCTATACATAATTTTAAATTTATAGACCTGTACACCAAAAGATAAACATCAATTTTACTGCAGAAAAAATTGTTTTAAAATAATAAAATAACAGAGGGTCTCTGGAATAGGGGATAGCTGAGGGCATCTGAGCCATTCCTAAACAGGGAGATTAGGTGATGAAAGTCTCACTGCTTAGTGCAAATTCCCAGCTCCTTTCTGTCTGTGGGCATTCAGAATGCAGCAGGCTAGACCTTGACCCCCCAGGCAGGGAACTAGGAAAGCCCTGTAGATACTGACCCAGGGGTTCCCACCAATGCCCCACTCAGATCACCCGATGGTGAAGCTCAAAGCTGAGAAGCCCACCGTGTACCCAAAGCTCACCTTTTAGGTCTGTGCTCTCTCAGCCATGAGCAATGGGCCAGGGGATTAACAGTGAAGGAAAACATGTGACATGGAAGGTGGAGTGAAACAAACATGAAGATCAACGTAAAGGAAGTGGACTACACATGTGATGACAGTGCCCATGAAACAGGCTGGAAGTGCTGTGACCCGGGCCCCCGAGACCCTCAAGTTCAGTGATTCGCTAGAACTCACAGAACTCAGCATGGGCACACTTGTGTTTGTGATTTATTACAGCAAAAGAGACAAAGCAATCAACAAAGGGGGCAGGCACAAGTTGCCGAAGCCCTCTCCCACGGGATACACACAGGGCACTCGGCTCAACTCCTCCATGATGCAGTGCAACAACGTGTGAAACGCTGTCCACTGGGGAAGCCCACGAGGGACTCAGTGTCTAGGGCTTTTGCTGAGGCCTGGTCACACAGCACCCCCTGCCTAGCGTGTATGAAAATCTCAGCCTCCCATTTGTTTGTGTCCTCTTTTATTTCGTTGAGCAGTGGTATGTCGTTCTTCTTGAAGAGGTCCTTCACATCCCTTGTAAGTTGGATTCCTAGGTATTTTATTCTCTTTGAAGCAATTGTGAATAGGAGTTCACTCATGATTTGGCTCTCTGTCTGTTATTGGTGTATAGGAATGCTTGTGATTTTTGCATATTGATTTTGTATCCTGCAAACTATCACAAGGACAGAAAACCAAACACCTCATGTTCTCACTCATAGGTGGGAATTGAACAATGAGAACACTTGGACACAGGAAAGGGAACATCACACACCGGGGCCTGTCGTGGGGTGGGGGGAGGGGGGAGGGATAGCATTAGGAGATACACCTAATGTAAATGACAAGTTAATGGGTGCAGCACACCAACATGGCACATGTATACATATGTAACAAACCTGCATGTTGTGCACATGTACCCTAGAACTTAAAGTATAATTAATAAATAATAAATAAATAAATAAATAAATAGAAGAAAAAAAAATCTCAGCTTCCCAAAGGGAAAACAGGTGTTCAGCACAAACAATACTGTTTGCAAAAGCCAATTAGGCACAGTGAGCCATTCTTGACGGGGAGTGCAGGGAACCCTCTCAAAATGCTTGTTCCCATATGCCAACCTGGGTCAACTCTGCAAACAGGACTTTTTAAGGATGGTATTCTCAGGCCCACTCTGTTCACTCCTTTCTGAACATTTCCTAGAAAAAGGATCAATTAAGAGAGAAAGAACAATAAAAACAAGTAGAAGATAGCTGGGCGTGGTGCCAGGCACCTGTAATCCCAGCTGCTCGGGAAGCTGAGGCAGGAGAATCGCCTGAACCTGGGAGGCGGAGGTTGCAGTGAGCTGAGATCGCGCCACTGCACTCCAGCCTGGGCGACACAGCAAGACTCCGTCTTAAGAAAAAAAAAAAAGAAGAAAAGGAAAGCCCAGGAGAGTCAGCATCTAGATAAGAGTCCCAAAAAGAGAGGGGAAAAAAATGAAGAAATAATCGATGAAATAATTTAAGACAATTTCCCAGTGCTGAAGGACGTGGGCTTCTAGGTTGAAATGGCCCACTGAATCCCCAGCTTCATGGGTAAAAATACACTTACAGAGTTCCTGTTCTGGATCAAGATGGAATAGACACACTTCTAGTTCTACTGAGTACAGCTTTAAAACTCTGCAGGTTGTATATAAAAAAACACACAAAGACTTTGAAAAGTACAGAAAAGGTGTTTAGGGAACATGGGACCCTGGGTCTTCTATATGCCTCATATATTCTGGACTGGGTGCTGGAGAAGGCAGTATCCAGAAATACCAGTGAGAGTAGGCAGAAAAATCCCCAAGAAAAGTCTGCTCTCTCCAGATCAAAGACCAAGAAAGGAACAACCCAGCAGAACAGGAAACTTTTAGGCAAATAACTTCCCTACTCCAGACACACACCATGGAAAAAATCATGCCCCACCCCAGAAACAAAGGCTGCATGGGAAGCCTGGACTTCTATCCTCAGTGACTTTAACTCAGTGCTCCTTGCCTCACTGGGGTGGTGTCAGAAAAGACCTGGTAGGGAGCCAGGACTTTCCCCAACACTCAATGGAAATGAAGCCTCCCATCATGGGCCAGTGAAGTCCACAAGAGCAGTAACAAGATATCCCTACCCACAGGGTACAGTGACCAAGTGGGGAACCTGGAGTCTCACCTGGCAGTATTGAGATGGTCTCTCTCTCATCTTCCCTTCCACAGGCCTGCTACACACGCAGTTTGGTGTTGGAGAAGGCCTGCTACACATACATTTTTTTTCTTTCTTTCTTTTCTTCTTCTTCTTTTTTTTTTGAAAGACAGGGTCTCTGTCATCCAGGCTGGAGTGCAGTGGTGCAATCATAGCTCACTGCAGCCTCAGCCTCCCAGGCTCAAGCCATCCTCTCAGCCCAGCCTCCTGAATAGCTGGGCTACAGGTGTATGCCACCACATCCAGCTAATTAAAAAAAAAATTAAGAAGGGGTCACAGTGTGTTGCCCAGGCCGGTCTTAAACTCCTGGGCTCAAGTGATTCTCCAGCGCCCAACTTAAACATAAGATTTAAATAAGATCCAGTCTCATGGTGTCATACTCAATATATCCAAGATACAATTTTTAAAAAATCACTTGTCATACCAGAAAAATCAACTTGAACGGGAAAAACCAATGAACAGACACCAACACTGAGATGACACTGATCTTGGAATTATCTGACAAGGAATTTGAAGCAGTAATGAACATGCTTGAAACAAATGAAAAAAACAGTTTCTCAGCAAAGAAACAGGAGATATAAAGAATAACCAAGGTGTGGTAGTGCATGCCTTTCGTCCCAGCTGCTCAGGAGGCTGAGGTGGCAGGGTCACTTGAGCTCAGGAGTTCAACTTTGCAGTGAACCATGACAGTAACATCGTACTCCAGCCTGGGTGACAGAGCAAGACAAGACCCCATATCTTAAAAAGAAAGTAAACAGGCCGGGTGCGGTGGCTCACACCTGTAAACCCAGCACTTTGGGAGGCCAAGGTGGGTGGATCACGAGGTCAGGAGTTCAAGACCAGCCTGGCCAAGATAGTGAAACCCCGTTATCTACTAAAAATACAAAAGTTAGCCAGGCATGTTGACAGGTGCCTGTAATCCCAGCTACTTGGGAAGCTGAGACAGAGAACTGCTTGAACTCAGGAGGCGGAGGTTGCAGTGGGCCAAGATGGCACCATTGCACTGGGCGATAGAGTGAGACTCCATCTCAAAAACAAACAAACAAACAAACAAAAAAACAAATGGAAATCTTAGAACTGAAAAATACAATAACTGCAATAAAAAACTCGATGGATTCAATAGCAGAATGGAATGTACAGAGGAAAGAATCTGTAAACCTGAAGATAAAACAATAGAAATTACCCAATCTGGGCCGGGCACAGTGGCTTACGCCTATAATCCCAGCACTTTGGGAGGCCAAGGCAAGAGGATCACAAGGTCAGGAGATCGAGACCATCCTGGCTAACACGGTGAAACCCCATCTCTACTGAAAATACAAAAAAATTAGCCGGGCATGGTGGCGGGTGCCTGTAGTCCCAGCTACTCTAGAGGCTGAGGCAGGAGAATGGCGTGAACCCGGGAGGCAGAGCTTGCAGTGAGCCGAGATCGTGCCACTGTACTCCAGCCTGGGCGACAGATGAAGGCTCCGTCTCAAGACAAAAAGAAAAAAAGAAATTACCCAATCTGAACAACACAGTGGAAAAAAGACACAAACATCAAAATCAGAACTTCAGGATCCTGTGGGACTAAAACAAAAGAACTAATATTCATGTCATTGGAGTTTCAGGAGGAGAGGAGACAAAAGGTAGTGCTGAAAAGTATTCCAATAAATAATGACTAAAATTTTCTCAAAATTGGCAAAATACATAAGCCTATAGATTCAAAGAGCTGAGAGAACCCCAAATAGGAGAAACACAAAGAAATCCACACCAAGACATGTCATAGTCAAACTTCTGTAAATTAATGGCAAAGAAAGAAAATCTTGAAAGCTGCAAGAGATAAATGCCATCTTACCTATAGGGAAAAAAAGCAATTTGAATGACAGCAGATTTCCCATCAGAAGAAAGTGGTATAACATTTTTCAAGTGTTAAAAAAAAAAAAAAAATCCAGCCAGGTGCAGTGGCTCACACCTGTAACCCCAGCACTTTGGGAGGCTGAGGTGCATGAATCACCTGAGGTCAGGAGTTTAAGACTAGCCTGGCTAACATGGTGAAATCCCATCTCTACTAAAAATACAAAAATTAGCCAGGCATGGTAGTGTGTGCCTATAATCCCAGCTACTCAGGAGGCTGAGGCAGGAGAATCACTTGAACCAGGGAGGCAGAGGTTGCAGTGGGCCAAGATCACGCCACTGCACTCCAGCCTGGATGACAGAGCCAGACTCTGTCTCAAAAGAAAAAAAAAAAAACAAAAAAACCCATTCTATACCAATTCTATATCTAGTGAAACTATACTTCCAGAATGAAGGAAAAATAAAAACACCCTGAGACAAAGAACAACTAAAAGAATTTGTTTTCAGCAGATTTATCCTACAAGAAAGGCTAAAGGAAGTTCTTGAAACGGAAGGGAAATGACAAAAGAAGAAGTCTTGCAACATTAGAAAGGAAGAAAGGATAATGAAATAAGTAGAACCATGGGTAAACATATATACTTTCCTTCAACCCTTGAGTTTTCTAGGTTTATGTTTGACAGTTGAAGCAAAAAGTATAACATCATCTCATGTGGTTATCAATCTATGTAGAGGAAATATTTAGGAAAACTAAAGGGGTTTGAAGGGAGGTAAAGTTTCTATATTTCACTCAAACTGGTAAAATATTGATACCAATAGATTGTGAAAAGTTATGTATGCGTAATACAATACCCAGAGTGCCACTAAAAATCTATACCAAGAGATGTAAATTCAAAAATACTATAGATAAATCAAAATGGAATTCTAAAAATTGGTCAAGTAACCCACAAGAAAGCAGGAATAAAAACCATGAGAAACAAAAAAACAGAAGGAACAGAGAGAAAACAAAAATTAAAATGTAGACTTAAGCTCTAATATATCAACATTTACTCTAAATATAATGGTCTAAATATGTCAATTAAAAGGCAGAGTAAATAAAGAAACATGACCAAACTACATGCAAGGGCATTACGCTGGAGTGGGGGAGAAGGCCAGTCTCAAAAGGTCACATGCTGGATGTTTTCATTTATATAACCATGCCAGTTTCCTATGAAGCACCATAAACTGGGGGGGCTTAGAATGACAGAAATTTATTGTCTCCCTGTTCTGAGGGCTAGAAGTCAGAAATTAAGCTGTTGGCAGGGCCACGTTTCCTTGGAAGGTGCTTGAGAAGGTCCTTCCTTGCCTCTTCCAGCTTCTGGTGGCCCCAGATGTCCCCTGGCATATGGCAGCATCCACTTTCCACATGGCGTTCTCCGTGTGTCATTTTGCATAGTCTTCCCTCTATGTGTGTCTGTCTCTGGGTCCAATTTCCCCCTTTTCATAAGGATACCCTAATGACCTCATTTCAACTTGATTACCTCTGCAAAGACCCTCTTTCCAAATAAGACCACATTCTGAGATACCGGGCGTTAGGAGTTCAACATACAATTTTTTGGGGGGGACACAATTCAATCCTTAACAATAACATTTTCAAATTGACAAAAGTATAGAGATAGAGAGCAAATTAGTGGTTAGGGATGGTGGGTATTAGGGGGTTGTTGTGACTATAAAAGGGTAGCGTGAAGGAGATCTTTGTGACAATAGATTATTTCTACATCTCAAGTGCTGTGACAGTTACATACATGTACAATAAAATGGCACAGACCTATATACACATTAGATCAATGTCAATGTGCTGATTTTGATATTGTGCTATAGTTATGAAACACTTAATTACTGAGGAAATTGGGTAAAGGATACATGGGACCTCTCTGTACTGTCTTTGCAACTTTCTGTGAATCTATATTTTAAAGTAAAAGTATGACATATGTATATGGACATACTCACACTAAGACACACAATTAAGCAGTTTCAGAAGACAAAAAGGGCTGGCACTGTGGCTTACACCTGTAATCATAGCCCTTTGGGAGGCTAAGGCAGGAGGATCACTTGATCCCAGGAGTTCAGGACCAGCCTGGGCAACATGGTAAAACCCTGTCTCTACAAAAAATACAAAAATTAGCTGGGTGTGGTGGTGTGCACCTGCAGTCTCAGCTACTAGGGAGGCTGAGGCAGGAGGATCACCTGAGCTCAGGAGGTTGAGGCTGCAGTAAGCTATGATTGCACCACTGCACCCCAGACAGGGCAGTGGAGTGAGACCCTGTCTCAAAAAAATTTTTTTTTTTAAAGGAGACAAGGCTGGGCGCAGTGGCTGACGCCTGTAATCCCAACACTTTGGGAGGCCAAGGTGGGTGGATCACCTGAGGTCGGGAGTTTGAGACCAGATTGACCAATATGGAGAAACCCTGTCTCTACTAAAAATACAAAATTAGCCGGGTGTGGTGGCGCATGCCTGTAATCCCAGCTACTCCGGAGGTTGAGGCAGAAGAATTGCTTGAACCCGGGAGGCGGAGGTTGCAGTGAGCCGAGATTGCGCCCTTGCACTCCAGCCTGGGCAACAAGAGCGAAATTCTGCCTCAAATAAATAAATAAAATAAAAAAGGAGACAAAAAAGATTTTATAAGCACTTGGAGAAACAAAAAACAGGTCGCATACAAAGGTTCAACTTGTATGAAAATAAAAGATGATAGAACAATGCCTTCAAAACTCTGAAGGCAAATGATTTTTAGCCTAGAATTCTATACACAACCAAACTACCAGTCATGTGTAAGGATAAAAAAAGGTAGAAAAAATATATCTGCAGACATGTGAGATCTCAAAAATAAATCTCCCATTGACCTTTTCTTGAGAAGCTACTAGAGGATGCACTCCAGCAAAACCAGACAGCAAATAAAGTGAGAGAATTCAGGAGACAGGGATCCAACCGGGAGAGGGAACAAAGAACTCACAGAATAAACAGCAGTACTGAACCTGGTTGGTTAACAATGAGCGAGCATCCTGCTGGTAACTGCCACGGGGCAGCCTGGGGGCTCCTGAAGGGAGGCTCATGACCTGCATTTCAAGAACACCTGCGGCGTAGTAGGAGACCTCAGGATTGGTCACACCTAATCCCAGGAACCCCATCTCTTTTGTATATCACTGTGGGATCCTAAATGGTAGAATGCAGGTGATAACCACATTTCTCATTTGGTGCCATCGGGAGGACTAGTGATGGCATATGACGGGCAGGTGGGTAGAAGGGGAGGAGCTCTAAACTCCATGTGTCCGGCTCATTCTTACCTCTAGTTCCTGAATGGGCACAGGCTGTGACGGAAGGCAGGAAGCACACTTGATCTTTATGGTCAGGGGATTTAAATCCTGCTTTTGCTCCTCGGTCATGATTGGAACTTCTGTTTTTAAAGTCAAAAGGCAATCTAAAATGTTGGCAGACTTCTCACTGCCACGACTCATGACAGTTTGCCATCCTGGGGGGAAATACACCCAGCATTAGACCTTTCCTCATGACAGCCCCAAGACAAGCACAGAAGGATCAAGCAACCTGAGATGAGCCAATGATAAAATCACAACCCAAAAGGGAAAACTTTAATTAAAAAAAGAAAGAAAGAATCAGGAAACACCCATGGGCAGCATGTTCTGTGCTAGTTTCTCAAACTGAGAAAATTCTCTAGAATTGAATGTGTGTGACTTAATCTTGATGACATCTGTTAATAAGTAATACAAGCATTTCCTGAATCATCTGGGATACAACAGGAACCCCTATGTGTGGGTGCCACTCCCAGACAGTCTGATTTCATTGGTCTGGGGTGTGGCCTCCACAATTGGAGGTTTAATAGCTCTCCAGGTAACTTGAGAACCAACGTTCTAAACCTGTTCTGCTATCCACTATGGTAGCTATGGGCCATAGGTAGCTACTTGAATTGTAACTAATTAAAATTAAATAAAATATAAAATGCACTTCCTTCTCCACACAAGCCACATTCCAAATGCCCAGTACCCTCATGTGGCTATGGGCTCCTGTATGGGTCAGCAGAGAGCCTGGCCATTGTTGCAGGAAGGCTATTGGATGGAGTGCTCCGGGCAGTTCTCCCGTCAAGGACATATCATGCCAGTGTGTACATTTGGTACTCAGTGGGTTGCTTCACCTGTTGTGATCTGATGAGGAAAATACAGATAATGATGTAGAACACAACTGGCACATCTGAGCCAAATACAAGCGTGCACACCTCCCACCAGGATGGTTTTGCACTAGTGCGCCTCATGAAAAGGGTGGGTGAATGGAGCCATTGCAAGGCATATAGGTAGCTGTCAGAATACTTTTTCTTTTTTTTTCTGAGAAGAAGTCTCACTCTGTCGCCCAGGCTGAACACACCTGGCCCATGACTTGTTTTAGAAGCGCCTACTCTTTCTGAATGTGAGTGACTTGGCTTTTACATGCCCTAGAAATGCATTTACAGGCATGTTGAAAGGAATAGACTGATCTTTTTGAGCACTATCTCATACATCATCTTTCTTAATCTTTTAACCCCAAGGAAGGAGGTATCTATCCCCATTTTGCAGATGAAATTGAGCCTCGGAGACTCTAACTTATCACATGACAAAGAGTCAGATCTGGGATTCAAACCCAGGTCAATCCTGCCTCCAAAACTTGAGGGTTTTTTTTTTTTTTTTTCCCTACCTAGTACATCTCTGACTGGTGAAATACATGGATCCCTTTTATAGAAAAAGCATCCTGGGCCAGGCGTGGTGGCTCACGCCTATAATCCCAGCACTTTGGGAAGCCGAGGGGGGCGGATCACCTGAGGTCAGGAGTTCGAGACCAGCCTGACCAAAATGGAGAAACCTTGTCTCTACTAAAAATACAAAATCAGCCGGACATGGTAGCGCATGCCTGTAATCCCAGCTACTTGGGAGGCTGAGGCAGGAGAATCACTTGAATCCGGCAGACGGAGGTTGCAGTGAGCTGAGATCACACCTTTGCACTCCAGCCTGGGCAACAAGAGTGAAACTCCACCTCAAAAAAAAAAAAAAAAAAAAAAAAGACTACTCAAGGTAGAAGGAATCCCCAGTGCAAAAATAAAAATTTTTAAAAGTGCTCAAATCATCAGAGTCAGGGAGACATGTACCAGAACAGAATTCCAGGCCGGGGGCTCACAGCCTCCATAGTGCCGACAGTTGGGGCAGGCCATTCTTTGCTCAGGGGACAGTCCTATGCATTGTGGCATGTTTAACAGTATCTTACTAGATGCCAGTGGCACCCCACTCTCAGTCGTGACAACCAAAATGCCTCCACACACTGCCAAATGTCCCCAGCAGACACAAGTCCCCTGAGTTAAGAGCCCTGGTCGAGTAAGAGTGGAACAGTGCAAGGGAATGTTTGTGCTCCTGCTATAGCCTATCCCAACATGCGCTAATGTCATTTCATCCTTAACCTTGTCTGGTTGCTGTCATCGCCACATTACTGATGGGGAAACTGAGGCCCAGAGTTCTGACGCAATCATCCAAGGTCTCTTAGCCAATACGTTGTGGAACCAGCATCCAAACCAGTTCTGTGGGGCTAAGTGGGGCCCCTCCGCTATGCAATACTATCCTTTTAAAATAAGAGTTCACTGCCAGACACAGAATCTTTCTAGAATCTTACTAGGTTACTAGCCAACCAATATTTACTAATAAGGTATACATGATCTATGGCCTAATTTGAAATTGAAGATGATTACCAAAAATAATTATGCTGAGTTTACAATAAATAATCTTATGCTATTATTTTCTGGCAAAACCAGACATACAACTGGCCTGCTGAGCCAACCTGTGCTCTGTTGACGACCATAGGCCGTGTCAGGGTATAATGGAGTGGCCCACACACATGGCCTCGGGAGGCAGCTGCTGTCCCACTGTGCTAAGCAGTTTACACACATCAGCTCCTGTGATCCTTAAAACAATGCTCTGAGGTAGGAGTGATCACCCCCATTTCATAGAGGAGGAAAGTGAGACTCAGAGAAAGCAGGTAACTTGCTGGTAAGTGACTGAGCCATGATCAAAGTGTTTTTGTCACCAAAGTTCTTACATATGAACCCCTGCATTGTACAGCCATGACGGTACAGGTTAAAGAGAGGGGAGGCTAGGTCAGGCGCGGTAGCTCATGTCTGTAATCCCTGCACTTTGGGAGGCTGAGGCGGGCGGATCACGAGGTCAGGAGTTCAAGACCAGCCTGGCTAACATGGTGAAACCCCATCTCTACTAAAAATACAAAAATTAGCCTGGCGTGGTGGCACGCACCTGTAATCCCAGCTACTCTGGAGGTTGAGGCAAGAGAATTGCTTAAACCCGGGGGGCAGAGGTTGTAGTGAGCCGAGATCACACCACTGTACTCCAGCCTGGGCAACAGAGCAAGACTCCACCTCAAAAAAAAAAAAAAAAAAAAAAAAAAGAGAGATGGGACCATGTCCTGGCTTCATTCTGCTGGAAACAGTCACGCCAGGCAGGCCAAGACAGTTGAACTTCTCTTTCCTCTCACAGTAAAATCCAAAGTGGGGCAGGTCCCATGGTACACTCCCCTAGGAGGATCATGGGTTCGTCCTTGGGACTCTAGGACAGAGGAAGCAGCTAGCAAAGGCGTTTGCTCAAAGTCACTGTGTGCTACAGGTATGCTGGAGTGTCAGGCTGGAGAATGGGGCGGGGGAAGACGCTCTTTAAGTTTACTCTCTGGCACTGTCACTTCTCAAGAAGGTTCTGATGCTACGAGAAAGTGAAGGTGGTCAGGAAGGACCAGCTGTAGGTGAAGTATGATTTTCAAAAAGTCATTTAAAACTGCAAACTGCCACGTGCGGCAGCTCACACCTGTAATTCTAGAACGTTGAGAGCCAGAGGCAGAAGGATTACTTGTGTCCAGGAGTTTGAGACCAGCCTGGACAACATAGCAAGACCTTGTCTCTACAGAAAATACAAAATAATAATAATAATAATAGCCAGGTGTGGTAGTGTGCACCTGTAGTCTCAGCTATGCGGGCGGCAGAGGCAGGGCTTGCTTCAGGCTAGAGTGAGCTATGATTGTGTCACTTACACTGCAGTCTGGGTGAGAGAGCAAGACCCTATCTAAAAAAAAGTGCAAACTGAAAAGTTAATAGGACTTTCTCACAATGAATCGACACCAACCCAAAAGCGCATGAGGAGGATGATGACTGGCACCTGTGGAAGTGAACTGGCAGCTCTGACTTATGGGGGTTTCGCCCCCTCCTCTATGAACACTGGTCCCAGTTCAGAAAAGACCAACGCACGCGCTTCTGCAGAGTAGCCAGGAGAGGGCGCACAAGACACGTGATGGCCAAAAAAATGAACAAAGTCTGAATTTTCTCTAAAAAGAAAAAAAAGTGGGGGAGCTCACCCCGTATTACTCTTTTTTGGAACAAAGCAATATAATTTTACCAAAATATATGCTGAGATTTCCATCATCAAAACATATTGATATAATATTTAGTTAAGATTTACCAATATGTATAAAATCTAGTTCATAAATTGTGGTAGATCTTATAAAGCAAAAGAATTAAATCCCTGCTGGCCACTGAGTTATGCGGCCTTAGGAAAGTTACTTAACCTCTTTGAGTTCTTTTCCTCACTGAAAACAATGGTAACAATGGTAAGCACCACAGCCACCACACCACAGGTTGGCTGAGTGGCTCAGAATTTGGTCTGAGAAGTGATGTGTCATACGGGAGGTGCCTGCACCCAGAGGGGCTCAGTCAAAAAGGGTTCCCTTTCCTCATTTCCTTTACTAGATGTTTTTGTAAAAATCTATAGGAAAGCATTTATTAAAAGCAGCATCTTCTTTGCAAACACAATGATGACATTTAATATTCCCATAGGCTTCCTTGGAGTTTGGAATCAAATAGAGCTGGGTTCAGGTCCAGACTTCACATTTCCTAGCTGTGTGATCTCAGGCAATGTAGCTACCCTCTCTGGGTCTTAGTTTCCCCCTGTACTATGGAGCCAATTCCCCTGAGTTTCCTGAGGTGGCTGTGAGGATGAAATGAGGTGGCACACAGCAGGGTTGTCATTAGGAGCATCCGCTTATGGCCATTCTGGCAAGCTGGAGCTGCTGGGAACAGGGCAAGGAGTGGGTACCGGCAAGGAGCGGCATGACGGCCAGTTGGATGGAGAAAGCGCTCTGCTTCCTTAGGCCTGTCAGCGTGGGGTCTGCCTCTTCTTCTGCAGGGGGCTTTTTATGTCTCCTCTGGATTTTCTTTCTTCCCTCTGAATCTTTTCCTTTAACTGTGAAATCAAATAAAGGAGATAAGCATTAAGAGGAGACTGTATCTGAGCTGCCACATGTGGACCTGAACATGCTACAGAGATTTGGGAAGGTTCCGGAAGCTCCTAGAAGGCAGGGGTTGTTCTTTGTGTGACTGCCTCTTCCCAGCAACCAGAAGTGGTGGCTAAATATAGATGGCAGGCCCGTTGCCAGTTATATGTAGTAATAAGGTAAGGGTCTCTTATTCCCCGCCTCTGCTAACTGAGAACACAGGTAGAAGAGGACTAAAGTCACCATGACAATGATGCCATAACACACTCAAGGCTTCCTCCAGTCAGCTCTTAATCTCAGCACAGGGCGGAGGGTGGGCTTTTTTAAGAGACCCTGCTCTTAAACAAAAGCCCACAGTCTGAGCCTCAGTAACCTCACCTGTTACATGAGGGCAACAGCACCTGCCTTCTAGGGCACTGAAAAGAGGAAATTAGCAACGCTACATAAAACATTCAGCTCAATGCCAAGCTCAGACCAGAAGGAAAAGGAGATGAGAACACATATAAATCTATGGTCATCAAGACTAATGGGACAGATGAGAAAGCCCAGGAACAGACCCAAACACATAGGGGAACCCAACAGATGCCAGAAGTGGCGTTTCAAATCAGTGGGTAAGTTATATTGACTATCCATATGGGAGCAAATTAAGTTACTGAATTATTTCATGGCATATACAAAATGAATTACAGACTAAGAGTATAAAACAAAAACTTCAAAATCATCAGAAGAGTATCTAGGAGACTATACTGACATCTGCATGAAGAAGGATTTCTTTCTTTCTTTCTTTTCTTTTCTTTTTTCTTTTTTTTTTTGAAACAGAGTTTCACTCTGTTGCCCAGGCTGGAGTGCAGTGTCGCAATCGAGGCTCATTGCAACCTCTGCCTCCCGGGTTCAAGTGATTCTTCTGCCTCAGGCTCCTGAGTAGCTAGGACCACAGGCACATGCTACCATGGCCAGCTAATTTTTGTATTTTTAGTAGAGATAGGGTTTCAACCATGTTGGCCAGGCTAGTCTCGAACTCCTGACCTCAGGTGATCCATCTGCCTTGGCCTCCCAAAGTGCTGGGATTACAGGCTTGAGCCAATGCACCCAGCCTCTTTTTTCTTTTTTTTAAGAGATGATGTTTTGCCTGGGTGCGGTGGCTCACTCCTGTAAATCCAGCACTTTGGGAGGCTGAGGCAAGTGGATCACTTGAGGTCAGGATTTTGAGACCAGCCTGGCCAACATGGTGAATCCGGCACTTTGGGAGGCTGAAGCAAGTGGATCACCTGAGATCAGGATTTTGAGACCAGCCTGGCCAACATGGTGAAACCCCATCTTTACTAAAAATAAAAAATTAGCCAGGTATGGTGGCAGGCACCTGTAATCCTAGCTACTTGGGAGGCTGAGTCAGGAGAATCACTTGAACCTGGGAGGCAGAGGTAGCAGTGAGCCCAGATCGTGCCACTGTACTCAAGCCTGGGCTACAAGAGAGAAACTCAGTCTTTGGGGGGAAAAAAAGAGAGAGATGGTGTTTCACTATGTTGCCAAAGCTGGCCATGAACTCTGGGCTCAAGTGATGATCCCCTCAGCCTTGCAAGTAGCTTGGACTACAGGCATGCACCACCATACCCAGCTGAGGAAGGATTTCTTAAACATTCCTGAAAGTATAAACTAGAGAGGAATAGTTAAATAATTGGTGTACAAAACAAGATACCATAAATCTAGTCAAAGGATAAGTTACATACCCCTGTCTGTGAGGGTTATCATGCATATAACTGGCAATGCACAATCATCCAGATGTAAACACAAAGCTGGCAGATCAATAAGACAATTTTTTTGAACTAACAAAAAAATAAGCAAAGATATGAATAGGAAAATCGTAGAAGAGTGTGACCTATTTTGTCACATGCAGTGCTGCTCAGCCTCACCAGGAGTCAGGAACTAAACCATGTCTGTGCAGAGCAGCAGAGAACAGCAGTCCTTAGGACTGCGAGCAGAGGGGTAAAGAGATGCTGCCTGAGGTCGGGCCCAGTGGCTCACGCCTGTAATCCCAGCACTTTGGGAGGCTGAGGCAGGTGGATCACTTGAGGTCAGGAGTTTAAGACCAGCCTGGCCAACATGGAGAAACCCCATCTCTACTAAAAATACAAAATTAGCCAGGCGTGGTGGCACATGCCTATAATCCCAGCTACTCGGGAGGCCGAGGTAGGAGAATTGCTTGAACCTGGGAGGTGGAGGTTGTGGTGAGCCGAGATCACGCCATTGCACTCCAGCCTGGGCAACAAGAGCAAAACTCTGTCTCAAAGAAAAAAAAAAAAAAGAGAGAGATGCTGCCTGGACAGTAAACTAGCAGCATCTAGCAATGGGGTCGAGGCTCACAGACTGTGCCCCAGGGGTCCCACTGGGCCAATGCCTTGGACTCACATGTGTGCCCAGACACTCACCATGGCAGTGCTGGAGCAAGAAATTGGAGACAACTCAGATCCCGGGCAGGGGGACTGTATGCATGCAGGACGGTCCACCCATAACACATGGCAAAATGCTAACACCTAAATTGTGAATATGTAGTTGTTGCATTTTTGTGTGAACTTTCCTATCTTTATTTCAAAATAAAAGAACGGTTTAAAACCCTCATTGAATGCTTAAAGCACATTCTTTAAAAAAGTGACATTTTTAATCTGGAAAAGAAAAAAGTCAGAAGTTGAGAGGCGTTCACATGTGAAAGTGTGACTCAGTCTTTGTGGACCGTAAGAATAGGAATGAGTTTTCTTCAACTGTATCTCCAGTACCCAGCAGAGAGCCTGGCTCAAGCAGTCACTTCCCTCTGCAGCCTTTGACTGTTGCACTAGAACCAGGCCAGTGTCAGCAAACAACAGATTAACTGATTGAGAGATGAGGAAATGATCTGTAGCAATTACAGCTAAAAGGACGTGAAATGGCCCATCCCAGGAGGCAGCAGTATACCCACTGGCTCTAGATTTTCCCACCTCACACTGGAAACACAACTTCTTAATGAGAAACTGGTAAGGGGATGTAGGCTGAGAATGAGGAAGTCGATTTAGTGGCTTCTGAGGGTTCAGATCTCTTGACAGTATGTGAATAAGATTACACACTTCTTCATGAGCGGGTCCCATGACACGGAATACTGTGTTCTTCATTCCACCATAAGAGTAAATACTGGGCCGGGCACAGTGGCTCATGCTTGTAATCCCAGCACTTTGAGAAGCTGAGGCAGACGGATCATTTGAGATCAGGAATTTGAGACCAGCCTGACCAACATGGTGAAACCCCGTCTCTACTAAAAATACAAAAATTAGCTGGGTATGGTGGTGGATGCCTGTAATCCCAGCTACTCAGGAGGCTGAGGCAGGAGAATTGCTTGAACCCAGGAGGCAGAGGTTGCAGTGAGCCAAGATTGCACCATTGCACTCCAGCCTAGGCAATAGAGCCAGGCTCCTTCTCAAAAAAAAGAAAAGAAGGCCGGGCGCGGTGGCTCACACCTGTAATCCCAGCACTTTGGGAGGCTGAAGCGGGCAGATCACAATTTTGGGAGATCAATGCCATCCTGGCTAACACGGTGAAACCCCGTCTCTACTAAAAATACAAAAAAAAAATTAGCCGAGGGCGGTGGCAGCGCCTGTAGTCCCAGCTACTCGGGAGGCTGAGGCAGGAGAATGACGTGAACCCAGGAGGTGGAGCTTGTAGTAAGCCAATACTGGGCAACAGAGTGAGACTCTGTCTCAAAAAAAAAAAAAAAAAAGAAAAAGAAAAAGAGTAAATACTTTATCTTTCAAGGAGAGTTTTTACATAAACATGATTCTTTTATGCTTCCCCAACATACCGCATACCTACCCCTACCACAACATCTATCACATAGAATTGTAATTCTTTATTTGAAAGTCTCCATTAGATATTAGAGATTTTCATGTCCCCCATATGCACAACACCGTGGGTCAAAACTATTGTTGGAATGGAATGGATGATGAGGGTGAGTAAATGACATGAGAAGAAATGGAACAAATGGATGGATGGATGGAGATGGATGGATAGAGATGGATGGATGGATGGATGGATGGAGATGGATGGATGAATGAATAAATGGAATGGGTGGGTGGACTGATGAATGGATGGGGATGGATGGATGGGGATGGATAAATGAATGGATGGATGAATAGAGATGGATGGATAGATAGATGGGGATGGACAGATGGATGAATGGATGGATGGGGATGGATGGATGGATGGATGGATGGATGGTAAGGATGGGATGCATAAGTTGAAAATGTATACAGTACTCTTTACTTTTGAGAAACATTTAGTCAAATATGCAAGAATCTCATTAGAATATCCTGAATTTAAAATATTTCATAATTCTTCCAAGTCTAGTTATACTATAAAATTCCCAAATCCTATCCTAACTTACTTTGAGACCTTTGTCTGTCTAATATGTTTGTTAAGCTGCTAAGTGATTCACTCTCAATTAATTCCTTGATCTCCATCATGCTTGCTCCTGCCAAAGAAATGGTTGGTGTTCTTGAAACACTCCATCTAGAAAAGTCACAAAGAGAAAAATGAATGAAGGTGAAAAAAATCAGGGGCCAGATCTGATAATCTATTTACTGATGGACCAAAGGAGAGCAGATTTTTAAAAAACCTTATAGTGCATTCCTCTAACCCAGTGCTTCTCAGTTTTCAATGTGCCTGTGAGTTACCTAGGGATTTTATCAAATAAAATGAAGACTCTGGTTCAGTAAACCAGGGGCAGGCCTGAAATTCTCCATTTCTACCAAATTCCCAGTAATGCTGACACACTTGGTCTGCATTCAAGGTACTAACCAACTCAAAAATATAATGGAAAATAATATATTTTTATAAAAATAACCCAAACTATAAAACATCTAAGAATTCACTTATAGGAATTATCCACAACATTTATAGGCAGAACAAATGAACTCCATTAAAGGACATAAGGGAGGGTATGAATTGAATGAAAGGATATACCATGATCATGGATGAGATACCTTAACAATGTAAAAATGTCAGTTCTTCCCCAAATAATCTATATATTCCATACAAAAACAATTTTTAAAAAAATCAAAATTGTTTAAAGACATGTTCTCTTGGTTCTTCTCATTCCATTTCCCAAAACCACCAGCTGGGCTTCCATTCTCTCCCTGGTCCCCATAGCATCCAAGGAGTCTCCTTCTCCAGACCCTTAGGCTACCAGAGGCCCTAAAAGCAACTGAGCTCATGCAGGATGACTGGAGACTCAGGAGTCTGAAGCTGTGGGTTGGAATCCCAGCTTAACCAGGAATTCTGGTTTATCACTTTGTGTAAATCATTTAATTACTCAGTCACTTTGTGTAGTTATTATGAGGATCAAATGAGATAAAATAATGCATGCAGAAAGTTTGATGTGCAACATATACTCATAAACACAAGCTGCCCTTTCCCTGTTCGCTTAATTTAGCCTGGATTGCATGAGCTCCAATTTAACTGGATTTACTAAAAAACCTACCATGACTCACAGTAGGGCTAGTACAAGAGGAGCTCCACTCCCACCACCCAAAATGTCGTTCAATCCTTACTGAACCGTGGAAGAATCGTCCATTTTGGGGGACTTCTCATATTCCTCACTGTTCTTGGAAGAATTTTCGGGCTCTGCTTGGTGAGAACCTGAAAACAGTAGCAAATATTTCTAAGCTTTTTGTTACATGCTAGTTCACTAAGAAATGAGGGCCCCAACCCATTTCTGTAATGTCAGTCTCTACGCAGAAGGCCTGGGATGTGGGAAGCACTCAGTCAAAAAGTTTGTTGTTAGTAAGTGAGTAAACGAATAAACACAGACTAATATTTGATTATTTGGATAAATGGAGTCAAGAGGAGACCTCCAGTTCCTTACATAACAGCCCACAGAGAAAAAGAAGAAAGTCTATTATCTATTAAATGGTCCATTTCAGTCCTGTTTACATTAGAGAATAATGAAAACAGTCCCAAGTTCCCAACCATAGGGAATGGTTAGCAAATTACAGTCTGCCGAGAAGATGAAATACTACATAGTCACCACACTACAATGTTACATAGATTGCTCCTTGTGATGAAATTGTTTTCCCTGTTTGTTTTATATTTTTATCTATTCACTGAATTTTCTAAAAACCATATACACAACTTCCACAGTCAGAGAAGTTTTTGGGACCGGGTGCAGTTGCTCACACCTACAATCTCAGCATTTTGGGGGCTGAGGTAGGGGGATCACTTGAGGTCAGGAGTTCAAGACCAGCCTGGCCAACCTGGTGAGGCTGGTCTCTACTAAATGGTCTCTACTAAAAATACACAAATTAGCTGGGTGTGGTGGTGGGCGCCTGTAATCCCAGCTACTCGGGAGGCTGAGGCAGGAGAATCACTTGAACCCAGGAGGCAGAGGTTGCAATGAGCCAAGATTGTGCCATTGCACTCCAGCCTGAGGGACAAGAGCAGAACTCCGAATCAGCAAGGAAAAGTAAGCCATGCAGCAAGAGCAGTACAGCTGTGTGGCAGGATGAGCCCCACCCGCCTCCACTGCCAACACACGGGAGGGACGCCCATGCAGATGCACCACCCCAGCACACCACACGACCACTTTCCCTGCCATTGCCTTGCACTCAGCTTATCCACTAAGGCCTTCTCCGCTCACCTTGCAAAGACTTTGGGTGTTTTTCTACTTTTTCTTGTTTTCCTGGTGGATATTCCTGATTCGACTCTTCTTTGACAATGTTGGCATTCTCAATGCCCTGTTCAGAGAATTTTCTCTGATTTAAAACCAAATGTCTCACTTCTAGAATGCAGGAGAAGAAGGGATCATTGACTCAATCAATCCAAAATATGTACTGAATAACTACTATGGACATTTCTTGGAGACACTGGGGGTTTGGTTTCAGACCACACTAAAGTAAGTATCACAATAAAGTGAGTCACACATTATCTTCCCAGTGCATATAAATTATGTTTATACCATACCATAGTCTATTCAGTGTGCAACAGCATTACATCTAAAAAAAAAAAAAAAAAAAAAGTACATACCTTAGTTTAAAAAATACCTTATTGAGCCAGGTACAGTGGCTCATGCCTGTAATCTCAGCACTTTGAGAGGATGAATTGGGAGAACTGCTTGAGCCCCAGAGTTTGAAGCTGCAGGGAGCTGTGACTGCACCACTGCAGTTCAGCCTGGGTAACACAGAGAGATTCTGTCTCTTAAGGAAAAAAAGAGAAAAGGAAAGAAAGTAGGGGAGGAAGAAAGGGAGGGAGGGAAGGGAGAAAGGAGGAAAAAGAGAGAGAAAAAATACTTTATTGCTAAAATATGCTACAGGCTGGGCACAATGGCTCATGCCTGTAATCCTAGCACTGTGAGGGACTGAGATAAGAGGATCACTTGAGGCCAGGAGTTCAAGACAAGCCAGGGCAACATGGTGAAACCTTGTTTCTACAAAAAAAGGAAAATAGCTGGGCATGGTGGCATGCACCTGTAATTCCAGCTATTCAGGAGGCTGAGGTGGGAGGGCTGCTTGATTCTAGGAGGTCAAGGATGCAGTGAGCCATGATCACACCACTACACTGCTGCCTGGGGGACAGAGCAAGACCCTATCTCACACACACACACACAAAAGCTAACACTCATCTGAGCCTGCGGATAATCATCTTTCTGCTGTGGGGGTCTTGCCTCGATGTTGACGGCTGCTCAGTGATCAGGGTGGTGGGTGCCGAGGGCTGGGTTCACCTCACCATGAAGTTGGCTGCATTGATCGACTCTTCCTTTCATGAAAGGTTTCTCTGTAGCATATGAAGCTGTTTCACAGCATTTTTCCCACAGTAGAACTGCTTTCAAAATTGGAGTCAATCCTCTCAAACCCTGCCACTTCTTTATCAACTAAATGTGTGTACTATTCTAAATTCTCTGTTGTCATTTCAACAATGTTCACAGCCTCTTCACGAGGAGTAGATTCCATCTCATCTCAAGAAATCACTTTCTTTACTCATCCGTAAGAAGCAACTCCTTATCTGTTCAAATTTGATCACAAGACAGCAGCAATTCAGTCACATCCTCAGGCTCCACTTCTAATTCTAGTTCTCTTGCTATTTCCACAACGTCTGCAGTGACTTGCTCCACTGAAGCCTTGAACCCTTCAGAGTCATCCATGAGGGCTGGAATCAACTTCTTCCAAACTCCTGTTAATGTTGATGTTTTTACCTCCTCCCATGAATCACAGATGTTTTAAAGACATCTAGAATGGTGAATCCTTTCCGGAAGGTTTTTCTTTTCTTTCCTTTTATTTTTATTTATTTATTTTTGAGATGGAGTCTCGCTCTGTTGCCCAGGCTGGAGCACAGTGGGGCAATCTCCGCTCACTGCAAGCTCCGCCTCCCGGGTTCACGCCATTCTCCTGCCTCAGCCTCCCAAGTAGCTGGGACTACACGTGCGCACCACCACGCCCAGCTATTTTTCTGTAGTTTTAGTAGAGACGGGGTTTCACCGTGTTAGTCAGGATGGTCTTGATCTCCTGACCTCGTGATCCACCCGCCTCGGCCTCCCAAAGTGCTGGGATTACAGGCATGAGCCACCGCACCTGGCCTTGTTTTTTTTTTTTGTTTTTTTTTTTTTTGAGACGGAGTCTCGCTCTGTCACCCAGGCTGGAGTGCAATGGCACGATTTCGGCTCACTGCAACCTCCACCTCCCAGGTTCAAGCAATTCTCTTGCCTCAGCCTCCCAAGTAGCTGGGATTAGAGGCGCCCGCCACCATATCCAGCTATTTTTCATATTTTTAGTAGAGACAGGATTTTGCTCTGGATTAGGCTTCAGCTAATATTGTGGCTGGTTTGATCTTCCATCCAGACCATGAAAACTTCCTCTGTATCAGCTATAAGGCTGTTTCACTTTCTTATCATTTCTGTGTTCACTGAGTAGCACATTTAACTTTCTTCTAGAACTTCTCCCTCACATTCTCAACTTGGCTGTTTGGCACAAGAGGCCTAGCTTTCAGCCTGTCTAGGCTTTCGATGCGGCTGCCTCACTAAGCTTAATCATTTCTAGCTTTTGACTTAAAGGGAGAGATGTGCAAGGCTTCCTTTCACTTGAACACTTTAGAGGCCATTGTAGGGTTATTAATTGGCCTAATTGTGGTATTGTTGCCTCTCAGGGAACAGGGAAGCCTGAGGAGAGGGAGAGACAGGAGAATGGCTGGTCACTGGAACCCTGTGTTCTGGAGTCAGAATACACACAGCATTTATCAGTTAAGTTCACCGTTTCACACACATGCAGTTTGTGGCACCTCCAAACATTTACAAAAGTGACATCAAAGCTCACCGATCACAGATCACCAAAGCAGGTATAAATAAGTGTGAAAAATCCAAGAATTGGGGCTGGGTGCAGTGGCTTTAGCCTGTAATCCCAGCACTTTGGGAGGCCGAGGTGGGGCAGATAGCGAGGTCAGGATATCGAGATCATCCTGGCTAACGAGGTGAAACTCCATCTCTACTAAAAATACAAAAAATTAGCCGGGTGCAGTGGCGGGCGCCTGTAGTCCCAGCTACTCGGGAGGCTGAGGCAGGAGAATGGTGTGAACCCGGGAAGCGGAGCTTGCAGTGAGCTGAGATTGTACCACTGCACTCCAGCCTGGGCGGCAGAGCGAGACTCCGTCTTAAAAAAAAAAAAAGAAACATCCGAGAATTACCAAAATGTGACAGAGACACAAAGTGAGCACCCGAGGTTGAAAAAACGGCATCAATAAACTTGTTCGACACAGGATTGCCACAAACCTCCAAATTGGAAAATGCATGATCTCTGTGAAGCCCAGTAAGGCAAAGCACAATCAATCAAGGTATGCCTATAAGTGACAGCCACCTTCCTCTGAAGAAGATGAAGCAATGGATAAGGCCTCTGTTCTCCTGGAGCTGCTGCCTAGGAAGCTGCCTCCAAATTCCAGGAAACCCAAAACAATAAGCACACACGTCTGGGACAGGCACACATGTTGAGGTTCTCAGACCTCAGCAGGCCAGCAGCCTCCTCCAAATGTGAGCATTGAGCCTGTGACATGCGCTGCTACGCTGGCTCCTAGCATTCCACTTTAAGGAGGGCAGTAACATTCCCCATCTCACAGATGAAGATCTGACACTGAAGTAACTTTCCCGTGGTCAGAGAGGTGGTCCTTAACAAAGCCAGGACTGCACCCAGAGTGCCTTGTCCCCAGCCAGGGTGTCAGCTCCTCAATGCCCTTCATTTCTATCCCTAGAGGCCTCAGATACACATGGCAGCCACCAAGAATGGGGAGGATAATGAATAAATGGAGTAAGTGAATTGACAAATGGAGATGAAAGATGCTACAAGAAAGAAATGGAAAAAAGGAGGTGAAATTGGATTCAGTGCTGAAAAATAGACAACACTTTTTGGAGAAACAGATGAGGCTGACAGCCATGGAAGAATGCCCAGCTGGTTTATCACGAGGCTTTACCATGAGAGAGAGCCGCATGTCTGCAGGGACCAGGAGGTGGGCTGTGGTATGAAGGGGCAGTGGCAGTGAGAAGGAGTCTTGGAAACAGATTGTAAAGTGCCTTCAAGGCCAAACCACTTGGTTCTCTAAAGGCCCTGGGGCAGCCATGAACAGCTGCAAAGCAAGGCAGCACCAGGACCGAACGGGAGACAGAGAAAGGCCATGCCACAGCGGCAGGAGAGAGAAGGGGGAACAATCCTGGGTGCAGAGAAAGCCAGAGGGCAGGAGGGAGAAGACAGCTGGGCAGAGAGCTCCCAAGAACAACAGGTGGGGGATACCCACTGGGCACCGGGTGGAGGTGCCCAGAATTGAGAGCATAGGAGTAATTAAATGTGACTGGGGGGCTTTGAAAAGAATGCTGTCTTTGTCCAGTCCTGAGAAATCCAGCAGATGAACAGATTGAAGGGAAAAGAAATGCTGAGTGTGATGGTGAATACTGAGTGTGATGGTGAATACTGAGTGTCAACTTGATTGGATTGAAGGAATGCAAAGTATTGATCCTGCATGTATCTGTGAGGGTGTTGCCAAAGGAGATTAACATTTGAGTCAGTGGACTGGGAGAGGCAGACCCATCCTCAATCTGGGTGGGCACCATCTAATCAGCTGCCAGCGCAGCTAGAAGAAAGCAGGCAGAAGAACATGAAAGGAGCTGACTTCCTGAGTCTTCTGGCCTTCATCTTTCTCCTGTGCTGGAGGCTTCCTGCCCTCAAACATCAGCCTCCAAGTTCTTCAGCTTTTAGACTCTTGGACCTACACCACTGGTTTGCCAGGGGGATCTCAGGCCTTCGGTCACAGACTGAAGGCTGCACTGTCGGCCTCCCTACTTTTGAGGTTTTGGGACTCAGACTGGCTTCCTGGCTCCTCAGCTTGCAGACGGCCTATTGTGGGACTTCACCTTGTGATCATGTGAGTCAATACTCCTTAATAAACTCCTTTTCATACATACATCTATCCTATTAGTCCTTCCCTCTACAGAACCCTGACTAGTACACTAAGTCAGGTTGGGATATGTCCTTCAAGACCAGCAGGCTGAATACTAACAAGTTCTGGAATGTGACCTACCAGGCATCCAATAAACATCCTATCCCCTTCATAATATGAGACAGAACTCTTACAGTATTCCTGTGCTTCCAAGAAATAAGAGTTTCTGTAAGAAATCTTTTTAAGTGAGAAAAGGCAGGACTTAAGACAACATGTACACTAGATTCACAGGAAAAATGTTAACAATGGCTATCTCAGGACAGGAATCACGTGGTTTTAACTTTTTCTCTTTTTTGCTAGGCGATTTCTAAATTGTTTTACAAACTGAATTCGCATTGTTTTTTTAATGGGGAAAAACTTATTTAAATAAGAAGCAGTGATGCTAAGCTTGGGACAGGGTTCAGGAAGGAGCAGGTGCTGTCATTGCAATGTTTCACAGTGCTAGGCATAGTGGCTCACACTTGTGATCCCAGCACTTTAGGAGGCCAAGGCAGGAGGATTACTTAAGACCAGGAGTAAGAGACCAGCCTTGGTAACATAGTAAGACCCAATCTCTAAGAAAGATAAAATTTTAAAAGTAGCCAGGTGTGGTGGTACATACTCGTGGTCCCAGCTACTCAGAAGACTGAGGCAGGAGGAATCACTTGAGCCCAGGAGCTCAAAGCTGCAGTGAGCTATGATCACATCACTGCACTCCAACCTGGGCAACAGAGTGAGACCCCGTCTCAATCAATCAATAAGAATACTCATAGCAGGAGGCTTGTGGCCTCACCCTGGAGGCCATAGAACACCCTTTCTCCTTCCTTTTCTGGCCACCGAATTCCCTTTACCCATCCAAACTTTGCTACTACAGCCCTTCCTCCAGGAATCCTTCCTGATACTCCCACCTCAGCACCCTCCTCCAATGAGAGCCCACCGCAGGGCAGATACTAACCAGGAAGTCTGGCTCAACAGCTCCAAATCAGGCCTGGAATCTGCATGTAAGCATCTGATGCAGGTGGTCCACAGCCCACACTTTGAGGACATGGTTCTTTCCTCTAGTCCAGGTAAGAAAAATTACCTTGAATCCCATTTTCTCACACTGGAAACCTACAACTTGTAGTGTAGGTATATGCATTAGTGTTTCTCAGCCAGGGGCAATTTTGATCCCCAGGGGACATCTGGCAATGTCTGAAGAAATCTGATTGTCACAACTGGCAGGCTACTACTGGAAGCTAGTGGGTAGAGGCCAGAAATGCTGCAAAACACCCAACAATCCACAGAACAGCCCCCAGAGTGAGGAGTTATCTGGCCCAAAATGTCAATAGTGCCAAGAGTAAGCAACTCTGGACATAAATGAAAGATTTAAAGTGGGAAGTTCCAAGCCTCCAAGGTCAGAAAGGCTCCTTGAGAAGGCAGGCTAGAAAATCAGAGAAAAGCAAGGCTTTCCGGCCACACAAAATTGAGGATAATTATACTCGTCTGGAAGGTGCTGACAATGATAATAGTACCATACATCATTGATTCTAATATGTACATCTGTTTTACATTTTTTTTTTTTGAGATAAGTTCTTGCTCTTGTCACCCAGGCTGGTGTGCAGTCATACAAACACAGCTTACTAAAGCCTCAACCTCCCAGGCTTAAGCAATCCTCCACTTCAGCCTTTCAAGAAGCTAGAATTACAGGTGCACATCACCATGCTGGGCTGATTTTTAAATTTTTTGTAGAGACAGGGTCTTGCCACGTTACCCAGGCTGGTCTTAAACTCCTGCCTCAGCCTCCCAAAGTGCTGGGATTACAGGCACAAGCCACTGTACCTGCCTTTTTAAATTTTTAACATCTCTAAGCATCAGGATGCATCTTACAATTAATGCCATGTCATAGTTTAATTGGTAGCATTTAATTACAGTTCTTAAATTTTCTATAGACAATGCATACCCTCCTTATTGCCTGCACCCAGGTGGACCACTCCTGTCAACCTGCCTCCAATATTCCAGTGAAGCAGGTACTAGTTATTTTTCCTTTTTTACAGATGAGAAACGTATGTTCAGGAACATACCCAGGTCACCAGCAAGTACAAGTTGGAGACAGGACTGAATTCCAGCATCTGGCATCAAAGCCTGGATCCTTCCATCCCTCCTGGCTCTCTCCTTCAAGATGAGTTCAAAAGACTTTCTGACATTGGCTGGTCACAGTGGCTCACACCTGTGATCCCAGTACTTCAGGAGGCCAAGGCGGGTGGATCACCTGCAGTCAGGAGTTTGAGACCAGCCTGGCCAACATGGTGAAACCCCATCTCTACTAAAAATACAAAAATTAGCCGGGCGTGGTGGCACGTGTCTGCAGTCCCAGCTGCTCGGAGGCTGAGGCAGAAGAATCACTTGAACCGGGGAGGCAGAGGTTGTAGTGAGCCGAGATGGCACTACTGCACTCCAGCCTGGGCGACAGAGTGAAACTCCATCTCGAAAAAAAAAAAAAAAGTCTTTCTGATATTGATAAAATATTTACACAAATGAGTCTGGAAGAGTCTACATGAGAATCTTAAGACAATTGGCTTGGGGTGGTGGGATTTTTAAGTTTTCTCTTTTGTTTCTGGGTATCCTCTAAGGTTTTTTTTGTTTTGGTTTGGTTTGGTTTTTTTTTTCAGTGAACATACAATACTAGTCCAGACCGGTGGTGGGTGCCCGCGTCAGAGCTGCCCTGGAATGAAAGGGCCCAAAAGGTGGAGTTGCAAGAACACTGCCCACCACACCATCACTCCCCTAGGTGGCGCTTCCTGTCACCACAGCATGGCCTGGTGGGATGCCCCCACGGATGCAGAAACCCGTGTGTGCACATGCCAATTAGATGAAGGAAACCAGGAGACACTGGTTTTTATGCTATTACTACTGAGTAAGCCCCAGGCTTCCAGAACCATTTCAAATAAAACCAGAGCACCTGACTTATGGAAAGCTCCCACGTCGTCTGTGAAGCCGGCAGTCTTTAATCGGTAATATCTGACTTTTCTTGACATCTTGTCTTTAGAGTTCCAGAGCCTCAAGGTGATTTTGTGGAAATTTATTTTCTTTAATAATTCCTTTGTCACATTGATATTAAAAGTCTGCTCCCACGACACCCAGGCTTTGTCACCTTCGTGCCACGGCTTCACAGTCTGTGTAAAACAACATTCAGAGATGTCAACTGGGGAAAGATGTGTGAAGGCCATGGTGAACAGAGCAAACCCCAGCCCCAGCCTGGCCCTCAGCAGCAGCGCTGCCTGACTTCAGTGCCTGGTCACTCTTCAGGCTCTGAGTTCAGGGAAAATGGGGTGGTGTGTACTGGGCCCCATCAGACTTTTGCGTTCCTCAGGAAGAATAAAATCAAAGTAATTATCTGCAAATAGCATCCTCCTCGACTGCTTCTAAGCAATGACCCAGGGTCAAACCACTGGCAGGAGTGTGTGTGTGCAGGTAGTGTGTACACAAAAACTTTTGAAACATTCCGGAAATTACTGGGTAAAATATCTAAATAAAAAATAGGCCAGGTGGGGTGGCTCACACCTGTAATCCCAGCACTTAGGGAGGCCAACGCGGGAGGATGACTTGAGGTCAGGAGTTCAAAGCCAGCCTAGCCAACATAGTGAAATCCCATCTCTACTAAAAATACAAAAACTAGCTGGGCATGGTGGCTCACACCTGTAATTCCAGCTACTCAGGTGGCTGATGCATAAGAATCACTTGAACCAGGAGGTGGAGATGATTGCACTACTATACTCCAGCCTGGGCAACAGAGCAAGACTCCGACTCAAAAAAAAAAAAAAAGTCAGTAATTGGAATGATCAGGTCAGTGCAGATTCCTACTCAGGAGGTGGGGCCTGGGATCCTCCAATTCTAGCAAACTGGAGGTAAAGCTGATGTTGCACATCCATGGAGTGGCACACTTTTCATGATAAGCATTAGACCATATGTAAGGTCACATGCACTCACACACGCACCTTTACTCCTGACTCCAGGAACACTTTGGCCACCATTGGAAATAGCAATATGTCAACTTTTTTAGGTTCTCCATCGTCCGGCAGAAGGAAATACTCGATGTGGTAAAAACGACGTAACTTTGAAACAGAACTGTCTGTTTTAGGGTGCTTCTTATATTTTTCAATCAAACTTGCATATTTCCCCTTATGACCTTGAAGATACAGATTGAAAAAGTCTCGTTTTAACCTCATGTGGAAAAGCAGATCCATCTCCCCAGTTCCATGGAGCTTGATGTTGTGAGAGGCTGCGCACTCGACATTGCCTGCCCAATTTGGGAAAGGAGGTACAGGTCCAGTGCTCCTAGCCAGCAAAGTAGCAGGACCTGGACTGCGCACCTGAGTGCAAAATTGAAGTGCGTGGTTTTCAGAGTGAGTGTCTCTGTTGGAGAGTGAGTGTTGGTTAGTAGGCCTAGGGTTAAAAAAGTGATAGAGTTAAAGTGAAATCACGTGGCCAAGCCAGATGTTTTTGGGAGAGACGCCCTACTTGCCTCACCCTAGTCCCTCCTGGCCCTAAGAAGCAGGTAAAAAAAATAATAATAATCACAGTACAATGTGATTTGTGCAATAACAGCAGCAGAAACAAGGTTGTGAAGAACAAAGGTGGAGGGGCAAACTCTGCATGGGGAGGGTGGGGTGGGCCTCCCAGGGGGTCCTTAGCAGAGTCTTAGAGGAGCAAAGCTAGCAGATATTCCAGACACAGAGAAAACAGCTTCACAAAAACGTCATAGGTGAAGCTACCCAATGTAGGGTGGACAGGGTGACAGGATGTGGAAGGTACAGATGGGCTTCTGCCAGAGTCCAGAGCCCAAGGAGCCCCCTGACCCCGCCCCTGGTTGCTTACACTCCAGCTTAAACTCCACACTCTAGGTCGGGGCTTTTCACATGATAAGAAGCTCCATAACATTTAATCCAAATATAATTCTATAAAAACATGACCCTCTTTAAAGCTGTAGCTTTTAAAGTCTAAATTTTTAACCCCAGGAGGCTGCTGCAGCATTAATTTTTCTGCTACCAAAATGGTTAGCATTTGTGCAGAGACTGGAGTCAAGCTTCTCCTGCCAGGCTCTGGTAGCATTAGACCTTTTCTGATTCAATCTCAGGTGGGCCAGCAAATGGACAAACAGAGCTTCTCATTTTCTGTAGACAGAAAGGCAAGTTATTTAGCCCTTTTAAAGGAGAAGTTGACAGTATCTGTCAAAAACTGTAAATGTATGCCTTCAATCCAGCAAATTTACTTCTTGGAATACAGACAACAGAAGTGCCCACATATATGCACAAAAATGTATGTAAAGAATGTCTATCGCAGAATTGTAACAGAAAAACATTTGAAACAACTCAAATATCCACCAATAAGGGGTAGGATAAATTAGAGACATATAGAGACGTTCAGAAACCAGCTGCCTTCATTCATTCACTCATTCGTTCACTCTTCAAGGAGTTTCTACCCTGAACATCAGCACCTACTATAAGCCTGGCCCTTGCCCGTAGGATGAGGGAGAGGGGTTGATGGCTCCTCCCTCCCTCCCTCCCTCCCCCTCCATCAGCTCCCACCTCCCACTCTTTAATAAAAGCAAAGGAAGCTGTGGGCTCTGCAAACTCAGACCTCCCCCACAATCTCTCTCATTAGACTCTCCTGCCTCAGACTCCCGGAAAATGTATTTTAAACAAGGTATTAGGTGATGCACAAACGCTTATGAGAATCCATGCCTTAACCTCTCCTTGGTTTTTTCTCCTCTGTAAAAAGCAGACCGAACATCATCTGCTTCAGGGTTATTGAGAGGATTAAGCATGTGAAGCTGATGCAGCCACAGTTGGGCCTCTCCTAAAATTGCTGTTTCTTTTCAACCTCTGTTCCTGGCTGGCACTGGTCAGCCCGCTTTGGGGTGGGGCAGGTGGAGAGACGATGTGGGGCATATGCACCCTAAATTCCTGCAGAAAGTCATACACCTCCTTTTTTCAGAGGGTGTTAGAGTTCTGCTCTAGCACCTACCCGTATTCACAGGGAAGGCCAGTGAGATGGTGAATGTGCAGGGGACTACGTGGGGCACGTCGGAGCTGAAGGTGCTGGCAGTCTCAGATGAGGACTCAGTGCTGCTGCACTGGCGGTCAGAGTCAGACTCCTGGGCCCTGGCCTTGGCCTTGAGGTGTTCCTCCACGTCACACTCACTCGTGGACTGGTAAAAGCTGGTGATGGAGGAGATGGGCTCTATGCTTGCGGGGTCCTCTTCCCACTCCCAGGCATTCAGCGACATGCTGCAGAGCGCGCCGCTGGCCGCCGGCGCTCCTGGCAGGGAGAAAGTGAGGCTGTCCCCGCCTGTATTCCAGGGCTGCTCCAGGAAGTAAGTCCGGCCTCCTGCAGGAGCACCCACCCGTCTCTTCCCCGCTTCCCCAGCTTGCTCCTTGGTGAACTCCGGGGCTCCTTCACTGCCTGCCACACAGTCGGTACTCAACCGACTTAAGAGAATGAATGGATGAAGGAACCACAGAGAAGAGTGGCTGGCAGTAAGCACGACGACGAGCAACCCCGTTTCCTTCGCCTAACCAGGAGTCAGTCGCCGGGCTTCTGGAATGCCTGCCCCAGGTGAGCAGCTCCCGGGAGCCACCAGGCGGAAGAGGGGGCGTCTACTCAGGCAGGTCTGCTGCGACTAAGCACAAGATGCGTTTGCTATTTGGGGAGAGGCAAACCAGGCCGCGGGCAGCACGTGCAGGAGCCTGGCGAGGTCGGGGAGGGCAAGCTCTGCCCCCTAGACAGAACATGAATGTGCACTGGGTGCTGGGGCATCAGCTCAGGGCCCACGGAGGCGGAACGCCGGGCAAACACCGGGGAGGGAACACGCGTCGAGGAGAGGAGGGAAGGGTCCCGGGCTGCTGCGGCCGAGTTGGGGACAGGGGTCGGGGTTCCTCTCCAGGTGCTGGCGGTACCTGCGAGCGGATGCGCTGGGTGGCAGCGGGGACTTGGACGGCGGCGGCAACTCCCGCACCAGATCCACAGCCACCTCGGCGAAGAGACTCCAAGACTGAAAGGAGCGTCCGCGGGTGCAGGGAGGGCCGGAGGCCCAGCCACTCAGCTCCGTTTGGCGGTTGCTAGGAGATGCGAGGGCCTGCGGCCTGGGGGCGGGGCTCCGCGGGGCGGGGCTTTCCCCCTCAGCCACTGCGCGCAGTCTGTCAAATGGCTACATCCACGTTCAGAAACCAGCTGCCTTCATTCATTCAATCATTCATTCACTCTTTAAGGAGTTTCTACTCTGAACGTCAGCACCTACTATAAGCCTGGCCCTTGCCCGTACGATGGGGGAGAGGGGTTGATGGCTTCTCCCTCCCCCTCCATCAGCTCCCACCTCCCATTCTTTAATAAAAGCAAAGGAAGCTGTGGGCTCTGCAAACTCAGACCTCCCCACGATCTGTCTCATTAGATTCCCTGCTTCTGTCGCTGATGTCCTTAAAATAGCATGAGAATTCTGGTTAGTGATTATGAGCGCCAACTCAGAGATGAGAAAACAAAGCTTAGAGAGGTGAAGCAATTCGCCTGAGGTCGCACAGCAAGTAGGGCGCAGCACTGTGTTGAAATCCGGACTGCCTGACTCCAAAGCCTCCGCTCATCTGCTAAACCACCCAAGCTGAGAGCCCTGGCTGCCGCTCCTAATATAGAAGACCTCAGCACAGCAAGCCGCTGGGGTGGAGGGCTGCGGTAGGCTTCATGGAGGAGGTGAGCAAAGCCAAATCTGGGGGGTGACTAGGCAGAGGCGGTGAAAGCAAGAGAAAGCATTCCAGGTAGAGGCATATGCAAAGGCCCATAGAGGTGAAAGGGCAGGGCAAGTTTCAGGAACGGATGGTGAGGCTGAGGTGAAAGGGCATGGCAAGTTTCAGGAATGGATGGTGAGGCTGCAGCAGCGTGCGCGGCCCATGGTACATAGCCCCAAAGGGCAGGTAGGGCACAGGACTATGGGCAATGGGAAGCCAAGGGCAGGTCTTCTGTTGAGGGAGGGTACCCCGCTCTGGCAGTCAGTTTGTTCAAGAGAATGAGAGCTGAGGCTACACACACGCTTGGCTATTAAGAAAACTTTAGCTCTGAGTTGAGCTATGACCTACTTTGTGTCAAAGAGCAAAACTGTGGCAGAGCTGGGGCTGAGACCCAAGTCCTGAGCCTCCTAGTGCATGCCTCCCCAGACTGCTCTCAGGGCATGGGACAGCCCCTTTAATACTGGGCGCTCCAATACTCCTCGGGTTCAGTTAGTCTAAAAAACAGCCTCAAGTACAGCTGTGAGGGGAGACACCAAATGGCAGTGGGCCCTGTGAGGAGGGGGTTGAAACTCTCAGCATGACAGCCACAACCACCTGCCCACACCCCACCTGCAGCAACCTGGAGACTGCTGTCTATATGCTAGGAAGTGCTCAGGAGACACACAAAGGGCTGGAAGAATACAAAGCTACTCAGATACACCAGCCCCCAAAAGGGCCCTTTAACAAGGGCAGTTCAACACCACCATCACCCTCGGACAGACATCAGGCCTCCTGCTCCCCAGGTCCTACCCACTGGCCTGAGGCTGGTTTCCCTCCAAAGGTTCTTTGATCACATCACCACCTAGGGCAGAGGCCAATCTCTCCCCAAGTTCAGTAGTGAGAGGCCAGAGGTCTTGGACCAAGGACCAATGTGCCATCCTGGATGTGCATTGGAAACACCTACATGTCAAAAATACAATTCTGAGGCTTCATTAAAGACCTGTGGAAGTCACTCTCCAGAGGTGGGGCTTAAGAACCAGTGACAGATTGTATTTTCCAAAGACAGCCACCTCAAAAGATCCCCTCCCACATAATCTTCTGGCAGGCATCCTGGGGTTCACATTCCTCCCACCCAGTGGGGGCGGGGGGGGTCTAGACCCCTCCCCTGGAAACTGGGCAGACCTTTGTGACCTGCCTCAGTCAAAAGAGAGAGAGGAAATGACACTATGTGATTTCTGAGGCCAGGTCGTACAAATTCCATCTACCTCTGCCCTGTTCTTTTGAGGTATAGTATTCATGCTAGGAATCCAGCTACCATGTTGTGAGGAAGCCCAAGCAGCCATGTGAAATGGCCACATGAAGCTGTTGTGACTGATGGTTCCCAGCCAATTGCCAGCCTCAACTCCCAGACATATGAGAGTGCAAGAATTCAAATGATCCCAGCCTTTAGTCTTTGAGACACCCTGGCTGACACTAAGAAACAGAAACAAGCTGTCTCCATCATGAGAAATTGCAGATTTATAAGCAAAGTAAGTTGTTGCTCTCTTAAACCACTAAGTTCTGGGGTGATTTGTTGTGCAATAAATAATAGGAACAGGAGCCATATTTTTAAATTACCACCAAGATTGTACTACACAACCAGAATATGGAACCACTGCCCTGAGAGAGGTGGTGTCTGGGTCAAGACCTAGAGCATCACAGGATGAAGTCAGGGCAAAGGTGTGCCACCCACTACTCAGGTGTGAGAGAGTGGTGTGTCTACAACCCCACCTCAGTGAAGATGGCTTCAGGGCTGGCAGATCAGAAGCAAAGGAAAGGGGTCTTCTGTTTCAATTATCTGTTACTGAGTAAAAACCATCCCCAAACTTAATGGCATCAAACAACAAACACTTGTTATTTCTCACCACTCCATGTATCAGCTGGGTAGTTCTCTGCTGGCCTCGCCTGGGCTCACTCCCTGTGCTGTGCTCAGCTGGAGGACCAACATGGCTGAAAGGTGCCAGAAGGCCTCACTTGCATGTCTGGAAGTTGCTGCTGGCTCTCCGCGGGCCCGCTGGTTCCCCTCCATCGGCTCCCCTGCCCCCAATGGTACACCAGCTTTCTTCCAGGTGGCACCTCATCTCCCCGTAGCCTGGCCTGGCTTCCTCACATGGCATTCTCAGAGCAGGGATCCCAGAGGGCACAGAAGAAGCTGCAAGGCCTCTTGGGACCTAGGCGTGGAACCAGCACCATGTCACTCTGCTACATGCCATTAACCAAAGGAAGTCATGAGGCTGGCCCCACTTCAAGGGGATGAAGACATGGACTGTACCTCTGGTAAGCAGAGGGGCAAACATCCAGGGGTGGGAGGTGTTCAAGGTCACTGAACAATCCATCCCTGCTTCCTTACTCTGCCGGGTGGGGGGTTCCCAAGCTCCCACAGGTTATGTCGAGGCCTTCCTGAAGTTATCCCAAGACTCTGGCAGCTAGAAGCATATTGGGAATCAGCTACATCCATCTTCTTCTTACCCCTTCCCCATTTTTAACAGCTTTATTGAAGTATTTTTTATTTCACAAAATCCATCCATTTCAAGCATAGAATTCAATGATTTTCAGTAATTTTCAGTAACCAAGTGGTGTGATCACCATCATAAATTCATTTTAGAACATTTTCATCCCCCTAATAAGACTTCATGCACATTTATAATTAATCTCTGTTCCAACTCCCAGTCCTAGGCAACCAATATCTACTTTATCTCTAAAAATTTGCCTTTTCTAGACATTTCCTATAAATTGAATCAGACACTATGTGTTCTGGCTTTGTGATTGGTTTCTTTCACCTACCGTTATGTTTCTGAGGTTTATTTATGTTGAGGCATGTGTCGGTATTTAATTCCTTTTCATGACTGAATAATATTCTATTGTGTGGACAGACCACAGTTTGCCTATCCATTCATCAGTTAATGAGCATTTGGCTTGGGCATTTAGACATTTATGAACAATGTTGCAATGAACATTCCCATGCAAGTCTTTGTGTGGACGTGTTTTCATCTCTCTTGGGTCGATATCTAGGAGTGGAATAGTTGGGTCGTATGGTCATTTTGTGATTAACTTCTTGAGAAACTGCCAAACTATCTTCCACAGGGGCTGCATCATTTTATGTTCCCATCAATAACATGAAGTTTCCTGTTTCTCCAAATTCTTGACAAGATTTGTTGCCTGTTTTATTCATTACAGCTATTCTCATGGGTATGATATAGTATTTCATTGTAGTTTTCATGTGCATTTCCCTAACAATTAAGAATACTGAGATTGTTTTATATGCATGTTGGCCATTTATACAACTTCTTTGGCGAAATACCTGTTTGTATCTTTCACTCACTTTTGATTGGATTGTTTGTCTTCTTGTTACTTGTTACTTGTTCTTACAAGCCAGAACACACTTGTAAGAGTTCATTGTAAATTCTGAATATAAGTTCTTTACTGGGCATATGTTTTACAAATATTTCCTTCTAGTCTCCTGTTCATCTTATTTTCTTAATAGTATCTTTTGAAGTGTAAATGTTTTGAACTTTGATGAAAGTCCAATTCATCATTTTTTTTCTTTTTTGGACCATGCATTTGGTGTTGTATCTAAGAAATCTTTGCCTAATAACAGGCCTATTTTTAATAGAAGTAAAGCGCCGGGCGTGGTGGCTCAAGCCTGTAATCCCAGCACTTTGGGAGGCCGAGACGGGCGGATCACGAGGTCAGGAGATCGAGACCATCCTGGCGAACACGGTGAAACCCCGTCTCTACTAAAAAAAATACAAAAAACTAGCCGGGCGAGGTGGCGGGCGCCTGTAGTCCCAGCTACTCGGGAGGCTGAGGCAGGAGAATGGCGTAAACCCGGGAGGCGGAGCTTGCAGTGAGCTGAGATCCGGCCACTGCACTCCAGCCCGGGCTACAGAGCGAGACTCCGCCTCAAAAAAAAAAAAAAAAAAAAAAAAAAAAGAAGTAAAGCTTGGTGTCTGAACACTAAAGCAAATCCACTAACCAAGACTCCTAAAAACCCAAAAGCTTTATGACACTGAAAATAATGGCCCAAGGACATTCCCAGACAATTCTGGGCTCTGGATAGAATAACACAAGTTTCCAAAAAACAGTGTGACAATATCGCGAGTTTATAAAATATGTATACTCCATGGCCCAGTAATAAATCACTCAAGATATGGCACAAACTGTTCACAGTATTGTTTTTGTGGAGAAAAGCTGAAAATTACCTCTGTAGGCATCTGTGGGGGATGACAAAGCACCTTATAGTTCATTCTGAGGGAGCACAGAGCAGCCTCTGGAGCAGTGTCTGCAAAGAAACCACAGTCAAGCTGTTTACAAAGCTCAGTTCCTGTGCAAAGAAAGATCCCAACGGCGCCCTTTCCACTGTGCTTTTCATGTCAAGTTGAATGAGCTACAATTTGCACACTGTGAAATTCAGATATACACAGTCATGCAACCACTATACCATGAAGACAGAGTATTTCAATCACTCCAAAAAGTTCTTTCATGCCCAAATACATAGAAAAGTTTGGAAATAAATACATCAGAAATACACAGTGGTCCCCTCTTGGTGGCAGAATAGTGGATGATTTTTGCTTTTTAGCATTTTCCTGGACCTTTAAAAGACACTTTAAACAATATACTATTTGAAATGGCTCAAACAATACTGAACTGACTTCAGAAAATCATTTCTTTGCCACAGCCCTGACTCTACCCTACACAGACACATGCCCATCCCCCCAGCTCATACAAAAGAGTGCAAGGAGACCTCTGAGTTTGCTCACTTTGAACCTAAACAAAAACCTTGTGGATGCAACCAGAATTATTTCAGAGGTGCCTGGTAACACCACGGGGCAGACAGACAGGCCTGACAGAAAACCATTATCAACCCTTACTTCCCTGAGCTGTGGGGGAGCAGAGGCCGGCAAAGGCTCCCAGCAAGACATTTAAAAGCTTTCTTTTCAATATTGACTGGCCCAGGAAAGCTACTGTTCAAAGGATTCCTTTACCAGCTGCAGGGATGTGGGGGGCGGGGAGGGTGTTGCACTCTTGCCTGGGCTACCAGCCCTCAGCACTGACATGAAATAAAATCAGGTTCTTTTTGTTGTTGTTGTTGTTTTGAGACGGAGTCTCACTTTGTCACCCAGGCTGGAGTGCAATGACAGGATCTCAGTTAACTGCAACCTCCGCCTCCCGGGTTCAAATGATTCTCCTGCCTCAGCCTCCCAAGTAGCTGGGATTACAGGCGCCTGCCACCATGCCCAGCTAATTTTTTGTATTTTTAGTAGAGAAGGGGTTTCACTATGTTGGCCAGGCTGGTCTTGAACACTTGACCTCAGGCAGTCCACCCGCTTCGGCCTCCCAAAGTGCTGGGATTACAGGCGTGAGCCACCGCACGCGGCCAAGAAAAAGAAACACATGAGAACATCTTATCAAAAGGTAAATACTGCAGTGTTTCCCATCTGCAGAGAAAACCACTGAATCCACTTATGAATCCCTCCCTCTTCTTCTGTGTACTCACATACACGTCTCAGCAGAAAATAGTATTGTTTTTTATGTTTTTGTTCTTGTTATGCAAGCATCAGTGTTGTGCATAATCAGCTTGTGCCTTGCTGTGTCTGCTCATCCTCGTTTGCTGAGTCCTAGCTGATCTGATGGACACCGTGTGTTCTCCAGTTTCTCACTCTAGTAAACAATGATGCAGTGAACATCCTGTGCACAGTGGCTTTCTAAGGTAGAAGCCAAGAAGTGTATGTGATGTAAAAACTTTGTCAAATTGCCATTACTTTTATAACTAAAAACAAACCTAAAACAGTATGTCCAAAATGCTTGGGGAGAAGCCTTTAATTCCTTCCCAGCAGAGATGTACTCTGGGCAAAGCCTTCAAGAACAAGTACGAATTTGCCAAATGGACAAAGTGCTGATTCTGGGATACTGTGGCAGAGGAGACAGAATGCTATCGCTTTTCAAACGGCAAGATTTTACATTTAAACTCACAGAGTTATCCACAAGGCAAGATTATGTCTCTGTTATAGCTAGGAACAGCTGAAGAGTCTGCCTCTTGCTCCAACGTGGCTGGATACCGTGGCTGGATAACCGTTCCCGGTGCAGGTAACAGGTGAACAATATCACAATATCACTGCACGCCTCTCGTGAAAAAGAAAGCGAACACAGTCCAGTACTCACCAGAGAAGCAGGTTTTTCTTCATCTTCCAGAAATGTGTTCTAAAACATCAGCCAATCATCAACCTGTTAACCTAACCCCAGCTCAGAGATGGAACTCGGATCCCATTGCCAAGTCAGCACCCTCAGGCACAAAGGTGGCAGGGGCGGGAGACACCACTTTCCCGAGAATCCTATCCCCACCCCCAACAGGGATCTGGACAGAGCAGTTAGCACAGATCAGCTTCTGACCAGCGGGGTGCCCCTAACCTAGACCCCTTGCCTCTCCAAGCCTGTTTCCCTCTCTTTCCCAGTTACTACTTGGGGCTTTTTGCAAGGTCTATGGTGGCACAAGAAGTGCTCGGAAACCTGGTAGCTGAATTTAAGCGGAGGGGAGACTTTTCCGCACCCACAGCTACAGGGCGGCGAGAGCAGGCTTGCCAGGCAACCCTCGAAAGGCCTTCCGGGAAGAGGGGGAAGAGTGACGCTTGGGTGTGGGGGCACATACCCAGCAACCGGACGAGGCCGCCACCCCCAAGGCCCTCCTGGGCTTCGGATCCCGCGCCAACCCCTCGCCCAGGTCTCGGGGCGAACTCTCCGCGCCAGGCGGGCGGGGCGAAGGGAGGAGGGAGTTGAGAGTGGACGGCCGGGAGGGGGAGGAAAAGCGCAGACGCCAGGAACGCCCCGGGAGTGAGGAGAGGAGAGCGCGGGAGTCACGCGGAGAAGCCAAACTCGGACGCCGACCGGGCACTGGTGGCGCTGCAGGGGTCCCGGGGGGCTCCTGGACCTCCTACCCCAGACCCCTCCAAAGCAACTGGGGTAAACCAGACGCCCTGTGAGGCCAGCGCAGCTGCTGGACACGGTCCCCGGCGCCGCTCCAACCAGATCGCGACCGCTAAGCCCCTCCTTTCAAGAAACTCTAGGGCCGCCCCTGGAAGTGGCGGGGCGAAGGGACCGGAGGAGGGACCGGAGGAGCGAGGCGCGCGGCGCAGCGATGGAGCCGGACAGCGCGGGCGCGGAGGCCGGCATGGAGAGCGCGGGAGGTGACCCGTACCGGCGACCTGCGCGGCGCACGCAGTGGCTGCTGAGCGCCCTGGCGCACCACTATGGGCTGGACCGCGGCGTGGAGAACGAGATCGTGGTGCTGGCCACCGGCCTGGACCAGTACCTGCAGGAGGTCTTCCACCACCTGGACTGCCGCGGCGCCGGCCGCCTGCCCCGCGCCGACTTCCGCGCCCTCTGCGCTGTGCTGGGGCTGCGCGCGGAGGGGGCCACCGCGGCCGGGGAGGCAGCCGGAGACGCGAACTCCAGAGCTGTGACCACCGGGGACGCGGCCGCTGAGTTGGCCACGGACGGGGACTCAGATACCGACGAAGAGGCGCGCCTGGCGCTGCGCGCCGAGCCGCCGGAGCTCACCTTCCGCCAGTTCCACGCGCGCCTCTGCGGCTACTTCGGCACCCGTGCGGGGCCCCGGCTGCCCCGCGGCGCTCTCAGCGAGCACATCGAGACGCAGATCCGCCTGCGCCGTCCGCGCCGCCGCCGCCGCCCGCCCTGCGCGCCTGGCCCTGACAGCGGTCCTGACTGCGAGCGCGTTGCGCGGCTGGAGGAGGAGAATAGCAGCTTGCGCGAGTTGGTGGAGGACCTGCGCGCTGCGCTGCAGAGCAGTGATGCACGCTGCCTAGCACTGCAGGTGCGCGCTGGCCGCGGAGGGAGGGTGGTAACGCCTGGGAGAGGGCTCTAACTAAAAGCTGGCTGGCTGCGGAGCCCGACGGGACAGAGGCAGAGGAAGGGTAGACAGAGGGCAGCCCTACACCATCCCACCCCGCCTCAGCCCACTTGCATCCTGTCCCTGTTCCTCCCCATTCCACTCCAGTCCCCAACCCTATTCTTACCATCTGTTCCACTCCTGAAAACCCCAGTCACATTCAGACAACCATACCCCACTTTTCTGCTCCACCCCCGCATCATCGCGTCTTGCCCCTTCTAACCCAGGAATTGCACTTGTCTGGGTAGTCTCACACATTCCCTTTCAACAAGCATCTTTCTCTCTCCTTCCTGCCAGGCTTCTGGGAGGTTTAGGAGACAGAAGTGTGAAGAAGGCCCTGAGCTCACCTTTAAGGATCTCCCTGCCTCCTGGAGTAGACTGACAGCTCCTTCTGTCAATCAGCAACGACTTACGGGGCTCCCTGCGGGAGAAACAGACAAGTGAGAAATAGGGTGGCTCACACTATGGATCAGGCACTCATGGGCCACCAAATGCCTGTGGGAACCAGACCCGCTCTGGGCTATTGAGAAGAAACCATGGGGTGAGATGAGGACCCAGCCTTAGCATCTGGGAGCCGTCGACAAACACTTAAGCACTGTGCCAGCTGTGCGCCAAGGGCAGTGCTGGGCCGCAGGGGTCAGAGGAGGAAAGGAACAGCCCCTACCCCAGGCGACAACAGGCCAGGAAGAAAATGACGTTATATGACCCCACTTTAGCTCAGGACACTGCAGAGTGCAGGAAAGTGGCAAGGTGTGGTTTTCAGTGTTGGTGTGCATGGAAGCCAGGGTGGAGGCGGGAAAGTACTCCTCTGATGTGGAATCCCAAGTAATGTACGGGGAGCCATGGGATGCGCCTGAAAGGTCTTCCGGCATCGCTCATGCTCGGGTATTTATTGAGCACCTACTATGTGCCAGGTTTGTTTTAGGCTCTGGGAACACACCAGTAAAGACAGACAGAAACCGCCCTCAAGGAGCCTCTAGTGAGCAGGCACGGGGAGGGCTGCAAGTGCCACTGGGGGGAGTCTAGGAGATGAGGAACTGCCACCCGGCAGGCTGAACGCCGCCAACACAGGAGTAGACCGAGACGAGGTGCGAGGTTGAAGAATCATTGGTACCACAGAGGGAACAGAATACTGGCGTCGTGTTTCAGTTTCCTTCATCAGTAAAAAAAACGCTGGAGGGTTGCGGGGGCGGGCGAGGAGGAATCATTAGAGCTCCCGCCTCCCTAGGGATGTGGCGAGGGTTAAAGGAGCTCGGACGCACGGGACCTAAGGGCCTGGCACCTGGAAGCAGGCGGCGCCATAAACGTGCTCACGCGCTTCTGGGTGCGGAGGAATGGGGACCGCCGTCGTGGCGGGCGTTCGTCTGGTGCATGTGGCTGGGGCACTTACCCCCTGCCCCTGCTGCCCTGTCCCCGCAGGTTGGGCTCTGGAAGAGCCAGGCGAGCACCCACGAGATGGAGCGCGGCGGACCGGAGGCTGCGGTGCGGGAACTGCGGCAGGCACAAGGCGCGCTGGCTGCGGCGGAGGCCCGCGCTGGGCGGCTGCGCCGTGGCCAGGCCGAGGTGCGGCGGCGCGCGGAGGAGGCCCGGCAGGTGGTGCTGCGCAGCCTGCACCGCGTGCGAGAGCTGGAGGCGCTGGCGCGACAGGTGCCCGGCTTGCAGCGCTGGGTGCGGCGGCTGGAAGCGGAGCTGCAACGCTACAGGTGAGCAGGGGCGCGGGCCCTGGGCCCAAGTGCCCCAATTCGGCTCCCATTTTCCCAGACTTCGGGTGTGCAAACCCCCTCCCACACGCTCTCGTGTTCCCCAGTTTCTCCATGCATTTATTCACGTGTTCTTTCATTCCTTTGTCAGTTCTCCATTTCTTAAGTCATAAGTCTATTCCATTGCTTGCTCTGCATCCATCTGCCCACCCATCCATTCATCCATCCATCTGTCCATCCACTCACCCACCCCACTCACCCATCCATCCATCCATCCATTCATTTGTCCATCCACTCACCCACCCCACCCACCTATCCATCCACTCACTCGTCCATCCACTCACCCATTCATCCATCCACCCATCCACTCACCGACCCACCATCTATCCACCTACCCATCATCCATCTATTCATCCATCCATCCACTCACCCACCCACCCATCCCCCCACCCATCCATCATCCATCCATCCCCCCACCCACCCACGCATCCATCATCCATCCTTCCCCCCACCCACCCACCCAGCCAGCCGTCCATCCATCCTCCTGTTCACCCACAAACACCCTCTATTTGTTTATCATAGATTGCAGTTGAATGTGCTTATTCTTATTTGTTCCTGGATTCGATCATAATGATAATAGCTTACAGTTACTAAGCGCTTGCTGTGTGCCAGGCCTTGAGCTAAGTACTTTATGTGGCTTAACTCATTTAAGCCTCACAGCTACCCTGTGAGGTGGGTACTGCTGTGTTTCCACTCTGTAGATGAGGAAACAGGTGTATAATGACTGCCTGTGCTAGCTCCACCAGGGCAGGAAGCTGGACTTGGGATCCAGATTCAAATCTTGGCAGGACTTTTGGCAGATGTGTGAGTGTGGGCAAGTCACCACCCCTCAAAGACCCTGCTTCCTCTTGGGTAGAATACAGATTGGGGTCCCTGCCTGCGGGAGTGGCTGTGAAGAGGCCATGGGCTCCTGCCTGGCACATGGCAGATGCTTGGTAGACAGAGCCTCTCTCCCTTTCAAATCACAAGGCACCCCTGCCTGCCGGCTGGCCTGACTACACATTTGCTGAGCATTTTCTCTGTGCCAGGGGCCATCCCAGGCATCAGGGATGTGACCATGTGACTAGGACAGACTGAATTCCCTGCCCTGAGCAGCCACCTGTGAGCAGATAAGACCTTCACAGGAACAGATGTGTGGCAGCAGGCAGGATGTGGAGGACACTCATCAGCCTGCCCCCAAAGAAGTGACACTTGAGAGTAGGATGTTACTGGGCCAGATGGAAAGAGGAGAAGAGAGAACATTCTAGAAAATGGGAACAGTACGGGCAAAGCCCTAGGGCAGAAGGGGCCTTAGCACCATTCAAAAACTAAAAGGAAGCCCGAGTGGCTGGAGGGGTAGAGCTGGAGGTAGGCCCATTTAGGGCCTGGAAGGTGGCAGCAAGGACTTCAGTTTTTCCCTTAAGAGAAAGAACATGAAACCATGGGAAAGTTTTAAGCGAGGAGGTGACAGAAGCAGATTTACATTTCAATAAAAAGTTACCCTGGCTACAGTGTGACAAAGAGATGGGCAGACAGGGAGAGCAGAAGATAGTGCGGAGCCCAGTGAGGGGCTCCTGCCATCCTGGTCCTGAGAGGAAGGTGGTCTGGCCCAGGCTGGGGGTGGGGCAGGCAGAAGGGATGGCCTTGAACCTACTGGACATCTGAGGAGCTCACAACTGGGAGATGGGAAGGCATGGGGCTAGAAGGAGGCCTCCAAAGAGGCAGACTCTGGGCCAGCCTCCTGCAGCGTGCAGTGTTTGGAGAGCCACTTCCTGTTTGCATAGCTGATGGCTAAAGAGCAGGGCTGGTTGGCTTGAGGCCCACATCCAGCCTTGGAACTTTATCCAAGAGGAGAAATAAAGGGGCTCTTCTTTGTTTATTTCTAAAGTCACAACTAGTCCTCTATAGCAGAATGCTACAAGTGACTACAAACATTGGCATAGCCCTTTACAACAGAAAAAGTGGATTCATAGCCAATGCACCATTTAGTCCCCATAAGATTGTTCAAGGTAGGCATTTTATCCCCAGTTTACACATTGTGAGAAATGAGGCACTGAGAAGTTAAGTAACATACCCAAGGCCACACAGCCACAAAGCAGAAAAGTCAAAGCACTTTTCCCCCACTGCCTGTGTGCTTTGATTCACAGTTACACGATGGCTGCTGTGCCTCCAGACCTTCTATCTGCTGATTGGGCATAAGAAGAAACCTGGAAGGGCTGGTCCTGTTAGTCAGTCTCAAACAAAACTGGGGTTCTATTTTTTGTTTGTTTGTTTTTTGAGACAGAGTCTTGCTCTGTCACCCAGGCTTTTTCGCAATGGCGCAATCTTGGCTCACTGCAATCTCTGCCTCCCAGGTTCAAAAGATTCTCCTGCCTCAGCCTCCCCATAGCTGGGATTACAGACGTATGCAACCACGCCTGGGTAATTTTTGTATTTTTAGTAGAGACGGGGTTTCACCATGTTGGCCAGGCTGGTCTCAAACTCCTGACCTCAGGTGATCTACCCGCCTCGGCCTCCCAAAGTGCTGGGATTATAGGCGTGAGCCACTGCGCCCAGCCAAAAGTGGATTCTGTTAGTAAGGAAGAAGGAGGAGCAGCTATTGCCGAGGCTTTGAAGGAAACACCTAGTGATGAGGAGATTGAGGACCAGAGAGCGAGTAACACTATGTGAAGGGCACACAGTGATTAGGCAGATGACTGTGTCACTCATTTCTCTGCCCCTCTAGAAATATGCTTTCAACCCTACCTTGCCCAGGAGGTTGACCACCTCTGCCCATTTTCTATGGTCAGAGTTTGCTGGTTTATGGACTGACCTGCCCCAAAGCTCTCACTCTGAGAAGAAGGGAAAGGAGAGGAGACAGAATAGCCATGGGCATTTATTGAGCATCAGCTGCGTACGAGGCACTTTTTCATGTGAGCTCATGGGGCCTCTGAACTAGTCTAAAAGAAAAGTGTTATTGTCAGCATTTCACAGACGAGAAAACCAAGACCAGGGAGGAAGCAGCTGTCCAGTGTGGCGCAGCAACTTAGTGGCAAGGGCAGGACTCACAGCCCAGCCTGATGGCCCCAGGCCACAAGCTCGAGTTGGGTTTGGTAATATGCACAAGTCCCCCTGGATTCTCCTACCCCGGAAACATCGGCCAGACATTTTACTGGCTGGGGAGGGTACAATTCACCTCTACTTTTGCTTTTCTCTTTCTTTCTTTTCCTTTCCCTTCCCTTCCCTTCCCTTCCCTTCCCTTCCCTTCCCTTCCCTCCCTTCCCCTCCCCTCCCCTCCCCTTCCCTCCCCTCCCCTTTCTTCCCTTTCCCTCCCCTTCCCTCCCCTCCACTCCCCTCCCCTCCCTTCCCCTCCCTTCCCTTCCTTTCTTTTTTGAGATGGAGTCTCGCCTGTCACCCAGGCTGGAGTGCAGTGGCACAATCTCAGCTCATTGCAACCTCCGCCTCCCAGGTTCAAGCCATTCTTTTGCCTCTGGCTAATTTTTGTATTTTTAATAGAAACGGGGTTTCACCGTGTTGACCAGGCTGGTCTTGAACTGCTGACCTTGTGATTCGCCCACCTCGGCCCCCCAAAGTGCTGGGATTACAGGCGTGAGCCAGCGCACCCAGCCTGCTTTTGCTTTTCAAGTGCCAGAAACTCAGATGTCCCTGACTATTGCGCTGAATCAACCCCCTCCTCTGCAGCTGGCCTAGGGGGCTGCAGTCTAGAGGAATTACAGGGAGGAAAGGGCCCCATGCCCCAAACAGCAGAGCCCCATCACACCCTCTTAAGTGACATCACTCTGGAATGTCTCCAGGTGCTCTGCAGATGTGTCTTTGGGGGGGAAAACAGAGCAATGACTGAACTCCCCCTGAGAATGACAGCTTGAAGCCATTTGGTTAGAATAAATGACCCAACTCACACTTTTCCAGCATCTCCCAGTGTTCAAAGCACTTTCACAGAGACCGACTCACTCCGATCTTCTCATCTTCCCTCTGAGGTTGGTATTATGTCATATGTTTCAAATGAGGAAATAGACCCTTGGAGTTGGGAGTGGGTTTACTAAAGTCACATACCTGAACTCAGCTGAATTCAGACTGTGTTGAGTTTCCTAACTTTGAGTCAAACTCTGCCACTTTCCTAAAATGGGATCTCGATGACTCTATTGTTCATGTTAGGGCTTCTATTGAGTTCTTTTTCAGACCTGTACTTTTTTTTTCATCCTTATCAGTCCTTGTGTTGTGGGTTCTGTCTAATCCTTTATCTCTGTAGCATTCAACCATATTAATTTTACAGTCTCTTTTGGATTGCTGTAATATCTGAGCTTCCTGAGATGTTTTACACCTGCTGTCTTTGTCATGATGAGGCATTCTTGGCAGGCACTGTCATTTTGGGCTGTGAGCCCATCTTTGGCAGGGCCATGATCCTTGAGAGTCACACATAGAACCGGTTGTAGAGTTCCCTTCAGAGCAGTTCTCCATTTGCCTCCACTAGGCCCTGATTCTAGACCAGTTTTTAATTGTGATTCTTAGCTTGGAGTTGCCTAGCTACACAGGTAGTGAGAGATTGAGTCCCATACCTGGGAACAAAACCCCAAGGCCAATAGGTGGAATATTTTTCATCTTTGTTTATGGATAAGACAGCCCTTGCTGGCCCCTGGCCTCATGCAGGGAGTCTCCTGTAACTCACTACGCAAGGTCTCCTGTCCCTAATCCCTCCATGGGCATTTCAGCTCCATCTCCTGCTTTCCACACAAGCTGGAGATCTCCTCTTCTTGATTTTGACTTTGGCTCTATACCCTTTTAAATAGTTCTATTTTATGCAGCATTTCAGCATATTCGTAGATGGAAGAGGGGCTTCCCATAGCACCTCAATCCACCATCTTGACCAGCAGCCTAAGAGGATGGACAGTAAATATGTAAGCAATTGGAGATATTTATTTAATTCATTCAACAGTATTTTCTAAGCAACTTCTGTGGACCAATCCCCATGCCAGAATCCTTGGGGACACAGAAATGGCAGTAGACATGTTAGGGCACAGGTGTGCCATGTGCTGAGGGGCCACGAAGGAGCTGCTGCTGCTGCTTTCAGAGTTGTAGGAGTTGCAGGTGAAATAGAAGCCCCCCAGGTGTCAAAAGGCATCTTCAGGCCTCCTAGAGCTGGGGAAGACTCAGGCACTCCCTGGCCCAGCCCCTGCCTGCTGAGGCATGCAGCCCTCCCAAGAGGCTTGTGGTCTCCTCACAGCCACATCAGCCTCTGATCCTGCTTCCCCACAGCTGGTCTCTGTTCAAACACGACCTCGTCTGAGGTGAGAAACTCAGCTCCTTATCCTTCAAATCCCACAAAATAGTCCATCCCCACACAAATTTTTATGCATAGTAGACATTACTGATTATTGGAGGGGGGGATTCTGTTGCAGTAATGCAAACAGCTTCATATGGAAAATCTGACATCACCATTCATAAAATGTCATTCAATCCCTGCCCAACCAAGGTGTTTCAGTGGCACTCTCCACCGAAACCACTTTCCACCTTTCTTCTCTCCTCTGTTTTCTCTTTCTTTTCTTCCTTTCTATCATCCAGGTCTCCTGGGTGAGTGCCAGAAAGCCTAATGCAAACTGACCTAGGTGAAAAAGAAGTTAGTTCTTAGAACTGAAAAGTGTAGGCATGTCCAGCTTCAGACATGGCTGAATTCAGGTACTCACGTAGTATTATCAGGATATGCTGAAGCTCTGCTTTACTCTCTGGCAAGTTCTCTCCCCCAGTAGCCCTTGGGGTGCCAAGCTAACATCCCCAAAGCTCAGTCCGGTAGAAAGGCCATCTGTTATCTGAACCATCCCACTGAAGTCCTGGATATGGGCCTCATTCAGCCAACTTGGAAACATGTTCATCCTGAATTCATCACAGGGGCCAGGACAATTTGATGCTCTGACTGGCCAAACCTTAGTCACATACCCACCACTGGAGTGAGAGCAAGGCCCATTGGACTCTGGAAATGAGATCCTCCCAGGAGAAACAAGGGACACTGTATCCCAGACACATTCAAGGAACACACCCCCTTGCCCCTCTCTGGAGCTTGCAGACCAATCCTTTTCTTGTCTGCGTAGAATAGCCCACCTGTGGCAGCTCAAGACTCTGAACTCTAAAGGTCCTGGGAGGAAACCTGGTTAGACACGGGAGCAGGCTTATCTGGAGGTCAGCTTTTCCTGACTGCTGGGTGCTTTAGGGGTGGTTTCAGGGGGACTCTATGCCCTCACCAACCTGTGCCCATCCAGGTGATTTTAGGGCTCACTGGGGAGGGTGGACAGAAGAAGATTGTTATCCCCAGGTTCTGTCCATAGCTGGGAGCCCTCCAGAGGGAGCATAAGGGCTTGGCACTTCTGTGGCCTAGCTAGCACCCAGTCCAGCCTTGTCACATAGTAAGATGTGTGTGGACACACGAATGGGCCAGCGGGCATGGGAGTGGATGCTGTCCTCAAAAGTGGAAGAAAGGGCATAACGTCTGGGACTTCAGCACAAGGAGACCCCTAAGTGGTCCAGTGGCCTTGTCTTGCCTTGAGGGGTCCCCCTTGAGTCCTCAGTAGATGGTATCTGGTGGATTTGTGACATCTTGTCCTTTTGAAACCGCCCATGTCTCAGCCAGTTGCCTGGTCTGGCCCCTGACCCTGCTCTGAAGGCCCTGATAGGGCCTTCAGGACACCTGGGCAGGGCAGGCAGCCTAGGGCCAGCACCACCGGGCAGGGGCTGGCTCTCAAAAAGACAGAAAAGGCAGAGAGCCAGCTCAGCTCAGCTGGAACAAGGAGAGGCCTGGCGGCCTGGCCTCTGGCTTTGTTGTCGGGGGAGGATGAAAAGGCTGGGATGGAAGAAAGGGGGTGGGGGAGGGAGGAGGGGGGGCAATTGGCTGGTCACCATGGAGGGGACACAAAGGTGAGGCCATCTGAGTACTGCCTCCTTTCTTCTGCCCCATTGCGGCTGCCTGGCCTGACCTGGGTGGGCCAAAGTCAGCGGGTCCGGGGCGGGAGGGAGGTGGATGGGTGGGGGCGAGCAGAGGGGGCATGGGGCACCATCTGGAGCTGGGAGGCCTCGGATTCCGTCGTCCTTGGAGGTGGGTGTGTGGGTGGCCTTGGTGAGAAAAGAGGCCTTTCCTCCTCCAGGAACAATACTCAGGCTCACAAAGAGGCAGACCCACTCGGGTACCCACTGCATGCCCCAGGCCCTCAGGATGCACAGGGGGCTCAGTGGGTGGGGGCCCAGGCTCAGAAGGCCCAGACCAATCTGGCTTTGATTCCCGGCTCCTCCACATGTGTGGTAGGAGCTAGAGCTGTTCCCTTCACTTCTGTGAGTCTCAGTTTCCTCGGCCGTAAAGTGGGTATAGGATTCTGTCTTGGCATAAACGTCGAGTGTGGCGGGGGAGGCAGCATGGTGGTAGAGCTCTGGGAGTGTGGCCTGCGGCAAGCCGTTCTCACCTCTGTGAGCCTCAGCTCATCTGTAAAATGAGATGAGAATAGTAATGATTATAATACCCACATCATGGAGTATTTGAAGATTCAACGTGCTGATGTGTTGAAAGTACCCAGAATAATGAAAGGCTTAATAAATATTGGAACTTATTGGGCTGGGCACAGTGGCTCACACCTGTAATCCCAGCACTTTGGGAGGCAGATCATCTGAGGTCAGGAGTTCAAGACCAGCCTGGCCAACATGGTGAAACCCCGTCTCTACTAAAAATACAAAAATTAGCCAGGCCTCCTTGCACGCACCTATAATCCCAGCTACTCGGGAAGCTGAGGCGGGAGAACTGCTTGAACCCAGAAGGTGGAGGTTGTAGTGAGCCAAGATTGTGCCACTGTACTCCAGCCTGGGTGACACAGCAAGACTCCATCTCAAAAAACAAAAAAAAAAAAAAAAAAGAAAGAAAGAATGAAGTGGGGACACTCATTCTTGTCTATCCAAAAAAGCAAGGCCTGTCCAGGGCAGGATCACAAAGGGGCAGGCCTTGGAGAGCAAGGAGGCAGAGGAGGAGGAGCCGTGGGCTATCTGTCGAGGTGGCCAATCAGTGGTGTCCCCAGAGAAACCTGCCCTCATTCAAATGCATTCCCCTAGCTGTACTTCTGGGAGGACAGAGCCTGGGCCCACACTTTGGTCTCACAGCTTAGAGATACACCCTCTCCTGAGCCTGAGGCTTTGCACCCCTCCCAGAGAGAGGGGCCTTGACTGCACAAGCTAATATGTACAATGAATGCATCCTTCAGAGAAGGAAGGAGCCTAGAGAGGGATGGTAATCTGCCCAGGCTCACCCAGTAAATCAGGGGCACAGCCAGGCTGGATTCAGTCCACGAGTTTGTGGCTCTTTCTGCTACTTCCCACAGGTGGGTTGGAAATAAGCTTCAGCCTTTTCAGGCCTGAGGCAGCCACAAAGAACATGGGGTGGGCTGAAGTGCCAGACCAGTCACCCTTGGCCATGACCTGCCTCATCTGCTAACCTATGTATGTTGCACATTTTCTTTGGTGTCTTGATGCTTCTGGGGAAGCTACAACTCAACTTGCTTGTGCCTCAGTTTTCTCATCTGGAGAATAGGTTAATTTTAGTACCTACCTCACAGGGTAAGAATCCAATGAGATAATAGAAAGCGTTTAAAATGATGCCTGGCACATAATAAGCCCTCCTTAAATGTCATTGTCAGCTGGCCCTGGCCTGTGGGATGCATTCCCACCTGTGGGGTGTGCCTGTGTTTGCTGCACACTCCTCGGATGGGCTTTCGGCCCCCGTGCCTCCAGCACTCTCTATCCACCTGGATCTCTGCTTGTCCCTGCCTGGTTCTACTCACTCCTGCTCCACATAGCTGGGAACATGGCTGCAGGGACCCCAGATTCATAACTTTTCAAATTCTGTGACCCAACATTCTGCTTCCCAGCACCTGTAGATAAAGTCCTAGGAAAGAACGTGGATTGGCCCAACCTGGGTCACAGCACCGCCTCTAGGCCGAGACCAGGACCAGGCTACTAGGATAGTCCTGTTGGCCTGGACCAGGGCACACACTCAACCCTGAAGTGGGCCAAGAGTTGGGTGGCCATAGAGGTGGGACAACTCCCAAAAGGAAGGTTGGTGCTGTTACTAGGAGACAGAAAAGGATGCAGGTTAGACAGAAACAGCAAATGTTCACCTCATGAATTTCTCCTTAGAAGTGAAAATTCAAGAAACGTAAAGGCTACAGCTCAGCACCAGGCAAAGAGAAGGTGGAAGAGTGGACACTGGACCTCCAAGCCAGGCGTTGGGCATTTTTTTTTTTTTTTTTTTTTTTTTTTTTTTTTTTTTGAGACGGAGTCTCGCTCTGTCGCCCAGGCTGGAGTGCAGTGGCCAGATCTCAGCTCACTGCAAGCTCCGCCTCCCGGGTTCACGCCATTCTCCTGCCTCAGCCTCCCGAGTAGCTGGGACCACAGGCGCCGCCACCTCGCCCGGCTAATTTTTTGTGTTTTTAGTAGAGACGGGGTTTCGCCGTGTTAGCCAGGATGGTCTCGATCTCCTGACCTTGTGATCCGCTCGTCTCGGCCTCCCAAAGTGCTGGGATTACAGGCTTGAGCCACCGCGCCCGGCCTTTTTTTTTTTTTTTTTTGAGAGGGAATCGCACTCTGTTGCCCAGCCTGGAGTGCAGTGGCGGGATCTCAGCTCACTGCAAGCTCCGCCTCCCGGGTTTATGCCATTCTCCTGCCTCAGCCTCCCAAGTAGCTGGGACTACAGGCGCCCGCCACCTCGCCCAGCTAGTTTTTTGTATTTTTTAGTAGAGACGGGGTTTTGCCGTGTTAGCCAGGATGGTCTTGATCTCCTGACCTCGTGATCCGGCCGTCTCATCCTCCCAAAGTGCTGGGATTACAGGCTTGAGCCACCGCGCCCGGCTGCGTTGGGCATTTTTTATGTAGTGTAGTAGTTTTCCAGAAAGTCAAAGGGCCTGGTGCATGGGTAGTTTTCCTCATTTAAGGTGGTCTCATCCAAAGAGAAAATCTCTCCTCACATAAGGATATCTGTTTACCCACAAGGAGACATTGGAAGAAAAGGCCAGTTCCTGGGTAGAGGCCTGGCTTGTCCCGTAGCTCCGGAGGTGCCAGTGTCAGGACTTTCACATGGCCTGGCCTAAGTCAGGGGTAGTATATATGGTTCTGCAGACCCAAGCCGGGTGAGCTCTGGAGGACACAAGGGGGTGGGCATCATGATCGCCAGATTGTTTTGACGGTACAACCTGGGATATAGACGGTCAAAGTGGTCTTGTGTAGAAAAAAAATGACAAAAAATAAAAATATGCCTCCTTTGGATGGAGAGGGTTCTATATTATATTGGATTTTTTAGTTGCTAATGACTAAAACCACTCTCACTGCCTTATGCCAAAAGAAAAGTAGGAACGGCACTTATTTATCAACTAAAAATCTTAAGCGTATGTAGCTTCAGGCATGGCTAGATTCGGGAGCTCAAGTTATGATACCTGGAATCTCTTACTTTCTATCCTTTATCTTGTCTTTTTCCTAGTTGGCTCTGATCTCAGACATTCTTCCCATAAGGTAGCAAGACAGCTACCATCATCATCAGGATTAGCTCCTATCCTCCCAATCACCCCCAACAGAAACACTTTCTCTTTCCCAGTAGTTCCAACATAGGCCACGCCCCTCCTGGAACCAGTCACTGATACCAGGGAAATGGAGCATGCTGATTGGCCAACCTAGGGTCATGTGACTGCTCTGGACCAATCACTGCCACTCCGATTAGCTAGGCCTGGCTAAAACATTCTCACCCTTGGCCCTGCCCGACACATTGGCCAGGAGAAATGGAGGAGTCGATTCTCCAAAGAACAGTAGTCAGGGGGCTGGACGGGCGGCTACTTGTAGGCAATGATGGCACCCAGTCCCCCTCAGCCAGGCAGAGGACCTGGCCGAGGAAGGGCGGTGGCTTCTTTGTGACTAGGCAGGGGCCAGAGGGACTGTCAGAATCTGCTCTGAGTTGGGGGTGGGGGTGTTTCCGGAGACGACTGAGGTGACTGGAGAAGCCTGGAGCCACCCAGTCAGAGACCCAGGAAGGGGCAGACATTTTGCCTCTTCATGATTTTGCCTCTTCATGATTTTCTGTCAGAAATAACCACTGACTTTTCATTATTCAACCAAATTCTGTCAAGTGGCCGGAGAGGGCCCATGCTGTCCTGGGCATGAGGGAGGCAGCTGGGAAGAGGCAGAGACCCTGCCCTCGTGGGCCCACTCTCAGTGCGGGATGCTGTCGACCACCAGTAACTAAGCAGGTGGACAAAGGGAGGGTCGGGGAGTGTGTGAGTCAGCTCAGGCTGCTGTGACAAGCCCCACGGACCGGGGGCTTCAACAACAGGCATTTGTCTCCCACAGCTCTGGAGGCTGACCAGAGTGCGGCGTCAGCAGCGTTGGCTTCTCATGCGGCCTCTCTCTTGGGCTAGCAGACAGGGCCTCTTTCTCCCTATATCCTCACGTGGTCTTCCCTCTGTGCGTGTTTCTGTCCTAATCTCCTCTTCTTAGAAGGACACCAGTCAGACTGGATTAGGGCTCACCCTAAAGACCTCATTTTAACTTGATTACCTCATTAAATGTCCCATCACCAAATAAGATCACATTGTGAGGAACACTGGGGGTCTGGACAGCAACATATGAATTGGGGGCCGGGCGTGGTGGCTCACGCCTGTAATCCTAGCACTTTGGGAGGCCGAGGCGGGCGGATCACAAGGTCAGGAGATCGAGACCACGGTGAAACCCCGTCTCTACTAAAAATACAAAAAATTAGCCGGGCGCAGTAGTGGGTGCCTGTAGTCCCAGCTACTCAGGAGGCTGAGGCAGGAGAATGGCATGAACCCGGGAGGTGGAGCTTGCAGTGAGCCGAGATCGCGCCACTGCACTCCAGCCTGGGGGACACAGTGAGACTCCGTCTCAAAAAAAAAAAAAAAAAAAATATATATATATATATGAATTGGGGGGACACAACCAGCCCATCACAGGAGACTTCTCTGAGGTGTGGCCTTGGAATTGAGGCCTGAGTGGCAAGGTGGGGCCAGTGACTTGTGTGATCCAGGGCAGAGGCGACCCCCATAGCAAAAAACCACAGGGCTGGGCACAAGCTTGGCTTGTCTGCTCTGCCTGCACGGGGAGGAGCAAGTTGGAACCAGACTGGATGCGGAGGGGCCAGTGAGGAGGAGGAGCAGGTGAAGAGCCCTCCTCAGCTGTGCACACCGAGTCCTGCTAAGTCTCAGTTCCACGTGGCTCAGACCTGCCCGCTACTCTCCAGCTGCACCCACCACCCAGCCTAGCCCAGCACCACCCCTGGACAGCTGTCCTGGCCTCCTGACTGGTGTCCCAGCTGGCTCAGAACCACTGACCACACAGTGCCAGGTTAATCTTTTCAACACCCAGATCCCACCTCAGGCCTCCCTACTCACAATTCTCCCATGACCTCCTCTGGTGACCGTCTTGACCCCGAGTGACCAGGCCCTTTCCCATCATCTGCTGCAGCCACACTGACCCTCCAAGTCTCCCCTCCTCAGGCCCTTTGGGCATAAGGCTCCCTCCACCATCCACAAGCCTACTCCTGAGCAATCCACATTCACCCTTCAGGTCTTGCCAGACCCCAACTCTTTAGGGAGGCCCCATCTCCATCTACAGTCTCTCCCTGTTGTCTTTCACCGCCCCTGACCTTTTCATGCCATTGCTAAGGACAGTGGCTGGCTCAATAATTCATCCTTCGGTGAATTACAGAACTAAGTCAGCAGCTTGGGCTGGCAAGGCCTTAGAGGTCACCAGCCCAGCCTGACACCCTGCACGAGGCCTCAAGAGCTGAGTGTCTGTGTCTGCTCGCACGCTCCTGTCGCACCGGTCCCACAGCCATCCCCTGCTCAGTAAAGTTGGGGGGTTCCCGAGTTCAGGTAGGGACCAGAGAGGAGTCACAGAGGACCCCTGAAGACTGTCCCTGCACCCCTTGTGATCTATTTTCCGCACTTCCTCTGCCGCCCCCTGCCCCCCACCCCTCAAGCTGTTCTTCCTCCTGTTGTTCTCTTGTTTTCACATGCTGCTCTCGGTTTCCTGTGAGGCTGCTTAGCTCAGGAAACGCCATGCAGCAAAGGAAGCCACTGTGTGCGAACCTCCAGGACCTCCCAGGGTAGGTGCTGCAGCGTGGCTGTGGCCTGATGGCCCACAGTAGCCTGGCTGGGTTCTGGGGAACCTGTCAGCTCTGCAGCTTCCTGAGACTTGCTGAGTCGCTGAGCGGCTCAGAGCATAAGAAGCAGAGAGAAAAAGACACCAGTGACATTTCTCATCTACTCCAGAATAAACTGAGCCCCGGGGGTGTAATGAGCTTTTGATGCATCCCCCTGGCTTTGATGTGATGCCTTGACCTCTCCCTTGGTTACAGCCCCAAGTTACCGGTCAAACACTAAGCTACAATTGCTGTACAGGTATTTTGCATATGGATTAAAGTCTGTCATCAGTTGACTTTAGGTAAGGGACATTATCCTGGCTGGTCTGGGTGGGCTTCAAGAGCCAAACAGGCTTCTGTGTGAATGAGAAGTTCCATCTGTGGACAGAAGGGTGTGGTATCCATCTACAGCCAGGCCTACAGCTGTAGCTCTGAAGGGCTTTATGACAAGGAAGTGGGCTGTGTGATTGTGGGGGCTGGCTAAGCAAGCCTGAAGTCCACAAAAGGGAAGCTGACAGGCAGGTGGAGCTCACAGGTGTGCCCGTGTCTAGAGCCTCTGGGGAAGCCCATGAGCAGTGCCTGTGAGCTCCACCTGCCTGCCAGCTTCCCTTCTGTGGATTCCAGACTCGCTTAGCCAGCCCCCATGATCACACAGGCCACCTGCTTGTGATAAAGCCCTTGAGACAGAGCTACAGCTGCAGGCATGGCTGTAGATGGATTCCGCACACTGGCCCCACTTCTCTGGTCAAACCCTGACTCGTACAGGGGCTGAGGCAGGAGGCACTGCACTAAGGACTTTATCTGTACAACCTTATTGCACTCCTAAGCAGTGCTGTGGGTGGTTTATCAGTGATGATGCTTTATGTTGCAAGAACATAAAACCCAACTCAGAATGGCTTAAACCACAAGGACATTTATTATCTCATGTGAGAAGTCCAGGGGAGAGCAGTTCGTTGGCAGTTCAGTAAAGTTTTCAAGGACCTGATTCATCTTCCACTCTGTCTTCCTCAGCTTGTCATTTTGGCCTGTCAGCAAGGGCCCCTCATGGTTACAAGAGAGCTGCCATGGCCTCAGGCATCACTGCCATATCCGCAGGTCCTCCTGGCAGACTTCCCCTCACCTCCCTTTGGCCAGAACTGCATCACATGCCTGCTCCTAAACCAACCTCTGGCCACGTGAAGGAGGCTTCATGATTGGCTTAGGCCGGTCAAGTCTCTCTGGGAGCACAAGGCCACAGTCAGGGTTGAGCTGACAGCAGATGGGGTGTGGTTGTTTGGATGGCTGAATTTGGTTTCTATCACAACCATAGCTGATCACCACACTCTTAGTTACTTGAAACAACACCCACCTGTGACCTCATAATTCCGTAGGCCGGAAGTCCAGGCGGGTGTGGCTGGCTTCTCTGCATAAGCTCACACAAGGCCAAAAGCAAGGCACCCTTGGCTGGGTCTGGAACCCCTGGGAAAGCTCATTCCAGTGTGGGCAGAATCCAGCTCCTTTTGGCTATGGGACCAAGGCCCCCTTTCCTTGCTGGCTATGAGCTGGGGTTGCTCTCTGCATTCCTTCACCCACATTGCTTTCATCTTCCAGCCAGCAACAACCTGCTCCATGTCCTTCTCGCACTTCACATCTCTCTCACGGCCTCTTCTACATCAGCCCAGAAAGCTGTCTGCATTTCAAGGGACTTGTGTGATTAGACAGGGATAATCCCCTGTCTTCTGGCCAGCTGTGCCATAGAACGTCATGCCATCTCCGAGTGATAGGCTCACTTCACTCACAGGCTTTGGGAATTAGGGTGTGGAACTTGGGGGCCCATTCCTAGACATTCTGCCCACCCCGGTGGTCACCATAGTGCCTACCCCCATGAGGCAGACATTTCGTTGGAAAAAAAGTTAACCTCAGAGAGGTGAAATGAGTTTCTCAAGGTACCAGCCAGGGAGTTATGGTTGCAAACAACAGAAATCAATGCTGGTCATCGAAGCAAGAAAATAACAGCCCTCCCTCCTGACTACCATATGGTATGCCATCCTGGCCATACAAGAGGGTCCCCATCCCCCTCAGGGTAGTCTTTTTATCCACAGCCAGATGCTTGGTTTCATTTATTCCCTAACCTAATAGGGTTAGTTCTCTTAGCAAATCCAGAGGTACTGGCTGACCTTGGGAGTAAAGATGAGCCCTCAGTTCCAGCTCACTAAACATGTTTGCCTTGGACTAAATTGTCTCCACGGGGAGCAGAAGTCATCAGTTAAATCCGGGATTAGCAACTACAGCCTGTGGGCCAGTCCAGCTCCACCCCTATTTTTATACAATCCACAAACTAAGAATAGTTTTTACATTTTTAAATGGTTGGGAAAAAACTAAAAGAGGGATATTTCATGACATATGAAAATTTCATAAAATTCAAATTTTAATGTCGATGAATAAAGGTTTATTGGAACACAGCCATGTCCGCTTGTTTGTATATTCTGTGGAACTGCTCCTGTGCAGAGTGGAGTAGCTCTGACAACAACCTCATGGGCTTCAAAGCCTGAAGTATTTTCTCTCTGGCCCTTTACAGCATAAGTATGCCAGCCCTGAGTCAAATGACAATGTGCTGGTCATCGGTGGCCAGCAATTCCAACCTTGGGATTCCTCATGTATCCTGAGCAGGGGACTGGGCAGGGGCAGGAATGGACTCTCTTGCCTCTTGGTCCCACACGCCTTCCTGCCCTTCAGGCAGTCCCTCCCCGGTGATTTCTGTGTATATTCTTGTTGGGATGTGTTCTTGCAAAGCGAGTCTTTCGGGGTCTGTTTGCACCCAATCGGCGGCCTTGTGGCACATGTCTAGCCGTGCCTCTGACTCCCCACTCGGTGTTGGAGTTCCCACCCAACCCAAATGTTGTTCTGTGGGTGCATCTGCCCGCTGCTTCTCCCCTCTGCAAACTCCTCCGTCTACTCCCAGGGGTGGACACTAGGCTGCCTCCAACTGGCCACCACTCCAGATGACACCAAGTGCCTGTCCTCCCCCACGCCACCGTGCAGCAGCCTGCTGTGAGAACTGTCCCAGGAGAGGGGTTGCTGGGTCTTGTGGAGACACATACATGATTTGACCAAGTGATGCCCACCGGCCCCAGTGTGTTCTTTGATGTAATCAAATTCACCAAATTCTTTTGGCTTTATGATTTTTGCCTTTGAATTCTTGAGTGGTCCTCCTTTCCTAGGTCACAAGGGTATTCTGCTGGACATTCTTTTGTTTTAATCGTATCTTTTAGGTCTTCAGTCCACCTGGAGTCTACCCTTTTGGGTGATGAAGACAGGGACCCAGCTTTAAGTTTGTCCTGGGTAGGTTTAGGTTTAGCGAGGGCTGGCTACCTTCACTCACGTGGGATTTAGAAGCCCAGTCAGCCCACTTATCGGTGTTTGTCTTAGTGGTTTGCTCATCAGTCCAATAATTCCTCTGAGGATGTGGGACCGCAGAAGGACACTCACTTGTATATATTTTGTGTTTATATAAACAGTCACATTCTAGATTCATATAATTGTAGTACAAACAAGTGAGAACTACAGTTCTGGGAAAAATGACTGTAAATGATTTAACTTTTAATATAAGTTGCAGATCAGCACTGTCCAACTGGATTTTATGAGATGATAAAACGCTTTCTGGCTGTGCTGGTAGCTGTGAGCCACGGGTGGCTACTGAGCACCTGATGTAGCTAGTGCAACTGAGGAACTGAATTCTTAGTTTTATTTAACTTTGATTAAATTTACTTTTTTTTTTTTTTTTTTTTTTTGAGACTGAGTTTCACTCTTGTTGCCTAGGCTGGAGTGCAATAGTGTGATCTCAGCTCACTGCAACCTCTGCCTCCCAGTGATTCTCCTGCCTCAGCCTTCCGAGTAGCTGGGACTATAGGCACCCACCACCACGCCCGGCTAATTTTTGTATTTTAGTAGGGACAGGTTTTCATCATGTTGGCCAGGCTGGTCTCGAACTCCTGACCTCAGGTGATCCACCCACCTCAGGCTCTCAAAGTGCTGAGATTACAGGCGCGAGCCACCACGACCAGCCTGATTAAATTTAAATAGCCACCTGTGACTGTGGTTACCACATTGGACGATGCAGGCCAGATTAAAACACTGGGATACCACTGCAGAAATTTATGCATTTATTTGAGGTTTTAGGGGGTAAAATGAGAAATGGAAAAGGAAAGATGAACAAGCAAGAAGCTGTAAACAGAGGATGGGAGTTAATATTTGTCAAGTGTTTACTGTGTGCCAGACACATACATCCCTAATTTAGCCCTGACTTGCACCCTATGAGCTTGGGTGACTTATTCCCATTTAAAAGACTGGGAAGGCTGGACACAGTGGCTCATGCCTATAATCCCAGCATTTTGGGAGGCCAAGATGGGTGAATCACTTGAGCCCAGGAGTTCAAGATCAACCTGGGCAACATAGTGAGACTCCATCTCTATAAAAAATACAAAAACTGGCTGAGCGTGGTGGCGTGCACCTGTGGTCCCAGCTACTGAGGAGGCTGAGGTGGGAGGATCACTTGAACCTAGGAGGTTGAGGCTGCAGTGAGCCAAGATCACGCCACTGCATTCCAGCGTGGGCAACAGAGTAAGACCCTCTCTCAATAAATAAATAATAAAATGATGGGGAAGTTGAGTCTCAAAGAGGTGAAAGACTTGGTAAGGCACGCTTATTGGAGTGGCTGGCCCAGGATTAAACAGACACAGGCCAGATACCCCTCTTAAAAGGCTGTGTGAGCCCAGAGGCTCCAGGGGAGGGGGCCAGGAAGGTTACAGGCTGGCTGGGCGCTCGCAGATGGGAACCCTGGACACCACCCTTCTGAAGGCTGGGCATGGTCCAGTGTGCTGACCCAGCAGCCTCCAAGTCCAAATCCACAGGGGTGGGCACCTCATAGTCCCAGGGTGAGGCTGCCGTGGCCAGTGGGATCTAAGCCTGAGAGCTGGGAGGGGTCTGGAACAGGGCATCTCCTTGGGAGCAGTATCTCCCCAGGGACTTTCTGGAAATTCGTAGGGAGGAGGGTTTGCCTCAATGACTGGAAGGGTGGTGCTCCTGACAGGTGAGGGGCCCTGCCAGGGAAACAAGCCTCTGGGCAGATCCTGTACAACCAAGCATCACCCCAAACCCCACATGAGCTCCATGTGTCCTGCTGGACACATTTGTGCTGCGCAAGCCTCACTTTTGCCATGATGATCTGAGGCTGGAGCCCACCTCTGTCTTATGTATAAACACAGGGTTTTCCACAAGGTTTTAATATACAAAGGGTTTTCCAAGAATCTGATGCTGTGTGAGTTGAGGGAAGGTCACACTTTGTTTTGTTTGGCATTTTCCAAGAGTTGCTCATCATTTCAGAGGCACATCAAAGACAGTGACAACACTCATGGTGCTGAAGCTGCTGGCAGGGAATGCCTGGCCTGTAGTCCCAGCTACTGGGGAGGCTCAGGCAGGAGAATCGCTTGAACCCGGGAGGCAGAGGTTGTGGTGAGCTGAGATCGCGCCATTGCACTCCAGCCTGGGCAACAAGATTGAAACTCCATCTCAAGAAACAAACAAACAAAAAAAACCCAAAAAACAAAAAACACTGGCAGTCCTTATGCTTGTACTCCTGTGAGTCTGCGTAGGTGTCTGTCTATTTATCAATCCCTCTATTAATCTGGATATTTTAAAATGCCAAATATAGGGAAAGATTATCAACAACATTCAATTGAATGTTACCTGGCCCCTCTTAAATTTAAATGTATCCATCACAGGCAGGTTTAAGTATCTGAAAATTTCATTGTTTATGAGTATTTACATATCGAAATGTATATCATAAAACTCCTTTCCTTTTCTTTCTCTTTTAAATTACCATTAGGGCATCACATTAATTTTCTTGAAGTACATCTGAAAATAGGGCATATTATGTATTCAGTTCATTTTGGGATAGCACAGGGCCATTGTAGAAAGAGGGTGTCAGTATGTTAGGGTCGGGGTCCCCTGCTGTGAGGGGCAGAGGTGGCTAGGGCAGGCACAGAGCTCTGCTCTCACAGCACCCAGAGCTCACCGTGTGCTGGTGTCTAAGCATTTGCCAAGCTTCAGATCTCCTAAGATCCATGTCATTTTTTTGTCATATCTATATAGCACCTGTATTATTTAATTAATATTTTTCCTTAAATTGACTCACTTGTTTACCTAGATAATTGTAAAAGGAAGTTATATCACTGTCATAAATGTAAAACTAAGATGGTTTGATGTGCTCATTAAATTTTTTAGTACACATTAAAATAAATGCTTAACTGTTTACAACAAGTGCACATACTCCTAGCCATTCATCTGAGTGCCACCTAAAATTATCTCAAATATTAGCAGGGGCAGGAGCTCCACAAAGTTTAGAAGGACTATGTCATTTTATTTCATCCTCATAGGACCTCCAGGCCCAGCTAGTACAGAGCCCCCAGCAGTGTTGACTGATTAATCAATCAGGAAAATGAAATGGAGGCTCAGAGAGGGGGAGGGAGTTGTGCAGGTCACACAGCGAAGCCACAGTCCGGAGGGTGGAACCCAGGTTTGCAGCTCCTGAGATCCACCTCTTTGCATCACAGAACTAAAGGGGGGGTCTGTTGCATGAAGATCTGGAGCCAGGAGCCAGGAGTCACCAGTGCAGTGGAAGGGAGGAAGAGCAACATCTGGCCCTTGTCAGATTGTGTAACCCCCTGGGCTGGTGGCCAGATGTGACCATCGGCCTCCAGCAGGAGGAAGACATCAGAGGCTCACCCAGCCTCCGGGTGCTGTGCAGATGTGGCCAGCTGGAGGGAACACCCAACCGCACACAAGGACTCTGGGGTCTGCCAGGAAGTGAGGATGTGAAGGGAGAGTGGGTGGCTACCAGGGCCTGCCTTTCCCCAGAACTGCCTGGAGCCCTGACAGAGGTGCTTCAGTAATGCCCGTTGAGTGACAAGTGTCTCTGCAGCTCACAGAAGGCCCCCAGCCCATTTCCCCCATGGCTTCCGAAAGACAGTGGCCCAGAGGTGCGGCAGGCAGGAGTGAATGTGGGAGTTGCAGGCCGGAAAGCACAGGGCAGGGAGGTTGGGCCTTTGCCATGCTTTTCCAGCACCGGTTCCCAAGCTGTGGTTTGGAGCTGAGAAGTCTCTGACTTCTGACAGTTGCTAGCCTCTCTTGGATGGACAGAGAACAGCCTCGGGTTCAGAGGCAGACAGAAAACAAGATGTAGCTACAACTGACTAACTGTGTTTTATTGTTGCTTTATGTATTTGTAAGGTGTTAAAAGGAAAAACTTTAGACAAATTAAATTTAACAGAGTTTACTTGAGTAAAGAACAAGTCATGAATTGGGCAGCTGGCAGGGCCAGCAGAGGTTTGGGGAGCTCAGCCTGCTATTTGTTACAAACATATGCTTCTAAATTGGGATTTGATTTCTTCACTTACTAAGTTCGGCTTCAGATCATCACTCAAAGTACAGAGACAGCCTCGGGCTAATGGCCTCTTGCTTCTCTTTTTTTTTTTTTTTTTTTGAGACGGAGTCTTGCTCTGTCCCCCAAGCTGGAGTGCAGTGGCGCGATCTCGGCTCACTGCAAGCTCCGCCTCCCGGGTTCACACCATTATCCTGCCTCAGCCTCCTGAGTAGCTGGGACTACAGGCGCCCACCACCACACCCGGCTAATTTTTTGTATTTTTAGTAGAGACGGGGTTTCACCGTGGTCTCGATCTCCTGACCTTGTGATCCGCCCGCCTCGGCCTCCCAAAGTGCTGGGATTACAGGCGTGAGCCACTGCGCCTGGCCATTTTTTTTTTTTTTTGAAATGGAGTCTTGCTCAGTCACCCAGGCTGGAGTGCAGTGGTGTGATCTCGGCTTATTACAAGCTCTGCCTCCTGAGTTCACGCCATTCTCCTGCCTCAGCCTCCCGAGTAACTGGGACTACAGGTACCCGCCACTCTGCCTGGCTAATTTTTTTTGTATTTATAGTAGAGCTGGGGTTTCACCATGTTAGCCAGGATGGTTTCGATCTCCTGACCTCGTGATCCACCCACCTTGGCCTCCCAAAGTGCTGGGATTACAGGTGTGAGCCACCACGCCTGGCTGCCTCTTGCTGCTTAAATTTAACAGTGGTTACTATTTATGGCAAGAGATGCTGGGTTTTCATTATTGGTTATAATATTTACTACAAAATAAAATATGTATTAGTAAATAAAAGGACAAATGACCAAAAATGTCTGCAGCTTAGGAATCTGCATTATCCTATCATGTAGGGTCCACCCCTCTGAGGTGCACAGAGGACTTAGCCCCATTCCACAGGACAAAGCTGATAGGAACTGGGAATGGTGGGACTCAACCCATGTCTTGTGGCTCCAGATCTAGTGCTCTTCCTTCTCTGGCCTTTCTGGAACAATCCAAGAGCACGTGAGTAGGTGATAGGAGGAAACTGGATGCTTACCCAGGCTCTGGTCTTGTCCCTGGCCTGGCCTTTCCTTGCTCTTCCTCCCCTAAATCTCATTCATTCATTTGACAAACCTTCATTGGGCCACTCTGTCCCTGTGCTAACTGTCCTCAAGGAAATCCCAGTCTGGTGAGAGAGAAACACCATAAGACACCACACGAGGGCTCTGGGAGCCACATCTCTGAGAGGTGTCTTATTCGTATTTATTTGTTCTGCTGTAACAGAATACCACAGACTGGGTAATTTATAAAGAAAAGAAATCGGGCTGAGTCTGGTGACTCACACCTGTAATCCCAGCACTTTGGAAAGCCGAGTCAGGCAGATCACTTGAGGACAGGAGTTCAAGACCCTCCTGGCCAACATGGTTAAAACTCGTTCTCTACTAAAAATACAAAATTAGCGGGGCATGGTTGCACACACGTGTAGTCCCAGCTACTCGGGAGGCTGAGGCAGGAGAACCACTTGAACCTGAGAGGCAGAGGTTGTAGTGAGCCAAGATCGCACCACTGCACTCCAGCCTGGGTGACACAGCAAGACTCCATCACAAACAAACAAAAAACAGAAATTTAGCTAAGTGTTCTGGAGGCTGGGAAGTAAACGGCATGTCACATCTGGCCACAGGCTTCTTGCTGCATCATTCCAGGGAAGAAGGTGGAAGAGCAAAAGAGGGAGAGAGGGAGACAAATGCATTCCTGTATCTGGAGCCCACTCCTGCAGTAATGGTGTGGATCCACTCGTGAGGGCAGAGCTCTCATGGCCTGATCACCTCTTCAAGGCCCCACCTCTCTACACTGTTGCATTAGGGATTAAGTTTCCAACACGTGAACTTTGGGGGACACATTCAAACCATAGCAGAGGGAGAGGTGAGTTCTGAGAAAGTGACATTTTTGTTGGGGTGGGAGAATAAAGAACCAGGAGGATTTTCTGGGCTCTACTTGCTGGAGCTGGGGTGTGTACCTTTCAGGCAGAGGAATCTGTGTGGGTTCAGAATGTGGTCGTTTGACAAGTTTGTTTGCATAAAAACACTTAAGACAGCACCTAGCATACTATAAGCTCCATAGAGGCATTGGCTATGGTTATTATCATGTGCAAAGACCTCAAGGGTGAGGCACAGGAAGTTCAATGGGTCTGGCTGTGCTGCCCATGGGTCATTGCCAGCAATGATACTGGAGGGCTGGGCTGGGTCAGATCTTGGAGGCCTCTCAATGCTGTGCTAAGAACACGTTTGTTTGTTTGTTTGTTTGTTTGTTTGTTTGTTTTTGAGACAGGGTCTCACTGTCATGTTGGAGTGCAATGGTGTGATCTTGGTTCACTGCCACCTCTGCCTCCCAGGCCCAGGTGATCCTCCCACCTCAGCCTCCAGAGTAGCTGGGACCACATGCATGTGGCCACCACACCTGGCTAATTTTTGTATTTTTGGTAGAGATGGGGTTTTGCAATATTGCCCAGGCTGGTCTCGCACTCCTGAGCTCAAGTGATTCACCTGACTCCCAAAATGCTGAGATTACAGGTATGAGCCACTGCGCCCAGCCTGACACTCAAGTTACTTCTGTTGTCCATATGGAGCCACAGAAGCATTTTAAAAGCTGACCTTTGATCCTTTCAGCAGCCAGAGTGGAGTGGGGACTGGAGGGGTGGAACTGAGGTGGGAAGCGGGGCAAGGGGACATTTTTCCATCCATAGGGCCCACCTGAACAAAATATGTCTTCCAAACGAATTTTGCATTGTAACTTCAGAAACTCCTTGTGGTGGGCTGAGATATTAGGGATCTGGACCTCTCTGGGAAGACACAGTAGGCTCCGGGGCTAGGTGTGTCAGAGCTGTGTTCAAGGAAATGGCCATGACGACACATGGTCGTGGGCTGCTGCTGGATCCAGAGAGTAAAGACAGACAGCATGTTGCAGGGGCAGGGGGCAGCTTGGTGACCTTAGAGCTGGGGGTCAGGATGCTGGACCTGCAAGTCAGGAGCAGGAGCTCCCAGCCACTGAGTGTGACAGAGAGGATGGGGCCATAGCATTTGGCCCACCCAGCGAGGCCACCAGCAACTCTGTCCTCAGTCAGCTGAGCCAAGAAACACCAAAGGCAGTGCCACCGTCTCCCAGAGCCAACTCCGGGGAGCAGATTCTTTTAATTCTTATTATTATCATTACTATTATTATTACTATTAGAATTTGTATAGCATTATTTTTGTTTTGATCTTTTTTAACTTTTTAGAATTAGGGGTACATGTACAGGTTTGTTATGTAGGTAAACTCATGTCACTAGGGGTTTGTTGTGCGGATTATTTCATCACCCAGGTATTATGCCTAGTACCCAATGGTTATTTTTTTTCGGCTCCTCTCCCTCCTCACACCCTCTACCCTCCAGTATGCCCCAGACACTGGGGTTCTCTTCTTTGTGTCCATGTGTTCTCTTCATTCAGCTCCCACTAATAAGGGAGAATATGTGGCATTTGGTTCCTGTGTTAGTTTGTTAAGGATAGTAGATTCCAGCTCCATTCGTGTTCCCACAAAAGACATGATCTTGTTGTTTTTTATGGCTACATAGAATAGTGTATATACACCATGTTTTCTTATCCACTCTGTCATTGATGGGCACTGGGTTGACTCCATGCCTTTGCTGTTGTGGATAGTGCTGTAATGAACATTTGCATGCACGTGTCTTCATGGTAGAATGATCTGTATTCCTCTGGGAATATGCCCAGGAATGGGATTGCTATTGGCTCTTTGAGGAGTTGCCACACTGCTTCCCACAATGGTTGGACTAATTTACAGTCCCACCAACAGTGCATAAGCAGAGAGCACACCCTCACATGAAACCCACGCTAAAACCCTGGGCCCTGTGGTCCAGTCTCAGGGCCAAAGGCTGTCAGGTTTCTAGAACCAGAAAATTCTAACAAAACTTTTCACAAACCTGGACACCCACTAATGAAGTGACAGATTTGAAGTCAGTCCACCAAGCAACATTTTGTGAACATGTTTTATCAGATTGCAGCATTTATTTATTTATTTATTTATGAGATGGAGTCTTGCTCTGTTGCCCAGGCTGGAGTACAATGGTGTCATCTCGGCTCACTGCAACCTCTGCCTCCCAGGCTCAAGTGATTCTCCTGCCTCAGCTTCCCAAGTAGCTGGATTACAGGCACGCGCCACCACACCTGGCTAATTTTGTATTTTTAGTAGAGATGGGGTTTCACCATGTTGGTCAGGCTGGTCTCGAACTCCTGACCTCAGGTGATCTATCCACCTTGGCCTCCCAAAGTGCTGGGATTACAGCGTGAGCCAAGATTGCCCCATTTTAAATTGCCCTTTTGCAGGTCAAAAGCAGTAAAAATCACTATTCCATATGGTTCAACCCCCACTGGCTTCCATCATCTATAAGATAAATAAAGGTGTGATTTTTTAAGGTCTGTGTCTGGTGCCAGCGGGTAAAATGCAGCGTGGACAAGGGAATGAGGTCAAGGTCTGGAGGTGGCAGAGTCGGGTTCAAATCCCCACTCACCCCAACCACCTGGTAACCTAACCACTTCCTCCTCTGAAAGATATCAACCAGGGGGTGAGCGTTACTCCAACAGCACACACAGCCTCAGCTACAGGAGGGGTGCCCTGCCAGGCCACTCAGCCCTCTCTGCCTCCTTTCTCCGCCAATTCCTGTCTGCTCTGGGTCCTCTTCTCTAGCTGTGCTGTACTCTTTTCTGTCCCCAAACATACCCGCTGCCTATCTTCCTCCACCTAGTACTAATTCTGCTCAACCCCAGGTCTTGCTTCCTGCAGGATACCTCCCCTGCTCTCTCCGGACTCAACACCCGGCTTGTCTGTAGAGGGAGTGGCCCGAGGCCAGTGGACACGCCCTGGAGGGAGGGCTGTGTCTGCGTGCCCTGCCTGACCTCCTGGTACTCCACCCAGAGGAGCAGCCCACAGAGGGCGGGGACTTGCAGTCCTTCTCCCCTCCTGCCCCTCTACCTCCCCTGCCAACCTGCACAGACCTGGACATAGGAGGTGCCACACAATACAACAGCACTTTGCCAAGCACCCTCCCTGTGGCACCCTTGGGTTGGGCGCTGGGGTGGAACTGAGTGGTTGGCCAGATGCTAAGTAGCTGCGCATGACCTCCAGGTGGCCAAACCCAGTGGCCACTCTTTGGGCGGTCAAGTGGGTGATGGCACACTTTACCGAGAGAGGAAGGAGCAGATGGAGGAAGACCAGGACAAGTTCAGGTGGCATGAGAGGCTGTGAGAAGCCTGTGGGACACCCAAATAGAGGTGCCACAGTTAAGTTGGGGCGCTTGTCAGGAACTGGATCTGAGCCCAAGGTTCAGGAGAGAGGCCAGAAGTGGAGATAAGAAGTTGGAAGTCATGGGCATGCAAAGCCATGGCGCTGGCTGAGACCCCTCCTAGAGTGAGTGCACATTGAGGAGAGAAGAGGTCCTCAGAGGGCGTCCCAGGACTCACCGGCATTAGGGGTTGGGATGGAGAGGAGAAATTGGCAAAAAGGCAGGGAGTGCCAAGGAGGCAGGAGGAATCCCAGAGGAGAGCAGTCTCCTGGAAGCCATGGGAAGATTGTGTAAGCGAGGAAGGAATCTGGTGTCCAATCCTTTGTTCTTAGGCCAAGTCAAATGGGTGCTGAGAACCGGCCACTGGGCTTGGCAGCCTAGCGCTGTGGGTGATGTGACGGGGACCAAGACATGATTGGGGCAGCGTGTACAGTAGGCACAGTGCTTTCAAGTTTTCTGTCAAGTAGGGCAGAGTAAGGGTGGTAGCTGGGAAAGTCATATGGTCAGAGGGTGTTTTGTGTATTTGCTTGTTTGAAGGTGGAGCTATTATAGCATGTGAGTGTGATGGGGGATGGCTGATCCTGCTGAATAATCCAGCAGAGAGAGGGGCAATGGGAGAAGCAGTTGAATACCGTTCACTAGACAACAGTAGCACGCCCCAGGGCTCCCTGAGGAAGCACTTGTTCCATTTCTCTGCGGCCACATTTTACTTCTTGGAAAATTCCAAAGAGTGTCCTCATCTGTCCTGCTCTCCAGATGGCTCTGTTCTCTTCCCAGCTTCACTGCCTGTGACCTGGAGTCACCCACTGACGACGGCAGCTGGGCCGGGTCATTCCAGAGTGTGCCTTCCAAGCTTCCCTTATGCCTGGCATGCGGGCCTGCAGCCGTCTGCCTGAGTGCGGACCCCGCCTCTCGCACGGTGCGGCTTCCTCCACTTCTTCCTCCACAGCTTCTTCCAGCTCTTGGTGCGTTGGTTTCCTCCTCTGTAAATGGAGATGATGACCTTACCTATGTCACAGGGTTTTTGTGAGGAAGATGTTTGAAGTATTGAGAGTGGCTTTCAGAACACTGAACGGTTTCGTTGGTATTGTCGCTGCTGTCCGTGCAGGAAGCTGTGCCTGGAGCAGGCTTTCTAAGACACATGCAAGTGCTAGGAGGTGGAGTGTGGGGATCCAGTCCACCCCAGGCAGCCTGTGTCAGGAAATGTTTAAACAGGCCCCTTGGTAAGAGCTGTCCCTCTATCTCATTTTGCTTGTTGAAACCCTTAAATGATTTAGGGAATAGAAGAAGCAGCAGCATCTCATAGTGGGATTTCGGTATGTCTAATTCAACCTCCAACTGTATTCACGATTCCAGCCGCTGAAGTCCCTTACCTGCTGACATACCTCCTCTGCCAAGAAGCTCACTGCGTTCCACAGCACATCATCATCATTCTTCATCAGCAGTTCCTGCCAGAAAGTTGTTCCTCCCAGTGAGCTAAAATCACCTCCCTTTGATTCCCCAACTCCCATCTTTGCTGTCTCACCCCAGTTAAACACCTCCCTATGGGGCCATATAACCAGGTACTTGCCTCTATCCTTGTGTCTTGGAGACAGTGACCTTATTCCCTTGTGTCTTTTCTTCTCCAGGCTGGAGCCCGTGGAGTAGGGAGATACAGGCACCTCCCCAGTGAGATCTCAGCTATTATGACCATGGCTGTAGTCACGCGGTCTCACATTGAAGCAAGAATCCCCACCCGGGGGTTTTCACATTGGTTGCTGCTAAGCAACATGCCCATTCTCAGCTTGCACTGGAGGACGCTGAATGCAGGATTTTATGAATCAGAGTCATGGGCTCAAAAAACACGAAATTTCAGGGTTAGCCCTGGCTTTAGGCAAAGCCTGACCCAGCAGCTCAGCTGATGTTACTAAGGGCCCTGTTTCTTTTGCCGTCATCTTTGGGCTCTATCTGCAGCCCCCAGAATCTCTGGACGGTCCCCTCAGAGTCACAACTTCCCGCCTCGTCGGTCATCATACTCCGAGCCCTCCTCAGGCAGGCAGAGAAGGGGGTCTGCAGGAGAGGACGCCGCTGAGGCCCGGAAACACCTGCAGACGCTCCTTGTGTTTCATTGGCTCCCCGTGCAGCCCTGGGCCACTCACGGTGGCCAGGGTGGGGTTATGCTGATAAGCACGGGGAGGCTCCGCGGGCGGGGGCGGTGCTCGCCACCAAGGTGCCGGCGAGGAGCTGGCCACCGGGAGGCGCTGCAGGGCGGCCCTGGCGCCCGTGGGCTAGCGGGCCCTCCAAGTGCCGAGTCCACCTGACGGAGCGCCGGCCGGGAGCCCGCGCCCCTCACCTGCCCGGACTCTCCGCGGGGCCTCACCCGGGTCACGCGGATCAGCCGCGGGAGGCTCCCTGCCTGCCCCTCCTGGGTGCTGCAGGGCTTCCACCTGCGCAGTGAGAGGCCCAGCAAGGGGCCATGGCTCCGAACAGCACCTCCCGAGCAGGGGTCTTTGTGTTCCAATAATATTTGGTCGTGGGAAGTCCACTCAGCGAGTCCATATAAAATGGGGACTCTTGGGTCGGGCGCAGTGGTCCACGCCTGTAATCTCAGCACTTTCTGAGGCCGAGGCGGGCGGATCACCTGAGGTCAGGAGTTCAAACATGGAAACCTCGACTCTACTAAAAATACAAAAATTAGCCTGGCATGGTGGCGGGCGCCTGTAGTCTCGGCTACTTGGGAGGCTGAGACATGACAATCGCTTGAACCCAGGAGGTGCAAGTTGCAGTGAGCCGAGATCACGCCACTGCACTCCAGCCTGAGTGACAGAGCAAGACTCAGTCTCAATAAATAATACAAATAAAAATAAAATGGGGACTCTTTGGAGATTGAAAAATAAAGCTACAATGTATGAAAATGAGTTATCATACTATTTAATAAAACCAGGTAATATTTTCAGCCATTTCATTATTATTATTATTATTATTATTATTATTATTATTTTTGAGATGGAGCCTCACCTTGTCACCCAGGCTGCAGTGCAGTGGTGCAATCTAGCTTGCAGCAACCTGCGCCTCCTAGGTTCAAGCAATTCCCCTGCCACAGCCTCCTGAGTAGCTGGGATTACAGGCACCCACCACCACACCCGGCTAATTTTTGTGTTTTTAGTAGAGATGTGGTTTCACCATGTTGGCCAGGCTGGTCTCTAACTCCTGACCTCAAGTGATCCACCCGCCTCGGCCTCCCAAAGTGCTGGGATTACAGGTGTGAACCACCGTGCCTAGTCTAGTCATTCTTTGAAAATAATCTCTATGACTGCAGTACAGTGCTCTCATTCTTAGACCAAACACAGAATGATTTAGGACTGATTATTGCTTTTGGAATAATTTTTCCAATAACACTCTGTAAGAACACAATGGTGTACCCTTACCTTTATGGTTTTTGTTTTTTTTTTGTTTCTGGAGGTTTTCTTTTTGCAGCTTTATCATGAGGAGGGTCACTTTTGCAAAAATATCTCAGGCCTTTGTTCACTTTCTTTCTTTGTTTTTTGTTTTTTTTTTTTTCTTTTCTTTTGAGACAGAGTCTTGCTCTGTTGCGAGGCTGGAGTGTAATGGCGTGATCTCAGCTCACTGCAACCTCCACCTCCTGGGTTCAAGTGATTCTCCTGCCTCGGCCTCCTGAGTAGCTGGGATTACAGGCACGTACCACCACACCCAGCTAATTTTTGTATTTTTAGTAGAGACAGGGTTTCACCATGTTGGTCAGGCTGGTCTCGATCTCTTGACCTCGTGATCCACCAGCCTCGGCCTCCCAAAGTGCTAGGATTACAGGCGTAAGCCACTGCGCCCAGCCTTGTTGGCTTTTCTAAAGGTTTTCTTCGTGCAGCAGAGCACTCTCCTGATGCTCCTGGCTGGTGCTTATCCTGCTGGTTTTCTCTTCCTTGGTTGTAATCCAGTCCAGCCCTGCCACAGCCCCACATCAGTGGCTCTGCCTGCGATTCGAGTTCTCCCATGTCCCCCTGACCAACACCACTCGGCCTCCCCTTTTCCAAGATGTGGTTTTGCTTCATATTGGGTTCTATCGGGTTGTTATGATGAGATGGGTGTGGGACAGATGCTAGTATAAAGTGGCCAGTTTAATAAGTGGCCCTTTTATTAGTGAATATTTTCATGTTATGACAGATTTTTCTTTCTTCCCCTATCTTGTAACTGCAGGGACATGGAAAATGAATATTCAAAAGGTCAGGCCCTTAAAATATCAAGAAAAGTGATTGGTGGGGTGTAATGTAGGTTCCCCAAAGCCCAGAGAAGGGAGATGTTTCAATTAAAGGCTTTCGGGGACCAGGAATAGAAATGCAATTTAAACTAGTTGGGTGTGGTGGCTCACATCCAAAATCCCAGTGCTTTTGGAGGCCAAGGCACTGCAGGATCTCTTAAGACCAGGAGTTTGAGAACAGCCTGGGCAACACAGTAAGATTCTGTCTCTTTTTTGTTTTTTGTTTTTGTTTTCCGAGACAGAGTCTGACTCTGTTGCCCAGGCTGGAGTGCAGTGGTGGATCTCAGCTCACTGCAACCTCCGCCTCCTGGGCTCCCAGGTTCAAGTGATTCTCCTGCCTCAGCCTCCCAAGTAGCTGGAATTACAGGCGTGTGCCACCACACCTGGCTAATTTTTATATTTTTAATGGAGACAGGGTTTCACCATGTTGGCCAGGCTGGTCTAGAACTCCTGACCTCAGGTCATCCACCCACCTTGGCCTCCCAAAGTGCTAGGATTACAGGATTCTGTCTCTACTTAAAAAAAAAAAAAAAAAAAAAGTAGGCTAGGTGCAGTGGCTCATGGCTATAATCCCAACACTTCAGGAGGCCAAGGCAGGCAGATTGCCTGAGCTCAGGAATTCGAGACGAGCATAAGCGACATGGCGAAACCCCGTCTCCACACACACACACACACACACACAAAAATTAGCTGGGTGTGGTGGTGCATACCTGTAGTCCCAGCTAATTGTGGGGCTGAGGTGGGAGGATCGCCTGAGCCTGGGAGGTCTAGGCTGCAGTGAGCCAAGATCATGCCACAGCACTCCAGCCTGGGTGACAGAGAGACCCTATCTCTTAAAAAAAAAAAAAAAAAAAAAAAAAAAGAAAGAAAGAAAGAAAAAAAAGTAGCTGAAACAATGAAAAAAAATTTTTTTAATTCCCCTATAACAAGAAGTCCAGAGATGGGTGGCCCTAGGGCTGGTGAAGTCAACAGCTAAAAGACATTAGGGCTTTTGTTCAACAACTCAGTAATTCTCTCAGACATTTTTTCATGTCACAAGACAGCTGCTGCAGCTCCAAACATCACATTCTCGTATGACAATGTCTAAAGGCAGGAAGGAAGGGGCATTTCCTTTCGTAGAGTTTTTTTTTTTATAAGGATGAAAATCTGTTCCAGAAGATTTTGCCTTGAGTCCCATTGGCTAAAACTGGGTTCCATGCATGTGCCCTAGCTGCAAGGGATGCTGGGAATCCCAGTATCTAGCACTTCCTCCTGGACTGTGGGAAGCTGACTCTGCCAGGGTGACAATGGTTCATAGACAGCTTGCCCATGCACAGTGGGGAATGAAGAGTCCTGTACTCTCCTCCTCAATGCCCGTGTCTCTCCCACCACTGCAGGTCAGAGGACTCCCAGCTCCCAACCCCACAGTTAGCCAGCCCGGAGCCAGGAGACAAGAGTAATGAACCTGAAGATGCTGGGACCAGAGACCCAGACCCCACTCCAGAGGGAGCCTGGCAGTCAGACAGCAGCTCCGGAAGCAGAGCCCCGGATGAAGGTTTGTCCCTGTGTGCCCAGTCTTCCTGCCAGGCTCACGGTCCCTCCAGCTATGTTCAGCCCTGTTCTCAGGGTCCTGTCTGCATCCATGCTACCCGTGCGCCCAGTCTTCCTGCCAGGTTCATAGTCCCTCAGGCTGTGTCAGCCCTGCTCTCAGGGGTCTGTCTGCGTCCATGCTACCACCAGCCTCCAAACAGAGCCCACTCCCACCAGCTGCTCAGGCTGGGCTGGGGCCCTTTTCCCCAGCCCCATCATCCTAAGAACCTAGGCCTGGAGAATCTGGGGGGTTTAGAGCCATCAGGAGGTCAGGATACCTCGAGACGTTCCCAAACTTGCCAGGTGGCCAGGGTCACCTTTAAAAGCATGGATGCAGGCTGGATATGGTAGCTCACACCTGTGATCCCAGCGCTTTGGGGGGCTGAGGCGGGTAGATCACTTGAGTTCAGGGGTTTGAGACCAGCCTGGCAACATGGCAAAAGCTGGCTCTACCCAAAATACAAACAGATTAGCCCAGTGTGGTGGCACGTACCTATAGTCCCAGCTACTTGTGGGCACTGAGGCAGGAGGATCACTTGAGTCTGGGAGGTCGAGGCTGCAGTGAGCCGAGATTGTGCCACTGCACTCCAGCCTAGGTGACAGAGTGGGGCCCTGCCCTACCCCCCAAAAAAAAAGAAAAAGAAAAAAGAAAAACATGGATGCCCAGGCCCACCCCGGATCTCTGCATGTGATTCTCTGGGGCGGTGGGGGTGAGGTCATAAGCCTGGTTTTGTTTTTAAACAGCTGTATCGGTTAGGACATCGTTTGTCTCCCAGTGTCAGATCATTTAGCCCAAACCGGCTTAAGTTAAAAGAGAATGTATTGGTTCACGTAGCTTCAAAGTCCACGCAAGCTTCAGGCAGAGCTGAAACGTCAGCAGCGCCGCTGTCTCGACGCCTGGCCCTGCGTTGCTCTACAGCGATTCATTTCACAGGAGGCACTCCCCCCATAGTGGCAAGATGGTCACCAGCAGCTCCAGGCCCGGTCCTCTCAACTTCCAGGCCAGAAGCATGGAGGGCATTTCTCTTCCCTGCAAGTTTTGAGTCCAAGTCTTGGGCTAACTCCAGTGGCTCCCACAGCGTCCCTTGCCCTTCCTGAACTAGTCGCAGAGGAGGCTGCACTCAGCCTGGCTGGGCCTGACTCAAGTGCCCCTGGAGCTGGGTGGAGAGGAAGAGGAGGAAGTGGGACTCCCCTGGGGACAGGGATGGGGACTGAGGTTGGGCAGCAGAACACCAGGGGGCCACACAGACCCCCGGGCTTCCTGATGCTGCTGCAGGCGGGAGCCCACCGTCAAGGCCAAGCAACACTGGGGACCACAGACAGTCACATGTGTCACACCCCCTTCCTCCACATTACTCCAAACATTAGATGCCTGCAGTTCCCTGAGCACTGAAAATCTGTCCATCCTGGTGCCCGTACCTTGAGGAACCCACCCCAGCTCCTAAGAGACTGGCTTGGCCTTTCCTGACTGGGGTTGCCACGGCCTAAAATGGAAATAACACTTATCTCTGAGGCCACAGACAGGGCCTGGCTTGTGTCATCTTAGAAAACAGGGAAGAAGTCAGGCACAGTGGTTCATGCCTGTAATCCCAACATTTTGGGAGGCTGAGACAGGAGGATCACTCGAGCCCAGGAGTTTGAGGCTACAGTGAGCTACCATCACACCACTGTACTCCAGCCTGGGTGACAGAGCAAGACTCTGTCTCTTTAAAAAAAAGAAAGAGAAGAAAAAGAACATTTCTCCCCATGTCCCTGTGTGAAGTCCCAGGAAGGGGCTCTGACTGGCCAGCTTCACTCTTGGGCTGGTCACATTACAGGGAGACAGAACCAGCCTTGGTGGCCTTACCACACAGGAGCCTGGGACGTGGGGGGTGGCTATCTCAAGAGGGGACATGGCACAAGAGCCCTCTCCTCGGGCTGCCACCTGGGGAGGGATGCCTGGTTCCCCACCCTTTGTCCTGCGTCCCCACATCCTGTGCTTCCCCAGCAGTGGACGAGCAGCTGTTCCGATCCGTGGAGGGCCAGGCCGCCTCTGACAAGGAGGAGGAGGAGGAGGAGAAGTGGCGGGAGGAGCAGAAGATGCCGGCGGCTGAGGCCAAGACACTGCTGGCCCGGCTCTCCAGCTGCAGAGGCAGGTGTGTGGCCCGTCTAGGGTCAGCCACTGTGGGCCTCAGGCTCTCACACTCAGAGGTGGCCAGGGAAGCCAGGAGCACCCGGGAGGCTGGTTAGCCTGGCTCAGCCACCTCCCAGCCCCTCTGCGGCTCTGTCCCCTTGTCCCTCAGGGGGAGGTGGGAAGGCCCACCAGTATGTAGAGGATGAAGTGGGATGACCTTCCAGGGTACAGCTCGTGGCTGGCTTGAATTCCCATTCGTGCCTTCTCACCAGCACCTGCACCGGAGCTCTTGTGGCACTCCCAGACACCAGTGTCCCTCTCAGACCCCTTCCCAACCCATCACCCCTTGCCACACACCATTTTCACAGCTCTCCAGCCTGGCCCCAGGCCGGTGCTGGCTCCCTGTTTCATCCTCACCTCCACCCTCATGGGGACCGAGGACAGGCCCAGGACACCTGGGACACCTCGGACAAATCACCTGGCTTCTCCGAACCTCAGTCTTCTCGTCTGTAAGATGGGATGGTGACACTTGTGTGGCAGAGGCTGTGTGAGGATTTGAGGTCAAAGATATACAATGCCTAACAGGTGCCTGGTGCACAGGAGGTGGGAACGCTGGTGGGGGCAACAGTTATTATTGTATGGTAAAATGCTGTTGATTTTCTGGAGTTGTTGTTACCACCAATTCTTCATGTCAACAGCAAGCACTTATGAAGCACCTACTACTTGCCAGGCAAAATCTGAGAGACAGGGAAAATTGCAGTAAACCAGACAGTGGCCTCCTCTTTTGGATCCTCTAGTGAGTGTGACAGGCGTGAGGAAGAGGGGTCACACAGGGGCAGGGACAGAGGCGGGGCAGGGAGATGCAGGGAATGCCTCTCTCAGCAGAGCCCTGAAGGAAACGAGGGAATAAGCAATGCAGATGCTGGGGGAAGAGCATTCCAGGAAGAGCAAGTGCAGAGGCGCTGAGGCATGTTGGAGGGACCGCCAGGAGGCCACTGTGGCTGGAGCAGCATGAGTGTGGGTGGGTGGGAGGGAAGGTCAGAGAGCTCACGGAGCAGATCAGGTGAAGCCTTTGGCTTTTCCTCAGAGTGAGATGGGGGCTGTGGGAGGGTGCTGGGCAGGCAGGTGCCGTGGCCTGGCTTTGCTTTAGGAGGTCGACTCCACACCAGCACCACCTCTCCGAGGCTGGACAGAGTGGGCTCTGGGAAGCAGCCCCTGCAATGCGGGCCCTCTGCTTTGCTGCAGGTGTGATGACCAGACGGCGGAGAAGCTCATGACTTACTTTGGTCACTTCGGCGGTGCCGACCATGCCTGCACCCTGGGGGAGTTGGAGGCCTGCGTTGCCATGCTGGTGGAGCAGCTGAGGACTCAGGGCTGCGGTGGGAGGACCCTGGGGACCTCTGGGGAGGAGGTCAGCAGGTCCCAGAGATCAAAGGCTGGAGCAATTCTAGAGGATCTCACAGCTGGAAGGGTCTGAGGGATTGCAGCCAAGTCTCGTGCCCCATTCCCAAATGAGTAAACCAAGGCCCAGAGGGAGGTGATTTCCTCTGATTTAAATTTAATAAGAAATCTTTTGGTTGCAAATTAAAGGATCCCACCTCAAATTAGCTTGATTGCAAAACAGGAATTTATTGGAACATGGAGCTGAGAAGACAATGATCTGGACTTCAGGCACAGCTGGGTCCAGGGACTCAGACCAGATTGTCTCCATCTGTCTGCTGTGTTTTTCTGTAGGAGGTGGTCTCACTTTCCCATGCTTCAAAAGGGCTTACTTCATATGATGGGGGAAGGGAAGGCAGGACCATTAACAGCCCTAGACTTCCATCAGCCCACCTGGGAAGCCCTCAGAGGAAAATGAGTCTCACTCCTAATACACGAAATCTCAGGGAGGATCTCCGATTGGCCACCTCACTCATGTGCCCGTCCCTGGGCCAATCCCTGTGGTGGTGGGGCGGGTTCAGTGATTGGCATTGCCACCAAAGTCAGATGAAGTGGAGGAGGGGCAGTTTCCCAAAAGAAAGGGAGTGTGGTAGCAAGAAGATGGGGAGGGAGGCCGGGCATCAGCTGTCTCCATTTCAATAAGACCACTTCGCATTTCTCATTCTCTCTACTCTATAGGAACTTCTCTATTCCACAGTAGCCAAGTGTGCAATGCTGCTGAAAGCTGTCATTTCACTAAGCTGTTGCCCACTGTGCTTTTACGTACTGGTTTTGACATAGTTTTATATTTATACATATGAAATTCTAAGTCTGTACTGCTTTTTACTTATGCATGGCCTGATGAAGTCCTAGTTCCTTAAATAACTTTTTTAAAATGATACCAGCTGACTTGTATGACCCATGAACCACACGCTCGGTGCTGATGTGCTCTGTCTTATTTTATGTTCAAGGAGTCCAGTGAGGTAGGAAACGGGTTGAGAGAGGTCAGATGGGCTGGGCTGGGAGCCCATGCCTCATCCACGCCAGTGTGCCCCCCTTGAACCAAGGCAGCCACACCGTCCGCCCTGAGGCCAGGGGTTGAGTCACTGGGGGCAGGAGGGAGCAGAGGGGCCTGTTTGGGCTCCATCCTCTTAGTGCGTGAAATCAGAGACCAAGACAGAAGGTAGCAGGCCCTGGAGTGCTGCAGTAGATTGGACAAAGACCAGGACTATGCAAATATTCTGCTGAAATGTGCAAAAGGAAACAAAGTCGGATGTCATTACAGGGCAAGCTGGTGTGGCTGCAGCTAAACCTTCCAGTGTGATCGGGTCTGCACCACCTCCAGCTTGTGGAATCCCTGCACCGGGATAGGGGCATCCCTCACTTACTCCCCAGAGAAGGCTGCTAACACCAAGTAGCACGGCATGGCGGTTATGTGCTGGAGCCAGGCTGCCGGGATTCAAATCCTGACTCCATTTCCTATGTGACCTTGGAAAAGTTACTCAACTTTTCTGTGCCTCGGTTTCCTCACCTGTGAAATGGGCATAATAATGGTACTATACTGCATGTATCAAACAAGTGAACACTTGTGGTGAGTGCTCAGCAAACATGCGCCACAGCTGTCCCTGTTTCTAGCACTCTTTTGTGTTGTGCAGGTCTCCTAAGTTGAAAGTTGTTTCTACATTTTCTCCACCACCGCTCTGGTTTCCTGGAGGCCTTGATCTTGCCTGCCCAGGCACCCCTCAGGAAAGTCGTAGCCCTTGTGGCTGGGGAGGGTGCAGTACTGTGGGCCATCAGGAAATAAACTGGCAGTCACAAAGTTCTGAAGGGCATAGCCACTCCTTTTCTAAGAACATTTCAAGGAAACAGGGCTTGGAGGATCCTAAAATTAGCCGGCCTTCCAGTCTCATCCCTAGAGAGCAGAGGCACTGGGCCTTCCCTCCTCCTGCCCAAGCCCAGAGTGGACCCTGAGCGCCCTTGGGCACCACACTTTCCACTGCTTCTCTTTCCCTCCATTGGTGCCGGGGAAGGGACTGCCTCGTGCCTGGCATGCTTGCTTTAGAAGGCAGGGGCCACAAAGCACTTTGTGACTGCCTGGCATCCTAGTGTTACTGGATACGACTGATGGTTTCGGTGGCTCCCTGGCCAAGAGTGGGCCCATAACTCAGAGTAGGCCAACCAGGCCCCTCTCCTGGGACTCTCCATGCTGTGGGATGGGGATGGCTGGAGAGGGTCCTTCTCAGCTGTGGCTCTTGGATAAGAGGCTTGGGACACTCCCACTGTCTCAACCCTGTCCCATTCCTGAGGTTCTCCAGCTGCCAGTCCATTCTGGGATGTGCCCACTAGCCTGCTGTAAATGTCCTCTCTGTGTAAGCTAGCCAGATTGGTTTCTGCTGCTTCCCACCAAACTTAATTTGTTAAAAAAAATAAAATAAAAGGCCGGGCGCGGTGGCTCAAGCCTGTAATCCCAGCACTTTGGGAGGCCAAGACGGGCGGATCACAAGGTCAGGAGATCGAGACCATCCTGGCTAACACGGTGAAACCCCGTCTCTACTACAAAATACAAAAAAAAAAACTAGCCGGGCGAGGTGGCGGGCGCCTGTAGTCCCAGCTACTAGGGAGGCTGAGGCAGGAGAATGGCGTGAACCCGGGAGGTGGAGCTTGCAGTGAGCTGAGATCCGGCCACTGCACTCCAGCCTGGGTGACAGAGCGAGACTCCGTCTCAAAAAAAATAAAACAAAATAAAATAAAATAAAATAAAATAAATAAAGAAAAGAAAAGAAAATACAACAAAACCAGAGAAGAGAAGGGAGAATGGAGTCCTTAGAGTAGGAAACAAAATACACAATTTTTACATCAGTCCAACCCGCTGTGTGGCTCTAGGCCACACACTCAGCTTCTCTGGGCCTCAGCACCAGCCTCGGGGAGATGGAGTAGTTGATCCGGTCACCTGGAAGGCTGGGGGAGGCCAGCAAGGTAAGCACTGAGCCCCCTTCTCTCCCCAGGCAGAGTTGCAGCAGAAGGTGGAAGAGAATGAGCACCTGAGGCTGGAGCTGCAGATGGTGGAGACTGAGAGGGTGCGGCTGTCCCTGCTGGAGGAGAAGCTGGTGGACGTGCTGCAGCTCCTGCAGAGGCTCCGGGACCTGGTAGGCTCACGGGAGCTGCCACACTCAGGGAAGGGAAAGGAGCTCTTGGAGGGAGCCCCACCTGTGTCAGGCACCAGGCTCTAGGCTCTCCTCACAGTAGGCAGCTGTTACCCCATTTTACAGATGCAGAAATGGAGGCTCAGAGGAACCAACCAAAAATAGGGTTGGGGGTCTCCCCAGGTCATTTTAAGAAGCTAATAAAACTCTTGTATGTATCATTTTCTGGTTCTGTTCTCAAAACCAGAAGAGGATAAATAGAAGAAAGACAAGAAAGGAAAATTATAAACTAACGTGACATTTAAACATGGACACAAAATTATTAAACACAATACTAGCAAACCAAATCTGGCAGTGTTTAAAGAAATGCAACATGACCAAGTTGGACTTATCCTAGAAATTCAAGGATGATACCACATCAAAAAATCTATTACCAAAATATACCACATTGCAGATTAAAGGAGAAAGACCAGATGATCATCTCAATTGATGCAGAAAAGGAAGTCAATAAAATTCAATCTCCTTTGATTATAAAACTCCTCAGCAAATTAAGAATAGTAGAGCTCTTCCTTCACCAGATAAGGGCTCTCAACCAAATACTTCATGCAGATCTCACACTGACTGGTGACGTGTTCAGAGGAATCCCCCTAAAATCAGATGTGGCTGGGCGTGGTGGCGCATGCCTGTAATCCCAGCACTTTGGGAGGCCAAGGTGGGTGGATGCCTTGAGCTCAGGAGTTTGAGGCCAGCCTGGCCAATATGGTGAAACCCCCATCTCCCATCTCTACAAAAAAAAAAAAAAATTTGTTGGGCATGGTGGTGTGTGCCTGTGGTCCCAGCTACTTGGGAGGCTGAGGTGGGAGGATTGCTGAAGTCCAGGAGGCAAAAGTTGAAGTGAGCTGAGATTGTGCCGCTGCACTCCAGCTTGGGTGACAGAGTAAGACCTTACCTCAAAAAAATAATTAAATTAAATTTAAATTAAAATCAGACTCAAGACAAGAATGCCTGTCATCACTGTTTTTATGCGAAGCAGAGGTTCCATCCAATGCAGCAAAATGAAAGGGAAAGGCTATAAGGATTAGAAAGAAAGGAAGACCCAGGTCTGTGGGGCTCTGAAGTGGGCTGTGCCCTGTGCGTCGGGCTGCCTGGGCCCCGGAGCTGCTGAGGTCCAGCCCAGTGTCCATATCCTGGGCAAGCAGAGACCTGGGGATGGGCCCCGAGAGGCCAGTCCTAGCCCAGGCAGGCAAGGGCAGTGGCTCCCAGCAGAGGCCATGGGCCATGCAGCCTCAGGATAGATGATGCGGCCCCTCCACCTCCCAGCTGGGTGCCTTTGGCAAATTTCGCTTTCTTTCCCAGCATTGCTTTTTTCTGCTGGTTAAAATGGGCATAATAAAACATGTTGTTGCAAAGATCAAATGAGCAAATGCATAAAAATGCTCTTAGGGTTATTTCCCAGTGTCTACCTGGGCACAGATGGTAATCCTTAGGTACGTGATCTTTGATGGCATGCATCCTGCCCACTGCCCCACTTACCCTCCAAGAGTCTCTGAGAAACACAGGGTGGGCAGCCTAGGGGTAGGGGGCCAGGAAGGGATGAGGGTTGGGGAGGGGCTTGATCTGTCCCCAGGGAGCTGCCCAGAAGCCCCTAGGAGACACCAGTTCCCGTCGGCTGAACAGGGACACAGCAACCAGTCTGATCCAGCCCTGTCTCCATTTCTTTTTAAGAACATATCGAAAAGAGCCCTGGGGAAGATTTTGCTGAGCACGCTGGACGCTTTCAAGGACCCCACCCACGGTAGGAGAGCACCCCAGTCTCTCAGAGCCCAGGCAGTGGCTGGAGGGTGTCCTGAGGAGGAGACTCCAGCGTGCTTCATCCTTAGCATCTTGTCTACAAAACAATCATGTTATTCCTGTCCTGCATGCTTTAGAAAGTTGAAGGGGCTTTTAGCAAGAGCAGAGGCACAGAAGCCCCAGGCAGAAATGCCAGACAGAAGCCCAGTGAGGGGATGGGTGGGCGCCACCGGCAGCACTGCAGCCACATGCAGGGGAGGTGCCCCAAGGGTTTTAAACCCCTGAATCCTTATGAGGGCCCTAGAAGGAATGAGTTGTTATCCCCTTCCTACAGAGGAAGAGACTGAGGCACAGGGGTCAAGTGCTGGCCGCGCCCAAGCCTGGGACATCTCCCTTAAGCACTCAGTAACGTGGACCTGGTGTTTACACGAAGCTCAGGGAGCAGAATGGCAGGAGTGCCAGCTTATGCCTGGTGCAGCCAGGCCGAGCTCCCGACTCACGGGGCTTCACAGGCTGACAGGGCAACCAAAAGCCCTTTGCTCGCTGACCTCCCCGGGCACCACTGGGCAGAGCTTAGGTGCACCCACTGCCCTGAGCAGTCCTTGCCCTCGTGGAGGAGATCAGAAATTGTGTGCTCCAAGCCCCCTCTCCGGGGTCCTCGGGGGGAGGTGGTCCACAGAGCGAGGAAGCTGGGCAGGGCTGGGGAGGGGCACAGGGGGTAAGGGTGGCTGGGTCTCAGGAAGGAGGGACAGTAGCTCTGTGGGTGAAGGCAAGCAGACTGATCCTGCCCTCCCTGCCTGCTGTTTCCCTCCAGTGGGGAGGCCCAGCCCCGCAGCCATCCTGGATGCCCTGCACCAAGCCTTGGCTGCCTGCCAGCTGTTGAGGAGACAGCCCTCCGCACCAGCCTCTGCAGCAGCTGCGCTCGCCAACCCCCTCCTCGTCTCCTGCTGAGGTTACTGGCCCAGCCTGTGGGCACCCTGCTCAGCCTGACTGCCTTTGGACCAGCCTCCATGATCAGCCCAACCACTGACAGCTAGTCTGACCACCGTCACATCATCAGAACTTGAGTCTGTGCTGGCTCCTTCCAAGGTTGAGCCCAAGCCCAGAGCCTCCCACTGCAGTGCCTGGAAGCCACCCCTTCCTTGGGCTCCTCCACATTCCCTCGTAGCCCCTGCATTCCTGCCACCAGAGTCCACATTAAAGCCCTGCAGTTGCTGGATCAGCCTGCACCTGATGCTATATCTTTCCCCTGCCCTCAGGGCAGAGGTGCCCACTTTCTAACTGAGTCTGACCCCGAATCTCTTCCCCAGGGTTTCAGGATCTCCTCCCCTCCCAGCACTGTCTCCTTCCTCCCACCAGCATGCCTGCTGCAAGGGAGACTGGGCCCAACCTTTGGGATACCTGGTCTGTAGGAAAGCACTCCACACCCCAGGAAATGTTGATGACTAGGAAAGGCTGCGGGAATTCCAAGGAATAATCACTGTAGGCTCCCTGGTGGAAGCTGGCCTTGAACCAGCTCTAGAAGACAGGTAGGATTTAGGCAAAAGAGGAGGGAAGGGCATAGAATCTAAAGTAACCGCAAGAGCAAAGGTGTGGAACCAGCAGGGAGCCTCAGGAATGCAGTGCTTGGAGCCCTTGCTCCTGAACACACAGTAACTCCTGAACTGCGAGCCACTCCTCCCAAACTGCGTCATGGGGTTGCAGGAAGGAGTGGCCAGATGCCTGGTATCACCTAGCTTAAACTGTCATGACAGAGAAAGAGCCATTGCCAAACAGTGCCATGGGGGTGAAACCAGTGCTAAATGGAGGTAAAATTAAGTGTTGTAAGAGCCCAACCAGCAGGGGTCTGTCCGAGCCTCGGGATGCCTGGGGAAACTGCAGGAGTCAGGGGAGCCCTGTCTGCTCTGAACCTTGGTGGGAAGGGGCAGGGGCAGGGGCAGAGGAGGAGGTGGAGGGAGGGCTGCAAAGATGATGGGTTTCACCCTGGCCTTCACTCAGGGAACCACTGCAAACGCCTAAGCAGGGAAACACAGGCCCAGAAACTTTCAGATGGTTCCTCCGGAAATGGAACAAAAGAGACCAAGACCAGTGGCCACCACAGAAGGGCCACCCCCACCCCTGGTCCAATTAGATGGGACGGGCCCCCGGATCCGTGGGGCCACATGCAGCGCTGGCCCCGGGGAGGTGGTCTGAGCAGGCAGGGATGCGCCCAACTTGCTCCTCGCATCTGGGCGGAGCCCACCAGCCTTGCACCTCAGGCTCTGCGCTGCCTGCGGGACCCAGGTCCTGCGCTGCCTGCGGACTCAGGCCAGGCAGGCTCCCATGTGTCCCAGCTCAGTCGCAGGGCCAGCTGCTCTGTGTCCTGAACATGGTGGTGGCTACATGAACCTACACATGGGTTAAAACTCACTGTGGGCCGGGTGCGGTGGTGGCTCACGCCTGTAATCCCAGCACTTTGGGAGGCCGAGATGGGCGGATCACGAGGTCAGGAGATCGAGACCATCCTGACTAACACGGTGAAACCCCGTCTCTACTAAAAAATACAAAAATTAGCCGGGCGCGGTGACGCCTGTAGTCCCAGCCACACGGGAGGCTGAGGCAGGAGAATGGCGTGAACCCGGGAGGCGGAGCTTGCAGTGAGTGGAGATCGTGCCACCCTCCAGCCTGGGAGACAGAGCGAGACTCCGTCTCAAAAAAAAAAGCAAAAAAAAAAAAAAAAAAAAACTCACTGTGGACAGATATGAGAGTTCAAGGCCCCAGGGGGCCCTCATCACAGGGCACCTCGTCACAGGGGAACCCCCAAACTTTTGTGAGTTTTACCTCCAGGAACTTTACTATGTTCGCACAGTGAAAATAGAAGAGAAAGTCCCCTCGTGCTTCCGGCAGGAACAGGGAAAGTAATCATTTTAAAATATGCCAGGACATTCTGTGCTTTTTAACAAGGCCTTCCTTCAAAAGAAACTATTTTAGGCCGGGCGCAGTGGCTCACGTCTGTAATCCCAGCACTTTGGGAGGCTGAGGCGGGTGGATCACAAGGTCAGGAGATCGAGACCATCCTGGCTAAAACGGTGAAACCCCGTCTCTACTAAAAATACAAAAATTAGCCGGGCGCGGAGGCGGGCGCCTGTGGTCCCAGCTACTCGGGAGGCTGAGGCAGGAGAATGGCGTCGGCCCGGGAGGCGGAGCTTGCAGTGAGCCGAGATCGCACCACTGCACTCCAGCCTGGGCGACAGATCGAGACTCCGTCTCAAAAAAAAAAAAAAAAAAAGAAACTATTTTACCAGGGCCTAGCCCACTAGGATTTGATTAGAGCCTAATCAAACTGGGGGAAGAGAAATACCCACCTCCAGTCCCTTCAGCCGTCCTGTCCCACCTACGAGAAAGAAAACCTAAGACGTTCACAGCCCAGGGCCCAGGCTCACTAAAAGACTGAGATCTAATCATAGGACTGTAGAACACATCCCTTCCCACCACACCTTCCCAGCACATCACTAAAGGTCTCTTTACCTCTGAGTAAAAGGTAAAAGTTCCTTTTACCCAGTGCAGCATGCCAGCCTTTTAGCAAAAAATACAAGGCAGATTAAAAGGCAAAAAGCACAGTTTGAAGAAATAGAGCAAGCATCAGAATCAGACCCACCTATATGGCAGGGATGTTGGAATCATCAGGCTATAAATTTAAAACAACTGTGATTAATATGCAAGAACTCTCTTGGGAAAAGTTGACAAATGTAAGAACAGATGGGTAATGTAATCAGAGAGGTGGAAATTCTAAGAGAATCAAAAAAAAAAAAAAATGCTAGAGATAAAAAGCACCATAACAGAAATGAAGAATGTCTCTGATGGGCTCATTAGCAAACAGGGCACAGCTGAGGAAGGAATCGCTGAGCTTAAGAATATGTCACTAGAAACTTCCAAAACTAAGAAGCAAAGAGGAAAAAAGACCGAGGAGTGTGGGGGAAAGAGCAGAATATCCAAGAAATGTGGGACATCTACAAAAGCTATAACATGCATAATAAGAGTACCAGAAAGACAAGAAAAAGACAAAGGAACACAAACCATATTTAAAGTAATAATGACTTAGAATTTCCTCAAATTAATGTCAGACACAGATCCAGGAAGCTCATAGAACACAAGTAGGTTACATGCAAAAAAGAAAAGAAAAGAAAAAACTACCTAGGTATCATACATTCTAACTTCAGAAAATCAATGATAAAGAACACACCTTGAAAGAAACCAGAGGGAAAAATAACACCTTACCTATAGAGGAACAAAGGTGAGACTTAACATCAGCCTTTTCAGAAGCCATGCAAACAAGAAGAGAGTGGAATGAAGTAGTTAAAGTGTAGAGAGGAAAAACAAATACACCGAGAATTTTGTATCCTTTGAAATTATACTTCAAAAGTGAAGGAGAAATAAAGACTTTCATCAGACAAACAGCAAGTTAGATAATTTGTTGCCAGTACACCTGGCTTGCAAGAAATGTTAAAAGAAGTCCTTTGGAGAGAAGGAAAAGTACACAGCTCCAAAATTTGGATTTACATAAAGAAAGGAAGAGCTTTAGAGAAGGAATAAATAAAGGTAAAATAAAAACTTTTACTTATTATTTGATCAAAAAGACAACAGTTTGTTCAAAATATTAATAGCAACAGTGTAGGAAATTATTATAGTTGACATACAAGTGAAAGGGATAACAGCAATGATGCAAGGGACAGGAGAGAAGAACTAGGAATATTTTGTCATTGTAAGGTATTCGTACTGAGCATAAGCAATACAGTATTATTTGTAAGTGGACTGGCTGGGCATGGTGGCTCATGCCTATACTCCCAGCACTTTGGGAGGCCAAGATGGGCAGATCGCTTGAGGCCAGGAGTTTTAGACCAGCCTGGACAACACAGCAAAACCCTGTCTCTACTGAAAATACAAAAATTAAAGAGGCATGGTGGTGTGCGCCTGTAGTCCCAGCTACTTGGGGGGCTGACGTGGGAGGATCGCTTGAACCTGGGAGGCAGAGGTTGCAGTAAGCCGAGATGGTGCCACTGCATTCCAAGCTGGGCGGCGACAGAGTGAGACTTTGTCTAAAAAAAAAAAAGAACAAAAAAGAAAGCTGAAGTAGCTATAATAATTTCAGACAAAGCAGACCAATCTAATGATAAACAAGACAATTCTCCAAAAAGACGTAATAATCCCTAATGTGTATATACCTAATAAGAGTGTGGCAAATATGTGACGCAAAAACTGATAGAACTACAAAAAAAATGAATTCACTGTTTTTGATGGAAACTTCAACGACCTCTATAAGAAATGGACAGATCCAGATCCGGCATGCAGAAAATCAGTAAGGACATAGTTGAACTTAATAATAGCACCATCAGTCAGCTGGATCTAAATGACATGGATAGAACACCCAAGAATAGCAGAATACACATTCTCCTTAAACTCACACAGAGCCTTCACCAAGATAAACCACACTCTGGGCTATAAAACACGCTTTAACAAATGTACAAGCATACAAATCATACGATGGTCTCAGATGACAATGGAATTAAACTGGATATCAATAATAGAAAGATAGCTAGAAAATCCCCAAATTATTGGAGGTTAAACAACACACTTCCAAATACCAAATGGGTCAAAGAAGGAATCTTAAGAGAAATTTTAAAATACTGTGAACTAGGCTGGGTGCGGTCGCTCATGCCTATAGGCCCAGCACTGTGGGAGGTGAAGATGGGGGGATCAGGAGTTCCAGACCAGCCTGGCCAACATGGTGAAACCTAGTGTCTACTAAAAATACAAAAATTAGCCAAGTGCAGTGGTGCATGCTTGCAATCCCAGCTACTGGGGAGGCGGAGGCACAAGAATCACTTGAGCCCCAGAGGTGGAGATTGTAGTGACGAGAGATCACACCACTGCACTCCAGCCTGGGCCACAGAGTGATAGCCTGTACCTCCGCCACAAAAAATACTGTGAACAAAATAAAAATAAAAATACAGCGAATCAAAATTTGTGGAATGCAGCAAAAGCACTGCTTAGAGGAAAATTTATAGCACTGAATGCATATATTAGAAAAGAAAAAATATCTAAAATTAATAATCTAAGCTTCCACCTCATTAAACTACAAAAAGAAGGGCAAATTAACTCCAAACTAAGCAAAAGAAAAGAAATAATAAAAGTTAGAGCAGAAATCGATGCAATTAAAAACCAAAAATCAGAGAGAAAATCAGCAAAACCAAAAGCCAGTTCTTGGAAAATATCAGTAAAATTGATAAGCCTCTGACCAACCTAATTAAAGAAAAAAAAAAAAAGATATGAATTACTAATACCAGAAATGAAAGAGGAACATCACTACAGAGCCCACAGACATCAAAAGGATATTAAAGGAATACTATGAAGCATCTATGCCCAAAAATTTGGTAATCTATGTTTAATAGATCAATTTCCTGAAAGACACAGTCTGCCAAAACTCATATAAGAAGAAACAGGCCGGGCATGGTGCTCACGCCTGTAATCCCAGCACTTTGGGAGGCCGAGGCAGGCAGATCATGAGGTCAGGAGATAGAGACCATCCTGGCTAACAAGGTGAAACCCCATCTCTACTAAAAAAACACAAAAAAATTAGCTGGGCATAGTGGTGGGTGCCTGATCATGAGATCAGGAGATTGAGACCATCCTGGCTCATGTGTCTACTAAAAATACAAAAAAAAAAAAAAAAGAAAGAAATTAGCTGGGCGTGGTGGCAGACACCTGTAGTTCCAGCTACTCAGGAGGCTGAGGCAGGAGAATGGCATGAACCTAGGAGGCAGAGGTTGCAGTGAGCCAAGATCACACCACTGCACTCCAGCCTGGGCAACAGAGTGAGACTCCATCTCAAAAAAAAAAGTGATTGGCTTTTGTGTATTAACTCTGTATCCTACAACTTTGGTATAGCTGCTTATTAGTTTCAGTAGTATGTTGTTGATTCTTTTGGATTTTCTACAACTTTGCTGATGATATGATCATCTATGTAGAAAATCTTTATATCTTTTATTTCCTTTTCTTATCTTATTGCATTAGCTAGGACTTCCACTATGGTGTTGAAAAAGAAGTGGTGAGAAAGGACATCCTTGCCTTGTCCCTGATCTTACTGAGAAAGCATCTAGTTCCTCACTATTCCCTGTATTGTTAGCTGTGGGGTTTTTTGGTAGATGTTCTTTATGAATTGAGGAAGTTCCTCTCTTTTCCTAGTTTGCTGGGAGATTTTACCTTGAATGGATGTTGGATTTTGTCACACGCTTTTTCTGCCTCTATTGACATGATCATGTGATTTTTCTTCTTTAGCCTGTAGATGTGATGAATTGCTTGATTTTCAAGTATTGGACCAGTGTTGCGTATCTGGGGTAAATCTCACTTGGTCGTGGTGTTTACTTCTTTCTATACATTGTTGGATTTGAATTGCTAATATTTTGTTGAGCATTTTGCATCTATATTCATGAGAGATGTTAGTCTAGTTTGCTTCCCCCCCCCCCCCCCCCCCCCCCCCCCCCGTGTACACTCGCTTTTCCAGGCACTTAGCATAATTCACTGAACACAGCAGACAGAAATCCTTGTCTTCCTGGGGGCTTCCATCCCAGCTGGGAGCAGCCAGCCCCACTGGACATCACTGGGCAGGTGGGGCACACAGCACGTGGCACGTGCTACTCTTGCAGGTTTGAATGCATCCTCCTCTGCTGGGGTGGGGCCTGCCACCCAGGGCCAGCTAAAAAAGTACGTGGACTTTGGGTGGAGAGGGTGGGGCTGGCAGAGCCCCAGTCCTACATCTTGTGATACAGGTAGAGGTAGAGGTAGAGGTCTGGGATGTCTCCTGCAGGAGGGAGGACTAGCAGAGCTGTGGTTGGGGCCACTTGAGAGCCCATGGCCCCACCACAGGTCCCAGTGCTGCTCGCCTGTCCATGCCTTGATGGGGTCCCTGCATGGGGCATGGTGAGCAGCCCGGTGCACACCTCAGTCCTGCCTAGCGTGCCGTGGGACCGAAGACCTGCATCTGCCGTCCTGAGAACAGCATCCTTGGGAAGACTTGGCCACGAGGCGAACAAGGCCTCTCCGAAGCGCCATAAAAGCTCTGCGGAGGCTGGGCAGGGGAGGACGAACTAGTGTGTTTCCTCCTCTCGCAGGGACTTATGCAGCACCTACTATGTGCAGTGAGTGCAACAAACAGCAGACATAACCCCTCCACGTCCAGGCTGAGGATTCAGTGAGGAGAGACCGGGAGGCAGAGGATGTGCCAGGCTTCCCTGCAGGCGGGGAGGTGGCAGTGGAGCAGGCTCTTTGCCAGCCCCTGCTCAGCGGCAGCAGGGCCCAGCCCTGTCGGAGACGATGGGGAATGAAGGCCCAGGCCACTGGCTCTGCAGCCAACCGCCCGGAGGACCAGCCAGTCCACCCTTGCCTCAAGGTCCGGGCGGACCCAGTGCAGCAAGGGCCGGCGTGGGTCCGTAGCACCGCGCCCAAGTCCTCCCTGAGTCCACGGGGCAGAGCTGGAGGTGACCGCCTGGGACGAAGGGACGAAACTGGCCGCACAGAGGGGCCTCCAGAGCAGACAACCCGAGCGCCCGTTGCTCAGATGTCCTGGCCTCACTGGAGAGGTGGGGGCTGCAGTCCGCGGTGGTTGGAGGGCGGTTTTTCCTTTCCAGAGGGGTCCTGGAGCGGGAAGTGGCCTCCCTTCCTCTCGGAGGTCGCTGCCGGTTCTCTGAAGTCGCGGTGCGAGAGCACGGAGGCCAGCACCTACCTCCACCGTGCGCCTGATGTCGAAGGCCATCTGCTCGGGCCCGGCCGGGCCCCATCCGCCGCCGCCTCCCCCAGGACTAGGAGCCGCCTATCAACGAGGACCCTGGGGAAGTGGTAAAGCTCTTCCAAGCTGATGCCCGAGCCGGACCTCATGATGAGCGGCAGCGGCGGACCCAGAGCGAGTATTCCGGGAAAAAGCGGGAGAGGGTGAAGCAAAGGCCGGGGCCCCAGTGACGCCCCCTAGTGGAGGGACAGTCTAGAGTGGCGTTGCCCTCTTACTGAGGGAGGGCCCATGGTCGAAGGCCGGAGCACACTCTGGCTCCGGACCTGGGTGACCGGGGCGCACCTCGGCCTTTGCAGGTTTTGAACCCGGTGGTGCCCGACACTGGCATCAGCATCATCTCGCCCGCCTTGCGCGTGAGCTCCAGGGCAGGCCGCGAGCCGGAGTCGCGGGTGCAGGCGCGTCGGGAGCACCGGGTAGGTCTGGCCATCGGGCAGGCAGCCGCGGGAGTCCCCAGGGCTTCCTTGTGCACCTGGGGACGAGGAGCCACTTCCCTCATCAGCCGGCGCTGCGGGACCAGGGGGAGGAGGAGGAGAAGGCGTGGGCGCGGAACCAGGTCCAGCTGCCAGCAGGCCCCGCGCAAACCAGGCGAGGGGCATCCACGTCCAGCGCGCCCTGGGCCAGGAAGAGCACGGCGGGCAGACACGTCCCTTGCCGAGTGTCCCTGAACGGATGCCGGTCCCAGAGGTGGCCACCCCTTGGGGCAGTAGCCACCCTGGATGTGCTCCTCCCAGCAGCCACTGCAGTCTCTGAGGGGCACGTGCTCTTGGGGTTCGGGCTGTATTCTTGGGGTTCGGGCTATATTCCTGGACCCCGGCTCCCGGATCTGCCGCAGTTGGTCCAAGTCGGGCGCCCACTCCGGCATCACCTAGCGCCGCGGGTGCCCCAGCCCCGGGTGCAGGCGCGGGAGCAGCGCAGGGCGGCTCGGGCCGCCAGAGGCCCCGCAGAAGTCAGCGCAGGAGAAGGCGCGAGGCTCCGGGATGCAGGCCACGCCCTGCCCCGCCGCCGCTCACAGGCCTCAGAAGTAGTTCTCCGCGGGGGCGCAGCTCGGTCCACCAGACGCCCTGGGCGGGGACTGGGACCGCGGGGTGTCAAGGCCCAGGCCCTAGAGCTCAGGCCAGCTCCTCACTTCCGCTGGAGCAAATTGTAGCTTTTTTTCTTGTAACGACGTCTTGTCGGGTTGTGGTATTGGGTCATGCTGGCGCCATAGAATGAATTAGAAAACATTCCCTCTGCTTCTATCTCTTGGGCGAGATTGTGGAGAATTAGTATAATTTATTCCTTAATGTTCACAGGTAGAATTCACTAGTGTACTCATCGGGGCCTGTTCTTCCTGTTTTGGAGGATTATTAATTATTAAATTCTCTAATAGAGGCCTATTCAGATTATGTTTCTTTTTTCTTTTTTTTTTTTTTTTGAGACAGCGTCTGGCTCTGTCGCCCAGGCTGGAGTGCAGTGGCGCGATCTCGGCTCACTGCAAGCTCCGCCTCCTGGGTTCACGCCATTCTCCTGTCTCAGCCTCCCAAGTAGCTGGGACTACAGGCGTCTGCCACCACGCCCAGCTAAATTTTTTTTGTATTTTTAGTAGACACGTTAGCCAGGATGGTCTCGATCTCCTGACCTTGTGATCCGCCCGCCTCGGCCTCCCACAGTGCTGGGATTACAGGCGTAAGCCACTGCGCTCGGCCAAGCCAATCACTTTTCTACAAACAATGAACGAGTGGCATTTGAAATTCAAATACAATACCATTTATATTAACACCGCCAAATACAAAATACTTAAGTATAAATATTTTAAAATACATGTATAAGCTCTATGTGAGGAAAGCTACAAAACTATTATGAAAGAAATCTAAGAACGAAATCGATGGAGAGAGACTCCATGTTTAAGAGCAAGAATACTCAATATTGTCAAGATCTCAGTTCTTCCCAGCTTGATCTATAGACTAAATGCTATCCCGATCGAAATTCCAGCAAGTTACTTTGTGGTATTAACAAACTGATTCTGAAGTTTATATGGAGAAGCAAAAAACCCAAAATAGCCAACACAATATTAAAAGAGAAGAACAAAGTTGTAGGACTGACACTACCCAATCTCAAAGCTTATGCTAAAGCTGCAGTAATCAAGACAGTGTGGTATTGGTAAAAGAACAGACAAATAGATCAATGGAATGGAATAGAGAGCCCAGAAATATATCCATAGAAATATAGTCAACTGATGTTTTTACAAAGGAGCAAAGGAAATACAATGGAGAAAATAAATTATTTTCAATGAATGGTGCCACAACAACTGGACATCCAAATAGAAAAAAATAAATTTAGATACAGACCTTACACTCTTTGGAAAAATTAACCCAAGGCCAGGAACAGTGGCTCACGCCTATAATCTCAGCACTTTGGGAGGTTGAGGTGAGTGGATCACCGGAGGTCAGGAGTTCGAGACCAGCCTGGCCAACATGGTGAAACCCTGTCTCTACTAAAAATACAAAAATTAGCCGGGCGTGGTGGCAGGTACCTATTCTCCCAGCTACTCGGGAGGCTGAGGCAGGAGAATCGCTTGAACTCGGAGCGGGGCAGGGGGCGGGGCAGGTGAAGGTTGCACTAAGCCTAGATCACATCACTTCATACCAGCAAAACTCGACCTCAAAAAAAGAAAAGAAATGAGCTACCAAGCCAAGAAAAGACATGTAGGAATCTTAAATGCATATTACTAAGTGAAAGAATTTAATCTTTAAAGGCTAAATATTGTATGGTCCCAACGTATGACATTCTGGAAAAGGCAAAACTATGGAGACAGTAAAAGGATCAGTGGTTGCCAGGGATTAGGAGATGGGGAAGGATGAACGAGGGGGCACAGAAGATTTTTTAAGGCAATGACACCATTCTGTGTGATACCATAATGGTAGATATGTGTCATTAGACATTTGTCTCAACCCATAGAATGTCTGACTCCAAGAGTGGGCCCTCAAACTATGGACATTGGGCAATAATGACATGTCCCTGTAGTTTCATCAGTAATAACACATGCCCCACTCTACTGGGGATGTAACTGATATGGAAGGGTGTGCATGTTGGGGGGCAAGGCATGTATAGGAACTGACTGCACTCAATTTTTGCTGTGAACCTAAAGTAAAGCCTATTTAAAAAGAAAAAAAAAAAGAACTGGAGAATGGATACAGGTAGCCTCTTAGCTGTCTCTGCAGTCAGCCTAGTGTCGGAGTGTCCTGGGCCCTCGGAACGTCACTGGTTTGCAGCCTGGGCGGCCTTCCCTTTTGCCCAGTGGGGAGAGGCTGAGACTTCTGTAATTTCAACACCTTGGTGTTGGGTGTGACCTGAGCACCTGCCTGATGCTCTGCCCTGGCCCATAGTTGGCCCACCACTGTCAGCCCGGCATGAGCCTCAGAATTCAGGAGGGCTTCAGAGGACCAGGGAGTTTCCCTGGAGGAAAACCCGGATCACGAAATCAAAGGCAGCATCAACATTTGTGACTCAGAGACCAGGCATGGGGCTTCTCCCACATCCACGTTTACTGCTGGGGACACTGATGAGGACTCATGCTCACAGTCACACAGCACAATAGCAGACCCAGGACTCAAAGCTCAGCCCGACCCATCCAAGCCCACACTCAAAACCACTCGACAAGTCTGCACCTCAAAACCACTCGACAAGGCTGCACCATGATCAGCAGGCAGGGCCTGTGCTGAGTGCCAAGCCTGGAGGCCACGGAAAGAAAGGGGGTAAGAAGGTGCAATTTCACAGAAAAATAGAGGTACACCTTTGTTGGTTGAGCTGAAGGCTGAGACAGTGTCTCAAGGGAGCAAAATGGTTGTGTGTCAGGAATTGGTGGGTTCTTGGTCTCACTGACTTCAAGAATGAAGCTGTGGACCCTCGCGGTGAGTGCTACAGTTCTTAAAGACGGTGTGTCCACAGTTTCTTCCTTCAGAGGTTCAGATGTGTCCGGAGATTCTTCCTTCTGGTGGATTCATTGTCTCGATGTCAGAAGTGAAGCTGCAGACCTTCACAGGGAGTGTTACAGCTCTTAAAGGTAGTGTGGACCCAACGTGTGAGCAGCAGCAAGATTTACTGTAAAGAGTGAAATAATAAAGCTTCCAAGGTGTGGAAGGGGACCCAATCAGATTGCCACTACTGACTTGGGCAGCCTGCTTTTATTCTTTTATCTGACCCTACCCACATCCTGCTGATTGGTCCATTTTACAGAGAGCTGATTGGACTGTTTTGACAGGGTGCTGATTGGTGTGTTTACAATCCTTTAGCTAGACACAGAGTGCTAGACAGAAAAGTTATCCAAGTCCCCACTAGGTTAGCTAGAGTGCTGATTGGTGTATTTATAATCCCTTAGCTAGACATAAAGGTTCTCCAAGTCCCCACTAGACTCAGGAGCCTAGCTGGCTTCACCTAGTGGATCCTGCACCAGTAGCTGCAGGCGGAGCTGCCTGGCAGTCCTGAGCCGCGCCCGCACTCCTCAGCTCTTGGGCGGTCCATGGGAGGGGGCGCCAGGGAGCAGGGGGCGGTGGCCGTCGGGGAGGCTTGGGCCATGCAGGAGTCCACCGAGGAGGCGGACATGGCGGGCTGCAGGTCCCGAGCTCTGCCCCGCGGGGAGGCGGCTTAGGCTCGAGCATGGTGCATGCAGGCCAGCAGTGCTGGGTGACCCGGGGCAACCTCTGCAGCTGCTGGTCCGGGTGCTAAGGCCCGTCACTGCCCTGGGCTGGCGGTGCCTGCCGCCGCTCCGTGTGCGGGGCCTGCCGGGCCCGCGCCCGCGCCCGCGCCCGCGCCCGCGCCCGCAGGAACTCGGTTCCTGCCCGCACCTCTCCCTCCACACCTCCCTGCAAGCAGAGGGAGGCCGCTCTGGCCTCAGCCAGCCCAGAGAGGGGCTCCCACAGTGCAGTGGCGGGCTGAAAGGCTCTTCAAGCCGCCACAGTGGATGCCGAGGCCAAGGAGGCGCCGAGAGTGAGGGCTGCTAGCACATTGTCACCTCTCAGTGGCACCCAGGGAGCTGCAACCATGGGAAACATGGGGTCTCCTTTGGCCAGAAACGGAGTAAGCAAACAATTCCTAAGAAACCTTCACCGGCCGGGCGCAGTGGCTCAAGCCTGTAATCCCAGCACTTTGGGAGGCCGAGGCGGGCGGATCACGAGGTCAGGAGATCGAGACCATCCTGGCTAACACGGTGAAACCCCGTCTCTACTAAAAAAATACAAAAAACTAGCTGGGCGAGGTGGCGGGCGCCTGTAGTCCCAGCTACTCAGGAGGCTGAGGCAGGAGAATGGCGTGAACCCGGGAGGTGGAGCTTGCAGTGAGCCGAGATCCGGCCACCGCACTCCAGCCTGGGCGACAGAGTGAGACTCTGTCTCAAAAAAAAAAAAAAAAAAGAAAGAAACCTTCACCAAAAAAAGAACCTCCCCTGATATTTGGGTCCAAGAAACAGTCACAATTCTGACCTAAAAGGTTCCTGGCCAGGAGTGGTGGCTCATGCCTGTAATCCCATCACTTTAGGAAGCCAAAGCAGGCAGATCACTTGAGGCCAGGAGTTCGAGACCAGCCTGGCCAACATGTCAAAACCCTGTGTCTACTAAAACTACGAAAATTAGCTGGGTGTGATGGCACACACCTGTAGTCCCAGCTGGCTGAGAGACTGAGGCATGAGAATCGCTTGTACCCGGGAGGCCGAGGCTTCAGTGAGCCAAAATCCCACCACTGCACTCCAGCCTGGGTGACAGAATGAGACTCTGCCTCAAAAAAAAAAGAAAAAAAAAAGGTTCCTGTAACTTGAGGGTCCTAGGGGCTTACTAGTAACTAATTAATCTCTTGATTGATGCCTCTCCATAAAGGTTAGAGCTTTATTTTCTGATAGAAGCCTTGCAGTTACTTGAATTTGAAAATTTCCTGTTAAGATATATGCACAAAATATTTGATACTCTTCCTTCGAGATGGGAAGCCTACCTGTGAGCCCAGGAGCTCAAGATTACAGTGAGCCATGATTGCACCACTGCACTCCAGTGTGGGCAACAGAGCAAAACCTTGTCTCTTAAAAAAAAATCGTAAAGGCTCATTAACACTTTTCCCTTTGAAAGTGAGCTAGATAAACTTTATAACTCACTAATAGACTGTGGCAGAGTTGCTGGTGCAGCTTCTGAGACCAGGTCATAAGGGGCCTGGCAGCTCCCTCCTTGCTCTCCGTCATATCCCTTGCTCCAGGGGAAGCTAGCTGCCCTGTGCAGAGAGCCACACAGAGAGTCACCGAAGTCTCCTGTCAATGGCCAGCAAGGAACTGAGGCCTCCTGCCAACAGCCACGACTCACATCTCAAAAGCGTCTCCTCCAGCCATGGCCAAGTCCTCTGATGCTGGTCTCACTGGGCTGAGATCTTGACTGCAACAGCCAGAACCACCCAGCTAAGCCACTTCCAAGTTCTGACCCACAGAAACATGTGAGATAATAAGTAAATAAATGTTATTGTTGGGCTGGGCATGGTGGCTCACACCTGTAATCCTAGTGCTTTGGGAGGCTAAGGCAGGAAGATTGCTTGAGCTCAGGAGTTTGAGAACAGCTCAACCTAGAGAGACCCCATCTCCAACAACAATAACAACAACAAATTAGCTGGCTGTGGCAGTGCATGCCTGTGACCCCAGCTACCTGGGAGGCTGAGGTAGGAGGATCTCAAGCCCAAGGGTTCCAGGCTGCAGTGAGCTAGGATCTCACCACTGCACTCCAACCTGGGTGACAGACTGAGACCACGTCTCTAAAAAATTTAAAATAAATAAATAATTAAAATTAAAAATGTTATTGTTTGAAGCTGCTAGTTTTGGGGGATGGTTTGTCATGGAGCAGTAATAACAAATTTCCTAACAGAGACTTACGCTCCATCAGCGCATAGGGGCTATGCACATGTGTCTGTGGCAGATTCTCGCAGTCCTCCACGCTACCCACTGTGCTGTCACAGGGAGCGCTGTGGCAGGCATGTAGGTTTACCAGTAACCATTGAGTCCTGACAATAATCACTGGCCGGTTGAAAAGAGTACAAGGGTCCCCAGGCACAGAGCCAGCTGAAGGAGCGCTCATGGATGCAGAGATACGGGGGTCGGGGGAGTACATACTTGTTCAGGCCCTGGGGTGGGGATGAGGGGATCGGGTGAAAGGGCCCAGATAGTCAAAAGGCAAGGAGGTGCTGAGAGGGGCGCCACTTGCAGCCCAGGCTCCAAGTCCCCCATGCATGCCTATTGTCCCATCAGACTTCACTTACAAAATACAAATTTAAAGATAAAATTGTTATGAATTTCAAGACAGCAGCTACAGAGCTTACAACCCCAGGCACAGGGCCCTTCTGAGCAGGAAATCCTCTGCAGCTACCCCAGCCCCATGCCACAAAGCCAGGTCTAGATGCATAGAGAGGTAGAGAGGGGCAGTTATCCTACAAGGTTTCAAAAAATAGGAGAATCAAATATTTATGAATAGACTTCACATCTTCCACTCTCCTTTGGCCTTTTTTCTATAAGAGATTCTTTGGGATTGTTCAAATGGACTGCAACACATTAAAAATGTTTTCTAGGAAATTCTAACTAATGTCCTCTCTCTCACCTTCTGGCAAAAAAAAGAATATCATTCCATTGACCCTAATTTGCACTCCTAACAGCAAAAAATGTCCTGTAATTTCACACTATTTCCACTAGGTGGCGAATGCTGTCCCTGAGAGGAAAAATGAATGGTAAATCCAAAGCGCCCCCAAGCAGGAGCTCTGGGAGTCCAAGTTTAACTTCTCTGAATGAACCCCTGCCCACCCCCTCACAGCCCCTGCCGTGGGTATTTACCACATCTTCCCATTATCTGTGCTATTGCCTATGTTAAAACACACATACACACGCGCGTGCGCGCGCGCGCGCGCGCACACACACACACACACACACACACACACACACACACACACATACATTTAGAAAAAGAGAAGACTTTATTTCCTGTAAAACATTCCAGCCTGCAAGGTGGCCATCTGCAGGCTGGGAAGTGTGCCAATGGCCAAGCACTTTGAAAGAGGAGGGGTTGGGGCAGGAGCTTTATGCTGACCAGTCTGGCTAGACATACGTATTCAACAGGCTACAGGAGGAGCTATGAATATTCATGAAGGCACTGTGCCTCCTCTCTGTAATCCAGCATTTTGGGAGGCTGAGGCAGGAGGATTGCTTCAGCCCAGGAGTTAGAGACCAGTCTGAGCAACATAGTGAGATTCCATCTCTACAAAAAATACAAAATTAGCTGGGGTAATGGCACGTGCCTGTGGTCCCAGCTACTCAGGAGGCTGAGGTGGGAGGATCACTTGAACCAAGGAGGTTGAGGCTGCAGTGAGCCACGACTGAGTCACTGTACTCTAGCCTGGGTGAGAGAGCCTGTCTCAAAAACAAACAAAAGAATAGTTATGGCCAGGCGCAGTGGCTCACGCCTGTAATCCCAGCACTTTGGGAGGCAGAGGTGGACGGATCACAAGTTCCGGAGTTCAAGACCAGCCTGGCCAACATGGTGAAACCCCATCTACTAAAAATACAAAAATTAGCTGGGTGTGGTGGCACATGCCTGTAGTCCCAGCTACTTGGGAGGCTGAGACAGAAGAATTGCTTGAACCCGGGAGGCGGATGTTGCAGTGAGCCAAGATCACGTCATTGCACTCCAGCCTGGCGACAGAGCGAGACTCTGTCTCAAAAAAAAAAAAAAAGGAATAGTCATTAAGGTGTTTCTAACACATTCATATTGAACAAACATGCATGTAACATATGACCCATGTTTGCTCTGAGATGGAAACTGAACATGTAAATGTATTACAGTTAGGCCCTATACGTCAAAAGTCTTTTCAGGACACAAACACACTCTGTGTGCAACCTCTGTAAACAGGCTGGGGCAGACCATGGTCGGTGGTCTTCTTATCTGGAGAAAGTTATTGAAATCAGTCTCTTGTCCAATCAAAGCTGCAGTTATGGCTGGTGGAACAGGAGTTGGGGGTCAGTTAGTCACATCTGGTGGAACTGCAAATTGTTTCAGTATTGCTTATCTCAAGGCCAGTGCTTGTTTAGCTGCTAGAGAAAAAGAAAAGCCTTGTGGCAGTGAGAACAGAGTTCATTCTTTTAAGTGTGGGGTGCCTGACTTAACCCTTGCCTGGCATGGCCTTAGGTCCTGTTTATAATTCAGCATCTTATTTGCCACAAAGAGTCCGTCATGTCAGTCTTACTATCTCTATTTTGTCTTACTATCTCTATTTTAACGGTAATGCTGGTCAGTTGTTGTGTCTGAACCACAAAAAGGAGGGGGTGTAACGAAGTTTCTGACCTCCTATCCTGTTGTGGCTGGGAGCTCAGTTTTAAAGTTTTTCTGGGGTCCCGTTGGCCATAAAGGGGTCCATTCAGTTTGCTGGGGGCTTATAATTTTATTTTTAGTTTACACTTAAAATTTTTCTTAGAATCAGTTCTCTTTTTAAATGTACATAAATGTATTTTAAGAAAGTTTATATGCTCAAATTTAATTGAGAAACCAGTCTCACCTGTCACACACACAAACTAACATCACAGTAAGTTCATAGCAAATAAAGCATCATCATTCATTTCTGACCAGATACAGCTGCCGAGCTGAAGGGCCAGACATCAAGGCTGAGAGGCAGGTAGAAGTCCCATGGTTAGGGCTGTCAGCTGGGGAGGGGTGTCTCTGTGCCAAGCCAGACTGTATTTAATCCTTTTAATCACAAGAGACAAAAATCCTCAGACACAAGAGGGTATGTCAAAGGGTGTCAGGCCCCCCTTTCTTTTCTTTCTTTCTTTCTTTTTCTTTTTTTTTTTTTTTCAAGATAGAGTCTTGCTCTGTTGCCCAGGCTGGAGTGCAGTGGTACAATCTCAGCTCACTGCAACCTGTGTCTCCCGGGTTCAAGCGATTCTCCTTCTCAGCCTCCCGAGTAGCTGGGATTACAGGTGCCCGCCATCAAGCCCAGCTAAATTTTGTATTTTTAGTAGAGAGGGGTTTTCACCATGTTGGCCAGGCTGGTCTTGAACTCCTGGCCTCAAGTGATCTGCCCACCTCAGCCTCCCAAAGTGCTAGGATTACAGGCGTGAGCCACCACGCCTGGCTATCAGGCCCCCCTTTCTTCCCTGACAGTGTGCCAGTGGCCCCTGCCCATGGTGACTTCCACAGTGCCTGCTGTGGCCAGACCCCCAGCAAAGCACCTGCGAGGCTTATCTTACTCCTTCCTCACAGCAGTCAGGGAGGTGGGGTCTTTGACTTCCCCCATTCTGCAGATGAAGAAACGGAGGCAGAGATAGGCTGCAACTATTGCCCAAGGTCACAGAGCAAGTAAATAGCAAAATCACGTTTCAGAGCAAGGCAGGCTGCTCCACAGGCTGGCTCAGAACAGCCGGGGTGATGGAGACCTGCATCTGCAAAGATCCAGCAAGCAGAGGCTCTGCTCCAAGGGGGCCCAGCAGCGGCAGACAGGGTTACCCATTTCCTCCTGGTCGCACACGTGCTAAAAATGCTACCTAATAATCACTGCCTCTCGATCCCCTCTGCTTCCCATGAGAAGGAAAATTTGTCTTGGGGGATATTAAAAGATCCCAGCCTCCAAAGTAAGTTTGCCTAAGCAGTTTCCTTTATAATACAATTACCAAACAGAGGCTGTTTCCTTCAGCTCAGGGGACAAGAAAGGAGTGGCTCTCTCCCTCATGTTTCTCGTTATTTGTGTCATAGGCATGTATCACCTGAAATTGCCTGAGAGGCTCAACCAAATTTTAGTCACAAGATCTGCGAACGCTTCCCTAGTGGGTGCTGAGGTTCTCCAAGGAGCCGCTGGGCCCATGTGCAGACAGATAAGCAAATGGCTGGGTGAGTGCATGGGGGAGGGCTTCCTGTAAGAGGTCATGCTCCTGGTGAATCTTAAAGGATGCAGCGTGCCAGGCAGAAATTCCACAGGGCTCCAGAAAGAGGGCACGGCAGAGGCAAAAGCACAGAGACAAAAGTCTGCATGTGGGTGGGGAGTGAGGGACATAGCTAGCCTACCACGAAGCTTCAGATCAGGAAGAGATGACAGGTGAGGCTGGACAGGGTGGCAGAGGGTATCCTGAAGACAGCGGGGAACCATGAAAGACATGGAGCAGGGGCTTGGTGAGATTAAATCTGTATAGCAGAGGCAGAGGCCGGCATCAAGGAGACAACAGTCCTGACAAGACACAGATAAGACCAGCACTAGAGAAGAGATGGCCAGCAAGGCCGACGAGTATGTATTACATAATGCCCATGGGCCAGGCAGAGGTGCTGGGGAGGTAAGAGTTAATGGGACAGAGTCTCTGCCCTCTTGACTCTCACATCAATGGGAGGAGACATTTAATAAACACATAAAAATAAGATCATTTCAGATCCTGATCAATGCTAAGGAAAATATGAAATGGAGTATTTTGGTACAGAAGGATGGAGCTCTGCCTTGGCGAGGGAGGCCTTTGAGGAGGGGTCATCTGAATTGAGATGAGAATGATGATCAGGAGGAAGCCATGTGGGGCTCTGGGGGAAGGGCACTCCAGGCAGAGGGAACAGCAAGTGCAAAGGCCCTGAGGCAGGAAAGTGCTGGAGTGTTTGAGCAACAGAAAGAAAATCGGTGTGGCTGGACATTGATGAGCAAAGTAGAGAGTGGGTGATGGGGTCAAGAAACAGATAGGGGCCAAGCTACAGCGGGGCCTGTAGCTTCCTGACCACAGGGGCACGGGCTTTCTTTTATTTGCGACGGGAAGCCAAGAAGGCTAATGAAGACCAGAGCAGTAGCAGCACAGGGATAAGTGGTTAAGTTCTGAATAGATCCTGGTGGCTGAAATGACAGGAATTACTGATGGGTTGGACAGGAAGGAGAAGTGACTCTTCAGAGGAGTTTTATGGAAGAGAGAAGCAGAAAAATTAAGGCAGGATTTTTCAAAAGGGCAGTATTATAGGCTGCTTTTTTTTGTTTTTTTTGTTTTTTTTTGAGATGGAGTTTTGTTCTTGTTACCCAGTCTGGAGTGCAATGGCGCGATCTTGGCTGACCACAGCCTCTGCTTCCTGAGTTCAAGTGATTCTCCTGCCTCCACCTCCCAAGTAGCTGGGATTACAGGCATGCGTCACCACCCCCAGCTAATTTTATATTTTTAGTAGAGACAGTGTTTCTCCATGTTGGTCAGGCTGGTCTCGAACCCCCAACCTAAAGTGATCCGCCCACCTCAGCATCCCAAAGTGCTGGGATTACAGGCGTGAGCCACCACGCCCAGCCTGGCTGCTCCTAACCTGATGGAATGACCCAGTGAAGGAGAAACTGATGATGCAGAGGAAGGGGCACCTGATGGGGCAATGTCCTGGAATGGTGAAGAGGGGAGAACTCAGAGCACGAGAGTGGGGCTTGGCCTTCGCCTTGGTTCCTGTTGCTGCTGTCACAAGAGGCTTCATACATCACACATTTATTTTCTCACTCTTCATCACGCAGCTCCTGTGGGCTCTTCCAGCCCTCCTGAGGTAGATCAGCAGGACCTGTTTTCTGAGCACCTGTCAGGACCCCTGGTCACCATCCTGCTGACGGCAGCAGGATCTGGTTGAAACAAGGTGTAGTGAAGAAGCTGGCAGAAACCAGAAACCAGCAGATGGGGACAAAAGCAACCACTAGTTGTCCTCACTGCTCTCTAACATAGACATCCCCTACCCACACCATGGTAGTTTACAAATGCCATGGCAACATGCCATGGCAACAACCTGAAAGTTACAGGGTTCTGGAAACTCACCACCCCTTTTCTAGAAAGTTCTAAATAACCTGCCCCTTAAATTACATGTAATGAATATAAAGCGGCTTTCTTCACCACTGGCTCTTTGACTTCTATCCTGGCCCAAGCCAAGAGCCCTCAGCGGCTAAGCCCTGTTGTGGGGGCTCACCTGCCCTGCACCACTTGTAGGTGGAAATCAAGGTGATGCAGGGCAGGTGAGCCCCCACAACAGTGCTCACCTGGCAGGGCTGCATTCCTCTCTGGAGGCTCTGGGAGAATCCACTCGCAGGCTCATCCAGGCTGTTCGCAGATCCAGTTCCTGCATTATCCTGTCCCTCTTGGACAGATGGGAGTGTATTTACCCATATGGGTAAGTACACATGGGAAAAAAAGACAGTCTTGCCTGATGTTGGGATGGGGGGGAAATTTTTATTTTCTTCTTCCTGTTCATCTGAATATTCTAATTTCCCACAATGAAAATCACTTATTTATTATTTATGTAGTTTTTTAAATTCACGAAACCCCTCTATGTTGATGTAGTTTTTCGTTTTAAGTTGTACATGCTGAAAATAAGGAAATCTCAGAGGCTCAAGAGGAAGGAGGGCACGGGCCCCACCAGCCCTACTCAGGACACCTGGCCTGGCGGCTTCAGCGCCCCCACTCACTCCAGAACCCCTTACCCCCCTGCATGGGGCTCACTGGTGAATGTGTGCAGGGCAGAGGAGGCGGAACATGCCAGGACTCCATGGGGAGGGAGGGAAGGCCCTGACAGGCTGAGGCTCCTCTCCAGGGTCCAGGCTCCAGTCAGAGTCCCCACTGAGCACACACCAGGGGACCCCCAGGAGCAACCAGGCCGCCAAGCAGGTGTGACTTCAGTGGGGGAACAGCACCTTCTCCACCCTTCTCTGAGCCCAGGATCAGTGGGTGGGGGAAGCAGAGCTAGGGCCTGGCGGCCTCTCAGGGCCTCCCAGGAGGGTGAACACCCAACTCCTGCCCCAAGAGCAGAACTGGGGGTGGGGGAGAGAACAGGAGGCCTCCCGGGGAAGGACTCAGCCTGCTTGGCCATGCAGGAGGAGGGAGGCTGGCCTGAGAAGGGTTTGGGACCAAAATAAGAACAGACATCCCCCTGCTGTAGGGCCGAGGAATATTCCCGAGGGTCCAGAGTGTCAATGAAGTGCATTTAAAACTTCCGTCAGGCTTTTGTCCTTGGCTTTTCCTGCCAGGCTTCTGTAACTTCTGTGTTTTGACCTTATTTTATTTATTTATTAATACGGAGTCTCACTTTGTCGCCCAGGCTGGAGTGCAGTGGTATAGTCTCAGCTCACTGCAACCTCTGCCTCCCGGGTTCAAGCAATTCTCCATCCCAAACTACATTTATGTTTTATAGGAAGCTTTATGTCACTAGCATAAATGGAAAATGGTGTCCCTCCCCTAAGTAGAATGTGCTCTAGAAGGAAATGTACTGCAAATGTTCAAACCATAGGCCAAAATTCTAGCTAGAGACTCACGCTTGGTAGAAGCTCTGCTTCCCAGGCCTGCAGCTGTTTGTCAGAAAGAGGGATGGGGAAGCGCTAGGCAGGAGCTAAAAACCATGGCACCAAGAAGAGAGGGGAGAGTTAAAAATGAAGTCACTCTCCCCACCATGGTGTTCTCAGCCAGTGAGAGCTGCCCAGCCCATACCTCTGTGAGGCAGGCAGGACGGGGTCACTGCTCCCACTTTACAGATGAGGAAAACTGAGGTTCAGAGAAACATCTAGCATAGCCACGTTTCTCGGGGGTCTCCTAGTTCTCCACCTTCTGGGAGCAGGCGAGGGGCCACCTCAGTCCTCCACAGACCCAATCCCAAAGCCGGTCGCAGCACTGGCGGCACAGTGGGACACCCTTCATAAACCGGGGTTGAGATGTGGTTCTGTGCCCAAGGCGCGGGCCCCTGAGGGCCTCCAGCCTCTGGAAATAGGCCCCACGGCTGCACTGGGGGGATAAGCCAGGCTATTTTCATCACTTCCTTCCACCCGCTTCCGCAGGGGGCACCTCAGCTGCATCCCATAGAGTTGCCACCCAGACCTCAGCCAGGACCTTTCAGGCCACGCGGGAGTGCCCAACCGAAGGCTTCACAGGTAAGTAGCCCTCTGTATTACCCAACATGGCCTCCCACAGGGAGAGAGGAGGTCAACTCCTGTCCCCTTAACAAGACAGGGTTGGGTGGGACATTCTCTCTGAGACATCATCTCCTTGGCTGAGTCAAGATTAATGAGTTGATTTGACACTTATTCACTGGAAACCTGCTGTGGGTGGGGGGAGCTCTGCTTGTGGAGGGGAAACGCCTGTGGGGAAGAACCAAACAGAGGGCCACGGTTCCTGAGACCTGAGTGTGAGTCTGGCCTCTGACACCACACCAGGTGGCCCTGGGCACGTTGCTTTCCCTCTGTGGGCCTCAGTTTCCCCAAGTCAGTGTTAGCCCAGATGAGTGACTTTCCAAATGGGGCCCCACTGGGTTCCCCTCCCTGCTCCAGTCAGTGTCCCCATCCCACTGTCTTCTGCATCTGGGAATCAAGTAACAGCTCACTTAGCTGGCGGGGGCGCAGCCTGGAGGCCCCTGCAAGGCTCTTTCCTAGTCTCTGGGGTCTGTGGTCCTGGGCTGGGACTCATTTAGCAGCCATCTGCTCCTCTCATCCCCAAGTAGGGGATGGGGTCTCTGCTAGGGGCCAGGAAGTCCCTTCCCCTTCCCAAAAACAAATTTACCCCAATCCACAGCTGCCCGCACCACCCTGCCTTCAACGGTGTCCAGAGCCGGTCAGCCAGGCCTGGGTTGGGCACGCTGTACCTTCCCCAGTCACCAGCCTGTTTCCCGGAGGAGAAGGCTGAGACCCGAGAAGGGAGGTGAGTGCGCCATGTCAGGCTCCACTGCATCCCCGGTGCTTGCCATCCCTGAGGATGGGTCAGCTGCCAGGCCCTCCCTCACAGCTCCTCTCTCTGCAGCCCAGCCTGTCCCATGCCTGCCTGGGAAGCCCTGTTCCTGCTCTGGGCCACAGCAGAGGCCACCAAGGACTGCCCTATCCCATGCACCTGCCGCGCCCTGGAAACCATGGGGCTGTGGGTGGACTGCAGGGGCCGCGGGCTCACGGCCCTGCCTACCCTGCCAGCCCGCACCCGCCACCTCCTGCTGGCCAACAACAGCCTTCAGTCCGTGCCCCCGGGAGCCTTCGACCACCTGCCCCAGCTGCAGACCCTCGATGTGACGCAGAACCCGTGGCACTGTGACTGCAGCCTCACCTATCTGCGCCTCTGGCTGGAGGACCGCACACCCGAGGCCCTGCTGCAGGTCCGCTGCGCCAGCCCCAGCCTCGCTGCCCATGGCCCGCTGGGCCAGCTGACAGGCTACCAGCTGGGCAGCTGCGGCTGGCAGCTGCAGGCGTCCTGGGTGCGCTCAGGGGTCTTGTGGGACGTGGCACTGGTCGCCGTGGCTGCGCTGGGCCTGGCTCTTCTGGCTGGCCTGCTGTGTGCCACCACTGAGGCCCTGGATTGAGCCAGGCCCCCAGAACCCCTGGTCCCAGGCCAGGGGGCCAATCCCTGAGGCAGGTCCCCAGACTCCACCAAGCCTGGTCAGCCCAAACCACTAGAAGCCCAAAATAAACTGGCAGCTTGGCTGTTTTATATAAGCTCAGAGATCTTTTTTCCCCTGTCGGCACTTGAGTCTGTCTCCTTCTGAAAACCTGGCTCCATTTTGTCATAACCAGACATCAACTGGGGCTTCCCTGTTCCTCAAGTTGTTAGTAAAATGGACTGCCCACCTCCCCCACCTTTCACCCTTAATTACACAGTCTCTGGACATCCCAAGCCAGGACCTGGGACTCTGGGTCTCATGGCCTCAGCCGTCTGCTTCTGGTGTGGGTCACCCTGGACAGCCCAGGCCAGCTTCACACTGGGGCCCAGCCCTCGCCACATTCCCCAGAAATCTCGCTCTCCCAGCACAGTAGTGAGCAGAGCAGGGTGTCCCAAAGGCCCCTGGAGGGAGGAGAGGAGGGTTTCCGTCCCCATGACAGAAATGGCTTGGCGGGTCCTTTTCTGTCGCGGCCTCCGACCACTCCACCTTGGCCATGAGGCTGCTGGGGCTCACCTGGCCCCGTCCTCTCCTCTGTCTTCTCTCTCCTTTTTTTCCTGTCTACTCTTCTCCAGAAACAAGACAAATCCCTCTCTCATGGAAGACAAGCTCCTACAGGGCTAACATCTGCACCTCCAAACCCTGGGGCCCCCTCCTACCCCAAGCCCTGATCACCAAATCCTTCAAACAAGGCAGCTCTGCCCCTCTGAGGAATCCTGGTGCCACATGTTAAAATCATAAACTTTTCTCCACCACATGAGGTAACATTTATGGGCCTGTTACTGGCCAAGCCAAATCCAAATATAATTACACTGGGACTCCACCCCTCGAGGGGCTGCATGTATATGTAACCAGCAGACCAGCTCGGGTGGGCCTGTGGGTCGGAAGATTCCACCAGGTAGCCCAAGTAGGTTTAGAGGGCAGCTGGAGGGCACTGACTGACAGAGCTCAGGTCGGAGCAGGAACCCCAAACTCGGAGGTGGGGGCCAGTAAGGAGTGGTAGGGAATGTGGCAAACCAGGGAGCCTGTGTTCCATCCAGAGGGGCTCAGCCGACTGCTACCATGTAGAGATGGGGGCCCAGGTGCCAGGCGTCCCGTTCTTCCAGAGAGGTCAGAAAGCTAGATTGTTATGTGAACTCTCTGAAGTCTTTAAGTGTTGGCAACTAAATAAGAAATTTTAGGAAATACATAGGCAGGACAAATAGAACATCAGCCAACTGGATCAGGCTGAGCCTGCGATTTCCGCTGTGACACGGCTGCCTAAGAACAATCGTAAAAGCTGGCATCTGCTCCTTGGGCACCAGGTGTGTTCAAGGCTTGCGTGCAGCACCTCCCATGGGTCACTCTCGGGTTTCCCTGTGGGAGCCTGTAGGGAGGGAGCTGTTGTGTGACCTGCTGCTTGGAGGAGGGTGCAGGCCCAAGGTTACCTGCTTATTCTCTTTCACACGTGCTCCCTCGAAAGCTTCCAGGCCTGTGGGGGACCCTGGAACTAAGGCCCTTCAGTCCCCAACCCCCGACACGGGGTGCTACACAGATCCCCCTCCTTCGGTGCCTTCCTGAGGCCATGTGTACCCACCAGCGATTCCAGGCCCCTGTCCTGCTCGGTCCAGCAGGAAGCTGCAGGCTGCCTGGGCAACAAGTCCTCTGTGGGTGGGGAGGGTGGAGGCCTCTGAGGCCAGGCAGGGACTTCCCAAGGTGGATGGCTGGCCACACAAGCACCCTAGGAGACGGTGACTCCCTGGAAGGTCACTGTCTGCCTTCGCCAGTTTTTGCTGCTTCAACCAAATGCCAGTCTGGGTACTGTAAAAACAGTGAATATTTATTTCTCATGGTTCTGAAGCCTGGGAAGTCCAAGATCCAGGCACTGGCATTTGGTGTCTGCTGAGGGCCCTCTTCCTCTCATTGGCGAAGGGGCGAAAGGGATAGAAGAGGCAGCCAGCTCCCTCATACACATCTTTTTTTTTTTCTTTTTTTCTTTCTTTCTTTCTTTTTTTTTTTTTTTTTTTTGAGATATGGTCCTGCTCTGTCGCCCAGGCTGGAGCGCAGTGGTGCAATCATGGCTCACTGCAGCCTCCCGCCTCAACCTCCCCAGTAGTGGGACTACAGGCATGCGCCACCACGCCCAACTAATTTTTGGTAGAGATGGGGTTTCACCTTGTTACCCAAACTAGTCTCAAACTCCTGGGCTCAAGCAATCCTCCTGCCTTGGCCTCCCAAAGCTACCACACCTGGCCAACCTCAAGCACTTTTATAAGGGCCCTAATTACCTTCCAAAGGCCCCACCTCCTAATGCAAGCACACTAGGGATAAAATTTCAGCATTCAACATCACCAGCCCCAGCCTCAGTGCCTCCCCCACCACAGGCATGGTTGGCCAAACATACCCCTGCACGGGTAACTTCACCAGCAATTCACACGATCTCCTCTCCCTCAGAGCCGTCCACATCACCTCCCCTGACACCAGCCTCACACTGACCTCCTGCAGTGGTGCGATCATGGCTCACCACAACCTCGGCCTCCTGGACTCTAGCGATCCTCCCACCTCTGCCTCCCGAGTAGCTGGGACCACAGGCATGCACCTCCACACCAGCTAATTTTTGTAGTTTTTGTAGGGAAGGGGTTTGGCCATGTTGCCCAGGCTGATCTCGAACTCCTGGACTCAAGGAACTGATTAGCCAGCTTCGGCCTCCCAAAGTGCTGGGACTACTAGGCGTGAGCAGCCACCGCACCCAGTCTGTGTAGGGTAATTTTACCAGCAGCTAGAACCACTGACCCACCCATCCGGCCGCTCTTCCTGATCACAGGCCTCTCTGCTGGCCACCTGCTCACTGGGAGGCCTCCTTCTCTGATGTAACATGGAATCCACTCTCAACATGCAAGACAACATGCTACGGTGTCTGTTATGGAAGTGGAGCTCAAGCCTGCCGGCTAATAGTACAGCACTGGGCACAAGTGGCAAGTCTATCTTTCTAGAAACTGTCCTCCCCAGCTTCTGAAACTGTCCTTCCCCTCTTCTGCATGCTCCTGGCCAGCGGGAGAGCAGAGAACAAAGAGGACTGCATGATGCCCATGGCCAGCCCTGAGGGGCACAGATCATGCTTGCACATTTGCTGTCCAGATCTCAGTCAGTGGCTGTGATGGTTAATATTGAGTGTCAACTTGATTGGATTGAAGAATATAAAGTATTGTTCCTGGGTGTGTCTGTGAGGGTGTTGCCAAAGGAGATTAACATTTGAGTCAGAGGACTGGGAGAGGCAGACCCATCCTCAGTCTAGGTAGGCACCATCTAATCTGCTGCCAGCTCGGCTAGAATAAAAGCAGACAGAAGAGTATGGAAGGACTCTACTTGCTGAGTCTTCTGGCTTTCATCTTTCTCCCCTGCTGGATGCTTCCTGCCCTCAAATGTCAGACTCCAAGTTCTTCAGCTTTTGGACTCTTGGACCTATGCCAGTGGCTGGCCAGGGGTCTTGGGCCTCTGGCCACAGACTGAAGGCTGCACTGTTGGCTTCCCTATTTTTGAGGTTTTGGGACTTGGACTGGCTAGAAATGGAGGTGAGCGGAAGGTGGAAGTTCTGTCCCAGCTCAGCTCAGCCCATGCTGGGAGGGTGACTGGTGGCATGGAAAGCCCGCTGGGACTCAGCAGCACCTGGGCCTCTAATTGCCAGCTTTCTAACCGGCTCTGGGGCTGCAGTTCTCATTTTCAATCCTTCTGGATAATAAGCAGTGAGGACCTCTACTCCAGGTTTTGAGAAATGTCTCAAAATCTTGGGAAAGTGTTACTTTCTTGGATGGATCTCTAAAACAGTGGATCAAATTCAGACAGGAAAGCTAGACTATATTACTTCCTTCATTAATTTTTTTTTTTTTTTTTTTTTTTGAGATGGAGTCTCACTCTGTCCCCCAGGATGGAGTGCAGTGGCACGATCTCTGCTCACTGCAACCTCTGCCTCCCAGGTTCACGCCATTCTCCAGCCTCAGCCTCCCGAGTAGCTGGGACTATAGGCACCCGCCACCATGCCTGGCTAATTTTTTTTTTTTTTTTTTTTTTGAGACGGAGTCTCGCTCTGTCGCCCAGGCTGGAGTGCAGTGGCCGGATCTCAGCTCACTGCAAGCTCTGCCTCCCAGGTTCATGCCATTCTCCTGCCTCAGCCTCCCAAGTAGCTGGGACTACAGGCACCCGCCACCTCGCCCGGCTAGTTTTTTGTATTTTTTGGTAGAGATGGGGTTTCACCGTGTTAGCCAGGATGGTCTCGATCTCCTGACCTCGTGATCCGCCCGTCTCGGCCTCCCAAAGTGCTGGGATTACAGGTGTGAGCCACCACGCCTGGCCACCTGGCTAATTTTTTGTATTTTTAGTAGAGACGGGGTTTCACCATGTTAGCCAGGATGGTCTCAATCGCCTGACCTCGTGATCCACCCGCCCCGGCCTCCCAAAGTGCTGGGATTACAGGCGTGAGGCTCCACACCCGGCCACTTCCTTCATTAATATTTAATTGCAAGGCTGGACACAGTGGCTCGCGCCTGTAATCCCAGCATTTTGGGAGGCAAAGGCAGGTGGATCACCTGAAGTCAGGAGTTTGAGACCAACCTGGCCAACCTGGCGAAACCTCTCTGTATTAAAAATACAAAAATTAGCCAGCGTGGTGGCGCACACCTGTAATCTCAGCTACTTGGGAGGCTGAGGCAGGAGAAGCGCTTGAACCTGGGAGGTGGAGGTTGCAGTGAGCCAAGATCACGCCATTGCACTGTCACCCAGGCCGATCTTGGCTCACTGCAGTCTCCTCCTCCTGGTTTCAAGCGATTCTTCTGCCCCCTGAGTAGCTGGGATTACAGGCATGCGCCACCTTGCCCAGCTAATTTTTGGATGTTTTTAGTAGAGACAGAGTTTTGCCATATTGGCGAGGCTGGTCTTGAACTCCTGACCTCAAGTGATCCACCTGCCTGTCTCCCAAAGTGCTGGGATTACAGGCGTGAGCTACCACGCCCGGCCCATGCCATGTATGTTTTACCACAATACATAGCAATAATTTTTTTTTTAAGTAATAGAGCAATCTCTGTAAGCGCCCTTAGCCAAAGACAGTCACTATTAACACAACATTAGTCTAAGCATCCCAGCTTTTCTCTTTTCTACCTCTGGAAAAGATACATTCTTAGCAAGTAAACACACCACTGAAGGCACGGAGGAAACAGTGGGGCTCGCCATTACAGTATTTCCTTCTGGTGTCCTTCTCTGAACAGTTGTATGTGGTTGAGATCACAACCACACAAATTATCTAGCCCAACTTTTTCCCTTCTTTAAAGAATGGAAATAGCTTTATTGATTTTCCTGGCTATATATAACTAACTCATGATCATAACCAAAAATTTTTCTCTAAAACTACAAAGAAAATTAGGAGGCTTTTGTAGTTTATAAGTGTGATAATTGGCTTTTCTCGTTCTTGTGTGAGTGAGAAGTGCTTCTCTCAAACCTTGTTATGATGTCAGCACATTACCTACCAGACATGAAAAATGATAATAAAAGGCCTGAAATCCAGCACCCTCCAGAGAGATATTTCTTCCTAACTTTGACTGAATATCCTTCCAGGCTTTCTCCCCAAAATGTGTGTGTATGTATACATATGTGGGTGGGTACGTGTGTGTATACACACCCACATATTTAAATATATATTTAAGATTGTTTTATTTATGAGAGTAATTGAGAATATATTTTCATGGTTCATCTGTTTTTACTTGGTCAATTTTTTTTTTGGGACAGAGTCTCACTCTGTCTCCCAGGCTGAGAGGCAGTGGTGCGATCTCAGCTCACTGCAACCTCGACCTTCTGGGCTCAAGCTAACCTCCTGCCTCAGCCTCCTGAGAAGCTGGGACTACAGGAGCATGCTACCATACCCGGCTAATATATTTTTGTAGAAACAAGATTTTGCCGTGTTGGCTAGGCTGGTCTCGGACTCCTGAGCTCAAGTGATCCGCCCACCTTGGCTTCCCAAAGTGCTGTGATTACAAGCGTGAGCCACCGTGCCTGGCCTACTTAGTCATTTTTAATTTTATTGTATTCATTTTATTTTTATTAATTCACCTCTTATTGAGGAACATTTAGGTTTGGGTGGGAAATTGCAATGATAAACAGCTATTCAGTTTTTTTCGCTTACTGGCATTTTCCAATCAATATTAGAATTCTAGTCACTACTTCAATCAACTCCTTCATGAAGATCATTTCTATGCCACTCCTTTTCTGGGATATCTAGGTTGTTTCCAAGTCCCCCCTACCCCCACAAATGGCATTATGTCTTAGTCTGTTTGTGTCTCTATAAAGGAATACCCGAGACAGGGTAATTGATAAAGAAAATAGCTTTATTTGGCTCATGGTTCTGCAGGCTGTTCAGGAAGCCTGGCACCAGCATCTGTTCCTAGTGAGACCTCAGGGTAGCTGTCACTCATGGTGGAGGTGAAGGGGGCCTGGTGGGTCACACAGTGAGAGAGGGAGCAGGAAAGAGGGGAGAGAGGTGTAAGGCTCGTTTTGAAAATCAGGTCTCTTGGGAACTAATGTAGTGAGAATTCACTCGTTATCTCATTGGTGTGAGGACTGCACCAAGCCATGAGGGGTGCACTCCCATGACCCACCTCCCACCAGGCATCACCTCCAACATTGGGGAATCACATTTTAACATGAGATTTGGAGGGGTCAAATAGCAAAACAGGCCAGGTGCAGTGGCTCATGCCTGTAATCCCAACACTTCGGGAGGCCGAGGTGGGTGGATGACCTGAGGTCAGGAGTTTGAGACCAGCCTAGCCTGGCCAACATGGTGAAACCCTATCTCTCCTAAAAATACAAAAATTAGGCCGGGCGCGGTGGCTCAAGCCTGTAATCCTAGCACTTTGGGAGGCCAAGGTGGGTGGATCACTTGAGGCCAGGAGACGGAAACCAGCCTGGCCAACATGGCATAACCCTGTCTCTACTAAAAATACAAAAACCAGCTGGGCGTGGTGGCACACACCTGTAATCCCAGCTACTCAAGAGGCTGAGGCACAAGGCAGAGGGATGTTGCAGTGAGTCAAGATTGCACCATTGCACTCCAACCTGAATGACAGAGTGATACCCTGTCTCAAAAAAAATAAATAAAGTAAGTTCATTTGGAGGGTCAAAGTTCAGATGCATTTTGTTTTGTTTGTTTGTTTGTTTGTTTGTTTTTCTGAGACAGAGTTTTGCTCTATTGCCCAGGCTGGAGTACAGTGGAGCAATCTCGGTTCACTGCAACCTCTGCCTCCCAAGTTCAAGTGATTCTCTTGCCTCAGCCTCCTCAGTAGCTGGGACTACAGGTGTGCACCACCACACCCAGATAATTTTTGTATTTTTAGTAGAGATGGGGTTTCACCATGTTGGCCAGGCTGGTCTCGAACTCCTGGGCTCAAGTGATCCACCCATGTCGGCCTCCCAAAGTCCTGGGATTACAGGCATGACCCACCATGCTTGGCCCCGGATACATTTTCTTTTCTTTTTTTTTTTTTGAGATGGAGTCAGTCTTGCTCTGTTGTCCAGGCTGAAGTGCAGTGGCATGATCTCGGCTCACTGCAACCTCCGCCTCCCGGGTTCAAGCAATTCTCCTGCCTTAGCCTCCTGAGTAGCTGGGTTTACAGGCACCTGCCACCATGCTCGGCTGATTTTTTTTTTTTTTGGTAGAGACAGGGTTTCACTATGTTGGCCAGGCTGGTCTCAAACTCCTGATGTCGAGTGATCCAGCTGCTTTGGTCTCCCAAAGTGGTGGATTACAGGTGAGAGCCACCTCATCTGGCCCCCAGATGCATTTTCAATAGCAAGAATTTTCCCTCTTCCCTCTCATTCCTCTCCTCACCCCACTTAAAATAAAGTTGGCTCTAAAATGCTGGATGAATAAAGGAAAAAAGTCAGCAGGGCAGAAATCATCATTACAAATACTCTGGAGTGCAAAGGATTGACCCCATGTCTGAATGTTCCCTGGAAAGTAAACATTGGCATCTGTGTATTAGTCAGGGTTCTCTGAGAAATGACCAATAGGAAGTGTGTACAGAAAGAGAGTTTAAGGAATTGGTTCACATGATGATGAATGTTGGCAAGTCAAAACCTGCATGCTGGACCAGCAGTCTGGAGACCTGGGGACACAGAATCACAGGTCAAGTCCAAAGCGTGTTGCTGCAGATCCCCTCTTGTTCAGGGGAGGTCAGTCTTTTTGTTCTTTTCAGGCCTTCAACTGACTGGATAAGGCCCACCCAATTACAGAGGGCAATGTGCTTTTCTCAAAGTCCAATGTTCAAATGCTAATCTCATCCAAAACACCCTCACAGAAACACCCAGAATGATATTTGACCACATATCTCAATACCAGGGCCCAGCAAAGTTGGCACATAAAATAACCATCACAGTCTGTAATGTTTGTTTGCTGAATCATATACTTGGCAGGGCCGGGCACAGTGGCTCACTCATGTAATTCCAGCTCTTTGGAAGGCTTGAGGTCGGGAGTTCGAGACCAGCCTGGCCAAGAGGGTGAAACTCTACTAAAAATACAAAAATTAGCTGGGTGTGGTGGCACATGCCTGTGGTCCCAGCTACTTGGGAGGCTGAGATAGGAGAATCACTTGAACCCAGGAGGCAGAGTTTGCAGTAAGCCAAGATCACGCCACTGCACTCCAGCTTTGGTGAAAGAGCAAGACTCTGTCTCAAAAAAAAAAAATTATTAATAATAATAATATACTTGGCAGTACTAATTACAGTGGAAACACCTATTTGGTAAGCACCAGCCATTTGTTTCACATATGTCATTATTATATATGCATTACATATAATTTCTTTCTTTTTCTTTTTTTTTTTTTTTTTTGAGACAAGTTCCTACTCTGTTGCCCAGGCAGGAGTGCAGTGCCACAATCACGGTTCACTGCAGCCTCTACCTCTGCTACTCAAGCAATCCTCCCACCTCAGCCTCCTGAGTAGCTGGAACCACAGGCACATGCCACCATGCCCAGCTAATGTTTTTTTTTTGGTAGAGATGGGATCTTGCAGTGTTGCCCAGGCTGGTCTTGAACTCCTGGGCTCAAGCAACCCTCCTTCCTTAGTCTCCCAAAGTGCTGGGATTACAGGCATGAGCCACCGCACTCAGCAATATATATCATTTCTAATCTTCAGAAAACCCTGCAAGATAAGAAGAATTATCCTCATTTTTTCAAATGAGAAAACTTATGCTTAGAGGAAGAAAGGCTCCCAAGGCAACACAGCTGCATTTGAGGGAGATGGAACTGAAAGCCTTCTTTAGTTAACCCAAAGCACCAGGCCTTTTCTGGCCACCCTTGCAAGCTGGGCAGGGATCACTCAATGTGGCAAGGATTGCTCACTTGGTCTCTGAATTGTCCTCCCCTTCTTCCATGGGAATAGAATTTTAGCCAGGCACAGGGCCGTGCAGAATACAGACATTTCCCAGATGCCCTGAGTGAGCTGCGCCTATGTGACCAAGTCCTAGGCAAGGGGATGCAGGCAGGTGCTTCGGGCCGTGCCCTTAAGGAAAGGGGTGACTGGTCCTCCCTTTCCCCTTCCTGTGGAGTGGGTGTGAGGAAAAGAAAGAGAGATCAGACTGTTACTGTGTCTATATAGAAAGAAGTAGACATAAGAGATTCCATTTTGTTCTGTATTTGAGATGCTGTTAATCTGTGACCCTACCCCAACCTTGTCCTTGCAAGAGACATGTGCTGTGGTGACTCAAGGTTTAAAGGATTTTGGGCTGTGCAGGGTGTGCTTTGTTAAACAAGTGCCTGAAGGCAGTATGCTTGTGAAAAGTCATCACCATTCTCTTAATCTCAAGTACCCAGGGACATGTACACTGCCAAAGGTCGCAGGGACCTCTGCCTAGGAAAGCTAGGTATTGTCCAAGGTTTCTCCCCATGTGATAGTCTGAACTATGGCCTCGTGGGAAGGGAAAGACCTGATCGTCCCCCAGCCTGACACCCGTGAAGGGTCTGTGCTGAGGAGGACTAGTATAAGAGGAAAGAAGTCCTCTTGGCAGTTGAGATAGAGAAAAGCATCTGTCTCCTGCCCGTCCCTGGGCAATGGAACATCTCGGTGTAAAACCCGATTGTATGTTCTGTTTACTGAGAAAGGAGAAAACCGCCTTAGGGCGAAAGGTGGGACTTGCTAGCACAGTGCTGCTCTTTATGCACTAAAAAGGTTTATGGAGATGCTTGCATATGCATATCAAGACACAGCACTTTTCCTTAAACTTATGTCACAGAGATCTTTATTCACATGTCTTACTGCTGACCTTCTCCCTACGATGATCCTATTATCCTGTCACTTCCCTTTTTCTAAGATGGTAAAGATAATGATCAATAAATACTGAAGGAACTCAGAGACCTGTGCCAGCATGGGTCCTCTGTATGCTGAGCGCCGGTCCCCTGGGCCCACTTTTTCTTTCTCTATACTTTGTCTCTGTGTCTCATTTCTTTTCTCAAGTCTCTTGTTTCACCCAATGAGAAACGCCCACAGGTGTGGAGGGGCAGGCCACCCCTTCAGTGGGAAGCAGAGACTGGAGCCAGGTGGCACCTCAGGGTGGCAGTGCAACCGCACAGATATCCTGTTCTGTTTTTGTTCAGACTTTTACAGGGATATAGATACAATTTTATGCTGCTATTTGGGGTCTTTGTATTCCTATTAATTAGAAAACAACTTTGAGGCCCGGTGCAGTGACTCATGCCTGTAATCCCAGCACTTTGAGAGGCCAAGGCTGGTGGATCCCTTGAGGTCAGGAATTCAAGACCAGCCTGGACAACAAGACAAAACCTCATCTCTACAAAAAAAAAATGCAAAAATTAGCCGGGCATGGTGGCGCACACCTGTAGTTCCACCTACTTAGGAGGCCGAGGCAGGAGGATCGCTTGAATCCGGAAGGCGAAGGTTGCTGAGAGCCAAGATTGCACCACTGCACTCCAGCCTGGGCAACAGAGTGAGATCCTGTCTCAAACAAAGAGAAGAAAGAGAAAAGAGAGAGGGAAGGGAAGGGGAGGGGAGGGGAGTGGAGGGGAGGGGAGGCAACTTTGAGGCTTTCGGTTTACAAAGATTCCATAATAAAAGGGAAAAAACAGGCTCTGCGGTTCACCCAGCCTGCTGGGTTTGCAGCTACCTGTCAGTCAATAAGACCAAGGCCAGAGCCTGGAATACACACTCTTTACCTGATGTCCTCCATTTCAGAAAAGCTCCATGGACCTCCATCATAACTTGAAGAATCATTCCTTCCATTGAGTTTAGAAAGTTGAATTGGCCAGGCACGGTGGCTCACACCTGTAATCCCAGCACTTTGGGAGGCCGAGGCGGCAGGATCACAAGGTCAGGAGATCCAGACCAGCCTAGTCAACATGGTGAAACCCCATCTCTACTAAAAACACAAAAATTAGCTGGGTGTGGTGGCACATGCCTCTAATCCCAGCTACTCAGGAGACTGAGGCAGGAGAATCGCTTGAACCCAGGAGGTAGAGGTTGCAGGGAGCCAACATCGTGCCACGGCACTCCGGCCTGGGCAACAGAGACAGATTCTGTCTCAAAAAAAAAAAAAAAAGAAAGTCGAATTATCTCACAGAAAGGCTTTTAAAAAATCAAGTATTGGCCGGGCGCGGTGGCTCAAGCCTGTAATCCCAGCACTTTGGGAGGCTGAGACGGGCGGATCACGAGGTCAGGAGATCGAGACCATCCTGGCTAACACAGTGAAACCCCGTCTCTACTAAAAAATACAAAAAACTAGCCAGGCGAAGTGGCGGGTGCCTGTAGTCCCAGCTACTTGGGAGGCTGAGGCAGGAGAATGGTGTGAACCCGAGAGGAGGAGCTTGCAGTGAGCTGAGATCCGGCCACTGCACTCCAGCCTGGGCGACAGAGCAAGACTCCGTCTCAAAAAAAAAAAAAAAAAAAAAAAAAATCAAGTATTTATATATTTATGTTGTATCCTTCAGCAAACATGTGGGTAATTTTATTTTGTGACTGAAGTCACCCAGTCAGCTGCCTTTAAAAAGTCTAGAGTACAGACTCGGGGAGGGGCATGTGGAGCTGTTAAGTGGGTACAGTTTCAGTTCTCAGGTGAGAAAGCTCTGGAGCCTGGCTGCCTAACAATGGGAACAGACTTAGCACTACTGAACTGTGCTCTTAAAAAATGACAAAGATGGTGAGTTTTATGTTTGTATATTTTACCGTAAGTTTTCTAAAGTTGAGTAACGATTCTGCAACGTTTTTAGCACTAAGCCCTTTTTTCAAGCTTCTAGGCAGTACCTTATATATAAGATAAATGAGTCTAACAGAATCCTCCCGGCTTCTCTGCCCCTGCCCCGTGGGCTTTTGACAAGCCTGAGGACTTCTTAAAAGCCTGTTTGTACCACACAGATCCAGAACTTTCGTGGGGTACTAAAATTTGGTTTATTGGCCAGGTGCGGTGGCTCACACCTGTAACCCTAGCACTTTGGAAGGCTGAGGCGGGAGGATCTCTTGAGGCCAGGAGTTTGAGAGCAGCCTGGGGGACATAGTGAGACTCTCTATCTCTAAAAGAAGTTTTTTAAATTTGGTTTGTTAAAAAACAATGATAGCAAAATGTTGTTGAGAACAGAAAGAAGGTTTGAATAAACAAAAAATGTACCCGTTCATGACAGCAAGATTCAAGTCTCCCAGATGAACCTCTAAATTCAGTTCATCCTATGAATATCTTTGCAAATTTCTTTCTGAGGAACTTAACAAAGGAAGAGACGAGGCTGACACCACCTGAAACTCCTCATGAGCAATTTCAGCAGAAGGCTGGGTACAGCCAGAAGAGCACCTTCCAGAGTGTCAAAATCAAGGATTAAAATATAGAGACAAATCTCTACATTTAACATTTTATGTGGGAAGCAATTTTGGTCTTACACACAGACCAAGTAAGTGGTCTTCAGTATGTCTGAAGAACAAAGAGGAGGTTAGAGGTATTATAAAAAGGAGAAATGGTACATACTGTTTTTCGGAAAGTTCACTGGCACCAGTAAAATTTGGGGACACTGGCCAGCTCTAACTGGTGAGTGACAGAGTGTGAAACTCATCTTAGAGTTGCAGCGGGTGGTGGCAGTACCTATCAGATAAGACTGGCTTTGGCTGAGTGTGGTGGCTCATGCCTGTAATCCCAGCACTTTGGGAGGCCAAGGCAGGTGGATCACCTGAGGTCAGGAGTTCGAGACCAGCCTGACTAACATAGTGAAACCCCATCTCTATTAAATAGAAAAAATTAGCCAGGCGTGGTGGCGCATGCCTGTAATCTCCCAGCTACTTGGGTGGCTGAGACAGGAGAATTGCTTGAACCCAGGAGACGGAGGTTGCAGTGACCTGAGATCGCGTCACTGCATTCCAGCCTGGGCAACAAGAGCAAAAACTCCAACTCAAAAAAACAAATCAAAACAAAACAAAAAACTGGTTTCAGGTTGGAGCAGGCAACCTCAGCAGCCAGGCTATAGAGAATGACATTCCTGGAGCAGTGTTATGTGCCACCATCCTGCCCCCCACTTCTGGACTCTGTTTTATTTGGGTGTGACAAGAGTTACCCAGTTCGTATGATCAACTGTCACAAGAGACAACCATCACAGACAACCTGCGCTGTGGGGATGCCTCTGGAGTCTGCCCCAGGCTTCCAGCTACACTTGGCATATTGACCACACAGGGGAGAGGGAGTCTCCTCTCCCTACCTACACCCCACCAGAATTCCTTGGCAGTTATTTTTATTTTTAAAATTTAATTCAATTAAATTTGTATTATTTATTTATTCATTTTTGAGACAGAGTCTCATTCTGTCACCCAGGCTGGAGTGCAGCGGTACAATCTGGGTTCACTGCAACCTCTGATTCCCGGGTTCAAGCGATTCTCCTGTCTTAGCCCCCCAAGTAGCTGGGATTACAGATGTGCACCACCATGCCTGACTAATTTCTATATTTCTAGTAGAATCAGGGTTTCGCTGTGTTGGCCAGGCTGGTCTTGAACTCCTGACTTCACGTGACCTGCCCACCTTGGCCTCCCAAAGTGCTGGGATTACAGGCATAAGCCACCACACCCGACCTATTTTTAAAAAGGGATAAATCCGGCCGGGCACGGTGGCTCAAGCCTGTAATCCCAGCACTTTGGGAGGCCGAGATGGGCGGATCACGAGGTCAGGAGATTGAGACCATCCTGGCTAACGTGGTGAAACCCCGTCTCTACTAAAAAAATACAAAAAAACTAGCCAGGCGAGGTGGCGGGCGCCTGTAGTCCCAGCTACTCGGGAGGCTGAGGCAGGAGAATGGCGTGAACCCGGGAGGCGGAGCTTGCAGTGAGCCGAGATCCCGCCACTGCACTCCAGCCTGGGCAAAGAGCGAGACTCCGTCTCAAAAAAAAAAAAAAAAAAAGGGACAAATCCACAAGGACAAAGGGAATGAGGGGAGGTGACTGTGGGGAAGAGATGCCAACATGCTTCTGTGAGGTAGAGAGTGGAAGGAGGCAGTGGCCGCTTCCACAGATCATAGTGGGGCTAGCAGAGGAAACCTGAGGAGAAGCAGCCACTGTGCCCCCAGGATCCCCAGGAGTCAGCACTCAGACACTGCAGATTGCCATAGATCACGAGAGAGGCCTGAAAATCAGGGCTGCCTGGAAGTCTAGTTCTCAGCATTTGTAACCCTCAGGCCCCTCCCTGACTTCTGCATCTGTATCTAGATGATTTGGCATCTATATGTGAATTTATGTCTTTTCTGCCCAAAGAGTTTACAGTGTCAAGTTGGTCAAGGATCAAGAAGAGATTAAGGACCATATTAGGTCTCAGACAAGGTAACATGAAGAAAATAAAACACAACCACCACCACCACCACAACAACAAAACACCATTAGGGATGACAAGCTTGCATGTTTCCAGGCAGAGTAGCATTTGGATGATGAAAGTGCCCTGGGGAGAGTGTCTGGGTGTCAGGGTGATGCAGGGGTCCTGCTGACTCCATTCATGGTGCTGTCTCTGGCTGTGGGATGGAGTCTGAGCCTGAGCCTTGCTGAGGAGCGAGCCATGAGCGTTTTTGGTTTTTTTTTTTTTTTTTTTTTTTTTTGAGACGGAGTCTCACGCTGTTGCCCAGGCTGGAGTGCAGTGGCGCGATCTCGGCTCACTGTAAGCTCTGTCCCCCAGATTTACGCCATTCTCCTGCCTCAGTCTCCCAAGTAGCTGGGAATACAGGTGGCTGCCACCAGGCCTGGCTAATTTTTTTGTTTTTTTTTTTAGTAGAGAAGGGGTTTCACCACGTTAGCCAGGATGGTCTCGATCTCCTGACCTCGTGATCTGCCCACCTTGACCTCCCAAAGTGCTGGGATTACAGGCTTGAGCCACCATGCCTGGCCGCTGTGAGCCCTTTGACCTTGAAGTCTGCAGATGAAGTTGGCACTTGTAGGAAGGAAGGAAAAGACACTTGACCAAGACATAAATGGATAAGATCCTTCAGGCCAATGGAAGAACCTGAAAATTCTAGGATGTCAGGGTCTGACCCTGGGCCATGCTTGTGCAGTGAGCAGGCTGTGTTGACCAGAGTTCCTCAGTCATGTGCACACAATGAGGATCCCCCTGGGTATCCTCTTGAAATTCAGATTCTGACTCAGGAGGTCTGGGGTAGAGGCTGAGGTTCTGCATTTTTCTATAGGCTGCTGGATGATGCCCACGCCGCTGGCCCACGGACCACAAGTGGAGCAAGGCAGGAGCAGGCAGGCTCCACTTACCTGGCTCCAGGGAGCTCCCTCAGGGCCACCTGGCCACACTCTCCCCTCTCCCAGCCTCCTCTGCCATGTGCTACCTTCTCAATGGGCCACACCTCTCCTGCTTCCCTCCAACCAGCACAGACTGTGGAGCTTCCTGGCAGAGTGAAGGGCCAAAATACAGCAAATACAATTGTTGTGCTAAGAAACAAATTTTTAAAATGTGATATGAAAGGGAAACCTCCATGTCTGCAGCTTGTTCCCTGGGCCGATTGCTCTGAGGTGACAGTGGCATTTTATGTGTGGCCAGTCACTGAGGGGCACTGCCCTCCTGCAGGGGAGTCCCTGAAGCCCCAGCCCCAAGTGTGGGCTCTGTAGCCACAGCTGTAGACAGGGCTTCTTGCAGTGGGCCGCACCATGGCCTGCTGAGAGCACAGTGGACATGAACTGAGTCCAGAGCTTCCTCTGAACTGGGACTAAGCTCTCCAGTGGGGAACCATGGTCAACAGCTGCAGCACCTGGGCAAGATGGGGCCTGGCCTCCTGCCCTCTGCAGGGTCATGGGAGTGTCTGGGAGCTCAGGGTCAGGGCCAGATGGCTGTTCCTGGGGCCTGGGGCTCCAGCTCAGGCTGTTTGGGAACAGGAACTCTTGGCTTGGAGAAGCCCATCACACAGCAGAAGGCCTGGGATGGTCGGTCTACGGGGAGCAGCTCAGTCTGAAGGTGGCAGAGCCTCGTGTGGCTGTGTGTGGCTGAGTCGGGAGAGTGGCCAGTGCTGGGCCCTCTCTAAGGAGTCCGAGGGCCACAAGGACCGTGGAAAGGGTCTGAGTGAGGGAGTGGAGACCTAGTGGCTAGGAGACTTGCTTGCTTGAGGACGCTCTCTGTGGCCACAAGGAGAGGCCAAGGCAGGACTAGGTCAAGAGGAGGCTGGGGCAGAGACCCTGGCAGGAGGTGGGTGCACTGGGTGGGGATGGGAGTAGCCAGGATGTAGATGAGGATAGGGAAGGGCCCCCCTGCCTCCTGGTTTCCTTGAGGGCAGGGCTGGCCAATCCCAGCCCAGAGGCAAATGTGTGCAGGGAGGAGAGGGGTCCAGGTTGGAGCTTTGGGAGCCCTTGGAGGGAGCAAGGCAGATTCACCTCTGGGACCCAGCACCCAGCTTGGGTCTGCAGGTGGGGGCTCAGGAGTGAACATCGTGGGGGCTTTGAGCAAGACCCTCTGGGCCCCAGACTCAGCTTCTATACTTTGAAGTCAAGGAGTGACCTGTGCTGTCTGAGTTTGCTCTGGGGTCTGGGCAGTCCTGTGGTTTGGGCAGAGGCCTTAGAGGGCCCTAGGGACAGACTGACCCTGGTCTGAGCCTCTGCGGAGTGTGGGGGTGACCGGGCTCGGACAGGCCTGGTTATGGGTTTGTCTTCCACGGGGCACACGTGCACTTAGATGCTTCCTGGCATTCAGAAGAGAATGGGGAATTCAGACATCAGGCCTTCCTTCTCCCTGGGAAGGATGACAGTTGCCTGGAGCCAGGCCTGTCTTGAGAGCCAGGGCCCTGGGCCTTCCTCTTCCAGTGCCCTGTTCCAGGCTTTCAGTGCAGAAAGCACTCCCCTCCTGGGGTCTCTTCAGGGTTCCCCGGGATACAAATGGGACAGGGAATCGGATCCCATGTTTGAGGAAACCAAGGCCCAGAGAGGGGAAATGACCTGCCCAGTGCCACAGGACAGTCAGGGCGCACCTGGGTTTCAATGGCAGTCTGCTCTGAGCCCCATCATGTCAGTTTGTCTGAGTCAGGCTTGGCAAGGGGGTGCAGCACTGCCAGGCCCCCCTTTTCTTCCTCAGGGTGACCGACCAGCAGCCCTGCTGTTCTGAGAGTCCCTTTCAACAGAGAACCCCTTATTTGAGTGACCAGGAATAGACCCCTGATTATACTGGTGGGCGGGCTATGGATTTCATGGGCTTCCCGGTGCCAGAGACTTGATTCAGGCACTTACCTAACCTGAGCATCCACTGTGTGCCTGGTAACATCTCCGCACTGGTCACATCACAGGAGTGTTCTTAGGTCCTAACTCGGAATAACGGGTCAGAGCCCCCCAACCCCCAGGCATAGGCCCTAAGCCCCGACACTGGCGTTTGTGTCTGAGACGGGGTGGGAACACTTCTCTATAGGAAATGTCTTCAGCCCAGGATCCAGGGATGGGGAGAACCTTGAGCCCTCTCCAATACAAGCCCAATGGGAGGAACCTGGGGTGTCCCTGGCAGAGAAGGGACCCAGCCCAAGCTTCCCCTGCCCCTCAGGCACCGACTGCTTCTTGCTCAGGGGGTCCCCTAGGGGCTTAGGGACAGAGGGAAGGTCTCGTAGGGCTCTGGGCAGCAGACTGGCAGGGGGCAGCATGTCTGCCACCCCGGGCCTGGAGACTAGTTGAGGTACATGGCCACCTGGGCTGCCTCTGGGCTCAAAGATGAGAGAACCAGTCCTGGGTGCAGTGGCTTGTTATAGAAATCTGTTTAATGGTTTAGGAATGTGTACACTGGCTCTGCCAAGTTTCCATAAAGGCAACTTTTCCATGTTTTAAAAAATAGATTTGGTATAAAGATTTATATGTTCATAAATAGGTGACATGAAAAATTACCAAATGCAAATAGAATACTTGGGCTGCCTGAAGCCCTGTTCACTCCAAGTCCAGGCCCTGCAGGGGTCAGAGGGTCCCTGCTGGAGGAGGCCCCAACTCCAACAGCCTCTTAGGAAGATAAACTGAATGCAATGTGTATTAGGAACCCTCCAGCTCCTTAAGCCAGCATCACACTGGCCCCACCCTGGCCTCAGCCCACCTCCCTCTGCTTCCCCCCACCAGTCACCTCCACCCTTGCCCCCTCCCCTGCACTCCAGCCCCTGACCCTACCTGCTCCCACTCTTTGGCAATTTGTCAACAAAGGAAGAGATGACACTGTTCTCCCACCCCAGAGCCTGGGCTGCCAGGAGAGCTTAGCCTGCCTGCCAAGGGGAGGAAACAAGCCAGTTTTGTTTTGTCTCACACACTTCCCCATCTTCTCTCCCAGCCGTTTTAAGGACCGGAAGGGCAGTGGGGCCCCCTCCCGGTGGGATACAGCGGGGCAGGAGCCCCTGCAACCCCAGGTACAGGCCCTGAGCCCCTGACCGACTTTTGTGCCTGAGAGTGGGTGGGAACGCTTCTGGGTAGGAAATGGCTTCAGCCCAGGACCCAGGGGTAGGGGAACCTCGACTATGGGGTGGGTTGCTCCTGCCAAGGGGTACTAGGGGCAAGGCCCCAGGGTGGGGCCAGTTCTAGGAGCTGTGTCCAGCTAGGCCATCTGTGACCCCAAATGGCATGAATAAAAGGGCAAGTTGGTAAGAGCCAGGGGAGGGCATGGGGCAGGGAGGCCAAGTTGGCCCAGACAGGACAGAGGTGCTCCAGGGACAGGGTGCCAGGCAGAGCTGTGGGGCCTTTGAAACATCCTGAGGGCCCAGGCCTGCCACTGGGTGACCTGGGCAGAGAAGCCCAGAGGACAGCAAGGTGCCCAAATGAGAGGTCAGGGCTTCTGGGGTGGAGGGACAGGGGCACAGTGGCAGCAGGGGAAGGAACGTGGAGTCCCAGGTGCGTTTGCCTTTCCAGGCCAAGCCCTTGGAGTAAGGCTGCTCCTGCCTGGGGGGTGAGAAATGGAGGTGGCTCACAGTCCCAAGGTGACAAATGAACCCATCACCGGTCAGCTACCATCCCTGTGAAGGAGCCAGGGTGGAGAGCCCTGTCCATGTCCTCCCTCCCTCCCTCCCTAAGCCCTGAGGAAGGTAACAGCCCCAACTGTGAGGCCCCGGCCTGGAAGCAGAGTAGGAGAGCCGGGCTTTTCAGAGGTGGGCAGTGGGTGGTGGTGGGCAGTACCAGTAACTATGCTCAGATGGCTGGGACTTGCCCTGGAACTGGGGCTGAAATTCAGACAGGGAGTCCCAGGCCTTTGCTCCCAAGACCCCATGCATGCTCCGTTCCCCCCAAAACAGAGGGGCTCTGCAAGGACAGGCTTCATGCGACTTCTCTTCCAGTGTGGGCCTGCGGTGAAAGACCAGCTCAGCCCCTCCTGACCATGTGACCCCAGAAACATCAGCCCCAGCAGAAAGGTTGTGGGGCTGGAGGAAGGCACTGCCCACGACATATCCAGTCCCAGTGGAGTCTGAGGGCACCCCTCAGTGCCAGGCACTGTCTGCCCTGCAAGCAGAGCCCAGGCACTGCAGTGGAGGTGCAGGGGCAGAACCCAGACCCCACTCAGCTCCACTCTTGCCCCTGCCACAAGCAAAGCTGCTGAGGAAGGAAGCCAGGCAGCCTCACCTCTGGTGTCCCCCAATCTGATGCACCCAGACTCCCCTCAGTGCAGGTGCCAGCCCCCCAACTCCTGGCAGCCTTCCTCCCTTGCAGAACCAGGCTCAGCATCCCACAGGTAGCCTCCCTGCCCAAAAGGAAGCCTGGCAGGTGAGATGCTGGCTCCACCACCACCATCAAGCCCTTGCTTGTCTCAGTCTCAGCGGGGGAACCCGTCGGGGCCCCAACCCTTCCTCTTGGGTCACCGTGGCACTGCTGTAAGGCCTACTCTTGCCCTCAGCCAGGCCTGCTGGGAAAGTGTTTAGTGCAGAGGGCAGGGAGGCATGGGGGAGGCCTCTCACTGGCCCAGGGACTACACTGAGCCCTGCCTGGCCTGGCCTGGGAGCTAGACCACGCCCCGATGCAGCCCTGCTCGTGGGTCCAAGAGCTGCTTATTTCTGGGGCACCCGTGCTAAGGAGGCTGTGAGGCAGAGCTGGGCTGACACAGACGGACTGGGATTGGCTAGGGAAGATCACCTGGCCCCTCCAGTCCTAGCCCTGGCTCTCTTGTCACTGTGATACCTCTGAGCCACAGGCCCAGAGGACAATGCTGCTTCCCAGATCCCCCCACCCCACTTTTGCCTTCTAACCTTGGCACCCAGCTCAGGATGAGGCAGTTAAGGGCCCAGGGAATAAAATGGGCCAGGATAAGGACCGCCAGCCCCTCTCCTTTCTTGTCTGGGAGACTCGATTCTATAAACTAGACTAGGACCCACGCTCAGCTGGCAGGATTTCTGCTTGTGGGGTAAGGCTGGGTGCCTTGCAGTGCCCTCTCATCCCTGAGCCTCAAGGATGCAAGCATGCAAGCTTCTACTTGGACCTTAAATGTCCACTTTCCCATCTCATTCCCCCACCCGCCAAACTTTTGAGTGCTGGCATTGAAGGATTCGCTACTTTTGCAACCTGAGTGGCAAAACACTGGGACCCGAGCCAGCAGACAGTCCCCACCTAGCTGTGGGCCGTGACCCCATGCTGTGCCGATGAAAATGAGAAGCTACACGGAGAGCCAGAAAACTCAGAGGTCCTGATGAGGCAGTGAGCCAGGCCCCAGGGAGACGTCTGTGAGTGCTGCGGGGGGCAGTGAAGGCAGGAAGCAGGTTCCCCACCTGGAAGGGGCTGGGGCTTCTCTGGAGCTGCGCTCAGGCACTGAGTCTGTGGGTCTCATGGCTCTTGCTCTGCTGCTCTGTGCAGAGCCCCAGGATGACCAGAAGAACCCAGGGCACTGGGCACATCCCTGGAAAGCAGCAACCTGCTGCCACAGGTTAAGCAAACCCATGAGAGGAAACAGTCAGAGCCACCAGGCGTGGGACAGGGAGGACCACCAGCCCCTCCTACTGTGGCCCACACTGGCGGGTTCAGGCCAGTCCTGGAATGTGAAGATTGTGGAGGGCCAGCTGCTGGCTGGCAGGGTGGCCCGTGAGGGTATCCTGCTTCCCTTTCCTCAAGGAGAGCCTCCATCCTGCAGCCAGACCGCAGGATGCAGAGCTCCAGAACTTCACCCGGCTGCTCTAGTCACCGGTGCCCAGGGGGGCTGGCTCTGGAGGGCTGGGCTTGGCAGGCCGGGGAGAGCAAGGAGGTGGGGAGCCCCCAGCTTGCCGGCCCGGCCCCCGGTCAGCACCCGCAGCCCCAGCCTTCTCCAATGTCCTTGCTGTTCAGCTGGATGTGGTCGGGGCTCTTCTCGCTGAACAGTGGGCCCCCATGCCGCATGATGAGCTCCGTGGCCACCCTCAGGAAGGCCTCTTCCACGTTGCTCGAGTCCTTGGCAGATGTCTCAATGGCACACAGGATGTCATAGTGCTCAGCCAGGCTCTGTGCCTCGGCCAGGGAGACCTCCCGAAGCTCGCTGAGGTCTGACTTGTTCCCTGCAGAGGAAAGCCAGGGGCAGCATGAGGCCACGGGGGCTGGGCAAGCCCAGTCCCACCTGGGAGGGCCATGCTGGCAGCCCCACGCCACTCCCCTCCACCACTACAAATGGACACCCTGGCACGGTCATCTACCTTTCTTTAAAAAACCATTTTTAGGCCGGGTGCAGTGGCTCACGCCTGTAATCCCAACACTTTGGGAAGCTAAGGCAGGGGGATAGCTTGAGCCCAAGAATTCAAGACCAGCCTGGGCAACACAGGGAGACCCCATCTCAATTTACCCAGCTCCTCCTAGAAGGTATGAGATGACTTCATTATGTTCCAAATAAGTTGTTAAATTGTTCCTTGACCCAATTTCTAGAATAACTTTTTAGAAGTCTCAGTTTTGTAATGTGGTTATAAGGAAGACAAAAAAAAAGAGTCTGGGCCGGGGGCAGTGGCTCACGCCTGTGATCCCAGCATTTGGGAAGGCCGAGGTGGGTGGATCACCTGAGGTTGGAAGTTCAAGACCAGTCTGGCCAACAAGATTAAACCCCTTCTCTACTTAAAAAAAATAAAAAAAGCCGGGCGCGGTGGCTCACGCCTGTAATCCCAGCACTTTGGGAGGCCGAGGCGGGCGGATCACAAGGTCAGGAGATCGAGACCACGGTGAAACCCCGTCTCTACTAAAAATACAAAAAATTAGCCGGGCGCGGTTGTGGGCGCCTGTAGTCCCAGCTACTCGGGAGGCTGAGGCAGGAGAATGGCGTGAACCCGGGAGGCGGAGCTTGCAGTGAGCCGAGATCGCGCCACTGCACTCCAGCCTGGGCGACAGAGCGAGACTCCGTCTCAAAAAAAAAAAAAAAAAAAAAAATAGAAAAAATTAGCCAGGCATGGTGGCGAGGGCCTGTAATCCCAGCTACTCGGGTGCCTGAGGCAAGGCAATCACTTGAACCGGGCAGATGGAGGTTGCAGTGAGCCGAGGTTGCACCACTGTACTCCAGCCTGGGCAATAAGACCAAAACTCCATCTCAAAGAAAAAAAGGAGTCTATAAAGATCTAAAATTTCCTTGGCAACCTTAATTGATATAGCAACCAATTTCAAAGTGTGAAACTTATTTGGATCCTGATCTCAACAAACTGGAAAAAATAAAACACCTATGAATTTTATGAGCAATTATCAATCTGAATACAGACTGGCTATTTGATATTATTAAGGAAATGTCAGTATTTTTAGATGAGAAAATAATATTGACGGTTTTTTTAAAGTGTTTACATATTTTGTAGGTTCATGCTGGAATACTGCCAGGTGAAATGGTTTGATGTGCATTTGTCTCAATATGAGGAAGGGGAGGTGACATTGTATAGATGAGAGGAGGCTGGACTTGAGTTGCTGATTGCTGAAGCAGGGTAATGGGTACCTGGGGGCTCATTATTATTCTATTCCAAGCCAGATATAGTGGCTGACACCTGTAATTCCAACTACTTGGAGGTTGAGGCAGGAGGATTGCTTGAGGCCAGGAGTTCAAGATCAGCCTGGGCAACATAGCAGGACTGCATCTCTAAAAATATATGTATGTATATATGTATGTATAAATAAATACAAAAAATACTATTTTCATAGCTGTATAAAATGTTCTATAGGCCAGGCATGGCGGCTCTGTAATCAAAGCCTGTAATCCCAGCACTTTGGGAGGCAGAGGCGGGCGGATCATGAGGTCAGGAGATCGAGACCATCATGGTCAACATGGTGAAACCCCATCTCTACTAAAAATATAAAATTTCCATGCCAGGCAGGAATGTTTTCCAGAAATGTCCTGGATAAAAGGGAATTGGTAGCCAGGTGTGGTGGTGCGTGCCTGTAGTCCCAGCTACTCAGGAGGCTGAGGCAGGAGAATCGCTTGAACCCGGGAGGTGGAAGTTGCAGTGAGCCAAGATCATGCCACTGCACTCCAGCCTGGCATCAGAGCAAGACTCCGTCCCCCACCCCAGCAAAAAAAAGGGGAGAGAAATGGTTAGGCCAGGTGGGGAAAACTCTGTTCCTGCCAAGCGCTCCATGTCCCAGTCTGAACAGGCTATGGAAGGCAGGCCACATGGAAGCAGGCACCACCCTCTTCCCAACTAGAGTCAGGTCCAGGCCCTGTCTGTACATCTGAGTCAGAAGAATCAACCTGTTGGCCCAGCTACTCGGGAGGCTGAAGCAGGAGAACCGCTTGAACCGGGGAGACAGAGGTTGCAGTGGCTTTGTGGAGGTTGCAGTGGCTTTGCAGATCTTGCAGAACCAAGATCACACCACGGCACTCCACCCTGGGTCACTGAGTGAGATTCTATCAACCTGCTGTGGTAAGGACCCCAGGGATAACATAAGAGCTAAAGAGCTTCTCCAGTCCAGGTCTGGAAGGTTGTATAGAAGGAAAACAAAGGTAAACAGCATCCTTCACAGCAGTAGTTCTCAAAGTGGGGTCCTTGGACCAGCAAGCTGGGTGTCACCTGGGAATTTGTTAGAAATACACATTCATGGGCCCCAACCAGCCCGCCTGGATCAGATGCTCTGGAGGTGAGGCCCTGCAGCTGCACTTGAAGAAGGCTTCTGTGGGATTCTGAGGCACAGAAGCCATCAGGTGTCCCTGCTCTGTGTGTGGCACAACAGAGAAAGTCAGAAGCTTGAGGTCAGCAGAAGCAAACTCAAAGCCTACATGTGTATGCTCACAGCGGACGCGGATAAAATCACTCCACTTTTCTGAGCCTCACCCCAGGCCCTGTCAAATGAGGAGAAGCCAGGATACAAGAGCTAAACCTTGACACATGTGAAGAACTGCAGAGCAAACTTCAGCTCCCTTTCTTCTTTCCTCTAATTCCAATGTTGAATATAACTTTCTATCTTTTTTTTTTTTTTTTTCTTTTTGAGACAGAGTCTTGCTCTGTCACCCAGGCTGGAGTGCAGTGGCGCTATCTCGGCTCACTGCAAGCTCCGCCTCCCAGGTTCACGCCATTCTCCTGCCTCAGTAGCTGGGACTACAGGCGCCCGCCACCACGCCCGGCTAATTTTTTAGTTGAGACGGGGTTTCAACATGTTAGTCAGGATGGTCTTGATCTCCTGACTTTGTGATCCACCTGCCTTGGCCTCCCAAAGTGCTGGGATTACAGGCGTGAGCCACCGCGCCCAGCCTTGAATATAACTTTCTAAGTGATTAGCGGGATCAGGATTTGCAAAACTATGGCTCAAACTCTGGCTGGGACTCCCTCTGGACTCAGGGTTACCCTGTGTTTAAAAAGCAGAGGGAGGCAAGGACAGGCAGAGTGATGGGATTTGTGGTCCCGAGGAACCCCCAACTCACCAATCAGCAGCTGCACAATGTTGGAGCCCGCGTACTTCCTCACATCCTCAATCCAGTGAGGCACTGACAGGAAGGAGCTCCTCTTGGTGATGTCGTAGGCGAGGATGGCCCCATTGGCACTGCGGTAGTAGCTCTGGGTGATGGTGCGGAACCGCTCCTGGCCAGCCGTGTCCCAGATCTGCAGCTAAAGAAATAGGGTTCCTCAGTGAACCCAGTGGCACAGGCTGAACATGGGGACAGGCAGAGTGACCCCACAGACCCACACCCAGAGCTGTGGTTCCACTGGGCTAGGAGGCCTTCTGAGCCCTTAGAAAGCAACTCAGTGGCTCAACCTTGTTGGAAAACCGGGGAAGCAAAGGGAAGGTGAGCAGCCCGTCCTGGCCCTCCAGGGTCCTCGGGGAATAGTGGAGGAAGGGGCATACTCTGAGCTGGCCCAGGTCCTCTGTGTGCCCCTCCATGTGCCCCTCTCCCCTTAGCACTGGGCCCACTGCTGGGAACACAGAACCACCAGTGCTCAAGCGGCCGGCGGCTGGAAAGCTGGCTCCAGGTGTACTGCGCCGCCAGCAGCGCACAAGGCCAGGTCCCCTCCCCTGCAAGAGCATCATGTACCCAGCTATATGTGAGGCTCCTCCAGCATTAGGGTTCCCTCAGGACTCTACAGCCTAGTGATGAGGGCTGTGGGAAAGGTGACTGGTGGTGGCAATGGGCAGAGTCCTCCCATGGGGCCTTTGAGTACAAGGCAGTTCCCATCAGCTGACCCAGCTTGGCCAAAGCAAGGAGCTTGGGGGCTTTTTCCACCCATATCTTCATTTAACACCTACTCTGCCCCACCTCCCACCAGACGTGGGCTGTGGAGGAGAGGTGCCCGTGGGCGGGAGGAGCTTCCCTAGCATCTTTTAGAAGCAGAGTCTGGCAGGATGGATACCAGGCCAGGCGGGGGCAGAGGTCTGTGGGGCTACTCCGGGAGATCACCAGCCAAGGTGCATATGCCAGGGCTCTCGGTGACCAAATGCCTCAGAGATTGGCTGTGCCTTCTCTGCCCCACCAATCACAGGTTTTTGTGGCTCTCTGAAGACAGACACCCAGCTTGTGGCGTATGCTGAGCTGCAGGTCCATCAGCCCCCTTTGCAGGCACAAACACTCGGGGTGCCTCTTTACCTAGTTCTCAAGATATATGAGAAAAGTCTTCCTCTCAAGGTCTGTCTGGGGTGGGGAAAGGCCACAGAGGCCCAGACAGTTCCTGAAGGCAGGGCCTCTGTCCCTAGCACTGTGGAGGTGACCACCATTTCCCCAGCACCAACACAGAGAAGTCTGAGAGTGAAAGCTCTGGGCCACAATGTGCCAAATACGACCCCTCTTTTCTGAGTTGTCCCATTTACTCCTCAGTAAATGGCTCCAAGAAAACCAGGCCTATGTTCCATAGTTCATGCGTCTAGCAGCTCACGCATGGCAACATGGGGTGACGTGCAAGGTTTATGTGTGCACCACACAAGTCTGGGATCCAGATAACCTCTGGTGTGGAGATAACTCGTCTCCACACATAACATGAAAGACACCAGCCAAACAACAGCAAAAACGCAACACAGAAGAAACAACACAGAGGCAAAGTCCTCAAACAATCATCAGTGTTTCAGAAATAGGGAAAGACTCACGGAATAAGAAAAGAATACTATCGGCCGGGCGCGGTGGCTCAAGCCTGTAATCCCAGCACTTTGGGAGGCTGAGACGGGCGGATCACGAGGTCAGGAGATCGAGACCATCCTGGCTAACACAGTGAAACCCCGTCTCTACTAAAAATACAAAAAACTAGCCGGGCGAGGTGGCGGGCGCCTGTAGTCCCAGCTACTCGGGAGGCTGAGGCAGGAGAATGGCGTAAACCCGAGAGGCAGAGCTTGCAGTGAGCTGAGATCCGGCCACTGCACTCCAGCCCCAGCGGCAGAGCGAGACTCTGTCTCAAAAAAAAAAAAAAAAAAAAAAAAAAAAAAAAAAAAAAAAAAAAAAGAAAAGAATACTATCTTTTTTGGCAAGGGGCATTCAGAAAGAAAAAAGAGCTCAATTAAAAATATGATAACATACATGAAAAATGCAAGATCAGGGTTGGAAGACAAAGTTGAAGAAATCCCTCCAAAGTAGAGAAAAAATACCAAGAAATGGAAAAGAAAGAAAATAAAATTGTGAGCCAGGCGCGGTGAGCCAGGCGCGGTGGCTCATGCTTGTAATCCCAGCACTTTGGGAGGCCGAGGCAGAAGGATCACCTGAGATCAAGAGTTCGAGACCAGCCTGGCCAACATGGTGAAACCCCATCTCTACTAAAAATAAAAAAGTTAACCGAGTGTGGTGGTGCACACCTGTAATCCCAGCTTGGGAAGGTTGAGGCAGGAGAACTGCTTGAACCTGGGAGTCAGAGGTTCCAGTAAGCCAAGATGGCGCCACTACACACCAGCCTGGATCACAGAGTGAGTGAGACCGTCTCAAAAACAAAAAAGAAAATTAAGAACCAGGCTTGGAGAGCAGGATAATCAGAGTTTCAGAAAAAGAGAACAATAAAATCAAGGAGAGGAAATCAAGTATTTCAAGAAAAGTATCCAGAATTGACTGGGGCCCACCAGGCACACACACACAATGGAGCAGAGCAGACCACACTGCATCCATGGGCGGAAATTGCAGAACGACAGGCAAGAAGAAAGAATACAAAAGACCCATGTGGCTGGCATTAGACAGCCAATGAAAAAATGCCTTAAAATGAGGAGAAAAATTATTTCCAACCTAGAATTCTCTGCCCAACCAACCAGTAGTCAAGTGTGAAGTTTAATAAAGGCATTCCCAGACATACAGTCCTCGAAAAATTCACGTTCCTGCCACCCTTCCTCAGGGAGTGACTGAAAGTTCCTCTACCTAAAGAAGTCAACAAAAAATAAGAAAATGTGGGATCCAGAAAACAGAAAGTTCAACTGAAAGGGGGGCAAAGGGAGATGCCAGGATGATGGAAAGGTAGATAGATCCCAAGATAATACCTAAGCAGCAGCCTAGACATCAGCCAACCTGGAGCTGGTAAGAGGGCTCCTGGAGCAGCTTCCAACCATGGCAGCATCACTGGTGGCAGAGTAGCCCTCCCTCCACACACACCACAGGACTGGAGAAAATATATGAGGCTGTCGTTTTTGGAATGTAGACAACAAGCAGCATGAGACCATAACCCCTAAAAGAGGAAAAACTCATGAAAGGCACCTCATGATCATCATGACGCTCTACCTGGGAGTTTCCTGACCATGGGGATAGAATCCAAGCAAAGCACAGTGGTCCCACTGAACTAAGGAGGCAGAGATCAGGGTCTGGAGTAGATTATGTGATGAAATGAGAAGACATATGTAGGGGGAGCCCAAAAGTCTATGTGAGGTGTCCCAGTGAGCTCTTGACCAGAGAGTGCCCCTTCCAGAGTTGAGAACAGACCAGAGATAGAGGTTCAGGAGTGCCAGGGGATGCTGAAGTTTCAAGCCAGACACAGTGAAGAGGCCTCATTAGTGTCTCATCAGTGCCCCATATATGAGCTGAGATATCAGAATGTCACTATGGGTGAGGACCATGCCTAAAGAAAGGCCTCTATAGACCTGCCCTAACCAACATAAGCCTTGGGTTTGGAGGTTGAGTTCTGCCACATTAGAGAGGCTCAGAAACACCTTCGTCTTTCCACATATCCACCCTAACAAAAAAAAAAAAAAAAAAAAAAGCCTAAACAAACAACTTCAAGGTGATCTGCCAGTAACTGAACTGACTACTAGGACAAGAATCAACACTCTTCTAAAGAAGATAACAGAATCCAGAGTCTCGTTATCAACCACAATTCCCATATACTATTGAAAATTCCTAAACATGTAAAAAATAGGAAAATATGAACCACAGATAGGGAAAAAGCAATCTACTGACACTGATGCCAAAATGGCCCAGATATTGCATTTAGTAGGGAGACTTTAAAGCAGTGATTTTAAATATGTTCAGAACATTACAAGGAAAGTATGTTTAAATAATTAAAGAAAAATATCATCATAATGAGTGGACGACTAGGGGATTTAAGGAAATAAATGAAAATTATTTCTTAAAACATTAAAAAATGTTTTATTAAACTATTTATTATTATTAAAATTACTGGCTGGGTGCAGTGCTTCACGCCCATAATCCCAGCACTTTGCAAGGCCAAGGCAGGTGGATCACCTGAGGTCAGGAGTTGAAGACCAGCCTGGCCAACATGGTAAAACTCCATCTCTACTAAAAATACAAAAATTAGCTGGGCATTGTGGTATGCTCCTGTAATCCCAGCTACTTGGGAGGCTGAGGCACGAGAATCCCTTGAACCTTGGAGGCAGAGGTTGCAGTGAGCCCAGATCACACTACTGCACTCCAGCCTGGATAACAGAGCAAGACTATCTCAAACAAAAATATAGATATTAAACTTAAAGTTTTTTTTTTTTTAGATGGAGTCTTGCTCTGTCGCCCAGGCTGGAGTGCAGCGGCGTGGTCTCGGCCCACTGCAACCTCTGCTTCCCGGGTTCATGCCATTCTCCTGCCTCAGCCTCCCAAGCAGCTGGGACTACAGGTGTCCACCACCATGCCCGGCTAATTTTTTGTATTTTTAGTAGAGATGGGGTTTCACTGTGTTAGCCAGGGTGGTCTCGATCTCCCGACCTAGTGATCCGCCCACCTCAGCGTCCCAAAGCACTGGGATTACAGGCATGAGCCACAGCGCTTGGCCTTAATTTTTGTTTTGAGACAGAGTTTTGCTTTGTTGCCCAGGCTGGAGTGCAATGGCATGGTCTTGGCTCACCGCCACCTCCTCCTCCTGGGTTCAAGTGATTCTCCTGCCTCAGTCTCCTGAGTAGCTGGGATTCTGGGCATGTGCCATCACACCCGGCTAATTTTGTATTTTTGGTAGAGACGGGGTTTCTCCATGTTGGTCAGGCTGGTCTCAAACTCCCGACCTCAGGTGATCCGCTCGCCTTGGCCTCCCAAAGTGCTGGGATTACAGGCGTGAGCCAGTGTGCCTGGCCTAAACTTAATTTTTAAATGAGTGGAAATTCTAGAACTAAAAATTATAATAAGTGAGGCTGGGTGCAGTGGCTCATGCTTGTAATCCCAGCACTTTGGGCGGCCGAGGCGGGCGGATCACAAGGTCAGGAGATCGAAACCATCCTGGCTAACACGGTGAAACCCCATCTCTACTAAAACTACAAAAAATTAGCTGGGCGTGGTGGCAGGTGCCTGTGGTCCCAGCTACTCGGGAGGCTGAGGCAGGAGAATGGCATGAACCCGGGAGGCCAGAGCTTGCAGTGAGCTGAGATCATGCCACTACACTCCCACCTGGGCAACAGAGCAAGACTCCGTCTCAAAAAAAAAAAAAAAATTATAATAAGTGGAAAATTCACTGGATGAGCTTAATAGCAGATTACAGATGGCAGAGAAAAAAAAATCAGTGAACCTGAAGAAAAATCAATAAAGAGTTAACATGAGGAAGGGGAAAAAAGATGGAAGAAAATGAATAAAATCACAAGGTATTGTGAGATAATACCAAACTGTCTCATACTCACATAATTGCAGTTCCAGGAAAAGATAGTGATAATGTGGGAAAAATACTCAAAGAACTAATGTTAGTGGCTGAAAAATCTCCAAATCTGATGAAACACACCTGGCTTAAAGATTCAAGAAGCTCAGCAAACCCCAAGCAGAAAAAATACAAAATACACCAAAGCAGATCACAGTCAGACTGACAGAAAATAAGAATAAAGGGGAAATATAAAAAACCGTCTGATAAAAGACATATTCCATACATGGGAACAACAATACAAATGACAAATAACCACTTCTCAGAATAATGGAGGCTAGAAGACAATGCTGAGAAGTGCTAAAAAGAAAAAAACAAGTGCGGAAAGAAAAAACTCTCAACGCTGAAGTCCTTGTCAAACAAAATTTTCCCTCATAAGACGGTAAAATCAAGACATTTTCAGATAAGTGGAAGTAGAGAGGAAAAAAGCTGCCCTGCAAAAAATGCCAGATGGTACCACCACACTCCAACCTGAGCAACAGACTGAGACCCTATTTCAAAAGAAGAGTTGGAAGTGGCTGCTCTAGGGCAGGGGGTTGGCAGTATCCTAAAACCTTCTGCTATCAATCCTTGTAGAACCAAATGACTCCTCAACCCATACGCAAGTGTAAGTTTGCTTAAAATAAAAACTAAATGAAAAACCAACAAAATAACTACTGATTAAGGCATGTAGGCCAACCAGCTGGTGAACTGTGGGCAGTAATGGAGAAGATATTTTGGGAAAGTAGACCCTTCCCATGGCTGGTAGTATTCCCACCCTATTCCCCCAAATTAGAGGAAGGGAAGGAAACAGGGCAGCGGTGGTACTCTGGGGCCAACAAGCCTGAGCTCATGACCTGACGCTCTGTCACCAGCTTTGTGTCTCCAGGCTAAAAGTTCAACCTGTTTTTCTTTTTTTTTTTGAGATGAGTCTCGTTCTGTCACCCAGGCTGGAGTGCAGTAGCGTGATCTCTGCTCACTGCAACTTCCGTCTCCCAGGTTGAAGCAATTCTCCTGCCTCAGCCTCCTGAGTAGCTGGGATTACAGGCGTGTGCCACCACACCCGGCTAATTTTTGTATTTTTAGTAGAAATGGGGTTTCGCCATGTTGGCCTGGCTGGTCTCGAACTCCTGACCTCAGGTGATCCGCCCACCTCGGCTTCCCAAAGTGCTGGGATTGCAGGCATGAGCCACCGTGCCCGGCCATTCTGTTTTTCATCCATACAAAAAGGCGCTGTCAGTCAAATGACCAAATCCTTGTGCCCAAGTGCTAGCATGGAGAAGGTGCTGATAAATGCATCCGTTTAACAATATTTACTGAGCTATTATAATTTTGTGGCAAACATTTTTAATATACACAAAGGAACTTTAATGCAAATAAGAATATATGAAGTATCAAAAGAAAAATATATTGGGCCGTGTACGAGTCGTTCATTTTTCATTCAACATGTGCTGAGCTCCTGCCTTGTCCTAGTCTCTGCTCTGATAACTGGGGATATAGCAGGGAATGGAGCAAAACCAGCTCCATTCTAGTAAGAGGAGATAGAATGTGCCACAGATCCTTTTAAAAGGCGATCATGGCCCGGCGCGGTGGCTCAAGCCTGTAATCCCAGCACTTTGGGAGGCCGAGACGGGCGGATCACGAGGTCAGGAGATCGAGACCATCTGGCTAACACGGTGAAACCCCGTCTCTACTAAAAAATACAAAAAAGTAGCCAGGTGAGGTGGCAGGCGCCTGTAGTCCCAGCTACTCGGGAGGCTGAGGCAGGAGAATGGCATAAACCTGGGAGGCGGAGCTTGCAGTGAGCTGAGATCCGGCCACTGCACCCCAGCCTGGGCGGCAGAGCAAGACTCCGTCTCAAAAAAAAAAAAAAAAAAAAAAAAGGTGATCATGAGCATGCTACAGAACGTGAAAGTCAGGGAGAGAGCCTCAGGGGTGGGTGCCAGCCTACTTGACAATCTGAGAAACTGTCTGCGCTGAGGCCTGAGTGATGAAGAGCCAACCACAGGGACGGTGTTCAGGTGGGGGAAAAGGGTGAAGGCTCAGAGGCAGGAGGATGCTTACTGTGCTAGAGGCATAGAAAGGTCAGTGTTGACAGATGGATGTGAAGAAGGAAACTGGGAGGAGACATGTTCAGAGACATGGGCCAGAGCCACAGCATATAGGATCTTACAGGCCAAAGTCAAGATTGTGGATTTCATTTTTCTTGCAATGTGAAGTCACTAGAGATTGTCTCAGGCAGGGAAATATGAGCCGGTCTCCTCTTTTCTCCCACTCACATATCTTATCAGTGCACCCTGCACTCCAGCCACAGCTGCAACAACCAGCTTTGCACACACACAAAGGCCTGCCCGCACCGGACCCCTCACTCCCTGCCTGGGAGCATCTCTGAGTCTGGCCAGGGAGTCCTGTCGGAAACCACTGTGTACTCATGCCTCCATGACCCAGAAGAGAGGGACCTCCCCACCCTAGGGATCACCGTGACTGACGGGAAACAGGGATAAAGCTCTCCTCTCCCACCTCTCTGAGGGACCACTGTGAGACACATTCCTCATGCACTTTGCAAAGTCCTCAGGGTCAAGACCACTGCCCGTGGCAGCTAACTGAAAGATGCAGCTCTATCTAAGCCTTGCCTCCTTCCCCAGGCCAGTCTCCAAAGGGGAAGCCCGGACTAAGACAAGATGTGCTCTGGTTTGTTTTTAAAATATCATGGCCAGGCGCAGTGGCTCATGCCTGTAATCCCAGCACTTTGGGAGGCCGAGGCGGGTGGATCACGAGGTCAGGAGATCGAGACCGTCCTGGCTAATACGGTGAAAACCCATCTCTACTAAAAATACAAAAAATTAGCTGGGCATGCTGGCGGTCGCCTGTAGTCCCAGTTACTCAGGAGGCTGAGGCAGAAGAATGGCGTGAACCCGGGAGGCGGAGCTTGCAGTGAGCTGAGATCGCACCACTGCATTCCAGGCCTGGGCGACAGAGCAAGACTCGTCTCAAAAAATAATAATAATAATAATCACTCAGGTCACTGGGTGGAGAACAGTCCTGTCATGGGATCACAGAGAGGGCTTAGTGTAACAGGCAGCTTGATCACTTCACCCATGCCTACTCTATTCCAAGAGGAGGGAGAAGCCAAGCCTGGAGACCCCTCTTCACCCCAACCAAGCCAGCTGGCATTAGGCAGCACCCAAAGGAGGCTGGATGAGAGTTGAATGCCTGTGATCTGCCACTTTAGCTACGCTACTTGAGAAACAGGCAGATGACAAGACACAGCAAACAGGAACCATCATACCATCTATTGGAGAGGCCAGGCCTAGGCTCAGTGTCTCAGAAGGCAAGCAGACCCACCCTGTGGACTTGTGGGGGTTCTGGCCATCTCACTCGTCCTTGCCACTGCCTGCAGGCAGAGACCAGGAGCCGACATTATAGAGGAAAGAGGGAGGCTCTGAGGGGTGCCAGGACTCGGCCAAGGAATCCCAACGCAGAGTCCTGGACTCCAGGCTGGCTGTCTCTCTGCCTTGGGAGAGGCCGGGACCAGCAGGGACACATGGGCTCTGAGTCCCCACTGCATCTGCCCTAGCTGTGCCCTCCTTCTGCCCACTTATCCCCACCTCCCTACTGCTACTCCAGCTTCTTACCAGGGTCTACACAAATGGCCTCAGGCCTGTCTCCACACCTCCACTTCACCCAGTCCATTTTCGGCACACAGCACAGTGCAGCATCTGAAACAGTGCTAGGATCTTGTAACTCCTCTGCCCTCAACCCTTGGGTAGCAACCCCAGGATCTGCCTCTTGCCATTCCTAAGAGTATTGCAAGGCCTCTGCATCAAGGACATTGCCCTTGGTGTTCCCTGCCTGAAAAGCTCTCCCAGACGCCCATGTGACTGGCCTCCTCATTCATTCCCATCTATGCTTTTTTTTTTGAGACGGAGACTTGCTCTGTTGCCCAGGCTGGAGTGCAGTGGCCAGATCTCAGCTCACTGCAAGCTCTGCTTCCCGGGTTTACGCCATTCTCCTGCCTCAGCCTCCCCAGTAGCTGGGACTACAGGTGCCCGCCACCTCGCCCGGCTAGTTTTTTGTATTTTTTAGTAGAGACGGGGTTTCACCGGGTTAGCCAGGATGGTCTCGATCTCCTGACCTTGTGATCCGCCCGTCTCGGCCTCCCAAAGTGCTGGGATTACAGGCTTGAGCCACCACGCCCGGCCTTTTTTTTTTTTTTTTTTTTTAAGATGAAGTCTCACTCTGTCACCCAGGCTGGAGTGCAGTGGTACAATCTCGGGCTTGCTGCAACCTCCGCCTCCCAGGTTAAAGTGATTCTGCTGCCTCAGCCTCTCAAGTAGCTGGGATTACAGGTGTTTGCCACCATGCCCAGCTAATTCTTATATTTTTAGTAGAGACAGGGTTTCACCATGTTTATCAGGCTGGTCTTGAACTCCTGACCTTGGTGATCCGCCCGCCTTGGCCTCCCAAAGCGCTGGGATTACAGGCGTGAGCCACCACACCTGACCAAGAGGCCTTTCTTAAAAAGAGCAGTCCCATCCTGTCCCAACCGCAATTTATTTTTTAGTGCACATCACTGCCTGACATGCACACACATACTTTTTAAATGTTTACTCTCTCTGCCTCATGAGTTCCACAAGGGCACAGGCCGCATCGGTCTGGTTTTCTGCAATCTGCACAGCACCTAGCACAGTGCCTGCCATGTAGAAGGTGCCCGACAGAAACATAATCTGGAGGAATGAGTACTGAGGACCATTTTGCCTTGGAAGCCTTTCACACTGCCATTGAATGAGCTGCACACTGTTATGGCTAAGAGTGTTTTTCACTGCCCACAGGACATAAATGGCCTTAAACTGCTGAAAACATCTGCCAAGTTGAGAATGGGAACCCCACTTTCTCTACTCCCCACCCCCAAGCCCTCCTCCTGCACACTCCCCTGACCAGCCACTAACCTGACCAGCTAACAGGGACTCTAAACTGTGAATGAGCTCCAAGCCCTCTCACCTAGCACATCACCAACTATTTGAACTTTTCCCAGTAGGCTTGTCTTATAATTGACCTTCAGGGAAGGGTGAAGTCCAGAAGCATCTGCTGGACCCAGAGGGTATGGGTAAGGCCTAATTAGGAAAGAAAAAGGGCTGCCAGAGTGTGTATGCTCAGAAAAGCAGCACTCCCCCTCCTCTCCCACTCAGCAAGCATTAGCAGGTAAGTTTCATATGGGGTGGAGATTTCAAGGCTGCAAGGGTTTCAGTCCTGGGCTTCGGGCCCTTCTTTCACCTTAGTGACAGAAGGGCTCAGTCCTGCCAATCACTGCCTCAGTGGGGAAGCACGTGTTGGGTGAAGGATGAGGCTTCTTTCCTTTTCTAAGCTCCAAACATAACTCCCAGCTTATACTACCCTCTGACTCTCCACACTCATGACAAAGCAGTGCTTTTCTCACTGTTATCTTTTCTGGGATAAACTGCATTCATCTTAACCTTTTGATGCACTCCTACCTACCCTTCAGGACCCCAGTTCAAAAGTCTCTCATTTTCCCTGACACCATGGGCCATGGGCCAACCCTGAGCATGTTCCCATATGTTCCTTCATGTTCCCCTAACTGTTTACTCTTGCCCCTACAGCAACACACATCACAGAGTGGGTTATCCATCTAAGTCAAATGTCCCACACTATTGGGCTTTGGGGCCAGATGAGGAACATAAAAGGCAGTAAGAAGACAGGACTGGTGGGACTTGCTGGCAATCAGAAAAGGATATGATATCTAAAACAAGTTCAATAGTAACAAACCAGGCAACCACCCTTCTGCTGGCCAAACAAAACGGGCTTTAGGCCAGGTGTGGTGGCTCACTTTGGGAGGCTGAGATGGGCAAATTACCTCAGGCCAGCAGTTCAAGACCAGCCTGGCCAACGTGACGAAATCTTGTCTCTACTAAAAATACAAAAATTAGCTGGGCGAGATGGTACATGTCTGTCATCCTGGTTACTTGGGAGGCTGAAGCACGAGAACTGCTTGAACCTGGGAGGTGGAGGTTGCAGTGAGCCGAGATTGTGCCACTGCACTCCAGCCTGGGCAACAGAGTGAAACTCCATCTCAAAAAACAAACAAACAAACAAACAAAAAACCCAAAAAAACGGGGCTAGGCGCAGTGGCTCATGCCTGTAATCCCAGCACTTTGGGAGGCAAGGCAGGCGAATCACCTGAGGTCAAGAGTTCGAGAGCAGCCTGGCCAACATGGTGAAACGCTGTCTCTACTAAAAATACAAAAATTAGCTGTGCATGGTGGTGGATGCCTATAATCGCATCCAGGAGGCTGAGGCAGGATAATCACTTGAACCCGGGAGGCGGAGGATGCAGTGAGCCGAGGCCATGCCATTGCACTCTAGCCTGGGCAACAAGAGTGAAACTCCATCTCACAAAAAAAAAAAAAAAAAAAAGTTAACATTAAAAAAACAAACAAAAAGCGGGCTTTGTAGTGGAAACTGACCTCGGGCTACTGCTTGGCTCCTGGTTCCTATGTCCATCTCTTGCCACCAGGAATGGATTCCCTAAGGAGAAAGACCCTGTCTTATTCCTCTTGACACCATCAATACTTGCACAGTGCCTGCAGAGAAGGGCCTCAACACATCAGCAGTCCACTGTGGGCAGGTCCCAGTAGTCAGGCCCATGCAGCGGGGCTGAAAGCTGCTTTCCAGGGATTCCTGGTTCACATTCCCACTGAGTGAGTTCAGATGTGCCCCAGTGGGAAATCAATCCTGCCTACTAGGTTAAAAGCACCACTGAAGTTCAGCTCTGGGACCTGTGTCCAGCATCTGTCCCTCCCAATGGAAACAGGAAGGTTTTATTTGACGAAACTTTCTCCTGAGTAACGAAGCAGGCGGTGGGAAGTTCCTTGCTTCTTCATATTAGAGAAGGACCTTGGAAAAGTTAGTTCTCAAGACAAACTCTGAAAACTGTTCAGACTGACCCAAATACAAGTTCCTGAGCTATTTTTCATTGTGTCTTGGGATGTGGTGAGTCAAACCAGGAGATGGAGTTTGTGGGCCATGCCAGCTCCTGACTGCCACTGTCCCTCCTCCCACCGTGCTGCGGTCCTCCAGGGAAGGGTTTGGCCCTGGGCTTGCAAGCAGGCCACAAGCCAGGGAGTGAAGCACTATGAAGTGCCATGGTAAGACAGCAAAACCTCTAGCATATTAACCGGCTAAGGACACAGCCTGCCACCATTTGGCCAGACAGGTGGAGAGAGACCAAAGTGAGGACAAGAAAGGTAAGACCAGGCTGTACCAGCAACACAGGCTGGCGGCAGGCAGAGCAGACTGCAACGCATGCAGTCTGGTGTCAGGGGGCACAAATTCTCTGCAGTAGGGGAGTAGAGGACCAAGACAGACTCTCGTGCCCAAAATTCCTCCCGCCTCTTAAACATGAGTGCCTCAAGGCCCAACATGAGAAATGGCTTTCTTTGTCCCTTGTTAAAATGCAGCTCTCCTTGGGAGGCTTGGTGGCGACGCTGAGTGAAGAAAAATTCAGGATGTGCGTTCCTGTTCCTGTGCTCCACCAGCATGAGATGAGGGAAGGCCCCTTCGGCTTCTCGCAGTTCGAGTTTCCTCCCCAGTCACCCAGGAAGTACAGTAACCCACCATGTTTTGTAGAGCCGGTGAAAGCAAGAGGCCAGAGGCCCTGAAAGTCAGAAGGCAGAGTTCTGTGGGCGCCTGGCACTGTCTGTCAGTGCTCCCTGTGTGTCAGGCCATTTCATCCCGTGACAACCCTAGAAGGTCGGTCTCATTACTCCTTATGTCTGAGGGGTCACAGGAATGAAGCATCAGCAGAGGTCTGACTCTGAAGCCTGGTGTCCTTTACTGTGGACATGGCTCCTCCACAAGCACATAGAAACTGCTTCCAAGAAATCTCACTGCCACTGGCACCTCCTGTAGGAATCAAACCCTTTCCTGAACAGCTTGGATGGGAAAAAGGTGCACTGTGGAAAATGATCCTGGCCTCTGGCCAACAGGTCCTGCCTCTTCTGCTTGCCAAGTGCCACCTCTTCCAGGTATTCCTCTTCCTCGCAGGAAGCTAAGGGCATCTACGACTAGCCTGCTGCCACCCAAACAGCTTGCTTGCTTGCAGGCTCCTTGCGGCACGAGGGAAACATTTGGTAATGAGGAAACTAAGGCAGCACGCAGGAGCTTGCAGTGGGCACCGCTAAGCCGGGAGGCCCATCAGGAAGGGCTTTCAGCAAGCATTGACAGCATCCTCAGAGTCAGAGCTGCAAGCGCCAGTGTCCTTGGTAGACAGCCTCCTGGAGCCCTCACAGCCTCCACAAGAATTCCCGTAAACCCCACACCTCTTTTCCCCAAATTCCTCAGCTGCAAGGGCCCAGGCACAAGGGATTCAGATGTCCTGTGGCCCACACTGAACAACGCCAACCCTCAAACCATCCCTCCAGTTTCCTACTACTTTGGTCATCAGCGATATCCCAGACTGGCCTCACGTGTCCATCACCCTCACCCTGCACACCATTCAGTTGCCTCATCAACTCTCTAGAGCAAACCCTCCTCCCCGGGCTCCCAGGCACAGTTGGCCGTTTCACTGCCTATGGCCCCCAGGCCCATGACCTGCCAGTGCCACCAGGCTGGCCCTCATACTTGCCATGCCCTCATCTGCCCCCATTCTCCAGCTGCACGTAGCTTGGACAAACATCACACTCCTCCCTCCCAAGGCCACAGCTCTGCACAGAGGCGGCCGTGGCATTCAAAGCCCTGCCCATCTCACTTCCCTAGGAATCCCTCACGAATCTTCCAGGGCCTCCCTCTCTTTCACGCCTCTGTGGCCCTGAGAAATGTGGATTAAAGCCCCCCGCCAAGCTCCACAGAACTCAGCATGCCTCCCTAGGACAGCCACGGCAGCCACATGGCCCTGCCTTCCAGGAACAGCCCTGACTGTCCATGTTTGGCCGGCTGTTGCCACAACGTGTGGAGGTGAAAGATGAGTACTTGTCAGGCCATGCAGTCCAACTCTTGCTTCAGAAGTCTCAGTTACCACAGCCACAGCATTAATAGCATTGTATGCTAATTATCTGTCTACATATATTTTCTCCACCAGAGGTGAGTCCCCAAACAGAGACTGCCTCTTATTTACCTTTCTCTCTCTGGTGCCTAGAACAGTGCCTGGGAGAGAGCAGGTACCTAAGGAATGAATGAACAAATAAACCATACACAAGTCACCATGCTATGTAATTTACATACAGGGTGTCAGATGGGTAATTCCCAGCCAACAACCATAACTAAACTAGACAGAGCACCACCTTCCAGGTTTCAAGGGTTCTTCCCTTTTAGCCCCATTTCAACTTGTCTGGTGCTCCAGATGGAAGGCCGTAGCTCTTAAGCGATCAAGAAACACAAGTCAAAAGAACAGAGAAATCTTTAGAAATCAACAGAAATGGAGAAAGCTGGTAAACACCACCCTAACCAGGTGATCGAACAGGCCCCATTACTAGTGGGGAACCTGGCACCAGGGGCTGCCTCCCGTGCTGCAGGATGAAGCCTACAACATCCCCTAGGATACATTCTTGCCAGAAGGGTTTAACTTGAGGCTCATCGAGTCCTCACACTTCCAGCTTACAGGAAATATAAGGAATAAAGAAACAAGTGAAAAAACAACATAAGGAAACTATGAGAAAAAACTAGAAGGTGACTCTAACAACAACAACAAAAAATCATGGCATATACTCATCTATAAATTAATTTTTAAAAATCAATGTCATTTGGCTGGGTATGGCGGCTCATGCCTGTAATCCCAGCACTTTGGGAGGCCGAGGCGGGTGGATCACGAGGTCAGGAGATTGAGACCATCCTGGCTAACATGGTGAAACCCCATCTTTACTAAAAATACAAAAAATGTGCTGGGTGTGGTGGTGGGTGCCTGTAGTCCCAGCTACTTGGGAGGCTGAGGTAGGAGAATGGTGTGAACCCAGGAAGCGGAGCTTGCAGTGAGCCGAGATCGTGCCACTGCACTCCAGCCTGGGCGACAGACCGCTACTCCGTCTCAAAAAAAAAAAAAAAAAAAAACCAAAACCACAAAATAAAATAAAAATTAAAAATTAAAAAGTTGCATGTAGTCGGGCGCGGTGGCTCACGCCTGTAATTCCAACACTTTGGGAGGCCAAGGTAGGCAGATCACTTGAGGTCGGGAGTTTCGAGACCAGCCTGACCAACATGGAGAAATCCTGTCTCTACTAAAAATACAAAATTAGCTGGGCGTGGTGGCACATGCCTGTAATCCCAGCTACTTGGGAGGCTAAGGCAGGAGAACTGCTTGAACCCGGGAGGTGGAGGTTGCAGTGAGCCAAGATCGTGCCATTGTACTCCAGCCTGGTCAACAAGAGCAAAACTCCATCTAAAAAAAAAAAAAAAAAAAAAACAGTTGCATGTTAACGTATTCAGGTATGAAGTATGATGTTTACAACTTACTTTAAAATTTTTTTAAAAAATGTGTATTATGGCCGGGTATGGTGGCTCACACCTATGATCCCAATACTTTCGGAGGCCGAGGTGGGCGGGTCACCTGACTTCAGGAGTTCGAGAGCAGCCTGACCAACATAGCAAAACACAACCTTTACTAAAAATACAAAAATTAGCCAGATGTGGTGGCGTGCACCTGTAATCCCAGCTATCTTGAAAGGCTGTGGCAGGAGAATCGCTTGAACCTGGGAGGCGGAAGTTGCGGTGAGCCAAGATAGTGCCACTGCACTCCAGTCTGGGTGACAGAGCGAGGTTCCATCTTAAAAAAAAAAAAAAAAAAAAAAAAGAAAAGACAAGAGACCTGGCAGACAGACCTTAAATTTTAGCTCCTGTCCTGTACAACCTCCAGAAAAGAGAATAGAGAGATGACAAGAAGGAGTTAATCAAAGAAATAAAAGAAAATTCTCAAGAGGGCTAGAAACACAGTAATTTTCACATTGGCTATACCTACCAAGTTCAGAGCAGGATGAATGAAAAAAATCCCACATGTAAACAGGCTGTGGTAAGACTTCAAAACACCAGAAGTAATTTTTTTAAAAGCCTATATATTTCCAAAAGTAAAATATGAGTTAACAACAAGCAAACAATAATTCAACTACTATCAGACTTCATATCAGCTGCAGCATTAGGCTGATAATGTGTTGGTGGCTCCCAACATATTACTCACGTACTTTTGGTGATGCTGGTAGAAACAAGCCTCCTCCCAGGCTGGGTGTGGTGGCTCACGCCTGTAATCCCAGCACTTTGGGAGGCTGAGGCAGGCGGATCACAAGGTCAGGAGATCAAGACCATCCTGGCTAACATGGTGAAACCCCGTCTCTACTAAAAATACAAAAAATTAGCCGGTCGTGGTGGCGGGCACCTGTAGTCCCAGCTACTCGGGAGGCTGAGGCAGGAGAATGGCGTGAACCCGGGAGGCGGAGCTTGCGGTGAGCCAAGATCGCACCACTGCATTCCAGCCTGGGCAACGGACCAAGACTCCGTCTCAAAAAAAAAAAAAAAAAGAAATAAGCCTCCTCCTCAACAAGAGCCTCAGGCAGCATCCAGATAAGGGTACTGTCATCACAGGAGGCCACAGCTCCATGCACGTGACTGCCCCTGTAGACCTTTCAGTGGGACACAATGTGGAGGACGAAAACAGTGATATTGAGCATCCTGACCCTGTGTAGGCCTAGGCTAATGTATGTGTGTCTTAGTTTTTAATAAAAAAGTAAACTAAGTAAACATTTTTAAAATAGAAAAAAACTTATAGAATGTAAAAAAACACATTTTTATAACGGCTGTACAACATGTTTGTGTTTTAATCAAGTGTTATTACAAAAGAGTCAAAAGTTAAAAACATTGCTGACTGTGAAAAAAATTAAAAACCAGTTTATTTATTTATTTATTTATTTATTTTTGAGACGGAGTCTCGCTCTATTGCCCAGGCTGGAGTGCTGTGGCCGGATCTCAGCTCACTGCAAGCTCCGCCTCCCGGGTTCCCGCCATTCTCCTGCCTCAGCCTCCCGAGTAGCTGGGACTACAGGCGCCCGCCACCTCGCCTGGCTAGTTTTTTGTATTTTTTAGTAGAGACAGGGTTTCACCGTGTTAGCCAGGATGGTCTTGATCTCCTGACCTTGTGATCCGCCCGTCTCGGCCTCCCAAAGTGCTGGGATTACAGGCTTGAGCCACCGCGCCCGGCCTAAAAACTAGTTTAACACAAGCTTGTCCAACCCATGGCCCACAGGCCACATGTGGCCCAGGATGGCTTTGAATGCAGCAAAACACAAATTCATAAACTTTCTTAAAACATTGTGAGATTTTTTTTTTTAAGCTCATCAGCTATCGTTAGTGTATTTTATGCGTGGCCCAAGACAACTCTTCTTCTGATGTAGCCCAGGGAAACCAAAAGATTGGACATCCCTGATTTAACAGTTTATAAAGAAAAAAGGGGCCAGGCGCAGTGGCTCACGCCTGTAATCCTAGCACTTTGGGACACCGAGGCGGGTGGATCATGAGGTCACGAGATTGAGACCATCCTGGCTAACACAGTGAAACCCCCCCGTCTCTACTAAAAATACAAAAAATTAGCCAGACGTGGTGGCGGGCGCCTGTAGTCCCAGCTACTGGGGAGGCTGACACAGGAGAATCCTGTGAACCCGGGAGGCGGAGCCGGGAGGCGGAGCTTGCAGTGAGCCGAGATCACGCCACCGCACTCCAGCCTGGGCAACACAGTGAGACTCCGTCTCAAAAAAAAAAAAAAAAGAAAAAGAAAAAGAAAAAAGGGCTGGGTGCAAGGGCTCACACTTGTAATGTTAGTACTTTGGGAGGCTGAGGCAGGCAGATTGCCTGAGGTCACGAGTTCAAGACCAGCCCGGCTGATATGGTGAAACCCCGTTTCTACTAAAAATACAAAAATTAGCCGAGAGTGATGGCGACTCCCTGTAATCCCAGCTACTTGGGAGGCTCAGGCAGGAGAATTCTTTGAACCCAGGAGGCGGAGGTTGCGGTGAGCCGAGATTGCACCATTGCACTCCAGCCTGGGCAACAAGAGCAAGACTCCATCTCAAAAATAAAAATACAAAAAAGAAAGAAAAAAGAAAAAAAAGTTTATAAAGCAAAACAAAGCTACCGTAAGCTAAGGTTAATTTATTATTGAAGAAAGAAAACTTAAGCAAACTTAGTGTAGGCTAAGTGTCCAGTGTGTATGAAGTCTACGGTAGAGCAGTCATGCCCTAGGCCTTCACAGTCACTCACCTTCATTCATTCACTCACCCAGAGCAGCTTCCAGTCCTGCATGCTCCATTCATGGTTAGTGTCCTATACAAATATTCCGATTTTTATATTTTATACTGTCTTTTTACTGCCTCTTTTCTATGTTTAGCTATGTTTACTTTAGATCCACAAACACCTGCTAAGGCGTTGTAACGGTCTACGGTGTTCAGTACAGGTTTGTAGCTTAGGAGCAACAGGCCACACCATATAGCCTAGGTGTGTGGAGGCTATGCCATCTAAGGTGTGTAAGGACACTCTACAATGGGCACATGATGGACTTGCCTAACGACACAGTTCTCAGAACCTATCCCCATCTTTAAGCAACACACAACTGTAGTTCAGTATCTTAAGTTCTCGGGAAGATTATTTTGTACTTAGATTTCTATATCTAGCCAAGCTAACATTTAAGTGAGGGAAAAATAATTTTGGTTATGTGATTACTGAAAGTTTATCAACTACAGACTTTTTCTGTAAGAATCATTTGAGAGGCTGGGCACGGTGGCTCATGCCTATTATCCTAGCACTATGGGAGGCCGAGGCGGGTGGATCACAAGGTCAGGAGATGGAGACCAACTGGTTAACATGGTGAAACCCTGTCTCTAATAAAAATACAAAATAAATTAGCTGGGCGTGGTGGCGGGTGCCTGTAGCCCCAGCTACTCAGGAGGCTGAGGCAGGAGAATGGCGTGAACCCAGGAGGCGGAGCTTGCAGTGAGCCGAGATCACGCCACCGCACTCCAGCCTGGGTGACAAGAGGGAGACTCCGTCTCAAAAAAAAAAAAAAGAATCATTTGAGAAAAAATTCAGACAAAACTAAAATGAATCAAAGAAATAAAGAATAGTACGTTTAAAAATAATAAAACTTAGGCCGGGCAGGGTGGCTCAAGCCCGTAATCCTAGCACTTTGGAAGGTCGAGGCATGTGGATCACGAGGTCAGGAGTTCAAGAGCAGCCTGGCCAACACAGTGAAACCCCGTCTCTACTAAAAATACAAAAAAATTAGCCAGGTGTGGTGGCAGGCGCCTGTAATCCCAGCTCCTTGGGAGACCGAGGCAAGGAAAAGGGCTCGAATCTGGGAGGCAGAGGTTGCAGTGAGCCGAGATCGCACCACTGCACTCCAGCCCAGGTGACAGTGCGAGATTCCGTCTATAATAATAATAATAATAATAATAATAAAAGTTAGATTTAAGTCTAACTGTTGGTACATAATGTAAAAAAAAATTTGGAATGGGCAATGAGGAGAAAGTAAAAGTGTGCTTGGTTTTGTTTTTTTTGTTTGTTTGTTTGTTTTTGTGAGACAGAGTCTCACTCTGTCACTTAGGATGGAGTGCAATGGTGTGATCCTGGCTCACTGCAGCCTCGACCTCCTGGGCTCAAGTGATCCTCCCACCTCAGTCTCCTGAGTAGCTGGGACTACAGACACACAACACCATACCTGGTTAATTTTTTTTTATTCTTTGTAGAGATGGGGTCTCCCTATGTTGTCCAGGCTAATCTCAAACTCCTGGGCTGTAGCAATCTGCCCACCTCTGCCTCCCAAAGTGTTGGGATTATGGTGGTTCTTGTCTTCTTTAGGTGAAAAAAACCAAATCCTGGTAGTTAAATTTAAACATGAATTTAAAACTTAATAAAATGGATAGAAACAGCACTATATTTCCAACTTACTAGAAAGTAACATGGAAGACAACTGATCAATTCAACAAAAGCAAGCCAAGAGGTAGCTAGATAAACGGAGAAAGGGTGTGCTTCCTTCCTGCCTTCCTTTATTCATTCAACAAACCAAAAGATAAAGTACACTGTTCCAAGTGCTTTGTTACCTAAGACAAAGTCCATGCCCAGAAGCGCTGAGTGCCTGAGGGTGGAAGGAAGCAAACAGTAACAAACAAGTGAAGTATGACTGGGGCAATGCAAAGTAAAAAACAAAACAAGGCAAGTAAGGGCATAATGTTGAAAACATTCTGCAGCTAGGTGTGGTTCAGGCCTGAAATCCTAGCACTTTGGGAGGCCAACGTGGTGGATCACAGGTCAGGAGATCGGACAATCCTGGCTAACACAGTGAAACTCTGTCTCTACTAAAAATACAAAAAATTAGCTGGGCATGGGGTGGGCGCCTGTAGTCCCAGCTACTAAGGAGGCTGAGGCAGGAGAATGGCATGAACCCGAGAGGCGGAGCTTGCAGTGAGCAGAGATCATGCCACTGCACTCCAGCCTGGGCAACAGAGTGAGACGCCGTGTCAAAAAAAAACACACACACAAAAAAAAAAAAAAAAAGAAAACATTCTGCACAGTCCCACTTATGTATAACATCTAGAATAGGCAAACCTACAGTGAGAGAAAGTAGCTAAGTGGTTGCCAGGGGCTGTTGGGGATCAAGAAGTGAGAGTGGCTGCTTATGGGGATGAGGTTTCTTTTGGGGTGATGAAAATATCCTAAAATCAACTGTGGTGATGACTGCACAACTCTCTGAGTATATTAAAAAACAAACAAACAGACAAACAAAACACTGAATCGCACACTTTAAGGGGGAATTTTTATCGTATGTGGATTATATCTCAACAAAGTTTTTTTTTTTTTTCTTTTTAAGGAACTTGGGAGAGTGCTACGTTAGACAGGACAGTCAGGTAAGATAATTCAGGGAAAGCAAAATATCAATCTGTAGACATATGCACTTGTACCACAAATGTACAGCAAACTGGCCCCAAGCCTATCTGGACACACCTCACCTTCCAGCCATTACCATGTGCCTTCCCAAGGGCAGGGGACTCCGCAAATTCCTAGGAGGTCTCCTTTTTTCACTTCACATGCATTTCTCCTTCCATATGTTCTGTTAAAACGTGGAGGGTGTCCTCCAGCCCTTTCCTGGACTCTTCTAGTAGAGCTTCTAGTAGAGCTTCAAGAGTCCATGGCTGGGCGCAATGGCTCATGCCTGAGGCCGAGGTGGGCAGATCACGTAAGGTCAGGAGTTTGAGACCAGCTTGGCCAACATGGCAAAACCTCATCTCTACTAAAAATATAAAAATTAGCCAGGTGTAGTGGTGTGCACCTGTGGTCCCAGCTACTCAGGAGGCTGAGGGAGGAGAATCGCTTGAACCTAGGAGGCCGAAGTTGCAATGAGCTGAGATGGCACCACTGCACTCCACCTGGGTGACAGAGACTCCATCTCAAAAAAAAAAAAAAACACAAAAAACAAACAAACAAACAAAAACAAAAACAAAAAAAATGGAGAGAGACCTGTGCTGCCAGCCGTGGGATCCAGCGGCACCCATCCATCAGATGTTGATCCTGCTCCTCACTCTCCCACTCATGCAGCCAACACATGTTGAGGGCTTATTCTGGGGAAGAAACCCAAACAAAACTGGAGGGTCAGAGTTTACACTGAAGTATTGGCCTTGAGATTTCAATGATAAAAACGATTTTTTTCTAAGAGATTTTTCTACATATTTCATAGAATTTTCATGTATTTCATAAAATTGATTCTGTTCTATGTAAACATGAGAGTCCAATTCTTATTGGGAGCATTGAAAAAAATAATATAAACATAACAGATATTAACAATTCCTAACTAGCAAACTGAAGTTTATTCTGACACTAAGATCCATTTTTTTGGTCACGAAATCACCCACTATTTATGGACCCACACAGTTAAAAGCCAAGAATAAGGCCAGGCGCGGTGGCTAACGTCTGTAATCCTAGCACTTTGGGAGGCTAAGGCAGGTGGATTGTGTGAGTCCAGGAGTTTGAGATCAGCCTGGGCAACAGTGCGAAACCCCATCTCTACTAAAAATACAAAAAATTAGCCAGGCGTGGTGGCGTATGCCCTGTAGTTCCAGCTACTCAGGAGGCTGAGGTGGGAGAATCACCTGAACCCAAGAGGCAGAGGCTGCGGTGAGCTGAGATCGTGCCAGTGCACTCCAGCCTGGGCAACCAGAGTGAGACCTGAGACCCTGTTTCCAAACAAAAAAGAATAAAAAAAAAAAAACCCAAAATCAAAGTTTTTAATTAGAAATTGTAAACAGCATTTTTTGATTTTAAAAACACCCAATTTTTATACTCCATAGCCATAAAAATGGTGGCCATGGAGGTTATCTGGCTTGAAATGACAAGGGCCTTTTTTCTTTTTTTTTTTTGAGACGGAGTCTCACTCAGTCGCCCGGGCTGGAGTACAGTGGCCGGATCTCAGCTCACTGCAAGCTCCGCCTCCTGGGTTTACGTCATTCTCCTGCCTCAGCCTCCCGAGTAGCTGGGACTACAGGCGCCCGCCACCTCGCCTGGCTAGTTTTTTGTATTTTTTTAGTAGAGACGGGGTTTCACTGTGTTAGCCAGGATGGTCTCGATCTCCTGGCCTCGTGATCCGCCCGTCTCGGCCTCCCAAAGTGCTGAGATTACAGGCTTGAGCCACCGCGCCCGGCCGACAAGGGCCTTTTTTCAAAGAATAACAGAACCTAGAGAGGCTTCTGAGATCACCCAGTCCCACTTCGTCACGCAACAGTGAGGAAACTGATGCAGCAAGGAGGAGAAATGACTCCCAGCCCTCGTGCTGTTAGCCGAAGGCCAGGCTTTTAGGTCTCTCAAACCAAAATGCATCTTGTCCCCTTTAAGAGACGTCACCTCAGAAGGCAGTACACTTACTCCAACAGCTGCCACTGCCCAGCGCATACAGGAATTGCCTAACATGAACCAGAATTATTTTATAGCCAGACCTCATTTTGGACAGAAGAACTGCTAACATTATGGTAGGCAGGCTGGTTTTTGTTGTTGTTGTTTTTTTTTTTTTTTTTTTGAGACAGGGTCTCACTCTGTCACCCAGGCTGGAGTGCAGTGGTATGGTCATAGTTACCTGCAGCCTTGACCTCTGGGACTTAAGCAATTCTCCTGCCTCAGCCTCCTCAGTAGCTGGGACTATAGACATGCATCACCACACCTGGCTAATTTTTAATTTTTTTGTAGAGATGAGGTCTCCCTATGTTGTCCAGGCTTCTTTTGACTGTTTTATGCATCAAACCCACCCTGGAACACCCACCAAAGCAGGTGCGGGTTACAGCAGATGAAACCTTTGGGAAAAGCATATACAATTACCCAAAGAGATGACTCTGAAAGGGATAACACCCATATACACGTTTGAGTTTTAGGTTATTTTAATTTTTATTATTTTTATTTTATTTTTTTGAGATGGAGTCTTGCTCTGTTGCCCAGGCTGGAGTGCAGTGGCACGATCTCAGCTCACTGCAACCTCCCCCTCCCGGGTTCAAGCGATTCTCCTGCCTCAGCCTCCCGAGTAGCTGGGATTACAGGCACACACCACCACGCCTGTCTAATTTTTGTATTCTTAGTAGAGGCGGGGTTTCACCATGTTGGCCAGGCTGGTCTTGAACTCTTGACCTCATGATCTACCTGCCTCGGCCTCCCAAAGCACTGGGATTACAGCCATGAGCCACTACATCCGGCCCTAGGTTATTTTTAAACGCCAGTCACATTACTCTCCAGCCACACTGTTTTTGGGATGTCAGAGTGGTCATTCACGAGTACAGGTGAAAACCCCTAACAAGTGATGCTCACACACAGTTTTTGGGATTAAGTTTGCCTTTTTCCAATCCAGAAAAGGGAGATTTGGAAGGCAAACTGGTGCAAGTAGAGGAGAGCTGATTTTAATGGTATCTAGATAGGAGCTATGAATGGCAAACAGTCCTTACACACGAACCCAAAGCAGGTTAGAAAAACCCGACATGTGGCTGGGCACAGTGGCCCATGCCTGTAATCCCAGCACTTTGGGAGGCCAAGGCAGGCGGATCATGAGGTCAAGGGATCCAGACCATCCTGGCCAACATGGTGACACCCTGCCTCTACTAAAAATACAAAAATCAGCTGGGCGTGGTGGTGTGTGCCTGTAGTCCCAGCTACTTGGAAGGCTGAGGCAGGAGAACTGCTTGAATCAGGGAGGTAGAGGTTGCAGTGAGCCAGGATCGCACCTTGTGCCACTGCACTCTGGCCTGGTGACAGAGCAAGACTCTGTCTCGAAAGAAAAAAAAAGAAAGATTCGATATGTAACAGCATTTGGTTGGCTTCTGCTGCCACATCAACAATAAAACAGCACTTCGCAGGCCAGTCTAGAAAGTGGAATTTTTCTGTCATTCACACTGGCCACTCCAAACACTACTCACAGTTCATCTGAATTAATAAGCATTTATTTAATAAGTACCGGGCATTAAAATGTTGACATGATACTGCTAATCAATGTGTAAAATGCAAGCAATATAGGATGGCCTAGATTTTAAATCAGTCCCAACCTTTTTCATTTGTGGATTTGTTTGTGTTTGCGGTAGTAGGAGAGGGCACAACACTGCAATGAGGAGAAAAGTACCAGACTAGGAGCTGAAAAGCTCGGCTCTGGTTCGCACTTTACCACAAATGGGCTTTCATTTCCTCTTCTGTAAGATGGGGATAGTCTCCCACAGGGTGGCTATGAGGATCAAATGCAACAACTCATGAGAAAAGCAGTGGAAACTGATAAAACACATGCACATTTGAGGGAGAGTTGCTCCTCTTATTACTGAACTCTGAGAATTCCTCATACCCAAAGCACCCAGGAAAACCACCTAGCATGAGGCCTCAGCAAAGGCCAATCACAGCCTCAGCACTACACAAAAGCCAGTGCAAGGTAAAGAAACCTACAAGGGGGCTGGGCGCAGTGGCTCAAGCCTGTAATCTCAGCACTTTGGGAGGCTGAGACGGGCGGATCACGAGGTCAGGAGATCGAGACCATCTTGGCTAACCCGGTGAAACCCTGTCTCTACTAAAAATTACAAAAAACTAGCCGGGCGAGGTGGCGGGCGCCTGTAGTCCCAGCTACTTGGGAGGCTGAGGCAGGAGAATGGCATAAACCCAGGAGGCGGAGCTTGCAGTGAGCTGAGATCCCGCCACTGCACTCCAGCCTGAGACTCCATCTCAAAAAAAAAAAAAAAAAAAAAGAAACCTACAAGGGCTAAACAACCAATGAGAGGAAAGCAAGGAAAGCAGACATGTGGACATCCTGAGTCACCGCATGGAGACAAAAGGTGGTAAAGGCCTTGTGTGCCTCTGCTTCCCGCAATCTCTGATCAGTTTGGGGTCACTGTATAGCTCTATTTCCAGTACTAGCATAGCCACAGGGGTCAGTCTCTTCCCTTTATAGAAATCCCACATGGGCCAATAAGACAAGTATTATCGTCTTCACTTTACTGACAGGACAACAGGTCAATGAAGTGACTTGCTTACGGTCAGCCGGGCAACTAGGCTGAGAAACCAAGCTTCCTGACCCCCCTCCCCCAATCCACTCTCTCTCCTCAGGTGGTTACACACCAACATCAGTTCCCATCTGTGAATGATCCACTACGGGTCAGGTCCTTAAGGGCAGGGGTTCTGCAGGTGAAGACAGATTTGAAGAGGTGAAGTCACATGCCTGTGGTACAGTATCCCCCGCTCATCCATGGTTTCACTTTCCAAGGTTTCAGCTACCTGCCATCAACCTTGCTCTAAATATATTAAGTAGGGCCAGGGCGTGGTGGCTCATGCTTATAATCCCAGCACTTCGGGAGGCCGAAGCAGGTAGAACACCTGAGGTCGGGAGTTCGAGACCAGCCTGGCCAACATGGTGAAAGACTGTCCCTACTTAAAAAAAAAAAAAAATACAAAACACAAAATTAGCCAGGCATAGTGGTTCATGCCTTTAATCCCAGCTACTAAGGAGGCTGAGGCAGGAGAATCACTTGAGCCCAGGAGACGGAGGTTGCAGCGAGTCGAGGTCATGCCATTGCACTCCAGCCTCGGCAACAAGAGTGAAACCCTGTCTCAAAAAATAAAAAAAAAAAAAAAAATAAAAATTTTTTTTTTTTTTTTTTGAGACGGAGTCTCGCTCTGTCGCCCAGGCTGGAGTGCAGTGGCGCGATCTCGGCTCACTGCAAGCTCCGCCTCCCGGGTTCACGCCATTCTCCTGCCTCAGCCTCCCGAGTAGCTGGGACTACAGGCGCCCACAACCGCGCCCGGCTAATTTTTTGTATTTTTAGTAGAGACGGGGTTTCACCGTGGTCTCGATCTCCTGACCTTGTGATCCGCCCGCCTCAGCCTCCCAAAGCGCTGGGATTACAGGCGTGAGCCACCGCGCCCGGCAAAAAATAAAAATATTAAGTAGGCCAGGCCCAGTGGCTCACGCCTGTAATCACATCACTTTAGGAGACCTAGGTGGGTGGATCACTTGAGGTCAGGAGTTTTGAGACCAGCCTGGCCAACATGGTGAAACCCCATCTCTACCAAAAAATACAAAAATTAGCCGGGTGTGGTAGTGGGTGCCTGTAATCCCAGCTACTTGGGAGGCTGAGGCAGGAGAATCGCTTGAACCTGGGAGGTGGAGGTTCCAGTGAGCCGAGATCACACCACTCTACTCCCGCCTGGATGACAGAGCGAGATTCTGTCTCAAAAAGACAAATAAAAATATTAAACGGTAGATTCTAGAAAGAATGCTTAAGTTTCAATTGCACGTCATTCTGAGTAGCATGATGAAATCTCACACCACCCTGCTCCATCCCACCTGGGATGTCCTTTGTCCAGCATGTACTGTATCACAGTGCTTGTGTTCAAAGAATCCTTATTTTATTTAATAATGGCCTCAAAGCGCAGGAGTAGCAATGCTGGCATATTGTTATAACTGTTCTATTTTGTTATTAATTATTGTTGTTAATCCCTTACTGTGCTAATTCATAAATTAAACTTTATCACAGGGGTGTATGTATAAGACAAAACATAGTCTACATAGTGTTCAGTACCATCTGAGGTTTCAGGCACCCACTGGGGGTCTTGGAACGTATCCATTGAGGATAAGATTTAACCTGCTGCTGTGCAATTCTAAAGCTGGCCCGCTTTCCACTATCTCTCCACCAGACACGCTGCCTCAGGATTCTAAGAAACCTCAAGAGGCAAGGTTTATTTTGCAATTAGGATGGTTGTCCCCGGTATCAAGAACAGATTTCTTCAGAAAATCAGCATGACCTAGAACTTCTTTCTTATCTAACAGTCCTTTTGCTATTTCTAATGAAAACTGAAAAAGTCAAACAGACTTTATCCAAATAGGAAAAAAAAAAAAAAAAGATGAGCAGAACTAGACTCTTGATTGGAAGGACTGAGAATGCAAACTTTAACCAGAAACCATTTCCCCTTATCCCGCCCTGCCCCCTCTTTTTGAAGTGCCAGGAGCAGCTACAAAAACAAAGATGACTCCTAGGGCCAGGGGAAGCTTGAGTCAAGGCCAAAGGTCCTGAAATCTGAAGGTCCAGGCCCAAGGGCACAGACTTTACCTCTATGAAGGAGAGATCTGGCAGTATCCCTAGCGAGCAGACAGCCAGCCTGAGAGAGAGATGAATAGAGGGGTACAGTTCCACAAGGCTGACCTCTGCACTGGACTTGAGGCCCGTGAACCTAGTGATCTGCAAAAACGAGTTTACATAACAGGCCTTTGTGTTGTCCCAGATAAGAGTGAGTGGAGGAGCTTCAGAATGTTTTAAGGATTTAGAGCCAGCTGAGATTTCCTGAGGACACTGAGGTGGGGAGGAGGGAGGGTGGGGGAGGGGCAAATTCAGACCTAATCTGTCTCATCTAGGGAGGAAAACAGTAACTGCAGCACTAATATAATATATATTTATATTTATAAATCCTTGTTTTTAAATAAGAAATGAGTAACACTGATGGCTTCTCAGAGGACACTGGGTGGCTTACGGGACAAACACGGAAGACTTTTCACTATACACCGTTTGAAGTTTTTAAAATTTTGAAATCTATTCAAAAGTAAGTCATGGAAACTTTAAACTCTTTCAAGCATGTTCAAAGTTTTCTGACAACCCTAAGAAAGAGGCAGAGCAAAGACCATTAGTCCCATTTCACAGATGAGGATGCCTGAAGTTCCAAGGAGAAAAAAAATGAATTGCCCAAGTCTGTGGCAGGGTTGAAGCAAGACCCAGAACTTCAGGCTCCTAGTCCAGTGCTCTGTCAGAGACTCCACAGTATACAAGACAAGCAGCACCTCAGATTCACTTTATAAGTCCAGTTCTCATAGCTACAGCCAAATGCATCCACAAGAACACTGGAAATGACCACCACACACAAAGCCTTACTGACTCGTACAGCAGTGTCTCTGAGCTCTTTGGGTTTATCTACACGCTCTGGTTAATAATTGATAAATGTTGATAATAATTGATAAATACCCTAAAACTCTTTAACTGTCAACCCCAATTTTTCTAAAATGCCCCATTCCACATTCTTCTCTCAGTGAATGCAATGGCCACAACCGCATTTTTATTAGATCCATTCACTTTCAGAATCTCAGGGTCATCTTTATGAGTTCAGAGCAAATCAGAAGGGTAGTCAAGTAAAAATGAGGATTGGGCTTAGCAGCCAGCCAAACCCTTGGTTTTGCCACAGACTTGTAAGTGACCTAGCCTCAGCTTTCTCTCTACAAAGGAACCAATTAACAGGCACATATTGGACACCATGTGTTTGACACTGGCCCACGGGATCCCTGTGTCTTCAAGGAGCTTAACTTCTATAGGGGGAGATGACAAAAAAAAAAAAAAAAAAACCACAGTTAATTTGATGCTCTGGTAAGTGTTATGACCAGATACAATAGAGTTACAGAATAGAGGACCTGGGAGGTCAGGCAAGGCCTCTCTGAAGATGTGGCATTCGTGTTGGGACCTGAATGATGAAGTAGCAGTTACAAGGGGATGTAGAGGCAGAGTATGACGGGCAGGGGAAGAGATGCAAAGGTCCCAAGGCAGGGGTGAGCCTGCCATGTTGAAGGGCTAGTGAAGCTGGAGAGCAGGCAGTAAAGGGTAGAGATGGGCCTCTGTCTGCCTCTCCAACTTCATCTCTTTCCAGAGGTCCATCTCTTTGGGGAAGGTGTTTGGAGGTTATTCTGGTTGTAATGGGAAGTGGCTACAGAAATAAAGTAATTTTATTAAATCTGTGATTCTCAATTTTTTTTTTTTTTTTTTTTTAGCAGCAGAACTCTTTAGTCAAATAACAAGAAGAACTTCAACATACAACTAGATAAAGGTATTGCTCTGACTGGTTGGGAAACTAGTTAAAGCCCTTCTGACCTTCTCTCTGCCCTCTTGGCCTTTCTCCTCACCTTTCAGTACCTCCAAGCTCACAGGAGCTGGAAAACCACCAGGTGATCCATCTCTAAGCTTCCTCAGCTCTAATAAAACCCAGCATCATTGTAAAGAATCACAGGGAAAGCTTTAGGAAATAAGAATGGATGCTTGCTGGACAAGCATCCCAGGCTTCCCAAGACAGGCCCTGAGAAGGTTTATTTTATTTTATCTTAAATAGATACCACATCTCACTATGCTGGCCAGGCTCATCTCAAACTCTTGGCATCAAGCAATCTTCCTGCCTCGGCCTCCCAAAGTGCTGGGATTACAAGCATGAGCCACCGCACACAGCCCCGGGAAGGTTTTACACTAAATCCCTGATGTGAACTTGCTTTCCACAGAAAAAACAACAATAAGTTCTGGTTTATCAAGGGTTTCAGTTAAAATCACACTGCTGAAACTACAGAGACAAAAAACAGATTGGGGGTTGCCAGAGGATGGGGTGAAAGGAACTGACTACAGAGAAACAAAAGGAACTTTCTGGGTTGGTGGAAAAATTCTCGATCTTGATTGTGGTGTGGCTGCTTGTCTGTGTACGTTTGTCAAGTTCATAGATCTGTGCACCTCAAGTGGTGAAGGTTTACTGTGTGTAAATCAGACCTCAAAAAACTTGACTTAAAATCACATTGCCAAAAGACTACTCACTCAGAGGCACTTTACAGATGGAGGAGGGAAAACGGCTTGCTCCTGCTGAGGCAGCGGACCCCAGGAATCCTGACTCGAAGGACAGTGTTCCCTCAAGTTCATGGCTGCCCAGTTTTAATTTGGAGCCCCTGCAGTGAGTCAGACTTTAGGTTTTCCTGACTGCAAAACGAGGTGGTAAACAATTGCCAGAGGCTTCCCCACCACAGACAACGGGATTCTGAAAAGCTGTCCGCCATGGAGGAAAAAATCTGCTTTGGAGTCAGAAAAACTGGGAAAAATATTCCCACTTCTATCACTTCTTAGCTGTGCGCCCAGGCTCCATCCTGTGCGAGTGGGGGTAAGAATTCCCTCCAGTCAGGCCGGGCGCGGTGGCTCAAGCCTGTAATCCCAGCACTTTGGGAGGCCGAGACGGGTGGATCACGAGGTCAGGAGATAGAGACCATCCTGGCTGACACGGTGAAACCCCGTCTCTACTAAAAAATACAAAAACTTAGCCGGGCGAGGTGGCAGGCGCCTGTAGTCCCAGCTACTCGGGAGGCTGAGGTGGGAGAATGGCGTAAACCCGGGAGGCGGAGCTTGCAGTGAGCTGAGATCTGGCCACTACACTCCAGCCTGGGCGACAGAGCGAGACTCCGTCTCAAAAAAAAAAAAAAAAAAAAGAATTCCCTCCAGTCAGCAGAGAATGCACCTGTAACCCAGCTGATTCCCAACAGCCTCTCAAGGGCAGCAGTTATAACTTGGAGAGGTTTTACCACAGCTACACAGCTCTTCTACTCCCCAGCCCCCAGGCTGCTTCCTAGGAAGGACAATCTGGAGGTAACCATAAGGAAAGGAAATAACGAACTGGCCAGCCCTGCATTGCATAACCTGTGCACAGTAAACCAGGAGCTCTGCTAGGGCACAGGCTGTAATCTCAACAGGTAAACAGGAACCCTGCCCCCTCCCTGACCACCATGAGCACCGGGCCACCTCAGACACTCCAGGAGCAGACCGATAGCTCATGAGGAGGACACCACTGCTCTTTAGCCTGTATTTTCACACTCCCCTTTCCCTGCAGCTGCTGGCATCATCACTGGGTACACACTCATTAACGGACACTCCACCCACTCCAGCTCTTCCCTGGCTATCTGCTCCAAAAGGGTGGTCCGGAGTGACTCAAAGCTGCCTTCTGCACCTTGCTCTTTTCCATCCACGGAGCCCAAAACACAGACCCCAGAAGACGATTAAAAAATAAAAATTAAAAAACCCTCAGGCAGGAGTTTCTGCTTCCCCGTCACATCTACTGAGAGGCACTGTGGTCACATAAAGACTGTTGACTTTTTTCTCCACCGTGGGGCAGGAGGGAGGCAACACCCAGAAATTATCCCAATTTTACAGAAACAAAGACAAAGAGCTACGTATCCTAGCCAAAGGCAACAAGGAGCAGGCCTAGAGCCACCCTGAGAGGCAGAGCCCAGCAGCAGCAAGGCTCCAGTGACTCCCATATCCCTGGCAGAGATCGTCCCAGCCCTGTGCTCTGAGAGGTGTCCTGAAGATCATGGGGACTGGAAACCATGAAAGCAAGCAAAGATTTCTGTACAGTGCTGTTCAGAAAAGTTACTGAGTGCCTTCAGCCCGGGGTCTCCCGGTTGAATAGGGACTACCTAACACCTAGGTTAAGTAAATCTGATTTCATTCATCGCAAATATTTATCAAACCACTGCCAGGACATTGTGGCAACCACATCCTGCTGTTTTTATTCGGAGCCATTGCCAAAGTTTGGTCCTCTCCCCCACCTTCCGGTATCTGTGAAGTTTTCAGTTTCTATCAAACTCCAGCTGGGGGAGGGAACCGGGGCTGGCCCTAGTCGAGTAAAGTTCCACCACCAGGTCCACAAAGAGACTGCAGGGAGGCGTGGCCAGGCCGGAAATTCTGACAAAAAGTTTTGCCCTCCGGTCCTAGAAGCAACTACTTCCTGATCGCTCCTAGTCCTGAGGTGGGGGTGCAGTTCTCTGGCTGAGTGCCCCGCCGGTGGGCCGAGCTGGAGGTTGCCACTGCGGTGGATGGAGGTGGGGGGTCTGATCTCCGTACTTCGAGGCGCTCCGCTAGTACCTGGAACAGGGGAGTCTAACCCCCTGCCACCCAATGGCTAAAGTTATTTTGGAGCACAGTCCCCCCCAGGGTATGAGCTCCGGAGGGCAGGGCCGCCACCTCCACACTCCCTCGCCCCTCCTCGCAACCCATGGCCAACGCTTTGAGGACTTGAACCCGGCCCAGACCCCGGGGCCCAGGCCTGCTCCGACCCGAGGAAGGAAAAAGGGGAAGCCAAAGGAAATTTCAGACGGCCGCGGGGTGCGCTGCCCCCGCCCCGCCCGCCGAGGGAGCGCCTTCCAGGGGCCCTGGCCGGCCTCCCACCTTGACCCGCTTGCCCTGGATCTCCAGCGTCTTCATGGTGAAGTCGACGCCGATGGTGCTTCCCTGGCGCTCCGAGAAGGCGCCGGTCTTGAAGCGCTGCACCACGCACGTCTTGCCCACGCTTGCGTCGCCCACCAGCACCAGCTTGAACAGGAAATCGTACTGCTCGTCCGGGTCCCCCGGGCCCGGGCCCGGCCCCGCCATGGCCTAGAGGGAGCCGAAGGGCCGGCGCTCTGGACGCTGGGACCGGCCTGAGCTCACGCAAGCCGCGGGCCGAGCTCCGCCCGCTCCAGCCGGCGGGCCGCCTGGCTACGTGGAGCGGCCGCAACACCTGAACCCCCAGCACTGCCGACCGCCTGCCTCGGCCTCGGCCCCGCCCCACCCTGGCTCAGTCCCGCCCCAACCTGGCTGGGTCCCGCCCCGGCCCGGCTCGGCCCCGCCCGGACTCGGAGCCCCGCGGGTTCCGCTCCGCCCCGGATCCGCCAAGCGGGGCCCGCGGCAAAGCTCCAGCCCGTCCTCAACTCCGAGCCAGGCCAGTCCGGCCTTCAGGCCCGCCCCAGCCCGCCCCCGACTCCGCCCCACCCGGGCTCCGCCCTCAGGCCGGCACCCACTCCGCCCCCAGCCCTATCCTCGGGCCCATCTCGGCCCGACCCCCCGGTTCTGCCTACGTCCCCGCCCCCGACTCCGCCCTCAGCTCCGACATTGACTCCGTCCCCAGGACCACTTCAGCGCGCCCAGTCTCCGACCCGACTCTGCCCTCAGCCCGACCTCGACTCCGCCCACAGGTCCACTTCAGCCCGCCCCGACTCCGCCCTCAGATCGAACTCGACTCCGCCCTCAGGCCCACCTCAGCCCGCCCCGACTCCGTCCCCAGCTCCGACCTCGACTCCGCCCTCAGGCCCGCCTTAGCCCGCCCCGACTCCGCCCTCAGCCCGACCTCGACTCCGCCCCCAGCTCAGACCCGACTCCGCCCACAGGCCCATCTCAGCCCGCCCCGACTCCGCCCTCAGGCTCTCCTCAGCTCTTAACTCCGCCCAACCCGACTCCGCCTTCAGCCCGGCCCCCAGTCCGACCCCGCCCTTAGCACCCTCGGCCCCTCCTGCATCAACACCCCGGCGCGCCCACACGGCGGATCCGTCTGGCCCACAAACCACTGCCCATCCCGACCCTTCCTCAGCTGGGATCGCAGGTGCTGTCCCGCGCCTCCTGCCCGCCCCCCACGCAGGCCTGATCTGCCTGCCGGGATCCCCTACCTGCTGCTTCCCAGACCCCCGGTCAGGAACAGGCGAAGGCCATGGCAGGAGCTCGGGACCTGCAGGCCTAGACTTAGAATGACCCCCTCCGGAATGGATCACGGGGAAAGGGGACGACCACAGCACCTGAGTGCCCACTCTGACAGGCGGGCAGTGCAGAGTCCCTGAGAGTGGCGGGGGTCACTCTTCCCAGGGGCGGAAGGGAAGGGAGGGAGCAGGCTGCAGAAGGCCAGAATCCAGGCTGGCTACAAAACTGCGGAGGAGGCAAAAATCCTGGTGGGGAGAGGACCCAGGCCCCCATTTCATGGGAAGCTGGGCCAGAAGGAGGAGCTGGGAGCTCTCATCTCCAAAATGCAGCCTAGCAGTGGTTGAAGCAGCTGCCAAACGGCTGGATGACCCAGCTCAGAGCAGCTACAGGCCCATTTGGGAAACTGACCCAGCCAAAAAGCACCAGTCTAGGAAAAGGAACAGAGAAACTTGTGGGGGACTCTGAGGAAGGGGAGACTAGCTCCTGAGTTGGCCCAGTGAACCAGGGCCCATCAAAGAAAGGAGATCCAAACATCTGTAAGAAGCTTATACTAGATCCAATAGGATTGGGATTCCCAGCTCCCAAGATGGGAAGGAATTAACAGCACCCCTTACCCCTCCAGACAGCTCCCTTGTGGCACTCCAATTCCAGGTATTCAACACATTTAATGAATGCCTGCTACAGGCGGGCACTGTCCTGGGGCCTTGTAATGCACCTGTGGACAAAGCAGACAAAAATCCAGGAGAAAAGGGGAGGGTCTTCCAGAAGCTGAAGGAGACTTCAGAGATTAAGTCCCCCAGTGCTACTGTGAGGACCCAAGCCAACCTTTCAGGTCAAGATGGGAAGGGACTGAATAAGCAGTCTGCAAAGGCAGACCCCATGGAGAAGGTAGAAGAGTTGTTTGTTTCTTCTGAAAGTTTGAACTCCAATCTCATGGGAAATACTCAACAGAATCAGGAAACCCCAAAGTGCCACTGAAAAGCAATTGAGAGCCCCGCTTTGGTACACCTGATGGGAGCAGGGAGCTACAGCGGCAGAAATAACCTCCACTCCAGGGTAGAAGTAGACAGGAGATGGGTTGGAAGATTTCTGCATGCTGGGGCTAGCTCAAATCAAAGTACAGAACTCCAGAAAACAAGGCCTGCCCCCAGCTCAGAGCAGCTACCACAGCACAGAATGGTGTGGAATCCAGAAGCCAGGATGAAGCGTGGGGGTAGATGGTGGTTGGATAGCTAACTGGCCTTTCCACTGCTCTAGCCTGGAACTGGTTGGGCTGGGACGGGGGACATGTTGGTCTGAGTACAGATTTTGTCAGAAAACCCAGCCACCACTCCCTTGCCTTTGTGGGGTGATTCTAAAATTGGACTGTGGTAAGGGTTGCACAACTCCACAAGTTTATTGAAATCATTAAAATGTAAACTTACAAAGGGTGGGTTTTATGGTATGTAAATTATACCTCAATAAAGCTGTCTAATATCTGCATTTCCTCTTTTGGTGGTAAATTCCTGAGTAGCACAGTGGCATTTTATTTAAAATGGAATCATGCTAATTTGAAATACAGCAATTAAAAATATGTTTCATTTAATACATCAAATTTGAAAAAATGTATATTGCAAATTTTTAAAAATAGGTCAAGAATTTAGTTGCTGGGCGCGGTGACTCACGCCTGTAATCCCAGCACTTTGGGAGGCTGAGACGGGCAGATCACAAGGTCAGGAGATCGACACCATCCTGGCTAACATGGTGAAACTCTGTTTCTACTAAAAATACAAAAAATTAGCTGGTTATGTTGGCGGGCACCTGTAGTCCCAGCTACTCGGGAGACTGAGGCAGGAGAATGGTGTGAACCCAGGAAGTGGAGCTTGCAGTGAGCCCAGATATTGTGCCACTGCCTGGGTAACAGAGCGAGACTCTGTCTCAAAAAATATATACATATATATTATATATATTATATATACATTATATATAATATATATATGTGTCAAGAACTTACTTTATTTTTTTATTTTTTTGAGACGGAGTCTCGCTCTGTCGCCCAGGCTGGAGTGCAGTGGCCGGATCTCAGCTCACTGCAAGCTCTGCCTCCCGGGTTCACGCCATTCTCCTGCCTCAGCCTCCCGAGTAGCTGGGACTACAGGTGCACGCCACCTTGCCCGGCTAGTTTTTTGTATTTTTTAGTAGAGACGGGGTTTCACCGGGTTAGCCAGGATGGTCTCGATCTCCTGACCCTGTGATCCGCCCATCTCGGCCTCCCAAAGTGCTGGGATTACAGGCTTGAGCCACCGCGCCCGGCCTTTTATTATTTTTGAGAACACTCTTGTTGCCCAGGCTGGGGTGCAATGGCGCAATCTTGGCTCACTGCAACCTCCGCCTCCTGAGTTAAAGCAATTCTCCTGCCTCAGCCTCCGGAGTAACTGGGATTGCAGGCGTGTACCACCACACCTGACTAATTTTTATATTTTTAGTACAGACACGGTTTCACTGTGTTGGCCAGGCGTGAGCCACCACGCCCAGCCAAGAATTTAATTCTTTTTTTTGAGACGGAGTCTCGCTCTGTCACCCAGGCTGGAATGCAGTGGCACAATCTTGGCTTACTGCAACGTCCACCTCCCAGGTTCACATCACACCATTCTCCTGCCTTAGCCTCCCGAGTAGCTGGGACTACAGGCACCAGCCACCACGCCCAGCTCATTTTTTATAGTTTTAGTAGAGATGGGGTTTCACTGTGTCAGCCAGGGATGATCTCGATCTCCTGACCTCGTGATTCGCCTGCCTCAGACTCCCAAAGTGCTGGGATACAGGCATAAGCCACCGCGCTTGGCCAAGAATTTAACATTCTTAAAGCTGGTGGGTGTGTTGAATACATTTTAACTGTGTCATTGCCATGCAGTGGCACCATCTCAGAGGGTATCCCATAATGGCAATGTTCCCTGGATCAGACCTCCTCCAAGTGGCTAGAGGGACATTCGTACCTGGTTTTCTCCTTCCTTCTTTCTCCTTTCATCTTTTTCTTTCTACACTTGCCATTATTAAAATACAAACCTACAACACTATCCTTTTGAAGTTTTCTTCTTTTTTGGGGGAAGCGGGTGGGGGAGACAGCGTCTTCCTCTGTTGTCCAGGCTGGAGTGCAGTGGTACAATCATGGCTCACTGCTGCCTCCCATCTCCAGGGCTCAAGCCATACTCCCAACTCAGCCTCTTGTACTCGACCACAGGCCTGGGACCACAGGCGTGCGTTACTACATACAGCTAATTTTTTATTTTTTTGTAAAGGTCGTATTATGTTGCTCAGGCTGGTCTTGAACTTCTGGGCTCAAGCAAATGATACTCTTGCCTTGGCCTCCCAAAGTGCTGGGATTACAGGTGTGCACCACCACGCCCAGCCCCAAATTTTCTTTATGTGGTGATACCAAGGCTAGTGCTGAAAATGTGCCCCCAAGTGAAAAAACACCATGAAGGCCAGACGCCAACCACAATATCCTGTGTCTTTCATACAGAGGTGCTTGCTACAAAATATTACAAAATTAAAAGTAGAATTGTGAGGTTCCGTGGTGTAATGGTGAACACTCTGGACTCTGAAAATTAAAAGTAGGAATAAAGCAGAAATCGGCTACAGCAGTCATAAACTTTAGTGCTCTGGCTGGTGCTGACTGCTGGCTGGAAAGGCTCCTCCATAGACAGCTCTCTGCACTCACCTGGTGACCAGAGAAAACACAGGCATCCACTCTCTCTCCTCCCAGAATCCCAAATGTCATAAACATGGGCAAATGAGCACCTCCACTCTCACTGCTTCTGTTGATAGCACTGGTCTCACACTTGAGGATCTGACTCAAAATACAGGGGTTAGCACCTCAGCACCCCAGCTCACACCTTCACTGCTAGCCCCCAACCAGACCCAGCCATCCCCTAGAGGATCAGATTGGCTTCCTCCCTGGTCTGTTTCAAGTTCCCCCAGCACAACCCCTACCCTCAACCCATCTGCTGTTAGAAGGGATCTTACAAAGGCATCCCCTGCTCAAGCAAGTTCAGTGCCAAGTCCCAGACCCTCAGGAATGTGCACACGTTTAAGGTTCCACTTCTCCCAACATCATCTCCTCCCCTCAGCCCCTCACCTGATTTCCCAGCCCCTCAAACACATATTTTTTACAGACTTCTACCCTGGTCCAGCTAGAGAGAACTGTGAACAACTCTGCCCTTTCCACGGCTCATTTTGTTGGAAAAGAAACCCAGGCTCAGGGACTGCATGACCTGCTAAAAGCCCTAGGCGTTGCGGCAGAGAAGCAGGACTAAGAGCGCCACGCCAGCCCTCCACGGACACTACCCTCTCCATCCTTTCGGGTGGAGCAGGTGGGCACCAAGTGTGGAGATACCAGAAGGGGCTGGGTGCCACTGCCCACCCCTGTGGATTCCTCTGCTTGCTAGTCAGCTGGGTGTTGGGCCAGGCCTAATGTCCATCCAGGTGGGTTCCTGCTTTCAGTGCTGCACAGTGAGCAGGGTGAGGACCCCCACCTCGGCTCCAGAACCTGCCAGTGTTTCAGGGAATGGGGTGGGCATGTGCAGGACTGCAGGGTGAGCGCAGGGCAAGAGGAGAAAGGTTTTCATTTCTTCCTTGTTTATAAATTGCCCAAGGGCAGGTGGGGTCAGCCGGTTGGGGATGCAGCAGGAGGAGGTCCAGGAGGCCTGGGTGGGCATGCTGTGTCTAGTCTTAAAGCAAAACAGGAGGGAGGTGGTGTGTTTTAGACAACGGAGGACACACAGTGTGAGGGAAGAAGGAAGTTAATGGAAACGTGACTACGAAAAAGTAGCTTTTTGGGAAACCACAGGCAGAGTCAAAGCTAATATAAACCATTCAGCAGATTTTATTAACCAAACAAAGCCTCCTGAGACGGGCCACAAGCTGGGAAAAGATGACCACACCCACCCAGCCAGCTTCCCCCACCTCCAGCTGTTTCCAGGCCTAGGACTGGAGCCTGCTGAGACCTTGTCCCACATCTAGGACCCTCTAGGGCCGTTGGGCACAGACAAGTAGCAAGGGTTTCTGCCAGGAATACCTAGAGGATGTCCAGCTGGGTGCTTCTCCACTCTCAGCCTGTTTCCTCAAATGTGGGATCCTAACCCCTAGCCAGTTTGCATCCTGGGGAGCCGAGAAGAGATCCCAGGAGGGGAGTGCTTTGTACACTGAAGGCCTGGAACAGGGGACTGGAGGAGGAAGGCCCAGAGCCCAAGCTTTCAAGACAGGCCTGGTTCCAAGCACCTGTCATCCTTCCCAGGGAGAAGGCCTGATGTCTGAATTCCCCATTCTCTTCTGAATGCCAGGAAGCACCTGAGTGTGCCCCTTAGAAGACAAACCCATAACCAGGCCTGTCCGAGCCTGGCCACCCCCACGCTCCCCAGAGGCTCAGACCAGGATCAGTCTGTCCCTAAGGCCCTCTGAGGCCTCTGCCCAAACCACAGGACTGCCCAGACCCCAGAGCAAACTCAGACAGCACAGGTCACTCCTTGACTTCAAAGTATAAAAGCTGAGTCTGGGGCCCAGAGGGTCTTGCTCAAAGCTCCCACGATGTTCACTCCTGAGCCCCCACCTGCAGACCCAAGCTGGGTGCTGGGTCCCAGAGGTGAATCTGCCTTGCTCCCTCCAAGGGCTCCCAAAGCTCCAACCTGGACCCCTCTCCTCCCTGCACACATTTGCCTCTGGGCTGGGATTGGCCAGCCCTGCCCTCAAGGAAACCAGGAGGCAGGGGGGCCCTTCCCTGTCCTCACCTACACCCTGGCTACTCCCATCCCCAACCAGCCCACCCACCTGCCAGGGCCTCTGCCCCAGCCTCCTCCTGACTTGGTAATACCTGGGCCTCTCCTTGTGGCCACAGAGAGCATCCTCAAGCAAGTTTGCTAGCCACTAGGTCTCCACTCCCTCACTCAGACCCTTTCCACAGTCCTTGTGGCCCTCGGACTCCTTAGAGAGGGCCCAGCACTGGCCACTCTCCCGACTCAGCCACACACAGCCACACGAGGCTCTGCCACCTTCAGACTGAGCTGCTCCCCGTAGACCGACCATTCCAGGCCTTCTGCTGTGTGATGGGCTTCTCCAAGCCAAGAGTTCCTGTTCCCAAACAGCCTGAGCTGGAGCCCCAGGCCCCAGGAATAGCCATCTGGCCCTGACCCTGAGCTCCTAGACACTCCCATGACCCTGCAGAGGGCAGGAGGCCAGGCCCCATCTTGCCCAGGTGCTGCAGCTGTTGACCATGGTTCCCCACTGGAGAGCTTAGTCCCAGTTCAGAGGAAGCTCTGGACTCAGTTCGTGTCCACTGTGTGCTCTCAGCAGGCCACAGTGCAGCCCACTGTGCAGCCCACTGCAAGGAGCCCTGTCTACAGCTGTGGCCACAGATGCCACAGTGGGTCAGCTCACTCCCACCAAGGCTCCTGGGATCTGGTCCTGTCCTTGCCACACTTGGGACTGGGGCTTCAGGGACTCCCCTGCAGGAAGGCAGTGCCCCTCAGTGACTGGCTACACATCCTAATGCCACTGTCACCTCAGAGCAGTTGGCCAAGGGAATAGGCTGAAGACATGGAGGTTTCCCTTTCTTATAAAAATCTTTAATAAAAATAGGTTTCTGCAGAACAGGTTATAAAACAGGAGTAGCAAACTCAAATTCCTGCCACCCAGGCAGGAGCGAGTGGAGCAGGTGGAGCGGGGCTCACGGAGAGCCCAGAGCAGCGCCCGACACAGATGGACCTGGTCATTGACCTGTGGGGTGCATGTTCAGGGCTGACATATCATCTCCTTTTTTTTTTTTTTTTTGCGACAGAGTCTCACTCTGTCGCCAGGCTGGAGTGCAGTGGCACAATCTCAGCTCACTTCAACCTCTACCTCTCGCGTTCAAGCGATTCTCCTGCCTCAGCCTCCCAAGTACCTGGGACCACTGGTGCCCGCCACCACGCCCAGCATTAGAATAATTTTTTTGTATTTTTAGTAGAGATGGGGTTTCACCATGTTGGCTAGGATGGTCTCGATCTTTTGACCTCGTGATCCGCCTGCCTCGGCCTCCCAAAGTGCTGGGATTACAGGCGTGAGCCACCACGCATGGCCACATCATCTCATTTTTCAAGAGAAGATTTGTCTTTTAGAAAATTTGCATTTTTTAAAATTATACTTTGGTCTGCAAAAAATTGCATTTTTAAATATTTGCCACTAATTGATTCTTCTCTCCTCAAAATCACAATGCAAGGCAAAATCAGATACAGGCAGCCAGTTCGCAACCTGTTGTATACACTCCACAATAAAAATAAATGGATCCACACAGTAGCAAAATATGTGTACAAAACCTACCAGGAAGACCAGGGACAGACCCTTACCGTCGAGTCAGCACGAGATAAGGAGAGGGAAGGAAGGCTGAGAATGGGGCTCAGCACTAGCCTGCCTGTCTGCAGCCCTGGGTCCTGAGGTACCACTGTGGGACGGAAGAACTTCAAGGAGAGCCCCAGCTGGGTCCTAATACCCCAGGAGCCTTCTGGCTTCTTCACTTTGGGCCTGCAGAGTCTCGCTTGCATACTTCTGGAGGAGTTCCATTTTCTTTCTTCGTACCAGTGCCTCCTCAATCTGTGGAAATTAAGAGTGCAGGGCTCACTCCTCAGCAAAGCCCTCCAACCCTTGCCAGACCCAGCCAAGAGGAAGTCCCTGAGGGAGAAGTCCATGAGGAGACTGATTTAAATACCCAGAATAGTCTCCAAGAGCCATAAGTCCCTCCCATTGGAAACATTTGAACAACAGAATGGCCTAGGGCAGAGGGTCCTGCCTTTTTTGGACCCCACACCCTGAGCACAATGACAGGTGTCATGTGGTCACGACCCTGAGCTGCCCTGATGGGTAGGAAGGACAACAAAAACCCACTGCAGTGCTCCGTGCAGTCTGCTTTGGAGAAGCCCCTGGCGCCCAGGCAGCTCTTAGCTGTGGTCCTACCTCTTGCTGCGAGGGAACGGGGACGTGAGCAATGAACTTCTGCTGTCCGTCATCCCCTCCTTTCTCCTGGCTGCCTTCCTCATCCGACTACAAACAGAACAAGCGAAAGTCCATCAGTAGGCGCCCAGCTAGATAAATGCTGGCAACTCTATAAAACACACTATTTAAAAGAAAAAAAACTATTTAAAAGAAAAAACTGCAACTATTTAAAAGAAAAAAAAAATTCTATACTTACAGAAAGACACTTGAGCCACAATATTAAGTTAAAAAAAACACAGAACACGGTGTACATTACGCTACCTTTTGTCTAAGGAGGAAATAAGAATAGAAACTACTGATGGCAGTGAGAACAAGGTAGATGAGGAACAGGGAGAGAAAAGAGAATCTTCGTGGAATATCTTTATATACTTTTTCACTTTTGAACTTTGTGAATGTTATCACTATTTTTAAAAATGTAAATGTAAAATAATGCACCATGTATAAAAAAATAATCAACTCAGAGGTTGCCTATGAGTCAAATAACAAAGAAAACAACATGGACTTGGAAAGAGAGAAAGGGTCTTGTGGCGAGTCGGAAGTCCACTGTTTGCTGGGCTCTGCCAGACACCGTGCACAACCCGTTCCCTGACTGGTTCCCAGTGGGGGTGGCTTGAAAAGCCTCTTGAGGAACCTCTCATCCATTGCTGGCACTTGGAGAAACTGGTTGTATCTAACACTAAACACACACTTACCCTGATCTGGTGGTTCCACTCCTCAGCATGTACTCAAGAGAAACACTGCACGGGAACAAGAAAATTCCCAGCAACCCTATCTGCCAAAACCCCAAGCTGGACACAACACAAATACCTACAAACATTAGACACAAAAGAGTACACATGACTCCACATATGTAAAGTTCAGACACAAGTGAAACATATGGGTCATGAGAGGTCAGGAGGGTGACCCCTGAGGCAGTAGTGAGCTTCTGGCGTTGTGGTCCTGTTCTGTTTCTTCACTGGTATTTGCTATGTGTGTGTGTTCACCCTATGAAAGTCCAGTAACCTACACATTTAGCAGGTGTGTACTTTTCTGTATACGGAACAACACTCAGCAGTGAAAAGGAATGAACTATTGAACTCAACAACCAGAGGGATGGCAAGGGAATCATGCTGAGTGTCAAGGCCATCTCGAAAGGTGACCCACAGCATGATCCCATTTATAAAACATTCTGAAATGACAAAATCAGAGATGGTTGGGGTTCAGCTAGGGCAAGAGATGGTGAGGACAGGGAGGTGTGAACTGTGAAGGGGTGGCACCAGGGATCTTTGTGGTAAGGGGACAGTTCCCAGGCTGGAGTGCGGTGGTGTAATCACAGCTCACTGCAATCTCAACCCCCTGAGCTCAGCAATTCTCACACCTCAGCCTCCTGAGGAGCTGGGACTATAGGCATGTCCAACCACACCCAGCTAATTGTTTTTATTTTTGGTAGAAACAGGGCCTCATTGTGTTGCCAAGACTGGTCTCGAACTCCTGAGTTCAAGCAATCCTCCCACCTCAGCCTCCCAAAGTATTAGGATTACAGGCGTGACTACCACCCCTGGCCAGTTCTGTATCTGGATTGTCATGATGGCCACATGGATCTCCACACATGGAGACAAATGACACAGAACTTTACATATTCATTATGCCAACGTCAACCTCCCAGTTTTACTACTGTGCTAGAACTACATGAGATAGAACCATTGGGGGAAATGGGTGAAGCATACACAAGATCTCTCTGCACTCTTTGCAACTTCCTGTATCTCTGTAATTATTTGAAAAGAAAAAAAAAATTCTGCTGTGGGTTTCCACTGCTCTTCCCCACAACGCCAGCTCCCCATCAGCCTCCACTCACACCCAGCACCCACTCTCTGAACTCTAGCACACTGGGCTGTCCTTTGTCTCTCATACTCATCACAGTATCTCTCAGCACACGATGTGCTCCTGCTGGGGCGTATTATCTCCTCCTCCCTTGGTTAAGTTCCCTGGATCGTCCTAATCTCAGCTGAGGGGTTAGCTTCCCAGCAGAGTGTCTGCAGGCTGTCCCTGCACTAGGCTCTATTGAGGGACTGCTACTCACTGTCTCTCTTACTGGACTGCCTCCCCCTGGACTAAGAGCTACACACCAAGCCTCTGTACCACTATGCCCCTGTACCTGGAAAGGGGCTGGCTCACAGGAGCCATGAATTAAACATCTGCTGAGAGAGCAAATGATTATTTGTACCTAGAGGAAATCCTCCTAAGGCATGCTGCCATCCTGCTTCAGACCTGCACTGAACTCCACTGGTGGCCCAGCTGGGCATGAGCAGGAACATCAGGCCTGTTACATCCTGTGTGACATTGACTAAGTCACTAAACCTGAGCCTGCTTCTTCACCAGTGGTGTCTCAGCAAGCTCCTTATGTGGAACCTGAGCCATCATCCATGTGTGGGTGATCCCCTCCCCTCTCTCAGTCCAGCGAATCAGATCCACCTGGATCTGTGCAGGCAGCAAGGACTCCAAACAGAGGGCCCTGCAGAAGAGCTCTGCCTGGGAGGCAGAGATTTCAAGTGCTGAGTTTTCCTTGTTTCAGAATATCTCCTTTAATGAAGTGAAGTTTTGGTAATGTTTCATAGAAAAAAATAAAAGGTGTAGCACAGACAGATATATTAAGATTACTTACATGGTGGCTCTAATAAAAAGTAGTAACTAAGATATATAATGAGTGTTTCCTATAGATCAGAGAATATGCAAAAGGTCTGAAAACATGAAAGGATTCCCCCACCATGACCCTCTGGGTTTGTTTCCATCTGTAAGATGGGGTGTTAGGGCCAGACACAATGGTTCACGCCTGTCATCCCAGCACTTTGGGAGGCCAAGGCGGGTGGATCACGAGGTCAGGAGTTCGAGACCAGCCTGGCCAATATGGTGAAACCCTGTCTCTATTAAATATACAAAAATTAGCCGGGCATGGTGGCACTCACCTGTAGTCCCAGCTACTCGGGAGGCTGAGGCAGAAGAATTGCTTGAACCCAGAAGGCAGAGGTTGCAGTGAGCTAAGATCATGCCACTGCACTCCAGCCTGGGTGACACAGCAAGACTCCGTCTCAAAAAAAATAAAAAAGATGGGGGTGTTAGACTACAGAAGAGCGACTGGCACTGCCACGTGAACAGAAGTGATGAGGTCATGGGCTAAAGCTCATGGCTTCCTCTGTGTTTATCAATCTAATTCCCGGGTATGCAGGAGGGCCTGTCTCTAAGAAGGAAGGAAGGAAGCCCTTGTGTAAAGCATGGCCAGCAGGGCACTCTCATGGCTGCTGCCTCCTGAAACCCTCCTGTAATCTCACGAGTGTTTTCACAGCCATCCTGCAGGCGAGCAAGCTGGGCTGTGAACCCTGACTCTATGTTTTGGAGCCAAGCTTCCTCCCTGCCATACTTCATGGCTTGGAGCAGATGGCAGTGAGTGCCAGAGGTGACCAATCCCAATACCTCCTCCTCGGTGACTGCATAGATGTTGATCTCTTCCTCCTCTTCCTCCTCCTCTTCCTTTTCTCCTCTTGCCAGCCGAGCCTCTCTCTCTGCTTTCCACTTTTCCACTAACTCGGCTCTGACTGAACACAAGAGAGGGTAGGTGCTATTTATTTCAGTCTCTAAATGAGCTTTCAACACTATGCAGGGAAAGGCCAACACTATGCAGGGAAAGTCTAGACATCCCCTCTAGAAAGGGACACCCTTCATTCTGCCCCCATGAGTGGAAATGGATGTGAGGCATGGTAGTCCTACAACAGCTCTGGCTTTCAGTCACTTCAAAGCAGATTTTTTGGGAACATTCCCAAATCCTCCCCAGTTCCACAACCTGAGTGGCTTCCCAACATGTCCACATGAAAACAGAGAAGGCAGGGGCAGAGCATGCTAGAAATCAGCTCCAGCTCCAGACCACTTGCTTCCAAAGTCCTGGCTTGATGTGTCACATGGGCACTGGTATTAGCACGAATCCAGATGGTGACCTCCTAGCAGACAGGGACTGGTCAGACTTGGCTCTCATGGCTTCCCCAACCTTTATCTCTGGCCCACACAGCCTTGACTGCCTCACAGGGATCAGGGAATTAACAGACCATCACACCTGAAGACCATTAGCAACAAAGAAAACTCCCTTCTGGCATAAAGCACTATTGAAAATCCTGTTTTCAAAGGAGACAACAGAAAACAGATGCCATCTATTCTAAAATAAAATGCCCAGAGACCTACGTTTCTTTTCATATTCCTGTTCCAAAGGCACAATAACACCATCATCTTCATCTAGGTAACCATAGTACTCAAAATCGATTGCCTTCATGAGCTCAGCACGTGTCTTTCTGGGAGGAGGAAGAGCTATAAGAAACAGAAACAGAGCTGAGTTTCCAAGTCACAATCACACTCCAGCAAAGCTGTCTCCTGATGCAACGCTACACAGCCACGTGGCACGTATGTTCATGAAAATACCGCGTAGGCGCGGTGGCTCGCGCCTATAATCCCAGCACTTTGGGAGGCCGAGGCAGGTGACTCACGAGGTCAGGAGTTCGAGACCAGCCTGACCAACATGGTGAAACCTCGTCTCTACTAAAAATACAAAAATTCACCAGGCGTGGTGGTGCGCACCTGTAATCCCAGCTGCTCAGGCTGAGGCAGGAGAATCGCTTGAACCCGGGAGGCAGAGTTTGCAGTGAGCCGAGGTCACACCACTGCACTCTAGCCTGGACAACAAAGCAAGACTCCATCACAAAAAAAGAAAATACCATGGATAGGCACTTTTCTATATTATTCATGGGATTATTTAAGCGGTAGAGCCCTTTTTAAATTCAGTACTTGAACCCATTAGTCCATTTAAAAGCAACCTACCTAATTAAAAAACAAAACCAAGCTCGGCGCGGTGGCTCATGCCTGTAATCCCAGCACTTTGGGAGGCCGAGGCGAGAGAATCATGAGGTCAGCAGTTCGAGACCAGCGTGGCCAACATGGTGAAACCCCATCTCTACTAAAAATACAAAAATCAGTCAGGCATGGTGGTGGGCCCCTTTAATCCCAGCTACTCCAGAGGCTGAGGCAGCAGAATCACTTGAACCCAGGAGGCGGAGGTTGCCGTGAGCCAAGACCGTGCCATTGCACTCCAGCCTGGGCGATAGAGCCAGATTCCGTCTCAAAAAAAAAAAAAAAAAAAAGAAGAAAAAAAAAAGAAATCCAGGCTGGTTGCAGTGCAAACATAAGATAGCAAAAAGCTTCATGGACAGAAATATGCATCACATTATTATTTATGTAAGAGAGAAAACTTGGAAATAACCTAGGATTGTAAATTGCAGAATATGTATGGGATGGGATATCCTGCAGCCCCTGTAATGCTAATTCACAAAGTATTTTAGTAACACAGGAACTGTCATAATGTTTAATGAAAAAGCATGACAAGAAACATAAGTAAATAAAAAAGACAAAAGAACCTATAAACAAACAAAAAAGATAGATGAGAAAGCCCTAAAGAAGATACTTTCAGACTAGGACTATTAGCCAGAATATTCAAGTAATTCTTTTTTTTTTTTTGTAATGGAATTTCACTCTTGTTGTCCAGGCTGGAGTGCAATGGCATGATCTCGGCTCACTACAACCTCTGCCTCCAGGTTCAAGTGATTCTCCTGTCTCAGCCTCCCGAGTAGCTGGGATTACAGGCACCCGCCACCACACCCAGCTAATTTTTGTATTTTTAGGAGAGATGGATTTCACTTGTTGGCCAGGCAAGTCTCAAACTCCTGACCTCAGGTGATCTGCCTGCTTAGGCTTCCCAAAGTGCTAAGATTATAGGTGTGAGCCACTGCGCCCGGCCAAGTAATTATTGAAAATGAAAAAGAAAATGACAACCAACCAGATTAGTCAAAGAATAAAAGCTGGCCAGGCGCAGTGGCTCATGCCTGTAATCCCAGCATTTTGGGAGGCCAAGGCAGGTAGATCACCTGAGGTCAGGAGTTCAAGACCAGACTGGCCAACATGGCAAAACCCTATCTCTATTAAAAATACAAAAATTAGCCAGGCGTGTTGCCAGGCGCCTATAATCCCAAGCTACTGAGGAGGCTGAGGTAGGAGAAACACTTCAACCCAGGAAGCAGAGCTGGCAGTGAGTCGAGATCGCACCACTGCACTCTAGCCAGGGCAACAGAGTGAGAGTCCATCTCAAAAAAAAAAAAAAGAAAGAAAGAAAGAAAAAAAAAACTGGAAAGTAAAGGTCTGCAATGGAGGAATTGTTAGGTATGGTTAATCCATACCATGATACTCTTTAATCCTTCACATCCACTAACAGAGTTCTAAGTACATTTGTGGGAGGATACTAATGGCTATCACAACACAACAGTTATGAAAGAGCCACTGTCATTTGGCAGGCCTCTATCTATCACCCCACTGTTGGTAACAGCAACTCTGCCCACCCCTCTGCCACTCTTGGGCCACGTCATGTAAGTGGTGGTCATCATGCTGGCTGGAGCCAGGAGATAGTGCAGGTTGAAGCCTGGCTGGCTCAGAGTACTGCATTCCTCCTGGCCACAGGGGCTGGTATATGGATGATGGCATTATAATCCAATCAAAACCAACTACACTCAGTCTGGGAATTTTGCTTGAGCTGCTTGGGAGAAAAATCTGTTGCTGAGAGAACAAGACCTAAGTCAATGACAGATGACTGTTTTAGAAAGTCATCCACAAGTGGAAAGCCAGGCAGAGAAAGAAGTTTACACAGTGGAAGTCAAAACTGCAACACAAAGAAATGTGAGCTACATTCAGCCATGCCTGAAGGCAAACTATCCTGGGATTTCCTTGGGGTTAAGTCATCTGTCACTTATACTGATGAAATAAGCATGTAACTGCCTGGAAACGGGACTAGAAGAAGGCTGAGTGCAGGGGTTCATGCTTGTAATCCCAATGCTTTGGGAGCCCGAGGCAGGAGGCCTGCTCGAGGCAAGGAGTTCAAGAATTACTAGACAACATAGTGAGACTCCCATCTCTACAGAAATTTTTAAAAATGTCAGGGGTGGTGATACATGCCTGTACTCCTAGCTACTCAAGAGGCTGAGGCAGAAGGATGCCTTGAGCCCTGGAGTTCAAGGCTGCAATGAGCTATGATTGCACCACTTCTTCCACAGCCTGGGTGACAGAACAAGGTCCTGTCTTTGAGACAGAGTCTTGCTCTGTCGCCCAGGCTGGAATGCAGTTGTGCAATCTCGGCTTACTGCAACCTCTGCTTCCCGGGTTCAAGCAATTCTCCTGCCTCAGCCTCTCAAGTAGCTGGGATTACAGGCATGCACCACCATGCCTGGCTAATTTTGTATTTTCTTCTTTTCTTTAAAGACAGAGTCGTGCAATGGCGTGATCTCAGTTCACTGCAAGCTCCACCTCCTGGGTTCACGCCATTCTCCTGCCTCAGCCTCCCGAATAGCTGGGATTACAGGAGCCTGCCACCATAACCAGCTAATTTTTCGTATTTTTTTTAGCAGAGACAGGGTTTCACTGTGTTAGCCGGGATGGTCTTGATCTCCTCACCTTGTGATCCGCCCACCTCGGCCTCCCAAAGTGCTGGGATTACAGGCGTAGCCACCACGCCCGGCCTGATTCTGTATTTTCAGTAGAGATGCGGTTTCACCATGTTGGTCAGGCTGGTCTTGAACTCCTGACCTCATGTGATCCACCCTCCTTGGCCTCCCAAAGTGCTGGGATTACAGGTGTAAGCCACCATCATTATTATCATTTGGTATGTTCCTTTCTGGCCTAAAAAAAATTTTTTTTCTTAAGGCCGGAAAGGAACATACCAAATGATAATAATGATTATCAGTTACCTCTAGGAGGGGCACTGGGATGAGGGTAGAGGTAAGAGGACTTTAACTCTATCTGTACTATTTGAATTATAACCGGTAAAATTGACTTAAGCATTTTCTTTCTAAAACAAAAATCTTTTAAAGAGATGACAAAAAAGGAAAAATAAATTTAAAAATCCAAAAATCTATGACTGGAATAAGCAAAAATATATGTAGAAAAATGTAAATGCAAAAAACCTAACATATAGAGCATAATCACAAAGTAGGAGCCGCCCCAGTATAATCCTTTAGAAACTGGAAGGAACAGCCAGGTGAGGTGGCTCACTCCTATAATCCCAGCGCTTTGGGAGCACGAGACAGAGGCTGAGGTGGGCAGATCACAACATCAGAGTTCAAGACCGGCTGGAAGCAGTGGTTCACGCCTATAATCCCAGCACTTTGGGAGGCTGAGGCGGGTGGATCACTAGGTCAGGAGATCGAGACCATCTTGGCTAACATGGTGAAAGCCCGTCTCTACTAAAAAATACAAAAACTTTGCCAGGTGTGGTGGCGGGCACCTGTAGTCCCAGCTACTCGGGAGGCTGACGCAGGAGAATGGTGTGAACCTGGGAAGTGGAGCTTGCAGCAGTGATGTGAGATCGCGTCACTGCACTCCAACCTGGATAACAGAGCAAGACTCCATCTCAAAAAAAAAAAAAAAAAAAAAAAAAAAAAAGAGCTCGAGACCACCCTGGCCAACATAGTGAAATCTTGTCTCTACTAAAAATACAAATTAGTACCAGGCACGGTGGCTCACGCCTGTAATCCCAGCACTTTGGGAGGCCAAGGCGAGCAGATCACGAGGTCAGGAAATCGAGACTATCCTGGCTAACACGGTGAAACCCCGTCTCTACTAAAAGTACAAAAAAAGAAAAAGAAAAAGAAAAAAAAATAGCTGGGCATGGTGTCAGACGCCTGTAGTCGGGAGGCTGAGGCAAGAGAATGGTGTGAACCTGGGAGGCAGAGCTTGCAGTGAACCGAGATTGGGCCACAAACCCGGGAGGCAGAGGTTGCAGTGAGCCAAGATCGCACCACTACACTCCAGTCTGTGCAACAGAGCAAGACTCCGTCTCACCAAAAAAATAAACAAAAATAAACAAATAGAAAGAAACTGGAGGGAACAATGTCCTAATGTATTAACAATCATTACATATGAGGTGTGAAAATGTGAGTGGTCTTTTTCTGATTTTCTGTATTTTACAACTTACTTTTTTGGTTTAAGATGGAGTCTTGCTTTGCTGCCCAGGCTGGAGTGCAGTGGCACAATCTCGGCTCACTGCAACCTCCACCTCCCAGGTTCAAGCGATTCTCCTGCCTCAGCCTCCTGAGTAGCTGGGATTACAGGTGCCTGCCACTATGCCCAGCTAATTTTTTTTTTTGTATTTTTAGTAGAGACAGGGTTTCACCATGTTGGCCAGGCTGGTCTGGAACTCCCGACCTTGTGATTCTCCCGCCTTGGCCTCCCAAAGTGCTGGGATTACAACCATGAGCCACTGTACCTGGCTATAACTTCTCTGCAATAAAAAACACATTGCTTCATAATTAATGGCACAATATTTAAACTCTGAATTATTTTTAAGTGATGGCAGCGACCTATACAAAACTAGTTTTGGAATAACGAATTTTAAAATAAGCAGGGTTTAATAAAAGTAGAACTATATTAAAAAAAAAATAGAAAAATCAACTAAAAGGAGACACAACAAAACGCAATAATGGTGAGAATACTGGCATCATTCTTCTCTGCCTCTCACACTTTTTCCTACGAAGTGCTGACTACCTTTCTAAAACACAAAATTAAAACAGACTAAAACTCCAGACTAACAGTTTCAAATTATATTCTGGAGGTTTGGCTGAAAGAAGGAGGAGACGTGGAGGTGCCCTACTGGATTCACACAAAGCAGCTCCACTTTTCTCCTTTTTTTTTTTTCTTTGAGATGGACTTTCACTCTTGTTGTCCAGGCTGCAGTGCAATTTTGTGATCTCGGCTCACCGCAACCTCCACTCCCCAGATTCAAGCGATTCTCCTGTCTGAGCCTCCTGAGCAGCTAGGATTACAGGCATGCACCACCATGCCCAGCTAATTTTGTAAGTTTAGTAGAGACAGGGTTTCACCATGTTGGCCAGGCTGGTCTCAAACTCCCTACCTCAGGTGATCTGCCCACCTCGGCCTCCCAAAGTGCTGGGATTATAGGCATGAGCCACAGCGCCCGGTCTCGCTTTTTTCCATTTTTACATGTTAGGGTTTGGCCCAAGATTTTATTTGTTCATTGGTTATCATTTTTTCAACTAATAAGTAACTGAAACATGAACCGGATTCAATGAACTTCAGAACCTGCCCCAATCGTTCTGGGAAACTTCAAATAAGGAAACTCCTTGTCCAGACTGACAGATTAGCACCTGCCAAAGGCAGAAACCTGCACCAGCCAATCCTGGGCGTACTTTCCAGCCCCAGTTGTATGTCATGGGCCTATGATTCCATCCCATTTCTTAAGAATTCTCAGTTGAAATCTGGGAACAATAATTCCTACATTATAAGGCTGTTATGCAACTAAGAAAAAAAAAGTAAGAGCAGTTAGCATATAGCATATCTACTCCTATGATTATTACCAACGAAAGGCTAAAACTGTCATAAACTTAGTTACTTACGTTCTTTTTCAAACAGCTCTCTAACACCAGGCAAATCTTTTGCAGCTCCAAAGTACTTGTAACCTCGGTTTCCTGGGACTTCTTTTCCTTCATGATCCAGCATTTTAGGACCAACTTTCTTATTGGGAAGAAAAAAGAGAAAATGGATCTGTTAGTTAGTTATTATTTATTTGAGGTGGAGTCTCGCTCTGTTGCCCATTTACTTATTTGAGGTGGACTCTCGCTCTGTTGCCCAGGCTGGAGTGCAGTAGCACAATCTCGCTGCAACCTCCGCCTCCCAGGTTCAAGTGATTTGCCTGTCTCAGCCTCCTGAGTAGCTGGGATTACAGGTGCATGCCACCACGCCTGGCTAATTTTTGTATTTTTAGTAGAGATGGGGTTTCACCATGTTGGCCAGGATGGTCTCGATCTCCTGACCTAGCGATCCGCCTGCCTCGGCCTCCCAAAGTGCTGGGATTACAGGCATAGGCCACTGCGTCTGGCGAATCTTATCTTTAAACCCACTATTTCCATGTTTGCAAATATATTTTAATAGCCGGATGTAGTGGCTCACACCTGTAATCCTAGCACTTTGGGAGGCCAAGGTAGGCGGATCACTTCAGCTTAGGAGTTCAAGACCAGCCTGGGCAACATGGCAAAACCCTGTCTCTACTATACAAAAATTAGCTAGGTGTGGTGATACATCCCTGTAATCCCAGCTACTCAGGAGGCTAGGGCAGGAAGAATTGCTTGAACCTGGGAGGTGGAGATTGCAGTGAGCCAAGATCATGCCATTGCACTCCAGCCTAGGCGACAGAGAGAGACTCTGTCTCAAATATAAAATAAATAAATAAATAAAAAACACTTATGGGCTGGGTACGGTGGCTCACACCTGTAATCCCAGCACTCTGGGAGACCGAGGCGGGAAGATCACTTGAGGCCAGGAGTTCACAACCAGCCTGGGCAACATGGTGAAACCTTGTCTCTACAAAAAAATGCAAAAACTAGCCAGGCATGGTGACATATGTCTATCGTGCCACTGCATTCCAGCCTGGGTGACAGAGCGAGACCCTGTCTCAAAAAAACTAAATAAAAATAGGCCAGGCGCGGTGGCTCATGCCTGTAATCCTAGCACTTTGGGAGGCTGAGGCAGGTGGATCATGAGGTCAGGAGATCGAGACCATCCTGGCTAACACGGGGAAACCCCATCTCTACTATAAATACAAAAAATTAGCCGGGCATGGTGGCGGGTGCTTGTGGTCCCAGCTACTCAGGAGGCTGAGGCAGGAGAATGGTATGAACCCAGGAGGCAGAGCTTGCAGTGAGCCGAGATTGCGCCACTGCACTCCAGCCTGGGTGACACAGCGAGACTCTGTCTCAAAAAAATAAAATAAAAATAAATAAAAATAAAAAACACGATGTTAAGTGACAAAACCTTTAAAAAGATTACCAACAACCTATATGACAATCAGTAGAAAACAAATGAAATACATCCAGAAGATACAACTATATCTATTAAAACTGATGATTTGCTGGGTATGGTGGCTCACATCTGTAATCCCTGCACTTTGGGACACCAAGGCGAGCAGATTACCTGAGGTCAGGAGTTCAAAACCAGCCTGGCCAACATGGTAAAACCCCATCTCTACTAAAAATACAAAAATTAGCAAGGTGTGGTGGTGCACATCTGTAATCTCAGCTCCTTGGGAGGCTGGAGCACAAGAATCACTTGAACCTGGGAGGCGGAGGTTGCAGTGAGCTGAGATCACGCACCACTGCACTGCAGCCTGGACGACAGAGTGAGACTCTGCCTCAAAAAAAAAAAAAAAAAAGACGATTTGACAACTACATGTAGTATGTGACCCTGGACCAGGTCCTGTACTGCAGGGGAAATGCTACCAAGGACATTACTGGGAAAATTGATGAAATGCCACATGGATTCAATTATTGTAGCCAGGTTAAATTTCTTAGACTTGATAGCTCTACCATGGTTATATAAGAGAATATTCTTCTTCTTAGGAAATACACATATATTAAAGAGTAAAGAAGCATGATGTATTTTAACCTACCTTTCAAATGCTTCACAAAAAATAAATCTCAAGGTACATAAAGAAAATAAAGCAAATACAAGTAAAATGTTAAATACTGGTAAATCTGTAAAAAGGGTATATAAAAGTTCTGTATATTTCTGCAATGTTGAGTTAAAAAACATTTTTAAAAATTATACAATTTGGTTGAGCACAGCGGCTCACGCCTGTAATCCCAGCACTTTCGGAGGCTGAGGCAGGATGACTAACTCCAGGAGCTTGAGACCAGCCTGGGCAATATAATGGGACACCATTTCTACAAAAAATTTAAAAATTAGCTGGGCATGGCCAGGGACAGTGGCTCATGCCTGTAATCCCAGCACTTTGGGAGGCCAAGGCAGGTGGATCACCTGAGATCAGGAGATCGAGACCAGCCTGGCCAACATGGTGAAACCCTGTCTCTAATAAAAATACAAAAATTAGCTGGGTGTGGTGGTGGGCACCTGTAATCCCAGCTACTCTGGAGGCTGAGGCATGAGAATTGCTTGAACCTAGGAGGGGGAGGTTGCAGTGAGCCGAAATCACGCCCCTGCACTCCAGCCTGGGTAACAGAGCAAGACTCCGTGTCAAAAAAAAAAAAAAAAAAAAAAATTAGCTAAGCATGGTGGCACACATCTGTCATCTCAGCTGCTCGGGAGGCTGAGGTAAAAGGATCACTTGCACTTGGAGTCAAGGCTGAAGTGAACCATGATCGTGACACTGCACTCCAGCCTGGGGTAACAGAGTAAGATCCTGTCTCAAAAACTAAAAGGCTGGGTGCAGTGGCTCACACCTGTAATTCCAGCACTTTGGGAGACCAACATGGGCAGATCACCAGAGATCAGGAGTTCGAGACCAGCCTGGCCAACATGGTCAAACCCCAACTCTACTAAAATACAAAAATTAGCCAGGTATGGTGGCACACACCTGTAATCTGAACTGCTCCGGAGCCTGGGGCATGAGAATTGTTTGAACCCAGGAGGCGGAGGTTGCAGTGAGCCAAGATCACGCCACTGCACTCCAGCCTGGGTGACAAGGCGAGACTCCATCTCAAAAAAAAAAAAACTAAAATAAAATAAAATAAAACAATTTAATATACTTATCGATCATATGATTATCTGACATGAAGGGGTATTCCTTATACAGTTTAGAGAATAAAGCACGTAGTTGAGAATATTAATGAATTTCTATAATATATACACTAATATGTATTGTTTATATTTTATAATTTTTATATTTATATTCTTTCTCTACACGAAAATATGTACTTGTTTATATAATCAAAGCTACCATTTTGAAAAGAAAAACAAAACCTAGAACCAAAATTGGACATATAGTGAGTATGGTTTCAATTATGACATTCATACAAAAAACAACGGAAGGAAAAAAAAAAGATAAAGAGCATATTCAAGTGGCTGCGCTTATGTAATGGGATTGTGACTGAGTGTTGTTCTGCTTCTTTGTACTTTTCTGAACTTAGTGATATTACTTTTATATGTGGAAAATAAAAACAAAATTATTAAGTATTAAAAGTCTCTGGAAGAAAATATATAAAAATATTAATTTTCATATATTTATATTGAATTTATGTTGAATTTAGGTGGTGGAACTTAACATTTCATATATTAATTTTTTCATACATCTGAGACCACTTTTCTAGGTGGATTAATGAGCTGCTTTTAAGCAGCCTCACAGGAAAAATAAAATCTCCACCACACAACTGCTGAAGAGGTCAGGCAAGTGCTCACTCTGGCAGGACATATACTAAAATCAGAATGATACAGAGAAGATTGGCATATAAAAATAAGAAACAACAAAAATAAAATAAATGAAAAGAAAAAAAGAAGTTAGGCAAGACATCCAAGAGAAAAGAAGGCTCCTAGTGCAGTGCCCAGACACAAAAGGGGCTTCAGAAATGGGAGTGTCTTTCCTCTTCTGCAGTGGGAAGGCTGAATGCTCCATTTGTATGTACTAGGGGGAGAATTACGGTTATGTGTTAAGATTTCTCAAAGGTGAAAAGATCAACACGTAGAAAAACTGCATGTGTTTCTTATATAACATGTTATCGTCCATTGATTAGATACTGTTGTTTCCAGTGATCTGAGGTAGGTCTCATCACAAAAGTGTGAAATAATTAGGCTCTGGGGCAGGAGTTTTCAAAACCAAGACCCATTAGTGCGTCATGAAATCAGTTAAGCAGGTCACAAACATCAATTTTTTAAAAACCAAAATAGAACAGAATAAAAAATATCAAAGTATACCATACTACTGTTTTTTCAGCACCGTTGTGTGCTGGCTTGTGATTGTGTGTGTGTGTGTCTGTGTGTGTTTTACAATGGGCCATGTTCTTAAAAGTTTGAAAGCTATGTTTCTAGAGTATTGTACTTACAGAAGTCCAAAAAAAGGACAGAATGGAGTGTCTCTATGGCTCTCAGATAACAAAGCCAACAAATGGCTGTCTCCAGTTCCTAAGGTGCTCAAATAATGGGAGGAACCATTGTCATTTTATCTTTTTTTTTTTTTTTGAGACAGCATCTTGCTCTGGCACCCAGGCTGAGGTGAGTGGCATGATGACAGCTCCCTGCAGCCTCCACCTCCCAGGCTCAAGCGACCCTCCCACCTCATCCTTCTGGGACTATAAGCATCTGCTACCATGCCTAGCTAATGTTTAAATATTTTGTAGATTAAGGGTCCCACAACGTTGCCTAGGCTGATCTCAAACTCCAGTGCTCAAGTGGTCGTCCTGACTCAGCCTCCCAAACTGCTAGGATTACAGGCGTGAGCCACTGCACCCAGCGAAGAACCATAGTCTTTTCTTTCTTTTTTTTTTGTGGGGGGGAAGGAGTCTGACTCTGTTGCCCAGGCTGGAGTGCAGTAGCGATCTTGGCTCACTGCAACCTCTGTCTTCCAGGTTCGAGTGATTCTCCTGCCTCAGCCTCCCAAGTAGCTGGGATTACAGGCATGCATCACCACACATAGCTAATTTTTGTATTTTTAGAAGAGATGGGCTTTTGCCATATTGGCCAGGCTGGTCTTGAACTCCTGACCTCAAGTGATCTGCCCACCTCGGCCTCCCAAAGTGCTGGGATTACAGGAGTGAGCTACCGCACCCAGGCTCACGGTCATTTTAAACACAAGGCCCAGAGATGAAGCAGCTTACACAAGGCCTTCTGGCTAGTACATACAGATGCCCTGTCTACTGTGATGCAGGTGCTGTGAAGTCTTCCAGCATCATCCTACCCACCTGTTCACAGGTTTCCTGTATCAAGGGACTACTATGGCAGGAATGGGCTAGGAACTGCTGGGGGTGGAAAACTAGATGGGACCCGCCACTGGGGCTGCCATGTACTCACTCCATAATCAGGACCGCCCAGCTCCTTTATCCGGACCTCCCAGTGTCCTTTCTCCCTTAGCAGCTTGTTAATTTCATCATTCAGGTCACGAATTCGAAATTCACCTAAACCAGCTAGAAAACAAAAAGGTTAACGAAATAATTCCATAAAAATCATCAACACCTCCAACACTTACACTCAATATCATACCCTTAAAATCAATGTGAACATCTACAAAGGTACACTACATAAAAATACTCATCTAAATTGATAAGAAAAATAACCCAAATAAATGAAAGGACAAGAATTATAAAGAGTTTCCACTAGCGTAAGAAAAAAAAAATCCTTGAAACTAATTTCATCCTCACTAGCAACCAAAAAAATACAAACTACCCTGAAACAACCCGGCAGTTCCATTTATACAGCTACTGAAATAACAAGCTCTTAAGAGAGAGGGGGAAACAGCAACCAAGGCCAGCAAAGACACAATGAGGCTGGGATGGGCACCCAGGGCTGGCAGCATTCTATGATGGTTTAGCCTTTTCAGGAAAGCAATGTATTGCTATATGGGAAAAATTTCTGGCAAGGACTATAGGGCTAAGAATTAAGCCTAAGGGATTAATTGAAAGGGATGTGCACAACAAATTTCACTGCGGTGCAGCTGGGGCATCACACCATAGAGAAGGTGGGAAAATGGTTAATGAACCCTAATATGTTGAAATGAAACATCATGTAACTGTTGGAAGGGACAATTTGCACACAGTGTAGACACAGCAAGGCCTTTATGAGGTAATGCTGGATGACAACAGCAGGTCCAGAAGGGCTCTTACACCTGGGTTACAGCTAAGACTGATGCTCTAGAAGATGGGCATGAGAGGACTTCTAGGGGTGATGGATACTGCTTGTGGACGTGGTGGCTTTCATGGGTATAAAAATCTGCTGTAATTCATCCAACTCTACATTAAAAATGGAGTAATTTTATTACATGTAATTTTTGCTGGATAAAGTCCATTTTTTAAAAAAAGTCAAACAGGCCAGGCACGGTGGCTCACGCCTGTAATCCCAGCACTCTGGGAGGCCGAGGCAGGTGGATCACGAGGTCAGGAGATCGAGATCATCCTGGCTAACACAGTGAAACCCTGTCTCTGCTAAAAATACAAAAAATTAGCAGGGCATGGTGGCGGGCGCCTGTAGTCCCAACTACTCGGGAGGCTGAGACAGGAGAATGGCATGAACCTGGGAGGTGGAGCTTGCAGTGAGCCGAGATCGTGCCACTGCACTCCAGCCTGGGCGACGAGCAAGACTCCACCTCAAAAAAAAAAAAAAAAAAAAGTCAAACAGGCCGGGTGCAGTGGCTCATGCCTGTAATCCCAGCACTCTGGGAAGCCGAGGTAGGTGGACTGCTTGAGCTCAGGAGTTCAAGCCAGCCTGGGCAACATAGTGAAATCCCATCTCCACCAAAAATACGAAAAATTAACTGGGTGTGGTGGCACATGCCTGTGGTTCCAGCTACTTGGGAGACTGAGGTGGGAGAATCGTTTGAGCCCAGGAGGTGGAGACTGCAGTGAGCTGTGATAGCACCACTGTACTCCAGCCTGGGTGACAGAGTGAGACCTTGACTCAAAAAAAAAAGTCAAGTAAAAAGAATACACTGTAAGTGGGTGCGGTAGCTCACACCTGTAATCCCAGCCTTCTGGGAGGCACAGGAGGATAGATCACTTGAGGTCAGGAGTTCGAGACCAGCCTTGGCCAACATGGGGAGTCCTTGTTTCTACTAAAAATACAAAAATTAGCCGGAAGCGGTGGTGCACACTTGTAATCCCAGCTACTGAGGAAGCTTGAGGCAGAAGAATTGCTTGAGCCTGGAAGACAGAGGTTGCACTGAGCCAAGATCATGCCACTGCACTCCAGCCTGGGCGACAGGGCAAGACTGTCTCAAAAAAAATAAATAAATAAAAAGTTTTAAAAAAATACATTTTAGAACCTCCCACTCCCATGTTCTGTTCTGTTAAGAAAGAAAAAGATCTGCCACCACCATGGTGAGACTTTCCAGTGCTAAAGACACAGAGAACTCAAAGCAGCCCAATCATCTGCCCAATCATCTGAGGGCCTCAACCAAAGCAAACGGAGAGGATTCCAGAAGCCTCTCCCAAAGCAAAGCCAAGACATCTTGGAGAAAACAAAAATCACATGTTTTACGTTTTTTCATTGACTTTCCAAAATCTATATATAAAAACATTACTTTTTGGTACATAATGAGTTTTCACAAATGCATATAATCATGTAATCATGACCACAATTAAGACACAAAAAGTTCCATCGCCCCAAAACATTCCCTTATGTGCCACTATAGTCACCCCCTCCCCTTACCCAACTTTTGGCCACTAGTAAACATAATGTATTTTGTTCCTATAATTTTGCTTTTCCAGAACATCATATAAATGGGATCATAAACTATACAGCATTTTGAGTTTTGTTTCTTTCACTCAGCATTATGCTCAAAAGCATGCTTTTGAGATTCATCCATATATTTTAATTTTATTTATTTACTTTGATTATTATTATCATTTACAAAGATGAGGCCTTACTATGTTGCCCAGGCTGGTCCCCAACTCCTGGGCTCAAAGCGATCCTCCCACCTTGGTCTCCCAAAGTGCTGGGGATTATAGGCATGAGCCACAGTGCCTAGTCTATATGTTTGTTTTTACTACTGAGTATTATTTTATTGTATAGACACACCTCAGTTTGTTTATCCATTCACCAGAAGGACCTTTGGGTTGCTTCCAGTTTTGGGACTACTATAAACATTATGTATGAGTTTTTGTGTAACAGAAAAGGATTACATTTCTCTTGGAGAAATATCTAGGAATGGAATTGCTGGATCACAGGTTAAGTGTATGTTTAACTTTATAAGAAACCACCAAACCCCATTTTAAAGTAGCTGTTCCATTTTGCCTCCTCACTACCAGTGCATGTGAGTTCATTACTTCACATACTCACCAGCACTTGGCATTGTCACTATTTCTTTAAGTCATTCTATTAAGTGTGTAGTATCTTGTTTTAATCTGCATTTCCTTTATGACTATTATGTTAAATACATGAAAAGATGCTCATCTGCCTCTATATATATATTTTTTTTTTTAGACAGTCTCGCTCTGTTGCCCAGGCTGGAGTGCAGTGGTACAATCTCAGCTCACTGCAACCTCTGCCTCTCAGGTTCAAGCTATCCTCATGCCTCAGCCTCCCAAGTAGTTGGTATTACAGACGTGAGCCACCACACCCAGCTAATTTTTGTAGTTTTAGTAGAGACAGGGTTTTGCCATCTTGGCCAGGCTAGTCTCAAACTCCTGGCCTCAAGTGATCCACCCATCTCGGCCTCCCAAAGTGTTGGGATTACAGGCGTGAGCCACCGTGCCGAGCCTACATATTTTCTTTGGTAAAGTATCTGTTCAAAATTTTGCCCACTTCTTAAAACAAATTATATATTTTTTTCTTTTTTTTTTGAGATGGAGTCTCACTCTGTCACCCAGGCTGGAGTGCAGTGGCACGATCTCTGCTCACTGCAAGCTCCGCCTCCTGAGATCACGCCACTTCCCACCTCAGCTTCCCGAGTAGCTGGGACTACAGGCGCCTGCCACCAAGTCCGGCTAATTTTTTTTGTATTTTCAGTAGAGACAGGGTTTCCCCGTGTTAGCCAGGATGGTCTCAATCTCCTGACCTTGTGATCCACTCGCCTCGGCCTCCCAAAGTGCTGGGATTACAGGTGTGAGCCACCACGCCCTGCCGCAAATTATATTTTCTTATTGATCAATTTTTAAGAGTTATTTGTCATCCCTTTCTCCACTGAATTGTTTTCATAACTTTGTCAAAAGTCAATTGACCAAGCCAGACATAGTGGCTCATGCCTGTAATCCCAACACTTTGGGAGACACAGATGGGAAGACTGCTCAAGTCCAGCCTGGGCAACAAGAGCCCATCTTTACAAAAAATTTAAAAATTAGCCAGGCAGGGCTGGGCGCAGTGGCTCACACCTGTAATCCCAGCACTCTGGTAGGCCGAGGCGAGCAGATCACATGAAGTTGGCAGTTCGGGACCAGTCTGACAAACATGGAGAAACCCTATCTCTACTAAAAATACAAACAATTAGCTGGGCATGGTGATGCGTGCCTGTAATCCCAGCTACTTGGGAGGCTGAGGCAGGAGAATCGCTTGAACCCAGGAGGTGGAGGTTGCAGTGAGCTGAGATCACGCCACTGCACTCCAGCCTGGGCAACAAGAACGAAACTCCATCTCAAAAAAAAAAAAAAAAAAAAAAAAAAATTAGCCAGGCCTGCCAGGAACAGCAGCTCACGCCTGTAATCCCAGCACTTTGGGAGGCCAAGGTGTGCAGATCAGGTCAGGAGATGGAGACCATCCTGGCTAACACAGTGAAACCCCGTCTCCACTAAAAAAAAAAAAAAATATATATATATATATATATATACACAAAAAAATCTGCCATGCATGGTGGCATGCACTTGTAGTCCCAGCTACTCGGGAGGCTGAGGCAGGAGAATTGCTTAAACCCTGGAGGCAGAGCTTGCAGTGAGCCGAGATCGTGCCACTGCACTCCAGCCTGGGCAACAGAGCAAGACTCCATCTCAAAAAAAAAAAAAGAAAGAAAAAAATTAGCCAGGCATGGTGGCATGCATCTGCAGTCTCAGCTACATGAGAGGTTGAGGCAAAAGGATCACTTGAGCCCAGGAGGTGGATGCTGCAGTGAGCTATGACTGCACCACTGGACTCCAGCCTGGGTGACAGAGAAAGGCTCTATTAAAAAAAAAAAAAAAAAAAAAGTCAACTGACCATTTATGTGCGGCTCTATTTCTGGACTTCTACTGGACTTCTAATTCTGTTTCCTTGGTCTATGTGCCCTATCCTTTCACCAATACCACATTACCTGGAAGCTGGAGCTTTCTATTACATCTTGAAATCAGGTGGAATGAATGCTCCAATTTTGTTCCTTTTCAAAATTGTTTTGGCTATTGTAGTTCGCCTTTCCAATTAAATTTCAGACACAGAATATCAATGTAAACAAAAAATCCTGTTAGAATTTTGATTGTGATATATTTGAAGACAGAAAGAATCAACATCTTTACTGTGTTAAGTCTTCTCATACGACAGCACAGTATATTTCTCCATTCATTCAGGTCTTCTTTGGTTTCTTTAATCATTGCATCCTAGTTTTCAGCATACAGATCCTGACTGTATTTTGTTAGATTTATACCTAAGTATGGCCAGGTGCAGTGGCTCATGCCTGTAATCCCAGCACTTTGGGAGGCCGAGGCAGGTGGATCACAAGGTCAGGAGATCCAGACCATTCTGGCTAACACGGTGAAACCTCGTCTCTACTATAAATACAAAAAATTAGCTGGGCGTGGTGGCGGCCACCTATAGTCCCAGCTACTCGAGAGGCTGAGGCAGGAGAACGGCGTGAACCTGGGAGATAGAGCTTGCAGTGAGCTGCACTCCAGCCTGGGGGACACAGCGAGACTCCATCTCAAAATAATAATAATAATAATTTTTTAAAAAGATTTATACCTAAGTTATTTCTTGTGTTTTGGTGCTTTTGTAAATAGCACTTTAAAAAAATGTTGTATTTCCAGCTATTCAATGTTAGTATATAACTTTGAAGCTGAGCATGGTGGCTCACACCTGTAATCCCAGCACTTTGGGAGGCTGAAGCAGGCAGATCAATTGAGCCCAGAAGTTCCAGACCAGCCTAGCCAACATGGTGAAACCCTGTCTCTACTAAAAATACAAAAATCAGCCAGGTGTGGTGGTGGATGCCTGTAGTCCCAGTTACTCGAGAGGCTGAGGCAGAATAGTTTGAACCTGGGAGGCAGAGGTTGCAGTGAGCCGAGACTGGGCCACTGCACTCCAGCGTGGGCGACAGAGCAAGACTCTGTCTCAAAAAAAAAAAAAATTATATATATATGTGTGTGTGTGTGTGTGTGTGTGTGTATGTGTGTATATATATATAAAATTCTGTATACTGAACTTTTCTGTGAACTTGATAAACTCACTTATCCATTTTAGAATTCTTTCTGTAGGTTCCTTGGGATTTTCTACATACAAAATTATGTAGGATTTTAGGCTGGGCATGGTGGCTCATGCCTGTAATCCCAGTACTTTGAGAGGCAGAGGCAGGCAGATCACCTGAGGTTGGGAGTTCGAGACCAGGCTGGCCAACATGGCGAAACGCTGTCTCTACTAAAAATACAAAAATTAGCCAGGCATTGTGGCACATGCCTGTAGGCCCAGCTACTCAGGAGGCTGAGGCAGGAGAATTGCTTGAACCCAGGGGGCAGAGGTTGCAGTGAGCTGAGACTACGCCACTGCACTCCAGCCTGGGTGACAGAGCGAGACTCCATCTCAAATAACAAAGAAAATTATATAGGATTTTCTACATTACAATAAAGACAGTTTTATTTATTACTTTCTAATCTTTATGCCTTTTATTTCCTTTTCTAACTTTACTGCACTAGCTAGGATTTCCAGCATCATGCTGAATATAGTGGTGAGAATGGATGTCTTTGCCTTATTCCTGATCTTAGGAGGAAAGCATTCAATCCTTCACCATTAAATAGTTTAGACTATGGGTTTCTTATTAGAAGTACTTTAGCAGGGCTGGGTGTGGTGGCTCATGCCTATAATCCCAGCACTTAGGGAGGCCAAGGTGGGTGGATCACCTGAGGTTGGGAATTCGAGACCAGCCTTGCCAACATGGTGAAACCCTGTCTCTACTGAAAATACGAAAATTAGCTAGGCGTGGCGGCTGGCGCCTGTATTCCCAGCTACTCGGGAGGCTGAGGCAGGAGAATCAATTGAACCTGAGAGGCGGAGGTTACATTGAGCTGAGACTGCACCACTGCGCTCCGGCATGGGTGACAAGAGCAAAACACCATCTCAGAAAAAAAAAAGAAAAAAAAAAAAAGAAGTGCTTTATCAAGGTAAAAAGCTTCCTTTTATTCCCAGTTTGCTGAGTTCTTATCATGAATGTCTAATTTTGTCAAATACTTTTTCTGCATCTACTTAGATCATCATACAGTTTTTCTTCTTTAGAATGACATAGTGAATTAACTTATTTTTGAATGTTGAATCAACTATGGTTTTCCAGAATAAATCCTACTTAGTTGTTATGTATTATCCTTTTTATACATTGCTAGGTTTGATATGCTAGTATTTCATTAAAGATTTTGTCTATATTCATAGGAAATAGTGGTCAGTAGTTATTTCCCATATCTTTTTCTGATTTTAGCATGAGGGTAACACTGATAATAAATATTCATAAAATGAATTCTAATGATACTAATACTAAAATTCATAAAATGAGTTAAAAAGTGTTCCCTTTTCTTCCATTTTCTTGAGGAAACTATGTAGAGTTGGTATTATTTCTTCCTTAAATATTTAGTAGAACTGACCAGTGAAGCCATCTGGGCCTGGAATTTTCTTTGTAGAAAGTTATTTAGAAACGAATTCAATTTCTTTCCATCTTTTTTCTATTTTTTTTTCTGAGATGGACTGTCACTCTGTTACCCGGGCTGGAGTGCAGTGGCCCAATCCTGGCTCACTGCAACCTCTGTCTCCTGGGTTAAAGTGATTCTCCTGTCACAGCCTCCCAAGTAGCTGGGATTACAGGCACACGTCACCATGCCTGGCTAATTTTTGTATTTTTCGTAGAGATGGGGTTTCACCATGTTGGCCAGCCTGGTCTTGAACTCCTAACCTCAGGTGATCCACCCACCTCGGCTTTCCAAAGTGCTGCGGTTATAGGTGTGAGCCACGATGCCCAGCCTTGATTTCTTTAACAGATACAGGACTACTCAGGTTTACCATTTCTTCTTGAACTGTGTCTCTAAACAGTGGAATTATTGACACTGTGGTTTATTTAGGATAATTATTTGTAGGAAGCTTAACACATCCCTGGCCTCTACCCACTATATGCCAGTAGCACCCTTCCAGTTGTAACAATCAAAAATTTCTTCAGGGCCAGGTGCGGTGGCTCACGCCTGTAATCCCAGCACTTTGGGAGGCTGAGGCAGGTGGATCATGAGGTCAGGAGATCGAGACCACCCTGGCTAACATGATGAAACTCCATCTCTACTAAAAACACACAAAAAATTAGCCGGGCGTGGTGGCAGGTGCCTGTATCCCAGCTACTCAGGAGGCAGAGGTTGTGGTGAGCCAAGATCATGCCACTGCATTCCAGCCTGGGCAACAGAGCGAGACTCCGTCTCAAAACAAAACAACAATAAAAAAATGAACTACTTCTTGGCCAAGCACAGTGGCTCACACCTGTAATCCTAGCTCTTTGGAAGGCTGAGGAGGGTGGATCACCTGAGGTCAGGAATTTAAGACCAGCCTGTCCAACATGGTGAAACCCCATCTCTACTAAAAAATTACAAAAATTAGCCAGGTATGATGGAGGGTGCCTGTAATCCCAGCTACTCAGGAGGCTGAGGCTGGAGAAACTGCTTGAATCCAGGGAGGTGGAGGTTGCAGTGAGCCGAGAATTCGCCACTGCACTCCGGCCTGGGTGACAGAGAGCAAGACTCTGTCTCAAAAAAAAAAAAAAAAAAAGAACCACTCCTCTTAAATGAGCTTTGGCAGTTTGTGAATTATAAGGAATTTAAGGAATTGACCTATTTCATCTAAGTTGTCAAATTTATGGGCATAAAATTGTCTGTAATATTTCCGTATTATCCTTTTAATGTCTAGAGTCTATAGTAATATTCCCAATTTGGTTCCTAATATTCTTAATTTGTGTATTTTTTTCTTGGTCAGTCTGACTAGAAGTTTATCAATTTTATTGATCTTTTCAAAAAACCAGCTATTGGGCTGTTTTCTCTACTCATCTTGTTTTCAATGTTAATTGATTTCTTATCTTAACCATTTCCTTCCTTCTGCTTCCTTTGCGTTTAATTTGTTCTTCTTTTCTTTTTTTTGAGTAGCTGGGACTATAGGCGCCCACCACCACGCCCGGCTAATTTTTTGTATTTTTTAGTAGAGACAGAGTTTCACCGTGTTAGCCAGGATGGTCTCGATCTCCTGACCTCGTGATCCGCCTGTCTCGGCCTCTCAAAGTGCTGGGATTACAGGCTTCAGCCACTGCGCCTGGCCTCTTCTTTTCTAATTTCGTAGGGTAGAAGGTTAGATCACTGATTTGAAAACTTCCATAATTTTCCATTATTTCAGTGCTATATATATATTTTTTGTTTGTTTGTTTTGAGATGGATTCCTGGAGTGCATTGGCAGGATCTTGGCTCACTACAACCTCCGCTTCCTGGATTCAAGCGATTCTCCTGCTTCAGCCTCCAGAGTAGCTAGGATTACAGGCACATGCCACCACACCCAGCTAATTTTTGTATTTTTAGTAGAAACAGGGTTTCACCATGTTGGCCAGGATAGTCTCTTTATCTCCTGACCTCGTGATCCACCCACCTCAGCCTCCCAAACTGCTGGGATTATAGGCGTGAGCCACTGCACCAGGCCAGTGCTATACATTTTTAACTAAGCACTATATCCCATAAATTTTTTCATCTCCTAAATTTTGACATTATGTTTTCACTCTAATTAAATTCAAAATATCTTCTAATTTCTTTGCTGTTTCCTCTCAGACACATGAATTATTTAAAAGCGTGTTAATTTCCAAATATTTAGGAATTTTTCAGATATGAATCTATTGTTATAATCAGAGAAAATACTTTGTGTAATTTCATTTTTTTTTTTTTGAGATGGAGTTTCACTCTTGTTGCCGAGGCTAGAGTGCAATGGTGTGATCTCGGTTCACTGTAACCTCCACCCACCAGGTTCAAGTGACTCTTCTGCCTCAGCCTCCCAAGTAGCTGGGATTACAGGCATGCACCACCACACCCAGATAATTTTGTATTTTCAGTAGAGATGGCGTTTCTCCATGTTGGTCAGGCTGGTCTCAAACTCCCGCCCTCAGGTGATCCTCCCTCCTTGGCCTCCCAAAGTGCTGGGATTATAGGCCTGAGCTACTGCACCCGGTCTCAAATATTTTAAATTTGTTAACATTTGTTCTGCAGCCCAGAATATGTTTTATTTTGGTGAACGTTCCATGTGCTCTTAAAAAAGACCATGTATTAGGCCGGGCGTCGTGGCTCATGCCTGTAATCCCAGCACTTTGGGAGGCTGAGGCGGGCGAATCACGAGGTCAGGAGATGGAGACCATCCTGGCTAAAGCAGTGAAACCCTATCTCTACTAAAAGTACAAAAAAATTAGCCAGGCATGGTGGCAGGCGCCGATAGTCCCAGCTATTCGGGAGGCTGAGGCAGGAGAATGGCATGAACCCAGGAGGCGGAGCTTGAACTGAGCCGAGATCGTACCACTGCACTCCAGCCTGGGCGACAGACTGAGACTCTGTCTCAAAAAAAAAAAAAAAAACCACAAAAAACAAATAAACCATGTATTCTTTTTTGTTAGGTACAGTGTTGTGAGGTAGAGTATTCCACAACTTTCAACTACATCAAACTGACTGATCGTATTGATTGGCTCTTCTATGTCCTTACTCATTTACTATACTTGTTCTACTGATTATTGTGAGAGGAGTGTTGAAGTCCTCAAGTCTAACTGTGGATTTGAGAATCAAGCACTTTAAAGGAACAGGTTTGCTTACCATTCTGAATCTGAGCCACTTTTTTAGAGATCTCTCCAATGATCTATTAAAAAAAAGTAATACATTTTAATGAGTTTTGAATATGTTAGAAAGTATAGAAAAACTATAATTGAAAATTAGTATTTAAAAATACTTAGACTTTTGGTTTAATAGTCATTTAGATAGTAAGAAGAAATGAGAGACTTGTTACTTCTACTGAAATCAAATTTACCAGAACATACCTGTCGTCTCCACTTCTCAGCTTTGGGCAGCTCAGTACATTCTGAGGCCAGAAAGGGTCTTCGTTCCTAAGGAGAAAAAAATAACACATTTCCATTATACTATTTACAAGTTTCATACAACATTAACAACTGATTCAGGCCTTAAGCCTAAATCATCTAATGGCCTAAATACATTTGAAGTTTTCATTCCAGATGATTCTCATTAAGCCTTAAACCTCATTCTACAATCTCTCCTTAGGAAAAACATTCATTGCATTGTATTTAGTACTGAAAAGAACTTAACTGTCCTGCAATAGAGAGACAGCTAAACTAGGTTATAGCTATTTCATGGCATATTTATAGTACCTTAAGAAACAATGTCTATCAGTGTTTAAAACAAACACACATAAATATGGGTGTATACATATACATGTGCATATAAAATTAAAAAAAAAAATCCAAAGAATGGTATATATTATCTCTAATTTGGCTGAGTCTCTAAGAGATGAAATCATTTACCAGTTTCAGCTTACAGCTGTTCTCCACAACTTACTCCAGTCCCTATTATTCAATATTAGAGCTGGAGTAATACAGGACCCAATCATCAGGCCGGGCACAGTGGCTCATCCCAGTAATCTCCACTTTGGGAGGTCGAGGCAGGCAGATTGCCTGAGGCCTGGAGTTTGAGACCAGTCTGGCCAACGTGGTGAAACCCCATCTCTACTAAAAATACAAAAAAATTAACTGGGCGTGGTGGTGTGTGCCTGTAATTCCAGCTACTTGGGAGGCTGAGGCAGGGGAATTGCTTGAACCAGGAAGATGGAGGTTGCAGTGAGCCAAGATCACGCCACTGCACTCGAGCCTGGGCGACAGAGCGACAGTCCATCTCAAAAAAAAAAGGGAGGGGGCCCACTCATCATAATACAGAATAAACTGAAAAACAAGCAGGCAGATCCATCACCCTGCCTCAGCTATGAGGAGGTATTGGAATTCAAGTGTACAGACTCTCAAGAGCGTCAGCAGGTACAGATAAGAAATAGGAAATTTTGAAGTTTGAAGTCTGTTGACCTGGAGTGCAGCGGCGCGCTCTCGGCTCACTGCAACCTCCATCTGCAGGGCTCAAGTGATTCACCTGCCTCAGCCTCCCAAGAGCTGGGATTACAGGTGCCTGCCACCATGCCCAGCTAATTTTTGTATTTTTAGTAGAGACAGGGTTTCACCATGTTGGCCAGGCTGGTCTGAAACTCCTGACCTCCAATGATCCACCCGTCAGCCTCTACTGTGCTGGGATTACAGGCGTGAGCCACTGCACCCAGCTTTTTTTTTGACAGGTTCTCACTGTGTCACCCAGGCTGGAGTGCAGTGGCATGATCATGGCTCACTGCAATGTAAGACTCCTGCATTCAAGTGATCCTCCTGCCAACAGCTTCCCCAGTAGCTGGGACTACAGGCAGGCACCACCATGCCTGGCTAGGCTAATCTTGTATTTTTTTGTATAGAAAGGATTTTGCCATGTTGTCCAGACTGGTCTCAAACTCCTAAACTGAAGTGATCCACCCACCTCAGCCTCCCAAAGTACCGGGATTACAGGCATGAGCCACTGTGCCCAGTCTGCATTTATTCTTGATACTTTACAGTTCATGAGGAAGATTTACACCAACCTTCACTTTTCCCTCTTCCAGCTGAGCCTGGCGAAATCTTGCTAAGGCCGTCCTATCAGGGATATAAAAGACTGCATTAGATCCTGTTCACACAGACTTCTCATTACCCATGTTCCTGGATGGGTTAGATCTGCTTATGATCGTATTTAATGTCATATATATATATATATATATATATATATATATATAAAGAAACCACAGAGTAGTTAGGGATTTCCATGTTCTCAGGAGTAGGGATTAACGGGCAATTTGTATTCCTGAACACCCAAGAATATATTTTACTTACACTACACACAAGGACTGTGGGAAACTCTACTTATCAGACCACTGTGAGGAGCAACACATCCAGGTGTTAAAAGGCTAACATCCTGGTGTTCTCTAGCTGTCACTCTCACAACTCCTGCACCAACCACCGGTGAACAAATGTACATCCAGTGTAAAAGTTCTGGAAACTATGAGAAAACACATTAACGGAAAAAACAAATGGGCAAAAACAGGAATGCTATTTTTAACTTATGTAAAGAAAGAAACAGCTTCTCAAAAGGCTCAGATACCAAAAAGAAGAAATACGAAAAGAGTTACATGGTGGTTATTAAGTTACAAAAAATTGATACTTACATGGCCTTTTCTGCATTTCGGGCCTGGAAAGAGAGAAAAGAGAAGAAAAATGCCCATGTTTAAAATATATTTTTTTCTTGCCATTTACTTTTTAGTGAAAAGTTTTACAAGAATACAGTCACAAGCAAACCACTTGAACTACTATATGAACAACAATAAACAAAAATTAAATATGTCCAAATCCTGTGACCAAGGCTGTGCCTCCCTCTACTTAAAATCTTTACTCCTCCACTGACCCTAACACCTTGTATCTGGCTAACTCGCATTATTCTTCCTTCAAATTTTACTTGTGTCATGACCACCCAGAACATTATTCTGTGACCCTTTCTTCCCAGTTAGGCTGGTGTCCTCTATCAAGGATTATACTTACCATGGCACTTAACACCCAGCATCACAATTGCCTGTTCCCTGCCAGTGGTATTTGGGGAAAATAAGTCTGAAGACTGCCTTTCGTAAAGTAAGCTTTATGTAAGTACTGTCACACTAAATGTCAACTGAATTATCCCTGAAACACAGTGTCTGACAGAGACCGAGTTTTCTGGGTTGGAGTCTAGGTAGAAAGGGTCCCAGCTAAGTCAGGGACTTACATTCCCAGTTCTTCCACTTACCATCTCTGAGAAGTAGTCTCTCTATAACTCAAGTTTCCCCATCTTTACAATAGGGTGCATACCTCATCTCACAGAGGTGTCACGATGTCTTCATGAGATAAATACAACAAGCATGCAGTTTACAGACACTCAGCAAAATTGAGTTCAATTTAAGTCTCCTTTGAGACTCTCCCCTTCAACTGACAGAAACAAACTTGGCAAATGCTTGGTAGATAGGCGAACACCGCAGTAATTTGGGACATACCTTCTCACAGAAACGGCTACCTCTTCTTTTTTTTTTTTTTTCTGAGATGGAGTCTCGCTCTATCGCCCAGGCTGGAGTGCAGCGGCGCGATCTCGGCTCACTGCAAACTCCGCCTCCCGGGTTCACACCATTCTCCTGCCTCAGCCTCCCGCGAAACGGCTACTTCTATTCCACTAGTTTCTCTCTTTTTCTTGGGAGCTTGTGCTCATCAATCTACAATGGCTTCCAATATATCTCATATAACCTAACCATGACGCCCCGTGTTTCTTACAGGGGCTTCACTTAATGAAAATAATACAGTAGCCAATATTACAGTAACCAATTAACATTTTTGTACCGGCACTACGTGCATTCTTATATTTACACGTCGTAAATGCTTCTTGAAGAAATGAAGAAACAACAAATGACGCCAGACCACAGAGAGCACACCCTCATAGAACATTTCCTGTCTGTGCCATTCATTTCTTCAATAGTTATTGAACATCTACAATGACTCTATGAGACGTTAAGGAAGCAATAATGAAAAGACCCTACCCTCGTGATGTTTGTATATTATGGAGCAGACTGAGAACGGACATAAATGAAATAATCCCAGAAACATATAGTCACAACTGCTCTTAATCTTCTCTGTGGTATTTAGGGACAAACAGCCGGCCCACACTATGCACCGTAACTCGGAGCGGGCCCTAGCGCTTCTCTGTGTCTGTTTCCCTCAGGTTAAAGAGCTTCATCGGGATTAAGACACTGTCCAGAACGATAACGCGGCTCCCCAGTTTCCAGTTTTTCAATTTGCGACAGCTAAACGAGGCAGGAAGAGAATCCCCTCGTTACACCAAAGAACCTGAAGCCCTCAGCAGTGCACGCCTGAGCCTCTACGCCATGAGCGCCCCAGGGGGACCGGGCGCCCCCCCGGCCTGCCCACCCACCCTACTCACCATGGTGTCGCTAAGGGCGCCGTCCTGGAGCCCCGCGGCCCCTGTCCAAGAAACTCCACAGGCCCAAAAGATGCCGACGCTCACAGGAACTGAAGATTCTAACTGCCCACAGACACTGATGTTTTGTCGGAAACGCAAAAGAAAGGGACCGGAAGTGAAAGGGAGTACCGGACGTGCCCAGACGAAGCCGACGCTCGCAGGAACTGAAGATTCTAACGGCCCACAGAGCCTCATGTTTTGTCGGAAACGTAAAAGAAAGGGACCGGAAGTGAAAGGGAGATCCAGCCGGAGATTGGGAGAGATAATTCCGGCGCGCTCCGGCAGGCGGTCTTCCGGTAGCGCCAGCACGCGGCACCATCACACGCAGCTGTGGGATCGGGCTTGCGCAGAGAGACTGTAGGTTTTCGGACTCAGCCTGGGCGGCGGGTCTTAGCTCTCGAAACAGGCGGTGCGAAATGTCTTGCGTTCACTATCGGTAGTGCGGGAGCAGGCGGCGCTGGGCGCCGTTTTGTGGAAGGCTGAGTTTTCGCCGCTACTCTAATCCCACTGGCTTCCTTCTTGATTCTTCTGTGAGAGCAAATATCCCCTTTTGGAAATTACTGGACATCATCTCTGACTGCGACGAGGCACCTACGGCCCGGACAGCTCCCGTAGTGTGAGCTGGAGTGTGCGTCCTGCAGGAGTTGGAGCTGGCCGGGCTTCGTAAACTCCTTCACGTTTCCGTGTCACTTCTTAGGGCCATTTCTGGCTCGTCTGCTGGAATCGCGGGGCCTTTCAGAGCTGGACGATGCTTGAGGTCATCCTCTTTTAAAATACAAATTTAAGTTCCAGGCAAAAAGTGCCACTTAGGGGAGGAGGGTGGATGGAGAAGTGCTATCACTGTGTCCTGAGAACATTGCTGGGACCAGAGGATCCTTAGACAAGGACCAGGAAGACAGGAGAGGTCCCTAGTAGGAGACGTTCTGATGGTTACTCCCGCATGGTGTCAGCAGTGAGGGGAGCTGTGGTGGGGAATTCAGGTGAGGGCCCGCAGCAAATTCAGTTACAGCCGCTTTCCCCTTTCAAGCATGGTGCCTCAGCTGTAGGGACTCCCTCCACCACGGGACCTAACTAGTGATGGGCACCCTAGCAGCAGCCAGCAGGCACAAGCCAAAGAGAGAAGCAGCTGACATGTGGTTCGGGATAAGACAGGACAGGAAAAGTACTTAGTCACCAGAATCTCGTGCCTGAAATGTGACAAGTTTTAAGTGGGCATATGACCGCCCCACTACAGACCCCATCCTCCCACCTGTCTGGTTTATGATTTGTAATGGTCGGTGAGAATCGAGTCAAAGGGATGTGTGACATAGATGAAGCCATGACAAAAATACACATCCCTTGCCCTTTTCCTTTCTCTGCTGACTGAGAGGTGTCCATGGGATCAGCCAACCTGAATTCAGAAATGGAAGTATTGTGAAGATGCCAGAGTCCCCCCCTCCCAGCTCTGCAACACTGAGCTCTGTAAAATGAGAAAAATAAAAACATGTCTTGTTAAGGCCTCTGCATCTGGGGGTCTTTTGTTCAAGCAGCTTAACTTTTACCTTAAATATCTGATCTCAAACAAGCAGGGTCATTCCTCACTCAAATGAGACCTTCTCAACATGTCCATACCGCCTTTATCCATTAAGTCCCTGACTCTAGGATGCAGAGATCACATATTAACAGGATTCAAGAGGTGTTACCTATGTTGTCCTAGCATCTGCTCCCCCTACTCACTTATCTCAGTTCCATTTGGGTAGCCCTCTGGTTGTAGGGAAGGGAACTGCATCCCCAGCTTTAAGTATGGATCAAGCACTAGATTAAGCTATTCCATCCATCCCATCTCCTTAGGCATAGTGACTGGCGGACTTAAGACCCAAGCTGACCTAGTCAGAATGGGTCTTGAGACTTGCTTGCAATGCTGGAGAAAATACATCCTGCTGGATGTCAGACAAAAGGTAATATCAACTGTCAGCCACTTAAGAGCTCAGGAGACAAGATTTAGTGTTTGGTGACATCATTGGGTGGATGAGAATAAGGCTTTGCCTCCAGCCCACTTAAATATTTAGTTATGTGAAGATTTATGTAAAATTCTTTAGGGTTGCAACAAATAGTCAGACCTATCTTGCCAGTCTGCTAAATGGCCCTCCTTTCTCTGCTCCCACTGATCTTGCCTTTGTTTGTGCTGCTCCTTTTGCCTGTAGCACCCCTTCCTTTATCCCCCTGCCACTTGAGACAGTTTAGACATCTGGGATTCCAATCCCAACTATGATCTGTCATTGGATCACATCACTAATCCTAAAGCAGCAGTTGTAAACTTCTGGCCAGCAGGCTGGATTTGGCCAACAAAGCTGCTATGATTTACATCAGGTTACAAAAATTAGAAAATCTCACATACAGATGCTGATGTGAGACGACATTGAGCCTACATTCCTGAACAGCAACCGCACAGGTGAAAAAAAATCTGGTTTTATTAGTTCATGTGTTTTAAGTGGCATAGAATAATGTCATACATCAAATTGGGTGAAAAAAACTAATATTAAAAAGATATTTTCCAGCTTCAGGCAGGACTTTTGCCTAACATTCATATATATGTCCCCTAGCATCCATGTAAGTGCCTCAAATGTTGTCCTCCACTAAACATGGATTCACGGGAGAGCAGGTATGGCAGGGAGAAAAACAGCCCCCCAAAATGTCCACATCCTAATCTCTGAAACCTGTTAGTATGTTACCTTACATGGCAAAAGGGATTTAGCAGGTGCAGTTAAGAAGCTTGAGATAGGACCCGGTGCTGTGCCTCATGCCTGTAATCCTAGCACTTTGGGAGACTGAGCCGGGCGGATCACCTGAGGTCACTAGTTCAAGACCAGCCTGTCCAACATGGTGAAACCTCATCTCTACTAAAAATACAAAAATCAGCTGGACACAGCGGTGAATGCCTGTAATCCCAGCTACTCAGGAGGCTAAGGCAGGAGAATCGCTTGAACCCAGGAGGTGGAGGTTGCAGGGAGCTGAGATCACGCCACGGCACTCCAGCCTGAGCAACAGAGTGAGACTCTGCCTAAAAAAAAAAAAAAAAAAAAAAAAAAAATTTGAGGCCAGGCGCGGCTGTTCACACCTGTAATCCCAGCACTTTGGGAGGCTGACGCAGGCAGATCACCTGAGATCAGGAGTTTGAGACCAGTCTGACCAATATGATGAAACCCTGGCTCTGGCCGGGCGCGGTGGCTCAAGCCTGTAATCCCAGCACTTTGGGAGGCCGAGACGGGCGGATCACGAGGTCAGGAGATCGAGACCATCCTGGGTAACACAGTGAAACCCCGTCTCTACTAAAAATACAAAAAAAAAAACTTAGCCGGGCGAGGTGGCGGGCGCCTGTAGTCCCAGCTACTCGGGAGGCTGAGGCAGGAGAATGGCGTGAACCCGGGAGGCGGAGCTTGCAGTGAGCTGAGATCCGGCCACTGCACTCCAGCCTGGGTGACAGAGCGAGACTCCGTCTCAAAAAAAAAAAAAAAAGAAACCCTGGCTCTACAAAAAATACAAAAATTAGCTGGGTGCAGTGGCGGCCACCTGTAATCCCAGCTACTCAGGAGACGGAGGCAGGAGAATGGCGTGAACCTGGAAAGCGGAGCTTGCAGTGAGCTGAGATCGCGCCACTGCATTCCAGCCTGTGCAACAGAGCAAAACTTCGTCTCAAAAAACAAAACAAAACAAAACAAAAAACCACAAGATGGGGTCCAAAGTTCAGAATCAGAGGAGATGTGACGAAGTTGATGCTGGAGTGACATGGACGTGAGCCAAAGAATCCAGAAAGTCTCTGGAAGCTGGAAAATGCAAGGAAAAAGATTCTTCCCTAGAGCTCCAGAAGGAAAATAGCCCTGCTGACACCTTTAGTCCCATAAGACCTATTTCTGACTTCCAGAACTATAAAGAACTGGTACTGTTCTAAACCACAAAGTTTGTGGTAGGTTGTTAAAGCAACAATATGAAATATGGATTTTGGTACCTCCAAGTGGGATGCTTCTCTAAAAAATACCTAACAGTGTTGAAGTGGCTTTGGAATTGGACACTGGACAGAGGCTGGAGAATTCTGATGACAGAAAAAGCCTAGAATGCCTTAATTATTTGTAGAAGTATGGGTTAGCAACTCTGCTAGTGAGGACTCTGAAGGAAATGAAAAGCACAATAGAGGAAGTGCGCGATGACTCACACCTGTAATCCCAGCACTTTGGGTGGCTGAGGTGGGAGGATGGTTTGAGCCCAGGAGTTCAAGACCAGCCTGGGCAACATAGGAAGACCCCATCTCTACAAAAAAAAAATTATTTATTTATTTATTTTATTTATTTATTTATTTTGAGACAGAGTCTCGCTCAGTCGCCCAGGCTGGAGTGCAGTGGCGCAATCTCAGCTCACTGCAAACTCGCCTCCCAGGTTCACGCCATTCTCCTGCCTGAGCCTCAAGAGTAGCTGGGACTACAGGTGCCCGCCCCCACACCCAGCTAATTTTTTTGTATTTTTAGTAGAGACAGGGTTTCTCCGTGTTAGCCAGGATCTCCTGACCTCATGATCCACCCACCTTGGCCTCCCAAAGTGCTTGTGATTACAGGCGTGAGCCACTGCACCCGGCTACAAAAAAAATTTAAAAGTTAGCCATACATGGTGGCTTGCCTGTGGTCCCAACTCCTCGGGAGGCTGAACTGGGAAGTTACTTGAGCACAGGTAGTCAAGGCTGCAGTGACCTGTGATTGCACCACTGCACTCCAGTCTGGGATAGAGAGACCCTGTCTAAAAAAAAGGAAAATGTAATAGAACATACAGTGTTAAAGAATATGTAAATCATCATAACGACTGTTAATAGAAATATGGACATTAACAATACTGCTGGGGGCCAAGTGCTGTGGCTCATACTTATAATCCCAGCACTTTGGGAAGCCGAGACAGGCAGATCACGAGGTCAGGAGTTCGAGCCCAGCCTGGCCAACATGGTGAAACCCCATCTCTACTAAAAATACAAAAATTAGCCGGGCGTGGTGACGGATGCCTGTAACCCCAGCTACTCGGGAGGCTGAGGCAGGAGAATCGCTTGAACACAGGAGGCAGGGGTAGCAGTGAGCCAAGACTGCGCCATTGCACTCCAGCCTGGGTGACAGAGCAAGACTCCATCTCGAGGAAAAAAAAAAAAAATCCTGCTGGTGAGGGCTCAGAAGGAAGTGAGGAGCATGCTACTGGAAACAGGAGGAAAGGGAGTCCTCAAATAGTGGGAGAAACTGAGCTGAATTGTGTCCTACAGTTATGCGGAGAGCAGAACTTGTAAACAATAAACTTGGATATTTAGCTGGGGAGGTTTTCTGGTTTCTTCCTACTGCTTATATAAAATGCAAAAGAAAAGAGAGAAGTTGAGGGGAGAACTATTAAGCCAAAAGGAACCGGTACTTGATTTGGGAAATTCTCAGCCTTCCATATAGTAAAAGATGCTAAAATTAGGGGATTCACTGCAAAGAATGTGTGCTCTGGAGGAAAAGCAAAAGGTGCAGTTGTACAACCTTTTTCTAGTGCCTCAGAAGAGTCAAAAGATCAGAATATTCATTCATACTGCGGGCTCTTTGAAGAGACTAGGCAACTGACACAGCTATCTCAGCAGAAACCAGAAACAGATATGAGATTATCCCATCTGTCTGTAGAGGAGCCTCCTGTTTGTCTAATGGAATTAATTCCCACGACACACAAAGGAGGCTCACAAGGTTCTTCAGAGAATTTTATACCAGCAGAAACACTGCCAGCTCGGACTATGAGAAAGAGGACAAAATATAAGAAAAGGCTTGAGCCTGAGGATATCCTTAGGTGGAGCTGATGAGATGTACATGAGATATTACTCCACACCCCCCACCCCAGTTACCAAAGATTTTACAAAAGTATCAGTGGGCTGATACTTTGGGTAATTTGGAATAGAATACATGCATTTTATATGTGAAATGGATGTGAAACTTTGGGGGCCAGAAGCCAGACAGAACAGTACCCTCCCAAAGATGTAAATATTCTAATCCCCCAAACCTGTGTACATGCAAAAGGACCTTATAGATGTGACTAAATTATAACATCAATAGGAAAGTAACAGTTGTTGATTCCTTGAAGCAAGAAAAAAAGTCTGAATGGATCCTGGAGCATTCTGTTCTTAGCAGAAAACAAGAATGTGACAATTTGAGCATAAAATAATAATTTGTAAATGACAATGAGTTTATAATTTTGCTAAATTAACAACTACTAGTCCTGGCTAACACAGTGAAACCCCGTATCTACTAAAAATACAAAAATTAGCCAGGCGTGGTGGCAGCCACCTAGCCACCTGTAATCCCAGCTACTCGGGAGGCTGAGGCAGGAGAATGGTGTGAACCCGGGAGGCAGAGCATGAAGTGAGTCAAGATCACACCACTGCACTCCAGCCTAGGCAACAGAACAAGACTCCGTCTCAAAAACAAAAAACTATATGGGCCAGGCGTGGTGGCTCATTCCTGTAATCCCAGCACTTGGGGAGGCCAAGGTGGGTGGATCACCTGAGGTTAGGAGTTCGAGACCAGCCTGGCCAACATGGTGAAACTCCATCTCTACTAAAAGTACAAAAATTAGCCAGGCTTGGTGGCAGGTACCTGTAATCCCAGCTACTCAGGAGGCTGAGGTGGGAAAATCACTTGAACCTGGGAGGCAGAGGTTGCAGTGAGCCGAGATCGCACCATTGAACTGCAGCCTGGGTGACAAGAGCAAGACTCCGTCTACCAAAAAAAAATAAAAATTAAAAAAAAAAAAAAAAAAGGCCTGAACACCCCCTATGGCCTAATGTTAAAAAATAATATTCTAACAGCCAGTTAGCTATAGTCAGATGCCACCAATTAAATAGAGGGTCTAACATTGGAGCCAATGAGTCATGATGATACATGGTAGGCAGAGACCAGAGATTTTTTTTTTTTTTTTGAGACGGAGTCTCACTCTGTAGCCCAGGCTGGAGTGCAGTGGCACGATCTTGGCTCACTGCAAGCTCCGCCTCCTGGGTTCCGGCTTCACACCATTCTCCTGCCTCAGCCTCCCGAGTAGCTGGGACTACAGGTGCCCGCCACCATGCTCGGCTAATTTTTTGTATTTTTAGTAGAGACGGGGTTTCACCGTGTTAGCCAGGATGGTCTCCATCTCCTGACCTCGTGATCTGCCCGCGTTGGCCTCCCAAAGTGCTGGGATTACAGGCATGAGCCACTGCGCCCGGCCAGACCAGAGATTTTATGAACACTTTGTTTCTGGGAAAAAGGGCTCGTAGGTTTAAAATGTGTTGGAAAGAGATCAAGACATCCATCACGTAGTAATGTACTAAGGAAAACTGTTATGAAAAGGGATTCAGCCCCACTTCTAGCAGCTCAAGTTTGAAATACCTTTGGGCAACGAGCTTCTGTGTCCCAAACTAGGGTCCTAGCAGCCAAACAACCAGAAACTACCGCCACGATGATCTGAGATAGCAGTCTACCCAGCACTCTGGGAGGTGAGGCAGGAGGACTGCTTGAGCCCTGGAGTTTGAGACCAGCCTGGGCAACAGAGCAAGACTCTGCCTCGAAAAAAAAAAAAATATATATATATATATATATATATATATAAAAAATAGGCGGGCCAGGCAAGGTGGCTCATGCCTGTAATCCTAGCACTTTGGGAGGCCAAGTCGGGCGGATCACCTGAGGTCAGGAGTTCAAGATCAGCCTGGCCAACATGGTGAAACCCTGTCTCTACTAAAAATATAAGAATTAGCCAGACGTGCTGGCAGGCACCTGTAATCCCAGCTACTCAGGAGCCTGAGATAGGAGAATCGCTTGAACCCGGGAGGCGGAGGTTGCAGTGAGCCGAGATCGCGCCATTGCACTCCAGCCTGGGCAACAAGAGTGAAACTCCATCTCAAAAAAAATTAAATTAAATTAAATTAAATTAAAAAGTAGGCTAGGCGCGCGGTGACTCACGCCTGTAATCCCAGCACTTTGGGAGGCCGAAGCAGGTGGATCACCTGAGGTCAGGACTTCAAGACCAGCCTGGCCAACACGGTGAAACCCTGCCTCCACTGAAAATACAAAAATTAGGCTGGGCGCGGTGGCTCACGCCTGTAATCCCAGCACTTTGGGAGGCTGAGGCGGGCGGATCACAAGGTCAGGAGATCGAGACCACGGTGAAACTCCGTCTCTACTAAAAATACAAAAAATTAGCCGGGTGTGGTGGCAGGCGCCTGTAGTCCCAGCTACTCAGGAGGCTGAGGCAGGAGAATGGCGTGAACCCGGGAGGCGGAGCTTGCAGTGAGCCGAGATCGCGCCACTGCCTGGGCGACAGCGCGAGACTCTGTCTCAAAAAAAAAAAAAAAAGAAAATACAAAAATTAGCCGGGCGTGGTGGCACACACCTGTTAATCCCAGCTACTTGGGAGGCTGAGGTGGGAGAATCACTTGAACCCAGGAGGCGGAGGTTGCAGTGAGCCGAGATACCACCAACTGCATTCCACCTGGGGCAAGTGAGCAAGATTCCGTCTCAAAAAAAAAAAAAAAAATTAGCCAGGCTTGGTGGTGGGCACCTGTAATCCCAGCTACTGGGGAGGCTGAGGCAGGAGAATCACTTGAACCCAAGAGGCAGAGGTTGCAGTAAGCTGAGATAGTGCCATTGCACTCCAGCTTGGGCAACAGAGTGAGACTCTGTCTCAAAAAAAAAAAAAATTAAAAAAAGGAAAAAATATATAAAATAAAGCATTTTCTTTTCAGCCCAATAAGTATTAACACCAAGGTATAAAAATGTAATCTAAAATGGAAATCTTTAGGAAGATGTCTCATTGAAAAACCACAAAGGTGTAAGAAAAACTTTACTTATAAGATACATAACCTCTGTATTTGCAGGATGTTTCTATTTCAAAATTTCAAAGCCAAATTAAATTTCTAGTCACTTTAAATTGTAAACGAATTTGGAATCAAGACGCCCCTCAAAAAATCTTTGTTTTGTTTTGTTTTTGAGACAGAGTCTCACTCTTAGTCCAGGAAGGAGTACAGTGGCACAATCTCGGCTCACTGCAACCTCCACCCCCCAGGTTCAAGAGATTCTCCTACCTCAGCCTCTGGAGTAGCTGGGACTGCATCACCACATCAGGGGTTTTGTTGTTGTTTTTGTTTTGAGATGGAGTTTTGCTCTTGTTGCCCAGACTGGAGTGCAATGGCACGATCTTGGCTCACCACAACCTCCGCCTCCTGGGTTCAAGTGATGCTCCTGCCTCAGCCTCCTAAGTAGCTGGGATTACAGGAATGTGCAACCACACCAGGCTAATTTTGCATTTTTCGTAGAGACAGAGTTTCTCCATGTTGGTTAGGCTGGCCTCGAACTCCCGACCTCAGTTGATCCACCCGCCTTGGCCTCCCCAAGTGTTGGGATTACAGGTGTGAGCCACCGCGCCTGGCCATGTCAGGCTCATTTTTATATTTTTAGTAGAGACAGGATTTCACCACGTTTTGCAGGCTGGTCTGGAAATCCCGACCTCAAGTGATACAACTGCCTGGCCCTCCCAAAGTGCTGGGATTACAGGCGTTCGAGACCAGTCTGGCTAACATGGCAAAACCCTATCTCTACTAAAAATATAAGTATTAGCGGGATGTGGTGGCACACGCCTATAATCCCAGCTACTTGGGAGGCTGAGGCAGGGGAATTACTTGAACCTGGGAGGTGGAGGTTGCAGTGAGCTGAGACCAGGCTACTGCACTCCAGCCTGGAAGACAGAGTGAGACCCTGTCTCAAAAATAAATAAAAATTAATACTAAACAAAGTTTAAAGTAATAGACTGCTCCCTTTACCCATCTATCCACAGTTAAGGGGAGCCTCTTATAGGGACATACACATAGCTTCTTCCCCAGTTCCTGACACCACCATCCCCTCTATTTCCTAGCTGAGCAACTTCAGTCATCTCTAACACAATCAGCCTGCTCCCAAAGGACCTTGAGTTAGAGGCCATATGTTTAAACATGTCCCTGAATTAAACCAGGCCTATTTCTATTTTGCCAAATATGCTGAGGTACTCCTCTCATGTGGCAAGAGAAACGCAAAGAACCTGGTGGCACTACAGGAAGAGTTTCAATAAAAATAATAGTAGAAAAAACTAAGTCAAACTACCATATGACCCAGCAATTCCACTACTGGGTATATGGCCAAAAGAAAGGAAATCAATGTCGAAAAGTTATCTGTAGCCCCATGTTTACTGTAGCACTGTTAACAATAGCCGATATACACATCAACCTAAGTGCCCATCAGTAGATGAACGGCTAAAGAAAAATGTGTAGGCCGGGCACGGTGGCTTACGCCTGTAATTCCAGCACTTCGGGAGGCCGAGGCGAGCAGATCACGAGGTCAGGAGATGGAGACCATCCTGGCTAACACGGTGAAACCCCGTCTCTACTAAAAATACAAAAAATTAGCCGGGCGTGGTGGCCGGCACCTGTAATCCCAGCTACTGGGGAGGCTGAGGCAGGAGAACAGCGTGAATCCAGGAGGCGGAGCTTGCAGTGAGCCCAGATCACACCACTGCACTCCAGCCTGGACGACAGGGCAAGACTCTGTCTCAAAAAACAAATGTGGTATATGTACACAATGGAGTATTATTCAGCCACTAAAAAGAATGAAAATCTATCATGTACAGCAACATGGATGGAACTAGAGGCCATTAAGTGAAATAAGCCAAGCAGAAAAAGACAAATATCACAAGTCACTCATGGAACTAAAAAGAGGATCTCATAAAGATACAGCAGACTGAGGCTGGGAAAGGTAGGAAAGGAAGATGAAGAGAAACTGATAAATGGGCACAAATGTAGTTTGATAGACTAAAACATAGTGTTAGATTACAATTATCTACCATACATTAGAATCTACCTAAAGGAGACAAGTTTTTTTTGTTTGTTTGTTTTTGAGACAGAGTCTCACTCTGTCGTTCATGCTGGAGTGCAGTGCACTGCAACCTCTGCCTCCCAGGTTCAAGTGATTCTCCTGCCTCAGCCTCCTAGGTAGCTGGGATTATAGGCGCATGCCACCACATCTGGCTAATTTTTGTATTTTCAGTGGAGGCAGGGTTTCTCTATGTTGGTCAGGCCAGTCTCAAACGCTTGACCTCAGATGATCCACCCGCCTTGGCCTCCCAAAGTGTTGGGATTATAGGCGTGAGCCAAAGCGCCCAGCTTTTTTTCTTTTTTTGAGACGGAGTCCGTGTCACCCAGGCTGGAGTGCAGTGGTACGATCCTGAATCACTGCAAGCTCCGCCTCCCAGGTTCACGACGTTCTCTTGCCTCAGCCTCCCGAGTAACTGGGACTACAGGCGCCTGCCACCATGCCCAGCTAATTTTTTGTATTTTTAGTAGAGATGGGGTTTCACCGTGTTAGCCAGGATGGTCTCGATTTCCTGACCTCGTGATCCGCCCGCTTCGGCTTCCCAAAGTGCTGGGATTACAGTCATGAGCCACCGTGCCCGGCCAAGTGCCCAGCTTTTTCTTGACAGGAATCTCACTGTCACCCACGCTGGAGTCAACGGCACGATCTCAGCTCACTGCAACCGCTGCCTCCCAGGTTCAAGCAATTCTCCTGCCTCAGCCTCCCGAGCAGCTGGGACTACAGGTATGCACCACCACACCTGGCTAATTTTTAGATCTTTAGTAGAGACAGGGTTTCACGTTGTTGGCCAGGCTGGTCTCGAACTCCTGATCTCAGGGTATCCACCAGCCTCAGCCTGTAATCCCAGCTACTAGGGGGGCTGAGGCAGGAGGATAGCGTGAACCTGGGAGGCGGAGGTTGCCGTGAGCAGAGATTGTGCCACTGCACTCCAGCCTGGGAAACGGGCAAGACTCTGTCAAAAAAAAAAAGGAAGGGAGGGAGGGAGGGAAGGACGGACGAACAGACAGAAGGACAGTAAGGAAAAAAGAAAAGAAAAGAAAGAGCGCACATTAATTCCTGGGAGTCTTCTCCCCTGGGCTTGCATTTTAAAGGATTTAGAATTCTTCCATTAAAAGTTCCTCATAACTGAAGTCATCCAGGATATCTATCATCCATGGCTCTCAAACCGTAAAAACCACTTAGTACAAGATTAATGAGGAAGTTCATGATGAATGGACAAAACTAAAATCACTGAACACACTGATCATGCTTATGATCACTGAAACTAAAACCTGACATTTTGCACCTCTTGATATGATGCAACAGGAAGCACACTGCATCTCCTATGATATATTCTTGTCTAAAACAAAGAAAAAGAGGTCGGGTGCAGTGGCTCACACCTGTAATCCTAGCACTCTGGGAGGCCAAAGCAGGTGGATCACTTTTAGTCCAGGGTTTGAGACCAGTCTGGCCAACATAGGGAAACCCCAACTCTACTAAAAATACAAAAGTTAGCCAGGTATATTGCTTGAACCCAGGAGGTGGAGGTTGCAGTGAGCCAAGATCGTGCTCCCACAGCACTCTAGCCTTGGAAACAGAGCGAGATTCCTATGCAAAAAAATTAAAAAATAGCCTGCCGTGGTGGCAAGGCACCTGTAATCCCAGCCACTTGGGAGGCTGAGGCGGAAGAATCACTTGGGAATCAGAGGTTGTAATGAGCCAAAATAGAGCCACTGCACTCCGACCTGGGCAACAGGGCAAGACTCTGTCTCAAAAAAAAAAAAAAAAAAAAAAAAAACCTATATCTATATATATGTTTGTATATACGTAAAATCAACCTTCTGATTCTACCACTTTACAAAAACCACAGGGGTTAAAAATCATGTGAAACAATGTCACAATGATATAATCAGCCAAATATAGGTCATAGGATCAACCTCAGGTTTTCTTCAGTAAAGACAGGAAAACTGTTAGAGACTTAGACACGTAAGAGACATTACGAAATACATGTATAGAGAGCATTTGGATCCAGATTCGAAGAAACAAATTAGAAAAATTATTTTCATCAAGTGAAGAAAATTAGACACAGACTAAGTTATGCATGCTACTAAAGAATTACATTAGGCTGGACACAGTGGCTCTTGAGTATAATTCCAGCACTTTCGGAGGTCAAGGGAGCAGGATCACTTTAGGCCAGTAGTTTGAGAGCAACCCAGGCAACACAGCAAGACCTCATCTCTTTTTTTTTTTTTGGAGGCAGAGTCTCTCGCTATCCCCCAGGCTAGAGTGCAGTCGTGCGATCTCGACTCACTGCAACCTCCACCTCCCGGGTTCAAGTGATTCTTCTGCCTCAGCCTCCTGAGTAGCTGGGATTACAGGTGGCTGCCACCATGCCTCACTAATTTTTGTATTTTCAGTAGAGATAGGGTTTCGCCCTGTTGGCCAGACTGGTGCTGAACTCCTGACCTCAGGAGATCTATCCGCCTCCGCCTCCCAAAGTGCTGGGATTACAAGCGTGAGCCATGGTGCCAGGCTGCAAGACTTCATCTCTACAAAAAATTAAAAAATTAGCCGGGCTTGGTGGCACACACCTGTAGTCCCAGCTAGGCGGCTGAAGTGGGAGGATCCCTTGAGCCCAGGAATTGAAGGTTACAGGGAGCTATGGTTCAGTCACTGCACTCCAGCCTGGATGCTCATAGCAAGACTGTCCAAAAAAAAAAAAAAAAAAAAAAGACAAAAACTTTAAGCTGAACCTAATAATTTAGCCTCTAGACCAGGAAACAGAGATAAAGAGAAACAAGTTAAATGATACCCTAAGGAAACCAGTAAATAGAGGACATTCAAAAAAACTGTTGTAGTCTCCTAACACTTAAGTTAGGAGAGTAAGGCAAACTAAAGAAACCAATTAACCTGGCCGGGCACAGGGGCTCACGCCTGTAATCCCAGCACTTTGGGGGGCTGAAGTGGGCAGATCACTTGAGTCAGGAGTTAGAGACCAGCCTGGCCAACAGGGTAAAACCTGTCTCTACTAAAAAAATTAGCTGGGCTTGGTGGCGGGCACCTGTAATCTCAGCTTCTCAGGAGGCTGAGGCACGAGAATTGCTTGAACCAGCGAGGTGGAGGTTGCAGTGGGCAGAGATCATGCCACTCAGCTCTAGCCTGGGCAACAGAGCAAGACTCCTTCTTAAAATAAGAAAAAGAAACACATTAACCTAATGCAACTCATAAACACTGACTGGATCCTGGTTTGGAAAGAGTAGCTACATAACACTTTTTAGACACTATTATGCTATTTGAATATAGTATATCAGACACTAGGGAATAATGTTTAGATGCATTAAGTATGATAATGGTATTGTGGTAACAATAACATCTTATGCATGATAAAGGGAAGTGTCATGTCTATAACTTTCAGACTATTGTTAAACCTAGAGGGAGAGAACACATAGGTGTTCATTGCACAGATTTTTTTTTTGAGATGGTCTGTTCCCCAGAATGGAGTGCAATGGTGCCAATTTTGGCTCACTGCAACCTCTGCCTCCCTGTTCGAGGTACTCTCCTGCCTCAGCCTCCTGAGTAGCTGAGAATCAAGGCACATGACACCACACCCAGCTAATTTTTGTATTTTCAGAAGAGACGGGGTTTCCCCATGTTGGCCAGGCTGGTCTCGAACTCCTGACCTCATGATCCACCCGTCTTGGCTTCCCAAAGTGCTGGAATAACAGGTGTAAGCCACCACGCCCAGCATGACTCCTTTTAATTAGCTGGATTTCTCTGTAAAATACACATTTTCATGCGTTGCATTTGCTTTCCAGTCATCAAGGTCAACGCAAATAAATTTTTATCTTATAAAGGAACACTTTGTGGTCTCCTGTGAATAGGTCCTTAATTATGTGTTTCAAAAGGTCTCAAAAGGCAACAAATTCAGCACAAGGAATGAGTGCATTAAGCAAAGGGAGTTCTAAATTTTAACCAACCCACTTCACTTTTTCCCTTCCCAACACACAAAGATGTGATTAACACATGAGAAATTATTATTAACACTAAGTTGACCTAAAGAGCCATAACAACATATCCCATTTACTATGTTTTAGGTTTTCCTACATGAGGCCCAGAATTTGGGGGGAAATAACTCCATGTGCACACCAGCCCCCAAACCTCATTTAACAGTGATGCCTTCGAAAATGTCTTTCCCCCAAACCTCATTTAACAGTGATGCCTTCGAAAATGTCTTTCCCCCAACCTCATTTAACAGTGATGCCTTCGAAAACAATTTTCCTTATGCTGTTTCATACATGTGGTAGAAAATAAAATTGCCAAGATATTTATTAACATGTGAGACATACAATTTGCTCAGTAAAAATAGCACATGAAAAAATATAAGCTTATATTCATAAAGAAATGAGTATGTTATTACCTTTTTCTTGCTTGCTCTGGACTATTAATTTGACATGGTTGGAACGTGCACAGCACAGTTGAGACACCACCATTTTAACACTGAATCGCTATACCATGAACTGACAGAACCCTGCGTGAAGGATGAAAAACTCATACCTCAAGTGAAGAATCACAAAGCAGCATGGAAGGGGAAAATGAACTAAATGGGCATGGGGAGTGAAGAATGGTTGAGGTTCCAGGCTCTCACTGTACATCCTTAAGTAAATTAAATTTAACTCACCTATAAAGTGAGTTAAAACAGATGAGTTTTAAGGTCCATCTCAACTCTAAATAAGATACTAGCAAAAACAAGGAATCCATCACTTCAGATCCTTATGAAACCCAGGAAAGGGTGGGGCACATTGGCTCACCTGAGGTCAACAGTTGGAAACCAGCCTGACCAACAAGGTGAAACCCCGTCTCTACTAAAAATACAAAAATTAGCTGGGTGTGGTGGCAGACACCTGTAGTCCCAGCTACTTCGGAGGCTGAGGTAGGAGAACTACTTGAAGTGGGGGGCAGGGGCAGGGGCGGGGGCGGCGGCTGCAGTGAGCTGAGATGGTACCATTGCACTCTAGCCTGGGCAACAGAGCGAGATTGTGTCTCAAAAAACACAAAACGCTGAAACAGCAATGGTATTAAAACTGTTCAGAATGGGACGGACACGGTGGCTCACGCCTGTAATACTAGCACTTTGGGAGGGGGAGGCAGGTGGATCACCTGAGGTCAGGAGTTTGAGACCAGCCCGACCAACATGGTGAAACCCCGTCTCAACTAAAAATACAAAAAATTAGCAGAGCGTGGTGGCAGGTGCCTGTAATCCCAGCTACTCAGGCTGAGGCAGGAGAATTGCTTGAACCCGGGAGGTGGAGGTTGCAGTGAGCCGAGATTCCATCACTGCACTCCAGCCTGGGCAACAGAGCAAGACTCCATCTCCAAAATAAAACAAAACCACCACCACCAAAAAACTTGTTCAGACTGAACACAGAACTCAAGGGCATTATTATAATGCATTACAAAGAGAATTTTCTATAGCTTTGCACAAGTATCTAAATCCTATACATCCTTTTAACAGCAATTTTAATTATTGAACACATGACTTAAGTACAAAAAGAAAAGTCCAAACTGTCAGCTTTCAGTCCTCCACATTCCCCTCTTTAATATGGTATTTTGCACTATATACATTAATGAAAATTTGAAACAAAAAAGAACTTTAGTCAAACTCCCCTTCCTCCTCCAGCTTTATTGGAATAGTTTAAAATTACATTTCTATATTCTAGGACTTCAGTTGCTCTTTCCATCTGACTTTTAAAAACTGATTACAGCAAATGAAACACAGTTGTCTAAGTGATATAGTATACAAAAATAACATCTTGATTTCTGTGAAAATGCATTTCTCTGCAATTCCTGAATAGCTCCAAATTATGCTAACTCTGAGCATTGATGTTTACTCTGGGTTTTAGATTTAGTCTTTGAAAAAAATGTGTTCTAAACCTTTGCCATCACCATCTATGTGTCCAACATCAACACTGTGATGAAGTTGTTCCTGTTTAGGCTTTTATTCCGATTTCTCTCGAACAGCCATTAACACGCATGTTTATCTTTTTGTTTACTCCCACTGAACTGTATGTTCTATGTAGGGCCTGATACAGATGTTACTTGATGTTATTTAATAGCTACTGAGGTCAGACAATCCAAGGCCATCATTATACTAAAATTAAAGTTATTTATGGAAGTTCATAGACACTTCCAGAATTGGTTTTACCTCCTACATGGGAACATGTTCAACAAACCCAGGACGGGCTTACTGGTCTGACTCAACTCTTCCCATTCATCAATCCCTATTCACCAGTGGCACGGAAAGGGGGTTCTTTAACAAAGCATTATACATAACACCTCTACCAAACTAAACATAAACTTTTTTTTGTAGTTAAATGCAGAAAGTCGGTTTTTTCCACCCCTTTCCTCCTTTTACACGGCAAGTAAAGCTCACTGGCCTGGGAGTTGCCTCTATCTGCCAACCTTTGGCCAGTGAAGAGGATTCAGAGAAAATAATACAACCATCAATCAGAAAAAGGAGGGGCGACAAAGGAAAATAATTAGGCTGTAGCCTCAATTGTGCATTCCCGTGCAAGGTGCCCTGACTCGCCACAGCGGTAACAGTTGACTTCACTTGTCTTGCTGCAGTTGATGGCTACATGACCAGTTTCACCACACCTAAAAAAGAAATTAAAATACTTTTCACAATGGGCCTCAGAACAAAACTGTCTACCAAAGCAACAGTCACGATGCCGAACAAAACGCCTGATCCTTGTCTTCATGCAATTAACCCCTAAGGTTTCACAGATATGTACACAACATTTATCAAATTATATACTTCACATGTCACAAACAGGCAAAGATTTCTGGTTACATGATAAAATATTTATGTGTATTAATTATAGAGCTTTCTATGAAGTCTCTGGAAGTTTCAAACTGTAACACTCTTATTTTTACGTATTAAAAAAATCCAGTTGTTAGGCCGGGCATGGTGGCTCAAGCCTGTAATCTCAGCACTTTGGGAGGCCGAGACAGGCGGATCACGGGGTCAGGAGATCGAGACCACCCTGGCTAACACGGTGAAACCCCGTCTCTACTAAAAAATACAAAAAACTAGCCGGGCGAGGTGGCGGGCGCCTGTAGTCCCAGCTACTCGGGAGGCCTAGGCGGGAGAATGGCGTGAACCCGGGAGGCGGAGCTTGCAGTGAGCTGAGATCCGGTCACTGCACTCCAGCCTGCGGGACAGAGCGAAACTCTGTCTCAAAAAAAAAAAAAATCCAGTTGTGAAAACTGTCCTTGTACCATAAGCCACAGGATATCAGGGCAGAATACAGAATTATATACAGACAGACTGCCAGTTATGTATGGTGAAAATTGGTCTTATCTGGTCACAGCTAACTTTCACTGAATTTATTAAGGCCCTTCCATTTATAGCTAATTCATTTCTGGAAGAATCTCTGCAATGAGTTTTCTTCTAACAACATTCTGACACCTTACCTATAGCACTTCACTTTGGTGCAGTCTTTTTGAATGTGTCCGAATTCTCCACAAGAATAGCACTTCTGCTCATCTGCATGGTCGCAGTCACGAGCCAGATGGCCTGGTTTGCCACAGTTGTAGCAGCATTGCTCTCGCTCTCTCTTGGGCTCCTTGCAGTCCTTGGCAATGTGGCCACCTCTACCGCAGTTATAGCAGGCTTCAACAATAAGGAAAAGAAACAGACCAAGACTATAAAACCTTTACAAAGTGTTATGTTTTAAATTATACAATATAAAACCTCAAAGGTGGAAATGCTATACGCAGTTGCATGTGCTCACCTCTCCAAACTCTAGAGGGGGATAAAAAGGAAGTGTTAAATACTTACCATCCTCCTGAAGATCACAATCCTTGGCAAGATGACCAGACTCACCACAGCGATAACAGATGTCTGGAAGAGATGAGGAAACAAACTGGAAACCTGTTTTGAGCAAAAACAAAGAGAATTTGGCTAGTCAGACCAGTCTTGATACTAACAAATACTGAAGTACTTCAAATTTTTCTATTCGACAAAATACCTCTATCCGAGGTAAAACCACCTCTGCCACGGCTTCTCATTCCACGACCACGGCCTCCACCAGTAGGACATTCCCGGGCCCAGTGGCCAGATCGTCCACACTTGAAGCACTCATTGCTGCTCATGGCTGCAGTCAGATCTTTGAAATATTAAAAGTAACAACATTAAACCACTGAAAGTTCTTTTAACTTTTATTCTCTGTTAAATGTATTTTTGGAAAACTATTCTGGGGGAGAAAGCTAGCTAATATATCAGTTAAATAGCTGGGTGCAGAGGCTCAGGCCTGTAATCCCAGCACTTTGGGAGGCCAAGGTAGGTGGATCATGAGATCGAGACCATCTTGGCTAACATGGTGAAACCCCATCTCTACTAAAAATCCAAAAAGTAGCCGGGTAAGGTGGCGGGTGCCTGTAATCCCAGCTACTTTGGGAGGCTGAGGCAGGAGAATGGAGTGAACCCGGGAGGCGGAGCTTCCAGTGAGCTGAGATGGTGCCACAGGATTCCAGCCTGGGCAACAGAGTGAGACTCCATCTCAAAAAAATAAAATAATCATACAACTACATGCTTATTATAGACCTACTATAATACACACGTTAATAGTTATTGATGGAAGTGATGGAATTTACAGGGTTAGGGTCAGTGAAAATCCATTATGAGAATAAATAATTGGTAGTGGCCAGGCGCGGTGGCTCACACCTGTAATCCTAGCACTTTGGGAGGCCGAGGCAGGTGGATTATCTGAGGTCAGGAGTTTGACACCAGCCTGGCCAACATGGCGAAATTCCGTCTCTATTAAAAATACAAAAAATAGCCGGGCATGGTGGCATGCGCCTATAATCCCAGCTACTCAGGAGGCTGAGGCAGAAGAATCACTTGAACCTGAGAGGTGGAGGTTGCAGTGAGCAGAGATCACGTCACTGCACTCCAGTCTAGGGGACAAAGTAAGACATACGCACACACACACGCACACAGAAAATGGACTCTCAGAGTGAGGAGTCAGTGAAGGAAAATACTCTTAACCTTAGCACCTGATACAGTACCTAGTTATACTGCAGCACTTGCCTGGTGACTGAGATATTCCTTAGAACAGGTATGTTAAAACAAATGCAAGATACAAATTTTATCTCTAGATGGTACAACTACAGTAGGCCCTCTATATCCATGGGTTCTGCATCCATGGATTCAACCAACCTGGGAATAAAAATATTCAGTGGAAAAAAAAGTTGCATCTGTATTGAATATGCAGACTTTTCTTGCCATTATTCCCTAAACAATATGCTAACAACTACTTATTCAGCATTTACATTGTGTTAGGTATTATAAGTAATGTAGAGATGATTTTAAAGTATATAAAAAGATGTGCAAAGGTTCTAATGCAAGTAGTACACTATTTTATATCAGGGACTTGAACATAGGAGGATTTTGGTATCTGAGGGAGTTCGTGGAACCACTTATCCACAGATACCAAGAGACGACTGTATAATAAAAACACTAGGAAAATGACCACAAGTTACACCAAAGCGCTAATAATGGCACATACAGCACTGGGAAAATTTGTGTTTTGTTTTCTTTTCTTTTATTCTCCCCTTTCCAAATGTTTCTGTAATTTTCCATTTTAAACAATGCAACTTAGAATTTCATAATAAACTCCTTTAATTGGGTATCATTTTAAAATAAAAATAAAACTCCCACTAAAGCAAATGGATTTTGTACTTCTTATGTAATAATCTAAAAATAAATTGAGGCTATCCTTAAAATAGAATGAAATGGAATAGAATGGAATGAAAACAATGTAACTATATTTTCACACTTCCATATCTCAATATTTTTACTCTGAATTCCATTGTCAAACAATGGCACATAAAGTCGTATTTTAAATATCCTCTCAAACCTAAGCACAGGCATCATCATCTAGAAAAACGTATTTCCAACTGAGTAAAACTGACTGGATAATGGAATTAGCTAACCCAACCACAGCACCAAAGACCCAAAAGGCAGTCAGAAAAATGGCAAGGTTCTCCACTTTCAGTAACTGTTTAACTTTTTACTAACTCTTGCCACTTGCCTACAAACATATTACCAAAAAAAAATCATTTGGCTGAGTTATTGGTGCTTTCAGATGCAAAAAACATATTTCTAGTCAGAAGAAACCAGCCAGTGAAGGAGATTAAAAACAGATTTTCACAGAATTTCAAACAGTATCTGCTTTGTAATCATTCTTTCTTAACTATACTAGTATCAAGCATCTTAAATTATGTAAAGTATTTGCCGGTTTCCACCAAAGGGAAGAGTCAGGATTAAAAAAAAAAAAAAAAATGAATGGCAGCCTGGGTGCAGTGGCTCACATCTGTAATCCCAGCGCTTTGGGAGGCCGAGGAAGACAGATCACCTGAGGTTGGGAGTTCGAGATCAGCCTGGCCAACATGGTGAAACCTCGTCTCTACTAAACATGCAAAATTAGCCAGGCTTGGTGGCGCATGCCTATAATCCCAGCTACTCGGGAGGCTGAGGCAGGAGAATTGCTTGAACCCAGGAGGTAGAGGTGGCAGTGAGCCGAGATCACACAATTGCACTCCAACCTGGGCTACAAGAGCGAAATTCTGTCTCTCTCTCACACACACACACACACACACACACACACACACACACACACACACACACAAAAAGGCATATAAAATAGTCTATCTTCTCCAGTTGAGCTCATTTAACTATTGCTCTCAAGAAATTATTTACACATAAATGATTACTTTTAAAGTATAATCCAGACAATCTGCAAGGCCTGAATATTTTATAATTTGATATTTAAACAAGATACATCTTGTTTAAAATACAAAACCAGGCTGGGCGCGGTGGCTCACGCCTGTACTCCCAGCACTTTGGGAGGCCAAGACAGGTGGATCATGAGGTCAGGAGATGGAGACCATCCTGGCTAACATGGTGAAACTCCGTCTCTACTAAAAATACAAAAAAAAAAAAAAAAAAAAAAAATTAGCCAAGCGTGGTGGCTGGCGCCTGTAGTCCCAGTTACTCAGGAGGCTGAGGCAGGAGAATGGAGTGAACCTGGGAGGCGGAGCTTGCAGTCAGCTGAGATTGTGCCACTGCACTCCAGTCTGGGCAGCAAGACTCTGTCTCAAAAAAAAAAAAAAAAAAAAAAAAACACAAGGCTGGGCACAGTGGCTCACACCTGTAATCCCAGCACTTTGGACGCCAAGGCAAGAGGATCACCTGAGGTCAAGAGTTTGAGATCAGTCTGAACAACACAGTAAAACTCCATCTCTACTAAAAATACAAGATTAGGCCAGACGCGGTGGCTCACGCTTGTAAGCCCAGCACTTTGGGAGGCAAGTGGATCGTGAGGTCAGGAGATCAAGACCATCCTGGCCAACATGGTGAAACCCCAACTCTACTAAAATAAAAAAATTAGCCGGGTGTGGCGGTGCGCACCTGTAGTCCGAGCTACTTGAGAGAGGCTGAGGCAGGAGAATCGCCTGAACCTGGGAGGCGGAGGTTGCAGTGAGCTGAGATCGGGCCACTGCGCTCCAGCCTGGGCGACAGAACGAGACTCCGTCTCAAAAAACAAAAATGTTCTGTAAAAAAGATACGCACCTCAGTGGCAAAGGCAGAACTTTGCACACTAGAACAAAAGTTTTACATGTTTTGCCTTTTTTTTTTTTTTGTGACGGAGTCTCGCTCTGTCACCAGGCTGGAATATGGTGGCACAATCTTGGCTCACTGCAACCTTAACCTCCCGGGTTCAAGCAATTCCCCTGCCTCAGCCTCCGCATAGCTGGGACTACAGGCGTGCACCACTATGCCCAGCTAATTTTTTGTATTTTAGTAGAGACAAGTTTCACCATGTTGGCCAGGATGGTCTTGACCTCCTGACCTCGTGATCTGCCTGCCTTGGTCTCCTGAAGTGCTGGGATTACAGGCGTGAGCCACTGCACCCAGCCTGTTTTGCCGCTTTTAGTCACACATAATTTTACTAGAGTAAATTAATGCTAATAAAGAAAACAAAAACAAAACACTAAGCCTTAAAAGGGAAGAAAAACATTAATAGCCTTCAAACATCATCAATATGACATGCTTTTTAAAGAGGTCTTTCAGTGTCCTTAGGTACTATGTACGCAATCTGTCCTCTCCTCCCTTTGGCCAACCCTATCAGAGTGAATCAGGTGGTCTACAGTTTCACTGGTAACTGGTCCCTTGTGATAGGCTTGTCTCTTTAACAACATTATTGGCCGGGCGTGGTGGCTCACGCCTGTAATCCCAGCACTTTGGGAGGCCGAGGCGGGCGGATCACGAGGTCAGGAGATCGAGACCAGCCTGGCTAACATGGTGAAACCCCGTCTCTACTTTAAAAATACAAAAAACTAGCCGGGCGAGGTGGCGGCGCCTGTAGTCCCAGCTACTAGGGAGGCTGAGGCAGGAGAATGGCGTGAACCCGGGAGGCGGAGCTTGCAGTGAGCTGAGATCTGGCCACTGCGCTCCAGCCTGGGCGACAGAGCGAGACTCCATCTCAAAAAAAAAAAAAAAAAAAAAAAACCCCACAACAACATTATTAAACTAACTGCTTTCCACAATGTTTTAGACTCACACTACTTATATTAGGCAGCAGGTCCCGATCCTAGCACTCATCTCATATGAGTGTATTTAGTTTAAAGGTCTTTACAGAATTCCATGATATTCCTTAGGAAAACTAAGGTAAGGTAAGACAGCTGAGAATCATGGCTCCATGAGTCTGTCTCATTGCCTATGACTGCTCCTGGCTGGATTCTCACTGCACTGTCCTGGTCTCCCCTGCTCCTTTTCCACCTGTCACAACTTTTTCCAATCTTCGTGGGCCAACTCAAATGCCAACTCTATAAAAGAATCTGACTACATCTCCCAGCCTGGAACTATCCTTCCTATTAAGTCCCAGGACACTCTGTTAATATCTGTCTAATGGCAGTACCACATTGCCTTGTATCATATTCCTTGAAGGTAGAGACCAAGTAATTAACCTTTGAATCATCGAACATCCCATACAGTTATCCTTTTAGTAGCCATCATGTAACTCAGTATTTTAATTAATTTTTTTTGGGGGGGCAGGGGTCTTTAGTAATTTGGTGAATGAAACTACTGACCCAATCCAATCTAATCAAGTACTAACAACAATGCATCTAAATTACTGCTATCAGTCACCAGAGTTACTGCACCATTAATTTAAAGTAATGATGTATTCTCAATTTTGTATTCACTAAGGACTGACTACAGTCACTCTCTGAAACTCTCAGCTTTCTGAAACCATAGGTAAGATTCTGCCCAAATGAATTTAGGATCCACAACTTTCAGCTTCTGACAGGGATCAGGGCCAACCACTCAAAGGACATTTCCAATGTAACTTTTTTATAAATCCAGTAACAGAAGTATCTTCTACTTGTAATTGTTATTTTTGGGATTCCAGTCTATAATAAAGACTAGAAAATATCAAAGGAAGAAAACTGCTGAATCATAAAACCATGAAAATTATATTTTTTTCAGATTATCTAACACCATCCCCACGTGTGGCTAGGAAATTTACACCCAAGACAACTAAAAAAGCCAGCAGCCAGACCAGAACCTCTAATTTGTCATCCAGGTTCTATTAGTCCAAGAATTCATAATCAATTAGACTTCAGTACTATTTTATGCAATGCTACAAAACATACATACTAACTTCAATAAAAAATAAAATGTTTTTCACTTTTGTCAGGCAGCTGGAAAACACTTATTTTCTTCCTTTTGCTAAAAACCACTAATATAAGGGACCAGTTACTAAAGGTTCTTTGGGTTTGTTTTCTCTGGAAAAAAATTTTCATGAAACCTGATATATGTATACTGCACTGATGTAGCCTGCCTGACACCGTAAGAGATTTTGGAACCACACTCAACCTGGGTTAATCACTTAACCCAGTTTAACTACTTGCTGTGTTACCTCAAAGACATCTGACTACCCATCTCTGTCTTACTTGTAAAAGGGAAATAATAAAACTGATGTGTGGTAAGAATTGTTACACAGTACCTTGTGCTTAATATATATTCAATTTAATAACCAAAGTTTTTGTCTTCTAGGTACATATTCTTTCCACTTTTGCCAATTACCTTAGACTGCTTACAGACAGTAGACAGAACTCAGTCCAATGTCTATTACATAGCAGGTTTAGAGTGAGACTAACTGCTTCTACTTGTTTCCCATCTTACAGTCTATTTCCTGAATGGAATGGAAAAGAGATTAAGAGGAGAAAAACTGGTGATTTCCGAATCAGTTCACATTTTCAACTACCAGACATCAAGATATTTGTCCTAAGTTTCAATTTTTGTGTATCAAATTTTTATGATACAAACCACTTTAAAGGGTGGCAGGAGCACAGGGCATGCGAGGCAAGAGAAGAAATGACTAAGACAGTCAACAGAAGGTCTGGACCAGGCCGGGTGGCCCACGCCTGTAATCCCAGCATCTTGGGAGGCCAAGGCAGATGGATCACCTGAGGTCAGGAGTTTGAGACCAGCTGGCCAACATGGTGAAACCCTGTCTCTACTAAAAATACAAAAATTAGCTGGACGTTGTGGCGTGTGCCTGTAATCCCTACTATTCAGGAGGCTGACGCACAAGAATTGTTTGAACCCAGGAGGCAAAGTTTGCATTGAGCCCAGATCGCACCACTGCACTCCAGCCTGGGTGAGAGTGAGATTCCGTCTCAAAAAAAAAAAAAAAAAAAAAAGGTCTGACAAGACTGACGGATTCACTGAGGAGCCATGTATGCTAAACTAAGAGGGGTAACTATTTTTAAAATTTTGAACTTATCTTGGAATTAAAGAAACCACAAATGGTTACTAAATTTGTCTTCCTTAACGTAATTTTACCATACTATTAAGAACAAATCTAGTAAACTACTAAAATCTAATAGTATGTGGTCAAGACTAACAATCAGGGTTCTAATAAATAGAACGATCATAACTCGGTCCTACAAAATACATTTAAAATAAAGTAGCAACAGGAAAGTTGGAGATAAAAATGGCACTAGCAAAGAAGGGTATGATTCTGGCTATCTTTATTACTTTATATGGTTTTCCTAACACTGCTGTACACATTCACATTTGTATATATCCTTACTTTTTGCAAGCTCAGGGTTATCCCTGACTCATTCATGTTGTTCACTTAATTCCATTTAGACCATATTGGAGCTTTTGCCCTCTGAATGTATATATGCATTATTATGCTCCATTAAGTCAGTTTGGTGTTTCAACATGGTAGTAAAACACTTCAGACTTTTTTTTTTTTTTTGAGACACAGTCTCACTCTGTTGCCCACGCTGGAGTGCAGTGGCGTGATCTCGGCTCATTGCAAGCTCCACCTCCCAGGTTCACTCCAATCTCCTGCCTCAGCTTCCCCAGTAGCTGGGACTACAGGTGCCCGCTACCACGCCTGGCTACCTTTTTTTTTTTTTTTTTGTATTTTTAGTACAAACAGGGTTTCACCGTGTTAGCCAGGATGGTCTCAATCTCCTGACCTCATGATCCACCTGCCTCGGCCTCCCAAAGTGCTGGGCTTACAGGCGTGAGCCACCACACCCCACAGGGCAAGGGCTGCAGTGAGCTGAGATACCACCACAACAAAAGCAAAACTCCGCCTAAAAAAAAAAAGCAATGAAAGGAAGCAATATCCATTCTGTATTACCCGCATTCTAGCCAGAATAATGGAAAACAGAATACTTACCCGGGAGCAATTCTATATTTTTATCCTGGTTCCTGCATTTACTGCCTGACCTTGGTTAATTATATCCATTTCTGCCTGCCCTGAATTCTTGAAGGGTTTTAATTAATAGCTGGGTATCTATGAGTCAGGCATTAGTAAACATATCTATAATCTTACAACCTTACAAGTTATGTCTTCTTGCTCCATTTTAATGACAAACTCAAGATCTGACACTGGCTGGGTGCAATGCCTCATGCCTGTCATCCCAGCACTTTGGGAGGCCGAGGTGGGCGGATCACAAGGTCAAGAGATATAAGACTATCCTGGCTAACACGGTGAAACCCCATTTCTACTAAAAATACAAAAAATTAGCTGGGCGTGGTGGCAGGCAACTGTAGACCCAGCTACTCAGGAGGCTGAGACAGGAGAATGGTGTGAACCCAGGAGGCGGAGGTTGCCTGGGCGACAGTGCGAGACTCCATCTCAAAAAGATAAAAAATAAGAAAATCTGACACCAAGTGACTTACCCAAAGCCACACAGCTAGAAAGTACTACAATCAGGATTTCAAGAGTCTCGCTCTAAATCCTCTGCAAAGGCTTTGGTTAAGACTTGAGGCCGGGCACAGTGGCTCATGCCTGTAATCCCAGCATTCTGGGAGGCCAAGGCGAGAAGATCACTTGAGGTCGGCGGCCTAGCCAAAATGGTGAAATCCTGTCTCCACTAAAAATACAAAAATTAGCTGGCCATCGTGGTGCGTGCCTATAATCTCAGCTATTCAGGAGAGTGAGGCAAGAGAATCACTTGAACCCAGGAGGTGGAGGTTGCAGTGAGCTGAGATCATGCCATTTGCACTCCAGTGTGGGTGACGGAGCGAGACTCCATCTCCAAAAAACCTAAAAACACAAAAATTAGCCGGGCGTGGTGGCACATGCCTATGGTCCCAGCTACTCAGGAGGCTGAGGCAGGAGAATGGCTTGAACCCAGGAGGCAGAGCTTGCAGTGAGCTGAGATCCTGCCATTGTATTCCAGCCTGGGTGACAGAGCAAGACTCCATCTCAAGAAAAAAAATAAATAAATAAGTGGTAAAGTACACAAAAATGCTATGATAATATATGACAAAAATGCTATTGTGTAATATTTTTAAAGTAGGGAATTACACCAATTCACTCCTTTCTTCAAAATATTACATAAAAGTATTACTACTATATATCTAGTAACTTAAAAAAAGCCACACATTTGAATTGTAATGCTGTATTCATTCTGTATTTCTCTTTAGATAAAAATCAAAGTAAAACTAGAACTGATAGCTTTAAAAAAAAATCTACAGTCATAATTACTTTTAATTCATTCACACAGGTTTCTCGAATCTTAAGACAGGTTTGTTTTTTTTTTTTTTTTTGAGACGGAGTCTCGCTCTGTCGCCCAGGCTGGAGTGCAGTGGCCGGATCTCAGCTCACTGCAAGCTCCGCCTCCCAGGTTTATGCCATTCTCCTGCCTCAGCCTCCCGAGTAGCTGGGACTACAGGCGCCCGCCACCTCGCCCGGCTAGTTTTTTGTATTTTTTACTAGAGATGGGGTTTCACCGTGCTAGCCAGGATGGTCTCGATCTCCTGACCTTGTGATCCGCCCGTCTCGGCCTCCCAAAGTGCTGGGATTACAGGCGTGAGCCACCGCGCCCGGCCAAGACAGGTATTTTCTTTAACTTCATGGCAGAACTTAGGAGTCTCACCAAACACACAAACACTGGCAACTTGATTCACTAGTTAACACCTCATTTGTATTTACAGGTGATCACTGTAGCACTCATATTCCTAATTAACAAAATCCTTCTAATTACAACTTGAAATTTGGTGGCCTCAAGTTCTCACTTTATTATCCCAGTAGTTTTAAACATGAAAATGCTGCATAGCTTACTGCAATCACTTAATAGCATTCCCTTGCTGCAGCAGCATCTGACACTGCCAGAATAGGAGTTCTATTAAGTGAGAAAGAGCGTTCTCCACGTAGCAGGTCAGGATGCCTTGGCATCATTCTTCTCACTCTCTACTTACTGTCAAGAGGCTAGGAAGAGAAAAAAGAACTATTTTTTTTTTTTTAAATTTTTCATTCCTGCAAGGAAAAAAAAGCAAAACCTCTCTGTGGTCAAATCTTCAGCCAACAGAAAAATCATTCCAATTAGTCCAATGGTGGTGTCATTGCTTTTAGGCACCAGTTTGGTACTATCCCATATACATGCCACATATTTTTATTGAACTTTAAAAGACAAGTAGAATTATCGACCAGGCACAGTGGCTCAGGCCTTGTAATCCCAGCACTTTGGGAGGCCAAGGCGGGTGGATTACCTGAGGTCAGGAGATGGAGACCAGCCTGGCCAACATGGTGAAACCCCATCTCTACCAAAAAAAAAAAAAAAAATACAAAAATTAGCCGGGCATGGTGGCATACGCCTGTAATCCCAGCTACTCGGGAGGCTGAGGCAGGAGAATTGCTTAAGCCCGGGAGACGGAGGTTGCAGTGAGCCAAGATTGTGCCACTGCACTCCAGCCTGGCCAACAGAGAAAGACTCTCAAAAGAGACAAGTAGAATTGTTACAGATCATATAACAAAACACATTTATACTTCAAAAAAGACATCTCCCTGCCTGTTCCAGATGTTCAAATGCCAGTTTAAGAAAAACCCGGCCGGGTACGGTGGCTCACGCCTGTAATCTTAGCACTCTGGGAGGCCGAGGGAGGCGGATCACAAGGTCAGAAGTTCGAGACCAGCCTGGCCAACATGGTGAAACCCCATCTCTACTAAAAATACAAAACTTAGCTGGGCGTGGTGGTGGGCGCCTGTAATCCCAGCTACTGGGGAGGCAAGAGAATCGCTTGAATTCGCGAGGCGGAGGCTGCAGTGAGCTGAGATCAGGCCACTGCACTCCAGCCTGGGTGACAGTGTGAGACTCAGTCTCAAAAAAAAAAAGAAAAAGAAAAAAAGAAAAACCCTGGTCTTCCACTGATTTGGTTCAAAATATTTTACAGACTGCATCACCTGTTTGAAATACATTACCTTTACTGTTACCAATATGAAAAAGTGGACCTTTAGTTCCTCAGAAAAACAAACTGTTACTTTTTTAAAGGAAAACTGTTATCAAGAGATGAAATCTGAAAAACTTAAGTCTTTAATTCTACCCTTGGGAATGTAATAAATTATTCCTTTTATATTCCAATACACAAAGAGCTCTTGTAGACAAAAATCAGGCTGCTCAAACTAAAAACAGCATGTACCTAGGATCCTGGCAGTTTACAGGTGTTTGATTATCCTTAACCAAAGTAACTCATTAGAAGCATTTAAAACTATGTAGGAGGGGGGAGGGGGAAGCCCAGGAGATGAGGTACATTTCGTATCTTTTTGAAACCCTCAAAGCTCTACACTCGTTATATTGCTTGAGCAAACAACATAAAATTGCTAATTTAAATTCGAATGGAAATAGTAACTGGTTACCTTTCACTCCAAAATTGGGTCAAACAATAGGAAAGGGGGAAAAAAATCTACTTTTAAAATTTTAATTTAAAAGCAAGATGGGGATATTCATTAGACCTCCTTCACTTTGAAAAAGACAAAAAACGAGTTCAGTTTTGGTTTCTCTTACCTCTTCTGAGTCCTTCTGAATAATGCCTGAAACACACTAGCTGAAATCACAGACAATTACTGAGCAATGTTCTCTTTTCACAAGACCCCCAAGACCAGAAGCAGTTACTTCCTTTGGAAGTGCCCTGTGGCTGAGGCCATGTGGTTAACATGTGGGAACAAGCACAAGCCTTACCCATAATAAAATCAACACCTAAACCCAAATGTGGACCATTATGCCATTCTAAAATAGGTTCTCACGATATGGAAAAATCTAGATGGAGGGGGGCTAGTTGAATTTCGTGTCTCGTTTGTAATTACATCTGTTTCATTAATCCAAGAAATGATGCAGACTACCGCCCGCTGCTGTGGTTTTGGAGCTTTGACAAATCCGTGTTTTTTCTGGTAATGGCACTTTTAAAGGATCCCAGCAACTTAAATCGTGTTGACTCAGGGAAAGTGAGCCCCATCAGCCTCTTTTCGAATGGTAATATAAAACAAGCAACTTAGTATTTAAATGATAAAAATTCAAGAACCGGGAAACTATCAACTACGGGGAGTATAAACACCAAAGGCTCCCAAGTCTTCCAGCAGTGTCTCGCCACCCCAAACACAAGGGCTCCTTCAAGAATCCTTTTTTTTTTTTTTTTTTTTTTTTTTAAAGACGGAGTCTCGCTGTTGCCCAGGCTGTAGTGGCGCTATCTCGGCTCATCACAACCTCCGCCTCCCGGGTTCACGCGATTTTCCTGTCTTAGCCTCCCGAGTAGCTGGGATTACAGAAGCCCGCCACCATGCCCGGCTAATTTTTGTGTTTTTAGTAGAGACAGAGTTTCACCATGTTGACCAGGCTGGTCTCGAACTCCTGACCTCGTGATCCGCCCGCCTCGGCCTCCCAAAGCGCTGGGATTACAGGCGTGAGCCACCGCGCCCGGCCTAAAAACCCTTTTCTAAGGCCACCAAAACCCTTGGCACATGGCCCGCCAGGCGCACGACCCCAGCACATGGCCGGCACGACTATACCCACCCCATCCCCCCTTCGTCGGAGCCTTTCCCCACCACACGGACTCCTTCCAGTGAGTTCCCGCCAAATCCACTCTCGACCCCTCATTCCGCGACCCTTGAAGCGTCAGGGCCTCGGCCCCAAGGGCGCACGGGCGGGCCTCCTCTGCCCTGAGCCTGCGGCCTGGGGTGCGGCCCTGGCGCCGAGAGACCCGCATGCTCGGCGACCCAGCTTTTCAGGACGAAGAAAGGACAAGAGTGTCGTCCGACAGCGGTGCGCCAGAAACCCGGGTCCGAGGCGGCGGCGGCAGCAGCCGAGCTTCCCGCCTGACGCAGCAGCGGCGCAGGCCAAAGTGCCGCCGCCATCGCCGCCTCGCCGCTCCCTACCCTCTCTGTCCGCCACAGACCCGGCCCGCACTGCGGCTCCCTCAGTGTCGGCCCCCTTCCCCAGCCCTCACCTTCCGCGTCGGAGCGGACCCGCAGCGGCGGAGACTCGGACGCAGGCCTGGGGAAGACGGCTCGCAAGGTAGAGGCTGTTTATTTTGAGGGTCCTTGCCTGCGCCACACGCGGGTCTGCACACGGCCCCACATACGCCGCTGCGCACGGCTCTCCTCCGCCTCGCCCACGCGGCCAATCAGCGCGCGGGGTTCGGTAGTCCAATCAGTGTCGCCCGTGGGAGGGCCGCCCATCCAGAGCGCGGCGCGGGGCGGGGCGAGTGCTTCTGCGCGCCGCGGCCTTACCCGCTGTGCCCCGGGCGCGGCCTTTCCCGCTGGGATCCCGGTCCCGATGCTTCTCGGGCGGTTCCCAGCTGGGTCCGGGCCCGGCCGGACTGGGTGGAAATCTGGCTGACCTTGGTGGTCTGTCTTGTCAGCTGGAGCAAAGGGATGCCAGGGGACGGGTCTCGGTGCAGTGACTGCGATTAGCTTGGGGCCGCAGAAAGTTTCTCCCCCTCTCGGGCTCCTGCCAGCCCCTGGGCTTTCAGAGCCAGGCCCGATTTCCAGATAACATTTAAGTTTGCAGAAAAGGGGATGCCAGGTCACGGTCGTCACGGCTGTGGGATGTAGGCTGAGATTTGTATTGATTTTGTGAGCCGGGGAAGGCCTTGCTCCTTTCTCCGCCAGGACTGATGTATCTTCCCAAGATGAAAGTGCCTTGTAAGGGCGAGGGGCCTTCCTGGGAAGGTCATGAGCATGGAAGGGAGTGGGACCCAGAGTGTGACGTTTAGCACGTTTGTGAGTGACATCCCCCTGGAGGGCCAGGAGAACCTTTTGACCTGGTCTGTCATATTCAGGAATAGACTTCAGTTTAGATACGGTATTTTCTCCAAAAGAGATTTGTGTATATAGCCCTAGATAGTCTTGTCAAGATTAAACCCAATTTAAATTGTTAACTGTAAACTATAATATTTTAGAATTTTGTGTCTCATCCTAGAATGGCTTTATTCGAAACAAAAAAAAGGGAAGAGTCCCAAGTTTAATCTCAGAGAAACCTCCAAGTTCAATACTATGATTTCTTTTTCTTTTTCTTTTTCTTTTTTTTAAGAGTGGGGTCTTGCTCTGTCGCTGGCATTACAGGCATGGGCCACCACTCCCTAATCCCAGTGCTATGATTTTTGAAATCATGTTCGTGAGAAGGCAGAGCACCTGTGCTGAGAATCAGGCATTAAACCTGGGTTCAAATCATTAGTGCTTAATCATTGTAAAGCAGGAGATTGTGTTCAACATAGCAATTATCAGAGAATGAATGCATAACTTTAAGGACCAATGATATTTTAAACTTTTTTTTTTTTTTTGAGAACGGAGGCTCGCTCCGTCGCCCAGGCAGGAGTGTAATGGCACGATCTCGGCTCACTGCAACCTCCACCTCCCGGATTCAAGAGATTCTCCTGCCTCAGCCTCCAGAGTAGCTGGGATTACAGGCATGCGCCACCACGCCCAGCTAATTTTGTATTTTTAGTAGAAGCGGAGTTTCTCCATGTTGGTCAGGTTGGTCTCAAACTCCCGACCTCAGGTGATCCGCCCACCCAAAGAGGTGGTCAGCCTCCCTAACTGCTGGGATTACAGGCATGAGCCAATGCGCCTGGCTGAACTTTTTAAATTTATCTATTACTATTTTTTGAGACCGAGTCTCCCTATGTCTCCCAGGCTGGAGTGCGATCTCAGCTCATTGCAACCTCCACCTCCCATGTTCGACCAATTCTGCCTCAGCCTCCTGAGTAGCTGCAATTACAGGCGCCCTCCACCACGCCTGGCTAATTTTTGTATTTTTAGTAGAGATAGGGTTTCACCATGTTGGCCAGGCTTGTCTTGAACTCCTGGCCTCAAGCGGTACTAGGCCAAAGTGAAAGGATTACAGGTGTGAGCTACCGCACCCAGCCTTAAACATTTTTTTAATTGAAGCAACCTAAGGTAAAAATTTTTTAACCAAATTTAACCAAATCCCAATCAGATTGAATACATGCCTAGCAGCTTATGTGTTGTGCTAAAACACGATATATTATCTGCCAATAAAAAACAGTATTTTGTATTTATGTAGTTTTATTACCAAGAGGCTTACTCAGCTTTATAGATGTCCCCTCTGTAATCTGATTAACCTTCATAGTATCTTGAGGTAATGTGTAGTGTAGCAATCAGACACTTAGGTAGTGACTTCCTGAGCTCTAACAATGAGTCAATATAATGCAAGAGGCTGTGTATGAAGTCCAACCTGGGTGTGTCCACACCACACCAGGAGGACAAGTTAAAATTACCGTAGGACCAAAAATTAGTATTTTCTGACTTATTTTTGTTTACCATTCCAACCATGGTACTCTATAAAATGTTTGCTGTTCATTATAGACCCATGAATGGAATATTCCTAATATTTAAAACAAAAATTTTAACAGCTATAGAAAATGAAAGTAAGTGTGAGACAGAGATACTGACATAATGTTCTATAGGTTTTAAAAGACTTAAGTAGAAGAAATGGAAACATAATGTCTTTACTTCTTGGCAGTGGAGTAGTAACAGCTAATGGCTCTTTCTACCTGGCGTGCAGCTTCCTGTAATGACTATTATTAATAGAGCCAGGCTGATCGTTAGGCACCATGACTATCTCCAGAAAAGGTGTATGGTGGAATTTAACTACAATGGCTTGTATTGCCTGGATATGCCCTTTGGTACACCTATTTTACTAGAGATGTTTGAAAATACGAAAAAGCTCACTCAAAAGATAAGCTGCCAGTGGGACTTGAAGAGGCTCCCATTACATTCGTCTTCCCTGGAGATGTTTTATTCCCCTCCTCTCCTCCAGTGTTCAGTCTCATACTCAGCATTGCAAGGGTTACAAAGGTGACTAGTTAAGACAGAGTTTGCCCTTGAAGAACTTGCAGGATAACAAGGGCCATAAGAAAGTATTAAGTGTCGGCCAGGTTCGGTGGCTCACGCCTGTAATCCAGCACTTTGGGAGGCCGAGGCGGACGGATCACGAGGTCAGGAGATCGAGACCATCCTGGCTAAGACGGTGAAACCCCGTCTCCACTAAAAATACAAAAAACTTCCCAGCACTGGCCGGGTGCGGTGGCTCATGGCTGTAATCCCAGCACTTTGGGAGGCCGAGGCAGGCGGATCACGAGGTCAACAGATCAAGACCATCCTGGCTAACACAGTGAAATCCCGTCTCTACTAAAAATACAAAAAATTAGGCCGGGCGCGGTGGCTCAAGCCTGTAATCCCAGCACTTTGGGAGGCCGAGATGGGCGGATCACAAGGTCAGGAGATCGAGACCATCCTGGCTAACACGGTGAAACCCCGTCTCTACTAAAAATACAAAAAACTAGCCGGGCGAGGTGGTGGGCGCCTGTAGTCCCAGCTACTCAGGAGGCTGAGGCAGGAGAATGGCGTAAACCCGGGAAGCGGAGCTTGCAGTGAGCTGAGATCCAGCCACTGCACTCCAGCCTGGGCGACAGAGCGAGACTCCATCTCAAAAAAAAAAAAAAAAAAAAAAAAAAAAAATACAAAAAATTAGCCGGTCGTGGTGGCGGGCACTCATAGTCCCAGCTACTCGAGCGGTTGAGGCAGGAGAATCACTTGAACCAGAGAGGCAGAGCTTGAAGTGAGCCGAGATCGGGCCACTGCACTCCAGCCTGGGCAACAGAGTGAGACTCAGTCTCCAAAAAAGAAAAGAGAAAAGAAAAAAAAACCAAAAAAATTCCCAGCACTTGGGAGGTGGAGGTAGGTGGATCACCTGAGGTCTACTAATAGCCAAGTGTGGTGGTGGGCACCTGTAATCCCAGCTACTCAAGAAGCTGAGGCAGGAGAATTGCTTGCACCTGGGAGGTGGAGGTTGCAGTGAGCCAAAATTGGGCCACTGCACTTCAGCCTGCATGAAAGAGGGAGACGCCATCTCAAAAAAAAAAAAAAGAAAAAAGTCTGGGCGCAGTGTCTCACGCCTGTAATCCCAGCACTTTGGGAGGCCAAGGCGGGCGGATCACGAGGTAAGGAGATCGAGACCATCCTGGCTAACATGGTGAAACCCCATCTCTACTAAAAATACAAAAAACTAGCCTTAAGTGTCCTGAGAGAAGACCAGCTAAAATGCTATGATTCAGCATCATTCCTAAAATGGGTACCAGTTGAGCAGCAATACCTGGCAACTCTTAATTTCTGCTTAAATGCCCAACTGCTTAGTACATGCTCTTAAATTGAGGGGATAGGTGATATATAAACCCATGTCTTGTCCCTGCCAGCAAGGAAATGGTGCTCTGTGACTTTACTTGGAAAGTATGTAACTAAGACTGAGGAGAATAAATTGGTGTTTTCACCTCTCATATTTGCTTCTGAAGCAGAAAGTTTACTAAGCTAAATCCTGAACTAGGAATTAGTAATACTAGTAATAGCTAATTGTTAATATAGATACAGCTCTTATAACAGTTTCTGGCATAATTACTATTCAAATATTATTTCTTATTCTTATTTATTGGGTGCTTACTATATGCCAGGCAATGTTTTTAACCTCTTTATGAGTTTTCACAAACACCCTAGAAGTACTTGTATTATCCCCATGAGGAAACAGGTACAGAGAGTTTAAGTAATCTGCTCAAGGTCAGAAAGTGAACAAATGACAGGTCAAGCTTCAAACACAGCCCATGTGCTTGAACAGTGCTACTGGCCTCCCAGTAGTTACTGAGGCCTACTCCTATAAAATTCCATTGACTCTCTAAAGTGATGGTGTAGGGAATGCTAACTGATGATAAAGAAAATATGAAACACTGACCAAGCATTTAGTGAGCATTTTATAAGTTAGTTGGCTTCCTCCTCTGTGACCTTAAATTGAAACTCTCTACTGCAAACTAACTGGTTAGAGAAAAATTGTATTTGCAAATAGTTTTAAAAGTTTCAAAGTAGGCCAGGCGCGATGGCTCATGCCTGTAATCTCAGTACTTTGGGAGGCTGAGGCGGGTGGATCACAAGGTCAGGAGATCAAGACCATCCTGGCTAACAAGGTGAAACCCTGACTCTACTAATAATACAAAAAATGACCCTCGTGGTGGCGGGTGCCTGTAGTCCCAGCTACTCGGGAGGCTGAGGCAGGAGAATGGCGTGAACCCGGAAGGCAGAGCTTGCAGTGAGCCGAGATGGCACCACTGCACTCCAACCTGGGCTACAGAGCGAGACTCCATCTCAAAAGAAAAAAAAAGTTTCAAAGTAGAAGTTTCAAAGTAAAACCACCCATTCTTTTTCTTTTTCTTTGTATAAAGGAAAGGAATAAAGAAGGACTACTCCATAAGCAGAGCAGCCTCTTTTTTTCCTTAAAAGAAAAATAGCTGGCCAGGTGCAGTGGCTCACGCCTGTAATTCCAACACTTTGAGAGGCTGTGGCAGGTAGATTGCTTGAGCTCAGGAGTTTGAGACCAGCCTGGGTAACATAGTGAAACCCTGCCTCTACCAAAAATACAGAAAATTAGCCAGACGTGGTGGCGCCTGCCTGTAGTCCCAGCTACTCAGGAAGCTGAGGTGGGAGAATCACCTGAGCCCAGGGTGGAGGTTAAAGTGAGCCGAGATAGTACCACTGAGCTCCAAACTGGGTGACAGAGTGAGATCCCATCTCAAAAAAAAGAAAAAAAGAAAAAAGAAAGAAAAGAAAAAAAAGAAAAGAAGCTGCATTAATTTTTTTAAAAAAGTAATTTTATATCAAGTATCTACATAATTTAATTAAACTTGGAACTAAGTAATAGATACCAAAATAATGGAGTTTTTTGGTATGGTTAATTAATTTATTTATGTATTTATTTATGTCTTGCTCTGTTATCCAGGCTGGAGTGCACTGGTGCAACCTCAGCTCACTGCAACCTCTGCTGCCTGCTCAAGTGATTCTCCTGCCTTAGCCTCCGGAGTAGCTGGGATTACAGGTACCCACCACCACGCCTGGCTAACTTTTTTATTTTTATTTTTTGAGACGAGGTCTCACATTGTTGCCCGGGCTGGAGTGCAATGGTGCAATCCTGGCTCACTGCAACCTCCACCTCCCGGGTATGTGTGTGTGTGTATGTATATATATATATATATATATATATATATATATATATTTTTTTTTTTTTTTTTTTTTTAATGGAGTCTCACTCTGTCGCCAGGCTGGAGTGCAGTGGTGCCATTTCGACTCACTGCAAGCTCTGACTCCCGGGTTCAAGCCATTCTCCTGCCTCAGCCTCCCTCCCGAGTAGCTGGGATTATAGGCATGTGCCACCACACCCACCTAATTTTTGTATTTTTAGTAGAGACAGGGTTTCACCACGTATTGTTTTTTGTATTTTTAGTAGAGACGAGGTTTCACTATGTTGGCCAGGCTGGTCTCAAACTCCTGACCTCAGGTGGTCCGCCCACCTCGGCCTCCCAAAGTGCTGGGATTACAGGTGTGAGCCACCACACCCAGCCATAATTTTTGTATTTTTAGTAAAGACAGGGTTTCACCATGTTGGCCAGGCTGGTCTTAAACTCCTGAACTCAAGTGGTCCATCCTCCTCCACCTTCCAAAGTTCTGGGATTATAGGCATAAGCCACCGTGCCCAGCCTCATTTAACTCTTAACAAAAGCCTCTGTGGCCTGGCACCAGTGGCTCACACCTGTAATCACAGCACTTTGGGAGGCTGCGACGGGTGGATCATGAAGTCAGGAGTTCGAGACCAACCTAACCAACATGGTGAAACCTGTCGCTACTAAAAATACAAAAAAATTAGTTGGGTGTGGTGGCACACACTTGCAGTCCCAGCTACTCGGGAGGCCGAGACAGGAGAATCATTTGAACCTGGGAGGCAGAGGTTGCAGTGAGCCAAGATCATGCCACTGCTCTTCAGCCTGGGTAACAGAGCGAGACTGTCTCAAAAAAAAAAAAAAAATGAACCAGGCATGGTAGTGCACGCCTGTAATCCCAGCTACTTGGGAGGCTGAGGCAGGAGAATTGCTTGAACCCACGAGGCGGAGTTCGCAGCGAGGCGAGATCGTGCTATTGCATTCCAGCCTGGGCAACAGAGCAAGACTCCATTTCAAGAAAAAAAAAAACCAAACAAACAAAAACCAAAACCTCTGCAAAGGGTTTAGAGTCAGACTCTTGAAATCCTGATTCTGGTACTTTCTAGCTATGTGTCTAGAGTTCGAGACTAGCCTGGCCAACATGGTGAAACCCTATCTCTATTAAAAATAAAAAAATTAGCCAGCTGTGGCCGGTGCCTGTAATCCCAGCTACTCAGAAGGCTAAGGCAGGAGAATCAGAGCGGGGGGTTGCAGTGAGCTGAGATCGCTCCATTGCACTCCAGCCTGGGAGACAAGAACGAGACTCCGTCTCAAAAATAATAATAATAATAACAAATTTGTAAAGATTAAATTGAAAAGGAAGTACTATATAAATTGGTGAATTAGAATCTAACATCCAGAAAAGTATTTAGTCTAATCTCAGATATTTAGCCTAATCTATTCATTTTAAATGAGAAAAGGAGACCTCTAAAGAGTTGCACAGAGTTCCTACAAATTCCAAAAAGAGCAGATGTTTTGAACATGATCTAAACTAGGGTGCCAGCCACATCTCATAAGGGGCTTAATGCCTGATTAATGCAATTAATTGCAGTGATGATAAGAAAAGGAGAGCCCAGGTTTTATATTACCTATTTGTTCATTGAGTCTCTAGCCCCTTCGGAAATTAACACAAATGGCCATTCTAGTTTATAAATTAGTCACTCGTGAGTTTGGCAAATAAATACCTCAGTAGTTTTCAATCTTGAGAAATGTGCTCAGACCTCAATTTATGAAATATTAACTTAGACTCTAAATTTTTATACTATAAAAATATCTTTCAATTATTAATTGTAACTACAAAAGAAAACATTTGTGTTTATACTTGGCCAAAGAATGGCTTTTATATAATTAAAATATTGCAGATATAGGCTGGGTGCGGTGACTCACGCCTATAATCCCAGCACCTTGGGAGGCTGAGGCGGGTGGATCATGAGATCAGGAGATCGAGACCATCCTGGCTAACACGGTGAAACCCCGTCTCTAATAAAAATACAAAAAATTAGCCGGGCGTGGCGGTGGGAGCCTGTAGTCCCAGCTACTTGGGAGGCTGAGGCAAGAGAATGGTGTGAACCCGGGAGGCGGAGCTTGCGTGCGCCGAGATCGCGCCACTGCACTCCAGCCTGGGTGACACAGTGAGACTCTGCCTCAAAAAAAAAAAAAAAAAATTGAAAATATAGTTAACATTCCCTTCAACTACCCTCACCCAAGTCTTACTTATTTTCCTTTCTCCCAATATGATAAAAATAGTATAAACTGGGCCCTGTGGTATGCGCCTGTAGTCCCAGCTACTCGGAAGGCTGAGGTGGAAGGACCCTTGAACTCAGGAGTTTAAGAGCAGCTTGGGAAACATAGCAAGACCCTGTCTCCAAAAAAAAAATATGTATATCCTTCTAGTCCATTTAAAAATATTATTTTCGAGATTTTATTTATTTATTTATTTTTGAGATGGAGTCCTGCTCTGTTGCCCAGGCTGGAGTGCAATGGTGCCATCTTGGCTCACTGCAACCTCCGCCTCCCAGGTTCAAGTGATTCTCCTGCCTCAGCCTCCCAAGTAGCTGGGATTACAGGTGCACACCACGACGCCTGGCTAATTTTTGTATTTTTAGTATAGACGGGGTTTCACCTTGTTGGTCAGGCTGGTCTCGAACTCCTGACCTCAGGTGATCCACCCGCCTTGGCCTCCCAAAGTGCTGGCATTACGGGGCATCAGCCACTGTGCCCGGCCTTAAATATTATTTTTTAAAAAGTATGGCTTCCCTAGGCACACTGCTTTTAGGGTACCCCTGTTCCGCAAGGAGCAGTTAAAAAATGGGTGTATACATTAACATGTGTGTGTATGTGTGTACATGTGATATATGTTCCAAACCATACATGCACCCTTAGCATTTTTATGTAAATAGTATCGTGTCTATTTGCTTATTTGTGTTCCCATTCAATAATGTAAGATATGTGAAGCAGAAACTTTATCTTGCTTTGTCTGTTTTCTGCTGTACTACTAGCTCCCGGAACAGCTCCTGACACATGGTTAGCACCCAAGTATTTGTTGAATAAATAAATATCAATCCATAACTTGCTTTTTAAATTTGATATTGTGTCTCTAAGATCTATCTGCGTGTGTGTGTGTATATATATATGTTCATTCTCATCTAGTTCATTACTTTATTCTGCTTTATATTATAAATAAACTATGTTCTACTTGTTCATTCACCTATTAGAGGATATTTATGTTATTTTCACTCCTTTGCTATCATAAACCCTTATATGCAAATGTGCAAATTTTTTCAGGCCCCTGCAGAATAATTTCTCTAGAGTATATATGCCCCAGAAGGTGAATGTTGAGCAATGAAGGGTCGTATTTTAAATTTCACTGGTTGCTTGTCATATTACTCTCAAAAGTGGCCATAGCTAATTATACTCTCAGTAGCAGTAGATGAAGGCTTCATGTTTCTTACACCCTTGCCAGAACTTTATACTGTGAGATTTTAAAATTTGTTTGCCAATCTCAGGGGTGAAATATGGTGTCTCTTTTTATTTAAATTTTTATTCAGGCCAGGCACGGTGGTTCACACCTGAAATCCCACCACTTTTGGAGGTCAAGACAGGTGGATCACAAGGTCAGGAGATTGAGACCATCCTGGCCAACGTGGTGAAACCCCATCTCTACTAAAAATATAAAAAATTAGCTGGGTGTGGTGGTGAGCACCTGTAGTCCCAGCCGCTCAGAAGGCTGAGGCAGGAGAATCACTTGAACCTGGGAGGCAGAGGTTGCAGTGAGCCAAAATTGTGCCACTGCACTCCACCCTGAGCAAGATTCCGTCTAAAAAAAAGAAAGAAAGAAAGAAAAAGATTTTATTCAGATAACTGTAGATTTAACATGTTGTTGAAAGAAATAATATGGAGAACTTGCATACCCTTAACCCAGATCCTACTGATAATAATACTTTGCAAAAGTATAGTCACAACCAGAATATCAAAATTGACACAGTCCACCAATTTTGTACAAGTTTCCCTAGTTTTACTCAGACTCATTTTATGTGTATGTGAGTGCATTTAATTATATACAATTTGATGTTATATGTAGGTCCATGTATCCACCTCCACACTCAAGATACAGAACAGTTGAAACACAACGATCTTCCTGTTGTGCGAAATCTCAGCTCCCTGCAACCTCCATCTGCTGGGTTCAAGCGATTCTTGTGCCTCAGCCTCCCAAGTAGCTGAGACTACAGGGATGCATCACTACACTTGGCAAATTTTTGTATTTTTAGTAAAGACGGGATTTTATCATGTTGGCCAGGCTGGTCTGGAACTCCTGGCCTCAAGTGATCAGCCTGCCTCGACCTCCCAAAGTACTGGCGTGAGCCACTGCACCTGGCCTCCCCCTCCTTTTTAATTTCTATTCTTCACTTGCAAGATTTTATCCTTTCTGGCTAGGCAAGGTGACTCAACAAGGCAGATCACTTGAGGTCAGGAGTTTGAAACCAGCCTGGCCAACATGGTGAAACCTCATCTCTACTAAAAAAAAAAAAAAAAAAAAGAAATACAAAAAATTAGGCTGGGCACGGTGGCTCACGCCTGTAATTCCAGCACTTTGGGAGGCCAAGGCCGCCGGATCACGAGATCAGGAGTTCAAGACCAGCCTGGCCAACGTGGTGAAACCCTGTTCTCAACTAAAAATACAAAAATTAGCCAGTCGCAGTGGCGCGTGCCTGTAGTCCCAGCTACTAGGCTACTAGGGAGGCTGAGGCAGGAGAATTGGTTGAACCCAGGAGGCGGAGGTTACAGTGAACAGAGATTGCACCACTGCACTCCAGCCTGGATGACAGGAGAGACTCCATCTAAAAAAAAAAAAAAAAAAAAAAGGAACAATGCAGTATGTAACCATTAGAGATTGGCTTTTTTTCACTCAGCATATTCAGCATACAAGTTGTTGCATGTATCAATAATCCAAGGCCGGGCACGGTGGCTCATACCTTTAATCCTAGCACTTTGGGAGGCTGAGGCAGGCAGATCACTTGAAGCCAGGGTTTGAGACTAGCCTGGACAACATGGTGAAACCCTGTCTCTACTAAAAATACAAGAAGTAGACCGGGCATGGTGACTCACACCTATAATCCCAGTACTTTGGGAGGCAAAGGCAGGTGGATTACGAGGTCAGGAGTTCAAGACCAGGCTGGCCAAGATGGTGAAACCCCATCTCTACTAAAAATATAAAAATTAGCTGGGCATGGTGGCACACACCTGTAATCCCAGCTACTCGGGAGGCTAAGGCAAATAACTGCTTAAACCTGGGAGGCGGAGGTTTCAGTGAGCCAAGATAGCGCTACTGCACTCCAGCCTGGGTGACAGAGCAAGACTCTGTCTCAAAAAAAAAAAAATAGTTGGGCGTGGTGGTGCATGCCTATAGTCTCACCTACTTGGGAGGCTGAAACAGGAGCATTGCTTGAACCCGAGATGCAGAGGTTGCAGTGAGCTAAGATTGCACCAGTGCACTCTAGCCTGGGTGATAGAGTGAGACTCCATCTCAAAAAAAACCCAAGAAAAACAAACCCATCCCTTTTATTGTTGGTATTCCATGGTATGGATGGACCACGGTCTGTTCAGCCATCACTCATTGAAGGACCTATGTTTATTTCCAAGTCTGGGCTATTAGAAATAAAGCTGCTGTTAAGATTTATATATAGGTTTTTTGTGCGAATATAAATTTCCATTTGGTGTCTCATTTTTTTTCAATTAGCATTTCCCAGATTACCAGTGAGGTTGAACATTTCTTCAAATATTTGTAGACCATTCAGGTTTCCTCTTTCGAGAAGGAGCTATTTTGCTTATTTTTTCTGTTGGGTTGTTTGTCTTTTTCTTACTACTTTGTAAGAGTTCTTTTTTCTTTCTTTTTAAGACGGAGTTTTGTGTAATCTTGGCTCACTGCAATTTCCGCCTCCCGGGTTCAAGCAATTCTCCTGCCTCAACCTCCTGAGTATCTGGGATTACAGGCATGCACTACCACGCTTGGCTAATTTTGTATTTTTAGTAGAGACAGGGTTTCTCCATGTTGGTCAGGCTGGTCTCGAACTCCTGACCTCAGGTGATCCACCTGCCTCGGCCTCCCAAAGTGTTGGGATTACAGGCGTGAGCCACCGTGCCCAGCCTAAATGTTCTTTATATGTTCTGCATAGCAATCTTTTGTCAGTTATATGAGATTGTTTGTGTTAACATTTTGGTGGTCGTTGTTTCTCAACGTGCTGTAAAGTTTAGGAATACATGAACGATTTCTGAAACTTGAGCTTGGATCATTGATGAAGTGACCAAGGAGTTTCATTCGGGGCTGCCCACCTTGTGGAGCTTTGGGCCTGCTGCACCTCACATGTAGCAGCATTTCTTTGCATCCTTGCATGCCAGCGATACACTTTAATTGGTGGTATGTTAGGTTCTAGGCACACCATATCAAAATATCTACCTGCTTGAGGGCAGATGTCATGAGCACAAATCCTTTGCCTCATTTTTTTGGAGCATTCAGATACATTTATTACACTGTAAAGCCAGCCATGTTTTCTGGCATTTTGACCAGTCCTCAGAAACTGCTGACATCATGATGTACTTCTTGCTTGGTGTTTCCATTTTCCCCAGCACTGCAGCCAGAATTTAGAATCCTGACTCACCCTTCAGCCAGCCACAGAGAATGCTGATTATTCTGGTACAGTCAATGCTCACGAAGTGACTTTGAAAGGGGAAATAGCTTTTGGACAAGTCAAAGCCAGTGCAATTTCAGATAGTAGACAAGCTTTTCTTTTCTAGCTTTCTCATCTGCTCAGCTGCTGCTGCTTTCTCCCCTGACGGAAGCGGAAGCCATGATTCTGCAGTCCTGGCCATAAAGCTGTGGATTGTACAAGCTGGCACGGCCAGTACTGCCCTACTGAGTTCAGTGAACTGTCCTGATCTGCACTGAGAGAGCCTGGCTGTGGTGCAATGCTCACAGTGAAGCCGTCTGCATAGCTGAGCTAACAATTCAAACTTCAGCTCTCATTTCAATAAATTACCTTATAAAACACTCACTGACCAAGATTACCTTGAGTAGCTTATTTATATGAATTTTGCAATTACCCCAAATTAGCCATGGAGAAACTGATATACAATGTTTCTTATAATTTCCCCTCAAACCATAGCAAAAACTTGAAGGCAAGTACTAGGATTTCTGGGAATATGGAATTTATATCTATGTCCCACAAACAATGTTAAAGAAAACAGGCTTTGGATATTTTCAAAGGGCTGTGGTGAGGATTAAATAAGGTATAATATATGAAAATGTTGTGTGAATTCCAAAATGTTTTACCAAGATAAAAGATTTTTAAAATCAGTTTCTGTCAGTCTCATACATCCAAGTCATGAAATCAAGTCTACACTGATTTATTACACATAAGTAAATATTTTTGACTTGTGAATAGGCAATAATATAATTTCTATTGTATTCAAATAATGATTGAAAGTAATTTTCTTTTTGAGATTTTGACTTCCCCATTTGAGGTAATATTCTCAAGGGACTAAATGTTACTGATGTTGTTTATCCCAAATGAGGTTTGCTTTGGGTGACACAGAATTCAAAGATAGCTCTGAACAAAACTGAAATGGTGGCTAATACGATCCTTTCTGTGCCTCCCTTTTCTTTCCTTTTGGATACTTCAAATACACAGCTAGTTTCCTTGGGACATCCTAGGGCAATCAGGGCCATTTCCTTCTCTCTCCAAGACTGACCTGTCACAATCCATCAGGGACTATGATTTTGTTGTAAATATTTAGAAAGATGGTGCACAACAATAGATTTGGCAAAAACTGAGCTGATGACATGCAAGTGGAGTCAAGTGTGGGAATCCATACTTGGAATAATCCAAAGGAATGTTTGATGGTGGAAGAAGAGAAGTGCAGGAGATGGGGCAGCATTTTCAGGGCCTCTCACCTAATGCAATATTGGCATCTTACAGGCTTGGGGGTCACTTGTTGGATGATTTGTGTGCTAATTCCGTTGGAAGAGAAGATTCTCAAGAAATATACTATGGCATTAAAAGTAAAACACAAGATTGTTTTCTCCTTTGAATATAGCAAGAACTCTGTAGAGTAATCATAATGCTTTGGCCAGCTATCCTTGAGAATTAACAATGTTTTTTAAATTGCAGGGAGAAGAAAAGAGGACAGAAACAAGATTCTGTTTCATATTCCTTCTGTGTGGAGTTAGAGCAGAAGAACCCTAGGGAGTGCGGGGCTGGGGCCTGGGATATGTGAATGTCTGCACATTGGCAGTTCAGCAAGCTTTTCCTGTTGGCCTGCTATTCCCAGGAATATAGGGCTGCTTGTAAGGGGGTGGGGAAGGTGTGTATTCCTGAAAAATTCAGGATAGATGCAGGTAACATCCCAAGTTTTGAACAACAATCTGTGTGTGTGTGTGTGTGTACACACCCACATGTTCACAGCTGCACACAGCACCTTGTACTTCCTTGATTAATGGAAAACTGGAAGAATAATACAGCAGGATTAAGCCCCAGGGTATTGACTGGGACTCAGGGAGACCTAAGACACAACTAAAGGGTGGAATTTTTCTTTAATTTCTGTCTCTTTTTTCACATCTCCCTTTCCCTTTCCTTCCCGTTACCTTTCCAGTATTCTTAGGTTGTGGTCCCAGCTGAACAAGAACCAATAAATAACTTCCCATTGAGTAGCTAGGGGACATTGGGCAAAGTCTTAGCATTTCCAGGGTTTCTTCCAAGGGTCTTTCTTGAAGACCCCATTAAATCTCTTGTGGTAGATTTCCTAGAGAAGCCAGGGAGCAGTCTCCTTGAGTTTCCTCACATCAGACCTATAGTACAGACCCTTACTCACTTTCTCCTAATACCTACTTTGATATATTTCTTTTTTTCTTTTCTTTTCTTTTTTTTTTTTTTTGGAAACAGGGTCTCACTTTATCACCCAGGCTGGAGTGGTGCAGTGGCACGATCTTGACTTACTACAACCTCCACCTCCTGGGTTTAAGTAATTCTCCTGCCTCAGCCTCCCAAGTAGCTGGAATTACAGGCACCCACCACCATGCCTGGCTAATTTTGTTGTTGTTGTTGTTTTGTTGTTGTTGTTTTGAGACAGAATTTTGCTCTGTCACCCAGGTTGAAGTGCAGTGGTGCCATCACAGCTCACTGCAACCTCTGCATCCCAGGTTCAAGTGATTCTCCTGCCTCAGCCTCCCCAGTAGCTGGGACTACAGGTACCCGCCATCATGCCTGGCTAATTTTTGTATTTTTAGTAGAGGCGGGGTTTCACCATGTTGGCCAGGCTGCTCTCGAACTCCTGACCTCAAGTGATCCGCCCACCTTGGCCTCCCAAAGTGCTGGGATTACAGGAGTGAGCCCCTGTGCCAAGTAATATATTTCTATGTGAAGGATAATATATTGAGTTGTTACACAGGGGCATAAAAGGTGAAATTATATCTTAAGATTCACAGTAGGGAGGAAAAAAAGCTAACTTTGCCAATTAAAACCATAGAAGAACAGTGAAACCCCGTCTCTACTAAAAATACAAAAAATTAGCCGGGCGCGGTGGCGGGCGCCTGTAGTCCCAGCTACTCAGGAGGCTGAGGCAGGAGAATGGCGGGAACCCGGGAGGCGGAGCTTGCAGTGAGCCGAGATCGCGCCACTGCACTCCAGCCTGGGCAACAGCGTGAGACTCCGTCTCAAAAAAAAAAAAAAATAAAATAAAACCATAGAAGGTCTTGAAAACAAATCTCATCATTTCATTATATGTTTCTAAATTGCAGGCTGGGTGCAGTGGCTCACGCTTGTAATCCCAGCACTTTGGGAGGCTGAGGTGAGATCACTTGAGGCCAGGAGTTTGAGACCAGACTGGGCAACAACGTGAGACCCGTCTTTACAAAAAAATTAAAAAATAAAAATTAGGCCGGGCGCGGTGGCTCACGCCTGTAATCCCAGCACTTTGGGAGGCCGAGGCGAGCGGATCACAAGGTCAGGAGATCGAGACCACGGTGAAACCCCGTCTCTACTAAAAATACAAAAAATTAGCCGGGCGTGGTTGTGGGCGCCTGTAGTCCCAGCTACTCGGGAGGCTGAGGCAGGAGAATGGCGTGAACCCGGGAGGCGGAGCTTGCAGTGAGCCGAGATCGCACCACTGCACTCCAGCCTGGGCGACAGAGTGAGACTCCGTCTCAAAAATAAAATAAAATAAAATTAAAATTAAAATTAGCCGAGTGTGGTGGCACATACCTAGAGTACTCTAGCCTGGGTGACAGAGCAAGACTCTGTCCCTAAAATAAAATAAAATAAAATAAATAGCAGACTCTACAGGCCCAGGGTAGGCAAGGTCCCGGTATCTAACAGCATACTTGGCACATTGGCACATGGGCCTTCAATTAACTTTTTTTTTTTGAGACGGAGTCTCGCACTGTCGCCCAGGCTGGAGTGCGGTGGCGCGATCTCGGCTCACTGCAAGCTCCGCCTCCCGGATTCACGCCATTCTCCTGCCTCAACCTCCCGAGTAGCTGGGACTACAGGCACCCGCCACCACGCCCGAATAATTTTTTTGTATTTTTAGTAGAGACGGGGTATCAATGTGTTATCCAGGCTGGTCTCAATCTCCTGACTTCGTGATCCGCCCGCCTTGGCCTCCCAAAGTGCTGGGATTACAGCCGTGAGCCACCATGCCCGGCCAATGAACTATTATTGAATGAATGCCTCACTTTCCCTCTTGGCATCACACCTGAGATTGCCCGATTTATACGTTGTCCTCAGAGCCAGCATTTATTACATTGCATTTGAGAGTCGCTAAGACAAGGCATTTTCCACAGGCTTTTCCTGTTTTCTAAGTACCTTCCAACCTTGATTTGCTGGTAACAGCAGTTGGCTTGTATTTTATGCTGGCCTTTGCAATGATACAGCAAATGGAATCTGGAATCTCCAGAATCGATGTCAATATGAATAGTTTCTAAATGGAACTGCCATACAATGAGGAAGTTATCACTTACCACAAAAGGGCTGTGAGTTTGGAATCATGTACTTTTCCAAATCATGATTTTCCAAATCATGTTTGGAATAAGAAGTACTTTTTACACTGTAATGTGCTACTCAAATGTTTTGTTGTTATTTTTATTATATCAGAAAACAACCCATAGGACCTTATAAAGAATAATGATTTCAGTCACGTTCATCCTATGCGACAAAGCAATGGTTCTCAACATTTTTGGTCTTAATCACTTTGGCAAAATATCTCAAAACTTCTTTTTTTTTTTTTTTTTGAGACGGAGTCTCGCTCTGCCACCCAGGCTGGAGTGCAGTGGCCGGATCTCAGCTCACTGCAAGCTCCGCCTCTCGGGTTCACGCCATTCTCCTGCCTCAGCCTCCCGAGTAGCTGGGACTACAGGCGCCTGCCACCTCGCCCGGCTAGTTTTTTGTAGTTTTTAGTAGAGACGGGGTTTCACAGTGTCAGCCAGGATGGTCTCGATCTCCTGACCTCGTGATCCGCCCGTCTCGGCCTCCCAAAGTGCTGGGATTACAGGCTTGAGCCACCGCGCCCGGCCTCAAAACTTCTTATCTCAATTACCCATACTACTCAGTCCAAGAATTTTGCCAGAATAAATAGGAAGTATAGAGCTACTTTTAATTTCTGGTTTCCATTAGCCTTCTGCTGGGAAAGAGAAAAGGGATAGAGTGGAAAAGAGTTTCAAGTACAAGGGTCCATGCCCTCCAAAGTCGACTATGTTGAGATTCTTGATGGTGAAGCAACAAGACGAGAAGCCAGGCTAAATACTGGTGACCCAGAAAAGGAGATGGAAAGGCCAGTGAATGCAAGACCTGCCACCCCGTGCCTGCTTTCACCTCCTCATCTGTACTTACTGGTGTGTTTCTTTTTCTTTTTCTTTTTTTTTTTTTTGAGACGGAGTCGCACACTGTCGCCCGGGCTAGAGTGCAGTGGCATGATCTCGGCTCACTGCAAGCTCTGCCTCCCGGGTTCACGTCAGTCTCCTGCCTCAGCCTCCCTAGTAGCTGGGACTACAGGCATGAGCCACTATGCCCGGCTAATTTTTTGTATTTTTAGTAGAGACAGGGTTTCACAGTGTTAGCCAGGATGGTCTCAATCTCCTGACCTAGTGAACCTCCCTCCTCGCTCTCCTGAAGTGCTGGGATTACAGGCATGAGCCACCGCGCCTGGCTACTTGCTGGTGATTCTGGAGGATCTGTCCTTTGAGGTGTCCCTCCTTGCTCTCCGGAATGTTCATTTCAACTCCCATCTAAGATGAAAGGAGCCAACTAAGCTCGCTTGAGGGCAGCTGGTCTTTGCCTTTGGGGACTACGAGATTAGGGTTGCCACATATCTGACTTTTTGGCAGAAGTTAAAATTCTTGATGTTTTTGAGAATCTTCTAATTTTCAACGATTGGCAACTTATTTAAAAGATTGTTGTGGCCAAATGAAACCCATTAGTAGGATGGATTTGCCCACAGACTGCTGGTGACTGATGACACATTTTCAGGCTTTACCCCTCGCCTTTCTCTCTCTCTCTCTCTCTTTTTTTTTTTTTTTTTTTTTTGAGACAGAGTTTCACTCTTGTTGCTCAGGCTGGAGTGCAATGGCACAATCTCGGATAACTGCATCCTCCGCTTCCCAGGATCAAACAATGCTCCTGCCTCAGCCTCCCAAGCAACTGGGATTACATGCACCACCACACCCGGCTAATTTTGTATTCTTTTTTTTTTTTTTTAGTAGAGACGGGGTTTTGCCATGTTGGCCAGGCTGGTTTCTAACTCCTGACCTCAGGTGATCCACTCTCCTTGGCTTCCCAAAGTGCTGGGATTACAGGTGTGAGCCACCACGCCCGGCCCTCACCTCCTTTTTGAGTTTGGGACCTGTATCTTTACTTAAAATTTGGATAGATTGGCCGGGCGCGGTGGCTCAAGCCTGTAATCCCAGCACTTTGGGAGGCCGAGACGGGCGGATCACGAGGTCAGGAGATCGAGACCATCCTGGCTAACACCGTGAAACCCCGTCTCTACTACAAAAATACAAAAAAACTAGCCGGGCGAGGTGGCGTGCACCTGTAGTCCCAGCTACTCAGGAGGCTGAGGCAGGAGAATGGCGTGAACCCGGGAGGCGGAGCTTGCAGTGAGCTGAGATCTGGCCACTGCACTCCAGCCTGGGCGACAGAGCGAGACTCCGTCTTAAAAAAATAAATAAATAAATAAATAAATAAAATTTGGATAGATTAAGCCGGGCATTTCTACACACTGCTCAAATACAACTCATTTAAACTACAATGTACTTTACCAAACATACAATGAGCACAACAAAACCAGCTTATCATTTTAAAGTCTCTGTCAGCTACCACTCATCTGTTAGTCCAGATTAGAAGCCTTGGAGTCATCTGTGGTCCTTCTCTCTACTTTGTCTCTCACCTGCAATTCCTTCCTGAAGCATCAAATGTCAGGTATTATGCTAAACACTGAGGAAACAAAGCTTAGCCGGTGGTGGTGGTGGGCGCTTGTGCTCCCAGCTTACTTAGGAGGCCAAAGCAGGAGGATTGCTTGAGCCCCACAGGTCAAGTCTGCAGTGACCCATGATCACGCCACTGCACTCCAGCCTGGGCAACAGAGTGAAAACCTGTCTCTAAAAAGTAAAATATAAAAATAAAACTAAAGTTGAAAAGACAGCTCAGGCCAGGCTCTGCAGGTGTTAATGTCTATGGGCAGAAGGCAATAAGTATTTACAAGACAATATTTAGCAAGTATTATAACAGACATGTATAAAACGCCACATGATCTTGTTTAATCCACACAATAACCTTGTGAAATAGGTATCTTTTTAAATAACAGCTTTATTGAGATATAATTGACATACCATAAAAGCCACCCCTTGGCCGGGCGCGGTGGCTCAAGCCTGTAATCCCAGCACTTTGGGAGGCCGAGGCGGGCGGATCACAAGGTCAGGAGATCGAGACCACAGTGAAACCCCGTCTCTACTAAAAATACAAAAAATTAGCCGGGCGCAGTGGCGGGCGCCTGTAGTCCCAGCTACTCAGGAGGCTGAGGCAGGAGAATGGCGGGAACCCGGGAGGCGGAGCTTGCAGTGAGCCGAGATCGCGCCACTGCACTCCAGTCTGGGCAACAGCGTGAGACTCCGTCTCAAAAAAAAAAAAAAAAAAAAAAAAGCCACCCCTTAAAAATGTACAATTCAGTAGGTTTTAGTACATTCACAGTGCCATGACATCAAATTAGTTGTCATCACTGATTCCAGAACACTGAGTTTTAAAAAATTTTGATAGAGATGGGATTTCACTGTGTTGCTCAGGCTGGTCTCAAACTCCTGAGCTCAAGTGATGCAAAGTGCCTGGGCCTCCCAAAGTGCTGGGATTACAGGTGTGAGCCATGGTGCCCAGCCCAGAACATTGTTTTGAGCAGTTTTAAGTTCATAGCAAAATTGAGCAGAAAGTACAGAGTTCCCATTCATCCCCTGCCCCCACACATGCACAAACTCCCCCAGGATCAACATCTCCACTAGAGTGATAGATTTGTTACAATCAATGAACTTTCATTGATACATCATTACCCCCCAAAGTTCATAATTTACTTTAGGGTTCACTCTTGGTGCCATACATTATATGTTTGGACAAAAGTGTAACAATATGTATCCACCTTTGAAGTATCATACAGAGTGGTTGTCACTGCCCCCAAAATCTCTGTGCTCTGCCTATTCATCACTGTCTCCTAATCCTTGGCAACCTGAACTTCTCCGTATTTTTGCCTTTTCCAGACTGTTACACACAGTATTTGGAATCACACAGTATGTAGCCTTTTCAGATTGGCATCTTTAGCTTAGTGATACGCATTTATAGGTCCTCCATGTCTTTTCATGGCTTGATAGTTCATTTTTTAGTGCTGAATGCTGTTCCACTGTCTGAATGTACTACAGTTTATCCATTCACCTGCTGAAGGACATCTTGGTGGCTTCCAAGTTTTGACAATCATAAATAAAGCTAGTATAAGCATCTCTGTGCAGGTTTTTATGTGGACGTATTTTCAGTTCATTTGGATAAATAACCACAAAGCAAATTGCTGGTTCATATGGTAAGAGTATATTTAATTTTTAATTTTTTTTTTTTTTTTTTTTTTGAGATGGAGTCTCCCTCTGTCGCTAGGCTAGAGTGCTGTGGCGCCATCTTGGCTCACTGCAACCTCCAACTCCCTGGTTCAAGGGATTCTTCTGCCTCCACCTCCCGAGTAGCTGGGATTACAGGCATGTGCCACCATGCCTGGCTAATTTTTGTGTTTTTAGTAGAGATGGCGTTTCACTATGTTGGCCAGGATGGTCTCGATCTCCTCATCTCGTGATCCACCTGCCTCGGCCTCCCAAAGTGCTGGCATTACAGGTGTGAGCCACCACACCTGGCCAAGTATATTTAATTTTTATAAGAAACTGCCAAATTGTCTTCCAAAGTGTCTGTACCATTTGCCCTTCCCCTGAGCAATGAATGAGAGTTCCTGTTGCTCAACATCCTTGTCAGCATTTGATATTGTCAGTGTTTTAGATTTTGGCCATTCCAATAGATGTGTAATTGTATCTCATTTTTGTTTTAATTTGTAATTCCCTAAGGGCATACAATATATAGTTTGGATATTTGTCCCCACTCAAATCTCTTGTTCAAATGTAATCCCTAATATTGGAGGTGGGGCCTGTTGGGAGGGGTTTGGGTCATGGGGCAGATCTCTCATGGCTTGGTGCTGTCCTTGCAATGGTGAGTGAGTTATCATGAGACTGGTTGTTTAAGCGTGTGGCACCTTCCCCCCACACTCTCTTGTTCCTACTTTCACCATGTAATGAGGTGCCTGCTCCTGTTTCAGCTTCCATCATGAGTGAAAGCTCCCTGAGGCCTCCCCAGAAGCTGAGCAGATGCTGGTGCCATGCTTGTACAGCCTGCAGAACCGTGAGAAATTAAACCTCTTTTCTTCATAAAATACCCAGTCTCAGGTATTTTTTTTTTTTTTTCTTTTTTCTTTTGAGATGGAGTCTCACTCTGTCGCCCAGGCTGGAGTGCAGTGGCGCAATCTTGGCTCACTGCAACCTCCACCTCCCAGGTTCGAGTGATTCTCCTACCTCAGCCTCCCAAGTAGTTGGGATTACAGGCGCGTGCCATCACACCCGGCTAATTTTTGTATTATTAGTAGAGATGGGGTTTCACCATGTTGGCCAGGCTGGTTGTGAACTGCTGGCCTCAAGTGATCCTCCTGTGTTGGCCTCCCAAAGTGCTGGGATTAGAGGTGTGAGCCACTATGCCCAGCGTGGCTACTTTTAAGTTTCCATTTCTCTCCAGCAATAACTAATCTTTTCATTCATTATATCTGTTGTAACCTTTAACATATTGATAATAGTTGCTTTATATTTAAATTTTTGTTTATTTATTTAGAGATGGGATCTTGCTTTGTTGCCCAGGCCGGAATGCAGTGGTTCGATCATGGCTCACTACAGCCTCAAACTCCTGGACTCAGGTAATCTTCCTGCCTCAGCCTCCTGAGTAGTTGGGACTACAGGTGGAAGCCACTGTGCCCAGAGTGTCCTCATACCTTAAATATACAGTTTCTGTTGCTTACAGTCCAACAACCATTACCGAGTGCTCTAGAAATACCAAAAAAGCATACATTTTGAAAACAGTCAGAATAGGGTTTGATTCAGGACTTTATCTTGGAGCAAGTCCTTCAACCTCTGTGAGCTCAGTTTTCTTGTCTCCAAAACAGATCATCTTCACATGACTTTGTGAGGCTTAAATGAAATGAGATCGCATATGTAAAAGTGCCCAGCTCGAGCCTGGTATTTAGTGGCCGCTGAATAATTATTAGTTCCATTCCCCCTGTACCTATATTATACAAAAAACAAAAGAGGCATTAAAATAGACATCATATTTCTTCATGTGAAAAGTGGTTTTATACAGTTTTTTTTTTTTTTTTTTTTTGAGACGGAGTCTCGCTCTGTCGCCCAGGCTGGAGTGCAGTGGCCAGATCTCAGCTCACTGCAAGCTCCGCCTCCCGGGTTCCCGCCATTCTCCTGCCTCAGCCTCCCGAGTAGCTGGGACCACAGGCGCCGCCACCTCGCCCGGCTAATTTTTTGTGTTTTTAGTAGAGACGGGGTTTCGCCGTGTTAGCCAGGATGGTCTCGATCTCCTGACCTTGTGATCCGCCCGTCTCGGCCTCCCAAAGTGCTGGGATTACAGGCTTGAGCCACCGCGCCCGGCCTATACAGTTTTATACACAGTTTGAATAGGTATGAATAATCAATATACAAATTCTAATCAAAATCAGAAAATAAAGCTAGGAAATTTTAACTAGTTGAAACTTTTAAAAAACTATGTAATTAAATAAACTAAATAACTGAATAAATTTAGAATTAAAAAGTAGATATTACCTGAATTTTGGTATGAAAATTAGTGTAAAAAACATATAGCCCAAATCACATTAGCAAAAATTCTTTGTTTCTGCATCACCCCTGAACCTGCATTTGCTTATAAGTAACATGGTAATTTAACAGGATTCATTTAATTCCTGGCTCCTACTAAAGAGACACTGTCCCTGCCCACAGGCTACACTCCAATAGAGAAGAATACAGAACCAAATGCGGTAGAACTCTGGCAAATTATTCAATAGTTAATTCTTCAGTTAATAGGGTTGCAAAAAAAAAAAAAAAAAAGGTACACTCAGCAAACATTTATTAAGAGCCTGCTATGTGACAGGCATGCTCCAGGCACTGCAGATAACACAGAGGATGAAGACCCTGGCTTATGGAGTTGTTGTCATTGTTGTTTTTTGAGACAGGGTCTCTCTCTGTTGCCCAGACTGGAGTGCAGTGGCATGATCTCAGCTCACTGCAACCTCCGCCTCCCAAGCTCAAGTGGTCCTCCCACCTCAGCCTCCCCAGTAGCTGGGACCACCGGTGTGAGCCACTACACTCCACTAATTTCTGTATTTTTTGTAAAGATAGTGTCTCTCTATATTGCCCAGGCTGGTCTCGAACTCCTGGCTTCAAGCAATCCACCCACCTTGGCCTTCCAAAACGCTGGGATGATAGGTGTGAGCCACTGTGCCCAGCCTTATGGAGTTTACTTTACCAGGGCTGTGTTTAGAGAGAGCTTTGCCAAAACATAGATACACAAACACTGCCAACGGGAGAATGCCATGTAGTGAGGTAAGCAAACAATAACAACAACAAAGTTCTCCCGCTCTCAGCCAAGAAAAGTCCAGCTCTATGCCTTAGTAGAATGACCAAGTGGCACTCTCCTAGGCCTTCAGAGTCACCAGAGAACAGGCCAAGCTAAGACTGCTTCAGCCCACAAATGACAAGAGCCTGCCATACAAGCAGAGTATCCTATGATGCCAGGACACGCTAAAGCCACGCAGGCCTCTGTGGTCTAGGTTTGCCTCTCCCTGCAGCCACATGGTCTGTGCAGAGTTTTCGGGAGTTTCCTGCCTTCGTGCCCTGCACATACTCTGCCTGGACCACTCTTGTGCTTGCCCTTCCTGCCAACTCCCAGGTGAACCACACATCCTTGGGTCACGGTCTTTGCAGGCAGTGGCCCACACACCCTCAGGAGGAGATGCCCTGGCACAGCCCCCCCACACTTCATCAGGTATCCTTTGTAATAGGCTGAAAGGTTCCACAGAAACACGTGGGGGTTTCCGCACCAGGATGGCTGCTCCTAGGACAGGACTGGGTCACAAATATTTTTCTGTCTCCCCAGTGCTGGCCTAGAGTAGGTGCTTACAGACATTTGTTAAATTGAAAGGGACAAGTGTACAAAGGTAGGCTGAGCCCATCATCAGCCTGGCTACCCTGTGTACGTGGCCGACTGATGGCCCTGGATACTGACCCCCTGCACCCACTGCATCTGACACTGAGTCTGACTTAGAACTTTAATCTAGAAGGATTTTTTTTTTTTAAGTCTCCACCTCACTACTTTTTTTTTTTTTTTTGAGATGAAGTCTTTTTTTTTTTATTTTTTTTTGAGATGAAGTCTTTTTTTTTTTTTTTTTTTGAGACGGAGTCTCACTCTGCCGCCCAGGCTGGAGTGCAGTGGCCGGATCTCAGCTCACTGCAAGCTCCGCCTCCCAGGTTTACGCCATTCTCCTGCCTCAGCCTCCCGAGTAGCAGGGACTACAGGCGCCCGCCACCTCACCCGGCTAGTTTTTTGTATTTTTTAGTAGAGACGGGGTTTCACCATGTTAGCCAGGATGGTCTCGATCTCCCGACCTCGTGATCCGCCCGTCTCGGCCTCCCAAAGTGCTGGGATTACAGGCTTGAGGAGATGAAGTCTTACTTTGTTGCTTGCTGCAATCTCGGCCTCCTGGGTTCAAGCAATTCTCCTGCCTCAGCCTCGTGAGTAGCTGGGACTACAGGCATGTACCACCAGGCCCAGCTAATTTTTGTGTTTTTGTAGAGAAGGGGTTTCACCGTGTTGGCCAGGCTTGTCTTAAACTCATGACCTCAAGTGATCCCCCAGCCTCAGCCTCCCAAAGTGCTAGGATTACAGACGTGAACCACTGCGCGCTGCCCACCTCACTACATTTTAAGTTGATTTTTTTTAAAGGGTCAGTGTTCAGTAAAGGAAGACTAAACAGATTTCTGGTTGTTTTTGTCGTTGTTGTTTTAGAGACAGGGTCTCCCTCTGTTGCCCAGGCTGGAGTGCAGGGGCACAATCCTGGCTCACTGCAACCTTGAACTCTTGGGTTCAAGCGATTCTCCCATCTCAGCTTCCCAAGTGGCTAGAACTACAAGTATATACCACCATGCTTGGCTAGCAGATTTCTGTTTTACAAGCCAAGGCCTTCTGCAGCTTTGGAGTGGATTCTCTATCTGAATGTTTTATTGTGGTAAAATATATATAACATAAAATTTACCACTTTAAGTGAAGAGTTCAGTGGCACTAAGTACATTCACATTGTTGGGCAACCATCACCACCATCCATCTCAGAACTTTTTTGTCTTCCTCAACTGAAACTCTGTCCCCATGAAACACTAACTCCCCATTTTCCCTCCCCCGGCCCCCAGCAACCATCATTCTACCTTCTGTCTTTATGAATTTGACTACTCTAGCGCCCTCATGTAAATAGAACCATACAGTATTTTCCTTTTGTGACTGGCTTATTCATTTAGCATGTTGTAGCTCATGCTCAGAATTTATTTCCTTTTTAAGTCTCTAGTTGAATTCTTATCCCTTCATTTCGCTTCAAATTAAAACAACACAAGTCAGCCTTGATTTTGCAAACAAATGTGCCAAAGCAACCTAAAGGCACGACGCAGCCTGAGAGGCCTGTCCACGCTGGCTGCCAGCCACTGTCTCCAGAGGCTGCCTTTGCTAGGATGGTCATCTGGACAAGGGGCTTGAAGCTCTCCCTATGACGGTGGCTGAGAAGTAGCAGAACATTGTTAAGTTTTGTTTGCTAAAACAGAATCTAAATTGTGCTGAATCAGGGCAACTATAAACATTGTTTGCTTTTAAATATTTTACTTTATCCAGCAGGCTTTCAGATAATCAGACTGTGTTCTGGAACTGTCTTTCTGAGAAATAAACACAAATGAGTTGGCAGAGTCCAAGTACATAATATCTCAGACCGTCCCAGTCCAGGACAAGCCATGTAAATATAAATCATGGATTTTATAGCATTATATAAATCTTTATAAAAGGAATGCAATAATTGATTTAAGGACATTTGTAGTCTATATGAAACTAGCAATACATAAAATATTTTATGCTTTATTCTTATACTTTAATATTCTACTCTCTCTCTCTGTGTTTATATATATATATATATTTTTTTTTTTTTTTTTTTGAGATGGAGTCTCACTCTGTTGCCCAGGCTGGATGGAATGCAATGGCATGATCTCTGCCTACTGCAACCTCCACCTTCTGGGTTCAGGCAATTCTCCTGCCTCAGCCTCCCAAGTAGTTGGGACTGCAGGCATCTGCCACCACGCCTAGCTAATTTTTTTTTTTTTTTTTTTTTTTTTGACAGAGTCTCGCTCTGTCACCCAGGCTGGAGTGCAGTGGTGCAATCTTGGCTCACTGCAACCTCCACCTCCCAGGTCCAAGCGATTCTCCTGCTTCAGCCTCCCAAATAGCTGGGACTACAGGTGTGTGCCATCATGCCTGGCCAATTTTTGTATTTTTTAGTAGAGACAGGGTTTCTCTATGTTAGCCAGGCTAGTCTCAAACTCCTGACCTCAGGTGATCTACCCGCCTCGGCCTCCCAAAGTGTTGGGATTACAGATGTGAGCCACCGCACCTGGCCAGCTAATTTTTGTTTTTATTTTTATTTTACTTTATTTATTATTATTATTATTTGAGACAGAGTCTTACTCTGTTGCCAGGCTGGAGTGCAGTAGCACATTCTCGGCTCATGACAACATCTGCCTCCCAGGTTCAAGCAATTCTCCTACCTCAGCCTCCCGAGTAACTGGGACTACAGGTGCACGCTGCCACGACCGGCTAATTTTGTGTGTGTGTGTGTGTGTTTTAGTAGAGACAGGGTTCACCATATTGCCCAGGCTGGTCTCCAACTCCTGAGATCAGGCAATCCACCCGCCTCAGCCTCCCAAAGTGTTAGGATTACAGGCGTGAGCCACTGTGCCCAGCCTATTTTATTGTCTTCGAGATGGAATTTCACTCTTGTCACCTAGCCTGGAGTGCTATGGCGCGATCTCTGCTCACTGCAACCTCTGCCTCCCAGGTTCATGCCATTCTCCTACCTCAGCCTCCCGAGTAGCTGGGACTACACGTGCCTGCCCCCACGCCCAGCCAATTTTTTTTTTTTTTTTTGTAGTTTTAGTAGAGACAAGGTTTCACCTTGTTAGCCGGGATGGTCTGGATCTCCTGACCTTGTGAACTGCCCGCCCCGGCCTCCCAAAATGCTGGGGATTACAGGCGTGAGCCACTGCGCCCAGCCAACGGGGATGAATCTTAAAAACATTTCTAGGTGAAATGTGCCAGGCACAAAAGGACAAATATTGTATGATTCCAGTTATAAGAAACATCTGTAACAGGCAAAATCCAGGGAATTTGAGAGTGCAGTGAGGTATGGTGGCACCACTGCATTCTAGCCTGGGTGACTAAGCAAGACCCTGTCTTTTTTTTTTTTTTTTTTTTTTTTTTTTTGAGACGGAGTGTCGCTCTGTCGCCCAGGCTGGAGTGCAGTGGCCTAATCTCGGCTCACTGCATGCTCCACCTCCCGGGTTCATGCCATTCTCCTGCCTCAGCCTCCCGTGTAGCTGGGACTACAGGCGCCCGCCTAATTTTTTGTATTTTTAGTAGAGACGGGGTTTCACCGTGTTAGCCAGGATGGTCTTGATCTTCTGACCTCGTGATCCGCCCGTCTCGGCCTCCCAAAGTGCTGGGATTACAGGCGTGAGCCACCGCGCCCGGCAACCTTGTCTTAAAAAAATAAATAAAAGGGGACAATTTCATAGGGATAGAGAGTGGAAGTTATTGCTTAATGGGTATGGAGTTTCTGTTTGTGGTGATGGAAAATTTTGGAAATAGTTATCAGTGATAGTTGCACAATACTATAATTAATGTCACTCAATTGCTACCTAAAAGTGATTAAAATGGCAAATTTTGTCATATACATTTGGCCACCAAAATAAGAAAGAAAACAAACCAACCAGCTCTTCAGTGGCTCTGTAGCTTTGCAGAATGAAAACTCCACAGCCCCATGACTGGCAGGGAGGCCCCATGCCGGCCCCACTCAGCCTCTGCAGCCCTCTCTTCCCACCAGTTGCCTCCTCAGATCCTTCCTGTGCAGCCTCTAGGCTGCTCTTGGCCTGAGTCCAAAGCTGACTGGCCCTGCTCCATGAAGTCTTCCCAGGTTCCCGGTCTGAGAGCCTTTCTCCCTCTTGTGAGTAACCAGGCACTCCTGCACCACCCACTACCCCACCCCGACCCTCCCAACCCTCAGCTCTGAGTCACCTGGGCTCGCCCAAGGCTTTCTGCTCAGTCATCATAAGGACCAGGAGAGGAAGCCAAGCAGGTGGAGGCAGGGCTGGCTATGGCCAGGCCTTAGGACTCTAGTTGCACTAGTCAGGAAGGCGGCTGGGTACTTAGTGTCTCTGCCTCCAGTTCATGGGTGGCCCTGGAAGAGTCCCTGCCTCCCTGAGTCTGCTTTCTCTTCTGCAAAATGAGAGACTGGACTGGGATTGTAAGGGTGTTTTTCATTCCAGAATTTTTTTTTTTTGGAAACAGATTCTCCCTCTGTTGCCCAGGCCGGAGTGCAGTGGCACTATCTCGGCTCACTGCAACTTCCACCTCCCTGGTTCAAATAATTCCCCTGCCTCAGCCTCTTGAGTAGCTGGGATTACAGGCGCACACCACCACGCCCGGTTAATTTTTTTGCATTTTTAGTAGAGACGGGGTTTCACCGTGTTAGCCAGGATGGTCTTGAACTCCTGACCTCAGACAATCCTCCCGCCTCGGCTCCCAAAGTGCTGGGATTACAGGTGTGAGCCACTGTGCCTGGCCCATTCCAGGGTTTTATGACTAAAATTGGGTAGCAAAGAACAGCAGGGTAGAGGTAACTTTCTTCAGAAGAGAAAGCCTTCCTGAAATGTTCAGTTGACGATTTTATTCTTATTGGGGCACATGGAGCAGTCTTTAAAGTTTCTTGAGAAAAAAATGGAAACAAAATCTTTTTTTTTGTTTGAGACAGTCTCTATGAGTCACCCAGGCTGGAGTACAAATGGCATGATCATGGTTCATTGCTGCCTCAACCTCCCGGGAAGACCAGATCTTCCTGCTTCAGCTACCTGAGTAGCTGGGACACAAGTGTGCACCACGACGCCTGGGTAATTTTTTTTTTTTCTTTTTGATAGGGGGCAGTCTTGCTATGTTGCCCAGGCTAGTGTGAACTCCTGGATTCAAGAAATCCTCCTGCCTTGGCTTCCCAAACTGCTGGGATTATAGACTGCATTCAGCTGAAAAAAATCTTTCACTCACCAAAATTAAGAGTTTTTATATTGACTTAGTCAAGAATTTTAGTGTTTGTTATGTTATTAGGATTTCCACAAAAGAAACTACCCAAAGGAAATAATAGTTATTCTTGTTGGCCTTAGCTCATCAATGTAAGTCTAGGACTTTTGGTAGAATCTGGATATTAGCAACACATAGTTAAATGCAGAAGCAACTGCTGGGCCTGGTGGCATGCACCTGTAGTCCCAGCTACTTGGAAGGCTGAGACATAAGGATCACTTGAGCCCAGGACTTTGAATCTGTCCTGGGCAGTGTAGCAAAACTACATGTCAATTTTTTAAAAATTTTATAAGCAACTAAAAGAGGTGGTGAAACGAGTAGGGTCATGGAATACTATACAGCAATGAAAACAAACTAAGCACAACTGCCTGCAACAACATGAATGAGTCTCACAATCATACATGCTGTATGACTCCCTTTAGAAAACATTTAGAAATGGGTAAATATAATCAGTGATGTTTTTCCTGATTCCAATTTGGGTTAACACTTTAGTTTTTTGTTTTGTTTTGTTTTTTGAGACGATGTCTCGCTCTGTCGTCCAGGCTGAAGTGGTACAATCTTGGCCCACTACAACCTCTGCCTCCCAGGTTCAGGTGATTCTCCTGCCTCAGCCTCCTGAGTAGCTGGGATTACAGGCAGATGCCACAATGCCTGGCTAATTTTTGTATTTTTAGTAGAGATGGGGTTTCACCATGTTGGCCAGGCTGGTCTCAAACTTCTGAGCTCAGGTGATCCACCCACCTTGGCCTCCCAAAGTGCTGGGATTACAGGCGTGAGCCACCACACCTGGCCAACACTTTGGTATTTAAAATACAATATGAAGCTGGGCACAGTGGCTCACACCTGTAATCTCAGCACTTTGGAAGGCCAAGGTAGGAAGATCCTTTGAGCCCAGGAGGTGGAGGCTGCAATGAGCTATGATTGCACCATTATATTCCAGTCTGGATTACACAACTGAGGCCCTGTCTCTAAAAAAAAAAATAAAATGAAATATAATATATAACTGGACAAATATTTAAGATATTTATCTATTTATTTATTTTGAGATGTGTTCTGGTTGTGTTGCCCAGACTGGGATACAGTGATGTGATCATACTCAATGCAGCCTTGAGCTTCTGGGGTCAAGCTATCTTCCTACCTAGGCCTCTTGAGAAGCTGGGACTACAGGCACAAACCACTACGCCCAGCTATTTTTTTATTTTATTTTATTTTTTGTGGAGATAGGTGTCTCCCTATGTTGTCCAGGCTGGCCTCAAACTCCTGGCCTTAAGTGATCCACCTGTCTTGGCCTCCCAAAGTGTTGAGATTACAGGTATGAGCCATTGTGCCTGGCCTGGATTTTTTAATAATATTGAAAAAGGATAAACAACCTAAATGTTTAAAGGTAAGGAATTGGTTTGTGTGTGTGTGTGTATATATATATATATAAAAAACATATAATGTATATGAAATCTTGATTAATATATATATCAGTATATAAATATATCAATACATATGTCAGATATATCATATATAAGTAATATATGACATAAATAATATTTAAACACATTTATAGTACATAAATGTATGTTTATTTATACATATGCCAGTATATCAGAACAATGAAATGCTATACAGCCATTTAAAATTTTGGAGAAAAATGTTTAAAAATACTTAATTTACTAGACCTGTATTAAGCGCTTTATAGACATTATTTTATTTAATCCTGGCAATACTCCTTGTGATTAAGATACTTGTATTTTTGGCCGGGTGCGGTGGTTCATGCCTGTAATCCCAGCACTTTGGGAGTCTGAGGATGACGGATTGCCTGAGGTCAGGAGTTTGAGACCAGTCTGGCCAATGTGGTGAAACCACGTCTCTACTAAAAAAAAATACAAAAAATTAGCCGGGTGTGATGGAGCGTGCCTGTAATCCCAGCTACTCGGGAGGCTGAGGCAGGGGAATTGCTTGAACCAGGAAGGTGGAGGTTGCAGTGAGCTGAGATCGCACCACTGCACTCAAGCCTGGGAGACAGAGTGAGACGCCGACTCAAAAAAGAAAAAAAAGATATATTTTTATTTTTGTAGATGACAACACTGAAGCGTGGGGAAAGTAACCTACTCGAGACCACCTAATCATTTCTGGGCAAACTCAGAAATATGTCCACTAATATGTGTTTATGTGAAAAACAAGGTATGCGACAGTGTGCATAGTATTATCTCAATTTTATTGCTGTATTTTTTGTTTTAACTTTTTCTTTTTTCTTTTTTTTTTTTTTCCTGAGATGGAGTCTCGCTCTGTGGCCCAGGCTGGAGTGCAGTGGCGCTATCTCAGCTAAATGCAATCTCCACCTCCCAGGTTTAAGCGATTCTTCTGCCTCAGCCTCCCAAGTAGCTGGGATTACAGGTGCCCACCACCACACCTAGGTAATTTTTGTTATTTTAGTAGGGAAGGGGTTTCACAATGTTGCCCAGGCTGGTCTCGAACTCCTGACCTCTGGTGATCCGCCTGCCTCAGCCTCCCAAAGTGCTGGGATCACAGGCGTGAGCCACCACGCCCGGCCTGTTGTGATGTTTTATGTGTGCAGGTATATATTTTGAAAAAGTTAAAACAGACTGGGCGCGGTGGCTCATGCCTGTAATACCAGCACTTTGGGAGGCTGAGATGGGCAAATCACCTGAGGTCAGGAGTTTGAGACCAGCCTGACCAACACAGAGAAACCTCGTCTCTACTAAAAATACAAATTTAGCTGGGTGTGGGGGCACATATCTGTAATCCTGGCTACTCGGGTGGCTGAGGCAGGAGAATCACTTCAACCTGGGAGCCAGAGGTTGTGGTGAGCGGAGATCATGCCATTGCACTCCAGCCTGGGCAACAAAAGCAAAACTGTCTCAAAAAAACAAACAAACAAACAAAAATTCACAACAAATGCATGAATACATAGACGTGTGTAACCTCAAAAAACTGTTAGCTCGTGGGATTATGAGAAATTATGATTTTCTTCCTGTTCATTTATGCATGTAGAGTATGTTGTTATATGAACTATGACCCTAGGTCTCAGTTCTGGGCACATTATCAATTCCAACACATGGGGGCTGCCCTATGTGACCCAGTGAGGGTCAACACATCTTTTATCACTATCAATATACTAGGACTGCCTACTTACATATTCATAATATCTACATCAGAGCAAGGGGTGCACTTGTCATATCCGGGACCGGCATACTAGGGATTACTAATTTGCAGGCAGCCCATCAGAGCAGTTTATGCAAGGCAACAGCCCCAAGGAAATCAATCTTGGAAAGCCATTCCCCACTCCAGAGTGCAAGAGCCCTGAGCTTGCAGAGCATGGTGCCATTTGCGCCCACCACAGCAGGAGTAGCATGCAGTCTCTCCGCTGTCCCAACCCTTGAAGGTGGAGAGTCTCTGGCTGAGGGTTCTGGCCCTCCCGTTGATGAGGGAGCTCTTGTTCTGGATCACCCACAGGAAGGGAGCACTTCGGCAGCCACAGGGAGGGAGCATCCCTAATGCGACACCCACCTGGAAGTGAAGGGACTGTCTGGCCCTACCCTGCAGCAATATGCCTGTATGTGCTGTTGTTTTCACAGGAAACTTGGCTAGATCAGGTACTTTTATATTGAACAATGTTTCGTTATGCTGAATAATTTTATAAAAAATACAAGTAGTGTGAAAAAGTTGCCTCCGTTTTCACATCATTAGATCAAAGCCTATGGAGTGGAGTGACTACAACTCACCACACCAAATAGCTTTGACAATGTCTACCTTCTTTTTTTTTTTTTTTTATTAAGAGATGGGGGTCTTCGCTGGGCATGGTGGCCCACGCCTATAATCCCAGCACTTTGGGAGGCCAAGGCGGGCAGATCACAAGGTCAGGATATCGAGACCATCCTGGCTAACACGATGAAACCTCATCTCTACTAAAAATACAAAAAAATTAGCTGGGCGTGGTGGTGGGCACCTGTAGTCCCAGCTACTCAGGAGGCTGAGGCAGGAGAATGGCGTGAACTCAGGAGGCGGAGCTTGCAGTGAGCCGAGGTCGCACCACTGTACCGCAGCCTGGGCGGCAGAGCGAGACTCCGTCTCAAAAAAAAAAAAAGAGAGAGATGAGACCCTATAATCCCAACACTTTGGGAGGCCAAAGGGGGCGGATTGCTTGAGGCCAGGAATTTGAGACCAGCCTAGCCAACATGGTGAAACCCTGTCTCTACTAAAAATACAAAAATTAGCTGGTTTGGTGGTGCAAACCTGTAGCCCCAGCTACTCCGGAGGCTGAGGCAGGAGAATTGCTCAAACCCAGGAGGCGATTGAACCCAGGTGGTTGCAGTGAGCCCAGACTGTGCCAGTGAACTCCAGCCTGGGTGACAAAGTGAGACTGTCTCAAAATTTAAAAAAAAAGATAGAGAGAGAGAGAGATGGGGGTCTCACCATATTGCCCAGGCTGGAATGTAATGGTTATCTATAGGCGCTATCATGGCTCACTGCAGCCTCAAACTCCTGGGCTCAACCCATCCTCCTGCCTCAGCTTCCCAAGTAGCTGGGACTACAGGCATGTGCCACCACACCAAGGCATGACTTATAAAGTTCTTTTTTTTCAAATCCAAAATATGTTCACTTAGTTTTGTGTCCAATGCACCTCAACTCGGGGCACTTCCAGTGCTGCTTCCATCTGATGAAGCATCCTTCCAGGAGCCTCACTTTCTCTCCTGTGGGCTGACAGACAACAGTGGAGCAGCCAACACACAAAACTACAATTGGTGCATGGCCAGAGGCCATAGTGGCTTTCCAGCATCCTGGCGTTTCACATCTATGAGGGAGGAATTGGGATTCTGTGCTAGGGACTTCTTGTGTTTCCTTATCTCTTTTTCTGTAGAAGGATGAGGGAGCTCCTTTTCAAGAGGCATTTTCTCCTGGGGAGGTCGTCAGTGCCAGAAAGTCTGACTTGTAAAGTTTTTCTTTTAATTTTATTTTTTTTTATTTGAGACAGGGTTTCACTCTTGTTGCCCAGGCTGGAATGCAATGGTGTAATCTTGGCTCACTGCAACCTCCGCCTCCCTGGTTCAAACAATTCTCCTGCCTCAGCCTCCTGAGTAGCTGAGATTACAGGCATGCGCCACCAAGCCCGGCTAATTTTTGTGTTTTTAGTACAGATGGGATTTCTCAATGTTGGTCAGGCTGGGCTCGAACTCCCGACTTCAGGTGATCCGCTCGCCTCAGCCTCCCAAAGTGCTGGGATTACAGGTGTGAGGCACTGCACCCGGCCCTGACTTGTAAAGTTTTTTAGGGAGAAATCAGTTCTGAATAGCTGCAGACACCACAGTGGCCAAAAATTGTTTCAAAACCTGATGTTTCTCTGAGATCCAGACACATCCTTTTCTTCCATCCCAGCTGCCTCTGCTAGGCACCTTGCTATCTGGACATTGTCATCAGTCCGCACACTACTATGTCTTACCAGGTCTGATCGTACTCGCGCCTCGCAGTCAGCTCCCGACTGACATAGGCTGGAGTCCAACCACTTGCATGGCGAGCAAGGCTCTTGGTGACCAGTTGCAGCCAACTGTACCAGGTCTGTCCCACCTCCACCCTGCCTCATGCTGAACTCACCATGTGGCTCCTTCCCATGCTTAGCTAGCAAAGGCACCGCCAGCTCTTCTGATGAATTCAAAGTGGGAAGACGAGCTGGGTTCAGTCAGGGAGACTGTCACATAAACGACCCATGAAAATCAGTGGCGTGAGTGGTGTCACAGAAAGAGGAATCACCATGCAGACAGAGAGAACCGCTTGGAGAAGGAGGCATTTCGTGTGAGTCTTGAAGAAAGAAGAGGAACTCCCAGGAGGCCAGGAAGTCTGTGGAAGGACTTTTGTAAACTAACAAGCTCCACAAATGCCACTTCACCTGTAGATGCAGTGAAGGGACTGTGGGCTTTGGAGTTACAGTCACAGTTGTGATGCAATCCTGGGTCCACCCACTCAGGCTGAGCTTGCTTACTCAGCTGTAAAAAGGAGATAAGAGGGTGGGTGGAGAACACTTAAATGAGATAAGGGAAAAAGCAAGCTCAGTGCAGGGGACACCAAAAGTCAGTTTCTTTTCTACCCTGAGCCAGGGGCAGCAGTGAGTTCTTTCTTTTCCTTCCTTCCTTCCTTCCTTCCTTCCTTCCTTCCTTCCTTCCTTCCTTCCTTCCTTCCTTCCTTCCTTCCTTCCTTCCTCTGTCTCTCTTTCTTTCTCTCTGTCTCTCTCTTTCTCTCTTTTTCTTTCTTTCTTTCCCTCCCTCCCTCCCTTCCTTCCTTACTTTTTTTTTTTGAGTCTCCTTCTGTCGCCCATGCTGGAGTGCAGTGGCACGATCTCTGCTCTCGGCAGTCTCCGCCTCCCGCGTGTTCAAGCAATTCTCCCTGCCTCAGCCTCCGAGTAGCTGGGATTACAGGCGCCCATCACCACACCAGCTAATTTTTGTGTTTTGGTTTGTTTGTTTGTTTTGGTTTGTTTGTTTTTGTTTGAAATGAAGTCTCGCTCTTGTATCCAGGTTGAAATGCAATGGCACAATCTTGGCGCACTGCAACCTCCGCCTCCCGGGTTCAAGAGATTCTCCTGCCTCAGCCTCCCGAGTAGCTGGGATTACAGGCGCCTGCCACCACGCCCAGCTAATTTTTGTATTTTTAGTAGAGATGGGGTTTCACCATGTTGTCCAGGCTGGTCTCAAACTCCTGACAGGTGATCTGCCCGCCTTGGCCTCCCAAAGTGTTGGGATTATAGGTGTGAGCCACCGCACCTGGCCTAATTTTTGTGTTTTTTAGTAGAGACGGGATTTCGCCATGTTGGCCAGGCTGGTCTTGAACTCCTGACCTCAGGCAATTTGCCCGCCTTGGCCTCCCAAAGTGCTGGTATTACAGGTGTGAGCCACTGTGCCCAGTCAGCAGTGGGTTTTAAGCACACTTGGGGTTGATGTGGTCAACCCTTGAAACTCTAGGTCTATTGTAAGTGTCGTTTTATACTGAACTATGAAATCCTTGTTGATTTTAGGCTGGTATTTCTTTAAATTACTGTCTTTAAATTAAATGTCTATTCAAAACCCAGGGCCTTACTCCTGGGAAATTACTGAAAGTAATTAATTGAATAAGTAGAAAAAGGCATGTGCACAAAGATGTTTCAATTAAAAATGAAAAATAGGCCAGGTGCAGTGGCTCATGCCTGTAATCCCAGCACTTTGGGAGGCCGAGGCAGGCAGATCACAAGGTTAGGGGATAGAGACCATCCTGGCTAACACGGTGGAAACCCCGCCACTACCAAATATACAAAAAATTAGCTCGGCATGGTGGCCCGCGCCTGTAATCCCACCTACTTGGGAGGCTGAGGCAGGAGAATCACTGGAACCTGGGAGGTGGGGGGTACGGTGAGTCAAGATCGCACCACTGCACTCCAGCCTGGGCGACGGAGCCAGACTCCATCTCAAAAAAAAAAAAAAGAACAACCTAAATATTCAAGAGAAGACTACTTTTAACTAATTTATGGGTCATCTACTGGATGGGATATTATGCAGCCATTAATAATTATAATTTTGAGGATTGCAACAAATGGAAAATATTTATATCTTACTTTTTTTTTTTTTTTGAGACAGGGTCTCACTCTGTCATCCAGACGAGTGTGATGGTATAACCATAACTCAGTGCAACCTTAAACTCCTAGACTCCAGCAACCCTCCCACCTCAGCCTCCTGAGTACCTGGGACTATAGGTACAAGCCACAAGGCCCAGCTTTTTTTTTTTTTTTTTTAGAGACAAGGTCTCACTTGAGCCCAAGCTGATCTTGAAGTCCTGGGCTGAAGTGATCCTCTGGCCCTCAGCCTCCCAAAGTGCTGGAATTAGAGGCATGAGCCACTGCACCTGGCCACTTATATCTTAAATGAAAAAATAACACAAAAGAAATAAAATGCATGATGCTTATCAGGGAATCCAGAAGCTATGGAAGCAGCAAAGATATTCATATTTGACTACTTAAAATGTTTAAAGTTTTGTGACAAAAGATACTATGAAGTCAAACAACAAAGCATAGAACAGAAAAAAAGGTGGCCTGGTGCGGTGGCTCACGCCTGTAATCCCAGCACTTTGGGAGGCCGAGGCGGGTAGATCACGAGGTCAGGAGATCGAAACCATCCTGGCTAACACGGTGAAACCCCGTCTCTACTAAAAATACAAAAAAGTTAGCCGGGCGTGGTGGCGGGTGCCTGTAGTCCCAGCTGCTCAGGAGGCTGAGGCAGAAGAATGGTGTGAACCCGGGAGGCGGAGCTTGAAGTGAACCGAGATCGCACCACTGCACTCCAGCCTAGGCAACAGAGCGAGACTCCGTCTCAAAAAAAAAAAAAATGTTTTAATACCTACAATAGATGTTAATATTGTTAGCAAACCAAGAATTTCTACAAATTAAAATCCAATAGAAAAATGGGTAAATAATATGTACAGATAATTCATGAAAGGAAATCCAAGAAACACAACTCCAGTCGTCAAGGAAATGCAAATTCAGGCAATAATGAGATAGTAATATTCTTTTGTGAGATTGGCATACACTAAAAAGGGAAATAAAATCCAGTACTTGCAAAGATTCAGGGAAAAAAAACAACCAGCACTTTGAGAGGTTTAGGCAGGTGGATCACCTGAGGTCAGGAGTTTGAGACCAGCCTGGACAACCTGTTTCTACTAAAAAAAAAAAAAAAAAAATTAGCTGGGCTTGGTGGCTTGCGCCTGTAATCCCAGCTACTCAGGAGGCTGAGGTAGGAGAATCACTTGAACTGTGGCTCAAAAACAAAAACAAAAAGGCCAGGCGCGGTGGCTCACGCCTGTAATCCTAGCACTTTGGGAGGCCGAGGTGGACAGATCACAAGGTCAGGAGTTCGAGAGCAGCCTGGCCAAAATAGTGAAACCTCATCTCTACTAAAAATACAAAAATTAGCCGGGCATGGTGGTGGGTGCCTGTAATCCCAGCTACTAGAGAGGCTGAGGTAGGAGAATCACTTGAACCTGGGAGGCAGAGGTTGCAGTGAGCCAAGATCACACCATTGCACTCCAGCCTGGGTGACAGAGCGAGACCCCATCTCAAAAAAAAAAAAAAAAAAGATTCAGAGAAAATGAAACTCCCATTCACTGCTGGTAGTAATGTGACTTGCTGTAACCTTTCATGTGTGTGTGATGGAACCTCGCTCTGTTGCCCACGCTGGGGTACAGTGGTGTGATCTCTGCTCTCTGCAAACTCCATCTCCCAGGTTCAAGCCATTCTCCTGCCTCAGCCTCCCAAGTAGCTGGGATCACAGGCATGCACCACCATGCTCAGCTAACTTTTGTATTTTTAGTAGAGATAGAGTCTCACCACATTGGCCAGGCTGGTCTTGAACTCCTGATCTCAAATGATCCGCCTGCCTCAGCCTCACAAAGTGCTGGGATTACAGACATGAGCCACCTTGCCTGGCCTGTCACCTTTTTGGAAAGTAATTTGGTACTATCAAAATTACAAAGATATATGTTCGTTAATCTTGGAAGTATCATTAGGAGAATTCAGCCTACAGAATACAAGCACCAGTATAAAAAGATATATGTCGAAAGATGTTTTACTGCAGCATTGTTTTATAGAGGCAAAAAACAGGAAACAATTAGAATGTTTTATTTTTGAATGAACATAGTTATAAATAGTACAACTATAGTCGTAAATAGTAAATAGTTGAATACATTTTAGCAGATCCTTACCATAGAATATTATGAACCTATTTAAAAGAATAAGTTTAAATTTGTACTATTGACCTGAAGAAATATGCATGCCATGTTGTTTTTTTATTATTATTTAAAAAGCAAGTTGCCAAGAAATGTACACAGTCCATAGTCTCCCTATTTTTTTTTTTTTTTTTTTTTTTTTTGAGACAGAGTCTTGCTCTGTCGCCTAATTTGGAGTGCAGTGGCACAATCTGGACTCACTGCAACCTCTGCCTCCTGGGTTCAACCGATCTCCTGCCTAAGCCTTCCGAGTAGCTGGGATTACTGGCACACACTACCATGCCCAGATAATTTTTGTATTTTTTAGTAGAGAGGGGGTTTCACTATGTTGGTCAGGCTAGTCTCAAACTCCTGACCGAAAGCAATCCACCTGCCTCGGCCTCTGGAAGTGTTGGGATTACAGGCGTGAGCCACAGCGCCCAGCCCCAGTTTTTGTTTAAGAAATGGGTTTGTAGGCCACGTGTGGTGGCTCATGCCTGTGATTCCAACACTCTTGGAGGCCAAGGTGGGCAGATTACTTGAGCTCAGGAGCTTGAGACCAACCTGGGCAACATGACAAAACACCAACTCTACAAAAAATACAAAAAGTAGCAGGGTATGGTGGTGCACACCTATAGTCCCAGCTACTTAGGAGCCTGCTGTTGGAGGATCACTTGAGTCCAGGTAGAGGCTGCAATGAGCCAAGATCATGCCACTACACTTTAGCTTAGCCACCAGAGTGAGATCCTGTCTCAAAAAAAAGAGGAAGTTTGGATATTGTTCATATAGGAAAGATGGAGAAAAAAAATATTTGGGATTATATACTTCATGTTGTTAATATTTATTACTTTAGGGGATGAAATTAGGGTAAGGTGGGGCAGATATAATTTTCCTTTCACATAATGTTGGATTATTTTGTGTGTAACAAATAAGCATAAATTACTTTTGTAATTCTTTCTTTTTTTTTTTTTTTTTTTTTTTGAGACGGAGTCTCGCTCTGTCGCCCAGGCTGGAGTGCAGTGGCCGGATCTCAGCTCACTGCAAGCTCCGCCTCCCAGGTTTACGCCATTCTCCTGCCTCAGCCTCCCCAGTAGCTGGGACTACAGGCGCCCTCCACCTCGCCCGGCTAGTTTTTTTTTTGTATTTTTTAGTAGAGACGGGGTTTCACCGTGTTAGCCAGGATGGTCTCGATCTCCCGACCTTGTGATCCGCCCGTCTCGGCCTCCCAAAGTGCTGGGATTACAGGCTTGAGCCACCGCGCCCGGCCTGTAATTCTTTCAATTCTTAAAGAAAATTTAAGGAAAAAATGACAAAGACTATAAGGAAATACTAATTTTTTATAATATAAAATGACAACAAAAATATTAAATTGAATTCCTGCTTTATCCACAACTGTAAAAATAAAATATGCATGTGAATACAGTTGGTAAGGAGAACTTAAAAGTTTTTTAGGGTTTTTTAGAGTGCTAGGAAGTATGTAATCTTTTTTATTTTGTTTTTTTTTTCTGTAGCACTTACAAGCTAGGATATAGTCTTTTTAAAATAAATACTTGTGAATACTTGTGGGGAATAACCATAATAGTTCTATTATGTAAAAGATGCAAACTATGGATGCAGTGGACAAAGTATAGATAGAAAATGCAAGAATTAGGCTGGGCGCAGTGGCTCACACCTGTAATCCCAGCCTTTTGGGAGGCCAAGGCAGGCAGATCATAAGGTCAAGAGATCGAGACCATCCTGACCAACATGGTGAAATACCATCTCTAGTAAAAATGCAAAAATTAGCTGGGCATGGTGGCACACGCCCATAGTCCCAGCTACTCAAGAGGCTGAGGCAGGAGAATCGCTTAAACCTGGGAAGCAGAGGTTGCAGTGAGCCGAGATTGTGCCATTGCCCTGAAGCCTGGTGACAGAGTAAGGCTTCATCTCAAAAAAAAAAAAAAAAAAAAGAGTAAAAGAAAATGCAAAAATTGGATGAGCATGATGGCTCACGTCTATAATCTCAGCACTTTGGAGGCCGAGGCGGGTGGATTGCTTGAGCTCACAAGTTGGAGACCAGCCTGGGCAACATGGCAAAACCCCATCTCTACGAAAAAAAAAAAAAAGAAAAGAAATTAGCTGAGCATGGTGGCAGGGGCCTGTAGTCCCAGCTACTCGGGAGGTTGAAGTGGGAGGATGAGTTGAGGCCAGGAGGTGGAGGTTGCAGTGAGCCGAGATCACACCACTGCACTTCAGCCTGGGCAATAGATCCAAACCTTGTTTTTTTTTTTTAAAAAAAAAAAAAAAAAAAAAAAAAGTTGTTAACTAAGGATGACAGGCTTATGAATAATTTTTTTTTCAATTTCCTCAAACTTTATGTAATATTGTACTGCCTTTAAAATAAAAAGTAACTCCTACCCCATAAAAAGCTAGGTTTCCTTTTTTGGAATTTATTACAGGAGAGAAGACAGAACAGAAATTTGTATCATGCTACAGTTACAGTGTGGTCAAACTATAGTCCTGTATGGATGAGAACTGAAGGAGGAATGCTGAGACTGTTGAGGGTTTTAAAATTTTTATTTCCTTTCCTGTTATATTCCAAGAAGATGCACATCAAGAATGGGAGGAAAGAACTTCAGTTTCCGGATGCTCTATCTTCTTTTTCAAATTATAAAAATTCTCTTTTTAATTTTATTTTTATTATTTTTTTTTGAGATCGAGTCTCGCTCTGTTGCTCAGGCTGGAGTGCAGTGGTGTGATCTCACTGCAAGCTCCGCCTCACGCCATTCTCCTGCCTCAGCCTCCTGAGTAGCTGGGACTACAGGCCCCCGCCGCCACGCCCGGCTATTTTTTTGTATTTTTAGTAGAGACGGGGTTTCACCGTGTTAGCCAGGATGGTCTCGATTTCCTGACCTCGTGATCCGCCCGCCTAGGCCTCCCTCCCAAAGTGCTGGGATTACAGGAGTGAGCTACCGCGCCAGGCCAAATTCTCTTTTTTAAATACAAGCTGACCTGGGTGTCCCTGAAACACATTAGGTCAAGCTTCTGACCTATGGAGAAAGCAAATCAGAGACTATGTTGCGACAGAATTGTAATCAGCCTCAGTAGCTGTAAGAGTTGTTTAGGACACAGCCTCTTGCTCAGTTACAGCTCCAGCCCAGGGCCAGCGGGGCACTGGGACATGCTGGCAGCCACTGTGTGCTGGGCACCGGAAAGAGGATCTGCAGCAAGCTGGGACGTGGAAGGAAGCCACAGGACTTCCTCTGCAAGCTCTGCCAAGCCAAACGAGTGTTATCTGCCCTCGAGTTTGTTTTTGCCATGGCTAAACATGGACTGCAAGTTGAATGTGATCCAAGCAGATCACTTCCCTGCAATTTTAAAAAGCAAAGTAAATCCTAGACTTGATATGGTTCAAATCAGCTGGAGCAGGGCATCTCAGGGAGTGAGTGAGAGACTTGGGCTACTTCTTTTTTTTTTTTTTTTTTTTTTTGAGACGGAGTCTCGCTCTGTCGCCCAGGCTGGAGTGCAGTGGCCGGATCTCAGCTCACTGCAAGCTCCGCCTCCCGGGTTCACGCCATTCTCCTGCCTCAGCCTCCCGAGTAGCTGGGACTACAGGCGCCCGCCACCTCGCCTGGCTAGTTTTTTGTATTTTTTTAGTAGAGACAGGGTTTCACCGTGTTAGCCAGGATGGTCTCGATCTCCTGACCTCGTGATCCACCCGTCTCAGCCTCCCAAAGTGCTGGGATTACAGGCTTGAGCCACGGCGCCCAGCCACTTGGGCTACTTCTAATTTTGTTTATTGAATATCAAGAAATAGCAAATACAACTTAAACATTTTGGTATGCTTTATTTTATTTATGAAATTTTTTTAGAGACAGGGTCTCAGTCTGTCTCCTGGGCTGGAGTGCAGTGGCACAATTATAGCTCACTGCAGCCTTGAACTTCTGGGCTCAAGCAATCCTCCTTCTTCAGCCTCCCAAAGTGCTGGGATTATAGGTGTGAACCATCGTGCCTGGCCAAGTAAGCTTATTTTAAAATAGTAATATACATTGTTTTAAACCTCTAGTCACCTTTTCTTTCTTTCTTTTTTTTTTTTTTTTGAGGCAGAATCTCGCTCTGTGCCCAGGCTGGAGTGCAGTGGCACGATCTCAGCTCACTGCAAGCTCCGCCCCCAGGGTTCACGCCATTCTCCTGCCTCAGCCTCCTGAGTAGCTGGGACTACAGGCGCCGCCACCACGCCCGGCTAATTTTTTTGTATTTTTAGTAGAGACGGGGTTTCACCGTGTTAGCCAGGATGGTTTCGATCTCCTGACCTTGTGATCCGCCCGCCTCGGCCTCCCAAAGTGCTGGGATTACAGGCATGAGCCACCACGCCGGTCCTTCTAGTCAACTTTTCAGGTAAAGCACCTCTACATTTAAAACAATGGAGTTAGCCAGTCATGGTGGCTCATGCCTATAATCCCAGCTCTTTGGGTAGGTAGGCCAAGACGGGAGGATCAGTTGAAGCCAGGAGTTCAAGACCAGCCTTGGCAACAAGATGATACTCCATCTCTACAAAAATTGTTTTTTTAAAAACGTTAGCTAGGCACAGTGGTGTATGCCTATAGTCCCAGCTACTGGGGAGGCTGAGGGAGGGGGATCACTTGAGCCTATGAGCAGAGATCACACTACTGCACTCCAGTCTGGGTGACAGAATGAGACCCTGCCTTTTTTTTTTTTTTTTTTTTTTGAGACGGAGTCTGGCTCTGTCGCCAGGCTGGAGTGCAGTGGCACAGTCTTGGCTCACTGCAACCTCCACCTCCTGAGTTCAAGCGATTCTCCTACCTCAGCCTCCCAAGTAGCTGGAATTACAGGCATGTGCCACCATGCGCAGCTATTTTTTGTATTTTTAGTAGAGATGGGGTTTCCCCATGTTGGCCAGGCTGGTCTTGAACTCCTGACCTCGTGATCCACCCGCCTCAGCCTCCCAAAGTGCTGGGATTACAGGCATGAGCCACCATGCCCAGCCTGAGACCCTGTCTTAAAAACAACAACAAAAACCCCACAAAATACAGTGGAATCCATTGTTAATTTGAAAAAGTATAGTGAACACATAGAAACATTTTATATATATCCTATCTACACATAGTGAATTTCAGGTGTTATGGTTGGATAAAGAAAGACAAATTCAAGGTAATATGATAAGCATCTTCTTTTAATCCTGCCAGCGTGTCTCTGACTCATGCACACCCTTGTATGGAGAGGAAGCTCTTGGAGAGTGCATAGCCTGGCCACCCGCCCATGACATGCCCTGCTGTGGGAAAGGCAGAGCAGGGAGTGGATAGAGTCTGTGACTTGGAATCAAAGGACTCAGGGTGGAATTGCAGCTCTGCCATTTCTTGTGTCAACTCTGAGCCTATATCATCCACTGTAAGGTGGAGATAGTAATGAAACCTTCTTCGCAGAGTTGTGGGGAAGATTCACCAAGATAACACATAGGAAAGCCCACAGCACACTTTAGCATGTAGGTTGCCCAAATGTTTGCTCCCTTCGACTGTCTTTTCCTGGCTGGATGTGAGGATTATGTTGGATGATGTATGTGAAAACAAATGTTAGTTATAATTAGAAATGGGTAACAGGCCGGGCGCGGTGGCTCAAGCCTGTAATCCCAGCACTTTGGGAGGCCGAGACGGGCGGATCACGAGGTCAGGAGATCGAGACCATCCTGGTTAACACGGTGAAACCCCGTCTCTACTAAAAAATACAAAAAACTAGCCGGCCAAGGTGGCGGACGCCTGTAGTCCCAGCTACTCGGGAGGCGGAGGCAGGAGAATGGCGTGAACCCGGGAGGCGGAGCTTGCAGTGAGCTGAGATCCGGCCACTGCACTCCAGCCTGGGTGACAGCACGAGACTCCGTCTCAAAAAAAAAAAAAAAAGAAATGGGTAACAAGGTCCTGAATCTAATTCAAGACACCACATCTGATTGTGTGTATGTTGTGTCAGAGTGTCTGCAACAGGATGTTAGTCCTCCAATGCTACAATATTTTTTAACCTCCTTCTGAGCCCCTTCCTGTCTGGCAGTCCCCAGACCTAGCTAGCTTCTTGGAATAGGTTCTGGAAATGCAGAGAACATTCAGGAGGCAGACTCGTGGACTGAAAAATAAGGGTCACAGCTCCTGACTCAACTAATGCTTCAAGGCAGCATCCAACAAGACCACTCACTGCATGCTCCCTCACACCTTGTCCCCTACTCTCTCCTGTCTTGTCTTTTTTTTTTTTTTTTTTTTGAGACAAAGTTTCACTCGGTCGCCCAGACTGGAGTGCAATGGTGTGATCTCTGCTCACTGCAAGCAATCAATCATGACCGGCTAATTTTTGTATTTTTATTAGAGAAGACAGGATGAAACTTCATCTCTGCTAAAAATACAAAAATTAGCCAGGCCTGGTGGCAGGCACCTGTAGTCCCAGCTACTCGCGAGGCTGAGGCAGGAGAATTGCTTGAAGCCAGGAGGCGCAGGTTACAGTGAGCCGAGATCAAGCCACTGCACTCTAGCCTGGGTGACACAGCAAGACACCATCTCAAAAAAAAAAAAAAAAAAGATTTATTAGCTCCTCTATGTGTTTGTCTCCATATTATTTGTGTGTGGCTGGTTTTGTGTGTGTGTGTGTTGGGGTGGGGGGTTGTGTCAGGGAAGGGGGCAGGGATATAGAGGGGTCCAGAAGGAGATCATGAAGATTCACTCCCTGAACACTTCTCAAGGCCATTCCTGTGGTCAGAGATCAGGAAGCGCTCCCAGTGCAGCAGCAGTCCAGATGCAGGAGGTGAACATCGGTGTTTGGAGATTTTGAAACCAAGGTCTGTGGGTGCCCAGAAAGAGCATGGCCAACTTCCCCCGGAGACACAGGGAAGGCTTACCAATCCAGGAAGTGGCTTTTGAGCTGAGCATCAGTTGTGTTCTAGCTGCTGTCTTAAAACATGAGGAAGTTGGCCGGGCACGGTGGCTCATGCCTGTAATCCCAGCACTTTGGGAGGCCGAGGCAGGTGGATCACGAGGTCAGGAGATCGAGACCATCCTGGCTAACATGGTGAAACCCCATCTCTACTAAAAATACAAAACATTAGCCCAGGCATGGTGGCGGGCACCTGTAGTCCCAGCTACTCGGGAGACTGAGGCAGGAGAATGGCTTGAACCCAGGAGGCAGAGCTTGCAGTGAGCCGAGATCGCACCACTGCACTCCAGCCTGGGCAACAGAGGGAGACCCCATCTCAAAAAAAAAAAAAAAAAATGAGGAAGTTAGCAAAGTGTTTTGGTCCTTTTCTCATGTGATGTTTAAGGCCATCCCATGAGGTATTAATTGAGTCATTTTACAGCTTGTCTGTCACTGGTCATACAACTTGTGAAGGACCACTACACCCAGGCTAAAAAGAGTAAGCTTCTGCAGACTTCAAAGCCAGCCTGTCTCTGTGGCCCCTGAGGTTTGGGGCCACATCCCCTCTCTCTGGGCCCTGTCAAGGACATGCCCAACTTCCCAGCTTCCCATTTTCACAAGATCACTACTCTTTGGGGAGGGAAAGAGAGAGAGAGAGAGAAGAGAGAGAGATGCAGGTCTGTGTGACCTTGCAGCTCCTTCATGTATTAAAAACCAAACCAAACCAAAACTCCACTCTATACAAACCTAAGTTTAAGTAGAAAGGCTTTTCTCCTTCCTTTTTTTTCTTCTTTAAAGGGAATTAAGTAAATTCAAAGTGATGACACACCTTGTCTCAAGTAGATTAGAAGTGACCATTGGTTATTTGAGAGTAAAAAAATAATTTCTTTTACAAATGAATACATTAAAATTTTAGACTGGGCACAGTGGCTCATGTAATCTCAACACATTGGGAGGCTGAGGCAGGAGGATTGCTTGAGCCCAGGAGTTTGGGGCTGCAGTGAGCTATGATTGCGCTGCTATACTCCTCCAGTCCAGGGGCAGGGTGACACTCTGTCTCTAAGAAAAAATAAATAAATAAATAGGGAAAGTGGGGATTCTTTTATTTCCCAATTTTTTATTATTTAAAAAAGTCATTAGGCATCGTGGCTCACACCTGTAATCCCAGCACTTTGGGAGGCCGAGGTGGGAGGATCACGAGGTCAGGAGTTCAAGACCAGCCTGACCAATATAGTGAAACCTCGTCTCTACTAAAAATACAAAAATTAGCCAGGCACGGTGGTGTGCACCTGTAATCCCAGCTACTCCGGAGGCTGAGGCAGGAGAATTGCTTGACCCTGGGAGGCGGAGGTTGCAGTGAACCGAGACCATGCCACTGCACTCCAGCCTGGGCAGCAGAGCAAGACTCCGTCTCAAAAAAAAAAAAAAAGAAAAGAAAAAGGAAAGAAGAAGTGAAACATACAGAAGAGTTAAAAGATTCTACAATTGTTGATAAATTGCTATATTCACTTTGTGTGTGTGTGTGTTTATGTGTGTGTTTTCCTCAAATTTTTTTTTTTTTTTTTTTTTTGAGATGGAGTCTAGCTCTGTCGCCCAGGCTGGAGTGCGGTGGCATGATCTCCGCTCACTGCAAGTTCCGCCTCCTGGTTTCATGCCATTCTCCTACTTCAGCCTCCCGAGTAGCTGGAACTACAGGCCCCCGCCACCACGCCTGGCTAATTTTTTTGTATTTTTAGTAGAGACGGGGTTTCACCGTGTTAGCCAGGATGGTCTCAATATCCTGACCTCGTGATTCGCTCGCCTTGGCCTCCCAAAGTGCTGGGATTGAGCCACCGCGCCAGGCCTTTCCTCAAAGATTTGGAGGGAATTTCAATTCTCCTACATCACCACCATAGCATTGTCACACCGAGGAAAATTAACTATATTTAGACAGAATCTTTGAACAAGGGTTTTGGGGAAGGAGATAACTGAGATATCTGAAATCACAAGAAACTTAGCCAGAGTGCTAGGCCAAATGCAGGTTGTGGGAAGGAAAGGGCTTTGTGCTTCTCGAAGGCCAGGACAAATGCTTGAAGTTAGCATCATTCAAATGTATGCTTAAAGCCATCTATGGGAGACCTCAGCTGCCTGGATCTTGAGCACGTGTGATTAACTGCTTTGTGTATTAGCAAGCCCTAGGAAGACCCCACTGATGAACAGGGTGAAATGACATGAAAAACAGATGTGAATAAGCCTTTGAGAGATGAAACAAACTATACCCAAAGGTCATCCTAGCAAACAAGGGGAAAAAGACAAAAGATTCAGTGCAGACAATTTCTGCTGTGAATGAACCCAGGTCTTCCCAGGGGAAGAAGTGGGTGGGGGCGATTTGGTTGAGGAAGGAAATGAGGCTCCAGGCAGGAGGAAATTCTTTTTTTTTTTTTTTTTTCGAGACAGAGTCTTACTCTGTCACCCAGGCTGGAGTGCAATGGCTCGATCTCGGCTCACTGAAACCTCCTGGGTTCAAGCAATTCTTCTGCCTCAGCCTCCCAAGTAGCTGGGACTACAGGCATGCGCCACCACGCCCAGCGAATTTTTGTATTTTCAGTAGAGACAGAGTTTCACCATATTGGTCCAGCTGGTCTCAGACTCTTGACCTTGTGATCCACCCGCCTCGGCCTCCCAAAATGCTGGGATTACAGGCGTGAGCCACTGCTCCCCGCCTAAGTTTTGTATTTTTAATAGAGACAGGGTTTCCTCATGTTGGCCAGGCTAGTCTCGAACTACTGACCTTGAGTGATCCACCCAGCTTGTTCTCCCAAAGTGCTGGGATTACAGGGGTGAGCCACCGTGTCGCTGGCAGGAGAAAATCCTTTACTGTGTTAAGTTAGTAAAGAATGTGCTGCATGAATACCCTACTTTTCCTACCTGTGGCTCTGGCTACAGGGGGTCCTTCCTGCCCTGGAAGGTTTCACAGAACATTCTGTGCATTCTATGACTGGGCGAAGCCCACAGCCCTCCTTCTTTTCCTCCAGCCCTCTTGCTTCATTTCCATTCCCAAAAGACTGTTTTTCTTTATCGGAGTCCCTAAATTTCCTCACCCATAAAACTGAGGTGCCTGGCACGGTGTCAGGCACAGCGGAAAAGGCCCTAAGTGAACGGTGTCTGATAATTTCCTAGGGGTCCTCACTCTTGTGGACACTGCATTCCCAGGCTCCCTTGCCAATTGTTTTAGGCCGGGTCCAGCCACTGGGAGATGCATGTGGGAGGCTGGTGCCTTGGGGGAGGGAGAAACCAGGGTATTTCTCCCTTTCTCCCTCTGCCTGGGGTGGGATGGCAATTAATTCCCCTCTGAATTCTGGTTCCCAGTAGGACAGCCCCTCTCTCTGTGGCTGCAGTGCCCACCAGGTGGCCCCCATCACGACCTTGGTTCCCACAGATGGCTCCAGCCCCTGGGCTCCACCTCCACCTCTACCCTAGAGGCGGGAGAGGCTTCCTGTCCTTCCTGTTGCTGATCTCCCAGTTCCCTCACTGCTTCCTGCTTGGCTTCCCAGCTCTTCCATTCCTGTGTAATAATTCTTTGTACTGAATTCTGTCTGCTTTTGCCTGGGCTCTGGCTGATACACACGGTAATTGTTCACACCAAGCTATGCAGTAAAGAGATAACTCAGCAGGCTTGCGATACTCAAACCCTGCACATTCCAAAGACCGGCTCCTGGGAGATAACCTGTAAACAGTTGAAATATCCTGCCTGATAGAGTGGCTTTGCATACCTGGGGCCTTGGGCCCTGCCAGATACTTGTGCTAAAAATGTGCTTTGGGGTGAATTTCTATTTCTGTTTGCCTGGGGTGTTGGGCCACACTGAGTTGGACGTGGTTGCAGGGTCATGCTGGAGACTAAGATCAAGCAGGTGGGTGCTCCATGCCCACATGACTAACCCTCAATAAAACCCTGCACACTGAGGCTTGGGTGAGTCTCCCTGTTGGCAACACTCCCTGCAGACTGCCACACATCCTTATGGGAGAATGAAGCACGGTCCCTACAACTCTTCCGGTAAGGCCACATGGAAACTCACACCTGCTGTCTCCTGGATTCTACCCTAAGCACGTTTTACTGTGCTGATTTTAATCTGTACAATTTTGCTGTAATAAACTGTAACCATGAGTATAGCAGCTTTTATGAGTTCTATGAGTCCCCCTAGCAAATCACTGAACCTGCAACCCCCACATACCAGTTAAAAAGGACACTTTTTTCTTTTTTTTTTTTTTTTTTTTGAGACAGAGTCTCGCTCTGTGCTCAGGCTGGAGTGCAGTGGCCGGATCTCAGCTCACTGCAAGCTCCGCCTCCTGGGTTCACGCCATTCTCCTGCCTCAGCCTCCCGAGTAGCTGGGACTACAGGCGCCTGCTACCTCACCCGGCTAGTTTTTTTTTTGTATTTTTTAGTAGAGACGGGGTTTCACCGTGTTAGCCAGGATGGTCTCGATCTCCTGACCTCATGATCCGCCCATCTCGGCCTCCCAAAGTGCTGGGATTACAGGCTTGAGCCACCGTGCCCGGCCTGGACACTTTTTTCTTTTACAGACAAAATGTCGAGAGTCCCCAGAACTTACGTAACTTTCCTGAACTGAATGCGGGTTCTTGACTTTAAAGCCCTGTCTCTTGCTGCCCTGCCCACTGACTCTCACAAGGATAGGGCAGGCAGTGGGAATGTGGAAGCAGAAAGACCACTTGGCTGACAGTTTAAAGTACAGTCATGTGTCACTTAACGGTGGGGATATGTTCTGAGACATGCCTCCTTAGGCAATTCTGTTGTGTGCACATCACAGAGTACACTTACACAAACCTAGGTGGAAGAGCCTACTGCACACCTAGGCTGTATGGGACCAGCTGGCCAACATGTTAAAACCCATCTCTACTAAAAATACAAAAATTAGCCAGGTTTGGTGGCATGTGCCTGTAATCCCAGCTACTTGGGAGGCTGAGGCAGGAGAATCACTTGAACCTGGGTGGTGGAGGTTGCGGTGAGCCGAGATCGCCCCACTGCACTCCAGCATGGGCGACAGAGCAAGACTCTGACTCAATTAAAAAAAAAAGATAAAAATTGTGCATCTGTATAGGGTGCTTACCATGCATGGAGCTTGTGGGACTGGAAGTTGCTCTGGTGAGTCATTGAGTTTGTGGTGAGTGAATGTGAAGGCCTAGGGCATGACTATGCACTATTGCAGACTTCATAAACATTGTATACTTAGGCTGCACAAATTTATAAAATATTTTTCTTTCTTCAATAGCAAGTTATGCTTAGCTTATTAAAACTTTTTTACTTTATAAACTTTTAAATGTTTTTAATTTTTTGACTCTTTTTAATAACACTTAGCATAAGATAAACATATTGTACAGCTGTACAAAATTTTCTTTTCCTTCTTTGTTTTGTAGACATGGGGTCTCCCTATGTTGCCCAATTTCTTTCTTTATGTCCTTATTCTATAAGCCTTTTTCTATTAATTTTTTCCTTTTTAAACTATTTTGTTAAAAACTAAGTCGTGGCCAGGCGCGGTGGCTCAAGCCTGTAATCCCAGCACTTTGGGAGGACGAGACAGGCGGATCACGAGGTCAGGAGATCGAGACCATCCTGGCTAACATGGTGAAACCCCGTCTCTACTAAAAAATACAAAAAAAAACTAGCCGGGCGAGGTGGCGGGTGCCTGTAGTCCCAGCTACTCGGGAAGCTGAGGCAGGAGAATGGCGTAAACCCAGGAGGTGGAGCTTGCAGTGAGCTGAGATCGTGCCACTGCACTCCAGCCTGGGTGACAGAGAGAGACTCCATCTCAAAATAAATAAATAAATAAATAAAAACAAAATAAAAAATAAAAACTAAGTCATAACACACAAATTAGCTGAGACCCACACAGTGTCAGGATCATCAATACCTGTCTTCCACCTCCACATCTTGTCTGACTGGAAGGTCTTCAGAGGCAGGAAGCATGGAGTTGTCATCTCCTATGATAACAATGCCTTCTTCTGGACACCTCCTGAAGAATCTGCCTGAGGCCGTTTTATAGTTAACTTTTGTTTTTAATAAGTAGAAGGATGCCAGGCATGGTGGTGCATGCCTGTAATCCCAGCATTTTGGGAGGCTGAGACAGGCAGATCACTTGAGGCCAGAAGTTCACAACCAGGCTGAGCAACATGGCAAAACTTCATCACTACAAAAATTACAAAAATTAGCTAGGCATGGTGGCGTGTGCCTGTAATCCCAGCTACTCAGGTGGCTGAGCCATGAGAATTGCTTATACTCAGAAGACAGAGGTTTCAGTGAGCCAAGATCGCACCACTGCACTCCAGCCTGGGTGACAGAGTGAGACAGTCTCAAAAAAAAAAAAAAAGTATAGTATTGGCTGAACATAGTGGTTCATACCTGCAATCTCAGCACTTTGGGAGGATGAGGCAGGACGATCACTTGAGTCCGGGAGTTCAAGACCAACCTGGGCCACATATTGAGACCCCCATCTTTATTATTATTATTCTTTGTGAGATGGAGTCTCGCTCTGTCGCCCAGGCTGGAGTGCAGTGTCGCAATCTTGGCTCACCACAGCCTGTGCCTCCAGGGTTCAAGTGATTCTCCTGCCTCAGCCTCCTGAGTAGCTGAGATTATAGGCGTGCACCACCACGCCCAGCTAATTTTTGTTTTTTTTTTTAGTAGAGACTGGATTTTACCATGTTGGCCAGGCTGGTCTCCATCTCCTGACCTTGTGATCCGCCCGCCTCTGCCTCCCAAAGTGCTGGGATTATAGGCGTGAGCCCCTATGCCCGGCCTATATGCCCAGCTAATTTTTGTATTTTAAGTAGGGACAGAGTTTCACCATGTTGGCCAGGATGGTCTGAACTCCTGACCTCAGGTTATCCACCCACCTCGGCCTCCCAAACTGTGAGACCCCATCTTTACTTTTTACATATAAAAAAGTATAGTATAGTAAATACAGACTGGGAATGGTGGCTCACGCCGACAATTCCAGCATTTTGGGAGGCTGAGGTGGGTGGATGACTTGGGGTCGAGAGTTCGAGACCAGCCTGGCCAACATGGTGAAACCCATCTCTACTAAAAATACAAAAATTAGCCAGGCAGGCCGGGCGCGGTGGCTCAAGCCTATAATCCCAGCACTTTGGGAGGCCGAGGTGGGTGGATCACGAGGTCAGGAGGTCGAGACCATCCTGGCTAACACGGTGAAACCCCATCTCTATTAAAAATACAAAAAAACTAGCCGGGCGAGGTGGCGGGCGCCTGTAGTCCCAGCTACTCGGGAGGCTGAGGCAGGAGAATGTCATGAACCCGGGAGGTGGAGCTTGCAGTGAGCCGAGATCGTGCCACTGTACTCCAGCCTGGGCGACAGAGCGAGACTCCGTCTAAAAAAAAAAAAAAAAAAAAAAATTAGCCAGGCATAGTGGCTCATGCCTGTAATCTCAGCTACTCAGGAGGCCGAGGCAGGAGAATCACTTGAACCCGGGAGGCAGAAGTTGCAGTGGGCCAAGATTGAGCCACTACATTCCAGCCTGGGCAACTCTGTCTTAAAAACAACAAAAAAAGTAAATGCATAAACCAGTAACAGTTGTTTATTGTCACTATCAAGTATTATGTACTGTACTTTTCTATGACTGGCAGCACAGTAGGTGTGTTTACACCAGCATCACAACAAAAACATGAGTAATGTATTGCACTTTGACTTTAAGACAGCTACAGCATCATTAGGTGATGGGAATTTTTCAGAGCCATTGTAATCTTGTGGGCCACTGTTGCATATGCGATCCATCATTGATCAAAATGTTGTTAGGCCGGGCGCGGTGGCTCAAGCCTGTAATCCCAGCACTTTGGGAGGCCGAGACAGGCGGATCACGAGGTCAGGAGATCGAGACCATCCTGGCTAATATGGTGAAACCCCGTCTCTACTAAAAATACAAAAAACTAGCCAGGCGAGGTGGTGGGCGCCTGTAGTCCCAGCTACTCGGGAGGCTGAGGCAGGAGAATGGCGTAAACCCGGGAGGCGGAGCTTGCAGTGAGCTGAGATCCGGCCACTGCACCCCAGCCTGGGCGACAAATCGAGACTCCGTCTTAAAAAAAAAAAAAAAAAAAAAATGTTGTTACATGGCTCATGACTATAGGTGGCTATTAAGGCTCCTTCTGGCTGCAACAGCCTATAAATCTGTCGGTCAGTAAGCACTTGTTCAACTCTTAGACTGAGCAATTAATTGCTCACCAGGGGTGCCTGGAGGTTTGTGTGCACAAGGCCGTCCTGGTTGCAGAGTGGAGGGAAGACTGGACAGGGGTAGATGTGGGGGAGGCTGCTTCAGGAGCCCAGTGAGGCAGGCTGGGACCAGGGGGCACAGGGAGGGAGGGTCAGGGTGGATCCTAGTGACTGTGCAGGAAATGGGCTATGGAACACTCTCCTGGGAAGCTTGTTCCCCCAACCTGGTGCTGTCCGAGGTTTATCCATTTCAATCAATGATGTTGGCTTATTAAAGCCAGGAACAGCCAGGCACGGTGGCTCATGCCGTAATCCCAGCACTTTGGGAGGCCAAGGTGGGTGGATCATGAGGTCAGGAGATCAAGACCATCCTGGCTAACACGGTGAAACCCCGTCTCTACTAAAAATACAAAAAATTAGCCGGGCCTGGTGGCGGGCGCCTGTAGTCCCAGCTACTCAGGAGGCTGAGGCAGGAGAATGGCTTGAACCCAGGAGGCGGAGCTTGCAGTGAGCAGAGATCACGCCACTGCACTCCAGCCTGGGCAACAGAGGAAGACTCTGTTTCAAAAAAAAAAGCCAGGAACAGAGGTGTCACCTTGGATCCCTCCCATTGCCTTGCTTTACCCGCCCATGTCAATTCTACTTCCAAATAGATTTGATAAGGGTCCTCTTTCCTCCCTCTCCACCTGCTGCACCTTAGTCCAGACCATTCGCCACCTTTCGTCTTTGTACTGGTCCATCTCCCTGCCTTCTCGTTCCTCAGGTTTCATCTGGTATGTGGCCTCCTAAGAGAAGGCTTCTTTGCCCATCCCCATGACAGGAGATCCTCCTCTCTTGATCTCCGCCACAGCTTCCTCTTTTAGTTTTTCCCATATGAGCTTGCTTACTTTCTCTAATAATAACAACTAGCATTTATTGAGCACCTACTGTGTGCCAGATGCTGTTCTAAGCACACTGCATTATAGTAACCCATTTAGTGCTAATTTACCCAACTCTGTTGTATAATCCTATTTAAAATTTTAAAAAATTGTGAACCCAGGGGGCGGAGCTTGCAGTGAGCTGAGATGGTGCCACTGCACTCCAGCCCAGGCGAGAGAGCGAGGCTCCATCTCAAAAAAAAAAAAAAAGAGAAATAAAAAAAAAAATTTCTTTTTTTTTTTTTTTTGAGACGGAGCCTCGCTCTGTCGCCCAGGCTGGAGTGCAGTGGCCGGATCTCAGCTCACTGCAAGCTCCTCCTCTTGGATTCACGCCATTCTCCTGCCTCAGCCTCCCGAGTAACTGGGACTATAGGCGCCCGCCACCTCGCCCGGCTAGTTTTTTGTATTTTTTAGTAGAGACGGGGTTTCACCGTGTTAGCCAGGATGGTCTCGATCTCCTGACCTCGTGATCCGCCCGTCTCGGCCTCCCAAAGTGCTGGGATTACAGGCTTGAGCCACCGCGCCCGGCCAATTTCTCCCATTTAAAGTTAATTCCGGCCGGGCGCGGTGGCTCAAGCCTGTAATCCCAGCACTTTGGGAGGCCGAGACGGGTGGATCACGAGGTCAGAAGATCGAGACCATCCTGGCTAACACGGTGAAACCCCGTCTCTACTAAAAAAATACAAAAAACTAGCCGGGCGAGGTGGCGGGCGCCTGTAGTCCCAGCTACTCGGGAGGCTGAGGCAGGAGAATGGCGTGAACCCGGGAGGCGGGGCTTGCAGTGAGCTGAGATCCGGCCACTGCACTCCAGCCTGGGCGACAGAGCAAGACTCCGTCTCAAAAAAAAAAAAAAAAGAAAAAAAAAGAAAGTTAATTCCAAAGCTAAAGAAACTGGTTTAAAACTATCACCTCAGCTAGACTGTGGCCATTATGCGGGTAGGGATTTTGCTTGACTTGTTTATTTTTATATTATATATATATTATATATTTTATATATATATATTAGAAGGAGTCTCACTCTGTTGCTCAGGCTGGAGTGCAGTGGCATGATCACGGCTCAACTGCAACCTCTGCCTCCTAGGTTCAAGCAATTTTCCTGTCTCAGCCTCCTGAGTAGCTGGGACTACAGGTGCATGCCACTATGTCTGGCTAATTTTTGTATTTTTAGTAGAGATGGAGTTTTGCCATGTTGGCCAGGCTAGTCTCGAACTCCTGACCTCAGGTGATCCACCCACCTCAGTCTCCCAAAATGCTGGGATTACAGGCATGAGGCACTGCACTCAGGCTTATTATTTTTTAAAAAAATTTTTTAAAAGGAATCACTTCCTGGCTGGGAATTGAACCCAGACTACTGCAGTGAAAGAGCATAATTAGCTACTGGCCCACAGCATGGGACTCCCGGTCCTGTTTGTTGCTCATCCCAAGACACACAGCCTGGTCTACAGGAAGAATTCTACATATATTTGCTGAAGATACAAAGAAGGATGTGGATGAATTGGATGTGGAGAATGAGAGGAAAGAAAATGTCAAGGATGGCTCTAGGTTTCTGGCTTATGCAACTTAGTGGTGTCATTGAGAGAGGTGAGCTGGTCTGCAGGGACTTGGAACAGGTTGACGAGTCTGGTTAGGAAAACAAGGAGTTAGGGAGTCAGTTCCTATGTTGTGCTGTGTTGGGAGCTCTGGGCTGGGTGGTGGGTCTAGATTTAGGTGTCATCAGCACAGCAGTGGTAGGTTGGTTGAAAGTGATTGAGATCACCCAGGGAAGCTTGCTGAGTGAGAAGAGGAAGCCTAGGGCTGAGCCGTAAGCAAATGCCAACATCCAATGGGCAGCAAGAAGGACCCTGCAAAACAGTGTGAGATGAAACAGGCAAAAAAGGGAAGTGAGAAACCAGAGCAGGTGACCTCCGAAAGCCGAGGAAAAGAGAAGAGGGTACAATGTGGTATTTGCAAGCATTACAGGGTTGGAGCAAACTTTGTTTTCTTTCTTTTTTTTTTTTTTTTTTCCTTCTCTTTGGTCTGCATCATCTTGGCATGCACAATTTTTTTTTCTTTTTTTTTTTTTTTTTTGCGATGAAGTCTCACTCTTGTCCCCCAGGCTGGAGTACAATGGTGCGATCTCGGCTCACTGCAATCTCTGCCTCCTGGGTTCAAGCGATTCTCCTGCCTCAGCCTCCCGAGTAGCTGGGATTACAGGCAACTGCCACCACGCCCGGCTAATTTTTGTGTTTTTAGTCGAGAAGGGGTTTCACCATGTTGACCAGGTTGGTCTCGAACTCCCGACCTCAGGTGATCCGCCCGCCTCGGCCTCCCAAAGTGCTGGGATTACAGGCGTGAGCCACTGCACTCGGCCTTTTTTTCTTTTTTTGAGAGGGAGTCTTGCGCTGTCGCCCAGGCTAGAGTGCGGTGGCATGATTTCAGCTCACTGCAACCTCTGCCTCCTAGCTTCAAGCGATTCTCCTGCCTCAGCCTCTCGAGTAGCTGGGATTGCAGGTGCATGCCACCACGCCCAGCTAATTTTTTTGTATGTTTAGTAGAGACAGGGTTTCACCGCGTTAGCCAGGATGGTCTCCATCTCCTGACCTCATGATCTGCCTGCCTCGGCTTCCCAAAGTGCTGGGATTACAGGTATGAGCCACTGAACCCGGCAGCAATTTTTTTTTTTTGGAGACAGAGTTTCATTCTGTCGCCCAGGCTGGAGTGCAGTGGAGCAGTCTTGGCTCACTGCAACCTCTGCCTCCCAGGTTCAAGCGATTCTCCTGTCTCAATCTCCCAAGTAGCTGGGACTACAGGCAGGCGCCACCACACCCAGCTAATTTTTGTATTTTGAGTGGAGACAGGTTTTCACCATGTTGGTCAGACTGTTCTCTGAACTCCTGACCTCAAGTGATATGCCTGCCTTGGCCTCCCAAAGTGCTGAGATTATAGGTGTGAGCCACCACGCCTGGCCTGCATGCACAATATTTTAAAACGTGTTGAGTTTGTTGCCAAAAATTTAAAAAACGGGGTATTTCTTTTGAAATCTCCATTTTCCGGCCGGGCGCGGTGGCTCAAGCCTGTAATCCCAGCACTTTGGGAGGCCGAGGAGGGCGGATCACAAGGTCAGGAGATCGAGATCACAGTGAAACCCCGTCTCTACTAAAAATACAAAAAATTAGCCGGGCGCGGTGGCGGGCGCCTGTAGTCCCAGCTACTCAGGAGGCTGAGGCAGGAGAATGGCGGGAACCCGGGAGGCGGAGCTTGCAGTGAGCCGAGATCGCGCCACTGCACTCCAGCCTGGGCAACAGCGTGAGACTCCGTCTCAAAAAAAAAAAAAAAAAAAAAGAAATCTGCATTTCCAGTTTTTCTGGAAAAATCTGAAGATTGGCCATTCTGGGCCTGAATTCCTGCATACCAACAGCCAGGTGCAGTGACTCACAGCCATCCCATTACCTGAGGTGTGCATCTCCTATTTGCCTGAGTCCCTACCTCTTCCTATCCTATCCCTGCCACCAGAGGCCTAGCAGATATTATTCACCATCTCTGTTGCATTACTGCTTTTCTTCTAGTAAAGTTAAGAGAAGGGAAAGGACTTCTTAAGTTTATGTTACTGTTGAAAGTGGGGAAAACGGCACATCCCTATAGTCCCAGCTACTACAGAGGAGGATCCTTGAGCCTGGGGGTTGGAGGCTGCTGTGCCCTGTGATAGTGCCTGTTAGTAGCACTCCAGCCTGGGCAACATAGCAAGATCTTGATTCTTAAAAAAGAGACAGAAAAAAAAAAGAAAGTGGGAAAACAAAAGATAGAGTAAGTATCTCTTGAAAAATAGGAGGGGCCAGGTGCGGTGGCTCAAGCCTGTAATCCCAGCACTTTGGGAGGCCGAGATGGGCGGATCACGAGGTCAGGAGATCGAGACCATCCTGGCTAACACGGTGAAACCCCATCTCTACTAAGAAATACAAAAAACTAGCCAGGCGAGGTGGCCGGCGCCTGTAGTCCCAGCTACTCGGGAGGCTGAGGCCAGAGAATGGCGTGAACCTGGGAGGCGGAGCTTGCAGTGAGCTGAGATCTGGCCACTGCACTCCAGCCTGGGCGACAGAGCCAGACTCCGTCTCAAAAAAAAAAAAAAAAAAAAAAGAAAAATAGGAGGAAGCACATTTCTTTTTTGTCATTGTTGTTGTTGTTGTTTGAGATAGGGTCTTTCTTTGACACCCAGGCTGGAGTGCAGTGGGGTGATCACGGCTCACTGTACTCTCGACTTCCAAGGCTCAAGTGATCATCCTACCTCAGCCTCCCAAAAAGTGTATTTCTTAATGAATATGAAGAATATTTCTATATTTTACTCACTTGCCTTCTCTGCTTAAGAGAGTTCTTTTTTTTAAAAGCTTATAAATAACACAAATTTATTTCTCATAGTTCGGGAGGTTGGAAGTCCGGCAGATTCAGAGTCTGGTGAGGGCCCATTTCCTGGTTTGTAGATGGTATCTTCTTGCTGGGTCCTCACATGGTGGAAAGGCTGAGAGACTTCCAGTGATCCCTGCCTCCTGGGGTTTATGGCCTGTGTCAACCCCTCCCTTTGAAAGTGGGCTGGACCTAGTGACTTTATTCTACCCAATAGACTATGACTAAAGGTGATGGGATGCTCCTTTGTAATAATGTTACCAAAAATTATTACTTCCCTCTGCCAGCAGACTCTCTCTCTTGCCTTCTTGGTTGGCACACTGGGAAGAAGCAAGTTGCAGCGTTGGAGAGGCCCATGTGGCAAGGGACTGAGAGCAACCTCTGACCAACAGCCGGTAAGCAACCAGTGAGCAACTGAGGCCCTCAGTCCCACAGCACATGAGGAACTGAGTCCTGCCAATGATCATGTGATATTGAAGGAGGGTCTTTCTCCAGCTGATCCTACAGATGAGACTCCAGCCCTTGTGCTGCCTCATGAGAGACCCTGGAGCAGACGCCCCAGCTGAACTATGCCTGGATCCCTACCCACAGAAACTGGAAGACAATAAGAGTGGTGTTTACGTTTCTTTTATTCTCATAAAAATCATATAACATGAAATTTTTCCATTCTAACCATTAAAAACGTATTTTTTGTGTGTGTGAGACAGGGTTTCGTTCTGTCACCCAGGCTAGAGCGCAGTGGTGCAATCTCTACTCACTGCAACCTCTGCCTTTCAGGCTCAAGTGATCCTCCGACCTCAGCCTCCCAAGTAGCTGGGACTACAAGTGCGCACTACCACGCCCAGCTAATTTTTGTTTGTATTTGTAGTAGATATGGGGTTTTGCCATGTTGCCTAGGCTGGTCTTGAACTCCTGGGCTCAAGCGATCCACCTTCAAAGTGCTGGGATTATAGGCATGAGCCACTGTGCCCAGCCTTATTTTTAAACTTAAAAAAAATTTTTTTATCAAGAGGGGTCTCAATATGTTGCCCAAGCTGGTCTCAAACTCCTGGCCTCAAGCCATGCTCCCAATTTGGCTTCCTAAAGTGCTGGGATTACAGGTGTGAGCCACCATGCCTGACCATTTCTTTTCTTTTCTTTTCTTTTCTTTTTTTTTGAGATGGAGTCTCGCTCTGTCGCCCAGGCTGGAGTGCAGTGGCATGATCTCCACTCACTGCAAGCTCTGCCTCCCAGGTTCATGCCATTCTCCTGCCTCAGCCTCCCGAGTAGCTGCGACTACAGGTGCATCCACCACGCCCGGCTAATTTTTTGTATTTTTAGTAGAGATGGGGTTTCACCATGTTAGCCAGGATGGTCTCAATCTCCTGACCTCATGATCTGCCCGCCTTGGCCTCCCAAAGTACTGGGATTACAGGCGTGAGCCACCGTGCCCAGCCCATCCCTGGTCATTTCTAACCATTTCTTTTCTTTTCTTTTTGAGACGGCATCTCGCTCTGTCACCCAGGCTGGAGTGCAGTGGCACAATCTCAGCTCACTACAACCTCCGCCTCCCAGGTTCAAGCGATTCTCCTGCCTCAGCCTCCCGAGTAGCTGGGACTACAGGCGCATGCCACCGCGCCCGGCTAATTTTTTGTATTTTTAGTAGAGATGGGGTTTCACCATGTTAGCCAGGATGGTCTTGATCTCCTGACCTCGTGATCTGCTGCCTCGGCCTCCCAAAGTGTTGGGATTACAGGCATAAGCAACTGCGCCTGGCCCATTTCTAACCATTTCCAAGAGTACACTTTGGCCACCCATGGGGGCTCAGGCCTGTAATCCCAGCACTTTGGGAGGCCAAGGCAGACGGATTGCTTGAGCCCAGGAGTTCAAGACCAGACTGGGCAATATAGCAAAAGCTTGTTTCTACAAAAGTAAATACGAAAATCAGCTTCACATGGTGACACAAACCTATAGTCCCAGCTACTTGGGAGGCTGAGGTGGAAGGATCACTTAGGCCCGGAGGCAGAGGGTGCAGTGAGCCGAGATCATGCCACTGCACTCCAATCTGGGTGATCAGAGTGAACTTTGTCTCAAAAAAAAAAAAAAAAAGTACACTTCAGCAGCATTAGCTATGTTCACATTGTGGTATAAGAGATCTTCAGAACTTTTTCATCTTGCAAACTGAAAGTATATACTCATTGTTCAACAATTTCCATTTCCCTCCCTAAGTCCCTGGTAACCACCATTCTGCTGTTTCTTTGAGTGTGACTACTTTATATACTCAAATAAATGGAATCATACAGTATTTGTCTTTTTATGGCTGGCTTATTTTTTTTTTTTTTTTTTTTTTGAGACGGAGTCTGGCTCTGTCACCCAGGCTGGAGTGCAGTGGCGCGATCTCGGCTCACTGCAAGCTCCGCCTCCCGGGTTTACGCCATTCTCCTGCCTCAGCCTCCCGAGTAGCTGGGACTACAGGCGCCCGCCACCTCGCCCGGCTAGTTTTTTTGTATTTTTTAGTAGAGACGGGGTTTCACCGTGTTAGCCAGGATGGTCTCGATCTCCTGACCTCGTGATCCGCCCGTCTCGGCCTCCCAAAGTGCTGGGATTACAGGCTTGAGCCACCGCGCCCGGCCTTATGGCTGGCTTATTAACATAACATCCTCAAGGTTCATCCATATTGTAGTATGTGAATGATTTCCTTCTTTTTAAGACTGAATAATATTTCATCATATGCCATATTTTTCTTATCTGTGTATCCTTCAATGGACACTTGTCTTGCTTCCACATTGTGGCTACTGTGAATAATATAACAATGAATGTGAGTATGCAAATATTCTCGTTGACATCCTGCTTTCCATTCTTTTGGGTATATATCCAGAAGTGGGATTGCTGCATTACATGATAATCCTATGTTTAATTTTTTGAGGAGCTGCCCTGCAATTTTCCAGAGCAGTTGTACCATTTTATATACCCTTCAACAGTGTAAAGGGAAGGCCAGGTGTGGTGGCTCACGCCTGTAATCCCAGCACTTTGGGAGGCTGAGGTGGGTGGATCACCTGAGGTCAGGAGTTTGAGACAAGCTTGGCCAACATGGTGAAACCCCATCTCTACTAAAATACAAAAAATTAGCCAAGCATGGTGGTGGGCACCTGTAATCCCAGCTACTCAGGAGGCTGAGGCATGAGAATCGCTTGAACCCAGGAGGTGGGTTGCAGTGAGCTGAGATCGTGCCTTTGCACTCCGGCCTGGGCAATAGAGTGAGACTCTGTCTCAAACAAAACAAAACAAAACAAAAAACAAAAAACAAAACAAAACAAAACAGTGTAAAGGGTTCCAATGTCTCTACATCCTCACTAACAATTGCTATCTTCTGTTTTTTTGGCAGTGACCATCCTAATGGGCATAAGGTAGCATCTCATTAAATGTGCGGGGATTTTTGTAGGGTCTATTTGTGTGTGTGTGTTTTTTTTGTTTTGTTTTTTTGTTTTTTTTTTTTTTTTTGAGGCAGGGTCTCTCTGTCTCCCAGGCTGGAGTGCAGTTGTACAATCATAGTTCACTGCAGTCTCTACCTCCTGGGCTCAAGCAGCCCTCCTGCCTCAGCTTCTTGAGTAGTTGGGACCATAGGCGTGCACCCCCCTGCCCAGCTAATTTTTTACATTTTTTCGTAGAGATGGGGTCTCACTATGTTGCCTGCTCTCAACTCCTGGGGTCAAGCGATTCTCCCTCTCATCTTGTCCCCACAAGCGCTGGGATTACAGGGATGAGCCACCACACCCAGCCCCAGCTTTCTCTTTCTGATGACTCCGGGGGAACTTTGTTTCACTTCTCTTGCTCAACCTTTCAGCAACATTTGAAACCAATGACCACACCCTTCTTGGAATTCACCAAAGGAAATGGTATGTTACTTATCTATTGCTACTTAAAAATGATCTCAAAACTTAGTTGCCTAAAACAACATATGGTTGGGCACATGGTTCATGCCTGTAATCCCAGCATTTTCAGGGGCCAGGGTGGGAGGATCAATTGAGCCCTGGAATTTGTGACCAGCCTGGGCAACATAGCAAGACCCCATCTCTACAAAAAATACAAAAATTAGCCGGGTATGGTGGTATGCGCCTGTGGTCCCAACTACTTGGGAGGCCGTGGTGGGAAGGTCACTTGAGCCTAGGAGCTGAGGTTGCAGTGAAACATGATTGAGTCACTGCCCTCTAGCCTGGGTGACAGATCCAGACCTTGTCTCAGTAAATAAATAAATAAGATAAAATACAAAAGAGAAGGCTGGGGACATTGGGCAGAGCAGATCCTAGTGGAGATGTGGGGATAGTGGCTGGCCTAGAAGAGGCAGAGACAGGGAGTGAGTAAGGGCTGCTCTTTTTAAGGAGCCATCCCTAGAATTTTTATAGGTTGTCTATATTCTTTCTTGTGAAGGAGAGAGAAATGAGGAGTAGAAGATAGTGAGAGAGAGGGTTTTGTTTTCTTTTTATTTTTATGATGGGAAAGAAACACCTCTGGCAAGGGCATGGACCACAACCCAGGCTGGATGGCTCCGGAGCTTGCACGTTACCCAGGATGCACTGTTAACTTCCCTAGTTCTGAAGCAAAATAACGACTAACATAAACCAGCAATATCCTGATATTTTTTCCTGATGGCTACTTTGAGTCTTTTTTGGGGAGTAAATATCAAATATTTAATTACTTCAAGTATTCTCCCTCCCTTCCTTGCTCTCTCGTCTTGGTTCCCCTGCTTCGCTGGGGTGCAAATACTTGTTTACTGTGTCTCTTGGGCAATCTAGCTCTGTGCCCTTCCTCCCGTACCCACTAACTCCTATTTAGGGCTCTTCCAGTCCCCAGTGACATGTTTTGCATGAGAAAACAGTCACCCAGTGGCTGCACTTCCTGGGGACTTCTAAGCTCAAGGCCCTTCCCAAATTGCTTCATAAACACCCTTCAGGGAGCTGATGGAATGGGATCGAAGTGGGCAGGCCTTGCACAACAAATGCACATTGCTTTATTCACACGAAGTGATTTGTGTACACTCCTGATGGAATGGCAGCGAAGTGGGCAGGCCTTGCACAACAAATGCACATTGCTTTATTCACATGAAGTGATTTGTGTACACTCCATGATATCAGGCAGATTTTAGCTATTATGGAAAAGCAGACTTGTTCCAGGAGATTTTGACTACAAAATGTATTGACCCAGGTACAACCCAATGTTTACTGTGTACGATGGTTTAAACAAGGAAGCGCTACTGAGGGGTTGGGGTGGGGGGCATAGGCCTGGAAGACCTTATCATAGACACTCCCTTTTGGTTTTTTGGACTGTCATTATTCTCAGTCTGCTGGTGGGTGGAGATGTTCCAAACCCTTCCTATTCATTGTCACCAGCTCCTGGTGAGTCACTAATAGCTATTCCACCACACCAGCCCTTCAGTCCTCCTGGAGGGTGGGGAGAGCTTGCAGACAGCTGCTTCTCCTACTCTACAGTGGCAGGAAAGCAGGTTCTTAGGAACCTTGAAGCTTTGCTGCAGCCTCTTCAGCTTACAGTCACACACTCAGAAGAGCAGGATGGTGTTAATTTCGTTGCTTCAGAACTTAGGATCCATAAGAAGCCGGGTAGGTAGAGTGCCCTCAGATCCCCACACCAGGGCTCTTTCAACTTTATCACATGAAAAGAAACTCAACCATTTGCACATAGATACTGATTAGACTTTACATGTCATATTATGTTTTTCTTCTTAGTAAAACTAAAGTGATCAATGTAAAGGAATTTCTGTTTTTTTTTGTTTTGTTTTTTTTTTAGAAAAAGGGTCTTATTTTGTCATTCAGGTTGCAGTGCAGCAGCAGGATCACAGTTTACTGCAGCCTTGAATTCCTAGGCTCAAGTGGTCCTCCCACCTCAGCCTCCCAAGTAGGTGGGACTACAGGCACATGCCACCACACTTGGCTAATTTTTAAAATTTTTGTATGAATGAGTTCTTGCCATTTTGCCTAGGCTTGTCTTGAACTCCTGGGCTCAAGCGATCCTCTTGCCTTGGCCCCCTCAAAGTGGTGGGATTATAGGTGTTAGCCACTGCAACCAGCCTGGAATTTCTTTTTTTTTTTTTTTTTTTTTTTTTTTTGAGACAGAGTCTCGCTGCGTCACCCAGGCTGGAGTGCAGTGGCGCAATCTTGGCTCACTGCAAGCTCCACCTCCCGGGTTCACGCCATTCTCCTGCTTCAGCCTCCCGAGTAGCTGGGACTATAAATGCCCGCCACCACGCTCGGCTAATTTTTTTTGTATTTTTAGTAGAGATGGGGTTTCATTGTGTTTGTCAGCATGGTCTCGATTTCGTGACCTCGTGATCTCCCCACCTCGGCCTCCCAAAGTGCTGGGATTACAGGCATTAGCCACCGTGCCTGGCCCCAGCCTGGAATTTCTTATTGCAGAAAAAGAATAAACCTGTAGTTGCTCAGACCACGGGGCTGGAATCTTGGTTCTGGCATTCATTCATTTAACTGATGTGTATTGAGTACCTATTTTGTGCCATGCCTTGTGGATACGCAGACAAGGAACTTACATTCCAAAGGTAAACAGAAGAAGATAAAAAACAAACACTGACTTTGGGAGGACAAGGCGGGTGGATCGCCTGAGGTCTGGAGTTTGAGACCAGTCTGACCAACATGGAGAAACCCCGTCTCTACTAAAATTAGCTGGGCATGGTGGCACATGCCTGTCATCCCAGCTAATCAGGAGGTTGAGGCAGATTTGCTTGAACCCGGGAGGCGGAGGTTGTGGTGAGCCAAGATCACACCATTGCACTCCAGCCTGGGCAACAAGAGAGAAACTCTGTTTCAAAATAATAATAATAATAATAATAATAATAATAATAATAAGTGGAGCATGATGGTGCGTGCCTGTAATACTGGGGAGGCTGAGGCATGAGAATCTCTTGAACTTGGGAGGTAGAGGTTGCAGTGAGCTGAGATGGGGCCACTGCACTCCAGCCTGGGTGACAGAATGAGACACCATCTCAAAAACAAACAAACAAAAAACAAGTGCAGTTAATTTTATGTGTCAACTTGCCTAGATATTTGATCAAACATTATTCAGGGCAGGGCATGGTGGCTCACGCCTGTAATCCCAGTATTTTGGGATGCCAAGGCGGGAGGATGGCTTGAGGCCAGGAGTTCAAGACCATCCTGGGCAACACAGCAAAATCCTGTCTTTACAAAAAAATGAAAACAAACAAACAAAAAAACTCGAACTCCTGACATCAGGTGATCCACCTGCCTTGGTCTCCCAAAGTGCTGGGATTACAGGCGTGAGCCACAGCGCCCAGGCCCCTGTCTCTATTTTAAAAAATAAATAAATAAGGCTGGGCGTGGTGGCTCATGCCTGTAATCCCAGCGCTTTTGGAGTCAGAGGCGGGCGGATCACGAGGTCAAGACCATACTGGCCAACCAACATGGTGAAACCCCATCTCTACTAAAAATACAAAAATTAGCTGGGTGTAGTGGCGCACACCTGTAGCCCCAGCTACTCAGGAGACTGAGGCAAGAGAATCGCTTGAACCCAGGAAGGCGGAGGTTGCAGTGAGCCGAGATCGTGCCACTGCACTCCAGCCAGGGCGACAGAGCGAGATTCTGTCTCAATAAATAAATAAATAAATAAATAAATGCATACATACATAAAAGGGGAAAAAAGAAAAATAGTGTAAGGAAAACATGTTTATGAGGCTGATGGGACCCCCCAGGTTGTCTAATAACCATGTGTCCAGGTCAAACCTTGATTTCACCCCGAGCTCTCCTTTTAGTTGATGGCTTGTGATTCAGGGTAAGTAGCATTCTGTGGAAACCCAAGAAACTGGTTTGATTCCCAGCTGTGTCATTCAGTTGGCATGTGTCCTTCATCAATGTACATAATGTCTCTGAGATTCAGGTTTGTGCCAGTGAAGTCAGCATGTTTACTTTGAACTTTCATTAGGTGGGCTCAGGATAAAATACATGAAGTGCTTCTCGTCTGGTGAGCCCTCGATAAACGCTAGCACTTGTATTGTGGTCCTCCTGCCCTAATAATGATCACACCTTAGCACAATGTTGCCCTTCACAGTTTGCAAAGGCGGGGGCGCTTATATTGATGATCTCATCCTAAAAAAGTTGAATTTTTGTTAACAACAGCTTATATGTATAGAGTACTTGCTATTTTTACAAGTATTATGTAACAGTGAGTGCTCAACAAATGCCGAATGAGCGAGGGCATGGTTTCAAAAGTGGGTGTGGGTGGAGAAAAAAACAGGTGACTGCTACTTTGACTAGAAAACTTATTTTATGAGGCTGGAAGCTGCCCCTAAAGCAAGAGTAGCCCTGAGTTTCCCTGTTATACTGAGGGAATGCTCAGGTTAGTCCCCGGACTCTGAAACTGCCCTGGGTCACTCTAGTGGACAGACAGAGCCTGGCATGGGGGCTTCAAGCCTCTTCCAGCTGTGCCGTCTCTAAAAAACTAGAGGTAAAAATAGAGAGTTGGTGCCACCTAGAGGGCAAGAGAGTGCATCTCAGAGGAGGGCTGGGGAAATCCTTAGAGTATGGAAGGTGGTGGTCATTGGAAAGTATCATAAAAATAATCTCTGCTGGCCTGGCATGGTGGCTCATGCCTGTGATCCCAACACTTTGGGAGGCCGAGACGGGAGGATCACTTGAGGTCAGGAGTTCAAGACCAGCCTTGCCAACACGGTGAAACCCCATCTCCACCAAAAATACAAAAATAAGCTGAGCCTGGTGGCATGCGCCTGTAGTCCCAGCTACTAGGAAGGCTGAGGGATGAGAATTGCTTGAACCTAGGAGGCAGACAGGTTGCAGTGAGCTGAGATTGCGCCACTGCACACCAGCCTGGGTGACAGAGCTACACTCTGGAAAAAAAAAAGGGGGTCTAGACTTAAATTACTCATACAACTCTAATAAAAAGATAAAATAATTTCAAAATGAGCAAGGGATATGAACAGATATTTTTTCAAAGAAGATGTACAAATGACCAATAAGCACATGAAAAGACGCTCAACATCAGTAGCCATCAGGAAAGTGCAAACTGAAACCTCTTCACACCCATTAGCATGGCTATAATAAAAAAGACAGTAACAAGTGTTGACAAGGATGTGAAGAAATTTTTTTTTTTTTTTTTTGAGACGGAGTCTCGCTCTGTCACCCAGGCTGGAGTGCGGTGGCCAGATCTCAGCTCACTGCAAGCTCCGCCTCCCGGGTTCACGCCATTCTCCTGCCTCAGCCTCCCAAGTAGCTGGGACTACAGGCGCCCGCCACCTCGCCCGGCTAGTTTTTTGTATTTTTTAGTAGAGACGGGGTTTCACCGTGTTAGCCAGGATGGTCTCGATCTCCTGACCTCGTGATCCGCCCGTCTCGGCCTCCCAAAGTGCTGGGATTACAGGCGTGAGCCACCGCGCCCGGCGGGATGTGAAGAAATTGAAACCCCCATACACTGCTGGTGGAAATGTAAAATGGTGCAGCTGCTTTGGAAAAGCAGTTAGGCAGTTCTCAAAAAGTTAAACATAGTTACCATATGACCTAGTAATTCCACTCTGAGGTATAGACCCAAGAGAAGTTAAAACATAGGGTCACACAAAACCTTGTATATTAATATTCCCAGCATTCACAGCTTTGTTCACAAGAGCTAGACTGGAAACCACCCAAATGTCCATCAACTGATTAACAAACAAAATATGGTAAATCCATAAAATGGAATATTATCCAGCTACAAAAAGAATGACTCATGCTATAACATGTCTTGAAAATATGCTAAATGAAAGAAGCAAAACACACAAAAGACTACATAGCATATGATTCTGTTTATATGAAATATCCAGAATATGCAAATCTATAGACAGAAAGTAGATTAGTGGTTGCCAGGGACTGGGCAGATGGGCAAATGGGGAGTGACTGCTAATGAACAGGTTTCTTTTTGGGGTGATGAAAATGTTCTCCAATTAGTGCGGACAGGTGCATAAACTTTTTTTAGTATACTAAAAGCCACTGAATTGTACACCTATGTGTGTGTGTGTGTGTGTGTGTGTGTGTGTATACATATTTTTTTTGAGACAGAGTCTTGCCCTGTCATGTAGGCTGGAGTGCAATGGCCCAATCTTGGCTCAGGGCAACCTGTGCCTCCAGGGTTCAAGCAATCCTCCTGCCTCAGCCTCCCGAGTAGCTGGGATTACAGGTGTCTGCCACCATGCCCAGCTAATTTTTGTATTTTTAGTAGAGATGGGGTTTCACCATGCTGGTCAGATTGGTCTCGAACTCTTGACCTCAGGTGATCCACCCTCCTCGGCCTCCTGAGTGCTGGGATTACAGGCATGAGCCACTGTGCCTGGTCATGCCTATATATTTTTTGAGACAGGGTCTTACTCTGTTGCCCAAGATGGAAGTACAGTGGCATGATAATGGCTCACTGCAGCCTTGACCTCCCAGGCTTAAGCGATCCTCCCATCTCAGGCTCCTGGAATAGCTGAGACAAGACAAAAATCAGAGTTTAGTCCTCAGATGTACCATAATTTCCTTAATCATCCCTTTATTGATAGACATTTAGGGTGTTTACAATTATTTTGCTGCAAACTGCATTTTCATTTTCTTTCTTTTTTTTTTTTTTTCAGATGGAGTGATGGAGTTTCGCTTTTGTTGCCTAGGCTCCAGGCTGGAGTGCAATGGCGTGATCTCAGTTCACTGCAATCTCTCTGCCTCCCAGGTTCAAGCGATTCTCTTGCCTCAGCCTCCCAAGTAGCTGCGATTACAGGCATGCACCATCACGCTGGGCTAAGTTTGTTGTGTTTTTTTGTATTTAGTAGAGACGGGGTTTCACCATGTTGGTGAGGCTGCTCTCGAACTCCTGACCTCAGGTGAGCCACCCACTTCAGCCTTCCAAAGTGCTGGGATTACAGGCTTGAGCCACCACACCCGGCCTCATTTTCTTCTTTTGAACAATTTTCTCCTGATTAGGGGTGGGGTTACTGATAAAAGATTTTGAACATCTTTCTGACTCTTGACAATTTTACATGTTGTAAGATCTGTTGTCCCTGGCCTTAGCCTCTGCAAAGCCAGACCCTAAAGGCTGGCCCCAGCAATATCTTCCCCTCCACCAGCTTTGTGGTCACCCTTTTCACCTGGGGCCTCTGTCTCAGCCCCCGGCCTCTCCTCTCCACAAGCCCACTCCTCCTGCCCACAGGGCTGCCAGCTTCCCCTCCCCAGATAAGCTTGGGCCGTGTCTCAGCACTTGTCTGGCTCCTTGGTATGCACTGACCTTAGCCTCAGGGTGTCCTGCATAGGTCCCCAGGAAGATAAACCCTGGGTGATGCTTCATTTACAGCCCTTCCATCTCCCCGCGTAGGCAGTGGATCTAGTTAGCACTCCATAAACATCTAAAGTATTTACAAAATAACGTTGAAGTTCCATGCTGTTTAGTTAGATCTCTTAAAGTTGATAACGTACAAGACAATTTGCATCAGGAGCAGACCAGATAGGGCAGATATAAATTAAAAATGCAATTTCATGCATTCATTCAATGAGAACTCACTGAGCAACTACTATGTGTCAACGTTATCCACTGAAGTGAATAAAAGACAAACCAAAAAACCCCAAAAGAGCAAGAAAGTTGCCGGGTGGCTCACCGCTGTAATCCCAGCACTTTGGAAGGTCGAGAAGGGAGGATCGCTTGAGCCCACGAGTTCAAGACCAGCCTGGGCAACATCATAGTGAGACCTCGTCTCTACCAAAGTTAAAAAATTAGTCGGGGGTGGTGCGCCCAGCTCTACTCGGGAGGCTGAGGTGGGAGGATCGCTTGAGCCAGGGAAGTGTAGGCTGCAGTGAGCCGAGATTGCACAATTGCACCACAGCCTGGGCAGCAGAACGAGACCCTGTTTCAAAATAAATAAAAACCAGAAAGCAAAAATAAAGTGTTAGATGGCGATTCGAGCTGAGAAGGAAATCAGGCAGGGGAAAGAAACTGAAAGCGAGGAGTGGCTGGCAAGGCTCCCTCGGAAGGTGGCAATAACAGTCATAGACCGGTCACATCAACTGGGTGTTTACTGCGGGCCAGTGTGTGCCACCAACCTCACATCCCAAAGCCACAAAGACTCACGCCACAGCGCAAAGAGGCAGGGGCTCCTCCTCCTCCCTTGGTACACGGAAAGAGGCGTAGAGAGCAGAGTGGGGACGCTCGTCAGTAGCCCCCGCACCTAGCCCTCGCCCCTCCCTCTGGCTTTCCCCACTCCCGCTGCGGCGGACGCCGGGTTAACTTTTGACGTGGCTGCGGCGACAGAAATGAGCGCAGGCGCAGAGCGCGGAAAGCGCCTGCGCAGAGCGCAGGGCGACGTGGCCAGCTGGGGCCCGGAAGTGGTCCCTGTAGAATCACTGTCGCCCCGCTGCTCCGTGCCGCGCCCGTCGAGCATTGCGTTGCTGCATTGCGCCCCACCGACTCCACTATGTTGAAGAAATTCGACAAGAAGGACGAGGAGTCAGGTGAGGGGGCCAGGCCTGGGTCTGAAGGAGGCCGGGCCCCCACCCGCCAAGCCTTCCTTGGGGTTCTCTGTCCTGACCCGGAGGCTGAGGCCCAGTGAGGGGCAGGGGCTTGTGCCAGGGTCCGCAGCTAGTCAGTGGCAGGCCTCGGAGAGCCCGAGCATGCTCGGCTGTCTCACGCTTGTAAGCTCGGACTGCAATTTTCTGGGTGACCTTGGGCGCGTCACCGCCTCCCCCCGGCCTCAATTTACTCATCTGTCAAAGGAGGGGACCAGGCCGAATGCTCTCTTGTTACTTTCTTCTTCCAACCTCTTGGGATTCGCTGGGGCTACGTTGGTGCTGGCCATACTGGGGCGTAATCCGCGGAGCCAGCGTCCTGTGACTGGAAACTCTGACCCCATCATTCATTTATTCAGCAAAGTATATTGAGCGGTTACTATACGCCGGGCACTGTACGGTGTCCTGGATACTGCAATAGAGCAAGTAGGACACTCAGTGCCTAAGCTGGGAATATTAGAATGGTTGCACCCACGGTGGAGGAGACAGACATCAACCACATAATCACACGTGTAATTATTTGCAAATGTGTCATCTGCTATGAAGGAACTAGTTACAGCCAGATGGTGGTCCCTGGCACATAGGGACTTAGTTAATTACAAGTTATATAAATGAACACAAGACATGGCACTATGAGAAGCACAGGACTGTACTAGGGCTGCTAGGAGATTGTGAGTGGTTTGGGGTAGAGTGGAGCCCGCCTAGAAAGGGACATCTTCCCTTTACTATGTCTGGGAGAGTTTTGAAGTTCACAGTCACAACCTACCTTCTCCATTGTCCTTGACTGTAGGTGGAGGCTCCAACCCATTCCAGCACCTCGAGAAGAGTGCCGTACTCCAGGAGGCAAGTGACATTTGCTCCCCTCTAGCTTCCATCATAAGTATTCACCATCAATGCCACTGAAATACCAACACATTCAAAATGTTGTTTTAAAGAGCAACACGGGAGAAAACTTGTGCCTGGAAGACAGGAAACCTTTGTTCCTGGAGAGAGAGAGTTATGCTTACTTCTTTTTTTTTTTTTTTTTTTTCGAGATCGAGTCTCACTGTTGTCGGCCTGGGCTGGAGTGCAATGGCATGATCTCGGCTGTCTGCAACCTCTGCCTCCCAGGTTCCAGCAATTCTCCTGCCTCAGCCTCTCGAGTAGCTGAGATTACAGGCACCCACCACCACGCCTGGCTAATTTTTGTATTTTTAATAGAGATGGGGTTTCACCATGTTGGCCAGGCTGGTCTTGAACTCCTGACCTCAGGTGATCCACTCCCCCCACCCCTGCCTCCCAAAGTGCTGGGATTACAGGCGTGAGCCACTGCATCCAGCTGCTGCTTTCTTGATTGTTGTCATTCATTGTTTCTGTTTCCAGTTAGTAGATGTTTGCTATCTATCTGCTAGTCAATAGGTTAGCACATCCCTAACTAATATTTACACGAGAGTTCAAGAATAATTAGTAGTTGAGTAAAGAAAAACAAACCCTTTCCTTATGAAAATAAGCTTGTTGCATACCCAGAAAGCCCTGTTTAGGCAAGTCAGTTTACCCTGAGACTTCTCAGACATTGAATATACTTGAAGGGAAATGAACTAGGCTAGAAGGTAACATCCTTGGTCACTTCTTCTTAGGCCCGTGTATTTAATGAAACTCCCATCAACCCTCGGAAATGTGCCCACATCCTCACCAAGATTCTTTACCTCATAAACCAGGTAACAGGGTGAAGCTTGGGGGTAGGGAGAATGGTGCTGGGGGATTGGAGGGGAGTGGACAAATCATGATCACTCTCAGGCTATTGGACAGCCTCTATGTGGTTGTAGACAACAGCTCAGCTCTGGGTCCCCTCAGCATCCAAGTCTCATATGTTGCCCTTGAGCCTCTTTAGGGTCTGGGGATCTGGTATGGGCTGATCCTGCAGGAATTGCTGTCTGACCCTCTGTCCCAAGCTGAGACTTCTTTCTTGATTAACACAGGGGGAGCACCTGGGGACCACGGAAGCGACCGAGGCCTTCTTTGCCATGACCAAGCTCTTTCAGTCCAATGATGTAAGTGCCTCGACCCAGCTTTCCTTGAGAGGTGGCAGCTGTGACAAGGTGGTGGGAGGGCCAAGGAGAGGTGGCCCCACCAGTTAGTGTGGGCTGCCTTTGTGGAGATAGGAGGTATCTTCTCCCAACTCTGGCCCTTGGTGAGCCCGGGCTGATAGGGCTTTTCCCACCTGTCTCCCAGCCCACACTCCGTCGGATGTGCTACTTGACCATCAAGGAGATGTCTTGCATCGCAGAGGATGTCATCATTGTCACCAGCAGGCAGGTCATGGGGTTGTGGGTGGCTCCTCTGATGGGTTCCATTGACAGACCATTTTTTCTTGTGTGTACCAGACAGACTTTTGGTTGCATATTGCCAGCTGCCCACCCCATGGCAGCTTCCCTGTTATTGCTGCCCACCCCGTGGCAGACACAAATGCTTCCTTTTCTTGATTTGTTTTAGTCAACCAAACCAGCTTAGAACTTTCCCAAAGACTTTCTTGAGTATAAAAAAAGAACACACAAAAAAAACAGAGTAGAAGCGGTATACTGCTTACTAAGTGACTGGTGTCTGCTTTAAGCTAAATGATTCAGGGACAGATGTGACTAAAGTGTAATCACTGCCCTTAAGAACTGGGGCTCAGTTCTCTTATTTCTTCCTGCCACAGTTTAGGGTGGGGGGGTCATACATTGATTTGTAGGTTCAGTTAGAAAATATTGTCTGTCAGTCCCTGTGTGTAGCTCTGGGGATGTAGCAGCAACAAAGATAGACATAGCCTCTGTAGCCCCAGAATTTATGGAGAAATAACCAGGCATCAGGCCATTAAGGTAGGGTGTAATATGGTTTATCACGGAAGTATTATGGGCTATGAGAGGAGACCAGAAGAGCATCCAGCTGGATTTGAATTAGGAAAGTCCTCCTAGGGGAATGATCCAAGTAGAGTCCTGAAGGATGAGTAAGAAGAAATAGGACAGGCCAGGCGCAGTGGCTGACACCTATAATCCCAACACTGTATCCACAGTGTAATCCATAGGCCGCAATGGGCGGATCACTTGAGGTCAGAAGTTTGACACCATCCCGGCAAACATGGTGAAACCCCGTCTCTACTGAAATAAAAATTAGCCAGGTGTGGTGGCGTGCACCTATAATCCCAGCTACTGGAGAGGCTGAGGCAGGAGAATTGCTTGAACTGGGGAGGTGGAGGTTGCAGTGAGCTGAGATTGTGCCACTACACTCCAGCCTGGGTGATAGAATGAGATTCCGTCTCAAAAAAAGAAGAAAAAAAGAAGCCCGGCACGATGGCTCATGCCTGTAAACCCAGCAGTTTGGGAGGCCGAGGTGGGTGGATCATGAAGTCAGGAGTTTGCCGGGTGCGGTGGCTCAAGCCTGTAATCCCAGCACTTTGGGAGGCCGAGGCGGGCGGATCACAAGGTCAGGAGATCGAGACCACAGTGAAACCCCGTCTCTACTAAAAATACAAAAAATTAGCCGGGCGCGGTGGCGGGCGCCTGTAGTCCCAGCTACTCAGGAGGCTGAGGCAGGAGAATGGCGGGAACCCGGGAGGCGGAGCTTGCAGTGAGCCGAGATCGCGCCACTGCACTCCAGCCTGGGCAACAGCGTGAGACTCCGTCTCAAAAAAAAAAAAAAAAAAAAGAAGTCAGGAGTTCAAGACCAGCCTGGCCAACACAGTGAAACCCTGTCTCTACTAAAAATACAAAAATTAGCCAGGTGTGGTGGCACACACCTATAATCCCAGCTACTGGGGAGGCTGAGGCAGTAGAGCTTGAGCCTGGGAGGCAGAGGTTGCAATGAGCCAAGACCGCGCCCCACTGCACTCCAGCCTGGGCGACAAAGTGAGACTCTGTCTCAAAAAAAAAATTAAAAAAAAAAAAAAAGAGTAGGACAGAGTGGAGGTGAGGGGTGAGGAGTGCTATAGGCTAAGGAAACAGCACATGCAAAGGCTGGAGAGGGGTGAGCATAGCCAGTTGGGGAAATTCAAGGAGTTACATTCAGGTCACTGGCAGTAGGAAGCTATGGAAACTTTTTAGCAAAAGCAGGGGGATGACCTGTTTGGTTTTGAGTTTTATGAAACTCCCTCCAGCAGCTGTGTGGAGTTAGACTTAGAGGGGCAAGAATAGAGGGAGAGCACTGGTTAGGAGGCTTGTGTAGTAATCTGGGCAAGGGTGGTGATGGGAGCTGGAGAGGAGTGAGCAGGCTCAGGCTTTCTGCATGCTGACAATGCCTTCTTCCTTGCAGCCTAACAAAAGACATGACTGGGAAAGAAGACAACTACCGGGGCCCAGCCGTGCGAGCCCTCTGCCAGATCACCGATGTGAGTCATGCCGGTCCTTCCCTGCTTCCTGGCCTCTCAGTTGAGGCTCTCGGCATCATCTTTTGCATGCTTTGGGGTGTCCCCTATCTCACTGAGCCAGGTGATGTGGGGTGGAGGTGGTGTGCAGGAGCACATGAGAAACACTTCCTCCTCATACTCCTATCTGCCCCCATTTCTGCACTCCTGAGAGCTGCCAAGGACTGACTGGATCTCCTTCCACCCTGCTTCTTTTGCCCACAGAGCACCATGCTGCAGGCTATTGAGCGCTACATGAAACAAGCCATTGTGGACAAGGTGCCCAGTGTCTCCAGCTCTGCCCTCGTGTCTTCCTTGGTGTGTAGCTGCTGCTGGAGCCCTGCTGGGGGTGGGGTAGAAAACTGAAGAAAATTTCAGAGTCACATTCCAGTAGGAAAAAAGAAAGTGTTTCCTTCTTTTTTATTTTATTTTATTTTTTTAACTGAGACAGAGTCTTACTCTCACCCAGGCTGAAGTGCAGTGGCACGCTCTCGGCTCACCAACCTCTACCGCCAGGGTTCAAGTGATTCTCCTGCCTCAGCCTCTCGAGTAGCTGGGATTATAGGCACCGGCCACTGTGCCCAGCTAATTTTTGTGTTTTTAGTAGAGACAGGGTTTCATCATCTTGACCAGGCTGGTCTTGAACTCTGGATCTCGTGATCCACCCACCCCCCTTGGCCTCCCAAAGTGCTGGGATTGCAGGCGTGAGCCACTGCTGCTGGCCTTTTTTTTTTTTTTTTTTTGAGACAGAGTCTCACTCTGTTGCCTAGGCTAGAGTGTAATGGCTTGATCTCAGCTCACTGCAACCTCTGCCTCCCTGGCTCAAGCCATTTGCATGCCTCAGCCACCTGAGTAGCTGGGATTGTAGGGGTGCACCACCACGCCCAGCTAATTTTTGTATTTTTGGTAGAGATGTGGTTTCACCATGTTGGCCAGGCTGGTCTTGAACTCCTGACCTCAGGTGATCCACCCGCCTTGCCTCCCAAAGTGCTGGATTACAAAGCATGAGCCACTGCACCTGGCCAAAATAAAGTATTTTTGTATCTGTAAGCCTGAGAGTCCCACCCTTCTCCGTGAAGAGAGCCAAGGAACTCTGGGGTGATTGAAGAGGGTCGTGGGTGGATGGCGTTGACCCATGCCTTGGGCAGGGACAATGAGGGTGGGAGCATCCTGAGTTTGTCCATGGTCTCTGAAGACCAGGACAGTGGCGAGCCCCTGAGCTATGTCTGAGGGAGGACCAGAACTGGGCCCAGAAGGTGTGATGGGGACACTTCCTACCTGCCCCTTAATGTGCCCTGTTGCCCACAGCACCTGCTGAAGTGCAGTTTTGATGTGGTCAAGCGCTGGGTGAATGAGGCTCAGGAGGCGGCATCCAGTGATAACATCATGGTCCAGGTGAGATGTGAGCAAGGGAGTGATATTTAAAACACTCAGGCAGGTGGTAAGGCACTGGCCGGTTGGCATGGCCACTTGCCACTGAGATCCTTGTGACTCCTGGCCATAGCAGGCTTTAATCTTTTTGTCATTGGATCATGGGAAGAATTGGGAGGTCCTGGGTTAGAGAATCCAGGGTACCACTTCGGGGGCTTGGGTTAGAGACTGCTTACCAGCTGGTGCTGAAATATTCAAGTGTTTTGATAACCAGTTGAGTATTGTTTTGGAGCAGATGATGTGGCAAACTTGGCCAAGGCAGGCAGAGGGCTGCCTAAATTTAGGCCTTTGCCAACTTGGCTTTGTTATGATGTGTGGAATTATCTTGATGAGGCTTTCATCCACTTTACTCTTCCTCGGTGACCTAGGCCAGCCGTTCCTTTTATCTCTCTGGGTCGTGATTTCCTTGTCTGTAAAATACAAATGAAGGTTACTGCCTCACAAAGCAGCAAGGATGAGCCGAGATCATGCATGTAACACATGACCCATCTGGGGCCTGCCTGTCGGCGCTCCCTGTGTGTTTATGTATTCCCTTCATCTCTCATCTGTCTTCTCATCCTTTGCATGAGTCTTGTCTTCAGGGCCAGCTGTGGCCCCTTAAAACACTTATGAGGGCCAGATAAGCTTCCCACATAGAAGGCATCCACAGCTGCCATAACTTCGCCCTCAAATGTCGCTTCTTTAGGAAACAAAGAGTATCGAGGACAGGAAATAACTATGAGACCTCACATCTTTAGAAAGGGAGTCCCTGGACTTCTGGCCCTCCAGACCTAGCTTTGTCAATACCAGCCAGGAGTCTTTGGGCAAGTCAGCAGAGATAAAACTGTCTACCTTCAGGGTTGTTGTGGGTAATGCAAGATTTCATGGCTAAGGTGTCCCACACAGTGACTTATAAAACATGACGGTGCTCGGGGTCTGGCTCCCACCTTCTCTCTCTCATTGTCTGATTGAAAGCACCAGGTCTCCCACATTGCTTTCATCTTTGTGCTGTTTGTTATCCCTTTCCATATTTGTATTTATGCTGCCTGTTAGGGCTCTTGCCGAAGTGGGGGTGGGAACAAGAACCACAGTTATAATTCTGTGGTTTGTGAAGCATTGTGCGGAGAGCTGTGTACAAAGAGTACCTGGGGCAATTGGCATAGCCGCTCTGTGTAGTAGCTGCTACGGTGCCCATCTTAGAAAAGAGAAGGCTGAAGGACCCACCCAAGGCCACACGGCCAGTATACCCAAAACTGATACATTTGTACTCTGTTGCTGTCTCCTGTCCTATAGTACCACGCATTAGGGCTCCTGTACCATGTGCGTAAGAATGACCGCCTGGCTGTCAATAAGATGATCAGCAAGGTCACACGGCATGGCCTTAAGTCTCCCTTTGCCTACTGCATGATGATCCGGGTGGCCAGCAAGCAGCTGGAAGAGGAGGATGGCAGGTAACGGCTCTCATCTCTCACCAGCTAGATGATGCCTCACTCATCCTACCATGCTGGGCCATCCCCAACATTTTATTGCCGTGCTATGTTCTTTTGTAGCCGTGACAGCCCACTCTTTGACTTCATCGAGAGCTGCTTGCGCAACAAGCACGAGATGGTGGTATATGAAGCTGCCTCGGCCATCGTCAATCTGCCAGGCTGCAGTGCCAAAGAGCTGGCCCCGGCTGTGTCAGGTCACTGGGCGTTCCTTCACCCAGCCTCCCATGTTTATGCTTGCTGGGAACTAGGCCTGGGTCAGGGGCTAGGGGAAAGAAAGAAAATGCTCTCAAATAAGCCACACACTGGTGTTAAGGAGTCCATACCTAGGAAGCACCTGCCCTAGACACTATGCTGGGGCCCCACTTGTGTCACGTTTTGGGGGTGGGCTGCTGTTAGTTCACCTGACCGCTGAAGAGGCTAAGGTAAGGCTCAGGTCCACTCTGGAGTCTGTTGGGTTGGCTGGCCATAGGAGGAGGCCTGGTGGAGGAACCCAGGATCTATGAAACTGGTGCATGTGAACTGGGGCTGAGCTTTTCCAAGTGAAGGAGAGAATAGTATAGAGGGTCGTTCTGAGCCTCTAGCTCTAGCACTGGAGCAGGGCAGCCTGGGATAGAGCCCTGGCTCTGCCCCTTACCAGCTGGGCAAGCCTGGCAAGGCCACCCATTCTCTCCATGCCTTCCTTTTCTTTTCTCAGATGTGGATGATAGATCATGCCTATTACATAGGGTTATATAGCCAGAAAATGTGTGATCTAGACAAATTGCTTAGAAGGCAACATGTTTGTTGTTTGCTGTTTGCTGTTTTTTGTTTTTGCTTTTTGAGGTGGAGTCTCGCTATGTCGCCCAGGCTGGAGTGCAGTGGCGCAATCTCAGCTCACTGCAACCTCTGCCTCCTGGGTTCAAGCGATTCTCCTGCCTCAGCCTCTTGAGTAGCTGGGACTACAGGCGCCCGCCACCACGCTTGGCTAATTTTTATATTTTTAGAGAGACAGGGGTTTCACCATATTGGCCAGGCTGGTCTCGAACTCCTGACCTTGTGATCCGCCCTCCTTGGCCTCCCAAAGTGCTAGGATTACAGGTGTGAGCCACTGCGCCCAGCCGTTGTTTGCTGTTATTAAGGGGAAGCCAGCAGCCTTGAGTCCTGGAGTCTTTGGTGTCTCTGTTCAGGGCCCTGCTCCCGGTGTGGGAATCCCCCTGTCAGGGAGGAGAAAGCCTGTGAAGAGGTGCAAAGTGGTTGGTACTGGAAAGTGGGTATGCTGAGAGGCTAGAAAAGGAGAGGCACTCAGGGTGAGAAACCTGGATTCAGAGTGGAAGAGAATCTCCCTGGTGGTCTAGTGGCTAGGATTCGGCACTTTCAAAGTGGAAGAGAAGTGGGGAGTGTTTTAGAACAGGCCAATGGAAAGCAAAGATGTTGTGGCAGGAGAGTTAGATTTCCAGGTTTTGAGAAATGATTGGGCCTCCTGTTTTTCTATTATTCTCTACTATAACAGTGTAAACTTGGTCAGGGAAACAGATGGAGTTCATGTTTGGAGAGAGAAGTCTCCCTTCCTCTTTAGAAATGAAGAAAGAATGAACTGCTAGGCACAGTGGCTCACGCCTATAATCCCAGCACTTTGGGAGGCCAAGGTGGGCAGATCACCAGGTCAGGAGTCTGAGACCAGCCTGACCAACATGGTGAAACCCATCTCTACTAAAAATACAAAAATTAGCCGGGTGTGGTGGCACACATCTGTAATCCCAGCTACTCAGGAGGCTGAGGCAGGAGGATCACTTGAACCTGGGAGGCGGAGATTGCAGTGAGCCGAGATTGCACCACTGCACTCTAGCCTGGGCAACAGAGGGAGACTCTATCTCCAAAAAAAAGAAAAAAGAATTAATGAATTCACTCACTGATTTGGGTATTCATTCATTCTTATTATATCCCCCATATTTCCAGAGTAATGAAAGATATAAATAAAGTAGGGTTTTCAAAATAAACATTACGAAAAAAAATTTTTTTAAGTATTAGAGAATAAAAGCCAAGTTATGAAGAAATGAACATAGATATTCCAGAAAACAGTAGTCATCTTCGCTCCTGTGATTGAGTGCCAAATTTAGCTCTGAGCTTCCTGGCAGCCAGGGCAAGGGAGGGATATGGTACCCGAATGGCTGTCATGTAGTTAAAGGAAATAAACCATTTGTTTAAGAGAGGACTTAGTGCCGAGGGAGAAGTTCTGTTGGATCCTGTAGACACAATAGGAGACAGGTGTAGAATGTTACTTCACAGAGGTTAAGTGCTCAGGCTGCAGGTGCAGGCAGTCTTAGAATTTAATCTTGGTTCTGCCACTTACTGGCTGCCAACCTAAAGTTTGCTTTCCCCTTTGTACCTCAGTCTCCTTACCTGTAAAGTGGGCTAGTGGTGGCTGCAAGCTATAGAAGTGAGGCATGTCCACTGTATAGCACAGCACCTGGCACACAGCAGATGCCCAGTGAATAACAGCCCTCACGGGAACCCCTGGGCACTCACAGACATTATGGCCTCTGTCCATGGCTCAGGTGCATAGGGTGAGGGGAGCTCTCTGTCTTAGGTCGGGATGGGGGTGTCAGCAGGGAAATGAACTGAGCAGAGGATTTGAGTCAGAACAGCTGCCCCTGGTTTTCCCAGCTGTCCAGCAGTGAAGGCAGCCTGACATGTGGCATCCATCTCCCCACAGTGCTCCAGCTTTTCTGCAGCTCACCCAAGGCTGCTCTCCGCTATGCTGCTGTTCGTACCCTCAATAAGGTAAGAGTCCAGGTTGGGGATTGGAGGAAGCTGTCTGATCCAACTGGAGGTGTGTCCTAGCCTCTGACCTGGCTGGGAAGGATAATAGCCCTGGTCACAGTTACTTTCTTCTGGATGGTGAGATGATCTCATCCAAAGGACTTCTGACTGGGCCAAACCATCAAATGTAGTGACAGCATTGGGGTCCTGCCCTCTCTGTCACTGTCCTCCCAAAACAGGTTGCCATGAAGCATCCGTCAGCTGTGACAGCTTGTAATCTGGATCTGGAGAACCTGGTCACAGATTCAAACCGCAGCATTGCCACGCTGGCCATCACCACCCTCCTTAAGACGGGCAGCGAGAGCAGCATCGACCGCCTCATGAAGCAGATCTCCTCCTTCATGTCAGAGATCTCGGATGAATTCAAGGTACCTGCTACTCCCGGGACACCCATGGCCTCCAGAGAAAGGAGCTCTATCCCTGTTCTCTGTGGCCACAGCCTTCCTGCCAGGACTGATCTGAGGGGCTGGTCAGCCTTGAGGACTCAAGAGGAGGCCAGCACATTGCTTGGCCTTCAGAGAAATGTGTGTAGTCCTGCCTCCAGGCCTTCATCCATATCGTCCCCTTGTACTGAAAGAACAGTAGTTTCCAGGCCAGTTAAGGGTTCCTTGATTTGTTGTCCAAGTATTTCTTGAGCACTTGCTGTCTGCTATGTAGAGTGACAAGAGGGGAACATAGCAGTGAACAAGGCAGGTGCCTGCCCTTCTGGAGCTTCCTTTCAGGGGATGGGAGAGGAACAGTAAACAGGTTAAGAAAGGAGTAGATGAGATCATCTCAGGCATGGGTATTGCAGTTAAGAGTGTAGAAATACAGCAGGGATGATCCTAGGAGGAACATGGTCTGGGAAGGCCGTTCTGGAGGGTGACATTTGAGCTCAAACCTGGATCAGTGCAAAGAACCAGGAGGAAAGGCAGGAACGAGTCAAGGAGAGAGAAGGCCAGTGGGCGGAAGAGCTGTGGGGCCAGTGCAGGTGACAAAGTCAGAATATACAGGGCTCAATCATGTAAGGCCCATGGTCAGGTAAAGGGTTTTGATTGCAAGGAAGACATTGGAAAGGTGTTCTTTTGGGACAGGGAAGGATGTATTTTTTGAGCTTATATTTTGAAATAATTCGGCCGGGCACAGTGGCTCATGCCTGTAATCCCAGCACTTTGGGAGGCCGAGATGGGCAGATCACAAGGTCAGGAGATCGAGACCATCCTGGCTAACACGGTGAAACCCCATCTCTACTAAAAATACAAAAAATTAGCCGGGTGTGGTGGCGGGCACCTGTAGTCCCAGCTACTCTGGAGGCTGAGGCAGGAGAATGGCGTGAACCCGGGAGGCGGAGCTTGCAGTGAGCCGAGATCGCGCCCCTGCACTCCAGCCTGGGTGACAGAGCAAGACTCTGTCTCAAAAAAAAAAAAAAAGAAAGAAAGAATTCATAGGAAGTTACAAAGAAATATACTGAGAAGTCCTATGCACCCCTCCATCAACCCTGTCCTACAGTGCCAGCATCCCATGCTAGCACAGGACAATGTCAACCAGGAAAGTGACACTGGCATGATCCATAGACCTCATTCAGATTTCACCAGCTACACAGGCAACTCCTTTGTGTGTATATATATGAAGTTCTTTGCAAGCTGTCACGTGGAGACTTTCAAAATTGCCACCACAGTGAAGACACTCAGCTATCATCTCCACAAGACTCTCATGTTACCTCTTCATAACCACGCCCATTCCCACCTCTCTATCCCTAACCCCTGGCAGCCATTAATTTGTTCTCAATTTCTGTAATTCTGTTATTTCACAATTTTTAATTAATAGAACATGTAGTATGTCACCAGAGAGTTTTAGTCAGAGCAGACAATAATATGCATATATTGAGGTAAATTCTGTAGTGTGGATTATGCAAAGTAGGCAGCAGTCTACTCTGCCTGTGGGTTACAAGAATACTTTGCAGGCTGAAATGACACAGTGAGACTTGAATATTAGATCCTTCTGGGACTGGGCACGGTGGCTTGTGCTTGTAATCTCAGTGCTTTGGGAGGCCAAGGAGGAAGGATCACTTGAGGCCTGAATTTTCAGACCAGTCTGGACAACGTAGCAAGACCTCATCTCTACAAATTTTTTTTGTTATTTTTTTTTGAGTTGGAGTCTTGCTCTGTTGCCCAGGCTGGAGTGCAGTGGTGCGACCTCAGCTCACTGCAAGCTCCACCTCCTGGGTTCATGCCATTCTCCTGCCTCAGCCTCCTGAGTATCTGGGACCACAGGCGCCCACCACCACGCCCAGCTAATTTTTTGTACTTTTTGTAGAGACGGAGTTTCACCGTGTTAGCCAGGATGGTCTCAATCTACCTGACCTCGTGATCTGCCTGCCCCAGCCTCCCAAAGTGCTGGGATTACAGATATGAGCCACTGCACCCGACCTACAAAAATTTTTTAAAAAAATTAGCCATATGTGGTGATGCCAGGTAGTTCCAGCTACTTGGGAGGCTGAGGTGTGAGGATCACTTGAGACCAGGAGTTCGAGGCTGCAGTGAGCCATGATCATGCCACTGCCACTCCAGCCTGGGTGACAGAGTGAGACCTTGTCTCAAAAAAAAAAGGCCGGGCGCGGTGGCTCAAGCTTGTAATCCCAGCACTTTGGGAGGCCGAGACGTGTGGATCACGAGGTCAGGAGATCGAGACCATCTTGGCTAACGTGCACGGTGAAACCCCGTCTCTACTAAAAAATGCAAAAAACTAGCTGGGCGAGGTGGCAGGCGCCTGTAGTTCCAGCTACTCGGGAGGCTGAGGCAGGAGAATGGCATAAACCCGGGAGGCGGAGCTTGCAGTGAGCTGAGATCCGGCCACTGCACCCCAGCCTGGGCGACAGAATGAGATTCCGTCTCAAAAAAAAAAAAAAAAAAATTGGCTGGGCGCGGTGGCTTACACCTGTAATCACAGCACTTTGGGAGGCTGAAGTCGGCAGATCACTTGAGATCAGCAGTTTGAGATCAGCCTGGCCAACATGGTGAAACCCTGTCTCTACTAAAAAAGTACAAAAATTAGCCAGCATAGTGGCTCACACCTGTAGTCCCAGCTACTCCGGAGACTGAGGTAGGAGAATTGCTTGACCTGGCTGGGAAGTGGAGGTTGCAGTAAGCTGAGATTGTGCCACTGCACTCCAGACAGAGCAAGACTCTGTCCCCAAAAAAAAAAAAAAAAAGTGCTTCCGGAGCAGAGTGGAGGGGTGACTGGGCAAAGAGACTGTTGGAGTAATTCAGAAGGAGAGGATGGCGCCTGAACCAGCGGGAGTAGGAGAGGAGGGACAGCACAAGAGCTTTTTGAGGAATAATGCCTATTGGCAGGGTTGGTATGAGGGTTGAGGGGTGGATGTCAACAGAGATGATGCTATTTTCTACTTTGAGCTGACAGTGGTGCTCTTGACTAGTTTGTGGGAGGAGGAAAAGATGGGGTATTGGATGAGGGAAGGGGAAGGAGATGGAGATGATTGTGGTTGCAGACATGTGGAGTTTGAAGTGCTATGGGTACGAGGTTGAGTTGTCTTGCAGGCAGTTGGAAATGGCAGGTCTTGAGCTCAGACAGGAAATAAATATTGGGAGTCAGTGGCATATAAGAGGTGGTTAAAGCCATGGGAGGGGATAAGATTGCCGAAGAGACTGTGAGAAGAGAAGCAGCCAAGGACAGAATACCCCAGAGACAGGCTTAACCAAAGAGGAACCAGAGGAGATGATGGGTGGGAACCATCAGTGGGGGCCAGTGGTAGGGAGAGAAGCAGGACAGGTTGGGTGGAGGGGACTCGGAGACTTAAGAAGCCTGAGTAGAAGAGCAGAGTTTGGGGGACCCAGAGTCTGAGTCTGACACTGGGGTTGTTGGCACTGCCCTGGGTGGGCTCAGGAATTGTGCCCTTACAAGCGTGGAGTTGAGTTCCTCTGGTCTCCTTGCCCTTGTGTCATGCCCAAGGCCTGGCCTTACCAAAGGAAGGACTCAGTGGGCACTCAGGGCACTGAGTCACCCCATCTTGGTGTCAGGGCCTGCTGCTCATGCATGTTTATTTCATTCAGGTGGTGGTTGTCCAGGCCATCAGTGCCCTGTGTCAGAAATATCCTCGCAAACATGCAGTCCTCATGAACTTCCTGTTCACCATGCTGCGGGAAGAGGTAAGAGTCAGGGCATTTGGGGGATGCCAGGTCTCTTGGTGCAGGGAGTGACCTGACCACTGGCTCCATGCTCAACTTTGTGCGTGTGCTCATGTTAGCCTGTTGACCAACTGGTTTTCATGGTGCCTGCAACCCTTTAAACTTCTTGTGGACATGTAAACATGTACCAGTTGCTAGTAATTACAGTAATAACTATGACTCACCAGCCTGACTTTAAAAACTGGATGTCCTGAGGTGATGCTTGTGCAGAAGATGGGAAAATGCATATTCTTTTCTCGTGGACTCTAGTGCAGAAATATTCCGGACCATTCCAGGAGCTCGAGGGGTGGTTTCTTGTGAAACTGGTGCTAATAATGCGACATTGGTTCTATTTCTGTTCCTGATGTGAATTCTGATTCACGTATGCCACCTTTTTTGGATGTCTCAACAAAACGGGTTAATTCTTAGGAGCAATAGCAAATGTTCATGGAGTAGATTTGTTCCTCAGATACATGGTACCCCTTTCACCGAGCCCCAGAGTGGCCCATGGACTGGGCAGTAGAGGAGCCATTGCCTTGAGTGTCTTTGCGTTTCCCAAGAATGTTATAGAAGGCACTAATGTTTAGTGAGTCGTCAGCTAATGGGCCGGGCACTTTGGTGATTGTGTTTGCTTTTTTTAAGTAGAGATGGGGTCTTGCTGGGTTGTCCAGGCTGGTCTCGAACTCCTGGCTGTAAGTGGTCTTCCCACCTTAGCCACCTGAGTGCTGGGATTACAGGTGTGAGCCATCATGCCTGGCCAGGCCTAGCACTTTGGAGACACTATGCATGATAGCAGTTTTTTTTGTTTTTGTTTTTTCTTTTGAGTAGGAGTCTTGTTCTGCTGTCCAGGCTGGAGTGCAGTGGCACGGTCTTGGCTCACTGCAACCTCCACCTCCTGGGTTCAAGCGATTCTCCTGCCTCAGCCTCCTGAGTAGCTGGGACTATAGGTGCCTGCTACTATGCCCGGCTAAGTTTTTATATTTAGTAGAGACGGGGTTTTACCATGTTGGCCAGGCTGGTCTCAAACTCTTGACCTCAGGTGATCCACTTACCTCGGCCTCCCAAAGTGCTGGGATTACAGACGTGAGCCACTGGTGCCCGACCTCGATCTGTCACCCAGGCTGGAGTGTGGTGGCATGATCACGGCTTACTGCAGCCTAAACCTCCTGGGATCAAGCAATCGTCTCACCTCAGACCCCCAAGCAGCTGGAATTACAGGAATGCACCACCATGCCTAACTAATTTTTCTATTTTTTGTAGAGATGGGGTCTCTCCATGTTGCCCAGGCTGATTTCGAACTCCTGAGCTCAAGTGGTCCACCCACCTCAGCCTCTCAAAGTGCTGGGATTATAGGTGCGAGCCATTGTGCCTGACCAGCCTTTTGTTTGACAGGAAAGAGTGATAGAGGCCCAGAGAACCAAGTGCCCTGTCTCCAAGTTCTATGTTTGGACAACTGTACTTGGTCCAGCTCAGGTCTTCAGCTCTTTTCTGGAGAGAGCAGGCTCCTTGCTCAGCTCAGCTTCTCTCTGCAGGGTGGCTTTGAGTACAAGCGCGCCATTGTGGACTGCATCATCAGCATCATTGAGGAGAACTCAGAGAGCAAGGAGACAGGGCTGTCACATCTGTGCGAGTTCATCGAGGACTGCGAGTTCACAGTGCTGGCCACCCGTATTCTACATCTCCTGGGCCAGGAGGGTCCCAAGACCACCAACCCCTCAAAGTACATCCGCTTCATCTATAACCGAGTGGTCTTGGAGCATGAGGAGGTCCGGGCAGGTAGGTCTGAGCCAGGGCTGAACTTGGAAACTTAACTGCCCTTGAATAAATGTCCCAGCAAAGGGACCTGAGCCTCCAGTGGGGACTTGTGCACTCACTGTTCTTGCTGCACAAGCTGTTTTTCATAATATCGTAGGCAGGACCTTACATGTCATCTAGTTGAATGGTTCTTTGTTTTTTTTTGTTTTTTTTTTTTGAGATGGAGTCTCCCTCTGTCACCAGATTGGAATGCAGTGGTGTGATCTCGGCTCACTGCAACCTGCGCCTCCCGGGTTTGAGCGATTCTCCTGCCTCAGCCTCCCGAGTAGCTGGGACTACAGGTGCACGCCATCATGCCCAGCTAATTTTTGTATTTTTAGTAGAGATGGGGTTTCACCATGTTGTCCAGGCTGGTCTCGATCTCTTGACCTCGTCATCTGCCTGCCTTGGCCTCCCAAAAGTGCTGGGATTACAGGTGTGAGCCACCGTGCTCAGCCATGGTTCTTAACCCCTATAATTTGTTGTGTTTTTTGTTTTTTTTTTAAGTATTTTTTTAATTGAGACTGGGTCTTGCTATGTTGTCCAGGCTGGTCACAAACTCCTGAGCTCAAGCAATCCTCCTGCCTCAGTCTCTGAAAGTGCTGGGATTACAAAACCACTGTGCCTTGCCTTAAGTGGTTTTTTTTTTTTTTAACTTTCACTATATGTTGATGTTTAGCTTAAAAAAAAAGAAAGCTGGCTGGGCGTGGTGGCTCACGCCTGTAATCCCAGCACTTTGGGAGGCCGAGGCGGGCAGATCATGAGGTCAGGAGATTGAGACCATCCTGGCTAACACGGTGAAACTCCGTCTCTACTGAAAAATATAAACTATTAGCCGGGTGTGGTGGCGGGCACCTGTAGTCCCAGCTACTCCTTCTCAAAAAAAAAAAAAAGCTTTGTTGAGGTGTAATTCACATGCCATAAAATTCACGCATTTATGTAAGTTTACAGTTCAGTAAGCCACCGTCCTATTCTTTATTTTTAATTTCTTTTCATGCCCCCACTGGACAGATTTTCTTCTTTCAACAATTGATAATCTTTAAGTAATTTTTCCCTTTCTCATTTATATTATTCTGAGCCTTAACTGCAAATTGACGCCATTTGGATATGGAAGGTGAGGAGCTTTACGTTATAGCCAGCTTCTGTGACCTCATCATGGTTAATTTGAAAATAGCTCCTGGAACCTTAGAATGGGAGCTACTGATCCCATCTGGCTCCCTTCTCCATTAAATAGATAAGGAAGTTGAGGACTGGCGTGGTGCCAAGATCCACCCAAAGCCACTCACTGTGTTGATAGTGACTTTGGGCCTTCTGGCTTGAGACTTCTTGCCTCTGGGGCTCTTCTGCCTGAAGACCCATTCTGAGTGCTGGAATTGCCCAGTGAGTTGTCAGGGTGCATTGGGTAAATCACATTCGCTTCCTAAACACAGGTGCTGTGAGTGCTCTGGCCAAGTTTGGAGCCCAGAATGAAGAGATGTTACCCAGTATCTTGGTGTTGCTGAAGAGGTGAGTCTAGGCCCAGGGGCCCTCATGGGAACAATATTCCCTTAGACTCAAGCAGCTTTCCTTTGTCTTTATTTTTTTTAACTGAGAAGGGAGAGAAAAGTTACAGCTACTGATTGTAGAAAAAAATGAGAAAGCATAGAAAAGCATGAAAAACAATGCTGTACAAATCGCACCAACAAGATGTGACAATTGGTAACTTAAATTATTTTGCCCACTTAAAAAAAATAGCTCTATTGAGGCTGGGTGCAGTAGCTCAGTAATCCCAGCACTTCGGGAGGCTGAGGCAGGTGGATCACGAGGTCAGATTGAGACCATCCTGGCTAACATGGTGAAATCCCGTCTCTACTAAAAATACAAAAAATTAGCCGGGCGTGGTGGCGAGCGCCTGTAGTCCCAGGTACTTGGGAGGCTGAGGCAGGAGAATGGTGTGAACCCGGGAGACGGAGCTCGCAGTGAGCCGAGATCGCACCACTGCACTCCAGCCTGGGTGACAGAGCGAGACTCCATCTCAAAAAAAAAAAAAAATCTATTGAGATATAATTCACATACCATACAATTTACCCATTTAAGATGTGTAGTTTGATGGGTTTTAGCATATTCACAGAGTTATGGAGCCATCACCACAACCTGGGTTTAAAACATTTCATCATCCCAAAAAGGAACTCAATGTTCATGAATGTGGCCTCTCCTCACTCCCTCCACCCTCAGCCTGGGGCCACCACTAGTCTACTTGTTATCCCTATGGACTTGCCTCTAATGAAGCCCTGCAGGATCCCTCCTGCCATCCCTGCTGGGCCCCAGTCAGGACCACCTTGTGTCCCGGCTGCAGGTGTGTGATGGATGATGACAATGAAGTAAGGGACCGAGCCACCTTCTACTTAAATGTCCTGGAGCAGAAGCAGAAGGCCCTCAATGCAGGCTATATCCTAAATGGTGAGTCATTCCCTAGCTACCTTGGACTCAGCACCTTACTGGAGCTGTGGTTCTTCTCATCACTCCCTGGGCAGGGGAAATCCGAGGCAAGATGCTCGTGGCTGGACTTGCCTGGTAACCACATGGCATCATGGTGACCTCAGGAGGTCCTGGGTCATTCAGGTCACACCAGTGTGGGTGGAAATTGTCCAGTGAATTCAAACTCTCATCATTAATAAAAACTTTATTTTTACAGTACTTTACCCTTTACAAGTCACTTCGTATGTATGTTTATTCCTCACACCTACCCTGTAAGGGAGGATGTATCTGAGAATGAAGAGGCTTAGAGAATAAAGTGATTTTCTCAGGGTCGTACCACTTAGGACTTGTAACTTCGGGACCCAGGGCCTCCATGGTGGTCCCTGGTGCGCATTTTGCTCTGTCTGCCAGACATGGTGACCTCTCTTCGCCTCTAGGTCTGACTGTGTCCATCCCTGGTCTGGAGAGGGCTCTGCAGCAGTACACTCTAGAACCATCAGAAAAACCTTTTGACCTCAAGTCTGTACCCCTGGCCACAGCGCCCATGGCAGAGCAGAGAACAGGTAACACCTATACTCCTCCCAGAGGCCATCAAGGCCAGGCCTCTGTCAGAGGGTCTGCATTGGCTGCAAAGCCACTAAACCTAACTGGGACGGGTGGGAGTTATGCTGGGAGGAGGAAATGATCCTTTCCGCCTCTGGCTCCCAAAAATAGAGACACACATACACACAGATGTGTGCTCTCTCACATGTCCTGTGCTTTCCACTCTCAGGAGGGTTAGTATTCATAATCCCTGAGTAACAGCGCTGGGGTCACCACCACACTGCCCCATGACTGCAGCCGTTGGTCATCATGTGTATAATTTGCTCCTGCAGAAAGCACCCCCATCACAGCAGTCAAACAGCCTGAGAAAGTGGCAGCTACCAGGCAGGAGATCTTCCAGGGTGAGTCACAGTGGTTGGGGGGTGCTTGGGACCTGGGCTCAGTTTCCTCAGGGGGATCAAGAGTAAGAACTGTCATTTATTGGTCTCTCCTGAGTGCTGGGCCCTTGAGATGCTTTAGACCTAGTATCACATTTGACCCTCAGATGGTGGTTGTTAGTTTCCTTCAATATCTGAGGAATTGAAAGTTCAGAGAGAGAAAGTGGTAGGAGCGGCTGGAATTAAGATCCAGATCAAACTGGCTCAGTGCCAAGAACTTTCCTAGATCTTGATATTTATTGCCTCATTTGTCTTTACAACAACACTGTGATCAAGATAATTGTATCAGTTTTATTGAAGAAGAGTCTGAAACCCTATCAACAGAATCCCCCAGGTAGTAAGTATCAGGCCAAAACTCTGACTCCCAAGAAAATAAATAGCAATAGAAAAGCACTTTGGTGGTTGATGGTCATGGTGGCCCAAAAGTTGCTCCTAATATCTAGCCTAGATTGTTCTGGGATTTTTATTGCCTGCGCGTTCATTAGATTCAGTCTTCAGGCTGCAGAGGGCTGAAGCAGTCGCATAGGCCGACTTTTTGTGGAGGAAAAAAGCAAAATAATAACAATAAGGCCCACCTTTCTCTATGTCTGAAATGTGAATTGAGTACCTTCTAAGTACAGGGAAAAATATCAGATCCCTGGCCTCAAAGCACAATTCCTGTTCTAATGGAGTTCAATTAATTGGGAAGACAAGTTGAGAATCTTAGAGCAGTGGTCTTCAAATATCAGTATATATTGGAATAATCTGAGGAAACATATTATAAATGCAAATTCCTTGATCCTGAAACCAGAGATTCTGATGTAGTAGATTTGGGATGGAATCTGAGTTTTTAGCAAGCTCTACCGCCAACCCCTAGTAATTCTGATACAGGTGATCCATGGTCATAGTGCGAGGAATCCTGCCATAGAATAGGTGCAAGAGTGGTAGCTGTAGCCATTATAGGTGGACACCATGTGCACACATCTACCAGATGCCTCATTCACTTGGGTTATTCCCTTTAGTCTGCAAGGAATGCCAGGACCAGCCAGGGTGGGGTCCCATGGGCCTGTGCTTAAATCCAGTGCTTGAACCTGGCCATAGGGTGTAGGCATAGGTCTTAACCAGACACAGACCATTCTAAGTTGGGTTTTCTGCAACGCTCTCATTCCGAAACATCTCTTTATTGGCCATTTGTCTTAACTGACAAATATATAGGACCAGTTTGTTACTTTGTCTGATTTTGTAGCTATAGTAGTATCGATCTTATTTTCCTAATTGATCTTATTTTCCTAATTGTCACCTTCTTTTAAGAATCCTTGCTGAGCTAGGGGGTGGAAATCCTTGCTAAGCTTCTAAAACCGGGGGAATCTCCAATTAGGTCTAGGATTTTGTGGTCTCATATCAGTGTTTTGCTTCTGAGGTCTTTCATGGTACAGAGATGGGGAGAGTATTTGTTGGGGGTTGTATCACATGAGCAAAGTCAGGGAGATGAGAAAATGCATGGATATATTCAGGAAATAATGAGTAGCCAGGTGGGTAAACATATTTATCCATCTAAGGTAGGTGGAACACCTTGCGAATGGTCATGGGAATTTATTAGAAACCATCACAAGTTGGTCTGGGGATTTAGAAGCTGAGTGAATGTGGCCTGTGGATTTCAGAGCAGTTGGCGGCGGTGCCAGAGTTCCGGGGACTTGGGCCCCTCTTCAAGTCCTCGCCTGAGCCCGTGGCCCTCACTGAGTCAGAGACGGAGTATGTCATCCGCTGCACCAAACACACCTTCACCAACCACATGGTTTTTCAGGTGAGCAAGGTGGGCTGAGGCCCTGCTGGGGCATGCGCCCAGGGAGTTGTCCCAGGTCTGGCAGGTCCTGTAGGGACATGGGTCCCCACACTGTGTTGGTTGGGAGCCCAACTTGATGACAGAATCTGTCCCCAACATGCCTGTCTCACATATCTGTTGACCCAGGGCCTCCATGGCTCCTGATTATCAGCATGGAGACAGGGAGCCTGGGGCAGGGGGACTGGGATGGGAATCACCTTGGTCAACAGGAAAGAGGTGGGACCTCCTGGCTCTTCCTCTGCAGCATGGCTCAGACCTAGAGCAATGTTTAAGCTCCCCTCTCTTCCCTGTTCAGTTTGACTGCACAAACACACTCAATGACCAGACCTTGGAGAATGTCACAGTGCAGATGGAGCCCACTGAGGCCTATGAGGTGCTCTGTTATGTGCCTGCCCGGAGCCTGCCCTACAACCAGCCTGGGACCTGCTACACACTGGTGGCACTGCCCAAAGAAGACCCCACAGCTGGTGAGACCCTCTCCAGATACCACCCTATCCTTATGGGAGCTCATGGGATCAGGAGGTGGGCGACTGGGCACTAGTTGTTTGCCTTTTATTAGAGCTTCAGCTCCTTGATTTCAGTCCCAAGAAGAATAGCTGAGTCCCAAATGCTCTTCTTTAAAAAATTTTTTTAAAGAGACAGGATCTCACTAGAACTCATGACTTGACTTTCCTGTCCTACAAGGTGGCGCCCTCTGTCCAGCTTTGTAGGATTGTATGGCTTGTTGCTGCTACTAATAACATAGCAGGGGCCTAGAAAGCAGGCTGTGACCCCTGCCTGCTTGTTCCCTGCAGGAGGAGCCCGTCCCCTGCAGTCTGGGGACTTCCTAACTACCCAGTCTCTCTTCCCCACAGTGGCCTGCACATTCAGCTGCATGATGAAGTTCACTGTCAAGGACTGTGATCCCACCACTGGGGAGACCGATGACGAAGGCTATGAGGATGAGTATGTGGTAAGAGCCTGGTGTCAGGAAGCTCAGTTTTGTGCTGAGGCTGCAAAGCAACTCCCTTCAGAAACTGACAGACAGACTGGAGCTGTTTTTGACTTTTTAGCTCTTTAAAATTTTATTTTATTATTTTATTTTTTGAGATGAAGTTTCTCTCTTGTTACCCAGGCTGGAGTGCAATGGCACGATCTCGGCTCACTGCAACCTCTGCCTCCCAAGTCCAAGTGATTCTTTTTTTTTTTTTTTTTTTTTTTTTTGAGACGGAGTCTCGCTCTGTCGCCCAGGCTGGAGTGCAGTGGCCTGATCTCAGCTCACTGCAAGCTCCGCCTCCCGGGTTCACGCCATTCTCCTGCCTCAGCCTCCCGAGTAGCTGGGACCACAGGCGCCCGCCAGCTCGCCCGGCTAGTTTTTTGTATTTTTTAGTAGTGACGGGGTTTCACTGTGTTAGCCAGGATGGTCTCGATCTCCTGACCTTGTGATCCACCCGTCTCGGCCTCCCAAAGTGCTGGGATTACAGGCTTGAGCCACCGCGCCCGGCCCCAAGTGATTCTTTTGCCTCAGCCTCCCGAGTAGCTGGTATTACAGGCGCCCGCCACCATGCCTGCCTAATTTTTTGTATTTTTAGTAGAGACAGGGTTTCACCATGTTGGCTAGGCTGGTTTCGAACTCCTCGCCTCAGGTGATACACCTACCTTGGCCTCCCAAAGTGTTGGGATTACAGGCGTGAGCCACTGCGCCTGGCCTAAAATAACTTTTTAAACTTATGGAAATACATGTTCATGTGTAAAAAGAAAACTTGGGAAATACAAAAACAAAATACAAAACAAAAGTATGAACAACAGGAAAACATTACTCATAATCTTCAGAGTTACTTTTGGGGGGCAGTGGTATAATTGGAATCATTCTTATAATGTAGACCTTGCTATTTTAAAACCATAGTGTATTTTCCAGTGTCATTACAAATACTTCATAAACACAATTTTTTTAGTGGATTTAAAATACTGTTATATACTATGTCAAAACTTGATTGACCTTTCACTCCTTGAATGTTGGGCATTTGGGTTTCCATATTTTCACTATTTATAATGCTGCACTAAATATCCCTTTAGATACAAATTTTTATCTGCATTTTAGATTATTTCTTTAGGATAGATTCCTAGAAGGAGAATAATTGGGTCAAAGGGTAAGCATGATTTTAAGACATTTTGATTCCTTTTGTCAAATGCTTTCTGGATACATTTGACCTGTTTGCCGTGCTGGGCAGTCCTTTCATGCACTGGAATAGCCCTTCTAAATTCTCCTATCTTAGCTCGATGGAACTAAGTACAGGATCCTTCTGGGGTCTGACCTTGGGGCAGTGGCTCAGGGCCTTCTGAGTGCAGACCACTACGCTCAGCCTGTGGATGGGGATTGTTAGAACTCCTCCTGACTAGAGGGACAGTCATGGTGGAATACAGCTGACATTCACCATTGTGTCATCCTAGAGTCACAGTTGAGGATGGATGGACCTTCCTTAAGCTGGAAATGACCCTGAGGCAGGAGCTGCTTTAAGACCAAGTGAGCTCCTTGAGAGAGCTGGGTCTGTTTGAGCCCACCCAGAGATGATAGAAAAAAAAAAAAAAAAGAGCTGGGTCGAAGTTGTATTTATATACACTGTAAACATCCACAGGAGTAGGGCCTCAGTGAAAATCTGATGGGAGAACGAATGGGGAACCTTCATGTGGACTCAGTGGGAGTATTATGTGTCAAGTTCAGAGAAGACACAGCTGAAATGGAGACAGAGATTCAGGATCTGTCAAATCCAGAGGACACAGCTGGGGTAGGAGGTTTCTGCTGAACTAGAAACAGCTGCTGCTCCTGAAGAGCTCATCATCCCCTAGAAATGACAGGCATAGGAAGCAGACCTCTGAGAATGCTATGTAATTCCCTGTATGCCAGATCCTGGAAGCACTGACACTAGGCAGGCTTAAAAGAGATGTGATCTCACAGCAGGCAGCTCTAGGATGAGTTAGTAGATTGGTACTTGGGATTAGGGCATTTTCTGTTGAAGGGATACCACTTGCCTGTGGGCACCTCAAGGATAGGTACCTGGTCAAGTTGTTCTGTGTCCCCAGAGTCTAGCACAGTCCTCAGTGCCGAGCAAGCACCTGCAGAAAGAGTTGGCAGGAAGGGATGTGTGGATGAGTTCAGAGCAGAGTGTGTGGATGGGTGCTTGATTTCTATCTCCATCTCTCCAGCTGGAAGATTTGGAAGTTACTGTAGCTGATCACATTCAAAAGGTCATGAAACTGAACTTCGAAGCAGCCTGGGATGAGGTAGGGGATGAATTTGAGAAGGAGGAAACATTCACCTTGTCTACCATCAAGACACTTGAAGGTAAAATCCTGGGAATGCCACCTCTGGCCTACTTGCCGTTCAAGATCTTTGGGTACTGTTGAAGTGCTTATACCTTTTCTCTCCAAGGATCCAGGGCCATGTCTGGGGCACATATGTCAAATGCCATTTCATTAAAAGCCCTTCAGAACATGGGGGAGTGGTGGTGGCACAAAGGGCAGACAAGATGGCTTAACAATATTGGGATTTCTCACTATAGAGGCTGTGGGTAATATTGTGAAGTTCTTGGGAATGCACCCTTGTGAGAGGTCAGACAAAGTGCCGGATAACAAGAATACCCACACGTTGCTTCTGGCTGGTAAGTGGCATTTCCAGGTGGGGAGGGCCTGGATAGCTTACAGCCTGGATGTCCACTGGATCCTGGGCTAAGGACTTAACTGTAAATACGGGGAGTCAAAATTCACAGCATTTAAAATTCGCAAACTATAAAATAATCTGCAGCGAAATGTTTCCACCTTACCTTGGCTGCCAGCCATTGAGATTCCCTTCCAAGAAACGACCAGTGTTACTATTACAAACAATGCCTGTATAACCTTGCAGTTATTTTATTGCTATAAAGGAACACATTTCCTTTTTTTAACTCAAATGTTTATGTACAAATGGTATATTGTCCTGCAATTTGCTTTTCACTTTACGATGCATCTTAAGAGATCTTTCCTGCCAATATGTAGAGCTTCCTCATTCTTTTTCTTTTAATTGTGGTAAAATATACATAAAATTCACCATTTCAGCCATTTTCAAGTGTGTGGTTCAGCGGCATTAAGTACATTCACACTATTGTAAAACTATGACCACTATCCATCTCCAGAACTTTTTTCATCCCAAACTGAATCCTTTTTTTTTTTTTTTTTTTTTTTTTTATAGCTGCTTAGTATTCCATTGTGTGGATGCACCACATATTCTGTGGAACAGCCGCTACTGATGAACATTTAGTTTGATTTCAATCTGTTGCTATTACAGATGTTACAGTAAATAATCGTGTACACACACACACAATTTACTTTGCATGTGTACACTGAGAATATCTGTAGGATAAATTTTCCAAGGCATCACCAGGTCAAAGTGATTTGTGTTTCTCATCTTGATAAATAACTCCAAGTTGCCTTTCATAGAATTGTATACCTTTTTTCCTACACTGTGGACAACACAATATGTTACCACACTTTATGATCTTTGCCAGTCTGTGTGGACAATGATATCTTAGTGTAGTTTTTGTATTTTCATTGAAGTTAAGTATCTTCTCAAATGTTGAGGCATTTGTATTTCCTTTTCTGATCACTGTCTTCATATCCTTTGTCTTATTTTCTACAGGGTTGGCTGAGTGTACCTGCACTCATTCTCCTTCCCAGATTACTTACTAGCAAACTCCAGAAATAGCATTTTATATGTAAATTCTTCTGTATCTTTATGTTTCTCTAAGAGATAATGACCCCTGCCCTTTTTTAAAGGACAATACAATTATCATACCTAAAACAGTTAACAAAAGGAAATGGGATGATTTTTTTTTGGCTAAGTGTTTATAAACAGGGTTGAAAGGAGGCTCTGCTTCAGTACCCTGTCTACAGCTGACAGTTTGTAGCCACATTGAAACAACCCAGTCCCCTGGGTCTTGCAGACACCTGCCCTGTGGTTTTCTCGTGGTGGGGCTGTCCCCTTCATTTGTGCTGTCAGATTCAGCCAACATGCAAGAGCCTATGTGACGTCAGATACGAGCCTTTTATGTCCATCAATTCATTTGAACTTAGCAGAAGCCTGAATATGGTATTATCATCCCCGCCATTTTGTAGTTGAGGATACTGAAGCCCAGAGAGACAGTGACTTTTTTTTTTTTTTTTGAGACGGAGTCTAGCTGTGTCACCCAGGTTGGAGTGCAGTGGCACAATCTCTGCTCACTGCAACCTCCGCCTCCCGGGTTCAAGTGATTCTCCTGCCTCAGCCTCCCGAGTAGCTGGGATTTCAGGCGCCCACCACCATGCCCAGCTAATTTTTGTATTTTTAGTAGAGATGGGGTTTCACTGTGTTGGCCAGGCTGGTCTCAAACTCCTGACCTCATGATCCACCCACCTCGGCCCCCCAAAGTGCTGGAATTACAAGTGTGAGCCACCGTGCCCAGCCGAGAGTCAGTGACTTTCACAGTGAAATCCCTCACTCAGGGATTTCAGCCCAGCTCTCCTGCCCATTTCACTATACCACAGCTGTCTTGATGGGCTGCTGCAAATGCCATCCTTAGCCTGCCCTGTACAATCCCTTCTGCTGTATATACCTGTACTTCTGTCTTCCCTTCTAGGTGTGTTCCGGGGTGGTCATGACATCCTGGTGCGTTCCCGGCTGCTGCTTTTGGACACAGTGACAATGCAGGTGACAGCCAGAAGTTTGGAGGAGCTGCCAGTAGACATCATCTTGGCATCTGTGGGATAAGCAGCCAGCCTGCATAGGACCTTATGCCCTTCCCCCCCAACACTACCTGGAAGTTGTGCCTTCCTCATGAAACTGGCGGAAACCCCTTCCCAAGCTTCTGTATTCAAAAACAATTAGGAATCATTGCAGATTTTTTTTTTTATTCTGCCCTTACCCCCCACCCGGGACTACTTGGGGGTGCCTTTTTTTTTTTTTTTTTTTTTTAATAGGGAATGATTTTAGCTTGTCCTAAATCTTGCTATCCTTCCTTCCAGGAAAGGGACATTGTAAATGAATAAAACATTCTCGACTCCTCTTGAATTTATCCCCCAAGAAACCATCTTATCCCTCTAATAAATCAGCATGTATTTATTGAATGATTGCTACACCTTCCCCTTCAAGGCCTCCCCCAAGAGGCAGAACACGTGCCCTGTCCCCCTTGTACCCACAGCCCTTTGGCTGTTTTAATCCTGTGAGGCAGGACCCTCTCCCCGTCATCGCTGTCCCAGCACCAAGCCCAGGGGTGGGAGCGGTACAGGTTAGTTGAGTGAATCAGCTAACAGGCACTGAGTTCCCACTCCCTCCCACTCGTGCTTCTTCGCAACGCATCCTCCTCTGGTAGTCGATAAACGGAGGCTCCAAAGGGCTTGGGTCCTGTGGCCGTTCCAGCATCAGGTCCTATGTGGAGTGTGCCCTGGGGTTTCTGCTACCTGTTCAGCGAATCAGCATAGGCGAAGAACAGCCCTCTAGAGTATTCTCTGTTGGTTGCAGATAAAGAAATCTCCGGTTTAGGTCCCAAGGGGAGCAGGCTTTTAAACTCAAGCCAGGTTATTTTACCAACTTTGAGAACAAAGTACACCCGTAAGGACTGTTTTAAAAATTTGGGCCTCACCCTTAGAGATTCAGCTGGCGGGCTGGGGTGCGGGGACAGAAAAGGCTCATTCTAGTGTACACCATCGTTTGAGGGCTAAGTGCGCGATTCCTGAAAGTTCTCCAGACTTCCATTTATTCAGTGTTCCTCCATTTTTGCCTCGCACTGTGAGGCGGCTGGCACGACTGTGAAGTAAGGAGTGGAGTTTCCTGGTTTCCCGCCTTCGATGACCCTGTGCCCTAGACTCAGGGCGGCGGGAACCTTCCCCGCCGGCGGCCCTGAGGCGCGCTGGGGGCGGGGAGGAAGGTTAACCCCGCCAGGGAACGGCCAATATGGAAGAAAGTGGAGTCCCGAGAAGCTTGGGATGGATGCATTCCCCAAGGCAGTCACTGTCTCCTGGGGAAACGAGAAAAGATTCATCCCAAACCGGAAGGGAGAAGACGCCGCCTCCGGTGCCCGAGGGCGCAGAGAGAACCAAGGGCCCCCTCCCCCAGGGGGCGGGGCCTAGCGCCGGGAGCGCGGGCTGAGGCGGGGCTGACGTGCGGGGCGGTGAGGCGAGCGGCCAGAAGGGAGCTGAGAAGCGGTGAGGAGAGCCAAAGGAGGTGACGCGAGCTGAGGGAGGTGAAGCGTGCTGCCGGGGCGAGGTGAGGGGAGGGAAGGCGACGCGGGCGGCCGGGGTGTGGGGAGGGGAGAGGAGGGGTAAGGACGCGACGCGGGTTGACAGAGGGGAGCGGAGGCCCGAGCGGACGCGAGGCGACGCGGAGAGGGCGGCCTGGGCCGAAGTGAGGCAACTCGGGGCGGTGGAGTCTGAGGGCCGGAGCGGAGGGGAGGGGCGAGGGATTGCGGCCGGTGGCTGGGGGCCACCTGCTCCCCGAGAACCGGCCCCCGCTCCGGGGAGCAGTGTCCGGAGCGGGATCCGCGGCCCAGTTTCGCGGGTCGGGCCCGGGGACGCTGCGGGCGAGAGGCGGAGATTCTGCACCCCGGCCCCGGGCCGTCCAGTGGCCGCCCTCGAGGTAAGCGGGTGCTGGCAGGCGTGGGGCGCTGACCCCAGCGGGGACTCGGGGGAAGGACCGGGAGTTGGGGGCACCGAGTCACCCGGAGGAGGCGACCCCTGCTAGCTGCGCTTGCCCTGCTTGGTTGGACCGTGAAGCCCCCTCCGCTGCGGCTCTTCCCTGCGCTCAGGCAGGCTTTTGCAGAGCTCCTCTGGGGACTTGCCTCAGTGCCCTGCACGGAGTTGGGCAGTGAGCTCAGGGAGCGAAGCAAATGGGCACATCCTTGTCCTTGTGGAACTTCTTGGGGAAGACTTTAGACTGTGGTCACGGAGGGGCACGGCCCTGTGGGAACGGAAAGAGAAGGCGGGGACTCAAGGAATAAGACCTAATATTTGAGATATGTAAGCCTTTTCCTTACCTTTTGTAATTTAAAGGTTGCGAGGGACGGTGTTGAAGAATGTGTGGGCGAACATCCTGTCACTTACCTAGAGATGTTCTCACGAGAGCTTGCGCCTACCAGGATCGGCGGGGCCAGCAGCGGCTCCCGGAATGGAGGGACCCTGATAAGTACTGCCCCTCTTACAACAAGAGTCCTCAGTCCAACAGCCCAGTGCTTCTGTCTCGACTGCACTTTGAGAAGGTAACCAGCTTTGCACCATGCTAGCCGCTCACCCAGCCTCGCGATGGTTATCTCCTATTTGGTTTGGTGTGTGCTCAGCCTCTTGGGATGATATTAAAAACCAGCGTTTACTGCTATATTCTGACTTTCCGTTGAGAACCTCTCTAGACCTCATGAAAGAAGTTTTATCAATGGCTTCTAACACTGGTAAAGACGTATTTTTCGGCATTTTTCAGGCTCAATTTAAATGCCTTTGCTATACATGGCATACTAGCCTTAATATATGCCAAATTTATGCCAAATTTATATGAGCTTTGTGTTTTAAAATAGCAGCTTTCACTGATCATCAGGGTCATTGGAATATCTTTAAAAAATAGTAATAAAAAAATTTAAGGCCAGGCGCCCTGGCTCATGCCTGTAACCCCAGCACTTTCTGAAGCCGAGGTGGGAGGATCACTTGAGCTTAGGAGTTTGAGACCAGCCTGGGCAACATAGGGAGACCCCATCTCTACAAAAAATAAAAAAATGAGGTGGGAAGATCACTTGAGCTGTGAAGGTCGAGGCTTCATAAGCCATGGTTGTACCACTGCACTCCCACCTAGGTGACAGATCAAGACCCTGCCTAAAGAAAAAATAAAAAATTTAAGAATATTTCTATGCCCCTTACCAGGCCAGCTTAATCAGACTTTCTAGGCCCAGGACAGGCTTAAGATCAGTTAATTTAAAACACTTCTAATGTTTCTTGAACATTGAAAAGTTTTATTCTTTCTGCTTGTGTTTTCAATATTTTTATGTTTGTCTTTTACTAAAGCTAGAAACATGTATTTGGTTTGGTTATCTGAAGTTTAATTGCATTCATTGTGTTTATAGTATTTATCCCTGTAGTGTTGGAATTACCAGTCACTTACGTTCATGTTTTAGTTCTTTGCCTTATCTCCTGAAAGTGTGTGTGTCTGTGTATGTGTGCGTAATAAAAATGCTTCATTCTAGAAAGTAATAGTTTCTCTATGTCTTAAATATTTTAAATGACCTTGACATGTTTTTTAAAATCATGATTGTTCGCTGGGTGCGGTGGCCCATGCCTATAATCCCAGCACTTTGGGAGGCCAAGGCGGGCAGATCACGAGGTCAAGAGATCGAGACCATCCTGGCCAACATGGTGAAACCCTGTCGCTACTAAAAATACAAAAATTAGCTGAGTATGATGGCACGCACCTGTAGTCCCAGCTACTTGGGAGGCTGAGGTAGGAGAATCACTTGAACCCGGGAGGCGGAGTTTGCAGTGAGCTGAGATCGTGCCACTGCACTCCAGCCTGGCAACAGAGTGAGACTCCATCTCAAAAAAAAAAAATTGTGATTGTTTCCTTCCTGAATTTTGACCCTATTTGATCCATAATGCCAAAATCACTTTATAAAGTTGGTTATACCTCTGGTACATACTCTTTAAACTTTTGTGATAATATGGTAGTCAAAAAGGACTCATTTCTGCATTATAGGGTATCACATCATTTTGAAATAAAGATAACAGGCTGGGCATGGTGGCTCAGGCCTGTAATCCCAGCACTTTGGGAGGCCAAGACGGGTGATCACCTGAGGTCAGGAGTTCGAGACCAGCCTGGCTAACATGGTGAAACCCCGTTTCTACTAAAAATACAAAAATTAGCTGGGTCTGGTGGCGGGCCCCTGTAATCTCAGCTACTCGGGAGGCTGAGGCAGGAGAATCGCTTGAACCCAGGAGGCGAAGGTTGGGGTGAGCCGAGATTACGCCACTGTACTCTGTCCGGCCTGGGCAACAGAGTGAGACTCTGTCTCAAAAAGAAATAAAGATAACAAATAACGTCTGGGTGTGGTAGCTCACGCCTGTAATCCCAGCATTTTGGGAGGCTGAGGCCGGGGGGATCTCTTGAGGTCAGAAGTTCGAGGTCAGCCTGGGCAAAATGATGAAACTCTGTCTATACTTAAAAAAAAAAAAAAAACTGTGGAGATTGCAGTGAGTCAAGAATGTGCCACTGCACTCCAGGCTAGGTGATTCAGTCTCAAAAAAAAAAAAAAAAAGGATATCAAATAACATTAATGTTCTTGGTTGAATAAAGCCATTTATATGAAATAGTTATTTTTGTGTCATTTTTAGAGGATGCATACTTCCGTATTGAAACTTTTTGTTTTAAATGAGAGGGGAATCAAAATAAAATATCCTGGAGAACCTTGAAGGGGAAAAGAGAACATAAAACATATTTCAAAGGAAAGCATAATTTAGAGTGAGAATAGAGAGCAGGATTAAGTGTATGAGCCTGACTGGGCCTAGTGGCTCATGCCTGTAATCCTAGCACTTTGGGGAGGCTGAGGCCAGAGGATTGCTTGAGGCCAGAATTTCAAGACACCAGCCTGAGCAAATGAGACCCTGTTTTTAACAACAACAACAACAAAAAGAGCCTTAGTCATTTATATGACCTCTTTAGAATTATAGAAAGTTAGCTGGAAGAAAAATTTGTGTAACACATGTAAAGATAGAAGTATAGAAAGATTATGACTTGTCCTAGGTTACCTAATCAGTGAGGGACAGAACTAGAAGTGAGATCCAGACCACTGTCCCCACTCCAGTGGATGCATCCTGGAACCAGGAATGGGGAAGGTGTGGAGCTCCTAGCAAATACAGCCCTCAGTTGGGCCAGTGGTATGAATTTGCTGATATAGTATTTGATTTCACATCTCTAACAAGTTTTGTTAAGATTGCTAGGGTTTCTTAATTTTGATAATATTAGGTATCTAATTTTTCTCAAACCTATAAATTATAAAGCAAACTTAGAACCATTTTAGCAGTTCATTCAAATCATCAACAGCCTGCATATATATATAGATTGCAACATTTTCATTTGAAACCACAGATTTGCAAATTACTTCCTCTTTCGTTTATCCACCTCAGTGCTACCAGCTGTTCTGTTCAGAAGTCCAAAAGGGTAGATAGAGGAAAGATGACTAATACTGAGCAATGGTTTTAGTATTTTGGCTTTTCAACTACTTTCTATTCGTCGTTCTCAAATTCGGGTTTGGTTTACAGTTGTCAAGTGTACACTTTAAAAGATGATCAGTGGAATTTGTGAGAGCAGAATTCTCAACCTTGACACTATTGACAGTTTTGGCCAGGGTAATTTTTTGTTGTAGGGAGCTATTCTGGGCATTGTAGAGCGTTTAGCAACATCCTATACGTGCTAGATGTCAGTAGCATCCCCCACAGTAGCATCCCCCAGATCAGAACAACCAAAGATATCTCCAGATACCACCAGAAGTCTGGATGATGGGGAGGGGTGTGTCAGAGTTGTCCCGTACCGAGAACCACAGATTTTTCCATATTGTTATCCTGCAAATTTCTGATGAAAGATCATTTAGTTGACCATTGTGTAATGTTGTCTCTTATTCTCATTTATGCACTGAGCTGGGGGTCCTTCTGCTTGGAAGACTTTTTTTTTTTTTTTTTTTTTGAGACAGGGACTTGCTGTGTTGCACAGGCTGGAGTGCAGTGGTGCAATCATTGTTGCGGGAAGTCAGGGACCCCAAATGGAGGGACTGGCTGAAGCCGCAGCAGAAGAACATAAATTGTGAAGATTTCATGGACATTTATTAGTTCCCCAAATTAATACTTTTATAATTTCTTACACCTGTCTTTACTGTAATCTCTGAACATAAATTGTGAAGATTTCATGGACACTTACCACTTCTCCAGTGAATATCCTTGTGATTTCCTATGCCTGTCTTTACTTTAATCACTTAATCCCATCATCTTTGTAAACTGAGGAGTATGAATGTCGCCTCAGGACCCTGTGATTGTATCAGCTGCACAAATTCTAGAGCATGTGTGTTTGAACAATATGAAATCTGGGCATCTTAAAAAAAAAACCAGGATAACAGTGATGTTCAGGGAACAAGAGAGGTAACTTTGAACTGGCCGCCGGTGAGCCAGATGGAACAGAGCTATATTTCTCCTCTTTCATAAGCAAATAGGAGAAATATCGCTGAATTCTTTTTCTCAGCAAGGAACATCCCTGAGAAAGAGAATGCACCCTGAAGGTAGGCCTATGGACGGCCTTGGCCCCTTTTTAAGGCGTCCCATCTTTTATGGTCGAAGCCGAAGGGATGAAATAAGCCCCGGTCTCCTATAGTGCTCCCAGGCTTATTAGGATGAGAAAATTCCCACCTAATAAATTGTGGTCAGACAGGTTATCTTCTCTCAAACGCTGTTTCTTGATAAGATGTTATCAATGACAATGCATACCCGAAACTTCATTAGCAATTTTAATTTCACCTCATCCGGTGGTCCTGTAATCTCCCCCTGCCTCCATTTGCTTTGTGATATTTTACCTTGTGAAGTACTTTTACAAGGTACATACTTTTACCTTGTGAAGTATGTGATCTCTGTGACCCACACCCTATTCGTGCACTCCGTCCCCTTTTGAAAATAGCTAATAAAAACTTGCTGGTTTTACGGCTCGGGAAACATCTCGGATCCTGCCGACATGTGATGTCTCCCCCGGACACCCAGCTTTAAATTTCTCTCTCTTGTGCTCTTTCCCTTTATTTCTCAACCCAGCCGAAACACTTAGGAAATAGAAAAGAACCCACGTTAAACATCGGGAGCCGGTTCTCCCAATAAATCATGGCTCACTGCAACCTTGACCTCCTGGGCTTAAGCAATCCTGCTGCCTCAACCTCCCCAACAGCTGGGATCACAGGCTTTGCCTTTTGGCAGTTTGAGGGGGAAGTTCTCACTATGTTGCTCAAGTTGGTCTCAAGACTCTGGGAGGCTGAGGCGGGTGGATTGCTTGCAGTCGGGAGTTCAAGACCAGCCTTACCAACATGGAGAAACCTGGTCTCTACTAAAAATACAAAATTAGCCGGGCGTGGTGGTGCATGCCTGTAATCCCAGCTGCTTGGGAGGCTGAGGCAGGAGAATCGCTTGAACCTGGGAGGCGGAGGTTGCAGTGAGCCAAGATCGCTCCATTGCACTCCAGCCTGGACAACAAGAGCGAAACTCCATCTCAATAAAGAAAAAACAACTCTTGAGCTCAAGGGATCCTCCCGCCTTGGCCTCCCAGAGTGCCAGGATTATAGGCTTGAGCTGCTGCCACTGGCCAGAAGGCAAATTTGATTCTGGAAGAGAAAGAGGATACTCTTCTTTCTCACAAACACACACAAATGGTCCTCATTATTCTTAGATTCCATATTTCCAAATTCACCTACTCACTAAAATTTATTTGTAACCCCTAAATTCATACTCACTTTGCTTTTGCAATCATTGGTGCACATACAGAGAGGTGATAAATTTGAGTAGCTTCATGTTTCCAGCTGAGGTTGATTGAGGCAAAGCTCTGCCTTCTTGTTTCATCTCTTATGTTATAAACAAGTGTCTTCTTTGCAGCCAGTTTAGTGCCATGTGTAATTTCACTGTTTAAAATGACCCCAAGCATAGTGCTAAAGTGCTGGCTGGTATTCCCAAGCTAAAGAAGGCTGTGATATGTCTTACAGAGAAAATGTATTGGATAAACTTTAGTCAGGCATGAGTTATAGTGCTCTTGGTCTTAAATTTGGTGTAAACGAATCAAGAGTAAGATTAAATTAGATGTCTTTAAACAGAAACACACATAAAACAAGGTCATACATTGATCAGTTGATGAAAGTGTTGTCACCAGAGGCTGTTAGAAACATAACCTTGCATTTCCCTAAGAGCAGCAGTTCAATACTCAAAGCAACTTTATGAAATATAACTACTGCAAATAATGAGAATCAACTGTTTGTGTGTATATATATGAAAAGACAGTTGACCGGTGCAGTGGCTCACGCCTGTAATCCCAGCATTTTGGGAGGCCGAGACAGGCAGATCACTTGAGGTCAGGAGTTCGAGACCAGCTTGACCAACATGGTGAAACCCTGTCTCTACTAAAAATATAAAATTAGCCAGGCGTGGTGGCACATGTCTGTAATCCCAGCTACTTCGGAGGTGGAGGCAAGAGAATCGCTTGAACCTGGGAGGCAGAGGTTGCATTGAGCCGAGATCGTGCCGCTGCACTCCAGCCTGGGCAACAGAGTGAGACTCCATCTCAAAAAAAAAAAAAGAATTAATGGATACAGCAGGCAGGATTCTGGAAGAAGCAGGACTGGATTTTATCAGGAGCACTGTGGAGGGATTAGCTTTTAAACAAAAGGAAGCCCTTCTCCTGAGACTGCCACTACCTATGATTCCTTTCTTCAGATTCCATCCTCTTCTGACTTTCTTCATTCTACTTTTATCTTAGTAGGTACTTTTACTTGGAACTCTGCCTTTACCCTAATTTCTTCTTTTAACAAAAATTTTTGTACCCCCTGGTTAAATCCTGTGCATTATATACTTTCTAAGAAACTTTATCTTCATGGCATTAATAGTCATTTCTTTATAGACAATTTTATGATTTGTTTTTAATCCTTACCTCAGAAAAAATTATACTACAATTGAGTGCCTACTCCATGCCACCCATTTTAACTATATTATCTTTCATTCTTGAAAATTATCCTACAAGGTAATTATTGTTTGTTCTATTTTTTGGATAAGGAAAGTTGAGGGCCCAAGAAATTGAGACTAGTCCAACCTCATAAGTAGCAGAGAAAGGTTGTTTGTTTGTTTGTTTGTTTGTTTTCTGCATCACAGAGTCATAGAGTGCAGTGGCACAATCTCAGCTCAATGCAACCTGCACCTCCCGAGCTCAAGTGATTCTCATGCCTCAGACTCCTGAGTAACTGGGATTACAGGCACACGCCACCACGCCCAGCTACTTTTTGTGTTTTTAGGAAAGATGGGGTTTCGCCACATTGGCCAGGCTGGTCTCAAACTCCTGACTTCAGGTAATCCGCCCACCTCAGCCTCCCAAAGTGCTGGGATTACAGGCGTGAGCCACCATGCCTGGCTCAGAGTAAGGATTTTTGAACCAAGATCTCCTTACAAAGACCTTGCTCTTTCCTCTATACCAGAGATTGGCAATCTATGGTCCTCAGACCAAACCTGGCCTGCTGCCTGTTTGTATAAAGTCTTATTAGACCACAGCTGCTATGGTTTGAATGTTTGTGTCCTTGAAAAATGTGTATGTTGAAATCCTAACCCCCAAGATGATGGTATTAGGAGGTAGGGCCTTTGGGAATCAGAGCCTTCATGATTGGGATTAGTGCCCTTATACAAGACACCCCAGAGAGCTAGCTCACGCCTTCCTCCGTGTGATGACATAGTGAGAAGGCACCATCTGTGAAGCAAAAAGTGGGCCCTCACCAGACACCAAATCTGCTGGCACCTTAATCCCAGCTTTCATAACTATGAGATAAATCATATAGTATCACTTGTGCCACATTCTGTTGGTTACAAGCCCGTCCAGATTCAGGGAATGAACATAGATTTCCAACTCTCAATGGGAGGAGTGTCAGATTTTACAACCATTTTTTGAAAACTGCCACAGACTTCTCACTAGTATCAGAAATTTAACACATGATCTTCATAAAACCTTTCATCAGCATTTTTTCTTCTCTGTTCAGTAGTACCATCATTATTTCACTCTTCTGGGCTCGAAAACTTAATCATCCTGCTTTTTTTTCATCCAAATCCATTTGTACTACAATTTCTTTCTTTTTTTTGTTTATCTTTTGGATGTCACTGTTTTTCTTACTGCCATCACCAGACCCCTGAACCATTGTAGTAACACCCCAAAATGCACTCTCTGCTCACTGGTCTCTCCCAACCCAGAGTGTACTGTGCCATGAAGAATAATGTGTATGTGCTTCTTAATCTGTAGATTTCATCAAATTATCAAGGGGCCCATTACTTTAAAAAAATTTGACAACCATGCGTTGGGAGTCCCCAAGACTGCCCCCATATTTAGAGATTCATTAGAAGGACTAAGCATATAAGGCATATTGTGTATAAGGTTTATTAGTAAAAGGACACAGAATAGAATCAGCCAAGGGAAAAGACACTAGTAGAAATCTGGAAAAAGTCATGCACAGGTTTCCTTATGTTCTCCTTCCTGTGGGAGGATACTCCAAGCATGTCATTTTCTCCAGCAACGAAAAATGTAGTAACGTATGTACAGTGTTTTTTTTGTTTTGTTTTGTTTTTTGGTTTTTTTTTTTGAGAGAAGGTCTTGCTGTATGGTCCAGGTCCTGGAGTGCAGTGGCTCAATCACAGCTCACTAGCAGCCTCAACTTCCCAGGCTCAGTGGTCCTCCTACCTCTGCCTTCTAAGTAGCTAGAACTACAGATGCACGCCACCACACCCGGATAATTTTTTTTTGGTAGGAACAGGAGTTTGCCATGTTGCCCAGGTTGGTATGTACAATGTTTATGCCCAGAGAAACCCATTAGAAACTCAGGGTCCAAGGTTTTTACTGGAGGCTGATCATGTAGGCACTCTGCCTAGCAGGTACCAAAATTTCAGACTCCCAGAAGGAAAACAGGTGTTTGGCATAAACTTTATTGTTTACATAGACTAGGCAGAATAAACCACCCTTATGAGTTGGGGAAAGGTGAGAACACTCTCAAAATCTAGTTCTGAGATGTTAATCAAGGGCCAACCTTGTATATAGGTTTTCCTAAAAATAGCATCCTCCAGTGCTTTGAGAGACCGAGGCAGGAAAATCGCTTGAGCCTAAGAGTTCGAGACCACACCAGGCACAGTGACTCATGCCTGTAATCACAGCACTTTGGGAGGCTGAGGTGGTTGGATCACAAGGTCAGGAGCTTAATACCAGCCTGGCCAGTATGGTGAAACCCTGTCTTTAGTAAAAATGCAAAAATTAGCCAGGCGTGGTGGTGGTAGCCTGTAGTCCCAGCTACTCGGGAGGCTGAGGCAGGAGAATTGCTTGAACCCAGGAGGCAGAGGTTGCAGTGAGCCGAGATCATGCCACTGCACTCCAGCCTGGGCAACAAAGACTCCATCTCAAAAAAAAAAAAAATTCGAGACCTGCCTGAGGAACAAAGTAAGACCTCATCTCTACAAAATAGCTGAGCATGGTGGTGTGCACCTGTAGTCCCAGCTACTTGGGAGGCTGAAGCAGGAGGATCACCTGAGCCCAGGAGTTCAACGTTGCAGTGAGCTGTGATTATGCCACTGCACTCCAGGCTGGGCAACAAAGTGAAACCTGTCTCTAAAAAACAAAAAAGTTTAAAGAAACTAAACCTCTTTGCATCCCTCTGCCTTATTCAAGCAGAATGTCTTATGTTCCAGTAAATATGAATGCTAAAAAACTCAAGTTACCTACATCATGATAAATCATTAAATTGTTTTTGGTTGGTTGTGGTGGCTCACAGCTGTAATTCCAACACTTTGGGAGGCCAAGGTGGGCAAATCACTTGAGCCCAGGAGTTCAAGACCAGCCTGGGCAACATAGTGAAACCCCCTCTCTATAAACAATACAAAAATTAGCTGGGTATGGTAGCGTGTGTCTGTAGTCCCAGCTACTTGGCAAATCACTTGAGCCCAGGAGTTCAAGACCAGCCTGGGCAACATAGCAAAACCCCATCTCTATAAACAATACAAAAATTAGCTGGGTATGGTGGCATGTGTCTGTAGTCCCACCTACTTGGGAGGCTGAGGTGGGAGGATGACTTGAGCCCAGAAGGTAGAGGTTGCATTGAGCCAAGATTGCGTCACTGCACTCTAGCCTGGATGACAGAGCCAGACCTTATCTCAAAAACAGTAAAAAAATTGTTTTCAAGTAGATTCCCTTTTTAAAAATAATCTTGAATTCTTTTTTTTTTTTTTTTTTTTTTTGAGACTGAGTCTTGCTCTGTAGCCCAGGCTGGAGTGCAGTAGCCGGATCTCAGCTCACTGCAAGCTCCACCTGCCGGGTTCACACCATTCTCCTGCCTCAGCCTCCCGAGTAGCTGGGACTACAGGCGTCCGCCACCTCACCCGGCTAGGTTTTTTTTGTATTTTGTAGTAGAGACGGGGTTTCACCGTGTTAGCCAGGATGGTCTCGATCTCCTGACCTCGTGATCCGCCCGTCTCGGCCTCCCAAAGTGCTGGGATGACAGGCTTGAGCCACCGCGCCTGGCCATAATCTTGAATTCTTTATATTTCAATACTACTAAATAATGTAATAAATACGTATGTTAAATTAGAATTTCATTATGATCTCCTCACTAGATCTTCTTTCCGTGGCAGGATGCAGACTCATCTGAGCGTATCATTGCTCCCATGCGCTGGGGCTTGGTGCCTTCTTGGTTCAAAGAAAGTGATCCTTCCAAGCTGCAGTTCAATACTACCAACTGTCGTAGTGATACCATAATGGAGAAACGGTCATTTAAGGTAGGTGGCTGGTAGCTATTAGTGCCCTGTATACCTGAGAAATAAGGCTCCAAAGGGTGTTTCCATCCTAGCCTACAGAGGACAACCAAAAATAAATAACATAAAAAAGAATGTTCCCCGTTGTTAATGTGGAATGCTATTTTGTTACTACATAACAAACCACACCAGAGAGTAGTGTGAAACAAAATGATAAACATTATCTCTATATTCTCTGGGTTGACTGGGCTCATCTGGGCAGTTTTCACTTGGAAGTTCTCATGTTGCAATTAGATGGCAGCTGAGGCTGCTTGTCCAAGATGACTTCTTCACCCACATCTGACACTTCAGCTGGGATGACTAGAACAACTAGAAGGCTTTCCACATGCCTAACTCGAGGGTGTCAGGGTAGCCAGGCTTCTGTCATGGTGACTCATTTATCCCAGAGCTCATGATCCAACAGAGCAGGACAGAAGATACAAGTCTTTGTCTGAAAGCATCACTTAATCTTGGCAGTCATACGGCATTACTTATGCTGTATTCTTTTATTATTGTTATTATTATTATTATTATTTTTAATAGAAACAAAGTCTGGCTATGTTGCCTAGGCTGGTCTCAAACTCCTGGACTCAAGTGATTCTCCTGTCTGGGCCTCCCAAAGTGCTGGGATTATAGGTGTGAGCTAGCATCCTGGCCTACTTCTGTTGCATTCAATGGGTTACACAGAGCCAGCCCAAATTCAGTGTGGGAGGTGTCTATGAAATGTGAATACTGGGAAGCATGCTTCATTGGGAAGGCGCCTTTGAAGACTAGCTATCACAAGTACCTATTTGTTAGAAAAGAGGTGATTGCTTTTATGTACATTATTTAATCTTTTCAACATCTGTGTGAGTTATAACTTTCTTTATACATAAGAGAGGTACAGAGAAATTAAATAACTGTTTTAAGGTCATACATTGGCAGACCTCAGATTTTATGTATTTATTTGTTTGTTTTTTTTATTTATTTTGAGATGGAGTCTCATTCTTTCACCCAGGCTGGAGTGCAGTGGCACGATCTTGGCTCACTGCTACCTCTGCCTCCCAAGTTCAAGTGATTCTCGTGCTTCAGCCTCCCAAGTAGCTGGGACTACAGGTGTGCACCACCATGCCCAGCTAATTTTTATATTTTTAATAGAAATGGGGTTTCACCTTGTTGGCCAGACTGGTCTCAAACTCCTGACCTCAAGTGATCCTCCCATCTCGGCCTCCCAAAGTGTTGGGATTACAGCCGTGAGCCACCGCGCCTGGCCCAAACCTCAGATTTTAACTCAAGTTCGCCAAGTAATGGCAGTCTATGAAACATTATTGTATTACTAAGACCATATCTTGCTCACATTTTCCCTCAGGTGCCTCTGGGAAAGGGAAGACGCTGTGTCGTTTTAGCAGATGGATTCTATGAGTGGCAGCGATGTCAAGGAACAAACCAGAGGCAGCCATACTTCATCTATTTTCCTCAAATCAAGACAGAGAAGGTATCATTATCAGCATTCACAATATATATTTGGAAAGGCACAGGGAAACAAATTAATCAAAGGACATTTTTTTTTCCTTCGTAGTTTTATTTATTTGTTTTAAAATAACAGCTTTAGCCCAGTGCGGTGACTCATGCCTGTGATCCCAGCACTTTGGGAGCCCAAGATGGGAAGATTGCTTGAGCCCAGGAGTTTGAGACCAGCCTGGTCAACATGGCGAAACCCCGTTTCTACAAACAATACAAAACTAGCTGGGCATGGTGGCGTGCACCTGTAGTCCCAGCTACTTGGAAGGCTGAGGTGGGAGGATCGCTTGAACCCATGAGATAGAGGCTGCAATGAGCTATGGTCACACCACTGCACTGGGTGACAGAGAAAGAGTCTGTCAAAATAAAGTGAAATGAAATGAGCTCATTGAGAGATAATTTACCATAAAATTCACCTTTTTAAAATGTGCAATTCAGGAATGTTTTAGTATATTCAAAGTATGCAATTATTACCTCTATTTTTAGAATATTTTTGTCTCTAGAAGGAAACTCCATATCCATTAGCAATCACTCTTCATTCTCCACTATGCCCAGCCCCTGTCAAACACCAATCTACTTTCCATGTCTATGGATTTGCCTATTTTGGACATTACATAAAAATGGAATCATAGACTGTGTGGTCTTTTGTGACTGGCTTCTTTGATTTAGCATAATGTTTTCAAGATTCATCCATGTTTGGCATGGATCAGCACTTCATTCCTTTTTGTAAAGATATACCACATTTTGTTAATTCATTCATCAGTTGATAGACACTTGGATTATTTCTACTTTTTGGTTATTATGAATAATGCTGCTATGAACATTCATTTACAAGTTTTTGCATGGATACATGTTTTCATCTCTCTTGGATAGATGCCTAGGAGTGGAATTGCTAGGTCATATCATAACTCTACGTTTCCCTCATAAAACTTTCACTGTAGCTGGGCGCAGTGGTTCAGGCCAGGCAGGTGGCTCATGCCTGTAATCCCAGCACTTTAGGAGGCCAAAGCAGGTGGATTGCTTGAGCTCAGGAGTTCAAGATCAATCTGGGCAACATGGCTAAAACCCATCTCTACTGGCTGGGCGCGGTGGCTCACGCCTGTAATCCCAGCACTTTGGGAGGCCGAGGCGGGCGGATCACAAGGTCAGGAGATCGAGACCACGGTGAAACCCCGTCTCTACTAAAAATACAAAAAATTAGCCGGGCGCGGTGGCGGGCGCCTGTAGTCCCAGCTACTCAGGAGGCTGAGGCAGGAGAATGGCGTAAACCCAGGAGGCGGAGCTTGCAGTGAGCCGAGATCGCGCCACTGCACTCCAGCCTGGGCGACAGAGCGAGACTCCGTCTCAAAAAACAAAAAACAAACAAACAAAAAAAAACCCATCTCTACCAAAAATACAAAAACTTAGCTGGGCATGGTCTCAGCTACTTGGGAGGCTGAGGTGGGAAGATGACTTGAGCCCAGGAGGTGGAGGTTGCAGTGAGCCAAGATCGTGCCACTGTACTCCAGCCTGAGTGACAGAGTGAGACACCATCTCAAAAACAAAACAAAAACTCTTTCATTGTAAGATATAATTTGAGCTATTCATGTTAAAACATTATCAGGAGATTGCAAACAAATCAGACATGCCAACCTCATGTTTTATTTTTAATTAGATTATTTAGTCTGACACTGCTGAAACACCTGAGTTCTTAGCAGTTTGCTTGTTAAAATTGGGAATTGTTTGTTCACCTGTCATCTCATTTTGAGGACTGGAAATAGTGTTACCGAGTAAAAGGGACTTGCTACCCAATGTGCTAGAAGCCAATACCATGACACTGAGTAGCTGGTCCCAGCTACTTGGCAGGCTGAGGTGAGATGATAGCTTGAGCCTGGGGTAGCAGGTGGAGGTTGCAGTGAGCTGAGATTGCACCACTGCACTCCAGCCTGGATAACAGAGAAAAGTTTTTTTGTTTTGTTTTGTTTTTGTTTTTTTTTGTTTTGAGACGGAGTCTCACTCTGTTGCCCAGGCTGGTGTGCAGTGGCTGGATCTCAGCTCACTGCAAGCTCCGCCTCCCGGGTTTACGCCATTCTCCTGCCTCAGCCTCCCGCGTAGCTGGGACTACAGGCGCCCGCCACCTCGCCCAGCTAGTTTTTTTGTACTTTTTAGTAGAGACGGGGTTTCACCGTGTTCGCCAGGATGCTCTTGATCTCCTGACCTTGTGATCCACCCGTCTCAGCCTCCCAAAGTGCTGGGATTACAGGCTTGAGCCACCGCGCCCCGCCAGAAAAGTTTTTTATTGCAAGTCGACTAACAAGAAGATAGGAGTCCAGCTCCTCTCTGTCTCCCTTGCTGGCTTTAAGGCAGTACTTTTATTAAAAGGTTTAGGGAATGGATTCTAGGCTTAGTAGGTGATTGGTGGAAGGAAAAGGGAGGCCTGGAAAGTCTTCAGGTATGTGCAGTTATCTCTTCCTGCCTCCATATAGGTCTCATGTGCAAATTCAGGGGGAGTTAGTATGAAACGTGGTGGAAATTCAGGCTGTGATATAAGCAAGCTTGTTTTGCATATACTCTAGTCAGTTACATTGGTTCCAACCAATTCAGCGAGTTTTGTTATCTTACAGGCGGAGGGAGTTGCACTGTTTCAGCAAGTTGTTTCTTTTCTCATGTGCTATCCTATAAGCCCAAGAATTTAGTCATTGGTGTTTTTTTGTTGTTGTTGTTTGTTTGTTTGTTTTTAACTCCTGGGGCACAGTTTCAGTAGTCAAGAGAGTTTGCTTCACCCTCAGAAAATCCTCTATCAGTGATGGGTACACCAAAATCTCAGAAGTCACCACTGAAGAATTTATTCATATAACCAGATACCACCTGTTCCCCAGAAACCTATTGAAATGTAAATTAAAAAAGAAAATCCCGGCCGGGCGCGGTGGCTCAAGCCTGTAATCTCAGCACTTTGGGAGGCCGAGACGGGCGGATCACAAGGTCAGGAGATCGAGACCATCCTGGCTAACATGGTGAAACTCCGTCTCTACTAAAAAAATACAAAAAACTAGCCGGGCGAGGTGGCGGGCGCCTGTAGTCCCAGCTACTAGGGAGGCTGAGGCAGGAGAATGGCATGAACCCGGGAGGTGGAGCTTGCAGTGAGCTGAGATCTGGCCACTGCACTCTAGCTTGGGTGACAGAGCGAGACTCCGTCTCAAAAAAAAAAGAAAAAAAAGAAAAAAAAGAAAATCCCCTGTCTAGCCAATCTAGTAACACACAAATGATTTGGTACAAGACAAGATTAATTTATAAAAACATCTGTCAATTATAATAGCAAATATTGGCCGGGCGCGGTGGCTCAAGCCTGTAATCCCAGCACTTTGGGAGGCCGAGAGGGGCGGATCCCGAGGTCAGGAGATCGAGACCATCCTGGCTGACACGGTGAAACCCCGTCTCTACTAAAAAATACAAAAAAAACTTAGCCGGGCGCAGTGGCGGGCGCCTGTAGTCCCAGCTACTCCGGAGGCTGAGGCAGGAGAATGGCGTAAACCCGGGAGGCGGAGTTTGCAGTGAGCTGAGATCCGGCCACTGCACTCCAGCCTGGGCGACAGAGCGAGACTCCGTCTCAAAAAAAAAAAAAAAAAGGCCGGGCGTGGTGGCTCACGCCTGTAATCCCAGCACTTTGGGAGGCCGAGGTGGGCGGATCACAAGGTCAGGAGATCGAGACCATGGTGAAACCCCGTCTCTACTAAAAATAGAAAAAATTAGCCGGGCGCAGGGGCGGGCGCCTGTAGTCCCAGCTACTCGGGAGGCTGAGGCAGGAGAATGGCGTGAACCCGGGAGGCGGAGCTTGCAGTGAGCCGAGATTGCGCCACTGCACTCCAGCCTGGGCGACAGAGCGAGACTCCGTCTCAAAAAAAAAAAAAAAAAAAAATTATAATAGCAAATATTAAGCACTTACTACAAGTCAGTTACTCTGTTTAGGAACTTAATGTATATTAGCTTAATATACATTAATTCTTTTTTTTTTTTTTTTTTTTGAGACAGAGTTTCACTCTTGTTGCCCAGGATGGAGTGCAATGGTGTGGTCTCAGCTCACTGCAACCTCCACCTCCTGGGTTCAAGTGATTCTGCCTCGGCCTCCCGAATAGCTGGGATTACAGGTGCGCACCACCTTGCCCGGCTAATTTTTGTATTTTTAGTAGAGGCAGGGTTTCACCATGTTAACCAGGCTGTTCTCTAACTCCTGACCTCAGGTGATCCACCTGCCTCAGCACCCACCAAGTGCTGGGATTACAGGCATGGGCCACTGTGCCTGACCGTGAACTTAATTTTTACACTACAGATAGTTGGGTTTTCCTTTTTGATTCAGTCTGACAATCATTCTTTTAATTTGTGTTTAGAACATTTAATTTAATGTGTAATTATTGATGTGATTGGGTTAAAATCCATTGTTTTGCTAGTTTTCTATTTGTTCCATCAACTCTTTGTTCCTTTTCTCCTGATCTTTCTGTTTTTGGAATAATCTTTTATAATTGCATTTCGTCTCCATTATTGGCTTATTATTTTTACCTCTTTTTTTTTTTTTTTTTTTTGAGACGGAGTCTCGCTCTGTAGCCCAGGCTGGAGTGCAGTGGCCGGATCTCAGCTCACTGCAAGCTCCGCCTCCCGGGTTTACGCCATTCTCCTGCCTCAGCCTCCCGAGTATCTGGGACTACAGGCGCCCGCCACCTCGCCCAGCTAGTTTTTTTGTATTTTTTAGTAGAGTTGGGGTTTCTTTTTTTTTTTTTGAGACGGAGTCTCGCTCTGTCGCCCAGGCTGGAGTGCAGTGGCGCGATCTCGGCTCACTGCAAGCTCTGCTTCTCGGGTTCACGCCATTCTCCTGCCTCAGTCTCCTGAGTAGCTGGGACTACAGGCACCCGCCACCGTGCCCGGCTAATTTTTTGTATTTTTAGTAGAGACGGGGTTTCACTGTGGTCTCGATCTCCTGACCTTGTGATCCGCCCGCCTCGGCCTCCCAAAGTGCTGGGATTACAGGCGTGAGCCATAGAGTTGGGGTTTCACCATGTTAGCCAGGTTGGTCTCGATTTCCTGGCCTTGTGATCCGCCCGTCTCGGCCTCCCAAAGTGCTGGGATTACAGGCTTGAGCCACCGCGCCCGGCCTATTTTTACCTATTAAAAATGTTTTTAGTAGTTGCCTTACAGCTTACAGTATACATTTTAAGTTAATAATATTCTGTCTTTATACACTACACTACCATTGAAAAGACCTTACAACAGTATTCTCCCAGTTCCTCCTGTCTTTTGGGCTACTGTTATGCATTTTATTTTTACATATGCTATAAACTTACAATACATTGCTATTATTTTGCTGTAGATGGTCAGTTATGTTTTAGAGTGGTAAAAAATAAAAGTCTTTGTACATGTACCTTCATTTTAGCCATTTTCATGGATCTTCACTTATTTGTATAGATGCAGTTTTCTCTCTGGTATTACAGTCCTTCTGCCTGAAGGACTTTAAGTTTTCTTGTGGTGTGGATCTGCTGGTAATGAATTCTGATTTTTTTTTTTTTGTTTGAAAAAGTATCTATTTTTAAAAAGTCATCATGATGCTTTTTATTGAGATATAATTCACATATAATAAAATTCACCCTTTTAAAATGTACAGCGGTTTTTAGTATATTCAAAACCTTGGCCAGGCATGGTGGGTCACACCTGTAAAATTAGCCATGCATGGTGGCTCATGCCTGTGGTCCCAGCTACTTGGGAGACTGAGGTGGGAATATCACATGCGCTTAGGAGGTCGAAGTTGCAGTGAGCAGAGATCACACCACTACACTCCACCCTGGGTGACAGAGCGAGACCCTGTCAAAAAAAAAAAAAAAAACCCACAAAATGTTTTGCAGCCATCATCACTAATTCCACAATACTGTTATCAACCCCAAATAAAACCATACCCATTAGTAGTCACTTTCCATACCTCCCTGTCTTTAACCTTTGGCAACCACTGTCTTTGTTTTTGAGAGGTATTTTTCACTGTGTATAAGATTCTGGGTTAGTGGTGTTTCGTTTTCTTTCAGTCCTGCAAAAAAATACACTTCATTGTCTCTGGCTCTCATAGTTTCTTTTGAGAAGTCTAGTGTATAACTGTCTTTTTTCTTTTGTATGTAATGCATAAATGTGTGCTTCTCTCACCGCCTTCCCCTCCACCCCTGCCTTTAAGATTTTCTCTTAGGGCAGCTGTTTGAATACATTGTGTGTACATGTTTTGGCCTATTCTCTTTGCTGCTTGGATCTGCAGTTTGATATCTTTCATAATTTATGGAAATTTATTGGCTTTTTCTTCTTCAAATATTTCTTCTGCCTGATTTTCTCTTTCTGGGATTCTAATGACACATGTTAGATGATTTTATTGTCCCATCGTTCTTGGATATTCTCTCCATTTTTCTTTCTTTTTTTCTCTGTTTCAGTTTGGCTAATTTTCATTGACTTTTTTTTTTTTTTTTTTTTTTGAGATGAAGTCTCGCTCTATCACCCAAGCTGGAGTACAGTGGTGCAATCTTGGCTCACTGCAACCCCTGCTTCCCAGGCTCATAAATTCTGCCTCAGCCTCCCAAGTAGCTGGGATTACAGGCACGCACCACCATGCCTGGCTAATTTTTTTTTTTTTTTTTTGTATTTTTAGTAGAGACGGGGTTTCATCCTGTTGGCCAGGCGGGTCTTGAATGCCTGACCTCCCAGAGTGCTGGGATTACAGGCATGAGCCACTGCGCCTGGCCATTATTGACCTATCTTTAAGTTCACTGAGTCTTTCTTATAGTTTCTATCTCTCTGCTAAAATTCCTTATCTGTTCATGTATGTTGTCCACCTTTTCCACAAGAGTCTTTGACATTAATTTTACTTCAAGTTCTCTGATAATTTTAGCATCTGGGAAATGTAACCTCTTGAATCTGGTTCTATTAGTTTGTATGTCTCTTGGTGGTTGATTGCTTTAGCTTTTTTTGTGTGTCTTGTAATTTTTTATTGTTGCCAGAGATGATATGTAGGACAGAGACTGAGATTAATAATATGTCTGGAAATTCTTCTATTAGGCCATTACTATATGAGGTTAAGTCAGTCTTGTCAGGAATTGAACTGGGTTTGGGCTTTGTTGTCATTACAGTGCCTTTGTTTGATCACAGGCTTTCAAGGGCTCTGGTGTTACCTATTGTTTAGGGTAAGGATTGACTTTCCAGAGGGTTTCTCAGCAGCCCTGCTCTCTTCAGTTGTTGGATTTTCCTGTGATCCTGTGCCTTAGACAGGGTCTTTCTTGTGCCCTTTTCCCTCTTCCAGAAGTAGACTGCTTCTGCTTGTCACTTAATGTTTGTCATCTAAACAGAGGTGGAGGCAGCTCTCCGTTCAGTCTGTCTTAGGCAGACCTGGCTCTGTGACTTAGTCTTCCCCAGGGCGTAGGGGGCTTTTTCTTTCTCTCCTTCCCCAGCCTCTGTGGGTCTTTTTTTTTTTTTTTTTTGAGACGGAGTGTCGCTCTGTCGCCCAGGCTGGAGTGCAGTGGCCGCATCTCAGCTCACTGCAAGCTCCGCCTCCCGGGTCTACGCCATTCTCCTGCCCCAGCCTCCTGAGTAGCTGGGACTACAGACGCCCGCCACCTCACCCGGCTAGTTTTTTTTGTATTTTTTAGTAGAGACGGGGTTTCACCGTATTAGCCAGGCTGGTCTCGATCTCCTGACCTTGTGATCCGCCCGTCTCGGCCTCCCAAAGTGCTGGGATTACAGGCTTGAGCCACCGCGCCCGGCCGCCTCTGTGGGTCTTTACCTGTATCCGCGCCCGGCCGCCTCTGTGGGTCTTTACCTGTATCCTAGACGTGAAAGGGATTATTACCCTTTCCCTGGCAGCTTAAGACTTTTGCTCCTTAGTTCCGGAAAAGTGATTAGGTGAGGCAAGGGAGCTTGACTTTAAAGTATGCAACAGTGAGGATGGCTTCCTCCAGGCTCCTGCCCTGTCCCCAGTCTTTTTCGAGCACTGGCAACGTCCAAGAAGAAGAGCCTGTGAGCTGGTGCAGACTCCTCTGAGGTTTGCAGCTCCCGGGGATTCTGTACTATCCTACCAGCCCATACGCTGCTTGTAGAAATGTGATAATAACATTATCTGAATTCTTACCTGCTTGTATGAAGGCTTGTGTCTTCCTCCTGTTGCTGCCAATAAGCCAGTACTTATGTCCCATTGCCCCTTGGAGGACCCTGTCTTTTCTTAAATTTCAGGGAAATTAATCGACCTCACCTCTCTGATGAATTTAAGAAAAGTTATGATTTTGCATATTATCCAGCTTTTTTCTTATTGTTAGAATAGAAGTGATGTTCTTTCCAGCTTTCTACCTTTTAGGCCTTGAATTGAGTTTTGAACGGCAAGTAGGAATTGGCATGAAATTCAATTCAATTAAGAAAGGGTGGGAAGGACATTTTGGGCAGAGGAAGATTGCTTCAGCAAGACACAGGAGCATGAAATTTCATGAGAGCTTCATTTACCAACAGCTGGTTTGGGTTCAAATTAACAATATGAGTGATAGCTAGAATGGTGGGTCAGTTCACGGAAGGCCTAAATGTCCAGTGAAGGTGTTAAATTCTGAAAGTATTAAAGAGCCATGAATCTATAGCTTCAGTTGGCATTTGCCACCAACCTTCTTTGCTTTGGTGACAGAGGGGTTAGTAAGACATGGGCTGAATTACTTTTAAAATGATTTCCATGCTCTTGAGTCTGAAGTAGTACCCAACCTGCATGTAGAAGAAGTCTGCTGAGTGCATCTAATCTGCCCATATATTTTGCTTCCAGTCAGGTAGCACTGGTGCTGCAGATAGTCCTGAGAACTGGGAGAAAGTCTGGGACAACTGGAGGCTGCTGACAATGGCTGGGATCTTTGACTGCTGGGAGCCCCCAGAGGGAGGAGATGTCCTGTATTCCTATACCATCATCACAGTGGATTCTTGCAAAGGCTTGAGTGACATCCACCACAGGCAAGTCATACTTCTTACCCCTGGATCCAAAAGGATCCAAAGGAGAGTTTGTCCTCTGCTTTTAGGTAGCTTTAGAGAGTAGGAAACCAAGTCGTTTTACCAGGTAAAGTTACAATCAGTTTGACTTTAACATGACATACATTCCTAAAAATCACTGTACTATGTAAAAGGATAGAATAAAAACCACATAACTTAAGGAGAAAATGGGGTTGAGACAACACTTAAAATGTTGTCAGTGACACATTAAAAATAATGGAAACCTAATAAAACAGTAACACTGCTTTATTCATGTTAAGTGGTTAAGAAATAAATAAATACTACAGGCAGGGCACAGTGGCTCACGCCTGTAATCCCAGCACTTTGGGAGGCTGAGGTGGGTGGGTCACGAGGTCAGGAGATTGAGACCATCCTGGCTAACACAGTGAAACCCTGTCTTTACTAAAAATACAAAAACTAAATTAGCTGGGCGTGGTGGCGGGTGCCTGTGCCCCCAGCTACTTGGGAGACTGAGGTGAGAGAACGGCATGAACCTAGGAGGTGGAGCTTGCAGTGAGCTGAGCTTGTTCCACTGGACCCCAGCCTGGGCGACAGAATGAGATTCCATCTCAAAAAATAAGTAAATAAATACATAAATACATACTACAATAAATACGGCACTTTACCTTGACAAGACCTGAAGTTTGCTTGTGGAAGTGGGTGTTGGAAGAAATGCATCTCATGAGTTACTGTGAAGTTGTGGAAGGAAGGTTATGTAAAATTTTTTATCTTTTGCAGTCTTAAATCCTGGGGCACATTTTTTCTCCTTTGAACGTATTTCCTTTGAGGCATGCATTTGTAATAGATACTGTTTAATCGAAATTGAATATTTGATTCAATGTATAGCCTTCTTCAATTAACTTCTGTATCACTGCTAGAAATTCTTTAGCGGCATTTTCATCTGTACTTGTGGCTTCTCCCAATAGCAGAAAGCTTTGAAAATTGTCGCCATGTTCGAAACCAGTGAACTAACCACCACTAGCACTAAAAGGAGCCACTTGTGGTATTTAAGGTTTTATTTATATATAGGTCTTATTTATATATTTTTTGTATAAACCTTATAGGTGCTTTTTTTTTTTTTTGAGATGGAGTCTCACTTTTGTCGCCCAGGCTGGAATGCAATAGTGTGATCTCTGCTCGTGCAACCTCCACCTCCCGAGTTCAGGCAATGATTCTCCTGCCTCAGCCTCCTGAGAAACTGGGATTACAGGCATGCACCACCATGCCTGGCTAATTAGGTGCTTATTTTTATATTTATTTTTTCAGTCACTGAGCAGAGGTCAAATATAGATGCTTGTTTATATATAAATAAGTGCTTTCTCTCTCTTTTTTTTTTTCCTTGAGACAGAGTTCTGCTCTTGTGCCCCAGGCTAGAGCACAATGGTGCAATCTCAGCTCACTGCAACCTCCGCCTCCCAGGTTCAAGTGATTCTCCTTCCTCAACCTCCCGAGTAGCTGGGATTATAGGCATGTGCCACCATGCCCGGCTAATTTTGTATTTTATTTTTTAGTAGAGACGGGGTTTCACCGTGTTAGCCAGGATGGTCTCGATCTCCTGACCTCGTGATCCACCCATCTCGGCCTCCCAAAGTGCTGGGATTACAGGCTTGAGCCACTGCGCCTGGCCCAGAGTACTTCTTGAAGTTGTTCCAGCCATGGTCATTTTGATTTATTTTTTTGTAGCATTATCACTGATGTGGACTCCTTGATATCCTTTGCTCGGGAAATAATCACGTTCTGATTTTTATTCCAGGATTCTTTACTATTTCAAGCTTCTCTTCAATATTTAAAATGTTTCCATTCACATGCACTGCCTACCATGTTTTGAGCCAGGAAGCTTAGACATGTTTGAGATGTTAAATGTGTGTCTTTTTATATATATAGAAAAGTTCAGAAAGGCAAAAGAAGAGCAAAACACAATTTTGTGAAATAGTATGTAGTGAGCCAAAGTAGCAGTCAGTGTTTGAGATGTATGCACTTTGTGTATTTCTACAAGGCTCAGTTCAGCTGGGTGCAGTGTTCTGTATTCACCTTGTGTTTCTCACAGATGAAACTGCATAAGCAAACACAAAATTTGCATTGTGCTCCAATTACTCTCTAATATATCAGTGGCACTGGAACAGATTTGCATTTTAAACATAAGCATTGGCAGAACTGACTATACGTGTATTCTACCTTTATAATTTCTGCCAGAGCTGAGTACTCCCTGAAGTGATTTTTTGGAGTTCTCCTGAAAAGAATGCAGTGTGACATCTGTCAGGATTACCTGCTTTAGCCTTGTTGTAGGTTATATCTGTGAAAATATGCTTTCATGTGATATAGTTCTCTTGTAGTAATTAACCTTTAAAAATTACATTTCATTTAATCTAAATCACCATTCATTTTAAAATGTACCATTGTTTTATGTTACAGTGTTTAACATTATTTTATATGTTATATATATGTTTAGGAGACAAATGAACATTTGTCTGTATATGAATCAACTGTACCACCCAATAAAGTGTGTGCCACACTTTGCATTGACTGGGACATAAAACTGGAAGCTAAACCTAGTATATTTTCCTTACGTCCTCTGGGTACCCAGGAGTCATGTTTCACACCTTCTCTGCTTTTCTGACACATCATTTCCTTTTGTTCACAATTTTCTTAGTGTAAGTCTTTGAGAGGTGGTGAGGCTTGAGATTACTTTTGATAGACAAGTTTTCAAGAACTATTTTCCCTGCATTCTAGGCTGGAGTGTCATAGAAAGTTTACCAATTTGCTAGAGTGGACACTGGAGTACCCTAGACCAGTCATAGTACTCATCACTGTCTTTGCCATGAAACTTTATAATGTGGCTGTCCAGGTGTTGAATCTGGTGCCCTGTCACCCTGTGCTCAGGGAACACATGGCAGCAATCAGCATGTGAAGCGCAGAGGGAGGGCAGGCTCCCCTTGTGATATCTGAGCTATCAGCTGACTCAAGTCTCTCTCCCTTCTCTCCTTATTCTCACGCTACCTCTCCCAACCATTGTCTTGACTTCCCTGGCCAGGATGCCTGCCATATTAGATGGAGAGGAGGCAGTTTCTAAATGGCTTGACTTTGGTGAAGTCTCAACTCAGGAAGCTCTGAAATTAATCCACTCGACAGAGAACATCACCTTCCATGCAGTCTCTTCTGTGGTGAACAACTCGCGAAACAATACTCCTGAGTGTCTGGCTCCTGTCGACTTGGTGGTCAAAAAGGTAGGGGCCTGTGACTGGTACAGTCCTTTTTGAGCTTTCTGTCTTCTGTCAGTGTGCCTTTCTTTTAGGATGTGGCCTTTTATGATCAGCCCTTTAATTTGGACCATCAAAAGCTCTCATGCCCCTTGTACACGGCAAGGTAGTGTAGAGCAGCGATTCTCAAACCTGGCTATGACTCAGAGTTCCCAGGAGAAGAACTGTTTCAAAATGTAAATGCTAGACCCTATCCAGACATCCTGAATCAACATTTAGAGCTAGGCTTGGGCTTTTGTATAATTAAGAAGCTTCAGGCCGGGCACAGTGGCTCACACCTGTAATCCCAGCACTTTGGGAGGCTGAGGCGGGCGGATCACGAGGTCGAGATCGAGACCATTCTGGCCAACATGGTGAAACCCAGTCTCTACTAAAAATATAAAAATTAACTGGGCATGGTGGCCCACGCCTGTAATCGCAACTACTTGGGAGGCTGAGGCAGGAGAATCACTTGAACCCGGGAAGTGGAGGTTGCAGTGAGCTGAGATCGGGCCACTGCACTCCAGCTTGGTGACAGAGTGAGACTCCGTTTCAAAAAAAAAAAAGCTTCAGCTGGGTGCAGTGGCTCATGCCTGTAATCCCAGCACTTAGAAGGCAGAGGTAGGAGGGTAGCTTTACCCCAGGAGTTCCAGACCTGCCTGGGCAATATAGTGAGACCCCGTTCTCCACAAAAAGGAAAACAAAAAAAAAAGCTTCTTTGATGAAATGAGTCTGATAAACCAAGTTTGAGGACTTCTAATCTAGACAGTGATTGTGAGAAAGACAAAGGAGCCAGCCCTTGACCATATTGTGTCTCCATCCCCAACCAGCTGTGATTTTTGGTGTCTCTTTTCTGTATCTTTGCTTTCTGAACTACAAGTTGGAGGAGCTCCAGTCCTTAGTCTCCTTCAGGAGGATTTGAGAGCATTCCTACCGTGAACCTTAACTTCTTAGAATCAGCAAGGATCCAGAGGGTGTATTTTAGGGAGGGAAGGCAAACAAGCAGAAGGCCTGCAGTGGGGAGAGAAGTTTCAGAGCAAAAAGCTGGTCCCCACTGACATTTGTGGGTAAGGGTTTAGGAGTAGCGATTGTTTTTAGGTGGCATGGAGGGACTTAAAGTAGGACATACTTGGAATGTTCCAAGAATAGACATTTTAGAATGCCGTGTTAAGGATGATTGTTAGAATAGCTAGCTGTCCCCTCTCTATTTTTCTTAAAGTTTTTTCCATACCCACAGTCAGTGTCATCTTTTTTTCTTTTGTCATGATTCTGATAAACTCCTGCAACTGTGGCACTTTTTAAAAATTAGGTAACTCTAAAACTAATTCTATATACAGGTTGAATATCCCTATCCAAAATGCTTGGGAACAGAAGTGTTTTAGATTTTGAATTTTTTCAAATTTTGGAATATTTGCATTATATACTTACTAGCTGAATATCCCAAATCTGAAATGTACCAACAAGCATTTCCCTTCAAAGTCATGTAAGCACTTAAAAAGTTTAGGATTTTGAAGCATTTTGGATCTTGGATTTTCAGGGTTAGGATGCTCAACCTGTATTCATTTTGGACTAGACACTGCCCATTTCTGCCATGATCTATTTTTTTTTCTTTTTCCTTTTTAGAGACAGGGTCACGCTCTGTTGCCCAGGTTAGACTGCAGTGGCATGATCATAGTTCACTGTAGCCTCGAACTCCTGGGCTAAAACGATCCTCCCACCTCAGCCTCCCAGGTAGCTCAGCCTACAAGCGTACACCACCATGCCTGACTCATTTTTTAAATTTTTTATAGAGATGGGGTCTTCCTATGTTTCCTAGGCTGTTCTCAAACTCCTGGGCTTGATTTTCCCACCTCAGCCTCCGAAAGTGCTGGGATTACAGGCATGCACCACTGCACCTAACCCTGCCATGGTGTTTACTCCAAAAGATGTCACATTCTGGAGAGGTGGCATTGTGCCAATTCAGAACCTTTCAGTTCAGGGTTGGGGTGTGATGTAAAGCAAGCCAATAGGGAGTAGTGACAGTCAAGCAGAGGTTGTACAGATTGTCTGCACAAAGAGGAAACAATGTAGCCATATCACAGTGGCTGTTAGAAATTCTTCTGTATCTCTCCAGTCTCATTTTCCAACACTCCCCCCGGTCATGCTGAATTACATTCTTTTCCCTGAGAATGCTTCATTCTCTGCACATTTGGAATGCCTTTCAGTTCTCTTCTCTGGCTGGTCCCACACAATCCTCTGTGAAACCTTCTCTAAGAGCTGCTTTCCTGCCCCTTAGAGCACACTCCTCTCTTTCCACTCTTTACTGGTGGGCCCCAGCTGGCCCTTAGTAACATTTTCCAAGCCTGGGTAAGTACCTAATGCCTCTTCCCCTTTTTCTTCCCTGGGACTTGGCCTTTTCCCAAAAGCTTGAGCTGAATGGTTTGAGCTTTTCCCTCTTTCTCCTAGGAGCTCAAGGCAAGTGGCAGTAGCCAGAGGATGTTGCAGTGGCTGGCCACAAAGTCACCCAAAAAAGAAGACTCAAAAACACCTCAAAAGGAAGAGTCAGATGTTCCCCAGTGGTCCAGTCAGTTCCTGCAGAAGAGTTCACTCCCCACGAAGAGAGGCACTGCAGGACTCCTAGAGCAATGGCTGAAGCGAGAGAAGGAAGAGGAACCTGTGGCCAAGCGTCCTTACAGCCAGTGACACAGGACTTTCAGAGACCAAGGCCAGGGTCTGCCTCACTGCTGTTCTGATAATAGGTTCTTACATTGTATGTGTGTGTGTTTGCTTTGGGAGGAGGTGGCACTGTGTTGACAGTTGTGGGCTCATGGGGAAGTAGCCTTTTTGGCCATGAGTAGGAGCCCCTAGTGGGGCTGGTGGACAGCTTTGGAAGAGGTGTCCTGTTGCTGTCACCAGCCATGTGGGCCCCATAGGGACACTGTGCCTGCTGCCCTTTTCCTGGCAGGGCTGGTGGAGTCTTCCCTCAAAGCATGCTTTACCCAGTTGGGAAGTGTCTGCCCTGATCTGGTACTCCTTGTAGTAAGCTATTTTCTGCTCAGCTACTGGGCTCTTTCAGTTTTTTAGAATAAGTTCTTAAAATGTATTTTTTTCCTGAATAAATTATGTTTGGTAAACTTCTGCCTACATTTTGGAAAATGATGCTGGTGGGGAAAGTTCTGGATCTTACTTGTTTTTCTTCTACAATCAGTCCTCAGGAATGGGTTTTGTCACAAACGGGGCATGGGGGCTTTCTGAGGAAATAACTACAAGTCTTGGTGGTGGGCTCCTTGTTATGTTTCTTTTTATTTCAGTCTTGATACTTGCAAGTTGTCTGAATCCTTTAGCTTCAAACCAGCCTGAGTTGAGTGCTTGACACAGCAGAACCTGTCCTTACCACAGGTGGGAAGGAAAGGACCAGTTTCTAGCCGTGTCGGGCTACTCCTCTTTTAAGCATCTAGAAGGGAGGCATTCACAAAAGCTGCCCCAACAGCTTTCGAAATGACCAGGAGGACTGGGCGGCGCCGAGCCCAGAACGCTCCTCGCGCAGCCTTGGCTGCGGGCGACCGGACCGATTACTACTAGTGCGGTGGTGGTGCAGGCCCTAGCCTGTATGCAAATCAGGGATCAGACGATCGGAATTTCCACCAATCAGCGGGAAGCCTCGGCCCCGTAACTGTTAATGGGAGACAGCAGCGCCACGCCACAGGCTTTTCCGCTGGAAGGGTGGGGGGCCAGGTGGGGCTCTCGCCCCGACCCTTCCCCGAGGCCCGCCCTCCTCGCCTTTTCTCTAAATTCCTCTTTTGAGTGCCCTCCCTTCCGGTTGAGAGGTGGGGGTTGGCCCGTAGTTACACACTCAGTCACCCCGCACTGTGAAGACGGGGCCTCCCTTGTGAACTGATTTGCGTGGGATTTGGTTGTTTTATTAAGAGATTTTAAAAATTTAGATGACTTACTAGTATGACTGTTTTGTCGTATTTGCTTCCAGTTTAATAAATGACAAAAATGAAATTCCCTTTGTTTTTCATTACCATCTCCCCACTGTTTCTCATGGTTGCAAATTAGTTTGGTGAGGTATTTCCATTTTAACATGAAAGAATATAATGCCTGCAGGGGCTCGTTTCCTTTTCATTCAGGTTTTTATACTTTCATATAAATGTGATGTTAGAAACAAATCCTGGCCGGGCGAGGTGGCTCACTCCTGTAATCCTAGCACTTTGGGAGGCCAAGGTAGGTGGATCACCTGAGGCCAGGAGTTCAAGACCAGCCTGGCCAACATGGTGAAACCCTGTCTCTACTAAAATACAAAAATTAGCCGAGCATGACGGTGGGTGCCTGTAATCCCAGCTACCTGGGAGACTGAGACAGGAGAATCGCTTGAACCCGGGAGATGGTGGTTGTAGTGAGCCGAGATCATGCCACTGCACTCCAGCCTGGGCAGCTGAGCAGGACTCCATCTGAGGAAAAAAAAAAAAAAAGCAAGTCCTTACATCTGAGAGCATGCAGTATCATTTTATGAGTTTCAGGTTTACATAAACTGAAGGGCATTCTGCAACTTCTTTTTCTCTTAAGTCATCGGCTTTACTAGGTATTGCCAAATTGCTCTCCAAATTTTCATGTATTTCAGGGGCATAAAAATCCTTCATTTTCCCACCTTGCCAACATTGAATCCTGCTTACTAGAGCAATGGAGCATCTTCCCCTGTCTTCCGTTCTTAGTCAAATCTCAGGGACCAAACAGGGTAGTTCCTACCTGCCTGTCTGGGTGTGGCCAGGTAGAGCCAGGCCCTCTACCATTCTCTGGAGCAGGTGGGGGCAGGCCTAGGATGTGGCCATCTGGCCCCTCTGCATGGCTCCCAGATAGCAGTCCTTCCCATCTCCCTCCCTTTCACCCTCTAGCAGTGACCAGGCTTGGCTCTAATCCTTAAGGGTATGCTTCCCGCACTGTAGCCTTAGAGGAGGCAGAGGGTCCCTGGGATTTCTGGTCCTGATGGATACAGGTGCCTGCCCCTCAGTCCTGTCTGCAGTCCATGTTAATCCATTGTCTCATGCAAGGCTTATATACCTAAAGCTGAACCCTGCTTTGTATAGAGGTGGAAGCAGACCCAGGCAAGCAAATATGGCTTGACATAGATAAGTTAAGGACAAGTCCACAGGACTCCTGACTTGGGAGGAGTGTATCAGCTTGGGGAAGTTGGATGAGATTTTGCTTGTTGCCAAGAAGAGCCCAGAGGGTGGGTGTTGTGGGGGGAACCAGAGGCAATAAGTGAGACCTCAGACTCCTAGATTCCTGGGCCTGTAGAAACTCCCCATTCTTACCTGGGCCTCTTTCTTCTCAACCAGAGTGAGGAACAAGTGATGGGAAGGGTTGAACCTCATTACCTGGGGATAGGAGCTTTGGCTCAGGCTCCTCTGAGGACTCTCCACCCGAGAGGGTCCTCAGTACACACAGACTTTTTTTTCCCGCCCCCCCCCCCCGAAACAGGGTCTTGCTCTGTCACCCAGGCTGAAGTGAAGTGGCGTGATCTTGGCTCACTGCAACCTCTACCTCCTGGGCTCAAGTGATTCTCCCATCTCAGCTTCCCAAGTAGCTGGGACTACAGATGCATGCCACCACACCCAGCTAATTTTCATATTTTTTGCAGAGATGGGAGTCTCACTATGTTGCCCAGGCTGATCTCAAACTCCTGGGCTCAAGCGATCCTCCTGCCCTTGGCTTCCAAAAGTGCTGGGATTAAAGGTGTGAACCACGGCACCACCCAACCCCCTGTCCTACCACAGAAAGTTGTAAAAGGCAGAGTCTTTCACAGTCCCTAACCAAGGCAGCCAGAAGAAGGATAGGGGATGGGAGAGCCAAGAAGAGGTGAGCAAGAAAAGTAGCCTCTGTGAGAGCATATTTATAGGATGCACTGGGCAAGGCTCTGGGGTCCTAATGACAACCCTCTATGGAGAGGTTGTTACCCAGGTGTAGATGCTCAGCACTGGCTGATAGGTCTCTGGCTTTCACCAGTGTATGGCTTCCTTTGGTTGAGTCTCCTTCAGGATACCACCATTTGGGGCTCCTTGTCTTGTGAAGTGGCCAGAAGGGCCCTCATAGAAGATCCAGTTGAGAAATCTCAAAGCTGGGGGACTTCGGGCCACATTTAGCTCACACAGTGATTTTGTTTGGCCCATACAATATGTATTTATTTATTTATTTATTTATTTATTTTATTTATTTTTTTTGAGACGGAGTCTCGCTCTGTCGCTCAGGCTGGAGCGCAGTGGCGTGATTTCCACTCACTGCAAGCTCCGCCCCCCGGGTTCACGCCATTCTCCTGCCTCAGCCTCCCGTGTAGCTGGGACTACAGGCGCCTGCCACCGTGCCCGGCTAGTTTTTTTTGTATTTTTTTTTAGTAGAGACGGGGTTTCACCGTGTTGGCCAGGATGGTCTCGATCTCCTGACCTTGTGATCCGCCATCTCGGCCTCCCAGTGTGCTGGGATTACAGGCTTGAGCCACCGCGCCCGGCCGTATTTATTTTTTAATTCTGGTAAAATGCATGTGACATAAAATCTGCCATCTAAGCCTTTTTTTTTTTTTTTTTTTTTTTTTTTGAGACAGACATCTTGCTCTGCCCCCCAGGCTGGAGTGCAGTGGCAAGATCTCGGCTCACTGCAACCTCTGCCTCCTCAAGCGATTCTCCTGCCTCAGCCTCCCGAGTAGCTGGGGCTACAGGCACCCACCACCATGCCCAGATAATTTTTGTATTTTTAGTAGAGATGGGATTTTGCCATGTTGGCGAGGCTGGTCTCAAACTCCTGAGCTCAGGTGATCCGCCCGCCTCGGCCTCCCAAAGTGCTGGGATTACAGGCGTGAGCCACTGTGCCCAGCCAAACATTTAAAAATATACATTCAATACTGTTAATTGTATTCACGTTGTTGTGCAACCAATCTCTGAAACTTTTTTATCTTGCAAAACTGAAAGTTAAACAACTCCCCATATTTCCCTCCCCTCGGCCCTTGATAACCACCATTCTACTTTCTATCTCTGTGAATTTGACTATTCTAGATACCTCATTCAAGTGGAATCATGCAGTGTTTGTCTTTTTGTCACTGGCTATTTTCACTCAGCATAATGTTCTCAAGATTCATCCATGTGGTAGTATGGGTCAGAATTTCCTTCCTTTTTAAGGCTAAATAATATTCCATTGTATGGGTAGATCACGTGTTTAAAAATCTACTCTTCTGTCAATGGATCCTTGGGCTGCTTCCACCTTTTGGCTATTGTGAATAGCGCTACTATGAACATGAATGTGCTCTTCTCTACTTTGCATTCTTTGGGGTATTTGCCCACAAGTGGAATTGCTGGATTACATAGTAATTGTGTTTAATTTTTTGAGAAACTGCCATACTGTTTTACATAGCAGTTGGACCATTTTACATTCCTTCCAACAGTGCACAAGTGTTCCAGTTTCCCCACATCCTTGCCAACACTTGCTGTGTTCTGTGTTTTTTGTTTGTTTGTTTGTTTTTTGTTTTTTAAGACAGGGTCTGGCGCTGTTGCCCAGGCTGGAGTGCAGTGGCTCGATCTTGGCTCACTGCAATTTCCACCTCCTGGGCTCAAGCGATTCTCCCACCTCAGCCTCCTGAGTAGCTGGGATTAAAGGTACACACCACCATGTCCGGCTAATTTTTGTATTTTTTGGAGAGATGGGCGTCTCGTTATGTTACCTAGGCTAGTCTTGAACTCCTGGGCTCTAGTGATCCTCCTATCTTGGCCTCCCAAAGTGCTGGGATTATAGGTGTAAGTCACAATGCCCAGACCTGTTTTTTGATAGTAGCCAGTCTAATGGGTATGGGGTATTTGTTTTTTAAGCCCATATTTTAAAATAATGGGAAATTTCAGGTAATAGTATAGTTTCCACTTTAAGAAATTTTGAGGAGGTGCCTCCGACACCCAGGCACCACTGCTGCACTGAGGTACCCTACCCCATTCCTCCCTGGATGTCCAGACCACTCCTAGCCTCCAGAGAGGGACATGGAAACTTTCAGGAGGTGCTGCTTCTAACATTATTTGGAAAACTGGGAAGCTCTGAAAATAATCAGTAGGAGCTGGGTAGTCACTGCCCCTCTTCATGTGCAGTCTGTGTCTTCCAGTTGGCCAGAATGTTCTACCTGGTCTGGAAGCCCTCCTCACCACCCCCCACACCCATTTTTAACTGTGGAATTGGGAGGGCTTTGCAACATGCCAACTTGGCCTGGCTGAACCATATTTTCCAGAACTCCCTGACTAGTATGTTTTCCATTAGGGTGGGCCAGGAGGCAGATTCTCACCAGATTTGGAAGGAAGCAACCATTTGGATTACTGATCTGCTGACTCACCTGATGGGCATGAAGCAGCACCTGGACCTGCAATTGTGCTTTTCCTGGACTCTCCTTCAGTTTTTTCTGACTCCTGGGGCAGGTGTGTGCACGTCTAGCTCTGTGACTAAGGGTCCCAGCTTCTACCTTCATCAGTGAGGTCAGAGGTAATAAGAATAGACACAGGTTTCAGTCTGTCCTTATGGGTTCTCCCTGTGCTAGTGAGGTTTCAGTATGTTCATGTGCTCATGGTCTTCCCCTCCTGACCACCTGCCTGTGGACTTCAAGCTCCATCAGTCTTGGAGATACAGCCTTACAGAAACTGCTTAATCAGCCCCTACAATTGTGCAAGCCAGTTCCCTGGTTTTCCTTCTCTGTTGAGTTTACATGGGAACCTGAAGCCCTGCTGATTTATCCGGCCTCATGCCCTGTCACATCTCCCCCACTGCTTTTACCACTATACCTTTCACCATTCCCCAAACCCAGCAGCCTGTGCTACTGTGGGGTTTCCAGTCTGGAATGTCCCTAATAGGAGCTTGCTGGTTTATCTATCCTTCTCCTGCAAGTGACTGCGTCCCATCACTGCCTCTGCTCCCATTCACCCCCAGCCTGGCACAGTCCAAGAGAACGGGCCCCATCCAGGAGGTGTTGAATGAATGACTGTGGACTAAACCCTTGGCATATGAGATGTTTTGTTCTCCCATACCTCTGCAAGTATCACCGCCCCCAGCTTGCAAGTGTAAGTAGCCCTAACAGCAGTTGCTGTGGGAAGAACCAGGACCTTTGCCTATTCATAACTGGTGGAGCTGCTGGAAGAGCTAATATGCCCTGGGCCACATCACTCAAGATGTGATGACTGGGACAGTGAGATGGCAGCACCCCTTGTGCTAGGAGCTCAGACCCTCCCCAACAGGCCCTGTGCTCAGCTCCAAGCCCTGCCCTGGCAGAGAGACAGCTTTAGACCAGGTTGGTCTAGGGACATTGACTGAAGATCCCCTTCTACCAGTCACCAAGGCTACACACCCTGGGATGGGGCCTTTGCAGTGTCTGCAGAGCTGTCCTGGGGCCAGGGAGAAGGCAGACTGGGGGACCCAGAAGGCAGAGGTGAGATGTTGAGGAGGCTCACAGGGAGGAGGCAACATCGAAAGCAGAGTAGCCCTGGTGACAGGTAGAATGCTAACCCCAGGAGGATTCAAGGGATTGGGGGTGCAGAGGCTAGAGGTCTTGACCAGAGATAGTGTGATCAGACTCTGCCTAGTTAGCAGATGAGTGATTTTAAAGTCTTTCTTAGCACCATTTATATATGAGGAAACAGACTTGGGGAGAACAATCTTGCCCCAGACCCAAAGATCCTAGTGGAGATAGGTCAACTATGGGAGCCTCTAGCAGGGGCCTGCTCCTACCTGCCCGCCTAATACTAATCCGCACTGGGCTACAGAGGAGAGCTCAAGCCTGGGCTGTTTTGCACATACGCCCTTTACCTCCTTGCTGTACCAGGGTCACCTCCTCTAGAAAGCCCTTTCTTCCTTAGCCTCACAGTGTCAAGTGCCTTCAATGTTCAACTGGAATTGAGGCGTCTTGAAGCCAAGTACAGGAGACACAGTAAATAAATGGTGGATCCTGGACTCCCCAGCCCACTGTAGGAGCTAAGCATCAGGGCAGAAAAATACAGGCTTTGGAGCCACATAGAGCAGGTTTGAATCTTGACCTGGCTGTGTGGCCTCCCAGAGTCTCAGCAACTGCATCAGTAAATTTGGCTCTTGAACACCCTTTTTCAAGATTGGGGTTGTTTTGAGGTTGAGATCAGGCCTGTGAGTCCTCAGAGTACCAGACACAGTGAGTACTCAGGTGTGCTTGGTTGTGGTCATGTGGCATCAACTTAGGGCACCTCTCAGGAATATGGGACCTACTCTGTGAACCCCACAGTAGCACAGGTCCCATAAAGTCAGAAAGCCGCCCAGCTGAAGGGGCCAACTGAGCAAGCTGGGAAAAAGGGAGGGGAGGGGCCTGTGGGCAGAGAATGGGACACTAGAAGGGTGGTTCAGAGGAAGAGCAATTTGAAAGGATGACAAGGTCCAGGATGGGCTTGTGGGGAGGGTTAGGTGAGTCATTCCTTTGAGTGAGAGACCAGGATGCAAGCAACAGAAACCCCAGTCAAACTAATGTATGCAAAAAGCAATGTATAGGCTCACAGGATAGTCAGGGCTATCCAAGCTTTAGGCATGGCTTGATCCAGAAGCTCCATTAATGTCATTAAGCATCTGTCCATTTCCTGGCTCCAATTTTCTCTATCTTGGCTCTTTATTCAGGGGAGCTCTCCCTATATGTTGACAAAGATAGTTACTGGCAACGCTGGCCCACATCCCTAACATTTAGTGATCCCAGTGAAAGAGCACCTGTTTCTCAGCAGTTCCAGCGGAAGTCCCAGGATTGACTTGCATTGAACCCACTGGATCAAGAACCCACTTCGGGCCTAATCACTGTGGCCAAGTGAACAACTGATTGAACACTTATTGGCCAGGTCTTCAGTCATGTGACCACCCTGGGGCTGGGTCCCCAAGGGAAACTCACAATATTATCAGCAAAGTGGATGGCTTGTCTCACTGAGGGCTGGTCTACTGGGTGCTTAAGTGCTCCTACAGGGTGCAAGCCTCAGGGTGGAGAAGACAGCAGGCTGGGGCCCATGCCAAGGAATGAAGAGAGGGTGAAAGGTGGCAGGGGTGGGAGGCAGCACCAGAGGAGGCGGCCACTAGTGGAGGCAGGTGGTGTGAACAGCAAAGGGTAGCTTTTGGTGAGAAATACGGAAAGGCAATGAGGAATAAGGACAGCCCAAAACGCACTTTGGGGCACTGGATTTAGCTGGCCAGCAGCACCATCTCTTTAGCATCCTGGGTGTGCCAAGGCCTCTTCTGGACCCTTGCTGCTGGTGGCCTATTGGCTGGCCCTGCAAGGAGTATGGGACAGGCCTGGGCTGGCACTTGGACATGATGGGATGTCCTCAAAGGACAGATGGTCAGCAAGGTGGAGGACTTAGTTAGAGAGGGAGGTTTAGGAAGGGATGAAACTCTGTTCATGGAGCACTTAACAGGCAGGCAGGAAGGAGCAGTGTCCACAGAGGACAGATGTCTGAGGCCTTGGTGGCCTTGGTGCCCATGGCCCCCTGCTGCAGCCCTTCCCAGCCCTCTGAATCCCAGAACCACCTGGGAAGCTGGTCAGAAGGCTGATTCCCAGGCCCAGCTCCAGAGATTCAGATTTGGACAACCAGGACATGAGCTGGCAGCAGGGGTGGAGCTGCCAGCCTAGGCCTACCTGCCTCCTAGGTGCCCACAGGAGCCCCAGACCCCCAGACCCCAGCGACAGCCGTCTGTGTCTTGATGATGGTACCTCTGCCCTCATCATTCACTGTCTCCACACTAGCCAGGGAGCTTGGGCAGGGCAGGCACCTGGACTGGTTTTGCCTACTGCTGTCTGCAGCGCTTGGCCCAGGACAGGGCAGGTAAGACTCTCACTGGCACCTGGCTCTGCAGTTCAGTGAAGCAGGAAGCAGCAGGGAGGAGGCCCCAGTGGGTTATGAAGATTTGCAGATGGAATGGAGTGGCAACTCACCCAGGCGCCAGAGAGGTCTGCCAGGCCCAGATCAAGGGTAGCAGCAGTCCTGGGCTCCTCTCCAGCAATGCTCCCTCCCCTCCAGTCTACAGCCAGGAGGTCCTGCCCCCACCTGTAGTTTCTGCAATCTTTTACACAGGGGTAAAACATAGGGGGTAAAATGAGCTCTCCTGCATTCTCACCTAACCCCAGCCCAGGGTCACTCACACTGGTATGACTGTATACCCACTGTTTTAGAACCTTCCCCCATTTCCCACTGCCCTTGGGGGCCTGTTTTGCAGTTGTCCATTTTTAGGGACATCTGTCAGAATAGACTTTGGCCTATTGCCCAACTGGACAGACAACTATCCCATATGCTGGACACCAGAGTGTCCCAGGGCTGGGGATCCTTCTGCTTCTACTAATTTTCCCAGCAATCCTTTGGGTCCCGTTTGCGCTCCAGCTTAACCAGTAGGCTCAGGGAGAGCTAACACCCTTCTGAGACCACAGTTTGAGTTGTGGTCGGCAACTCCACTCTGGCCACCACACCTCGTCCAGGTCACAATCTCTAACTCTCGCTGGAATCAGAATGACTAAGCTTACAGGCCAGGCTGGTGTTAACTTTGTAAGACCTACCTCTCTGGAGACCAAGCTGAGGTCCCTGGCAAGGGCCCTGACCATTAACCCTGAAAACCCATTAATTCCCCCACCCACCTTGGCAATGGCTGATGTACCCCCCTGTGCGGGCAGACACACCCATCCCTCCTAAAGGACCGAACCTGTCTATCTCCCTGCCCCAGGTACTTTGTTCGTCCCAGGCCAGCAATTCCCACCTCTTGCTGAAGGCCCCTGGCTCCATCCAGGCTTAAAATGGCCAACATATCTGGGGTATACGGACCCGAAGGGCCCGCCCTCCAACCTTGCCTGCCGAAAGCGCCCATCTCTATTCCACTCAGATTAAACGAGAGGCTGAAAGGTTTAAACGCTTTATTGTGCCCAAAAATAGGCCCATGGAATGAAGGGAAGCGCCGCGCAGCCCTGAGCCCTAAGCGATTGTTTGTCGCGCACCCAAAGGCAGGGAGGGTGGGGAGCCGGGAAGGGATGCGCGGCCTCCGCGTCCCCGCGCGCCTGGGCCCGGCCAACCAGCGGCCCCCGCCTGGTGGGCAGGCGCGGCCTCGGCCACCAGCGCCTAGGGGCCAGTAACCATGACGACGACCGTTGCCAAGGCCGAGAGCCAATGGAGGCGTCGCCAGGGCTGTTTCAAAAACCTAAAGCAAACAACAAAAAACGCTACATCGTTGGGGGAGGGGAAAGACAGAGAGGACCCGGGGCCCCTCCCTGAGGCTCAGACCAGGCCCCGCGGCCCCGGCCAGGGCGAGCCGTACAAAATCTACGTCACTTGGGGTAGAAAAACAAAAACATTGAAAAGCCCACGCCGGCCGCTCTGACCAGCCGGCACGCTCACTTGCGGCCCTTGGGCACTTTGGGGACGCTGGGCTTGGCCGCCTTCTTCACCTTCTTGCCCCCGGCGGCCGCCGTCTTCTTGGTCTTGCCGCCTTTGTCCTTCTTGGCGGCAGCGCCCTTCTTGTGCGAGCGTTGCTCCGGCTTCTGGCCCCTGGCGGGCTTCTTGTCCGCGCGACGGGAGCCGGCCGCGCCTGGAGCCGCCTTCTTCGCTTTGTGCGCGGTGGGCGCCGGGGCGGTGGCGGCCGCCGGGGCTCCGCGCCGCTCCCCGCCGCCCTCCAGCTTCTTGCGGTTGAGCTTGAAGGAACCGTTAGCGCCGGTGCCCTTCACCTGTAGAAGCGTGTCGTTCTGCACGAGCGCCTTGATCGAGTACTTGAGGTAGGTGCGCCCGTTCTGCTGATCGAACCACGGAACCTTCTTGGCCTCGGTGTAGATCTTGGCTAGCGACGAGCCGTTGCGTTCGCCCAGCCTGCGGATGGTCTCCACCACCAGCTGGCTGTACTTGCCCGGCTGATTCTTCTTCTTGCTGTTCTTCCTCTTCTTAGATGGGGACAACGCCGCCGAGCCGCCAGCCTTGGTCACCTTCTTGGCCATCCCCTCCGCGGTCGTCACCGGCAGGGCCTCCTCGAGCTCCACAGACATGGTAGCAAGCGGGTTGGTGGCGGGCGGTGCGCGGAAGCCGGGGGGCCGCGCCGGGAAGAGGAAGGCGAGGGGCCGAGGGGGTGCAGGGGGGCTGGGGGCGCGCGGCGGCTCCAGGCGGGAGCGGCCGCGGCCGGGCCTGGGGCCGGGCGGCAGGGCTGGGGTGGGGGCCGGGCCGGGCCGGAGCGAGGGTTGGGGGGCCCGGGGCCGGGCTAGGGGACCGAGTTGGGGTCAGAGACCGAGTCCGAGCCGGCGGTTGGAGCTGGGGACGCAGACCTAGGCCGAATTCGAGCGAAGAGAAATCCCGCCGAACGCGAGACACCGCCGCAGCTTCCACTGGCTCCTCTGGAACTCGCTGGGCGTGCGCGCTGCGCTCTGGCGGGAGGGCGCCTCTCTCGGCTTTTTATAGCTTCATGGCGGACCACGTTGAGAACAACAACAGCCTGGTCCGGGGCCAGCGCCAACTTGTGCTTCTTGGAGCCCCTTCTTGGGCCGCTGGCTTCTCGGATCGCGCCTCACCAGCGCCGCGGCGCCCACAGCGGGGCGCCTCGGACGGGGCTTGAGCTCCTGGCGCAGTGGAGAGGCGGCTTGCGTCCTGGAAGGGCTCAGCAAAGGCGAACGGAGAGGTGCACCCTAGGCTGCGGGAGCGCGAGAGGAGGGGGGCACTTCGTTTGGAGGCCAATAGCGCGGGCCCCAGGGGAAGCCCCACGGCCGGGAGCTTGGCAGCCGGCAGCCCAGAGAAGGCCACGGGCACCCGAGCCCTGGTCCGGCCCCGGGGGCTCCAGGCCTGCCCGCAAGAGGAGCTTTAATTTGTCCAAACTAACACAGGGCGCGCCCTCACGTGGTCGGCTGGGGCAACGTGAACTGCGCTAGGACATCCTCGGGGGTTTTCCGCCCCTTCCAAAGCGGATGGCGGATGGGAGGCACTCTCCAGCTGCACCCTGGGGTCTGGTTGTGCCTCTGGGGGCCTAGGCACAACCCGGGAAATGGAGGACGACAGCAGGGCCTCTCTGGGGACACTGCCTCGCCTCTCCCCCTACCCCGTTGCCGCTGATGTTCCCATGGCCTCATTTTGTGATCCACAAGTAGTTGCCGCCGGTCCTCCCAAAGCCAAATGGGGACCTCAGGGTGGGACAGGGTGGGCGGGGGTGAGGTTATGACCCCCAGAGGCGTACCTGTGAGAGGATGGGGAAGAGATTAGCTCTTAGTTCCTGGGCGCACCCCTCCCCCTCTCCCGTGCACAGGGAAATGATGGCGGCAACACAGCAAAGGAGACCATGTCCTGGAGAGGGTCCCGGGTCCGGGGCCCCACCCTCCCCGGGGGGCTTGTGCAAGCCTGGCGGCTCGATCTCTGCTGATTCCCGTATTGGGGGTGCAGAGGAGGCACAGGACAGTTTTTGTCGAAGCCAGTGCAGCCTCCACTTGGGGAAGCTGAGACCAGAGTAAGATGCTCGGGTAGGAGAGGGGATCTCTTTGGGGGTAGGTGATGTGTAGGGCACAGGAGTGGGGTTGGGGCTGGGGGGTGGCAGGGATGCAGGCAGGAAACAGTCTCCGGAGGCCCAGCATAGAAAAGCGATGGAGGGGTGAGGGGGAACAGGACGCTGGCGAATTGGGGTTCCCAGAGTGAGGGATAGGCACATTTACAGGTGGACAGAGCAACAGGCCCTGAAAAGGGGGTGGGTGGGTGCATTTGTGGCCTTGGACCCAAGCAGGCCTCTCTGAGTGAGGGCTGGCAGCGCCTCCCTTCTTCTCCAGCTCACCCCTTTCACACACACACACCCCATTTTGTCACCCTGACGAGGGAATAAGCCCTAGAGAGGAAGAAATTGTGTCTAGGAGGAAACGGTGAGCCTGGATGAGTTTCTTTGCCGGGAGGCTGGCAGGGGCATGGAACCGGGAACAGCCTTTGCCCTCCGGAGCACTGGGTACCCTGAGAAAAGTGAGAAGAGAGATTGCAGCTAGGTCCCTGCGGAGGAGGATGGGCTCCTTTCCCAGGAAGGACTGGCTGAGTGGACTGTCTCCAGGGCACAGAACAACATTGAGAGACTGAGGCCTCCACCTGCTTGAGGAAGGCCCATGTGAATTTCCTGACACAGAATGGGGACGAGTTTCTGACAGCACCACCCAGCTGAGCCTGCGCAGACTGAACAGCTGTTTCCAGGCCAGGCTGGCTGCATGGAGGACATGAGAGGAGCAGCCAGCTGTGTGTACTGGACCCACTGATCAGGGTGCTCAGGACCAGGAGCCCTCTGAGGATGTGCAGAAGGGACTCTGGAGAGAGGAACATGGCGGCCACAGCTGGAGTGACCGCAGTGTACAGAGATGGGATGGGAGCAGGAAACCCAAAAGAGCTGACCCTGGAACCAGGTGGAGGGGAGGCAGCCCAGCCATGCCAGAGAGGGTAATATGGTTTGGATCTGTGTTCCCACCCAAATTTTAGGTTCCATTTTAATCCTCAGTGTTGGAGGTGGGTCTTGATAGGAGGTGATCAGATCATGGGGGTGGATTCTAATGGTTTAGCACCATCCCCTTGGTGCTGTCCTCATGATAGTGAGCTATCATGAGATCTGGTTGTTTGAAAGCATGTTGCACCTCCCCTGAACTTCTCTTGGTCCTGCCCCTGCCATGCAGGACACCTGCTCCACTTCACCTTTCACCATGAGTAAAAGCTCCTTGAGGCTTCCCAAGAAGTAGATGCCCCGTGCTTGCTGTACAGCCTGCAGAACCGTGAGCCAATTAAACCTCTTTTCTTTATAAATTACCCAGTCTCATGTAGTTCTTTATAGCTTTGTGAGAATGGACTAATACAAGGGGCTTGAGCTTAGGTCTTCTGAAAAGTCAAAGGGTGAGGAGAAGTGATACCCTTGAAGGAGTCCCAGCCATGGGTGACAGGGCCATCGCTCGGCCTCTTGTGCAGCCACTACGGGGAGAGGAGTTTGCTGGACATGCCACTCTGGAGCTGGCTGCAGCCACAGGCTGGGCCAGGGACACTCCTGGGTCATCCATGCTGGGGGAAGGGAGGATGCTCTAGTGGAGACCGAGGGACAGGGTCAGGGAGGAAGGCAGGACCCAGGTGTAGCCTCCTTCATGAAATCTGAGGAGAGGAGATGCGAGAGAGAAGGACTGGGCACCACAGCCAGTACAGCCACTCACAAAGTGGAGCTGCCGTCTGGGGGACTGAGGAGAGTGGCCAGGCTCCTGGCCACCATGCCCTGGGGCACCTGGCTGGGACTGCAGGGGAGAAGCAGTCAGCACAGGACTGGAGCCCTGCGGGCAGGGCAGTGCTGTCCAGTCCCAGGGGCAGGAAATGAAGGATGCAGCTCAGACCCCATGCCAGCGTCAGTGGGCACGTGGCCTGGGGGCCAGCTCCTCAGCCTGTGAGGGGAGGGCTGCTTTTGTCAAGAGGGAGACTGCCTGTGGCCCAGGGCTCAGAAGACTGATTCTAGACTTGGGGAGCTGGCAGGGACTAAGTGGGATCTTCACCTGCCCTCATGATATGGTGGAGGCAACTGAGGCCTGAGGAGGGGGTTAGCCAGAAGGAGACCAAGACTCAGGCTGGGGTCTTGCAGCCTTCAGGGTGTCTCTTACCCCCCATGCTCCTGGTCACCCTTCCTGCATTACCCCTCCAAGGAAACCATAGGTGGGGAAGGTCCCAGATCCTCAACCAAAAAAAAATGGCCAAATAAAAGAAAAGGAGCTTCTGGAAGTGGCCAGGGCCTAGCAGAGACCAGGGCAAGACCATGTACCCAGCACCTGAGTCGCGCCCTTCCCTGGGCCTGGCCAGTCTGGAGGAGGCTCTGGCTCGTGAGCAGTGGGGTTTCTGGGGACGGAATCCAGAAGGGGCTCTATGGCTGCTGGGCTCTCTCCCTCCTCCCTGTTTCGGGGATTGTTCAGTCCTGGGGCTGCAAACACCACCAGTACCCTGATGATGCAGTTCATTTCTCTAGCCCGAGGTCGGCCTCTCTCCCATGCAGACCCCAGCATCCCGCTCCTCCTGCCGCTCTCACCTGGAGTCTGGGTGTGGCCAACACAGACCCCGCTCCTCCCAAACTTTTGCCAGTGATTCTGCCCAGAGACAGGAACTGCTCCCTGATTTCCCTACTCTCTCATCCAACCCATGGCTTCCTGCCTGTTTACCCCAGAACTGGTCCCACAGCCACCGAGCCCCCACCCTCTCTACCCTTTCCCGCCGGCCTCCTGTTCTCTCCACACAGCCCCAGCACAGAAGTCTGAGTAGTGGGTCCTGGCTCTGCCAAAAGGTCTCCAGTGGCTTCTCACCAGACATAGGGTAAAGTCTCCCAACACCTTTGCCACTAGCCTCTACCAAGGCTCTGACCGCAGCTCCCCCACTCAGTGCTCAGCCTCACAGCCTTTTTTGCTGCCCACACATACCCAGAGGGCTTTCATGACCTGGGGCTTGCTGGGGTGGCCCCATGGCTGGCTCCTGCCCTGGCCAGCCTTCCTAGACCCCTCCTCAGGTGCTCCTATCAGAGCACCCTCCCTGCCTGGCTCACAGCACCTGCCATCTAGTGTGTCCATTGAGTTGTGGGCTGTGAGCTAAGTGCAGGGTGGGGGCTGTCATGCTTGTAGCTGCACCAAGGCGGGGTGAACGCAGCACGCTCCCAACACAGACACACCTGCGGCAGCAGCGGATGGGAGGGAGGACAGGGGTTAGGAGCTCCTCCTGGCTGAGCTGTGACCCGGGCTGTCCTTCAAACCCTGGGTGTGATTCCTTCCCCACCACCACTGCCCAGCCTCAGTCTCCCAGTTTGTATAAAAGGGCTAGATGTGTGGAGTCTGAATGATCCAGCTTGACAGTCTGATTCTGGGCCTCCAGACACACACCATTCACACCCACAGTTCACACCCACAGACACATTTACCCTTACACATGCTCACCATTCACATGCACACTTCACACATGTACATCTACTCACAGTCACATGCTCAGACACGCTCACACCATTTACACTTACAGTTCACATGCACACCTCACCTATTCACACACAATTTACCCTCCCACTCACATGCTCACACACCATTCACACAGTTCACATTCATACACATATCTACCCATCCATTCACACATATATGCACATACACTCATATCTACACATTTACCCTCACACATACCATTCACACCCACAGGTTCACACATTCACCTACTCACACCTGTCATCCTCTCATTCATGTGCTCACAAAATGGTCACACAGTTTACCCCTCACACCCACATGCTCACCCATTCACACACCATTCACACTCACAGATTCATACACATTCACCTACTCAGACACATCATCCACCCATTCACATGCTCACACACACGTTCACACAGGCATGTGCCCTTCACACTCATAAGCTCACCGTCACATACCCTTCACACCCACAGGTTCACACACACATTCACATGCTCCCACTCACTCCCCTCACACACACATGCTGATTTACATAGCCACTTGCACATGTACACACACGCTCACATTCGCACAGGTTCACCCATTCACACACACTTGACACATTTACCCTCACATTCACCCACTCACCATTCCCACTCACCAGTTCACATGCACTCACCCAAGCTCACACTTGACCATGGACACACCCTCAAACATAGGTGCTCACACACACATGAGCCAATGCACACTGACCTAGCCATTCATACTCAAACACATCCTCACATACCCACACAGCTCTACACATACCCACTTTCTTACACATTCACACACAGACACATTCAAACACACCCATTCTCACATCCTCAAAAACACCTGTGGCCACTTCCTCACTCACACACAAAGTCGATGCCAACTTCAGGGAAAAACGTGGCGTCAGCTAGGGTCTCGCTGGAGGCTCTCCCTGCCTTTGCCCTCTCTGTCCTGTCTCGTTTCCACCCTCATATTCTGGGGACCTTGAGACTGATGCACACAAACACACAGGCCCATGACAGAGGCCCCAGAATCTGGTGGCACCTACCAGAGCTCAGGCTGCAGTGGGAAGAACCCCTGACCACAGAGCCAGCTGCAGGGCGCTGCCTCCCTGACCAGACACAAGCTCCCAGCATACACCCGTGCCCACTCATCATCTGCTGGGAGGTCAGCGACCACACCTCTGCTCCCAGACCATAGGAAGCAACACCAGAACCCAAGGGGCCAGGATGGTGACACACCTGAGTGGGCAAGGGAGCCGGTGCCAGTGCACAGACAGGACACCAGTCACTACACCAGGGGACAGCAGGCCTGATGTGCCGTGCCCTGCACTGACCATGAGGACTCAAACCCCATCTGAGGCGAGTCCTGCAGGCTAATGCCATGTGCAAGCAGGAGGGTCAAAGCAGTGACACGTCCCATGTGATGGGGTTGGAGATACTTATGCCTTGAATTTGAATGTTTTCTCTAAGGGCATATATCTATATCTATATACAGATATATATAGCTTTCAAAACACAACTTTTAGAAAAATAAATGTTAATGAAATTCAAATCTGTATTCCAGAATTTATTGTATTTTCTTTTCTCTATTTTTTCACTATTGGTTTTTGTTGGGCTTTTCCTGATTACAAAAAATGCATTGCTATGATGGAAACCTCAAGAAACAACAGAAATCATAAAGACTGTGATTTAAAGTAGGCCACTAGAGAGTAATGTTAAAAGTAACAGAATGAGGCTGGACGTGGTGGCTCATGCCAGCACTTCTGGAGGCCATGGTAGGAGGATCACTTGAGGTCAGGAGTTCAAGACCAGCCTGGCCAACATGGTGAAACCATATCTCTGCTAAAAATGCAAAAATTAGCTGGGCATGGTGGTGTGCACCTGTAGTCCCAGCTACTCGAGAGGCTGAGGCAGGAGAATCACCTGAACACGGTAGGCAGAGGTTGCAGTGAGCTGAGACTGCGCCACTGCACTCCAGCCTGGGTGACAAAACAAGACTCTGTCTCAAAAGAAAAAAAAAAAAGTAGAATGGACAAAAAGCCACAATCCTATGAAAATACAAAAGGAATGCACCCAGAAGTGGGGGTCTCACGTACCTTTATTGCGTACTGATGGGTACTTGTCTTTGGTTGCCATGGAAACGTCAAGATGCTGGGATACAGGGTGATGGGGATGTGAATTGCCACCTCCTGCTGGTTCCACACAGGCACCCATAGTGTGTGGACCCCTCCATCCTACAAGGGGTGAGAGTGCCATACGTCATCATGACAACCATGTCGTCAGCAGTCTTTCCCAGTCACCAGACCCCCATCCCTCCCTGGGGATCAGGCCACAAAGGTGGATTTTGTGGGAGAGTGGAGAAGAAGGTTCCAGACACCCTGCCACTCTCTCGTTCTCCACGGGGATGGCTTTCCATGGCTCTGCTACAGCCACTCCTGGAAGTGCTGCCTGACTGAATCCTCAGGGCACCCTGGCAGGATGAATGTCGTCTCTCTCCCACTTTACAGATGGGGAAACTGAGGCCTGAGAGCTAAAGCAGCCTGCCCAACCTCCAGAGCTGAGGAGGCTGACTCTGGCAGGAGTCACTGTCGGTGCATGGGCGTTTCTTCCTGTTACGGCCTGTGGCCCCTTCCAGGCCAGGAGGTCTCCTGTGCGGGATAGGAAAATGGGAACACCAAGGCCAATTTTCCAATCATCAGAGCTTTGCTCCCTAAGGCTGGTAGGCTTCTTAAAGACAAGGGAAAAAAGAACCCAGGATGCAAGTAGCCCAAACAGGCAAAGGGACGCTGGTGACCCAACTCCCTGGGACTCATGGCCCTCCTGGGCTGACATTTCTGCCTACAGAGGGGGGCTTCATAAGCCAACGCAGGGGAGACACCAACTTGCCTGGTCCACCACAGAGGTGAGGGCCACGTCAATGGCCGTCTGTCCCCTCTTTAGTGCCCTGACGTGATGGTACAACCCATTCTGGGAGGACGAGAGCACCTCAAAGAACTCAGCAGGAAGCACAGTTTCAATTTGGATGTTCTGGAAGGTGAGGCAGGACAGGAGAGAGGTGCTTCTGGGGTGACTCTGGAAAGTCAGAGTTTGGGCAAGAAGCTACAGGACTCAAACCAGCAGCCAGGCCAGGCCAAGGGGCCCCCTGGGGCTCAGCAGCCTTCACTAGCAGCAGATGGGTGGGCCAGGCCCTGGAACAGAGCTCTGACCACTACAGCCTTTGTCCCCACTGAGGCCGCCCTCCCTGCGTGCCCGATGACCTGCACTCCTGTTTCATCTCCCCGTGTGGCACCTGGGGCAGCTTGGAGCCTACTGAGGTCTCAACAAGGAACCAGTAAATGCAAAAAAAGGACATCACGTCCCCTACAGCTAACTGCAAATGGTGACCATCCCAGCCCTTGTTTGATAACATGAGCAAAGCAATGACTTCTGTAAGGACACCGAGAGGAACCTCACCTCCTTTTTTTTTTTTTTTTTTTGAGACAGAGTCTAGCTCTGTTGCCCAGGCTGCAGCGCAGTGGCACGATCTCAGCTTACTGCAAGCTCCATCTCCCGGGTTCCTGCCATTCTCCTGCCTCAGCCTCCCGAGTAGCTGGGACTACAGGCGCCCGCCACCATGCCCGACTAATTTTTTTTATATTTTTAGTAGAGACAGGGTTTCACCTGTGTTAGCCAGGATGGTCTCGATCTCCTGACCTCGGAACCTCACCTCCTTCTGAAACCTCCAACGCAGGGCCAGGCGCGGTGGCTCACACCTGTAATCCCAGCACTTTGGGAAGCCAAGGCGGGCGGATCACGAGGTCAGGAGATTGAGACCATCCTGGCTAACACGGTGAAACCCCATCTCTACTAAAAATACAAAAAAATTAGCCGGACGTAGTGGTGGGCACCTGTAGTCCCAGCTACTTGGGAGGCTGAGGCAGGAGAATGGTGTGAACCTGGAAGGCGGAGGTAGCATTGAGCCGAGATCATGCCACTGCACTACAGCCTAGGGGACAGAGCGAGACTCCGTCTCAAAAAACAAACAAATAAATCTCCAACGCCACCTGGAAGGGCCTGGAGGCACTCACTGATGAGACTGGAGTTTCTCACAGGGGACAGAGAGGCGGCCAAGACTCCTGTACATTTCCCCATCTGTCTGACACCCCTTTCCAGAACCAGAAAGCAAGCTGAGCTCGGCCTCTGTCATGCAGGGTTCCAGGTATTTGGGGCTCAGCAGGCAGAAGGCCAGGACATGCTCCCTGACTCTCTGCAGGGCAGGAGGAGAATGGATTCTCTGAGGTCCCCAGCTTGGGGAAAAGGGGGTGGGAGAGTGGCGGGCAGAGACCTCCTCCCTATCCCCCGCTGTGGAACCCTCTGCTCTCCAGCCCGACAGGGGCTCCATGGCGGGGCCGGTGTGCAGGCTCACAGGCTGTGGAGATGCCCCGGGACGCCTCCGCATTATCTCCCACAGACCCGGGAGCGCCGCTAGACACAGGACCCCTCCTCGGTTGACCTGCATGGGGGCTCCTGTTGCTTTGGGGGCTGTTTCCAGCAGCTGCGTCAGGCAACGACCCCACCTCATCCCCCAGGCACGACAAGCAGGCACTCACGTCAGATAAATAGACCTTGTTGCTGAAATTGTCAAAAACTTCAATAGTGATTTCATACAGGCGGCCGGTCTCCAGCACCCACCTGTCACCAGGGTGAACGGTGAACCCTAAAACAGGCAGGGGAGCCTGAGCACTCAGGCCTCAGATGCAGCAGGGTGGAGGAGGATGGGACCACCACCCTCAGCACAGGGGCCCTCAGCATCCACATGGGAAGCCCCACCCCACCCACCTGTGGGCCCCACGCCACCCACCTGGGAGCCCCACGCCACCCACCCGCGGGCCCCACGCCACCCACCTGCGGGTCCCACGCCACCCACCTGCGGGCCCCATGCCACCCACCTGCAGGCCCCACAACTATGGCCCTGGCCTCCTCCATGGAGAGGGAACTGCTGCTGAGGAACAGATGCCTGATGCTGCCTTCAGCCCTGAGTCCTGAGCTGACCTCCCGAGGACCAAACCTGGACTCATCCCACTCTATCTGAAGAAGGCTCCTTCAAACTCGTTCCTATCCTCCGTGGGTCTACACTCAGAATCCTAGCAGCTCTGTCCTCAACACACAGCAGGGCTATGCTCTGAAGTGTTAATAGGTCTATAGTGTTCACAGTAGCACTAGTCCGAACCTTTGGGGGGGTCTATGCTCTGAGGAGGGATGGACATAGACTCCAAGAAAGTGATGATTCTGGAAAAGGAACATGTCAAAGTTTGTTGATCAAACCCGAACACAAGGTTTGTCAGAATCTACCACAGCATTCCCTATTAACACCTCCCACTGGGGACCGGACAACACTACGTCTCACTCTCCCCAGATCCCAGCTTGGGGAGATGTCGGGGACGTGGTGGAGCCTGCAGTGTGGGCTGCTGGGCAGACCTGACTTCAGGGATCCTTCCCACACAGCCTCCCACTTCAGCCTGCATTTACAAACGAACCCACCATTCCCCTGCACAAGAGCAATCTGCCACCATGCTTCCATCTCCCCAGCATCTGCCAGTGCCAGGCCACACGGTGATTTATTTCCTTGCCTGGTTACTCTAGGTGTCACATGTCGAATTGACCACAAATCCAGGACAATCCTGCTCCAACCAGCCTGGGTGTCTGGTATTTCTATTATCATTTGGCTCAGGTGCAGAGCTGCCTGGAAGCTTGTGGGGCCTGACATGGCAAGGGACTGGGGGCTGTCAGAAGGGGACGGGGAACCAGTATCCCCCTCAATATCCAATGTGCGCCAGGCCCAGAGAGGGGCCCTGAGTGGATCAATCTCCCGAGCTGGGCATGGGATCCCCTCCGGCTCTGTTTCCCAGGGCAGGAGGCTGAGGCTTAGGTGGGTAACGTTCCCTGGCTAAGGCCACAGGCAGGAAGTGACAAAGCCAGGACTGGAATCCAGGTCTCTGACTCTGTCCTGTGGTTGTGGTTTTACAAACACCAGAAACCACAGAGCTGGTCCAGAAAGCTCTGCCTTCAGGAGGGCAACTCAGCTCTCAAAGGCATGAGGATGTGAGGACGTCTGCCTGGAGTCACCGTGAGCTGAGCCCTGGAGAACGTTGTGATGGAGGAACTACCACGTCCCCAACATCCCCTGTGGCCCAGAGCTGGACTTTAATGGAGTAATGGTGGGTGGATCATGTGGTTAGGAGATCGAGACCATCCTGGCCAACATGGGGAAACCCTGTCTCTACTAAAAATACAAAAATTAGCTGGGCATGGTGGCTCGTGCCTGTAGTCCCAGCTACTTGGGAGGCTGAGGCAGGAGAATCGCTTGAACCTGGGAAGCAGAGACTGCAGTGAGCTGAGATTACACCACTGCACTCTAGCCTGGTGACAGAGTGAGACTCCATCTCAAAAAAAAAAAAAACAAAAACAAAAACAAAAAAACAGATGACGGTAAACTCCCCAACAAAGGACTTATAATTACAAAGGGGTGAGAAGGCGACTTCCCCAGATCAGAAGCAAGTGGAAGAATGGAGTCTCACTTCGGTGATATTCCCACCAAAGACGCAGCACTCAGAGCCTGGCCATGAGGGAACAGCAGATAAACCCAAAATGAGGGCTGCTCTACAGATAACCAGACTGTCCTCTTCACAAGTGTCACGGTGTCCAAAGTCAAAGCCCAGGAGACTGTCCCAGGCTGACAGAGACTAAGAGAAACAGGACACATGCAGCAGGTGACTCAGGGCTGGGATTTTTCTTTTTGCTGAAAGGGATAAAACTGGGACAAATGGCCGGGCATGGTGGCTCATGCCTGTAATCCCAGCACTTTGGGAGGCCGAAGCGGGCAGATCATGAGGTCAAGAGATCGAAACCATCCTGGTCAACATGGTGAAACCCCGTCTCCACTAAAAATACAAAAATTAGCTGGGTGTGGTGGCGCATGCCTGTAGTCCCAACTACTTGGGAGGCTGAGGCAGGAGATTCGCTTGAAACCTGGAGGCAGAGGTTGCAGTGAGCTGAGATGGTGCCACTGTACTCCAGCCTAGTGACAGACGGACTCCTGTAATCCTAGCACTTTGGGAGGCCGAGGCAGGCAGATCACAAGGTCAGGAGATCGAGACCATCCTGGCTAATACAGTGAAACCCCGTCTCCACTAAAAATACAAAAAAAATTAGCCGGGTGTGGTGACACATGCCTGTAGTCCCAGCTACTCAGGAGGCTGAGGCAGGAGAATCGCTTGAATCCGGGAGGTGGAGGTTGCAGTGAGCCAAGGTTGTGCCACTGCACTCCGGCCTGGGCAACAGAGTGAGACTCCGTCTCAATTAAAAAAAAAACTGGGACAAATGACCAAACTCGAGTGAGGTCTGAAGACAGTCGGCATCAGTGTTCGTTTCCTAGCACCATAACTGCACGGTGGCCATACAGGACAATGTCATTGATGGTCATAAAGCACTTGAAAATCATCAAGGTGATGAGACATGAGGCTGGCAACTGGCTTTCAGGTGAGGGAGGGAAACCTCTTTTTGGACTGCACTGGCAGATTTTCTACAGGCCTGAAGTGCTGCAAAAGGAGACTCAAACATGAAATAAAACTTTAAAAAAAGGGATCATGCTCTTTAAAAAAAATCACATAGCAAAACTTGAGGCAAGCAGCACAGTCGCGAATACAAGCTGAGACCCTGGGCCTTCACCAGCGCTGGCCAAGGACCCGTGTGGCTCTGCTCCTGCCCTGTCCCACATGTGGCAGCACTTGCCGTGCAGCCAGTGGGCCCTGGACAGGAGGCTTGTGCATCTCAGGAACTGAACTGCTCATTTCCTTTTCTTTTCTTTTTTTTTTGAGACGGAGTCTCGCTCTGTCGCCCAGGCTGGAGTGCAGTGGTACAATCTCGGCTCACTGCAATCTCTGCTTTCAGGGTTCACGCCATTCTCCTGCCCCAGCCTCCTGAGTAGCTGGGACTACAGGTGCCTGCCACCATGCCCGGCTATTTTTTATTTATTTATTTATTTTGTATTTCTAGTAGAGACAGGGTTTCACTGTGTTAGCCAAGATGGTCTTGATCTCCTGACCTCATAATCCACCTTCCTCAGCCTCCCAAAGTGTTGGAATTACAGGCATGAGCCACTGCGCCTGGCCAAACTGCTCATTTTCTAACTACAAGTAAATAACCCTGGGGCCTGTGGCTCCCACATGAGAGTGCAGATCCACATGGATCTGAGTTCAGACTCCAGCTCTGCCTTCCCTGAGCTCAGACAAACAGCTCGGCCTCTTCAGGTCTCAGCCTCTATGACCACTCAATGGAGAGTACAGTGGCGTGCAAGCTCGCATGGCTGCTGGGAGGATAACACAGGTCAAGAAGTTTAAGGCGTCCACCTCACAAAGGGTCCGTGTACACCACTGTGGGCTGACTTAACTTGTTCCACCTGAGACCAGCGGGCACAGCTGGCCCATATCCCAGCAGAAACCTGGCTGCCCTTTAACTGATCCCCCCGTTACGAGGACAGAACTTGAAGATTCTGCTGCAAGTCCCGAAAGTGCAGAGGGAGGGCCCGGGGGCGGTGGCTCACACCTATAATTCCAGCACTTTGGGAGGCCGAGGCGGGCAGATCACAAGATCAGGAGATCCGAGACCATCCTGGCTAACAGGATGAAACCCCGTCTCTACTGAAAATACAAAAAATTAGCCGGGCATGGTGGCAGGCGCCTGTAATCCCAGCTACTCAGGAGGCTGAGGTTGCAGGAGTATCGCTTGAACTCAGGAGGCGGAGGTTGCAGTGAGCCAAGATCGCACCACTGCACTCCAGCCTGGGTGACAGAGCGAGACTCCATCTCAAAAAAAAAAAAAAAAGAAAGAAAGAAAGAAAAGAAAAGAAAAGAAAGGAAGTGCAGAGGGAGAGGGCCGACTTCTCACCCAGCACCCGGCGCTCACTAGATGGACTTCCCATCCAAGATCAGGTATCTGCCTGTGAGAGAGTTGTGTCTCACCAGATTACTTCCCCTGGAGGTCAACACCCAAAACTCAAACCAAAATCTTTTGTGTATCATTCCCAAGACGTGAAACATAATCAAAGGCTCTGAAGTTTGCTGTGGCAAAGGCAGGAAAGATCTGATGCTTTGGGAAAGACTATCTTTAAGTATCAGCGTGAGGACTATGATGGCAAACACAGCACACTTCAGAGCCCAGAGGCGCCATCTCTGTATGTTGTTAAAATACAGAGAGAACGAATCAGATTTTACACATTTATTTCTGCTTTCACAGCTCCCTTCCAAGGCTTCATAGCCTCAGGTGTAACCCTCGTGCTCCCCAGAAGCCTCTCCCGTTGGGTCCTACCTGGGGTGCAGTTCCCTACCTCCCGTCTTCATCCTCACTGCTGCGCGCATCGCGTGGTGTCCAGGGCCACAAACATTAGCAAGAATGGTATTCCAGTGAGTGACTCACCCATCCCTCCTACTCCACTGAGGTCACATTAGATGGCACAAGATCACCCTTCTCTGTCCTCTGGGCTCTCTTACCTTCCTTGGGCTCTATGGAGTTCGAGGCCATCAATGAGGCGTTGCTGACAATCGTAAATCGTCAAGTGAGAAGGTCTCCTTTCCTCCTCTCACTTCCCCATTTTCACTGCAGCGTTACAGCTCTCAGCTACAGACTTATCTACCTGGAATTGCAACTGTGATGGAAACATTGTGAGGTAGATGAGCTCATTCAACAGACCTGGGCTGGGCTCAGAGCAGCTACCCAAGTGTTCTGTATGGAGGGAAATGCTCTCTGTGCTGTTGAGTGCTATGGTCAGTGGCAAATAACTCCTAGGGACACGTGAAATGTGGCTGTTGGAGTGTTTCATTGCACTGTAATTAACTGAATGAATTAATTAAGTTAGTTATAAGCAACACCTCCGGGTAGTGGCCACCACACAGAAGAGCGCAGCTTCAGAGATATAAAGATGAAGAAGACATGATTCTTCTACCCTGGTGTTTTCTTGCAGAGTAGGTGACTGCTCCGATCCAGTCACCCATTTATGGGAGCTTCCTGGGCACAGGTACAGGGGCCAGGCACTCTGTGAGGCCTGGGGATGCTGCAGCGGGGAGCACAGCATCCAGGTCAAGGGTTCCCAGCAGGGGCTGCACTTGTATACAGAGATGCAAAGCACGAACCAGCAAACCCTGTCCACACAGGATCAGAGCAGCAGGGACAGAGGGGATGGGGACACCTTACTGTCTTCAGGAGCCCACTCTCATCTCCTCTGATCCTGGATCAGAGCCCGAGAAGGCACCTGGATTAGTGTGGGACCCAGCAGGCTAGACAGGGTGAGGATGAAACCTTTCCACGCCTGAGCTAGATCCCAGCCCAGTGATGTGCTTATCAGAACCTCTGGGAGGACTAAGTTGGGCTGCCCAGGGCTGAGCTCTGGGATGACAAGGAATGGGAAGGCCTCAGTTCTTGCCCTGGCAGTGACCAGCCATGGCTAGGATTCACTCTCACTTAGACGGAGCACAGAAATCACTGTGCAGATGGCTGTGGCTGGATGATGGTGTACTGACTTTTCTGAACTTTAAACCCTGGAATCCATCCTCCCCCTCCTGTCCACACATGACCTGGACATTCTTGTGACTTCTCTCAGCCCTACTGTACTCCTCCCTCTTCTGGTCCAGCCCAGGGCCCCGAGCCCTGCCTTCTCCCATGGAGTCCATGGGCGGCTGTCTCGGAACTCCTAGAGCCCTTGGTCTTGGTGTCACTCATTTGAACATTTCATCCCTCACAGCAGGTGTCTCCTCAGGCACCACTGGGAAACTATTCTAGACAGCAATGGTTCTTGGAGACTCTTACTATAAGAAACATGTTTCTTGGGGGGAAAGTGACATTTTTAAAATTGAGCAGTCTCACTTATTTTTTATTATTATTTTGTGGGGAAAAATTTTGACACCTACAGAGCAATCAAATTCTGTTAAAACAAAGTGTGTCACACAGTATTCATGGTCAAAGGGATTCTGAAGCCATGATTTTGCCTCATTTGATATTTTGTGTTTACTTCAACAAACACCTTGACTTGTTTCCTTGCAAAGGAGTTGGGAAGTAACAAGAACCTATTTCAGTGAGTGGGTCCTACCAGGCCGAGTGAGGATCGTCCTGGCCCCCGTGGCTGAGTTTATCTTTCTCCCCCTTGCAATGCACACCCTACTATGTCCTCCTCCTAGGAAGGAAACCACATCTCCACCCTGAGGCTGGGTCCCTGAAGAAGCCCCTTGTTTCTCTTTCATTCTATAGTGTGTGTCGCTCCACCACCCAGAAGCCATGGTTGGTGTAAGTAACAGGAGAGATTATCCACGTGGAAATGGAATTACCTATTTTCGGCCACATTATCTGAAGTGGAATAGTAGACCTCAATTGAGAAAGCTGGAGGGAAATTGCCCCAATTTGTATAGAGGATCCTCGTTTCTCAGAGTCCTCCCAGAACTAGGTGTGGGGCTCACTGTAGAAGGAGGCCCAGCCTGGCGTCCATGTGTTTATGATGGGGAGGGTTAATTCCGAGGCTTCCTGTAATAAAAAGGCTTGGGGGATGTGGAGAGGTATAAGGATGAAGCATCAATGGGGGGACTCTTCCTCCTTGAAATCCTAGTGTTTGAGGAGCAAGGACTCTGGGGTTCCTGCAGTCTCTGTCCTGGCAAGTGTTCCACACAGAGGGACCCAGGAACAGGATTAAAATCCCAACTGATGCCAAATTCATAGTAGAAGCTTAGAGTCTATCCCAGGAAGTAGAGGTGGGAAGAAAGTGCATGGGATTTGGAATCAAAGGGTTAATCTAAACCTGTCACCTAATGGTAGTATATTTTATTCTATAGATCAAATAATTATTTGAATTTTATAACAATACTTAAGACACACAATTCTTGTTTAATGTATTAAAAACATTTAAATGTGGCCAGGTGTGGTGGCTCAAGCCTGTAATCCCAGCACTTTGGGAGGCCCAGACGGGCGGATCACGAGGTCAGGAGATCAAGACCATGCTGGCGAACACGGTGAAACCCCATCTCTACTAAAAAATACAAAAAGCTAGCCGGGCGAGGTGGTGGGCGCCTGTAGTCCCAGATACTCGGGAGGCTGAGGCAGGAGAATGGCGTAAACCCGGGAGGCGGAGCTTGCAGTGAGCTGAGATCCGGCCACTGCTCTCCAGCCTGGGCGACAGAGCGAGACTCCGTCTCAAAAAAAAAAAAAAACGTTTAAATGTTTGGGAACATTTAAATATTTAGGAGATTGAGCTGGGAGGATTGCTTTAGCCCAGGAGTTTGAGACCAGCCTGAGCAACATAGCAAGATTCATGTCTCTTAAAAAAAAAAAAAGAAAAGAAAAATGGCCGGGTGCAGTGGCTCATGCCTGTAATCCCAGCACTTTGGGAGGCCGAGGCAGGTGGATCACGAGGTCAGGAGATCGAGACCATCCTCGTTAACATAGTGAAACCCCATCTCTACTAAAAATACAAAAAATTAGCCCGGCATGGTGGTGGGCACCTGCAGTCCCAGCTTACTCCAGAGGCTGAGGTAGGAGAATGGCGTGAACCCGGGAGGCGGAGCTTGCAGTGAGGTGAGATTGCGCCACTGCACTCCAGCCACAGCGACAGTGCAAGACTCCGTCTCAAAAAAAACCAGAAAAACAAACAAAAAACCAAAAGCTAGCTGGGCTTGGTGGGCCATACTTGTGGTCCCAGCTACTCAGGAGGCTGAGGTGAGAGGCAGTTAGCTGTGATTAGGCCACTGCACTCCAGCCTGGGTGGCAGAACAAAACCCTGTCTCAAAAAATAAAAAACTTAAATGTCTTGACTTTAAAAAAAAGGGTGTTTTACATCTATGTAAATCTACATAAAGATAATTGTCATTCAGAATGACAAAACAGAAATACAGATATATAATTCACACATAAAAACATAAAGTTACGTTAATGTTTACAATCAGATTGTGGTAGTGACTGCATAAATCTGTGATTATATTAGATTATATACTACATGTGCATAAATTTTATGGCATGCGAATTTTATCTTATTAGCACTATTTTAAAATGAATGGCTTCATATTCTAGTGTTAAGAGATGACTTTATTTAAAACATAAGCTAATAATTTACATTAGACTCACTAAAAAAAGTTACAAAGGGAATTTCCAGATCACCCCCATCTCCATGTACTAAGAGGTTTTTCTGCTTTTCAGTGCCTTGAAATCAGTGAGGTATAGTTAGGAAATTACAAAGTCACTGCTTTTTAAATGAGGAGGTTACTGGGTGAGGCAGAGTTGGGAGAGACATTCCTTTCACATGGAAACTTCTGGAACCTGCAGAAAGCAAGCGTATGGTTAGGCGACCTTCCTCAGGAGCTATTGGAAAAAGACTTTAGATCCAAGGCTCGTAGTTTACGTAAACAGATAGGGTCATTTCCCTGGCTTCTTAAATTATCAGCTTTCTACATATGACACAAAGGAAAAATAAAAAGAGAAAGTATCTGGTTTATAGTCATTTCATTAGATAAAATTTTCAACAAAGAAACAACTTTTGAAACAAACACTATACAAGTCAAGCTCAGTAGAATTATTTTTTGATGAATAAATGCTCTCAGTGACTCAGATGAGTGCTCAGACAAAACAGCTGTGGGTGAAGACCTGCAGGAGGAGGTGGGCGGTGCTCCCTGTAGATGACCCTTAGCTGCCTCCTCAGGGCTGCATCCCCGCTGGGCAACTTGGGGCCCAGGTTTTGCAAACCCCAGAGTAAGTCGAAAGCCTTGTGGGGACATCCAAGAGATTCTCAGGTATATCTGAAAGAAAGATAACTAAATCATCATGAAGCCTGGGAAATAAAACTTCTACTTCAGCTGACACTGGCTGTTCCTTGTCAATGTAGCACAGATTAGAGAGTGATCACAGCCCTTCCATAAGAAGGAAGGATGCCTGAGAACATAGAATTAATGTGTACTATGTACCATTTATATTTATTGATATAAAGTCAATAAAGTACAAAAGATAAATGGTGAACAGCAACAAATATATGCCAAGTATATTACAAAGGTTTTAATGTATTTAATATATAACAAGTCTCTAAAGACTACCAACAATCCCATGTAGGTATGCTAGACACATGAACAGTTCCAAGAAGAAAAAAGACAAAAGCCTCTTAATTTTATTCAAAACAGAAAAATGCAAATTAAAATATACTGAAATACTACTTATCTGTAGCAAAATTTCTATAGTTTCACATGTAACTGTGCTAGTGTGGCTGTGTACACATCGTTGTGCAGAGCAATTTGGCCATATTTAGTAAAACCACATAGTCATTAACCCTGTGACCCACAATCCAACATCTTAAAATCTACCCCAAAAGTAGACAGGCAAAAAATATTTTAAAAAGGCTCATGCACAGGTCTGGCGTGGTGGCTCACACCTGTAATCCCAGCACTTTGGGAGGGAGGCCGAGATGGGCAGATCACAAGGTCAGGAGATCGAGACCATCCTGGCTAAAATGGTGAAACCCCATCTCTACTAAAAATACAAAAAATTAGCCGGACCTGGTGGCGGGCGCCTGTAGTCCCAGCTACTCAGGAGGCTGAGGCAGGAGAATGGTGTGAACCTGGGAGGCGGAGCTTGCAGTGAGCCGAGATAGTACTACAGCACTCCAGCCTGGGTGACAGAGCGAGATTCCATCTCAAAGAAAAAGAAAAAAAAGGCTCATGCACAAGGACATTTGTTGCACCATTATAAAAATTAGAGCATTTTTTCGGGGGCACGCCCAAGATGGCCAAATAGGAACAGCTCCAGCTTCCAGCTCCCAGCTTGAGCGACAGAGAAGACGGGTGATTTCTGCATTTTCAACTGAGGTACCGGGTTCACCTCACTGGGGCCTGTCGGACAGGTGGTGCTGGTCCACAGGTGCAGCCTGACCAGTGAGAGCTGAAGCAGGGGGAGGCATCGCCTCACCTGGGAAGTGCAACGGGGAAGGGAATTCCTTTTCCTAGCCAAGGGAAAGTGAGACACACAAACCTGGAACATCAGGTAACTCCCACCCTAATACTGCGCTTTACCAAGGGTCTTAGCAAACGGCACACTAGGAGATTATATTCCACACCTGGCCCAGAGGGTCTCACGCCCATGGAGCCTCCCTTATTGCTAGCACAGCAGTCTGAGATCTAACTGAAAGGTGGCAGCAAGGCTGGGGGAGGGGCGCCCACCATTGCTGAGGCTTAAGTAGGTAAACAAAGCTGCTGGGAAGCTCGAATTGGGTGGAGCCCAACACAGCTCAAGGAGGCCTGCCTGCCTCTGTAGACTCCACCTCTGGGGACAGGGCATAGCTACACAAAAAGCAGCAGAAACCTCGGCAGAGGTAAATGTCCCTGTCTGACAGCTTTGAAGAGAGCAGTGGATCTCCCAGCACGGAGATTGAGATCTGAGAACGGACAGACTGCCTGCTCAAGTGGGTCCCTGATCCCTGAGTAGCCTAAATGGGAGACATTCCCCACTAGGTGCAGACTGACACCTCACACCTCACACGGCTGGGTACACCCCTGAGACAAAGCTTGCAGAGCAAGAATCAGACAGCAACACTCGCTGTTCAGCAATATTCTATCTTCTGCAGCCTCTGCTGCTGATACTCAGGCAAACAGCATCTGGCGTGGACCTCAAGCAAACTTCAACAGACCTGCAGCCGAGGGTCCTGACTGTTAGAAGGAAAACTAGCAAACAGAAAGGACACCCACACCAAAACCCATCAGTATGTCACCATCATCAAAGACCAAAGGCAGATAAAACCACAAAGATGGGGAAAAAGCAGTGCAGAAAAGCTGGAAATTCAAAAAATCAGAGCGCATCTCCCCGTCCAAAAGAACACAGCTCATCGCCAGCAATAGAACAAAGCTGGACGGAGAATGACTTTGATGAGTTGAGAGAAGATGGCTTCAGTCAATCAAACTTCTCAGAGCTAAAGGAGGAACTATGCAACCAAAGCAAAAAAACTAAAAACCTTGAAAAAAGATTTGACAAATGACTAACTAGAATAACCAATGTAGAGAAGTCCTTAAAAGAACTGATAGAGATGAAAACCATAACACGAGAACTATGTGACAAATGCACAGCCAACAGACACATGAAAAAATGCTCATCATCACTCGCCATCAGAGAAATGCAAATCAAAACCACAATGAGATACCATCTTACACCAGTTAGAATGGCAATCATTAAAGAATCAGGAAACAACAGGTGCTGGAGAGGATGTGGATAAATGGGAACACTTTTACACTGTTGGTGGGACTGTAAACTAGTTCAACCATTGTGGAAAACAGTGTGGCGATTCCTCAAGGATCTAGAACTAGAAATACCATTTGACCCAGCCATCCCATTACTGGGTATATACCCAAAGGATTTTAAGTCATGCTGCTATAAAGACACATGCACATGTATGTTTATTGTGGCACTATTCACAATAGCAAAGACTTGGAATCAACCTGAATGTCCATCAGTGACAGACTGGATTAGGAAAATGTGGCACATATACACCATGGAATACTATGCAGCCATAAAAAAGGATGAGTTCGTGTCCTTTGTAGGGACATGGATGCAGCTGGAAACCATCATTCTCAGCAAACTATCACAAGAACAGAAAACCAAATACCGCATGTTCTCACTCATAGGTGGGAATTGAACAATGAGATCACTTGGACACAGGAAGGGGAACATCACATACCGGGTCCTATTGTGGGGAGGGGGTGGGGGGAGGGATAGCATTAGGAGATATACTTAATATAAATGATGAGTTAATGGGTGCAGCACACCAACATAGCACATGTATACATATGTAACAAACCTGCACGTTGTGCACATGTACCCTAGAACTTAAAGTATAATTTAAAAAAAAAAAAGTAAAAAAAAAAAAGAAAAGAAAAAAATAAAAATTAGAACATTTTTCTAAACTCAAATGTCTATATAAATCATAATGAAAATTAGATAATACTGGCCAGGCACGGTGGCTCACACCTGTAATCCCAGCAGTTTGGGAGGCTGAGGCAGGTGGATCACCAGGTCAGGAGATCGATACCATCCTGGCTAACATGGTGAAACTCCGTCTCTACTACAAATACAAAAAATTAGGCTGGGTGCGGTGGCTCACGCCTGTAATCCCAGCACTTTGGGAGGCCAAGGCAGGTGGATCACGAGGTCAGGAGATCGAGACCATCCTGGCTAACACGGTGAAACCCCATCTCTACTAAAAATACAAAAAATTAGCCAGGCGTGGTGATGGGCACCTGTAGTCTCAGCTACTCGGGAGGCTGAGGCAGGAGAATGGCATGAACCCGGGAGGCAGAGCTTGCAGTGAGCCGAGATCCAGCCACTGCACTCCAGCCTGGGCGACAGAGCGAGACTCCATCTCAAAAAAAAAAAAAAAAAAAGAAAGAAAGAAAATTAGATAATGCTAATAAATGATTAAAACTGTGCAAATTAAAAATTGTGAGATGCTGCAGTAAACATGTGAGAGAAAACTGTAGCTTTATTTACATTAGGAAAGCAGAAAGGATGAACATTAATGAAGCTAATAACCAACATATGAGAAAAAATAACATGAGAATAAACCCAAATAATGTAAATGGAAGGATAAATAGATGATAAATTAATGAAACAGAAAAAATGAGGATAATCATAGAAAGACGGAGAAAGAGCTAATAGTTGGTTCTTTGAGGAAAGTATCATATACAAGTCTTTAATGGGGATTATCAAGAAGAAAGAGAAATCACAAAAACTCAGAAATTAACAGGAAGATATAACTATGGAGGTAGAAAATATTTTAAAAGATAATAGCATATTATGAAAAATTGGGCCGGGCGCAGTGGCTCAAGCCTGTAATCCCAGCACTTTGGGAGGCCGAGACGGGCGGATCACGAGGTCAGGAGATCAAGACCATCCTGGCTAACACAGTGAAACCCCATCTCTACTAAAAAATACAAAAATCTAGCCAGGCGAGGTGGCGGGCGCCTGTAGTCCCAGCTACTTGGGAGGCTGAGGCAGGAGAATGGCGTAAACCCGGGAGGCGGAGCTTGCAGTGAGCTGAGATCCGGCCACCACACTCCAGCCTGGGCGACAGAGCGAGACTCTATCTCAAAAAAAAAAAAAAAGAAAAGAAAAATTGATGTCAATATACTTGAAAATTTGTACCAAATAGGCAATATCCTAAAAATATAACTTTAAAAATATGTGTATGAAGAAATGGAAATCCTAAGTAGCTCAATAGCCACCATATAAATTTAATCATTAGTCAAGAAGTGCATCTTTGCGCCTTTCTCTCTCTCTCTCTCTCTCTCTCTCTCACACACAGACACACACAAAAACACAGCCCTAATGGTATTATTGACTAAATACCAAAGTCATTCTAATTTTTTTAAAATACCGCCATTTGCATAAGTAAAAAAAAATTATTTTTTTTAAAAGACCAAAAAAACTCCCATAAAATTGACATAACGGGCTACTTTTCTATAAATTCTGAGAACACTATGATCTTAATTCCATACCAAACAAATATTAAATATAATAAAGACAGATTATGAGCCAGCCTTACTCAGGAGCACTGATATAAACAGTCCTAAAGAATAACAAGCATTGACCATGCCTCCAAATTGAATAACTAATAGAAGCAAAACAATTAGTGTACAGCTCAAGACAACATATTCTCAAGTGCTAAACAGACCTACTATTTACAAGTACTAAGTCTGCACAGAGCCATGGGAGTGGCTGTTGGAGAAATCTTCATGAAGGAAGGAAGGAAGGTTGAAACAAAGTTTTAAAATCCTAGGTTTCTCTTTTGTTTTGGAAAATAGGTACAAAAAAAAAAAAAAACCAGGAGTGAATAATAGCTTGGTATATAGGGGGAAGTAAATAAACCTTCATGGATGGATTGGTGTGTGCACTGGGGAGAACAGTAATAAATAAGGTTGGAGAAGAAAATGGAGATAAATGCATCATCACAATCAAGGATGATTTGCTGAATGCTTAGTACGTAACTGGGAACATGGAAGTTATTGAATTGTCAGCTCAGTAGAGGGCACTCAAATGCATGAATGGAAGGCCAGACTGATGGGCAGGTGGATGAAAGGATACATTGGATACCAAACAAGTGAGCTAGTTGTTGAGAAACATTTGAAAGTTTCATTTGGCCATAAATTGACTTGCTTTCCAGAAGGTGCATTTAATGACACAGAAAATCAGGAAACCAGGCTAGACAGAGAGTTCCCACCTGAAAACCCAATGTAAAGCATCTGTTACCTACTTCCATGGCATCACTGGAAGTCAGAAGTGGAGCTCTTTTGTGATGTTTAAAACCTGCATGATACTCAGTGCACTATTATTTGTGTACCTATTTCTCTGGTGATGGAAATTTGTTATGTCCCTATTTTCTATTCTATTAGAAACACTGGGCTGGGCATGGTGGCTTACGCCTGTAATCCAAGCATTTTGGGAGGCTGAGGCAGTTGGATCACTTAAGGTCAGGAGTTCAAGACCAGCCTGGCCAACATGGTGAAACCCCATCTCAACTAAAAATACAAAAATTAGACGGGCGTGGTGGCACGTGCCTGTAGTCCCAGCTACTCGGGAGGCTGAGGCAGGAGAATTGCCTGAACCTGGGAGGCATAGGTTGCAGTGAGCAGCCGAGATAGCACCACTACATTCCAGCCTGGGTGACAGAGTGAGACTCCGTCAAAAAAAAAAAAAAAGAAAGAAAGAAACATTGCTACATAGACAATCCCCATGCTATATTTCTTTTAATTGTACAAATATTTTACACTACAGACTACTAGAAATGGGAGAGATTCATGAAATACAATTTTTTTTTTTTTGAGATGGAGTCTTACTCTGTTGCCCAGGCTGGAGTACAGTGGCACGATCTTGGCTTACTGCAGCCTGTACCTCCTGGGTTCAAGCGATTCTTCAGCCTCAGCCTCCCAAGTAGCTGGGATTACAGGTGTGTGCCACCACTCTCAGCTAATTTTTGTATTTTGGTAGAGATGGGGTTTCACCATGTTGACCAGGGTAGTCTTGAACTCCAGACCTCAGGTGATCTGCCTGCCTTGGCCTCCCAAAATGCTGGGATTACAGGCGTGAGCCACTGTGCCTGGCTGAAAATTTTATACTAGAACGATACTGCCGAATTCCCTCTGAGAAATTATGCAAATCCATTTGCTCACGAAGAGTTTTGGGGAGTGGTCATTACTCCACGTGTTTATATCCTCACCAATGCTGGAAATTATGCAGTTTGAGTATCCCTTATCTGAAATGATTGACACCACAAGTGTTTTGAATTTTTTTTTTTTTTGGATTTTGGAATATTTGCATTATATATAATTACCAGTTGGGCATCCCAAATCCAAATTCCTAAAATCTGAAATGCTCAAAATGAGCAATTCCTCTGAGTGTCATGTAGGTGCTCAAAAAGTTTTAGGTTTTCAAGCATTTTGCATTTCACACTTTTTTTTTTTGAGATGGAGTCTCGCCCTGTTGCCCAGGCTGGAGTGCAGTGACACCATCTTGGCTCATTGCAAGCTCTGCCTCCCGGGTTCACGCCGTTCTCCTGCCTCAGCCTCCCAAGTAGCTGGGACTACAAGTGCCCGCCACCACACCTGGCTAAGTTTTTGTATTTTTAGTAGAGATGGGGTTTCACCATGTTGGCCAGGATGGTCTCAATCTCCTGACCTCGTGATCTGCCCATCTCAGCCTCCCAAAGTGCTGGGATTACAGGCATGTGCCACCGTGCCCGGCATACATTTCAGTGTTTGATTTTGCTTTTTCCTGCTCACTGTTACCATAAACTTCTGCACCCTGTGCTGGTGTTCGTGCTAGACCTGAAATCCTACTGACCACCAAACAGGCCCAGCCCAGATGACAGCTCTGCTGTGAGGGACACTAGGTCCCTCAGACCTAGTGTTGCCAGTCTCATAGACAACACTATTCCTTTTCTAAGAACCGGAAACAATGATGTACATAAAACACACACACAAACACACACACACACACACATACAGAGACACCTGCACACATCCTCACACACACTTGCCACCATCTGGAGACAACGATCGCTGCCTGCTGGTCCGCCCCTCTCCCACCCCAGCCTCTCAGGGGCCCCAGGCAGAGGCACTGCTATTAATAGTAGGGGCCCTGTAGGTACACTGGAGGTGGGGAAGGGAAGGGCTCCCCAAGAATACCCCTGCCTGGATGACAGCCACCCCATGGGGGACATGGCCACCAGGAAACTTAGGTCTTGAATAAGCTGGAGGCAGCAGATACAGGCTGGAAGGAGAAGGTGGGACCGGATTCCTGGGGTCCCTAAATGCCAGGATGAGGTACTTTTATTGTCTCCTGGGGAGCAAGCTTTGGAAGAGGCTGGGGCCCATGGGGGCAGCACTGAGGAGGCCAGCCTGGAGGGAGATGGCCACTGAAGGGGCACACCTGTCCCTGTCCCTGATGGCTCAGTCCTCACTGGCACCAGGAATCCCTTGGTCGGGAATGGGGTGTGTCATGGCCTCCCGCCTGGTGCCTGAACACCCCGGCATGTTCCCCCGAGGATTCTGCACTCCTTTTCTTTTTTCTTTTTTTTTTTTTCTAGAGAGTCTCACTCTGTCACCCAGGCTGGAGTGCAATGGCGTGATCTTGGCTCACTGCAACATCCACCTCCTGGGGCCAAGCTATTCTCCTTCCTCAGCCTCCTGAGTAGCTGGGATTACAGGTGTGCACCACTACGCCCAGCTCATTTTTTGTATTTTTAGTACAGATGGGGTTTCACCATGTTGGCCAGGCTGGTCTCGAACTTTTGACCTCAAGTAATCTGCTTACCTCAGTCTCCCAGAGTGCTGGGATTACAGGCTTGAGCCACTGCACCTGGCCTGTACTTCCTCCCTCTGCCCTGATGCCCCCCAATGATTGCTGAGTCGCTCAGGCTTTCTCTCCTTGAAGTCTCTGCTCCCCTCGAGCTGCTCCCCCTTTTGGACTCCCCGCTTGTTTTTGTCACCCACACTGAACACCTTCTTGTCATTGACTCACACTTGCTTTCCTTTGTGTGTGTGTGTGTGTGTGTGTGTGAGAGAGACAGGGTCTAGATCTGTCACCCAGGCTGGAATGCAGTGGCATGATTGTAGCTAACTGCAGCCTCAACCTCCCAGGCTCCAGTGATTCTCCCACCTCAGCCTCCCCAGAAGCTGGGACTACAGGCTCATGCCACCATGCCTGGCTAATGTTTTGTATTTTTTGTAGAGACAGGGCTTCTCCATGTTGCCCAGGCTGGTCTTGAACCCCTGGGCTCAAGAGATCCTCCCACCTTGGCCTCCCAAAGTGCTAGGATTCCAGGCGGGAACCACCGCACCCAGCCTGCTCTTGCTCTTCCATCCCTGCGTTGGTGTCGCCTCTCCCTGCGGGCAGCTGCTGCACCAAGTGCCTGGCACACCTGTGGCCCTGAGGAGGTGCTATAACACGAGATTCCCTGAGGGCCTCAGATCTGCGTGACTCCTTTGTGTGACACAAGGCAGGAAGCAGAGTTCGGTGGATCATGTGCTGCCCGAGGGGATGAGGGATGTCCTTGATCTCTTGTGAGCCAGGCTTGGCCACTCTTCCAGGGGACCCTCCCCCACTCCTTAGCCTGGCCGGCGGCCTTCCTGTTCTGCCCAGGGTGGTGTCTCCCACATGCTCTGAAGCTGGCCCTTTGCTCTGAGGTCCTGAAGGGCAGGGTGTGTGTGTGAGTTGCCCACCATTGGGGCCTGGTGGGGTGAGGTGGCATCTAAGTGGGACTGCTGCCAACCCCCTCCTGGGTCTGAAGTGGAGGAGCCAGCAACTCACTGACAGGAGGCCTCAAAGAGGCCATGGCCATTCCACTGGGCTCAGGAGCACCAGGGGCTTTATCGGGGCTTGTGGCTGGGAGCAAGGCCAGGCCCTGGGGCTTCTGGGCCTGCTCTTCTTGAGGGGCAGCCTGCAGGATGGCCTTGTATTGGCCCGCGGGTGTCCCATGGCCTCCTGGATCTGAAGGCGTTGCCCTTGCCCTTCAGCACGACCCTCCAGTGCCAGCGTTGACCTCCACAGAGCTTGTCCTGGTAGAGGATGTGAGGGTGAGCCTGGAAGAGGTGACCATCTACAACCACCTTGGCTTCTAGATACCACCCTTGCCCTGCCAGCTGCCTGGGCGAGACCTACCAGGGGACCCCTTGCCTTCCATCACACAGCCTGACTCTCCCTGAATCTGCCTCCTGCAGGTGGAGGTCCACCTCAGGAAAGGCTCAGGCTACTTCTTCCTCAACACCAGTGCTGCGGACGACATCAAGATGGCCTACCAGGAGGCCAGCACCATCACCATGGTGAGTTTGGGTCATTGGTCCCTGGGGTGATTTTCATTCTTCATCTGAGCCATTGTGAAGTTCATAGATTGGTTGTTTCAGAAGCCGTCAATCGCATCAGCTATAACTAGCAAAGCCTTTAGAGTCTCCGATTTATTCTGCAACTTTAGTCATTTTCATGCTACCTTTATGATTTTTTTGTTTGTCTTTTTGAGACAGGGTCTTACTCTGTCACCTGGGCTGGAGTGCAGTGGCAGGATCATAGCTTACTGCAGCCTTGACCTCCTGGGCTTAAGCAATCCTCCCAACTCAGCCTCTGGAGTAGCTGTGACATGTGCACACCACCACACTCGGCTAATTTTTGTATTTTTTGTAGAGATGCGGGTCTTGCCATGTTGCCCGGGCTGGTCTTGAACTCCTGGGCTGGAGAGATCTGCTGGCCTTGGCCTCCCAAAATGCTGGCATTACAGGCGTCACTCTCCGTGCCCAGGCTACCTTTGTGATTTTCATTCCATGTCCACAAACTACCCACACTGTTACCTAATGGTTTCCTTTCCGTCAATCTTTTCATTAAAATTAAAATGTTATTGCATAAGCAGCACTACAACAACCCTAAAGAAAATTCCTTTTAAAAGAGGTTGCACCTTTATCTATTCCCCCAGGTTTATTTCTTGACCCTCTCCCTATTCTTGCAAGTGTTGACTTAGCCGTGCTCAAGGCATGGAAGAATTTAGTGTTCTCTTCTTTTCCATTATGTTATTCTTACTTTTTCTATTTCTCCGTGTTGATATGGAGGCCGGCTGGTTATTTTTATGCTATAATTTGTACTTTAGCCATTCTCTTCTAAATAGAGTGTTTGGATGGTCATAATGTTTTTATTCTTTCAAAAATATAGGAAAGCATAGAATGAAAGGAATAAAAACAAACACTATCAGACATGTCTGTATATCTGCAGGATGGGTTATGATGCAATCACGAATATGGAACTTACTTTAAAAGGGAACTCTCACTACTGAAAGTGTCGTAAACCCTCCCTAAGTCAGTAACCCAAGGCAGTCCAAAGCACCCGGGGCTGACACAATAATGACAATGACCCAACAATGACACCCACTCCTGCGTGTCAGTAAATCACAGCTGTGCTGTGGCCTTTGAGCTGCTGTGAGCCCAAGACCTGTTTTCCTCAGTTAAAAGGGGTGGTTCCACGTGTTTGAGGAGTGTTGCGGTCAGGCCAGCATCAGAGGAGACTTTCCCTGGACCCAGCGAGGCCTGGGTTGATTCGGTGCTTGGCGTGTGGTGGGGACTCAGACGGTGCAGCCCCTGTGGATGGGCTAGAGGTGCCCTGACTGTGGGGCTCCTGCGGTCCTGATGCCCGGGTTTGCTCTCCGCTTTGCCTGGTTTATGCAGGTGAGCCCTCGCAGGCTCGTGGCGGCGGGAAACAACTTCCTGGCTTCAGGAAAGGCCAAAGTCGGAGTTCACCTTTGCAGTGACCGTGTCCCAGAGTCTCCTTTCAGAAACACAGCCAGGGCACCTTTCTCTGGCTTTTTGTACCTACTGACTGTCTTCACACAGGCCATCACCAAATTAACTTCCTCTGGGGTGAGACAGGTGTAAAGTCGGCGAGGGGAAGCAGCAGTGTGTGAGGAACACAGCTGGAAGTGTTGTGCTAAACGGACCTGGCCCCTAGGTGCAGTGTCGGGGAGTAACAGGGCATGGTGGAGACTGTGGCAAACGAGTACACTGGCCGGGTCTAAGGGTAGCCACCAAGCACCTCTAGCTAATTTCTGTTGTTGTTTTTAATCACACCTGTATTGAGGTTACTCACACACCATACAATTCTCACACCTAAAGCATACAGTTCAGGGCGTTTTAGCACATTCACAGAGTTGACAACCATCACCAGGTCACTTGTACATGTTTCTGTTACCTCACAATGAAACCCATCCACTCCAGCTGTCAGCTCCCTATTATTGCACACAAACACACACACACACACTTGTGCGCTCTGTCCCAGGTTTGAGCAACCACTGATCTACTTTGTGTCTTTATGGATTTGGCTGCTCTGAACAGCTTACGTAATTGGAATCATACAACGTGTGGTCTTCTGTGATTGGCTCCCTGCACTTCACATGTTTTCCAGTTTCATCCACGTTGTAGCATATGTCAGTGTTTCAGTCCTTTCTATGGCCAAATAGTAATCCATTTTATGGCTATGACACATTTTCTTCATTTGCTCATCATTGTTGGAGATTTAGTTAGTTTTCACCTTTTGACTTTTATCAATAATGTTACTGTGAACATTTGTATACAAGATTTTATGAGGACATGTTTCCATTTCGGTTGGGTATATACCCAGGAGTGGAATCTCTGGAGTCACGTGGAAACTCTGTATTTACCTTTTTGAGGAATGGTCAGACTGTTTTCCCAAGTAGTCGCACCATTTCACATTCCCACCAGCAGTGTAGGAGCATTCCAATATCTCCACATCTTTGGCAACACTTATTATCAGGCTTTTTAACTGTAGCCATCCTATTGGGTGACAGTGGTACCTCATTTTGGTTTTGATTTACATTTCCCTGACGGCTAATGATGTTGGGCATCTTTTCATGTGTTTCTTCATTATTTATAAGTCTTCTTTGTACAAATACTTATGTGGATCCTTTCCCCAGTTTTTGTCTTTTTCTTAAGTTGTAGAAGTTCTTCATATATTCTAGAAACAAGTCCTTCATCAGATGTGATTTGCAAATATTTTCTCCCATTCTTTAGGTTGTCTTTTTACTTTCTTGGTGGTGTCCTTTCAAGCACATGCATGTTTAATTTTGTTTTTTTTTTTTTCAGTTGTTGCTCATGTTTTTGATATCATATCTAAGAGGCCATTGCAAACCTGAGTTTATGGAGATTTACCCTATGCTTTCTTCTTTTTTTCCTTTTTCCTTTTTTTTTTCCAGTCAGAGTTTCACTCTTGTCACCAAGGCTGGAGTGCAGTGGTGCCATCTTTTTTTTTGTTTGTTCGTTTTTTGTTTTTGAGACAGAGTCTCGCTCTGTCACCCAGGCTGGAGTGCAGTGGCGCAATCTCAGCTCACTGCAAGCTCCGCCTCCTGGGTTCACGCTATTCTCCTGCCTCAGCCTCCTGAGTAGCTGGGGCTACAGGCGCCCGCCACCATGCCTGGCTAATTTTTTGTATTTTTAGTAGAGACAGGGTTTCACCGTGTTAGCCAGGATGGTCTCAATCTCCTGACCTCATGATCTGCCCACCTCGGCCTTCCAAAATTCTGGGATTACAGGCATGAGCCACTGCACCCAGCTTCAGTGGTGCAGTCTTAGCTCACTCCTCCCGGGTTCAAGCAATTCTCCAGCCTTGCCTCCTGAGTAGGGATTACAGGAATGTGTCACCATGCCCAGCTAATTTTGTATTTTTAGTAGAGATGGGGTCTCACCATGTTGGCCAGGCTGGTCTTGAACTCCTGACCTCAGGTGATCTACCCACCTCAGCCTCCCAAAGTGCTGGGATTACAGGCATAAGCCACCTCAACCGGCTACCCTATGCTTTTTTCTAAGAGTTGTATAGTTTCAGCTCTTATGTCTCAGTCTTTGATCCATTTTGAGTTAACTGTGTTGGATATAGGACTCTTGGTTGATGGGTGTTTTGGGGTTTTTTTTTGAGCACCTGGATAATGTTATCCTACTCCCTCTGGCCTCATTTTTTCTGATGAGAAGTCATCTGTTAATCTCTTGGGAGTCCCTTTGTTAATGATAAGTCATTTTTCTCTTGCTGCTTTCAAGATTTTTTTGTAGCCTTTGGCTTTAAACATTGTTTAAACTGTTTCAGTTTTCACAACAGATCCAATCACGTTCTGGATCTTCTGAAGGGATAGTTTCTGAAGAAGGTATTTGTGATTTGTTCTGACCCCAGGAGTGTTCTTCTATTTGTGTATATTTTTGGGTTTATCTTATGTGGATTTCATTGGGCTTCCTGGATGTGTACATTAATGTCTTCCAATAAATTTGGGAAGTTTTGAGCCATTATTGTTTTTAGGATTTTTTCTCCTCTTTTCTTTCTCTCCTCTCTTCTGTGTTCTCCCATTATCCCTGTGGCTCCATTTTTCTTCAGTCTTTTTTCACTCTGTTCTTCAGATTGCATAATGTCTATCAGTCTATCTTCAAGTTCGCTAATCCTTTCTTTTGCCAGTTCAAACTACTCTTTTTTGTTTGTTTGTTTGTTTTTTGAGACAAAGTCTCCCTCTGTTACCCAGGCTGCAGAGCAGTGGCACGATCACAGCTCACTGCAGCCTCGACCTCCAAGGCTCAAGCAATCCTTCCACTTCAGCCTCCTGAGTAGCTGGGACTACAGGTATGCACCACCACACCGATTATTATTATTATTTTTTCTTTGAGACAGATTCTTGAAGCTGGGCATGATGGCTCAGACCTGAAATCCCAGCACTTTGGGAGGCTGGAGTGGGTGGATCACTTGAGGCCAGGATTTCAAGACCAGCCAGGCCAACATGGCAAAACCCCATCTCTACTAAAAATACAAAAATTAACAGAGTGTGGTGGCAAGCACCTGTAGTCTCAGCTACTCGGGAGGCTGAGACAGGAGAATCTCTTGAACTCAGGAGGCAGAGGTTGTAGTGAGCCAAGATCACACCACTGCACTCCAGTCTGGGTGACAGAGCGAGACTCTGTCTCAAAAAAAAAAAAAAAAAGAGAGAGAGAGAGGGAATTATGACAGAGTCTCACTCTGTTGCCCAGGTTGGTTCGATCTCAACTCCTCCTGGTCCAGGACCCATATCCTGCCCAGGGTCTCTTACTGCAGTGCCCTCCCCCAGCTACTCATCCTTCCAGACCCAGCAAAGCAGCTCCTCTGAAGCATCTCTCCTCTCACAGGAGGGACCAGTCACCCCCTTCCTCAGTCGCATCTTCAGAGCTGCCCTTTTCCTGCTGTGTTTGTCGCTGTATCCTCTCTCTAGGCGGAGCTTCCCGTTCATCTGCCGGCCCAGGGTCTGGCCCACAACGGTGCTGATATATGACAACAGAATAGATCCATTCACCAACAAGAAACACTCCTGAGTACCGACTGTGTGTCGGGTAGGCCCTGTCCTAAGGGTTGTCCTCAGGTACATAACTTCTAGTTGTGGAAGATGAGCAGAAACTCCCAGTTTGGGCTCTTCTCCCTGTCTCTCCACTTAGCAGGGAAACAGGGCTGGATGCCTCCTGCAGCCAGAATGGAATGTGGGGAGTGGGGGAGGGAGAGTGGACAAAGGCAAAGGCCACGGCTGGCTGGGGTCACGGAGGATCGGCAAGCTGTCCATGCCACCCATGTAAGCGAGCTTGAGGGCATGAGGTACAGATGAAGCGTATCTGTACGCTTATTTCATACAATGACTTACAGTAGATTAACAAAGATCCAAGATGGACGTCACGCTTATGCTCCAAAATCATGGCTATGTAACTTGAGCCATTGTCACACTAGCCTGGTGTCAAAACAGACTGAGGAATGGGGTCCAGGAGCCACTGATTTACCCCAGTTTATTACATTTCACCCAAAGAAAACCCATCGGAAAATTACAGAGAGTAACAAGCGCTTTCCCAATTGGAGAACCCAATCTGATAACCCAATTTGAGAACCCAGTTTGTGGCTCTGACTTGAAATTCCTGCAAAGTTACCATTGTCATTAGTGGGCAGGTCCTTCACAATGCAAAGAAATTCTGTGGTGCCCCCACCACAGAGCCCTGCACAGGGCAGCACAGGGAAGGACTTTTTCTCCTTTTTTTCTCCTTCAGAAAAACCATTTTGCACATTTTAAACAAAGACATAAAATGGCAGTGGGGAAATCAATTGCTCTTCCACTCAATTTCCCAGGGGACAGCTGTTCAACCACCATCTCTGGAGCCTGGCCTGCCCCTCAGGCTGGTGCACAGCTGCTAAATGCACCCCAGAATTATGCTGTAAGGGGGCGCCCACCAGGCCACCCTGGAGCCTTGGGTAATGGAGGGCACTTGGCCGCTCTGAAACCGTCACATGCCCTGGAGCTTCGCAGGCCCCAAGGCTCTGCCTGCGTCATCTCAGCCCCCACTTCCAGGAGCCCTGATTACATTTCTGACTTGTCCCCTGACAGGTGGCGACTGCAGCTATTTCTGAAGGTCACTGGAGCCATGGGCTTCCATTTCCTTCAGCCTGCTTATCAATGTCATGTGATGGGCCAGGTGTTGCCTGATTACCCGCACTGGAGGCTGGCAGTGGAGGACCTAAGCTCACATGAAACTCACAGGCACTGACTCGGTCTCTGACCTGGGCACTGGATGAAACTTCACACAGGGCCCCGGCCAGCCCTGTGACCTTCCCCAGGGCAAGGGCTGGGGACGTGCATCACTGTCCACACGTCAGTCTCAGGGAAAAGGAGGACACACCTGACTTCAGGTCCCACAGCTGTCACCCACTCCCCCCTCATCCCAGACATGCGTCCTTGCCTGAACAATGGCCCTATGACTGGTTGCACCTCACAGGCTCACAGGACCCAGGAATGGAGAGACGCAGCCACTGCTGTGAATGAGAGGGTGCCCAGTTTCAATGGCACTGTACACATTTTACCTAACTTAGAACTCCCCTCGGGCTGGGCGCAGTGGCTCAAGCCTGTAATCCCAGCACTTTGGGAGGCCGAGGCGGACTGTTCACAAGGTCAGGAGATCCAGACCATCCTGTGAATGGTGAAACCCCATCTCTACAAAAAACACAACAAATTAACCGGGCGTGGTGGCCGGCGGCTGTAGTCCCAGCTACTCAGGAGGCTGAGGCGGGAGAATGGCGTGAACCTGGGAGGCGGAGCTTGCAGTGAGCCGAGATCCCGCCACTGCACTCCAGCCTGGGCGATAGAGCGAGACTCCATCTCAAAAAAAAAAAAAAAAAAAAAAAAAAAAAGAACTCCCCACTTCTTGGTCATGGAGACGTTTTTATTAATTTCTAAAAGTAAACAAAACAAGGCTTATGTCAAGCAGTCAGAATTAAGGTGTGAGGTTCTCCTCACTTGCATGACTGGAGGAAGAGTTGGGAAATTGTTCTTTCTTCTATGAGGGGCTAAGAATGCTTAGGGGACACTGCCTGTGGTCTCAGGCTCCTCCCCTCCTCCAGCGTCCTCCAATCACACGCGTGTTCCCAGGTTCGGAGGGCGTCCTGCCATCCAAGGGTTTACCTCTGAGAAGAACAGGAACAGCGGGACTCCCACCCTGTCCTTGAGGGATGGCGCTGAGAAAGGGTCCTCTCTGCAAGACAGCTGGAGACTAAGGTCAAACACTGAAGGAATTTTTTTTTTTTTTTTTTTTTTTTTTTTTTTTTTTTTTTTTGAGACGGAGTCTCGCTCTGCAGCCCAGGCTGGAGTGCAGTGGCCGGATCTCAGCTCACTGCAAGCTCCGCCTCCCGGGTTTACGCCATTCTCCTGCCTCAGCCTCCCTAGTAGCTGGGACTACAGGCGCCCGCCACCACGCCTGGCTAGTTTTTTGTATTTTTAGTAGAGACGGGGTTTCACCGTGTTAGCCAGGATGGTCTCGATCTCCTGACCTCGTGATCCACCCGCCTCGGCCTCCCAAAGTGCTGGGATTACAGGCTTGAGCCACCGCGCCCGGCCTTTAAGGAATGTTTTTAAAAAGCACACCAAACACCAAACAGCCACCAAAAAAAAAAAAAACTTTTTAAACAGGAGGTGTTTCACATAAAAACAGAGATTTCTATTTTCTCTCGAAAATCATAGCTCTTGCCTCACAGGCCCACACCCCTGCACATCAAAAACCAGTCAAAGGTTCTGCAGGACAGTGTGAGGAGGCCATGGACTCCCCCACTGAAGGTGGCGAAAATCATGAAACACACACAAAGCCATTGAAAATCTCTGCAATGAGGTCCAGAGATCTCACTTGAGATCACGAGTTCAAGACCAGCCTGGCCCACACAGTGAAGCCCCGTCTCTACTAAAAATATAAAACTTAACTGAGCGTGGTGATACGTGCCTGTAATCTCAGCTCTTTGGGAGGCTGAGGCAGGAGAATTGCTTGTACCCGGGAGACAGAGGTTGCAGTGAGTCAAGGTCGTGCCATTGCACTCCAGCCTGGGTGTCAAGAGCAAAACTCTGTCTCAAATAAATAAATAAATACTAAAATAAAATCTCTGGGATGATTCCAAGGGCACACAGCAAATGAAGAAGTGTTTATTCAAGAAAACCTACTAACACCTGGGAAGAATGACAAGGGCCTGCGGTGTGTAAAATAAGATGACTGTCCTCCCTGACTCCCCACCCCAGTGAGGGGGACTCCACTCCAGACTGTTTTCTCCAAGATCACAGGATCCCTCGCCCCCACCAGCTCCCGCTTCGGGGATTTGCTTCCTAAGAGAGGCAGAATGTCATCTTTTCTTATCATGCCACCAGCTACCGCTTGCTGAGACCGTTTGCTCAGCCCAGGAAAGGAGGTTGAGAGGTGGAGGCTCTTGTCTTCCACCCAGGCCCCACTCATGGGATAGAGGCTCTGCCTTGAGTGCAGCATCCGTGAGAATACTGGGGCCCGGCCACCCTTCCCTGGCTAATGGGGTGGGGTTCCCTGCTAAGAGAGGCCAGCTAAGGAGCACTGGGGCTGCTGCCCCATCCACCAAGCACCCAGATCTTAACGCGCAGGTGTTGGGCCAGGCGCGGTGGCTCACGCCTGTAATCCCAGAATTTTGGGAGGCCAAGGCAGGTGGATCATGAGGTCAGGAGATCGAGACCATCCTGGCTAACACGGTGAAACCCCGTCTCTACTAAAAAAATACAAAATATTAGCCGGGCATGGTGGCGGGCACCTGTAGTCCCAGCTACTCAGGAGGCTGAGGCAGGAGAATGGCATGAACCTGGGAGGCGGAGCTTGCAGTGAGCCAAGATCGTGCCTCTGCACTCCAGCCTGGGCGACAGAGCAAGACTCCGTCTCAAAAACAAAAACAAAAACAAAAACAGAACGTAACATCAAAATAACCAACTTTGGGTTTAGTTCAACATTTGCAAAGAGAGACTGAAAACGTTTAATGGGACTCTCCCTTATGCAGGCCCAGAACTCTTCCTGGGCCATGGGTACCAATGCCCTGCCATCAATGTTTGGAACCTTGGCATCATCATATGCAGAATGGTTGCTGGGGCCCTGCCATCTTATGAGCAGAACTGTAAGGATACATTGAAAAAAAAAATACCTTAAAATAGTACTGCTACTTATTTTTTCATTTTAATGGAAAGAATTATTTAAACATTCTTCACACTCAACCCCAGGGAGCATATCCCACTGGACCAGTTATTGAGGGACTCTTGGGTCAATAGTGACCAGGAGACATGGTTCAAGCCATACAGAGAGCCGCTCCTGGATCTCCCAGGCCCCCAACAACCCAGTTCATAATGGCCATGGGATTCTAGGCAGAGAATATCGAGGAAGCGATATTAAAAAAGAAAAAATCATCCCATGGCCACCTATCTAATCATGGAGTCCAGAAAAGTGCAGAGGAGAAACGGCTCCAAGACCGGAGCACAATCCCTCCCTCCTGGGGGTCCCACCTGTCCTTCCCCATCTGCCACAGTTATGTCAACCTTCCCTGTCCAACCCAGAGAGGGACTCAAAATCAGCTGACCTTCCCCACTTTCTAATTCACAGAAGCATGAACAGGACCATCCCTGGGAGTCAGGGCAGAACCGTACTTGGCCTGGAGATGAAGCCAGCCATTCCCAGCAAAGCCGCCCAGCAGAAGCCTGTGGCTTCACCCTCCACAGAGCACCAGCAGCTATGGGGGAACCCCCGAGGAGCCTTGTCTCAGGGAAACCACTGGGAAGTCAGCTCGCTTCATGTGGAAGACCTAGAAGAGGTGACTTGGTCTGAGGGAACCCCCGGGAAGCCAGATGGTGTAACCTCAATCTCTGGGACTAAAAGGAGCCACACGGGCGCCTATAGTCCCAGCTACTCGGAGGCTGAGGCAGGAGAATGGCGTGAACCCGGGAGGCAGAGCTTGCAGTGAGCCGAGATCGCGCCACTGCACTCCAGCCTGGGTGACACAGCGAGACTCCGTCTCAAAAAAAAAAAAAGGAGCCACAGGTGCCATTGGCAAAAGATGCTTCAGTTTCATGCGGCAATTGTGTTGTTTCTGACTAGCACAAAAAAGTCAAAGGGAGAAATAAGGCAGCACCAGTGAACCCAATGGACAGCTGGGCCAAGACAAAAATCAACTGGGTGGGGCAGTCAAGCTACACTTCCTGTGTTTCTTTACATTTATTATGTTCTTCTTAATATTATTTTAATTGGCAAATCATGCTTGTATTCATTTATGAGATACAGTATGAGGATTAGATGAATGTGTGCACCATGGAATGACAAAATCACACTACTTAGCATCCGATCACCTCAGAAAGACAAATTCCACGTGATGTCCCTGAAGTTTCCATCTAAAAATGTTGACCTCATAGAAGTAGCGAGTAGATTGATGGTGAATGTGAGCTGGGGAGCGAGTGTGTGGAGGGGTGGCAGAGGGAAGAAATGGGGGCTTGTCGGTCTAAAGACCACAGTCTCAGTAGGAAAGGAGGAAGGGGTTTTGATATCTATTGCACAGCAGGGTGACCAGATTCAATGAGAATGTATTGCATACGGAAAACACCTGAGAGAGTTCATGTCGAATCCCTGCATTCAGAATGAAGAAAATAAAGGCTCCGAGGTTCAAGAACATTAAAAACCTTGTGACAGGTTGACCATGTGTAGATTCCAATAGCTGTAGGTGAGAGCTGGGCAAGATGATGACGCTGCCATGTGCCCAAAACACCTGGCCCAGAGGCATTCAGCAGAGGACGCAGGTGTCCAAGCTTCTACCAGGGTTAATGAACACGATTCAAAAGTCAAGAGGGCATCTGGCAGCCCTGTGGCTTTCAAAGGCCTATCCAAAGCTATGGGTGAGCTGAAGGACAGCCTGGAGCCTCCTGAAGAACAGAGGGCCCCTCCGCCCCACCTGGCACAGGGCACTATCTCTTCCTCCTGTCTATCCCCTGCTTCCTCTGTAATGCCACCTTCCCCTTCCTCCCCACTCAGCTCCCTGCAGTCCTCTCTCACCTTTCCAAGGTAGATGCAGCTTGTTGCTCTCCTGTCCTGAGGTCCCACTAAGACTGTGGTTTCTGGTCCCCGCTGATCTCTGGGACTTGATTTCCCTGGCCTTTTCCCCCACCTCCTTTCTGTTTGTCCTAGACCCACCTCCAAGTCCCTCTCCCCCAGTTCCCCTCTGCCATTCCTAATCCCTTCATCCTGATTCCTTTTCTTCTACATTTTCTCTAGCTAAGTCATCTTTTATTCACTTGTTAATAATCTATCCCTCGGTCCCCTGGATGTCTGTCTTGTGCAACATGGAATGATGAAAATCTAGAAATTGAAATCTAACTCCTGGCCTTAGACAGGACTCAGGTTTTGTGAAAGGGAGAAAAAAACAAAACAAAACAAAAACAAAACAAAAACAAACAAAAAAACCCAAAAGCAAACCCCACCAAACCAACACCTAGTCTGGAGCCTGATATAAGTGCCACTCAAAACGTGTTTCCTTCCTTTATTCTCTTTTTTTTTTTTTTTTTTTTTTTTGAGATAGAGTCTTGCTCTGTCACCCAGGCTGAAGTGCAATGGCGCAACCTTGGCTCACTGCAACCTCTGCCTCCTGAGTTCAAGCAGTTCTCCTCCCTCAGCCTCCCAGTCACTGGGATTACAGGCACCCACCACCATGCCTGGCTAATTTTGTTTTTTTGAATTTTTGGTAGAGATGGGGTTTCACCATGTTGGCCAGGCTGGTCTCGAACTTCAAACCTCAAGAGAGCTGCCCACATTAGCCTCCGAAAGTGCTGGGATTACAGGCGTGAGCCATCACGCCCAGCCTACTTCCTTTATTCTTCAATAACCAGAGAATTCTTCCTGAAAAAGGTGGCCCCTAAGACCATTTAGAAGCATCACAAGGTGGAGCGCAAGGGTCCTGAGAGCTGGTCTTGCCATCCCTTGTCCCCCAGCCCCAGTTTACATGAAGCCAAGCTCCAGAGAAGAGACAGGGCCTGTGGGGCATTTGGATTACACTCCAAGTCTAATTCCTAGTCCAGCAATCCTACCCACAGAGGCTTCCTTCATCTGTCCACTTGGCCAAGGAAGGAGCAGGTCAGCTCATGCCCCCTGCCTGGATGCAGACAACCATCAGAAGGCCATCTGTGTAGCCGGGGCCCCAGAACAATGTCTGCATGGAAAGGATCCAAGGAGCTGGAGCCCTTTAGCCTCAAGAAGAGCATGAGGGACCCAGCACCCTTCTGAAACCTAAACCTCATTCTGGCCTGAGCCGTTTTGCACTGTCTGTGCCTTAGAAAGTTGTGAAGTCCTGTACGTGGGTCTTTCTGTTTCCCCATCTTCTGAGGCCCAGGCCTTTCTCAGAGCCTCCGTGGGTCCCACCCCTGCACCCATCACATGGTGTCTGGGCCCTGCCTGCCTGGCTCACACCCCCCACCCCCACCCCCACCCACTGCCCTATTTCCATCCCTGGGACACCATGCTGGGCACTGCTGTTCCCTCTCTTAGAAGACTTTCATAGGCCCTGCCCGTCCCTTTTGCCAACTGATATTGTTTTGCTGTGTCTCCACCCAAATCTCAACTTGAACTGTATCTCCCAGAATTCCCACGTGTTGTAGGAGGGACCCAGGGGGAGGTAACTGAATCATGGGGGCCAGTCTTCTGCATGCTATTCTCATGATAGTAAGTCTCACAAGATCTGATGGGTTTATCAGGGATTTCTGAGTTTGCTTCTTTCTCATTTTCTCCTGCTGCCACCATGTAAGAAGTACCTTCTGCCTCCTGCCATGATTCTGAGGCCTCCCCAGCCATGTGGAATTGTAAGTCCAATTAAACCTCTTTCTCTTCCCAGTCTCAGGTATATTTTTATCAGCTGCGTGAAACAGAATAATACACCAATCAAGTGAATGTCACCTCCTCAGAGAAGCCCTCCCTGAGCACCCCATCTGCATGCAGTAGGGTCACCCCCGTCTCCCACCTTCACTTTTCCTGGTGTTTCCTTCCTAGCCCCTATCTCTATGGGGAGTTTTTGCTCTGATAGACTAGTCTCCCTTGCCCACTGGGGCCAGCCTGTCTGTCTTCTCTGTCCCTCCACACTGGAGATGATCAGTGTTCCTTTGTGGACGTGAATGAAACAGGAAGGCCCCTGAGGTGTAAGGATTGGGAGCCCTTCACCCTAGGTGAGGAGAGAGCCTTGAGGCAGGGTAGAGGACCTGAGTTAGTGCCCTCTCCCCTCTCCCTACCCCGAGGGTCAGACCCGGGCAGGACGGGCCACTGCCTCTTGGGGAACCTGTCACCTGTGACCTTGATGGGTGGCCTGCAGGGGACGTGGCCACACTTGGTCAGCAGTGGTCCTGGGGCAGCTGCGTTCAGGTGGGCAGCACTCTAGGAAGGACAAGCTCCAAAACCCAGGGCTCCAAAGGACCCATGGGAAGGTCAGAAGGCTCAAAGGAGTGTCCTGGTGGCTGGGCCAGCGCTTTGAGGCCTCTGGGGACCCAGCAGGGAGGGCCTGCATGAGGCACCTGGAGGCTCCAAGACCGCTGGAATCCGAGCGACCCGCAGAGGTCACCCATCCCTGTGGGGGCAGCAGCACCTGAAGGGAGGTGGCCACAGCAGCCCACAGGGGCCCAGGGCTGACGAGCTCTGCCTTGGGTGCCAAGGCTGGGCAGGGCCTGTGCCCTTGGGAGTCCTGTTTCAGACCCGCCTCCACCACATGGCCCTGCCCTTGTCTTATTTGCCTGGACAGCACAGCCTGCAGAAGCTTATTTGCTTATCCAATTTGGGGATCCTGAGCTCCCTACTGGGCAAGCCTAGTGGGTTCACAGCTGCCCCTGATGGTTTCCTTGAAGTTTCAAATCAGACTCTGCTCCTTAGTTGCCAGCACCTATTACTAAAGACTGGGGGGGCGCAGGCAGAAAGCATGGGGGCGTCACGGTGACAGGGGTAAGGAGAAGGCAGAGTTTTCCACTTCTGGTGATGGTAGCGGTGGTGGCCACCTGACCCAGTGCACCATCTCTTCCTCCTGTCTGTCCCCAGGTTCCTCTGCCCTGCCACCTCTCCCTTCCTCCCCACTGAAGTCACTGCAGTCCTCTCTCCACTTGTCCAAGATAAATGCAGCTTGCTGCTCTTCTGAGGCCCCCAGTAAGGCTGTGGCTTCTGATCTCCGCTGACCTCTTGGACTTTATTTCCCTGGCCCCCTCCCCCACCTCCTTTCTGTTTGTCCCAGCTCTGTCCCTAACTCCCTCTCCCCCAGCTCTTTCTCTGCCATTCCTAATCCCCCCATCCTGCTTCCTCTTCTAGGTTTTCTCTGGCTAAATTATCTTTTTTTTTTTGGAGATGGAGTCTCATTCTGTCTCCCAGGCTAGAGTGCAGTAGTGCAATATCAGTTCACTGCAACCTCCACTTCCCAGGCTCAAGCCATTCTCTTGCCTCAGCCTCCCAAGTAGCTGACACTACAGGCACACACCACCATGCCCGGCTAATTTTTGTATTATCAGTAGAGACAGGGTTTCACCATGTCGGCCAGGCTGGTCTCAAACTCCTGACCTTAGGTGATCTGCCCACCTCTGCCTCCCAAAGTGCTGGGATTACAGGGTGTGAGCCACCATGCCCGGCCAATTATCTTTTATATACTTGCTAATATCTGTCTCCTTTCCCCCAGATCTTGTTTTGTGCAACACAGAATGATGAAAATCTAGAAACAGGGATCTCACTCCTGGCCCTAGTCAGGACTCAGATTTTGTGAAGCGGGCTGGGGCAGGAGGAAAAGCAAACCCCACCAAACCAACACCTAGTCTAGAGCCTGATCTAAAAGCCACTCAAAACACGTTTCCTGCCGGGCGCGGTGGCTCACGCCTGTAATCCCAGCACTTTGGGAGGCCGAGGCGGGCGGATCACAAGGTCAGGAGATCGAGACCACGGTGAAACCCCGTCTCTACTAAAAATACAAAAAATTAGCCAGGCGCGGTTGTGGGCGCCTGTAGTCCCAGCTACTCAGGAGGCTGAGGCAGGAGAATGGCGTGAACCCGGGAGGCGGAGCTTGCAGTGAGCCGAGATCGCGCCACTGCACTCCAGCCTGGGCGACAGAGCGAGACTCCGTCTCAAAAAAAAAACAACAACAAAAAAAAAACAAAAAAACACATTTCCTCCCTTTACTTTCCTGTAACTTGAGAATTCTTCCTGAAAAAGGTAGCCCCTGAGAACCGTCTAAAAGCATCACGGGGTGGAGGGGCAAGGGTCCTGAGAGCTAGTCTTGCCATCTCTTGTCCCCAGTTTTCTTGAAGAAGCCAAGCTCCAGAGAAGAGGCAGGACCTGTGGGGCATTTGGATTACACTCCAAGTCTAATTCCCAATGCAGCGATCCTGCTCCCAGAGGCTCCCTTCATCTGTCCGCCTGGCCAAGTAAGAGGCGGGTTGCCCTACGTCCCCTGCCTGGCCACAGACGAAAACCATCAGAAGGCTGTCCGTGGGGCCCCAGAACCATGTGGCAATGGCCTACGGAGCTGAAGCCCTTTAGCCTCAAGAAGAGCATGGGGGACCCAGCACCCTTCTGAAACCTAAACCTCATTCTGGCCTGAGCTGTTTTGCACTGTCTGTGCCCTAGAAGGTTGTGAAGGCCTCTAAGTGGGTCTTCTTGTTTCCCCATCTTCTGAGGCCCAGGGCTTCCTCAGAGCCTCCATGGGTCCCACCACTGCACGCATCACACGGTGTCTAGGTCCTGCCTGCCTGGCTCACACCCCCACCCCCACCCGCTGCCCTATTTCCATCTCTGGGACAGTGCCCTGGGCACTGCCGTTCCCTCTCTTAGAAGACTTACACAGGCCCTGCCCCTCCCTTTTGTCAATCTAGTGAATGTCACCTCCTCAGAGAAGCCCTCCCTGAGCACCCATCTGCAGTAGGGTCACCCCCATCTTCCACCCTCACTTTTCTTGGTGTTTCCTTCTTAGCCCCTGTCCCTACTGGGAATTTTCTGCACTGATAGACTAGTCTCTCTCACCCACCTGGGGGCCAGCATGTCTGTCTTCTCTGTCCCAGCACACTGCATGATTATTTGTTGGTATAAATGAAACAGGAAGGCCCCTGAGGTGCTGGGATTGGCAGGCTTTCACCCCAGGTGCGGAAGGAGCCTTGAGGAAGGGGAGAGGACCTGAATTAGTGGCCTCTCCCCACTCTGAGAGTCAGCCCTGGGCAGGGCAGGCCACTGCCTCTTGGGATTCCTGTTGCCTGTGCCCTTGATGGGTGGCCCACAGAGGACGCAGCCACACTGGGTCAGCTGTGGTCCTGGGGCAGCCGCGTCCGGGCAGGTGGCACTTAGGAAGGACAAACTCCGAAGGACCCATGGGAAAGTCGAGTGGCTGAGGGGAGTGACCCGGCGGCTTGGCCAGTGCTTTGAGGCCCCGGGGACCCAGCCCGGAGGGCCCAGATGAGGCATCTGGAGGCTCTGAGTGGGGCCGGGAGCCGCAGGACCCGCAGAGGGCGCCGGTCCATGTGGGTGCAGTAGCGCTTCGGCCACCCGCAGGGGTCAGGCTCTGCCAGGCGGAGGGGGAGGGGAGCGAGCGTGGGAGAGACGGGGGGTCCCTGTCTCTGCTACCCAGCCCGAGCTGGGTCTCTTTGCCCAGGCTGGACTGGGCCGTAGTTCACCGCCGCCTGGCCCTGACCCCGTCTCCTTGGGGACCCGAGGCCGCCCGACCGCCTGTCAGGGGCTGCCCTGGAGCCTGGCATCTTCCCCTCGCACCCTGTCTGCCCCTCGGGGACCATGCTGTCCAGGCTGACCCAGACTGGAGACATCGGAATGCCTGTCCAAGCCTCCACCCCTGGGCCACTTCCCAGTGGGGTGAGCAGAAGGCCAGGGTGGGGTGGGAATCTGTTGTACCCAGGGAAGGGAATTGCCCCCAGGCCCAGAGAGTTTGAAGCCTGGGGTACTGTCACCAACAGCCCAGGAACCTCGCAGCTGGGCCCTGCCCTAGAGTCTTCCTGCAGCAGAGCTCTCCTCCGGAGCGGCTGTGCATGTTTCCCTGGGGCGGGGATGAAGCCAGAGGCCAGAGGTTTGCCTCTGGGGCACGGATCCTCCAGGTCACTTGCCCCGCAACGGGCTGCAGTGAAGGAGGCTCTGAGGGGAGGAAGACCGGCTCCTCCCCTGCAAGGATAGGGGCCCCCGGGAAGTCATTCCTGCTCTGGGGACTGCCTCCCTCCCCTACATCAGAGTCAACCACTGCAGAAGCTTGGCCAAGCTGACCACTGTGTCTGTGATACCTGCCAGGGAGGCTGAAAGAACATCCAGCCCCACCCGTGGTCCCTTCCCGCCTCAGGCTATGTGACAATATGACTCCCCACCTATTTCTTCGTTTCCACTGGAAACACTAGTAAAACAATTCCTCACCCTTAGCCCCAGGGAGCGGCCCCCACTAACCCAGCTAACGTGGGATCCCTGGGCCAATGCTGGCCAGGAGACGCTGCTGACACCAGAGACCCTGGGCACCTGGGCCCCCTACAACCCTAGTCATGGTGGCCATGGGATTCCAGGCAGCACACATTTCGGAATCAATATTTCCCCCACCCCATAAAAAATACGTATATGATTATCCCACGGCCACCTACCTAATTCTGGGGTACAGGAAAAGTGCAGAGGAGGAAGGGCTCTGTCATTTAAGCACAGTTCCTTCCTCCTGGGTGTCCCCCCTGCTCTTTCCCATCTGACAAAGTCCATCTTCCCTGTGGAACCAAAGACAGCTTAAAGAAAGCCAGCTATTCACACTTTTAATTTTTGGCTGCCCAAGGAGAGTCGGAAGTCAGGGCAGAAGGCCACCATTCCTGCCCCAGAACTCTTCCTGGGCCAGGGGTACCAGTGCCCTGCCATGGACTTATGGAGCCTCCATGTCATTCTCTATTCCATGGTGGCTGGGCCCTGCCCTTCTACTCAGGGAACCTGGTGGACCTGAGGAAAAAAATTATCACAGGGCAATACTATTCCCCACCATTTTTTTCCCACTTCAAATTGAAAGATTTATTAAAAAGTACCTAATGCTAAACATTAGGGAGCCATCCCTACTGGAACAACTGATGAGGGGCCTGTGGGTGAACAGTGGCCAGAAGATCCCACTGACATCATACTAAGAGCCACTCCTGGACCACCCGAACTCCAACAGCTCAGCTCATAGTGGCCATGGGATTCTAGGCTGAGAACATCTCAGTGCCAAAGAAAAAGCATTAAACTATCCCATGGCCACCTATGTCATTTTAGAGCACACAAAACAAAAGAGGAAGCACTCTACCATCAGAGAACTGTCCTTTCCTCCTGGGGTTCCCACCTCTCCTTCTCCATCTACTGAAGCTTCCAGCTTCCCTCTCCCACTGGAGCGGGCTCACAGCGAGCCAACTTGTCCCACCATTCCTGCCAGTGCTCTTGCCATCCTGTAGAGGAAGCCAGACAGTTTTAGTGAAACCCCCAGCATGACCCTGTGGGCTCCTTCTCTACCCAGAGCACCAGCAGTAGTGGAGGAGACCCAGAAAAAACCTTGGCCTCGTGACAACCACTGCAGAAAGCCAGATTCCTCCAAGCTGGGCAGCCAGAGGCTGTGAAGTCAGCCTCATCGACAAGAACTGCCACAGGGCTGCCCGGAATATGCCTTTCATTTCTTTTACAAATGTGTTGCTTGTGCCCAGCGCAGAAATTCTTACAACTAAGATCACCCCAACGAAGTAGTTGGATGGCTGTGGTGAAGACAAAAATCCAGTAGGTGGGGCAGTCAAGCCGCACTTCCTGCGTTTTATTTATTATGTTTTTATTAGTATTGTTTAAATTGGAAAATCATGATCATATTCATTTATGGGGTAGAATGTGATGATTAGTTAGCTGTGTGCACCGTGGAATGAGGAAATCATGCTGCTTAGCATCTCCACCGCCTCAGAGAGACCAGTTCCACATGATGTCCTGGAAATGTTGATCAGAAAAAGTTGACCTCACAGAAGTCGCGAGTAGATCGATGGTGACAGGAGCTGGGGAGCGGCACAGGGAGGAAATGGGGGGCTGTCGGTCAAAGGACCCAAATCTCAGATGGACGGGAGGAAGAGGTTTTGACATCCAGTGCACAGCAGGGTGACCAGAGCCAATGAGAATGTACTGCATTGCAAAACACCTGAGAGAGTCCACATCAAATGTCTTTTTGCATTTACATTAGAGAGGACGAAGGCCCTGAGGTCCAAGAACATTGAAACCTGATAGATCAGTCTTGTGTGGACTCCAACAGCTGCAGGTGGCGGCCAGGCAAGACGTCCACACTGCTGTGGCCTTCAAAGGCATCCTATCCCAAGAGGTGAACTGAAGGACAGCCTGGAGCTTCCTGGAGACAAAAGGCCCCCTCCACCCCACCTGGAGCAACGTCAGAACCTGGACTATTTCCTGCAGCACTTCTCCCCTGCCCTGCTCTATTGTATCTTTTTTAATAAAGATGGCTCCTGATAAATGACCGTTTCTTTCAAATCTTGTAGTAGCATTGGAAAGGTGGCCGGTGGGTCACAGACACTCTGCTGGTTTTCACCCTCCCTGCACAGAACGGGGGCTGTGCACACCCTAGTTTAGGCGGCATGCAGTCATGCGATCCTCTCAGTTACTCAGAAAAACTGAAAGGAAAAGAGACCTCAGAGAAGACTCAGAGTGACCCCACCTGCAGCAAATCATTACCAGTGGCTCTGAAGGGCTGGGGCTCTGAGAGTGTGCAGGGCAGAGTCCCACACATTGTGCATGGTCTCCCCACACTCACACTGCCTGGTGAACATGTTCAGAAGGACCAGTGGCCCATTCAGGTCCCATCTGCCTGTGTTAATCATGCTGAGAGGTCTCCAGGAGGATCCTGAAGTCCTGGGAACCAGACTGTGTTGCGGTCAGAGTGACGGAGATATGGTCCTCAAAGCGCCTTAGGGGGCTACTTGTGCTGCTGGGCTCCTGGCTGTCTAGTGTGGCATTGGCCTTTCTGCTGCGATAGTTTCTCCTTTTGATAAGAACAGCACGAAGCGGTCCCCCTCAGAGGCCTGACGGAGGAGTGAGCCTTCAGCCAGGCCCAGGTCGAAGGCATGCTTCTGGGCAAGGCAGGTGTCCTGGGGATCAGGGGAGGGTTAATGGCAAAACACAGCAGCAGCCTCAAGGGATGGAGGGGGTGGTGGGAATGGGGGCTTTCATAAGGCAGGATCCAGTTTCCCAGGAACCCGGTGTTTCTGTGTCAGGCAGAGAATCTATGAGTGCAGATGCCCCTCAGCACCCATCAGGGAGCTTCCTCGTGGGTTCCTAAGGAGCTTAAGGAAGATCCAGAAGGCCTCACCCTCATGCATGGCCGGGGCTCCATGTGCACAGCCTTGAACATGCGATGACCCTGCCCATTACTAATGGTGACCAGGGATGGTCCTGGAGTTTGACCAGTCAGATAAGATTCTCCTTCTCCCCAAGAGAACAGGACCAGGAAGCAAGAGGCGGGCTGGGGAGCGGGTGGGAGTGTTGTGAGAGATTTCTCCTCTCCCCAGTGTGCTGCTGTCTTTAAAATCTACTTTGGGGGCCGGGCGTGGTGGCTCAAGCCTGTAATCCCAGCACTTTGGGAGGCCTAGACGGGCGGATCATGAGGTCAGGAGATCAAGACCATCCTGGCTCACACGGTGAAACCCCGTCTCTACTAAAAAAATACAAAAAACTAGCCGGGCGAGGTGGCGGGCACCTGTAGTCCCAGCTACTCGGGAGGCTGAGGCAGGAGAATGGCGTGAACCCGGGAGGCGGAGCTTGCAGTGAGCTGAGATCTGGCCACAGAACTCCAGTCTGGGTGACAGAGCAAGACTCTGTCTCAAAAAAAACACAAACAAATAAATAAAATAAAATCTACTTTGGGGATGAGGGTCCCTCAGGTGTCAATACTGCCTGGACCCTTGTACACTCAACAAACATTTGAAGGCTGAGCAGTCTCTGAGTGCCTGGGGTGATCATAACACTGATGACCTCATGAACAGTGACATTTACGCAGTAGTCGTTATAAGCCAGGCCCTATCATCGTAGTCTCATGTGTACAACAAAGGGTATGCGGTTGTCAGAGAACATCACGATACTAAGACCTTGACAAACCAAAACAACATCACAGTTTTCAAATCTGCGGGTAACTCATCCAAATGCTGTTTAGGGCAAAGGTGAGATTTGAACCCAGGCAGTCAGGATTTGAGGTTACTCTGTTCTGTGCTGTGCCGACTGTGAGAGGGTGTGTATGAGAGTGTGTGTGTGTGTGTGTGTGTGTGCTGGTGGTGCCAGCCCATGTCACAGGCTTATTTATTCATTCCATAGTCTATACTGTGTGGCAGGCACCAGGCTGGGCTCTAGTGGTGAAAAGACAGACAGATGCTGTTGCAGAGTTCTCAGACCGATCACAGATCATCCTAAGTGCCAGGAGGAGAAAACAGAGGAGACAGATAAAACTGAGGTGGGGCAGTGTGGAAGGCCTTGCCAAGGAAGTAGCATTTACATTGAGCCCTGAAGGAGGTGCAGGAGGGAGCTTGTCAGTACTGAGTGGAGGGAACAGTGTTTCCAGCGGAGGGAACAGTGTTTCCAGCAGAGGGAACAGCATGTGCAAAGGGCCTGAGGTGAGCATAAGTTTCCTTGTTTGGAGAGCTAAGAGGTCAGCAAGGCTGGAACACAGAGGGCAGGGGTGAGAGGAAGGAGCTGAGAAGGGGGAAGTGAGCAGGGGCAGATGCCGCCACTCCTTGCAGGCCCTGCAAAGGGATTTGGTAAGGTTTTTTTTTTTTTTTTTTTTTTTTGAGACTGAGTCTGGCTCTGTCGCCCAGGCTGGAGTGCAGTGGCCGGATCTCAGCTCACTGCAAGCTCCGCCTCCCGGGTTTACGCCATTCTCCTGCCTCAGCCTCCAGAGTAGCTGGGACCACAGGCGCTCGCCACTTCGCCCGGCTAGTTTTTTGTATTTTTTTAGTAGAGATGGGGTTTCACCGTGTTAGCCAGGATGGTCTCGATCTCCTGACCTCGTGATCCGCCCGTCTCGGCCTCCCAAAGTGCTGGGATTACAGGCTTGAGCCACCGCGCCCGGCCGAAATATTTCAATCTAAGATCAATAAAATAGTTACTATAATGTCTCCCATTCACCACGCATTGGGTGCCCACTGTCTTTAATTCCAACCACGCCTGCCCATAGGTCATGGCTGTCTCCAGTTGACCTGGGAAAGAGTGGCTGTGGGAGGGAAGTGACTTGCCGAGGTCACACAGTTCCAGCCCACGAAGCCCCACGTGGGTGCTTCCTTCCCCTGCTCCTTTGTTTCCGGTCTGGTAAATGGGGATCTTTAGTGATCTTGAGGCTTCTGGCACGTTCTTAGTACAATGTGTTCCTATGCACCTTGTAAGCAAAAGCAACTCTGAACTTCTTAGCTCGCGTCATCAGCTGTTCCCAGGTGATCGCGCCTGGGCACTCCCAGCAGGGCTGGCGGTGGAAAAGATGGATGTTTTAGTGCATTTATCAGCAGGAGCTGGGCTGCCTGGAGGTCAGGAGAGTAAATCGCAGTTCCCAGGCCTGAGAGCGGGAGGCACACAGACAGCAGGGACAGCGGAGGGCCTCAGTGGAACCATCACCAGTCCTTCACCCTGGTTGGAAACTGAGGCCAGGCTGCTGGGGATGGTGAAGGGGTCCTAGGTGAGCTGGGGCGGGGGTGGCACCAAGGTTGGGGATCCAGCCTCAGGCCTCGGCATCCATGTGAGCTTAGCCTGCCTCCTGCAGCTCCAAGCCAGGGCAGTGGTCTCTGCTCCCCACGTGTGGACGTCTTCCTGTGAGATGCCGCCCCGAGAGTCCCCACTTTGCTGTCTGTCTCCACACCCCTTATCAGCCATCAGTGAAACCTGGTGGGCCCCTTCGGAATCTGCCCCTCCAGGCCTCCATCACCCCACCTGGCCTGGGCACCACCAGCTCTCCCATGGTTGTAGCATTATGAACGATCTCCCTGCTCTGCCTGTCATCCCTCGCCCCTCCTCTGCTCAGCACCCTCCCACAGCGCCCGCCTCACCCAGGTAACAACCAGGGTCCTCATGGTGGGCACAGCCCATGCACAATGTGTCACTGTCACCCCTCTGACCTCATACCTTATTGCTCTTCCTCTTGCCCCTCCAGTATCCCCACTAGAACATGAGCTGAAAAAGGGTAATTTTTTTTTTTTTTTTTTTGAGACAGGGTCTCTGTCACCCAGGGTGGAGTGCAGTGATAGGATCATAGCTCACTGCAGCCTTGAACTCCTGGCCTTAAGTGATCCTCTTATCTTGGCCTCCCAAAGTGCTAGGATTACAGGTGTGAGCCACTACCCCGGCCTGGGGGCAGGAAGTTTTGTTTTGTTCCCTGATGTGTCCCTAGAGCCTAGGACAATTCCTGACACATAGTAGATACTCAGTAAATATTTGTTGAATAAAAGAACAATGATCTGAGGTAGGTATGATTATCATTTTAAAGATGAGTAAACTGAGGCACAGAGAGATTAAATAACAAACACAAGGTAATGCAAGTACTAAATGGCAGACTTGGGATTCAAACCCATGCAGATTGGTTTCAGAGTCAGTGTTCTTAGTCCCTAATCTATATTGCTGCTTCAATTAAACTTTGATGAAGCTGGATGTAGTGACTCACACCTGTAATCCCAGCACTTTGGGAGGCCAAGGTGGGAGGATTGCTTGAGTTCAGGAGTTCATGGCCAGCCTGGTCAACATGAGGAAACCCCATTTCTACCAAAAATACCAAAATTAGCCAGGCATGGTGGTTCATGCCTGTGGTCCCAGCTATTCGGGAGGCTGAGGTGGGAGGATTGCTTGAGTTCAGGAGGCAGAGATTGCAGTGAGCCGAAATCAAACCACTGCACTCCAGCCTGGGCAACACAGCAAGGCCCTGTCTCAAAAGAAAATAAAAAAAATTAAAGTTTGATGAATTAAATTAAATAGCTTTTCTACCTTCTTCTTGTACTCACTCTGTACACTAGATCCCCAAACCTTTTCTCCCTTTTGATTCTCTTTCCTACCTCCATTCCCTTGCTCGTGCTGTTTCCTCTAATCAGAATGTCCTTTCACATAAAGGACTCTTCATTCTTCAAAACCCAACCTGAATTGCCCCTTCACCAAGTAGGGTTAATTTATCTGTCTCCTTTGCTTCCATAGTCCTGTGGATATACCTTTCTCAGAGTCCTTAGAAGTGATCTATTTATGTGTGTTTCTGAATCTTCCCTTAACCTTGAGTTTCTTCATGGCAGGGACCTATTCTTTATTTTCTTCATCTCTCTCAGCCTGTGTCTAGCACATGTTAGGGGCCTGATACATATTTGTTGAATGGGTGACTAGAAAGCTTTCTGGTACTTACCGCCTGCCAAGTGAATGTATGCTTGTTGAGTCCTATTTATGATGAACTTTCATCTTAACATGGCCCATGCATTCCAGAGAGAGAAAAACAGGCCCAAATCATAACAGAATCACATACAATCATAGCTTTTTATTTTTATTTTTATTTTTTTTGAGACGGAGTCTCGCTCTGTCACCCAGGCTGGAGTGCAGTGACGCGATCTCACTGCAACCTCCGCCTCCTGGGTTCACGCCATTCTCCTGCCTCAGCCTCCCGAGTAGCTGGGACTACAGGCACCTGCCAACATGCCTGGCTAATTTTTTGTATTTTTAGTAGAGACAGGGTTTCACCGTGTTAGGCAGGATGGTCTTGATCTTCTGACCTCGTGATCCGCCCGCCTCGGCCTCCCAAAGTGCTGGGATTACAGGTGTGAGCCACCGCGCCCGGCCCATGTCATTCATTTAGTGGCTTCTGGTAAAACACTGTTCCATCTTCGATGCATTAAACACACATTTAATGTTATCTGATGTACCATTGCCTTTTACCCCAGAATCAAAAGGCACCATTGGGCTGTAAAACTAACTGACCATGGGGGAAATCCACTTGGTTAGGGGACAAAAGGGACGTTCATACCCCGTTGGGTTATACAACTCCTGGTTTTTGTAAAATGCACTGGTGTCCATGTAAAGGTGTTGACCAAAGGTTATGGGGTGGACTATGGTAACAAAACCCTTGCCCTGTGTGAGAATTTAACCTTGGGTTAACTTTCTAGCTCTGTTTCCCTGGGACCCAGGTAAAGGCAGAATGTCCCTCTGCTGCTGGGCAGTATTGCTAATGGCACAATGTCCCCTGGTTGGTATCTGGGCGGGGGCTATGAGTACCTGCTGGGCCACCAGGCTTGGGCTTCACAGAGCACAGTGACTCTGCTGGACACATCCCTGTGGGGCGCCCAGGACACTTTGCTGATGGAATTGTTACTAGAGGTGCTGGCTTCTGGGGGGCATGAGGCTTTTAAGCCAGGGCAGTTCCCACACCTGCCTGATGTGCCTCTGGTCTCCTTGCACCTACGTGGTCACGGGTTGGGGGAGTTTGACAATGGAGATGACTCCCATGTGGCTGTGTGGGCAACTGCAGAAGAGGAACGCTCGAAGCTACCCTCCCGGCAGGCTGTGCTCCTGTCCTGGGTCCTTCTCGGTGCACGGTGGCCTAGGCCAGGCCTGTGGTGCTGAACATCGAGTTGAACCCCAAGACACGCCCTGGTGGGCACTGCGGAGATCAGGTGCTCTGTGCGCCCCGTGCAGCACTGGAGAGGAAGCGCACAGGGGCTGCGTCAGCACTTAGGAGCCTAAAGGAAAAGCAGATTGGCTGAGAGGACGTCACGAGGCTGAAGCCCCCCAACAGTCTGCCCAGAGCCACTTTTCCCATTGCACCTTAAACAGCAGGCGGTCCCTGCCTGGGCCGGGCCCAGGGCCCAGAACTGGGAGACCAGTGATGCCCACATTGATCCCCAAGGCAGAAGTCATTCTCCTCCCAGGTCCTTCCACCCTTCCTCTCAGGGCCTGATAATTGGGTGTGGGGGCCTCTTTCTTCCTGCTGACCTCCTGGGCTCAGTCAGGACCTCTGTCCTCTCCCTCCTTCTGATTGCTCTGGGCTGCAGAAAGGACTCGGCCTGGGTGGGGAGGTCGATGTCGGCTCTAATGGCCCCTGTCACAGGCTCTAGCTCTGCACCAGCCCTGGATGGTGGATTCTTCCTGCCTTTGCCACTGAAGCCTCCCGGCAGCCTCCCAAGGTTGGCCTCCTCATCGCCTCCATTTCTCAGATAAGGAACCAGAGGTTCAGAGAGATTTCATCAACTTGCTCAAGGTGGCGCAGCAGCTCTGGGGCCGAGGGAGGACTCAGCCCCCACCCTCTGGCTCAGAGCCTGGCTCCGAGGCACTGCTTTGTGCTGACCAACATTCCCTTCCAAAGCTCATTAATGTCCTGTGACTCCAAGCCAACAACACCTTAGGAGGGAGCTCTGGGCAGTGAATTTCTAGGGCACAAGATGTCCCCTTTCCTCCCTCCTCTGTCTGGGTCTGTCTATTCAGAAAATGCTGAGATGGGCCAGGTGTAAAGTCTGGAATGCAACTCAAAAATGAATCAGCTTTTCTTCTCGCTAACGCCTTTGCTTTGACTTCCTCTGCAGACGCCGCAGTCCCCGTGTGTCCCCAGTATGTCTCTTGTAAGCAGGAGCTTGCGTTCTCAGATCTGGCCAATGGGTGCATGGGGAAGGTGGGTGCAGGGACCTGGGAGGGCAGTTTTTTCCTGCCGTTCTGCTGGGAGGGTAGGACTTACCCACTTGTCCACCATCCCCAGCTTCCCCCTTGACAGGAGTTCTGCCTCAAGGACTCCCTCTGCAGCAGGGAGGACCCTGCTGGGTGTGCAGAAGTTTTCCACTCTCTAGGGGTAGAGGCTGTGCCAGGAACACTCCCATCTCTGGAGGTGGGGAAGGAGAGACCCGGGGACCTCCCTGCAATCTGGACGATCTCCATCCTTGTGGGAGGGTTTGGGTCTTTGGGATCCCTTCTAAACCTGAGTTTGTATGTTTCCATGATTTCCTCCCAGAGCTCAGGCCTCTAACTGGGAAGAAGCCAATTATGCAGGAAGCGTTGACGTTTCCATGAAGACCTGACATTCTGGGGCATTACTGAGGGAGTGTGGAGAGTCAGGCACAGCAGCTGCCACATGCCCACTGGCCGGGCAAGCTGGGGGTCTGGATGGGTCACACCTCCCCCACCCAATGCTGCCCAAACCTCGATGGCAGGGCCTTATGGAACCACAGTTCTCAACCTGTCTGACAAAAGACCCCTTTTTGTTATTTTTCCATCCATCACGATTGACACCTTGGTAAGTAGATACTCCTGTGTGAGATGCCAGGGTGCTGAGGGGCTGGAGCTGAGTCTGCTTGCTGCCTCTTGCTTTCTGAGCTTACCCTGCTGTGGGCCTGTGCCATGGGGGACCAGCCAGTCCCCAGGCTGCCCCTCAGAGCATGGTTCCTCAGCAGCCGTAAAGGAAGCAGAGGGTCTGGGGCTCCACGCACGTTGCCCTTTGTGGGTCCTGAGCTCACTGGCACATCGAGCACTCTGAGGAGTCCTGTGGGAAGAAACGTGCTCACTGTTGCCCAAGCCTGTTTGACCTTGGAGTGCTTTCGACGGCCTCTACCACCGAGCTTGGCCCCCAGCGTCTGCTGCCAGAGGCCATTCTCTGGTTGGTGAGGATGTGGAGAAATAAGAACCTTTGTGGCTCCATTGCTGAGGGGAGGTAAAGTGGTGCAGCTGCCGTGGGAAATGGTGTGGTGGTTCCCGAAGGAGTTAAATATGCAACACAATTCCCATATGATCCGGCAATCCCACTTCTCAGTGTAGACCCAAAAGAATTGAAAGGGCCTCGGCCGGGCGCGGTGGCTCAAGCCTGTAATCCCAGCACTTTGGGAGGCCGAGACGGGTGGATCACGAGGTCAGGAGATCGAGACCATCCTGGCTAACACGGTGAAACCCCGTCTCTACTAAAAAATACAAAAATCTAGCCGGGCGAGGTGGCGGGCGCCTGTAGTCCCAGCTACTCGGGAGGCTGAGGCAGGAGAATGGCGTGAACCCGGGAGGCGGAGCTTGTAGTGAGCTGAGATCCGGCCACGGCACTCCAACCTGGGCAACACAGCGAGACTCCGTCTCAAAAACAAACAAACAAACAAAAAAAACAAGAATTGAAAGGGCCTCAAACAGATATGTGCACACCCATGTTCACAACAGCATTATTCACAACAGCCAAAGGTGGAAGCAAAGAAAGTGTCCATGACAGAAGAACGTGGTCTGTCCCTACAATGGAATATGATTCACCCTAAAAAGGACGGGCGTTCTGCCCTGCGCTGCAACAGGGATGAACCTGGACGGCAGGATGCTAGTGAAATGAGCCGGCCACAAAAGGACAAATACTGCAAGATTCCACTTCCACGAGGTCCCTGGAGTAGTCACATTCACGGAGACAGAAAGTGGAATGGAGGTGCCAGGGCTGGGGGAGAGGGGATGGGGTTTGTGTTTCATGGAGCAAAGTTTCAGTTGGGGAAGATGAGAAAGTGTACTTAATGCCACTGAAGTGTGCACTGAAAATGGATAAGGTGGTAAATGTGTGTTATGCATCCTTTACCACAATGAAAAGGAAAGGGGACCCTCCTCTGAAAGTAGGTTGGGGTCGTCCTCCCGCCTCCTGCCCCTCTGCTCCGCCGCTCCCCTCTCCAGGTGGGTCTAGTCGTGGTTGAGGAAACTGGCTTATTTCCGGAGCACACTAAATTTCCAGATCAGGCCCTGGAGTCCTTTATGAATCTAGTTTGGGAGCCTGACTTTCCAAGATACTGCAGGGGAGTTCCCGGTTTTGTGGCAGATGCCTGTGCCGGAGGCAGCTCCCGGCAGAAGAGGCCTGGCCCATGTGATACAGTCATGGAGTGCCACGCCGCCCCTTTGGAGGAATGGAAGCCCCACTCGGGCAGGGCACGGAGAGCCGCCGTGGGCTCCAGGCGTCTGCTCCTGGGCCCCTGGGAGCCCTGCAGTATTTGAGCTCGTTAGGCCCCTGGGTTTGCTTTGGGAGGGCCTCCTCGAGGAGGCCTGGGGTGGGCTGGCAGGGGCTTGGCCATATGCAGTTGGGGTAGGAGTCACTGGGTGGGTGGGCCTCCATTTGGCCTTGCTGGAGGGGGGGCCTCCACTTGGCCTCCTTCTTGTGCCCCCTGAGGATGCTTGAGGTTGAGGGAGGCCTCCGTGTGACAGAACCTGTCCTAACTCCACCTCTCCCTGGCTCCTACCGCTGGGACACGTCCTGTTGGAGGAACAGTGTCACCCTTCCAGCTGAGACAAAGGTGCCTGCAGAGGTGCATGGGCCGGGCAGCTGCCCGCAGAGCAGAGAGACTGGGGCCTGTGTCCACCCTCAGGAAAAACCCGCTGGGCACCACCCAGGCACCCCACCGTGACCAGGGCAGGGCCTGGGACAGTGGCCTCAGGGGCAGAAACCGCCTCCCTCCCCTCATCAAGGCCTCCTGGCTCCAGGCCTTGCTATGGTGTCACACTATAAGGTCCTTCCAGTGGTGGCCCTGCTTACCAGCCCTGGCCTCCCCTGCTCACTGGCCCCCCTGCCTCCCTGCCTCCCTGCCTCCTTAAGCCTCAGTCACGGCCTCTCTCTGCGATGTCGTTTCCCCACCGTGGATGAGGCCAGGAGCTCTCTTTGAGAAATAAGTGGCATTAATGCCCGTGAAGTGGCCCGGTGGCTGGTAGCTATTAAGAGAAACAGGAGTTTGGCAGCAAAACCCATCCACGCAGATCTAGATGCCAGCGGATATGTGAGGAGTGTTTGGCCGGCCTGTTAATGAGGCCAGTTTAGCCAAATGTCCCGGGATGTGAGTATCCAGGTGGCATCGCCCTTCACACCTGGGTGCTGGCTGTGCTCTGCAAGGGTCAATGTGCACCTCGGAATGTCTCAGGCTGTGCTCTGTAAGGACCGGCTCCTGAGACCATGCAGGAACCAGAGGAGTAAGACAGCGATGGCCGTGAGGCTGACCTTGTCTTGACCATGAAATGGGCTTGATCATTAACTAGTCATTTAATTCAATGAATATTTATTAGGGAGTCCTATTCCCTGGGACCCAGAAACCTTGCCTTTGAGGGACTCAGTCTAGACCCACGTCTCAGTCTAGATGATGGCCACAGAGCAGGAAAAGCCTCTTAAGGGGGCGAGTGGGGTATGAGGGGCAAGCGGCAGATAACGGGGTAAAAAGGAGATAGGGGTCAAGGACCCCCTTTGTTCCCCCGGGTCCCAGGTCTCAAACTGGCAATGTTGGTCACAGGCCGCCTTTATCCTATGTGATGACTTCCAAGTTTGAAATTTGAGGCGATCAAGGTCTGGGGCTGGAACTGAGTGGCACAATCCCCTCGAAGGGGCCGGGCTGGCTCTCTAGTTTGCCCCAGGCCCACCTAGCCCGGCCACTCCCAGCCTCAGCAGGCAGTTGAGTTGAGTACGTGCCAATTTAAAATCTTCAAAACCACTGAAGTGCCTAAGGCTGGGGTTTAGAAATAGCATCCCAACAGGAGCCTGTGACGGGGGTGGGGGCAGCCTGAATGTAGGTGGCTGCACAGACCCCAGTTCCCTGGACTAAGGCTTCAGGTGACTTTTGCCAAGTTTCAAGTTTCTGGTGAGGAGTTGCCACGCCTGGAGTGATTGGGAGAGAGAAAACACACACATTTGAGTCCCAAAGTCAAGCTCCCTGGATATTGTGGGCAGCAGTGGCATTAAGGAAATAAGTCACCAGCCTCTCAGGGCCTTGCTGGGAACTGATGGTCCGTGGATGAAGATGTGCCATCCCCCAGCTTGTTAGAGGCACCACCCCGCCTCTGGTGGCCACGTGGCGGGCCTGGACTGTCCCCAAGCTGTCCTGCAGAGGTGGCCGGGCCTCGAGCCAGCACTGGCGCCGCCACTGCCCCAGTGAGCAGAAAGCTGCTAAGCACTTGGCAGGAGCTGCTTGCTGTTGAACTATTTAACATCCTAGTGCATCTACTTTCACATCCTCCAATGATCCCCGAAGACCACCAGGTGGGCGTTGGTGAAGTTGTGATGAGTATTAACGAGGCAGCACTCTGTGCCTTCCCGCCGGGGTGAGGGCACATCCTCAATGGTGGCCATCCCAATTTGGAGTCGCCAGGGCCCTGGGAATGTTTTTCCAGTGTGAGGAGCTCCCTGGGGGGCTGTGGGGTGGTTACAATGCCAGGAGAAACTGTAGGGAGGGGATTTCCAGCACCCGGACAGTGTGGGCAGTGCAGCTGGCACAGAGTGAGTTGAAGGGCTGGTTCTGGAGTCCGCTGACTTTCAGCTTCCCCCTGCCGGTAAACTTGGGAGCAGGCGTCAGGAACACCCTGCAGCCTGGTCTCTGGGGAAGCATGGCTCAACCAGGGCCTGCTGGCGAGGTGGATGGATGGATCATTGTCCCTGCCTGCAGGGAGCTGATGGTCTCCTGGGGGAAGACAAATAGACACAGAGCTGATGATCCAGAGCATAGAGCACAGGGCGGTTGCGATGGGTGTGGGCTGGGAAGCGGCCAGTGGTCTGGAATCAGGTGATGAGAAGGGGCTGTGACCAGGTGAGGGGACTGCTCCAGGTGAGGAATGTGTATCGGGGCGAGGAGCTGGGATGAGTTTGGCAGGAGGTAAAGGAGGCCAGAGAGAGGAGCAGGGTCAGCAGGCCTGGGAGAGAGGGTGGAGCAGAGCCCAGGGCACCCAGGCCAGGGCTTAGAAGAAGAGCTTTGGTACTCAGTGCTCTGTGACAGAGCCTTTGGAGAATTTTCACAGGAGCTCAGGGGTGACATGGTGTGACTTTGTTTTAAAGGCCTCTACTGGCTGGGTGCGGTGGCTCACGCCTGTAATCCTAGCACTTTGGGAGGTCAAGGCGGGCGGATCACCTGAGGTCAGGAGTTCGAAACCAGCCTGGCCAACATGGTGAAACCCCGTCTATACTAAAAATACAAAAATTACCTGGGCGTGGTGGCACATGCCTGTAATTCCAGCTACTTGGGAGGCTGAGGCAGGAGAATTGCTTGAACCTGGGAGGCGGAGGTTGTAGTGAGCCAAGATTGCGCCACTGCACTCCAGCCTGGGCAACAAGAGCAGGACTCTGTCAAAATAAAATATAAAATAAATAAAATAAAATAAAATAAAATAAAAGCTGCTTCTGCTGAGGGACAAATTGTAGAAGGGCCAGAGGAAACTGCCAGACCCATTGGGAGGCTGGCATCATGGCCCAGGGGATAGCTGCTGCTGGCCTGGATCAGGGTGGCTGTGGTGACAGCAGGGGCATTTTGGGCTCACTTGCAGCTGACTTGGTGGGTGGCACTGAGTAAGTGAGGGGAAAGGAGGCATTATGGGTGATTTGGGAGAGTTTGAGGAAGTGTGGAAGCCTCTGGGGGTGAAGGTGGCGGCCAGGGCTGTCTTCCTTTCTCCAGGTTCCCTCCATTGCACACCTGCTGCCAGAGGAGTCATGCTGAAGCTGGATCTGTTCAGGCCACCCTCCCTCAAGAATGTTCAGTGGCTCCCCATTGCCTGCAGGACCCAGTGCACACCCTTGAGGGTGGCAGTCAGGGGTCTCCCCGACAGACCCCTCTGGGCCTGGGGCCACCCCTCACCTCCACCTGTGCATGAGCAGGAGCAAACAGAGCACACGAACTTCATTTTCCAGTTTCCATGAAAAAAATTTAAAAACCTTTTCCCTTTTCCCCGTCGTGAGATGTGAAAAGCATCTTGTGTGTGAGTGCAGCCACCATGCTGTCTCAGCCACAGGCTTCCCTCGCCTCCCACCAAAGACTCCGTTGCCTTGGAGAGCAGCCCCTTTTGGATGGTTCGAGTAGTTTTCAGATGAGTTATTTCAGTCTGTCTTTTCTCTCAGCAGCCAGCTCATTCATGCACACACCTATGAGTCATTCATTCTACAGTCCATGAGCACCTGCTGTATAGCCAGCACTGAGCCAGACCCTGGGGACTAATGGGATTAAGAAATGATCCCAACTTCAAAGATTCAGCACAGCCAGGTCCAGCTGCTCCCTGCCCATGCCTTACCCCAGGCCTCGCACACCTGGGAGCACCACAGGTGAGCATGGAAGGAACTCAGCACACAGAGGTGCTAGGTCACTTCTGGGCTCCCCCCATGGCTTTGGGAAGGTCCCCAGCCTCTGCATGTAGAAATCCTGGAATCCTGGAATGCCAGAGCTACCCAGGGGCCTCAGAAGCCGGGGGTGCACCCTCCCTTTAGGTGGGGAGCTAGCACGTGATTATGGTGCTACTTCTAGAGGCTTCGGGCGCCATGTGAGAGGTCAGGTCATTCCATCCCAGGTCTTTCCAGCTCTCCTGGTTCTGTGAGGGACAGTGGCTTCGTTTGGTGCCAGTCCAGTGTGCGGGCCTCTTTCAGGAATCAGCTTGGGGTGAAACAGCAAGAGTCTGGAGCCAGAATGGGATGACATTGCTTTGTGTTCCTGGCATTATTTTGAGCATTCTTTTCTATTTGGAGTAATGATAGTATTTTACATTTAAAGTGTGAATATAAATAAACGTGCATTTTCTCTACAGAATACACTCAAGTAAAAGAGTGAGCCAATTTAAAGAAAAATTCTAAGTAGTTAGTAGGGATAAGGCACAAAACTGGAGACGGGGGGCTTGAATGAATCAAGCTGGGGAAATTCGGAGCTGCCAGACCCAAGGCTTCTGGACCAGCTGGGGAGGTGCCCCCGATCTGCCCTCTTTCTAGGCAGAAATATTCTTAAAAATGGTGTGAATGGAAAGTCAAAATGTGGTACTTTCGGGCAGTGGAATACTACTCAGCCCTGAAAAGGAACAATCTACTGTGCACGTTGTATCATGGATGAACCTCAAAAACGCTGCCAAGTGAAGGAAGCCCTGCCACCAGACTGTGGCATATGGAGGGATTGTCAGTGAAGTCACCTTCTCTTCCCTTGCCAGATTATGTACAAGGAACTACATTCACCACCTTTTAAAATTTATTATTATCATTTTGAGACCAGGTCTCACTCTTTCACCCAGGCTGTAGGGCAGTGGCATGAAAATGGCTCACTGCAGCATCAACCTCCTGGGCTCAAGTTATCCTCCTGCCCCTTGCCTCTGCCGCCTTTGCATTAGATATCTACTTGCAAAAGTGGATGAATCTGGACTCTCGCTTCAGGCCATAAACAAAAAATTAACTCAAAATGTAACTAAATGTCAGAACCAAAAATGATTACAGGCATGAGCCATCATGCCTGGCCTGGTAGAATTATTTTCTTTTGGATAGACACCCAGTAATGGGATTTCTGGGTCGAATGGTAGTTTTAAGTTCTTTGAGAACTCTCCAAACTGCTTTCCACAGTGGCTGAATTAATTTACATTCCCACCAGCAGTGTATAAGCATTCCCTTTCTCCTCAGCCTTGCCAGCATCTATTGTTTTTTGTCTTTTTAATAATAGCCATTCCGACTGATGTGAGATGGTGTCTCACTGTGGTTTTTATTTGCATTTCTCTGATGATTAGTGATGTTGAGCATTTTTCATGTTTGTTGGCTGCATGTATGTCTTAGTTTGAGAAATGTCTGTTCATGTCTTTTGCCCACTTTTTAATAGGGTTGTTTTTTGTTGCTGAAATAAATCACAGATGATACAAACAAATGGAAAAACATTCCATGTTCATGGACTGGAAGAATTAATATCATTAAAATGGCCATGCTGCCTAAAGCAATCTACAAATGCAACACTATTCGTATCAAAGTACTAATGTCATTTTTCACAGAACTAGAAAAAAATTCTAAAATTCACATTGATAAAAACTTCAGCCAAGTTAAATTTAAAGGAGCTTAACTGAGCAATGAACGATTCGTGAATTCGGCGGCCTCCTGAGCCAGCAGGCTCTAAGACTCCAGCACAGCCAAGTGGTGGAGGATTTATGGACAGAAAAAGGAAAGCGATGTACAGAAAACAGAAGTGAGGTACAGAAACAGCTAGATTGGTTACAGGTTGGTATTTGCCTTATTTGAGTACAGTTTGAACGGGTGGCTACATCTGATTGTCCAAAACTCGGTGACTGGCACAAGTGAAGGCTATGGTCGGTTTACTCCTCCACTTGTTATAGTTCACAATGTACAGAGAAACCTTTAGGCTGAACTTAAAATATGTAAGGAGGCAGCTTTAGGCTAAACTTGGTTTAACAACATGTAACCAAAAAAGAGCCCCAATAGCCAAAGCAATCCTAAGCAAAAAGACCAAAGCCAGAGGCATCACATGACCTGACTTCTAACTATACTATAAGCCCATGGTAACCACAACAGCAAAACTAAAGTCTCTGGTTACAAACTCCTTACTGTCAAGTTCCATTCCATTTCCACGAAAAATGAGCAATATACTCATTCTGGCTACTTCCTACTGAAAAGTGAAGTAGTTAGGGAGCTGTGGAATGGAACTGATCTACTTGGAGTTGAAAGTATTTGCAAGTCCCTGAACTTACAGACAAAATCTTTTGCAGCATCGTGGTGCAAAGGGCCAGAAGCCCCTGGGAGAACTAGTTCTGCATTCCCAAGCATGGCACACAACAGCAATAGAGTTCACAGCAGAAGAATAAGCCTGTTCCTATAGTCATGGCCAAAATAATGATCAATTTTTTCCACCAGAAGGGGCCCGATACAAACCATGATAAAAGCCATTGATTTAGATATTGTGGGATCAGACATAGCACTAGTTTATTTGTGTATGTCTTGCAGGGTTGAGAATATGTTTCTGGAGTTATCCAGGAAGTAAACATAATATTCAGTCCTTTTAAAATTTATTATCATCATTTTGAGACCAGGTCTCACTGTTTCACCCAGGCTGTAGGGCAGTGGTATGAAAATGGCTCACTGCAGCATCAACCTCCTGGGCTCAAGTTATCCTCCTGCCCCAGCCTCCAGGCAGCTGAGACCACAGGTGTGTGCAGCCACACCAGGGCTAATTTGATTTTTTGTAGAGATGGGCTCTCACTTTGTTGTTCAGGCCGGTCAGTCAAAATTACAGTGCACGTTTCCCGCTGTCAATTGTACCTAGAGCTCCTGTGGGGATCTGATGACAGGTTGGCTAATCATACATATTTAACAGGCTTTGGGAGGAGCTATGAATACTCATGATGGTGGTCCTGACATACGTATTGAACAAATATGCATGTGACATATGACCCACATTCAATTCGGAGTGGGGACCATTTAAATATGTTACAATTAGGCCCTATATGTCAAAAGGTTTTTTCGGGACACAAGGCATGCGAGTGTGTGATTTTTGTAGATTGGCCAGAACTAATGCATGCTCGGTGGTCTTTTTATCAGGGGAAAGTTACTGAAATCAGTCTCTTGTCTAATTAAAGCTGTAGCTGTGGCTGGTAGAACTGGGCCGGGGGTCAGTCAACATTAGTGGAGTGTCAATGGTTTTAATGTTGCTTATCTCGAGGCCAGTGCTTGTTTGGCTGCTGGGACCTCAGTTTTAAAAATCACCTACTTAATTTTCTTTCATTTCTCCACTCTCACCCCTTCATTCCTTCCTTCTGTAGACACTTCTCTCCGGCAATGAATGTTCATCTAATTATGCTCTTGTTTAAGAAACCCCAGAGGCGAATCTTGAAACAAACCAGGCATGCAGCCTCTGTGGAATACTCCTGCTTAGGGGGAGTCACGAACAATTGGTCCACCACCATTGGGCCAAAGTCAAGATAACACCAATCAGACCTCCAGACCAGCAGTTACCTGAGACAGCCATGGGGACAAAGACACAGACTCTGTGCCCTGCACTCTTCCCGTATCTCCCATGCCAAGTTTCGCTTTAAAACCCGTATGGTAAATTTGAAAATGTAAGATGCTCCTTTAGAACGCTCGTTTGACGTCTCCATTTGCCGGCTTTCCAATTAAACCTGCTTTTCTTCCCAACAGCCCTCACCTCTCGTTTGGCTCATGTAGCTGAACCTGGGTCCACTTAAGAGGTAATGATCATGCCTGCATTTTGCCCAGTGCTTCATCATTTCTGGAGCACCTCTTTTGTTTGCCCATGGTAGCCTGGGCTGGACAGGGCATCCAAACAGAAGTTAATGGATTTAGGCTGGGCACGGTGGCTCACACGTGTAATCCTAGCACATTGGGAGGCCAAGGTGGGTTGATCACTTGAGGTCAGGAGTTTGAGACCAGCTTGACCAACATGGTGAAATGCCGTTTCTACTAAAAATACAAAAATTAGCTGGCGTGGTGGCGCATGCCTATAATCCCAGCTACTTGGGAGGCTGAGGCACAAGAATCGCTTGAATCCGTGAGGTGGATATTGCAGTGAGCTGAGATCATGCCACTGCACTCCAGCCTGGGCAACAGCGTGAGACTCCATCTCAAAAAAAAAAAAAAGTTAATGGTTTATCCAAAGTCACAAGCCTAGGATGTAGCTGAGCTAAGTCACCTGTTCCCCAGCCCACGCCTGCTGCCCCACTAAAGGAGGAGAAGGGCAGAAGGATGGCATAGTGGAAAAGATAAGCTCTCGCGAGCAGCCACATCTTGCTGTCAGAGGGTAAACGGCTATAAACCAAAAAGTATTTGACACAAGTCTCCATCACCTTAGGTTTCTTTTGCCAAGGTCAAGGGCCATGGCCTATGACAAAGCCTCAGGAGGTCCTAAGAACATGTGCCCAAGGTGGCTGGCTTACAGCTTGCTTTTTGTTTGTTTGCTTGAGATGGAGTCTCGCTCTGTCGCCCAGGCTGGAGTGCAGCGGTGCAATCTCGGCTCACTGCAAGCTCTGCCTGCCAGGTTCATGCCATTCTCCTGCCTCAGCCTCTCAAGTAGCTGGGACTACAGGCGCCCGCCACCACGCCCGGCTAATTTTTTGTATTTTTAGTAGAGACAGAGTTTCACCATGTTAGCCAGGATGGTCTCGATCTCCTGACCTTGTGATCTGCCCACCTTGGCCTCCCAAAGTGTTGGGATTACAGGCGTGAGCCACCGCGAACGGCCCCAGCTTGGTTTTATACATTGTAGGGAGACAAAATATACAGGCAAAGACACAAATTGATACATGTAAAGTATACATTACTTCAGCCCCAGAAAGGTGGACATTTCAGACGCAGGGGTGGGAGTGGGAGTGGAGAGGACTCACAGGTCATAGGTGGATCAAAGATTTCCTGATTGGCAATTGGTTGAAAGAGTAAGCTGGAGCTTAAGCCGAGGTTTTTTTTTTTGTTTTTTTTTTTTTTTTGAGATGGAGTCTCGCTCTGTCACCCAGGCTGGAGTGCAGTGATGCAATTTCAGCTCTCTGCAAGCTCTGTCTCCCAGATTCACGCCATTTTCCTGCCCCAGCCTCCTGAGTAGCTGGGACTACAGGCGCCCGCCACCATGCTCAGCTAATTTTTTGTATTTTCAGTAGAGACGGGGTTTCACCGTGTTAGCCAGGATAATCTCGATCTCCTGACCTCATGATCCACCCACCTTGGCCTCCCAAAGTGCTGAGATTACAGGCATAAGCCACAGTGCCCAGCCAAGCCCAGGTTCTTTCCATGTGGATGAAGCCTCCAGGTAGCAAGCTTCAGTGAGAACAGATGGCAAATGTCTCTTGTCTGACCTTAAAATGTGTCAAAACTCTCCAGAAAAGACCTAGTAAGAGAAGGAGATTCTCTACAGAATGCACATTTCCCTGCACAAGAGAAAGCTTTGCAGGCCCATTTCAAAATATGTCAACAAAATATATTTTGGGGTAAAATACTTTGATTTCCTTCAAGGCCTACTGTTGCACGATGCTGTTATGGGATCTCTGGGGTGTCGTCTTTCTGGCCAGAAACTTCTGTGGCCAGTGGCGCCTTTGCCTGAGTTCTTGCCCTGTGTCCAGGAAGAATGAGGTACGCAGACAAGTGGAGGGTGAGCAAGATGAAGAGGAGCTTTATTGAGTGTTAGAACAGCTCAGAGCAGACCCACAAGGGTAGCTCCTCTCTGTAGGCAGGTGGTCCTGTGGAGTATTCAGCTCTCAGCAGAGAGGAGGCACTAGAGAGGGTGGCTCCTCTCTGCAGACAGGTCATCTCATTGTCTCTGCAGCTCTCAGCAGATTGGAGCCCCTGGAGAGGGTAGCTCCTCTCTCTACTGGTCATCCCGACATCTGCCCAACTCCTAGCAGAGAGAAGGCCCTGGAGTGGGTTGCTCCTCTCTGAAGTTGGTAGTCCCAACATCTCTGCAGGTCTGTGAAGCTCTCAGCAGAAAGGGTAGCTCTTCTCTGCAGCTGGTCATCCTGTAGTCTGCTTAGCTCTGGCTGAGCCCAGGGTTTTTACGGGCCTCAGAGGGGAGAAAGTGTATGCCGACTGGTACTTGGGTGGGCCTGGAAATGGCACCACAAGTTCCCAGTCTGGTCCTTGGGACTGGCAGCTTGGCTCCCAGCCTTCAGACCCTCCCTGGCCTGAAGGTGGGGCCTCCCTGGGGACCTGCCCCCTTCCATCCAGGAATCTGTCTGCCTCCTGCTGCCATTCATGACACCAGAGGTTGGCCCCAACATTTCTCCAAGATTGGAGTGGGCACCAACAGCAGGGAGAAGCCAGGCAATGGGAGCAGGCACTGCTGAGCCGGCAAGGACAGGGGGACCTTCCAGGCCTCCAAGAGTGCAGGGGTGCCTGAGTCTGCAGCCATGGTTTGGGCAGCTACAGTTGTGCCCAGGAAGGCAGGGATCCTGCTTGCTCCTGGCCTTCCAAGAGCACAGGGAGGCTCAGACGTGCAGCCGCAAGTTGGGCAGCTACAGCCCTGCCCCAAAGGGCAGGGCTCCTGCCTGCTCTGTGGACTGGGAGGCCCAGGTCCGCAACCCAATGGTTTGGGCAGCTGCAGTGGCACCTGGGGAGCTCCCACCCTAACTTGGAAGGGCTTCATGGAGCGTGCAGCCCCAGCCACATCTCCCTGCTGCAGCTGGGAGCTACAGTAGAACAGCTGGCTACATCTGATTGTCCAAAACTCAGGGATCTGGAGTAGTCACTGCCATCAATGTTATATCGGAGTCAAGTTGAAATACAGTGTTCTATTGCTGTTACTGGAAGGAGGGCCTTGAGTGTAAGTTGTCCAGGTTCTTGGTGTTTTGAACAAAAAATTGGACAAAACACACTAAGTAACAAAGGACTGAAACACAGGATTGAAGTAGCAAAATCAGGGATTTATAAAAGAGAGAAAGTACTCCACAGGGTGGGAGTGGGCCCAAGCAGCTCAAGGGTCTGATTACAAAGTTTTCTGGGTTTCAAGTACTCCTTTTGAGGTTCCTATCAGTTACCCCTTATATAGTTGAAGGATTTGGTCTGTGGCTAAGACTGAGGTGAATGGCACTCTATGCAGATGAAGGGATGGTCCCTGCTTGGCCCTGGCCACTCTAAGCCACTCTCCCTTTTTGTCTAAGCCACAGTGGAACAGGGAGGATTGTAGAAAGAGTAACATTTGACCCTTTGCTACTTAGGCATGGGGAGCTGGGTTTTTCCTTTTGGTTTAGCTTCAGGAAGTTGGTATTAATTGGCCTTAGGGCCCCTGCCTCCAGACCCAGATGTTTCCCTTTTGATCCAGCTTTGGGAAGTCAGCACAAATTGGCCTCAGACTCCCTGCTTCCACCCAGACCTTGGTGTTTTTCCTTGATTCAGCATGAATTGGCCTTAAGTTCCCTGCCTCCAGACTAGATACTATCCTGCCTCATTGCTACAGAGTCTGTTTTGTCAGTCTTGAGACCCCAGTTTTCTTGTTAATATTGGTCCATTGTGTCTAAACTCCAAAGGGAGGAGGGTAAAATGAGGCATGTCTGACCCCTTATGCCCATGATGGTTGGAACTAGTTTTTTAGGGTTTTTTTGGAATCCTCCTTCTCCAAGGGGAGGGGTTCATTCAAGGGAGGCATGGAGGGCGTAGACTTTTACTTTTGGTTTACACAAGCTTAAAAAGAAAAAACTTGCCTTCAACACTAAAACTAAAAAATGGGACTGGAAATTTCAAAGATAAAGGCCCCAAACAGAGAAAACAGCACTTCCACATCCACATTTGGGAACCATTAGCACAGAGGTCCTGGGTGACTGCTCTTTCCTGCCCAGGAAGCCAGGAGAGACGCAGGCCCTGAAGCACACTGGCTGGCCTAAAACAAGGGCAAGGCCCTTCCTTGTTAAAGATATCCTGGCCAAACTCAGACTGGTTCTTGTTCCCGCATGACGCAGAATAGGGTCTGGAGGGAGGAAACCTAAGGCTGATTCATGCTGACTTCCTAGAACTGAATCAAAAGGAAAACCTCACTTCTCCACACCGAAGTAACAAAAGGATCAGAGGCTCCCTTTGCACTGCATAGCAGATAAAAAATGAAAAGTACCTCTGATTGGCCCCCTTCTGCAACCAATCAGAATGATTGTGGACCACTCCTTCATTTACATAGGGTATAACAAAGTAACCAATGGGAAACCTCTGCAGGGTACTCAAACCCTAGAAGATTTTGCAACTGGTGCTCTTGAGCCTCTTCCTCAAGCCTGCTGTCACTCTGTGGAGTGTACTTTTGTTTCAACAAATCTGCGCTTTTGTTGCTTCGTTCCTTCACGGCTTTATTTGTGTATTTTGTTCAGCTCTTTGTTGAAAACACCAAGAACCTGATGGCTTGTGGTCAAGACTCTCCACTGGTAACACATACACACATATGCACATATACACACGACCACATACCTGGCAGGAAGGGGCACAGAACCTGGAGTCCAGTCACCTCTGGCTATTGCCAGCTATTTGCTGGGACAGGTCAGTTGTCCTCTCTAGTCTCGGTCTCCTGGGCTGTAGCCAGGGAGAAATAATACCTACTGCACAGGCCTATGGGGACAGCCAAAAGCCCTTTATAAACCTAAGAAAGAGAAGTCGTTAGGAACTATTCATGGGCATTCACAGCAAGGCAACCCCATCTTGTACAAGGGCGTTGGTCCCAGTGCAGGGAGCAGGAGACTTGTTTCCAGAGACTTCCAGGGTAACCTGGAGCAAATCATTTACCTTTCTTGGATTCAGTCCCTGGAAGAAGAGGCCATCCCAGACCCCTTCCTCCCAGGAACTCATTCTGTCAGCAAACATAGCCTGGGGGCCTGCCAAGGGAGGCTGGTACAACCCACCACTGCCCACGGGCTGTGCACGGCCTTGCTGTGGGAACAGGCCTGTAACTGCATCACAACCCGAGATCTGGACAAAGGGCAGAGGAAGCTGAGACTCCTTCACCTGGGGTGGGGGCCTCAGGGGCTTGGGCGGACTCTCCAGAAGAGGTGACATTTCAGTAGGGCCTTGAAAGCCAAATAGGTACTTTCCAGAGGGAGAGCGGGGAGGGGCAAAGGCACTCCACGCGAGGATGACATCCTATGGTGAGGCAGGCCTGCAGCTGGGAAGGAGGGGAGGATGGGCAGTTTGTGCTGTGGAGCACAGTGGCCCAGCCGTGAGAGGGGTGCAGAATGGAGCACGCAGAATGGAGCACACAGAGTGGGCTGGGCAGGCTGGGCAGGGTGCTGATTGACGGCTGCAGGGCTGCTCCCCAGGCGTGGGTAATTGTCCCACGCATCTGGAGGCAGGCTCTGTATGAATCTGGCTCTTTCCATGGCTCTGAAAACAGTCTTCTTTTTTACCCCTGATGAAATCCTGCAGTCTGCCCCCATGTACCAGTACCTGGATAGGAAACTGTTCAAGGAAGCCTACCAGATTGCGTGCTTGGGTGTCACCGACACTGATTGGCGTGAACTGGCCATGGAAGCTCTAGAAGGTTTAGATTTTGAAACAGCAAAGAAGGTAAGCATCTAGCCAGCAGAAGCTGGAGTTTGGTCCTTGTGGGGTCCCTTAAGAAGGCAGATGGGGACCCAGCTGGCACAGAAAGGCCACAGACTGCAGCAGCCTCTGGAGTTAGGCTGACCTGAGCTTAGATCTAAGCTCAGCCACTTCCTCACTGTGGGCCTAGGTAGGTGACACCCTTTCTGAGATTGCTTCTCTATAGATGTAGGGTGATGACAGGCCCCATTGTTACAAAGCTTTGAGGATCGAATGGGAAGGTTCCTGTAAAGCCTGATCCAGGAGCAGCATCTCAGATTCTGGCTGTCACTCTTACTAGCCGTCATCTATGGGAAGCACCTGGTAGTAGCCTGGCACATCATAGGCATTCCGTAAATGGCGGCTTTTATTATCGGTGTAATCACTGGCCATGATGCTGCACACAATGCTGCTTTTCTTAGCATCTGCCAACTAGGTCAAGGTCTCTGATTGTGACAGCAATGTAGGCACTTCCCACATACCTTCATGGCGGGATTCATGGACTTGATTCATTGTGTCCTTTCCTGGCCTAGTCTATGAAAGCTGGAGAGATGGCTGAAAACATCTGGCCCCTTTCTGCACATAAGGAAAAGCCCAGGTATGTTCCTGAGCTGTGTTTCCATCTAGAACCTGAGATGGAGGAAGGAATGGCTTCCAAACCCCTCTCTCCTACCCCTTCCCTCTTTATCTCCCCACAGCCAATTAATGAGCTGCTCATTTTGTCCATACTCCTGGGCTGATACTGAAGGAGTGGCAAAGAGGGATGTGATGCCCACCTTGGGTTAGGTCAAGACTTGTAGGCATGAAGAGAGAGGAGACTGGACCAGACCGGGACTAAGAAGCCTGGCTGAGAACCAGCTGTGCCACGTAAGGGGCTCTGGGACCTCAGGCCAGCCTGGATAACAACTAAGTTTATTCATTCATTTATTTAACTCCCCAGCCTATATCCCCAAAACACTCCCTGAGAATAGAAAGGGTATATTAAAGCCACAAGATTTTAAAAATAACACTGTTCATTGATTTTATTTAAATTACAAAATAATTGTATATAGTAAAGATCTATTAAGTACAACATGGGACAGGCACAGTGCCTCAGAGTCCCAGTCCTCTCAGTTCTGAAATGAGGGTGGTGAGAATGCCTGCTGCAGTCATGAGGCTTAACTGAGATGCTGTAAAGGGGAATTTAAAGCAGGGATGGTTGTACAGATGCTAGCCATTACTAAACAAGGGAAGTGATCGTTGTGTAACAATGATTTAGCCGGGCACGGTGGCTCAAGCCTGTAATTCCAGCACTTTGGGAGGCCGAAGACGGGCGGATCACGAGGTCAGGAGATCGAGACCATCCTGGCTAACACGGTGAAACCCCGTCCCTACTAAAAAAATACAAAAAACTGGCCGGGCGAGGTAGCGGGCGCCTGTAGTCCCAGCTACTCGGGAGGCTGAGGCAGGAGAATGGCGTGAACCCGGGAGGCGGAGCTTGTAGTGAGCTGAGATCCCGCCACTACACTCCAGCCTGGGCGACAGAGCGAGACTCTGTCTCAAAAACAAACAAACAAACAAAACACAATGATTTAGATTATATTTTTAGATGTCCTCAGTGTAGGAAAGTGGAGATGGAGGAGGCTGTAAGATTCAGAGGAGGGAGGAGGCATCTCCATGGAAAGAGCTTCCCTCTCCTGCCCCACCCAGAAATGCCTGCAGGGAGGAAGACGACAAATCCCTAAAATAGGTGTTTTTTTTTTTTTTTTTTTTTCTTTTTGAGACGGAGTCTCGCTCTGTCGCCCAGGCTGGAGTGCAGTGGCCGGATCTCAGCTCACTGCAAGCTCCGCCTCCCGGGTTCACGCCATTCTCCGGCCTCAGCCTCCCGAGTAGCTGGGACTACAGGCGCCCGCCACCTCGCCTGGCTAGTTTTTTGTATTTCTTAATAGAGACGGGGTTTCACCGTGTTAGCCAGGATGGTTTTGATCTCCTGACCTCGTGATCCGCCCGTCTCGGCCTCCCAAAGTGCTGGGATTACAGGCTTGAGCCACCGCGCCCGGCCGTGTTGTTTGTTTTGGGCATGGAATGAAATTAAAAATCTTCCCTCTAGATTGTCACTTCCTTACATCCAGGAACTAAACACGTACCTCATCTTAATAACACTGCACACTGCCTAGCACTGCCTTAGATACGCTGGTGCTCAAAAAATGCTTGAATGGATAACAACTAAGTTTATTCATTCATTTATTTAACTCCCCAGCCTGTATCCCCAAAACACTCCCTGAGAATAGAAAGGGTGTATTAAAGCCACAAGATTGGCCGGGCGTGGTGGCTCAAGCCTGTAATCCCAGCACTTTGGGAGGCCGAGACGGGCGGATCACGAGGTCAGGAGATCGAGACCATCCTGGCTAAGACGGTGAAGCCCCGTCTCTATTAAAAATACAAAAAACTCGCCGGGCGAGGTGGCGGGCGCCTGTAGTCCCAGCTCCTCGGGAGGCTGAGGTAGGAGAATGGCGTAAACCTGGGAGGCGGAGCTTGCAGTGAGCTGAGATCTGGCCACTGCACTCCAGCCTGGGCTGGAGTAAGACTGTCTCAAAAAAAAAAAAAAAAAAAGCCACAAGATGGAGAATGGCGTGAACCCGGGAGGCGGAGCTTGCAGTGAGCCGAGATCACGCCACTGCACTCCAGCCTGGGAGACACAGCGAGACTCCGTCTCAAAAAAAAAAAAAAAAAAAAAAAGTAACACTGTTCATTGATTTTATTTAAATTAAAAAATAACTGTATATAGTAAATGTCTATTAAGTACAACACGGGACAGGCACAGTGCCTCATGCCTGTAATCCCAGTTCTTTGGGAGGCCGAGGCAGGCAGATCAGTTGAGGTCAGGAGTTCAAGACCAGCCTGGCCAACATGGTAAAACTCTACTAAAAAAAATACAAAAATTAGCTGGGTGTGGTGGCGCATGCCTGTAGTCCCAGCTACTTGGGAGGCTGAGGCAGAAGAATTGCTTGAACCAGGGAGACAGAGGCTACAGTGAGCCAAGATCATGTCACTGCACTCCAGCCTTGGTGACAGAGCAAGATTCTGTGTCAAAAACAAAGAAAATCAGTACGATATGTTTTGAAAAAGCCAGAGGATGTTGACAATAGGCTAGGAGTTGCTATTTCATCTAAATCCGGTATCCCCTGCCTTTCTTTCCTCTGGGACAGGCACTGAGGCTCACCAGTTTGCACAGGGTGGTCCCCAGTGATGGACTGCCATCCCCACTAGATGGCAAAGAAGAGCTGCTGAGTTCCGGCCAGGACCTGAGTAGAGCTGCAGGTGCCTCCCTGTTCCCAGGCTTCCCTCTACTGAGTGCATTCAGGGGCCTTCTGACCACTCTGACCAGGAGCCGTGACACTGCAGGATGCATCAGGCTGAAGGAACTCAGAAACAGATTTCTCAGTGGGCAAATCCTAGACCCCAGCACAGCCGACCTAGAGCTAGAAAGACCCTTGAGAGGGTGTCAGTAGCAGGCCCCTTTCCACAAAGATGGCTGGAGCCCAGAAGCAGAGAAGTAGGCTCAGAGCAAGGACTGAGACCTCGAATGCTCCTTTCCCTCTCGGCCACCGTGCCAGGCTTTGCAGGGTTGTCCTCTCAAGTTGCTTTAAGGAAACCCAGATCTAGAGGGTAGCGTATAAGACCTGCCGCTTGGCACAACAGCTACTGCTACCCCTCTGTTCCTTGGCCCATGTGATGCCCACATTGCCCTTTTCTACGAATTCCTCTCCACAAACACTTATTTGCCATGTTCTGACTCTGATGCCTCACTTAACGCTGCCTCCTGCCCCCGCTCATGCTCAGACCATTCATCTGTGTTCTCCAGGCATCTGGTTCATAGTCGGATAGCTCTTAGCTCTAGATGTCATGATCTGTTTAATTGGCCAGCCTCCCCGGTTAGAATGTGGGCCTCTGAATTGTGGAGGGGGACAGGGGCCGGGACATGTTTCTCCCTGGGTCCCCAGTCTCTGACAGGAAGCCTGGCCCTGTGGGATGAAAAGATGAAGTTGCGTCGTGGTCACCTGCAAGGCAGCCAGAGGCCGGGGACTCGCTCATCTCCCGAGGTCTTTTCAGGAGGGAGGATGCCGTGCTGCTGAGTGGAGGCTGCAAGTGGTCAGGATTGCTCTGCATGTTTGGTTCAAAGGGCTCCGGAGCTGCTGCCTCCTCTAGGCACAGGTCAGCCCATTTTGAATGGGGCAATGTAAGCAAGCACAGCTGGTGGAAATGGTGACAGCAAAGCCACCTGAAAGCAGCCTGACCTGGTGGCTCATGCTCCTCCAAATCCTGGGCAGAATCTGAAAGCAGCAAAACTGGCTTAGCCAACACCAGTCTGCTTGTTCCTCAGAAACTTCTAGAGGTCCCTGAGTTAAAGTCTCTGGCAAGGGCTGCAATTTTAGGATTTACATAAGAGTTTGCCTTCCATGGACTTGGTGGGATTCATTCCCTACCCCTCCACCTTCTTCCAGCATCTGTCTTTATGCCCTCTCAGCTTTCCCCTCCTCCGTTCTCTCTGCAGTACCAGGGCCTCTGGGTCCCCTGTGTCTGTGGCAACACTGGGTAGGCATAGCTGTCCCCTGCATTCTACCCATGTCACCAAGATGTGCAAGGCAGTCTCTCATCAGTCCATGCATCTCACCTTATCCTGCTGTGATGCTGCCTGCCCCGCCAGAGGGTCAGACCGGCTTGTTCTTCTTTGGGTCGAGAGTCTCCCAAGGAGGCACCACCACAGACTGTGGCATCACGGTTTTGTTTTACCTGATCCCAAAATGACTGATGCAACCGAGATGTCTTTGCTGTTCTTTGCATGTTCCAATTTCGGGGATAAAGCCGTGCCTCGCTGAGTGGTATAACCTCCTGCACACGTGATGATTAATCCATGCTTGCTCCCTTCCTCTCCTCTGTGGCTCACTGTCTAGGTGAGCTTGACTTCCCAATCCCCAGCCAATCACCCACTTTTGAAGCCAAGAAGGTAAGCTGGTTTTATTCTTTATTTCTTCCTCACAGGCCTTCATCAGAGTATAAGACCTCATCATCAGCACTGAGGTAAAAGTTGAAGCATTCTTATTTGTCAAGAAAGTGAACTTGGGGTTCGGGGTTCAGGGGCAGCCCTTGTGGCAGGTGTATTAGTTCATTTTCACACTGCGGGAAAAAATGTACGTGAGACTGGGCAATTTACACAAGAAAGAGGTCTAATTAGACTTGCAGTTCCACATGGCTAAGGAAGCCTCACAATCATGGCAGAAGGCAAGGAAGTGCAAGTCACAGCTTATATGGATGGCAGCAGGCAAAGAGAGCTTGTGCAGAGGGACTCCTCTTTTTAAAACTATCAGATCTCGTGAGATTTATTTACTATCGTGAGAACAGCATGGGAAAGACTTGCCCCTCTGATTCAATTACCTCCCACTGGGTCTCTCCCACGACACGTGGGAATTCAAGATGAGATTTGGGTGGGGACATGGCCAAACCATATCAGCAGGCAAAAGCCCTGAGGACATGGGAGCAGAGCTCACTGGCGACTGGGCATCCAGGTCACAGCCTCGCTCCAGGGGCAGAGTGGCCACACAGGGGGAGACAGCAGTGGGCAGTGTGAGCTGTCACATTATAGCTGACTGAGGCAGATGGGTTCCTGATCTCTCCAGGGTTGGGTTTCTTGTTTGTGAAAAGAGATTGGACCTACCTCACAGGCTGCTGTGAGGATTCAGTAGGTTCTCAGGAAATGGTTTGTATCCTCATGGTGGCGAATAGTCGGTCACCATCCTCTCAGACTCCAGTAATCTGATAGTGTTGAGGGGTTTCCCAAATGCACGAGCTGAGCTCCACTCCCAGAAATGCACCTGGGAAGCAAGGCCCACAATCTGAACTGAGCATCCCAGAGCTCTGGAGCAACCCCCAGCCCCGCTGTTCCTGGCTGAGAGTATTGGCCTTGTCATCCAAACCCAATAGGCCTGCAGTGGGCAAAGGAAACTAGGCGCTGGGTGGTGGTAGGCACCATTCTTTTTATTTATTTATTTTTGAGACAGGGTCTCGCTTTGTCCCCCAGGCCAGGGTGCAGTGGCACAATCATGGCTCACTGAAGCCTAGACCTCCTGGGATCAAGCAATCCTCACACCTCAGACTCCCAAGTAGCTGGGACCACGTGTGCGCACCACCACGCCTGGTTAATTCTTTTTGTATTTTTTGTAGAGTCAGGGTTTTGCCATGTAGCCCAGTTTGGTTTCAGATTCCTGGGCTCAAGCAATTACCTCACTTCAGCCTCCCAAAGTACTAGCATTACAGATTTGAGCTACCACACCCGGCCCTTAGACACTATTCTTAATTTCTGTGTATCTCAGTGCTGCCTGGCTGTCTGTTACAAGGCGTACACATTTTTTCTCCTGAACAGATTTATTGTAAGGGTATAGGAATGTGAGACACATTTGAATTCCTGGTTGGAAAGTGAAGAAATCCGCAAATGTCTTGTCCCTCTCATTCATTTCCACATAATAAACACCTGTCATGGGCCAACCTTGTGCCGAGTTCAGTGGGCACAGAGCTGAGGAGAGAGGCCGACAGGAGCTCACAGCCTGCTACACTTCATAACAGAAGCTGCTCTGTGCCCCAAGCGTGATTTATGTTAATGCTACTCTAGATCCTCACGTTAACTGAATGAGGCAGGTACTGTTGCTCTCCCTATTCCATGCGGGAGGAAACTAAGGCTCAGCGAGATGATGCCACGTCCCCATGGGTCCACAGCCAAAAGCTCAGTGGAATTCAAATACAGTCTTGTCTCCTAAGCTCATGCTCTCTCTGCCAAGTACCCTCCTCACCCACGTGTCATAAGGGGCATCTGTATGTTCTGGGGTAAAGGGCTTGTTCGGAGCCATTGCCCAAAATGCCCAGTGCTGCTGACTCTCACTTGTAAATCCACTGGCCTGGATCTAGGGGTCTTCACTGAAGGCAAGGAACATAATTTTCCTCTCCACAAAAGTAACTGATGGCCGTGGGGTCCAACTATTGTCATTTGTCAGGTCTTACCAAGGTCAAAATGCCTGCCTCGCCTCGTGTGCTATGAGCTGGGAAATGGGCTAAAGTAAACTCTTAACAATGTCTCTTAAAAAACAGTGAAGTGCCTTCAAGTGCACCCCACATTGACTGCTCGGGGCTTAGTTGCCCATATCTGGGTGCTCAGCATAATTCCAGAGAACTGCGGATGCTCAGTGGGTGCCTTTTGGATAGGGGAGATGTTCTTGTCCTGCTAACGGGGGGGAAGAACCTGCCCATGTTGACAGGCACCTGCTTGAGTGCTACAGATCGTTTCTATTCATCACGGTGATATCCCGGGGCCTAGAATGGATATGGACTCATTCTCATGCCTAGTAAAACCTTTTTTTGGGGGAGGTTTTTTTGGGTTTTTTTGCAGAGATAGAGTCTTGCTAGGTTGACCAGGCTGGTCTTGAATTCCTGGGCTCAGGTGATCCTCCTGCCGCGGCCTCCTAAAGTGTAGGGATCACAGGCATGAGTCATCAGGTCCAGCCGAAATCTATCTTTTATCTCACAGCAAGCTTTTAATTCATTTCCAACTATTATGAATTAGTTTGTTTCATAAGCCTGAACTACGTGCAGGATTTTTGAAAGATGATTTCTCTCAAGTGTGGAAGTATGTTGCCTTCAGTCCTTAAAACTTTCACCAGCCTGTCTAAGAGTTTGATTCAATGTCTCATCGTCCTCCAATATGCTACTCTTGCTAGAAAACAAGCAAAAGGAAACTGCTAGGGCTCAGGGTTTGAGTGCTACTGAGTGTTTACAAATACTCGAGCTGTAGACAAGTGAATGTTCCCTGACACAGAAGGAAGAAGCTTTATCCTCAGCTGTGCTAAGTGTGTGTGTGTGTGTGTGTGTGTGTGTGTGTTGTTGGGGACATCACTTGCTTCAGAAGACAGTGTTACGTGATACAAGGAATATCTGGAGTCAGACAGAACTGCATCCAAATTCCAGCTCTGTCTGACCCTGACCTGTTCCTCTTCTTGAGTCTCAGCATCCTTCACTCTAATACTTGGGTAGTGAGACCTACCCTGAGGGTCACTGAGAGGAATAAAGGGGCCATGTGTGTGTGAAGTATATACCCAGAACCTAGTGGATGTTCAGCATGCGGGATTTCTTACTTTCTCTTTAAAAGTAGGGACATAGTGAGACTTGTCATCCTATTTTATTGGTCTCCCTCTTGGGCAGAAACCCTAAACATTCTCCTGCTCTGTCATCCCCATGAGCCACAACTCTGCCAAACAGGGCTTGCAGATTTGGGAGATCTCTGGAGCTTAGGGGTCATGGATGAGTCAGAGCACACACTATTCAAACTATTCTGTCATAGCCTTGGAATACACAGGAAAGCAACCCTGAGGAATTTCCATTAAACAAACAAAGGTTTGCATCTTTTTTTGATCTTTGCTTGTCTGGTAAAACCTGCTTTTGTTGTCAAGCATTCCCAGCGGGAACCTGGGGGAGAGAGACAACAGCCAGGAGCCAAGCCCAGATTCCAGTAGGAAGGTCCAGGGGCCTCACTTGAAATAGCCACATCTAACCTTTGTAAAGGCTGCTTCCTGCCCATGGCTGCAGAGGCCATTTCCTGTGCTTCTAATTTTTCCAGGAGAGGAAGAAGCGGGGAGAGACCAACAATGACCTGTTTCTGGCAGATGTGTTTTCCTACCAGGGGAAGTTCCATGAGGCCGCCAAACTGTACAAGAGGAGCGGGCAGCTTGAAATGTGTTGGAAGAAAAGCTGAGTGTTAGGAGAGAAGCTGAGGCAGGGTTGCATGTCTGCTAGACTTGCTGGCTCCTTGCTTCTAGCATTCCCATTATCTCAAGCAGCCATATGTTTCTCATTCACTTGATACACCATTTCCTTCCAACCCCCACATCCTCACCACCTGTTTCTTTGAGCAACAATAAATACAATAAATAGTGTGGGCTCCCAGAGCTCGTGGCCTTCCCAGCCTCCACACTTGTGATGGCCCCCTGGTCCCACTTTCTCTCTTAAACTCTTTCTCATTCCTTTGACTCCGTTGGACTTCGTCGCCCCCACGACCTGGTGTTGGGTCTGATCACCCCAACAGAAATGTACGCCGACCTCTGCATGTTTGAGTATGCCGAGGTAACCCACCCCATCCCAGGCCCAGGCTCTGGCTTGGAGCCCACTGGTGTTATCACCCGTGGCGTCCAAGTTGTTTTCCAAGACTGGTGCAGACAAAAACTAGCAATGGTCTCAGAAAGGATGTGGGGAAACTGGTAAGTAAACAAAGGACCCATCTATAGTCACTGGTTGAAACTCACCTAAAACCGACCTTTAACACTGACACCAAAGGGGCAGACTATGGCAGTTCAGACCTTCATCAGCGACAGAGCTGGATGGCTGTGGGTCTGCGCCAGCACAATCCCTTCATTGATTTGAGGGCTCAGTGCTTCAGGGCTGTGTCCCACAAATCCTCTCAATCCTTGTCAGAAGCTGCCAAGAATTGGTGTCTTCAGGCGGGAGCCGGTCCTGCCAATCATACAGGACGACATGGTGCCTGCCAGCCAAGTTTCCCATAGCACCTGCTGATTGTCCTGGGCTTCTCACTAGGCCTCTGGGAAGTCAGGCAGAGCCTCCGCCCTCCCGTGTTAGCACAGCATGCCTCACGCCTACCGGCTGCAGAGTAGCTACCATGTGGTTGCGGTGGGTGATGGCGGAGATTCCCCTTTGCCTTGGGATGGCCCTTATGAACCTTAGTCCCCAGCAGAGCTGGGCCTTTTAAGGCAGGTGTGGGAGAGGAGCTTCCTGGACCTGGGTCCTGATGGCTTCTGTGGGAAGGAGTTGCATTAAGGAGCCCAGACCAGTCAAGACATTTACAGTTCAGCCTAAGCAAGGTTCAAAAAAGCTTGAATGCATTGAGCAATGAGGGTCTTCCTTCTACAGAGGGGCTTTGTTAACCTGCCTTTTCCGGGAGTGTCAAAAGTGGCTCTCAGTGTGTTATGAAGTGACACATCAGCCACAACCTATTAGTGGGCTACTAATGGTAATTCTCCAGCTCACAAGTTCAAGATGGAAAATCTTCCCTTTTTTCTGCTTTTTTTTTTTTTTCTGAGACGGAATCTCGCTCTGTTGCCCAGGCTGGAGTGCAGTGGCATGATCTCAGCTCACTCCAAGTTCCGCCTCCCAGGTTCACGCCATTCTCCTGCCTCAGACTCCCGAGTAGCTGGGACTACAGGTGCCCGCCACCATGCCCGGTTAATTTTTTGTATTTTTAGTAGAGATGGGGTTTCACCGTGTTAGCCCGAGTGGTCTCGATCTTCTGACCTCGTGATCTACCCACCTCCCAGTGATGGGATTACAGGCGTGAGCCACCACGCCCGGCCTTTTTTCTGCTTTTCTAGATGGCTGTGCTCTTCCACCATGTTTGACCCTGGGGCTTAAGGTGTGTTGGTGACCTGTGATGTTGCCCAGGACTTACTGTTCATCGGGACTTGGACGAGCTCCTGGGCCCCAGCCTGTTTTTCACCTTAGTGATTTCTTCACTCCGTACCTGAGACGCAGGGTGTTCAGACTCCCTCTGCCTTTTCCTCGTCACCTTTCCTACCCTCCCTCAGGCCCCACCACAGACACCTAGAAGATTTTATAACACATTCATACTGAGATCACCAGAGTCAGTGCATCTCTGCCTCTGGGGATAACAAAATTTTAACTCAGGATGAACCCTTCAGGGATCAAGACCCTAGAGGTATAATTTAGGCTTAGGAACCCCTGAAGCCTCCTCAAGGAGGCAGCTGTGCTGCAGTCTGAATTTGAGAAATATGTACATATACATTATGTGGGGGGTGGGGGAGATCCAGTGCTGATTAACATGGCATGTTTTTGTTTACTTGAAAATGGCTTCTCAAGATTCAATCTGGTTTTCAGAAAATTTTTAAATTACATTCCCACGTACAAATAAATTGTATGCTTTCTGGATAAGTGACATGTTTATATGGTGATAAAGGGAATTATAATGCTCTTAACTCTTATGTAGTATGTTCTTATCAAAATCACCAAGCACGAGAACACTGTTTAGTCTCATTCATCACTCAGCACAGCCTCTTTCTGTCCACTTCAGGGCCAAGTCTTTGTCATGGCCCCAGATAACGTGTAAATTAGCTTCAGGAATCAAAAAGTCTTTCAAAACCCAGTTTGATGAGCCTTGAAGGAAGCTTTTAGAGCCACCTTCAATGAAGTCACACCTCCCTGAGGGTCCTGCTGGACTGGAGGAGGCTTCCTGAGCCTGGGAGCCGTGTGCTTGGATGGTCTCCTTGGGTTGACGACCCAACTCATGGCTCCCTCTCAACCTCTAACCCTTCTTAACACAGTCACCCCTAGTCTCCTGAGCACTTGTGAAGTCCCTTTGGAGGACATTTCTAGTCTCCTAAGATGCCTGTTTCCCCCAGCTGCCACCCTCATTTCACCAGCCAGGTAGGCAGGGTTTCCAGCTTCGTGCTAGCATACAGAATCCGCGCTGTAGCAGCTGCCAAAAGGAGAGGTGTGTCTGTAAAGGCCCAAACTAGGCGGGGACAGTGGCTGCTTTCCAAACCCCTTCCCTTTGTCGGCTCCTGGGAGAACCAAAGGCCAGCCAGGGGGCCTGTCATCTATTGGGTCCCAGCATCAGCGTATACAATGCCCTTCCCTCCCCTTCTTAAAACACTGGTTCTCAGGCCAACCTAATATATGATCTTAGGAGCTACACAATTACCTTGAAAGCAAATAAGGAAAAAAAGCGAGCTAATTGTTCAAGTGGATTTTTAGCATACATTGACTGCGCTTTCCTGACACATGAGCGTTAATCATGGGGAAAGGAGTGCTTTTTTTATTCTCAATGAGGCTGACACAAAGCACTCTCTGCAGGGTACATTATTCCTAAGACAAACTTAGGGGTCAGCTCCCAGTTTCCCTTTTTGAAAAGCTCCACCTTTAAAAGCTGCCTCGACTCTAGCAAACTCCCACATGTATATTTTGGGTAACTACCCTGAAAAGAGGTGATGTTCTGAGGCTGTTTTTCACACATTCTATGGCCAGCCCAGAGAAGCTGGACATACCGCTTCAGAGGGCCGCTGCTGAGGCCAAAGGAACACAGGCTCTAGGCCTGACCCCTGAGCCTCCAGGACCACAGTCGTCTCTTCCTTCTCAGATCCTCTCCTGAGCACCTTCCCTGCCTCAGATCTCCCCATGGTCTCCTGCTGTCCCACGGTCGGATCAGGTCCTCACCGCTGCAGACCTGACCTCAGGACAGGATCCCTAACCATTCAGCTGAGAAGCAACTAACCAGAGAGAGTTTGCTTATTATCTGTTCCAGGCAAGTAACTGGGGCAAAGACCATGCAATGATTCCCTAGTTCAGGGCACAGAGTGTTTGCTGGTGATTCAGAGAGGGCATGGAGGGCATGGAGGGCCGGCAAACTGTGAGTCATTTTGTTTGTATAAGTTTAGGGGAACCCATGCTCAGCCCACTCTGAAGCATGTGGTGTCACCCATACGATCTGAATAAAGATGACAGGTCTCGATATTTGGAATTGTGCACCAGGTTGTCTCATTGCTGTTTAGGAATAATCATGTATTTACCAAACTATGTGAGAGAGAGACAGCCTGATCATGAACCCCCGAGCCTGCAGACTTCATGTGCAGGGCCCCAAATAGTCTAGAAAGTCGTTTAGCCGATGAACAAATGCCCATTTGTGAGATGGGAAGGAAGCACTGGGGGCCAGTGTCCTTGACGCTGTCCCAGGATCCCCCAGGAACACCTGCAGGGCAGCCTGAGATCACTCTTCCCGAGACCTGGGACTCCCTCTACTCAGCCCCTCAGGGACGGGCCCTGCCTGCCTCCTGGTTGCCTGCTTCAGCCATGTGGAGCCTGCCCTTGCTGCTAGAAAAGCCTGATGTAACGCTGGCACAGGAAGTTCTGATCCAGAGTGTTTTTGTTTGTTGTGCTTCCTCAGGATTTCCTTGGATCTGGAGACCCCAAAGAAACAAAGATGCTAATCACCGAACAGGCTGACTGGGCCAGAAATATCAAGGAGCCCAAAGCCGCCGTGGAGATGTACATCTCAGCAGGAGAGCACGTCAAGGCCATCGAGATCTGTGGTGACCATGTCAGGATTGACATGAAAGTTTCCATCTGTGCCCCAAGCATTTGGCAGCATGTCATCACATGCCACCTCTTGGCTTTGACAAGGAAACAAATTGTGCTTCTCTAAATATTTAAAGTAAATGTGATAGTGATTGGGTTTCTTGGGAGACACAGAGGTTGCCTGTGTCTAGAGTTCAGAGCAGGCGCCACAATCACCTCTTCCTTTAAAAGGCAGTCATTGAGGAATTCTCACACCTTGGCCTCCACTTTTCTGTGAGAATTCCTGCACCTGTGGTGGAAAGAGCGCCGGGCCACTTCCTGGCTGCTGAGTCTTGGGCTGGGTGCTTCACCTTCCCCCCAGACTTTATTCTCATCTGAGAGATGGAAATAATCGTGCCCACCTCTTAGGGACCTAAGTGACAGGGTTTAGGTATTTCAGCAAACCTTTATCCTGCTTCCCCACGGCATGGGGCCCCGGGGCCTGGCACCCCCTCCCTGCCTACCCACCCGGGTGGCCTTTCCTCTTGGCAGCCAAGCCCCAGGGGCCCGTAGCCAGAGTCCAGGGGGAGGAGGACACGTGCCTGGCCCCTCGGGAGTCCGTGGCTGTTTTGTAGGAGCTGGTGCCCTTGTGCTACCGCTGCTCCACCAACAACCCGCTGCTCAACAACCTGGGCAACGTCTGCATCAACTGCCGCCAGCCCTTCATCTTCTCCGCCTCTTCCTACGGTGAGTCCCTGCATCCTGAGCATGTGGGCGGGACAGCCTGTGGACCACTACGCTCACTCCACTGCTCTCTGGCCTCAGGACGTTGGGCAATGGCCAAAGGCCTCTGAATGTCCCTGTTTATGAAATGAGGACACTCTGACACCCACCTGCCTGACACAAGGAGTCACTGTCGGTGTTCCCACAGATAGGACCCACTGCTGCCCAAAGCTGAAGCACCCACTCTGGGAACCTGGCACAGTGCTGTACATAACCAAATGCCCCAGGAAGAGAGTCCGATGGCTCTTCATTCGGACTGGGAGGCTGAGATAGGTTTTCAAGGCCCAGCTCCTTTGATGTTGACAGAGGATCAGAAGCTCCTTCCCGGGAGCTGAGCAGAGGTCATGCACACACACAACTGCCCATGCACACACACACACACACACAGAGACGGCCCCTGCACACACACGCGTGCACACACACACACACACAGACTGCCCCTGCGCACACACAGAGACTGCCCCTGCACACACACACAAACACACAGGCTGCCCCTGTACACACACACACACAAACACACAGACTGCCCCTGTACACACACACACACAAACACACAGACTGCCCCTGCACACACACACACACAAACACACAGACTGCCCCTGCACACACACACACACAAACACACAGACTGCCCCTGCACACACACACACACAAACACACAGACTGCCCCTGCACACACACACACACAAACACACAGACTGCCCCTGCACACACACACACACAAACACACAGACTGCCCCTGCACACACACACACACAAACACACAGACTGCCCCTGCACACACGCACACGTAAACACACAGACTGCCCCTGCACACACGCACACGTAAACACACAGACTGCCCCTGCACACACGCACACGTAAACACACAGACTGCCCCTGCACACACGCACACGTAAACACACAGACTGCCCCTGCACACACGCACACGTAAACACACAGACTGCCTCTGCACACACGCACACGTAAACACACAGACTGCCCCTGCACACACGCACACATGCACAGAGACTGCCTCTGCACACACGCACACGTAAACACACAGACTGCCCCTGCACACACACACACATGCACAGAGACTGCCCCTGCACACACGCACACACAAACACACAGGCTGCCCCTGCACACACACACACACAAACACACAGACTGCCCCTGCACACACACACACACAAACACACAGACTGCCCCTGCACACACGCACACATAAACACACAGACTGCCCCTGCACACACGCACACGTAAACACACAGACTGCCCCTGCACACACGCACACGTAAACACACAGACTGCCCCTGCACACACGCACACGTAAACACACAGACTGCCCCTGCACACACGCACACGTAAACACACAGACTGCCCCTGCACACACGCACACATGCACAGAGACTGCCCCTGCACACACGCACACATAAACACACAGACTGCCCCTGCACACACGCACACGTAAACACACAGACTGCCCCTGCACACACGCACACGTAAACACACAGACTGCCCCTGCACACACGCACACATGCACAGAGACTGCCCCTGCACACACGCACACATGCACAGAGACTGCCCCTGCACACACGCACACATAAACACACAGACTGCCCCTGCACACACGCACACATAAACACACAGACTGCCCCTGCACACACGCACACATGCACAGAGACTGCCCCTGCACACACGCACACATGCACAGAGACTGCCCCTGCACACACGCACACATGCACAGAGACTGCCCCTGCACACACGCACACATAAACACACAGACTGCCCCTGCACACACGCACACATAAACACACAGACTGCCCCTGCACACACGCACACATGCACAGAGACTGCGCCTGCACACACGCACACGTAAACACACAGACTGCCCCTGCACACACGCACACATGCACAGAGACTGCCCCTGCACACACGCACACATAAACACACAGACTGCCCCTGCACACACGCACACATAAACACACAGACTGCCCCTGCACACACGCACACATGCACAGAGACTGCCCCTGCACACACGCACACGTAAACACACAGACTGCCCCTGCATACACGCACACATGCACAGAGACTGCCCCTGCACACACGCACACATAAACACACAGACTGCCCCTGCACACACGCACACATAAACACACAGACTGCCCCTGCACACACGCACACATAAACACACAGACTGCCCCTGCACACACGCACACATAAACACACAGACTGCCCCTGCACACACGCACACATGCACAGAGACTGCCCCTGCACACAGAGACTGCCCCTGTGCGTGCGCGCGCACACACACACACGGAGACTACGCCTGCGCACACACAGAGACTGCCCCTGCACACATACAGACTGCCCCTGCCGCCTCTGCTTGCCTAGTTGTTTAAACCTGTTGTTCTTGTGCAGGCATGGTGGCTCATGTCTGTAATCCCAGCACCTTGGGAGGGCGAAGCAGGAGGATCAGTTGAGCCCAGGAGTTCAAGGGTGCAGTAGGCCATCATCACAGCTGTTAATGGCCACTGCATTCTAGCCTGGGCAACAGAGTCTCTAAAAACAAACCATAAAGACTACCTAGCACTAATGTCCTGTGACCCCTCTTTGCACTCTCCACCTCTGTGTAAGCACTCTCTGTCCACAAAGTCTTCCTCTTAATTCTCCCTCTAGTTCACATTTGGCTGTAATGCCTCTGTGCCCCTGAAAATACCCCTTACCAAAGCATAAAGGGCCCCTTAAGGTCTGAGGCCTATGTTTGATCTTCCCCGAATTCCCTCATAAATAAAGCAACATTCTGGAAACAGCCAAAAGATATTATATTGAAAACCGGTGATTACTGCTGTGTTCACTGTGTCAAGCAAAGTCCATTTTTCTGGTCTTGGGTCTCCAGAGTTATGAGGACAAAAGTCTCTCCCCTCTCCAACAAAGGAAACACACTGAACTCCCCAACAGCATTCTCTTTTTCCTTTCGAGATGGAGTTTCACTGTTGCCCAGGCTGGAGTGCAGTGGCACGATTGTAGCTCACTGCAACCTCTCCTTCCGGTTTTCCCACCTCAGCCTCCCGAGTGGCTGAGACTACAGGCGTACATCACCACGCTTGACTAATTTTGTCTTTTTAGTAGAGATGGCGTTTCGCCAAGTTGGCCAGGTTGATCTCAAACTCCTGACCTCAGGTGATCTGCCCGCCTTGGCCTCCCAAAGTACTGGGATTACAGGCATGAGCCACCACACCTGGCCCCAACAAGAATTCTCTAAACTCCTGCAAGGAATGACTTCAGATTCCCTCAGAGAATGTCAGCTTCCCAAAATGCATCCCAAGAGTTTCCAGAGTTCCTGCCAGAAGTGCCCACACAGATGCAAACTTCTGAGCCCTGAAACCAGAGATGGGCCCAACTCACTTGTTGCGTATCAGCAGCACTCCCAGCTGCTTGACATTGTGGACCAAGAACTTCCGGAAGCCACTGGGCAGCATGTGCTTTCTGGGTTTTTTTGCTCCTATAACCAATGCTGGACATCATATCAAGATCTGGCCCTTGAACCTTCTACAAACCCTGTTGTCAATCCCTCGGGGTTTCCGCCAGTTACACTGAAGGAAATAACACACAGGTGGGTTAGCGTCTGTGCAGAGTGCCAACTGTTCCTTTGGGGAGGGAAAACAGAACCAAATGAAAAGGAAGTATGCCACACAGCAGTTGCCTTTGGTAACAGGACTTCACTATTTCCTTACATGCTTTTTTGGTGGGAAAAACCAGGAGCTCTTGGCTTTAGCCATTAGGAATGCAGGCACCCCCACCATTCCTACTCCCAAGCAATGGAGGAGGCACCAATGGGATGCGAGGGGACTGTGTAGATACTGAGATGGCGAGCACAGCTGCAGACACTGCTCTCAGCACCTCTGAGCTTTCCTGTCTATAAAATAGGGCTCCTGCTGTCATAAGGCAACCCAAAATACACGACACAAATGCAAAGCCCTCTAAACACATTGAAACAGCCAAGTGTCCCTTCTCATTTAAATTTCACTTCATACACCAAGAGACTTGAGACCAGCACTAGGGCACACTGGGGGAGACCTGTATTTCTACAGAAAGCTCTTCCACAAACCAGTTCATTGGTCAAAGGTAATCCCGACTAGGTGATGTCAGAAACCGACAGCCTGTTGGAAACTTCTTTCTTCACCCCACACCTATTTCCATCCCAGGACCACATACCTTAATTTTGACATATTGGTCTGACTGGTGCCGGATGAACTTCTTGGTTCTTTTTTTGACGATCTTGGGCTTCACAAGGGGTCTGAGGGCGGCCATGATGCCTTTTGGGAAAGAAGCAGCCCCAGGTGAAGAAGAATCCTGGATGGAGGCTTGGAAGGAGGTTTTCCCACCCAGGGATTGAACACTGTCGCAGAGTGTCTTCCAATCGCCAGCTACGGAGCAAGCTGGGAATGGAATGGGTGCCTCTGCCAGGCTTGCTTTCCCTCCCTTTCCGAAGCTGGCAGAATACTAGGCACTCTCCAGATGCGATCCCAGGAGGTCAAGGGTCACCTCACCCACTCAGAGCCCAAAGAATGCCAACAGCTGAGCAAACCAAAACTGACCCCGAGATACTCTCAATTTGCAAGGGGCAGCAAATCCCACCCCGCCAGTGTCCGAACCCCAAGATGGTCCTTCCGGTAGTACTGGCCTTGACCATCTACTTGAACTTGCGTCTTTTCCTCACCTGTAAAATGGGGAAGACACTGTGCGCTGAAGGCCTGCAGTGCCTGTCACAGGGTAAACGGTCAATAAAGAAAAACCTTCTAATTCCCCAGGGAGCTGCTGCGCTACCACACCCTCAACACACACAAAACCATCATATCCCTCTAAGGATGCCTCAAACCTGGAGATCTTCCAGTATCAACTCACACCTTCCTCAGTGTGGTCTTCCGAGCCATTCATTTATTTCCTACAGCAGCACCCCTTCTGTTCTCTTTGCAGCCATCAACTGGCACAGAGTGGGTACTCAGCGAACCACTATTCAAAACGACTTTGCCTTCTGGCCCATGATATCCTTGAAGGCGAGGGGGAAGTTTCATCTTTATATTCCCAGAGATCCTGACTATCAGAATCTCTGTTAACAACTGAGTGAGCGGACCTGCACCCCATCTTTTTTTTTTTTTTGCAGTCCCACCACAGCAGCCCTAGGGTCACAGACTAGAAGAAAAGGAGCGTGGGGCCATGGCAATGAACGAATGCACGTGGGCCAACATCAGTAAGCACGGTATAAACCAAAAATTAAATTCTAAGCCCCCAACCCAACTGAATGGACTCTTGCTCTTGGCCAAGGGCATTCCTAAGTTAACCTGAAAAACTAGTTCAGGCCAAATGCGGGGTCAAACTTGCCTCATTATGCCCTTCTCCCGATGGAAGTCAGGCACAGCTGACCAGCATTAACATTAAAAGCGATCCCAAGACAGACAAAACAGACTTTGTAGCAATAAGATACCAAATTTCAACCTGACTCTAGTATAGCATCACATGACAGACTGCAGGCCCTGAAAGAAACAGAAGTACTTTACTCAAAAATATATTTCTTTGACACATTCTGACATGGCCCTGTAAAGCTGTCTCTTGGGACAATCTACGTTCTGTAGTGAATCCCTCTCCCTTTCCAGGTCTTCTCCCTGAGCCAGGAGAGACTCCACTAAGAGTATGGCACCTTTTCAGGTCTGATAAGAAACACCTACAATCTAGTCTCTTTGAAGCCCGCCACCTGGAGGATTCATCTGCAGAAATAAGAATCTTGGTCTCCACAACCGCTTTTCTGAACTCAGGCATTCCTTTTTGTTGATTCCAGGTCTTTGGACAAACTTGACCAATTGTCAAACCTAACAACAGCCTGGCCCAGGCCCCCGCAACACACCTCCTTAAAATGTACAAAACCAAGCTGCACCCCAACCACCTTGGGCAGATGTTCTCAGGACCTCCTGAGGGCTGTGTCACGGGCCATGGTCACTTATACTGGACTCAGAATAAGTCTCTTCAAATACTTCACACAGTTTGACTCTTTTCGTCAACGGACGCAAAGCCCAACCACTGCCCCCGCCCCGGTCCCCGCTGCCTGCTTCACTCTGTTCCTGTAGGCGCTCCAGCAAGCCGACAATACCCACAGACACACAGTGGTAGGGAAGGCCTCCTTACCAGGGTACACACCCGGATTAAGACTCACCCAGGTCGGGCGCGGGGGCTCACGCCTGTAATCTCAGCACTTTGGGAGGCCGAGGCGGGCGGATCACTTGAGGTCAGGCGTTCGAGACCAGCCTGGCCAACATAGTGAAACCCACTCTCTACTAAAAATACAAAAATTAGCCAGGCGTGGTGGCGGGCGCCTGTAGCCCCAGTTACTTGGGAGGCTGAGGCAGGAGAATCGCTTGAACCCGGGAAGCGGAGGCTGCAGTAAGCTGAGATCGCACCACTGCACTTCAGCCTGGGCAGCAGAGTGAGATTCTGTCTCAAAAGCAAACAAACAAAAACAAACAAACAAACAAACTCACCGAGCCAGAAAAAGAAGCGCTGAGAAAGAGACAGTGGACAAGAGAGCGCCGGTGCTGATGGGAGGTAACCTCTGGGTCCTGGCAGGGAAAAGGTAAGCACTTCCGGCTCCGGGTCCTTTAAAAAAGACACGTCAAAGAAATAGTGCTGCAAAAATGCCGAATTTAACTGTTTTTTTTTTTTTTTTTTTTTTGAGACGGAGTCTCGCTCTGTCGCCCAGGCTGGAGTGCAGTGGCGCGATCTCGGCTCACTGCAAGCTCCGCCTCCCGGGTTCACGCCATTCTCCTGCCTCAGCCTCCTGAGTAGCTGGGACTACAGGCGCCCGCCACCGCGCCCGGCTAATTTTTTGTATTTTTAGTAGAGACGGGGTTCACCGTGGTCTCGATCTCCTGACCTTGTGATCCGCCCGCCTCGGCCTCCCAAAGTGCTGGGATTACAGGCGTGAGCCACCGCGCCCGGCGAATTTAACTGTTTTAATAGAGATTAACATCTAAGAGTATAAAGGGAAACTTATCCTCCCTGCCCTTGGCACTAGGTAGAAATTTGGAATTCTTTCTGAGTTAACACCTGGTGTAGGGAGGAATCTACTTCCGCCAGAAGTTGAAGCCAATCTAGCGTTTGGGCTATTTCCGGTCGTGTTTCTTCTACTCCGAAGTGCACCTCCTAGTGGTCAGGAGAGAACAAGACAGATTTCCCAAAATTCCCTCACTGAATTTACATAGTACATAGTAATAAGATCGAAACTGCTAACATGCGATGGGGTTCATAGGCCTACCACAATTCTATAATGTACCCCTATTATTGTCTCTATTTTGCATATGTGAAAGGAGAATTTTGGAGATTTTACTCCAGGCTCCACGCTTCTAACCATTATTCTAAACTACCTTGTTTTGTTCTGTTGGTTGTTGCGTAGAGCCATGGTTTCATCGTGTTGGCCAGGTTGGTCTCCAGCTCCTGGTCTTCAGTGATCTTCTTGTCCTCGCCTCAGCCTCCCGAGTAGCTGTGCCCAGCTACTGTCTAACTTTTAAACTTGTTCTTCATTTGCTTACCTTTTTTTTTTTTTTTTGAGACGGAGTCTTACTTTGTCGCCCAGGCTGGAGTGCAATAGAGTGGCATGATCTCGGCTCACTGCAACCTCCACTTCCCAGGTTCCGGGGCCAAGTGATTCTCCTGTCTCAGGCTCCGTAGTAGCTGGGATTATGGGTGTGCACCACCACGCCCGACTAATTTTTTTTATTTTTAGTAGAGACAGGGGTCTCACTATGTTGGTCACTGTGGTCTCAAACTCCTGACCTCAGGTGATCTGCCCGCCTTGGCCTCCCAAAATGCTGGGATTACAGGCATTACAGCACCGAGCTGGCCCTTGGCTTTTAAGATTATTTTGAAAATCAAATTTCAGGAGCAAAAAAAAAAAAACCTCCTAGATTCCACTCCTGGAACACAGTACAGATGTCACTGGCGATCTTGACAGGGGTAGTTCCAGGGACCCGAAGGGGCCAGAAGTTAAACTGGATTGTATTGATGAGTGAATGAGAGAGGGGTGAGAAGGGTGTGTTAGTAACTCCATGGTGAGGTTTTGGGCGTGAAGGGAATGGGGAGTTTGAGGAGACCCAGAAAAGTGGAATGTCTGAGGTCACATAGCTGGCAAGCCGTAGCGTTGGGGCTAGAAACCTGCTGCATCTGTGGCTATTCCATACCTCATGAATCGTGCTTATCCTGCAGGCTGTATGTAGTGAGATGGGATGTGGAGCAGGGAAGCACACTGCTAATGGCAGCCTGCATGATGCGTGTCATGAAAGAAAAGGTCTTGATCGGTTCAAGTGGGTTCATTGACTGGGAGGGTTCATGAACCAGACAGCCTGCCTTCAGTTTCCAAAGACCCAAGAGATTTGGAAGCAGTAACCTGATGGCTCAGTCTTTGTGGGGTACGGGACATGCTGCCACCTCACTTCACAGAGGAGAGCACAGGGGTACCCACACTGCTTCCCTGTGGGCACTGGGGTCCCAGGACAAGAGGCTGAAGGTGGCCTGCAGTCATCCCTGGAATAGCCCAGGGAATATGCCTGTATTCCCCCAGGCTCAAGTTTTCCCCCCTGGCCACAGCTCCTGAGCAAGAAATCACATTAGCTGGGTCACAGGTGACGTGAGAAAAACTCCAACCTGCTTTATTTAGAAAGGGCAGAGGTCAGGGGAGGGAAATAGTCAAAAACTGTATGTCCTTTCTTAGACACATCTACCCTCTGAGACACTGGACACTTGGAGTCTAGAGGGAACTGGGCCCCGGCTACCCCTCTTTGAAAGAATTTCTTTAGTCTGACTCTTTGACACTCCTCTTGTGTCTGGGCTCTGGGCCGCTGGCTGCACCGGCTCCTGGCCCAGGAAGGCTGGGCCCGGCAACACCTGGCGCGCTCTAGTTGATGTAGTACACCTTGGCGGCATCATAATAGGCGCGGGTCATGTAGTTCTTGTTCCTAAGGGGCCACCAGTGGTCAGGGTGGTAGGTGGCTGGGTAGACATGGGGCTGGTGTTGAACACAACTGAAGAGCGCCAGGCTCCGGTCTGTGGCCACAGTGGGCAAGTAGAGCTGCAGCTTATCCAGAAGGTGACCCGGCCAGAAGGAATTGGGGTGGGTTTGCTGCAGACTGCTGGACCTCCTCACCTTCAGCTTCCTGGAGAACAAGAAGACACAGGGATGGTTGTCATGGCAGACAGGCCAGGGCTGAGGCTTCATCGCAGAGCCCACTAACTGTGACCAAAGCGGAGATTTAGCCCGTGCCAAGCACTTCAGCACCTCAGTCCTCCCCACAGTTCCATATGGTCAGCGCTGTTATCCTGTCGACCTCACCTGTGAGGACCCAGAGGCCTGGAGAGGCCGTTGTACCCTGAGCAAGTGGCCAAGTGCAGGCTTCACTCCCTGTCCAACGCCTCTAAAACTCAAAGCCTTAAGCGCCACCATCTGTTATCTGGAGGCATTTTAATGTGGTGTTTGGAGTACGGCCCCTGGAGCCGCCCTAGCTGGGTTCAGATCCGCACTCCACCACTTCATAGATGTGTGACTCTGAGCATGATATTTGCCCTTTCTGTTGCCTCAGTTTCCTCCTGTGTAAAATGAATATGCTTAGTGTCACTTCATAGGGCTGTTGGGAGGATTTGAGTGAGTGGACACATGGAAAGCCCCAGAGTGATGCCTCCTGGCCCTCTCTGTGTTGTGTTACTGCCTCTCAGGCCAGGGCACCGAGCCCCAGCTGTTGTGCCAGGAGCGCAGAGTCCCAGTTGTCTCAGGTGAAGCTGCGCCTCCTCCCACCTTCCTTCCTTGTGGAGTTAGATGATTGCCACAGACCTGGTAAATTCCTCAAACTCCTTAAAGTGCATTTTCTTGCTTTTCTTTGGTGGTTTCCTAGTGGAGAAGAGAGAGGCATTTTGTGAGGAGAGTGGAAATCCAGGCCAATGGGGCTTTAGGGAGTAGGTCAGGGGCCGCAGGGGTGGGCCCGTTTCTAAGTCTCAAACCAGAGCTCTGAAAGAAAAATGTCTTCCACCTGAGGTGGACCCTGACTCTGTGCCTTCATGCTCCAGGGGAACACAGTGGGCTTGGGTCAGCTGGACCTAGTCTCAGAATCCAGCCAGGTGACCTGGGCAAGTCATGTCCCCTTTCTTATCCTTCGTTTTCTCATGGTCCAGAATAGAGACCTCTCAGGGTAGTTATGAGGAAGGCTCAGCAAGTCACTGCCGAATCCTGAGTCCTTTTGGGGTCCCTGGCTCCCACTCCTCACTCCAGAGCTTAACCCAGCCCTGAGGACGAAGACGGTGAAATCTAACCCCCTCCCCCTCCAACCCAGAGCCTGACAGATATCACTAATGGTTCACAACACTCTTTCCCACCCAGCCTCCATCTGACCTCGAAATCTTTCATAACCCTAAGAAGCAAGATACAGTCAATGTCTCTCCTTGAGGTAAGAGAACTCTCTTTATCCTTTATTAGCTATGGCCTACCTAAGGACGGACCAAAATCTCCTTCCTGGGTTCCCAGTCACTTCCTGGGCCACCCGGGGCCGGAAGGAAGTCACAGCCCATGTCATGGCCAGGACCCACCTGCAGGCCTGGGCCTACTCCTTCACTTGAAGATGCCCCAACCAGAGCAAGGTAAAACAATAACAATCATTGATTGAGTGCTGTCACTGCTAAGATGTTGACGCTCTTTCTTATCTGATCCTCATAGTGTATGGTAGGAGCTACTAGGCCCCTTTACACATGAAGATGCTGAGGCTCAGAGAAGTGCCTTGTCCATTTAACCGGAGGCCTGTCTGATCTCTACAGGGCCCCGCTGTGTCCCACTGCAGGCATTCTGGCCACACACCCAGTGGGCAGCTGGCAGGGGTCTAGGGGCAGGGGCAGGTTCAGGCCCCTCCCACCTCCTGTTGTCCAGCCAGCTGGGCTCTCCTCCGCCCATGCTGCGCCCTCCCTCTGCGGGGATGCAGTCACCCACTGATGCTGCCCATGGGCTGTCACCTGCTGCTTGACTCAAATCTGGGTAGCTTAGGCTTTGGAGTGCCAAAGGAGGCTGTTTTCTTAGAGAAGACTCAGGTTGGTCTCTCGAAAGGGCTGGGAGCAGGTCCCAGGGAAACATTCCTTTCTCCTCCTAGGAGCTGCAAGCCCACCTCTTGCCAGAGAAGGGATGTGTCCGCTGCAAGGGGGCAGGGCAGAGAAAGGGCGGCCCCCTGTTCTCTGCAGGGCCCTGACACCTGGCTGGGGATTTGTGAAGGCCCTCACTCCAACCATGTTCTCTAAGAAGGCTCTCTTTTTCATCTTTTCCAGAAACCTTGCGATTGTGCAGGACTGGGGTCAGGAGGGTAGCTGTATGGGAGCTGAGGCCAGCAGGCCGTGATCCTGAGACACACGCCAAGGGTGACCCGGGACTGGTCAGTCTGCATTGAGCAGTCAGGTTGGGGGATGCTGCCCTAGGATGCAGACACAAGCACAGCATGGCGTCCCAGGTATGCCAGCCTCCAGCCCCTGCACTGAAAGGACAGCAATGGGGCAGGAGGCCAAGGCAGGGGGAAAGAGGGTCCGAAACTTAGCTTGTCAGTCCTCTTAGACTTGCTGGGGCCCTGGGACCGGAGCAGAGCCAGATTCGGAGAAAAGACCTTCCAGTCAGAGTAGTAGCCTCCTGGCTGCCGGATGGGGCGCACTTTGTCCATCTGGAAAATGATCTTGTCTCCTGGGTACAGCAAGGCTGTGGACAGCAAGAGAAGCATCTGTAGCCATCAATCCAGACCGCCCATCCCTCCCTGAGCCTCTGGGGTCAGATGAGGTGTTTTTTGTTTTTGTTTTGTTTTGTTAATTCACATTTTTAAGACATTTTCTTCTTATCTATATAGTAACTTTTTGTTGTTGAATAGTTGTAGATTCACTGGAAGTTGCAAAAATAATGCAGAGGGGTCCTTTGAACCACTGCCCCAGTGGTGACGTGCATATAGCTGTAGTGTGATGCCAGGAAAGGGGCCTTGGGACAATATGGCTCAGGGGACTACAGATGAGGAGGGCTTGTTTATAACCAGGTCAACAAAGCCCCGAAGGCCTGGGTGCAACGAGGTCTGAGCTGTCCCAGGAGGCAGGAGGATTTGACCAAGAGTTGACGAGGTTAACTTAGACCTATTTTCTGTTTTGTTTTGTTTTTCTGAGGCAAGGTCTCACTCTGTCACCCAGGCTAAAGTACAAATCATGGCTCACTGCAGCCTCAACTTCCTGGGCTAAAGCGACCCTCCTACCTTAGCCTCCTGAGTAGCCAGGGCCACAGGCATGCACCACCATGCCTGGCTGATTTCTTAAATTTTTAGTAGAGATGGGGTCTTGCTATGTTACCTAGGCAGGTCTGGAACTCCTGGGCTCAAGCCATCCTACCTACCCCGGCCTCCCAAACTGCTGGGATTACAGGCATGAGCCACTGTGCCTGGCCCACTTAGATTTGTTTGGTGGCAGTTTTCTCCTTGTCTTGAATTAATCTCATGGAGATCCTTGGTAGAGTTTTCTCAGATGTGCTGAATATAAAAAATACTGAGCCAGGGTCTCCACCTTCTGCAGCTATTGAGCCGTGCTTGTCTTAAGATGGTAACACATGAAAGCTCATGTTCTAGAAAAAGTGATGGAAGTTACACTCCAGCTAGTTAATGTTGGCTATTTGGGGGTTGGGAAGGGGCTGTGGAGGTGAGAAAGAAGGAGAGGGAAGGGGGAGATATGTAACATTAATATTTTCAAAAGGTACACATGATTTTTTAAAGTATGATTTAAAAATGAGTTATATAAATAATTTTCTATAAATGGAAAAGAAAAAGAGATTTGTGAAAGGATGGTCACTAAAAGGTTCACAAGGGCCAAGTCAGGCTGGTGGAATTTAGATTTTTATGTTTTCAAAAAATTCAAATGAGCAAGTATTATCACCAAAACCAGGGTGGAAAGCCAATAAAGTTATATTCACAGGGGAGGGGGAGACCTTGTTTAGAATTCTGGCTCCTGAGCTTGAGGCCTGGAGTCTGAGCCACCAAGGTCTAGTCTAGAACACAGAGCTGGAAGTCCTGATATTTGAGCCTCTCTGCCTACAGGAGATCAGGCCTCTGTCATAAAGATACCCAATAGCCAGTGGCCAAGACAGTGGTCAGAGATGGATTTGGGCCTAGTCCTACCCACAGGATGCTCCTGTGTGCCCGTGAACATGAGATCCTGCAGAGAGGTGAAGCTCACTCATGTAGGAACCCAGCAGCTAGCAAAAGCCAGGGGTGGATGCAGTGGCTCACTCCTGTAATCCCAGTACTTTGGGAGGCTGAGGTGGGAAGATCGCTTGAGCCCAGGAGTTTGAGATCAGCCTGGGCAATAAAGCAAGATCCCATCTCTCAAAAAAATAAAATAAAATAAAGGGTGGGGGGAGCTTGATGTTCTGGTGGGGACGGACAAAGGAGGCACACAGGGGAAGACCTAACCCAGAGAAGCGGTCCGGGGCACATGGCAAGCCGGCCTGCATTTCAGAAGACAGAGCTGCAGCTCCACCACTGCGTAAGACCATGGCGTAAATAATCCGAAAAGGTGAGGCTCCCCAAGGAAGGAAGAAGGAGGGATGTTTTGGTGAAAAGTCAGCATCCAGAGCTGTAGGATCTCCTTCTGTCTCTGCCCTCCCAGCCCAGGCAGCACGCGTAGGAGACAACGACCACTGAAGTTGCTTGCCTGTGTTCCTGAGAGCCTCTGACCACATTCTCCTGTATACACTTGTTATGGGCCAAATTGTGTCTCCCTAAAATTCATATGTTGTAATTCTAATCCTTATACCTTAGAATGTGATGTGTGTGTGCATGTGTGTGTGTATGAGAGAGAGACAGAAAGGGTCTCGCTCTGTCGTCTAGGCTGGAGTGCAGTGGTGTGATCTCGGCTTACTGCAACTTTGACCTCCCGGGCTCAACCGATCCTCCTACCTCAGCCTCCTGAGTAGCTGAGATTACAGGCACATGCCACCATGCCTGATGAATGTTTGTATTTTTTGCAGAGATGGAGTTTTGCCATGTTGCCCAGGCTGTTCTCGAACTCCTGGGCTCAAGCAATCCACCCACCTTGGCCTCCCAAAGTGCTGGGATTATAGGCGCGAGCCACTTCACCTTGCTAGAATGTGACCATTGAGGGGGGAAAAAGAAAAAAGGATGTGACTTCATTTGGAGATTTTGGTTTTTTTTTTTTTTTTTTTTTTTTTTTTTTTTTTTTTTTTTTTTTTTTTTTTCCAGACAGGGTCTGGCTCTGTCACTCAGGCTGGAGTACAGTGGTATGATCATAGCTCACTACAGCCTTGAACTCCTGGGATCAAGCTATCCTTCCACCTTGGTCTCCCAAAGTACTGGGATTATTGGGGTGAACCACTGTGCCCAGCCTGGAGATAAAGTATTGAAGGAGATGATCAAGCTAAAACGAGGCTGTCCATGGGTGGGTCCTAATCCAATTTGACTGGTGTCCTTATAAGAGAAAATGTGGACACACAAGAGAGACACCAGGTGTGCATGTGCGGAGAAAAAACTGTGTGGAGGCAGCAAGGAGGCAGCCATCTGCCAGCCAAGGAGAGAGGCCTTGGAAATCAGCCCTGCTGGCACCTCGATCTGGGACCTCCAGCCTCCGGAATGGTGAAAAATAAATTCCTGTTGTGGAAGCAGCCCAGTCCACAGACTGGTATTTTGTTATGGGAGCCCTAGCAAACTAATCTAAGAAGACCCAAGGCCCTATAAATTCAGCACTTGTTTCCCTCCCTCTTGGGAAAAAGACGGTAATAATCAATTGTGACTGTAAAGTCTAGTTCTCACTTAAGTCACACAATTGCCTGTGTGGCGTGTTCCTTTCTCAGAAAGCTACATTTCCCAGTATGGCCAAAGTTCCTTCCTAGGCAGAGGTCCCGAGGAGAAAACCTCTGCCCCCAAGTGCAGCTTGCTCCTTCATGTTTTTAAAGCACAGTGAAGATCCTGCCCATTAAATTTATACACTCACCAGGCTGGGCGTGGTGGCTCATGCCTGTCATCCCAGCACTTTGGGAGGCCAAGGCAGGTGAATCACCTGAGGTCAGGAGTTCAAGACCGGCCTGGCCAACATGGTGAAACCCTGTCTCTACTAAAAATACAAAAATTAGCTGTGCATGGTGGTGCACACCTGTAATCCCAGCTACTCAGGAGGCCAAGGCAGGAGAATTGCTTGAACCCAGGAGGTGGAGGTTGCAGTGAGCTGAGATCGCACCACTACACTCCAGTCTGGGTGACAGAGAAGACTCCATTTTAAAACAAAACAAAACAAATTTATACATTCACCAATTCACGAGTTTGGAATGCAGGCATTGCTAAATTGACATGTTGGGGCTGGGCCCTTCTTCACTCCCACATATTAGAAGTGCTCACCCCTCAGAGACACAGTGGGCTCAGACCAGCTTGGATGTATGAAAACGCATACTCCACCCAAGCAGAGGGTAGAAGCAGTGTGGAAATCTCAGGGCTTCAGCAGGTCCTGTCTCCAGGTGCATTTGTACCCCGCTGCTTGTTGCAGAAGAACCAAGCAACAGCCTGGCCTAGAGAAAGGCTTTGTTTCGATAGCAGTTATCATTTCTATCAAATCTCCCTCTTGACTATTACAACTCTTCCTTTATGTTCAACCTCAGGGCTTTCTCACTCAGAACTCCTGTCCTTGGGGCTTTCTACTCTAGGATGAGCTTTTGGTTCACCAAGCTCAGGGTTCCAGAATCCAGACCTCCAATCTCAGTTGTGGAACCCAGACCTCCAGGCCTTGTGTTCTGGAAATCCCATCTAGCAGCAAAACAGACTGGGCTCCTCCTCTTCTCCTCCACGCCCCCACTCTGCCTTATTCCCAGTGTCACCACCAGAGACTATAGTGGCTTGAATGGCTGCATGGGTGCCTTGGGTGGCATCACCCTCGCCCCGGCTCTGGGGTTCCCTTGGCATCTTCCTAGGGCCAGCCACCGAGGCCCTTACCTTTCATGAGGATGTCCTCCGTCAGCGGGAGGCCATAGGACTCACAGAGCTTCCAGCATTGCAGGTAGACGAGAAAGTTGTGCCTGCGGGTCGAGTCAATGAGCTCCCTCATATCCCCGTGGATGGTGGACGGGAGGCAGTGCTCATCAAAGTGCCGATTCCCACAGCGCACCAGGCGGCACTGCTCCGTGTACTGGATGGAGGGGATCATGAGCTGCGAAGGAAGCAGAAAGAGGCTTGTCATTCTCTTGCCTGTATCCCTCCTCCTGGCCAGAAGAAGGTACACGCAGTGCCTCATCGACCTCTCCCCTGCGAGGTCCCCACGAGGGGTGATGGCAACCAATGTCCAGTGGGGCTGCAGTTCCGGTTCTGAAGTCAGTGAAGACTTCAGGTTTGGAAGCTCAGGTTCTGAAGTCACAGCCCTGTTGATGGGTGTGCAGGTGTGCACACATGATTGTGTAATATATACAGTAAAACACAGTACACATGCCCTAGAGGTGTCCTATTGAAAAATGACATTCACAAGGCCACAAGGTGGCTCACACCTGTAATCCCAGCACTTTGGGAGGCCGAGGCAGGAGGATAACTTGAGCCCAGGAGTCCGAGATCAGTCTGGGCAATGTGGCAAAACCCTGTTTCTACAAGCAAAAAGTAGCTGGGCATGGTGGCACACGCCTGTAGTCCCAGCTTCTCAGGAGGCTGAGGTGGAAGGATGGCTTGAGCCTAGGAAGTTGAGGCTTCTGTGAGCCAAGATCAAGTCACTCCAGCCTGGGCACTACAGTGAGACTGTCTCAAAAACAGAAAAGAAGAGGCCGGGCGCGGTGGCTCAAGCCTGTAATCCCAGCACTTTGGGAGGCAGAGGCGGGCGGATCACAAGGTCAGGAGATCGAGACCACAGTGAAACCCCGTCTCTACTAAAAATACAAAAAAAATTAGCCGGGCGCGGTGGCGGGCGCCTGTAGTCCTAGCTACTCAGGAGGCTGAGGCAGGAGAATGGCGTGAACCCAGGAGGCGGAGCTTGCAGTGAGCCGAGATCGCGCCACTGCACTCCAGCCTGGGCAACAGCGTGAGACTCCGTCTCAAAAAAAAAAAAAAGAAAAGAAGAGAAGAGGAGAAAAGAGAAGAAAAGAAAAGTGACATTTGAGTGTTTGGCTGCATGGGAATTTAAATTAGGAGCAACCATCTGTAACCTTGAGGTGAAAGCCACGAGCTAAGATAGGAGGAGGCTGGCGGAGCAGGTAGCTGCTTTTGTTGGCTGCCACCACCTTGTTTTTTAACAAGGAAAAAAAAAAAAACCTATCTTTTAAAGCTTCTAACACCAGAATCAGCAAAGACCAGCCCATGGGCCGCCCACCAGCTGTTTTTATAAATAAAATTTTGTTGGAGCACAGCCACACTCATTTGTTAAGGTGCTGTCTGTGGCTGCTTTCCTGCTGCAATAGCAGAGCTGAGTAGTTGCGACAGCCAACATATGGCTCACCAGGCCTAAAATGTTTACTATCTGGCCCTTTACAGGGGAACTTTGCCGGTCCCTGCTCAAACATTTTGGGTTTTCTTGTCAAGCAACTGAATCAAATCTTAGTAGATATAGCACTTAGCAATATCTGCCATTTTATTATAGGTACAAATACAAATATTGTAGGTATAACTACAAATGTGTATTTTTAATTTTTTATATACGTATATTTGTATTAATTAATTAATTTTTTTTTTTTTTTTTTTTAGAGACATGGTCTCACTTTGTAGCCTGGGCTGGGGTGCATTGTGCAATGATAGCTCACTGCGGCCTTGACCTCCCAGGTTCAAGCCATCCTCTGGCCTCAGCCTCTTCAGTAGGTGGAGCCACAGGCACACGCCACCATGCTGGCTAATTTTTTAAAAACTTTTTGCAGAGACGGGGCCTTGCTATATTGCCCAGGTTGGTCTCAAACTCCTGGCCTCCAGTGATCCTCCTACTTTGGCCTCCCAAAGTGCTAGGATTACAGGCGTGAGCCACTGCACCTGGCCTGTATATACTTTTTTTTTTTTTTGAGACACGATCTTGCTCTTTCCCTTAGGCTGGAGTGCAGTGGTACGATCTTAGCTTACTGCAGTCTCAACCTTCTGGGCTCAGGCAATCCTCTCACCTCAGCCTCTTGAGTAGCTGGGACCACAGGCACATGCCATCACACTAGGCTAACTTTTTAATTTTTTTGTAGAGACAGGATCTCCCTATGTTGCCTAGGATGGCCTCGAACTCCTGGGCTCAAGCAGTCCTCTCAGTACCTTGGCCTCTCAAAGTGCGGGGCTTACAGGTGCAAGACACCACTCCAAGCCTATATTATATATGAATATTTATATGTAGTATTGTATTGATGTTGTCTGCCTCCCTTACTAGACTGTCAGCTTCCTAGAGGCAGGGACTGTTAGGCTTACTACAACGCCCAGAAGAGTGCCTGGCACATGGTAGGCTCTCAACAAATGTTTACTGGACAAGCTAATTCATGCAATCAATCCTTCCTTCATTTGCCATGTATTTCTGGAGAGTCTACCCAGGGCCAGGCCCTGTGCCAGCTGCCTGGATTCCAGCTGTGATGAAAATGCAGGCCCGGTCTCAGGATGAAAAGTCATAATTAAAGAATGGGGGGGGGGACGTGATACTTTCAGAAACAGGATCTTACTACATTTTCACAAAAACTCAGGAGGCAGGTATTCTTATTTTACAGGTGAGGGACGTGAAGAAGGGGTGGTTGTAGAGGTGAAGACCCCCCTCCCCAGGGTTCTGCAGCCAGCGGGTGATGCTACTGCAGTGATCTGAACCCCAGCTGCTCATCCCCAAGCCGCATGCCCTCCTTAGGCTGGCGAGGTACCTTGTGCTGTCGCTGCCGCTCGCGGTACCGCTTGCCTACTTCCTCCATCTCCTCCAGGGTCATGGGCCGCGCCTCCATCTGTGTGTCGACTGCAGGCACCGTCAGCAGGTCCACTTTGGGGAGCTGTGGGGCTGCATCCACCTCCTGCTTCTTGAGCGGACCCTTCAGGGAATCTCTGTGCTTAACCAAGATATAACCTAGAGTCGGAGGGAAAAGATGAAGGAAGGAGGGACTAAGAAGGTGCCGAGCCACGGAACCTGCCAAGCAGTTATCCAGTGTCACCCAGCAGGCATCAGGCCAACCCTCTGCTCCCTTCCCACACATCTGGGCAGTGCCCACCTGAGCTGTACCTTAGATGTGGCCCTCCTCTCCATCTCCATTAATGGCGTCCCTTACCGCACCAACCCCAGCCCTCTGGCTGCCATTCTTGTCCTGTCACCCTGTCTCACCAAGCAGCAAATAGGATCTTTAAAAAATATAGAGTATGGCCAGGTGCGGTGGCTCACGTCTGTAATCCCAGCACTTTGGGAGGCTGAGGAGGGTGGATCATGAGGTCAGGAGATCGAGACCATCCTGGGTAACATTGTGAAACCCCATCTCTACTAAAAATACAAAAAATTAGCCAGGCGTGGTGGCACGTGCCTGTAGTCCCAGCTACTCTGGAGGCTGAAGCAGGGGAATTACTTGAACCCAGGACCTGGATGTTGCAGTGAGCTGAGATCACGCCACTACACTCCAGCCTGGGTGACAGAGCCGGACTCCGTCTCAAAAATAAACAAGCAAACAAAAATATAGAGCAGGGCACTCTGGGAGGCCGAGGCAAGTGGATCAGCTGAGGTCAGTAGTTTGAGACCAGCCTGACCAATATGGTGAAACCCCGTCTCTACTAAAAATACAAAAATTAGCCGGGTGCAGTGGCATGTGCCTGTAATCCTAACTACTCAGGAGGCTGAGACAGGAGAATTGCTTGAACATGGGAGGTGGAAGTTGCAGTGAGAAGAGATCACACCACTGCACTCTAGCCTGGACGACAGAGCAAGACTCCGTCCCAAAAATATATAAATATATACATATATAGAGCAGGGTGCAGTGGCACGCCTGTGGTTCCAGATACTCAGGAGGCTGAGGTGGGAGGATTGCTTATGCCCAGGAATTCGAGGCTGCAGTAAGCTATGATCACACCTGTGAATAGCCACTTCACTCCAGCCTGGGCAACATAAGGAGATCCCGCTGCATGGGTCTCCTTATGTTGGATATGTGTGGGTGGATGGATGGATAGATAGATAGATAGATAGATAGATAGATAGATAGATAGACAGACGAGATCGCCTCATTCCCTTGGCTTCCCACAGCACTTAGACCAAAACCCAGAGTCCTTTCCCTGGGCTACAAGGCCCTGCTGCACCGTCTGGCCTCAGCTGCCTTCCCACCTGGTCCATGGCGTACAATTCACCCTTCATCCATTCCACCTAGCCACCTTCATCACCTTCTGTCTCTTGCAAGCTTTCCTACCCCAGGGCCTCTGCCTTCACAGTTCTATCTGCCTAGATTGCACTTCCCCCAAGACTAATTCCTGTCATTCACTCAGATGTCGGCTCCAATGTCTGCTTCTCAGAGAGGCCTTCCCTGACCACCAGCCCTTTAGGTGCAAGCTCATCGAAAGCTGGCGCTTTGGCTGGCCCACTGCTGTGTTCCCGGTTTCTAGAAGGGGCACACAGTAGTTGCTCAACAAAGATTCTAATGAATGAAAGAATCCCATTGTCCCTGCCCTGGTTCAGACCTTCATTGTCTCAAGCTGAAATAATATCCTAACCTTACCACCTTCTATTGAGGCTGTGAACAAGTGGCTCAGCCTCTCTGAGCTCCAGCTTCCTCCTCGTAAAGCAGGAATAGCAATTGTGACCTCTGCGGACATGAAGGATAAACTGAGATCATTCTGCAAGAATGAAGACGAGCTACTGCAAGAAGAACTACTGGAAGAAGGCACCCCTGCCAAGACACTCAAACTCTTGCCTCTTTAGACAAAGTGAGAGACACCCTGACAGAGCAGGAGCACCGTCACCAGGGACAAACACCACCACTTTAAGTTTCAGCTCCCTTTCTAGCCTCATGTATTTCAAGGAAATCACTTCTCTTCTAACTATGAGCAGCCAGAAACAGCAGACGGTAAAACACAGATAAGACAGCTTGGGCACAGAGGGAGGTGGGGGAAAGTCTATTGGGTGACTGCCAAACTTCACCCTCATACAATGGGCCCCAGTAAAACAGTGGGCCTTAATAAGCACATTCCTTTCCCTTCAGGTGCACTAAGATAGGGAAGCTAAAAGCAGACTTGGGGGATATGCCTGCAGCTGCAGAAAGATGGAAACAGACACACAACTCTCCCTCCCAGATAAGCCCAACAAAGAGACACAGAAGCAGTCCACACCTCTGATAAACTCTCCCACACTGAATCTTTAAAAACTCTTAGTCTGTAAGAGAGTGTGGCTCTGACCTAACTCAGCCAGCAGCCCCTCTCAGGTTTGTTTTCTCTGAAATAAACCTGTACTTGACTATTGAGCCACCTTTCATGTTTCTTTCCTCTTTCTTTAATTCTTACACACCCCAGTCTACCCATCTTACCCACTGTTGCCCACCAGGGCAAAAGAACTCAGTGATGATGCCAAAATAGCACCATGAGAGCAAATGTCTGCTGTTTGGCTTTGTGTTTACTTACTGGGAAGTAACAGGCCCCAAAATATCTCTGCTGCAAATATGCATCACAGCACACTGTGGTCATTCAAATGACTTGCAGCCAGCTACACAGATAGCGATGAGCTTGGTAATTTATAATAAAAAGGCACAAAGAGTATCAGAGGGAAAGCAGCCCAACTCGAGGCAACCTTAAAAATGTGCTGGACATAAAGGAGATTACTACTGTTGGGGTGGTGATACATGCAGGAGGCGACTGTTGGGGTGCTAAGGTTCCCTGAGCTCTGACAGAGGCAGAGACCCTGCTTGGGAGGTGATGGTTTCTCTGCAGGGCAGCTAGTTGAGACTGGACATTGAAAATCTCCCAGAGGACTGAGGAATGGATGCTCTGAGCTGCCTGCTGTTCCCAAATGAGCCACTCCAGTGAAGATGCTGAGTAACTCCACTTGGTGTGACCGTAAACTCGAATGGCCTCACCCCGGATCTTTAGCATTGTTAGGAAACCCCTCCACTGCCTCCTCCAGGGCTCCTGTGTGACTCAGGGAGGACAAGGACGCTCCAAACATGCATGAGATTAAATTCCTGCCAACCTGGTGGACGGGAACAGAGCAAGATTTGTTTCATTTAGAAAAACAAAGCTGTGGCTATGTTTGGGAAGGGTGCTGGAATGGGTGGGTGGTTGTAATTGTTCTTTTTTGTTTGTTTACTACAAGAATGGTACTAAGATATAAAGAAATATTATACAATGCACCTTTGTGTTGTAGAGTAAATTAATAGCCAGAGCTTTAGCAAGTCCATTTCTAATTTGCCTCTGTGCCTTGTCTGGGCAGATGTGGCCCCACAAGTGTATTGCTTGGCAGATGGAACTTGAGCCATGCACAACCTTTACAACTGTTCACAGCAACCCTGCTATACTACCCCTGATAGCAGAATACCAAAATATACTTTCCAGTAACCTGTAAACGTGCTAATTCTGGTTCTGAACAAGAATTTTATCAATAAGGTATGGATTAATAGTGAGGAGGCCTTGGACCCACATACACATAAATGTCTCTGGAAAGGCTTGCCATTTGGGTCAGTTCTCAGCCTCTCAGGTGGGCTCTGGTGGGCTGAGTATCCTCCGCTAAGAACAAGGGCAGGGACTCATTTGTCTTTGAATGGACACAGTGGTAGCTGGGCACTCAAGGGAATATCTACTCCTTACTTAATCTCTGGGCCTGAAAATTTCCAGAGGCTTGGCCAAACCACAGTCAGCCCAAACTGGGGAACACACTGAGGAAGTGAGTTTGGAGGAGAGGCCAAGGCTTCCTGCACCATGCTCGCTCCCAGGACGGGGAGGTGGAGGCACAGGACAGGGAGGGGTACGCACGCTTCCTTGCAGTGGCCAGGCTGCTCCTTTGCTGAGCCATAGACCACTGCTTGTAGGTATTGGCCAGGATGTCCATGGTGATGGTGTTGTGCTTCCCAAGAGAGCTGAGGTAGATCACTATATCCTCCACCTCCTGGTTCTTCAGAGGGACTCCGACCTGAGGAGACAGAGGCCTTGAGACTAGCAGGCTCCCATCTAAACATCCTGCCCTGATGGCCAAGGCCTTACCAGCCTCCTCAGATCCCCATCCTGCTTCCAGTTTCATCCTCAACCACTCACTACTATACCCAAGGTCCCTGCTGCAGGAGCTCAGAGCCCGTTCCTGGTCCTTTCTTACCTTTGCCTTTGCTCAGGCAGTTCCTCTTCTCTGCCTGAAAAACTCCCATCCCTCCTTCAAAGTCCAGTCCAGATGTCACCATCTTTATAGAGTGGGTTACTTCTTCCTCTAGGGTCCCACCCCACTTCCTACCAGTCTCAATGGCAGCATCTACCATCCTGGATATGAAGCATGATTTCACATATGGATCATCCCTGTCTACAAGTAACACATAAATCTCCCTTAATTCCTGGAAAATGGGATCAAGAATACTATACACCTCACTCTTTTAAGGACAATGAGCAACTCTGGAAGTGTATAATGCTTGCCAGCAACATTGGATATTCAAGAAGAAAAGTTGTAAAGGAAATATGATTTTGTTCTTCAGTTTCTTTAGACAATAGTCATTGTTCACTGAACTTTACTCAAATTCCTGGCCTCAAGTGATCCTCCTGCCTCGGCCTCCCAAAGTGCTAGGTAAACAGGCGTAAGCCACTGCGCCTAGCCTTGAACGTTCCTTAAGTAAGATCAGAACTCTCCTGGTGCTGGCCGGGCGTGGTGGCTCATGCTTGTAATCCCAGCACTTTAGGAGGCCAAGGCGGGTGGAATGCCTGAGGTCAGGAGTTCGAGATAAGACTGGCCAGCATAGTGAAGCCCCATCTCTACTAAAAACACAAAATTAGCCAGGCATGGTGGCATATGCCTATAATCCCAGTACCCGGGAGGCTGAGGCAAGAGAATCCCTTGAACCAGGGAGAGGGAGTTTGCAGTGACCCAAGACTGCACCATTGCACTCCAGCCTGGGCGACAAGAACGAAGCTCCGTCTCAAAAGAAAAAAAAAAAAAAGAACTCTCCTGGTGCTAAAGAATGTAATTATTTAACCTTTGGGTTATGGAGATTAAATACCATTATCTTTAAATGCTTTGAAATGTTGTTGAGATAATTACATGTCATAAAACATGTGTGAGAAAACTGGTAATAATTTAAAGCCACAAAAGACATCACAGTCAACTTCTTAAAGTTGTTTAAGGTATTTGTTGTTGTTGTTTGGATTTCTTTTAAGTCAGGATCTTGCTCTGTCACCCAGTCTGGAGTGTAGTGTTGTGATCATAGCTCACTGCAGCCTCTAACTCCTGGGCTCAAGTGATCCTCCCATCTGACCCTCCCATGTAGCTGGGACTACAGGTGTGTGCAACCACACTGGGCTAAGCTTTTTAATTTTTTGTAGAGATGGGGGTCTCACTATGTTACTTAGGCTGATCTCAAGCTCTTGGCCTCGAGTAATCTTTTGACTTTGGCCTTCCAAACTGTTGGGGGATTACAGGCATGAGCCATCATGCCAGGGTAAAGTATCTTGCATTCAAAATATATAAAAACTTAATTCATCTAGACTAGGGTTAGCAAGCTTTTTCTGTAAAAAGTCAGATAGGGCCAGGTGTAGTGGCTCACACCTGTAATTCTAGCACTTTGGGAGGCTGAGGCAGGTGGATCACAAGGTCAAGAGATCGAGACAATCCTGGCCAACATGGTGAAACTCCTTCTCTACTAAAAATACAAAAATTAGCTGGGCGTGGTGGTGCATGCCTATAGTCCCAGCTACTCGGGAGTCTGAGGCAGGAAAGCCACTTGAACCCAGGAGGCGGAGGTTGCAGTGAGCCAAGATTGCGCCACTGCACTCCAGCCTGGTGACAGAGTGAGATTGCGTCTCATAAAACAAACAAACAAACAAACAAAAAACTCAGTAAATATTTTAGATTTGGCTAGCTATACAGTGTGTCATACTGTTCAACTGTGCCATTGTAGCATGAAAGCAGCCACAGACAATTCAAGGATGAATGAGTGTGACTGTGTTCCAATAAAACTTTATTTAAAAAAACAGGAAGCAGGCTGGACTTGTCTTGTGAGCCACAGTTTGCAGACCTCTGCTAGGCCGATAAAATTTTCCATGATGATGGAAATGTTCCACATCTGTGCAGTCCAGTAGAGGAGCCACTTGCCACATGTGACTACTGAGCACTCAAAATGTGTAGCTGGTGTGATAGACAGACTGGATTTTTAAATTTATAATTGATTTACATTAATAAAAAGCCAGTGAAAGTAAAAGTGTGGTCCATGAACCAGTACTGCAGGCAACACCAGGAGCTCATTAGAAATACAGCATCTTTTGATGACCCACAGATGTACTGGGTCAGAAGCTGCATTTTGACAGGACCCCCATGGAATTTATATGCCAGTAAAGTTGGAGACACTCTACCAGCTTTCTCTGATCTCAGTTTTGGGGTCTGCTGTGCAAGACAGGGATTCCCCAAGGTAGCTGGCTGGTTATGAGGTTGACTCTGCAGACTTTCCACTCAGGTGGGGGCTTTCAATGTCAGACTGGTGTGGGGAGGAGATTTTAAGGATCTGATTTGGCCACAAGTTAATCCATATTTTCCAATCTGGCTTTATAAGTAATAAGGCGGACAGTTTGCACTCCTTATGTCTACTTCTCAGTTGAACCAGAACCCAGCAGGGGGCGGCAAAGAGGGAGTACATGGACATCCTGCCCACTTAGGCCCATCCAGAGAAAGCAGGTGGCACTTACTGCCTTTACAGCCGTGATGAACTCCTCCCTGGTGATTCTCTGGTTCTCACCCTGGCCCACCTTGTGAAATATCTCCAGGATCTTGATCTTGCGGCTATGCAGGTAGGAGTACATGACTGACAGGGCAGGGGGCTTGGGCAGCTGGAGCTGGGGCACCATCTGGCGGGAGAGCCGGGGGCCTTTTTTCTGGAAGAGGTGAGAGGATAGGGCAGAGGAGAGAGTTGAAGGGAGACGGGCCAGTGGGATGCAGTCACCAGAGTTAGGGAGTAAGGAGAGGCCGAGCGACTCTAAATAGCAAGATAGAGTACAAAGGGCACTGGATTCAGGGCAACTGTGTTTGGCCACAAAATGCCTGGGAGACTTTGCTTCTCTGAGCCTTGGTTTTCTCATCTGAAAAACACAAGGCTTGGAAAATATAGGAACTAAAATTTCATTCTTATCTACATCTCTCCTGTCAAACCAGGCAGTATCTGTAATCCCACTGGTCTAGTCTCTCAGTGTACCAAAACCCATACCCTTCCCTGGAACCAGGTGGAGATCCCCCACCCCCTCCACCAGCCTTTGCATCTGCTATAGGCCTCTTGCCTGGAAAAGTTTTCTCTTTCTCTATCTGTCCAAATACTCCTCCTCCTCCAATTCCAGGTGAAAGGGCATATTTTGTAATGATGATAATCTTCTACCTTGGTGCAACACTGGACAGTTTACAAAGGGCCTTCCCATTCCCTAGGGTATTGTTCCTCTGTGCTCCTCCCGGGGTGCTTACTATAATAGAGACCCACTTATATTAATGGCCTGTAGCAAACTGTAGAGCCATTAATCCAATGTGGCTGCCTCCCCGACTAACATGTGAACACCTTGTGCTATGGCTTAATGTTTGTCCCCTCCAAAACACATGTTTAAACTTAAGGTGAGTTTTGTTAAGCCACTTGGCACATGTGACTATTGAGCACTCCAAATGTGGCTGGTGTGATTGAGGGACTGGATTTTTAAATTTATAATTAATTTACATTATTAAATAGCTAGTGAAAGTAAAAGTGTGGTCCGTGGACCAGTACCACAGGCATCACCAGAAGGTCGTTAGAAACGCAGCATCTTTTGATGACCGCAGGTGGGCTGGGTCAGAAGTAACTTAATACTGTTATTAACATAATGGTATTAAGAGGTGGGGTCTTGGCTGGGTGCGGTGGCTCAAGCCTGCAATCCCAGCACTTTGGGAGGCCGAGGCGGGCGGATCACGAGGTCAGGAGATCAAGACCATCCTGGCTAACACGGTGAAACCCCGTCTCTAAATACAAAAAACTAGCCGGACGTGGTGGCAGGCACCTGTAGTCCCAGCTACTCGGGAGGCTGAGGCAGAAGAAAGGCGTGAACCCAGGGGCGGAGCTTGCAGTGAGCCGAGATCACACCACTGCACTCCAGCCTGGGCGACAGAGCGAGACTCCTTCTCAAAAAAAAAAAAAAAAAAAAGAGAGGGGGCCTTTAAGAGGTGATTGGGTCATGAGGGGTCTGCTGTCATGAATCCATTAATTCATGTATGGATTAATGGATTAATGGGTTATGGATTAATTGGTTATCATGGAAGTGGGTTCGTTATCATGAGTGGGATCTGCTAGAAAAGCCAGTTTGGCTCTCTTTCGTGTACCCCCTCACCCTGAGATGCCTTCCACCATGTTAGGATGCAGCACGAGGCCCTACCTAGAGGCCGGCCAGTCAAGCCTTCAGATGACTGTGGCCCAGGCCAATATCCTGACTGCAACCTCATGAGGACTTTCAGCCTCCAGGACTGTGAGCCAAAAAAATCTCTTTTCTTTATAAATTACCCAGTATCAGGTCTTCTGTGATAGCAAGAGAAGTCATGCTAAGACACCTTGAAGGCAAGACCATTTCTTATTTACAGTGTATCCCCATCTCCCACCCTAGGAAGATAGGCAGTAATTATTTGCTGAAGGAATAAACGATCCTATGAATGAGGTACGAGGTACTACCTAATTCACAATAAGGAATCAGGCTTAGAGATGTCAAGGGTTTTCCCAATGCCATACAGCCAGTAAGCAGTACACCTGCATTTCTAACCCGTCTAGTTCTTATTCTTAAACCCTATGCTGCTGGCAGAAGAGGGTGTGTTAGACCCACGAAATTAGGATTTTGGCTATAGTAACAGCAAGGACTGGCCCTGAAGCTTCTGGGTCAACCAACCCAATGGACAATCGTGAGATTACAATAATAATACAGATGGAAAACATGCTTGAGTGCTATGTGTCCAATAGCGTCCTAGGCACCTTATATAAATGAATCCATTTAGACATCATAGTGACCCCAGGAGGTAGGAACAATGGTTATCTCTATTTTATGGATGAGAAAACTGAGACCCAAATCATACAGCTAGGAAGTAGCAGAGCTATGTTTAAACCCAACTTATCTGACCTTTTATTCCAAGGAAATGTCACAGAGAGAGAAGGAGTTGGTAGTGCCCTTATCACTTACTATCACTGTATGTTTGGACAAATGTTGGCCTCACTGAGCTTCTATTTCCACATTTGTAAAAGGGGATCCTCCTTTTCCTCCCAACCTCACAATCGTCATCCTCACAATAGCCTTGTGAGCACCTGCGTGCTACATGGAACCCTCAGCAAACATGTGTCATGAACAAATGAATGAACAATGGGTATTTTACAAATACCCCATAAGATGGACTGCCAGGAATGATCCCTTCTGGGGTGATTTTAAGGTATGTCCACAAATTATTCTGCTTCTCTCATTTCTAAGATGGAGTCTTCTTTCCTTCTTGAGCATGGGCTGTACTCAGGGACTCACTTCTGACAAAGAGAATGTGGTGGAAGTGATAGTGTGAAACTTCTGAAACTGAGGCCTTCGGAAACTAGGTCCTAAAGAGCATTGCAGCCTCTGTCTTTCTCTCTTTTTTGGACCCTTCACTCTGGGGGATGCCAGCAGCCATACTGTGAGGACACTCAAGCAGCCCTATGGAGAGGTCCATGTGGGGAGGAACTGAGACCTCCTGCCAATAGCCACATGAGTGAGCCAGCTTGGAAGCAGATCCTTTTGCCCCAGTCAAGCCTTCAGACGACTGAGGCCCAGGCCAACATCCTGACTGCAACCTCATGAGACACTCTGAGCCAGAGCGACCCAGCAAAGCTACTCTCCAATTCCTGACTCTAGAAACTGTGTGTGATCATAAATATTTGCTGCTTTCAGTCATTTGGGGGTGTTTGTTATGCAGCAATAGATAACTAGATAACTAATACACCTCCCTCTCAAGACTTCCGTTTGCTCCTCTGTGAAATGGGGTGAACTATCCCTATCCAGCCTAAGCCAAGGGAATAAAATGATGATGCATCCCTAAACTCTTGGTTTGTTCATCTGGCAAATGGGGCTGCTCACCCTGGTGGTCCTGGTAGTTGCCTGGGAGGCATTTGTCTGGGCACTCTGCTCCTCGTGGATCATGTGTAAGACCTTGGCCTCTGAAGGCGTGATGCTGGGCTTGTTCTCCAGCCACCTCTTTACATCACCAAAGGACTCCAGCTCCTGCCGCAGCTTCGCCCTCCGGCTCAGCCAGGTCTTCCTGTCCTCTGGCTGCTCTTGGATATCTTTAGCTTCCAGAGCTTTGAAGCTGGGGATGGGCTCTGGGGGAGCCTGAGGTTGGGATGCAGGATTAATGGGTGTCTGATCTTCCTTGCGAGGCACCATGATGATTCGCCGGCGGGTCTGAGGCAGGCGGAAGTCCTTCTGCTTGAACTGCTTGAAGCAGTGGGCAATGACCAGTTCAGGATCAAAGACGGCGGCATTTTCATCGATGGAAGTCTTAGATGGGCAGAGTCCTTGGGGTAAGAGAGTTAAAAGGTGAGTTTCTTTCTGGAAGAGGATTAAAAGGAGCCAGGAAGGAAAAACACTTTTGCCCCAGGCTGGGCGTCAGGGGCCCTGGATTCCAGGACAGGTTTTATCATTGTCTTGCTGTAATGATAAGGATAATTTCATCTAATGTGACTGGGCATTCCCAACAGCAGGCAGCAAGCTAAGGGCTCTATATGCTTTCTCTTATTTCATCTTCTCCACACCCAGCCCCCAACACTCCCACTGGCAATCAGAATGAACTTTTAAAGATGCCAGTCTGATCTTGTGTGATCATCTAAGGCAGCACAGTATTAAGAGCAGAGGCTTTGGGGCCAGAACGCTCTTCGGTCTGAGTCCTGGTCCTGCCACCTACTGGCTGCATGATCTTGAGCAAACCACTTAACTTCTCTGTCTCAACCTCTTCATTGGTAAAATGGGCATAATGAAGGTAACCTATTTTATTGGATGGGAGTGATATTAAAATCAGTCAATCTATTAGAGTTGCTTTGTATATAATATATCTGCTATTATTGGTATATACTCACCATTCACTCATTTTGAAGCCCTTCCGTGACTTTTGATAGCCCTTAAAATGAAGTCCCGTGCCCCTCTTCTGTCAACCTGTCCCCCTAGTCCCTTGCCTCTCTTTCCTTACTATGTCCTGGACACCTGGGCTTCTCTCTGTTTGCTGAGTGGTCCAAGCTTCATCCTGACTAGGGGTTGGTATGTGCTCCTCCCTCTAGCAGGAGTGCTCCCTCCCCATCCACACCCTGGGTACTCTTCCTCATCCTCCAGGCCACATCTTTGCATCACAACCTGCACTTTCCTTCAGACCACTTATCACGACTGGGTACATCAAGGGCTGAAAACTGGTGGCCCTCATGCTGAATGAGGGTTGAGGTCTTGTTTTGTTTAACACCTTGCTTGATATTTTTCAATCTGAGTTACTTTGGGCTGAGGCACTGCCCTCTCCAGCTTGCCACACACTCCCCCATTCCTTATTGTCTCGCAGGCAGCTCATTTTCTTTATTAAATCCTTGGTTTGGGCAGCAATTTGCTTTGAGACCCCCGGTGTAATTACTTGGTTGATGTTTATTTTTTCTAGTACACTATGAGTTCTGTGAAGACTACAACCCTATCTCTCTTGTTCCCGACTGGAGCCCTGACACCTCCACAGTGTCTACATATAATGGGAACTCAGTACATATTTGGTGAGTGACAAATGGACAGACCTACGATGCTGGTACTATGATTATGCCCATTTTGCAGATAAGGACATTGAGACCTAGAGAGGCCCAAGGTCACTCAGTTGATTAGTAGCAGAGCTGAGACATGAACTTCAGTTTGTCTGGCCCCAGAGCTCAGCTCTTAGCTGTTACTTGATATTACCCAGGGCTGTCACCCAATCCTTCTGAGTCTCAAGTATTTCACTTCTGAAACGGTATAAACTCTGCTCTATCTACCTCTTGAAGTTGTTATGAAGATCAAATGAGATAACAGTTTGAAAGTGTTCTAAAAAATCAGAAGGGGCCAGGCATAGTAGCTTATGCCTGTAATCCAAGCACTTTGGGAGGCTGAGGTGGGAGGATTACTTGAGCCCAGGAGTTCAAGACCAGCCTGGGCAACATAGTGAGACCTCATCTGTACAAAAAACTTAAAAACTAGCCGGGCATGGTGGTGCACGCCTGTAGTCGCAGCTCCTCAGGAGGCTGAGGTGGGAGGATCACTTGAGCCTGGGAGGTAAAGGCTACAGTGAGCTGAGATAACCTCCATTGTACTCCAGCCTGGGCAACAGAGACCTTTTTTCAAAAAAATAAAATATCAGAAGGGATATAACAATCTTATTGGAAATACTGTCAGTTATTTTCCTCCTAAAACCCAAACTCCCTTGCTTAAAACCTGTCCATGGCTCCCAACTGCCTCTAGAATAAAGTTCAAGCTCCTTAACCTGGCCCCATCTGGCCCTCTCGCCCCTGCCAGTCTCTCCGATTTCTCTGGCTCCTTCTGTCTTCCCTTGCATTTGTATCCAAACAGATCTGCTCCACTAACACACACACAAGCCATGCTGTTTCCTCCCCATGACACGCTCTTCTCCCTCCCTGCTTTACTTGTTGATCCCTGACTCACCCTTTGAGACTTAGCTCAGGCATCCCGGCCCCTTGAAACCCTCCCACTCCCCCTCTCATGGGTCCTCTGGGTCCCACAGCCCCCATACTTAGTCCCATCATAAGCATTTACCATATTTTTCTGAAATGAAGCTATTTTCTGCATCTTTCTTTCCCAACAGTCTGTGAGTTTCTCAGTGACAAGGACTGTGTCTTAGTTCCCCTGTGTCCTCGGTGCCCAGCCTGGCCCAAAGTGGACATTCAGTACATTTGTTAAGTGTCTTTACAAGGCCTATGTGTTCCTTTCATAGTCAGCACATAATAAAAGTAAACATCATGGTATGGTTTCCATCTGTGTCCTTGCCCAAATTTCGTGTCAAATTATAATCCCCACTGTTGGAGGAGAGGCCTAGTGGGAGGTGATTGGATCATAGGAGAAGACTTCCCCCTTGCTGTTCTCGTGAGAGCGAGTGCTCACAAGATCTGGTTGTTCAAAAGCGTAGCACCTCCCCCTGCTCTCTCTTCCTCCTTCTTGGGTTGTGTAAGATGTGCCTGTCTTTGCCTTCCGCCATGATTGTTAAGTTTCCTGAGGCCTCCCCAGCCATGCTTCCTGTACAGCCTGAGGAATTGTGAGTCAATTAAACCTCATTTCTTTATAAATTACCTAGTCTCAGGTAGTTATTTATAGCAGTGCTAGAACAGACTATTACACATCAATAAGGATGGAAGTGAGCACTTCTAACAACACATGTATCATTACTTTGACCACAAGAAAGTCCATTCTCAAAAGGGGATGACTGAGAATGTCATCACTCATCAAACCAGTATTTATTGAGAATCCCCCAGGGCTTGGTGCTGTACCAGGTGCAGATTAAACTAGGCTGAGCACCTACCATGGTTCACCTGATCCCAGTCCACCCAACGGAACAAGGTGGGGCACCCAGAGGGTAACAAGATGTTCTCTGTTGGGGGAGAAATGCTGATTGTGGAACCTGGGAGGGCATCAAGGAAGAAGTGTCTCTGATGTGGACCTTCAAGAATAGTCTGGCTTCATGGGGTGGAGGGGCAGGGATGGGGAAAGGTCAGGAGTGGGATTTGGGGATTTTTGGGTCACCAGACAGTTCCACATGTTGGAAGCACACTGTGTGTAAAGGAGGAGGTTAGTGGGAAATAAGGTTGGCATCATCTCAAATGCCAGGCTAAGAGATTGAAACTTTACCCTGCAGACCACAGCAACACAAAACCTGCTCCCCACAGGTCTTGCTGCTCCCATTTGGGTCCTCCCTATACTCCCAATCCATGTTCTGCCCTCAGCTAGGAGAGCCTTACAAATGTAAATTCACAGTCTGTCCCTCCCCAATTTGAAACCATTCAATGGCTTCTTAGTGCTCTTTGAATAAATACCCGCCTCCTTCTGTGGCCTACAAAGCTGCCTTCACTGGCCCTGCTCCTCACTCTTCCCTTGTCACCTCCCAGACCCCACCCCTCACTCATGTGGTCCCAGCTGCTGTCCTCCTTTCTGTTATCTGAGGTGCCTGGTTCTTTCCTGGCTCTGGGTTTTCAGTTTTTGCATTTGCTGTGCCCTCTGAAGAGCACTGCATTTCCCAGGGTTTTCCCTGGCTGAGTCCTTCTCCTCACATAGTTCTAAACCTGCACCAGCCCCTGACCCCACTTTCCAAGGGTGCCTGCCAACCACACCCTCCTCAGGGAGCTTCATTCTAGTGCTCTTTGGAGTCCTGTGTCCATTGACAGAAAGGGAAGTGGGCTCTTATAATAAAAGAGGCTGTCATTATGTAGTTATGGGTAGAGACTATGTGACAATGTTCCTAGGAGACTGGCGAGGAAAGCTCTCATATGCCAACTAGTTCAATCACCTGCCCAGGTCAAGGACGCTTTCCTCAATGTCACTGGCAGACTTTGCCTCCGTTTATACACCTCCAGTGACGTGGAACTTTCTACTTAACATGGCGGACGCTAAACTCTGACTGCTAGAAAATACCTCCTTATATTGACCCAGAATTTGTTTCCCTGGACTTTCTATCCCTTGGTTCTAGTCCTCCCCATGGATGTCCCAGAAAACACATTTGTCCTCTCTTTTCTCGGACAGCCTATAGGTGTCTGGAAACAATTCCACTCTTTCTTGAAATTCTCCCTGCTCTTGGCTTGATTCAATCTCTTGCTATGTCCAATTCTACCTCTCTGGCTACCATTTTTGGGCCCCTCTTTTCCTGTACTCTTTAAAGGTTATTGCTTCCAGGCTTATACCCAAGCTCTCTTCTCTTTTCAAATAATCCCTTCCACTCTCATGTTTCTATGACCTTCTTTATGCTGGGGACATCCATACCAATATTTTTGACTTGGAATTAGCTCCAAGTTTATACCTGCAGTTGTTCCTAAAACATCTCCACTTGGATGGCTTACAGGGATCTTTTTTTATTATTTATTTTTAATTGAGACAGGGTCTTGCTCTGTTGCCCAAGCTAGAGTACAGTGGTTCAATCATAGCTCACTGTAACCTTGAACTCCTAGGCTCAGATGATCCTCCCAGTTCAGCTTCCTGAGTAGCTGGGACTACAGGTGCATGCCATTAAGCCTGGCTAACTTTTTTTTTTTTTTTTTGATATGGAGTCTCACTCTGTCACCCAGGCTGGAGTGCAGTGGCACGCTATCGGCTCACTGCAAGCTTCCCCTCCCCGGTTCACACCATTCTCCTGTCTCAGCCTCCTGAGTAGCTGGGACTGCAGGTGCCCGCCATGACGCCTGGCTAATTTTTTGTATTTTTAGTAGAGATGGGGTTTCACCGTGTTAGCCAGAATGGTCTCAATCTCCTGACCTCGTGATCCACCCGCCTTGGCCTCCCAAAGTGCTGGGATTACAGGCGTGAGCCACCACACCAGGCCTGGCTAACTTTTAAAAATGATTTTGTAGAGATGGGATCTCACTATGTTGCCCAGGCTATTCTCAAACTTCTGGGCTCAAGCAATTCTCCTACCTCAGCTTCCCATAGTGCTGGGATTACAGGCGGGATATACTGTGTCTAGCCACTGACAAGGATCTTAAACTCAACCAAGACTGGATTTGTCTTCGTGCCCCTGCCCCCACTAACTGGGTCCTCTGAATACGTTCTCTATCTCTGTGGAAGACACCTCCATCTACCAGGTCCCCCAGCTGCCAACTTGAGCACCATCTTTATTTGCCCCTTCTATGTTTCCTGACCAACCAGTCCCCAAGTCCCTGTAGTTACCTCTAGCCTGGGCCTTCTCCCTCACCTCCCAGCATCTTTAGCTTGAGCATTTGACCAGAGCCCTGACCTGTGTGCCTGGGAAAGGTGGTCAGCCTCTCTGGCTCGCCCTGTTTCTCCACTGGGCATTAATGTGTTCACTGCTGGAGAAGGGGCATGGAGAAGACCTTCAGTCTTCAAGCTTTACAGCCCCAGCTCTCATCTTCCCACACCAACATTCTGAGTCTGCCAACTCAGTCTCAGGTCTTTTCTGACTGCTCCCATTCCTGTCCTGCCACTCCCAGTGGCCTCTCCATCTCCTGGCTTGCAGGATCTTTTATGATCTTGTCCCTTCTGACCTCTCTCACCTCATTTCCAGAGACACCAGACTTCTTGGGCCATGCTGTTTCTTTGCCCGAAATGCTTTTTCCTTCCCCTTTTGGCTTGGAGAACTCCCTTTTATCCTTTAAGCTCAAGTGTAAAGATATTTTCCAAAAGCTTGGAACTGTTGCTCCCCATCCCATACTCTCAGCACACCTTTTACTCGTGGGTGTCATCCCTGGGCCCGGCATTCACCCCTTCTTATTCTGTAATTATCAATTTATCTCTGTCTTTTACCCATGAAGCTGCATTGCTTTGCCAAGAACTTGGTCCCCAGCACATTACTGCCAAAACCTTGAAGACTGACGTCTTCTCCGTGCCTTTCCTCCAGTACTGAATACATTAATGTCCTACAGAGAAACAGGGTGAGCTGGAGGGCTCCCGTCAATATGGGTCGGGCCTCTGGTGCCTCCAACTAGGCTCAGGTGGAAATCTCAGAAATGTACATGACCTGCCCCCGACTCCATGGCAACCCTTCACCCAGAGGGGTCGGCACAATGAGATCTGTGGCTGAGTTTTTGCCGTCACCCCACTTCCACGCGTCCTTAGGGCGCTGAGCCCTCCCTGCAGACGCCACTTCCCGGGACTTACCCAGCAGCGACAAGAACAGACTGTGGTACGCTTCATAGTCGTCGTCCATGGTCGTGGTGCTGGGAGGGGGTGCTGAAGGGCGTGTATGAATGTGTGTAGATGTGGGCTTGCTTGCGTACGGGTGCCGGGGTATCAGATAAACAGTAACTCCAAGTCGTGCGAAAGGCGCTCAGCTGGGACAGCCGGAGCAACCTGTTACCGTGGCTACCGACGCCCCGCGCCAATTGGCTGGGCGCTGCCACGTGCCAGGAGCGAGCCCGCTCGGCCGAGTGCCTGCTGACCCCACCTCCTTTTCGTCCAATTCTAGGAGGGTCAGCGAGCAAATCCACGCCGTGCCCAGTTCTGGGGTTGGTGAAAGGCGGGATTTGTTTGGCGCGGTGCCCTGGAATCTAGCGTAGAAAGTCTCCGGTTTTCCCGTGAAGTGTGGGATCTTCAGCAGGTCTCCATATCTCTAGGCCTTAGTTTTCTCATCAGAAAAATAGGCCCTGCCTCCTCCAGAGGGTTAGGAAGAACCAAAGTGAGCTGTGGCCAGATAAAGGTGTTTGGTATGTTCTGCCCCCCTTATGGCAGGGTGCCATGGTTTGGAGTTACAGAACCTGAGGACCAGAGAATGATAAACCCTTGAAACGTGCATCAACTGATAAACAAAATGAGGTATAGCCATAGGATGGCCATAAGAAGGAATGAAGTACATGCTAGAATATGGATGAACCTTCAAAACAGTATGCTAAGCAAGAAGCGAAACACAAAAGGCCACGTGCTGTATGATTCCATTTTATGTGAAATGTTCAGCATAGACAAACCCACAGACACGGAAAGTACATTAATGGCAGATAGGGGATGGGGTGAGGAATTGGAAGTGACCGCTAACAGGTGGGGAACTTCTTTTTGGAATGGAAAAAAGAAATGGAAACTTCTGGAATTAGTGATGATGGCTGTACACTGTAAATGTACTAAAACCACTGAATTGTACACTTTAAAATGGTTAAATGGTGGCTTTTAGCTCAATTTTTAAAAAGTTAAAAAGAAACACCTGAGCACTTGTCCTTTGCTGAGACAAGCTATCTTTGTGACCCTCACAACCTGAGATGGTTGCCATGGGTCACATTCATACAGCACTCTTGCAAGCCAGGTACCATTTTAGCACTACATGTCTGAACTTCATAATCACAATCACGGTGTGAGGTAGACACCACTATCCCTTTTTTTTTTTTTTTTTTTTTTTGAGACGGACTCTTGCTCTGTCGCCCAGGCTGGAGTACAGTGACACAATCTCGGCTCACTGCAAGCTCTGCCTCCCAGGTTCATGCCATTCTCCTGCCTCAGCCTCCCGAGTAGCTAGGACTACAGGCGCCCACCACCACCCCCGGCTAATTTTTTTTGTATTTTTAGTAGAGACGGGGTTTCACTGTGTTAGCCAGGATGGTCTTGATCTCCTGACCTCATGATCTGCCCGCCTCGGCCTCCCAAAGTGGTGGGATTACAGGCGTGAGCCACCGTGCCTGGCCCACTATCCCATTTTTACAAGACAAGTTAACAGGTACAGAGGTCAGGCAACCTTACTTGCAATAAAGGGCAAAAACCAGGCCTAGAGCCTGAGCAACCTGGCTGTCCTGAGGTCCCCTAGCACAGAGCTCGCCTCCTGCATTCACATGGGCCCACACTCCCCATGGAGATGCTAGGGGAAAGGATATGACCACCAGCTCTACAACGAAGCCATATCTGATGCCCTGAGCTTGGTGAGCCCGCCCCACCCTCCAGCCCCAGCTGGGCCCAAGGTTTCAGAGGCCCCTCGCTATCCTTAGCTGCCATATTTGGCTGTCTTGTCCCTACTCCTTACCCCTTTTGTTCCCTTCCATTATTAGGTGCCCTTTTTTCTCTCTCTGAGAGTCTGTACAGAACTTATCTTTGTGCCCCTCCCCACCACAGGGCTTCACACTTTGTGAATGCTAATTGGATGTTTGTCAAATTAAAATGTGATGGTAAATTATAAAGTGGATGTTTGCCGTGGGGAGAGGGAGGTGTGGCCAGTTTTCCTGTTCTCTGGTCAAAATTCATCCTTCTAAAAACTGACACTTATTACTCACTAAAGTGGAAACAACCAACTACCTCTGCATCACACTGCAGCCTGATCTGGTTCACACCGCTCTACAACAAAGGCAGTTCTCTGAACAACTGATTTTTCATTTATTCAATCAATTTAATTTTCTTTTTTTTTTTTTTTTTTTTTTTTTTTTTGAGGCGGAGTCTCGCTCTGTCGCCCAGGCTGGAGTGCAGTGGCCGGATCTCAGCTCACTGCAAGCTCCGCCTCCCGGGTTCCCGCCATTCTCCTGCCTCAGCCTCCCGAGTAGCTGGGACTACAGGCGCCGCCACCACGCCCGGCTAATTTTTTTTGTATTTTTAGTGGAGACGGGGTTTCATTGTGTTAGCCAGGATGGTCTCGATCTCCTGACCTCGTGATCCGCCCGTCTCGGCCTCCCAAAGTGCTGGGATTACAGGCTTGAGCCACCGCGCCCGGCCTCAATCAATTTAATTTTCAAATTATATCTTAAAATGGTAGTTGGTAATTAAGACTTAATAACTAGTTTTTTCCCTTTTTTTCTAATAGTAAATGCTTTGGTATTTGAACAATAACAGTACTTGTATAAAAATGGCATAAGACTAACTTTTTTTGAGACAGGGTCTTGCTGTGTCATCCAGGCTGGAGTGCAATGGTGTGATCATAGCTCACCGCAACCTCAATCTCCTGGGCTCAAGGGATCCTCCCACCTCAGCCTTCTGAGTAGCTGGGACCACAAGTGTGTGCCACCATGCCGAACTAATTTTTAAAATTATTTGTAGAGATGGGGTCTCATTATCTGGTTGCCCAGTCTGGTTTTGAACTCCTGGGCTCAAGCAGTTCTCCTGCCTCAGCCTCTCAAAGTGCTAGGATTACAGATGTAAGCCACTGTGCCTGGCCAAATGGTATAAACTCCAAATGGAAGATGAGAAATGAGTTTTCACAAAGGGACCAAGGTAAAAGAGTGAGTGAGCTGAAAAGGAGCAGCAGACAGATATTCACATTACGTTACCAAGTGGATGCTGAGGTGGAATCTACAATTCCTAAGGGACAGTGTGGAGCTGTCAACAATATACAATGCCAGAGGAATCTTATTTGACTTTGGGGTGAGCTTTTTTTAATTTTTTTTAAATATATATTTTTTGAGACAGGGTCTCTCTCTGTCATCCAAACTGGAGTGCAGTGGCATGATCACAGCTCACTGAAGCCTTGAGCTCCTGGGCCCTCATGAGCTCAAATGATCCTCCTGCCTCAGCCTTCTGAGACTATAGGCGTGCACCACCACACCTGGCCAATAAAAATATTTAGTGGGCCCCTAGCTTTAGCAAGGTTGATAGAAATTTGCTTTGTATTATTGATAGTTTAGATGTACTTTTTATCTTCTGATTATATTTCACTTTTGGAAAAGCCACACACTTTTTTTGGATTGTTGTCAAATAATAATTTATTTAAAAATAATCTCAAAATATATTCAAACACATTCAGTAGCAAAGATCCACCATTGGCACACACATTAAGAAAGCACACACACTGGGCTCCTAGTTGGGCTAATTAAAATCTATATGGCTGGAAAGGTGGTTGGTTGTACTTAATGAAGCTTTTTTGAAGTGCAAAGCTATGCATAACAGATGAGCTTGAAAACTGCAGAGTTTAAGACAGACTTAATTTTTCATGATTTTCCCAAAGCCAGTCATGGTATTTATTTAATTTGTGGTCTTCAGGGTGCACCTGGAAGAAATACAACACACAAAGAGGCAGAGACCTTAATGTAACTTAGTCAGAAATATGTTTTTTAAAATTGGCTTTTTAAATGTTTGCTGGGGGACAGTACATTATGATACTATACCTAAAAGTTATAACTTTTAACCTCATGGGATTCATGAATATTTTAAGTTATACCTTATATTAAGGTAATCACATACAGTTTACAAAGTACTGTCCAAATGACTACTCACCATGACTTGGAGTGTGGGGTGGTGATGACATGAGTCAAGTATTAATACCTCACTTTCCAGAAGGAGGTTCTAGGCCCTGAGAGGTTAAATGGATTCTCAGCGCCGGGCATGGTGGCTCATGCCTGTAATCCCAGCACTTTGGGAGGCCGAGGCAGGTGGATCACAAGGTCAGGAGATCAAGACCATCCTGGCTAACATGGTGAAACCCCGTCTCTTGGCCGGGCGCGGTGGCTCACGCCTGTAATCCCAGCACTTTGGGAGGCCGAGGCGGGCGGATCACAAGGTCAGGAGATCGAGACCACGGTGAAACCCCGTCTCTACTAAAAATACAAAAAATTAGCCGGGCGCGGTTGTGGGCGCCTGTAGTCCCAGCTACTCGGGAGGCTGAGGCAGGAGAATGGCGTGAACCCGGGAGGCGGAGCTTGCAGTGAGCCGAGATCGCGCCACTGCACTCCAGCCTGGGCGACAGAGCGAGACTCCGTCTCAAAAAAAAAAAAAAAAAAAAAAAAAAAAAAAAAGAAACCCCGTCTCTACTAAAAATACAAAAAAATTAGCCAGGCATGGTGGCGGGCGCCTGTAGTCCCAGCTACTCGGGAGGCTGAGGCAGGAGAATGGTGTGAACCCGGGAGGCAGAGTTTGCAGTGAGCCAAGATTGCGCCACTGCACTCCAGCCTGGGCGACACAGTGAGACTCCGTCTCAGGAAAAAAAAAAAAAAAAGGATTCTCAGGTCACAATGGATTGCTCTGATGAAGCAGGGATAGGACCATGGTCCTTCAGTTCAGGCCTGGCCAGACCTACTGGTTGAATGCATGAGGGTGAGTCGCAAGCTGAGTGGGCACCCATCAGGTGCCAGGATACCATCAGTATGCCAAGGGCTGGGCATATTCAACAGGGCTAAAGCAGGACCCAGTCACCACAAAAGTAGCCTGAGACCACTAAGAGAAACCCAGTAAGTATACATTGCAGGCCCAAACCTTCCTGCTTTCCTGTAGTGGTGTACTCTTGACAGGAGGAAAACCATGGCAGGCTTAGAGATAGTACACAAATGGGGAATGACAGGAAGAGGGCCAGAGGTGACAAACCACTGGAGATGAGTCAGAGGCCACACCTCTGGACTGGTCTTTGTGGACTTGGGAGTGCCTACCCCAAAACCTGCATGCCACCCACTTCCCCACAGCCAGGAACAAAATTGTTTGTGACTATAATAGCATTTGTGTCCAATAAATAGTCTTAACCATAATGGTGGACTTATTTTGCCCCAGAGACCAAATGTGCTGAATTATGGATGGGAGTGGGCCTCACCTGCTTCCACTCATTGACACAAAAAATTCGGTAAGAGTCGTTGCCATATTTACCAATCCCATGAAGCTCAATCGGATACTTCCACTGCTTTGTCAGGTATTCATCTGAAGAATACAACATCCCACACACCAGGTCAGCTTCTAAAGACACCCTCCCAAAATGTGTGGTGATGGGGCAGGATGGAGAGAACAGAAGAAAGGGGCGGGAAAGGCTCTTTCCTGGCAACCTCAGTTGTGACCGCCCTTCCTAATGAATTCCTGTAGCACCCATATCATTTACCAAATCCTAACCACTCTTTTGTGCTGTGCTAATGCGACAGAGGTCACGTCCCTGAGGTCAAGAACTGGGCTTTCTGCTTCACTGACTTCTTCCCCTAATTCTGCCCACATGCCTGACCCAGTGATGGGCAAAGATTTATTGTTTAGGTCACTGGGAGGCTGTGGTTTGGGGAAAGTGGACTTTTTTAAATGTCTTGGGTGCTTGAGCTGAAAAACCTCCATTAATATAGTATCTGAGGACATTAAAGTTTAAGGTGTGGCTCTCTTAAATAAGCACAAGGTATTATGTTTTTCCTTTGGGTATACAGGAAAATACCTGAGAACTTGACAATGGTTTTTGCCCGAAGATCGTAGAGACCAAGAGGTTTAAGAAGTTCTGACACATCTCTCCAGTCTGCGGTTCTTGCTACCTCAGCTGAAGGATACTTCTCCAGAAACTTCCAGAGCACAGGTATTGCCATTTTACCTGGGAAGTAAAAGTAACTGAATGATTACAAGACTCTAGATAGGCTGATTTCATGTTCAAGTAGTTTCTCATCTAGAAATCTCATCCAGAGGGTTTTTTTTTTTTTAAAACCACTGGCGAGAAGCCATTATCTGAACCAGCAACCACTTTCAGAATCAAATGCCAACACTGCTAATATATGGGGCTAATAGTCCAAATTATGCTGAAAACTGGCCTTGCATGATTAGCTTTTAAATGATCACATCAGCAGATAATGAGAGTAGAGGCATATAGAACACAAGGTACATTCAGTGAAAAAGATACTTTTTAAACACACACGAAAGAGGGTGGAGAAACATTAACTGATTTTCATTGATGATCAAAATGAATTTGAAAGTAGAAAATAAATAAAATCTACCCCTTTATTCTAAAAGGTCTGTTGGATGTCATCTAGTCTAATTTCCTCGTAGGTGAAGAGTTTAAGGGTGAAGGGAGAATGCCTTATCCCAGGTGACACACTCAAAATGGACTGTGAACCCAGGCATCAATTCAGTGCTTTCTCCTTACCACACTGTCTGTAAGACAAAGATAATAATCCCCAAACCTGAGGTCCGATTGAGAAATATAGTAGCGATGAGAAGCTTCCATGGATCGTGAAAAAGTGTTTCTTGAACGAGATTAAAAGGTGACCGAGGAGGTGTCCACTTCTTAAAGGCTTTACGTCGTGGGGGGCTAGGAGCTAAACAAACATACTGCATCAGAATTGAAAACCCAAAATAGAATTAGAATTTGCTGTTCTGATTGGGAAAGGGATACCTTCTTTGTTATACTTGCTGGAAAAATACAGGCTTGTTTTCCTTCTTTCTATCTGTGTTCGTGGGATGATATCTTCTGAAAAGGAAAAGTGAACACTTTATCGAGTCTATGGTTTAGCTTAAAGCAATATTCAGGGATGCAAATAATATCAACACTGTTACAAAGCATGCCAGCTACTATTCTAAGCCCTTTACATAAATTACCCAATTAATCCAACTAATGACCCATGAACTTGGTATTATTTTTATCTCTACTTTACAGATATGGACATTGAGGCACAGAGAAGCTAAGTAACTTGCTCAAGATCACACGGATACTAAGTGTCAGAGCTAAAATTCAAATCCAGACAGTCTGGCTCCTGAGTCCTCACCTTAACCACTCTGTGATACTAGTTTTTTATGACTTATGTTCAGAGTTTATAGTATTGAAAAATTAAAGGCAGTATGGAATATTTTAAATTACAATGCATTTGTATAATGTGGTCATTAAAATATTTTTTAGACTATTGTGAATACTTTCCCATTAACTTCTAAATGAAAAAAGCAAAAGTCTACACATAATCCCAATTTTATAAAAAAGGGGAAACATATATAAATAAAAATACAGAGGTTAAGAATGAAATAAGCCAAAATGATATAACGGTTGTTGCCAAGTGCTAATTTTTCTTTTCTTCTTTACTTTTCTATATTTTCCAAAATTTCTGCAGTGAACTTACTTTTACGCCTACCAAAAAAAGGAATACAGACAAAACAGAACATACAGACAAAACAAAGTCTGCAGAAAAACCTACAATTTGAACCCTAGAGCACCTGAGACAACTACCTATTAAGAACCTCTGTCTACTGGGAACCAGTATTATCAGACTTCTCAAATTTCTAAAATCACATGTAATACTCCTTAGCCATATCCTCGCAATTTGAATATCAGTTAATAATACCTTGCATTTGTATAGCATCTTTTTCACTTCTCATTTTGTAATATTTTTGATGTGAAAAACAGGACTAGTCAGGGTGGTTACCTCTCTTTTACAGATGAAGAAACTAAAGCTTTGAAATTAAGCAATCATCCCAAAATGATATTGGGATTGACTATAAACCGGAACAAGTATCCAGGTCTCCAGATAATTAGACTACTGTTTTTTTGCTATTTTAGTTTGAGTAGGTAAAGCCCAGTAGAGAGTTAAAACAACAACAACAACAACAACCACAACAACAAAGGAAACTGCTCTGACTGCTCTGATTTGACAACTTTTTCTGTGGGCTCCTATGAATAATTACTAACCAATCTCCTTTATGCCAAGTTTACTTGGCAATTTCTAGCTAAGCCAATGGGAATCTTCACTATTTCATGGGACACCTAGGAACCTAAGAGTTCTTCATCTCATGTTAAGAACTACACCCTTATCACAAAAAAAGTTTTTAATTTTTGCCCATTTTGCTAGCAATAAATCTACATAAACCTCAAAGCTTTCGTCAAGAAGCTCAGTGTTTAGGACACAGACTTGAAGAATTCTTATGAAGAATTCTTATACCATAAGAATATACCACTAGGTATATATGGCCATCTTGTGTTAAAGGCAGAGAAACTCCAGGCACAGAAAAGACATACAATCATGGGTAGAACTGGGAACAAGAATCGTATCTATTCTCCTGCTTCACAAATTTGTCCAGGCTGTTTCCCCACAGGAGTTTAAGTAAAATTATTATTCTTTAAAGGAGTTATTCATTACACCATAATAGCATAATGAATAACTAATACAGGGCTGCTCAAAAGGTCTCCTTTTTATCTCTTATTCACTGAGGGAATAAAGACAAAACTGCTAAGTTCTGAATTCTGTATTAGGAGCATATTACAAATAATAGATGAACTATGTGATTATACTTTTGAATTATTTAGAGCTCTAAAGCATTTCAGAGAAGTATTACATTATAATAGAAGATAAAAACGACTATGATATATACAAAATTAAATTGGAAGTCACATCTAGTAGTAAGTATTAGGAGGGGTGTGAAGAGAAGACACCAACTATTCTCCACCCATTTATGTATATAAGAAGTCTTCCCGGCCGGGCGCGGTGGCTCACGCCTGTAATCACAGCACTTTGGGAGGCCGAGACGGGTGGATCACGAGGTCAGGAGATCGAGACCATCCTGGCTAACATGGTGAAACCCCGTCTCTACTAAAAATACAAAAAATTAGCCAGGTGTGGTGGCGGGCACCTGTAGTCCCAGCTACTTGGGAGGCTGAGGTGGGAGAATGGTGTGAACCTGGGAGGTAGAGCTTGCAGTGAGCCGAGACTGTGCCACTGCACTCCAGCCTGGGCAACAGAGCAAGACTCCATCTCAAAAAAAAAGAAGTCTTCCCTAAATTTTTCACAAGTGAAGGCTTTTAATTTTCCTTCAAGTTTTAAGATTACTGGCTGGAAAGAGGATGGAAAGAAGGGAAAGCCCTGCTGAGAAGGAGAGTCCCAGGTGCTGCACCAGGGAAAGACAATGGCAGCTGTTAACAGTAGTACTCTCCTTTGCCATGGCCTCATGACAGCAGTCAGCTGATTTTCTCTCTGCCATAGGAAACTGCTTGAATATCAGTTAGATAAGTATTAGGATCAACTGGTAGGATGTATCTCATATTTGGCCCTATTTCTTGGCTCTATTTTCACGTCTTAACCATGTACAGGCACAAATACAAGATGCCGGATTATAAATTTCTCATCATATAAAGTTTAATAGTGCTTGAAAGCACTGGATAGCTTGAAATATTTTCTCACCAGTAAAGTCTTTCTTGGTTGGTGAGCAGTTGTCCATTTCAGAGCCACGTTTTAAAATGTCAGTATGCAAATGTTCCTTCTTTTCCGCAACTACTTCTACTTTTGTTCCAGTTTCTTCAGTTTCTAAAAAGGTATCCTCATACTTCTCATTGTGTTCTGCATCTCTGGCTGAACATAATTTGTTTATGATGCCGGAAGTTTTTTGTTCAAAACAAAAATTTGATCCTGAACTCAATGATCTGTCTTTCACAAGCCTCTTTTCTTCACTGGTCGCACTGAGGGTCTCACCACATGCTCCAGCATCAAAAATGCAGACAGTTCCGTCAAGCTGACTTTCTTGTGCAACAGGCTCACTTTCAGCATCTGCTTTATTACACACAGATTCTCTTTTGCTATCACTTTGAACAAAACCTGAATAGCTCTTCCTACATCTTTTTTTAGTTTTCTTAATTGGGATTCCTTTCAAAATAGTCACCTTTCCTTTGGGTTTTCTAACCTTTCTGAAGTTAACATCATCAACACCCTCATCTTCTTTCAAAAGCAAATGAGTGGAAGTAAAGTTAGAGAGTCCTCTGCTATCCGGCAACTCTGAACTACTACTTGGCGGCATAAACACATCCTTTTTGCACTTGCTTCGGGTCCTGAGGTTCTGGTTTGAATTGTTACTTTGGTTTTGTAGGTGGGATGTCAGGGCTGCCATGCTGCAGTCTTTGTATCTTGACTTGGTATCCCTTTTAGAAAGTACAGTAAAATCAAAATCTTCTGGCTTAAGACAAGTCTCTCCATTTTTGTGAAGATAATTAGCAAGTGAACTTTTGGATCTGAACTTCAGTCCTTGTGGGCTAGAAAATGATATTAAAGGAAACTTACTGCTAGTAAATAGAAGAGACTTTTAAAAGAATTGGACCACATTTCAGATTTCTAATTAATTTCCAAATGTTGCCATAGGCATCTGTCATTTAAAAATGAAAAACAGTGATAAATGGCACTTTTAAATGGTTTGTTTCCTCTATGACAATATAAAATAAATTTATAAATATAACTTAAATGCAACCTACCCGTTAACCATTCACAGTAGGAGGGACAAAATGTATGTAATTTTCCCCAAATCACTTGATGTAATTAATAGCAACATTGAAAGAATAGAATCTGCAATCGTTTTATGATAAAAATATAAAGAAGCCAAGATTCCTGCTATGCTCCCACTATCTGACCAGACAAATTTTTTTTTTTTTTTTTTTTGAGACGGAGTCTCGCTCTGTCGCCCAGGCTGGAGTGCAGTGGCCGGATCTCAGCTCACTGCAAGCTCCGCCTCCCGGGTTCGGGCCATTCTCCTGTCTCAGCCTCCTGAGTAGCTGGGACTACAGGCGCCCGCCACCTCGCCCGGCTAGTTTTTTGTATTTTTTAGTAGAGACGGGGTTTCACCGTGTTAGCCAGGATGGTCTCGATCTCCTGACCTAGTGATCCGCCCGTCTCGGCCTCCCAAAGTGCTGGGATTACAGGCTTGAGCCACCGCGCCCGGCCTGACCAGACAAAATTATTTTGCTTTACTGTCTTTACCATCTTATATGCTTACCTGATAAAGTACACATCAAATCTTCCTGCTGTCTTCCCAAATAACCTTTGCTTCACAACTCTTTCCCATCCACATGGGACAGACTTATGGCATTCTGTCCCTGCAGTACCACCAAACTGAGCAGAAACGATGGGTTCTAGTAGCAGGGGATTACATTCACTGCTTCTTTTTATCATCATTTGTTCCTCATCTTCTTCCACTCTTTCCAATTCCACAGCAACATCTTCTTTGCTGGAAAAACAAAGTCTAAGTGATTAACTCATTTAAAATTTATCTTCCACTGCCTACTCAGTTTTAATCCATGATAATGCGGGAACCACATAGATTATCCATATTAAAATGGGGGAGACTAAAGTCAGTATGGACCAGCCTTGTGCTATGGGAGTATTTTCCTGTCTTCCAAAAGCTTCCCATACCCTCTAGCACAAGTTAAAAAGTGTTGGAAATCTCTGCACAACAAAAAGGTCAAGTTAGAAACTTTTCCGATTAATTACTGAGTAGGGCTATTGTAAAGATTTCTGGGGGCACTTAGCATAAATTTGAGAATATGAGCCAACAGCTGAGCTCTTAACCTGAGCTCTTAAGCATCAGAAAATGCTTAAATAAATCAGTGAGTTACATTCTCTTCTCTGCCAATAAATGAGGTAAAAGTTTTACATAATGTAAAATTTCTGGGAGAGTGTATCACTTTCATCAGATGTAACCCTCCAGAAGGTAAATAATTTGATACAGAATTTTTGAATCTCCTTCATTCTTGATCCTCATGGTAACCTTGTAGGTACGATAAGATTAACTCTCAATTTATTGATAAAAAATTGAGTGACAGAAAGGTTAAATTACTTGCAGAACAGACACCTGAAGCCAAGTCTACCAAATCTTGGTCTAATACTTCTCTCCCATACTATTATTGAAAAAAGTTGGCAAGGCAAGGTGGCTCATGCCTATAATACCAGCACTTTGGGAGGAGGAAGTGGGAAGATCACCTGACCCCAAGAGTTTGAGACCAGCCTGGGCAGCACAGTGAGATACCTGTCTTTATAAAAAATGAAAAAAAAAAAAAAGCAGCCGGGCGTGATGGCGCATACCTGTGGTCCCAGCTACTAAGCAGGCTGGGGGCAGGAGTATTGCCTGAGCCCGGCAGGTCAAGGCTTCAGGGAGCTATGATTGTGCCACTGAACTCCAGCCTGGGTGACAGAGTGACACCCTATCTCAAAAAAACAAAAAACTAAACTAAACTAAAACTTCATTAATGTTCCAGTGTGTCTTCTATGATGAAAACATAATTTAAAAATTAAAAAAAGAAAAATTTCAGTAAAGTGTATCCTAATCACTAAACCACAGATTGTAAAAGCTGGATGGGTCTAGAGAGATCATTTAACCCAAGTTATTTTCTACAAATAGGGAAACTATGCAAGAACTAGAATTAGAATCAAGGTTTTCTGATGTAAGTTGGGGTAAAATAATTTTGCGGAGCTGGGCAGATCTTATGAAATGATACTGTTTACAATTTTAGAGATAAAGATACTGAAGCCTGGTGAAATCAGCACAAACTATTAAAGAGACTGGGGCTCAAATCCCAGCTCCGCCAGCTGTTAAGTTTAGCAGCAAGTTACTTAACATCTCAAAGTCCCTGTAAAATACTTTCTGTAAAAAGAAGGTGATGCCTCTTTCAAAGTAGTTCTTAGGATTCAATTTCGAAAAAAGTAGGTAAATCTTAACCTCCTATCATACATGTACTCAAATAACTTCCTAGGATCCTCCAACTCAAGGGGACCTCTTGCACAAAACCTCCTGGCTCCCCCTCAAGTCTCCCTGGTCATCTTGGATGAGGAAGTCGGGCGCACCCCAGGACTGATCCCACAGGAAAAGCACCTGAGCTCCAGCCCCTAGTAACTAAACCCGTGGGCTTCGAGGTCTCTGCCGACCCTCTGTCCAAGGTTAGAAAGGCCCACACACCGTCCACTCTCCCGATTCCGTTTTACAGGCGGTGAAACTGAGGCCCAAAAGGGAACAGTAATTTACCGGAGGTCACTCGGCGGATCTGGGACTAGGCGCTCACTAGAGGTGACGGTGGGGGCAGCTCCGCGGTCCCCCAGGTTCAGACTCTCCGACCCAGTCGTGCCCATCGAGCAGGCTCCGGCTGCAGCAACGAGCCCAGCGCTGCGAAGCCCTGGGTGTGGGGCGGAGTAAGATGTGAAACCTCAGCTCACGGAACCGGGCTGCAACCGAGGTCTGAATGTTGCGAAAGTGGCCCAGACGCCGCCGCTGCTTTTCGGCCGCCCCTGCTTTTCGGCCGCCCCCTCGGCTACAGCCGCCATTTCCACGCTCCACCAATCAAATCCATTGTCGAGGAAGGCGCACCGCCCCCACAAACCCCAACCAATCGCGCGCGCTCTGGTTGCGCAGATGCCTTAGGGGCTCCAGTTCCACCCTAGCTTTTGCTGCTTTTCTCGCTTTGCCTTTCGGACATGCGCACTCGGAGGAAGGCGACCTCGCGCTCAGCTTACCGCGCATGTACGTTGCCAGGGGCAACGCAGGTAGCCAAAGTGGCTTGTGGCGTGGCTACCGTTAGTGAGGCGGTTGCTGAGACAGACGCTGAGGCGGAGAGGAGGAGCCCGAGGCGTAAGGGAAGCCGCGATGAGGGCCGTGTTGACGTGGAGAGATAAAGCCGAGCACTGGTGAGAAGCCGGGCGGTCCGCGAAAAGCGGGAGGTCGAGTCCCAGCGGGGACTGCGCGAGCCGCTGCAGCGTGTTTGAGGGTGGCAGCGAGCTTGCTGCCTGGGCCGAGGGCACTGAACCCCGGCCTGGGAGACTGCAGGGTCACCCTCCCGCCCCTTGGCGGTTGGCGAAACTCCTGAGGGTTGGAGAGCGGCAAAGGGAGGTGCCGCGCCTGGAGGTAGTGCCGGTGGAGGCGGCTCTTCCCTCACGGTCTGGCCTTGTCGCTGCCTTGGGTTCGTCTCACACCCACGACACAGCACGAAGCTGCTCAAGCTTCGCAGTTCTTGCCACTTCCACATAGTACCCGTACTCTTGTTTACTTGACGTTTTTCTCTAAATTGTCTCATTTATTTTAATTATGATTTCACATTTTACAAGGAAACTTTATTACTCCATTTATGAAAACCAGTGTCACTTGCTCTAAGTGTTAAGATAAAATCAGCGTCACTTGCTCTAAGTGTAAAAGTAAAACTTAAAGTAGGGAGAAACAAAACTGAACAGGCTGTAGCTAGCTGTTGTTGCTAGGGAGCCTTTAAACCTGGTATCTCGTTTCTCTAAAATTGGAGATTGGCAGGTATGATCAGAGAGGTGCTCAAAATGAGCATCAAACACAAGCTCTCCTAATTGGGAAGTTTGAAAAAGAATTGAAGGTGAATAACTTTGTCACCTTTTGATTCAGTTATTTAATGTCCTATTCCATTGTTATTGGCTAAATCTATAATATAGTCTGTTTTGTCATACACTTATTTATGGGATAGGTCTCGGCCTGACTTTGAAAATCATTCAACATTGTTGTGAAGCCTCTGTTCTGGCCACTGGAGCAGGTTACTTGTCTTTGGTTCAGTCCTTTCTGAGATCTTTCTCTGTGTGAAGCATGCCCTCTCTCCTCATCTCACACGGAAATCCTGCACATCCTTCAAGGCTCACGTTGGAGACGGGTCCTCTCTTTTGTGTTCAGCACTAGTGGTAGCTGACATTATGTGCCAGGTCTCGCTAAGCACTTCTTATCCTTCATCTCGTTGTCTCTGTTCACCACTTTCTGAGGTAGGTACTATAATTTCCTCTATTTTATGTATGAGGAAACTGAAGCACAGAGAGGGTGGGTAATTTGCCAAGGTAACACAGTGAGGGGTGGAGCCAGCTTTCAAGCCCAGGTCTTCCTCACTCCAACGTCAATGCTCTCAGCCCCTACATTAATTTTTCCTTATATTACAGAGGTGGCAAACTCAAATGTCTGCAGGAGATAGACAGGTAACATAAATGGGAGATGTCTATTTGCATCTTAAACACTAGGAATTGTATGTTTTCCTTAGGAATAGTCTTGTATTCTATACCCCATTTTTCTTGAAACACACAGCCCTATCAGTGAATCTTTCATTTGTACTTTTAATAGAGATTTGAGTTTTAAAAAATCATTTTATTTTTAACTTTATTATAAACGTACCTATATCACAAGCTGATGATAGGCAACTGAACATTTGGCTTCAATGTCAGAGAGTAACAGAGTGTGGCAAGGAGTGTGGCAAACTGCAGAACTCATGCTTGTCCTAAAAGGGGCAGCTGCTGCTCAGCTCCTGCCAATTACCACCATGCAGGAATTTGGCCTAGTGTGCTCAGCTCTTCCTGTTTTCACCAGAAGCTAGGAATCTGGGTTTTTATGTGAAATGGCCTAATTTTTAAATGTTAGCATCTACTCTGAAAAAAAACAAAACAAAACACTGTGTGGGCCAAATAAAACATTTGCTGGCCAAATGCAGCCCGATTTGCTCTGTTTTCAACCCCTGGCACAGAATTTCGTTCATTTCTCTCTTGTGGTACTTCCAAAGTCTGTTGAGTGTAAGAGTTAATTTTTTAAATCTGTTTATTTCGGAAGTCATAAACCCGTTAAAGGCAGTGGCTATGTCTTACTCGTTTCCAAATTATTCTAGAGCCTAGTCAGGTCAGTGGTTGTTGTTACTATGGGTAGTAATAAAATACTAGATATATATAAAATGAAATGCTGCGGATAGATGTATTCATACATGAATGAATAAGTGAGTGAATGAATGATAAATAAAGATTGGTTGTCTGGTTTTTGGCCCATTACAGATTTGAAACAACCTATTAGGATAAGGGATGTAGGGTTCTATAGACCATCATACCACCAGCTGATGGCCCAGAATGAAAACAAAACAAAAAACTAAAAAAAAAAAAAAAAAGGTAGTAGAACTAAAAAAATCCTAGATGTCAAAGATTAGTCCTCCACATCCAAATCAGCCGTCGTCTCCCAGTCTGCTCCTTTGCTTCTATTTTAACCTTCACATAGCAGCAGGAACTCTCTTTTTTTTAAGACCTGCTGCTGTGATCCTGTTACTCTACTTCTCATAAACCTAGAGTGATTCCCAATTACTTTCCATGTCAAAATTGTGCATTTTGCTAGAGGGTCCTCCTGACCCTCCTCCCCACTAGGCTTGCAGCATTTAAATTTATACTTTTAGGTTGAGCAGAAAACTCTATCCTTCCCAAATGCTCCCTTATTCTATGAACTCCCTAGTTTTCTCCCTTAAATGCACAGCTCCAGGTTCATCTCAACCAGGATGCCTTATTAGGCTATTCCAGTCAGGCTAGCATCTGCTATAACTCTCCATTCATGCCAGCTAGTATTTACTAAGTACTTGCTATAGGCAACATGTCTTTATATGTGTTATCATGTTTAATCTCTACAACATGTGAGGTTGGAATTTTTTATCTCATTTAAAGATGAAGAAATTGACATTTAATGAGGTGACATAACTTACCTAAGATTACAAAATGAGTAAGTGGGGCTGGGTCAGATTATGCAGGAGTTGGAGAGGCACTGTGGGACATCGGTTTACAGTGAGGTGGGTACAGGGTTGTCAGAGGACAATTTGCAGGATTCCTCTGTATCTCTGCAATAGAATCTGACAGTGTGTCTTCTGACAATGTATCTCTTTTATAAAAAGAGGCAGGTGGAGAGAGAACCATCCTACAGTAAGTAGAACAGACTGCCTGCAAATGAGTGAGCTCCCAGCCCTGAAGTGTTCAAGCAGGGGCTAGATGGCCATCTATAAGGAATTCTTGCCCTGATGGGGCAGTTGGACTGCATGACAAGGTCTAGAGTCCTTTCCAATTCTGAGTTTCTGGTGATCTCATAATTATATTTATTACGTGTCTAGGACAGTGTCATGCACTGTGGGTCCACAAATATATAAAACAGGGCCATTGCTCTCAAATTGCGTATGACTATAATTAAAGGGGTAAGATATCTAACACAATGTAAAGAAGACTGTATAATTCAGAGCTAAACTGAAACATACAGATTCTAAGTACATTAAGAGTTTAGATTGGGGCAAATCAGACGTATATGTTATATTTTAGGAAGGCAGATTTCAAGATATTCAGAGAAAATGAATTTTTATATCTAAGAGAAAGATAGTTCAGGCTTGGCTCAAATGAGACATTCAGAAACGATTTTGTGATAATTCAACCCAAAATGACCCTTATGAAGAAGAGGTCACACAGGAACCACTTTGATGAGCTCATATGTGTATAAGGCAGAAAGGAAGCCACATACCAAGGATGACTATAGATGAGGGGTGCAGACACCGCTCCAACATCTGATAATCTACCATAGCAATCCACAAGTGTCAGGTGCTTTACATAGACTGGCTTGTGCACCCCGTGAGTAGGAGGCTACCTCTCTATCCTTGTTTTGTAGGTGAGAATGAAAGCTCAAATAGGAGGTCAGCTTTTCTGGCCCCACAACCCCTCTACTTTTTAGTCCACCATGCTGCTTCTCCTCAAAATGTGAAATGTGCCAAGGCTCAGAGGAAGAAAGCATAAGAAACAAGGAAGACCCAGGTCTGTTACCACATAATGGTGAGGAAGCTGAAAAACTCAGGGTTTCAGTTTGCCCAGCTAGAAAGAGTGTGATAATCATCCTTGTTCCAGCTTCTTTATCAGCCAGCTCTATGACAAGGAGCAAACAACTTACCTCTCTGTACTTGAGTTTTCTCATTGGTAAAATCGGGGCAGTGGTGCCTGTCCTGTCTACTACACTATGTTTTCGTAAGGATCAAATGAGATAATGTAAGTTTACACTTTTTTTTTTTTTTTTTTTGAGATGGAGTCTCGCTCTGTTCCCAGGCTGGAGTGCAGCAGCGTAATCTCGGCTCACTGCAACCTCCACCTCCCAGGTTCAAGCCATTCTCCTGCCTCAGCCTCCCGAGTAGCTGGGACTACAGGTGCACACCACCACACCCAGCTAATTTCTGTATTTTTAGTAGAGACAGGGTTTCACCACGTTGGCCAGGATGGTGTTGATCTCTTGACCTCATGATCCTCCCACCTCAGCCTCCCAAAGTGCTAGGGTTACAGGCGTGGGCCACCATGTCTGACCAAGTTTACGTTCTTTAACAATTCTTAAATATTGAATAACTGTGAAGAGTTTTTAATTAAAAGAAGCATCAGGTCAACAGAGCCATACTAAAAGCTTTCTGAATTCTTCATGTAATGCCTTAAGTAGGTAATAATACCTTTTTTTGACATATGATAACAATGATAATGGCGGCCACATAGCATAATGATTAAAACATGGGCTTCAGAGCCAGATTGCCTAGGTTTGAGGCCGGGTGCAGTGGCTCACACTTAAAATCCCAGCACTTTGGGAGGCTAAGGCAGATGGATCACTTGAGGTCAGGAGTTCGAGACCAGCTGGCCAACATGGTGAAACCCTGTCTCTACTAAAAATACAAAAACTACCTGGGTGTGGTGGCAGGCACCTGTCATCCCAGCTACTTGGGAGGCTAAGGCAGGAGTATAGATTGAAACTGGGAGGCAGAGGTTGCAGTGAGCCGAGATCTTGCCACTGCACTCCAGCCTGGGTGACAGAGCAAGACTCCGCCTCAAAAGCAAAAACAAAAACAAAACAAAAACACAACCGATTGCCTTGGTTTGAATCCTGGCTCCACTTCCATTCAGTAGCTCTTTATTTTTAGGCAAGTTATTTAACTTCTCTTTGTCATAGTTTTCTCATCTGTGAAACAGGTATACAGTTGTTTTGAGGTTAACACAAGTTAATACATGTAGAGCTTTAAACTGTACCTGGCATACACAATAATAAATGTGTTCAATAAATGTTAGTCACTTACTAATGTATGAAGGATAACAGATTTGACATACTTGGCAGTAATTCAAGGGAGCAGAAGGCAGCATAGCACGGTAGTTACAAGCACAGACTCTAGAGTCAGACCTGAGTTGAAATCCTGGCCCTTGCACTTGCTAGTTGTGTGACATCAGGCAAACCACTTGACCTCTCTGAGCCATGGTATCCTCATCTACAAAACAGAGTAATAATTCCTACCTCACAGAATTATTGTGGAGATGAAACAAAATAATGCATTTTAAGAACTCAGCAGGTGCTGTCTGGAATAAGAATTCGAAGTACTGGTATTGAGAGTGTACTTTTAGGTTACTGACAAAAGCTTGATTTTTAGATTACTGGTGTAAACCAAAAATAAAATTCAAAGGCCCCCCAACCATCTGAATGGATTTCCTTCTCAACCAGGGCTCTTTTAAAATTTAACCTGAGAGACTGTTTCAGGCCATGATGGGAAATGGGGGTCAAACATGCCTCAGTATACCTCTTTGGCATTAACATCAACACAGACTTTAAGTAAGATAAGAAACATTTTACAAACTATCCTGTCTAAAGCCTAGTACTTAAAGGCTTCCTCTGCAAACAGTAACTTGGGTTGCCACAATCCTTTATCTTAACCCAGGCATTCCTTTCTGTTGACACTAGGTCTTTTTTTATTTTATTTATTTATTTATTTTTTTTTTGAGATGGAGTCTCACTCTGTTGCCCAGGCTGGAGTGCAGCCACGTGATCTTGGCTCACTGCAAGCTCTGCCTCCTGTAGCTGGAACTACAGGCGCCCGCCACCATGCTCGGCTAATTTTTTGTGTTTTTAGTAGAGACGGGGTTTCACCGTGTTAGCCAGGATAGTCTTGATCTCCTGACCTCGTGATCCGCCTGCCTCGGCCTCACAAAGTACTGGGATTACAGGTGTGAGCCACCGCGCCTGTCCGACGCTAGGTCTTTAGATAAGCTCAACCAATTGTCAATCAGAAAAATTTTAAATCTACCTGTAAACTGGAAGCCCCCTGCTTCAAGTTGTTCCATCTTTCTGGACCAAACCAGTGCATTTTTTTTTTTTTTTTTTGAGACGGAGTCTCGCTCTGTTGCCCAGGCTGCAGTGCAGTGGCCAGATCTCAGCTCACTGCAAGCTCCACCTCCCGGATTTATGCCATTCTCCTGCCTCAGCCTCCCGAGTAGCTGGGACTACAGGCGCCTGCCACCTCACCCGGTTAGTTTTTTTTGTATTTTTTTTTTTAGTAGAGACGGGGTTTCACCGTGTTAGCCAGGATGGTCTCGATCTCCTGACCTCGTGATCCGCCCATCTCGGCCTCCCAAAGTGCTGGGATTACAGGCGTGAGCCACCGCGCCCGGCCAACCAGTGCATTTCTTAAATGTATTTGATTGAAGTCTCACGTCTCACTAAAATGTATAAAACCAAGCTGCACCCTGACCCCCTTGGGCACATGTTCTCAGGACCACCCGAGGGCTGTATCATGGGGCTGTGGTCACTCATATTTGGCTCAGAATAAATCTCTTCAAATATTTTACAGAGTTGAATTTTTTTGTTGACACTGACAAGTTTATCCCATGCTAAACTTTTACTATAGGTTGGGTTTTGTTTTTTTGTTGTTGTTGTTTGTTTTTTGAGTGTTTTGTTTGTAGCAACTTCAGTAGTAACCTTAACAATAGTATGTTTTGACAGTGCTTGACAGGTTTTTGACACATTCTTACTGAACCAATGAAATCCTCTGCCTGGGGCATTTGAAAATCTTTGTAATATGGCTCCAGCCCATTTTTCTAGCCTCATATCTCCATGTTCTAGCAACGTCTCACACATAGCCAGATGTTTCAGTCAAATTAAATTATTTTGATTACTTGTGTTGACAAAAAGAGTCAAACTGCAAAATATTATAAGAGATTTATTCTGAGCCAAATATGAGTGACCACAGCCAGTGACACAGCCCTCAGGAGGTCCGCAGAACATGTGCCTAAGGTGGTTGGAGTACAGTTTGCGGGGAGCATGAGACATCAATCAGATACATTTAAGAAATACATTGGCTATAGGTACATTTAAACATGTAAACATTTTCTGGCTGACAATTGGTTGAGATTGTTTAAAGACCTAGGATCAACAGAAAGGAATGTCTGAGTTAAGATAAAGGATTATGGAGACCCATGTTCTTATTTGCAGAGGAAGCCTTCGGGTACTAGGCTTCAGAGAGAATAGGTTGTAAAATATTTCTTCTCCCCCTGCAAAACGGAGTCTTGTGCAGTGGCGCAATCTTGGCTGGCTGCAACCTCTGTCTCCCGGATTCAAGCAATTCTCCTGCCTCAGCCTCCCAAGTAGCTGGGATTACAGGCGCCCACCACCACACCTGGCTAATTTTTGTATTTTTAGTTGAGGCAGAGTTTCACCACGTTGGCCAGGCTGGCCTCGAGCTCCTGACCTTGTGATCCGCCTACCTCGGCCTCCCAAAGTGCTGGGATTACAGGCGTGAGCCACTGCACCCAGCCTAAGATGTTTTTTTCTCATACTGAAAGTCTGTGTTGATGTTAATGCCAGAGAGGTACAGTGAGGCATGTCAGAGGCCCACTTCCCTTCATGGCCTTAAACAGTCTCTCAGGTTAAATTTTAAAAGAGCCCTGGTTGAGGAGGAAGCCCATTCAGATTTGTGGATGGTGGGGGGCTTACAATTTTATTTTTGGTTTATACGTGCTATTTCTCACTTTCATGTCTTTGCTTGTTTTATTTTCTCTGCCTGAAATTTCCGCTACCCAGTGTCCTCCTGCATGTTTCAAAAGCCCTATCTTTTTCAAATATCTTCTTCATGAATCTTTTTCTGATCCTCTCCTCGAATTAAAATGCTGTTGAAACGGTGTCATTGTCTGGGGTAAATATCCGAGATTTGTTGTCTCAACGGCCATATGGACACACCAGAGTGAGGTTAAGAGTAGAAGTTTAACAGGCGAAAGAAAGAGACGAGCTCTCTGCAGCTGACAGGGTTCTCAAAAATGAGTTGCCACCTCTGTGGTGAAATGCAGGTTTTATAGATAAGCTTGAGGAGGTGGTGTCTGATTTACATAGGGCGCAAAAGGTTGGTTGGATTGGTGTTTCATTTGCATAACTTTCTAAAAACTGGTTAGGGCTAGGTGTGTTATTTGCATATGGTGTGAAAAACTGGCCACCCCCACCCTAATCTTTTATTATGCAGATGGGTTCTTTACGTTGCCAGCGCCATGTTGCCTTGTTTCTTTACATGTGGTGACAAATTAAAGGGAGGATGGAACCTCCATGTTGAACACACCTGGCCCCCAGGTAGCCTTTTTCTATTGGCACAGCTGCTGGCATTCACCAGTGGAAGCTTCCAGCTTGCCTTTTTTTTTTTTTTTTTTTGAGACGGAGTTTTGCTCTGTCACTCAGGCTGGAGTGCAGTGGCATGATCTTAGCTCACTGCAACCTCCACCTCCTGGGTTCTAGTGATTCTCCTGCCTCAGCCTCTCGAGTAGCTGGGATTACAGGCGCCCACCACCACGCCCGGCTAATTTTTGTATTTTTAGTAGAGACAAAGTTTCACCATGTTGGCCAGGCTGGTCTCAAACTCCTGACCCCAAGTCTTCCTCCTGCCTTGGCCTCCCAAAGTGCTGGGATTACAGGCGTGAGCCACTGCGCCCGGCCTCAGCTTGCCTATGTTTGCAGCTCGATTTTTCAGGCTGCTCTTTGTTAGAAAAAAATAATTTCTCGGGCTGCTCTTTGTTAAAAGGGAAGTTCCGCTGAAGACTCTTTTACCCTCAGTATCTGGCTAAGTAATTTCTTTCTAGCTCCTGTATCGCTGTGTCTTCCTCCTTCGAATCCTGTTTTCATGTGTCTCTTAAAGCCTTTATCAGAGTACTGTTCTGTATTTCATCCAAACTAATAGGTCATTGATTATAAAATACCATTGTTTTGTGTATCAATAAGAAAGCAAAAAATGCTGCCAGCTACACTGAAACATCATCACTTATAAGATACATCCTAACCTCAGAGGTTTAGAATGTTATGCCCAGACCGTTTGTTCCCCAAAGAAGACCACCAGAGTCCAGAGTCAAAGCTAAGCGGCAAGGATCTTTACTGCAACTTCGAACTTGGTCCCTCCATTCTACAGCATACAAGAGGGCCCCGAACAACGCGAGTGCTTGCTTTTTATAGCCCGATGTAAACAGGATATGTAAAGTTACAGGGGAACAAGGTAATTCTCTCGGTTACAGCATTACAATTGGTTAATATTATACATTTAGCATTTTTTATTGGTTCCTGCTGCGTCCTTATCGGAGATTTCCCAGGTGGTGTTTTTTTCTGAAGTTTGAAAGAAATATGGAGGAATGTGTTAGTGCTGGGCTCAGGGAGTTGGAAGATATATGGGGGATGTGTTTGTGCTGGGCTCAGGAAGTTGGGAGATATATGGGGGATGTGCCTCATTCCTTTCATTCCCCCCTTCTTTTCAGGTAACTCTAGAGCCAATCTTGGGTCTTATAAGTCTGACTCTGTTTCAGCGTTTACAGGTTGGTATTGGGCTCTGAGGACCATGAGCTGAACGGTGTCAAACCTTTCTCTGACAAACTACAAAATTCTGTTAACAACACAAGGTCCTACGGTTAGCAGAAATAGTAGACTTAGCAGGGGTCCAAGGAAGGGGGCTAACAGAGAAAACATAGAGGAATTCCACCATTGGTCTGCAGCTGAAGCAAACTGCCATGTTTTTACTTCAGTGCTTAACTTGCGTAACTGTTGGACCCAGTTTTCTACAAGCCCTGATTCATTTATGTAGAAACAACAGTCCTCTTTCAGAAACATACACGTACCACCTTTTTCAGTAGTGAGTAGGTCTAGGGCCCTCCGGTTCTGCAAGGTTACGTGGGCTAGGGACGTGAGCTGCCGCTGAAGGGAGGCAAGGGACTCAGCTTACTCCTCCATAGCAACGGCAAATTGTTGGTACAACTTGTTGCTTTCTATGAGGGTGTGACCTAGGGCTACCCCCGCTAGCCCGGCCGCAATGAGGGATGCGGTGAGGGAGATTCCTGCAATGAGAGGGAGAAATATGGCTCATGCTGGTCTCGGTCTAGGGACTGGGTGAATAGCAGTACTAGTCCAGTTACCGGTGTACCCTAGGAACTTGCCAGCAGTTAGTAGAGTCAACCGGGGAACTAATGTGACAGGGAGACACAGTAGGTTGGTAACAGAGGGACTGGATAGGTTCTTAGATAATGTCCCATTACACCAGAAGAATATGCCTGGCGGAGCCCTTAGGGTGATATTAGGGGGCACTGCAGTGATGCTGCAGAGGCTGGAATTGGTTCCTGAGAAACAGTAGGGAAACTTCTCCTGACTGGGGTTTAGGTATAGGGGCACGTTTAGGATAGGGGCATATGAGAGGTTTCAGAGGTTGTTAGCTTGGGCAGAGGTAGAGGATCCCCATGGCAGAGGGACAGCGGTTAGCAGTGGACGCCCTAGAGTGGCACACAGAAAGCAGCCAGACAGGCTGTGAAGTCCTGTAAGGTTAGCAAGTTCTAGTCCTTCTTGTAACAATTTTAACCAGGAGAAAGGACGTAAGTCTTGTGTTAGTCTGTTTTCTTGTCGTTGGATATTTCCATGGACAGGGGCAGTACCTGCACTAGACCTCACCACAGATAGAGGTGACTGCTAGGCCACGTGGAGGAGGGGGAGTAGTATACAGCCCCATGGTGAGGTGTGGTCCAGCGGGAGTTCCAGGGATCTCTAACTATCCATGTATATGAAAAGTCTCCGTCTCATCTACGACGGAAGGGCCACTTAGGGTCTAACTGTTTTTCCCCGCCCCAATAATGGGATCTATGGATGTTACAATAGTTATAAGGACAGCCGGCATTTTGGTGCCACCAATTGTACAATTTTATTTAGTCTGGTCAAACTCAAAGCATATTATTGGTGTCACTGGTTTGGCTATTTGAAAACCAGTAAAATTTAGTAAAATTGGGCTATTGCACCCTGAGGAGGGGCAATCAGCACTGGCCAATAATTTCCCGGGCTTATGAGGTTGCCCAGGGTGGGTTCGGTTTTCATAAAGCCAGAATCTCCAGACAAAGGGATTAGGAGCTGGTCTGGTGTTTTCTCCAGCGGCCACCAGGGCTACTAACGTTAGGGCTAGACTACCTAACTGCATGTTTGCAGTGAGCTATGCTGCCGGCGCAGGGTGAGTTTTAAGGGGTTGTTCTTAGCTCTGTCCACAGTCCACGTGGCCGGTGCTTCAGCCGCCGCCGTGATTGGTCCCAGAAGGTCGGAGGTTGGGTCCACTGGCTTGACGTGGGTGTAGTGGATCCACAACGTGATGCCTTCTACCTTCAGGGCGGTGGGTGTGGTCAGGAGTACCTGGAGTGGTCCCTTCCACCTGGGTTCTAGGGTCTCTTGTCGGTGTCGCTTAACCAGGACCCAGTCTCCCGGCTGGTACGGATGGGGTGTCGGTGGGGGACCGGTCTCATATAGCTCCTTCAGCTTGGGCCAGATCTCTTGATGAATTTTCTGCAAGGCTTGTAGGGAAAATAAGAGTTCAGAGACATTTCCTGTTTCAGATTTGAGCAGACCATCTTTTAGACTGGGAACCAGGGGTGGGGGTCTGCCATACATGATTTCGTAAGGGGTAAGGCCCAGTCTGTAAGGGGTATTATGGGCCCGGAACAGAGCGTAGGGGAGAAGGACCACCCAATTAGCGCCAGTCTCCGTAGTCAATTTAGTTAAGGTCTCTTTTAAGGTCCGATTCATCCTCTCTACCTGTCCTGAACTCTGGGGCCTGTAAGCGCAATGTAGTTTCCAATTTGTCCCAAGGATGGAAGCCTGACTTACCTTAGCGACGAAGGCCGGCCCATTATCTGACCCTATCTGGACGGGGAAGCCATACCTGGGGAGGATATCTTCCAGAATTTTCTTTGCTACAACCTAAGCAGTTTCTCTTTTGGTTGGAAATGCTTCAGTCCACCCTGAAAAAGTATCTACAAAGACAAGTAAGTACCGATACCCGTACTTTCCTGGCTTTATTTCAGTAAAATCTACTTCCCAGTAGATACCGGGCCTGGTTCCCCTGAGCCTTGTCCCCGTTGCAGCCTGGGATTGGGGGTAGGAGTTGTTAAGCTGGCAGACTTTGCAACTTGTCACGATGCTGCTGGCCATCTCGGCTGTATGTCTGAATTTGAGCTTAGAGCGTCTGATCAGGTCTATCATCTGCCGAGCACCCAGGTGGGTGGTTCGGTGGATGTGTTCTAACACTTGTTGTCCTAATTTTTCTGGTAGGATGGTTTGGTCATTAGTATCAGTCCACCACCCATTCTGGATCTGTTTCAGGGGAAGTTTGTCAATCCACTGGAGATCTTGTTCTGAATAATCAGGAAAATATGGCAAGTCCCAGGGGCCTGGGTCAAGGAGCTGGAGTGCAAGGAGTTGGCTGGGAGCCTTTGCCACATTCCTTGCAGTTTGGTCTGCCAGAAAGTTGCCTTGAGCAGTTGGAGTGGTTGGTTTCTGATGCCCTGGGCAATGCACAATGGCTAACTTTTCTGGCCTCCATAGGGCTGTTAACAGGGCTAGGATCTCTTGCTTGTTTTTTATCTCTTTTCCTTCAGCTGTTAGTAACCCTCGCTCCCTGTAAATGGCCCCATGTATGTGCGCCGTAGCAAAAGCATATCGGCTGTCTGTATATACTGTCAGCTTCTTCCCTGCCCCTAAGGTAAGAGCTTGGGTGAGCGCTATCAGTTCGGCCTTCTGGGCCGATGTCCCCGGGGGCGGGGGTTCCGCCCAGATTACCTCAGTCTCTGAAGTCACTGCCGCTCCAGCGTACCTCTGGCCTTGATGCATGAAGCTGCTCCCATCAGTGAACCAGACGAGGTCAGCGTCAGGGAGCGGGCGGTCCTGCAGGTCTTCTCGAACTCCGTGCACCTGAGCTAGTATCTCGGTGCAGTCATGGAGTGGGGCATCCAGGTCCGGGTTGGGCAGCAGCGAGGCAGGGTTTAAGGTCGTTGGGGGCAGGAAAGTTATCCTGAGAGGATTTAGTAGTAGTCCTTGGTAGTGGGTGAGCCGGGCGTTACTTATCCATTGATTAGGTGGCTGTTTGAGAACACCCTCGATGGCATGTGGGGTTACGACCCGCAATTCTTGACCCATGACAAGTTTATCAGCATCTTGCACCATCAGAGCCGTGGCCGCAATCATTCGGAGACAAGGGGGCCACCCGGCCGCCACTGGTTCTAACTTCTTTGACAGGTAGGCAGCCGGCCTCCGCCAGGGGCCTAAGTTCTGAGTTATTACCGCCTTGGCGACACCCTTACTCTCGTCCACGTATAAGTGGAAGGGCTTGGTAACATCAGGTAGTCCCAGTGCAGGTGCAGAGAGTAGGGTGGTTTTGATCTGTTGGAAAGCCGACTCGGCTTCGTCTGTCCAACTAAATGACTGCTGCCCCCGTGTTGCCTGATATAAGGGTTTAGCCAGTTCTGCGAACCCAGGTATCCATAGTCTACAAAATCCCGCCGACCCCAGGAATTCTCTCACTTGTCGGGTGGATTGTGGCCTGGGGATCTGCAGAACAGTCTGCTTCCGGGCATCTGTTAACCAGCGCTGCCCTCCTTTTAGCAGGTACCCCAGATATGTTACTTCTGGCTTACAGATTTGAGCTTTCTTTACCGAGGCTTGGTAGCCTAGATTTCCCAGAGCTTGTAAGAGACCCTTGGTCCCTTGAACACAAGCTTCTTGGGTCTCAGCAGCAATCAGGAGGTCATCAACATACTGTAGTAAAGTTACTTCAGGGTGTTTATGTCGGTACTCACCCAGGTCTTCATGGAGGGCCTCATCGAACAGGGTAGGAGAGTTTTTGAATCCCTGCAGCAGTCTGGTCCATGTCAATTGGCCACTTGTGCCCCTTCCAGGGTCATTCCACTCGAAGGCGAAGAGCTTTTGGCTCTGAGGGGCTAAAGGCAAACTGAAGAAAGCATCTTTTAAATCTAAAACAGTGTACCATTGATGTTTAGGGTTTAGGGTACTCAGGAGGGTATACGGGTTAGGCACAGTTGGGTGTATGTCTACAACCCTCTTATTGATTTCTCTTAAGTCTTGTACAGCTCTGTATTCTCCACTATTAGGTTTTCGTACTGGCAACAATGGAGTATTCCAGGGCAAGTGACATGGGCGAAGGACCCCTTGGTCAAGGAGCTGGCGAATATGCGGGGCAATTCCTTTCTTGGCCTCTAGGGGCATCGGGTATTGGCGTACCCGCACGGGGTCTGTCCCAGGCTTAAGTTCAACAAACAAGGCAGGACGGTGCTTTGCTAGTCCTAAGCCCCCCGTTTCCGCCCAAGCTTCTGGATATTGCTGGAGCCAGGTTGCTGTGTCCTGGTCAGGGGCCGCTCGCTCCTGGTGGAGCCGGTACTCATCTTCTAGGGTTATAGTCAGGATGGACACGGGCCGATTGTGGGAGTTGGTCACGACGGGCCCCTCAGGGAGGAAATGGATCTGTGCTCCCATTTTAGTTAGCAGGTCTCTCCCTAATAGGGGACAGGGCTCTCAGGGATGACCAGGAAAGAATGGGTTACATTCCTGGCTCCGAGGTTTACTGTTCTTTGTGTTGTCCATGGGTATTTCTTAACTCCTGTGGCCCCTTGTACCCACGAGGACTTGGAGGATAATTTTCCATTAGTTTTAACTAGGACTGAGTGCTGTGCTCCTGTATCGACCAAGAACTGGACTGGGGACCCCTCCACTTGTAAAGTTACCCTAGGTTCGGGGAGGGGGTCCAAACCCCGTCTTCCCTAGTCCTCATCTTGAGTGACTAGTACGGGTGTAGACCTAGGGGGTCCCTGTCCTCGTTGTTTCTTTTTGGGGCAGTCTTTTACCCAGTGGCCAGCCTCCTTACAGTAGGCACATTGGTCTTTGCTCAGATTATCATGCCTGGGGGGCTGCCTAGGTTGGGTGTTCTCTGGCTGTAGATGCTCTTTCTGTACTACTGCTGCCAGGACCTTGGTCATTTTTTCAGTGGCCTTTATTTGCTTTTCCTCTGGAGTAGCTCTGTTATTATAAACCCACTGGGCTATCTGAAGGAGGTCCTGAATCCGCTTTCCCTCTAAGTCTTCTAATTTCTGGAGTTTCCTTTTAATGTCTGGGGCTGCCTGATTTACAAAAGACATTACAACAGCTGCCTGACTTCCTGGAGCCTCTGGGTCTATGGGGGTGTACTGTCTAAAAGCTTCCATTAATCTTTCTAAGTAGGTAGCTGGGCTCTCTGTCTTTCCCTACAGAACAGAGTATACTTTAGCCAAATTAGTGGGCTTGCGAGCAGCTGCCCGGAGACCCGCCATTAGAGTCTGGCAATAAAGGCGTAGCCGTCCCCTACCTTCTGCCATGTTGTAGTCCCACGCCGGCCTGGTCAGAGGAAAAGTTGCATTTATGAGGTTGGGGTTGGCAGTCGGTTGACCGTCGTCCCCCGGGACCAGCTTTCTAGCTTCTACCTGTATTCTCTCTCGCTCTTCCGTTGTGAACAAGATTCGGAGGAGCTGCTGACAATCATCCCAAGTGGGCTGGTGGGTGAACATGACACTATCCAGTAAAGCCATTAAATCTTTGGGGTTGTCTGAAAACCGAGCACTCTGGGTCTTCCAGTTATACACATCGCTGGTAGAGAATGGCCAGTACTGGAGCCTGGGGATTCCCGTTTCATCTGGGGGTCCTATTTCCCGAAGGGGTAGAGCCACTGTGGAGTCAGGTGGCTGGGGGGGCTAGCCCGCGAAGTGCGCCTTCGCGTCCGCCCCGCCGGCCCTTCAAAGTTACTTTCCCTTTCAGCGGGCCCGTGTGCCTCCCGTCCGCCTGCTCCCTCCCTCGGCTCAGCCCGGGGGGCTGGGGCCTAGGGCCCAGAGGGGTACGGAGGGGGTTCTGTGAACAGTGGGTCCCCGCTATCAGGTAGAACAGGATGGGGGAGTGCAGTTGGTTGCTTGGATTTTAGTGGTCGAGCAACCAGTGCCTTAGTTCAGGGGCTAATTGGAAAGGGGACAGCCAAGGAGGTGGGTTCTCAACAAGGTCCTGCCATATGAGGATATATGGGATTTGATCTAAGTGGCCCACATGCCCAGGTAGGAAAATCTTGGACTTTACCCTAGTGATGACAGCAAGTCGGAACGTCCCTTCGGGTGGCCACCCCACATCAAAGGCAGGCCATTCGGAGCAGCACAGAGTAATTAGCTTTCCCTTCCTGATCTCTATACTAAGATCCTGGCCCCTCGCTCTTACTTCCTTGAAATTACTTGTAAGGAGAGATAGAGGAGTGTTCTGGGTATTACCCATCCTGTAATAATTTTTAGTCTCTTCCTGTAAAGGAATGTGGGTTAGAATCCCTGTAAAGGAAATCTGACTTATTAATGATATCTAGTCGCAAGCGCACTCCGGCAGCCCGGGTCAGAATCAGCTGCTCAGATCGCAAACGCGCTCCGGCAGCTGGGGTCAGAAACAGCTGCTGCTCAGATCGCAAACGCGCTCCAGCAGCTCAGATCGCGAGCGCGCCCCGGCAGCCCGGGTCAGAATCAGCTGCTGCTCAGATCGCAAACGCGCTCCGGCAGCTCAGATCGCGAGCGCGCCCCGGCAGCCCGGGTCAGAATCAGCTGCTGCTCAGATCGCTAACGCGCTCCGGCAGCTCAGATCGAAATCTAAATCAGACGAGAGCCAGGGGACGTCTCCCACCGGTCTCCGCTGACCGTCCTATAGCGTGTCTGCCAGGACTGCATCAGCCTCAGTTTCAGACCTCGCGAGTCACAGATACAGGTTCAGAACAGACACAGACAGACAAAAGACAGACAAACAGAGATGAGCCGGCTCACCTATCAGCAGATCGATCTTGGTAGATCCGTTGACCAGGGGTCTGGTGGGCTTGGGGAATCCCGGGCGAGCCCCCAGATGTTATGCCCAGACCGTTTGTTCCCCAAAGAAGACCACCAGAGTCCAGAGTCAAAGCTAAGCAGCAAGGATCTTTACTGCAACTTCGAACTTGGTCCCTCCATTCTACAGCATACAAGAGGGCCCCGAACAACGCGAGTGCTTGCTTTTTATAGCCCGATGTAAACAGGATATGTAAAGTTACAGGGGAACAAGGTAATTCTCTCGGTTACAGCATTACAATTGGTTAATATTATACATTTAGCATTTTTTATTGGTTCCCGCTGCGTCCTTATCGGAGATTTCCCAGGTGGTGTTTTTTTCTGAAGTTTGAAAGAAATATGGAGGAATGTGTTAGTGCTGGGCTCAGGGAGTTGGAAGATATATGGGGGATGTGTTTGTGCTGGGCTCGTGCTGGGCTCAGGGAGTTGGGAGATATATGAGGAATGTGTGTGTGCTGGGCTCAGGAAGTTGGGAGATATATGGGGGATGTGCCTCATTCCTTTCAAGAAAATGTGAAAAAAAAAATGTATCCCTTAGAATTGATGATATATGGGAGTTCTTTGTGAAAGTGTCTGATTCACACCTTCTCACTGGATAGTAATTTCCCTGAGGGGAGGGAGGGATTATGATCAGTTCATATCTGTTGGTGCCTGGCACCTAAGAGGGACTCAGTAAGTATCTGTGGATTTATTGGCCCTCACTCTAAGGGAGGAGACCACCCCTCATATCATCTTATGCCCAATTTCTGCCTCCAAAGAAAGAAGAAGTAAAAACTAAAAGGCAGAAATGAAATCCACAGGCAGACAGCCTGGTGCCGCACCCTGGGCCTGGTAGTTAAAGATCAACCCTTGACCTAATCGGTTATGTTATCTGTAGATTACAGACATTGTATAGAAATGTATTGTGAAAATCCCTATCTTGTTTTGTTCCGATCTAATTACCGGTGCATGCAGCCCCCAGTCACGTACCCCCGTACCCCCTGCTTACTCAACCAATCACAACCCTCTCACACACACACCTTAAAGTTGTGAGCCCTTAAAAGGGACAGGAATTGCCCACTCGGGGAATTTGGCTCTTGAGACAGAAGTCTTGCTGATGCCCCCGGCCGAATAAACCCCTTCCTTCTTTAACTCATTGTCTGAGGAGTTTTGCCTGCTGCCTGTCCTGCTATATTTCTTGGTTCCCTGACTGGGAAGCTAGGTGATTGGCAGATGGTCGAGGTAGCTCCTTGGGCGGCTTAAGCCTGCCCTGTGGAACATCCCTGCGGGGGACTCCGACCAGCCCGAGCGACGCGGATCCTGCATTTCCCCTGGTGGGACACCTCGCCAGAGCAGTGTGTGGCAGGCCCCCGTGGAGGATCAACGCAGTGGCTGAACACCGGGAAGGAATGGGCCCTTGGAGTCTGGACATCTAAAACTTGGTAAGACTAGCGTTTGAAACTTGCCCACTCTGTTTGAGTGGAAGCGTGGCCTGATCACCCACGGCGTGCCTTTATCGGCACTTTGGTTTTGGTTTTGACTTGGTTTGAATTGCTTGACAGGATTGGTCTTGGGAACTTGCCTACTCCATTTGAGTGGAAGCGTGGCCTGATTACCCACGGTGTGCCTGTACTGGCACTTTGGTTTTTGTTTTTGACTTGACTTGGATTGCTTGATGCTTTGGTTTTGGTTTTGACCTGGCTTAGATTTCTGGATACTCTGATTTTGGTTTTGATTTTGGTTTGGTGCAAACTGCAAAAAAGTATGTGTGTGCCCTTTTTATCCGTTCTTTGTTTTGTGGTGTGTATGTGGTGTGAGCGTGGTGTTTTGTCTTGAAGCAGCATAAGTCAGGCACAGATAAGCCCACTCTACTAGGAACTATGTTGAAAACTTTCAAAAAAAGGATTTAAGGGAGACTATGGAGCATCATGACACCAGGAAAATTTAAAACTTTGTGTAAGATAGACTGGCCAGCATTAGAGGTAGGTTGGCCATTAGAAGGAAGCCTGGACAGGTCCCCTGTTTCAAAGGTATGGCACAAGGTAACCTGTAACCTGTAAGCCAGAGAACCCAGACCAGCTGGTTTTAACCTCCTTGCCTCCAACACACAGTGGTTGAGAGAACAGCAGCATAAACGGCTGGCAGAGGCAAGGAAAGACCAGCAGAGAGAGAGAGAAAGGAAAGATACAGAGATGACAAGAGGCAAAGAGAGAGAGGAAGAAACAGAGAGGAAGAGACAGACAAAGAGGGAGTCAAGGAGAGAGAGAGAGAGAAAGAAAGAGAGAGGCAGAGAGAGAGAGGAGACAGAGGCAAAAGGAAAGTCAAAGAGAGACAAAGTCAAAGAGAGAAAGAGAGAGATATACAAGTAGTTAAAAAAAAAAGTGTACCCTATTCCTTTAAAAGCCAAGGTAAATTTAAAACCTGTAATTGATAATTGAAGGTATTCTCCATAACCCTATAGCACTCCAATACCACTTTGTTGCCAGTGTAAACAAGGGCGTATCCCGAAAGCACTGAGGCCTTCCTATCAAAAATCCTTAACCCAGTAACCCACGGATGGCCCAAATGCTTTCAATCTGCAGCGGCAACTGCTTTGCTAACAACAACAACAACAAAAGTAAAAAAAATAAATAACTTTTAGAGGACACCTCATTGTGAGCACAACTCACCAGTTCAGAAGTATCCTAAGGAAAAAAAAAAGGGGGGGGGGGCGGAATTTATATAAAAAGAGTATTATATGGTAAATTCTTATCCTGAAATAAATTAACTGGTTGTTTAAAGAAAGAAATATTTGTAATAAGTCAGAAAGTTGAGGCATGTCGAAGAATTGCGAAAGTCGTAAAAGAGAAAAGTGTGTGTTAAAAGAAGAATTTATGCAAAAAGTGTTGTATAATTTAAAAGTAACTAGGCTTTCTGAATGTAAAACTATTGAAAAAAGACAAAAAAACAGTTTATGCGCAAGGTGTATAAGAAAAGTAAAATATACCTTTGGTAAAAGGATTATAAGGAGGCATAAGAATGTACATTTTTACCTACATTAAAAAGTTTAAAAAAATATTGTTTTGAAGGTTTAAGCAAGTTTTAAAACGTGAATTGTAAAGAAAATTCTGTGTGTAAACATATTAGCTAAAGTTAAAGAAGTATCATCCAGTTTTTCTGTGAACTGGACATTAAAGTAAAAGCATAACAGGTTTTTCTTAAAGCACCAACCTGCTCTTTAGCAAAAATTATAAAAGGTTAAAAAGAGTCTATAAAATCTTACCTTATGGTCAAACATTAAAAATTAGATAAATATGTCTACAAGGTTTTATTAAAATTAGCTTTAACATTAATAACACACTAATGTAAAGATAAAATTTAGCTTACCTGGTATAAAAATCATATGAGAAGCATTGTTAAATGTAAAATGGTATTTGGCTTTCTTTGGTTTAAAAACTAATAAAAATATGTGCTAAAGGAAATTTCTCAGTAAAAAGGCACTAAGGACTATAAAGTTCACTGCCAAAGTCCCCACATTTAAAACAAAAGATCAATTTCTTAAAAATGATATACTTGGTTTATCTTCCACTTTCCTTTCTCAGAAAAAAAACTAAAAGTCTTTTAGCACATGTACCACCCCTAGAATTTCCAGTAAACAAGCACCAGCCTGAAGATCACATTCTCATCAAGGGGTGGAAAGAAGAAAAACTCGAGCCAACCTGAGAAGGACGCTACTAACCACCAAGACCGCTATTTGTACAGCAAAAAATAAAAAAGGATGGACTCATCACACCCAAGTCAAGAAAGCGCCACCCCCTCCAGAGTCATGGGCCATCGTCCCAGGGGAAAACCCTACCAAACTGAAGCTAAGAAAAATTTAACTCTTTTCATCTATTCTATTACTCTTTCTTCTTTCCTCATTCTATTGCTGACCATCTGGTTATTAACATAACCAAGTCAATTTCATCTCAAACTGTTGCATTTAATGTTTGCCTTGTTATATCCTGTGAGGACTTGCCAAGTCAAAGACAGCTTTCTACTTTAGAAAATTACTTCTGTCCCTCCTGACTCTCCTCAGACTAGGCAGTAGTAAACTAGGACCATTTAATCCGGGGAGATTTCAATAAAGACCCCAGTGCCAACCAGGAATGTTGCCCCCCAGTGTACAGCTTTCATGCCATAGTTGGTCCAACATTCTCTGGGCCACTAAAGAGCAAGGATGGACTGCCCGAACTGCTTTTTGTAATTTCCCTAAAACCATACATTCATTTTAGTAGAGGATCATAGACGTTAAAGACTTAAAACAAACTTTAGCAATTAAGACAGGATACCAAGATACAAATGCCTGGTTAAAATGTATCAAATATTCCATCTGCACCCATTAAAAAAAAAAAAGCAATTGTTATGCTTGTGCACATGGCAGGCCAGAGGCCCAGACTGTCCCCCTTCCATGGAACTAAGGTGGTCCTCCAGTTGACCAGGCGTAGGCTGCATGGTAGCTCTTTTCTAGGATTCTACAGCCTGGAGTAATAAGTCATGCCAGACTCTCTCTCTGCTATATGCCAAAGTCTGGCACCCTGCGGTTCAGCCCCTGAGGGCCATCCAGCTTCCGTCTCCCAACACTAAGTTCACTTCGTGTCTCTCACGACAGGGAAGAAACTTAGCATTCCTTAGAGACCTGAAAGGATGTGATGAGCTTAAGAATTTTCAAGAGCTTATCAATCAGTCAGCCCTTGTTCATCCTTGAGTGGATGTGTGGTGGTATTGTGGTGGACATTTACTGGGCACTCTGCCGAATAACTGGAGTGGCACTTGTACTTTAGTCCAATTGGCTATCCCTTTCACCCTGGCATTTCATCAACCAGAAGGAAAAAAAATAAGACATCATAAAAGCGAGAGAAGCCACTTATGGATCTTTCGACCCTCATGTCTATTTAGATGCAACTGGAGTCCCACGAGGAATACCAGATCAAGTTAAAGCTGGAAATCAAATAGCTGCAGGATTTAAGTCAATATTTTGGTGGGTGACAGTTAATAAAAATGTAGATTAGGTAAACTACATCTATTACAACCAACAGCAACAAGGTTTTCATGAGTTAAAGGAAAAACTCATGTCAGCCCCAGCCCTGAGGCTACCTGACCTGACAAAACTGCCATTTTTTAATCTTTCTGACACAGAGAATGTAGAGTTTTGTTTGGCGTTTTAAGCCGGACTGTGGGGCCCTGGCCAAGGCCAGTGGCCTATCTCTCAAAACAACTAGACAGAGTTTCCAAAGACTGGTCCCCAGGTCTAATGGCCCTAGCAACAATGGCCCTGTTAGCACAAGAAGCAGATAAACTAACCCTTAGACACAACCTGAATATAAAGGCCCTCTACGCTGTGGTAACTTCAATAAATACCAAAGGACATCATTGGTTAACAAATGCTAGATTAACCAAGTACCAAAGCTTGCTATGTGAAAATCTCCACATAAGCATTGAAGTTTGTAACATCCTAAACCCCACCACAACCTTGCTCTCGGTATCAAAGAGCCCAATTGAACATAACTGTGTAGAGGTGTCAGACTCGGTTTATTCTAGCAGGCACAACCTCTGAGACCATCCTTAAACATCAGTAGACTGTGAGCAATACGTGGATGGGAGCAGCTTTGCCAGCCCCTGCAAAGTGACTCTGAAGAACTCGACAAGCCCTGCTCCAGTCACACCCGGAAGCTGACTGGTCCACGCACAGCTGAAGCATGAGGAAAGTCTTCACGGGACTCATTTTCCTTAAAATTTGGACTTGTACAGTAAGGACTTCAACTGACCTTCCTCAGACTGAGAGCTGTTCCCAGTGTATACATCAAGTCACTGAGATAGGACAAAAGATTGCTACAGTCCTATTATTTTATGGTTATTATAAGTGTACTGGAACTCTAAAAAGAACTTGTTTGTATAATGTTATACTATACAAGGTATGTAGCCCAGGAAATGACCAGCCTGATGTGTGTTATGACCCATCTGAGCCTCCCATGACCACAGTTTTTAAAATAAGATTAAGAACAGAAGACTGTTAGGGGCTCATAAACAATACGAGTAAAGTGTTAGCCAAAATAGAAAAAAAAAGGGTGCCGAAACGAGTCACCTTAAAATTTGATGCCTGTGCTGTCATTAATAGTAATAAGTTAGGAATAAGGTATAGTTCTCTTAATTAGAAAAGGGGCTATATGGCAGAAAATAAGTACATCTGTCATAAATTAGGACTGTGTGGAAAAATAAATGTAAATACTGGTCTTGTGTCATTTAGGCTACCTGGATTAAAAAAAAAAAATGAGAAGGATCCAGTCCACCTTCAGAAAGGAAAAAATGACCCTTCCTGTACTAAGGGACAATGTAACCCCTTAGAACTAGTAATAACCAATCATGTTGATCCTTACTGGAAAAAAAGGGGAACATGGAACCCTAACAATTGATGGATCTAGACTAGATTTTTAAGTAAATATCATGGTTTGAGGAAAAGTTTATAAACACTCTCCTGAGCCAGTATTTCAAACCTTCTATGATAAACTAAAAGTGCCAGTACCAGAAATTCCAGGAAAAACAAGAAATTTGTTTTTGCAATTAGCCAAGCATGTAGCACAGTCTCTCAGTGTCACTTCATGTTATGTATGTGGAGGAACTGTAATAAAAGATCAATGGCCATAGGAAGCCTGAGAATTAGTACCTACAGACCCAGTTCCTTATAAATTCCTGGCTCAAAAGAATCACCCTGATAATTTCTAGGTCCTAAAAACCTCAATTATTGGACAACATTGCACAGCTAGAGAAGGAAAAGAATTCACTCACCCAGTAAGATGACTTAGTTGTCTGAGACAGAAACTGTACAATAGTACCACAAAAACAGTCACTTATTGGAGTTCAAATCACACAGAGAGAAATCCATTTACTAAATTCCCAAAGTTGCAAACCGTGTGGACCCACCTGGAGTCCCACTGGGACTGGACAGCCCCCACTGGATTATACTGGATATGTGGGCATAGAACTTATGCCAGATTACCTGATCAGTGGGCAGGTAGTTGTGTTATTGGCACTATTAAACCATCTTTCTTCCAACTGCCCTTAAAAACAGGCGAACTCCCGGGCTTCCCTGTCTGTGCTTCCTGCGAAAAGAGAAGTATAGCTATAAGAAATTGAAAAAATGATAAATGGCCCCCTGAGAGAATCATACAATATAGGCCTGCTACTTAGGCACAAGATGGCTTGTGGGGATACCAGACCCCCATTTACATAATTAACCAAATCATACGGTTACAAGCTGTCTTAAAAATAATCACTAATAAAACTAGCAGATCCTTGACTGTTCTGGCCAAGCAAGAAACTCAGATGAGAAATGCTATCTATCAAAATAGATTAGCTCTCGACTACTTGCTAGCAGCTGAAGGAGAGGTCTGTAGGAAATTTAACCTTACTAATCGCTGCCTACACATAGATAATCAAGGGCAAGTAGTCGAAGACATAGAGATATGACAAAACTGGCACATGTGCCAGTGTGGCATGGATTTGATCCTGGGACCATGTTTGGAAAATGGTTCCCAGCACTGGGAAAATTTAAAACTCTTATAATAAGAGTTATAATAGTAATAGGAACCTACTTACTGCTCCCTTGTTTGCCACGTGTACTTCTTCAAATGATAAAAAGCTTCATCGCTACCTTAGTTCACCAAAATGCTTCAGCACAAGTGTACTATATGAATCACTATCGATCTGTCTTGCAAGAAGACATGGGTAGTGAAAATGAAAGTGAGAACTCCCACTAATAAAATGAGTGGGAGTCTCAAAAGCGGGGAATAAGGGAGGAGACCACCCTTCATATCATCTTATGCCCAATTTCTGCCTCTAAAGAAAGAAGAAGTAAAAACTAAAAGGCAGAAATGAAATCCACAGGCAGACAGCCTGGTGCCACACCCTGGGCCTGGTAGTTAAAGATCGACCCCTGACCTAATTGGTTGTGTTATCTGTAGATTACAGACATTGTATAGAAATGCACTGTGAAAATCCCTATCTTGTTTTGTTCCAATCTAATTACCGGTGCATGCAGCCCCCAGTCATGTACCCCCTGCTTGCTCAATCAATCATGACCCTCTCACACGAACCCCTTTAGACTTGTGAGCCCTTAAAAGGGACAGGAATTGCCCACTCGGGGAGCTTGGCTCTTGAGACAGGAGTCTTGCCGATGTCCCTGGCTGAATAAACCCTTTCCTTCTTTAACTCGGTGTCTGAGGAGTTTTGTCTGCCGGCCGTCCTGCTACAACACATTCTCTCATGTGGTCTGGCCTTTATGGTATTATTAGAAGAGTTAATACCCTGAACAGTCGACCCTTTGAATAATTTCTTGTGTCTGGTTTCTGGATAAGAGGAAGTCAGGACAAAGAGCTAACTACTGAGTGGATCATGATTGAATGGGCTGTTGTGGTATGGTGGTTGAATGGAATTTGCAACAAATGCAATTCTTAATCATTCTTTTTCTCCTCAGTACACACACAGTGTTTCTTAATGGAAATAAAGTTTACTTTCCTGGCCATTAGCAGACTTCATAATTTTGATTCCTAATTGTCTTTTCGCCTTGTTTTCTGTTCAGTATAAATGACATCGCATTTAAGCCTGATGGAACTCAACTGATTCTGGCTGCTGGCAACAGATTACTGGTAGGATTTTGTTTTAGTTTCCTCTTAAAGTACTTCCCCAACCTCCCTCTTGTGAGTACTCTGAAATTTGACCCTTTTTTTTTTTTGAGATTAAAAAGGCAAGGGTGGAAAAACCTTCCTTATTACTTTTTTTTTTTTTTTTTTTTTTTGAGACGGAGTCTCGCTCTGCCGCCCAGGCTGGAGTGCAGTGGCCGGATCTCAGCTCACTGCAAGCTCCGCCTCCCGGGTTCACGCCATTCTCCTGTCTCAGCCTCCCGAGTAGCTGGGACTACAGGCGCCCGCCACCGCGCCCGGCTAGTTTTTTGTATTTTTTTAGTAGAGACGGGGTTTCACCGTGTTAGCCAGGATGGTCTCGATCTCCCGACCTCGTGATCCGCCCGTCTCGGCCTCCCAAAGTGCTGGGATTACAGGCTTGAGCCACCACGCCCGGCCTATTTTTCATATTTTTAAAGAACATATGCTCTCTCTGGAACCTATCCAGGTATATAAAAGTAATTTTCAGAGAACCCCTTATGTTTGACCAAAAAACCTTTGTATGATCTCTCTTTCTGTCTTAAGTCTACTTCCTCTTCTCTGTTGTCTCTAGATACGCAGACTGATTAATCTCCATTCTTTGTATGGTTAACTACATAATCTTAAAACATGGTTGAATTGTTCTGCAGACTTCTCTCCAGTGTAAACAATCCAAGCCATTTTAGTTTTTCTACATAGGTTATCTTTTCCAACACTATAACCATTTCAGAAAGTTTCCCCTTGATTTCTCAGATGGTGTGTTTTTAACTCTCCACGTAGTAATAGATGTCACATGGCTATCAAATACCTAAATCCATATTACAGCTGGGTTTTATTGTATTTTATTTCTTAGAGACAGGGTCGTGCTCTGTTGCCCAAGCTGGTGTGCAGTAGTGCAATCATAGATCACTGTAGCCTCAAACTCCTGGGCTTAAGGGATTTTCCCACCTCAGCCTCCTGAGTAGCTAGGACTGTAGACACACACCACCTCGCCCACCTAATTTTTAAATTAAAATAATTTTTTTTTTTTTGGGTAGAGATGGGGTTTCACTTTGTTGCCCAAGCTGGTCCTGAACTCCTGGTTTCAAGCAATTCTCCCGCTTCAGCCTCCCAAAGTGTTGAGTTTACAGGCGTGAGCTACCATGCCTGGCCTACAGTTGGGTTTTATAACATTCCCTCCTACTTGAAAACCCAGAGTTGTGTGACTTTCAAACTCTTGGTAGCAAATATGAAACATCTCTCTATTATGCTGATTTAGTGCAGAACTGGCACTGAAATTTAATCATGTTATAGCTGGCTCTTTTTAGGGGCTAGTTCTATTTAGAAGAGCCTGCCTTGATTAGTCATGTATCTGAATTCAGGTAAGGATGAGTGTAAAGCATTTCCATGGAGTGAATAATTGAACCTTTGGTTCTTAAGGATTAGTGGTATATTCCTGGTCATGTAGTAGTACATAGACCTGGGACCTTTACTTCTTGGTTACCCAATTTTAAGTCACGTTGTTTTTGGTTTCACCGTATAGTTTTTATTGGATACAAATTTAGAATATTGACACGTGTATTGTTATAAAAACAAAAATAGCAGTAGCAACCCTGCAGGAATTCTGACTAATAGATATCACATAGGTAATCTGTATTTGTCTCTTTTGCCAGGTTTATGACACCTCTGATGGCACCTTACTTCAGCCCCTCAAGGGACACAAAGACACTGTGTACTGTGTGGCATATGCGAAGGATGGTAAAAGGCTGCTCTGGGTTTCCATTCTCTATGATGGCCTCATCATTGTTCATTTTTCTCCTTAGTCACTTTTTAATTATTTCTAATAAGCTAGAGTACAACTTGCAAGTTCAGAAGATAGTGAAGTTGCTTAGACTTCAATTCAGTCATTCAATCTACCAAGTATTTATTGAGGCGATCTATATTCCAGGTGCTGTTCAAGATGCTTGAGATACTTCAGAGAAAAAAACGGTGGTCCCTCCCCTTATGGGGCTTCTGTTTTATGGGGTGGTGGTGAGAAGTGAGGGAGGAAGAGAGTATGAGGGAAGACATACAGTAAACATAGTAAAAAGGTAAATTAAGCAGTATGCTGGAAGGTGATAACTGTTATGGAAGAAGAAAAAGTAGAGCAGTGTGAGGGGGATTGAGAGTGCTGGGCAGGGCAGGGGGTTGGGTGCAGTATTGAATTAGACTAGTGAAGGTGGGCTCATTGAGATGAGGACAGGTGAGCAAAGAGTTTGAAGTCAGGAGGCAATGAGATTGTGCCAGTGGGCATCTGGGGGACGAGAGCTCCTTGCAGAGGAAGAGCCATTGCAAAGGCCCTTACGTGTGGGTGTGCCTACTAGGAGCTGGATCAAAGAGAATCAGGAATTGTAGAGGATGAGGATAAAGTGGTAACAGACATGGGGTGGTCAGATCAGGCTGGCCATCATAAAGATTTTGATTCTCAATCAAAATGGAACTACTGAAAGGTCCTCAGCAGAGAAGGGATCTGATCTGATTTATATTTTAAAAGGATCCTTCTAGTTGCTGAGTTGGAAACAACATGCAAGAGGTGAGGGTTGGGACATCTGAGTGAGGAAGCATCATCTAGACAAGGGGTGATGGTGGCTCAGACCTCTGTAGGGGCAGAGGAGGTGGTGAGAAATGATCAGACTCTGGATATAATGGGAGGGTGGAGCCAACTGGATTGTCTGACAGATTGGATATGGGCTGTGAAGAAAAAGGAGTCAAAGTTTTTGACCTGAGGACTGAAAAGATGGAGTTGCCCCCCGACAGAGATGGAAAAGACTGCAGGTAGAGAAAACTTATAGTTGAAGATCAGAAATTCAGTTTTACACATGCTGAATTTGAGAAAAGTTGATGATATAGGAGAGGGGAGAGGACTGCTGGAACAGAGTTGAGTAGGCAAGAGGAGATGGGATCTAGGGCATAGACAGGGTGTTTGCTTTAGGTAGGGGTATGGTAGGAACTGCAGAGTCCAGCAAATGGGGACAGTGTGGTAGTAGGAATCTAATGGAAATTCTCAATTCCATTTTTTTTTTTCTTCAGTGAAATAGGAAGCAACATCAACTGAGAGTGACAATGGGGAAGGGAGGTTTCAGAGAGTTGAAGAGAAAGGAAAAAGTGTAAAATCACTGCCTCAGAGAGTGGACCCGGGAGATCCCCAGTGTAGTGAGATCCCCAGTGACATGAAGAGCCCTCTTGAAGGTTGTGATCATGAATTGAAAGTGAGATTAGTTGGTGTGATTATGTCTTTTTCTCCAGCCATTTTGAGCTGCATAGTTGTGAGACAGAAGAGATGAATTTAACCAGAGGTGGTTTTGCAAGCACATTTGAAGATGAAGTAGGAGGGCAAGGGAGCAGAAAGTGTATACAGATAAATAATTATGTACATTAACCTTGAATTGTTGGCTGAATAATGAAGAGAGAGAGGACAGCAATGGAGAAGTAGTAGGTTCTGGTGGGGTTGAAGGATTGTTACAGTTGGGGTACCAGGTGGGTTGGGAAGGAAGGGAAGTGATGCATGAAACTGAGATTTAAATTTATTTTAAAATAATCCATGTTGTCCCACAGCATAGGATTAGTGGGAAGAACATGGGCTTTGGAATGAGACAGTTGTGAGTTCCAACCCCAACCCAACACCAGAATTCTGTGAGTTCGAGCTGGTTATTGAGTCTGAGTCACAATTTCTTCATGTGTCAAATGGATAACATTAGAGATAACATTCTGTAGCCACTGCCAAGAAGTCACAAAATTGTAATGTTATAATGCTTGAATGAACCTTGGAGATCATTCCAGTCCCAGATTTTTAACTTCTTTTGGCTGATGGGCCTCTTTGATAGTCAGATGGAAGCTTTAGACCACTTCCTAGAAAAATGTAGATTCTTCATATATATACAGAATTTCGTGCATATAATTTAGTCTGATTAGTCCAGTCTCTTCACTTCAGCCCTGCATAAAGACATAGACAATTGGCCGGGCACGGTGGCTCATGCCTATAATCCTACTATAATCCTAAAACTCTGGGAGCCTGAAGTTGGGAAAATTGCTTAAGGCAGGATTGAGACCAGCCTGGGCAACATAGTGAGACTCCCTAAAATCTGGCCTAGGTGACAGAGCTAGACTCCGTCTCTAAAAAAAAAGACAGGTCATGTGACTTGACAAGGCCATGCAGCAGGTTGGCCCAAAGACAAAACTAATTTCTTGCTTTATAGTCAGGTGTGCTATACCATGGTAGTCATATTTTGTGTGTGTGTGTGTGTGTGTGTGTGTGTGCATGTTTGAGTTCAAGTTCAGAATAATGTTTTAGGGAGACCTGTGAGGAGGGAGCCTGGAGAGCTGAACTGTTTCAGTCTCATCCTAGTGGCTCTTGAGAAACGTGGGCCAGTCAAGGGCCTGGTATAAGGCCCAGTAGGTACAGAAGAGCTATTGGGCCTCTGATGCCTCTGGTGTTTATAAGCATAGCAGGACTCTTTGACCTGCAACACCATTAAGGCACTTGGGGATGTCAGAGTGTGACCCGTCAGTAGTGGCATTTGCACAGCACTTTCCAGAGTCATGTCACACACATCTCATTTGATGCTCCCAACAACTCTCTGAAGCAGGCAGCAAGGGGACTCTTATTCCTGCTCAAAGATGAGAAAACAGACTTGGAGCAGTTACAGGTGATGGTGGCAGAGGCAGGCCTAACCCAGGTCCTCTGACTGCAGAGCCCTCGTTCTTTCTGGTGTATCACGCTGCCTCTTCATGACACCTGTATGATGATTAAAAAGTCTTTTAGTCCTCGGAACTGGTTTTTTCCTTTCAGACCTGAAGATTGAGATACACTGAATTGCTCTTTTAAGTCTACTTGTTTCTGATTTCTCCCTTAAGTTTAATACTTTTTTTTTTTTTTTTGAGACAAAATCTCGCTCTGTCGCCCAGGCTGGAGTGCAGTGGTGCGATCTCAGCTCACGGCAACCTCCGACTCCCTGGTTCAAGCGATTCTCCTGCCTCAGCCTCCTGAATAGCTGGGACTACAGGTGCACACCACCATGCCCAGCTAATTTTTGTATTTTTAGTAGAGACAGGGTTTCACCATATTGTTCAGGCTGGTCTCAACTCCTGACCTTGTGATCCACCCACGTTGGCCTCCCAAAGTGCTGGGATTACAGGTGTGAGCCACCGCTCCTGGCCCAAGTTTAATAAGTATTTAATGAGCAACCATGATATAAAAGTATGTAAGACATAGTTTTTTTGTTCAAGAAAAACAATATAATATGAAGAAAGAATAGAAATAGCTAATTTTTTTTTAGTGTTGCTTCTATTCCAGGCCCAGTTCTAAGCAACACAGGGGTTGGGGGTGCCACTCCCTGTGCAGTAAAAAATCTGCATGTAATTTCTGAACCCCCCCAAAACTTCACTATTAATAGCCTACTGTTGACCACTAGCCTTACCTGTAACATAAACAGTTAACACATTTTTAATATTATATGTATTATATATTGTATTCTTAAGTAAGCTAGATAAAATGTTAATTGAGAAAAAAGAAAAATATACACTCTTCATTAAATGGAAGTGGATCATCATAAAGGTCTTCGTCTTCATCGTTTTCAGGTTGATTAGGCTGAGGAGGAGGAGGAGGAGGAGGAAGAGGAGGGGTTGGTGACGCTGTGCCAGGGAGACAGAGGCAAAAGAAAATTCACATGTAAAAGTGGACTCATGTAGTAAAACTCATGTTGTTCAGGGGTCAACTGTATGTACACACATACATACACTCATTTAATCTTCACACCAACCATGAGGTAAATACTAACATTATATCCATTTTTCAAATAAGGAAATCATAGAGCCCTTCAGTAGCTTGTTTGGGTCATACAGCTGTTCAGTGAGATCTCTAGGAATTCTGACCCAGAGACTCTGAGCCCAAAGCTTATGCTTTTCATCACATCACCTGCTACCTACCAGGATGAAGGAGGAGTGATGGAAATAGTAAGAGCAGTTTCTTTGTTTCTTTAGTATTTGCAGCAATATCATACGGCTCACCCTAATATCTACTATTTCAGCTACTATAAAAGGTAGTTGGCCGGGCGTGGTGGCTCATGCTTGTGATCCCAGTACTTTGGGAAGCCAAGGCAGGTGGATCATGAGGTCAGGAGTTCGAGACAAGTCTGGTCAACACAGTGAAACCCCATCTCTACTAAATATACAGAAATTAGCCAGGCATGGTGGTGTGTGCCTGTAATCCCAGTACTTGGGAGGCTGAGGCAGGAGAATTGCTTGAACCGGAGAGGCGGAGGTTGCAGTGAGCCAAGATTATGCCACTACTCTCTGGCCTGGGTGACAGAGCTAGACTCCGTCTCAAAAAGGGCCAGGGGTGGTGACTCATGCCTGTAATCCCAGCACTTTGGGAGGCAGATCACCTGAGGTCAGGAGTTTAAGACCAGCCTGCCCAACATGGAGAAACCCCATCTCTACGAAAAATACAAAAAATTAACCGGGTGTGGTGGTGGGCGCCTGTAGTCCCAGCTACTTGGGAGACTGATGCAGGAGAATCCCTTGAATCTGGGAGTCGGAGGTTGTGGTGAGCTGAGATCGTGCCACTGCACTCCAGCCTGGGCAACAGAGTGAGACTTGGTCTCAAACAAAATAAATAAATAAAAAAAATAAAGGTTCTTTACAGATACTATCTTAGTTGAGTCCCACAAAAAGACTGAGGAAGATACTATTTCTGTGTTTCAGATGAAGGCATTGAGGCTCAGAGAACAGTGACTTGCCCAAGGTCACCTTCCACTTGCCCTGTGAATAAAGTCTGAAAGTCCTTAAGGTGTACAGAATGTGGCTCATGCTTACCTCTCATTCCTCATCTTTCACCAGAGTAGGTGAAGACCCCGTTGTTTGCTGCCATGATACCATGATCCTCTCCCAAATACTTATAAATGTGTAACAGTATAATTAATAACAAATTACTTATTATATGTTGCCTCTCTCCAGTCTGTTCCTTCATAAAGCCCAAGTAGTATGAAAATGCAAATTTGATCTACCACTCTTTGCTTAAAACCTTTCTTTGGCTTCGCATTGCGTTAGGATAAAGAGCAAGGCCTCTAATGTGTCCCTGAGTTCCTAAGAGATCCTTCCACAACCCACCTCACCCTTCCCTCAGTTCCATGATGACTCCACTCATTCCCTCAGACATGCCAGGCTTTTCCTGCTTCTGGGCCTTTGCACATCTGTTCCATCCATGTGGATGGGTCTTTCTCCTCTCTACATCTGGCTAAGCTCTGCTCATCCTTTAGGTCTCCACTGAAGGATCTCATCCTTAGAGAAACCTTCCCTCATCTAAATTAGGTCTCCCAGGAGATGTCGACCAAAGGGTAGTTTCAGTCAGACAACAGGAGTACATTTTTGAGATCTGTTGCACAGCATGGTGACCATAGTTAATAATAGCCTTTTTTTTTTTTTTTTTTTTTTTTTTGAGGCGGAGTCTTCACTCTGTCGCCCAGGCTGGAGTGCAGTGGCACCATCTCGGCTCACTGCAAGCTCCGCCTCCCGGGTTCGCGCCATTCTCCTGCCTCAGCCTCCGGAGTAGCTGGGACTACAGGCGCCCGCCACCGCGCCTGGCTAATTTTTTTTTTTTTTTGTATTTTAGTAGAGACGGGGTTTCTATTTTTCAAAACTGGTACAAGAATAGATTTTTTTTTTGAGATGGAGTCTCGCTCTATTGCCCAGGCTGAAGTGCAGTGGTGAGATCTCGGCTCACTGCACGCTCCACCTCCTGGGTTCATGCCATTCTCCCGCCTCAGCCTTCCGAGTAGCTGGGACTACAGTCACCTGCCACCAGGCCTGGCTAATTTTGTTTTTATATTTTTACCAAACGGGATTTCACCGTGTTAGCCAGGATGGTCTCCATCTCCTTACTTCGTGATCCACCTGCCTTGGCCCCCCAAAGTGCTGGGATTACAGGCATGAGCCACCGCGCCCGGCCAGGAATAGATTTTAAATGTTCTCACTATAAAAAAAAAGCATCCGCAGTGATGGATATGTTAATTAGCTTAATCATTCTTCAGTGTGTATGTACATAAAATATCACATTGTACTTCATAAGTAGATATTATTTGTCAAAAATAAAAATTTAAGTAAAAGAGTAAATCAAGTTCCCTAGTTATTCTCTTTCATAGGATCTGTGTCTTACCACGTTGTATTTTTGTTAGATTAATTTGATGCCTACTTCTTACACTAGACTAAACTTTATAAAGTAGGGATCATGTGTGTTTTAATCATTACTTGATCCCTAGCATAGAACATGACAACTACATAGTAGTAGACCCGCAATACATCTCTGTTTACTCAGTGTCAGACAAAGCAGGTTTGGAACCCAAATATTCTGACTCCAAGGTCCTGCCTCCCAGTACTGATAAGAAGTAGTAAAGAAGCTAACACTTATTAGGTACCTTAAAGAACTAGTTTTCTAAAGAATTCTCTCTGGGAAATACTGGTTTAAGATAAATGTAAGACTTTCCATTTTAAAAACACTTTTAGGCAAGCGCTTTGCTTCTGGATCAGCTGACAAAAGCGTTATTATCTGGACATCAAAACTGGAAGGCATTCTGAAGTACACGTAAGTAACCATTTAGGTGTACAGTATTATGAGTTTGATGCTTATTGAATAATTGCAGCAAAAGCCTCTTAGAGGCTACATCTTAGAAAAGATGTAGGAGAAAACTTTTTTCTCTTAAATTGAACTTGAAATTAAGTTGTGGGTGTGTGTGGTTGGTATAGGAAGATTGAGTAGTGAATAAGTTAATGAATATTTCTTGGCCACTTACTGGCGTGGTCAGCACTGGGCCAGGTGCTTTCATGAAGCTCAAATCAGTTCATCTGACATTGTAGACTTTATCCCACCCCCAACCTGTCATCTTCCAGTGGCCCTATCTCAGAGAATGGCCTTATATCCACCCAGTGTCAAATGTCAGAAACTTGGGGTCAGTGTGCTCCAGGCCTCCTCTCACTATTGGAGATCTGCTGTGTTCTTCCCCTGTTCCACTACTAGTTAGTCCCTACTTATCCTGCAAATCTCAGACTCAAATGTCACTTTCTTTGTAAGGACTTTCCTGCCTCTCTAGGCTGGGACAGATCTCTTTTGAGGCATTTCTCACCATCGCAGTTTTAGATTTATTCTGGTGACTGATTAGTATTGCTCATCAGCCTGTAAGTTCCATAAGAGCAGATACGGCATCTGTTTTTTTTTCTCACTCTTGTGTCCCTGATACGATGCCTAGCCCATACTTGGTACTCACCAATTTTTCTTTCTTTCTTTCTTTCTTTCTTTCTTTCTTTCTTTCTTTCTTTCTTTCTTTCTTTCTTTCTTTCTTTCTTTCTTTCTTTTTCTTTCTTTCTTCCTTTCTTCCTTCCTTCCTTCCTTCCTTTCTTTCTTTCTTTTCTTTCTTTCTTTCTTTCTTTCTTTCTTTCTTTCTTTCTTTCTTTCTTTCTTTCTTTCTTTCTCTCTTTCTTTCTTTCTCTTTCTTTCCTTCCTTCCTTCTTTCCTTCCTTTCTTTTCTTTCTCTCTCTCTTTCTTTCCCTCCCTCCCTCTCTCTCTCTTTTTTCTTTCTTTCTCTTTCCTTCTTTCCTTCTTTCTTTCCTTCCTTCCTTCCTTCCTAAGTTCCATAAGAGCAGATACTGCATCTTTTTTTTTCTCACTCTTGTGTCCCTGATACAATGCCTAGCCCATCCATAATTGGCACTCACCAATTCTTTCTCTTTCTTTCTCTCTTTCTTTCTTTTTCTTTCTTTCTTTCTTTCTTTCTTTCTTTCTTTCTTTCTTTCTTTCTTTCTTTCTTTTTCTTTCTTTCTTTCTTTCTTTCTCTCTCTTTCTTTCTTTCTCTTTCCCTTCCTTCCTTCCTCCCTTCCTCCCTTCCTCCCTCCCTCCCTCCCTTCCTCCCTCCTTCCTTCTTTCCTCCCCCCTTCCTTCTTTCCTCCCCTTCCCTTCCCTTCTTGATTGGCTCTTGCTCTGTCTCCCAGGCTACAGCACAGTGGTACCTAGCTCACTGCAACTACAACCTCCCAGGCTCAAATAATCCTCTTACTTCAGCTTCCCAAATAGCTGGAACTGCAGGTGTACACCACTACACCTGGCCAATTTTTAAATTTTTTTTTCTTGGTAGAGGCAGGGTTTCACTTTGTTGCCCATACTGGTCTTGAACTCCTTGGCTCATTCTGTCCTCTAACTACTGGGATTACAGGTATGAGCCACTGCACCTGGCCTCTTTTCAATTGTGGTAAAATATACATGACATAAAATTTATCATATTAACTACTTTTTAAGTTTACAGTTTAATGTTAAATACATTTACATTGTTGTGCAACCAATCTCCCAAACTCTTTTATCCTGCTAAACTAAAATTCTATATCCTTCAAATTACCTGCTCACCCTTCTCTCCTACCCCCAGCCCCTGAAAACCACCATTCTACTTTCTTTCTCTCTGAGTTTGACTGCTTTACATACCTCATATAAGTAGAGTCATACAATATTTGTTCTTTTGTGGCTGGGTTATTTCATTTCACGTAATGTCCTCAAGGACGTAATGTCCTCTGTGTTGTAGCATGTGTCAGAATTTACTTCCTTTTTCTTCTTTATTATTATTATTTTTTGTGAAGATGAGGTCTCACTATGACTCCTGAGCTCAAACAATCCTCCCTCGGGTGCCCAAACTGCTGGGATTACAGGTGTGAGCCACTGGGCTCAGCTTCCTTCCTTTTTAAGTCTGAATATTATTCCTTTGTATATATAGACCACATTTTCTTTATCCATTCATCTATTGATGGACACTTGTGTTGCTTCCACTTCTTAGCTATTATGAATAATGCTGCTATGAACATGGGTGTACAAATCAACAAATAATTTTTGAATAAATGAATGAATGAATGAGTGATGTTGTAAGTAAAGTATTACCCACAAGTGAAGGAATAAAACTGGGGCTGAGATGCCATGCATGGTACATGATTTGCTCAGTTTTCATTGTTGTCGAAGGATCTCTCATGTTTCCAGATCTTGGTCTGTAATGTTTTCATTGCACCTCCATCTTACATTTCTGGGCCTCCGCAAAACAGTAAGAGTAACAACCACAAATAAAGCACCTAAAGGCCAAGGTGGAAGGATTGCTTGTGGCCAAGCGTTCAAAACCAACCTGGCCAAAAGCGAGTCCCCATCTCTATAAAAAAGAAAACAGTAGGTGAGAAGAATTAATTATTTTGGAGTAGGAGAATTAATTTCTGTGCTTTTTGTTGGTCACTTGCAGAAGTGCAAGTGGTCTGTAGTCAGAGGCTGTGGGCTCATTATTAAAATCTTCAGTTGTAGCCACTGAAATGTTTGTGGTTTGCTGCATAGTAATCTACAGTTGTTTACTTCCCAGGCACAATGATGCTATACAGTGTGTCTCCTACAATCCTATTACTCATCAACTGGCATCTTGTTCCTCCAGTGACTTTGGTAGGTTCTGATTCCTGATGTCCTGTCCTGAAATAACTGAAAATCTGGGCTAAAAATGCTGAAATGCATTCAGAATATGGTGATTTTGTCCTGAGAGAGTTAATACTACTTCTCTGCCTTCAATGGCTGAGGGGAGGCTGACAGTTATTCTTTAAATCGTGTAGAAACCAAGATAGTGAATGGTGACCTTTACTCTGGTAAGACATCAGAGACTACAGGAAGGGCCCCAGCAAAGGAAATGGTAAGAAGATTGGGAGGGCACAGGCATAACTTGATGTTGCTGCCTCTGGGAAGCTTTCCCTTGGTGTTACTGCCTCTAGGAAGCCTTCCCTGACTCACCGTGGCAAGGACAGTGCAGTTGTCCTCACCTTTGTATTGACCCACATCTGTGTGTACAACTTCTTGCACAGTTTGTCATCATTACTTGTTGGGGCGGCTGTAGCTGTCCTCCCTGAGAGGCTGAACACCTTGAGGAGTTCATCCTGGCCATGGTCCCGTGCCAGCGTTACAGCACTGGTGTAGTACTGGCACAAAAGAGGTATCAGTAAAATGTCTATGGAGGGAAGAAGGGAGTGAAATTGGGCAGAGGCTTATAGGTTATTTCCATTAATGGTTAATTCTGTTTTCAGCTCTATCAGTCTGTGTTCCTTGCTAGTGGATACAATGGAGTCACTAGATGAGGAGTCAGAGGCCTAATCCCTCTGTGTTTCAGTTCCCTTGTCTAAAAGGAGCATGCTACTCACTGTCTCACTGATACGGTTCTGGTTCTGAGGTTCAAAAGAGAGAATGGAATTGAAAGCCAATTGTATAAATACATGGAGAAAGGCCTATCATTTGTTTAACGTATTTTATAGCATTTTCTTCATGTGAAGCACTGGTCTGTATGCTTATACTGGAAGATTAAAAAGACAAAATAGAATCCCTACCCTCAAGGAACTTATGGTCTTAGGGGAAGGTGGGATTTTAAAAAATACAATATTAAAGTTGAATGCTTGCAGTGTGCTAGGCACTGTTCTGAGGATTAGAAATGAATTTTTATTTGAGCTTTATGACAGCCCCTGAGGTGTCAGGTATTATTCCCACCCTACTGATGAAAAAGAGGTAAAGGTCCCTTAGCTAGTACGTAGAGGAACCAGGGCTTGGACCTGAGACCAGGTGATTACATAGAAAGCCTGCCCTGCTAAGCACTGCTGAAGGAGGCCCAAGAAGAAGGAGGTTGCTCCAGCTGGGAGCTCCAGGCAGGCTTAGTGGAACACAGATAACATGTGCACAAGTCAGAATGTTTGGAGAAGCGTTTTGGACCAGGGAAAAGGCAAAAAATAACTTGTTTGATGTTGCACTTGGCTATATATTTGTGCCCTGGAGTTACCTTCTTGATTGTACTTCGCAACTTGGCAAATAGAATAATTTGCTTATGTTACCTAGACATATACTTGTTGCTATGAGGCACTGAGCCAGGGCATCTGGGACAGGGAGGAGCAAGCCTTAGGTGACCAGTATGCCATGGAAGAGGCACAGCTCAGATAAGGTCTATGTGTTGTGATTGAGACCTATGAAAGAAAACTAGATTTTCAGAAAGCAGCATTGTTATTTTAAATGCTAGGTTATATTCTGGTTGCAATGTCAGAGTTATGAACAGTGAAATTGTCATTTCTTTGAGAGTCAGATCCCTGAAAAGTTGGCTGGCACTTTACCAATCTATCTTATTTTTCTTCTGAAAGAATTATAGATTCATAGTAAGTTACAAAGATGGTATCAAGAAGTCTACGTACTTTTCATCCAGTTTCCCCTAGTGGATCCATCTTATGTAACTATTATACAATATCAAGACTAGGAAACTGAGACTGGCACAAAGTGTGTATATTATATAGTTCTGTTGTTTTATCACATGTGTGGATTACCACCAGTGCAACACAGAGCTAAGCCATCACCATGAAGTTACCACTTACTGTCATATCTACTCACCTTACATCCAGTTATTTCCAAACCCTGGTAACTACAAATCCGTTCTCCATTTCTATAATGTTGTCATTCAAGAATGTTATAGAAATAGAATCATACAGTAAGTATATGACCTTTTGAGATTGTGTTTTTTCATTCAGCATAAAGTCCTGGAGATCCATCTAAGTTGTTGTATGTTTCAATTATTTGTTCCTTTTTATTGCTGGGTAGTATTCCAACCAATCCATCTTCTTTTATATTATTATGCATTGAAGGGTTGTGGTCTCCTGAACAGAAGTCTGTCTCCAAACACAAATCAAGCAGCAAGATCATCTGCTGCAGGTAAGTGCAGCTCTGACAATAAGATTTATGTTCCTTCATCTTCCACACAGACTTTCAAAATCCAATTATTTCATGCAGCGGAGAAGGTCTTGTGTTAAGTAGTTGGTTTAGGCCCCTGTATTTCCTTTTTTCTTCTTTTTTGGTCTCCTCAATGGGAAAGACCTATGCCTTTGATCATGAAACAAAAGAGAACTACAAGTTGCCTTCATGCAGTTACCTAGCAACAAGCCTCAACACCCAGCTATACTGAGTGGAGGCTTGTAGAAAATGTGAGGCTGTCATTGTCCAGGCAGCATCTGTGGGGAAGAAAGCTTTCCCTCCCACACTTTGATGCTAGACCTGGATTAGAATCCAGAATCTGTCATTGACAGGCCATGTGACCTCAAGAAAGTTATTAAATCTTTCTGAGCTGGAGCTTTATATTCCTCATCTGACAAATAGGGATAAAAATACTGACTTGACGGGATTGTCGTGAAATGTACGCAAACTTATGAGTGTAAAGCATGCAGGACAGCACCTGGTGTACAGCAGACACTCTAAATGGTAGCTGTTCAGCTTCTAGGAGTATATCCCTTCCGTTCAGCATCTGAGCACCTTCTACAAAGCAAGCACTGTCCTAGGGATTGGAAGACACTAAGTCTGTTCTTAAGGTGCTCTTTAAGTGGGAGGGGATTGAGATGGAGAGTGAGAAGTGGTGGCTGGCCCAGAGATGTAGGCACAAGGTAAGGGCTGTCATAGAGGTGTGTACACAGGGCTGGGGGAGCTCAGAAAAAGGTACCAAATAGTGCCTTCACTTCTCACTGTTGATTACAGAACTAAATAGCATTTTAAGTTTGATCCTCTGACTTTATGTCAGGACTGGCAATAATGAAACCATATCCATCCCAGCTGTTGCTGCCTCATCAGACTTTTATTTCAAACCAAGGCATCATCCTCACTAGTTTTACCTTCTGTGGGATGCTTCCTCTATCCCCATGCCTTTTGTTGGTTGTGTGCACAGCTGGACAAATGATGGTCAGTACCTGGCGCTGGGGATGTTCAATGGGATCATCAGCATACGGAACAAAAATGGCGAGGAGAAAGTGAAGATCGAGCGGCCAGGGGGCTCCCTTTCGCCAATATGGTCCATCTGCTGGAACCCTTCAAGGTACTCTTTAAATTGTCCTCCTTCTAGAACAAACACCATCATGAAGAAGGGCTTTCTGCCTTCCTGAGGTCTCCCTAGATTCAAAGGCTTCTCACCTCACTTGAATAGTCTGTTTTAGAACCTGCTCCATTTGTATGGATTTTTTTTTTAACGGTCCTGCTACCTAAGAATGTATGGAATTTTTTAAGAGCCTGCTGAAAAGTTCAGTTTTGGAATGCATCCTGGAGATTTTAGCAAAGCAGATGAGCTATTTAGGCCAGGCCAAAGTGTGTGTGTGGCATGTGTGCACACATGTGCATGCACACATATGTGTATGTGCACATGTACATGAGTATGGTGTGTGTGTGGTGTGTGAGTGATGCAGGAGGACCGTTTCCTTATGAATCAATAGTGGAGCTCTCTGCTGTGGCTTCATTTTTGCCTTTCCTTTTTTAGTTCTTCCCTCCAAGTTTGGGCAGAATATGTGCCCACCTGTTAATAAATAGCTTTTTCATGAGCCTTTTTGTTGCCTTTGCCAGAAAGTCAAAATTAAGTCTGCAGACATCCCTAAAGCCTAGAGATACACGAGCAGTTGGCACCTACCTTCTCAAATTTTGTACACACTTTCCTTTCTATGTCCATGTGACTTTGACAGTAAACTAATTATATGCTTTTTTTTTTTTTTTTTTTTTTTTTGAGATGGAGTCTCACTCTGTTGCCCAGGCTGGAGTGCAATGGTGCAATCTCAGCTCACTGCAATCTCCACCTCCTGGGTTCATGCAACTCTCCTGTCTCAGCCTCCTGAGTAGCTGGGATTACAGGTGCCCGCCACCACACCTGGCTAATTTTTTGTATTTTTAGTAGAGATGGGTTTCACCATGTTGGCCAGGCTGGTCTTGAACTCCTGACCTCAAGTTGTCCACACACCTCAGTCTCCCAAAGTGCTGGGATTACAGGTGTGAGCCATTGCACCTGACCCTATATGCTCTTTATATATCCTATGATACTATTAAACCATCAGTATCCTTTATGGAGTCCTCTGAAGGTAAATTAAAGGTCCTACTTGTTTACCAGCTCAATGTCACTTTACAGATGGTTGCCTACTTGATTTAGAAGGTTGTTTGGAAGGTTATTATGCTTCTTCCTGAATAATTTTGTCTGGCCCATGCTGTACCATGCATGTGTAATGCTATCAAAGGCCATTAGCCCACCCCAGAGTTCCTGCTGTTTGATTTGTGGCTGCAGAGGACTTTGTGGCTCTAGGCTACCATTTTTAATTCATGAGAAGCAGAATGTCCTATATAACTGGGGGCTGTCTTCTTCCAGGTAGGGTTCAGGGGCTCCTTTTATTTTTTATTTTTATTATCTTTTTTTTTTTTTTTTTTTTTCTGAGACAGGGTCTCACTCTGTCACCCAGGCTGGAGTGCAGTGGTGTGATCTTGGCTCACTGCAACCTCCGCCTCCCAGGTTCAAGCAATCCTTTCACCTCAGCCTCCTGAGTAGCTGGGATCACAGGCACATGCCACCATACCTGTCTAATTTTTTGTATTTTTGGTAGAGACAGGGTTTCACCATGTTGGTCAGGCTGGTCTTGAACTCCTGATCTCAGGTGATTCACTTGCCTCGGTCTCCCGAAGTGCTGGAATTACAGGCATTGAGTCACCGCACCCGGCCCCCAGGAGCTCCTTGACAGGATTTTAAATTATAGTTTTAGTGTAGTTCTAGGCAATGTAATTTTGAACAACTACTTACTGTCTACAGCCGATGGGAGAGTTTCTGGATGAACAGAGAGAATGAGGATGCCGAGGATGTCATTGTCAACAGATATTTTCAGGAAATCCCTTCCACTCTGAAGTCAGCAGTGTACAGTAGTCAGGGTAGTGAGGCAGAGGAGGAAGAACCAGAGGAAGAAGACGACAGTCCCAGGGACGACAACTTGTGAGTGTGTCCCAATGAGTGGGAACCCTCCTGGTAAGGGCCCAGGCCCCACACAGACTTGCCAGGACAGATGTTAAGCTCCTTGGCCAAGGGAGTACAGGGACTGGGGGGAACTGTGGGTGAAAGCTCCTTCAAAAAAAGGAGACACACCCTTAAAAATTGTGTGTGGGTTATAAAGTGATCCTGTGAGAAACTATAGGAAATACTGAAAAGACTAAAGGAGAAAGTTCAGCTTTTCTGATAAAACCCCATCACCTGAGGAAATCACTGTTAGCAATCTAGTGTATTTCTCCTCAGTCTTTTAGTGTGTTCATATAATTAAGTTATATTCTGCTTTTTTTCACTTAACATTATAGTGTGACCCCTTTCCAGTAACATTATAAATCCTTCAAAGAACATGATTTTTAATTGCTGAAGCGTGTGCCCTTTTGTGGATGCCCCATCATTCGACACTTCCTCTATTACTGAACACGTTTCTTAGCCTGTTCCCACACTATCCCTTACCTTACCTTGCATTTTCTAGGATGCATGTCAGTGAGGAAGCCCTTACCTTAGCCACAGTCCTCACACTCAAATCCTGGCTGTCCAGTCATTCTTTCTTCTCTTCAGTCGAGATTGCCTGTAGGGAAAACATGGGCAGGCCAGAGTGGGGAAAGCTGGGGTAGCCAGGATATCACAGTTGGGCACTAGCTTGGGACTTTCCGAACTGTTTTCCATGGTACCTGAGTTTCCTTGGAAGAATCCCACCCTGAGGTCATGGGGGCTAGGAAGTGGGGACGGTAAAGGAGGAAGGTATGGCTTTGGGTCCCCATTTCAGTGCTTTTGATTGTTTCAACATGAGTTTTTGTTTCGTAAAGAATCCTACTGCCCTAGGAGGAAAAAGGGGGTTGAAAATCACTAATCCACCTCACAGGGACTGAGCCCAGCCCAGAGCCATATGTGGCCTCCCCAAGAGGGGTCACTGGTGGGCTGGGCTCCTGGATTGTTTGTACTTTGGACTTCAGTGCCAGTTCACACAAAGATCATCTGCAGGCTCCCTCATTAACGTCCCTCTTGGCCTTTGTCTCTTTTCCCTTAGTTTTGAGTTAGTGCCTATGACATTTGCCACTCTTGACTGGGTTTTACAAACAAGGCCTTAGCTTGTCTGCCTACATATCCAGTGGTGCTACCAGGTGACCACAAGACACTGGGATCAGAAAAGCTGGAATTAATAAACAAAGAGGCAACATTAGGTGGATTAAGACCCAGCCTCAAAGGCTAGGAATGCTTTTGGTTTTTTTCTTTTTTTTTTTTGAGTCAGTCTGGCCCTGTCACCTAGGCTGGAGTGCAGTGGCACGATCTCGGCTCACTGCAACCTCTGCCTCCCGGGTTCTAAGTGATTCTTGTGCCTTAGCCTCTGGAGTAGCTGGGATTACAGGCACGTGACACCACACCCAACTAAGTTTGTATTTTCAGTAAAGATAGGGTTTCCCCATGTTGGCCAGGCTGGTCTCAAACTCCTGACCTCGGGTGATCCACCCGCTTCAACCTCCCAAAGTGCTGGGATTACAAGCGTGAGCCACCACGTGCTGCCACTTTTCTCTTGAACTAGATTCCCAGGTAGCTTGCTCCTTAGCCTCAGGCAAGGGAGTTTCTCCTATGTGCTGGTCCTACAGTCCCAGCCCCATGGTACTGATCCCCATAGGTTATCAGTTTCAAAGACAAGTTGCATGTTTTCAGAGAGCCCATTGCTCTTTTTTGAAAATTAGAGTCAGTCAGAAACCATTTCACTTGTGCAAGGACCCCCACCTGCAGGAGAACTTATTTTTAGATGTTAATTTTCTTTCTTCAGGAAGAGCAAGCAAGTTTTCCTTCTATTAAAAAATGCGTTTGTATTGAAAGAGATGTTTCTCTGCCATCTCCCCACATTTTCCAGTATGTAAGAGAAAAGCAGTCTCAATATTGGAGCCTTGTCTGTCTTAGTGTTGCTCCCCAGTAAGCTCTGAAATGAGAGGTTTATATTCTTCAGCTGTAGCAGTGTCCCCAGCACCATAAGCTCATAGCAGAGGACTCAGTGAAACAGCAGATCCCAGGAAGGCTAAACCTCACCTCTGCTTCATCCCATAAGACTGATGGATGGGTTGGGCCAAATTACAACTTTTGGCCTCAGTAAAGCTGTACAACATTTGGCAACCTGAGGCCAGGGCTCTCTTGTTCCTGTTGTTGAAGCCCTTAGAGCTATACTCATCAGCAGGCTGTGGCCCTTCATAACGTCTTTTATCTTCTGTTGATTAGAGAGGAACGTAATGACATCCTGGCTGTGGCTGACTGGGGACAGAAAATTTCCTTCTACCAACTGAGTGGAAAACAGGTATGTAATCCAATTGCAAATCCAACTGCAGTCATGCCTGTTATATTTTCATTTTCTGAGATTCTGTTACTATTCATTATACATTATCATTGTTAGTTCCTGCTTATTGAGTGTTTGCTGTGATACCAGGTACTGTGCTCACTGCTTTGCATGTTTTATCCTATTTTATTCTTATAAAACCCAATGAAGTGGGTACTACTTTCCTTATCAACTTTTTAGGAATGAGTAAACCAGAGCTCAGAGCAGTGAAATTATATGTCCAAGATTTCATACGGCTAGTAAATGGTGGAGCCTAGGAGTTAAACCCAGATTGGTTTGACTTTAAAATCTAGCTCTTAGTTTTGACCTTACTTTTCTCTATTTGCTTTCATTCATTCAACTAACGTTTATGAGTACCCACTTAGGACAGCCCTTTCACAAAGGAGCTGCTGACATAGAGCCGGGAAAGTGATAGTCTCTACCTGCAAGAGCTCACAGGCTGGCGGAGACACACTTGATATCAAAGAGCCCCTGTGTGATGCGGTGTGTGACATAATAGAAAGCTATATAGATGGCTTTTAGGGATACAAAAGAGGGTAACATCACTACTTGGTAGAGATGGGAAGTCTTGTTAGAAGTTATCTTTGAGCAGGCTATCTTTGAGTTAGGCTGAGGATATTGGGAATGGTGTTTCAGGCAGAAAAAAAATAGCATGTATCAAGGCAGGAAGGAATGAAAATATATGACATTTCAGAGAATGATGAGTTGTACAGGGTGACTGCATCTCAGATTTTGTGACCTGAAGACAGAACTTAAGAGAAACATGGGGACATGATTTTTCTTTTTTTTTTTTTTGAGACAGTCTCACTCTGTGGCCCAGGCTGGAGTGCAGTGGCGCCATCTTGGCTCACTGCAAGCTCCAACTCCCAGGTTCACACTATTCTCCTGCCTCAGCCTCCTGAGTTGCTGGGACTATAGGTGCCCACCACCACGCCCGGCTAATTTTTTTTTGTTTGTTTTTGTATTTTTAGTAGAGACGGGTTTTCACTGTGTTAGCCAGGATGGTCTCCATCTCTTGACCTCGTGATCCCTCCGCCTTGGCCTCCCAAAGTGCTGGGATTACAGGTGTGAGCCACTACGCCCGGCCTATGATTTTTTGTTTGTTTGTTTTGAGATAGAGTCTCGCTCTGTCGCCCAGGCTGGTGTGTAATGGTGCAATCTCGGTTCACTGCAACCTCTGCCTCCCGGGTTCAAGCGATTCTCCTGCCTCAGCCTCCTGAGTAGCTGGGATTACAGGCATGTGCAACCACGCCTGGCTAATTTTGTATTTTTGGTAGAGATGGGGTTTCTCCATGTTGGTGAGGCTGGTCTCAAACTCCTGACCTCAGGTGATCTGCCTGCCTTAGCCTCCCAAAGTGCTGGGATTATAGGCATGAGCTGCCACCACACCTGGCCGAGGATGTGATTATAAAGGACCTGAGTAGTGAGAATAAGAAGTTCAAACATCATATATTGTAAGTATTCAGGAGCCATAGATGGCAGGAAGTGGCATCACAGATTCTTGCTTCAGAAGAATAACTTGTTTCCGTGGAGGGTGGATTAAAATATAGAGAGCATGGTAGTAGGATGACTTATTAGTAGGCAGGAAACGCCAAGAATTAGAGTAAAGGTGCTGGATACAGGGTTCATACCATAGCCAAGCAAGTGAGAAATGCAACCTGTGCAGTGAAGCCTTTAATTTCATAGCATCCTTATTCCTCAAAATATGTCATGCAAGACGGAAGAGTTTTAGATGTGTGTAGCCCAGCTTTTGGGCCATTTCTTCTACCCCTGCCTTACCATTGGTCATTTCTTTTGTATTCAAGTAAAGAAAAGATAAAGGGAGCAGATAATGAAGTGTTTTCTCAGTTTGCCATGGTTGATTTCCTAAAACTCTCATTTTAATTAACTATCATCTAGTTTCCCTGGCCCTCTCTATTCATCCGCTTAATGTGTGTACGTCATCATTCAACAGATATTTATAGGCACACCTACTCTGTACGAGGCACTGGATGTGGGTACTGAAGACTCTTGGGAACAAATGACCGCACTGCAGTGGGAGGGAATGGGGTCTTGTTGCTGTGGCCACAGTAGAAAAGAGCTCAACATGGCAGAGGGCCACAGGAAATATCTTGCATCTATGCCGCCCCAGAGCTCGTGTTGTGGCCCAAAGTTTCTGCATGATAAGCAACCTTAACCCGCTGAGATGGCTGAGATGGTAATCCCAACTTGTTTGGGACAGTAAAATTGTTTTCTTGGTGGATAAGTGTCTTCCCTTCCCAATCTGGGAAGATTAGAATTAAATGTAGGATGATGAAGTAAATCAAACCCATACTTTTGTGTTAGCCTGAAGTATAATTTGTGTATTTTTGTCATTTGAAGTGTTAGTAATACTTAAGAGGATCGACTTAATAATAATAATAGCTAACATTTATTGAATTCCAGGCATTATATAAACTCTTTACAAGGATTAACTCTCTTAATCCTTGTAACAACCCTATGAGGTAAATACTGTTATCATCACCATATTACATGCAAGAAAATTGAAGCACAGAGAGGCTCAATAATTTGCCCAAAGGCACACATTTAGTCTGTGGTCCACCCTGGTGAAACCCAGGCATACTGGTGCCAGAATCCATATTAGAATATCTATCAGATTAGTCTTGCAATGACCATTTAAAAGTTGTATTGAGTAATTTTATATGTCTGATTTTATTTATTTATTTTTTGAGAAAAGCTCCCACCCTATTACCCAGGCTGGAATGCAGTGGTATGATCATGGCTCACTACAGCCTTGATCCCCCTGGGCTCAAGGAATCCTCCTACCTCAGCCTTCCAAGTGACTGGGACTATAGGCACATTTCACCACACCCTGCTAATTAAAAAAAAAATTTTTTTTTTAGAGATAGGGTCTTCTATGTAATCCAGGCTGGTCTCAAACTCCTGGGCTCAAGTGATTCTTCTGCCTTGGCTTCCCAAATTCCTGGGAATACAGGTGTGAGCCACCATATCTGGCCTACTTCTGATTTTAAGTGGAAAGATATAAGAATTATATTTAAAGTGTATATTATTTAAGGTTCCTAAGCAATATTGGAATGCTTAAGCAATTTGTTGTATTTTTCTGCTTGGTGTTCACTGAGCTTTTTGAATGTACACATTGATATCTTTATGTCTTTCACCAAATGTGGAAACATTTTGGCCATGATTTCTTGAAATATTTCTTCTTCTCCATTCTTTCCTTTCCTCTGGGACTCTAATTACACTTACATTAGACCTTTTGTTATTGTTCTCCAAGTCATTGAGGCTCTGTTATTATTTTTTTAAATCCCTTCTTTTCCCTCCGATTTTCAGATTGGAGGATTTCTGTTGTTCAGTATTAAATTTCATTGACTCTTCTGCAACTTCTGATATTTCTCTTAAGCTCTTTCAGTGCATATTTGTTTCAGTTATTATTGCATTTTTCTGTTCTAGAATTTCCATTTGGTTCTTTTTTCCTTTTCATTCATTACAAGCATATTTTTCTTTATCGTCTTAACCATAGTTATAATAGCTGTTTTTTTTTTTTTTTTTTTTTTTTTTTTTTTTTTTTTGAGACGGAGTCTCGCTGTGTCGCCCAGGCTGGAGTGCAGTGGCCGGATCTCAGCTCACTGCAAGCTCCGCCTCCTGGGTTCACGCCATTCTCCTGCCTCAGCCTCCCGAGTAGCTGGGACTACAGGCGCCCGCTAGTTTTTGCCCGGCTAGTTTTTTTTGTTTTTTTTATTTTTTAGTAGAGACGGGGTTTCACCGGGTTAGCCAGGATGGTCTCGATCTCCTGACCTTGTGATCCACCCGTCTCGGCCTCCCAAAGTGCTGGGATTACAGGCTTGAGCCACCGCGCCCTGCCAATAGCTGTTTTAAAATTCTCATCTGCAGCTGGGCATGGTGGCTCGTGCCTGTAATCCCAGTACTTTTGGAGGCTGAGGAGGGAGGATTACTTGAGGCCAGGATCATGGTTCAAGACTAGCCTGGGCTACATAGAGAGACTTCATCCCTAAAAACAAACAAACAAATTAGCCAGGCGAGGTGGCAGGCACCTATTGTCCTAGCACCTCAGGAGGCTGAGGCAGGAGTATTTCCAAGCTGAGGAGTTCAAGGCTGCAGTGAACTCTTACCACTGCACTCCAGCCTGGGTGACAGAGCAAGACCTGTGCCCAAAAAGCAAACAAAATTCTCATCTGCTATTTCTAACATCTGGGTCGTCATGGTTCAGTCTCCATTGAATATGGTTCACATTTTCTGCTTTGGGGAATTTTGAATTGTACTCAATATAGTGAATGATACGTCATAGAGACTCATTTCCATCATGTTCCTCTGAAGATTATTGTGTATGTTTGTGTGTATATATGTTTAAGCAGGCAGTTTACTTTGCTGGGCTCAATATCAAAACTGCATGTTTTCAGTGGTGTCAGCAGCTGACATCTCTGTGCAGTTCTTTAGCTGTAGCTAGGCTGCTTGGCATCTCATCACAGTTTGTAGTTCAAGAGTTTCCAGATATTCAGCGGAGTTTATGTGCAGAATTTAAGCTCTTACTTTGCATCTCTTTTCTGAAATTTCCCACCTCACTTTCTGGGTGCTGTGGTCCTCCCAAATTCTATATTCACCCAGCATGATGCTGAAGAGGGCTACCCTCCGGCAAGAACCCTTAAAAAAAATGAGAAGTTCACCTAGTGCTTGTTCCCTTCTTCCAGATGTGCATGTGTCTTCAGTTCCTGCCTGCTTTTGGTTGCCCTGAAATGGTTGTTGTTTATAGTTGGTCCAGAGTTTATTGTTTATACTTGTGGGAGGATGTTCCGATAGGAACTACTGAGCCACTTGCAGAAGCTGCTAGCCTTCCATGTCATGATTCATAAGAATTTTTAGTTTTCTTATTAGGTTTTCTAGCATCAGATAAGTGCTAGGGAAAGTTTTGGTTGCTAGGCATTTGAAATTCCTAAAAAGGAAAGGAAATTTGAATGTATTAAACTTATAATTGCAGTTTAAATTGGTATAAGGGAATTAATTTAACTAAGTTTTAAATGGGACTGGATATTTAAGGGATTTTATAATCTGTTCAAAATTAAATTCCTTAAACAGTCAGTCAATTGGCTGTTCACTTTAACTAGATTTATAAATAGGAAAATATTTGTAAATTGAACTTAAAAACTTAAGGAGAAATCAGTTCCCTAAAGTTATTTCTTTTATAAATTGAATATTAGTTTAATAATGTTAATCACAAACAGTCTTTTTATTCACAAAAGACACCATTGGGGCAGCAAAAAACTCCAGTGGTAATAAGGAACTTGTGCTTTAGCGGGGCAGACCTGATTAACCCTGTATCTACAGGCAATGAAAGAAGTGCAATGGGATAGGCGAGCACAGGTGCTGTGGTGGGATGAGGGGATGGGGATTGGAGATGTTCCTGGAGGAGATGACACCTGGCAGACAAAGTGAGGGAAAGAGCACTCCTGTCTGGGTCTAGGGATGGTGTGGAGTACAGCACCTGTGAGGATGTGGAAACCTGAAAAAGCATTGCCTGCTTAGGAAACTTACAAGTTCATTTTGGCTGAGAGAATGACCTTGGGGGCTGAGTTTGGGAGTGACCTTCATCCTAGAAGCTGAGAAAACACCATTGAGAAAGTGAAAAGACAAGCCACAGAATGTGAGAAGTTTTACAACTCATATATCTGATAAGGGACTTGTATCTGGAATATATAAAGAACTATAAAGACAGGGCTGGGCATGGTGGTTCATGCATGTAATCCCAGTGCTTTGAGAGGCAGAGACAGGAAGATCACTTGAGAACAGGAGTTCAGAACTAACTTGGGTAACATAGTGGGACCCCATCTCTAAAAAAATATAGTTTTAATTAGCTGGGTGTGGTGGTATATGCCTCTAGTCTCAGCCCCTAGGTGTGGCAGGGGGCTGAGGCAGAGGAATTGAGCCCAGAAGTTCAAGGTTGCCTTGGGTTATGATCATATGAGTGCATTCCAGCCTAAGCCATAGAGTGAGACATTTCTTTGTGGCCAATAAGCACATGAAATGATGCTCCATATCATTAGCTATCAGGAAAATGCAAATTGAAACCACAATGAGATAATTCACACTCACTAAAATGGAGAAATTGGAATCCTCATACGCTGCTAATGCAAATATAAAATGGTGCATTCACTTTGAAAAGTGTAGCAGTTCCTAAAAGGGTTCAACGTAGAGTTTAAAAAGAAAAAAATTTAGGCCAGGAGCTGTGACTCACTCCTGTAATCCCAGCACTTTGGGAGGCCAAGGTGGGTGGATCATCTGAGCTCAGGAGTTTGAGACTAGCCTGGACAACAAGGAGAAACACCGTCTCTGCAAAAAATACAAAAATTAGCCAGGCGTGGTGGCGCACACCTGTAGTCCCAGCTACTTGGGAGGCTGAGGTAGGAGGATCACTTGAAGGTGGGAGGTGGAGGTTTCAGTGAGCCAAGATTGCGCCGCTGCACTCCAGCCTGGGCAACAGAGTCAGACCCTGTTTCAAAAAAAAAAAAAAAATTTTGCTAGGCATGGTGGCACTCACCTGTGGTCCTGGCTACTTAGGAGGCTGAAGCAAGAAGATCACTTGAGTCCAGGAATTCAAGGCTACAGTGAGCCGTAATTGCACCACTGCACTCCAGCCTGGGTGACAGAGTGAGACCCTATCTTGAAATAAATAAGAATTAAAAAATAAAGAGAAGTAGTATGGGTGTAGTTGCAGAATAAAAGGACAATCTTTATTTTTTTTTTGAGATGAAATCTCGCTCTGTCGCCCAGGCTGGAGTGCAGTGGCCAGATCTCAGGTCACCGCAAGCTCCACCTCCCGGGTTTACGCCATTCTCCTACCTCAGCCTCCCAAGTAGCTGGGACTACAGGTGCCCGCCACCTCGCCGGGCTAGTGTTTTATATTTTTTAGTAGAGACGGGGTTTCACCGTGTTAGCCAGCATGGTGTCGATCTCCTGACCTTGTGATCCGCCCGTCTCGGCCTCCCAAAGTGCTGGGATTACAGGCTTGAGCCACCACGCCCGACCAGGACAGTCTTTAAACTGAATAAACTCAGCTTTATAAAATACTTTTTTAAAAAAGGCAGAGAAAAGAAGCTGAGGGAACCCACTGAACTGTATGAAGAACTGTATTTGCAGAGGGAGGGGGGCCTTTGGGAGCAAAACCACCCACAGTCTCCATCTTGGCTGAGGAGCCCTGACACACCTGCACTCCTGGAACACTTGGGTGGGACTAGGGGAGGTGCCACTGACTCTAGGAGCTAAGGATTGGGCTGTGTGGTGGGGGAGTAGGGAGATGCAGAGGCAGAGAGGCCCGTGTTCACCATGGGATGACATGGGAGAAAAGGCTGGCCAGCTATCCCTGTCTTCCCAACTCCCTCTAAAGTTGGCGAGAAAAGCCCTTAATTGTATTGCAATGGTTATGGATTCGGAAATGGTTTTTCCCTTGGTATGTGTTCTTTTTCCTCAGATTGGGAAGGATCGGGCACTGAACTTTGACCCCTGCTGCATCAGCTACTTTACTAAAGGGGAGTACATTTTGCTGGGGGGTTCAGACAAGCAAGTATCTCTTTTCACCAAGGATGGAGTGCGGCTTGGGACTGTTGGGGAGCAGAACTCCTGGGTGTGGACGTGTCAAGTGAAACCGGATTCCAACTATGTGGTAAGAAGAGGAAGTTTGTTCTGTGGGGCCATGGCTTGAAGAGGCACTGAGCAGCCGCCATATGTCGAGAGACATATCACTGGGGTTTGTGTCTGACAAATGGGAGTGCAGACTGTCTCCAGAGAGCTGGGAATTGACAGTTCTGTCATCCTGCAGGTGGTCGGCTGCCAGGACGGCACCATTTCCTTCTACCAGCTTATTTTCAGCACAGTCCATGGGCTCTACAAGGACCGCTATGCCTACAGGGATAGCATGACTGACGTCATTGTGCAGCACCTGATTACTGAGCAGAAAGGTGAGAAGCAGGTCTAGACCTTGGCAAGAGGGACAGGTGGAAGCAGGTGGAAAGGGCTACTGACAGGGCACTTGAAATGACAGGAAAGGTTTCTCCTTGGCCTTTTGAAAACATGTTAGCCACTGGGTCTGTGTCTTGGGGTTTTGTTTTTTTTTTGTTTTTTTTTTGGTGGGGGAACTAGGGATGCCAATCTCCTTGAGGATCCCATGAAAGCAATAAGCCCTCTCTGAAAAATGTACCAACTCATAATTTCAAGGAGTACGTGAATTTCCTGAGTGAGGGAGGATGATTTATGACAGATTGGAGCCAGGTGGTTGACCTACATGGGTCCTTGTGGACCTTTATCCTTTCTGGTCAGAGTCACTCAGGGGTGCTTCTCCCTCAGCCCAGTCTCCACTTGTCTCCTGCTGGGTCCTTCTGCCAGAGATGAGCAGCGGAATTGGATTGGCACAGGCTTAGTCAGAAGATCAGGGTTCCAGGCCTAGCATAGTCATTCCAAGCCCTAAGACCGCAGTCTCTCCCTCTGTCCACTTAAGTAGCTGTGCTGGTTAAATAGGCTCAGAATCCACTTACTCCAGGTGTATTCATATCTGGATGTGCTGGCCTTAGTGCACTGCTGGGTGCCTTTGCAAGGGATCCAGGTGGGGGGTTCTTTTGTAGATTCAGATGAGTGTCCTTTGGTCCCCCTGGAGGACCATATGTTTTTGAAGATTCTGGCTGTGGTAGCTGGGGCAAAGCCTCTTGGACAGCTCCACAGTGTCCCCGTCAGGGACATTTTCTCCACCTGGTCTGTAGTGGGAGTGTAGAGCCTGGTGTGTACCAGAAATTAACGTGTCTTTCCTGTTTGTCAAGGAGGTGGGCAGGGAGCGGCCAGAGGTGAGGTCAGTTACTTAAGCAGGCTTCCGATCACCAGGGGCCACTAGTGCTGTGGAGAGGAGTTTATATTTGTATCCAGCAAGTGATGGTAACAGTGAGTAGTTCATTTCCATACTCAGTTGTCAGCCTTGGACCGTGAAGATTGGATCCTATAGGACTTTGGATCCCAGTGCTCAGCAGAGTTGATTGTGTATATTAGATACTCTAAAGATTTTTCAATGAGAGTATCTCACTTTAATTGCCAGTAGCGTTAAGTAAATGATGGCTTTTAATTTCTCTCCCTTCCACCTTACTTAACAACCTCTTGCTAGAACTAGATATTTTTTTCTTTGACAGTTCGGATTAAATGCAAAGAGCTTGTCAAGAAGATTGCCATCTACAGAAATCGATTGGCTATCCAACTGCCAGAGAAAATCCTCATCTATGAGTTGTATTCAGAGGACTCATCAGACATGCATTACCGGGTAAAGGAGAAGATTATCAAGAAGTTTGAGTGCAACCTTCTGGTGGTGTGTGCCAATCACATCATCCTGTGCCAGGTGGGCAGCAGCGTGTTGGAGGGGTTGGGCTGAATTCCATTTGTGCTCCCTGCAATGATAGGGTGCCCATCTCATGGTTTTAAACCTGGTCACTAGAAAACAAGTCTGTTTCCATCAGACTAAGTGGTGCTTATTGGCTTTCATTTTCCTGGCATCTGGATGAACCAGACTCTGTTAGCAAGTCATGAGCCATAAACTGAAGAATGCTTTTTGTTTTATTTTATTATTTTTTTAAAAATATTTTTCTTGAGACAGACATGGTCTCGCTCTGTTGCCCAGGCTGGAATGCAGTGGCACAATTCTGGCTCACTGCAGCTTTGACCTCCCAAGCTCAAGCAGTCCTCCTCCTGAGTAGCTGGCACGTGCCACCACACTCAACTAATCTTTTATTTTTAGTAGAGATGCGAGGCTGTACTTTGGGAGGCTAAGGCAGGAGGAATGCTTGAACCCAGGAGTTTAAGACCTGTCCAGCCTCCCAAAGTACTGGGATTATAGGTGTGAGCCACTGTGTCTAGCCAAGAATACCTTTTTCTATTGCAGAACATTTTGTCATACTGGGATTAGATATATTTTAATGACTTAAAACATAAATTGGTGTTATACAAAATGAAGATAGTTTTTATGGATAAGCATATACACATAAAATTTGTATCAACTCAGTAATTGTCAAGGAAATTTTAATTCCTGAAAGATTTTTTTTTTCATAGAAAAAAATTTCTCAAGATTCCTAGAGAGTGTCTAAGTCAATGCCAAGAGAAGTTTGGAAAGACTTTGAGAGAAGGCTAGTCCAGCATCTTGGAAGTAGAGGTGGATTTAGTTTTACATAGCTCTATTGGAGGTGATGAAAGAGAATAATTCTTTAGGAATCACTGTAGTGTAAAATACTATTAAAATCTCTCAAAGTCTGGAACTGGGCTGGGTGCAGTGGCTCACGCCTGTAAATCCCAGCACTTTGGGAGGCCAAGGCAGGATGATCGCTTGAGGCTAGTAGTTTGAAAGAAGTCTAGAAAACAAACTGAGACCCCATCTCTACAAAAAAAAAATTATTTAATTAGCTGGGTGTGATGGTACTTGCCTGTAGTCCCAGCTACTTGGGAGGCTGAGGCAAGAGGATTGCTTGAGCCAGGAATTGGAGGCTGCAGTGAGCTATGATAGCGCCACTGCACTCTAGTCTGGGTGACAGTGAGACTCTGTCTCAAAAATCAATCAATCAATAATCAAAGTCTAGAACTTCAAGCGGTTTAGGGTTGCCACAAATTACAGGATACGTGTGGCAAGTGTGTGTACTGGCAAGTATGTGTACTTCTGAGTGCTGCCTCTGGCCTAGGCTGCCTGGATGGAGGTTTGCATTGAAAGTCTGAGGCTGAATTGGGCTCTGTGGGGAAGCCTTGCACGGAGTCTTGGATTAACGATGCCAATTATGGGGTCTACATTGGGTTAGATAGATAGATACTGAATGTGTAGGTATTTTCACACTTTAGGGGCAGGAAGACCTCCTTGGGGAGGGCTGGGAGCACTTATTCTGTTGAATTTCCATGAGATCTGGGTTTGCTTCTTAGGAGAAACGGCTGCAGTGCCTGTCCTTCAGCGGAGTGAAGGAGCGGGAGTGGCAGATGGAGTCTCTCATTCGTTACATCAAGGTGATCGGCGGCCCTCCTGGAAGGGAAGGCCTGTTAGTGGGGCTGAAGAATGGACAGGTGAGCACTCCCGCATGTCTCCTCTCAGGCTGATAATCTACATGCACACGTGGGTGACCCGTCTAGCAATGACTCTGAGCTGGGTTCTCAGGGCAGGAAAAGGGCTTCTCTCCTCCATGGTTGAATTGTGGGGCAGCCCTGAGTTCAGGTTTTGAGGACAGCCTCAGGCCAAAGGTGCTGTGGCTGTCACACTCATAGCAGGCCCATGTTTTGGCAGAGTTGAGCTATAACCTTTGGCTACATGTAAAGTGGATTAGTGGCTTAAGGTCACCAGAAGGTGGGAGATTTGTTAGAGATGCTGCTTCTGTGGATTTCTAGAGGGAGGCAGAGATTGTTACCTAGGTCAGCTCCCGATTAGGGCAGCGAGTGGATTAAGGCAGTGTATTCCAGCATGTGTCCTAGAGAATGCTGGGTCCTCAGGGTACTGATAGATGTCGTAAGAAAAATGAGCCCTTTGGCCAGTTAGATGTGGGATATCCAGGTTACACAAAGTTAAACAGATTTCTCTGTGTGTGTGTGTGTGTGTACATGTGTGTTCTTTACTCAGCATAAGAAAAGTTCTAAGTGGGCTGCCACATGGAACTTTGAAAGTGACAATGTAACTGCATTAGCCTGACAGCCAAGCTGTGCAGCAGATGGCTTATGGCTGAGGCTTGTCAGGTCTTTGCTGGGGACGGAAGTCACGGGGCGTGAGAGCAGTGAGTGAAGTCAAGCAGCAATGCCAAGGGGAGGAACGGCCGCTTCTTTCTCAGGCAGCTCTCACTTCCCGTGGGAGGATGGACTTGGGGGTCAGGTGAACCTGAGGTCATGTTCTTACTTAGCTACTCACTGGCTTTGTCATCCTGGGCAGGTCACTTTACTTCTGTGAGGCTGATTTTACATGAGGATAATACCACATATTTCATAGGACTGTCAAAACCAGATATCATCAAGGTTGGGAGTTAAAGCCAGTGTTAAAAAACAAAAAACAAACAAAAAACACCAGGGGTATTAAAGCAGGCATGGTGGTGGGTACCTGTTGTCCCAGCTACTCAGGAGGCTGAGGCAGGAGGATCACTTTGAGCCCAGGAGTTTAAGGCTGCAGTGTGATATGATTAAGACTGTGAATAGCCACTGCAGTCAGTCTGGGCAACATAGCAACACCTTATCTCTAAAAAAAATTTTTTTTAAACCAGGGATATCAGTAGATGATGGCTGTCATCATCATTATTATAATTCTCTACCACATGTCTTGTCAGTGTTCATAGTAGCCTTTTCCTGTGTTAGTTCGTGACTCAGATCTCTGCTAGGTGGCCTCTCCTAACGCTGCCATTTGGGTAATGTCATCAACAAATCCCCGGTCCGAACAGACACTGAAGTGAGCTTGGCCTGTCTCGGGGCTGTCATTACGTCTGCAGCCTCTGATGAACCTCGCTTCTGGCCTGCTGAGGATAAGCCAACGCGCCCACCACCCCCCCCCTTTCTTTTGAGGAGTCCTTTTCTCTGCACAGAACTTCTGGTGAAGGTGGTGGGAGTTGTTCTTACAGAGCACATGGGATTCTAGCGGCCTGGCAGTGGGCCAGGATCTTGTTGCCATGGTGACTGACACTGTTTTCACTGAAACGTTGCCAGATCCTGAAGATCTTCGTGGACAATCTCTTTGCTATCATCCTGCTGAAGCAGGCCACAGCCGTGCGCTGCTTGGACATGAGTGCCTCCCGTAAGAAGCTGGCCGTGGTAGATGAAAACGACACTTGCCTGGTGTATGACATCGATACCAAGGAGCTGCTTTTTCAGGTGATGTCCCCGAGGGGGCCCAGGGACATCATCCTTTGATTAGAGACCCTCCTCTAGCTTTCCAGCCCCTGCAGGAGGCTCTCCAGCTCTGGCCCTGGCAGGTCTCTGGGAGGAGCAGTGAGGAGCAGGGGCCAACCACATGTGCAGAGTCCCAGAGGCCCTGGGCCACAACCTGCTCCTCCCATGCAGGCACAAGCCGCAGGGCCTGGACCAGCCTCTTTAACTTTGGTTTCCTTGCCAATGGAAACCAAAGGCTCTGAGCCAGCAGAGCCTTTCTTACGCGTTTACCATGAACAAGAAATGGGGCCATGACTCTGAGAGGGGTGTGACGTTGGCACTCAGTGAATGGGGCGATGGATGCACTTCCTTTGCAGAAGTCTGCGTCTTACCTGTGCAGGCCTGCCTGTGTCTATGCGCACCTATCGCACAGGAAGGAAACAGGATCAGTTTTGATAGGGGGAAGGGAATGGGCAAGCCTTGCCTTCTGCTTAATTCACAAAAATGCTAGAAGATCCGGTAGAATGCGAAGTGCTTGGATCTTTGGGGGCCTAGGCATTGTTTGGTGGAGTCATCCAGCCCTGTGGCCTGAGGAAGTGTCACCAGAGAAGATAGCCCAGTAGCTCTGTGCCCAGGGCCTGGCTGCTTTTCGCTGGGCTCGTGCCATTCTTTATCTCTTTAGGTCTTTGTAGGTGGTCAGGACTGGTTTCCCGGAATGAAGTTCCCCCCAAAGCTGGAGCCCTTCCTGACTGGTTTCCTCGGCCACTGCAGGGTTTCCTCATGTTATGGGCATATTGAGTCCCCTTACCAGGCTCCTCCTTGTTCTCAGCAGCAGAATTGATAGGGGGAGGGTCCTGAAGTGGGGAGCAGCCTCTGTCAGTGAGAAGGGGTTACCTGGCCACCTCTAGCCCAGGGGTGACTCCCTGTCAGTCTCAACTCACTCATGTCCCAGAGAGAGTAGAATGGTTTGGGGGCAAGAGAGGGCACAGCCTTCAGGCTGACCTGGGCTTGGGTCCTGCCTGGATCCCTTACTGTGTGATCTTAAGTTAGTGAGCCTCTCTGAGCCTTGATTACTTTTCTCTAAAATGAAATTAGTAATTGCCCCTCACAGAATTGCTATAGGAATAGGGGATACCACAGTGCCTAGCTCAGTGTTGGGCACAAAATGGGGCCTGAAATGTTACCTCCCTTCTCCCCAGCCTCACCTCCCACCTATAGGGGGCGTAGCTGGCCCCAAATGTAAATCTTGTGTCTGAGCGTAGAACCATACAAGTATGGAAGGGTGTGTGCTCCACCGTCCCCACTGCTGGTTCTGTAGCAGGCTAGGGGAGGTGATTCTCAGCCCTGCCAGGAGACATCAGCAGTCCCAGCTGTGACATTGCCTGCTGGCTTTTCCTCTTCTCCACTGCCCCACCCTCTAAACATAAAAACAGCTATATTGATTTTTTTCTCATTATAAAAAACAATCCATGCTCATTATAAAAGATTTAGTCATTGTAAAAGATCCTAGGCAGAAGGGTATGAGCATATTTCAGGAGAATAATTTTTTTTTTCAAAAGTAATGCTTGCTTACTCAAAAATTCCAACAACATGCAGGTGCATGGAGGGGCTTGCCTCTGTTCATTTCTTTGTGGTCCCTTTTCCTCCTTTTCCCTTCATCCCACTGTAAGCAATTTAGTGGGATTCAGTCTTTAAGAGGGTATTGGGCTGAAATGTGCGAGCACTGCCCAAGCCCAGGGTGGTTCTCACAGGATCCCCACCGTCCCTGTCCCCCAGGAACCAAACGCCAACAGTGTGGCCTGGAACACTCAGTGTGAGGACATGCTCTGCTTCTCGGGAGGAGGCTACCTCAACATCAAAGCCAGCACCTTCCCTGTGCACCGGCAGAAGCTGCAGGGCTTTGTGGTCGGCTACAATGGCTCCAAGATCTTCTGCCTCCATGTCTTCTCCATTTCTGCTGTGGAGGTGCCGCAGGTAACTGGGGGCACCTGTCCACTGTCAGCGCTGGCAAGGCGGACAAGATCAGGGAAGCCAGGCCCCTTGCTGGTGCTTTGGGGAGACAGTAGCAAGGAGAGAAGAATGGCAGCTGTGATGTCATGGGAGGCAGTCTGGGCCTGGAACCTGCTGCCCTGTCTCCACTCCTTGCAACCTGTGTGACTGGGGGCAAACAGATTAACCTCCCTGAGCCTCAGTTTCTTCCTGGTCCCCTTTATGTAAGGATGGGAGGGGTATGCAGTGTTACCAACAGTGTGTGTTTTGCGGAGAGCCCAGCGTGGAGCCAAATGGAGCGAGCAACAAAGCTAGGAGTCTGGCAGGGTGTGTGTGTGTGTGTGTGTGTGTGTGAGTATGTGTGTGATGGTGGTGATGTGTGTGCGAGAGAGATGGGGAGAGAGAGAATGAGTGGGTAGGGGTGTGGGCTGAGGTCTGTGAGCCAATAAGGGAGCATGGGACTCTGCACAAGCCCCCTGAACCAGGAGGAGGCCAGAATAGAAATGGGGCACTGAAGGGAGGAGCCACAGAATGGGGAAGGGCAGAACCACAGACAGACGGCTGAGATTGACCTCCCGAATGCAGGATGGTCTCCCCTCCGCCTTCTGCACCCCACACAGATAGTGCTCAATGTAGGATTGCCATAAAACAGAGACATGTACCAGTGAGAAACTTTAGCCTTCATCATCCCATCCTGAGGACAGAATCACTCTTACACATGTTGAAATACATCTGCTTAGAGCTTTTCTATGTGTATATATAATGTATGCATAATATACAATTAGGAGCATGTGATTTTATAAGAACATTTTTAAACGAAAGTGGAATCACACTGCAAATACTTTTCGTGACTTTTATGTGTATATGTATTGCTACCTATAGATGGAACCTCAGATTTACTGTATTCCCTGAGCCTGTCCTGTAAACAAGACTTCTCATCGCTTCCTTTATGGCCATCTTCTCATTTCACCTCACATTCGGTTATGGCAGCCCTATCACTGTCTACAAAGTGCTGGCTATAAACTAGTCATCTGGCATTTTCACTCAGCAATCTCCTGAAGCATGATTCTGTGTCATTAAATGTTCTTACCCTGCATGGCAAAATTTAGGGTAATTGTAGACTCACGTAAGTTGTAGGAAATAATACAGAGATCCCTTATACCCTTTGCACAGTTCCTCCCAATGGTAACAGTGTGCAAAGCTCTAGGGTGATCTTCCCACCCATGTTGGCATGTGTAACCTCCCACCACAGTCATGGCACTGAACACTGCCACCATCACAAGGTGCCTGGTGTTGTGCTTTTTACAGCCAGCACCCCTCCCTCCTGCCTAGGCCCCACCTGCCTTGTATTTACAGCTGCATTTTATCGTGTCTTGTGGATGTTCCATAGCTTTTTTTTTTTTTACCAGTCGTACTGCACGTTTGCTGCTTACAGCTTTTTTGTATTATAAATAGCAGGCATCTTTCTAGCTAAGTCCTTGCATCTGTCCCAACTTGGCACCTTGGCGTGAATTCCTAGAAATGAAATTTCTGGGTTCAAGCATGTGTACCTTTGAAAGACTTTTAGGGAAATTTCCAGGTTTCCCTTCCGCTAGACTCTGTCAGTCTGTGTTTTCCCCACACAACTCTGCTTCAGGCTAGAGCCCACTTCTTCTAAGCTGATGATCCCCTCAAAACTCATGACTGCAAGACTTACTGGGGAAATGCCCATCATCCAGGCCTGACACAGAGCAGCTATTCAAGAAATGTTAGTGGAATTCAGATCTGAAGAAAAAGACGAGAAAACAAGAGGGAGAAGGGAACGAGGTGGGTGGAAGTGGCAGCAGGACGAGGGGCACAAACAGTTTCTCCTGGACTGTGTCCTCGTCATCCTTGTCTGCCCCATTACAAATCTATGTACCACATCCACCAGGAACTTGCTCTCCCTCAATTGCACCAAACCAACTCTGCTTATTAAAAGTTTTCTCCCAAGATTGGCATCCTGACCTCAAAAATAAATGCAGTTTGCTGCTCCCTGACTGTGGCTGGCCAAGAGGAGCCAGAGGGGCGGCCTGGGGCTTCCTCTGCCAGGACTTTAAGATTCAGCAGCAAAGTCTTGCTGACTGCACCAAGGCCATCCTGCTGATGCAGCAGGTCAGGACTGCCAAGGGTTAGGAAACACATTCTCAAGACAAAGGCTGTTCATCTGTCGCCTCTGCCTCCAGCCATCCTGTGGTTTTGGCCCAGAGAGGAGGGAGAAAGCATCAGACCCAGTCTTGGAATTTTTGGTTTCCTTTAGAAATTTACATTGTCTTGTGTAAGAACTGGTTTGTCAGGGCTGCCAAGTAGGACAACGAGCCCTAGGAGGGCTTCTCAAGGCGGTGGTGACTTCATGTTTGGAATGCAACAGCAAGATAAAGTATAGCTCAGAGAGTATTTGTTCAGTGAGTCTATTTTTAAAACTCCACTCAAATTATGCCTCCCGAGTAAGTCCAAGTGTTAGCCATCCATCATATGCTCAGCTGTGATATGCCTGTCTGAGTGCCTGTCCCACTCACAGGGCAGTCAGTGTGGCAAGCAGTTGGTTGCGGTTCGGGGAAGGAGCACCGGCTTTCAGTCCTGACTCTGCCATCTCAAGCAGCTGTAACTAGAGCAACTCATTTCACTCTTTGGGGCCTCATTTTATTTTCTGTGAAATGGGGTTAATTACACCCATCTTTCAGGTTTTGTCAAGCCAAATTTCTATTATTATTTCACCTTATTACTGACTCATAAAATAGTAAAAACCACAAAACACAACTAAATTGCAACAGGCTGTGCTTATAACGGACTTTAGAAAGGAAAGCTCGTTGTGTGCTTTAAGAAAAGCTTTCAGGAGTTTGAGAAAGCTTCCAGGAGATGGCGAAACTTGATCTGAACCCTGAGAGGTCTGGAAAGGAAGACTGGAGCAGGGAAGCTTTTCAAACAAAGGAAAAGGTGGGGGTAGAACAAGAATGGAGAGCCTAGGAGATGGTGAGGAGCTAGTGCTGAGAAAATATAGTGAAGGTAATGATCATGCCTGCGTTTTGCCCAGTGCTTCATCATTTTTGGAGCACAGCTCTCCTTTGCCCATAGTAGCCTGAGCTGGGCAGGACATCTAAACAGAAGTTAATGGATTTACCCAAAAAGTCACCACCCTAGGATGTGGCTGAGTCTGGCCTGGGTTCTAGGTCACCTGCTCCCTAGCCTATGCCTGCTGCCCCCCTAAAGGGAACATTTAATGTGTCAATGAGGAGAGATGGCATAGTGGAAAAGATAAGCACTTGGAAGCAGCCATGTTTTGCTCTGAGAGTAGACAGACTCAAAAAAAATTTTTTTTTCTTCAATTATAAAGCTAAAAAATGGGACCAGAAATTTCAAAGACAAAAGCCCCAAGTGGAGAAAACCATACTTTAAGCTCCACATTTGGGAACCATTAGCACAGAGGTCCTGACTGATTTCTCTTCCCTGCCCAGTTAGCCAGGAGAGATGCAGGCCTCTGAAGCACACTGGCTGGCCTAAAACAAGGGCAAGGCCTTTCCTTGTTAAAGACGTCCTGGCCCAACTCAGACTCATTCTCAGGCCTGCACACAAATATGCACATGTACACACGTGCATACATGTGGCAGGAAGGGGCACAGAACCTGGAGTCCAGTCACCTCTGGCTATTGCCAGCTATTTGCTGGAACAGGTCATTTGTCCTCTCTGAGTCTCGGTCTCCTGGGCTGTAGCCAGGGAGAAATAATACCTACTGCACAGGCCTATGGGGACAGCCAAAAGCCCTTTATAAACCTAAGAAAGAGAAGTCGTTAGGAACTATTCATGGGCAACTCCATCTTGTACGAGGGCGTTGGTCCCAGTGCAGGGAGCAGGAGACTTATTTCCAGAGGCTTCCAGGGTAACTTGGAGCAAATCACTTACCTTTCTTGGACACAGTCCCTGGAAGAAGAGGCCATCCCAGACCCCTTCCTCCCAGGAACTCATTCATTCTGTCAGCAAACATAGACTAGGGGTCTGCTGAGGGAGGCCGGTACAACCCACCACTGCCCACGTGCTGTGCATGGCCTTGCTGTGGGAACAGGCCTGTAACTGCATCACAACCCGAGATCTGGACAAAGGGCAGAGGAAGCTGAGACTCCTTCATCTGAGGTGGGGGCTTGAGGGGCTTGGGAGGACTCTTGAGAAGAGGTGACATTTCAATAGGGCCTTGAAAGCCAAATAGGTATTTTCCAGAGGGAGAGTGGGGAGGGGCAAAGGCATTCCAGGCGAGGATGACATCCTATGGTGAGGCAGGCCCACAGGTGGGAAGGAGGGGAGGATGGGCAGTTTGTGCTGTGGAGCACAGTGGCCCAGCCATGAGAGGGGTGCAGAATGGAGCACACAGAGTGGACTGGGCAGGCTGGGCAGGGTGCTGATTGACGGCTGCAGGGCTGCTCCCCAGGCGTGGGTAATTGTCCCACGCATCTGGAGGCAGGCTCTGTATGAATCTGGCTCTTTCCATGGCTCTGAAAACAGTCTTCTTTTTTACCCCTGATGAAATCCTGCAGTCTGCCCCCATGTACCAGTACCTGGATAGGAAACTGTTCAAGGAAGCCTACCAGATTGCGTGCTTGGGTGTCACCGACACTGATTGGCGTGAACTGGCCATGGAAGCTCTAGAAGGTTTAGATTTTGAAACAGCAAAGAAGGTAAGCATCTAGCCAGCAGAAGCTGGAGTTTGGTCCTTGTGGGGTCCCTTAAGAAGGCAGATGGGGACCCAGCTGGCACGGAAAGGCCACAGACTGCAGCAGCCTCTGGAGTTAGGCTGACCTGGGCTTAGATCTAAGCTCAGCCACTTCCTCACTGTGGGCCTGGGTAGGTGACACCCTTTCTGAGATTGCTTCTCTATAGATGTAGGGTGATGACAGGCCCCATCCTTACAAAGCTTTGAGGATCGAATGGGAAGGTTCCTGTAAAGCCTGATCCAGGAGCAGCATCTCAGATTCTGGCTGTCACTCTTACTAGCCGTCATCTATGGGAAGCACCTGGTAGTAGCCTGGCACATCATAGGCATTCCGTAAATGGCGGCTTTTATTATCGGTGTAATCACTGGCCATGATGCTGCACACAATGCTGCTTTTCTTAGCATCTGCCAACTAAGGTCAAGGTCTCTGATTGTGACAGCAATGTAGACACTTCCCACATACCTTCATGGCGGGATTCATGGACTTGATTCATTGTGTCCTTTCCTGGCCTAGTCTATGAAAGCTGGAGAGATGGCTGAAAACATCTGGCCCCTTTCTGCACATAAGGAAAAGCCCAGGTATGTTCCTGAGCTGTGTTTCCATCTAGAACCTGAGATGGAGGAAGGAATGGCTTCCAAACCCCTCTCCCCTACCCCTTCCCTCTTTATCTCCCCACAGCCAATTAATGAGCTGCTCATTTTGTCCATACTCCTGGGCTGATACTGAAGGAGTGGCAAAGAGGGATGTGATGCCCACCTTGGGTTAGGTCAAGACTTGTAGGCATGAAGAGAGAGGAGACTGGACCAGACCGGGACTAAGAAGCCTGGCTGAGAACCAGCTGTGCCACGTAAGGGGCTCTGGGACCTCAGGCCAGCCGCTTCCCTCAGATCCCCAGTCCTTCCAGTTCTGAAATGGGGGTTGTGAGAATGCCCGCTGCAGTCATGAGGCTTAACTGAGATGTTGTAAAGGGGAATTTAAATCAGGGATGGTTGTACAGATGCTAGCCATTACTAAACAAGGGAAGTGATCATTGTGTAACAATGATCTAGATTATATTTTTAGATGTCCTCAGTGTAGGAAAGTGGAGATGGAGGAGGCTATAAGAATTCAGAGGAGGGGCTGGGCACAGTGGCTCACGCCTGTAATCCCAGCACGTTGGGAGGCCGAGACATGCGGATCACAAGGTCAGGAGATCGAGACCATCCTGGCTAACACGGTGAAACCCCGTCTCTACTAAAAAATACAAAAAAATTAGCCGGACGTGGTGGCGGGCGCCTGTAGTCGCAGCTACTCCGGAGGCTGAGGCAGGAGAATGGCGTGAACCCGGGAGGCAGAGCTTGCAGTGAGCCGAGATCGCGCCCCTACACTCCAGCCTGGGCAACAGAGCAAGACTCCATCTCAAAAAAAAAAAAGAATTCAGAGGAGGAAGGAGGCATCTCCATGGAGGGAGCTTCCCTCTCCTGCCCCACCCAGAAATGCCAACAGGGAGGAAGACGACAAATCCCTAGAACAGAAAGGATTGTAAAAAGCCACAAGGTTTTATATGAGTGTTTATTGATTCGTATATATGTATTTGTTTAAATATTGAGATGGGGACTCACTATGTTGCCCAGGTGGGTCTTGAACTCCTGGGGTCAAGCAGTCTTCTTGCCTCAGCCTCCCAAAGTGTGGGATTCACAGGTATAAGCCACCACACCTGGCCAAATTTATTATAGTTGAAAAGTAAGTGTATATGATATATATCTATTGTATACAACATGCTGTTTTGAAAAAGCCACATGATATTGAAGATAGGCTAGAAGTTAATATTTCATCCGAATCCCGAGTCCCCCGCCTCCTTCCTCTGTGCCAGGCACTCAGGCTCACCAGTTTGGATAGGGTGGTTCCTAGAGATGGACTGCCATCCCCACTAGATGGCAGAGAAGAGCTGCTGAGCTCCCGCCAGACCCTGAGCAGAGCTGCAGGTGCCTCCCTGTTCCCAGGGTTCCCTCTGCTGAGCTCATTCAGGGGCCTTGTGACTCTGACCAGGCGCCCTGACGCTGCAAAATGTATCAGGTTGAAGGAATTCGGAAACAGACTTCTTAGTAGGCAAATCCTAGACTCCAGCACAGCTGAGCTACAGCTAGAAAGACCCTTGAGAGGGTGTCACTAGCAGGCCCCTTTCCACAAAGAAGATAGTTGGAGCCTAGAAGCAGAGAAGTAGGCTCAGAGCGAGGACTCGGACCTCGAATGCTCCTTTCCCTCTCGGCCACCGTGCCAGGCTTTGCAGGGTTGCCCTCTCAAGGCGCTTTAAGGAAACCCAGATCTAGAGGGTAGAGTGTAAGACTTACAGCTTGGGACCCAGGTAGTCTTAACCCTGTGTTCCTTGGCCCATGTGATGCCCACATTGCCCTATTCTACGAATTCCTCTCCACAAACACTTATTTGCCAGGTTCTGATTCTGATGCCTCACTTAAGGCTGCCTCCTGCCCCTGCTCATGCTCAGACCATTCATCTGTGTTCTCCAGGCATCTGGTTCATAGTCGGATAGCTCTTAGCTCTAGATGTCATGATCTGTTTAATTGGCCAGCCTCCCCGGTTAGAATGTGGGCCTCTGAATTGTGGAGGGGGACAGGGGCCGGGACATGTTTCTCCCTGGGTCCCCAGTCTCTGACAGGAAGCCTGGCCCTGTGGGATGAAAAGATGAAGTTGCGTCGTGGTCACCTGCAAGGCAGCCAGAGGCCGGGGACTCGCTCATCTCCCGAGGTCTTTTCAGGAGGGAGGATGCCGTGCTGCTGAGTGGAGGCTGCAAGTGGTCAGGATTGCTCTGCATGTTTGGTTCAAAGGGCTCCGGAGCTGCTGCCTCCTCTAGGCACAGGTCAGCCCATTTTGAATGGGGCAATGTAAGCAAGCACAGCTGGTGGAAATGGTGACAGCAAAGCCACCTGAAAGCAGCCTGACCTGGTGGCTCATGCTCCTCCAAATCCTGGGCAGAATCTGAAAGCAGCAAAACTGGCTTAGCCAACACCAGTCTGCTTGTTCCTCAGAAACTTCTAGAGGTCCATGAGTTAAAGTCTCTGGCAAGGGCTGCAATTTTAGGATTTACATAAGAGTTTGCCTTCCATGGACTTGGTGGGATTCATTCCCTACCCCTCCACCTTCTTCCAGCATCTGTCTTTATGCCCTCTCAGCTTTCCCCTCCTCCGTTCCCTCTGCAGTACCAGGGCCTCTGGGTCCCCTGTGTCTGTGGCAACACTGGGTAGGCATAGCTGTCCCCTGCATTCTACCCATGTCACCAAGATGTGCAAGGCAGTCTCTCATCAGTCCATGCATCTCACCTTATCCTGCTGTGATGCTGCCTGCCCCGCCAGAGGGTCAGACCGGCTTGTTCTTCTTCTTTTTTTTTTTTTGAGATGGAGTCTCACTCTGTCGCCCAGGCTGGAGTGCAGTGGCATAATCTCAGCTCACTGCAACCTTCACCTCCCGGGTTCAAGTGATTCTCCTGCCTCAGCCTCCCAAGTAGCTGGGACTATAGGTGCCTGCCACCACACCCAGCTAATTTTTTGTATTTTTAGTAGAAATGGGGTTTCACCATGTTGGCCAGGATGGTCTCGATCTCTTGACCTCATGATCCACCTGCCTCGGCCTCCCAAAGTGCTGGGATTACAGGCGTGAGCCACCACGCCCGGCTGGCTTGTTCTTCTTTGGGTCGAGAGTCTCCCAAGGAGGCACCACCACAGACTGTGGCATCACGGTTTTGTTTTACCTGATCCCAAAATGATTGATGCAACTGGAACGTCTTTGCTGTTCTTTACATGTCCAATCCCACGGATAAAACCACACCTCGCTGAGTGGTATAACCTCCTGCACACACGACGATTAATCCATGCTTGCTCCCTTCCTCTCCTTACTGGCTCACTGTCTAGATAGAGCTTGACTTCCCACCCCCAGCCAGTCACCCACTTTGGAAGCCAAGAAGACAGCTTATTTTATTCTTTATTTCTTCCCTACAGGCCTTCATCAGAGTACAAGACCTCCGATATTTAGAGCTCATCAGCAGCATTGAGGTAAAAGATGAAACATTCTTCTTCCTTCTCAAGAAGGCATACTTGGGGTTCCTGTTTTAGGGGCAGCCCTTCTGGCAGGCAAGAGCCTTGAGGACATGGGAGCAGAGCTCACTGGCGTCTGGGCATCTGGGCCACAGCCTTGCTCTGGGGGCAGAGTGGCCACATGGGGAGACAGCGGCAGGCAGTGTGAGCTATCGTGTGATAGCTGGGTGAAGCTCTCCCAATCTCCGTGGGGAGCATGGCCCGTGGTCTGAATTGAACGCCCCAGAGTTCTGGAGTAACCCCCAGCCCTACTGTTTCTGGCTGAGAATATTGACCTTGTCATCCAAACCCAATAGGCCTGCAGTGTGCTAAGGAAGCTGGTTGTAGGTACGCCATTTGCTGGGTGGTGGTCAACACTATGCCTTTTTTTTTTTTTTTTTTCTGAAACAAAGTCTCACTCTGTTCCCCAGGCTCGAGTGCAGTGGCACGATCACGGCTTACTGCAGCATTGACCTACCAGGCTGAAACGATTTTCCCACCTAGCCTCCCAAGTAGCTGGGACCACATGCATGTGCCACTCTGCCTGATTAATTTTTTTGTATATTTTGTAGAGCAGAGTTTTCCCATGTTGCCCAGGCTGGTTTCAAATTCTTGGGCTCAAGCTATTAGCCCACCTTAGCCTTCCAAAGTGCTGGCATTACAGACTTGAGCTACCAGGCCCGGCCCTTAGACACTATTCTTAATTTCTGTGTATCTCAGTGCTGTCTGGCTGTCTGTTAAAAGGCATATACATTTTTTCTCCTGAACAGATTTATTGTGAGGGTATGGGAATGTTAGACACATTTGAATTCCCAGTTGGAAACAGTGAGGAAATCAGCAAATGTCTTGTTCCTCTCATTCATTTCCATGTAATAAACACCTGTCGTGGGCCAACCCTTGTGCCGAGTTCAGTGGGCACAGAGCTGAGGAAGAGAGAGGCCGACAGGAGCTCACAGCCTGCTAAACCTCATAACATAAGCTGCTCTGTGCCCTGTGTGTGATTTATGTGAGTGCTCTTCTAGATCCTCACATTAACTGAATGAGGCAGGTATTGTTGCTCTCCCTATTCCATGTGGGAGAAAATTAAGGCTCAGTGAGACAATGCCACGTCCCCACAGGTCCACAGCCAAAAACTTGGTGGAATTCAAGCCCAGTCTATTTCCTAAGCTCATGCTCTCTCGGCCACATACCCTCCCTACCCGCGTGTCGTAAAGGGCATCTGTATGTTCTGGGGTTTACCTACCACATGGTAAAGGGCTTGTTCGGAGCTATTGCCCAAAATGCCCAGTGCTGCTGACTCTCACTGTCAGTGGATTTACAAAATCCACTGGCCTGGATCTGGGGGTCTTCACCGGAAGTCAAGGAGCATAATTTTCCTCTCCACAAAAGTAACTGATTGCTGTGGGGTCCAACTATTATTTGTCACATTTTACTGGGATCAAAATATAGTCCTCTCCTCATGTGCTATGAGCTGGGAAGTGCTTTAAAGTAAACTAAGATTGTCTCCTGAAAAAAAGTAAAGTGCCTTTGAGTGTGTTCTATGTTGACTGCCTGCAGACTTGGTTGCACACATCTCGGTGCTCAGCATAATTCCAGAGAACTGCGGATCCTCAGTGGGTGCCTTATGGATAGGGGAGATGTTCTTGTCCTGCTGACGGCGGGGAAGAACCTACCCATGTTGTCATGCACCTGCTGAGTGCCATAGATCGTTATTATTGGCCATGGTGATGTCCTGGGGCCTAGAATGGATATGGCCTGAATTTCATGTCTAGTAAAACCTTTTTTTTTTTTTTTTTTTTTTTTTTGCAGAGATAGGGTCTGGCTATATTGACCAGGCTGGCCTACAACTCCTGGGCTCAAGTGATCCTCCTCCTTTGGCCTCCCAAAATGTAGGGATCACAGGTGTGAGCCACCATGTCCAGCCAAAATCAATCTTTTATCTCACTGCAAGATTTTAATTCCTTTCCAACTATTAGGAGTTAGTCTGTTTGATGAGCCTGAGCTGTGCGCAGGTTTTTAGAATGATGATTTCTGTCAGTGTGGAAGCACGTTGCCTCCAGCTGTTAAAACTTTCACCAGCTTGTCTAAGAGTTTGATTCAATGTCTCATCATCCTCTGTATGCTACTCTTGCTAGAAAACAAGCAAAAGGAAACTGCTAGGGCTCAGGGTTTGAGTGCTACTGAGTATTTACAAATACTTGAGCTGTAGACAAGTGAATGTTCCCTGACACAGAAGGAAGAAGCTTTATCCTCAGCTGTGCTAAGTGTGTGTGTGTGTGTGTGTGTGTGTGTGTGTGTGTGTTGTTGGGGACATCACTTGCTTCAGAAGACAGTGTTATGTGATACAAGGAATATCTGGAGTCAGACAGAACTGCATCCAAATTCCAGCTCTGTCTGACCCTGACCTGTTCCTCTTCTTGAGTCTCAGCATCCTTCACTCTAATACTTGGGTAGTGAGACCTACCCTGAGGGTCACTGAGAGGAATAAAGGGGCCATGTGTGTATAAGTATATACCCAGAACCTAGTGGATGTTCAGCATGCGGGATTTCTTACTTTCTCTTTAAAAGTAGGGACATAGTGAGACTTGTCATCCTATTTTATTGGTCTCCCTCTTGGGCAGAAACCCTAAACATTCTCCTGCTCTGTCATCCCCATGAGCCACAACTCTGCCAAACAGGGCTTGCAGATTTGGGAGATCTCTGGAGCTTAGGGGTCATGGATGAGTCAGAGCACACACTATTCAAACTATTCTGTCATAGCCTTGGAATACACAGGAAAGCAACCCTGAGGAATTTCCATTAAACAAACAAAGGTTTGCATCTTTTTTTGATCTTTGCTTGTCTGGTAAAAACCTGCTTTTGTTGTCAAGTGTTCCCAGCGGGAACCTGGGGGAGAGAGACAACAGCCAGGAGCCAAGCCCAGATTCCAGTAGGAAGGTCCAGGGGCCTCACTTGAAATAGCCACATCTAACCTTTGTAAAGGCTGCTTCCTGCCCATGGCTGCAGAGGCCATTTCCTGTGCTTCTAATTTTTCCAGGAGAGGAAGAAGCGGGGAGAGACCAACAATGACCTGTTTCTGGCAGATGTGTTTTCCTACCAGGGGAAGTTCCATGAGGCCGCCAAACTGTACAAGAGGAGCGGGCACGAGAACCTCGCGCTTGAAATGTATACCGACCTCTGCATGTTTGAGTATGCCAAGGTAACCCACCCTGTCCCAGGCCCAAGCTCCAGCTTGGAGCCCACTGGTATTCTCACCTGCGGTGTCCAAGTTATTTTCCCCAAGAGTGGTGTAGACAAAAACTAGCAATGGTCTCAGAAAGGATGTGGGGAAACTGGTAAACAAATGACCCATCTACAGCCACTGGTTGAAACTCACCTAAAACTGACATTTAACGCTGACACCAATGGGGCAGACTATGGCAGTTCAGACCTTCATCAGCGCCAGAGCTGGATGGCTGTGGGTCTGCGCCAGCACAATCCCTTCATTGATTTGAGGGCTCAGTGCTTCAGGGCTGTCTCCCACAAATCCTCTCAGTCCTTATCAGGAGCTGCCAAGAATCGGTGTCTTCAGGCGGGAGCCGGTCCTGCCAGTCATACAGGATAATGTGGTGCCTGCCAGCCAAGTTTCCCATAGCACCTGCTGATTGTCCTGGGCTTCTCAGTAGGCCTCTGGAAAGTCAGGCAGAGCCTCCGCCCTCCTGTGTTAGCGCAGCATGCCTCACGCCTACCGGCTGCAGAGTGGCTACCATGTGGTTGCAGTGGGTGATAACAGAGATTCTCTTTTGCATTGGGATGGCCCTTATGAACCTTAGTCCCCAGCAGAGCTGGGCCTTTTAAGGCAGGTATAGGAGAGGAGCTTCCTGGACCTGGCTCTTGATGGCTTCTGTGGGAAGGAGTTGCACTAAGGAGCCCAGACCAGCCAAGACATTGGCAGTTCAGTCTAAGCAAAGTTCAAAGAGGCTTGGGTGCATTGAGCAACTACAGTCTTCCTTCTACAGAGGGGCTTTGTTAACCTGCCTTTTCCGGGAGTGTCAAAAGTGGCTCTCAGTGTGTTATGAAGTGACTCATCAGCCACAACCTATTAGTGGGCTACTAATGGTAATTCTCCAGCTCACAAGTTCAAGATGGAAAATCTTCCCCACATTTTTCTGCTTTTATATTCCTGAAGATGGCTGTGCTGTTCCACCACCTGTTCGACCCTGGGGCTGAAGGTGTGTTTGGTGGCCTGTGATGTTGCCCAGGACCTTTTCATCAGTACGTGGATGAGCTTCTGGGCCCCAGCCTGTCTTTTCACCTTAGTGATTTATTCACTCTGTACCTGAGACCCAGAGTGTACAGGCTCCCTCTGCCTTTTCCTCGTCACCTTCTCTACCCTCCCCCAGGCCCCACCACAGACACCTAGAAGATTTCATAACACATTCATACTGAGATCACCAGAGTCAGTGCATCTCTGCTTCTGGGGATAACAAAATTTTAACTCAGGATGAACCCTTCAGGAATCAAGACCCTAGAAGTAGAATTTAGGCTTAGGAACCCCTGAAGCCTCCTCAAGGAGGCAGCTGTGCTGCAGTAGAAAATGCCTGGTCAGACTGGGCGTGGTGGCTCAAGCCTGTAATACTAGCACTTTGGGAGGCTGAAGTGGGTGGATTGCTTGAGCTCAGGAGGTCAAGACCAGCCTGGGCAAAATGGTGAAACCCTGTCTCTACCAAAAGTGCAAAAAATTAGCCAGTGCCTGCAGTCCCAGCTACTGGGAGGCTAAGGTGGAAAGATTGTTTGAGCTCCAGAGGTAGAAGTTGCAGTGAGCCAAGATCACACCACTGCACTCCAGCCTGCGTAACAGAGCAAGACCCATGTCAAAAATAAATAAATAAGAAAATGCCTGGCCTTGGTGCCCCAGAGCTGGTGTGAGTGCGGGTTCTTTCTGTGGGATGACCTAGGGAAAGGCTCTTCAGTTTGCCCTTCTCAGATGGTAATAGCCACAGCTCAGTTTAGTCTTGAGATTTGCACAGAATAATGTATAGGAAAGCCCGTTAGAAATGCCAAGCTGTAGAAAGATTAGGAAGATGAGAGGGCCACACGTGACCACAGAGTGGATCTTCACACCTCTCTCCCTGGCTGGCCTCACTCCTGCCCCTGCTCTGAGGCCCCTCCTTACACTCTGGTGGACTTCATGTGCCCACAGCCTCCCACCAGAACTGCAGCCCATTTACACACTCCATCTGCTCCGTCTCTCTATGAAGGTAAATACTCTGGGACTTGTTTTTGGTTTTAGTTTTTGATCACTATTCCAAGGAAGTTGGTTCCATTTCAATCCGCCCTGCCCCCACTTGGTAGTCTGAATTTGAGAAATGTGTACATACACATTATGTGGGGGGTGGGGGAGATCTAGTACTGATTAACATGGCATGTTTTTGTTTACTTGAAAATTGCTTCCCAAGATTCAATCTGGTTTTCAGAAAATTTTTAAATTACATTCCCACGTACAAATAAATTGTATGCTTTCTGGATAAGTGACATGTTTATATGGTGATAAAGGGAATTATAATGCTCTTAACTCTTATGTAGTATGTTCTTATCAAAATCACCAAGCATGAGAACACTGTTTAGTCTCATTCATCACTCAGCACAGCCTCTTTCTGTCCACTTCAGGGCCAAGTCTTTGCCATGGCCCCAGATAACGTGTAACTTAGCTTCAGGAAAGCAAAAAGCCTTTGAATTCCCAGTTTGCTGAGCCTTGAAGGAAGCTTTTAGACCCAGCTTCAGTGAAGTCACAGCTCCCTGAGTGGCCAGCTGGCCTAGGCTTATGGCTTCCTCTCAGCCTCTCACCCTTGCTGCAGTCACCCCTAGTCCCCTGAGCACTCACTGAAGTCCCTTTGAAGATGCCTGTTTCCCCCAGCTGCCACCCTCATTTCACCAGCCAGGTAGGCAGGGTTTCCAGCTTCGTGCTAGCGTACAGAATCCGCGCCATAGCAGCTGCCAAAAGGAGAGGTGTGTCTGTAAAGGCCCAAACTAGGCGGGGACAGTGGCTGCTTTCCAAGCCCCTTCCCTTTGTCAGCTCCTGGGAAAACCAAAGGCCAGCCAGGAGGTCTGTCTTCTATTGGATCCCCGCATCAGGGTATACAATGCTCTTTCCTCCCCTTCTTAAAATGTATCATATATTAGGCCGACCTAATACCCTGAAAGCACAATTACCCTGAAAGCAAATGAAAAAAGCAAGCTAATTGTTCAAGTGGATTTTTAGCATACATTGACTGCACTTTCCTGACACATGAGCGTTAATCATGGGGAAAGGAGTGCTTTTTTTATTCTCAGTGAGGCTGACACAAAGCACTCTCTGCAGGGTACATTATTCCTAAGACAAACCACTTCTTACCAGTAACATAGACCTGGGCTCTAAGGGCTCCCAATTTCCCTTTTTGAAAAGCTCCACCTTTAAAAGCTGCCTCGACTCTGGCAAACTCCCACATGTATATTTTGGGTAACTACCGTGAAAAGAGGTGATGTTCTGAGGCTGTTTTTCACACATTCTATGGCCAGCCCAGAGAAGCTGGACATACCGCTTCAGAGGGCCGCTGCTGAGGCCAAAGGAACACAGGCTCTAGGCCTGACCCCTGAGCCTCCAGGACCACAGTCGTCTCTTCCTTCTCAGGTCCTCTCCTGAGCACCTTCCCTGCCTCAGATCTCCCCATGGTCTCCTGCTGTCCCACTGTCGGATCAGGTCCTCACCGCTGCAGACCTGACCTCAGGACAGGATCCCTAACCATTCAGCTGAGAAGCAGCTAACCAGAGAGAGGTTTGCTTATTATCTGTCCCAGGCAAGTAACTGGGGCAAAGACCATGCAATGATTCCCTAGTTCGGGGCACAGAGTGTTTGCTGGTGATTCAGAGAGGGCATGGAGGGCCGGCAAACTGTAAGTCATTTTGTTTGTGTAAGTTTAGGGGAACCCATGCTCAGCCCACTCTGAAGCATGTGGTGTCACCCATACGATCTGAATAAAGATGACAGGTCTCGATATTTGGAATTGTGCACCAGGTTGTCTCATTGCTGTTTAGGAATAATCATGTATTTACCAAACTATGTGAGAGAGAGACAGCCTGATCATGAACCCCCGAGCCTGCAGACTTCATGTGCAGGGCCCCAAATAGTCTAGAAAGTGTTGTTTAGCCGATGAACAAATGCCCATTTGTGAGATGGGAAGGAAGCACTGGGGGCCAGTGTCCTTGACGCTGTCCCAGGATCCCCCAGGAACACCTGCAGGGCAGCCTGAGATCACTCTTCCCGAGACCTGGGACTCCCCCTACTCAGCCCCTCAGGGACGGGCCCTGCCTGCCTCCTGGTTGCCTGCTTCAGCCATGTGGAGCCTGCCCTTGCTGCTAGAAAAGCCTGATGTAACGCTGGCACAGGAAGTTCTGATCCAGAGTGTTTTTGTTTGTTGTGCTTCCTCAGGATTTCCTTGGATCTGGAGACCCCAAAGAAACAAAGATGCTAATCACCAAACAGGCTGACTGGGCCAGAAATATCAAGGAGCCCAAAGCCGCCGTGGAGATGTACATCTCAGCAGGAGAGCACGTCAAGGCCATCGAGATCTGTGGTGACCATGGCTGGGTTGACATGTAGGTTTTGGTCCCTGCCCCGAGAAGCATTTGGCAGCATGTCATCACATGTCACCTCTTGACTGTCAAGGGAACAAATAGTGCTTCTCTAATTATCTAAAGCTAATATGATAGTGGCTAGCTTCTTCAGGAGACACAGAGATTGCACAAGGCAGTAGCTGCCTTCCAGGAACTTGTGGAGTCACTAGGGGAAGGGATGGTGGGGACCAGGGAAGAGGAGACACCAGGACATCACAGCTGCCATTTGCTGAATGCTCACTACAACCCAGACACTGTGCTAATCTTCCAGGCATTAGGTTTTCCACCCATGCCATCAGGGCTGGTGTCTCCTCACCCACTTTGCAGATGATGAAACAGAAGCTAAAGGGACAAGTTATTCCCAAAGTCCAGATAGCTGGAAAGTTGTAGAGCTGAGCTTTAGCCTCTAATCTGGCCGATGTCAATTCCAACTACATGTGTAATGGTAGGAACAAAAACAAAACAAGTTCCAGGGAAGAATTCTTATGGGAGGAACCATGGATGTCTTCTCTTAGGAGACACTCTTTGCATGAGGGGACCTTGAAGAATTCTAAGAGGTAAATAGAGATGGGGGGAAAGGAAATGCAGGCAGGAAGTACAGCAGGAACACAGCGAGTCGGCTCTGGTTGGAGTAAAAGACGTGTGGGAATGGGAGGGTGAAGGACGTGGGCTGTGGGTTGGGGGAAGTGGGCTGGCCACACTGGAAGGGCCCCTGATGCCAAACGGAGGTGCTTAGATTTGCCGATAGCGAGTGACCACCTACGGTCAGGGTTGTACAGTCAGACATCCCCTCAGGCAGGCAGGTAGAATGGAGACCAGATAACTGGCTAGTGCAGTAGAGCAGGAGGGAACTTGGTAGCTGAGGGCATGAAAGAGAAGTAGCAGAGTTAGAACCAAGTGACCCATCCCAGGGTGGTGGGGCAGGGGTGAGTGTCAGGCTAGCTTTGCTCTGTGGCTGCTGGTGGGTTACACCATTCGTCAAGGTGGACAACAGGGAGAGGAGGAGGTTGGGGTGGGGCAGCACTGAGACAGGATGGATTCAGCCTTGGGACTCAGTGCACTAGACCTTCAGAGGGAAGGCTTTGTCTTTCCAGTCAGTGAGCTTCAGGCTCACACACGTGCACGCACACATGCACGTGCTGCTGTGGCAGGCAGAGGACATGATGGGACAAGCTCCTGAGGGTGGCTTAGGCTGGTTCCTAAAGGCTGTTGATTCTTCAGGAAACAACACTGTGGTCTACAGGTAGCAGTGGCCCAGCCAGGATTTGGGGATACGGAGGAGGCTGGTTAATGATTAAATTATTTCCTTGAGTGCTGCCATATATTAATAATTGGTGTGTTGGCCCCTTACAGAGGGACCTTGGTGGATGTCCTACCACCCCATTTTCTTGTCCAATAGTAATTTTTTTAAGACAGAGGCACAGATTTTGTTCCCCACATTTTTCTTTAAGTGAAGGGGTTCATATAGAAGAGGGCCAGGCAGATTTAGGGTCCCCTGTTCTCTCGTCTGGCTTTTCATGTCACTTTCATTTGTAAGTGCTATGTGTCACGTTACTCTGAGGGTACTTGAGTAATTCAAGAAACACATTAAGCATGTTCTGTTCGCTTTCCAGATGCGGCTATAAAAGGTGCCTTTCCTCTAGGGACATTGGGTGTGATGGGTGGGAAGGTTTCTAAGGCTTTAAGGTCTGTCTATGCCACCTTTCCCTAAAAATGTGTCCTTTTTCTGCTGAGCAGTGTTATTTTTAGATGCCATCATTATTCTAAGTGTAGACTGACAGGCCTCCGTGCCTTGCCTGTCTCTGAGACAGGGATTCGTTACAGCTGCTTCTCTTTCCTTTCTCACCAAGACTAGCCTGGGTAGAACCCTTTCTCCTGGGAGAGTTAGTTTGACTCCAAATTCCAGCCTGACCAGAGAGAACAAGCACATTCTATCCAGGCGTCATGTCCCCATGAGCAATGGGAGGGCCGCTCACCACGGGGAAGCAGTGGTGAGCCAGTGGGTCCCTGCGGCTCCTCCCTTTGGTTAGCACCTTGGCCAGGAGGACAGGGAAGACTTCCTGCAGGCCTTTGTCCAGAGCTCCGAGCAGACCCCATACTCACCTCTTCCTTTAGAGGGCAGTCAATGAGGTATTCTTATGCCTTGGCCTCCACTTTTCTGTGAGAATTCCTGCACCTGTGGTGGAAAGAGCGCTGGGCTACTTCCTGGCTGCTGAGTCTTGGGCTGGGTGCTTCACCTTCCCCCCAGACTTTATTCTCATCTGAGAGATGGAAATAATAGTGCCCACCTCTTAGGGTGGTGAAGATTCTGATTTCATGCATGGGAAAGCTCATGGCATTATCTGGGTACTGGTAGGGGATTAGGAGATAATTGTTTCTATGCCCTGCTGGATAGCTCAGTGACTTCCGAGAAAGATACACGAGGTGGCTGATGGGATCCTGTAAAGGCCACCTCTCCCGGTCCCTGGTGATGTTTCTGGAGTGTGTATTCATGCATTTAATAACTAACCACTGAGCAGCTGGCAGGGGCCATGGCACGGTATCAACATTGGGGACTGCAGGATGAATGGACATACGGCCTGCCCTTGACAAGACCCAGAGCCCCCCCTCCTACCTGCCCCTTTCCTCTCCAGGTTGATCGACATCGCCCGCAAGCTGGACAAGGCTGAGCGCGAGCCGCTGCTGCTGTGTGCTACCTACCTCAAGAAGCTGGACAGCCCTGGCTATGCTGCCGAGACCTACCTGAAGATGGGTGACCTCAAGTCCCTGGTGCAGCTGCACGTGGAGACCCAGCGCTGGGATGAGGTGAGGGGAAAGCAGGCCTCGTGGGCTGGGGCCCCACCTGAGCCCTGGGACACGGGTGGGTACAGGGGCCCTTTGGGGTTCAGATGGAGAGAAGTTGCCCTCATGATGAAAGGAACATTGGGCTGGCAGTCAGGCAACTTAACCTCGAATTCTCTGAACCTCGAATTCTCTGAGCAACTTAACCTCGAAGTGGAGCGCCTTTCCACTTGTCCGTTCATTCAGTCATTGAGAAAATCGTTACTGACAGCCAGCTCTGTGCCAGGGTGGTGACAGGCACCGGGGATGTGAGTGTGAACACGACAGCTCCAGTGCCTGCCATTGGGCTGAGCTGCCTCTGACCAGCACCACAGGCTCAGACACGTGGCTGATGTGAAGATGCACCTGCGTGACATTTAAAACCTGCTGGGTAACATTTTGGCAGAAAGCACCATCTGTGCTTTCCAGATCCAGACTGCGAGAGTCATTTCAGGGGCCAGTTTTTTCCCTCCCTTCTCTGCCCCCACCCCACAACCACTGCTTCTCTCTCTGGTGTTGGGGGCTGTAAAGAATTAGCCAGGCTAGTGAGAAAAGTGGCCATGGCTGGCAGAAGCAGCTAATGCTGCCCCTTCTGTGGCCAACCCCCACCCTCCAGCTCACCGGCTCCCTGTGCCCTTCAGAGAAATCCATCCCCGAGAGGATTAGAAGCTGTGCCAAGATCCTCCCCCGACTCACCCACCCACCCGTCATGGTCCATTTTAGAGTGAAAGCAAAGCCTTCACTGAGAGGAGCCATCTGACTGTTGTGTGCTCTCTGGATGGCTCCATTTGGTGAGGTGTTGAGGTCACTCATGAGAAAAGGTGGGGCTAGGGACAGAGGCAATGGTGGCTTCTCAAGAGAAATTTATTAGATTTCTCAAGCAGCATAGATTAGAGCATCTTAGAATGACTCAGACCTCGCTGTGCATCAGGCAGACTTTCTCCCCATGGCTCATGTCCAGTTCTCCTGGCCTGACAGGTGATTCTGGGGCTTAGGTGAGAAGTAGTCAGTGGGTCCATACAGCTCAAGGCCCACAGTCATCTTTGACAACTGATAAGAAGTGGTAATGATGATAATGTCAATTCTGTTTCCTTAGGTATCGCCTGCAATTAAAAGAAATCTGTTTGCAGCACTACAGGAGCCCACGCAAACCCTCAAAATAAAATGTTTCCGATTCTGTGCCGCTTCTGTGGTCCAGAAACAGACGGTGTTGTTACTGAATCCAGTCGCTTGCATATTGCTGTTAATTGCCTTTTGTTTTCGAAGAGCTGATTTGTTTTTGCGTTTCTGTGGGTAGTTTTTGGGGGAGGCACTCTCCCTCTCTGAGTCGTCAGGCTGGCAAAATATGACATCCCTAATGAATTCAGCCAAGTGCAGTGTTTTCATGGGGGCTGCAGGGGCAGTTTTATTAAGACTTCATTTGCTCCTTCCCCCAGGCCTTTGCTTTGGGTGAGAAGCATCCTGAGTTTAAGGATGACATCTACGTGCCGTATGCTCAGTGGCTAGCAGAGAACGATCGCTTTGAGGAAGCCCAGAAAGGTAGGCAACACAGACTGTCACCTTCTAGAAGGAGCAGGAGAAGTCACTGCCAAGACATACATTTCAGGAAGGCTACCAAGCCCTTCCCATCTGTAGGTCCCAAGATAGATGACTTCATCCTGGGGATGTGATTGTTTGGTGGTGAAAGACTATGGAGCATGGAAAGACCATTGGCTTTGGAGTCACACCCTCCTGGGCCACACTCACTTGCTACAGGCCCTTAAGAGGTGCTGCCTCCTCTCCAAGCCTCTGTGGTTACTGAGCAAAGTGCTGTGCACTGCAATGTATCTTCTCATTTAATCCTCACAACAGCCCTATGGTATAGCTACCATCATTATGATTCCCATTTTGCAGATGAGAAAACTGAAGGGTAAAGAGGTGAAGAAATTTGCCTGAAGTTTCATAGCTAGGAAGTGGCAGGGAGGTAATGTGAGCCAGGGTGCCATGAGGACAATAAGGGAGGACTGCCACACAGTGTGAGGCATGGTCTCACCTCTACTGAGAATAGAAACTCAGCTTCTATTTCTGGCTCAGATAAATGGGTGACTTCTGCTCCTCAAGATTTCTGTTGGTAAAATGGGCTGCACAAAACATACAACGGCATCTGAAGTTGGAGCCAAAGCAAGTATAGAACTTTCGCTGATGTTATTAATCATATTTTTTTTAAGTTGACTTCCCTCTCTGTGTCAGGCCCTGGCTGAGCACTTAACCTATGTAACCTTGAATATTGCCAACAGCTGTGCAAGGATGAAGAGGCTAAATGTGCCATGCCAAGTCACAAATCTAGTCAGCAGGAGAGCCAGAATTGGACCAGTACCTCTCTGACTGGGGAACCTGATTTTTTTGTTTTGCTGCCTATTTAGCCTTCTAATTGAAGTTGGGTGTTTCATGTTCCATAGCATCTGATTTACACTTCTATATGGTAACCGTTGCCACCTCCGGACACATTGCAGAACAAATGTCTCCCTGTTGGAGCTCTCAACCGAAAGCCCTCATTGAAGGATAGCGCATTCTCTGCTGCTTCAGCATTTCCAGAGCATCCAGTTGCTGAAGTATCTGCATGTTTGGGCAAAACACATCAACCTATCCATCTGTCTGTGTCTGCCCTTCCAAGAATCCATCACCATAGTAACTTGGTACTCAGACAAGAGATTGTATATGAGAATGGAACAAAGGCCAGACCTTCTCCTTCTCTGAAGGCAGAGGATTAGGATCATTTGAATGCCCACATATGGCAAGTGTCATGGCTACAAGTGCTTCACTATCAGCCACCAACATCTCAAGGGGCTGGCCACGTAGTAGGTACTCAGAAAATATCTGTTAAACAGTGTAGGAATGATTGAGAGTTTTTTTGCTTGTTTTCACAAATGGTTGTGAGAACTGAGGTAGATCCTTCAAAGTGGTCACTGAAAAGCAGTCATTTGAAGACAAACTGAAGAGTTGGGCTTGGTTCTGGGACCTTGGGTGTGACGCTTTACCTCCATCTTGCAAAGTCCATTTCATTGCTCATAAAAAGGGGGATAATTTTCCTTCTTCATAAGTCTGTGGTGAGGATCCAGTGAGGTGATTAGCAACAAAAGCATTTTGCAAACCTCCAAGTGCAGTAAAGTGGCAGGTCCTGTTTGTATCACCTTAGGAGTCACAAAACTTTGCCCTGGAATGAGCAGGGGGCAGAACCTCACTGAAGATGAGCAAGTTTCACTCTTAGACTTTGCCCTGGAATTTGGCCCCTCCAGTTTTTCCTTTCTGCCATGTTTTTCAAAGTCGGTCGCCTTTTCCCAGCCAAAAAGGAATTTGTCTCACTGTACTTTTTCCAGGATGTAGCCTCGGTTATTTAGAGAAGCTCCATCCCAGCAACGAAGCACTGCAGATGCTCCAATGAGTGTCCTACTTCCAAAACAGCCCTGTGCGAGCCCCACAGAGCTCCATCCTGCCTCCTGAGTGACTTCCTAAATTGCATGTGCTTTTTTCCTCCCTCCACCGCTCCTACAGCATTCCACAAGGCCGGGCGACAGAGAGAAGCGGTCCAGGTGCTGGAGCAACTCACAAACAATGCCGTGGCAGAGAGCAGGTTTAATGATGCTGCCTATTATTACTGGATGCTGTCCATGCAATGCCTCGATATAGCTCAAGGTGCGTAAACATCAGCCAGACCACTGTTTTCCCAAGCCCCACTTCTGATAAACATCAGAAGAGCTGGGACATTTTAATTAAAGCTCTGGGCTTGTTTATTGGGTGTATTGTCCATAAGCCTGCCTTGCAGTGGCGTAATCTGGTGTGTCATCTTTTTCCAGTTTGCCCATCAGAATGGTATGAGGACCGTCCTGGGGTTACGGTTGGCAGGTCCAGCCCTGCATTGCTAATTCAGAGCATATCTCTCCCCTGCTACCTGGGAGCCCATAGCTGGACCTGGGTGAGCACTGGGTTTTAAATTTTTTTAATTAAATGAGAAGATGAACAAGAGATGACTTTACAATAACGCACTCCAGATTCTTACTCATCCCAGCCAGAAAAACAGTTTCAATATTGCTTTCTTTCACAAGACTTCCCAAGATGTACTGAAGGAGCCCTGGAAGTGGAAGAGAAAGATGTTCTTTTCCACTGGAAAAGGCCACATGCAGGGGTGGGAAAAACACTGGAATGGAGGCTGCAGGTGACTTGTAACAAGTCACAATCCTTCCTGAGCTCTGCATGCCCATCTGTCCTGTGGGAGTCCCTTGTCCTGGTCCCTTTGGTTGCTGGGAGCCTCACAGAGTCATGCTTACAGTTTGAAAATTGTCAAGCCCAGGTGTAAGGTCACATTTTTGTGTTCTGGCCAGTGCCTTATGCTTCTGATAGGAGCAGCAGAGGGAAGAGGCATAAGATAAGCATGAATACAGTTGGTGTCTGCCTGCCCTTGTCCCAGCAGGCTTTTCTGACACATCTGGGGTCTTGCTGCAGCTGTCACTCCCTGAGGGGAATAACCTGGGAGGGTGCAGTGAGAGATCTGAAAAAAATATCTTCAAACTCCCTGGCCTTATGCCCTGCCCACCTAAGACTTCACTGTCCTGGACTGGCCCAACTCCTAAGCAGAGTACCTTTCCCCTCACTACACTTTGTCCCTCACCCTGGCACAGACACTGTGTGGTGGGAGAACTGATGCTGGCAAAAGTACTGTTGCCTGGCCCCTCCTCCTGGGGCCAGTTGGCAGCCACAGACACTGTTTGATATGTTTCCCCTCCCACCCGCTGCACACAGCAGATCCTGCCCAGAAGGACATGATGCTTGGCAAGTTCCACCACTTCCAGCGTTTGGCAGAGCTGTACCATGGCTACCATGCCATCCATCGCCACACGGTAAGGTGGCTAGGTCACCAGCGCCTGAGGGTACCGTCTGCTGTGCTAGGGGTCCCGGGCATGTCTAAAGAGCAGCAGACTGGATGGAATGTAACCCACTGGTCACAGTGAACTGCTGAGGAATCTTGGTCTCCGCTGGGGAGAAAAAGTTTGATTTTCCTTGTTTGACTATTTGTTTGCCATGTATCACGCAGTGGGCTGCTGAATTGTAATCCAGAGCTGGTATGGTCCTTGCTAGTTCCTCAGTGCAGGCTTTAATGACTTGGGGAAACTCTGCATTAACCAGCAGTGGGGGGCGGGAGTTCCATGAGGCCCTCTCCTGCAGTAGGGCGAAGACCCAGGTTAACCAAAGGCTCGACTTCCCTCCCTGGCTGGCCCTGTCAGTGACTTGTGTGTTCTTCAGCAGTTCACTTTCCCTCTCTGTCCCTCAGTTTCCTTCTCTGTGAAACCAGAGTGTTGGCTTGGTCTCCAGAAACCCAAATAGTTCTTTTTAGTCACTCTCTGATTCCTTTGAGAAAGCCATTTTAAATCTGTCTGGTGGCAATGAAGAACAGGTGATGGGTTGTCAACAGCCTCTTCATCCATTGTATCTCCTCAATCACCCAACAGATGTTGAGCACTTAGTACCTAGTAGGCAATGTACTGAGGGCTTCATTGTATCAAGTCATTTCCTCCTTTCAACCACACTTTGAGGGAAGGACTGTCACCCCCATTTTACAGATGATAATGAAGCCCTAGACAGAGGGGTCTCACAGGTTATTAGGTTGGTGCAAAAGTAATTGCAGTTTCAGACTGAATTTTAAATCATTATAACTAGGCTCAAACACATCTTTATTAATCAAAATAGGAACCATAATGATCAACACATTTTTGCCAATGAGAAATAAGTTTATTTCTGTAGTGTAAAAATCCATACTTTGGGATTCAATGAACTCTTGGAAAGCATTTTCTGCATCCTGCTGGTTGTGGAAGCGTTTTCCCTGCAAAAAGTTGTTGAGATGCTTGAAGAAGTGGTAGTTGGTTGGCAAGAGATCAAGTGAATATGGCGGATGAGGCAAAATTTTGTATCCCAATTCATTCAACTTTTGAAGCATTGGTTGTGTGACGTGCAGTCAGGTGGGTGAAGAAGAATTGGGCCCTTTCTGTTAACCAGTGCTGGCTGCAGGTGTTGCAGTTTTCAGTGCATCTCCTCCATTTGCTGAGCATACTTCTCAAATGTAATCGTTTCACCAGCATCAGAAAGCTGTAGTGGATCAGACCGGCAGCAGACCGCCAAACAGTGACCATGGCCTTTCTTGGTTCAAGTCTGGCTTTGGGAACTGCTTTGGAGCTTTTTCTCAGTCTAGCCTTGGAGCTGGTCATCACTGGTTGTCATATAAAGTCCACTTTTTGTCACACATCACATCTGATTGAGAAATGTTTTGTTGTTGTTGCATAGAATAAGAGAAGACAATACTTCAAAACGACTATATTTTCATTTTCGATCTACTCATGAGGCACCCACTTATCGAGCTTTTTCACCTTTCCAATTTGCTTCAAATGCCAAACAACCGTAGAATGGTTGACATTGAGTTCTTCGGCAACTTCTCCTGTAGTTGTGAGAGGATCAGCTTCGATGATTGCTCTCGGTTGTTGTCAACTTCCAATGGCCGGCCACTACGCTACACATCTTCGAGGCTCTCATCTCCTTTGCAAAACTTCTTGAACCACCACTGCACTATACGTTCATTAGCAGCCCTGGGCCAAATGCGTTGTCGATGTTACGAGTTGTGTCTGTTGCTTTATGACCCATTTTGAACTCAATTTAGAAAATTGCTTGAATTTGTTTTTTGTCTAACATCACTTCCATAGTCTAAAACAGACAGCAAGTAATAACTCATTAGCGAAAAAACATAAAGTGAGAAATGCCCATTGAAATGATGTATAACATAAACACATTTAGGAATGTATTCTACTATCAAACAGCAAATTCCAGAGCCAATATATGAGTCTCAGTAGGCTGGCACTGGAGCCTGTGTTCCTAGCCTTTCCCTCCCTCTCTCCCTTTAGAGAAAGCAGGCTAGTATGTTGGTCTAGTGGGTAAACTTGAGAGTCCTCACACACAAATGACACCATGTTATTTACCTTCTCTGGCCTTCACTTCCTTCTCTATAAAATGGTGATAACAGCAGTATCTACATGATGGGATTGTTGTGAGGATTAGATGAGTTAATATTGGAAGAGTACCCAGCATGGAGTGACCCTAGGTGGCAGCTATCCTTACTGCTGCTGCAGGCAAGGCTTCACACCAGCTTTCCCTGGCCTGCACCCTGCGGCTGGGCATCTGGCATTTCTCTTTTTTCAGAGATGAGGTCTCTGTCGCCCAAGGTGGGATGCAGTGGCATGATCATAGCTCATGGCAGCCTCAAACTGCTGGACTCAAGTGATCCTCCTGCCTGAGCCTCCCAGAGCACTGGGATTATTACAGGCATGAGCCACCACGCCCAGCCTTTCCACAGTTCTTTGACCTCTCAAATGCCCTGCCTTCCACCTTGGGCACTTCTTTCCCTCTAATCTGTGCTGACCTCTCAGCACATTTTTTGCTTCTTGGGAAAGTCTGGCAAGAAGGACTCCTGACAGGCTCTGTGCAGGCCAACCGTCAGTCTAGTGTCACATCTCTTCCCACAGCAGGGTCAGTGGTCTCAAGGGACCTCATCTTCCCTTACAGTCTTTGCCTTTCCTGAAACAAGACCCCCTAGGGTCCCTCATCTCTATCAGGTGCTCACCTGGAGAGAAACTACCACAAAAGAAGCCCAGACTCAACTTGGGCTGGAAGTCAGGGCCCAGCTCAGCCTCAGTTTGCCCAAGCCACTCCGGAACCTGGCTCTCGGCTCCTTCCCTTAGACTTTTCTCCTGCTGCTCCCTGTCCTCTTCCTCACCTGGGGCATGGGGCTGAGGGCTCCTGTCTCTAACAACTGAGCTCTGCTAATACACACAGGACCTACATGGGACTAGGAGCTAAGGGGCTTCAGACCAGCTGGGGCCCTGGCTCTTATCCTAGCTGAATCTTCTTAATTGGGCCATTCCTTCGTTCAACAAATGCCTACTGTGTGATAGACCCTGTGATAAGACCTGGTGACACAGTGGTGAACAAAACATTGTCCCTGCAGTCAGTCCCAGTCTAGCAAACAGGACAATCCCTCAGGGGTAAAGTTTAGAGGCCTGTGAAGAGACTTCCTGGAGGAGGTGGCCCCTCAGCCAGAAGGCGGGAGAAAAGTAAAAATGGGGCAAGTGAAGCAGAGGAGGAGGAGGAAAGGTGTTTGTGGCAAAAGTCACAGCCTGTGCAAAGGCCTGGAGGTGAGTGGTAGTTTGTGGTTCAACATCCAGGGCCCAGGAGAGCAGCATTGATTCAGGGCAAGACTGGAAAGGGAAGTTCAGGTCCTTCCTGGATACATGGCTTCTTTCCCAGAGGAAAGGACTCCCCTCCTACCTATTGTTTCTGGGACGTTACTTAGCTTCCCTACCTAGTGCAGTAGAAGCAGAGACAGACTTCATCTTGTTCTTACCCTGGAAAGGATGTGGTCTCAGGTTTTCTTGAGTTCTTGGAGCTAACAAAAGCTATAGAAATTTAAGTGTGAATTAAATAGAAAATGCTAAGCTCTGAACTGAAGAAGTGTAGAGCAAAGTGAGTCCTCAGGAGTTTAGACCAATTAGGGGTTAAGCTTTGGTGGCTCAGTGATGAGTAGGGCGTCACAAGACCCTTCTTCAGTGCTCACAAGAAAAAGGAGTGGCTGGCCTGCTTTAATCCTCACCATTTAAAGCTTTATTAGAAATGGGTAATCTCAGTTTATGTACAGTGTGCCAGATGCCTTCAAAATAAGGTATTCTTGACCTTTTATAGACCCTCACATAGAAAATTCCCTATTTGTCTTCTGAGCTTCTGGCAGCCTCTAGGTACGAAGACCAATCATTCCACTAATGTGTGCTAACTGCCTCCTGTTAGTGCCTATGCCAGGAGCCAGGGAAGTGGGTCAGCAGTTGAGGAACTCCGCATGTGTGCTCATTTGGTGGCACATCAGTCAAGCTGCTGTTGGAAAGCACAGAAGAGGCATGTGGGTTCATGCTGGAGAGGGCTAAATGTCCTGTTGAAAGACAGGCTTATATGAATCAGTGGTTATGTCCTAAGTTGCATAGAAGGTCTTCTCTTTTAGACCTAATTGGAGACAACTTGAGTAGTTCAGAGAAACGGAGTCATTACCAACTCCAGAGGCAGTACAGCTTGGAAGAAAGACATTCTTGGGCTTTGGAATCAGACCTGGGTTTGAATAGGAGCTCAGCTCTGTTCTAGTTGGTGACTTGGGCAAATTATCTATCTAGGTGTCGGTTTCCTCATCAGTACTGTGAGGATAAAAATGCATACCACAAGGTTATTATGTTAAAGACCAGATGAGACAGTGACTCTATGGTGCCCAGCACACAGTGGGTGCTCAATAATCAGAGCCGCTCTTGTTGATGTCACTCAGAATTATTGGTGTCTACCTTTTGGCCTGGCCCAGCAGCAGCTCAGTTGAGGAACTCAATCCCTGTTTACTTTTCTCTCACTGCAGGAGGATCCATTCAGTGTCCATCGTCCTGAAACTCTTTTCAACATCTCCAGGTTCCTGCTGCACAGCCTGCCCAAGGACACCCCCTTGGGCATCTCTAAAGTGTATCCTTTCTCTTACCCCTCCCCCGTCCCAGTTCTTGTCTAATGGCCCCAAGAAATTCCTTCCAGAGCACTTTCCTGGCAGAACCTTCCTCTCTCAGCAGCCCTCAGGGAAGAGACAGAACTCACCCTCCCGCTGCTGTTTGGCTGTAGAGGCTCAGCAGGGAGGCCCAGGGGCCCAGGCCAAGAGAAGATACGTTTTCAGGGCTCTCTGAGCTGAGCCCAGCAATAGGTCTCTGGCCAACACACTGTCCCAATTCCTCCTAGAACCCACAGATGAAAATGTGACTGAAATGGAAGAAGCATCAGGCCTTCAGGCTTGGAACCTTGGGCACTTCCCCAGACTGGGAAGGAGGGAGTGTTTGTTTAGCGAAGGTATACATAGCACCTGCTATGTCCCCAAGCCCTGGGCCAGGCACTGGGTGACAAAGCTGCCATCAAAGAGGGAGGTCACAAGTTAGGGCCTGCTTTGGTGGATGTTTGCTGTGTCTGAGGGTGGAATGAGGCTGAGGTCAGGGCCACGGTCAGGGAAGTTTACCTGGAGGAGGTGATGTCCATCATGCAAGTTGAGGCAGCCGGGGAAGATGGCAAAGTGGATGTTCCAGGGGAGGACCCAGCATGTGGAGAGGCAAGCAAGGCATGTGGGAGGGTGTGAGGGGGCCCTGGGTGGGAGGGGCCGGAGAGGCAGCAGGACCCAAGGCCTGAGGGCATACCTTTGGGTTTTCCTCTCCTTCTGTAGACACTGAGGGCCACAGTGGTGCCATAAGCAGAGCAGGTGCCTGAAGGGCCTGTGCAGCCACGTACTGGATCATTGGATCCAGATTTTTAAAGTCTTGGATGTCATGAGACATAATTGTCGCTGTTCTTTTCTAAATCTCACTGTACTCTCAGCTCCTTCCCAGCCCTAGCACCACCTTCCCTCTGTAAGGAAAACGCACTCCACTGGAAAAGACGCAGAGCTCTTTGTTGTAAGAATTGGCCTTGCTAGAGGATTCCAGGCCCATTATTTATATTTCAGGGGAAACGACCCCAAATCAAGGGGTGCCTTCCTGGAGTCAGACCTCTGCTGCATGCATCTCCGTCTTTCCCCAAAGGAGCAGTCAGGGCTATGCCTGTGTGGGCTGAGCACCTGTACTCATCCTTTGCAGCAAGTTCTGTTTGAGTCAACAGCTTGATGGGACTCCTGCCCCGAGCCTTAATGGCTCCTGACAGTCCCTGACTTTGAGGAGTCATGCCGGAGACACAGAAGGAAACTCTCCACAAAACTGCTGAAGTGGACGGGGCTGCGCTGCAGAGGGCAGGAGCAGGAATACTGGGAGGAAGGTGGGAGGAAGGGCAGGAGGGCCTGGGAGCAGCCAACATCGGAGGTGACCTGAGAGGAGAGCACAAAGGCTCATCAGCCTCTGGCTGAGGAGCTCCAAGGGGGCCCCAGAGTACAGGTGAGGCTGCCGCTCAGAAAGTGCCCACCAGGCCCTCGGGGAAGGGCATGCAGGCAGAGTGGGGTACACCCAGGGGCCTCAGAGCAGGGCTGAGGGTGGCTCCCCAGGGAGTCTTGACCAGGCCTCACCTGGCAGGGCGAGAGCAGAGCGCCCTTCGTGCCAGGCGTCCTAGGAGGGCCTGGCTGGCAGGTTTGGTGAGGCAGAAACAGCCATTTTGGCCTAGTCAGGGTGCAAGATGAGTCATCAGCAGGCCCAGAGATGCTAAGCAAGGTTAAAGTATTAATGGAAACTATGCTGTTTTTATATCTGAAAAAATTCCTGGGCCTTGCCATCCGAGAAGTACACTCACCTCTCACAAGCGCACGGAGCCTTCCCACAATCCTTCCTCTGCCCTCCCGGCACCAGCACGAGCTGTGTTCCAGCCCGGGGCTCACTTCAAGGATAGGCAGTGCCAGCTCCTAGGCCTGGTGTTGCCCCTGCTGTCCTTAACCCTGTTCACGGCAGGAAAATACTCTTCACCTTGGCCAAGCAGAGCAAGGCCCTCGGTGCCTACAGGCTGGCCCGGCATGCCTATGACAAGCTGCGTGGCCTGTACATCCCTGCCAGATTCCAAAAGTCCATTGAGCTGGGTACCCTGACCATCCGTGCCAAGCCCTTCCATGACAGTGAGGTGAGGATGCAGCACCCTTGGGCAGACAGCTTCTCCTCTCCCCTGAGGCCATCTCATGCCTTCTTGCCTGGCCTGGGTTCCGTTTGAAGAGAGACAGCTGTAGCTCCCTCTAGGCTCTGTGCTCCCTGCTCAGGCCTGGCCATGCCAGCTCCCCTGTGCTTCCCTGTCCACCCCCTGTTCTCCCCGCAGTCCCCCCAGTGCCAGCTCACAGTCCCCAACCCCAGCCCCAGCCCTCAGCCCGGTCTCCCTTGCTCCTTGCCCTCCCTTAGGCAAGCCCCACACGTCTGTGCCCAGGTGGCTCTGCCTTTACCCCAGGCCTGGCTCCAGAGCTGACCCTCACTCTAGAAACCTCTGCCCTTTCTGGAACCAGGCTGTGTTTCTCCAGCAAATCTACCCCACACTCCCAGCGCACATTCCTTCAACCCAGCCAATTTCCTTCTTTCACACCTCCTCCCTCAAGCTCAGAGCAAGGACTTGCATCAAATAGACCTGGGTTCACATCCTGGCTCCACCCTCTCCTAGCTCTGTCTCCATCTTTCTGCGCCTCGGGTTCCCCCTTTCCCACAGGTAGTTGTGAAGCTAAATGAGCCAGCACAGGCCACGTGCTCCGCACGGTGCCTAGAGCATGGTAAATGGCTGGCTAATGGTGGCAGCGGCCACTGTCATTCCTGCCAGGGGAACAGTGCTGTTGAGCACTGCCTGTGCAGGTGTCTTGGGCACAGGGCCCCAAGTGACAGGGCTTGGGTGTTTCGGCAGGCCTTTTATCCTGCTTCCCCATGGCATGGAGCCCCTGGGCCCGGCGCCCCTTCCCTGCCTGCCCACCCAGGTGGCCTTTCTTCTTGCCGCCAGGCCCCAGGGGCCCAAAACCAGAGTCCAGGGGGAGGAGGACACGTGCCTGGCCCCTCGGGAGTCCGTGGCTGTTTTGTAGGAGCTGGTGCCCTTGTGCTACCGCTGCTCCACCAACAACCCGCTGCTCAACAACCTGGGCAACGTCTGCATCAACTGCCGCCAGCCCTTCATCTTCTCCGCCTCTTCCTACGGTGAGTCCCTGCATCCTGAGCATGTGGGCGGGACAGCCTGTGGACCACTACGCTCACTCCACTGCTCTCTGGCCTCAGGACGTTGGGCAATGGCCAAAGGCCTCTGAATGTCCCTGTTTATGAAATGAGGACACTCTGACACCCACCTGCCTGACACAAGGAGTCAGTGTCGGTGTTCCCACAGATAGGACCCACTGCTGCCCAAAGCTGAAGCACCCACTCTGGGAACCTGGCACAGTGCTGTACATAACCAAATGCCCCAGGAAGAGAGTCCGATGGCTCTTCATTCGGACTGGGAGGCTGAGATAGGTAGCTCCTTTGATGTTGATAGAGGATCAGAAGTCCCTTCCCAGGAGCTGAGCAGAGGCCACACACACACGACTGCCCATGCACACACACACACACAGAGACGGCCCCTGCACACACACACACACACAGACGGCCCCTGCACACACACACACACACACAAACGGCCCCTGCACACACACACAGACTGCCCCTGCACACACACAGACTGCCCCTGAACACACACACAGACTGCCCCTGCACACACACACAGACTGCCCCTGCACACACACACACAGACTGCTCCTGCACACACACACACACACAGACTGCCCCTGCACACACACACACAGACTTCCCCTGCACACACACAGACTGCCCCTGCACACACACACACAGACTGCTCCTGCACACACACACACACACACAGACTGCCCCTGCACACACACACAGACTGCCCCTGCACACACACACACAGACTGCTCCTGCACACACACAGACTGCCCCTGCACACACACACAGACTGCTCCTGCACACACACACACACACACAGACTGCTCCTGCACACACACACACACACACACACAGACTGCCCCTGCACACACACACACAGACTGCTCCTGCACACACACACACAGACTGCCCCTGCACACACACACACACACACAGACTGCTCCTGCACACACACACACAGACTGCCCCTGCACACACACACACAGACTGCTCCTGCACACACACACACAGACTGCTCCTGCACACACACACACACACACAGACTGCTCCTGCACACACACACACAGACTGCCCCTGCACACACACACACACACACACACACACAGACTGCCCCTGCACACACACACACAGACTGCCCCTGCACACACACACACAGACTGCTCCTGCACACACACACAGACTGCTCCTGCACACACACACACAGACTGCCCCTGCACACACACACACAGACTGCTCCTGCACACACACACACAGACTGCTCCTGCACACACACACACAGACTGCCCCTGCACACACACACACAGACTGCCCCTGCACACACACACACAGACTGCCCCTGCACACACACACAGACTGCCCCTGCACACACACACACAGACTGCCCCTGCACACACACACAGACTGCCCCTGCACACACACACACAGACTGCCCCTGCACACACACACACAGACTGCCCCTGCACACACACACACAGACTGCTCCTGCACACACACACACAGACTGCCCCTGCACACACACACACAGACTGCCCCTGCACACACACACAGACTGCCCCTGCACACACACACACAGACTGCCCCTGCACACACACACACAGACTGCCCCTGCACACACACACACTGCTCCTGCACACACACACACAGACTGCCCCTACACACACACACACTGCTCCTGCACACACACACACAGACTGCCCCTACACACACACACACTGCTCCTGCACACACACACAGACTGCTCCTGCACACACACACAGACTGCCTCTGCACACACACACAGACTGCCCCTGCACACACACACAGACTGCCCTTGCTGCCTCTTCTTGCTTTTGGTGAAGCTGCCAGTGGGTTGAGAAGGAACTCTGTGGTCACCCCACCTGCCTGGCGACAAGTCCCTTGCAAAGCCCTCAGCCCCCACAGTCCTTTCTCTATGCCCTCCAGACGTGCTACACCTGGTTGAGTTCTACCTGGAGGAAGGGATCACTGATGAAGAAGCCATCTCCCTCATCAACCTGGAGGTGCCGAGACCCAAGCAGGACAACAGACAGCAAGAGATTGCAAACAGCAGTATCCATGCCCTTGGCCAGAGCCTGTATATGCGGCTGTGTGAGGGGTCTGGGGCCAGGCGGGATGCAGGAGAGCCCAGTCCCAGGGGATGGCAGGCCATGCTGAGCCTGGCTGTGTGTCCCCAGAGAGATTGGAGAGGCCCACATGGGACAGAGACAGGGACCAGAGATGGGCAGAGAGCTGGCCAGGACCTGGAGACCCAGAAGTGGCAAGTGGCACCTTGGTGTTCCCGTGTGGGTCACCCACCCTCCCTTGCCCCTTAAAAGGCACTGGCTGTGCCTCTGTCTGTGCATAACTCCTACATAGCCAACATGGGACATGATGTTGGTGGTGGCCCCTAGCTCTTCCCCTCAGGTCACTTTTGCATGCAAGTGACAGAGTCCAAAACTGTCAGACAGGCCGAACAAGCGAAGGGTGTACAAGGAAGCCCTGAGCAGGAGAGGAAGCTCCCTGGCCCAGCGCTTAGTCTGGTCTGTCACAGGCTGGCTCTGCCTCTCTTGGCCGCACTGTCCTCTGGGGAGCTTCATTCTTTGGCAGCACCGCGGTGCCCCCATAACACAGAGATGTCAGGAGCAGTGCCAGCCCCATATCCCCTCAGCCTCATAGCCCCCAGAAACAGCCAGCTTTCCTCTCAGCCGTGGCAGTGAAAGCCCCGGGGCACAGCTCAGCCTGCCCCTTTGGCCAGGAGGATGCACCAGGGCAGTTGTCCAGGCCAGGCCACACTTGCAGGCTGGACATGGGAGGGTCTTCTGGCAGGGAACAGCACACGCATGGCCTGGGGCCTCGCTTCCTTGCACTGGTGGAGTCTGCAGGTCTGGGGGCTGTGAGCCTGCCTTTCCTGCGGCTCCCAGGTGCTGCCACCCCCAGGGGCCACACTAGGAGGAGGGAAGCTCAGAGAGCTGCTTGCTGAAGGAAACACGGACCCATCTGTGCCACCCAGGCTCCCTCAGGTGCCACAGATGATACATGCTATGGTGCTGGCAGGTGGGTGCTGTGCCCACTCCAACTTGACACCAGCAGTCTTCATGTCCTGGGCCTCTCTGCAGGACCCCTGCTGGCCTCTGTCACCAGCTCCACCACTGTGGGTGAGGGGCGGTTTCCGGGGACCTCCAGGTGAGTCTGACCCGCCCTGGAGTCAGTAGGGGCTCTCACCCCTGTCTGCTCCATCACAAGTGCCCACAGACCCCCAGCAGCCACGGAATGTTTCTCCAGGATCCCTGGGCCTATTCCCTCCGTGCCCATCCACAGCAGCTCACCGGGCCCTCATGTGCTTCCCACTGGCCCTGGGAGCCATGGTGTGTGTGGCCTGCCAGGGGAATGGGTGAGGGCAGCAGAGCCAGCAGAGTCCCTTCTCTCCGCCTTCTTGGCCTAAGCCCCCTCTGTTCCTCCACCTGGAAAACTGTTCCATTGGCCTGGCTGCTCTTGAGTCTTCACACAGGTGTAGGGTGGAGGCTAAGGTCTGTCTCCATCTCTGCTTCTGATTCCATCCTTGACTAGACCCCTCCAGGCTCCCAGATTCTGCGGCTAGTGGAGACCAAGGACTCCATGGGAGATGAGGACCCATTCACAGCTAAGCTGAGCTTTGAGGTGAGGGTGCCTCTCTGGGTGACCTGAAGGAGGGCATCCTCTATCCCTTCTCCTGTGCACATGGGGACCCTCAGCTAGCACAGTAGTGGAGGAGGATTGGCCAGAACTTCCAGATGTGATGGCACGAGGGAGGGGCAGGACCCTTTCCTGTGGGGCATGGGAGCCATGGGTGCCCCCAAAGGACCATGGCCAGGGGCACAGGTCTGTGGACAGGGAGGCAGCTTCAGCTCTGGTGGGAGGAGCTTGTCACTGTTGGGGTCACCCGGGTTTAGGAAGCAGGTCCTCTCTCGCCACTGCCAAAGATTCCAGGATCATAATCCACACAGATGTGTCACTGTGGCTGAGTGAGGACACTGTGCCTCCTTCCCACCCACCCTGTAGCAAGGTGGCTCAGAATTCGTGCCAGTAGTGGTAAGCCGGCTAGTGCTGCGCTCCATGAGCCGCCGGGATGTCCTCGTCAAGCGCTGGCCCCCGCCCCTGAGATGGCAATACTTCCGCTCACTACTACCTGATGCCTCCATTACCATGTGCCCCTCCTGCTTCCAGGTAGGTGGCCCCCCCCAGCAGCTCACGTGTGCTTCTCTTGGCCACTTTTCCCTTGCCCAAATGTCCCTCTGGGAGGTCTGGCCCCTTGGAGGAGGGGCACGTCCATGGCTCCAAGTTGGGACAGAGGCTTGGCTGTCCTCTGCCCCTACTTGCATTCCATGTGCTTCACCAGACCCTGCGCTGTCCACACCCTCCCCAGATCAGGAGGACCAGCAAGTGTGATGTGCTTTTGACCTTCACTCAGAAAACAAGGAACCCCACAGCCCCCTCCCATCTTCCCTTCCAGCCCTCAAACAAAGGTGCTGCAGGTCTGTGTCCGGCCCTGACCACTGCCGAGCCCCCTCCCCTTGAGAGGCAGTGTGTCCCGGCCCCAGGCGTAGGGCTGATAAGCACTAGGGCCTCAGCCTGGGCTTATGGCTGTCTTCCCTCAGATGTTCCACTCTGAGGACTATGAGTTGCTGGTGCTTCAGCATGGCTGCTGCCCCTACTGCCGCAGGTGCAAGGACGATCCTGGCCCATGACCAGCATCCTGGGGATGGCCTGCACCCTCTGCCCGCCTTGAGGTCTGCTGGGCTGTGAAGGAGAATAAAGAGTTAAACTGTCAGAATGTGTTTCTTGCCCAGATGAAGTTTGTGTTTTTTTGGGGGGGGCCTTGTGTAACCACAGAATTCCTATTTATGGCATTTCATGCCTTGTAAATAGCACCAGGAGATGAGGAAGAGAATGTACATATATTTTCTAAGGAAAAAAATCTGTTACTTTCAGAACGGCTCCGAGTTGTTCGTGGCAGCCTGCTGGAGTCCGCCGATCTGTCAGACCGTTAGCATGTACATTTTGCCAACAGATTGCCTCAATAATAACAAAAGGGCTCCTTATTTTCATCACCGTCTACATTTTAGCAAATCTTCTTATTGTCTGCAACTTAATTTCCATATGCAAAAGTGCACCTGTTTCTAATTTGAAAGGAACATTACATTTGTGTGCTCTTAACATTTAATCAAAATGGCAATATGGAAAGGGGTAGGGGAGCAGGGATTTTTTTTTTGTTTATTTATTTTGATTTAATGGGGATCCATCTTGACAAGAAAAAATACCTCGGTCCAAAGAAGATGGCAGGAGTTTTTTTAAAAAGCCTTCTGTTTGGTAGCCCAGTCAAGGCTCCTGTCCAGGCCGTGGAGCTGCCCTCTTCCGTCCACCTTCCCCAGCCCCACAGAGCAGCTCCAGCCCAGTGGAGACTCTTCCATTTGGAACAGCTCCTGAAGCAGGGGGCTTCCGTTTGAGATTCCATGCTGCCAAGGTCCCTTCCCTCAGGCATCACTGGTGTCCAGTCCAACAGCTTGAGGGCGTGGAAGGAACAGCACACAGAAGCTGAGGAGAACTCACATGTATTGGGGACGTTTTTGGCACCAGCCACATTCCATGCTGTCTCAAGCCTCTCAGCAGCCCTGTGAAGGAAGGGTTATGATTTCCAGTGGGGCTGGGAAGGGGGTTGCCAGGGCCCGGGGGTGCCTCCAGCCCTGGGAGGGGCGGCCCACAATTTGTCCAGCCCCGAGGCCCTGCCCCTATCACCCCCACTCCACCTGCCAGAGGTGGCAATGCAGCACTTCATGAAAAGCCCAAGAGCAGCCGGACACAGGCAGGAGAAGGGGTAGGGCTGCCATGCCATGCTGAAACGCACCCTCCCCTTGTGCTGCAGTATTGATTCCTTACAACCCGCCTGTGCAGGGGGCAGGGCAGGGCAAATGTGCCCATTGCAGGGACGCAGACACTGAGGCCCCAAGGAGAGTGGCTACAGAGGCCCCCAGTGGGAAGTGTCAGAGATAGAGCCCCATCCCAGAGCCCCTGCCCCACCCTAGACCGCCCCTCCTCCCTGCCTCCCTCCGCATCTCTCTGGAGATGATGGAGGAAAAGAAAGGAAGGGAGCCAGACAGTTGTGCCAACAGAACTCCTCCATCGAGTGTCTAATTACTTACCATCATGCATGCGTTCTCCCACTAAACATTTATTAGTGTGTTAGGATTTCCATTAGCGCATGACTTGAACTGAAATCATTTGCATATGGCTGGGAAAAAGAGGCGAGGGAGAAAACAGCTCCAGCTACCCAGCAGTCAATCACAGTGACAGATCAGATGGTCCCTGGCTGGAGGCAGGGGAGGGTTCCAGCCGAGACTCTAGCATGCATCCCCTCAGCCGAAGAACACAAAAATGAGTGTGCTCTGCTGGGTTCTGCTGCCCCGGGAAGCTCAGCTCCAGAGGCCTGAGTGGGACCCCTATTCAGTCAGATGCACTTTCCGTGCATCATCCAAGGCTGCCTATTACGCAGGTGATGACACTGAGCCTCAGTCATGTTATTTTTCATTCAGCAAATAAGCCAAGGCATATTTGGTTGCACCTGAGTGCAACCTTTGTGCATAAGCCCTGTGTCTGGCTGCTTTTCTCTCTCAACCTGATCTGGGTCTGAACCAAGTCCAGTCTTTTCTCCAAGGCGGTTTCCCCATCTGCACAAAAGGGCCCCCTCCAGCTCTGACTCCAAGGTTCCAGCCTCAGTCTGCGTCTGTTAACAGCGCTGATGATCCTGTTGACCTCTCAAGTGCCTGTGACAAGAAAGGCACCACAGGGAACTGGCGATGCCCATTGAACTAAGAGGACACTGAGGCCAGACAGGAGCGGCTGCTGGCGGCTGCACAGTGGAGCAGTGATTCTGGCCTGTAGCGTGTAGTCCCAACTACTCGGGAGGCTGAGGTGGAAGGATTAATTGAGCCAAGGACAGGAATTCAAGGCTGCAGTAAGCTGTGATTGCACCACTGCACTCCAGCCTGGGCAACAGAGCAACATTCATCTCTAAACATTTAAAAATTGTTTTAAGAAGACAAATGAAATAATCGTTGATGGTAATGACTGTAAAAACTGAACATGGCTGGGTGTGGTCACTCACACCTGTAATCTCAGCACTTTGGGAGGCCAAGGCAGGAGGATCGCTTGAGCCGGGAATTAGAGACCAGCTCAGACAATATAGGGAGACCCCATCTGGCTGGGACTGGTCCCGATCTCTCATCTCCAACTGCTCAACATTGTGCCCATGTTCTTGGAATGAGGAAGGAAGGGAGAGGTGGACTGGGCAGCCTCAGGTGGACCTGACTGTAGGCGCACCTCAGGCAGCTGGAGGTCCCCAGGCCTTGCTTTCCCCTCTTTCTCCAGCAAGGCTGTGAGGCCAGGAGACCCTGGTGGCTATCGCACAGGTGGGCAGAGGCCCCTCCTCCAAGGTTGCTCTGTCTCTTCTCTGGCTCGGAGTCTGTGTGCCCACAGCAGAGGCCACCACTGGGCAGGGTGCTTACCCTGGGCCTCCCTGATTCTTCCCCTACAGATCTAGAACACTGGCCTAGTATGGAGATCTCATCATTGCCCTCCCTGCTTGCCACCTGCAGCAGCTGCCCATGCCATTCAGCCAACACCCAGACCCCTAGGCCTGCCCTCTGTCCCCACCACGCCACCCTGGGGGGCCCAGCACCTCCACGCCCAGCTGGCCCTCCCTGTCTGCCCTGCTTGGGACACTCTTTTGAGGCTCTTTTGACCCTCCTGGTCCACCTCTTGCTCCTCTGGGCTCCCATAGTACTGGGACTCGGAGAAAACTCTCATCTCTCATGCTTAGTTTCCCATCAGTGCCCCCTGAGACTGGGAGCCCCTTGAAAGCAGGAACTGTTTGGGATCTGCCTCAGTGTCCCCAGGGCCTGGTGCATGTAAGGAGTCTGGCAAATGCTAGAGTAGAAAAAAGAAAGAGGAAGGAGGGAATGAGAGCTGGTCTTTCCCCCTCCCTTATTCTCTCTTGATGCTCTCAGTGCCGTTGAAGGCCTCACGTAGCCTTGGTGATGCAGCCAGGTGGGGCTGAGCCATGTAGGGGACCAGGAGAAAGAAAGCCAAGGAAGAGGAGGAGGAGGAGGCGGAGGAGGCGGAGGAGGAGGAGGAGGAGGAGGAGGAGAAGGATGCTGACCTAGCAGCTCCTCTCACAGCAGCTCCTCTCTTGCAGAGGCTGAAGAGCGAGTTGTGCCCTGCAAGCTAAGCCCCTAATCCTGTGAGGCAGAGGCAAAGCTGGGTTCCTGAGGGCTGGGACTCGGGTGCCCCAAGATGGCTGAATCCAGACATCTTGGTTCAGGAAGCCCTACACACACTAGCTTGGCCAACACCCACACCATGGGTTTCTCTGGACTGCCCGACACAAAGTGTGGGTGCTGGCCAGGCCTGTGTTCAAATCCCAGCTCTGCAGAGGAACTTTGACCCTGCGTGCCCCAGATTCCTCAGTGGTCAGTGGGGAGTTAGACCCTCCTCACAGGGGGCAGGAGGAGTTGTTCATTCATTCAACAAATGTTTATTGAACACCTCCTGTTGGTTGTGAGCTCAGAGGCAACGATGAACAGGCCAGGCTGGTCCTGCATTCTAGAAAGAGATGGGAAGTCAGTCAATAAGAAGACAAATGAGGCCAGGTGTGGTGGCATGCCTGTAGACCCAGTTACTCGGAAGGCTGAGGAGGATCACTTGAGCCTAGGACAGGAATTCAAGGCTGCAGTAAGCTATGATTGCACCACTGCACTCCAGCCTGGGCAACAGAGCAAGACTCATCTCTAAAAAACATTTAAAAATTGCTTTAAGAAGATGAATGAGATAGTTGCTGATGGTGATGACTGTTTAAAAACTGAACATGGCTGGGTGTGGTCACTCACACCTGTAATCTCAGCACTTTGGGAGGCTGAGATTACAGCCTCCCAAGTGGCTCCCAAGGCAGGAGGATCACTTGAGCCTGGGAATTAGAGACCAGCTTGGACAATATAGGGAGATCCCATCTCTACAAAAATGAAAATAAATTAGCCAGGCATGGTGGCACACACCAATGGTCCCAGCTACTCAGGGGTTGAGATGGTGGATCTCTGGAGCCCAGGAGGTTGAGGCTGCAGTGAGCCATGATCGTGCCACTGCACTCCAACCTGAGTGACAGAGCGATACCCTGTCTCAAAAAACAATAGGCCAAGTGTGGTGGCTCACGCCTGTAACCCCAGCACTTTGGGAGGCCGAGGCAGATGGATCACTTGAGATCAGGAGTTAGAGACCAGCCTGGCTAACCTGGCAAAATCCCGTCTACTAAAAATATAAAAATTAGCCAGGTGTGGCACCACGCACCTGTAGTCCTGGCTACTTCGGAGGCTAAGGCAGGAGAATTGCTTGAATCCAGGAGGAGGAGGTTGCAGTGAACCAAGATCGCACCATTGCACTCCAGCTTGGGTGACAGAGCAAGACCCTGTCTCAAAACAACGACTAAACCTGGTGGGGGTGCCTGGTGTGTAGGATGGTCAGGGGTGGTCGCCCCAAGGACATGAGTGTGAGCAGAGACCTGAAGGAGACTTAGGAAGAGATTAATACTGTCATCAACAAACATATTGATCACTTACAAGAACTCCCAATAATCCTATTAGGTAGGCACTATTATCATTCCCATTTTACAGAGTGGAGAACCGAAGCATACTCTCGGGAGGGCAGAGGAGCTGGCTGCACCCAGGCTGTGTAGCCTTAGTCCAGATGTAAGGGTGGATGGAAAAGAGCCTTGCCCAATGAGGGAGAACAGTGAAACCAAGGCTGTAGGGTCTAAAGATTCACGAACCAGGCTCTCATGGGGAAAGCAGGTGAGGTTTACTGTATAGGTGGATGTGCACGCGCCCCACACTGAGGTTTCCTTGTCCCAGCAAACTGAGGCCCAGAGTGGGGAAGGAAGCAGTACTACCGTGGTGACTCAAAGACCAGCTAGAATCCAGCCTCCTCTCCTAGAGGCTTCCGCTGCCCCGCCCCAGGCCTGTGTGACTCAGTCTAGGGCCTTTCCATTACCCCAGCTAAACCTTTCTTTAGTCATTTATACTATGGTGTGAATGGCTGGCTGGTCCTTCCTGAGAGCTGTCTTTGATGAGGGGAGGGAGGCATAGCCCGGTTTGGGAAGCTGATACCCATGGAGCCCAGTTGACTGTGTAGGTTATAACGCAGGCTGCCACTGATTTGTAACGGGACCTGATCTACTCTGCAGAGCTAGTCCTCAGTCTTTTCATCTGCAAAATGGATGTAGCAGAGATGGTCAGAGTAGGTGACTTCGAATGACCCTTCCAGCTCACTATGAGTCTGTTGTCCTGAACAAAGAGCATTTTTTGTTTAAAAAATATTTCTTGGGCCGGACATGGTGATTCATGCCTATAATCCTGGCACTTTGGGAGGCCGAGGAGAGTGGATCGCTTGAGCCAGGAGTTCAAGACTAGCCTGGGCAACATAGCAAGACTCCACCCCTACAAAAAATACAAAAATTAGTGGTGTGCACTTGTGGTCCCAGCTACTCAGGAAGCTGAGGTGAGAGAATCGCTTGAGCCCAGGAGGCAGAGGCTGCAGTGAGCTATGATTGTGACACTGCACTCCAGCCTGGGTGACAGAGACCTTGTCTCAAAAAAATTTTTTCTTTGTCAAGCTTTACAGAATAAAGAGCACTGTCACCTCAGTGATGGCTGTTAGTTCCCCATTACCAGGGTTCCATGAGGTTGCAATTGTGAAACCCACAAAGGAGGAACCTGAGACAGAGAGGGGAAGTACTGAGATCATCTAGGGGGACTTCATTCATTCATTCCCCCACTCATTCATTCAACAAATATTCAGGAGCACCTTCGAGGTGCCAGGCCCTGGAGACACATCAATGAACAAAACAGACATGATCCCACCTCTTTCCACTACAGGCCAAGCACCATGCTGGGCTCTGGGAACCCTGTTGTGAGCAAGATAGACCTAGGCCCGCCCTTGTGGACTCACATTACAGGCAGGGAGACGAGCACGAAACACAAATAAAAAGCCTCCGTGCTGCCAGAAGCACTAGGCAACAAGCAAGGTGCTGAGGTACTGCTAAGCTGTGTTGGGTGGGGGCTCAGCCCGGCCAGGGAGGGGCTGGGTGTGGGTCAGCCTTGACCCAAGGCATCCAGGACACCCTCCTTCTGGCCATGAGGGTCCACGTCAGAATCAAACCCCCCACCTTAACCTCATTAGCGTTGGGCATAATCACCAGGCCAAGCGCCTTAAACTACGAGAGGCCCCATCCCACCCGCCCTGCCTTAGTCCTGCCACGTGTGCCAAACCCTGTTATACCCAACACCACCCAGGCCAGGCAGGGGGCTGGAGCCCAGGTGGGCTACAGGGAAGGGGGCACTCTTCTGAGCAGACAGATCTGGGAATCCTGGGTGGGAGAGACTGGGTATGACAGAGATTAAGAGATGTTTCCCTGGCCTCAGGGCTCTGCACTTGCCGGGGTCCTTCTGCCTGGATGTCCTTCCCCTGAAGCTTCCTCCTGTTGTTCCATTCTCGGCTTAAGCTCCAGCTTCTCAGAGAAGCCTCCTGTGTTGGGAGTGGCTGCGAATGAACTGTCCCTACTGTTTTTCGCTCCACTATTCGTTTGTGGTCCCTGTGCCCCCTCACCCCACAGAAACATTGGCTTCCTGTGGGCAGGAGCTTGCTCTTTCATGTCCCCTGTGTGTCCCCCAGGACAAAGCACCTTGTCTGGGCCACAGTAGGTGCTCAATACACATGTTGGCTGGATGGTGGTCCCTGAGCGGCCACACTTCGGGCATTGTCAGCACCTGCACAGGCCACCCTGGACACCCCGCTTCATTCTTAGGAGGTGTCATCCTGTTCCTTGGACAGCGGGGAGAGGGGGACCTGCCAGTGTTGGCCTCCATTTGCCCCCAGCCATCTGCCTCCAAGGCTCTTGACTACTTTCTTTCTCACAGTACATCCTGCTGTTCTGGAATCGGCCGTCATGGGGACCACCTGGCACATGGCATTTGAGGCCCTCGTAGCTGACCAGACCTCCCCCAACAGTGCCCTGTCTGCTGCCTCCAGGGCTGGCCTCCCTTTCAGACTGGAGTCCCCTGAGGGGCTCTGTCCCTCCCCTGCTCTGGAAGCCCCCTCCATCCTCCCTCCCTCCACTCCATCTTTGGGGCATCCGAGTCACCTTTCTACCCCAGTGATCTGCCCAAGCCACTGCCCACTTCCCTCTGGATAAAGCCAGGCTCCCCGGCGTTCAAGACCCATCACAACTGCCCCCAGCTCAGTCTTCCCCACCCAGCCACCTGGCAAACTGCTCCTTCTCTCAAAGGCCCAAACGTGGCCTCCTGGACTGCATCCCCCAGGCAGTCAGGCCCCGTCTCCACCTCACAGACACCTTGGGCGGAATCTGCTTCTTCTCATATCTGAGTCCTCCTCAGCCCCTGAGCTCCTCTGGGCAGGGCTGTTTCTTTCCATCTTTGTATTCCCAGGGGCCCACAAATAAATGTTTAATGAACGAACAAGAGAGTGAATTCCAATTCCATGCAACAATGATTGGGCTCCTGGGCCCCAGGCCATGTGTCCGGCACTGGAAATAGAAGCTGCAGGATGCAGCCCCTGCCCTCATGGAGCTCCTCCTGTCAGAGGAGTGTGGGGACTGGACGAGCCCAGAAGTAACTTGCGGGGGAATGAACAGCTTTGTAAGGGGCTGGGGGAACGAACAGGTAAGGGGCTGTGTGACGAGATGAGAGACTGGGAGAATAAACTAGAAAGTCTCTAGCTGTCCAGAAGCTCACTGTCCAGTCCAGACGAAGATCTGAAGTCAGCTCGTACTAAGCCAAGGGAAATGACACAGACACCCACAGTCCCTATTTCAGACCAAGGCCACCAGACTGAGCTGGGACCTTGGGACAGACAAGCCATGTAGAAGTTAGGGGCCTTCTCCCTTTCCCAGGGTCCTGAGTACCTCTCCTCCCTGACCTCAGGCTTCCTCCTGGTGTCACCTTGGCCCCTCTTGGAAGCCAATTAGGCCCTCAGTTTCTGCAGCGGGATTAATATGATTATGAACACCCCCAATCTCCCAGATGCTGATTCAGCCAGGAGCTTAGGAGGGGGAGGTCACTTTATAAGGGTCTGGGGGGGTGAGAGCCCAGAGTCATCCAGCCAGAGCCCTGAGTGGCTGAGCTCAGGCCTTCGCAGCATTCTTGGGTGGGAGCAGACGCGGGGCAGCCACAAGGGCCACAGCCATGAATGGCACAGAAGGCCCTAACTTCTACGTGCCCTTCTCCAACGCGACGGGCGTGGTGCGCAGCCCCTTCGAGTACCCGCAGTACTACCTGGCCGAGCCATGGCAGTTCTCCATGCTGGCCGCCTACATGTTCCTGCTGATCGTGCTGGGCTTCCCCATCAACTTCCTCACGCTCTACGTCACCGTCCAGCACAAGAAGCTGCGCACACCTCTCAACTACATCCTGCTCAACCTAGCCGTGGCCGACCTCTTCATGGTCTTCGGTGGCTTCACCACCACCCTCTACACCTCTCTGCATGGATACTTCGTCTTCGGGCCCACAGGATGCAATGCGGAGGGCTTCTTTGCCACCCTGGGAGGTATGAGCCGGGTGCGGGTGGGGCTTGCAGGAGCCCGGGAGCATGGAGGGATCTGGGACAGTCCCGGGCTTGGCGGTAGTGGCTGAGAGGCCTTCTCCCTTCTCCTCTCCTGTCAGCGTTACCCAAGGCCCTCATATATTCATCAACAAACACCATTCATGGTGATAGCTGGGCTGCTGTTTGTGCAGGGCTGGCTCTGAACGCTACCTTGATCTTACCTGGAGCAACATGCACTTATCTAATTTCACAGCCAGAAAACTGAGCTGAGGCTCAAAGAAGTCAAGTGCCCTGCTGGGGGTCACAATGGGATGGGGGCAGAGTTGAGTTTGAAGCCTGCATCCATCTTGGGCCGTGTTGGCAACACCAAGCCTCTGTTTCCCTCGGAAAACAGGTCAGACCCAGGCTGGGCACTGAGGAGAGAGCTGGGCAAGCCAGACCCCTCCTCTCTGGGGGCCCAAGCCCAGGGTAGGAAGTGGATTCTCCATTCTCCAGTCATTGAGTCTTCCCTGTGCTGGGTAATGGGCTCGGTCCCCTTTGGCATCCTCTGCCTCCCCTCCCAGCCCCCCGTCCCCGGGTGCCCCTCTAGCCTCCGTGCCGCGCTCCAAGGCTCCTGGTGTTGAGAACTGCATGCAGCCCCTCTGAAGCAGCTGCTTTTTGCTTTAGAATAATGTCTTGCATTTAACAGGAAAACAGATGGGGGTGCTGCAGGGATAACAGATCCCACTTAACAGAGGGGAAAACTGAGGCAGGGAGAAGGGAATAGACTTATTTAGGGATGTGGCCAGGCAGCAACAACAGCCTAGGTCTCCTGGCTGTGATCCAGGAATATCTCCGCTGAGATGGAGGAGATGTTAGCGGCAGCCACTGCAAAGCTGGGTGACGAGGAGAGCTTACCACCAGTCACAAGCATCACCCTGCCAGCCTTGCCCTCTCTCCCCCATGTCCAGGTTGCCTCCTCGGTCCCATTCTCAGGGAATCTCTGGCATTGTTGGGTATTTGTTACATCAAATAATCACAGATCACCCAGTTCTGGCCAGAAGGTGGTGTGCCACATACGGATGGTTGTTCTCTGCAGGGTCAGTCCCAGTTTACAATTATTGTCCCTTTCACTGTTAGGAATGTCCCAGTTTGGCTGATTAACTATATGGCCACTCTCCCTGTGGAACTTCATGGGGTGGTGAGCAGGGTAGATGTCTCAATTTCATCATTTCCTTCTTCTTCCTCTGGGCAAAGCATTGCCCATTGCTTCATGGCTCCTAGGAGAGGGCCACACTTGCCCATGTTGTTTCATCTCCCGAGAAGAGAGAGGGATGAAGGACTGCCAATTCTGGGTTTCCGCCACCTCTGCATTCCTGCCCAACAAAGAACTCTGCCCCACATTAGGATGCATTCTTCTGTTAAAAACAAACAAAAAACCCCACAACTCCCTACCGGGTTCTCAGTCCAATCGTGACCCCCTGATCTGATTCGTGTCCCTCATGGACCCAGAGCACTAAGCAAATAACTTCCCCCATTCCCTGGAGCTTCTTTGCCCAGCCCTCCTCAGCATGTGGTCCCTCTGCCCCTTCCCACTCCTCCCAGTGCCAAGCTCTCTCCTTCCCCAAGGTCTCCTCAAGTCCCTCTCCCACTCCTGGTTGCCTTCCTAGCTACCCTCTCCCTATCTAGGGGGAGTGCACCCTCCTTAGACAGGCAGTGGGGTCTGCTGACAGCCTGCTGACTGCCTTGCAGGTGAAATCGCCCTGTGGTCCTTGGTGGTCCTGGCCATCGAACGGTACGTGGTGGTGTGTAAGCCCATGAGCAACTTCCGCTTCGGGGAGAACCATGCCATCATGGGCGTTGCCTTCACCTGGGTCATGGCGCTGGCCTGCGCCGCACCCCCCCTCTTCGGCTGGTCCAGGTAATGGCGTTGAGCAGAAGGGAAGAGGCTCTTTGTAGGGTCCTCCAGTCAGGACTCAAACCCAGTAGTGTCTGGTTCCAGGCACTGGCCTTGTATGTCTCCTGGCCCAAATGCCCACCCAGGGTAGGGGTGTAGGGCAGAAGAAATAGACTCTAATGTTGCTAAAAGCGCTGGTCCCATCTCCTGAGCTCTATGTAAAAGAGAATCCAAGACATCCCAACCCTTCACCTTGGCTGTGCCCCTAATCCTCAACTAAGCCAGGCGCAAATTCCAATCCTCTTTGGTCTAGTACCCTGGGGGCAGCCCCCTCTAACCTTGGGCCTCAGCAGCAGGGGAGGCCACACCTTCCTAGTGCTGGTGGCCATATTGTGGCCCTTGGGAACTGGGTCCCATTCAGCCTCTAGGCGATTGTCTCCAAATGGGGCTGAGATGAGACACAGTGGGGACAGTGGTTTGGACAATAGGACCGGTGACTCTGGTCCCCTGAGGCCTCATGTCCCTCTGTCTCCAGAAAATTCCCACTCTCACTTCCTTTTCCTCCTCAGTCTTGCTAGGGTCCATTTCTTACCCCTTGCTGAATTTGAGTCCCCCCGCTGGACTTTTTCCCCATCTTCTCCAATCTGGTTCCATCCTCCGGAAGCACAGCCTCTGGACGCTCTGGGTTTCCTGAGGCCAGTCAACTGTCACCAATATCAGGAACCACTGCCACATCCTAACAATGTGCCCTGGAAACCTCTTGTTTCCAGAAGCTGCACAAAGATCCCTTAGATACCCTGTGTGTCCATCTTTGACCTGGAAAATACTCTCGCCCTGGGGCTAGGAAAACCTCAGTTTATACAAACTGCCTCAAATACAGAGCCTCCCCTCCTCCTCACCAACCTCTGCCTGGCATAACCCTAGGCTCAGAGGGCAGTGGATGCTGGGGCTGGGCATGCCGGGAGAGGCTGGGTGGTATCATCTGGTACCGCAGCCACCAGTGAAGCGACACTGATTCCACAAGGTGCGTCTGCATCCCCATCTGATCCATATTCCATCCCGTCACCCAGCCATGCAGACGCTTATGATCCCCTTTTCCAGGAAGGGAATGTGAAGCCCCAGAAAGGGCCAGCGCTCGGCAGGCGCCTTGGCCAAGTCCCTCACAGGCGGGTTCTCCCTACCTGCCCGTCCTCAGATACATCCCCGAGGGCTTGCAGTGCTCGTGCGGAATTGACTACTACACGCTCAAGCCAGAGGTCAACAACGAGTCCTTTGTTATCTACATGTTCGTGGTCCACTTCACCATCCCCATGATTGTCATCTTCTTCTGCTACGGGCAGCTCGTCTTCACCGTCAAGGAGGTATGGGCCGGGGAGTGGGCAGCCTCACGGCTCTGACAGTCCAGCCCCCAGCATGTATCTGCGGCTCCTGCTCCCTGGAGGAGCCATGGTCTGGACCCGGGCCCCTTGTCTTGCAGGCCGCTGCCCAGCAGCAGGAGTCGGCCACCACACAGAAGGCAGAGAAGGAGGTCACTCGCATGGTCATCATCATGGTCATCGCTTTCCTGATCTGCTGGGTGCCCTATGCCAGCGTGGCATTCTACATCTTCACCCACCAGGGCTCCAACTTCGGTCCCATCTTCATGACCATCCCAGCGTTCTTTGCCAAGAGCGCCTCCATCTACAACCCTGTCATCTATATCATGATGAACAAGCAGGTGCCTACTGCGGGTGGGAGGGCCCCAGTGTCCCAGACCACAGGCACTGCCTGCCAAGGACAAACTGCGTCCCAGGGCAGGGGAGGGGGCTCCATCAGGGCTACTGGCAGCAGTCTTGGGTCAGCAGTCTCAATGGGGAGTGTGTGAGAAATGCAGATTCCTGGCCCCACCCAGATCTGCTGAATCTCAGGGAGGGCCTAGGAACCTACATTTCCAACAAGCTCTCCACAGGTGGCTCAGATGCTCACTGAGGTGGGAGAAGCTCTAGTCCAGATAGTTCTGGAAGCCCAATGTCAAAGTCAGAAGGTCCCAAGAGGGGAATGGATGGGCCAGTCTCCATAAAGCTGAATAAGGAGCTAAAAAGTCTTATTCTGAGGGGTAAAGGGGTAAAGGGGTAAAGGTTCCTCTCCAAGGAACTCAGAAGTTGGGGTAAACAGTCTCTGAAGTCAGCTCTGCCATTTTCTAACTATGTGACCCCATGCAAGTCAATTCCCCTCTCTGTGCTTTGGTTTCCTCATCCATAGAAAGGGCAAAACACCCAACTCTCAGATTACAGGAGATAATTTACAGAACACCCTTGGCACACAGAGGGCACCATGAAATGTCATGGGCGACACAGCCCTCTCGTGCTGGGTCCCTGGCATCTCTAGGGGTGAGGAGCGTCTGCTTAGCAAGTTTCCTCCAGGAAGCCAGATTTGAGTGGACGGGGCGCTGGAACTGTGAGGGGCAGAAGCAGGGAAAAGGTTGGGGCAAACCTCACTAACGTGCCAGTTCCAAGCACACTGTGGGCAGCCCTGGCCCTGACTCAAGCCTCTTGCCTTCCAGTTCCGGAACTGCATGCTCACCACCATCTGCTGCGGCAAGAACCCGCTGGGTGACGATGAGGCCTCTGCCACCGTGTCCAAGACGGAGACTAGCCAGGTGGCCCCAGCCTAAGACCTGCCTAGGACGCTGTGGCCGACTGTAGGCGTCTCCCGTCCCCCACACCCTCCCCCAGCCACAGCCATCCCACCAGGAGCAGCGCCTGTGCAGAATGAACGAAGTCACATAGGCTCCTTCATTTTTTTTTTTAAAGAAATAATTAATGAGAGAAAAATGAGGCTCCTCACTCACCCGGGACAGCCTGAGAAGGGACATCCACCAACACCTACTGATCTGGAGTCCCAGGTTCCCCAAGGCCAGTGGGATCTGTGCCCCTCCTCCTCCCAGCTCATCTTTCAGGAACATGAGGATTCTTGCTTTCTGGAAAAGTGTCCCAGCTTAGGGATAAGTGTCTAGCACAGAATGGGGCACACAGTAGGTGCTTAATAAATGCTGGATGGATGCAGGAAGGAATGGAGGAATGAAAGCGAAGGGAGAACATATCTATCCTCTCAGACCCTCTTAGCAGCAGCAACTCATACTTGGCTAATGATAAGGAGCAGTTGTTTTTCCCTCCCTGGGCCTCACTTTCTTCCCCTATAAAATGGAAATCCCAGATTCCTGGTCCTGCCGACACGCAGCTACTGAGAGGACCAAAAGAGGTGTGTGTGTGTGTGTGTGTGTGTGTGTGTGTCTATGTGTGTGTTTCAGCACCTTGTAAATAGCAAGAGCTGTACAGATTCTAGTTCATGTTGTGAATAACATCAATTAATGTAACTAGTTAATTATTATGATTATCACCTCCTGATTGTGAACATTCTGAGACTGGGCATTCGGATGATGGGGTTTCACCCAGCCTCGGGGCAGGTTTTTAAAAATTAGCTAGGCGTCAAGGCCAGACCAGGGCTGGGGCTGGGCTGCAGACAAGGACAGTCACAGGAATGCAGAATGCAGTCATCACACCTGAAAAAACAACATTGGGGGAGTGGGGCGATGAAGGCCAAGTTCTCAGTGAGGGTGAGATTGGGCCTGGGGTATCACCCCTACTGTGAGGCCCCAGACCCCGTGCCTCCCCTTCCCAGTGTGGCTTATGGAGAGACACGCCTTTCTCTCAGCCTCTGGAAGTTACCTGCTCTTTTGCCCTAGCACCTGGGCCCCAGCATCTACAGCATGGAGCCTCTGGAAGATATGCTCACCGGCCCACATTTAATGAACAGCTGAGTCCCTGATGTCATCCTTATCTCAAAGAGCTTAGAAACAAAGAGTGGGAAATTCCACTGGGCCCACCTTCCCTGGGGATGTTCATGGGCCCCCGTTTCCAGTTTCCCTTGCCAGACAAGCCCATCTTCAGCAGCTGCTAGTCGATTCTCCATTCTGGAGAGTCTGCTCCAGAAAGCTGGCCACATCTCTGAGGTGTCAGAATTGAGCTGCCTCAGTAACTGCTCCCGCCTCTCCATATAGGCAAAGCCAGAAGCTCTAGCTTTACCCAGCTCTGCCTGGAGACTAAGGCAAATTGGGCCATTGAAAGCTCAGCTCCTATGTTGGTATTAACGGTGGTGGGTTTTGTTGCTTTCAAACTCTTTATCCACAGGATAGATTGAAACTGCCAGCTTCCACCTGATCCCTGACCCTGGGATGGCTGGATTGAGCAATGGGCAGAGCCAAGCAGCACAGAGTCCCCTGGGGCTAGAGGTGGAGGAAGCAGCCCTGGGAATGAGAAAAACCCCAACTTTGGGGTCATAGAGTCACAGGTGACCCATAAAACTGCAAACAAGTTTTGTCACCTCTCTGAGCTTCCTTATCTGCAAAAGAGAATCTTAAAACTGACCTTGGCTGGGCACAGTGGCTCACACCTGTAATCCCAGCACCTTGGGAGGCCAAGGCGGGCAGATCAGGAGGTCAGGGGTTTGAGACCAGCCTGACCAATATGGTGAAGCCCCATCTCTACTAAAAATACAAAAATTGCTGGGCATGGTGGCAGGCGCCTGTAATCCCAGCTACTTAGGGGGCTGAGGCAGGAGAATCGCTTGAACCCGGGAGGGAGAGGTTGCAGTGAACCGAGATCACGCCACTGCACTCCAGCCTGGGCAACAGAGGGAGAGTCCATCTCCAAACAAAACAAAACAAAACGAAACAAACAAACAACAACAACAAAAAACAAACACCTGATCCTAAGGGGATTAGATGCGATTGTGGACTTTAAGTGGCCAGCCTACTGCCTAGCATGCAGCAGATGAGAGACTTTGGCGATACTGGGCCTCAGTTCAGAGCTGGCCTCACTAGAGACCCTGTCCCAAAGGGGAACAGGATGGAGCTGTAGCTCCCGAGAGTCACCCCCTCCTCCAAGGTGAGGAAGGAGGGCAGGAGCATGAGATAGCAGATCCTCGGTGCCTTGGTGGGGCTGGGGCACATTGCGCTGGGATCTCTATCATTGGCCCTCTTTACTCTGACTCACTAGGTAATATCAGTCAGGATACTTTTGGTTGCAAGTGATAGGAAATCCAGCTCATTTAGGCTGAAGCAAAAGGCACACATTGCTGGCTCCACATGACCAAAAAGCCCGGGGCTTCAGGTACAGCATATCACCATGCCTGAGATGGTGATTAATTCTGTGATTGGCCAGGCCTAGGTCACCTGATCATATGTGGCTCATTTATGCCTGAGGTTGCAATTTTTTGGATTTTTGCAATCAGACCTTGGCAATGACCTTGAACAGTAAGATATAAATAACTCACACATGCTTAGCGTTCCAATAATGGAACACTAGGCATACACAGGTCTAACTGCATCACCATGACTGGAATGGGGATTCATCCTCTGATTGGCCAGACCTAGGTCACATGCTCACCCTGCAGCCCAAGCAGGCTGAATGGGGAGAGGTAGGTTTCACAAAGGAAAGCCCAGGTGCTGTTACCTGAAGTAGGAGGGCAGGAGGCTGGGTGAGCAGAGCCTGCATCAACCCAGAGGGAATGGACTCTAAGTTGGTATTTTCTGGGCACATGGCTGGACCAGGCCTCACTGTCTCCTCATCTCAAGGACATGAGGGAGAAGATTCCTATGGGTGGTCCCAAAGGTTTTGGCACCCTTTGTTTTGGATGCTGTGTTGGGCCAGGGTGGCAGTGGGTGGGACAGTGGCATCTTAGCTGTCCTGACTTGCAGGGAGCCCATCCCAGCTCCCCACCCCAACCCCCAGCCCAGTCCACTTTTTCTGAGAAATGGTACATTTGCCCCAACCTCATGTCCAGAGGAAAATTTTACTCTAACACCAGAACATTCTCTCGTTTGTCCTGATAGACAGGAAAGCCTCCACCTCCTTAATTTACAAATGACTTGACAGTTGCTTAGTGGCACTTGCATACATAAAGAGAAGGAGCTGCTGCCCTAAGCTGCAGTAAGTTTGTCCACACTTCATCTCCAGGCAGCCAGCGGGAGGTACAACCTAAGAGGTACAGCCTCTTAGGTACAATGTGACTATCTCTATCATTGTAATGATACCTAAGAGGTACAGCCTCTTAGGTACAATGGCAGCTCCATTCAATCAAACCTGAGCAAGCTGACCCCATGCCAGAATGCACTGGGGACTCAGATGGCCACAGAGCTCTCTCACGCCAAGGGAGACATGCCCCCCTGAAAGCCTGAGGTGCCCCCTAAGGAGACAGTGCATGCCCCCTAAAGAGACAGTGGGTGCCCCTCTCAACTATGTAGCTTCAGGGCAAGTCCTCTTTTCTTTTCTTTCTTTTCTTTCTTTCTTTTCTTTCTTTCTTTCTCTTTCTTCCTTCCTTCCTTTCTTTCTTTTTCTTTCCTTCTTCTTTCCTTCCTTCCTTCTTCCTTCCTCCTTCCTCTTTCTTCTTTCTTTCTCTTTCTTTCTCTCTTTCTCTTTCTTTCTTTCTTTCTTTTTTTTCTTTTTTGAAATGGGGTCTCGCTTTGTCACCCAGACTAGAGTACAGTGGTGCCATCATAGCTCACTGTAGCCTTGACCTCCCAGTCTCAAGCAATCCTCCTGTCTCAGCCTCTCAAGTAACTGGGACCACAGGCACACAACACCACACCCAACTTATTTTTTATTTTTTGTAGAGATGGAGTCTCCCTATGTTGCCCTGGCTGGCCTTGAACTTCCGACCTCAAAGGATCTTCCTGCCTTGGCCTCTCAAAGTGCTGTGACTACAGGCATGAGCCACTGTACTTGGTTTGGGCAAGTCCCTGAATTGCTCCAAGACTCAGGCCCCTCAGCTATACAGGAGAGAATTATCCCACTGGGTAGAATTGTCTACAGGGTCTAATGAGAGTATTTGTATAAAGGGTGCTGTGCACAGTAGACATTCAATAAATGTGAATTCCCTTCCCAGAGACATGAACTAAGTTCAAAGGAGGCAGCCCCTTGTGTGGTAGGAAATGGACATGTAAGGAGATTAACACAGAGAGGGGGGTCTCGCAAAAGCGGGGAAGCAAGTGCTAACTGCCCCGATATTCATTCCCTTTCCTTCTGTTAATAATATCATACTAGGTTCTAGCTGGGCACCTGGTTGCTCAACACAACACAGTATCTTTCAGCTTCTTTTGCACTGTGGTGGCAGGACATTAAGGTCCAGTCACTGTAGGGTACTCAGAAATGATGTGTGTAGTCTCTGGGTTGTGCATTTTGGAGAATGGAAGTGCCCTCCTTTTCCTCTTGTCTTTTCTTCCTGCTGGCTGGAAGGTAGTCATGATGACTGGAGCTTCTGCACCCATATTAGATCACGAGACAGAATCTGAGGACAGAGAATGGCAGCGTTCTCTGGTGTGTCTCACCATGGTTCCCCCATGCTGTCTTAACAGCCCTGGCCAACTTATACTTCAAGAGTTTCAGGAGGGAAGAGTTTCATGGTTTCTTGTTTAAGTCACTTGTGATTTTGGAGTTATAGCCAATTTATTTTCCTTCCTTCCTTCCTTCCTTCCTTCCTTCCTTCCTTCCTTCCTTCCTTTCTTCCTTCCTTCCTTCCTTCCTTTCTTCCTTTGCTTTTCTTCTCTTCCTTTCTTTCTTTTCTTTTTTGAGACACAGTCTATTGCCCAGGCTGGAGTGCAGTGCCGGGATGTCAGCTCACTACAACCTCCACCTCCTGGGTTCAAGCGATTCTCCTCCCTCAGCCTCCCGAATAGCTGGGATTACAAGAGTGCACTGCCATGCCCGGCTAATTTTTTGTATTTTTAGTAGAGACAGGGTTTTGCCATGTTGCCCAGGCTGATCTCGAACTCCTGAGCTCGAGTAATCCACCTGCCTCAACCTCCCAAAGTGCTGAGATTACAGACATGAGCCACCATGTCTGGCCTATGGCCTATTTCTTCACTAAAACAAAGGGCTTCCAGGCTGCAGCCCAGGAGCTCAGGAAGATGGAAGTGCAGGTCCTCTCTGAACTTCAGCTTCTCCATGCATAAATAAAATAGTGACTATAAAATATTTATATGGACGTCGAATGTGGCAGTTATTCTACCCCGCCCTTTACGCATTTACTGACTCAAAGTCAGGAAAGAAAAGTCACAAATGTCCTGATGTTACAGGGGCTGGAGTTACACAAAGCAGACACCCTAAAACTGCTTCCAAAAGTTCAGAACTGTGATCTTCACAACTGCGATCTTCAGAACTGTAGGGAAGTTCACATGTAGGCCGACCCCATTCAGTGTTTCATAACTAGTTCTCAGCAGAAGTTACATTTCATATAGGCCTCAATAAAAAAATCACAGAAGCTCACCAAGCGGCCCGTCTGATGCTCAGAATTACCACTTCCCTGTAAAAAGGCAATCCTCTAGAGGAATTTTTAGAATATGCAGCACATTTTAGAGCTTCTTCCCTTCGAATGCGAAACTCGATCCTGGCACAGCCGGGAGCAGGGTTTCGGATGAAGCTCGTGGGAATGTTTCTATCGCTGAGTGTTGCTCTACTTCTCAGTTCTTGGAAGTGTCCCATAAATGTGATCAAAATTGCTGCCCCCATTTGTGCCAACTTCCATTTGCCTCTTTGCTTCGGCTCCTGCTCCAGCATAGTCCCGGAAGATGGTTTTCAGGCCTCCAGCACTGGGACCTCCAGGCATCACAGTAATGGGTACTGAGCACCGACTGTGTGCCAGGTGCTGCCCTGGGCACCAGGGATACTACCAGGAACAAGACAGATACAGCCCCGCTCCTCCCCGAGAGCACAAAGGCTGGAGACACAGAAGGCAGAGCTGCGATTCAGAGCGCTTGAGGCTCTCCAGGAGCAAGGCTGGGGCCTGGCAGAGCCCAGAGGAGGGGCCCCTAACCTTCTAGGGGCCAGGGAAGGCTTTTCTGAAGATGCAGCATCTACACTGAGGCCAAAAGATGAATGGGAAAGAGTCCAGAGAAAGGGGGCAGTGCGTACAGAGGGGCCTTCTAGGCCAAGTGTATCAATTGGCTTATACGGCAAGACAAACAACCCCAACCCTTCATGGCTTAAAACAACAAACTGCATGTCATTCATGACTCTGGATGAGCCAGACGGATCTGCTGATCTGAACCAAGCTTGGTCAATTTCGGCTGGGCTCATGCAAGCATCTGTGGTCAACTGGAGGGTTGGCTGGGGACTCGCTGGTTGACCCTCAGATGGCCGGGTAACAGGGGTGACGGCCATGGGCCTCAGCATCTGGCAGGCTAGCTAGGGCTAGTTCACATGGCAATGGGACTGGCATACCATCACTTCTGCCATTGGTCAAAGCAAGTCATAAGATGTAAGGAATCCGCTCAGATTTAAGAAATGTGGGAGGGGCCAGGTGCAGTGGCTCATGCCTGTAATACCTACACTTTGGGAGGCCAGGTGGGAGGTCACTTGAGGCCAGGAGTTCAAGACCAGCCTGGACAACATAGCAAGATTCCATTTCTAGTATATATATACATATATATTTTTTCTAGTATATATATATAATTTCTAGTGTGTACATATATATACACACACACACACACACATATATATATATATATATTTTTTTTAATTAGCCAGGCATAGTGGCAAGTGCCTGAGTCCCAGCCACTTGGAAGACTGAGGTGGGAGATTACTTGAGCCCAGAAGGTCAAGGCTGCAGTGAGCTATGATTGCACCACTGCACTCTAGCCTGGGTGACAGAGTGAAACCCTGTCTCAAAAAACAAACAAACAAACAAACAAACAAGAAATGTGAGAGGGGTTGCAAAGTTGCATTGCAAATGGGCATAGATATGGGCAGGAGTGAAAAATTGGGGGCAATTCTGCATCAATTCAACACACACAGAGGAGACAAAAGGGTCCTGATATCAACACATGGCCCATTCCAGGAGCCACAGTGTGGGTGAATTGTGGGATTTGAGTGGGGAGGAGGCTCTTTAAGTCAGACGGAAGAGCATGAACTTTCACCCAAGGGCAGTGGGCAGCCATGCAGGGTGCTAGACAGGGGAGTGAAATCTGATTTCACTTTAGAACACTTTGATGGCCACAGCCTCCCCGAGTCCAGATCTCTGGTGATGGAGAGTCCTCTAGGAAAATTCCACAATAAAGAGACTACCTAGAGAAGAATGCACGTCTGTTTAAAACCCATCCTTTCCTCAGAGGTAACCACTTCTACTATTACCTTGGTATGAATCCATTCAGAACATTTTTCTACTGCTTGTGACTGGCAAGATAACAAAAACAAAAAAAGTTTAAAAAAATTAAAAAGAACTATTGTGCCTTCACACACACACACACACACACACACGCAAGTTTTGTCTTCTCAGTAGCTGGGGCATACTCTCCGATACATTCTGGTTCACTCCTTTTCACTACTGCATGCTATTCCACTGTGAGAAAAGGCCACAGTTTACTTGTCTACTCTCCACCTGATGGGCATTTATGTTGTTCTGAATTTCTGCTAAGATTGAAATGAACATCTTTGCATGTAAGTGTATACATTTGTCTCAGATCTACACCTAGAGTGGAATGGGTGGGTTGTGGAGTGAGTCCCTCCTTAGTTGTATGAAACATTGCTGAATTGTTTTCTAAGGCAGCTACCAACTCACTCCCCACCCCCAGCAGCCATACTTTCTTTGAATCCTGGTCACTCAGTATTGATAGACACTTACATCTTTGCCATTTTGCTGAGTGTGAAATACAGCCTCATCCTTGTTTGTTTTCTTTTCTTTTCCCTTTTTTTTTTTTTTTTTGACAGGGTGTTACCCTGTAGCCCAGGCTGGAGTGCAGGGGTGTGATCACAGTTCCCTGCAGCCTTGACCTCCCTGGCTCAAGCAATCCTCCTGCCTCAGCCTCCCAGGTAGCTGGGACTACAGGTGCACACCACCATGCCCAGCTAATTTTTGTATTTTTTGGTAGAGACAGGATTTCACTTTTTTGCCTAGGCTTGTCTTGAACTCCTGGGCTCAAGCGATCCTCCTGCCTCAGCCTCCCGAAGTGCTGGGATTACAGGTATGAGCCACCACACCTGGCCCCTCATCCTTGTTTTAATCCACCTTGTCATTTTATTTTATTTTTATTTATTTATTTTTGAGACACAGTTTTGCTCTTGTTGCCTAGGCTGGAGTGCAATGGCTCAATCCTGGCTCATTGAAGTCTCCAGCTCCCAGGTTCAAGTGATTCTCCTGCCTCAGCCTCCCAAGTAGCTGGGACTACAGGTGCCCGCCACCACGCCCAGCTAATTTTGTATTTTTAGTAGAGATGAAGTTTCACCATGTTGGCCAGGCTGGTCTCAAACTCCTGACCTCAGGTGATCTGCCCACCTCAGCCTCCCAAAGTGCTAGGATTACAGGCGTGAGTCCCTGCACCAGCGTACTTTGTCATTTTAGATGGCTAGAGAATATTCTACAGAAAGGGTGTGATTTAGCCAGGCCTTGGGTATTCGCTTGGATTTTTTTTTTTTTTTTTTTTTTTTTTTGGTCAATTTGATGGGAAAAAGTAGTATTTCACCATTGTTTCAATTTGAATTTTCTCAAATGCCAAGGAGGTTGAGTGTCCATTTTCCTGTTCCTGTTCCTCAGCCTTTAGGCTGGTGAATTGCTTGTTTACATTCTTTGTCCATTGTCCCAGTGGATGTTGTCCTTATCTATGAAGATTTTTGCTAAGCATCCTCCCATATTATTTCTTTAAAAACAAAACCAAAGGCGGGCACAGGCCCAGAGAGCCTGGCTGGCCTCAGAAGGGGCTACTCTGATCTAGGGGGATGTGCTCTGGGCAAAAGTAGCAGTTGGGCTGCCTCCAACTGCTACTTTTTGAGAAACTGAGGCCAGCAGTGGCGTGGGGCAGCCCATTGCCCACCTGGCAAGATTAGAGGGCCGCCTCAGCGGCCTTCCTGACAACACAGGTGACCCCAATTCCTCATCAGCATCTCCAGCCCCTGGTGGGCAGAGGGCACAGGAGAGATCAAGCATCTCAGCTCCCATCATTGCACCATGGGGACTGAGACCCAGAGAAGTCAAGCGACGCCCCCAACCTTACACAGGAGTGGGTAGTCCAGCTGGGGCTCCCTACAGAAGGCAGGCTGCTGTGCCCCATCCCACACCTACAGCCCCAGTCAGCAGCTTGGAGTGCTCCCAGCCCAATCACAGCTGATTGGAGTGGTGGGGGGAGGGGGGGGGGGTGGGCTGCTGGTATATAAGCCTAGCGGGCAGGCCCGGCAGCCTCACACCTGGGTGAGGGGTCTGCCAGCTGCACCTGTAGGTCTCATGGCTCCTGGGAGTGTCACCAGCGACATCTCACCCTCCTCAACTTCCACAGCAGGATCATCCAAGTCTACTGAATCTGAAAAGCCGGGTGAGCAAGAGGAGGCAACCCCTGCCTCATCCCGGCGAGCCCACCCCCTGGGTTACCCTTGACACTCCACCCCCACTCCTCGTCCTTTCCCAGCCTGGCCCCAGCACCCACCCAGCACCCAGCTGCTGAGCTCAACTGCCTTTTGGCTGAAGAGCTGACCTACAGGTAGCAAGGCCAGGTAGGGGCTGGGGGCTGGGGCCGGCCAAGCTCAGGGAAGAGCCACAGGGCCTCCCAGCTGGAGCCCATTTCGTGCTGGAGACCGTAGCCCATAGCCGGACTGCAGCTGTGGGCAGCTAGTTGGAGGGACTGGGGCAGGAACATTTTATGCAGAGTTAGGCCTTCCAATTTTCAACCAAGAAACACCTCAGGGCTTATCTGGACATGAGGGTCCACCGAGGCAAACCAGGCCCAGTTCACTCCCTCGAGGACCTCCCAGTCTGATGGGGAAGCCCAGCCCGTGGGTAGGTGCTGTTTGCTAATGTGGTGTGTGCTTCAGTGGCGGTCATCCAGAGCTGGGGGAGCCCAGAGGAGTCCCCTAACCCACTCTGGGACGTCAGGGAAGGCTTCCCAGAAGAGATGACCCTGAAGGATGGGTGTGCCTCAGCCAGGGGAAGTGTTCTATTTGCCAAGACACCGAGGAAGATAGGGAGGGGGTCCCGGTGCCACGAAGAACAAGGGCAGAGTTAACTGGGAAGTCAGAAGTCAGAGGTATCCAAACCAAGGTGGATTTTTAGCCTTGAAGGATGGGTGAGAGTAGCCTGCATGGCCAGGAGGAGAAAGGCATCCCAGGCAAAGGAAACGGCATGGGCTAAGGCCCAGAGGCCAGCGCACCAGCAGCTTGTCTCGGAAGCTGCATCTTCCTTCTGGGAAGGAGGGAAGTGCTGGGGCAGTGCTGGGGGAGCAGTGGGAGGAGGGGCCCATCACACAGGGCCTCCAAGGCGGTCTTCGGTTAGGTCAGCTCTTATATTGAACGGGAACCATGGACGGTTTCAGGCAGGGAGGTGAGGGGTGTGAGATGCAGCGAGGAGAATGCATGGGGTGGGGAAGAGGCAGTGGGGAGGAGGCTGGGGCTGGGTAGTTGGAGAGGAGAGGCCAGAATATGGAGAGAAAAACCTATGGAGAGGCCTCAAGTGAGTATGGTGGGGAGGAGAGGGCCCAGAATGCCCCCAGTTCTTGCTTGGATGTTGGGTAGGTATGGGCAGTGGGGGTGTGGGGCATTCCTGGAAGAGAGATGAAGGGCAGGTTTGGGGGCCTGAGCTCTGTTCTGGACATCCTGGTACACGGCAGGCATGGAACAGCTGCCGAATGAGGGGCTGGGGTGAGAGGGGACAGGCCTGAGGGAGGACTCTTGGGGGGTGGCTCTCTGGGACAGACATGGTCTGGGGGAAGCAGAGGAGGGGTTGGAGCTGCTCCTGAGGTCAGGCCAAGTGAAGACCCTTGGGAAGCCCTGTAGCACTGCAGCTGGGAGGGCTCAGACCTCCTCAGAGGCCCCCATCCCCACTGTACAGATGGGAAGACTGAGGCCTAGAGGGCAGAATGAAACTCCTGAGAACCTGGGAGTGACCCAGGACTACACCAACTCAACGGTTTTGGCCCCCAGATGAATATTCCCACACTGGGCTCGTCATGGCCAGGAACCAGCAGGGGTTGAATTGGATTAGGTCTCTTTATAATTTTGCTCTAGATCTAGAGTTTCAGGTGTTTTTTTTGTTTGTTTTTTTTGTTTGTTTTTTTCTATTGAAAAACATTTTTAATATAGCCAATAGACTTTTTAAGTCTTTTTTTTTTTTTTTTTTTTTTTTTTTTGGAGACAGGATCTTTCTTTGTCACCCAGGCTGGAGTGCAGTGGTGTGATCTCAGCTCACTGCAGTCTCCACTTGCCAGGCTCAAGCAATCTTCCCACTTCAGCCTCCTGAGTAGCTAGGCCTACAGGCACACACCACCACACTCTGCTCATTTTTAAAGACTTTTGTAGAGTCGAGGTCTCACGATATTGCCCAGAATTTAAGTCTTTACATTCTGCAGATTGATCAGAAGTCAACATTTCCAGTTACCACATTTAAATCCGGTTTCACATTTTAATCCCTTTTATGCATTTCATGGTGACTGACAACTTCTCATGCTTCCCCCCACCCTTGATCCTACTTCATTTGCAACTTTTTTATAACGCCTTATTGAGAAATAATTCCCATACAATACAATTCACCCTTTAAAGTGTACAATGGCTTTTGGTATACTCAGAGTTGTGTATCCATCTCTATAATCAATTTTAGAATATTTTAATCACTTCAAGAAAACCAGTACCCATTAGCAGTCACTCTCCGCCCCCACTCCCCAGCCTGGCAACCACCAATCTGCCTTCTGCATCTATGGACTTGCTTATTCTGGACATTTCATATAAATGGAATCAGACAGTATGTGGCTTTTTCTGACTGGCTTTTTTTCACTTAGCATGTTTTTAGGGCTCCTGCATGTCGTAGCCAGGGCTTCACTCCTTTGTATGAATGGATAATATTCCACGGGATGGGTAGAGACCACATTTTGTTCATTCATCTGTTGATCATTCATCATGGATGTTTGGGCTGTTTCCATCTTTGGGCTGACACGAAGAACGCTGCTATGAACATTCATGTATACGTTTTTGTGTGGACGTGTGTTTTCATTTCCCTCAGGTATATACCTAAGAGTGGAATTTTTTGGTAACTTTTTATTATGAAAACTTTCAGGGCCAAGAATGGTGGCTCACGCTTGTAACCCCAGCACTTTGGGAGACTGAGGTGGGAAGATAGCTTGAACAGGAGTTTGAGACTAACCTGAGCAATGCAGTCAGACCCCTGTGTCAAATAATAATAATATTAATACAAAAATTAGCTGGGCGTGGTGGGGCGTGCCTGTGGTCCCAGCTGCTTCGGAGGCTGAGGCGAGAGGATCACTTGAGCTGGGGAGGTCAATGCTGCAGCGAGCCATGATTGTGGCACTGCACTCCAGCCTGCGTGACAGATTGAGACCCTGTCTCAGTAAAACAAAACAAAACAAAAAACTTTCAAATGGATACAAAAGTAGACTATACCAAATGGTCTGTAACTCCCTTCCACTGTGCCCATCACCCAGCTCCAACAGTCATCAGCTTGCGGACGCTCTTGTTTCATCTGCTGGGTTATTTCAAAGCAAATGCTGGATTTATTTATCATTTCATCTGTAAATATATTTTATAATATTTACCTTTAACAGATAAGAACCTTTTAAAAAGCAATTGTAATTCCATTAGCATACCTCAAACAATATTATCCCTAATATCCAGTATTTCCTTCCAGTGCTCACATTTATCTGTTGCCTTTCTTTTTCCAGTTGGATTGTTCAAATCCTGCTCTGGGAATGAGAATTTGGTTGAGAGGTTTCCTAAGGATCTTTAGTCTATAGGGTGCCTCTCCCACTTTTTCTTTCCCTCTTATTTGTGGAAGAAACCAGGCTGTGCGCCCTGGAGAGTCTCTCAGTCTGGGTGCCTCTGAGAATGTGCACATAGCCCCTGGAGGTCCTGTAAACCCATAGTTACATCTAGAAAATTCACTCAATTTAGATTTGTTTTTCTAAAGGAATACTCAGTTCTTTAAAAAGAGAGACTTGGCTGGGCACAGTGGCTCACGCCTGTAATCCCAACACTTTGGGAGGCTGAGGCGGGTGGATAATGAGGTCAGGAGTTCAAGACCAGCCTGGACAATATGGTGAAACCTCGTCTTTACTGAAAATACAAAAATCAGCCAGGTATGGTGGCATGCACCTGTAATCCCAGCTACTTGGGAGGCTGAGGCAGGAGAATTGCTTGGACCCAGGACGTGTAGGTTGCAATGAGCTGAGATCACGCCATTGCACTCCAGCCGGGGGACAGAGCGAGACTGTGTCTCAAAGAAAAAAAGAGAGACTTAATAAGCCTTGAGGAGAGACTGTCTGGGAGCTTCCATGCCAGCGGTCAGTGTCTTGGGGAGAGGGGAGCATCTGACCCTTGCTGGGCCCTCACCCACCCCCCACGGGCCAGCTGATGCCTGCCAATGAGTTGTGACTGGGCCCTGGGTGATGGCCTGCCATCTCTCCTCAGGCCCGAGCCACAGCAGCTTCCCAGTGGGACGCCGCCACCCCCCAGTGCTGCGCATGGTGCTGGAGGCGCTGCAGGCAGGGGAGCAGCGCCGGGGCACGTCGGTGGCGGCTATCAAGCTCTACATCTTGCACAAGTACCCAACAGTGGACGTCCTGCGCTTCAAGTACCTGCTGAAGCAGGCGCTGGCCACTGGCATGCGCCGTGGCCTTCTCACTAGGCCCCTCAACTCCAAAGCCAGGGGGGCCACTGGCAGCTTCAAAGTAAGCGCCCCTCAGGGAAGACATAGCCCAGGGTTGGAGCAAGGGTCCTGGCCTCTGTTAGCACTGCGGCCTCTCCTGGAAGGCCTTTCCCCTCCGGTCCCCTTACTTGTTCCTCCTGTAGTCGCAGCCGAGATGCCCTCTCCTCCAGGAAGGCAGGTAGTGTGCCCCCTCTGAGCTCCCACTGCAAGAGTCCCCCTATTGGTGTCCAGGACAGGTGAACTGTTGCATGTTTGGGATCCCAGGGACTGTGCCAGCTGTGCTAACTTCTGGGTCCTGGGCACGTAGTCCCTTCCTGGAATTCCACACCACAGCAAAGGGTTTTCCCCCTGCTGGCACCTCCCTGAGCAGCCATGTCCTGCATTTCAAAGGGGAGAGTTTCATCTTCATGAAGAGGCTCCAGGCCGGGCGCGGTGGCTCAAGCCTGTAATCCCAGCACTTTGGGAGGCCAAGACGGGCGGATCACGAGGTCAGGAGATCGAGACCATCCTGGTTAACACGGTGAAACCCCGTCTCTACTAAAAAATACAAAAAATTAGCCGGGCGCGGTGGCGGGCGCCTGTAGTCCCAGCTACTCGGGAGGCTGAGGCAGGAGAATGGCGTGAACCCGGGATGCGGAGCTTGCAGTGAGCTGAGATCCGGCCACTGCACTCCAGCCCGGGCGACAGAGCGAGACTCTGTCTCAAAAAAAAAAAAAAAAAAAAAAAAAAGAGGCTCCAAGAGGGGATGCATGCCAGGTCACTCAGAGCTGAGGCAGGTCTGGGACGAAATTGCACCCCAGCATCAGGACTGTCATCAGCCACCAGGAATACCTCAGGTACCAGACCCAGGACCTGACTTGTCACTGCTGGGCCCCCTGCATCTTGCCCAACTTCCTGCATGTAGCAGCTGCCGTGACAGTTGCCATGGAACACTGGGGAACATTCTCAGCCTACCCCAAGCCGGTCCCTGTGGTTACCTGGTGACAGATCACAGAAAGTCTCACCCTAGTAGAACTCCTGGGCGTGGGTCAGAGCCTGGACTCGCGTCACAGCAGGACCAGGCGGCTGGGCAGGGAGAAGAGCCAGAGGGGTGTCGGGTGTCTGATGCGGTGTGCTGGCAATTGAGGGGTGAAGGTGGTTTCTAGTCTTGGTGATGGGGAGCCCTGAAGGTTGGGGGACAGGAAAGAAACAGCTTGCCAGGAGCCCTCCCCTACCCCTGCCGCTCACACCCTTGGTGATGGTCCCACTGTAAAGAAGAGAAGATGTAGCTGTGGTACACGGCTGGAGGAGGGCAGATGAAGCTGTGAGCCCAGAGCCATCTGACCTTGGTCCATGTTCTGCTGAGTGTCAAGGGGCAAGGTGGCGGGGGTATGGGGCATGGGGCATGAGGCAGGACAGAGCTTCAGGGTGGGGAGGGAGGGGGAGTCCAGAGGCACAATCTGTGGGAAAGTGGCAGGGGCAGGGTGGGTGGTTGAGAGATCATGAGATCCTAGAATCATAGTAGACAGTGCCTCCAAGGACAGTGGCTTCGTGACTTCTCCCCGCCCCTCACTGCCTGAGCAGCCCCCCTGTTTGGAATGAGGCCTCCCATTCGGAGTCTTACGGAGGGTGGGGGGTGTGAGGCACCTGAGGCTCTGCTTTCAGCCCACCCTGTGTCCTCCTCCAGTTAGTTCCCAAGCACAAGAGGAAAATCCAGCCCAGGAAGATGGCCCCCCCGACGGCCCCCAGGAGAGTGGGCGAGGCCAAGGGGAAGGGCCCCAAGAAACCAAGCGAGGCCAAGGAGGACCCTCCCAACGTCGACAAGGTGAAGAAGGCTCCTCCCAAGCCGGGTGCAGCCACAGAGAAGGCCCGCAAGCAAGGCGGCGCGGCCAAGGACACCAGGCCACAGCCGGGCGAGGCTAGGAAGGTGCCCCCCAAGCCAGACAAGGCCATACAGGAACCTTCCAGTGCCGGCGGGCTCAGCAGGAAGGCAAAGGCCAAAGGCAGCAGGAGCAGCCAAGGTAGCTGTGTGACTTTTAGGGGGCGGTGTGGGAATGGGGGTCTTGACAGCCACTGGAGTAGGTTCGGGGAGCCAGCTCTGGAGAGGGGTTTCCTTATCTAGTGCATGTGCCCTGAGTGCTGGGCTTGACCTGGAGAGACGGAACTCATGGTCGCTAGTTGGGGGAAGGAGGCAGACATTTCAAGGGTTATGAAGGGGGAAGCAGAAACCAGGAGCGTGACTCATTCTTGAGGCAGGGGTCAGGGAAGGCTTCCTGGAGGAAGGTGTCTCAAGCAGGGGAAGGGCCTTTGCAAAGGCCTGGAGGCATAAAGAAGGTGGAATTTTTAGGCCAGGCATGGTGGCTTGTGCCTTTAAGCCCAACACTTTGGGAGGCCGAGGTGGGCGGATCACTTGAGGTCAGGAGTTTGAGACCAACCTGGTCAACATGGTGAACCCCTGTCTCTGCTAAAAATACAGAAATTAGCTGGGCATGGTGGTGTACACCTATAATCCCAGCTTCTTGGGTGGCTGAGGCAGGAAAATACTTAAACCCAGGAGGTGGATGTTACAGTGAGCTGAGATCGCACCACTGCACTCCAGCGTGGGTGACAGAGTGAGACTCGCTCTCAAAACAAAACACAAGGAGGTGGAGTTTTTGAGGAACTGTATATATTTCAGTCTACCTGCAGTGTTGGCAAGGAGAAGGTGTGAAGGGCAGCTGGAATCAGGGTTTTATCTGGAGGATGATGTGGAGCTGTGGAAGGATTCTGACAGGAAGCAGCTAGGGCTAGAGTTACTCTTTTTTTTCCTCTCTCTCTTTTAGAGACAGGCTCTTGCTCTGTCACACAGGTGAGTGCTGACCCCAGGAATTAGAGCCAATCTGGGCAAGATAGTGGGATCCCATCTCTGCAAAAAATAAAAATATTAGCCAGCATGTTGTTGCACACCTGTTGCCCTAGCGACTTGGGAGGCTGAGGCAGAAGGATCGCTTGAGCCTGGGAGGTCAAGGCTGCAGTAAGCTGAGATCGCACCACCACACTCCAGCACAGTGACAGAGTGAGACCCTGTCTTAAAAGAAAGAAAAAGTATTCTGGCTGCCAGGCGGAAGACAAATTAAAGGCTCGAGCTGACAGGCCCGTTAGACTTTGGCTTCGGTGGGCTTGGAGCACTAGTGCTTTGCATAGAGCAAGTGCTTCGGTTAACCTTCCAGCCACTCTGTGAGGGACATGCTGTTATTCCCAGTCTTCAAACTAGTCACTGAGGCTCAGAGTGGCTAAATGATTTGCCCCATGTCACATAGCTGAGTGAAGACCTAGGACCCAGGAGGGATGGGGGTTCCAGAGTCCCTGAAACTTCCTGCCCCACCAGCAGTGCCACCTTCTTCCCCTACAAAACCTCCTCCATCACATTCCAGGAGATGCTGAGGCCTGCAGGAAAACCACCACTGGGAGTAAGAGTTCAAAACCCACAGCCAGCAAGGTAGGCACCTGCATGACTTTCCCAGCCTGGCTGCCTGCCCTGAACAGGCCAGAGCTTGGGCATCCCACACTCAGCCTCTGGAAAGGTCAGCCAGGGATCGGGTTCAATTTCTTTTCCTACAAAGCACAGTCTACCATCTTCTTCTCTCTACTCCCCCGGCACCCTGGGGTGTTGCCATCCCCGTCTTACAGACAAGAGACTAAGGCTTAGAAGGGCGATGTTGTGTACCCAGAGCCACCGAGCTGGGATTTCAGCCCTTCCCAGCTGTCTCTTTGCTCCCGGTTTGCTTTTGTATAGGTCAAGAATGGTGCTGCTTCCCCGACCAAAAAGAAGGTGGTGGCCAAGGCCAAGGCCAAGGCCAAGGCCCCTAAAGCTGGGCAGGGGCCAAACACCAAGGCTGTTGCTCCTGCTAAGGGCAGTGGGTCCAAGGTGGTACCTGCACACTTGTCCAGGAAGACAGAGGCCCCCAAGGGCCCGAGAAAGGCTGGGCTGCCCATCAAGGCCTCATCATCCAAAGTGTCCAGCCAGAGGGCTGAAGCTTAGGGCTAAAGGCAGGGGTGGAGAGAAACCGAGCCTCTGCCCTAGTTTTTATTCTTCAACAAACCACTGCTCTATTTATTTCATTGTAAGCTATTTATCAATAAAGACTTTTGTTTCTTTTTCCTCACAACTGGTGTGGGTAGAGGCTGAGGTTCAAGGATTTGGCCATTCGGTCCTTCATGAACATCCGCTGAGCACCTGCTGTTTACCTGGTCAATGCTGGGGCTCTAATAGGAGGTTCTGCCTCAGGAATACAGACTGTGTGCTGTATGGGGCTGTGGCATAGATATCAGATATCAGGATGCAAAGGGGCTGGTGGAGGGAGAGTAACCCGGCCCTGAGATCAGGCTGCCAGGAGGAGGTGGCTTTTGATCCTAAAGGATGGGTAGCTGTTGTCAGGCAGATGAGGCAGAGGGTGCCATCTGAGGGGTGGGATGAGAGGAGGGGATCTGTTTAGAAAGAACCCTCTGGCGGTAGAAAGGAAGGATTAGAGTAGCTGAGAAGAGAGGGAGACCTTTCAGCCACTGGTTCCCGAGTGCTCCTGGGCCAGGTGCTGCGACAGCCAACAGGTGTCCTACTCCCCAGCCAGTGCCTGTGCTCTGAAGAGGTAGGGTTGGGCATCCAGCAGGGTGTGTAGGGCTGGCTGCTAGTTTAGACAGCATTGGAGGGGCTGTCTGAGCAAGGACCTGTGTCTGGAGGGGGTACCATTTCAGCAGAAGGAAGAGTGAATGCAAAGGCCCTGGGGTGAGAACATGCTCCTCAGGCTGGGAGCTGCAGGAGAGTCTGTGGCTAGAGCCCAATAAAGAGAAGAACAGGGGTCTCTCCGACAAGGTCCAAGGTGCTTTAAAAACATCCGTGGCACTCCTCACACGGAGAGACAGGCTCTGTGTCCCTGCCCCTTGACTCCAGGCTCTATGCTTGACCAGTAGAATTCAGTGAGAATGATGCTGTGACAATTTCTGGGTCCCACCTTAAGGCAGCTTCTACTTCTTGTGTTTGGGGACACTTTTTGTTTTGTGATACTCACTCTTCGAACTTGGCCACCATTCTATGGGAAAGCCCAAGCAGCTTGTGGAGAGGAACTGAGGACTCCAATTTTCAGCCCTCACTGAACTCTCTGACCAGCTGGTACCACGTGCCACCATCTGAATGCAGCGTGTTGGAACTGCGTCTTCCAGCCCTAACTGAGCTGCCCCAGCAGAAACCTGGTGGAACAGGGACAAGCTTTTCCTGCCAAGCCCTGCCCTGATTGCAGATTCGTGGGCAAAATAAGTGACTGCTGTTATTTTAAGCCACTAGGTACTGGGGTGGTGTGTCCTGCAGCAATAGATCTTTCTAAACAGATCCCCCTCCTTTCACCGGAACAAGGGCTGCAGGGTAGATGACGGCTGGATCACGTAGGGTCTTGTAAGCCAAGGGCAAGCACCGTGGGCTTTAATTGTTATAGGCAACCATTAGAGGACGGCAAGCAACAGTCTCTGCAGGGATGTGAGCAGGCAGACAGGCCTTCAAGGAGGCCCCTGCTACAACCCAGATGAAGGGGTGGCCAGCCAGGACATGCTCGCAGAGGAGGGTTAGAAGTGGCAGATTCTGGATCGCTGTTGAAGATGGTGTGAACGGGCTCTGCTGATGGATTCGATGTAGGAAGGGTCACTGATGAGTCTGCAGTTTGGGTTCTAGACAGCTAGGTGACTGCTGGGTGACCATTTCCTGAGGTGAGGACTCGGCACGTGCCGGGAGGCTGCCGAGATATGGTCCTGATGAGAGGTGGCAGCCTAGCCACGGAGGACAGAGAGAAGGAAGGGGTGGACGAAAGGGAATCAAAAACAAACTGCACAGGACTTGAGAAGGGGGCAGACAGGGTGCAAAGGGAAGCAGGCTGCTCAGCATGGGGCATCAGCCGCTCCCTTCCTGCCCCTGCTCCGTCACCCCACCCTCTCCCCTTGGAATCCCGGCTTTGCCTAGATGTGCTGACAGCCTCCCTGGGGTGTCTGTAATGTGGCTGCCAGCAGGACGCAGAAGCGCCCCCAGAGCAGATGGCGGAGTGGGGTTGGGCTGGTGCTTCCTGAGGAGAGGTCTGCTCCTGCCACTGCTCATTCACGGCTTGACCCGGTGCTGTGGGAGGCACCTCCAGGCAGACTGCGGTGTGGGGGGCATGAGTGGGCATCTCATGTCCATGAGCTGGGGGCAGGGGTGGGAGGTGTCTAGCGTCCATGAAACCTTGGGCAAGTTACCTCCCTTAGCTGCAATGGCTTCTTTCCTTTTCAAAGGCGTTTAGTGTGAGGATGCTACATCAGGGGGCCCCAGCCTCCTATGACCCTCAAAGGGTAAGAGCCTCCCTCCTGCCCACAGCTGCCAGGTCCTCAGAGCCCCAGATAAGGATTATAGCTGGTTCATGGAAGGTGGTTACCTTCTGTGCTGAGAAACGACTCTGGAAACGAGATTTCCTCCATTTGCAAATACATTTCTAAACTTCAAGGAGGAACTGAATGTTAATCAGACATTAAGACAGGCTGTGGAATATTTAATGACATAGAAAGATGTTACTGACATATTGTCGCATGGGGGAAAATCAGGTTGCAAAATGGTGTGCACACCCTGATCCTGAGTTCACTCCTCGGCCCCGCCCCACCCAAGCACCCCATGCAGGTGGCGTTCTCAGAAACGCTCGCCGCGAAGGGTTAGGGCAGCTTTTATTTTCTTCACGCTTTTTGTGCTTCCTACATTTCTCTGGGAACCCTGTATTCATTCCAGAATCACACCCACCCCTCTCACCCTCAAAATGCTATCAAATGTGCTGATAACTTAAATTAGAAAATCTGCTGCTTAATAAGAAGGAATCAATGCTCAGAATAGAAAATGTGAAAGATAAAGACTATCTTTCCACACAGAAGCCACTGCAGGAAAAAGCTATTTTTAAAGCAAAAGGTTGTTTACTTTTCTCCTCACTTTTCTGTTCTCATTAATTTTAGAACTGGTATCTGTGGGATTTTGTTTAAATTTTATGAATCTTTTGTCCTAGTTTTTACTCTTGATAAATACATGTGTAACTATTTTTCCTTCACAAAAGCAAGAAATTAAATGGAGTTGCTGTACCTTTGGAGCTGGCTCTCGAGATCTTTCCCTGGGGTCAGGGAGGAGCCAGCAGGGCTGGAAAGGAATGTCTGCATCAGGTTCATTGTTCTTGTGGGCAGGGGTGAGGAACAGCCTGTACTGTGGGGAACAGTGTTTAGGGTTAAACTGGGCTTGGAGGTTAAACTGCCTGCTTCCTTGTCTGAGAAATGGGCTTAATGCTATGTATTTTTTAAGCTTGATGAGAAATTCAGGGCAAGTTAAGTGTCAGTTCCCTTTCCAGGGTGGTCACCTTTGGCCTCCCCACCCACTTGGGGGACCACTGTGGAGACTCTGGCCTGGAAGGAGCATGGGGCCTGGTCCCCATTCTGCCTCTTTCTGGTTGTGTGACCTTGAGAAATGCTTCAGCTGTGCTGAGCCTCAGTTGCTGCGTCTGTCATGTAGGGATGCTAGCACGTTCCTCATGGGCTTGTTAGAGATGAGGTTAGGAGCAGGGCCCACCCAGTTGCAGGCAACACACAGTAGCTGTGAAATCTTCCTGGAGGTCCCGGGGTATCCTCAGAGCTTAAGGCATGGCAGCTCCGGGCCAGGCCCACAGCATGCACGCAGCCTGCACTGTCTCGTTTCATCATCTGGCCTCTGCCTTCTCAGAAGCCAGTCAGGTGCCTGCCCAAACCTCAAGAGTGCAGCTGAGACAGAAGGGATGGCAGGCTCCCTCCCTCCTCTCTCTCACCAACTGGTAAAGAAACTGCACGTTCTTCAGCTTGGCTATCTCGGGACAAAGGCTGGAGCCCACAGTAGGTTTGTCTGTCAGGCTTTTATTATAAAGAAGATTCCAGAGTCCCGACTGCCCCCCTCCAGCCCCCATGGGCTCTGAGCCAGTCCCAACACTGGCTGAGTTGGCTGCAAGGGGCCTGCATGGCCCATCGGCCACAGAGGGTCGCTTCTGGCAGGAGTGGAATGGGTGGCGGTCTCAGGTGCCAGGGGCGCTCTGCCAGGTCTGCCCGCTCTCTGGAACAGTCATTTCCAGTGTTGCATGGGGAGCCTCTCGGGACCCCTCCCCGGGTCCTCTGCGCAAGCGGCAGCTATTCACAGTTGGTGCATGATACTTTTTTTAACATATAAAAGCTTTTTTAAAAAAAAAAAAAAAAAGTGGTGCTATCTTTAGAAACACTTTCAGCAAGATCAAGTAGCCCAGCTACAGCCTTGGTGCATCTTAACCCCCCTCTCCTTTCCCTGGAGACGGGGCTCCCAGCTCCTGTGCCCCCCGCCCCTCCCCTCCCCCCTCCCTGCTCCTGGAGGAGCCCACAGAGCACCCCATGGCATGGGCACTGCCCACTCTACCAACAGCCGCCCAAGCAACAAAAATCTGACACTACTTGAAACTGTCTGTGGCCAGGATCCTCTTTGGGTGAGGGGGAAGTGGAGATAACATTTTGGGGGTTGAAGCAGAAACCAATCAAAGGTCGGTTCAAGGAGGGCTCCCTGCACCAGTGTGGATGAGGTAGAGTTTCTGGGCTGCAGCCTCCGGGCTGGTGGCCTCCTCTCCCCTTCTTTGTGCTTGGCTGCCTGGATGCGCGGGGCTCTCGGCAGCAGGACCAGCTGGAGGCTGTGAAGCGAGTGGGTGGGCACAGTGCAGGCCATGCTGGGCAGACGGGAGAGGCTGACCAGCTCTCTGGCCCCCGTCCCGGAGACTGATCTGGGGATAGGTGGGAGGGGATGGAGGTGCCCAGGGGTCAGGGCTGGGGCGCCCCTGCCTGGCTAAGAGCAGCCCCTCCTCCTGCCCATGCCCCAGACGTCTCTGCTCAGTATTCCCCAGCGTGAGTCACAGACATGGGGTAGAAGATCAAGTTGAGGCTCAGGGGCGTCCGTTTCTCCCCGCAGCAGCCTGCCCAGCTCTCCATGTGTCTCAGGCCTCACTGTAGCACTCGTAGATGTTGTCCTCCATCAAAGCCACCACTTGCTCAAACTTGTGCTGCAGTTGTGTCCTCCGGGCCGTGGGGTTGGCCTCCAGCGCGGCCATGATCTGAGGGGAGCAGCGGAGTCAGCCGGGCCATGGCGGGTGGCCCTGCCTCAGTTCGTGGAGGAGAACACAGCCCTGAATGTCTACCACAAGTGACATCCGTCCGTGAGGGGCAAGCACCCTGAGATGTGTGTACTTGAGTAGGAAGCTCACCTGCACCGAGGGCAGATGCCTCACCCTGGGGCACTCACCTGCGGCCGATACCTCTTGGCGTACTTATAAATCTCTGCCATGGCCACATTGGTATTGAACTCATTCTGGTATTTCTATAAGGAGGCAGGACGGGGAGGAGGACGTTAGCCCAGTGGTCAAAGCTGAGCCGGGCCCCAGCAAAGCCAGCTGTTTACACAAATACCCCCAACTCCACATGGCCCCCACAGCACAGTTCAGCGATGAGGCCCCTCAAGTCCTGTGAAGACAGCTTCCCGGACCCTGACCTCCAAGCTCCTCTCTATCCAGAGGGTGCTCTCCTGCCCCCATGCCTCAAGCTCTGGGAAAAGGCGTGATGAATTTGCAGGCTGGCAAGAGGCCACGGCCACTTCTGAAATGCCCGCTGCGTTCCCTGCCCTTACTCCAGTGGAGGCATTGAGGCCCAGCCCCCCAACCCCCGATCCCTCAGCTCGTCAGGGACCCCCCGCGAGCCGCCGCACCCTCGACTCCTCGGCCAGATGGGCATTCATCTCCTGCTCGCTGAGCGGCGTCATATCCTGGATCTGCTTGTAGTAGCGCTGCACGATCTTCCGGTACTCAGGAATCTCCTTGGCATAGAGGAGCTTGTTGGTTGGTGAATCCTGGGCAGAGAATAGCAAGGGTGTTAGATGGCTGCTGAAGGACGGACGGATCTGGTCGTTTTCTGGATGAGCCCTCATCCCTCCTGCCACATAAGTGATCTTAGCAGGCCCCTGAGGCCCAAAGAGTCTTGCCCGGTCACTGAACGTCTCTGTACTCAGCCGGCCCCAGACCAGGGGCTCCTCACTGTGCTCTGTCTGCCCCGCCTACTTTCCCCAGGATTGTTAGGACAATGACCTGGGGGGAGGGGGGGGCTACTTCTTTCAGGGGGAAAAGCACCGGCGTGCCAGCTCTTCACTGCCCGCAGCCCGTTCCATGTAACAAGGATGTGTCCTTCTCAGGATGATAGGTCTTGGTGTCTAGGATTTCTGGAAGCCTGAGTGCTGGCTCAGTGGAATGTCTCCCACCACATGCTCCTAACGCCTGAAAGAAGTGCCAAGAACACTCCCAGTTTCTTTGTCAGTCACGGGCATCCTGCCTTCGGAGGCAGTACGTGAGAAGTAGTGGAGCGATGGCATTTTCTCTTTCCCATGGTCTATCTCTGAAATGCATGGGCTAAATGCAGGGCCACGCACGACCTGGACCAATCCTGCAGTGCCAGCTCTAATGATACAATCTCATCCCCACTCACAGCAAGCGGGTGCTTTCCCGCCTCCCTGTCTTTGCCTGTGCTGTTCCCTCGGTCTGGAAGGCCATCCTCTTTTATCTTCAACCTCTAAAGCCAGACAGAGCCTTGTGTGCCCTCAACCCACCGCATGAATCTCAAGAGCTCCTAGTCACCCGTCACCCCTCTGCCCACTCCTTCACTGAATGCTCGCTTGAATGGCTTTTGACTTTTAGGGTCTGCTGCCCAGAGCCTGGCCTGGTTTTCAGATGATGTTGTGCCTGACTGAGCAGGCTGTCCCAGCTCATACTGGCTTTCCCACACCAGGTTCTCTGGCCTGTTTTCAAAGCCAGTGCCAGGCACAGCCATGGCAGGTGCAGTTGGTCTGCAGCGATACAGAGTTTCTGATGGAAGGTACTGGATTCTAGGTATCTCCCTGTCTGAATGAGTCACTCATCCCATATGCCCTAGACCTGAGCTCTTTCGGTTCCCCTCCCAGGAAGATCTCTGAGCTCAGCCTCAGAGAGTGGAGGAGGCCACCCACGGTCGGCACCCCACTCTGGCCCTGTGCACGGGCCTGGCCTGGTTCTGGGAACAGCCGACCTTGCCCAGCTGCAGGTCAGAGATGGAGCAGGCATCGATGAAGGCCTGCGCGATGACTGAGAGGCAGGCGTCAATGTGGTCTGTCTTGTCGATGTCAAAGACAAACTGGGGGTTCTTCAGGATGTTCACCCAGAACCGGAGAGGAAGGCTGTGGGGTAGGGTGACAAAGGCAGTGAGGGTAGGGTGGGGTAGGAAGCAGTCAAGGGACAGTCATGGAGAAGACAGCTGACTTTGTCCCTCAAGGGCCTGAGGTTGGGGCCTTGTCACAAGATGTAACCTTTGGGAACCTTTGAGGTGGCAGTGGGGCTGAGAGCCGGGTTTCCTGCTGGAGCAAGGCAGGAGCTGCAGGGCTTAGCTACACCCCCAACCCCCTGCTGATCCTCCAGCCAGGTCCTGGTTCTCATTAGAACCAGGTGCCAGCCCCCGGGCACCCCTGGCTCCTCCCTGAACCCTTGCAGGCAGCAGGAAGTCTAGCATTAGCAGAGCAGCTGTGGCAGGGCTGTGGGGGGCAGGGCCTGGAGCTCTGGCCTTGTCCTCGAGAGGCCAGAGCGGGTAAGCAACACCCCCAACCCCACCTCAGGCCACCCGGTGACTCAGCAGCCTGGGCATGTGCACCCCCAGAGCTCTGGGAAGCTGCTGGCCTGCAGACAGGCACCTGGGCTGGTGGTATTCTTCCTGAGGGTCAGGCTGGGTTTCCAGCAACTTCTTGTGGGGGTGTGTGACCCCGACAAGCTAAGAGGTGCCTCGAAGGAGGGCTACCAACTGGGTAAGGGATTCAGATAATGTAGGGCCGAGCCTGGCTCTACTGTCCCAGGCTGTGTGGTCTTGAGCAGGTACTGCTTCTCTGAGCCTCAGTGTGCTCATCTGTGAAGGCACCCGCCTGAGAGGGGTGTGGGAGAATGATAGTAAGGGCAACACCTAGACCATGCTCTGGGCACTCTTCTAGTTAATTCCTACCATTAACAAGGGTTGCATTTTACAGTGGAGGGGAAACTGAAGTATAGGGAGGCTAAGTCACTCATCCAAGAACACACAGCTAGGAAAAGGCAGAGGAGGGCTTGAGCCCAAGCAGGCGAGGCCAGAGACTAGACTCTGAACCCCCTGCCACAGGGGCCCCAATGGCACAGTGAAGTCCGCACGGCCCCTGCCCCGCCACCTGTTGGTCTTCCAGATGTGTAGGGTGTCGGGGTCCGAGATTCCCCTCTTCTCAGCCTGTTCCTCCAGGAAGTCAAAAAAGTACTTGACAGCAAGCGGAGGCTTATCTTCACGGATACTCAGAATGGCCTTGAACAGGTCATCCAGAAACTTCTGCAGCGTGCCCTGCGGGGGAGTGGGGTGGCCGCCGTCAGCCCCGGGCCACGTGCAGAGGGCTAGTGGGCACCCTTGGTGGCTCTGCAGAGCTTGAAATGCCCAGGCTGCTGAATGAGGGAGCCACGCGGCGTCAGGCTGGTCACCGAGCCTCTCCGGCCTCAGTTAGCATCCGAAACTTGCCTCACAGAGGCGTTGAAAGGACTAATCAAGGCATTGGCACATGTAGTCGAGAACTGGAGGCACCAGAGTATGGGCTGTGGGGTGCCAGCGCTGCCACTGAGCCACGTGCCCTTGGGGACATCACTGACCCCTCTGGGCCTCTGCTGTACCCTGTTACGTGGGCTAACATAGAAGTGTCTGTCAGGCATTTTTCCTGGCTGTGAGAAATGCCTCAAGTGGGACCCTAAGCCTTCAGCCTCTTGCCCCTCCAGCCCCACAGGGGGAATAGGAAGAACTCACACCCCTCTTCCAGCCGTGTGTGCACAGCTGGCCCTGAGCAATGACCCTCTGGGGCTGGGGCTGGAGCCTTGTAGCCACTGCACGGAGGGGAGACTGAAGCCGGACCCACCTTGGTGGAGAGCAGGCGGGTCAGGTAGATTTCTGGGAGCACCTTCTTGCGATGGCTCTGCCGGTGAGACTTCTTGGGCTCCGCCAGCTCGTCCGTGGGCAGCACCTGGGAGGCCGGGCAGTGGTCAGTGTCCGCACCAGGCCCCACTCTCGGCCGCCTGTGGGAGGTCTGGCTCTGCCATGCTTCTTAGCACACAAGGGTTGTGGTTCCCTCCTGATTCTGGGCCTCATCCCTACTCCCCCACCCCCAGCCTTTCTCAGGGCCGGGAGCACTTTTCCCAGAGGCCCAGGGCCACAGAAAGCCAAGGCCACACCCACTGAGGGGCTGGATCCCCTGGGGCCGAGGTTGGGCACTCACCAAATGGAAATACTTCTCTGTGTCCAAGTCTTTCACTGCGAGAGGAAAAACACAATAAATAAACATGGGAGAGGAGGGGAGAGAAACAGCAATGAAGACAGAAAGATGGGGAGAGAAACAGAAACAAAGACAGAAAAAGAGGGCAGAAACAGAAACAAGACAGAAAGATGGGGAGAGGGAAACAGAAACAAGACAGAAAGATGGGGAGAGGGAAACAGAAACAAGACAGAAAGATGGGGAGAGAAACAGAAGCAGAGACAGAAAGATGGGGAGAGAAACAAACAGAGACAGAGATCCAAAGAGACAGGCAGAGAGAATGAGACAGAGATGCAGAGACTCATGGGGAGACTGAGTCTGGGAGAGACAGAGAGAGAGATAAGTGAGATCCAGAGACACACAGAGAGTGAGACAGTGAGGCAGAGAGAGAAAGACACACACACACACAGTGACCACAGGGATGGAGGGACTTGGAGGGAGGAACAGCGGTGGAGAGAAACAGAAAGATGCAGCCACGGGGGAGGAGAGGCCTCAGGCAGGCAGAGGTGGCTTCCTTCACCCACCCCACCCCTGAGCCCAGAGCTCCTGCCAGCCCAGACTCCCAGGCTGCTGGGAGAGACCGAGACTCTGCTCTCAATCTCAGGAGGGGACCCCGAGACCCAGAGGAGCCCGGGCTGGCAGGCCTAACAGCCAGGCGGCTGTGCCTGGGGCGTCTGAGGCTGTGGAGGGGGCACTTGAGGCAGGGACATGGCCCAAGGCTGAGACGGGCATGCTGGCCCCCCTTCTGGCCTGGCCACTGCCCAGACCTCCCGGAACTGCAGCCCGCCCTCCCGGGGCCTCTCTCCAGCTGCCGCAGGAAATCAGCTTGAGGAGGCCTGGTGTGGGCCCTGCCCCAGCAGTACTGGGTCAGAGGAGGCTGGCCCCGCCCAGTCTCCACCAAGGAGGCCTCAGCCCAGGCCAGCCGTGACTCTCGGACCCTCAGTTTCCCCACAGGGGCATGGGATGGAAGCCCCCGTCCACATGCAGTCTAGGCTTCCTTCCCACGTGCACCCGCACTACCTCGGCCCAGTGTGTTGTCCTTCTTGTCTATGAGACTCATGGCCAGCGAGGCACCTTCGGGGATCTGATGGGAGGGGAGAGGCCGAGGTCAGAGGCTGGAGGTCGGGGTGGGGGCATGAGGGTGGGGAAGCAGGGCAGGGGGGCAGGGCTGCACCTTGTAATGGGCCAACGTGTTAAGCTTCTTGCGACCGTCTTCCACCACGGAGGTGTCGTCCAGGTCCCGAAGGATGTAGCTCTGTGTGCTGGAGGCGAACCACTCTGGGGGACAAGGAGCAGGCCATCAGGGTCTGGGCAGGGAGCTGGGCCTGAGGGGTGGTTACTGGCCCAGCCACACAGGGAGAGGCCTCTCGCTTTCTCCATGGAAAATGAGGAAAGCCATACCTCTCTCTGAGCCCCCATTTTCCCATCCATAAAACGGAGAGAGCAGGAAAGAGCTGGGGGAGAGAATGTGAGGGTACACAGTGAAGGTGCCAGGGTGGAGGGCACAGAGGAGGAGCTCTGGAAATGGCCTTGTCTGCAGGGTTGTTAATGTTACAATTGCTGATGAAACCCTTGGCCTAACCAAGAATCCTATAAAACCCACTCCAGGCCCCACGTGGTGGCTCACACCTGTAATCCCGGCACTTTGGGAGGCTGAGGCAGGAGGATCGCTTGAGCCCAGGAGTTCAAGACCAGCCTGGGCAGCATAGCATGACACTATCTTTACAAAAAGTAAAATTAGCTGGATGTGGTGGTGCACACCTGTAGTCCCAGCTACTCAGGAGGCTGAAATGAGAGGATCACTTGAACCCAGGAGGTGGAGGCTGCAGTGAGCTGAGATTGCACCGCTGCACTCCAGCCTGGGTGACAGAATGAGATCCTGTCTCAAAAACAAACAAACAAACAAACAAATAAACCCCACTCCAGCATCCCTCCTTTAGGAATTAGGAAGCCTTTCCTGAAGGCTTTTTGCTGTTGTCTGTAGCTCACTCACACTGCAGGACTTGTCTCCCTTTGTTTCTGCCGAGGGGGCCTCATTGGATCCTCTCAGTGTCCCCACATTCATGCACCCATGCCAGGTGAAAGGAGTGTTTCCCGTCAAGGCAGGGGCTAGCCCCGGCTGAAGCACCTGACTCGGGGTCTCTGCCCCCATTCCCACCCACCGAGGTCGACGTCCTCTGCACGCGGCCACTGGGAGTAGGGCACATTCTTGCAGAAGGCCTCCAGGATCTTCTCCTTGACCTGTGTCAGCGTGTCAGTGTCCATGGCCCGCACGCTCAGCGAGTCCATGCCACAGCCCTGGAAGGACACGTTCAGGTTCTGCAAGGGGAGAGTGGGAGAGAAAGGTCAGTGAGTTGCTGCCATCACTATGCCGGTACCCAGGCAGCCATGCCCTGCCCAGGAAGGCTGGGTCAATGCCGTAGGCCAAGACGCACCAGCCCTGGGACCCTCCCCACCCTGCCGACTCACCCGGGGCTTGGCCTCGATGTTCTCCCGCAGCAGCCACTCCTCATTGAGTGTGTAGCGGGCCTTGCCCGTGATAGCGTCGATGGAGCCCTTGTTGATTTGCTGCTTGATGGCGCACAGCAGCAGGAAGAATGGCTCCCCCACCGTCTCCTGGGGTGCACGGGGGTATCAGGGCCAAGGTCCCCTCTGTATTCCAGCCCCCACGCCTTGGGCCAAACACCTTCACGCCCCCGTCCCCCAACCCCTCAGTCTCCTTTTGGATCCTGGTGTAACACTCTCCTCTCCAGGGTGTCTCCATGGACCCTAAGCTTGTGTTCATTAAACAGCACCAGTTGTGGGTGGGGGCATTCATTGCCTCATCCCAGTGACCCTTCCGGATACGCAGTATCATCTTTACTGTGCAGCCAACAGTGCCGAGGCTCAGAGAGGGCAAGTGACCTGCCCAGGGTCACCCAGCTGGGAAGCGGCAGGGCAGGAATCGGACCTGGCTCGGCTGACTCCCAAGCCTGTGACTTTCTCCTAAGTGGGTGGCCCCAAGGGTGAGTTTAGGTGGGCCCGGAACACCGATGTGGCCTCGACCCCACTCGCAGGCTGATGACCGTGGAGTCTCAGGCGGAATGAGGCTCATAGTCCCTGCTCTTGCCCATCTCCAAGGGTGGCCCTCCAGGCAGTGGCTCTGCTGGACCCACAGCCATGAGCTGATTCTCAAGGCCATTGTCCAGCAAGGGACCCAGGTGTTCTACTGGGATAGTTTTACTTAACTACCCACCAAAATTGATTTAAAGAAAAATTAAGTACATAATAGTATTAGGCAGATTTGGCAAAGATTACGAAGGCAGCCTGCCAGCCCAAGTCCTGGTCCAATTCTCCAGGTCTGGGGCGTGGGAGGCACTGATTCCCTGCTTTCTAGAGGAGGAAACAGGCTCATAGGGGAAGGCCTGGCTGAGGTCACAGAAAGAAGCCAGGGGAGTAAGGTCCAGGGTCCACAGTGGCCCTTGTGGTTCCTGATGGCCCACAGTGAGGCAGCCCGCGAAAGGTGAAAGCACCCCGATGGCCCCTCGCAGGCCCTGCCTCTGCTCCACCCCACTACCCCCTTCCCCCAGAAGGGGCCGTGGGGCTCCCTCAAGCCCCCGGCTCAGGGGCAGAGGCCCCATTTGACAGAAGGAAACCAAGGCCCAGAGAGGGCAATGAGTAGCCCAGAGTCACACAGCTGGGATGTGCCAAAGATCAGACTCAAGCCCAGGACATCCTGGCTGGGTGCAGTGGCTCACCCCTGTAATCCTGGCACTTTGGGAGGCCAAAGCGGAAGGATTGCTTGAGGCCAGGAGTTTGGGACCAGCCAGTGCAACAAAGCAAGACCCCCATCTCTTCAAAAACTAAACAACAACAACAACAACAAAACAGAACATCTGAGGCCCTGGTTCTGGGCTCCAGGCAGGCCTTTGCCTTTCTCCCACAATCCTCCAGGCAGCCCTCTAGCCTCCAGCACTGTAGGGCAGCTGGACGGTGGGACAAGACCAGAGGCTGAGCAACCCTTGCTCTGCAGAAGAGAGCTTACGGGGGTCCTTCTGGCAGAAGGCAAGAGGCCCTGCCTACCAGGCCCACCCTCTTCCCAGCCTCTGCTCTCATCTGGAAGATTCTCTGGCCTTCCTTCCATTCCTTCCATGAACATCCCCTCCTCCTGGCCTCTGCCCTCCTGCTGTACCTGATGCCTGGAGCACCCTCCCCACCATCCTCGCCCGGCCCACTCTCTGAGGTCTCAGCACAGGGTCGCCTGCTCCAGGAAGCCACCTTGAAGCCTCCAGACAGATGGAGGCCTCATGAGCTGAGCTCTGCTGCAAGGCACTGGCCACTCTGTATTTTGTTTCCACGTCTCACCCTTAGGGTTAGGAGAGCCTCAAGGGCCAGCCAGGGGCTGATTTCATCTCCTGAATCCAAAGCAGGGAAGGGTGGATGACTGAGAAAACCACGGATGGGACAAGGCCCCTGACACAACCTCTATTATGCCCCAAGCATCTGTTGAGCCCTTGCAGCAAGCCAGCCAGGCCTCCCCTAGGCCACGGCTCCCCGCTCTGCATAACAGGCCCTACAGCCTGGCCTGTCTCATGCAACACTCCCTCCTGGCAGAGCTGGCCTGAGGGTGCCAGGGAAGGCCTGGGAGGCCGTGGGGTCACTGCTGCTGCGTCCCTGCCACAGCCCCCGCCTGGGCTCTGTCTGTCCCCGGGCGGCCTCACCCGCAGACAGCTGTACATGCAGATGGACATCCAGTTGGTGAGCATCTTCTCCACCACAGACTCTGTGCGCCGCAGCATAAGCTTGGGGTTCTTGGCGGCCGAGGCGTCAATGAGGTCCACCAGCAGCTCCTTCATGATGCTGGTGTAGTACTCCAGCTTGCCGTGCAGCGCGATGGTCAGCAGCGAGGCTAGGCTGCACCTGCGAGCAGGAGGCAGGTGTCAGCTGCGCCTTGAGGCCCTAGGAGCTGTGGGTCCCAGGGTCTCAGTGCCGCCTCATCCCTGGGCCCAGCGGTCCTAGGAGTGCCTGTGTGGGTGGGTCCTGCGAGGGGTGAGTGGGGCTGGAATCCTCCCGGAGAAACACCACCTTCTTCTATGTCCGCAGCAACCACCGTGCCCCGTGAGCCAAGGTCTCGGGCATCCAGGCCCAGGAAGGGCTGGAATATGGGGGTGTCAGGAGCCCCAGAGCCCCAGGACCTAGGACCTGATGCTGTGTGGCCTTGGACAGGCTCCTCTTCCCTACCCCACCCCAGTCCATCACAGCCTGACCTGTCGCGCACCGCAAAGTCCTTCTGCTGCTCCAGCGCATGGACAAAGACGATGAGGAAGTGCTTGTTGTTGAGTAGCGAGGAGAACAAGCTGATTCCCTCTTCCATGTTGGGCCGGCAGCTCTCAGGAATCTGTGGGAGCAACTGGTGATGGGGTGTCCAGAGGGGCCCAGTGTCCCTGCCTAGCCTAACAGCCAGTGCTTATGATGGCTGCTTGTATGCCTCCTGGGATGGGGAGCTCATTACCTTCCATGGTGGATGCCTCCTAACCTTTGTGGCAGGGAACAATGGCTTGGTTGAATTGAGAAGTGGGGCTCAGAGAAGGGTGAGGGTGCCTGAAGATAACCTGGCATCCCAGTGTGAGGGACTCTCACCTTCCATTTTCTAAGCAGCAGGCGGAGTGGGTGTACGAGGGGGTCCAATCCTCTGTTTGCTCTACCTGGCCTTGGGGGGCAGCACTTAGAACACCCTGAATGGCTGCCTGAATGCCTCCTGGGATGGAGGCCTCAGTACCTTACAATGGCAGATGCCTCCACATGACAAGGATCAATGGATTAGATGAACTGGAAAGGGAGGAGCAGGGTTGCCTGGAAGTAGCCCACTGTGTGTGAGTTGGGGGGTACTCACCTTCCACTCTCCCAGCAGTGGGTGGGTCTCCTGTGCCTGGGAGCTGCCCTGTGAGTTGAGGGTCTGGGAGGGCAGCACGTAACGCTCTTCATAAAGGGAGGAACACTGCAGAGACAGACCCCCAGCATCTCAGTGGGGCTGGACACCCCCTGCTGGCATGCAAAGGTCACTCATACAGAAAGGGCACCGGCTTGGGCTGCTGGGGGAAACTGGCACAGAATAAGCTCCCCATAAAGGAATAAGAGGCAGTGGGCCACGCCCGGGGGCTGTGGAATTCCAGGAGTATGGCCACACCAGACAGCACAAGGCTTAAGGGGAAGCAAAAGCAGCTCCATGTGCAATGGGGGAAACTGAGGCAGAGAGGTTGGGAGTCTGAGCTTTAGCCTGAGGCTGGGAAAAGCCACTGGAGGGTTTCGTGAAAAATGATGTAGTCAAACATGGGCTTGCTTTGGCCGCTTTGTGGGGAATGGTGTGGACAGGGGACGGAGGGTGGTACCACCAGGAGGGAGCGAGGGCAGTGGACCCTGGAAGGGCAAGGGGAGGCGTGACAGGCATGGAAGGGGTGGGGCAGGAGTCCATTGGACAGGAGGAGGGAGTGTAGAGACCAAGTGAAGCCTGGTTGGGAAGAGGCACAGGGAGGAGAGAGGCTGGCTTGGGACAGCCCTGGCCACTTCTGCCCCACCTTGGAAAGGGGAGAGGAAGGCCCAGCTGGCCAGGAGAGTGGGGCTACAGCTGGCTTCCGTGTGGACAGTTAAACATCAAGTGAGCAGAGAATAAGAGTGAAGAATCTGCCTCCAACCCTCCACCCTGTGGCAGGCCAGGGCAAGTGGCCAGGACGGCTGTGGACAGCTGTGCAGGTTTGGCACTGCTCAAGGGACCCTCTAGGCTGGCAGGGCTCAGAGAGGTTGAGTTGCCTTGAGGTGGCTGGCACAGGTTCAGGGGCAGACTCAGGCTCGGGCTGACCTTGGGGAAGAAGGTGCGGGTCACGAAGTGCTTATACTCCAGGAAGGGGATGCCCTGGCTGCGGTTCAGCTCCTTGGTCAGATCTGTCATGTCTGTCTGCAGCTCAGCAAAGCCTGGCGGACACGCGGACAGCCATGAGTGGCCCGAGAACCCATCCCCCAGGAGGGAAGGTGGAGGCCCAGCCCTGCAGGGTCCCAGCCCATTACCTTTGCGGATTTCCTCGCGGATCTGAGATTCCATCTCCTCCATCTGCAGCAGCGTCTTCTGCCAGTAACGCTCAGCACGTCGGCTCTTGGTACAGAAGATGAATAGGGCTGTGGGCAGTGGAGAGGCAGGTCAGGCCTCTAGTGCCCTTTGAAAAGCTTTTATTGGCACCTGCTGTATGCAGGGCCTGGGGCTCTGCTCGCTGGCCTCAGCTCCAGCTCCTCTGGGCAAGGTGTGGGAGGAGGCCCTGCAGTCCTCCCTCCTGGGCAGGGTTGGGGTTGGGGGTGGGGAGTTGCAGGGAGCTCTCCCATCGGCAGAGGGCTTGGGGAATGGCCAGCAAAGCAATGCCTGATGACCTGTTCTTAGAAAAAGAAATGTGTAGTGTTACAGCTCTGTTAGAATTTGTCTAGCCCCCTTAAAAAAAAAGAAAAAGAAACAGGAATACGTGTGTGTGTGAAATAGTGGTTAACAGCGGCTTTTCTGGGTGGGAAGATTCTGGGTGACTTCTGTTTACTTTCTGCTTTTGAGCATTTTCTATTCCTTCTACAATGACCAGGTGTTACTTGTAAATTAAGAAACTTTTAAAAGCAGATTACGAAGCAGTATTACATTATAACCTTTTCTGGGGTGGGGAGGAATGTATATATAATGTATTAAAATATCTATTAATATATAGTATTTTCAGAAAAGAGACTGGGAGGGAATATACAAAAATACACAGGGTACTAATGATGGGTATTTTTTCCTTTTATCATCTTTCAGTTTTTCCAAAAATTTTCTGCATTGAATATACTCACTTTAAAAATAAAACAGCTTTATTGTGATATAATGTACATACCATATAATCCGGTGATTTAAAGTGTATACTTCAATGGTTTCTTTTCTTTCTTTTTTGTTTTGAGACAGAGTCTTACTCTGTTGCCCAGGGTGAATGAAGTACAGTGGCACGATCACAGCGCACTGCAGCCTCCACCTCCCAGGCTCAGGTGATCCTCCCACCTCAGCCTCCTGAGTAGCTGGGACTACAGACTCGTGCCACCATGCCCATGCAATTTTTGTATTTTTTTGTAGGGATAAAGTTTTGCCATGTTGCCCAAGCTGGTCTTGAACTCCTGGGCTCAAGTGATCCACCCACCTTGGCCTCCCAAAGTGCTGGGACTACAGGCACCAGCCACTGCGCCTGGCCTAATTCAATGGTTTCTAGTATATTCACAGAGTTGTGCAACCATCACCACTAATTTTAGAGCATTTTTACTGCCTCAAGAAGACCCGTAGCCATTCAGCAGTCACTCCCCATTCATGCTCTCCCTAGTCCCTGGCAATCACCATTCAGCTTTCTGTCTCTCTGAATTTCCCTATTTTAAACATTTCATATAAACGGCATCATACAATATGCAGCCTTCGGTGAGTCTTCTTTCGGTTAGTGTAATATTTTCAAGGTGCATGCCCATGGTGACATGGATCAGTACTCCACTCCTTTTTATGGATAACTGTCCATTGTATGAATAGATCATATTTTACGAAAAATTTTCTATTGTATGAATAGATCATATTTCATTTATCCATTTATTGGTTGATGGACATTTGGGTTGTTTTGACTTCTTGGTTATTATAAATAATGTTGCTGTAAACACGTGTGTATAAGTTTTTGTGTGGCTACGTTTTCATTTCTCTTGAACAGATAGCTAGGGGTAGAACTGCTGGCTCGTAAGTCATAGGGTAATTCTATGTTTCACATTCTAAGAAACTGCCAAAATGTTTTCCAAAGCGGCTGCACTTTGTTTTATTCCCTCTAGTAGTGTATGACGGCTCCAGTTTCTCTGCTACGTCGAGTCTATTACTTTCATGACCATTATTTTAACAGCGATACAGCCCACCAGACATGTAGGTTAATTTTCCCTGAGTAACCTTTTCTTAAGTACCTTCAGTAGCTCTCTATTGACTGGAGAACATGGTTCCAAATTTCTCTGCTTGAGATTCAGGGACCTTGGCCTGGGCCCAGCATGTCCCCCAGCCATCTAACATCTTCTACCCATTGGTGCTGGAGAGGGGCACACCTCCCCCGACCTCTGGGTGCCTAACCTGTTCCCGTGGCCAAGCCTTTGTTCAAGCTGTGCCCCATCCCATCCTGCCTTCCTCCATCTGCCAATCTTCAGAGGGGCTGGGGCAAGGTGGCAAGCCTGCCCTCCAAGGTGTCCTGAGGATGGGGCTCCTTACCCACCACGGAGAGCAGCAGCAGGACGCTGCAGATGACGATGGACACAACGATGGCCGTCTCGCTGCCCCCCAGCTGCAGTGTGGCGATGGTCTGGTTGAAGTTCCCTACCTGGATCTGTGTAGAGGTTGGGGAGAGGGGTTGTAGCTCTCCTAGACTTACACTCTGGTTCTGCTCCTCATTTGCTGTGTGGCCCTGGGTAAATTACCTAACCTCTCTGAGCCTCAGGTGCCACATTGATAACATGGAGATAACAATGTCCACCTCCTGGGGACACTGGGAGGGCTAAATGAGGGCTTGTCAAGCCCTTGGTCCTGGGCCTGGCACAGAGGTGGCTCAATACAGGGGGCTGTGATTATCATTACAGCCTGGGAGGAGTAGTGAGTGAGCCAGAGGAAGCAGTTCACGGGGCCTGGCTGCTGTCCCCAAGTATCTGCAGGGCTGCCCTGAGACCAGGGGGTAGGTGAGGTATGATGACTCAGAGGGCAGGACTGGGACTGAGGTGCAGGTAAAAGGAAGCTTTCCCAGTCAGAGCCATCCTGGGGTGGCACATGTTGCTTGGGAGAGAGTGAGCTCCCCATCCCAGGAGGCATGCAACGAGATACAGTGCAGAAAAGATCCCACGTTCTGGCCTCTCTCTGCTCCTCCTGCTCCCCTGCCCTCCATGCCTCTACATGGTGCCTGGCAGCCCAGGCTCTAGGACAGACACCAAGTGGCGTAGGGACAACTTCTTATGGTTTCTGATGGTCCAGGTCCAGATGGGGCCCATCACTGACCTCAAGCAAGTCACTAAGTTCTTGGGCCTCAGTTTCCTCATCTGTCAAGTGGGGATATAAAGCTCTGCTTTGCTGGACTGAGCTATTGAGCATGAAAACGCTCAGTGAATTCAGGTGCTGGGTAACGGGCAGATGCTTGGCAGATGGGCCAGGGGTGGGGGCCGGGTCTGCCCTGCTCCGGCACCCCATCCACTCACTGTGATGGGCAGCTGCCCCTCGGCTGCACCCAGGGACTCGTTGACCGAGCAGTGGATGATTCTGTCAGAGACAATCTGGATGTCGCAGCTCACTTGGCCTATCTTGACCCGGTACTCGTGACTCTGGAGCCCCAGGCTGTCCTGCTCCTTCTGTGGGTGCAAAGGGGGAGAACTGTGGTGTGGGGAAGTGCTCCCAAGGCCCATGGCTGAGGCTGGCTTGCTTGCCCCCGCCTACCGTGGCCCCTTCCGTGCTCACATGGATGACGAGGGTGAGAGGCTCCCCGGGGTGGTGCTTGATCCACTTCTCCCTCTTGGCCGTAGAGAACTGTGGGTTGGGGAGGTAGTCCAGGCGGAACCTGCTGCCCCGCTGTGCCTCCTCGGGGTCCAGTAGCTCCTCAGTCACAGCCACCTCGTCTGCATAGGCCCGTCCATTGATGAAGAAGTCCACTGGTGCCGATGCATTGCTCAGGGCCCCGGGGGACGGGCAGGTGATGAGAGTGGAGTTGAGAACCTTGCAGAGCTGGGGCATGAGGGCCAGGGGCCAAGACCGGGGTGCAGGATGGACAGATGGACATGGAGAAACGGGGGGAGTGGGGTTTGAGGAGACACAGAGGCAGAGGGAGGAAGAGGGGACAGAGATGCAGTGGGAGGAGGCCTGGTCAGTTAGGGCCCTGGCTGTGCCTGGGCCACCCCCTCCCAGCCATCAGGCCCCTGACTGCCTCACCGTGGGCTCCCGGCCAATGTGGTGGACGGCCATGGACACATTCTGCACCATGTGGAAACGCTCACCAGCCACCGTGATGGTCCTGCCGCCACTGCGGGGGACGGCAAAACCTATCAGTCCACCTGCAGCCCCAGAGAGCCTGGGGGAAGGGCGGGGTGCCAGTCTTACCTGACAGGGCTGCGGCGGGGACTGATGGCCGTGATGACTGGGTTCTGCATGTACCAGAAAGTGAGGTTGCCGTGCACGCAGCCCCGACGCTCGAAGCGCACACACACAGGCACCGGAGCCGGCAGGGCCCCCTCAGGCATGGTGCAGGTGATGCTGGTGTCTGTGCGCCTTGGGGGAGCAGCAGATTATCAGCAGGGCCTGCCTCCTGCTGCTCACCCACCGCCAATGCCCCTGAGACCTGGGGCACAGGCCCATGCACTTGGCCCGGGGTTCAAGGCCTCCTTGACTGGTCCCAATTCATCTTAGCACCTAGCTGTTTCCTTATACTTCCAAATTCTGCCCCATCCCACCTCCTCCGGGAAGCCTTCCCAGGTCTTCTCTCCTGCCTCCACCCCTGGTGAAGCCTCTCTCCCTAGATCCCTGAAGGCACTGACTTTTCTCCCAATCCCACTGGATGTTCCTACTTCCTGTGGGTGTGTCTGCCCTTCCCTTGAGGGCTATGTTGTGCTCCTCTTGGTGTCCCAGCAATGCCCATTAGTAGGGTCTGGTACACAATAAGTGCATAATAAAGACAAAGGTGTTTCGCCAAGAGACTCCAACCACACCCCTGCCACTCACCACACCCCTGGGCCAGCCAGAAGATCTGAATGTGTGCAATCAACACCATTCTCATTACAGCTATCACTTATGGAGCATCTACTGTATACCTAGCACAAAAAGCCCTTCTTCCAATTACTGGTACTATTCTTGACAGCTGAGGAAACTGAGGCTCAGAGAGAAGTGGCTTGGCTTAGGGGACACAGCCAATGAAGACTCAGGTGAGGCTTGGCTCAAGGATGTCACCTCCAGCCCACCAGCCCCCAAGCCCGTTGATTTCTCTGGACTAGAAGGGGTGGGTCAGGCCCAGAGGCTTACATGAGCTCTGTGCAGGGGTCTGTGTCGTTCACCAGGACCTGGAGCTCAGAGCCTACATGGAGGTCATTCCCGTGGATGGTGATCCTGGTGCCTCCGGCCTTCGGGCCCATGGGAGGCTCCAGGGAGTGGACCAGGGGCAGCTGTGGGAGGAAGGCAGGTGTTTGGGCCTTGGGCCAGCCCCCCGGGAGCGTGTGTGCTGGGCAGGCGGGACAGTGGGCTGTAGCCCCCCTTACCACGTAGGAGAAGCGGTCCCGGGACTTGCCCTCCTTAGAGGCGTTCACAGTCACTATGTCTGAGAGTGGCCCTGGGGCTGGCCCCGTGACACACACAATCCTGAGGGGAGGTGCTGTGGTCAGTGAGAGCGGCCAGCAGTCCTCAGCCCCCACGGCCACCCTGGAGCCAGGCTCAGGGATTGCCCCATTCCACGCCACACCACACTTCCAATGACTTCTATGTATAATTTACCCCATGAGTTTCCCACAGTTCTGCAACTATAAGACAAGGGGCTGGGACAAGACGGTCTCTGATCATGAGAACGTCTGCTGGGCTGGTAGATGACGGCTCTTCCACATGCCAGACGCACGGCCTCCCGAAAGGAAAGCCAGCTCAGTCTCTGCTCATGCATGTTTCCTAGGACCCCTCTGGGCCAGTCATAGATCTCTAAACCATGCCAGGAGCCCCAGCCTTTTTAATTTTAAATGATTTTCCTCAGAGCAAGGCTTAGGTGGAAGAAAGGCTGGGCTAGGGCAGCCTGTGAGAGCTTCCCAGAGGAGCTGGCATCAGAGACAGAGCTGGAAGGATAAAGCAGATGCCCCAAGCAGAAATGGCAGGATGTGTGGTGGGAATGGCTTCGGCACAGTCCCCGAGGCCACGAAGCAACAGGCTTCCAGAAAGCAGCAGAGTGAGGACGGAGGATGGGGAGGGAGGGGTGAGGACAGAGCAGAGGCTGGCACTGCTGGAGAGGGTGGGTGGGGGCACCGTGGCTACTCACTCCTCCGACACCGTGTATCTGTCAGGCAGTGGCTCACAGGCCACACCACCAATCCACACGCCGTGGGCCACGTCACTGAGCCGCCGGCCCAGGTTCCTGCCTCGGATGGTCAGCAGGGTCCCGCCATCCAACGGGCCACTCAGGGGCTCAATCTGCCAGGTGACCCGAGAGAGGGGCAAATGGGGTCTGAGACTGGAGGCCAGCAGGCTTCTGCCCACAGTCACAGGCACCCAGCAGGGCACGGGCATGCTTAAAGGAAGGTCTGGGGGCTCAGGTGGGGCTGGGGCAGTGGCCACTTGGCAGGTCACTGTGCTGCCAAGGAGGATATGTGTGTGCATTACTGAGCCCATGTGGGCCGGGGATGTTACTTAGGGGTTCTCCTGCAGGATGCTGAGGTCAGCTCCCAGGGGCAATGTTTGGTCATGTCATTGGTGGCTTTAGTGATCATGGTATCCCCCAAAGCTAACAACGTTCAGCCCTCGGTGTTTCCTCCACTCCACACTTCTAATGCCTTCTATAATTTACTCATTTCCTTATTTATTACTGTCCACCTCCCCCACTGAAACGTCAGCTCTGTGAGGCAGAGCACTTCCTTCTGTTCACAGGTGATACTGCACCCATGAGCCGGTGTATGTGTTGGTGTTCGAGTCCCCAGGGAGTGGGACCCTTGTGGATGCTGCCTATGAGCTGTGCCAGAGTGTGGGTGCCACGTGCCTCCACTGGGCGTGCTTACCGCGCGGATCTCGGGGGCGGGGCAGGTGCCAGGCATGGGCTGCAGGGGCCCCCGCAAGCGGCAGCCGTCGCTCCACACGCACAGGTGACCCAGGTCCTCACGGCCCAGGCACTGGGAACAGTCGGGGCTGCCCGTGGCACAGTTATAGACCACGACTGGGGAGACACGGGGCAGCTCGGTCAGCCCCTCTCTGTAGTGCATGCCCCATCACCGCTGTCCCCTCCACACTCAACAGCTATCAAGAGGTCTGCACCCCATCATTGTGGTGTCCCACCCAGAGGAAGTCCTGGTTCTGGGCGTCAGGATCCTGTGAGGTTCTTAGCCCCTTCCCCAAACCCCGGGGCCTGTGCTGAGCACAGTGCAGCCCCGGCCTCCCTGATTTCCTTCCCCTCACAGAGACTCCAGCTGGGAGCCTGGGGTCAGCCTCACTTTACACAGAAGAGGCTGAGGCTCAGAGAGGAGGGACTCGCCCGAGCTCACAAGGCCTGTGGGTGGCACAGCCAGATCCCACCCAGGCCACAGTGGGTCTCATCACCCCCGGCAGGGCCGCAGGATGCCAGGGACCCCTGAGTAATGTGGGCTATGAGGACTTGGGGGCTTCAAACCCTCCAAGTAGCTCAAGGAGGAGGGCAGGGAGGGTTCTCTGGGGCCTTGGGTGTGCAGGGCCATTCTGGGACCTTCACGGTGGGAATCTGGAGGGCACCACGTCCACCAGGGATGCCTGAGACTCCCCATGAACAGAGGAGCCCCTGGAGAGTAGACCCAACACAGTCACAGCAACTGCAGAGCCGCCACTCAAGGGGTGCTGACCACACCCCAGATGCCACGTTCAAGGCTGGGCGAGCCCCGGCTCATCAGGTCCTTCCAAGCTCTGCAGAAGGACTGTGTCCTCTTTTCTTTTTTTTTTTTTTTTTGAGACGGAGTCTCGCTCCGTCGCCCAGGCTGGAGAGCAGTAGCCGGATCTCAGCTCACTGCAAGCTCCGCCTCCCGGGTTCGCGCCATTCTCCTGCCTCAGCCTCCCGAGTAGCTGGGACTACAGGCGCCCGCCACCTCGCCCGGCTAGGTTTGTATTTTTTAGTAGAGACGGGGTTTCACCGTGTTAGCCAGGATGGTCTTGATCTCCTGACCTCGTGATCCGCCCGTCTCGGCCTCCCAAAGTGCTGGGATTACAGGCTTGAGCCACCGCGCCTGGCCTGTGTCCTCTTTTCTATGGGAACAATCAGGCCCAGGAAGGCAAGGGAAAGTATGCATGGAGACCCCAAGGCCTAGAGCCTGGCATGGCATGGCAGGGCTGGGATATAAGGCTCTGTGTGTGCTGGGGAACAATGGGGTGGGACATCTGCAGCTTTGGGGCAACCACTGGAATGTGTCGCACAAGGCCGAGCCCCACCCACCACACTGAGGCCATGTGGGGTGGGTGGGGGTGCCCACCTGTCATGGGCTCAGGGCTGTCCAGGAATCGGGCTGGCCGCCCCTTTAGTTGGAGGCTGAGTGGGAACACCTGGCTCTTCTGGGTCGTGTGCAGCTGCAAAAGGGCGGAAAAGAGCATAGGGGGCATGGGTAGTGCCTGGGGTTCTGCTGGGGATGGGTGTCATGGAGGCAGATGAAGTTGGGGCTGCTGGGGATGGGGGAACCAGAAGGCAGAGAGAGGCAGGGTGGGGTGAGAGGTACAGCATCTGGACTTATGCAGGCCCGTCCTCCACCCATGCTGGAATCACCCCACTCACCACCACCTGGTCACAGCGTACAACAGACTCATTCACCCACACAGCCTCGAAGATCTCCTCCAGCCCAAAACTACACTCCAGGGCTGCACCCTGTAGGAAACAGGGAGTGGGAAGCGGGTTTGAGGAGAGCCAAGCCAGCACGTGTCGCCCTCTAACTCAAGCAGGACACCATGGGCTCCTGTTGAGAAAAGTGGGCTTGGTTGAACTGTCAGACCTTTGCCCAGGCTGTCCCATCCCCCAAAATCCCCTTCCTGGCCATCACATCCAATGTTTGAGGGAGGCAAGCAGTGCAGGAATGCCAAGGACTTTGGCCTCATGCTCTCAGCACCACTAAAAGCCTCTCCAGCACCCCCAGTGATCTAACCAAGAGGGCCTTGTATTCAGTTCCTAAGGCTCCACTCCCAGCGGGGTTCCCCTGCTCTTCAAGCCTTCCCATCTCCCATCCTGCCCTACCAGGCCCTGCCCAGACATGCCCTGACACCCAACACGGCCAGGCTCCCCTGCCCCGGCCTTTGCCCGAGCCCTCCCCTAACCTGAACAGCTGCCTCCCTTTCTACCACCCAGCAAAGCTCAACACAGCCCTCAGAATCCAGCTTAAAAGCCCCCTGTTCTGAAGCCTTCCCAGATGCTCCCCTCAAATCAAAGGGGTGTACCTCACTCAATCCTCATTCATTCCCTCAGCAGCAACTATTCAGGTGTCTGCTGGGGCGCTACGATGCTCCTAGAGCCTCCCCAAACCCTGTGTGCCAGGCACCACCCTTAGCCCCTCGCCTGGCTGTTGACCTGTCCCCTCGACAACCGGGGAGGGTCAGGGCTGGGCCTCGGCCTCTCTGACACCACCCCCAAGGGCAGCAGAAAGCAGCTGGAAGAGCCCTGGTCTGGGTTCAAACCCCACCTCTGCATTTCCCAGCTGTGTGACCTCATGCAAGTCACTCCCCTTCTCTGAGGCTTGGTTTTCCTGGACAATGGGAATAGGGTTGCTGGGAAAACTGGAGATTGTGTACCTCAGGGGGCTGCACACTGTAGGGGCCTAATATGTGCTTGCTATTATTAGTATGCAGGAGGTATCCAATAACGTTTGTGTCATGAGGTTCAGTTCCCCAGGCTCATCTGGCCCTCTCAGGAGCAGCACCAATACATACTTGCTGAGTGAACAGACTCAGGTTTTGTGTATTACGCCAAGCCCCCAGCCAGCCGCGTGGCAGAGCTTCCTGTTTATGTCCCTGTGGCTGGCAGATGTGACACCCTGAGGACAGTGCAGGTCAACCTCCCTGCTTCTGGGGTCCCAGCCCGGAAGCTAACACAGGAAAGTGGCTGCTGACGGGGCCAAAAGTCCGTTTTGTGCCCTGCCACGCTGAGCTGGAGACAGGTCCCTCCTCTGAGTCCTCAGCCACCTCAGAACAGCACACCCAGCCTGTCCCAGGGCTCCCCAGGATATAGGCTCAGCGAACAGGCCCCCACCGCTGGGCCTGCCTTCGGTATTCTAGGAGCAGGCCCCGGGGGGCAGGAGGGCAGGCGCCCCTGCAGCTCGGTCAGAGTGGAGACTGCCCCACCACACAGCTGGGAAGAATCGGCAGGACTCAAGTCAGGCCTGCACCTCCCCATCCCAGGCGCCCACGGCCCAGGGGCAGAGCCATCCTGCCCACCCGCCCAGTCCCCTGGCTGCTCCTGGAGGTGCTTGCCCCAACTCTTGCAGGGTAGGGCTTGAGGGATGAGGGCAGGCCCCACCCTAGCCCTCCCAGAGCTCCAGCCCCTGCCACGAGGCTTCCCGACACATCCCAGATGCCCGGCACGTGGTCCCCACGTGTGAGAGCCCTCACGGGCCTCAGCTCCTCCACGGAAGTAACAGATGGCGAGTTCCAAGGAGCTGGGAAGGGGGGTGGCTGGCACGCCTCCAGGACTCGTCAATGCTTCCCACCCAGGACGCTCCTCCAGGAGGGGTCCAGAAAGGAGTTGCATCCCCCACCCCGAGACCAGATGGTGGGGGCGGGGCTAGTTGCAAAGACGAGCACTGGATGGGGAGTCCAGGGCTAAGGACAAGTCCAGCTCTGTGCTGTGTGATCTGGCGTCATCTACTTTTCCTTCCTGGGTCTCATCTTCCCCATCTGGACAATGGGGAACGGGGTGACCGAGGGGTTCTCTAGTTATTCTGCAGGGAAGACATGGAAGCCACCCACGGGGCAGTGGGCTCAGTGGTGGGTGGGTGTGTCCAGCGTCACAGCTCAGGCTAAGGGAGGACAGGATAGGGCACAACACGGGCAGTGTCCACCCTCTGGCTACAGCACGGGGCAGGAGAGCCTGGGGGCACTGCCTTTCCCTTGGCAGCTGCTGGCCCCCGGCTTTCCCCCTTGGCTGGCCCTCACCACTTCCTCTTCCTGCAGCCCCATGCAGTCAGAGTGAGGCTTCCTCATGCAGAATGTGGAAACTCAGAGAAAGAAAAGCAAAGCCCACACAGGTGCCAAAGCACTGCAGTGGGCCCAGAGCAGGGGTCACACCGGGACATGGGGGCAGTTAGTGGCCTGCGTGCTCCCTGGCCTCCTCCTGGCCCCACCTGGCGCTGGCCTGACCTCTACTTACCTGGAAAAAGGCAGTGTTGGCCAGAGGCACCAGGATGTTCTGGGAGCCACCCGTGGGCACGGGCGCCAGGGGTGAGAGCAGGGTCCGGGGGCAATCCTGAGGGCTCTGCAGAGGAAACAGGAGGAGAGGGTGACACGGGGGCATTTCAGAGAAGAGGCAGGAGGACTCAATGCACCCCAGCCTGCCCAGTGCGGTCCTGCCTTCCTGGGGAGAAAACACTAGTCATTCAGTCCTAATGGCCACCACCCTGGCCCCGTGCCTCCCAACCACCACCGCCTTCCATCCTATGGGCAGGTCGCATCGGCCCTGTTTAAAGATGAGGAAGGTGGGCACAGGCAGATGGGATAACTCGCCCAGTGGTGGGGCCAGTTTCCTCCATGAGTGCTCCCTGGCCTCAGAGGAGGCTGGGAGGCTGAGCTCCAGGCCCAGCTCCTTCCTGTCTCTGGGCCTCATCTTTCCCAATAGTAGAACAGGGAAGCTGCACCCACTCCCTGAGATGCCCCCAGGGCTGAAACTCCAGCTTCCTGACTGACTCATGTGAAGCGATTCAGAAAAGAGAAACCCTGGGCTTCCAAAAAGCCCATAGGAAAGGCACAGGGAGGGCTCCAAACACCAAGAGGACATTTCAGAGGGCCAGGTACCACCGGTCCGCAGGGAACACCCCTCCCCACAGCCCGGGTACAAGTCACAGCCTCTGGGTGAAGGTGCCAGCCCCAGGAAGGGCCCCGGGCTCATGGGGGGACAGCACATGGTTGGCCCTTGTTTGGCGGTGGAGTTACTGAGGCCTGGCAGAGCAGCTGCTTCAGGGAAGGAAGGAAGTGGAGAGGAGGGAGGGAAAGAAAGAAGGAAGGAGGAATGAAGGATGGAAGGGAGGGAGGGAGGGGAGATTCTGAGCCTCCAAGAGCAGTGAGCTGCCTGAGGGCGGAGGACAGGGCTGGCCCCTGAAGCCCAGGTGCCTGACTCTGGAGGGGCAGAGACCAGGGGCAGGGCTGTTCCCGCCACGTCCACCTTAGTGACTGCTCTGAGCTGGAAGGTATGGATTCCCCAACCTGCCCTGTGTCCTCCAGCTTTGGTGGCCCCAGTGAGCCATTCCTGCCTCCTCCTGCTCCCGAATCTGACCTGCTGGGACCATGAGCAGCGCAGGACTGGGGACCCTTGAGCAGCCACACCCATGCCAAGGGGCCTCCAACCACCCTTCAGCCCAGGGACTTCCTACTCTGCCCTCCTTCCCAAGGCTGGCTGTGGAAGGATCTGGGTTAGAATCAGGCCAGAAAGCAAAAGTGCCCACGGGCCACGTGGCATGAGGTCACCCAGCCAGGCCAAAGGCCTTGGCACAAAATATGAGAGGTTTCTTTATTCTACATCAGATGAGGGCAGGACAGGGACTGATTCCCCTCAGGGACCCCAGCCCAAAAGCGAACCTCGAGGGGATGCAAATGCCAACAACAAGAACTGGTGATGACAAAACGCTAATAGCAGCAGCCGCCAGCCCATCCGGCCCTCCCTCTGCCGGCACCGTTCTGAGCACTTCGCACTCTAAAATTCACCAAATTCCACTGCCAACAACCCTAGGAGGTAGACATTATCATTACACCCATTTTACAGAATAGGAAACTGAGGCACACAGAAGCAAAGCAGTTTGCCTACAGTGGAACGGGCAACACAGGAACGCTCCAGTCGTCCAGACCATTTGCTGACCACAAGACCAGAGTGGGGAGTTCCCTTAGGGACAGGGCCTGGTGCAAACCTCAGGGGCCTTGGCTAGAGAAGCAGCATAGCCAGGCCCGGGTGCTGCTGGCTCCCTATGCCAGAACAGACAAGCCATTGACCTTCTCCGGGCCTCCGTGTTCCTACCAAGGAGGGGCCCTCTCTAGGCAAAGCCCCCAGACGGAGCCAGCCCCAGGCCCCCTGCAGACCACAGGCTGCCCTGTGCTGTGTGTAAACTCCACAGAATCCCAGGGCATGGAACCCACATGTTTCCACTCAGGCCTCGGAGCCACTGCCAGGTCTGCTTTGCAGCTGGCTAGGGCCCAGCCTCTGTCCTCCTGGCCCCAGCCCACCAGTGGGTAGGTGCTGATATGGGGCTGAGGCGTGACAGGGCAGGAGGTGCTCTCACAAGAGGGTCCCCACAGTGAATGATGTGGGACCACCCCTGAGGGTCACCCCACTCCCCTTAGCCGCTTGTAACCTGTGGCCAGGTGGATGCTCACCCCCATTCTAGAGAACCGAGGCTGAAGGAGTCCTCACAGCTCTCGCAAAGCCTCTCCTAAACTCCAGCGGGGAGAACTGGTGTCTCAAACCATCAGGGCACTCAACTACCCAGGGACCCTGAATCCACCTGGCCTGGTCCCTCCCTACCTCTTCGTACCCCCAGGGGCCCCACAATTGCCCCCATGTTCCTACCACCCCACTCTCTCCACTGGCCCCTAGTGACCACCCACCCCTATGAGTGGTCCTTGGGAAGCCACCCCCAGGGAAGCTACCTCACCCCTCAGGCACCTGCAAATGGGGCGCACATCCACCTTCCTCCCTGCCTCCCCCAAAGCTGGAGCCCTCCTTCCAGCATCCTCTACTTCCCATGTCTTTCATGTGGGGACCATGAGGGACAACGGAAACGTGACAGGAGGCTCAGGCCCTAGCACCTCCCTTCCCAGGGACACTTCTCCCAGCTCCCGAGGTGGTGTGCAGACCCTGCTGCCCGCTGTCCACACAGAGACCACAGCGCCACTATGACCAACTGGCACTTCATTAAATGCCAAATTAAGCATCAGTTCAGAGCCTCCTGCAGGCCCGGGGCAGCCTCTTCTGCTAGTTACTGTAATTCTCAGACCGGCTTCCTCCATGCCTCCACCCCAGCTCCTGGCCTGAAGAACTGCAGACCTGGGGGATAGCCATCTGACGGGACGCTGCCATGGAACTCCCTCCCAGGGGGTGAGCTCCTGTGCCTCTCTCAAGACCCAGCACAAAGGTCCCCTCTCAAGAGAAGTGCTCTCTGGCCACCCGCACAGAGTGGGCGTCAGTTCCCAAGGTGCATGGTGGCTCTGTAGTGGGCATCTACTATGTGCCAAGTATAGAGCTGGTGCCTTACGGGCATAATTCCAGATCCCCACCAAATCCTTCAGGCAGGCCCATTTTATAAATGGGGAAACAGAGGCACAGAGAGATTCAGTAGCTTCCCTAGGATCACACGGCCACAGCTCACACCTGAGGCTCTTGGCTCGTGATGGCAGGACTAGTCCAACTCGGTTCTTTCCCAGGGCCCCGTACTGACTAAGGCATACAGCAGGCACTCAATAAATGCTGAATGAACTGCGACGAGGCTGGGTCCTCCTCACACCCCTTAAGTTAGAGCACAAGGAGCAGGCTGCTGCCCAGCGTGATCCCACACTGCCATCACCGAGCCCTGCTGTGTACACAGCCCTGGGCTGGGGGCTGGAAGGAAGAGACGTGATTGAGATGGGGTCCCCAAACAAGAGCAGGAGTCCTAGTGGGGCCTCAACTGTGGAATTTGGGGGTCCAGAAGCCGCTCAGGGCTCCCGCATGGTTTAGCTGCACAGACTCCACTGGGCCCTCCTCCAGTGCTGGAAGCCCCCCCAGCCATGCTCCTCTTTGAATTAAGCACAGCCCCTGCCAGGCTCTTCAAAGCAGTTATGGGGCTCAGGCGGGAGGTGCTGTGTGCTGTGAGCGAGCAGGGGATTCCAGGCTGAGGCCACGGAGCCCCCTCCTTAGCACCTGCCAGGGTAGACAGGGCTTCAGGGATTCCTGAGAAGATTCTCTGAGCCCAGTGCAGAGGCTGGGGCTGCAGAGGCTCTGGGTGCTGGGGCTGCTTCCCCAGGATGTGTGCCCAGGGTGGGGCCCCAGTGACCTTCTGCAGGGAGCCAGGGCACCAGGTGCCATGTTGGCTATCTCAGTTGTGCCATCTGGAAAATGGGCAGGACCAGCCTTTTCCTGGAGAGATGAGCTACAGGAGCCCTGGTGCTCTACCCCAGCCACCCACAGCCCTGATATGGGCCAGGTCTGAGAGGGGACGAGCTGGGATCTCAGGACCCTGGCACATCCCACCTGGCTAGGCCTCATCACCCCACCCAAGGTCCCAGGCATCCCATTTGGCCATCCTGACATGGACTGTAGTGGCCTTAGAGGCTTCCTGGGCAAAGGTGACAGGCCACCTGGAAAGTGAACACATCTCAGAAACCAACCAGGGGCGAGGTATGTGGCATGTCCATTTTTACTTTATCTTTACACTAAAAAGCCTAGATTGATCCATTTTTACATTTCTTCCTCTTGCTCCCGCCCCATTTAATTGATTAAACCCAGCCACCATGCAGTGCCAGGGCAGGCATGGCCCCCGACCAGCACAGAGTCAGACTGAAGGGTCCTAGGGACTGACATGAGCAAGAGGACCTGGGAGCGTGCGGTTTCTGAGGCCAACCCATCCTCCCTGTCCAGGGACAGCTGCAGCACCACCCACCCTTGGGACGCCACTGCTGGTGCAGAAACCCAGGCAGGGCCCTTTCCACCCAGTTCCTGATTTTCACAAGAGGGGAGAATATGGGCTCCAGGGGCAGAGGGACTTGGATTAAGGCCCAAGTCTGGTACTGCCTGGGTGGGTGACCTTAAATGAATCACCTCCACAGGCCTTGAGGACAAATGCCCTGAACACCTAGGGTTGTTGAAACGGTCTTCCTACTGCAGGTGGGGGTGTAAACTGGTTCAGACTTTCTGGAAGGCAGTTGAGTTCAAGATGTAAAACTATGGCCACACTATCACTCCAACAGGTCATTTCTAAGAAGTGGTCTTCAGGGAATCATCAAGGATATGCATAGTGCCCTGGCTATATCAAAATGCAAAAAGAGGAAGTAATCAGTATGTCCAGCTATAGGCGGGTTAAATGCACCGTGGTACGTGATGAGCCCCACATAGGTGTTAAAACCAAACCTACGGAGCAATATGCAAGGGCATGGAAACACTCTCAACATGTGAAGTTTTTTAAAAAAAGTTAACGAAATGGCAGAGGCGGACGGGCCCCCTAACCTGGCTTACCGTGGGGTTTGGTGAGGCCTCGCACCGAGACTGGTTGGAGACACAGGAGTGCTGCTGGCTGCACCAGAAACAGGGCCACTGTGCCGACAGGCAGCTGGTACAGCTGGAAGACAAGGAGGCCCCTCAACTCCTGGTTCCCCACCCCTCACCTCATCCCTGTCCCAAGAACTGGAACCCAGAAGGCAGATCCCAGCACAGGGAAAGGTCTTTCTCATCATCGGAGCTGCGGGAAAGACAGGGTCTTTAAGGTAGTGAGCTGCCTGTACAAGAGGTATACAAAGCAGAGTCAAAAGAGATGGGGCCTTTAGGAGACTAAACTGAGTATAATCAAAGCACTTTGCCCTGTCCCACCTGGCTGTCCACAGAGGCCAGGCATCAGGCAGTATGCATTTATTGCAGAATGAATAAATGTGCTGGTGAATGAACAACTGAGGGGCCTGTCTACTCTATGATGCTATGATTTTCCTTCCCCGGGCCCCCTGAGAGCAAAGACCCTTCCTAGGGATGCGTTCTTCCCTCCACCACCTGGAGGCAAGCCCCCATGCCACTCACGCTGTGTGGGGGTACACTTGTGCAGTGCGGCTGCAGTCGTAGATGGTGAAATTGGCCTTGACGATGTTCCGCCCATTGACCCTCACAGACATCTCGACGGTCACGTGGTCTGGAATGGATGGGGAGCCAGGGAGAGGACATGGGGGCAGGGGATTGCCACCAACATCATAAGCTGTGACCTCTGGCCCCCTGCCATCCCCATGCCTGAGAGTCCACCGTTCTGCCCCTCCGGGGCTGTGCCAACAGCAGAGCGTGCTTACCCTGGTTGGGGGGGAAGGGTGGAAACCGGTCCCTCGGCAGGAGGTTGCAGTAGGCGATCTGGTGACCAAAGGCAGGGCCTGGGACCCGAGCCACAGTGTGGATGTTTTTCCCATAGTCACAGGCCATCTCCATGCCACTGAGGCTGGGCAGGCTGCCCGAGATCTGCAGGATCATGCCCTGGGGGCAAGGAACCCTCAGCTCTGGGGGCCCAGGCTACGCCCCTCACAGCCTGCCCCAGGGCTGTGCACCAACCCAAGATCTGGCCCTGCCTGAATGTCCCCTGGGGGAGGGGGTAGTGGTGGCCAGGACTCAGGGCTAGAGGACTATGCCCTACATGTGACCCTCTGAGCCTCAGTTTCACCAGCTGCAAAATGAAACATCATCTTACAGTGGTCAAGAAGGCTCTGCATGATCTGGCCCCCGTGACCTCTGACCCCATCTCCTAATACTCTCCAAAACAGCTGATCTTGTTTCTACCTCAGGGCCTTTGCACTGGCAGTTCCCTCCACCCAGACACTCTTTCCAGACGCTCACCCTGGCTCCCCTCCTGCATATTTTACCTGACCTGGCCTGAGATATCTGCACCCACAACTTGCTTCCCACCCCCATGCGCTTTTGTTTTCTCCACGGTACTTAGCATCACCTTCAGGTTTTATCTTGCCTATTCTCCTCCCTCACAAGCCTGGGGCTAGGGGTCTGTCTTGATCACTGATATGTCCCCAGAGTCTAGAGCTGTGCTTGGCACATAGTAGGTGTTCCATAATATTTGTTCAATGAATGAAATGACTGAATGAATGAGGGAAGGACTCTGTGATGTGTGATAATGGTGGGCCAGGGCAGAGGAGGCCCAGATGCCAAGCAGCTACAGGCCAGAGTCAGGCTGTCAGAGCCCCCCAGGGTGAAAGAAGAGGACCCCCATCCTCAGAGAAGTCACTGAGAGCCGGATGCACGAGCCCCAGACCTGTCTGAACCTCAGCTCCCACCCCTTGCCAGGGCCCAGAATCCCCCACCGCCAAGGCTGCCTGCCAGAGCCCTCCTGGCACAAGCCGGGGGTAGACCCAGCCCCCTGCACTGCAGGTTTATCTGTTTCTGAGAAGGAGAAATTTCAGTCTGGCACCTGGTGGTCCCTCCCCTCATCCCCTGTTCTGGAAAAAGGTGGGTGGGACTCATTGTCCTCCTAGCCTCCAACTGGTACCCTCCCTCCTGGGTCTCTGGAACCTGCCTCTTGAGTTTAGATTCCAGCCTACCACTCCCTAGCTGTGCAACCTGCAGCAAGTCATTTCACTGCTTGGTGCCTCAGTTTCCCCATCTGTAAAACGGGGATGTTAAAAGCATCTGCTTCATATGGTATGTGAGGCCTAACAGAGGTGGACGTCAAGCACAAAGCACGTGCCTGGCACTTACTAGTTGGTCAGGAAGGCCCAGTCATTGTCACTGTTCTCATTATTTGTCTTCAGGTCCTTGGGGCACCATGGGGGGGAGTCTCCACCTCTCGGGGCCTGGGTGCAGGGTGAAGGGAGGCTCCCTTCTGTGTCCCGAGTTGGGTCTTGCCTCCCCCAGGACTCACTGGGTACTCCTGGCGCACATCGATCTCGGCAGGCAGGACGGTCATGGCAGGACAGCGGCTGGGGCCCTCGCTGGCGCTGGTCCAGAAATGGTGCTGGCTGGAATTGGCACAGTCCTGCTGCAAGGTGCACCTGGGGCAGTATCATAGGGTCAGGACCGAGGTCGGCTCCTCCCACTCCCACAGCCCTCCGGCCCAGGTGTTGCTGGTCTCCAGCCTCACCGCGTCTCCAGGGCACACCAGCCGCAGTAGGCGTCCGCCGCACCCACACAGTCCCCACAGGTGGAGTGCACGTTGCAGGCGGCGACCTTCACCCTGGCCATCTGGGGGAAGAGGTGGGAGCCCAGCTCAGTGAGACTGCCAGCCTCTCCCTTGGGGAGGCAGTACGGTCAGCATGGTGAGGGCCATGAAAGGCTGGGGAAACTGAAGGTCAACACTCTAATGGGGGAACATGGGAGACAAGGCTTCCCTGAAGAGGCGAGGTCCGTGTTGGGAGGCGCAGGACAAGGTGGAGTTAGCAGATAAGGGGGATGGAGGAGGAGGGTGCTCCTGGCAGAGGAATAGCGTGTGCAAAGGCCAGGCAAGCAAGAGGGCTCAGCTGGTGCTGGGATGGCGTTGGGCTGGGGCTCTGGCCTCACCTGGTGGGATGTCATCAGATAAAGGTAACCGGAGTCTGCTGGGTCAAACTGCATGACATGGTGCACGGGCTCCCCGTAGGCCACAGTCACCACCCGCCTGCTCACCACCTGCATGCTCTCGTTCAGGTTGATCTGTTGGGGTAGTGGGCATCAGAGTGCTGGAGCCCATAGCAGGGGAGGCCAAACCCAGGGGACAACCTGAGCCAGGTCTGGGAGCTCCGCCTCCCCATCCTGTCTTGGACCCTTCAGGAGGGGTGGGAAATCACAGGTGTGCAGGAGAGGGCACTGGACCTGGCCTCGATGCTTCTGCCTTTGCTGTGCCCCCGCCAGGAGCTCCCTCTAGGCTCTTCTCCAGCATCCCGCCCTGTGAATCTGTGCAGGCTTTGCAGTTTACAAAACGTGCTCTGGGAGGCTGTTAGGCACCATGGCTAAGGGCAGGGGCTTGGGTTTGGATTCTGGCTTTGACACTGAGGAGCTCTACAACGTGTAAGTTGTACAAGCTGCCTCCCCTCTCTGAGACTGTTTCCTGAGCGAATGGGGCAGGTGAGCCATGAGCATTAAATAAGACACAGATCAGGCTGATGGCGCCAGGCCCAGGGAAGCTGCTAGGCTGCACGTCTCATTCCTCCCCCCATGCCCACTTCACGGAGGAGGAATCTGAGGTCGGGAGCAGCCGAGGGAGTTGACAAGAGGCACAAAGTGAAGAGATCACAAGGCTACAATGCAATACCAGGCCTGCCTGACCCCAGAGTCCAAGACTTAAGGCTGGGGGTGTGGAAGGTGCAGGGAGGAGGAAGACCAGGACTATTTGGGGCCTGGAAGCTTCTCTGGCTCTGAGGGACCCTCTGCGTGTCCTCCTGAGGACAACAATGCCGGTCAGAGCCCCACCAAACTGCTCTTTCTTGCCTGGCCCTGCCTGTTCCCAGCGTGCTGGTCTTGTCTGGGCCCTGCCAGGCCCCAGGCTAGGCATTTTGAGATGCAGCCAGTGGTCCGGACACCTCCTAGGCCAGTTCCTGCCCCAGCTTTCCTCCTGGGGCTCCCAAACCTTTCGTGGCTCCTTTCTGCTTATGGGATGAACCTGTTCTGGCACTTGAGGTCCTGGTGATCTAACCCGGACAACCCCAGCCTTATCTCCAGCCCCTCAACCCTGCTCACACATTCCAGCTTTCAGGCCTTTGCCTACGCTGTGCTCTTCTCTGAAATATTCCTTCCCGTTCCCTTCTACCAATGCACGCATGAGGCCCAGAAGCCTGTACGTACCAAGTCAAAATTACCTTCTCCCTAGGCTTCCACGGGCTTTGTCCCAGACTGAGACACCCCTGTCCCAGGTGGCCTCCTGGCGGAGCCTTGTAGGGGCTCAGGCCACTGCCTGTACCCACCCCTATGTCCAGGCATCCAGTGGACACTCAATTCATTTCTACTCCTTCAATCATTTATTGAGCACCTACTGTGCCCCAGGGCCTGTGCTGGGTGTGGCGATTTAAGGCCCGAGCAGGGCAGGGTTGGCTAGAGACAGAGGCCACACTGTGCAGGGTGGTGGGTGAGAGGCTCCTGGCCGTGGCGGGGTGTGGGCTGTGGTCCAGCTCCCACTGCGTGAGTCTGGAGGGCAGTCATTTCCCTCTCAGAGCCTCAACGTCTTCATCTGTGGCAATGGAATCGTGCCTCTGCCTCCCTTGCAGGGGTGTGAGAATTAAGTGAGAGGATGCCCTTTAGGCTCTGGGTAGACAGTGGGTGCTTAACAACTGCAGCCTCCTGGGCGTTGAGGGTGGGGTTGGGGCCTGGCTCATGTTCCCAAGCCAGGACACTGAGGCTAGGAGGGAAGAAGAAATTGCCCCCAGGTCACAAAGCTGGAAGCGGCAGAGCCAGACTCCAAATGTGAGTATCTGACCCCAAACCACGAGCTCCATTGGCGAGCCCCACCTCTGTGCTCTCCCCAGCCGCAGCAGTGGGGTCCTGGGACTCCACTCCCCATGCCCACCCAGCCCACAACATCTGCCCAGGCAGTGGGTTGGGGGAGCTTGGGTGATCGGATCTGAGCAGTTAGGCCGGGCCTGGTGCATGAATAGAGTGGTGGCGCTTAGCTGAGTCTCCCAACAGGGAGCAGGAGAGGTGGCTGGGTTGGGGGCAGGTCCAGGGCTGCACCTGGGGGTCTGGCCCAGGCTCCACCATGTCTGTCCTGCCCCAGAGCAGGGAAACCAGATTCTGTGCATCTCCTCCCAGCTCCAGGAATCTCAGGGCCACGGGCTAGGGTACAGTTAACTCCAGACACCAGTCACCCTGGGACAGGGTGGCTGGCAGGACTCAGGAGGAGAAATGAATGAGCATTCCTGCTTACCAGGCTGTGGTCTTACCTTGCCAAAGCCCCATAACAGCTTACAGCCCTTAATAGACAGGAAAACTGAGGCCTAGAGAGAGAATATGTGCTGCCCAAGGTCAAAGGGCCAGCAAATGGCAGAGCCCAGACATTTGAACTCAGACCCATACGGTTTCAAAGCCCCGGTCTTAGAGCCTGTGACAGAAGCACCCTCTCTGAGCCCTGGTTTCCCTCCTCTGTATAGACGCCACCTATATTATGAACAGTAGTGGCAAAAACAGACTTGCAAAATACTTTGTAAACTGTAAAGTGCTAGGTGAATGGGAGAAAACAAAGGGTCAGGCTGGACCTGTAGCAGCCCTGTGTACAGACTGACACTCAGCCAACCCCCAGGGGAGCCTCCCGCCCCCACCCCCTCCCTACCTTGAGGAGCCGCCCATTGACCGTGCCTAGGAAGACCGCTGTGTAGTTGTTGACGCTGGCCACAGCCACGGAGGTGAGGCCCGGGGCACGGAACACGGGCGTGGCCTTCAGGGGCTGCAGGATGGATAGCGGGTGCTGCAGGTGAGCAGCTCCACAGTCCAGCTGCTCCGGCTGGAGCTGGAAGAGGAATGGCACGTTAGATCCCAGCTCCAAAACCTTCTCCGGCTCCCTGCCCGCACAGCTGGCTGGGATCTTAGGCCCTGGCATCAGAGCTTTCAAGTCTTGTTCCTACTTTATATCCCCAGTGCTGGGCTGAGGCCCAAACACAAACAGGACCCCATCCCCAAGCCCAGGCCTGCCCTGACCTCGGTGTTGGTTACAGAGCTGTCCCAAGGAGATGATGTTCAACGTACGTGGGAACCAGCAGGCAAGGGAACAAGGTCAGGTTTGATTTTAAAGAGTCCAGGGAGGCCGGCCAGGGTGAGAGTTATACCCCTACACCCTTGGGGCTGCCTCTCCTGGCCAGGCACAGCTGAGAAACGCAGAGGAGTCCATACCAGATGACCAGAGGCCACCGTCAGCCTCAGCTTACCCGCTGGCACCTAAGAGGTGTCCCTCTTGCCTCGGCTGTTTTCCTACAGCCCCGGCTGGCTCTGTGTCTCCACAGCAACCATGGGCTTTGCTCCTGCCAGATGTCTGCTCTGACCCCAGGACCACCACCATCCCAAAGCCCCAGCAGCTTGCAGGACTCCAGGTGGAGGCCTCCCTAAACTGCAGCCTTTCTTTCCCTCCCCAAGCACCTATCCCCTCATCTGCCCACATTACAGGGGGACAAACAGGCTGGGTGTGTCTGAATGCACAGTCTGTGTCCACATCAGCCCAGCATCACCCACGCCCTCCAGCAGCAAATCAGCTGCAGCTCACAGGGCAGTTGTGAGAGGTGATCCCGTGTCCGGGCTGTTCCCTGAACTTGCTCCTACCTTCCCTCCCTTCTCCTGGGTCTTTGTATGTTCAAAGGTTCCTGGTGCAATTTGCACAAAAATAGAAAACAGGCCTCCAGGAAGTGACCCTGAGACAGTAAGTGCAACTCCGCAAAGACGCAGGCACAGGCGTGGCGCAGAGGAGTGAAAAGGAGACACAGATATGTCGGACGGGATTGAGTGCATCCATCACGGCGTATCATCCAGGACAGAAGTCCCCATCCCGCAGTGACACCATCAGCGCATACTGATTACAAGAAAAGTCACAGGATGTCATGGGCCCATTTTAGTAAAACTGGTGCATAAGCAATAAATAGTCACAACAGTAGACATAATAACAGGCCGCATTTACTGGGAACTGACACTGTACCAGGGGTGCACTGACTCCCAGAAGCCTGGCAGCCCTGGGGGCCCTATCTCATAGACAGGGAAACTGAGGCTCAGAGGGGAAAATGGCTAACTGCAATGTCATGCCCCCAGGGCTGACCCAGGTTGCAGACATGAGCCCGTGCCTCAGCTGCATTTGGACATCAGAGGCTCCGGGCAGGACTCAGGGAGGTCTCCGGAAGGCAGCGTTGGAACCATCTTTAGGGCAAAGCCTTAGAGATTTTTCTTTTTAAATTTCTTGTCTGTGCTTTTTGCAAGCGTAAGCCATCGATGATGTGCCTGCCTGGTTTTTGCACAAAGGCTCGGCTAGTTTTCAAAAGAAAGGACAGTGGGTCCTTCTGTGCTTAGGCAAATAAACACAGTTGCGGCCGGATGGGCTTCCAGGCTGGGGCCGTTTCCAGCATGTCCCTGGAGGCCAAGCCCTGAGCCCAGAGGTGTGGCGGGCTGGGGATGCCCTGGACCAACATACAGGAGGGAATGGTCTTCCGGAGGATGACAGCAGGTGACCCAGGCAAGGCACTTCACCTCTGAGCCTCAGTTTACTCAACTATAAAATGGGTACATCCACAGCGTCTTCCGCTCAGAGGCTGGGGTGAATCATTCATTTTAAAGTGTTCGCGGGGCTGGGCGCAGTGGTTCACGCCTGTAATCCCAGCACTTTGGGAGGCCGAGGTGGGCGGATCACGAGGTCAGAAGATTGAGACCATCCTGGCTAACACGGTGAAACCCCGTCTCCACTAAAAATACAAAAAATTAGCCGGGCGTGGTGGCGGGCGCCTGTAGTCCCAGCTACTCGGGAGGCTGAGGCCGGAGAATGGCGTGAACCCAGGAGGCGGAGCTTGCAGTGAGCCGAGATCTCACCACTGCACTCCAGCCTGGGCGACAGAGCGAGACTCCGTCTCAAAAAAATAAAAAAATAAAATATAAAGTGTTCGCACACACCGGGCGTGGTGGCATGTGCCTATAGCCCCAGCTACTCTGGAGGCTGAGGCTGGAGGATCACTTGAGTCTAGGAGTTCTGGGCTGTAGTGCGCTATGCTGATCGGGTGTCTGCACTAAGTTCGGCATCAATATGGTGACCTCCCGGGAGTGGGAGACCACCAGGTTGCCTAAGGAGGGGTGAACCGGCCCAGGTCGGTTAAAGCAGGTTAAAGTGTTTGCACAGTACATGGCCCACAGTAAGTGCCCAGAAAGTGTTAGCCAATAGTACTGTGTTTCAGACATGATTGCTGCTTATGTTATTATTATTAAGTAAAAGTTACCCATGTTCAACTGCTGATCAAAAAAGAAGAAAATTCAGGGCAAATCATGCCTACCTTAAAGCTTTTGAGCAGCCATCCTCTCACCTGGACAGCCCTCCCAGCCCTCTTCATCTTCCAAGACCACTCTTGCCTCCCACACTGACATTTCCTATCTGCTAACACAGCTGCCAAATGAGCCCTTTACAAATGCAAACCAGGTCTCCCCCAGTTCAAGCCCTCCCATGGTTTCCAGGATACTCAGAATAAATCCTAAATCCTAAATCCTCCCATGGGTCCCCTGATCTTCTAACTCCAACCCACACCCCCCTCGCCCTTGCTCCTTCACCCCAGCCACACTGGCCTCATTTCTGTGCCTCAAATATCACAAGTCCCTGCCTCAGGACCTCTGGCCTGGCCGCTCCCTCTGCCTGGGAAGCCATTCCCGAGAGTTGCATCATAGGCTCCTCCTCTCTCTCAGCACCAGCCCTGACCTACCCGACTCCATCCTGTGTGTGTTCCAGTTAGGGACAGCCCTGGAAGGTGGGTGCTGAGCGGTCTCCCCAGCTGCCCCAACCAGGCCGGGTCCCACCCCTCAGCAACCCTGCAGCTGCAGGGAAGAGGTGAGGTGGGCTCCGCACCACTGCAAGGGATGCTTTTCCTAGGGGCTAGGTAACTTTTTTCACGAATATGAATTACTTACATCATTGAAAAATAAGTTGTTTAAAATTAAAATTGTGAATCCCCCCTGCCACCAAGGGAACATAAGTTCTGGAAGGGGACACCAGGGAGGCCCCAGACGACACCTTTGGGCATACCCTGACATCCAGCCAGGGTGTGGTCCTGGGAAAAGGCGGACCAGGCGCCCAGCTCGGGGTGATCTATGTGCTAGGGCAGCAGGGAGGAGGGGAGCAGGGCAGGGGAGCTCGCTGGGAGCCGGCTTCCCCCACCCGCCCCGCCCCTGACTTTCACAAGCCATTAATTCTGCACCGAAGGAATTTTCTAAAAAGCCTTTCCCCCAGCTTTTTTTTTTTTCCCTTATCCTAAAATAAAATTTTTTAAAAAAATTTTAAAGGAGAAGTAAGCTGTCGGCTGCTCCGAAGGATCCGTGCTCCAAGGGGGAAGCTGATTCCCCAGCTGCCAGGGGAAATCACAAGGCAAACCGGCTCAAAAACGGAAGCCCAGCCTGGCGGGAAGTGCCGCCCCTGCTGGGGGAGGGGGATGCAGGCCGGGGGAGGGGAACACGGGACTCGGGACCAGACGTCCTGAGCATGCTGGCCTCAGCTGAACCCGGTCTCCAGGGGCAGTTAGCCTCACAGGCCCAAAATACCCCCCGACCCCAGCACCATCCTCGTTCAAGGCTAATGAGCATGAGTCTTTCCAAACTCAAGTTCTCCTGAGAGCAGGGAAGGCTCGGTTATCCCAGCAGCGCCCTTCAAGTCACAGGGCCATCTTTCCCTCACACAAAGCTGGTCAGACCCTCCCCACCTACAAACCGGCTCCCGGTTGTCCTTGGGATCAAGCCCCAGCTCTCCAGCCTCGCATTCAAGGCCTTTGTGCCCCAGCTCCTGCCAGCTCCCAGGCCTCCAGTCTCGCTGCTCCCTCTGCCCCACCCGCTGTGCCCACCACATCAGTCTCGGCAGGTCCTGGAACATGCCCACACCTCACACCTGGGGCTCTTGTGCCATTGTAAATGTCCCCTCAGCAGCCAACGCCTGTCCCATGCCTCTGAGCCATTCGAACTCCCCTTGGCACTTCAGCGTCCCGTGTCTGGACCCATGCTCTTCCCTCTCCAGGCATGCCCAGATGGCCGGTTTTCAAGATGTGGCTCAGCCCCCCAACTCCTGTGATGGCGCTGTGCTGGTCACCACTCCCACACTTCCCATGGTAGCACATGCATGACATTCTCCAGCATGGAGCCTGTGCTCTGGAGGGAATGTTTACAAAAGAAAGGAACCTAATTTTGACTAAAGTGTGAGTGACTGTATTCAGCTGCTTTCTGTCTAAGTGGAGTGATTGAGAGCAACACAGCCATGCTGGGTGCTGGAGAACTGAGGGAAACGTATGCCTACTCTGCATGTGGCAACAAAGGGAGGAGGGTATTCAGGTCCAGGCAACACTAGCTGCTAGCTTCAGTTCCTGTAAAAACCTCACTTTATCCCTCTCTCACATGGGACGAGCAACCACTGCTGGTCTTGGCCCTGTTTTGAGAGCAGGATGCGCCCTCCCCCTCCAGCTGGCTCCCTCCTGGGGCCAAAGCTCTGCTCTGCCCACTCTCCCATTAAAACTCTGACATATTGATTTTACTACCAGCTGTAATTGTGTTGACTTTCTCTCCCCAGGAAGCCAGTTGGAAGGACAGTTTCAAGAGCCTGGCTTCTCAGGCCTCACATCCTGCCACAGACCCACCGCAGGTGGCACTATGAAAAGGATGCGGCATTAACAGTGGGTGCTGTGGCAGGTTGCAAAATCCAGCGGTTCCGTCCCAGGTACAGACTACACGGCTACTATACTGGCTGTGGAGGCTTTGCGCTTGAGAAGTGAGGGCACCTTCCTGCCTCAAGTGTTTGACTGTTTATGATCCTGGGAAAGTCAGATTTCCTTGCCACAGAGCTGAAATTAGCCGCAGAGCTGAAAGCACACGATCACTTTGGGGTATTAAGACTGCAGGGTGGGCCAGGCGCACAATGGCTCACGCCTGTAATCCCAGCAATTTGGGAGGCGGAGGTGGAAGGATCGCCTGAAGCCTGAAGGTCAAGGCTGCAATGAGCTATAATTTCACCACTGCACTCCAGTCTGGGTGACAGAGACCCTGTCTCGAAAAAATAAAAGTAAAAAGACTGCAAGGTGACCGTAGCTCAATACATCCTGGCCGGGGATTGGGCTGTCTGGACCCCCCAACTCCTCCTCCCAAAGCTGAGCTCCTTCCCATTCATCCTTTGCGGCAGCCAAAGAGAGCTTTTAAAATTGCAAAGCGCTTGATGCAACGTGGGCTCCTGGAAAAGAAAGCAGACCTTCGCGGAGTGCAGTCTGGAGTTTAGTTGGGAGTAAAGAACAAATGTTGGCTTCTTAGTTTTGACAAATGCACCACGGTAATGGTAAGATGTTAGCAATGGGAGAAACTAGGGGACGGGTATACAGGAACTGTCTGTACTATCTTTGTAACTTTCCTGAAAATCTAAAATTATTCCAAAGTAAAAAAGTTTATTTTGTAAAAAAAAAAAAAAAAAAACTCACAAAGCAGGTCACATCTCCTGTGCAGCTCAACAGCTTCCCATGGTTCCCTAGTGCTGTCAACGCAAATCCAAACTTTGCTCCTGGGCCCCTAAAGCCCCACTCAATCTGGCCCTGACCTCTGTGGCCTCTCTCAGCCCCCGTCCCTGCCAACTCCTCCCTTAGCTTGGACAGCCCAGATAGGGCCAGTCCTCCTGGGCTCCCCTGAATGGAGCCCATGTGGCATGGGCTCAGTGGTGGCCCATGGACTGTGTCCAGTCTCAGTCCAGCAGCCCAGCCGCACACAGCCAGGCCAGAGTATGAAGCCACACCTGTGACTCCCAGACCCCAGCTCCTTCCACTTCAGCACGCGCTGCCTCTCAGAACACTGTGCAAGCTGACACCTCCGCTGAGAGTAAACTGAGGCAAGGAATGAGCCACGTGCCCACTGTGTGCCAGCCCTGGGAGGGGCAGGACGGACTCGGTCCTGGGTGGCCTCTGGCAGCAGCCCCCATGCCAGGGAGGAAACCACCTGCTGCTGAGAAAGGAAATACCAGCGCCTTCAGGGGTGACCAAGAGGCTTCCTGGAGGGGCCGTGGGGAGAAGATGGCCAACCAGGCCTAGCACCATGGTCAGGAAGCCTGGCCTTAGCCACAGAGGAAAAGCAGCCTGGAGGAGCATGTCGGGGAAACCAAGGCACAGAAAGGAGCAGAGACTTCAAACGGCAAAGGACACAGCAGCTCCGGCAGACCCTTTGGGGAGGCCTGCCTTGGTTTCCCTGACCCCTCTGGAGGAGATGGGTCACCCAGCTCCAGGGCTCTGAGGTTATTCAGGCCAGCTGGACACCATCTGGAAGGGATGGAGCCAGCCAGTCAGGCTGCCCTGAGGACCGCCACACAACCTGGGCATGATCTGCCCACCCGCCCCAAACAAGCGGAAGAACAAGCCTGGAAGGCCAAGCCCTAGGCTTAGGTCACAGGACTGGCTGGATTAAGGACCTACTGTGTGACAGACACTACAGCTACTGGGGGCACCTTATAGCGCGCGCATACACACACACACACACACACACACACACACACACACACACACACACACACACACTCTTGCTGTGTACCCATTTTACAGATGAGAAAACTGAGGCTCATGACTGCTAAGTCTCACAGCTCTGACCTCACTGTGGGATGCACCATCCCCTCTGAACCTCAGCCTCCACATCTGTAAAATGAGACAGCAACAGCACCCACCACCTGGGGCTTATGGAAGGACTGAGCTCATAGGCGCCTTCAATGCTAAGCACTGTAGGTGCTCAATAAATGTTCCCAATTATCTACGCAGGCCACAGAGCAGAGGCTCGGGAGCTCCCGAGGACAGGGACAAGCCACTCCACTGCTTCCTGAAGTCAAAGCATCCGAGGCTGGATTGGCCACACCGCCCTCACCAAGGACGTAGTAGTGGGAGCTCTGGCCTCGGCCTGTCTGCCCTGGCGCCTGGGAACCACCGCCACAGTCGCTGACTCAAGCAGCCATTGTTTAGTTAGCTGGACACAGCCCCCAGACACCCAGCTCCCCCTTCTTGAAGCTGTTTCTCATTCCGGCCCAGCCTGGCCCCATTTCCAGCTCCCCGCCCCCTGAGTCCCAGAGGAGCACAGAGTGGGATGGGCAGGCAGCGGCTCTTCCCTGGCCCAGGGAAAAGGCTTCCCTCCCCCCAGCAGGAGGGGCAGAGCACGAAGCCAGTCTCTCCAAGCCCTGGAACAGTTTCCCTCCCAGCTTCCTCCCCTGAAGGGACTCCAGTCCAAGAGCCAAGAAATAGCTGCCTCTCCAGGGAACACTGGCACTTCCCTCCTGGGGTTGGGAGGTCTTGGAGGTTCGATCTCACACCCTCCTCCCCAGCCCCTGGTCTCCTGCGGGTCCAGCTTGTATGCCTGGCCGCAGGCTGTGCTCTGCAGCAGGACTCTACCGCTGGTCCCAGAGTCATCGCACGACCGCTGTGGACACGGCCAAGAAGGCAGGGCTGCTTGCAGCCTTGCGCAAACATCTCCGGGCTGGATTCCATGTGCTGGGGACACAGAGGTGACAATGGGGCCCTCTCTCCAGCTGCCCACATCCCAGCTCAGAGGCCCAGCCCCAGGATGGGGAGGGACAGCTTTATCACAGTAACAGTAGAGTGACAGTAGCAAGCAGCTGTGTGCAGTCTGCTTTGTGCTGAGACCTCTTTCTGTATTATCTCATTCAACCCTCATCACACCCTGAAAGAGCTGATGCTGCTTTACAGTAAAGGAAACTGAGGCACAAGAGTTGAAGTGATTTGCCCAGGGGCACACAGCCGGAACGGCTAGATCCAAGCCTCCAGTGCAGGCCAGCAGGCTCCATACCCCTGCCCTTAACCACAGCCTCCCCACCTGCCGCTCTGCCGGGAGTCACCAATGGCTGCTGGGAAATCAGCTGCTTGGAGCTGGAAAAACCCTGGGTTTCGAGCTGGGGAAACTGAGGCCCATCAAGGTGATGGCCACTTCTAGAGAGCTCAGTCACCTCACAGAGAGTGGGCAGAGGCTGGAGAAGGGCACAGGCAAGAGGGTTTGGCCACTTTCCTGGGCCTGGCCTCCACTCCAAGGCTTTTGCCGGCGCCCACTCCCCCCGCCCCCATTATTTACCCATCAGAGCATAAAGTGCTACGTGATTAACGCCCCACTGGGGCCTTGCCGGGCCTCGTAATGGAGCTGCGAGTTTCCCTCCCCCTCTAGTGCATGATTTATCAAGTTTCAGGGTAAAGGACGGTGGACTGGGCGGGGAGGGCCCCCGCTGGTGCTGGCCCCCAGATCTTGACTGCATCGAGTATCAGCTGAGCAGGGCGGAGCAGGGCCCCTGCCACTGGACGCCTGTCTGGGCAGCCTGTTTGGTTTGGTCCTGGCTCAAACATGGCCTTTGGAAAGAAGAAAACGGCTGCACTCGGCGGGCAGCGAGGATCCAAGTCCACGTGGCTGGCACTCAGAGACTTTCTGGGCCTGTCCCTACTCGGGAACCGGCTGGTTTCCATGGCAATCCCCACATGGCTGTCAGAGCTGGAGAGGCCCTCGGGAGTCACCTGGTCCAGACACAGTGGGGACTCCGGGTGAGCGCCTGTGCCTCCAGATCCTGCCAGTACCTGGCAGGGCCAATACGGACCAGCAGCCACAGGGTCCCTTCTGGAACCAGATCGGCCATGTCTCTCCTTTCCCCAAAGCCCTGCTGGCTCCCCACAGCCCACAGGACAGCATCCAAGTCCTCAGCCTGCAGGCAAGGCCCAGCACACTCTCAGCTTCCCCTAGGCCTGCTACCCAAGCCACATTCCAACATCTCTGAGCCTTTGTCCCCACCGTGTCCTCTGCCTGGAATGTCTTCCCCAGCCCCATCTGTCAAGTGCTGCTCCAACCTCCCCTCCTCCGGGAAGCCCTCCCGCACTCCTCTGATGAGCTAGTCAGCGTGCAGCACCTGTCTGTTGTCATGCCCTCCTCCCTCGCCATTCTTGGGGCTCCTGGAGAGTGTCCGATTTGTCCCTCTTGGGAGCTGTCCTATAACAAGCTGAGCCTCCTCCCATACTCACACACTCTAGAGAGCCTGGACGAGCATGCGATGTTACCAAGGAGGTGCTGGCCTCTGGTGTGTGAAGGTGGATATAGCTACAGGCCCAGTAGCAGGAGTCCACACCAGGGGGTCGTCCCAACCCCAGCCCAGGACCATGATGGGCGCTGGGGCTGGGCAGCTCTGCAGGCCACCCTGAAAGGCCCTCACTGCTTCTCACAGGGGCCTCGGCGGGGGCAGAAGTTCCCTGGGTCTCAGTTTCCTCATCTTTAAAATGGGCCCATTCACCCCTTCCAACACCCTCTGGTTCACACCTCTTCGGTCAAAGTTTTTGGAGGAATGAGGGATCACAGGCGCTGCAGCCAGAAGCCTGCTCCACCTGGAGCACCACAGTCACCCACCACAGTGCGACCTCAGGCAAGATGCTTAACCCTTCTGGGCCTCTGCTTCCTCTTCTGTAGACTGGGGATAACACTCATTTCATTCAACTTCGGGGGGATTAAAAGATATGTAAAGTGCTCTGCAAAGGGCCAACACAGAGAAAGTTCTCAAGCAACAACCACAGTAGCTATGGCATGACGGGGCAGCTCTGATGTCAGAGGGAAGGCTTCCTTGCCACTTCATGGCCCAACTCCAGAGTTGAAGAATGGAGGCCCAGGAAGGGGAAGGGACCACTCTCTCCCGGGGCTCCTGCCCTCCCGCTCCTGTACCAGTACACGCCATGTGCCTTTGTTCATGGCAGCAACCAGGACATGGAACCCAGCTGGTTTCCTTAATCTCCATGGAGACCGGGAGTCACAGGCGGGTGAAGCGGACTTTGCAGAGGGCGTTTCTGCAGGGCCCCAGGCAGCATGGCCCTTGATGAATGCCGCCAGGCCACCCCAGTCTTCCCTGCACTGAGCCCACTTTACAGATGGGGAAATGGAGGCTCCGAGAAGGGATAGGACTTTCCACAGCCAGGAAGGGGCAGAGGCAGGATTTGAATCTGGGAAGTTGGCCCCAGGGTCCTGCACTCACCTAGCACTGTGCGCCTGCCTGGCTGTGGAAGGCCTTACTGTGGGCATATCCAGGGCGCTGACAGATCCTCCACTCACCCTCCTGGGTGGACCATCATTCACCCTGACCATTGAACCCACATCTCTCATTTGCACACCCAAAGGGCCAGGGGCTCACTCCTTCCAGAGGCCAATGATCGCATTTTCAGACAAATGCAACTAGATGTTCCCTGCCTCCCCCGACTTCCTCAGGAGGCTGGGTCAGCCCCTACCCTCAGTGTGTGGCCTGGCCTCTGCAGATGCCCCAGCCAGCCTGAGTCACTGCTGTCACAATGGGCCCTGCCTGAATCTCTATGGCTCAGCCGGAGGGGGAACTGCAGAATTCCCCGCCACAGAGAGCTCCCAGCTCACAAGCCACCCGGAAGCGGACTCCTGCTTCTATCTGCGGATCCAGACCCCCACTCCCCAGCTGTGTGAGCCAGGGCAAGTCACTTCCTCTCTCTGGGCCTCAGTTTCCCCTTCTGTAAGCTGGGGATGATGATGATGCACTGTCTGCCTGACCAGGGGAGGGGCAGCCATGAGGTCAACCACGTAGGTGCTTGTAAAAGCCCTGCAGAGTGTGAGCTCGGCGGCGGTTTTTATTCACTCCAGGGAGCCCACAGGCCTCTTGCCCTCAACACAGTGCTGCACCGGACTCCTCAGCCCGGGCACTAGAGCCCACTCTCTCCAGCTCAGCCTCTATGCTGCGGCTGGGACAGCACCCGACGCACCCTCACTGAGCCCGTGTCTCACTCACCCATGCCTGCCTTCAGGCCTTATTTGATCTCATCTCCTTCAAGGCCCGGACCCTCCCTCCTCTGAGCCATTTTTTTCTGTCCACTGAGGCCAATTTTTTCTGGTGTCTTTTCTCCCTCTTGATACTAATACCTGTGCCTGCCATTTCCTGGGCACTGCATGTGAGATTTTATTTTATGTATTTATTTTTTATTATGGGCAGCTCCTAAGCCAGAGTAGGCTGAGAGAGCCACCCCTGAGATTTTAATCTACCCACATGCTAGGAGGGAGGCATAAGACCTGTTTTATAATGAGAAAGAATGAGGCCCACAGAGGGTAAATGACTGGCCCTGGCACTCACAGCTTATAGGCTGTATGCCCACGTACATACTGGGGGTCGCGATATTCTCAGGGCTGGGAGGGATGTCTCCTGGTCCAAGCCCTATCTGTGTCTCCAGGCCAGTCATCTCAGCCAACCCTCCTAGAACCCCCTCTCCTAAATCCTGACAAGTGTCTCTGCTTGCACCCTTGGTCACTGGGAGCTCACTCCCAGCCCCCAGCCCAAACCCAAATGTAAAGCCCATCTTGGAAGCTCTCTCTCCCTCCGCCCCCACCTGGCATCTCAGCCCCTAAATTGGTGCAAAAAAAATGCCTTCTTGACGACGTGCACCCACCCACCGCATGCCAGTTTAAAACTGCCTGATTTTTTTTTTTCCACCTTTACTATAAAAAGACACCTTGAAAATGCTGCACTGACATTTGCCTGTTGGTATTCCTTTTGTTTTAAAAATACAAATATTACGGTCATTCATAGGTTGGGGAGAAACACTTGGGAAAGGAAGGTAGACTCAGCCTGCCCCACCTTGCTGGGTGACCCTGTGCCTCAGTTTCCCCGACCAGTGGCACTCAACAACTTCCCAACTGGCTTGCACTCCAAACAGGCTGTGATTTGAGGAAAGGGATCCAAGCTCCACGAAATGGAGGCGAATTTCTTCACTCCCTTTCTCTCAAAATATCTTAACTGCCCCAAATACGTTGAAAACAATCAGGGACAAAGTTGGGGACTTCTGAGGGCTGCAGGGACCGAGGTTCTCTATCTCTGGCCGCACACTTCAGCGGCTTCTCCCTTTGGGTTCTCAGGAAGAAGGCGAAGGGCAGAGGGCAAGTCCTGCCAGCTGGGAACCCAGACTGTGGGAGGCCATCCTGACCCAGGCTCTGGAGTTGTGGGCGGCTCGAGGGATTCCTGCCAGGCCCCAGGGTTCTTCATGAGACCCTCAAGCAGGAGCGAGAGGCTGGGTTTCCAAAGGCCTGGATGAGCTGCCTCACTTGCAGGTCATTCGGCCCTGGGGTCCTGCCCCGCGTGTAGCCCCACCCAAGCCACCTAGTGCCAGTGCCAGAGAAATCTGGCCAGATGGGACCAGGAGAAAAAAGGATTCTAGGCCCCTGGTGCTCCCCAGACCAAACTCATCCTCTTCCCCAGAGGTACCACATCACATGCCCCATCCCATGGGCACCAACATTTATCCTGTTGCTGAGCCTGACTTTGGGCAACTTTCTGCTCCTCCATCCCATCACTCCCCACCGCTGGGGCTGCATCCCAGCCCCCAAATCTGTCCAGAGCTCACCTGCCACCCTCCAAGCCCTCAGCATTGCTGCAGACCAGGCCAGCCGTGTCTCCAGAGAACAAGGCCGGCCCCATCTCCCCACTGCCATCTGGCACCCACCACAGAGCCTGGCACACACTAAGTGCTCAAGGTATATTTGTGACTGAGTGAAGGAATCCATTCCTGGGAGGCAGCTTCAGCCTCCCAACCCCTCTCCCTCCTCCATTGCTCCTTCTCACCCGCTACCTAGGGGCTTTCTAAAATAATATTTAGAAGAATTGCAGTCATTGCAAACAGGTGCCAGGTACATAAATGATCTCATTTAATACCCCCAATAGCCCTCAGAGGCAGGTATTCATGAGCATTCCTCTTCTGCAGCAGGGAGACTCAGGTGCCCGCTGAGACCACGCCACTCCTCCGGCTAAAACCCTTCACGGCTCCCAGGGCTCCAGGAAAAAGTCCAGGCTCCCCAGGACAGTCTCCCCGGGCCACCCTGGCCTTTGTGTCATGTGCTTCCCACTCTACTCACCGGGCCACGCAGACCCCCTCAAGCCCGCTTGCCCGTCCTACCTCTAGGCCTTCGCACAGGCTGCTCCCTTAGCCTGGACCCCTTTCGTCTTCTCCGGCCTCACCTGGCTGCCTCCCGTTCCTCTGCCCCCTCCACTGTGCTCCCTCCACCCTCATTCTCCCTTTGCAGCACACATTGCCCTGTGTATAAGTGCCTGGTCACACATCTGTCCTCGGCTCACCTGCCCAGCCCATAAGAGTAGAAACAAAGTGAGTTGCCATTGGTTCCCCAGGGCACAGCATGGGGCTGGGCTCACAACAGAGTTACTAAATGTCTATGGGGCTAGAAGTAGGAGATGGTGGGGTTTTTACGGCTGCAGAACAAGCCAGATTAGGTGACTGCTCTCCAGGACCAAGCAGAGACTGTGCTAATAATGTCCTCCAGAGTAATAACAAGAAGAGCTGCCATCTGCTTAGTGCTTGCTGTGTACTGGGTACACTCAGCTGCATTTATCAATTCATTTAGTCCTTAAAACAATGCTTTGGGATAAGGGTTGCTTTTACTGTCCCCACTTCACAGATGAAGAAACTGAGGCCCAGAGAAGTTAAGTTCCTTGGCCAAGGTCACACAGCTGGGAAGTGACAAAGTGGGACTTGAACCCAAGCAGCCTGATGCAAAGTCTAGGTTCTGAATCTGTCCCTGTGTAGCTGGCAACAGCCTGGAGCAAGAATAATCATCCCTCCCCCACCCCTGCCCATGCTAGAGGCCCAGAACGGGGACCTTGAGCACCTCTGGGAGATACCACCAAGTGGCACTGGCCTGTGCCCACAGCGGGCATGGGGAAGAAGAGAAGGGTGTGGAAAACAGGGAGGGTGACCAAGGAAGGCCGCAGCCGGAATCTGTGGCCTTGGGGTGGGGAAGAGGCCCTTGGCCACTCTGTCCTGGGGTTGTGTCCCTGGAGAGGCCCTGTCCCCTTAGGTAGAGAAGCCCCAGCCCCCCTCAGCTGGGTGAGTCACTGCACCGAGGGACCAGACCGTGGGAACCAGAACAGTTCTTGCCAGAGGGGGAGGGAACCCTGGGCTGGCCTGAGGAATCCCACAGATCAGCTCACACCAAAGGGACCGGACACAGGGCCTGAAACTACTGGAGGAAGGCCCTCAGCCCACAGGACACTTCTCTCCGTGCAGCGACTCCCCACTGAGACCCCCAGTGCCAAACACAGGTGCTTGGGAGATGAAGCTCTGGGGTGGAGATGGTGGATGAACCAACCATGGCACTGGGCAAGCAGCCCCACCACCCATGGACTGTCTGCTCTGCTCACCCACTGTGACCTTTACTTTCAGGGTGGCCAGCCAGATGGTGGGCAGTCATGGGAGCCCGACCTCGACCTCAGAAGAAGGAATCTGCATTTTCTCAAAGCCCCAGTGTTGGGCCCACCCACAGGAGAATGGTTAATCTCATGAAATTCTTGTCACAGCCACGGAGAAGGGACAGGGTGGGGCCCCAAGAAAGGCTCGGGATCACTACGAGAAGGCTGAGTTCTGAATTTTGCTGACGGAGATGCAGCTTCCTAAGGGAATGGCAGGCAGTGGAGCTGAAGCGGGCTCCCCAGACTCAGATGGGTGGAGGGTGTGGGAAAGGCCCCAGTGTCATTCTGGAGCCTCATTCCTCAAGGTGAACCATGGGGATGAACTGACTCGGCTCCCAAAGCCAGTGTGAGGAGCAATCCCTTGCCATGAACTTCCTTTAGGGGAAGTCCCCTCCCATACCCTTGTCATGTCAACACACATGCTGATCCTCTCAACCTGGCCCGCCTTGCTACTGTCCAACCCAGCCTCAGACACCTGGGCCCCATACCCGCCTGGACTCCTCCTCATTCCCCACTGAGCCCCACGGCCCTCTCCTGCCCCCAAAACACCCCTGTTCACATCCCTCCATTCTCCTGGCCCTGGCATCTGCCCACCCCAGCTGCCTGGGACTCCCCCAAAACACACACACTCTAAGATCCAAGTCCAGAAGGCAGCAAAGGCTGGACATTTAAAACATAGATGCTGAGGCCAGACAGGCTGGATTCAAATCCACCTCTACTAGTGCCCAACTGTGTGATCCTCAGCAAGTTACTTAATCTCTCTGCACCTGTTTCTTCATCTGTAAAATGTGATGAGAATAGAGGCTACCTGAGAGGGTTGTTCTGAGAACTGGGAATTGTGACATATGATGCCCCTGGCTGGCACTCCACAAGTGCTTTTGTTTACCCCAGACTCCCACACCTGGTACATACTAGGTGCTCAGGAAATAGTTGCAGAATAGGTGAATAAAAGTTGGCCTCAGGCACACACCTGTTTGCCAACCATGCGGCCTTCTCAGAGTACCGACTCAAGCCCGAATACCTGCGTCCCCTGCCACGCACGTCCCACTGCACACCCAGTTCTGTCCTGTTGTACCAGTGTCTCTGCAGTACACCTATCTGCCCTATGCGTCTTCAGGCCCCAGCTTGCTGGCACACAAGTCCATGCAGACATCTGCAGGGCCCTGTGTGCCTCCTTGCACACCTGCCACACCCATGCAGGCATCACCAACATGCAATGGTAGCTCTGACAGGCTCACCCTGTGGCCCCAGAACACACATTTGGTCAGGTATGCAGTCAATTACTGCGCCCTCAGCATGCATCTGTGACCCCCACGTGCACACCTGAGCTTTATGCGCACCTGGGTACCTGTGGTAACTTGGACCCCTCCCAGTACGCCTAGGTATGCGCGCCCGTGAGCCAGCACTCACTTGAGTCCCTGCACTTGCCCACCTGGGCCATACAGGCGCCGGCAGTACTCCTCTGGGGACACCTGTATTCTTTCGTACACACCTGGGTTCCCCGTACATCTGGGTCTCTGCGCGCTCCCACCTGTGACCCGCTCAGCTCACGACTCACTCGGTTCCCGCCGCCGCCCCCGCCGCCCCCGCCGCCGCCCGCGCTGCCGCCGCCCGGGTGTACCTGGATGTTGCGCTTGCGCTCGCAGGCCGGCCCGGTGCCCTGCACCACGCTGTCGAGCACCGCCACCACGTCGGGCGCCGGTTCCACGAAGCAGGCGGTGCGCGCAGCGCGGATGGCAGCTCGCACGTCAGCAAAGCGGAAGGCGCAGAGTGCGGCCGGAGCTGCGCGGGCCGCGGGGGACCCCTGGGGCCGTTCGAAGACAGCAAAGAGCCGCTCCCGGGCTGGAAAGACCGACACCAGGCGGCTGTAGAGGTCGCCGCGGCCCGCGCCTCCCGCGCACTGCAAGCCCAGCTGGATGTAGGACTCGGTGAGCTTCTTGGCGTCGCTGCCGGCGCCGTGGGGCAGGCAGATGCGCGCCAGCAGGCTCCGCGCTTGGCTCTCCTTATCGCCCGCGCGCGCCTCGCTGTTGAGCGCCAGGTACGCGTAGGGCTGTGCGCCCGGCGGCGGGTCGGGCGGGTGCAGGAAAGCGCTCACGAAGCCCAGCTTGTGCTGCTCCTTGGCGCCCTGCTTGATCTTGAGGATGTTGTCGTCGGAGGGGTTGAGGTCGAAGGTGAAGAGCTTGGCCAGGTCGCCGCGCGCGTCCAGGGAACGGATGGCGATCTCGGGCGTGTTCTCGAAGCGGTGGTCCTCCAGGCTGCGGTTGCGCGGGAAGAAGGAGCTGCCGTAACCGGTGTACGTGGCGCCCACCAGCAGGCGGCTGCCCCCCGCGCCCGCGGCGGGAGGCAGCACCAACCCCACGGTGGACGCGTTCGGGTGGTTGGCCGCCACATTCAGCATGCTGGGGAACACCGTGACGGGCTCCGCGGGCGGCGCGGCGGGCGGGAAGCGCACGGCCACGGCCGAGATGTTGCCCCGGCGCCGCAGCTGGCAGAAGCCCTGGTAGATGGACCCGCACACGACCACCAGGCCCTGGCCGGGGTCCAGCTGCAGGATCTTGTTGTAGTTGTCCGTGAGGCGCCGCGGGTGCTCGCACGAGGCCTGCGGCAGCTGCGGAGCGTGACACAGCGGGCTGTCGGGCACCGGGCCGACGGCCGCTTCGGCCTCCAGGCTCAGGTTGGCGCCCGACAGCTGATAGAGGCGGTTGACGGCAGCCAGGTACACCGTCCCCGCCGCGCCGTCCAGGGCGAAGTTGTTGGTGGGCGTGGGCGAGGGGAACCGACGCTGGATCTCCAGGGCGCCGGCCCGCGCCGCCCCCAGGAGCAGCAGCAACAGCAGCGGCACCGGGTACTGCGGCGGCGTCGGGAACGGCTGGGGGCTGGCGGCGGCGGCCCGGGCGCTAAGGGGTGCGCCGCCCGCGGCGCGAGGAGCCATCCGGGCGTGCGCGGGCTGCGCGGCGCGGCGAGTGCATGGGGCGCGGCGCGGCCAGGAACCGGGAGCCCGGAGGCGGCGGGAGGCGGGGGGCGGGCCCGGGCCGCGAGGCGCTTCCTGCCCGCGCCAGCCGCCCCCGGCCCCGGCGCCCGGGCCCGGCTCAACCTCGCCGCGCAGCCCGGGGGCGGGGCGGGGGCGGCTACGCTGCGGACACGCCCTCACTCCCCGCCCCGGCCCCGCCCCGCCCCGGGGACCCCCGCCTGTCCCTGGCCGTCCCGGGCCCCGCCCCGCCGCCCGCGGGTCCCGCCGCCCGCGCCCTCCAGGACCCGCCCGCGGCCCCAGGGTCCCTCCCCGTAGCCGCCGCCGCCGTCGCTCGCTCTCCTCGCTATTTCCTCCCACTTGGCCGCTTGGCCTTCCTCGCCCGCTCCTGTTTTCTCTTTCCGCCCTCTCCCCCACCCCGTCTCTCCCTCTCTCTGCGTTTCTCGTTTTCTGTGTCTCTCCGTCTCTGTCCCCACCCCAAACTCCGCGCGTGTGGCGCTTCTCCGGGTTCTGCCTCTGCTGCTTCTCCCTCCGACTCCGCTTCGCTCTCCAGTCCCTGGCAGCCCCGCCCCCGGCCCTCTCTAGTTTCCTTCTCTCTCCTGCTCCGCTTTTCTGTCCCTGACGCTCGCTCCCTCTCTCCGTGGCTCCCTCTGCCTCCCTCTCGGACGCTCCGTCCCTCTCCCGGTCCCTCTGAGCTCCCCATTCCTTCTCCCTCTGCCTTCCCGAACCCTGTGTCGCCCCTCCACACTCAGCCTCCCTCCACCACCTTTCTCAGGCACTGTCCAGGCCTTCGCACCCCCAGGGCCAGCCAGTCGGGCCCCCAGGCCCCATAATCTGTCCCCCAAACCCCAGCCGCATGAAAGGGATTTACAAGTGGCAGGGCCAGAGGGACCAGTGCTCAGGGGTCAGACATATAAATGAGGAAAACATGGAGAGGGGAAATAGTTCCGGCCAGCGGCCCACAACAGATAGCCAGAGCAAGGCCTTGGTCCTGGAGCCCACAGTTGCCTCGTGTGGAGACCCAGCCGCACCCCCACCCCTGGCACCCCCGCCAGGCACTTTCCCTAACATCCTCCCAGGCTTAGTGGAAGATTAGTCCCACACAAGCCGGCACTGGGCAGGTTTCTTGAGCTCAGAAGCAGCAGGTGGGCACTGGCGTTAGGGGCAGGCAGCCTGGTTCCGAGGTCACAGCCCTGTCAGGACCTTGCGCCGCGGCTGCTTCACTGGGGTGCTCACACAGGACTAGCCCGTGCCAGACGCTGTGCCAAGCACTTGCCATGTACGGGCTCTCTTTTTCCTCACAGATACCCTGAGGCTGTCGCTATTGGTAACCCATCTTCCAGATATGGAAACCAAGGCTGAGGGGAAGGGACTGGCCCAAGATGCTCAGCTCATGAGGAGCAGTGTTTGAAAGCAAAAGCCCTTCAACTCCGGCCTCTCAGAACAGGGCCTCCTATCAGACCCCCAGCTGCCACAGGGTGTCCGGTGGGCCTCACTCTGAGAGTAGCGGGGCCTCATTTTCCTCTTTCCCACCCAACCAGGAAGGAAGGGCAGGAGTGTCTGTGTACCATGGGGCAGGCAGGAAAGGCTGGGCCTGCAGCCGCCCCCAACTTCCCTCAACACCCTCGCCTTCCTGCCATCCTGCCCGCGTTGTTCCAGACTCCTCAGCCCCGGTCTGGCCACTGCTTTGATGGCCGGGAGTGTTGAGCTGCGGGAAATTGGAGGCCCCCTCCCAGGCCCATCCACCCACCAAGAGCCACTCAGGGGACTGCCCATGGGACTGTGTCCCTGTCTCCCTCTCTGGATGGAGAAGGCGCACATCGTGCCATCCACGGGAGCCAACTGCAGAGCCCAGGGGGGTGCATGGGGCCTGCCTCCACGCCCCTCTTCCCCCCTCGCATGCATCCTCAGTGCCCCCACCCCGGTCCATCCGCTGGTCTCTCTGTCTTATCTCTTTCTCTCCTGCCCCCACCCATCTCTGTTCCTCTCTGTCTTGCTCCTCCCGTTCACTCTCTTTGTCTCTCCTTCTCTCAGTGTCTTGCCCCCTTCCCTTTCCACTCATCTGTCTCTCTGTGTGTCTCTATCTCTGCCTCTCTCTCTGTCTCCTTCCCTATCCCTCACCCCCGCTCCCTCTCCAGCCCCTCCTCTCTTCCTTCCTGTCTCCCGCTCATCTGGCTCATCTTGCTGCATCCTGCAGCTCCCCCCACTGAGCCCCGAGGATAATGCTCAGTGTGGTCTTAGACCAGCGTGTGGCGATGATCCTGGGCACTTGGGACACAAGCTCCCTGCCAAGCTGAGCAGTGGGGTTTAGGAGCTGCCTAGGTGAGGGGTATTCGGATCTGAGGATCCTCGCATCAACTGGAGGTGAGATGTGCTGTGTGGTCTTGTGCAAGGCACTCGCCCTCTCTGAGCCTCAGTTTCCTCAACTATAAAATGAGGACAATCTAGCACAACACCTGACCCTGGGAGGGCATGAGACGGAGAATATAACACAACAGGTGTCAAGCACAACACAGGCTCTTAGCAAACACCAGTTTCTCCCCACCTTGTGGCAGTGAACCATGACCCCTGAGGCCCATGTTAGAGCTGGGAGTGGGGGTGGGGGGCATTGCAACAGAAGACCAGGGCTCCACCTCCTGTCCTGAGCCCCAGTGTGGCTAGCAGAGCCACCAGACAGTGAGAGTGAGTACTGTGCCCAGCACTGCCCTACCAGATCTTACACCATCCTTGCAGCCAGCTGACTAGGCTGGGGTCAGCAAACCCATTTCACAGATGGGGAAACTGAGGGGCATTAGCAGGGTAAGGATTCAAACCCAGATCTGCCTCCACATCTTATTATTTCTCCCTTCTATCCATTAACTGGGAGCACCATCAGGCCAGGATGGCTCATGGTAGCAGCCCCTACACCCCTGGCTGGGCAGAGGAGGTGCTGACAACTACTGGCTGAATGAATGAATAAAGGAAGGAACAAACCACACCTTCCCTGGCCTTACTAAAAGGCAGTGAGGTGTTCTTCCAGAGAGGATTTTGGAGGGAACCAAGGGGAGATGAAGGGTACTTAGGAGTGGGGATTAGGTAGGACCCAGCAATAATGAACTTGGAATGAACTGACTCAGAATAGCCAACCCTAGTTGGTTATTCACACTGCAATTTGGGCCTTTTTCAGCTTTTGTTCAAGTCTGATTATATCAAGGAAAAGGTCTTGGTTTGAGACTAATGTGTCTTTAATGACTGTAACATTTGTCACTGTCCCTTTTTAATAGAGAGAAGTTCTCAAACTCAGGACTGTTGACATCAGCGTGCTAGGATGCACTGATAGCACTTCGTTTTCTTTGTATTTGCTGTTACTTTCTGGTTTTGGCAAGTGTTACTGGTTTTCCACGTACAATAATGATGTAAAGCTTCCTTGATAAATGCATTGATTGAAGTCCTTTAAAAGTGAGTTGAAGACAAATGTGAAATAGGTGATAATCCATATGCCACCAAAATGCCTGAAATTTGGGAAATGTCCAGCAGTGCCTTTGAGGACGAGGACCTGGTGGCTGAGTCAGGGCAGTCTTGCCTGGGGCATGGTGGTCAGCGGCTAGGCTGGCTCGGAGAAGGCGGGCCTGGGCCTTCTACCCTACTGGGTGGGTTTCCCACCATGTCCTGTCCATTCTCGCCTCTGACTGCTCAGGGCAGAGCTGTGAGGAGACGGAGGAAATGTTTTTCTTCTTCAATTGGAAAAAATAACAGTGGGGCCAGGGCTGCGCTGGGAGGAGGGGGCTCCTGCCCTCCCGTCCCTGGGGCCTGGCCTCTGAGAATGTTTCCTTGCAGGAAATGCTCCGGCAAGGTTAAATGCTCCAGAGCACCGCCTCATCCACAGGAAGGTGTTGGAAACAAGAGTCCTAGGGACGGCTCAGCACCCCCAGCCATGGGCCTAGGTGGTGCCAGGAGCCATCACTACTACTTCTCGGTGGCTGGACCCATCTCATTTCCGGGTGGGAGCAACCCTGGTGGGGGGGTCTTATCAACCCCCTTTTGCAGATGGGGACACTGAAGGTCAGAGTGGTGTGCTACTGGCCTGCAGCTGCACAGCCTCCAGCTGTCCAGGCCCTGCTCTCAGCTGCTGCATCCCTGCGCCCCTTGCTTGGAGCTGAGAGGCCTGACTCTAACCACCTGCATGACCACGGTGGCGCCACTGCTTCTTGGGCCTCAGTTTCCATATCTGGAAGAGGAGCATGACCCGCCTTGGTGGGCCGCTGTGAGGCTGGGGCACACGCGTGTCATCATGAAGTGTGAAGTCTGCTGACTTCCCGCCCTAGAGCCTGGGGCTCCTCCCCTCGGCTCCCATGTGGGCTTCTCCAGCCCGTCCTCTGAACCCCTCGGGAGGGCTCCCTCCACCCAGATGATGATTATCAGGGAGATCACCTCCTTTAATCACCCGCCCAAGGGTCTCGAGGGCCTGTGTGATCATTCCTTCCCCTCTTCTCCTGAGCATGGACACGAAGGCTCAGAGAGGCCTAGAGGCCTGCCCGAGGTCACACAGCAAACAGGTGGCAAAGTGAGCCCTGCCCCGCTGCCCCTCCACACTGCATCTCCTGTCTTTGCCATCGTGCGCCACTGGTGTGACATGGGAGGGGAGGGCTGACCCTCCAGTGGTGGCAGTGGCAGGAGACAGTACCCATCTTGACCGTGATTCCAGACAGCAGTGCTGTGGCTTCTCCACTGTGGATGCCACTGGGGAAACCTCGAGGCTTTGCCACCCTTCACGTTCTAGGGACCCCTTCTGACCCCTGGAGTGTTCCCTCTCTGCCTCTTCTGGAGGAGGCGATCTTCCAGGTCTGGTTTCTGGGCCCAAGAGCGGTGGGCTGCCCTGGCCCTCAAGCCCAGCCCCCAGGGTGGTTCCCCTTATCTCCGCGTCCCTGCGGGGCTGGAGGAAATGGTTCTCATTCCTGTGTGTGAACGACGCCCTCTCCCGACTCTGGGCAGGTCCTTGCCCTCTGTGCTCAAGGGACTCATGGGCCGGGGTGGGGACCCAGAGCCCCGTGTGCTCACTGGGGGTGCCTGGCCTGCCGAGCCCCCACGTGGCCCCTTTGTGCTCTGTGAGTTGGATAATGGGCGGCATTCTCAGACGTCCAGTCATGGGTCTGGGCCCGTGAAAGGACCCGGGCAGCTCCACACTGAGGCCTCTGTCCAGCAGAAGCCACAGAGGGGCAGGGTCGCCGCGGGGGCCCCCACCCACATTCCCTGGCTGCCATCTCCAGGCGACAGCCGCCTGAGTGGGCTGGGAGGCGGGCACTCCCTGCACAGACAGTAGGTGCTTCATGACCACATCCCCAGTGACAGGCGCCACAGGGAGCAGGGAAAGCCCAGGGCTGATGAGGACTGGGCGTTGTGTGGGTTAAGCACCTTCTGTGTGCTAAACATTTGCCAGCCAGTCCTTACAAAAGCCATTAAACAGCTGTATTGCTGACCCCATTTGATAGGTGCATAAATCGAGGCTCGGGAGATGAGGCCCTGGTCCTGGATTTGAACCAGTGTCTGACCATGACCAATCCAGTGGATGCTGAGTGAGCACCTACCGTTTGCCTTAGGGACACAACAGTGACCACACCCCGAGGCAGGAGGGCTGAGGGAATACACGGGGGCGAATCAGACAGCCAGGCCAGCAGGAGCATGCAGGGCAGGCTTATGGCTGTGTACAATGTCACTGAGAATCCAACATGAGGCCGTCTTCACTGTGAGGCCCGCCTACAGAGGAGGGGACTGAGGCCCCAGAGGAAGTGACTTGCCTGGGGCCACTGAGCCGCTAAAGTTGGAACTGGGATTTTCACTGAGGTCTGTTCTCAGTGTTCACCCCTGTTCTCCAGGGGTGGGGCCCAGTGAGAGGCAGGTGGGACCCCAGTCAAGGCTGTGGAGTCGTCATCCTGTGGCCCTGGATCTGGGTTCAGATCCCAGCCTCGTGCTGCCTGTGTGACAGGTGAATCTCTTCCCCGCTCCAGGCCTCCATTCCCCCACCTGTGTAATGGGCATAACAGCCACTGCCTCTGCAGGCTGTGGGGATGAAATGAGGTCACCCCTGTGGGACATTCAGCCACCACCTGACTCATGGCAAATAGTCAGTGACATTTTCTTCTTCCAATTATTGATGTGGGGAGGCGTTGCCGCTCCCACCATCCCCCAGCTCTGACTTCCCAGTGCCTCCCTGCCCTGCCCTCGGGATGGAGGGAGCAGGCCTGGCTCATGTTTTATCATATGCACTCAGGGCAGCTCTTCTGCCCCCGCCCCCCATCAGGGCTTCACATCAAGACCCTTCCTGCCCCCTCCAGACCTGCACCCTCCTCTGGACCTCAGTTTCCTCTTCTGCAAAATGGGATAAGGCCTCTGGCATCTAACGGAGTTGGCTAATCAAGTTTGGTCTTTACTGACAGCGGGGGCTGGGTCTTTCCTCAGTGGCTTCCTGGAGTCTGTCACGGAGTGGGTGCTCCCCCAGGTACCTCAGCCTCCTCAGTGCCCCCTGACCCCCACCCCGGCAGAGCAAGTGCATGAGCTTATACTTCATAGCAGGTACCAAAACAATGGACACTTCTACTGCCCTTCTATGGGCTAGGCCCAGTTCTAAACCCCTTGCACATATCAATGTATTTAAACCTTACAATAACGCTACTGTGAACATACCGATGTACAGGTAGGGAAACTGAGGCAGGAGGTGAGGTGATTTGCCTGAGGTCACCAGCTAGTACGTCGTAGAACCTGGATTCCAGATTCTTTTTTTTTTTTTTTTTTTGAGATGGAGTCTTGCTCTGTTGTCCAGGCTGGAGTGCAGTGGTGCGATCTCGGCTCACTGCAACCTCTACCTCCCGCGTGCAAGCGATTCTCCTGCCTCAGCCTCCCAAGTAGCTGGGATTACAGGATCCCACCACCACGTCTGGCTAATTTTTGTATTTTTAGTAGAGACAGAGTTTCGCCATGTTGGTCAGGCTGGTTTCGAACTCCTGACCTCGTGATCTGCCCGCCTCAGCCTCCCAAAGTGCTGGGATTACAGGTGTGAGCCACCGCACTCAACCTGAGTCCTTGTTCTTAATGAACTTGAGTCTCTATGGCCCCAGGCCCCAGTGCCAGTGGGCCCCAAGGGGTTCTCTTAAGTCTTGGGCTGACACACACACCCCACTTCAGACCTGTTTCCACCCTGTAAGGCTTCCTGGCCCCCTTTATGCCCCAGTAAACGTCTGAGAACTGTTTTCTCACCTTTGATGCTTCCTGGGAGACCTGGATGGGAATGAAGTCATCCCTGGAAGCCTCAGGGAGGCCGGGCAGGTGTGGGCTAAAATCCAGGTGAGCCTGCTTCCCGACCAGGCCTCTCCGTTCTGGCGGCCCCAACCTCACCACTTGGTTCCAGGCAATTCAGTGGGGACTGACAAGGCCCCACTCATCTTCTGAAACTGCTGCTGGCTCTGGAGAAGGAAGGGCTGCCTGCAGCGGGGTGAGTGCCTGTCACGAGTATGCAAGCAGCAGGCTCTAGACATGGCCCCACCTTGGACCAGCTGCACGATTCTGAGAGCCCACTCAGACCAAGCACTTGCTGTGTGCCAAGCACACTCCCCGCTGGTATAATCCTAACCACTCTAGGATGGGGCAGTGGAGGGGCCTCACCCATACGGTCACACATAGGATGTACACGAGAGGCTGGCATGGGAGAGCAGGGCCCCGGAATACTGTGGTCTTACTGGCCTGATGGCCTACATGAGCCCCTAAAGAGAACCCAGTGTCCAGAAAAGGTGTTTCCTCTCTTGTTTTCTGAGTGAACTTTGCATCCCTCAAGACCCAACACAATTTCACCTCCTCTGGAAAGTCTTTCCTAGTGAACTCCTAGGCATCCCTCAAGACCTAGTCTAAATGGCCCTTCTGAGAAGACTTCCTTGAGCGGCAAAGCAGTGTTAGGAGTTCCTCCACCCACTTAGAGCTCCTCCCATCAAACTGCATATCACCCAGTGTGAGCGCACATGTCTTTCCCAGCGCACTGGGAGCGCTTCCAGGGTGGGACACACGGTCACTACTAACAAATGTTGGGCTGGGCAGACGGCTGCCAGCACCACCCCAGGACATGCTCCCCCAGCAGGCAGGATGGTCATGTTGGCTGCTGGAGACCCCCTCCCTGGGCAGTGCCAGGCAGAAACTGCCAAAGCGACCTCCCTGTCCCCACTGTCCTTTGGCCCTACTGACAGCCCCTCATAAAAGTAGGCCACATCAGCCTTCCTGCACCACCTGCCCCACCTGGGACACCCACTAGCCCTCAAGGTGACCTCTCACACCTGATTCCTGGTGGAGTTCTGAGGGTCCTGCCCCTCATCTCATGACACACAAGCAAAACCCTGGGCAGAATAGAACACTAAGCGTCATTCCTCCCTCCCTCCCTCCCTCCCTCCCTCCCTCCCTCCCTTCTTCCTTCCTTTCCTCCTTCCTTCAGAAAGAACCCTTAACTAAGCACCTACTATGTGCCAGGCGCTGGGATATCATAGTGAACCCACAAGCATGGTCCTTGTCTTCAGCCCTACCCCAGGGGGCAAATAATCTTTAACCAAATAACTCAAATAGTTACATAACCACAAAGGGCCACCCATCTTACAAAGGAGCCATACCAGATGGTTCTGGAAAAGTTTCTCCCAAGGGGACTCCAGCCCATCTTCTTCAGGCCCCTGGGGCTGAGATCTGCATGATGCAGCAGAGTCAGGAGGGTGAAGAGAGCCTTCCAGGCAGGCACAGCAAGGGCAGAGCCCTGGAGGTGCGCCTCAGCAGGGAGTCCTGGGGGACAGAGGCCCGTGGGGGCAGAGCAGAGGAGGTTGGGAGGCCAGCAGCAGGCTGGTGGAGGATCCAGGGCTTGTTCTTGGGGGTATTAACTTTGAGGGGGTCTCAACCACCAGCCCAGCCTCTGGACACAGGGGCTCCACAGTCACTGGGTGCGGGTTCCCCTCTGCAGCCCACCACGGGGATTGTGCCCACCTGTGCACACTCACAGAAGTGCGAGCTGCCACTCCAGGCTGATGGCTCTGAAGGGGTAAGAGCCTTCCCAGAGCTGTCCAGGAAGGGCAGGGGCTGCAGCACACTGGCCCAGCTCCCAGCCACCAAGACAGAGGCATTAGGGGGCCCGCCCTGTAGTGAGCTTCTTACACAGCCTGTGAGAGCCCCTGTCTCAGGGGTACCCCATTGTGTGTGTGCGTGTGGGCATGAGGGGTTGATCTGTGCAAAGATGGGGGAGGCGTGCATGTGAAGAGAGGTGTAATGTGTGTTCCTGTGCATGGGGTGCACATTGGGGTCACATGCACACAGATGGGAATTCCTGGTATGTGGTGGAGGTGACTGTACAAGCCAAGGTCTGCATGGGCAACAGGCTGATGGGAGTGGACTTGCATGAGGGCTGTGGCTGGGAGCCAATGCCTGCCGGGGCCCAGGGTCTGTGGTTCACCCTGGGGGTTCGGGCCTTGGAGGCTATCGGGACCTTTACTGTCAAGGCCACTGACTGGTCCTGCTGCCCTGTGGCTGAATGAGGGCTTCTTCATGAAACGCCCATTTTTATGGTCAACCTCCAAGAGCCTGATCTCCGCTTTGAGGCTTCAGCCTGACCTTGGGTGGCCCTGGATGATCCAGTATCTGATCTGACGTGGTCTAGCCTCCGACCTTGAGTGGTCCAGCTTCTGGCCTTGAGGGGATCTGCCCTTAAGCTAGGGCAGCCCAATCTGTGAGTAATACTCACTCTGGATTTCCCTGGCCAGAGTCCTCTCGGTGGAGGAACTTGGGACCGGTTCTTTTGGGACTTTTGGGTGACATCATCCCTCCTTACTCAAGAACAGCCTTACAAGAACCACAGCTGTAAGTGGTATCTCGGGATGAGCCACCCTCTTTCCCCTGTGGCTTCCCCTGTGACTTCCCCACTCCTACTTAGACTCTGAGTCCTGAAGGCCCAGAAGTCCCTGAGTCCCCTAGTCAGTGTGGAATTCAGTCCCAAGAGGCCCCTGAACTTCCCTCCTGCCTTCTCCCCCTGGATAAGTCTCCTGGTGTCTCCAAGACTTGGCTCTGGCCACTCCTCTCCCAGGCAGCCTTCTCAGCTCTCGCAGGCTGGGTTAGGCTTCCTCCTCCTCTCCCCCCACAGTTCCCTAGACTTCTACCATCCAAGCACCCACACCAGGTGACACTGTCTCTGTTGCTCTGGCTCCTCTGCCAACCAGGAGGCATCTGAAGAGCTAGGTCCTTTGGGAACATACCTGTGTTCCCCCATCACTAGGCAGAAGGTTAAACTCTAAGCAGGCTCACGCGGGTGAATGAATGCATGAAGGAACAAATGAGAGAGGAGATGAATGAACGTCCTCCCAACATCTTCTGGGCTGGTGCCCACTCCCGTGTAGCCTTCAGGGCAGCCAACGGGGAGGCAGCTTTGACCTTCTCCCCTGGCCTCCTGTGGTATCCCCACCTGCCACTCACCCACCTGTCAGAGAAGGTGACCACCCACACCCTGGCCCGAGAAGGGTTTCTGTCTCTAAAATACAGGTTTTCCAGGGAGGATGTGACTTAGCTGGGATGAGATGTACAGGACAGTCATGCCAGCCTCACCTCCATTGTACCAGCTCACAGCCCCAGGTGGGGAGGAGGAGGCACTTTGGGGTCCCCATGCAGCATAGGAGGCTGTGGAGCCAAAAGGATCTGGGTTCAAATCCAGCCTTGCCCCTTCCACATGGTGGGACCTTGGACAGAGCCTTTTTCCCATCTGCAAGTCTGGGGTAAGGCTGCACCTTGGCGGCTCACAGGAGCCCAGTCATCCCTGGCACAGCCCCCAGTGCATGGCAGAGTCAAGACTTCGAGGTCTGAGGTGGAGACATACTTCTGGAGTCAATGCAGCTAATGCTTCCTGAGGCCACTGTGAGGACTCTGACAGTCACCCTCAGTGAGATGGGGGCCAAGGAGTGTGCTGGGCTGGGAGCTGTTGCCCTGGCACATGGCGGAAGACACTGTAGGGGGGAGAGGTGGAGGCAGGAGACCCCAGGGAGGGCGGGTGAGACAACCATGAGGGTGGTCAGGCAGAGGAGGCCATCCTTTCACCAACAAGTCCTGCGGCCTCGGGGGTGGCGGCTCCTGGGGCCTTCTGAGCCGGTGTCAGTGTCTTCCTTGATCCCTTGTAAGTTGTAGATGGTGTTCTGTCACCTGTGACCTGCCGCCCACCCCAATGTGTGTCCCCCAAAATGTGAATGGGGGGCAGTGGCAGTGGCAGGGCCAGAAGCTCAAATGCAAGTAAGTGTCCTAAACCAAGGCTGAGATTCCCCCACAGTCCCGCCCTGCATGTCCCCAGCCTACCACGCCACCAGGCTGCCCAAGGCAGAACCCGGGAGGCACCTGGACACCCCGTCCCTTCCTCCCACTTGTCCAGAGGTCGCTTCCCAATCACACCTACTTCAACTCTGAGTACTAAAGGCCCAGAAGTCCCTGAGTCCCCTAGTCAGTTTGTCCCTTTTAGCCCCAAGACTACTGTACCAGTCTAAGCCATCACCTCCCGCCTGAACCTCCCCTCCCACTTCCTCTCTCTGCTGCCCTCCTCCCTTCCTCTCCTCAAATCACTTTTCCTGTGGGACATTTCAAACTGCAAATCTGGTTGTGTTGTTTTTCTCCAACTTCAAGTCCTGCAAATGCCCTCAGGGTAAAACCAGGTCCCTTTGCCCAGATCCCCATCTCTGTGGCGGCCCCACCCACTCCGGTCATACCTGCACTCCCACTGCCTCCCACCAGGCCTTCGTCATTACTGTCCCCCTCACCTGCGACCCCCTGTCCTTTCCCCCCGCCCATGAACACCCCATGCATCTGGCTCAGCTCAAGGGTCCTCTGGCTGAGGGCTGCACCCCGCCTGCCCAGGTGGCTCAGCTATCCTTGTGTGCTCTGCACAGCAGCTGTGTCATTTGATTAATATCTGCAGATGGCACAGGGCAGGGTCCTCCTCTGTCCTGTCCACCACTGGGACCCGGGGGCCGGACACTGCAGGCGGATACGCCTCCACCTGTGAGCACAGGGTGGGGGTAGAGCCCCCAGCCCGTCCCACCATCCAGGGGAGGCGATTTCCAGCTCCCAGAAGCAGGAAGTGAGTCAGAGCAGGGGCAGGTGGCCGCCGGCACCATGGGCGAGACGGATGAGGCCTGCACAGAAGGCCAGACCACCACCCAGCCTAGCAGGAAGGAGGCGTAGAGGAAGAGGATGGGAGGGAAGACCCTCTCCCCAGCAAAACAGGCAGCCCTGTGGGCCCTGCGGAAGCCGATGACGTCAGCACAGATGCGGCCACCAAGCCCATTGTCCCGTCACACCTGGGGCCCACCAGGAACAGCCTCCAGCCCAAACCCTCCAACCCAATGGACACCTGTCCTGGGCCACTGCACAGGCTGGGCCTGCTGTGATCTCATTCACTCTCCACATGAGCACATGAGCAGAGGCTCTCACTGGCCCCGTTTTCCAGAAGGCCAAAGAGAGGCCTTGAACCCAGCTCTGTGTGGTCATGGAGATCTCTCTGGCTTCTAAGCCTCAGGGGGTACAGGAGGCCCAGGGGACTCCAAAACTGCTCCAGAGGCAGCCACCACCAAGTCTGGAGCAGGCTCAGGGGAGGCGGCACAGACCCGCCAGGCCAAGGTTCTAGTCCTGGCTCAGTCTCTACCTGAAAACAGGGCCAGCCAGGTTCTCCTTTCCCCCCGGGCCTCAATTTCCCCATCCTCACTCAAGAGGCTTGGCTGGGCAGACTGAGTCAAAGCCAGGGGCTGCCTGGGCAGGGGGCTCAGGGGAGTTTCTGGTCAGACTCTTCTCAGACCAGAAGAGTCTCTCCCTCTTCTTCCCTGCATCACAACCCGGGGCTCCGAGGACCCCAAGGATAGTATTGGCTGGGCAGCAGGGGAGCAGCACCCTGGGAGCCTGCATCCCAGAAAAGAGGCAGCACAGGCCAGCCACAGGCAGCCCAGCTCAGGGGCACTCTCACACCCTCAGCCGGACCCATGTCACCCCTACTGCTGCCTCTCCATTCTCACTTCCCTTTTGGTGCCAGAGCTGAGAAACCTCTGCCTCAAAAGGATCTGGGCTTGGATGGGCTGTGCAACTAGATGGGCACCCTGAGGCCTGGCCACCGAGGGTGGGCAGCCCCAGGACATGGGGCCAAGGAGAGGCAGAACCACACAGGACAAACCCGCAGAAGCATTGTTGGGTTATAACCTCTAGGGTAGGGTGGCAGGGGTTGGGGGTGGAGTTTGTTTTTTAAATTTTTAAAATTTTTGTCCTGTAATCCCAGCACTTTGGGAGGCCGAGGCGGGCAGATCACGAGGTCAGGAGATTGAGACCATCCTGGCTAACACGGTGAAACCCCATCTCTACTAAAAAAAAATACAAAAAATTAGCCGGGCGTGGTGGTGCGTGCCTGTAATCCCAGCTACTCGGAGGCTGAGGCAGGAGAATGGCGTGAACCCAGGAGGCGGAGCTTGCCGTGAGCCGAGATGGTGCCACTGCACTCCAGCCTGGGCGACAAAGCAAGACTCTGTCTCAAAAAAATAAATAAATAAATAAAATTTTTGTTTAGAGATGGAGGTCTTGCGATGTTGTCCAGGCTGGTCTTAAACTCCTGGCCTCAAGTGATCCTCCATCCTTGGCCTCCCAAGGTTCTGGGATTATAGGCGTGAGCCACTGCACCCAGCAGGTTTTGAAGTTTTTCTTTTTTTGTGTCTGAATTTTCTAACTTTTCCTCAAAGAATATGTATTATTTCTGTTAAAAACATGGGGGCAGAACGAGGTGGCACATGCCTGTGGTCCCAGCTACTCAGGAGGCTGAGGTGGGAGGATTGCTTGAGCCCAGAAGTTCCATGGTTCAATGAGCTATGATCGCACCACTGCACTCCAGCCTAGGTGACAGAACGGGACCCTGTCTCCAAAACGAAAAGCAGGGGGGAAAGCGATGGGTTGGGGGACCTGGATTTTTACAGGGAGGTATAGCTGTGACCCCGGGAAACGTTGGCCACTATCTGATGGACACTGGTCTTAGTGTCAGCACACACTGGAGGATGGGGTGGGGAAGGCAGGGGAGGGAATACCCTGGTTAGTGTCCCCATCTGCGAGTTACCCTCCACAGTGCAAGGTGCTTATCCCCATCCAGACAGAAGCACGAGCTGCCTCCGCCTGCCTCCGCCTGCCTCCTCTCACCCACTCCAGCTCCAGTCTCCTCACCAGACCTCAAGGCCACACATGGGGCTTGGGCATGGGAAGCCCAGGACGGAGCCCTGACCCTTGGGACCTCCTCGTGCCCACCCAATGCTAGGCCCAGTGTGATTGGGGAGGGGCTGAGAGGTTAAGTGAGGAGCCCCAGAAAAGGCTCTTAGAAGCTGCAGCCATGTGTGATTTACAGCAGGCCTGAATCCCCACTGCCCATAATTCACTTCCATTTGTGTGACCCCAGGCCCCACGGGGAGGATGCTGGGAGAAGGCAAGAGTGGGGGGGTGGTGCTATTTTTAGCACCAGGAGTTGAATGGTGGGGGATGATCGATGCAATCTGTGGGTCTGCTTGTGCTCCTGTGCCCTGGACCCTCCCAGGCACAAGACCCCACCAGCCCAGCACCAACCCCAGTTCCTGCCTTTGCTAAGCAAAGGCCCGCCAGGGCTCATGCCGAGAATGGCCGGGTCGGTTTTGCCAGGAGGTGCTGTTATCCCCATGTAACAGAGAAGGAAACTGAGGCTGACAAGCAAACTCACTGCCCAAGGCCACACAGCCAGAATCATCCAAGTCCAGCCCTGTGTGCTGTCCCATCCACATTCCCTCTGTGCCATTGTCCCCCACCCCCTGGCCCTCCTGTGTAAGTTTAACTCTCCCCTCTGCTTTCTCCCCATCTGCACCTCCCCACCCCCAGACGGAGACTCCTGAGCAGGCAGTGAGGACCGTGGAGGGGTCCTCACACTAGTGTCCCTTTCCATGCTCGGCTCAGCTGTCCACTAGGGGCCATCTTTCAGCCTGGTGCTGGGTGCTGGCTCAGCAGAGGAGGGGGCCATAAGCCAGAATGCCCAGTGCGCAGGGGTTAGAAGGAGTGCAGCTTCATGAGAGCAAGAAGAGGCTGCCAGCAGTTTAGCCTCGGTGTGGGGAGGTCTGAGAGGGCTTCCTGGAGGAGGTGATGCCTAATTTCAAAGAGGCACCGGAGCTGCCAATAGAGGCAAGAGTTTAGGCGGGGAGAGGAGGAAACAGCACGTGCAAAGACCCAGAGGCAGGAAGGAGCACAGCACATCAGTCTTTTGCTACTGCTGGCCCTGCCTTGCCTGACCCCTCCCCTTCCCATCCCTGCCCTCCCTGACCTCCCCCACCCACACCCATCCTCTCCTGCGGGCTCCTCTGCAGACTGGAAGGCAAGGTGGAATCCAGCCCCACAGCTCTCAATGAGGAGAAACTGCTTGGAAGGAAAAAAAAATAACATTAATTTCATTGTCTTCACTCCCAGATCCTGCCTGAAAAACAAAAACAAAAACCAAACCCCAGCTGGGGAGGTTTTATCTGGCAAGGCTTTCAAGGAGGGGGACTGAATGGTGGACACAGGCCTGGACCCCCGTGGGTGGTGGAGAAAGCAGGCCTGCTTTCCCTGGGTGGTGGAGTGGGCAATCCCTGCGTGTTCCCGCCAAATCCCTGCGTGCTCCCACCTCCTAGCTCAGCAGGTGCTGAGCAGTCGCTGCTGCGGCTGGGGTGGGACAGCAGTGCTGACCGCGCTGTGTGCGGGCGCTCTTCCCTAATAATTTCAGTTACTTCCCTGCCAGCCCTGGAGGCAGGGTGTCACCCCTTCACAGGCATCAAACAGCTCGACTACTCAGAACTCCTCAGTCACACAGCAGAGCTGGGATCTGGACCTGGGATTTTCTGGCCCCAGAGCCCACTAGCTTGCTGGGCTCATGCCACAGTGCACAGGGCTCTAGGGGCAGTCAATGAAGAGGAAACACAGGCAGGGCCACCCCTTCCCCCGCCACACACATGCAGCTATGTCTGCTCACAATTCCAGGGACAGGGAGTTCACTCCTCACCGTCAGCCTCACACATATGTCCCCTTGCTGGACATGTCCACTCCCACCTCCACCCCAGCCAGGTTCCTAATCTCTGACCGGGAGACCAGGAGGCTCTAGAATGGAGGTGAAGATCATGGAACGTGTGAGCCCCACAACCTCAGCCTTTCCTAGAAAGAAGCTTCCGGCTCCTGCTCAGACTGGGCGGGGATGAAGGCATCTGTGTGCTAAACACACGCCCTGGAGCCAGCCATGCCCACGGTGGCCCCCATTGACGCCCCACCTTCCTCCTGTCCTTGCTCAGTGCTGGCTCCCCTGGGCCTGGGCTTGGGACCTGACACATCCCCATCTGAGATCAGTATCCATGAAGGAGACTTGGTATGATGCGAGGGCCTGCCACCACCCAGCACTGCGCCCGAAATGGCGTCACCTAGCCTGCTGGCTCTGCCGACGGCACTATGTGGACTGTGAAACGGGAGGGAGAAGGGGAAGGAGAATAGGACGGCCACAGGAAAGAAGAAGTAGTCTGGCTCCTTCCAGCACTAAGGTGCCTTGGGGTCCCTATAGGACCTCAAATAACCTTACTCCACAAAGCCCCTCACAGTCCCGTGGGCCACGTCACCCATCCTTGTGCCAGGCTCAGGTAGGGCTTTCCACTGCCCCACAGTCTTCCGGAGGGTGTAATTAGGCCCATTTTACAGATGGGGCACACTGGAGCCCCAGCACTGTGCTGGTGGCTCCAAAAGCAGCAAGGGGCCCCCAGGCCAGGCCCGGCTGACCCCTATGTAGGGACTGGGTGCCTCCCCCTTCCACTTCCCTCCAGGGTTGACCTCAGTATCTCCTGGTTGGGCTTTTCCCAGAGCCAAGGCCGGAAGCACGAGTCCCTAGTGTTTGTTCAGGCTGGGCTGGGGCTCCGGGCTGGCGAGGCGGAAACAGACGCAAGATGTTTGTCCAAGGGGGTCAGGCTCCCCCACCGAGAGGAAGGAGGAAGGAGGAAAGGCCGGAGGAGCAGGAGGCCCGAGTCAGCTCTCCCAGCCAGGTTCTCACCTCCAGCCTTGCCTTCCTCACCCCCAGAGGCTGGGCTGCACACAGTAGGCACTCAGTGGCTGAGGAAGGAGATGTGGTACTCTCCTCCAGCATCCTTCACTCAGCCAGGGCTCAGGCCCCAACCCCAATCGTTCTGGCCTCCTCTTCCTTCTGTCTGAGTCCAAACTGTATGCCCCTGACAAATTCAAATGTTGAAACTCGCAATACCTCAGGATGAGACTGTACCTGGAGACAGCCTTTAAAGAGTTCATCAAGTTAAAATGAGGAAATTAGGGCCAGGTGCAGTGGCTCATGCCTGTGATCCTAGCACTTTGGGAGGCTGATGCAGGAGGATGGCTTGAACCCAGGAGTTCGAGACCAGCCTAGGCAACACAGTGAGACCCCATCTCTACAAAAAGTTAGCTGGGCATGGAGGCTGCTGGCTGTAGTCTCAGCTACTTAGAAGACTGAGATGGGAAGACGGCTTGAGCCCAGGAGGTCGAGGCTGCAGTGAGCTGTGGCTGTACCACTTGCACCCTCCAGAACTGAGAGGAAATACGTTTCTGTTGTTGAGCGATCTAGTCTGTGGTCTCTTGTTACAGCAGCCTAGCAAGCACACTGTCCCCCCGCCCTGTGACCGTGACCTCTCCTGCTGTTCTGGAGGCTGCAAGGCCAAGTCCAAGACCAAGGAGTCTGCAGGGTTGGTTTCTGCTGCAGCCTCTCTCCTTGGCTTGCAGATGGTGCGTTCTGCCTGTGTCCTCACATGATCTTCCCCCACTTCCTGCATGTCTGAATCCTCTGCTCCACTTTTTTTTTTTTTTAATTTTTGAGACAGGGTCTGACTCTGTCACCCAGGCTGGAGTGCAGTGTTGTGATCTCAGCTCACTGCAGCCTCGACCCCCTAGGCTCAAGCCATCCTCCTGCCTCAGCCCCCTGAGTAGCTGGGACCCCTGGCAGCGCCACCATCGAGGCTTCCCTTTGCTCTCCACTCCAGCAGCACTGGCCTCCTCACTGAGCTTGGTCCAGGACGGTGCTTTTGCTGTGCCCTCTGCCTGTCTGTGCCCTTTCCACATCTCCCCAGGGCTGCCGCCTTCTTATCCCTCAGGTCTCTGCTCAAATATCCCCCTCCAAAGAGGCCCTCCCTGACCAAAGTGCCAATCAGGGCTAGTATCCATCTCTCTCACTGGATGGACCTTCACCAGGACAGGGGATGTGTCTCCGGGGCCACAGCAGGGCCCAGCACACAGTAGGTGCACAGTAAAGGTTTGTTGAAGGCAGGCAGGCTCACCTTGGTACCGCTGCCCCACCAAAACACAGGGTCACAGGGTCTCAGAGGCAGAGCAGGGCCTCCAGGGGGCTGGTGGATGTGGTTGGTCCAACCATGAGGCCTGCCTACCTGCCGGGGGCACAGGCTGCAGCCACCCATCCCCTTGGCTTACCACGCAGTAGCTGTGTTCACCTCCCTCTTCCCCATCTGTCTTCCAGTGATTCCTCCAGAGGCTCCTTGTTTGGGAGTGAGGCCAGATGGCTAAGCAGGTAGGACCAGGCAGAAACCCCCCAGCCCGTCACTTTGGACCTGGGGACTCTGCCAGTGCCTCCCTGCTCCAGTGTCTGAGGAGGACTTGAGCATAGGAAGGTGCATGCCTACTCAGTCCTGGGACTCGTGGGGTGGGGCACTCACCTGGGGACTCATGTGGGCTGCAGCTGGGGCTGGGACTGCTGCCTGCACCTCCATCTGGGAGCAGGATGAGGGAAGGGCAGGACACCACTGGGAGGCGCTGGGTGGGAGTTCCCTGGGCATTCGCTGTTTGCTCAGTCAACCCTCTCCTGAGACAGGCCCACTCCCACTTGAAAGGCTGAGATAGAAAACACTGACACCACCAAGTGTGGATGAGGATGTGGAGCGATGAGAGCAGGGGTGAAAAGTGAAATGGTGCAGCCGCTCTGAAAAACCATTTGCTAGTTTCCTCAAAAAAAGTCAGATGTGGCTGGGCGTGGTGGCTCACGCCTGTAATCCCAGCACTTTGGGAGGCGGGCGGATCACGAGGTCAGGAGATCGAGACCAGCCTGGCTAACACGGTGAAACACCGTCTCTACTAAAAATACGAAAAAATTAGCCAGACGTGGTGGCGGGCGCCTGTAGTTCCAGCTACTCGGGAGGCTGGGGCAGGAGAATGGCGTGAACCCGGGAGGCGGAGCTTGCAGTGAGCCGAGATCGCGCCACTGCACTCCAGCCTGGGCGACAGAGCAGGACTCCGTCTCAAAAAAAAAAAAAAAGTCAAATGTAGACACGTGCAACCTGGCAATCCCACGTCTAGATATTGGAATAAAATTAAAACACAGGTCCATAAAAACCTGTACGGATGTTTGTCACAGCTCCATTGATAATTGCTGCAAACTGGAAACAAGCCAAGTGTCCCTCCGCTGGTGAAGAGATAAACACATGGAGGCCTCCATATAATGGAATGAAAAGGAACAGCCTCTTGACACCCCGACACAAGGATGCATCTTCAAGCCAGGCTGGAAAGGCTCCACGATGCAGGATCCCGTGTACATGCTGTTGGAAAAGGCCAGGCCACAGGACGGGACACAGATGGGTAGTTGCCAGGGCTGGGGCTGGGGGCAGGGACTGATTGGGCAGGGCTACCAGGGAATTTTCAGGGAGCTGGGAATGTTCCATGTCTTGTTCAGAGCATTTACAGGGTATAAACGTGCAAAGCTGACCAGACTTCACATTTGAGATCTAGCCACTTCTCCCGATGTAAATTAAAACTCAATGAATAAAAGTTTTTAAAAACAACCCAGTTCCACACTCGCCAGCCTGTGCCAGGCTCTTAAACTGGGGACAGAGCTGGGGCGGAGCGGGTCCCTGGCCTTCAGGCCGGCAGGAGTGGGAGGGGCCCGGGCTGGGGTGATGCGGCGGAGATCCAGGGAGCGCGTCTGAGCCCCGCCCAGGCCGGGCCCCAGGCTCCAGGCTCTCCCGTGCTCCCGCCCCGCAGAGAGAGGCCGGAAGCGGCCCCGGAGGGCCCATTGTCCGCGCTTCCGTTCCGGCTCCGCCCAGTCCTCCAGCGGCCAGAGGTGCGACCTCTGAGCCCCTGGGCAGCTCCCAGCCGGCCTAGGGGGCGGGGACGGGGGGCACGGGGCGGAGGTCCAGCAACCGGTGCGCGTCCCGACTCGCTTGGAGGGAACACGGGCTCCGAGGCCCGCTCCCCTGGGCCCAGGTCCTGTGCCTCTGCTTCCCCGGCTGCGGGTACACCCCCAGCTCCCCGAGCCCCCCGGGCCCTCGCTGCTCGAGCACGCCCAGAAGTTGCGGTGACTGCGGACCCAGCACCCCGTTCCCTGGCCGGACGTCACTTGAGCAGCACGATGCCCCCAGAGGGCAGGGCCAAAATTAGTCGCCCACGTTCCATTCACCCCCTTGGGCCCTTGAGCGTCTCAGAAGCCTCAGATGCCAAGGAGGGGACGCTCCCTCGCGGATGGTCACCTGGGAGCAAAGCTGGGGACTAAAGAAAACAGGGACAGAGATTCCTACCCTCGCCAAATTGGCCGCTCTTGGCCAGGCACTGGGGACACACCGGGAAGCCGGATAGCCAGGTCCTGTCCTCAGGGCCCCGTCCAGAGAGGGGAAGAGGGCTCTGCAGCCTGGAGTCCGCGGCAATGAATGAATGTTCAGTTGCACAGATGGGGAGGCAAAGGAGGGAGGGAAGGAGGGCGGGCGTCGCTTGGGCGGTCGGTGAGGGCCGCGTGGATGTGCTCGGTGGTTGGTTTTGAGGCCAGTGGCTGGAGGGGCGTGGGAGTGGGAACCCAGACTTGTGGGGAATGGCTGGAGTTGAGACTCAAATCCAAGAATGAAACGGTGGGGCTTGGACCACCTGCCTACTGAGAAAAATGGAAGTCGGGAAGGCTTTGGATGTAGTCGTACTCGGTCACTTCCGTCTCCAGGCCTCAGTTTCCCGGGTTGTAGAAGGCATCAGGGTTGGAGGCTCTGAAATTCTGGCTCCTCTCAAACCAAGATTAGTATGACTTCATTTTGGTTGTGCAAGAAATGGGCCTGCAGCGGTTCGCAGAGGCAGAGAGGCCTAAGCTTGAAGGGCAATCAAACCGGCGTAGGCAGGAACGCCTGGCGGCATTGGGAGCCGCGACACCAGGCAGGGAGTTTAACACAGGTCTTGGACACAGAGGGTGCGCTCCTCGAAGCAACCACAAAGCGGTGACAGAGACCAGGTTTACGTTTTGTTTTGAAATAATTTTAAAGTTACAGAAAAGCCGTGAGAATAGTTCCGAGAACTGCGCCCCTTATTAATGCAGATTCACCAAGCTTTCACATTCTGCTCCCCAGCCCTTGCATATTCAAGCTACCCCCCTTCCCGGCGCCCGCAAGTAAGTTGCAGGCGCCACGGCCCTTGAACCCTAAGTCCTCCCATGTGTATTTCCCAAGAACAAAGGACATTCTGTTGCACAATCTCATCGGTTTTTCAAGATCAAGTGACTTAACCATAAGACAATAATTTAATCTGCAAAACCTTACTCAAATATCACCAAATGTCGTAACGAAGTCTTTTATAGCACATCCCCTTCCTATCCCCATCCAGGAGCCACGCCAGGATCACATTTAGTTGTTCACCTTTTTCATTTTATTATTTTATTTTATTTTGTTTGTTTGTTTTGAGACAGGGGCTTGCTCTGTCATCCAGGCTGGAGTGCAGTGGCTCACTGCAGCCTTGAAATTTTAGGCTCAAGGGATCCTCTCCCCTCAGTCTCTGGAGTAGCTGGGACTATGCATGCCATCACACCAGGCTTGTTCACCTTTATTTTAATTGCAACTTATTCACTAAGCTTACTTTGGCTGAAGTAATTTGAAAAAGATGGGTGCAAAGGGCTCTAGCCCCATTCTTCGTAATGGGGTCCTCTCCAGTGAGAAGTGCCAGGATCTGGGCAGGGCACATGGAGGAGCTGGAGCTGCGGAGGATGCACTTGCATTCTGAGCTGGAGCCATTCTTCCATCCTCCCTGGCCTGGCCCATTTCCCCAGGCCCTTGGCAAAGGGGTACCTCCTGATTCACCCACCACAGTCTTCGAATGGGGCATCCAAGACTCTCCAAAAGGCACCAACTCCTTGAGAAGGCAGCTTTGGGGAACACACCTCCCATCCTGAGACAGACAAAAGGCCAGTTAGAAGAAGTGCTTTAGATCTGGAGAGGAAGAGGAGCTTGAAGGGCTCTGGAGACGAGATAAACCCTTCTGACTGTCAGGTGGTTTTCATTTTATATTTGCAGTAAAATTGGGGGATAGTCCAACCAACTTGTCAACTAATAGAGGTTAAAATAATTTCTTTAACTTTTACTATGGAAAATGTAAACACAGGCAAAAGTAGAGACCTCTACAATGAACCTTTACTTACCCATTACCCAGCTGCAACAAAAATAATTCTGGATGATGGCTTACTGTGGATTTTGGGCAGAAAATTCAAAGGAAGTTAGAATAATTGTGTTGCATTGCTCCAGTACTCCCTCCTTTCCCTTTGCTTATTTATGTGACAAGACTTCTCAGTGCTTACCCCTATAAAAATGAGAAATTGAAAGAGACGATGCTGATCATTGACTCATCACAGAAATAAAGAATGTTTATCCACTGGTGCACTAAATGGGGTTTGGGCGGTAGCGCAACAATCAATGTATAAGAAATGCATTGCTAATAGCATTTTACTTTTTTTAATAAATATCTATCAACATTTGTAGGCCGGGTGCAGTGAGTCACTTCTGTAATCCCAGCACTTCAGAAGGCCAAGGCAGGAGGATCAATTGAACTCAGGAGTAGAGACCAATCTCAGCAACATGGTGAAACCCCATCTCTACAGAAAATTAGCCAGGCATGGTGGCACGTGTCTGAAGTCCCAGCTACTGGAGAGGCTGAGGCAGGAGGATCACTTGAGCCTGGGAGGTCAAGGATGCAGTGAGCTGTGATAGTGCCATTGCACTCCAGCCAGGGCAACAGAGCGAGACCTTGTCTCAAAAATAATTGTAAAAAATTTATGTTTTGATTAATTGTATGCTAATATTATTTGTAATGATAACTTACCAGAATTTTTTTTTAAGAGATGGGGTCTCACTGTCACCCAGGCTGGAGTGCAGTGGTGCAGTAATGGCTCGCTGCAGCCTCAAACCCCCGGCCTCAAACTATCCTCTCATGTCACCGGGACTACAGGGGCAAGCTGCCATGCTTGGCAATTTCTTTGAAACATTTAGTGATTGTAGTCACAGAAAATGTGTGTTTTTCCATTTCAGTTTACACGCGTAGTTTCTACTATGGAGAAGTATGATGGTGTGACCAATAAGAGACTTTCAGGCATGAGAATACATTACTGTAGGCTCAAAGTTTGTGGGGGCAGTGGAATTGAATACGAGTTTCTAACTGATGTAAAAAGTTCATTTTAAAAAAGGCCAGGCACGGTGGCTCATGCCTGTAATCCTAGCACTTTGGGAGGCCAAGGAGGGTGGATCACCTGAGGTCAGGAGTTCGAGACCAGCCTGGGTAACATGGTGAAACCCCATCTCTACTAACAATACAAAAAATTAGCTGGGGCGTGGTGGTGTGTGCCTGTAATCCCAGCTACTGGGAGGCTGAGGCAGGAGAATCACTTGAACCTGGGAGGCGGAGGTTGCAGTGAACCAGATCGCTCCATTGCACTGGGCAACAAGAGCGAAACTCCGTCTCAAAAAAAAAAAAAAAAAGAAGAGCTTGTTCATGTACTTTTATATGGGTAGTGGTGGGCATCCAGCAACTATGGTCTTTAGAAGCTGCTGGATGCATTATACAAGTGATGAAACAGCTCATTTAACAATGTCAGTGTTGGCCTAGTGCAGTGGCTCACACCTGTAAACACTTTGAGAGGAGTAAGCCAAGGCAGGAGGATCATTTGAGTTTAAGACCAGCCTGGGCCACATAGCAAAATCCCATCTCTACCAACAAAGAAGAAATTAGCTGGCCATGATGGAACACCCTGTTGTCCCAGCTACTTGGATGGCTTGAGCCCAGTTCAAGGGTGGGCTGCAGGTTCGAGGCTGCAAGTGAGCTGTGATGGCGATGTTGCACTCCAGCCTGGGAGGCAGAGTGAGACCTTGTCTCTAAAATGAATAAATAAATAAGAAAAGTTAAAGAAAAATTTAAAATAAGTGAATAAAAACTCAATATTTATGATATCCAGGAAAGCACATCCTTTGCTTCCACTTTAATGTTGTAAATGTGAATTTGCAAAGGTGTGAGAGGGTACAAAGTATTTCCAGATCCTTTTCGGGGACCCCCTGGTAACACAGCCTGCAGTGCCCAGCTGGGCAGTGCCTAGGAGCTGCCCCTAAGGTGTGGGAGCCTGCCACAGGCTGCCCTTGAGCAGACTCCAGTTCCTCTAGGTGCCTGTCCTATTTTTTTTTCTTTGAGTTTTTTAATAAAATAATCTCATGCGTCAGGAGAGGACAGATCAGGGATTGGGGCCGCCGCCTCTTTGGTCTGTGGCTGAGGAGGGTGGGCTCTTCTCAGGGCTGGAGGGCTCTGTGGGCTATGGGGGCAGAGGCTTAGTTCCAAGGCCAGATCCTAGGCTTGGGGATGGAGGTGCCTTGAGCTTCGGCCTGCGTTTGAAGAGGGGGGAGTGCTACAGCTGCAGGGGCAGTTCAGCAGGGGCCTGGAGCTGGTCCTCAAGCACAGACACTGCTCACCGCCCTGCCAAGAGAGGCCGCAGCCTCAGCTGGCATCTTCATTCCTGGGCTGAAACAAGGGTCCTCCAGGAGGCCCAGGCTGTCTGGGGAGGGGCTGACTCTGCAGGGACTTGGGCTTTGACCAGGGGAGGGAGGGCCTGGGCCATCCTGTTGGCCCCAACCATGGCTCCTGAGCTCTGCATTCAACTGCTGCCCCACTGTCTTCCAGGTTGCAGACTCGGGCCTGCAACCGAGATTTCTGTCTCAGTCATTGGTTGCTTCACACTTAGTCTCTACCTTTCCAAAACTGGGGGCATCCTGAAGCACCCTCAGGGGATTTATGTCTCAGGGTCACAGTCACATGCCCACCCACTGAGGGACTGGGAGGTCCCTGAGGAGGGGAGCCCAGCCCCTGAGCCTGCTCACCATCCCCTGGGTGGACAGACGTGTGGACACTCAGCACAGCTCACCACAGAGCTGGTGTGAAGCACAGCATAGCCGACACTGGCGTGGATATGCAGGGGAGAGTGAGGACGTCCTAGAAGGCCTGTGTCGGGGAGGGAGAAGCGCTGGTCACATGCTGTCCTAGAGACTTCGTGTGGATTAACTCATGAAATCCTCATAGTAACTTCATGGGACCAGTGCTGTATTATCTCAATTTTTCAGCTGCGTTAAAGAGGCAGCCAGAGGTGAAGTGGGTTGCCTGAGGTCACCAGACTTGGGCAGGAGGCTCCAGAACACCTGCTCTGCCCACTTTGGGTGTGCCTCACAGATGTGTTGCCCCAGAGGCCCCAGGGGCACCTGACCACCAGGGCTCTGCAGGACAAGCCCAGCCCCGAGAGTGCTCTGCTGCTCTGGGCCTGCGGTTTGGGCTTCCAGGGGTGGCAAAGATGCTGGGACCCAGCTGTGGTGGGGAGGGGCTGGGCCCTGTGGGAAGCAGTGGTTGGCCTGCCTCTTGGCCACAAGGGGGCCAGAAAGGGGATCAGTGCAAAGTAGATTGGCATCTGTTACATGATCAAAAGACAGGCCGAGCAGCCAAGCCACGTGGAGGGTGAATGTAATGTGGTTACAGGAGGCTGGGCCTCTCCCCAGGGGCTGTGGTGGGTGCTGTCTCTCACCTCCCCTGCCTGCCTGCAGCCTTTCCCTGCCAACAGCTCTCCCGTATCAAATTCACAATGACCTGCCCCTAGGGCCCAAGAACTGGCACTGCCTCCCTCTGGTCCCAAGCTCCAAAGCCCCATGTTGAGAATGTGGCAGCTCCCATGAAGACTGCATGGCTGGAGGGAGGTGTGGTCGTGAGGGGAGGCGCTGGCAGACAGTGCCTTACAGGTCCACCACCACATGTGTCACTGGGCTGCAGGTGGCAAAACCCACTCAAACTAGCTTCAGCAATAAGGAGAATTTTTCATGATAAGGGAGGTTCAAGAGATGAAAGTGGCTTCAGGTGGGGCCGCATCCAAGCGCTAGACTGGTTTTACGAGAAACCCAACTCTCTGTGTCTGGGCTTTGCCTTCCTCCCTTGTGACTTCATGCTTCGGTCTGTCCAGACTGTGCTCTGGCAGCTCTGGCTACACAGGGTCCTTGTAGGCAGTAAGTTTAGGGAGTAGAGCTCCTTTCTGAATGTAGCCATCAGGAGTTCCAGGATCGACTCCAGTTGGTCTGACTTAGATCACTTGTCCATCCCTTGAGCCAGAAGTCAGGTGGGAATTAGTTTCATGTGAACTACGGGGAGTATGAACAAAAGTTATCTGAAAAGGGATTTGGAGAAAAGAAACTTTATTATTATTTTCTTACAGGCCCTTGCTCTATTGTCCAGGCTAGAGTGCAGTGCCTCACTGAAGCCTCAACCTCTTGGACTCAAGCAATCCTCCCACCTTAGCCACTTGAGGAGCTGGGACTATAGGTGCACACCACCATGCCTGGCCGGCCTTCCTTCCTTCCTTCCTTCCTCTCTCTTTCTTTTTTTGAGATGGAGTCTCACTGTCATCCAGCCTGGAGTGCAGTGGCATGATCTCAGCTCACTGCAACCTCTGGCTCCCAGGTTCAAGCAATTCTCCTGCCTCAGCCTCCTGAGTAGTTGGGATTATAGGCATGCACCACCACGCCCAGCTAAATTTTTGTAATTTTGGTAGAGACGGAGTTTCACCATGTTGGCCAGGCTGGTCCCGAACTCCTGACCTCAAGTGATCCACCTGTCTCGGCCTCCTAAAGTGCTGGGATTACAGGCATGAGCCACCATGCTCAGCCAATGCCTGGCTAATTTTTAAACTTTTTATAGAGACTATGTTGCCGAGGCTGGTCTTGAACTCCTGAGCTCAAGAGATCCTCCAGCTTTGGCCTCCCACAGTGCTAGGATTACAGGCGTGAGTCAACATGCCTGGCCAGGAAAGAGACTTTATTCCAATTAAGTTTGCAAACCAGGGAGATGCAGCCTTTGGTATAGAATGAAGGTGCATTCCAGCGAACAAAGGGAGGGTTCAGGTTTTATAGGGAAAGTCCCTGCCAAGGTTCCCAATCAGGTCTATTTATGCAAATGAAGGATTCAAATTTGCTTAGTTTTGATTAGTCAACACAGCTGAGCCCTGATTGGTTGATACAGCTGAGCTCAGACTGGTTGACATAACTGAGCTGAGCTGTGAGTGGCTGGTGCAGGTAAGCTCTAAACACCCCAAAGTTGAAGAGAGAGGTGTGGATTTTCAGGGAACTCAGTATGTGTGTGACTTCTAATCAGCAAATGGCCTCTTGGCTCTATTTTAAATTTAGGCCCAGTTAGCCACTAAGGATCTGTCCTGAAGGATTAGCTCTTTTAGGTTCACATTTGTTCACAAGAATGAGGATGGGTGAGAAAGTTTACCAGAAGAGGATTCAGTACAGTAAAACCTCAAATTAACCAACAGAACCAATTCAGCAATTCAGGCCTGGATCTTTGGATCGTGTGAGTGGGCAAGAGAAGGGAGATGGAAGAGGAAAGTCTTTCAGAAGAGCCCCTGTTCCTGCCTGTCTGCCCTTTGCTCAGTGGATGGCTGAGAGCAGAGGAGGATGAGAATCCGGAAGTGCAGCGGCTACACCTATGGATAGGTGCTACTACAGAGCGCGACAGAGGTGGAGAGCTCAACTGCATGTATGTGAGGACATCAGGACAGGCTTCACAAAGGAGAAGCTCCCTAAGTCCTCAAAAAGTTACATCTAGAATCATGACATGACCCAGCAATGCCACTCCTAGGTATATATCAAAAGGAATTGAAAACAGGGACTCAAACAAGTGCATGTACACCCAGGTGCATAGCGCATTATTCACAATAGCCAACAGATGAAAACAACCCAGGTGTCTATCAACTAATGATAAACAAAATGTGGTCTATCCATATAGTGAAATATCATTCAGCTGTAAAAAGGAATGAAGTCTTGACATACTCTACAACATGGGTGAACCTTGAAACCATGCTAAATGAAAGAAGCCAGGCACAAACGATCACATATTGTATGATTCCACTTGTGTGAAACATCCAGAATAGGTCAATCCATGCAGACAGAAAGCATACTACCCAGGGTGGGTAGAAGGGAGAATGGGGAGCAACTGCTTAATGGGTATGAGGTTTCCTTTTGGGGTGATGAAAATGTTTTCAAATTAGATAGAGGTAATGGTTGCACAATATAGTGAATGCACTAAATGCCATGGAGTTTTTCGCTTTAAAATGGTTAATTTAATGTTATATGAGTTTCACCTAAAAACAAAACAAAACAATAACACCATTTCACCCCTCTCCCCCCAAAAAAGACAAATGATGTATCCTATCTGGTATTTGCTTCAAAAGGATTCAGATTGAAGTGACGTGGGAAGAGGACGGCAGGTATAGATGAAGCAGGGTTGACCAGAAGTTAGTAATTGTTGGCTGGGCGTGGTGGCCCATGCCTGTAATCCCAGCACTTTGGGAGGCTAAGGCAGTTGGATCACCTGAGGTCAGGAGTTTGAGACCAGCCTGGCCAACATGGTGAAAACCCATCTCTACCAAAAAATACAAAAATTGGCCGGGCGTGGTGGCTCAAGCCTGTAATCCCAGCACTTTGGGAGGCTGAGATGGGCGGATCACGAGGTCAGGAGATCGAGACCATCCTGGCTAACCTGGTGAAACCCCGTCTCTACTAAAAAATACAAAAAAAAACCTAGCTGGGCGTGGTGGCGGGCGCCTGTAGTCCCAGCTACTCGGGAGGCTGAGGCAGGAGAATGGCGTGAACCCAGGAGGCGGAGCTTGCAGTGAGCTGAGATCCGGCCACTGCACTCCAGCCTGGGCGACAGAGCGAGACTCCGTCTCAAAAAAAAAAAAAAAACAAAAACAAAGAAACAAAACAAAACAAAAATTAGCTGGGCGTGGTGGCGTGTGCCTGTAGTCCCAGCTACTCAGGAGGCTGAGGCGGGAGAATCCCTTGAACTTGGGAGATGGAGGCTGCAATGAACCAAGATAGCGACATTGTACTCCAGCCTGGGTGACAGAGCGAGACTCCATCTCAAAAAAAAAAGAAGTTGGTAATTGTTGATTGTAGTTCATGATACTCTTCTCTTTTTGTGGATTTTTGGGAAATTTCATTGTAAAAAGTTAAATAAAAGAATGAGTAAGAGTCATATCCCAAAGACCGCTGCCAAGACCAATGGCAATGAGCCTTTTTCTTTCATTTTCTTCCAGAAACCAGTTTTATTTGGGTCTTATATTTAAGCCTTAATTCCAAGTTAATTTTTTTGTATGGCATAAGGGTCCAATTTCATTCTTTTACATATAGATATCCAGTTTTCTCAACACCATGTATTGGAGAGAATATTTTTTCCTCATATTCTTGGTGCCCTTGTCAAATTTTAGTAGACTGAATATGTTTGGGTTTATTTCTTGGTTCTCTATTCTTTTCCATTGGTCTATGTATCTGTTTTTATGCCAGCACCATAATGTTTTTATTATTATGACTTTGTAATATAGTTTGAAATCAGGACATATGATGCTTCCAGCTTTGTTCTTCTTTCTCAAGATTGCTTTGGCTATTTGGGTGCTATATTAGCTCATTCTTGCATTGTTGTAAAAACATAACTGAGGCTGGGTAATTTATAATGAAAATAAATTTAATTTTGGCTCACTGTTCTGCAGGTTGTACATGAAGCATAGTGCCAGCATTGGCTTCTGGTGAGGGTCCCAGGACACTCACAATCATGGTGGAAGGTGAAGCGGGAGCCAGGGCATCACATGGCAGAGAGGCAGCAAGAGAGAGAGAGAGGCACCTCCTCCTGGTACCACACTTTTTAAAATAACCAAATCTCACATGAAGCGAGTAAGAACTCACTCATCACCAAGGGGATGGCGCTAAGTCATTCATAAGGGATCTACCCCCATGATCCAATCACTTCCCACCAGGCTCTACCTTCAACATTGGAGATTACATTTCAACATGAGATTTGGAGGGGACAAACTCTCAAACCATATAATTCCATCCCTGGCCTCCTGAATCTCATGTCTTTCTCATATTGCAAAATACAATTATCCATTCTCCACAGTGGCTCACACCAGTACTCCCAGCACTTTGGGAGGCTGAGGTGGGATGATCACTTCAGCCCCAGGAGTTGGACACCAGCCTGGCCTGGGCAGCATGGTGAAACCCTGTCTCTAAAAACATTTTTAAAATTAGCCAGGTGTGGTGGTGTGCACTTGTAATCCTAGCTACTTTGGAAGCTCAGGTGGGAGGATCACTTGAGCCTGGGAGGCCGAGGCTGCTGTGAGCCTCATGGTACTCCAGCCTGCACGACAGAGCAAGACCCTGTCTTTAAAAAAACATATATATTATACATATATATACACACACACAATTTTTATTTGTCAATCGTAATAAAGCTGGAGAAAAAAAGAAGAATAAATAGGAGTTTGCCAGGTAGACAAATGGTATGGGAGGGTGCTCATTACAAGAAGAGGGAGTGGAGTGTGCAAACGTGCAGAGGAGTGAAGCAGCACAAGGCATGATGTGGGCAGAGATGGGATGCCTGCATAAGGATGTAGGCTGACCAGCAGAGCTAGAAATACTAAAAAATCATCTAGCTCAAACCCTCACCATCCATGGAAATGGAGGTTCAGAGAAGTTAGGGGACCTTGTCCAAGGTTACACAACTAGTGGGAAGCTGAGCTGGAATCAGAGCCTAGGCCAGAGTAACTTCTACTAGGTTACACTGCATTGGTTCACTCCCTCCTTCCCGCCTTCCCTCCTGCCCTTCCTCCCTTCCTTCCTTCCTTCCTTCTGTCTTTTTTTTTTTTTTTTTTTTAATAAAATCCGGTTTTAAGCAGAAATAGTCTCAAAACTGCCAGATAAGCAGTCACAAAATCCAAGCACATATCTTATTTGTGGGGCTTGTTCAGAATCCATTTAATCTGACGTTGGGTTATATGGATCCCCAGCTCACAGGAAATGAAAGGCAGTTGTTGGGGGGAAATGAAGGGCTTTTAGGGCAGGCACACTGGCAATAATGAAATGTGATAGTCACAGCTTGGACTGGGAGGAAATAGGAAAGTTAATGAAAAGAGATATTAGAATAAAAATACTTAGTCATAAAGGATGATTGCATTACACGCAAATCAAAACCACAGTGAGGTACTACTTTACACCCATTAGGATGGCTAGAATAAAAAAGTCAGGACCAGGCACGATGGCTTATGCCTGTAATCCCAGCACTTTGGGAGGTGGAGATGGGTGGACCACTTGAAGTCAGGAGTTCGAGATCAGCCTGACCAACATGGTGAAACCCCTTCTCTACTAAAAACATGAAAATTAGCCAGGCATGGTGATGCATGCCTGTAATCCCAGTTACTCAGGAGGCTAAGACAGAATAATCGCTTTAGAACCCAGGAGGCAGAAGGTGCAGTGAGCTTGAGCCACTGTACTCCAGCCTGGGTGACAAGCAAGACTCCGTCTCAAAAAAAAAAAAAAAAAAAAAAAAAAGGCCAGGCATAGTGGCTCACTCTTGTAATCCCAGCACTTTGGGAGGCCGAGGTGGGCAGATCACAAGGTCAGGAGATTGAGACCATCCTGGCTAACATGGTGAAACCCCGTCTCTACTAAAAATACAAAACCAAAATTAGCCGAGCGTGGTGGTGGGCGCCTGTAGTCCCAGCTACTCGGGAGGCTGAGGCACCTGTAGTCCCAGCTACTCGGGAGGCTGAGGTGGGAGAATGGTGTGAACCTGGGAGGCGGAGCTTTCAGTGAACTGAGATTGTGCCACTGCACTCCAGCCTGGGCGACAGAGCGAGACTCTCTCTCCAAAAAAAAAAAAAAAAAAAGGTCAGGTAACAAGTGCTGGTGAGGATATGAAGACACTGGAACCCTCATATACTGCTAGTGGGAATGTACAATAGTGCAGCCACTTTGGAAACAATCTGGTAGTTTCTCAACAGGTTAAACACAGAGTTCCCATATGACCCAGAAATTCCACTCCTGAGGCGGGTGGATCACTTGAGGCCAGAAGTTAGAGACCAGCCTGGCCAACATGGTAAAACCTCCCTCTCTACTAAAATACAAAAATGTAATACAAAAAATTAGCCAGGCATGGTGGCATGCACCTATAATCCCAGCTGCTTGGGAGGCTGAGGCAGGAGAATCGCTTGAATCCGGGAGGCAGAGGTTGCAGTGAGCCAAGATTGCATTACTGCACTATAGCCTGGGCGAAAGAGTGAGACCCTGTCTCAAAAAAGAAAAGAAAAGAAAAAAAGAGATGAAAACTGTGTGGCCTGATGTTTGAAATTCTTACATTTTGTGTTTGAAAAATCAACTATTGGCCAGGCGCAGTGGCTCACGCCTGTAATCTGTAATCCCAGTACTTTGGGAGGCTGAGGCGGGTGGATGACGAGGTCAGGAGATCGAGACCATCCTGGCTAACATGGTGAAACCCCATCTTTACTAAAAATACAAACATTAGCCAGGTGTGGTGGCAGGTGCCTGTAGTTCCAGCTACTTGGGAGGCTGAGGCAGGAGAATCGCTTGAACCCGGGAGTCAGAGGTTGCTGTGAGCCAAGATCGCACCACTGCATTCCAGCCTGGGTGACGGAGTGAGATGCTGTCTCAAAAAAAAAAAAAAAAAAAAAAAAGGAAAAATCAACTATTAAAACAATCCTTATGTTTTGCTTGTAAAGGACATGATGAAAAAGTTTTTTTGTTTGTTTGTTTTTTCAGACAGTCTTGCTTAGGCTGGAGTGCAGTGGCGTGATCTCGGCTCACTGCAACCTCCACCTCCCAGGTTCAAGTGATTCTTCTGCCTCAGCCTCCTGAGTAGCTGGGACTACAGGTGTGTGCCACCACACCCAGCTAATTTTTTGTATTTTTAGTAGAGACAGTGTTTCACTGTGTTAGCCAGGATGGTCTTGATCTCCTGACTTCATGATCTGCCTGCCTTGGCCTCCCAAAGTGCTGGAATTACAGGCGTGAGCCACTGTGCCTGGCCAATGAGAAAGTTTTAAGCTGTTTGCAATTACTTCTTTCAGATGCCCCATGGTATGTATGAGCCTTTAATCACTACAGTAAATGAAAAACTAAGTGGAATAGAACTGATACTATATTTTTCTTTTGAACACTGGTTTTTAAATACCAGAGACATCTTGATGTGCTCTGTAAGAATTCTGACCAGTTGGCTGGGCGCAGTGGCTCACGCCTATAATCCCAGCACTTTGGGAGGCTGAGGCGGGCAGATCACCTGAGGTCAGGAGTTTGAGTCCAGCCTGGCCAACATGGTGAAACTCCTTCTCTACTAAAAATACAAAAATTAGTCGGGTGTGGTGGCATGTGCCTGTAATTCCAGCTACTCGGGAGGCCGAGGCAGGAGAATTGCTTGAACGCAGGAGGAGGAGGTTTCAGTGAGCCGAGATCGCACCAGTGCACTCCAGCCTGGGTGTCAGAGACTCTGTCTCAAAAACCAAACCAAATCAAACCAAATCAAACCAAACCAAACAAAAAGAATTCTACCAGTTGAGCACAACTCACAGATTTCACAAAGAACATCAATATGCCCAATTACCATCATTTAATGCTCCCATTAATGTGCTATATGTCAATACCATGATTCCTTATTTTTATTTTTTACTTTTAGGTTCAGGGATACATGTGCAGGATGTGCAGGTTTGTTACACAGGTAAACATGTCATGGGGATTGGTTGTACAGATTATTTCATCACCCAGATTATTTCATCCATTAGTTATTATTTTCCTGCTTCTCTCCCTCCTTCCACCCTCCAGATTCCTTATATTTTATTTTCTCTTTTAGATTCTGAAATACCTCATACAGTAAGAATATTGGTACCCACGGCCGGGCGCGGTGGCTCAAGCCTGTAATCCCAGCAGTTTGGGAGGCCGAGACGGGCGGATCACGAGTTCAGGAGATCGAGACCATCCTGGCTAACACGGTGAAACCCCGTCTCTACTAAAATACAAAAAAAAATTAGCCGGGCGAGGTGGCGGGCGCCTGTACTCCCAGCTACTCGGGAGGCTGAGGCAGGAGAATGGCGTGAACCCGGGAGGCGGGGCTTGCAGTGAGCTGAGATCCGGCCACTGCACTCCAGCCTGGGCAACAGAGCTAGACTCCGTCTCAAAAAAAAAAAAAAAAAAAAAAAAAAAAAAAAAGAATATTGGTACCCACCATCATGCAGACATTTTGTACATTTGCCTCAGATCCATCCCCTGCTCCCCCTCCCCTCTGCCACACACACAATCCTGTTATGGTCATGCCTAGATTTCAGCTATAAACTCCCACCTTGTGCTGTCCTGATGTTTAACCCTTTTGGTGGTCATGGCCAATGCTCATAGGGAGATCATGAGCTCGGCACCAAATGTTGTTTTATTGTTTGATTGCTGGAGAAGAACTAAGGTGACTTTATAGCAGGGACACAGAGATCCAGAAAAAGTCAGATCCTTGCCTTCTCAAGATTACACAAAGTCTGAAATCCACAAATCTTGATTCCTTGTCCGACAAAATGGAATAGCAGAAATTGCATGGGCTTTAGAATCAAACTCAACCAAGTTCAAATCCTGACTTTGCCATTTACTAGTGAAACAGCTTGTCTACAAGATAAAATCCAAACAACCTACCCTAGCTTTTGGTTTCATCTGAAAAATGGAAGTTATACCACCTCCTCTTTAGAGCAGTTGAAAGAATCAAAAGCATAACAAGTGGCACTGTGCCTGGCACAGAATAGGGACTCAATTAATAGCAATTTTTTAAGTTCCACTTTTTAATGAGCACCAATTCTGGGCCAGGCATTGTTTCAGGCACTTAGGGCATAGCCACAAACTGACAACGTCCCTGTCACTGTGCTGGTTAAGAAATTATAAGTTAAATAGATTATCAGCCAATTATATGTGTATCCACTTGCAAAGGCTTTTTTGTTTTGTTTTGTTTTGTTTTTGAGATAAAGTCTATGTTGCCCAGGCTAGTCTTAAACTCTGGGCCTCAACCAATCCACCTGTCTCGGCCTCTCAAAGTGTTGAGATTACAGGTGTGAGCCACTGTGCCTGGCCCCATTTGCAAGTTTTTGTTCTTATGGACATGATATTCTTTTGTTGTCCCCATGGCCAGCCTATTCTCTGACACATACTGATTTTTTGGTTCCCCAAACCAAATTTAAGGGTCAGGACTGGCCGGGGATAGCCCAAATTCTGGCTACTGGGCTCTTTGTTGGTAAGAATGGGAGATGTGCTATATTCTGAAGAGATTTAGATGAGTGACACAGGTGCCTGTCCTCCAGGAATTCTCAGTCTACTAATAATCAAGATCATGGTATAGCACTTGCTCCTGCCAGATGCTGGGCTAGGCTCTGTACAATTTTCATTTAATCCTCACAACCTTCTCTTAAGGTTGAGTGGTTATTAAAATTGTTAAAAGAGGCCAGGTGCAGTGGTTCATGCCTATAATCCCAGCACTTTGGGAGGCTGAGGTGGGTGGACCACCTGAGGTCAGGAGTTTGAGACCAGCGACCATCTTGGCCAACATGACAAAACCCCGTCTCTACTAAAAAATACAAAAAATTAGCTGAGTGTGGTGGCACAGGCCTATAATCCCAGCTACTTGGGAGGCTGAGGCAGGAGAATCACTTGAACCTGGGAGATGGAAGTTGCAGTGAGCCAAGATCGTGCCACTGCACTCCAGCCTGGGTGACAGAGCAAGACTCTGTTAAAATAAAATGAAATGAAATAAAATAAAATAGTTAAAATAAAAACTTTAGACAAGTTAAATTTAACAAAGAATGATTCATGAATCGGGCAGCCCCTAAGACCAGGACAGGTTCAGTGAGACTCTGGGGCTGCCATATGGCTAACATTTATGGAAAGAAAAAGGCAAGTGGTATATAAAAAATTGAAGTGAGGTACACAGACTTCACTTATTCTTGTTAAACTTATTCTGGGCACGTACCTTATTTCAACAGTTGGCTGCCTGTGGTTGACTGAAGTTCGGCTGCTGTTACTGGCTGAGACTTGGCTACTTGTTACAAGAGTAGGTTCCAATCTGCTTACGCCTGGCTTGGTTACAGTTCTCTATGTATGGAGAAACCTTTAGGTCAAACTTAAGATATGTACAGAAGCAGCTTTAGGCAAAATTTAACATAATTCATTTTCATCATGATTTGCTGCACCTTTTAATACAGTCTTGAAAACTATTGAACTGAATTCTTCCAACAGATAAAGAATATTCTCTTGAATAGCTCAAACATTCAGTAAGACAGAAGCGTGAATAAATTTTGTCAAGTACTCTTGCTCTGGGATTTAAGGATTGTGATACCAAAAGTGACAGGGATTTTTTTTTTTTTTGAGATGGAGTCTTGCTCTGTCGCCAGGCTGGAGTGCAGTGGTGCGGTATCGGCTCACTGCAATCTCCGCCTCCCGGGTTCAAGCAATTCTCCTGCCTCAGCCTCCCGAGTAGCTGGGACTACAGGTGAGTGCCACCACGCCCAGCTAATTTTTGTACTTTTAGTAGAGACGTGGTTTCACCATGTTGGCCAGAATGGTCTCAATCTCTTGACCTTGTGATCTGCCCGCCTCGGCCTCCCAAAGTGCTGGGATTACAGGCGTAAGCCACCGTGCCCGGCCCAGGAATTTTTTTTTAAAGAACTGAACTGAACTGAGTTGCTCACACCCTTTTTCCACTTATCAAAAAATTGTGAAGAGCCTCTACTTACAGGATCAATAGGCAAAAGACCAAATACCTTGGACACCATTCCTCAAACACCCAGCTGATTGGGATGACATGAAAAACACATTTCTGGTTTCTTCTCAAAGGGCTGTAATTAAACACAAGGCCTGTAATGGCTTCTCTTGTAGTCACAAGGTAAACCTTTAGTGTGGTATTCAAGATTCTTGCAACTTGGCCCCCACATACAATTCTCACACATTATTTCATGCCCCCTACCAGTCTCTCAAGGCTCCTTATCCATTGCTTGAACTGCTCACCTGGGCCGTTTTCACCTCTGTGGTTTTGCTAATACCTTCAATAGAAATGCCCCCTCACCTATTTCTGCTCATCATAAAGCCACCATCTCTCAGTCCAGTTACCATGGCCTCCTCGGTTGAGCGTTTCCCGATTCCTCTGTTAGAACTGCTTCCTCCTCTTTGCTCCCACACATATCTTCTGCCTCTTTACCACATGTATTTCATTCTACCAAGTTCCTTTTTCCTTGGCTTAACACACCTCCACAGCCCAGTCTTGTATAGCGTGGCTCTTGAACACTGCTGGCTAAATAGGAGGCACCAACTGCTGCTGTCACCTCCACACATGCTCCTCCTTCTCAGTCTGCAGGGCCTCTGGCAGCAGGACACCTATTTGACCACCAAGCCTAGAAATCCAGGGCTGGAAGAAAGCTCAAGGGGTGGCCCAAACTTGGTCCAAAGCCCCCTCTAAGGCAATCTGGACGCAAAAAATGGTCTAGTATGATCTGTCATTAGGAACACTATCAATTCCTTTTTTACTTCTCACTGGACCTATTTTTAAGTTTTTGATATATTTAATTTAAAAAATACACAAATACATTTTCTTCAAAGAGATTCATACTTTATAGAAGCCAAGCATGAAGGTGCTGCTTAACCACTGTTCCTCCCTCTCCCTTCCCAAAATAATGGGACAGTTTAATGCAAAGTTTTTATACATCCACATGCATATATTTAAACAAATATACATATTCTCAACATAAATGGGAGACAATGTATTGTTCCACAATTGGCTTTTTAAATCTTTTTTTTTTTTTTTTGAGATGGAGTCTCGCTCTGTTGCCCAGGCTGGAGTGCAGTGGCGCAATCTCGGCTCACTGCAAACTCTGCCTCCAGGGTTCACGCCATTCTCCTGCCTCAGCCTCCCAAGTAGCTGGGACTACAGGCGCCCACCACCACGCCCGGCTAATTTTTTTGTCTTTTTTAGTAGAGACGGGGTTTCACTGTGTTAGCCAGGATGGTCTCAATCTCCTGACCTTGTGATCCGCCCGCCTTGGCCTCCCAAAGTGTTGGGATTACAGGCTTGAGCCACTGCGCCCGGCTGGCTTTTTAACTCTTAATGCACTGATTATACAGGATGCTGAACAATTTTCTGGTATGCTTATTGGCCATTTTTTTTCTATGAGCTCTGTTCATAACCATTGCCTGTCTTTTCTATTGGGCTGTTACCAATAGGAAAGATGATTATTGATTTCTACTCTTACATATTGTGGATGCTCATCTTTTGTTATATACGTCGCATAGACCTATTTTCCATTGCATTAATCGACCATTTCCTAACATTAATTTTGGGCAGGACATTTAACCCAAGCTTCAGTGTCCTTACCTAAACAATGAGGGTATCTCCTGCATAAGACTGTGGGGAGAATTGACTGATAAAACTGAATGATGCTTGGCACTCAGTAAATACTCAATAAACGTTAGCTATTCTTCACTATAGACTTGGGGCTACAAGTCAGCTAAATGTTTAGTTTGGCCCATAGGATTTAAGTATATTTGAACCCTTCAGGTGAAGCATGCATTTCTAGTTGGCCATACCTTCCTCTGCCTCCCCAGTCTGTTTTCTACACCACAGCTTCTCAAATTTATGTCATCTGCCTTCCACTCTCCAAAGTTTTCTTTTTTTGAGACAGGGTCTCGCTCTGCCACCTAGGCTAGAGTGCAGTGGTGTAATCATAGCTAACTGTAATCTCAAACTCCTGGGCTCGAGTGATGCCACCACCTCAGCCTCCCGAGTAGCTGAGACTACAGGTGTGTGCCACCACACCCAGATAAATTTATTTTCTGTAGAGATGGGGTCTCACTATGTTGCCCAGGTTGGTATCAAACTCCTGGCCTCAAGTAATCCTCCAACCTTGTCCTCCCAAAGTTTTGGGATTACAGGTATGAGAGCCACCACACCCAGTTTTTACTGGCATTCAGTAAGTCTCCAAAGTTTTTAATGGATAAAAATAAAGCAGGTTTTGAAATTATGTATCGCCCATTATCATAGCAGCTCTATGTGTCCTGTATATACTACACAACTCCTGCATATTGTTCACAGTTTATCACACTTATGAAGCCCCCCCAGGGTTGGGCAATATACAACCTGCATATCTGTACACGGCAGCCTGGCCCATATTTAGGGGAATTTTCAAAGATTTCACAAGATGTATCCTTTGCTCTCACAACATCTACCTGTAGGATCAAGTTGGGTGGTGTGGTATCACTAGTTTATAGTTGGGGTAAAAGGCACACAGCTAGTAAGCCAGAAGTGGGGCTAAAGCTCTCGATGTTCAGACTGGAGCTGTGAAGGACCGAGTCATCATGTCTCTGCTTGGTACCAGGTCAAAGGCAAGTTTAGGACTTTAGGATTTCCAGAGGCCTCCCAGAGATCACCAGGAAAAAGTCCTAATAGAAATTACTACTTGTATAACAAAATTACAGGTGGCAATAGGCTGGCTAATAATGCATTACATGCATGTAAAACTATGTATGTTAAATGTTTCAAAAATAAAGAGCAAAACAAACACGAGTCTGACCACCAGGTTAATAGCTGAGGTCTTTATTTCAATTTCTATATACAGTAAAAGTGCTGCTGAGAATCTGCAGCGACCAGACAGAACATAAATTTAAATCTCTCTCAACAATTAGCAGCTTAAGATCTATCAACTACAGTGTTAACGTTCACACGTTCACAAGTGTCATTTCTTTACGTTTCAATTCGTGCAAGTGAGTTTTTATTCTTACACACTTTGATAAAACACACTTACAGTCTAGTAGTCAATCCCTACTGAGGATATCACCTAGCATACACGACATACAGACAGTAATGTTAACGCTTAGAGCCACATTCAAAATCCCAGGTTTCATTTGGGGTTGGGGTGTGGGAACCATAATTTTGCCTGTGTCAGATTACAATAATGTTTGGTTTTGTTTTAGATGCATATTTTCCAAAGCTGAAAGACAGCTCCTCATTGGAACTCTCTCAGAACTCAGCATTTTCTTCTGACTGTACCTTAAAGGAACATGAAATCAGAAACAAAACCAAATGCAGTGAAGACCACGTGAAAATATGCTCATTATTTGGACATGGCTAGTGAGGAAGGCTCGTTCCCAATATTTGTCTTGGCATCAGACTTTTACTCCATTTAGAACAGGGGAGAAAGAAGACCCTAGTCAGTGAAGTTTAAAATTTAACCTACTTTTGCTTCTTAAGGAGCCAGTAGAGTGGAAAGCCTTCCTTACTAGGACATACTGAGTATACCAAGGAATGGAAATTGGAGCAGAGAGAAGTACCCTTCAATTATCATAAACAATGTAAAATGCGCATTCTACAACCTGAACAGTCACCCAGGCCAACACAGCCAGCTTCACTCACCCAGGCTAGGGGCATGGAAAAATAATCCAGGAATGTTTCATTTTAAAGGGAATGAATATAGTTTTCTTTTCTTTTCTTTTAGAGGAGCATTCAAATGAGGCGAAGTTTCCACCCAGAACAACTGTTAAGCCATTAAAGCAAGGTTATAGAAGAGCTATGAAAAGACAAAAGAACCCAAGAACAACCGCAATGAAAGAAACTCAAAAGTAACAGGATGGGCAGCAAAAGGTACAAGAAAGAATGAAAACAGATGCATGGTTACAAACAGCATTAAATGCACACAACTTCTGGGTCTGGTGAATAATTAAGGGACAAGAAGGCTAGAAAGCCATTACTGCACCTGATCTGCACTGAAGGTCCTTCCTAAGACACTCTGAGAAAGGAAGACAGAAAGTTAGCATGGGACTGTTTGGCTGGAGCGCAGGGAGCTTTCTACAGGTGAAAACCTTCCTTTGATAGAAACCGTTCCAGGGCAAATGGGAACAGTTTCAATCCATCTATCAAAGTGACGTTCAGTGTCCACAAAACTTAAGTCTTCAGGCAGTTTGGGGGACTCAAAGGTTCTAGCTTAGAAAAACTGGTGGATTGTGGCTAGGGCATCTTTTAAATAACTTTGTGGGGGCTCTCTACTCTGAGCAATTACACTAAAGCAGAAAGTTAGGAGAAACTGTTAGTTCAAAAAGTTCATAGTGTCCTTTGGCACTCCTGCCTAAAAAGTCACTGCGATATTTTTAGGCAAAGTTAACATTTTAATATATATAGGCTTGGGGACAATTTGTTTTTGGCATGAACATGAATTGGTTCTAATTTTTTTTTTTAAAGAAAAAATCACCCTTGTGGCCCTACTCTGGGTGCTAGTTTTGAGGGGGCAACAGAACTAGCAGGTGTACTACAATCAGCTGAGGTTGGGGTGAAGACTGGGGTACCTGAGTTAAAATGTCAAAGTAGTTATGGAAACAACATGCTGGCTCTGAGAAATCCAGCTTGTCAAAGCAAAAGGAGGCTGGCACCGTTAGGTAAACTGTCCTTTCAGACGGGCAGGTCAATGCTAATCTAGTTCTGAAGGAATTTCCTGGTAAGGGGAAACAGGCAAAGCATACTTTGTTACTCTTTTCAGGGCATCTTATATGCACTTGGTTGCACAGAATGAGACCAAGAGGGAACAGCATTTGTGAACATACTACAAATAATATGGAAAATTAACCAAGCTCTCTAGATAAACTCTAAATGTTCAAGTTCCACCAGGATGATGGAACTGGTTATGGGATGGGGGAAAGCAGCTCAGTTCATTTTTTTTAAACCATCTAGATAAGTCCACTGAGCATAATTAGGTTAGGTTAACAAGTCAGTTTACATTATAGGAAGCTGGCAACATTTCACACCCAAAACTTGGGTCCTTCTAACCCGACATTTCCTTCACTGCTCTTTAGGAGAATCACCTTTGGTTGATTCTCTTAGGCAGACAGAATAAAGCTTTGAAATTAAGAATGCTGGGGCCAAAATGAAGACAGAAGACTCCACATCATCACTTTGGTTTCAGTAATTAGGGGTGTTAACAAAATAAATTAAGGAAACACAAGGACTTATTTATGACTCTTATAGTCTCAACTTTTCCTAAAGACAATCCCAGCCCAAGATCACTGGGTGAACATTTTCTTGGGGCAAAAAAAAAAAAAAAAATCCCTATCCTACTACACTGGTTTGTGGAAACAGCCTCCTCCTCTCCTTGCACAACCCTTTCCTCTCCAACTAAGCTAAACCCATAAAACGGGGGCATAGGGACATCGGGACACCAAAAGCAGCAGCAGCAGCCAGAGGGAGTTTAAACTGCATCTCAAAACAAGGGCGGCAGAGGGCAGCATTTACAGCAAGACTTTCTTACTCAAACTGTTTCAAGACAAGAGGGAGCAGCACACTTAAATATCCACACATTTCTTCATTTAAAAACATCACTTCTTTATTTCAAAGGAAAAATAAAAGACCCTCCCAACCCTGTCCAAAAAAACCCAATAATAATAATAACAATAATAAAAAATCCTATTAGAAACCATAAGGAAGCACTGAGAGTTTGAGTATTACATTCTTCAAGTATGCTGTTCGGATTTTTTATTTTTAGGTTGGTACCTATACACATATTAAAAAAACCTTAAAAGTGCGGCCAACAGATTTTGCTTAAAATTAAGTATTTAGAGGGCTACTTAAAAATACTGTAGTAGGACTGTGCAGTGATCCTTTGGGGGATGATGCTTTCACTTTTGTATCCTAGTAAAGGTTAAGGGGCAGGTTCAAAAGTGATCATACTTCCAGGGTTATCGTAAGTGGCCAACTTGGGTGAGAAAGCCAGGGAGATCCATGTGTTCTTCCACGGACAACGAAAATCCACCCCGAATCCAAAAATTCAGACATGGAATGTGGTAGGATTTCACAGTAAAGTTAGTCTGGGATGGGGAGAGGTGATGAGCCCAAGGCAGGGTGTTAGGTTTAACTGGTTTGCCCTAATTAGGTTTTCACATATTTTTAGTGGGTTTTAGTGCAGTCCTTCAAGCCACATTTAGATTGCCCTTCGGTGTGCTCCAGATTGTTGGTTCATATTAAAGGACTGTTTAAGATTTGCATCCCAAGGAAAATCATGCTACATAAAAATGATCCAAGATTTTCGCCCAAAAAACTTCTTGGATAAAATCTAAAAAATACTATTGCAATTGCGTCTCTTGAAGAAAAAAACATTATTCTAAATGTAAACAGATTCACTCAACTCTTTTGTTGTTGTAGAAAACTTCAGAGTAGGTAAGTTGCTGTCTAACTCTCTGCTGCATGCACTTGCCAGAGGGTAGGGAACAATACCTTCTGTGCCAGCATCATCTAGGGGATGAAAAGAACCGTTCCACATAGCTGAAGAGGGCGTCCCAGTGCTTCCAGAGAAAGGCAATGAAAACCACAAGGAATAAAGTGCTGAACGTCCTGTTGCGAGTCTTCATGAGGGGAACCACACAGTTGGCTACAGTGGAGACAAAGACCAAAAGGACTGCCATGACAGCCAGGAGGATGTTGATGAGTTTGCCCAGAAGGTTCCGGGCAGTGGCATTCTCCAGCCCTTCTAGCTGCACCACCTGCTGCTGCTGCTGCTGCAGCTCCATCTTGGAGATGCGCGTCTGGCATGCCTCTAGGGCCTCCTGTGGGCCAGAACAGGGAAGAGTTAAGCCTTCTGCTCACAAGTACTCTGAGATGCTGACATGCCTCCTGGGCAAGCCAGATGCATCTTGAGCAATGCCAATGATTTTATAAATATGCTGAAGCCTTGAATGAATATAAAAGTCTAGATGTATAACTCACTATTCAAGTGACTATTATTCCCCCAAAGTGCCCTCCATTGCATTTCAGTGGGATGAGTCACAGGAAGCAGTGGCCACACTTAACATTTATTTAGTCTAGAACATTTTAATGACAAGACCACAAATATATGCTCTTTTTTCATTGAAAATTAATCTAAGTTGCACAGAATATATTTGTTCAACATAAAAAAGTTCAAATAGGATAATCTCTCCTGACATTTCCTTCAATTCCAATCCCTGTCCCTGAGGCAATACTGTTTGTGTTCACCCTTTTATCTGTGTTTAAGTGTATACATATATGTGTCAAGGAAAATATATGGAATTTTAAATTTTATTTCCTATCTGTAAACTAAAAATAAAATCCTAAGCCCCCCAGCCGAATGAACGGACTCCCTCTTGGCCAAAGTGGACCCCAAAGAAACTTGAAAAAGTGAGTTCTTGGCAATGATGGGAACGAGGCTGGACATGCCTCATTACATCCCCTCCCTTTTTGAGTTGCAGCACAAATGACCAACATTAATGTTAAAATAGAGATCATAAGACTGATAGAATGGACTCTTTGTGGCAGTAAGACATCAAATTATAAACAAGACCTAAGGCCATGCCAGACAAGGGTTAAATCTCACCCTACAAACCATAAAATCTCATCAGTTTTTTGTTTTTTTTTTTTTGAGACGGAGTCTCGCTCTGTCGCCCAGGCTGGAGTGCAGTGGTGCGATCTCTGCTCACTGCAAGCTCCGCTGCCTCCTGAGTTCATGCCATTCTCCTGCCTCAGCCTCCCGAGAAGCTGGGACTACAGACGCCCACCACCACACCTGGCTAATTCTTTTTTGTATTTTTAGTAGAGATGGGGTTTTACCGTGTTTGCCAGGATGGTCTGGATCTCCTGACCTCGTGATCCTCCTGCCTTGGCCTCCCAAAGTGCTGGGATTACAGGCGTGAGCCACTGCGCCAGGCCATCTCATCAGTTTTTAAAAAAATTAACTGGTATTAATGTGGCTTTCTTTCCAACCTGACTCGGGTATAGCATCACATGACAGACAGCAGACCCCGTTAACTTAGGCATTCCTTTGTACTGACTTCAAGTCTTTACACAAAGCTTAACTCTTTCAACCAACTGCCAACTAAAAAATTCCTAAAACCCACTATGACTTATTAGCCCCTACTTAGAGATGGCCCACCTTTTTGGGCCAAACCAATGTATAGTTTCCATGTATTGATTTAGGATTTTACTTACAATTCCTGTCTCTCTGAAATGTACAAAGCTAAACTAACCCAACTGCTTCGGGCATATTTTCTCAGGACCTCTTGAGACTGTGTTCCCTAGGCCATGGTTACTCATATCGGCTCAGAATAAACCTCTTTAAAATATTTTACAGGGTTTGGCTTTTCCAAACATGGAATAGTATCATACTATAGGAATCGATTCACAACTTGTTTTTTTTCATTCAACAGTGGGTCCTGGTGATCTCTCCATGTCAATACACAGAATCTACCTCATTTTTTTTAACTGCTGCAGAGCATTTTATAGTATGGCTAGGCTATGTTATAATAGATGCAGCTAGTTCCCTCTTGGGGATTTTTAGGTTGTTTTCAATTTTTCCACTATAACAATGATGCAGTGAACATTCTTTGAACATGCTTCCTTATACACACTACCTGGTGTTTTCTAAGTCAAGTCAATCCCTGACATCAGTGGAAAGGGATCTCCGATCTGCCTTCTTAAGGGCACACTCTCCTTTAGGTTGATCCTCTGTAAAGAGGACACTATGCCCACACACTAGACCAAACATTAAAAGTGTCTGTTTTTGCTATTTTTTTTGAGATGGAGTCTCGCTCTGTCGCCCAGGCTAGAGTACAGTGGCACGATGTCAGCTCACTGCCAGCTCCACCTCCCGGGTTCACACCATTCTCCTGCCTCAGCCTTGCGAGTAGCTGGGACTACAGGTGCCCGCCAACACGCCTGGCTAATTTTTGTATTTTTAGTAGAGACGAGGTTTCACCGTGTTAGCCAGGATGGTCTCGATCTCCTGACCTCGTGATCTGCCCGCCTCGGCCTCCCAAAGTGCTGGGATTATAGGCGTGAGCCGCCGCTCCTGGCCTGTTCTTGCTATTTTTTAACTTTATATTGTTTAATTTAAAAACCTATATTACCAAGACCTGATTGTATATTCTGTATCTCTCTCAACTACTAAAAAGTACTTGAAAATAGTGTAAAATACTAATACATTAATGAAACGTTATTAGTAATGCAATAGTGACATAAAGTGTTAATACATTGATTCTAATGTTTAGAATCACCAGTAACTAATAACAACTTGTCTTATAACATATGCAATTAGAATAAAGCTTCCATTTAACATATGCCTAATTCCCAATTAAAAAAAAATAAAGTGTCTGTTCTCCTCAAGGCCATGGCCTTCACCCATGAATTTAAATTAATTCCAAAGTATTCAAGGGATAGAACCTATTTCCCTAGCTATGGTCAGATATCCTCCAAAGTTGGTTGGAGCCATGAGTTTTTCTGGTCTTGGTTTCAATGGATCCTGGTTTCCTGGGATTTGAGGTAAGGCTTGGGTAACTTCAGACTGAAGCCAACTACAGACAGACAATGGATGCTGTCCAGTCCAGAAGGATCTTACGGAAAACATAATTAAAACATAAGCAGTGCCTGAAGAAGACGGCATCCGGGTAAATTATCTAGACATTCCCTTGATTCTTTTAGGCTGTTGTAATACAAGTTTTCTAGCCCACTTCCCTTCTCTGAGACTAGCGTCTTTCAAAATGCTTTCATATGAAACCACTAAGAACTGTTCCCTTAGAAATACCTCCATATAGAAACAAGAAAAAATTAAATATTCTACTTCCTCATAGAATAAAACAGATGGGCGATTAGCCTTAATTAAACATGACTGCCTCATGGGTTATTCTTGCAAACTGTCAGGCAATGTGCCTAAATGAGATCTGGATTTGGCAGCTGGAATAAAGGCCCCCTTTCCCACAGAAGAAGAGAAGGGCAAAATGGCCCTAATACTTGTCAGAGCTGCTTTTAAAGCAGTAATGGACAAATAGGATTCATGTGGTTTTCCACACACTGAGACTACTGTGATCCTAAGAAACATTTCCCAAGTACCAAGCAGACATACCAACCCAAAATGGTATAAACTTTTGAGAAATGCACCTCAATCATTTTAAGAGTAAGTGTACTCTTATATAGTTGATATAAGCTTTTCTTTGTTCTCTACCTTCTCATCTTTTTTCCTTCTGCTGTTTTCCTTTTTTCTTTCTAACCCTACTGTATTTTGCATTTACACCTTTTCCTTCATACTAACCTGGATGTCCCGGGCCCGTTCATAGGACTGATACGCGATTTTTTCTTCCATGCTTGCCAGTTCCTGCTTCAAGTTCAAGATTTCATTCTGGTGGAGTTCTGTTAGGTCATTTAGTTGCTCTTCTAATCGTTCACATCTAAGGAGAAAAAAAAGGTTAGAATTTTATGCATTCTGTGAATATCTTTCCTGGCATTATTTACATCCAATCCCCAAAACCCATTCTACAAAGGAATAAAAGCACAAAGAAACTGAGTGGCCTGGGTTAACAGGGTGTGCTAGTGGGTACAGCTCTTAGTCTCTGGAGAAGATAGCTTGTCTCAAGGCCAAATCACACAGCAACACGGCTGTTCCATAATCTTTTCAATGCACAGTATTTGCAGTGATGCCAGCAGCCCTGATTAGCTTTGAGCATAACCATAATACTGAGGCAGTCGTTAGGCTACTCTGAACAACATATGGGAGAGGCAAAAGCTAGGGTACAATTAAGCAAGCCTCATGAAAAGATAACACACCAATGGAAACCAACCTTCTGGCAGTCACCAGTAGCTTATTCCAGAACTGGCCAGCTCACTCACCTGGATGTTTGTGATTCAGAGCCCTAGAATGCCAGAGCCAGAGGGGTCCATCATCCCCATGGTCAAGCACAAGTGTCTGGGACATTTCTGTCAATAAATATTTACTGAGAGCCTGCTATGTACCAGGCATATTCAAAGTACTAAGAATATTGTGGTAAGCAAGACAGAGTGCCTGCCCTCAGGAGTTTGTACTCTAAGGAGTCAGGGAGGCAAGATGATTTCCCATATGGAGAAGTAAAACAAAGAAGATCAATAGGGGTATAAGGGCCGGGCGCGGTGGCTCAAGCCTGTAATCCCAGCACTTTGGGAGGCCGAGACGTGCAGATCATGAGGTCAGGAGATCGAGACCATCCTGGCTAACACGGTGAAACCCCGTCTCTACTAAAAAATACAAAAAAAAAACTAGCCGGGCGAGGTGGCGGGTGCCTGTAGTCCCAGCTACTCGGGAGGCTGAGGCAGGAGAATGGCGTAAACCCAAGAGGAGGAGCTTGCAGTGAGCTGAGATCCGGCCACTGCACTCCAGCCTGGGTGACAGAGCAAGACTCCGTCTCAAAAAAAAAAAAAAAAAAAAAAAAAAAAAAAATAGGGGTATAAGACAGAGTGCCTGAAGGCTGATTGATGAAGCTGGAATGGTCAGGGAAGGTCTCTCCCCTATTCAATTCTATTAAACTATGAAGGCTGAAACTTGAGTGATATGAACAGAGCCTTGTTGAAATGTGGAGGGAAGAATGTCTTAAGCAGAGGAAATAGCAGGTATGAGGTTCTTAAGATGGGAATTAGCTTGGCATGTCTGAGGGTTAGAAAGTAGGTCAGTGTGGCTGGGAGAATAAAAGGGAGGTAGGGTTCCTTGGGAGTAGGAATTATTTTATTCATATTGTATCTCTAGCACTTAGGATGACATAAGGGAAGGTTTAGTAATCTACATAAAGATGGAACCTGGACAGGGCATCTAAGGAGAGGCAGGATTAGAAAAGTTTTTTTGTTTTTTTTTTGAGATGGAGTCTCGCTCTTGTTGCCCAGGCTGAAGTGCAGTGGCGCAGTCTTGGCTCACTGCAACCTCTGCCTCCCGGGTTCAAGTGATTCTCTTGCCTCAGCTTCCTCAGCAGCTGGGATTACAGGCACCCACCACCACACCCAGCTAATTTTTGTACTTTTAGTAGAGATGGGGTTTTGCCATGTTGGCCAAGCTGGTCTCAAACTCCTGACCTCAGATGATCCGCTTGCCTTGGCTTCCCAAAGTGCTGGGATTACAGGCGTGAGCCACCATGCCCAGCCTAGAAAAGGTTTAAGGGATGAGATCAGAGATTCTAGGTGGAAAAATGAATGTGAGTAAAGGTCTGGAGAGAAATGGATGATAAATGTACAGAATAACTAGAATAGTGCATCCATGTTGGAGGAAAAAAAGGGAAATCTGGAAGATCCGAAGAGCTGGGATTCTAGAATAGATAGTAAATGAGCCCAAGGCAGACTACTGAGTAGAGGAGTCACAAGATGAATATGTGTTTTTAGGAAAACGAGTCTTCTCATAGTGGTAAAGAAGACCGACTGGGGTAGGTTGTATGTGGAGTCCCAGGAACTAAAGAGCTAAGTAAGTAGGAGACACTTTTAAAAACAATAGAAACAGAGAGTAAAAGAAAGGGAAGAATAAACATATGTCTTAGCTTCTGGTGCGTAGAATGGAAACCTCTGTCAAGCAGAGGGCAGCTGGGTAGCTCTCATCCCAACAGGGAATGTATTACCACTCAGGCAGCATTTAACACCAGCATGTGAGTCTCAAGCTTTTCGCACTAAAAGAATAAAAATGCCACAACAAACTCACACATCTAAAACTATCTCCTTTCTCTCTTCTTTTTAATCACATCTATAATATGTAAACAAACTTTTAAGGAATATAATAAATTTCTCTGTTTAAGGTAATTTTTGTGTTGTAGCATCATAAACATTCTCCCTTCCAATAATTATGCAATAAATAATAATATCCTAAACTCCATTGCTTTTCTAAGAAACAAGGATTTTTTTTTAAAAGGCATCGTCTCACCCTTCTTACGATGTTACTAAACTCTATTTAGTTCTTCTTTATCCTTTATAGGAATCTCTATACTGCCTTCTTTTATGCTGAAACTCTTCTTGTTACTGAAGTGACTGAACAGGTTAATGAGAAAGCAGTCCTACCTTTGATGGATAACTAGGGCCAAAGTTCTCTGTGACTCTGCCTTTTCCTTTCATCTGCTGCCCAGGGTATGTACTCAGAAACAGGTCCCATCTCTAGAATTGATTTTCCACCAAAATTTAAGTTCACAAAATGCCATAAGATTTTGTTAACATATTGTCTTTTCGTGACTGTCCTATGTTAGCCCACTCTTCTGTGGTGTTTTTGGTGTTTGATAATTTCATCATTCTCTCTCTTTACCAGAAAGGGGCAGGAGACTTTTTTAAAGCCACATTCCAAAGTGCTGGTCTCTTGAGATTTAAGGGAAAGGTTTATCTGGCAGGAAATTACTTTCCTAAACTAAGGACTGTTGGGTAGCAGGGAGGGGAGCAGGGTGGTGGTCACCAGCCTACATCCTGATAAAAGCAGATACGTGGGATCTCTGCACGTGTCCCATAGGCTACCACACAACCTCTTAGCCTACAAATTTCAGGCTTCTTAGGAATCTTATTTGATATTAAACATGGTTTATACATACCAGTAGAACAGATTAAAAAATAGCAGCAGCAGCAACAGTTTAATCAGTGCCTACTATGCAAATTCACTTCAACAATCCCAAGAGGGTAGAAGGTATTATCTGCATTTTATAGATGAGGAAACAGAAGCTCAGAGAAGTTCTAAAGTGAATTGCCCAAGGGCACATAAATATTAAGTAGGGCAACAAGGATTTGAATCCAGTTTTGACTTTAAAATCCAAGTTCTTAAACTTTACAATGTGATGCCATTTTGAAACTCTAGAAACCCAGATCAACTAACTCTCCTCATAAGTAAGAAATCGGAGTCAGAGTGCTAGCGATCAAATCACTTAGCCAAAGGGAGCTGGAAAGAACTACACTGATGTGATGGTTTGGAGTTTGATGTCAAAGTGGAGTTGATGGGAGAAAGAGGAGTGTAATAAAAAATTATGAACCTATAATTAAAAAGGTAAGAGTTGGTGAGGGCATGGAGAAATCTAAACTCTCATGTACTGCTGTTGGGAATGGAAAATGGTACAACTGCTCAGCAAAACAGTTTGGTACCTCCTCAAAAAGTTAATAGTTACCTTATGACTCAGAATTCTACCCCAGATATAACTGAAAAGAAATGAAAACTTATTTCTATACAAAAGCTTGTACACGAATGTTCATACCAGCATTAATCATCATTGCCAAAAAGTATAAACAACCCAAATGTATATGAGTGTACAACAATATATCATCTTGGCTGTTCACAAGTCAAGTATCGATATTATGTACCCTAATCTGCTTATCACTTGCCACCTGGCAAGTTTCTGTTTACTTTCTTCCTTTCTCCTTCAATTGATGGATGCTCGCAGAAACATAAGGACATAAAACACAAATGTGAATGCAGTTTTGCTTTTCACTATATATATGCACATGAGACTCCTGATCCCTAGGCAAAACTACAAAATAGGCTGACTTATGCCTTCACTCCCCCAACATGGACTTCCTTCCTACTGCAGAAACAGTTCACAGGAGCAGGAACGCTGTTGTGATCCTTTCCTCCTCTTTTTACCCGACGTTTTATAATATACAGACACTTTTTATGATGGGGTTACTTTCTGAAAACAGTATTTCCCATTTATGATGGGCTTAAATCAAACCATTGTTAGCCAGGGACTGTCTGTACAACAACATGTATGTCACCCTAGCAAGAATAATTCCCAGGATGGGGCCTGAGATATTCTCTAGCAGCAGCCTGTGGGCTCTGACTTGGCCTTGGCCTTATCTGCCTGGCCTTTTTTGTCCAGACCCAGTATGAAGACAGCAGAATACAAGGCATACTTATCTTTACAAATAGCATGAGGCAAGAAAGAGGTGAAACACAGCAGACTGAATTCAAAATGATCTTGAGAGATTCAAGTGCAGCCAAGACTTTACCAGGAATTAATTCTATAGAAATAGGGAACTACTTACTACTGCTGAATTCAGGTATCAGAGGTCATGTAATGAGGGGGTAGCTTGTTATTTGTAACTCCACAGAACTAAGGAGTAAGTCTTACAAATAGTTTGGTCTTTAGTTCAGTTTTAGAAAGAACTTTCTAATAGCGGTGTCTAACAATGAAAAAAACTATCTTAGAAAATGAGACCCTGCTACCAGAGATATTCAAAGAGAGAGGCTGCTTGTCAGGGATGTTGCAGAAATAAATCCTCTACTAAAAGAGATTTAACTAGACCTCTGAGATCTTTTCTAACGCCTAGAGCTTGATTCTTTGTAGTCAGGGAACTTGTTTTCCTCTTTTTTTTTTTTTTTTTTTTTTTAAAGAAATGGGGTCTTGCTCTATCACCCAGGGTGGAGTGCAGTGGTGCAATCATGGCTCACTGCAGCCTCAAATTCCTGAGCTCAAGGGATCCTCCCACCTCATCCTTCTGAGTAGCTGGGACTATTGACATGTACCACCAAGCCTCGCTCTCTCTCTCTCTCTCTCTCTCTCTCTCTCTCTCTCTCTCTATATATATATATATATATACACATATATATATATTTTTTTTTCAGAGACAGGGTCTCACTATGTTGCCCAGGCTGGTCTTGAACTCCTGAGCTCAAGCAATCCTCCTGCCTCAGCTTCCCTAAGTGCTGAGACTACAGGTGTGGGGCACCACATCTGGCTATTTTCATCTTTCAAACTATAGATACTTTAAATGCTTATGGTATATTTGCCTTCACAACATATTGATTTTAACAACAATAAAGGGAGGTAAGGAGGTATACAAAATAGTGGTAATTTAAGAGCTATGTAAAATCAGGTGTGAAATATTGGGATTAATTTGGTATGTGAGCTGGTGAGGAATATATATGAATCAGAGAGTACTTGCAAAAGTCCTCAGCACTTATTCCCAACATTTTGTATTTTGAGACAGAGTCTCGCTCTGTGGCCCAGGCTGGAGTGCAGTGGTGCAATCTTGGCTCACTGCAATCTCTGCCTTGCAGGGTCAAGCAATTCTCTGCCTCAGCCTCCTGAGTAGCAGGGATTACAGGTGCCCACCATCATGCCCGGCTAATTTTTTGTATTTTTAGTAGAGATGGGGTTTCACCATCTTGCCAAGGCTGGTCTTGAACTACTGACCTCGTGGTCCACCCACCTCGGCCTCCCAAATTGCTGGGATTACAGGCGTGAGTCACTGCGCCCGGCTATTCCCAACACTTTTGAACCTTACTATAAACCAATGTTTACCATAAGAAGGTAGCAAACATGTCAAAGATTCTGGAAATCATTTTCAAATTGGATTTTGGTTCATCCCATATTATGCCTAGAGGTGCTCCATCTTCACTCCTGCCATTTTGCACCTAGAAATGTTTTCATAATGCAGTTTGTACCAGCTAATGCATCTGCTCAGTCCAGGTTTTGGATTAAAATCCCAGCTCTGCAACTCACTAGCCTGGGTGACCCTTTTCATCCTCTATAAAGAGGAAATCTACCTACTCCAAAGGGCAATTGCAAAGATTAAAGGAGAAGACAGATATCAAATACCTGGCACAGAAGAGGTGCTCTGTGAGATAGATGTATCACAAATATACATCTGGTTTCATTTTTCTCTTTTATGATTCTCCTAGTTCTCCCCAACAATCCCTAGTGAGGTAGTTCAGAAAGATTGCTTGCTGACTGCCACATAGTCTTACTCCACTGTTCACTGATTCCCACTTCTGACTTTTTTTCTCTAAGCCTTTTTTCTTGTTGTTTGAGACAGGGTTTTCTCTATCACCCAGGCTGGAGTGCAGTGGCGTGATCATGGCTCATTGTGGTCTCAATCTCCCAGGCTCTAGTGACCTTTCTACCTCAGCCTCCCAAGCAGCTGGGACTACAGGTATGTGCTTCCACGCCCGGTTAATTTTGTTTTTGTATTTTTTGTAGAGACAGGGTTTTGCCATGTTGCCCGGGCTGGTCTTGAATTCCTGGACTCAAGTGATCATCCCGCCTTGGGCTCCCAAAGTGTTGGGATTACAGGCATGAGCCATTGTCCATGGCCTTAAGCCTCCATTTCTTTATGTCCACTTTCTCAATTTTATATATTTTGACATTTTCACTGTTTCCAGTATATGATGTTTTTCCTATGACATCACAGAAATGGGTTTACTGGGCACACACTCCATCCTCCTCAATCCTAGATACAAGCCTCTCTTACTTCTTATTTCATACATCTAGGCTCCTGCCATTTCCCTGGCTCAAGTTTGCCAGATAATTCAAATAGTTCCATGCACTGGCCTGTTCCAAACTTTCCTTTGTATTGGTAAAACTATCCTACCTATGTATGTGTGTGAGGAAAGGTGTCTCAAGTAATTTTTATTTTTTTATGTTAGAGATAGAGTCTCACTATGTTGTCCATGCTGGAGTGCAGTGGTTATTCAGAGGCATAATCATGGTGCACTGCAGCCTCAAACTCCTGGGCTCAAGTGATCCTCCCATCTCAGCCTCCTAAGTAGCTGGGACTACAGACCTGTGCCACTGTGCCCAGCTCAAGTAAATTTTATCTAATTTTTTCAAATCTCCAGAAAGTTATATAGAAACTGCTAATCCTCATCATGCTGTTACAGAAAATAAAGTCCTTTAGAAGTTGAACAATTTATTCACAGTTACATGGGAAATTAACAGCAAGTTCTCCTCAAGCTGAGTCTTCCCAAATAAGAAAATATAATATAACTATTGTTCCCAGAGATAACGTTTTGTTAGCAAGTAGCTAAATAGCAAAGCAGCATTTGGGTAAGTAGAATGATCTCAGCAGATGAAACAGACAAACATGGAGATCAATCTGGGCAACATAGCAAAACCCCGCCTTTACAAAAAATACAAAAATTAGCTGTGCATGGTGGCACGCACTTGCAGTCCCAGCTACTCAGGAGGCTGAGGTGGGAGGATCACTTGATCCCAAGAGGTCAAGGCTGCAGTGAGCCGAGACTGTGTCACTGCCCTCCAGTCTGGGTGACTGAGCAAGACCCTGTCTCAAACGAACAGCAAAACCCACAAACAAAAACAGGAGGCCCAGAAGGATGCAGCGACTCCCTAGCTAGTAGTGAGGTTTAGTAAGCATCTGAACCAATTGGCTCATGCCTGTTATTAGATCACTGTCTTTAAAAAAATTTTTCTACTGGGCAAATTGCTTGACCCCAGGAGTTTGAGACCAGCTTGGGCAACACGGTGAAACCCTGTCTCTAATAAACATACAAAAAAAATCAGGTTGGTGTGGTGGCATGCGCCTGTAGTCCCAGCTACTCGGGAGGCTGAGGTGAGAGGACTGCTTCAGCATGGAAGGCAGAGGTTGCAGTGAGCTGAGATTGTGCCACTGCACTCCAGCCTGGGTCACAGAGTAAGACCCTGTCTCAAAGAGAAGACAAAAAATTCTGTATTGTTAATCAAATGCAAATAACCAAAGGAAAAAAACACCTGTATTCTAGTTCCCACTGACTTCCCACTATCCCCATTACTAATATAATAATCTTCTTGTAATACTTTATATTCTAGCGTTTACTTCCTTTCTAAATTCTAAAATGGAGAAACCAGGTATAAACACCTCTATCTTCTCATTAAATATTAACACCAAATCAAAGAGTGGGGGGCGGGAAGGGAAGATATATGTTTTATAGACTTTCATATGTGAAAGTCTTGGGTTTTTTTTAAAACCAAGAACTCTGCTTTAAGGAATTTTAACCCCTTTACAGGATGCTAACTACAACTCTCCAGACACAAAGCCGGGCAGGGGAGATGGTGGGTGGGTGGGAAGTTCTTAATCATACAAGTACAGTTATGCCTCACTTAATGATGGGGACACATCTTGAGAAATGAGTTATTAGGCTATTTCATCACTGTGTGAACACCATACAGTGTACTTACACAAATCTAGATAGTACAGCCTATGATACAGTTAGGCTGTATGGTACAGTCAATTGTTCCTAGGCTACAAAGTTGTACAGCAGGTTACTGTACCATAGGCAACTGTAGACAACTGTAATACAACAGTGTTTGTGTATCTAGACATATCTAAACATAGAAAAGGCACAGTAAAAATATGGCATTACAGGCTTGGTAGTGCGTGCCTGTAATCCCAGCTGCTCGGAGGCTGAGGCACGAGAATTGCTTGAAACCGTGAGGCAGAGGTTTCAGTGAGCCGAGATTGCACCACTGCACTCCAGCCTGGGCAAGAGTGAGACTCCGTCTCAAAAAAACAAACAAAACAAAAACAGCATTATAAACTTATGAAACAACTGTCTCATATGCTGTTGATCAAAATGTCATTATTCAGCACACGTGATTTTTGCTGGTAAATGATGTTCATGCACCTCTGCTTGGATTACAAGTAGCATGAGATTAATAATCTTATTTTAAGGATTTTAACTCAAGGTCCTTCCTAAATTGTTATAACCCAAAGAAAACCTGGACACTTAAATATGGCATGAGCTTAACTATCAGCAAACAGAAAGCCTTTGCACTGTAAGATTATTTTTTCTAAAAGCAAGTATCGTATTTTGGTAGATGAAATTCATCCCCCACTGGAAGCAAAACCTGTTCTATCTACAAAGTATTAAACACATCAAGATTTTGTTGTAGTTAAATAATTCATAAATAAATACTAAACTTGAAAGTGTTTTGGGCACTAGATCAACACAGTAGTCACCTTCCTAGATCAGAGATAAGCCAGTGGCCCTTTGTGTCAAATTACTGATGAATGGGAGCCTGGGTGAGTGCACAGCCTGGGAATGCTTTGACCTAAAGCATTCCTCTTTGGGTTTGGCTCAAAAGTTTGGAGCCTCTGAGAACCAATGTGCTTCCCTAGTTCAGCAATAGGTCACTAGCGCAGGATGGCTGAAGAAACTTGTAGAGCAGGTATTGAGAGAAACAGGAAGAACCAGTCCCAGGAAAAACACCCACAGGCAACTATGGGAGAAGAATGGACTATTTCCCAAATGCATACCAGAGACCCAAAAGAGCTTCTGCCAGTGTTTAATCAGAGTAGACAGACACAGCTGGGGTAGGGAGCCTTGTGGAGGGGGTTTGAATAGATTCCTTGTGGAGGGGGTTTGAATAGATTCCTAGCTGAATTGGGGAGAGTGGATTTTTTTCTCCTTACCTTTTGTTACCTTTTTTTGTGTTGAAGCCTGAGAAGAGGCTAAAAAACACTGAACTAGCCTGCAGCTGAAAAGGGGAAAAGATACCAGTCCCCCGCAATATTTCAAGGGTAGGCAATGAATTATCTTAAAGACAAGAACACAGTAAATATCTAAATAATACAGGGAATAAATAAAAACTAGAGGGGCTTTCTGGGCAACTTGCAGACTTGGTAATGACAGCTTTCTAACACTCTGGCACAACCTAGATCTTTGTATTCCCCTAGAAAAAATGGAGGAGGAGGAAGCATTTGTTGAGCTCCTACTCTAAACCAAACATCACACTAGGTACTTCCATATATGTTATCTCCTTTAATAATTTCAACAAGCATGTACAATAAATCTCATTTTGTTTTTACAAAGGGAGAAACTGAGGCTCAGATGAGTTATGTAATCTACTCAGATCTGGCAAGCAAATTCAAGTTTGCCCACTCCAAGGAATTAATTAATTAATCCCCTCCATTTCTCTTTAGTGGCTAAACTGGGATGAGCTCACCTATAAATCTCTTTTATGGAAGATTGTATATGTCATAAGAATATTTCCTAATTGGGATTTTGCTTCTCTTATAAATGAAGGGCTAATTTGATTCAGTATCCTCATTTTCTATTTCAAACTTATTGTCCAAATCTAGCCTACATATCCTCTGGAGGTTCTCAGATCACTTTTCAGCTGACAGGTCTCACATGTAGAATAAAGGGGCTAAAACAGCTACCTCTGAGCATACATCTGTCTTATGTCCAATGATGGTCAAATCAACTAAAATTATATTTAAACAACCATTTGTTTAGTTAGAACTCTAATAGCCTGTGCCTAATTGGGTCAGCCTAGTTACTAACTGTTCTACTGCATGTGAAGACTGCTCAGGGTGACTGTCTCCTTCTGTATTTTTGCTCTTATGACTCAGTGCAATTTAAAATATCCCTGGGTTTAATACAAACATTCTCAGAAGCCGATTTCCAAAGGACAGTAATCCCCTTCAAATACAAGCTTTCAAAATGGCATTAATGCTCATCAACACCTGGGGGGTTTTTAGCCTGCCCTACATGACACTGCTTTATACAGGCTACAGTAGCTCAGTAGGATTCCAGGCCAGATCCCCTAAGAAAAAAACTACCAAAGAAACCAGCAAAATTCTCAATTAATGTTTTCCTAGCTGTCTCATTTTCAGTACATTCTGCCACAGCTGAACTTTTTCTTTCGGTAGCCCATTAATATATTTACACTCACTACAGGAACAGAACTAATCCTCAGTTTCTAGCAGCAAATTAAATACATGTAAAACCATTTTACTGTGTGGCCTGGCAAAAGTCACTTTATCTTTCTGAGCTTCAGTGTTCTCATCTGTAAATGAGATTAATCTATATATCTAAGGGTCCCTTCTACTTCTGAAGTACTGTGAACCCAGCTGCCACTAACAAACATGGGATGAAGAAACTAACTGGACAAGAATCTGAAGTCAGCACAGGTCTCATCACTTAAAAAAATTTCTAAACTTTGTCTCCTGCCTTCCCCAAATACATGATCTCATTCATAACTGAATGCACAATAGTAAAACTCAATACCTAGTCACTAGTCAAAGGTTGAGGTGGAGTTCAGATCCAAGCTCTGCTACAATGGCTTCCTGGGTTAAGTGCAAGTGGGCAATGAAAAAATACTGTTATCAGTCATGGTTACAATTATGTGGGTGAAGAGAGAGAGACTGTGCTCGCGCTATAGGCTTTGGAATTCTTCTGATTATTCCAGAGTTAAGCGGATGGTCTTGGGCAACTATCTTCACCTGGAGCTACTCACTTGGGTAGACAGCAATGGAAACACATTAAGCGAAGGACATTATTGAGAAGGGACTCTGAGAAGGGGAAATAATGACTGGAGTAGGAGTACGGATTTCCTTAAGAAGGTTTCACCTATTTATTTACACTGCTGTAGTGGCCTAGGAAACTTTCCAGAGCTTCCATATTCATAGAATTTTTATAAAATATGTTAAAAACAGTGACTCAACTTTTAGTAAACATTTACTTCAACTTGGGATAGGCCTAATGCCCAATGCATCTAATGCTTCAGGGAGCTAGACTTTCAACCACATATATTTCAGGATGGAGCTTTGAAAAAAAATCATCCTGGTATGAAAATAACACTGAATTTGAAGTCAGACAAAACTGGGTTTTGAATCCTGGCTTTACCACTTACTGAGTGACCTCTGGCAACTTGTAAAACCCCACTGAGCTTCAATTTCCTCATCTTTAAAATGGGAATAATACAATTTACCTGTAGGGCCTACTGTGAGGATTGGCAAATGTACGTAAAGCATCTAGCACTAGGCACATCACAGGAGTTTAATACTGTTAGTGGTAGTGGACTTGTCACCATCATCATCAAATAACAAACAGCAACACTGTGCATGGCCTCCCTCTCATCAACTCAGATACTAGTAAAATAAACTAAAGGGTAGAAAAAAATGTATCTTGAGCATCCATGCATGCATTAACTGGTTCTTGGTCACAGAAGGATCTGTGAAGTCCATCCACAGCCTACTTTCTTCCTACACAAAAAGCAAAGCCTGCAACAGAGTAGAAGTAGAATTAGTAAAGAAAGGCTGCTGCCGGCAGCTCACTAACAGTGTGGAGAAGAAATGGAAAGGAGAAAAAACTATAAAAAAAGCAGACGAACTAAGAAAAGGCTAGGGCCATTTACTGTAGAGGCACATAAATGGACATCTTCAGTAACCTGAGAGTATCACTCTAAGCTGAATACTACTGTATCTAAGCTCTTTCCATTAAGTTAGATTCAGTGTACTTTGTAAAAGAAGGCAGAGAAATTTCCCCAAAATGCTTAAAATGTGAAAAGTTTCAGTGCTTAAAATAGGTTTCTGGCTGGGCGTGGTGGCTCATGTCTGTAATCCCAGCATTTTGGTAGGCTGAAGTGGGTGGATCGCCCAAGGTCAGGAGTTTGAGACCAGCCTGGCCAACATGGTGAAACCCCCGCCTCTATTAAAAATACAAAAAATTAGTTGAGTGTGGTGGCAGACACCTGTCCTGTAATCCCAGCTACTGGGGAGGCTAAGGCAGGAGAATCGCTTGAATCCAGGAGGCGGAGGTTGCAGCGAGGCAAGATCGTACCACTGCACTCCAGCCTGGGAAACAAGAGTGAAACTGTCTCCAAAAACAAAAAGAAAGAAAGAAAGAAAATATATTTCAAAGCCAGGCATGGTGGCATGCACCTGCAGTCCCAGCTACTAAGGAGGCTGAGGTGGAAGTATTGCTTGAGCCCAGGAGTTCAAGACCAGCAGGGCAACATAACAAGACCCTGACCCTTTTTTTTTTTTTTTTTTTTTGAGACGGAGTCTCGCTCTGTTGCCCAGGCTGGAGTGCAGTGGCCGGATCTCAGCTCACTGCAAGCTCCGCCTCCCGGGTTCACGCCATTCTTCTGCCTCAGCCTCCCGAGTAGCTGGGACTACAGGCGTCCACCACCTCGCCCGGCTAGTTTTTTGTATTTTTTTAGTAGAGACGGGGTTTCACCGTGTCAGCCAGGATGGTCTCGATCTCCTGACCTGGTGATCCGCCCGTCTCGGCCTCCCAAAGTGCTGGGATTACAGGCTTGAGCCACCGCGCCCGGCCTCTTTTTTTTTTTTTTTTTTTGAGACAGAGTCTTACTCTGTCACCCAGGATGGAGTGCAGTGGTGTTATCTCAGCTCACTGCAACCTCCACCTCCTGGATTCAAGCAATTCTCCTGTCTCAGCCTCCCCAGTAGCTGGGACTACAGGTGCATGCCACCATGCCTGGCTAATTTTTTTTGTATTTTTAGTAGAGATGGGGTTTCACGGTGTTAGCCAGGATGGTCTTGATCTTCTGACCTCGTGATCCACCCACCTTAGCCTCCCAAAGTGCTGGGATTACAGGCGTGAGCCACTGCGCCTGTCCAGCAAGACCCTGACTCTTTAAAAAAAAAAAAAAAAAAAAAAAAGACTTCAATTTGTAGAAAAATTTTATTTATGTGAAAGCATTCAAAGATCAACAAAATTTAGATGAACATGTTTACTGTATAAAGCCATATATAATGGAGGGGAAATCTCTATCTGCTTTATACAGGGAATTATTGGAACAACAAAAACAAAGTAAAATAGTTATGAATTTTCCACTCCCTTTCTTGAGGAAAAAAAGGGATTTCTTTCTTCAAGATTATGTTTTAAGGAAAAATCATTCTAAAGCTGAAATGGAAAAACAAAACAAGTCAGATTACGTATTATGTCTTCTCCTTGCCCCCTGGTTTTAACTCTCTTTTTGAAAATTCAAGTTTTCTTTATTCTGTCTTCATTCCATAAAACTAGCCATTTACCTACTAGGAAGAATCCAAAGTGCAATGAAAGAAATGTACAGCTCATTACCTCCTAAGTGGCTTGAACTTAATTCTTCTAATGAGGTGTTAATGAGCAGCTAACGTTCTGTTCTATTATGTCTCTGACTTACACTAAATGGATTCAAAGGTGGCACTATGAGAGACCTGTTTCTGATTTTCTCGTATCTTGACTTTCTACATCTTGACATGAAGTGATAACAAGCTCTATATGAATTTTAAGCTCTGGGGCAATTTAAAAACTGCAAGGTATCCACTTAAAATTGAGGAGTTGGCGGGGTATGGTGACTCATACCTGTAATCCCAGCACTTTGGGAGGCCAAGGAGGGCAGATCACTGGAATCCTGGAGCCCAGGAGTTCACGACCAGCCTGGGCAATATAGTGAGACCTTGTCTCTACAAAAAAATTAAAAAACGAGCCAAGCATGGTGGTTCACACCTGTAGTCCCAGCTACTCAGGAGGTTGAGATGGGAGGATCACTTGAACCCAGGAGGTGGAGGCTGCAGTGAGCCAAGATCGCGCCACTGCACTCCAGCATGGGCAATAAATTGAGACCCTGTCTCAAAACCAATCTAAAACAAAAACAAAACAGAGGAGTCAAAGCAGGCAGTTTTGTGTGGTTTTTAAAAAATTTTTTAACTGACTGTGGAATGTCTTCGTGTTCTAAGTGGGGTTAACAGCAGCTGTCCCCCTAACATCAGTAGAGCACTATGGGGCCAGGCACTGAGCTATGTGCTTTAACCAAATAATTTCATTTTAATGTCACAATAATCTTATAAAGAACGATTACTATTTCTATGTTATGGATGGGTATACCAAGACTTAGAGAATTGAAGAAACCTTGCCCAGGTTTCCAAGGTTAGTAAGTGGAAGAACTGGAATTTGAACTTGGGAGTTAGGTTTAATATGGTACAAAGAACCAGTGTTTTACTTTTTGAGTCCATTTGAATATCTGTTATATCACTAATTGAATAAGACACTGTCTTCTCAGTATACTAAAGAATTTATTTTTATTTGACGCGGAGTTTTACGCTTGTTGCCCAGGCTGGAGTATGATGGCACAATCTCGGCTCACTGCAACCTCCGCCTCCTGGGTTCGAGTGATTCTCCTGTCTCAGCCTCCTGAGTAGCTGGGATTACAGGCATGCGCGACCATGCCCAGCTAATTTTGTATTTTTAGTAGAGACAAGGTTTCTCCATGTTGGTCAGGCTGGTATCGAGTTTCTGACCTTGGGTGATCCACCCTCCTCAGCCTCCCAAACTGCTGGGATTACAGGCATGAGCTGCTGTGCCCTGCCATACTAAAGAATTTATAAAACACTTAAATAAAAATAGTAATGTACAGTATTTGCTTTTAGAACTTTATTACTCCCTCCCACATTCACTTCTCTGGTCTTCTCCCTTGAAGTCTTAAGTTAGAATTGAAGAACAAAAGAGTAAGAAAAGAGGCAGGCTGAATTACTGATTAGCGTTTTCACCATCTGAAAAGAACGTGCTGCTGTAACTCTTCTTAGAGATAATTTATACATGTGAACAATTTGTTTCAGACCCTAAGATTACCTTATAAAAGCAAACTTTTAAAAACACTTATTTATTTATTTATTTATTTATTTATTTATTTATTTTTGAGACGGAGTCTCGCTCTGTCGCCCAGGCTGGAGTGCAGTGGCGGGATCTTAGCTCACTGCAAGCTCCGCCTCCCGGGTTCAGGCCATTCTCCTGCCTCAGCCTCCTGAGTAGCTGGGACTACAGGCGCCCGCCACCTCACCTGGCTAGTTTTTTTGTATTTTTTAGTAGAGACGGGGTTTCACCGTGTTAGCCAGGATGGTCTCGATCTCCTGACCTCGTGATCCGCCCGTCTCGGCCTCCCAAAGTGCTGGGATTACAGGCTTGAGCCACCGCGCCCGGCCAAAACACTTATTTTTAAAAGGTGAAAGGGATATTAAAAGATTATCTGTTCAACTCCTGATATTACAGTAGAAATACTGAGGATTTCCTCTAGTTAATAATTGGGACAGGGCCAGAACCCAGGTCCTTCAAGGCCTAACTTGACCTGTAGCTCCTGTAAGACTAGTCCTCAATTTGCAGCACTAGGTGGCCTGTCTCTGGCTAACAAAGTTTGGATCTATCCATAGATTATTTTATTTATTTTTTTTGAGACGGAGTTTTGCTCTTTGTTGCCCAGGCTGGAGTGCAATGGTGAGATCTCGGCTCACTGCAACCTTCACCTCCCGGGGTTCAAGCGATTCTCCTGCCTCAGTGTCCCGAGTAGCTGGGATTACAGGCATGCACCACCATGCTCGGATAATTTTGTATTCTTAGTAGAGATGGGGTTTCTCCATGTTGGTCAGGCGAGAATATTATTTCTCTCTGCATGTGAAGGTAACAAGGAGAAAGGACACATATTCAGAGTATAGCCAAGAGTGGTCTAATAGAATATGTCGTGTAATATGAAACACAAAAACGAGACCAGCTTCTACCTTTAACAGAGACTATGATTCAAAGCACTTAACCCTTTGAGAATTTTCTAACTCCTGTAGAACCATTTCATGTTTAAGTCCACTCTCATTCAAACACTTGTCAATTCATAATAAAGATAACATTCTTATTTGGATTTGTTTCCAGTCTAATCTTTCTATACCAAGTTACTCAGATAAGTGTGTTTAAGGCCAAATACCTATAGAAGTCACTACATTTTGCTTGGCTGATATCTTCACAGTTCTAAGAATTACAGATCTTTTGAATTTAATGTAGTACAGTTACAGGCTGCAATGATTGTGTAGTTTTGTTAATTATAAATAAATAGGTGAAATACTTTAGAAAGCTTGGACTTCATTTTAAAGTTCTAAACTGGCGTGAAAGACTGGAGAGTTACAGCAATGCTTCATCAGGAACTCATGTGGATGTCTTATGACATATCAAAAGTGCTCTGGACACTCTAGAGAAAGACAAAGACTTTAAAAAGTCATTTCCCCATATCTAAAGGGAGGGGAACCCTACACAAATAATTTCAGATATTAATGCCACGTGACTTACCTATATCGCTCCTCCTGTAGGGTCTGCATTATTAAGGAATAGTCCCTCTGATAATGTTCCTTAAGAGTCTCAAAGGATTCCTCTAGTCTGGCCTGGGTTTCCCGGATCTCCTGGATCTCATGTAGTAGTGCATCAAATCCTGAGCTCTGCATGTCCAGGGTGTTTGTTTTGGAGCTGGATGCTCCTACAGCGATGCCCCCTGTGGTGCTGTTGGCTCCCACTGAGCCTGAAGTGGCACTAGAACAATCTTCTTCACTACCATATTTTGGGCTAGACTGAAAGTTCGAAATCACTCCCAAAGCCTTCCCCGCATCATCCACTTGCCCTTCCTCTAAAGAGTCCTTCAGGTTGGGGATGTTGTCTGCACTGCCAAATTTGTTCCGAATGAGTGAGGCAATCTCTCTTGGCTTTGAGACTACAGCGCCTGCTGCTGAATGGGTGGCTTGGGAGAAGCTGGAAAACCCACCTTTGACACTATCCACCACACCTTCACTGAAGCCAGTCACCTTTGCTCCCACATCCTTCAGACCCTGGTGCATGTCCCTGAAGACATCCTTTGGCTGCCGGGGGATCCCATTCTGCTCCACCTCTCTGAGCTTCCTGTGGTAGTGCTCAAGTTTCTTTTGCAGCTGGAGGATAGTTTGGGCCGATTTCTGGTTCTTCTTCTCAAAGACCTGCTTGATGCGGGCAGCCTGCTGTTTGTCTGCGCTGTTGGCAAGCTTCAAGTATTCAGCAACGTTGTCGTCCCGGGCTGTTTGTGCAATCTTGATTTGTTCTGTGAGCTTCAGGATCTTCTGCTGCAGATGAGCAATGGCAGCCTTTGTGCGCTGAGGGTCTGGTGTTCCATCCACAGAGTCTGTGTGGATGCTGCCATCGGTACTGGAGGCCACTGCACTGGACGTTTGGGCAAGGCTGCTTACTTCCAACCGTTCGATCTAGTGTAAAAACAAGAGGTAGATGTTAGAAGCCCAAGAGGACTACGTCTCCAAAATCAATGGGCCAAAATGTATTGTAAATGTATCTACTCTCAAATCTCAGTAGATAAACGGACCTATAATTCCCCCTTGTCCTATGCAAGCCCTGTCCCCCTCTTGTATAATGTCCTCATACAAGTATACTTTAAGCAAAACAGATATATGAAAAAAGATCTGCACAAGATATAAGCTGGCAGATTCTTCCTTTGCTAGAGGATTTTTCAGTGTTTCTTCACACAATAACACTCCCTTAGTGGGTTTAAAGTATGAAGTAATTCACTTTCTTTACACATAATTTTTATTCAGAAGAACATCTATGTAAAACAAGTTGTATCTCCATTCCAATATAATCATATGAAAACCCTTTTGGTGTTCAGACATCTCTGTAATTCTGATCCACACTTATAGATTATGGTCACCTAAAAATGTTGGCAAGAATAGGTATGTTACTGGCTAGATATAAAAATGCAATTTTTATCACAATGATTTTTATCCAAATCATGTCAAGGGTGATGGATCATTCTATATATTCTAAGGGCACTTAAGTGGCAGCTGGAGATGGTTGGAGGCAAGATGGGAGGGTACTGCTGAAGGTGGCAAAGATGAATGTTACCAAATCAAAGGTGATAACCCTGAGCAAGAAAACTTGAAAACTCAGGGACAGGAACAGTAAGAGCTAAGTTAACAAGTCAGGGACAAAGGTCAGGTCTTTTGGAGCCCAAATTTTGTGACTTTTATTCAGTAAAAGGTTTTTGTTAGGCAAGGGACTCCAAAGCACATATACTTTAACCCTTTCATGTGGGTGAGAATCATTCAAAGGAGTTGAAGAAAAAGACAAGATACTCAGATTTAAAAGCATAAATGTTCACTCTTCAACATAGTTAGTTAAATCTGGGGAGGTCAAGTTTCCCAAATTCAGGAGAAAAAAATCCTTTAGTAGGTCATCCCTGGGTGTGGCTTGTGGTGGTAAATTTGAGTAGTGCCCAAAGAAGAAGGCTCTAGAAACTGTTCTTGGCCAGGCACAGTGGCTCATGTCTATACTGCCAGTGCTTTGGGAGGCCAAAGGAGAAGGATCACTTGAGGCCAAGAGTTTAAGACCATCCTGGGCAACACAGTGAGACCCCCCTCTCTACCCAGTTTTTTTTTTTTTTTTTTTTTTTTTAATTAGACAGGTATGGTGGCACACACCTGTAGTCCCAGCTAGTAGGGAAGCTGAGGTGGGAGGATCACTTGAGTAGTTCCAGTAGTTCCAGGCTGCAGTGAGCTATGATCGCACCACTGCACTCCAGTCTGAGTGACAGAGCGAGACCCTGTCTCTAAAAATAACAAAACAAAACTGCTCTCTGTTAAGCAGTAACAGAGTAATGAGTAATGAGTAATAAAATAACCTTCTTAGGGCAATAAAAATCCCCAGTACAAGTGCCAAATTACAATCCTTTTCTTGGTTCCCATATTAATCTGTACCAGGTAACAATTTGCTAGAAAGAACTATATACAAGGTTACCTTCTTCCTCATATTTTCATGACAATAATGCAGGAAGTTTGAAATATTTATGAAATGCCAATAACTAACCTAGGGATAACATCTTCTTTTTTTCATCTGGGATGTATTACCTCAGTTTGCCATCTGAGCAGTAGCTATGCTGATCTCTGAGCCATAAAACACATTTAGTTCATTACTGAATTCAATATATTACCACTGATGTGAATAAAAACATTACTTTCTTTCTAGATGAACAAATGAGAAATACTGTGCATTTAAATAAAATCAAAAGAGAACTTAATACTGAAATTAATGACAAAATAACGTTATGCTCCACTAGTTAATAAAAGAGAATATCCGGAATAGTTACTAGCACAATAACTGTTTTGTGTCACTTCTTCCTTCTGCCCAATTCATCTTTTGGTGCATGCTAACAAGCAGTGGAATGGCCAGACACAGCAGAAGGGAGGAGCAGCCAGAGTTCCAGATAACCAAGGTGCCAAGAGTTGCAACAAGAGCTCCTGGAAATCCACTTTATTCAGTGCCCAATGTCTTCTAGGTTGTACAAGGTTCTAATTGTTACATTTTCTTTCTGAATGAGATTTCAGATCCTTGACCTTGATGAGTATTTATGTTTAATAATTAAGCTCAAAATATACCACAATATAAAGGAAAGCAAACATAAGAATGTCACTAGATCCAAGACTCTAAGCTTCTGCATGCTCTAGTTATCCCTCTCTTAGGTTCTCTGATATTAATATGAATATTTACATGCAATCTGTAGACTAAAGAAGTGTAACTATGGCCAGGCACAGTGGCTCACACCTGTAATCTCAGCACTTTGGGAGGCCAAGGTGGGAGGATCGCTTGAGCCCAGGAGTTTGAGAACAGCCTGGGTAACATGGCGAAATCCCGTATCTACAAAAAATTTAAAAATTAGCTGGGCATGGTGGCACATGCCTGGAGTCCCAGCTGCTCAGGAGGCTGAGGTGGGAGGATAGCTTGAACCTGGGAGGCAGAGTTTGCAATGAGCCATGATTGTATTTGATTATATCTCTAAAATGGAAAAAAAAAAAATCTCTACACTAAACTTTCAACATATAGTCACATGCTGCATTATGACATTTCAGTCAATGATGGACTGCATATACAACAGTGGTTCCATAAGACTATAATACCAGATTTTTGCTGTACCTTTTCTGTTTAGCTATGTTTAGATACACAAGCACCACTGTGGTACACTGCCTACAGTATTCAGTACAGTAACCTGCTGTACAGGTTTGTAACCTAGAAGCAATAGGCTATACCACATAGCCTAGGCGTTATACCATCTAGGTTTATGTAAGCACACTCATTGATGTTCGCACTTTGACAAAACTCCCTAACTGCATTCCTCAGAATGTATCCCCATGTTTACAAGTGAACACATTTCAGATGTGATTTTATTTCCTTATGTAGTAACTGAAGAGATAAACTAGGCTGTCTATAATCTGACTTCTGTCCTACTTGGGCTGTTTGGAGCCATAGTATGTCCTGGCTCCTATTCAGAATCATCAACATGCCTGCAAGAGTATAGCTGATAGAACCCAAGGTCTTCAGCCTCTAAAAAAAACTAACCCATAGCTTCAGCAGTAAGGTAGTCTAACACTGAAACCATGAATCACTGGACTACTGGAACTCCTCCCAATTCTGGCAGAAACAATTTTTTTTACAGGAGGGAGAAAATGGGAAATAAGGGGAGGGGAAGAGAGGAGAATGATGGAGAGAAAGAGAGGGAAGAAGAGAGGAAAAAACCAGAGAAGAGGACGAAGAAGAGTGGGGTGCAGAGGGAGAGCAAAGGAGGAAAGAAAGAGAAAGTTACATTGGATTACAGAATCACAGGACGGGGAGAACAGCTGCGATATATTCTGAGTTAGGAACAAAGTCCTTAAAGGGGAAGTCCATGCTCTAGGCATTAATACTTAGCACTTAGCTATGAGTTATGAAGGCACCAACTGAAAAGTGGTTCCCTTTTTCAACAGCCTTTGCTGGCATATTATTAGGCTGTCCATACATAAAATTAGATTTCTCCTCTTTTTTTTTTTTTTTTTTTTTTGAGACAGAGTTTTGCTTTTGTTGCCCAGGCTGGCGTGCAGAGGCGTGACCTCAGCTCACTGCAACCTCTGCCTCCCGGCTTCAAGTGATTCTCCTGTCTCAGTCTCCTGAGTAGATGGGATTACAGGTGCGCGCCACCACACCCGGCTAATTTTTTCATATTTTTAGTAGAAACGGGGTTTCTACTACCATGTTGGCCAGGCTGGTCTCAAACTTCTGACCCCAGGTGATCCGCCCGCCTCCCAAAGTGCTGGGATTACAGGCGTGAGCCACTGTGCCCGCCATAAAATTAGATTTCTAACTCACTCCAGATAGACAATTAAATCCCAAATGTAAAAGGCAAAATTTAAAAACCTTTCAAAGGCAGCATTGGAAAATAAGGAAGGCTTTTCTTAAACATTCAAGGAAAGGTACAAATCCAAAAAATAAGATTATTGAATCTGGCTCCATATAGAATAGTAGTGAAGCATAGATTCTGGCATAAATGGCTTGGGTTCAAATCTGGCTTTGCTACTAGCAAGTTATGTACACAAGTTAACCTCTGCATCTATTTGTCAACTCTAAAACTGTTAAATGCTAATGCTCACTTTAGAAGACAATTATGAGGATGAAATGGGTCAACAAATATAAAAGGGCTTACAACAGTACCTGGCACTGAGTAAGTTGCTAGCACTGTTTTTGTATCATGAAAGTGGTTCTTTTAAAAAATTTAAATATTAAGAGATCCTAGAATATATTCCCTTCCAAGATCTTTCTACATTTCAGGCATGAACAAGAGATATGTAAAGGGTCTGAACCAAAGGAATAATGTAATTCAACACTACAATAAAAGTAATATAGTCACCTATGCTAGATATAGTTGGCCTCGTGGCTATACACTTGGCTAGCTAACCTTCCAATTTTAAAAACATTACAGATGTTATTACAGTTGTTATCCCTGATTTACAAATGACTTGATTGCCTCCCACCACCAGTTATTACAAGGCAGTATGAAGAAAGCAGCAGCAGTCCCAGCTACTCAACAGGGTGTCTTTTTCTGACCATATCCTGAGGGGCTTTTGTACTCTCCTGTCAGAGTCCAGAGTATCAGTGTAGCAAATACTGCACATTCATAACTCATGTTAGAATTTGTAATTAATTTGTATAGAAAAAGGTAAAAATCAGTCAGTTAAATATATTTTGACTATTTATTATATGCAAGGCAATGTGCTAAAAAGCTAAGGATATGGTCAGAAGCCAGAATTCTGATCTGTTGCTGTAACAGACTATACTGCTTTGTCTGCATTGTATCTTTTACTATTAAGAGAGAGTTTGTCAGACTTAAATTTATCTATTAACTGATCTGAATTAGTTGACAGAAAACAACCCAAGAGAAAATCTAAACAGCAACACCTCAAAATACAGATTAATCAGGGCAGAGTGGTGCCATTTAGAGCACAGTATTTAACTCAGCTTTGCTACTTAGCTCTGTCTACTTTCTCTAAGTAGATGAAAGTGTCAGAACACAACAGCACCCAGCTTTGAGAATAATCACGTGTAAAGGCAATGTGGTGGAAAGGGCACTGACAAGAATAAAAAGACCTAGGTTCAAACCTAGCTTTATCACCTTACAAGCTGTGTGGTTTTGGGTCATCTACTTGTTCTCTTTCAACCTTAGTTGTCTCATCTATACAAGAGGGTTATCACTTTCTAGAGAGATGTTTTTGAAAAAATGTTAAAGATGTATTAAGTCAGATGATGCATGCCAAACATGGTAAACTAATTAATTACCTTCTTCCATCACTTAACCTGGCCTGTACATTCATTACTCAAAATCCAAATATCTATTTGTAACTAGAAAAAAATTAATAAATTGGCTGGGTGTGGTGGCATGCCTGTAATCCCAGCACTTTGGAAGGCCGAGATGGGCAGATCACTTGTGTTCAGGAGTTCGAGACTAGCCTGGGCAACACGGCGAAACCCCGTCTCTTAAAAAAAAAAAAAAAAAAAAATTAGCCGGGTGTGGTGATGCATGTGTGTAGTTCCAGCTACTCAGGAGGCTGAGGTCGGGGGAAGATTCCTTGAGCCCGGGAGGTCAAGGCTTCAGTGAGCTGAGATTGTGCCACTGCACTCCAGCCTGGGTGACAGGGTCTCCAAAAAAAGAATAGTGACTCAGGCTATAATATTCAAGAATCATTCTCACAAGACTTTAGAATGAAGTATATTATATATGATTAGTCTGAAGTCTGTTAATGTGGGAAAATGTCAAAAATTTTCTATTTTCTGAGCATGTGCTAACCAGGAAAAGGAGAAGGTAACAAAAAAGGTGCTTTTATTACTGAGAATTAAAAAAATATGTATTAATATTCATGTGCAGAAAAGCCAATGTGACTACAGAACTGTCATCAATAAGTTCTCCTTTACAAGTTAATTCCTGCTACAAATACTTCAATGATACAGTGTCATTAAAACAAAGTATTTCTTAGCCTTAGCTTAATTCTATTTATTTCAAGCAATTGTGATAAGATGAAATTCTGAAGTAATGAAGGAATCCAAAATGCTCAATAGGGTCTATGATAATCTGGCTCTCCCTGAGCTGGTTGTCATGACTTGTTAGGAAGCTTGTGAAGAGTAGAGGCTCCAAGGAAGAGCTGTTCGAACGATATACCCCTAATCCCATGTTAGGCCTAATTACTTTTCTTACTTTTAAAAATAATTTATTGGCTGATGAATTCTAAAGGTACACCACTAGCCCGCACTTCCTTTAATACTAGACTCATATATCTAACTACCTACTTAGTATCTCTACTTGCATGTTCAACAGTCAGTTCATTTTTTATTTGTTTTTGAGACAGAGTCTCGCTGTCACCCAGGCTGGGGTGCAGTAGCATGATCTTGGCTCACTGCAACCTCTGCCTCCTGGGTTTAAGCGATTCTCGTGCCTCAGCCTCCCAAATAGCTGGGATTATAGGCGTGTGCCACCACACCTGTCTAATTTTTAGTGGAGGAGGGGTTTTGCCATGTTGGCCAGGCTGGTCTCGAACTCCTGGCCTCAAGTGATCCACCCGCCTTGGCCTCCCAAAGTGCTGGGATTACAGGCATGAGCCACCATGTCTGGCCAATTCTTTTTTTTTCTCATATACTGTATATCCAGTTAACAACATTAATAATCATAGTTGCTAATACATATAGTATACTTGCTATGTGCTAAGCACTGTTCTAAATCCTTGGCATGTACATTGTTTAATTGTTTTTTTTTTTTCGTTTTTTTTTTTTTTTTTTTTTTGAGATGGAGTCTCACTCTGTCACCCAGGCTGGAGTGCAGTGGCATAATCTCGGCTCACTGCAACCTCCGCCCTCCGAGTTCAAGCAATTCTTCTGCCTCAGCCTCCTGAGTAACTGGGATTACAGGTGAGGGCCACCATGCCTGGCTTATTTTTTGTATTTTTAGTAGAGACAAGGTTTCACCATCTTGGCCAGGCTGGTCTTAAACTCCTGACCTCATGATCCACTTGCCTCAGCCTCCCAAAGTGCTAGGATTACAGGCATGAGCCACTGCGCTTGGCCTCATTGTTTAATTCTGCACAGTAACACTATGGGATGGGTATTATTATTTATCCTAATTTCATGGCTAAGAAAACCAAATCATAGGGAATTTAAGTTGTTCGAGATCACAAATTAAAGAAGTGCCAGACTCAATGTTTGAACCCAGATAGTCTAGCTACAGAGTCTGTGTTATTACCCACTATGTATATACCATGTTGTCCCAGCAATGCAACAGTCTCCTATAACTGCAATAATATTTTTATAATTATCTGCAGAGCAGCCAGAGTAGTTGTTTTAAAAAGTTAAGTCAGATCACAACACTCTTTTTATACCTTTGACTTTCCAGTGGCTCTCTATCTCAGTCAGGGTAAAAGCCAAAGTTCTTACAATGGCCATGATCTACACCTGCACCACTACATCCCATAACCTCCCTGACTTCATCTCTTACTAGTCATCCCTTTACTCCACTGCCACCAGCTACAATGGCCTCCCCTGTTGTTCCTGGAACATGAGAGACAGGTACCCACGTCAGGGCTTTTCACTCAGTGAGTGTTCCTTCTTTCTGGAGTGCTCTTCCCTCAGACAACTGCACGGCTTGCGCCGTAACCTCCTTTAAGTCTTTGTTTCTATGTCACCTTAGCAGGGAGGACTTCTCTGACTGCCTTATTTATTTATTTATTGACGGAGTCTTGCTCTGTCATCCAGGCTGGAGTGCAGTGGCGTGACCTCGGCTCGCTGCAACCTCCGCCTCCAGGGTTTAAGTGATTCTTCTGCCGTAGCCTTCCGAGAAGCTGGGACTACAGGTGCGCACCACCACGCCTGGCTAATTTTTGTATTTTTAGTAGAGATGGGTTTCACCATATTGGCCAGGCTGGTCTTGAACTCCCAACCTTGTGATCTGCCCGCCTTGGCCTCCCAAAGTGCTGGGATTACAGGCATGAGCCACCACGCCCGGCCTGCCTTATTTAAAATTGCAAATTTTGGTTCCACTATGAACTTTCTGTTTTCTTTCTTGACTTCATTTTTCTACATAGAACTTTTTACCTTTTGACATATATTTTTACATTTCGTAAAAAACTAGAATATAAGGCTCATGAAAGTAGATATTTTTGTGTTTTGTCCACTTTTGTTTCTCTAACAACTAAAACTGTGCATGGCACTTAGCAGCTATTCAAATATTTGTTGAATGAATACAATTTCCTATTCTCTTATTGATTCAGAGTATTTTTTGGGTGTGCTATGTTCCACTCTTTCATTAGAATCTGAAGTGTTTCCATTTATTGTATCACCAAGAAATCTTAACAAGCTTATTTATAACTTCTTCATCTGTGTTATAACAGGATCTTACTGCATCAGAGATTGACTTTTAAAAGCTTCCCAAAGTACCTTATCTTCACACATTAAAATCAGACATTTTATAATTTTTTAAAAAGCTTAGAGTTCATTTATAGTCTTGCATGAATTGCCCTAATATACTTTAGTATTCTCCTCTTGTTTTATTCAAAACATGTGTTAAATGCCCAAAATTATTTTTCTGTGAACTACATGAATATTTCTACTCCTTAGATAGACAGACATTTTCTGAGATTATGAAAGTGGAAGTCTCAATCTGGTTTATGTGTAAACATGATGATGATAGTAGCAAAGGTAATAGTAGTAACTGAGTGCTTACTATGAACCTGGTACAAATCTAAATGCTTTGCTTACATTAACTTGGTTAATCCTCAAAACAAACCTCGGAGATACATACTATTTTAATCTCCATTTTATGGCTGAAGAAATTGAATCAGGAGAAGTTAGGTGACTTGTCCAAGGTCACATAGCCAATAAGCAGCAGAGTCAGGATTTGAACTCAGAGGACTAGGCTTCAGAGTCCTTGCTATTCATTACATCGCTTGTCATAAGTCATAACCACTACCACTTGAGCAGCAGAATAGGGAGGCATTGATGATTTTTACAAAGTTAGACTCTGGGCCAGGTGTGGTGGCTCATGCCTGTAATCCCAGCACTTTGGAGGCTGAGGCAGGTGAATTATTTGAGGTCAGGAGTTCCAGACTAGCCTGGCCAACATGGTGAAACCCTGTCTCTACTAAAAATACAAAAATTAGCTAGGCATGGTGGTGCACGTCTATAACCTGAGCTACTTGGGAGACTGAGGCACGAGAATTGCTTGAACCGGGGGGTGGAGGTTGCAGTGAGCTGATGGCGCCACTGCACTCCAGCCTAGGTGATAGAGCAAGACTCTGTCTAAAAAAAAAAAAATTTAGACTCTGAATGGGAATCCCACATATGTGATTGCATCCTTCTTCCTAAAATGTGTTAACTATGTACATGCAAAGTATGAAGCAAGGTGCTATAGGAGATATGATGATGGTAGTGATACAGCACTGTTCAAAAGCAGCATATACGATGGGAGGTGGAGAGAGAAGGTCAAATAATTTGTTTTAATATGTAAAATGTGTATATTATAATATTTATGGCATTTTCCAAACATCTATGGGGATTCAGAAAAAAGAAATACCTGGTTTGAGATGGGGTGACTAAGAAGTTTTATAAAGCAGATGGTATTTTTGCTGCACCTCAAAATGGAATTCTGACAGACTTATAAAAAGGGTCATTTCCAAGAGGGCAGAAAAATTCTACATATTTTATAAAGCAGTAAATAATATAGTTTGGTCAATATTTAGGGAAAGTATAGTAATACTCACGGTTTGAATTTATTTTAATTTAAATAACCTTCCTTTACTATCTAACTTGCTAGGAGTTTATAAAGACTGATAAATAGTCAATTTTTTTTTTTCATTAGGGAACTAACATTACCAGAGCTATGTACTTAGAAGCTTAATCTGGTATCCATGAGTAAATGAAATGGAGTACACAGGTTGCTGGGTATGAGGCCAGGTAGGAAGCTATAATAACCATAAGCGACTAGAACACATTGCCAATAGAAATGAGGAAGAGGGGACCAGGTGCGGTGGCTCACGTCTGTAATCTCAGAACTTTGGGAGGCCGAGATGAGTGGATCACTTGACGTCAGGGGTTCGAGACCAGCCTGGCCAACATGGTAAAACCCCATCTTTACTAAAATTACAAAAATTAGCAGGGCATGGTGGTGCACACCTGTAATCCCAGCTACTTGGGAGGCTGAGGCAGGAGAATCACTTGAACCTGGGAGATGGAGGGTGTAGTGAGCTGAGATCGTACCACCGCACTCCAGCCTGGGCAACAGAATGAGACTTTGTCTCAAAAAAAAAAAAAAAAAAAAAAAAAAAAAATTAAAAAAAATAAATAAATAAAGTAAAAATAAAGAAATGAGAAAGGGAGAGGCCAGAAAAGCCGTAGGTGTTGCTACTTTTGGAGGTTCCGTGCACATATAAAACATATAAAATGTCCTCATATTAAATATAATTTTTAACTGAAAACTCAAGTTTTTCTGTTATTTTGCACTGGCTGCCATCCTGATCCTCTGCTCTGCCAGGAACATGGGCCTGCTGTCAAATTATCTGACAAATTATCTGGAAACAACTACCTTATTTTTAGAGATAGGGTCTTGCTATGGATGCCAAGGCTCAAGTGCAGTGGCTATTCATGGGCGTGATCATTGTGCACTGCAGCTTCAAACTCTTGGCCTCAAGCAAGTCTCCCACATCAGCCTCCGGAGTAGCTGGGACTACAGACCCATGCCACCATGTCTGGCTACATATAACTTTATTCTTGATATTTATCATGAAGAAGTAAGAAAATATAAACTACAAATTGTTTTCAAATGAAATACTCGAATAATGTTAAATATAACAATTAAAACTGACAGTTGCATTTTGCAACTGTCATTAAATATTTATTAAGATTTTAGGCCGGGCGCGGTGGCTCAAGCCTGTAATCCCAGCACTTTGGGAGGCCAAGACGGGCGGATCACGAGGTCAGGAGATCGAGACCATCCTGGCTAACACGGTGAAACCCCGTCTCTAATAAAAAATACAAAAAAAAAAAAAAAAAAAAAAAACTAGCCGGGCGAGGTGGCGGGTGCCTGTAGTCCCAGCTACTCGGGAGGCTGAGGCAGGAGAATGACGTGAACCCGGGAGGCGGAGCTTGCAGTGAGCCGAGATCTGGCCATTGCACTCCAGCCTGGGTGACACAGCAAGACTCCGTCTCAAAAAAAAAAAAAAAAAAAAAAAAAAGATTTTAAACTTCTCCTGTTTATATTTTAGATAATAGGGTTTCTCTAGGCCCTTAAAGAGCCCAGCCCCCTGCCTCCCTGAGCCTACAGTGCCTGCTGGATATAGCAGTTCTGTGGATTTAACTGTGATACCCTCTCTAAGCTTCAGACTCTGTGCTACATAGATGACTCTCTCTGTCTCTAGGTTTAAATTCTCAATCGCCTAATGGCTATTTCTACATGAATATCCTTCTGTGTTTCCCCTGACAAATCAAAATCTGTCTCAAACTAAGCATTCAATGTCCTCACCTCTCTTTCAAAAATACCTGTATCTTTATAAACCTGTTTTCATCCTTTTTCCAGTAATGAAGAGTAAAAGCATCTTTCTGATCTTTTCCCCTTCTTGCCAAAGTTTTTCTTTTTCTTTCTTTCTTTCTTTTTTTTTTGAGACAGAGTTTCGCTCTTGTTGCCCAGACTGGAGTGCAATGGCACGATCTCGGCTCACTGCAACCTCCACCTCCCGGGTTCAACCGATTATCCTGCCTCAGACTCCTGAGTAGCTGGGATTACAGGCATGTGCCACCGCGCCCGGCTAATTTTGTATTTTTAGTAGAGACGGGTTTCTCCACGTTGGTCAGGCTGGTCTCGAACTCTGGACCTCGGGTGATCTGCCCGCCTTGGCCTCCCAAAGTGCTGGGATTACAGGCATGAGCCACCATGCCCGGCCCTTGCCAAAGTTTTTAAGCAGCTTCTAAGTTCTACTGTTTTTGCTTTTATAACACTGCATGCCAATCCTCTTCATGCCAACCATAGGTGATCAGAGTATTATCTAAACGGTCTCCTTTTTTTCCATTCTACCTTGTACACCACTGGTCTATGAGTATTCCAAGACTAGATTTGTCTTTTTCTAACTTGCTTTCCCTAGTGTCTAGTACACAGATTTTAACTAAACATCTGTTAAATGAATAGTTAGATTCACATTACATTTCCTCAAATACTGTTGTAAACTGTATTTTTCTAGATCTACCTCTGCTTTGATGAGACTATCAATACCTTTCTAGTGCCTTTCATATTAACATTCCATTATTTTCCTTAAAAGGCAAACTAAGATTATTTTAAGGAAATGGCAAAGGAGGTAAATGATGAAATTAGCAGTAGTGACTTTAGAGAGGCAAGACAGCAGAGTGGAAAGAGTGTAAGTATTAGAGTTAAGCACAGCTGGAACTTGAAGCCTAGTTCTAAAACCTACTTATCCTGGCAATTTAACTAGTGAGTTCATTTTCTCATTTTTTAAACGGAGGATAGCAATACCCCTCTTGCAGGATTGAACTGAGAAAACACACATAAATTCCTTAGTAAATGCCTGAAACCTAAAAGTCCCCCAAAGTAGCTACTAATATTAAGTTACAGAGTACTGTTTAGGTTTTTCCGTAAATATTTCTTTGAAGAATTCTATGTTTGTATTAGTCCAAAGCTTTGAGATAAGACCAAAATGACACTGCCTTAAATATACTGAGATGTTATTCTGAGACCTAAGTAAACAGCAAATCTTTACCTAACAAAACCCCACATATATGTGTATATGTATGTGTTTGTGTATACACACACATACACACGATAGAGGTTTCTACCTACTGGAAAAATGACCAATGACTAGAACACTGTAATTAGCAACTCTGATATGGAAAATAATAGTACTATCCTTGTCCTTGAGGATTTCATTTAAATATCTTCCCAATACTAGAGATGCCATTTCTCCCCTAAATTGCTTATGATCTGTTCCTGGAACAAGCACAAATGAATTTAACTTGATAAAGAAACAGCATAGCCACTTCCAAATCTAGAAGATAGGCCAAATTCACAAAAATCCAGTAACCCCACTTAAAATTTTTCAAGAATGACATTTCGTTTTTGGAAAGGGAAATAAATACATCAGATTGTTATTTACATGATCTGATATCTGAGAAATCCCTTAAATGCCATTTTTGGGAAATCGCAAAATTAGCTGGGCATGTTTGGCACCTAACCATATTATCTCATTAATCCAGTGAGGCAGGCACTATTCTAATTTTCTACATGAAAAATCTGGCTCAGAGGCTAACTCAAGCCTTTAATTTCAAATTGTGAGCTCTCTATTGTATAGTACACCCATGTCTCATCTTTGAGAGATTGTAGTTCTAGCATTACTTGGTTACCTGTAACTGAATACAAATTATTTTTCTACATGTTAATAGGTTTTTAATTCTTTATTTTGTTTTTCATAGATTTAGGGGATACAAATGCAGTGTTGTTACATGGATATATTGTACAGAGGTGAGCTCTGGGCTTTTAGTATACCTATCACCTGAATAGTGAACACTGTGCCCAACAGGTAATTTTCAACCCCCCACTGTCCCCCCACCATCTGCCCTCCTTCCTTTTGGAGTCCCCAGTGTCTATTACTCCCCTGAATAAAAATTATTTTAAGAGAAATTTATTTAAACAGACATGACAGGTTATTCTTACACTCTTGATAAAATCTCAACAGATCAAGTTTCTGTCCATTAAAAAATATAAAATCTTCGGCAAGGGATACTCCAGGGTGTTATCTTTCCTAAAATCTGTACTTAATTTTGAGAACACAGTTGCTTTTTGTACAACAGAATAAAGCAGATACACTGATAAACTTGGTGTAAATGCCTGCTGTATATATTGTCTCTAATATCGTAAGAATGTCATTAATTTTTAAAGATCCTGGAAATAAATTAAGGATATCTATGACAAATTGTAAAAAGTTGCTTAAATATGTAAACGGCATGGACTTCAGAGGCTTGTCTAGTTGTTCCAGGTTTTTAAATAGAGGTATCTGTAACTCCTAAAAGGGCTAATAAATCAATAAAACTTGGACTCCAAAAGACTGAGAATCAATGCATACCAGTCTTAAGTGAGATAATAAGAACATTCAGCTATTCAAAGACTTCCGAAAAGGCAAGTGGAATGCTTAAGCCTCTGTGAGGGAATTACTTAAATGGCAAGGATCCAATCTTCATAATTTGTTTATGCATTTCTATACTCTGTTGATGCAGGAGTCGGGGAGAATGGGAGAGACTACGGGCAGTACCATCCCTCCAGGTTGCACTAGGAAATGCCTTGGGGCATTTCTCCTGCAATATACTCTCAACAATTACCTGATTTTATTTTATTTTATTTTATTTTTTTGAGACGGAGTCTTGCTCTGTCGCCCAGGCTGGAGTGCAGTGGCCAGATCTCAGCTCACTGCAAGCTCCTCCTCCAGGGTTTACGCCATTCTCCTGCCTCAGCCTCCCGAGTAGCTGGGACTACAGGCACCCACCACCTCGCCCAGCTAGTTTTTTTTTGTATTTTTTTTAGTAGAGACGGGGTTTCACCGTGTTAGCCAGGATGGTCTCGATCTCCTGACCTCGTGATCCGCCCGTCTCAGCCTCCCAAAGTGCTGCTATTACAGGCTTGAGCCACTGCGCCCGGCAACAATTACCTGATTTTAAATGCCAACAACGACCTCACTGAAAAATACTACATGGATTCTGGACTTACTCCAGAAAAATAGGAAAAGAGGAGACACAGAGAACAAGATGAGTTGTGGATGTCCTTTCCTGCCTTAGCCAATTCTTTCACATGTGATGAGCAATGGAAAGATTTCAGTTTTACTGATAAATTACAAATAAAGTAAAAGTAGGAACGTATATGATAAAAGGGACAGATTCAGGAATTCTGCATATGAAAGGAAAAATATTTTCTGCTTTGTATCTAAGTATCTGTGGGGACAGGATAGCTTAGAGAAAATTAGGAGCAGATAGATGGGGAAAGCACATTACGGTGCTATGAGATTATGGATACACGTTGTGAAAAAGACTGAGGCTTTACAATTTAATTCATTTTGCAATTATCTTTTCTTTATGTAAAACACTGAATAAAGCTGGAATCCCTGCTCTCAAGGAACACACAATCTAGTTGGTGAAACATGGAAATGATCAACTGAAATGCAGGTCCAATTAAATAAATGACATAGATATGACAGCAAAGTACTCTTTGAACACAGGAGGGAAGCATGTATTAAAAGAAGAGATAGGGGTTGGCTGGGCGCAGTGGCTCACACCTGTAATCCCAGCACTTTGGAAGGCAGACACAGAAGGATTAGCTTGAGGACAGGAGTTTAAGACCAGCCTGGTTAACATAGCAAGATTTTGTCTTTACAAAAAAGAAAAAAATTAGCCAGGTTGGTGGGGTGAGTCTGTAGTCCCAGCTACTCAGGAGGCTAAGGTGAGAGAATCACTTGAGCCCAGGAGTCTAAGGCTGCACTGAACTATGATCATGCTACGGCACTCTAGCCTGCGCAACAGAGTGAGACCCTATCTCTAAAATAAACTTAAAAATTAAATAAATAAATAAATAAATAAAAAGACGGGAAGGGGGCAGATAAGGCTCATTGGAGGAGGCAACAATAAAAATGAGCCTTGAAGACATTAGTACCTGATAGAGAAAGGGTAAGGAAAAGCATTTCGGGTTAACAGCCTAGTATGCAGAACAGTCCAGAATAAGAAAATGTAATAGCACCTTCATGATAACTGAATGGCTGGCGAGGCTGTAAAATAATGGCACAGGAGAGGGCTGTAGTGAGAAATGGGCTGCTAAGGTAGTTTATCTAAACTACTGTTCTAAATTTTATGTCAAGGATATCACTGAAGGTTTCCCAATGATAAGAATAGTACAATCTCCTTTGGAATTTAGACTTATAGATCCAAAAGGCTACTTGACTATATCAAAATCTGTATGTCCAAAACCAAACATCATAATCTTCTTCTAAACCAGATCTTCTTACACTGTTCCATATCTCAGGAAAAGCATCTATCCATCAAGCTACACAAGCAAAAACCAAACCAAATCAAAGCCTAGGAGCCATTCTTGACATCTGCTGCCTTCTACCTATATCTGATCCAACAATAAGGTCAATTTTACTTTCCAAATTTCCATTATAATACACAATACTCTCCATCTACCTCTACTGCCATCACCTTATGATGAACTCTTATCATCTCTCTTCTGGACCACTCATCCTGATTGATCTACCTGCATTCACTTAGGTTCTCATTTAAGCTGAAGAAAGTATTTTTTTAAAAGGCCTAAATCACTGAATACTTAAATTCTTTTAGTAGCTTCCTATGATTTTAGAATGAACAAGAATCTGAACAGTCTATAAAGTCCTACATGGTTAGGCCCTGGATCTACCTCTCTAGATACAAATACAAAATATTTGTATTTTTTAGTAGAGACGTGGTTTCTCCATTTTGGTCAGGCTGGTCTCGAACTCCCAATCTCAGGTGATCCTCCCGCCTCAGCCTCCCAAAGTGCTGGGATTACAGGCGTGAGCCACCATGCCTAGCCTAGATCTTTGTTTTACAGTATGCTTTCTCTCCCACTTATCCTACCCCACTCTAGTCACACTGGCCTTGTTTCAGTGCCCAGTGCTTATCCTATTTTTTTCTCACCATAGTGCATTTTCAATATTGCCTACTTATCTGCCTTTCTTCAACTCTCAGCCTGCCCTTTTGCTAAATGCTGGGTATGAAATGATGAACAAAACAGTCTCTGCTTTCATGAGGTTTATGGCTGGGTGGGGAAAAGTGGTAGAGACAGAAAAACCAGTAACCAAACAATATAAACTGTGTAAAGTGCTAAAAAGAAAAAGAACAGAATGTTGTGAGAAAAGGACAGTGTAGGGGAGAAAAATCTGTTTTAGTCTGGGAGGTCACAGAAAGCTTCTTTTAACAAGAACACATTTGAACTGAGTCCTCAAAGATAGAAAAGGAGGTTGCTACTTTAATTAGGCCATAAATGAGGAAAAGCACTATTATAGTAGGTTTCACATGCCAGGAAAATAGAGAATTTGGAATTTTATCATAATTGAGATGAAAACAGAGTTAAAGAAAGTAGCAATTCAAAAGGAGAAAGATGAAAAGGATTTATCTATTCACTGCTTCTTAGAATTGACTTGGTTGAAAGGTTATGATCATCTTACCAAAAAGGCTTACAGAAGGAACAGAAGGATGCTGAGAGGAAAAGGTCAGTAAACAGGGAGGAGGGCACCTGCCAGTAACCTAATGGAGTATATGGAGAGTTGTATTTACAAGGCTTACATAACCAATGAGTCAGCAAAAAGTCAGGTGTCAATGGATCTCTTCTGTGGCCACTCTAAGCAGCTAGGAAACTTGGCTCTCTGAGATAGGAATATACCTTCCAGTAACACCTGCCTAAGTTAGGATGAGGAAAAGTAAACTCCAATGTTTAGAAAAAACATAAGAAATAAGATCCAACTTAAAGCAAGGTGATTCTGATAGGTTTTTGCAAATCTAATGCAACTCATTTCTCTAATTTGTAATAAAACATCTATTAAAGAATCCAGAAGCAAGACTCCAAAATCTGCTAAAAGTAAAACTTATATTTATCTTTTCTGAGGTCCATAAATATTGGAGGGCTACTCTCTACAACTATCTTTTCTCTAATAACGGCTAATATGTATAAACAGTAACAGAAAAAGGCTTCATATCAATAGAATTGGGTCTGGCAAAGAAAATGTACAAAAGAGAACATAAAAGAGATTCAGTCATAGTAAAAGCAAAGAGATACAGCATTCACAACCACTTGATATCAAACAGCAATGACAATGAACCCAAGACAAATATACACCAACGCACAGCTATGAAAATAGCAGACTCCTTATCCTGCCTTCCTCCACCTCCATACTTATGTTCTCAGCCTATTACTGTTCCAGTGGCAACAACTCTGTAACAGGAGGAAGGCTTTATTTTCCCTTCTCCCGCTTCAGACTATAGAAAAAGCAGGGGAAAAAAAAGCATAATTATGACTATTCAAAGAAAAGAAAAGAGGTTTGTTAGTCTACATTCTTTGCTCTGGAAATTCCTGGCTTCTGTCTGTTGAGAGACACATGAGAAAACTTGGATTATCTCTGAAGGTCACAACTGAATGACCACAAGTTATGTTTCTCCTTCTGGTTCCCTTGGTCATCCTTTTCCATCAAATGTGATTTTGCAAAATGTTTTGGTTATTGCTAAGAAGCGGTTCTATACAGCTGATATAGAAAAGTCAAAAAATAAGAAAAAAAATCACAACACGTTTATCTTACCAAAACCCCCTGTCAGGCAGTCTGCTGATTTTGCTTGCCACAAAGCTCATCCTTCATTTGTGCACTGCCAGAGCAAGCTTGGATCGTAAAAACAAATCACAACCTCTCTTGGCTATAAGCTCTTTCCATTTGTTCCAGCTTCCAAACTGCAGAGGAGCTGTGGCATAGTCTGTCACTGCTGCACATACTTGGTTTCCGAGAACAACGCTGCAAATGAGGACAGCTACCACTGGGAATGCTTTCCCCCACCAAAGAGCCAGCCGCAATGAAGGTTCTAGTGGATCCCTGGGCTTCTCACCTTCACAGTCTCAGAGAAGTGACTTTCACAAAACAGGCAGGTACAGCCGCACCACATCAATACCCTCGCATAGCCAATCCTCCGCAGTGCCCACCTCAGCCTATATACAGTTTCAATTCTATCTCCTGTAGCAACTCTTAGAGCTTTCTATATCTGGGAGCCTAGGAGAACTCTGTGCTGAATAAACAGAAAGCTTCTGCCAAACAAGCATCCGTGTGTGTGCGCGCGCACGCAGTTTGCTAGAGCAGCTAATGCAAATGAATAGTTTGACTCTGAGAATGGAGATCACAGACAGTATCTGCCTCTCTTCTCCAGCTGTGAGCATCTTTTATAAAAGACAAAAGCACCACACTGGTTGGATTTAAAGCTACAGGGTATTAATTCAACATTCACATTTGTCTTCTCATTTAAATCAGGTAAGGTTGAAAGAATCGCTTAAAGAAGATTAAAAACATTCTAAATAAAATAACACTTGTTTAAGTAGCTTGGTTCAGTAAATACAAAGAAAAAGCAATCTACCTATGTTTCAATAAAGGTCCAGAAGATTGCCAGAACAGATTTCCATGTTTTTCTAATGTTTCTTCTCTTATTTTTCATTTTATGTTGGCAAAATCATTTAAAATGAAAATAGAACATGAGTGAGAAAACAACTAGAAAAAGAAAACTGAGCATGAAACTCTAAAATTGTATTCACTATGGACAGAGAAAAAAATACTATGAAATCTAAGCAAGAGATTAAAACATCACAGTCATAAGCCCAGGCTCAGCACCTGTATCATCACACATACTATTTACTGAACACCCAGGACACTACATGACAGTATTGAATATCTTATTAAGACTGATTCTGACTTGAAAAAGTCACTTTGGGATTTAGGCAAGTTATCAGATCTGAACCTTATTTCTTCATTTGTAAAAGCAGTTGTGGGGAACACATAGGAGGAATTTAAATGATTACAAATATAGTGTGGCATGTATAAAGTATATCTACTAATATTTCTCTGAGGTTAACATGCAGAAAGGAATCAGACATGAAGACAATTTAATACAGTAAAGCTTATGAGCCTGGGGGTGTGATATGAGCCCTTCTATGAGCCTGGAAGTGTGATAATTTCTTTACTTTTAGTTAAGTATGGGTCTGGAAGCTCAGGCCAGCACAGTACTGACAGGTCAAAGAAGGTCTTTCTATCAGTATTCACCAGCTGCGTTTAACATTCTTTCACTTAAACCATGGCACCTTGAATGAATATAAAGAAAATGTTGGGTTGAAACCATGGCTCCAGAAATTCCTTTACCATCTCTAGAGACACAGAACTCTGACCCTGACTTTCCACAACAATAAATAATTTGATTTAATAGAAGTTTAGTTTTCACTTGAAAATTAGGTGGTAAGGTTTCAACTGAGTAAATACGTTTCTACAAAAACAACGAAAACCCCAATCCTGTATCACTAGCATCAACACTAGCTGTTGTTTGCTTAACTCTGTTTACTAGCATTTTCAATATCTTCTTTTAAGACAATCATGCTTATTGTAGAAAACTTTGAAAGTGCAAATGAGCAGAAAAGAAAGCAAAAACTATCTGTAACCTCACCACTTAGAAGACCAAAAAACCACTATTACCACTGTGATTTCCATCCCTTCAGTTTAAAAAATATATATGCACAAGTATTTTGTTATTTCAAATCAGTTGTGATTTCAATTTGAAGGACTCTATAAGAGAATCCGTATTTTTTCCCTTCCTTCTCTCAAAAATCACTTACTGTAACTGTACTCCCATAGTAACATATCTGATGTGGGTTTTTAAATATACTGAGCTATTAGATTGTGTGCAGTCTAACATAAAATCTAGTAAGTTATTATTTTCTTCACAATTATACAGCTGAATGTTGGGGATTGTATATTCTTACCTGGGTAGGTACAGTATTTAATCTTTGGTAAGATTAATGTTTGTTACAATTCTATAATTTTAAGTACAATTGTTGGCACACACAGATATTTCCAGTGCTTCTTCCCTTTCTGAACACACATGGAAGACTACATTTCCCAGTTCCCTTTGCAAGGCCATGTGACTAGTTCTGACCAATGGGTTGTGAAAAAAAGGAAGAGAGCCTGTAACCTGAGTGTGCAACCTAATTCCCTTTGCAAGGCCATGTGACTAGTTCTGACCAATGGGTTGTGAAAAAAAGGAAGTGAGTGTGTAACCTAAGTCAAAACATTTAATTGCTAATGTGAAGCTCTTTTATCCTCTCTTACCTTGCCACTGAGATCACTGAAGCATGTGTTGAGACATGGTGCCATGGATCAAATCTGCTTTGATTGGATAAACCACTAAATGGAGGACAGCTGCCCTGGAGAGTTGTCTGGGCCTAAAGCAGACTTTGTGAGAAATGTTCATTGTGTATTTATATAAAAGTAATGATTTTGTCTTTTTGAAAAAAATTACCTTTTCACGTTTTTAGAGGCTCCACCAAGATGGCAATGAATTTATCTGACAGAACAAAGTAAACTGAGTTACTAGATAAATGTACCTCCTCACTGACTGTTTTAGCCTGGGTACATCTCTTCTTGGCTTCCAAAGGAAACCCTAAGTGGCAGTAGGACTTTAGTTTTGCTGACTTCCTTGTTCTCATTTGTTTCTTCTCTTGCTGACTTTTTGTTTCTGGTTTATGCATGGTCAGTAAGTTACTCCTCACTGATGGCAGCACTAATTGAGAATTTGGTTTTATGGTTTGACCATTTGAGGTCTCTATAGAAGAGTGATAGATATCTATTCTCTGTTGAATGAGAAATCAAAAAATAATCCAGCTCGTCAGTCTTTTTTCTCCATTTGTCTATGTCGAGTGTAATTCAATTAAGAATTCTGGCTCTGCGTGGTGGCAGCACTTCAGGAGTGCTGAGGTGGGCAGATCACTTGAAGCCAGGAGACTGAGACCAACCTGAGCAATGAAGGGGAACAGCTCTTTGAGCTCTGGACCAGTGAGGTTTTGTGATTCTGTGTTTACTTTTGACCCACGGCTAAAAAGTTGTAGAACTAAAGCCATAGCTCTTTATGTGCCCTGTAATCATTCTGGGAGGCGGAGGTGGCAGGATCACTTAAGGCCAGGAGTTTGAGACCAGCCTGGGCAACATAACAAGACCCTGTCCCTACAAAAATGATAAATAAAATTAGCTGGGCATGGTGGTATGTGCCTGTAGTCCCAGCTCCTTAGAAGGCTGAGGTAAAGGGATCACTTGAGCCTAGGAGTTTGAGTTGCAGTGAACTATGATCATGTCACTGCATTTCAGCCTGGGTTTGAGTGAGACTCTATCTTTATTTATTTATTTATTTATTTATTTATTTATTTTTTGAGACGGAGTCTCGCTCTGTCGCCTAGGCTAGAGCGTAGTGGTGTGATCTCAGCTCACTGTAAGCTCCGCCTCCTGGGTTTACGCCATTCTCCTGCCTCAGCCTCCGGAGTGGCTGGGACTACAGGTGCCCGCCACCTCGCCTGGCTAGTTTTTTTTTGTATTTTGTAGTAGAGACGGAGTTTCACCATGTTAGCCAGGATGGTCTCGATCTCCTGACCTCGTGATCCGCCCGTCTCGGCCTCCCAAAGTGCTAGGATTACAGGCTTGAGCCACCACGCCCGGCCAAGACTCTATCTTGAAAAAACAAAACAGAAAGACCATGGCCTCTTGTTATATAAGTATAAAACATTTTCCTACCTTTAGAGAGTATTAATAAATTAGATTATAATGTCTCCTAAATTAAAGGACCTCGGATCTCATGGGTTTTACAGAGCTAAATAAGCACATATGTCAAACATCCCTACAAATCTAAGAAAAGAAGAAAGTGAACATCTGACACTTTAAACATGCTAGACAAAGAACAAAAGATTCTCCTTACAGATTCTACCAGTTTGGAAACGTTTTAAGAATCCAAATTCACATACTTAAGGTAAATATTTGGCAAATCGAGGCTAGTGTCAGAGTTAACTATAATACTATATACACTTTATTTTACTTGGGGTTTGTTTTCTCATGTAGAAAAAAATTAATCTGAACTTTGTAAACTTACTTATACAGGTTTAGTGATAAAATTAATATTATTCTTCTTTTGTAATGTTTAGTATTTTAAAAATGAAAGTTTGTGTTAATCTAAATTGAATCACAATGCTGACAAGCTTTTTATATCAATATCAATTAGGAGTCAGCTTAAATATCTCCAGGATCTTATGGTAATTTAAAAATCACAGACTAATGTTAAATGGAGCTAATTAATAAGTATGTTTGGATGCCCAGATGAATTTCTAATTAGAATGCTAAAACATTGTTTAAACACAGTTTTAAGCTTACATACTTTTGCTTGTTTTGTATATGCTATTAGAGTGGTTATATCTTTGAGTAATGTTAATAAATGGCTTCATTTTTGCCATGTTAAGAAGGTGTAAAAAAGATGTGTGTGGCTATAGAAAGTCTGCTATGTGTATTTGTGAGCTTTACTAATGAGCTTGTGTATGATGTAGTTCTTATTATCCATTCTCTCTACCCAGTTTTTCTCTCTGAAACAGAAGTCATAATTGATACAGGTGGTTGTAACTATACTAGGAACAATAGTAATAGAGAAATACAAGGTGTAAGTCTTTTTGTTTTTAAAGGAAAAGGAAAATCTTTTTGTTACAAAGTAAAGTGACAGTTCGTTGCAGAATGTGAAAGACAAATCATTTATTTATTTATTTTTTAAGATGGGGGTCTCAATCTGTTGCCCAGGCTGGAGTGCAGAGGTGCCATCTCGGCTGAGTGCAATGTCCATCTTCCAGTCTCAAGTAATCCTCCTACCTCAGCCTCTCAAGTAACTGAGACTGCAGGTGCATACCACCATGCCCAGCTAATTTTTGTATTTTTTGTAGAGATGGGGTTTTAGCATGTTTCCCAGGCTAGAAAGACAAATCTTAAAAAGTGAATTTGATTTGCCTTGGAAAATATACTGCTGGGATGTGAAAAGAAGCCATGAAACATGTTAAAATTTTGGCAAAATTTAATCAGCGTTGATGGGTTTGCGTCTTTGGTTTACTGATTAATGCCTTCATCTATAATATGAAAAATGATTCTTATTTGTGTGTAATTTTCTTAGAGAGCACAATTAATTCTCTGGCTTTATGTTGGATTATGTTCTAGATGATTAAATACAAAACAAATCAAACCACAAAGAACAAAGGTTCTTTACTTGTGAAAGAGCTTAGGTTCTTTACAAATTGTAGTACCTTATCTTTTATTCTCATTTTGATTAAATAATCAAGTATTGTTTCTTATCCATGATCCTATCTTAATCAGGGGCCCAAATCTCCTTTGTTAACTCTTTCGATCTTGCCTTCCCCAAGACTGAATCTTTTTTTTGTTTTTTTTTTTTTTTTGAAACAGGGTCTCTCTGTGTCATCTAGACTGGAGTGCAGTACCTCAATCTTCCGGGCTTCAACTGATCCTCCCATCTCAGTCTCCCAAAGTGCTGGGATTATAGGCATGAAACACTGTGCCCATCCCATGTTATCTTATTGTTCTATTTTTTGTGGCTATATGAGGAAGCCCTTTCACTTTCTCCTTAAACTACTTCTAACCCACATTTTAGTAGATTGATTCTGCCTCTGTGATCTGAACAAAACATTAAGTAGTATCTGATTTTCATGGAATACTGAGCATTCAGAAACGTACTGAGTTTTCCTTAACTTCTTATGGCAATATTGTTATCTGCATAGGATCAATACCAATCTCATCTCCTTTTTATCAAGATATAATTGGATTCTGTAACTGTATATACTGGAATCTCAAAAATGAGAACATCACATTTGAGAATGATTCTCATTGACAAATTACTTTAAGAAACAATAGTTGACTTTATATAGGGAGCCAATGCCTAAAAAAACGTACTCCCAGGAACACTGGCCTGATTCCTGAGGTGGTAAGGAAAGTCACTTCCTGGCAAGCCTTAGAAAATACTGGGGACTTGAAGATGAGATTAATTCACCCAAATTTATATGTACTGCAGGTGAAATCTGGTGAGAGAGTTTCTCAGATGTATTTCCTAACCTTAGTATAGTAAATATTAAAGAGTGTTTAAAAGTCCAATCTGAATCCTTATGAAAACCTCCACACAGAAGTTAATTGTGTTGTCTTAGTAATTGCTCAAAACTGTATGGCTCTGGATTTGCAAAGATAGTTCAAGGATGTCCTTGTATGACTAACTAGCACTGTGGCTGCACCTATGTGAATAATCAGGCCAAACCTAATGAGACTGTCAGAAACTTTTACACCTGCAACTTCAGCGTGAATATGGGCTAGGTAAAATAAGGCTAAGACCTGCTAGGCTGCATTCCCAGCAAGTTGAGGTATTCTTAGTCACAAGATGACATAGGAGGTCACCATGAGATACAGGTCATAAAGACCTTGCTGATAAAACAGGTTGCAGTAAAGAAGCTAGCTAAAAACCATCGAAACCAAGATGGCGATGAGAGTGACCTCTGTTCCTCCTCACTGCTACACTCCTACCACTAGCTCCATGACAGTTTACAAATGCCAAGGCAATGTCAGGAAGTTACCCTATATTGGTCTTAAAAGGGAAGGCATGAATAATCTACCCCTTGTTTAGCATATAATCAAGAAATAAGAATGGGCAACCAGCAGCCCCTGGGGCTGCTCTGCCTACGGAGGCCATTTTTTTATTCCTTTACTTCCCTAATAAACTTGTTTTTACTTTACTCTATGGACTTGCCCAAATTATTTCTTGTGCAAGATCCAAGAACTCTCTCTTGGAGTTTGGATTGGGATGGCTTTCTGGTAACAAGACTAACTATTTTCTGATAAAAAATAACATTTGGAGATATTCGGGACGCTGAGATGGGAGAATCACTTAAGCCCAGCAGTTGAAATTTGCTTTGAGTTGTGATTGTACCACTGCACTCCAGCCTGGGCGACAGAGTGAGACCCTGTCTCTTAAAAAAAAAAAGAAATCATAATTAGTAATAACCTTTGAAAATTATTATTGATCACAAGAGAGATGGGAGACTGTCAGCAAAATTTATGGAAGACCAAAATGGTAAAAGATTTTGAGTGTCCTTTCAAGGGAATGCTAGTTGTTGTCTATTGGACCCTTTGAAGTTACCTGATTTTATAAAGGTGTGAATCTTTGTTTTTGGCTAGGCTGTTTTGCAAGTCTCTAGAGATAGAAATTACCTCATGGACAATGTTTGTGATGCAATGTGTATTAGTCTGTTCTCATGCTGCCTCATAAAGACATACCTGAGACTGGGTAATTTATAAAGGAAAGAGGTTTAACTGACTTGCAGTTCCACAGGGCTGGGGAAGTCTTGGGAAACTTACAATCATGGCGGAAGGGGAAGCAAACACAACCTTCTTCACATGGCGGCAACAAGAATTGCCAAGCAAAAGAGGGAAAGCCCCTTTTAAAACTATCAGATCTCATGAGAACTCACTAGCACGAGAACAGCATGAGGGTAACTGGCCCCGTGATTAAATTACCTCTCACCAGGTCCCTCCCACAACACATGGGGATTATGGGAACTACAATTCAAGATGAGATTTGTGTAGGGACACAGCCAAACCATATCATTCCGCCCGGCCTCTCCCAAATCTCATGTCCTCACATTTCAAAACCAATCATGCCTTTGAGGACTAAGCTCTGATTTTTATAAATCTTGCCCAAATTCCTATCTAAGGAGTCTGGGAAGTCATGCCCTACAAACCATAAATTCTCATCAGTCAGGTTTTATTTAACCCTATGTATCATGACTTACTTTCCAATCTGACTTTGGCATAACATTACGTGACAAAGAAGAAAATCAAAATATTTTACCCCAAAACATATTTCTCTGCCATATTTTGAAATGGCCTTGCAAAGCCATCCTTTGTAGGGGAAAATCTGCATCTGTAAAGAATCTCTATTAACATAGCTAGATCTTTTTCTTCCAGGCCCTCCCAATCCTGAAGAAATTAACTGAGAGTCTAGCACCTTCAAAAGGTCTGAATAGGAAACATTTGTCACCTATTGTCTCTAAGGGCAGCTACTATGAGACTTCAAAAGAACCTTGGTCTCCACAATCTTTTATCTTAACCTGAACATTTCCTTTCTATTAATCCCAGGTCTTTAGACAAACTCAACCAATTGTAAACCAGAAAATGCTTAAATCTGCCTATACCCTGGAATCCCCTGCTTGGAACTCTCCTTTGTGGACCAAACCAAGGTATTTCTCAAATGTATTTGATGGCTCATGCTTCCCTAAAATGTACAAAACCAAGCTGCAACCCAACTACCTTAGGCACATGTTCTCAAAACCTCCTGAGGGCTGTGTCATGGGCCATGGTTACTCACATTTGGCTCAGAATAAATCTATTCCAATATTTTATAGAGTATGACTCTTTTTGTCAACACCTTCCCAACAGTCCCCGAAAGTGTTAGCTCATTTCAGCATTAACTCAAAAGTCCACAGTCCAAAGTCTCATGTGAGACAAGGCAAAGTCTCTTCTGCCTATGAGCCTGTAAAATCAAAAGCAAGTTAGTTACTTCCTAGGTAAAATGGGGGTACAGGCATTGGGTAAATACACCCATTCCAAATGGGAGAAACTGGCTAACATGAAGGGGCTACAGGCTCCATGCAAGTCCAAAATCCATCAGGGCAGTCAAATCTTAAAGCTCCAAAATGATCTCCTTTGACTTTATGTCTCACATTCAGGTCACACTGATGCAAGAGGTGAGCTCCCATGGCCTTGCAGGGTACAAGAGGGTACACCGCTGTGGCTTTGCAGGGTACAGCCCTGCTCCTGGCTGCTTTCATGGGGTGGTGTTAGGTGTCTGCAGCTTTTCCAGGTGCATGGTGGAAGCTGTCAGTGGATCTACCTTTCTGGGGTCTGGAGAATGGTGGCCCTCTTCTAGCAGCTCCACTATGCAGTGCCCCAGTGGGGACTCCGTGTGGGGTCTCTAACCCCACATTTTCCTTCTGCACTGGCCTAGCAGAGGTTCTCCCTGAGGGCTCTACCCCTGCAGCAGACTTTTGCCCGGACATCCAGACATTTCCATACATCCTTTGAAATCTAGGTGGAGGTTCCCAAACCTCAATTCTTGACTTCTGTGTACCTACGGGCTCAACACCACGTGGAAGCTACCAAGGTATAGGACCTACACGCTCCAAAGCCATGGCCTGAGCTCCTGGCCCCTTTTAGCTAAGGGTGGAGCAGGTGGGATGCAGACCACCAAACCTGTAGGCTACACACAGTATGGGGGTCCTTGGCCTGGCCCACGAAGCCATTTTCTCCTCCTAGGCCCCTAGGCCTGTGATGGGAGGGGCTGTTGCAAAGGTCTGTGACATGCCCTGGAGACATTTTCCCCATTGTCTTGGTGATTAACATTCAATTCCTTGTTACTTATGCAAATTTCTGCGGCACGCTTGAATTTCTCAGCAGAAAATGGGTTTTTCTTTTCTTTTGCATCACCAGGCTACAAATTTTCCCAACTTTTATGCTCTGCTTCCTCTCAAACACTTTGACACTTAGAAATTTCTTCTGCCAGATACTGTAAATAATCTCTCTCAAGTTCAAAGTTCCACAGATCTTTAGGGCAGGGGCAAAATGCCGCAAGTCTCTTTGCTAACACATAATAAGAGTCACCTTTGCTCTAGTTGTCAACAAGTTCCTCATCTTCATCTGAGACCATCTCAGCCTGGACTTTATTGTCCATATCACTAGCAGCATTTTGGTCAAAGCCATTCATCAAGTCTCCAGGAAGTTCCAAACTTTCCTGCATCTTCCTGTCTCCTGAGCCCTCCAAGTCTCTAGGAAGTTCCGAACTTTTCCACATTTTCCTATCTTCTTCTGAGCCCTCCAAACTGTTCCAACCTCTGTTACCCAGTTCCAAAACTGCTTCCACATTTTTGGGTATCTTAATAGCAGTACCTCACTCTATTGGTACCAATTTACTATATTAGTCAATTTTCATATTGCTATAAAGAAATACCCAAGACTGGGTAATTTATAAAGAAAAAGAGGTTTAATGGACTGACAGTTCCACATGCCTGGGGAGGCCTCACAATCATGGTGGAAGGCAAAGGAGGAGCAAAGGCATGTCTTACTTGGCGGCAGGCAAGAGAGCATGTACAGGGGAACTGCTCTTTATAAAACCATCAGATCTCATGAGAACTCACTATCACGGGAACAGCATAAGGGTAACTGCCTCTATGATTAAATTACTTCCCACTGGGTCCTACGACACATGGGGATTATGGGAACTACAATTCAAGATGAGATTTGGGTGGGGACATAGCCAAACCATATCACAGTGTAAATGAATTCTGTCTGGGAGAGAATATAAATCTCTTTGAGTCCAATTCTCATTTGGACTGATTTTAACATTTTATTGGTTCTTTTGTTAATCAGAGCTAAAAATCTCTGTGTGCTCAATTTGTACATGAGTTATAATTTTACTTCAAAAAAATAACCTTTCACATTTGGGTCTGTACTTTTCCTTTTTTAAAGCAACTAATTAAAAAGGAATTGTTTAGTTAGAGTTAGCAAGCTAAAGCCCTCTGCCTATTTTCTTAAGGCCTGTACAAAAGAGCTACAAAATATTTTTACATTTTTAAGGAGTTATAAAAAACAATAAAGAATATGTTACAGAGAACATACAAGGGCCTCAAAGCTTAAGATATCTAGTATCTGGCCCTTTATTAAAAAATGTTATCTGCAAATCCCTGCTTTATTTTAATATAAGCAATCAACTTGACAATATAGAAGAGGGTGAGAATTAAATCAACATTTTAGTAGCAAAGTTAAGTTAGGATCCAGACTGAGAAAATTTGTTCTTTAACTAAAAAACTATCATGATATGTAGCAGGGATATTTTATTTGATTACATGGAAGATTTCCTTTGAAAAAAGGAAAGAAACTTTTATGCCAGGCACAATGGCTCATGTCTGTAACTGCAGCATTTTGGAAGGCCAAGTCAGAGTATCAGAGGCTTTTGAATAGGGGCTAGGTAAAATAAGACTGAGACTTACTGCGCTGCATTTCCAGAGGGTTAGGCATTTTAAGTCACATTTGAGACAGGAGGTCAGAACAAGATACAGGTCATAAAGACCTTGCTGATAAAATAGGTTGCAGTAAAGAAGCCAGCCAAAAGCTCATTATATGCTAATTACAATGCATTAGCATGTTAACAGATACTTCCACAAATGCCATGGCAATGTCCAGAAGTTACCCTATATAGTCTAAAAGTGGGAGGAACCCTCAGTTCAGGGAATTGCTCACCCCTTTCTCAGAAAACTCATTAATATTCCACCCCTTGTTTAGCATATAATCAAGAAGTAACAATACATATCCTTAGTTGAACAGCTCAAGCCACTGCTGCCTATGGAGTAGCTATTCTTTAATTCCTTTACTTTCTTAATAAACTTGCTTTCACTTCACGGATTTGCCTCAAACTCTTTCTTGCACAAGATGCAGGAACCCTCTCTTGGGGTCTGTATTGGGACCCCTTTCCAGGGTAACAGGAGGATTGCTTGAAGCCAGGAGTTCCAGATCAGGCTGGGCAACATAAGGAGAATCCATCTCTATAAAAACTAACAGCAGCAAAAATTAGCAGGGTATGGTATGGGGCATGCCTGTAGTCCCAGCTACTTGGAGAAGCTTAAGGGAGAAAAACAGCTTGGGCCCAGCAGGTTGAGACTGCAACTGCACTCCAGCCTGGGAGACAGAGTGAAATCCTGTCCCTAAAACAAATGAAAAAAACCCCAAAAAATCTTAGATATTACTTTATAAATAAGCTGTTCATTACTATTTTTTTTTCCACTGAGTATTTTCACACTTCTCATCATTGGTTTACGTAATATACCCTTAGACAAAAACAAAACAGAACACAAATTTCATTAGAATCTAATCTATGGTCGGGTACTGTGGCTCATGCCTGTAATCCTAGCACTTTGGGAGGCTGAGGCAGGAGGATCACTTGAGCTCAGGAGTTCCAGACTACCTAGGAACATAGTGAGACCTTGTCTCTAATCTTTATTATTATTATTTTTTTAAATCTAATGTATGAAATAAATCTGCATATTGCTAAATAAATATAATCTGGGTAATAAAAACAACAAAAAAAACCTATTAGGTTCAAAATCATCTCTGTCAAGAAAATATTTTTTCCTCAGTAATACAAACCTAATAATAGTCATCTTTATTGTGTTAAACAACAGCTGTTGAGTATTGGGAGATGCTGAATATTTCACAGGGAAATAGATTTTACCTTTCCAAAATTTCCGGGGAAAAGGTGTCTTTTAAAAATCTTTTTTTTTTTTTTTTCAAGATGGAGTCTCATTCTGTTGCCAGGCTGGAGTGCAATGGTGCAATCTTGGCGCACTGCAACCTCTACCTCCCGGGTTCAAGTGATTTTCCTGCCTCAGCCTCCTGAGTAGCTGGGATTACAGGCGCACGCCACCATGCCCGGCTAATTTTTGTATTTTTAGTAGAGATGGGGTTTCATCATGTTGGTCAGGCTGGTCTCGAACTCCTGACCTCGTGATCCGCCCGCCTCAGCCTCTCAAAGTGCTGGGATTACAGGCGTGACCCACCGCGCGTGGCCAAAAAAAATCTCTTTATTATACCACATTTTAACACTGTAAAAGCAGCTTTGATTATTAGCTCATGGCCCATACAACGGGATACCCTCCCCCATTATTCGGAAGCAAATCCTGGACAAAAGATGTTCTTAATAAAAGCCAATACTAGTTCCAGAGGCTTTCATATCATTAAAGTCTACCTCTACTGTCAGATGTCATCAATATGACTTTACTTTTTGGATAAAATTCTTAATGCTCTAATGCTCTCCTTACTTCTCTTTCCACTCTATTTTATTCATGAAGGATCCAGTGGGGAAAACTGTCCAAAGGCCAGGGAATTTTATCTGTTCCCACAGACTGGCTTTCTTGATGCTGATGTCTGACAACAGAGTGAATAAGTTTTTCCGAAAGTGGCAAAAGACAGGAAAATAGAAGTTGAGTCAAGGAAAAAAGATAAATCTAATAATCAATTAACATCTGTAGTCACTTAAAACAGAGAACAGATCTACAAAGAAGGCATTAAGGATAAAATGGGGCAAATCAGTTGGCTGTGCACTACTCAAGGAGTCTCTTCTGTTCTCTTTCACCTGGCAACCACTTCAGCTAGAAAGTCCCTAATTGCATTAACCTCCTGCTGGGATTCAGTAAGACGTAGATTTTGTTTGACTTCAGTAGCTCTCTTTATGTAAAAGCGAATCCCCATAACCAGCCAGTGGGTGGAGGAACGGAAAAATGACAAAAGCAAGGAAATGGAAAGAAGTTTAAAATCTTTTGAAATTACTGCGGTCATATGAATATATAAATAAGGCAAGTACTTTATTTCATTGCTTAGAACCAATTAGTTCAGAAAGGAGGGCAAGAGAGGCTTTTGCTTAGTGTCAGAATTATGAAATTTCAGCAAAGAATACAGGCACTGACCTTTAGACACTAAATTATGTCTTGCTTTCCAAGAAATACAGTAAGCAACAAAGACTGCTTATTTAGGCACTGCCTACCTCAATGGAATCATATACCACAATGTCATGTACCACCCATGGGACTCAAAGGTGCTGCAGGGAACTGTTTTGAAATTGCAAAACATCATACAAAGCCATGGTAATACCACCTCCAGACTCAAAGATGGGCCAGGTAATTTCCAAGTACTACCTACAAAGCAACTGGACAGGCACACCAAAACTTATTTCATAAAATAAAATGATTCACCTGATTCTTGTTTTTAAAAAATAGAAAAAACATTTTTTTAATGAAATAGTATAATAAAATAATATTTTTAATGTCCCGAGAAATAGTACAGAATAGTGGTCTCCAAACCTGAGATCCATAAAGAATCAGTTGTTTTCAGGATTTGCAAAGGCCCAACAGAAAATGTATGTTCACCTTTAATAAAGTTGGATAGGCAGATTTAAATAATATTTAACTTTGTCTGGAATTATAACTTCTCCAGGTGGTATCAATGCACTCGTGCTGTTCAGAAATGCCAACTGACTATTGGTCCCTAATTATATATATATATTTTTAAGAGAAAATAATACATGTTGTTGTAACATTTTCACAATCAAAGGTTTATGAGAAAAAAAAAAGAATCTTTGGTGGGGAGTAGTTGATTTAAGTTTTTTTTTCTAAGTGAGGCCATACCTTCAATCTTAAAAAATATATATATTGAGAAATTTCAAAAGTATAAAGTAAATCATTAAAATTTCCCCAAGCATCACAATTCAGTTCTGTATTGCTGGAAAACTACCACTTGAAACTAATATACAGGTAAATGATGTTGTTTTTAAAAATGCTGTTTACCATAGTGAAGAGCTATTTCAGGTTGAATGCCATGAATGTCAGAGGTACATAAACCATTTCTTGAAATCCTTACTTGATAGCTCTTTTATCATTTCCAAATCCCAGGTGAACAACATACCAAGTATGTTGTTTCGGTTATGAAAAATAAACATTTTCTATATTATCAGAAAATATGAAGATTTCTTAAAAAAGAAAAATGGCATTTGATGGGCTATTTCAAGTCCATGTAAAAACAAGGATTTGAGGCGGGAGGATCACTGGAGATCAGGAGTTCAACACCTGCCTGGCTAACATGGTGAAACCCCATCTCCACTAAAAATACAAATATTAGCGGGGCGTGGTGGCGTGCGCCTGTAATCCCAGATACTTGGAAGGCTGAGGCAGGAGAATCGCTTGAACCCGGGAGGTTGAGGCTGCAGTGGGCCGAGACTGCACCACTGCACTCCAGCCTGAGCAACAGAGTGAGACTTTGTCTCAAAAAAAAATAAAGTAAAAACCATGAGGATTTATCTCAATTTGTTCTTTTCACAGTATTACTAGTCATAGATGGCTTGGGAGAGGGGATAAACCCACATACAAAAACCCACATACAAAGGCTCGTTCTTTGTTACTTAATTTTCCATTAAACTACATAGAGCTTGTGGTTCCAAAATTTGTTTAAGAATAGCCATCTGACTCGAAGAGATGTAACTAAGAAAGAACAGGAAGGTGAAAACAGATATGATAGATAGTAACTGGCTACTTATGGAAATGCAACTCTTTCCAAGCTTCTTAAAATTTGTTAACAAAAAGCAACCAAATGGCCAATTTCTCCTTCCTACACCTTTTCTCTTAAGATACAACTACAACTACAGTATTCTACTGTTTGACATCATTAAGCTCAGACAACAGGCCTTATAAGTAAGTACAGTAAGATGGGGTTGGGAGAGTGCTAGTCTGCATAAGAGACAGACTTGAGTCATCATTGCTCTGCCAATCATCAGCTGTGGGACTTGTATGATTTATGGGGCTTAAAATGAATCAAGATTTAGTACCTAATAAATAGGAATTGAATTTGCAAGGTTGAGGCTGGAGATGAAAAACTAGAGAAAGCATAACTACGACAGCTGAAGAGACAAGAAGAATTGCCAAAGGATAGTGAAATACGTATAATATTTGGCTATTAACATCAGTATAGAGCATATACTTAAAAATACTGTTGAATGAGTGAATGAATAAATGAGCAGGAGAATTTGGGGGATTAGCTGAAGTTTAGGGTAAAGAAAATGATAAAGAAATTTTACTCTGCTATAGAGTAGATGATCTCTCATAGTTGATATTAATTTGCCTTTCATTTCTTCCTAAGACATTATATTTTAAGGCATTTTGCCTTCTTTGGTAGTTTTAACTTGAGAGGTCAAAGGCTTAAAGAAGAGACGTGAGACCAGAGGAGAGATTACTAAAACATAATAGGGAGAAGTAGAGTAATGGCAGAAGAAATGTAAATGAAAAAGCTCAGCAGTACTTCTGAAGGAGAAACCAGTAGGATTTGTTGACTGTACACTGGAGATGGAGAAGAATGAATGAAAGATAAGGCCTATGTTTCTTTCCATCCTAAGAGAATGATGATGCAATTCAAACAGGGAAGATGAAAAACAGCTTTGTTCTGGGAAAGAAAATTATGATTTCAAATTTAGATATTTTGAACTGCAGTAATGGGAAAACAGTCACTTAAAAATGATTGGAAAGAAAGAAGCTGGAATCTTGATCCAAAGAAGAGGATCTTCTAGAGACAGTTCTATAACCTGGTATCAATACCTAACATAAGATGACAAATATGAAGCCATATACAGTGTTCACATGCTCTTTGGCCCAGTGCTTGTGTCTACATCAGATGGGATGAGCATTTTTTATTTGTTTATTTTTTGAGACAGAGTCTCATTCTATTGCCAGGCTGGAGTGCAGTGGTGCGATCTTGGCTCACTGCAACCTCCGCCTCCCAGGTTAAGCGATTCTCCTGCCTCAGCCTCCTGAGTAGCTGGGATTACAGGCATATGCCACCGTGCATGACTAATTTTTGCATTTTTAGTAGAGATGGAGTTTCACCATGTTGGCCAGGCTGGTCTTGAACTTTTGACCTCAAGTGATCCACCCACCTCAGCCTCCCAAAGTATTGGGGTACAGGCGTGAGCCACTGCGCCTGGCGGAAACACTTTATTTTTTATTTTTATTTTTTGAGATGGAGTCTTGCTCTGTCCCCCAAACTGGAGTGCAGTGCACGATCTCAACTCACTGCAACCTCTGCCTTCTGGGTTCTCAAGTGATTCTCCTGCCTCAGCCTCCCGAGTAGCTGGGACTACAGACGTGCACCACCATGCCCTGCTAATTTTTGTATTTTTAGTAGAGACAGGGTTTCACCATGTTGGCCAGGCTGGTCTTGAACTCTTGACCTCAGGTGATCCTCCCACCTCAGCCTCCCAAAGTGCTGGGATTACAGGTGTGAGCCACTGCTCCTGGCTTGAAACACTTCATTAAAAAATCAAAAATATAACAATAAAGTGACTCACTCCAAAAAGGGAGAGAAGAAACCCTGTGCTGAGCTTTCTGTACTTCATCTGAGTACAGACTTCCTACTAGCATTCAAGTGGATACATTAACACAGGAAACCCCGAAACTTTTAAAAGTGAAATTAGGACCAATGGCCACAGTTCAACCATCTATTTAATGTCAACAATGATTGAAATTGTTCATAAAATAAGTCTTCCTAAAGCCTATATAAGACAAAGTCATTTCCTTATTTTGATTTCATTTATTTCATTATTTTTTGAGACAAGGTCTTACACTGTTGCACAGGCTGGAGTGCAGTGGCTATTCACAGGTGTGATCATAGCTCACTGCAGCCTCAAATTCCTGGGCTCAAGCAATCCTCCTGCCTCAGCCTCTTGAGTGGCTGGGATTACTGGCACAAGACACCACACCTAGCAAGACAAAATCATTTTTAACTTGAGGGAAAAAAAAAAAGGCAGCATTTGAGAGGGAGAGATATGAATGACTGGGCAGAGTAGAAATAGGGCAAAATCAGATTTAGAAGTTGGTGATGAAAAAACCTCTCTCATATACTGTTACCATCTGTTTACATCTCAGCTCCCCTACTAGACAGTGAACTCCTTCAGGGAGCTCATGGCCCTATATTCACTTCTAGTTCTCCAGTAAGAGGTGGACAGTATGGGCTCAATAAACATCTGTTGAATGAATCAGTAAGAAATAAAAGCATAAATCATATCACTTCAAATACATGCTTATATTAAAAAGTGGAGATATATTTTAAAAATTCAAAATCCCAAATGAGAATACAAAGGGACCTTAAAAGATGGTCTACCCATGGTTAAGTTTATTAGAAATGTCAAAGGGGAAAAAATCATTCAAAATTAAAATTAGGAGACAAATTTAAGACGAAGAAACAATAAATGTAGAAGACCTCTGTTTTCAAGCCATTATTTAGAAAATCAATATGGAATAGTCTCTAGTTTGCTACTGACTTTGGCAGTCACTTGGGAAATAAACATTGTCCATCTTTCCATGAATATATTCCAACAAAATTACTTTTACTTTCTTATAATTTGATTAAAATTTTATTTGCAAAACATTTTAAAGTTAAAGTTGGTCAGATGCGGGGGCTCATGCTTGTAATGCCGGCACTTTGGGAGGCCGAGACGGGTGGATCATGAGGTCAGGAGATCGAGACCATCCTGGCTAACATGGTGAAACCCCGTCTCTACTAAAAATACAAAAATTAGCCGGGCATGGTGGCGCGTGCCTGTAATCCCAGCTACTTGGGAGGCTGAGGCAGGAGAATTGCTTGAACCCAGGAGATGGAGGTTGCAGCGAGTCAAGATCACACCACTGCACTCCAGCCTGGCGACAGAGCAAGACTCAGCCTCAAAAAAAAAAAAAAAAAAAAAAAAAATGTTACAATTGAGACAACTGCTAAGGCTTTATAGGATATTAAAGAATTTGTAAAGCACTAATGTAGAGGATGAGGAAAAAAAAAAAGTCCTAATTAAAGCTACTAGTAATTTAGTGCTTTGTCTTGCACATTGAGAGGAAAATTTTAGTGAGACAAAACTGTTCATGATTAATTGATAACAAATGTTCTTTAGTATCTTTTTATAAATAAAACAAACATTGGGATATCATTAGGAATTTCATTCATTCTTTCCAACTATTAGGAGATTTGTTTCCTCTTGGGGTGTTTTATGTTGTAATTATATTAACATTTCTGATATAATATTCTAATATAGGGTAATATTAATGCTTCTTTCCTTGAATTTTAATTTCAAAGAATGCCTAAGACATTCTAATTCTTAAAATGCACTGCAGTGTAACAAGAGCTTTGTCTGATTTAGATTAAAATCTAAGATTCTTTTTGTATCTAACTCAGATGCATGTAGTTTGCATCCTGTTTGCTTTTTCTTTAACTGAAAACGGTGTTAAAAATAATTGCCCTTTCCATAAATCACATAAATGTGGTACAGCTGAATCACATAATGTGATGACCTCTGCTTTTCATTTAATATCTCTAGATTCCAACTCTGTTGCTCAAAATTTTAATTATTCTTTTCAGCTGCTTGACATCTTCAACTGACTAAGCATGTCAATATTTTTAGCCAAGGAATTAACGAAGAGGTTGAACTGGACAGGGAGTATCCTGAAGCAAGCCATTAGAGACCTTGTTCCAGGCTGACATTTACTAAATTAGTAATCTTCACTCATTCATTCACTTATTCAGTTACAAATAATAAGTTATTACTTTCCCCCAAAGATATCACAAAAGTCTCTGTTAAATGACTGCTGAAATCCAGCATACCCTGTCTTCAGAGCATCTCTAATCTACTAGTAATCTTATCAAAAAAGGAAATGGGTTTAATCTTGGATAATTTAAATTTAGAAAATCTGTTTAATATCCTAGTAATTAGGGTTTCCTTTATAAAGTACTTATTTATGTACTCTTAACCACTGGTCTTTACTGGTAATAACTAAGTGCTAAGACAGCTGAAATTTGTCTATTTTTCAAATAATGTACTCAGAAAATACCTTTGCACATCTAATTTTAAGATTAAATAACTAAACTTAAGCATTACAGTTTTACCTTAAGATTCGTGGTGTTTTAAGAAACTTTAGATCGTCTGGGTGTAGTGGCTCACGCCTGCAACCCTAGCACTTTGGAAGGCTGAGGTGGGCAGACTGCTTGAGCCCAGGAGTTCAAGACCAGCCTGGGCAACATGGTGAGGCCCCATCTCTACAAAAAATTAAAATAAAAAAATTAGCTGGGCACGGCATGGGGGGCTTGTATGCCTACAGTTGCAGCTACTTGGGAGGCTGAGGTGGGAGGATCACCTGAACCTAGGAGGCCCAGGTTGTGATGAGCTGAGATTGTGTCACTGTACTCCAGCCTGGGTGACAGAGTGAGACCTGCCTCAAAAAAAAAAAAAAAAAAAAAAAAAAAAGAAAGAGAGAGAGAGAAACTTTAGATCATCAAGGCTAACACCATTTACTTTTCTTTGGTTAGTCATGATCCTGAGTTCCAAGTTTTTTGTTGATACATAATAAAAATTTATTTTACACCATAAATCTATACTAGTCAGGTAAAATAAAAATAAAAATAACTAGAGATGAAGAACATTCTGTTTAGATACCATCTGAAGTGTCAATGAGTATGTACTGACTTCTACTTGTATTTTTGGGCTTCAGGCTCTTTATCCTCAGAAGACTGATACTCTCAAGTGGGAGGACAAAGTAGCATAAGAACAATAATGCACACTGATAATGGCACAGAGTCAGAGTTGAGGACAATGTCTTTGTAGCAATAGGCTTTCATAGTGACCAAAATTCCCAGTGGATATTAAAAAACTGTGTAAAGTGGCAGGCGTGGTGGCTCACACCTGTAATCCCAGCACTTTAGGGGGCTGAGGCAGGTGGATCACAAGGTCAGGAAATGGAGACCATCCTGGCTAATATGGTGAAACTCTGTCTCTAATAAAAATGCAAAAACTTAGCTGGGCATGGTGGCACGCACCTGTAGTTCCAGCTACTCAGGAGGCTGAGGCAGGAGAATCACTTGAACCCAGGAGGTGGAGGTTGTGGTGGGCCGAGATCGCGCCACTGCTCTCCAGCCTGGGTGACAGAGCGAGACTCCAAGACTCCATCTCAAAACAAACAAACAAAAACTGTGTAAGTACTAAAAAGATCTGCTTCCAGGTTAAAGGTCTCTGCTTTTGAACTATCTTGTGAGGTTTGTAAGGCAGCAATTATTCCTTTTTATTTTTCCAAATTTTTAAGTTTTTTGAGATGGGGGAATGGGGACGGTCTCATTATGTTGGCCAGGCTAGTCTTGAACTCCTGGGTTCAAATGATTCTGCCTCGGACTCCCAAGTACCTGGGACTACAGGCACAAGCAAGGGTGCCCAGCTATCATTCATTTTAAATACGAGGAATGTGAGGCTCATGAGAAGTTGGAATTATTTAAAGACTGAGGACTAGTGAGAAGTTAAGCTAAATCGGGAGCTCAGATATTCTAAATCCAAGTTCACGGTTTTTATGACTATTCTAAGTCTTCTCCCATGGCCAATCCTAAGTGGTCAGTCAACAGTAACAACAAATTCTCAGCCTGTTTATGCTAAATACGAAAAACAACTCTACTTAAAAGTAACAGGCTTTACAGAGGCACCAATTATATATAGGTCAGCAACTACAGAAAGAAGATATTGAATCTAATGAGAAACTCTGTAAAAGACACTAAGCCCAGGATATTTGTGGCGCAAGTCTTTCCCCCACCAAAATTTCAAGAAATCTATATTCTCAGCCATGTTCCATTTTATTTTATTTTTTTTGAGATGGAGTCTTGCTCTGCTGCCCAGGCTGGAGTGCAGTGGCACAATCTCAGTTCACTGCAACCTCCGCCTCCCAGTTCAAGTGATTCTCCTGCCTCAGCCTCCAGAGTAGCTGGGATTACGGGTATCTGCCAGCACGCCCGGCTAATTTTTGTATTTTTAGTACAGACAAGGTTTTACCATGTTCGCCAGGCTGGTCTTGAACTCCTGACCTCCGGCGATCCGCCCACCTCAGCCTCCCAAAGTGCTAGGATTACAGGTGTGAGCTACTGCACCAAATCATGTTCAATTTTATATCTATGCTTAGTTTCATGAATGCAGACTGATGCACTCCAGAATCACTTGCTGCTTAATAAGCATTCAGTCTATGCCCAAAATTTAATTCTCATGTTTGTAAGAAACTAATCAGTTTTGACAGATACAGTCTATGTGAACATCATTATTTAAAAGTATACATATACGTCATATGGTAACACCAATTTCACTATAAATTTGTATTAATTTCAAATTACAACTTACTAATTAGTATAACCAGAGATTAATATCGTGTAATAAGATATGCTATTCCCACTTGACAGATTTTTTTCTGTAAAATGATATGCAAATTAATAATTTACATATGAAATAATACGTATTACACTGGACTTAAAAAGAGTCATTTAAAGAAATCCGAGGCCATGTGCAGTGGCTCACGCCTGTAATCCCAGCACTTTGGAAGGCTGAGGTGAGTGGATCACTACAGGTCAGGAGTTTGAGACCAGCCTGGCCAACATGTTGAAACCCTAACTCTACTAAAAAATAACAACAATAATAAATTAGGCCAGGCATGGTGGCTCATGCCTGTATTCCCAGCACTTTGGGAGGCTGAGGCAGGTGGATCACAAGGTCAGGAGTTCGAGACCAGACTGACCAACATGGTGAAACCCCGTCTCTACTAAAAAAAATACAAAAATCAGCTGGGCATGGTGGCACACATCTGTAATCCCAGCTACCCAGGAGGCTGAGGCAGGAGAATTGCTTGAATCCAGGAGGCAGAGGTTACAGTGAGCCGAGATGGTGCCACTGCACTCCAGCCTGGGCGACAGAGCAAGACTTTGTCTCAAAAAAAAAAAATTAGCCCAGGTGTGGTGGCGGAAACCTGTAATCCCAGCTACTCAGGAGGCTGAGGCAGGAGAATCACTTGAATCTGGGAGGCAAAGGTTGCAGTGAGTCAAGATCACAACACTGCACTCCAGGCTGGGCAACACAGCGAGACACTTTCTCAAAATAAACAAATAAATAAAGGAATCCTAGATTGAATGCATGTGATAACAAACAATCACTCTACCCAAAGTTATAAGGCTTTTGTTTAAATTTGGATTTTCCAATACACGAGCTGTTCCAGTTTATGCAAAATCCCTCATTTACTGTCTGTAGAGTTGGTAATTTAGGAATTATAATCAGATAAGAAATTGATTTTTAAATCAAATATAACTGACTACAAATGAGTAATGCATGAGAAGTTTAAGACACAAGTCTCTTTCTGAAAGAAAATATTATTTTATTATTATTATTTTTGAGACAGGGTCTTGCTTTGTTGCCCAGGCTGAAGTGCAGTGGCACAATCACCACTCATTGTAGCCTCGACCCTCTGGGCTCAAGCAATCCTCCCACTTCAGCCTCCCGAGGAGCTGGAACTACAGGCACATACTACCACGCCCAGCTAATTTTTAAAAATTTTTTGTAGAGACAGGGTCTCACTCTGTGGCCCAGGCTGGTCTTGAACTTCTGGGCTCAAGTGATCTTTCCGCCTTGGCCTCCCACAATGCTGGGGTTACAGGTGTGAGCCACCATGCCTGGCCATTTTATTTTAAAAACCAATCTTTATATGTCTGTATAGGTATCATCTGAGTATTGTGAAATCTAAAAATCTTGAGAGGTTATCTCAAAACATTCTTGTTTTATAGATGAGAAATAAAACCTCTGGCAGGTTAACTGAACATATGTAATTGTGTAGGACTGAAACTAGAGCTTCTCGAGGCTCAACTCTCTCCAATATTAATCTTCATTTAAGGGACAACTGAAGGCTGGGCATGGTGGCTCATGCCTGTAATCCTAGTACTTTTGGCGGGGGAAGGGGGGCGCCAAGGCAGGAGGATTGCTTGAGCCCAGGAGTTTGAGAGCAGACCAGGCAACATAGTGAGACCCTGACTCTACAAAAAATTAAAAAATTAGCTAGGTGTAGCAGTGCACACCTGCCATCCCAGCTACTCAGGAGGCCAAGGCGGGAGGATGGCTTGAGCTCAGGAGAAGGAGGCTGTAGTGAGCAGTGATCATGCTACTGCACTTTAGCCTGGGCTTTTTTCGTCCACCCAACTCTAAACTGATAGGTAATCTGGCATATAATTAATTTAGTGGATAACAGTATTGAGTCAAATGATGCCAGCAATTTGCCACCTCTTGCACTAGAGAAAACATAAGATTAACAGGCAAAAACTGGAACTGTTTCATTAAATGACCTGTGACATTTGGTAAAATATGTATGATAAAACATATAAATGATAAATGTAAATGCAATGATATAAAATGGAAAGGCAGCATTCGTTTAGGAAATATGTGATAAAAGTTCTGTCTTCCTCTGCTGCTCTCTCAAATTTTGTGACCTGGTTCTATTCTTCAGAGATGAAAATGGAGGCACAATAGCACACGCCTGTAATCCCAGATACTTGGGAGACTGGAGGAGAATAACTTGAGCCAGGAGTTCAAGGCTGTAGTGCACTATGATTGTGCCTGTAAATAGCCACTGACAACACAGTGAGACCCCCATCTCAAAAAAAAAAAAAAAAAAGAAAAGAAAAAAGAAAAAAGAAAAAAAGAAAAGAAAATGGAGTTTTTAGAAATTAAAAGAATTATCTGGAGATAATAATTAAAAAATTATTTATTTTTTAATTATTAAAAAAATTAAAAGAATTATCACAGATAAAACTGCAGTGATGCAGTTACAGTAAGCTTCTTCTAGACCACCTACTTCCCCCATTTCATTCTCACATACCAATCCTTAACAGTCCTTACTTCTTAAAGATTTGTTTTTAATTAACAGATCCCTACTGTTGCCCATTATGTTCCTAATACCTCTTGCGTGAGAATCATCTCAGAGTACTCGATCTTTCATTCTGAACACCTCATCTCTAGTGACAACTATTAACAGAATAAATGAAAAGCCTCTGTTTCTAGGGGAAAAAAAAAACTTATTATAAACCCAACTGATAATTGTAAAACATGACAATATGGGATACAGTTCTTCAATAAGGAAGAAAGCGGAATCACCTTTGGGAGGAGAGGGGGTGAGGGAACGTCAAAGGTATTTGTCGTTAAACTTCAACTGGGCACCAGAACAAATTCTTTCCATTTTAAAATTACAAACATATTTGTATATATCTTGGTGAACTTCTTTGGGTATAGTGATAGTGTAAATTCCTAGCAGTATATCAGAGGGTATATATTTTGCACTTTGATAGAGATTACACATTGCTTTCCTGAAAGACTGCAACAGTTTACACTACCGCCAACAGTGTAGGTGAATGACTGTGCCAGCTCCAGGTATCAAACTTTTGTATTTTGATTAATCTGATAATTAAAATGAGATCTTATTTTCACTTATCATTTGTATTTTTTTTGATTATGGGTAAACCTGACCACCTGGAAACTGGAACTTTTAACTGGACAATAAGGAATGCCAATATAAAGGTAGGCTCATTTGGTATATAATATGACAACCATACATACATATGTAACAACCATACATATTCCCTTTTCTGTTAGAACTTTTGGAGCCCAGAAAAGATCTTTTCCCTGAAGTTGCAATCAGGGTGTAATGAAAAACATACCTAGATTTTTCAAACAGTTAACGTGCATGAGGCACCAATGAGGATTAAAAAGTCAACTTTAATTAGGCTTCTACACTCCTTGGAAATGATTCCCTATAAACTTTTCTTCACAAGTTTCCACTGAACATAAAATACATTCTTCCACCCATGTATCAATCTAAACAGTCTGTATTCTCCACATATCCTTAGACTTCAAACAACCAGTTCACATTTCATTAAGAGGAAATGAGAATTAAACGACACACTGTAATCCTATTTCCTGGGTTTACCAGAGCTCAAAATTTTCCATTTTACTTATGTGAAAAATAATACTGGATGGCTCAGCAAACTGATTTTAAATCAGAGATAGGGTCCTAAGTATATGTGCCCAGTAGAGGACTCCCTGTATTCTAGGTATTGAAGATGCGCACATGCAGTTGACACATCCACATCCACCCTCCCACTCTTCCTTTTTTTCCTCACTGTTACACAGGAGCTAGGACTACAAACATGAAGATGACAATTACAGTAATAGAAAATATCTCTGAAGTTCTTTGTCTTTTCTGAAGACAAATGTTTTCCTTTCTATATCCAACCCTGTCCCCATCCTACCTTAGAATGCACTCTCTGGCCAGGCGTGGTGGCTCATGCCTGTAATGCCAGCACTTTGGGAGGCCGAGGCGGGGGGATCATGAGGTCAGGTGTTCAAGACCAGCCTGGCCAACATGGCAAAACCCCATCTCTACTAAAAACACACACAAAAATTGGCTGGGTGTGGTGGTGTGTGCCTTTAGTCCCAGCTACTCGGGAGGCTGAGGCAGGAGAATCGCTTGAACCTGGGAGGCAGAGGTTGCAGTGAGCCAAGATTGCAACATTGCACTCTAGCCTGGGCAACAGAAAACAAACAAACAAACAAACAAAGAAACAAACAAAAAAACTTATCTGCTCTGTGCTTGAAGTGAAACGTACATAAATTAAGTCCAAATAAGTCTACCTTTATATTGACATTCCTTATTTTCTCATTAAAAGTAACTTCCTTTTAGTTCTCTGTACTTCTAAATTGTCTAATTTTTATGGTATATATATATATTTTTACTTGACATTGTGAGTGTTTAAGTCTGACATTGTGTCTTATACATTCTTGAACTCCTTATAGCACCCACCATATTACTTTATACTGAGTGGCCAGTCACTGTTTCATTCTTATATTAAATGAGTTTATATTTATAAAGTGTTTCTGTAACTGAGTACCTCCATCTTTCTAAGAGACAGAATGAGTTATTTTAAAATTATTTTTTCTCTTTTCTCATTCCTCCTTTTCCCCTGTACCCCATTTCCTACTTAGCTCTTTAGAAATACAATTATAACCTGTTACCTCCTCTTCACCAGACATGTGCTTAGAAGCTCCAGAGTGGAACTCTCCCACCAGGAGATTGTCTCGAGAGACAACAGTCTATTTACAACAAAAAGTACACTGGCAATGAAACTCTCTCTGACCTAAAGAGTTTCAGCCACCTTTTTTTTTTTTTTTTTTTTTTGAGATAGAGTTTTGCTTTTTGTTGCCCAGGCTGGAGTGCAATGGCACAATCTCAGCTCACTGTAACCTCTGCCTCCCGAGTTCAAGCGATTCTCCTGGCTCAGCCTCCTGAGTAGCTGGGATTTGTAGGCATGCACCAGTATGCCCGGCTAATTTTTTTTTTTTTTGGAGACGGAGTCTCACTCTGTCACCCAGGCTAGAGTGCAGTGGCGCGATCTTGGCTCACTGCAAGCTCCACCTTCCAGGTTCACGCAATTCTGCCTCAGCCTCCCGAGCTGCTGGGACTACAGGTGCCTGCCACCATGCCTGACTTTTTTTTTTTTTTGTATTTTTAGTAGAGACAGGGTTTCTCCATGTTGGGTCAGGCTGGTCTCAAACTCCCTACCTCAGGTAATCTGCCCGCCTCGGCCTCCCAAAGTGATGGGATTACAGGCATGAGCCACTGTGCCCGGCCTCAGCCACTTTTACAACTTAGTTCTGCCCATGAAGGTGCCAGTGATTGCCAGCTCAACTGCCCAGCAGATAAAGCACCCTCACCTGTTTGCTTTCTCCACTGCATGCCATTCTTGCCAAGCTCCCTTTTAAAAGCACCTGCTTTCTGCTCCAAAGCTGAAGTGGTACCCTTAAGGCAGGAGGCCTGTATTTCTTCCCCTAAGCTAGCTTTGGAATAACAAGTCACTCTCTTTATACCAGACCTCACAAGTCACTCTCTTTATATCGGACTCTACAAGTGGTGAGTGCCTGAACCTGTGTTTCAGTTACATTTCGAATAGTGTTGGCACATAACAAATGCTATTTATTAAATAAGAAACTGATAGATTTTTTCTAATGAATTTTCCCCTTCAGCATGTAAATCTTATTTCTCCCATCTTAAATAAACTTCTTGACTCCACTCCCTTCACCAGTTGCTTCCCCACTTCTCTTCTTCCTACTGTAGTGTAACTCATAAAGATTATTCAAACTCACTGTCTACAAATTACTTTTTCCCATTCACAAACCCACTCAACTGGCTTTTATCTCATTGGTCTACTAAAAAGTTTTTGTTGAGGTGACCAATCATCTCCAAATTACTACATCCAAAGAGAAGTTCTTAGCCCTCTTCTTACTGACCTATCAGCAGCATTTGATGTACTTGATGTTTCCTTTCTCCTACGAAGAATTTCCATACTTGGTTTTCCAGTACACCAAAAAATCTCTGGATTTTCCTCTTCTCTCATAGGCCAATCTTCTTCCTTTTCTTCTTCTCCCTAATCATATTTTCTGCCTAGAACTTTCTCCTTAGTATCCTATGACTCTAAGAGTCTCTAGACTCATAAATGCCACTTATCTATTCAACATTCCCACTTAGATGGCTGATGGACACCTGAAACTGAACTCCAGCTCTTTCCCACAAAACCTGCCCTCCAGCAGCATTTACATCTCAGTTAATGACAAATCTTCCAGCTGTTTAGGATAAAATCCTCAGTTACCGATTTCTTTCATACCTTACATCCAACCCGCCAGAAAATTCTGTTAGCATTGCCTTCAAAATTCATCTAAAATTCAACTACATCTTATAATCTTCACTTGTACTTTAGTCTAAACCATGATTATATATTGCCTGAGTTACTAAAATGGTCTCCCAATTGGTCTATCTTGCCCCCATATCTGTTCTTAATACTATAACCAGAATGATCCTTTAAAAACCTAAGTCAAATCACATCAGTCCTCTGCTTAAAATTCCTCAATGAATTCCTGCGATACTGTGAAATACACAGTTGACCCCTGAACAACAAAGGTCTGAACTACATGGATCCACTTACATATTTTTTCCAAAATATTTTAAAATATTTTGGAGATTTGCAACAATTTGGGAAAAAATGGCAAACTGCATAACCTAGAAATACCAAAAAATTAAAAGATGTTAATGAATGCATAAAACATATACAGATACTGTTTATTTTATCATTTAATACCATAAAGTATATACAAATCTGAAGTTAAATCTATCAAAATTTATACAAACACTTACATGGTGCCATTTGCAGTCAAGAGAAATGTAAACAAAGATGAAGTATTAAATCATAACAGCATAAACCGCATAAAATTAACTGTAGTATTTACTGTGCTACTGTAAAATTTTCACAGCCACCTCCAGTTGCTAGCAGTGAGTGAAATATTGCAAGTATCCGCTTAAAACGCATGTGACACTCACTAATCACCTGAGTCATCAGGTCCTCTCTCCAGTAAACTGCATATCTCAGTAAAAAGTGATCTCTTGGGGGTTCTCTATTATTTTTCATTGTGTTTAGTACAATACTGTAAACCTTGAATAACACCATGAGATGCGTAAGAAGTGTGACTAGTGACACTGAAGTGCTCCCAAGAAGCAAAGAAAATGTCATGACATTACAAGAAAAAGTTGATTGCATGATACATACCATAGGTTGAGGTCTGCTGCTGCAGTTGCCTACCATTTCATACAGATGATTTGCCTTGTAAACATATGTAAATATAGTACTGTAAATGTATTTTCTTTATGATTTTAATAACATTTTAAAATTAAAATAACATTTTCCTTATGATTTTCTTAACATTTTAATTTCTCTAGCTTACTGTATTGTAAGAATAGAGTATATAATACATATAACATATAAAATATGTGTTAATAACAGTTTATGTTATTAGTAAGGCTCTGCTAAGCTTTGGGGGAGTCAAAAGTTATACGCGGATCTTTGACTGTGTGTGAGGGTCCAGCACCCCTAATACCCACTTTGATCAAGAGTCAACTGTATTTGGTCTTCCTTTCCTTTTCCTGGCATAGAACTACTAAATTCCTTGGAATCTCCAAAGTGATGTGTCTTTTTGTATGCTAATAAGATGGCTGATGGTTGGCAGCTTCAGGATGAGGTTGGTCATCAGAAAGACCAAGCCATAATTAGAGAATTGGCACTTCAGCCCCATCCCCCAACCTCTGGGAGGGTAAAGGAAGGAAAGTGAAGGTTAAACTGATCACCAATGGCAAGCAATTTAATCAATCACACTCACATATTGAAGTTTCCATAAAAACCCAAAGACAGAGTTAGGGCTTCTGGATAGCTGAACATGTGACGTTTCCTGGAGGGTGGGGGCTTAATGGAAGCACTGCATCCCTTCCCATATGCCTTGCCTATGCATCTTTTCATCTGCATCCTTTATAATAGGCCAGTATACATGTTTTCTTGAATTCTGTAAGCCACTCTAGCAAATTAACTGAATCCAAGGAGGAGGCTGTGGAAACCCCAATTTACAGCCAGTTGGTCAGAAGTACAAGCAAAATAACCTGGGGCTTTCAATGGGCACTGGAAGTGGGATGCAGCCTTGTGGGACTCAGTCCTCACCTAGTGTGATCTAATACTATCTCCACGTAGACAGAGTCAGAATTGAATTGAATTAAAGGATACCCCGCTGGTGTCTGCTGCAGAATTGCTTGCTGGTGGGAAGAAATCCCCATAGACCTGGCATCAGAAGTGTGTTGTTGAGAGGACAGTGGGAGAAACTGAGTATGTTTTATCCACTCAATTTCCTTTACACTCAAATGGCCTTCAAAGGCGTATCTGATTTGGCCTTCTTTATGGTAGATTAATAGCCACATTCATCCAATCTCGTATACCCTTCCCTTTATAATCTGGCTTTCCCACTCCTATCAAGAGGTGGCTTCTGGTCAGGCACAGTGTCTCATGCCTGTAATCTCAACATTTTGGGAGGCCAAGGCAGGAGGATCACTTGAGCCCAGGAGTTTGAGACCAAGCCTCAGCAACGTGGTGAGACCCCGTCTCTACAAAAAAAATAAAAAATAAAAAAAAATAATAAATAAATTAGCAGAGCGTGGTGACACATTTTTGTGGTCCCAGCTACTCAGGAGGCTGAGCCAGGAGGACGGCTTGAGCCCAGGAGATCCAGGCTGCAGTGACTTGTGTTTGTGCCACTGTACTCTAGCCTGGACAAGAGTATGACCCTGTCTTAAAAAAGAAAGAAAGAAAGAAAAAAGTGGTGGAATGTATTTCTCCATCCAGTGAAATTGGGTTTGGTCATGGTCTTGCTTTGGCCAAGTGAAATGTTAGCAAATGTGACACAAGCAGAGGCTTAAAAAGTATTTGTGCATTGGAGTTTGTCCTTTCTTGTTGCACTGAGATTTCCAGCACACTTTACATCTCAGTTATTGACAACCTCACCCTTATAATAGCTATTCGGTCTAAAATCCTTGTAGCTTGTCTACATGGATGAGTGTCAAAAAGAAAAAATAAAACCTTGAGAGGCCCAGCCAACAGCCAGTACCTACTACCAGACACATGAGGAAGGGAGGCCATCTTAGACCATCCAGGTCCACCCGAGCCCCCAACAACTATAACGACAAGCCTACGAACCAAATAGCGGAGCCCAGCTCAAATGGCTGACTCAAAATTGTGAGCAAATAACGGTTATATTAAGCTACTATTTTTATTATTTTTTAAAAGATAGTCTCACTCTGTCACCCAGGCTGCAGTGCAGTAGCCTGATCATAGCTCACTGCAGTCTCAAACTCTTGGGCTCAAGCAATTCTCTCACCCCAACCTCCTGAGCAGCTGGGACTACAGGCACACACCATCGTGACTGGCTAATTTTTTTTTTTTTTTTTTTTTTTTTTTTAAAGACAGGCTCTCACTATGTTGCTCACGCTGGTCTTGAACTCCTGACCTCAAGTGATCTTCTTGCCTCAGCCTCCTGAGTACCTGGGATTACAGGTGCAAGCCACTGTGCCTGGCTAAGCCACTAAGTTTTAAGGTGGTTTGTTACACAGCAACAGATAACTGATACACTGTATTAAATCTTTCACATTCCCAATTCCTGCCACTCTTCCCCGTCTTAATTCTTGCTCTAGTCATACCAACTAACCTCTTTTTAATTCCTTGTAAACACTGTGAAAACTCCTGCAGTTATTCTGGCTGTACCCCCTGCCTGGAATGCTCATTCCTCAGCTGAATGGCTAACTTGCTCTCCTCTTTCAAGCCTTCCTTCAAATGTCTTGTTTTAAATGAAGCTTATGCTTACTGTTCTATTAAAAATGGCAGTCTACCCTCAATGTCCAGTACTTCCAATCCCTCTTACCCCGCTTTATTGTATTTATTTATTTAGAGAAAGGATCTGGCTCTGTCACCCAGGCTGGAGCACAGTGGTAATTTGGCTCACTACAACCTCCACCGCCCTACCCCACCCCGGGATTCAAGTGATCCTCCCACTTCAGCCTTCTAAGTAGCTGGGACCACAGAGTCAGCTACATTTTTTCTTCTGAAATCCTGCCTTCAAAACGTTCATTCTGTAATTTGGAATGAACTCTTCACAAAGTATGTGCAGGCCGGATGTGGTGGCTCACGCCTGTAATCCCAGCACTTTGGGAGGCGGACGCGGGCGGATCATGAGGCCAGGAGATTGGGACCATACTGGCTAACACTGTGAAACCTTGTCTCTACTAAAAATACACACACACATACACACACACACACACACACACACACACACACAGAGCCAGGCACGGTGGCGGGTGCCTGTAGTCCCAGCTACTCAGGAGGCTGAGGCAGAAGAATGGTGTGAACCCAGGAGATGGAGCTTGCAGTGAGCGGAGATTGCGCCACTGCACTCCAGCCTGGGCGACAGAGCGAGACTTTGTCTCAAAAAAAAAAAAAACACCCCACAAAGCGTGTGCAATCTCAGGCAAGGAGGTCATGTACGAACCCCTATCTATAGCAATTTCATATATCTAAACGGTTACATTAAAAATTTTAGATACTAGGGGCAAGTACCTCATTTGTGAACACTTAAATCATTGTTTCAATGAGAATATTTTAGTTTACCAATCAATAAATAGTTCGGGTAAGAGAGAGACACAGGTAGGGAAGCAGGCAAATAGTTAAATCCAGGGGTCCCCAAATGCTGGGTCGCAGATCAGTACAGGTCAGTGGCCTGTTAGGAATCAGGCCACACAGAAGGAGGTGAGCAGCAAGCGAGTATTACCACCTGAGCTCCACCTCCTGTCAGATCAGTGGTGGCATCAGATTCTCATACGAGCACAAACCCTATTATGAACTGTGCTTGCGAGGGATCTAGGTTGCATGCTCCTTATGAGAATCTAACTAATGCCTGATGACCTGAGGTGAACAGTTTCATCCCCAAACCATCCCACTCCAACCTTACCCACAGACACCCCGACCCCATCTGTGGAAAAACTCTTCCACAAAACCGGTTCCTGGTGCCAAAAAGGTTGGGGACTGCTGGTTTAATCTACACTCACTCACTCAGGTACTAACTATATTGTTTTTATCACACTCTCTCTACTCTTAAAAGTTAATGCAATCACCAAATAAAATCAATTAAAAATATTTAAATTATGTTTTATGCCCTCCCCCACCTCACTATCAATAACGGAAAAAAAAGGAGTTAACTTCTCTTTTACTGTTAGTCTCCACCCACTATTCCTTTAGGGCTCTTCTATGAATGCTTTCCTTCTGATCACCCCATTCACCCTGGGATAGCATTCTTAATAAAATAGATAAGTAAACTGAACTTTTATAACCTCAGAACAAACACAGATGTGTCAGGGGTTTTGAATCCAAGATATATAACAAACAACAGAAAAAGGTACAGACCGGAGGCACAAATCTGTTTAAAAAGTTGGCATTTAAATTATCAACCATAAGGCATAAGAGGGTAATTCAATATTAAACTTCAGAGTGAAAAATCTGTTTGGATCTTAAATCCAACTGCTCAATAGCAAACCATATGAACATACATTAACTTCAGAATCAGGCAAAACTATAAAGAATCTGCTTTGCTTTGCTATTTATCTCTTAGAAAGTATGTATCATTTATAAGATAAACTAAAAAATGATAAAATCAAACTATAGGCTAAGTTTGTACTAAAGACTATGGATGAAATGTGAAAATGGTGGTTATGTTGAATAAAGCTGGATCATCTTCCAATCCAGTTTTATCTCAGAGATTTGTTCTGCTGATCTGGAGACACAAGTTTCACACTGAGATATGTGTATATTGCTTAACAATTCAGAAATTTTCCAAGTCTTTCGGAAAAATACTTTGAAAATAAGTAGCTGAGCACTAAGAAATCTTTTTCTTTTTTTTTTGGTCACACAGATCCATCAAGATTTTTTTTTTTAATGTAAGAAGTATTCCAGGTGGCTCTAAATCAAATTCCCATTTGTTATGCATGCCTGGCATTTTCAAATTTAACCCATGTTTTTCCCAAGCAGTCCAAGGCAAATGAAACTCATTCATTGAAGGAAACACTGATTTTCCAGTAACTATATCGCTTGAGAAAGTGAGGATGACATTTACTCTGCACTGAAGCAGCCCATTACACACAAGAGACGGGACACTCCAGGATGATCTGAGCATGCCCATACAGCTACAGAGCACCCTCTGCATTCTGTCCAAATAGCTTTGGGTAAAATGAACAACTAGGAAACATATCATGCTTCTCCATTATTACAACCTTACACAAGTCAGTTCTAAAATAGCAAATGCCCCTGGTTGAGATCTACTGCTGAAAAACGCTAAGTTTCAGCAGCTCAGGCTATTTCCTGTCTGTCTATTCAACCAGCCCCCACTTAAAGCTGTAGGACTAACTATAGGATTTAGGAAGAGATTTTTTTTTTTTTTTTTTTTAAAAAAAGACAGATACACACACATATACAACATACGGTTTCCGAGGACAGTGAGGGCTCCATGCTTGTGAGAGAGGAGGAGGAGGAATATGCCGAATAACCCGCAGTTTCTCCCAGATTTGAACATGCTGTACTGTGGCATGAGGTCAGCAGTGACTGACTCCAGCCCTGTGAGGCTGAATTCTACCCTGACAAAGCAGTATCACTGTAATATGAAGCAAGAGGATTCAGAGCATGTTGGCAGCTGTACAGAATGCCTGTTCTAGAAAGTAATGGCAATTCCAAAACAAGAGATCTATGCTGTCACATGAGATAATCTTCAGCCCAGTTAAGCAATAAGCACCCAAAATACTTTGAATCCCAAACACAGGCAGCTCAGAAGTTTAATGGTAGAAAAACTTTTCTCCTTGAACCTATTTTGTGTCTGGAAGAAATAAACAGGAAGGAGAAAACTGGAAGAATCATTGGTTAATTTGATCTGTATCATAAACAACATACTGATTCTGATCTGATCTGTTCCTGGACACTGCAACCTAGCTGAAGAACTCCAAACCACCTCTGTGACTTTACTATGGAACAGGGAGACTATTCTGGAAGTACTTTTTTGATAATGGATATATGCCAGAACTGAAGGTGTGAATAACCTCATTTTTCACATGTGCCCAAAAGGCAAACCTAATATACATCATCATTTCTTTTTAGTTCAAGAATGTGTGCCTTTAGAAATTCTTCCTCCAAAGAAGAGGGGCATTAAAAAAGGAGCCAGAACATGACTTTTCTAACAAGAGAAAACAAGGCAATGCAGATATTCCTTTACATTTAACGGTGTCCCTTATATTACGAAAGTTCTATTCTAGACCAAAAGTGACCCAATAGCTTTATAACAAGTAAAACTTAGCCAGGAAACACAAGACAATGCAGATAAAACAAAACTGTACTACAGCACTAATGGGAAGGTAAATCTATAAGAAGTTCTTCAATAGTTCAGTGGGATAAGGAATAAAGAAATAAAAACTTTTTTCTTCAAGATGCACTAGCTTTGTTTTTATAAATATTAACTTACTAATAATGGATTTTGAAAGGAGATAATATAACTTATTTACAGATTTCCAAATTTCCAATAAAGTTTTTGAGGATCTACGTTTGTACCCAAAAACCTAAAGATAATGATACAATTTCGTTTTTTTTTTGTTTTTGAGCCAGGGTTTTGCTCTGCCGTCCAGGCTGGAGTGCAATGGCATGATCTCAGCTCACCGCAACCTCCGCCTCCTGGGCTCAGGTGATTTTCCTGCCTCAGCCTCCCAGGTAGCTGGAATTACAGGTGTGTGCCACCACGCCAGGCTGGTCTCAAACTCCTGACAAATGATCCTCCTTCCTTGGCCTCCCAGAGTGTTGGGATTACAGATGTGAGCCACTGTGCCCAGCCAAATTGTACAATTTCTAATACAATTTTCTCATTCTTTATGAATTTTACTTCAATAAAAACAAAACACAGCATCTTATTTTTTAAAGTAAATAGAAAAAAGAAATAGAAAAAAGTCATTATAGAAATAGAAAAAAGAAAATAAAAAAAAATCATTACTGGATTGTTTCAAAGCAGGTAATTTGGAAAGACTGGATAGGCAAGTTTCCTATATTAATGAACTTTTTTTTAGGTCATTTTATAAGAACCTCTGAACGAGTAATCTACTTTGAACATTAATTTTTTTTTGTTATACTTACACTATCAAAGGAAATTTTGATTCCTTAGTTTTAGGATGCACAAGAAACAGTGCCCAGAATGGTGGTTATCACCAATTGAGAAGAAACAACTGTACTAAATTTTTTAGTACTGAGCTTCTTTGTTAGCAACATCTTAACACAAGGCCAAGAGAAAAGTCTGGGAAAGCAGTAAACAGTCCTTTGGAGTATGGGTTTTAGTCTACTGTCAAAGGTAGGAGATACAACTAATGTTTTGATTTCATTCTATGAACCAGGATAGGAACAGAAGGGAGCATCTGATAAATTATGTAAATCTATATAGGTACAGACAGGTACCTGTATCTACCTGTACATACAGGTACAGACTTTAGGCCAAAAGCGAATAGGCATTAATATGGAACAAAAAGAGTCAGTCATACCTTATCTGTAGAGGAGAGGTAGGACTAACAACGGAGTGAAACTTTTGCAGCTCTAAATTACTCTCCTCAATGTCTGAGAAAAATTTTCTAAGTAGAAGGGCTTCATATTAATTTATTCAATAATTCTTACTATACCAGGCACACTACATGGGGCATTTAGGGATACAAAAATGAATAAGATGAACAGGTTCTTGCCCTCTATTGACTTTTGAGATCATCTGCGTTCTCTAGGCTACTATTTCTCGACATTAAAACAAAAAAAAAACAAAAACTTTACATCTTCTACAATACTGTCTCACTCTACAGTCTAGCTATGCATTCCTGCCACGCTGGAATATTTTATTGTGCTTTACTGTCTATAGTTTATAGTTTTAAAACAAGAATTATATGGGCTCTACTTTTTAAAAAGTATACCTCTCCATTAGAGATTCTAATACCTCAAGTCTCCCAGGGATGTGAAGGCTGGGCGTGATGGCTCACACCTGTAATCCCAGCACTTTAGGAGGGCGAGGTGGGCGGATCACCTGAGGTCAAGAGTTTGAGACCAGCCTGGCCAACATGGTAAAACCCTGTCTCTATTAAAAATACAAAAAGTAGCCGGGTGAGGTGGCACGCACCTGCAATCTCAGCTATTTGGGAGGCTGAGGCAGGAGAACTGCTTGAACTCAGGCAGTAGAGGTTGCGGTGAGCTGAGAGATGGTGCCACTGCACTTCAGCCTGGGTGACAGAGCGAGACTCTGTCTCAAAAAAAAAAAAAAAGACTGTTCAAACCAAGCCTCTTATTTTGTAGTACAAACCCCTAGTCTTTGAAAGGAGAAGTGAATGATGCAGTTGTGGCCCTATCAGATCTAGAATCCATGTATACTGATTCTCCATTTCTGTTCTTTCTAGTAAATCAAGGTGTACCCTCCTACAATCTGGTTCCTACTTCACACACTGTCATACCAATCTGGTTTTTATATTGCCATTGTGTAAAAACAATGGAACAAACAAATGAACAAAAACCAAAAACTCTTCAATTTCTGCAATGTACTCACTTTGCAGAGATGTTTCTGGTTTGGTATTCCTGCCTTATAGCTTCACTATATACATCATTTGTGGAGGCTTTTTTTGGGCAAATTATTTCTTTGGAATGCTGTTTGACTGCATGATCAATGAAGGTTTCTTTCTAGCCCCAGAATTAATTCTGAGATTGTCTATAGTGCTATGTGAGGTTTTTTGGAACCTTTTCTCTGTACTGAGGATCAATAAATGGTAGAAAGAATTCTGGGGAAAACTGATTAGGTACACAAAGAATGAAGTTGGTGGGTTTCATTTTATAAATATGAAAGTCTATAATCATCAAAGCTTATAGAAAAATAATACATTTTCAACACGTTTAAAATAATCACATTTTACATCTTTATAAATAACAGGCAATCTTCAATTATTCCTTCTTAGATAATGGAGTCCCTTAATGTTTCTTGCTAAAGGAATACAGATAGTCCTGAAGATCTGAAGGAAAGCTGAAAAAGCTCTTACAACAAAATAAACAAAAGCCCTCACAACTGACAGTAATTTGGAGGTCCCTAATGAGCCAACCCTCCTGGTACTGATGATCCACATAGTCTTCTTCCCATACTGACTTTGGGCTTGATGACTAGCTGTGACTAGTGATAGCAAATGGCATACTATCACCAACTATGCAAACAGAGACTTGGTAAGTACTTGAAAATTGGAGATTATTCTTTTTGAACACTCCTTGGAACTCAGCTGCCATGCTACAAAAAAGCCCTACTAGTGTAATCAAGGTCCCTGGCCAAAAGCCACGGCTGAACTCAGAGTCAGCAGCTAACATAAACAGCTAGCATGTGAGTGAGGCTATTTGGACTTTCTGATCATCCCAATACCTCAGCAAACTTAATAAACTTTGCTTTGACCTAAAGCAGAAGGGCTCTGTATTAATTTATTCAATAATTCTTATTATGTGCCAGGCACACTATATGGGACATTTAGGGATATAAAAAATGAGTAAGATGAACAGGTTTAACCTAAAGCAAAGTTTATTAATATAAGGAACTTGATACAAACCAGAAGGGCCTGCTCAACCGACAGAATCAAGACAAATAAATGGTCACTTTAAGCTACTTTTTTGTTGTTGTTGTTCTGAGATGGAGTCTTGCTCTTTCGCCTAGGCTGGAGTGCAATGGCGCGATCTTGACTCACTGCAACCTCCGCCTCCTGGGTTCAAGCGATTCTTATGCCTCAGTCTCCCAAGTAGCTGGGATTACAGGCGCCGGCCACCACGCCCAGCTAATGTTCATATTTTTAGTAGAGATGGGGTTTCACCATGTTGGCCAGGCTGGTCTTGAACTCCTGACCTTGTGATCTGCCCGTCTCGGCCTCCCAAAGCACTGAGATTACAGACGTGAGCCACTGTGCCCAGCAAGCTACAAAGTTTTTAAAAAATTTCTTAACACCACAGAATTTACTTTTTAGGTATGTGTACAGTTCTATGAATTTTTAAACATTCATAGACTCATGAAACCACCAGCAGTATAATCAGGATACACAGAAGTTCCAAAAGATATCCTTATGTAGTCACACCTAACCCCACCACTAACCCTTAACCCATTCTTTTTTACTACAGTCTATCTTTCTGAGAATGTCACATAAACAGAATCATACAGTATATAACTTTCTGAGACTGATTTATCAACACAATGCCTTGGAGATGCATAAAGAATGATGCATGTATCATAGTTCATTCCTTTTTATTGCTGAGTTCATTGTATGTATATACCACAGTTTATCCATTCACTTATTGAAGGACATTTGGATGGTTTCCATTTTTTAGCAATTGTAAATAGAGATGCTATAAACATCAGTGTAGAGGATTTCATAGAAATGTAAGTTTTCATGTTTCTAGGTTAAACACCTAGGTATGGATTTGCTGGGTCACATGCTCAGCATATGTTTAACTTAAAAAAAAAATCACCAAACTTTTCCAGGGTAGTTTTGCCATTTTCCTTTTCTACCAGCAATGTACGAGAGTTCCAACTGTTCTCTGCAACCTTGCCAGCATTTGCAACTGTCAGTTTTTTATTTTAGTCATTTTAAGAGTGGTACCTCATCAAGATTTTAAATGCATTTTCTTAATGGCTACTAATGCTAAATATCTTTTAATGTATTTAGTTGTCATTGTAGATTCTCTTTTGTAAAGAATCTGTTTAAGACATTTGACCATGTATTAAATAGGGTTTTTTTAAAAAAAACTGTTGAGCTTTGACAATTTTTTATATACAGCTGTTCCTTGACTTTTGTCTCAATAAATCAACCATGAGATGAAAATATGGGCCAGGCGCAGAAGCTCACATGTATAAACCCAGCACTTTGGAAGGCCAAGATGGGAGGTCACTTGAGACCAGGAGGTTGAGACCAGCCTATTCAACACAGCAAGAATCCCATTGTAAAAAAAAATAATAAAATGAAAATATTGCAAGTTGAAAGTGTATTTAATATACCTAACTTACTGAACATCATGGCTTAGCCTAACCCACCTCAAATGTGCTCAGAACGCTTACACTAGCCCACAGCTGGCAAAATCATCTAACACAAAGCCTATTTCATAAAAAGGAATGAGGCCAGGCACAGTGGCTCATGCCTGTAATCCCGGCACTTTAGGAGGCTGAGATGGGAGGAATACTTGAGCCCAGGAGTTCAAGACCAGCCTGGCCAACGAGTGAGACCTTGTTTCTGCTTTTAAAAAAAATTTAAAATAAATAAAATAAAAAATAGAAAATTTATTGACTATTGTACTGATAGTGAAAAACAGAAAAGTTGTACAAGTACTGAAAATATGGTTTCTGCTAGACATGTATTGCTTTTGCACCACTGTAAAGTCAAAACAACTGTTAAGTTGAACCATTTTAAATCACGAACCATCTGTATTCTGAATATAAGTCCTTTGTCAGATATGTGATTTACACATTTTCCTCCCAATACGTAGCATGCCCTTTAATTCTCTCAATAGCATCTTTCATAGATTAAAAATGTCCTGTGTTGTTCTAAAAGTTTCATAGTTTATTTTATATATTAATTCATGATTTATTTTGTGTTGATTTTTATATACGGTGTGAGAGTTTCAAGTTTTTGCACACAGATTTCTACTTTTTCCAACACCTCTTTTTGAAAACACTATCCTTTCTCCATTGAATTGCCTTTGTATTTTTGTGAAATATGAACTGGCAATATTTATGTGGGTCTATTTCTGAACTTTCTATTCTATTCCATTAATCTACATGTCTATCTTTTTACCAACATGGCCTCATCTTGATTACTGTAGCTTTATGGTAAGTCCAAAAGCTGGGTAGAATAATTCACATAACTTTATTTTTCTTTTCCAGTATTGGTTGACTCTTCTAGTTCTTTTGCCTTTCCATATACATTTAAGAATAAGCTTGTCTGTCTCTACAAAAAGGTCTTCCTGAGATTTCTGATTGGAATTGTGTTAAAAGGAGAAAAGGGAATGCCTACAAAGAACTGTGTGTACATAAATCAACAGTTGAGATGAAGCGGAACAAATTCTCAAGTAACAAGCTACCAGAATCACCTAAGACGACATAGATAACCTGAATGGTTATATAACTGTTTTCAAAATGAAATTTTGTAATTAAACAGATTTTGAAAAAGAAATCTCTCTGTGGTTTCACTAAATTCTACCAAACAATCATTATAAATATATCAATTCTATACAATCTGTACCAGAAAGCAGAAGGAGGAGGAACTCATTTTATGAAGCCAGCATTATCCAGGTATTAAACCTGGAGATCTGTAAAACAAAACAAGGCAGCAGACCAACAGCCCTCATACTAGCAAATCAAACCTAGCAATGTATATGAAGAATAATATACCATATCCAAGCACGGTTTGTATCAGGAATGCAATGCTGGTTCAATATTTGAAAACCAAGTAAGGTAAGCAACACTAGCCCAGAGAAGCAAAACCATATGATATCAATTTATACAGGAAAAGCATTTGAGAAAAGTCAACAGCCACTCATTATTAAACTCCTAGCCAATTAGGCTGGATGTGGTGGCTGACACCTGTAATCCCAGCACTTTGGGAGGCCAAGGTGGGCAGCTCACATGAGGCCAGGAGTTTGAGATCAGCCTGGCCCAACATGGTGAAACCCTGTCTCTACTAAAAATACAAAAATTAGCCAGACATGGTGATGCATGCCTGCAATCCTAGCTACTTGGGAGACTGAGGCACAATAATTAGTTGAGCCCAGGAAGCAGAGGTTGCTGTGAACCGAGATTGTGCCATTGCACTCCAGTCTGGGTGACAGAGTGAGACTCTGTCTCTAAATAAATAAATAAGAACTCTTAGCAAATTAGGAATTTAGGGGAACTTTTTTTTTTTTTTTTTTTTAAACAGGCATGAGCCACCGTGCCTGGCCCAAAATTTTTTTAAACAGCAGCTAATTTCATACTTACTGGCTCAAGCCATCCTCCCACCTCAGCCTCCCAAGTAGCTGAGATTACAGGCGTGAGTCACCAAGCCTGGCTAGTTTTGTGTGTGCGTTTTTTTTTTTTTTTTTTGGTAGAGACAGGGTTTTACCATGCTGCCCAGGCTGGTCTTGAACACTTGAGCTTAAACGATTCACCTGCCTCAGCCTCCCAAAGGCCTGGGATTACAGGCGTGAGTCACTGTGCCCGGCTTCCCATATGCTTTAAATATTCTCTAGATTTATAATACCCAATGCAATGCCTATACATCACTTCATTCACATGGATTCAATATAGTATTTCATGTGTGGCAAATTCAAATTTTGCTTTTTGAAACTTTTTGAAATTTATTTTCTAAATTTGTTTTCTAAATATTTTGTGTAGACTGGCATAGTAACTTGCAACCTTGCTAACCTCACTTAGTACTACGAGTATTCTGTGAATTCCTTGGTTTTCTATATATACAGTGATGTAGCCAATGAACAGGAATTGTTTTACTTCTTTCTTTCCAATTTGTATGTCTTTCATTTCCTTTTCTTGATTTATTTTACTGGCGAGAACTTCAATACAAATAGGAACCGCCAGAGAGGACATCCTTGCATTGCTCCCCAGCCAGAACTCCAACGGCAGTTAAGTTTTCAAAGTCTCTGCAGTGCTTTTTGGATCTGTCCCACAGATGTACCACCCACCCTGTTGCCAGTCTGGGACTTGGCAATGGTCTAATCCCTACTTCATTTCTCAAAGTCTAGGAATGCTGTTTGGGGTCAGACTTCTGCATGCAGAGTGCATGAATAAGCTCAAAAATTCATAATAAAATTTAAAGAGTTTATTTTCAAATATCTTATAATCTCTCAGTACTTTCTAGGTCAATGGGATTCCCCTTTCTCATTACCTAGTCAGAAAGCTGGTGTGTTATTTACTCTGCTTAGCCATACAATTTCCATAATAGTGCCTTTGTTTGGAGGCAAGCAGATGAAGGAGGGAGAAAAAAGGCAACTGAGACTAATTCCACCCTCTTGGGACCACAGCTCCACTGATCTGAGAATGGTTCCCTACAATCAGAATTTTAAGCTCTTGTTAGACCCCAATCTGCTGTCACTGCAGGACTGCTTGAGGTTCATGGTACAAGAGAACAGAGGAAAGAAGAAGGAAAAAAGGAAAAGTTTCTGTACTTTCTATTAGTATTACAATATCGCCTTCCCATTCTTTGAACCAGAACTGAAGCCTTCTCCTAGAGTTCTCTTATCCACATTAATATCCACTTAGGGGTTTTAGGCTGTGTTGAGTTGAAACCTCGGGAAATGAGAGAGAGGAGAACAATAAATTAAACCCTGGTTCAACAGTACTTCAAAATCTGCTCCTTCTTAATGCAACTTTTAAGATATGCCTTTTGGAGTCCTCAAATAGTTGCTCTAGGCCAGGTGTTTTAGCTGAGTTCAATAGAAAAGACAGGTGAAATGTGTTTGCTCCATCTTACCCATAACAGGCATCTTAAACCACTAAGTTCTGAGGTGAATTGTTACACAGAAATAGATAACTGGAGTACAATCCAACTCAAGAAGCAATCATTTAAGCGTGGTGCACATGAAATAACACAGACTTTATACATCTTCTCTAGAAAAGTCACCAGATAATTATAAAACAGATGCTATCAGTTCACTGGCAGACTATTCTCTGCTTTCTTACCTTGGCTTCTAAGAAACAGATTCAATAGTTTCATTATTGGAATAATCAAAGTGATAGCAATAAAAACTATGGAAGCCTCTTAGTAGATGTGAGTTTATTCTGCTGTCAGGTATAATTTGTCAGTAAGGGTTTGGACATTTCATTCTTTCATGCCTCGACTGGTATCAGTCAGAAGAACTAAGAGAATCACTTGAGGTAAAGGGAACAATGAGGAAAAATTTGGAAAGTGGAAATGCCCTAAGGGAAAAAATTTTCCCCAAAGTTATTCTTGTATAGAATTCCTAAAACAAGATTTTTATTTTGTGCTCTTGAAAACAGAGTGTTTCCAGCAACCAGCGTTTCATTCAGAATAGCCTACCAACCTGTTTGTATAATTAGGCACTAATATTTCCTGAATTAAAATATCTAGGATGTCAATCAGCTCCACTGGCTATCATAAGCTTTGCCTAACGTAAACAAATCACTACATAGAAAGAAACTGTGTAGATAGCACCATTTCACATCCACAAACAGGCAAAATTTTTTTTTTTTTTTTTTTGAGACGGAGTCTCGCTCTGTCGCCCAGGTTGGAGTGCAGTGGCCGGATCTCAGCTCACTGCAAGCTCCGCCTCCCAGGTTTACGGCATTCTCCTGCCTCAGCCTCCCGAGTAGCTGGGACTACAGGCGCCCGCCACCTCGCCCGGCTAGTTTTTTGTATTTTTTAGTAGAGACGGGGTTTCACGGTGTTAGCCAGGATGGTCTCGATCTCCTGACCTCGTGATCCGCCCGTCTCGGCCTCCCAAAGTGCTGGGATTACAGGCTTGAGCCACCGCGCCCGGCCCAAACAGGCAAAAATTTTAAGTATTTGTGAAGATGCAGGTCAATGGGAACTTTCACACACTACTGATAGGAATAAGTTAGCATAATCACTCTGGATAGCAATTTAGCAATATCTAGTTAAACAGAAGATAAACATACTGTACAACCCAGTAAATCCATTCCTAGGAAGTACTAGATAAATTAGTATCTACTAGAGAAACTCATATATTTGCATAAGAAGACATGTTCAAGAGTATTCACTGTAGCACTGTTTATGAAACAATGAAGTACTGAAAACCATATGTCCATTAACAGGAGAATCAACCTACAAACTGTAGTATGTTCATTAAAAAAGAATACTATGTAACAAGCAGATCAGAACTATATGTATCAATGTAAATAATTTCAAAAGCATGATGTCAAGTGAAAATAGTAAAGAAAATTTGTATATATAGACTTGCATAAAACGTAAAAGAGAATCATTTACATAAAATTTAAAATCATGTAAAACAAAACTCTTTTTTATGGACAGATGTATATGCAATACAAGTACATAGACATATTTGTTCTTTGAGAGGCTGAGGTGGGCAGACTGCTTAAGCTCAAGAGTTTGAGATCAGCCTGGGCAACATGGAGAAACCCTGTCACTACAAACAATATAAAAATTAGCTGGGCTTGGTGCTGGTGCCTGTAGTCCCAGCTACTTGAGAGGCTGAGGTGGGAGGATTGCTTGAGCCCAGAAGGCAGAGGCTGCAGTGAGCTGTGATTGCATCACTGCACTCCAGCCTGGGAGACAGAGGGAGATTCTATCTCAAAAAACACAAAAGAACAATAAAACACACATGTTAATGAAAAACACTAAATTCAGGATAGTACTTGTCTCTGAAGAAGCAGAATGGATTGAGGAATGGTACACAAAAAAATAAAAGTACTAAGTTTGAAAAGCTTGGTAATTGTGCCTAAGTGTTTATGTTATTCTCTTTTTCATTTTTCTTGCATATAGTCACCCATTAATCTCTTTGTTTTTCTGTTTGATTTGATTTGATTTTTATTTATTTATTTATTTTTTGAGACGGAGTCTAGCCCTGTTGCCCAGGCTAGAGTGCAGTGGCATGATCTTGGTTCACTGCAAGCTCCGCCTCCCGGGTTCATGTCATTCTCTTGCCTCAGCCTCCCAAGTAGCTGGGACTACAGGTGCCCGCCACCATACCTGGCTAATTTTTTATATTTTTAGTAGAGACGGGGGTTTCACTGTGTTAGCCAGGCTGGTCTCAATCTCCTGACATCGTGATCTGCCTGCCTCAGCCTCCCAAAGTGCTGGGATTACAGGCATGAGCCACTGCGTCTGGCCTCTGTTCGAAATATTTTATAATGGCCGGGCGCGGTGGCTCAAGCCTGTAATCCCAGCACTTTGGGAGGCCGAGACGGGCGGATCACAAGGTCAGGAGATCGAGACCACAGTGAAACCCCGTCTCTACTAAAAATACAAAAAATTAGCCGGGCGCGGTGGCGGGCGCCTGTAGTCCCAGCTACTCAGGAGGCTGAGGCAGGAGAATGGCGGGAACCCGGGAGGCGGAGCTTGCAGTGAGCCGAGATCGTGCCATTGCACTCCAGCCTGGGCAACAGCGTGAGACTCCGTCTCAAAAAAAAAAAAAAAAAAAAAAAAAAAGAAATATTTTATAACACAAAAATCAGAAAGAAAAATAACTATGAGAACATATATACATTACATTGTTAACATTCAAATGTGTAATGAAAGAATATTCTAACAATATGTTAACTAAACACATACACACTTCACCAAAAAAGTGTTTAAGCAAGCCAAAAGGGGCCAGGTGTGGTGGCTCACTCCTGTAATCCCAGCACTTTGGGAGCTGACTCAGGAGGATCGCTCGAGGCAAGAGTTTGAGACCAGCCTTGGCACACAGTAAAACCCGGTCTCTACAAAAAAAAGAAAAAGAAAAGAAAAAAAACCCAGGTATTGTGGCACATACCTGTAGTCCTAGCTACTTGGGAGGCTGAGGCAGGAGCCTCCCAAGTAGCCTCCTTGATCTCTTGAGCCCAGGAGTTCAAGGCTGCTGTGAACTATGATTGCACCACTGCACTCCAGCCTGGGCGACAGAGTCAAGACTCTTAATAAAATTAAAAGAATTTAAAAAAAGCAAAGAGAACCAGGGATTATGAATATCTAATACGTTTAAAAAGTTTGCATGCAAAAGAGCAAGTGAAAAACAGGTTAGCTTCTGTTATATCCTAAGTAGTGGTCTCATGACTCAAGACAGTGAGGAGAGGAGCAGCCTCTATGAGCTCTCTGCTTTCCCCACTATCATCTGCTACAATACAGTACAGCAGGTTATTTGGCACATCTTGCAGCCTGGCAGTGATTTCACTCAAAGCTGGGAACATGGTAGAAGCCTGTTGACCTTCTGGGGGGACTCCTGGAACATCAGAGAAAGAAAAGTCTACATGGAGTAGAGCCAAAAGACTTGCTCTTATCTGTAGACCTTAAGTAATGTACTTTGGCCAGAGTAGAAACGGGAGTTTTACTCATTCTATACCCTCTTCTGTCTCTCATATGACTTGTTGGGAAAGAAAGTAGATAATTTGTTTTTTGATCTTATAAATGACCCAAAAATCTGCCGGGTCACCTGGGTTTAGGCTGTGGATCTCATGCAGGGACTGTGAGGCAGACGAGCAAGTGATCACCATGTTCACTTGGTACCTACTGGCACAAATGCCAAACTATCAATTCTACTGACTCATCTGCATCTGCAACTGGCAGGACATACCTGTATCCTGTACGGAGCCTGCCAGAATGCTACACTGTAGAGTCATTCAGGACAGTGAAAAATGTGGCAATAATTTTATCACACAATTGTTTAATACTTTAGTTACTTATCCCTTTATGCTAGTTGTACAATGCTAGGCAAAAACAAGTCTAAGCCGTTGAATCATGGTGATGAAACTTCTCCTTTAAAAAAATGAAGGCTGGACTAGTAATGACAATTATTCTTTTTCTTTCTTTCTTTTTGTTTTTTGAGACGGAGTCTAGCTCTGTCGCCCCGGCTGGAGTGCAGTGGTGCGATTTTGGCTCACTGCCACCTCCACCTCTCAGGTTCAAGCGATTCTCCTGACTCAGCCTCCTGAGTAGCTGGGATCACAGGCACCCGCCATCACGCCCAGCTAATTTTTGTATTTTTAGTAGAGACAGGGTTTCACCGTGTTGGTCAGGCTGGTCTCGAACTCCTGACCTCACGATCCACCCGGCTCAGCCTCCCAAAGTGCTGGGATTACAAGCGTGAGCCACTGTGCCCGGCCACAATTATTCAAGTATGAGCACCCTTTCTCTTTTAATCATAAAAAATTTCAAATATACTGAAAAAAACAGAAAAGATGTCATAATAAACAGCCATATACTTACCACCTATATTCAACAACTGCTAACCTTTTGCCATATTTGCTTCACCTTCACACATCACATATGCACCCTTAAACCACTTAAAGTAAATTACATATGATCATCCACACTGCTATGGTCTGCATGTCTCCCCAAAATTCATATGTTGGAACCTAATACCCAATGTGATAGTGTTAAAAGGTGAGGCTTTTGGAAAGTGATTAAGTCATAAGGGCTTCACCCTCATGAATGTGACTGCTGCGTTATAAAAGAGGCTGGAGAGGGGGCCGGGCGTGGTGGCTCACATCTGTAATCCCAGCACTTTGGGAGGTTGAGGAGGGCGAATCACCTGAGGTCAGGAGTTCGAGACCAGCAACCAATCTGGCCAACATGGCAAAACCCCATCTCTATGAAAAAAATACAAAAATTAGCTGGGCGTGGTGGCACACACCTGTAATCGCAGCTACGCAGGAGGCTGAAACGGAGAATTGCTTGAACCCAGGAAGCAGAGGTTGCAGTGAGCTGAGATCACGCCGCTGCACTCCAGCCTGGGCAACATAGCAAGCCTCCATCTCAAAAAAAAAAAAAAAAAAAAAAGGCTTGAGGGAATTCTCTTGCCCCTTTCACCACGTGATGATGCAGCAAGATGGTGACACCTATCTATGAGAAACAGGCCTTTGCCAGACACCAAATCTGCTGGCACCTTGAACTTGGACTTCCCAGTTTCCAGAACTGTGAGAAATAAATTTCTGTTGTTTTTAAACTACTTAGTCTAGGGCATTTTGTTATAGTAGCCCTATAAACTAAGACACACACACACACCAAAATACTTCAGCGCATATCTCCAAAATTTAAAGCCATTCTCCTAAATAACTACAATACCATTCTCACACCTATTAAATTTACCATAATTTCTTGATATCAACTAATATTCAGTGATATTAAAAAGTTGACCACTTAAAATAGTTCCACTGTAACCAAGGATCTAAGTGCACAGGCTAGAAACCATTGGCCTATGAATCATATATCTTAGGGCAGAAATAATATATATAAACTCCAGAACTATACTTCTTTCTTAAAAGAGAGCTCAGCCCAGCACAGTGACTCACGCCTGTAATCCCAGCACTTTGGGAGGCTGAGGTGGGCGGACCACCTGAGGACAGGAGTTCAAGACTAGCCTGGCCAACACGGCAAAACCCCATCTCTACTAAAAATACAAAAATTAGCCGAGCGTGGTGATGGGCACCTATAACCCCAGCTATTCAGGAGGCTGAATGAGGCAGGAGAATCACTTGAACCCGGGAGGTGGAGGTTACAGTAAGCCGAGATTGCACCATTGCATTCCAGCCTGGGCAACAGAGTGAGACTTTGCCTAAAAAAAAAAAAAAAAAGAAGAAAGAAAGAGAGTTTTCAATTTTCACATTTGGCTCTTCAGTTCTAACACTGTATGTTTCAAAAGGCAAATCTCTGCTCAGGTGTCACGTTAATTAGGAAGCAGTATTCCTGGAATAGATCTTTGCATATTAAACAATTCTGTTGCAGTACCAGTTACTAATCCATAACCTACTTTACTTCCGAACAGGAATTTAAAATTACTTGTAAAAGTCATTTGTTTTTAAAAAACTTTTAATAAAAATTACTTTCAATAAAAACTACAATTAAAGAATAAAAGTTATAATGGGAGACAGGGAAGCAGACAACTGAACTAGAAACATAAACCAAGGCTAGCTACTGCAAGTGAACACTTTTGAGTTTTCTAGCAACCAAAGCAAAAAAGGAGATAGGATGGTTTCATTGTATTTTTTTTCATTAGCGATTAAAAAAAAGTGTTTAAGAATAGAATTTATCTCAACTGGAGGAGAAATTTACACATGGGCTTTTATATAAGAAGAACTAATAATTAAATTTTTTGTTTGTTTGTTTGAGACAGGGTCTCACTCTGCTACCCAGCCTGGAGTTCAATGGTGAAATCTCAGCTCCCAGCAACCTCCGCCACCTGGGTAAGTGACCCTCCCACCTCAGCCTCCTGACTAGCTGGGACTACAGGTACGCGCCACCACGCCGAGCTAATTTTTGTATTTTTTGTAGAGATGGGGTTTCGCCATGTTGCCCAGGCTGGTCTCAAACTCCTGGGCCCAAGAGACACACCTACCCTGGTCTCCCAAACTGCTGGGATTAAAGGCATGAGCCACCATGACCAGCCTAACTAAAATCTTTAAGAATTATTTTTTTTACAGATGAAAAGACATCCTTCATAGATGATTCTTTTTTTGAGACAGAATCTCACTCTGTCTCCCAGCCTGGAGTGCAGTGGCATGATCTGGGCTCACTGCAGCCTCCCCCGGATTCAAGAGATTCTTGTGCCTCAGCCTCCTGACTAGCTGGGATTATAGGCATGCACCACCACACCTGGCTAAGTTTTGTATTTTCAGTAGAGATGGAATTCTACCATGTTGGCCAGGCTGGTCTAGAACTCCTGACCTCAAGTGATCCACCCGCCTCAGCCTTCCGAAGCGCTGAGATTATGTTAGCCACTGCGCCCGGCCCACAGATGACTCTTATAACCATCTATAACAATAACCACCGGCTTATAAAATCATAGTTCAGTGAGTGAGTTTCTACATGAGCTGAAGGAACACAGTTTAAGCCTGTAGCTTTCTGGTAACCTGACTTGATACTGGAAGAGAGACAGTCTAGGCAACAGATAAGGAGGAGGTCCCTTAGCATATTATTACCAAATATTAAGTATCTCCATTTTTGTCCCAAGTTGGTCAGCACACAATACAAGACTGAACTCACTGGCAAGCAGTCTGGCAATTAGTATATAATCTCCATGTAAAACAGCCTAATTTTTTTTTTCCCTACTATTAGTTTCCTTTACACCAAACAGGTTCGATGTCCTGTTGCATAAGTTAATGAAAGAAGGAAATATTGTGAAAACCTGAGAAGTCTAATTTCAGATTCCCTGATCTTAAATACTACATAGGAAAAGGGTAAATTAGATTTAAGATTCTTACTTTTGGTTCCCTCTTTTGCTATTCCTCATCATTTATTAAGTACACAAGCACTTACATGCAAGATTAGCATACAGCATTAGTTTTCTCTCAAATAATGTTTCTCAACTCAGTTGTTTCTTCTGAATCCCAGTCCTGCCATTTTAGAGAAACAGAGCAGTGTAAATGAGAACAGCTCAGGTCTTTGTGATCTCTCAAGACTTCCTAGTCTGCACGTGTTTCAGACTGCACTCTATGGAGCCTGGGCCCAATATATACTAGTTACCTTTCCTGTTCCATACTTCCATCTCAGATGTATTCTCCTAGATACCAATCACTATGAACTTCTATGCAGAAATTGCAAGTTTGCTAATCAGAATTAGAGTTCAAAGTTCTTTGCTTCCCCTGTGCCAGCTGACGACATCTCCACACCTCAGCTCTATCCAAGAGAAGCATGTCCACTGCTTGATAACTTAGTAGCCCGAGTAAAGCTGAAACTTTGAACTCGTCATTGAAAAGGCAATGGCATAGGATAAATCAAGAAATAAAAATTGTTCTGCTCTTTTCTGTACTTCCTTTCTGTTATGACTCTTAGGCATATATTCCCAAATAATGTTTCCTAACTCATGGGAGTTCTCAACTCAACCACGGGAAGGGTGACAAGTATGCAAAGAGCTGAGATCAGAGCTATAAAGTATTCAAGAGAAGCTTAGTTCCAAGACATTGGGAAAGTAACCACAGGCCCTTTATCGGTGGGGTGACAAGAGTCTTCAAAGAGTATAAATATGGGAACTAATTCTAAGAAATGATTTTCTCATAGTTCAAAGCAAAGTCTACCTATCTCTACAAGCTGTAATTTATTTTGGCCTCTTGTACTTACCTCAGCTCCCCATTGTGACTTCATTACCTCACCGGTCTTCTGTCTTTCCTTTCACTCCTGAACAAAGATTCTAGCACACACACAGATAACCTATTATTTGACTGGGCTTTACAACATCTAGTTCTGGTACTTATAAGTTAATCAGATAGCATATACCTTTAACCTTATTAACATATGGCACTCTTCCACTTCACCTCTGAGATCACCAATCTCAGGACTCGTTGCCCCTTTGCAATTATACTTTAAGCTTTCATATGTCTAATATGTCTAATAATTTTAGTCTCATTGCTAGTGTCCTATTCCCTTTCCATACCTATCCACCAGGATCTATTATCCTTCAAGCAAAAATCAAGATGATATAAAGAAATCAGGAAGAACAGGATTAGAATCACTGCTCTGTTGACTATGACAGTATAACTTTCACAATCACTGAAAACTGGTTTCTTCTTCTTCAAAACAAGAATACAGCATCCCTTACATAATTGTTTTGAGTAAAGATATATGTACTATCAGCTGCTACTAGTAGTACTGCACTGAATAATTTCCAAATTTCAAGTATAATAATCCCTTCTACGTGTATGGCTCTTTAAAAAGTTTCCAAAGTAATCTGACATTATCTCCATTTTACAAGAGAAGATCCAGGCTTGCAAAAATCCTGCATATGTTAGAGCCTCAGTAAAGGCAAGCTACCATTCAGAAGGCCATGATTTATTCAAGGTCACATACCTAATATAGATTACAATTAGAACTAAGGACTTCTGACTCTTCACTAACAATCTTTCTACTACTTTGCCACTGAGTTAATTGTCTCTAATTCTGTGCTGCTATATTTATTTTAAGGAAATAAAATCATAAATTACATTTTTTAAGCTCGATCTCTGCTTTAACTGCTTTCTTTTGGCTTTATCTTATAAATTTAGAGCAGCTCTCATATACTTAAACTTCTCTCCATTTCTCCACACACTTATTATAATCACTGAAGATTCCACAACTTATTTTGACAGAAGAGGTTGAGAAAATCAGTTATGTCTTAACAGACTTCTACCACTACAACTTGATTCTGTAATTCCATATTTTAACTCTCACTTATATACACCACAGGCAAACACCTCTCTGATCCAAGTATCTTATCTTAATCTCATATACTTCACATAATTTATCTAGAAGCCAGACTGGAATGTTATCATTTCTGCTATTTACATTTCTCCTTTAAAGACAATGCTGAAGAATCACTTCCTCTGTCAAGATAACTCACAGGGAAAAGATGAATAGTCTTGATCTTTTGGATGAAAGACCTAAACCTAAAACTCTCCTAAGAAAACATGGATGTAAATCTTTTTACCTTGAATTAGTCAATGAGTCTGTTCGTTTGCTTTTTTCCTGGTCCTTGATTTAGGACAGGCAATGGTTTCTTAGACATGACACCAAAAACATAAACAACAAAAGAAAAAAAATAGATATGATTAAAATTAAAAACTGTTATGCTTCAAAGGACACCATTAACAAAGTAAAAAGATAAAACCACGGAATGAGGAAAGAATCTTGCAAATCATATATCTGATAAGGAATTTGTACACAGAATATATAAAAAATTATAAGCCATTATTAAAAAGACAATCCAATTAAAAATTGAAAGAGAACCTGAACAGACAGTTCTTCCAAGAAGATTACAAATGGCCAATGAGCAGATAAAAAGATGCTCAGCATCATCATTAACAATCAAGGAAGTGTAAATAAAAATATGATAATACTTCATACCCACTAGGATGGCTATAAAGACAGATAATAATAAGAGTTGGTAAGAATGTGCAGAAACTTGGGACTGTAAACTAGTTCAACCATTGTGGAAAACAGTGTGGCGATTCCTCAAGGATCTAGAACTAGAAATACCATTTGACCCAGCCATCTCATTACTGGGGATATACCCAAAGGATCATAAGTCATGCTGCTATAAAGACATATGCACACGTATGTTTATTGCGGCACTATTCATAATAGCAAAGACTTGGAATCAACCCAAATGTCCATCAGTGACAGACTGGATTAAGAAAATGTGGCACATATACAACATGGAATACTATGCAGCCATAAAAAAGGATGAGTTCGTGCCCTTTGTAGGGACATGGATGCAGCTGGAAACCATCATTCTCAGCAAACTATCACAAGAACAGAAAACCAAATACCGCATGTTCTCACTCATAGGTGGGAATTGAACAATGAGATCACTTGGACACAGGAAGGGAAGCGTCACACACCAGGTCCTATTGTGGGGAGGGGGTAGAGGGGAGGGATAGCATTAGGAGATATACCTAATGTAAATGATGAGTTAATGGGTGCAGCACACACCAATATGGCACATGTATATACATGTAACAAACTTGCACGTTGTGCACATGTGCCCTAGAACTTAAAGTATAAAAAAAAAAGAAAAAAAAAAAAAAGAATGTACAGAAACTGAAACCCTTATATATTGCTAGTTGAAAAATGGTACAGCATGTTTGGAAAACAGTCTGGCAATTCCCTAAATGATTATTCTACTCCTACATGTAAACACCCAGGAGAAATGAATGCATATGTTTCCAAAGATATTCACAGCAGCATTATTCATACTGTCCAAAAAGTAGAAACAACATAAATGTCCATCAACTGATAAATTGATAAATAAAATGTGATATATCCACATAAAAGAATATTATTTTGCAGTAAGAAAAGAAATGTATTACAACATGGATGAACCTTCAAAACAATGTGCTAAATAAAAGTAGCCAGATCCAAAGGACAATGTATTACTTGTTTCTGGGAAGAAGCCACCCCCAAAGGACAACATATTATATGATTCTCTTTGTAGAAGATGTCCAGAACAGGCAAATCTATAGGGATAGAAAATAGATTAGTAGTTGCCTAAGGCCGGGAGAGAATGGGGAGATTGGACAGTGATGGCTAACAGGTACGGGGTTTCCTTTTGAGATAATAAAAATGTTCTAAAATTGTAGTAATGGTTGCACTCTGTGAATCTACTAAAAGCCACGAGCTGTATACTTTCAATGGGTGAGGTGTATGGTATAAGAATTATATTTCAAAAAGCTGTTTTTAAAAAGTCACTTCTCCATGAAATATTTCCATAGACAAGTCTCACTTGTCAGTTTCCTCATCTTTGAAGCTTCTTAAGAAAAAATTCATCGGCTGGGCGCGGTGGCTCAAGCCTGTAATCCCAGCACTTTCGGAGGCCGAGACGGGCGGATCACGAGGTCAGGAGATCGAGACCATCCTGGCTAACACAGTGAAACCCCGTCTCTACTAAAAAATACAAAAAACTAGCCGGGTGGGGTGGCGGGCGCCTGTAGTCCCAGCTACTCGGGAGGCTGAGGCAGGAGAATGGTGTGAACCCAGGAGGCGGAGCTTGCAGTGAGCTGAGAGCCAGCCACTGCACTCCAGCCTGGGCAAGAGAGCCAGACTCTGCCTCAAAAAAAAAACAAAAAAAAAACAAAAAAAAAACAAAGAAAAAATTCTTGGTTGAACCAAGTCTCTGGGGGAGGATTTCCTCATAATTTGTACATCTGAATTTAATGATCAATTGAGAATTCTAGAGGGATTGGGATAGGGAAGGAATTAAACATTCCATAAAAGACCATTTTTGTAGAAAAGTGTCATCTGTACTCCATGGTATCTCCTATGGTAAATCTGTGGAATTAAGCAGCTACTCCTCTATATGTTTATGTGAAGTATTCAGAGCAAAAAAATTAAATCACAAAGTGACAAGATAGGGTTGTAGTAACATTACACAAATGGCACCATGGAATATGCATGACTGATACCAGAATTAGAAATACTGATAAAATTGTTATATTACAATGAACCATGGATTCTTTTGGATAAAAAAAGGTCTCTTCATCCTAAACAATTTATGACTTATTTTACTTACTAAAAAGGTTGTTAACAGTTGGCAAATTAGCTAATTTATCTGCAAAATGCCCATTCCTGCTAAAGAAAAAATTCTTGACCCAGAACTTCAAAAATAAAGTTAACTCAAGTCATAACATGCTTGATATTAACTCATTTTCCACTCAAGTTTTTAAAACTAACTTCACTGTTTTTTAAAAAAATCAAATTTCTTTTCATTCTGGTAGGTGTCATTTGCCAAGTGCACTTGTTTAAAACAAACAAACAAAAAGAGTACAGTCATCATAGTATCTAATGAAGCTGTCCACAGTGAAAAGCCTTTTTAATTTCAGTGACACCTAAGAGTATGATTTTAAAAGACTTTCTTTGAAATTATATAAGTTTCTGGATTAATTCTGACTAATATTGTGTTCCATGTACCAAGTTAGATGCAAAATAGATGTTTACATGGCTGATAAGATATCTGAACTTCACAATTTCACCTTTTAACTTTAATACTGGCACCAAGTTAGAGGTCAAGGAGCTCTGGTAGCAAATTCAAGGGAGGACATAGGAGGATGTCAAAAAGATTGGTTGTCGTAGGTTTTAGAAACATCAAGTAGTTTTAAGTTAATACAACCCATTTAACTTCACCACTTTCTTTTACTTTCTTTTTCCTTTTCTAATTTTATTTTTAACATAAATAGGGTCTCGCTATATTGCCCAGGCTGCTCTTGAACTTCTGGGCTCAAGCAATCCTCCCACCTCAGCTTCCCAAAACTCTGGGATTACAGGTGTCAGGCACCGCACCCAGCCTTTATTATTTTTTAAGAGATGAGGTCTTGCTATGTTGCACAGGCTGGTCTCAAACTCCTAGGCTCAAGTGATCCTCCCACCTCAGCCTCTCAAGTAGCTGGAACTACAAGCACACACACACCTGTGCCCAGTATAATGTCACCACTTTCTAAAGAAAACAGCATGCATACGCACATATATATCACCTTCCTTATCATCACGAAGATTTCCAATCATACATATTTAATATATAATGTTAGCATGTTATTATATACAAAGAGTTGCATATATATTTGATACAATCTTCAAAACAGCTCCAGGAAGCAGTTATAATTACTACCACCCTTCACTCAAAGATGAAACTGAGAGGATGAGAAACTTACTCAAGGTTAACAAAGCTGAGAGGTAATAAAGAAGGATTTCAAATCCAGGGTTTTCAGCTTACAAAGCCTATCTGTGCCTTGAACAATTATGATGCTTTTTGTTAATCAATTAGAGTATATCAAGAATCTTCCTCACTGCTCCACAGAAGGAAAAATTCACAGTTCAGAAAGTTTAAGAGACTTCTCCATTATCACACAATAATAGAGCAATTTCAAGGGAAGATGTAGACAAATTGAGTAATAATGGAGAGAATAAAATTTCTTGTAAGACACGCACTGCACTGTCATGTGCTAAATGAAATTAAACTAGATTTCAAGGTATCAGCTACTATTGCTGGAGGCACTGCTATCTACTAGGAAGATTCTTTATTCAAAAGTACAAAAACAAAGAGAAAAAAATTTCCTTACAATTTTAAACATGCACTCACACTTCTTGAAATTCACTCTTCTCTTGGGTTTGTATGATGAGATTATAAAACATTTTGTTGTCATATCCTACACCAACTGTATACCTTCTCTTGAGCACATACAATAACACCAACAGCTTCTCGCAGCGCTAAACTGAGTGCTTCACTCCGCAGTTCAGCCTGTGCCAAAAGTAGCTCTGCATTTCTCTAAGCCTACTTGTTTCCACAAGAATCCTCCCCTTCAGAGCAAATGCCCTGATGGGAAATGTTGTTCGTCTATAGTTGTGATTGTAGCCTCTAGGGCTTGTTGCCAGATATTCTGGATCCTAAGGATCTTAGCCATTCTTTCTCCATTTCAGCCGCACAAAGCATGTCCTTCCCAAAGGAGAGAGAGACAGAAGCCTTTAAATAGACACAGCTGAATCTCTTCTCATTTTAAAAAAGCAAGATGGGACCAGGCATGGTGGATCACCTGAGGTCAGGAGTTCGAGACCAGCCTGGCCAACATGGTAAAATCCCGTCTCTACTAAAAATATAAAAAAATTAGCTGAGCTTGGTGGCACCTGCCTATAATCCCAGCTACTTGGGAGCCGAGACTTTGCCACTGCACTCCAGCCTGGGCAACAGAGTGAGATTCCCACTAAAACAAACAAACAAACAAACAAACAAACAAAAAAAAACCCAGGAAAAGAAAAAAAGCAAGATGGGGTCTTTCTTTGTTGCCTAGGCTGGTCTCAAACACCTGGCCTTAAGTGATCCTCCCACCTCAGCCTCCCGAAGTGCTGAGATTACAGACATGAGCCACTGTACCCAGGCCTGAACCTCTTTCCTTTTTCTATTTTTCTTTTTAAATCCCTGCAAGGGAGGCGGGGGGGAACTAAGTACACTTAGAGAAAAATTAATAATAGCTTTAAAAACTGGTTTAATTTTTTTTTTTTTCTGAGATGGAGTCCCTCTCTTGTTGCCCAGGCTGGAGTGCAGTGGCGTGATCTCAGCTCACTGCAACCTCCGCCCCCAGGTTCAAGTGATTCTCCTGCCTCACTCTCCTGAGTAGTTGGGACTACAGGCATGCGCCACCACGCCCAATTAATTTTTAATTTTTTATTTTTTTAAGTAGAGACAGGGTTTCACCATGTTGGCCAGGATGGTCTTGTTCTCTTGACCTTGTGATCCGCCTGCCTCGGCCTCCCAAAGTGCTGGGATTACAGGCGTAAGCCACCGTGCCTCGACCTGGTTTAATTTTTTTAACTATGCAGACTGATCACTACTGTGTAATATAAAGTATTACAAACCATGGTTCTAAATTTGATCCTGCAAGTAAACTTGGTGATAATGAGCCAAGTCACATTTATACTCTGCCTCACTTGTACATTTGAATAATAGGTGTTTTCCCCTAAGGGTATTGGGTGGCTTAAGGAAATACAATAAAGCATTGCTAGCATTCTTAAAAGAGCAAATGGACTAACATAAGGAATATCTGAAATAAATGCATTCTCAATAATTTAAAATTCCCTATACCTAATTCCCCTATATTCTTTTCAAGGTTGGGGTAAGAGTCTGTTGTGTTCAATATTACATCACCAGCACCCTGTGCAATGCCCTGAACATAGGAGGCACTCCACTAGAGATAAGAGTGTAGAGGAGCAGAAAGAACACCTACTACCTTACTTGGCCTCCTGCTAGTTTTGTAACATTGGGAAATCTTTTTAATCCCAATCTCAGTTTCCTCATCAGCACAACAGGATAATAATTACTTTGTATCATTGTTGGGAGAATAAATCATTGCTGTGAGAATGAATCAATGTATAATAGTACTTTTTCTTCTAGGCATATAAAAGGTATTCAATACAATGTTAATTCCTCATATATATGAAGACTGATTTAAAACCTACATTTAATTAGGCAACATATGCTCTATTAATGTAAGCTGCAGAAGGATTTCTAAAAATAAACTCAGAGTCCCCTCAGTTACATATATATAAATAAAATGGTTCACCATTTTTTTGCATCACAAACCCCTCTGAGAATTTAATGAAAACTATGCATTCTTTCTCCTGAAAAAATTCACATACATGCAAATTTGCATATAATCCGAGGAAATCCATGGACCTAAAGTTAAATCCCCTTACGCAACTTTTTGCTTTGGATACCACGAAGCTCAGCGCCAAAACTGTAATCTGACTTTATCAGGCAGACCCTGGTAGCCTACAGACTATGTTCTGATGCTCTCCATGACCTTTCTTTAAAAGCTTCTCTTATGTGCTTAAAACAGCTTCTGTGTATAACAGACCTATTCAGATTTAATTTTAGACTTCATAATATTCCATTTGTATAGCTGAAAATTTCAAAGCCAAAGTTTTTTCGTTAAGCTTCTAGGATCATCTTATAAATCATATGGTTCTTTTCAAAGCTCAGCAAAGTCTGGCAACACTTCAGGAGTATATACATAATATTTGGCTCCATTTATAAACTTATATACCTTCATTTTAAGCTATATTGTTTCAAAATTATTTATAAATAACTTCAATAATTTAAAATATTTTAAAATGGAAACAACCACAATATTCCCATCTAATACCACAAGGCTTATTGTAGTTTTCTTCCTTTCCATATTTGGAACTCTCTTCTCTTATTACCATGAGAAACCTGCTCTCATCACCCTCACTGTATTTATTTAATCAATCCCCCTCCTTCCATATGTAACCAATCTTCTATCTCTGCAGCTACCACTTCCCTGGTGTAGATGTCATCCTCATTTCACTTGGGTTCTGAAACTCCACACTAGGCAACTTCACTGCACCATGGATTCTCTTCTCACCCAACATGATTCCAACCCCTTATCATCAGGTTGTACAGCTGCATAGATCCATTCCTTCCCACATCCTCTGGGCTCTGATGTGTCACCTGTTCATACTCACTCCTTCCCACCCATGTCCTGCAGTAGCAGAAACACACTTTTCTCCTATAGTAATAACTAAGAAAGAACCCTGTAAACTGAATACAATCCAGGAAAGTCCTTGGAAATATCTATGAAGAGAACTTGAAGAAAAATGAACTTTAAACCATTTTCACACAGGATAAGACTTAGAAATATATTATTTTGAATAACTAGGAAAACGTGGACTTAATCAGCACTCTTAGCTGAGCAAGTAGGTCATGCTACATACACCTAAAGAAATTTTACCCGTATTACCTACAGAGACCTAGTATTCTGTGGCAAACCCAAAGCCAGGTTCCACACTTCCTGTGTCTCAAAACTGTATTGAAATAAACAGCCATGTCATCATGCCACTTCCCTGGTATCTTGCCATTCAGTTCTTGCCTGCTACATATGGGTAAATGGATGAGATTTGGTTTCTTTTGTTGTTGTTGTTGTTGTTTTGAGAGGGAGTCTTGCTCTGTTGCCAAAGCTGGAGTGCAGTGACGCTATCTCGGCTCACTGCAACCTCCGCCTCCTGGGTTCAAGCAATTCTTCTGGCTCAGCTTCCCAAGTAGCTGGGATTACAGGCGCTAGCCACTACGCCCGGTTAATTTTTGTACTTTTAGGAGAGATAGGGTTCCACCATGTTGGCCAGGCTGGTCTCAAACTCCTGACCTCAGGTGATCCACCTGCCTCGGTCTCCCAAGGTGCTGGGATTACGGGCATGAGCCACTGCAACCGGCCTTGTTGTTTTTTAAAGTGCCAACCAGGAAGCTAATTAAATTTTATGTACAACTTCATAAAATGTTTCATAAATCATTATGGCAGCTACTATGTACCCAAGAGCTGTACTAGGTGCTATTTAATTTGAATTTTGGGCCAGGTGGGGTAGCTCACGTCTGTAATCCCAGCACTTTGGGAGACTGAGGTGAACGGATCTCGTAAGCCCAGGAGTTGAAGACCAGCCTGGCCAAGGTGGCAAAACACCGTCTCTACTAAAACTACAAAACTTAGCTGGGCGTGGTGGCTTATACCTGTAATCCCAGCTACTCAGAAGGCTAAGTGCTTGAACCCAGGAGACCGAGGCACAAGAATCCTTTGAAGCCAGGAGGTGGAGGTTACAGTGAGATGAGATTGCACCACTGTACTCCAGCCTGGGTGACAGAGTGAGACTCTGCCGGAAAAAAAAAATTAAAAATTGAATTTCCACAACAACCCAATGAGTTGTCAATAAGGAAACAAATACTTGACAAAAGTTACCGCCCCCCCAACCACCAAAATAATAATAATAATAATAATAATAATAATTACCCTAATTGTTTAAAATATACTAGTAAGGAATCTGGGTAAAAATCAAGCAAATCCCCCAAATCTGACAACACTATAGACGAGTAAAAGACCTATGGAATGAGATTCTCAAATAGCAATTATGAATCATTTACGCTCTGATATCATATAAAAAAACTCCCACAGAACCAGTCCACTACTTATATTGATATTAATGAGAATAAATGACTATAGTCATGTATACATATTAAACTTATAAAATCCTTCTTGCCAAATATTAACAGAGGAAACATAATGGAAAGAAAAGATATGGGGTTCTGAGCAGCTTAAGATAGATATGAGATGTTTAATCATGTTTTGATCTCTTAAAAGAAAAAAAAAATCCAGCTAACTTCATTTGTTTCAGAGAAGTAAAAACAAAGATGTTTTTACAAATTAGTAAACTAATTTGTTTTTGATTTCAGGTCAAAAAGTAATTTCGGTTAATTTTGAATTTGATTTGCCAAGACTAAGTTATAAATATCATTATAAAAGTTTGATTCTAGAGTGATAAAACAGGATAATCGGAAAAGGGAATATTTAATATGCAGCATGAACCATGTTTTTCTTTATACATAAAACACCTTATTGTAAGGCAAATCGATGTTCCAGAAACACACAAATACAGAAATCTAAATATGGGGACAGACTGAATCCTGTTGAGACATGTCTCAGCTTTCCAATATTTGAATCTATGATTCAAATATCCTGAGTACCTACTGGGTTCCTGTTTTGAATCTTGCAGTAGACCTCTAAACGGTTAGGTTCCTCTCTGTCAATTTACACCTTCAGTAGAACACATGTATTGCATTATAATGAAATTATATGCATATGATGCATTATTAGGCATTTTTAAGAAAATATACTTTGTTCCAAATTATAGTTTCATTCACCCATAATAGTGTTTCTTGGATAAGTCATCATTAACATAAAGGATTTGTTTCTCTTGGGGTAAAAGATGTTTCAAAATCTTGTCTCAAAATCTTTATTATTATTTATCTATTTACTTATTTTGAGACAAAGTTTTGCTCTTATTATCCAGGCTGGAGTGCAGTGGCATGATCTTGGCTCACTGCAACCTCTGCCTCCTGGGTTCAAGCGATTCTCCTGCCTCAGCCTCCTGAGTAGCTGGGATTACAGGAATCTGCCACCAGGCCTGGCTAATTTTTTCTATTTTTACTAGAGATAGGGTTTCACCATGTTGGTCAGGCTGGTCTTGAACTCCTGACCTCAGGCAAACCACCTACCTCGGCCTCCCAAAGTGCTGGGATTACAGGCATGAGGCACCGTGCTCAGCCTTCAAAATCTTTAAAGTATATTTATATCCTTTGAATCAGAGTCCACTTTTTAGAGGCTATCCTATAGAAATAGATCTAAATTTTTGTTGTTGTTGTTGAGACTGAGTGTCACTCTGTCGCCCAGGTTGGAGTGGTGTGGCGCGATCTCGGCTCACTGCAAACTCTGCTTCCCGGGTTCACGTCATTCTCCTGTCTCAGCCTCCCGAGTAGCTGGGGCTACAGTCGCCCGCTACCATGCCTGGCTAATTTTTTTTTGTATTTTTAGTAGAGACAGGGTTTCACCGTGTTAGCCAGGATGGTCTCAATCTCCCGACCTTGTGATCCGCCTGCCTCAGCCTCCCAAAGTGCTGGGATTACAGACATGAGCCACCACACCTGGCCAGATCTAAATATTTTTAAATTTTACATAAGAATTAAGAAAAAAGGCCTGGCACAGTGGCTCACACCTGTAATCCCAGCACTTTGGGAGGCCGAGGCAGGTGGATCGCTTGAGCAAAAGAGTTCAAGACCAGCGTGGGCAATGTGGTAAAACTCCAACTCTACAAAAAAAAATACAAAAATTAGCCAGACGTGGAAGCACATGCCTGTAGCCCCAGCTACTCAGGAAGCTGAGGTAAGAGGATCACTTGGACCCAGGAAGTGGAGGTTGCAGTAAGCTGAGATCCTGCCACTGCACTCCAGCCTCACTCCAGCCTGAGTGACAGAAGGAGACCCTATCTCAAAAAAACAAAACAAAACAAAACAAAACAAAAATTAGGAAAAAAAAGACAAAACTCCAGGCTGGGTACAGTGGCTCACACCTATAATCCCAGCACTTTGAGTGGCTGAGGCAGGAGGATCACTTGAGGCCAGGAATTCAGGACCAGCCTGGGCAACATAGTAAGATCTCATCTCTAAAAAAAACTTAAAAATTAGCTGGGCATGGTGGCAAGTGCCTGTAGTCCCAGCTACTTGGGAGGACTCAAGGAAGATCCCTTGAGTCCAGGAGTTTGAGGCTGCAGTAAGCCATGATTGCACCACTGCACTCCAACCTGACTGACAGAGCAAGATTCTATCTCTTCAAACCAACCAACCAATCTTAAACACTATAGTATCTTTTTTTCCCCCTGCAAGACAGAGTCTTGCTCTGTCACCCAGGCTGGAGTGCAGTGGCGCAATCTTGGCTCACTGCAATGTCCGGTCCTGTGTTCAAGTGATTGTCCTGCCTCAGCCTCCCAAGTAGCTGGGATTAGGTGCACACCACCATGCCCAGCTAATTTTTGTATTTTTAGGAGAGACAGGTTTTCACCAGGTTGGCCAGGCTGGTCTCAAAAAACTCCTGACCTCATAATCCGCTCACCTCAGCCTCCCAAAGTGCTGGGATTATGGGCGTGAGTCACCATGCCCGGCACACTATAGTATCTTTTCTATCTTCAACATTCATACTGAATTATCTGTAGGACTTCAAGCTGCCTATCTTCTATTTACTGTAGGATGGTGAGGCCTTAGAACCCCTTGTTCCTGGAACCTAATTGCTTTAAATGTATGGGAAAGGTTAGAAAATATTTATTTGATTTATGCATAATCTAAAAGTTTGCATTAACTTAGGTAGAAGTGAATGCTTATACTATGAAAGGACCACCTTAATCCTGACCTCCCAACACAGCAATCTTCTATTACCCAGCTGTCGGCGTAAACTTACAACAGTTCCCTAGGTAGCATTCTGGAAGGAGAAATAATGGCATCAGCAGAATGCTTTCCCTCACCCTCTGAGTGAGCGAGCTGTGACCTTATCTCTTCCCTTTATGGATCTGGGTTAAACCTATCACTCATGATATTAACATCCATATATTCAATAGAACAGAATTTTTGATGATTGATTACATGTATCCCTGTAGGGGATTTTGAAAAATCAAAATCTAAATAGTCATCATCAGAATCAAAATCATAACTATACTCTCCCTGGGAGGTCATTCTTTAAAGCTTCTATTCTGGATTAAAAATATCCCAATTCCCCAGTCACTTGAAAATGATTAATGAATGATCAAAAGGTATATTAAATAATCTAATTTAGCTGGGTGTGACGGCCGTAATCCCAGCTACTCGGGAGGCTGAGGCAGGAGAATCGCCTGAACCTGGGAGGCAGAGGTTGCAGTGAGCCAAGATCGTGTCATTGCACTCTAGCCTGGGTGAGAGAGGAAGACTCTATCACCAAAAAAAAGAGAGAGAGAAAAAAAGCTAATTTAATACATTAAAACAGTCTAAATGTCTAAATGAGAAAAAAATCAATTTCAAAGAATAAGGCACCCGTATTAGTCTGTTCTCACACTGCTATAAAGACACATGTGAGACTCAGTAATTTATGAAGAAAAGAGGTTTAATTGACTCACAGTTCCGCAGGCTGTACAGGAAGCATGGTGGGGGAGGCCTTAGAAAACTTACAATCATGGCAGAAGGCAAAAGGGGAAGCAGGCACATCTTCACATGGCCAGCGGGAGAGAGAGAGAGAGAGAAAGAGAAAGAGAGAAGGGGGAGGTGCTACACACTTTGAAACAACTGGATCTCATGAGAACTCTATTATGAGAACAGCAAAGGGAAAGTGGCTCCCATAATTCAATCACTTCCCACCAGGCCCTTCCTCCAACTCGGGGAATGTGACATGAGATTTAGGTGGGGACACAGAGCCAAACCACATCAGGGTCTAAAACACACATATAAAATAAGTAGCCAAATATATGTCTGAAAAGAGAATCATCTCACATTTTTGTCAAATGTTTACCTAAAAATGTACAATTTTCTAAATGACTCAGATTTTTATCTAAAGTCCTAATTTTATATATATCCAATCTTCCAAAGTATGAAATGTGGAAAAAGAGTGAATTTCAGGAAGGCAGTAATAAAGAAATCAAGCTTTCCAAAGCAGATGTTTTTCTTTTTTTGAGACGGAGTCTCGCTCTGTCGCCCAGGTTGTAGTGCAGTGGCACGATCTCGGCTCACCGCAAGCTCCGCATCCTAGGTTCACGCCATTCTCCTGCCTCAGCCTCCCAAGTAGCTGGGAAAACAGCCGCCCACCACCACGCCCGGCTATTTTTTTGTATTTTTAGTAGAGACGGGGTTTCAGTTAGCCAGGATGGTCTCAATCTCCTGACCTCGTGATCCGCCCGCCTCGGCCTCCCAAAGTGCTGGGATTACAGGCGCGAGCCACTGCGCCCGGCCAGCAGATGTTTTTCACACTCCACGTCGTAATATTCTGCAAGTTAATTATGTATTGCTTTTCCTTTTAAAAAGCAATACATAAAAGGAAAAAGTCCTTAGCAAATCAAATTTATCAATATATGAGGGATAATTAATATATCACAACCAAGTGGGATTCATCCTAGGAATGCTAGACTAGTTAAACATGTGAAAATCAGTGTATTTTACCATATCAAAAGTCTAAATACATTTTTAAAAACCAGATGTTATATCAATAGATGCTGGAAAAGTTTTTACTAAAATGAAACATTCATTCGTGATAAAGACTTTCAAACTAAGAATGAAGGAAACTTCCTTGAACTAACGAAGGGTATCTATGAAAAACCTATAGCTGACATCACATTTAACGGTGAGAGAATGAATGCTTTCCCTTAAGATCTGGAACAAAGTAAGGATATATTTTCTCACAAGTCCTATTTAACAACATGAAGTACTAGCTGGTGCACTAAGGTAAGAAAAATAAATAGAAAGCATACAGAAGACAAAGAAAGAAATAAAACTCTCTATTCATAAGTAATATAACTGTCTAGAAAATGCTAAGAATCTACAAAAAAAAAAAAAAAAAAGAAAATCCCCAAAACAAAGACCTACTAATTAAAAAACTCAACCTTCTTGAACTAAAAAATAAGTTGCTTCAGTAAGGTCACAAGACACAAGGTCAATATACAAAAGTCAACTGTATTCCTATGTACCAGCAATGAGCAACTGAAATCCCAAATTAAAAAGCAATACCATTTATCATCGCCCCTCCCATTAAAGGAGCACTTAGATATAAACATGACAAAATATATGTAGGATCTGTATGTGAAAAACTACAAAACACTGATAAAAGAAACGAAAGAAGAGTTAAATAAATGGAAAGGAACACCATGTCATTTACTGGAAGACTCAATATTGTTAAGACTCAATTCTCCCCAGTTTGATCAACACAATCCCAATCAAAATGCTAGCCAGGTCTTTTTATAAATATATAAAGTTTATTCTAAAATTTACATGAAAAGAGAAGGAATTGGGATAGCCAAACCATTCTGGAAAAGAACAACAAAATTAGAGGATTCAAATTACCTGACTTTAAGACTTACTACAACAATCAATACAGGGTAATACCGGAGGAAGGATACGGTCCATAGATCAATGGAATACAATAGTGAGTCTTAAAAAAGACCTTCACAAATATAGCCAACTACATTTTTACAAAGGTGCAAAGGTAATTCAACAGAGAAAAGATAGTCTTTTAAGCAAATGGTGATGGAAAATTTGTATGTCAATATGTATCCCTGCCAAAAAGGATATTTACATCTTATTACAACTTATACAAAATAATTAATTCAAAATAGCCCATAAACCTAAACATTAAATGCAACATTATAAAAAATCTTTTAAAAAATAGAAAAAAGGCTAGGTACAGTGCTCACACCTGTAATCCCAGCACTTTGGGAGGCTGAGGCAGGTGGATCACCTGAGGTCAGGAGTTCGAGACCAGCCTGGCCAATATGGTGAAACCTCATCTCTACTAAAAATACCAAAATTAGCCAGGTGTAGTGGCGGGCACCTGTAATCCCAACTACTCGGGAGGCTGAGGCAGGAGAATCACTTGAACCCACGAGGCAGAAGTTGTGGTGAGCCGAGATTGTGCCACTGCACTCCAGCCAGGGCAACATAGTGAGACTCTGTCTCAAAAAAAAGGCTACCTGACCTTGGGTTTGGCAATAAGGTTTTAGATATTGCACCAAAAACATATGGTAAAGAAAAAAATGACAGAAAGATGTCAACAATAGACACTGGGGACTACCAGAAGATAGAGTGGGGAGGGGAATAAGGGTTGAAAAAGTAATTATTGGGTACTATGCTCATTACCTGGGTGACAGGATCAATCATACCCCCAACCTCAGCATCATGCAATATACACAAATAATAAATCTGCACATGTACCCTGAATCTAAAATAAAAGTTGAAATTATTAAAAAAAGAAAAAAATCAGTAAGTTCGACTTCATTAAAAGTAAAAACTAATGACTTGTAAGAGAAAGGAAAAAGTGCTAAGAGAATGAAAAGATAAGCCATAAATATCTGTGTGGGAGAAAATATTTACAAGTCAGAATTCTGATAAAAGATCTAATCCAGAATTTGTAAAGACCTCTAAAACCTCAATAATGAGAAAACAACATAATTTAAAATGGGCAAAAGATTGGAATAGACACTTCACCATAGTAGATACACAGATGGCGAACAAACATGTGAAAAGATACTCATCATCAAAGCTAATAGGAAAGTGGAAATTAAAACCCCAAGATAGCATTACACACATATTAGAATAGCCCAAATCCAGAAAACTGACAACAAAGCCTGGTGATGTGGAACAAGAAATCTCATTCGTTACTAGTGGGAATGCAAAATGGCACATTCAGTTTATAAGAAACTGCCAAAGCCGGGGCGGTGGCTCACGCCCGTAATCTCAACACTTTGGGAGGCTGAGGTGGGTGGATCACTTGACGTCAGGAGTTTGAGACCAGCCTGGCCAACATGGTGAAACCCTGTCTCTCCTGAAAACGCAAAAATTAGCTGGGCATGGTGGCAGGCACCTTTAATCCCTGCTACTCAGGAGGCTGATGCAGGAGAATTGCTTGAACCTGGGAGGCAGAGATTGCAGTGAGCCAAGATCATGCCACTGCACTCCAGCCTGGGCCACAGAGCAAGACTGACTCCATCTCAAAAAAAAAAAAAGAAAGAAAGAAAAAAGAAACTGACATACTGTCTTCCAAAGTTAAACACAGATTTATCATATGATCTAGCAAACAAGCTCCTAGATATTTATCCAAGTGAACTGAAAAACCTGTATGTGAATGTTTATAGTAGCTTTCTTCATAATCACTAAATACTGGAAGCAATCAAGATATCCTTGAATGACAGAATAGATAACTGAACTGTAATTACATTCATATAATGGAATACTACTTAGCAATAAAAAGGAAAAAGCTACTGTTTCTATTGATTCAACAAGATGGATGAATCTTTTTTTGTTTTTTTTTTTGAGATGGAGTTTCACTCTGTTGCCAGGCTGGAGTGCAGTGGCGCGATCTCAGCTCACTGCAACCTCCGCCTCCCAGGTTCAAGAGATTCTCCTGCCTCAGTCTCCAGAGTAGCTGGGACTACAGGAGCCTGCCACCACGCCCAGCTAATTTCTGTATTTTTTAGTAGAGACAGGGTTTCACCATGTTGGCCAGATGATCTCGATCTCTTGACGTCATGATCCGCTCACCTCGGCCTCCCAAAGTGCTGGGATTATAGGTGTGAGCCACTGTACCCGGCCAGATGGATGAATCTTAATGCATTCTATTAAGTGATAAAAGCGAGACTCAAAATGTTACATGTTATATGATTCCATTCATATGACTTCTGGAAATGGCAAAACTATAGTGATGGAAAATGATTAGACTGCCAGCAGCTGGTAGTGAGGGGAGTTGTTGATTATAAAGTGGAAGCAAAGGGAAATTTTTAGGGTAAAGGAGTTGTGTATGGTGCCATAGGACACATGTGTCATAAATTTGTTTAATATAGTTGCTGCCTCAGCATTCATCCTTAGGTTTGACATAAGTTTCTGAAATCCCTCTCACCCTTGGCATAGTTAAAACTTCCCCTTGCTGTGTGGCTGTTTGCCATATGGCCTGCTTGTTCCTCGTCTCATTGACCCAAAGCCCACAACATTCCAAACTGCAGATCATAATAAAACATAACAGTCAACACCAGAGTCATGCAAATAAGTTTCCCCTTTCATTCCTGTTTTCTTTAACTTAGCCAATCTACAATCTACAATCCCCAAGGGAAAGATAATGCCCATGAACCTTAAAAAGGCACAGCCCCACAGGTCCTTCCTCCCTCTTTCTTTCCTCCTCTCTTACTCCCCTATCCTCTGGTTGAGCTCCCTGCCACCTCTAGTCTTCCAACACTGCCACCCCTCAGCAACCTTTCTGTGCTCTGCAAATTACAAATTTCTTCTCTCTCATGCATTTTGGTTCAACTTTCTTACTGTGTCTCACCTGACACCCCTGAACATAACCCTTCCCTGCCAATCAGGGCTCTCCTAAAGAGTGGCTGTCCTGGCTTATGACCCCTCTCAACAGAAAGACCAAGACCAAAATAAAAAGGAATTGGCTGGGCACGGTTGCTCATGCCTGTAATCTCAGCACTTTAGGAGGCCAAGGTGGGCGGATCATTCGAGGTCAGGAGTTTGAGACCAGCCTGGCCAACATGTTGAAACCCCATCTCTACTAAAAACAAACAAACAATTAGCCAGGTGTGGTGGTGCACCCCTGTAGTCCCAGCTACTTGGGAGGCTGAGGCACGAGAATCGCTTGAACCCAGGAGGTTGAAGGTTGCAATAAACCAAGATTGTGCCACTGCACTCCAGCCTGGGTGACAGAGTGAGATTCTGTCTCAAAAATAAACAAAGTTGAAAAAAAAGAAATCATAACAATCAAAATCACAACATGACTCCATTCATTTGTCCAAACCCACAAGTGTACATCACAAAGAATAAACTCTGATGTATATGAACTTGGAAAAAGGAAAAAAAAAATCAACCATGCAATGGGAATCTCTGAATGAGATAACGATTGTGAAAAACGAATCTACCTTTAATACAAATACCTGATATAACATTGGAAAACAGTGTTTTGGCTGGAAACTGTGAGACTGAAAACAAAAGGAACTATACATAAACACTGTATGCTAGTTGGTAAATTTGTTTCTCCCAGATCCACAATTCTGAAACTGCTTTACATGTATACTGTGGATAAACAATAAGTAAATGGATGATGGCTGGTGGATCAGATGTCTTACTGTTGGTGAGGGAATTTACAGATAAGCAAAAAGAAAAGGCAAGAATGAACTCTGTGGTACTGGATTACAGTTGGAGACATCTAACAGATATCTAATGGAATTCATGTTTAGGTTAATAATTGTACAGGTGGATACAGAATTATAGATGTGTGTATACCTAGCTCTGTAAGCTAAAGGAAGCAATGACACTCCAGTAGCAATCGTGGTTGCTAAATCCAGAACCCAAATCTTGGTTGCTAAATTCAACAAAAGGAATGAACCAAGACTTCTTGGAGAAATAGCCGATCCTAGGGCTGGGGCAGGGAAAACACAAGATGAGTCTGGAGTATCTTCATCTTAGTATCATAAAGTTAGTTTCCAAAATATTTCCTTTTATGTCCTCCCAAATGAACAGATTTGTGTGGGTTTTTGTATAAGTTCTTTTTGAATTGTGATTAGAATTTACCATCTTAACCATTTCTAAGTGTATAGTTCAGTAATGTCGAATATATTCACATTGTGCAAACAGAGTTCCGGAATTTTCTCATCTTACAAAACTGAAACTATATACCCAATAAACAACTCCCCATTTCCCTCTCTTCCCAGCCCCTGGCAACCACCACTCTACTTTATTTTTCTATGAATTTGACTGCTCATACAAGTGAAATCATACAGTATCTTTCTGTGACTTTTTCATTAAGCATAATGTCTTCAAGGTCCATCTATATTGCAGTATGTATGTAGTATGTGTCAAAACTTCCTTCCTTTTTAAGGTATGTACAGACCACATTTTGTTTATCCATTAGTCTACCAGTAGACATCTGGATTGCTTCCACCTCCCAGCTGTTGGGATTAGTACTAGTGTGAACATGGAAGGTTTGTGGGTTTTAAGTGGTTAAATAAACCACTAGATATCTCAAAGCAAGCCCTATTATTCTTCCATAACTGCCTCCAAACTCCAAGTGACCTTACATATCAACCATTACTTTAATTTTTTTTTTTTTTTTTTTTTGGGACGGAGTCTCGCTGTGTCGCCCAGGCTGGAGTGCAGTGGCCGGATCTCTGCTCACTGCAAGCTCTGCCTCCCGGGTTTTTACGCCATTCTCCTGCCTCAGCCTCCCGAGTAGCTGGGACTACAGGCGCCTGCCACCTCGCCCGGCTATTTTTTTGTATTTTTTAGTAGAGACGGGGTTTCACCGTGTTAGCCAGGATGGTCTCGAACTCCTGACCTCGTGATCCGCCCGTCTCGGCCTCCCAAAGTGCTGGGATTACAGGCTTGAGCCACCGCGCCCGGCCTACTTTAATTCTTACACTTGTGTAATTCATGACTTTTTATTTTTTTTAATTTTTTTTGAGATAGAGCCTTGCTCTGTTGTCCAGGCTGGAGTGTAGTGGCACAATCTCGGCTCACTGTAACCTCCACCTCCTGGGTTCAAGCGATTCTCCTGCCTCAGCCTCCCAAGCAGCTGGGACTACAGGCATGCGCCACAACATCCGGCTAATTTTTGTGTTTTTAGTAGAGATGGGGTTTCACCATGTTAGCCAGGCTGGTCTCGAATTCCTTACCTCAGGTGATCCACCCACCTCAGCCTCCCCAAGTACTAGGATTACAGGCATGAGCCACCATGCCCAGCCTATCACCATTTTTGAGAGTTCTTTTTTTTTTTAAGAGACAGGGTCTCACTATGTTGCCCAGGCTGGCCTCAAACTCCTGGCCTCAAGTGGTCCTCCTGCCTCAGTCTTTGCCTCAGTCTCCCAAAGTGCCAGATCTACAGGCATGAGCCACTGCAGCCAGCCAAAAAATTTTTTTTGATTAACAGAGTTTATTTTTTAGAATAGTTTAAGGTTTACAGAAAAATTGGGGAGATAATGCAGAGTTCCCTTATAACCACTCTTCCCTGCACACAGTTTCCTAATACCATTAACATCTTCCAATGGTGTGGTACATTTGTTACAAGTGAAAAATCAAAACTGACACATTAATTCTTTTTTTTTTTCTTTTTTTGAGACAGGGTCTTGTTCTGTCGCCCGGCTTCAGTGCAGTGGCATAATCAGAGCTCACTGCAGCCTCAAGCTTCTGGGCTCAAGCCATCCTCCCAATTCCTCAGCTCAAGCAGTCCTCCCACCTCAGCCTCCTGAGCAGCGGGGAACATAGCCGCATGCTACCACGCCAGGCTAATTTTTGTATTTTTTTTTTTCTTTTTTTTTTTGAGATGGAGTCTCGCCCTGTTGCCCAGGCTGCAGTGTAGTGGCGCAATCTAGGCTCATTGCAAGCTCTACCTCCCAGGTTCACGCCATTCTCCTGCCTTAGCCTCCCAAGTAGCTGGGACTACAGGCGCCCACCACCATGCCTGGCTAATTTTTTCTATTTTTAGTAGAGACGGGGTTTCACCGTGTTAGCCAGGATGGTCTCGATCTCCTGACCTCGTGATCTGCCTGCCTCGGCCTCCCAAAGTGCTGGGATTACAAGCGTGAGCCACGGCACCCGGCTAATTTTTTGTATTTTTTGTAGAGAAGGGATTTCACCACGTTGCCCAGGCTGGTCTTGAACTCCTGGGCTCAAATAGTCCACCCATCTCGGCCTCCCAAAGTGCTCGAATTACATGTGTGAGCCACCGCACCCAGCCCACGTTACTATTTACTAAATTAAAACTAAGTTCATTCTTTGTGTTGTACAGTTCTATGGGTTTTGATACATGCACATGCATCCATGTATCAGACAGAATACTTCCACTGCCCTAAAAATCCCCTGTGCTTCACCTGTTGATCCCTCCTTCTCTTCCCAGCTAAGCCATGCCAATCCTGATTTTTTCCCCCCTCGCACCGGGTCTTGCCCTGTCGCCCAGGCTGGAGTGCACTGATGCAATCACGGCTCACTGCAGCCTCAACCTTCTGGCCTTGATTTAGTTTTAAAATTAGTATACTTTCCCAACAATCTCTGCAGATGTTATAATTTCTTGTCTTTTTGGGTCAGTCCTAATGTACCTTGAGGATTTCAAAGATAAAATCCCTGTACTTCCTATTTCAAACTGAAACTGAATTTCATTACTTTATTTTTTGGTTAACAAGAGACTCCAAGAATAGAAATGGGAAAAGAGTACTAGTAGAGCCGGATACAGTGGCTCACACCTGTAATCCCAGTACTTTGGGACACCGAGGCAGGCAGATCATCTGAGGTCAGGAGTTTGAGAGTAGCCTCGCCAACATGGTAAAACTCCATCTCTACTAAAAATACAAAAATTAGCTAGGCATAGTGGTGTGTGTCTGTAATCCCAGCTACTTGGGCGGTTGAGGCAGGAGAATCTCTTGAACCTGGGAGGCAGAGGTTGCAGTGAGCCGAGATCATGCCATGGCACTCCAGCCTGGGTGACAGAGCAAAACTCTGTCTCAAAAAAAGTACTAGTAGAATGAGATTAGATTTTTTTTTTTTTTCCAGACAGGGTCTTGCTCTGTCACACAGGCATCTCTCCAAAAAAAATTAAATTAGCTGGGCGTGGTCGTGCACACCTATGGTCCCAGTTACTCGGGAGTCTCAGGTGGTGGGAGGATCTCTTGAGTCTGGGAGTTAGAGGTTGCTGTGAGTCATAATCATACCACTGGTTTGCACCCTGGGTGACAGAGTAAGGCTATGTCTCAAAAAAAGTTTCTAAATATAAATATATAAGAAATATAAAAAATGTTTTGTTAAAGAGTATGATGTCCACATTCTGAGTGGGTTCAAGTGCTCAATCTGAGACACTCAGAAAGATGTTTATAAAAATACCATTATATAGCCAGGTGTGGAGCTCAGGTCAGTAATTCCTGTACTTCGGGAAGCCAAGGGGGACGGATCACTTGAGCTCAGGAGTTCGAGACCAGTCTGGGCAACATGGTAAAACCCCGTCTCTACTAAAAAAATTTTAAAAATTAGCCAGGTGTGGTGGAGTGCACCTGTAGTCCCAACTACTTGGGAGGCTGGGTGGGAGAATCACCTGAACCCAGGAGGTGGTTGCAGTGAGGTGAGATCACACCACTGCACTCCAGCCTGGATGATACAGTGAGACCCTGTCTCAAAATATATATACATATATACATATATATATATATACATATATATACACACACACACACACACACACACTTATCCTGATTATTTAATAATTAATAAATTATATTCAGAACTTAAAAAAAGCCAGATACTATGATAGGTACTAGTTACAGATTTAATTTATTGTTCATAACCATCCCTGGAATTCTCCCATTTTAGCTATGGCTACCTCGAAGTAAGAAGAATTGCTTGAACTCAGGAGGCAGGGGTTGTAGTGAGCCAAGATAGTGCCATGGCACTCCAGCCTGGGAGACAGAGTGAGACCGTCTCAAATAAATAAATAAATAAACAAAACAAAATACCCGTCTTAGTTTTTATTTAATATTAACCAGTCTACTTACTAAAAAAAAAAAAAAGTTTTAAACAGTTTACAGGAAGACACAAAAATAAGACCATTAAAACAAGGGTAAGAAAATATGTACTATGTAATATGAAGTAGAGAAATAATTCATAAACTTAGACTATAGATATTACAGTACTTACTAAAATTGGATCTAAAGTTTAAACCAAAATCTTGCTGGTAGACAAAATTAAAAGTAAAATATGATGAGCTACTGATCTCATGTCACAAATTAAAAAATTAATTCTTTCAAAACTGGAATGTTTTTCTTTCTTTTGTAATGTTTACCATCTCCACTGTTTTGCCATACCCAGAAGGACAGCAGCATTATTCAGCCTCTACTGCTGATCAGTGGAAAGCAAGAAGACTTAATGATTTACTAGGCCTCAAGATAAAAATTACAGAACATGCTTGCTATCTTCAGACTTTAAACAGGACACTCTGCCACAGTAAATTAAATGGAAACCAAAGTTTCCCTTTAGCCATTCACTGATAGTCCATACAAGGCCGTAACAATTTCTCCACTGCTATCACATGGTTAAGTGCTTCCCTTCAGTTTGGTTAGGATAACAAGAACTTCTCACATCCTAATAATAATAATGGTAATACATTAGATGCTACAGAGAAAGAAGGCTGATGCAGTCCCTGTCAAGCAGAACTGTAATCAATATGGTAAGTGTGAAAACTTTATTTAAATGAAATGATAAAGCATTCATCAACACCTAGGCAAAGAAAATCACCCTTTTCAGATATTCCCAACTGTCAAATCATCTCGTTGGTTTGATCTATTTTAGGTGAAAGTCAAAATGGTTAAGCTACATCCTATAATATTGTGTGTGTGTGTGTATATATATATATAAATATATATATATATATATTTTGAGATGGGGTCTCTGTCACCCAGGTTAGAGTGTAGTGGTGCCATCATAGCTAATGCAGCTTCAAATTCCTGGGCTCAAGTGATCTTCCTTCCTCAGCCTCCCAAGTAGCTGGGACCACAGGCACACACCATCATACCCAGCTAATTTTTAATGTTTTTGTAGAGACAGGGTCTTACTATATTGCTCAGGCTGGTCTTGAACTCCTGGCCAAAAGCGATCCTCCCTCCTCCACCTCCCAAAGCATTGAGATTACAGGCATGAGCCACTGCACCTAGCTTATATTACTGATTCTATTTCAAAGTTTCAAATACTCAAAAAAAAAAAAAAAAAAAAAAACCCAAAAGTCACCTGCATCTATACTTAAAAACAGAGAAATTTTCAGAGAAAAGTTATATATATGATATTGAACAAGAGTTTTATTAAAAATTCCATTAATTAGTAACTTAAGAAATCAGGCACAAATTTTGTAATAGTAGAGGAAATGGCTATGAGCCTGTTATGAAAAATAGCTATGTCTTTAAAGCCCCAAAAAATGAAAAAAAAAAAAAATGAGTAGAAAAATGCTTTTAATATTGATATTTTTAAGTATAACACCCATTATTTATCAGTAAATATCCTCATAACAATAATAATCAGGGCCCTGGAGAGAGTTAGCTTTATAGTCTTTATCATAGTTTCCAAGCTTTTCAGAATTATGGAAAAAGCGGCTTAATTTGACTCTAATAACTTTTATAAATTATGTATAAAAAGACTGGCAAATTTGGATTAACTATGAGTGGTAGATAAAACTAATTTCTTATAATTTAGTAATTAGCAACACAGATACAAGAGAAGTATCTCCTAGCTTCCCAGAATTTGAAGGAAAATAGATGGTCTCAGTAGTAGAGCAACCTCTACACAGGTCATGGTCATCAGGATTCCAGGGGGTTCTGGGTTACGGAGCTCAACTATATTCTTCCTGACTTTAGTCAGTATCCAACTAATTATCCTAATTCTATTGTCTAAAAATAAGAAATCAGACCCTCAGTTTAAGAGTTTGAAGATTTCTTATTTCTACTCTAAAATTGGGAAGAGGAGAGTGGGAAGGGGGGGAGGTACACAGGGAGCGAAGGAGGGCGGAAGATAGATCACCTACATAGAATATTTTGGGAGAAATTTTCTCAGACTCTGATTTGGGTATACTCAAAGCTCAATTTGTTCGGGACTGTGTTCTCCTGAGAAGATCTGTAGAAAGATTAAACTACTACCAAGAGTAAAATGCAAAGGTTGAAACCTAAAGATGGGTTGTGCTGATTACTTGAAATAAGGAACAAAGGAAAAGAAGGCAATGCAATAATCCCTCTTTCTTTCCTAATTTGTGTGTAAATGGCAAAAGCAAGTCAGAATAATTTTTCCCCTAATCCCTGTATGAGCCAGAATTGTTTAGTAGGCCTGAGAGAAGACTGCCACTAAGATAAGGAGACAGCAACACCCTGATGTGTTGAGATGCCGTGCCAGGACATCTGTTTCTGAGCATTACATTCATTCATTCATTCGTTCGTTCATTCATTCATTCATACATTTTGAATTTATTGCATTTGTAAGGCTCTGAGCTAGCAGGCACAGAGAATACAAAGATGACTGTGTTGCTGAAACATTGCTGTGTATAAACTAAACCCTAACGCAAGAAAATGTAGGCTTTAAAGTATTTAGCACAATGCCTAGCACATAATAAGCAATTAACAAATGTTAGCTGCTATTATTGAAAATCAGATGGTTAGATTATATGACAATGCTCACTATTTAAACAAATCTTATGGGTTTTGTTTTTTGTTTTTTATTGAGACAGGGCCTCACTCTGTCGCCCAGGCTGGAGTACAGCAGCACAATCTCCGCTCACTGCAGCCCACCTCCTGGGCTCAAGTGATCCTCAGCCTCTCTAGTAGCTGGGACTACAGGCGTGCAACATCACACCTGGCAAATTTTTGTATTTTTAGTGGAGATTTTGCCATGTTGCCCAGGCTGGTCTCAAACTTCTGGGTTCAAGTGATCTGCCCGCCTTAGCCTCCCAAAGTGCTGGGATTACAGGCATGAGCCACCGTGCCTGGCGCTATTTAAATAAATCTTATGATAAATTGTTTCTAAAAGAGCTTTACTATTCATGGCTGGGCATGGTGGCACATGCCTGTAATCCCAGCACTTTGGGAGGTCGAGGTGGGCAGATCACCTAAGGCCACGAGTTTGAGACCAGACTGCCCAACAAGGTGAAACCCTGTCTCTACAAAAATACAAAGATTAGCAGGGCATAATGGTGGGGGCCTGTAATCTCAGCTCCTCGGGAGGCTGAGGCAGTAGAATCGCTTGAACTGGGAGGCACAGGTAGCAGTGAGCCGAGATCGTTCCATTGTACTCCAGCCTGGGCAACAGAGTGAGATGTCATCTTAAAACAAAACAAAACAAAACAAAAGATACAAGGCATGCATTGTATAATTCATCCATTTAAAGTATACAATCCAACAACTTTTAGCACATTCACAGAAGTGTGCAACCATCATCACAGTCAATTTTTCTTTTTTTTAATTAGAGACAGGGTATTGCTCTGCTGTCCAGGTTGGAGTGCAGTAGTGCAGTGATAGCTTGCTGCAGTTTTGAACTCCTGGGTTCAAGCAAACCTCTTGCCTCACCCTCCTGAGCAGCTAGGACTACAGGTGCACATCACTATACTTGCCTAATTTTTAAATTTTTTTGTAGAGACAGGATCTTTCTATACTGCCCAGGCTATAGTTAATTTTAGAATATTTACATCTCCTCAAAGAAACCTTTTGATCTTTGGCAATCATCCTCGGCAATCATCCTCTTATTCCTCCATTCCCCTGGCCCTAAACAACCACTAATATACTCTCTGTCTCTCTAGATTTGCCTATTCTGGATATTTCATAAAAATATAATCTTACAATATGTGACTTTCTGTGTCTGGATTCTTTCACTTATGTTTTTAAGGTTCATCCTTGTTATAGCATGTATCAGTACTTCATTTGAATGCTTTACTAACGGGAAACATTCTTTTGTAAAGTAAATAATCACCCCCAACTTAAAAAATAAATACATATTTCAGGCCAGGCCCAGAGGCTCACACCTGTAATCCTAGCACTTTGGAAGGTTGAGGCCAGAGGATCACCTGAGCCCAGGAGTTTGAGACCAGCCTGGTTAACATGGTGAAACCTCGTCTCTACAAAAAAATGCAAAAAATAGCTGGGCGTGGTGGTATGCATCTGTAGTCTCAGTTACTTGCAAGGCAGAGGTGGGAGGATTGACTGAGCCTGGGAAGTCGAGGCTGCAGTGAGTCATGACTGCACCACTGTACTCCAGCATGAGCAACAGAGCAATACCCTGTCTCAACAAACAAACAAACAAACAAACAAAAAACATATTTCAGTTTGCTTGAGGTATGTTATAATAGATGCCAGGACATAGGTATTCCTCATAATCAAGTACGAAGATGTTTCATTACAAAATAAAATTTAAGGAGTCCCTAAATCCAAACAACTTCTGAAAATCATTTTTTAAATGCCCACATATTTAGAAATAAAGATCTTAGTACGTCTGCAAGTTTATACAAAAACAAGTTTAGTGAGAAGTACCTAGTGAGAACCGATTTAAGCAACTAGATCTAAGGTATTCTGTTCTCATTTATTGTAAGTCCCACTGATTAGATGTTTGTTTCCCTCTCTATTGTCCTCTGCCCTGAGAAACTTAAACCATCCATTCTTTTTCTGACGAATACAGTTTGAGCACTAAATTGCAAAGAAAAACACTGATCTGGTTTAAGACTGTGCACATAGTCCCGAATGAAATTAATACATCCCACAAGAGAAAATGAGGATAAAATATAACACTGCTATTTATTTAATTCAAAGTATGTCTATTCTTATGTTTAGAAGAGCCAGACAGGCACAGTTTCTTCATCTGTAAAATAAAGGGTGGATTATGTAATCTTCAAGGTCTCCTCTATCTCCAGAAACTATGATTTTCCATTTAATCCTTTTGAAAACAGACAAAAAGAGCTGTAGTATGACTTCCCTAAGGCTAAACAGAAGCTTGTCAACAATGACTAGGGTTAGGCTCCTGATTTATCCCTGCATTCACTGGAGATAGGCAGATTCATCAGCCTCAACCCTGACCTCACAGAGTTCACAATGTAGTAGGGAAGAAAGTGAGGCGTAAAGAACTTGACAGCATACTTTAGATATAGAGCCAGGAGAAGGTAAGGGAGTAACAGGAACTCTATAATTTCTTCTTTCAAGCCCTTCACACCTCCCTCCCAAATCTCATCATCTAAAGCAAGCTTGTCCAACCCACCGCCAGCAGGCTGCATGTGGCCCAGGATGGCTTTGAATGCAGCCAAACACAAATTCATACAGCTTCTTAAAACATCATAGGGTTTTGTTTGTTTTGAGACGGAGTCTCGCTCTGTCACCCAGACTGGAGTGCAGTGGCGCGATCTCGGCTCACTGCAACCTCTGCCTCTTGGGTTCAAGCAAATCTCATGCCTCAGCCTCCCAAGTAGCTGGGAATACAGGGGCACGACATCGTACCTGGTTAATTTTTGTATTTTTAGTAGAGACGGGGTTTCACCATGTTGGCCAGGCTGGTCTCAAACTCATGACCTCAGGTGATCTGCCTGCCTCGGCCTCCTAAAGTGCTGGGATTACAAGTGTGAGCCATGGCACCCAGCCCATTATGAGCTTTTTTTTTTTTTTTTGAAAAATTTTTTAAAGCTCATTAGCTATCGTTAGTGTATTTTATATGTGGCCTAAGACAATTCTTCTTCCAATGTTGTGTAGGGAAGTCAAAAGACTGGACACCCCTAACCTAAAGCAAATCCACATTAGACCCCAACTGCTTAATGTTCTTACACTAACATCTGGAAATAACATAAAACTTGTATATCTTACATTTCTACTTTTGGCCAGGGGTAAAAGTGAACCAAGAATAATTAAACTGCACTCCTCAGGGGACATAAGCTATAGTGATTTTTTTTTTTTTTTTGAGACAGAGTCTCGCTCTGTCGCCCGGGATGGAGTGCAGTGGCTGGATCTCAGTTCACTGCAAGCTCCGCCTCCCAGGTTTACGGCATTCTCCTGCCTGAGCATCCCGAGTAGCTGGGACTACAGGCGCCCGCCACCTCACCCGGCTAGTTTTTTGTATTTTTTAGTAGAGACGGGGTTTCACTGTGTTAGCCAGGATGGTCTCGATCTCCTGACCTCGTGATCCGCCCGTCTCGGCCTCCCAAAGTGCTGGGATTACAGGCTTGAGCCATCGCGCCCGGCCAGCTATACTGATTTAAAGAGCGAAACGGCAAAAGTACTTTTTAAATGCTCTTCAGTATTAATCAGAAGCCCTACTTGGATCAAAAGCAATGGAGAAGAAGAATCTGTCTACCCTTTCCTTTAGCAATTAAAGATATTTCTGTAAAGTGATAATTACCAAAGGATTATTTCAGCCACCATACTGCTAACTCATCATTTTGTCACATGTGTCACAAATTCAAATGGCCTATCCTTGCATTTCTGAAGCAAAATTGAACTTTTGTTTCTTATATGTTATTAAAGGAGAACACTGTCCTCAACTCTGAAGTTGATAACTATCTGGGGCTTCAAGGGATCTTTTATTTATCTCAGGTCCAATTAAAGAGTATAAAAAATCTAACTACAGGTATTTATTGAAGCATTAAGAAAAAATGTTTCGGCTGGATGCAGTGGCTCACACCTGTAATCCCAGCACTTTGGGAGGCTGAGGCAGGAGGATTGCTTGAGGCCAGGAGCTGGAGACCAGCCTGGCCAATATAGTGAGACCCCATCTCTACCAAAAATACAAAAATTAGCTGGGCATGGTGCTGTGCACCTATAGTCCCAGTTACTCAGGAGGCTGAGATAGGAAGACTGCTTGAGCTCAGGAGGTAGAGGCTGCAGTCCCAGTTACTCAGGAGTCTGAGATAGGAGGACTGCTTGAGCCTCGGAGGTGGAGGCTGCAGTGAGCTGTGATCACACCACTGCATTCCGGCCTGGGTGACAGAGCGAGACCCTGTCTCAAAAAAATTAAAATAAAATAAAATAAAATAAAATAAATGATTAGTGCTTGGAAGACTATGAAAACACTCCTAACTATAGATTTTTATTCTAAAACATCATCCATTTAGAGAATCTGGAGAGTGTGGAAATTTCCTCACACACATAGGATGCACAATCTGACTTTGGATTCAGGGATACTGCAGACTTACATTTGCAAATGCAATTTGTACAACTGAAGAAAAACACTGAGTACAGTAAGGTTAAAATGAAATTAAATTTCTGGTTCCCTAAACAGTCATAATTATCATGCTAATAAAAATTGAAGAGATGTGGACAACAGAAATATCTCAAGAGATTGGTCAAATCAATTAAGAAAATACATGTTAATATTTTTCTGTCAATGTGATACCACCAGAATACAATTAAGCATCAAAATCCCTGAATCCCTGATAGCTACCCCTCTAATACTTCCTTACTTCTAATGGTCCCCAGCTTGAATACTCTCAGAAATCAATGTGACCCTAGTGAGACTTGGTAGCATCTGATCTTGGCATAAAGAGTGGGTACAATTTGGATAAGGAGATTGGGGATGGGCTGGGAAGGGAAAAGAAGAATAAAGTGATCCCGGCTTAAAGGAAAGCCTGAGTGAAAAACAAAGTGAACAAATAAGGAGCAAAAAGAAACAACGAACAATTCAGTTTGGCTGAATATTTGGACCATATTTGAAAAATAAGGTTGCAAAGTTGGGCTAAATGGTGCTAAGTTTTGAAGGGGCTTGAACAATAAGTTCAAATATATGAATTACATTCTGAGTACAAAGGGAGCCACTAAAAACTGTATGGCAGGAGAAAAGACTATCACAGAGACAGTTTAGAAAGATTTATGTGGGCTGGGCACGGCTGCTAACACATGTAATCCCAGCACCCTGGGAGGCCAAGGCAGGTGGATTGCCTGAGCCCAGGAGTTCGAGACCAGCCTGGACAACATGGTGAGACCCTGTCTCTACAAAAAATACACAAATAAGCTGGGTGTGGTAGCACGCATCTGTGGTCCCAGCTGCTAGAGAGGCTAAGGTGAGAGGATCACTTGGACCCAGGAGGTTGAGGCTGCAGTGAGCCATGATCATGCTACTGCACTTTGGCCTGGGCGTCAGAGCAAGACACTGTTGCAAAAAAAAAAAAAAAAAGAAGAAGAAGAAGAAAAGAAAAAAGATAGATGTGGTGTACTGGCAAAACAAATTTGGAATTTAGGAAAGATGAAGATGGGGAAACTAGTTAGAAAGCTACCATAATTGTCTTGTCAGAAGTGATGCTGGTTTGAATTACGTTAGTGGCAATGGAAACAGGTAAGAAAGTATAGATATACAAGACATTTTAATTACAAAATAGAAGAACTCCTCAAGTGTGGAGGACAAGAAGATGAAACAAAAATGTTAATGCAAAAGATATTTGCAATTATAAAAAAATTTGGCCAGGTGCGGTGGTCCACACCTGTAATCCCACCACTTTGGAAGGCCAATGCGAGAGGATTGCTTAAGCCCAGGAGTTCGAGGTCGTCCTGGGCAAAATAGAGACCTCTTCTCTACAAAAAATAAACAAAGTTAACTGGGCATGGTAGTGGATGCCTGAGGTCCCAGGCTGAGGTGGGAAGATTGCTTAAAGCCAGGAGGCTGAAGTGAGTCGAGATTGCGCCACTGCCCTCCAGTCTGGGCGATAGAGTGAGAATGTGTCTCAAAAAAAAAAAAAAAAAAAAAAAAAAGAAAATAATTTTTCCTTATATATTTTTCTATACAAAGAAAAAGATCCATAATGCTATAGAGATTAAAACAACTGATTCACAGAAAAAAAAAATGACCTTTAAACATATGAAGATACTAGACATTGCTCACAATAAGACAGATACAAATTAAAATTATACTGAGATACCATTCCTCACCTGACCGATTGACAAAAATTTGAAAGTTACAACCTACTCTGTCGGTAAAATAGTGAGAAAATACACTCTCAGAAACTGTTGGTAGGAATGCAAAATAGTACAACCTCTTTGGATGGAAATATCTTGGAATCCAGCAAAGTTACCCTCACTCTAGCAACTTAACCCGAAGACATACTGGCAAAGACTATAAAAATGTACATAAACAAGCCTATTCACTGTAATAGTATTTGTAAACATAAAAGCCCAGAAACAACACAAGTGTCCAAAAAGAGGGGTCTGGTTGAAAGAACTATGGTCTAATCCCACAATGGAATACCATGCAACTTTAAAAAGGAATAAGGATTACTTCTCTATGTTGCTAAAGTGAGATCTCCAGAATATATCAAGCTAAAAAGAAACAAATGTACTATAAAAGTATAGTGCCATTTTTCTTCAAAAATTTGTGCACATGTGTGGGTGTTTGTGTGGGAAGGCGAAGTGGGGTAGAGGATAAATATATTTACACATTTGTTTGCACTTTTTTAATGGAAAGCAAAGCTAGGGGGAAAAAGCTGTCAATTCAGAAAAGAAACCAGAAGGACACGGAAAGAGCTAGACTTCTCTGAATGTACTTTGTTTTATAGATTTGAATTTGAAGCCATGTAAATGCTGTAATTTATAAAGCCAAATTTAATCAAAATGGAAAAAAAAAGTCCCTAAATGTAAAAAGTGAAAGAGAACAAATGAGCCCAACAATATCAAGTTCATGAATTAACAACATGGAGAGAATTATTTTAAGTGACTTTAAAAAATATTTTTACTGGCTGGGCAAAGTGGCTCATGTCTGTAATCCCAGCACTTTGGGAGCCTGGGATGGGAGAATCACTTCAGCCCAGGAGTTTGCAACTGGCCAGGGCAATACAGTGAGACCCTGTCTCTACCAAAAATTTAAAATTAGCCAGGCATGGTAGCGGCTGCCTGTAGTCTCACCTACTTGGGAGGCTGAGGTGGGAGATCACTTGAGCCCAGGAGCTGGAGGTGGCAGTGAGCCATGATTGTGCTACTGTACTCCAGCCTGGGCAACAGAAATACCCTGTCTCTAAAAAAAACTAAAATTAAAAAAATTATTGCCGGGCGCGATGGCTCAAGCCTGTAATCCCAGCACTTTGGGAGGCCGAGACGGGCGGATCACGAGGTCAGGGGATCGAGACCATCCTGGCTAACACGGTGAAACCCCCTCTCTACTAAAAAATACAAAAAACTAGCCGGGCGAGGTGGCGGGCGCCTGTAGTCCCAGCTACTCGGGAGGCTGAGGCAGGAGAATGGCGTAAACCCGGGAGGCGGAGCTTGCAGTGAGCAGAGATCCGGCCACTGCACTCCAGCCTGGGCGACAGAGCGAGACTCCGTCTCGAAAAAAAAAATATTATTATATTGTATACCTTAAAGACAGAAGAAATACAAAAAAAATTTAACTGTTTTCAGTTGTCATATTGGCTCAACATAGTAGTAATGAGCATACCTCATGCTTTAAATGGTCTCTAAATATTATTTTCCACTGAAAGAAACCAGAGCTCCTTGGAGAAATGTCGCCAATTCTAGGTCTGGAGGAGGAAAGATATTAAGCTGAAACATCTTTGTTTCTTGGCTTTTGTGATTACATATACACTGCTAGGTCATGTGGAAAAGACTTCTGGGCCACTTCTGAGAATAATATTTAGGGCACTGATCAGTTTATTATATAGCACAGAGGTATCAGTTTATTTATGAACTACAGGTATTGAATATTCTTTTTAGAAAAGTATCAAAGAAAAGTATCAATAGGCTGTATAAATTACCATACCTAAAAAATGCTATGAATATTCTATTAATACACGACCTTTCTTCCTACAGCTCACCTTCAATAAATGTATATTAAGAATGTAGAAGCTGGAAATAAAATGGTGAACATGGAAGACACTGTCCCTGCCCTCATGAAGCTTTTAGTCTAGTGGAAAACAGACGCAATTCAAAATAGTGAGATAGTATCATCGTCGGAACTAATACAGGGTACTAAGAGAATACAAAAGAGGGGCAACTAACCTAGAGGTGGCAGATCAGAAAGCCTCTTTGGAGATGACACCTAGGCTAAGACCCAAGGGACCTTAGGAGTTTCTTTTTTTTAATATTTGCTTGTTTTGTGGCGAAATGGAGGTGAGAATAGGCAATAAGATGAGGAAAAGGGAACAAGTGTAAAACAGCTAGACTACTGAGAAATACATAGTAGTTTTGTGTGGTTGTAGGGAGCAAGGGTGTGAATGGTAAAATGTGAGGCTGAAGAGCAGAGGCCAGGTCATAAAGAATCTCTACAGATCATGTTTGGAAGTTTGAACTTTATCCTGAGGGAGGCAATGAAGAATTTTCACCAGAAAAATGCCATAATTAAACCTGTCTGCAGTATCCAGAATGAATTAGACAGGGGGGATAATATAGAAGGCAAGGAGACCACTAGAAGACTGCTGCAAGGATCCAGCTACTATGCTGGGGTCAGAGACAAGTGTACTCACTGAACAATACCTGCTACTTGAGAATATTTAGAAAGTAGAATCAATGACATTTACTGGCTGGGGGTGGTATGCAGATAAGAAATTGAAGGCTGGCTATGGTGGCTCACATTTGTAATTCCAGCACTTTGGGAGACTGAGGCAGGAGGATCACTTGAGCCCACAAGTTCGAGACCTGCCTGGGCAACAAAGCATGACAACCCCACCACCACATCTTAACAACAACAACAAAATTTTTTAACTAGCTAGGTGTGGTGGTATGTGCCTGCAGTTTCAGCTACTTGGGAGGAGCCTGAGGTAGGACGACTGTCTTGAGCCCAGTAGTTCAAGGTTGCAGTGAACTATGATCATGCCACTGCACTCCAGCCTGGGTGACAGGGCAAGACCCTGTCTCGAAAAAAAAGAAAAAGAAATTAAACGTAATGGCCAGCATTCTGTCTTAAGCCACTGAGTACACACTGTGGGTAACATTTAATAAGATAAACACTGGAAAAGAACTGGGGTTGGGAAAATAAAGAGGAGGGAAAGGTGAGCAGGTTCAACCACGTTTTAACTATTGGATAAACAAGAAATATCTAAGAAGAGATGTCAAGTAGGCAACTGGTTCTTTTCCTCATTTCCCACATTCAATCCATTACCAAATCCTATCAAATCTACCTTTAAAATATAGCCCAAATCTATCCACCTCTCTTCATCTCAGGAATACTGTTACCACCCTAATGCAAGGCATCATTATCTCCCTCCACGCTCTCCATACTGTAGCCAGACAGATCTTTTAAAAATATAAATCAGATCATCAGATTCCCTATTTAAACCCATTAAAGGTTTCCTACTGAATTTTAGAATGAAATCAAACTCTCTATCATAGCCAAAGAAATCCCTGGATGACACATAGCCTTCATCTTTATCAATTACTCTCACATTAAGCCTCATCTACACTGGTCAAGTTCTCCCATTTTTAGGGCCTTTGCACTAAGGAACTGCCCCACTTCCCTTTTACTTCCCCTCTCTCCCAAGACACACAGTCTTGCTCTTTGCCTTTAGACCTCATCTCAAATATCACCTCGTCACAGAATCTTACTCTAACCACTCTCTATCACATTACCTTGATTTGTCTTTCTAGCACTTACCAGAATTTGTAAACTTATTTATTCCCTACAATATAAGTTCTATGAGAAGAGAAATCCTGTTTATCTTTTTCACTGCTACACTTTATGTAAATGGCATAACAGTTGGTTTTCAATAAATGTTTGCTGAATTAAGTAAGTGAGTAAAACATGAAACTAAAGCTCAGCTCAGAAGGAAGATCTTAACTGGAGATACTGATTTGGGCATCTTCCACATGTAAATGACAAACAATGCCAAAGAAAACAGATATTACCCATGGGAAGTATAGAGAGAGAATAAAAGAGGGCCTAAGACAAAGCCAAGAATGTGAACATTCAAAAGATGAGCAGAAGAGGAGCACCCAAATAGGAAGGGCCAGAGAAAAAAAGGAAAATCAGAAAAGTTTCCCAAAGGGCTAGATGGTATACAAGAACATTCTTTTATTACTTATTTATTTTTGGAGGTAGGGTCTCGCTTTATCACCCAGGTTGGAATATGATAGTGTGATCGCAGGTCACTGTGGCCTCAACCTCTAAGGCTCAAGGGATGCTACTGCCTCAGTCTCCCAAGTAGCTGGGACTACAGGTGTAGTAGTCACCATGCCTGGCTAATTTTTATTTATATTTTGTAGAGATGGGTTCTCAATATATTGCCTAGGCTGGTCTCAAACTCCTGGCCTCAAGCAATCCTCTCACCTCAGCCTCCTAAAATGTTGGGACTATAGGCATAAGCTACTGTACCCAACCTGAGTATTCTTTTCGAACATATTAAGTGTTTGCCATGTACCAGGAACTATGCCAGGTGTTGGGCTATCAAATTGATCAATAACATAGGCCAAACACTATCTAATGACTGTTCAGAGTGGTATAATCTTCTCTAAGTGTGATTTAGAGAGAAGTCTCAATCTGAATCTTAAGTGTCACAAGTGTTGGGAGGATTAAACAAGATCTTGTTTATAAAGTGCTAAATACAATATCTGCCATACAATAGGAAGTCAATAAATTACAGCCACTACTGTAATGACAATCTTCCTTTGACTGATGAAAAAACAGTATAAAAATACCAGCATACTAGAGCAATTTAGAGTAATCATCCTAGGGGAATAATCTGATTTGAAAATCCATATCTATTCTGGAGAATACTAAATTCACAAAAGAATGGGATTCTTTATGGGGAAAACTACTTAGAGGTAACATCTCAAGGTCTCTTCCAAGATTCCAGTTTGATTCCAGCAAAGGCACAAAAGCATTTAAGTGACTTAAAAGTAGATCACCAGACTCACTTCAGTGCAAGGTAATCTGACTCCCAATCCCAGAGAAAAACAACATATTTGCCTACCCCTCAAAACACAAGATCCTTAGGTCTATCTTATTCTAGACCAAGACCTCTTGACTCTTCTCAAACTAGACAGATTAGAAGTACAGTATCACAGCCCAATTAGTTCTTGTTTGTGCCCTTTTATTTTATTAATTATACCCTTTGGTTATGCCCAGAGTCAAGAGGTTTCCCTGTTTTAAAATAAAGAACAAAAGCAATCTGTGCAGAGTAACGGATTCCTCAGAAACTAATTAAACAAACAAACAAAAAATGCCAGAATATTTCTCACTTAAATTCCACTGGGAAACATGAGGGTGAAATGCCACTGGCCAATGGGAACCCTTATCTTGCATGCCATGCAATCCAACCCCCAACCAAAATGCCTCCTTCCTACAAGCACACACTACTTTCTATTGATTTCCCTCAGCTTTGGTTGTTGCCTAAACTCTAGTGATCAAGGCTCCAGTGATATCTTCTGGCCAAAGAAAAATTATTTTCCTTGCTTCTCTTTTGTTCTTCTCTAACAGACTGCTAGTTCTTTTATCCAAACCACGTGGGCAGTAGGACTAAAGACCTTCTGCCAGTCATACATGCTTAGCAAGCAAAACGTAAACAAGACATATTCTTCTAAGCTGAAATGTTCTAAATGCAAAATATAGTATTTAGGATTCTAAATATTTGTAATCTATTTAGTAGAGTATATTAACAGACAAGGGTCTGTAATAAAAAACAATTTAGGCACACAGCAATATTTCATTTCAACATTAAGGTCAAAAGAGCATGAAATTAGAAAAGACAGGAATTCTAGTTATTATTTTATCACTATGCAATTTCACTGTTGCCTTTGTTCCATCACTGATGAAATAAAGGCAATGATACTTTTCCCTTATCTGCTTTCAGTACAGGTTGAATTTCATAATTCCTATAGTCCAGCATAATTACAAAAAGTATACTATTTTCTCAAGGCAATGTACTCCCTTTAAAGGAAGAAAGAATGGTGATATGGTCTGGCTGTGTGTCCCCACCCCAATCTCATCTTGAATTGTCATGCAAATTGTAATCCCCACGAGGGACCTCATGGAAGGTGATTAGATCATGGTGGGGGGGTGGTATCTCCATGTTGTTCTCGTGATAGTGAGTTCTCACAAAATATGATGGTTTTATACGGGGCTTTCCCCACTTTTGCTCAGCACTTCTCCTTCCTGCCATCATGTGAAGAAGGATGTGTTTACTGCCCCTTCTGCCATGATTTTAAGTTTCCTGAGGCCTCTCAGCCCTGAGGATCTGTGAGTCAATTAAACCTTTATCCTTTATAAATTACCCAGTCTCCCATGGTTCTTTATAGCAGCATGAGAACAGACTAATGCAGATGGAGTAACCTAACTCCATCCTAACAAGGGTTTTGTTTTGTAGTTTGTTTCTTTTTTGTGGATCTTTTTTTCTTCCCAGAACCTCGCATCAAACAACTGTATCTTGATTTGGCAATTCATTCAGAATTCCATGAATTACAGTAGAGCACAACATTCTCTATCATAATACAGTATACAGAGACTTCCTAGCAGCAGCAAATCAACTAAGAATGGTCATATGCTTTCAGAAATGAATTGGTAGCAGAAATTAAACACTACAATGTAACTTCCAAGGAAAGTTAAATTTTCTTATTAGATTTTACTTCTAGTTAGCACTGTAAAATTAAACTATCTCTTATATTTTAATTTTCTACACAGGCTAAAGCCAAGGTAATTTCTTGAGATCATTTTTTCTAATAACAGCCATATAATAAAACAATCTTCGCATTCTTAACAATCACATTATCTCTTTCTCCAGGTGGCATTCTCATCATCTGTATTTACTATTTCACTAAAAATTCTTTCCAATATGACATCATATTTTAAAGATGTAAATAAGTATGTGTGCTACATTTATGTGGTAGTTACTCCTTTGATATTATGGGTAAATATCCTCAAGGCAGTAGTTGTATAATTAAAAGTTATTTGAAAAACATACTGAGTCTTTATGCTAAAGATTTACCTCTCTGAATTCTTTTTAGACCTTAGCAGATCAAGAGGCTTCAAGAAAAGGAAATATTATGAAGTCATATCTTTCCAAGTAAACTGCTAATCACGCCAACATCTACATCCTAAACAAAAATGGAACAATGTGTAGTAAAGTGTTACTCTTTTTCAGTACATACACAATAAGGAGGTTTGGTCACTAAATAGTTTCAACAGATCTAAAGACTATTTCTGGCTTCACTACTGCTATATGCTGCAACCTCTTTTTTTTTTTTTTTTTTTTTGAGACGGAGTCTTGCTCTGTCGCCCAGGCTGGAGTGCAGTAGCACGATCTCGGCTCACTGCAAGCTCCGCCACCTGGTTTCATGCCATTCTCCTGCCTCAGCTTCCCGAGTAGCTGGGACTACAGGCACCTGCCACCATGCCCGGCTAATTTTTTGTATTTTCAGTAGAGACGGGGTTTCACCGTGTTAGGCAGGATGGTCTCGATCTCCTGACCTCGTGATCCGCCCACCTCGACCTCCCAAAGTGTTGGGATTACAGGCGTGAGCCACCGCACCCGGCCAATATTCTGCAATCTTATCAATTACTTCATCTTCCTAGGCAGCAGTACAAGAGACAGATAACACTATTTTTGTCACTTTAATCCTTAGCTGCCATGGCAGCAGAGTTTATTCAATCATATTTCTGATACTGAAAAAACTTTGATTTGACTTTACTGCCTCATCCCATTACAAGCCATTCTGATCCCCTTTTTTCACTGTCAAACTTCTCAAAGAAGCTGCCCATACTAACTCCATTTCCCCATCTTTTTACCTTATCACCCTGTCATCTAAAGTCCATCCTACTAAACTAAAATTATATTTCTCAAATTTCACTACTTTACCATAAACATAATGAGAAAAGCAGTAAACTGAAGGGGTCAGCAGGGAATTTAGGTTCAAGCCCTCAATTCGATAATTACAAGATATGTATATTTAAGCATATCATTTCACATCTTTGCACATCACTTTCCTTACTTGTAAAATGAACGGGTTAGATGACGATCTCCACGGTCTCTTCCTCTACTGAACCTATAGTTGTATAAATAAATTCAGTCTTCATCTCTATTCTAATTTCTCTTTGGCATTTGACACTAAGCATCACCTCCACCCCTCCACCTCTCCACCCCTCTATTATTTGCTCAAAGCCCTTCCATTCATTTTTCGACTATTACCTCTAAGTTAATATCACCATTACCTAACTCTAAATTCTCTACTTCCAAATACAAAATCTTTTTACTTAGCCATTCTACCTTCATCAAAAACATAATAAACCAAACTTGAATTTACACCCAATCCAACAAATCACTCTCAGCTTGCCCCAAATCTCCTATTTCCTTAGATTCCTCACTACCCAGAGTCTTGGCTGAGTCTTCCTTCATGTCCTTCCTACATCTTATTTTCCTTAAATTCTATTAATCCTTCCTTCTAAATAACTAGTATCTTCCTCTTTTAAATTTCATCATTCATGGATAGTTTACTCTAAAAGCCTACTAATTGTTCTCTCAAACCTAATCCCTTTACTTTCCATAACATTCAATATTCTCTTGCACTGTCCAGTCTGATAGCCACTAACTACAGGTTGCTAGTTAAATTAAAATTAAAATTAAGCAAAATTAAAAATTTAGTTCCTCCATCACATAAGTTGCATTTCAAGTCACATGAGGCTAGTAACTATTACACAGGCCATCACAGATACAGATACAGTTTCATCCTCACAGAAAGTTCCATTGGATGGCTCTGTAATCTTAGGCAAGACCTCTCACCACACTACTTACACCGTAGGTTTTCTTCTATTAAAGAACATGGGCTGGTTTTCTAACACTTATCTAAACCATTCTAAAATCTTTCTCCTGGCATCCAAACTCTCCAGATCTGGCTCCATCAAACATCTTCATTCATTTTCTTTGCCGACACATACTCTGTTGGTTAAGTTGTTTTCACTGATCATGCAGGGTACTATGCTTTCATTACCACATTAATTCATTCAATAAAAGAACTATGTGGAGACATTTCTAGGTTCTAGGAAAACTGCAGAGAATAAAGCAAACAGTACGGGACAGGTCAAGTTTTAATTCTTTTTTTCCTCTTCTAGCACTGTCTGCCTATCTACCTTTCAAACTTCATCTCCTTCAAGGTTTCTTAGGTTACCTTCCCCCTCTTTGAGCTCTCAGAATGGTTGTATATAGCCTACATTTAGACACAATTAAATACAACTTAGTTTTATCTTCTTTCATCCTTTGTCTTCCCAACTAGAATTTAAGCTACTTAAGGAATCTAGCAAAGAACAGCAAGGGGGCCAGTGTGGCTAGAGTAAAATGAGTAAAGAGAAAGTAGAATATGATATCAAAGAGTTAATGGAGAGACAGACTATGTGGGGCCCTAAATACCATGTAACAGTGAGTGAGAAAGGAAGGCACTGGAGGGTTCTGATCACAGGAATAACGTCATTTGGTTTAAGTTTTATTAGTATCATTTTGGCTAATAAAGTGTGTTAAGCAAGAACGGATGCTGGGAGACTAGCTAGGAGGTTAATAAAATAAAACAGAAGGAAAAAAAAGCTGGTAGTAGAGATGAGCAGTTAAGAAATACCCAAATTTTAGGTATATTTAAAAAGTAGAGTCAAGAGGATTTGCTGATATACTGGGAATAAGAAAGAGATATCACAGATAACTCAAAGATCTCCGAGTTGAAGGATCAAGGTGCCATTAACTGAGATGGGGAAGACCAAGAGAACCAGGGAGGAGAAACGACACCAAAAGCTTAGTTTTGGATACTTTCAGTTTGAAATGTCTGTCAGACATTCTAATGGAGATGTCAAATAGGCAGCTGAGTTCTGCAGATCCAGAGTACAAGGGAATGATGATGCCTGGAAATATACACTTGAGAATTTTCAACATATAGGTGGTATTTAACACCATCAGACTGGATAAAATAACCAAGAAAGCAGTAAATTGAACTGAGCCTAGGCCACAGCAATATTAATTCAAAGGATAGGATGATAATGAGGAACCAGGAAAGGAGACTGAGATTGAGTGACTAGTGATAGTGAGGTGTATAGTATCCTGGAAGGCAAGCAAATAAACGTTTCACCGAGGAAGGAAAGATCAACATGTAAAAGGTTGCTGAAAACTAAGATTACAACTAAGAATTGAAAACTGGATTTAGCAATAAGGAAATACTGAACACCTTGGCAAAAGTATATTTGGGGGAGTAGTATGGGTGAAATGACCAACAACAGTACCAAAGTGATATTAATATATATTTTACAGTCTTCAAAGCTATAGAATTAGAACAGTACTAACAGATAGAACAATCTTTCTCAATGCTTACTCCTCTTTTGACTCTTACAGGGAATTACTTTTACTGGAGTAGAAGGGGTTGGAGGAATGAGAGAAGGGCATCTCCTGAGAATGTGTGCCATCATCTTTTCTATGACTTTTCAGGTGGTTGCTGAGTACCATTTGATTACCATATGAACTGCGGTATGTTATTTCCTTTTTTGTTTTATTTGGAAATAGACACAGAAAATATTTGGAAGCTAACAGAATCTTCCATTTATCAGCAAAAGCACTATTTCTAACAACTTTAATGGCAGAAGATGAAATATTGTTTAAACACTCAGCAAATTTAGAAACCAGAATGGGGACTTTCATATAGACTGCATCCCTTAAGAAAAGCTATTTTACAGTAGCCTTTTGACTTAATTTGAATAACAGGCAATGTGATTCCCGAAGTCACAAAATATAAATTCAAAACTTTACAAAGCCAAACAGATATATGTTTTTATTGTTACTATAACAGCTGGGTTAGGTATGTCAGACTCAGGGACAGCTCAAGTATTGTGTCACTACTCTCTTCAGACGGATGACATATGATTCCTTTTATACCCTCTTTAGCTAGATTCAGAAAGGTATGAGATCCCTCTTAGTCTCTATATATCTAAATATCTAAATGTACTTGTTCATTGAATAGAGATGGGAAATTTCATTAGGGTATTTCCAAATACTGATGTTTATGCAGGAGTCTAAATGATAAAAATCCACAAAGATACAATTTCCTAAATCTCAAGGTCAAGGAAATATGTAGTTAGAACACAGAAAACTTTCCAATAGTCAGTACAGTTTTAGCATTTACTTTGTGATCATTTTTTTTCACATGATATACCCCTTATTAAATGTGGTAGATTATCACCTCCTGATAAAGACCTTCATCTATAAAATAGGGAGATCTATTTTCCAACAAGCACCAAAATAGAAAAAAAACAAAAGGACTGAAAGTTGCCTTCAGGGCCTGTTTTAAGTATTTGATAGTTGCAAAATGTGGTCTGGAATATTACTTTATACTTACGAATTTTAAATACCATTCCAAGCATATTCACATCGTTTCATTTGCTTCTATGAGGCAGTAGGGTAAATAACCATTATGCCATTGTAAAATTCAGGAACTAAAGCACAGAGAAATTAAGTGGTTTGTCTAAAGTTAGAATAGAAGAACTCTTCTACTTTGAAATCTTTTCATCACACCAAAAAGATGAAGTTAGAAATGTGGATACATGTTATTCAAGAAGTAAGCTGATAATTTATTGCCATTTCTGATATTCAGACTTGTCTGATAGCTCGGGAAGAAGATAATATTGGCAGAGACTGCAATATTTGCATATCTTTCTGAAGATTCAACAAATATTTGGTATCTTCGATGTGTCAAGCCTTATCAAACATGGTATCACTCTGCAGTAGAATGAAAACTGGATTAGACGTAGCCTGGGGTGAAGACGGAGTGGTAGTATGGGAAGAGATGGGAAAAAGAAGAAAAGGAGACAAGCAAAGTTTTGATTATTCCTTATACTCAAATTCATTCATGAAACAATTTTTTTTTTCAGCACCCACCAAGTACCAGACATTATTCTATGTTCCTGGATATAGAAGTGAATTAAAACAGAAAAAAGTCCTTGTCATAAGGTTCATATTGGGGTAAGGTACAGGCAAAAAAAAGTAATAAAAATATATAGTATGTCAGATAATGATAAATACATGGTGGGGGGTGGGGAGAAGAGTGTGTGGAGGGAGTGGTTTCACTATTTCATAATAAAAAAGGACAGTCAACTAGTCATGGTGGTTCACACTTGTAATCCCAGCACTTTGGGAGGATGAGGTAGAAATTTGAGGCCATGAGTTTGAGATCATCCTGGGCAACACAGTGAGATCCTGTCTCTACAAGAAATTTAAAAATTACCCAGGCACGGTGGTGCATGCCTGTAGTACCAACACCTAGGAGGCTGAGGGAGATTACCTGAGCCTTTAGTGATCCCCTTCAGCCTAGGAGTTTGAGGCTGCAGTAAGCTCTGATCACGCCACTGCACTCCAGCCTGGGTGACAAAGTGAGACCCTCATCTCTTTTAAAAAAAACTAAACAGTCAGTGTAAGCCTCCAGAAAAGGTGACATTTCAGCTGAGACCTCAAGAAAGTGGGAAAGTAATCCAATGCAAATATTTGGAGGAAAAGTTTTCCAGGTACAGGAGAGAACAAGTTGATAACTGTATTTAGATAACACCCAACCACTGGGGCTTCAAGATCAACAAGGATGTTCATGCAAAGGACCTGCAGCAGAGCTGTAGTATGTCTGAAATACAGCAAGAAATTGGATGTAGCTAGAGTAGTGTGAGTGAAAAACAGTAATAAACGAAGTAAATGTTCGTCTTTATACATAACTCATGATCCCCAATTACCATGTTCCAAGTTTTCTCCAAGTTAGAATATACATAGAATGTATATTGTATGCTTTAAAATTTATTGAAGTCCCAATGGTTGGGCGTTATCTAAATACAGTGATCAAGAGCATTTCATAAGGCTCAAACTCAAATAATCATTCACCACTAGATACTGAATAGACTGGGTCAGATTCCAGTGGTACCCAAAGAGAATCTGCTAATTGAGATCAGCCTTTATGTCTAGTTTCCTAAGTCTCAATACATACACACACACACAATGGAGTAGTTATACTCAGGTGTTGTTTATACCGTGTAGATCTATGATCTTCAAATAATTAGAAGACAGTAAAAGAATGTTAGACAAGTTTATTAAGGTTTTCCAGCTACAGTTCCATATATTAATTGATAATATTAAGCAACCTACATATATTACTTAGAAGAGAGTTTCCTAGATTTACCCCTCTATTCCCTCCACAGAAGACATTTAGTTTACCAACCCCATTACCTTAAATATCCCAGAGAAAATGTAAATTTACTCTTAGAAGATTAGATTTCGAAAGGATGTTGATGTTAGAACTACCCCCTTTTTTTTTTTTTTTTTTTAAAGACAGAGTCTTGCTTTGTCACCCAGGATGGAGTACAGTGGTGCGATGTTGGCTTACTGCAATGTTCACCTTCTAGGTTCAAGCGAATCTCATGCCACAACCACCCAAACAGCTGGGATTACATTACAGGTGTGTGCCAGCATGCCTGGCTAATTTTTATATTTTTAGTAGAGATAGGGTTTTGCCAGGTTGGCCAGCCTGGTCTCGAATTCCTGGCCTCAAGTGATTTACCTGCCTCGGCCTCCCAAAGTGCTGGGATTACAAGTGTTAGCCGCCGTACCCGGCCATGTCAGAACTCCTTAAAAAGAACAGATACTAAACATGGTATGTTTAGTATCTTGAAACAAAATCTTATCTAGTGATGTTGCTCCCTTCCTGCAATATTTTCCTCCTGTCCTTCATCTGTTTTCAGTGATTTGCATATGAAGGAATTCCTCCAGGAGTATGCACCAGACTGGTGAGGGGCTTTTCAAAACCCCTCCCAAATGATCACTACTTTGAGCCTAAGTCATATTCTTGAGATATGCTGGGGGTGACAGGGGAAGGAGTCTTGGGAACCACTGATCCAAATCCTCTAGGTCCAGCTGAAATCCTATTTCCTCTATTGGACTTTTCAAGTCCACCTCAGATTCAAAGGAAGAGCTCCTTCCCTCTTTTAAATATATATCTATTCACCATTAATTTCACAAAAATTAATAGCTCATGTTGGCATTTTAACTGTCTTATCTCCCCAGTTACGATGAACTTTCCCATAAGAGTTGTAACAGCATACTTTGTCTAAGAAAAGGTACTCGAGTTCCAATATATCATAAAATGAAGAGAAATCCATTTTGTATGAGGTAAATTTCCATTTCAAGGAATGTCTGTTTTCACAAAATTTCGTATTTTCTCCTAATAGTATGAGGTAGAAGAAATCTACAACTTCTCAAGTAAGTGTATGATTAACTCGGTAAGTTTTCTTGCTATTCTCAAATTGGAATTATCCAGACCTGGCTAGAAACTAAAAGTCTAAGCCCATTCATTAAAGTCATGAATTTATTTACTTTTGCCAAGAACAGCTATATAAAATTAAGATTCCTCCTGGTATAAAATTGGGTGTTTTCTTACATATTTGCTATCAAAAGTCATTTTTCTTGGGAATATACTCTGGTAGCACATAAGAAATCACCATATGTTTTATATCACAAAAGGATCCTAGATAATGCTTTTCACATGAGGAGAAACCTTCAGAGAGGTGAAATGACTTACCAAAGTCACATAGCTATGATTTACTTAATTTCAATGACGAAAACCTTTGGAATAAATTTTATTAAGTGAAAAGGAAAGCTACGAAATTTTTTGTTTAATACATGCCACCTTTGGGTTTAAGATGGATTCTTCTCACACTAAATTTCCAGTAAAGAAGGGCAAAGTGATTTATTTCTTACAACCTAGATGATGGAACAGACTGAAATTTAAGAAAGATTTTCTGTGCTACCGCAAGGGAAGTTGCATGTCCATTATTTTCTTCTTATTAAACATATTTTTCAGTAGGATTTTGTTACAATTCCTTGTATATAATGAATGCAGAGGCTAAGTCCTAACTAACCTCCGGGTATCCAAGATAACAAATTCTTCTCCTCATAGTCTAATGTAAGCCAAAATGATAAAAAAAAAAAAAAAAAAAAAGAATATTTCACATTATTATTACAAGCAATTTGGCATAACGAGTAAAATGTGTTCCTGCCTTTATCAATGATTCCCAAAATATACTTTCAGAATAGTATGCTTAATTTATCCAAAAGAGATTCATTTAAACAAGTTTTTTAAGTGTTAATGATTCTATACTACAAACTTATATGTTACTTACAAAGTTTATCTTCAACCTATGATTAACACAGATGGTTAGGAGAAAGTTCCAACCCAGGAGATTACTTTCAACTACTAAACTTTAAGAAAACTATTGGCAATGGTTTTCATTGAAGAATAACAAGTCTGAAATTTACTTCCACATTATGAACTTGTAACACATTTGAACTAGGGCTATTATTTAAGGAAATGAATGCACCTGGTAAAGAGTTTTAAAAAGCAAGTCTCCCTCCCATCCACCTATGTCTCCAACTCTTCCTCACAAAGGCAGTCACTGTTACCTATATACACACAAAAGGAAGGGGAAAAGTATATGTGCATATATTCTAAAGTAATTTTAAAGAACAGTCACATTTCTTTTTAAAATAATACTCAAATCAAACCAACGGATAGCTGTGTACTTAAAAAATAAAAAACTAGCACACTTCCAAGGAGACTTAACTATCTCCTCTGGGTAGCATATTTTGCTCTCTCAGGTCTACAGGGTTAACAATTTATTACTGTTGCTATTTTTTAAATTTAAACTGGCATCACTATCATGAAAGCATTTCAGAATTATACATATTTCTAAATTAGTTTCTCTATTTTTAGCCTATTATTTCCCAAAGTATTTGAATAAGGAGGTCATTCTCTATTCCTTATCCATTCCCATTACGTCAACAATACACAACATTGATCTTACTGGGGTCTTATTTCATGTAACAGAAGAACACCATCAATCTTCCTATTCTGGCTTTGTAAAATACCAAAATGTTTGATCTCCTATAATGTTGGACATTTGAGTATTCAAGTTCTAGAAAGCAGATAGACATATGCATAGTAGCAATTACAATGCTACCTGATTTAAGCCTCCTAAAAGTGGGTTAATGATTAACAAGGAGATACTACATTTAACTGTTGGTAAAATAGAAATGCAAAATATTACATTTCCAAGTATGAAGTTTGTCAATGTCTAGAGTAACTTAGAGAAAATTAACTACATAAAAAGCATAAGAAGGAGAGGTATGTCCTTCCATTATTTGAAAACATGCGTCCAGTAGTGACTCTTACCTATGCATTCGGGACTGTTAATTACATATAATACTATACTACTTCACCGTACCCACCTAGTGCTTATCATTAAGAGGGTTCAACATACCTTTTAAAAACGGTGGTAAAATATACATAAAATTTAGCATTTTAGTCATCAAAATACTTTTAAACAACCCTAATTAACCTACTCAAGATGGAAATAAAAGATCCCTATTTACTTTTAAAAAGATATTCACAGAAAGATTAAGTCAGTCATGTATCATAGACCATAAACCCAAAAGAAATCAGGTAGAAATTCAAAGAAAACTACTTCTGAAAAAAACAACAGGTTTTATTAAAAATTCAAATTCTAACCAACATTTCTCCACTTCTTTTTTTTTTTTGAGACGGAGTCTCGCTCTGTCGCCCAGGCTGGAGTGCAGTGGAGCGATCTTGGCTCACTGCAAGATCTGCCTCCCGGGTTCAGGCCATTCTCCTGCCTCAGCCTCCTGAGTAGCTGGGACTACAGGCGCCTGCAACCACGCCCAGCTAATTTTTTGTATTTTTAGTAGAGACGGGGTTTCACCGTGTTAAGACAGGATGGTCTCGATCTCCTCACCTCGTGATCCGCCCGCCTCGGCCTCCCAAAATGCTGGGATTACTGGCGTGAGTCACCGCACCCGGCTCTCCACTTCTTAATTTTCTTTTATTGATAACAAACTGATACCAAGTGACAGGACACTATGAGATGTGGAAATGGCAAGGGTAGCATTTTTTTTTTTTTTTTTTGAGACGGAGTCTTGCTGTGTCACCCAGGCTGGAGTGCAATGGCCAGATCTCGGCTCACTGCAAGCTCCGCCTCCCGGGTTCACGCCATTCTCCTGCCTCAGCCTCCCGAGTAGCTGGGACTACAGGCACCCGCCACCTCGCCCGGCTAGTTTTTTTTGTATTTTTTAGTAGAGACGGGGTTTCACCGTGTTAGCCAGGATGGTCTCGATCTCCTAACCTCGTGATCCGCCCGTCTCGGCCTCCCAAAGTGCTGGAATTACAGGCTTGAGCCACCGCGCCTGGCCAAGGGTAGCATTTTTAGACTAAAATATTTCCAACTGCTTTATAAGTCTGGATTAAATAATTTCAATGTGGCTCAAGCCTGTAATCCCAGCACTTTGGGAGGCTGAGACGGGCGGATCACGAGGTCGGGAGATCGAGACCATTCTGGTTAACACGGTGAAACCCCGTCTCTACTAAAAAATACAAAAAACTAGCCGGGCGAGGTGGCGGGCGCCGCTACTCGGGAGGTTGAGGCAGGAGAATGGCGTAAACCCGGGAGGCGGAGCTTGCAGTGAGCTGAGATCCGGCCACTGCACTCCAGCCTGGGTGACAAAGCGAGACTCCGTCTCAAAAAAAAAAAAAAAAAAAAAAAAAAATCAACAGAACTGGGAAAAGAGGCCACAAACCTATTTCTCAGCTATTAATCTCTTCACAGGCCAACCCGAGACATACTGGTAGGATTTTTACCTTCATGTTTTTTCACCATATGAAAAATGTAAAGACAGCAAAAGAAAGCTCTCAAATAGAACAGGAAGAAAATAAGGTATGACTGAAAAAGAATCATCACTGATTTACTGTTATTTCAATGATCTTTAATATAGAAAGTGGGTGCTGTGAGGCTACCTCTATCCTAAAGTAAGTCTTGCAAGAAAACGTGAAAATAAACGTGAACTCTAAACTGAGCTAACTATTCAGATCCATATCTGGACAATTCAAGTTCGAGTTATTATCTTAGAACAATCTGTATGGCATTTATCTTTCATGTTAGAAAGTTCAGAAAATAAATGTTCATGTTTGCTTCATATGCACAAACACTGGGATAAATAAGAAACTGGTTACCTACAGAGATAGGGGTATGAACTACACGAAATGACACAGCCAGAAGCTGAGATTTCAGTTATGTAATTTAAAATTTTGAACTGTGAAAATACCATTCAAAAGTAAAATAAAAGGGTATAATATTTTACTGAAATAATATTTACAATTTTTCTCAAAGCTCTCCTACCCTTTATCATACTTTAGAAAAAACTGATTTTCTGCTACCCATAAAAGATTTTGGGAAACAGATTCCTCTGATCAGAGTGCAGGCCAGAGTAATTTAAGAAGGACTTTCTAAAGAATGTCTAACTCACTGTATTTCATCCTTAAACATTATTATAGAAACTCAAGAGTAAATTTTTCTCCTTAATAGAAGTTCTTTAAAAGGCGGTGCAAAGTTTCACAACTGCATGCAGGTAAGTTTCAACTTACATCTAATTACTCCATATTTAATATGGCTTTATTAAATCAATGATCTTATTCAAATCACTACTTCTCTGGCCAAAGAAAACAAATTTAATTATGGGAAATATTTTATCAAGTTTGACTGCTAAGTTCAAACTCTATACTTCAGCTCTATAGAGAAAGGGCTGCTCTAAGGAAGTTACCCAAGTTACACAAGTTTATTTATTGTTTTCTATCATAGATAAACATAGAGAAACATCAGAGACCATGATAGTGAGAATGATTGACACGCCAGAAATTTTTTTTTTTTTTTGAGACAGAGTCTCGCTCTGTCGCCCAGGCTGGAGTGCAGTGGCGCAATCTTGGCTCGCTGCAAGCTTTGCCTCCCAGGTTCACGCCATTCTCCTGCCTCAGCCCCCCACGTAGCTGGGACTACAGGCGCCTGCCACCACGCCCGGCTAATTTTTTGTATTTTTAGTAGAGCCGGGGTTTCACCATATTAGCCAGGATGGTCTCGATCTCCTGACCTCGTGATCCACCTGCCTCGGCCACCCAAAGTGCAGGGATTACAGGCGTCAGCCACCGCGCCGGGCCAGACACGCCAGAAATTTAGGGAGGCAGTTGGTGTGGGGAAACAGAATGGGTTTGCTTGTTAGATCCACGTTTGACTCTACTTCCTGTTAATCTTGTCCAAATGACTTAACTTCTCTGAAACTCAGTTTCTTTTAATGATAAAAAACAAGCTGATACTATCTAACTCAAGAATCATTTAAAAGAATTAAATGAAATATCCACATTGACAGGTTCTAGACTATTTTGGATGGCTCACGCAGGAGACATGGGGCAGGAAGAAAAAGGTTTCCTTAATGAGTATTTTTGAAGTCACATGAAAGGTAACTACAAAGGCAGAAAATGATCTAAAATGGCAAGGAAAATTGAGAACTTTTCTGTGAGTCACCTAACTGAGATCCAGTCAAAGAGAATAGGTGAGCATCTTTCTTAAAATGGAATGCTTTTTACTTCACCTAAATCTTAATTTACTTCCTTTTTTCTTAACTCAGATGTTAACATCTATCAGCCTACAACAATCAGTTGAATATTCTAAGGAAAATATCCAGTGTAAGTAAGCGTGACTATCAACCTTAACATAAAAAGCATCTAAAGTGGATATCAGGCTTAAAATTACTGCAAACATTTCTATCTTCTTTCAGACATTTTCCAAGACAAATTAAAGAAATTTAAAGATGGTCACATCAGTATTTCCTTTTGTTAAAATAGGAAATTGTTTTTAAAACTCAGATCTTAAGACTATTCTTCTGGAAAATTACATATTGGCAAAAATACTTGTTACTAAAGTCAGAAATATCTGAAATTGCTGCTGTTCAACTGTGTGTGTGTGTGTGTGTGTGTGTGTGTGTGTGTGTATATATATATATAAACAATTTCATTTTGAGTGTTCAATGTGTGCCAGAAATACCATAAACTGGGGTATGGCAGGTCCCCGGCTCTCAGGTAACCTATGAATTTAGCTGAAAAGACAAATACAGAGGCACGATGCATTTGCTGAATTTCTTTCTCTTTTTTTTTTTTAAAGACAGAGTCTCGCTCTGTTGCCCAGGCTGGAGTGCAGTGGCACGATCTCAGCTCACTGCAGCCTCTGCCTCCCAGGTTCAAGTGATTCTCCTGCATCGGCCTCCCAAGTAGCTGGGACCACAGGCATACACCACCATGCCCGGTTTATTTTTGCATTTTTAGTAGAGATGAGGTTTCACCATGTTGGCTACACTGATCCATTTGCTGAGTTTGTTTGTTTTTAAATTCACTAACATAACTATTCAGTTTCTCCTTCATATTTAAGTGCCTTCCAGACTGAAATAATTAAAGATATTTTTTCAGTTCATTACTCTGATAGAACAACAAATTTGATAGACAACAAATTTCTTTACATTTGGTCTAGATCATCCATCACAGGATCCATAAATCACATTAAAATGAGCAATAAATAAAAGTGAGCAATAAAATAAAAGTAAAAGGAATGAAAAAAAAAAGGCTACATCTTTGAGTGTTTTTATGTAATGTACCTAAAGAAAGGATGCATCCCATTCCTTCAAAAGTGTACTTTTTGAAAATCAGTCATATACATAGTATAGAGTGAACAGGGTAAAGTTTGAAAAATAATTGGAAGAGACGTATTGGCAGCAAAATACCCATAATACAGTTAATTCTAATTAGAAAATTATCACCTGGCTCTCAACTATCAGACACTCTTGTGCAGGAATGTCACTGCCCTGATAATCTACCCATCTGCTTTTTAAATGTACTATATATATGAAAATACAAGCACTGGAGGACATTGAAAGAGCAACAAAAATGATTCTTTTTATTGTGTAAGAGAAATGTGGAGGCCTTCAAACACACACACACACACACACACACACACACACACACAAACACCATGGAGCAGGGAGGAAGGAAGCAAGTTAAATATATTTTAATACTCCTAAAAATCCCATTAGGCTGAGAGGTCCCAAGAAAAGCTATGCATATTTGACACAGGGATGGAAGCAAGTACTTTGCTCATTTCTGCATCAGTGCACACACTCTACACTAGGGTCACCTGTGAGGGAAGTAAAGGTTTTCCCTTAAGATCACAACACATTTCAGGATTTAACAATTCTGATTAACAGCCAAGGCAGTGAAGAATGCCTACTGATTTACTATTTGTTTAAGCTTCTGTATTCAGGGAATGAACTGTGACACAACTGAGTCACCAACTGCTACATTTTTTAAATGGAGCTTTTAAAGAATGGGTTTTTAAATAAAGCTCAACTCTTACCACACCTCTTTCCACATTAGTTTCTGCACTAAACTCAATGACTGGATCAAGGAGGGCTGGCTACAGGCAGAGTGGATTTCATAATTCACCATCCCCTCTTAAATGAATGCTTCACCTTTTTACTATTTTACGATATTCTCAGGTTAAAAAAAACTTTTCCCCACAAGCTGCACACATGGAACCTGCTTTTCAGTCAGAACTCTGTAAAAACTGCTTTGTGAGCCTCTCTGTAACTGCTTTTCATATACTTCATTAAGTATTCAAGTTTCTCAACACAACCACTCATTTTAACATTTTAATGCAAGTCTTGCTCGTTGAACTATTCTGTGGTAGTTTTTCTCAGTTTAATAGTGAAATGTATGAAAGCACTGATTCCACAGAGAAGGCTTTCTCCTCTTGGTCTACAAGCTGCTAGATTAATTGCTAATTAAATACACACTTTCAACCCACAATTATCTCTTTCACACACACACCCTTCTGGAAATTCTATCTCAGGAGCAAACTACGACTTTGCCCAAATTCAGATGACAGCTGCAGTTTTAGGGGAACACAATCTGGGGCTGCCAGTGCAGTCAGCCTTCAAGCTTTGTGCCTGTCAGATAAAAGAACAAAAGGCAGCGCTTCCTCTCCCAGCCCCTCCTTAGCGCTGGAGGACGGCAGGCTTGACAGAACAGTTCCAGAGAAAAAGGAACCATGCTGAAGCAAGTGAGAGTTTCCCCTCCACAAACATACAAAACTACCAACCCACCTTTGATAGCTGCCTCCTGAGGCTAAAGCGCTGAACCATGATCACCCAGAGGATCTTCAGACAAAGAAATCCACGAAGGGTTTTTTAAATAACAGCTTCTTGGGAAAGTCGGTGGCAGAACATTTTGAAGACTGCCAGAGAAGTGCAAAGAATTTCCCTGGGAGTCTTAGCAAACTTGGAAAGCCTTCATTGTTCTATCAAGAGATACTGCAAAACCTACGTGGGAGAGGGCAGGGTGGGTGGGGCAGTAATCCTGAAGCTGCTGCGCCCAGTGCCAAGCTCTTCCAGCACTTCCTGTGAGTCAGCTGTGAGGGGTCCAGACACAAGGACCACCCCTTCCCTTTCCACCAGACCAGTAGGCGAGGATGCCGCTGTGGTGTTACCTGAAACTCCAGGGGAGAGACCTGGTGTTCCGGTCCCTGTGGGAGGAAGAGTGGTACGCTGGGGTCAGACAGCATCTGCTCCAAGTAGGAGATGGGCAACTGCACCAATTCCTCCCCTCTTCAGCCCTCTGGGCGGCGGAGACTGTCCACTGCAGATAGCAACACCCCCTTCTCTACCTCCACCTTAGGTAATCCTTTAAGGTGAAGCAGTGTGAAAAAAAGGAGGTGGTGAAAAGCAAGCCCCTGACTGTACCAGCTCCCTGCTCAAGAAGGAAACTCCTCCCAGCTGGGCTCAGCAGCTGTGCGGCTTTGTCTAGCATAATTGGCCAAGCCTTTCCTCTTATTCACAGGGAGGGGTCCTGCCTCAGGAAGGAATGTCAGGTGCAGAGAGGCATACTCCGACGGTGACTTCAACTTGTGCCAAAGTTAAACACATTAAAGTGGCCTCCTGAGGTAATTGCCTTCTCTTGTTGGAATAATTTTTAAAAATCTACACACAAAACAAACAAAAGGAACAGCTTAGAGTGAATCAATGCAGGTAAAGAGGTATGAAAAATAACCATAAGAGCAGTTCCAAAGATAAAAATATTCCCATCTTTGACACTCTTCCTGTTTGGGTCTGTTTCCAGACAACCACTGTGAGGATAACGTTTCAGTTAATGAAACTTTCCAGTCTGTGTGCTCCTCTTGGAATTGTTCATTACTTCTGAATGAATTTTGTACTAATTAGGGCAGAACTCATTCATACACACACACACACACACACACACACACACACACACACACACACACACACACACATTTTTTTTCCCGTTCCAGTGTCTCTCAATTTCCTGTGAGCAAAATTACATCACATGCTACATTTAAAGCCTTTGTTGGAATGAACCTACTATGTGCAGTCACTATGTTAGGCAGTTCACATTTACTATCCTATTGATTTCTCAAAACAACCCTATAAAATTTGTATTACAACAGTCCTCCCTTACCTACAGTTTGTTCCCACAGTCAACTGCAATCCAAAAATATTTAAATGGAAAATTCCAGAAACAAACCATTCAGAAGTTTAAAATTGCATGCCCTTCTAAGTAGCATGACAAAACCTCATGCCATCCTACCTGGGATGTGAATCATCCCTTTGTCCAGCATATCCAGCCCTGGCTCCCACCCGCTAGTCACTGAGTAAGTGATTTGGTCATCAGATCCACTGTTGCAGTATGGTAGTGTTGCATTCAAATAACCCTTATTTTACTTAATAATGGTCACAAAGTACAAGAGGAGTGGTGCTGGCCTATTGTTGTAATTGTTCTATTTTATTGTTACTGTTAACATCTTACTATGCCTAATTTCTGAGTTAAACTTTATCACAGATATATGTGTATAGGAAAAAACACACTACAGTCGTAACCCACATGACATTTCAGTTAACAACGAGCCACATATATGACAGTGGTCCCATAAGATTATAATACTGCATTTTTATTGTACCTTTTCTATGTTTAGATACACTAATACATACCATTGTATTAAAACTGCCTAAAGTATTTAGTACAGTAACACACTATATAGGTTTGCAGCCTAGAAGCAACAGGCTATACCATATAGCCAAGGTGTGTAGGAGGTTATGCTATCTAGGTTTATGTAAGGACACTCTATGATGTTCTCACAATTATGAAATCACCTAACAACGCATTTCTCAGAAGGTATCCCATTGTTAAATGACATGTGACTGTATATATAGGGTTCAGTACTATCTTCAGTTTCAGGCATCCACTGAGGTCATGGAACATATCTCCTGTAGATAAGGGGAGACTACTGTAGTATCCCAACTCTTCAAATAAGTAGTAATTTCTCTCTCTAAAACCTCAATATGGCCAGGTTCAGTGGCTCATACCTGTAATCCCAATGCTTTGGGAGGCTAAGGCAGGAGAATCACTTGACACCAGGAGTTCAAGACCAGCCTGGGCAACAAAGCTAGACCCTGTCTCTACAAAAAATAAGAATAAAAAAATTAGCTAGGTTTGGTAACATGTGCTACCTAACTACTACTCAGGAGTCCTAACTACTTGGGAGACTGAGGTGGCAGGATTGCCTGAGTCCAGGAATTTGATGGTGTGATGAGGCATGATGCTCCAGCCTGGGCAAGACAGTGAGACCCTATCTCTAAAAATAAAAAATAAATAAAACGTCAATATTATTATGAGGAAATCATGTAGTGTTTGTAATTTTTTTCTTCAGGTGAGAAACACAAAAATGAATTTGAAAAGACAGGTTTCTATGCAATGATTATTCTCAACTATGCTCATATCATACACTACCAGTATCCAATTATCACCAAATAGGATCTAAAATTTTACCTAAAAAATAACACACGTATTTCATAGTATCTCGGGAAGAGCAGAGAAGATGCATCAAATTCAGACAAATAATATGCTGCCAAGTCTCCAAAAAAAAAAATTACCTAACCAAAATGTATATATAAAACATTCAGGCTGGGCATGTGTGCTTATACCTGTAATCCCTGCACTTTGGGAGGCCAAGGCAGGCAGATTGCTTGAGCTCAGAAATTTAAGACTAGCCTGGGCAACATGGTGAAAACACCGTCTCTACAAAAAACACACAAAAAATTAGCTGGGCATGGTGGCACAGGCTTGTCGTCCCAGCTACTTGGGGGGCTAGAGTGGGAGGATCACTTGAGTCTGGGAGGCGGGAGCTGCAGTGAGCCAAGATCATGCCACTATACTCCAGCCTGGGCGAGAGAGAGACCCTGTCTCAAAACAAAACAAACAAACAAACAAACCTTTTACTCTTAAAAACTTTAAGCAGAAAGAAGGTTGAACATATCTAAGTGTACTTTCTGTAAACTTCCAAAGCTAAAAAGCTTTTAGATGAACAACTATAACCAAAAGTAAAGACTCCTTCATACCTAAGGTTCAGAGAACACAATGTAACCTAATATTTAAGCTAACTCATTAAAATTTAATTCCAAGTGGAAAGTAGGTTGACAGAGCACCCGAGTCGTGTGCCTTTTTGTGTTCTTTTTTGTTTCTTTTTATTGAGACGAAGTCTCGCTCTTGTCCCCCAGGCTGGAGTGCAATGGCACGGTCTCGGCTCAATGCCTCCCAGGTTCAGGCAATTCTCCTGCCTCAGCCTCCCAAGTAGCTGGGATTACAGGCGCCTGCCACCATGCCCGGCTACTTTTTGTATTTTTAGTAGAGACGGGGTTTCACCATGTTGGCCAGGCTGGTCTCGAACTCCTGACCTCAGGTGATCCGCCCGCTCGGCCTCCCAAAGTGCTGAGATTACAGGCATGAGCCACCGTGCCCAGCCGCCTTTTTGGTTTTGGAATGGTGAGAGTACCAGTACCTCCATTTTTCTCATACAGATAATGAAACAGTACTCTGAAATCATCTCCTAGGAATGTAGGAAGGATTCATGAAATACTGATGCAGAAATAATGAAGTGCCTTACAGAAAGACATACTGTCTTAAACACACAGTGTTTCTGATTGATAAGCAACTAGAATCCCAAATCATTGCTAAAAGATTCTTTCTATCCAAAAAAAGGAAAAAAAAAAAAAAAAAAAAGGAAAGGAGACAGGGGTGTGAAACAAGTGGTAAGTGAAACTTAATTTCCCTTACTAACAAGGCAACCTGCTTTCAGCCTAAAGAAGTGTTCAGAATGATTTTTACTAATAAAATGGAAACATAAATAGTAACAAAATTCAGTCATTTCTCCTTTCTAAATTGCAGATTTGTTAACTATTTTCCTACAAACTGCCCAAATGGGAATAGTTCATTAACAAATAGCAAAGTAATAATCTCTCAGAAATTACTATTCTTTTAGTTACTGTCTACATTTAAAGCAAGGAGAGAAGAAATCTATTTTCAAAATGTTTAGTCAACAATGCTGCCAGTTTTAGGGTTTTCTGTGGCATTTTAGGCCCCTTAAATGAGATTGCTTTGGCAATCCCACAATAAATAACAATATAGATAGCATACCTACCTGAAGAACAGATTTAAGTAATTTATATAGTTATTTACAAAAGCCCATGCAACTGTCAATATAAATAACCATGAAAGTAGAGGAATTTGTTAAGTAGTAAGAAGTTAAAAGATGTTGGTGATCAAAAATTTGAGTACCATATACAATTCCTTAACTTGTAAGGGTTGATTTAAAGGGCAGCTAACATTGCCAAATAAGGTCTTTATTTGGATGACTTGGACATGGCTCTTTGAAACATGCTAAATTAAGCCTGATTCCTTCTATATTAGCAATGTTTTGGGCTCCACCTTTCTTTCTCCTAAAAAAATTCACATCATGCATTACCTGCAGTAAATGCATGAAAGGAGGAACGGACAATAAGAATAGAGGAGCAGAAAGTAGTTTTAAGAGGCTATTTGGCCCAGTTCCTTGTATCTAACTAACCGATCATACAAGGTTGTTGCCTATTCTGTAATGGTATTTTTCAGAGATGGCATTTCCATATGCTCCTCTATCCTCTCTTAGCTAAGTTACAATCAAGATGCTAATTTTCCTAACATATCCTTACTTTAAAAACATTTTCTGGGGCCGGGCACGGTGGCTCACGCCTGTAGTCCCAGCACTTTGGGAGGCCGAGGTGGGCGGATCACGAGATCAGGAGATCAAGACCATCCTGGCTGACACCGTGAAACCTTATCTCTACTAAAAATACAAAAAAATTGGCCGGGTGTGGTGGCAGGCGCCTGTGGTCCCAGCTGCTCAGGAGGCTGAGGCAGAATGGCGTGAACCCAGGAGGCAGAGCTTACAATGAGCCAAGATCATGCCACTGCACTCCAGCCTGAGCAACAGAGCGAGACTCTGTCTCAGAAACATTTTCTGTTAGATTCCCTGTGAAGATGTCTTGAAATTTCATACCTATACACAAATTTATTTTGTGTATATGTGTATATATGTACATAAACACATTCACTGTTATATATAGACACACTCATAGCCATAAACATATAAAGATATAAAACATCTATGTCCATATCAAGATATAGAATATTTGCTGCCCCAGAAGGTTCCTAATGTCTTCATTGCTGTTTCTCCAACAGGTAACTGTAACTGACTTCTATCATAAATGAACTTTGCTTGTTCTCAGATTTCATATAAAGGAATCTTGTGTGTGGTTTCTTTTGCTCATCATGTCTTTGCAATCTATCCACCATGTAGTTGTGTGTAACAGTTCTTTATTATTACTTTATAGTATATGCCAGTGTATGAATAATGCCACAATTTATCCATTCTACTTTTGGATCTATGCTATATCTATTTTTTCTCTATTATAAATCAGGTATAAAATTACCACAGATTGTTTTGGAGCTCATATATGCATATTTTTCTTGGGTACATATAGCCTAGAAAAGGAAATTCTAAAGGACAGAGTAAGATTTATGTTTTAGCAGGTATTATTAAATGGTTTTCACTGTGGTTGTACTAATTTACACTCTTATAATAATGTATGAAAGTTCCAGTTGCTCTACATCCTTGTCAACCTTGATGTTTTTTAAATTGGATCCATTCTGGTAGAAGTGTCATGGCATCTCATTGTGGTCTTGTAAATCTTTCTAGGAAGTTACTTAGAACTTTAATTTTTAATCTTTAGACAAAGCTATTTTTAAAATCTCTTGAAGTTCCTTCTGTCGCTTTTCTCATTTTCTATATATCCCTCCATCTGAGTATTCATATAACACCACTGTCCTTGACAATTTAACATTGTTCTCCAAGTAGTCATATTTTGCTATTTAACCTTTCAGCATGGTTCTCTAAATATACAACCATTCATTCCATTAGTACTTATTATGTGCCTACTAAGCATCAGACAACACGATTATTTTTCACTATGTTGCAAAGAACACGTAGCAAATTATATAAATGAAATCAAATCCTTAAAACAGTTACAAGGTATTTCATGTGCTGATACATTTTCCCTCTCCACACATATCACACTACTTTCTTTTTTATTTTATTTTATTTTTTTTGAGATGGAGTCTCACTCTGTTGCCCAGGGCTGGAGTGCAGTGGTGCGATCTCGGCTCACTGCAAGCTCCGCCTCCCAGGTTCAGTCATTCTCCTGCCTCAGCCTCCCAAACAGCTGTGACTACAGGTGTCCGCCACCACACCCGGCTGATTTTTTGTATTTTTAGTAGAGATGGGGTTTTACCGTGTTAGCCAGGATGGTCTCAATCTTCTGATCTTGTGATCTGCCTGCCACAGCCTCCCAAAGTGCTAGGATTTCAGGTGTGAGCCATCACACCTGGCCTAGTTTGGTTTTTTTAATCCAACCAGTATCATACCACCCATATTATCTATGACCTCCCTTTTTAAAAAATTCAACAATTTACTCAGAAATTTTTGTCAGTACATATATCCTACATTATTTTAACTGCCACACAGTACTCTACAGTATAAACAGAACAATTTACTTAGCCATTCTCTTGATGACCATTTAGGTTACTTCCACATTTCTGCCAGTACACACCTGTTTTTTTGTTTTGTTTTGTTTTTGTTTTCCTGAGATGGAGTCTTGCTCTGTCACCCAGGCTGGAATGCAGTGGCACAATCTCAGGTCACTGCAACCTCTGCCTCCCAGGTTAAAGCAATTCTGCTTCAGCCTCCCGAGTAGCTGGGATTACAGGCACGCACCACACCTGGCTAATTTTTGTATTTTGTTGGCCAGGCTGGCCTCAAACTCCTGACCTTGTGATCCACCCACCTTGGCCTCCCAAAGTGCTGGGATTACAGGCGTGAACCACCGCACTCGGCCCATGCCTGTTTTTGCATTTGTGAGTTGTTCTCCAGGGTAGATGCTAACATATGATCCTACACTCAAGATTCGGCCCAAATTCATTTTCTCTAGAAGCAAGATCAGTCCACTTCATGTCGTTTCTACGTCTTAACTCACAGCAGTTTCTGGACAATTGATCATATACAGTGACAGTTCTTGTACATTTATATGTTCTATATGGCTCCCATACCAAATAGTGTTAGTGTTTCCAGCATCAGAGCTTTCAAGTTAAAAATTAGCACTTTGGGCCGGGTGCGGTGGCTCAAGCCTGTAATCCCAGCACTTTGGGAGGCCGAGACGGGCGGATCACGAGGTCAGGAGATCGAGACCATCCTCGCTAACACGGTGAAACCCCGTCTCTACTAAAAAAAATACAAAAAACTAGCCAGACGAGGTGGCGGGCGCCTGTAGTCCCAGCTACTCAGGAGGCTGAGGCAGGAGAATGGCGTGAACCCGGGAGGCGGAGCTTGCAGTGAGCTGAGATCCGGCCACTGCACTCCAGCCTGGGCGACAGAGAGAGACTCCGTCTCAAAAAAAAAAAAAAAAAAAAATTAGCACTTTGAAGGACTGCATCTTATACTTTATGTATCTCAACTGTACACTGCCTTACACAGAGCAGACATTTAATAAATATTTGTGAATGTCAGGAAAACCTTAAGACAATATACAGTCTTGGGATTAATATGTAACTATTCTATTACCTTATTTCTACACTCTTGCATAAACTCTCAAGTTGGGTTATCAACGCTTTGAATTTTTCTGTTTGTAGACATGGGCCTCACAAAGGACAAAACCAAATGTCTTACTCAAGTCCAAAATATTACACCTATGATTCCCTTTTATTTACACATTGTACAAAAAGAAATAAATTATCTGGCAACATTTATACTTCAAAAAGTGATACTTGAGAGTATACTATCATCAAGATGGTGAACTAGGAAACACAGGCCTTCTTTCCCCCAGAGACATTGAGTTTAAAACAATACGTAAACTACAATACCACTGTAAGAACTATAGAGACCACTGTAGTCCCAGCTACTTGGAAGGCTGAGGCAGGAGGATCGCTTGACCCCAGAAATTTGAGGTTATGGTGAGCTATGATAGCGCCACTGCACTCCAGCCTGGGTGACAAAGTGAAACCCCATCTCTTAAAAAACAAAACTATAGAGACCAGCTGTGAAGCAATAGCACCTAGGCCATTGTAACCAAGACCGTATTCCTGTGAAAGTAGGAGGAAAACTTGTGGCATGTCGCACACCTGTTTGTGCCCATCTCTCCCTACATGGCATAGCATAGAGCAACCATGAGGAATCTCTAATGCGATTCAAGACACACTATTCCAATTTATGCCACCTTGACATTTGAGAAAACTGTACAAAGAGGAAAGTCTCTCTAATCTTCTGTTTTAGTCCATTTTGTGTTGCTATAACACAAAGACTGGGTAATTTAAAAAGAAATTTATTCACAGTTCTGGAGATTGGGAAATCCAAGGTTGATGGGCTCACCACTGATGAGGGACTTCTTGCTGCAACATCCCATGGCAAAAGACATAAGGGCAAGACAGCATGCACAAGTGTGAGAGAAAGGGGGCTGAATTCTTTTACCAGGAACCCACTCCCATGGTAATGTCATTAATCCATTCACGAGGGCAGAGCCCTCATGACATAATCATGTCTTAAAGGTCCTACCTCTCAACACACAAAATGAAATATTATTCACCCTTAAAAAGAAAGGAAATCCTATTACATGCAACGACATGAATGAACCTTGAGGACATTATGCTAAATGAAATAAGCCAATCACAAAAAGACAAATACCTTATTATTCCATTTATATGAGGTATCTAAAGTAGTGAAACTCAAAGAAATGAAAGCAGAACAGAGAGTGAGGGGAGGGCAGAAGGAAAGGAAGAGTTACTATTTAATGGGTTTAGAGTTTTAGACTTGAAAGATGAAAAAGTTTTGGAAATCTGTTTCACAATAATATGAATACACTTAACACTACAGCACTGTATACTTCAATATGGTTCAGATGGTACATTTGTTATGCATTTTTACTACAATAAAAAAAGCGATACTAACTGCATTTCTAGCTTCATGTATGCCCTTTGATTCGGCACTTTTAATTTTGTTTCCTTAAACCTTGCTTTCCTTTTCTTGCATTTAGGCATAGAATTAACAGATGACTTTTTCCAGAAAAGTTTTGTCATCTCAATACAAGGCTGTAAAGACCCAGAAAACACACAAACACAAAAGGCTTACTGCCAAGAATCCTTTTAAATGAACAAATACCTACTCTTTTGATTTCTTTTTAATACCTTATTACTCATAATCACACAATGTTAAAAAATTATTTTAAAATATAATCAATTTCTTAGTCCTCGTCTAAATTCCATCTGTCATACTTAGCATCTTAAAAAGGACAATAATGACATTAAAATAATTAGAACACTAAATGAAATAATTGTTTGCTTAAGGTTTTGTTCTCTCAAGTGGTATTCCTTGCAATTGTTTGCAATGCCCAGAGCAGGTTGAACATGAACATTACCTTAATCAGAGAAACAAACAACTCTTCTCTTATAGACTACAAAAACATCTGTAGCAGTGAAAAACGAGAACACTGGTCAAAATAAAAGCCCCAAAGACCACATGAATGGTTAGCAAACCAAGCGACAAGGGAAAGTTGTTTAGGATTGTTAAGTCTTCCTATTAAGAGGGCCATTTTAGTCTTATAAAATGTCATTCTTTATCTTTGGTAATACTTCTTGCCTTAAAGGCTAACTCACCTGATGGAAAATATAATACTAACCAAATATAATATAACCAAATATTATACTAACCAAATATAATACTAACCATGCAAATACTAACCAAAAGAAAGATGATATAACATAGTTACATTTTTTGTGCTATTCTTTGAGTGGTTACCCTGCAAATTACATCATACATCCTTAACTTACAGTCTACCTTAGCCAAATCCAAATAATACAAAGCCTTTAAAACAATTTACCTCCATTAGGCCTCCCCGACCCCTTTTGGCTACTGTTGTTGCATATTTTATTTTTACAATGTTTTAAACCCCAGGACAGTTTTATTATCATTTTGAAGTTCAACTACTAACCTAAGGAAACACATATGAAAATTATACACAGAGTAAACAAAATTAAGTAATACTATTTTGACTAAATTGAAATTTGGTGAAATCCTATACAGGTCCATACCTTGTCAGCCAGGTATTTGGAGAGTATGTGGTAGTATTCAAATTTGTGGGCACTGTGTATCTAATTGTCACATCAAGGAATTTATAGCCTTCAGCCTCAGTAGCATAGAGCTTATAGCACACCACAGGAACCCTAATGCAGCTCTAGGACCTACTAGTTGTATTCAGTGGGGACCTCAACTCTCCCCCTTACTTGATATGAAAAATCCCCATTTTACCTTACCTTTTCTCCTACCGGAATGTTTCCAAGAATGCTACAGAATGAATTCCTATATTGGACAGAAGAATCTTTTAACTAAGCTGTTATGGTACTTCATTATAGTGCATCATATAAAATCACCACTTTTGTGAGCCAAAACTGCTCAAATATTGGCAATTTTACATGGTTCAAAGTAATAGTTAAATATAAGACATACTAAAAACCAGGCTGGAGTTATATACCTTAATCCAGGTTTCCTTCACCACATTAAAATTAAGAAGACTACGCCTTAATATCGAAAGTCACTTTCTTTTTTTTTTTTTTTTGAGACAGGGTGTTGCTCTGTCACCCAGCTTGGAGTACAGTGATACAATCTCAGTTCACTGTAGCCTCAACCTCCTCGGCTCAGGCAATCCTCCCAAGTAGCTGAGATTGTGGGCACAGGTCACCATGCCTGCCTATTTTTTTTGTATTTTTGTAGAGATAGGGTTTTGCCATGTCGCCCAGGCTGGTCTCAAACTCCTGGGCTGAAACAATCTGCCCACCTTGGCCTCCCAAAAGTGCTGGGATTACAGGTGTGAGCTATTGCACCTGGTCACATTTAAAAGATTATTCTGTCTATGACACTATAGGCCAATGAAAAGAAAATGACACTTACGTTTTGTTATTGAGTAAACAGAATTTGAGACAGAAAGTAACTACCAAAGTGATTTTGCTATATAATTGTTTTTTGTTTTGTTTTGTTTTTGTTTTTGTTTTAAGAAACAGGGTCTTACTCTGTGGCCCAGGCTGGAGTGCAGTGGTGAGATCATAGCTCACTACAGTCTTAAACTCCTGTGCTCAAGCAGTTCTCACCCCAGCCTCCCAAATGGCTGGGACTACAGGGGGCCACCACACCCAGCTATTATTTTTATTGTTTTTTTGTAGAGATGGAGCTTCGCTATGTGGCCTAGTCTGGTCTCAAACTCCTAACTTCAAGCAATCCTCCTGTCTCAGTCACCCAAAGTATTGGGATTACAGGAGTGGGCCACCCAGTCCAGCCAGAAATATGCTTTTCATTGTTATAATTAGAAATAAATGGATTCTAGTCTTTGTTTTCTCTACTTCAAAATAGTAGTTCCCTATATTTCAAAAGGCTGTGTATGTGCTGAAGAAAATGAGTAACCTGGATTAAAATCAGTAGAAGTGAAATTCCTAGTGATTTATTTAGGGACAAAGAAGAGTTTAGTGGGCAAGCCTGTATCAAAGCCCCTTAAAGTTCTATTCTAATACAAGTTTGGGAAGCATGGATTAAATGTGGAGGGTTGAACACACTTATCTTGGCTCTCTACTAAAATTGAATAATAAAAGGCATAAACCCACACAGGCAAAGAGAATTGGAGAGGAGGCAGCAATAGATAAAAGATCCCAATAAAATTATAAAAGGTGAAAAACAGATCATCATTCTGAGGACAGATAGACTAAGCCAACAGACGAGAATTTCAGTCCTCTTCCACCTCATCTCATACAACACAGGCACCCAGACTAATTACCACCACCATCATGCACCCAGTTCCAAAGGCAAAGGTTTGAACAATTTCTCAGGGAAAACTGAAGAAAAGACCTATAGATACTGATAACTGAAGGGCCCTGCAATAAACTAGTCTCTGTCCTCACAGAGTTTCCCATACCATTTTAATGCCTCTCTCAAATAGGAAAAGGAAGCCATGGTTGACCAGACACTTAAGAAAAGTCTTTAACATAAAAGACAGAAACCAAAACACCTAGTGGGGAAGAAACTCAGAAGAGACAGACACATTACAAGAAGCAAAAGAAAATATCCTCAGAGACAAAAGAAAACAAACATATAAAACGAGAAAAGGATGCTACAAAAAAGCAGCATTCACAGACAAGAAAAAGAAGCACTCAGGAAATTAAAAACATAATACCAGAAACAAAATATTTAGGGAAAGGACTGGAAAATAAACTTTAAGGAAATCTACCAGAAATTAGAACAAAAGAGAGAAAATAAGAAAGAATAAGGGTGGGGGGGGAACCACTAAAAGTAAGTCAGGAGAGTTAACCACTAAGAAAAAGATATATATAGGTGGAGGAGGAAATTAAATAAATAATACGAATACAGCTATATGTGATAACATGGATCAATCTTAGAAACCTATTTTTGCCTAAAAAGCAAGCCCTAAAAGACTATATAAGCTATGGTATCATTTTACAAAGCCCCCAAGCAGTCAAAACTAAACAATAGTTGTTTAGTGTCAAGAAACATTTGTAGTAATTCTTCTTTTAGAAATCCAGGTACTGTAATATATAATTTAGGACAGGAGAACTGTAAAGAGTTACAAAAGCATGGCAATGGTAATGTTCCCATTCTTATGTTGTGTGGCTGGTTCACAGGTAGTGTACTACTGTGTGTTACAGCTTATATGTTTATTTATATGAATAAAATATTACACAATAAAATTTAAAATACAGAATATAAAAATATTGAAAGATATTTTTAAAAACCAATGTTTCGCCGGGCACGGTGGCTCAAGCCTGTAATCCCAGCACTTTGGGAGGCCGAGACGGGCGGATCACGAGGTCAGGAGATCGAGACCATCCTGGCTAACAAGGTGAAACCCCGTCTCTACTAAAAAATACAAAAAACTAGCCGGGCGAGGTGGCGGGCGCCTGTAGTCCCGGCTACTCGGGAGGCTGAGGCAGGAGAATGGCGTAAAAACCCGGGAGGCAGAGCTTGCAGTGAGCTGAGATCCGGCCACTGTACTCCAGCCTGGGCGACACAGCGAGACTCCGTCTCAAAAAAAACAAAAAAAAAAACAAAAAAAAACCAATGTTTCCAGATCCAGTCTTTGAGTTTTCCAGATCGAAAGGACTCATAAACTTTTCAGATTGAAAGACTCCTAAGGCTGGGTACTTCTGAGTCTTCTGAGTACTTCTGAGTCCTATGTCTTGGGCTGCCAAGCACACCAAGGCCCATCATTGTACAACTTCAGGACAACAGACAAAAAGAGAAGAGTTTTTTTGAAATGCTAGAGAGAAAAACAGGTGATACCCAGAGGGTCAAGAATCAGAATGGCACCAGATTTTTTGTCAATACTAGAAGTTAAATGCTAACAATACAAGAATTACATGGGCAATTTATTTCCAACCTAAAACTCAGTACTCAGTCAAACTACCATTAAAGTATAAAGGTAAAATAAATTTTGGAATGGGCATAATTTCTGAAAAATTATCTTAATGCACCCTTATTCTATAAGGCTCCTAGAGAGTACGTTTCAAGAAAAGAAAGGAATAAACCAAAAAGAGGATATGAAATCAAGGAACCAAAGAATCTTATTTATTAATAGATTAAGGAGTCCCAGAACAAAAGATGTGCAACACTCTTAGAGAGTATTCAATTCAGAGTAGAGGAAAAGTGAGAGCTTCCAGAAGTGTATCTCCAAGAAAAGTTGAAACTGAGAAGATTAAATGCGGTTTTGAAAATATTGAGAGATTTTGGGAGGATCGCTTGAAACTGGGGGTCGGGGTGGGAGGTTGGGGGTGGGGAGTCAAGGCTGTAGTGAGCTGCGATTGTGCTACAGCACTCCAGCCTGAGTGACAGAGCAAGACCCTGTCTAAAAATATATATATATAAATAAGGCCGGGCATGGTGGCTCACGCCTGTAATCCCACCACTTTGGGAGGCCAATGCAGGCAGATCACCTGAGGTCAGGAGTTTGAGACCAGCATGGCCAACATGGTGAAACCTTGTCTGCACTAAAAATGCAAAATTTAATGGGTATGGTGGTGTGCACCTGTAATCCCAGCTACTCGGGAGGCTGAGGCAGAAGAATAGCTTGAATCCAGGAGGTGGAGGTTGCAATGAGCCATCCAGCCTGTGCAACAGAGCGAGACTCCATCTCAAAAAATAATAATGATAACAATAAAATTTTAAAAAAAGAAAGAAAATAATGAAAGATTTACAGTTCTTTCAGAATTTGGAGAGAACCCAATGACAGTTATAAACAACAAAAATTAAAGCAATTAACTCCAGAGACAGCAAAAAAGTGTATGAAAAGGGAAGTGTAATCATATTATACTACAAAGCTCAAGTTGTAAATATATTTACATTGGCATAATATAAACAGCAAATTGAAATATAACTAAAATTTTAGTAAGATATGGATAGGAACAAGATAATAAGAAAGCTAAATGATCATTTTCACTAAAGGAAGTCGAGGTATCCAAAACAGAAAAAAAATTAGCGGCATAAGCATGTTATTTAGAAAATATTTAGATAAATTCCAGAATAAAAAATTAAAAGATCAAAAAGTTAAAATAAATTTTACTTGGGTTAGATATGCTGGAAACAAAACAAAACAAAACAAAAAAACTTGTTCCTGAGAGCTTAAAAAACCTGGAAGATTAGGCCAGGCACGGTAGCTCACACCTGTAATCCCAGCACTTTGGGAGGCCGAGGCGGGGGGATCACGAGGTCAGGAGATCCTGACCTGGCTAACCATCCTGGCTAACACAGTGAAACCCTGTCTCTACTAAAAATACAAAAAATTAGCTGGGCATGGTGGCGGGCGCCTGTAGTCCCAGCTACTCGGGAGTCTGAGGCAGGAGAATGGCGTGAACCCAGGAGGCGGAGTTTGCAGTAAACTTGAGATTGCGCCACTGCTCTCCAGCCTGGGCGACAGAGCGAGACTCCATCTCAAAAAACAAACAAACAAACAAACAAAAAACAACTGGAAGATTATATTAAATAAATCTACAGAAAGTTGTTCACAAAAAATAAAATTTAAAATAGCAGATTCACAAGCAAGTAAAATGTTTCATACTCCTAAGTGTTGGAAAGCAGATGTGACTTTTAAATTCCTGGTTTTAATAATTCTCTGTTAAGACTAAGGACATAAACACATATCTGAAATAATATTAACTTCTTAATTTCATTTGCTCCTGTAGCTTACTATTGGCCTAAAGCCACACAATTCAGCCTTCCTTTGTCAGGATGCATTTCAGAGCTTCCACCTGTAATTTTTAAAATGGTACTGTAACAATACAATATTGTGAAGCCACAGACAGTAAATGATAAGAGATACAAACTGACAGGAAGAAAAAAAAAATCTCCAGGGTGCAAAAGAAGAGAGAGAGGTAAAGACAGTATTTATAGAAAAACATTTACTTAAAGTACTGAAATCCTAGAAAAAAGAATGGCTTTTGATATTTTCCACACTGAACGTTAATGCATTTTGCAAACATTTTTTTCCCAGTTTCAGTGGTAGTCAATTCTTTTTTTTTACCTCTTTTTAGGTAAATCCCACTAAAACAGTAGATTTAGTCTTGATGTGACAAAGCAAGTTACTCATCTAAATAAGGACTCTTATTTTATTTAGTTTTACTGACTTTATTTAGAAAAACATTAGAGCTACAAATCCTCATAATGATAAAAACAACATGTGAAAGTCAAACTTGTCTTGAATTCTGTACTAATCCACACATCTCCACACCCTAATGCAACAAAAGATACTGATACAGAACTATGAGCAAAAATCAGGCTGGATGCGGTGGCTTACACTTGTAATCCCAGCACTTTGGGAGGTCAAGGCGGGAAGATGGTTTGAGCTCATAAGTTCAAGACCAGCCTGGGCAACATGGGGAAACCCCATTTCTACAAAAACATACAAAAATTAGCTGGGCGTGGTGGCGGGCGCATGTAGTCCCAGCTACTAGGGAGGCTGACGTGGAAGAATCACTTAAACCCGGGAGGCAGGGGTTACGCGTGAGCCAAGATAGAACCACTGGGCGACAGAGTGAGACACTGTCTCCCCCCAAAAAAACAAAACAAAACTAAGCAAACATCAAGAGACACATATCACATACTAGTACGTAGAACCAAAACAGGTAATTTATACTGTGGCCTAAATCCTTCTGAACTATAATCGGATCACAAAACCTTTATACCCATTCTCATAAAGCTAAACTTCTGACAACAGAAAACAGCTTGCATTTTATCTTTGTGCACAGAAACTTAAGCAAGTTCACCCTGTATCTTAAGGCTCAATGGGCAAACATTCCTAAGAAGAATATGTTTAATCTCAAAAGTATTTATCTGCTTAAACTGAATTTGATTCTACGGTATAACTCATCACAAATTATATAATATAAAGACAATGTATGACACCCAAGGAATATGGAAGGAAGCTTATCAAAGCAATGTTTCAACTCATAAGCAATCACATTTACAACAACAAAATTAGGTAACTTGTTTCCTTCAGGTTTTTTGCATTTTTATAAAAAACGATTCTATGGAGCAGAAAACCTGGACACTGTTCTTTCACCTAGAAGAATGTATAGCTGTGTCTTGAACATCTACAATTGTTGAAAACAAGTTTAATGTTATTGGAAAGCCTGTGGTGAGCTTAAGGCAGAAAACAATGTTTAAGGCATTCTAGTCCTATCCTATGGTAAAATGGTTATTTAAATGTGCATTTGCACAGCTGCTTAACATATGAGTTTTTTAAATTAATAAACCAAGAGTATGCTCCCTAAGACTGTGGATATTCTTCTAATAAGCTTCTATATCACTAAAATTCTAAAACGTATTCCTCAGAGCATCCACATGGGGAAGGTCATACTGATCAGTTACTCTGATGCCCTATTCCACTGTTAAGCTTATAAAGAAATGTTCAGAAACAAATAGATCAGAATTAGGATGCTCACTTTCAAGGCCATTTATTTTATATATTTTTTATTTACTTTTAACTTTTTAGAGATAGGATATCACTCTGTTGCCCAGACTGGACTGTAGTGGCACAGTCAATAGCTCCCTATAACCTCAACTCTTGGCCTCAAGTGATCCTCCTGCCTCAGTCTCCCAAGTAGCTTGTATTACACTTGTGTGCCACCACACCTGGCTATTTTTTTTTTTCCTTGTAGAGACAGGGGTCTCACTATGTTGCCCAGGATGGTCTTGAACTCCTGGCTCAAGTGATCCTCCCACACCAGCCTCCCAAAGTGCTGGGATTAGGGTCCAACCATTTGAGAAAAGTGATCCTGAGATGGGAATTTTCTCAGCAAATCTTCAATAAATGCAAGACTATGCATTTTTTAAAAAAGAAATCAAGTTCTGGGCCAGGCGCAGTGGTCATGCCTGTAATCCCAGCACTTTGGGAGGCTGAGGTGGGCAGATCACCTGAGGTCAGGGGTTCGAGCCCAGCCTGGCCAACATGGCGAAACCCTGTCTCTACTAAAAATACAAATATTAGCTGGGTGTGGTGGCATGCGCCTGTAATCCCAGCTACTCGGGAGGCTCAGGAAGGAGAATCGCTTGAACCCCGTAGGCAGAGGTTGCAGTGAGCCCAGGTTGTGCCACTGCACTCCAGCCTGGCTGACAGAGCAAGACTCTGCCTCAAAAAAAAAAAGAACTCAAGTTTTGGTGATTCTTACTATTCGATACTCTTAGATTCATTAGTACAGAAGGGTTTTTACCTTTGTGTTAACAATGAGAAAAGGCCAGGCGCAGTGGCTCACTCCTGTAATCCCAGCACTTTGGGAAGCCGAGGTGGGCAGATCACCTGAGATGAGGAGATCAAGATCAGCCTGGCCAACACAGTGAAACTTCATCTCTACTAAATATACAAAAATTAGCTAGATGTGGTGGCACGCACCTGTAATCCCAGCTTCTCGGGAGGCTGAGGCAGGAGAATCACTTGAACTTGGGAGGTGGAGGTTGCAGTGAGATCGTGTCACTGCACTCCAGCCTAGGCAACAGAGCAAGACTGTCTCAAAAAAAAAAAAAGCCAATGAGAAAAAACGGCATTATGTAAAAGAGGAAAGAAAAACACCACGACTATAACAAAGAAACTTAAGCTAGTACTCTGTAGGACTACAATCACATCCACAACACACAAATCAAATCTCTCGTACTGAGATTTCACTTTTAATACCCCTGGTTCAAGATATTTTATTGAAGAAGCTATAAATTTATTGCTGGTTTATCTTCACTTGCTGGATTTCACAAAACAAATATCCCACCTCCCCCTAAAAAAGAAAAGGTAGAGACACTAAGGTTATTGTTTTTAAGTTGAGATAATTTTAAGCTTAAAAAGATGAGGCATATTTAAGACTTAAATCTAAAATGAAAAACTATAAAAACCTTTGAAGATAACCTAGGAAATACCATCTGGACACAGGACCTGGCAAAGACTTCATAACAAAGATGCTAAAAGTGATTGCAACAAAACCAAAAATTAACAAATTGGAACCAGTGAAACTAAAGAGCTTCTGCACAGCAGAAGAAACTATCAAAGAGTAAACAGCCCAGGGAAGGAGAGAAAATACTTGTAAATACTTGCAAACTACACATCCGATAAAGGTCTAATATTCAGATTTATAAGGAACTTAAATCAGACAACCCTCACTAAAAAGTGGGCAAAGGACATGAACAGACACTTTTCAAAAGATAACATTCATGCAGCAAGACTTATGAAAAAACACTCAACATCACTAATCATTAGAGAAATGTAGATCTAAACCACAATAAGATACCATCTCACACCAGTCAGAATGTCTATTATTAAAAAGTCAAAAAATAACAGATGCTGATGAGGTTGTGGAGAAAAGAGAACACTTACATACTGCTGGTGGGAATGTAAATTAGTTCAGCCATTGTGGAAAGCAGTCTGACGATTTCTCAAAGAACTTAAAACAGAATTACCATTTAACCCAGCAATCCTATTATGTATATTCCCAAAGGAATATAAATAATTATTCCATAAAGACACATGCACATGTATGTTCACTGCAGCACTATTCACAATAGCAAAGACATGGAATCACCCTAAATGCCCATCAATGGTAGACTGGATAAAGAAAATGTGGTACATATACACCACAGAATACTATGCAGCAATAAAAAATAATGAGATCATGTCCGTATGGAGCTGGAGGCCATTATCCTATGCAAACTAACACAGGAACAGAAAACTATATACCTCATGTTCTCACCTTTAAGAGGGAGTTAAACATTTAGTAAGGACACAAAGAAGGGAACAACAGATACCAGGGCCTACTTGAGGGTGGAGAGTGGAAGGAGGGTGAGGATCGAAAACCTACCTATTGGGTACTATGCTTACTACCCAGGTAATGAAATAATTTGTAAAACAAACCCCTGCAACATGCAGTTTACCTATTTAGCAAACCTGCCCATGTACTCCTGAACCTAAAATAAAAGTTAAAAAAAAAGAAAGATTGAGCTATTCCATTTCTACTGAAGAAGAGATTATTCTTAATGAAATAGTACTTATAGGTGTTAGAGGAAATTTAACAATTTGAAAATATATTTACTAAGTCATCTGTGATAATAAACACTTTAATTGTTCATCCATTCTAAACTTGTCCTTAAGTTCTTTTTCCTTATTTCTTTTCTTTTTTGTATAATAAAGCAGGGTAAGTGATAAAAGTCCATTGTTGGAATAACTATTTATATATTTATTCTCCCAAAGAGTTGAGTTACAGGCTTGCATTTCCTATGTGGAAATGGCTTGACAATCAGAAACCATCAAATTTCTAAAGACAGTAGGAGAAGACCTGAGCATAACGTTTAGATAAGATGCCAAACAATTTCCCAGTGTACTCCTGAACCAGATCTTCACTCACAGGCTGATTTTCCTGCAGTGTTTTAATTTTGAGTATTCATCCTGTGAATTCCTATTTAAAGTGACAGAATCTTTGTTTCTAATCTTTGTGATATAACATAAGTTGTCATCTCTTTAAAATAACTTGTTATGTTTGTTGTAAGCCTCACGGTAACCAAAATGCAAAAACCTATAACAGATTCACTAAAAATAAAAAGCAATGAATTAAAACATACTACCAGAGAAAATCACTTAACCACAAAGATAATAGTAAATAAGGGATGAAAAGAGGAGTTACAAAACAACCAGAATATGCAATAAAATGGCAGTATTAAGCCCTTACTTATCAAAAGTAACACTGAATGTAAATGGACTCAATTCTCCAATTAAAAGGCATAAAGTGGCTGAATAGACAAAGAAATAAGACCCACCTATATGCTGCCTACAAGAAATCCACTTCTCCTATGAAGATACACATACACTGAAAGTGAAGGGGTGGGGAAAATATAGTCTATGCAACTGGATTACAAAAAAGAGCAGGAGTAGCTATACTTATATCAGATAAACTAGATTACGAATCAAAGACTATTGGAAGAGACAAAGTAGGTCACTATATAAAGATAAATTGGTCAATTCATGAAGCCGATGTAACAATTATAAGTATCTATGTACCCAAAATTAGAGCTCCCAAGTACATGAAGCAAACATTAGTAGATCTAAAGGGAGAGATAGACTGATAAGACTGTAATACAATACTAGTAGGGAAAGTCAGCACCTCATTCTCAGTAATGGACAGATCATCCAGACAGAAAATCAACGAAGAGAGACTAAAGTTAAAGTAGACACTATACTTAATAGACCTAACTGACATTTATAGAACATTTCACCCAACTGCTGCAGAATACACATTCGTTTCATCACCACAAGGGAACATTCTCCAGAAGAGACCATATCTTAAACAAATCTCAACAATTAAAAAAAAAAAAAAAAGAAATCATATTAACTTTTCTGACCACAATGGAATAAAGCTAGAAATAAGTAACATTCACAGCAACAGAAAAAAACTCTTAAATTTATATGGAACCACAGAAGACAATGAATAGCCAAAGCAATTCTGAGCAAAAAGAGCAAAATGGGAGGCATCACACTACCTGACTTCAAAACATACTATAAAGCAATAGTAAACATACTAGCACGGTGCCGGCATAAAAACACACAGACCAGTGGAACAGAATGGAAAACCCAGATATAAATCAACACATTTATAGCCAACCCAAGAACATACAATGGGGTAAGAATAGTCTCTTTAATAAATAGTGCTGGGGAAAACGGACAACTACCTGCAGAAGAATGGAACTACACCCCTATCTCTGAACATATACAAAAATCAAATCAAAATGGATTAAAGACTTAAATCTCAGACTGGAAACTATGAAACTACTAGAAGAAATCATTGGGGAAATGCTACAGGACATTGGTCTGGACAAGGATTTTCAGTGTAAGACCTCAAAAGCACAGGTAACCAAAGCAAAAACAGACAAATGGGATTACATCATGCTAAAAAGTTTCTGCACAGCAAAGGAAACAACAAAGTGAAAAGACAACCCACAGAATGGGAGAAAATATTTACAAACTATCCATTTGACAAGGGATTAACAACCAGAATACATAAGGAACTCAAACAACTCAATAGCAAAACAAATCCAATTTTATAATGGGCAAAAGATCTGAATAGTCATTTCTCAAAAGATGGCACACAAATGGCCAACAGGTATATGAAAAAATGCTCAATATCACTAATCATTAGAGAAATGCAAATCAAAACCACAATGAGGCATCACATCACCCCAGTTAGAATGGCTTTTATCAAAAAGACAGGGAATAACATGCTGGGGAGGATGTGGAGAAAGGGGATGTATACTGTTGGTAGAAATGTAACTTAGAACAGCCACTATGGAAACCTTCACGGAGGTTCCTTTAAAAATTAAAAATAGAACTACCATATAACCCAGGAATTCTACTACTGGGTATATAGCCAAAAGAAAAGAAATCAAGGTATCAGACAGACATCTGCATTGCCATGTTTATTTGCAAATGCTATTCACAATAGCCAAAACATGGAATCAATGTAACTGCTCATCAGTGGACAAATGAATAAAGAAAATGTGGTACACAAACACAATGAAATATTATAAAGCCATAAAGAAGAATGAAATCCTTTCATTTGCAGCAACATGGATGGAAATGGAGCTCATTTTGTAAGTGAAATAACCCAAGCAAGATAAATATCACATGTTGTCATTCATACGTGGGAGCTAAAAAATAGTGGATCTCATGAAAATAAAGAGTAGCCTGGTGGTTACCAGAGGCTGGGAAAGGTAAAGGAGAGGGAGAAGGAGAGAGGTTGATTAATGGGTACAAATAAACGGGGTCTGATAGAAAAAATAAGACCTAATGTTTGATAGATCAGTAGGGTGATTATAGAAGATAACAATTCAAATGTTTATAGCATAAAGACAAGGCCAGGCATAATGGCTCATGCTTGTAATCCCAACACTTTAGGAGGCTGAGATGGGAGGATTGCTTGAGCCCAGGAGTTTTTGAGATCAGCCTGGTCAACATACCAAGACCCCATTTCTACAAAAAATAAAAATAAGCCAGGTGTGATGGTGCACACCTGTAGTCCCAGCTACAAGGGAGGGTGAGGCACGAGGCCAGGAATTTGAGGCGGTAGTGAGCTACGACTGCACCACTTCACTCCAACCTGGGCGACAGAGCGAGAGCCTGTCTAAAAAGAAAAAAGAAAAAGACAAGACAAATATTTAAGGTGACAGATATCCCAATTACATTGATTTGATCTTTATAAGTTACATAAATGTATTAAATGATCACATGTACCCCCAAAAATATGTAAATTATATATCAATTTTAAAAGATAAAATTTAAATTAAAAAAAAGGCAAGCACATTTAAATCACATTTCCGGGGCACAGTGTCAACTGTCATTTAAAACTAAAACAACGTCATTGACCAAAGTAAAAATCTTTGTTTTTCACCCGTAAGAGTCGGCCGGGTGTGGTGGCCCACGTCTCTAATTCTAGCATTTTGTGAGGCTGAGGTGGGAGGATTGCTTTAGCCCAGGAGGTCAAGGCTGCAGTGAGCTGTGATCACACTACTGCACTCCACCCTGGGCCACAAAGAAAGACCCTGTCTCAATCAATTAATAAAATCTGTGAACTTTAAGATCATGAAATTACCAAATCAAAAAATCTGACAGAAAAGAATATTTACTATCTTATTATCCAAAAGGAAATAAATTGCTAACAAGAATTTCTTCCTCCTAGGCCCTTAGAGACTATCCCACATCTTCATATTTTGATTTTCAGAGTGGCTGAAGTTTTATTAAGCTGTGAATTTTTTTTTTTTTTTTTTTTAGATGGAGTCTCACTCTGTCACCCAGACTGGAGTGCAGTGGTGAGATCTCTGCTCACTGCAACCTCCACCTCCTGGGTTCAAGTGATTCTCATGCCTCATCCTCCCAAGGAGCTAGAATTACAGACATGCACCACCACGCCCAGCTATTTTTTGTTTTTGGAGATGGAGTCTTGCTCTGTCACCCAGGTTGGAGTGCAGTGGCGCAATCTTGGCTCACTGCAACCTCTGCCTCCCAAGTTCAAGCAATTCTCCTGCTTTAGCCTCTGGAGTAGCAGGGACCACAGGCATGTGCCACGCCCGATTAATTTTTGTATTTTTAGTAGAGACAGGGTTTCGCCATGTTGGCCAGGCTGGTCTCGAACTCCTGACCTCAGGTGATCCACCCACCTCGGCCTCCCAAATTGCTGGCATTACAGGCGTGAGCCACCGTGCCCGGCCTTTTTTATATTGCTAGTGGAGATAGGGTTTCACCATGTTGGCAAGCTGGTCTCGAACTCCCAACATCAAGTGATCCGCCCACCTCAGCATCCCAAAGGGCTGGGATCACAGGTGTGAGCCCCAGCACCTGGCTGGGAATTATTTTTTAAGAAGGAAAAAAAAAAAAATACAAAACTTCTTTAAATTTCTGTGATCAGCAGACATCAGTTGTAAAGAAACTTTTAAAGAAAAGTTTTAAAGACAACTTTTTGCAAAACAAACTGAGCACTGATTTAAAAAATAAAGATATCTGAAGGGCTAATAAATGACTGAATTCTTCAATATGCCACAACTCTTAATTATTCTGAAGAATATGGCTATACATTAAATAAATAATACTACAAATACAAAGTGAGAAAAATTAGGTGCTGAAGCACATGGTATCAGGGTTGGGAAATGATGTAGGTGACATTTGGTTCATCTCTAACACCAATTTAAAAGAAGGCAGAAGTTGAGGCTGGTCCAAGTGCAGTAGTGCTTACAACTAATTGATCACAACCAGTTACAGATTTCTTTGTTCCTTCTCCAGGCCAAACAGTTCACTTGACTAGCCTAAGATGAAATGAAATAAAATGTAGAATGTGAAAGGTTCTCATTCGTTTTCTTTCTTTTTTCTTTTTGTCACCCAGGCTATTGTGCAATGGCCCGATCTCGGCTCACTGCAACCTCCACCTCCTGGGTTCAAGTGATTCTCCTGCCTCAGCCTCCCGAGTAGCTGGGATTACAGGTGCGCACCACCACGCCAGGCTCATTTTTTTATTTTTAGTAGAGACAGGGTTTCACTATGTTGGCCAGACTAGTCTCGAACTCCTGACCTCAGGTGATCCGCACGCCTCGGCCTCCCAAAGTGCTGGGATTACAGGTGTGAAGGGTTCTCCTTCTTGTAAGTAAATATATTAGAAATTAGAGGTTAAATTCTCTAGAAAAAGTCTTTTTTCTAACAGTCTCAAAATGATTAAGTATCTGTATTATTTTACTGCCTGTAAAAATTTCAATTACTCTGAATTAAACTCTACAACTTTCGCCAAATAAAAATTAAAGATGAAAGGTAAGTCAGATCACAAAAAGGAAAAACAATTTCAAACTGGAGTTGTGTTGAACATAAGCATATAATACTTCAGAATTAGGAAAGGTCCATTCACTACTGTAATCAGATCTGGGCATTGTGTTCTGTTCTGGAGACTAGAATTTAAGGGGAATACTGAAGAATGGGAACAGTTAGAGTTGATGGACCAGTATGACTAAGTACTCAAAATTATGATGTGAATGAATAACTTGGGGCTTGCTTCAGCAGCCCATATACTAAAACTGGAATACAAAGAAGATTATAACAGCTTCTGAAGAGGATGACACAAAAACTTGTGAAGCACTCCATATTTTTGAAGGACATTGGGGTCCTTAGTGAATTGTTGAAACCACAAATTTAATGGCGTGTGCCACCAAACCCAGCTAAGAATCTACTTGATGTCGTTTCCCAGTGGAACCCAGGGATTCATTTAATACCCCAAGGAACCTCAGAATCTCTTACCTAGAAGGTGTTTATGCCATTCCTTAGATGAGCCTTCTCCTTACCTATCTACTTTAGGCCTTGAAAACGGCTACTAGATTATTCTTGGCAAGACCTACAGTAGCAGAGAGCAGTGGTCAAAAGCATGACCTCTAGAGCTAGAAAGACTTGGTTCTGACATCCATTACAAACTTCTTCCCAATTGTGTGAACATGGTAAGTCATTCCAACTTCATCTTGTTTCTTCACTTACAAAAATAGAGACAGTAATACTTCACAGTACAGTTGTTTGTAGTGAGGATTCACTACTGCATCCCAAACACTTAAAATGCTTGGATCAAAAAATGTTAAATTAAAAAAAAATAATAATATCCCAAGGCCTAGGGATTATCAGTCTGGAGAAGGGATTATTCAGGAAGAGACACAATGTGAAGGCAATTCGTGCCTGCAGAGGCATTACATACTCTGATTGGCCCTAACTGGAGAAATATAGGGTACCAGATTCAGCTTAATATATTAGATTTGTCTAACAGAGGCACAGGTAGAATAGGCTGCTTCAGGAGATTCTGAGAGGTCAGACAACCATTTAGGGAGAATGTTAGAGAGCTATACATGAAATGACTGTAGAAATCTCTCCCAATCTGAGATTTGTGTTAAAGAAGGCTCAAAAGGAAAAGTGGAACTTTCTTAGGACAATGCTCCAGCACTCTTATCTTACACTTCCCAGATGGTTATAGCAACTTGGCAGGAAAAAAACAAACAACAGAATTTAAAACAATCAATGCTATTAACCACCAGATTACAGGCCAGTAAGACTGCATGGAAGCAAAGATAAACCAGCCAATTACCTCTCACTTCCTACTTTTAAGCACTGTTTGGAGCTTAGTAAGACGTGGTAACTTCCAGCAATTTCATTATGGCCTTTTGATAGTACATAAGGAAAGCAGTGGGAAACACTTTTTTCTTTCATCTAAGTTTCTACTTTAAGAGTTAATTATGAAGCCTTAAATCTTGCTTCAATTTCAACTGAGACCAACTGTTCAAATTTTTTTCTTATGCGTTTTAGGAAAATTACTTGGCAGATTACCAACTTTTTGACAGCCTGTAACATTCTAAGATCTATATTCTCTGCCTTTATATTACACTCCCCACACTAAGTACATGATAAAAGCTATCAATATTGAGGCATCTGTGCTGTAGATGTGTAGATGTAGATGTAGATGTGTAGATGTGCAAAGAGCTTAGACTCAGCCATGTACTAGCTCTCTGGTCTTAGGCAGGTTTTAAATTTTTCCCTAAGCACTAATTACTTCACTTTTTTTTTTTTTTTTTAAGATATCGACCTGCCCCAAAACACTCACATGCAAATTAAACTGCAAAGTATACATGGAAAGAGTCTTACATACATTAGACACTTAAATATTTGTTAAGAATGATCTGATATAATGGTATCAAAACAAATTCACTTCAACAAAATTCTTGCAAAGAATACTATCAACTACATGGAAAAGATTTCCAATTAAAGTTCATTTTATGAGTTTATTAAAATTCAGCATTGCCAGGGCAGGTTTCTTGGTGTCTTAAGGCAGTAAGATAACAGACGGCTGGCTCTCATCATCATCACTCTTTCTTACTACAACTCTGCAACATTTTATGTCGTTAATAAGAAACTTTAATGGGCCCTATTTTCCACCCCACCCTCAACCTCACAATACAGAAATAACTCCATGAAGACTATTTAACCAGCCATCTCACTAAATATAAGAGTCCTTGGCCAAATGCAGTGGCTCACACCTGTAATCCCAGCACTTTGGGAGGCTGAGGCGGGCGGATGACTTGAGCCCAGGAGTTCAAGACCAGCCTGGGCAACACCGCAAAACTCCTCTACAAAAAAATACAAAAATTAGCTGGGTGCAGTGGCACCCACCTGTGGTCCCAGTTACTTGAAGAGGCTGAGGTGGGTGGTCACTTGTGCCTGGGAGGTCGAGGCTGCAGTTAGCTGTGATCACACCACTACACTCCAGCCTGGGTGACAGAGTGAGACTCTGTCTCAAATATAAATACATATATTTATATATATTTATGAGGCCTTATTTTTTAGGCACTGTAAATAACTATTTTGTTATTATTTTGTTTAGACATCTTAGAATCCAGGATGTCACTGCTCATATTTTAATGATGAATAGGATTAAAATAACTGCAGGGAATCGTTTCAGTATTTGATATCCATTGTTACCCATCTGGAAATGATGGCAAAAGTTGTTTAAAAGTAGTAACATAAGAGGCAGGCATGGTGGCGCGTGCCTATAGTCCTAGCTACTCAAGAGGCTGAGGTGGGAAAATCCCTTGAGCCCGTAAGTTTGAGAATGCAACAAGCCATGATTGCACCACTGCACTCTAGCCTGGGCATTAGAGCGAGACTCCAACCCCAACTCAAAAAAATACATAATAACATAAGAAAACAAACAGAGGTAGTGATGAAATCAGTCTTTGTCACTGCTCTTAGATTTCTGCCTTCATTCAAACAAGCTGATCTAGCAACCAATCTTTGAAAAAAGGAAAAACTTTCCTTTCCCCTTTTCTTATTTCCTGCTTAAAAGAACTGGTGTTCTGGCCGGGCACGGTGGCTCAAACCTGTAATCCCAGCACTTTGGGAGGCCGAGACGGGCGGATCACGAGGTCAGGAGATCGAGACCATCCTGGCTAACACGGTGAAACCCCGTCTCTACTAAAAAAATACAAAAAAACTAGCCGGGCGAGGTGGCGGGTGCCTGTAGTCCCAGCTACTCCGGAGGCTGAGGCAGGAGAATGGCGTGAACCCGGGAGGCGGAGCTTGCAGTGAGCTGAGATCTGGCCACTGCACTCCAGCCTGGGCGACAGAGCGAGACTCCATCTCAAAAAAAAAAAAAAAGAACTGGTGTTCTTCAACTCTCTGGCATTCTTCAATTCTCTGGCCTGCTCAACCAGGTAAAGAGGCAAGAATGCTGAACATAGAACAACAGGGAACCCAGGGATCTGGTCCTGGCATCACTCATAATTAACTGTATAACTTCAGGCAGGTTTTTAATATCTCTGGACCTGTAAAATCAGGAGTTTGATTAGAATTAATCAAACTAGCTTAATAGGCCTAACAATCTATGAGTCTGGTAGTCACTTGGCAGCAGCCAGTGATCTACTGACTAGAAATCATTTGTGGTGCAAGGGACTCATTTTGCAACTCAAGATTTCTGAATTCTTAGCTTCCTCATTATTACAATTTTGAAATCTGAGTCAGGGTTTCTTATCCCAATAAGATGTTACTATGACAAAATAAAAAGATTTGCCATACTTTTATTTTTAAAATAAAACATTTTAGGCCAGTGCAGTGGCTCATGCCTGTAATCCCAGCACTTTGAGAGGCTGAGGCAGGTGGATCATTTGAGGTCAGGAGTTCAAGACCAGCCTGACAAACATGGTGAAATCCCATCTCTACTAAAAATACAAAAATTAGCCAGGCATGGTGATGTGTGCCTGTAATCTCAGCTACTCAGGAAGCTGAGGCAGGAGAATTGCTTGAACCCGGGAGGTGGAAGTGGAAGTGAGCAGAGATCATACCACTGCACTCCAGCCTGGGCAACAAGAGTGAAACTCCATCTCAAACAAAACAAAACAAAAATAACATTTTATATATTTAAAATTTTGTTTAGGAACATATTCTCAAAGTCGATGTATATACGAAGTGAGAGACACATATTAACGCATAACGTATATTAATTGTGACCCTGAAGTACAAAAGTTCAAAAATAAAATCTAGCCTGCTCACATTGACCAACAGGATCATAGGCTATGATAATATAACATCAAAATAGGTCGATTTTTTAACAAACATCTACTTAGCTCAACATTGTGCTAACTTGCCAAAGTTGCCTTTCTTGAGAAAAAATGCTGTACCGAGATCCCTGGAAAAAAAAACAAAAACAAAAACAGTCTGCTCTAGTAATTACCTTACACAAAACACAATCTTGGCCTATCCCTCTATCTATCTATCTATGACTCTTTGGAAGCAAGACCTTATATCAGTGTTCTGGATAAACCAAAGAGTAGTGGACTTTGGATACTAAAAATCTCCTCCTCTACTCCTAAGATTCAAAGTTATTGATAAAGTACCCAAATCTCTGATGAACAAAAGGGGAAAGCAGAAATTAGGTCACACACTATATGCCTTTAGGAGTCTGATTACCCTAAAGCTTGTGACCATCTTGTTGTATAAAGGAAAAAGAGGTTAAAGAGCGAACTCTGCTCTCCATTATGTGGAGCCTTCATCATAAAGGGCTCTGAACAGAAAGAAAGTAACTCAGACTTAAAAAAACAAACAAACAATTTGGCTGGGCGCGGTGGCTCATGCCTGTAATCCCAGCACTTTGGGAGGCTGAGGAAGGTGGATCACTTGAACCTGGGAGGTGGAGGTTGCAGTGAGCAGAGATCATGCCACTGCCCTCCAGCCTGGGTGACAGAGCACGACTCTGTGTCAAAAAAAAAAAAAAAAAAAAGAAACCCAACCAACCAAACAAACAAAAACAAACTTTAAGAAGCATCCCTATGATATTACACTTTGCATAAAAAATTTACCAAGGTTGGGAACACTTAGCTTATCTGTACCTTCACTTTTACTCTTACAAGAACTGTATTTGATGCCCACATGAGATCATTAAGGATAATAAAAATATCTTTGAGGCCAATGAATACATATTTATATTAAAGGAAACTCAGTATTGGGGGAAAGGACGTAGCCATAAACATTCTGGCCTTCAGAAGTAGGGTCAACAAACCTGTAAGTTACTTGCTTTGGCAATCAAGTTTTGCTATGTAAAGCATCTTTAAGGGAGAACAATTAGAAAGCCAAAATACATCTTCATCTCTAACTTATGCCCACTTTTCCAGTTCTATATTATTAAAGGAACTGGAAATACATTAATGTCTTCTATAATTATTAATATATAAGACATTCTCTTGATAGTAGGTGTCAGCCACCCAACTGAAACTAAATGGTTTTCTTTAAAAAATACAATTTTTCAACTGTTTAGTGGAAATGGACAGTATCTTCTGATTCTCCCAAGCAAACTTCAGATTTTAAAATTTTTTATTCTAACATTGTTATCAAATCCTACCTGTTCTTCTATTGTCCATTCCACTTCCACAATTATCAATTCAGCTCAATATTTATAAGAGCACTATCACTATTTAATAGTCACTGTGCTCAAGTTAGCCCATATCCTAATGACTTCCTGTACTAATTAAATTTTCACCCTGGGTTAATCAATGTCCTGTCAGGCATCCATCCCCTCACTTCCACCTACCAATCCTTGCCGAGGGCACCACCTGGTGGTAAACAACAGGAATTATCCTTTTCCCCGCTTCATTTCTTCCCCACTGGGAGAAGAGTACACCTGCCTTACCAGTGTTGCTTATAATAAGTTCAACTAATTCAAACTTAGAAATCTTTTTATTTGAACACATACATCTCCCTCAAACTTCTTCCACTTTTCTCTATCTTCCAGGTACAGCCACGCATTACAAAAATTTCCCTTTCCTTCTGCCCTTACTATAAGTGATCCAAAAAGCTCCCCTCATTGCAGCCTAATATACACTGCTTTTCCTAAATCTGGCTACTCCAGATTTCCTAAATCAGGAACTCCTCAGTTTGTCCAGGCTCCACAACACTGAAGTTCACTCGTTGTCACTACCTGCATGGCTACGTTTACCTGAGTTTTCAAACCCTAGCAGGACTATTTATTCTATGTGCCTCAACTAACCATAACTGAGAGTTATACGGAAAAAGTTTCTCCTAGATTTAATATGCCTGGTTTTGGGTAAACCCAAAACAATCTCTTTATTAATAGTACACTATAATAATGTATATGCTCTACTGTGGCATACAAAATGTATAATGAATGCTGTTGATGTACTACAAAGTATATGAAAATTATAACCAACTTAGTGTACTTCCATGGTAAGCATAGACAAACTCAGATTCTAGAACTTTATTCACTACATTCATTAATGTAAGAAAGCCATTTCCATGTGCAAAATCAAAACAATAAGAAACAAAGCATCTTTATTCCTCCACCATAAAACTGACCCTCTTAAATAAATATACAGCAAGAATACATGAAATATACTTAAGGTTTTAACGAAAGGATAAAATACAGCAATATGTTAGGAAGGAAATAGGAATATAATTCTAAGCATTCATTCATTAGCTATAATTATTGTTTGCCCATTTGAAATGGGAAAAAAATGCTTTTACCACAACTTTAAGGTATTTGCTGAGATATCTTTTTAGTTACCAAAGGAAAGTCTGGAGAGTCCTAGGTACGAAAAAACAATAAGTTAACAGAAAAACAAAATCTAACAAACTTACCCGCTCCGCAGTTCCCTCCTCTCCCGGTAGACATGCAGCAGCAGCAGCAGCAGCAGCACAAGCTATTTCCATCATAGCAGAGCTGGTAGGGGCATCAGTTGTGGATGAAGACCTGGGTCGGCCTGACTGCATAACAGTTGTCATCTCCTGACCAGACTTCCTGTTGATTTGGGGACTTCCCTTTGGGGCCTCTGGCTTGCCCCGCCTACTATGCAAGCTTGTCCCTCTCTTCATCTTGGGTGGCACTCGAATCTGCTGCAGGACACGATTCAGAGCTGTGGGGTGGGTGGGGACACCATCAATCTCAGCACATGCGTTCTGGTTTTCCAGATCCATTTCAGGTTCTGGATCTGCCTGAATTTGCTGCACATCATGTGGAGACACTGATGACCTCCTGCGCTGGTGCTGGAAGAGATGCTTCAAGCCTTGGCCAATCACGTTAATGTTCTCCAAAGCATTGTGGGTCATTTTAGACAATTTCTGTTCTGATTCTGTCTGCTTTCTGGCCTCTGCATCTTGGGATTTGCCTCCAGGATCAGGGTCCTCAAATAACTGTTCACTGCCCGAAGGCTCCATCAGTAGACTTAATATGCTTATTTGCAAACTCAAAAAAATTTTTTAAACACACCAAGAGTGTCAAATTAGGTAGGCATTTGCTTCAACAGTGACTACGCATGCAGCTGTGAGACGAAGGCTTCATGCCTATCTAATATTAAAAAAAAAAAAAAAAAAAAAAAAAAACTTATATTATAAATCCATGCAGAAACTCCAGTGTTAAACAAAGAAAAGCATGCTACTGGCCAAACAAATAGGCACTATCATTAAGCAATCTTTAATCAGAAGATTAAAAGACAGTTTTCTAGATAGTGGGTAATGATTATTTTTTAGAATGAGAGAAAAAGTCCAGAACAAGTACATAGGAAATTAAAATAGCAATGTTCAAAAACAAAAATCCCTACAAGATTCAATATATACAGAATTAGATATTAGAGGAGCCATATCTTGGAATGGACACTATAATGGTAGTTGACATAACAGCCATTGCTTGGGAAATCAAGAGAACAGACCATCAAACAGGTTTACTCTAGCTGAGGCAATTTAATCCCTCTCATTCATAACCAGTTAATTATTCACAGGCTGAAACTCAGTATAGTCAAAGAACAACAGTGAGAAGTGGATATCCCAACCTAACTATATGTGGATTTTAATGGAAAACAGAGTCTGTGTTACCATTCATATTCATCAAGTTCACTGGTAACTAGAGATGACAGGTTTGCTCTTTTGAGAAGAGAATGGAAATTAAAATCCTGTAAGTTGAATTCTCTGCTGAAGCACAAATGACCTTTCTGGCACCATATGAGTGAATGGTTCAGACAGAATCAGAATCAGAGACTAGAGCTTTGCTCAGTATCAGCTATCAAGAAAGGAGATTCAAAGAAATCCCTTTCTCTATAGTGTCATCCCTGACAGAAGCTTCCCATATATCCATACAAACTCAAAAGCAAAGTAACTGGGTATGAGAGAAAAGTAGAGAAAAAGAAAGGTCAAACAGCAACCATATACCAGTAATAAATGCAAGAAATTAAAAGGAAGCTGAAACTAAGATGTAAAATCAACGCAACTGCCATGGTTACTAAAATCACATGCAAAATAAAAAAGGAGGGGGGATGGGAGATGATGAGATTTTTCCTAATAGAAAGTGTTTATTTTTGTTCTGCATTTGTGCAAATATATAAAACAAATTATATACATGCACACAAGCTGCTAGAGAATGCAAAATATGATGTAGGAGGTTATTTCCATATTTTTCTTCAACTTTTTGTTTAAAGGACTTTAAAACTCCCTACACTACCAACTACTTTCAACAATTTAAGCCACTACCAATGAAGCACCATGGTGCTCCTGTTCTGGGAATATGTGGACCTGCTGCCACCAAGTGGCAATCTAGGGAGCCATAAATTAGCTGGATAAAAAGAGTTCCCTGTGAACTCAAGGCTACTAGAGTTTAGCGGAACAGGAATGCAAACTCACTGAAGTTTTCTTCCTGATGACTACTCTCAGAAGACTTTCTTCAAGTATTATATGGGCACTGTCACTGTGGCTCCACTGTCCATATTCTTTCATGCCCATGATTCCATCGCCTAACCTCTTCATAACTGAGGAGCATAAACAGGGAGACACGGATAAAGATATTTGTCTCTCTCTAGTACCTTCCTACTTTCTAAATGCCACAAAATTGTTTGTTCCTAAATTAGGCAAATGAGTAACAACCATGAGAATGGAAGTTTCATTGCCTTTCACCCAAATTCTTTGTGGCTCTACTGAAATCTAGCCATCCCACTGTGGCCTGTTACCCTTTTCCTGATTGTGCATTGCTTTTGTTCATCTCTATCCCTTTGGGAGAGTCAAGAAAGAAACCCTTGCCCTTATTAGATCAATGACTGTCTTAGCCTCTGGTGCAGTTTTCTGGGGCTCCTTGTGGGCAAAAATTTTGCCAATAGTGTATATATTTAATTATCCCCTTCTAAACAAATATGAAATAAACATATAATACGATGTTACTCTGATTTTTTAAAATAATAGTAATTATTTCATCATTCCTCATGAGTTTGGCTGGCTGGCTAATAGTTACTGAATTTTATTTCTAATCTGCAAAGAATAGAGTTCCTCAGAGGAAAAGGGCTAATGTAACCAAAATAATCCCCTATCAGTGTATATCAACTCGTCTCTTCTTGCACTGGGCTATTTAGATCCTGAGAAGATGGGAGGGTGTGAAAGCAGCAGAACAGTACTGAAAAAGTAGTTTACTTTTTCCTCTATTTGCACATTAGCTAATATAACTGACCTTTGTTGTTGTTGTTTGAAGTAAAATGTATAAAATATGTTTATCCCATGAGATTAAAAGACAGCAAGAATAAAGGAATGATGTCAAGGTTGAGGATCATTCTACTTGTCTCATATGCACAGGTACTAGGAATTTATTACTCAGCAAATCTACTTATTTGGGCACTATTATAAACTAATCAACTGGCCAACTGGTTGCTGCTTTAAAAAATAGAGAATGTGGTACATTTTGAATGTCAGTACATTCATTTGAGATTTTACAAGCATTTATAAAACAATTTTTTTTTGTTTTTGTTTTTTTGAGACAGAGTCTTGCTCTGTCACCCAGACTGGAGTGCAGTGGCACAATCTCGGCTCACTACAGCCTCTGCCTCCTGGGTTCAGGCAATTCTCCTGCCTCAGCCTCCAGAGTAGCTGGGATTGCAGGTGCGTGCCACCATACATGGCTAATTTTTGTATTTTTAGAGAGATAGGGTTTCACCATGTTGGCCAGGCTGGTCTCAAATTCCTGACCTCAAGTGATCCAACCACCTTAGCCTCCCAAAGGGCTGAGATTGCAGGTATGAGCCACTGCACCCGGCCAAATCATTTATTTTCAAATAATTCAAAATGATGATTGATTACGAGGAAATGTTAGCATTTCCTGGGAAAAGCTGAGAGTAAGGTGTTAATTTCCATGCCAAGACTATCTTCACAGCTACAAAGAATAAGCAACAAAATAGTAATAAATTCTGGGATTTTTCAAAGGCAAAACTTACCTTAATCATACCAGCACATAGCCTCACTTAGCAAGCAGCCCTAAAGAAACCTAAATTGAGCTTTAAACATCAAGTTTTAAGGCAAGAATTTTGAAAAACAATCTACTGTACTGATTATAAAATGTAATATGGTACTTACACTTGTAGCTATCATCTGCGTAATAGCAGCACTAAGAAACTAGTTAAGGTTTTGAAGGCTGCTAAAATTTTCTGTAGGCCAATAGAAAATCTTTAAGGCTACCAAGGTCAAATGCTGTGGCAAAAATACCAATAGTGATGTTGCAATAATTAACTCTATAAAACTGCTGACAGAATGCAAGCACAAAAGAAATTCAATAATCTCAAAGTTGTATAGGGACACCCTTCTTTTCTTCTGTATGTCTTACAGAGGCTCAAATGAATATGAATAGTAACTGTTGAACAGTTTATAAAATTTCCCAATTAACTATTTATTTATTTATTTATTTAGAGACAGGGTCTCCCCCTGCCACCCAGGCTGGAGTGCAGTGGCACAATCTCAGCTCACTGCAACCTCTGCCTCCTGGGTTCAAGCAATTCTCCTGCCTCTGCCTCTCAAGTAGCTGGGATTACAGGCACCCACCACCACACCCGGCTAATTTTTGTATTTTTAGTAAAAACACGGTGTTTCGCCATGTTGACCAGGCTGGTCTCGAACTCCTGACCTCAAGTGATCCACCCTCCTCAGCCTCCCAAAGTGCTAGGATTATAAGCATGAGCCACCGCGCCCTGCCCAATTAACTAATTTTTAGATTTCCGGTTTAACACAAACAAGTTTAACTGCATAAGCCTATCAAATGCTTTTTGGTAAGAAGGAAATGCTGGCTTCTCTTTTATTCACTCAGCTTCTCTGAAAAGTAAAGTTATTATAAGTAAACCAGAGGGAGAAAGAGAAAAAGGAGCAAAAGGACACAGGACAAAGGGGAGAGGTTGAAGGAGTGAAAGAGGAGAGGTCAAAGGAGCAAAAGGTGAGAAAGGGGGACAAAAAACGCAGCCACCTACCAGCCAGGCATTTCAAATAATTTTGTTAAGTTCTCAGAATTTTCAACAATTAACTTTTCTAGCACAATTTTACTGAAGACCTAATACGCCATTCGCTCACGCTCAGAAAACAAGTGGTTCTAAATTAGTATCAGAAATAAGTGAAAAAACTACGTTTTTAAAATCCATCAACCATTTAGGAGTGTGCTCCACAAAATCATAGCAAATTATATGCAAATTGCCTTGTCTTTTTTTCCCTTAAGTTTTTCTTTCTAATTTTTTAGTTTTTTGATAAATATGGTGACCAAAGCTTTTTGGTCTGGACATGAACCAAGTTAAATTTCACTGACTACAAAGAGTTGGATACTTGCCTTCATCACTCCTCCTCAAGCACTTCTAAGGTGTACAATCCTTTTAGGAAAAGCTGAAAAGCAAACATTAAGAATTACAAGGTCAGAAACTTAGATGGGGAAACTTACCTTTTATAGATACGCAGTAAACAACTGAAAGTATATCCAACAAAATGTTAATAGCTGGTAGCAAAATGCAATAGCTCATCTCTCACTGGTAGAAGTAGGGTTTGTTTTTTTCTAGTACTTTCCAGTATTTTCTCATTTTTTGAAAGTATAATCAAGAATAATTATAATCAAGAAAGAAAGTATTCTGGAAAAAATATTAACTTAGCACTTAAAGTGGCAAATATTTTAAGAAGCAATAAATATTTTAACACTATCATACTGAATAAGGAATGGATATTCCATTAATTCTAATCTTAAAGTAACATGAAATATAAAACAGGTACATGAAAACACCACAATTTTATAAGTAAATTTTTTTTCAAGTAGTTTCCTATTCTGCATCTGCCATTGTCTATTCAAAGGCAATTCTAAAAATCCTATCTTAGGCCAGGCATAATGGTTCATGCCTGTAATCCCAGCACTTCGAGGCAGGAAGATCATCTGAGCCCAGGAATTCGAGATCAGCCTGGGTAACAGTGGCACCCCACCTCTAAAACAATTTTTAAAGATTAGCCAGGTGTGATAGTGCACACCTGTCCCAGCTACTTGGGAGATTGAGGCAAAAGGACGTCTTGAGCCCAGGAACTGGAGGTTACAGTGAGCTATGGTTGCACCATTGCCCTCTAGCCTGGGAGGAAAAGCAAGACCCTGTCTCAATTTTAAAACAACAACAACAACAAAAAAACACATCTTGGCAATGCAGAGTGACTTACACCTGTAATCCCAGCACTTTGAGAGGCCAAGGCAAGAAGGCTCATTTGAGGCCAAGAGTTCAAAGACCAGCTTGGGCAACACAGCAAGACCCCATGTCTCTACCAAAAAAAAAGGTTTTTATTATTTCTATTTATTTTTACTTTTTAGCTAACCTTCAGTATTCATTAAATTTTTTAAATTACGAACCAGAGCCACCATGTAAAACAAAGAATTGGAAGCACTAAATTAAATTTTTCCTGGAAAACTTGCTTCTGACAGGTATTACCAGAGAAGCAACTTAATTAGACAAGTATTTTTGAGACATCTGCCATGTACCTAGCATTACACAGACCAAATAAAGCATATGACCTTGCCCTCAGGAATTCACAATCTAGGACAGAAAATAAAACATCCATACAGGAAATATACAGAAAACAGCACAAAACTACACAAGTGGTGAAGTGTGTAAGAAAGACTGCAATTACCATTAGAAGTCAGGAAGATCAGTTAGAATTGGATTTGTTTGGGAAAGTTTGATGAAAAAAGCAGCAGCTTTTACTGAGCTCTGAAGGATGAGAAGATGGATGAATAAGCAGAAAGATGTGGGCCAACACCTTCAGCCAGCAGACAGTAAACACAGTATGTTTGGGCATACTGTAAAGAGGTCAGATAGACCATACTGGTGGATACAAATTTCTGAATAGGGGAAATAAGATTAAATGGGTAAGCCTGGGAAGTTAAAGAGGGCTTCAAATGTTAGGTAATTATTGAGTATTTATATTAAATTGCATTAAACTGCACTCAGGTGAATATCATCTCTAATCCTCACAACAACCCACAAGATAAGGGGGTTGTTGAAACCAACCAATTTACAGTTGAAAAACCTAAGGCCAAAACAGGTCTACTGACTAAAATTTTGACTTGATTTAACAGAAAACAAAGAGCCACTATAGAATTTCCAGGATATAAGATATGTTTTAGGCCTAACAATCATGTAAGATGCATGAGAGGAGGAAAAGATGATAATCAGAGAAATTAGGTAAGGAACTTTAATAATTTAGAAAAAGATGACAAGGAAGAGCTGAGCCCATTGGTATGGCTGGGAAGGGGTCATAAAAAAGTAAATGGAAAGGAATGAGCACACAAAGTACTGAAGAGTCAACAGGAATTCCTCATACCACTGTAAGAGATGCTAAAAAAGCATCTGATAAAACGAGTATTTACAGTTCTCAGCTGGAAATGTATTACTTAAAAGTACAATTCATCCTCCTGCATCTTATTTCAACAACAATAAAATGTCATCCATACTTCATTTAGCTCCAAAGAAATTTGTTGCCTTTTAGCAAACCCTATGGGCTCCCTCTAGACTGTGTGAGAGCTATTTCCTTGCAACCAGCCTTGGTAAGATGTCCCTTATTCCTTTAGACCTGCTTAAATATTTCTCTACTCTCTCACCACCCTGGCCGAAGATGTTACAACTATGAAATTTCAGTTTTCCTTTCTTTTGCACCTCATTTATGCCACAATAAAATGGAAATGTTTTAACTACCCAAGAAAGCTTCTCTCTCTCTCTCCTTTGATCCTCTTGAAATCCTTTTTCCTAAGGTCCTTAGTGAAGATCTTATTATGACCACTGTTTCCTATTCATGGCTGTGTTTTCATGCTGTCAATAAGTTTTTCTTTTTCAAACATAATTTTTAAAAATCAGTCACGGTTTCTCTCATTCATATATATATATATATATATATATATATATATATATATTAATGACAGAGGCTTTTTCCATCTGTTAGCATATTCTTAGTTTTTCCTAAATAATTATCTAGCTGAACCAGCCCCACCCAGCAACCCATCACCAAGGAGACAGATACTCTGTTTTAGAATCCAGAAAGAGATATCAAACAACATTGAATTATTAAAGCAATAATAACGTGTGATGAGGTTTCAATTGTATAAAGAATAAAAATACAAAATCAGAGCACATACTTGGAGTCACAGGGTTCCAAGGTTCCTGTACTGTCCAAGAGTGTAAAAACAGCAAGCAAACTGCAGTATGTTTTTTAAGTCTATTTATTTAAAAAAATCTAAAGTGCAGAACCATGTATATATCATGCTACTACTTTTAAAGGAGTGAGTACATACTGTATATGCACAGACTATTTCATTCTGGAATGGTGGACAGGTAACTGGTAACTAATGTTACTCCGGAGGGAGAACAAACACACTAAATAGAAGGCAGAAATAATTAAAATACTCAAATCCAAAAAAGAAGAGAAAACAAGATTATAGAACAAATAAAACATATAAGAAGCAAAATGTAAGATGTCAAATGTAAATTCAAATAACTCAGTAATTACATTAAATGCAACTGGACCAGAAGACAAAAATTAATATTTTTTTAAATTAATCAAGAATTACACTTAAAATTACAGAAAATAGTTGAAAGTATGGGAAAAAGTCATACTAACAAACTGAAATGCAGCTGCTCTAGCTGTATTAATTGTATTCAAAGTAGACTAAATGCCCAAAAGCATTAATACCTACAAAGGTATAATTTATCAGGAAGATGCAAAATTTTAAATTTGTATGCATGTAAATAACATAGCCTCCAAATATATAAAGCAAAACTTAGCAGAATTATAAAAAGAAATGGGAGAAAAAATCCATAATCATAATAAATTTTGTATTCTTCTCAGTAGGTGATAGAACAAATGACTCAAATAAAGGGAGAGGGTAGAAATATAGATTTGAATAGCATGAACAAACTGGATCTAAATAGATATTAATATGACACAGCACTCAATAATTACAAAATAGATACTCTTTCAAGCAGAAAGAAATCATTTACAAAAATTGACCATACGTTGAGCCCTAAGGCAAGTCTCACAAATTTAAAAAAACTTAAATGATACACAGTATATTCTCTGACCACAATGTGTACTCCTAGGGTTCAAAAAGAGCTGGGAGGAAATAACTTTTTCCTCCTTTTCTTTTTTGTTTACCTCTATCCCAGCCTCTAGGCAAAACAACAGTGATGGAGCAACAGCTAAGGCTAGACAGGCACCTAAAAGCCTCGTCTCTGACCAAAGGAAACAGTCCCAAGAGCATGGAAGAATCCCAGTGCAGATAGGAAGATTAAACCAAACATTCTGACGAACTCTGAAGACTGAATGTAGGTTAGAATCAGAGTGTGAAGTCCTCGAGGGCTGCAATCATAGGATAGTTCCCATCCTCTTGTGGCTTTTCCTCCAGGAACCTCAAAAGGCTCTCTAATGCAGGGGGAAGCAGGGAGAAAGTAGAGAAAGCTCCTCCATCTCCACCCCCGTGGAACTAAGGAGGGAAGAGCAAGCAACAATGCTAAACCAGTCTATTTCCCTTATCTCCCTGTGGAACAAAAGGCTTAATCAGTAAAGAGCAATTTCTGGTGGAATCCCACTACAGCTGGAGGAAGGAAAGGAGGCTGACACCCAATTTTCACCCCTATCCATCTTCACTGTTTCTCTAAAACAGCAATAGCCCTAATGCAGCGGGAAAGAGCTGAAAAAAACCTCAGCTTGAGGATACTATTGAATACCCATAGCAGTTGGGAAAAAGAAGGGAATAGTCTTGTGAAGGCCACACCCTCTAGACCCAGGTTCTACTATCTGCATAAATATAAGGCTTAACCAGAACATCACAGAACTCCCCTCACCCTCCACTACCATACTGACAGGCTTTGAGTAAAAACAATGGAATACACCTGAGAGAGCTGCAAGACTCAGACTCTCATGGAGAAACAGCACAAAGGGAAAACCCAAAGCCAAGCAGGAAGACAAGAACAAGGTATTACTGGGAAAATTTGAAGCCTCTCGTTCCCATGGCAACAACAAATGTCAACTCCAGTAACCATAGCAAAAATAAACATCAAACACAGACCAATGCCTGAACAGATTAACACAAATCTCCACCCTAAAGGACTTGCAGGAAACTAGCAGTCTTCTACAAGCATATCAAGTATATACCTCAGTATCTCCTGTCATATACAGCACATTCAGCTTTAAACAAAAATTATGAAGCATGGCAAAGGCAGTAATAAAAACACAGCCCAAAGGGACAAAGCAATTATCAGAGCTGGACCCATGTATGACATAAATTCTGGAACCACAAGACAGTAAATTTAAAACATGATTAATATAGTAAAAACTCTAATGGAAGAGGTAGACAACATATGAGATCAGACAGGTAATTTCACAGAGAGAAATGAAAATTATAAAAAATCAAGTGGAAACCAAATTAGAAATAAAGATATAGTAATGACAAATGGCTTTGAGAGGCTTACCAGTAGACTTGAAACAGCTGAAAAAAGAATCAGTAAACTTGAAAATAGGCTAGTAGAAACTACCCAAACTGAAATATAGAGGAAAGAGATTTTCCTTCCTGGAGAACATACAACAGCTGTGGGAGAAGTCCAGAAGAGACAATAGAGAAGAAACATTTGAATGGCCAAGAATTTACCAAAATTAGTGATAAGACACTAAACTACAGAGTAAGAATAAGAAACTCTGAAAACAGGCTGGGCATGGTGCCTCATGCCTATAATCCCAGCACTTTGGAAGGCTGAGGCGGGAGGATGGCTTGAGTCCAGGAGACCAGCCCGGGCAGCACAGGGAGACCTCGTCCCTAAAAATAAACTAAAAAATCAGCCGGGAATCAAGGCACATGTCTGTGATCTCAGCTACTTGAGAAGCTGAGGTGGGAGGACTGCTTGGGCCCTGGAGGTCGCAGCTGCAGAGAGCCGTGAGCGTGCCACTGCATTCCTGCAGAGAGCCGTGAGCGTGCCACTGCATTCCAGCCTGGATGACAGGGCAAGACCCTGTCTCAAAAAAAAGAAAAGAAAAGAAAAGAAAAAGAAAAAAAAAAATGAAAATGCCAAACAATACCAAAAAAGGGGGCTGGGCACAGTGGCTCATGCCTGTAATCCAGCACTTTGGGAGGCCGAGGTGGGCAGATCACAAGGTCAGGAGTTCAAGACCAGACTGTCCAACATGGTGAAACCCCATCTCTACTAAAAATACAAAAATTAGCCAGGCGTGGTGGTGCATGCCTGTAATCCCAGCTACTCAGGAGGCTGAGGCAGGAGAATCGCTTGAACCTGGGAGGCAGAGGTTGCAGTGAGCCGAGATCGCACCAATGTACTCTAGCCAGGACGACAGAGAGAGACTCCATCTCAAAAAAAAAAAAAAAAAAAGGATATCTAGGCATATCATATTCAAAATGCTGAAAGCCAAAGGCTCTTGAAGGCAGTCAAAGAGGGGAAAATATGTTACATACAGAGGAATAAGGATAAAGATTACAATAAACGTACCATCAGAAACTTTGTAAGACAGTGGAGTGACAACTTTAAAGTGCTGAAAAGAAAGCTGCCCATCCAGTATTCTACATCCAGTGAAAATATCCTTCATAAGTACAAAATAAAGGCTTTCCCCCGAGACAAGCAAAAATAGAGAATACACTGCCAGGAGACCCACCCTATAAGAAATATTAACAGAAGTCCTTCAGGCAGAAAAATATATAAAAGTAAGAAGCTTGAATCTACAAAATGAAGAATAAATGAAGGTAAAGTATATTTTTAATTTTTCATTGCTCTAAAAGATAACTGCTTAAAGCAATAACAATGTACTGGATAAGTACCACACAGGTAAAAGTAAAATGCTTAACAACAGCAGCACAAGGGAAAAGAGGGAAGAACTGGGAACACACTACAACCATACTTTAACTAAATGCAAAGTGGTAAAACACCTGAAAAACTCAGGTTATTTTAAAATGTATAATGTAAACCAAAAGGCAACCACTAAAAACCTTTTTAAAGAAATGTAAGTGATAAGTCAATAGAATAAGTAAAATGGAATTTTTAAAAAAAAATCACACCAAAGAAGGCAGTAGGAAAAAAACCACCCAGGCGCATGCCTATAGTCCCAGCTACTCAGGAGGCTGAGGCAGCAGAATTATTTCAGTTCAGAAGTTTAAGAGTAGCCTAGGCAACATGGCAAGACCTCTTCGCTACAAAAAATAGAAAAATTAGCGAGGCATGGTGGCACACACCTATAGTCCCAGCTACTCAAGAGGTAGGAGGATCGCTTGAGCCCAAGAGTTTGAGACCAGCCTGGGCAACACAGTGAGACCCCATATCTACAAATTTAAAAATTCACCAGGCATGGTGGTGTGCACCTGTAGTACCAGCTACTGGGGAGACTGAGGTGAGAGAATCACTTGAGCCTGGGAGGTCTAGGCTACACTGAACCATAACTATGCCACTGTACTCCAGCCTGGGTGACAGAGAGAGACCCTGTCTCAAAAAAGAAGCAAACAACAAATGCAACAAATAGAGAAGAGCTAGCAAGATGGTAGGTTTTCATCTAATTATACTAATAATCACTTTAAATGTAGTCTTACCAGTTAAAAAACGATTGTCAGACTGCAGGGGGGGAAAAAAAAGCTAGACCAGGCCGGGCGTAATGGCTCACACCCATAATCCCAGCACTTTGGGAGGCTGAGGCAGAAGCATCACTTGAGCCCAGGAGCCCAAGACTACCCTGGGCAACATGGTGAAACCCTATGTCTACAAAAATACAAAACATAACTGGGCATGGTGGCATGTGCCTTTTCCAGCTACTTAGGACATTGAGGTGGGATCGAGTGAACCCAGGAGGTCAAGGCTGCAGTGAGCCATGATCATGCTACTGTACTCCAACCAGGATGACAGAGTGAGAACCTGTCGCAAAAAAAAAAAAAAAAAAAGCAAGATCTAGCTATATTTGGTCCACAAGAAGCCTGCTAAGCAAAGATTTAAAAAGGAAAAACATAGAACAATGGAGGAAAAATACCATACAAACACTAATTAATCAAAAGAAAGCTAGTGTAGCCAAATGAATTGCAGGCAAAGTAGATTTCAGAACAAGAAAGACTGTCAAGGATAAAGAGGGGTGATCTGGTTTGGCTCTGTGTCCCCACCCAAATCTCATCTTGAACTGTAATCCACACATGTCAAGGGAGGGGCCTGGTGGGAGGTGATTGGATCATGGGGTTGGTTTCCCCATGCTGTTCTTGTGATAGTGAGTTCTCATGAAATCTGATTGTTTAAAAGTATGTGGCAGTTCCCCACCCCACTCCTGCTGCCACGTAAGACATGCCTTGCTTCTCCTTCACCTTCTGCCATGATTTTAAGTTTCCTAAGGCCTTCCCAGTCATGTGGGGCTAAGAGTCAAATTAAACCTCTTTTCTTTATAAATTACCCAGCCTCAGGTAGTTTTTTATAGCAGTGTGAAAATGGACTAACACAGAAAACTGGTACCAGGAATGGGGTACTACTATAGATACCTGAAAATGTGGAGTGACTTTGGAACTGGGTAACAGACAGAGGCTGGAAAAGTTTGGAGGGCTCAGAAGAAGGCAGGAAGATGTGGGAAAGTTTGGGACTTCCTAGAGACTTGTTAAAAGGTTTTTACCAAAGTGCTCATTGTGATATGGACAATGAATCCAAGCTGAAGTGGCCCAAGATGGAGATGAGAGAAATTTATTGTGAACTGGAGCAAAGGTCACTCTTGCTATGTCTTAGCAAAGAGACTGGTGGCATTTTGCCCCTGCCCTAGAGATCTGTGGAACTTTGAATTTGAAAGACATGATTTAGGGTATCTGGCAGAAGAAATTTCTAAGCAGCAAAGCATTCAAGATGTGACTTGGCTTTTTCTGAAAGTGTACTGTCGGCTGGGCACAATGGCTCATGCCTGTAATCCCAGCACTTTGGGAGGCCAAGGCAGGTGGATCACCTGATGTCAGAAGTTCAAAACCAATCTGGCCAACATGGTGAAACCCCGTTTCTACTAAAAATACAAAAATTAGCTGGGCACGGTGGCATACACCTGTAGTCCCAGCTCGGGAGGCTGAGGCAGGAGAATCCCTTGAACCAGGAGGCAGAGGTCGCAGTGAGCCAAGATCGCACCACTGCACTCCAGTCTGGGCAACAAAGTGAAACTCCATCTCAAAAAAAGAATAATAATAATGAAAGCATACTGTCATATGCGTTCACAAAGAGATAGTCTGAAATTGGAACTTATGTTGAAAAGAGAAGCAGAGCATAAAAGTTTGGAAAATTTGCAGCCTTACCACCTAGTAGAAAAGAAAAACCCATTTTCTGGGGGAGAAATTCAAGCTGCTGGCTACAGAAATTTGCATAAGTAAAGAGGAGCCCAATGTTATTCTCTAAGACAATGTGGAAAATGTCTGCAGGGCATTTCTGAGATCTTCATAGCAGACCCTCCCATCATAGGTCCAGAGGCCAGGGAGGGAAAAATGGTTTCCTGGGTGGGGCCCAGGGCCCTGCTGCTCTGTGCAGCCTCAGGACATGGCCTCCTGTCTCCCAGCTGCTCCAGCTCCAGCCGTAGATAAAAGGGGCCAACATATAGCTCAGGCCATTGCTTCAGAGGGTGCAAGCCCCAAGCCCTGGCCACTTCCATGCGGTACTGGGTCTGCAGATACACAGAAGAATTGAGGTTTGGGAACCTCCACCTAGATTGCAGAGGATATATGGAAATGTCTGGTTGTCCAGGCAGAAGTCTGCTGCAGGGGCAGAGCCCTCATGGAGAACCTCTACTAGAACAGTGCACAGAGGAAATGTGGGATTGGACCCCCTACACAGAATCCCCACTGAGACACTGCCTAGTGGAGCTGTGAGAAGAGGGCCACCATCCTCCAGACCCCAAAATGGTAGATCCACCAACAGCTTACACCGTGCATTTGGAAAAGCCACAGGCACTCAACACTAGCCAGTGAAAGCAGCTGCAGGGGGTAGACCCTGCAGAGCCAGAGGGGCGGAGCTGCCCAAGGCCTTGGGAGCTCACCTCTTGCATCAGCAAGCCCTGGATGTGAGACATGGTGTCAAAGGAGATTATTTTGGAGTTTTAAGATTAAAGGTTGCCCTGCTGGGTTTCAGACTTGCATGGGGCTTTGCAGCCCCTTCACTTTGGCCAATTTCTCCCTTCTGCAAAGGGGGCATTTACCCAATGCCTGTAACCCCATTGTATCTTGTTAGTAACTAACTTTTTATTTTACAGGTTCATAAGTGAAAGGGACTTGCCTTGTTTCAGACAGACTTTGGACTTGGACTTTGAGGTTAATGCTGGAATGCATTAAGACTTTTGAGAACTGTTGAGAAGGCATGATTGTGTTTTGAAGTGTGAGACGGTCATGAAATTTGGAAGGGGCTAAGGGTGGAATGAAATGGTTTGGCTGCCTCTGTATCCCCACCCAAACCTCATCTCGAATTATAATCCCCACATATCAAGGGAGGAACCTGCTGTGAGGTAACTGAATTATGGTGGTGGCTTCCCCCATGCTGTTCTTGTGATAGTGAGTTCTCACAAGATCTGATGGTTTTACAGTGTGTGGCAGTTCTGCCCCCGCTCCTGCCACCATGTAAGACATGCCTTGCTTTCCCTTCTGCCATGATTGTAAATTTCCTGAGGCCTCCCCAGCCATTTGGCACTGTGAGTCAATTAAACCTCTTTTCTTTATAGATTACCCAGTCTCTGGTAGTTTTTTATAGCAGTGTGAAAACTAACTAATACAAGGAGCATTAGGATAATAGGGTTAATTCTCTAAGAAGACATAACAATTCTAAATTTGTATGTACCTTAAAACAAAGCTTCAAAATACATGAGGCAAAACTGATAGATATGACAGAAAATAAAGACAAATCTACAATTATAGTAGTAGACTTTTAACTGTTAACCCTCAGTAACTGATAAACCAAGTAAGCAGACTGGCCAGGCACAGTGGCTCACCACAGTAATCCCAGCACTTTAGGAGGTTGGGGTGGGCAGATCACTTCAGGCTAGGAGTTCAAGACCAGCCTGGCCTACATGGCAAAACCCTGTCTCTACCAAAACTACCAAAATTAGCTGGGTTTGGTGGCATGCACCTGTAGTCCCAGCTAATCAGGAGACTGAGGTGCGGGAATCACTGGAACTTGGGAGGTAGAGGTTGCAGTGAGCAGATATCGTGCCGCTGCATTCCAGCCTGGGTGATAGAGTGAGACTTTGTCTTAAAAAAAAAAACAAAACACACACACACACACACACACACACACACACACACACACAAGTAAGCAGGTAGACGTGACCTCAACAGTTCAGCACTATCACCTAATTTGACCTGGGTGACATTTGTAGGGCACTCCACTGAACAAAAGCTGAATATACATTCTTTTCAAGTACACATAGAACATTCACAAAGATATACCATATTCTGTGTCATGAAAGAAACCTTCAAAATAAATAAAAATAAAAATAATACAAAGTACATTCTCCCATAGTAGAATAAAACTAAAATCAATAACAAAATATATTAGGAAAGTTCCTCCAAATATGTGGATATTAAACAATACACTTCTGAATAACCCATGATTAAAAGATGAAGTCAAAAGGAAATTTTAAAAATATTTGCAAGTATAGCAGGAAACAGAAAGGGAGTTTATCTACCTTAAAAAATACTTACAAAGTAACAAAAATACAACACTATCAAAATTTATGAGATGCAGCTAAAACAGCACTTAGAGGAAAATGTATAGTCTTAATTACATCTTATATTATAAAAAAAGACCTAAAACCGATAACCTAGGCTTCTACCTTGGCACAGTAAAAAAAGAACAAATTAAAACTAAAACAGAAGGAAAAAAAATAATAAAAATTAGAGCAGAAATCAACAAAACTGACAAGAGAAACACAATGTAGAAAAACCAATGAAAGCAAAAGCTGGTTCTTTGAAAAGATTGATAAAATTGATGAACTTATAGCCAGGCTATCCAAGAAATAAACAAAGACATAAATTACCAATATTAGGAATGAAGGAGAAAGGACATCAAACTGATCCAATAGATGTTAAAAGAATAATAAGGCCGGGCGCGGTGGCTCAAGCCTGTAATCCCAGCACTTTGGGAGGCCGAGACGGGCAGATCACGAGGTCAGGAGATCGAGACCATCCTGGCTAACACGGTGAAACCCCGTCTCTACTAAAAAATACAAAAAACTAGCCGGGCGAGGTGGCGGGTGCCTGTAGTCCCAGCTACTCGGGAGGCTGAGGCAGGAGAATGGCGTAAACCCGGGAGGCGGAGCTTGCAGTGAGCTGAGATCCGGCCACTGCACTCCAGCCTGGGCGACAGAGCCAGACTCCGTCTCAAAAAAAAAAAAGAATAATAAAAGATATTACAAACACCTCTATGACCCTAAATTTGATAGCTTAGATAAAATAAACCGATTCCTTGAAATATGACATGAACTACAAAAAATATAGAAGGAAAAACAGATATCTAAATAACTCTATTGAAGAAAGTGAATTTGTAGTTCAAAACTTCCCAAAAAGGAAAACTCCAGACCCAGATGGTTTTAATGGTTAATTCTACCAACCATTTAAATAAGAAATAATAACAATTCTACTCTCTCTTGCAAAAAAGAGAAAGGAACATTTCCCAACTCATTTTATGAGACTAACATTACTCTAATACCAAAACAAAACAGACACCACAAAAAAAAAACACAAAACCTCTGCATGCAGACCAGTATCTCTAATGAACATATATGCAAAAACCTTTAACAAAATATTAGCAAATCAAATACAGCATTATATAAAAAGATAATGCATCCCTGGGTAATGCATCCCTGGATAAATCCCTGGGTTTATCCCAGGGATGCAGGGCTGGTTCACATTCAAAAATCAATGCAGTTCACCATATTAACCAACCATATTAACAATTAAATAAGAAAACCATGTGATCATAACAATAAATGCAGAAAATGCATTAGACTATTCCAATATCTATTTACGATAAATACTCCCAACAAACTAAGAAAGACAGGAACTCCCTTAGCTTAATAAGGATATCTACCAACAATCTACAAAATCTAGCAATGTATAAAAAGCTAAAAAATCTAGAAATAATAATATTATAGGTGGAAAAACACTGCCATGATTTCAGGAGTGAATGGAGATACAGAAAGAAACGTACAAAGTGTGGACTAGTATTCCATCTGGCATCCACACAGATGGGGGTCTTTTGGGTAAAACTGAGAAAAATAATTAAATGTTTGAAACCTACAAATCCTAGGTATATGATACATATGCAGGAATAAATTCTAACAATGCCCAACATTAGGTGTTTTTTTTTTCTTACCTTTGTTTTCAGGAATGTACAAATTAAATTCAGAGTTTGCACTAGTAGTTTTCGCCTTGTCTTCCCTGCCTCTCCCATCTTCCCTCACCATTCCTGAAGGGTAACCGCAAGAAAGGTGCTAGGTCATTCTGCCTTGATTCTAACACTATTTGTAGTCTGCATCTTTTGATCTGAAATCCAAAATCTGGTCTAGGCAGGCAGCTGATGGAGAACTGAATCCTTTATTTTAGTTTTCTAACTTAACTGCTGAACTAGTAAGAATTAAAGCTCTTCATTCTCAAAATACTTCCTTTTTTGATGTTACCTGTGACCCAAAAATTAGACCCCTTTGTTATTCCAAAGAAATATCCTGTTCCTTTTTGAAAATGAAATATAAAAGGTGAAAGAGGGAAAGGATGTCTACAAGGCTCAACATATCTAGAGGACAATCTGTCTGAAGAGCAAAGCTAGATTATGAATCCTAGCCTATTAAGAATGTTCAGGCCGAGCGTGGTGGCTCATGCCTGTAATCCCAGCACTTTGGGAGGCCAAGGTGGGTGGATCATGAGGTCAGGAGATGGAGACCATCTTGGCTAACACGGTGAAACCCCATCTCTACTAAAAACACAAAAAATTAGCCGGGCGTGGTGGCGGGCGCCTGTAGTCCCAGCTACTCAGGAGGCTGAGGCAGGAGAATGGTGTGAACCCGGGAGGTGGAGCTTGCAGTGAGCCGAGATCGCGCCAGTGCACTCCAGCCTGGGCGACAGAGCAAGACTTGGTCTCCAGAAAAAAAAAAAAGAAAGAAAAAGAATGTTCAGCCAGGGCAACATGGTGAAACCCTGTCTCTACAAAAAATACAAAAATTAGGTGGGTATGATGGTGTATCCCTGTAGTCCCAGCTACTCAGGAGGCTGAGGAGGATTGCTAGAGTCCAGGCTGTGGAGGTTGCAGTGAGCTGAGATCACACCACTGCACTCCAGCCTGGGCAATAGAGCAAGACCCTGTCACACACTCTCTCTCTCTCTCTCTCACACACACACACACACACACAGTGCTAGAACTACTTCCATATGGGCCAGGCCTGAAGTATCATAATTAATATAGATGAGGATTTTAAATATGAACCAATAGCAAGCCACTTGAGCAATCAACAGAAAAAAAAAGGAAGAAAGGGGTGAGATATTCTGAGGAAAAAGTACAAATAATCTATAAATATCTCCATGTCTACAGACATTCTCAACTACCCTAAATATTACTTTTTTACTCCCATGAGTAATTACTTATCTCAAAATGAAGGTGAGGAAAGGTATCCAGCTTTCCTCGGAAGTCTATAATTTTCAAATGCTTTTTGAAATAAAGATACATAAATACTATCATTGAAGTATATAAATCAGATATACACTATCAAAACAAATAGTTAATAACCAATGGAGAGAAGGAAAGAGGCAGCATGAAACTGAAACACACTGCATTAGACAATTCAGTTAACCCTCACTGATGTAGAAGTACTTCAGACAAGGGTTGTGACAACTTCAGGAGTTGATAATAGAATGTCCCCAAAGAGCCTAAGTGTCTGCAATGGCAAGAGTCATGAAATATCAGGTAAAATACCGTGAAATTCCACCTAATCTCACCCCCAATAGAAAAATATCACGTCAAGACCAGTCTGGGCAACACAGGGACACCCTGTCTCTACAAAAAAAAATTTTTAAGTGGCCAGGTGTGGTGGCACGCACCTGTGGTGCCAGCTGCTCAAGAGGCTGAGGTGCGAGGTTTGAGCGAGCTGGAGAGGTACAGGCTGCAGCGAGCCGTGATCACATCACTGCACTTCAACCTGGGCAATGAAGTGAGACTCTGTCTCAAAAAAAGAAAAAGAAAAAAAAAAAGAAAAACATCAAACATCATGTGAGATATGTGGGGGGAAAAAAAAAGGTCAGAGTCTCACAAATACTTTAGTATTTGGCAGCCAAAAGGGGTTGGGGGAAAAATTCTCTTTGGGGCTGGGCATGGTGACTCACTACTATAATCCCAGCACTTTGGGAGGCCAAGGCAGGCGGATCACTTCAGCTGGGCACAGTGGCACATGCCTGTTGTCCCAGCTTCTCAGGAGGCTGAGGTGGGAGGATCCATTGAACCCAGGAGATAGAGGCTGCAGGGAGCTATGATTACCCTACTTATAGAAGTGAAGTCTTAGCCATGTTTTTTAGATTTTAAAAACCTATCCAATTTATGCTTTCTCCTTCCTTGTAGGTCATTTGAAATGGTTTTGAAGGTAATACATACTTTATGCTTTGCTACACTGAAAATTTATTCAACAGTTCTATTCTTAGTTATTTCTTTCTTGTGCTTCTATTTCATAAGGAGCAACATTTTTCCAACCACCTACTAAGGGAATTTGTGATTTAGCAACATCTTTTACCAACCAGTCATTCACACTCAAAACAAATCTTTCTCTTGACCTCTTTGTTTTATAAGACATTACTAACCCAGTAGGAGGAAACCCAAAAGTTAAAACAAAAATAAGAAAGATATAATCAAGTTCGGTAGACATTGAAGAATGCTGGCCAGGCATAATGGCTCATGCCTATAATCCCAGCACTTTGGGACGCTGAGGCAGGAGGATCACTTGAGCCCAGGAGTTCAAGACCAGCCTGTGCAACACAGCAAGACCTCAATCTCTACTAAAAAAAAAAAAAAGAAGAAGAAAAAGAAGAAAAAAAAAAGGCAGGAGGATCACTTGAGCCCAGGAGTTCTGGCCTGCAATGAACTATGATCACACCACTGTACCTCATCCTGGGTAACACAGCAAGATCCTGTCGTTCATTCATTCACACATACATAATTTTGAAAACAAAATGCTCTCTCCTCAGTCATGAAAATTGTTTTATTAAACTTCCTATGTTTACTGTAATCAGAAGCAGCCAAAGAAAAAGGACCTTACAAAAGTATGGTAAATAAAAAAAAAAACAGGTAGTTACAGTGCCTTGGCTCAAACAGATGCTGAATAAACGTTATGTGAACTAATGAGCAAGCAAACATGTGACTACGGAATAAGAGAGAGTTACATTAAAGTCAGAAATATGGTCAAGTTAGAGTGTCCAGTGAAGTGATAATAATTCAGAAATTTGTTTCACAGATTATATTTTATTTAAGCATACTTACTCCCTGACTTTTAAAAATTGTTTAAGTCATATGCTCCTAATAGTGCTTAGAAATCTATTGCAAGAAATTAGTTCTCCAAGTACATACAACGTACTCTTCTTCTTAAGTTTGGCTTCATTCATTAAACCAAATTATTTTGAGATCCATCTAGGTTGTTGACAGTATCAACTGTTCTTTTTCTTGCCGAGTAGTATTCCATTGTATAAATACACCAAATTTGTTTATCCATACACTTGACGGATATGTGAGCTGTTTACAGTTTGTAGCTATTACCAATAAAGCTGCTGTGAATGTTTGTGTACAAGTCTTTTTTGTGGATATAGTTTCATTTTTCTTGAATAATTAGAAATGGAATGGATGAATCGTATGGCATCTTCACATTTACTCTGAAAGAAAATGCCCAATTGTCTTCCAAAGTAGTTGATCCATTTCACATTCCTATCCTCAGTGTATGGGAGTTCCAGATGCTCCTCCATCTTGTCACCATGTGACTAATCCTATTCATTACAGCCATTCTAGGGAGCATGTAGTGGTATCTCATTATGGTTTAAATTTGTATTTCCCTAATGACTTATGAGTTTGAGCATCTTTTCATGTGCTTATTTGCCATTTATATTCTTTGATGAACTTTATTCAGATTGTTTTCCCCTTTTCTTAAGGGGTTGTCTTTCTATTCTTGAGTTACAATTCTTTGTATCTTCTAGATACACATCCTCTGTCAGATATATGTTCTGCAAATATTTTCTCCCAGCCCAAGGCCTACTTTTTCATTTTCTTAAAGGTCTCTTTCAAAGATTAAAAGTTTTTAATTTTGATGAAATCCAATTTAGTGATTTTTTTTCCTTCATACTTCATGCTTTTTGTGTCTTAAGAAATCTTTGCTGGCCGGGCGCGGTGGCTCAAGCCTGTAATCCCAGCACTTTGGGAGGCCGAGACGGGCGGATCACGAGGTCAGGAGATCGAGACCATCCTGGCTAACACGGTGAAACCCCGTCTCTACTAAAAAATACAAAAACTAGCCGGGCGAGGTGGCGGCTGCCTGTAGTCCCAACTACTCGGGAGGCTGAGGCAGGAGAATGGCGTGAACCCGGGAGGCGGAGCTTGCAGTGAGCTGAGATCCGGCCATTGCACTCCAGCCTGGGCAGCAGAGCGAGACTCCGTCTCAAAAAAAAAAAAAAAAAAGAAAAGAAATCTTTGCCTACCCCAAGGTCACTAAGATTTTCTCCTCTATTTTCTTTCTGACAAAAACTTTCTGGAGTTGTATGGTTTTAGCTCTTCAAGTTAGGCCTATGATTTATTTGAAGTTAATTTTTGTCTCTGGTGTGAGGTAAGGGTTGAGGTTCTTTGTGTGCTTATGAATCTCCAATTGTTCTAGGACCATCTGTTGAAAAGAGTGAATATATACAGGATAAAAATAACTCCACTTCCATTCTATTTAACCCCTTCTCCTAAAATAAGTCCCCTAGCTTAGATTATATGAACCATCATTATAAACATTCCCTTGCACACCCTTAGCTTCCTTGGCCTTCTCCTTTACTTAAACAATTGGCAAAACCCCAATCCTGCCAATCTAACTCTGATTCCACACCTGAACCCTTACAGTTGAAAGTACACTGTACCGTTGAAAGTACAAGAAAATATACAAATCCGTGCCAACCAATGAAACTTTAAATTCATGTCCACTAACCTCAAATGAGCATTTGATTCTATTCTGTAATCTATGTTTCTCTAGTCTATTCACTCCCATATTCTCATGAACGACTATTTCACACTTAACTCTCTTCAAATCTAATCCTCCCCTACCTTCATTCCTCTTATGACCTGACTTCCTACATCATAGAAATATTCTGCTACTATGGCTCGCTCCTCTACTAATCGTTGGTCCTTGAGTAAATTACTCGATTTCCAAAATGGAGATAAAAGTATTGCCCATTCTATAATCTTATTGTAAAGAACAAATGACACAATATATACATGGAAGGCACTTAATATACAATCTGGCACAAAAGAATACTAAGAGCTACTTTAACTTTTTCTTACTGCTACTACTACTATTAAACATGTATCACATCATGATCATAAAGTAAATTTAACAGAGCAAGATTTAATAAAGATTAGACTAGTGCGCTTATTTGTTAAGTATCTCTACATCGGCTGGATGCAGTGGCTCACACCTGTAATCCCAACACTTTGGGAGGCCCAGGTGGGCGGATCACCCGAGGTCCGGAGTTCGAGACCAGCTTGGCCAACATGGTGAAACCCCACCTCTAATAAAAGTACAAAAAGCTGGGTGTGGTAGCTCTTGCCTGTAATCTCAGCTACTTGGGAGGCTGAGGCATGAGAATCGCTTGAACCCAAGAGGCAGATGGTGCAGTGAGCAGAGATCGTACCACTGCACTCCAACCTGGGCAACAGAGCGAGACTCTCAAAAAAAAAAAAAAAAGGATCTCAGCTGGGCGTGGTGGCTTACACCTGTAATCCCAGCACTTTGGGAGGCCGAGGCGGGAGGATCACGAGGTCAGGAGATCGAGACCATCCTGGCTAACAAGGTGAAACCCTGTCTCAACTAAAAAAATACAAAAAATTAGCCAGGGGTGGCGGCGGGCACCTGTAGTCCCAGCTACTCATAGGAGGCTGAGGCAAGAGAATGGCATGAACTCAGGAGGCAGAGCTTGCAGTGAGCCAAGATCACGCCACTGTACTCCAGCCTGGGTGACAGAGCAAGACCCCGTCTCAAAAAAAAAAAAAAAAAAGGTATCTCTACATACACGCACACATACATATATACATGGTATATATGTATGTGTGTGCATCCACTGAAGGGGACTACATTTAATTCAAGATTATAAATTATATTTCTTTCTTTTTTTTACTTTTTATGCATAAATTTATTTTAAACTTTTATTTTAGGTTCAGCATTACATGAGCAGGTTTGTTGTGAATTCTATTTCAATTAACATTTAGATTAGGTATCATTTGAAAACTCTTAGTATTTTATCAACATGTCTGCATTTCTTTCTTAAAATACAAAATCTGTAGGAGTCTAAATCCTGATAGAAAAAAAATGGGGAAGGATACTACCACCTCCATCAATTCATGTTCTTCTACCTATACTGTTCAAATATGGAAGGTCCTATTCTCTTCCATCCTTTCAAACAATTCAACTAAACAAATAGTTAAGTGCCTTAAAAATGCAAGACATTACACTATTTCAGCTGGGTCAATAAAAATTAGAAAATAATCTTAGTTTTTTTCTCTATGCTTTCCTGAAACCAGAAGAGAGATTATTTTATACCCAACACACTGATATTAACAGTATCTATTTACGCCAGACCTAAGACATAGATATTTAATTTCACATTCTCTCTTCCTACCACAGAGTCCCTTCTGTGAAATAACTTGCATCCAAAATATTAGAATTTGCCTGCTGAGATCAGGAAAAGGCTTAATCTCTGAAACACATTCACAGAAGATTAAACCAGTAAATTTACAACCTGTTCAACAGTGGGGCTTCTCTGAGTTTTTCTTCCCCAGCAATCTATACAACAGTTTTCCAAACAATAGTTGTGGAGACCAGCTTGGCTGGGGAGACCCTAACCCAGCGAAGCTAGAGGAATTAAAGACACACACACAGAAATATAGAGGTGTGAAGTGGGAAATCAGGGGTCTCACAGCCTTCAGAGCTAAGAGCCCCGAACAGAGATTTACCCATGTATTTATTAACAGCAAGCCAGTCATTAGCATTGTTTCTATAGATATTAGACTAACTAAAAGTATCGCTTATAGGAAATGAAGGGATGGGCCAAAATAAAGGGATGGGATCGGCCAGTTATCCACAGCAGGAGCATGTCCTTAAGGCACAGATCGCTCATGCTATTGTTTGTGGTTTAAGAATGCCTTTAAGCAGTTTTCCACCCTGGGTGGGCCAGGTGTTCCTTGCCCTCTTTCTGGCACGGGGTTACAGTCATCATGAACATGTCACAGTGCTGCAGAGATTTTGTTTATGGCCTGTTTTGGGGCCAGTTTATGGCCAGATTTTGGGGGGCCTATTCCCAACAAATAGTCATAATGTATTCATTCCCAGGGTTACCACTCAGAAGCACATAAATAAATCAGTACACAGCCAGAGCTATCCAAACATGTTTTGACAGATCCAGGCCAACCAACTGCAGAGCTTCTGAATATGCACACCCCACAGGCCTAGGTAGCACCAGCCTTTGGCTCCAGTGTATACTCCTTTCCTTCCCTTAGGCTTAGTTCTAGCTTTTGAGGAAAGAAAAATAAAGCCGTCAGTTGAGTGGATGAGACTTCCAGCAGGGTAAAAAGAAAAAGACTGTCACATAAATCCCTTCAAAAAAACATTTGCTTAGTAAAAAGGCAAGCAACTTAGTTATTAAAGACAATGTAACAAAAATTCAGTCTATTTTAATTTTCAAAGATTAAAAGAGTAAGAAAATATTCAGATATGATATTTTAATCAAATTATAAACCACAAACATTAGGATGGCTACTATAAGGAAAACAGAAAGTTTAGTGTTGGTAATGATGTGCAGAAATTGGAATCTTTGTGCATTGCTGATGGGAATGTAAAATGGTACAGCCACTGTGGAAAATAGTATGGTGGTTCCCAAAAAATTAAAATTAGAATTATCACCTAATCTAGCAATTCTACTTCTGGGTACATATACAAAATAATTCAAAGCAAGGCCTCAAAGAGATACCCATACACCCTCACAGCAGTATAGATGAATAGGCAAAATGCAGCATATACATACCATGGAATGTCATTCAGCCTTAAAAGGGAAAAAAATTGCCGGGCGCGGTGGCTCACGCCCATAATCCCAGCACTTTGGGAGACTGAGGCAGGAGGATTGCTTAAACTAAGGAGTTCAAGGCCAGCCTGGGCAACATAATAAGACCTTGTCTCCACTAAAAATTCAAGAAAAATTAGCCAGGTGTGGTTGCACAGGCCTGTAGTCCCAGCTACTTGGGAGGCTGAGGCAGGAGGATTGTTTGAGCCTGGAAAGTCAATCTGCAGTGAACCCTGATTGTGCCACTGTACTCCAACCTGGGCAACAGCATGAGACCCTGCCTGAAAAAAGAAAAAACAAAGTGGTGACCAGGTGCAGTGTCTCATGCCTGTAATCTCAATACTCCAGGAGGCTGAGGGAAGTGGATCATTTGAGGTCAGGAGTTCGAGATCAGCCTGGCCAAAATGGTAAGACATTGTCTCTACTCAAAATACAAAAATTAGTTGGATGTGGTGGCACGCACCTGTAATCCCAGCTACTCAGAAGTCCAGGGTAGGAGAATTGCTTGAACCTGGGAGGCAGAAGTTGCAGTGAGCCAAGATCACGCCACTGCACTCCAGCCTGGGTGACAGAGTGAGACTCCGTCTCAAAGAAAAAAAAAAAAAAAAAAAAGGGAAGAAAATTCTGCAGTATACAACAACGTAGATGAACCTTGAGGACAGACATTATGCTAATAAAATAAGCCAACCACAAAGAGAGCGTTTTGGTTTTACAAGACAAAAAGAGCTATATAGATGGCTGGTCCTGATGGTTACACATTATGAATATATTTAATACCACTCAACCGTGCCCTTAAAAATGGTTGAGATGGTAAATTTTATGTTATGTGTTACCCCAATTTTAAAAACTGAAGAAAAGAGTTTTTAAAAAAATCATAAACCAGCTAGCATAAAGAACAATACAGCTCAAGGCCAAACAATGCCTATTTTGTTTTCAATTTTTAACTTTCTGTCCATGTTGACTCTATTAGATGACACATTTCTGAGTAGTGAGGTCATTTTGGTCTTAACATTTTATAAAATTCTAGAACAAAAATAGAAGGCTTATGGGAAGAGAGGAGATTATTGGTAGGAGGAGTATATTATTAACCACTCCAAGTGTCCATTAATAATGCATCCTTAATTATGTGCCAACACACAAGAAACATGGGCAAGGAAACAGCATTTCTGGGAAGCACTACAATTACTGATTCAATCATTCATAAAGTATTTTTTAGTACCTATTCTTTGGTTAAAACTGGGGTACACTGAGCTATGATTGTGCCACTGCACTCTAGCCTGGGCAACAGAGCAAGACCTTGTTGCTCAAAAAAAAGAAAAGAAAAAAAAAACACACAAAAAACTGTAGCATACACTGCAGTATATAAACAAATACAAAAATCTAAAGGATAGGGATAGTACCTGTAAGCATACCCCTATGAAAAATCAGTTTCTACATATGTATTTACTGGTATCTTAAGAATAAAATGGCCAGGCATGATGGCTCACACCTGTAATTCCAGCCCTTTAGAAGGCCAAGGCAAGAGGATTGCTTGAGCCCAGGAGTTCAAGACCAGCCTAGGGAACAGTAAGGCCCTGCCTCCACTAAAAAATAAACTTAAAAAAATTAGCCAGGCATGGTGACACACACCTGTAGTCCTAGCTACTAAGGAGGCTAAGGCAAGAGGATTGCTTGAGCCCAGGAGGTCTAGGCTGCAGTGAGCTATGATTGAGCCACTGCATTCCAGCTTGGGCAACAGAGTGAATATGCACACCCCACCTCAAAAATAAAAATCAATAAAATAATATCAAACTAAACAAAATAAGAGGATATATCTGAATCTAAGCAATGCATTATCTCCTCTTTTTGGCTGCCATCAAAACATACCTGAAGATTGATACATCTAAAACCTAAATCATGATCTTCCCCTAAAAAAAAAAAAAAAAAAAACAAACCTGTCTTCCTTCAGCATTCCTTTTGTCAGTGAAGAGCACTAAGTTACTTAAATCAGAAATCTAGGACTCCTCTCTTCTCCACTTCATATTCTACCCATCATCAAGTTCTGCTGACTATATCTTCTAAATATTCTTAAATTAATGCCTTTCTATCCTCTTCACCAACACAACTCTAAGTGAGTCATCCTTACCTATCACATGGACAACTAAATTCCTAACCAATACCCCTACATCCACTCTGGTACCCCTTCGGGCCATTCTTTGCATTTCAGTCGAGTGTTCTTATCAAAAAAGCAAATCTGCTGGGTGTAGTGGCTCACATCCCAGCACTTTGTGAGGCTGAGGTGGGTGGATCACTTGAGGTCATGAGTTCAAGACCAGCCTGGCCAACATGGTGAAACCCCGTCTCTACCCAAAATACAAAAATTAGCCTGGCGTCATGGCACACAACTGTAATCCCAGCTACTTAGGAGGCTGAGATAGCAGAATCGCTCGAACCTGGGAGGCAGAAGTTACAGTGAGCCGAGATCACGCCACCACACTCCAGCCTGGGCAACAGAGTGAGACTCCATCTCAAAAAAAAAAAAAGAGAAAATCTGACTGTGTCCTTTCTTGCTTAAAAACCCTTTAATGGCTGCTTATTCCTCTTAGGATACTTAGAAAAATGGCAAAAACTTCTTAACATGACCTATAAAAAACTTAACAAGGATAGGCCTCTCTCTTCACTTCAAACCATGATCTTTTTCTCTCTAACTCTCACTGCTTAAGCCACGCTAGCCTTAATTAGGTCTTTCATTTCACCATTCTCACTTCTACCACACGGCCTCTGCACTTGCTGTTTCTTCTGTCTGGACAACCATCTCCCACCTCTTTCTTTGCCAAGTTAACATCTACTCCTCCTTCAGATCATAGCACAAGTATCATTTATTGAGGATGCCTTCTCTAATCTGGTCAAATCTCACTAATGTAAGTATTACCCAATACCTACTCTTATGCCACTGTCACAGGTGTAATTTAAACACTTAATTTAACATTTCTGTCTTCTCCGCCAGACCCTAAGTTCCATGGGGGAAGGGTATCAGAGCAGTTTTTGCTCCACATAATATCCCATTGCCTAGGTGACCCAATAAAAAGGTGTTGCGTGAATGAACAAATGCATGAACCATGCTCAAGCATCATCAGATATGGTCCAGACTGCCTAAGTCAAAGTTCAGTTGCCGGCAATCACAAAACATTCACCACTAGGTCAAACTCCTATCACCATGATCTTCACTATACTAAATTTTCTTTGTCAAGGTCCCTTTAGCTAAGATAATGAAGTTTACTTAGGACAGGTCTTCTTCTGGTGGCTTCCTATTTACATGAAGAAACCATCAAAAACTCAAACTCCATTGAATAAAATAAAGCAATCTAAGAATGTCTGATTGTAGCTTTCATAACAAAACTATAAATTAGTTTTTTGAGTTTTTCTTAACACCTTGTTGAGTTTTTCTTAATATCTCATTTTCTTAATATTTCATGTCAAGTCCCAAAGCAAAGACAAATCATTCCTGGTTTGTCTTGAAATCTGAATCTCTTACTCAACTTATCCCAAGATAAATCACTAAAAATAAAACTCTACCAAAAAATAACATTTAAAGAAGTTAATGTCTCTAGACACCTAAAAAATCAAAAGAAAAAAAAAAACTCAGCAGAAAAAGGAGAAGAAATGAGGGCAACGTTTGGATGAAAAACCCTCTTTGACCACACAAAACAAGAAACACATCTTCCCCATGAATTCTGGCAAGGTAAATTCTCAGCCTCATTCACAAAATTCTTGGATAGCTTCCTTGGCCTAAAAACAACAACAACAACAAAAAAAACCCACATGATTTCACAGTGACTATTCTAAAGCCTGAGTATGGATATGGTTGTCTAGGGAAATTGCCCATTTTGATGGTAAGCAAACAGTTCTCAGTGATGTTTCAATAATTTTTCTTAAGTCATAAAAATAGTAGATATTTAATTCATTTTTTAAAAAGGTAAATGAATGGAAAATGTAAGCTCCTGTTTTAAACAGAAGCTGCAGTATCACAAATTAGAGATTTAGGAAAAGATAAACATTTCTAGAGAAGTAACGAGAGTTAAAGAAAACACTGGTTCTTCAGATTCCAAAATGGCCAAATGACTTAGCAAAAAAGTTTAGTAATACTATACCAATGTCAATTTCCTGGTTTCGATATTATACTACAGTTACATAAGATGCCAACACTGGGGGAAGCTAGGGGAAGGATTCAAGGGACTCTGTGCTATTTTTGCAACTTTCTGTCAATCTACAATCATTTCAAAATAAAGTTTTAAAAAAATATTAGTGGGGAATATTCAGGATAATACAATTGTAATTTTAAGTAGTGTGTAGCACTTTCCCGAGCACTATGAATCATTCTAGTGAATTTCTGAACCTGAATGGATCATGGGAACTCCTGCATAGGTAGCCAGTGGTCAGGAGCACAGGTAGCGAAGGGACCTCCAAATTTGTGGCTGGTGTCTTAAGTGAGGATAGTCTTGTGGGGGACTGTGACCTTAACCTACAAAATCTATGTTAACTCCCAGTAGTGTCAGAATTCCATTGCAACAACTTCCAGGAAATCTACTATCAGTATTTCTTTTTTCAAAAACATTGCTCTAGGACCTACAATTCAGGTTTTCTAAGTTCCAAATTCAAAACTATGAATCAACGAATAATGCATTAAATGTCAAACGGGATTTCAAACACTTATGAGCAACGAAAAACAACAGTTAAGAAAGTTAAGAATTGGTTCTCAAAATAAAACAATGTTATACAATGTCATGAATTTCTCCAATAAAGATTAAGTGGCCTTGGGCTTTCAAGTTTTAACTCCAGTCCAATCTCCAATGAAATTACCTAACTTTCCTCCTCAACTAGCTGATTCACTAAATTAGAAAAACATGTAGATGAGGTACTTCTGTCTCTGAGTGAAGAAATTCTTTTAGGGAGTCTAAAAAGAAGAGTGAATGGGTTGTGCCTAAACCTTATTAACCTCAATAGGGATGGCAACAGGTTCAAGAGGCCAACGAAGAGACCCAGAATCAGCACATGAGACATGGGATTTTTTTTTTTTTTTTTTTGAGACATAATCTTGCTCCCTCACCTACGCTGGAGTGTAATGGCACGATCTCGGCTCACTGCAACCTCTGCCTCCCAGGTTCAGGCAATTCCCCTGCCTCAGCCCCCCAAGTAGCTGGGACTACAGGCATATGCCACCAAACCTGGCTAATTTTTTTTGTATTTTTAGTAGAGGGGGGGGTTTCACTATGTTGGTCAGGCTGGTCTCGAACTCCTGACCTCAAGTGATCCACCCACCTCAGCCTCCCAAAGTGCTGGGATTACAGGCATGAGCCACCACACCCAGATAAAACATGGGATTTTATTAGGGGCTTACCTACAGGGGAGAGAGTCATGTAGCATGGGCTGGACAGAAGAACCTCCTTACATACAGCCCAGTGGCAGCAGGCTGGACAAGACATCCACCTTAACTACAGTGCAGTGATGGCAGGCTGGACAACATATCTATACTGCCCAGTGGCAGCGGACTGGGCAGAAAAACCACAACTGCTTGCAAACAGCATGCAGTTTATATAGCTTTTTCACTTAAAACCCTCCCCTTAAGGACCTCCACCTGACAACCTTCATTTACCCCAAAACTCAGGGTCTTGATCCCCTATACAGGCCGATCCCCTGTACAACCGATGTTCCACGTAATGGAATGGGGCCCAGATGTTCCTCACAGACAAGGGTTGGCCACTCCCAGATTCCCTAGCTCAAAACACACATTCAGGTATGTCTGCCAAACAAGGTTATTCCAAGGGTATGCTTAAATTACTGATATCAGGTGTATTTACAGAGTATACAAAATTAAGTCTCAGAATCTGTAGTAATACCAATCTTAGCTAGCCAAAAGAAAATTTAGCTGTCAATACTAAAAAAGTGCAGTATGTATAGTGGCCAAGACTAGCACATTGATAGTGGATGTAAACTAAAAAATAAGTTTTTGAGATAAGGTCTCGGTCTGTCACTTAGGCTGAAGTGCACTGGAGTGACTGCTCATTGCAACCTCTGCCTCCCAGGCTTCAAGTGATCCTCCCACCTCAGCCTCTCAAGTAGCTGGGACTACAGATGTGCGCCACCACATCTGGCTAATTTTTGTATTTTTTGTAGAGATGGAGTTTCGTCATGTTGCACTCAAATGATCGCCAACTGCACTCAAATGATCCACCTAACTCAGCCTCCCAAAGTGCTGGGATTACTGACATGAGCCACTGTGCCCGGCCTTAATGTAATTTCTTGATTCTAGACCTCATCAACTGATTAAAAGGCATACCTTTAATAACAGCCTTTTGAAGAGAAATACTACCATATTAGATGCACACAATTTCAAAACTTAAAATGCAAAGAGGTATGCCTCTTATAATTGAGAAAATAGGGATTTTAGGAAACAACACCTAAATTGTTGTTAAGTTTGTCTAACCAACACCTATCATTTATTTGTTCCAAATTTTTCTAACTCAGAGTTGAACAAAAACAATACTCCTGTGCTGTGTTAGCTTGCTTAGAAAAAAAAAAAAAAAAAAGGGTGGGGGGTGGTAGGGGGATGGGGTGATACATGGTGGCTCCTACCTGTAATTCCCAGAACTTTGGAGGCTGAGGCGGGTGGATTGCTTGAGCTCAGGTGTTTGAGACCGGCCTGGGCAACATGGTGAAACCCCGTCTCTACCAAAAACAGAACAAATTAGTCAGGCGTGGTGGCATGTGCCTGTGGTCCCAGCTACTCAGAAGGCTGAGGTGGGAGGATCACTTGAGCCCGGGAGGCGGAGGTTGCAATGAGCCGAGATGGTGCCACTGCACTCCAACCCTGTCTCAAAAAACAAACAAACAACAATAAGAAACACTACTCCTGAAACTTTACTTATCCCAAAAGTTACTGTGTCTTCCAGAGACATGAAGATAAAATTTACAGAGCCAGGTGTGGGTGCATGCCTATAGTTTCAGCTACTCTAGAGGTTGAGGCAGGAGGATTTCTTGAGACCAGCAGTTGCTGCAACATAGCAAGACCTTATCTCAAATAAATAAAATTTACAATAACTTTTTGCTAAAAGCATACAGAAGTTAATTTTTTGCAAAGATATAGTAATGCAATATATGAAGCATAACCATAACAGAGTGCTTGAGCTCTGCACTAAAGAAAAAGTTTTAAAGCACTGCAGCACACCAACCACCACAACCAATTTGCTAACCCTTAATTTCCTCACAGGTTACAATAGTACCTATTCTCAGAGTCATTGTGAGAATTAAGTGTAAAGTGCTTAAAACAGGACCTGCTATGCAATAAGTACAGTATAGGTATTAGCCTTTAAAAAAAAAAAAAAAAAAAAAACTTTCTTAAAAGAACGTGTTAAAGGAAATGCCAGGCACCTGTGTAGGCAAATGGCGGCAGTATCTTAAATCTCACTCTGAATGACACTGCAGGTGTTTCTCATGACCCTAGACACAACAACCTTAACATCTATGAGGGAGGTTCTTGTCACTCAGTTTTCTGCTTGATCTGACAATTGAAAAGAAAATAACCAACTAAGTCTAATTATAAACAAAACATACAGGAAGCAGAAAGAATCAATAATTAAAGAGAAAAGCTAATATGAAACTACTATTCTTCATAGATTTAGATACCTCTTTTTATATATAACCTTGCATTTGTATAGTACTTTGTACTGTCCAAGTAACTTTTTTTTTTTTTTTTTGAGATGGAGTCACCCAGGCTGGAGTGCAGTGATGCGATTGTACCTCATTGCAAGTTCCGCCTCCCAAGTTCACGTCATTCTCCTGCCTCACCCTGCCGAGTAGCTGGGACTACAGGCACCCACCACTAGGCCTGGCTAATTTTTTGTATTTTTTTTAGTAGAAACAGGATTTCACCGTGTTAGCCAGGATGGTCTCAATCTCCTGACCTCGTGATCCACCTCCCTCGGCCTCCCAAAGTGCTGGGATTACAGGTGTGAGCCACTGCACCCGGCCATGTCCAAGTAACTCTTAACACATTATCTCAATTGATCCTCACAATAATCCTGTGAGGTACTTGCTGTTATTTCACATTTTACAGATGAGAAAAATGAGCCTAAATGGCATGCTGAAGGTCACACAGCCAGCAGGCAGAAAAGCTGGAACTTACACTCTTGACTACTCTACCACAGGTGTCCCTCTAAATGAAGGGAAGTTTTACAATGCTAACACAACTTTCTGAACACCATCCTCCATATCGCAGCAAACTATTAAAACAGCTTCAAGACATACTGAAAAATTAGAAACAGTCACAGAATTACAGGAACCTTAAAGATCATTTCTAGTATAATTTCCCATTTTACATATTTTTTGGTTTTTTTTTTTGAGACGGTGTCACTCTGTCACTCAGGCTGGAGTGCAGTGGCACAATCTCAGCTCACCGCAACCTCTGCTTCCTGGACTCTAGTGAGCCTCCCACCTCAGCCTCCTGAGTAGCTAGAACCACAGGTGCATGCCACCACGTCCAGCTAATTTTTTGTATTTTTGGTAGAGACAGGGTTTTGTCAGGTTGCCCAGGCTGGTCTCAAGTTCCTGAGCTCAAGCAATCCACCCGCCTCAGCCTCCCAAAGTGCTGGAATTACAGGCATGAGCCACTGCACATGGCCATTATTTTTTCTTATAAAATGTTTTCTGTACTCAGGATCAAAAAAAATTTTTTTTCAGTGTCCTCACATTTTAACATCTGCAAGCACATATGAAGATCAAGAAGCTGAGAAAATAAAAGGATTAAAACGTACAAACCCTGAATATGTTTTGCCTGACTTCCCCCTGATCCCCAACATATTTGCTGGAAAAAACACTTTCTTATTTATAGGCATAGGTCAAATTTAAGATTTCTTCCGATAGTTTTAATAACTTTTCATTTTAAATAAGTGATTACCTCAGATTATCTATAAAATGTGTTTTTTATTACTGCTTCTCAAACTGTTGAAGCAATTAATATAAACATAGTACATGATTAATAGAAAAATAATATGAAGGAACAAAAAGAATCTTGTAGGCTATAGTTAAAAATTCTCAAGATTTTGACTTGCTCATATATAATTTCCTTCATTTTGACACAAACATTGCAAAATTCTCAATCTACTACAATAACCACACGTAAATCTTACTCAAGGAGAAAAATGTGGTATCTCAAAGTCACATTCCTTTTCACTATAGAAACATTTTTTAAATATGTAGAAGTTTTTATTGCTTAAACTTATTTAAACACATAAGTCACTATGAAGCAAACACAGAAAGACAACGACTGAAGTATGAGATAAACTATAAAAAATGAATTCAGGCTGGGTGTGATAGCTCACACCTGTTATCCCAGCACTTTGTTTTGGGATGCTGAGGTAGGAGGATCACTTCAGGCCAGGAGGTTGAGAACAGCCTGGGCAACATAGCAAGACCCCATCTCTACAAAAAATACAACAATTAGGTGGGCATGGTGGCATGTCCCTATAGTCCCAACTACTTGGGAGGGTGAGGTGGGAGGATTGCTTGAGCCTGGCAAGCCAAGGCTGCAGTGAGCCATGATCTCACCACTGCACTCCAGTCTGGGCAACAGAGAGAAACCCTGTCTCAAAACACACACACACACACACACACACACACACACACACACACGTATATACATGAATTCATGGTCTAGGAAATCTACCTTTTGACTTTCTTGTTCTAATTTGATACGGCCTCTCTTCTGTTCTCTGCCTAAAAAATAAACATATCTAGGACTCTGCTCAATTAATGGTTCCCTCTTCATAGTGCCTGACATGGTGCTCAATAAATATATGTTTAAACTTAAAAATTTCCCAGTAATCACTAGCATACCATAATGTAGCCTCCATGACTAGGAAGCTACATGGCAACTTATCTCACTACATCAGTGTAATTGTATAATTTTTGATCTATCAATCGCCAATGATAACTGAAAAAACCTGTTTTGGGCACCAAAGCAAGGGTTTCATGACATAAAGAAGAAAATAATTACTGATAGTTAGGCCGGGCGCGGTGGCTCAAGCCTGTAATCCCAGCACTTTGGGAGGCCGAGACGGGCGGATCACGAGGTCAGGAGATCGAGACCATCCTGGCTAACACGGTGAAACCCCGTCTCTACTAAAAAATACAAAAAACTAGCCAGGCGCGGTGGCGGGCGCCTGTAGTCCCAACTACTCGGGAGGCTGAGGCAGGAGAATGGCGTGAACCCGGAGGCGGAGCTTGCAGTGAGCTGAGATCCGGCCACTGCACTCCAGCCTGGGCGGCAGAGCGAGACTCCATCTCAAAAAAAATAATAATAATAATAATAATAATTACTGATAGTTTATGTAATCTAACACAAATATTCAAAAAATTTAAAAATATATATGTTAAAGAGTTCAGGCTGTGTGCGGTGGCTCAAGCCTGTAATCCCAGCACTTTGGGAGGCCGAGATGGGCGGATCACGAGGTCAGGAGATCGAGACCATCCTGGCTAATACGGTGAAACCCCGTCTCTACTAAAAATACAAAAAACTAGCCGGGCGAGGTGGTGGACGCCTGTAGTCCCAGCTACTCGGGAGGCTGAGGCAGGAGAATGGCGTAAACCCGGGAGGTAGAGCTTGCAGTGAGCTGAGATCCAGCCACTGCACTCCAGCCTGGCCGACAGAGCAAGACTCCGTCTCAAAAAACAAAAAGAGTTCAATATTTTCCACCCTCTACCCTCAGGAATCAACTACTCCTTACTAAGAACCACCTACATATAAATATAGATGTTTCATACCTCAGTGTCAAAATCAAACTCAATAAAATATTAAGTGAGAGGAAATTTTTTTTTTAATAGAGATGGGGTCTCTATTGCCTAGGCTGGTCTCAAACTCCTGAGCTCAAGCAATCCTCCCACCTCAGCCTCCCAAAGTGCTGGGATTACAGGCATGAGCCACTGCGCCCAGCCCGTGAGTGGAAATTTATCCATAATATATTATGAAGTGTACAGGAGAGATGGGGTAGGGGGGAAACGGGTTAATAGTACATACATTACTATCAAGATACAAATATGTGTATATATGTATGTTTGCACCTGAGTCTACAGTGCACATCAAAATGTTACTATCACTGAAAATTATCAGAGAAATTATAACTTTCTGAATTATACTTATCTAAGGACTTTCCATAACAAACACATTACTTTTTTTTTTTTTTTTTTTTTTGAGACGGAGTCTCGCCCTGTCACTCAGGCTGGAGTGCAGTGGTGCGATCTCAGCTCACTGCAACCTCTCCCTCCCCAGTTCAAAGGATTCTCCTGCCTCAGACTCTGGAGTAGCTGGAATTACAGGTGCCCGCCACCACACCCAGCTAATTTTTGTATTTTTAGTAGAGACGGGGTTTCACCATGTTGGCCAGGCTGGTCTCGATTTCCTGACTTTGTGATCCGCCCACCTTGACCTTCCAAAGTGCTGGGACTACAGGCGTAAGCCACCACACCCAGCCACTTTTACAATCCAAAGACAATAAAGCATTTACTCCACTAACCTAGGAACGTATGGACTATTCAGGATTTGAACAAACATGCTTTTCCATCTTTGTTTTCACATGAAGTAACAAAAGGGGGAAAAAAAACCAAATGTGGTTACTATGGGACTAAGATCTGCATGATATTCTTTTTTTTTTTTTTTGAGACGGAGTCTCGCTCTGTCGCCCAGGCTGGGGTGCAGTGGCCGGATCTCAGCTCACTGCAAGCTTCGCCTCCCGGGTTTAGCCATTCTCCTGCCTCAGCCTCCCGAGTAGCTGGGACTACAGGCGCCCACCACCTCGCCCGGCTAGTTTTTTGTATTTTTTAGTAGAGACGGGGTTTCACCGTGTTAGCCAGGATGGTCTCGATCTCCTGACCTCGTGATTCGCCCGTCTCGGCCTCCCAAAGTGCTAGGACTACAGGCTTGAGCCACCGCGCCCGGCCTAAGAGGAGTAGAAATTAGAACCCTCATACACTGCTGGTGGGAATGTAAAACGGCCCAAGCAGTTTGTTTTTGGAAAACAGCCTTACAGTTCCTCAAAATGTTAAACATAAAAGAGTTACCATATTTCCTAGCAATTCCATTTCTAGGTACATATGTATAGTTCACACAAAACCTTGTACATAAACGTTCATAACAGCATTATTCAAAACGGCCAAAAAATGGAATCAGTGTAAATGTTCATCAACTGATGAAAAGATAAACAAAACACACTATATTCTCCATACAATGGAATCTTATTTGGCAATAAAAAAGAACAAAGTACTGACACATGCTACGACAAAATGGATAAACCTTGAAATTATGCTAAGTGAAAGAAGCCAGTCACAAAAGACCACATATGGTATCATTCCATTTATATGAAGCATCCACAATAGGCAAATCCTTAGGAACAGAACATAGATTAGAAGTTATGCAGGGATAGAGCAGGTGGGGTGGAAATGTGGAATGACTGCTCAATGAGTACAGGGTTTCTTTTAGGGGTGATGAAAATGTTTTGGAATTAGGTTGTGGTGATGGTAGTACTGCTCTGTGAATACACTAAAAACCACTGAAATGCACACTAAGAAAAATGAAGTTTAAGGTATGTAAAATATATCTCAGAAAAGCTGTAAAGCAAAATGTTAATAGGAGAAATGGGTGCATGGCATATAGGTACTCTGTACTATCTGCAGTATTTCTGTAAATCCGAAACTTCTAAAATAAAAGGTGTATATACAAATTAGGAAACAAGACACATAATAAATAGCTAAAGTAAGGGATGAGCTAAAATAGCACCACAGAACTTTGAAAAGATTCACACACAGTGTTTCAGATTTTAAAAGAGGTCCTGAATAAACATTAGATGGAAACAAATGAGGTTAGGCCTCATCCACAGGGTCACACATAGCACAGATAGGAGGAAAAATAGAATTCAAAGACCTGAAACAAGCTCATCACTCATCTGACCAAACAAGTTCCATTTTCTTACTTACATACAACTTTCCAAATAAATCTACTTTCTCACAACCCTAAAACTTTCAGAAAAGTCTATGCAGAAAAATATACACACGCTGGTAAACAACAGTGTCACTTTATCAATGTAAATCTAGTGCCTCCGCACCTTGGATTAGGATTTTATTAGGAAAGCATTTTAATACAATTTTGCCATATCCATTTCTAAAAGTCTAAAGGCCTTATTCTCTACAGCTAAGACATTATTATCATAGAATTTAAGATTCAATTCTGGTGAAACCTAAAAGATGTCAAGATTTATTTTCACTGTCTTCTCCATATGAATAATAAAGCACTCAAAGTGTTCAAAAAGAAGATACTGACTGGAAGGGGACATAGGGAATTAAATTACTAGGCGGATAAAAATGTCCTATACCTTTACTTTATTCATGGTTATACTGTACCCATACACTGTTGTATGCATATGTAAAAATCCATTAATCTATATATACATCTTTCAACTGTGGATCAAAAGATCTGGAAATTACACCTTAATTTTAAATAATGAATTTTTTAAGTGTTCCAACAAATTACCTTATTATCCCAAAGCATGTGATGTATGAATAAGATTTTGTTTTCTTTTAGTAAAAATAACCCAGCATGGAGAAGTAAAGCAGTTTGCTTTGGTACCTCAAAAATCAAAAGAAAAACAAGTCTCCCAACTCTGTTCTATAATCTAAACTTCATGCCTCACAGAGATTGAATCCTGAGATTCTACTGAGAAGGTGAAAAGAAAAAGGGGAAAAGGGCAGAATAAAAGAATAAGGGGAAAAAGAACAGAACCAATCCTCACTCAATAAGTCACCCAGAGAGGCCAGGCACAGTGCCTCAGCCTATAATTCCAGCACTTTGGGAGGCCGAGGCAGGCGGATCACCTGAGGTCAGGAGTTCGAGACCAGCCTGATCAACATGGTGAAATCCCGTCTCTACTAAAAATACAAAAATTAGCTGGGCATGGTGGCGTGCGCCTGTAATCTCAGCTACTTAGGAGGCTGAGGCAGGAGAAGCACTTGAATCCCGGAGGTGGAGGTTGCAGTGAGCCGAGATCACACCACTGTATTCCACCCTGGGCGACAGAGCGAGACTCTTATCTCAAGAAAAAAAAAAAAAAAAAAAGGCATCCAGATAAGGCTAGAAAAAGAAAGAACCAAATCAACATCCTCTCCATCCCCAACATGCCCCAAATGCCATGTCCTTGTTCTCAAAAAAGAAAATTATTTTATCTAGAACTAGTTGTGAAACAATGCAAAGAATGCAAAAGAAGTTATCAGGTTCATGCTCTCTCTAAAAACGATCACAGTGCTACCACCTCTTGCATCCTTGTGCAGTTTTGTAAAAAGAATTCTAAGGCACTATACTTTTTACTATATTTTCCCTTTTTTTCACACATACACAGGTCTATAGCGAGGTTGGGAGCCCACATAGGCCTCAACAGATTGATACGAAGTATGGCTCTTATTTCAGCGACAAAATTTTAAAGCTGGACTAGGTCTGAGCAGTCAATAATCCTAAGATACTTGCCTAAAATCTCAAAGCTTAACAAGTGGCAGAGTCAAATCAAAGTTGAATCTAGCCTTCTATTCACCACACCACACTTACACCTATGCCCAATGAGAAACTAGACAGTAACTTATCTAAAGTGAAAATTGCACTCAGGAAAAAAATAGTTTATATTATCCAAATTCTCATACCCATCTGTTCCACAGCATCAGTCTTTTAATAAATTTATAAGAATTATAACTACTGGCTAGACACGGTGGCTCACATCTATAATCCCAGCACTCTAGGAGGCTGAGGCAGCCAGATCACTTGAACCAAGTTCGAGACCAGCCTGGGCCACATGGCAAGACCCCATTTCTAGTGAAAATACAAAAAATCAGCCTGTAGGAGAATCATCCAAGCCGAGGAAATCAAGGCTGCAAAGAGCTGAGATCACGCCCTGCATTCCAGACTGGGTGATGGGAGTCAGATGCTGTCTCACAAAACAAAAAAATACAAAAAAGAATTTTAAATGTCAATTAGATTATGGTCAGTACCTTCTTTTTTTTCTGTAGTAAAATTCCCTTGGTAAACTGATTTAAGGACAAAAGGTTATTTGGTAAATAAAAAGTAAAGGCAAACAGAGGTGAATGGTTTTAAAGAATATGTTTGGCAACCAAAGACATTAATATAGTCATATATCCATTTGGCAAACTTTGAAATGCCTACTAGGTGTCCAGGCACTGTATTGGACCCAACAAACACAAAAGATACAGGAGACTTTGGTCTACGTAGGGAAACACCACAAAGTGGTAAGAGCCATGATGGGAAACCTGGGGTGCTGAGGAAGCCCAGAGGAAGAGCATCTATCTTAATCTGGAGGGTCAAGAAGTCAGACTAGCCTCTTACACTCCCAATTAAGATTTGCTCCAGAAGGCTCAGGATTCTCATCATTCATTTTTTTCCCCCCCTGTAGTGGGGCAAGGCGCAATCCGGGCTCACTGCAACCTCCACCTCCCAGGCTCAAGAGATCTTGCCACCTCAGCTCCCACTGGGAGTACAGGTACATGACACCACATCAATTTTTTTTTTTTTAATAGAGACGGGGTTTTGCCATGTTGCCCAGGCTGGTCTCAAACTCCTGGGCTCAAGTGATCCGCCTGCCTCAGACTCCCAAAGTGCTCGGATTACAGGCATGAGCCACCACTCCTGGCATCCTTGCACTTCTTAAAATAAGGATGTATTATGTTTATAACCAGAAAAAATATGGATGGCTATCAAAATAGCCCAAAGAGGATAGGGAGAAAATGATGAAAGCTTGAACTATAAGGTCTGTAAGAGCAGAAAATTGTCTTATTTACCACTATATCCCTAATTTCTTGTACAATGCCTGGCACATAATAGATGCTTAATAAATGTCAGAATAAATGAGTGAATGAGTGAATAGATGAACACTCTTAAGGCTCAATGGGGAAGACACATTTCAGAAGTAAAAAAGAAAGAAATTAAAGATAATCCCAAGTTTTGTAGACTGGTTGGCTAAATGAAGGATGAGCCATTAATAAAGATAAGTAAAACTAGAGGAGGTATAGGTTTATGGGAATGCAAAAATATCACTACAAAATGCAATGAATTTGGTAGAAGACACACTAGGTTTCAGGAACCAGCAGGACCTCAAAATGCAGATGTCCAGCAGGCATCTGGGTGCAAGAGAAGTGCAAGCTGAATGTGCAGATTTGAGTGTCATCTGCATGAAGCTTATTATCAGAGATCACAGCTATCATATACCATAGTTTATGGACTCTCACTGCTCTTAATCAACAACAGAATAAGATATGCAGATCAAAATGGAATACACCCACTATTCTGGATGCCCTGACACCTAATCTGACGTTTATCCTACCAATTTCTAAACTTACGATTATGAAACAAATACACATTATGCTTTAGAGACTTCATCTCTCATTTGTTTCCTAATGGTATATAAAGACCCACAGCTATATACATACATACATACATATATATATATATATTTTTTTTTTTGAGACAGAGTTTTGCTCTTGTTGCCCAGGCTGGAGTGCACTGGCACAATCTCAGCTCGCTGCAACCTTTGCCTCCCAGGTTTAAGCAATTCTCCTGCCTCAGCCTCCTGAGTAGCTGGGATTACAGGCATGCGCCACCACGCCCAGCTAATTTTTTATTTTTAGAAGAGACGGTGTTTCTCCATGTTGGTCAGGCTGGTCTCGAACTCCTAACCTCAGGTGATCTGCCCGCCTTGGCCTCCCAAAGTGCTGACATTACAGGCGTGAGCCACCACTCCTGACCATATTTTATATTTTCGCTATTTGCTACAGACAGAAATCTTGGCTCATAGATCCAGGGAAGATAAGAAATTCAATACATTTGGCATTATTTACTATAAAGATACAAAATGTATATACCGGTTTTATTCACTAAAAACAGGCAAATTATCACAAAATAATGGTTTGTCACATGCTACTGATTTTTTAAAGTTCCTGTTTGAAACTTGAAACACTTTTGAAAAACAAATGTCTTAGGAGACCATCCTTTATCAACAATATTTTTATAAATGTTTATTCTCACTATAGGACAGGAAAAGTTATTTTTTGATACCTGTTTCACCTAACTCCAAGATTACAACATCATAATCCTTCCAACTGTCCTCACCTACACAAGTCTCATCCTTGTCCAATTCATCCTATGAGTAAAAAAAAAAAAAACAAAAAAAAAAACTTCTTCATTTCCTTTGTGGACTTTGAGAGGTAGAATTATCTTAAATTATCTTAAACTGACCTTACTCAAAACTAAGCTTGTCTCTAAAAGCTCAACAAATGGGTGGGGCTAGTCTCACAAACACAGAAACACAAATATACGATTCATGTATCTCCATGCTTTCATTCATGTTATTTTTCATACTTGCAACAACAGCCTTCTTCTTCAACACTCCAAACAGAGAACACAGATGAAATCCTTCTGTAATCGCTTCAGCAGTCACCTATTCTCTTCCTTCTTTATATTTCCATAATACAAACCATATGGCCTTCAATAGCTAGTTTTGCAGTTTTCCTCTTTCCACACTGGTTTCTTGAAGTGCCATATCAAATCTAAATCCCTTAACAATACCATTAGTATTCAATAAATACTAATTCAGTGATAGGTTTAAATCTATCTCTAAATAAATAATCTAGTCCCAACCTGGTGTGGGTAGAAAATCTAACATAACTCTACCAGCGTAAAGAAAGAACATGTAGCCAAGCAAATAACTGAAGCCACAGAAGACGGCTTATTTCACAACACTTCCTAGTTCATCCTAGCCGGTGACTGCATTGGCTTATTTTCAAGAAACTGACTTTAAGGCCATAGTAGAAATAAGTTTTTAACAAATAAGACCAAAATAAACTGAGTCACTGAATCAGAGCTAAAAGAGAAGTGATTCTAAAGATGACAGATGAGACTCCAGGTCACACAGATACTTGGTGGCATATAAACACTAGAACAGAGGCTTCTAACTTCTAGAAAGGTAACATATTTATTGTGTGCCTAATACATGCCAAGAACTCTGCTAGGCACTATGTTAGACAAGCACCCATTCTTGTACATCAAGATACTTCCCACAGATGTTCTAAAACATTTAAAATATTAATTTAAGGCTCACATTCTAAGGAAATCCCTGTGTTATGAGAAGACAACGCCCATATCTCTAACAAATACATTAAAATAGGCAGGCAGAGGGGGGTAAAAACCATACAAGCAGGAAAGAATTTGGAATTCCAAACAATTTACTCTTCCTTTTCTGGCTATGAAAATTCGCATGCTATTGTTTACCAATAAAGAGATTAAGGCCACCAAAAGGCATTTCTACCCAAATTTCATGACCCAACAGTTTAGAAAAAATGAGCATTATTCCTGTCAGAAAAAAATTATCTGTTTTTGTCACATCACATGCAGAGCCATCTGAGGACAAATGTCTAAGCAAAAAAAGAAACAATACTGGAATCTGATAAAGCCTCCTCAGGAATATGGCATTTAGCTGTTTCTTTTTTTTTTTTTTTTTTTTTTTTTTTGAGATGGAGTCTTGCTCTGTCGCCCAAGCTGGAGTGCAGTGGCACAATCTTGGTTCACTGCAACCTCCACCTCCTGGGTTCAAGCGATTCTCCTGCCTTAGTCTCCCAAGGAGCTGGGATCACAGGCACACACCATCATGCCCAGCTAATTTTTGTATTTTTAGTAGCGACGGGGTTTCACCACGTTGGTCAGGCTGGTCCTTGGACTCCTGACCTCAAGTGATCCACCCACCTTGGCCTCCCAAAGTGCCAGGATTACAGGCGTAAGCTACCGCGCCCAGCCTAGCTGTTCCAATGGAACCTTTCATCAAAGGATCAGTGCAGTGGCCGGATCTCAGCTCACTGCAAGCTCCACCTCCCGGGTTCACACCATTCTCCTGCCTCAGCCTACTGAGTAGCTGGGACTACAGGCACCCGCCACCTCGCCCGGCTAGTTTTTTTATATTTTTTTAGTAGAGACGGGGTTTCACTGTGTTAGCCAGGATGGTCTCAATCTCCTGACCTCGTGATTCGCCCATCTCAGCCTCCCGAAGCGCTGGGATGACAGGCTTGAGCCACCGCGCCCGGCCAAAACAAATGTTACTGACATTACCAACAATCAAATTGATGACACTATGGCTACAGAAAGAAATATATCAATGACCTAAAGAATTCAATACTGATATTCTGAAACCCAGCCCTCTGTTCTAAAAACAAAATCTAGTTTTATGTATAGTAGTGTGGTATAAGAAACATACATATTTGGTTTTTGTCCTTGATTCCTGGCAGAGCTCCTAAAACCCTCAGGTTTTCCTCAGTAACAGAAGTGCTTTTTGTTATTCATAATGTGTTCCTTTCAACTACACCTGAGTTTATGCTAATTAGGTGACTCTTGGTGGGCCTCTAGATAGCTTCAGGATAGGACTGGTTGCCAGGGGAACCAACCAAGTGATTAGAGTATTAGAACTTTTAGTCCTCCACTCCTCACCCTTGGGGAAGAGAGAGGAACTGGGGACTGACTAAATGATGGGATTTGGAAAGATTCCCTGGTAGTGAATACACAGAGGTGCTGGGAGGGTGTTGTGCCCAGAGAGGACACGAAAGCCTCACACCCCTCCCCAATAGCTTGCCCTATGTATTTATATCATTTCACTGTTCCTGAGTTATACCCTTTATAATAAACTGGTAAACATAAGTAAAGTGTTTTCCTGAGTTCTATGAGTCTTTCCAGTGAATTAACGAACCTGATGAAGGGGTCGTGGGAACCCCTGAATTTGCAACCAAGCCAGACAGAAGTGTGGGTGGCCCAAGACTTGTGACTAGCGTCCCAAGTAGCGGCAGTCTTTTGGAACTGAGCCCTTTAACTTGAGATCTGACACTAACTCCAGGTAGATAGTGTCAGAATTGAATGGAAGTGTTGAACACTCAGCATCAGAGAACTGAAGAATTGGTGAATTAGGTATGGTATGGAAAAACCCCCATAGGTAGTAATTCTTAGGATATATTTGTAAAGCTTGATGATACAAATGGATTTGTTGATAGAACCTCCCAACTTACCTTGCTGCACATGTACAAATAGAAAACCCAAAAATGTAAGAAATGCTGTCAAGAATAGTTGCTACTAAAAATAACTGGCATTAATTTTATGCCATCTATATGCCAGGCATTAAGCTCAGCATAAATTATTTGCAGTGTACAAAACTCTGAGAGGCAGATACTGTTCTCAACAGCAGAAGAGACAATTAAATCTCATAAATGTCCCACTATACACAGCAAGTAGCAGAGTTAGGAACTAAAGCTAGTTTTAACACACAAATCCCTGCCAACTTCTACATTACAGCAACCTTTACTTTTTATCATGTAGTGTAAAATTATAAACTTTAACAATTCTTGAAGACGGCATCCTCAAAATATGTTCTTTAAAGACTAGTCTTGAAAAATTCTCTCAAATAATAAAAATAAAGAGAAATCACATGTACTTATCTAGTATTCTACTTGTCTATTTTACACTTTTTTTTTAAGAACTGCCTTTTTTAGCATTATACTCTTGCTGACAAATATTTCTTTTTTTTTCTCCTCCAGTTAATAAGAAACTAAAGTCATCAAGACATCACTTTCTCTTCAGTACCACTATCAGCAATGAGGAAAGAGGTCACTACAAATCAGAAAATCTTACAACTTCTCAATATATTTGGATAGTTACATTTCCAAGTATTATCTTCAGTGGCAAAATCCTAATTCTTCAATTGTTTTTCATTAGATTTGGCAGCTAATGAGGCTAGGCGTGGTGGCTCATGCCAGTAATCCCAGAACTGTGGGAGGCAAAGGCAGGCGGATCATGAGGTCAGGAGATCGAGACCATCCTGGCTAACATGGTGAAACCCAGTCTCCACTAAAAATACAAAAAATTAGCCAGGCGTGGTGGCGGGCGCCTGTAGTCCCAGCTACTCAGGAGGCTGAGGCAGAAGAATGGCGTGAACCCAGGAGGCAGAGGTTGCAGTGAGCCCAGATTGTGCCACGGCACTCCAGGGGGAGGGCGATAGAGTGAGACTCCATCTCAAAAAAAAAAGTTATGGTGGCTAAAGCTGTCACTATTCTGGTCTCATTCACCTAGAAAATTTAGATTATCCGTGTTCTATTAAAACGTAACATCCAAGAATGGATACAACATAGATATAATCTGACAGTCCAAGAACAAAAGGATTACTTCTTTTAATCTAGCATTATACATCTGTAAGTATTCACCAATGTTAGCTTTTTTTTAACAGCCAAATCATACAACTTACCTTAGATTATGGGACTTGTCAAATGAAAACAAAACTTTTGAGCCAGATAATTTCTGTTTAAGATTAGGATCTTGCTAGGTGCGGTGGCTCACATCCCTAATCCCAGCATTTTGGAAGGCCGAAGCAGGTGGAGAGCCTGAGATCGGGAGTTCGAGACCAGCCTGGCCAACACAGTGAAAACCCATCTCTACTAAAAATGCAAAAATTAGCCAGTTGTGGCAGCGTATGCCGGTAATCCCAGCTACTTGGGAGGCTGAGGCAGAAGAATTGCTTGAACCCAGGAGGTGGAGGTTGCAGTGAGCAGAGATCATGGCCACTGCACTCTAGCCTGGGCCTAGGCAACAAAGCAAGACACCGTCCCCCCCAAAAAAAAAAAAAAAAAAAGAATAGGATCTTACATTTCTATTACACCCACCTTGACACTTTCATACCTCATACGTACTTAAATCATCTTGATTTTCTTTGATGCAACATACTAGATAAACCTCCCAGTTTTAGTATCATTTATAAATTTTTTGGTAAGCATGTTTACCCCATTATTCAAGATCTCGATTCATACAACTTAGCAACAGAATTTACAATCCGTAAATTGTAAGCTCAAAATAAGCAAACCAAGTCAAATGACTAACAAACTGGGAAAATAAATTTGTAACACATATTACAATAAGTAATTCCATTACATAAACGGCTCCTACAAATTCGTAAGAAAAAAAAAATTAGGATGTTGTTAAACAGGAATTAAAATTTTTAAAAAGGAAAAAGAAAAAAATGCGTAATCAATGAAAAAAGAATCAAAGTCTAACACGGACAGCCAGTTCACAAAAAAAGATAACATGATTTTCATACAGATGAAAAGCTCTTCAACCTCATGCATGAGAGTAACGCAAATGAATCTATGATATGATACCATTTTTTTTTAACCTATCAGATTGGCAAAGACCAAAATGTTTGACAACACATCTAATTTGTAAAGATAATGGAGAAACAAGCACTCTCATAGACGGCTGACTGTAAAATAATTCCAACTAAGGTCTTTAGAGAAAATTTCAAAGATATCTGTTAAAAATTTAATTACATCTATCTTTTCTTCTGAGCACCAGTATTCACTGCAGCATTATTTGTAACATCAAAAGTGCTAGCCACAGTTGTTAATCCAACAGCCATTTCTCCCTTCTTCTCCATTAACCAGAATTCACATTTTGTTCAAGATAGTAATGATTGGTTTCAGGCAATATGGCTATCATATTCTCTTTCCCAGAGACACTTGGAGTAAGGGGCAGCAATATAACTCCCAGTGAAATGTAAGGAGACATTACACAGGAAAGTGCATTCAACAGCACAGTCTGCTGACCCCACAGCACCAGCATTACATGGCAGCTTAATAGATACACAAATTCTCAGGCCCTACTCCAAACCTATGGATTTCAGAATCTCTGGAAGTAGATCCCACAAATAGGCAATATGAATAGTATTTTAACAAGCTCCCCAAGTAATATGTACACTAAAGTTCACAAAGCACTGTTTAGGAGACTTCTGGGAATTGTTTTTCTTCCCACGTAAAATGACAGCACCTTCCCAGTAAAAAAATGTTTTGCCCTCCATATCCTGTTTTTGAATGCAGTTGGTTGTGCTGCTTGGAGCTGAGGCAGCCATGATACAACCACAAGGTGACACAGGGAAGCTGAAAAGCCAACATAATGAGGAAAACAAAGGTGAGGGGAAAAAATGTGGGTCCTAAATATTGCTGAGCTACCAAACTAGTGCTGAATTACCTATCTCCTTGCTTCTGTTTATATAAGACAATTAAATATTTTTACAGCTTAAGTCACTGTTAGATTTCCTGGGGTTTTTTAAATTATTATTTCCATTATTTACAACTGAGTGTATCCTAATGATATATATTTTGTCAATGCATGGAATTTTTTTTTTTTGAGATCCGGAGTCTTGCTCTGTTGCCTAGGTAGGAGTGCAGTGGCACAATCTCGGCTCACTGCAATCTCCACTTTCCGGGTTCAAGCCTCCTGAGCAGCCGGGATTACAGGTGCCCACCACCACACTCAACTAATTTTTGTATTTTTAGTAGAGATGGGGTTTCGCCATGTTGGCCAGGTTGGTCTCAAACTCCTGATCTCAGGTGATCCGTCCACCTCGGCCTCCCAAAGTGCTGGAATAACAGGCATGAGCCACCGCACCCAGCCTATCCTTGGAAATTAATGGAGCTTTAATTCTAGTGGAAATTACACAGCAGATTGGCAACAAGACTAGTTAGTGGTCTCAAGACTAACACTGGTTGTCTTAACACAGTGTGGGCATATGGAAAACCCAAAAGAAAAAAACCACAGTAACACTATGCAGCTGAAAAAAAAAAACTGACACAAGTTGGCCAGGTGTGGTGACTCACACCCATAATACAGGCACTTTGGGAGGCGGAAATGGGAGGATTGCTTAAGGCCAGGAATTTGAGATCAACCCGGGCAACATAGCAAGACCCTGTCTCTATGAAAATGTTTTTCAATTACCCAGGCATGGTGGTACACGCCTGTAGTCCCAGCTACTCAGGAGGCTAAGGTGAGAGGATCCCTTGAGCCCAGGAGGTCGAGGCTGCAGTTAGCTATGATCACACGAACCACTATACTCCAGCATAGGTGACAGAGTGACACCATGTCTCTAAAAAATAATAATAATAAAAAGTAATTTTAAAAATACTGTGTTTTAATTACATATGCTATAAGTAGCACAGGATTAATCCCCAGTCCAAAACGCTAGGAACCAGAAGTGTTTTGGATTTCAGATTTTTTCACATTTTGAAATATTTGGATTATACATACCAGGCAAGCATCCCAAATCCAAGCAGCATTTCTTTGAGTGTTATGTTGGTACCCAAAAGATTTCAGATTTTGAATTTTCAAATTTGGGATGCTCAAACTATATTTTATGAGAAAAAAAAAGCAAGATATAGAACTGTTTGAACAGTAGACCTCTATTTGAGTTTTTTAAAGGTAATATAAATATGTATGTACATATATACACACATATGTACATAAAGTATCTGGAAGGAGACACAAAAAGAGGTAAAAATGCTTGTTACTAAGGAGAAGAAAGAATCAGGAATCAGGGATTAAAGTGAGACTTTCATTTCTATGGTTTCAACATCTGTATATTCCTATTCAAAATGAGTTTGAAATAAAAATGTTAAAAACTTCTTTTAGACTCATATTACACACAAGAGAATTCTCAAAGTGGCTCAAAGCTATTATTTCTACAAAGTACCTAAAAATTATTGTTTGCCTACCAGCACCTGGCATAATGCCTTGCCTATAATAGATTCTCAAATGTCTTCTGACTCAATTTACTATGGAATCAATTCCACAAGCTGCCACTTACAGCATCTAAGAATCTCAAAAATAGAGGCTAGAACTGAGCGCAGGGGCTCACACCTGTAATCCCAGCACTTTGAGAGGCTGAGGTGGGAGGACTGCTTGAGCCCAGGAGTTCAAGACCAGCATTGTCAACACAGTAACACCCTATCTCTACAAAAAACAAAATAAATAAAGTGTACAGGTAGGTGCAGTGGCTCATGTCCATAATCCCAACACTTTGCAAGGCTGAGGTGGAAGGACTGCGTAAGACTAGGAGTTCAAGACCAGCCTGGGCAACATAGCAAGACCCCATCTCTACAAAAAATACAAAAATTAGCTGGGTATGGTGGCACACACCGTAGTCCTAGCTACTTGGGTGAGGTGGGAGGATCGCTTGAGCCCAGCAGTTTGAAGTTGCAGTGAGCTATAATTGCACCACTGCACTCCAGCTGAGCAACAGAGCAAGACTCTACCTCTAAAAAAATAAAATAAAATAAAAGTAGAAAATAAATTTCATATATTTGAAGCTTTCTCTTCATAATCAAAGTCTGTCAGATAATTGCTTAACTCTGTTTTCCTTACTCTCCACAATATTTGAGTACTGTTTTAAGTTGTTGGAAAGGAAAATCAGCTCATAACAACCTTCTTTGGGTTTTCCATAAGCCCACACTGCATTAAGATGACCAATACTAGAAGCAGGCACGGTGGCACATCTGTAGTCGCAGCTACTCAGGATCTAAGGTAGGCGGATCACTTGAGCCCAGTAGTTCATCTAGCCTGAGCAATACAGTAAGATTCCACTGCTATTTTTTTTTTTTTTTTTTTTGAGATGGAGTCTCCCTCTGTCGCCCAGGCTGGAGTGCAATGGCCGGATCTCAGCTCACTGCAAGCTCCGCCTCCCAGGCCTACGCCATTCTCTGGCCTCAGCCTCCCGAGTAGCTGGGACTACAGGCGCCCACCACCACGCCTGGCTAGTTTTTTTGTATTTTTTTTTTTTAGTAGAGACGGGGTTTCACCGTGTTAGCCAGGATGGTCTCGATCTCCTGACCTCATGATCCGCCCATCTCGGCCTCCCAAAGTGCTGGGATTACAGGCTTGAGCCACCGCACCCGGCCTCCACTGCTATTTAAAAAAAAAAAAAAAAAAGATTGGCCAGGTGCGGTGGCTCACATCTGTAATCCCAGCGCTGTGGGAGGCTGAGGCGGGTGATTGCCTGAGGTCAGGAGTTCAAGACCAGCCTGGCTAACATGGTGAAACCCTGTCTCCACTAAAAATACGTAAAAAAATAGCTGGGTGAAGTAGCCGGCACCTGTAATCCCAGCTACTCGGGAGGCTAAGGCAGGAGAATTGCTTGAACCCTGGAGGCAGAGGTTGCAGTGAGCCGAGATCTTGCCACTGCACTTCAGCCTGGGGGACAGAGCAGAACTCCGTCTCAAAAAAAAAAAAAAAAAAAAAAACCACAAACACACACACAAAAAAAGATTACCTATACCAGTGTGAGACCACTAACAAGTCTTGGCCCCAATCTGTTACTTCATTTCCACTAAAACATAAACTCCATTAGGGTAGAAACTTTCATCCACTGTATCTCCAAGACCTACAACAGGGCCAACAAATATGAAAGTACTCAATAAATATTTTTTTACATAAATAAATGAAGAAAAAGACGTCTTCCATAAGCCAAGAATAAGTTACACCTAACCACACCCATCCACTTTGGTTATTTACAGAAGCTCATCTGGCTGAGTATGCTACACAGACTGAATACTTTTACTAAAGACGAATAAATAGGGCTGGTGCCATGGCTCACACCTGTGATCCCAACACTCTGGGAGGCCGGGGCAGGCAGATCATCTGAGGTTGGGAGTTCAAAACCAGCCTGACCAACATGGAGAAACCCTGTCTCTATTAAAAATACAAAAACTTAGCCAGGTGTGATAGCACATGCCTGTAATCCCAGCTACTCGGGAGGCTGAGGCAGGAGAATCGCTTGAACCCGGGAGGAGGGATTGTGGTGAGCCGAGATCACACCATTGCACTCCAGCCGGGGGGACAAGAGTGAGACTCCATATCAAAAAAACAAAAACAAGTTTAAAATATCATTGGTCCTTAAAGTCATACATTCATTCTTTTGATAATTGCTATGTTGAACACAACCTGCTAACTGCTTTACAATGATTTAAGTAAGCACTAATGATTTGAACCCAGGTTTAATGCCTGGCTCAAAAAAAAAAAAAAAAAGAATAAATAGAAGTGTGAAGAGGTCCTCACAAGCCCCACTGACAGAACAAAGACTATATTTGAACAAAGACTATATTTAAAGTGTCTTTCAGCCCTATAACCTAAGAAAGAAGAGTAGCTGACAGCCAATTAGCTCCTAGCCAATCCTTACATTTTTTCTTTTTCATAATAATTGCTAAGGACAATTTTTAAATCCTGAAGGAATGAATCAAAAATTAAGGAGCCAGGTTCAGTGGCTCATGCCTATAATCTCAGTATTTTAGAAGGCTGAGGCAGGAGGATTGCTTGAAGCCAAGAGTTTGAGACCAGCCTGGGCAACATATGGAGACCTCATCTCTACAGAAAAATAAATAAATAAAATTTCAAAAAAAAAAAAAAACCCTGAAGAGCCGGGTGCTGTGGCTCCCACCTGTAATCCCAGCACTTTGGGAGGCCGAGGTGGACGGATCACGAGGTCAGGAGATCGAGACTATCCTGGCTAACACAGTGAAACCCTGTCTCTACCAAAAATACAAAAAAAAATTAGTCGAGCATGGTGGCAGGTGCCTGTCGTCCCAGCTACTCGGGAGGCTGAGGCAGGAGAACGGCATGAACCTGGGAGGCGGAGCTTGCAGTGAGCCGAGATCACGCCACTGCACTCCAGCCTGGGCAACAGAGTGAGACTCCGTCTCAAAAAAAATAAATAAATAAACCCTGAAGATCTCCTCAAAGTAAATTTTCCAATATTACTTCAAATGAATAATTAATCAAGACAGTTGTTAATAATACTACTTAAATATCTTAAATCTTCTCCTGCCAAGAACATCTACCCAGAGTTACAGATTTTTATCTGAGTACTCAGTCTCACCAGGGTTTAGGAAATGTTTTGCTTTGGAAAGACAACATCTCCAATCAGACTTTAACCTCCAACTGCTCCATTAAAACTACTCTTTATCAAGGTTACCAATAACTGCCACATTGTTAAATAGTTAATTCTCAGCCCTCATCTCAATTGTAGTATTTGACACAGTTGATCACTCCCTATTCCTTGAAACACTTTCCTCATTAGAATCCAGGATACCCTCTAACCTAGTTTTCATTTTACCTCTCCGGCTACTGCTACTAAATCTTCTTTGATGTTTCCTTCTCATCTTCCCCACCTCTAAACTCTAGAAATTAAGTTCTTCAACTGCTTCTTACTTCCATCTCTACTCACTCAATTGGAGATCTCATCCAGCTTTCTGGATTTAAATATAATCTATTTTAACAATACCCAGAGGTATATGTCCAGCAGATCCTTCTCTCTTGAATTCCAGATTCATAAACCCAACTGTTTACTCAACATCTCTAAGTGTTTTTTTTGTTTTTTGGGTTTTTTTGAGACAGTCTCACTCTGTGACCCAGGCTGAAGTGCAGTGGTGCAATCTCGGCTCATTGCAACCTCCGCCTCCCAGGTTCAAGCGATTCTCCTGCCTCAGCCTCCCGAGTAGCTGGGAATACTACAGGTGTGCCACCACGCCCAGCTAATTTTTTGTATTTTTAATAGAGATGGGATTTCACCGTGTTAGTCAGGGTGGTCTTGATCTCCTGATCTCATGATCCGCCCGCCTTGGCTTCCCAAAGTGCTGGGATTACAGGCGTGGGCCACCGCGCCCAGCCTTATTTTTTTTTTTTTTTTGAGCCAGAGTTTCGCTCTTTTAGCCCAGGCTGGAGTGACATGGCACAATCTCGGCTCACTGCAACCTCCACCTCCCAGCTTCAAGTGATTCTCCTGCCTCAGCCTCCCAAGTAGCTGGGATCACAGGCGCCTGCCAGCATGTCCAGGTAATTTTTGTACTTTTTTTTTTTTTAGTAGAGATGGGGGTTTCACCACATTGGCCAGGCTGGTCTTGAACTCCTGACCTCAGGTGATCTGCCCGCCTCCCAAAGCACTGGGATTACAGGCGTGAGCCATGCGCCTGGCTAACATCTCTAAGTCTTAATAGGCATCTTTAATTTATGTCTAAAACTGAGTTTCTGTTACTTCTGTAAACTTGTTCCTCTTTCAGTCTTCTCCATTTCAATAAATGACAACTGCATCCTTCCAGAAACTCAATACAAAAATCTTAACTCTTTCCTTTCTTTCACAGCACATATCCCATCTATCAGCAAAACCTGCTAACTCTACTTGAAAAATACATCCAGAATTAGATCACGTGTAACCAGTCACTGCTACTCTCTAGCACAAACCACATTTTCTCTCACCTTGATTACAGTAATAGGCTCCAAACTAGTATTTCTGCTTTTGTCCTTGCCCAATCTACCACTATCTACTCAGCAGCCAGAGAAATGAAAATGTCAAAATATAAATCAGATCATGTCACCCTGGCCAAATACTCCAAAGACTTCCTATTTTGCTCAGTGTAAACACTAAAGGCCTACAAAGACCACCAGCAGCAGCAGCACCTGGGAGCTTATTAGAAATAGGCCCTACCCCAGACCTACAAAATTAGTCTAAATTTTAATAGGAACCCCCAAGGTAATTCATGTGCACATTGAAGTTTGAAAAGCACTTCCATAAAGCACCACAAAATAAGGACCCACCTCACCATTCCTCAGGCAAGCTTCTGTCTCAGGACATGTACGCTGTAATTCACTATGCCTAGAATGCTCTTCTCATACATATGCATGGCTCACTCCTTCACCTCTTTCAAGCCCTTACTCAAATGTCACCTTCTGTGTGAAGCCATCTGTGAACACTCAACCCCTTCCCCTCAATATACTCTATTCCTGCTTTCCTTTTACTCTTCTCTTTAGAATTTGTCATCACAAACTTAAAAATGGCATTTATGCATTATTTATTTATTTCAGGCCAGGCATGGTGGCTCACGCCTATAATCCCTGCATTTTGGGAGGCCGAGGTGGAAGGATCACTTGAGCCCAAGAGTTCGAGACCAGCATGGGAAACACAGTGAGACCCCCATCTCTACAAAAAATAAAAATATTAGCTGATCACAGTGGCATACACCTGCAGTCCCAGCTACTTGAGACACTGATGTGAGGGACTGTTTGTGCCCAGGAATGTGAGATTGCTGTGAGCTACGACTGCAACCTTGCACTTCAGTCTGGGCAAAAGAGCAAGACGTTGTCTCAAAAAAAAATTTTTTTTTTCAGAAAGAAAAATTGAGTCTTTGAGTGAAAACAACAGATATACCTATAACTATCTACAATGCCATAACAATCCTTGACATTGATAAAAATCTTTCACTCAAATTTTCTCATCTGATTCTCAATAACCCCATGAGCTGTGTAAAGCAAGTAATGATAAGCCCGTTTTAAAGGTGAGAAAATAAACATACTTCAACTCTCAAAGCATGGAAGTAATAATGTCAAACCTGGGACTGAAGTCTCAATTTTTAGTTCAAAACTCTACAATATCACACCTCCTCTTGCCAATGAAACTGAACCAGACTATGAAATCATATAGCCAAAATGTTATGCTAAGGGTACTAAGCTTTCCTAAACCATCCAGTGTCTATGCAGAATGAGAACAAATTCAGTTCACCCAAGTCACAATTTCAATTTGAGAAATAAGAATGCAAGCTACAGCTGGGCACAGTGGCTCACACCTATAATCCCAGCACTTTGGGAAGCTAGGGTGAGGGAATCACTTGAGCCCAGAGTTTGAGACCAGCCTGGGCAATACAGCAAGACGCTGTCTCTATTATTAAAAATAAAAATAAAAAATTTAATTTAAAAAAATTCCAGCTGCTCCCCGTTACTTGTAAGTCTAATCCCGTGTCTTAATAACATTCAGGAAGAATGTAGGAAATGAGATGTTTCATTATATGCATTAAGAAAATTCTTGTTGAGTTACAGTTGCTAGGAAAAAAGAGAAAATGGGAGAAAGGAAGATGGAACAAGTAAACGAATGAGAACTGAGTTCTAGAAACAAAAGTATAATTATTTTATACTGTTTTGAGTGTCCGGGTGATGTCATTTTGCAGTAGAAGAAAAAAAGACATACCTCCTCAAAATCCCAGCAATAGCTTCCCTTTCTTTGCATAGGTGAGGATGAACAGTTGTAATCCAAAAGGTTTCCCAAAAAGTTATTTTTAAAAAAGACATAGAAACAGAAGATCCATATGAAAAACAGATCCAATCTGGGAGGATGGACACTGTGTCTTCTAAATCTTGTGACCAAGGGCAACTGCTCACCGAGCGTCAGCATCTGAAGAAAGTGCTAACTGTGGATGTGTCTTCTCCAGAGATTAATACCTGCTGGGACAGAAGAGCAAGAAATGGAGAAAGAACTACTGAATGCAAATGACTGTTGGACAAACAATGACAGGCTGAGCATCCCAACTTTGAAAGGCCAAAACCCAAAATGCCCCAAAATCTGAAAACTTTTCGAGTCCCAACATGATGCTCAAAAGAAACACTCATTGGAGCATTTCAGAGTTCAGACTTTCCAACTAGGGATGCTCAACTGATAAGTATTAACACAAATATTATGAAATCTGAAAAAATCTGAAATACTTCTGGTCTGAAGTATATCAGTTCTCAGGCTGCAATTTTTTTTTTTTTTTTTTTTGAGACAGAGTTTTGCTCTTGTTGCCCAGGCTGGAGTGCAATGGCGCAATCTTGGCTCACTGCAAACTCCACCTCCCAGGTTCAAGTGATTCTCCTGTCCCACCCTCCCATGTAGCTGGGATAACAGGCGCTTACCACGATGCCAGGCTAATTTTTGTATTTTTAGTAGAGACTGGGTTTCATTCACCATGTTGGCCAGGCTGGTCTTGATCTCCTGACCTCATGATCCCCCCGCCTCGGCCTCCCAAAGGGCTGGGATTACAGGCATGAGCCACCGCGCTCAGCCTAAAATTTTTTACATTAACATTAGCGAAGAAAAAGTGATCACATGGAGGTAACACCAGTGACCATGCCCAGCTGCCACTGAGTTATCAATGACAGCAGTAGGCAAAAGTACACTTCGGCAGGTAATCCAGCTCTCTCTCTGATAATAGTAAAGAAAATATTAAAATCTATTTCAAGTTTTTTGTAGCAAAATGATGGTCACATCACACAACCAATCATAGATAAAGATTTGTCTGTAGTCTGCCAAACAGAGCAACCATTCTGGCAACTTATAAAACAAATATTGTAGAACTACTAATGCAGATGTCCACTCTCAGCAGAAAATGTAGAATAATCATATAAAAAAATGTAGGTTTTGGCAGAGAAACTAAAAGTTAACAAGAAAACAAAGTGATATAAATGTTAATATGACATATAGGGTGGTTTGTATACCCTTTTTAGCTAACATAAAGAACAAGAAATCTGTTACATTTTGGCAACAAATTAAGGCAGTATTGATACCTGCTACATCACTGCATTTCTATCAAACCACAAATTATAGAATATATAAAATGAAATACATTGGATGGAACTAGCAGCAGTCAAGACACAGAAGAAGGAAAGATGAGTAAATGTAAAGACACATCAATAAAAACCATCCAAAATGAAACCCAAAATATAAAACCAAAGAAAAACAGCAGAGCATCAGTAAGGTATGGGACAACTTCAAGAAACCTAGTAATATATATGTGATTGGAATCCAAGGAGGGATGTGTGAATATTTGGAGAAATAATAGCCAAAAATGTTCCAAACTGATGAAAAGTATAAACTCACAAACTCAAAAAGCTTAACAACAAGAGCAAAAAACTCAAAGAAAGTTTTATTCCACCAGGGAACAACAAAATCAAATTCCTTGAAACCAGACATAAAGAAAAATCTTAAAAGGAGCCAGAGGAATACGGAACGAGAGAAAACATTTACAGATCATCTATCATCCAGAATATACAGAGACCTCTTAAAACTCAAAACAAAAAACAACCTGATAAAACTGGGCAAAGGATATTTCTCTAAAGGAGATACATGAATGGCTGATAAACACATAAAAAGATGCTCAATATCATAAATCATTAGGGAAATGCAAATCAAAACTACAATCAAATACCACTCACACCCATTAGGATAGCTATGATAAAAAAAAAAAAAAAAAACAGAAAATGACAAGTGCTGGCAAGGATATGGAGAAAGTGGGACCCTTGTGCACTGTTGATAGAAATGTACAATGGTACAGCCACTGGGGAAAACAGTATGGAAGTACCTAAAAAAATGAAAAATAGAATTACCATATGATCCAGCAATTTCGTTTCTGGGTTTATAGAAAAAAGATTTAAAGTGGGGGTCTGTAAGAGATATCTGTACAGTCATGTTCACAGCAGCATTATTCATGATAGCCAAAAAGTGGAACCAACCCAAGTGTCATATATGGATAAGCAAAATGTGGTACATCATACACAACAGAATACTATGCAATCTTAAAAAGGAAGAACATTCTGAAAAATACTACGACATGGATGAACCTTCAGGACATTATATTAAGTGACAGGAGACAATCACAAAAAGACAAGTACTGTATGATTCCACTTATATGAGTTACTAGGGTAGTCAAATTCAAAGACAGTAGAATAGTGGCTTCCAGAGGTTGGGGGAGGGGGTCTGGGGAGTTAGTGTTTAAAAGAGTTTCCGTTTGCAAGATGAAAGGAGTAATGGAGATGGATGATAGTGATGGTTGTACAACATTATGAATGTATTTAACATTACTGAACAACACACTTAAAAATTGTTAAAATCAGCCAGGCGCGGTGGCTTATGCCTGTAATCCCAGCACTTTGGGAGGCCAAGGTGGGCGGATCACCTGAGGTCAGGAGTTCGAGACCAGCCTGGCCAACATGGTGAAACCTTGTCTCTACTAAAAATTAAAAAAAAAAAAAAAAAATTAGCCAGGCATGGTGGCACACGCCTGTAATCCCAGCTACTTGGGAGGCTGAGAAAGGAGAATCGCTTGAACCTGGGAGGTGGACGCTGCAGTGAGCTGAGATCGCACCACTGCACTCCACCCTGGGTGACAAAGTGAGACAATCAATCAATCAATCAATAAGGTTAAAATGGGCCAGGTGTGTTGGCTCATGCCTGTAATCATAGCACTTTGGGAGACCAACATGGGAGGACTGTTTGAGCCCAGGAGTTTGAGATCAGTCTGGGCAACATGGTGAGGCCCCATTTCTACAAAAAATTGTAAAAATTTGCCAGGAAATTTTTGCCAGGAAATTGCATCTGTGGTCCCAGCTATTCAGGAGGCTGAGGTGGAAGGATCACTTGAACCTAGGAGGTCAAGGCTGCAATAATCCATGTTCACACCACTGCACTCCAGCCTGGGTGACACAGCAAGACCCTATCTCAAAAACAAAGAAACAAAAAATGGTTAAAATGGTAAATTTTTAATTATATGTATTTTAACATATTAAAAAATATATTTTTTGAGCTGGGAGCGGTGGCTCACACTTGTAATCCCAACACTTTGGGAAGCCAAGAGGGATCAATCACTTGAGGCCAGGAGTTCAAGATGAGCCTGGCCAACATGGTTTCACCAATATGGTGAAACAACATGGTGAAACCTCACTTCTATTTTATTTTATTTTAGAAATTAAAAAAATAAATTAGAGAAAGAAAAAATATATTTTTTGAAAGAAAAATAAAAGCAGCCAGAAGGAAACAACCACACATTAAATACAGAAAAAATAAACCCAAAGAAAGCAGATTTCTCATTGGAAACAATGCAGGCCAGAAGATGGTGAAACAGCATCATAAAGAAAACGTCAACAGTAATTACATATCCTTTGAAAATAGTTTCTAAAACTAAAAAAGAGTCTTCAGATAACCAAATACTAAAAGGATTCATTATCAGCAAATGTACACTACAAGAAACATCAGAAATCCTTCAATCAGAAGGAAAATCATACCACACAGAAACCTAGACCTATACAAAAGAACAAAGAGCACCAAAAAAAGGTAATATATATGAATAAACAAACTATAGATGCATACTGGACAAAGACTTTTATAATAGTATGAGCAGAATCATTTACATTATTAAAGAAAAAAACGGTATCAAGAATTTTCAGGCTGGGCGTGGTGGCTTACACCTGTAATCCCAGTACTTTGGGAGGGTGAGACGAGAGGATCGCTTGAGCCCAGGAATAGGAGATCAGCCTAGGCAACATAGTGCGAACCTATTTCTACAAAATAAAATAAAAAAAGAATTTATACATATCTTCCAACATGCCTGTCTTCCACAAACTTCAAAGTACCCTGATTATTAGAACTCAGTTCCCATTACACTTTCCTATAAATCAGTCAACATTATTTCTTTATAAAATGAAGCTCTCAAGTACAATCTATTTGTCTGATAATGGAGTCTTTTGAAGAAATAAAATTAAAACTAAAATCTCCTTGTTTCCAGCTTAGTATTCTACTACACAAACAGTGGTTTTCAAACACTTTGAAGGGCTTGCCTACAGAGAAATTTTTTTTGAGATTAAAAAAATGGCGGTCAATATATAATTTATCTATTTTTTTCACTGTCTCAATGGAACCCAAAGTCATTTACAAATAAGCTACAGCAGGCCAGGCATAGTGGCTCATACCTGTAATCCTAGCACTTTGGGAGGCTGAGGCAGGCAGATTGCTTGAGCACAGGATTCAAAACCAGCCTGGGCAACATGGCAAAACCCATCTCTACAAAAAATGCAAAAATTAGCCAGATATGGTGGGACACACCTGTAGTCCCGGCTACTCGGGGAGCTAAGGCAGGAGGATCGCTTGAACCCGGGAGGTCCAGACCGCAGTGAGCTTTGATTGCACCACTGCACTCCAGCCTGGGCGACAAAGTCAGACTCTGTTTCTAAATAAATAAATAAATAAGCTACAGCAAAGAATGTTCCTTGTTTTCAAGAAATCTGAAAAAAACAATAGGTTTCAATGAATTGGTCAGGTTGCCCCAAACTGGCAAAAGAAGAAAACTTTTGCCAAGTCTTCCTGAAGAAAGTGAATTTGTCAAAGCAAAGGTGTCAAAGCAATCGCTGCAAAACAAAGCTTTGGGGTCAGGTGTTGAAGTAGAAAAACGATCACCTGAGGTCAGGAGTTCAAGACCGGCCTGGCCAACATGATGAAACCCTGTCTCTACAAAAATTAACCAGGCATGATGGCGGGTGCCTGTAATCCCAGCTACTTGGGAGGCTGAGGCAGGAGAATTGCTTGAACCCAGGAAGCGGAGGTCGCAGTGAGCTGAGATCACACCATTGCACTCCAGCTTGGGTGAGACAGACAGACTATGTCTCAAAAAAAAGAAAAAGGGAAAACAATATTTGATGCTATTCCATTATACTTCAAACCTGAGGGAATGTGGTTAGTAAGAATAAAATCTCTGGGCCGGGCGCGGTGGCTCAAGCCTGTAATCCCAGCACTTTGGGAGGCCGAGGCGGGCGGATCACAAGGTCAGGAGATCGAGACCACAGTGAAACCCCGTCTCTACTAAAAATACAAAAAATTAGCCGGGCGCGGTGGCGGGCGCCTGTAGTCCCAGCTACTCAGGAGGCTGAGGCAGGAGAATGGCGGGAACCCAGGAGGCGGAGCTTGCAGTGAGCCGAGATCGTGCCACTGCACTCCAGCCTGGGCGACAGAGCGAGACTCCGTCTCAAAAAAAAAAAAAAAAGAATAAAATCTCTGTAACATCACTGGTGCCAAATAGATTACAGAATGGGAATCCTGCCTACTATCCCTCTGAATACATAATAGGCTTTCTTTTGTTTGTTTTTTGTGTTTATTTATTGAGACAGAGTCTCACTCTGTCATCAGGCTGGAGTGCAGTGGCACAATCTCAGCTCACTGCAACCTCCGCCTCCTGGGTTCAAGCAATTCTCCTGCCTTAGCCTCCTGAGTAGCTGGGATTACAGGCACCCACCACCACGCCCAGCGAATTTTTGTATTTTTAGTAGAGATGGGGTTTCACCATGTTGGCCAGGATGGTCTCAATCTCTTGACTTCGTGATCCACCCACCTCAGCCTCCCAGGCTGATTACAGGCATGAGCCACTGTGCCTGGCCTGAATACAAAATGTTAAACGCAATTCATACACTCGGAGACTGCCTGAGACCACTAGTAGACCTCATAACCCAACTGCACAGTGAGAGACCACTTGCTGCTCTCAGACAGGTAACTGAATGGTTCACATAACTCAGGATGTTCTTCTGACAGAATTCTAGAGGAAGGCTACCTACTGTTACCCTGTCTGGACCAAAATTCTTTATTCTATAAAGACAACAAGAAAATTATGTGATTTCAGTATTCACTAAGGAATACCATATTCCAGGAGAAAGTAGCATTCTTTCAGCTCTTTATCCAAAGTCAAGCCACTGGGTAACTTTCTGCTTTATATGATAATAAACTTAACAAAAGAAATACAGTGGTTACATACTCAAGAGAATTGAAAACATATGTTCAAACAAAAGCTTATACAAGAATATTCAAGGCAGCATTATTCATAATAGCAAAAAAGTGGCATTATTCAAAACAGCCTACTGATGAACAGGTACACAAAATGTGGTATATTCACACAATAGAATATTACTATGCCATAAGAAAGGAATACTTGCTACAACATGGATGAATAAAAACACTGTTAAGTGAAAGAAGCTAAAAACAAAAGGGCAGGCCGGGTGCAATGGCTCACACCTGTAATCCCAGCACTTTGGGAGGCTAAGGCGGACGGATCACTTGAGGTCAGCAGTTCAAGACCAGCCTGGCCAACATGGTGAAACCGTTTCTACTAAAAAAAAATTTTTTAATTAGCCAGGTGTGGTGTGTGCACCTGTAATCCCAGCTACTCGGGAGGCTGAGGTGGGAGAATCCTGGGAACCCGGGAGGCAGAGGTTGCAGTGAGCCGAGATCACGCCACTGCACTCCAGCCTGGGAGACAGAGTGAGACTCCATCTCAAATAAAATAAAATAAAATAAAATAAAATAAAATAAAATAAAATAAAAACACAAAAGGCCAGGTATTATATGATTCCATTTATGTGAAATGTTTAGAATAGGCAAACCCATAGGACAAAAATCAGACTGTGGTTGCCAGGAAACAAAGAGATGGACTGCTTAATAGGTATGGGGTTTCTTTTTGGTGTGAAAATGTTCTAGAGTTTGACAGCAGTGGTGGTTGCACGTTACACTGTGAATGAAGTAAAAGCCACTGAATTGTACATTTAAAATGGTTAACTACATATTTCAAATCATAAATTGTATGTTATGGGAATTTTACCTCAAGAAAAAAAAAAAATACTGGGCTGGGCGCGGTGGCTCATGCCTGTAATCCCAGCACTTTGGGAGGCTGAGGAGAGCGGATCATGAGGTCAAGAGATCAAGACCACCCTGGCCAACATGGAGGAATCCCATCTCTATTAAAAATACAAAAATTAGCTGGGCATGGTGGCACGCACCTGTAGTCCCAGCTACTCAGGAGGTTGAGGCAGAAGAATCACTTGAACCTGAGAGGTGGAGGTTGCAGTGAGCCAAGATTGCGCCACTGCACTCCAGCCTGGCGACAGAGCGAGACTCCATCTCTCCAAAAAAAAAAAAAAAAATTCTAAATGTTAGTTATCTTGTACCTGTATCTCCCACTACTTAACAAAATACTGTGAGCATTAAAAAAAAGACCACTCAAAAACACTTTTTAAAATATAACATATTGACATTCTAAGAAAGGCAAAACTATAGAGACAGTTAAAAGATCAGTGAGGTTGCCAGAGGCTGGTGTGAGGAAGCAAATCGGTGAGACAGAAACTTTCTAGAGCTGTGGAACTAATCTGCAGGATACTGTAATGTTAAACATAAAATACTAGAAGTCTGTCAAAACCCACAGAAATTTGTATCACAAAGAATAAACTTTAATGTGTGCAAATTATTAAATAATTAGGAGATAAAGGTATCTCAGCAAAAAATGCAGACTGTGACAAAATCTAAATCTATTACAAATATATGAGACGACTTCAGGAAGTGAGTAGGGAAAGCTGGTAACCTAAAAAACATTAGAAATGACTGCTATCGGCCGGACGCGGTGGCTCAAGCCTGTAATCCCAGCACTTTGGGAGGCCGAGACGGGCGGATCACGAGGTCAGGAGATCCAGACCATCCTGGCTAACATGGTGAAACCCTGTCTCTACTAAAAAATACAAAAAACTAGCCGGGCGAGGTGGCAGGTGCCTGTAGTCCCAGCTACTTGGGAGACTGAGGCAGGAGAATGGTGTGAACCCAGGAGGCAGAGCTTGCAGTGAGCTGAGATCAGCCACTGCAGTCCAGCCTGGGCGACAGAGCGAGACTCTGTCTCAAAAAAAAAAAAAAAAAGAAAGAAAGAAAGAAATGACTGTTATCTATAAAACTAAAGGCAAAAAGAACTATCCATGAGTTTCTAGTTGATAAACTAGTTTCCCACAGGTATACAGATTAACAGTTCTGAAACCACTATACATGTATGCTGGAATTGAATAATCAATTCTGGCAGATGGTGGGAGGCAGGTTTTTCACTGGTGAAGCAGGAGGTTACATATAAGCAAGGTAAGGTTAGAATAACACATGTGGTAATGAATTAGAGTTGGACACATCATGAAGTCATGTTTAGCTTAATAAAGATACAGTTACATATAGAAATATATATAGATATGTGCATATACACAGGTTAATATGTATACATATATTTCCTTCCTCTGTCAACTGAGAGGGCCTAGAAGCAACAATACTTCAGTACCAACAAGCACACCTATCACCCAGATCTTGGTTTGTAACACCATTCTTCAATAAAAGGTACCAGGGCTCCTTGAGAACTGACTGTTTACAGGACTGGAGCAGAAAATATACAAGATGAACCTTAGAGCATCTTATGTTGCCAGAAAGTAAGAAAGTACACATACAATCATGGAGGTATGTCAAAGAGAAAGGATACAGGAACCAACTTAAAGAGCTCCCAATGGCCAAAGCTGAAACCATTTAGCAATGAAATTTAAGTAGATACGCCACCCGTAAGGAGGTAGAACATAACTCATCACCACTAAGTGTAGGCTGTACATAGTGACGATTTTCCAGAGTATAGTAGGAAAGAGAAGAAGAAAGAGTAACTTCGCAGAAAACACTGCCTCAAGCCAGATAAGCAAGGTTAACATCAACACTGATAAGTCATACTGGGAGTATACATCCCTAATATGTGATGAGAATGACACTTTACCCCTGTGGTCTTCCTTCCAAAAGCATATTACATTATTGGCCTAACCACAAGAAAAACAACAGATAAATCCCAAAGAACATTCTATAAAAATACCTGACCGTGGCTGGGCACAGTGGTAATCTCAGCACTTTGGAAAGCTGAGGAGGGCGGATTGCTTGGTTCTAGGAGTTCGAGACCAGCCTGGGCACCATGGTAAAACCCCATCTCTACAAAAAGTACAAAAATTAGCAGAGCATGATGGCACCATCTGTGGGCCCAGCTACTCTGGATGTTGAGGTCAGAGGATCACTTGACCCCAGAATGTTGAGGCTGCAGTGAGCTGAGATCGTGCCACTGCACACCAGTCTTGGTGACAGAGGGAAATCCTGTCTCAAAAAAACAAACAAAACCTGACCAGTAATCTTCAAAACTGCCAAGGTCATTAAATACAGGGAAAGTCTGAGAAATTGTCACAACCAAGAGGAGCTAAGGAGACATAATTACTAAATGTAATGCGGTATCGTGGATGGGATCCTGGGATCCTGGGATAGTGAAACAACATTAAGGAAAAACCTGTGGAAACCTGATAAAGTATGGTCTCTGTGATAATGTATCAATATTGGTTTATTAATACTGACAAATGATCACAGGAATGTAAGACGTTAATAACATGGGAAACAGTGTAGGATAGGCAGGAACTCTGCACTATCTTCGCAATGTTTCTGTAAATCTAAACTTTAAAGTCTATTTTTAAAAATTATAACAAATTTATGATCAACTGCATCCCTGGAATTTTATTCAGTGCATCTAGGACACAAAAGATACTTAAAACAGGGTCTTTGCCTTCAAGAAGCTTGTTGTCGCAGTGTGAAGTCAAATGCTCATGAAACTAGTATAAAATACAAAAATAAGAAAAAATTAAATTGAAGAGTAAACATAAAAGTATATTAAGAATTTAAAAGTCTAGAATTATCAGGAAAGACTTCGTCAAGGAGATAAAACTTGAGTTTGTACCTTAAAATGTACTTCAGAGTAGCAAAATTAAAAAAAAAAAAAGATAAAAAAGATAAACTAGCTCACTTACAAGAACAACCAGAAGGATGAAAAAATAAGAAAAAGCTAACAGAAATTACAATGGCTGGGGCATGGTGGCTCATGCTTACAAACCCAGCACTTTTGGAGCCCAAGTCAAGGAGGATCACTTGAGGCCAGGAGTTTGAGACCAGCCTAGGCAACATATGAGACCCCGTCTCTCTCTATAACATCTTTAAAAAAAGAAAAATAAAAACGTTTAGCTCTGCAAAGTGAAGACTTAAATGGGAGACATAACAGCAGTGCTCAAACACTTTAAGGTCATGTGGCAGAACGAACAGAGTTACATCATATAACCATTTAACTTAGAAGCCAACCTCTGGCAGAATGTGACCAATGCTCAAAGACAGAGAGGGACAGCTGTTCAGTGGAGTCACAACAGGAAATGCCAATATGGAAAGACAGGAAACAGGTGGCTAAGTTCTCTACAACTTTTCAAAGGACAGTATGTATGTGAGCCCAAAGAAGTAAAAATCAGATTCAAATGTTTACTGACTATCTTAAGTGCCAGGCTCTTTCAAATACATTATTTTGTTTAATATTCACAACATATCTATGAGCATGGATTAATGTAATAGAGACAACATAAAAATAGAATTAAACCCTGCATGGAAACAGGAACATATCAAAATTCTACACCATCCCCCACTCTCTGATAGGGACTCCACAGCAGTTTTTAAAAGCCAAATAGTCTGAAGGCCCAGATATCTATATAATAATTTATTTCCTCTTGCTCTTTCCCCCAGTCAAGCTCTGTGGCTCTCAGCCTTTAATATTCGTAAGAATTTTATACAACTATATATACAAAAACATTCATACCATACTTTTTGAGCAATTTATGGAATTCTCAAGGAGAGTGTTCATCTTATGGGATTTTTGTCTCATGCACTAACTTGAGGACCTAACCCTGGGATGAGGTGAAACTCCACTGCAGTCTTACTCCATGGGTACTGTAAGGCAGGATCAGGAAGAGGAGAGAGAAAGGTACTATCTTATTACATGAAGAAGAACATTCTAACAAAGACATAAAGGTAAGAATGACATGCTATGTGGGGAAGTTCAACGCTGGAAAACAAGAGCAGCTCATCCGCACCTGCAGACCTTTGCACTCACGGTTTCATTTACCAGGAAAGCACTCCCATTTTTCAGGTCACAACTCAAATACCTTCTCCTTAGTGAGGCCTCCTCTCACTAAGTAACCCTCCACCCACCTTTCAGTCATTCACTTGTCACATCAGCTTGTTTTATTTTCTTCATAATTCATATTAGGGGTCAGCAAACTTTTTCTATAAAAGGCTAAACTATAATCTATAGGCCAAATCCACCTTGCCCCGTTTTCCATGGCCAAGAATGGTTCTACATTTTTAAATGGCTAGGGAAAAATGTTTTTAAAAACTCATAATATTCTGTGACATGTGAAAATTTTATGAAATTCAAATTTCAGTGTCCCAAGTTTAACTGGAACATAAACATGTTTGTTCATGAACTGTCTGTGGCTGCTTTTGTACTAAAACAGAATTGAGTAGTTGCAAAAGAGATCATATGGCCCAAAAACCCTGATATGTACTGTACTTTCTGGTCCTTTACCAAAAAAAGTTTACTAACCACTGATTTATACCATTATCTGAAATGATCCTATTTGCTTGTTTGTTGTATATTCCTTATTCCCATACATACAGAATAAAGCTTAATTAGGGAACAGGCCTTGTCTGTTTTGTCCCAACAATGTAGCTCAGTACTTAGAAAACATCCTGAAACAAAGTAAGGGCTCAATAAGTATTTGATGAATAAATTAATGAATGGTCCCTAATTGCCACTCTGAGGAGCTTAAACCTAAGTAAGCCCTGAGCCATTATATGTTCTGTACATTTTATGAGAGGCATAAGTAGTCTTGCAGAAAAGGGGAAATACTCTACCATCAAGAAGGACCAAAGTAATGGTGGTTGGTCACCAACTAGTCTAGGGCACTGGGGTTCTTCATCAGATTGTAGACTACAGGTTTCTGTGCTCATAAAAAAGTCCTACTGCAAGGTGTCACAACACTGTCAGCAGTCTGTGCTTCTGTTTACCTTAAGATGCAAATGCTCTGAGAAATCTCATTCTTACACATAGTACACAGCACCTACACCATATCAAATCTTAATCAATGCTCATAATTATAACAGATCTCCATCACATGCTAATGAATTTTTAATGTCTAAAATTTTCCTATGCTGTTGATCAGCAATCTATAAGCAGTTCAAAACTCTTTAGAAATTAAAAGGTTACCACCCACAGACCAGAAGTAGTTTTTTAATCTTTCTACACTAGCCAGAGAGTGGGTGTGTGATTGCAAAAAAAAATACAAGCCAACTCTGTTGGTAGAGGACAAGGTTATTGTTAAGTTAAAATGCCATCTATAAACATCGTTTTGTCACATGACACTAGTAAAACTACCACCTACTCACAATTTGAGTTTCGATCTTCTAATATACAGAGAAAAAAATGTATCTATCTCCTGGAACAAATCAAAATTTTGTTTTATTTTAAAGCAGCTATCTGATATTTAAGCCCTGGATTGATTTTTTTTAAAGAACAGAATAAGCTAATTTAGGAATTCAGACTTTTTATAGAGATGCTTATAGTACAGGTACCTCTGATGGCTAGGCTCTACCCAACACTAACATGTAACGTGTCACAAAAGCCAACGGGCGTTGGGGGGGCCGGGGGTAGCCAACAGCTCAAGTGAGCTGCTTCACTTAGCAGCAGATTCACCTGGGGATTCCTCACCAAGAATGTTGTTAAGGGACGAACCAAACCAACCACGAATGATACCCCTGCACCGAGGCTGAAAAAGCAGAGATTCGCAAGCTATAAACCGATCTCTGGCCCTTTAGGGAAGGTGCAACTCGCTGCACCCCTTTCCTCTATCCTACAGGGGTTAACAGGGGGCATCCTGAGGCCAAGCCCAGCCAGCTAGCTACTTCTCACATCCCACCTCCCACCATCTATTCTCCCCAGTACGCCGGGCTCCCTCCTCCCCTCGAACGACAGTTCAAAATCAAAACAAAAGGTGCAAAACTGGTTTCAGGTGGAAATGGCTGAGTCCTGGTGGCTAACTTCTGGGACGCCATGGCGATCGAGGGCTCCTAAAACCCCAGACCCCGACGGGAACCGGCTCCTAACAGTCCCTCGGGCCTTGGCCCGACTTCTCACACGCCCCTCCCTCACCTCGGCCCCGGGATGCTGGGAAGGGGACGAGGCGAGGGGCTGGAGAGGGAACCCCAGGTCAAAATGACAGCGGAATGAGCCGGGAAAGAAAAGAAGCCCAGTGGGATGCTGGGGGTCGAGTCCTAGGCCCGGGGCTTCAACCTCGAACGGGGGCGACGGCGGGTCCGAGCCCCGACAGGCCGCGAGCGGGAGGCCAGGCCCGCGTCCGCTGCGCCGCCGGGCCACGCTCCCTCACGATTGTCCCCACCCACCGCGGAGGGCCGTGAGGGGGCCGCGACCGGCGCCAGCGTCCGGGGCGGGGGCGCTCACTCACCGGCGGGGAGGGGAGGAGCAGCCGGCGTCTCCGCCAGCGCCGTCGCTCGAGCTCAAGCGCCAGCTCCTTCCACTGCGGCCGCAGCACCCGGTCCATCCCCCACAACCACCCCCCCTCCCGACCCTCCCCCCGCGCCGCCTCAGCCGCCGCCACCTCAGTCACCACCACCGCCGCCGCCGCTTCAGCCCCGGCGCGGGAGCGCGAACCGGCGCGAGGGAGCGAGAACGCGCGCGCCCCCTCGGCAGCCGCCACCGCCCACAACCTCCGCCCCCGACCGGCGGCGCACGCGCAAGGGAGCGGGCGGACGGGCGCGCGCACGCCGCAGGGGGTGGGGATGGACCCTGGAAGGCGTGGCCCCGCCCCTAGCCCGCCTACCCACGCGGTCGCTGGGCTGGGTGAGCTGCGCCGCTGCAGGTAGTGCTGAGTTGCTCCAGGTGATCTCCTGGCAAAAAGCTCTTGGAACCGAGCCACCCTCGCCCTAGGAGCAACGCCCGTGAATAATATGGGGTTTCGTCGGATTTCTGCGCGCCGCTCTGGATCACACGTTTGTTCTCCCTAGTTGAGTCGCAAGGCCTTCCTTCGTTCCACCTAGCAGGCTGCTTGGAAAAGGGCAGAGACTGTCATTATTTTGCACCAGGTATTACCACTGAAGGAATCGTAAGCAGCCACCAGCCTATCCCTTTATAATTCCCATTTTCCTAATTTATTTTATTTTTATTACTTATGTAATGAGACTTCTTCCGTGTTCAAGGAGCTGGGAGTACCATATGGGGTCAACGGAGTCCCTGACCTCATGAAGTTTGAGATCTGGTGGAGAAGGAAAACATTCATGGGAGAATCAGACAAAATTAAGTTTTCAGTTAGTAAAAATCTTCTGAGAGGTATATGGTACTGAGAGAATCTTTATGGAGGAATTAATTTAGTTGAGGATGAAGAGGGTAGAATCTGAGAAATTGAGTTGGGAGGAGTTAGTTGCTCCAAGGGGTGAGGTCTTGGCATGGCCAGAATGGAGAGCGCTAAAGAACATTCAATGTGGAGTAGACTGCGAGTGTGGGAAGAGGTAGGCAAGAACAGGTGAGGATTGGGAACTTATTTATTTATTTATTGAGTCAGAGTCTTGCGCTGTCACCCAGGTCACCCAGGCTGGAGTGCAATGGCTTGATCTCAGCCCACTGCAACCTCCGCCTCCTGGGTTCAAGCGATTCTCCTGCCTCAGCCTCCCGAGTAGCTGGACTACCGGCGCGCACCACCACACCTGACTAATTTTTGTATTTTTGTTAGAGACAGGGTTTCGCCGCCTTGGCCAGGCTGGTCTGGAACTCCTGACCTTGTGATCCGCCCGCCTTGGCCCCCCAAAGTGCTGGGATTACAGGCGTGAGCCACCGCACCCGGCCGGATTTGGGACTTTAATCTGAATGCTTGAGATAAGCCATTCAGGTATTTTTCAGCAGGGTTGCCGGGGAAAGCACTTGATGATTATGTCTGTTTTTTGTTTTTGAGAGGCAGACTGGAGTGCAGTGGCCGATCTTGGCTCACTGCAACCTCTGCCTCTCAGGTTCAAGTGATTCCCCTGCCTCAGCCTCCTTAGTACCTGGGACTACAGGCGCATGCCACCACACGCAGCTAATTTTTTTTGTATTTTTGGTGGAAACGGAGTTTCACCATGTTGGCCAGGATAGTCTTAATCTCCTGACTTCATGATCCACCCGCTTTGGCCTCCCAAAGTGCTGAGATTACATGCGTGAGCCACCTCACCCCCGGCCCATTATGTCTGTTTTTAAGTTACTTAGATAGCAATGTGAAGAGTGGTCTGATGAGAGTCTCAAAGTTGGGGCTGGGAAGCCAGTTAGGAGGCCACTGGCCAGGTAGTCAAGGCAAGGCAGGAGGGTGGTGGCAGAGAAGAGCACTATTTAGTGGTAAAATGACAGGACTTGGCAATGAATTGAATGAGGAGTAAAGGAGACGGAGGTGGCAAGGTTTACTTATATTTGAGGTTGGTGGAGGATGCATTTATAGATTTCAGAAGCACTGAAGGAGCCACGTGAGGTAACTCAAAATGGATGATAAACCTAAATTTAAAAGCTAAAACTATAAAAAAAAATTTAGAAGAAAACATAGAAAAAGTATTTGTGACCTTGGGATAGGCAAAGATTTCTTAGGACACAAAAAGTATGAACCATAAAAAGTGATTTGTGGCCTGGCTCACACCTGTAATCCCAGCACTTTGGGAGGCCAAGGCAGGCAGAACACTTGAGCTCAGGAGTTCAAGACCAGCCTGGGCAACATGGCAAAATGCTGTCTCTACAAAAAATACAAGTTAGCTGGGCTGTGCCTGTAGTCTCAGCTACCTGTGGGGCTGAGGAAGGAGGATCACTTGAACCTGGGAGGTAGAGGTTACAGTGGGCTGAGATGGTGCCACTGCACTCCAGCCTGGGTGACAGAGTGAGACCCTGTCTCAAAAAAAAAAAAAAAAAAAGCGGTTGATAAGTTGAACTCTATCAAAATTAAAAACTGGTACTCTTTGAGCGACACCATTAAGAAAATGAAAAGGCAAGCCACAGGTGGAGAGTTTGCAATAGAAAGCATTAGACAAAAGTCTTGTATCCAGAATACATGAAGAACTCTTATAAATGAATAATAAACCAGCCCAATAAACCAATGGGCAAGGCTTTAGTAAATAGTTCACAGGATATAAAAATGGGCTATAAGCAAGGGAGAGATTATCAACATCTTTAGTCAACTAGGGATTTTTCCATTTAAAACCACAACACTCTCATTAGGATAGCTAAAATTTAGACTGATGACCCGGCAATCACACTCCTACACATCTCCTTAACCATACTTGATCTCTAAAGGCTGACAGTAACAGACCAGGGACCCTGTAATCCCAGCACTTTGGGAGGCCAAGGCAAGAGGATCACTTCAGCCCAGGAGTTCAAGACCAGCCTGGGCAACCTAGAGACCTCACCTCTACAAAAAACATTTTTTTAATTAGCCAGTGTGGGAGTGTACACCTGTAGTCCTAGCTACTCGGGAACCTGAGGCAGGAGGATCCCTTGAGCCCAGGAGTTCAAGGCTGCAGTGACCTATGATCCCACCACTGTACTCCAGCCTGGGTAACACAGCAAGACCCTATCTTTAAAAAAAATGTTTTTGGCTGGGCGCGGTGGCTCACGCCTGTAATCCCAGCACTTTGGGAGGCCAAGGCGGGTGGATCATGAGGTCAGGAGTTTGAGACCAACCTGGCCAACATGGTGAAACCCTGTCTCTACTAAAAATACAAAAATAACTGGGCGTGGTGGCGTATGCCTCTAATCCCAGCTACTCAGGAAGCTGAGGCAGGAGAATCGCTTGAACCTGGGAGGCAGAGGTTGCAGTGAGCCAAGATCTCACCATTGCACTCCACCCTGGGCGACAGAATGAGACTATGTCTCAAAAAAAAGATAAAAAATAAAAAAATTTAAAGACAATAGCAAAGTCATACTTTCACTTAACATGATATAACTATCCTGCATACTATTGAAAACGTAACAACACTTTTCCCAAGGGGATGCAATGTCCTTGAGTGATGTTTCTTCTCCACCTTTGATGTCTTATAACTTAATACTGCAATGTAAAGTTACCTATTATTAATACATCTCCATCCTGTAGTAGCAACTGAATTTCCTGCTTAGTAATCAGGATTAGTCACCTCAGCCAGTAGAGGAACTTCCTACTTTACCTGTTGTTTAGAGGCATGAAAAACCCTAAGTGGCCAGGTGACTGCCTTAACTCCCAATTCAATGGAAATGTTGTTGGGTCTCCTGGTGGAAGCGTTCCTTCTGTTGGAACTAAGACCTCTTAGTTAGAAGAGCTTCTGGCCATTTCTACTTTCAGGCAAAATGAACAACCAAGTACACTGATCAAAGTTCTGCCAACTGGGGGAATTTTTTTTTCACCATTATTCTTCAGGGATGTCCCAGAAAGGGACACTAGTTTTGTTTTCACCTGGTGCCTGCATATTGTGCAAAACCGTCATAAACCTCGGCTATAAACCACAACTGAGTTTTCCCTTCTTCAGTCAAGTGGTCGTAAGGAATGCCCCATGAGGCCATAGGTGCAGGCTGGGAGAGAGAAGGTAATGTAGCAGGAGTGGGGGCCATGGACATTTGGGCCACTTCCTCGTGCAATTTACCTATGCCTTCAGGGCCCATTTGAGCCCAATCTGATATATACCACTTCAATTTGATAATGGAGTGTTGCTGTGAGTGCACAACTTTATAGCTTGGTGGATCAGATAACACTTAGTTCATGATGAGCAGCTCAGGTCACATGGTAACTTGATGACCCACAGTTAACTGTTCAGTCTCTGCTGAGGCCCAGCAAGCCAAACGTTTTTTCTCAAGAGGACAGTACTAATCTGCAGGGCTTTGCTCCAAAATCTTACGGTTCTGCAGCATGATTCACCTACAGTGGCCTGCCAAAGGCTCTAAACAGCATCCCTATCAGCCCCTTGCAGAATGAGACTCTGGGTTTGCTTTCAGAAATCATGGCCCTAAGGGTTCCTTTCAGGACAGATATAGAAGCTTCCAGGCCATCTATGCATAGCTTAAAGCTTTAAACACTTAAAGCTGGGAATTTGAAATCCTGAGCTCATCCTTTTCTTTGCCTACTTTCTTCAGTGCAGTTTTGGCCAATGCTATTCTGTTCCTTAGTTTAACTAAAATATTCTAAGGTAAAAAATACACAGTCACTCATGACCTTGCTTTCTATAGGTGTTTCATTAGGCATATTCAATGCTTTATCATGCCATGGACTCCCAATGCCCTCTTCACCACTGAAAATAGAGTCGCTAGTGCCTTTAAATGTAATCATACAAGAGAACCAATTCAAGAAAATGCAGAACCAATTCAGAAAACTCATCCTCAAGATTCTGTTCCTCTAGAGCCACTGAAAGTGGCACTGAAAGTACCAAATCGGTATCAGTCAGAGTTCCAACAGAGAAGCAGAACCAGTAGGAGATACACAGTGAGAGATTTATTTCAAGGAATTGACTTATGCAGGGGGAGCGGGGCTGATTGGGCAAATTGGAAATCTGTAAGGCAGGCAGGAGAATAGGCTGGAACTTTCAGGCAAGGACTGAAGTCATAGTCCCCAGGCAGAATTTCTTCTTCTTCAACTCTGCTTTTAAAGACTTTCCACTGATTGAATCTGGACCAACCAGATTGCCTAGGATAATCTTTCTTACTTAAAATCAATTTACGATTTTTAGTTACATCCACAAAAACACCTTCAGGCCCAGCATAGTGGCTCATGCCTGTAATCCCAACATTTTGAGAGGCTGAGGCAGGAGGATCACTTGAGCCCAGGAGTTTGGGACAAGCCTGGGCACCATAGTGAGACCTCATCTCTACAAAAATATTTTTAAAAATTAGCAGGGCATGGTGGTATGCCTATAATCCCAGATACTCAGGAGGCTGCGGTGGGAGGATTGCTTGAGTCCAGAAGGTCAAGACTTCAGTGAGCTATGATGGCACCACTGCACTTAGCCTGGGTAACAAAGTGAGACCCTGTTTCAAAACAAAAACTACCTTCATAGCAACTCTCAGATTTGTATTTGATTAAATAACTGGAGACTATAGTTCAGCCAAGTTGATGCCTAAAAATGGCTATCACGTATTCACCCAAGAGAAACTAAAATATACATCTATACTAAGATTTAGAGGATTTTAAAATAAAGTCAAAAATTTTTTTTGTAATTGAGAACAGAGGTTCACTATGTTGCCCAAGCAGGTCTTGCATTCCTGAGCTCAAGCTATCTGGCCACCTTTGCCTCCCTAAGTGCTGGGTTTACAGGTATGAGCCACTGTGCCTGGGTATACCAAGATTTGTACAAGAATATTGACAGTATCTATTCACAGGATCACAAAACCTGAAATGTCTCAAATACCCATCAACAGGTGAATAGATGAACAAAATACATTCAATTAACTCCGCAACCAAATATTCAATTAAATGAACTATCAATCACTCAATAGAGTGCATGAATCTCAAAATTGTTATACTAGGTTGGTGCAAAAGTAATTTCAGTTTTTGCCATTACTCACTGCATTACTTTGGCAAAAAACAAAATTACTTTTGCACCAACCTAATAGCAGCAGAAGCCAAAAACAAAAGAATACATAATGTGTAATCCCATTTACATAAAATTCTAGAAAAATGCTAACTAATCTGTCATGACAGCAAATCAGTGGTTGCCTGGGACCAGATATAGAGGGAGACATGTGAGAAAAAGGGGCACAAATAAACTTCTGGAGATGATAACAGTGATCTGCAAGTTTTTTTGTTGGTTTGTTTGCAATGGGTTCTCACTCTGTTGCTCAGGCTGGAGTGTGGTGGCACTATCACAACACACTGCAGCCTCGACCTCCCAGGCTCAAGCGATCCTCCCACCTCAGCCTCCTAAGTAGCTAGAACTACGGGCATGCACCACCACGCCCAACTAATTTTTAAATTTCTTTTTTTGGGTCTTGCCATGTTGCCCAGGCTGGTCTTGAACTACTCCTGGGCTCAAGTGATCTCCCACCTCAGCCTCCCAAAGTGTTGGAATTATAGACATTAGGCACCACAAGAATGATCTGCATCTTGATTATGGTTGTAGTTGTATGGGTATATACATAACTTAAAACTCATCAAACTATACATTTTAAATAGGTACAGTTGATTGTATGACTAGATATACAGTATATCCTACTAAAGTTGTTATTTTAAAAAAAGAATTCATTAGATGAGATTTAGAGCAGATTAGAAGCAGCAAAATAGTGAATTTACGAACTGGAAAACAGGCAAGTATTCAGATGAAAGCACAGAAAGAAAAGAAAGGAAAGAAAACACAGAAAAGAGCATCAGAGAGAAAGGAGGCACAGTGATAAGTAGTGCTGCAAAACTATAATGTGGGAGAAATGCTGCTGTGCCGTTGTTGAAAACATATAAGGCTGGGTGCGGTGGCTCACGCCTGTAATCCTAGCACTTTGGGAGGCTGAGGCAGGTGGATCACCTGAGGTGAGGAGTTCAAGACAAGACTGGCCAACCTGGTAAAACCTCATCTCTACTAAAAGCAAAAAAATTAGCTGGGTGTGGTGGCATGCACCTATAATCCCAGCTACTGGGGAGGCTGAGGCAGGGGAATCACTTGAACCCAGAGGGTGGAGGTTGCAGTGAGCCAAGATCATGCCACTGCACTCCAGCCTGGGCAAAAGAGCAAAACTCTGTCTCAAAAAAAGAGAAAACATTATATAAATAATTCTGGTTTTGGTGAGGCAATGTCTAGCATTCAGGCACTTAACCAATTAATTTTCAGAGTATAGAAATCAGGGCTGGGTGCAGTGGCTCACACCTGTAATCCCAGCACTTTGGGAGGCCGAGGTGGGTGGATCACGAGGTCAGGAGTTAAGACCGGCCTGACCAAGATGGTGAAACCCCGTCTCTACTAAAAACTACAAAAATTAGCTGGGCTCTGTGGCAGGCACCTGTAATCCCAGCTACCTGGGAGACTGAGGCAGGAGAATCTCTTGAACCCAGGTGGCAGAGGTTGCAGTGAGCTGAGATCACACTACTGCACTCCAGCCTGGACAACAGAGTGAGACTCTGTCTCAAAAAGAAAACAAAAGAAAAAAGAAAGAAAGAAAGAAAGAAAAAAAGAGTATGATGTTAGGAACAGGCCCCCAAATCTGGCCATAAACAAAATCTCTGCAGCACTGTGACGTGTTCGTGGTGGCCATGACACCCACACTGAAGGTTGTGGGTTTACCGCAATGACAGCAAGGAGCACCTGGCCCACCCAGGGCAGAAAACCGCTTAAAGGCGTTCCAGAACCACAAACAGTAGCATGAGCAATCTGTGCTTTAAGGACATGTTCGTGCTGCAGATAACTAGCCAGAGCCCATCCCTTTGTTTCAGCCCATCCCCTTCTTTCCCATAAAGAATGCTTTCAGTTAATCTATAATCTATAGAAACAATGCTTATCACTGGCTTGCTGTCAATACATATGTGGGTAAAACTCTGTTCGGGGCTCTCAGCTCTGAAGGCTGTCAGCCCCCTGATTTTCCCACTCCAAACTCTATATTTCTATGTGTGTGTGTGTCTTTAATTCCTCTAGTGCCACTGGGTTAGGGTCTCCACGACTAAGCTGGTCTCAGCAAAGTGGTGTCCATACGTGGGGTTCGAACCGAAGTCAAAGAGTCACTGGAACGACAGTTGGAGAACGTGGAACTAAGCTGGAGGGCACCCGAGTACTCTTAAGCAATCCCCGTGGTGAGTAAGAAGGGGAGTTCGGAAGCATCAGGGTAACAGTGGGACAAGTGTGGGCTCTGATTCGTTCCACCTTGGAACCTTTTCACCCTAATGATGACACGGAAGGAAGGTGTAATGAAGTAACAGAAGACGTGACAGAGCAGGTTTGTTTGCCAGCTAAAGCTAAAGCAGCAAAGGAGGAAGAGGTTCCTCCCTACCCTTCTTCACCCCTTCATTATTTTGAAGAAAAAATGTCCTGACCCTCCAGATCTTTCTTTTCCGGAGGATACTGGGTGAAAAGTAGTTGCCCCAGTGACTGTTCAAGCAGCACCTCAAGCGACCGCTCTCAGTTCTATTCAGGCAAGAATCCAGCAAGCTGGAAGAGAGGGTAATTTAGAGACTTGGCAGTTCCCTGTTGGAATACACCCCCCAGATCGACAGGGAAATATTATAGCTACATTTGAGCTTTTTCCTTTTAAATTACTCAAAGAATTTAAACAACCTATTAATCAATATGGACCAGGTTCTTCTTTTGTAATGGGACTGTTAAAGAATGTTGCTGTCTCCAGTCAGATGTTGCCAGTGGGGACGATAGGATTACTTCTAGGTAGATCTAGCTTAAATTTAAAAGGAGTGTGAGTATGTACAGGAGTCATCGATTCAGATTACAATGGGGAAATTCAAATTGTTATATCTACTTCTGTTCCCTGGAAAGCAGAGCCAGGAGAGCATATAGCACAGCTACTGATTGTGCCATATGTGGAAATGGGGAAAAGTGAAATTAAATGAACGAGAGGATTTGGAAGCACAAATAAACAAGGCAAAGCAGCTTATTGGGTGAATCAGATTACTGATAAACATCCTGCCTGTGAAATAACTATTCAGGGAAAGAAATTTAAAGGTTTGGTAGATACAGGAGCGGACATTTCAATCATTTCTCTACAGCACTGGCCATCCACCTGGCCAATTCAACCTGCTCAATTTAACACAGTTGGAGTTGGTAAAGCCCCTGAAGTATATCAAAGTTATATTTTGCATTGTGAAGGGCCCACTGGACAACCTAGGACTATTCAACCAATTGTAACTTCTGTACCTATAAATTTATGGGGGAGAGATTTATTACAACAATGGGGAGCACAAGTTCTAATTCCAGAACAATTATATAACCCTCAAAGTCAACATATGATGCATGAAATGGGGTATGTCCCTGGTATGGGACTAGGAAAAAATTTGCAAGGTTTGAAGGAAACACTTCAAGTGGGAAGACAAAGTTCCTGCCAAGGTTTAGGATATCATTTTTAATCGTGGCCATTGTTAAGCCTCCAGAACCTATACATTTAAAATGGTTGACAGATAAGCCAATTTGGATAGAATAATGGCCGCTAAGTAAAGAGAAACTGGAGGCTTTAGAGGACTTAAGTTACTGAACAATTAGAAAAAGGACACATAGCACCAACATTTTCCCCTTGGAATTCTCCAGTCTTTGTTATTAAGAAAAAAATCAGGTAAATGGAGAATGTTAACTGACTTAAGAGCCATTGATTCAGTTATATAACCTATGGGAGCATTACAGCCAGGATGGTCTTTTCCTGCTATGATTCCAAAAAATTGGCCTTTAATAGTCATAGATTTAAAAGACTGTTTCTTTACTATCCCCTTAGCTGAGCAAGACTGTGAACAGTTTGCATTTACAATTCCTGCAGTAAACAACCTGCAGCCTGCTAAATGTTTGCATTGGAAAGTGTTGCCACAGGACATGTTAAACAGTCCAACAATTTGCCAGACTTACGTAGGGAAATCAATTGAACTTACTCATAAAAAATTTTCACAGTGTTACATTATTCATTATATGGACGATATGCTTTGTGCTGCCCCCACTCGAGAAATATTTCTCCAATGTTACGATCACTTGCAAAACTTGATTTCTTGCGCCAGTTTAATTATAGCTACTTACAAAATTCAGACTACTACTCCTTACTCCTACTTGGGGACCTTAGTAAATGACACTACCATTGTGCCACAGAAAGTAACCATATACGTAGGGATCAATTGAAAATATTAAATGACTTTCAAAAATTACTAGGGGACATTAATTGGATATGACCTCTAGGCATTCCTACCTATGCCATGAGTAATCTATTTTCTGTCCTTAGAGGAGATCCTAGTCTCACTAGCCCTCAAAAATTAACAAAGGAGGCTGAGGCAGAGTTACAGCTGATTGAAAAGCAAGTCCATAAAGCTGAAATAAATAGAATAGATCCAGAGAAGACTCTAGATTCGCTAATCTTTTCAACTCAGCATTCACCTACTGGTGTTATTGTCCAAGAGAAGGACTTAGTAGAATGACTTTTTCTTCCACAAAGTAATTCACAGACTTTGACCCCTTATTTGGATCAAATCGCTACTCTGGTAGGAAGTGGGAGAACTCAGATTGTTAAATTACATGGATATGATCCTGGAAAAATTATTGTCCCTCTTACAAAGGCACAAATACAGCAAGTCTTTATAAATAATCTTACTTGGCAAACCCATTTAGCTGACTTTGTGGGTATTCTCAATAACCGTTTTCCTAAAACAAAATTATTCTATTTTTGAAATTAACTAATTGGATTCTCCCTAAAATAACTAAATTTAAACCAATTGAAGATGCTGAAAATGTCTTCACAGATGGGTCTAGTAATGGTAAAGCTTCTCTTATTCTGGATCGAAAAGTAAAGTTTTCCAGATGCCCTATACTTCAGCTCAAGAAGTGGAGCTTGTAGCTGTAATTGAGGTATTGACTGCTTTTGATATGCCTATTAATGTGATTTCTGATTCTTCATATGTGGTTCATTCTATACAATTAATTGAAAATGTTCAGTTACGATTTCATACAGATGAACAACTGGTGACTTTATTTATCCAATTGCAAACAGCAGTTAAGAGTAGAATGCACCCTTTTTACATTACTCATATTAGGGCTCATACACCTCTTCCAGGACCTTTGACTGTAGGGAATCAAATGGCTGATCGCCTAGTTGCTACTGCAATGTCTAATGCCAGACACTTTCACAATTTAACCCATGTTAATGCCTCTAGTCTCAAATGCACATACAGCATTACCTGGAAAGAAGCTAAAGCTATTATCCAGCAATGCCCAACTTGCCAAATGGTGCATTCCTCATCTTTTACAGGGGGAGTTAATCCTCAAGGATTGGAACCTAATTCTCTTTAGCAAATGAATGTCAACCATGTTCCCTCGTTTGGGAGACTAGCTTATGTACATGTATGTGTGGATACCTTTTCTCACTTTGCCTGGGCTACATGCCAATCAGGAGAGTCTTCTGCCTGTGTTAAATGTCACCTTTTGCAGTGTTTTGTGGTGATGGGCATTCCAGCTTCTATTAAAACAGATAATGTCCCAGGCTATACTAGCCAAGCTCTAGCTACATTTTTCTCTATATGGAATATTAAACACATTACTGGCATCCCATATAATTCTCAAGGACAAGCCATAGTGGAAAGAATGAATCTCTCCCTGAAATAGCAGTTGCAAAAGCAAAAAGGGGGAAACAGAGACTATGGGACACCCCATAAGCAAATGAATCTAGCATTATTGACTTTAAATTTTTTTAGACTGCCTAAAGATGCTATCAGCAGCTGAACAGCATCTATAGAAACCAGCTGCAAAGACAGAAGCAGAACAACTGGTTTGGTGGAGAGATCCAATGACAAAAAGTTGGGAAATGGGTAGAATAATAACTTGGGGTAGAGGTGATCCTTGTGTTTCTCCAGGACCGAATCAACAGCTGATTTGGATACCTTCAAGACACCTGAAACCTTACCATGAGCCAGATGCCAAGGAAGAGATTCCAGGAGGATCCCAAGGACTGCCCGGTTGCAGCCATGTCGAGACTGACACTGAGGAGGACCCCAACTGTCACGAGCAACACCCATCAAAGGCAGCCACCTACCTGAGGACAGATCAAGAAGCTGTCACAGATGTTGGAAGAAAACCTGAGGAAAGTGGGACAACCAGTCACAATAAGTAATTTAATGATAGCAATGGTGGTGATCACCATTGCTGTGAGTATTCCTTCAACAAGGGCTGACACTGAGAACAATTATACTTATTGGGCATATTTATCAATCTTGGTTGGCAATAATGCCTGGATGTAATCACTCTATGACACAGTTACACATATTTTCTAGTCTCAGTATTTACCATAATAAATCTGCTCCTATAATTGAGGCATACCACCCTCAAAAACCTGTTTGTAAACAGAATTGAACCTGGCCAGAAAAACTGAATATACTTGTTGAGGAAGATTGCATTGCAAAACAGGCAGAGGTGCTGCACAACAATTCCTATGGAATCATTGTTGATGGGTCCTCTAAGGGGATGTTTAGCTTGAATTACACCTCTCAGTCAGATTAGCAGCTAGTAACCCATTAAAATACATAAAAACACTTGGAAGCTCGATGATTTCAATGATGATTGTGCTTTTAATCTGCATTATTTGTCTTTGTATAGTCTGCAGATGTGGATCCTGACTCCTGCAAGAAGTAGTTCACCATGATAAAGTCACCTTTGCTTTTATTGTCTTGCAAAAACAAAAGGGGGGAAACATGTTGGGAACAGGCCCCCAAATCTGGCCATAAACTGGCCCCAAAACTGGCCATAAACAAAATCTCTACAGCACTGTGACATGTTCATGATGGCCATGACATTCACGCTGAAGGTTGTGGGTTTACTGTAATGAGGGCAAGGAACACCTGGGCCACCCAGGGCAGAAAACCGCTTAAGGCGTTCCTAAACCACAAACAATAGCATGAGCAATCTGTGCCTTAAGGACATGTTCCTGCTACAGATAACAAGCCAGAACCTATCCCTTTGTTTCAGCCCATCCCTTTCTTTCCCATAAGGAATGCTTTCAGTTAATCTATAATCTGTAGCAACAATGCTTATCACTGGCTTGCTGTCAGTAAATATGTGTAAAACTCTGTTCAGGGCTCTCAGCTCTAAAGGCTGTCAGCTCCCTGAATTCCCATTCCACACTCTATATTTCTGTGTGTGTGTGTCTTTAATTCTTCTAGCACTGCTGGGTTAGGGTCTCCACGACTGAACTTGTCTCAGCAGTATAGAAATCAGAATATTCATTTGGCAACATTTGGTAACATCAAGGCAGAATATTTATCAGAAATCAAATGTTATCACCAAAAATCTACTATGCTTTGTCATGAGATGCAATACAACACCCATTAATTAAAACATTAACAGATACTATTAAAATACTTTGGGATAAAGTCAGACATGCTAAATGTTACTCATTATTTTAGCCATATTATCTGATTTGAGGCATATAGTGCAGATGATTATGGTTAGAGTTGTGGTTTTCTAAACTCAAATACTTCTATATGTGAACATTTTTGGGAGATTTTTGTCACAACTGGAGAAAGATTATTTTAAATTTTAGTAAACTACTTACAAAAACTGAACTAGACAAAAATAATTCAAAAAGCTAGAAATATGACAACATGGTGCAAATATATGTGGAAAGTGTAACATGACAATAGGAAATCCTTGAATAAAAAATATATGTACCATAAAATATAGAATGATATATTCTATATCATTCTATATTCCTTTTCTAAAGCATTATTATTATTATTATTATTATTATTAGAGATGAGGGGAAGATCTCACCATGTTGCCTGGGCTGGTCTTGAACGCCTGTCCTCAAGCAGTCTTTCTTCCTCAGCCTCCTGAGTAGCTGGGATTACAGACATATACCACTACGCCCACCTTAAAGCTTGCTTTCTTTCTTGTTTTTTTGTTTGTTTGTTTTTTGTTTTTGAGACAGGGTCTTGCTCTGTTGCTCAGGCTGGAGTGAAGTGGCATGATCATGGCTCACTGCAAACTCCACCTCCCAGGTTCAAGCTATCCTCCCACCTCAGCCTTCTGAGTAGCTGGGACTTCAAGCATGCCACCATGACCAGCTAATTTTTGTATTTTTTGTAGAGATGAGGTTTCACCATGTTGCCCAGGCTGGTCTGAAAGCCCTGGGCTCAAGCAATCCAATCTGCCTCATTCCCCCGAAGTGCTGGGATTACAGGCATGAGCCACTGCACCCAGCCTAAAGGCATTCTTTAAACATGACAGTGAACAATGCAGTCAAAGTCTCCTTAGACATTACTGAATTTTAAAAATATATTTTAAAAACTATATGGCCAGCGTGTGGTGGCTCACGCCTGTAATCTTAGCACTTTGGGAGGCCAAGGCAGGCAGATCGCAAAGTCAGGAATTTGAGACCAGCCTGGCCAACATGGTGAAACCCCATCTCTACTAAAAATACAAAAATTAACCTGACTGGTGGCGTGCACCTGTAATCCCAGCTACTTGGGAGGCTGAGGCAGGAAAATTGCTTGAACCCAGGAGACAGAGGTTGCAGTGAGCCGAGATCGTGCCACTGCACTCCAGCCTGAGCAACAGAGCAAGACTCCATTTTGGGGCCGGGCGCAGTGGCTCAAGCCTGTAATCCCAGCACTTTGGGAGGCCGAGACAGGCGGATCACGAGGTCAGGAGATCGAGACCATCCTGGCTAACACGGTGAAACCCCGTCTCTACTAAAAAATACAAAAAACTAGCCGGGTATGGTGGCGGGTGCCTGTAGTCCCAGCTACTTGGGAGGCTGAGGCAGGAGAATGGCGTGAACCCGGGAGGCGGAGCTTGCAGTGAGCTGAGATCCGGCCATTGCACTCCAGCCTGGGTGGCAGAGCGAGACTCCGTCTCAAAAAAAAAAAAAGACTCCATTTTGGGGAAAAAAAGAAGAAAAAAAAAAGAAAAAACTAGACATCTACCAAAAGCTTCAGTTAAATGTTTAGGTATATTGAAAACACACTAGATATAAATTTGAAACCACTGTTAAACATGTGATGGGAAAATTAGAGTTGAGACTGCCATGCCACTGTCAACTGACCATAGGTTCTTGGGCTCTCAATGAAATAGAAAATTGACATGAGGCCAAAAGAGTTTTCTCAAAACTTCACTGGAGCTTTTATCCAGCCATAAAGAAGGCAGAATGAGAGAGAGAGAGAGAGAGAGAATTCCCTGACAGACTCCACCTACAAAAGAGCAGGTAGGACTTTTTTTATTAGACAAAGTACAGAACTGACATCAGGAGTAGAGTGTACACAGGCTGGGCAAGGCAAACGATGTGAGGGGTAGGGTAGCAAGTCAGCATATCTAGTTGTGATGGTTATCTTGAGTAATGGGCCACCTGGTGGTCTGGTCTATGACAACAAGACTATAAATCAATTGTCCAGCAGCATTCCTTTCTGAGGTGGGACACTCTGCAACCTTGGTTATCTCCTAAAGCCAGTTCCTGGAATTCTTTAAGTAAAAAGACTATTAGCAGTGAGGTAGTGGTGTGGGTTTTGTGATCTGTGGGAATGCTCTAATGGGGGTGAGCTAAAGCCAAGCTCTGTCTCTACTGTGTCTCACCAGTAAAAACACAATTACAAACAGCATGCAATGCTCTTTTTTGTGATGATAGTTAATAAAGAATACAGGTTCTAAAATACCAGCCAAAGTTTTACTTTCAAACATATGTCTAAATTTATTAGCTTAGTACTGATCTGATATGATGCTTTAAGTAAAATTGATGGTTTAAGCAAAATGACAGAGAAAAATCAAAATGCAATATCAAAAAATTTTAATGTATATAATGCTCTCAAAAACCTCAAAGGGATTAAGAAATTCATTTTTTTTTTCGTTTTTAAAAATATATATATTTTTTAGGACAAGATCTCAAGCTCTTGGCCGCAAGTAATCCTCCTGCCTGTCCTCCTAAAGTGCTGGGACTATAGGCATGAGCCATTGCTCCTGGCCTAAGACATTCTTTAAAGAAAAGCTAAGTGATAAAGCTTACAAAAAGATAGATTACTGAGTTTAAAATAAATTGCAGAGTCTCTTGACATTCCTTTCAATTTCTCCTGCATAGAGAATATTAGAAAAAGGGGGTTTCAATTGCAAATCCCTCAGCCCATCTATGTTCAAAATTAAATTTTAAATCAATTTCTTTTTTATTCTACATTGGAAACTGCAATGTTACTGTTTTTTCTTTTCTTTCTTTTTTTTTTTTTTTTGAATGGAATCTCTCTCTGTCGCCCAGGCTGGAATGCAGTGGTGTGATCTCGGCTTACTGCAACTTCTGCCTCCCAGGTTCAAGCAATTCTCCTGCCTCAGCCTCCCGAGTCTCTGGGATTACAGGGGCCCACCACCACGCCCAGCTAATTTTTGTGCTTTTAGTAGAGATGGGGTTTCACCGTGTTAGCCAGGATGGTCTTGAACTCCTGACCTCAGGTGATCCGCCTGCCTCGGCCTCCCAAAGTGCTGGGATTACAGGCATGAGCCACTGCGACTGGCCAGAAACTGCAGTGTCATTTTAAAAATAAAAGTTTACAACACTGAAAGAAAATTACGCCCTTTTCAGCCTTCTAATCAAGATCCTTACTATTTAAAATGTCCTCCTGGAACAGCAGCATCAGCATCACCTGGGAGTTTTTTAGGGGTGCAGAACCTCAGCCCCACTCCAGATCAACTTAGTCAGAGTCTTCATTTTGACATGACCCCCAGGCAATTCATTTGCATATCACAGTTTGAAAAGCACTGGACTAGATGGCATATGTAACTTGAAGAATTACAGGAAATATGAACTTCAACAGCTATTAAAAACTTATAACTGAAATTGACTAATGAATATTGATGATGATGTTGATGGGAAATGAACATGGAGGAACTAAAAATGTTGTTGTTTGTTAAAATCTGGCATAACTTCTGCTGAAGTATTGCAATGGCTTTGCAGCAATAATTGTATATTTATTTATTTATTTATTTTCATAGAGCCAGCATCTTACTATGTTGCCCAGGCTGGTCTCAAACTCCTGGACTCAAGCAATCCTCCTGCCGCAGCCTCCCAAAATGCTGGCATTACAGGTGTGAGCCACTGCAGCAGGCCTGCAGCAATAATTTATCACATTTCCAAATACTTTGTGGCTCTCAGTATGTATTTCACTTTGCTGATATGGGTAAGCAGTAAAGAATGTAGCTTCACAAAATAAAAGTTAGTAGAAATGAATTAAGGTCTAGAGTGACCAAAAAAGACTGTTACATCTAGTAACCATCATATATGGGAGCAAGGAAGCATTGAAACTGCCATAAAGAATTTTATTTCCATGAAAGTAAGACAAATAACTGTTGTATAGAAAACTATCATATACTAGTGACTTTGAATTTCTTGGCTGGGCCCACTGACTCATGCCTGTAATCCCAGCACTTTGGGAAGCTGAGGTGGGCGGATCACTTGAAGTCAGGAGTTCAAGACCAGCCTGGCCAACATGGTGAAACCCTGCCTCTACTAAAAATAGAAAAATTAGCCAGGTGTGGTGGTTTGCACCTGTAATCCCAGCTACTCGGGACACTGAGGCATGAGAATCACTTGAACCTGGGAGGCGGAGGTTGCAGTAAGCAGAGATCATGCCACTGCACTCCAGCCTGGGTCACAGACTCCATCTCAAAAAAAAAAAAAAAAAAATTCTACACTTCATCTTAACCAAAAGGCCAAAAAGTGATTTGACTTAAAATTTCTAATTATTGTGCTAGTTTTTCTTACTTCAGGGCCTTTGCTTTTGCTATTTCCTGTTCCTGATACTCCTTCCTTTCCAACAGAGTTGGCTTAAATGGTTCAGGTCTCAGCTTGAATGTCATTTCCTCAGGGTAGCCTTCCCTGACCCCACAAAGTCAGCTGCTCATATGACATTCTCTCAAAACACTCTGAATTTCCTCTTTCTTAGCCCAGCATACCCATAACTTCCCCTTACATTTCTGCCTTCCTCTCTGGACTATAAGCTTCACCAGTGCAGGGACTTGGTCTGTCGTTCTGAACCCACTGACCTCCATGTATCTTTAGGGGCTCAATAAATATTTATTAAATTACTTAATATTCATTAAATGAATTAATATTTATTAAGATTTAGGAATGAGTGAATGGTGGTCCTAGTCATATTAAATGAAGCATAATCCTGATGTATATTTGTATAACTCTTTTCTCTTTTTAGTACATTTTTACTTCTATTTTCCCATTTGACCCTCCAAAAACTCAACTCTACCTGGTGAGCCTCTCTCGGTCCTTAAAGTGCATATGAGATCCCCTAGCTCGTAGGTGTGAGCATGGGCTGGAGGTGGATGGCCTGCCTTCCCATCCTAATTCTGCCACTTCAGACCTGTGTCTTGGGCAAATTCCCTCACCTCTTTGTGCCCCGGTGTCTTCGTTTGTGCTTACCTCATAGGTGTACTATGAGGAGCAAATGAATATATACATGTAAAGATCTTGAACAGTGCCAGGTACCTAACAAATGTTAGCTATCATTCCAGGAGCAGCATGAAGATGAAGAGTATAGGGGCCAGTATTACAGATCCGGCATCCCTAATATTGTGCTAAGTAGAAGAAGCTGGACACAAAACAGCACACACTGTGCATTTCCATTACATGAAGTTCAAGGACAGGCAAAACTAGCCTATGATGACAGAGGTAGGTTAGAATAGTAGCAGGCGTGGGCAAGCACACTGACTGGGAAGTACACAGTAGTCTTCTTGGGTGCTGGAAATGTTTTGTATCTTGATGATGGTGGTGTATCTTGATCTGGATGGTGTTTTGTATCTTGATCTGGATGGTGGTAAGTATGTCTATAGAAATTTTTTTTTTTTTGAGGTGGAGTCTCGCTCTGTCGTGCAGGCTGGAGTGCAGTGGCACCATCTCAGCTCACTGCAACCTCCACCTCCCAGGTTCAAGTGATTCTCGTGCCTCAGCCTGCCAAGGAGCTGGGATTACAGGCACACGCCACCATACCCAGCTAATTCTAATTTTTGTAATTTCAGTAGAGATAGGGTTTCGCCATGTTGGCCAGGCTAGTCTCGAACTCGTGACCTCAGGTGATCCACCCACCTCAGCCTCCCAAAGTGCTGGGATTACAGGCGTGAGCCACCGCACCAAGCCAGAAAAGTATTCTTAAGGTTTGTGGCTGGGCGCAGTGGCTCACGCCTGTAATCCCGGCACTTTGGGAGCCCGAGGCAGGTAGATCACCTGAGGTCAGGAGTTCGAGACCAGCCTGGCCAACATGGCCAAACCTGGTGTCTCCTGAAAATACAAAAGTTAGCTGGACATGGTGGTGGGCGACCGTAATCCCAGCTAGTTGGGAGGCTGAGGCAGGAGAATCACTTGAACCTGGGAGGCAGAGTTTGCAGTGAGCTGAGATTGTGCCATTGCACTCCAGCCTGGGTGACAAGAGTGAAACTCAATCTAAAAACAAAAAAAAAAAGAAAAGAAAAAAAAAAGGTTTGTGCACTTTAACGTGCAACTTTTACCTCATTAAAAACTGTAGACAAAGTATTAAATTGTGACCACTCCTTTTATCTTGGCATGGAATTTTTCCTCCAACTCCTCTGCCTCCACCAAGGACCTCAGAGGGGATCCTGGATGAGGATTAATCCCTTTCCCCTTGTTTATTTCTGTTGGCACCCAGTAAAGCACAGATCTCTTCCACCAACCTGGCCTTTACCTGAGAAAAGTGGGACAAGGCCATGTTTCAGGAGGCCCAGTAAGTAAGGTGGGAGCATAAACACACATGACCTTATCCATAGTATAAAGACCACTGCCCTCCCTGGAAATCAGACAGAGCCAGTGAGACAAGGCCTCAGTTCCAACCCCCATGGTCTCCACCCCCATCCCAACAGAGCCAATCAGCTCCAGGGGAGCAGAACTCTGACATCCTCCCTGCTGGGGCCTCACGGTCAGGACTGCTAGTGATCGGGATCTCAGGCATATTGATCTAGTTTGTTTTCAAGTGATAGAAATCCAAAGCAAACAGGCATATGCAAAATCAGAGCCGTTTTATTGGGAAAATGCTGGTGTGCTTATGGAACATAGCCTTAGGAAGTGCAGGGAGGGCCTCAGAGACAAGTGGGCCCTTGGACACTTTTTCCCCTCTCTGCTTCTCTTAGTTTTATCAGATCAGCTTTCTCCTCATAATGCAAGATGTGGCTGCCATTAGTTCCTGAGCCTCATGCTAGAAAACCTGTATCCTGCATCAGTCCAGTTCAGCAAATTTCCGGGAAAGGCTCTGATTGGCACATTCTGAGTACAATGCCCCTAGACCAATCAACTGTGGCCATGAGTGTATAACCAACAACACCCGCTGAAATCACATAGAGGTTAGAAAGCAGAAAGGAACAGGTCCCCTGAAGGAGGTGTAGTTTCCAGAAGAAAAGGGGATGCTGGGCAGGGAAGACAATATCATAGATGTCACAATGGTGGGACAGAGAGGGATACAACTAAGTCCATGAAGCCTGGCCTGTGTCTCTTCTAATTGAACATAACTTTCTCAGTCCCTGTTGTCCAGTAATCCAGAGACAAGGTCAGCAGGATCCTACCTTTGAGATCCAACTAACTCAGCAAGTTGTGGGAGGGGCACCAGAGAAACATCAGGTCCTGCCTCAAGCCAGAACCCTCAGGCCTGTCAACAGGACAGTCCAAGAGAGTAGTGGAAGCTCACCAGGCTGGGCACCCACAAACCAGTCCTGATGCCACAACTAACTCAGTATCCTCAGTACCCAGTATCCTGGGCCTCAGTATCCTCCTCTGTAAAATGAGAGCCATTGAGCTACCTGATTAGAGAGACAACATTGAGTTCCTGAATGCCAAACAGCTTGGATTTAAATCTCAGCTCTAGGCCTGGCATGGTGCCTCATGCTTGTAATCCTAGCACTTTGGGAGGCTGAGGCAGGTGGATGGCTTGAGCCCAAAAGTTTGAGACCAGCCTAGGCAACATGGCAAAACCCCACCTCTACAAAAAATACCAAAAAATTAGCCAGTCATGGTGGCATGCAGCTGTAGTCTCAGCTACTCAGGAGGTTGAGGTGGGAGGACCATTTGAGCCCAGGAGGTGGAGGCTGCAGTGTGCACTCCAGTCTGGGCAACAGAGAGACCCTGTCTCAAAACTCAATCAATCAATCAGTCTTAGTTCTACCCTTAGCAGCTTTGTGGTCTTGGAAACTTAAAAAAATTTTTTTACTTGTTATTCACCGGGCACGGTGGCTCACACCTGTAATCCCAGCACTTTGGGAGGCTGAAGTGGACAGATCATGAGGTCAGGAGATTGAGACCATCCTGGCCAACATGGTGAAATCCCGTCTCTACTAAAAGAACAAAAATTAGCTGGGCGTGGTGGCACATGCCTGTAATCCCAGCTACTTGGGAGGCTGAGGCAAGAGAACGCCTTGAACCAGGGAGTCAGAGGTTGCAGTGAGCCGAGATCGTGCCACTATACTCCAGCCTGGCAACAGAGTGAGACTCTGTCTCAAAAAATAAAATAAAATAAAATAAAATAAATTTTTACTGGCTATTTTGAAAAGAATTTCAAATTTACAGGATATTTGCAGGAGTAAGCCAAATAACTCCTGTATACCCTTAACCCAGATTCTGCAATTTCTACCATGTTGCCACACTTACTTAGTCATCCTTTCTCTCATTTTTTTCTGAGCCATTTGGGAGTACATTGCATTCATCGTGTCCCTTTACCCTTCACAGTTCACTATATTTCCTTAGAGCGGGGACTTTCTCTTATATAACTACAGTGCAGTTATTAAATTCAGTAGGTTTATTATTGATAATGATACCTTCTCATCAACAGTTCATATTCCAAATGTGGCCAGTTGTCTTGGCGTCCCTCCAGCCTTTTTTTTTTTTTTTTTTCCCTCCAATACTGGATCCAGGCCAGGATCAAGGACAGAATTGAGTTGCCATGTCATGATATTGGAATGCTCCTACACTGCTGGTGGGAATGTGAAATGGTGCGGCTACTTGGGAAAACAGTCTGACCGTTCCTCAAAAAGGTAAATACAGAGTTTCCATGTGACTCCAGAGATTCCACTCCTGGGTATATACCCCCACCGAAATGAAAACATGTCCACACAAAAACGTGTATACAAATGTTCACAGCAGCATTATTGATAATACTCAAAAGGTGAAAACTACCTAAATCTCCAACAATGATGAGCGAATGAAGAAAATGTGTCATAGCCATACAATGGATTACTATTTGGCCATAGAAAGGACTGAAACACTGACATATGCTACAACGTGGATGAAACTGGAAAATGTGTGAAGTGCAGGGAGCCAATCACAGAAGACCACACGTTGTATGATTCCAATTACATAAGCTGTTCAGAGCAGCCAAATCCATAAAGACACAAAGTAGATCAGGGGTTGCTCAAACCTGGGACAGAGCGCATACGTGTGTGTGTGTGTGTTTGTGTGCAATAATAGGGGGGTGACAGCTGGAGTGGATGGGTTTCATTGTGAGGTAATAGAAACACTGTGCAAGTGACTTGGTGATGGTTGTCAACTCTGTGAATGCGCTAAAAAGCCCTGAACTGTATGCTTTAGGTGTGTGAATTGTATGGTGTGTGAGTAACCTCAATACAGGTGTGATTAAAAACAACAGAAATTAGCTAGAGGTGCATGGTGGCTGCCCTTAGACCCGGCCAGTGCACTCGTTTGCCACAGTCTCCACCATGCCCTGTTACTCCCCGACACTGCACCTAGGGGCCAGGTCCATTTAGCACAACACTTCCAGCTGTATTAGCATAATTTCTCAGAGGGAATTGGGCAGTATCTATCTATTATAAAAATTTCATATTCCGTGAATCTTTCCATTTCTGGTAGTCTGTTAGGTAAAGTACTTGCACAATTAGAAGAAATATAAGCATGGGATTGTCTGTAGAGCAATGTTCCCTTTTTTTCTGAGATGGAGTTTCACTCTTGTCACCCAGGCTGGAGTGCAATGGCCTGATCTTTGCTCACTGCAGTCTCTACCTCCTAGGTTCAAGCCATTCTCCTGCCTCAGCCTCCTGAGGAGCTGGGATTACCTGCACCCACCACAATGCCCAGCTAATTTTTTGTATTTTTTATAGAAACGGGGTTTCACCATTTTGGCCAGGCTGGTCTCAAATTCCTGACCTCAGGTAATCCACCCGCCTTGGCCTCCCAAAGTGCTGGGATTACAGGCGTGAGCCACTGCGCTCAGCCTGTAGCAATATTTCTAATAGAATGGAAAGTAGGGACAAACCCTGTTTGCAGATGACATGATTGTATATTTAGAGAACCCCATCGTCTCAGCCCAAAATCTCCTTAAGCTGATAAGCAACTTCAGCAAAGTCTCAGGATACAATATCAATCTGCAAAAATCACAAGCATTCTTATACACCAATAACAGAGAGCCAAATCATGAGTGAACTCCTATTCAAAATTGCTTCAAAGAGAATAAAATACATAGGAATCCAACTTAAAAGGGATGTGAAGGACCTCTTCAAGGAGAACTACAAATTGCTGCTCAGTGAAATGAAATAGGACACAAACAAATGGAAGAACATACCATGCTCATGGATAGGAAGAATCAATATTGTGAAAATGGCCATACTGCCCAAGATAATTTATAGATTCAATGCCATCAATGACTTAAGCTACCAATGACTTTCTTCACAGAATTGGAAAAAACTACTTTAAAGTTCATATGGAACCAAAAAAGAGCCCGCATTGCTAAGACAATCCTAACTCAAAAGAACAAAGCTGGAGGCATCAGGCTACCTGACTTCAAACTATACTACAAGGCTGCAGTAACCAATACAGCATGGTGTTGGTACCAAAACAGAGATACAGACCAATGGAACAGAACAGAGCCCACAGAAATAATACCACACATCTACAACCATCTGATCTTTGACAAACCTGACAAAAACAAGAAATGGGGAAAGGATTCCCTGTTTAATAAATGGTGCTGGGAAAACTGGCTAGCCATATGTAGAAAGCTGAAACTGGATCCCTTCCTTACATCTTATAAAAAAATTAATTCAAGATGGATTAAAGACTTAAGTGTTAAACCTAAAACCATAAAAACCCTAGAAGAAAACCTAGGCAATACCATTCAGGACATAGGCACGGGCAAGGACTTCATGACTAAAACACCAAAAGCAATGGCAACAAAAGCCAAAATTGACAAATGGGATCTAATTAAACTAAAGAGCTTCTGCACAGCAAGAGAAACTACCATCAGAGTGAACAGGCAACCTACAGAATGGGAGAAAATTTTTACAATCTACCCATCTGACAAAGGGCTAATATCCAGAATCTACAAATAACTCAAACAAATTTACAAGAAAAAATCAAACAACCCCATCAAAAAGTGGGCAAAGGATATGAACAGACACTTCTCAAAAGAAGACATTTATGCAACCAACAGACACATGAAAAAATGCTCACCATCACTGGCCATCAGAGAAATGCAAATCAAAACCACAGTGAGGTGCCATCTCACACCAGTTAGAATGGCAATCATTAAAAAGTCAGGAAACAACAGGTGCTGGAGAGGATGTGGAGAAATAGGAACGCTTTTACACTGTTGGTGGGACTGTAAACTAGTTCAACCATTGTGGAAGACGGTGTGGCGATTCCTCAAGGATCTAGAACTAGAAATACCATTTGACCCTGCCATCCCATTACTGGGTATATACTCAAAGGGTTATAAATCATGCTGCTATAAAGACACATGCACACGTATGTTTATTGTGGCACTATTCACAATAGCAAAGACTTGGAACCAACCCAAATGTCCATCAATGACAGACTGGATTAAGAAAATGTGGCACATACACACCATGGAATACTGTGCAGCCATAAAAAAGGATGAGTTCATGTCCTTTGTAGGGACCTGGATGAAGCTGGAAACCATCATTCTCAGCAAACTATCCCAAGAACAGAACACCAAACCACCGCACGTTCTCACTCATAGGTGGGAATTAAACAATGAGAACACTTGGACACAGGGTGGGGAACATCACACACTGGGGCCTGTTGTGGGGTGAGGGGAAGGGGGAGGGATAGCATTAGGAGATATAGCTAATGTAAATGACGAGTTAATGGGTGCAGCACACCAACATGGCACATGTATACATATGTAACAAGTCTGCACGTTGTGCACATGTACTCTAGAACTTAAAGTATAAAAAATAAAAATAAAGCAAAGCAGAAAATATGAAAATGAAGCTAACACCCAACATACATTAGAAAATATAATGAGAATATAAACTCAAATAACATAAATGGAAGGATAAACAGGTAAATGAATGAAACAGAAAATAAAGATAATGATAGAGAGAAGTAACAGGGCTAACAGTTGGTTCTTTGAGAAAAATATCATATACAAATCTTCAACAAGACTAAGAAAAAAATCACAAAAACTTGTATTTGAAATTAATAGGAAGACATAACTATAATAGTGCATATTGTGAAAAACTGATGTCAATATAATTGAAAATGTGTGCCAAATAGACAATACCCTGAAAATATATCTTTAAGAAATTGATTTATGAAGAAATGGAAATCCTAAGTAGCTCAATAGATACCATATAAATTTGATCATTAGTTAAGAAGTGTCTCTGTGCCTCTGTCTCTCTGTGTCTCTACACACACACACACACACGACCCTAATGGTATTATTGACTAAATACCAAACTCATTCTAATTTTTAAGAAACACCCCTATAAAATTGACATAAGGGGCTACTTTGACATAAGGCGCTGCTTTCCAATAAATTCTATGAGAACACTATGATCTTAATACCAAAACCAAACATATATTAAGTATAATAAAAATTATAACACAGTCTTACACAGGAGCACTGATATAAACAATCTTAAGGAATAGCAAGCATTGACCATGCCTCCAAATTGAAGAATTAATACAAACAAAACAATTAGTGTACAACTCAAGACAACATACTCTCAAGTGCTAAAACAGACCTACTATTTAAAAGTACTAAGTATACACAGAGCCATGGGAGTGGCTGTTGGAGAAATCTTCATGAAGGAAAGAAGGTTGAAACAAAGTTTTAAAATCCTAGGTTTCTCTCTTTTTTCTTTTTTTGTCTTGGAGAATAAGTACAAATAGGATTAAAAACAGGAAGCATAGGGAAGTAAATAAACCTGCATGGATGGATTGTGGGTGCACTGGGGAGAACAGCAATAAATAAGGTTGGGGAGGAAGTTGGAGATAAATGCATCATCACAATCAAGAATGATTTGCTGGTGGGGCACGGTGGCTCACACCTGTAATCCCAGCACTTTGGGAGGCCCAGGCTGGTGAATCACCTGAGGTCAGAAGTTCGAGACCAGCCTGGCCAACATGGCGAAATCCTGTGTCTACTAAAAATACAAAAATTAGCTGGGTGTGGTGGGGTACACCTGTAATCCCAGCTACTCAGGAGGCTGAGGCAGGAGAATTGCTTGAACCTGGGAGGTGGAGGTTGCAGTGAGCTGAGATCGCACCACTGCACTCCAACCTGGGCGACAGAGTGAGACTCCATCTCAAAAAAAAAAAAAAAGAATGATTTGCCGAACTTAGTATGTAACTGGGAACAGTGAAGTTATGGAATTGATTGTCAGCTCAGTAGAGGGCACTCAAATCCATTAATGGGGGGACAGACCGATGGGCAGGCGGATGAACGGATACATTTGATAGCAAACAAGTAGAACTGGTTGTTGAGAAGACACTTTTTTTTTTTTTTTTTTTTTTTGAGAAGGAGTCTCGCTCTGTCGCCCAGGCTGGAGTGCAGTGGTGCAATTTCGGCTAATTGCAAACTCCGCCTCCCAGGTTCACGCCATTCCGCCTCAGCCTCCAGCGTAGCTGGGACTACAGGCGCCCGACACCATGCCAGGCTAATTTTTTTATTTTGTATTATCAGTAGAGACGGGGTTTCACCGTGTTAGACAGGATGGTCTTGATCTCCTGACCTCGTGAACCGCCCGCCTTGGCCTCCCAAAGTGCTGGAATTACAGGCGTGAACCACGGCACTCGGCCAAGAAGACACATTTTAAAGTTTCATTTGGCCATAAATTGAATTGCTTTTCAAAAGCTGCACTTAGTGACATTGAAAAATCAAGAAACCAAGCTAGACACAGAGTTCCCGCGTGAAAACCCAGTGTAAAGCGTCTGTTACCTACTTCCATGGCATCACTGGAAATCAGAAGTGGAGCTCTTTTGTGATGTTGAAAACCTGCGCGATATCCAGTGCACTATTATTTGTGTACTTATTTGTCTGATGATGGAAATTTGGTTTGTCCCTACTTTCTGGGTTTTTTTATTATTATACTTTATGTTCTAGGGCACATGTGCACAACGTGCAGACTTGTTACATATGTATACATGTGCCATGTTGGTGTGCTGCACCCATTAACTCGTCATTTACATTAGCTATATCTCCTAACGCTATCCCTCCCCCTTCCCCTCACCCCACAACAGGCCCCAGTGTGTGATGTTCCCCACCCTGTGTCCAAGTGTTCTCATTGTTTAATTCCCACCTATGAGTGAGAACGTGCGGTGGTTTGGTGTTCTGTTCTTGGGATAGTTTGCTGAGAATGATGGTTTCCAGCTTCATCCAGGTCCCTACAAAGGACATGAACTCATCCTTTTTTATGGCTGCACAGTATTCCATGGTGTGTATGTGCCACATTTTCTTAATCCAGTCTGTCATTGATGGACATTTGGGTTGGTTCCAAGTCTTTGCTATTGTGAATAGTGCCACAATAAACATACGTGTGCATGTGTCTTTATAGCAGCATGATTTATAACCCTTTGAGTATATACCCAGTAATGGGATGGCGGGGTCAAATGGTATTTCTAGTTCTAGATCCTTGAGGAATCGCCACACCGTCTTCCACAATGGTTGAACTAGTTTACAGTCCCACCAACAGTGTAAAAGCGTTCCTATTTCTCCACATCCTCTCCAGCACCTGTTGTTTCCTGACTTTTTAATGATTGCCATTCTAACTGGTGTGAGATGGCACCTCACTGTGGTTTTGATTTGCATTTCTCTGATGGCCAGTGATGGTGAGCATTTTTTCATGTGTCTGTTGGTTGCATAAATGTCTTCTTTTGAGAAGTGTCTGTTCATATCCTTTGCCCACTTTTTGATGGGGTTGTTTGATTTTTTCTTGTAAATTTGTTTGAGTTATTTGTAGATTCTGGATATTAGCCCTTTGTCAGATGGGTAGATTGTAAAAATTTTCTCCCATTCTGTAGGTTGCCTGTTCACTCTGATGGTAGTTTCTCTTGCTGTGCAGAAGCTCTTTAGTTTAATTAGATCCCATTTGTCAATTTTGGCTTTTGTTGCCATTGCTTTTGGTGTTTTAGTCATGAAGTCCTTGCCCGTGCCTATGTCCTGAATGGTATTGCCTAGGTTTTCTTCTAGGGTTTTTATGGTTTTAGGTTTAACACTTAAGTCTTTAATCCATCTTGAATTAAGTTTTGTATAAGGTGTAAAGAAGGGATCCAGTTTCAGCTTTGTACATACGGCAAGCCAGTTTTCCCAGTTATTAAATGCATAAACCTAAATATCCATATCCTATTCATTCTGCTTCTCTAGAGAACACTGACTAATTCACCAGGTTTTTTTTTTTTAAGCTTTATATTCATTTTAGGTTTTTAAATATAACCTTAAAATGTCCAGTCTGGGAAAAGCCACATTTCCAACTTAAGTTTACTAGAGTGTGGGTGGATCCCTTTTCTCTGTCTCCATCATAAAGTCTCCCCTTCCCTCAATCTTTCTAAGGTGGTTTCTAACCCCTGGCATGGGGCGGGGAGGGGGCAAGGGAGGGAGGAGATGTCAGCGAGCTGGAGATTTTTTACTTGAGTGATACAGGTCCAGGATGGTTTTGTGCTGACCTCTGTGTCAAGATGATCCATCTTGTCATCTCCTGGGGTGCTTTCATGGATTCTGGAGACATCCCCACTCCCAGCAGAGAGCCTCTCATCCTGCCTTTTGCTGTGGGAGACACACTCACCTCCCACTGGTGGCTGTCTTCTCAGCTCCTGTTTTTTCCCTTCCCACTGAGTTGGCATGCATCACTGCTCCAGGTGGTCCTCTGGGGCATGATCACGCCAACTCCCATAGGATCCACATCTGATCTACAGAAAATCCTCACATATTCTAGCTCTGATCACCTTGGAGATCATTAGGGGACTGAGGCTGCCTGCTCAACCGCCTCTCCAAGGCTCCTCTTTCTCCTGTCTTTCAGTTTGCTGAGGTGGGAGTCAGAGACAGGCCCAGCTCCTCCATCCTGCAAGGAGCCCAGATGCAGCTTCCCAATGGTCCTGCTTCAGTGCCCTCAACTGGCTCAGGTAGAGGCATCCTCAGCTCTGCCCCTTGGTGGGGTAGGGCTGGGGTGGGGAGATTCAAAGACCCACTCTCCAAAGTCCTCCTCACTAATTCCTCTGATCTCCAACAACTAGATCATTATATCCTGAATGCAGGTGAGATGTTTTAGGGTCTTACAAATGGCTTTTGTTGGCCAGGTGCGGTGGCTCATGCCTGTAATCCCAGCACTTTGGGAAGCCAAGGTGGGCGGATCACGAGGTCAGGAGTTCAAGACCAACATAGTGAATCCCCAGCTCTACTAAAAATACAAAAAAAAAAAAATTAGTCAGACGTGGTGGCACACACCTGTAATCCCAGCTACTCAGGAGGTTGAGGCAGAAGAATCGCTTGAACGTGGAAGGCAGAGGTTGCAGTAAGCCAAGATCACGCCATTGCACTCCACCTGGGTGACAGGGCAAGAGTCTGTCTAAAAAAAAAAAGGCTTTTGTTTATTTCCTTTGAACATTTGCATCTTGGTCTGGGTGTCTTATCTATTTCACCTTGGCGACTCAGTAGTTCCAATGTGACATCCTGTTACAAACACCAGCACATGCACACACACACATTTACATGTGCAAAGAAATGGGGAACAGTTTATGCCACTGAATTTGGCGAGGGACTCTGTGTGTGTCTGGACAGGGAGCAGACTGGAGAAGTGGCTTGCGGGTAGAAGCTGAGGGCTCTGGACTCTCTTCTTTTGTTACCCTCCCCTTCCCCGCTCCCCCCATGTCCCAGGCTGCTTTGCATAATGAAGAAAGAATTGGGAGGGCAATTCTTTGAGGAGGGAGAACAGAAGTAAGGAGGTGAGTGCAGCATAGAAGGTGGTGAAAGACAGCCTGACACTTTCAAACTATTTCCCTATCCTCGAATCCTAATAAAATTCAACGAGGGGCCAGCTCCTCCCCTGCAGCAGGTGCCAAGTCACACTATCTCATCCCTTCTGTGGGATGGGGGTTCTGCAAAGGGAGGGGACAGCTGGGTTTGTCTTGGCCACCAGTGGACTCCTTCCAAGTGGGTGACTGATACAGCTCAGATGACTGACCAGGGAGCCAGGGCTGTGATCAGGCTCTTGGTTGGCTGGAATGACCAACCTAAGTAGCCAGCACACCCCGAAGATATCCTCCTGCCACCCACAGGGCCAATGTCTTTGCTTGCTCATCTAATGAGGTACCTGTCCTGCTTGTTTGTCTCTCTCCCCAGGCTCAAGAGTGAGAGACCTGGACAGCTTGCCCTGAGGAAAACTTCAGAAAGAACTGCAGGGACACTGGTGTCTGGCGTGGAAAAAGGATACCTCTGGGTGAAAGGAAGACTATGGGTAGCTCTGGTGACCCAGCCTTGGATTCCAGTTCCCATGGGGGAACACTTTCTCATGGTTAGGTCCCTCGAGGAAGAGATGGCCCTGGAGATGTGCAAGCAGGAGCTAGGAGATGGCCTGCCAGGACATGAAAGAAGAGATGCCCAGGATGGGTGGGAAGCTCACCTAGATTAGAGTCTTCTGATGCAGCTCCAGACCCTGGTGGGCTACACAGATCTGCCTTGGTGCTTGTGGAAAATTCAGATTCCTAGGTCAAAACTCTAGTGTTCTATTTACTATGAGGTTAAGGTGAGACCGGGATCTGTAGTTTTAACAAGCTTCCTGGGTGATGCTGGCACAGAGTTCTAGGTTGATGTCTCTGGGGGTGCAGGTTTGAGTGCCAGAGAGAAAAGAGATGTGCTTTATGCCTCATTGTGCCACTCTGGTAACTAAGGCAGGACTCCACACATAGTAGGTATTCAAGGAATGCTTGTGGAAGGAAGGAAGGGAGGGAAGGAAGAATGGAGGAAGAAGAAGGGAAAAAAAGAGAGAAGAAAGGAAAAGAGGGAGGAAGGGAATGAAGAAATCAGGAGGGAGGGGAGGAAGGGAGGCCTTTGTCATTAAAACAAGTATCAGTAAATTTAAGAACTGCTTCCCCGGTGACCGAGAGTCCAAATTCTCATTTCAACCAGCTTTGAATTTTTTTTTTTTTTTTTTTTTTTTTTGAGACGGAGTCTCGCTCTGTCGCCCAGGCTGGAGTGTAGTGGCCGGATCTCAGCTCACTGCAAGCTCCGCCTCCCGGGTTCGGGCCATTCTCCTGTCTCAGCCTCCTGAGTAGCTGGGACTACAGGCGCCTGCCACCTCGCCCGGCTAGTTTTTGTATTTTTTAGTAGAGACGGGGTTTCACCGTGTTAGCCAGGATGGTCTCGATCTCCTGACCTAGTGATCCACCCGTCTCGGCCTCCCAAAGTGCTGGGATTACAGGCTTGAGCCACCGCGCCCGGCCTAGCTTTGAATTTCAGAAGGAAAGAAGACCTAGTCCTTTTGTTTAAAAATGTGCCCTCAGTGGTGGTTGCAAACTCAAATGTCTTCAGGGCATGGCAAATAATATAAATGTGATAGGTATAGGGTTGCCAGGTATTGCAAATTAAAACACAGGATGCTCTTTTAAATTCAAATTTCAGATAAATAACGAATAAATTTCTAGTATAATTAGGTTAAAATACTATGTGAGACATACTTATACTGAAAATATTATTTGTTGTTTATTAAAAATTTTAATGTAATTGGGTGTCTTGTATTTATCTGACAATCCTAGCTAGGGGGTTGAGTAAAAATAAAGAAACTTGTGCCCATCCCCCACCCCCACCAAGACTTTGCGTCATGCATTTTGAGTTCTATTGTTAGGTGCATAATATGTTAATAATTATTGTGTCTTCTTGCTGGACTGAAACTTTAATCATCATAAAATGTCCTTGTCTGTAGCAACAATTTTTGTCTTAGTCTATTTTATCTGATATTGTATACAGCCACTCCAGCTGTATTTTGGTTACTGTTTGCATAGTATATTTTTTTCATTCTTTTACTTTCAATCTGTTTGAATATTTGAATCTGAAGTGTATCTCTTGTAAACGGTATATAACTGGATTAAAATCCACCTGCCTGCCAGGTGTGATGGTTCATGCCTGTAATCCCAGCACTTTGGGAGGCTGAGGGGGGCAGATCGCTTGAGCCTAGGAGTTAGAGACCAGCCTAGGCAACATGGTGAAACCCTCATCTCTACAAAAAAATAAATTATATATATGAAAATTAGTCAGGCATGGTGGCCCATGCCTGTAGTCCCAGCTACCTAGGAGGCTGAGGTGGGAAGATCATCTGAGCCCAGGAGTTTGAGGTTGCAGTGTGCTGTGATCACACCACTGCACTCCAGCCTGGGCAACAGAGTGAAATCCTGTCTCAAAAAGAAATAAAGTAAAAGAGAGAGATAGTTTTCCTAGAGACAGAATTTTTGATTGAGTCGTTCAGTTTCAAGTGATCCTCCTGCCTCAGCCTCCCAAATAGCTAAGACTACAGGTGTATGCCACCATGCCTGGATAATATTTTACTTTTTTTGTACAGACATCATCTTGCTTTGTTGCCCAGGATGGTCTCGAATTCCTGGCTTCAGGTGATCCGCTTGTCTCAGCCTCCTAAGGTGCTGGGATTATAGGTGTGAGCCACTGTACCAAGCCTTGGTGAGTCTTTCAGCACTTTGAACATGCCATCCTTTTGCCTTCTTGTCTCCATAATTTCTGATAAGAAATCAGTTGTTAAGCTTATTGAGGATCCCTTTTATATGATGAGTCTTTTTCTGTCTTGCTACTTCCTAGATTCTTTGTCTTTTGCTTTCAATAATTTCATTATGATGTGTCTAGGAGTGGATCTTTTGAATGTATCCTACTTGAAGTTTATTGAGCTTCTTGATTTTGTAGATTATGGTTTTCAAAAAAAATCAAATTTACGAAGCCTTTGGCCATCATGTCTCAAACATTCCTTCTGCCTTTTTCTCACTGTCCTCTCATTTCCTCCTGAGGCCTCTATTATATGTATTTTGGTGTACTTTATGGTATCCCACAGTTATCTGAGGCTTTGTTCATTTTTTTTTTCTTCCTGTTGCTCAGGCTAGATCATTGCAAATGAAATGTCTTCACACTAGCTGATTCTTTCTTCTGCCAGCTTAAATCTGCTGCTGAACACTCTAGTGAATTTTTAACTTGTTATACGTATTTTTCTTTTTTTTTTTTGAGATGGAGTCTCACTCTGTCGCCCAGGCTGGAGTGCAGTGGCACAATCTTGGCTCACTGCAAGCTCTGCTCCGCCTCCCGGGTTCACGCCATTCTCCTGCCTCAGCTTCCCAAGTAGCTGGGACTACAGGTGCACGCCACCATGCCCGGCTTATTTTTTGTAATTTTAGTAGAGACGAGGTTTCACCATGTTAGCCAGGATGGTCTCGAACTCCTGACCTCGTGATCCACCCACCTTGGCCTCCCAAAGTGCTGGGATTACAGACGTGAGCCACCGCGCCCAGCCATTATACATATTTTTCAATTTCAAAGTTTCTATTTGGGTTTTTGTTTGTTTGTTTGTTTTGACAGAGTCTTGCTCTTGTTGCCCAGGCTGGAGTGCAGTAGTGTGATCTCGGGTCACTGCAATCTCCGCCTCCAGGGTTCAAGCAATTCTCCTGCCTCAGCCTCCCAAGTAGCTAGGATTACAGGTGCATGCCAAGACACCCAGATAATTTTTTTTTTTTTGTATTTTTAGTAGAGAAGGGGTTTCACCGTGTTAGCCAGGATGGTCTCGATCTCCTGACCTCGTGATCCACCCACCTTGGCCTCCCAAAGTGCTGGATTACAGGCATGAGCCACCATGCCTGGCTTCTATTTGGTTCTTTACAAAAGTAATTTACATCTCTTTATTGGTATTCTCTGATTGGTGAGAAACTGTTCTCACACTTTCCTTCACTTTTTTTGGCATAGTTTCCTTAATTTCTTTGAATATATTTAAAATAGCTGATTTAAATATTTTTCTATTAAGTCAAAGGTCTGGCCTTCCTCAGGAACAGTTTCTACTGCCTTTTTCCCCTGGGTATTGGTCATACTTTCCTGTTTCTTTATGTGCCTTGAAAATTGTTAAAAATTCAATATTTTGAATAACACAGTGTGAAAATTCTGGAAATCAGATGTCCCTCTCCCCAGGGTTCGTTGTTGTTGCTGTTCATTGTTGTTGCTGCCTCTATTTGTTTGTTTAATGTCTTTCCTGGACTAATTCTGTAAAGTCTGTATTCCTTGCCATGTTTTACCACTAAAGTCTCTGCTTGGTCAACTTAGTGGTCAACCAATGATTGGACAGTGTATTAGTCTGTTTTCACACTGCTATAAAGAATAGACTGGGTAATTTTTTGAAGGAAAGAGGTTTAATCAGCTTACAGTTCCATGTGGCTGGGGAGGCCTCAGGAAATTTACAGTCACAGTGGCAGGGGAAGCAGGCATGTCTTACATGGCAGCAGGCAAGAGTGAGAGCAGGAAAAATGGTCACTTATAAAATCATCAGATCTCATGAGAACTCACTGTCATGAGAACAGCATGGGGTAAAACTGCCCCCATGATCTAATCACCTCCCACCAGTTCCCTCCCATGACACATGGGGATTATAATTTGAGATGTGATTTGGGTGGGGACACAGAGCAAAACCATATCAGACAAAGATTTCTCTGAATGCTCTGGACCAGTAAGTCTCCCAGCCTTTGACAAGGGACTCTGTGTGTATCGTTGGGATATGCTTTCAACATTCCAGCATTACCACACTACCTTAGCCTTCACTTCCTGCTTGAGCAGGAGGTGAGGGATTATGGTCTTCTCAGGTATTTCCTGGGAAAGTACACAGTCTTGTACATGTGTACAGCCTTCTAGATCCCCAAGAATAAGTTGGAGTTTTTCAAAGCCCCCAATGGACATCTCATTCCTAACTTTTCTTTTAAATTCTTTCGTCAGCTTCTTGTTTGCCCCATCTGTTATCACTGCCTCTGGCAGCTATAATATTAAACAACTGCTGTTGATTGTTTCTGACAAATGTCCCCAGGGTAAAGACTGTTCACATTGACTGAACTCTCAGGTCAAATAAAGGCAAGCTATGAGAGTAGGGATTTCCAAGAAACTTCCAAACAGGTCAAATAATGACAACTTTCTGGGATGGAACTTGTTAGAAAGCTCCAAACCCTTCTTTCCCTTCCAGCAGCTGCTAAGGTGCTGGTTTTCATGGCTATCATTATTGTAAGGTTGTCAGTTTTCAAGAATACTGCAGAGCTAGGAGAGAGACATGGAAATAGGACAAGTTAAAATGCCACAAATTTCACTGTTCTTACTGAGATTGTCTTGAAAGAAAATGTTCCTGCATTGTTGCAAGCCTTTGATTAACTTCCAGAGTACTGAAAACATCAATTTTGACAATTTTTGCTCATGTTCTCATTGCTGTTATGGAGGAGTGGATTTTCAGAGGTCCTGACTTCATCATTCCAGAAGTGCACTCTCTTCCGCCCAAAGACACTGAAATTCATTTTTTTTTTAAAAGACAGGATCTCACTCTGTCCCCCAGACTGGAGTGCAGTGGTGCCATCATGGCTCACTGCAGTTGCAAACTCCCGGGCTCAAGTAATTCTCCCATCTCAGCCTCCTAAGTAGCTGGGAATGCAGGTGTGCACAACAGCGCCTGGCTAATTTTTTGAAATTCAAATTTTAAAAATGTGCAGCTCAAAGAAAAGGGTCTGTAGACTGAGATGGTCTGTGGACATTACTACGGTCTTTGGACCCGAAAGTAAGCACTCTAAAAATATTCATTTAGTTGTACTACAAGGTTGTGACACTTAGGGGAGGAAGAGGACAATGAACAATGAATGACGATTTCATAGAGTGTGTTCTGAGATTTCCTGAGATGTCCGGCTGTGATTCCCTCTCTTCTCATCCCTTCTTACCTCTCAGACCACACGCCTGGCCCTTGGCTGAGGTCCTTGGCAGTTGTGGCCGTCCCCTTGCTCCTTTTACTCTCAGCCCGGGATTATTCTCAGGGAACCCAAGGCAAGCAGTGAGGGGCTACTCTCCAAGGAGAAAGGTGTTCTTGGGGAGATGCTACAAGAACCTTCTGGCAGAGTCGAGGACCCTTTCTTGGGCAATTTCTCATCATTTGATCAGCACACTAACCCACAGAGGGTGCAGACATGAACACAAAGGAAATGCCTTCCAGATGCTACTGATTGGTCAGACGATTGGGCACATCTCTCTGATTTATGAGTGAATATGTGTAAATGTTTGAGAGTGTGGGCATGAATATTCACATGTGTGTGAATATGTGAGTCTATGTGAGTATATCAGTGTAAATGAGCACTTGAGTATAAGTGTGTGTGTATGTAAGTCAAATCTGAGTATGAGCAGGTGTGAATGTTGTGTGTATACGGGTATGGCTGAGTGTGTAAGTCAACATCTTTGTAAGCATGTGTGAATGTGCATATGAATGTCTGAGTACATGTATGACTGTGAAATAAATATTAAGTTAGTGAGTGAAGTGTGGGTGTGTGCACATGTGTGAAAGTGTGTTGAGTGTGAATGTGTGTGAATAGCCAAGTGTGAGTAGTTACTGGTCCTTGGCAGTTGTGGCCTCTTGAAATCAGTCTGCCCCTTTCAGAGTCTGCAGGGCCTGACTTCAAACAGTGATGCTGGGTGTGATTGGCTGTGCGACCACACTTACACACACTGTAAGTATACCAGTGTGTGTTCATTGGATGTGTGTGAATCAGCATGTACGAATATATCAGCCTGTGAATGTTTGAGTCTGTGTGTGTAACTGTGTGGATAAGTGTGAGTACATGAGAGTGTGTGTAACTGTGTGCATGTAAATGCTTGAGAGCAGATGCGTGTGAGGAGATTGAATATATATGTTTGAGTGTATAAGTATACAAATGTGTATATTGTTGAGCACGGGTTTAAGTGTATGAGTGAACCTGTAAACATTTGAGTGTGTGTGTAACTCTATGTGGGTGAGTGACTGAGTGTGAGTGTATGAACATGTGGATATAAATGTTTGAGTATGTAAGGTATGAGCACATGTATGTGTATGTGAGTCCACATGTCTGAGTGTGTGAACATGTGAATGGAAATGGGGTGGATGAGTGTTTATGTGCAAGCAGGTGAGTGTGTGTGCAGAGTGTCTCTGTAGCTTTAGTGGGGCAAGTGAGTGGCTCACCATTGCTGGAGAGAAAGCCCTGGTTCTCCCTGGAATGTGGGATGTGGAGGTCACGTACCTCCAGGCAGGGAGTACTAGGTCCCCACACATGGGGAAGTTCCCCTGGTCAGGGCCAGCACTTGGATTGCGCCCTCAGGGTTCTTGGCTTCCTGCTCCCAGTCCACTACTGGGGGTCAGGGCAGAGCTCCCAGGCACATGTCTCCTGGCTGGGGCCCCATCTTTCTCTCAGAATCCAAGAAGCCTGGAGTCTCCACCTCCCCTTTGCACACACGTTTGCCTCATTGCAATGTCAGTGGGTCAAGAGTCTCACCTGGCATCATTACATTGTTCCCACTGGCTTCACAGCAAAGGCCATGGAGGCAGGAAAGGCTGGGTGTGTTCTGGAGGTTTCTTTGAGACTTCAGTTTCCACTTGAGGAATCACAGGTTAGCTGCCATGCTTTGTCCTGAGGGCTTTGCACTCATTACTTCACCCAATCTTCCGACAGCCATTAGCAAGCCCCTTTCAGAGTCTGCAGGGCCTGACTTCAAGCAGTGATGCTGGGTGTGATTGGCTGTGCGGCCACAGAAACTGAGAGATTCCCTCTCAACTCCAGTTTACTTATCTGGAAAGGGCCGCTGGAGGGGCTGCAGGGTCCTTCTCACCTTTCAAGCCTCAACCCAAGCTTTATCTAATCACATAATCCCCTTGAGGCCTCCCTTATTCTCCATCACATAATCCCGTTTCTTTCCCCCATAACGCAGTCTGTAGTTGTCTTATTATTTTATCTGTTTGTTGGTGTGTTACTTGTTGTTTCAGCCTCCATACTCCTCTGAGGCAGGCACTGAGTCTCTCCCGGTCACAGCTGAATTCACAGCACCTTACACACCGCGTGGCACTTAGTAGGTGCTCAACAGATACCCAGTAACTACTCACCGACGGTGAATGAACTCATGCATGTGCCTCTTGAAATCAGCTACCCGCTGGGCCCTTCTCTTTGAAAACTTGGGTTCGACATTCACTGCTTTGAGTACTCAAATCCGCTCGTGCAAAGATTTGAGAACTGTGCTTTTCTACAATTTAACTCCAATTTTTGGTCCAGGTCCGTAGTCCACCGTCGCAGGGCCCTGGTTATTTCTGGCCCTGCAGTGCCACCTGCAGGCCATAATTATATCTGCAGCCTGAGGAATATTTCCCACCTCTGAAGTCTCAAACTGGGAATGGGATTGGGGAGTTTAGCCGGGCCAATGACTCCAGGTGACCAGGAATTACCAAAGTGAAAAAGTGACCCTAGAAGGTTCTCATAGACAACATTGTGGTAAATGATAGGAAACCTCTCTTCTCCCTCTGTCCACTTTCTCGAAGCATTAAATTCCTCCCAGGGTTTCAATCCTGAAGTTCCAGGGGTCTCAAAATCCAACCTAACTCCTCTTCCTCCCCGCAAGCTTGCTTACCCTGAAGCCTTCCATCTCAGTGATTTCTCAAGCCTGAAATGCTGGAGTCATCTTTGATTTTTTTCTCCTATACCCTATGTTTCGTCCATCGGCAAACCCTGTCTGCTCCACCCTCCAAAGACATGCCTAGACCACCTCACACAGCCTTCTCTGCTCTTACTCTGGTGTGAGCCAACATCATCTCTCAACTGGAAAAGATTCCTCCTTAGACATTTCTCCAAAGAAGATATACAAATGGACAACAAACACAAGAAAAGATGCTCAGCATCATTAGTCATTAGGGCAATGCAAATCAGAACTACAGTGAGATACCCTTTCACACCCATTCGCACAGCTTTTATTTAACAAATGAAACATAACAAGTGGTGGTAATGATGTAGAGAAATTAGAACCCTTATACATTGTTGGTAGGAACATAAAATGGTGCAGCTGCTATGGAAACAGTATGGTGATTTCTCAAAAAGTTAAACATAGGCTGGGTGCAATGGCTTATGCCTGTATTTCCAGCACTTTGAGAGGCTGAGACAGGAAGATCACTTAAGCCTATGAGTTTGAGACCAGCCTGGGTGACATAGGGAGGCCCCACCTCTACAAAAAATTGAAAAAAATTAGATGGGCGTGGTGGTGCATGCCTGCAGTCTCAGCTACTCAGGAGGCTGAGGTGAGAGTATCACTTGAGCCTGTGAGGCTGAGGCTGCAGTGAGCCGAGATTGTGCCACTGTACTCCAGCCTGGGTGACAGAGTGAGACCCTGTATCTAAAAAAAAAGAAAGAAAGAAAGAAAAGTAAACATAGAATTACCATATGATCCAGCAATTCTACTTCTGGGTATATACCCAAAAGAATTGAAAGTAGAGAATCAAACACATACTTATACAACCATGTTCATATCAGTATTCACAATAGTCAAAAGTTAGATACAACCCAAATGGCTCTCAACAGATGAGTCGTTCACCATGAGAACCTGATGATGAAATGCAATATATCTATGTAATGAAATACAAAAGGAATAAAGGAATGAATACTGATACATTCATCAACATGGAGGAACCTTGAAAACATTGTGTTTAGTGGAATAAGCCAGATCCAAAAGGCCAAATGTTGTATGACCCCACTTATATCAAACATCTTTTTTTTTGGAGGAAGAGTTTCACTCTTGTAACCCAGGCTGAAGCGCAATGACGTGATCTTGGCTCACTGCAACCTGTGCCTCCCGGGTTCAAGTAATTCTGCCTCAGCCTCCTGAGTAGCTGGGATTACAGATGCCTGACACCACGCCCAGCTAATTTTTGTATTTTTAGTAGAGACGAGGTTTCCCCACGTTGGCCAGTCTGGTCTCGAACTCCTGACCTCAAGTGATCCTCCCACTTCGCCTCCGAAAGTGCTGGGATTACAGGCGTGAGCCACCATGTTCTGCCTACATCAAATGTCTTGAACAGGCAAATTCATCCGTACAGGAAGTAAATTAGAGGTTACCAAGAACTGCAGGGGGGAAGGGAGAATGGGACGTTACTGCTTAATGGATTCAGAGTTTTTGTTTGGGATGATAAAACATTATGGAAATATAGAGTAATGATGACTATATGACATTGTGGATGTACTTAACGCTGCTGAATTGAACACTTAAAATGGCTAAAGTGATACATTTTATGTTATATATGTGTCACTGGTAAAGGGTCCTGACTGCCAGCTGTCCAGGTTCTTGGTGTTTTGAACAAAGAATTGAACAAAACGCCCAGCAAAGCAAAGAAAGAATAAAGCAACAAAAGAACAAAAGCAGAGATTTATTGAAAATGAAAGTACACTCCACACCGTGGGAGCAGCAGGAGCAGCGACTCAAGGGCTAGCGACTTGAGCAGCGACTCTAGGACAGAATCTTCTTGGGTCCAAATACCCTCTAGAAGTTTCCCACTGGCCACTTCATGCTTACCTCATGTAAATGAAGTGGTAGCCTGTGATCAGTCAGGTTGCTTTTTGCAACCAAACAGAGGCTAGGGTGAAGTTACAAAGTTATACTTCTATGCAAACGAAGACTCAGCTGCAATCAGTTTGATTGGTTGTGGACAGCAACCATTCAGAGGCTGGAGTATAGTTACAAAGTTGCAAAGGAAGACTCAGCCCACAATCAGTCTGATTGGTGGCGGACAATTTCGCATCTGCTGTCCAGAAAAGGTTGGGGGTTTGCAAAGGGAGTAGCCTCTGGTAGTTTTGTTACTTAGGCCTGGAAAGTTAGGGTTTTCCTTTCAATTTAGTTGGAGGAAGTTAGAGTGAGGGAGCCTTAGGTTCCCTGCCTGCAGACTCTATTCTCCTGCCTCATATGTTTTACTACTGTTTTTTTCTTTTTTTTTCTTTTTTTTTTTTTTTGAGACGAGTCTTGCTCTGTCGCCAGGCTGGAGTGCAGTGGTGCAATCTCGGCTCACTGCAACCTCTGCTTCCCAGGTTCAAGTGATTCTCCTGCCTCAGCCTCCCGAGTAGCCGGGACTACAGGCTCACGCCACCATGCCCGGCTAATTTTTGTATTTTTAGTAGAGACGGGGTTTCGCCATGTTGGCCTTGATGGTCTCAATCTCTTGACCTCGTGATCCCCCCACCTTGGCCTCCCAATGTGCTGGGATTACAGGCGTGACCCACTGCGCCCAGCCAGTTTTTTTCTTTTTAAAGCAAGGGGAAAAGGCTCCTCTCTGGTCTCCCTATCTGCACTCCCCACACAGTAGCTAGAGGGGGCCTGTGAAACTCTGTCACCTCCAGCCTCTGCTCAGAACTGCGTCTCTCACTCCCTCAGAGTAGAGGCTAGGTGGCCCTCAAAGCCCCTCAAGACCGGGCCCACGTGTCCTCCCAGCTTCCTCTGGGCCTCACTCCCCAGACAGACGCTGCCTCCTCGCTGTCCCTCTGCCCATTGAGCGCTTATGCCCCTGCGGCCTTGCAGGGCTGCTCCCTCTGCTGGGAACTTTCTACTCTCAATAGCCACACAGTCCGCCTGCTCGCCTCCTTCAGGCGTTTGCTCAATGTCCCTATTCAGTGAGGCCTTCCCTGGCCACCTATTGAAACCCCGTATACTCATCTCCACCCTGGCACCTCAGCCCCTTCCCTGCTTGATTTTTCTCTGGCCGCCCTCAGCTACTGTAGGGTCCAGCCCCACAGGGTCAGTGGGTTTTTCTCCCCGTGTGCAGAGACGAGAGATTGTAGAAATAAAGACACAAGACTAAGAGATAAAAGAAAAGGCAGCTGGGCCCGGGGGACCACTACCACCAAGACGCGGAGACCAGTAGTGACCCCGAATGCCAGGCTGCGCTAATATTTATTGGATATAAGACAAAGGGGCAGGGTAAGGAATGTGAGCCATCTCCAATGATAGGTAAGGTCACGTGGGTCACGTGTCTGCTGGACAGGGGGCCCTTCCCTGCTTGGCAGCCGAGGCAGGGAGGAGACAGAGAGACAGCTTACGCTATTATTTCTGCATATCAGAGACTTTTAGTACTTTCACTAATTTTGCTCCTGTTACCTAAAAGGCAGAGCCAGGTGTACAGGATGGAACATGAAAGCGGACTAGAAACGTGACCACTGACGCACAGCATCACAGGGAGACGGTTAGACCTCCGGAAAACTGCGGATAACTGACTGATGTCAGGCCCTGCACAAGAGGTGGAGGAGTAGAGTCTTCCCTTTCCCGGTCTGCTAAGTAGCGGGTGTTTTTCCTTGGCATTGACGCTACCGCTAGACCACAGTCCGCTTCCCAGACGCTGGCGTTACCGCTAGATCAAGGAACTATCTGGTGACCCTGCCCGGGCATAACAGAAATCTCACACTCTTGTCTTCTGGTCACTTCTCACTACGTCCCCTCAGCTCCTATCTCTGTAGGGCCTGGTATTTCCTAGGTTATCATTGTAGAGTGAGGATTATTATAATATTGGAATAAAGAGTAATTGCTACAAACTAATGATTAATGATATTCATATATAATCATATCTATGATCTATATCTAGTATAACCATTCTTATTTTATATATTTTATTATACTGGAACAGCTTGTGCCCTCTGTCTCTTGCCTTGGCACCTGGGTAGCTTGCCGCCCACAGGCTACATGCATATTTTACTTATTCATCTATTTATTGTCTTGTCTCCTTTCACGTAATTTGAGCTTTAGGAAGGCAGGGATCATTGTCCCTGTCCAGTTCACCAGCACACAGTAGACACTCGACAGTAATTTGTTGAATGAATGAATGAATGCATGAATGAATGCCTACAGATGGGAGTGGGCAGGCTGTGAGGCAACAGAGAGTACGGAGACTGGGGATTACTGGGAGCTCAAGTCCCCGCTAATACTCTCCAGCTGGTTTTTGTCTCGTGGGAAAGCATGTCATTACTGCCCAATTGATTATTTAAGAGAAGCCAGAAATCTGGATTTTCAGTGAAATTCTCCAATGTTTCAAGTACTGAGAACTAGTGTAGGTTTATAAAACATCTTGAGGACCAAATGATACCTATCTATGTGCCAAGTATGGCCCATGGACACCTGGTGGTGGCAAACGGGTGCAGAGTGTTCAGATATTTCTCCCCATCCCTGCCTCCTCTCTTGGGCTTCAGACCGTCCATCTAACCAGCTGCCTCCTGGGCACCTCCACCTGGGTGGTCTCCCAGACTTTCAGAATCAACAGGTTCTACCCTGAATTCATCCTCCCTTACCCTCAACCAGAATCTCCGAGCTCCTTATCTCAATGATGCCCCCAGCCCTCTTCTCTCACTCACCCCCACATCTTGTCTCCTAAATCAATATTTCCCAGCCTGCCCCCGCTGACTGCCCTGTTCCCAAGGCTCCTGCCCAGGCTCATCATCTCACTGGGTTCCTGTCCTCATCGTCTCTTCACTGACTTAGTGACTTCACTTTAATATATAATTGGGGGATTGAGTGGAGCACACCACAATCTTGTCAGCTTGGGTCCTGCAGAGGTCTTGATCTGGCCTTGGGGTAGAGGGATTATACACACACACACGCACATGTATATGTATACACATATACATATACAAAACATATATATCATATAGATAAGTCAAAGTGTAAAAATCTAAAGTGTATAGTATCTACCCTCCTGTACCAGAAAGTAGAACATTTCCAGCTTCCCAGCAGGCTCCCTCGTGCCCCTTCTCGGTGAGCACTGTCCCCCTGCTCCCTCAACACTGTTCTGACCTTTATTACTGCAAACCTGTGAAACCCCTCCGAGAATTTCACATGAATGGGATCATCCAGTTAGTAGAATTTTATGTCTGGCTTTTTTTTTTTTTACTCAGTATAATGATTCTGAGATTCTTCTATGCTGTAGTGTGCACAGATAGTTTGTTCTTTTTATTGTATGGAGGTGCCATTGTTTAAATTGGTCACAGTTTTTTAATTCAGCTACCCATTGATTGCTATTGAGCTTTTCTGGCTTTTGGCAATTATGAGGACGTCTGCACGAACTTCCCTTCAGCAGCCTTTGGTGGACAAAAGTCCACCTAGAAGCAGAATTTCTGGGTCCTACCTTAAGAGCATGTCTGCCCTTCATGTAAAATGACAATGAGGAAAAGTGGCTATAGCTTGCACTTTGCATTCCCTCCATCGGGGAATGAGAGTTCCAGTTGCTCCACAGTCTTGCCAATACTTAACATTGTTGGTCTTTGATTTCACCAGTGCTTTATCTGGAGAGTCCATGTATGGTCATGGTTGAAGTCTCTGCTCTCAGCTCCCACCTCAGTCTTCCTGCAGCCAGCCTGAACCTGATGACCTCCTGCTGTCCTGCTCTTAGAAATGCCCCTGTGCTTTAGGGGGCCCCTCCAGCTGCTTTTCTTCCCATGGGGCAAGGAATTTGCAGGACCCAGGGGATACCCCTTCTTGGAGCACACCCCATCCCCTTCTAGACCAGGCCGTGAGTATTCAGTACTCGAAGATTCTCTGCTCCCATGTCCCAGTGTCCTGAAGCCCATTTCCAGGGCCTGTGTGGGACTCTTCCCCAGCCCACGCTCCTAAGGGCAGACTGTCCTCTCGAGGTGGGAGAGCAGCAGGACTTGTTTTCCAAGCCTCAGTTACAGACCTGCTAATCAAGACAGGATGTAGCAAAGAAACTGGCGCAAACCAGCTAGGACCAGGATGGTGATGAAAGCAACCTCTAGTTGCCCTCATTGGTCATTAAATGCTAATTATAATACATTTGCATAAGATACTCCCAGCAGCCCCATGACAGTTTTCAAATGCATGGCAACCCCCAGGAAGTTACCATATATAATTCCTGGAACTCCTCACCCATTTTCCAGACAGTTCATGAATAATCTGCCTTTTATTTAGCGTATAATTAAGAGAGGTTTTAAAAAGAGTTAGGCAGCAATGCACCAGTGCTACTCTGGGCCCCTCTGCCTGTGGGAGAGCCTTACTCTGTCTATGGGGCAGTGTTTTGCTGTACACTGTTGCTCTAATAAACTTGCTTTCTTTCACTGCTGCTGGCTCTTGAATTATTTCCTGAGTGAAGCCAAGAACCTACCAAGGCTAAGCCCTAACTTTGGGGTTCACCTGCATCACTCTGGCGTGTGTACCACTAGATCTGAGGGTTGGCCAAGGACAGCTGCAGGTTGGGCTGTTCATGTGCAGGCATGTGAAGACCTTAGCTGCAGAGGATGGAGCCCGGGTCAGGAAGAGAAAGGGGGTGGGCTGCAAGCCGGGGCGACTTCCCACACTCTCACATGCGGAACTTCCAGGAGTCCAGTAATCCCAGATTTCCACCTAGCTTCCAGGCTATTATGCAGCTTGGACTTCTGTAACAAAGTGCCACACACTGAGTGCCTGAAGCAGCAGAAATGTATTCTCTCCACCTGGGATCGGAAGCTCAAAATCAAGGTGTCAGCAGGGTCGGTTCTTTCCAAGGGATGTGAGGGAAGGGTCGGTTCCACAGAACACCCATGAGTCCAGCAAACCACCAGCAGCTAGGAGAGACCAGGTGTTCAGTCCCACAGTGTCACCTGTGGGCCTTGTGACCAAGCAGCCTCATTGTCCTCTCTGGGCCTCAGTTTGTCTGCAAAATGGGAAATTTAGCTCAAGATAAAAAAACTGGCTGTTGACTTCCTGTCAAATCTCACCCATGCGTTTTTTGTTTGTTTGTTTGAGACAGGATCTTACTCTGTCACCTAGGCTGGAGTGCAGGGATGCGATCTTGGCTCACTGCAACCTCTACCTCCCAGGCTCAAGCGATTCTTGTGCCTCCATCTCCTGAGTAGCTGGGATTACAGGCATGCTCCACCACATCCGGCTAATTGTTTCTATTTTTAGTAGTGATGGGGTTTTACCATCTTGGTCAGGCTGGTCTCAAACTCCTCGACTCAAGTTGATTCGCTCACCTCGGCCTCCCAAAGTGCTGAGATTATAGGCATGAACCACCATACCCAGCCCCCAGATATTTGGCCTACGTAGTGATGTATGAACTTTGAATTGGTTGCCAACCTGTAAAAATCGGGAAATTTCATCTAAAACCCAAATTTCTGGCCTCTTTTGAGAAATGAGCCCTTTTTCTCTTACGGCTGTAACTGGCTGGGCAAAGTTGTGGCAGCCCCCTTTGCAGGCCTCCAAAGGCCTGTCTTAAAAAAATCTAAGCTTTGGCTGGGCACAGTGGCTCATGCCTGTAATCAAACACTTTGGGAGGCTGAGGCAGGTGGATCACCTGAGATCAGGAGTTCAAGACCAGCCTGACCAACATGGTGAAATCCCGTCTCTACCAAAGACACAAAAATTAGCCAGGTGTGGTGGTGGACGCCTGTAATCCCAGCTACTCAGGGGGCTGAGGCAGAAGAACTGCTTGAACCCGGGAGGCGGAGGTTGCAGTGAGCCGAGATTGTGCTGCTGCACTTCAGCCTGGGAGACAGAGGGAGACTACATTTAAAAAAAAAAAAAAAAATCTAAGTTTCAAGTTGGATGGAGTGGCATGCTCCTGTAGTCCCAGGTACTCAGGAGGCTGAAATGGAAGGACTGCTTGAGCCCAGGAAGGCGAGGCTGCAGTGAGCTATGATTGCACCACTGCACTCCAGCCTTGGCAACAGAGACAAGACTCTGTCTCAAAAAACAAACAAACAAACAAACAAACAAAACCCTACTAAACGTTGATGAAAAGGATTCCAAGAGGTAGGGGATAGATTGCCAGACAAAGCAAGTAAAAATACAGGACTCTCAGTGTGGCAGCTCTCGGTGGGGACTTGAGGAGCTGGGTTTCAGGGAGGGCCGCACAGTTCAGTGCAATTCTGAATTGTACCACCACGGGGAAGCAGAGTCACAAAGTTGACCGGAGTGGTCCGATGCGCTTCCTCTGCCAGGACCTTGGGGGCCAGGAGTGCCCGGGGCTGCTTGGAACTGAGGAGTGGTGGGAAATGGAAAGGAGATGAAGGGAGGAGCTGGGGGCTCTGCCTGACCCGGTGTCCAACAGCTGAGGGAGGCCAGAGGAGGGAAAGGTCCTAGTGGGTGCAATCAGGGCAGGCTTCAAGAAGAGGACAGGCCCTAAAGACTGGCAAGATTTGGATAGAAATGGGGGAGGGCCCTCTGGGAGGGAGGCATGGCTTGAGCAAAGGTTTGCAGAAGGAATGAGCTTCATAGGAAGTGTGGCCTTGCCTGAGGCAGGGTGACAGTGTCTGAAATTCTGAAACACACCTCAAGACATTGTTTTAGTCATGGTCAAGTGACAGAAACCCAACTCAAATTAAGAAGAAAAGAGGGCCGGTGCAATGGCCCATGCCTGTAAACCTTACATTTTGGGAGGCTGAAGCAAGAGGATCACTTGAGCTCAGGAGTTTGAGATTAGCCTGGGCAATAAGGTGAGACTTTATCTGTACAACACTTTAAAAAAAAAAATTAGCTGGGTATGGTGGCATGCACCTGTAACTCCAGCTACTAGGGAGGCTGAGTGGGGAGGACTGCTTGATCCTGGGAGTTCCAGGCTGCAGTGAGCTGTGATCACACCACTGCACTCCAGCCTGGGCAGCGGAGTGAGGCCCTAACTGTTAAAAAATAAAGAAAAGAAAAGAAAAAGAAAAAAATGAAAAGTTATTCTCTCATGTAACTAAAAAGTCCATCAAATGATGTCATCATGTATCTGCCTTTGTTTATATCTCAGTTCTGCCTCTCTCTGCAGTGATTCTGTTCCAGGCAAGCTTCCTCCTCCCGGTGACAACATGGCGCCCACAGCTCCAGGCAGACTCCCTAAAACAGCTTAGCCACCACCAGCAAGAAACAACCAAATTCACAGTGACTCCACAGACATCCTGGGGGTCACTGATTGGCCTAGACTGTGTCATATGCCTATCCAGAAGCTAGTTGCTGCAACTCTCATCAATATGGTCTCAGTGATAGGCCACCTGTGGTATGGGGGTAGATCTGTCCACTCAAGGCCCCTGGACTGATATTGGGGTTGGGGGTGGTCTCCAAAGGAAAAGCAGGTGGTCTCAGAAGATGGGACAGTGGGTGCTGGGCAGACGAAAAGAAGAGGGGTCCCAACCAGGTTTTCACCTGAGGAATGATGAGTCAGTAACTGTGGAGTAGGACGCAGTAGGGCAAGGAGTTTATTCTTGCTGTCTTTCTGTTCATTTGTTTGTTTAGCTTTTATGTATTTATTTTTAATTTTTAATTAATTAATTTTTTTTGAGACAGAGTCTCACTCTGTCACCCAGACTGGAGTGTAGTGGCATGATCACAGCTCACTGTAACCTCCACCTTCCAGGTTCAAGGGATCCTCCCACCTTAGCCTCCTGAATAGCTGGGACCACAGGCACATATCACCACACCCAGCTAATTTTTGTATTTTTAGTAAAGATGGGGTTTTGCCATGTTGACCAGGTTGATCTCGAACTTCTGGGCTCAAGAGATCTACCTACCTCGGCCTCCCAGAGTGCTGGGATTACAGGTGTAAGCCACCACACCCGGCCTGTTTGTTTAGCTTTTAAATATGAATGTGTGAGAGTGTGTGTGTGTGTGTGTGTGAGTATATGTGAATGTGTGTGTGAATGTGTGTGTGTGAATGTGCATGTGTTTAGTTGTTCATCCTGGCCCAGACTTCCAGTGTGCCTTGCCTTGATGGCTGCAGCCTGAACTCACTTAAAAATTAATTCACAGCAGCTATGATGTACCAGGAACAGTGCTGGAAGCGGAGAGCACTGCAATGAACAAAAAAGATAAAGTCCTTGCCTTCCTGGATTTACAGTTTGGCGGGAGGGATGGATAAAAACAGAGCCCATGAAGTCGGCTGGACCAGGGTGGCAGCTCTGGAGGTGGACAAACGGGTGGAACTCCAAATGTATTTTGCAGGATGAGCCAATACAATTTGCTGATGAATGGGGGGGGGGTATTAGAAAAAGAGAGGAATCAAGAATGATCCAAAAGTTTTTTTGCCTGAGCAACTGTTAGGTTAGAGTTACCTTTTCCAGAGACAGAAAGATTGCAACAGAAGCAGTCGGCAAATATTTGAGAACCTACTATGTGCCGAGGTTACACCCAGGAGCAAGTCAACCTTGTCTTGGTGCTTGGCAAGAGAGACAGACCAGAACCACTGAACAAGTAGGTAGAGGAGAAAATACCAGCTGGTAAGAAGGGCCACTTAGCACAACAGAACAGGGTGATGGGAGTCTGCATTTTATTCGAAGAGCAACCAGGAACTGTGGGAGGGTTTGCAGCAGAGAGTGACAGAATCTGCTGTGCCCTTTAGAAGGCCACTCTGGAATAGACTGTTGGGGGCAAGATGAGACAGGGAGCCCCGCGGGGAAGCTGGTGAGGAGGCTGATGAGGCCTGAAGGTGGGAGACAGTGGCGTCACCGTGGAAGACCTCTAGCAGAGGAACAGGGGTAGGAAACCAACTCCTGTTCTCTCTGAGAGGCACTTTAGTAGCATGGTGGCATCTGCCCCCTTCCAGGGGCTTGGACAGGTGCCCTTGCCCAGGGACTCCTGCCACTTCCTCGGTGACTGTCACATCCTCACGGATCACTTCATCACCTTTTTGTTTCCCTATAATCAACTCCATCTCTGAATTTTCTTCATTTCCTCAGAGCCGCTTCACTATGGCTCATATCCTGTTGGTCCAGATCCCTTGCCCACCAGTACGCCCGCCTTTCTGGTGATGCCTTTCCAAAGCTTCTCCTGGGGTCGCAGGGTGGGGCTCCCACCCTTACTATACCCTATAGTATAAACTATATACTATAGCAGAAACTATACCTATTTCTGCTTTTCACCTCTCCATCTGCAAAAACACTCCTGGCCATCTCACCACTTCTTTCTAAGTATCAGTGTTAAATCACAACCCAGTGTGTGCACAGCACTTTACAGTTAGCACCATTCACCCTCCCATTTCACAGCCCAGGAAGGTGGGCCCTTCAGGGGAAAGAACCAGCTGTGGCAGACGCCTGGCTTTATCACTTCCTAACTCTGACTCTGGGCCAGTCCTCTTGTTACCAACAAAGCCAGTTCCCCAGAAGATGGGGCCTTTTCCTGTTCTGTGCTGCGAAGCCAATACACAAACCCAAAAGTAAGCATCAAACAGTGCATGCTTTATTCGGCGGCCATGGAATTTAGAAGTGGGAGTTTGGCTCACAAATCAACTTCTCAGCTCCTGAGAGTTGGGAAACCTTAGATACAGGCTTTATCTTTAACGAAAAGGTTGGGCATTAAAAGCAAGGGGAGGAGGCCGGGCGCGGTGGCTCAAGCCTGTAATCCCAGCACTTTGGGAGGCCGAGACGGGCGGATCACGAGGTCAGGAGATCGAGACCATCCTGGCTAACACAATGAAACCCCGTCTCCACTAAAAATACAAAAAAATTAGCCGGGCGTGGTGGCGGCGCCTGTAGTCCCAGCTACTCGGGAGGCTGAGGCAGGAGAATGGCGGGAACCCGGGAGGCGGAGCTTGCAGTGAGCCGAGATCGGCGCCACTGCACTCCAGCCTGGGCGACAGAGCGAGACTCCGCCTCAAAAAAAAAAAAAAAAAAAAAAAAAAGCAAGGGGAGGAATATTCAAGTCTTTTCTGGAAATGGGAGAAGAACTCCTTGGAACCAGAGTTACTACCTTCCTTTTTGTCCCTTTATAGTTTCTTCTGGCCATTGTCATGACAATGTCAACTGTCATGACACTGGTGGGAGTGTCATTTAGCAAGGAAATTATATTATAATGAAGTTAGAGGTTCTTTGGAGATCAAGTGAACTGCCATCTTGGATCTCACCAGTTTCAGCCAGTTTGGTCACAAGGGTGAACTTCTGGCCTTGGCATCTGTTTTTTAAAGATAAGCAGAGTTAAGGCAGGGCAGAAATTCAGCTAAATCATGTAGGCATTACACTGGTTAACACCATTTGGTGCCTCAGTTGCCTCAGACATAAAATAGGCATCACAATCATTGTGGCACATGTGAAGGGCCAGCACAGCCCACAGCACTTGGAGGTTGCTCAGTAGGTAAGAATTCCCTTCCCTACAGTTAGTTACCTGGGCAGGAGCTGCAACTCATGGTCCTTCAGATGAAACCAGCCATGGACTTGTTTTATTTGACTCACATTGTGGCTTCTCTAATCTGAATTTGGATGTTTTTAGAAGGGGCACACATTTCCAGGAGGCCAGGGACCCCACCGCTCCTCATGTTTCAAAAAATACCAGATAGCTCCCACATATCTGTTCACTACTTAGCCCCTAAAAGCATTTATATTTTCCAAGATGGCCACAACTAAATCTCCCATTCCACATACTCTTCATGTGGAACTGATAGCCCTCCCATCGAGAGGTGGGATCTATATTTTCTCCTCAAGAATCAGATATGTGAGTACAGCACAAAGAATGCTATGTGGCTTCCAAGGCTAGGTCATGTAAGGCAACAGTTTCTACCTGGTTCTGTTGGGACACCTGCTGGTGGAGCCTAGATGCCATGCTGTGAGGAAGCTCAAGCTACATGGAGAGGTCAGATGTAGATTTTCAGTCAACAGCTTAGGCTGATGTTTCAAATAGCCAGCAGCAACCACCAGGTATGTGAGTAAGGAAGCCTTTAAAATAACTCAAGCTCTTGGATTGCAACTACATAAAAATACCTCTAAGCAAGATCCAGGTTGCCATACCCAGTCAACCCCCAGGAGACTATAATGACTGTTGTTGCTTTAAGCCAGGAAATTGCAGGGTGATTTGTTACTCAGCAATAGATTACTTTACTACAGCCAAAAAAGGGCAGAGTTAGAAATTGAATCCAGGACTGCCGGTTTCCCGGACTTTCCAGAACTCACATAATCCACTTATCTGACAGTTGTTGTATCTACTGTTTCATTTAGGGAAACAGACAGTGAGGAGAAATGGCTAAAATAAAAGAACTTTTGAAGAGGAAGGAACTCAGATAACCACAGCAACATAGAGTCTCATGTTCCATGAAGAACACGTATAAACCCCTGCTGTGTATTCCAGTGGGCTGCTGGACACCCACGGAGTTGTGAAAGTAAACCAAGGACACAAGTATTGTGATTCTGATTATATCCCTAGCTACAATGGGGCCTTGTAACCAGCAGTGCTCAATGCATGCTTATTATTCAAGATGAAGACAACAATTGAGCTACAACCAAGAAGTCTTGTCCACAGCAATAAGCAATGTCAGTAGTGACAGGTGCTGTGAAGAAAAATACAACTGGGTAAGAGGATAGTGAGTGATAGGAACTGCTGTTTTAGTGTGGGGGTGACCAAGGGAGGCCTCTCTAAGGCGGTGAAATCTGAGCTGAGGCTGGACGGAGGGAGCCGTGAAGCTCTCTAGGGCGTATCTGGATGGAGGGAATAGCAGGTGCAATGGTGCCAGGGTGGGACTGGGAGGTCGGATGCTGGTGAAGAGCAAGTGTTGAGGACAGCAGAAGAGACAAGGTCAGACCAATGGGGGTGGACTGCGTGGGCCTGGTAGGGACTTGCCTTTTAGTCTGGGTAAGATGGGGAGCTGCTAAAGGGAGGTGGAGGAAGTGGGTGGACTAAGCTTCCAAACGGCCACTGTGGACATCATCAGGAATGCCTGACTCTGCCACTCAACTCTTCCTTTCTCCCTGTGGTATGAAAACCACTAGCTTCTCCAGGCACACTCCTGGCCGCTCTGCAACCTCGAAAGGAGGGAAGAAACTTTTTTCCAGCAGGTCCAACAGTGGTCCTGAACCTGAAGCTCAATGGAAGCTCTGCTAGCCTCTGGTGGTGGCTGGCAGTTCTTGGCATTCCTTGCCCTGTAGATGGATCTCTCCAGTCCTTGTCTATATTGTCACATGGTCACCTCTCTGCGTGTCTCTTCTCCTCTTCTTATGAAGACACCAGTCTTACTGGAATTAAGCACCTTTAAACTACTTAATTGTACAGGTGTGGTGCTGCTGCCACGGCCTCGTTTTTATCAGAGCTGTGTGGCTACAGCCGTCGTTGGTTGGGTCATGTGCCCATCCCTGAGCCAATCACTGTGAGTGAGGAGTGATGGAATCTTCTGATTGGCCAGCCCTCGGCCATGTGCCTACTCGCTGAGTCAGGAAGTGGAATGAGGCCTCGGAAAGTGCAAGAACTGAGTATGAGGAGAGTTCTTCCCAAGGAAAGTTGGGTTCTCTTTCCAAAGGTGGGGGGTAGAAGTGGGGCAATGGGGAGGGTGGGGGATGGGAGGGAGTGGGGGAAATGGGGAGGGTGGGGGATGTGGAGGGCGGGGGTGGGCTCTGAAGCATAACACTCTGGAACTATCCCACACTGTGGCAAGGGGACCGCATGTCAGGTACTCATTGCTCAAGGGCTCTGTATTAGTTTGCTAGGGCAGCCATAACGAAAGTACCACAGACTGCGTGGCTTAAGCAACAGAAACGGATTGTCTCACAGTCCTGGAGGCTGGAAGTCCAAGATCAAGGTGTCAGCAAGGTCATGCTCCCTCTGAAACCTGAGGAGGAATCCTTCCTTGCGTCTCCTAGCTTCTGGTGGTGGCTGGCAGTCCTTGGCATTCCTTGCCCTGTAGATGAATCTCTCCAGTCTCTGTCTATATTGTCACATGGTCATCTCTCTGTGTCTCTTCTCCTCTTCTTATGAGGACATCAGTCATACTGGAATGAGAGTGTACCTACTCAGGTATGACCTCATCTTAACATACACCGGCAATGACCTTAATAAGGTAACTTTCAGAGATAGGAGGGGTTAGGACTTCAGCATATCTTCTGTTGGGCAGCACAGTTCAACCTGTAACAGGTTTCTTGGGGCCATGGTCCAGTTGTTTGTACTCACACTTCAGACAGCCATTGCCCAAGAGTTGTCCCCTGTGGGAAGACATTTGGGGTAAGATGGCACCCATATGCCAAGGACAGGTCTCAGGAGAAGGGGGCAGCTGTGCTTTTCAGCAGGTACCACTCGCAGTAGCTGGGGGATGGGTGTGTCAGCGAGTAAAGGGGATATGAGCCCAGCACCCATAGGATCTAGGTGGGCAAGTTGTTTAACCTCTCTATGCCTCAGTTTCTTCAGGTGGAAAATAGTTGTAGAGTGGCTGCCTCAGGGATAGGTTAGGATGGAAATAATTCGTATTCTTAGAACAGTGCCTGACACATGGTAAGCCCTTGGAAATGTTAGCTATTATTAATGACAATTTGGGCCATGGCGGGTGTGAAAGGCCCTCTGGGAAGTAGCAGGATTAATTCCCAGCTCATGGTCTGGCCTCTGCTCATCCTTCCTGACTGACTCCAGAACATCCCCGAGAAGTGTTAATTCACTGCAAACAAAAACTGGAGACAAGCCCTTCAAGACCATTGAATGCAGTCCTCCACGACTATTTCGCAGATGGGAGAAGTGAGGACAAGCAATGAATTTCTCAAGTAGTAAATGACAGGCAATCTGGTGGTGGTTAAGCGAAAGACTTTGGACTTAGACAGACCTGGGGGCTTGAATCCCAGCTGAGTGAACTGGGGTGAGTACCTCTGCCTCTCTGGGACTCAGTTTCCTTGTCTATAAAATGGGTCATGATTGTACCTATGGTTGAACATTACGTGATGCTCTCTAAATGTTCATTCTATATTAGCTCCTGTGTTACACCGGTGTTATTGCGAAGCATGGGCACATATGTGGCCATTCTGGAGGGAAGGGGACATTTTCAGCTCCCAGGACACCCTAGCCTGAGAGGTTTTGGCTCCAGGCCCCTCACCCTGGCTCTAGTCCTGCCGTGCTGTCTCCCATCTCAGCAGAGGCCCCTGTCTGGCTCAGGCTGTGGTCCCCCGAGAAAATCGATACCCTGAGGCTGACACCCACCTCCCCAGCACCTTTGAGCTGCTTAATTGTATGGATGTGGTGCTGCCGCCATGGCCTCGTTTTCATCAGAGCTGTGTGGCCACAGCCGTGCTTGGTTGAGAGGTACATTCATTATAGAGTCAGCTTTTATCGGGATTTTCAGAGGGCCTGGGGACGAGGAGTGAAGCAAGCAGGCACGCTTCCTCCCCAGGGTGCAGCCAGGCTTCTAGTCCAGGCTGCCGATAATAACAGCCAACATTCACTTAGGGCTTACTGTGTGCCAAACGCCATCCTAAAGGCATTACAAATGTCAACTCACAGCAGCCCTATGAAGTTAGTATTATGGTTATTATCCTCATCCCCATTTTACAAGTGGGACAACCAAGGCCCCGAGGAGTGAAGTGACTTGGTCAAGTTCACTCAGATAACAAGTGCGGCCAAGGGCTCTAGAGCCTGGGTGTTGAACCCCTGCCCTGTGCTGCCTCAGTGTTGGTGGTGTTGAAAAGTGTGATGTCAACAATAACATAGCAGCTTCCATTTATTATGAGTTAGCAGGAGCCAGGCATAGCACCAATTACCTCTATGTACAAACTTTATTCCACCCCAGCTCTGAGATAAGGGTGAACAGCCCCATTTTATAAATGAGCCATGTGGGCAGTTGGTAGGGGAGGGTGAAGGCACTTGCTCAAGGCCACACAGCTCATTGAGGAAACAGCTGTTTGTTTTTTACTCCAGGCAGGTCCGGCTCCAAGCCTAGGCTCTTAAGCGACTTCCTCTGCTGCTTCCCATTCTCTTTCTGTTTGACTTCTTTGGGAAGTCACTGCCCGTCTCTGGGCTTCAGTGCATTTTTTTTTTTAATGTAGAGATTTGTCTCTAGTTTTAAATTTTAATTTTTAAGAGAGATTAGAGTCTCACTGTATTGCCCAGGCTGATCTTGAACTCCTGGGCTCAAGTGATCCTTCCACCTTGGCCTCCCAGAGTATTGGGATTACAGGCGTGAGCCACTGTGCCCGGCCCTTCAGTGCACTTTTCATCCACCAATGTGTCTTTCTGAATTCCTAAGTGCCTAGACTGGAGTTGAGGGCTGGGGCAGGTACAAAGGAGGGAGAGGATGCCGAGGTCTCTGCCCTTGGGGTGTCAGATGCCTTCCTCCACCCCCAAGACGGCATTTCTTCCAGTGCCTCTTACTGGTGGGGCACAAGCCACCTGCAGCATGATGCCTGGAGTGCTTGTTAGTAAGGCCGGTGCCAGCCCTAGAAATTCTGATGCAGGAGGCCTAGGTTGGGGCCTAGGAACCTGCATTTAAAGAAGCATGCCAAGGGATGCTGGTACACAACCTCCACAGGCCCCATGGATTCAGATTCTGCCTGACTCTGCTCTTAATTAAAAAGTCTTACAAAGAGAACCCGAAGCCTCAAGAAGGTGATTTTCATCATTTAACAAACTAATTCAAAATTAAACAAGTTTTAAAAATTACGAAGATAACATATGTTTATGTTAAAACATTCAAACGGTATAGGAGGATGAAGTAGTAACTTTCAGCTTTTCTCCCTCCCACTGTTTCCTGGAACTGTCCAAAGGAGGACCACTTGCCCAATGCTCATTGATCACCCCCTTGGAGCCTGGGACAGCAGGAGACCAGACAGATGCAGTCCCTCGCCCCGACCATGGCAGTTGATGTGTGTGGAGTGCTAACTGTGGCCGCGCCCATCCTACCTACTTCCCCATCCTTACAATGGTGTCACCGGTGGTCCTACGATTGAACAATAGATGAGAATGGAGTTTATTGTCGAAATCAGGATTTCCCAAAGTTTGTCCCAGTTCAACCTGCATCAGAAACACTTGAGCCTGCCATACAGAATGCAGATTCCTGGGCTTCAACCTGCCAACTTCCTGGAGTGGAGCTAGGAGGCTGCATTTTTATGCACATGCCCCATTTTTACCTACAGATTTTCTGGCCTCCATTAATTTTGTTTTTTGTTTTTTTTGTTTTTTTTTTTGGAGACAGAGTTTCACTGTGTCACCCAGGCTGGAGTGCAGTGGCACGTTTTGTCTCACTGCAACCTCCACCTCCCTGGTTCAAGCGATTCTCATGCCTCAGCCTCCCGAGTAGCTGGGATTACCGGTGTGCGCCACCATACCCTGCTAATTTTTGTATTTTTAGTAGAGACAGGGTTTCGCCATGTTGGCCAGGCTGGTCTCAAACTCCTGACCTCAAGTGATCCACCCGCCTCAGCCTCCTGAAGTGCTGGGATTACAGGCATGAGCCATCACACCTGGCCCCCCACTAAATTTTGAGAACCACTGCCCAAGCTGTGGTGGGAGGTAGGAGAATGACGGGACAGTGGAAATGGTGGGACTTCAAAGGGGCTGCAGCCCTCATGAGGATGACAGTCAGGGCAAAGCACAGAGCTAGGATGGTGCTTTGGTGGGTTTCTTGCCAGTGGTGTAGATGAGCCCCAGTACATGCCTCACCTAGTTCATGTCTGCCCCCTCCCAAGGCTGCTAGCCCCTGAAGCCTCTCTTCTTCCTAAGACATGAAATTCTCCCAGCCCCCAGCCTCCAGGCGATCCCAGCTGCTTCTGTTATATCTTATTAGTCAAGTGGAACGTTAATTAAACGTGAGAATAATAGACCCAGAGTCCAAAAATATTTTAAAGCCCAAGGAAGAAAAGAAGTCCTTTCAAAGGGCCCTGCAGTAGCCGGAACTCTTCATTATGTGACAATGAGGAAGGCTTTTACCCTGGGATTCCCACTCTGCCAGGTGACTCGAGGCAGCGGACCTTGGGATGTGTGGCAGGGTGACATGGGGGTGGGGAGCCCAGGGAGCCACGAGCAACCTGGGTCACTTGGACTACCACTGGACTCCATAAGCAGGGCCACAAGGGCCCTCTGGGAAAATGGGATCCTCTGGGAAAAGAAGAAAATTCAAACTACTTCTCTCCACTCCATCCTCACCCTCCTGACCTTTTCCCCTGGTGAACTCCTATTCATTCTTCAAGGCCCAACCCAAAAGCCCCCACCTCTGAGAAGCAGAGTTAATCCTTGCATTCCCTGGGCTGTGGCAGAACTGTGAACTGCTCTCAATTCAGGTTCTGGGTCACATAGTTATTTCAGGCCATTATTCCCATGTCTGTTCCCCCTCAACCCCCATGACCAGACTAACCCAGACTAAAGTAACTTCTCCCACCTCAGTGTCCTCAGGACAAGGCCTGGCCCTGAGCAGGTGTTGGTGAACATTTGTCAGAAGAACCAATTAGTTTTGTTAAGACAAACCCTGGTGCTGGTCAGCTCTGGTTTCAAACTTTTTTCTTTATTTTATTTTCCTTCCTTTTTTTCCTTTCCTTTCCTTTCCTTTCCTTTCCTTTCCTTTCCTTTCCTTTCCTTTCCTTTCCTTTCCTTTCTTTTTCTTTCCCTCCCTCTCTCTTTTCCTTCCTTCCTTCCTTTTTTCTTTCTTTCCTTCCTTTTCTTTTCCCTCTTTCTTTCATTCATTTTGCTATGTTGAGCAAGCTGGTCTTGAACTCATGGGCTGAAACAGTCCTCCTACCTCAGGCTGGGATTACAGGCTCATGCCACCAGACCTGCTTCAAACTCCTTCTTTCAAACAAAATCTTGCCCCCATGTCCAGCTGGTGCAAAGCAAGCAGATGGTAGCTGTTTGAACTTCTTTAGCTGACATTCGAGGTGCTTCATGATCCCAACCTAATCTTCCTCCTCAATAGGGCTTCTCAAGTATGTTTGTGGGCCACCTGCATCTGAATAATCTGGGACCCCATCCCAGACCTACGGAATCAGAATCTCAGGGAGTCTGAGGATCCCAGTCTATACAGATAGTGCTGGGGGAGAGGGAGGAGGTGGTGACAGGTAGGGGATTTGCCAAGACTCAGATGAAGGGGCTCTGTCAGAAGTCGCAAATAGATACACCTCTCATCAACCCCTAGGGCTGCAGTTTTCTCCCTTGCCAAGCAGTAGAGTTATCTAAATTAAACACAGTGCTCCTGATGAAACAATAAGAGTTATTACACACTCTGCTACCTACTGGCAAATCCTCTGATTGAGTCAGCCACCCTGGGAAGCCACTGAGAACACCAGGTGTGGTCCACCTTCACCCTGCCAGAAGGAAAGGGGCTATGAAGCTGGAAGGAAGCTTGAACTGCTTCATTTCTCCAAGATCCTAAAGCTGGGCATACTGCCCTGGGAGGGTGGTGGTTGAAGGAGATCTGGAATTGTGGCTTTCAGAGTGGACCTCCGCAGAGAGCCCCTTCGGTAGCCTTGCCAGCCTCTCTGAGTCCTGAACCACCTTCCTTTCTCTGCTTTGAGCGTGCATACCCCACAATGGTTTGGCATGGGGGGCCTTTTCCAGCCCTGCAGGTGGGGCCCCTCCCTGTCCTGAATGTTCCATGTTCCCTTCACCCCCCACACCTTGGCACTTTTGGTCTTCTGTCCTTTGACTGTCCCTCCTCTCATTTCCCTGCCTGATAAATTCCAGCCCATGTTGCCTCCTCCGTGAGACCTGCCCTGACTATTCCCACACCTCTGGCAGAAGGATCTCTCCCTTCCCTGTACTCCCACAGTACCTTACAATAACCATACAAACAGCAGCTAACAGTTACTAAGCACTTACTACACGCCCCGGCCTCTGTTTCCCGTCTGGAGGTGAGAAAGGGGAAGAAAAGAGAAAGGGTTCTAAGGTGGTTTCATGAGGTCCCTGTGTTCTCCAATTTGGTGTGAGAAGCAGCAAAAGAATCTCCTTATTTCAAGAGGCATGGATGTGGCCCAGGAGGCCCAGGCAAGGGGAGCTTGCAGTGAAGACCCAGAGGTTGCAGACTGTGGACCGCTGACTGCAGAGCAGTCAGGGACGAGGCCAGCTCAGAGGAAAGATAGTGCAGCAGGTTGTATTTTCAGGATGGCCACAGCTTCCCATCCCATGGGTTCATGTTGAGATGTTGCTGCTCCTTTCAGAGAGAGGTGGGACTTATGTTCTCTTCCCTTGAATGTGGCATATGCCTACAGCACAAGGATTCTCTGTGACTTCTGAGGCTAGGTCATAAAAGGTGAGGCAACTTCAGTCTGGTTCTCTTGGGTTGCTTGCTATTGAACCCCAGCAGCCACGCTGTGAGGGAGCCCAGGTGACTTGGAGATGCCACAGTCCTCACTAAGGCTCTAACCAACAGCCAGCATCAGCTGCCAGACGTGTGACTGAGATAGCTCAGTCACACCTTTGAGATAGCTCTAGCCTCAGCCAGTGTCCAACTGCAACATCCAACTGCAGCAGCACAAGGGACTCTGAACAAGGATCACCTGCCAGAGCCTAGTTTACCCCAGAGCTGTTAAGAGAATAAATGATTTGTAATTGTAAATTTTGGGGTGATTCCTTATGCAATAATAGAAAATCAGAACAGATGGGAAGCCTAGGACAGACTGGGTCAGGGGGCAGGGATATTCTGAAGTGGGGGATTCCGAAATGACCAAGACTAGGTTTCCACTTCTTGGTAGAAAGGGGGCTTGAGGTAGAAACAAAACTCCAACCTAGAAAGGCACAATTTTTGCATATTTGGCTTTTAGTCTGGAAGTCACAGGTGACTGTTATGTGACCTTGGGCAAATCACTTTCCCTTTCTGAGCTTCTTGAGCTCTGATCGCCCTAGGGGTAAGAATTCCTCCTTGTGAGATAGTTTTGTAAGGATTACAGGAGATCACGGATGCCAAGTGCCTGGAACTCACCTGGCACCCCATGTGTGCTGAGCACAGACTGGGGTTGGGGCCTCTGGCCATCGCCCTTGTCACACCCCGCCATCTCTACTTCAGGGTCACACTGATGCCTGGACACTTGCATGCAGCTCCTGGGGACACACATACTCCTTCTCCCTCCTTCCTTGCTGCAGAAACAAGCCAGGAGCCAGGCGATCAATGGCCAGCCCTGCCTGGGTGAGCTTTCTGCTCATTACAAGTGCCTGCCACCTCCGAGTCCCTCCTATCCAAGGACAGTTCAGCAGGGACCTAATTCAGAGAAGGAATAAAACAGCCAGGAGTATGCTTCTCTCACCCGCTTCCTGTCCATGCCCCCAACTGCCCAGAGCCAGAGACTTTACTGCTCATACTGTCCTCAGGAGATAGTTAAGGTCTCCTGCCTGGAGACCTCGACATTCCCCTCTAGAGGGTCTTGAGGCTTCTGCCCAGTCATATCCTCTGCTGGTCACTTAGCCTAAACATCTACCATTAGTCCAGATGGCAACAACCTGTCTTTTGGGCACTAATTGTGTGGCAGGTGCCTTACATCTCAATCAACCTCACCCAATCTCTGTGGTAGGAACTACAATAAGGTCAATTTGATAGAGGAGAAACTGAGAAGCAAATAAGTCACTTCTGGAGAATAGTTGGGCTAGAATCAGGCTGGTCTTATTCCCAGGGCTCTCTGCACTCGGAGGCTATCAAAATAGTCTCCAAATTCAAGCACCCTTTTGTCTGGTGCTCAACAGAAGAAATTCTGGGGTTTTGATGAAGAGATAGGCAAATAGACCTATTCATTTATTCTTTCATTCATTCTTTACTTCAGCATCTATTAAGTGGTAGGCTCTGTTCTAGATGAAGGGATAGAGCAGTCAGCAAACGGAATTCCCTGCTCTCAGAGTTTCCAATCTAGTGGCCCAGAGAGGTGACATCACTTGCCTCAGGTCACATAGCCAGAAAGTAGCCATAACCAGAGGCAGAAGGGGTGATCATAGGGAGAGGTCTGATCTGACTCCCTAGGATCAGACCAGCCAAGGCATGGAGGGCAGGACTTATCTTGGCAACAGGGTGGCCAGGGTTCCAATCCCACTACTGCTACATCCTCACCATGCAACTCTGGGAAAGCCACTTTGCTTTTTTGAGCCTGTTTCCTTGCAGGTGGAATGGGGATAGTTAGAACCATGGTGAGATTTGAGAGGATGAAACAGGCCCTGGTAAATGTTGGCGGCTGGCCTTTCCCTTTCTCCTTCCAGTGAGGGTTTCAGTCTTCTTCCACCTCCTCTGTGAGCCACCTTGGCCTTGGTCAACCCTCATGAATGTGGAAGAGATCTGAGTGTACTGTGGCCTGATCAGCCACCTCTGCTTCCTGTATCTCATCAGCTTGCTCCTAGGGTCCTTGGGCATGGAGTGGCAAAGCTCTACAGCACATAAAGCACAAATTATTTAAAAAATATTAAAGAGATAATGGTGGTGTATGGAGAATATATTGGAGGTGGGGGGCATATCTGTCAGCTATTTCACAATAATGCTACATAACAAGCCACCCCAAAACCCAGTGATTTCAAACAATGATCATCTCATCTCACAGGTCTGCAGACAAGTTGGAGTGGCTCTGCTCCAACTGTATCTGATTCTCCTCCCAGCAGCAGCAGGGGAGCCAAGGCATGTTCCAGTGGCCATGGCAGAAGCACAACAGGGCGAGTGAAAATGTCTTTTTTTTTTCTTTTTTTTTTTAGACGGAGTCTCGCTCTGTCACCCAGGCTGGAGTGCAGTGGCGCGATCTCAGCTCACTGCAAGCTCCGCCTCCTGGGTTCACGCCATTCTCCTGCCTCAGCCTCCTGAGTAGCTGGGACAACAGGTGCCCGCCACCACACCCAGCTAATTTTTTTTGTATTTTTAGTAGAGACGGTGTTTCACCTTGCTAGCCAGGATGGTCTCTATCTCCTGACCTTGTGATCCGCCCGCCTCAGCCTCCCGAAGTGCTGGGATTACTGGTGTGAGCCACCGCGCTCGACCGAAAATGCTGTTAAATCCCAGGTGGGGGCCCACTTAGGCTCCATCGTGTTGACCAATGCCATTGAATGACAAAAGGCCAAGGTTAAGGGAGACGGAAATCTATCCATCCCATTGGCAGAGGTGTGGCTGCAGCAAGAGGCAAAGAATTGGGACTAATTTTCAATATGCCACAGGAGGAGGTGAGGAAGTAGTATGTCTACTTAAGAGGCCCCCATAGACATCCAGGTGAGCAAGGATGGACCAGACTGGCAGCAGTGGCAGTGATGAGAAATATCTGTTGACTGAATGAATGCTCAGACCCTTAATTCCACCTTGACCCTTAATTCCACTCCTAGGAATTCATGCTAATAACATAATCTAAACTATGAAGATGTTCATTACAGCATTGCTTATAATAATAAAATATGGATACAACTTAAATGTGCATGAAATGTAACTCCTAAATTCTAGGACCTTAGAAAGTGTAATAGAAAGAGACTGTGCTTTGGACTGGCATGGTGGCTTACACCCATAATCCCAGCACTTTGGGAGGCTAAGGTGGGAGGATCACTTGAGGACGGGAGTTTGAGACCAGCCTGGGCAACATAGCAAGACCTGTCTCTGCAAAAATTAAAAAAATTAGCCAAGTGTGGTGATGTGTACCTGTAGTCCCAGCTACTCGGGAGGCTGAGGTGAGAAGATCACTTGAGGCCAGGAGTTTGAGGTTATAGTGAGCTATAATTGTACCACTGTACTCCAGCCTGGGTGACAGAGTGAGACCCTATCTGAAAAGAAAAAGAGAAAGAGAGAGACAAGAAAAGAAAGAGAAAGAGGAAGAAACAAAGAAAGAGAGAGAGAGAAAGAAAGAAAGAAAGAAAGAAAGAAAGAAAGAAAGAAAGAAAGAAAGAAAGAAAGAAAGAAAGAAAGAAAGAAAGGAAGGAAGGAAGGAAGAAAAGGAAGGAAGGAAGGGAGAGAGAGAGGGAGAGAGAGAGGGAGAGAGAGAGAGAAAGAGAAAGAAAGAAAGAAAAGAAAGAGAGAGAGAGAGAAAGGGGGAGACAAGACTGGACGGTGGAGTCAGATAGACCTGAGTTTGAATCCCAGCTCTGCTGCTTTTGAGATGTGTGACCCTGAGAAAATCCCTTCACCTCTGTGCACCTCACGTGTGGAGGAAGGAAAAGTCACGACTTTGTAGAGGACAGAAAAAGTTCACTGGTATTAGAAGAGGCTTCCTAGACAAGTAGGACTCAAGTTGGGGAAGGAGTGATATGACTTGGAGAGACAATGGAGAAGGTAGGCGCCCCAGATGGAAGGGACACGCGTCCAAAGGCACTGGCAGCAGGAACAGCGTAGCGTGTCTGTGGAAGTGAGGAAACTAGGATGGAGCCGAGGTGGAAGAGGAGCGGTGGAGATGAGGTAGGGTGGGATTGAAGGGCATGAGTACCAAAGACCATGAGTGCTGGGCCTCAAGACAGCACTGTGGGGTGGGATCGGTGAGTGTAGGTGTGGCCCTGCTTTGGGCTTGACCTTTGCTTCATGGGCTGTGATGCAACAAGCAACTTCCTGTTCTGGGATCGTCCCTTTTGGACCACTAGACATTCTTATGTGTAAAATACAGTCCATTATGTTGTTAAGGAACTTCCTTCTCTTTTTGGTTTTAGAGAACCAACAGGCATTGGCTTCCCTGCCTGTGAAACCCTTCACTTGGCACTTGATGTCATTGTCCCATTTGGCCCTCACAGCAGCCCACATGGTGGGGATCATGATTCCCGTTTCTTCTTCTTCTTTTTTTTTTTTTTAAATTAAAGAATTTTAGGGCCACGCGCGGTGGCTCACACCTGTAATCCCAGCATTTGGGAGGCCAAGGCAGGTGGATCACGAGGTCAGGAGATCGAGACCATCCTGGTTAACACGGTGAAACCCCATGTCTACTAAAAATACAAAAAGAAAAATTAGCTGGGCGTGGTGGTGGGCGCCTGTAGTCCCAGCTACTCGGGAGGCTGAGGCAGGGGAATGGCGTGAACCCGGGAAGCGGAGCTTGCATTGAGCCAAGATGGCGCCACTGCACTCCAGCCTGGGCGACAGAGCACGACTCCGTCTCAAAAAAAAAAGTTTCAAATTTTTGTAGAGACAGGTCTCACTATGTTGCCCAGGCTGGTCTCGAACTTCCAGGCTCAAGCAACCCTCCCACCTCAGCCTCCTAAAATGCTGGGATTACAGGCATGAGCCACTGGATCTGGCTTCTTTTCTTTTCTTTTCTTTTCTCTTCTTTACTTTTCTTTTCTCTTTTCTTCTTTTCTTTTTCCTTCTTTCTTCTTTTTTTTTTTTTTTTTTTTGACAGGGTCTCACTCTGTCACCCAAATCGGAGTACGGTGGCATGATCATGGCTCACTGCAGCCTTGACCTCCCAGGCTCAGATGATCCTCACACCTCAGCCTCCCAGGAAGCTGGGAGTACAGGCACAGGCCACCATGCCCAGCTAATTTTTTGTAGAGACAGGGTGTCACCATGTTGTCCAGGCTGGTCTCAAACTTCTGGATTCAAACAGTCCTCCCACCTCCGCCTCCCAAAGTGCTGGGATTACCAGTGTGAGCCACCACATCTGGCCTTTTTATTTTGAGACAAGGTCTTGCTCTGTTGTCCAGGCTGGAGTGCAGTAGGGTAATCACACCTTACTACATCCTTGACCTCCTGGGCTCAAGTGATCCTCCTTCCTCAGCCTCCTGAGTAGTTGGGACTTTAGGCACGTGCCACTGTGCCCAACTAATTTTTAAGAATTTTTTTTATAGAGATGGGGTCTCACTGTGTGCCCAGGCTGGTTTCAAATTCCTGGGCTCAAGCCATCCTCCTGCCTCAGCCTCCCAAAGTGCTGGAATGACAGGTGTGAGCCCCTGTGACTGGCCTTGATTCTCACTTCTTAGATGAGGCCACTGAAGCTTAGAGGTTAGACTGAAGTCTTGTCTGAGGCCACACAGTGCCTACCTGTTCCAGCAAAGGGGTTCTTTGCCTTTGCTTGGAGTCTCTCCTAAGGGGGTGTGTGTGTGTGTGTGTGTGTGTGCACGCGCGTGCGTGTGTTGTGCTTGTGCCTGTGAGGCTGTGTCTTTGTATATTTGGGCATATCTGAGGTTCTTTTTGTGCCCCTGTGTGTTTTTTTTGTACGAATGACTGTGTGTGTCTATTGTGTGTCCCTGTGGGTCTGTGTGTGTGTTACTGTCTCCTCATATAAGTCCTATGTGTGTCTGGGTCTCCATATGTGTCTCTAAAGGTGTTTTTCTTGGTATCTGTGACTTTGTGTGTCCATGTGTATCCTTGTTATGTGTCCTGTGTGTCTTGTGTCCATGCACCCTGGTATGTGTCAGAGTCCCTGTATTAGGAGCTGCGATGCCAAAGGAGTGACATCTTCTCCACCCTCACCAGCCTCCTGGGCTCTGTCTCCAGCATGAACCAGCCTGGTGGCTGTGACCTGGCCAAGGCAGCTCAACACTAAGCGTTCCACCCCAAGCACAGGTGAAAGTATCATGAATTTGTCGAGCAATCAAAAACCAAGCTCCCATCATCCCAATAGCTGCAGTGAATCTATTTGTGACTTCTCTGGATACACATTAAAAAATAGCTCTCAGTAATAGGTGGGGAGTGCTGATCTGTCTGCATGACTCCAGCCAGAATTTATTAAGCTTTCTTTTTAAAATTTCTTTTAATTTCCCTTTTTAAATTTCTTTTAATTTCCCTACCTATTGGGCTCGAGTGGCTCATCAATCATGGGATGCCTGCTGTATGAGGTACATCCTCAGTGCTGCTGTGTGACATCCGGCCACGCCTGTCCCCCCAGAGCAGACACTGCCCAAGTGTCCTGTCCCCACTTCATGCTGAATTCCTGATATGATCAAGCTTATCCTTCATCAGAACTTTGTCATGACCACATTCCTCTCTGCATTGTGAAACATTGGCTGTAATTGCAATTGGCCAGGCCTAGATTGTGGAAGGGGAAGGCCTGAGAGCAGGTTTATGGGGAGGAGCCATCAAGTGCTGGGCCCCTCCTCAGAAACCCTTGCTTGCCTGAGCATCATTCACGACTGTCCTGAATTGTCCTCTGGCTTCAAAACCACTAATGGAAAATCCATTGGCTGTAGCCAGCCGGGTTCTTAGTGTAGCCCTGGCGATGCATCCAGCCTCACCTTTGGCATGTCTAGACCCAGAATGCTTGCAATAGATGGCTCCTGCCTCACCTCTCTGCCCTAGCTATGAGCCTGAGCTAAGAGCAGCCCTGCCTTCTGATTTCTCCCCACAGTATCCATGACCTAGATCTACATCCACAGGTAACTCTTGGCCAAGTGCCGATGAAGGTATCAGAAATTGTGAGGGCTGGGTGGGTCTGCAGGGAAAAAGGGAGTCTTTTGCCCTCAGCCAGCCCCACACCTCTACCTGCCCATAGTGCTCCCCACTGAGCCCCCGACCTGCTCTTCTCCAGCCTTTCCAATGTTAATCACCCTCCAGGCTCCTGATTAGCCTCACCTCATAGTTGAGGCTTGACTGGGCATCTCCTGTCCGTGCAGACTGCTTCCCCCATAGCACATGATCAGTGCTATGTGTCTTGACACATAATTGTTCTTTGTTTCTGCTGTTTTTTGTTTGTTTGTGTCTTTGTTTTTCTTGTCTCCCAGCTTCCCTATGAGCTCCTTGGGGCGGGAAACCAGTTCACTTCTGTCTCACTCACTCATTCATAGATTTACTCATGCATTTATTCACTCCCTACTCACTCTTCCACTCAGTCACCTAAAGCATATTATCCTTAAAAGTGTTTTGACCTCCCTTTGATGACCACATATGAATGAGACCAGAGAAATGACCCATCTTTTGAAAGTCCAGGTGAGATATTATTCACAGGGGCTAGGCTGAGTCCCAAGGCCCTAGCGTTGATCTTGATTTATCTTCCAAAGACACATGAGACTTTGGGTCACTTCCCCAGTGGGGACACTTCTCAGGTAGAACTGGAGCTCCTTCTGTAAGGTGCAGAATAGTTTTTGTTTTGTTTTGTTTTGTTTTTTTAAGTGGCTGGGCCTTGGTGAGCCAGCAGGCAGGAAAATCCTCCCTGAACACTGCCCCTTCTTGGCCAGCTATACTTTCAACATCTGAGAGAGTGTATAACATGGTGATTTAGAGTCAAAGACTTGGTCTTCCATCTGATGACCTTGGGCAAGTTGTCCAACTTTCTGGGTGCCAGCTTTCTCATCTTTAAATGGGATTAACTGCAATACTCACATCATTCAATTTTATGAAGATTTAATGTAATAATACGTGTAAAACACTTTGCATAAGGACGAGAATGTAGTAACCAATTAGTGTTTGCTGAAATTTTTAGGTTATTATCATCAGTATGTAAATATTATCATCCTCATTTTACAGAAGGGAAAACTGAGCCCTAGAGATGTTAAGTGATGTACCTAAGGCCTGCAGTGAATCAGTAGCAGAGCTGGTACTCAAGCGCATGCCTTCAGAGTTTGAGGCAGAGGCTAAGGTCAGGGAACGTGGTTCCCTTTTCCTGCCCTGGCATGGAATAAGCCATGGCCCAGCCATGGGATCCCTTCACGTCTTTTTGAGTTTCATCTGTTAGTCATTAGGTTGCAAGTGACAGAAAGGGTAGCTCGAACTGAGTTGAACAAAAAAGTAATGTATCAGCTCCTGTAACTGAAGAGGCCAGTGATATGTTCAAACAGTGTCATGGAAAGCCAGTTACACTTTCTGGTTCAATTAACTTTGTGGTGGCATCATTCATAAGCAGAATCTTTCCATGAGGTAGCAGAAATAGTGCCCAGTAGTGCTTGGCTTGCACCCCTACACCCCAAGCATGAAAGAACACCTCTTCCCACACTGTTTCAGCAAAAATCTCAAGTTTGAGTTTCACTGGCCTGGTTTGGCCATACATCTGTCCTTGAACCAGTCCCTGTAGATGGGAGATTCACACTCTGATTGGCCAGGCCTGGGGCACAAGGATCCCAGGGTGGTGCTAACTCCACATAAACCAACAGACCAGAGAGCAAGGGAAGGTAAGGACCCCTTGGAAACCCAGGGTCCTGTTTTAAGAGGAAGGGGCCTGGAGGTTGAACAGACAAAAATAATAGTCAACTATACGAATGGGAGTAAGACTTTCCTATTTCTTGTGAAAATTATTTGTGATCATGTGGAGAGCATTTCTGACATCTTTGGGCCTCTAAGTGGGACTCTGTTTTTTGCTTATTGCCCTTGATGTTCATTTGACCCAATTGTATCCCCTTGCCCGTCCCAGTCCTCAGATCCTTCTTCCAACCTCTTCCCCATCACAATCTCTCTTTCCTGAAATCACAGCCAGGATTTGAGTCCGTGACTCCCCTGAGGTCCCAGGACAGAGGAGGAGGCATTATCAGTCAGGACTGGTGACAACAGAACCCAAATCCAGCGAGCTTAGCTGAAAAGGGGGTTTGTTGCTCATCAGGAAGACCAAAAGATCAGGCTTGAGAGCAAAAGGAGGCCCCTGCAGGGGTCCAGCTGGGCAGTAAGGACTTCTCAACCGTCTTGTTCCTGTGCTGTTGCTGTTGCTGTGCTGCAAATGTCCCGGCAGCAACTCTGCCATCTCTCTGCTGGAGCATCTAGGTCCCAGGAAGCAGTGGCAGCCACAGGGACACTGCTTGGCCCTGGGAGGTGGGACAACATGGCAGGTATCCTACCAAGGCTGCATGTAATGCGAGGAAGCAAAAGTCAAAGAAGGAAAGAGCTGTCCTTTTGCTTCCTGGAAGTAAAAGGTGGACACAGGTGGCCAGAGTACCACAGTGTCCACTCCATATGCACACGTGGGTTCTTAGGGGGCAATGGAAGAGCACGCTTAGAGGGATGTGGGCCTCTTTTTGGGCCATATTGAAGGTCTCTGTCTACACCCGCTGGGCCCCTCCTCCTCCATCTGTTGTCACCCTGACTCATGACCAGTATTACTGGCATATTAATACTTGCTCCCCCACTTCCAATATTCAGGGTGCATGCTCCAGGTATTCTGAGGACAAGCTCTTAATTAGCTCAGAACACTGGGATAGAGCCTGTTTGTGGCTGACAGCAAAATAAATATACCTAAATTGCCAACGTAATTTGGAGTCGGTTTTCATTTTTCTCCCGTAATAAGAAAAGAGATGGCAGGGGTGGGGGCTTGTTATCTCTGGCCGGCCTGATGGATGATGAGGTGTCTGATCTGCCGCATCTGTCAGCTTCCTGGCGGCAAGAGATTTATTGCCCACTCCCACCCCTACTCCCACCCTGGTCCACCAAACCATTTCTGTCCTCATCAGAATTAGCATATAGTCTTTCGAGATGATCTAAAGACAAGCTTCATGACACATATTTCTAAAGTCAGAGTCTGACTCCTTCTCCATCTTGGGCATTTGAGACATCAGATTCTGGGTTAAAGGATGGCTTTGGGTATTTATTCCTTCAAAATACTTGCTAATAAAAAGTTTCTATAATTTAGTGAGAAGAAGATGTAACCAAACCATCAAAGAGAATTTTGCAAAAGGAAAATAAAATTCTCCACATTCATCACCATCGTAACGCATTAGCTATTTTCATCTAATGGGGTAGAGTGGGACAAGCTTTGCTGTAACATAGATTTGAGTTCACGTAGATTTGAACTCAAATCTGAGCTCCTCTATTTCCTGGCTTTGTGAATTTAAACAAGTCATTCCTTTTTTTTTTTCCCTTGTGAGACAGAGTCCCGCTCTGTCGCTCAGACTGGAATGCAATGGCACAATCTCGGCTCACTGCAACCTCCGCCTCCCAGGCTCAAGTGATTCTCCTGCCTCAGCCTCCTGAGTAGCTGGGATTACAGGTGCGTGCCACCACACCCAGCTAATTTTTGTGTGTTTACTAGAGATGGGGTTTCGCCATGTTGGCCAGGCTGGTCTCGAACTCCTGACCTCAGATGATCTGCCCACCTCGGCCTCCCAGAGTGCTGGGATTACAGGCGTGAACCACCTCATCTGGCTGCTCTTTCTAAGCCTTGATTTCTTTAAACAGGGAGAGTAATTCTGACTTCACAGGGCTGTGTGAATGAAATGAGAAAACGTGTTCAGGCCACCCAGGCATTGGGCCTGTTTTCCCAAACCGTACCTGTTGCTCCTTTCCAGCATTCACCATTTCCTCAGCATCCACTGTGCTCTATGCTGTGTGGGAGATGAACAGAGACCCTGCCTTCCAGGAAATTCCCTCTGTTCTGTGAACACATGTTCATTTACCAGATGAGCTAGAAGAAAATGAAGAAGGGAAGTGCAGACAGGTAGTTTTTGAAGGGAAAGTGAGGTTGTCCTATTCATGGATAGAACATTCGATCTCGAGCTATGTTCTCTCATCAGATGAGGTCAACAACAACCAACTGGACCCTACTCCGGCCACTAGACCCTGCCTTAAACTAAGCAATGGATGCAAGTGCCCACGTGTATGCAGTGACTGTATACTTAGGCACAAACACACATGCACATGTGTGCAACATACAAACATGAACCCCACACACATGCATATACACATATGCACATGCACACACAAAGCATCAGTGTGTAAGCACATGTGTACTCCTTATAGACATGGACCCATGCATGTGCATACACATACATATGCATGTACACATACAAGACACATGTATGTGCACACCATACAGACACGGACCCGCACGTGTATACACATGCACACAGGTACATCATGTGAAGGTGCAAATACACGTGCACAATCACAGGCACCCACACAGATGTGTACATGCTCTGTGTCAGCTAAATGCCTCAGACAGTGCTCCCAGAAGTCTCTCCTGTGCATCCAGCTCCACACCAACCCCGCAGCCCCCAGCGCCCTTCCTGAGCACGAGCTCCACTTAGCAAGCTCCAGCTGGGCAGAAAATTGTTCCTCGGGAAAAACCTGGCTCATATAGACCTGCAATTGGCTGCTCAGCATGAATGTAAGACCTCATAAGGGGCACAGGGGCTGTGTCGGTAGGGGCTCATGGCTTCTACTTGTCAGCCAGGACTCTGGGTTTGGAAGCCTGTCTTGGGCCCTGAGCCCAGACAGGGCCAACTCTGCCCAGCATCTCACAGTGATAAGCTACCTCAACAGTCCTTGGACATTATGCATCACTGGACCATGCTGCTCTGCGGAGGTAGGGATGAGGCCCCTCTGCTCAGGAAGGTACTCAAACAACTTGGCCTCATCCTCTTGTCCTGACTCTCCTCATCCTTCAGGGCCTGGCTTTTGCAGCCCCCTCCCCCACCACCACCTTCAAGAAGCCCTCTCTGATTGTTCTGGCTTTCAGGTCTCCTCGTGCACCTCCAAGTCTGCTCCCCACATTGTTTTTCTCTCACACAAATATCTTGTTTCTCTGATGTCTGTCCAGAGATCATGAAGTGGGGCTGCCCTTGTACTCCTCTCAGCACAAAAGACAGGCCCGGACAGCTTATGCTCACTCACCAGGCTGAGTTCATTCATTCATGCATTCATTCATTCAACAAATCTTTAATGAGTGTCAGCTGTGTGCCAGGAGCTGGCAAACAGCAGGGAACAGATAGACCAAGTCTTTGTCCTCATAGAGCTGGCATTCTGGTGGGAAAGGCAGAAGATAAGCAAAAGCAAAAGGAAATAAATAAATATCTGATCACACCTATTGATAAAGGCTGGGAAGGAAGAGAGAGTGTGATGGGTATTTATTTCAGCAAAAGAGGTCATAGAAGGCTTGCTGGCATGCTCCTTTGTCCAAGGTCATTGCAAGACTCACCCAAATGAGCCATCCCTGTCCCCTCAGGCTGGATCTGTGATCCCTCCTCATGGCCTTTAAGCACATGGCTGTAATGTAATTTATGTGGGCACGTACGTCTCCCCTGCCAGACTGCTAACACCTTCAGAAGAGTGTTTCTCTCCGAATCCTCTTGTCCCTAAAATTCAAGAGTGAAGGACATTTGCAGCAGGCTCTGAAGAATAAGTAAGTGACCTGCAGGTGTCAGAGGTAAAGAGAGGGGCAAAACCACGGAGGTGTAAAATTGCACAACATGTTTGTCAAATGGGTTGCACTAGTTGATGTGGAGAAGACATGAATATGGAAGGAGGGGAGGGAGAATTGGCAGGAGAAAAGCCTAGATTGTGTCCCAATTATAAAGTGTCTTGAATGCCAGCATATGCTGTATGGACTCAGTCTTACCATCAGCAGGGAACCATACGGTTTCTTTTCTTTCTTTTTTTTTTTTTTTTGAGATGAAGTCTTACTCTGTCGCCCAGGCTGGAGTGCAGTGGTGTGATCTCAGCTCACTGCAAGCTCCGCCTCCTGAGTTCATGCCATTCTCCTGCCTCAGCCTCCCGAGTAGCTGGGACTACAGGGACTACAGGCACTCGCCACCAAGCCTGGCTAATTTTTTTTTTGTGTTTTTAGTAGAGACGGGGTTTCACTGTGTTAGACAGGATGGTCTCGCTCTCCTGACCTCATGATCCGCCCACCTTGGCCTCCCAAAGTGCTGGGATTACAGGCGTGAGCCACCGCGCCCAGCCGGGAACCATACAGTTTCATTCCCCTCCGTCCCCTGGCACCTGCCACATTGCCTACATGTAGAAGGTGCTCAATAAATACATATCGGATTGAAGGGCACTGGAGGAAAAGGACTGAGTTAGTTCTGTGTCAGCAGCTGGGCAGTGACCAAGGGTGATCTAAGTGGAGTCAGAGTGGTCAGCTGCCAAGAGTCCTCCTGGCACCCAAATAGCACTCCCTTCCTATCACAGCATCTGAAATCACTCTGTTAGGGAGTCATTTATTAGGCGCTTTGGAAATGGAGCTCCCCAAAGTCTCCAGAAGACAGTACTGTCTTAATGGTGATTTACTGCCAGTGAGACCAGAATAAGATCCAAGGGGTGGGGGTGAGATGTGGAGTGGAAGATAGAGCCCAGTCTGGCGACTGGAGTTCGGTCATTTCCAGTTCCTTTAGAGCAAACCCTGACCCGGCAGGTGAGAAGGAAAGTGCTCACTGGGTAGAGCACTGGACTTAGGTTGTTGCTAATTCACTAAGGGACTCAGGCAGCCTTTCTCCCTCTCGGAGTCTTGGTTTCTTCATCCCTGTAAAGAGGCTGTAGGGGACCTGTGTTGTTTTACCTGCTCAGCATTCAACGCATCCTTTTCTGGAAGGTGCACCCCAGTATGGCTTTGGAGAACCCTCCTCAGTCCATGCTGTTCAGATGGGGCTGACTCCACCCTTCAGTCCCAGGCTTGGCTAATCTGAATCATGATAATTGGTTTAGTAATGAGTATGTGACCTCAGCTGGGTCAATGAGAGCTGGACTTTTGGGAAAGGACTCTTTTATTCTCAGGGTACCTCAGCTGGGAAAATGGGATCCTGGGGCTGCCTATGACCACTTCTCCATCTTTGAGGACAGTCAGCCTGAGAATGAAGCCTTCTAGAGGAAAGTAGAGATCACAAATGGAGAAAAGAGACAGATTCGTAGTAACACCTGTTGGGCCCCCGGATTCTGCCATGCTTCAAGCTAGTCCAAGCCTTTATATTTGTGGTTATATGGACCAATACATGCCCCTTTTATTTTGCTTAAGCCAATTTGGGGTGAGTTTCTCTCACTTGCAGCTGGCAAGGGGGATTACCTCAGGGAGGGGGGTCTCTCTATTCTGATGACTGTGTAGTTTTCTCTGGCTAAGCTGATTTGTGAGGTACTAGCATGAGACCAGGCTCAGTAAGGTGGGCAAGAAGGCCTGGGGAAGTGTGTGGGGTGACAGTAGACACAGGCTGAGCCCAGTGGAGCACATATAATTCAGAAGTTGGCTGAGCAGAGAGAGATAGAACCTGAGAGGAGAGAGTGAACAGAACGGGGGGAAACTAAGGCAGGAGAGCGTCACAAAGGAGCAACTGTATGCTTATAATTCATCAGGCAGCCAGAGGGATGATCTGAAAGAATAAATCAAAGTCAAGCATGGGGGCTCAAGCCTGTAATCCCAATACTTTGGGAAGTCGAGGCGGGAGGATCAGTTGAGCCCAGGAGTTTGAGACTGGCCTGAGCGACACAGGGAGACCCTGTCTCTACAAAAATAAGAATGAATTTGCCAGGCTTGGTGGTGCAAGCCTGTGGTCCCAGGTACTCGGGAGGCTGAGGTAGGAGAATCACTTGAGCCCAGGAGGTTGAAGCTGCAGCCTGGGCAATAGAGCAAGACCCCATCTCAAAAAAAAAAAAAAAAAAAAAGAAGAAATCAGATTGGATCTCTCCCCTCCTTCCCTCCTTTAAACCTTCTGTTTTCTCATTGCCTTGAGAACAAAATCCAAACTTCTTATTCTGCACAGCCAGCAAGCTTCCCATGAGGTCTGATCCCTTCTGTCTTTCTCTTGCACCTCCCTCTGCCTCACTGTGTGCCCCAGGCCTAGAACCATGCCGGAGACCTATGTACACACTGGAAATATTTGTTGAATAAAGAAATCAGTGAATGAAATGAAAACTGAAAAGTATTTCCGGTGGATTTAGCACCAACAGTTATTGCTCAATTTTGTCAAAAATCTCCAGTGGAACAGGTAAGGGGGAATCTGGATTAGAGAGATTTCCACATGGAATTTCTATGGATAAAAGGCAGACAGAAAATTCAAACAGGGCTAAGAGCTGACAGTGAAAAGCAAGGCTTCCTACAACCCTCTCTATCCTCCCTTTCCCTGGCTTCTAGGTTTCCTTCTTCATGGGTCTTGTCTAAGAACATAAGAAGGCTGTGTGTGGTGGCTCAGGTCTGTAATCCCAGCACTTGGGAGGCCAAGGCTGGAGGATTGCTTGAGGCCAGGCATTTGAGACCAGCCTGGGCAACATAGTGAGACCCCGTCTTTACAAAACAAAAACAAAAATCTAGCCCGGTGTGGTACTGGTGTGTGCCTGTAATCCCAGTGCTTTAGGAGGCTGAGGCAAGATGATTGCTTGAGCCCAGAAGTTTGAGGCTGCAGTGAGCTACTGATTGTGCTGCTGCATTCCAACCTGGGTGACAGGGCAAGACCCTATCTCCAAACAACAACAAAACAAAACAAAAAGAACATAAGAGCCTGGCAGCCCATCTTCCTCACACTCCACAAATGGCAGCATCATGTACACATAGTTCTTATTCCACATGAGTACATATGGAACTGCCTTCTTCTTTTAAAGGCTGCATAGTACCCCTCAGTTTTAGATGGATCTTAGTTGATTTAAGTGTCCCCCTCCTGATAGACAGACATCCAGGCTGGTTCCAATTCTGGCTTCAATAAACCATGCTGCACTGAACACCCTGGTGCATACATTCTCATGTACACAGGTGGAAGTATCTGTACGATGAATTCCGAAAAACAGAATTGTCTAATGGAAGGTACATACGTGCTAAATTTTTAGATCGCCACCCAAAAGATTGGATCAATTTACCCCCTCGTCATTGGGTACAAAAGACAACAGGTCTATCTGATTTCATCTTAGCTAGGGTGGCATTTCTTCAAATCCTGGAGTCTAGCTGGGAGACCAAGCCTGAGGTTTCACGTTTGCAGTCTGCCCTGAACCAACCACCTGACTCTGAAGGCACAAAGTGCCTGGGAGTCAGGCCATCTCTCCAGACCTCAGTTTCTTCACCTAAACATGAGGAAAGGATTCTAGCTGTGATCTAAAAGTTCCCTCTGGCCAGGCAGGGTGACTCACTCCTGTAATCTCAACACTTTGGGAGGCTGAGGCAAGTGGATCGCTTGAGGTCAGGAGTCCAAGACCAGCCTGGCCAACATGAGGAAACCCCGTCTCTACTAAAAATACAAAAATTAACCAAGGATGGTGGTGTGCATTTGTAATCTCAGCTACTTGGGAGGCTGAGGCAGGAGAATCGCTCAAACCCAGAAGGCAGAGGTTGCAGTGAGCTGAGATTGTGTCACTGCTCTCCAGTCTGGGAGACAGAGACTCTGTCTCAAAAAAAAATAAATAAATAAATAATGAAATAAAATGAAAGTTCCCTTTCACTTCTAACCTTCACAGTCACTTTGCCCCCTCAGGCCTCTGTGCCCTATCTGTAAAATGGGACTAACAGTGCCCACCTTGTTTATCTCCCCAGTGATGAGAAGGCACAATGAGATTGTAGGTGTGGATGTGCCAGGAAAGTTGGATACTCCACCAAGGGAAGGAGCAACAATTAAACACCTTTGAAATCCTTTGTCAGATCACTAGGGTGACCTGGGAATACAAGTCTTCATTAAAGTGTTAGACTGAAGAAATACTGTACGGTGGTGAAGCAGAAAATTGCTAGGACTGTCCAGAGGTAGGAGATGCTTTCACTGATGTGTTCCCTCTGCCAACAATGTGGTTCCCTCTAAGTGGACCTGGCCAACTCTCCCGCCTCCCTCAAGGTTCGGCTCTCCTTTCCCTCTGTGAACCTTCTGGACATTTCCTGGTAGACTCAGTAGCTCCGGTTCTGAATTCCTTACCTCATTACTTTGCGTCCAGACTTTTATCTTAGCCCACATCACCCTCCACAGTGACTCTGTTTTCTTCCCGACTACCCCCAACCGCCTGCCCACCGCCCGCAGGTGAGTTGTTGCACTCTCCTTGTCAGATTCACTCCATTTTTCAGCCTGTCTCCCTCACTGCCTCTGAAGTTTTTGAGGGCTGGGGCTGAGCCTCATTCACTTCTAGGCCTTCAGGACTTACCAAGGAGCCTGACACCATAGTGGGTGCTTGTTAAATGTTTTGAGATGGGCCGGGTGTGGTGGCTCATGCCTGTAATCCCGAACTTTGGGAGGCCAAGGAGGAGGATCTCTAGAGTCTAGGAGTTCGAGACCAGCCTGGGCAGCATAAGAAGACTCCGTCTCTACAAGGAATAAGTTAAAAAAAAAAAATAGCCATAAAAATTACTGTACCTGGCTGTAGTCCCAGCTACTTTGGAGGCTGAGGTGGGAGGATCCCTTAAACTGGGGAGATCAAGGCTGCAGTGAGTTGAGATTGCACTGCTGCACTCCAGCCTGAGGGGCAGAATGAGACCCTGTCTCAAAAAAAAGTTTCAAGATGGAGGCGGTCCTAGGGCTAGATGTGGCAGTCCCACATCTGGGACTTTGGGGACTGATTGGGGGGACAAGCTCCTTCACACCCATATGTTTCTCCTGCCTACTTCCCCTCCACTCCTTTGCCAGACTTGGGTGAACTCCAGTAGATTTTCTGTGCAGGGACTGCAGACTCGAATGTCCCTCCTTAGTGACAGGGGCAACACATGGGGAGACATTAGGGAGTGGTGGGGACTGTGGTGGCCGAGGGCAGCCAGGTTCAGCTCCAGCTGACTGTTGGCAGGAAGAAATGTGGGCCTACTCTTTTTTAAGAGAAGCCACAAATCCAAATTTTTCTAAGTTATCTTGGTTTTAAAATGTTGGTTATTCAGATTTTTTTCAAAACACTGGAAGTCAATCAAAATTGTCCATGAACTGGTTGTAGCCTGCAGGCCGCCAGTTTCGGAATTCTGAAAGCTTTCCTCTTGGCTCCTATTGCACGGAGGAGAAAACTGAGGCCCAGAGAAGCAGAGGCACTAGCCAGGAATGACACAGTTAAGATTAGCACCCTGGAGCCTGTGGGGTGGCTCACGCCTGTAATCCCAGAGACTCAGGAGGCTGAGGCAGGAGGATGACTTGAGCCCAAGAGTTGGAGGCTGCAGTGAGCCATGATTGCGCCACCGCACTCCAGTCTGGGGGACAAAGCGAGATCCCATCTCTCTCTCTCTCTTTTTTTTTTTTTAAAGTAGAGCTCCACTCCCACTTGTCCCCCATTCTCTCTCTCTCTCGCCCTTCTCTCGCCCATCTGTGTTCTGCATTGGTTCTGCGGCCGTGTCCCTTTTGTGTGTGTCTGCCCTGTGTTTCTCCGTCGTCTCCGTGTGGATCTCGGTTTTTGTCTCGCCCTCTCGCTCTCTCGTGCGTCTGAGTTTAATCGTGTGCTTCTCTCAATCTCTCTGTCCCTCCCTTTGCCCCCTACACGAGTGTTCTCGTCAACAGATCTCCGGAGGTGGTGCAGAAACGACCCCGCGCCGGCGCCCCATCCTGCGGCCAGTGTCTCCGCGCCCTGGCTCGCGTCCCCACCGTCCCCGCCCCAGATTTCCGGAGGAGCAGTCGGGCGGGGTCCCGCGGGGCCAGCTGCCGTCAGCGCCCCTTCCCGGCGGCCGCGACCCCTCCCCGCTGACCTCACCGGAGCCGCCGCCTCGCGCAGATAAAAGCTGCGGCCCAGCTGAAGAGCGCTCGGCAGGCGCCCGGGGTCCTCAGCGCTACGGACTGCTGACCTGCCGACTGCGGACCCCAAGTCCCCGGATCCTGGACCCATCCTGTGGAGCCCACGCCTGGCAGGTAACCGCCTCGACCCCTCTCCTTCCGCAGGCGGCGTCTGGGAGCACTGGAAAGGGAGCCTTCTCGACCCGCCCTCGCCTTCGGTTCTCCGAGAGCTTCCTGGAGCGCAGGGCCGGTGCACAGGCGGGCGCTGCGCTCGCACCCCCGTTTCCTCCCCGAGCGCCGGCAGGGGACCCGACGGGAGGCGCGGCGCGGGCACACCGGTGGCGCTCGCTGCTGGGCACTCAGGTCCGCGGAGGCCAGAGCGCAGGGTGGGAGCTCCGCGACACCCCCTGACCGGGTGCGGCCGGACAGATCTGGGCATTCAGGGCGTCGGCGTGAGAAGCTGGGAGTTCGAATCCCAATCTCAACGCTAGAAATAGAATTTTAGCGTTGAAATTAGGATTTTAGCTTTAGAAGCAGAGTCCTGGCTTAGTCATGAAAGCTTAGCATTAGAAATAGAATTTTAGCTTTACAAATAGACTTTGAGCTTTAGAACCCGAATCTTAGCTTTGGAATGAAGATGTCGGCCATGGAGCTTAGAATTAGAACGTGGCGATGGGGACGTTGGCAGGAGTCTTGGCGGGGACACAACCGTTAGTGTCGCGGCTGTGCCTGGCGCTGCAATCTCAGTGGTTGCACTCCCGGCGAGGCAGTCCCAGCGTCGGCTCCCCCAGCCCCGCGTCACATTGAAGGGTGGCGGTGGCGCTGGTGATGGGGTTCCCACGGCCTCCTGTCTTGCTCAAGTATAACTGGGCGCAGGCACTACAGGCACCCGTGGGAATGAGGATGCCTAGAGGGGGCAGTGTGGACTCAGAGCCGGGGCGGACCCCGCCGCTGCTCCCGCCCCTGCACAAGGGGCAGTGGTCCTGCTCCTGGGAGGGCGGTTGAACTGTGCGTGGTTTGTTCCGGCGGGCGTCTGGGAAGACCGAGCGGGATGTGGTGGGATTCGGTGCGCTCAGGCTCTCTCTGTCCTCTAACCCAGACGCCGCGATGCCCGGCCCTTGGTTGCTGCTCGCCCTGGCTTTGACCCTGAACCTGACCGGTGTCCCTGGGGGCCGTGCTCAGCCAGAGGCGGCCCAGCAGGAGGCAGTGACAGCCGCGGAGCGTCCGGGCCTGGATGACCTCCTGCGCCAGGTGGAGCGCGTCCTCTTCCTCCGGGAAAACATCCAGCGGCTGCAAGGGGACCAGGGTGAGCACTCCGGTGAGTGGATGGGACTGTCGGGGACTGTCGGGCTAGGCTACCGGGAGAGCGGTGGAAACCTGGAGGCAGAGAGGAGGGGAGGCTTGGTCATCAGCCTCCTGCCTTTCGGAAGCTCAGAAACCCTCCCTGGCTGCGCCTGGGCGGGATCTGGAGTTGACCATTCCTTGGAGTCAGATTCCTCCCCGTCTCCATGCTGGAAATATTTCACAGGGAGGAGGCCCTCGGTGGGGAAGCGTCTGTGTGCCAGGGAGAGAGTTGCTTTGTGTGTGACAGTTTGAATTACTATTGACCAGGCACTTCTGTGCCAGACACTATTCTAAGCGCTTAAAACACCTTATCACACTGTTTGATCTTCCTAACAACCTCCTAGTTAGGTACTATTATTACCATTTTACACAGAAGAAAACTGAGTCTCCCATAAATCAATTGAGTTGCTTATGGTCAGACAACTAGGGAGTGCCAGAACTGGGATTGGAATGAGAGGCAATGCCTTTGACTGTTGTGTAACTGTGTATCTGTGAGGCCTGAGGGGCAGGTGCAAGACCGTGGCTCTGAGTGGGAGCTGCAGGAAATGTACTCTGCCTGGGAGAAATGCTGGAGTGGGCACTCAGGCGCCTGCCTATTACATGGGTCAGGGGCCCCTCACTGACCTCTTTCTTTCCCCAGCGTCCCAGATCCTTCAATCTGACTGGCTCGCCAAACGTCAGCATCCAGGCAAAAGAGAGGAGGAGGAGGAAGAGGGAGTTGAAGAAGAGGAAGAGGAAGAAGCGGGGGCTGTGGGACCCCACAAACGGCAGCACCCTGGCCGACGGGAAGATGAGGCTTCATGGTCAGTCGATGTAACCCAGCACAAGCGGCAGCATCCTGGCCGGCGCTCCCCCTGGCTTGGGTATGCTGTCACAAAGCGGCAGCACCCAGGCAGAAGGCTGGCAGATCCCAAGGCTCAAAGGAGCTGGGAAGAAGAGGAGGAGGAGGAAGAGAGAGAGGAAGAGCTGATGCCTGAGAAACGCCAGCATCCGGGCAAGAGGGCCCTGGGAGGACCCTGTGGGCCCCAGGGAGCCTGTGGTCAGGCGGGCCTCCTACTGGGGCTCCTGGATGACCTGAGTAGGAACCAGGGAGCTGAGGAAAAGCGGCAGCACCCTGGCCGGCGGGCTGCCTAGGTCAGGGAGCCCCTGGAGGAGTGAACCCAGTTTCCCCTGAAGTCGAGTTTGTGGTCTAAGGATGTCTTGAGCCCTGTGTGCCCCACCATTCATGACCTCTGCATTTTCTCATTAGATCCCTGACCATAAGCCTGAGCCCCTCCCTCCCCGCCCCATATTCACACACACCCTAGCCCCTGGCCTTGCCCTCTTCCTTTAGGCACGTCAGAAAATCAGCCTAGAAGTTTAAACCCCACTTTCCCCCACTTAGCACCACAGGCAAAGGGGCAGATCCCAGAACCCCTGTCACCCCCACCTCCACAGGTCTGCTCCTTCCTTAGCCCTGGCTAGGAGGGTCCTTCTGGGATGGCAGCCAGTGAGGGTGGGCTGAGACTGAGGCATTGATGTGCAAATCCAGCTTCCATCCCCTCCCCCATCTGGCAGGATTCTCCATGTGTAAACTTCACCCCCAGGACCCAGGATCTTCTCCTTTCTGGGCATCCCTTTGTGGGTGGGCAGAGCCCTGACCCACAGCTGTGTTTCTGCTTGGAGAAGCATATGTAGGGGAATACCCTATGGTGTTGCGCTGTGCGTGGCTGTGGGATAAATGTGTGTGGGAATATTGAAACATCGCCCAATAATTGTGGTTTGTATATAACCCTCTAAGCCCCTTTCCCTTGTCAATGACAGTCATCCTAATGATAATAAAACCTGCATCCAGATAATCATGGAGTTCTGTAGTTGCTGTTCTGTCGCAGCTGGCATGGGATTCTTCTTTTGCATTGAGAGGGATATTTAAAAGGAGATAGGACTAGAGTTCTCAGCTCCGCTGCAGAGGGAATCAGGGACCCTGGGGGGATGACAAGTCGTCTCTACTGTCCCCATTTCAGAACACACTTGGGAGGTGGATGGGGTTCTGGAGCCCAGTTGACTCCTGGGGAGACTAAGGCTTGGAGAGAAGGAAGGGCTTGCCCAGAGACACACAGCTGGCTGAGGTGGAGCCATGGGTCTGAGAGGCCAGCTCAGGGATTTGCCTTGAGTTTGCCGGATTTGGGAGGTGGGAGTGGTGGTGAGAGGGGAGGTTTGAGGGGAAGACTGGTCTGGCTCCGGTCTGTAATCTTCATGGTTCTGTTGACAGTCTGTGTCACCAAACAGCCTGTTAACCAACAGGAACAAAGAGGGCAGAGGACCAGGCTGCAGTCAGGAGACACAAACCAGGGGTCTTCTGGGGCTCAGTGCAGGACAGGAGGGAGTGGTGCAGACTAGAGTTAACTGAAGAAGTCATGTGAAGACGCTTGAATTCAAAAACTTTAAGAAATACCATGTGACTCTAATAATAATAATAAAACAAATACACAACACTTATGTGTCAGACACTGTCCTCAGCACTTTCCGTATATTAATTATTTTAATCCTTGACTGTCCTTCCAGATATTAATATGCCCATTTTACCAATGAGGAAGCCAGGGTACAGCAAAGTTAAGTAACTTGTCTGAGCTGAATTTGGCCCACTCATGGCCAGTTTGCAATCTCTGACTGAAACGAAACCCCCAAATCCCCTTAGTTTTAGACTTTGAGTTAGTTAGATGATCCTCTGTTTGGTGGATGGATGGACTTTTCAACTTTTCTACCAACAGCTTTTGGTCACCTTCTGGGGCAGAGGGAGGTGGGAGAAAGAAGGGTGTCCAAGACCCAGCTCCTCTTCCTTTGGAGCTCATGGTTCAGGTGGGGTGGGGAGTGGGGAGACAGGAAAATCTAGGGTTGACAAGATGCATTCACACCATCTTCCCCATAATGCTCCTAAGAGCCCTCTGACATACTGAGCATTTGACGGATGAGAACCAACACCTCCTTATTTTCAGATGAGGGAACTGACAGAGACAAGGGTACTGCCCCAAGGTCAAGCATGTAGATCTGGCCTTCCCCTTGGGCTTGACTCTCCACACCCCTCAGCTGCCTTCTGGAAGCCCTTGACTACCTAACTGTCACCATCAGGGCAAGTGGGCCCTAGTAAGATTCCCTCTGCCCATAGGCCCCCTCTGAAGGCAGGCCCTCTAAAGAGAAGAGAGGCTGCTCATGGAGTGCTCTCTGGGTGCTCAGTGTTCACAGCCACTTTCTCACTGGCTCCTTGTGGTTGCCCAGGAGGCCAATCTGCCATGTCCATTTGCAGTTGAGGAAAGTTGAGTTGCAGCTGAGTGTGGAGAAGTTAAGCCCAGGGATACATCCCACCCTCTTCTGCTGTCAAACTTCATTGATTTGTGAGGTGTGGATTCTTCCTCAGAAATGAGGCCATTTGAAGAGTAAGAAGCCCACTCCCTCTAGCTCTTTAATGTTTTCTCCTTTGTCCCTATGAGGATCATACCCATGCACCATAATAAAAAGGGTTTGGTCTTTCGCCACAGGCTGAACAAACGCTTAAGCCAGTTTGAGCTTCAGTCTTCTCATCTGTAATATGAGCACAATAATCTTGGCAGTCCCATTCCCCTCAGGACTGTTTCAAGATTAATTGAGATCAAATGATAGGTGTACAGCTCCTGGCACAGTGCCAGGCACTGAGTTGATTCTTGATAAATGGCGTTTTTAGTTCTAATGCTCCAGGATAGAAGGGACTTAAAGCTCAAATTTGGAGACCAATTATTCCTCCCTTGCTTCATTCTCCAATCACAAAAGCGAACAAAAACAAACAAAACAAAAAGTTGATGGGGCTTTATTACAAGTCCATGCCAGGCATTAGGGCAAAATGGTCTGCTTGCTGCTCTCCAAACATCTCTCTCCTCCTCCTCACCCTCCCCGCCCCACACACGCAGCCCAGGATGCTGTACCTGTGTTGCTCTCTGTACACTTCTACATTTCCCAGCCTCCCTTGCAGTTGGGGTGGAGTCATGTGACTAGTCCTGGCCAATGGGCTGTGAGCAGTAGATGTCACTTCCCAATTTAGGCCATTAGAGCCAGTGTGCCTCATTCATCTCTTTCTTACTGTCATGGTGGATGAAAAGCCACACATAGAGATGGCAGAGCACATGATAGATGGATTCTGAGCCCTGGCTTCACTAGATAGAAGTTAGGCACTACTTACCACATCAGACTTCTCTTGTGTAAGAAATAAACATGTGTGTGTTAAGTCACAGAGATTTCAATTCTGATAAACACAGATGCCCACTCCATTCTCTTCTCACAGAAATCCTTCCCATCTTTTCCTTCTTACATGTGTCTGCTTTTATCAATGCTGCCTAGATCACGGCATGGCATGAAGTAGGTGCTCAATAAATATTTGCTGAATAGATGTTGAAAGCTTCAGGTCACTTCTATGTGACCTGACTTCCGGGGGGTCCTTACCCTTGAGGGGCTTCCATCCAGTGGGGAAACAAGCAAACAGATGATGACAACTTAGTGTGAGAAGTGTGGGTTGTCAATTGAAGAACCATGAGGTTCACAAATTTGGAAAGGAGATTTTTATTTATTATAAAGGGTTGCAGCCTGCAGGAGGCCATTCTGACTGTCTGGGAAGGACAGCTTCCAGCCAGAAGCCAGACTCAACACTTCAAGGGAGGGGTAAAGGGGACTGGAATTTATGCTGAGATAGTTAACAGGTTATAGAGGAGAAGTGATTACTCATGAAGGGGAGGCCTGGGCATAGTAGTAGGCTAACATGCATGAAACATGCATCTCATGTTCATTTTGGGGTGGAGACAACAGTCAAATGTATTACAATTAGGCCTATACATCAAAAGGTGAGGACATAAAGGCCCTCTGTGCCCAGCCTTTATAGACTGGCCAGAACCACTCTTGAGGTTGGTGGTCTTGTATCAGCAAGGACTGCTGGTCAGTGGCTGTGTCAAAACCACAGAAATGGAGGGGCAGCATTGGGCAGTTGGTTGATGTCAGCATTGGAGCGAGTCTTTCAAAAGGGCTGGTTTCTGCTTAACCCTTAGGGAAGAAAGGCTAGTGGTAGTTATGGAAGAGGGAATGTAACAGGGCGTGTCTGACCTCCCATTAGGAAGTCAGTTTTTAAGGTTACCCTGGGGTCTCCTTAACGGAGAGGGAGTCCATTCAGTCAATTTCGGGGCTTAAGATTTTTTTAATTTTTATTTTTCGTGGGGAATAAAGGATGCAAGAAGAACACAGATGAGAGAGCAACTCGGTCTGGTTGAGCAAAGAAGGCTTCCTGAAAGAGGAAACATCCAAGTAAACGATAAATAAGAGAAAAAACATTGAAGGCAGAAGAAAGAAGCATCAGCAAAGGGCCTGGTGGGAGACATAACGATTTCATGGAGTTGCTAACATCTGAAATCTTCTACCCTATCTCCTAGCTCTAAGGGAACGAGCCGTGTTCCCCATGCTTCCTGGTTCAGGCCACGCTCCACACTGGGACTACAATTCCCATAGCTTAGAAGCGTGAGAGCAGTGCAGACTGGGGTGGAATGAAGGAAGCCTCCCTGGGGGAAGGGTATTTGAGTTGAGCTTTGAAGGATACAAGAAAAATGTTTTTTTCTTTCTGAGCCCTTACTCTGGGGCCAGACACTTTCACATCCACTCCCCAGCATACAGTGGGTGATCTGTAAATACATGTTGAATGAATAAATTACCCATCATAGTCATTCCCAGCATAAAGAAAAGGAAAAAGAGAAATGAGGTGACTTTTCTAAGTTCATTAGCCTGAAACCTTGGAGTTGTCTCTATACTCCCCTTCCCCTATTACCCATATTCAATTATTTCTATGTCCTGTAGATTACACCTCCTAACAAGTCTCAAATCCACCTACTTCCTTCCAAGTCTTCAGGTACCATCCAGGCCACCATCACCCCTCATCGTGAGATGCAGAGCCACCCCCTTGCTGGTCTCTGGCTTCTACTCTGGTCTCCCAAACCTATTCTCCACATAGGAGCCAGAGGGGCCTTTCTGAAGTACAAATCTGATCACAGCACCCAGCGAGCTTGGAGCCCTCCAGTGGCTTCCATTTCACCTAGGAGGAAGTCCAACCTCCTGACCATAGCCAAACGGCCTGCTCAATTTGCCTCCTTTATGTTTCCTGAACATGTCTCAGGGTCTTTGTTCTGTTGTTCCCTCTTTTCTCCTCATTATTTCTGCTTTACCTCCTAGTGTGCCTTCCTGTACTGTTGAGGTTGGAAAGCAGAAACTGTATTTGCAGCTCCTGTGCAGCTATATATATATATATTTTTTATGCGCAGTAAGTTCTCCAGTAGATGCTGTCATGTGAGATTTAGAAGGCTCTGTTTTCTTTTTTTTTTTTTTTTTTTTTTTGAGACGGAGTCTCGCTCTGTCGCCCAGGCTGGTGTGCAGTGGCTGGATCTCAGCTCACTGCAAGCTCCGCCTCCCAGGTTTACGCCATTCTCCTGCCTCAGCCTCCCGAGTAGCTGGGACTACAGGCGCCCGCCACCTCGCCCGGCTAGTTTTTTGTATTTTTTTTTTAGCAGAGGCGGGGTTTCACCGGGTTAGCCAGGATGGTCTGGATCTCCTGACCTCGTAATCTGCCCGTCTCGGCCTCCCAAAGTGCTGGGATTACAGGCTTGAGCCACTGCGCCCTGCCTTTTCTTTTTTTTTGAGACGGAGTCTTGCTCTGTCGCCCAGGCTGGAGTGCAGTGGTGAGATCTCGGCTCAGTGCAAGCTCCGCCTCCCGAGTTCACGCCATTCTCCTGCCTCAGCCTCCCGAGTAGCTGGGACTACAGGCACCTGCCACCACGCCCGGCTAATTTTTTTTGCATTTTTAGTAGAGACAGGGTTTCACCATGTTAGCCAGGATAGTCTTGATCTACTGACCTCGTGATCCACCCGCCTCGGCCTCCCAAAGTGCTGGGATTACAGGCGTGAGCCACCACACCTGGCCTTAGAAGGCTCTTTGACGATCCGTGTTGGAAAGCAAGATGGTGGTGTTTCTGCGGTAGTTTCCCAGTGTCCAGCCTCCAGTTTTGGGGTTTCTAGGGTCCTCGATGGCAGATTCCTGTCCAGTTTCACAGCTACAGGGTGTGTTCTTTTTTTCTTTTTAAACAACTTTATTGGGCTACATATGCATACACACACACATGCACACACACACATACACACACACACACTAACAGCTTTACTGAGATATAACTGACATACTGTACAATTCGCCCATCTAAAGTGTACAATTCAATCGTTTTTAGTAAATTCTCAGATTGTGCAACCATCACCACGATCAATTTGAAAACATTTTACTCACCCACAAAAGAAACCCTGTACACTGCAGCTATCTCTCCCCCAATCTTCCCATGTCTTCCCTCAACCCCTATTTTCTTTCTCTATGAATTTGCTTGTTCTGTACATTTCATAAAAATTGAATTATACAATATATGATCTTTTGTGTCTGGTTTCACTTAGTATACTTTTTGTTTTGTTTTGTTTTCTGAGACAGAGTCTTGCTCTGTCACCCAGGCTGGAGTGCAGTGGCACGATCTTGGCTCACTGCAACCTCTTTCTCCTGGGCTGAAGCGATTCTCTTGCCTCAGCCTCCTGAGTAGCTGGGATTACAGGTGCCCACCACCATGCCCCAGCTTATTTTTTTGTATTTTTAGTAGAGACAGGGTTTCACCATGTTGGCCAGGCTAGTCTCGAGCTCCTTACCTCGAGATCCACCTGCCTCAGCCTCCCAAAGTGCTGGGATTACAGGCATGAGCCACCATGCCCGGCCAGCACTTACCATAATATTTTTAAAGGCTATCCATAACGTAGCATGTAGTAGTACTTCATTCTTTTTTATAGTTGAATAATATTCCACTGTATGGAAATACCATATTTTGTTGATATATTCATCAGTTGATGGACATTCAGGTTGTTTCACCTTTTAGCCATTGTGAGTACTGCTGCTATGAACATTTGTGTATAAATCTTTATGTGAACACCTGTTTTCAGTTCTTTTGGGTATAGACCCCGGAGTAGAATTGCTGGATCATATGGCAATTCTGTTTAACTTATTGAGGAACTGCTAAATTGTTTTATTGTAATATTTTGCATATCATAAAACTTACCCATTTAAGGTATACAATTTAGCGATTTTTTCCTTCTTCTTCCCTCTTTCCTTCCTTCCCTTCCTTCCTTCCTTCCTCCCTTCCTTCCTTCCTTCCTTCTTTTTTTCTTTCCTTCTTTCTTTCTTTGACGCAGTCTTGCTCTGTCGCCCAGGCTGGAGTGCAGTGGTGCGATCTTGGCTCACTGCAACCTCCGCTTCCCAGGCTCAAATGATTCTCCTGCCTCAGCCTCCCAGGCAGCTGTGGTTATAGGCACATGCCACCACGCCCAGCTAAGTTTTGTATTTTTAGTAGAGGTAGGGTTTCACCATGTTGGTCAGGCTGGTCTCGAACGCCTGACCTTGTGATCTGCCTGCCTCAGCCTCCCAAAGTGCTGGGATTACAGGTGTGAGCCATCGCGCCCGGCCTAGTGATTTCTTTAGTAATCTTACCAAGGGGTACAACTTTCACCATAAATGAGCTTTAGAATATTAATAATTCCAGTGGTGGCCTCCTGATTTCTCACCTTCCTGATTGGAAACAGAGAAAACAGCTTCCTGCAGGCCTACTCTTTAAGCTCTGCAGCAATTGTATGAGTACCTAATTCCAGAGCAATTTCAAAACATTCATCAGCAGGTCCAAGACAGGCATTAGCTGATCAGGACACGTGTCCCAGCTGGATGGACAGATTCTGGCTTGACATACCTGTGAAGCCATAGCGGCAGCGCAAGGAGCTGACAGCCAGCCCTGCTGGGTCAACCCTTCCTGATTCCTGTTAATGTTCCTGAAACAGTTTCTGTTTGCTGTGTTATCTACATTGGATAATACCTACCCTTCCTTAGCTGTCATTTCAGACAACGCCTTGTCAGGATGTGACCCGGCATCCCTCTCCTTACTTGTAGCTATCACAGTTTGTAATTACATCTGTCTCAGGCTGAGTTTCCCAGCACCACACTCTGAGACAAAGATTTGAGTGTAAGTAGTTTACTTGGAGAGTGAGCCCAGGTCTGGGAGCAAGGGAGTGATTCAGGGAAGGGAAGGATGTGATGTGGAGTGCATTCGCGAGCAGGTTATTGCTGTGGGCAGCTGGGGCTCCATCCTGTTAGGGGTCCTTGGGAGATTATAGAACAGGCCTCAGAGCTATCCCACTTGATTGGATAAGGAAGCTGGATATTTTTGTCTTCCAATTCCCATGGATTGGGGTTGAGAGGTTCAAACTTCCAGCTTGCCCTCTGTGCCAACCTTGAGAAGGCCCTTAGGTGAAGAATCTCAGGATATCATTCGCATTCACCTCAAAGGTGAGAGCTGAGTGGGTGAGTGAGGTTCCCACAGCATCTGTTGCAGTCTTCTTGGGTGGCATTTCATTAATGGCTCCTCCCTCATCCAACTCTAGGCTCCACATACTCCCGGACCAGCACCTGGGGCAGCGCCTGGCACAGAGCAAGTGCTCAGTAAACATCTGCCAAATGCATGAAGGAAGGCTGCATGAATGAAGGTAGAGCTGGGAGTTGAGACCAGGCTTGCCAGATTCTAGGGCCCTAGAGGGAGACAGTGGGGCAAACCGAATGCTGTGGGGTACTGTGCAGTTAGTATAAACCTGTGAAGCCAGCTCCAAGGATGGCTGCCGAGCTGAGAGCTCATGTGCAACCCAATGTAACATCTGTCCAAGTAACCTACCTTTTAAAACACCTTGGAGGACACCAAATGGCCCTCTGCTGGCTGTCAGTTTCCCACTCTGCACTGTGTCACTAAGAAGCCATCATGTGCTGGGCCCTGCACTTCTAGCACCATTAATACCCTCACTTTATGGCGAGAAAGGCCTGGCTCAGCGAGGTGAAGTGATGTGCCCGAGGCTCACCAGAACTGTGCCCGGTTCTAGAAGGCTCCAAGTCCACTGGTCTTTCATCTACACCTGCTGTGCCTCGCCTGGGCAGCTTTGATAGCTGGGGAACATTTCTTCAAGGAGCCGCCTGTCACATTCAGGGAAGGTGCCTGTCCTGCTTTGCTGTGAAACACCTCAATGTCACGACTTCCTCTGATATGCTCTTTAATTAATTATTTCTGCAAACCTAAGTTTGATTAATTGGATGCAATCACAGGACTGGTTTGATGAGAGACTCAGTTCCTGCTTGCGGCCTCTCGGGTGGCATGAGAACATGTGGGGCTTCTTACCTGAAGGATGTCGACAATTAGAGCCCATTTTGACTGCCGGGGTATGAGCCGACTGCCTCGGAGAACATCAATTAGCTCAGTGGCTAAATTGTGCTGAGAGTTATCGGTTACCAAGGGGACCCGTGGTCAATGCCAGGATTTAAGTGGTTCTCGTCTTCGGGGATCATCTTTCCTGAATCCCGGCCACGTTCTGGGCCTGGTAATTATCAGCAGGCTGATTAGGCCTCGTCCATTATAGAGTGACTTCCTAATCGCCAGCTGCTGGGGAGGAAAGTGTCTCAGCTCCGACGCAGGTACACCCCGTCTGACGTGCCAGAGGCTGGCACGCACACACTGCAAGGCTGCTTTGGGCCTGTGGCCAGAGAGATGGCACAAGGCACACACTGGGCTTAGCTGGGTTTCCCTTGAAGAAGCTGAAGGTCTCAGGGCAGCCCTGGAGATCATGGAACCCAGGTCATTCCTGGCAGGTTAAAGATGGTCTCTGAGGGGATGCCTGGCCTGGGAAGAAAAGGGAGCCCCTACTAGTGCCAGGCGCAGAGCCAATGATTCTAACCGTCAGTATTTATTGAGCACTTAGTATGTGCCAAGCATTGCTCTAGCCTTGCCACAGAAAACAAGTCATTTGACCCTCTGTAGGGGGAAACTGAGGCACAGGGTGCTTAGGTGGCTTGCCCACACATCTGAAATTTAAATCCAGTCAGTCTGCTTCCAAGTTGAACAGCTACAGGTGAACAGCATGTTGGCTCTCGTGCTTGATGTATACCAGCTGTTCTTGAAGTTGTCCTATTATCCTTTCAGGGAATCTTTGCAGTCTTCACTTTCTCAACTACAGTCTGCATGAGGCCAGGTTCTTCACATACTTCGACAAAAAAACAGATTAAATGCGAAGCAGATAAGGGAAGCCAGAACCTGTTAAGTCAGATTTTTTTAAAATATGCAAGAATGTAATTGTAAAGTGTTAACCTCCTGGATGTGAAGATTAAATAAGTCAAAACAGGCTGGGTGTGGTGGCTCACACCTGTAATCCCAGCACTTTGGGAGGTTGAGGTGGGCAGTCTTCTCATTAAATTGTCTTTTCATTTTGGAAAATAGCTTATTTTTCATAAAAATATGTTATTTATGTTATTAGGTAATTAGATAATGGATGAGATAGTGGATTTATTATTGCTATTTCAAAATTAATAAATAAGCATTTTAAAGCTCTCATTTTAATTTCTAGTATGGGAAATATCACTAGATACAATCCACACAATACAAAGTTCCTTGGGGTCCTTAATAATATTTAAGAACATAAAGAAGTTTTGAGACCAAAAGATTATGAACCGCTGATATATTCAGCATATTACATATCAGCAGTTGATAATTAATGCCCTCCCTCAGGGGTGAGTGAGTTCTCACTCTGTGAGGTTTTTTGTTTTTGTTTTTGTGACAGAGCTTTTGTTTTTGTTTTTGTCGCCCAGGCTGAAGTGCAGTGGCACGATCTCGGCTCACTGCAGCCTCAGTTTCTCAGGTTCAAGTGATTCTCCAGCCTCAGCCTCCTAAGTAACTGGAATTACAGGACTGTGCCACCACACCCGGCTAATTTTGTATGTTTAGTAGAAACAGGGTTTCACCATGTTGGCCAGGCTGGTCCCATGAACTCCTGACCTCAGATGTTCCACCCACCTTGGCCTCCCAAAGTGCTGGGATTACAGGTGTGAGCCACCACACCCAGCCTGTGAGTTCTTTTGAAAGCTGGTTGTTAAAAAGAGCCTGGCACCTCCCCGCACCTGCTCTCTCAATCTCTCTCTCTCTCTCTCGTCTCTCTGGTTATGTGATTGCTGCGCACACAGGCTCCCTTTCACCTTCCACCATGAGAGGGAGCAGCCTGAGGCCTTCACCAGATGCAGATGCCCAGTTTGAACTCTCCAGCCATCAGAATCAAACAAACCTTTTTCCTTTCTAAATTACCCAGCCTCATGTATAGCTTTATAGCAACACTAAATAAGAAGAGCTAATACTTGGCATTTATCTGTGCTTGGCGTTGTCCTAAGTATATGATGTATTTTGACTTATTTATTATTTATTTGTTAGTTTTTGAGAAGAGTCTCACTCTGTTGCCCAGGCTGAAGTACAGTGGTGTGACCTTGGCTCATTGTAACCTCCACCTCCCAGGTTCAAGTGATCCTCCTGCCGCACACCACCATGCCTGATTGATCTTTGTCTTTTTCGTAGAGACGGGGTTTTACCACATTGCCCAGGGTGGTCTCGAACTCCTCTCCTGAAGTGATCTGCCCACCTCAACCTCCCAAAGTGCTGGGATTACAGGTATGAGCCACCACACCCAGCCTGTTTTGACTTATTTAATCTTCACATCCAGGAGGTTAACACTTACACTTACAATTATCCCCATGAGGCAACTGAGGCACAAAGTTTCCTTGGGCTTAAGTTTCATGCTGGGCTGGGACATGACAGAGCCCCAGTGTGAACCCAGGTCTGCAGGCTCCAGAGCCTGGGCCTTTACACACCACGTCCTCAGGCAGCATTGCTTACACTTATGGGGAACACTTGGACCGAGCTAAGCACTTGCCTGTTTTAATTGCATCATCCTAAGTTGCCCATGGTAAGGAAATTTCTGCACAGAGAGATGCATACTTTGTCTGAAGTCACACAGCCAGGAAGCAGGTGGGGGGATCCCTACTTCTGAGCTCTGAGCCAGATCCAGACCTGACCAATCACCCCACCTCCCACCTCCTTAACCACAGCCACAGTGATTGGCTCAAGGGTAGGTGAAGTCAAATCAGAATGAGAGTCAACTCCCGGGCCTTTACTGGAATGTTTGGTGAGAGGCTCTCTCTTTCCCCTCAGTTGCTAAACTGATAAGATTTACCCTTGCTCCGCTAGAGGCTGTCTTACCAGCGCAAGGAAGAAACCCATTCATTGGGAATGAAACAAACCAAGAGAAGACAGTCAAGAGATGGAGAGAGACTGACATCTGCTGATTTTATTTGAGCACCTGGGTCCATCCATGCCTAATACCCTTGGCCTTTTCAGTTACATGAGCCAATAAATCTCATTTTTACTTAAGTCATTTGCATTTTTTTCAAATATAACAGAAAGAGTTCTGACCAATACAATCTATAAACTTAAAACTAATTTTAGCATGTTTCTGAGAGGGGAATGCTTCTTCCTTTCTCTCATCCACACCGCCTGCCAGCCAGCTCCCTGGCCCCTACCCAGGTGAGAGAGCTATGCTGGGGAGGGCTCCAGTCACTGTCTAGTGTAGTTTCCCTGCCACTTATTTCTCCAAAACCATGATCGCTCTTGTCAATAACAAACATTTATGAAGACCCTGCTGCGTGCAGGGCCCTATTCTACTCCTGGCTTATTGCTTGGCGCCCTCAGCTGCTGACTGGTTTGGCTTTGGGGATGTCTTCCATTTGCCCTCCAGACCCATTCTCGGCCCTGCGTGTGTCTGGGCGGTGGATCTCCATGGACTGCCCCATGCGGGTTCCCTCTCCTTCAGATTCCGGTGTGGTTCAGATCAGACGGAGAGAGGAGAGGAGAGAGCACTGCCACTCCCCTCCCTGCCTGCTGCAGTTTTGCTGCATTATTTTCCTACAGCCACAGCTCCTGCGGGCAGCCCTCCCTGATGGCTCCAGCTCTCTTGGGGTTCTGGCAACACCACCCCTCCCTTGTTCCTCCCGGCCTCAGGATGCTCGTTGCTCCCCACTCTGTCTCTGGCTCTTCTCCTGACCCTGTCCATCCCATCACTGAGCTGTCCTCAGGTGCCCCCTTTCAGTGGGGGGCTGTTTCCTGCCAAGGTCCCAGTGGACACAGCCTTAGTAGAAGACATAAAATAGTAACACAGTGAAGACAGGTCAATCTGGCTTACAGAATCATGGGAGGCTTTTTTTGTTTTTTGAGACAAGTTCTTACTCTGTCGCCCAGGCTAGAGTGCAGTGGTGCAATCACGGCGTGGCTCACTGAGGCCTTGACCTTCTCAGGCTCAGGTGATCCTCCCACCTCAGTCTCCTGCGTAGCTGGACTACAGGTGTGCATCACCACATCCAGCTCATTTTTGCTTTTTTTTTTTTTTTGGAGAGACAGGTTTTTGCCATGTTGCCCAGGCTGTTCTTGAACTCCTGGGCTCAAGCAATCCTCTCGCCTCGGCCTTCCAAAGTGCTAGGATTACAGGCATAAGCCAACATGCCCGACCCTTATGGGAGACTTCAATAGCCTCCTTATGCCCATTAACGCCAAGAGTAAATATTATTATTGTTATTATGATAACAGTGACATTTTCTGAGCATTCACTATGTCCCGGGCACTGAACTAAGAACCTTATTTATGTTATCACATTTGATCCCCACAATGACTCAGGGGATCATGTAAATATTTACTCAGGTAAATACTGCTATTATTCTCATTTTCCAGATTAGGATACTGAGTTTCAGAGAAGGGAAGCTACTTGCCTAGGGTCATACAGCTAGTGAGTTGCTAAGTGCTATGGTTTGGATGTCTGTCCCCTCCAAACCTCGTGTTGAAATTTGATCTTCAATGTTTGGGTTGTGGGGACAGAGTCAGCCATGAACAGATTAATGCCTTCCCTCAGGGATGAGTGACTTCTCACTCTGAGTTCTTTTGAGAGCTGGTTGTTAAAAAGAGCCCAGCACTCTGTGCTCGCTTTCTCTCTCTTTCTCTCTGTCTCTCTCTCCCTCTAGCTCTCTTTCTCGCTCTCTCACTGTCGTTTTCTCTCTGGCCATGTGATCTTTGCACACACAGGCTCCCCTTCACCTTCCACCATGGGAGGGAGCAGCCTGAGGCTCTCACCAGATGCAGATGCCCAGTTTGAACTTTCCAGCCATCAGAATCATGAGCCAAATAAACTGTTTTCCTTTCTAAATTACCCAACCTCAGACATTGCTTTATAGAAACACTAAATGGACTAAGACACTAAGCCAAGATGGAAACCCAATTCTGTACGACCCCAAAATCCAGGGTCATACAGGAAGGGGAGTGGAAATGCCCTGACTTTCCTCTCCTCTCTGATCTTCTAAACCACACCAGGATCTGAAGGAGAGGGAACCTGCATGGCGCAGTCCATAGAGATCTGCCGCCTGGACATATACAGGGTCAAAAATGGGTCTGGTAATGGAGGACATCCCCAAAGCCAAGCCAGTCAGCAGCTGGAGTCTCTTAACTACCACCCTGTAGACTGTGTGGCAGAGTCCAGAATCAAATTTTGACTTGAGATTTCAATTCTGTCTCTGCCTGGCTCTTCTGACAACCTCCTCTGCTATCACTTGGCATTGCTGAGGCAGTATCCCTCCTACACAGCACCGGCTCCTGCACCTGGGTGAACCTCTCCAGCCCAAGCACAGGATGACCTCTGAGAGAGAGAGTTCTCCTTCTCATGCCCCATTTGTCCCTCTCATGGCCCCAGCTGTTAACCAAGACCGAGGCAGAGGGCCTGACTTGCCTTCTCACTGAGGCTCATCCTGAGGAGAGACTGACGGTTTAACATTAACCCCAATAATAGGAATAGCTTACATTTATCAATCACCTGCAATGCCCTGTGCCCACAGTAAGCACATCATATGCATTGCCTTATTTTATTCTCACATACAGCTTTGCAATGTAGGTACTATAGCTATCCCACTTGACAGATGGGGAAACTGAGGCTCAGAGACATTAAGTAGGTCAGGAAAAACTCAAGACTCCAGTATTCTTGACTCCATGTGCTTAACTTTTAAGACATTCTATGACTGTGTTGACAGTTTCCTAATGAGTTACAGCCAAGGGAGCAGTTTCTAGAGTACTAGAGTTTCTAGAGTTTCTAGAGTTTCTAGGGTACAGTCAGTAAGACCAGGTTGTTTCTCTTTGTGTGGCTCATGAAGTCTCCTGGTGGGTTCAAGGTCTTCTATGTAAAGGACTCCGTGTGTGGGGAGGGTCAGATACTGGGGCTAATATCAATGGTAATAACTCTCAAGCTCGCTTTGAAAGACAGTCTGGATGCTTCTCTCTTCTCCAGAGCAAGCAGCGGTGCATCTCTGAAGAAATGAACGTTGATGGGTCTAAACCAATTGTAGAAATTCAATTTTTTTTTTTTTTTTTTTGCTGGTATTCTGTTTAGGGGTGTTTGTGTCATTCAGTGAAATATGATGGGATGTCAATGGGTGCTTTGGGAATAGGTTTCCTTGCTGATAAAACAGAGGCACCATGGCCCAAAAAATAAGTCCCCTTCTGCTTATGTCATCATGGTTTTGAGTGATGACTGGCACTCTGGCAGCCATTTTGTGATCATGAGGGCACAAGCCTGAGATGGAAGTCAACTGACAGGGAATGGCAGAGCAGCAAGATCGATACATATGAGTTCTTGACAATGTCATTGAGCCATACCACAAAGACTTCACCAACTCTGAGGCCACCCCACCGTCTGGACATCTCGTTACATAGGATAATAAAATCGGCTAATTGTTTATATAATTGCTAGTTGGGGTTTCTGTTACTTGTGGCCAGAATAGCCTGATTGACCAGGCACAGTGGCTCACACCTATAATCCCAGCACTTTGGGAGGCTGAGGTGGGCAGATCACCTGAGGTCAGGAGTTCAAAACCAAACTGGCCAACATGGTGAAAGCTTGTCTCTACTAAAAATACAAAAATTAGCCAGGTGTCGTGGCACATGTCTTGTAGTCCCAGCTACTCAGGTGGCTGAGGTGGCTGAGGCAGGAGAATTGATCGACCCCAGGACGTGGAGGCTACACTCCATCCTGGGTGACAGAGCAAGACTCCGTCTCAGAAAAAGAAAAAAGCCAGCCTGATTGCTACAGAACCTGACATCTTCAGCCTCAACATTTGCTACTTTCCAGTCCTCATGCTCCCCACCATCTGCGCTCACTCCCCTTAGCCTCTCACTGTCCCCAAACATGCCATGCCCTCTCCTGCTCCCACACCTTTGCCTATCACCATTCTGCCTGCCAAGAATGCCCTTGCCCACCTATCCCTTAATAGCCAGTGACTCAGTGACATTCCTGTATCTGGGAAGTCCTTCCTGACACCCCTGGCTGGGATGCATGACCCTCCTCTGTGGTTCCAGCTCCTCCTTCACAGCACTGACCACCAAGGGACATGTCTGTCCCCCACTGACCCGTGAGATCTTTGAGGAGGGAAAGAGGGAATTATGTCCCTGGTACTCAGGAAGGATGCTGCTCAGGGCTTTCATGGGTTTATCATGTCCTGAAACCATTATGCTTGTCTACATGAATACGTGTGGCAGAGTGAGTTTGTTAAATCATAGGCTTTGGAGTTACACAGACCTGGGTATGAGTTCAGCTAGCTGAGTCTGACGAGTACACTAACGAGCTACAGCACCTCTAGGCACTAACAACCTCTCTGTGTCTCAGTCCACCTACCTGCAAAGTGGAGATGGTAAACCTGTCTTACTAGGGCGTGCTGAAGATTAGACAAAGCGTGTTAACTCTTAACTTGGTGCCTGGCATGTAGCAGATTATTCATACATGCCAGCTCTTGGGATTATTACTTTATTGGTTTGCATTTAATTTTTGGTGGGGGAAGAGTTTTGAGCTTTTGCCAAATTCTCAAATGGGTCTATGATCCAGGAAGGTCAAGAACCACTGGTTTGGAGAGTAAAAGGAGCCCCCAGTGGGTCTGCTGGCTATGATGAGTATACTGCATAAGTGCTCACATGGCGGCTTTGTGATGTCCACTGGGAGGTACTGTGTAAGTGTCCCTCTGTGGGTCACAGTGTGATCTTGCCCATGATGAATTTCCCCTCCCAAGCCCCTGGGTCCCTGTGACCTCCAGGGCTCTCCAAATACCTCATTAGCACAGGCTGAGAGCAGAGCTAGAAGTGGGGCTGCTGTTGCCTCTGCAGAGAACGTCCTTCATTAGAGCAGAGAGAAGCAGCAGCTCTGACAGGGGCTGGGCAGGGGCAAGGCCCCTTTGTGTCTGGGCCTGATGATTCAGGGAACATTGCACTTCTGAGGACATCATTGTCAGCACAAAGCTGCGGCTCTGACGACAGAGCCCAGGCTCCTCTGGACTGGCACTGTCCTGCCTCCCCCAGCTCCCTTGATTGCTCAGCCCCCTTTCCTATGACTGCACCAGTGTTAAAGCTGCATCTGTAATAAACTGTCCTTTTACTCACTGGTCCTCCCAGTGGCCAAGAGAGGGTAGACTGTGATCCCTGTCAGAACCCTGAGGCCCCAATAGACTGGGCAGAGCCAGGTTTGGGATTCATGTCCCCCTGCTCCAAACTCTTGCAGAATGGCGGCAGAAGTGCACACTTAGTATCAGGCACACCAGGGTGGGTCCCAGTTGTGCCACTCTCAAGCCGTGGTGTTGGGCCAGCCGTTTCTATTTTCTGAGCTCCAGTTTCTTCATCTGTGGGAAGGAGATAAATAGTCACAACGGAACCCCCTCCTCCTCTGCCTTGCAGAGAAATCATTCTAAAAGTCACATCTGATTATATCGCCCTCCTGCTCACAGCCCTCAGCAACACTCCCTGGCCCTCAGGATGAAGGTGAAGGTTTTTGGTCTGCCTTTCAAGGCTCTTTGCAATCTGGATGCTGCCCACTGCCCTGGCCACAGCCCCCACCACACACCCCAACCAGTCACAAACCAAACCACTTCTCTCCTCAGCCCACTCAATTCTGTTTCCTTTACCAGGAATTCTTTCTGCCTCTCTTTTTCACCAGGAAAATCCCTGCTTCAAACTCAATGCAGGTACTTCCTCCTCCAGGAAGCCCTCCGTGACCTCCCACTACCTCTTTCCACATTGCATTAGGTGCCTCCTCTTGGCTTCCACCTCCCAGAGCTGAGTGGACCTTGTGCTAGAATCCTGGCATTAGAAAGAGCCTTAAAAGTTCATGGAAAGCAGTGCATCTCCAAGCGTGGCCCAGCATCATCTGGAAACTTGTGAGAAATGTACATTCGCGGGTCCCACTCTCAGACCTCCTGAATCAGAAACTCTGGGAGTGGGACCCAGCAATCTGTGTTGTAACAAAGTCCTCCAGGGAATTCTGATGCCCAAATGTCAGAACCACTGGTCTAATGCAGTCCTTTGCAACCATGCTAGAGTTCTGTATTTGCGGTGCTCCGTGAAATCGACTGCCATGTGGTCTGGGCTCCTGCACCTGCTACAGGAGAAAGAGGCCCCTGCTGAGCTATTGGTGCCCCTGTGTGCCCAGCCACCCCTCCTTCCAGGGGCCTTCAGCTAATAGAGTTGCCATAAGTGCTCACATGGCGGCTTTGTGAGAGTTCTCTCCATCACATCCCATTCTCCCACTTCCTGCAGACACATGGCCAATTTTAAATTGTAACTTTCTTTTATTGGTGAAGAAGAAATTTTGGCACCTGTTTCATTTATTTCTCATCAGCTTCTCTTTATCCCAATCTTGCCAGGCTGGGGCCTGCTGGGCTTAAGAATCGAAATACTGGTCATCTGCCTCTTAAGGAAAATGCTGTAAATTTCATGGGGCTTATCTCAGGCACACCAAGTGTTACCTGGAAAATACATCTTTCCTCCTCTTCTCCTGCTCAGCAACCTGCCAGTGTGGTTCAGAGGGTTGTAAAAGTATCAGTAGTCCAGATGGTTTCTGAACCAACTTCTCTTCCCATTAGAAGAGTCCAGCTTCCCTCAATTCCCCTTTTTCCACTTTTGGAATTGCTAACCTGTCATACTTGGAGGTTCTTCTTGGTGTCTAATCTAACTCTTTGTTATTGCTGGCTCCAAATCAGCCTGTCACGTATAGAGGAAAAGTATTTTTATCTCTGTTTTTCGGCCTGGAAACTAGCACAGGACCTGGCATACAGTAGGCACTCAATGTTAGTTTAGAAAATAAGTGAATGGGCCGGTCGCGGTGGCTCAAGCCTGTAATCCCAGCACTTTGGGAGGCCGAGACGGGCGGATCACGAGGTCAGGAGATCGAGACCATCCTGGCTAACACGATGAAACCCCGTCTCTACTAAAAATACAAAAAACTAGCCGGGCGAGGCGGCGGGTGCCTGTAGTCCCAGCTACTCGGGAGGCCGAGGCAGGAGAATGGCGTAAACCCGGGAGGTGGAGCTTGCAGTGGGCTGAGATCCGGCCACTGCACTCCAGCCTGGGAGACAGAGCCAGACTCCGTCTCAAAAAAAAAAAAAAAAAAAAGAAAATAAGTGAATGAATGAATGAGGAGATTAATAATAACAATTATTGATGATGAAAATGAACATTTAGGCTGAGGCGGGGCAATTGCTTGAGCCCAGGAGGTCAAGGCTGCCGTGAGCTATGATCACGCCACTGCACTCCAGCCTGGGTGATAGAGCAAGACCATATATCTAAAAAATAAAAACAAAAATGAATATTTACTCTCAGGATTATGTTAAGTGTCTCAGATATATTCAAACACCCAACAACCTTATGAGGTAGATACTGTTTTATCCCTATTTTACATAGGGGAAAACTGAAGCTCAGAGAGATTAAGCAATTTGCCTAAGGTCACACAGCAATGTCATGACAGAACTAGTAATTGAACCCAGCTGAACTAATTATACAATTGAAAGATCACTTCCTACATTATCCCTTGAGTGTTGCTTTTCTGAGGGGCACAGCTGTCGCAGGAAGCCTCTAGCTCCTGGAGGTTCAGTGTGAGTGAGGGCCAGGCAGAGACAAATGAGCTCCATACTTGTCCTTTGATGAAAGCCTCCTGAAGACAGCTGGGGAGCAGGAGGAGGAGGAGGTGGACAGAAGCTGGGTACACCAGAGGAGACAGAGATGTGGCGTCAAAGGCAACAAGGGCTGATAGGTCTGTGAGTAAGAGGCCCCTTGTCTGTCACTGGGCTGGGGCTTCTATCAGAGCAAAGCTTCAAAACCAATGACAAGCCAGTAAAAGACAATGCTGGCCTGCTCCTGCTGCCAACACACGCATTTTCTTGACTTAACACCGCTCTTTCCTTCTTTTTTTAACCCTTAAGCTTATGATCATTTTTAATATTTTAAATTTACTCAGGTAATAAATTAAGACATTATCACTTTAAAATGTATGTCATATACAGATACGTAGAGCCAAAATTAGAACTTCCTTGTATAACCCCCCACCTCCCAGCTCGAAGACGTTGCCACGGTTCACAGTTTGAAATTGGTTAGCCTGGTTTCTCTAGAAATGGGACTCAGGACAAGGGTGAATGTATGGCTGCTTCCTTTGGGTGGTGCAAGCCCAGAGATGAGCCCAGGATGATCACAGGCCCAGAAAGAGAGCAGGGAGGCCATGGGATGGGTGGTACCATGAGGCCATCACCCTCATGGCTGCTCTGGAGGCACACCCACCTCACACAGAACACCTCCAGGAGGACTGCAAGGAGAAATCCAGCCTCACATAGTCCAGAGAAAGATGGAAGAGAAAGATGGAAGGAGGAGATCCCTCCTGTCTCCTGGGTCTCATTAGTCAACCTTGGCTCTGTGGCCAATGAAGGATTAATTCTCTGGCACCATTTGGTCATTTTGGGGGCTCTGAGGTCTTTCCATCCCACACACTGTGGGGTGTGTCTCAAATATAGATGTTAAGTCTTATTATTACTCAAATATGGTGAGGTCAACAGCTCAGGAGACGACTGCCATGGAAAAGAGACTTTGTTACTCACAGGTCCAAGAGGAGGGGGCAGGCCATGCCAGCAAGGGCCACAAGGAGGAGCATGAGGGTCAGTTAGGAGGCAGAGGGTCTGAGGGGCAAATGGGGCAAGATCCTTTACTTTAGTTTCCAGGTGTGGCAGGGTAAGCAGGCTTAGGATTGGCTAGATTGAATAATTTCAGCAGGCTTCGGGGCATAGCGGCTGACCCTAGATGCTTGGTACCTGGCCCTGGAGTGATTAGGACAGGGGAATAGTGGCCCAGAGTGAAAGAACACAGAGATAAAGAGGGTGGTGGGGGTGGGGACTGTGCATTGATTAGTTTGCAGGTGAAATGCACGCTCACAGGCCAGTCCTTTACTATCTCTTGGCCATCCCTGGGAGGAGCAATCCCTCCACGGTTACCAAGGCCCCAGATATCAAAGCATCAGAAACACAGAAGATAGAAAGTTATGATTAATACAGGGAAGAACCAGAAACTCTGGGCATGAGCTGGTGGATCTAGCGGCACTGTGGTGGCCAAGGGGGAGGGTCCTGCACTCCCAGAGCCAATGACTGGTGATCCCTGGCAGGGACAATCTCCTCTGCCTACTGCGACCTCTTTGACCGCAGCTCCTCCTACTCTCCCCTCATTCACACCAGCCTCCTTTGCCTCCTTACTGTTTCTGAAACATGCCAGGCAACAGGGGATAGGGCTGTAACTTTCTAGATCATTTTCCCTACATTTGTACACAGTCACATGCACATATATTTGCACACTATTGTCTCAAGACTTTTCTGATGCCACCGCACATCTTAGGGCTCTCCTTATGTCAGTCGTTAGAATTTCCTTTGTTCTTTTAAATCACTATAATGGTTGATGCATGGGTGCATCAAAAGTCACTTATGCACACCCCTATCAATGGATATTTAGGTTATTTTCAGCACTTCCTGATTATAAACAATGCCATCATAAGCAGTCTTGCTCCTGTCTTTGTATAGACATGAGAGTTTCTGTGGGATAGAACACCTACAAGCAAAATTGCTAGGACAAAGGGCATGGGTAGTTAACATTTTCATAAATACTGCCAACTGCTCCATAGAAAGCCATTCCCAATTTATACACCCACCCAAAGTGCGTGAGGTTTCAGAGAACTCATTTCTCCACACCATTTCCAACAACAGCTATTTTCAGTGATTAATCTTTTTGAAATCAATCTATTTCATTTTCTTTTTTCTTTTTCTTTTTTCATTTTAGAGGTGAAGTCTCACTCTGTCGCCCAGGCTGGAGTGCAGTGGTGGGATCTCAGCTCACTGCAGGCTCCGCCTCCTGGATTCAAGCAATTCTCCTGCCTCAGTCTCTGGAGTAGCTGGGATTACAGGTACACCCACCACACCCAGCTATCTTTTGTATTTTTGTATATATTTTTTTTGAGGCGGAGTTTCACTCTTGTTGCCCAGGCTGGAGTGCAACGGCTTGATCTCGGCTCACTGCAACCTGCGCCTTTCGGGTTCAAGTGATTATCCTGCCTCAGCCTCCTGAGGAGCTGGGATTACAGGCATGTGCCACCACACCCAGCTAATTTTGTATTTTTAGTAGAGATGAGTTTTCTCCATGTTGGTCAGGCTGGTCTTGAACTCCCGACCTCAGGTGATCTGCCTGCCTCAGCCTCCCAAAGTGCTGGGATTATAGGCATGAGCCACTGCGCGCGGCCTTAATTTTCATATTTTTAGTAGAGACGGGGTTTCACCATTGTTGGCCAGGCTGGTCACGAACTCCTGACCTCAAGTGATATGCTTGCCTCAGCTTCCCAAAGCTGTGTGAGTCACCATGTCTGGCTGAAATGAAATCAACTTCCTTCCTTCCTTCCTTCCTTCCTCCCTCCCTCCCTCCCTCCCTCCCTCCCTCCCTCCCTTCCTTCCTTCCTTCCTTCCTTCCTTCCTTCCTTCCTTCCTTCCCTCCCTCTCTCTCTCTCTCTCCCCTCCTCTGTCTCTCTTTCTCTCTCTCTTTCTCTCTCTCTTCCTCCCCTCTCTTCTCCTCTCCTCTCCTCTCCTCACCTCTCCCCTGCTCCCCGCTCCCCTCCCCTCCTTTCCTTTCCTTTTCTTCTCTCTTGCTCTGTTGCCCAGGCTGGAGTGCCTGGCACGATCTTGGCTCAAGTCAATCACAGGTTCAAGCCATTCTCCTGCCTCAGCCTCCCAAGTAGCTGGGACTACAGGCATGCACCACCATGCCCAGCTATGAAATCAACCTATTTCTGGTAGCCACTCTATTTCATTCCAAAAATGGCTTGAAGTAGTTTTTACTCAAAAAAATACCTGAAGTTCCTCTTTTGCAAGGATCTGCCAACATAGGCCATGTCTACCCTCAAAACATGAAGAAGGCATGCTGGTCATCACCAAGAAGTACTACATGCACCCGGACAGCAACTTCCACACACACACACACACAAGCATGCATGCAAGGAGATCACCATCATTCCTGGCAGGAAGCTCTGCAGCCAGACAACAGGCTATGCTACGCACCCGATGAAGCAGATTCAAGAGGCCCAGGGAGAGCCAGCTCCATGAGGTTGCCGGAGGAGGGAGGAAGAAGAGAGAATTCTGTTCCTGAGGTCTCAGCCTGGATGGAGAGATCACTGAAGCAGATCCTGACACTAAGGACATGCTGAAGCTTCCGGACTTCAGCAGTCTGTCCAACCTGCAGGTCACTCAGCCTGCAGTTGGGATGAATTTCAAAACGCCTCATAGAGCTGTTTGAATCTTTCTACTCTGGTATAATGAACATTTCCAATAAACCTGGGACAACAGAAGAAAAAAAAAAGGAAGCAGTCTAGAATTGAGGTTAAATCGTTTGGACTCTACAATCAGACTACTTAGGTTCAAATTCCCACAACACCACTTAAAGGCTGTGTGACCTCATCAAGTTTCTTAACCTCTCTGGGCATTGGTTTCTTGGTGGTAGAATGAGAATAATAGGGTTGCAGTGTATGGCGGCCATAAAAATCCATCTCTCAAATTTCCAAGGATGGGAGTGTAATTGACTTGTTCAACTGCTTCGCTCTGAAGGAAGTACAACATTTGCATTGAGAACAGGTTCCCATGGGCTGCTCCCAGCCAGTGACTGAGTGTCAAGGGTTCTAATGCAGGCCTCTTCCTGTGAGACAGGACTTGCCATGGGCCTTGCTGACACTTAGAACTACGTTGCAATGTCAGATTTTTTCCTATCTGTATGAGTTTCCTTTTGCTGTATAACAAACTAGCACAATGTTAGTGGCTTAAAACAATGCACATTTATTATCTTACAGTTCTGGACACCAGATGGTGGAAATCAGTTTCATTGGGCTAAAGCCATGGTGTTAGCAGGATTGGTTCCTCTGGAGGCTTTTGGGGCAAATTCATGCCTTTTCCAGCTTCTGGAGGCTGCCTGCATTCCTTGGTGGTCAAGCAGGCTCATGCCTGCTTGAGTCACTCTTGCTGTCATTGCTACATATTTCACCTCCTCCTTTGACTTTCTTGCTTCCCTCTTTTATAAGGACACTTGTGATTACATTTAGGGCCCACCTGGATAATCCAAGATAATCTCCTCAAGATTTTTAGCTTAATTATATCTGCAAAGTCCCTTTGGTCATGTAAGGTCACATTCCTTGGTTCAGGGGATTGGGACACAGGCATCTTTGGGGGCCATTATCAGCCTACTACCCTCCCCACCTTCCTTCTTTTTCTCTCCTTCCCACAGAGGTCAGACCTGCTTCATAGTCTGATGACTCTCCCAGTTGCCTCCAGACAAAATATAGAATGCTCAGTTAGATTAGAATGCCAGATTATCGATGAATACTTTTAAATATGAGTATGCATGGGACATATGGCATGAGACGTAGTTACAGTAAAATGTGTTCATTGTTTATCTGACATTCAGATTTAACTAGATGTCCTGTATTTTTGTTTGCTAAACCTGGCCACCTTCAAGTAGTTCCTTCCCCATTTTCCTTCACAAGTATTTTCCCCAATAAATCTCTTGCACGTCTGATCCCCCACTGGTGTCTGTTTTGCAGAGGCCCCCAACTAGCACAAGATGAGAACTGAATGAGAGAACACACAGCAAGATCACAGAGCAGTGCCTGTCCCAGGAAGTAATCGTTTGCTCTTAGCCAGCAGACACAGCCAAATATTATTAACTACTGTGTGAACCTAAGCTGGCTGACTCCCTAGTCTGGGATCCCTCACCCTTCACCCCTATATTTAGCAGGTGCTCAAAACACATTTCATGAGAGAGGTATGGATTTGTTTGCATGTTTACAGATGAATTCTGGGAGGATGCCAAGCATTGGTGGTTGCCCTGGAGAGGCCCTGGTGGTCTGGAGAAGTATGAAAGTGAGACTCATTTTTGGCTAAATGACCTTGCCTACCCACCTTTTGAATTGAAACCATATGATTGTTATTACCTATCACAAAACTTAATTTTAAATTTATTTTGAATTGAACTAAATTCATTGCAGTTTTTATATCCTGGAGGCTCAAGCAGTGCTGGAGACCCAACTAGGAGCCATGGAACTGACCGAGGCCCCCCGCATTTGCTCTGAGAGGCACTGGTTGGAGGTAGCAAGTGTTCCCACGAGTTCCTAAAGGTGCTTTTTTTCCCGCCCAGTTGCTCCTGAAAGTACTTTTGAAAGACCAAGCTCTTGCACCAATGCCAAACAACCCTTTGATGCCAGACGACCCTGAGGATCTCCCTAATCATCCCACGGCAGTGCTCCCAATCCATCTAGGTCTTCTTTGGGAGGCAAGGAGCTGGCATGGAGGCAAAGGGCATCTTTCACCTCCCCTCACATTTTGCCCACCAGCAAATGAGGAAGAGGAAGGGCTTGTGTCAGGGAATTGGATCACAAAAGCTCAGCACTCAGAGAGGCCTAAAGGTCAGTGCAGGTAGGAAAATTCTCCCTAACCTCCCTCACCCAACATTTCCTCAGTCCATGTTTGCCTGCCTCCAGGGATGGGGACCTCACTCCCTCAGAGACAGCACAGCTGTTCTAACCAGCATAGCTCTGCCAGGAAGAAAGTGTTTTGCTCTCTGAGCTGAGACCTGGCACCCTCTGACTGCCCCCTGACATCCCTGTGGGTCCTTGCTCTGCCCTCTGGACTCCCAGGCCCGGTGAGCTCACGGCAGAGGAGCCCGCAGGCTGCCTTCTCCAACTCTACAGAGACTGGGCCCTTCCTGGCCTCCTGCTTGCCCTGGGCAGGCTCAGCCTGGTTCTCTTGCAGGACCAGGCACCTAGGAATGGGATGACAGTCAACAAGTCTTCAGAAAGCCCCTGGCAGGGCTGGAACTCCAACAAAGGGGCGTGCTAGTTTGCAGGAACTCCCCTGGATGAGCCCTGTGAAAGCCTAAGAGTCTCATGCAGAGTTCAGATGGTCTTAGGTAACCAGAACCCCAGGTGCCCCCACCCGCAATTCTGCACCTCTCCAGCCTGCACAGGGCTGGGCACTCTTAGCCAAAGTCAGAGCTGTGGCACTGGTGTCTCCACTTGAACACCTCCTTCTGTTAACTTACTCTTTTTTCTTTCCTTTTCTTTTCCTTTCCTTTCAAAGACTTACTTATTTTTACATTTTAATTTAATTTTCTCTAATCCCATGACAAATTTTAGAAATGACTTATTTTGACTTGGTGTAGTGGCTCAGCCTGTAATCCTACTGCTTTAGGAAGCTACGGTTGGGAGGATCACTTGAAGGCAGGAGTTGGAGACCAACCTGGGCAACATAGTGAGTGAGACTCTATCTCTACAAAAAATTTAAAAATTACCCGGGTGTGGTGGCAAATGCCTGTAGTCCCAGCTACTGGAGGGGTAGGGGTGGACGGATTGATTGAGCCCAGAAGTTTGAGGCTGCAGTGAGCTATAATGACACAACTGCACTACAGCCTGGGCAAGAGAGTGACGCCCTGTCTCTTAAAAAAGAGAGAGATAAAGAGAGACTTATTTTTAAAAGTAAAAAATTCCAGAAGATCCAGAGGTAGCTACTTTGACAAGTTTCTCGAGTGTTCTGCTAGAGCTTCTCTAAGCATTTATAGCAGATCCGGGCCATTCTTGACCTGGGAGAGATCCCCCACCTCCCTTTATGTGCAACTCTGGATGTCAGCTTTTATTCCCCGACCGCACGGTCCCTTGCTGGGTGCCCCTGCTCTGCCACAGCTATGGCAGGTTCGCCCCTGGTTCTGCACAGAGGGATTCTGAGCGGTACATAGGTTTAAGCTTGAACAATGCAGTGTTTATTTAAAAGCCTATTAAAGAAAACAGACTAGTGCCTCCAACCCATCATTTCACACCTGCCTCGAATGGGGTTAAATTTTTTTTTTTTTTTTTTTGAGATGGAGTCTCGCTCTGTCCCCCAGGCTGGAGTGCAGTGGCGCAATCTCGGCTCACTGCAAGTTCTGCCTCCCAGGTTCACGCCATTCTCCTGCCTCAGCCTCCCGAGTAGCTGGGACTACAGGCGCTGCCACCACGCCCGGCTAATTTTTTTGTATTTTTAGTAGAGACGGGGTTTCACCGTGTTAGCCAGGATGGTCTCGATCTCCTGATCTCGTGATCCGCCCGCCTCGGCCTCCCAAAGTGCTGGGATTACAGGCGTGAGCCACCGCGCCTGGCCGAATGGGATTAAATTTTAAACGTGTGTTGTGTTCAAGGGAAAGAACAGGCACTATGCGGATATGGCAAAACTGTGCAGGAGGCACAGGAACAGCTCAGAGGCTTGGAAGTGCCTCCGCCTGGAAATGGTGGATGGAGGACGGGAGACTCCCGCTGAACCCCTGGCAAGCGCCCACCCTGCGGCTGGGAGAGGAAGGCAGCCTCTGGCTGGGGCTGAGATTCTCCACCTTGGCTGCGCAGCAGAATCACATGGAGGCCGTTAAAAAGCCCGAAGTCCACGCTGCCTTCCAGATCAATCTGACGGGTGAGGCCAGCATCAGAATTCTTTCAAGTTCCAGCCGGAACGCCCCGGGCCTCTCGGGGGAAGGCACGTGTCGGGCGCCCCCTGCTGGCGGGAGGAGCCGCGTGCTAGCGCTCAGGTGGGATTTGCTCCCAGGACTCGGGGCCTCAAAGTACAGGAAATGTTGGTTGCTCCAGGCTGAATAAGAACAGTTAACAAGAGGAGGCTATTTAAAGCAGGCAGCTGGGAGCATGGGCTCAGGACGCAGGCAAAAGACGATGCCCCAAATTCTGATCCTCAAAGTGCCACCCAGGCCCAAACAAAAGTACGAGCGGAAGGCAGAGGCCAGACACCACGGGGGCGTGGAGGAGGCTCTTATTAAAATGTCTGATGCACTTGGTAATGCTCCTGTTTTATCCCAGATTGAAGTCTTACGATCCCCACACATGGTCTTCTGCTCAAGAAGTTAAATGTCATTCATAGCACAGTAATTAATTCATTCTGCAAATAATTCCTGGGCCCAACCCTGTGCAGGGCACTGAGGGATAATAACAAAAAGCATAATAGCTCACATTTGTAAGGTCCTATGCAGCACACTGGAAAGTAATGAAGAAAATAATAGGCTGGGTGCAGTGGCTCACGCCTATAATCCCAGAACTTTGGGAGGCTGACGGGTGGATTGCCTGGGCCCAGGAGTTGGTGATAAGCCTGGGCAACATAAGGAGGCACCGTCTCTACAGAAAATAAAATTAGAAAAAAATTTAGCTGGGCATGATTGTGCATGCCTGTGGTCCCAGCTACTCTGAGGCTGAGGTGGGATCGCTTGAGCCCAGGAGGTCAAGGCTGCAGTGAGCCATGATTGCACCAGTGCTACAGCCTGGGTGACAGAGACCTTGTCTCAGAAAACAAACAAACAAACAAAAGAACAGAAAATACTAATAGCTCACACATTTATTGAGTGCCAAGCGCTGTTCTATGTGCTTTGCACCTATTAACTCTTTTAATCCTCATGCAATAAGAGGAAGGTTCTTATTATTACCATTTTGTAGGCGAGGAAACTAATACACAGAGAAGGCAAATAACTGACTCAAGTTCTCACAGCTGGGATGTGGTTGATGCATGGATGACTAAAACAGGGCTCCTTCCTTGGAGAAGCCCACAATCTAATTGGGGTGACAGACCTGGGACATATATATATGTAATTGAGGACTCACAAGGGATGAAGTGTCATCTCTGTCTGGGAGGGTTGGAGCAGAGCAGACCCTTTGAAATGGGAGTTTGTCAGACTTAGAGGAGGTAGGAGAAGAGGGAAGGGCACACTAGGCAGAGGAATGGCAGGTGCACAGGTAGGGTGGCAGGAAAGCCGCACAGCTTCTGCCATGAATAGAACACAGTCTGATTAGCATGTGGGAAAGACACCGTCAGAGCTAGAAACCTGTGTCTGGAACTGACCATGAATGGCACTCTGCCCAAGGCTCTGTGAAGTGCGCCTAGGGTCCCGAACTCAAGGGTCACACTTCTGAGAAATGACAGCATGCTTTCAGGGAAAGGGAAGGAGAACCGGGTGTTCTCTGTGTCTGCTTTGCCATGAGGCAGGGTCCAGTGGGGAAGAGGACCCTGGAGGCACCACGTGGTTGGCTCCTGCCCTGTTCCTTCTATCAGCTTGTGCCAGAGGAATAACTGGCTCCAGATGACCCACGTCCGCCCTACGGCCTTCCCCTGCTACATACCAGAGTGGGGAAAAGAGAATGTGAAAGCCTGTCAGGCAGGAGGACCAAGGCTTCCGTCCTGACCCCACAAGTCCCTTATCCTCTCCAAGCATCAGCTTCCTGATGTGTAAATTGGTGACTAACAGCCACCTTGCAGGTTATCATCTTAGTTAGAATAGAGCTAGGTATTGGTGGTATACTGAGGACAAAAATGGCCCAGTCTCTATCATGGACTGAGTCATGCCCCACCCCCCATTCCTATGGTGAAGCCATAACCCTCAGTACCTCAGAATGCGACTGTATTTGGAGACAGGGTCTTTAAAGAGGTGATTAAGTTAAAACAAAGTCATTAGGGAGGGCCCTAATCCTTACAGGAAGAGGAAATTAGGACACACACACACAGAGGGAAAAACATGTGAAGACACAAGGCAAAGACAGCCAAGGAGAGAGGCCTTGGAAGAAACCTACCCTGCTGACACCTTGATCTTGGACTTCCAGGCTCCAGAAAAATGAGGAAATAAATGTCTGCTGTTTAAGCCACCCAGTCTGTGGTACATTGTCATGGCAGCCTGGCAAACCCTCTGCCTCTTTTAGTTCCTTCCAGAAAGAGTTGGGTCTATTTCTCCTTGGATCTAGGCTGGCCTTGGGAGTTGCCAGTAAAAGTCTGGAATGCAGCAGAAATGATAATGTGACAGTCTGAGCTTAGGCCTCAAGTGATGTTTTGTGCTTCTGCTCGTTATCTTTTTGTGAATAAACCGGGGCCAGCCTGTTGGCAGTTGACAGAGCACATGGAGGAGAACTCATTTATCCTGGTTCCGGCCATTCTAGACCAGTCAGCCCCGGAACATGTGAGAGAGCTCTGCTAAGACCCACGGAGCTTCCCCTGCCCTCAGTCCACAGCCAATCTCAGATTCACAAGAAAGCCCAGCCAAGGCCAGAAGAACTGCCCAGCTGATCTGTGAACTAAGAAAAGTAAATGCTTATTGTTGAAAGTCAGTAAGTTTAGGGATGTTTGTTACACAACAATAGCCAACTCTACAGCTTCTGTAATAGGTGACTCCCCTCCTGAAACCAGCTTCCTAACTCTCAGCCCATGTAGGCCAGTGCCTAGCACAGGAGGCCTCTCTCTCTTCCCAGAAGATACCCTGTGCACAGTGATTTTTGAGAAGCTTATTAGAGATGGGCACAAGAGCTTTAGAGAAGAAAGGAGGCTCTGCAGAGATGAGAGGCTAGTGGGGGTGTGGGAGGCTGTGCAAAGACAGGGCCTAGCTGGGTTTTCAATCTGGATTCTATGGCAAATGTTGTAGCATTTGGATTAAGAAAATTATCTGAGGCTGGACACGGTGGCTCACACCTATAATCCCAGCACTTTGGGAGGCTGAGGCAGGCGGATCACCTGAGGCTGGGAGTTCGAGACCAGCCTGACCAACATGGAGAAACCCCATTTCTACTAAAAAAAAATACAAAATTAGCCGGGCATGGTGGCCATGCCTATAATCCTAGCTACTTGGGAGGCTGAGGCAGGAGAATCACTTGAATCTGGGAGGCGGAGGTTGCAGTGAGCCGAGATCACGCCCTTGAACTCCAGCCTGGGCAAAAAGGGTGAAACTCCATCTCAAAAAAAAAAAAGAAAGAAAAAGAAAAGAAAATTACCTGAAATAGACTGAGACCAGGGAGGGTGGTTCCCCCAGGACATGGAGATGTTATGTAGAAAGATAATTGTATGCCACTGAGAAAAAAGCAACAGCTGTCCACTACAACACCAAGAATGATGGGGATGTGAGAAGGAGCACCCAGTGAGGAGTAGGTGGGATTTGGCTACCCACAAAGTGGGAAAGGAGCCCTAATGCGTAGGAAAAGCCCTGGCCTCTCCCAGATGCTTTTCCATGTCTTTCAACATTTTTAGGGTCTTATGATCCTTGCAAGTTCACTGTGTTCTGCCATACTGGGTTGATCTATTGGGCAGGAAAGTACTAGGCAGAAACCTAGCCCTAAAGATAGGCTAGGACAGCTTGTGTTCTCATGACTGAGAGAAAGAGAGAGGTGTGGAGGGAGCAGAGAGAGAGAGGAAGGGAGGAGGTGAGGCCATGAGATTTTCTTTTTTAATCCAGGGGGATCATCTCCCTGGCTGGTGACACTAGGTACCAACTGGGGTACACACTGTGGGTATTTGGATGGAGCCTCTCACACCAGCTTACTAAACTTGGTGACCTGACAGCCTGACAAAAGTTCAGCCAGAGGTTTTCACGGAGTTTGGACTTCACTTTGTAATGGGTTCATTTGCCTGACATGCAGCAAGTCAGTATACCAAGACCAGGGATTGCAGCAGAGAAAGAGCTTAATAATTATGGGTAACTAAACAAGAAGACAGGAGGAAGCCTCAAATCTGCCTCCCCAGAGAATTTAGGACTAGGGATTTTAAGGGTTTTGGAGTGGGCCAAAGTGGGGAGGTCGTTGATTGTTCGAAGAATGCAGGGTGAAGTCCTGGGACAGGGAGATGAAGAAACTGCATTCTCTTGCTGATCCTGTTCCCCTGTGGGGTCTTCACGCTGCCTGTCCTCAGCCTCTCTGCTGGAATTTGGGCACTGAAGAACATCTTAAGCAATTCTTAAATAAAAGCCTTATGATTCTAACCCCAGCGATTCTATTTATAGGAACAACAGGTTTGCAAATGGTCAGTGTCTAGTGCTACACGACTTTTGGTTCCAAAGAAGTGGGCCAAAGTGCAGCCAGATTAACACTTAATTACAAAAATATAGTATATGTTTCTAATATATTACATATATTAAATATGTTCTATATATTCTTCATCTATTAAATATGTTTGTAATATATCACATATATTAAAAATATTATGTAATTATTTATGACATAAATTAATATATATTAAATATATTCTGCCCAGGACCCAGCATGTAATTCTTGTTATCCCTGTAAGGATGGTTTCAACCTGAGAAAGAATTTCAGGCAGGGATGGCCAGCTGTCCACCGGAGATCTGTGCTTCTCTTCTTGGTGCAGGCTGTTGCAGGGATGTGGCTGCCACGCCAGGGGCTGCACTTCCCAGCCCTCTCTGCATCTGGGAGGGACTGTGTGACTGCTTCTTACCAATGAAGGTGAGAGAATGATGAGTTGCTTCCTCTCAGATGGTTGAGAAGTGGAGGTACTTTCTCCATTCTCTCTTCTTCCATCTATTGGCTGGACACCAACTCCCACGTGACCTTGGAAGCTCCATATTGAAAATGACGGTGGCTTTATTGTGAATGAATGACTCCATGGAGAGAGGTCTCCTTTGCCTTCCCCCTGGACCCCAACTCCCTGCCAGGGACACCAGCATTGGCCATTACCAGTTATGTTATGTCACCAGAATCTCGGAGTTGGTTTGTTATATCAGGTTGCATTACCTGACTTAATATAGGATCCATGGTTTAATAATAATAATAATGGCCGGGCATGGTGACTCACACCTGTAATACCAGCACTTTGGGAGGCCGAGGCGGGCGGATCACGAGGTCAGGAGATCAAGACCATCCTAGTTAACACAGTGAAATCCCGTGTCTACTAAAAATACAAAAAATTAGCCGGGTGTGGTGGCGAGCTCCTGTAGTCCCAGCTACTCGGGAGGCAGAGGCAGGAGAATGATGTGAACGTGGGAGGTGGAGCTTGCAGTGAGCCGAGATTGCACCACTGCACTCCAGCCTGGGAGACAGAGTAAGACTCTGTCTCAAAAAAAAAAAAAAAAGATGATGATGATGATAATAATAATAATAATAATAATAACATTTTCTCAATTACAGAGCTCAGAAAAATTTTTTTCTTTTTTTTTTTTTTTTAAAAAAAGAGGCTGGGCGCAGTGGCTCACACCTGTAATTCCAGCACTTTGGGAGGCCGAGGTGGGTGGATCACCTGAGATCAGGAGTTTGAGACCAGCCTGGCCAACATGGTAAAACCCCGTCTCTATTAAAAAAAAAAAAAAAAGCTGGGCGTAGTGGCACATGCCTGTAATCCCAGCTACTTGGGAGGCTGAGGCAGGAGAATTGCTTGAACCCGGGAGGCAGAGGTTGCAGTGAGCCGAGATCACTCCACTGCACTCCAGCCTGGGCGACGGAGCGAGTCTAAAAAAAAAAAAAAAAAAAAAAAAAAAAATTTAAAAACGAAGAACAACAGCTGACCTTCCTTAAGTGCCCACTGTATACCAGGCACCCTGTGACTTGTGTTACGTGCACTATCTCATTTAATCTCACCATTACTCTGTGAGGTGTGGGCTGTTATCATCCTCATTTTAGAGACTTGGAGATGGAGGCTGAGAGATTAATCAACTTGCCTGAGATTGCACATTCACTCATTGAGTCCTTCAACAAATGTTTGTTGAGGGCCCATTATGTGCCAGCACAGATATAGGCAATGGGCAGCCAGGTGCTATTGCTGTGCTAATCCTCATGCATATAGCCCCCATTGTTACTGCATGTATTTGCAGGTAGGAGCGGCTTCATGGTCCTATAAAATCCATCTGTGAGCAGAAGTTAACGGCGTCAGGCTTCACATTGCTCAGTTAGTGATAACCTTTTACATATGATGTCGTGCCATCTTTTGATTTCCATCTGATGGCCACCTATACAGTGAGTGTGTGCCTAAATGTCCTTTTTCTTTATGTAATTATAGGAGTGTTTGTGAAGTGTAAGCCGCTTCCAGTGCCTGTTTAATTTTAAAGCCATCTCCTGGTTTTAGTAGCTACTAAGGGTCCCTTGGTATATCCCAGTCTTGTCTGATTTCCTCCTGAGTTGTAGAGGTGGTAATGAATGTCTCCACGAGCTTTCTGGATTTCTGTGTTGCTTTAACTTGGGTATGCTTTGTGTGTCAATGGTTATGTTTCCTGTTAATGCCTCCACTTGATCGCTAAATTTTGTGGTCACTGAATTATCTTTTTGGTGTACTGATACATTAATACCTTAATTTTGTTTTATAATTTGTATAGTTCCCCCCAGTAAGGTTTGGACCACATGTCCTTACTATTAATTTAAAAGTTATTTTGTGCTGGGCATGGTGGCTCACACCTGTAATCCCAGCACTTTGGGAGGCCGAGGTGGGCAGATCACTGGAGGTCAGGAGTTCAAGACCAGCCTGGCCAACATGGTGAAACCCCGTCTCTACTAAAAATGCAAAAATTAGCTGGGTGTGGTGGTGGGCGCCTGTAGTCCCAGCTACTTGGGAAGCTGAGGCAGGAGAATCGCTTGAACCCGGGAGGTGGAGGTTGCAGTGAGCTGAGATCGCACCATTGCTTTCCAGCCTGAATGACAAGAGCGAGACTCTGTCTCAAAAAAAAAAAAAAAGGCTGGGTGCAGTGGCTCACGCCTATAATCCCAGCACTTCGGGAGGCTGAGGCAGGCAGGTCACCTGAGGCCAGGAGTTCAAGACCAGCCTGGCCAACATGACTGGGTTGCATTACCTTACTTAATATAGGATCCATTGTTTAATAAGAATAATAATGGCCTACTTATAGGCTACTATTATAAGTCTACTTAGTAGACTTTTAAGTCTACTTACTTAAGGGATTACAGACTTATAATACTAAGTCTACTAAAAGTACAAAAATTGGCCAGGCATGTTGGCGCGTGCCTGTGATTCCAGCTACTCAGGAGGCTGAGGCAGAGTTGCTTGAACTCGGGAGACAGAAGTTGCAGTGAGCCAAGATCACACCATTGCACTCCAACCTGAGCAACAAGAGGAAGAGTCTGTCTTTAAAAAAAAAAAAAAAAAGTTATTTTATTTCCATTTGTGTGACCATAGGGTTATGCCATCTGGAACTGTAGATGAGTTTGTAAAAACGTATTTTTAAAAATTTTCTGACACTGTCTTACTACTAGAACAAAAGCAATCAGGTCTGCATGCTGTGCAGAGGGCGATATACCTGCTTCCTTTGGGATCCTGTGGTCCTGGGATGTGAGTGCTCTGCTGGCCTTGGATCACAAAGGCTGATCCTTCTGTAAACCAGGTGCTGGGCAAGACATTAGACCAGACTGGGCCCCATTTACCTATATTGGCATGGATTGTCCCTGTCCTCAAAATAAATTCCAGCAAGTCTGTTTCAGTCTTGTGAATGTCCTCGGTGAGGAGGTCTGGTTTATCCTTAATGCCGGTGTCTCCACCCAAGGTATACCATTTCCATGTGAGCAGCTTGGGATCAATTTGGATACCTGTCAGTTCCCCAGGGCTCAGTTTTATCCTGTGAAGGAGAAGCATATGGCATCTAATTGTAATGTTGTTGTTGCCAGAGGCTCAGTGTTTTGAGGGTTTCATATGTAAGCCATATGTATTTTTGAAACGGGCTGTATTTGTTGTTAGAGTATGGGAATTTTGTTGTCCAAATCTGACCGGTAGGAAGGATATAGAATCTGGTTTCCTTGTCTGTAATGACTATGTTCCATATTCATCACTCATCAGAATTCCTGACTTAAGTAGTGAATCTGGAGATGGGTGATGCCGTGTTTGGAATGTGGCGATGTAGTCTTTGAGTGTTTCAAGTGCTTGTGTCTGTTCGCTTCCCCATGTGAGGTCTCAGGATGTCCTGATTATCTTATAATTGGTTTCAGGCTGATGTTTAAGTGAGATGAACGCTGCCTCCAGGACCCAGACAAACCTGTTCATCTTCGTGCTTCCTGTGTGTCGTTTGGCACCTTAAGGGCTTTTATTTTATTTTTGAGACAGGGCCTGACTCTGTCACCCAGGCTGGAGTGCAGTGGCACGATCTCGGCTCACCTCAACCTCTGCCTCCCGAGTTCAAGTGATTTTCCCACCTCAGCCTCCCAAGTAGCTGAGATTACAGACCTGCACCTCCACAGCCCGCTAATTTTTTTGTGTTTTTTGTTTAGATGGGATTTGGCCATGTTGCCCAGACTGGTCTCAAACTCCTGGGCCCAGGCGACCTGCCCACTTTGACCTCCTAAAGTGTTAGGAATACAGGTGTGAGCCATTGCACCCAGCCAAGGACTTTTATTTTATCTATCACTGTGATCAGGATTTTTCTCCCTTCTGGTGACCACTGTGCTGCTAAAAATTTGCAATTGGTGTCTGGGCCTATGGTTTTATCTGTATGAATAGTCTATCCTAGTGATCTTAAGTGTGTTGTTACTTGGGAATTTTTTTGCTTAAGTTTTTCCTGGTCATTGTTTACCATTATAATGTCACCTATGTATGATATTTTTAGTGATATATATTTTAATTGATCTCTGTGTGATGATGAAATGAAGTGAGCTATTACTGAACTATTTATCTTTGCAGTAATCTTTTAAATTGGGTGTTTTTTTGCCTTCCCAAGTAAAGGAGCTATTTTCCTGACTTTTTTTGTTTATTGGTATGGCAAAGAACATGTGTGACTGCTTATGGTTACATAGTATTTGCCACTGGAGTTAGTGATCTTATTAATGACATCTTCTACATCTGGAAATGCTTCAGGCATTTTGGGTGAGAATATATTTAAATTTCCTTAATAAATAGTCTATAACTCCTGTTTTGTTTTAAGACAGGCCATACTGGCCTATTAAAGTTATTTGAAATGCCAATTGTAATCACATCTTTCTTCTTTCCTTGAGGAATTCTAGAATCTTTGTTTTTTGTTTGTTTGTTTGTCTTTGAGACTGAGTCTCGCTCTGTCGCCCAGGCTGGAGTGTGGTAGTGTGATCTCGACTCACTGCAACCTCCACCTCCCCGGTTCAAGTGATTCTCCTGTCTTAGCCTCCTGAGTAGCTGCGAGCACTATGGTGTTTGCTCCATTATCCCACAGATAAAGCGGAGCCAGTTTGCATCTGTGGTCTGTCTTTAACGAAAGAAATACACCTGTTTTCCTAACACTTTAGGAGGTCAAAGTGGGCAGGTCTCTTGGGCCCAGGAGTTTGAGACCAGCCTGGGCAACATGGCCAAATCTCATCTCAACAAAAAAAATACAAAAAAAATAGCCAGCTGTGGTGGTGCACATCTGTAATCTCAGCTACTTGGGAGGCTGAGGTGGGAGAATTGCTTTGTCTGACTGTGAAGGACAGCTGCTAACTATGCTAATTGTTGCGAGCAGTGCAAGGTCAGACATAACCAGGTCCACACACATTTGTGCCTTTCCCAAGGTCAGACTTTTATTGATATTTATTCAATCATAAAAGCCATGAGCTACAAGGAGTTCCCAAAGAGGCAATTCTTAGTATTACCCACTCACTCAGTAGTCAGAGCCACGGGCACATAGGTCCAAGCCAATCCACAGGTCAGTCAATATTGCAAACCATCACAGCAGTATACGTAACTAGTATGTAAATATTATAGATTAAAAATTTCACATCAAACATTTAACACAAGGGAAAGGGGATAGGAAAAGGGGTTAATGAATCATTCCAAGGAGAGTTGGACTGGTTCACTGATGTGAACATGGAGAGTGTTCTGGGCTGATCCTGACGGTCATCAGTGTCTTGCAAGGAAGAGTCCTTGATTTGGGTGGAGTCTTCAGTGGCAGATGCCGGGTGCTGACCATGAGTGACAGCAAGACAGTGTCTAGTGAGATGTCTGAGTGGAACTGCTGAAGTCCTGCTTTTTTTTTAAATGGTCCTTGAGTCTTCTGGTGAAAGCTGATAGTAAAAAATGTGTGTGGCCATACCCTTGCCTGGTTGGGTGCAGTTTCTACTGATGAGGCAGACATCTTGTCACTGTTGGCATGATGCCTTTTGAAATGTATTATGGAATCTTTCTAACATGGAGTTACTTATGTCAAGGGCTCTGTATATAGGCAGTGAGGTAGTGAGAAGTGTATTCTAGATTCTGCATATTCTAGATCCATTCCAAAGTAAAAGCTGACAGGACTTGCTGATGGGTTAGAAGTGGGATGTGAGGCCGAGCACAGTGGCTCACACGTGTAATCCCAGCCCTTTGGGAGGCCGAGGTGGGTGGATCGCTTAAACTCAGGAGTTTGATACCAGCCTGAGTCAACAAAGTGGGACGCTGTCCCTTTCCAAAAATATACGAAAATTAGCCGGGCGTGGCAGTGAGTGCCTGTGGTCCCAGCTACTCAGAAGGCTGAGGTGGAAGTATGACTTGAGCCTGGGAGGCAGAGGTTGCAGTGAGCCGAGATCGCGCCACTGCACTCCAACCTGGGTGACAGAGTCAGACCCTGTTTCAAAAAAAAAAAAAAAAAGTGGGATGTAAGAGAAAGAAGTCAAGGATGACTCCACCGTTCTTGGCCAGAGCACATGGGTGGAAGAGCTGTGGGAAGAGCAGGTTTAGGGGTGGGGCCCCAGAGATAAAAGAACCCAGGGCTCTGTGGAAGGTCCAAGGCTGGTCCAGAACACGGCAGTGTGCTGTGCATCCTGGCTCCCTGTTATCAGCTACTTGGGGAACCCCTGAAAGAGGAAAGGGGCAGCAGTGCAGAGGCGTGGTAGAGGGACTGAGTCCCCCACCCCAGGCTGCTGGGATGCTCAGCCTCCTCCCGTGGTCAGCAGGAGGGAGGCTTGGAAGGCGTTGGAGATGAACCAGCAGAACCATGTTGGCTTTGGACACCCGGGTTCTCTGCAAGGTTCTAAAGTGGCCAGATGCCACCCCCTGGTGGCTGACACGGCTCCTTACAACCCTCACTGACCTGCTAGACAGCCCACAAGCTGGAACTGGAGGGGGGCCCATCCCCAACTGTAAGCAAGGTCGGGGTTCATTTGAGGCTATGAGTTGGGGCAAACGGACTCCCCTGGGCATGAGGCTTTTGAGCCTGTCAAGTGCCTCCCTTATCGCAGAAGAGCAAACTGAGGTGCACGAAGGGGAAACAACTCTGGGGAAAGGGGTGGCTTGGGGACCCCACCCCCGTTTTGCTTTCTGCTGATTTTTCAGTCTTCTCCTATTTTCCTTTCCTCTAATTCTTTTGATTTAGATATTTTTGAGAAAAATACATGTGGAGGAAAAAAGCAATTCAAATCATAGGAAAAGAGCCTACATTGTGGAAAGTCAGTCTCCCCACCACTCCAGTTCCCCTCCCCAGAGGTGCCCGCTGTTACAGTTGGTGTTTCCTGCCAGGGACTCACCATGCATCCTGTCACCTGAATTTCTGAGGGGTTTACTGTGTGCCATGCACACGTGGCATTTCTGACCTCTGTGTTTCTTCCCAATCCAGCAGCCAGAGGTCACATCCTGTCCCTCCCCTACTCAGCACTTCCCCTGGCTCCCACCTCACTCACAGTAAAGGCCACAGTCCCTTCGATGGCTGTGACCTCCCCTTACCCTTGAGGTCTCAGACCTGATTTCCCATAACTCTCTCCCTCACTTCCTCTGCTCCAGCCACACTGGCCTCATTACTGAGGAGAGCAAATATCACCTGGTGGCCACAAAGCAGACCATCTAGAGGCAACACTCCTTATCTGAGGAATTCAGAAGTAATTGGACTTCCCTGTGATCTAAAGCTGGCATCTAGTACCAGGCTTCCTTCCCCAAAATGTATAAGAAACCAGAATTTCTGTACATCTCTGAATGCATGCATGTCAAAACTCATTGTGCAACCCTTGCTGACATCAAGGCACCAAAATGTCTACAAGTGTAACTTTTTTTTTTTTTGAGACGGAGTTTTGCTCTTGTCGCCCAGGCTGGAGTGCAATGGTGCGATCTCGGCTCACTGCAACCTCCGCCTCCCTGGTTCAAGTGATTCTCCTGCCTCAGCCTCCATTTATTATGACTGATGTGGCTAATATGGTCCAAATTACCCTTAAGCTCCTGCTTTAAGGTCCATAAATGCCCCTAAGGAAAATCCATTGTGGTTCGCACAGTCCTCTCTTGCTGAGGCGTTGGCCGCACTCTGATGCAGGGTTCTTTCTATCTTATAAAACTTTCCCTTTCAATCCTATACTGTTGTGGGCAAACTCTTCTTAACTACCTGCGAGCCAATCTCTTTCCATTCCCAGGGCTCTGACATCTCGCCCAGCAATTACTTTGCTTATTGTGGTAAAACATACACAACACACTATTTATCATTTTAATCATTTGTAAGTGCACAATTCGGTGGCATTAAATACAGTCACAATGTTGTGTAACCAGCTCCACTATCTATACTGAAAACTTTTCATCATCCCTTATAAAAACTCTGTACCCTTTAAACAATGACTCTCCCTCCCCTCACCCCTGGTAGCCTTTATTTTATTGTCTGTCTCTATGAATTTGACTATTCTGGTTATCTCACCATAAGTGGAATCGTATAGTGTTTGTCCTCTTGTGTCTGACTTAGTTCCCTAAATATAATGAAAAAGATCCATCCATGTTGTATCAGATATCAAAATTAATTTCCTTTTTATGGTTGAATAATATTTTATTGTAAGTATAGACCATGTTTTGTTTATTCATTCATCTGTTTGGGAAAGAAAACCTTTTTCTGAGAAATGCTAACCCCTTTAAATTACCAGGCCCAGAAAAGCATTTAAAATGTAACAGCAGGCTGGGCGTGGTGGCTCACGCCTATAATCCCAGCACTTTGGGAGGCTGAGGCGGGCGGATCACTTGAGGTCAGGAGCTCAAGACCAGCCTGGCCAATATGGTAAAACCCCATCTCTACTAAAAATACAAAAATTAGTTGGGCATGGTGCTGCACACCTGTGATCCCAGCTACTCAGGAGGCTGAGGCATGAGAATCACTTGAACCTGGGAGGTGGAGGTTGCAGTGAGCTGAGATTGTGCCGCTGCACTCCAGCCTGGGCAACAGAGTGAGAGTCCCTCTCAAAAAAGAAAAAAAAATTAATTGTAATAGCAGACTGGGTTCGGTGGCTCACACCTGTAATCCTAGCACTTTGGGAGGCTGAGGTGGGCAGATTGCTTGAGCTCAGGAGTTTGAGTCCAACCGGGCAACATGGTGAAACACCATCTCTACAAAAAATAGAAAAACTAGCCAGGCATGGTGGTAGGCGCCTGTAGTCCCAGCTACTCGGGAGGCTGAGGTGGGAAGATCACCTGAGCCCAGGATGTCGAGGCTTCAGTGAACCATGATCACGCCACTGCACTCCAGCCTGGGCAACAGAGTGAGACCCTGTCTCAAATAAACATTAAAAAATAAAATGTAGCAGCAGTCGCATCTCACTCTTCCTTGAGCTAAATAATTACCTCTTGAACCTACTTGCTGTGCCAGCCCTGACACCAAGGAGCCATCAAATGCCCTACACCCTATAGTTCAACAATGTATAGCCAATCATTAACCAATGTTATTTCTGTAAACCAATGAGAATTCCTGATGAACAACTTCTGTAATTGCAAGCTCTCCAGATTTGTCCTTTTTTTCTCTCTTTTTTGAGACACGGTCTCAGTCTGTTGCCCAGGCTGGACTGAGGTAGCACGATCATAGCTCGCTGTAACCTCAAACACCTGGGCTTGGCCGGGTGCGGTGGCTCATGCCTGTAATCCCAACACTTTGGGAGGCTGAGATGGGAGGATCACCTGAGGTCGGGAGTTCAAGACCAACCTGACCAATATGGTGAAACCCCGTCTCTACTAAAAATACAAAAAATTAGCTGGGTGTGGTGGCACCTGCATGTAATCCCAGCTACTCGGGAGGCTGAGGCAGGAGAATTCCTTGAACCCGGGAGGCAGAGGTTGCAGTGAGCTGAGATCATGCCATTGCATTCCAGCCTGGGCAACAAGAGCGAAAACTCCGTCTCTAATAATAATAATAATAATAATAACAATAATAATAATAATAATAAACACTTGGGCTCAAGTGATCCTCCTGCCTCAGCCTCCAAAGTAGCTGGGACTACAGGTACACACCTCCATGCCCAGCTAATTTTCTTTTTTTTTTTTTTGAGACAGAGTCTCGACTGTGTTGCCCAGGCTGGAGTGCAGTGGTGTGATCTCGGCTCACTGCAGCCTCTGCCTGCCGGTTCAAATAAGTCTCCTGCCTCAGCCTCCCCAGTAGCTGGGATTACAAGCATAAGCCACCACGCCTGGCTAATTTTTGTATCTTAGTAGAGACGGGGTTTTGCCATGTTGGCCAGGCTGGTCTCGAACTCCTGACCTCAGGTGTTCCACCCATCTCAGCCTCCCAAAGTGCTGGGATTATAGCCGTGAGCCACCATGCCCAGCCCCAGCTAATTTTCTAACTTAATTTTCTTTCTTTCTTTTTTTTTTTTTTTTTAGAAATGGGGTTTCACTATGTTGCCAAGGCTGGTCTCAAACTCCTGGCCTCAAGCAATCCTTCTGCCTCAGTCTCCCAAGTAGTTGGGATTACAGGCATGAGCCACTGTGCCCAGCCTCATCCTTCTCCTCATTAAAATCTCGAGCCTCTTGTTTGTTCTCCAGAGCACTTTCCAAGACAGCTTGGAAGTGTGCAGTCCCAGGGTGCAGTCCTCAACCTTTGCATTTGAATACATTCTCTTTAAACTACATTCTGAGCTAGTGACATAGCAAGACTCCACCTCTAAAATTTTTTCTTCATTAGTTAGGTGTAGGGGTGCATATCTGTAGTCCCAGCTACTCAGGAGGCTAAGGTGGGATGATTGCACCACTGCACTCTAGCCTGAGTGACAGAGTGAGACCCTGTCTCTCAAAACAAACAAACAAACAACAACAAAAAGACTGCATGCTGACTCTTTTGATTATTCTATGTTGACATGTTGATGGACATTTGAGGTGTCTCTATCTTTTGGCTATTGTGAATAAGATTGCTATGAACATGGGTGTTGGCCTCATTACTTTTTCTTCAATCTGCCCTGCGCACTTCCACATGAGGACTTCGCAGTGGCTGTTCCCTCTGCCTGGAATGCTGTTCTCCAAGGGATCCACATGGCTCACTTTCTTCAAGTCTTTGCTCAAATGGTGCCTTCTCAATGAGGCCTACCCTGACCGCACTATAAGTTCTGCAACCTGGCACTCCTTGTTCTCTTTACTCTGTTTTTTTCTACAGCACTCACCACTTTCTAATGTGCTATATAATATTCTTATTTAGTATATTAATTGTTTAGGATCTGTGTCTCTCCATGAGAATGTCAACTCCCTGAGGGCAAGGATCAATGTCAGTTTTGTTTATCTCAGGCACTCATGTAGGTAGGTGCTTAATACATAGTTTGTTGAATGAACCTAAAATCACAAGCCTAAGTCATTTGCTGAGTTATAGATTTTAAAGCGGCGTCACGAGACGAATGTGTTAGATGTTCTAACATGCCAAACTCTCTTAAATCCCTCAAATACTTAAAATACCATATACACACAGATGTTTCAAATCTGGGTTAAAATTGAGCTTAACTTCTCAACTGGCTGAAAGTGCATATCTCTGAAGATGTAGGTCAGGGAATGAGATCTGAAGCTGCAGACAACCAGCGTGACTTTTTCTCATGACCTGAGGACCATGCTGTGCTCTTGATTCTCCTTCTCCCTGCACATAGGGCCACCGTGCAGGTTGTGTGCAGCATAGTTGGGAGTGGGGTGGGGTGGGGGTAAGTGGATGCTGAAATCCAGTCTGTGCCCCACTTGCCAAATGCAGGGCTCGAGTGCCAGCACAGGGTTGTGTCTGTTGGAGAGAAGGGAGTGGCACCTCTTTCCCATTTGCCATAGGCCCCGATGGGCTGGGAGTGGTCCTGCTTTGTCAAAGAGGATGCCAGCCCACTACCTGCAAATTGGTTGGCTTTGCAGCTCACATCTCCCAAGTCAATTCCATGTTTCCTGATTTTCAGGTTTGTTGAGGCTGTTCCCCCACCCACTATTGGATTTAATGAATCCAGTTGCTATGTGATTCTATTCTGAGTTCTTTTTGTAGACATCCCATCTGGCAAGGCCATGACTCTCAAAGCTATTTCTATGACACCAGATTGGATCCTCATACTCTCATGCTATTGTCTGACTCAGCATGACACAACAGCCAAGGCATCTGAATCACACCACTCTTCCTTTTTCTTTATTTAACAAACATTTACATAGTCCTTCCCCTGTGCCAGGCGCTGTCCTAACACTTTCCAAATATTAAGCTATTTAACCTTCCAATCTAAGAGGTGGGTACTATAATTATCTCATTTTACAGATGAGGAAACCAAAGCTCAGAGAATTTAAGTGACCCGCCCAGGGTTCACATGGCCATAGGTGGCAGGGCTGGGATTCAAACCCAGGTCGACTTTCGCTCCATCTTGGCTTTTTTCTTGTCATTCTTTCCCTCCCTCTTCCTCTTCCTTTCTCCCCTCGTTTTCTCTTCCCTTTCTTCTTTCCTCATTCCCTACTTCCTTCCTGATAGAGCCACAGCAACCGCCACCTGCTTCCCTCGGACACTGCCCAGCCCAGCACACCCTGCCCCCCATCCTCCAGGCAAGGCTCTGCCAGGCTGTCCGTCATCACCCTCATTTCCCTGTGCCAGCAGACAGGGTGTGCCAACCTCAACCCTGTCAACTCGCTGGCTCCGACCACAGCAGCTGGCAGAGGCCTGGAAGCTGGGGCCAGGCCAGCTTGGAGGGCAGTTGGTACTTCGGGAAGTTACATGATGTGCCCAGACCTTCCCCAGTGATGTTTATGTTACCCATATCATAATTCATTTTCTTGCCCAGGGATTTTAATGTGGGCAAGATGGCTTGTGCTGCTTGGGATAAACTTAGACAAATAAGGGGCCAAAAGAAAGTGAGAAGTGAGATAGAGGGATAGAGAGACAGAAAGAAATAGAGAACCCTAAGGCAGGGGGCAAGCGTGAAGAGACCCAGGTGTCCAAGATTCTCTCACTAGAAGTGGCTGCCTACAGTTTTGGGAACAAGGAGGAGTGGCTTGATATTATCCCTCTATGTGTGAATGAACTTCTCTCTGAGTTTCTCAAAGGACTCATGTTCTTCTCCATAACTATGCCTTTGCATATGCGGTTCCCCTGGCCTGGAAGGCCCTTCCTAATCGTTTCTACCCGAGGACCAGGGACCATGCTCACGTGCTGCCCGCTTATGGGAACCCTTTCCTGAATTCCTGCGGGGGACTCTGCTGGTCTCTCCTCTGACACCATAGCATCTGTGTGCACATGCATACTTCTGTTTTGAACTAATTGGCTTACATCCCCTCTCTATGCCCAGTACAGGAGTGGTGGCTGGAGGAGGCTGAGGAGGTACAGGAAGTCTATCAGCATGTCACAGAGGAAGGAAAAGTGGGGATTGTGAAAGCCTCAAGGCAAGGTGACTCTGGGTTCAAGGCTCACCAGCTGGTGACCTTGGGCAAGTCACCTAACCTCTCTGTGCCTCAGCTTCCCTTCTATAAAATGGGAATAATATTACATTTTGTACAGTTTCTACATCATTGAGTTGTGTGAGAATGAAATGAGTTAAGATATGGAAAGCACATAGAACAGTGTCTGGCGTGTACAAATCCCTCAGTAAATATTAGTCATTATTATTATTATTATTATTATTTTTTTTTTGAGACGGAGTCTGGCTCTGTCGCCCAGGCTGGAGTGCAGTGGCCGGATCTCAGCTCACTGCAAGCCCCGCCCCCCGGGTTCATGCCATTCTCCTGCCTCAGCCTCCCGAGTAGCTGGGACTACAGGCGCCCGCCACCTCGCCCGGCTAATTTTTTTTTTTGTACTTTAGTAGAGACGGGGTTTCACCGTGTTAGCCAGGATGGTCTCGACTCGATCTCCTGACCTTGTGATCCGCCCGTCTCGGCCTCCCAAAGTGCTGGGATTACAGGCTTGAGCCACCGCGCCCGGCCCATTATTATTATCAAACTGGAAATAGTCAGAGTTGCCTAAAGGATTAAAGAAAGTACTTTTGATGAAGTGTGAAGCATATAGGAAAGTCTTTGTGATTATCATTAACAATATCAAGAGCAGTGCTCAATCCATTGTGATTTCCAGAATTAACTTACAAGGTGAGGCCACATTGCTATTGCTTTTTTGAGCAAATGAAATGATGAATATGATGTTTTTTTCTTTTCTTTTCTTTCTTTATTTTTTTCTTTTTTTTTTTTTTTTGAGGCGGAGTTTCACTTTGTCACCCAGGTTGGAGTGCAGTGGTATGATCTCAGCTCCCTGCAATCTCCGCCTCCCAGGTTCAAGCGATTCTCCTGCCTCAACCTCCTGAGTAGCTGGGATTACAGGCATGCGACACCATACCCGGCTAATGTTTTATATTTTGGTAGAGATGGGGTTTCACCATGTTGGCCAGGCTGGTCTTGAACTCCTGACCTCAAGTTATCTGCCCACCTCGGCCTCCCAAAGTGCTGGGATTACAGGCGTGAGCCACCGGGCCCAACCAAATATGATGTTTTTTTGTAAATGATAAAATGACAAGCAAAAATCGTGATGGTTTAATAAACGTTCATTGCCCGACCCAAAACGTAGTCCTGCCTGTAAGTGTGGCTCGTTCTGGGACCTCTGTGGCCTCAGACTTTCAAGAGGGTGGTTTTACTCCCAAAGTCCTCGTTTTGGGGACCTAAGGCAGAAGCTAGTGATGGACACGGGGAGTTGGGCATGTAGCTTCGCTTCTGTCAGGTTAGGAAACCTCTTCCTTGTCTGTATCAGTAAACAAACAGAAGTCATTATTCGCTTCTGCCGACATTGTAACGTTAAAAAAAATTGACCATCAGATTGAGAGAAAAGGCTAAGTCACTGGCGCCAATTTCTTCTGTACAGATGGGAGAACTCAGGCCAAGAAAGGGGAAAGGACCTGTTCAAAGCCACAAAGTAAGGGCTAGAACGTAGATCTCTAGACCCCCTAGTTCCCTGCCCTTTCACTGGTGATTGCCTTCCAAAAACTCAATGCTCTCCCAATTCGGAGCCCCATGTCCTTAAATGGAAGGTGATGAAGGCGCAGTGCTCCTGTCCAGAGACCAGGTGGGGAAGACTCTTTGGAGGCAGGGAAAGTGAGACGGGCAAAGCCAGTATGCAGGACACCCCCCCTACCGTGCAATTACCTCAATCTTCACAACCCTGTGGGGCGGAGACTATCATTATTATCCCCATTTTACTTCTGTAAAAGAGGGCCAGTAACACTGCAGGGATGTAAACGGAGGCCCAGGATCGTCCAATCGTCCCATCGTTCTCTGCAGCTCTTCCTCCTGGAGCCTGGCCATTGCTAAGGTCCAGAACGTGTGCAGGGCACAAAGCAAATAGGTCTCCGGTACTGGGATGAGGTTTTGACTCTCTATACCCCATGGTACCCAGCACAGCGCAGGCACGGGGTAGGTCCTGGCTGATCAATCGTCCTGCCTTTTGAAAATGCCATCTTTTCCACAGGTTTGGCCATGCTGTACGCCCCCAGGATACACCTTCTCATACCAAGTCTCCACTCTCATGTGGTTCTATTCTAGGACTTTCCACCGCCTCCACGTCCCCTGAATATTTTTTCTGTCTCCAGCTCTCAGAAACTTTGACTCCTTGGCTGCCTTATTCTTTGTGCATATTGGTCAAGAGCCAAAGATCTACCGGCCTCAGCTTTCCCAGCTGTACAATGGGGTGCCGAGCCAGTGGCTGGCTTTGACGCGCTGCTAGATTGGAATCCGAGACATAAGAACCGCACAAAATTACCACGTCCCACCTCCTCTCCCCGCCCCCGTCCCCGCCCTCTTTCGGAAAGCGCCTGCGCAGAAGCCGCCGGACCGCCCTCCACGATTCGAATCCGTATCCGCCCTTTTCGCTGCCTCGAAGACTCGGCGCTCGACAGGCGTTTACTAGCCTGTCTTCCAGTTTCGTCGCCGCCGCAGGCGCACCTGCCGAGTTCCGAGCGACCGATGGAGATGGCGGCCGCGGCTGTGTAAGGGACGGTGGAGGCCCTGGCCCGAGGACGGGACAGGCCTGCGTGTCCGCAGGAGCCCGGCCGGGTACAGAGGGTCAGGCCTAGTCTGAGGGACGGGGACACGACTCCTCCAGAACGGAGATGGGCGGGCCCTGTGGGTGTGGACCGTGTGTGATTGTGGTGGGTGTGACGTGAGAGATGGGAGATGCGGCTTTCAGGCCGTGCGTTTCGCTTGTGTGTGCTTGTGATGATTGGGCCCTGTGCGGTTACGCGGGGCATATACACTTGGGTTTCGTTGTGCAGCTGTGGGGGGAGTGGGTGGGTGCTTGTCTCCCGAGCGGTTGTTTGATTCTCTGGTTGTGTAAAGCTGAAGCGTTTGTGTTCTGAGTTCGTGTAGAGATGTTTGGAGTGTTTTGTGTGGTGTCTGTGCCGTGTGTGACGTTGTCATGTCTGCTCCACGGGGTTGAGTCGTTCGTGTTGTGTGTGGTCATGCGACGTGTGTATAATCGTGTGACGTGGGTTGTGGTTGTGTGCGGTCGTGAGGGCGGGTTGAGTGCGGCTGTGGGATATGTCGTCGATGCGGCATGTGGCGGGGTGACATTCGTGCTGGATGTACGGTTGCAGAACATGTAGGTTTTTGTTTTTTACTTTTTACGTGATTTAAGAGTGCAAGGGGCTTGCGTATGTGTTCAGTTACGGTTGTGGGGTCCGATTCGGTGGTTTCTTTATGGTGTATGCTTAGTTATATGATTTTGGAGTTCATTCATTTGTTCGTTCTTTCATGGAGCTTTATTGTGCTTCTTCATTGTGTGTGCCAGGTACTGTGCTAAACCTTGGGGAGACGGCGAAGGGGAAAACATACAGAGTTTGTGCCCTCCCAGATTTTTCAGTCTTACTTGGTCACTTCACGTATGTACCTGCGGTTATAAATTGAGATGAGTGCTGTGAAGGAGAAGTCCATTCTGATGCTCTGAGTAAGGGGCATTTCTTTGAGGAAGTGAGGTTTGGGTTTGGGCTGAGGCGTGAAGGGTGGTTTTGTGGCATGGATGTGGTGGGCTTTGTGTTTGATTTGTGGTCGTTTGGGGTGAGTGCATGGGAAGAAAGGGTGCTGTCACAGTCAGCATTAGATGAACCACTGGCTGGGGAGGGAAGAGGCCAGACCTAGAGCTACTATATTTCAGTGGAAAATGTATGAAGTCACTGGGTTTCTTAACTAGAGGGGAAAAATAGGGTCCTGGTGTCTCATTTGTTTATTTTCTGAGTTGCTGCCACCCTTCAGCTTTGAGGACCAGGCAGTCCCTCCTCAGTGGTCTTCTACAGTCCATCCAAAGCTGAGGGTCACACACCCCCCCTCACTATATACTGTGGCTTGTAGCCCCAGGTTCTTGGGGAGAAATTTCTCTGCTTTTGTGGAATGGTTTTGTCTCAATTTCTCTTGTGACTGAGAGTCTTGATGAGGTGACATTGGAAGTGACTTTGCCATGGGCCAGTAAGACAGAGAATGTAACTTATTAAGCCCTGAAATGTTTAGACACCAAAGCCTTTTATTTATTTATTTACTTACTTTTTTGAGACAGAGTTTCGCTCTTGTTGCCCAGGCTGGAGTGCAATGGCGTGATGTCAGCTCACTGCAACTTCTGCCTCCTGGGTTCAAGCATTTCTCCTGCCTCAGTCCCCCCACTAGCTAGGATTACAGGCGCCTACTGGCTAATTTTTGTATTTTTAGTAGAGATGGGATTTCACCATGTTGGCCAGGCTGGTCTTGAACCCCTGACCTCAGGTGATCTGCCTGCCTTGGCCTTCCAAAGTGCTGGGATTATAGGCATGAGCCACCATGCCTGGCCAGCCTTTTATTTTTGAAGCAGTGAGAACATCAGGTTTGCTACTTAACTGTCACTTACTGGCTTATAAGATCTGTCAGGGTGCAGTGGCTCACACCTGTAATCTCAGCAGTTTGGGAGGCTCAGGCAGGAGGATTGCTTGAGGCCAGGAGTTAGAGACCCGCCTGGGAAACACAGAAAGAACCTGTTTCTATAAATAATTTAAAAACTAGCTGGGTGTGATGGCACACTTCTGTAGTCCCAGCTTCTTGGGAGGCTGAGGCAGGAGGATCACTTGAATCCAAAAGTCGAGGCTGTTGTGAGCAATTATAGCTCACTAGGTGACAGAGCAAGATGCTGTCTCTTAAAAAAAAAAATCTAGTAAGCCCATTAGAGATAAGTGCTCCACAAATATAAATTTTTTCTTTTTGACTAGTAGGTTTCTAATGTTTCTCTTTAACTGACGTTAGGAATTTTGTTTTTTTTTATGTTTTTATGGGAGATACTATGTCTTCATCTTTGCATTTCTAACACAGGTGTCTTACAAGTATCAAGAACTTAATATATGTGGTTGAATAAACAATCAAAGTAAACAGCATCAAGTAAAAACTTCTGCTTGTTGATAAGTACTTCAGACATTCCCCCAGTGGCTAAAGTGGCATATGAATTACGAAGTTGGGTCATTTGGAATGAATGTAAGAGAATTGCCAAGGTATTATTTGCTTATTTCAAGAATCTGTGTTTCCCACTTAATTGAGTTGTTGTTGTCCAGTGATGTTTTCACGTCTTAGGTTTTGCAGCTTGCTTGGTCTAAGGATTTGAGAAAGAGTTTGTTTTCTCAAACTTGCACTGAACAAACATTAAGTACCCTGTTGAACTGTGAAAAGAATGAAGAAAATACTCAATTGCTACCAGTTTGCCTGAATTGGCTTTTTTCCCTTCTTCTTTTCTTTCTTAGGCTCCTCCTACTCCAGAGAGGAAACCTCATTCAGGGCCATGAGGCTACTTCCTCACCGTCTGTGTGCTACTTAAGCTAATGCTGCGGGAACTATGATTCCTTGGGAGGAATCAAGCTGACTCTTGGCATGAGATCCCTGCCTTCCTAGGGTTGAGAGCGGCACCGCCATGGCTTCTCTGGATGACCCAGGGGAAGTGAGGGAGGGCTTCCTCTGCCCTCTGTGCCTGAAGGATCTGCAGTCTTTCTATCAGCTTCACTCACATTATGAGGAAGAACACTCGGGCGAAGACCGTGATGTCAAAGGGCAAATTAAAAGTAAGAGGCAAGGACCTTGCTGGGTCATATATATACTATATAGGACCTTGCCTATACCCTGCTGTCATTGAGAGCTTTAACTCACGGGATAGTTCTCATCAGCTTCAGTGTTGCCACGGGAATATGATAACAGTAGTAGCAAACAAATGACTAGTGTTTGTCATGTGCCAGGCATTTTCAGAGTCTCCCTGTTTATTTCATTTAATCCTCACAATAACTGTGTGGCTGTGAGCCACATTTTGCACCAGACACAAAGAGATTAGATAACTTATCTAAAACCACTCAGTGAAACACAGTTTGACTTTGAATCTAGTAAATGTAATTGCTGTGATCTGGCTTGACTATTCTCTAACTACTAGCCTAATAGAATTTGGAGAGGAATTTCTTCCTTTGCTATGATGATGGAGGCACATTATGCACCCATTTTACCTGTCACAAATTTAAGCCTACCCACCATCCTTCCTTCCCCAACTGGTATCTTGCCCTCTGTAGCCCAGAAAAAGGAAGGTCGTAGTTGAAAAACAAAAGAAACAATCTGAAAACCTTGGTTTTTGAGCTTCCAAGAGCTCAGATCTGAGAGAGTTGTGGAAAGAATTTTTCAAAGGTAGTTTTGACTATACATATGTTTATTGTATTTCCTGGACATCAAATTCTAACCTCCAGATAAGATGCTTCTCCTCTGGGCGGGCACAGTGGCTTATGTTTCTATTCCCAGCACTTTGGGAGGCCAGTGTGGGTGGATCACTTGAGCTCAGGAGTTCAAGACCAGCCTGGGCAACATCGCGAAACCCACCTCACAAAAAAATTAAAAAAAAAACTAGCCGGATGTGATGGTGCACGCCTGTTGCCCCAGCTACTCAGGAGACTGAGGTAGGAGGATCGCTTGAGCCCAGGGAGGGCAAGGCTGTAGTGAGTGATGATCGTGCCACTGTTGCCTGGGCAACAGAGAGAGAGAGACCCTTTTACACACACACACACACACACACACACACACACACACACACACACACACAACAAAGATGCTGCTCCTCTGGAACTTATTTTTGTAGTTTTCAGCTAACTTGCTTCTCATAGCTGGCAGCATTTCTGAAGGCCATGAGATTAAAAAGTTCTGGATGCTGTATTCACAGTCTTTATTGGGAGGGAAAGAAAGGAATGACCATGTATTTCTAAGTGTGCTTTGGCTTTCTGACAGGTGACTCATATGTACTTTGTAATCACATAGTTGTCCCTAGAGTCCCACTCTATCTCACTTTTCTGTTCAGTAAAAAAGAGTTTCTAAAAGTATAAACAGTTGCAACTTCTATCCAAAAACAACAAAGGCAAACATTTCTGAAATCCTGAGGGCTATGGTGGATGAGGTGGCTTCTGGCTGTAGAGGCTGTAGAGCAGAGCCAAAACTATTAGGAGGGGAAAAAAATGCTGTGCTTTATAGTTTTTAGAGTTTATTTCACAGACATTATTATTTCATCTGACTCTCCTAACAACTCTGCAAGAAGGTGATTGGTCTTATTTTATAGATAGTAAGTGAAGTGAGGCTCAAGAGATGTTGAGTTACTTATCCACGGTCACACAGGAATTGCAGAGCTAGGCCTGGAATGTAGGTCTTCTGTCATCTCTATGTCCAGTGCTGCTGTTTGCATGTGACATCACAGGGTGAGAGGCCCCGTGTTTCAATCACAGCGTGCATTGCAGCTTCCTGGAGGAAATGAAGCAAAAACAAAACTGAAAAACCTGATTATGTAAGTTTCCTTTGCCAACCAAAGGAAGAGCCTCCATCATTTTCAACTAGCTTCCAGTCTTGGTGTCAGCTGAACTAAGTCATATACAATGCCATTGCTAAAACTGGTGATGCCAGTAGGTAGAGAGGTTAGAGAATGTTCCCCGATTCCTTCACTGACCCTTTTTTAAGAGGAAGAGTGTTTAAGGTTATTTAGAGAATACAGATACGGGAATCTATTTAAGGAATACTAAATAGAATGGAAATTTTGTGCCTTGTGAAAGAAACTTGAAAGGATCCTTGGCTGGGCACAGTGACTCACACCTGTAATCCCAGCGCTTTGGGAGGCCATGGCGGGAGGATCGCTTCAGCTTAGGAGTTTGAGAACAGCCTGGGCAACATAGATCTTGTCTGTACCAAAAAAAAAAAAAGAGAAAAAAAAATTTTTTTTTTTAGTTAGCTGGGTATGATGACATGCACTTGTAGTCCTAGCCACTTGGGAGGCTGAAGCAGAAGGATCCCTTGAGCCCAGAAGGTTGAAGCTGCAGTGAGCCATGATTATGCCACTGCACTCCAGCCTGGGCAGCAGAGTGAAACTTTGACTCAAAAACAAAAAACAAAATAAAGTTACTTCAGCCAGGTGCAGTGGCTCATGCCTGTAATTCTAGTACTTTGGGAGGCCAAGGCAGGAGGATTGCTTGAGCCCAGGAGACCAGACTGGGCAACATAGCGAGACCATCTCTACAAAAAAATTATTTAAAAAAATTAGCCAGTCATAGTGGCACGCACTGGTAGTCCCAATTACCCAGGAGGCTGAGGTGGGAGGATCGCTTCAGCTTGGGAGATCAAGGCTGTCACATTCTAGCCTGAGCAACAGAGTGAAACTGTCTCAAAAAAAAGAAAGAAAAGATCCTCTTGGTTTTCCCTTTATCTCCCACCCTGCCTTACCCCCTGCATCTCTACCTCTAGTACTACTAATGATCATATCTTTAGTTAGAAAGGAATTCTTGATTATGTTGCAGTTTTCTGCATTTCAGAATCAGGAAAGTAAAGTTTTAAGGATTGACATGAAAGGTTTTTTGAAAAGCCCTTTAGAAAGCAGATTACCTCTCCATTTGGTCTTTTGATTCTTAGAAATGTTATGACATGGTTAGTTTTAGGCAAGTGAAAAGTTAAAGCCAAAAGAGTGAACCTTAGTATTAGTTTTTAGGGGCAGTTCAAAAAAGAAAAGATAGACTAGTCATTAGGAAAAAGTTTGTGGATTCGAAACCCAGTCCTGGTTCAGCTCCAGTTTAGCCCATTTTCAGTAAGTAGAAGAAAAGATAGCTGAAAATTGACTGTGGCTTCTTGCTTTGTTATTGTTTTTAAAAATATATGGGATTATTCTTAATTGACCTCCTGTGGAAGGGCCATGTCCATTCTGGGAAGATTGCCAGGTAGTTTTGCTGTCTCCTAATGTGGTTAATGGTATAGATTGCCTGTTTAACCTGATACTCTAGTCTTGTTTGCAAAAATGAATTGTTATTTGCTAACTCACATTCCTGTTTGCTAGACCCTTTGTTCACATCAGGCAGTTTCCTCTCCCCTGTTACTAGAAAAGACTACTTTAGGCCAGGGACAGTGGCTCATGCCTTTAATCCCAGCACTTTGGGAGGCTGAGGTGGGTGGATCACCTGAGGCCAGGAGTTTGAGACCAGCCTGGCCAATGTGGTGAAACCCCGTCTCTACAAAAAAAATACAAAAATTAGCTGGGTGTGTTGGCATATGCCTGTAATCCCAGCTGCTTGGGAGACTGAGGCAGGAGCATCCCTTGAACCCCTGGGAGTCAGAGGTTGCAGTGAGCTGAGATAGCTGCCATTGCACTCCAGCTTGGGTGACAAGAGTGAAACTGTCTTAAAAAAAAAACTACTTTAGTGCATTTTAAAGGATGTCCTTTTGTTTTGGTATTTTTCCAGTTTGGACAAAGCTGTCCCACAGTGACCAATAATCAGAAAGTTTGCTTATTGGCTTGACTGTATTAAAAGAAGACGAGTGTATTCTTATCAATCTCACCCTCTGCCTGTGAGCCTAGGCAATATCTCTCCAAAAAAAAAATTTTTTTTTAAATTACCTAGTTATGGTGGTGCACACCTGTGATCCCCAGCTACTTAGGAGACTGAGGCAAGAGGATCGCTTGAGCCCAGGAGATCAAGGCTGCAGTGAGCTATGATTGTGCCACTGTACTCCAGCCTGGGTGACAGAGCGAGACCCTGTCTCTAAAAAATAAATAAATAAAAGGTAAAAGTAATGATATCATTTTATATTCAGTCTGATATTTTCTACTAGATTCTGGTAGAAGAAAGGGGTAGCATTCATCCAAGATTAAAGAACATTCATGAGAGAGCGAGAGCGACTTAGAACTGAGAATTCTTTTTTTGCCCCCGCCAGCTGACTGTTCAGTTTAACAGGTGGTTCTCTTCACCAGCACAGGTGGCAGAACCCATGTTCTGCAGAGGCATAGTTTGTGAATCAGCACTAGCTGGGGAGAGCTGGAGCTCTCATTTCAGACACATGAGGTGTCTACTTCCAGCCCTGCTGTTATCTGTAAGCTCTGTGATCTTGGGTGAAGCAAGTTCTTCCCTGTCTTTGACGTCGTTTCCTCATTTGTAAGTAGGGCTGTCACCTGCCTTATAACATTGTGAGCATGAACTGGCATGATGTATTTGCAAGCACTTTGCATTGTGCCTGGTACATACAAGGTCTAAATATAGGAAATGTTCATTTTCTCTTCTTACCAAATCTGGTTCTGTTTGTGTTATGTTGTAGATGTTATATCTGTTTCTTGAAGCTTTTTGCAAATATTCTCACATGCATTCAATAAGTGCGTGGGCAGTAGTGGGGAAGGAAGAACTCTGTGTCCGGTTAAGCCTATGGGGAACACCAGTCCAGGGATGGAGGTTTAGCTGAATCCCATCCTGGAGGTAAATGAGAAAAATTTACTCATGAGTTTCTGGGGTAAATTAATTAGTACTATAGGACTTGGTTTTTAAAAAACTTTATTTTAATTGAGGTATAGTTTTTAAGTGTACACTTTTATTTTATTTTAAATTTTTTTTCTTTCTTTTTTTTTTTTTTTTGGTGACAGGATCTCATTCTGGTTGCCCAGGCTGGAGTGCAGTGGCACAATCTCAGCTCACTGCAGCCTCGACCTCCTGGGCTCAGGTGATTCTCCCACCTCAGCCTCCCAAGTAGCTGGGACTACAGGTGCATACCACCACAGCCAGCTAGTTTTTTGTATTTTTAGTAGAGATGGGGTTTTGTCATGTTGCCCAAGCTGGCTTGAATTCCTGGACTCAAGTAATTCGCCTCCCTTGTGGGATTACAGGTGTGAGCCACTGTGCCTGGCCCAATTCAAAAAGTTTTAAAAAATGTATATACCCACTTAACCACCACTCCAATTAAGATAAAGAAGAAAACACTTCCATCACCCTGTTTTCCTCATCAAATTTGATTTTAGCACTTTTATTTAATTGTGCTCTTAAGTTTGGCAATGAGCAGTAATTTAGCCCATATTTCGGCCACCTAAACCAATTTAATGCTAATACTGACTAACCAATGTATTGCTCTGTGGTATTTGTAGTATAGTGTTTGTGTGCTTGTTCCTGCATTTTACTTGGGATCTGAATATTTCTGGTGCATTTTTAAACAAATGATAATTATTTTGTTAACTCTTGTTTTTTGAGATTTCTTTTGACTCTTTACTGGGCATTCTTCATGGTTCATTTGGATTATTTGTTCCATTTTTCAAGGTCTTGTCCAGAAGGCTAAGAAAGCAAAGGACAGGTTGTTGAAACGAGAAGGGGATGATCGAGCAGAATCAGGGACCCAAGGATATGAGTCTTTCAGCTATGGAGGGGTTGATCCTTACATGTGGGAACCCCAGGAGCTTGGTAAGAAAATTCATTTATTCATTCAGCAAGTGGTTATTGAGCATCTGCTATGTTCTAGGTAAAGTTTTAAAAGTTGAGGAGGCATCAGTAAACCATAATGGTCTAAGCTTCTAATGGACCTTATGCCCTTGTTGAGGGGAGAAAATGGAAGAGAACCAGCTGAGCATCCACTTTGCGTTAGGCATTACATTAAATGCTTTATACCCGTGGTCTCGTTAGATCTTCACTGCACCTCATGAGAACCTGCCCAGGGACAAACAGTGAGTAAACTGCAGAAGTGGGGTATGAATCCATATCTCTCGGACATCAGCCTAGGCACAGAGTCCATTAACGAATCTTTCCTCTCACATAGGACATTATCTGCCCAGTGACAAGCACTGGGTTATGCAGCTTACTTTTTTGAATAATTATAGTACCATCTACCTACTTTCACGTTTCTGGGATGATAAAAATTCTCTAAAATTTATTGTGATGATTGTACAACTCTTAAAATCCTAAAAACCACTGAATTTGCTTTAAATGGTGTATGTATGTGAATTATATCTCAATAAACCTATTTATCATGCCACACACACTTAGTTGAACTATCTAATCTTACATATCTGTGTTTTTGTTTTTTTGTGGTTTTTTTTGAGACAGAGACTCACTGGGTCGCCCAGGCTGGAGTCCAGGTCTCCATCATGGCTCACTGCATTCCAGGCTCAAGTGATCCTCCTCAGTAGCTGAGGCTACTGGTGCACACCATCACACCTCGCTAATTTTTGTATTTTTTGTAGAAACAGGGTCCTTTTTTGCCCAGGCTGGTCTCGAACTCCTGGGCTCAAGTGACCTGCCCATCTCAGCCTCCCAGAGTGATGGGATTACAGGCGTGAGCTACTATACTTGCCTACATATCCTTTAACCATCTAATGATAACAGTCATTAATATAATAAAATATTTTCTGTCCATGAAATGGGTAATTATTCCTTTATTAATTATTCCCTTGTGATTTATTAAATTTTCATGTTTATGATCTTGTTCACCTTTCACAAAAGCCTTGTGAAGTAATGATCCTTTTTCCCATTTATAGATGAGGAAACTGGAGCTCTGAGAAGGAAAGCGAAATTCACCCAGGCTTATCTACTGTACCTTTTTAGTGCCGTTATAGAAGATGTCTCTTTGAATAAGAAAAGTCCTACAACTGTGCTGTCCATTCAGTAGCCACCAGTCATGGGCTACTTAGTTTAAATAGATTAAAATGAAATAAAATTAAAAGTCACTTCTGTACCACACACTAACTACATTTTAAGTGTTCTATGTCCACTTGTGGCTATTTGCTACTGTATTGGAGAATGGAGAAAATTGCTTTAAAAATAATACTATACAGCCGGGCGTGGTGGCTCACGCCTGTAATTCCCCAGCACTTTGGGAGGTTGAGGCGGGTGGATCACAAGGTCAGGAGTTCAAGACCAGCCTGGCCAATATGGTGACACCCTGTATCTACTAAAAATACAAAAAATTTAGCCAGGCATGGTGGCACATGCCTGTAATCCCAGGTACTCAGGAGGCTGAGGCAGGAGAATTGCTTGAATCCAGGAGGCGGAGGTTGCAGTGGGCCAAGATTGCGCCATTGCCCTCCAGCCTGGGTGACAGTGAGATTCTGTCTCAAAAAAAAAAAAAGAATAATACTATACATATGTAATTATGAGATACATATGAAAGCCAATCCAAAACACGAAGGAGAAATTTTGGACACATGAATTCTTATTAGCTTTGTTTCATGATTGCCCATGTGAGATTACTGGGGTGATTTTCTGATTAAGTTGCCAGTTGCAGCAACTGAAGACAGTCACAAATTGTAGAAGGTCAAGTGAATGGCAAATTTTGTAAGTTAATATTTATTTATGATAGCTTGTTTGTGATACCTTGTTTCATGATGGCCAATGTGAGATTACTAGGGATTTTCTGATTAAGTTGCCAGTTGCAGTAACTGAAGTTACGAATTGTAGGTTAAATGAATGGCAAATTTTAGTAGTTAATATTTATGGTCACCCCTAAGAATTCTAAACTAAAGTTTAATTAGATGTTAGAGTATGATTAGGGTAGAAAAGACATGTGGATGGTTAAGAGTATAGCATGTGTGGCCAGGTGCAGTGGCTCACCTGTAATCCCAGCACTTTGGGAGGCCAAGGCAGGTAGATCACATGAGGCCAGGAGTTTGAGACCAGTTTGGCCAATGTGGTGAAACTCTGTCTCTACTAAAAATACAAAAATTAGCCGGGCATGGTGGCACATGTGTGTAATCCAAGTTACTTGGGAGACTGAGGCATGAGAATCGCTTGAACCTGGGAGGTGGGGATTGCAGTGAGCCAAGAGATTTTGCCACTGCACTCCAACCAGGATGACAGGGTGAGACTCTGTCTCAAAAATAAGTAAATAGAAAGAGTATAACGTGGAGATGCTGATCGAAGGATACAAAATTTCAGTCAGGAGGAATAAGTCCAGAGATCTGTTGTACAAGGTGCTGATTTATAGTTTTTTGTTTGTTTGCTTTTCTGAGATGGAGTCTTCCTCTGTCACCGAGGCTGGAGTGTGCTGCTGTGATCTTAGCTCACTGCAACCTTTGCCTCTGGGTTCAATTCTCATGCCTCAGCAACCTGAGTAGCTGGGACTACAGGCGTGCACCACCATGCCCAGCTAATTTTTGTATTTTTGGTAGAGACAGGGTTTCACCATGTTGGTCAGACTGGTCTTGAACTCCTGGCCTCAAATGTTCCACGCTCCTCGGCCTTCCAAAGTGCTGGGATTACAGGCATGAGCCACTGCACCTGGCCTGATTATAGTTAATGAAAATATCTTGTATTCTTGGAAGTCAGTGAGAGTAGACTTTGTGTTGTCACCACAAAAAGTGATAAGTATATGAGGTAATGCATATGGTAATTAGCTAGTTTAGCCATTTCCCAATGTATAAATATTTCAAAACATGTTGTACACGGTGAATATATGCAGTTTTTATTTGGCAATTAAATTTTTTTTTTAAAAGCATGGCATGTGACATTCTGTTACACTACAGTTTATAAGTGAATAGGTGATCATTGGGAAGGAGACATACATTGAGTGCCGGGAGGGTTGAGGGCAATGTTTCTGGAGCAGGTGAGACTGAGCAGGGGATATTTCAGGTTACTCGGACAGTAAGCTTTTTGTGTTGCAGACATTTGTCCTGGGTTTTGGCTGCTGTACTGAGGAAGGTATCAGCTTAACTAGCTTCCACAAGGGAATCTATTAGCATTTACATTTTTTTGGCCATTTTGAGAATTGTCTTTATCCTGAGGAAAAACCATATTGTATCAAATTTATAAATTATAAAACAGTAAGATAATTCAAAAATTTTTAAATCGCCCATAATGTTACCACCCGGTTTATTTAACATTGGCATGAGAGTCAGTTAAGACTTTACAAATTTTAACTTACTTAATCATCGTAACAACTCTGAGAAGTACATACCGTTATTATCCATTTGATAATTGAGTACTCTTACAGTTACAGAGATGTTAAGTAATTTGTCCAGGGTTACACAGTGTGTGGCAGAATTGAAACTTGAGCACAGGCTGACTCCAGAGTCCATGCTCTTTATCTACTGTACTCTCAGGTCTCTCATATGGTACTTGGTGGCCTCCGAAGGTCACGGTTAACAATTCAGCAGATTTTCTTCCATTTGCTTTCCTGGTTTTTTAATTTTTGGTACGACTCTAAAATCCTAGAGTTTTTACTTGCTTTTGAAATTTTTTTTTTCTTTCTGAGATTGGTCTCACTCCGTCACCCAAGCTGGAGTACAGTGGTGGGATCATAACTCACTGAAGCCTCCAGCTCCTGAGCTCAAGCCATCTTCCCGCCTTGGCCTTCCAAGGAGCTGGGATTATAGGCGTACATGCCCATGCCTGGCTATTTTAATTTTTTTATTTTTTGGAGAGAGACGGGGTCTCGCTATGTTGACCAGCCTGCTTTTGAAATTCATTGGGATAAGTGGCAAGGTAGAGAGGCTCCCTCAGAGAAACTATAAGTCATTTGTCTCCCTACCTTCCTTCCCTCTAGGTGCTGTGAGAAGCCATCTTTCCGACTTCAAAAAACACCGAGCTGCTAGAATTGACCACTATGTTGTGGAAGTCAATAAATTAATAATCAGGTTAGAGAAGGTAAATTTTGTTGTCTTAAAACATTTTTTTCTGCAAATACACATTTGCTGGGAAAAAATAATCACATTTCTATCACATGTGTTGTGTATATCATATACAGCTGATGGTGACAGAGAAACCTTCTCTAGAGAGGTGCAGAGGATGTGGTGGACAGTTCTAGCCTGGGCCAGCATTCCTTAAGAGAATGGCCCAGGCTGACAAATTTGCCACATGCTCAGCTTCCTTTTCCCACCTATGAATCCCACTCAGGTGCCAGAAAACCTTTCTTCCTTCACATTCTTCTTTTGGGTGTCCCAGGCACAATCACCCAGTGAGGTGTAGTGTGTGATGGCAAACAAACAAGCGGTGACCAGGTCTCACGGGTGTATTTTGATCTGGATGTGCTTGTTGTATGTAACCTGGATTGTGTGCTGGGCATAGTAGCAACCACAAGTACAGTTCTTTATGTGTACTTTGTAAGGCAGAAATATGTGGCCAGTTTTAGGGTCCAGGAGCACTGTGGAGAATGGAGAGTTTTCCATTGCTTTCAGTCACTGCCCCTACCCATCCTTGCCTACCCCTGATTATTGCTAAAATGGGTAACTGACAATAAAGAGATTAGAAGTGGGTCATAGGAAGGGAGGTAGGTTCTAGATGTAAAACTAATACCCTGTCCCATGTGAAATTGCTTTTGTGATTTTGTGGAGTTGGGGATGACAGATGAGACTTGAGAAATCCAAATGTGCTAATTTCCTGCTTGATGTATTGGAAAATGTGGAGCATGTATACATCACCTGGTTAATTTCATTTGGCAATATTTTCTCCCTGTCAGCTCACTGCGTTTGACAGAACAAATACTGAATCTGCAAAGATTCGAGGTAACTTTAAAACTTTGCTCACATTCATCTTATTATCTTTTTTCCCTGACCAAAGCTCTCTTTAAAAATGGCCTGCTTTCTTGTTGGTTTGCTCTTCCCAAAGCAATAGAAAAGTCTGTGGTGCCTTGGGTCAACGACCAGGATGTCCCTTTCTGTCCAGACTGTGGGAATAAGTTCAGCATCCGGAACCGCCGCCACCACTGCCGCCTCTGCGGGTCTATTATGTGCAAGAAGTGTATGGAGCTCATCAGCCTTCCCTTGGCAAGTAGGTGACTTGGAGGTGGGGCCCTGGACCCTCATCTTCTTTTGGGTCTAGCTTATTTGCTAATCACCACTGGGACCGTGGAACCTTTTTGTTACATTAATGGCTCATGGGAATCTTCATTCATTAAGTTGCTGATTCTGTGAAACCCACTACAGGCTAGGTACTATGCTAGGGGCGGATACAGTGGTCTATAACAGGGATTGGCAAACTTTGTAAGGATCAGATAGTAGATAAATTTAAGTTTTGTGGGCCACATATGGTTGCTGTGACACTTTTTCTTTCTTTAAACAACCTTTTAAAAATGTGAACACTAGACTGGGCACAGTGGCTCACGCCTGTAATCACAGCACTCTGGGAGGCCGAGGCAGGTGGATCACTTGAGGTCAGGAGTTTGAGACCAGCCTGTCCAACATGTTGAAATCCTGTCTCTATAAAAATACAAAAATTAGCCTGGTGTGGTGGCATGTGCCTGTAGTCCCACCTACTCAGGAGGCTGAAGCAGGAGAATTGCTTGAACCTGGGAGGCGGAGGCTGCAGTGAGCTGAGATTGAGCCACTGCACTCCATCCTGGGCGACCGAGTGAGACTCCCATCTCAAAATAAATAAATAAATAAAATAGCAATGTGAAAATTATACTTAGTTTGAGAGCCGTATAGAAACAGCCTGCAGGCTGGACTTGGCTCACAGGTCATCTTTTGCCCATTTCTGGCCTATAAGCCTATAAGGCATTGTTCATTCTCCCAAGGAGTCTAGCGTCTAGCAGGGGGCATAAACTGACAAATAATTGCTTTCTAAAGAGAGATGTACAATGAAAGAGATTGTGTCAGGCACTCAGGAGAGGCTGACCAACTCTTTGTCTGCTCTGCTTGGAAGTGGCAAGTGTGATTTTGAGAAGAGGGTCTTGAATATAAACAGTGGGCTAGTCCCTTCCTGTGGGATAAGTCACACACAACTCACTGTCATATGGAAAAGACTAATATATATGAGAGATGCTGAGTGCTGTGGGTTCAGGGACAGTGAGAGCATGGATGCTTAGGGCTGGGAGGTGATGTTCGAAAAGAGCCTTAAAAGATGAGTAGGATTGCAAAAGAGATGGAGAAAGGACATTTTAGGTAGAATGAACAGCAGGAGCAAAGGCATGGAATTCTGGAAAGCCCAGGGTAGGTTAATAGAGGAGCAAATAGAATAGTTGGGGGTGTGTGGAGGACAAAGTTTAGGTGGAACCCGATCCTCCAGGACTTTGCAACCAAGCTGAGTAGAAGTTGCTGAAGATGATCTCATTGGCTTCTGGGAAGTTTGGGATAAATTTACACTAGAGAGTTCTGCTGACTGTGCATGCTGTTGGCCATGGGGTGTCTGGATAATGTGGGGACAAAAACAGATGCTTCTTCTGTCCAACTCTCACATATACCAGGTCACTTTACCTTGATACTTCCTCCCTGAGACCAACTCCCTGTCTCATGTACATAAGACTATAAGCAGCCTTTTTGGGACACTATTCATCTTTCTTCTCTTGAGCTCTTTAGCCAGCATTTACTGGGCAGCTGCTGTGGGGTGGCCCTGCTGGATATGTTAAGGGTACAAGTGTGAGTAAGACACAGTTTGTACCCACAGAGTCATAGGTTCCTAGGGCAGCTCTGGGGTGTACATGTAACTGTACACAGGGAGAAGAATGGAAAGTGCTCCAAAATGGGCAGTGTGGTGGGAACTGATGGGAAGGATGGATAGTTTTTGCCTCAGGGAATTGGAAAAGGCTTTCCTGGAGGACCTGCCATTCAGAGAGGATAGGAGCCAGATGTTTGGGAATAGGGAGAAGGCTGTGGAGGAAAATCTCCCGGGAGAATGTTTGTTGTGTTGGAGGCACAAGGCAAATGGAAGAGAGTGGCAGGTGGAAAGGCAAGGTTGTTTGGATTTGGAGGGGCAGCAGTGGAGTCCTTTCCCACCAGAGTCTGACACCAGGAAGGCAGAGGGGCAGTACTTGCCCACAGCTGGAGCCTGATCTTGTTACTCGCTAAATCAAACACCTGTGGACTGCCACCTTGAGGTCGTGGGTATGGTAATTGGATGCTGTGGGGGTCATTGCTGCCTGTTGGTGTTGTGGTTACAGACAAGCTCACCAGTGCCAGCAAGGAGTCCCTGAGCACCCACACCAGCCCCAGCCAGTCACCCAACAGTGTCCATGGCTCCCGCCGAGGCAGCATCAGCAGCATGAGCAGTGTCAGCTCGGTCCTGGATGAGAAGGACGATGACCGGATCCGCTGCTGTACACACTGCAAGGACACGCTGCTCAAGAGAGAGCAGCAGATTGATGAGAAGGAGCACACACCCGACATCGTGAAGCTCTACGAGGTGATTCGCGCTGTCTGGTCTTGGGTCTAATTTCTTAGGCAGATTTTGGCTGTTTGTTATGTACACTCCTGCAGATTCTGGAGAATGCTTTGGGAAGTTGTTCGTTTGAATTATTTGTTGTTCCTGTTAAAGGCCCATGTTATGATTTCCCAGCTAGGGCCCTGTGTGAGTCAGAGTCATCCTGGGTGTGTTGCAGCAAACTTGTTTCAAGTGGCCTTCCTTGGCTACTTGAAAGCAGGAGGGTGGAGGCTTTGGTGGCCCAGAGGCAAGAGGAGGAAAGGCAGTTGCCACGTGGTGTAGACAGGTTCGGTGGGGAGAGCAGAAGCTAGAGATGTTCATAAACAGTGGGCCAGAAGAATCCCGGGAAACTCACTTGGGAGTGTTAGACTTTCCAAGTTTTAGAAAGTTCTACAAGTTTTCAGACTTTACCTGTTTACTGAGTGTCCCCTTCTAAGTTTGTCCAAATGCCTCAGCTGTCATTACTATGAGCGATCCCACAGCCCCCCTACTAGATGCATGCTCTGAGAGGAAATAGTGTGCAAAGACTATCTGGGAGTGAGACTGGCTTGGTCCCTTAATGGCCGGGTGAGACCTGTGAGCTGAGGAGGACTAGCCAGGTGGACTGGGTGGGCAGGCAGTAAAAGATGCAGGGAAGAGATCAGCCCAGGCAGAGGAAGCAGCTTGTGCAACATTCTGAACAGAGGAAGATATATTTTTGTCTGATGACCACTGAATAGTCATTGTTAGCAGTTCTGCAGGTCATAATGGCAGTGTTTCTGGAATCCCCGTGTAAATACTCAGGCTACTAGAAATGGTGTTAATTAAGCCCCATGTTGGGTTGCAGATGTAGCCATTCTCCATCCTTTGTGTGGAGTTCATGACCTGGTATCTCATTTCTGTGAATACCCACTATGCTTGTGCCACTTCCTCTTTTGAAGTGAGCCCTGGCAATGCCTTGTGCTGGTTTCCTAATGTTGCCTGGCATCACTTGGCAGAGAAAGAAAGTAGCAGCTAATTCCTTTTTGTCTTGGTAGACACCTCGGCTTGTGCCCTGGAAGCCTTACTCCTCTCAAAAACATCTGGCCGGGTGTGGTGGCTCACTCTTATAATCCCAGCACTTTGGGAGGCCAAGGTGGGCACATCACTTGAGGCCAGGAGTTCAAGACCAGCCTGGCCAACATGGCAAAACCTTGTCTCTACTAAAAATATAAAAATTAGCCGGGCGTGGTGGCGGTGCACCTGTAATTCCAGCTACTCAGGAGGCCGAGGCATGAGAATCACTTGAGTCCAGGAGGCAGAGGTTGCAGTGAGCTGAGATTACGCCATTGTACTCCAGCTTGGGTGACAGAACAAAACTCCTCAAAAAAAAAAACAAAACAAAACATCTGGTCAGAAGCTCCATTCTCACTTTCTTTCCTTCCTACAAAATTTTCTGCTTGGAAAGTAGGTCTATAAATCAGGAAATTGATAACAACAATTAATATGTTGGAAAAGTGAACATTTATATATCTCCATTGATGGAGCCCAGCTTCTGGGTAGGCTTTTCTGTATCTTGAGCATACCACTTACCGCTTTGTTTTTGTTCTTAGAAATTACGACTTTGCATGGAGAAAGTTGACCAGAAAGCTCCAGAATACATCAGGATGGCAGCATCATTAAAGTAAGCTATTCATCTATGTTTTTCTAATCCAGTGGTGACTGTTTTCTGGCATCTTAGGTCAGTTCTCCAGTAGCCAAAAATGAAAATCTTAACTTCAACTGTGCTTTTTTTCTGAGACCAGCTGAAGTTGGTTTTTTTCCACTTTTGGCTGTTATGAAGAGAATCACCTTCATGTCTGTCTTTTAGTGGGGTACATGTTACCATCACATGAGCTTGTAAAAAGACAGCCACATTCAGTTGACCTTGGCTATTCTGACTGAGCAGGTTTGGGAAGGGCCTCAGACAATAGGTACTGCTGCTGAGTGCAGCATCTGGACAGAGCAGAGGAAGGGCAGTGGGTCTCATGCTCATGCCTGGGTAGATGCCACTTGAGTGTCACATTGAGGTGTCAGGGCTTAAAGTAGGCATGTCCATTAGAGCAGGGGCTGGCAGACTGCAGCCCATGGGCCAAATGTATCCTGACATCTGCTTTTTTTTTTTGTTTTTGAGACAGAGTCTCACTGGTGACAGGCTGGAGTGCAGTGACGTGATCTTGGCTCACTGCGACCTCCACCTCCCGGGTTCAAGTGATTCTCCTGCCTCAGTCTCTCAAGTAGCTGGGACTACAGGCACACACCACCACGCCCAGCTAATATATATATATATATATATATATATATATATATTTTTTTTTTTTTTTTGGCAGGGGGAGGGATGGAGTCTTGCTGTGTCGCCCAGGCTGGAGTGCAGTGGCGCAATCTGGGCTCACTGCAACCTCCACCTCCTGGATTCAAGCAATTCCCGTGCCTCAGCCTCCCGTGTAGCTGGGATTACAGGCACACGCCAACATGCCCTGCTAATTTTTTTATATTTTTAGTAGAGACGGGGTTTCACCATGTTGGCCAGGATGGTCTTGATCTCTTGACCTCATGATCCACCCACCTCAGCTTCCCAAAGTGCTGGGATTACAGGCGTGAGCCACTGCCCTTGGCCAACATCTGCTTCTTTTTTAAAATCGAGATGTAGTTCATACACTATAAACTTTACCCTTTTAAAGTGTACAGTTCGGTGGTTTTTAGTGTATTCACAAAATTATGCGAACATTACCACTGTCTTCATTCTAAACATTTTCATCACCCCAATAGGAAACCCCATACATTAGCAGCCACTGCCCTTTCCCCATCTCCCTGGACACCACTAATCTATTTCCCGTCTCTATGTATTTGTTTGTTTTTGACATTTCATATAAATAGAATCATAAATATAAAATCTCTCTTGTCTGGCTTCTTTCACAAAGTGTAATGTTTTTAAGATTCATCCATGTTGTTGCATATATCAGTACTTCATTGCATCTGTATGAATGTGTTGTGTGGATACTTGTCACATTTTGTTGATCCATCAGTTGTTGAACATTTGGTATTTTTCCACTTTTGGCTGTTATAAATAATGCTCCTGTAATATTTGTGTACAAGTTTTTATGGTTTTTGTGTAGACATGTTTTCATTTCTCTCGGGTAGGTACCTAGGAGTGGAATTGCTGGGTTTTATGCTAACTATATATTACCATAGAGTAACATTCCATAGAGGAGTTGCTAAATCGTTTTCTAGAATGACTGCACTATTTTGCATTCCCACTAGCAGTGTATGAGGGTTTCACTTTCTTTTTAGCCTTACTAATACTAGTTATTGCCACCTGTTTGCATAAAGTTTTATTGGAACACAGCCATGCCCATGTTTGATTACTGGTTGTAGCTGCTTTTGCACCACCACGACAGAGTTGAATAGCAACAACAGAGACTTTGTGGCCTGCAAAGCTGAAAACATTTATGATTTGGCTCCTTATGGAAAAAATTTGCTGATCCCTGTTTAAGGGCATGGCTTTTTCTGAAGCTTAGTGTTTGTGACCTAGAAGTTGAAGTGCTAACTACTAGAGTCAGATCCCAGTAGTGTTTTCCCAACCTATAGGAAAAGAATTAATTATGGTATCCAGTGTTATTAATTTCAGAGTTTTCTGACTTTGTCTTAAACCTGTGTTGCCTCTCTGCCACATTTAAAGCAATGCATGTAGCAGTAGATTTGCCTTGTTTAAAACAAAACCATGTATGTGTGTGTGTGTGTGTGTGTGTGTGTGTGTGTGTGTGTGTGTGTGTGTATATATATATATATTTTTTTTTTTCTTGAGACCAAGTTTTGTTCTGTCACCTAGGCTGGAATGCAGTGTGCGACCTTGGCTCACTGCAACCTCCGCCTCCTGGTTCAAGCGATTCTCCTGCCTCAGCCTCCTGAGTAGCTGGGATTACAGGCACCCACTATGATGTCTGGCTAATTTTTGTATTTTTAGTAGAGACGGGGTTTCATCGTGTTGGCCAGGCTGGTCTCGAACCTCCTTGGGTACTTTTGAGCGAGAAAAGCCAAGTAGTTTTCTGCTTTTAATGTAACCAACTGATTTAGTAAACCACTTCTAACATCTTGTTAGAGGCAGTGGAATTGTTTAGAGAAAGTAGGCCAGAGTAAATTCAGCCGCATTTGTTTTGGTGATGAGCATAAGGGCTAGTCCTTGGAGGCGTCAACCTGAGTCTGTCCCTATTGTGTCTGCAAATCGAAACGTCACTTCCACTTGATTCATCATTCCAAGAGATGGACACTGCATTATATCCAAAAGTCTGAAATGCCACCTTTAGAGAATTACCTGCCTTTGTGAGGCCTTACACCTTTAGCATCCTTCTACACTATGCTGGCCAGTCTGCACTATGAAACTTAGGTCACGTGTCTCTGTGGTTTCTCCTTAGTGCTGGGGAGACAACCTACAGTCTGGAACATGCCAGTGACCTTCGAGTGGAAGTGCAGAAAGTGTATGAGCTGATAGACGCTTTAAGGTAAGGTCCATTAAGTGGTATCTTGCCCGCTGGTGGAATGGAGAAGATGCTGTTCTAATGAAATGGCGAAAGTAGACCTGCACTCACTCAAACTTCTGGTGATGGGGCAGTGGGTGAGGAGGAGGGCAAGGAAGGGGCCAACTCTGGCATTTAATGCATCTCAGTGACTTTTGTTTCATTAAGGATTTCTAATGTTTGTTATTGTTAAAGAAAGAGGAGCTAGTTATTGACACCTATCATGTGCTAGTCACTGGCTGTTTTCTCTAGAATAGCTCATTTATTCTGAAGTTACCCTGTGAGGTAGGGATTAACATCCTGTGTCAAAGGTGAGGAATCATGTCACAGATAGCAAAAGTTGTGGAGCAAAGATAGAAACTCGGGTTCTTTCTTTGTGTCTGTGCTCAAATCCACAACTGCTTTTTAACTGTGGACTGGCCATTGGGGTTAAATTAGCCCTTTGATTTATGGGAAGTACAGTGACTCAGAGGGAGAATGAGATGAGGCGCTTTTGTCCATCCAGACATACAGCATGGGCTGCGTAGATGCAGGGCCTGGTACAAAGTGAAAATGCATGTCCCCTGTCCCAAAATTATTAAGAATAAAGACACTAACAGCAGAGCATTAAACTAAGCATAGGGCTCTTTGAAGTGCCAGTCCTTTCTAGTTGCATAGGTTGCTCACCTGTGAAGCTGGCTCTGCATGTGTAGTCAGTCCCTCCATGACAGTGTTGTGCGCCCTGTGCTGAGGCCTGTGTACGGCCAAAGGGTAAGAAATGGGCTTTGCCTTCAAGGAAACTTTGATGGAGTCACTTGCCCATCTTTACACACCTTCCTGGCATGAAAGCCTGGCAACTCCAGATGTTATACTTTTCACCCTTGTTTCTGAAGCTGGCAGTGCTCATTATATTCATGTGTTTGTTCCAATTCAGTAAGAAGATCTTAACCTTGGGCTTGAACCAGGATCCTCCACCACATCCAAGCAATTTGCGGCTGCAGAGAATGATCAGATACTCAGCTACACTTTTTGTGCAGGTAAAGCCATCCTGGGTTGGCATAAATGTCATGCTTGGCCTGTCCTGCTCTTTTGCTTCCCCAGAGGCAGATCCATGCCAGTGACTTGTTTACTTCCTATTTATACATTGTATTATTTTTTGAAATTATGAATGCATGATGCCACACTTAGAGAAAAATCTGGATTTCAGAGAAAACTAAAACTACTTTTAATCCTATGTCCCCATTACAATCACTCATTATTCTGGTATGTTTTCTTTTTTCCTATTTGTATTTTTTATATACAGTATTTACAATAGTGCATATTGACTGTATATGCCATTCTTTAACCGTTTTCCTTTAGTTGAGCATTTGATAGACTAATTTTTTGCTGCTGTTAATTGTTGCCATGATAGTAATACTGGTACTTAGTATTTCTTCCTTAGGATAATCTCCTAAGAGACTTCCTGAGCCATCAGCTGGGAGGAAACAGCCGATTAAGGGCAGACTAACCTAAGTGGTTAGGTCTGAATTGTGTCTTTCTACCCGTGAAGGCCCCTTCTGAGAGAGTCACAGTTAACCACCCTTGGGGCTCCCTGACAAAGAGATCTTTTTTTTTTCTTTTTTTTTTTTTAATTAAAACAAAGTGTTTTTTTCTTTTTTTTTCTTTTATTAAGTAGGGACAGGGTCTTACCATGTTGCCCAGGCTGGTCTCAAACTTTTGAGCTCAAGCAGTCTGCCCACCTCGGCCTCCAAAGTGCTGGGATTATAGGCGTGAACCACACTGCCCCCAGCCAACAAAGAGATCTAATAGATGGAGTCCTGTTGGGTTAGTTTTCTGACTTTGTAATACAGAGAAGTAGGTCCTTCCTCACTTTGATTAGTGATTCTATTCAGCAATCATTTATTGAGCGCCTCCTATATACCAGGTAGTGTTTTAGGTGCTGGATGTCCTATAGTGAACAAAAAAGACCAATGTTCCTGTTCTCATTAAGCTTGTGTTCTAAAGAAGGGGAGAGATCACAACCAACTAAAATATCTAGTATATAAGATAGCAAAAGTGCTGTGGAGAAATGTACAACAAGGAAGTGTGGGAGAGAGGACTGGGATTGAGGTTTGCTAATAGGATGGGCAGGGACAAGACCTCATAGAGAAGCTAACATTGGAGCCAGGTGAATAACTGGGATATCTGATGTTGATCATTTCATGAGGAAAATGCAGGCCCATTTGGAGTTGACTCTCACCCAATATAAGAGTGTGCTCCTTTCCGGCTACTGTCAAATGATGTCACTCTCGGAGAATAGAGTGGCTCAGCTTAAGCAAACTCTCATCATGGGGCTTAAGGGTCATTTTTTCTCTCAAAGGGTTTAAGTGTAAAATTGTCTGTCATTCCCTGCAGGAAAAGTTGCTTGGTTTGATGTCACTGCCAACCAAAGAACAGTTTGAGGAACTGAAAAAGAAAAGGAAGGAGGAAATGGAGAGGAAGAGGGCCATGGAGAGACAAGTGAGTGAAGCCAGGGATATGGGGCCCGCTTCCTCCTGTGGCTCTCAAGCACAGAGGCTGCCGTGAGCTCCCAGCTTGTGTGGGGTTGTAGTGAATCAGAACCTCTCTCTCAAATGTGCATATTTCTTCTGTTGTGTTTCAGCCTCACTTTTATCTATGGGAACTAGAATAATTGTTTTTCTCCCCAGGTCCTATTTTTCTTTCAGAGCTTCTGCTGATTCTCTCATGGCTAGAATATCACAGAGATTGACAGTTCTCCCTATGGCAGAAGTTGCAGAGGACCAAGACATTAGGAAGTTCCTTGTAGAACATATTGGTATATGCAATATTAAACAGAAAATTATATGTGTATTTAACGCTGTGTGAGATTCCAGTGTAGATGAGGGGAACAGACCTCAGAGGTTTAAGAAGAGTATATGGCCTGTGAATCTAAGATTGAGAAAATCTGATGCCCTAACTTATTCATTATATTTTATTTTTATTTTTGAAAATCAGGGTCTCCCTTCTGCCCACATATACACAAAAACATGACTTGATTTTAGCAGTTGGATATCTTTGTCCTGAGGTGAGAAATTGGAGTGTCACTGGCACAGGGATAGAGGGACAACAGAGGGTGGGTGACAGTGTGGGCTGCTGCCAGCATGGTGACTATTTCTTCTCTCTGCTTTGCTCTCTCCCCAGGCTGCCCTGGAGTCTCAGCGAAGGCTTGAGGAAAGGCAGAGTGGCCTGGCTTCTAGAGCAGCCAACGGGGAGGTGGCATCTCTCCGCAGGGGCTCTGCCCTCTTGAGAAAGGCTGAGGGCTGGCTCCCGCTGTCAGGAGGTCAGGGGCAGAGTGAGGACTCAGACCCGCTCCTCCAGCAGATCCACAACATCACATCATTCATCAGGCAGGCCAAGGCCGCGGGCCGCACGGATGAAGTGCGCACCCTGCAGGAGAACCTGCGGCAGCTACAGGACGAGTATGACCAGCAGCAGACAGAGAAGGCCATCGAGCTGTCCCGGAGGCAGGCTGAGGAGGAGGACCTGCAGCGGGAACAGCTGCAGATGCTGCGTGAACGGGAGTTGGAACGAGAAAGGGAGCAGTTTCGGGTGGCATCCCTGCACACACGGACTCGGTCCCTGGACTTCCGAGAAATCGGCCCTTTTCAGCTGGAGCCCAGCAGAGAGCCTCGCACCCACCTTGCTTATGCTTTGGATCTAGGCTCTTCCCCAGTTCCAAGCAGCACAGGTCCCAAGACCCCGTCACCTAGCTCAACTCAACAGCCCACCAGAGTGTGGTCTGGGCCCCCAGCCCTTGGCCAGGAGCTCTTAACCCAGAGCAGCATGCCACAGCAACATGAGGGGCCCTCCTTAAACCCCTTTGATGAGGAAGACCTCTCCAGCCCCATGGAAGAGGGCACTACTAGTCCTCCTGCTGCCGGGGTTTCCTTCGACCCTTCAGCCCGCATGCTGAAAGAGTACAATCCTTTCGAGGAAGAGGACGAGGAGGAGGAGGCAGTGGCAGGGAATCCATTCATTCAGCCAGACAGCCCAGCTCCTAACCCCTTCAACGAGGAAGATGAACATCCCCAGCAGAGGCCCTCAAGCCCTCTGGTTCCTGGCAACCCCTTTGAGGAACCCACCTGTACCAACCCCTTTGAGATGGACAGTGACAGTGGGCCGGAGGCTGAGGAGCCCATAGAGGAAGAGCTCCTCCTGCAGCAGATCGATAACATCAAGGCATACATCTTTGATGCCAAGCAGTGTGGCCGCCTAGATGAGGTAGAGGTGCTGACAGAGAACCTGCGGGAGCTGAAGCACACCCTGGCCAAGCAGAAGGGGGGCACTGACTGACTGGCAGTGGAGAGGGCACCTTTGGGCCCAGGGGTCTGGCAGGAGCCAGTGGAGCAGGACAGAGGGCAGGCAGGGTGGATGGGGAAGGTGGCAGGGTGAGAAGTCAGATGCACACAGGTGAGGGGCAGGAATCTGCTGTTTTGTGTTGTGCACTTTGAGGTGTTTCCACTACAGTTGAATAATAGAATAGAAACTAGAACAGGGAGAATCAGCATTTATTTGCTGTTTTTCCTGTTTATTATTACTATCTTTTGTAATTGGAGGTTTACCCCTTTTGAAGGGACTTTACATTTTTACTATCGAGATATAACTAAATGCAGCTCTGTTGGGCCCAGGGCAGAAATGGCTGCTGTGTACCTCTTGGGTCTATTTGCTACTGCCTAGTCTTGGTTCCTTTTGCAGTATTATAGGGCAGCCTTTATAGAGCCCTTCTTTAGCCAAGACAGAGAAGATAGATTCCACTGAGCTATATTCTGCTCTGACAGAAGTCCATCCCTAGTAGGCTTTGAGTTCCATTTCACCTGGGGCCGCCTCTCCCCTGCTCTGCGCTTCCTGTCTGTACAATAGCAGGGGGAAGTGCTGCTATGAAGGGGAGAGTTTAGATCCAGGAGAGCCCAGCACCTCTTTTTAAGGTGGGGTGATGGGAACATTTCACCAGGGTCTATTTTCTCAGTTTAAGTTGTTTTTTGTCTCTTTCGGGAAGTTAAGCTGCCAGTGCAGGGTATCAATGTGAATCTGGTCCTGAGCTTTTTAGAAAATAAGAGTGGTTAACTTTTTGGTTGATACTAGTATTACTTGTGAGAAGAGTTTCCCCACCCTTGTTCTGATGGAACAATTGTCTGTCACTGGAGAAATCTCCCTCCAGAGCTTTGGCAAAGTTACTCTGATCTGGGTCTGTTTAAAAGGCCTGGTCTCTAATTTAGGAATTGGTGATCTGGAAGCTTTTGCAAAACATCACCAGAAGAAGGGAAGCTTCCCAGAGTCAGAAGCTAAATTAATTTCCAAGGCTATTGGATCAGCCGTCTTCCCTTTTGGTTCACTGTGTTCTGACCTGGGGCACTGATGAGATTTTTTTTTTTTTTTTGGAGACAAGAGTCTCACTTTGTTGCCCAGGCTGGAGTGCAGTAGCATGATCTCAGCTCACTGCAACCTCCACCTCCCCAGTTCAAGTGATTCTTGTGTCTCAGCCACCTGAATAGCTGGGATTACAGGTGTGGACCACCACGCCTGGCTAATCTCTCTATTTTTAGTAGAGATGGGGTTTCACCGTTTTGACCAGGCTGGTTTTGAACTCCTGGCCTCAAGTGATCTGCCACCTTGGCCTCCCAAAGTGCTGGGAATACAGGCGTGAGCCACTGTGCCCGCCCTGATGAGATGTTTTATTACCAATGTTAGTATTAAGAAACTGAAATGTTTGAAGAAGCACAACCCAGGATCGTGCTGGTAGCACCCACAGTACTTAACTATTAGTCAATTAAGACCAGAAAGGAAAATTGTTAATTTAGCTCTGGTGCTTTGGTTTACAGGAACATAACCCTTAACTGACATCTGACATCATGATAGCCACATGTGCTCAGCTCCGGGTAGAGTTTCTGCAGTTACTCATCTTAACTAATGAACAATAACTGACCACTGGTCACTTTATGCCCTGTAACTAGCTTTAGGCCATACTTTCACTGGTTACTGGTGTGAGAGCTGAAATTAATTTTGTTACATTCTGGTGAAGATCCCTCTTGATAATGGGAATGTTTGAACTCTCTTGATGAAAAAATAATCTGTATTTGTGTTGATGTTCACATTTCTGTATCACATTTCTTATCCTTTTGGTTGAATGAAAAGGTCTTGTATAGGGTATGGAGACGGGGAGTGGGGACCCTTTGCATTTGGGATCTGTTCACAAACAGCCATTCGAGTGGGTTAACGAATGTCAGCCAGTTACCAGCCCTGCTGGTGGTTATGGGTTGTTTTGAGAAGTTGGCAACCAGGCATCTAAGATGTTGCCTGGTACAGGCCTCTTTTCTTCCCTGAGGCCCATGACATTTCTCTGATACTCCAGAGGGTTTCCCAGATGGCCAGTAGGCTCCTCCCTGCTTAGGCTCTCATTTCTCTGAAAAGAGGATGAACTGAAAAGCAGGTAGTTTCAGAAGCTAATTGCTGCTTTCCATCATAATTATTTTTCTTGTGAGAACATTTCTCTTTTAATTAGCTAGTGATTTTGATTAACACTAATTCACTAAACATACCCCTTCCCTCAAATCACCTCAGGTAACAATCTGTAAGTAACTAAAAGCATTGAGAAACACACAAGAAACATTTTTTAAACCTATTTTTAAAGGCCCGGCTGGGTGCAGTGGCTCATGCCTGTAATCCCAGCACTTTGGGAAGCTGAGGCGGGTGGATCACCTGAGGTCAGGAATTTGAGACCAGCATGGCCAACATGGTGAAACCTCGTCTCTACTAAAAATACAAAAATTAGCTGGGCGTGGTGGCAGACGCCTGTAATCCCAGCTACTCAGGGAGGCTGAGGCACGAGAATCGCTTGAACCTAGGAGGCAGAGGTTGCAGTGAGCCAAGATTGCACCACTGCACTCCAGCCTGGGTGAGAAGAGCAAGACTCCGTCTCACGAAAAACAAACAAAACTGACTCATTGAATATACTAAACCAAACTAAAATCATATTATTTTGATTAAGTTTATCCATGGCTGTATTCTTCTATGAATTCTTCCATTTAATTCTTCCATGATTATCTTCTGTAAATATATACATCACAGGAGTTAGAATTCTCTACCCATCAGCTGCACCATGTCGCAGAATTCATGCAGGCACAAAGTTGGAGTTACAGAGATGGGTTGACAGCAGGGAAAACTTGGCCTATGTATTATAACCACAACTTCAAGTTCTTACCTCATGTGAATATTCACCCTTCCTTTAGTCTTCCAAGGCAAATAGCCCCATCTCATCACCAAATGAGCAAGGTCTTGATACGGCATAGCAGATCTCCCTAAACACAGATCATGAGAAAAGATGGAAGAGACTTAGGGATTCAGGCATCAGATGAAGTTGGCTTTTCCCTTTTATGCCTTGTTTGTATTTCCCCCTGTCTAATACACTAAGGATACTTACTCATTGTACTTGCAGCTCAATATGTCTTTGCTGTTCAGATACTAAAATGTATCTCTGAGTCATTGTGAGCTGTGCAGTAGGTTGGACATCGTCATAGTTGGTGATGGGACTCAAAATGAAAAGGTGGTCTCTTTACCAGGTCACAGACTGTAGCAGATTGTGCTTGTTATCTGACAATGACTGTCACTTTGAGGGTCGTTGATTTGCATGCACTATTCTGGGGCCTTGTATTGGAGCCTTTTTTAAAAAAAATAAAATCTGAGATAGAGGTTGGGGGTGTGTGTGTCTGTGTGCATGTGTGTTACAAGTGAGAATCATCAGATGACATCTCTTTTCTTGATGACAACCATCTGAGTATCAGAATAGTTCCAGCACCTGTGTTGTCTGGTTAAGGCCTCTGGAAAAAATGAAGGTTACTGGGCTCTGAACAGGGGATAGATACGGGTTCCAGTTCTGCCCTTACTCCCAGTTATTCCTTCATTTAAAACTGGTTAAATGAACAGTTTTACACAGTATAGTGCAGATCCCTTAATGATCCTATCATCCCTGTTTCACACTGGAAGAAACTGAGGCTCAGAGATTGAGGAACCTTGTGACTGCCATCTGTGCCAGTCACCACCCCTGCATGACCACATTTCCCTCCATCGGCTCTACCAGCATGCCTGTGAGGTAGTTAGTTACTCAGCTGTTCTTCTGACCCTAGATGCAGAAAAGTTAAGAGAGATTAGCCTGGCTTAGGCCACACAGCCAGTCAGTGGTGGAATGAGGGTTTAAATCCAGATCTGCCTGGCTGGCTTTGCCCTCAGTAACAAGTAGCTGGGTCAGGTGGTGGTTTGGTGGTGGTGGGTGCTCAACCATTGTGTCAAGCTCAAAGAGGGCAGAAAAGGGCAATGGGGAATGAAGTTGGGTGCTGCTGAGCTGGTTTCTGATAGTGACTTTACCTGAGTCTGTGAAACATCTCCTTAGGGCCTATGTAGATTCTTAAACCAGGAGGGTGTAATATTTAGTGCTCACTATAGGCTAGACTGAGTGCTAAGTATTATGCATGGCTTACCTCAGTCTTCCCAACAACCCATTTACAGATGCGGAAATAAGTGAGTGGTGAAGTTAAGCGTGCTTAGGGTTGCACTGCTGGGTTTCCAGCCTAGGTCTGTCTGACTGCAAAACCCAAGCGGCCCTAGATTGTGTTGTATGTGGACACCCATGTTTCTAACGTGGAATGGGGTGTTTCATCCCTAGTAACTGCCTCCAGTGGACTTTTAAGATGAAAAACTTGTGTGTAACTCTTCAGGAAGCCTAGTGTAGTTGTAAAAATACTTCAGAAAGCACTTCTGGTTTTGGCTCAGATACATAGAGTTTGAAAGTTATCCTATCCTTACCACAAGAAAAAGCTGGGCAAACCAAATCAATGGCCTTTCTTGGTCCCATTAGAGAGCTGAGTGTGCAAGTCAAACTGCCATCCCAAAATCTGGAGAGAGGTGAGTCCAGAAAGTCAGCAAGATCTGATTGGAGCAGAAGCCATGGGAGCCATAGCTAGTAGGAAAACTTAAATGGTAATTTTGAGGAACTGCTGGAGGTTGAGTGTGGACTAGCATGGGAGTGAGCAACTCCCTCACCCCCAACGCCTTCCTGGGTTTTACTCGACTTGGTTCTCTTGGTGAAGAACTGAGAAAGACCCTCTGGTGGCTCTGGCGGGAAAGGGAGAATCATCTTTGTAACCAGAGCCTTCTCCATAACAAAGCTTATTCCCCAGAGGAAAGCACTTTTTCACAGAGCCTTATCCCATCTGGAGGAGGGCATTTCTCCCATTCCAGCCCCCTCTAGCCTTCCTGGGTCAGGTAAGGGGGTACAAAGGGGAATTAAGAAACACTTGTGAGCCAGTGCGGTGGCTGACACCTGTAATTCCAGCACTTTGGGAGGCCGAGGTGGGCAGATTGCTTGAGCCCAGGAGTTGAAGACCAGTCTGGGCAATATAGCGAAACTTCATCTTTACAAAAAATACAAAAATTAACCAGGCATTGTGGCACGTGCCATAGTCCAAGCTACTCGGGACTGAGGTGGGAGAATTGCTTGAGCCTGGGAAGTAGAGGCTGCAGTGAGCTGTGATTGCACCACTGTACTGCACTCCAGCCTGGGTGATAGAACAAGACACTGCCTCAAAAAAAAAAAAAAAAAAAAAAAAGAAAAAACCTTGTATAGGTCACAGCCCAAGGACACAAGCCCACTAAAATGCTGAGATTTAATCATAAGATTATAGAATGCTTCACCTCCCCCATGTTTTTCCACCATATCAACAGGACTCCAGGATAGTAACAGTGAGTTACAGCTGGAAGAGCTGCAAGACATGGACTCTCTCAGGAGGAATATCCAGGGAAGCCCAAAGGCAAGAGGAGATAAACACAAAGACACTAGAGGAACTGGAAGCTTCTGACACCTACAGCTATGGCAAACATTAAACACAGCTCTCAACTCTGAGTCAGATTAACATAAGTTCTCATTCTAGAGGCTTATTTACCCCAGTTCTTATGGCCCAATAGAGTGGATATTCTACTTTGAACAAAAAAAATTATAAGCATGCTAAAAGGCAAGGAAAAAAAATAAACCCAATAATCAGATGAAACAGCAAACATCAGAACCACACTCACATGTTGGAATTATCAGACAAGAAATTTAAAATGTGGTCTGTTAAGGGGTCTAATGGTAAAAGTAAACAACATACAAGAACAGATGGGTAATGTAAACAGAGATAAGAAAACTAAGAATCATGCCGGATGCAGTGGTTCACACCTATAATCCCAGCACTTTGGGAGACTGAGGCAGGCAGATCACTTGAGGTCAGGAGTTTGAGACCAGCCAGGCTAACATGGTGAAACCCTGTCTCTACTAAAAATACAAAAATTAGACTGGGCACAGTGGCTCATGCCTGTAATCACAGCACTTTGGGAGAGGCCAAGGCGGGTGGATCACCTGAGGTCAGGAGTTCAAGACCAGCCTGGCCAACATGGTAAAACCCCGTCTCTACTAGAAATACAAAAATTAGCTGGGTGTGTTGGTGGGCAGCTGTAATCTCAGTTACTCAGGAGGCTGAGGCAGGAGAATCACTTGAGCCCGGGAGGCAGAGGTTGCAGTGAGCCAAGATGGAGCCATTGCACTCCAGCCTGGGTGACAGCGAGACTTTGTCTCAAAAAAAAAAAAAAAAAAAAACAAAGCCAGGCATGGTGGTACGCACCTAGAGTCCCAGCTAAGAGGCAGAGGTAGGAGAATTGCTTGAGCCCAGGAGGTAGAGGTTGCAGTGAGCAGAGATTGCGCCATTGCACTCCAGCCTGGGCAACAGAGTGAGACTTTGTCTCAAAACAAACAAACAAACAAACAAACACCCTAAGAATCAAAAGGAAGTGCTAGAAGTTAAAACCTTAAATGAAAAATGCCTTAATGGGCTTATCAGTAGGCTGTCCACAGCCAAAGATTCAATGAATTTGAAGATAGGTCAACAGAAACTTCTCCAGTAAACTGCAAAGAGAACCCTAATCCCCCTGCCAGAACATTCAAGAACTATGAGGCAATTGCAGAAGACATAAAATGCATTTAAGTTGAATACTAGAAAGAGAAAAGAGTGAAGAAAAAATACCTGAAGCAATAAATGGCTAAGAACTTTACAAAATTAATGAGACACGAAATCACAGATCCAGGAAGCTCAGAGAACTCCAAGCAGGACAAATACAAAACATCTACAGCTCTGCATTACCTTATTCTAACCCGGTAAACCAAACACCAAGAGAAAATTGTGAAAGAAGAAGCTAAAGGAAAAAGCCATCATACCAATAAACATAATTACAGCTAATTACTTGTTTGAAACCATGCAAGCAAAAAAAGAGTGGAGTGAAGTATTTAAATTGTTGAAAGAAAAACACCAGGATTGGGCACGGTGGCTCACGCCAGTAATCCCAGCACTTTGGGAAGCTGAGACGGGCGAATCATCTGAGGACAGGAGTTCGAGACCAGCCTGACCAACATGGAGAAACCCCGTCTCTACTGAAAATATAAAATTAGCTGGGTGTAGTGGCGCATGCCTGTAATTCCAGCTACTCAGGAGGCTGAGGCAGGAGAATCGCTTGAACCTAGGAGGCGGAGGTTGCAGTGAGCCAAGATAGCACCATTGCACTCCAGCCAGGAAGGAAGGGAGGGAGGGAAAGGAAAAACACTAACCTAGAATTCTAAATCTGGCAAAATTACTCTTCAAAAGAGAAGGAGAAATAACTTTCAGATCAAGAGTACTTCAGAAATGCACCTTTTTTTTTTTTTTTTTTTTGAGACGGAGTCTTGCTCTGTCACCCAGGCTAGAGTGCAGTGGCGCGATCTTGGTTCACTGCAATCCCCGCTTCCCGGGTTCAAGCGATCCTCCCACCTCAGCCTTCTGAGTAGCTGGGACCACAGGCGCTGCCACTATACCCGGCTTTTTTTTGTATTTTCGGTAGACATGGGGTTTCGCCGTATTGGGCAGGCTAGTCTCGAATTCCTGACCTCAAGCACTCTTCCCGCCTCGGCCTCCCCAAAGGCTGGGTTTACAGGCAGGAGCCACCGCGCCTGGCCCTAGAAATGCATGTCACCCATAGTTTGTTTGTAAGAAAATTGAGGTCCTGAGTTGTTAAGTGGCTGAACTTAGGAAGCAATTGATCCCAAACCATTTTTTTTTTCTTTTGCTAAGAAGTTTAAGTCAATGTCAGAAAGTGCAGTTTGAACTCTTCATGTTAAAGCTGGAGATGTTCAGGGAGAAAAATGGACTTTAGGTTCAATAGAATGTTATCAGCTGATTTGATATCCAAACTCAGTTTTCCTGATTATTTCTTATTGCAATGTCTGACATTTAGCCTATGTAAAAATATTTTCCCGTTAGTGGATGGGGAAATTACTAACTTACAGGACGCGAAAACCTAAATCTTCCAAGCGGAAGGAGTCCTAAAGCGAAGATGCACACGCCGGGTCTCGCCGCGCCAGGTCGAAGGCCGCCTACGAGTCCCAGGGTGCTCCGCGGCGTGCACTGCCCTCCGGGATGCGTCTCCTGTGCGTCTGCGCGGGAGGTGGAACCTGGCTCTGGGGAGAAGCGGCGTGAGATCCGCGCCGGGTGCTAGCTAGTCCTTTTCGTCGCTGTTCGGCGCGCGCAGTGGGGTCGGCCCCGCCACCGTCGCCGCCATGCCCATGAAAGGCCGCTTCCCCATCCGCCGCACCCTGCAATATCTGAGCCAGGGAAACGTGGTGTTCAAGGAGTCCGTGAAGGTCATGACAGTGAATTACAACACGCACGGGGAGCTGGGCGAGGGCGCCAGGTCAGTCGCAGCCCCGGCCGCCGTAACCTGCTACTCGTGCCAGCCTGCTGGTAACGTGAGGTCCCTAGTCGCGCTGGGCGCCCGCTCAGCCCCGGGGCGGGCCCCCCAGGTCGGCGCTGTTACCCCCATTTTACAGAGGTCGAGACTGAGGCGGACGGCGGGGCCCCCGCCAGGCCGGCTGCAGTCGTGACGAGGTTTGCGGGGCGGAGGACAAGAACCCCCCTCCTAGATCTCCTTCCTCCGGCGCGGTGGGCGAGGCTGACCCGAGGGAGGCCACCGGTTCCCTTGGCCCCTGTGGCCAGCAAGGCAAGCGCTGGGGAGGGGCAGCCGCAGATCCTTTCGGGGTGACGGGAATGACACCCCTGCCCCAGGACGAATCTGAGAATAAAATGAGAGAAATAACAGCTGCGAACACTGATCATGTCTCGCACAGTTCTGAATGCTTCTCGCGCTTTCTCTCTTCTGATGCCTACAGAAACCCCAGCTTACCACTCTAAGGCTGGGGAAGTGCACAGAGAGGTTAAATAACTTGCGGCTCCCCGAGACACCATGGCAGCCAGTGAGCAGTGAGCCGGGCTGTGTGGCCAGGAGTAAGTGAAAGCGCTTCCTTCGGGACTCAAGGTTTGGAAGTAATTAATTATGTCAGCTGTGCAGCAGCAGGCCCTACCCCGACTAGAGGGAACTATAGGGGACGCCTAGGATGTCTTTCAGCTTGGAACAGAGCAGGGACTTATTGAATGGCAGTTGGCAAGTGAAAGGTTTGGATTGACCCTGAGGCCGCGTGCCTTAGGCTCTGCAGGTATGAAGTCTACATTTATTGAGTACCCTCTGAGTGCTAGGCTGTGTGCTGTGTGCTGGGAGTTCAGCAGTGATGGAGGAGACGGCCTTAGCCCGCAGAAACTTTGGGACTGGGTGTATGTTGGATCAAAATGAGGCGTGGAGCACTCCCTGTGGGGCATGGTCCCCTTGGTGACGGACCTTCACTGCATGGCCCTTCAGGAGAGCCGGAAGCCACTTCCTAGCCATTTGCTCTGCGCAGGTGAATCTGAGAACTTGGACCTGCTTGCCTGGAATCAGCTGGCTTGATGGCTTCCTGGAAGACTTGGTCTTGGTCTTAGGGTGAATGGGCACCCAGACACTCCTTCATAACCTACTGCACGACTGTGCACACCTCTGTCCCAGGGCAACTGCCAGGCAGATAATGGGAAGGGGTGGGGGTCTCGATGCGGCCCACAGCGAGCTGGAGAGCACTTGCCCTATCCGGAGGGCCCTTCACTGTTTGGCACTGTGGGCTCCGTGGAGAATTTCTGATTTGTCAAGAAGCTGAAATCCAGATTTTTATGTAAATCTCTGGCTTTTAAATGGTCAGCCAATCAAAATAAGCCTGTGAGCCTCTTACATTCTCAAATATTTTAATATTCTCTAGGTAAATGGGATATAAAGAACCATTTGCTGTTTCTTTGTTCCTGGTGGTAGGGACTGGCCTGTGCCACCTGTGCCCTCTGTGATCTTGTGCCCATGGGTTGGAGTCTGTCTGCCTTGCTCTGGCTAGCCGCACTCCTCCCCCAATCCCCAGCCCTTGTTTGTTCATGTGCCCTCAGCATTTCAGCTGCCCCACTGGGACCTACCTGCATCCCAGGTGCCTGCGACCGGTACGGCCAGTCTTTGGGTACCTGCTGGGGGGAGTGGGCAGGTGCCTTATTTAGTATCTGAGGGCCAAGTCCCTACTCACCCCTGCCAGGTGTTCTACCCTTAAGAAGTGGCCCCAAGCCTCAGGGTGAATTTGATGGTGACAGAACAGTGTGATGGAAGGCCACACTAACAGCCCAGTTAGACCTGGGTCAGTTTACTTAACTTCTGACCTCAGTTTCCTTACTAATTGTAAAATCCCACCTTCTGGGGTTGGAGAGTCAGGTGCCTAGCAAAGTGTCTGGCATATACAGCAGGTGCCCAACTTAAGGTTCCTGCCACTATTTACTTTCCTCCTGTGTTTCAGCAAGAACCATTTTAAGATCTCTGTTGCATTTCTGTCCTAGTAGTTTAAAGTATGGGACTGTCTCACCTGGCTGTGTCCTGGTGTATTTGTAAAAAGTTCTGTGACGCTGGGATACTCTGCAGTGGGGTGGGAACTGATCAGAGGCTTCCTACGCCCCGGAAGGTAAATTCAGCCTTTGAGCTCCCAGGCCTGTGTGCTGTGGGGGTCTCCAAGGCCTCCATTCCTCCACTAGAGGCAGCAGTTTTCAAGGCTTGACTATTTAATTTGAGTCTTATACCCATATAGTTAATAACATCCTCAGAGAGCCACTTTTTTGTTTGTTTGTTTGAGATAGGACCTTGCTCTGTCGCCTAGGCTGGAATGTGGTGCAATCACAGCTCACTGGCTCACTGCAACCTCAAACTTCTAGGCTTAAGCGATCCTCCTTCATCAGCCTCCCAAGTAGTTGGGACCACCGGCATGTACCACTATGCCCAGCTAATTTTTTATTATTTTTTTTATAGAGACAGGGTCTCCCTATGTTGCCCAGGCTGGTATCAAACTCCTGAGCTCAAGCAGTCTTCCTGCCTGGGCTTCCCAAAGTGCTGGGATTACAGGTGTGAGCCACTGCACCTGGCTGAGAGCTACTTGTTGATTTTTTGCTTTAGGCCTTATCTGTGGACTTGTCACTATGGAACGTCTCTCACCACCATTGCTACTTCTCACCCCCAAAACCTCCATACTCTTCCACCCACTCCTCCCAGTATCATTATTCCAAATTTTGTATAGGATGATATTCAGCATTCAGATTAATATTACTTTGTAAATGCTATACACAGTTGAGCCAAATAGAATACTATGATTATGCTTTTTTTTTTTTCGCAAGGCCTTTTGTTTTCTCTGGAGTATAAATCTGTGTTTAAATCTTCTAAGTTTAAAGGTGTTCCTCCACTCCTGAATTGTAAAACTGTTCCCCCATGTGTAAATACATTGGTCTCATTATTTAAAAATTGTGGTATAACCTAGATACGGTGCACACCTGTAAGTATACTACAGCTCCATGAACTGCCACTCATGTTTATACCTTGTCTTCACCACACAAATCACGACGTAGTACCTTTCCTGGTTTCATTTTCAGTGGTGCTTTGGCATTGGTGTTAAGTTAGCTTGCGGTGCAGGTTGGGATACAGATTTCTTTCCCCTCAAATGCCTGCCCAGGGGTCCCCATGCCATTCAGGGAATCTTCTAAGAGGATCCCTGCGAGTTGTTTTTCACAGCCTTTTTGGGTCCTCTGAGAATCTGATGAAAACACTGGACTTTCTCCCTAGAAAAATACCCATGCATAAAATTTTAGGCTAAAAACTGTTTCATAGGTTTCATTTCTTCCCTTTTGCAGGAAATTTGTGTTTTTCAACATACCTCAGATTCAATACAAAAACCCTTGGGTGCAGATCATGATGTTTAAGAACATGACGCCGTCACCCTTCCTGCGATTCTACTTAGGTGAGTGGGGCCCTCGCCATGGTCCAGGGGCCGTCCAGACATTCCTGGAGAGACTGCATCCTTCCTGCGGGAGTGTCAGGACGAGCTGCAGCGCGCGCTGTCATGCTGTGTCTGTGCCTCGTGGCACCTTTGGCTTCCCCATACCTAGGCACTCAGCAGCCACTGAGATCTGGACTCCTTTCCCTCTCCAGCCTCATCTCTTATCCTCTGCCTCACACCATGGGGGTAATTGTTCCAAAGTTCCTTGTCACACCAGACTGTGATGCCTTTGCCCAAGCTTGTTTCTGGCCTGAAATCCCCTTTCTACCTGCGTTTGCTTATTTAACTGAAAAAAAAAAAAATTCCTTCAGGGCTCAGTATGGGCACCACTTCTAGGAAGCCTTCCCTGCATCCGAGAGTGACCTCCCATATGCCCCCAGAAGCCCTCTGTCTTAGTGCTGTGTGTGTCCTCTCAGGACTGTGTGCACTTACACGATGCTGTTCATGTTTGGATCAGGCACTAAGTGATGTTTATTCCATTAAGTTTGGCTCCATGCTGGAAAACCAGGAGGGCAGCTGTTCTGGCCCAGCTCTCAGACACTTTGATCCTGAGCAAGTAATAGACCCATTTTAAAATCTGTCAGCTGAAGGCAAAATGTCTGCCATACATGGCTGTGAGAATCAAATGAAGTGTAGGTTGGGAAATGCTTCAGGAAACAAAATGACCATGTTTTTTCATTCATTCAACAAATATGTAACACATGTTCCCTAGGACCAGGTGCTGGTCCGGAGGCTGGGATTATATCCAGCAGAGGGAGACAGAGAATGAACAAGTAATTTTAACAAAAGATTAGGGCCAGGCGTGGTGGCTCACACCTGTAATCCCATCACTTTGGGAGGCTTGAGGAGGGTGGATCACGAGGTCAGGAGATCGAGACCATCCTGGCTAACACGGTGAAACCCTGTCTCTACTAAAAAAAAACAATTAGCCAGGTGTGGTGGCAGGTGCCTGTAGTCCCAGCTGCTCGGGAGGCTGAGGCAGGAGAATGGCTTGAACCTGGGAGGCGGAGCTTACAGTGAGCTGAGATCGTGCCCCACTGCACTCCAGCCTGGGCGGTAGAGCGAGACTCCGTCTCAAAAAAAAAAAAAATTAGTGCTGTGGACCTGGCGGTGCAGTGGCTCACCCCTGCAATCCCAGCACTTTGGGAGGCTGAAGCAGGTGGATCTCGAGCTCAGGAGTTCAAGACCAATATGGGCCACATGGTGAAACCCCATCTCTACAAAAAAATATTTAGCTGGTGTGGTGGCATATGCCTGTGGTCCCAGCTACCTGGGGGGGCTGAGGCAGGAGGATTGCTTGAGCCTGGGAGGCAGAGGTTGCAGTGAGCCAAGATTGCACCACTGCATGCCAGCCTGGGCAACAGAGTGAGACCTTGTCTTAAAAAAAAAAAAAAAAGAAAAAAGATTAGTGCTGTGAGAAACAGGACAAACAGGCAAGGTTAGAAGGGTGGCCCTGTGGCAGTTTGTGCATGTGAGCTTTGCTTATGTTTTTAAAACCAACTTTATTGAGGTGTAATTTACCTCAGTGTGCTGGTAGTGGCACACCTAAGTAGCACGTGCACCTGGATGGGTACTGGCCATTGTTATATACCTGTACACTTATGTACGTGCCCCAAGATGCAGAATGCCCCAGGACTGCAGGAAGTTCCTTAGTGCCACTTTCTAGTTAATTTCCCTTCCACCAGAGGCAACCCGTTATCCCTTCTGTCACTATAGATGCATTTTGTTTTAGAATATCATGTAACTAGAATCTCACAGTATGTGTTCCCTTGTGCCTGGTGTCTTTTACTCATGTTTTGAGATTCACCCAGGTTACATGTTTCGTGGTTTTTCCTGTTTCTGGCTGGGTGGTATTCCATTCTGTGAATGTACCACAGCGTGTCCACTCGCCTGTTGATGACTCTTTAGGTTTTTGTAAGATGCCGAGAGAGTTAGAAGTATGACATTTATGAGAGAGAAGACCTTGAAAGAAACCGGGAGAGTGAGGAGGCCAGGCAGGGAAGGTCGCCAGAACCACAGATGAGGACGCAGCTGTGGGAGTGTTGGCCAGCGCAGTGGGACATTCTAGCCTTGTGTTGGGTACTGAAGGCCAGACCCTAGGCCCTGGCCAGGAAGAGTACGGGCTGCCCAAGTGCTGCGCAGATCCCAGCAGTACTCCACAGGGCTCTCAGCTCAGCGGCTCCTCCTGGGAGGTCCTTGCTTGAAGGGAGGTTTGAGCGGCGGCCTCCTGGCTGCCAAGAAGAAAGCTACAGTAAAGGTGCGTGTAGGCTGCGCAGGTCTCTGGACAGAGGCATTCAGGCCTCCTGGGGATATACCTGAGTGCAACTGCCGGGTCACAGAGCAGCTGTGTATTGAAGGTTCTCAGGCACTGCCTTTCCAAAGCAATTGTGCCGTGTTGCACTCCAGTCACAGGGTGGAGTTCCAGCAGCTGCACATCCTCGCTCACGCTAGTATTGTTGTATTAATGTCCCAGGGCTACTGTAACAATTAACCACCAACTTGGTGGCTTCACACAAATGTATGATCTTGCAGATCTGTGGGTTAGAAGTCCAGCATGGGCTGGAATCAGTGTCAGCAGAGCCTTCCTTTCTGGAGGCTTGAGGTGAACCCACGTCCTTGCGTTTCTTAGACTCCAGTGCCTGTCCACATTCTTTGGCTTGTGGCCTCATTCTACCATCTTCAAAGCCAGCAACCTTGCATATGCAGCCGTCCCTCCATCCTTCCACCTCCCTCTGACCACAGGTCAGGTGCTGCAGTTGTAAGGACACATGGGGTTAACCTGGGCCCGTTGGATGATCCAGGATCCTCTCCCCAACTCAAGGCCCTTAACTTGAATCACATCTGCAGAGTCCCTTTTGCTGTGTAAGGTTCTGGGGGTTAGGATGTGGACATCTCTGGGGACCATTATTCTGCCCATCAAATTGTCTTTTCAAGTTTAGCCATTCCGTTGGGTGTATATCTCATTGGAGTTTTAATTTGCATTTCCCCCAAGTTTCTTTTCCTGCGCTTATTGACCATTCAGATATTTATTTTGTAAAGAGTCTGTTTGAATCTTTTTTCCATTAAAAAAAAAAAAAACGGGGCCGGGCGCGGTGGCTCAAGCCTGTAATCCCAGCACTTTGGGAGGCCGAGGTGGGCGGATCATGAGGTCAGGAGATCGAGACCATCCTGGCGGTGAAAGCCCGTCTCTACTAAAAAATACAAAAAACTAGCCGGGCGAGGTGGCGGGCGCCTGTAGTCCCAGCTACTCGGGAGGCTGAGGCAGGAGAATGGCGTAAAGCCGGGAGGCGGAGCTTGCAGTGAGCTGAGATCCAGCCACTGCACTCCAGCCTGGGTGACAGAGCGAGACTCCGTCTCAAAAAAAAAAAAAAAAAAAAACGGCGGGGGGCCACTTTCTTATCAAGTTATGTGTTCTGGGGTGCATTTCCTTTGTCGGAGATAATGTCTCATGACTGTTTTCTCTGTTTGTGGCCTGCTTTTCATTTTCTTAGTGGTGTCTTTTGAAGAGCAGAAATTTTAATTTTGATGAATTCAGTTTATCATTAAAAAAAATTTTTTTTAAAGACGGAGTCTTACTGTTGCCGAGGTTGAGTGCAGGTGTGTTCTATCCTAAATTCACTTTTTTCCAGTAGTTTTTATTTTCTAGATTCCTTAGGATTTTCTACATGCACTGTAATAATGTCATCTGCAAATAAAGACAGTTATACTTCTTTTCCAATCTTTTTTGTTTTGTCTTAACTCACTGGCTAAAGTGCAGTAATATTTTGCATTTCTACTCGCAACGTATGAGAGTTCCAGTTACTCTGCATCCTCAGTAGCACTTGGTATTGTCTGTGCTTTTACAATTTTAGCTATTTGCATATCTTGTTGTGGTTTTAATTTGCATTTTCCTAGTGACTAACTGAGATCTCATCATTTCGTGTGCTTATTGTTAGCCCTTTAAAAATGTTTAGTTACATGTTTATTCAGCGATGTGGTTTGGATCTGTGTCCCCACCCAAATCTCATGTTCAGTTATAATTCCCAATATTGAGGTGGGGTGTGATGGGCCTGGTCCGGTCACCATGGGGGTGGTGTCTCATGAATGGTTTAGCACCATCCCCTTTAGTACTGTGGTTGTGATAGTGAGTTCTCTTGAGATCTGGCTGTTTAAAAGTGTGTGGCACCTCCCCCTTCTCTCTCTTGCTCCTGCTCCCACCATGTGAGACTCTTGCTCCCCCTTTGCCTTCTGCCATGATTGGAAGCTTCCTGAGGCCTCCCCAGAAGCAGAAGCTGCTGTGCTTCCTGTACATCCTGCAGAACCATGAACCAATGAAGCCTCTTTTCTCTATAAACTGCTCAATCTCAGGCATTTCTTTATAGCAATGTGAGAGAATGAACTAATACATTAAGATATTTCGCCCATTTTATTAGTTGGATTGTCTGAGTTGTAAGATTTTTTTTTAATATATTCTGGATATAAGTCCTTTATCAGATATACACATATTTTCTCCCAGACTGTGGGTTATGGTGTCTTCTGAACTGTAAAAGTTTTTAATTTTGATTTTTCAATTTATAGAGTTTTTTTTTTTCTTTTATGGATTATGTTTTTTAATGTCATCTCCAAAATATATTTGCCTAGGTAAGGTCATGACAATTTTCTCCTGTGTTCTCTTCTAGAAGTTTTATAAACGTTTGAGCACTTACATTTAGGTCCCGAATCCATTTTGAGTTTTAATTTTTTTTTCTGAGGTGGAGTCTGGCTCTGTTGCCCAGGCTGGAGTGCAGTGGCACGATCTCAGCTCACTGCAACCTCTGCCTCCAGGGTTCAAGCGATTCTCCTGCCTCAGCCTCCTGGAGTTTTACTTTTTAAAATTTTAATGTTGTGGGTAAAAGTCTAAATTCACTTATTAGCATATAGATAGCCAGTTGTCCCAGTGCCATTTGTTGAAGAGATTATCTTTCTTCATTGAATTATCTTGGTATCTTTGCTGAAAATCATTTGACCTTATAAATAAGGGTTTATTTCTGGACTCAGTTTTGTTCCATTACAGCGTATGTCTATTCTTTTTTTTTTTTTCGAGACAGAGTCTCGCACTGTCACCCAGGCTGGAGTGCAGTGGTGTGATCTCCGCCCAGTGCAACCTCCACCTCCTGGGTTCAAGCAATTCTCCTGCCTCCCGCTATTTTTTTTTGTGTTTTTAGTAGAGACAGGGTTTCACTACGTTGGTCAGGCTGGTCTTGAACTCCTGACCTCATGATCCGCCCGCCCCAGCCTTCCAAAGTGCTGGAATTATAGGCTTGAACCACAGCGCCCAGCCATATTCTTATATTAGTACCACGCTGTCTCGATTATAGTAATTTCAATTTATTGTAAATTTGAAATTGGAAAGTAAACGTTCTCCCATTTTCTCGTTTTTCAGAATTGTTTTGGCTCTTTTGGGTCCTTTGCATTTCCATATGAATTTTAGGCTTACCTTCTAAGTTTCTACAAAAACACCTCTTGGGATTTTGATAGGGATTGATTGAATCTATGTACATCAGTTTGGGGAGAATTGCCGTCTTAAGAATATTGGGTCTTTCTATCCATAAACATGGAATGTCTTTCTATTAAAATAGCATGCTTTTTTACATATCTAAAGCTTATGCTTGCTCGGGTCTAAAGAAAAATGGAAAAAGGAAGGGTAGTATTATGTATTATGTAAACAAATATATCTATTTTATTATTAAACTGTTTCTGCCACTAAAATCAAGTCCCAAATTACAACTTTCTGAGGCTGAGTGTGCTGTGAGTTCTGTTTCTCTTCTGCCCTGTGCTTTCCGTTTCCAGATTCTGGGGAGCAGGTCCTGGTGGATGTGGAGACCAAGAGCAATAAGGAGATCATGGAGCACATCAGAAAAATCTTGGGGAAGAATGAGTGAGTTGTTTGGTTTGACCTGGAAGGAGCAAACTTCTCAGCCCAGAGAATTTGAGGAAGAAAGGGGTGTGTGGGAAGGGTGTTGAGAGGTAAGATTCTCTGACAGTGAACTCCAGACACTACAAGAGCTGGGGCTGTAGAATCAGTTCTTTCTGATGTTGCTGTTCACCAGATCACGAAACCTCTGTAAGCTTTATCTCCCTTGGCTGTACAGTGTTGAGAAGTACCTCTCTCCCTTTTGCAGGGGACGGGAAGCTGAAATGCAGCTGACTTGTGGCCCTGTGCAGCTAACCCTTCTCTCCTGGGAATCTCAGCTTGGAGCTAGTAGATATCTAGCCCCAGAGCTCCTGGTGACAGGTCTTTCTTTCCATGAATGAGAGGAGACAGAAAGGGAGGGAAGCCGACGAAGTCTGTCTTTGAGAAACCACACAGAGGTCTTTTCAGGCTCCTTTATCCTATGATTGATTGTCAGCGCTGTGGGCCCCACCTGTGGCAGCAGATAGGCTGACCACACTGCGTAGGCTTGCTCCTGTGGTCTGAGGGGACAACAGCAGGCCTTCCTGCAGTCCTGTCCTCAGGGGCCAGCAGGGAGAGAGGGATAGGCTTTGGCAGTGAGGATCAGGTTAGAAGGCAGGAGATCCAGGTGTCCCTGGTGGATGGTGGGGCTGTCTCAGCTGAGAAACTGCCCTGTGCCTGCCACTCAGTCGCCAATGCTTGGTTGCCATCTGTGCACTTTGGCAGGGAAACCCTCAGGGAAGAGGAGGAGAAGAAAAAGGAGCTCTCTCACCCAGCCAACTTCGGCCCTCGAAAGTACTGCCTGCGGGAGTGCATCTGTGAAGTGGAAGGGCAGGTGCCCTGCCCCAGCGTGGTGCCATTACCCAAGGAGATGAGGGGGAAGTACAAAGCCATTCTGAAAGCCAGTGCCCAGGACTAAGGCCCATGGTCACTGTGGGCTGGGGTAATGGTGTCTGACCAGTGGGAATATTGGAATGGGATTACTCTGGCCCAGGGAAGCCCCTGGTTCTGTCCCTGGAGACTCTGGAAATCCTTTTGCATTAAAAGGACTTGACACACCTGTGTAAAAGGACATGGGAGAGGAGGGTCTGAAGCTGAGCTCTAAATGAATATCCCTGCTCCACTGGTCAATAAAACGCTTCCTAACAGCAGCTTGGTGTGTATCTGGTCCTAGTCAAGAGGAAGGCCTGTGTAGTAGAAAGGCTTTGAGCCTGGGAGGTTAAGGCCACAGCCTGTTGACACCTGTTTTGGTCCTGTGACGCTTTACTGGTCTCCACTGGCTTTGAATCTTCCTCTGGGCCCTACTCTGGAGAACATCAGGGTTGCTGTGGTTGAGTCTGGCTAGCACTGTCTGTGGCTGGCAGTGTGGACACCCCTCCATTCAGTTCCTTGGGTATTTTTCAGAAATCCAAAGGCAACCCTTTGTGCACCGCTCACTTTTGTAAGTATAATTGATGACCCTTGCCTGCTGGGGAGCCTAGCCATGGGCCAGAGATGGAAGAGCCCCAGTGGCTGACAGGCCAGCCTCACCCAGGCACGTACCTGCTGACCAGTACCTGCTGACTGCCAGCCTGTGGCCCAGCCACTGTGTGCATTAGCAGGGAGGTTTGTAGGCCTTGGAGGAAAGGAGGAGACACCACCTGGTGGCCACATCGGGGCCTGCTAGGGGGATGGTGTCTATAGCTGGTCACCTGGCTCTGCTGGCTCCCTCAGGCCCTGCTTACCAAGCTCTGGAGGCGGGAGTGCTGCATTACTGAGCACCTTCCTTGTTCTTTCCTCATAGGACACTGATGTTACTGTCATTGTAGTTATGCTAAAGTGGAGGTTTCAGCCTCCAGAAGACAGCAGAGCCCTCTAGGGTCACCTTAAGAATAGGTTTAGCAAGGCTGGGTGTGGTGGCTCATGCCTGTAATCCCAGCACTTTGGGAGGCTGATGTGGGTAGATCAGTTGAGCCCAGGAGTTCGAGACCAGCCTAGGCAACATGGCAAGACCTTGTCTCTACAAAAAATACAAAAATTAGCTGGGTGCGGTGTTACGCGTCTGTAGTTCCAGCTATTTGGAAAGCTGCGGTGGGAGGATCTCTTGAGCTTGGAAGGTCAAGGCTTCAGTGAATCATGATCATGTGCTACTGCACTCCAGCCTGGGCCACAGAGCAAGACTGTCTCAAGAAAAACAATTTTTTAAATAGGTTTAATGATAAAGTGAAGGACCAGTTGGACCATGGCCCCCTAGAAACTCAACCAAGGAGACTTGACTTGTATCTGATACAAGGCGGCAGTGGTTAAAAGAATTAAAAAAGGACGGTGGTGCTTGGAAGAGCAGAACCAAAGTTTTCACTCCTCTACCTACTAGGGCCTTGGCCAAGTCTTAAAGCTTTCTGGGTCTGTAACTGGTTTTGTCTGTAAAATGGGGAAAAGGCTACCTTTTCTGCCACATGAACTAGCCGCCTGGTGAAATGATGTCATACTACAATGTGTTTCATTAACTGTTGGAGATTATCACATTAAATTGAGCAGATTTGGGTCTTTTACATTTGATGCTCAAGTTTGATTCTGTACCAGACCTGTGTTCGGGGTGATGGCTTGTCAGGGGTGGGAGGGGAAGGTGGGCAGAGACTGATGTATAATGGACAGGTGTTCCTTGAGTGACCACAGACTTACAAAGGGAGTGTTTAATTGCAATCTCTGCCATCAGCATTTTGGCTGGGTGGAAAAAGCTCTCCTCCACTCAGAGCCCTCCCATGTCTGCTGGTTTCAGTTCCCCACCCAACTGACTGAAGTCTTGACCTTGCCACTAGCTGCCGGGGCATTCTACTTGGCTGCAAGGGCTCTTTAGAAAGCACCTAGTTCCTTTTGGCTTTCATCTGCAGTTTAGGTCACCATAGCTAGTGACACAGAAAGCCTTATGAGAGTATTCCTTTCCTCTAGGGCCCAAAGAGGCTACTCACCAGCAGGAATGTCCTGAACCAAAGGAGTGGTGACCCTTCTCTAGACAGAATAAATGTCTGGTCCCTAATGGGACAGAAAACTAGGGTTTGAGTTCAGGCTTGACACAGGAGTGATGGGCAGTAAGGTGGACAACCCAGACCCAGAAGGGACATGTGTGGAGACAGCAGCATTCCTGTGGTGCAGTTACTGCTTGTGTGGCCAGCTTCACAGGCAGCAGATAATTTGTGGAAGTAACATTATTTTCTTTTTTTGTCCCCTGTAGGCTACTTGATCCTGGATAGTTTCTCTTTAAACCTTTGTCTTTCCCTATTTTGTTTAGTAGTGATGAAAGATGGGTTTAAAATATACAGAAATGGGAGAAAATTAGAGAAAATATGAAGATTTTATAATTTATACATGTTCTTAATTTTATTTGCACAAGCAGTGTTCACAGCCTTATTTTTCTGAAGTGACCACTTTTATTCTCTTTGAGGCACTACCTGGCAGCACCATCTAAACCTGTATCTGCTGTGGTCCCAGTTACTCAGGAGGCTGAGGCAGGAGGATCGCCTGAGTCCAGGAGGTTGAGGCTGCAGTAAGCCATGACTGTACCACTGCACTCCAGCCTGGGTGACAGAGTGAGGCCCTATCTGGCTGCCAGTGAGTTCTGCTGTGCATCAGACTTTGGACCTCAGAATTTTCACCTGGAACATGAGAGGTCAGATGACATAATGAGTATGTTCTAACTTTTGAAACTTCTGGAGCTTATTTTTACTCTTGATAGCACGTATCCTTAAAGAACAAGCTTGTCAGTTTAAGGCCTGTCTGTAATGGCATCTGGTGGTCCAGCAGCCTAACGGTGCTCTGCTCCAGAAACATCTGTGTGACTTCCCTACCCCTACACCAAGGAGCTGCCCTGCTGGGTGGATGTAAAGACTGTTCTGCCAGGGTTTCCCACTAAAGGTATTAACAAGTCACGTGGACCACAGAGGGCCCAATCCCCCTTGGCCTGCCAAGGCTAAGGTTGGAGCCGGAGAGCTGTAGGGACCGGACCACCAGGATGCTTCATCTCCACAAAGGAGAGTGCCGCGCTGTCTGGGGGCCGGGCGTCACTACTATCATGAAGAAAAATGAGGAGCAGGATGCATGTTAGTCTTTAATTCACTTTTAATAGTATAAACCTCATTTAGGTAGTAGTATTAAGCCACAACAATAATGCCACATTGAAATAGCATTTAATAAAATGCATAAAGCTAATTCATGCACTGCAATACTCTATATACAAACACAACAATGCAAATTCTTCTTCAAGACTGAAGACATTGATTAGATATAAAATTCAGTTTAAAAAGAACATGCTATTTTTTAAATGCCATCACATAAACAAAGTGATTTCACAGGGAGAAGAAAGCTGTATAAAGCTACAGCTTTCAACAGGTTTTAAACCTGGCATTAAAATGTAATGGCAAAACCAATATTTTCTATATTGTGAAGGGCAAAGGTTACAGAAACGGTCCCAAGAAAATCTAACACCCAAATTTTCCTTTGATAGATAAGATGCCTTTAAAAGGGCTGGTAATACAGTTGCATTCTAACAGAGAAGTCCAAACTACAGGTAAAAACTACAGCTTGTACTGTGAAAAATGTGCAGCTTTTCAGTTATAAAACTAGTTGAACACTGGTTTATAAGACAATCCGTAGAACAGAGAGACTGTAGAAAAATATTCCAGCACTTGAGTTGTGTGTGGCAGCAGCATTTGAGTCCATGAATGCTATGGTCGTTAAAATAACTGATTATACTTTCCTAAAGAAAAGCCATTTTTTAATGCAAAGTCTACTACTTCCAAATGTTATTCCAAACATTAAATTTTAACAGTCTATCAATCAATAAATGTTGAACATTTTTTTCTATTTTGCATGTATAAATATCAAGACGCCAAAATTATTTATAGCTGGGCATTAAAAAATCTGACATTTTTCTCCCCCCAAAGATACTTTTCTTAAGCTCACACTTTGTTTTTAGACTGCTGTTAAGATAAATAGCCCCAAAGGAAACTTTTTATTTTAATTCATTTAGAGACTGTCAAGTTTCCAATTGCATTTTAACTAGAAAGCCACTTTCAATAGCGTGATTGTCACGACAGGCTGTAACAGGGAAAGGTCGCACAATCTTGTGGGATGAGGCCAGTGAAATAGAAGCTTTCTCTACATCAAAAACAGGGAAGCTGAAAGCTAAATGACCCACCATCTCACAAAAGGCACTGAGTACTATGGTCTCATAAAGTGTTTTTAAAACATTTTGATAACTTATTTTAAAAAGAAAAAGAGTAACCTGTGGATTATGTGAGTTTTTGCAGTGATCCAGTGATTCTTTCCAGCAGGCCCCTGCTTCCCAGTTCTATGAGCAACTACTGCTGGGCCAGGCCCTGGCTCTCGAGGGCTGAGTTTCAGTTTAAGGCCAGATTAAGGGGGAAAATTCATCCGAATAGACCTGGACAAGGAAAATTTGGTATCTGTAGCTTTTAAGGGCACATACATCCATAATAAAATGCAATTCTTATCTGAAAATTTAAAATCATAATTTATAGAAACGAGTTAAAGTCTGTGGATTTCATTCACATGCTTACTGTTAAGAGAAGTAACTTGCTATTTGTAGCTTATATGCCGCAAAAGTTAGCCATCAACATCCATGCTTAGTTTTAAAGAATAATACTTGGTAGGTTGTTTACTTTTAACTGGGGACAGAGAGATGGAAATTACTATTTGTTCAGTCACAGGACAGTGCCCCAAATCTTGCTGACTGAGCACAGAGCAAGCCTGGGAAATTATTACCATCTTTGGGAGTCAGGCCTCACTGACACAGACCGTTCTGAATCTCTGACCGTGACGCCTGTCTCTGGGCTACTCAACAGAGCGGAATAGCTGGGAAGGCTGACGGCTCAACCCAACTGCCAAGTCCCTTCCAGGTAGTGCCATGAACAGGTGCACGAAAAGGTTAAAAATTCCCACGTAGTTTTGGATATTAAGATAAACTGTCTTCCAGCTTCCTGGCTCTTGTCTGAACCTGGAGAATACAGGGAAATGTCACCCTGTCAGAACCTCTTCTGCCTGGAATTCTTCCTTTTGCAGAGTGGAGATTCTGACTTCATGGCCCTTCCCAGGCAGGCTCACTCAAAGGAAAATGAAGTGAAGAAAATCACCAGCAAATCTTCCCTGCTGAGGGACCTTGCAACACCCACATTAGTTTACATTAGCAACTTTATCAAAAACTCTCTTTAGAACATAAGGAAAGTCTGGATACATGTCTGTATACATAATATACATCTATGTACACATACACACACTATATACACTGTACATAGAGGATATAAACACATGTACATTCATTGAGTCTTACAGCCTAAAAACCTGTACACGCACGACGCTGCTGAAGGGACCCAGGGCCGGACATGCGAAGTGCACGCTGGTGGGAGGCACACAATGAGAAGGTCCAAACCCTGCGTACAAAAGACCCAAACCAACCCTGTCTTGATGAGAGGCTGGCTTTAAAAATTTACATCAAAGTTAAGACATTTTCAAAGAGCCACATAACCGAGAGAATGGAAGCTGGATAAAGGAAGCACGTGGGGTGTCTGCTCTGCTGGCTCAGGCATTCCCAGGGCCTAGTGGGCACTGCCCTCCCTGGGAGAAAAGTGGCTATCAGATGATGAGACTTTCCATGACCTGGACTAAGAGAAGAGTTAAAATGTTACCAATGACCCCATTGCACGTAAAGTCATTTACACTAGAAAGTGGGCAACAAACTTCCGGACTCCAATGAGATCAGGTTCCAGAACATGGATGTACAGACATGGCATGAACTACTGATTGTGGCCAGGGGCTGGAAGCCCTGCAGAGGGCGGGCTGTGAGCAAGAGTGCTCTGCAGGAAATATCCTCAAAGGACTATGAAAGTAAAAGCACTAGAAATAGCTAGAGTCCTTAGAACTTTTTGTTCCTTGCCGTAACTATCCCCCAAACAAGACAGCTAAATACGTGTGTAGCGTGGATATTGCCTTGAGATTAGGGAGCCAAACGCATCCACTGTTACCACCATGGCTGGTGTCCTAACTGCCTCAGAAGAGTCCACATTCAATACTGACAATGACAAGCTAAAAATCAGTCCCTCTTGAGGGCAATTACACATCTTAGAAGTGACTATACCTGAAATTAAATATAAAGCCCAGAACAGCAAAAGAACCTCAAACCACAGCCTTATGGCAAGGATTAGACAATAAATAATGTAACCCCTCAGGACACACATAGAAATGTCAAATTAGGAGAGTATGGTAGGTAACATACTTCCTTAAAAACACCTTCCAGGAGTAACTTGAAAAGTATTACTTGCTCAACTAATTTGGTCTTTCAAAAAATCTCTTCCTGTCCTGTTTTACGCTAATGTGTAATGATCTCCACCATTTTCAACATCTATCTGTCTTAACATTATATGAGATACTTCTTTTTTTTTTTTTTTTTTTTTTTTTTTTTTTTTTGAGACGGAGTCTCACGCTGTTGCCCAGGCTGGAGTGCAGTGGCGCGATCTCGGCTCACTGCAAGCTCCGCCTCCTGGGTTCACGCCATTCTCCTGCCTCAGCCTCCTGAGTAGCTAGGACTACAGGCGCCCACCACCGTGCCCGGCTACTTTTTTGTATTTTTAGTAGAGACGGGGTTTCACTGTGGTCTCGATCTCCTGACCTTGTGATCCGCCCGCCTTGGCCTCCCAAAGTGCTGGGATTACAGGCTTGAGCCACCGCGCCCGGCCTATATGAGATACTTCTGGAAAAGAGTCCACTTAACTAAGAGGTGACAGCATGTGTCTGTCCCACCTCTCTGAGCCAGCTACCTCTCCTCACTGAGGGAGGAGCGGCCAGGCCAGTAGAAGAGGGAGCATGACATGGCTCCGTGGAGTTCAGCAGCCAGAGGACAGGTCTCACTTCATGAAACCCAAAGTTTCACAAACTGCTAACAAGGGCTATAAGCCCTGTGAAAGCTGGAGCCCAAATATTTGGTTTGCATCTCTTTAAGTAATTCTTGACTTTGGGCTGACTTTCCTTAACCAACCTGATGGGAGATGAAATGGACCTGCAGTCAAAGGCTTGAAATGAGTTCAAGCAACAAGAATTCAGGTTATGCGGACATGATCCTTAAAGAAAAGGCCACTTCAAAGTAAAGCCAAGAGGATCTCAGAAACCAACCAAGAGGTGTTCAAAGCCAAAACAGTCCCTGGAATCAGCCATCACCAGCAAAGGGACTGAAAGAGCAGGCCCAGGTTAGAATCAGCACCTTTCCAAGCAAAATCATGTTTTCTGCAAGGCTGTTTCACCAGAGCCCAACACTTCCTCATCCAACGTGAGTCTAAGAGGCCTACTGGCTGCCACTGAATGACCTGGGAATGAGAGGAGGAGCTGGTGGAGACCTTTTCACCAACACCAAGAACTGGGATCTGAAAGCTATTATGCTTGTATTCTCAGGGAACTGCAACATGGCCCTCATGGTCACTCTCAAGAATCAAAATGACGGAAGGCAGGCAACAATCTGTGTTAGAGGCATGGCTGAGCTTCAGAATGCCTGCTACTAAAATCCTTCACAAACAAGAAATGAAACAAACCTGCCCTAATTCCATTGTCTCAGCTGGTTTTTTGTCTTAATTTTGAAACTGAAAACATCAGGGTTAGAAAAGTAAAAAATTACTTTAAGCTGGCAAAATTAAATCCTTCCCATCATTTTATAATGGCCACCCCCACTACTCCCCAAAATTTGTTGCCACGGCAAGAATTATAAAATGATATAATTAAATCCAAATAAGAATTTAGAAGTTGGAGACACTGTTCTCACTTACCCTACTAACAATGACTTGCATAAAGTGCTGCTAACCCTTCAGGATCAAGCATCCTGTTCTGCCTTGAGCCTACGGCAGCTTCCATTCTGTCCAGTGTAGCTCCACAGGGGCATCTGTAGCTGGCTAGACTGCACCCCTGTGGAGCACATGTGTGGCACCAGCCTCAGTCAGATCAGAGCCCCTGTGAGGCAGGGGAGTGTCCAGGGATCTTTTTGGATATCATCTGATTAACAAATCAAGAGGGGCAAATTTAACCCAACAGGGTGTATTTTCTTAATCTGGACTATTTAAAAAGAAAAGACAAGGCAATTGACCTGGTCTTCCACATGCCACTTTTCTCAAACAGGAAAAGCTTGCTATACATTCACATCCATGGGAATTTATGGGTGTTTGCAGTTAGACATAACTGCCTTTTAAGCACGTATTCTGTTCTTGCTATAAACTCTGGTTGCTATAATTTATGAGGAGAAAGACTATCACCGTGGAAATTAAGGGTTGTTTTTAAGGAGCAAGCAGTCTGCATTTAAAATGCTCCAGGGTAGTCGGCAGGCACACACCTGGGGGAACCAAAGTGCACAGAGTGCTGGGAACATTAACAGACTTGCCAGCAGAGATGCCAAGTCTACACACATTTTTAAAATCTCTGGTATTTAAGGTCAACAGGAAGAAACTGTCCTGAAACCTTCCATCCAGCTTTACCAGGCCCTGACCACTCTGGCCAGCCCCACAGTTCTGATGGAGCTGCAGAAACACAAGTCCTTTTCAAGGGGGCATTTGGAGTGGAAAGCCCTGGGAAGGTAACCCTCACACTCCAAGGCCACACTCTCCATCTGGACAAACACGCAAGCACCCCCAATTGTATTGGAAGTACTGTCAAGGGCTCAAAATGCCCACGTTGCGCTTTTTGGTCACAAGGCTCCATCTGCCATGAGCAGTGGATGTGACTTGGGGATGTTTTCACTTGCTGGAGGAATTGTACATCTCATTTGGCAGTTAATGTCTGACTAGTTGCAATCCAATTCAGATAACCAGTCATCAGAGGAGAACCCCAGGTTCTAGAGGAGTCTGCAGATGACCATCAGAGACCAGGACCAAGTAGTCAGGGAACCTGACAAGTGTCTGCTCTATGGCTAGAAGCTTCTGGACTGGGTCACCACCGACTGTGCTACCACACTCCCACTTACTGCATGATGCAAATGAGCCACGTTTCCATTCACAGAATTCAGCTCAACTCCACAACATGTGCACACAATTAGGAATGATGCCTTCTTTTCTTAAACATAAATGATTGTCTCCTGTACCCTAGTGAGTTTTCACAGAAACCATTAGCATTTCGGCAAAAGACATATACAGTTTTCCATTTGCCCTGCCCACAGGCAAGATGTTGCTAACATTACACATTGATAAGTGCTTAGAAAGTGCTAATATTATTACCCTGGTAATTAGTATCTATAATTCCAAGGACATTTTTTATATATATATACACACATACTATTCTCTTAGGTTCTTTCAGTTTTCTTTAATACTAGTCTCTGACGTTATAAAACCTTTTTTTTTTTGTTTTTTGCCCTTTGAGAATTTCTAAATACAAATTGAGTTAAAAGATTGCTCCAAAATCTGCTGCTTCATCAAAAGGCATTAAAACATTTCTTATGTCAGGAAAAGATCCTACTAGTCTTTTCATTGCCATTGTCTGGGATTAACAGATAAGAAGAAACCAGACAGGAAACGGCTAACATATGGAAATATTTGCACATACCAAAATACCACTACTTTTCTTTTCTTTGTATGTGAACGGTCCCGGTAGGATTCTGTTGCTCCTTGGCAGATGTGTGGTGTGTACTATAGACTGGCTCCGGTGATCTGGCCATTATACTCTGCTGTCTCCATCTTGAGGATGTAGGGGATGATGCTGTCTATCGAAACATTGCCAATGAGGCCAGTAAAAAAAAGTTCTTCTGTTATGTTGGAGCTCATCAGCCTGAGTGCCGGCAGGCGAACGAGGATCCGGGCCAATCTGTAAAAGGGAGCGTCATTAGAAAAGGAGACTGTTTGATGCCCTTCAACCACAGCTCAGCACAGGCTCCTGGGGCCCTGTCTGTATTGCACAGAATCAAACCAAATGGATCCACCATCCACCCACCTCTTTTTTCTGATTTCAACAGTTCCTCTAATAGAAATTTATCATGAGAAAAAAACCAAACGAGTACAAAATGTATGTACAGATATGTTCCCTTCACTCTTGTTTATTCCAACTCTCCTCACCCCCACCGAAAAGAGAAAACCTGGAAATTCATCAACAGAGGACAGGTTAAAATAAACTAGGAGTCTTCATATGATGAACTGCTAAAGACTCATTTAAAAAACGATAATACAAATCCGTATTTACTGATCAGGAAAGACATCCATGACATGTTGCTCAATAAAAATTTAAAGGAGATTATAAAACAGCAAGTATAGATGTGTACATAAAGTACTGGGAAAATGTTCACCACAATGCTAACAGTTGGGCTCTAGGTATTGGGATTTGAGGTGATTTTTTTCTTATTTTTTGTACTGCCCTAATTTTCAGTGTCCCTTTAGCATTATAAATAAAGCAGTAAAATAGCTTTCATTTTGAAGAAACTTGGGGTGGAGGGTGCACCACGACACTGCCCTGGAGGGCCACTGAACACTGTGTATCTCAAGTGTCCCATGTGACCAGGCCATTTCCCAGCCAGGACTGCATCCCAGGCGAACAAGTGAAGCATGTGCCAGGATGCTACTGCAGAGTCATGTGTGACAGCCCAAACTGGAAACACCCTACCGTTTCATTAGCAGGGAAATAGGAACCACAGAAAATGAAGAAGAGTATGTATTGTTATTGTATATTACATGAAAAAAGGTTACAAAACCTTTGGTATTTTATGATCCCAATTATAATACATAAAAAATTTCTGGATGTGAATACACAAAATGTTAATAGTAGGTATCTCTGGATAGTGCTTTTTTTGTTTGTTTTTGTTTTTTATTTTGAGACAGCGTCTTGCTCTGTCATCCAGGCTGCAGTGGAGTGACGTGATCACAGTTCACTGCAACCTCAACCTCCCAGGCTCAAGTCATCCTCCCACCTCAGACTCCTGAGTAGCTGGGACTACAGGTGCACACTACTACATTTGGCTAATTTTTCATTTTTTTCTCGTAGAGATGGGGTCTCACTATGTAGCCCAGGGTGGTTTCAAAGTCCTGGGCTCAAACAATCTTGCTGCCTCAGCCTCCCAAAGTGTGGAAATTATAGGTGTGAGTCACCATGCCCTGCATGCTTTTTTAAAAAAAGTTTTTTAATAGTGCTTTTTAAAAAGTTTTCTTTTCCCTTTCTAGAACATTCTAAGTTTTTCTACAGTGAATACTACTTATTTTTAAAATGGGAAAATGTATTCATACTACGCAGGTAGCATTCCAGCATCAGCATCCATTCACTCAGCCACAATGAGTCACTGTGCTCCAATCTTGCAGGGCACACAAAGGTGTAAGAGACCTGCCATTTCAGCTGGGCCTTAGGGGCTGGCTAAGATTTCTATCAGCAGAGATACAAAGAATGGGGAGGGATGGGAGGTATTTCAGGAGGAATAATCAGTATGAGAAGAGGCACAAGGATGGGGAAGAGTCAAAAATGGATATTCCAGATAGTAAATACCAAGATAAAGAAAAAAATGAATATGCAAATAAGATGTAAAACACTCTAGGGCCTTTTCTTTGAGAACTCTCTCTGAGTGAATTTCTGAGCCCTATAAGAAAGCCTCCCTTATCATTTTGGGCTCCAAGTAACCTGTCATCACCCTAACCAACCCTGGGTCCCTGACTGGACAGGAGTGACTCATGTTTTCAGACACATTATATCTACTTTCCAAGGCAACAGAATTGCTGATATTAAAGTGATTCTAGAGTGTGCTGTGGCTCTGTCAGCAGCCCCAGAGGGCCATTTCCAGCCATCTTTTGGCCATGGGAACTGTGGGTGAGCAGGCCTGTGGCCTCCTAGGAGGACAACCTGACTGCACACTTGGCTAGATGTATAAATTCTGGGTGTGGGTGCATTCCCTGACAGTCCCATTCTCTATGTATTGAGGCTGAAGTTATTCTAGATTCATGATGAAGTCTTCGATGATTCCAGTAGAAAATGGATCTTGCTTTTGTAAAAGCCACATCTGGGCAATAGAAGTATGCCAAAAGGAGAAGCAGGCTCTTGTCTACCAGCAGGACCAGTCAGCCATAAGATACCCCCAGTCACACCAGAGAAATGGCTGGGACTGTCCTGGTTTTAGCGCTGAAAGACTAAGAGCTGGTTACTCTGCTGGGGGGCAAAATCATTTTTTTTGAGAAGCACTGGGCCAGAAGGGGTAGCCCCCAGGGGCATCTCTGTTCCATGGGGCTCCTGGAGACTGAGGTCTGTGCAGAGGACACACGTCTGGGGAAGGTGGGCCCGTGTGTCTTCCCAGGCTGTCAATTTTGTTCCAGTGTTTATTTTAGGGGGACATGGTGGGGAGGGAAATAGGAAATACTTTACTTGAAAGGGTCTCAGAAATTCATGTAGCTTCTGGTGGGTCAGAAGTTGTCATAGGAAAGCACTCTTCCATCTTTGGCTGGAAAGCCTGCCAATGCATTCTGACCTTTGGCAGATCTGAACAATTTTCCTGCCTAAAACGGCATGAGAAAGGCTTTTTTTTTTTTTTTTTTTTTTTTTTGAGACGGAGTCTCACTCTGTCGCTCAGGCTGGAGTGCAGTGGCATGATCTCAGTTCACTGCAACCTCTGCCCACCCCGCCAGGTTCAAGCGATTCTCCTGCCTCAGCCTCCCCAGTAGCTGGGATTACAGGCGCCTGCCACGGTGCCCGGCTAATTTTTTTTTTTGTATTTTTAGTAGAGATGGGGTTTCACCATCTTGGCCAGGCTGGTCTTGAACTCCTGACCTCGTGATCCACCCGCCTTGGCCTCCCAAAGTGCTGGGATTACAGGCGTGAGCCATCACACCTGGCCCTAATTTTTATACATATATTTTTGCTGCACATTAATTACAAATACTACCACTAATTTTCACCCAAATAAACTTTTTTCCATCAGTTTATCTGAGGGCAAAATGACTTTATGTAACTCATCCACTCCTTTATGGGGTCAGATTTGATTTCTGTCAACAAGAACTTTTCTGTCAAGTACTCTAGCACTGCCTCTTCAATGGATGCTGACCAGAGAAGCAGATCTGTCAAACTATTCTAGACAAGGGAATCTCCATGAGAACTCAAGCCTCATGTACAGTGTTAGCCCTAGAACAGGCCACGTAGCATCTGCTCCAACTCCTCCAATTAAAGAGTAGCAATCTGAGGCCTCACTCACAGTCACACAGCAACACTGGAATCAGCCACAGTCTTGGCCCTCCTGCTGGCACCGTCTACACTCTACACCACCTCTAGCATTCAAGAATTATCTCTAGCTCTTGGGAGCTAGGAAAAAACAAAGAAAACTCAAGAATTAGAGTGTGATCCACTGGAGGCTCTATCAGGCTACTAAAAATGGAAAGGTTAACATAATTTATATTAGAAACTACAAACCCAGCCACATTCCTTGCGGCCCCAAGCAAGAGTGCATGCCTGAATGCCTCACCGGTAGGTGTCTTCCGAGTAGGTTTTCTGAACATAGTCCTGCAACTCCATCTGTGCCTTTTCTTGGAATTTTTCAATCTGGCTTGTGCTGGTCAAACCTGGATGATCTGAAAACAGAAAAGTTACCCCCCTCCAATTCCCTTTGTATTTGAAAAGTCTCATTTGCAGACTTCTTAGTATTTTTAGTCAAACGTCTGCAAACTTCTTAAGTATAACAAATTGAACTCAAAGACTGATCTAATTTGGGTATTATTAGAACGCTGGCTTTTCCTCTGTTTTCTGCCCAGGCCTAAAGTTCCTGGGAGGGGGTTGGGGACCCTGAGTGGATGCCAGTCTGAGCAGCCCCACATGGATGGTTCTGGACATCTGGCTTCCTACTACCTTAGAAAATACAGTTTTAAAAACTATCGCATAAAATTAGAAATTGTCGTTTACTTTCTAAATATTTAATTATATAATTTGTCCCAATTTTACTAGCTATTTTGTTATTTGTGAGTGGAGGGCTGGGAAAGAAGAGAAAAAGGTGAAGCTGTGTCCAACCCCTACTGTGAGGTGAACGATGAGCCTAAGTAACTTTTCTAGAGGCCTTGAGAGGAGTGAGGCTGCCTCTTCATCTCCTGTGAACATACCTTTTAGCATGCTCTGCAGCAGCTGCTGCTACTGCTATACACAGTCTGTGGGCAAACAGGTGGAACTTCAATGTGTACTGGATTATATGTGCTAACAAAGCTTTGAAACTGGCAAAGGGCCAAAATAAAATAAATAAATAAATAAAAAGAAAGGACATCGGGTGGTAGCACACTTTTGTTTTATATGGTGTAATCTTGTTTGGCCAATGGTTTCATTAGGACACAGATTAAATCTATTCAGTGTGTGACATCATCAGGCACTGCAGCATATTTCTTTGGGGCTATAAAGGCAAGAATTTAAAAACGTTTATGTATTTATCTAGCAAAACACCTATCGTAAAAACACTAGGTCACATATAATCTGCAGGCCTCTTTCTACACCACTGATGGCAACATGTTCATGTTCAGAAACATCAGTAGATACAGGTGGAAAAGGGTCATGCGTCCCCACCGCATATCTTACCGGGGCTAAAGAGAACTATAGCTTTAAGGTATGCATACTCATAGCCATCTATATCCAGCTTCGCCATGCTGTTACAGAACTCCTGCAGCTTCCAGATGTGCTCCATGACTTGCTTTATCCGGTCACCAGAAAGTTTATCTAGAAACCAATATCACAGATCCTCTGAGAAAGGCTGGTAAGAACAATAAAACCAGCTTATCTGAGGGACCACAGATGGAAAGAAATGGGACCATTTCACTTTTTAATGAAAAAGCAGTAATCTCAAGATGAACAAGAGCTTCATTTTCCAGCTGCAGGTGAAGTGACAAGACGTACCCAAATTCTGCTCCAATATGGGTTCTGCCTCAATAACGAACTCCTAGACCAGTGATTCTCCCTAGCCCTGCTGCCAGGCAGCTGGCCTGTAGGTGTACATTGTGAATTCCTTTTATTCTGTACCTGAATAATAATTTCTTTATTCTGAAGACTCACAGCTTACATACTTGGTTAGGTTTTTTAAGTCTCTGCAGGCACCTGAACATTAAATGCTGGTAATTTTTAGTTATCAAAACAATTTTTTTTTTGAGTTGGGTGTCTTACTATGTTGCCCAGGCTGAACTTGAACTCATGAGCTCAAGTGATCCTCCCACCTCAGCATCCTGAGTAGCTGGGACTACAGGTGTGCATCACCATGCCTGGCTTCAGAACAATTTTATATATTTCATTTAATCCTCATGACAATACTGGCAGTATTAGTATTATTATTCTCAGTTAAAAAATAAAACTGGCTAGTTGTGGTGGCTCATGCCTCTAGTCCCAATGTTTCAGGAGGCCAAGGCAGGAGGACTGCTTGAGGCCAGGAGTTTGAGACCAGGTTAGGCAACATCATGAGAGTCTGTCTCTACAAAACAACAACAACAACAACAACAACAAAACACCAACACCAAAAAACAAAGAAAACTAAAGCTCATTTGTGAACAAATCTTACTTCAATAAAATGTTGTAAGGGTTTTTTGTTTTAAGTCTCACTCTGTCCCAGGCTAGAGTGCAGTGGCACAATCTCGGCTCACTGCAGCCTCCGCCTCCCAGGTTCAAGCGATTTTCCTACCTCAGCCTCCCAAGTAGCTGGGATTACAGGCACTCACCACCACATGTCCGGCTGATATTTGTATTTTTAGTAGAGACAGGGTTTCACCATGTTGGCTAGGCTGGTCTTGAACTCCTGACCTCAAGTGATCCACCTGCCTCAGCCTCCCAAAGTTCTTGGATTACAGGTGTAAGCCACCACACCCAGCCTGTTATAGGGTTTTTAAAACTTCACCCTTACGTAAGTATTCCAAGGAAATAACTAGAAAAACAAATGTATGACTAGGTCACTCACATTCCTAGATATCAGATACCCGGAATGCCCAATTAAAAGTGAAGTTCCAAGCCTAGGCAGCATGGCGAAACCTCATCTCTATAAACAAAATATAAAAATTAGCTGAGTGTGATGGCACATGCCTGTAGTCCCAGCTACTTGGGAGGCTGAGGCAGGAGGATCACTTGAGCCCAGGGGTTCAAGGCTGTAGTGAGCTATGATTGCCACTGCATTCCAGCCTGGCAACACAGAGACTCTATATCAAAAAACGAACAAACAAAAAACAACAATACTTTCCACTTCAGCTACAAGTGTAGATTTTCAGTGTTACTTTGAATTCTGGGCATGACAGCGGTCTTCAGAGTGTCGCAGACATGCTACACATGGAGAGACTACAACGGCTACCTCCTATTCCTGACACTGCTGGTGTTTTGAACACCAAATACTAGATAGTTGCCGCAGATCTCACTAGAAAAGTCATTTGTTCATTCTTAAGGAGCAGCCTGGGTGAGGTACATATGTTCTGTACTAGGGGGGCAGCATGATGCAGGTCTGTGCCCTAGTTTTTTGTTTTTTTTTGTTTTTTGAAACAGTCTCGCTCTGTCACCCAGGCTGGAGTGCAGTGGCGTTATCTCAGCTCACTGCAACCTCTGCCTCCTGGGTTCAAGCGATTCTCATACCTCAGCCTCCTGAGTAGCTGGAATTACAGGCATGCGCCACCATGCCTGGCTCATTTTTTTTTTTTTTTAGAGACAGAGTTTCACTCTGTTGCCCAGGCTGCAGTGCAGTGGCACGATCTTGGCTCTCTGTAACCTCCGCCTCCCAGGTTCAAACAGTTCTCCTGCCTCAGCCTCCCGAGTAGCTGGGATTACAGATGCCCACCATCACGCCTGGCTAATTTTTTGTATTTTTAGTAGAGACAGGGTTTTGCCATGTTGCCCAGGCTGGTTTCAAACTCCCGAGCTCAGGCAATCTACCTGCCTCAGCCTCCCAAAGTGCTGGGATTACAGGCATCAGCCACCGCACCCGGCCTTTTTTATTTTGTATTTTTAGTAGACAAGGGGTTTCACCATGTTGGCCAAGGCCAAGCTGGACTGTCCTGACCTCCGGCGATCCCGTCTTGGCCTCCCAAAGTGCTGGGATTACAGGTGTGAGCCACTGCACCTAGCCTGTGCCCTAGTTTTTGTATTTACTGTTTCATTTGGGGCAAGCCAGGGACCTTATCAGGGCCTCAGTTCCTCCATATGAAAAAATGAGGTAATAGTCCCTACTTTATAGGGTTGTGAGGATCTGTGAACTATTAGACATGAGAAAAGTAACTTGTGAATGTCAATGAAGATGAAAATATCAGCTGTGATTATTCTGCAAACATTACTAAATGCCTAGCAAGAAGCTGACCTTTTCCATTTTTTTCTTCGTATTAATCGTATGAAGAGGACAGTTGGGCAGAAATTTACATATTCTAACTGATAAGCGTCCTGTAACATTCATTCATTCATTAAGATGAGATCTTGCTCTATTACCCAGGCTGGAGTACATGGAATGATCACAGCTCACTGCAGCCTCAAACTCTGGGCTCAAGCAATCCTCCTGCCTCAGCCTCCTGAGTATCTGGGACTATAGGCAGATGCCACCAGGCCTGGCTAATTTTTTGTACTTTTTGTAAAGACAAGGTCTCGTTATGTTGCCCAGACTGGTCTCAAACTCCTGGGCTCAAGTGATCCTCCTGCCTGGCCTAACAGTGTTAGGATTACAGGCGTGAGCCACCATGCCCAGCCCAAAGGTTCTATAACTTAACAGCCAAACTTCTCTCAGCCTATGGATGTTGTGGGACACTTAGGCTATCCAATTTGCTATGTTGCCAGCCTGGGTCGACAAAGGTGTCTCTGACATGGGCCTTCAACCAGGGGGCTAGGCTCTGCTCCACAGCCACAAGACTAGGCCAAGACACACCCCAGCCCCAAGTCCCTGTGCCCTACCTTCCTGGATGCTGTTCTGCAGGTGGTTGACGATGGCAGCCAGGATGGTGGAGAGACTCATGACCTGGGCACACTGGGCCAGGCCGAGGGTGAAGAGCTCATTCCAGCAGGCCCGCACCAGGCTGGTGTTGCAGTCCTGCCTAGGAATATAGAGAGGGGCCTGAGTGTGGTGTGTGCTGGCATTTCTTCAAGGTTGTGGGGCATCCAGGCACTAAGTCACAGCATTTCCCGAACAGGTGAACTCAGTGTTTGTTGAAGTGCTATCCAGGATCATTCTTCAAGAAAAAGATGAAGTCTATGAATAAGTCTATGAATGTTTTAACTAAAGTCCTTCTAATGATCAACTATTCTCTTAAAAAACATCCTTTAAATAAAAAGTTTTAATAGGTATGGCCAAATCATCATTTCCTACAGTATTCTAAAGCCTCAGCATCCTGGATTGGCTCTGTCCCAGGAGATGGTATCAGTTACTTTGGTCCGACAGCCAAGGTCACGAGAGGCTGCGGGGACCAAAAGACTAAGAGCTGAGTACAGATTCTGAAGGGCAGAAACATGCCCTCCAAACCTTGCAGGGAAGGAGGCAGGCTTTGTGCTGGATCCGAGACAGAAGCAGGGAGGATGAGGGTTCAGCTAAGGCTGCTTCCAGCCCTGCCCTGGCTAATTTCTACTCAGGTTAGTCAGTAAAGTTGGCACATCACAAAACAATACATCCTTATTCTCAGTAACTCCTAAATTGCATTCCCTCACCTGTCTCAAGATTTCAGGAGGCTGGAGAAACTGGGCTGTTTTGACAAAGCTGTTTCCTCCAGTTGCCTTAAGTGTGGCCCAGCCAGAGGAAGGCAGTGAGAACCAAGACTACTGCACTGTGTCATTCCCAAATGCCCCAGATGCGCGTCTAGTATTTTACTATGATCACTGCCCTGAACAGTAACTTATGAAAAACAGTACATGAAATGTAACTGAAACCACTTTAAATGTGGTAGCTCATTTTATCTAGCCCGGACTGAGAAACTCCGTGGAGGAGGTTCCAAATTATCCAACTAGAAAAAGTACACTCAGGGCAGTGGGTGGATCATGTTTCAACCTCATTTAAAAAAATCTCAGGTACCTATCAGTACTATTAACTGTGGACTGTGGTGTTACTAAAAAAAAAAAAAAAAAATGCCTGAGGTTACACCACGTACCAGATACCAGCAAGGGGTAGGCAATTCTCCCAAAGAGCTAACAATGAAACTCCTAATACTTGTTTAGCAGTCACTACCTGTCTTGTTCTCCCTGGAGAATGAGACAATTCTGTCTGCCTTTCCTTTAATCATGGAGGGAGGTGACCATTCTAACTACTCAGGACACATCCCACACCACCTGACCCACAGAACCATACTGCCTTCTGCTGAGTCCCTGGCATGCCAGGCACTGGGTTAAAAGGTTTATAGATCTTAACTCCACGCAAGGATTCTACAACGAGAAACTGGAGGCTCAGAGAGGTAAAGTGACTTGCACAAGGCCACACAGCTGACAAGCGCTATTCTTATGCCTGACAACCAGGTCTGTTTGCCCCAAAGACAACAGTGTAAACTACTAGACAACGCTGCCCTCCATTCTAGTGTTTTCCACATATTACCTAAGGATGGTTACTCTGCAATATGCAGTAACTCTCATTGCATTTCCATTTTATATGGTTACTTATCTTTCAACCAGACTGCCAGTCACCTGATGGCACGATGGCAGCCGCACCAGCTGCACAGCACTTGGCACACTGGCAGAGCCGATGATGGGATTTAGAGGAGAAACATACACAAGTGGTACTCCAGAAAGCAAGAAAAGGAGGGGGTTTCCTGTAGAGATGACACCAGGGTCTGTACTACTCAATGTGCCAGTTGGCACTGTGGCTTGTGTGAGATTGTAAATCCATGTTTGAGGAAACAGCTGATTCACATTCACCTTATTAAGGCCTAGGCACAGTTCCCGGCCTGGCTTCAGTTTATGAGTCACACTGTGCATAGCACAGTGCTGGGGACTACCCCTTGCCTTCTACATTCTTCTCCATCCCCAGCTCCCAGCAGCAAATCCTTGGTATATCTAGGAGGCTCTATAAAGGTTAGAGGAATACTGCAGAACTGGCAACTGGTAATCCTGCTACCAGTCCACTAACTATATTTAATAAGAAATTCAGGGTCCTTTGAATGAGGTCATCGGAACAGTCAAACTAGATGGGCCCTCAGAGTTCTTCCAGGTCATTCCTAGGGAGAGGAAGGCCCCTGCCCAAAGATACATGCACAGAAAGTGGCGACTTACCCAAGTGCCTGAAAGGCTGGGATTGACCGAGCCCAGTGCATTGAGAGGAAAAGCAGACGGGATGCAGACTCACAGATGTAGTGCACGTTGAGGTACTCTGGCATTGGGCTGGGCATTGTTAGCTGGAAAAGAGGAGGCACATGGCACAGAGGTGAAGGAAGGACAGGGGATGGCTTTGTCTATCAACATGTATCCCTGTCGTGCTTCAACAGCAGTGGCATCTAGAGTCACTGTCTCTGATTCTGAAGTCCCATGCAGTCGGGGAGCTTGCACAGACTCCCCAGTGAACTAGGGTCGAAAGGGCCTTGGAATGTGGTCCATAAGCCTAAGGGGATCTTCCTAGCCCACCCCCATAAAAACATACTCCTCAAGTCTTGCCTCAGCTAAACTGTTATTGGTTCTATGGCAATTCCATTTTGAGCCATAAGTTAAGGTCTAAATTAAATCTGGGGAACAGGGGCCAGGTGCAGTGGCTCATCCCTATAATCCCAGCACTTTTGAGAGGCTGAGGCAGGCTGATCACCTGATGTCAGGAGTTCAAGACCAGCCTGGGCAACACAGTGAAACCCTGTCTCTATTAAAAATACAAAAATTACCCAGGTGTAGTGGCGTGCACCTGTAGTTCCAGCTACTTGGGAGGCTGAGGCAGGAGAATCGCTTGAACCCAGGAGGTGGACGTTATGGTGAACCAAGATTGTACCACTGCACTCCAGTATGGGTGACAGTGAGACAGTCTCAAAAAAACAACAAAAAAAATCTGGGTAACCGGGGCCAACTTCATGGACTAGCAGGCATTTTGGGAGATGGTCTTAAGGTAGCAGTAACCAAGAGCCAAGCAGCTCACGTGATAGGAGGATGATATCCCATGACTAGAATGTTGTGCGAGGCTCCAGGAATTCCATTGTCTAGAAGGGGCTCCAATGCTTTTGAAGCTGGAATCACACTGGTGACCTGTCTCTTAGGCACCTTTGGGAAACTATGAGCAGGGATCTAGCTTCCTAAGTGACTGGCCATATCTCTCTAGTAAAAATACTGGGTCAGGCACAGTGGTTCTAATCCCAGCACTTTGGGAGGCTAAGGTGGGAGGACTGTTTGAGGCCAAGTGTTTGAGATCACCTTGGGCAACTTATCAAGGACCCCATCTCTACAAAAAATAAAAATAAAAATTAGCTGGGCATGGTGGTACATGCCTGTAGTCCTAGGTACTTGGGAGGCTGAGGCAGGAGGATCACCTGAGCCCAGAAGTTTAATCCCAGGAGTTTGAGGTTACAGTGAGCCACAATCACATCACAACACTTCAGCCTAGGTGAGTATCCATAAAAAAAAAAATAAATAAAAAGAAGAAGGAAAAAAAAAAAGAAAAAATACTGAGGGAACAGGAAGACTCAGCAGTCTGGAGACCTAGAGACTGAGAGAGCTTTGGGTGCCCTCTGAGTGTCCTGTAGAAAAAGCAAGACCAGTGAATGACAGCACGGGGAAGACCCATGAGTTCTTAACAGCGCTCTTCAAGGGATCTACTTTCTGTGGCTCTAGAGGGCAGAGTAGCCAGGATCAACAGCTGGCTGCCTGCTTGTTGCAGACTTTATATGAGGGTTTCTATGACACAGAGAAGAGACAAAAGTGCCTGCCTGAGTCCATGGGGCAGCCAGGCTGTCACAGAATGGCAGAGGCAGAGCATTCAGCCCTCAGCAGTTACCACTATGTCAGCCTGTCTTAGTAATGATGGGCCACGCCTGCTTCAGGGTTACCTTCAGAACCAAATGGCACTGTGAGCAAAAGACAAGTGAAGATGCTTTGTAATGGGAATATCATTCTGGAATACAAGATCCAGTTTGAAGTCATAATGTCCAATACCACAGTTTGAAGATGAGCTCACTCCAAAGTTTAATTTTTATTTATTTATTTTTTTTTGAGGCGGAGTTTTACTGTTGTCGCTCAGGCTGGAGTGAGTGCAGTGGTATCGGCTCACAGAAACCTCTGCCTCCCAGGTTCAAGCAATTCTCATGCCTCAGCCTCCAGAGTAGATGAGACTACAGGCATGTGCCTCCATGCCTGGCTACTTTTTGTATTTTCAGTAGAGATAGGATTTCACCATGTTGGCCAGGCTAGTCTTGAACTCCTGACCTGAAGTGATCCACATGCCTTGGCCTCCCAAAGTGCTGAGATTACAGGCATGAGCCACCCTGCCTCGCCCCAAGGTTTGATTTTTAAAACTGCAGACCAGCTTTGGTACAGAACCTCTCCCCCAGCAGGTTGGGGGCACATGGTTAGGCTGAATCCACTCACCTTAAATGTGACGTGTGTGTCTGAAAGGAGGGGGCCTTCAACCTCAATGATGGGTGTCGACTGGTCTCGGCTGATGACGTGGATGCTTCCTCCTCCACTGGTGTCTATTCCATCTGCCAGGCTTGGAGAGGAGGAGCTGTCTGTGGTATTAAGTGCTTTAGCTAAGGTATCAAATGCCCTGTGAGCAAAAATGAAGCATGTAATTGTTGTAAATCTACAGCTTTTAGGGGGAACAGAATTCTAGCTGAGATACGATTTAGAAAAACTACAATGGGAAAAGATTAAATTAAATTCTACCTAGTGAGGGAAACGCTAACAATGAAAGCTTCTTTATTTTATTTTTTTGAGATAGCACAGGCTGGAGTGCAGTAGCAGGATCTACCTTCCTAGCTTCAAGCAATCCTCATGCCTCAGCCTCCTGAGTAGCTGGAACTACAGGCACACGCCACCACACCCAGCTAATTTTTTTCATTTTTCAGAGACTGAGTCTCACTCTGTCACCCAAGCTGGAGCGTGGTGGTGTGATCTTGGCTCACTGCAACCTCCGCCTCCTGGGTTCAAGTGATTCTCTTGCCTCAGCCTCCCAAGTAGCTGGGACTACACACGCTGGTGGCACACACCACCATGCCTGGCTGTATCTTTTGTATTTTTAGTAGAGATGGGGTTTCACTATGTTGGCCAGGCTGGTCTCAAACTCTTGACTACAGGTGATCTACCTGCCTTGGCCTCTCAAAGTGCTGGGATTACACACGTGAGCCACCGCATCCGGCAAACAATGAAAGCTTGTATGTATTATCAACACATCATGTTAGGCACTGAGCTATGTATTACCTAACTTCACGGACAATTTCTTTCTTTCTCTCTCTCTTTACTTTTTCAGAGATGGGTCTCAGCTAGTCTCAAACTCCTGGGATCAAGTGATCCTCCTGTCTCAGCTTGTCTAAGTGCTGGGATTATAGCTGTGAGCCACTGCAACTAGGCCCAATTTCTATTTTTCACAAGTACCCTCCAAAGGTAAAAATTCTCTTCCATTTTACAGATGTAAATGCTGAGCTTACAGTTGTTAAATAACTTTTCCAAGACCATCCATACAATAAGTGATAGAACCAGAATTCTACCTAATTCAAATCCCACCCTCTTTCCACTGGACCTAGATCTTGTTATCAGACCACAAGTTAACAAGGGACTGGAACCCCTGAATAGTCTCCAGCTTTGTATCTGGCTGGTCTGGCATGTTAGGAGCAGAGCACAAGAGCCAAACTGCAGAGAAGAAACATCCTTAGCAGCAGTTATTGATGTCTGGCATTAGCTCATACTATCTATCAGCCACTATCAATCTAGTTACCCTGGTGGATTTAAGCTCTGAATTCATTACTCAGAAAAAATATACATGAGGGTTGGGGGTGGTGGCGCACACCTGTAATCCCAGCACTTTGGGAGGCTGAGGCGGGAAGCTCACTTGAGCCCAGGAGTTCTAGACTAGCCTGGGCAACATGGCGAAACCCCATCTCTATTAAAAAATAAAAATAAAAATAAAAGAAGACGAGAAAAATAGGTTAAAATAGAAGTAGAAAAGGGAATAAACTCTTAATATGCAGATGCATTATTAAATAGTAATTAATACAAATAACTGCTGTCCACTAGAGGTTTCCCCCTACTTCTACTGATTTACTCAATTTTCTTTTCCAAGGCTGGGAATGAAAAGAAGTTTTGATTGTTTTATACTGTATAACATAAGTGGGTCTATGTTCCCACAGTTAAAATTTGAAAGAAGATAGATGTGCAGGGTCATTGTAACAATTTTATCATCCTTAGTTAAATACAGCACAGGTACCAAAATGCTGTTTTCCACCCTCACAATAGAGGGAGGGTGTCCAGGCCAGGAGGGGGCCTCCACCCTCATGGGCTCGTACCGAGTAATCTCACTTGCAGACTGGTCCTCTGGTTGGATTTCTGAAGTGTCACCGTTGTTCAAAGATTCACTTAGGTTGGCAAGCGAGGTCACTACATTTGCCAGTGTGCCCAGAGCTCCCTGGCTTGTTTCAGCCTATTAAACAAAAAATACTGACATTAAAAATGAACACAGATATGCAAATGACTCTCAGGCCAATGAAGTTACAATGCTGGTTCAAAAACAGCTTAGAGGCGAGGGGAATGTGACTACAAAGGGGCAACATAAGGAAGATCTTTTTGGTGATTTAACAGTTCTGTATCTTGGTGTGGTGGCATTTACACAAATCTAGATATGTGACAAAGTGACAGAACAAAAACAGATAAATTAGACTTCATTAAAATTAAAACTGTTGTGCTTCAAAAGAAATTGTCAAGAAAGTAAAAGCGCATAAAACAAAAGGACAATTCACAGAATGAAATATTTGCAAATCATATGTCTGACAATGGTTTAGTAGCCAGAATATCTAAGGAACACTAACAACTCAATAATAAAAAGACAACCCAATTAAAAAATGGAAAAAGAGGCCAGGCGCAGTGGCTCATGCCTGTAATCCCAGCACTTTGGGAGGCCAAGGCAGGTGGATCACCTGAGGTCAGGAGTTCAAGACCAGCCTGGTGAACATGATGAAACCCCATCTCTACTAAAAATACAAAAAATTAGCCGGATGTGATGGCAGGTACCTGTAACCCCAGGTACGCGGGAGGCTGAAGCAGGAGAATCACTGGAACCCAGGAGGCGGAGGTTGCAGTGAGCTGAGATTGTGCCACTGCATTCCAACCTGGGCAACGGAGCAAGACTCTTACTCAAAACAAAACACACAAAATTAGCTGGGTGTGGTGGCACATGCGTATAATCCCAGATACTTGGGAGGCTGAGGCAGGAGAATTGCTTGAACTCGGGAGGCAGAAGTTGCAATGAGCTGAGGTGGCACCATCGCACTCCAGCTGGGGAAACAAGAGTGAAACTCTCTTAAAAAAAAAAAGAGGTGCATTATTTCGCAACAAAAAGGAACGAAGTACTGATACATGCTATACATTATGACCCTTAAAAACATTACGCTAAGTGAAAGAAGCCAGCCACAAAAGACCATATACTGTATGATTTCCTTTATATGAAATGTACAGAGTTGACAAAACCATAGAGTCAGAAAGCAGATTAGTGGTTGGTAGGGTTTGAGAAGAGGGGGAAAAAAGGAGTGACTACATAATACGGTTCAGGGTTTCTTCTGAGGTGATGAAAATATTCTAAAATTAGATAGTGGAGATGGTTTGTACAACCTTGTAAATATACCAAAAATCACTACATTGCACGCTAAAAGGGTGAGTTTTATGGCATGTGAATTATATTTCAATTAAAAAAGAAAGCCAGGGGTAGTGGCTCACGCCTGTAATCCCAGCATTCTGGGGGGCTGAGGTGGGTGAATTGCTTGAGTCCAGGAGTTCAAGACCAGACTGGGCAACATGGTATCTGGGCTTCACTTTCAGGCTTACGCTTTCTCTGCATTTGACCGTGCAGTCAAGAGTCACTGTCCTAGAATGTGTGCTAGTGACAAGCTAAGCCCATGTGATTCATCAGCTCCCATCATGCATATGGCCCCTGCCCAAAGACAGAAGGTGCAAGGCCCAGCCTGAGGACTAAGGCACGCAGGGCAGCTCTCCATGACAGGCAAGGGCTCTAAATTTTGTCTTCTCTTTCCCAAAAGAGAATGCCCTGTGATGCCCTGTAATGCCCTGAGAACGCTCATGAATGAGACTGTGAACAGATGAGAAGGAAGCCTGCAGACCTTGCTCTGGGTCTAATGGTCACAGCAATGCCAGTGTTCTCAATTACCAAGTCACCCTCTTAGAGTTGTGACTTGCTGCTACTACTTCCTCATTACTTGGTTACATCAGGAGCACCAAGATGAGAAAAATAGTGAGTTCCCTGGCCTGGAAAAAATCCCCCTCCTTGGTTATCTTCACAGGAGCCAGCCAGTCTCCCCTCTTTGGACTGACAAACGTTTCTGTCCACAAGTTAAATCCCTATGACTGATCTGCTCTAGCAAAGTTTTGGAATTGATAGATTCCTGGCTGAGCTTCACCCTGAAGAGCATCTAATAAAAAAGAATCCGGGGCTTTTGCAAAAAGGCCATTTGATAAGCAGCTCTTTCCTTGGTATGCTAGTAGTTTGCCAATGTGTATAAGAGAAAAAGAAAACTGCAACAGAAAAGAGAACCACCGAATGTCCACCAAATTGACATCCAGACTGACATGTCACAGTGATTATGACCAGCCAGCTCTGATGTGAAAAGCCATCAGCATCTCTAAACAAATCACAAGGAGACCAAGACGTAGGTCATGCTTTTGATGTGGTCTCTGAAGGCCAGGAAGAAGGTGGTGCACACAGTTAGAGAAGTGGCCTGCAATGTCAACATAAAGGATGAGAGAAAGCATGAGTAGAGAACGTCACCTTGGAATCCGTGGCCAGAAGAACTGTACCATCCTCACGTATCAAAGGCTGCTGGATGTTCACAAGCATTCCTGGATCAAGAAGACCTGTTTGTCTATTTAAGACATAAAGAAACTCAGATCAGAGTAGCTTCCAACATTTTATGCACCATATAATCATGCTGCATTTACCTGTCTTTCCATATTTGTGAAGCTATCTGAATAGCAGAAAAGCTCTAACCAGACTCAGCCGCTTAGTGACTAAACAGAACCCCCACCCCTGTCTCTCTGGAATGAGATATACATAAAGTCGGGTTTACAGCTTGAGACAGGATGAAACACAGATGCATCCCCCAGGGCTTTCCAGGATGACTGCACACTGTGGCCATTCTCCCAAGAAAAATTTACTTGAGGGGCCGGGCGCGGTGGCTCAGGCCTGTAATCCCGGCACTTTGGGAGGCTGAGACAGGTGGATCACGAGGTCAGGAGATCGAGACCATCCTGGCTAACACGGTGAAAGCCTGTCTCTACTAAAAAATGCAAAAAACTAGCCGGGTGAGGTGGTGGGCACCTGTAGTCCCAGCTACTCGGGAGGCTGAGGCCAGAGAATGGCGTGGACCCGGGAGGCGGAGCTTGCAGTGAGCTGAGATCCGGCCACTGCGCTCCAGCCTGGGCGACAAAGCGAGACTCCATCTCAAAAAAAAAAAAAAAAAAAAAAAAAGACAAGTTAACTTGATTTTCAGAAAACCAGCAAGGCATCCTCAACTCCAGCTCTCTCTCTGATACATTTTGGATTTCTTGTTTTCCCCTCTTTCTGATCCTTTTAAAGTAAGTTCAATAGATTACATTAAAAAGAATATACAAATTAACTATAGCACTGAGACCTTATCTCACCTTAGGTCTTTTGTCTGTACTGCAGAAAAGCCCCAATCTTGAATTATAAAATAATTGTCTTCCTGTATGAATGATGCCTAAATTGCAGGACATAATCTGAATTCAAGGCTAGGAGAATTTCTGACCCCATCATAAATCAGGCATCCTCAGGCCTGTCCAGAGGTGTGACTGAGCAGCTCCAGAAGGGGCAGAATTAGGCAACACAAGGTTGGAGGCTATGGCAGGTGGGTGGGAAGCCACAACAGTGCCTGTTCTGGGACGCGTCTGTGCCTCCTCCATCAGCTGCAAAGGCTGACTGCAGTGAGAAAAAGGGACTGACCTCGCTCCGTCTTTGTCTGCCACAAACGTGGGAGTGGCTATCAGGGGACTTCTCAGGTCTTTCCGGATATAGATTTTCTCAGTTGAAGCAGCACAATTGCTTGGTTTCTCCCGTTGCACATCAAAGGGCTTCCGTTCACTCTGTACGGCTTAAATCACAACATAAACATTTGTGTTTAGAGAAACAATTCAAATCAATAAAAACCACATCCCTCGTGGTAAAGTAAGGGGTTTTCTTTAGTAAATCCATTACCGTAGGGAGGATGACTTTGGTGCTAGGTTCATCTAGCTCAGTTTTCACAGTGGACTTTTCGGCCAGAGAGAGGAAATCAAGCCAAACCATGCCATGTCAAATCTAAAGGCATAAAAAAGACCTCACGATGGGTGGTACTCCCTGCTAAGAAACTGCAGCACAGCACCTATGTGGCCTATGGAAGCACCCATGAGCCTTCTGGGCCATTTTGTTAATTTTATGTTATTATTTTATTGTTTTTTGTAGAGATGAAGCCTCATTATGTTGCCCACTGGACTCAGACTCCTGGGCTCAAGAAATCCACTTGCCCCAGCCTGCTAAAGTGCTGGAATTATAGGCATGAGCCACAGTGCCCAGTTGGTTTTTACTTCATGATGCTAACAAAATAGATCATTTCAAGGATAAAGAAACGCCCATCTTTGGGCCGGGGGTGGTGGCTCAAGTCTGTAATCCCAGCACTTTGGGAAGCCGAGACGGGTGGATCACTTGGCCAGCATGGCAAAACCTGGCCTCTACTAAAAATACAAAAATTAGCCGGGTGTGGTGGCAGGCACCTGTAAACCCAGCTACTTGGGAAGCTGAGGCAGGAAAAATTGCTTGAACCTGGGAGACAGAGGCTGCAGTGAGCCAAGACGTGCGCTACTGCACTCCAACCTGGGCGACAGAGTGAGACTCCGCCTCAAAAAAAAAAAAAGAAAAAAAAAGAAAAGAAATGTCCACCTTCAAGTAGGCCCTTAATAGAATGCATTTCCTTTGCCACAATTTGTAGAGGAACCCTTCTAATTTCCAAATCAAGTCTGAATCACTTCTGCAAACTGTTTAATGGGTGTCAATTTTACATCATGCTAGCAAACTCTCCCTTTAGCAGTCTAATATAAGAGCAAATATGCATGTTAGAAGCAACTGAAGAAAACGAAAGCTTTTTAAAGGCAAAAGTGATGAAGGTCAGGGACTAACATTCAGATACGCTGCTAATCAAACTGCTATCCAATTGAATATTGTGTTTGCAGCTACAGCTGTGATCACAAGAAAACTGATTTCAGTCACTGCTCTGAGTAAAAATATTCATCATTGAGAAAAAGGAAAGCTTAGCAATATGGGCCAGTCCCACACCAAGCCAGTGATTTATTTACTCACTTTGGGGAAAGAGCAGTCTCATTAGATTAAATAAAAACATCACACTAGGCAGAAATTAGGTTGATATTTCTAATTTCTCAAAAAATACATTTCCATTTATTCTCCAGTTAATTTTACAGATTCCCATTCCCAGAAACGTCAACATCAATACTGAAATATATTGGTTTTCAGTGTTCCTAGAAAACTATGCAAAAGATGACAGAACCATGCAGCATACTCAGCAGGAGCCTGCAGTCCTGGGTCCACGGCCACCAGACTTGCGAGGCTGAGTTGCATGCCTTGCTCTGCTAAGCTCCATTTTCCTACTGTGGTTTGAGCCTAACTCCACTCTCCTTGAATTTCTTTGTGCTGCCCATCTTGGGTCCTGGTCTTCATGTTTTCACCACAAGTTAGGGAAGTGACCTCCATGCTGATTGGTCCCTGAAAACTCCCAAAATTCTGGCTATGGGAGTGGAAAGGAGGGGCCTGAGACCTTCCCTGGCTGCCCCACACATCCAGGAGCAATATAGTTCCCTTTAGAACCCCAGTTACACAGAGGCTTGGCAAAGGACCTTATCCCAAAAGAAAGTAGAGGGGCTAAGAAGACAAGGAGTAGGCTGATGTAATCTTCAGGAGCAATATATAAGTAAGGTGAATAAGCAGATCACAGAAGAGGACCCTGTGGCTGAGAGGCTACGTGTGTCCTCAGGCGTCATAGCTCTCTCTTAGTGGCACACCTGGAGGTAGATTTGGTATCACCTTTCCTCCAAAGCCTGTGTTCAATCCACTCCACTAAGCTGCCTCCTGATGCATCTGGAGTAAGGCTTTCCACACACACAGCAGGAGAACAGACCAATCCCCGCAGCACTGGCTCTGAATCACCTAGCTGACCCATGAGGTAAACCAAAATGACGCTTAAGTGCGTAATTTTTCTTAAAGTATTTTAAGGCCAGGTATAGAAACCTTATTTTTTCTTGTTTACTCTCTCCCTCTGCGTTAACTCATGTGGTTTTAAAAATTTTTTTTTTTTTTTTTGAGAGGGAGTCTCGCGCTGTTGCCCAGGCTGGAGTGCAGTGGCCGGATCTCAGCTCACCGCAAGCTCCGCCTCCCGGGTTTGCGCCATTCTCCTGCCTCAGCCTCCCGAGTAGCTGGGACTACAGGCGCCCGCCACCTCGCCCGGCTATTTTTTTGTATATTTTTTAGTAGAGACGGGGTTTCACTGTGTTAGCCAGGATGGTCTCGATCTCCTGACCTCGTGATCTGCCCGTCTTGGCCTCCCAAAGTGCTGGGATTACAGGCTTGAGCCACCACGCCCGGCCGGTTTTAAAATATTGTTACTCACATTCCATTTTCATGCCCATCTCTAAGCATTTTTTCAGCCGGCAAAACTGACAGCGGTTCCGGTGATGTTTATTGATGATGCAGTCTTGGTTGCTCCGACAGCTGTAGGTCAAATTTTTCCTCACACTCCTTTTGAAGAAACCTTTGCAACCTTCACAACTGACAGCCCCATAGTGACGGCCTGAAACAGAAAGAATACACAAATATTTTGTGACTATATTTGTGGATTCAGTTCCTGTGCAAGTCTTATCGAAATGATGGGTGCATATGCTGTTAGGTGCCAACAGCCACGTGGTCTGAGCATTAAGCATACTGGCCACACCCTTCAAGTAATTTCTCTACAATCTTTCAAGTAGCCTTAGGAGTTCATGATGGAAATACTGAAGCTCGGACAGGTTATATGACAGCTGGCAGATGGCATGACCTTAGTGCTCTTAGTATACAAATGGTCTAACACACAGTAGGAGCTCACAGGTGACAGCTGAACTCTACTATCCACTTGAACACACCTGGGTCCTATTCCTGGAGATCTGGGCTTATGAAGTGGATCAGGTCCCCTGTCCCGCCACAAGTGGCACAGAGCAGACACGTGCATGTGTGGCTTCGGCACAGAGGGTCTCACTCCTGCATTTAGCCCCTCTCTCTGATTCATGTCCTGGGCCCTAAGGGATAGTCACAGGGAGAAGCATGGGGACTGTGACTGCCAAAGCCCACAGCAAAGGAGGATTACCATATGGCTCACATGGGCTAGCTACTCAGAGCCTTCTAGAAACATAGTTCTAGGAATGCATTTATTAAACACAGTTTATTTTTCTAATCTTGTTTTATTTTGGTGTCTCTTTTTATTTTTGATACATTGTAATTGTCCATATTTATGAGGTATAATTTGATATTTCAATATATCCACATGTTGTATAATGATCAAATCAGGTAGAGTGACCACCACCTTATGCATTTATCATTTCTTTGTAATAAGGACATTCAAAAAACTTTCTTCTAGGTATTTTACAATATATAATACCTTATTGTTAGCTATGGCTACAGTGCAACAGAACACCAGAACTTGTTCCTACTACTTAACTGTAACTTTGTACCAGTTGGTCAGTCTTTCCCAACCATCTCTCACTTTTCCCCTCCCGCGTCTTGGTGCCATTGTTCTACTCTCTGTTTCTATGATATCATTTATTTTTTAAGGATTCCACAGGAGTGAGATAATATTTGCCTTTCTGTGTCTGGCTTATTTCACGTAACATGATGTCCTCCATGTTCATCTATGTTGTCACAAAGAGCAGGATTTCATTCAATTTTATCTATTCCACTGTGCTACATACCACATTTTCTTTCGCAATTCATCCACTGTTGGATACTTAAGCTGATTCCGCATCTTGGCCATTGTAAATAGTCATGCAGTAAACATGGGAGTGCAGATATTTCTTCAACATAATGATTTTATTTCCTTTGGATTTGGATCCAGTACTGAGATTGCTGGATCATGTGGTAGTTCTAGTTTTAATTTTTTGAAGAACTTCCATACAGTTTTCTATAGTGGCTGTACTAGTTTACAGTTCCACCAACAATGTGTAAGTGTTCCCTTTTCTCCACATCCTCCCTAGCACTTCTTTTCTTTTGTCTTTTTAATTGTAGGCATTTTTTCTTCTTTTTTTTTTTTTGAGACAACAGTCTCAGTCACTTAGACTGGAATGCAGTGGTGTGATTTCGGCTCGCTGCAACCTCCACCTCCTGTGTTCAAGTGATTCTTGTGTCTCAGCCTCCCGAGTAGCTGGAATTATGGGTGTGCACCACCACACTAGGCTAATTTTTTTATTTTTATAAGATTTTATAAAACAAAAATAAAATCTTATATATTTTATAAGATTCTTTTTTTTTTTTTTTTTAAGACAAGAGTCTTGCTTTTGTCACCCAGGCTGGAGTACAGTGGTGCGATCTTGGCTTACTGCAATCTCTGCCTCTCAGGTTCAAGCGGTTCTCCTGCCTGAGCCTCCCAAGCAGCTGGGATTACAGGAACCCACCACCACACCCAGTTAATTTTTGTATTTTTAGTAGAGACGGGGTTTCACCATGTTGACCAGGCTAGTCTCGAACTCCTGACATCAGGTGATCTGCCTGCCTTGGCTTCCCAAAGTGCTCGGATTACAGACGTGAGCCACTGCACCCTGTCAAAAAATATGTATCTTATAAAAATACAAAAATTAGTAGAGATGAGGTTTTGCCACGTTGGCCAGGCTGGTCTCGAACTCCTGGCCTCATGTGATCTGCCCACCTCAGCCTGCCAAAGTGCTGGATTATAGGCATGTGCCACCGCACCCAGCCTGATTACAGACATCCTACCTGGAGGTGATACCTCATGTGGTGTTGATTTGCATTTCCTTGCGGATTAGCGATGTTGAGCATTTTTTCATATAACCATTGGCCATCTGAATGTCTTCTTTTGAGAAATGTCTATTAAGGTATTTTGCCCATTTTAAAATTGAGTTACTTGTTTTTTTGCTGTTAAGTTCCTTATACGTTCTGGATAGTAACCCCTTGTCAGGTGTACAGTTTGCATGGTATCTCCAACTTTTAATTATCAATGACATTAAAAAGTGGCCCTGGCCAGGCAAGGTGGCTCACGCCTGTAATCCCAGCACTTTGGGAGGCCAAGGCAGGCAGATCACCAGGTCAGGGGATCGAAACCATCCTGGCTAACATGGTGAAACCCCATCTCTACTAAAAATATAAAATTTAGCCAGGCATGCTGGCAGATGCCTATAGTCCCAGCTACTCGGGAGGCTGAGGCAGGAGAATCACTTGAACCCAGGAGGCAGAGGTTGCAGTCAGCCGAGATCATACCACTGCACTCCAACCTGAGCAACAGAACAAGACTCCATCTCAAAAAAAAAAAAGTGTCCCCTCCTTCAGTTTAGCTTTCTTATTCACAAAGTACTTTCACATACATTATGCCTCACTTGTTTCCAGCTGAGACTGACCATGGACATGCTCTTCTGATTCTGTCTTGTTTGTATAATCCAATTTCACAGCTACATTGCCAAGGAGAATACATTTCACAGGATTACCATTTATGGTGGCTACAGAGAATCCCATTGTTCTAAGCTCTAGTATGCAAAACCATTTTCCAAGTGTGCATTTGGAACAACTTGGTCTTGTTCTTTTAAGAATAGTTGTGGTAAAGTGCCTTCTATAACATCGTTTTTCCTTTCTTTGCAATATATTTCCTTGAGTTCTCTATCTCTTTGAGTGACACTAATTCAGGAGACAATGGCACAAAGAGCCTGTGACTAGGCCTTTCCTTAAGCTCAGAAGAAGACTGACAAATGGGGAAGTCGAGCAGATTTTATGGCCCTTTTGTTATGTTCATGCTTCATTCATTTGTTCAGAAGTTTGTAGAGTGCCTTTCCTTGCTGAGCAAGAAGACAGGAATACAGAGATAGATGGTAAGACATGGTTTTTGCTTTGACATTCTGATGGGGAAGACAGGCCTGCAGAGTGAATTATATGAGTAGGCAACAACTGATTAGAGAAATCTGTAGGAAAGGGCAATCAGAATCGCAGGCAGCACTGTCTACCTGCCTACTGGGGTAGGTGAGGGCTTCAGAGAAGGGATAGGATGGATTGGGTTTACCAGGACAAAGGGTGGCAGGCACCATTGGCAGATAAATGGTGTCACCAGCGTGAAAGAGAAACTGGAGCTTCTGATCTTCTGTAGATGCTTGTCTGGGTCTGTCTTCCTAAGAGGCTTGGTCCAACCTCCTTTTTAAAAAACAAAACAAACAAACAAAAACCAGGACTACAGTGTCCAAAGTTCCTGTGAATTTTGTGACCACAGAAGAAAGTGGAACCAGGCAGCCATCACAGAACACAGGCCTGTGCCCTTGGCATCCCTGGTACTGTGTTCTTATAAAATACTTCTCCATTCCTTCCTGTCTGCCTCACTAACCTTCTATGGATCCCCAGTACAAGCAGGCCAGCACTTGCATTTCTGGGCCAGACATGTTCTTCAGTCTCACTTTACCCAATCGTAATCACAGAAGCCTATAAGCTCTCTCTCAAGGATACCGTGGGTATAGACCTTAAACTCTAGGCCCTGGCTCCACTTGCTGGAATGCCCTCCTCCTGCTCCAACGAACATGTACACAATCACCAAGGCTCCCAAGTGTTACTGCCTCTGTGGGGCCTTTCCTGACCCTGGGACTCTAGCTGGAATCACATGCTGCCTCCTGCTTCATTACAGCAGTTATTCATAGTGGGTTATAGTAAGGGGATGATAGAGACAGTTATAGTTAGGATGAAGGGGGATTATACAAATTATACATCTTGTAAAATAGCCAAGTGCTGTGCAAATGCACACTTAACCAAGATCTACAAATTACAGAAATCGTTTCTTGACTTTTCCTTTTTATGTCTAATTATTCGACAAACTACCTTACTTATTTACATCATTACCCCAATAAGAAAAGTAGAATTCATGTGTGAAACCTACAAACATACATAAAATGGTCTTTCTAAATTAACTACCACCCCACCTCACAACAGTTACTTCATGCTGTTGGCCCGTTGTAAGTGCCAGCATAACCTGGAACTACATACCGGAGGCTTTGTCGCCACAGACCACACAGTACTCTACCACCTGGGGCCGCTGGACGTCCGTCTTCCCCAGTAAACGCTCCACAGAGGCAGAATCCGTGACAATCTGAAAGAAACCAGGAAATAAACAGGGGTGCCAATTAAAAACCAAATCACTGCCGGGCATGGTCGCTCACGTCTGTAATCCCAGCACTCTGGGAGGCCAAGGCGGGTGGATCACCTGAGGTCGGGAGTTTGAGATCAGCCTGGTTAACATGGTGAAACACCGTCTCTATTAAAAATATAAAATTAGTCAAATGTGGTGGCAGGCGCCTGTAATCCCCAGCTACTCTAGAGGCTGAGGCAGGAGAATTGCTTGAACCCGGGAGGCAGACATGGTAGTGAGCTGAGATCGCGCCACTGCACTCCAGCCTGGATGACAGAGTGAGACCCCATCTCAAAAACAAACAAACAAACAAACAAACACAGACAAAAACCCAGATCACTAAGCAAAGTAATGTTTAACTATAAATTCTCAATGTTGGGTTTCTAAGCAGGAGAACTCCGGACAGAACTGGGAAAATTCCAAATGACAACTTAATCTGACACCCAGAATGGTTCTGCCACTCATCCGGACTGCTCATCAGCTGGGTGGTTTCCCAGGATCAGGTGCTGGTTTCCACTGATCTACTCTATCTGGCTACTACAACCACCCAAAATTGTGGCCCATGTGGGGAATCACACACAGACACTACCAAATGAAGATATTTAAGATTCTTCCCATAACAACTTGAATGTATGCAAAGAGATATATTGGCAGAGAAATAACCAAACTTTATTAATTAAATCACTAGGACTCTGACTGAGGCAGCCGGTGGTGAGATGACGAGAACAAATGACCTTTGAAACCTGCTATCTTCCCCTAATTTGTGGTGATTTTCTAGGCGACAGCAATTCATCTGGGAGAATACTATAACTGATATCAATATGCGAAAGTGAAAAATAGCTGTTATTTTAAAATGTACTTGAACTTGAGCCAACAATAAGCCTTAAAATGATTTATACACGGTGGGAACACATACAGAAATCATTAAGTAAAATCACCTCTTGTGAAACATGCAACAAAATCAACAGCCATTCTTTCACAGACAAGGAGTACTCTAAAGGAGGAGGAATTCCTTTCTGATTTCAGATGATCACAATGTACTCCGGGAAAGGAAGGATGAGACAGCATTTAGTAAGTGTGGCGTAAGGTGTCTAAAAGAACAGTTCTGAAAGCTGAACACGTTGGCATTCTGATCCCAGCTCAATCAGAAGACAAAAAATTCTTCCCTTCCTTAAGTTTCTTCATAGTAGAACCTCCCCACCCAAAACAAGAGATTCTAAGCAGCATTAATTCAATAGTCAAAAGGTGGAAGCAACCTACATGTCCAACAACAGATGAAGAGAAAAAATGTGGTCTATATACAGAGTGGAATATTACTCAGCCTTTAAAAGGAATGGAATTCTGACACATGCTACGACATGGATGGGGGAAATAAGCCAGTCGCACGAAGGCTGATTTCACTTATATGAGGTACCTAGAGTAGTCAAATTCATGGAGACGGAAAGTAGAATGGTGGTCACCAGGGCTGGGCGAAGGGGAGAGGAGAATTACTGTTCTATGAGTATAGAGTTTCAGCTTAGGAAAAGGAAAAGAGTTACACAGAGCTGGACAGTGGTACAACAATGTAAATCTACTTAATGCCACTAAACTGTATACCTAAAGCTGATTAAGCTGGTAAGTTTTATATTATGTATATTTTATCAAAAATTAAAAAAAAAAATTAAACACAACCCTGACGAAGCGTGCTCCGTGCTCAGCCATCATGGGATACTGACCTTGAGTTTCTGTTCTCTAAGTGTTGGATTTGGAGATTCTATGCTTCCCAGCCTCATGCTGAGCAACAACCCTGCTTTCCTTCAATGCCTGCTCTTTTCCTTGCTGTAGACTGTCCTCAACCCCATCCTGCCTTGAGAGAGCAGGAAGAACCAGGGCAGAGATAGAGACAAGAACTGAGGGGCCCAGAGTGAGCAGTACACGGTGGCAAGTAAAGACATAATGAAAAGCTGGGGCCACAGACCTGATGATCTGGACAAATCAGTTCTCGCTTGGCTACAGTCAGCCCTAGGTGGTACCTTTAAAATATCAAGGGCTGACACTTGATGGCCTTAGGTAAGAACAATTCTCCAGTAGCCTCAGGGCTGGCTTGCTCATGCCAGTCTCCTGTGGCCACTGACCTCCTTGTTGTACTTCCATCCTCTCTGAGTGTTACAGCTGACTGTCTTCTGGGCCTTGCCACTGGTTTGCTGGTTTATTACTTTGGCCAAAGCAGCAACCTGCCATGTTTGCAGGTCCCCAAAGAACCTTCCAGGGATGGATTTGGCCTCGAAGGCAGACGTAAGAACAAGTCAGGAACAAGTTCGATAGCAGAAGTGCTGAAACAAATACCTGTCCAAAGGCCTTACCTGGATCCTGCCAGGGACGAGGTTGTCTGAGGTGGTAAATATGAGTTGCTTGGCGCTGGATGTCTCTGGGGAAGCCAGGATCACCTTCCCAGTTCCAGCTCCATCTGGGCTGGTCAGGATGAACTGTTGTTTAGGGGATCCGGAGGCGTCCACTGCGGTGACTATCTGGATCTTCTGTCCTGTCTGCTGGTCTGTGACAATCTATAAGACACAACATGGAGGCCGCTCTCATGGAGTGTCACAAGACCTATGCATTTGCAGGTGGTGCTCAAAGTGGTGACCGCCAAACACCTTGAATTAATGATGTCTAACATGCAGTTTCACTAGTCCACGGTGAATCGAGAAAAACAAAACACAATAGTGAGCTTTTCAGAAACAAATTTTCATAAAGCTAATTTTAGTCTAGGACCATATCTTTCCTACTGTTTTTAGAAGTAAAATGCCCTTTCTTTTATGAAATGAAGGCAGTAATAAATAATAGGTTTAACTTTTTGAAAAGTCCTTGTCCTCACGTATTAAGAAATGTAGGCAATCCTAACTCTTGAAATGCTACTGATCCATAAAGTCCAAAAACTTGGGAATGACTGCTTCAAAGACGGCCTCTTTCTAAAAGGTCCTATAAATACTATTGCCTTAGGTTGAGAGAATACAGGGAGACCATTGCTGACACACACTCAACTCACCACTAATTGACCACCCACCTCCTTCACTCCCACTTCCTGACTCTGAGGTCTTTAAGGATAGAGACTACATCTGATTCACTGCTATATCCCCAGGGCCACCACAAGGCCTGGCACATAGAGAGAAGACAATAAAAGATCATAGGATGCACTGGAGGAAGTGGGCACTGACTCTGGAGAAGTCTTGACCCTTATTCCTCTGGGAGTTCCCACTCTTCAGGAGCATCACTGTCAAGACTCTACTTCTTCATACAGTCCTTGTGTAATTGCATCAGTCACAACAAAAACAGTTGCTATGACAAGAATGAACTCTCTTTTTCTTGCTCATGAAGTTCTTTAAAGTTGTTCTAACCCCCATCCTGCCTCTCTCCTAGGCCAGATATTCCTGGCTAGCAGCACTGCCACCTTTCCCTCCAGGCACCAGCAGACCCTTACTTCAAAGAGGACTCTGGAGCTGCTGCTGCTGCTGTGTTGGGTGAGGGGAAACATGCTATGTCTCTGGCTGGAACTCAGTTTCCTACAGCACAGTACATTTATGGGCAGGTCTAGCATCTGTACCACCTCTTGACAGACTTTTGAAATGGAACTCTGGCCGGGCGCGGTGGCTCACGCCTGTAATCCCAACACTTTGGGAGGCTGAAGTGAGAGGATCACCTGAAGTCAAGAGTTCAAGACCAGCCTGGTCAACATGGTGAAGTCCCGTCTCTACTAAAAATACAAAAATTAGCTGGGCATGGTGGTGGGCGCCTGTAGTCCCAGCTACTTGGAAGGCTGAGACATGAGAATCGCTTGAACCCAGGAGGCAGAGTTTGCAGTGAGCCAAGATCGTGCCACTGCACTCCAGCCTGAGCGACAAAAGGGAAACTCCATCCCCGCCCCCCAAAAAAAGAAATGGAACTCCAAGGTTGAGACAACAAACTCACACAGTCTAACACAACAGCTTTGCTAACTGCAATATGGAAAATAAGACAATGTTGGCTGGCTCAAAATAAAATGACATAGGCAAGAAAAGATTCAATCACTTAGATGTTTACTGAGCACCCACTATGAGTCAAGCACTGTTCTAGGTACTAGGAATATGGACGTGAACAAAAAAAGGTCCCACCATCATGGAACTCAACTTCTACTGGGGGAAACAGACCATGAACTCTGAATAAATAATATCAGTCAGTGTAAATGCCCTGGAGAAAACAAAAAGCAGAATAAACAGAAAAAGCATTGGGAAGGAGACAGGGATGCAACTTTAGGAGGAGAGACATCTCTGAGTATGTGACACTAAGCAAAGACTTGAATCAAACACAAGAGGAAACTGCAAAAATGTGGCAAAGTGTGCTACAGGGCACAGCCAAGTGCAAGACCAGAGAGGACAGCAGAATAGGATGACAGATCCAAGAATGAATCCTCAGCTGATCATGGCACAAACCCCAGTATATCATCATTTCCAATTAAAGGGGCAAAAGATGTTTAAGGCTCAAGGAGAACAGATTTGGAGGGAATGAAAGGAAGAACCTTTCATCATTACAATCTGTGGCATGCCCAGAGTCCCCCAGAAACATAAAACATGAGACAGAAAACCTTGTGAGAAGAATTATCTTTAAAAAAACTTTCCTACCCAAGGCTCAACTGAGAGACTGCAGACACAGGCTGGTTGACACACACTTCTCTCAGCTGCCACAGAAGGGATTTCTTGCCTTAAACAAGATGGCCTTTCGAAGCCCTTATAACCTTGAGCTCCGTGAGTCAAATGTCTATCAATTTTTTTTTTTTTTTTTTTTTTTTTTGAGACAAGAGTCTCACTTTATCACCCAGGCTGGAGTGCAGTGGCATGAGTATGGCTCACTGCAGTCTCAACCTCCTAGGCCCAAGCCATCCTTCTGCTTCAGTCTTCTGTGTAGCTGAGACCACAGGCGTGTGTCACCACACCCAGCTAATATTTTAGAAAAATTTTTTGTAGAGATGGAGTCTCATTTTGTTGCCCAGGCTGGCCTCAAATTCTTGGGCTCAAGTGATCCTGCTGCCTCGGCCTCCCAAAGTGCTAGGATTCAGGCATGAGCCACCAAGCCTGGCTCATGTCTATCAATTCTTATTTCCTTCCTAAACTGTTTTCCCTGTTAAGAAATGACATAGTTATGTGATTGAGAGGGGTCTTCAATTACCAACTAAAACCAAGGCAATACTAGTAATTCCTTTGCCTTTTTGTAATCAGAGATGACACATTCTGTACCAGAGCACACACAGATAACCAACATGTCATTTCCTTGTATGCTCTTCTCCAGTCATTGTGGTTGAGGTATGGCAAGTATGAGGTCAGGGTATGGTGTTAGAAGGTAGAAGTTACTGGTTCCAGACAGGGACAGTAGCTCTTAGTGGCAGTATATAACATACTTCAAGGCTCAGAATTTTTATTTTTTTTTTGAGACAGGGTCTTGCTCTGTTACCCACGTTGGAGTGCAGTGGCATGATCCTAGCTCACTGCAGCCTTGACCTCCTGGGCTCAAGCAATCCTCCTATCTCAGCCTCCAGAGTAGCTGGGACTACAGGTAAGCACCACCATGCCTGGCAATTTTTTTTTTTTTTTCTCTAGAGATGGAGGTCTCACTATTTTGTCCAAGCTGGTCTTGAACATCTGGGCTCAAGTGATCCTCGTGCCTTCACCTCCCAAAAGCTGAGAACCAATGTACCTGGCTATTCTTTTCTTTTTTTCTCAAAGACTTGCGCTCATAAAAATTCAATGAATTACTTATAATTTGGGGATTTTTTGTTTATCTTCACCCTCCTAAGACATTTGTATCCTCCATTTAGAGAGAACACCTCCATGAGAAAACTAAAAATGCAGGCAGAAAAAAAAATCTTCCAAATACCCTATTGGAACACAAGGGTGACCACTAGGCAAGACCTTGTTAACAAACACAGATAGATTCCTATTTAATGACCTATAGGAAACATCAAATTGCAAGGATATATCCAAGCTCATTAAAATTTAAGTCGGCTGTGGAGGAGAGGTATTGTGCATAGAACTTTACTCCCTGAAAAGATACATTCCAGCCAGAATTCCCAGTATCTATTAATGTGACCTTACTTGGAAGTAGGGCCTTTGCAAATGTAATTAGGATAAGATGAGGTAATACTGCATTAGGGTGGGCCCTAATTAAATGAATGGTGTGTCCTTATAAGAAGACCACGTGGCAATGGAGGCAGAGATTGGAGTGATGCAGCTGCAAGCAAGCAAGGATTGCCAAGGACTGCTGGCACCCACCAGAAGGTAGGAGGAGACAAGGAAGGACACTCTCCTAGAACCTTAAGAGAGCATGGCCCTGCTGACACCTTGATTTCAGACTTCTGGCCACCAGAAGGTTGGGAAAATAAATTTCTATTGTTTTAAGTCACCAAGTTTGTGGTAATTTATTGTGACAGCCCTGGGAAGTTAATACTTTTATTTAATTTCTTTATTTGGAACAAAAATTCTTAACCTTCTGTCTGTAAACTATAACAAATTGGGGGGAAGGGAGTAATGTAAGAAGATAAGGGCTATTTTCTGTGATTTTTTTTTTTTTTTTTTTTTTTTTTGAGACGGAGTCTTGCTCTGTCCCCCTGGCTGGAGTGCAGTGGCACTATCTCGGCTCACTGCAAGCTCCGCCTCCCGGGATCATGCCATTCTCCTGCCTCAGCCTCCCGAGTAGCTGGGACTATAGGTGCCCGCCACCGCGCCCGGCTAATTTTTTTGTATTTTTAGTAGAGACGGGGTTTCACCATGTTAGCCAGGATGGTCTCGATCTCCTGACCTTGTGATCCGCCCGCCTCGGCCTCCCAAAGTGCTGGGATTACAAGCGTGAGCCACCGCGCCCAGCCTTTTCTGTGATTTTTAAGGCCCTCAATAGCCTACCTAGTCAGAGCTGCTACAATGCTTGTTGTGAAAAGGTGAATTTGTTTGAACATGATTGATATGTTAGTAAATAATTAGCATATAATGAAAATTTTGTGTTTATGCATGGTTTCTTCCATGAATAACACTAAGTAAATAGGTTAACAGAAAATGACACTGAGCTGAAGTTATCCATGCAGGGATACTCAGTGCATGTGGTATGAGTCACATTCAATCCATCTGGTGATTTCAGGTCACCCCATGTCCACCACTCACAGTAACTCATGAGACGCAATCCTCCCTACACCTACCTCCACAAAGAAACTACAGGACTTTTTCAAGGTAAAGTGCCGTATTTATTTATTTTTGAGATGGAATTTTGCTCTTGTTGCCCAGGCTGGAATGCAATGGCACGATCGATCTCAGCTCACAGTAACCGCCTCCCAGGTTCAAGCGATTCTCCTGCCTCAGCCTTCAGAGAAGCTGGGATTACAGACACACGGTACCATGCCCAGCTAATTTTTTTTTTATTTTTAGTAGAGATGGGGTTTCTCCATGTTGGTCAGGCTGGTCTCAAACTCCCGACCTCAGGTGATCCGTCCACCTCGGCCTCCCAAAGTGCTGGGATTACAGGCATGAGCCACCGCGCCTGACCAAGTACCATATTTATTATAGTCACTATGTATTTAACTACTTGCAGGTTTTATTAGATTCACTATCTGTTTTTTAATATGTTACTGACAAAGTTTTTGAGAATTGTGTCACTAATCTCATTTTTTTCCCCATCAGTCCTGTGGTTTTCATTGCACAATTTGGTAAAGTGTGGGAATTTTCAGGAACACATGTCACATTATAGCACAACTGACTTTACTAAGCTAAGGTCCTCTCTAGTTAAGGTCCTCTCTAGTTCTAATTCCAAAGGACCTTGAAACGATCTTATACACCACCATTCTCCCCCATGTTACCCACTCTGTTCCAGCCAGCTCAACATCTCTGTTGCAAAGAAGAGTCTGCCAATGAATGGCCTGCAGGCAAAAACCAGTCACTGGATAACTTTTGTTTGACTACCCAAAATTATTATTTTTTAATTTTTTTCTTGAGACTAGGTCTTGTTCTGTCACCCAGGCTGGAGTGCAGCAGCATGATGTTGGCTCTTTACAACCTCCACCTCTCAGCCTCAAGTGATCCTCCCATCTCAGTCTCCCAAGTAACTGGGACTACAGACTCATGCCACCACGCTTGGCTAATTTTTGTATTTTTTGTAGAGATGACATCTCACTATGTTGCCCAGGCTGGTCTTGAACTCCTGAGCTCAAGCGATCCACCTACATCAGCCTCCAAAGTGCTGGGATTACAGGTGTGAGCCACTGCACTCAGCCCCCTAAATATTTTTTTAAAAAACTTTGCGGCCGGGCGCGGTGGCTCAAGCCTGTAATCCCAGCACTTTGGGAGGCCGAGACGGGCGGATCACGAGGTTAGGCGATCGAGACCATCCTGGCTAACACAGTGAAACCCCGTCTCTACTAAAAATACAAAAAAAAACTTAGCCGGGCGAGGTGGCAGGCGCCTGTAGTCCCAGCTACTCGGGAGGCTGAGGCAGGAGAATGGCGTGAACCCGGGAGGCGGAGCTTGCAGTGAGCTGAGATCCGGCCATTGCACTCCAGCCTGGGTGACAGAGCGAGACTCCGTCTCAAAAAAAAAAAAAAAAAACTTTGCTAACATCTAAAAATTGAGTATTTCCCATAATCAAAATCAAATTTGTAGTTCTCTTGACAAACTGGAAGCTCAGGTCATCCTGGGCTCAAGTTCTCTCCATGGTGCCAGGTGGCTGGAGATGGTGTGGGTTGGCTACCCCTTTAGATGAGGTAGCCTCTCCAGTTCATCCCTATCCTCACCTTGCCACCTCTTTCACTGTAAACACGGGAGACAGGGCTTGGTAGCTACAGACATGAATATGAATGCTTACTCTATTACTTTCCAGCTGTGTCAACTTGGAGCAGTTACACAAGCCCTTGAGCTCCATTTATGTATCTATGAAAAAGGATGACTAGGAAAGTGAAATGATACGATGTGTGTGAAACTGCTTGGTACACTGCCCAGAACATGCCAAGACCTTGGTAAAGTATTTCTTCCCTCTAAGCTCTCACATACTCCTTTCCTCACTCAGTTTTGTCTTATCCCTTTCATCTTATCAAATCGCTCCTGATGAAAAAGTCAAGACTTTTTTACCATGGCTTACTCATTCTTTCATTCATTCCTCAAATATTTACTGAGGGTCTATTCTGTCAGACAGTGTGTTAGACAGTGGCATATGAAGATGGCTCCTGCCCTCATGAAACTTTTAGTTCAGTCGAAGAGACTGGCAATATACAAGGAAACAAACCAGTCAGTAAACAATTTCAATTTATGGTACATGTTATGAGGGAAAAGACCAGGTTGGGGTAACCCCGAATAACAAAAGTATTTAACTTTAGAAAGAGAGGTCAGGGGGCTGGGCGCAGTGGCTCATGCCTGTAATCCCAGCACTCTGGGAGGCCGAGGCGGGCAGATCACGAGGTCAGGAGATCGAGACCATCCTGACTAACACAGTGAAAACCTGTCTCTACTAAAAATACAAAAAATTAGCCAGGCGTGGTGGCAAGCACCTGTAGTCCCAGCTACTTGGGAGGCTGAGGCAGGAGAATGGCGTGACCCCGGGAGGTGGAGGTTGCAGTGAGCCAAGATCATGCCACTACACTCTAGCCTGGGTGACACAGTGAGACTCTGCCTTAAAAAAAAAAAAAAAAAAAAAAGAGAGAGGTCAGGGAAAACCTCCGTGACAAGGTGACATTTAAGACAAGATTTGGGCTGGGTGTCTGTAATCCCAGTACTTTGGGAAGCCAAGGCGGGCGGATCACCTGAGGTCAGGAGTTCAAGACCAGCCTGGCCAACATGGTGAAACTCTGTCTCTACTAAAAATACAAAATTAGCTGGGCGTGGTGGCGCATGTCTGTAATCCCAGCTACCTGGGAGGCTAAGGCAGAAGAATCGCTTGAATCTGGGAGGCAGAAGTTGCAGTGAGCCAACACTGTGCCACTGTACTCCAGCCTGGGTGACAAGAGCGAAATGCCTTAAAAAAAAAAAAAAAAAAAAAAAAAAAAAAAAAAAAGGTTTAAGGCTGAGGAGACAGCAGCCAGATAAATGTTTAGCGTTCCAGCAAAGAGAAATGTTCTGGCATATGGAAAGCCCTGGGAAGAACAAACTCTTAGGAACTGCTATCAGGCCCATGGACAACCAGCATGGCCCAGGAACCTAAAGAGGGAGGTGGGACGGCCCTGATGCGAGTCTGGATTTCTTTCTGAGTACAACGAGAATCCCTTCAAGGGTTTGTCCACCGACCCAAAACCAGCTCTTCAGATTTCCCATACTATTTATATACACATACCACCCGTCCACTCACATACCTACATATACACAATTTCCTATAACAAATATAGAATTTACATATAGAATATATATAAATTTATAAGACAGATCATATATTAGAGCATACCAAAAGATAATAGCAAAGATTATTAACTAAAAATAAAAAGGGTAGAAGGAACCTGCTTTAAAAAAGGTTTGCAAAAAGGTATTAATAAATCCTGACCTTTGCGAAAAGGTAAATAAATCTTTTACTTAAGTATAAATTTTAGCTCATATGAATAGTTCTGAATTATTATTTTAGTTTTTTGAGACAGGGTCTTGCTCTGTGGCCCAGGCTGGAGTGCAGTGGCATGATCACAGCTCACTGCAGCCTCAACCTCTGGGGCTCAAGCAACCCTTCCACCAAAGCCTCCCAAGTAGCTGGGACTACAGGAATGCATCACCATGTCTGGCTAATTTTTTATTTTTTATTTTTGTAGAGATACAATCTCACTTTGTTGCCCAGGCTGGTCTCGAACTCTTGGGCTCAAGTGATAAGCCTTCTTCAGCCTCCATAAGTGCTGGGATTACAAGGGTGAGCCACCATACCCAGCCTAAATGGAGGATATTAATCCAAATATATCAACAATCACTTTATGAATTGATCCACATTCACAATGAAAAGACAGATTGTCAGCTGGGTAAAAAAACAAAACTTATGAAATTATACAGGAAGTAGGAAAAAAATGGGAAAAAATCAAGACCCCAATACATATTGCCTACAGGAGAACCATTTTATATATAAAGACACAGACAGATGCAAAATAAAGTGATGGAGTAGCTGACAGTGGTGCACATTTGTAGTCCCAACTACTTGAGAGGCTGAGGCAGAACGACAGCTTGGGCTCAGGAGTTTGAAGTTGTAGTGCTCTACAATCCTGTCTGTGAATAGTAAATGCACTCTAGCCTGGGCAACAGAGCAAGACTTTCCTAAAAAAAAAAAAAAAAAAAGTTGGCCAGGCACGGTGGCTCACACCTGTAGTCCCAGCACTTTGGGAGGCTGAGGCAGGCGGATTGCTTGAGCTCAGAAGTTTGAGATCCGCCTTGGCAACATGGTGAAATCCCATCTCTATTAAAAAAAAACAAAACAAATCGTGTGTGTGTGTGTGTGTGTGTATCCAGGCATGGTGGTATGCGCCTGTAGTCCCAGCTACTTGGGAGGCGTAGATGAGAGGATGGCTTGAGCCTGTGAGGTAGAGAGGCTGCAGTGAGCTGTGTTCACGCCATTGCACTCCAGCCTGGGTGACAGAGCAAGACCCTGTCTCAAAAAAAAAAAAAAGAAAAAGTGTCAAAACATAGAGAAAGTTATACCATGCTAGCAACCAACACTCATAAAAAGAAAGCTGGAGTAACTACAGTAATTTCAGACAAAGCAGACTTCAGAACAAGGAAAATAAACATAAAGGGAAGTGGTACATAATAAGAAAGGGGTGGCTGGGCATGGTGACTCAAGCCTGTAATCCCAGCACTTTGGGATTACAAAATACTCAGCTGAGGCAGGAGTATCACTTGAGGTCAGGAGTTCAAGACCAGTCTGGGCTATACAGCAAGACTCTGTCTCAAAAATAAATAAAAAGATAGCAAGCAACCAAGAAAGCAAGCAAGAAAGTGGTTAATTCCCCAAAAAGACATAACAATATAAAACATATATGCAACTAACAACAGAGCATCAAAGTGAGGCAAAAAAACCTGATAAAATTGCAAGGAGAAAACCAGAGAAATCAACAGTTATAACTGGCTTTTTGATTCAGCTTGTTGAGATAACAATAAATCTTTGTCATCAATATATTATCCCTTCCTCCCAGCTTTTTGCCTGTAAGCTTGATACACCTACCTTCTCTTTGTTCAAAGAGGTGAAAACACTCAATGGGCCAGAGGCAGGTTCAGAGCCCTAGGGAAGACAACTTCCCATAAGTGAATATCGATTAGTTAATAACAATATTAATAATAATAGTTATTATATAATTAGTACATATTGAACATTAGTATGTGCCAGGCACCATTCTAAGCACTTTATAAGCAATATCCCTTTGATTCTTCATAATAACTTCGTGAGGCAAATAACTACTATTATGTATATTTTCCAAATGAAGAAAGTGAGGCATTAAAATGTTAATTGACCAAGGTCAAAAAAGCTAAGTGGGGCACTGGATTTGACTTCAAGTAGGGGCCCTTGCTCTTAATCACAGTACTAAGATATGCTGCCTCCCAATTTGGAAGCAAATAAGTAATAAAATGGTACTTCATCTCAATAGTTTGAAACAACAGTTCAGGCTTTTGCTTTACATGTAAGTTGGTTAAATAAATGTAAGCATTTTTAATTTTTTTTTAAAGAATCGATGAAGTTGTACTGTATTTGATGCCCAAAAGGCACAACTCCTTAGTGAAACCCTTAGGAAGGTTTGTTTTTGGAAAGAGTTCAGGAAAGGCAGAGGTGCCTTTGGCAGACAGGTGGAACGAAGTGGGACTGGTGCAGGTACCTGAATGCGCTGAGGTGAGGCTACAGCAGAGTCGGTGGAGATTATCTGGATGCGTGGGGAGGGGCTGGTCATCCCTGGAGATTCCGGCCGAGAGGTCTGTGTACGTGTTACCTGTGGGCGAGAAGTGGGCTGGATCACAAGGGGGTTCAGAATGATGCTCAGAGGTGGCCTGAAGACCATGCCTCTTGCTTTCACTGTGGCCTGGAGTGATAAACTTGTGTGGTTCTGAGGTTGGACCCAGAAGGATGACAAAGGAATCAATGAGATGTTGCTACAGGGTGCCCCCCACGAAAATACAATCTTAAAACAGCTGTTCCTAATGTTGGAAATGCAAGAAGAAACCAAAGGAATTTGCAATTCTGCTCTGCACACTTTAATAAAGTAAAAACCTACCAAAATAACATTTTAAAGATGATCTTTGAATGTTATCCCTGTCTCCAAAGCCACCTGTAAAACATTCCTTTAATATGATGGTTTCCCAAGAAAGGCTCTCACAACACAGCAGGGGATGACAAACAAAACCGACATTACACTGAAAACTACTGGGATTAGTACTTATAAAAGGCTTCTGGTAACTTCTCAGCCCCAGTGGGATGGAGCTAGGAAAAGCCTGTCAGGACCACAGGGTCTGAAATTTAGTCAATACTTATACCAAAGGCAAGGTTCAGGTGCTAAGTGGTCACCTGGATATTTGGAGTGGACAGATATATTTTTTCTTGATAGAAAGTGTATTGTGGCTGGGTGTGGTGGCTCACAACTAAAATCCCAGCACTTTGGGAGGCTGAGGTGGGTGGATCACTGGAGGTTAGGAGTTAGAGACCAGCCTGACCAACATGGTAAAATCCTGTCTCTACTAAAAATACAAAATTAGCCAGGCATGGTGGCGTATGCCTGTAATCCCAGCTACTAGGAAGGCTGAGACAAAATTGCTTGAATCCGGGAGGCAGAGGTTGCAGTGAGCCAAGATCGCGCCACTGCACTCCAGCCTGGGCGGCAAGAGTGAAACTCTGTCTCCAAAAAAAAAGAAAAAAGAAAAAAGAAAAAGAAAAAAACCCCCCAAAACAAAAACACAATAATCAATTGTATTTTTATATATTAGCAATGAGCAATCTGAAAATGAAATTAAGGAGCCATCCCACTGACCACGCATCAAAAAGGATAATATATTTAGAAATAAAATAAATTTAACAAAAGAAATGCAAGATTTGAATACTGAAAACTATAAAATATTGCTATGAGAAATTTAAAACACCTAAATAGGCCGGGCACAGTGGCTCACGCCTGTAATCCTAGCACTTTGGGAGGCTGAGGCAGGTGGATCACGAGGTCAGGAGATCGAGACCATCCTGGCTAACACAGTGAAACCCTGTCTCTACCAAAAATACAAAAAATTAGCCGGGCAAGGTGGTGGGCGCCTGTACCCCCAGCTACTAGGGAGGCTGAGGCAGGAGAATGGTGTGAACCTGGAAGGCAGAGCTTGCAGTGAGCCGACACTGCGCCACTGCACTCCAGCCTGAGCGACAGAGCAAGATTCCGTAAAAAAACAGAAATAAAAACAAAAACCCTAAATAAACAGAGAGACATTTATGTTCATGGATTGTAAAACTTAATATTGTTAAGATGGTGATATTTCCCAAATTGATCTACAGATTCAATGTAATCCCTATCAAAATTTCAGGTGTTTTTGCATAAATTGACAAAATGATCCTAAAATTAATATGGGAATGAATGGGACCTAGAATATTCAAAACAATCTTGAAAAAGAACGAAGTTGGAGGACTCACACTTCCTTATTTCAAAACTTATTTACAAAGCTACAGTAGTTAAAACCGTGTGGAATTCAGCAATCACACTTCTGGGTATTTACCCAAAAGATTTGAAATCAGTTTGTCGAAGAGATGTCTGCATTCCCATGTTCTCTGCAGCACTGTTTGCAATAGCCAAGTTACATAATCAACCAACATGTCCATCAATAGATGAATGAATAAAGAAAATGTGGTATATACACACAATGAAATACTATTCAGCCTTTAAAAAGAAGGAAATTCGGTCATTTCTGACAACACGGATGGAATTGGAGAACATTATGGTAACTGAAATAAGCCAGGCACAGAAAGACAAATACCACATGTTCTCACTTAAATGCAGAATCTAAAAGAATCAAACTCGGCCGGGCGCGGTGGCTCAAGCCTGTAATCCCAGCACTTTGGGAGGCCGAGACGGGCGGATCACGTGGTCAGGAGATCGAGACCATCCTGGTTAACACGGCGAAACCTCGTCTCTACTAAAAAATATACAAAAAAATAGCCGGGCGAGGTGGCGGGCGCCTGTAGTCCCAGCTACTCAGGAGCCTGAGGCAGGAGAATGGCGTGAACCCGGGAGGCGGAGCTTGCAGTGAGCTGAGATTCGGCCACTGCACTCCAGCCTGGCGACAGAGCCAGACTCCGTCTCAAAAAAAAAAAAAAAAAGAATCAAACTCATAAAACCAGAATAAAATGGTAGTTACAGAGGCTGAGGGGCAGGGGGAATGGGGAGATGAAAGGTCAAAAGGTACAAAATCTCAGACAGGAGGAATACTTTTATTTTTTTTTTAGATCTATTGCACAGCATGGCAAATATAGTTAATAAAAGGCTAGTGTACATTTCAAAATTGCTAAGAGTAAATTTCAAATGTTCTCATGGCAAAAATAAGTATTTAAGGTGATGGATATGTTAATGAGCTCGATTTAATTTTTACACATTGTACTCACAGATCATAACATCACTCTGTACTGTAAATATATGCAATTATAAACTCAATTTGTAACTTATAAAAAAATTGCAGTACTGGTATAAAGACAAGACATACAGACCAATGGAATATAACAGAGAACGCAGAAATAAACTCTCACGTGTATGTTCAAATTTGAGAAAGGTGACACGATAATTCAATAGGCAAAGAACAGTCTTTGACAAATGGTGATGGGACAAGTGGAAATCAAACACAGGGGAACAAATCTGGATACCTACCTTGCACTATCACAAAAAATAAAAATAAAAATGGATCAAAGATCTACATGTAAGAGTTAAAACTACAAAACGCTCAGAAAACACAGGTGTAAATTTTTGTAAACTTGAATTAGGTGATTCTTAGATGACACCAAAAGCAAAAGCAGCACAAGAAAAATTAGAAAATAATCATCAAAACTAGAAACTTTTTTTTTTTTGGACAAGATCTCTTACTCTGTCACCTGTGCTGGAGTGCAGTAGTGCAATTATGGCTCACTGCAGCCTCATCCTCCTGGGCCCAAGCAATCCTCCCAACTCAGCTTCCTGAGTAGCTAGGATGACAGGTGTGTGCCACCATGCCCGGTTAATTTAATTTATTTTGTTGTTTTGTTTCTGAGACGGAATTTCACTCTTGTTGCCCAGGCTGGAGTGCAATGGTGCAATCTCAGCTCACTGCAACCTCTGCCTCCTGGGTTCAAGTGATTCTCCTGCCTCAGCCTCCCAAGTAGCTGGGATTAAAGGCATGAGCCACCACGCCCGGATAATTTTGTATCCTTAGTAGAGACGGAGTTTCTTCATTTTGGTCAGGCTGGTCTCCAACTCCTGACCTCAGGTTATCCACCCGCCTCGGCCTCCCAAAGTGCTGGGATTACAGGTGTGAGCCACCGTGCCCGGCCTTAAAAAAAATTTTTTTTTTTTTTTTGAGACAAGGCCTCACTCCTGGATGCCCAGGCCAGAATGCAGGGGCATGATCTTGGTTCACTGCAGCCTCAACTTTCCAGTCTCAAGTGATCTGCCCACCTCAGGCCCCCAAGTAGCTGGGACTATGGGCGTGCACCACCTAATTTTAAATTTTTCTGCAGAGATGAGGTCTCCTTATGTTGCCCAGGCTTGTCTCCAACTCCTGGTTAAAGTGATCCTTCCTCCTTGGCCTCCCAAAGTGCTGGGATTACAGGTGTGAGCCAGCATACCTGAACCCAAATGAATGAGTTTTGTGTTTCAAAAGATACCATCGAGAAAGTGAAAAGACAACCTATAAAATGGGGGGAAAAAAGTGCAAATCATGTATCATTACAACTTAACAAAAAGACAAAAATCCCAATTTAAAAATGGGCAAAGAGTTAAGACATTTCTCCTAGAAGATATACAAATGGCCAATAAGCACAGGAAAAGATGTTTAAAGGTCATTAGTTGTTAGGGAAATGCAAATCAAGACCACGATGAGATACCACTTCATATCCACTAGGGGCTACAATATAAAAGATGGACAATAACAAGTACTGGTGAAAATGTGGAGATGGGAACCTTCATACACTGCTGGTAGTAATGCAGAATGGTACAGTTACTTTGGAAAACAGTCTGGCTGTTCCTCAAAGGGTAAACACAGAGTTGCCATAGGACCCATAATTTCACTCCTAGGTATATACTCAAGACAAAGAAAAACATATGTATACACAAAAGCTTGTATACAAATGTTCACAGCAGCATTAGTGATAACAGGTAAAAAGTAGAAACAACTCAAATATCTCTCAAATGAAGAATGGATAAATGAAACATGGTCTATCCATGTAATGGAATATTATTTGGCAATAAAAAGGAATGAAGTGCTGATACATGCTACAACATGGAAGAATCAGCCACAAAAGACCACCATATATTGCATGATTGTATTTATCTGAAATGTCCAGAATGGGCAAATCCACGGAGACAGAAAGTAGATCAGTGGTTGCCCAGGTGATAGGGGAACGGGAGTAGCAAGAATAATTGTTAAGAGATGTGGGTTTTTTAGTGGGGGCATGATAAAAATATTCTGGATTTAGACAGTGGTGATGGTTGCATACTCTTGTGAATGTATGAAAACCCACTAAGCTGTCCATTTTTAAAAAATGAATTTTATGGTATGTGAATTATTATCTCAATTTGATAAAATATTATCAATTAATTCATTACTGGGCTATTAAATTTTTTTCTTTCATAAGCATACATTTTAACAACAACAAGTTCACTACAATGAAGTCAACAGAATCCCGTATTTTTACAGTGACTTTTAGGTTAAAAAATATGGATTAGCTCTCTCTTCACTAAGAAATAGGCAGGACAAGCACAACCATTTTATAGGAGGTATGGTGAGGTTCAGATCCTGCAAGGTATGTCTCCCAGGATCATGTACACATAATGGCTGGCTCGGTTTATTTGTAACTGAAAAGAAAAGGCTGGCCATTTTATCAGAGCATATTCATTGAATCCTTTAACAATGAACATTTACATTTTTCGTTGAGTCTATTAGTTTGCAAGTTAATTCTGCCAGTTTCAGATACACTTATGTGTTGCTTAAAGACAGGAATATGTTCTGAGAAATGTGTCATTAGGTCATTTCATCGTGTGAACATGATAGCATGTACTTACACAAACCTAGATGGTATAACCTACTACACATCTAGGCTATGTGGTATGGCCTATTGCCCCTAGGCTACAAACTTGTACGCATGTGACTGTGGTGAATACTATAGCCAACTGTAACACAATGGTAAGTATCTGTGTATCTAAACATAGAAAAGGTACAGTCAAAATGCAGTTATAATCTTATGGGACTATCTTCCTTCCTATAGGCACTCCGGCACAGACAGAAACGTCATTATATGGTTCACATTTGGTTTGTGACTGTATTGAGAATTCTTCACTGGCAGAATAATAGGCCAAATTTTGACTCACGTCCTTACTTTACTTGCAAGAAGTTTTAAAGTCATCAGCATTATTGGAGTACCCATAGGCTATGGAATCTGACAGACCTGGACTCTGAAACTTGTACTATCACCTTAAACAAGTCATTTAAACCCCTAACCAGGCGCGGTGGCTCACGTCTGTAATCCCATCACTTTGGGAGGCCGAGGAGGGCAGATCACGAGGTCAGGAGATAGAGACCATCCTGGCTAACATGGTGAAACCCCGTCTCTACTAAAAATACAAAAAATTAGCCGGGCGTGGTGGCAGGCGCCTATAGTCCCAGCTACTGGGGAGGCTGAGGCAGGACAATGGTGTGAACCTGGGAGGCAGAGCTTGCAGCAAGCTGAGATTGCGCCACTGCACTCCACCCTGGGGGACAGAGCGAGACACCGTCTCAAAAAATAAATAAATACATAAATAAATCTTCTAATAGCGAATATGTGAAACTTCAAAATTTCCTGAAATTCAACATGGACATATTGTTACTACTTTATGGCACTGGTGTGAAAGTTAATGAATAATAAGTTAAACATTAGTTACCTTCAGCAAATGGTAACTGATACTGTCATAAACCTGAAAATTTTTCTAAACCTAAGTTATAAACACTACATAAGTGTCTTTGGTACACATGATACAATGTGCTAATGTGTCTCTCAAACAGAAAATTCTTTGTATTTTATTTTAAAATATAATATTAAATCCAATCTCATATCATACATAAAAATTAAAAACCACAGGTGCAAATCCTTATGACCTTGGATTAGGCAATGGTTTCTTAATATATTAACACTTGAAACAAAAGCAACAACAAAATACATAAAATGGGTTTTACCAACATTAAGATCTTTTGTGCTTCAAGACAATTAAAGTGAAAAAGAAAATGGATAGAATGGGAGAAAATAATTCTCAAATCATATATTTGATAAGGGACTTGTATTCAGAATACATATGAAGAACCCTTATAACTCAATGAGAAGAAGACAAAAACCAATTACAAATGATCAAAGGGGTTGAACAGACATTTCTCCAAAGAAGATACACAAAATGGCCAATAGGCACTTGAAAAAATACTCAACATCACTGGAAATACAAATCAAAACCACAATGAGATACCACTTCACACCCACTAGGGATGGCTACAATAAAAAAGACACAGGATAACAAATATTAGCAAGGTTGAGGAGAAACCAGATCCTTCATATACAGCTGGTGGGAACATAAAATGGTGCAGTCACTTTGAAAAACACTCTGGCAGTTCCTCAAAAGTTTGAAAATAGTTACTATTTGACCAGCAATTCCACTTTTAGGTGTGTACACACACACACACACACACACACACACACGTCATAAAAACGTGTTCACAGAAAAACTGGTACACAATGTTCATAGCATTATTCCTAATAGTCAAAAAGTGAAAACACCCAAGTCCATTAAATGATGAATAGATAAAATGTGGTGTATCCGTACAATGGCATATTATTTGGCAATAATGAAGTACTGGTACATGCTACAACATGGCTAAGCCTTAAAGACACTATGCTAGGTAAAATAAGCCAGTAACAAAAGACCATATATGATTCAATTTATATGAAATGTCCAGAACAAATACAAAGATAGAAAGCAAATTAGCAGTTGCCTAGGGCTGGGGGGTGACAGCTAAGGAGTGTGGGGTTTTTTTTTGACGGGGTAATGAAGATGTTCTGGAATTAGGTATTAGTGATGGCTGCACAATATTGTAAATATACTAAAAGCCACAGAATTGTACACTTTAAATAGATGAACTGCCAGCCTGGGCAACATAGTGAAATTTGGTCTCTAGCAAACAATTAAAAAAACTAGCTGGGTTTGATGGAGTGTGTCTGTGGTCTCAGCTGCTTAGGAGGCTGCGGTGGGAGACTCACTTGAGCCCGGAGGGTCGAAGCTGCAGTGAGCTATGATTGTGCAACTTCACTCCAGCCTGGGTGACAGAATGACAACTTATCTCAAAAAAACAAAAAAACAAAGAATTGTATGGTATATGAATTTTATCTTAATAGAGCTGTGATTTTTTCTTTTCTTTTTTTAGAGACAGGGTCTTGCTCTGTCATCCAGGCTGAAGTGGCACAATCATAGCTCACTGCAGCCTGGAACTCCTGGGCTCAAGCGATCCTCCTATCTCAGTCTCCTGAGTAGCTGGGACTACAGGTACACTCCACCACAGCTGGCTACTTTTTTTTTTTTTTTTTAAAGAATGAATAGGCTGGGCGTGGTGGCCCACATCAGTAGTCACAGCACTTTGGGAGGTTGAGGCAGGTGGATCACGAGGTCAACAGATCGAGACCATCCTGGTCAACATGGTGAAACTCCGCCTCTACTAAAAATACAAAAATTATCTGGGCGTGGTGGCACGCACCTGTAGTCCCAGCTACTCCGGAGGCTGAGGCAGGAGAATCGCTTAAACTCGGGAGGCGGAGGTTGCAGTGAGCGGAGATTACACCACTGCACTCCAGCCTGGCAAGAGAGCAAGACTCTGTCTTAAAAAAAAGAATAAACAACAATAACAAATTCAATCCATGGTGTAAGGGGTTGGGGTAGAGGTCATCTTTAAGGAAGAGGGTGCAGGTAATGATTGGGAGAGGGGCATAAGGAGAGCTTCTGGGCTGCAGGAAATTTCTATTCTGTTCTTAACCTGGGTGGTGAGTACATGGAAATGTTTTCTCTGTGATAATTCATTGTGTTATAAGCTGATGAATTTTAAACTTAGGTATGTTATACTACAATAAAAAGTGCTTTTTTAAAAAAAATCAGTGCACAGATGAGTGGATAAAAAACCAAAAATTTAAAAACACTATTCAAAAAGTGTTTAACATATCTCAGAAACTTTTCTATGTCATTAAGACAAAGTGACAGTGGTCTATGCTTTACTTGAACCTGGTAAGCACTCTGTGCCACGTTGGGGTTGTGTGCACAGGGCAACCAGATGTGGCCCTGCCTCTAAGCTGCTGTGGAGGACGAACAGCTACCAGAAAGCACAGGCTGGGTGCTGACACTGCTATTCCTTGGCTTTGCTACCTTCCCTGAGCTACAGTTTAAACTCCCTGGATTTTGGCTTCCTCACCTGTTCAGCAATACACTTGCAAATTTTATTTATTCCCTTGATATGAGAAGCCCTAAAGACCCTTTACCTGAGAGGGAGCATGGGCCATATTGGCAATGGGCTCCCTGTAGGCTCAGTAATAAATTTAGATTGAGTGAACAGCCCTGAGATTCAGTGAAAAGATGATTAACTCTGGAAGTGACAGGTTAATCAGAAAATGTTTGGGAACCCCTACTCCTGAAGCCATTAGAAAAAAGGTATGTTCTAGTGGCACCAGAGGCAGTTGAGATATGGTCTTGCATGAAGGCAAAGTGATGTTATGATGGGACTGCTAAGAAATTATTGCAGGTATATGAATTTAGAGTCTGATAATTATGAACAGACATCAAGGCAAGAAATTTACTTTTTTTCCAGAAACATTTCTCTTTTTTTGAGATGGCGTTTTGCTCTTATCACCCAGGCTGGAGTGCAGTGCTGCAACTTCGGCTCACTGCAACCTCCGCCTCGCAGGTTCAAGCGATTCTCCTGCCTCAGCCTCCTGAGCAGCTGGGATCACAGGCACCCACCACGATGTCCAGCTAATTTTTGTATTTTTAGTAGAGATGGGGCTTCACCACGTTGGCCAGGCTGGTGTCGAACTCTTGGCCTCAGGTGATCCGCCTGTCTTGGCCTCCCAAAGCACTAGCATTACAGATGTGAGCCACCATGCTTGGCTCTTTTTTCCAGAAATATTTTATTGAGACTCATCAGCACAGCAATAAAAAGTCAGTTTGGTAAAAAGGAAATAAAAATATTAGATGCATTTCTGACTAGTTGAAGTATCTCCTTTCTATTTTTTCCTGCCTAGCACCTCAGCGCCTAATGTCAGTCTTGGCCTTTGCCTTACCCTATTTTCTACCCCTTTAAGTCGCTCAAGTTGCAAAGGATAGGATCACTTAGTTTACACTGTATAAATGCCAGACAACACCCAGGTGTGTGTTATACCTTGGTTAGGGCCACTTTACCTTGACAGGAAAACTGCCAGTTCAAAGGACTCAATTAAAACCATGGGCAAGCTCAGTGTGAAATGTCTTTAGACAGGCCTTCCAAGGCATGGTCTCCAACTCATACTTAAAAGGGTAAAATCATCTGTTCCATTTCACATCCTTTCTAAAGGTAACCATGCTTGCCAAACACAGAAATGTTTTACTGAACACTAAAGAGTTTAATAAAAGCCATGCTCCTCTGGCCAGCCTTTCCTGACACCCCTCAGGTTAATACAAATGCCCTCCTCTGGGCTCCCACAGTCCCTGCACCTTAGTACTCTCCACAGAGCACCAGGGCATTTCCTATTTCTCTGTTTATTCCCAAGGCCAGGCACATATTAGGCCCACAATGAATGCTTAGTGAATGAACACTTAGGGAATGAATACCTTTAGGGATGAATAAGCAGTCACTGTCTTACAGTCTTTGATCCTGGGACTCCGCCTGGACTTTGCTTTGCTTTACTCTACTCTTGTGCCTGTCTGCTAATTAGATACCCTGGAGGTACAGCACAACACCTGCCTTGGTAGTTCATTATATAAACCAAGGAGTACTGGCTTCCACCGACACAGGTGGGTTTATCAGGCTGTTGAAGAAGTTCATACATTTTCATCCTGGAATGAGAACGTCCTCTATTCCATAATGGCATGACATTGCTTTGACGGCAGGGTTTTTGTTGTTGTTGTTGTTTGTTTTATAAAGAAATAATTGTCAGGAAAAATTTCTGAGGCTTACATGCAATCACTTGCTGAAAAATGAACATCCAGGCTGAAGATGATGCTCACAGGCCAGGTGCAGTGACTCACGTCTATAATCACAGCAGTTTGGGAGGGCAAGGAAGGAAGATCACTTGAAGCCAGGAGTTTGAGTACCAGCCTGGACAACACTGCAAGACCCCATCCCTACTAAAAATCAAAAACATTATCCAGGCGTGGTGGCACATGCCTGTAGTCCCAGCTGCTTAGGAGGCTGAGGCAGAAGAAGCACTTGAGCTCAGGAGTTTGAGGCTACAGTAGTAGTAAGCTACGATGGCACCACTGTGCTCCAGCGTGGGCAATGGAGCAAGACCCTATCTCAAAAAAAAAAAAAAAAAAGGGATTAACAAAAGAAAAAGATGCTCATATCATTGAATTAATGTGCAATGTGCAATATTAAGAGTTTCTAAATCTATAATTTGTTCTGGATTTTGGCTACAAAAATTCTTATGGGTTATTAATAGGATAACAGAGTTATACTCTGTGAAAACACAGATTGTGCAGATCTCGTGTTACAAATTTCAAACAGGAACTCAGTACTTCTTAACACTCCAGTGAAATCATGAACAATGTAAATGCTTAAGTAGGGTAAAGGGTGTCAGGCAGGAGACACCTCCAGCTTGAACTGAAATGTACCACATAACCTTCACTAGTTTATTTCAAAGGACCACTAAATAGTAAGTGTGTTGAAGGGCCAATGGGCAAAGAGATTAACCCCCTTTGTGCAGCAACTTGCATCAGCGAGAGGAATCCATAGGAGGCTGCTGGCTTTTACGTGCAGTTCCAGTCCTCAAAGGACTAGAACCTTACAATAACAGTGTAAGTAAGGAACTACTTCTCTTGATGATATATATATCCAGCTCTTCTTTACAATAAAGCCAATGAGGGAATGAAATCTAAATATTATAAACCAGCATCATTTATATCAGAATTGATTAGACAGTTTTGAATTTTACAGTTGGTAATAGAGATTTTAAAAAGATAAAACTTAGCGCTAAATTTCTTGTCACAAAAAAACAAAAATCCCGAGTCAACAACCACTCCCCACAATTATGTAAAACAATGAGATATTCAAGAGCAACATGGTTCATAAACTGTTCACAGGCCGATTAACCTGCCAAAAACAACAAACAACTTTTGCCCCACCTAAATTTACCCAGCATATTCAAATACAAGTTCCTATGAAGAAACAATTTGCTAGGAGCTTCGCACAGCAAGCCATTAAATTGAATTTCTTCAAATATACAATAGGTGTCTAAATCCACTGCTATTATACTAACTGCTGTAAAAATAAGTGCCTATTGAAATATACTGCATTACAAGGAGGCTTCTCTCAGAAACACAGGGAAAGAGAATAGACTTCGATACTGCAGTCTTGTTTTCTTTAGGACACTCACACTTACCATGCCAATGGCTCCCTGCAGCTTTATTTATATTTTTTCTCAGCAACCTCCCAGGCCAAAGGTTGGTTGAGGGAACTCACGGGCATTTGCTTTCAAATCCTGCCAGTGCAGATTCCATTCACCAAAACCAGACAGGGCTGTTTAAAGATGCCCTCTCTGTGACCCAGCTCTGCGGAAGGTCAAGTACACTATCACTGCCTGTAACCAAGGAAGCAAAATCGAAGTGTTCTTGCTGTTTTGCCAGCTGCTGAAACAGTTTGTCTAATAATATGACTAATTGCTTCTAGGGAAGATGTACTCTGCTTTACAAAGTTCTCCCTTCACCTAGATTGTTGCCATTGTTAAACTCTCTCTCCCTCCACCCCTTCCCCCTTAAAGATCATCTTTCCTCAACTGAAAGTTCACAAGAATGTTACCATGGAGTCCAACCAACTCAAAACATTTTTAAACCTACAAGGAGAGGAGGGAAGACTTGGAAAGCCCAGAAACACCACATTCTGCATATAGCATCTTCAACCTAACAGTGCAGTAATCTAATATTCTTCCTTCTTTTTATTAAATAAAGACAAGGTCTGGCTCTGTCACTCAGGCTGCAGTGCCAGTGGTGCAATCATGGCTCACTACAGCCTTGACCTCCTGGGCTCAAGTGATCCTCCTGCCTCAGCCTCTCAGAGTAGCCAGGACTACAGGTATGTGCCACCACACCCAGTAATTTTTTTCTTTTTCTTTTTTTTGTTTTGAGACGGAGTCTTGCTCTTGTGGCCCAGGCTGGAGTGCAATGGTGCAATCTCGGCTCACTGCAACCTCCACCTCCCGGGTTCAAGTGATTCTCCTACCTCCACCTCTCGAGTAGCTGGGATTACAGATGCCCGCCACCACATCCTGCTAATTTTGTATTTTTAGTAGAGATGGGGTTTCACCATGTTGGCCAGTCTGGTCTCAAGCTCCTGACCTCATGTGATCCGCCTGCCTCAGCCTCCCAAAGTGTTGGGATTACAGGTGTAAGCCACTGTGCCAGGCCAAATTTTTTCTTTAATTTAGTTTTTGTAGACACAGGGCCTCACTATGTTGCCCAGGCTGATATTCGAACTCATGTGATCTTTCCACCTGGGCCTCTCAAAGCGCTGGAATTACAGGTGTGAGCTATCATGCCTGGCCCTAATATTCTTAAAGATAGGAGGTCTTTGCAAGTTTCTCTTTCACTTAAAGTGTAGGCAAGAATATACGGACTATTTTACATACAAAAGACCCACAAGAACAAAACTGGGCTCATTTAACCACATTTACCCAACATGCACCAGGCATATGAATACAGGATTGAGTTCTGGACTCAGAAGCCTCCCATTCTGGCAGGAAGATGGGCATATGTAGTCAGAGCAAATGAAGAACACTATAATAGGTCCATAGAATGACTTCAAGTCTAAGTCCCACCCCTTCCCCAAAGCCACTGAGGGGATGGAGCTCCTGAAGTCACAGTGCATTAGTGGTGAGGCTGAAACTAACACCTAGGTTCTCTGGTTTTGAGACAAGAGCACCTGCCACTAAGGTACACTGCAGCCCCCTGATGGACATGGGGACTCACTACTTGGTTTTTATACCTCAACAACTGATATGAAGTGAATGCTGACCAATCAGCAAAAACAAACAAAACAAAAGCCTAGGGGAAGAGTAGGAGGTGAAAGAAAAAATTTGAGAATAAATTCACGCTGCAATAAATGATGAAATTTCCACTCCAGAAGTTTGTATGCGTACTAACATAAAACAATTTATGGTGAAATAAATATGTAATTTGTTCTCAGATTCTAGCACAAACCCAGGTACTGCTATCCAAAAGAGAAAAAAAATTAATCAAGAGGGGAAAAAAAAGAGATGATTGTCCTTTGAGTAGATGAGAAATCCCTTCACCTCAAAAACTATTTAAAGTTCTAAGAAACACAACACTTTGGCCGGGCGCGGTGGCTCAAGCCTGTAATCCCAGCACTTTGGGAGGCCGAGACGGGCGGATCACGAGGTCAGGAGATCAAGACCATCCTGGCTAACACGGTGAAACCCCATCTCTACTAAAAAATACAAAAAAAAAAAAACTAGCCGGACGAGGTGGCGGGCGCCTGTAGTCCCAGCTACTCGGGAGGCTGAGGCAGGAGAATGGCGTAAACCCGGGAGGCGGAGCTTGCAGTGAGCTGAGATCCGGCCACTGCACTCCAGCCTGGGTGACAGAGCCAGACTCCCTCTCAAAAAAAAAAAAAAAAAAAAAAAAGAAACACAACACTTTATTCACTAGTAAGTGAATAAGTACAGCCAGTAAACGTGCTTTATGTATGTGTAAAAGGAAAGATTAATACAAGGAAGCAAAAAGTTCCAAGACTAAACCATTGAGGTCAAGAGATCTGGTCCTTTATGATCAGAATTGCTCATGTCCTCTGACCTGATAGTTATACTTCTGGGAATCCACCTTATACAAATTATCCTAAACACAGAAATGGCTTTATCAGTGTGCGGTCCTAAATTCTTTTTCTAGGAAATATAAGAATTCCCTCTCCCAGAGGTTTGGGTGAGGTAGTGCCTTTCTCTACCTGTAAAAACAGACAATGCCAGATATTTGCAATCTTGCTTCCCCTGGAAGAGAGCAGGGGGTCAATCAGATTCACTGGTCTCACAGACTTGGCACTGAAAGCTGGAGGTCCATCTCCAGGCTTTGTGGTACTGGCTGTACAGCCATGGCTTCACCAGACTGGCTCTGCAAGTTGTGATTTGGGGTGTTGTTCCGAGCTGCAGAGCTACTTCTCCAGTCCTCCCACTGTAAAGTTTATCTATCTATATATACATCTGTCTGTTCATCTGTGCATCTTTTCGTCCTCACGTGAATATACTATTAATTTATAATACAGAAAGATCAAAAGCAATTTATATGTCCCAAAGTAGGAGACAGTTTAGTAAATTATGCTGTTTCCGGGATACAGAAAAACAATGATCAAAGCAGGTTATGTGGCAACCTGGGGAAAAGATGATGGTATTTATTCTGTGTAATAACATTTTATGAAAACACAAGACACAAAGGTATATGCACACTGTGATTACAACCAGATGATATGCATGTGAGAAAAGAGCAAAAGATTTATTCATTCAATAAACGTATCTTGATTGCTCACTGTGTTCCAGGCACTGTATTTTAGGCACTGGGAACACAACAGCAAATGAAACAAAGTTCTGGTCTTCCTGGAATCTACATTCTAATGTGATAAACAAATTAAGTATATATGTTTGTAGATAATGAGAAGCATTATGGAGAAAGACAAGTACGAGTAAGGAGATTAAGAAGTGACAGAGGTAGAGGTGGAAATGATTACTTTTACGCAGTATGGTAATAAATTCACAACTTTTATAATTAATTTAAAAAAACTTTGTAATACAAGGCTACCTTTTAAAACCAGCAAATATTGCTACAAATTAGCATTATGATCTTATTTTCTACCCCACATCTGAAATTACTGGTGTCCTTCACATTTTTCTTCACTTTTTTTTTTTTTGAGACGGAGTCTCGCTCTGTCGCCCAGGCTGGAGTGCAGTGGCGCGATCTCAGCTCACTACAAGCTCCGCCTCCCAGGTTCACGCCATTCTCCTGCCTCAGCCTCCCGAGTAGCTGGGACTACAGGTGCCCGACACCAGGCCCAGCTAGTTTTTTTGTATTTTTTAGTAGAGACGGGATTTCACCGTGTTAGCCAGGATCGTCTCGATCTCCTGACCTTGTGATCCGCCCATCTCGGCCTCCCAAAGTGCTGGGATTACAGGCTTGAGCCACCGCGCCCCGCCTTTTCTTCACTTTTAAAAGAAAAACTTGGCAGCATGGTGGCTCATACCTCTAACCCCAGCACTCTGGGAGGCCAAGGCAGGAGGATTGCTTGTGCCCCGGAGTTCAAGACCTCCTGGGTAACACAGAGAGGCCTCATCTCTACAAAAAATAAAAAAACTAGCTGGGTGTGGTGGCATGTGCCTGCAGTCCCAGCTAGAGGCTGGGAGGCTGAGGTGGGAGGACTGCTTGAGCCCAGGAGACTGAAACTGCAGGGAGCTGTGTTCCTGCCACTGCATTCCAGCCTGAGTGGCAGAGTGAGACTCTGCCTCAAATAAAATAAAAAATAAATAAAAATTTTTCTTACCCATCTAAGAAATAACACGGAAACTTTTTTTTCTTGGTAAAATGAGGTATAAAAGTCTACTTTGAAACATAATTATCAGTCTCCTTGCCTATTAAATAATTGCTACTAAAGATTTAAAAAAACCAGGCTGCTTCTGCAATTACAAAGCTAACCTGAATCATCCTGGTGGGCAGCTGATTACATGGAAACACACTACACTTAGAATTACGTTCACGTTTGGGTGGCACTCCTATTAACAATTTCCCTGGAGAAATCAAGAGCAATGCTCAACCTGTGACCCTGAGTAAGATGTTAACCTTCTCCCACAGCAGATGCTAATTTTTGATTTTTTATTCTGGTAGATAAAATGGTTTCATTTTCTAATTCTCTATTTTCTGTGACCAATAAAAGGATATGCTTTCCAAGGTCTTTTTTAAAGGTATCAGACACTAAAGGTATACCTCACATACAGATTTCAAGAAAGGAGATGTTCTCTATGACACAATGTCATTACTCTGTGGCAAGACATACTGTAACAAATCATTATGGCACAACACTTCCACATAAGGTACAGATCTTTTGCAAGGGCATCATGCTTCCTCAATTTTCTCCTTAATAATTCCTCCTGTCAACTGTTTCCATCATATTATAAGTAAGTCCAGTCTCACCTATTCTAACATTAATTCTATTTAACATTTATTCCAGCTGACTCTCTACATTTCATCTACAAAACAGTTGTATCTTCTTAGTACCCTTATTTAAGTATGTACTTACTTAAGAAGTATGTGACTTATCTGTTATATCATCTTTAGTAGTTATGCCTGAGCATTTACATGAAATACATATTATTTCATAAGTTGCTTTCCTTTTATTTCTCCTGAATATAATTATTATATATTGATTTTTGTAAGTTATTTGCACATGAATGCTTATATTTTCTATGAATATCACCTTGGTATAGTAAAAGGGTCTTTAAAAAATACTGTTTAAAAAGGCGGCACTGAGTCTGAAGGAACTGGAATCCCCTAAGAGGAAGGATCTCACGGTATGTACTTGATGCATACCTGCTGAATTAATAACTGATCTAGTTAATGGTGCTACTTTTTGCATATGAAGTTATGTGACTGTTAAAAAACTGTCGGGGGAAAAAAAACCCTTAGAAGATTTACTTTGACCCAGACAGCTTTTAATTTCAAATTCTACTTCTAGTCTAGAGAGACAGACACTCCCACATATGAGCCCAAGGAGGCATATATAAAGATGTCCGTCACAGTACTATTTATGCTTGAGAAAATCTGGGAAAAACTAAATGTGCATCTAATTGGAAAATACTTCAATGTGCAAACTTAAATGTGTGTCTTAGAGGAGTAGCTAAATAAGTATAGCTCTAATCTATAAAATATTATATGAGAGTAAAAAGGAATTATGTATATCTCTAAATCTGAGACAGTTAAAAAAATCAGCTTTCAGAACATCATAACCAGTGTGATTCCATTTTGTTTAAATTTTAAAAATCTATATATTTCTATAGCTACATAAACATGGATGTAAATACCTATAAAAATTCTGGAAGAAAACATAAACTAAAAATAAATTAAGCCAATTTCAAAGACTCAGTATCATAAAGACCAGATCCTCTGAGTACATCGTGATTAAGTTAAATATAACAAAAATGTAATTAATCACAAATGTAAAACCCAGAGCTATAAAACTTTTAGTGAAAAAACAGGAGAAAAATGTGACCTTGGATTAGGCAGAGATTTTTAAATATGACATTAAAAGCATGATTCATAAAAATTTTTAAAAATCGATAAATATCAAAACAAAAAAATTCTATTATTCAAGAGACTGCCAAGATAATGAAAATATAAGCCATAGATTGGGAGAAAAATATTTGCAAACCATGTATCTCATATAGGACATGTATCTTACCCAGAATATATAAAGAACTCCCAAAACTCAAGAAAAGAAAGAACTCAATTTTAATAATAGGCAAAAGGTCTGATAAAACACTTCATCAAAGATGATATATGGATGGCAAATAATCACATGAAAAGATGTTCAACATTAGTCATTAGAGAAATGCAAATTAAAATTACAATTAAGAACTAGTACACATCTATTAGAATGCTTAAGAGTAAAAAGACGGACCATATTAAGTGTTGGCAAGGATGTAGAGCAACTAGAACTCTTCTGCACTGCTAGTAGGAATATGAACTCATACGACGACTTTGGAAAACAATTTGGCAGTCTCTTTAAAAAAAAGAACCATATGATCCAGCAATTCCACTCCTAGCTATCTACCCAAGAAAAAGAAAAGCATATGTTCTCACAAAGACATACACAAATGTTCACAGCAACTTTAGTTGTAATAGTCAAAAACTGGAAGTAACCCAAATGTCCATCAACAGCTGAATGGATTAAGCATATCTACACAACGGATACAACGTAAAATACTGATATACGCAACGACATGGATGAGTCTCAAATAACTTCTCTAAACGAAAGAATCAAGACAAAAAAAGTGGACACATTGAATGATTTAACAGAAAATTCTAGAAAATGCAAATCCATCTAAAACAATTAGAAGATCAGTGGTTGCCTGGGGATAGATGTGGCTAGAGCTATACTCAGAAGACTATATATAGTCTAATGCTTATATTAGAAAAGAAGAAAGGCTGAGATATCAATAATTTGAGTATCTATCCTAAGAATTTACAAAAAGAATAGCAAAATAGGTGCAAAGAAAGTAGAAGGAAGAAAATAATAAAGACAAATTAATCAGTGATAAAACAACTCTGGTGAAAATGACCAAGGGGAAAAAAGGGAGATGACAAATAATATTAGGATCGCAAAGGAGATTATAACTGGAGATACTTCAAACATTAAAAATACAAAACAAGGCCGGGCATGGTGGCTCACGCCTGTAATCCCAGCACTTTGGGAGGCTGGAGCGGGCGGATCACCTGAGGTTGGGAGTTTGAGACCAGCCTGACCAACATGGAGAAACCTGGTCTCCACTAAAAATACAAAATTAGCCAGGCGCATGCCTGTAATCCCAGCTACTCGGGAGGCTGAGGCAGGAGAACTGCTTGAACCTGGGAGGCGGACGTTGTGGTGAGCCAAGATTGTGCCACTGCACTCCAGCCTTGGCAACGGGAGTGAAATTCCATCTCAAAAATAAAAAATAAAAATTAAAAAAAAAAAAACAAAACAAGGATGTTCTAAAAACTAGATGCCAATAAATTTGAAAACATAGACAAAATGAACAAATTATTTGAAGAAGGCACAACTTACTAAAACTGAGTCAATCACAACTTGAAAATCCGGAAAGTATTAACCATTAAAGAAATTCTATCAATAGTTAAAAATCTTTCCAAGCACCAGCAGTTTTACTGGTGTGTTCTATAAGCATTCAAGGACCAAATAATTCTCATTTTATGTACATTATTATAGGAGGCAGGAAACAAGGGAACCTTCTCCCAACTCATTTTATGAGGCTAGCATAAATTTAAGAAAAATTAAAAGTTAATCTCACTCATGAACACAGATGCAAAATTCCTAAACAAAATGTTAGCAAACTAAGAGTGTGTGTGTGTATATATATATTCTGGATTATGCTCTTTTTTATATATATTTTTATATACTTATATATATTTATATATATATATAAGAGCATAATCCAGATTAACCTATCAAGTTGAGATTAACTGCAGAATATAAGATGGGTTTAATATTACAAAGTCGAGCTAATTCACATTAACTGATCAAAAAAGATAAATCATATGATCATCTCAGATCATTAAAAAAAGAGCATCTGACAATTGAACTCATGGAGACAGAGAGTGGAATGATGGCTATCAGAGGCTAGGAAGGGTAGTGGGGGGAATGGTTAATGAGTACAAAAATATAGTTAGATACAATGAATAAGATCTAGTATTTGATAGCACTACAGTATAATTAGTAATAAGTTGTACCTTTCAGTATAACTGAGGGAGTACAACTGGAATGTTCATAACACAAAGAAATGATGAATGCTTGAGGTAATGGATACCCCATTTACCCTGATGTAATTATTATGCATTGTATACTTGTACCAAAATATCTCATGCCCCCTACAAATATATACACCTACTATGTATTCACAAAATTAAAAATTAAAAATTAAAATAAAAATAGCATTAGATAAAATTCAGTGTGTGCTGAATATAACAACTTTTACTCCAATGTCCACAATCGAATAAAGGCTCATAGCAAATTGTTGAAATCATTCCTTTTAAGATGAGGAACAAAGCAAGGATGTCTGCTATCAACACTTCCATTCAACACTGTACTGGAGATCTCTGCCAGAATAAGGCAAGACAAAAGCGCAAGGATTGGAAAGAAAAAGATAAGACTGTCATTAAATCATAGATAACATAAAAATCTAAATGAATTTATTAGAATTCGTAAGAGCAAGATTGTTAAAAAAATCTATAAACAAAATCATTTACATTTCTACATACCAGTGAGAGAAAATAAAATTTTTGTAAGATATTTACAAATAGCATCATAGAACATAAAACACTGGGAAATCAAAGATGTGCTTAATTTTTGCAGAAAAAATCAAAGAAAATTTAAATAAATTGAAAGATTTTCCATGATGGATTGGAAGACTCAATATCATGACATCAATTCTCTCTAAATTGATTCATTTAAGTATTTGCAATTCCAATTTTAAAAAGTCAGCAGTCAACAGGTTTTTGTTTCTATATGTGTATAACCCTAACAAGTTAATTTAAAAATTTAGAATGGGCACAGTTGCTCACAACTGCTTGAGCCCAGGAGTTCCAGACCAGTCTGGGCAACATAGCGAGAACTCATCTCTACAATACTAAATAAATAAATAAATAGCTGGGTATGGTGGCGCACACCTGTAGTCCTAGCTACTTGGAAGGCTGAGGTGGAAGGACTGCTTGAGCCCAAGAGTTTGAGGCTGTAGTGAGCTACGACCCTGTCGTTGTACTATAACCTGGGCGACAGTGTGATGTTGATATTGAATGTCAACTTGATTGGACTGAAGGATGTAAAGTATTATTCCAGGGTGTGTCTGTGAGGGTGTTGCCAAAGGAGATTAACATTTGAGTCAGTGGACTAGGAGAGGCAGACCCACCCTCAATCTGGGTAAGCACCATCTAGTTAGCTGCCAGCCCAGCCAGGATAAAAGCAGGCAGAGGAACATGGAAGGGCTAGACTGGCTAGGTCTTCCGGCCTCCATCTTTCTCCTGTGCTGGATGCTTCCTGCCCTTGAACATCGAACTCCAAGTTTTTCAGCTTTCAGATTCTTGGACCTACACCAGTGTCTTGCTGGGGGCTCTCGGGCCTTTGGTCACAGACTGAAGGCTGCACTGTCGGCCTCCCTACTTTTGAGGTTTTGGGACTCAGACTGGCTTCCTTGCTCCTCAGCTTGCAGATGGCCTATTGTGGGACTTCACCTTGTGATCATGTGAGTCAATACTCCTTAATAAACTTCCTTGTATACATTCATCTATCCTATTAGTCCTGCCCCTCTAGAGAATCCTAATACAGACTTTGTCTCTTAAAAAATAAAAAAAAAAAAAAGTAAAATAAATAAAAATTTGTATTGAAGATCTTTAGACCAAGAGTATTCAAGACACTCTTAAAGATGAAGAATAAAGTTAGGGAAACTTGACCTTATTATAAATCATCATCTCATATTCAAATGTCGATTCCAGGAGGCCTAAAGCAAAAACTTTAAAACTTTTGGAAGACAATTTAAGAATTACAGTCATGAGAGGACAGGTGTGGTGGCTCATGCCTGTAATCCCAGCACTTTGGGAGGCCAAGGTAGGTGGATTGCTTGAGCTCAGCAGTTCGAGACCAGCTGGGCAACATGGCAAGACCCTATCTCTAGTAAAAATTCAAAAAATGTGCTGGGCATGGTGGGCACCTGTGGTCCCAGTCACTTTGGAGGCTTAGGTGGAAGAATTGCTTGAGCCCAGTGGGGTGGATAGAGTACTTATATATCACCACTGCACCGCACTCCAGCCTGGATAACAGAGTGAGACCCTGTCTCAAAAAAAAAAAAAAAAAAAGAATTATGATCATGAGGGTTTCTGAAACAAGATATAGACAGTGCAAACCATGAAAGAAATGATTAATACATATAAAATATCACAGTGAAAAGATAAGCTATAAGAGAAAAGGTATTTGTGGCCGGGCACGGTGGCTCACATCTGTAATCCCAGCACTTTGGGAGACCAAGGTGGGCGGACTGTCTGAAGTCAGGAGTACGAGACCAGCCTGGTCAAGATGGCACAACTCTGTCTCTACTAAAAATACAAAAAAACTAGCCAAGTGCGGTGGCGCATGTCTATAATCCCAGCTACTCGGGAGGCTGAGGCAGGAGAATTGTTTGAACCTGGGAGGTAGAGGTTGCAGTGAGCTGAGATTGTGCCACTGTACTCCAGCCTGGGCAACAGAGTGAGACTCTATCTCAAAAAAAAAAAAAAAAAAAAAAATTTGCAAAGCATACAACTAACAAGCAGGTAGCAACACAAATATATAAACATTCTTACTAATGAGAAAAAAAACAAACCAAAACAAAAATAGGTTTAAGAATGTAATTTCTTAAGTGAGGAGGCATAAACAGTCCATAAAATACAAAAGCATGCTCAATGTCATTAATAAATGAGGAAATATAAATGAAAAGCACACTGAGCGAAAATTTCATAACCACCTGAAGGGCAAAAATCTAGAGTGAGATCACACCATGTGTTAGCAAGAATATGAAACATCAGTAACTCTTATCCATCCAGTGTTGATGGAACAGTGTATTAATTACTTTGGAAACAGTTTGGCATTATTAATGTTGAACATGTATATCCCCCACAATTAAGTGTTCCCCCCATTAGCTCTATATACCCTAAAAGAAGCTTCTGCACAAATGTACCAGGAGACATGTACAGGAATGTCTCCTGAAGCACTACTCCTAATATCACTCCCATCCTGCCACCCCCACAAAAGCACAGATGAACAATTCAAATGTCCACAAGTAATAGAATCAATACTTGATGGTATATTCATATAACAAAAAACTATTCCTAGTGAAGATAAATCGGCCGGGCATGGTGGCTCAAGCCTGTAATCCCAGCACTTTGGGAGGCCGAGACAGGTGGATCACGAGGTCAGGAGATCCAGACCATCCTGGCTAACACGGTGAAACCCCATCTCTACTAAAAAAATACAAAAAAGTTAGCCGGGCGAGGTGGCGGGTGCCTGTAGTCCCAGCTACTCGGGAGGCTGAGGCAGGAGAATGGCGGGAACCTGGGAGGCGGAGCTTGCAGTGAGCCGAGATCGCGCCACTGCACTCCAGCCTGGGGGACAGAGCGAGACTCCGTCTCAAAAAAAAAAAGAAATCAACTAGGAGATTCATATATCAACATGGATAAATCTCAAAAACAATGTTGAACAAAAGATACAAGCCACAGAGAAGAATACATATAAAATAACTACTTTTAAAGTTTAAAATTAAAAAACATGTATCATTTAGGAATATACATACAGGTGGTAAAAGTCACGGATGAAAGCAAAAAAAAAAAAGGTTCAAGAAAATTCCGCACAACGCTGATACACTGTTACTAAAGAATAAGAGAAACCAAACATTACAGCTAATTCAAGTTCCCTTTCTCTGCTCCTTTTTCCCTACCTTCAGAGGACCTTCCCCACCTCTATCCAATCCATATGTACATCTGAGAGCCATGGGCTTGAACTCCAACTGATAATTTATTCAATTTCATAGGAAAAAGCAGTTAAACTTATCTACTTACTTGAAAATTGATGTTTACAACCCTGAAATGTGACATGCCAGATACATACCAAATATTACAACTTGGGAGGGTTTGAGTGCTTTTGTTAGTGATTGTTTGGAAACAACTGACACTCAAACTTGCTCAAGTGAAAAGAAGAGATTTGTTGAAAGGATACTCACAGAAACCAATCTCAATATGTACAACCAGGCTATATGGGAACTAGAGAAACTGTCAAGCAGCTTCTCTCTCCATCTCTTTCTGGGGCCACATGGTCCCAGAAACTCCTCTTTGCTTTCTTCTGAGAGTCTGGTTACTCTCCAGGTTTTCTCTAAAGACAAGCTCTCCTTGCTTCTATGCTCCCTAACAATTAGAACTTATATATGGTATCAACTCAAGCCCTGGTCCTGTATGATCTTACAACTTCAGTGTCCAGTGCCACCTATTGCTAAACTATGTGATGAGTAGACAAGTTTTTTAACCCTTGCCTGTGCCCTAGCTTCCTTAATTATGAAAAATTATAGTACCAACAGGCTTTGTGTTTTTTGGTTTTTTTGAGATGGGGTCTCATTCTGTCACCCAGGCAGGAGTGTAGTGGTGCTATCTTGGCTCACTGGCTCACTGCAGCCTTGACTTCCTGGGCTCAAGCGATCCTCTCACCTCAGTCTCTCGAGTAGCTGGGACCACAGGTATGTGCCGCCAGGCCTGGCTAACTTTTTAATTTTTTTGTAGAGACAAGGTTTCACCATGTTGTCCAGTCTGGTCTTGAACTTCTGGGCTCAGGATATCCATCTGCCTCAGCCTCCCAAAGTGCTGGGATTATAGGTGTGAGCCACTGCACCCTGTGGCTTTATCTTAAGACTAAATAGAATGATATATGTACAGTGCTTAGCAGTGCCAAGGCACAAAGTTTAATAGCTATTATTGTTAGTATGGTATGATCTGTTGCAAAGTTAGCTCTGTAATGTGAATTTGATTCCATAAAATTGTCAATAGAGACATGATGCCAGTGTAACAGTAAAAATCAGTCTGATTGACAAGTGATAGCTCTCAATTCTGTAATGCTTTGTATCACCAACTAACAGCCACAGAATGCAAAGTATACTGGCTAGAAAGCTATAGGGAACTGTGTCACACATGATGCCTATTCAACCAGGTTTTTCCTCTTTTCTCAGTCTGGCCATGTGCTGTCTTGAAAATGCTCATTGTATGGTTCCCCTCTATCTTTATGCATTTCTCCCAAAGCTTTATGCATTTATGCAATTACTCAGCATCGTTAACCTTTCTTTACAACCCCTGCCATAAAGCTACTTTCACTTCATTTTTAAGACGAAATCCTGTATTTACTCTGTTTATTAGGAGTTTAACATGTCTTTTTAACTGGGTATTTAACTAGTATTCTTATTATGATTGTTACTATTTTTGTTAGTTCTCTGGTCTACTCCAAGCCCTATTTTTCCATAAGGCTTTGATTTTTAGTGGGCAGAAGTACAAGATTTTTCAGAAATGCAAGTATCACATAATAGTAGAAGCACTTGCTTTCCAATTCTTAAGAGTAGGAATTTTAGGCTGGACACAACAGCTCACACCTAAAATCCTAGCACTTTGGGAGGCTGAGGCAGGAAAATGGCTTGAGGCCAGCAGTTCAAGACCAGCCTGGACAACATAGTGAGATCCTGTCTCTACCAAAAAAAAAAAAAAGTTTTTTTTAATTAGCCGGATGTGGTGGTACACACCTGTAATCCTAGCTCATTGGAAGGCTGAGGCGGGAGGACTGCTTGAGCCCAGGAGTTCAAGGTTACAGTGAGTGTGATCATGCCTCTGCTCTTCAGCCTAGGTGACGGAGTGAGACCTTGTTCCCTAACACCCTCAACCCCAAAGCCGGAAAAGAGTAGGAATCTTAACAACTCAGCCCATGAGGTAAAAAACCAAGGAAGCCAGGGTTTACGTAGTATATAATATAGCTACGTAGGGAAATTCTGTAGTGGGGACTATTGGTGGCAATGGTTTAAAAATAGGGAGCAACCCCAAATTTGCTCACCATCAAGGAAGACAGGTTGGTCTGTCAGGGCAGGAACTGACTGCAGCAGTTTGCATTATCAGTAGGCTTGTGATTCAAGCCCCAAAGATAGGTCATTCTCTTGCTGAAAACTCTCCAATACCTCCCCAAAATGTATTTTATGTGAAATAAAATACAAACTCTTGACCATAGCCTATAATACCCACGATGATCTGGCCGTACCTCCCATTCTGACCTCACCTCCTATCACCTTCTTCCTCCCTCCCTGTACTGCTGCCACACAGGCCTCTTCCTTATTCCTTTATTGTACCAAGCATTCTCCTCCACTTCTTCCCTGTCTGGAGTGTTCCCTACCTCTGTAACCCCCACCCCCAGACACTTACATAAATCATTCTCACTTTACTCAGGTTTCTGTTTAAATGTTACCCTCTGAAAAAAATCTGCCTGAATGTGCTTAGACAGTAATTCCTGTCACTTTTGATCCCTTCCCTTTCCTTTATCGCATTTACTGCTCTCGACATTTTATTTTTGTTTAGATGTTTATTGTCTGTTTCCTGACAGAATGAAAGCTTCATGTGAACAGAATATTTACTTGAAAACTATAACAATGCCTAGCACACAACACAGTAAGCACTCCTTAAACAGTCGCTGAATGGATACGTTAATGAAATATTTCTGGAATACCTTGCAGTCCGTCAGTGAACAATTTCAATTTGGTTTACTAATAGTAGTACTTTCCCTGAATTCCAGTTAAGTATAGAATATACTCATGCATTTATCTCTATCCCTTTACCAAGCTACATTAAACAATGAGTAAAGGAACAACAACAAAAATGTACAAACCCACACGGACAAAAAGAATAGTCAAGGACATGACAGTGGATCACAGATGCTGACATACTTTTGGAGGATGGAAAGCAGATGATGAAGTGGAAACTAATTTAGGAAAATGGACAAAGCCCCAAATGACTATCAGGGGATATTAATGAGAAGCAAGCTAATTTTCACCCCAGAACCTTGAAAAGGCTCAGCGTTTGGTCCCACAGAAACCTGGGTTGAGAAGCAGGCTAAAACTAGAGGACTGGCTGAATGTGGTACAGCCAGGTAAACTCACCATCACCACAACCTCTCATACCACTGCAGAAAAAACGAGGTATAGTCTGTGGGTAACTTGAACCGAAGAGTGAACCAAAGAGGTCCCAGCCCTGAGATATCAAACACATCTTCATATGAAGGAGCGCGGCCCTGTTCTTCGGTTTTCCCAGAATTAAAACAAGTGAAAGTGTAAGTATTGCAAGGTGAACCTCCAACCCCCATGCTGCCAACGCTATCCCCTATGCCACAGTTTTAAAACAAGCAAAGACAAAGACTGGCAACAAGACATGTAGTACCCTACAAACAGGAAACTGAAGAATTTTTGCTGGAAAAAACTGAATGGCCCCAGAAAGGAAACCTATGGACACACAGTCCTCAACTTACAATGGTTCAGCTTACTTTATCATGGTACAAAAACAACACACATTCAGTGAAAACCGTGCTTTAAATACCTATATGACCATTCTGCTTTTCGCTTTCAGAACAGTATTTAATACTAATATGTTACATGAGATATTCAACAGTTTATTACAAAATAGGCTTTGTATTACATGATTTTGCCCAACTGTAGGCTAATATAAGTGTTCTGAGCATGTTTAAGGGATGTTAGACTAAGCTACGATGTTCTCTAGGTTAGGTGCATTCAACAGATTTTCAAGCTATAGTGAGTTTATTGGGGCATAACCCCACTGCAAGTTAAGAAACATTTGTACTGAAGTTGAGGGTGTGGGTGCCTATCTAATCAATCCACAGTAAAATCAAGCCAGCTGATGAGGTTTACACATGTACAAAAAAACCTTTTTGGGGTTTTTGTTTTCAGTATTAAGTCCTTCATTCTTTTGTTTAAATGTATTTTTTTTATTTCTTGTGTCACCCAGGCTGGAGTGCAGTGGCATGATCATAGTTCCCAGCAGCTGAGCTGAAGTCTGTTACTCCTTTTTTTTTTTTTTTGAGACAGAGTCTCACTCTGTCACTCAGGCTGGAGTGCAGTGTTACAATCTCAGCTGACTGGAACCTCTGCCTCCAGGGTTCAAGCAATGCTTGTGCCTCAGCCTTCTGAGTAGCCGGGACTACAGGCACACACCATAATGCCCAGCTAGTATTTTGTATTTTAGTAGAGACGGGGTTTCACCATGTTGCCCAGGCTGGTTTCAAACTCCTGAGCTCAGGCAATCCACCCGCCTCGGCCTCCCAAAGTGCTAGGATTATAGGCATAAGCCATTGTGCCTGGCTACGTTACTCTTAAATATAGACCAACAATGAGGATCATTAACCATCTGAGGAAAGCTTCCATAGGAAAGAAAGGAACTAAAAGAAACAAAAATGAATTTGGATAAAAGCAACTATGTAAGAAAGAAAAAAACTAAACAGAATAAAAAACTGCAATTAACACTCTCAGAGGGCCGGGCGCGGTGGCTCAAGCCTGTAATCCCAGCACTCTGGGAGGCCGAGACGGGTGGATCACGAGGTCAGGAGATCGAGACCATCCTGGCTAACACAGTGAAACCCCGTCTCTACTAAAAAAATACAAAAAAACTAGCCGGGCGAGGTGGCGGGCGCCTGTAGTCCCAGCTACTCGGGAGGCTGAGGCAGGAGAATGGCCTGAACCCGGGAGGCGGAGCTTGCAGTGAGCTGAGATCCGGCCACTGCACTCCAGCAAGGTGGACAGAGTGAGACTCCGTCTCAAAAAAAAAAAAAAAAAAAAAAACACTCTCAGAGAATTACAACAAGCTACTGTACCCATGAATAAAAAGTTGCTATAAAAATAAAGGGAGAAAGAGTTCCCAAAATTAAAAATAAGATATCAAAAATGAAAATAAAATTGAAGAAGCAATAACAGCCAGAGCTGAAAGCCATCTGCCACAATGTATTACTTTCTATGTGCTATACTTTACATGCAGTAAATCATTTAATTCTCACAATAATCCTCTAAAATGAGTTCAATAATTAACCCTACAGTTGGAGAAACTAGCACAAAGACATTAAGTAACATAATCAAGCACTAGTCAGTGATGAAGACAGACTCTAAGTCAGGAAATCACACTAAAAGTAAAAGCTGGAGGCAGATGGAAACACAAGAGAAAATGAGAGGAGATGAAAGGATTAATTCAAGAGACCCAACATCCAACTAATCAGTTGTTCTGAAAAGAGACTAGAGAAAAACTGAGGGAAGAAATTATCTAAGAACTAGCACAAAATGATTTCCCAGAACAGTAGGACATGAACTTTGACACAAAGAACCCTCTGAGTGCACAGTATCATTTATGAAAAAATATATACAGCAGGGGACATGACTGTATATTTCATGACTATATATTTCATGAACAGAATAGAAAAGATCTTAACAACTAGAGTGGGAGGGAGAGGACGAGAGGTCACCCATGTAGATAAGGAATGACAATGGCAGTATTATACACAAAAGTAACACTAGAAAATGGAAGACAATAAAATGCCTTCAAAATTCTGAGGTAAAATTTTTCAACTTAGATTTCTATTCCTCGTCAAACTATCAATTAGCCACATACATGTAAATAACAATATGTTCGAACACATGAATTTTTGAAAATCACCTCTGATGCACGCTTTCCTAGGAAGCTAATATAGCATGCTGTCCCCCCCCAAAAAAAAACAAACAAAAAAAAACAAAAAAAAGGAAAGAAGGAAGGAAGGAAAAAACACGGACTCAAGAAAACAAAGAATACAAACAACAGAGCAGGATGACAGCTGTGCACAGTGCACAGTAAGTTCAAAGAGCAATCAGTAGGGACTAGAGTAGGAGGTCAGAGGCTTTTAGAAGGAATGTTTTCACAGGAAAAAAGGAAACTAAAAATTCTTCTGATTTGTATAGAAAATAGTATCTGGAGAGTTTTACAGCTACGTTGGAGATACTAGGAAGTATCTGTAATAGTATCATAATTATATAACACAGACCACCGATTTATACAAACAGGATATAATTTTATTGGGAGGGAAGAGATGTGGGAGTATATGACACTGAATGAACACTAAAGTCTCTTCATCTAATGGGAATAAAAGTGGGGGCATTATTACAAATGTTACAGAAATAAAAGATTATAAACTAGTACTATGAACAATTATACACTGACACATTGGATAATCTAGATGAAACGGACAAATTCTCAGAAACACACAACCTACCAGGACTGCATCATGAAGGAACAGAAAATCTGGGCTGGGTGTGGTGGCTCATGCCTATAATCCCAGCAGTTTGGAAGGTGGAGGTGGCAAGACTGCCTGAACCCAGGAGTTCAAGATCAGCCCGGGCAACATGGTGAAACCCTGTCTCAAAATAAAAAATAATATAATAAATAAAATAAAATAAAAATTATATTTAAAAAAAGAAAATCCAAATAGACCTATAACCAGTAAGAAGATAGAATAAGTAATCAAAAACTTTCCAAAAAAGAAAAGTCCTTGACCACATGGCTTCACTGCTAAATCCTACCAAGCATTTAAAGAAATAACATCAATCCTTCTTAAACTCTTCTAGAAACACTGAAGAGAAAGGAAACATTTCCAAACTCCATGAAGCTAGTATTATCACACTGATACCAAAGCCAAAGACACCAAAAGAAAACTATAAACTGTTCTCTTTCCTGCGGACACTGGTGCAAAAATCCTCAACAAAATACTAGCAAACTGAATTCAGCAGCATGTTAAAATATACAAACCATTACCAACAGAGGTTTGTCCAAGAAATGCAAGAGTGGTTCAACATACGAAAACTGATCAATGTAAAGTACCTCTCATTAAGAATGAAGGGAAAAAAACACATGATCCTCTGAACTGATGGAAAAAAGTACTTGATAAAATTCAATAGCCTTTCATGATTAAAACACATAACAAAATAGGAATAGAAGGAAATTACCTCAACATAATAAAGGCCACATAAGAAAACCACCTGTTAGCTAACACCACACTTATTGATGGAAGACTGAATACTTTTCCTCTAAGATAAGGAACAAGACAAAAATGGCTACTTTTGTCACTTGTGCTAGAAGTCCTAGCCAGGGCAATTAGTCAAGAAAAATAAAAGGCATCCATAGAGGAAAGAAAGAAGTAAAATTATCCCGCCGGGCGCGGTGGCTCAAGCCTGTAATCCCAGCACTTTGGGAGGCCGAGGCGGGCGGATCACAAGGTCAGGAGATCGAGACCACAGTGAAACCCCGTCTCTACTAAAAATACAAAAAATTGGCCGGGCGCGGTGGCGGGCGCCTGTAGTCCCAGCTACTCAGGAGGCTGAGGCAGGAGAATGGCGGGAACCCGGGAGGCGGAGCTTGCAGTGAGCCGAGATCGCGCCACTGCACTCCAGCCTGGGCAACAGCGTGAGACTCCGTCTCAAAAAAAAAAAAAAAAAAAAAAAAAAAAAAAAAAAAAAAGGAAGTAAAATTATCCCTTATTCACAGACAACAGAACCTTATATGCAAAACTCTAAAGATGACCAAAAACTTTTAGAATAAAACAAATTCAGCAAAACTGCATGTTATTACATATAAGAATCAGTTACATTTCTATACATTAACACAGCACATCCCAAAAGGGAAATTAAGAAAACAATTCCATTTACAATACCATAAAAAAGAATAAAATGTTTAGGATTAAATTTAACCAAGGAAGCACAATACTTAAAACATTTAAGTATACACTTAAAACATAAGTATATACTAGTCGGGTGCAGTGGCTCACACCTGTAATCCCAGCACTTTGGGAGGCCAAGGTGGGGAGATCACTTGAAGTCAGGAGTTTAAGCCCAGCCTGGCCAACATGGTGAAACCCTGTCTCTTGTAAAAATACAAAAATCAGCCAGGCATGGTGGCACATACCTGTAATCCCAGCTACTTGGGAGGCTGAGGCAGGAGAATTACTTGAACCCGGGAAGTGGAGGTTGCAGTGAGCCAAGAGCGTACCACTGCACTCCAGCCTAGGTGTGAGAGTGAGCCTCCATGCCCCCGCAAAAAAAAAAACCAACAAAAAAACCTAAGTATACACGGAAAACTATAAAACACCATGGAAAGAAATTAAAGACAGCATAAATAGTGGAAAAACATCCTGTGTTCATAGATTGAAAGACTTAATATTCTTATGATGTCAATACTAACCAAAGCCATCTACAAACTCAATGTAATCCCTATTAAAACCCCAATGATGTATTTTTACAGAAATAGAAAAATCCAATAACCTTCATATGGAATCTCAAGGGACCCTGAACAACCAAAACAATCTTGAAAAAGAACAAAGTTAGATATCTCGTACTTCCCAATTTTAAAACTTACTACAAAATTACAGTAATCCAAACAGTGTGGTACTGGCATAAAGAGAGACATATAAACAAATAGAGAGCCTGAACCGTGAGGACATTATGCTAAGTGAAATAAACCAGTCACAAAAGGACAGGTTCTGTGTGATTCTTACAGTAGTTATCAAAAGTAGTCAAATTCATAGACAGTAGAAGAGCAGTTGTCCGGGTGGGGGAAGGGGGTATTGGGGAGTTGCTGTTTAATGTGTACAGAGTTTCAGTTTTAGCAAGACGAAAAAACTGTGAAGATCTGTTGTATGACAGTATGAATATACTTAAACTACTGAACTGTATACAGAGATGGTCTCTGACTTGATGATCTGACTTATAATTTTTTGACTTTATGATTGGTTTACCAGGGTATAAGATGCATTTCAGACTTGTGATGGGCTTACCTGGATGCAGCCCCACTGTAAACCAAGGAACATCTGTACTTAAAAATGGTTAAGATAGTAAATTTTATGTTATGTGGTTTTACCAATATTAGAGGAACAAAAAAAGAATACAGAGCCAGAAATAAATCCCCGAATATATGTCAAATGATTGTTGACAAGGATGCCAAGACCATTCAATGAGGAAAGGATAGTTTTTTAACAAATGGCTCTGAGACAACTAGATATCCACATGCAAAAGAATGAAGTCAGATTCCTTATACAACACTATATAACTGGATCATAGACCTAAACTCTAAAATTTACTCTAAAATTTAGTACAAAATGTAGAGCTAAAACTCTAAAATTATAAGAAGCCATGCACAGTGGTTCATGCCTGTAATCCTGGCACTTTGGGAGGCCAAGGTGGGAAAATTGCTTGAGCCCAGGAGTTCAAGACCAGCCTGGGCAGCATAGCAAGACCCTGTCAAAAAAAAAAAAAAAAAAATTAAAAAATTAGCCTGGCATGGTAGTGTACACCTGTAGTACTCAGGAGGCTGAGGCAGGAGGACTGCTTGAGCCCAGGAAGTCTATGCTGGAGTAAGCTATGTTTGTGCCACTGCATTCCTGCCTGGGTGACTGAGCAAGACCCTGCTAAAAAAAAAAAAAAATCATAGAGGAAAATCTTCATGACATTGGACTTAGCGATAATTTCTTGACTATGACACTACAAGTACAAGCAACACAAGAAAAAAACATAAATTAAATTTCATCAAAATTAAAATTTTTACATCAAAGGACATTATCAAGAGAATGGAAAGACAGCCCACAGATTGGAAGAAAGTACTTGCAAATCATGTATCTGTGATATGGTTTAGATCTGTGTCCCCAACCAATCTCATGCCAAATTGTAATTCCCAATGCTGGAGGTGGGGCCTGATGGGAGGTGACTGGATCATGGGGATGGAGTTTTCATGAATGGTTTAAGACCATCCCCTTGGTGCTCTTCTCATGATAGTGAGTGAGTTATCATGAGATCTGGTTGCTTACAAGTGTGTAGCACCTCCCCACTCTCTCTTGGTCCTGCCCCTGCCATGTAAGACACCTGCTCCTGCTTTGTCTGCCATGAGTAAAGCTCTCTGAGGCCTCCCCAGAAGCAGATGCTGCCGTGCTCTCTGTACAGCCCGTGGAACTATGAGCCAATTAAACCTCTCTTCATTATAAATTACCCAGCCTCAAGTATTTCTTTATAGCAATGCAAGAATGGACTAATACAATCTAATAAGGGCTTAATATCCAGAATATATAAAGAATTCCTACAACTCAATGACAAAAAAACTTCAAACTACCCAATTAAAAAGTGGGAAAGTACTTGAATAGACATTCTCCAAAAATATATGAATGGCCAACTAGCATATGAAAAGCTGCTCAGCCTGGTGCACTGGCTCATGCCTGTAATCCCAGCACTTTGGGAGCCCCAGGCGGGTGGATGACTTGAGGTTAAGAGTTTGAGACCAGCCTGGCTATCATGGTGAAACCCTGTCTCTACTAAAAATACAAAAATTAGTCAGGTGTGGTGGTGTGCGCCTGTAATCACAGCTATTCAGGTGGCTGAGACATGAGAATCTCTGCAATCCAGGAGGCAGAGGTTGCAGTGAGCTGAAATGGCGCCACTGCACTCCAGCCTGGGTGACAGAATGAGACATTGTCTAAACAAAACAAAACAAAACAAAACAAAAAAGAAAGAGAGAGAAAACAACGTTTTTTTCTTAATTACAAGAAATTTATGACTGGGCACAGTGCCTCATGCCTGTAATCCCAGCACTTTGGGAAGCCAAAGCAGGCAGATCACCTGAGGTCAGGAGTTCGAGACCAGCCTGACCAACATGGAGAAACCCCGTCTCTACTAAAACTGCAAAAATTAGCTGGGTGTGGTGGCACATGCTTGTAATCCCAGCTACTGGGGAGGCTGAGGCAGGAGAATCACTTGAACCCGGGGGGCGGAGGTTGCAGTGAGCCAAGATTGCCATTGCACTCCAGCCAGGGCAACAAGAGCAAAACTCTGTCTCAAAAAAAAAAAAGAAATTTATGTAAAATTAATTTTTTAATGTAAACAACAAAAAAAAGAAAAGCTGTTCAACATCACTAATCATTAGGGAAGTGCAAGTCAAAACCACAATCAAATATCACTTTACATCCATTAGGGTGGCTTTTATCAAAAAACAAAACAACAAATAACGTGTTGTTGAGGATGTGGAGAAATTGGAACCCTTGTGCACTGCTGTAAGAATGTAAAATGGTTGCAGCCGCTGTGGAAAACAATATAGCAGTTTCTCAAAAATCAAATATAGAAACCGTAAGATCCAGCATTTCCACTTCTGGGTATACAGATGTTCCTTATGATGAGGTTATGTCCTGATAAACCCTTTTAAGTTGAAAATGTCATTAAGTCAAAAATGCATATAAGACTAGGCGCAGTGGCTTATGCCTGTAATCCCAGTACTTTGGAAGGTTGGGGTGGGTGGATCACCTGGGGTCAGGAGTTTGAGACCAGCCTGGCCAACATGGTGAAACCCCCGCCTCTACTAAAAATATACAAAAATTAGCAGGGCATGGTGGTGGGCGCCTGTAATCTCAGCTACTCGGGAGGCTGAGGCAGGAGAACTCCTGAACCCAGGAGGCAAAGGGTGCAGTGAGCCAAGATCGCGCCACTGCACTCCAGCCTGGGTGACAGAGCAAGACTGCCTCAAAAAAACAAAAAATAAAAAAATGCATTTAATACACTTAGCCTATCAAACAGCATGGCTTAGCTGAATGTATCCTACATGCTCACAACACTCACACTAGCATACAGCTGAACGAAATCATCTAACATAAAGCTTATAATAAATTGAATTTCTCATGTAATTTATTAAATACTGTACTGAAAATGAAAAACAGAATGGTTGTATAGGTACTTTTAGTATGGCTTCTACTGAATGCATATGGCTTTTGCACCATTGCAAAGTTAAAAAATTCTAAGTTGAACCATCATAAGTTGAGTACCAACTGTATACCCAAAATAACTGAAAGCAGGGACTCAAGATACTTGTATACCTATGTTCACAGCAACATTCCTCAAAGTCAAGAGGTTGAAGCAACCCAAATGTCCACTGACAGTTGAACAGATAAAATGTGATACATAAGCAGAATATTAGTCTTAAAAAGGAAGGAAACTCTGACATACGCTATAACATATGACACATGCTACAACATGGATTAACCTTGAGGACATTATACTAAGTGAAATAAGCCCAGTAACGAATGACAATTACACGATTCTACTTATATAAGGTACCTAGAGTAGTCAAATTCAGAGACACAGAAAGAATGGTGGTTGCCAAAGGCTAGGGGAATGAGAGGAATGGCAGCTGATGCTACATGGATACAGAGTTTCAGTCTGGGAAGAAGCAAAAGTTCTAGAGATGGATGGTGGTGATGGTTACAGACCAATGTGACCAGTACTTAATGCCAAAGAACTCCACACTTACACAACTCATTACTGCTCCCCACTCCCCAACCCCGACCCCCAAAAAAGACAGTACCTAAGCCTGATAAATCAAGAATTAGAAATAGTGGGGTAAGGACATTTTTTGAAGCTGAAGTTAAATACCAGAAGAAATCAAATTTAGAGGAGGCTTGGTGATAAAGGGTAAGAATGGTTCAGGAACCTGCTTTCTGCTTCAAGCCTAATACTGTACTGGTCAACTTTTAAATGTATGTATATGTACCACTTTGACAAGAAAATGAAAATTTAAACATTCAATTAGAGGGCAGGATTAATCAAATTTAGTCCTAGTGAGTTAGGCATTCCAGGACACTGAAAACCCAACTTTGCTTTTTCTTTCTTGAGGACACAGCCTTGCCAATACTGCATTTTGTTCAAGAACTGGGAGAGCTCTATGTTTTTCAACATTTCCTTACATGGAAATGTTAGTGTAAGTTTTCTGCAATGATGATGCAAATCCTGTTGATAAAAAGAATAAAGGGGTCATACGAATTTGGCTATTTTCTCAGCCATGGCAGGACCTTATTTGATGGCTGAAAGCCCCTTACATAGCCCAGGGATCAGGGAAGAGTTGTAAAGCCAAATCACTTCTATTGCATAAACATACATGCAACTTATAGTTTAGGTGTATGGGTGATTTCTTTCTGCCAATCAGCAAGCACTCAAAATACTTCAGCAAGTTAACTCCTAAATTTCTCCTGACTCAAAATATGGAATTTAGAAAGTATCTTTATTGGCTGGGCATGGTGGCTCATGCCTGTAATCCTAGCACTTTGGGAGGCCAAGGTGGGTGGATCATAAGGTCAGGAGTTCGAGACCAGTCTGGCCAACACAGTGAAACCCCATCTCTACTAAAAATACAAAAATTAGCCAGGTGTGGTGGCATGAGCCTGTAGTTCCAGCTACTCGGGAGGCTAAGGCGGGAAAATTGCTTGAACCCGGGAGACAGAGGTTGCACTGAGCAGAGACCATACCAATGCACTCCAGCCTGGGTGACAGAGTGAGACTCTGTTTCAAAAAAAAAAAGAAAAAAAAAAGTATCTTTATTTAGGCAATGAAAAAATACACAGCATGTGTACCTATATGTCTGCTTTAAATTTCCAGTTATAGAGGGAAATCTTTTTTTTTTGAGACGGAGTCTCGCTCTATCACCCAGGCTGGAGTGCAGGGGCCAGATTTCAGCTCACTGCAAGCTCCACCTCCCGGGTTTACGCCATTCTCCTGCCTCAGCCTCCCGAGTAGCTGGGACTACAGGCGCCCGCCACCTCGCTCGGCTAGTTTTTTGTATTTTTTAGTAGAGACGGGGTTTCACCATGTTAGCCAGGATGGTCTCGATCTCCTGACCTCGTGATCCGCCCGTCTCGGCCTCCCAAAGTGCTGGGATTACAGGCTTGGGCCACGACACCCAGCTGGGGAAATCTTAAATGCTTAAAAAATACTGAAGCCCCTTTAGAAAATTTCATTCCTTTAATATATGAAAAGCAAAATTAATTCCAGTGTTAGACATGATTCAAGCTCTCACTGCTTTGGTTACCAATTATCATCTGCCATCTCATCTCTCCCATTCTCAGCTATTACTTTTCTAAAAAAATGAACCACATTGTTTTTTAAAATCAAGTTTTCACAGTCATTTCATTGTTAATGGACATTTGGCTGACATTCCCACCAGCAACGTATGAGGTTTCCAATTTTTCCACTTCCTTTCCAATGTTTACCATCTGATTTTTATATGCTAGTCATTCTAGTGGATGTGAAATAGTATCTCATTGCGGTTTTTAACGAAAATTAATGAAACAGAAAATAGAAAAACAATAGAGAAAATCAATTAAACCAAAAAGCTGGTTTGTTGAAAAAAATCAAGTTGACAAACCGTTAGCTAGATTGACCAGAAAAAGAGGGCGGACTTAAATTACTAGAATCACAAATGAAACAGGATAAATTACCACTGACCTTACAGAAATAAAAAGGATTATAAAGGAATGCTATGAAGAACTGTACACCAACAAATTAGATAGATGAAATGAACAAAGTCCCAAAAAGACAAATTACTGAAACTGACTCAAGAAGAAATGGACAATATGAACAGACCTGTAACAAGTAAAGACTGAATTAGTAATCCAAAAATTACCTGAAAAGAAAAGGCCAGGCCCAGATGGCTTCTCCGCTAATTCTACAAGATTTTTAAAGAAAAGTTAATACCAATTCTTTATAAACAATTCCAAAAAACAGAGAGGTCACACAGTTTTCAAGTGGCAGGGCCAGGATTTAAATCTAGGCAATCTGGCTCCAGAGTCTACACTGTTGACCACTATATTCAACTGTCTCTCTGAATAACTAAATTTGAGTACATTATAGGACATCAAGTTATTTCGTATCACCCAACTTTTGTAGTTTACCTTGGTATTTGCCCACTTAGGTTGTCTATAGAGAAAAAAGTTGAATGCAGGGACTCTAGAGAACACCATTTACACAATCCACAATGTTGCTGTATTTTATGGAGCAAAAATGCATGGCACTTACTAAGTTCATTTCTAAAAAGAGTTATTTTAGAGACAGGTTCTCACTCTGTCATCCAGGCTAGAGTGCAGTGGTATGATCATAGCTCATTGCAGTCTTGAACTCCTGGGATTAAGCGATCCTCCAACCTCAGCCTCCAGAGTAGCTGAGACTATACAGGAAGGCGCCACCACATCCAGCTGAATTTTTTGATTGTTTAATAGAGACGAAAATTTAAACCCCAATCTGTCTGATCTCATGGCTCACAATCCCACTCGATAGAGTCTCTTTCTACCATTATTCTGTCTTTTCCTATTCAACCAGTGTAGTCTATCTTGGGCTTATCCCGTTAGAGAGCTCTGGGAGAGCAAAAGCCCTGTCCTATTATCTACCAGCATATCCTCCCTGGCCTACAGGAAGAGAACAGGTATGCTCCTTCATTATCTGCTGATTGAGTAAACAATTATCCAAAACTGACTGTTAATTATCTCTCAATTTGGATACTTGATTCCCCTCCATTACTCCTTAGCATTAAAATGATGAAGTGTAGGTCCTCTCACCCATTTAGCTAATCAAATATTATACACAGTTATTATACGCAGCTTAAAATTACTAAGCTCAAAAATTCAAAGGACACAAATACATACTTATTCCTTAAAATAACACTAAGGGGCCGGGCACGGTGGCTCACACCTGTAATCACAGCACTTTGGGAGGCTGAGGCAGGCAGATAACCTGAGGTCAGGAGTTCAAGACCAGCCTTCCTGGCCAATAAGGTGAAACCCTATCTCTACTACAAATACAAAAAATTAGCCAGGCATGCCCCACGCCTGTAATCCCAGCTACTCAGGAGGCTGAGGCAGGAGAATCGCTTGAACCCAGGAGGCGGACATTGTGGTGAGCTGAGATCAAGCCATTGCACTCCAGTCTGGGCAACAAGAGCGAAACTCCATCTCAAAAAACAAAACAAAACAAAACAAACACACAGCAAGGAAATTTAGGAAACATTTTAAACAGAAGGATCGCTTTTGCATTCAAAATTGAGACTGCCTTTCATTATTTTGAGTCTCTAAAAATGCCTTTTTTTTTTTTTTGCCATAGGAAACAACAGTTGCACTAAGTTAATACATGAAATTCTACTGCCTGAAGGAAATAAGGTATTTGGCAGAAAATTTTAGCTAGCAAACTTTTTGAATGCATACAGAGAACTTACATTAGCCTATATTAACCTCTTTCCTAAAGAATTAATGATGTTGCCTGATGACTTGTGATACAGAATGAAAAAGAAAGAATGATGGCCTCTTAGGGCAGCAATCTATACAGTAGTTTCCAAATCAGCCTCAAGTGGAAACACAGATATTTGAAAAATTAACAATTATTTTCAAGGTAATTATTCCTATCACAAAATAAAACAAATAAATATGGGAGTCTTCAAATAATGCTGTTTCATTATAATGTTGATGAGGAAAAAAAGTGATTCCAGGCCGGGGCCACTGTCTGTGGGGAGTTTGTATGTTCTCCCCATGTCTGCATGGGTTCTCTGCAGGTATTCCGGCTTCCCCTACCACATGCCAAGGATGTGCATGTGAGACGACTTGGTGTGTCTAAATTATCCCCGTCTGAGTGAGTGTATGTGTGTGAGTACACCCTGTGACAGGATGGTCTCCTGACCAGGAGGGTTTCTGCCTTGTGCCCTGAGCTGCCAGGACAGGATCCTGCCACCTATCACCCTGAACTGGAATAAGTGGGTTGGGAAATGAATATAAATTATTGTAAAATAAAAATTCATAAAGTCCACAGTAATCAAACCAAATGCATGACAATAAACTATGCAGTAAGAAGGCACTCAGTGAGGCCGGGCATGGTGGCTCACGCCTGTAATCCCAGCACTTTGGGAGGCCAAGGAGGGTGGATCACAAGGTCAAGAGATCGAAACCATCCTGGCCAACATAGTGAAACCCCGTCTCTACTAAAAATACAAAAATTATCCGGGCGTGGTGGCACATGCCTGTAATCTTAGCTACTCGGGAGGCTGAGGCAGGAGAATTGCTTGAACCCGGGAGGCAGAGTTGCAGTGAGTCGGGATTGTGCCACTGCACTCCAGCTTGGCGACAGAGCAAGACTCTGTCTCAAAAAAAAAACACAAAAAACAAAAAACAAACAAACAAACAAAGCAAGCACTCAGTGAGCCTGTCATACCTGTGATTGACTGCATAGTGGTAGGAGGTACTCCTGACAACTTTTGCTTTACAAACAATTATTCCTTAATATAATCCACCACCACTATGACTGCTGTCACTCACTGATTCACCAAAAATTGGGTAAATAATTTTGTTTTTAGTCTTTAATCTTAAATGTATGTATAGCTTACATTTATTTCAATATTTAATATTAGAGGTGTTCTCTATCTTTAGAAATTTGATTAGGCCGGGCGCGGTGGCTCAAGCCTGTAATCCCAGCACTTTGGGAGGCCGAGACGGGCGGATCACGAGGTCAGGAGATCGAGACCATCCTGGCTAACACGGTGAAACCCCGTCTCTACTAAAAAAAAAAAATACAAAAAACTAGCCGGGCGAGGTGGCGGGCGCCTGTAGTCCCAGCTACTCGGGAGGCTGAGGCAGGAGAATGGCGGGAACCCGGGAGGTGGAGCTTGCAGTGAGCTGAGATCCGGCCACAGCACTCCAGCCTGGGCGACAGAGCGAGACTCTGTCTCAAAAAAAAAAAAAAAAAAAAAAAAGAAATTTGATTTTTTTTTGACCAGAAATATGCCATAGGAACTTAACTCTTGATTAGCCTAGGGTAAAACTGGTTTTGTTATATTTGGTTTCACCTAAAGCTGGTCTCCAAGAACCCACTGATAACGTCAAATGAGGACTTGTTGTACAAGCATTTTAATCCCAATACTTGTATAACTCTGAGAGCCCATTCAAAAATATAATATTAAAATATTTGTCAAATCTTTCTTCTTTCATTTTCAGTTAATATTAACCATTATTTGCTGGGTGGGGAGGGGGGTAGGTAACTAGTTATACTGTTACTTTTAAGTTAATGGTTGATCTAAAAATCTGAAAAATCTGCTCACCATTTTTACTGGTTTAAACTGGCATATGTATACTTAGTTTTTGTTTAAAAAATCCTCTGTGAATGTAAATTTGTGTCTTTGCCCTAGAAATATGAGCATTATTTAAAAATGTGAATCTCAACCTTTTGGCTCCTGGTTGCAGTAGGACCCATGGTTAATCGGAGCTTTGGAAGTGAACACACCTGCATTAACATCTTGTCCTGCTACAGAGTGCCTTTGGCTAATTACCTATTTTTTGAGACTTGGTTTCCTTACCTACTAAATGGGAATACTGGTAGTACCAACCTCAGACAGTTATTGTGATGGATTAAAGCCCTAGGATAGGGCATGGTACAGAATGAATGGCCAAAGTATGCTATTAGTGTTGTAGCTTTACTATGCATTTCATGTCAAGTTGCCAGCACATACCAAGCTACTTAATGCCTACGTCCTTTTACATAGGTTTCTGACTTAGGATGCTCTCCCCAGAATCTGTCACAAAGTTCCCCGTCCCACTTACCTGGGTCTAACAAATGCTTACTCATCATGGAAAACCCACCTCCAGGATCAAATCCCTCACATGGAATTATACTTCTCAACCTATTTTATAATAACTTCTTAACCAGGCCTCGAGATCACTAAAGGAACAACCCATGACTCATTCACCCCCATATATCTCAGCACTTAGTACAATCCCTGGTCCATGGCAAATGGTCAATGACTGCTAAATGGATATAATCAGCCTTCTACTATTCCACAGTATTAACAAACAATCAAGTGTATGAGAAACTGAGAGACTTGGAGTTTAAACTATACCCACAAGGTTCAATAAGAATCAGATTCTACCAGTTTTTGGTTCAAAGTAAAAGTTCAAGTCACCTTATTAAAAGCAGATAGGCCACCCTACTCATGCAAAAAAAAAAAAAAAAGTTACAAATAAACGTTCTTGTCATTTTTTTTCTTCCATGACAGTACCCTAGGACATATCACATGCTGACCTACCTCCAAGGGACTGTTTTGAAAAAACTGAGCACACTGATTTTTCTTTCCTTTCAAAAGTGAGGGTGCCAGCTATTGTGCTAGCCCCTGTCACTCACCTCAGCCACCTGCTGGGTCCCCACTCTGTGCTGAACCAGCCCCTCCATATTTGTAGCCATGGTGAAGCAAGATCATTAGAGAACCTGTTTGGAAAGATGTAGCAACTTCTATCAGGTGGGGAGAAACCAGGCTACTTGAAAAATATTAGTAATCAAAACTCATCTTTGGTACTGTCTTGTGTGGATTTTGCCCTCTGTAGCACACAGACCTAGCAGGCTAGACATAGTTGTATATACTGCACCAGCTCCTTCAGTTACAGGTACCAAAATTAATTTGTAGAAACATTTCAATTTAGAAACTTCCACTGACAAATACAGACAAAGATGAATTTGGAAATTTATCAGGTCTCCAGGGTTGTAACAGCTTGGTTTTCCTCTCAGAGAGGTGGGAATCACACCTTTTTGGATAGCTCCCTGTCACACTATGCTAAATAAGGAGGTGGGTATCTGAGAAAGGTGCGACATCAACTCTGGATAGAGCCCTAGATTACTATCATCAACCATACTTCTTTTAGTAGTGGCGAAGTGAAGTAAAACCCTGCTTGGTGCTAACATACCTCACTCATAGGTTGAAAGGCAAATACTATCACGAACAAAGCAAGAAGCAAAGAGACTGCATTACTAAAGTGTGCCAACAAGAATATGGTACCCATACATATATTTATTTATATTAAATCCTCATTAAATTACAAAACTAGATAATTAGGCTTTCTACTAGCAGCAAAAATAGATTTGATGTCATTATTTGTAAAAACTTAGAAAGATCATCTAAAGATCAAAGAGTGTGCTGGTCCCCTGGGTCAAGACATTTGAGTACCAGCATTGCTGAAGGAGCAGACACCTGGTCTCTTCCGGTCATGAGACAGCTCTCCTGAATAATTCCTAAGCCCTTTCAAAGGCTCTACCACAAAGAATTCAGTAAAATCTAGACCCAATTCCTGGACAATTCACTACTGACTGCGTAGGTCCCATGGTCCACAGGAGAACAAAGCTCAAATTTCCAAAATTCAGATATAAAAACTATATAGTATTACTGAGTGTGCAATATAGAAGAATACAGTTCACTTGCCTGCTCTCTCTCAATCACAAAGTGGATTATCTTGCAATGCAATTTTACAAAATATTTTTCTGTAGTTCCTATCTAAAGTATTATAAACATTGCTGTCTATGAAGCTTTTTAACTCTCTGGTAACTTTCTACATCATTCTATTTATTATTAGATAGCCAACTCTATTATGATAATTCGAATTCACATATTTTATTGCCAAAATGCTAAGAGAAAGAAACAGGAGGATGAAACTGTGACTGACAAATATGAAAGACCTGGCTCCTGCCTTCAATGAGTCAAAATCCTTGACAGCAGATACTGTACCAACTGCTACAATGACACCAGACCACCAGTATCAGTGATTCATTTTCACAAAATATGACTAGGTCTGAAATTGAGGAGGTCATGTTTATTCTTTTAATAGATGGTAAAAACTTAACTTTTACTTGTTTCTAGAAAAAAACACAAAGACACATTTTGGTCTTTTTTTCTTGCTATAGTTTGGTTACAACTAATGGAGATGGAAGGGAAAGGCATCTTTAAGTGTGCCAGAAAAGTCAACTGACTTGTTAAAAATGCAAGTATTACATGTAAAAGTCTAGAGTTCGATTCTTCCTCAAAATAGAAAATAAGAATTTTTAAAGAAATGGATAACCAAAAGGTACCATACATTAAAAAAAATAAATCTAAACATGTGGCTGCAACTAATAATTTTTATCACTTTTAGATGTCAATAAAATTTCTCCTCTGTTATTAACAATGCAAGAAATATGTGAATTTGAATTATTACAGAAATATTGTTAGGAAAATATTATTGAATAGTATAGAAACAACAGAATACTAGAAAGGTGTATCTTTCTATTGGGTTCCCTAAAAGGGGTGGCTTGATACATCAAATTATGAGTCAAAGTGGATTTTATAGATGACAATCTGATTTAATGGAGGCCTAGTACAGAAACCTTTCTGTAATAATTCACTTTAACACTAAATTTGCAGGATCAATCAACTTCAGGTAGGGCTTAGGATCCCAAGATAAATCTAACAACAGGTGACTACAAATATTATGTCACAGAGAAGCAGCAGTAAATCTGTTTAAATTTAGAAAAGCTAAGTATTCTGGACATTAATGTTTTGTTGGTATGTTATAAATATCTTCACCCTCTCTGTGGTTCATCTGTTTACTATAAGGCGTCTTTTGATGAATAGAAGTCCTTAAATTTAATAAGGCTAAATTTATCCCTATTTTCTTTTACAGTTTGTACTTTATGAAAATCCTGTCCTATCCCAGGAATATAATTGTATATATTTTCTTAGAAATATGAGTTTTGCCCCTCATATTTAAGTCCTCAATCCATCTGCAAATTGATTCTTGAATTTGATGAGAAATAAGGATACAACTAATTTTTTTCCCATGTAGATAATCCATTTTCCATTTTCTGTTCAAGAAATAGTTCTGGAAAATGGATTATCTACATGGGGAAAATCTATCCTTTTCCCCACTGATCTGAAATGCCATGTCTGCCATATCTCTGTTTTTCCTATATATGTGGATATAACTGTAGGTTCTCTATTCTATTCCACTAAGTTCTCTTTGTCTTCCTCTTGGTCACCAACACTATCTTTTTACTGCAGTGTTAGCGTAAGTCTTGCTCTCTGATAGGACAAGTGCCCCCCACCTTGTTCTCCCACACCAACTTCCTGGATCATCTTAAACGCCTCTCTTTATACACTTGAATTGAGCAGCAACCTTTCTTTATACACTTGAATTCTTACAATTCTTGATCTCACTGTTGGTTTTCTGCCTTCAAAGCAGCGTCAGGCATCATCAACAGCAGCTTTGGAAGCCGCTTAAAAATGAACAAGGAGGAATGTGCACCTTCTGGAAAAACAAGCAGAAACAAAAAAATGAGACTAAGAGTGAGAGAGAAATTGAAAGAGAAACTATGTTAAAGCAAGTGCTTTCAATAAAGACTTAAATCCAGTCAGAGGAGGTAGGTGAGAAACAGTTTCAAAAAATACTTTCTATTACTTTTGAAAATAAGTCACAAACCATATCCTATTCTCATACATAAAAAAGGAAGACAGAGGCTTTTTCTTCCAGGATATCACAATGTAAGAAGTAAAACAAAATCCTCAAGTGATGTCAGGGAAGTGGGGCAGGGTGGACATTTAACTAAAATGCACCCAGACTAAAAAGGTAACATCAGGGGATAAGACTCTCACCTGAGAGCTTCTCTCACTGCTACCGCAGCCATAGGCGGTCCTAGAGACAGAAAGATCACACAGTGAGAAGGAAGGTCATACATCTTTGAAAAAGTACCACCAGACAATGGCTATCAATTAGGAGATGTCCCACTAGAATAAGAGACTCCAAGGAACAGTGGGTTGTGTCTATATGTAGTTTGAAAAACTATCTTCACTAGCACAATTTTATATGTATATATTTTTTGAGACGGAGTCTTGCTCTATTGCCAGGCTGGAGTGCAGGGGCGCGATCTCGGCCCACTGCAACCTCCGACTTCCTGGTTCAAGCAATTCTCCTGCCGCAGCTTCCCGAGTAGCTGGGATTACAGGCATGCGCCACCACGCCCAGCTAATGTTTGTATTTTTAGTAGAGACGGGGTTTCACCATGTTGGCCAGGATGGTCTCAATCTCCTGACCTCGTGATCCGCCCACCTCAGCCTCCCAAAGTGCTGGGATTACAGGCGTGAGCCACCACGCCCGGCCAATCTGGAAAAAAAAAAGAAAAAAGAAAAACAGAAAAAAAAAAAAAAATCCTATTGTTTTGCCACTATAAAGTATAGAAATAAAGCTTTTAAAAACAACCTTCTTGGCTGGTAGAGCCAAGCATAACACTAACAGCAGTAACTAACACTAAGTGGTTACTATACACAGGCATTATATTAACAAGCACTGTGGACAGAACACTAAACTCGCTTTTGGTACAGAAACTTGAGTCTTAAAGGCTAGTACTTGACCCATTCAGTTTATCAACTCTCAAAGACTGCTTCCCACCCCCACAATAATGTTTAGGGGAAAGAACCTGATTAGCTACCAAAAGAAGTATAATACTGAGTACCTTCAGTTAAAAAAGAAAAAGTGCTACAGAAGATCTTCCTCTGGTGATTTTACTAATCAAGTCCAACCACCTCCATCAGTGCTTATTAAGTAACTGCCATGAACTTGGCACGATGAACTGACTGCTGAGAATGAACAACAACAAAGAGGAGGAAGAGAAAAATAAACAGTCCTTGTTCTTGATGAACTTATGAAGGAAACTGAAGTATCTATGCAAAGTAAATGCTATGAATGTCCCAGGGAAAACACATTTCTCTCTGCCTGTGAGAACCAATGAAAATGTTACAGGAGAGGAATTATTTAACCTAGGTCTCGAAGGAAAAATGGAAACTTAGCAAGGAAAGACAGATGGATGACAAGAGAGTTCTAAGCAGAGGACAGCTCATACGAAACTGGCAGGTATGAGGAAGAATGGCCTATTTGAGGAATGGCACACAATATGGTTTGGAATTATTACAGAGACCAGGGAAGGAGAGAGGCTGACACGGTAGACGAGAGAGAATTATCAGGAGTTTGGCAGAAAAATGATGCACTCATATCTGGATCTTAAAAAAAAAAAAAATTTAGACTGCAGTGTGGAAACGATAGAAAAGACAGAGACTGTAGACGGGAGGCCCGTTAGGAAGTGGTAGCAATAGTAAAGTCTAGAGATGAAGGCGGATTCTTAAAGTAGTGTGTTTTTCCTGGATAGCACACAAATGACAACAGGGCACAGTATAAAAAAACTATTTCATATCCAGCCTGGGCAACATCATGAGACCTTATCTCTAAAAAAAAAAAAAACTGTAATACAGACCATAGAATGATAGCAGTAAATCATACTTGGCTGACCTTATGTCACAGGTTTTATAAGAAATTCTTTCAAATCCAAGTGGATCAATATCACCCTATCAACAACAAAGAAGCAGAGAACACAACAATGACTTTGAATTAGCTCTTCCAGGCTCAGAGTGATAGCTAACTAAACCTTGCAACCAGAGTTTCTTTAGTGAAGTAGGGCACAGACTTCACTGCAGTGAAAAGCTGGGCTCTGGAAACACCTGAATCTCCAGTTTCAGATAACAATGAACAAGTCCTGGGACAAGGAGACTCTGCCTTCATTAACGGGAATGAGTGAGCCTACCTTTCCCTCCACAATCAACCGGTTCAAATCATCCATATTTATGTGTTACATGGCTTATAAATATAACATGCAATGTATCTACAGTCTTGGTATTTCCTTAGCTAAACAACTATATTGGGTTCTGAGGCTCAGGCACTAAGCCGATTTCTCAGATACTGACCATATGAGGTTACCATGAAGATTAGATCTTAAATGTGTATGCGTTGTGCTTGGGACATAGAAATGCAACACATGGTAGCTATTATTGGTGAAAGGTGATGGTGCCACTTTTCCTTTCTCAAATAAATCTGAAAGTAACTCAAACTGTAAAACATGTATTATGATTAGGAATAGGTCTCTCCTTTTGACATAAGGCTCACGTGAAATTTAACTATATACACATGGAAGTAGTGTAAACACACACATACAGCCAGGCACAGGGGCTCACATCTGTAATCCCAGCATTCTGGGAGGCCGAGGCAGGTGGATTACCTGAGGTCAGGAGCTCGAGAATAGCCTGACCAACATGGAGAAGCTCCATCTCTACTAAAAATACAAAATGAGCCAGGCATGGTGGCATATGCCTGTAATCCCAGCTGTTTGAGGCTGAGGCAGGAGAACGGCTTGAACCCAGGAGGCAGAGGTTGCAGTGAGCTGAGATTGAGCCACTGCACTTCAGCCTGGGCAACAAGAGTAAAACTCTGTCTCAAAAAATAAATAAATAATAATAAAAAAAATAAACACACACACAAAGCATTTGTAATTTGCCCTGTTAAACCGTACAACTGGGTAAAACAATGGGGCTAAATTTGGATAAAACCTTACAAATATTTAAAAATAAACCAATACCTAATAACTACTTGCAAAATAGTACTGGGCATAAAACTTTTGATAGGTACAAGGTATTCAGTATAAGTCTAATTATTCTGATTGTTAGAAGTCTGTTCATATTCATGGGAGAATAAAAATGGAAGGATTTAGACAGCCTGAGAGAGGATAAAAAATAAGAAATACATAGCTTGAAACTTGCAATCATAGATCAAGACTTCAAAGTAGAAAATGAAATTCAAGTGGCAAGTTTAGTGTAATACAAATGTTCATCAACAGAAAAGATACTCACTGGGATGCCTCTAAGGTTAAGTTTAGGTATACTTCCTGTCAATGGAAAGCCAGCTATTATTTAGACTCAAAGTTTACTTAGCTTTAGGGTCAGGTAGTTTCTTTTTTTTTTTTTTTTTTTGAGACGGAGTCTCGCTCTGTCGCCCAGGCTGGAGTGCAGTGGCGCGATCTCGGCTCACTGCAAGCTCCGCCTCCCGGGTTCACGCCATTCTCCTGCCTCAGCCTCCCGAGTAGCTGGGACTACAGGCGCCCACAACCGCGCCCGGCTAATTTTTTGTATTTTTAGTAGAGACGGGGTTTCACCGTGGTCTCGATCTCCTGACCTTGTGATCCGCCCGCCTCGGCCTCCCAAAGTGCTGGGATTACAGGCGTGAGCCACCGCGCCCGGCCAGGTAGTTTCTTGTCCATTGTGCCCCTCCATAGGAAAGTTATTTCTTCCATATCCAAAGTCTGAACTGTAAAACAGGGCAGCAATGATATGTATATGCTAGAAGTGGCAAGGCGGGGTGAGTGACTAGTAGGGAAGAGAAGTGGCTTTCACCTAAATGAAGTTCTTACATATTTATAGTACCAGGGCAGTTCTACAATTTTCTGTGTGGATACCTCCCTAAAAAAGTCACTGTATACTGTGGATGATATTTTCTCATCCTACCAAGAGCCCAAGTGTAAGGGTGTTGTGGACTTTCTTCATATCTATCAGTAAGAGCCAGGGTAGATGGATGGAAGGAAAGCAGGATAAATTCACTGGACATCTATGATGTGCTTTAAATCAAACTAGGCATGATTTAATCCTTAGCATACCTTCTGAGTATGTAGTATTGGCTCACCAATGAAGATGGAAAAAACTGAGACTCAGCACTTACAACCTGTTTCAACTCATCCAGCTAGTAAGTGATGGAGCTAGGATTCCAACTCAGGCCTCTTTGACTCTAAAATTGCAACATTCCCTCTAGATCACAGTGCCCTTCAAAATAATTTCCCAGAAAAAAGGAAGTTAAGGAGGGAATGAAAAAAAAAAAGTGACAGGAAAGAATTATCTATGGGAACAAACTGCTTACATCAATAAGCTAGATCATTTGAACAACTGATATACACAACCACTAAGTCCTAATATGTGACTTATGTTTCAGTATTGCTAAGGATATTTTTGAGGATGCTCCACCCAGGTAGTACCATGGCAGTTCTTTTAGAACCTTGAACGCATTCTTCCCTTAAAACTTAACCTACATGATAATCACATTAATTAAAATAGTGAAGATAATTTTACTATCTTAAGTAAAACTTTTTACTTAACTACAACACGCAAATACAAAAGGGCACAAATCACCCAGGCTCAGTGGCTCCTGCCTGTAATCCTAGCACTTTGGGAGGCCGAGGTGGGTGGACTGCCTGAGCTCAGGAGTTCAAGACCAGCCTGGGCAACATGGTGAAAACCTGTCTCTACTAAAATACAAAAATTAGCTGGGCATGGTGGCACACGCGTGTAGTTCCAGCTACTCAGGAGGCTATGGCACGAGAATCCTTTGAACCTGGGAGGCGGAGATTGCAGTGAATCAAGATCGCACCACTGCACTCCGACCTGGGCAGCAGAGGGAGACTCCATTCCAAAAAACAAAAACAAAAAAGGCACAAATCATAAATGAACAGTTTGATGAATTTTCACTAACTGAACACACAGAACACACATGTAAATGCCACTCACATCAGAAATCAAGACATTACCAATACCCCCAAAAGTCCCTCTCACACCCCTTCCCATAGTCATTGACTTCTCTTCTCTCTCCTGACTTTTATACTATTGGCATTACTATATAATAACATTGCACTGTTTATAATATACTTTTTGGTGTGTCTGGCTTCCTTTGCCCAACATTATTTTTGTAATAACCATGAGAAGTGAATCCGTTTTCACTGTTGTACAGTATTCTAATATATGAATATGCCCAATTTATTTCTCCATTCTATAGCTGATGAACATTTAGATTGTTTCTAGTTTGGAGTCCGTACGATTAGTGCTCCTACGAGCATTTTCACACATGCCTTTTGATGCACTATCTTTTCTTCGTTTGAAAATTTTACTATTTTTAACAATTAACTGCTTTACTTTTATCTATTTTTAATTTTTATTCTCAAGAAAGTACATTGCTTACTTTAGAAAAGAGATATTACAAATTTACATTTTATTTTTAAAAATCTGTATTATATTAAATAAGTCAACAACACAGTCTAATTATTAGCCTTTCCAGTTAAGAGCTGATATATACTTTGTGACATCTGCTTTTAGTCTTCGTAAAGCAATCAATTAAAAGACGATTTTTCAGTAATTCCAGGGTTAGTCCATCTTATCGACCTAATAAAAAGATGTATCATTACAGACACCATAGTGGGGGGAAAGGGGAAAAGAACGAGTGTGGTACAAATGACATACCCAAAATGTTCTAGAAATAATACCTAATCAGACTCACTATACAACAAACACCACTGGAGGAAAATCAGCATGAAGCCTGCTAGTACTGTGTAACTTCTCAAGAGCCATCCAGCCTCAGCTTTTTTTTTTTTGAGATGAAGTCTCGCACTGTCGCCCAGCTGGAGTGCAGTGGCGTCATCTCGGCTCACTGCAACCTCCACCTCCCAGGTTCAAGCGATTCTCCTGCCTCAGCCTCCCGAGTAGCTGGGATTACAGGTGCCCGCGACCACGCCCTGCTAATTTTTTGTACTTTTAGTAGAGACAGGGTTTCACTATGTTGGCCAGGCTGGTCTTGAACTCCTGACCTAGTGATCCACCTGCCTTGGCCTCCCAAAGTGCTGGGATTACAGGGGTGAGCCACCATGCCAGGCCGTACATGTTATCTTTCTTTTCAAGGAACATCAGTGGGCAGTCAGGTAAGAAACTTTTCTCCCCTGCATAGCTTTTATCAATATATGAACAACAAAGGTAAACAAAGCGGCTCCCTGTAAAACCAGGAAGCCTTCAAGCTTGAGTCTAGCCCTACCAGCCTCTCATTTCTCCTCTTCAGTTTTCAGTAGCCGCAAGACCTTTTCTCATACCTCTCACTAACCCAAACAGGGGGAAATATTCTTTTACACTTGGGCTCTTGGAATGAAATTCCTCTCCATCTATATGTTAACATTTCAGGGATTAGAATCTTTGGGGTTATTGTTATTATGGAATAGAAACTTTCACCTCCCATTAAAGGACTTCAGGCCTCTTATTATAGTGGAGGAAGTACTTTTTATTGCCCCTAAAAAATCACGCTTTGCCCCTGAGGCTGACTTTTATCATTACGGGCCAACTGGAGTCCAAGGGTAACTCAGAAAAAACAGTTAAGTGTCTGAGCTAGCCTATTCCCTTTCTGTCCTTAACAATTCACCTCCCATCCTTCTATTCTAAGACTTCCAGGTACCAGGGGTCTGCATCTGCATTTATTGTCCCCTTAACAAATGCCTATGCCAATGCCCTGATCTGGCTTTCATCCCTCTACTCATTCCCACTCCTCATCATTTTTGAGCTGTGCTAGTTGAGCTGTTCCCAGGCAGTTCTTCCGTTTGGTATAGAGCTCCTGCTGCTTTACTCTCCAGCGCTCAGGACCTGACGTGAGCAAGGGGAGTATGCCTGCTACCTCGGGTAGCAGTAGTGGGATATGGGGAAAGAATGGCAGGATGGGAGAGAATGACAGAGAATCTCAGCCTCTGGCATGTTAGGTTGAAGACAAGCAAACCTCCAACGAATAAGGAAGAACATATCTTTTACAATGTGTAACAGGAGCACAAATGTATCCATTAGGTTAAAGACGATGATCACACAGGGAAGAAAAAAGGCATCATTTAAGGCCCTCATAATTAGCAATAAAGTAAAAAGAGGTAAATGAAAATCTAGTAGAGGATTCTTACGTCAAGCATGAGGCTGGACTTGAGGTCTAAGACCACTCCCAATTCTGAGATTCCAGGATTCCTTCATAGACTCCCCCTGTGTGGTATTTATTAAGATGATACTTGTATAGGAGATGCTTTGGGACTAAAGGAGCATATGGCTTATAGATAAGAGAACTCAACAACAAAAATCCCAACGGAGGGCCCTCGATATGTGGAGACACTCAGGCAGCTAGACACAGGAGCCCAGTGGCTCAGTGCCACGGCTGAAGACAGGGCTGCTCCACAAAGACTTACCTCCCTTGTTCTCAGAGTCATTCAGACAACAAGTATCCACTATCCCTGGCCCCAAACTCAATGCTGGCTCCCACCTCCCTGTTGACAAATGGGGAATTACAAGCCTCAGAGAGGCTACCAACTCCAGGTTCTGAAGCCAGGCCTTTCTGCCTTCATAGCACAAGCTCTGTCACTGCACCGCCCTGCCACGTCACTCCTTGAAAGTCACTGTGAATACAACTACTGAAAGCAATAAATAACTTAATGGTGTAAGACAATACATAGCTGTTTTACTAAACTAGCAGTTATTTGGTTACCCTGAGTAATTAGCTCAAGGAATCCAAGTGTTGAATTGAAAAAGTGATACCAAAAATCTTTGAGCAAGACAGAAAAAAAAATCCAAAAATAAATAGTTAAACTAAAATACCATAACAATATCTTATTTTAAAAGTTTTACAATATAAATTAATACAAATGTTTTATTTACCACACTTTCAAGTACAAACTTGACGTATACTTAACAAAATTTGCTTTTTACCTTGTTAAAGCAATTAAAAAGCGATTTTCAATAATTTCATTAAATGAATCAATTTATCTTTAGAAAGATAAACATCCCAAATTAATGGCTACAGAGACTTTCAATTCCCCACTCCCTGTGAACCCACTGAAGGCTTCTTCCTTGCTCTCCAATCCCCTGTGATGGTGAGACAAAAATCAGAATATTTGATTTCAAGAAAATCATATTAGCTTGGTGCTTTGTTTCTTCAGTTAAAGTAAATAACATAATTACGTTTGGGTTATTTATTTCTTCACATATGAACTTATTAACTTTCATGTAGTTAAACTTGTAATTCAATCATAAAAAAATTAGTGGGAAAAATTATTGAAATGGGTCATTTTATCCATATTTATGCCTCCAGGCAGTGGCATATCTGTCAGAAATCACTTCCTAAATTCAACCAAATATCATAACATGCTTATTATTGCTGGCAGTGCTATCTGAATTGCCAAAGAGGCTCACATAAAAGGTATCAATACACACCAATTTAGTTATCAATGACATCATAAATTATCAACAATTCATTCAACAAATAGTACCAGGCGCTCTTCTAAGTGCTGGATAAGTAATGGTGAACAAAATGTATTCCTGCTCTCACAACTTACAGTGTGGTGAGGACAGACATTAATCAAATAATCACAGAGTGTGTAATTACAAAGTGAGATAAAGGTTATAAAGAAAAGAAACAATAAAAAGAATCTGATCTAGACTGGCAATGGGGATTAGGGAGGACTTCCCTGAAGAAGCGATGCTTGAACCTATAGCTGGGGTAGGGTGGGGGTAGGGGGTAAGCTTACACTGTTACACTGGTCAAGGAAGTTGAAGGCAGGCCAGTGTGTCTAGAGCACAGGGAGCTAGGCACCACAGAAAAGAAAATAATGAAAAGCCTTGGAAAGATTTTTAAACATGGAACAGGAAGCCTCTGCCATTACGTGGGTTCTGGTGGGGCCTGAACGACATACTGCCTGTAAGAGAGTTTTATAAATCATAAAGCACCCTATACTTTGGTTAGTACTATTTAGCTCCACTATTTTGTTTTCTAAACTTTTGTCCTGGATGCCATGTAACTAGCTGAAAGCATAGAGCCAAAACTATTATCTAGGCGTTCGAATCTATTGCTTTTGCTCCTACACCACACTGCATAAAAATTTCATTGTTTATATCACTTAGTGCAATGTCTATACTAGTTCATAATGACAATAACTCTATTTACACAGTATTTACTACACGTCAGGCACTTTTCTAAGCTCTATTATTTACATTAACTCATTTAATCTTCAGTTCTAGAAGGAAGGTTCTATTATTGTCCAGATGAGGACAGTGAGGCTAGGAAAGGTAGCTTTCCTAGCAAAATCACACTGCTACTAAAAGTTGGGAGTTGCTAACCACAACACTAAAACATTTTATGTCTGTGTATGTATGTGTATACATATCTCTATCTCGAGAGAGAGAGAGAACTCACACACAGAGAATTATATTCAACTCCAGCCTGGGCGACAGAGTGAGACTCTGGTCTCAATCAATCAATCAATCATATTCACGTTTGAGGACCAGTGTCTTAGTCATTTTTGTATTCCCAGCCTAGCACATAGTGCCTGGAGTATTCGTAGCACTCAGGAAATACTGATGAATTGAAAATATATATAAGAGGCTGACGAAGGATTTGAATCTGGAAGTAAAGTGAGTTTCTGAGGCCCTCCTCCCAAGTCTTGTATTCATCAGCAAATCATATGAAGGCTGTATCTTTATCGACTTTCTTATTATTATATTGAAGATTTGTTTCTCACTACCGTTGCTATTATTTCACAGCCTTTGGCCTGGAGACAGAGTGGGATAATGGACAATTACTAGTTTCAACCAACTCTCCAGCCACAAGCAGCCAGTTCTCGTCACATCAAATGATCTTCCTCCAGGGCCGTTACATGGGCTGTCCTGTCTGGAATGCCATTCCTTCCTCGGGTTCCTCTGTTCAAACATCACTTGCTCAGAGAGGCCACCCTGACCATTCCATCTAAATTAATGCCTCAGGTCTTCTTCAGCAGGTCATTTGGCTTCTTTTCTTTCACAGAACTTAAGACCCTCTGGAATTATTTCTTTGTCTATTCACCTCCCAGCCCCCAACTCTAGTAAGGGCAGGAGTCTTGTACAGCTGGTTCTCCAGATGTACCCTCAGTGCCTTAAAAACTAAATCAACATGTATTCAGTGAACGAATGAGAAGAGAATCACCCCCGAATTGTGCTCTCTCAAACCCTAAATACCCTTAAGCTTGCCTCCCTTGGTGGCTGTAAACCCATTTTTAACAATAACACCATTTCCAAGTGACTCTGAGGCTCGCAAAGTAGCGTTGACTCCATTTTCTGAGAACAGCCCCACAAACAATGCTCAGAAGGGAGGTCCGGCCTGGCAAGAACGCCCATGCTACCCATTTACAGTAGATAACATTGAGCTTCATTACGGGATGCGCCAAGGCCGCGCCGAAATGACGAGCAGGAGCACTGAAAGGTGTCCTGGTTCCGAAAACCTCTTCCCATGAGACCGCATCGTGGACTCGAAATGCTTCATCACCTTTATTACTATTGTTCTTCTGTACTCATGCTGGACGCGTTCCAGGCGGAGGGAAGCCGCCCACCTCCAGACCCAGGGCCGGCGGGTGCCGGCCTCTCCACCCGGCCGCGCCCCTCGCGCCCCGCCCCCGGCCCCGCCCCCGCCGACCCGGCCCCACTCCGCGCCCTGGCCTCTACTCCCGCCCCGCCAGGGCTCCCGCGCCCCACAAGGACCGCCCTCTTCCGCCTTAGCCAATCAGCAAAGATCAGGGGGGCGGTGCCACAGGGCCCGACCCTCCTATCCGGGCGCCAATTGGTCAGCCCATCAGTCGCTCACAAGGTCGCGCCTCGCACCCGCCTTCCTCCTTTTCCTTTACCCTCCCCTTCAGAAAAAACGGCGGTTGGGCTCAGGCGGCCGCCAAAAGCGGACTAGAAGCGGAGGGGTGAAAAGCCCGGGAGAGAGGGAAGAAGGGACTGCAGGAGGGAGGAGGAGAATAAGGAGGAAGGGAGCCCGCCCAGCCGGAGCCATCTCCGTCGAGAACAAAATGGCGGCGCTGGCGGAGGGCCAACTGTGAGGCGGGGCCGCGGCCATTCCCCCTCCGCCCCCACCCTTGCGCCGGCCGGGCCGGTCAGGGGGAACCCGCTCGCTTCGCCCGGCCGCGGGCGGGGAGGGGAAGGGAGCGGCCCGGCCCACTATGCAAAGCGCCGGGCGCCGCCGCCGCCACCCCGTGGCAAAGGTAAAAGGGTCAGGTTCAGCCGCCGCCGCGGCGCCTCCATGTCCGCGCGCCAGGCCCGCCCCCTCCGCCGTCGCCCCGCGCCCGCCCGACCCTCCTTCAATTTTACCTCAGGATTTGGCGCCAAAGCGGCCTCGAAGCGGGTCCCGTGTCTGCGGCGGGCGGCCCCCGGCGCGGAGGGCAGGGCGAGGGGAGCCCGGGCTCCCGGCGTCGGCGGATGGCGGGAGCCCGGCGGCCGCGGGCTCACGGAGCAGCGGGCGAGAGACGAGACGTCGAGGTGGGAGCGGGGTGGCGGGGACGGGCCCGGGGGCGCCGCCGGGGTCGCGGAGAAGGGGGGGTTTGTTATTGTTTTTGTCAGTGAAAGGTCAGAGTTCGTGACCCCGGTGCCGCCGCCGCCGCCGCCCGCGCGCTGGTAGGAGGAGGGCGAATGTTCTTCTTCCTCTTCCCAGCGCCAGCCTCGCCGCGGCGGCGGGGGGCGGGCGAGCACGCGATTGGCTGAGGCGCGCGCGCGCACCGGAACGCCGCGGCCGGCGCTCGGTCCATCCGGCCCGTGGGCTGCGGGGCCCCGGGCAGCGGTGACTGCGGCCGGCGGGCGGATGTGTGGCTTAAATGGCGCAGGCGTCGGGGCCTAGAGGCTGAAGGGCTGGTCGTCCTAAAAACTCGTGGACGTCGCGCACGGTTACCCGGAAGCAGGCCCGCCTCTCCGGGTAACTGCGAGCTTCTCGCGGCTGGATGGGGACCGTCCTCGCAGTGGCGGCCTCCACACTGGCCTCCCGCTTAGCCGAGGCTTCTGGAAGGCTCGCAAAGTGTCTGTTGATGGAAGAAGCCGGGCCCTGACTGGCGCGACGGATTCCCGCAGCCGCTCAGCAGAGCGTCTGTAGGTCGGAAGTGGGGGTTATATTGGGTGGGTATTGAGCTCTTCGGCCCTTCTTCGGTACAGAGTTTTTAATTTAGCTTTTAAAGGTCTAAAGATGCGCCCGCTCTGGCCATCTCAGGTGAAGTGTTGAAACGTCCCAGAACCTGTAATTTTTGGTTTCTTAGTAAATATACGGTCCAGATCTTGTGTAAGTCCATGCCCCTCCTCAAGATTTGGAAGTAGTGAATGGTAATAGGTAGGGATGTGTAAAGCAGCTTTTAGCAGCATCATTTATATTTATATGAAGAAAAAGGCCTGTTTTGATCTTAAACTTTTGGGCTGTAGGTTTTCCTTACATATTTCTCTCTTTTATGTTGTGGTTTTAACTTGCCTGGGAAGGTGCAGCGCTTAGTTATCCTAAATGCCTGGAAGTGTTTAGGCTACAGCCTGCAGATCTTGTACTAACTGATTTTTTTTCTTCAGTTTTCTTTCTTATTAAGAATAAATATTGACTCCAGAATGGATGTTTTTGTTTGTTTGTTTCACACAGTATTCGTTTGGTTTTTTATCAGGATGACTCCAGCTTTTAGTATTTTTTTTTTTTCCATAGTCTTATAATATTTCTATTTGGTAAGAAATGTTTTAAACACACCTATTTCCCCTTCCTCCTTTTTCTCACCTTGAAAAATTGGGAAAATAACTGGGTTCGTTTTGTCATGGTGAAGCACGGATCTTGAAATTGGAAGGGGCCTTAAGAGAATGTGGTCAAATTTTTTTGTTGCGGAAAGCTTTTCCGATTTTAGGGGTGAAGTGGGTGAGAACTAGAAAGGTCAAGTGATGTGCCTGAGATGCAAAAGCAATTGCAGTTTTTGCATTGTTGAAATTTGCTGTTTGATATTGGAATACATTCTTAAATGTGGATCATTTTAATGCACATTTCTCACTTTATTTTTTTTGCTAATGACTTATTATTTGCTGTTTATTTTAGAATATGCTTTTTGTCTGACATCAAAAAATTGGAGCAGTTTTCTTATTCGAGTTCAAAATGGGTCATAAAGCAGCGAAGACAACTCAAAACATCAGTAACACATTTGGCCCAGGAACTGCTAACAAACATACAGTTCAGTGGTGACTTAAGAAGTTTTGCAAAGGAGAGAGCCTTGAAAATGAGGAACATGATGGCGAGCCATGGGAAGTTGACAACGACCAATTGAGAGCAATCATAGAACTACATGAAAAATTGCAGAAGAACTCAGCGTTTACTCTTCTAGGGTCATTAGGGTTGTTTGGCATTTGAAGCAAATTGGAAAGGTGAAAAAGCTTGATAAATGGGTGCCTCATGAGCTGAGTGAAAATCAAAACTATTGTTTTGAAGTGTAGTCTTTTATCCTGCGCAACAACAGCAGACCATTTCTCAATCGGATTGTGACATGCAATGAAAAGTGGATTTTATAGGACAGCCAGTTCAGTGGTTGGACCAAGAAGCAGCTCCAAAGCAGTTCCCAAAGCCAAACTTGCACCAAAAAAAGGTCATGGTCACTGTTTGGTGGTCTGCTGCCAGTCTGATCCACTACAGTTTTCGGAATCCTGGCGAAACTATTACATCTGAGAAGTATGCTCAGCAAATTGATAAGATGCACCGAAAACTGCAATGCCTGCAGCGGCATTGGTCGACAGAAAGGGCCCAATTCGACAACACCTGACTGCATGGCCCACAGCCAACGCTTCAAAAGTTGAAGGAATTGAGCTACGAAGTTTTGCCTCATCCTTTATATTCACCTGACCTTTCGCCAACTGACTACCACTTCTTCTAGCATCTTGACAACTTTTTGCAGGGAAAACACTTCAGCAGGATGCAGAAAATGCTTTCCAAGAGTTTCTCAAATCCTGAAGCATGGATCTTTATGCTACAGGAATAAATAAACATTTCTCATTGGCAAAAGTGTGTTGACTGTAATGGTTCCTGTTTTCATTAATAAAATATGTTTGAGCCTAGTTACAATGATTTAAAATTCGCAGTCTGGAAATTGACTTTTGCACCAAGCTAATATTTCGATGGTAAATCCTTGCAAACATGGAAACTGCATTTGGCCCAGTGCTTTGTGGTTGTGTATTCTTCCTTTTTTTAATAGATGGCATTGGCTGAGCATGGTGGCTCACGCCTGTAATCCCAGCACTTTGGGAGGGTGAGGTGGATGGATCACCTGAGGTCAGGAGTTCAAGACCAGCCTGGCCAGCATGATAAAACCCCCTCTCTACTAAAAATATAAAACAAAATTGCTACACGTGGTGGCAGGCATCTGTAATTCCAGCTACTTTCGGAAGCTGCAACAGGAGAATCATTTGAACCCAGGAGGTGGATGTTGCAGTGAGCTGAGATGGCGCCATTGCACTCCAGCCTGGGTGACAAGTGAAATTCTGTCTCAAAAAAAAAAAAAAAAAATAGTTGGGGTCTTGCTGTGTTGACCAGGCTGGTCTCGAACTCCTGGCCTCAAATGATCCTCCCATCTTGGCCTCCCAAAGTGTTAGGATTACAGGCGTGAGCCACCGCACCCTGCCTGGTTGTATACTCTTTCAAAAATTAAGTTTTTAATGTTAAATGCTGCTTCTAGATACATTGTAAAAATTCACCTATCAATGAGTTTTTTTATTAAAAACATTGCAATTATACTGGACTTTAAATACTAAGCAATAATTAAGGCTTTGATGTTGGTTTATAGTTTTCTCATTTCTTTCATTTAATAGCTCTGTAAAATGAAGCAGTTACTTCCATTTTCCTGAGGTGCAGAAACTGTGGCCCAGATAAGTTGAGCGACCTGTACAGTGTTACAGGTCCAATAAGTGAGACGGGCTCTGATCTAGTCCCTTTGACATTAAAGTTTGTGCGGTAAACCAGCTATGTCAGTTTGCCACATTTGTAATAGTGTTCAACAAATTTTCACTTAAAGGTTTAATATTAAAATAGCAAGAATTCCTAATCTTAATTGGCTTTAACAGCTTTTTTTCCCCTGAAAACAGATGCATATGTACACATGCACACAGATTGCTTGCAATACCAGCACATAGGCCTTTGAACGTTGAAGTTAGCACTCCTGTGGTGCCTTTTTTGGGCGGGGGGGGGGGGGGTGGGGGCTGGCTTTTTTGACTGCAAGTCTTTTTGGATAGAACTTTATAGTTAGAAAGTAGCTTTCTAACACTTGGATGGGTTTTATAGGCACAAAAAACAAGTCTTATACTAGCTGTACTTTATTTTTTGAGTTCTTATTAATGAGCATCCACTTTTGCATTGACAGTGGTTTCAAGATTGCTTTATCAGCCTTCAAAGGATTCTTGGGCTAGGCGTGCACATCAGAACTGCAAGGTCCTCTGTTTCTGAAGCAGTAAGCTTTGGGTGTCTCGCATCAGCACTTTGACTGAGTTTCACAGATAATTCTGATGCATACTCCAGACCTGAACCACTGATCAGTTTGAAACCTGCATAACAAAGCCGAAAAAGTTTTGTTGCACCTTTTGAAATACAGTTAACTCTTTTACCATGCCGGAGATTATTCATTCAGAGAGACAGGTCCTTGCTTTGGAGCGATGATATATATCTGGCAGTACCCAGCCCTTGTGTGTGTGCATTAGCTCAGCACCTGCCCACACTACAAGCCCCCGTAGGATGTGCCTTGTCCTTCCCTGTTTCAGCCCTTAACACAATACGTGGTATAGAGTATGTAGTGGGCATTTGTTGAATGAATGCTTTTCCCAGTAGCAGTGTATTCATACAATATTAATAAAATTGTCCTCTGGTTTACAGATAAAAGTGAAAGCACTAAGTGCCCAGTGAGTAAGACCCAGGTGTTCTTCCTCCACCCCTAGTGGTCTCCTGGACAGGTCTTTTTTTTTTGTGACACTCATGTAGTCAATCACTGATTTAACTTGTCTGTGAACTTGAGAGCAGGAACTGTTCCATAGTTTCATTAGCACAGAGTAAACATGTTTGCCATGCAAAGTTATTTTGCATCTGCATTTAAGTGATGTTGAGTCAATGAAAAGTTTTGATTAAGCAATAGTTGTAGATGTGCTAAGGTTTTCAAATTACTAATATCAAGCGGAGATTATTTTTACTTGTAAAGGTATTGCTTTTGTGATAGCATAAATAATGGTTTTCCTTTTTTGTAATGTAAATTGCTGGAAACTTTTGTATTCCCATAGACTGGGGAAGCTTAATTGCCTTTATAAGTACTTATGTACAACTTTGTATCAAATTTTCTGTAATAATTTATGCTTTATTACTATATATGTACTAATAATTTTATCTGACTTCTGTTTATATCATTTGTACAATTACATGGTTGTAAAATAAACTTTTAAACCTCACGTACTTGCTGTTAGCCACCCATCCCCTACCCCCTTTTTTAAACTGTAGAATCTTAGCCAGGTACGGTGGCTCACACCTGTAATCCCAGTGCTTTGGAAGACTGAGGCAGGTGGATTGCCTGAGTTTGAGACCAGCATGGGCAACATGGCGAAACACCGTCTCCACTAAAAAATACAAAAATTAGTTGGGGGTAGCCTGCCCCTGTAGTTTCAGCTACTCAGGAGGCTGAGATAGATAGGAGGATTGCTTGAGGCTAGGGAGGTAGGGAGGTCAAGGCTGCAGTAAGCCATGGTTGTGCCACTGCACTCCAGCCTGGGTGACAGAGCAAGACCCTGTCTCAGGAAAAAAAAAAAAGTATGGAATCTGGACAGATAGATATAATCTCTGAACACCAGATTGCATATTCCTTACACTTAACACCTTATCCTGTTTAATCTTATAATAACCTTATGAAGTAGATGGTATTATCCTGTTTTTACAGCTAAATAGACCAAGACCTAAACAGAGAGAGGATGACTCCTCCAAAGTTGCCTGGCTAGCAAGGGGTGGAACATTTATTAATAGCTCTTTCTGTTTGTTTCTTCTTTTCTGTCCTTGAGGGCTCTGAGAGGAAGAAAACTCTTCTACCTACCTCCATGCTCTGTCAAAGTCAAGCTCTAGCACAGCCTACCAGGCTATTTGGGGAGTCCTCAACTTCTATATAAATGGCCCTTCTTCCCAAGAGGAGAATAGAGAACGGCTGTTTTCCCTGTGGTGGATTAATGGTATGAGAATGCAGCAACACCAATAATGCATTTCCTAGCCTCTTGCTGAACTGCTTTTCTGAGACTCACACCCCTTTAGTCTCTGGGGCTTCCTGGGCCTTGAAAAAGTGTTATTTACAAGTTGTACTTGGCTCAAATATCTAGAGTAGTAGTTCTGTCCTTTGAGATAGGCATGAACCTCTTTGAGAATTGGGTGGAAAGTTATATTCTCAGAAAAATGCACTGACCTTTGATCCCTGTTTTTAGAGTATGTGTTGTTCCAAGGGATGTTTTTTGTTTTTTAAATGTTACCTAACTAGGAACTGTCTGTGTCAATCTTAAGGATAAGAGGTGGAAGGGAGAGTTCTACTGGTGAGCATGTAGACTCTTAGCCATTTGTTTTCAGTTAAGTATCATAACCTTGGTCTTAGCCATGCATGTGTCACTGAATCCCCAGCCTCTTCCAGTTCTTTTGTTCCCCTCCATCGCCCCTCCATCCCCCTACCAGAAAGAAAACTTATTTTCTGCTAGCGTGGGGCTAGGGAATCTTAGGATGTCATGATACCTCACAGAGATTCCTAACTGATCCTCCTGTCTTCAGTCCCACCCTGGCCTTCCAAGACACCTGTGCCTCCAGTTTGTGAGCCTCCAGGGGCAGAAGCCCTTTTGTGTCTTCACTGGCATCCTCATCTGAGGCACTTTGGTGATTATTTTCTCTGTGTCTGCATGTTATATCTTCCAAAAATGGGTTGACATTTTCTATACACTGTCTCCTCTGGAACTCTATCCTTTGGGTTATATCTTTTTATTCATTTGCTGGCTTTAGTGGATTTGAAGAGGCATCTAAGAAATGCATGTTTTCTAGTCTATTGCATAATTTATGCATAATCTATTGCATAATTAATCACACCCAAACTCAATGACCTAAAGACTCAACGGTCACTTTTTTTTTTTTTAATGAAAATCTTTCTGGGCAAGGACTTCATGTCTAAAACACCAAAAGCAATGGCAAAAAAGCCAAAATTGACAAGTGGGATCTAATTAAAGAGCTTTTGCACAGCAAAAGAAACTACCATCAGAGTGAACAGGCAACCTACAGAATGGGAGAAAATTTTTGCAATCTACTCATCTGACAAAGGGCTAATATCCACAATCTACAAAAAACTCAAACAAATTTACAAGAAAAAAACAACCCCATCAAAAAGCGGGCAAAGGATATGAACAGACACTTCTCAAAAGAAGACATTTATGCAGCCAACAAACACACGAAAAAATGCTCATCATCACTGGCCATCAGACAAATGCAAATCAAAACCACAATGAGATACCATCTTACACCAGTTAGAATGGTGATCATTAAAAAGTCAGGAAACAACAGGTGCTGGAGAGGATGTGGAGAAATAGGAACACTTTTACATTGTTGGCGGGACTGTAAACTAGTTCAACCATTGTGGAAGACGGTGTGGCGATTCCTCAAGGATCTAGAACTAGAGATACCATTTGACCCAGCCATCCCATTACTGGGTATATACCCAAAGGATTATAAATCATGCTGCTATAAAGACACATGCACACGTATGTTTATTGCGGCAGTAGTCACTATAGGGAACCAACCCAAATGTCCATCAATGATAGACTGGATTAAGAAAATGTGGCAAATATACACCATGGAATACTACGCAGCCATAAAAAAGGATGAGTTCATGTCCTTTGTAGGGACAGCAATGAAGCTGGAAACCATCATTCTCAGCAAACTGTCGCAAGGACAGAAAACAAAACACCACATGTTCTCACTCATAGGTGGGAATTGAACAATGAGAATACTTGGACACAGGGTGGGGAACATCACACACCAGAGCCTGTTGTGGGGTGGGGGGAGGGGGGAGGGATAGCATTAGGAGATATACCTAATGTAAAAGAGGAGTTAATGGGTGCAGCACACCAACATGGCACATGTATACATGTGTAACAAACCTGCACATTGTGCACGTGTATCCTAGAACTTAAAGTATAATAAAAAAATAAATTCTTAAACCAAAAAGTTAAAAAAAAAATGAAAATCTTTCAGTTCTAAGGGAGTCAAGTTGTTCTCTCTTGGCATCTCTCATAGTCACATCGCTGGAGTCATCGGAACATCTCCCTTATACGTCTGGGATTAATACTTGCTGTCAGTGTGAACGCTGACATGTGGCACAAAATAAGATTCAGGGTCACATTGAGTAGTACTATAGCTGCATTTTAAAAAGAGCTAATTTTATGCCTATAATAACTTTCATAACTATATATGTTGGAATAATCAAGTCTTATGCTTTAGGGCATAGCTAATTACTGTAGCCTTCAAGAAGTCATTTATTTTTTTATGTATGCTGCTCACAACAGGATAGCTCCAATACACATTCATGAATTCTAGTGTGGCATTGTTAAGGGCTGGTAAGTACAGGCCACTGGATTTGAAGGGCCACAGACTTACTGGAGATGACAATTATTGAACATCCTGGTCTCCCACTTATATCTGTTACTTAGTTCTAAGGAGCATAGGGCTTATTGACTACACTTTATCACGAGATAGATTTTTGGATACAGCTGTTGATGAACATTCCAAAGATGAGATTTGAATATTGATGAGAACGAGGTCATTTAGGGCAGTTTACACTTGAGTGGGTAATCTTTATATATAAACAAGGGTAGTCATCACTGTTGAAAACATGCTTTAGGGCCACCTGGCATGAAACGTTTTAAAGTTCTACAATAGAATCTGAAAGAACTCTCAGTTCTGGGCCGAGCACGGTGGCTCACGCCTGTAATCCCAGCACTTTGGGAGGCCGAGACGGGCGGATCACGAGGTCAGGAGATCGAGACCATCCTGGCTAACACGGTGAAACCGCGTCTCTACTAAAAATACAAAAAACTAGCCGGGTGTGGTGGCGGGTGCCTGTAGTCCCAGCAACACGGGAGGCTGAGGCAGGAGAATGGCACTAACCCGGGAGGCAGAGCTTGCAGTGAGCCGAGACTGCGCCACTGCACTCCAGCCTGGGCGACAGAGCGAGACTCCGTCTAAAAAAAAAAAAAAATTCTCAGTTCTTGAAGGATTTTTATAATGTATAATTTATAAATACAGATAAATGGGGTTTTCTTTTAATTGCTACAGTATCCATTTCCGAATCAGAAGAATTTGTGTAAACTTTACCATGCTTTTTATATCTTTTTCCAAAACCTTGTTAGAGTTTTGAAGCCAGCCAAAAAATAAAACTGGAAACATATTACATTTCCATCAATTTTGCAACCCATTTCCAGAGTTTGAAAAACATCGCTCCAAGCAGAGAAAAAAAACCCAAAAAACTTGTTTTCAGCTTTCTTCATACAGATTTTGTGCAAGCCTCTCTTTTGCTCTTATAGAAGTGCTGCCTCTCTACACTGGCTCTGTCACAACAGCAGCATGAAAGACAATCAAAATTAGAGAATGAGGCATGTCGTCATTCTGCTGTCAACACAGAATGTCCCTTCCAGTATGACAGCTTCAAATGATCTGTACAAGGAAGATCCCAAGTCCATGTAGAGAATTTGTTCTGCAGAATCTCTCATGTGATCACTGAGATATTATGAGGGTGGTCATAGGGTCATCAAGCTTCTCCAGAGTAGTTTTGTGGAAGGGGATGTTTAACCAGCTGGGTGCCACGTTGGTGGTAGTCCTCTGTCTACCTCAGACTGGTTTTCCTCCTCAAATATTACTGCGGGCGTGTATTTCTCCTGTAACGTTTGGCATAGTGTCATAGTCTAAAAGGCTTCTTGTAATCTTGTCTGATGGTACCAGTGCCAGTTCTCATGCCTTATAACATTTTCAGATACTCTTGGGTCTCACTTTCTTCAGCTAAGGATCTGAATATTCACTGCAGATAACACCTGTAAACTGCCACTTCTACCACAGACTCAGTCTGGTGACAAACTGAGATCACTGCCAATATCTGAACTAAGTTTTTATTTGTTATTCACGGTGGCTGAGCTACCACCTCCTCCATCCTTCCTCCTACCTCCCTCCATCCTGCCTGTGCACAGAATCTCCTGAGGTGCTTGTAGAAACTGAAGATGCCTGGGCCCCACCCCAGACTACCTACCCACAGGTAACCCCAGGAGGTGAGGTGTGGGCCACAGGAGGAGCCTTGAGGAAGTCCCCTCTCTACGAGAGCCAGAGGGGACTTCCTTAAGGCTTCTCCTGTGGCAGGGAGGAGCAGTCTTGGTAGAGTGGGGCACTACCAAGGATGGGACAGCTTTGGTAGAGTGGCCTCATTCTGTATGTTGCAAATTTGTGATCTCTCACCCCAGACACACTGCTCTGACTTCACATGACCCACAGGCTCTGGAGTGTGCACTGCTTGCATTGCCTTATGTTTCTGAAAATAGTCCCCCTCCCCTGGAGGTGCATCCCCCAGGACACAGAGGTGTTCTGTGAACATGCACGCACTCTTTTTCTTGGAACGGGTGCAGCAAGGGTATGATGGCTGCCTTCCCAATACAAGACTTGGCAATTCACATAGAACACATGTTAACCATAACCTTCAGACTTGTCATATATGATACAGATTTAATGATTTTTGCTTGGATAATGAAATGCAAAATTGAGTTTGTCTTAGTGTCCTATTTATTCTGACTTCGGAGGAAAAGGTCCTACTGATTGATCCTCTGCAGCCAGAGATTTCTGTCAAATTTAGGAAATAATTCACATTGCAGGTGTCAGAGAATTGCTCCCAGTATCAGCTTATACACGTTCGAAAGAGACATTATAGTGAAGCAGTTACAAAGGTGGACTTTGCCAATTTTGTGTGTGACCCTCGGTGACTTCATGTTTCTAATCCCATTTCCTTATGTGCAAAATAGGGGTAATAACTCAACTTACCTCAGCAGGTCCCTGGGAGAATTAAATGAAATAACAGGGTTAAAGTGCTAAACATTTAGGCCGGGCGCGGTGGCTCAAGCCTGTAATCCCAGCACTTTGGGAGGCCGAGACGGGCGGATCACGAGGTCAGGAGATCAAGACCATCCTGGCTAACACGGTGAAACCCCGTCTCTATTAAGAAATACAAAAAAAAAAAAAACTAGCCGGGCGAGGTGGCGGGCGCCTGTAGTCCCAGCTACTCGGGAGGCTGAGGCAGGAGAATGGCGTGAACCCGGGAGGCGGAGCTTGCAGTGAGCTGAGATCCGGCCACTGCACTCCAGCCTGGGTGACAGAGCGAGACTCCGTCTCAAAAAAAAAAAAAAAAGTGCTAAACATTTCTTTGTTGCTAATAATCATACAAAGGTCTGCTATGAGCCTGAGAGGTCAGTACTGTTTTGCTACTGATTTAACAATTGTGTTTGATTAGGAGCCTAAAAGATCAATGATTATCAAATCAGTTTTCCCTGTGCCACTTACCTTAATACTTAGCAAACATATATAATAGATGCCTAAATAATTGCCCTGTAAATATTGTTACAGATCATACCCAAAATACAGGAAAAAGCATAGCCCTTGCATGCTGTTAATCCAAACTATAGTCTTTCCGGAAGATTTGGTGCAGAGAGTGGACACTGGTAAATCCCCAGCAGCTGCACCCACAGCTGACTGTTCAGTGCCAATCATGGTGGTCCCTCTTACAGAGATTAGGCTCAGGAGTTGGCAGGTGTTAAGTGTGAACCTGGAGAATAGGAAGGGCCTGTGGGTGCTTCTAAGAAAAATCTAGCTACAAGAAGCCAAGCTGTCCCTCCTTGGTGGCTGTGAACAGGGAGTTTTATAGTGTAGCCCCAACCATCAGTGGCAGTCAGCAATAAACTGCTTGGGAACCAAACCTGGAATCAAGCTGACACTGCATGGCAAGTCAGAATAACCAAATCCTCCTGCTTTTGGATTTCCTTTTAACTGATTTCCAAATTGTGTAAACCAGATTGAGATTGGTTTCCATTTACTTGCTGCTGAAAAGATACTTCTTAGTGTACATATATCTGTCCTCTCCACTGATCATTAATGTGTGGAGGCACAGAAGCTTCCATGATCACAGAAACCACAAAACAGGCTGGGGGATGTGGCTCATGCCTGTAATCCCTGTATTTTGGGAGACCAAGGCAGGTAGATTGCTTGAGCCTAGAAGTTCAAGACCAGCCTGGACAACATAGTGAGACCCAATCTCTACAAAAAAATAGCTGGGCGTGGTGGCACATGCCTGTGGGCACAGCTACTTTGGAAGGCTGAGGTGGGAGGATCGCTTGAGCCTGGGAGGTCGAGGCTACAGTGAGCCATGACTGCACCACTGCACTCCAGCCTGGGTGACAGAGTGAGACCCCATCTCAAAAAAAAAAAAAAAAAAAGAAAGAAGAAAAGAAAAAAAGAAAAACCAAGAAACACAGGCTGAATCAACAGAAGAATATTCCAGCACGTTGTTGACTGTCCTGCATCAGAAAGAAACTCAGGTTCCAAGCCTGGTCCTACCACCTTAGCCCAGGTGGCCTCAGTCCCCATCTAGGGCTTGCTTCTGTGTTCAATGTATACTGCTGCTGAAAACAGAGCAAACGAAAGGCTGGACTAGAGGAAAAAAGGACTCTGTCACCCTTCAGTTGCTGCAGCAGGGTTGCTGGGATCCTCAGCACTGGCCTGCATGGTGCACGCCCAAAGATCAGAGCAAGCATCAGCCCATCAGGCCACACATTTTCCCAGAACCAGGCTGCATACAAGGGAGAGTAAGTCTATTAGCTAGTCAGCCTGCTCAGAAAAACTTAAAGCATATTTCTGATATGTAAAGGAATTATTATTATTAGAGACCGGGACTTGCTCTGTTGCTCAGGCTGGAGAGCAGTGGCGTCAACCTCCTAGGCTCAAGTGATCCTGCCTCAGCCTCCCAAGTAGCTGGGACTACAGACGTACATCACCACACCTGGCTACTTTTTGTATTTTTAGTAGAGACAGAGTTTCGCCATGTTGCCCAAGCTGGTCTTGAACCCCTGGGCACAAGCAATCTGCCTGCCTTGGCCTCCCAAAGTGTTGGGATTACAGGTGTGAGCCACTGTGCTCAGCCAAAAGAATTATTAGGACCCAGGAACACACACTACTGTGTATGTTTCTGGTGTGCTTTGTATTAGTAATAAGGAACAAAATTCTTCCTACTTACTAAGACCAATCCAGACTGAAGAAACACATTCAATCTGCAGGGAAAGTGTAAAGCCAGTATTCATGTGAAATAGGTGCTGCTTGTTTTCAGTAAAACTTTTGAGTTTTTTTATAAACCTTTATTGATTCTGAGAAGCAGGCAGAGGCCAACCCTGCAAAGGTCTGTGCCTTCCTGAGGTAATTAAAATGAGAGAAGATTAGATTCCATGACCAGTTTAACCTTACTGTATTAGGGTTTCTCTTCCTTGCCATTTTCTTTTCTTTTTTTGAGACACGATCTCACTGGGTCACCAGGGTAGAGTGCAGTGTCATGATCATAACTCACTGTAGTCGTGACCTCCTGGGCTCAAGCAATCCTCCTGTCTCAGCCTCCTAAGTAGCTAGGACTATAGGCATGAGCCACTATGCCTGGCTGATTTTTAATTTAGAGATGGGGTCTCACTATATTGCCCAGGCTGGTCTAGAACTCCCAGGCTCAAACAGTCCTCCTGCCTCAGCCTTCCAAAGTGCTGGGATTACAGGCATAAGCCACGACCTGGCCCCAATTTTCATGGATAAGGAAAAAGGTCTTCTGTGTGTTGTCTTCATTTTGTACTGTTAAAGAGCAGGGCCCACTTTAACAAACTTTAATAAACTTTAATAAACCAGTGGGGAAGGGCATGGTGTTATTATACAAAGTAAAAGTAAAGTTATGGGCTCTGCTCTTTTCAGACCGCTTTCACAAACATTCCATTTGTGCCTTTTCCCCTGAACCTGTGGGAGAAGCTAGAATGATCTCCATGTAATAGAAGACACCAAAGCTCAGAGCAACTTGAGTGGCTTGTCTGTGCTGCTTCTTCCTGATAAACATGGCCTTCGCTGGGGGTGCACAGTGAAGGGGCTGCTCTGTGCCCAGGGAGCAGAGAGGCAGAGCAGGTATTACGGGGGACTTTGAGCAGCACCTCCATGGTGTCATGGCTGGTTATTTCCCCAGCATCTGGATCCAGTGGGAAGGAGCACCCTCTGACCAGGTGGGGTGGCTTCATCCCCAGTAGAAAAGGTAGTAGAAATTAGACTGAAAAGAGTACACAAAGAACCACAAGAAGGACATGTAATACAAGGTCCAGATAAAAGGTGATCCCTTGCCCAGTCACACATGAGCCCCTGCCAGTTTCCTTTTACAAAACCCATCCAGTGTGTTTTTCATCTATAACCCAGACATTTTTACTAGGGTAACTATTCACTGAGAAATAAAAGCCCTATTACCTCTTTACAGGGCATCCAAAATAGGATAATACAAAGTAAAAGAGGCCTTCTGATGACTTTCAGACCCGTAATTCTATCTGGAACTCAGAAACTGACCATGGGCGGCGACATAAGCAGACCGGGGAAACTACCCCTGCCTGGTACTGAAGTCCTGCTCTGCTCAACAGCCCTAGAAAGCCCATTTCAGTGTCTGATGATGAAAATGATTCAGTTGGAACTAAGCCCTCAAAAATTAACAAAAACACTGTCTAATCACTTAGTTTGAATCATTAGTTATATGTTTAATGCAAACATTTTAAAACAACTGCAAACTGGAAAAAAGATTTCCCCTGAAAATATTTAATGCAAGTAAGTCCTGGAGATGGTGCTTTTTATAAAAAGTTTGTCAGCAAATGCCCTTTTTTGTAGGGGACAGGGCAGCAACAGAATGGGGACAGGATATCAGACAATTGATTTTTATTGCAATAAGAGTAACAAGGAATCCCACCCCTCACATGCTCTTTGCTTTATGTAAAAACCTGTCCAGCAGAATGAGCAACAGTCACCCTCAGGAGGCAATTTAGCCCCAAGTGCCCATAGAACAGCCTCAGGCCACAACTTCTGCGCTCCCTCGCTATGTCCAGAGCTATCTGCCAAGACCAGGAATTCACCTTTGGAGTCTAACTTGTTTTCTCTTTTTTTCACCTCTCAAAAAATAAAAAGCCTTCAGTAATACAGCCCAAGGATTACCATGTGTCTAAAAGAAGGATAGATTCCCATAAACAATGTTTTCAGCTTGAGTGAGGTAAACACAGGAAGGCACACAATAAATTAAAGCAGACCCTGACTCTTCAGAGGCTCTGCGGTGACCTCTGGGGGCCAGATCTGCCAGTGGCTGCGTTTCCAGCACTGACATAGTGTTGAGGACTGCTCTGGGGAGGCGGGACCCCTCCTTTTATAAGTTATGTTAGTATACAGGTCGCAAGGTCAGCTGGAGGAGAAAATCCTTCCCCTCCTATCTGGTGGGGCGCAGCCCCTCTAAAGTGATGTGTGCTTGCACACCAGCAAGCCACAGCCAGGTCTGCACAAATCAATTTTATGTACACCCTCATTAGAAAACTGGTGGCACATTAGTCCACAGGATTCTATCTGTTATTGACTTAAGTAAATCACTTAGAAAACACAAAATTGGAGGTTGCAGCTCCGTAAAATAATAAAGTGCTTTCGATGAGAGTAGCTGTTACTGATAGCTTCTCATTTCACCTGAGGCACCACAATCCATTTTTGAAAGGTGATTATCATGAGTAAAAACTGTAAGAGCTTCTTTCTACTAAAAAGCCTGCATTTCTATATGTACTTTTCTATTGGTTTCCACATCTTCATCTTACTAAATTTTAACTCACTGTGGGTAAGGAAATAGTTTATTACCGGGTGGCGGGTGGGGGTGGCGGTGGAAAACACAGAAAAGGAGAGGTCCATAAATATCCCTTAAGGGCTCCACTCATGAAGATGTTGGCAAGGGAAGGAGAGTGGTGGGGAGGTTATAGCAAAAAAGGTCAGGTCTCATTGCTGAATCCAGGTGTGTGTCCGGATGAGTTGAGCCACAGCTTAGCTTCTAAAAGCATTCACATATTGACCTAAGAATTTGTTACAAGTCCACATGCTTGATAACTGCTATAACACACTCGCATCTTCCATGACCTCGATCCACCTATAAAACAGAACAGAGAGGACATTTGGTTTTGTGACTCTGCCTATGACTCTGCTCACAGAACCTAGAAATGACTGGACTAGATTCCTCTTAGTTTGAAGTCAAGGACCATGTCGTATTCATACTTGTTTCTCAAACATGTTTTCCATATTTAGCAAAAGGCCTGGAACACAGTGCAAAAGTTTACTGAATCAATGCATGCTTGATTCATGAATGAATCATGACAGTCTAAACATGATTGTGACAAAGAACAGGTAGTTCTGCAGTTCTGCTATGGCCCAAAGGGACCTAATGGGATAGGATGAATGGAGCAGAACAGAAGCCAAAGCCCCAAGAAACGACTTGTTTCCTTCTGAGAGAACAAAAAGGTATAAGACTAATTAGTTATTTTGGTACCTCTGAGCTGAATTGGTATCTTCTGCTTTGAAGCTATAAAATAGGGTTTTCTTGTGGTAAAGGTGAAAAATAGGTCCTACTTCACTGCTGCTGCCCTCTTCCTTTTCTGGAGCAATGGTGAAACCTAGCAGAGGCATACTCTCCATGGCCACTTTGTCCTGCAGAGGACAGAAGGAAAAACTGACATTAAACACCGCACTCTGCATAGTCATTTACTGTTATCTCCAATCTGAGATGCGTGAAGAGTGCCTCTGTGTGGGATGTGCTTTGGCACCTGGGGGTTAACACCAACAAACTGTTGACCCTCACTTCCCTCCAGGGCCAGCCCTGAGGAAGGAAAGAAACTCAACACTGGCTGGGCATGGTGGCTCATGCCTGTAATCCCAGCACTTTGGGAGGCCGAGGCGGGTGGATCACCTGAGGTCGGAGTTCGAGACCAGCCTGGCCAACACGGTGAAATCCCATCTCTACTTAAAAATACAAAAATTAGCTGGGTGTGGTGACAGGTGCCTGTAATCCCAGCTACTTGGGAGGCTGAGGCAGAAGAATGGCTTGAACCCGGGAGGCAGAGGTTGCAGTGAGCCGAGATCGCACCATTGCACCCCAGCCTGGGGGGCAGAGTGAGACTGTCTCCAAAAAAAAAAAAAAAAAAAAGAAAAAAGAAACTCAACATACTGTGACAGTTTATCAGGGACCAGGCAGTTACATTTCATTATCTTTAATCTTCACAACAATCATAGAATGTGTCACTCCCATTCTAAGAAGAAACCAAGGCTCAAAAAAGGTTAACTGCCCAAGATCACACAGCCATTAAGGAGCAGATCCAGAATTTGCACTCATGACCACCTTCTAACCCCACATTTTTTCCATGGATTTATCAGTCAGTGACTCAGTTTTGAAGTTACTTCTGATCACATATTCTGTACTCAGTCCTCCAAAACCTCATTTACAGTATTTCGATATGGAGCACTTACATTGTGCTATAAAGTTGCTAACAATTTGATGAGATGTACCCAAAGAACACAGATGGCTCTTACACATATAGTGCTCAGTGGAATAAGATTTTTATATATAGGTAAAGACATTTTTATACACACTTATGTAAAAACATACATGTTCATAAACAATACGGACTTTGTAAAAACACATAAAGAGATATAATTAAGCATATTAGAATGGTGGTGGGAGGAAGAAGAAGGGGACTACAGTTTGTGTATAGAAGAGAATCAAGCTGGGCACAGTGGCATGTACCTGTAGGCCCAGCTACACTCGAGTCCAAGGCAGGAGGACTGCTTGAGGCCAAGAATTTGAGTCCAGCCTGGACAACATAGCAAGACCTCATCCCTACAACCCCAGAAAACTAAGAAAAAAAATATTTTTTTAAATAAAGGAAATCCTCAAAGATTGCTAGATCAGAAAAAGTCTGTGACAAAATTCAATATCCATTCATGGTAAAAACAAGAACAAAAAAGCACAAACCTCTTAGCAAACTAGAGTAGAAGGAAACTTCATTAACTAACAAAGGGCATCTATAAAATACCTACAGCTAACATCATACTTAATAGTGAAACACCAAATGCTTTTCCCTTAAAATTGGAAACAAGGCAAGAGTGGTGTTCACTCTCATCAATTCAATTCAACATTGTACTGGAGGCCCTAACTATTATATTAAGGAAAGAAAAAGACAGACATATAGGTGAGAAAAGAAGTAGAACTATTTGTGCTTGCAAAAAACCACAAAACTACTAGAACTAAAAATCAATTTAGAAAGGTCACAAGACAATCAGTTTTTATGTGTATATAGTAGCAGCAAACAACTAGAAAATAAACTCCTTTCAAAATGGCATCAAAAAAAAAGAAAATATTTAAAGATGTCTACACTAAAAACTACAAAACATTAAAAGATAATTCAAGGCTTAAATAAATGAAAATTTATGTACCATGTTCATGGACTGAAAGATTCAATATTACAATGCCAGCTCTCCCCAAATTGGTCTATAGATTCCATAATCACTATCATAGAAATTGATAAGTTTATATGAAAACGCAAAAGACCTAGAATGCCCAAAACATTTTGTTTGTTTGTTTTGTTTTTGAGACAGAGCCTGGGAAAAAAAAGTCTGGAGTGCAGTGATGTGATCTCAGCTCACTGCAACCTCTGCTTGCTGTGTTCAAGCGATTCTCACACCTCAGCTTCACAAGTAGCTGAGATTACAGGTATGCACCATCACACCTCCCTAATTTTTTCTATTTTTAGTAGAGACGGGGTTTCATTGTGTTGGCCAGGCTGGTCTTGAACTCTTGGCCTCAAATGATCTGCCTGCCATGGTCTCCCCCAAGTACTGGGAGTACAGGTGTAGGCACCTTTCCAGCCTCGAAACAGCCTTAAAAAAGAACCTGACTTCAAGTTATAGTATTTGAGACAGTTTGGTACTGGCATAACGATTGGTAAATATATGAATGGAACACAATGGAATGTCCAGAAATGGACCTCTATTTATTCAATCATTTGAGATTTAACAAAGACACTGAAGCAATCCAATAGGGAGAGGCAAGTCTTTTCAACAAATGGTGCTGGAACAACTGGATATCCATAATGAAAAAAAGGACCCTCAACTCCCATGTCATACCATACACAAAAGTTAATTTGAGATAGACCTAGAAGTAAAAGCTAAAACATTAATGCTTTCAGAAAATAATAGAGGAAAATAACTTTGTAGCTTGCAATAGACAAAAATGCCTTCGCACACAGAAAGCAACGGTCATAAAAGGAAACACTGACAAATAGACTTCCTCAAAGTTATAAACTGCTGTTCATCAAAAGATTCATTCATTCATTCATTCATTAGAAAATGAACAAGCAAGTCACTGACAGGGAGAGAATATTTGTAAAACATTTATCTGACAAAAGCCTGGTATACAGGATACAGAAAGAACTCCTATAACTCAATAACAGGCACAACCTACTTAAAAAAAATGAACAAGAGATCTGAATAGACACTTCTCAAATGGAAATGAGTGGCCAATAAGCACATGAAAGCAATCGTGTGCTTAATATCATTAGTTACTAGGGAAATCTAAATTAAAACCACATTGACTTACCTCAACACTCCCCACCGGAATGGCTAAAATTTTAAAGCCTGACAATACCAAGTGTTAGCAATGATGTGGAGCAACCAGAACTCAAATTCACACACTTTGTTGGGGGAGCGTAAAATGGCACACTACTTTGGAAAAAGGTCTTGCAATTCCTTATAAACCAAATATATGCCTGCCTTATGATCCATCAATTCCAATCCTAGGTAATGATCCAAGTGAAATAAAAATTTATGTTCCTGCAAATACCGGTATGAAAATGTTTAAAGCGGCTTTATTCATAATCACCAAAGCCTAGAAGCAATCCAAATGTTCTTTGACTGGTGAACAGCTAAACAAAACTGGTATAGTCACAAAATGGAAGACTACTCAGCCATAAAAAGAAGTCAACTACTGCTATATGCAACAACATAAATGAATCTCAAAAACATCATGGTGAATAGAAGTCACACATGATTCCATCTGTTTGAGGATCAAGAGGCAAAACTAATCTATGGCAGAAAAAAAATTGGAACAGGGTGTTGCTTCTGGGGACGGGATAATAGTGGCAATTTGTAGGTGTGTGCATTAATCAAAACTCACCAAATAGTATATTTGAGATTTGTGTACTTCACTATATATAAATTAGACCTCAAAAGGAAAAAAAAAAAAGTACAAAAACATTGAATTCTTAGGGGAAAGTATATTTTGAACAACATCAAAAAGTAAAAGGTATAGAAGGATGAATAGAGAGGTACTTGATAAAAGAAAGGTAGAAAATGTTAATTGTACAATCCAGTTAATGGTCATACGATAGTTCACTGTACAATTTTTTTTTTTTTTTTTTTTGAGACGGAGTCTCGCTCTGTCGCCCAGGCTGGAGTGCAGTGGCGCGATCTCGGCTCACTGCAAGCTCCGCCTCCCGGGTTTACGCCATTCTCCTGCCTCAGCCTCCCAGTAGCTGGGACTACAGGCGCCCGCCACCACGCCCAGCTAATTTTTTGTATTTTTTAGTAGAGACGGGGTTTCACCGTGTTAGCCAGGATGTTCTCGATCCCCTGACCTTGTGATCCACCCGCCTCGGCCTCCCAAAGTGCTGGGATTACAGGCGTGAGCCACCGCGCCCGGCCTTTTTTTTTTTTTTTTTTTAAAGACAGTCTCGCTCTGTCGCCCAGGCTGGAGTGCAGTGGTGTGATCTTGGCTCACTGCAACCTCCACCTCCTGGGTTCAAAACGACTCTCCTGCCTCAGCCTCCTGAGTAGTTGAGACTACAGGTGTGTGCCACCACCATGCCCGGCTAATTTTTGTATTTTTAGTAGAGACGAGATTTTGCCATGTAGGCCAGGCTGGTTTCAAGCTCCTGACCTCAAGTCATCCTCCTGCCTCAGCCTCTCAAAGTGCTGGGATTACAGGCATGAGCCACCATGCCCTGCCAGTTCACTGTAAAATTTTTTCAACATTCCTTTATGTTTGAAAATTTTTATAAACAATAAATATAATAAAGAAATAATAAAATGTTGGAAAAAATAGGCTGGGCACAGTGGCTCACACCTGTAATCTCAACACTTTGGGAGGCCAACATGGGAGGATCACTTGAGGCCAATAGTTCGAGAACAGCCTGGGCAATATAGTGAGATTGCCTCTACAAAAAATAAAAAAATTGGCTGGGCGTGGTGGCTCACGCCTGTAATCCCAGCACTTTGGAAGCCATGGTGGGTGGATCATGAGGTCAAGAAATCGAGACCATCCTGGCCAACACGGTGAAACCCCATCTCTACTAAAAATACAAAAATTAGCCAGGCATGGTGGTAGGTGCCTGTAGTCCCAGCTACTGGGGAGGTTGAGGCAGGAGAATCACTTGAACCTGGGAGGCAGAGGCTGCAGTGAGCCGAGACTGTGCCACTGCATTCCAGCCTGGCAACAGAGCAAGTCTCCATCTCAAAAAAAAAAAAAAATTCAAATCCAAATTAAAAACATAGCTGGGCATGGTGTCACACACTTGTGGTCCCAGCTTCTTGGGAGGCTGAGTTGGGAGGATGGCTTGAGCCCAGGAGTTAAAAGCTGCAGTGAACAGTGATCACACCACTGCACTCCAGCCTTGGGCAACAGAGCAAGACCCTGTCTTGAAACAACAGAAAATGCTGGAAAAAATAAAGATTCCAATGTATTTTTGATAGTCGCTTTCTCCCAGGACGGTTACTAAACAGCAAGTTGGATCAGCTTTGGGCCACCTCAGGGTGCATGACAGCGGTGCATGGTGGTGTAGACAGTGCAAGCCAGCTATCCACTTCATCAGAACCTTTTTTTCTTTGATGGGATTTGAAAGCTATGTCCCATTGCTGGAACAGGTTTATTGAAAAATTATGTAAATTCCTCTTTCTAGAAGAAACTGCTTTGGAGTCATACTTAAGTCCATAATTCATTCATTTTAATTTTCGTCGAGATAGGGTTTTACTATGTTGCTCCGGCTGGTCTCAAACTCTTGGCCTCAAGAGATCCTCAGCCTCCCAAAGTCCTGGGATTACAGGCTTGAACCACCGTGCCAGGCCCCTAAATCCACCTTTTAAAATAAGCTTATGCTGTCACTTACATGACAACTGTTCCGTTTGTTTTGGAAAGATAAAAATCCCCACAGTGTGGAAGGCCCCACCTGTGGACATAGGCAAAGGCCCCTCAGGGTGGGGTGTGGCTCACAGGGTGCCCAAGCCACTCAGGCCTATGGCAGATCCCCTGTCTGCCTGCTTTGCTTAGAGTAAACAGATGTGGGGCCTTGCTAAGTGTTTAAGTATGGCTCCAAAGCAATTTCTTCTAGAAAGTCATCCTCTGTGATCCCTTTGGGGGATGGGCACACTGCAACCTTCACAGTTGCAGGTCCTTCCAGAGGGAAGCTTCATGCCACAAAGAAGGAAGTGCCTTTTGCACATTTGCTAGCATCTGTGGCCGGGGGAGAAGGGCCAGCCCTATCTGACATGCACATCCCAGTGGGGCAAAGCAGCCACCCTCTGCAGCTCATCAGAATACATTTAACTCCCATTTTCAAAGCTGAAACTATGCCTGACCACCTAGAAGCCACCAGCTGGTGGAGCGTGGAGATAGAAATGTTTCACATTATCCAACAGGTTCAGCCTGGGTCGGGGCCAGATAGCACCCTGCTACACAACCACAGCCACACATCTGTCTACTCTGGAAGTAAACTTGATTTCCAAGGTTCTCTCGCCTAAAGTAAGATATTCTATAAAATACAGATTTCAGTTTTCTTTAGAAGAGTTACCAGAGTTACCCTATAAAAGAAATGGATGGACAAAAAGGGAGTAGCTTCCTCCACACTGCTGAATTTTGCCCCAAGCAATCTAAGTAGACAGTAGGAAGGCATTTTCTTTTGTGGCATGGCTGGCTTGTCCCGTCTTTGTCCTAGATGCTGGGCCTGTGACATTTAAACACTTTGCGGCACAGGTTGGCATGTCCATACCTTCTTTTCTCCACAAAGAAACTGCAGATTCCTTAGATTTTGAAGTGGTGAGTGGTTGTGTAGCCACAGCAACATTGAGCACATGGCATTGCTCACTAAAGACTTGACTGCCACGAGAACTGGCTCAGCAGCCAGGACTCACACAGCCTTGCAGGTGTGCAGGCCCCAGGGGGTCATTTCACAGGAGAGGGGAAAGAGTGCAGATCACTACTACCTCACTGGCCATGTAGGTGTAGAGAACTTTGCCTTTGATGACAAACCAGAGCTTCTTCCAGTGCCGCTTGCCCCTCTTACACCGGCTGAGATAGCCGCTGATGGCAGAGCCCTCTCCAGAGGCAGCCACCTGGCAGGAGGGAAGCAGAGCGGTCAGGCCACCCCAGTGGTCGGGCACAGTTCAAACAGCACAATTCAAAATGACACTGCAAACCATTTGGCTGACTACTTATACTGCTTTGACATTGGATAAGGTCTCAGGATCCACCCAATACCAAAGTCAGCAAGATAGTGCTTCATGCTTTGAGAAACAGGATTTAACGAATGGACCCAGATGACTTTGGGAATGCTGATGCTGCCCCCTAGTGCTGTTTCAGATTCTTGGTTCCCTTTCCCAACCTCAGCCCCTTGACTCAAGAAACTTCGTTCAGGTACTTAGGGGAAAGGTTCTTCCTTCTAAAATTAACTCTTGCACTTTCAACTTATCTCTTCTTCACATTTAGGGAGGGATCTTCTTTGTATTGTGGCCTAAAAGGTTTTATAGTCTCCTGCCTAGTGGGATGTGTACAGCGTTAAGTCCTTTTATTATTATTACTACTCTTTGTGGTGGCGGGGGGTAGTAATATTCTGTCCACAGGCTTTATGTGGTGAGGAACACAGGACTGCAGTAATACCGACCTGGGATTTCCCATCCAGGCTCTACCAATTACTAGGTGGTTAATGATGAGCAATTTGCTGACTTCTTCCAAGTCTCAATTTCCTTACTAGTAAAAGAGGAATGAAATGTAAAAAATGTGAGCTTTATACATATATGTGATTATGAAATGATCTCTAAGACAAATTAAGTGGAGAAAACAGAAGAGATTCTGTATAATATGTTGTCTTTTGGGTAGAAAAAGAAGATATATGAATGTACATCTGTATTATGTATGTGCATGAAAATTTCTAGAAGGATCCATAAGAAACTTGATGGCGGTGGGACTATGGGAGGCTGGGAAGGATGAGAGACTCACTTTTCATCATATGTGCTGTTTTGTACTTTTTTGGGAAAAATGTTTAACCATGTATGTGTTCCTTTTTTTTTGAGACAGTCTCGCTTTGTCTCCAGGGTGGTGTGCAGCAGCGCCATCTCAGCTCACTGCAACCTTCGCCTCCCAGAGATTCAAGCGATTCTCCTGCCTCAGCCTCCCGAGTAGCTGGGACGATAGGCGCGTGACACCACGCCCGACTAATTTTTGTATTTTTAGTAGAGATGGGTTTTCACCGTGTTAGCCAGGATGGTCTCGATCTCCTGACCTCGTGATCTGCCCACCTTGGCCTCCCCAAGTGCTGGGATTACAGGCGTGAGCCACCGCGCCCTGCGTGTTATTTCCAAGATTTTTAATTTGCAAAAGGAACAAGTTAATGGATAAAACTGTACCTATTTACATTTTCCATTCCCTAACACTTTTTTAAACCCTTGCTACCCACTACTTGATATTAATGGACTAACTTGGAAGCAGCTGATCACACTTGTGGACCCCTTGTGTATTCACAGGCATACATTGGTCTGTGGTTGTGATTGGAAATACAGACATACAATCTGGTCCTATTTGCGGGATACAATTGAGTTTAGCCAATTCTGAAGTTTCCTGTGGAGCCCATGGCCTCCAGGGACGTCAATGCCTGAGCTGGGTTGGGACCCCTAGGATGAGGGGACAGTGCAGCTCCGAGGCCTGACATGGAAGGCCCAACCCAGGAATTTGGCTCCTTTAGACTGAAGAGTCCCTGTGATCTGTGCAGTCTCCTTGAGTACTACATCTAGGCTATGGGGCAGGAGAAAAAGGAGAGAAAAGAAAGAGAAGGAGGGGAGAGGCAGAGAGAAGGATGGGAAAGATGTCTTTTAGCACCATCCCTGTCGAGTCAGTCCTCGTAGCTGGGATGCTTCCATTAGGAATGCTCTGTCCCGAAGAGACTGGTCAGGCTGGGACAGGGCAGGGTCTGACCCCGTCTACCCAGGAGGACCATGAACCTTCCAAATCCCCTACTTCCCGCTTGGGTAGCCCTGCCTACTTTACCTCTGTCAGGGCTGAAGGGACTTTCTTCTGCTTCTTGAAGGTCGAGGGGTTAATGCTCTGGAAGACGGATGAAAAGGCACTGCCCGAGAAGCGGGGTGCAGACAGTGGGAAGCTCATGCTCACAGGCCGCTCTGTAACCGAAAGAAGCCGTGGGGAAGGGAGGTGAGGGGCGTGCCTGTGGCTTGTCTTTGGAACGCTGATTCCTGTAAAATCCCTCTAGGAATGTGAGCCATGGGGGTTAAGTGGGATCTGAAAGTCAAGCACTCTCCCTCCTGCAGGAACAGACAAAGGCTATGGGGGATGGGGAGGGGATGCTTTTCCAGGGCGCTGGACAGCCCTTCACCTCCAGGCGTCCAGGTAGCAGGAACTGGGCTGTCTTCTCTGATGACCTCAGTCTAGCCCCATGGAGTGGAGGCAAGGGAAAGACTTTAGTTTTAGGCCCAAGATACACCTGCTCTCCTTCCTGGGAACTTCACCCTGCTAGGGCAAGGCCTGTCCCTTCAGCACTGACCAGGTCTCTCAAGGGCCGGCTCAGCTTCCCAAGGCTCCTGTGTGGAACAGCCTCGCCCCTCTCCGACCCCAGCTCCTTTGCTACCAGGCTCATATAGTCCTTAGTCCCAGAAAGGTGCCACAGGACACAGGCCCATAGGACACTTGAGAGGGCCTCTGTGGTAAAGGACACAGGAGTTCCCTGCCTCTGTCCCCTTACAGACACACTGACTCCTAAGCTTAGCTACAGAGCTCTTCTTCTGGGGACACCGATCAGTTTTGCACATCTTGGGAAATGGTGCCCTGGTGTGAGCTCGAACCTCTATTTCCTCCCTCCATGGAGTGAACAACTCCCTCCAGGGAAAGCGGTTTCCAGCATGAACCATGGACCACAGAGAAGCCACTGGAGCCTGGGGAGAAGCCACCAGGCCACTTGGAAGAAGGCAAGTGGTCCCCAGGTTACCTCTCATCAGGCCTGGGACAGTCCTGCCCCGCTTCTTCAGCTCCCCGAAGCAGCCGTCGCAGACCTTGGCCATCCTGTCCTTCAGGTACTTCAGCGGGTACTTGTTCCGTGAACAGTTCCGGCACACGATCTGCAGGCCCAGGTGGGAAGATTCTCACCCCTCTCAGTGCGTGCAAAGGAGACCTGCATCCCTCCCCTCCACTCCCTCTGCTAATCTACCCACAACTGCCCTTAGGGAGCCCCAGGTTCTGATCATGGAGCTGTGTGTGGTCTCTACTTTTCCAGCAAGGCTTCATCTTGTTTCTGAGCCAGCGCCTATCTGCTTTTCTGATGAACCTATGCCCTTAACCACTACACGATACTTTTTTCTCCAAGCACAATAGCCATGTATGCTATGGTTTTCTGTTGAACACATGGTGGTGTGGAAGGGGCCTGGGACTTGGAGCTCTGGTCTGACGACCTATGAAATGGGAATTAGCAATCTGTACCTCTCGGGTTGGTGTGAACACACCTCACTCTGGGGCTTGCAGTAGCTGCTGGATATCCCTGAGCCCCCGGCTGGGCAGGGACATGCCCTTCCCCCACCCCACCCCCATGCACACACTCACCCCAGATGGAGCAACTCACCTTGCCACAGGCATGACAGTGATGACGTCGCAGGGTGAGGGAGAAGTCGCAGCCACAGTTCATGCACATCATGACGTGTGTGACAGGCACCAGGGTCGGGGGCCTCTCCCCAAGGCTAACCCCCAGCCTCTCTCGTATCTGCAGCAACATAATTGGCTGAGTAATGTGGAACGTGGCCAGGAGACCAGCCAGATGCATAGCCCAGTGAGCCCTGCCCTGCTTCTCTGTACAGGGTGTGTGCATGTGTGGGTGAGTGGGTCTGATGCTGAAGGCCTCTCCTGCACCCTCCAGGATGCTCACCCTTGGTTGGGAAACAGCCAGACTGTGAGAACGGGATTGGGGGTGCCGGGCTCCTAAGTTGCACGGAGGCCGCCCCTGACTAGGGTGGGAGCATGGCAGGGGGGTGGGGGGAGCCAGTGCTCCAAGGACAGGAGCTACACCTCCATCTGGGTGTGAGTGGTGACAGCAGTCCCCGCCAAGGGAACCCCAGGTCTCTGAGGCTAGTGGCCCATGGGCCTTGCCCACCCACTCACCTCCACGCTATGGTGGAATGCAGCCAGAGCCTGGGCCTTGTAGTCCTCAGGGAGGGCTCTGCTCAGACAGCCATACCACTCGTCCCTCTCTGCACAGGAGCTGTGGGCATGGGCTGGAGTGAGCAAAGGCAAGGGCAGCTCTGCCTCCCACCCTCCATCTCAGCATGGATGAGGTCCTCACTCAGACGCCCCATCCTCCTCCCTTGAACCTACACCTCTCACACTGCCCAGAACCACCACCAAAGAACAGATCACCTGCCACACTAGGTTTACTAGCAGACCACCAGTCCATTAGCTGTCCTTGGACCTGTTTCTTCCTATACTGGAATAGCAACAATATTCCCCTAACTCCCAGGGCTGCTGTGGAGATGAAGGGAGATGTGGGACGTGGAACCACATTGTTAACATTGTGCAAAAGCAAGAGTCATTAGGAAGGCCCAGAGGGTCCCATACTTTAGGAGAAACGGGCTGGCAGGGGACAGAGGGCTGGGTACCTGTGGAGGACAAGGAGTAGGTGGGAGCTGGCGAAGGTAAACATCTCTGTTTCCCACCTTCCTCATCTCCCCACATAGCTTCCCAAACAGTCATCCAACAGGCACTTTCCAAGTCCCTGCTCTGCACCAGGGAGCGCTTCTTGAGGGGCAAGAGCTACGCCTGGGCTGTGTGCCAGGTAGCTGGGTGGAGTTCTCAGTGTCCACTAGATGTCGCACCTACACCACAGGTAAGTGTGCAGCCTGCCCCAGAAAGCAAGCATAAGGGCCGGCTGGCCTGGGCGGGAGCAGCGCTGCAGGGCAGTGGCTGAGTCAGCACTGTGGGCAGCAAGACACCATGTCTCTAAAAGGTGATGAATGGGTCCTGCTGTCCCCTGGGAGCTTCAAGTGTGAAGGGTCTGGACTAGCAGGAAGGTGACTGGCATACTAAAGGCCACTGTCCTCGCCCTGGGAGATGGGCAGCCCCACCTGAAGGCCCACGTGTGGATCGTCACCACCTTCATGTCATGGCCAGACTAACAGAAACTATATGCTGGCAGCCTCCTGCCCTTGATTTTATCACAAGGAGAGGTGAGGCCACGACTCCCACTCAGGCATCACCTCCTCCAGGAAGCCTTTCCTCACTCCTCCAGATGGGGCAGTCCCTCCTTTGGGTTTCCAAGCCCTCTTCTACTCCCTCATGCCGTAGACTGTGATAGATAAGAGCTCTGGTCCACACAGTCGTGGGTTCAAACTCCAGTTCCACCTCACCTGGCTGTGTGACCCTTTTGCAAGCCTCGACTCCCTATGCATGGAAGGAGCCGCAAACCCCAGCTCTAAGGGTGGTGATGAGGATCACGGAGGTGCCTGAGGCCTGACAGGTGTCCAATGCCTGCTACTGTTGTCATTACCACTATTAATTGTTACAGCAGTTACTGCCCTGCATCTGAAGCAGTTTAAAACTCTCCTACCTGTAATGTGGGCTCCTGGAGAGCACAACAAGGGCTAAATCGTTTGTGTCCTCAGCCCCGGACCTGGCACTGAGGTGTAGCTAATACATGCTTAATTTTTTTTTTTTTTTTTTTTTTGAGACAGAGTCTCACTGTGTTGCCCAGGCTGGTCCCAAACTCCTGGCCTCAAGTAATCCTCCAGCCTCAGCCTCCCAGAGTGATGGGATTACAGGTATGAGCCACCATGCCCCACCTAATAAATGATTTTAATGAGAAAATTCATCTATGAGAATGCATGTGCATGAGTGCATTTAGATCCCATTTCACACTCAGAACCACCCCTATGCAGGATAAACGCCCATAGGCACCGCTGCCATCCCAGGGTCATGGGCTTGCTGAGAGGAGACCCCCAAGCCCCAGAAGCCTTGCTGACCCCTGCCATGCACGTCCCTGGCTAAAGAACTGCCCTTAGCTGGAGCCATACCTGCCTGGTTTCCAAGCCCCCGAGAGCTTGAGCTTACCTTGCCCTGAGAGAAGGAAAAGGGGATACTATTTAAGGTCATGGTCTGAAGCCAGAGATGAGGATCCCAGGCAACCTGAGGGCCTGGAGAAAATGCAGACCTTTCTGATAGAAAGGCCATGTCCCCCTGTGGTCTGAATGTTTGTGTCCCCCCAAATTCAAATGCAGAAATCCTCTTCCCAAAAGCGCTGATGTTGGGAGGCAGGGCCTTTGGGAGGTTATGAGGCCATAGGTGTGGAACCCTCACGAATGAGATGAATGCCCTTATACAAGAGGTCCCAGAGAGACCCTTGCTCCTCCCACCATATGAGGTAGCACTGTCTATGTGAGAAGGCACCGTCTTTGAACCAGGAAGCAGAACCTCACCAGACACCGAATCTGCCAGTACCTTGACCTTGAACTTCCTGACCTGCAGCCTATGAGAAATTTCTGTTGTTTATAAGCCACCCAGTTTATGGTATTTTTGTTACAGTGGCCTGAATGGACTAAGACACCACAGAGACAGGGCAACGTAAGTGTTGAATGCTCACTTATTATTTCTTTTCTCTCATCTTCTAGACAGGAAAGCAAAAAGGCAGGCCACTTTATGAACAGCAGCACACAATACATTTTTTACTTGCCTTAACTTTTCGGGTTGCTACAGAGACCCAATTATCCATAAAGAGCTCCACAAACATGAGACATTGCTGTTGTCGTATTTAAGCCATGGGCTCTAGAAACCCCTGAAGTTGTATATAAAATTTTATGAGTATGTACATTTTTTGGGGGGAGATAAGTTTTTATCAAATTCCCCAAAAGGTTAGGAAACACTGAAAAGAAAAAAAGTCCTTTGACCCAAAAGGATACCAAAATAAAAACGGCACATCCTTATCTGTTGTTCTGAAACGTCCCATGCTCACACCTCTGCCTTGTGCGCCATCCTCCCTCCACCTGCCCGTACCTCGCAGACAGCATCAGACAGGACTCGGAAGTCTCAATCTTTAGAGCGTAGGGCACTTTCTCCATCACAGGGCGGCTGACCTGGAAAACCAACAGCAGCCTCCTTCAGGGTGGGGCAGGGAGGGGCAAGCGCAGACCGGCTTCTCCTGGCAGCAGATGAACAGAGGGACCATGTCCACCTACTGCCATTCTCTAGCCTCAGGGCATACCTTTCTGTGGTGGTAGGTGCTGTTAAAGATGCCTGGCTGCCAGCTCCATCATTCTTGGCCACTCACCCACCGCTGGGAAGGCTGCAGAGCGTCACGCTCAGGGACCAGCCTGGGCAACCCCAGGTGCACTGTCATGTTGGACAAGTACCTGCCCAGTGACCATGTCTCCCATTCCTTTTTCTAACAGTCTCCTCAATAGAGCCTTTGGTTCCAAAAGGGAACAAACCTCCATGCTGAGAAAGGTGCTTCCTCCTTCCCCTTCCCCATGGTAAAGAGCCTACAGGATCAAGAGAGATTGCACAGTGCCTCTTACAGCTCTCCTGGCCATCCCTGCCTCTGCCCTTGACAATGAGAACCACCTGCGGCTCCAGTGTCGCCCTCTCTGACTTCAGCCCCCTGTTGCACCAGAATTAACTTCCTAAAACCTCCTGCTCCTCAAGGTCCCCAACAGCTCCCTAGTGTTCCCATCTTTGGGACCAAGTTACACGGAGCTAAGACCCACACATATGGCCATATTCACAACAGTATTACAACAGCCTAAAGGTGGAAGCCGCCCAGTGTCCATCGGCAGAGGGTTGAATAAACACTATGTGGTCTATCCACACAATGGAAGGAAAATTCTGACCCATACTACAGATGACAGGGATCAACCTTGAGGACACAGTGCTAAGTGAAACAAGGATCAATACTGTGTGACCCCTCTCATTCGATACCCCTCTCATTCGAGGTATCCAGAGTAGTCAAATTCATGGAGACAGAAAGTAGAACTGTGGGTACCAGGGGCTGGGAAGGAGAGGGGAATGGAGAGTTGGTGTTTAATGTGGGCAGAGTTTCAGTCTGGGGAGAGGAAAGAGTTCTGAGATGGATGGTGGTGCTGGATACACAGCAATGTAAATGTGCTTAGTGCCACAGAACTGTACATTTAAAAATGGTTACTTTAAAAATAATATGTATTTTATCACAATTAAAAAAATTACCAAACACCTGCTTGTTCCTCCAACCCAGGCCCTTCCTTATGCATTTTCCTCCTTGTAGGATGCCCCCCTCTCTTTCTTCCTGATCCGACCAAATATTCCCCACTCTAAGGGTTCAGTCCCCTCTTCCAGGAAGCCCTCCATCCCCCTCCCCTCTCCCTGGGCACAAACCTGCTGTAGCCCAATACTGTTTCCACAGGGCCTCCCTCTTCCAGCTGGTCTGGGTGCTCCTAGGAGCAAGATGCTGTCCCCTTCTCCCTTGGGGTCTCCCTGTCCCCCAACCCTGGGGTACCTTCCACCAGACATTTACCTTCATGCTGGCCACGGCCAATGTGTTCTTCAGCCGGTACTTCCCATCCTTCTGGGGATAGGTGTACAGGAGCACATCGTTCATCTGGAGAGAGGGAAACCCTGTTAGAGTCCCCTGGTCCCAGACGGCTGCGCCAGGCTTCTGTCCTCAAAGGATCCCTGAGCTCCGCTGTGCACAGGCATGTTGTATTCCTCAGTAACCCCCACAGGTGAGCAAAAACATTGTGGCCAAAATGTGAGCCCCTTCCTTGCCATTCTACTCCTGGTTCAATGCTCGAGGGGAATAAACGCATATGCCCTCAAGAAGTCATGTGTGAGAATGTTCACAGTGGCTTTATTTGTAACAGCCAAATAGTGGGGGCAATTCCAATGTCTATCTGCAGGTGAATGGATAAACTAACTGGTCTATCCATACCACAGAATACCTTACGCCGCCAATACACACCACCACATGGATGTATCTCAAAATCATGCTGAGTGAAGAAGCGAGGCACAAGAGAGTTACGCTGTTTGATGACATTTCTGTGACATTCCAGAACAGGCAGAACTAATCTAAAGAGGGATGAAAGTCAGGCCACTGGTTGATGGGGGCCCCCGGGGTTGGGAGAAATTAACTCCAAACAGGCACAGAGGAACTTTCTGGTGGTTGGAGATGTTCCACATCTCGACCCAGGTGGTGGTTACGCTGTGATATACATTTGTCAGTACCGACTAACACATATGCTTAAGGTTGATGCATTTCACTATAAAAATTAAAGCTCGATAAAGTATAGTTAAGGAAGGGTTGGGAGACACCTTGAGGAGAGGGAAGTGGTGGGCCCTGCTTGCTGCTGTACTTCCAGGTCCCTTCACAGAGTAGGTGCTCAATTAATATTTGTTGAATTAACAACTAAAGCTCTCCCAACAGCAGGGCATACAGAAAGACATATAATGAAAGTCACTTTTTCTCCTTAGGAGAGAGTATTTCTGTTTAGCTAAACAATTTCAGGTGTGAGAAGATGACATCACACTCAGGGTTGTAAATCCTGACCATGTTACGGACCAGCGTTGAGACTATGACCAAGCCCTTTCCTCAGCCGAGTCTCAGCTTCCTCTGGGAAATGGGCGACACCACCACCATTACTTATCATGGACACAGAGAATGCCCTCTCCATATGTGACCAATATGAACCTGGGGTGAGCCCTTTTCACATGGGGCCAAATGAACCAGAATAAGCCCACTAAACATGGAGCCAACATGAACCAGGGGGAGCCCTGTACACATGGCACCAACATGAACCGGGGGAGCCCTGTACACACGGCGCCAACATCAACCAGGGGGAGCCCTGTACACATGGCACCAACATGAACCGGGGGAGCCCTGTACACATGGCGCCAACATCAACCAGGGGGAGCCCTTTCCACCTGGGAACATAAACTAGGGAAAGTCGTGTGCACGTGGCACCAATGTGAAACAAAGTGAGCCCTGTACACACGGTGCCAACATGAAACAGGGTGAGCCCCAGACATGGCACCAACATCAGTTAGGGTGAGCCCTGTACACATTGCCAACATGAACTATGGTGAGCCCTGGACATACGGCGCCAACATCAGCCAGGATGAGCCCTACACACATGGTGCCAACATGAACCAAAGTGAATGTTCTACACATGGTGCCAACATAAACCAGGGTGAGCTCTGGACACATGGCATCAACGTGAACCAGGATAAGTCCTGGACACATGGCGCCAGTGTGAACCAAGGCAAGTCCTCTACGCATGGTGCTGACATGAGCCAAGGAGAGCCCCGCAGGCATGGAGGAAAACATGAAGTAGGGGTGTGTAAGGACGGAACAAGACAATGCATGTGAAAAGTCAGAATGAATACTTCTTTTCCCCGGATAGACACAGCCTGCTGAGGGAACAGAATGAGGTTTCCCACAGCTAGCTCTTCTCGGGACTCCAAGGTTCCAGCCACGGCAATGCAGGAGACTTGGCCCACCACTGACCCCCCGCATGGGACCTCAGGAACCCCTCCCTCTCTCTGGGCCTTGCTGTGTCCCAACAGAGTTGGAGTAGGTGGGGGTTGGCGCACTTTCCTGTGAGGGCCAGGTGTTGAATGTTTCAGGCCTCTGCCTCCACCCCTCAACTCCGCTGCCGTACAAAGCAGCCACAGACGACCCATGATAGAATGCATGTGGCTGTGTTCCAACAGAACTTTATCAACAAAAATTGGCATCTGGCTGGCGTTGACCTGCAGCTCTAGTTTGTGAAGCCCTGTTCTTGCCCTGCCTTCTAAGAGTGACAGGCAATATGGTGCACTGACACTGATTCTGCACCAGGGGCTGGACTAAACCCCTGACTTCACTCCCACAGTCCTCATGTACACTCCCACAGTACTAATGTGCAGGCACCATGATCATCATCCCCATTTCCCAGAGGGAGAAACTGAGGCCCAGAGAGGCCAGAGGTCATGCCTGAGGTCACAGCTAGCAGGTAGTGAAGCCAGGGGTATGGTTTGATGAGTGTCCCTCCAGTGTGTTCGGGAGGGAATGTCAGGGCTGCTCTCACAGTGAACCTGCGCACAGGTTCATGAACCTTGCCCATGAACCCTCCCAGCCTCAGAGAACTGACCTGTGTCACTCGGGAGAGCAGCCCCAGCCTCTCTGTGATGGACCCTCAAGCTCCTGCTGCCATGGCAACTGTCATGAGCACCCTAAGGTTTCCTTCACGGTTCAGGATCAGGCTGCCTCCTAATTTGCCCATGGCTCTCCTGCCTGCTTCAAAGTACATGCTTTACAGCCCCAGCTTGGAGGAAGGAGGAAGAGCCCATCATGAATGGGGAGGGGGGGCTTCCCACTGTAAGCAGCCACCAGGGGGCAGCCCCACCTGCAGCTCAGGGACCTCGGGGCCTGGTGGGACACTTTCCGCAGTCTAATAAAACTGCTGGGCACGGGCGCCCAGATGCCCCAACTCTGTTCTGCAGTTCAGATTATTTTCTGAAACTGGCACCTTTGAGGAAGAAAAATTCTTCCTAAGTGTGTTTGTTCACCATGGCACTCCCTGGCTTGAGCACCTGTCGGGCCGCCCTACTCCCATGTATGCCTCCGTTAGACAGTTATCAACACTGCTCAGTGGAAGGGCTGCGCTAAGCCAGAGGAACAAGAGGACCCAGGTTCAGACTGTGCAGCTTATGGCCTAATCATGGCGGGGTAATCAGAGGGACGCAGGCCTATCCCTGAGGGAAGGAGATGTTCTGATAAAGGGCCATGCCAGATTAGGGGAGCGTGGGGTAGAGGAAAAGCAGGGCTAGAGGAGGAGGAGGGGAAGGGGAAGCGGGGTGGCGGCTAGGCTTCCATAGAAAGTGCTATCTGAGCTTGGCTTGAAGGGGAGGAGCTGGCACCCTTCTCAAAGAGCCTCAGGTGTGTGAGGGCCAGTGAGCCAAGACCAGGGATAGATGAAGTAGAGGATGGGGTGAGGACAGATTGGGGAAAGCCAGGCTGCTGTGTCTGTTCCTGGCATTCAAGGTCCCTGGGAGAGGCACAGAGATCAGAGGGGCGTGGCCAGAAGAGGTGGCCAGATGTAAATGGCTGAGGGGCCAAGACAGAGCTCCACCCTGTGCCATCTGCCGCCTCACTGCTTCCCTGGTTTTAAACATCAGGGAGCTGAGGCTTAGGGAGGTAATGGGATGTGCCCATGGGTCTCACACCAGTCGCTGTCAGAGCTGGGGTCTGCATCTGGTCTATCTGCCTCCCCATTGCCATCACGTACGGCCTCCCTTTTGCATCCTGAAGAGGGGGAATTCACAGGGACCCACTCCCTGCAGGGCTGTGCTGGGGCAGGGAGCTGATGAAATCTGTAGCTCTAGATAGAGAGGGAGGACCTGTGTTCCATGGAACAACTGTCAGTGGGAAGGGAGAAACTGTTGTAACTACTATCAGATAAGTGGCTTCTACCTCCCAGGCACGTAATTAAATGCCAGGAATTTAATTCTCAAAACCACCCAGTCTTTCCACTTTTCCTGGTGGGAAACTTGAGGCTCGTACATGTCTGTGAGTTGTCCAGGGGTCACAGAAGAAGTAAGTGTCCCAGGGGGCAGGATCTAACCAGCTCCGTCTGGCTCATTACCTGCCCCTACATTCAGGGATCTCTCCTCAATGGAGAAAATTTTTTTTTTTTTGAGATGGAGTCTCGCTCTGTCGCCCAGGCTGGAGTGCAGTGACGTGATCTCGGCTCACTGCAAGCTCCACCTCCCAGATTCATGCCATTCTCCTGCCTCAGCCTCCTGAGTAGCTGGGACTACGGGTGCCTACCACCACGCCCGGCTAATTTTTTGTATTTTTAGTAGAAGCGGGGTTTCACCATGTTAGCCAGGATGGTCTCGATCTCCTAACCTTGTGATCCACCCACCTCTGCCTCCCAAAGTGCTGGGACTACAGGCGTGAGTCGCTGCACCTGATCTTTTTTTTTTTTTTTTTTTTTGAGACGGAGTCTCACTCTGTCGCCAGGCTGGAGTGCAGTGGCGCGATCTGGGCTCAATGCAACCTCCGCCTCCCAGGTTCAAGCCATTCTCCTGCCTCAGCCTCCTGAGTAGCTGGGACTACAGGCACCCGCCACTATGCCTGGCTCATTTTTTGTATTTTTAGTAGAGATGGGGTTTCACCATGTTCGCCAGGTTGGTCTCGAACTCCAGACCTAGTGACCCACATGCCTCAGCCTCCCAAAGTGCTGCGATTACAGGCATGAGCCACCGCGCCCAGCCGAGAATTTTTAAAATTGAGACTTGTCTAACATGGAAAAAAAATGTCTTCCACCACTGGACTCCAAGACGCACAGCAGGGCAGAGGCCATGTCTACACACCAGCACAGTTCCTGGCACGCACAGGAGATGGATAATAAGCTGCAGAATGAATGAATGTCACAGCAGGCAGTGAGTTCCCCAACACTAGAGGTGTTTAAACAGAGGTTAAAAACAAAACAAAACAAAACAAAACACCTAGAGAAAAGGACTCAAGCATCTGCGGGGGCTTTGAAATCCTTCTGAGAACCCAAATCTAAACCACACACTGCTTGGCTCTCAGATCCCTCTCAAAATTCCCCCTGGGGGTCCACTCTCCTCTTGCCTGCAGCTAAATCTCACTCACTGCAGCACCGACTAGCCAGAGTGAGGGGTTCTCATGGGAGGAAAGAAACAGCTCTTAGGAGGGAGGGGAGGAAGGGACACTCTGGACTTGGGTCACCTAGTGCCTCATGCAGAGCCTGAGGCCACCAGTCATCCGGGCCCAGCACACCCTGCCAGCACTGCAGGCTACATACTTCCTAGACAGGCTCAGGATTTCTCCACCAGCGCCACCAGCTCTCTCTGGAATTCAGCCCTCAAGTGGCCCCTCTATGGGCAGGGCCTATTTGGGGCATGGGGAAGACCCCACTCAGGAGCAGAAGGGTCTGGCTGCAGACAAAGGCTTCTTGAGGCTCACAGAGCTCCTCCAAGACACCACACTCCTCATGCCTCTATCCTTTGCTTAGGCCCTTCCCTCTCCTGAAATGCCCTTCCTTGGTGCACCTGCCAAACTTCCATCCTTCCTCCAGGGCTGACCTCGGGTAGAATTTTCTTCAGGAAACATATAAAACACTGAGCACAGCGTGCGCACCCAGCAGATATTCCATACACGGCAGCGCTGTCGTGGCTGTGGCTCCTCTTCTCTCTACCTCCGGCCCTCCTTAGTCCTCTTTGCACCCGAGATTCCCTCCATATCACGCTCATAACTCTGCATTTACAATGGGCTGTCTGCTTGCTTCTCCCTCCCATTAGACTCTGATGGCTGAGGGCAAGACCTGGGATTTTTCTTTCTTTGTTTCCAGCACCAGCACACATGAGGTGCTCAGTCAACGCCTGGAACAGAGAGTTTGTAGACTCGTACTACAGCCTGTCTCTCCCACTGCCACGGTGCTCTAACGAAGTATGAGGAAGCTGGGAGAGGCAGCCATGGCGGACAGGAACAACGAATGACAGCAGAAGTGCAGGAGCAAGAGAAAAACTGTGCCCAGCAGAGAGCTTGAAAGGAATGGCCACTTGGGGGTCTCAGGACAGGGGCACTCAACAGCCACTAAGGCCGATACAGCTACACCCTAGGCCTGCACAGTCCCTGGTATGCAAGACTCCAGCTGTCCATAAGCAAAAATGTTAAATCACGTCCTGTCTCCTGCACAGTAGAGAAAGTGCAGGACTTGGGTCACAACCCTTGGCTCCTTCCTGGGCTTCTGCCACCATCCTCCCGGGAGGCCTGGCTACAGCGACTTTCCTTTCTGGACCTTGGTTCTCTGAGCGTTAGATAAGGTGGTTGACAGATATCTACAGTGGGGATGTGGGCAACTACATCTTGCTAACATTCCACTCCAAATCATGCAAATGACAAATGAGCAGGAGGCTGTGGTGTCCAAGGGTGAAGCTCTCAGCTGTCTGGAATGATCCTCACCCCCAAATTTCTGCTGTGTTCTACTCTCCTCTCACCCTCTTCCACTTGTCCTTGAATAAGGGCCCTAGAAAACCTCACAGAACTTGACAGTTCCTGAGCTGGGCTTGGGGACCAGGCACTTACCAGAAATAGGTGCCGGGGTCGTCTGTTTTTCCCTGTTACTTTCATCAGCGTCCCTTCCTTCAGAAACTCCTGTGGGGAGAGAAGCAGAACTGGGCTGTCAGGCTGATGCCCCTGACAAGGGTGTGGGGAAGGCCCCTGGTGGAAACTTAAATCATAAAGCCTCCCAGAGAACCCGAGAGCAGCTAGCAGATAAATCCCTGCTCACAAGAGAGGTGCTGTATATGCTAGAGCAGGGCTGGGATCGTAGTCCTGAAAGACACCACCCTGAATGTCATAATCCCTGAAGTCTAAATCTCAAAAGTCTAAAATCCTTAACATCAAAAATTCCAAAAATCAGCCTGGGTGCCATGGCGTGTGTCTGTAGCCTCAGCTACTCGAAAGCATCCCTTGAGCTCAGGAGTCCAAGACCAGCCTGGGCAACTTAATAAGACCCTGTCTCAAAAAAACAAAACACTCACAAAATTCTGAAAATCACAATCACAGAAGAGCTGCATTATGTTAGGTGGAATTATTACCCTGTTGTTATCTTTGTTTGGAAATTAAGTATGATTTAAGGAGATGCGTGAGGGGGGCCAAGCTGACAAGGGGTGGACTTGTGATGGTTAATTTTTAGGCATCAACCTGACTGGATTGAGGAACACCTGGAAACCTGGCAAAGCAATTCACCATGCTCTGTATTACATTCTGCATCATTTCCAATATTGGAGGTATAAACTGTATATAGACTTTTACGGGGTTCTAATTCATTTTATGTTTTTTTTTTTTTCAAATGTGGCTTCCTGGGCCGGGCGCGGTGGCTCAAGCCTGTAATCCCAGCACTTTGGGAGGCCGAGACGGGTGGATCACGAGGTCAGGAGATCGAGACCATCCTGGCTAATACGGTGAAACCCCGTCTCTACTAAAAAATACAAAAAACTAGCCAGGCGAGGTGGCGGGCGCCTGTAGTCCCAGCTACTCGGGAGGCTGAGGCAGGAGAATGGCGGGAACCCGGGAGGCGGAGCTTGCAGTGAGCTGAGATCCGGCCACTGCACTCCAGCTGGGGTGACAGAGTGAGACTCTGTCTCAAAAAAAAAAAAAAAAAAATGTGGCTTCCTGAAAAGTGCATTATTACAACCAGATGCGGTGGCTCATGCCTGTAATCCCAGCACTTTGGCAGGCTGAGGCAGGCAGATCACGAAGTCAGGAGTTCAAGACCAGACTGGCTAATACGGTGAAACTCCATCTCTACTAAAAATACAAAAATAAGGCGGGTGTGGTGGTGCGTGCCTGTAGTCCCAGCTACTCTGGAGGCTGAGGCAGAAGAATTACTTGAACCCAGGGGGCAGAGGCTGCAGTGAGTCTAGATCATGCCACTGCACTCCAGCCTGGGCAACAGAACAAGACTCTGTCTAAAAAAAAAAAAAAAAGAAAGAAAGAAAGAAAGAAAGAAAGAAAGAAAGAAAGAAAGAAAGAAAAGTGCATTATCACAATGTTGAATTTGTGTGTAAGTACTGTGTATGTACTTAAAAACACAAACTTCCTCAATGAATGGAGATACCCTTTTTGTACATTTGCATTTGTGAAAGATAACATTTCCTGAGATCTTAGCTCTGTGGGTGGCTGCATATACTGTGGTGACCCATCACAATTTTTAACTGAGCTCATCAAAAGCCTTCGGTTATTTGTTATGGTATTTCAGATGACCACAGTTATAAGGCTGGGTGCATACAATTACTAACCATAGTGACATACACTGATACATTTCCCTATTTGACCTTTCTTTTCTGAATATGGTTTGTGTGCTTATGACTGTTTCACCCATGGAACTATTGTTAGCATACAGCAGCACTTATGCTTGCAAAATTATGTATGTTCTTAGTGCCTATTTTATTGTATAAAGTGGCCTATGAAGTATTCTGTTGTGTTTTTATGTTTCTTAAATAAATTCCCGTCGGGCACGGTGACTCCTGCCTGTAATCCCAGCACTTTGGGAGGCCGAGGTGAGCAGATCACCTGAGGTCGGGAGCGTGAGACCAGCCTGACCAACAAGGAGAAACCCCGTCTCTACTAAAAACACAAAATTAGCCAGGCGTGGCAGTGGCTTATGCCTGTAATCCCAGCTATTCGGGAGGCTAAGGCAGAAGAATTGCTTGAACCTGGGAGGCGGAGGTTGCGGTGAGCTGAGATCACGCCACTGTACTCCAGCCTGGGCAACAAGAGCTAAACTTAGTCTCAAAAAAAAAAAAAAAAAGATAAATAAATAAATTCCCTTTTTATTTATTATTTCTTTTTATTTATTTATTCTTTTGAGATGCCCGGGCTGGACTGCAATGGCACGATCTTGGCTCACTGCAACCTCTGCCTCCTGGGTTTAAGCGATTCTCCTGCCTCAGCCTCCTGAGTAGCTGGGACTACAGGCCACCATACCTGGCTAATTTTTTGTATTTTTAGTAGAGATGGGGTTTCACTATGTTGGCCAGACCGATCTCGAACTCCTGACCTCGTGATCCGCCCACCTCAGCCTCCCAAAGTGCTGGGATTACAGGCGTGAGCCACCGCGCCCGGCCCCATAAATTCCCTTTTTCAAAATATAAATATCTTTTAAATATTTTTCTAAATTATTTTTTCCAGAATTATATTTTTGGGATCTTGATCTTTTGGGATTTCAACATTTGGGATCATGGTGCTCAAGACTGTCTCTTTCAGGATTCTGGGTGGTCCAAGCCATGACTCCCTCCTTGGCTTGTACCCATGAGGAGTCCATTCAGAACAGAGCCTCTGAAGGTCTAAAACAGCCAAAGACCTGGGAACAGCCGCTACAGTCCCCTTAATTCTGGAGCTACAAATAGATGTTTAAGAAACAATTTACCAAACTCATGATCCTGGCCAAAATACTAAATGTAACTTGACAGCGTCTCAGTCCCATAAGACATCTGCTAACCTCGAGGAAAATTCCCCTGAGCATGCACTTTCATTCCTTTGTCTCTTGTCCTTTATGGAGCATAACTAGTAATGAACATACTTTTTACTGTTTTTAAGCTGAGTTTTACATTTTCCATTTGGAAGCTTTAAAGAGAGTGAATTTATCTCTTCAAGAATGTTATCTTTAAGAAGTTTTCTAGGGGCTTGCTCTTGGGAGATCATTTTCTGTTTTCCCAGCAACTTGGCACTGAAAATACTTGGTGCTTCCTCTTCTTGGAAGTGAGGAGAGCCACAGGCAACACGAAAAAAACTGGCGCTGAGTCTTTAACTGCTCTGCAGGCAACACATGGGGTGGAGAACCCCAGGGAAGGTAGCTGAGGGCCCCGGCCAGGAGAATCCAGTGAGCCCACGCCCACCCGCCTGCCTGCCCTCCACGGGTAGACAGCACCTGCAGCCAGGCCTGTCTGGGGCCAGCCCAGTGAACAATGGGGCTTATCGGAGCCTCGCCCAGCCACCCTCTGCCCCTGCCCATGGCGGCGGCACTCACCCTTCCTGGCTGGAGGAGATCCCCTTGGCCCCGGACGCTGTGCTCAATGTGGACCAGCTTCTGCAGGTTTTCCTGTGGGTGGGAATGGGGTGAGGGGGAGATGGTCAGGGCCCCTTCCAGGCGTCTTATCTCCTCTGTAAGCCATGGCATTGCTTCTGTTTCAGACAAAAATGAAGCCCGGAAAGGCCTGCCCCAAATCCAACCTCCTGTATGAGGCAGGACTGGGACCCGAGCCTGGGTCTGCAGGGAGCCACCACCATGGCTCTGTGTGCTGTGGAACCAGCTGCCTGGCCTCGCTGTGCAGTCCAGCATCCCTGTGTTTCTCTGGAAAACTGCTCCTACGCTCTCTAAGCCTATGTCCCTCACGAGGCCTGGAGCATGGGGACTTCACCGGACCCAAGGCTGGACTCATGCCCTTCTGGCTGGTAGCCCATAAAACCTGTGGAGGAAACTGGGTCCACACTCTGTGGAGCCTCATGGTTAGAAAAATAAGTGTGCCCTGTCAGTACCTCACTGGGTTAGCCACAAAATGTAAAATGACAGGCCCCCTGTATATTCTGCACAGCACCCTATAATCCTAGATACAACAAGCGCCCACCCTGTGGGCAGGTGCCCCTTGAACCTTTCACAGGGCAGGTTCTAAAGTTGTAAGGTGAGCATTGTGGGTAGACAATTTGCCCTGAAAAGTCCTTTCCATTATCTATGGTTTTGGGCATAAAATCCTATGCAGTAAAAAATGAGTAATTGTGGTTCCATTTCGACTTATGATACAGGAAGTACAAGAGAACACTGCTCTCACTGTAGCGTGAAAAAGCCAGATAACCTTCAAAATCATAACTTTGCTTCAGCCTGTGGGAGAGCTGGGGTCACAAGGCAACCAAGTGAACTAGGTTCCGCCCGGCAAGCCTGTCCATGGAGGATTGAGATACAGGAACTGCCACACCTCTGGCGACACACAGGAGGCAGAGGTGGCTGGTGTAAAGGAAGGTAAGAAGAAAGCAGCGAAAATGTTACTGAATTCTTAAAGGACAAGTATGGGCTGGTGCTAGTTTAGAGTAATGGGGAGCTGCAGACCCGAGGGAACCTGTCCTCAATCGCAAGCTCTCATCCACGAGTCTCTGCCACGTGCCCACAAGAAAGACCAGGGCAAGGCGGGGCCACATGCAAAGCCCTGCCCACTTCCTCAGGCCTTCTCTCATGCAAGGCTTCAGCTCCAGTGGGAGGCCGGGAGACCCCCCACCCCCAGAGTCCAGGAAAAGATCTACTGCTCCAGGGAAAGAGAGCAAAAGCTGCACCATAGGAGGGGGGTGGTAACCCCTTGGATCCAGTATTATGCACCAATACCTTGCTGGGGGATGGCCAGAAACCTGTCTAAGGCCAGCCACAGAGCCACAGAGCTCATCTGCCATGGAGGGGAGGGGCAGGAATGCTGTGAGAGCCTGGCTCACAGGCCCTGCTTCAGATGGAGGCATGTGTCCACCATAAGCCCAGCACTAAGTAACATGGGGCAGTAGCCTGCCTCTGAGAAGGGCAAGAGCATAAGGAGAGGGCCTTCGTGTGGTGCAGGGAGGGCTAAAAGCTGAATATGGAGCAGGAATGAAAGAAAAGCTTTCTGGCCTACCCCACAGGTCACAGCAGCCCCCACTGGAGGAACATGAAGCCTGGCAGTCACTGAAGGTTGATGACATGGCAGCAAAACCCAAACCCCGATCAGGTGCTGACTGGACTGACCCGACTGCCCTGTATCCTACCGTGAACAGCCATGACCAAAAAGAGGCTTGCCCACCTTGAGGGGTAAATACGGTTTAGCTCAGTCTCTACAGTGCTTCTACTCATAATGCCTGGCCTTCAATAACAAGTTATGAGGAACACAAAAAAGCAAGCAAAAAACTCCCCAACCCCAACTCATTTTCAAGAGGAGAAAGCATTGCATCAAACCAGAGTGAAGAAGGAACACAGCTGTCCGAGCCGTCAGACCCTAAAGCAGCTCTGACTGGTGGGTAACAGGACCTGGTGGGAAAGCTGAACAGCAGCTGTGAGCAGATGGAGGATTCTGGCAGAGATGGAAACCATACATGAGAGTCCAATGGAAATTTTAAAAGTAAAAAATCAGGATGAGAAACAAAGAATTCCTTTGACGGGTTTAGCAGCAAACAGAACACAGTTGAGGAAAGACTCCACGAGCTTGAAGACAGATCAGCGGAGATGATCCACACTGAAACACATAGAGTGGAGAAAAAGAACAGAGCATCCAAGAGGATTTCCCAAAATTAATGAATGACAACAAACCACAGATCCAAGAAGCTCAAGAATCACAACTGGATAAAGAGCACCCCATTCCCCACAAAACACACACAGACACATCACAGCCAAACTTCCCAAACTCAAATCAGAAGAGAAGATCTTAAAGGCAGCCAGAGAAAAGGGACACATTACACAGACAGACACTCGTGAGTATCACAGCAGACTTTCCACCAGAAACGATGTATGCCAGAAGACAGTGGAGTGGCAGCAAAGAAAAACTGTCCATCCAGCTTTCTACACCCAGGAAAAATATCTTTCACAAATTAAGGTAAACTGAACAATTAAATTAATGGGTGGTAGGAATGAGGCTTCTCACGGTTGGAGTGAGAATTTACAGATAGGCAAGGGAGGAGGCTAGTATGGTCATGATTAGAATGGGAAACATTGGTAAAAACTCACAATAAAAAACAAATACATAAAATACAATAAAATAAAAATAAATAAAGGTCAGTCATGGTAGCTCATGCCTATAATCCCAGCACTTTGGAAGGCTGAGGCAAGAGGACTGCTTGATACCAGCCTGGGCAAAATAGTGGCACCTCAATCTCTACAAAAAACAAAATAAAACTCAAGGTTACTTTAATATTCAGATACAGATGGTTATGTACAGAAATATCTACAGATATGGGCATATGCAAAGGCTTTCTTTGCTGTCAGCTAAGGAGGTGTAAAAGAAATGATACCACATTACCAGTGAGTGCACCTAATGCCTGTATCTTGGCTTCTAATATTATTATCCAATTAATGCAACCAGGGCTCCATGGAGAAATGATTGATTCTGAGACTGTGGCAGGAAATACACAAGGTGCGGGATCCTGGAGCACCCTGCACTGCCAGAAAGCAAAGAAGTCCTCAAAACGCAGACACGCACACACACACACACACACACACACACTCTCTGAAATGTATATCGATGGCACCATGTGAAAAGGACACAGAAACCAACTGAAAACACACCCAACAGCCAAAGCTGAAACAATTTAGGAAATAAAATAAATAAGGAAGTGTTGGATTATAACAGTCCACAATCAGTATATATATATATACACACACACACATATATATACTGATATAAATGACTTCTTTATATATAATGACTAGATACACTAGCCAATGAGGGAGAAGAGACAAATCTCCCAGGCAGAAGAACTCCACATAACCTAGGTAGATATGGTGCCCTCAAGGGGAGGGAGCATAACCCCCCGCTCCTAAGAATGGGCTGCACAAACTGACTTTCTTCCAAAGGGCATAGAAAAGGCAGGGGTGAGAGAGAGCAGCTCCACAGTGGAGAAACCTGCCACCAGGTGACTTTAGCCAGGTGAACAAGGTCAACATCGATAGTGGTAAATCCTGTTGCTAGTATGTGCCCTTCATATGATGGGATGAAAAGTACCTTGCTCTGTAAGCCTCTTCCCAAATAACCATACACCCAGTCTAATCATGAGAAAAACACCAGACATTTCCACCAGAAGGGCATCCTGCCATGTACCCGACCAGTACGCCTGAAAACTGTCAAGCTCATCAAAAGCAAGGAAAATGAGAAACTACTGCAGTAAAGCGGGGGCTAAAGAAACAGAGCCACTAAACAGCATGTGGGATCCTGGATGGGACCCTAGAACAAGACACCTGGCAAAACTAAGGAAATCTGAATGAACTAGGGTCTTAAGTTAATAATCCTGTATCAATATTTGTACATTAATGTAACAGATGTAGCATACTAATATAAGATGTTCATAACAGAGAACACTGTGTGGGGGACACATGGGGACTCTCGGTACTATCTTCTCAATCTTTTCGGTAAATTTAACATTGTTTTAAAAAATAAAGTCTTTTCAGAAAGCAGAATGGTGGTTACCAGGGACTGGGGCAGGGACTGGAATGAGGAGTCAGAGTTTAATGGGGACAGAGTTTCAGTCTGGGAAGAGGAGAAGTTCTGGAGATGAATGGGGTCACAGCTGCATGACAATGTGAATATGCTTAAAACCACCAAAGTGCAAAAGAGTAAATGTCCCAGGCAGAGTTCCCCCTGCATCCAAGCAGGCATGGGCTAGGGGCCTGTGATCCAGAGCAGACCTGGTGCAGCTGTCCACAGCTGGCCCCTGCTTCCCAGCACAGCGTCCAACTTCAGCCTCAGAGAAAGCCAGAAGGGCGTCTGGCCATGTGCTGCTCTGGTTCCTCCTCCGGGTGGGGCTGCACGTGCGAGCTCCCCGTGGGAGGGAAGACATATGCCTGCCTGACCTAGTTTTTCTCTCTGGAAGCAGAGGCAGCCCCGGCTAAAGGGAAATGTGGAGAATGAAGCCCATCTGCTGCTATTCCTCGACAGGGTGCTGGACCCCATAGCAACTCTACTTTTTGGCTGTGTTGAGGGACTCTCACTGTATGTACAGGAGGCCAAAATGAGGAGGGGCAGGGAGGTCAGTTCAGAGCAGAGTGAGAGAAGAGAGCACTAGATTAAAAGGGCATGTCTCACCCACGCAGAAAACGGCCCGGAAACTGGCCTATGTATTCACACCTAGCTGGTTCAGCCTCCACTCTCAGTCCACCCCTCACCAGCCAGCCCGACCTCTCTCCCTGGACTCTGGTGCTACCTTGCCATCCTGTCCCCATCTCCTAGCCATGGCAGGCGGCTCTCTGAACTCCAGCATGCACCGTCCCACCTCCATCTCTTTGCCCAGGCCAGCCGCAATTCCTGGCACCCCTTTTCTCCCTCTGCCTTCCTGGCATATGTGCAAATCCTCCCTACGGGGACACCTCCAGAGCATCTTTTTGTTTTTTAGATGGAGTCTCACTCTGTCGCCCAGGCTAGAGTGCAGTGCCATGGTCTCAGGTCACTGCAAACTCCGCCTCCTGGGTTCAAGCGATTCTCTAGCCTCAGCCTCCCCAACAGCTGGGACTAAAGGTGCATGCCACCACACCTGGCTAAGTTTTGTATTTTAAATAGAGACAGGGTTTCATCATGTTGACCAGGCTGGTCTTGAACTCCTGACCTCAAGTGATCCACCTGCCTCGGCCTCCCAAAGTGCTGGGATTACAGGCGTGAGCCACCACACCTGGCCCATATCATCTCTTCTGGCAACCTCGGCTGGAAGGGCCGCCTCCCTTCTCTGAACCCTGTGGCATTCTCCCATGACATTTATCATGGTCATTTGTATCCACATATTTATTACTGCACTAAGCGGAGGTTTCCTCCAGGGCTTGTATCTCCAGTCCCCAACACAGCACAAGGTCTGACACATAGCAGGTGTCCAATAAATGCAATTTCCCCTCCTCTTCTGCCTGTGGATGACTCACTGTACGCATGCCCTGTGTCTCTGTCACAGCAAAGCATAGCACCTCCTCGGCACACATCGCCATCATTTCCCTTCTGTGCCTGCAGAAGACGTGACTACCTGGTCACTGAACTCTTTTCCAGTGATCTAGGACTCAGGCTTGGAACCATTCTCAACACAGAGCGCTGGCAAGCCTGCAGCTTAGCAGGACAGTGAGCATGTGGATGCAAGTAACCCTGTTGACCACGTAAATGAAGCTGGGATGCAGGATCAACTCTGCCCTCTTTGGCAGAAACCCAGTGTCTAACAGACAGAGTCACACACAGTCAGAATCAGATCTGTGCTTAGAGCCACGTATTCTAGTGGACTAGTGATTCTCAAACTTTTGTGGTCCTAACATTTACCCAGGGTGCTTGTTAAAAATGCAGCTCTCCAGGTCCTACATGCAGAAGCTCTGACTGGGAGGATCTAAGGTATGCCCAGGAACTAGGAGTTTACAAGCACCCCAGGAGCTGATGTGGGTGGCCTCAGACCACAATCGGGGCATTGCTTATCAGGTCTCCACAAGTCTGCAGCCATTCTCATTGTTTGAACAGTGAACCGGAGGCGCAGAGAGGGGCACGCAGTGCCTGAGGTCACATATCAAGTGTCAGAGCCAGAACCCACGGTTCTCTGCAGAGTCCCACAAGAGAGATGGTTGCCTGCAGCCCCTAGAAGTGGGCATCGGAAGGCTGGCCAGAGCTGGTGGGGAGGTGCCTGGAACCTGTGTCTGAGGAAGGGGGCCACCGGGCTGCACTCACCCCTTGCTCCATGCTGTCGTTGGCACGGTCTGTGACTTTGGAGATGAGGCTCAGTGCACCTGGGGAGGGACACAGAGCAGGAGTTGGGCCATTGCATGAGGGGCATCAATTTTCTCCACTGCAGTGTCAGGTCACAGGCCTCAAGCCCAGCTTGGCCACTACTGCCGAAGTGACCTTGACAGCGATTTGACCACTGTCATGCATGTCTCAGTTTCCCTGGCTATAAACTGAATATAATAGGGACCACCCTGGCAGGTGATACACAGGGACAGCCACATCGAATTGGGAGGAAACAGGGAGACTGTAGTGAACTTTTCAGACTCAGCACCACCCCCCAATCACCAAATTCCGGTGACCCCCCATCCCCTCTAATGGGATGTCCTCTCATCCTAGGATGTCCCCACAGCTGAGGTGACGGGGGACTCATCTCAGAAGAGCTGGGGGCTCTCACAGCAGTCCCAGACGTGTCATATACAGAACCCGCCAGCTGGTGGGGAGGGGACTATGTCCTGGGCCTTGGAATTGGGGCAGGGTCCAGGCTTTGGGGCAAGGAGGCAGAGCAGGCTCGAGTACCTCCCTCCGTGTTCATGCTGGACTCACCCTGTGTGTTGTCGTACTCGGCGGAGTCCGGGCAAAGGTTGTTTAAATAGTCTGTTGGCAGGACAAGAGCCAGGAGTCAGCCACTGGCGAGGTCAGCACCCTCTGCCCACAGCTGTGGCCACCCCCTCTCTTGCCAGAGTTGGAAGTTCGAGAAGAGTGAGGCATCTACCCCCTCTCCCCTGCTGGCCCCATCACGATAACCACGCTAGCATGAAACCAGGCCCCCAGCACCACCGGCAGCATTGCTGCCACAGCTGCTTGTCCCTCACTTCTCCAACAGATACCCACTGAGCACCTGCCTGGCACTGGGCCATGCCTTGGAGACAGACACAACAAGCTGAATCCATCTTCAAGAAGCTCTACATCCTCCAGCCCCTCCCCAGTGACCGCTTGTCCATCCGCTCGTTCTATTCTGGCCATGATGGCTTTCTTGAACATGCCAAGCTTGTTCCTACCCCAGGGCCTTTTGTACTTGCTGTTCCCTCTGCCTGGCACTCTCTTCAGATCTTCATATGGCTCATGTCCTCACTTTACTGAGATCTCTGTCCAATGCCGCCTCCTCAGAGAGGTCTTCCCTGATCGCTGAGTCTAACACAGCTGCCCTGTTCCCTCTGTCTCCTTAACTTGCTTTATTCTTCTTAAGAGTTCCTAACATACCTTATCTTTTGTCTTTCTTATTTGCTTGTCTAGGGTGTAAGCTCCACAGTGTCACTGAGTTTGCTGTTCGATTTACTGCTGCATCTCCAGCATCCAGTGTGGGAAATGGTGCATAGGAGGTGCTCAATAAATAGAATGAATTCTCTAGTCCCTGGCCCTAATGTATTTTTGAGGAGTGCCAGTTTCTACCTGGAATTACACAGCCATGCCTACATATGTACTGTCTATCTCTCTCATTAGGACATCAGTTTCCCAGGGCAGGGATCTTTGTCCATTTGGGAGGCAGCTGAATAAATGGGTCTGGAGCTCAGAACAGAGGAATGGGTGTTTCCAGTGGGCAGAGATACGGGAAAAGGCATAGAGAGGGAAGGGAAGGGGACCCAGGACTGAGCCCTGAGAAGCTCTGATGTTTACGGGGCAGTGGAGGCTGGAAGGCCACCAGCACAGACAGAGAAGGGACAGAGAGATGGGAGGCAAGTGGGAGACAGTATACCACAGAAACCCTGGGAAGAAAGGACTCGAGAAGCAGGCAGTGGTCATGGGTCCAGCAAGTCCAAGGCTGATAATGTCCACTAATGTGGCCACAAGGAGGACTCTGCTGACAGGCGTGGCTTCAGTGAAATGAGGAGATGGCCAGCTGAGGCAGGGAGGAAGTGCAAGCTGGGGAGGGGTGTCATTGGGTTTTTGTGTTTTACGAGGGGGGTGGCCACTGGAGGGAGCTTTCTAAGGTGGCAGGAGGTGGTTCAGGGAGCTCAAAGCTCAACTAGAGGGAAAGGTGATGGCAGACGCCACCCTTCCCCAACACCTGCCTGCCATGGTCAGAGGTGAGGTCGCCACAGTCCCCTCCACCCCTCCTCAGGGGCCTTCCCTGCCCCGCCACCTCAATCCCCATTGACCTCCTGTGGGGCCTACCTGTGAGGAGCACTTGGTACTGGAAGAGGCGCTGAACCACCCGCAGCAGCCGATGCTTCACAGTCTGGCTGCCTCCTTGTACACTCTGCTGCTCTCAAGACAGGGGAGGAAAAACCTCATCAGAAACCCCTCCTGAGCACACACGCTCACAGCAGCCCACATACACTGTCCCATCCACACCTCTTCCCGAGCCAGCTGAACTTCTCCCTCATCTCCAAAACCAGGTTCTCCTCCTGCGGGAAGCCCTCCCGGATTAGCCCGGCCTGCTGTAACTGCTCACTCCATCATGCTCCCAGTTGGTGCTACACTCAGTATCAAGCCTCTCCTAGTCCCTGCTCTACTCTTAATGTTAGCAATGGAGGAAAGCTCCCCATATTTCTGCCCAGGAAAACTGGATCCCCAGTTCGTGGCTAGTGTTGGGAATTTCCTTGAACACTCCATGGCTGGGGCTCTGGCTTGGTTGGTGCTTTTCAACTGAGACAAGAAAACTACCCGAGACCCTTACTGTGGGTGGTGCTCACTGCACTGTCATCTGCTGCCCAACAGCGGATGTTCTGGATTCTGGGTTCTCCTTCCTGATGGGTCATCCTCTCATCCCTCTGGCCAGGTCTTCCCTGTCTGCTCCCCATCCCCAGACCTACCAAGATGTCCCATTGATTTGCATTAAGCCCTTCGCCCACCTCAACCCCTGCATCCTTACAGCAGGGTCTCAGAGGACCAGGGAACCCACCTCAAATTCACGGACAGCAGCTGCCAGCCGGGGAGAATGGAGGCAATTCTCACTGAGCAGACCCAGGTACCTGTCGAACTGCAGGATGTGAGTGGCGTGGTGATCAAACCCCTGCTCCCGGGCCAGGAAGACGTCAGCTACCTTCTGCTGGCTCTCCCTGCAGCCAGGGATGGGGATGGGACAGTGAGAACTCAGCCTTGTAACCAATGCGGGGTTAGAAGCGGGGGCCTGGAGTCATATCCCTGCGTGCAGATCCCAGCTCAACCCTTGCACAGTTGTTTTACTTTGAGCAAATGACTTAATACTTCTGAGTTCGGCTTTCCCATCCATCAAATGGAGATACCATTTCATATGGTGGTGTTTTATCCGTCTCCATTCCCTCAATGCAACAAAAGTGGAGCCTGGGGGTCCAGGGACTGCTCACCAATTTGACAGCCTTTCCTCCAGCTCCTCCAGGATGCCTTGGTGAAGGTCGTGGATGGCTGGGAGTTCGCTCAGGCCCTGCCTCAGCTCCTCCCGGGCCAATGTGTCTCTGCCTTCATGGTCGATGTCATCCAAGGCCCTCATGACAGCTCCATGGAAATCCTGAAACGCCAAAAGGCCTGTTACCCACAGGTTGACAGGACTGAGCACAAGTCCTCCTTGGCAGATTTCCCCTGGGGCTTTGGAGCCCTGGCCTACGTGAAGACAGCAGTGAGAACTTAAGCCAGTGTCTCCAGACCCAACAGTCTCACCTACAAAGCAGAGATGACCACATGCACCTGGCGACCATAGGGTTGCCTGAGCTGACACCCAAAGAGCACCCAACCCAATGCCTGGCACAGAGCAGGGCTCAACACACACTCGCTTTCCTCTCCTTGTGGCCACTTGGTGAACACTTCTTTTACAAGATGGGTGAGAGATTGGGTAATTCCTTCTCTAAAGAAGCAGAAGGCTGGCCAGGCACGGTGGCTCATGCCTGTAATCCCAGCACTTTGGGAGGCCGAGGCGGGTGGATCATGAGGTCAGAAGATCGAGACCATCCTGGCTAACACGGTGAAACCCTGTCTCTACTAAAAATACGAAAAAAATTAGCCGGGCCTGGTGGCGGGTGCCTGTAGTCCCAGCTACTCGGGAGGCTGAGGCAGGAGAATGGCGTGAACCCGGGAGGCGGAGCTTGCAGTGAGCCGAGAGCACGCCACTATATTCCAGCCTGGGCAACAGAGCGAGACTCCATCTCAAAAAAAAAAAAAAAAAAAAAGAAGCAGGTTTTGCTTTCTCATTATCCATCTTTGAAGAGGTTCATGTGCTATACTGTTTCAAAAAGAAGTCTAAGGAAATTATAGGCATCCACCCTATGGTGTATTAAGCGGTGACCAAAAATGATAAAGGTGGTGGCTATGTAGAAATATTCACATCATAGTGTTCAGCAATCAATAAGGAGTGCAGAGCTGTTTCCACACCCTGATATAACTGTGTAAAAAGTGAGTAGAGGAGAAAACTAAAAGAAAACAGGATGACATGCAAACAGTGGCTGTCAGGAGTACAGAATTAGGAATGACTGTTTATCTTCTTGTCTCTATTTTCTAAAATCTGTCATGATTAATGTAATTCTAAAACTAAACTCAATTTAATAAATATAAAAAGTATATCTGGGAGCTGGGCGCGGTGGCTCACGCCTATAATCCCAGTACTTTGGGAGGCTGAGGAGGGCAGATCACCTGAGGTCAGGAGTTCGAGACCAGCCTGACCAACATGGAGAAACCCTGTCTCTACTAAAAATACACAAATTAGCTGGGCCATCTGGTGGCGCATGCCTGTAATCCCAGCTATTCGGGAGGCTGAGGCACGAGAATCGCTTGAACCCAGGAGGCGGAGGGTGCGGTGAGCCGAGATTGCGCCATTGTACTCCAGCCTGGGCAACGAGAGCAAAACTCCGTCTCAAAAAACAAACAAACAAACAAAAAACAAACAAACAAAAAAGTTGTATCTGGGTTCTCTAGTCTGTTCCATGTATCCTGTTTTTAATGCAAGTACTATGCTGATTTGGTGACTAAAACTTTGTAGTAAATTTTGAAGTCAGGTAGTGTGATGCTTCCAGCTTTGTTCTTTTTGTTCGGGATTGCTTTGGCTGTTGGGGGTCTTTTGTGGTTCCATATAAATCTTGGGACTTTTTCTACTTTTGTGAAGAATGTCATTAGTATTTTGATAGGGATTGTATTGGATCTATAAATTGCCTTGGGTAGTATTGTCATTTTAGCAATATTAGTTCTTCTAATCCATAAGCATGGAACATCTTCTCATTTTTGTCTGTGTCCTCTTCAATTTCTTTCATCAGTGTTTTGTGGTTTTCCTTGTATAGATCTTTCATTGCTTTGCTTAAATTGATTCGTAGGTATTTTATATCCTTTGTAGCTACGATAAATGGGATTGCTTTCTTGATTTCTTTTTCAGATTGTTCACTTTGGGTATATGGAAATGCTACTGATTTTTTGTATGCTGACTTTGTATTCTGCAACTTTGCTGAATTTATTTATCAGTTCTATTAGTTTCTTGGCGGAGTCTTTACTTTTCTCTGAGTATAAGATCTTGTCAGCTTTCATATCAGCACTTTAATATCAGCACTTAGGGCCAAGGCTGGGGGATCACTTGCACCTAGGAGTTTGAGATCAGCCTGGGCAGTATGGCAAAACCCCATCTCTACAAAAAATACAAAAATTTGCTGGATGGGGTGGCAGGTGCCTGTGGTCCCAGCTTCTTGGAAGGTTGGGAGGATCACCTGAGCTCAGGAGGTCAAGCCTACAGTAAACTCTGATTGGACCACTGCACTCCAGCCTGGGTGACAGAGAAATACCCTGTCTCAAAAAACAAAACAAAACAAAAACCCCGAAACCAGATCTTGTTGTCTGTGAACCCAGATACAAATCCACACAATCACAGTCAACTCATCTTTGACAAGGGTGCCAAGAACAGACACTGGGGAAAGGACAGTCTCTTCCATAAATGGTGCTGGGAAAACTGAATAACTATATGCAGAAGAATGAAACTAGACCTCTATCTATCACTATACACAAAAGCCAAATCAAAATGGATTAAAGACTTAAATCTAAGACCTCCAACTATGAAGCAACTAGAAGAAAACATTGGGGAAATATCCTAGAACATTGGACTAGGTGAAGATTTTCTGCACAAGACCTCAAAAGCACAGGCAACCAAAGCAAAAATAGACAAATGGGATTACATCACTCTAAAAAGTTTCTGCACAGCAAAGGAAACAATCAACAAAGTAAAGGGACAACCCACAGAATGAGAGAAAATACGTACAACCTATTCATCTGATAAAGGATTAACAACCAAAATATAGAAGGAGCTCACACAATTCAAATAGCAAAAAAGCCCAAAAAATCCAATTTAAAAATAGGCAAAAGATCTAAACAGACATTTCTCTAAAAAAGACATACAAATGGTCAATAGGTAGATGAAAAAAGGCTCAACATCACAATCATCAGAGAAATGCAAACCAAAACTACAACAAGGAATCACCTCACCCCTGTTAAAATGGCTTTTATCAAAAAGACAGGCAGTAACAGATGTTGGCAAGCACGCAGAGAAAGGGGAACCCTTGTTAGCGAGAATGTGAAATAGTACAGCCACTATGGAGAACTGTATGAAGGTCCCTAAAACACTAAAAATAGTACTAGAAGGATCACTTGAGGCCAGAAGTTCAAGACCAGCGTGGGCAACATAGCAAGATCCCATCTCTTAAAAAAAAAAAAAAAATCAGCTGAACCTGTGTCTGGGGTCTCAGCTACTTAGGAAGCTGAGGCAGGAGGATCGCTTGAGCCCAGGAGGTCAATCCTGCAGTGAGCCAAGATTATGTCACTGTACTCTAGCCTGGGTGACAGAGTGAGACCCTGTCTCAAAAAAAGATTAAAAAAAAAAAGAACTACCAATGTTCCAGCAATTTCACTACTAAGTAGATATTTAAAAGAAAGAAAACCAAATATATCAAAAAGATAGCTGCACCCACTTGTTTTTCGCAGCACTATTCACAATAACTGAAGTATGGATTCAACCTAAGTATACCTCAACAGATGAATGGATAAAGAAAATGTGGCATATATACACAATGGAATAGAATTCAGCCATGAAAAAGGATGAAATCCTGTCATTTGCAGCAACACGAATGGAACTGGAGGTCATTATGTAAGTGAAATAAACCAAGCAAAGAAAGACAGATATCGCATGTTCTCACTCACATGTGGTAGCTAAAAAAGTGGATCTCATGAAGATAGAAAGTAGGCTGGTGGTTACTAAGGTGGGAAGAGGGTGGCAATGAAGACAGGATGATTAATGGGTAAAGATATACATTCTGATAAAAGAAATAAGGCCGGGCACGGTGGTTCACACCTGTAATCCCAGCACTTTGGGAGGCAGAGGCACGTAGATCACCTGAGGTCAGGAGTTCGAGACCAACCAGGCCAACATGGTGAAACCCTGTCTCTACTAAAAATACAAAATTAGCCAGGCGTGATGGCCGGTGCCTGTAATCCCAGCTACTCAAGAGGCTGAGGCAGGAGAATCGCTTGAACCTGGGAGGCGGAGGTTGCAATGAGCTGAGATTGTACCACCACTGTACTCCAGCCTGGGCGAAAGAGCAAGACTCTGTCTCAAAAAAAAAAAAAAAAAAAAAAAAAAAAAGAAGAAGAAGAAGAAGAAGAAGAAAAGAAAGAAAAAGAAATAAGACCCAGTATTAGATAAATCAGTATGGTGACTATAGTTACAATAACGGATTGTACATTTTGAAATAGCTAGAAGAGGCCAGGCATGGTGGCTCACACCTATGATCCCAGCCCAGCACTTTGGGAAGCCAAGGTGGGAGGACTACTTGAAGACAGGAGTTCAAGACTAGCCTGGGCAATATAGTGAGACTCCATCTTTACCAAAAATTTAAAAGGTTAGCTGGGCTTGTTGGCGCATCACTGTAGTTCCAGGTATTTGCTGAAGCAGGAAGATGGCTTGAGCCCAGGAGTTCCAGGTTGCAGTGAGCTATGGTTGTGTCACTACACTCTAACCTGGGTGACAGAGTGAGACTCTGCCTCTAAAAAATATACAAATAAATAAATAAATAAATAAATAAATAAGTAAAATAACTAGAAGAGAACAATCTGATTGCTTCCAGCATAAAGACAAACATTTAAGGTGATGCATATTCTGAGTACACTGATTTGCTCTTTGCAAATTATATAAACATATTAAATGATCACATACCCTGAAACTATGTACATCTATTATGCATTTTTAAATAAATTAAATAAAAATTTATAAAGAATATAAAGTTTCTTTCTCATAAGAAAAATATCTTATCTTCAAATACATTTGCTCTTTCATGAGGCCTAGCTCTAGTTTTAAATACATGGCTGGGGTGGGGGTGGGGAATCCTGAAACCACCTTGAGCTGTGGAGCAATGCATATTGGGAAAATCCCAGGGTCAGAGATCATGCACTCTTGCCCAAATGGAGAAGTTCAAATCACCTTCCACAGTCAGCAAAGATGATTCCTCTGCCTTGTTGGATTGTCTCCCCGATGGGAGCTCACTATGGGGCAAGACATCTCACTCCACTGCTAGACAGTTTCATTTCTTTTCTTTTCTCCTTTCTTTTCTTTTCCTTTTATTTTCTTTCTTTCTTTCTTTCTTTCTTTTTTTAATGGACTTTCACTCTTGTTGCCCAGTCTGGAGTGCACTGGCACGATCTCGGCTCACTGCAACCTGCACCTCCCGGGTCCAAGTGATTCTCTTGCCTCAGCCTTCTGAATACCTGAGATGACAGGTGCCTGCTGTCACGCCAGGCTAAATTTTTGTATTTTTAGTAGAGACAGGGATTCACCATGTTGGCCAGGCTGGTCTCAAACTCCTGACCTCAGGTGATCTGCCCGCCTTGGCCTCCCAAAGTGTTGGGATTACAGGCATGAGCCACTGCACCTGGCCTGCTGGACAGTTTCTACTGCTGGAAAGGTCTTCTTTAGGCCAGATGCAGTGATTCACATCTGTAATCCCAGCACCTTCAAAGGCCGAGGAGGATCGCTTGAGCCTAAGAGTTGGATGGAGACCAGCCTGGGCAACATGACAAGACTCTGCAAAAAATTTAAAAATTCTCCAGGCATGGTGGTGCATGCCTATGGTTCCAGCTACCTGGGATGCTGAGGTGGGAGCGTCACTTGAATCTGGGAGGTTGAGATTGCAGTGAGTTGTGATGGTGCCACTGCACTCCAGCCTGGGTGATGGAGCTAGACCCTGTCTCAAAAAAATAAAATAAAGGTCTTTTGGATATAAGGATCTAAAAGTGGGAAGTGCCTGAGAGAGAGGATGGACAGCCCTTCCTCCAGGAAGCCTTTCTGGCCTTCTCTCCCCAAGTGAAGGCCAGAGGCTTTTCTACCCCTCCCTGCAGGGGAACAGTGAGGAGTAGAAAAAAGGACAGGGAGGTGGCATAGGACAGAGAGGGAAACAGGGAGAGAGAGAGAGAGAAAGCAAAATAAGGAAGCAGAGCCAGTGAACAGGCATGACAGAGAGGGAGGTAAAAAGAGAGAGAGAGAGAAAGAGAGAGAGAGAAGGGGAGAATGGGAGGAAGAGAAGGAAGGAAGGAGGGAGGGGGCAGGAAGGGAGAAGGAAGGAGGGCTCCATGGTGAGATGTAGAGACTGAGAGACCCCCTCACACTGTGCCTCCAACATCTGCCCAGAGGCGTGTGCTTGCGCCATCAGACAAGGAGAGCAGATGTGGGGTTTAAAAAGGTCTGTCCTTCCTGAACACCTCATCCTGTCCTGTGCTGACCTCCTGCTGATGGCCTGCTCTGTCCAGAACTATGGGGAGGGCACAGAGAGGGTGGCCCTCCCTGACTCGCAGTCCCAAGGAGCAAGGATGAGCTGGTTCCTGCCCCAGTCCAGCACAATTCAAGGTCTTGGGAAACTTCTAGCCCCAACATGAAGGTCAGAAACCCTCACGGGGCTGAGTCTTGAACTAACAAATGGACTCTCTGTGATGAAGGTATGTGTGTTCCTATGAAGAGGCCACATGGCTAACCTGTAAAGAGAAACTGAATGTCCTCATATAGGAGCTATCAGAGCCTTTCCTGAAAGCATGTTTTAGAGGGCACAAGAGGCGAGGGTTGTGAGTAGGGCAGCAGGTGCAGAGGGCAGCTGAATGGAGGTGGTGGGTAATTCTGACTTCTGCCACAGCTGGCTCTGGGGTACTGGGGTCATTCTGAGCCTGGGGTGGAGGTTTCCCTGCTGACCTGGGGCAGGAGGACTCCCAACTCTTTCCCTGTGAGTCTTCATATTCAGGACCCAACCTCCAGCCCTGCAGGCTCTTCTCAGCCCTGGCATCCCAGGAAAGGAAAGAAAAACAGCCCTGTATCCTGATGAGGGCAATGACCCCTCTTGTGTGGGCATTGTCTGACAGGGCTTTCAACCCACTCTTATTTGTTCTGGGCTGGGTTCAAGTCCAGATACTCCACAGGGTATTGGACGACTAGGCAAGCTGTCACCTGTCTGAGCCTCGGTTTCCTCACCTGTAAAATGGGGATAACAGTACCACAAAGTATAGCAGGAGGCTGCAGAGAGGCTCTTCCTGATGACTACAACTGCTTTGTCAGTTGTACAGTGCGGAGAAAGAAAAGGAAGAACAGGCAAAGACAAGACCAGCTGTATTTGCATCACTCTCCAGGGAGCTTAAATATTAATTGCTCTCCAAGCTGGTTTCTCATCTGTAATTAATTCTCACTGAATCGACTCAGTCCCAATGGGCAGGATGGCCATCACCAACATGACTTATTTCAAAAACTAGAGCATAATCAGAATTGCCACAAACATCCGTTCTTAAAACTCATGCACCAGCTGGAAGTGCTAAGTGCCAGCCTCACCATCCATCACTCCCTGAAAGGGTTCTGCTGTCTCATCAACTCATCAACTCGGGCCCATAATCACACCTGGGGGTCCTGGCAGCCATCTGAGTGGGAGGAAGGGTGGAGAAGCCACCCAGTCCTCATTCCTTTATTCATTCAGCAAGTATTTGGAGTACCTGCTTTGTCAATTGTACAGGGCTTTGCAAGCCCTGAGGAGACAGTGGGAGCATGGAGAGATGCACTTCTGCTCTCAGAGAGTTTGCAACCTGGGTAATTGTTCCAAAGCCATGAGTAAAAAGACTATTTCAATACAGGGGTCTAAGTGTTGTGATGGGGAAAAGCAAAGGATCCAGCAAACCAGAGAAGGGAGACCTGGCTTGGCCATAGGAAAGCCTTCCAAGGAGGCAGTGACTATGCTGAGACGAGAGGCGAGCATCCCAGGCAGAAGGGATGGCAGGTGCAAAGGCCCTGAGGCGGATGAGGAGCTGAGGGGTGGAGCATGGTTTGGGCAGAGTGTGTAGCCGTGTGTGCAATGATCGCGTAATGCTGAGAATATACTGAAAACCATGAAATTGTACAGGCCGAGACGGGCGGATCACGAGGTCAGGAGATCGAGACCATCCTGGCTAACACGGTGAAACCCCGTCTCTACTAAAAAATACAAAAAACTAGCCGGGCGAGGTGGCGGGCGCCTGTAGTCCCAGCTACTCAGGAGGCTGAGGCAGGAGAATGGCGTAACCCCAGGAGGCGGAGCTTGCAGTGAGCTGAGATCCGGCCACTGCACTCCAGCCTGGGTGACAGAGCGAGACTCCGTCTCAAAAAAAAAAAAAAAAAAAAAGAAAATACACCATGTTTAGCCAGAGGCCTTTAGCCCTCGTGGGCACCTACTGCACAGCTGGGGCTGGGTTACACGTATGCCAGTCTGAAAAAGCAACAGCTTTTACAAAATAGTGCGTTGGCAGACTATTCACGTATCCTACATGTTTCCGTTACTCCCCTCTAACAAAGAGAGAGCAGTGTGCCTCACTCACTTGTTTTCGCCTTCAGATTTGCTCGGCTTTGTTCACAACTGTGCTTAATGTCTGACACGTCAATGATTAGGCTGTTACAGATCAATTAAGTAAAAATTGCTGAGGGTGGAACCTGAGCATCTGTGTTTGCTTGTTTGTTTGTGAAAGGATCTCATTCTGCCACCCAGGCTGGAGTGCAGTGGTACGCTCATAGCTCACTGAAGCCTCAAACTCCTAAGCTCAAGTGATCCTCCCATCTCAGCCTCCCAAGCAGCAGGGATTACAGGCATGTGCCACCATGTCTGGCTAATTAAATATATATATATATTTTTTTTGTAGTGATGGGGTCTCACTATGTTTCCCAGGCTGGTCTCAAACTCCTGGCCTTAAACAATCTTCCCACCTTGGTCTCCCAAAGTATTGGGACTTCAGGTGTGAGCCCCCATACCGGGCCTAAATGTGCCATTCTTAACAGGCCTCTGGGCCTTTACAAACGTTGATCCCGTTGCCAGGCACAGCCTTCTTCACTGCACCCCCGCCTGGCTTTTCAACACGTTTTCCTCTGGGCATCCCTCTCCAACTCCAAGAAGACTGGGATGGATGCCTCCTCCGAGCCCCCAAAACCTCGGTATACCACCCACCATGGTGTTACTATTGTTCTTTTTCATGCCAGTCTCTCTCTCTAGACCATCAGTGCCTTGAGGGCAGAGACCCTGCCGTCACTGACTCCCTGATACGTCACCCAGACCAGGTGCTCAGAAAGTTAATTTTCTTATTTTAATTTGTTTGTTTGTTTGTTTGTTTTGTAGGGACAGGGTCTTGCTATGTTGTTCAGCCTGGAGTGCAGTGGCTGTTCACAGGTACGATCAGGGTCCACTGCATCCTGGGCTCAAGCGATTCTCCTGCCTCAGCCTCCCAAGTAGCTAAGACTACAGGCATCCACCCCCATGTATGGCAGGAAGTATTATTGGACTGAAGAAAGGATAGGACTGCTGGGAGGAGAACTTGCTCCACCATCACTCATTCATTGGCTACATACTGAGCATCAGTTGTGTACCAGGCTTCACAAGCCACTGGGAACAAGGGTACCGTCCAGCTCTTTGCCCTTAAGGAGCTCAGAGTTTAGTGATGAAGGCAGAGAGCAAACAAGCACCTAAAATTAGCCCCAAAACACAATCAGCAAAACCTGACAACTGACGGAGAGACATACAACCCAATAACCATAGCTGAGAGGTCAATAAGCCTCTCTCAACAATGGACAGAAAGTGAGGATGCAGAAGACTCAAAAGGATCCATCAGCTCGCCCCACACAGCATTCACAGAACACCCCACCCAACACGAGCAGAGGGCCCATCCTTCTCAAACACACGTGGAACACTCCCCAGGTATGCTAGGGCGTATGCTGGGCCAGAAAATACATTTAAGTAAATTTAAAAGGACTGAAACCATACAAAATATGTTTTCCAACCACAACGGGATTAGCAGAAGGATAAATTAGAAATCAGCAGCAGAAGATGTGGGAAACACACAAATACTTGGAAGTTACATGACACAGTTTTAAACAATCCATGGGTCAAAGAAGAAATCACCAAGGGGATTATTAATGGAAAGTATTGTGAGCTGCATGAAAATGAAAACACAACATAACCAGTAACAAATATATAAATTAGGTACTTTCGAACAGTGAAAGGTGGTGTGAAGAAAATGAGGTGTGAGATGGAGTGCAGAGGAGAGAAGTACACCCACAGCACGTCACCCTCCCCATGTCCACACCCTTGCCACAGCCTCATTGGAGGGGAGAGCACATCCCTGCCCCTTATGCCTTTGGGCCTGGCCATGGCACCTGCTGCTGTCAATGGGGTGTGTGTGGAAAGGATGATGTGCCAGTTGTGAACTTGATTCTAAGATGCCCTCTGCTGTGTCTCCTGCCATCACCATGGGAAGAGCTTCCTGGGGCACATGCTGCCCCTTCAGCCTAGGCCCCAGGATGAACACACAAGAAGCAGAGCCACCAAGATGAATCCAGCTTTCACTCAGCTTCCTCTGCACCTAGGACTACCCAAGGATATGAAAGGAGAAGCTTGACAAGTGAAGTTTTCAAGGGGACTAACCCAGCTGGGAGGCATGACCTGTTGCTTTTCTACCTTTCTCTTTCTTCCTGACTGGGATATAGATGTAATGGTTAGAACTGCAGCAGCCATTCTGTGTTCATGAGAAACCTTGGAAATGGATGCTGCAGATGGAACTTTAGTCCTGAGACTGTGTGGAGTTGCCAAATTTGACCTGGATCTCCTGCTTCTGGATTTATTTCACATGAAAGAAGAATCCCTAAATTACTTAAGCCATCGTAATTGGGTTTTTGTTACTAGCAGTCAAACACAGTTCCTAACCAACACAGAATGTTTAGGAAAAACTTCTGTAGTAGACTGTCTTTTCCAACAACACCCACAACAATATCTCCTATCTCAATGGTCTTTATACAATGTGAGCTCGATATTCCTCCCATTGAAGAGCAGAGACTATGTCCCCTCCCGTTGAAGCTGGGTAGACCTTTGTGACTGTCTTAACTCATAGGGTATGGTGGAAGTGGTGCTACAGGACGTCCAAGGTCAGATCATAAAAATGCCATGAACTTCTACTTGCTCTCTCAGGACACTTACTCTTAGGACCCAGCCACCATGCTGTGCAGAAGCCCAAACTCATGTAGGCAGAGACCACATGGAGTGGCCACAGACAAGTGTTCTGGCCAACCTCCCAGCTTAAGTCTCGGACAACAGCCAGTCTCAACCACCTGATGTGTGAGTGAAGATGTAGGGAACTGAAGGCCCGTGGGACGTGAGCAACTCGGCATTCCACTGGAGGCTATATGATCAAACAGCAAACTGTTTATCATGAACGCAGAATGTGGGCAAACTCACAACTGCGCCTGCCGAAAGAAGGTTTGCTGGAGGCATTCACTCCCTGGCGCTTCTCCTTTCATATCCTTGGGTAGTCCTAGTTGCAGAGGAAGCTGAGTGAAAGCTGGATTCATCTTGGTGGCTCTGCTTCTTGTGTGTTCATCCTGGGGCCTAGGCTGAAGGGGCAGCATGTGCCCCAGGAAGCTCTTCCCATGGTGATGGCAGGAGACACAGCAGAGGGCATCTTAGAATCAAGTTCACAACTGGCACATCATCCTTTCCACACACACCCCATTGACAGCAGCAAGTGTCATGGCCAGGGCCAAAGGCATAATGGGCAGGAACGTGCTCTCCCCTCCAATAAGGCTGTGGCAAGGGTGTGGACACGGGGAGGGTGACACTGCGACATCTAGAGAAAGCAGTCTTGCAAGCCTACTCTGGACTGAGCAGCTGACCCCTTCTTCCACCCCACTTCTCACTATCTCTTTTGCCTAATAAATACAGAGGACTGTGTAAAGCTCAGGGCCCCTCTCCACTAGAGGCAAGGTGCCCCCTGACCCGTTCTTCCAAATATACTCTTTTGTCTACTGTGTAACCCGCACAGACCTAGGGAGACTGAATAAAGGGGGTGAATGCGGGAATGAAAGACAAGAGACAAAAGAGTGTATTTGGAAGAAGGGGTCACCTTGCCTCTAGTGGACAAGAGCCCTGAGCTTTACACAGCACTCTGTATTTACTAGGCAAAAGAGATCGTGAGAAGTGGGATGGAAGAAGGGGTCAGCTGCTCGGTCCAGAGTAAGCTTGCAAGACTGCTTTCTCTAGATGTCGCAGTGGAAAACATCAGCGCCAGGGAGTGATTGCCTCCAGCAAACCTTCTGTCGGCAGGCGCAGTCGTGAGTTTGCCCACATTCTGCGTTCATGATAAACAGTTTGCTGTTTGATCATATAGCCTCCAGTGGAATGCTGAGTTGGTCACGTCCCACAGGCCTTTGGCTTCCTACATGAAGACACCTCCAGGTGATCCCAGCTCCTAGCCATCAGGTCACCCCCAATCTTTGAATCTTCCAGTTGAGGCCCCAGACATCATGGAACAGAGACCAACTCCCACCACCATGCCCTGTCCAAATATCTAGTCCAGAGAATCTGTGAGCATAACAACATGGTTGTCTTACGCCACTAAGTTCTGGGGCACCACTAGTTTGCAGTGGTAACACTTGAGCTGAGACCTCAATGGGAAGATTGGGGTAGGCCACTCCAGTAGAGGAAAGAGCAGAACTGTAAGATGTGAACGCATTTGTGTTATTTGAAGAACAGTAACAAGGCCAGTGTGGCTGAAGGCAGTGATGAAGAAAACGGTAAAGGAGGTACTGCAGAGAGGTGGAGAGGGGCCAGGTCATGTGGGCCTCCTGTGTGAGGAAACTTCTCCTGGGGCAGGATGGTAACAACTTCCAGAGTTCTCTCCCAATCAGCAGACTGGCTTCTGAACAGGCCTTCTATGCCTTAGCCCAAAGGAGCGACCCTTGGTAAGAACTTTTGGTTTCTTCTAGGAGAGACTTGCTTTAGATGAAAAAACAGAGGACAGAAGGTGTCCAGGGGCCACACCTGTTCAAAATCTCTAGCTGTTCACCATATACAAGGAAAGGCACAAGCTCCTTGGCCCAGCATTTTTGGTACTTCTCGATCTGGTCCTAGCCTTATTTGGGGGACCCATTACTTGATCCCTGATTCTGCCTCCTACCTGCCTTTCCAACATTTTCTAGGTTCTAACCATGTGCGATGATGTGCTATTCTCCAAACATACCATGAGCCTGTGAGCAGTTGCTCATGCTGACTCCCTTGCTTTACGTGCCCTCTTCCACCACTACCCTGGCCTGGTGAGCTCCCTCAGAGTCCATCTCAATGGCACCTCTTCTGCAAACCTTCCTGCATATCTCAAAGTGAATATGTCTTTCCCTCCCTCATGCCCCTGCAGATTCTGCACAAAACTACAGTTCTGCAAATTATACTTACACAGAGTAATGTAAATTGTCTGTTCACATATTGATTTCTCCTCCCCACCTCCACCCTCTCTCCCTGCAAAACGAAAACTACTCAAGGGCTAGTTCTGAGCCTTATTCAGCTTTGGGACTCCAAGGCCTATTTCAGTGTCTACAGTAAACATCCTGTGATGTTTCCAGAATGAATGGGCAATTCAGATGGATAGATGAATGGATGGATTGCTGGTTGGATGGGCAGATGAGGAATAGATGGATGGTTGGATGGGTGGGTAGACATTTGAGCAGTAGATTAATTGGGAGTGAATGAGTGTATGGTTGTGTCACTTGATGCATGAATAGATGAAAGGACAGATGAGTGGGTGAAAGGCTGGCTGGCTAGGTGGATGGGTAGAGATTGACAGATGGGCAGGTAAGGAATGTTCTTATGACTGGGTTCCTGGAAGGATGGAAGGCAGCCGTTAAACCAGAAGTCAGTAAGCTTTTTCTGTAAGGGGCCAGATGATAAATATTTTAAGCTTTGTGACCCACATATGGTTTCAGTCACATATCCTCCTTTGTCTTTTTTCACAAATGTTTTAAAATGTAAACTCCATTCCTACAGAGCCCATAGGCTACACAAACCCAGGACCGTGGCCATCAGGATGACTGGAATTCATGGCAGCCACTGAGTTAGCTATAGCTACCATGTAACAAGCAACAGAGCTGCACCCCAAACACAGAAGGCCACCCCCACCCCCAACAACAATAGCACAATGTAGCCAGGACCTTTCCTGCTGGGGAGATTTGGGAGGCACCGTCAGCTCCTCCTTATCACTGGGGACAGCTTTGGTATCTCAACAGCATCAATCTCTAAGACAAAATTCTGAAGAACTTGCCAAGCTTAACAACCAGGGATAGATTCAAAGCTGAGGAGTGGTGGAGAGTGCCCGAAAGTCTATGGGTCTCCTTCAAGACTCATGTCCCTAGCTAGGACCTGGAGTCACACTGGGAGATGCCTGCCCCCTTTATCCTCGTAAGCACTGATATAAGATACAGCTCCAGACCACAACTTCCTGCAACCAGCTTCTGAGTGGTGACTGTTATTTTATTTATTTATTTTTTTTGAGACAGAGTCTCGCTCTGTCACCCAAGCTGGAGTGCAGTGACACGATCTCGGCTCACTGCAACCTCCGCCTCCTGGGTTCAAGTGATTCTCCTGTCTCAGCCTCCCAAGTAGCTGGGATTACAAGTGCCCACCACCATGCCCGGCTAATTTTTGTATTTTTAGTGGAGATGGGGTTTCACCATGCTGGCCAGGCTGGTCTGGAACTCCTGATCTCAGGTGATCTGCCCACCTCGGCCTCCCAAAGTGCTGCGATTACAGGCATGAGCTGATGACTTTTATGGGCTCTCCCTTCACCCCATCCTTAGGATATTATTATGGATTACCAGGGGCTTCAATGTCTTTCCAACTGGCAGGAAGCAGAGCAAACACAGATGCAAGTTTCCTAATTAAAACCCTCTTAAAAAGTCATAAAAAAAAATGCCCAGCCCCTCTGTCATGCTGCCAGCCCAGAAACAAGGGAGAAAGAAGAAAAAAAAAATGGGAAACTGATCCTTCCAGCCTTCACCAAATAGATCTTTTAGGTGTAAAAGCTGAATGGGGGCTGGTACATTTCACACCTGAGGGCTTTGGGGTTCAAGAGTGCACACAAGGCTTTCATCCTGAGGGGACAAAAATGAGGAGCCAAGAGCACCAGCCCAGAGTAATGCTCTATCTGCCCTCCTGGGCTCCCGGCTGCTATCAGCTCACGTGGGGATGTGATGCCAGGGTGACACTGTTGATAGGGACCTCAGTTGGGTTCAAGAGGCCTGGCTTGGTGTTGAGTGCTCTGGTACACCCAGAGATGGTCCCTGCCCCATGGAGCTCCAAAGGCAACCAGGAACACCCAGTGAATGCGAGGGCAGTGGCCTGGGAGCCAGGAGCCCCGGCACTTGTCCTGGCTCCACCACTGTGTGACGCGGGCCATGTCACCTCCTCTGGGCTTCCACATCACCACCTACAAAATGTCCAGGTGCACATCCCCAGCTCTGACATTCTTGGAGATGGTGAATGATTCAAAGCACCACAGAACCCAATGCTCAACCATGGCAAGAGTGCAAATGGCCCAGAGAGTTCAAAGGAGCGGGGAGCCTGAGTCTGCCATGGTCCCCCACTTCCCAAGTCTTTGCTGTGCCCTCTTCTCACCCTTTCCTATGGCCTAGCCCCGAACATCACCTCCTCAGGGAAGCCTGCCCAAGGTTGTCGGTCACCCCCCTCATCCGTCCCCTTTGCTGGCCAGAAAGCTCCTGGGGAAGGGCCCTGTCTGATCTGTCTTCCCATTCTCCAGTTCTTGTCATGCAGCGAGAGTTCAAAACAATGTCTGCTGAACTGAACTGAGGTGACTGCAAAGGGATACTCTGTGAGCTGTCCTGTGAGTTATGAAGGGGAGCATTGCCTGATGTTCAGGCTGTCCCCAAGTCTGGCCTCCTTTCCTCTGAAAGCCCAAAGGAGTACCCTCACCACCAGCTTAGGCACTACCACCCGATGCTAAGGAGACTGAGGAAGACTCTTGATACCCTCAGCTGCTCTGTCACCAGGCAGACACCTTTTCCATATGAACCTAAACATCACACGCATACAGGTACACAAACTCACATACACAAACTCACACAGAGCAATGCCCAGAAACACCTCACTATCCTCTTCCTGCCTTTCTCAGCAAGAGGGCTAAGGAAACCTCAAACATCCTGCCCAAAACCTCAGCCCATGCCCCCACGCACCCCATCCCTGAGCAAGGAGACGTATCCGCTGTCTGCCCGCAGAAGCACATTAATCAGGAGACGGACTTCCCTGAAAAGCCTTGGTGAGTGCCTGCCTGCTGCCAGGCCTCTGTTAATGGAAATCACCTCTGTCTCCACATTGCTTTCCTGCCTCTTATATCACAGACTTCTAAAAGGGCAATTAGTTTTGGACAACTAAAATGATTAACTCACCAGATGTAAGTGCTGGAGCATCTCCACGTATCTGCAGAGGGAAAGAGGGTTGAGGCTGCATTAATCCCCATCCTGTGTAAGCCCAGGAGGGTGACGTTTTGTTTACAAGCTCAAGGCCACAGGCAGCTCCTTGGGGACTCACGCTTTCTCTGAAGATAGCAGTTCCTGTGCGATGACAAGGGCTCTGGACTGTCCTTCCACCTGTGGGAGGAAAGAGAGCAATCAGGTGGGACAGGCATCAGTGGTTTCTAGGAGGCCACCATGCTGCTGGAGGCAAGTTCCAAGCATTTCTCAGACCATTTCCTGGTACGCATTACCTGTATGTTCTTCAACAACTTATTTAACCTCTCTGCACCTCAGTTTCCTCATCTGTAAATGTGGATTTTATTTTATTTTAAAAATGTATTTATTTTATTTGAGACAAGGTCTTGCTCTATCACCCAGGCTGGAGTGCAGTGGCATGATCTCAGTTCCCTGTAGACTCGAACTCTCAGGCTCAAGCGATCCTCCTGCCTCAGTCTCCTGAGTAGCTGGGACTATAGGTATGCACCACCACACCTGGCTAATTTTTAAAATTTTTTGTAGAGACAGGGTCTCACTACATTGACCAGTTCAAGGCTGGTATTGAACTCCTGGGCTCAAGCAATCCGCCCACCTTGGCCTCCCAAAGTGCTGAGATGATAGGCGTGAGCCACTGAGCCCAGCTATAAATGCAGATTTTAACAGAACCTAACTCTGAAGGTTGTTGAGCTAATGCCCAGCATGGCACCTGCCATTTAGTAAATGCTCAATGGCCATGATGATGGCATGACCTTTATATCCCACTTCATGACCCCACCAATCCTGAGCAACCTGTGGTTCCCCGTACTGAGGAATTCTGTCTTTTCTCTTGCTTTTGTACATGCTGTTCCCTCAGCGTCCTTTCCTGGCTAACTCCTAGTCATCCTGTAAAACTTAGCCACGGCAGCACCTCATCCAAGAAGCCTCTCCTGATCCTCCCCACTCAATGGCCTGGGCTAGGTATCCTTTCTGAGCATCCCCCTCTCATGACACTTATCATTACTGTGAAACAATCACATCTCTCCAGGAGGGCAGGGACCAGAAACTTCTACCTCTGCATGACCAGTGCTTAGCGTATAGTAGTTCTCTTTGTTGGCTGAAAGACTGAGTGAGTCAGTGAGTGCACATTCATTCCCCTTGGGAAGCACTAACTCTGCAGGCTGACCTCAGATGGTAAGCTGTTTAACCCATCTGAGCCCCAGTTTCCACAACTATATGATTTGGAAATAGACTGAGATTATGTCTATAAACAGGAAGGATGGGCAGGGCTGAGACAGATGCCTGGGCCTTCTGCCACAAGCAGGCTCCTGCTGGGTGGCCCCAAACCTGCCGGATATCAGACACAACTAGTGGCTGAGATCCAGAGATGCAAAGACACGCTGTGGCGGCCTGATGAAACTGACAGGGGAGGCTGTGAATGTGCAGGCATGGCTGGCTGTGGGTGGCCCATGGCAGAGCAGAGGGCACTCAGCTGGGAACACCTGCCTCCTGGTACAATTCTGCACAAGTCACTTTCAAGGTCAAGCCTCCGTTCCCCATATGTGGACAAACTAACTTCTAAATTCCCTTCTGTGCTGAACCTTGCATGTTACTAAACTTGAGGAGCCACTCGTCAAGTGAGTGATCCACTCTAGCGATGAGAAAATCACTGCTGAGAAAGTCACTGCATAGTGTTGTGGTTAAAAGCATGGGTTCTGAGGCCGGGCACAGTGGCTCATGCCTGTAATCCCAGCACTTTGGGAGGCTGAGGCGGGTAGATCATGAGGTCAAGAGTTTGAGACCAGCCTGTCCAACATAGTGAAACCCCGTCTCTACTAAAAATACAAAAAGAATTAGCCAGGCATGGTGGCAGGCGCCTGTAATCCCAGCTACTCAGGAGGCTGAGGCAGGAGAATCGCTTGAACTCAGGAGGCAGAGGTTGCAGTGAGCTGAGACTGTGCCATTGCACTCCAGCCTGGGCAACTGAGTGAGACTCCATCTCCAAAAAAAAAAAAAAAAAAGGCACGGGCTTTGGAACTAGGAAGTTTCCTGCCTCTGACTCTTATTTGTTGAACAAGTCATTGAGCTCTCTGTGCCTCAATTTTCTTACCTGTGAAATGGCCACAGTAGGAGAATAGTATCCAGCACATATGCATGTCATAAGGATCAGATGAGCATCTATATAGAGAATCTCTCACACTTGGAACTGTGCCGGGCACAAGGCAAGCACTATGAAATTATTGGCCATCATTATCCTTGTTGTTTTTGTCACCGAGGTGGTGCCAGAAACAAAACCAAGTAACCAGCGATAGAATAAGAAAAAAAAATTAGAGTCAAGTAGGGGAAAGGCCTTAACTGCAAAATGAAGGCTGGGCCACTCCTCTCACAGTAGCGGCAGAGAGAGTGGAAAGCAAATGGACTCTGGAATCAATCACATCCATTTCAAACCCAGCTCCAGCACTGTTTCACGGTATGACCTCTGGCGAGTCCCTATCTCTGAGCCTCAGTGTTTTCGCTGAGATCTGGTAGAGAATAACCAACCCGGTCTCACACACTGGCTTCTTGAGGACGCGTTTCTGACTCAGGGCCTCTGCATGTGCTGTTCCCTCTTCTCGCAATGCTCTTCCCCAGATCTTCTCACTGGTACTTTCTGGTTCTTAAGGTCTCTGCTCAAAAGTCACAACCTCAACCCATGACTGCCTGACCTAAAGAACACCCCAAATCATTTTCCACCCTGGGGTTTCTCCATCTTGGACTGTTGACATTTTGAAGAATAGTTTTTGCTGTAGAAGCTGTTCTTATGTATTACAGGACAACTAACAGCATCCCTGGCTTCTACCCACTGGATAACAATAGGAGCCTTCACTCCCTCATCGCCCACTGTGACAACCAAAAATGTCTTTAGACACTGCCAAATGTCCTAGGGCTTGGGGTGCTGCAAAACGTCACCCCTGGTTAAGCACCCCTGCCCCATCTTTATCCTGCTGTGCTTTTCATCAAGCAGACACGCACCAGAGCAACCTGGGCTCGCCCCTCTGCACTCAGCCTTCCTCACTCCGGATCCTCAGAATGTGGCCACAATGGCACAAAGACAACTCTGCTGGAAGTCAAGATGCCTGGATCCTCCCCCAAACAAGGCCATGGGTGGCTGTGTGGCTGTTGGCGAGCCCCTCTTGGATGCCTCCGTTTCCTCATCTGGCAAACAGGTGAGCATTCCTACCCTGCCAGGATGAGATGACATGATGGATGGCAGCCGTCATACCATACCCAAACTTCTGGAGTTGCCATCATTACCATTGTTACAATCTCCAAGCTGTCGAGGACAGGCTTTTGGTAGGGTCCAGACACGGGCCCCTCTGCACGTCCCACCCAGCCCCTCCTGCCAGACGTGCAGATTCTGGGTGGGATGCACGGGGCAGTCCTGCTTCAGTGACTCTGGGATGATGGATGTGTCTTCGCCAGGCAGCCAACGGGGAGGCCTGGCAGGCTGTGTGCCCAAGGCACGCAGAAACTGCTTCTGGGCGTTGCCCAACTGGGCCATTTAATATAGATGTTTATTTAACCAGGAAATGAACTCCGAGGCTGACGGCAGCGTCCAGGGACAGGCTTCTGGGAACAGGGCTCCTCCCAGGAGCGTGGGGGTTGGGGGTGCCAAGGCCCATGCTATTGCTATGGCATTTCTCAGGGTGAAGCTATGGGTGTTAACATCAGGCCACCTGCCCCTGCCTGAGGCTGTCCCCAGGGCCACCGGCCTCCTCCCTGGTCCCCAGCAAACCAGCTGGTTCAACACTTGGGTATTCTGGGACCCAGGCAGGTTGGGAGGAGTAGTTCTTCCTCCAGGGAACCTCAGTGTTAGACAGTGGGTCACACAAAGAGTCAGGAATCCTGGTCCTCTGTCTCCATGCTTTAGTTTTTCCAACTGTAAAACTGAGTGCTCAGCCTCCTTCTAAGACATCAGTTCCCAAAATACAGTCTGAGAACCTCTGAGGGTCTGTAAGGTCCTCCCTTTTCCAACTACACATCTGTGTGAGCCTGGATATTATTCATTTAAGTCAACCAAAACAATTCCAACCCACTGGGTGGGCAAGTGGATAGGTGAATCCAGCTACCTTCTGTTCAGCCAGACATTAGTATTTGTAAAAATGTAAAAATGCCACTCTTCTCTCTGTTTTTTCTTGATTGTTTTAGAAACTAGGGTTGTTGGGTTTTTTTGTTTTTTTTGTTTGTTTTTTTTTTTTGTTTTTGGTTTTTTTGGCATACAAGTGCTGTATTAACATGTAATGGGTTTGTTATCTTAAAATGTATTAAAAAAGGTTTTAGAATTTTCTGATTTACTTTCTAATGTGGTAAACATTGAAGATACGTGATTCATAGAAATAAAAACTCTTTGGGGCCCTCAATCATTTTTAAGAGGGGAGGTGGGTCTGAGACCAAAAACTTTTGAGAACCACTGTTTCAGAGGTTGTCACGCAAAGACAGCAAAGGGTTGTGGATGGCAAAGCTCTTTGTAATCAGTAAAAAGCTACAGGGAAGTGAGGCATTAGCATAACTGTATTATTATAGGGGCCAGAGAACCCCAGGCCTTTTGGCCTGTCCCTCAGGATGGTCCCCAAGTACGCCCAGGGTTCACACAATCCTTCCCCACAATGTCCTACCTGTGGGAGAGGAAGGAACAACCTCAAGATGCCTGACTCGTCGCCTCCGCTCTCTGCGTACAGGCCTCCTGGGTCCACACCTGCTCGACCTTTAAGATGGTGTGGACCGATGTTAACACCCACCTCTTTCTTTCACTGCTCTCTGCCAGTCCTTTGCCAAGCTCCATGCCCCTAAGGCCTCTGTGTCTGGCTCAGCACACGCCCCCATCAGTTCACACCTGTCCCCCCACACCTGCAGTCACTGAGCACTCCAATCTGAATGCCCTGTGCTCACCTCCTTGAGACCTCCTCCTCAGATGTCTCTCAGCAGTGTCTCCCTCCACTCCTTCCAGCCTGGGCCTCACCACACTCCACACTGTTCTGCCTCTGAAGTCCAGGCTTCCCACCTTTCATCTTGGAACCAAGCTCCGACCCTCCCTGCACCCTTGACTGACCTCTCTCTCACTCACTCTGAGCTCCAGCCTCCTAGCCATTCCCACAGCCTCCTTCTTCCATCACCTGCATCCTTGAGTGGCTGCAGAGGCTCCCAGCACTTACAGAAAGGGGCCCCTGTGGCTCAGCCCAGGGCTGTTCCCAGTCCCCTCCACCACTCCTCCATGCCTCATGGAGCTCCAGGTGATCCCTTAAGCCTACTCTATTTTTTCCTACCTCTGGGTGAATTTGGCTCACACAGTTTTTCCATGCCCAGAATCCCCACATAGCCTCAATAAACATCTCTAGGTTACAGGCTACACCTGAGGTGCCCCCGATGCCCTGTACGCACCAGCCTCCTCTGCCACACAGCCCCCCTGAAATAATCCACATCCGCACACAAGGAAGGGGCCATCTTCTATGGCTGTTTCAAGCCCTGGGGAAATTTTCCTTGTGAGTCTTCCACGTGTTGAGGGTCCCAGGAAGGGGCCTGCTGGAGTATTCTGAAGTCATATCTGGAAATGGGAGAGTGGTCAGAAACCCAGATACATGGGGCATTAGGCTCCAGGAGAACACAGACTCCAAGTCCCCTGGGGATCACCGGGGCAGGCAGGGAACATAGGTCGGGGTTTCCAGCACAGCCTTCAACAACTGCTGGAAAACTCAGAGGCAAGGACTCAGGGAGAGGTGGCTCACTCTTTATCCCAGCTGTCACCTGTGTTCCTGGTGGCAGCACAGTAGGAAGAGGAGGCAGAGGACAGTGAGTGCTTGCCAGGACAAGCGAGGGGAGAAGGATGGACCGAACAGCAGCCCCCTGGCTTCCCCAGGACCAGCTGGTCAGTTTCCAGATCATGCTGACTAGTCCAGTTCCTGAAGTCAGGCTGGTGTGAGTGTGGGTTTGGCCCAGCTACTTAAAAGACCTTTAATTTTGGAGAGATCTTTGGTTCTGGCTATAATCTGTAACAAATTTGCAGAAGCAGCATGCTATCTTGGAACACCCTGAATGAGGAATCAGGAGGCCTGTCTTCTACTCCTGACTTGGTCTCCAACCTGCTGAATAGCCCTGAGCAAGGAACGAGTGACAAGCTCCAGTTTTCCTTCCAGTGAGCTCCTCTATCACTGAAACTTCGTTGAACAGTAGCTCGCCACCTCTCCCTCCCTCCACCCCCAGCAACCACTACTCTACTCCTTGCTTCTGTGAATAAGGTTATTTTATTTTTTAGAGACTCAGGGATCTCATTCCGTCACCCAGGCTGGAGTGCAGTGGCACCTGGGCTCAAGTGATCCTTCAGCCTCAGCCTCCTGAGTAGCTGGGACCACAGGCATGCACGCCATCACACCCAGCTAATTTTTTTATTTTTTGTAGAGATGAGGTCTCACTGTGTTGCCCAGGCTGGTCTCCAACTCCTGGCCTCAAGCGAACCTCCTGCCTTGGCCTCCCAAAGTGCTGGGAACACAGGAATGAGCCACCATGCCTGGACCTATATTTTAGACACCTCATGTAAGTAGAATCATGCAGTATTTGTCCATCTGTGACTGGCTTCTTTCATTTAGCATCAAGCCCTCCAAGTTCATTCACATTGTTGCAAATGGCAGAATTCCCTTCCTTTTTATGGCTGAATAATATTCCATTGTATATACAGACCACATTTTCCTTATTCACTCACCCAAGGACGGGCATTAAGAGTGTAGATCTGGCCGGGTGCGGTGGCTCACACCTGTAATTCCACCACTTTGGGAGGCCAAGGCAGGTGGATCACCTGAGGTCAGGAGTTCAAGACCAGCCTGACAAATACGGTGAAACCCCATCTCTACTAAAAATATAAAAATTAGCTGGGCATGGTGGCGTGCGCCTGTGGTCCCAGCTACTCGGGAGGCTGAGGCAGGAGAATCTCTTGAACCTGGGAGGCGGAGATTGCAGTGAGCTGAGATCGTGCCACTGCACTCCAGCCTGGGTGACAGAGCTGCCTCAACAACAACAACAACAACAAAGTATAGCTCTTACATTAAACATTCTTGCCACAGTGAAAAGAAACAGTGGTCTCTAAATGCTTCCTTCAGCTCTCTCACCTTTTGGAATCCTAAGAGAGCGGCTGTGATTGTGATTAGCAGCTCCCCATGTCTGATGGCAGGAAAGGGCCAGTGCTGGCTCAAACAAGACACAGCCCTCCCCATCTCACTTAATTCCAGAAAGGTCCAGCCATGACCTCAAACAGCCAGCTAATGGCTGGATTCTATGCCTTCGTCCCATCTGTTCTTGCCTCCTATAAACTTTCCTCCTCCTTTCTATTTAACTACATCCTGCTCTCTTCCAAGGAGCACTCAGGCCTCATCACCTCCTGGAAGCCTTCCTGACTGCTCTCTTACAACAGAGAACCCTTCCACTGCTCATGGTTTAGTTCACACAGCTGGGTATGGGGGTTGCCCCTGAGACCTAAAAATAAAATCCTAAACAACTCAACTGACTGAACAAGCCCCTTCGTGACCAAGGGAACCCCAGAAAAACCTTAAAGACTGAGTTCCCAGTCATGACATGATGGGAGATTAGACACGCATCCTTATACTCCTTCCCTCTTTCAGTTTAGACACAACATCTGACCAGCACTAATGTTAAAATAGAGATCACAAGACTGACAGAATGGACTCTGTGGCAACAAGATACCAAATTATAACAAGACCTAGGGTTGTGCCAGGCAAGGGTTAAGCCACACACCCCACACTTAACTCTGTTCTCATTGCCATAAGGTTTTTCTTTTTCACCAGCAGCTAAACAAGCACTGGCCTCAAGATAGGCAATGTTGAAACAACTGCAGCTCTTCCACCATCAGACACTGACTAACTAAGCCCCCTGTTCTGCCAGCCAAGCTACAGCTCTGATTGGACAAGAGACTCACTTCTATGACTTTCTCCCAAGAAGAGACCACCGACCATGGACTGGCTCTGGCTGGTTTGAGAAGGCTGTGCACTGAGTGCCTTCATGCTGCCCCTGCTTTGTCTTTTGACATATAAGGCCTAACTGTAATACATTCAAATGTTAAATCTCCACCCCAAGGTGAACATGGGACACATGCAACAAGCATGCTTGCTTATCACACGTACACACTGCCTTCTTTTATGAATATCCACAGCTCCTCCTATAACTTGATGAATATGTAAACTTGTCCAACCCCTGCAGCATAAATTCCTGTCTTATCCCTCCCTCCCTCAAAGCAGGTGCTTTGAGTATCTGCTTTGAGAAGCTGCTAAAGGCTTTAGCCAGAGGCTCACTTCCCAGCCCGAGAGAACAGCCACCTTTCAGGCTGTAAACCTTTATAAGAAATAGTCTCTTCTCCAGATTTATAGATCTTGTCATTTTTCAGTTAAATTCCACAATCTTTCCATCTCATGTGCAACCTTGGTTTATTTTTTAAAAGTGTGACATATAACATTCAGAGAAGTACGTAAAATATGAATATAAAGTTTAAAGATCATCACGTGAATTGCTTTTTCATTCTCCAACTCAACTGTAAGTTCCCCAAAGCTGGGACCCCATTAGCTTCTTCTGTGGCATCTCCCAGAGCCAAGGGCACCACGAGTGCTCCACATAGACTGGGTGATTGTTGCACATAGACCAGAGTTCAGACTTCAGTGAGCACACACGAGTCACTGAGGATCTTGTCAACAGGCAGATCTGGGTTCGGCAAGTCTGGGGTGGGACCTGGGATGCTGTGTTTCTAATGATCCCCGAGGTGCTAGGGTGCTGTTGGTCCACAAATGGCACTTTGGCCATAGGCCATTGAGAGAGAGACAGTGACCACCACCAAGTCAGGAAGGAGAAAGCAAGACTGAGTATCACCTGTGGCCCACATCCCAAACACTAGGGCAAAGGGCATGTCTGAGACTTAACAGAGAGGAAACTCAGCCACAGAACAAGCTCTCCCAGGGCCAGGGGATCCTAACCTGCCCAGCCCTTTGGCCCTGGCTGCCTTCAATCACCCCAAGGCCCTCAGCAAGGCGTGTGAGACATACATGTACCCAGGATGCCCTCCAGAACCTTGGAGCCCCTCTTCTCTCCCATCCCCTCTGAGTTGTGTCTGCCTCCCTCTCCCTCCTCTGCCACCTGCCTTACAACGTCTCTTGTGTTACTGTACTGAAATGCAGTACTCTCTGCATGGCTACGGGGGAGCCAGGGTGAAGCAAAAGGAATATTAAAGATGCAGGTTGGACTCCCAGCTCTGCCACTCACTGTGCAGAGTAAGTTACACAGGGCCAAACAAGTGTTTTCATTTTATTAAACTGTCAGGCATTTGAGTTTGTTTTTCTTATGTAAATGCAGAAACTGGTTCTAATGTATTCATTTGCTTATTAACTTATTTGAAGATATTCATTGACTACATCTTAATGTACTAGGCAGCAAGGACACACCCATGAACAGGATAAACACAGCGTCTGCCCTCCTGGAACAACTGCCAGGGAAAGGCAAACAATGTGCAAGAAAACAGAGAAATAAAGAACAAGACTACAGCATAAGGAAATAGCCAGGAATGCTGTGACAGAGCATGGAAGAAGATCTAGGAGCCCTCTCTGAGGAGGTGACATTCAAATTGAGACCTGTAGCCAGCCACAGGGCAGAGAGCGCATTTCTGGTGGAGGAAACTCCAAGGGCTAGGAATCCAACTTCCAAGGGATGTAAAGGACCTCTTCAAGGAGAACTACAAACCACTGCTCAGTGAAATAAAAGAGGACACAAACAAATGGAAGAACATACCATGCTCATGGATAGGAAGAATCAGTATCGTGAAAATGGCCATACTTCCCAAGGTAATCTATAGATTCAATGCCATCCCCATTAAGCTACCAATGACTTTCTTCATAGAACTGGAAAAAACTGCTTTAAAGTTCATATGGAACCAAAAAAGACCCCGCATTGCCAAGACAATCCTAAGCCAAAAGAACAAAGCTGGAGGCATCACGCTACCTGACTTCAAACTGTACTACAAGGCAACAGTAACCAAAACAGCATGGTACTGGTACCAAAACAGAGATATAGACCAATGGAACAGAACAGAGCCCTCAGAAATAATACCACACATCTACAGCCATCTGATCTTTGACAAACCTGACAAAAACAAGAAATGGGGAAAGGATTCCCTATTTAATAAATGGTGCTGGGAAAATTGCCTAGCCATAAGTAGAAAGCTGAAACTGGATCCTTTCCTTAATCCTTATATGAAAATTAATTCAAGATGGATTAAAGACTTAAATGTTTGACCTAAAACCATAAAAACCCTAGAAGAAAACCTAGGTAATATCATTCAGGACATACGCATGGGCAAGGACTTCATGTCTAAAACACCAAAAGCAATGGCAACAAAAGCCATAATTGACAAATGGGATCTAATTAAACTAAAGAGCTTCTGCACAGGAAAAGAAATTACCATCAGAGTGAACACGCAGCCTACAGAATGGGAGAAAATTTTTGCAATCTACTCATCTGACAAACGGCAAATATCCAGAACCTACAAAGAACTCAAACAAATTTACAAGAAAAAAACAACCCCATCAAAAAGTGGGCAAAGGATATGAATAGACATTTCTCAAGACATGCATACAGCCAACAGGCACATGAAAAAATGCTCGTCATCACTGGCCATCAGAGAAATGCAAACCAAAACCACAATGAGATACCATCTCACACCAGTTAGAATGGCAATCATTAAAAAGTCAGGAAACAACAGGTGCTGGAGAGGATGTGGAGAAATAGGAACACTTTTACACTGTTGGTGGGATTGTAAACTGGCTCAACCATTGTGGAAAACAGTATGGCGATTCCTCAAGGATCTAGAACTAGAAATACCATATGACCCAGCCATCCCATTACTGGGTATATACCCAAAGGATTATAAATCATGCTGCTATAAAGACACATGCACACGTACATTTATTGCAGCACTATTCACAATAGCAAAGACTTGGAATCAACCTAAATGTCCATCAGTGACAGACTGGATTAAGAAAATGTGGCACATATACACCATGGAATACTATGCAGCCATAAAAAAGGATGAGTTTGTGTCCTTTGTAGGGATATGGATGCAGCTGGAAACCAGCATTTTCAGCAAACTATCGCAAGAACAGAAAACCAAACATCGCATGTTCTCACTCATAGGTGGGAATTGAACGATGAGATCACTTGGACTCTGGAAACGGAACATTACACACTAGGGCCTATTATGGGGAGGGGGGACGGGGGAGGGATGGCATTGGGAGTTATACCTGATGTAAATGACGAGTTGATGGGTGCTGACGAGTTGATGGGTGCAGCACACCAACATGGCACAAATATACATATGTAACAAACCTGCACGTTGTGCACATGTACCCTAGAACTTAAAGTATAATAATAAAAAATAAAATAAACTCCAAGGGCAAAGGGTCCGAGGTGGGTTTAAAGAGCAGACAGAACTCGTTTTATATCTTGCATGATGTGTGGTCGAAGAACTAGGTGTCCACTGAATTTTCTTTGATCTGTGATTAAGATATGGCAATAAGAAGATGACATGTCAGGAATTCAGATCTTCCACATCTCGTGCTAACATCCAAATAGCAAACACAGGAAGCAGGCAGGCCGGGGATGGGAAGAGGATGAGCTCGGTATGGGATGTGTTGAGTTTGAGGCATCTGTGGGGCTTCCAAGAAGGTCCCTAAAGGGCACCAAGAAGCTCCAGTCTGGGGTCAGGCCAGATGGTGCACTCTGGGATGCCACCTGCGTAGGGCTGGCCATGGCTGGAACGGGCTGCTGGTGAAGAGGGCACAGAATGAGGGATGGGGGCTGGGGGCGGTGGAGCCTTGGGAAATGCCTAAGACAGCGGAGTCGACACAGTTGCGCAGTCAGAAATGAAGGAGAACCAGGAGAGGACTGTCAGGGAAGCCCAGGGAAGAGGATGTTCCCAAGGAGGTGAGGCCACCAGGGCTGAGGCTCAGGGCTTGTGTAAGAGGGGTCTGAAGTGGACGGCAGAAGGGGGTCTGGCTCCTGGATGTCAGGAGGGTTGTGCAGCACCAGTGACAGCAGTAACGGAGGTGGAGTAGTTGGGGAGGCTTCAATATGGCCATGGCCTGAGGGAAGACCCAACGAATCTCTCCAGCCCCCACTCCCCCTTCTTTACCCAATCTCACCTCGCTCCAGCCACAATGACCTCCTAGGCTCTGGCTCACAGACTCATCCCCGCCCTCCTGCCCCTGCACTGCTCTCCTTTGCCTGGAAGGCTCTGCCCTAGGGCTTCACAGTGCGGGCTCCCTCACGCCATTCCGCTCCCGCACAGATGTGTCCTCTTCATCCAAGAACCCCTCCCTGGGAACTGGAACCCTTCTGCACTATTGGCAGGAACGTAACAGGGTGCGGCTCTGTGGAAAACTATATGGCGGTTCCTCAAAAAACTAAACACAGAATCGCCATATGATCCAGCAATCCCACTTCGGGGCATATACTTACAAGAACTGAAAGCAGGGTCTTGGAGAGATCTGTGCACCCACATTCACAGCAGTAACATTCATAACAGCCAAGAGGTGAAAGCAACCCACACATCTGTCAACGAATGAATGTGCAAACAAAATGTGGTCCACCCATACGATGGAATCAAACTCAGTGTTAAAGGGGAAGGAATTCCAACCCCTACTACAGAGAGGATGAACCTTGAGGACATTATGCTAATTGAATAAGCCACTCACAAAAGAACGAATACTGTAGGATTCCACATGTGTGAAGTCCCTAGAGTAACTGAACTCATAGAGATGGAAAGTGGAATGGTGGCTGCCAGGGGATAGGGGAGGAGGTATGGGGAGTCAGTGTCTAAAGGGGGCAGAGTTTCAGTCTGGGAAGAGGAAAAAGCTCTGGAAAGGAATGGTGGTGACGGCTGCATGGCAACGTAATGTGCTTCATGCCACTGCACTGCATAATTAAAAATGGTGGCCGGGCGCGGTGGCTCAAGCCTGTAATCCCAGCACTTTGGGAGGCCAAGACGGGCGGATCACGAGGTCAGGAGTTCGAGACCATCCTGGCTAACACGGTGAAACCCCATCTCTACTAAAAAATACAAAAACTTAGCCGGGCGAGGTGGCGGGCGCCTGTAGTCCCTGCTACTCGGGAGGCTGAGGCAGGAGAATGGCGTAAAAACCCGGGAGGCAGAGCTTGCAGTGAGCTGAGATCCGGCCACTGCACTCCAGCCTGGGCGACACAGCGAGACTCCGTCTCAAAAAAAAAAAAAAAAAAAAAAAAAAAAAAAAAATGGTTACAATGGAGGATTTTATGTTATGTGTATTTTCCCACAATTTTTTAAAAATGGAAAAATTAAGGCATGCTGTGTCTAAGATGCCCCCACCCCCAATCCCAGGAGCTCTGTTCCCCATGACCATAGCCAGTTTTTTGTTGTTGTTTTTTGTTTGTTTTGTTGCGTTGTTGTCTTAAGACAGAGTCTTGCTCTACTGCCCAGGTTGGAGTGCAGTGGCACCATCTTGGCTCATTGCAACCTCTGCCTCCTGGGTTCAAGCAATTCTCCTGCCTTAGCCTCCGAAGTAGCTGGGACTAGAGACAGGTGCCACCACGCCCAACTAATTTTTTGTATTTTTAGTAGAGACGGGGTTTGACCATGTGAGCCAGGATGGTCTCGATCTCCTGACTTCGTGATCTGCCCACCTCGGCCTCCCAAAGTGCTGGGATTACAGGCGTGAGCCACCATGCCTGGCCGCAAGTTTGTTTTTTATAGCACTTGTTACCACCTAATCCCATCTTAGGAGTTTTCTGGTTTACCTTCCATCCCCTTCCCTAGAATGTGAAACTCCAACAGGGCAGGCAGGGACTGGTCTGACTTGTCACTGCTGTATCTTCAGCCCTTGAAAGGGTGCTTGCATGTTGGTCTTTCCTGACAATGAGCCAGGCACAGAGTAGATGCTCAGTACATACTTACTGAATAAATAAGTTTCTGTGGAAGAAGAGGAGGGACTGGGAGTAACCAAGTGAAGATACAGACAGTAGAGAGGCAGACAGTGGAGAAAGTTCATGTTCACTAGATGAGTATTGTTTTCTGGGAGTGGGAAGCACAGGCTGTGGTTCAGAGGCCCTTTCCCGGGGCCCAGGAGAAGCAAGCATTTGCAGTGGAGCCAGCGTGCAGCTGTGCATCTAGGTCTAGAAGTCCACAGCACAGAGAAAGTGCATGGTGGTGTTTAACCCCAGCTGGGGACTGGTCCAATGGCAACAACCAGGGCTCAGGTGGACCCTTCAATTTGAGGCAGATGGTCAAGGCAAGGCTATAGGGTCAAAGACCAGGGACACTGGTCCGCCGGCCCAGCAAGAGCAGAGCTCTGGGCATGTGGGCCTGGCTGGGCAGGAGCAGACCTGCCACAGAGGGTGTGATGACAGGAAGGGTCTGTTCCAGAGACAGGCCAAACTGGGAAACAAATGTGGCCATGAGACTCAGGTGAGGGAGGGGGTCCCTGGGAGGGGCTGCTGGCTGCTGGGCTGGTCTTGCAGAGCTGGTGTTTAGCCTGAAAAGGCCCCACTAGGCTCATTGTCAGAGAGGGCCAACACGCCAGCGAGTCTTTGAATGTCTCCTTTCATCAGGAGAGCTATTTTTAAAAGTCTTTCTTGGTTTCCTTCTCTCCCTCCCTCTTTCCTTTCACCTACAGCCTTTGTGTGTCTATGAGTGGAAGCGAGGAGAGGTCAGACATGTGGATGGACCAGTGGAGCTCAGCCTCCTATCCTGCTCCCAAAACCTCTCCCATCATGACTTGGCTACTCTAAAACATCCAGGAAGGGTAGGGCTCACCACTGCACCCCCAAACACACCTCCTGGGGCCCACAGGGTGACCACTCCTCACTCACACCTTCCCTGGTCTGCTCTTCTGAGGTGGTGGAGACAGAAAATCTTGCTCCCGTATCCCACACAATGTGACTAGGGCATGGAGATGAGAGGTCTTTGCCTTTTAGAGAAACTGAATTCTCAGCCACAGTGGAGGACAAATGAGGATGGAGACACGACCCTTCTCCCCGCCCCCACCCTACCAAAAATCCTCCTGCAGAAAAGAGGTGGAGAAGGTCACTCACTCGGGAAACCTCCCTTCCCATCTCCACCGTAGTTCCATGGTTGGGGAGCTCTGGGCACCAAGGGCGGCCAGGGAGTCTGCTGTCACAGCCTTTTGGGGGCTACATGGCAGTGGATATGGAGATTTAAAATGTGCCTGCTCTCTGGTCCATTGATTGCCTTTTGGGATCTACCCTCCAGAAAATCTTTTATGTGCATAAGGAGGTGTGTGAACAAGTTCACTGCAGTGCTGATGGAACTAGAAACACTGTAAGCATACTGCAGCGAGGAGATGGCTAAATAAACCATAGCATATCTGGAAAATGGAATACTACGTAGCCATAAAAACATTTAACTCAGAACTCTATGTATCAATGTGGGAATATCTCTGGGGTATTACTGAAGGAACCCAACTAAGTTACTCCAGGTTACTTACAGTTTGATATCATATATGTAAAAATAACAAATCCACAAAACGATACACTGTGTGTTTAAGTGAATGGGGACTAGGAATGAGAGTTCAAGGGAACTGCAGTGATTTACATGTTCCATGGTAGACCATGCCTTGTGCAATGAAAGTGTAGGTTTTACCTTCAACTCTGGTATATATAATGCAAGCCTCATAAGAGGAGGGCAGGGATGTCCAATCCTATGGCAGATGAGAAGTCTGGACTCCGGAGAGTGAACTGACCTGCTGGAAAGACGAGCCTAGACTCACACACCCTCTCCCTGCTCTTGGGATGACTGGATGCTCCTGCCTCTGACCCTGACCCTGCTCTGGCTGGCCACAGGCTCTGCCTAGCTCTGGCCCCCGCAGGACACATGAAGGACCCCTGTCCAAGGCAGGGCTGCCTCAGCCTCATGACCCCAGCGTGTCACTGCTGAGTCGCGGTTGAACTTGGGCAGGTTGCTTCCCTGTTCAGGCTCCCAGTCTCAATCAAAAGCTCTGACCTTTGTATGCTCTTTTACTGAGTGGCAGGCAACGTTCTAGGTCTCCTTAGACTTATTTACCTTCATAACTATTCTGAAGCAGGTACTATTACTACTATCCCAACCTTACAGATGGGGAAACCTAGGAGCAGAGTGGTGAGGAAGTTGCCCAAGTTACTCAGCCAGCAAGGGTCAAAGCTGAGTCTGAACTTCTTAGTCCCTAGGCTGCTCTACCACTTGCCAGCTCCTTATTCCTGGCAGTGTCCAAGCAGTGTCCAGGAGACCAGATCCTGGGTAACAGCCAATGTCCAGGGCCCCAGAATTGCACGAATTCACACCTTTAGAATGGTCCTAAGCAGGACAGGCCCTCTCCTCCCATACTCAACCTCTGTCTCTAGGATTCAGAAACAATAGATAATTATTACACCCCTATTGCTTGGCCAACACTCTCACATTTGTGCTCCCATTCAACCCTCCCACAGCCCTGCACTTACTATTAGTGCTCTCTTTCAGAGATGGGGAATGACTGGCCTGCAGTGACACAGCCAGAAGAAGAGATGTGGGGGGTCTCAGATGAGGGTTTAACAGAGAACTCAGTGACTGTAGTGGGGTACATCACAAGCGGTGGGGACTCTGAGGTACAGAGAGTTGCACATGGTGGGCTCCACTGCTCCATCAGCCCTCCAACATTCTCATGGCCAGTACCAGATTCCTGGTTTCAGGGTGGGGACCAAATCTCTGATGGCAACTATCTCTGCTCCCAGATTCCATGACCTCAGGGATGCCCAGAAAAGCCAAAATCATCTTTAAACGGGCACCATTAACTCAAGGCTCTCCTCCCTTCTCCACAAGGAGACAATATTCCTTCTTGGGAGAGGAGGAGGAGTGGAGAGGTCAGAGAAGGCCTGCAGTGATAGACAACACTGGACTTGGAGCCAGCCAGAGCTGTGCTTGAGACCTGACCCCTTCATTCACTAGCTGTGTGGCCTTGGGCAAGTTACTTAACCTCTCAGAACCTCTGTGTCCTCAACTGTAAAACAGGGATAATGGTGCCAACTTTGAAGTTGTTGTAGGAGTCAAAGAGATGACAAACATGGACAACCTCAGGAAAGAGACAGACACATGGCTCAGTACCTAGAAAGGATGAGGCAGCAGAGAGACGAGTGAGAGGGGACGGGCAGGGTGTGAAGGAGCCACTGGAGGGAGAAGGGACTGTGGTGGAAGAGGCAGGAGAGAAGAGGGGACTAACTCTCTTCAGGGCTCCTGTAGCACTTGGTAGGTAACCTTATGAAAACACAGTCCGGAGAGATCAGTGGGTTTTTAAAAGAAATCACCTTTGTGGAAAGAAAACGAGACACCCTCATTTGGCCAGTGCTTGCTAAGTGTCAGGCCCCTTTACTGAGTACATCCACTTGCAATGGTCTTTCATCAATGTGGCAAAGCTAACCTAGGCTTGAAAGGGGAGGATGATGAGGTATGGGAGGCAGGTGCAGAAAAAGGTGCAGAGGTCTGTTGGGAAGTGGGGAAAGGGGACACTTCACTCTCTGCCTCTCCAGTCACCTCTCAACACGCAGGCATGGCCTGGAAGATGGGTGGGGTGGGTGGGGGCATTTCACTCTTCCTAGCCCATTTCCTGCAGTGGTCACATTCCCTGCAGAACAAATGCCTGAGCCCCATATCACCCAGTGATCTTTCCTGGGATGCCACCGACCAGCCACACACCCTAGGCCGGTTCTTCACCTCTATCCGTTTCTGCAAATGTACATTGTGGGAAGGGATTCATGACTCTGAGAAGGGGTGTATGGAAGGGTTGGGACTTTGTCAGTGAGTGGGTGAAGGCCAGCTCACCATGAGTGTCCAATAGACAGCATATATTACCCCCATCAGCACTGATGCACCCGTGCCCAGCAATGAGGTCTGGGTCTTCACTGTGACGTGGCCCCCAGCTCACCATCAGCCTCTAGACAACAACCTCCCTCCAGCAACTCCATCCCCTCACAGCACTGCTGCAGGGCCAGGGAAACCAGCTTTCATCTAAAACTGCTTTCAGCTCACAAAATTCCCTTATAGCCTTTAACACATCTCACCCTCATGATTTTCACTTCACAGATGAGGAAACTGAGGCCCAGGGTGTCCGAGGTCATTAGAAGCTAGGCTGGTCTTCATTCAAATCAGGCAGCTCTATTCCACATCATCTATAAAGGCTCCAGAAAGCCCCAAACTTCATCAGACTCCAGTGGATACCGGCAGGAGCAGTTGCCCTTGCATCACCGAGGCAGGCCCCCAGAAGGCGATGGTTCCTAGAGCCCTGATGCTGAGTGTCTCAGCCCCTGCATCCAGCTGGGCCCAGCTGACTGCAAACAGCTCCCTCCGCACCAAGGGAAGGAGCAGATCTGTTACAACCATCTCTCCACCTTCACGTCTCTGATGCCCACGGCCTACCTGTGGGGTGCCCTACCTTGTGGGTGAGGCTGGGGTCTCTTGAAGCACTGTCCTCCTCCTCTGAGCTTCTCTGCTCTTCATCCGACGTGAGGTCCTCTTTGGGGGCTGCCGACGAGATGGGACAGACTTTGTAGGGCTCTGTGTAGGCGCTGGGTCAGAGCAGGGGAAAGAAGGGTTAGAGCTTTTTGTTTAGCAAAGGCAAAGTGAACCTACCAGGGGTCCCATTCGAGCCATAGGGACAGAAAATGAGAAGTAAGACTCAGGCACAAACCTCCTACTTCCCCACCCCAGCCATACTAGCTTCCATGTGGAGCCCTGAACACACCAGGCCCTTGCTGCCCAGTGTCTCTGCACATGTTAAGACAGACTTGCTGCCCTGCAGACATGGGGCAGGCTCCCATGCCAAAGGGAGGCCCGAATAACTCATGATGCGGGCAGGAGATGTTGAGTCTGAGTGGTCTGGGATCTGGACTGGCCTGGTCAGGCAGCAGCGTTAGTCCTTAAGGTGGCAGTGTGCTTTGGGCCTGAGTAAGGGATGCAATGATGTGGTGGACACAATCCAGGACATGTATTCCAGCCCCTAGGCCCAGCCTTGCCATCTGCTAGATCACAGACAAGACATTGCTCAGGGCATCAGTTCCCACTCAGCTGCACAGCAACAAGGATTCCTGTCACACCTTCTTGGCAGCTGCTGTGAGCATCACAGCTCATCTAGGTACAATAGTCTCATGTCTCTATGCCTGTGACTACTCCACAGGCATTGCCACTAAATAATGAATATAGCAGTCAGTACATATTTACTGATGTCTGCTTTGAGCAGGCACAGGCTAGGCATCGAGAAAAACACTGTGAAGCAGACATGGTCCCTGTCCTCAAATGTGAACAACTTGTACACAATCACAAACTGTGATCCCCACAGCAGGGGCTCTCAACTCTTCTCTCTACACAGCAGGCTGAGTATTCCACAAGAGACTATGCTCTTCTGTTCAAAAACCTTCAGTGGCTCCCTCTTGCCATTGGCAATGTGGCCCCAGACAACTCACAAACCTTTCTTCCTACTCAAAATCTGGTCTTATTAAATCCTCACCAAATACTTACTTCTGCCCTCTGGGAATGCCAGGATGAGATGCTGGAATGACAGATGGATGCCAGGACAGAAGGGAGCAGCCACTTCCTGGACTGCCTGGACCAAGGGTTCCCCCAGGCCCTGGCCCAGGCAGGGGGAAGCGAGGTGTGTGGGGGGCATCAGGGGAGGAGGAACAGAGCCTTAGGCTATAGTGAGCTAGACGCCTATCCTGGAGCTCCTCAAATGTCTTTTATAGGAGCCAGAACCGCCTGCACCTAAGCCCAGAGTACCTGCAGCCTAAGGAGCTTGGGGCTTTGCCAAGGCCAGAGTAGGGTCCCCTGCTCCACAAGGGGCTATCGGGTCAGGCAGAGCAGGGACAAGGTAACCTGTCTCTGCCTGGGCCTCCACTGACATAAGGGGTTGGAGGTGGGGACTGTGGCTGTGCACTTGTGTACAGAGGCAAACCCAGTCCTCATCAAGGCTGAGCCACGACTCAACCTACTAGCCTACAGGCGACCCTCTGGTCAGACTTCTTTCTTCTTCCTTTTCAAAAACATTGCTTTTTGTCCTTTTCTTTCAAATGATGAGGTGTTTTACAACAAGCCACATACCTACTACCAAGGTATACAAAGAAATAACCCCCTGCCAGAATTGCTGAGGTGTGCCAAAGCCTCCCTCCTGTCCCAGGGTCACCTTCACCTCTGTTGCCAGTCACCATGCCACCAAGGGCCACCAGCTCCCTCCACTGAGGAGCAGTCCCCAGCCTAAATGTAATCTGCTCAGCAGAGCTCAGATCAGGCTCAGTAAAGTGACTGCATGAACTGGTCTCACAGAGCCCTCACTTCCCTCCCTCCAGAGCTGCCTGCATCCCTTTTTCCAGCAGACTTGGAGTGGAGTCCTGCCCTCCCTCTGAGAGGAACAGCTACCTTAGTCAGCAGGAGCAGGTGGTGCTCTACCCAGGATAAGCAGTAAGGATGAGGGATGCAGGCATGAGCCACTGTGCCTGGCCAACTAATAGTAACTTTCAAATGTCTTACCATAAAAACGATAAGGCGATGGATACGTTAATGACTTTGATTTAATTATGCCACACTGTATACATATACTAAAACATCACATTGTACCCCATAATGGTATAGGATTATGACTTGTCAATCAAAATAATAGTAATACATTTTTAAAGGTCTAGAAATGTCTTTAAAATATGCTTTCACAATATGAAAGAGCAAGTATGATCCAATGCCTTTGCAGAGTCAATGAAAAAATGGCAGCAACAGACCCTATCTTAAACAGAAGTTGGCAGTAAAATAAACCAAAACATTCTGACACTAAAACCAAGACTGCCAACACTGCCGCTCCTACCAACCCTGGTATTGCTACCAAGTTGATCATATACAGGGCAAGGAAACATCTCTGATAGATGTTAACTTCTTCCCAAATGCTCTGACAGACCCTAGCAGAAACCTGTGTCCTGGGAAAGTAACCATGTCTTCCCTTGGGGAAAAAGACTGGGAACACTTACACATCATATCTATCTCCCCAGTCTGCCAACAGAAACCTCTGAGATGAGGCCAGGCATGGTGGCTCATTCCTGTAATCCCAGCACTTTGGGAGGACAAGGCAGGCAGATTACGAGGTCAGGAAATCAACACCATCCTGGCTAACATGGTGAAACCCCGTCTCTACTAAAAATACAAAAAAAAAAAAAAAAATTAGACTGGCGTGGTGGCGGGCTTCTGTAGTCCCAGCTACTCGGGAGGCTGAGGCAGGAAAACGGCGTGAACCTGGGAGGCGGAGCTTGCAGTGAGCCGAGATTGCACCACTGTGCTCCAGCCTGGATGACAGAGTGAGACTCTGTCTCAAAAAAAAAAGAAACCTCTGAGATGAGTACTTTGCTCAGTATGGTCAAAGGAAGCCTGCAAGGCTCTACATTTTTTTTTTTTTTTTTTTTTTTTTTGAGACGGAGTCTTGCTCTGTCACCCAGGCTGGAGTTCAGTGGCCGGATCTCGGCTCACTGCAAGCTCCGCCTCCCGGGTTCACGCCATTCTCCTGCCTCAGCCTCCCGAGTAGCTGGGACTACAGGCGCCTGCCACCTCACCCGGCTAGATTTTTGTATTTTTTTAGTAGAGATGGGGTTTCACCGCGTTAGCCAGGATGGTCTCGATCTCCTGACCTCGTGATCCGCCCGTCTCGGCCTCCCAAAGTGCTCGGATTACAAGCTTGAGCCACCGCGCCCGGCCTAAGGCTCTACATTTTTTGCTATCTGGTGCCCGCCTGGTTTTTCATTCATTCATAAAAATTCCTATTAAGAGTCGTCTGTTCTAGACTCTACTATAGGTACTGAGGGTACAGTGTCTATAGCCGCTTTAATCAAAATGCCCATTATAATCATAACTGGGTGAGTTGTTATCTTCAGGTGGATTCCTTGAGCATACCAATAGATTACATATGAGAAAGCTCTCTAACCCAACTACCTACCCATCCACTCATTCACCCGTCTATCTATTTATCTATCTAGCCATCCATCCATCCATCCATCCATCCATCCATCCATCCATCCACCCACCCACCCACCTATCCACTTCAGGACATTGGACATCTGACCATCCACTCACCCTTCCAGCCATCCTTCCATCTACTCACTCAGCCATCCATCCTTCTACTCACCCATCCCCTCACACTCACTCACCAAATATGGCTCAGCAACTACTTCATGGAGCTAACACATGGGGGGATCAAAGATGACTAAAGTAATCTCTCTGGCCTCAGAGAGAGTACAGTGCAAATTATTTCTGAGCCCAGAGAGAGTACACAGCAAAGTCTTCCGAACCCACCCTCTTCACCAGCACTTTGCACTGTACTCTGGGTACTTTACTGTATTCTCTGGCCTCGGAGGTGGAGAGGGTGGGCTCAGAAGTCAGACTGCCTGAGTGGAATCCCAGCTGTGCCACTTCAAGCAAGTTTCTTAATCTCTCCATGTCTCAGCTTTTTTTTTTTTTTTTGTCAGTTTCATCTACAAAACAGGGGTGATAGTAATATAGATATAGATTATTTAGAGGATTCATTGATATAATGCAACAAAGGCACTCAGAAGTGGCACAAAGAAGGTCCTCATTAGATATTAGCTAGTGGTGGTGTTTCCATAACCTGACAGCAACAGATGAAATAAGTTTATCAGAATAGCCCATAGGAACAATGAAAATGCAGACTGTCCTATCCTTCCATCAGTTGGTATCTTTCTGCTCTTTAGCTGACACTAAGGGTGGTTCAGAACCAGTAGAAAGGTCCCCATCTCTATGGTACCTTACGACTTACAGGCACCTTTATATCTGTTTCTTTGTTGAAGTCTCCTGGTTGCCCAGGGCTCAGTGCCTATGTTTTCTCAAGCCCCAAACCAGGACCAAGGATCTGAAGCTTTGCTATATGGTAAGTGAGGAAGGACATTTGAGAGATAGTTTGGAGGCCAAAAGGATGAAATTTCAGTAGGGCTCAGTGGCTCAAGCCTGTAATCCCAACACTTTGGGAAGCTGAAGCAGCAGGATCACTTGAAGCCAGGAGTTCAAGACCACTCTTGGCAACAAAGTGAGATCCTGTCTCTAAAATAAAAAAATTAGCGAATGTGGTGGCTCATCCCTATTGCTATTAGCCTCAGCTACTTGGGAAGCTGAGGCAGGAGAATTGCTTGAGCCTGGGGGTGTTGAGGCTGCTGGTCACATCACTGCACTCCAGCAGCCTGGGTGACAGAGCAAGGCCCTGTCTCTAGAACAACAACAAAAAAAAAGACATTTCTAACCATTATTTCAAGAGTTTAAAGGACAGAAAAATCATTTGATAATATTCAACATCCCTTCATGATAAAAGCTCTCAATAAATTAAGTGCAGAAGGAAAGTACCTCAACATAATAATGGCTGTACATGTTAAATCCACAGGTGACATCTTACTGTTAGCTTTTAGCTTTTCCTCTAAGAACTGGAGCAAAACAAAGGTGTCCACTCTCACCACCATTCTTCAACATACTACTGGGAGTCCTAGCCATAGCAATAAGACAAGAGAAAGAAATAAAAGGCATCCAAATTAGAGAGGAAGAAGTCAAATTGTCCCTGTTTGCAGATGACATAATCTTATATATAGAAAACCCTAAATATTCTACCAAAAACCTCTTAGAGTTGATAAATTCAGGAAAGTTGCAGGATACATAATCAATATATAAAAATCCATAGCATTTCTATACACGAACAATAAACTAGCTGAGAACAATTTTTCAAGAGCTACAAAAAAAATCACAATACTACGTTTACAATAGCTACAATAAAAGCCCAATCCAGAAATAAATTTAACTAAGAAAGTGAAAGACTTCTACAAGAAAAACCATAAAACACTGATGAAAAAAAATCAAAGAGGATACCAACAAATAGACATTCCATGCTAATGGACCAGAAGAATTACTGTTGTAAAAATGACAATACTTATCCAGAACAATTTACAGATTCAACGTGATCCCCATCAAAATACTAATGACATTCTTCACAGAAACAGAAATTAAAATTCTAAAATTTACATGGAGCCACAAAAGACCCAAATAGCCAAAGCAATCCTGAGCCAAAAGAATAAAGCTGGGGGCACCACATTACCAGGCTTCAAAATATACTACAAAGCTATAGTAACCAAAAAAGCATGGCACTGGAATAAAAACAGATGCATAGACCAAGGGAACAAAATAGAGAACTCAGAAATTAATCCATATGTTTACAGACAACTAATTTTTTATAAAAGTGCCAAGAACACTCACTGGAGAAAGGACAGTCTAAATGGGGCTGGGAAAACTGAATATCCATATGTAGAGGAAAGAAACTAGATCCTCACCTCTCATGCTATGAAAAAATAAACTCAAAAGGGATCAAAGACCTAAATGTAAGACCCAAAACTATAAAACTAATAGAAGAAAACACAGGAGAAATGCTTCAGGACACTGGTCTGGGAAAATATTTTATGACTAAGACCTCAAAAACACAGGCAACAAAAGTAAAAATAAACAAATGGGATTATATCAAACTACAAAGCATCTACACAGCAAAGAAAACCATCAACAGAGTGAAAAGACAACCTACAGAATGGGAGAAAATATCTGCAAACTACTCATCTGACAGGGAATTAATATCCAGAATGGATAAGAAACTCAAATGTCTTAACAGAAAACACACACACACACACACACACACACACACACACACACACAACCCCAATCTGATTAAAAAGATGGGTAAATGATCTGAATAGACATTTCTCGAAAGAAAACATACAAATGGCCAACAAGTATATTTTTAAAATTCTCACATCACTAATCACCAGGGAAATGCAAATCAAAATCACAATGAGGTATCATCTCACACCTGTTAGAATGGCTATTATCAAAAAGACACAAGATAACAAATGCTGGCAAGGATGTGGAGAAAGGGAACTCTTCCACACTGCTAATGGGAATGTAAATCAGTAGAGCCACTATGGAGAACAATATGGAGATTCCTCAAAAAACTACAAATAGAAGTACCATGTGATCCAGCAATCCCACTACCGGGCATTTATCCAAAGGAAAGAAAATCAGTATATGGAGGAGACATCTGCACCCCCATCTTTATTGCAGCAGTATTCACAGTAGCTGAGATATGGAATCAACCTAGGTATCCAACAACAGATGAATGGATAATGAAAATGTGGTATACACACAAGATGGAACACTATTCAGCCATAAAAAAGAAAGAAATTCTGTCATTTGTGGCAACACAAATGGGATTGGAGGACATTATGTTAATTGAAATAAGCCAGAAACAGAAAGTTAAACACTGCATGTTCTCACTCATACGTGGAAACTAAAAAAAAGCTGATCTCATAGTAGTAAAAAGTGGAACAGAGGATACTAGAGGCTGGGAAGGGTAGGAGTAAGGTGAGGATAAGGACAGACCTGTAAAAGAATATAAAAACACAGCCAGATAAGAGGAATAAGTTCTAGGGTTCCATAGCACTGTAGGACTACAGTTATCAATCATATATTATATAGTTTCAAGTAGCTAGGAGGAGGATACTGAATGTTCCCAACACAAAGAAATGATCAATGTTTGAGATGATGGTATGCTAACTACCCTGATCTGATCTATAAATTACATATATCAAAACATCACTATGGACCTAATGAATATGTACAATTATTATTTGTCAATTTAAAAAATAAAAGAGGGTCAGGTCGACTGGCTCACACTTGTAATCCCAGCACTTTGGAAGGCTGAGACAGGAGGACTGCCTAAGCCCAGGAGTCTTCGAGATCAGCCCTGGCGACATAGCAAGACCTCCCATCTCTACCAAAAATTAAAAAACTAGCTAGGTGCAGTGGCGCACACCTGTAGTCCTAGCTACTTGGGAGGCTGGGGCAGGAGGATCACTTGAGCCCAGGAGGTCGAGGCTGCAGTGAGCTATGATCATGCCACTGCAGTCCAGCCTGGGCAACAAAGTAAGCTCCTGTCTCAAAAATACATACATACATACATACATACATACATACATACATACATAAAAAGAAAAGAAATAAAAAATAAAGAACCAATGGTCTGTTGTACCTTGAATGGGATCTTTCCAGGAAATTTTGGGCATGTGGTCATTAGAGGGGTAATACGGTCTCACCACTGAAGAAGTTTACCTGGAGAGTCACATTCTAGGAAAACAGAAAAAGGGCCAGGTGGTCAGCATTGCAAGTTTAGTGACCAAGTAGCCCAGAATGTTGGCACCACACAGAAGAGAGTCACTGTGTGACCTCAGGCAAGCCACTGAACCTCTCTGTTTCTTACCTATAAAGTGGTGACAACTAAGGAGGTTCACTGTGGGAGTCAATGAGAACATGATGGTGAAAGCGGCCATGGCCTGACATACAGCAGGTCCTTTCTGGCCAGCTCTGAAGAGCCTGCAGAAGGGCCAAGTTCTAAACCCCCCCCCCCGCCACCTAGTCTCCCTGGGACTGTATCCACCCTCTGAGTCCACTTGTGCTGTAAAGGGAATATCAATTAAAGCTGCCCAGAGCCTGTTACCTTAAATGACCTTCCAAATGAGCCTAGTCCTTTTCAGCAGCCTAGAGTTGTAAAAGGACATGTGCCTCCACGTGGGGAGACGAATGCTGTATAACCCGGCCTGGTGCTGTCCAACTCTGACCATTTAATTCCGTCCTATGTAACGTTCGTTGGGAGCCACAAGTCTGAACACAGCCAAAAGGGCCTAGTAAGTCGTAAAAAAGAAAGGAACGCTTTTCCTCCTGGGACTCTCTCAGTGGGCACTCCAACCTCAAATTCCATCCTTGCTGGTGTGGAAATTCATGTCAATGGGGCCAGACTGCAGATGTAACTTCTCCCAGCCCCTCCGAGACAGGCTGGGACCTTTCTGAAGCTCACCAGCCCAGCAGGGAGGGGAAGAGGGCTTCAGAGCTGAGCCCTCTGGGAGCTGGAAAGTTTGAAATGGAGGAGACAGGCTGGCGAGAATGAGTATCCCAATTAGCAGAATAGCTGGAAGAGCTTGTAAGTGGGCGGAGGGGAGGGCTGGATACGGGATAGGGATTTCTAAATCCTCAGACATTCGCTCCATTCCCTTGCTGAATCCTTCACCCCTCAGTGCCCCAGCACCTTCCCAGTACTAAACAGTCCCTCCAGGACTTCCCTGATGTCCCCTTCTGCTCTGACGCTTCCTGGTCTACTTCCTCACAGGGACATTGCAATCTTTGCAGATGGAGCTGTCATTTGCACTGTAACTGGGACCACCGATGACAAGGCACAGCACAAATGTGATACTGTGGAAAGAGCCCAGGAGGACTAGGGGTCCTGGATCCCTCATTAAACCCTGCATCATCTGGGCTACGTTGTGGCTGTCCTGGGGAGCCCCAGTTTCCACATCCATAAAACTGAGGTGGAGGCTGGACTCATGGGTCAAAGTACAAAACACTCAGACATATGAAACTGCGTCCTGAGACCAGACACACACATCCCACAGCCTGGGGGCCAGGCCCTGAGAGCGCTGCCTTCCTGGTGCCTCCTCGTGTCTGAAGTGAGGCTCCCCTTCACGCCTCTTGGAGAGAACGCGTCCCGCACCCAGGGTCAGCCAAGGGATAGCATTATAATGGTTCCCAGAAACATGACCGAAGCAGAGACTTTTTTAAAAATTCAATTTCCATTTCTCACTAAGTAAAAACAAAAGTTCATCCTTGTTTTCCGACCAGAGACATCCCCACCCCTCCTCCTAAAACGCAGCAGCATCAATGGTGTCAGAAGAGTTTGTTTTCTTTTTATAACAGCATTAATGAGATATGAGTCACATACCATGAAATTTGCACCTTTAAAATATAATTCAGTGCTTTTTAGGATATTAGTATATTTAAAGAGTTGTGTGACCAACACCATTATCTAATTTTAGAACATTTTCATCACTCCAAAAAGAAACCTCATTTCCCTCTAGGCCCCTCAGCCCCTGGCAACCACTAGTCTACTTCCTGTCTCTACGGATTTGCTTATTCTGAACATTTCATTACATGAAATCATACAATATGAGGCCTTTTGTGTCTGGATTCTTTCACTTAGTGTGTTTTCCAGGTCCATCCATTTTGTATCATGTGTCAGCTCTTCATTCTTTTTCATGGCTGAATACTATTCCACAGTATGGATAGATCATACTGTTTATCCATTCAACTGATAGACATTTGAATTGTTTCTTTTTGACTATTATGTATAACGCTGCTGTGAATATCTGTGTACAAATTTTTGTATAGACATATTTTCCTTTCTCTTGGGTATATACCTAGAAGTGGAATTGCTGGGTCATATGATAAACCTATATTTAATGTTTTAAGAACTACCAGACTGTCTTCCAAAGAGGCTGTATCATTTCACATTACTACCAGGAATGTATGAGGGTTCTAATTTCTCTACAGCCTTGTCAACACTTGTTATTGTCTGCTTTTTCTTTTTTTATCTTAGCCATCCTAATGGGTTGGAAGTGGCTTTATAGAGATTTTCAAAGAATTTTGTTTTTTCTGATTCCATCTCAGCCTTCTCCCAACCTATGCAAACACTATTTTTCCTAGCCAAAGAGAAAAAGGGAAACATAACTGTGACCATGAAGGCTTTATTTTCAGATAATCAAGTGAGGCTCAGAAGTCCAGCGGTGGGGCGGGGGGTGCAGAATCTAAACTTTTAGAAGGTCTTCAGGAACCTCATAAAATTATAAAATAAAGAGGTAATATTAAAGAAAAATATGTAAGCCAGAGCCACAAACCTACCAGTGTGATGGTGTCTCAGGCTCTGTCTTTGGGACAATGGAAGTGCCTTGGGCAACTTGGGCTAGTAATACTGGCAGGAGAGGCCGGAGCCAGCTTTTCTGCCACACTGTTGGTTCACATGCCTGGCCTAGCCATAACCACTGGCCCTAACATTTTGGTCATCTCTGGGACTGCAATAGAGGACAGTGGTAAAGGGCACACATTTTGGGATCCGACTGTCTGATGCCAAGACCCAGTTCTGCCACATATCAGCCCGATGACCTTAGGTAAGTTGCTTAACCTGCCTGCCTCAGTTTCCTCATCTGTAACATGGAGATATCAGTCCTTAAATTCCCAGGGTCTATGTAGGGATCAGATGAGATGACATCTGTAAATGAGGTATACGATCTGCGTAACACAGTACCTGCTGGTTTTATTTTACTAGAGTCCATCTGAGCTAAAGGCCAGTCTGAATTCAACAGGCAGAGCTCCTCAACGCTTACAGATCTGGGTTCTGGTCCCACCTCTGTTACCAGTGTGGACCCCTTCCCCTCCAAGGGCCTTAGTTTCCCCATCTGTAAAATGAGAGAACTAGAACTAGAAGCTCTTCCCACCATGATGCCCCGTGGCTTTATGTCCAAAGCTGAGGAATTTTGCTCGAGTGATTCCTGCCACAGTTTTGGCATTATCAATCATCCTACACGGCCAAACCGACTCCCTGGCCCACGCATACATGTGCGCTTTCCCATCTGAGACTGTTCCAGAATTCCTTCCCACCCTCCCCTCCACTTGCCCAACACCATCCCCCCCACCCCCTCCAACCCCGGCCAAGGTCCAACCCAAATACCACCTCTTCCAAGAAGCCTTCTGTCTCTCCAGCAGGAGGGGCTCCCGTTGCAGTTTACTACAGCCACTCCAGTTAATTTATGTTCCTATATTAAAGTTCCTTGAAGGTAGCAGTCATGGGCTTGCTATGCATTTCTGTGTCCTCCATGAAGTACAAGTAGGTGCCCAAGAAATGACTGACCTATCCCAGTTTCCCCATCTCATCCCAGCTGAAGGAGGTGACTTCCTCCCGCCACCCGAGGGGAGGGCGTCTCTCTGTCTGCACATATAACAGTGCCTGGCTCACGCTGAAATGGCATCACAGGTGCTGCCACTGCTGACAACATTGTGGCCAGACAAGTATTAGGAGACAAATGAGCTTCCTTTCTCACCAGGCCATGCTTTTAAATCACTAGGAATATAGCCGGGGGTGGGAGAGGGAGAAGCACCCCATGGTCTGGATCTGGTTCTCCCACAGGTTCAGCTGATGCTGAAGGATGGGTGGCGGGGACTGCCCTGGTTTCCTCAACTGCAAGATGAGCTCTACAGTTGTGGGTCCTGAGCGCCTAACTCCAGCCCAAAGCAGGAGGAAACTCAGACGCATCTTTCTCCTGCAACCTCCACCCTGGGATTCAGAGGAACCCAGACCACAGGCGAAGCAAGAAGGGCCGGGGAGTCACTGCTCCTGCCTCAGGCAGCTGGGGAGGATGCAGTGGCTGGAGATTCATGGAGGACACTATAATTTAATAACCACACACCACATCTGAAGCTGCCAGGAGCTATGAGAGGGGCAGCCTGTGGTTTCCAAGTGTGGTGGTCCGAATAACAATCCCCTTCTCCCACCCACCTTCCACATAGACACAGCCAGCCAGTAATAACAGCAGCAGCAGCAGCAACAGCAGATGCAGAAGCCAGCATTTTTTAGGGCTTACTATGTGCCAGGTGCTCTATGACTTCTTCCCAACCACTGTATCCTGTAGACGTTAACACTCCCATTTTACAGATGGAGAAACAGGTGCAGAGAGACTAAGTTCAGGGCCGGGATCTGAACACAGGGAATGTGGTTTCAGAGCTCCCCCTCTGACAATGAGTCTATGCAACCTCTACTGTATTTATTCATTTATTGAGCACTCAGCTAAGCACGTCCCAGAGGCTATCTCGTTTGATCCTTTCAACCACCTTAGTGAGGGTCAGAAGCACTTTCAACCACTTAGTGAGGTAACCACTATTATTATACTCATCTTTCAGTTGGAGAAACTAAGGCTCTGTGAGGTTAAATGACCCACCCAAGGTCCACTCTGCTGTATTCCCCTTCCATCAACCACTCTCAGACAAAACCACAAGCAGATGGCCCATGGCTGGACCCACACACTGGACACATCCATTCATTCGGTTCACTGTCACCTCCGCTGTGCTGGGTAGTACCAGGGCAGAGCAGGGCTCCCAGCCCACAAGGCATGAAAATGTGTGAGAGGTGCCGGGACACAGAGGAGTGTCCACAGAGCACCTGGAGGGCAGGTGGGTGCAGGCCTTTTGATGCACATGAACAGGAGCATCATCTGTGGCTGGAATGGGATGCCTGGATGGGGGACACAGAGGGAATCCATCACACAAGGCCAGACAGAGACGGACACACTGAGGCTCAGGCCCAGAAGGGAAGGGCCTCACACTTGGACCCAGACACGTTATAGCACATACATGCTCTTGTCATGTCACTCACATGGTCTTCCCCAACTCCATCTGCCTCCTCTACTCCAAACACAGAAGAAGCATTTTCAGAGGATGCCACCCTTTGCCAAGGGCTCTAAGACCCTATAAATCCACCCTGCTCCTGAGGGCAGGGCCTGCATCTGATTCTGCTGGTCCCTAGAGCCCAGCTGGGAATGGATGCCTGGAAAGTGTGTGCTGACCTGAACTGATCTGACTTCTCACACCAGCCAGGGCCCAGGGGCCCTCCTTTCCAAGGCCAGCTCAACCCCTACCTCCTACTCCAGGAAGCCTTCCCTGACTACTAGCTAAGCTAATGAGGCTTAAGCTTTAGGTCCTACACTTGCATGGACTGGTACCTTTCCAGGTTCTATGAGTTAATTTATAATCTTTTTATTTGCATAAATTTAAAAAATAACCTATATACTATCAGTATAATCAACATAGAGCCCATTTCTTACAAGATTTTAATTTTCCTACACTTCTTAAGGAAGCTTTTTGTAGTATAAGTGAGGTGCCTAACTTGTACCCCATGGGTTCCAGGGCTGCATGGGGCTGGCCTGGCCTTTTGGCATCTTGGTTCTCCCATTTGGGTTCTGTACTCCATGAGGGCAGTGAGCCTTGTGGTGTTAAGGCTGCGGCAAGTTACCTACTTAACAGGTGGGGACAGTGAGGGCCAGAGGGAAGGATGAGAAAGCAGACCAGATTTCCACGGCTCCCAGAAGCCTCCCTGCAGAGGGGGTCAGCAGTCCTGCGGTTCAGGCGTTCGGGGTGTGGCAGTCTTGGAGGGAAGAGGCGCGGGGAAGGGCAGGGCTGCCCGGGAAGTGGGACTTTTTCCTTCCACAACAACGAAAAGTCTCGTCCAAAGGGTGGGAAGACAGGCGCCGCCCTCAGCCCCACATGTCTTCAGGGCTCACAGTGGCTGGCTGCCCCTCCTCCACCCACCTCTCAGGACTTGTCCTGCATTTCCTGTAAACACCGACACTTCCTCCCTGGGGAGGGCCTGGCAGTGTTGGGGCCACACCCCGTGGCTGACAGAGCCCGGCAACAATGGCTGGCCCAGGGCTCCAGCTGGCCACTCCACACCCCAGGCCTTCCCAGGGACCCAGAGAAAGGCTATCCTTTCCTAGAGCTGGGCAGTCCAATGCCCCCATGCCACAGATGGACAACTCACGGCTCAGAGAGGAGGGGAGGCATTTGTCCTGGGCTACACAGCAAGTCTGCAGCCAAAGGCAGGGTTACGACTTGCTCATCTCTACACCTCAGCGCCTCCTCTGCCGACCCGGACCGTGACACACTGAGCTCTCGAAGGGGAGCTCAGACTCCAGCCAGCTTGCCTAGGTTTCCAAAACTTGGTTCTTTGCCACTTACCAGCTACACAACCCTGGGCAAGTTTTCTGTGCCTCAATTTTCTCATCAGTAAAGCAGGGATAGTAACAGTACAGACCTCACTAGGTTGCTGTGAGGGTTTAGTGAAGTGATATATATAAAACACTAAGAACATACGGCAGCTATGTTGCTGTTCCTGTTTTTAATGTTTACTGAAAGCTCCAAACAGGACAGACTCTGAGTCTCCAGGTCTCCATCCCACCAGGGATGCTAATTGGGCTTGACTTTCCAACTTCAGAGCTGTGTTAGCAGCACTGTTCTGGGAGTCAGGAGACTCCTGCTCTACCAGTAACTCACCCCGTGATCTCAGACAAAAACATTTCCCTCCTATGTGCCTCAGTTTCCTCAGCTATAAAATGGAGACTAAAACCCTGCTCTTCCTCATGGGTAAAATGAGAAAACAGAAAGAAAAGCACGTAGAAAAGTTCCAGTTGATACACTAGGTTTCAGATGGGGGTCGGCATTTCCAAATACATTGTCACAAAAACTCATCTTCGAGGATAAACCCTGAAAGTCTTTTATCAGTATCATGTTAATAATCTGGCTACACTGAGAGTTTACATGTGCCAAGTCCTAGCCAAGTGCTTACCAGCAGGATCTCATTCACTCCCCAGAACCACTCTCCCAGCAGGCTATTAGCATTCTCATATCACAAAACAGAGGGATGGAGGGGGACAAAACAGAGGGATGGAGGGAACCTCTAAGTTCAGTCTCCTTTGATTTGTCTCAAGCCTGTGACCTTCGGCTCTAAGAACAGGCTGAAGAGGGTTTCCTCACAGCCCAGCTAAGATCTGCACAGCACTTCACAGTCTACAAACACCTCCACATATTTCATTATGGTTGATTCCTCCCACAAACATGTAAGGTAGGCACCATCACCTCCAACAAAGAGAAGAAAGCAAGGCCCAGGCGGGGGCTGAGTGACTGCCTGGATCCCAGTTACACAGTAGAAATGGGGTCTCTGGCCCCACGGTTGGGAAGTCTCCCCTTGTATGACAATGCTGCTTCATCTCCTGCATGAACCACAGAGGACCTGGACAGCGGCTCCTGACTCTGGACCCGGCACAGAGACACGTCAGGCAACTCCCTGTGGACCCGGGGAGCCGTGTGAGCAGTTTCTGAGGCCTGTGGCCCGGTGTCTGGAAGTACTTATGAGCTATGCAACTAAGCCCGCTTTTTCAGTCAGTAATTGCTTTGAAATATGGGTTCTGAGAGTTTGGCTGCAGTGCTAGCTGGCACAGTCTTCTCCCCACATGCCAGGACAGAGACCACGACAATAGAAAGCTGGGAAAACCATCCACCCCACAGACAATTCTGGCTTAGGATGAAAGAAAGCATTGGAAGAGAGGCAATGAGCTGAAAAACAGAACCCTTGAGGACGGTGCCCTCCTCCCTCAGCCCCATCCTCACTAGTACAATCTTTCAGCCCCCCAAAGAAGCCCGTGAGCCCCCAAACAACACACGGCTCTCCTACATTTCAAGCATTTTTTCTTCCACGTGAAGATTGCACCAGGCACCCAGGTTCAATGAACACGATGGGGGTGCCCCTAGTTAACGACTTGGGAGATAACTCCAATGTGAAAAAGCTTAAAGTTTCATCAAATAGGGAAGAGGTTTTCTAAGAATCAGTCACCTTTATGTCAGTAAACCACGGGGGTTGGTGAGTGTGAGTTCTCATCCCTGTACTTACACCCAGTCCCAAACCCAGCCTCTGAGCAGCACACACCTCACTCCGCATCCTTCACGTCTACCTGCTGGGCCACCTGTTCCCCAACTCCAGTCATATCCCCTCTCGAGATTCTGAAATTCACTCTGCCACTAGTCAGGGAGGACCTGGGGAACTTGATTCTGTAACCCACGGTCTGAACATAAAGTGTATTAAGGCAGTTTTCAAACTGTAAAGTTCTATAAAACAAAGCATGTTGCAATGAACACTGCTTCAGACCTGTCGGGGGATGACTATGAAGCCCACCCCTGCGGATTTTGTTTCTGATGCAAAGTCCACCTTTAAGTGTAACCAGGCTCCAGGGTCTGGGTCCCTGTCTTGATAAACTCTCCCACATCCCAGCCTCAGTAGATGGAATCCTGCTACCTTCACCCTGACTGCATCACCTGTTCCCAGACTTCTTAGTTCCGGGAAACTTCTTAACCTTTCAGAGTACGGAGAGGAACTAAAAACTAAAACTGCAACAATGCAACAGCCGTGCAGGGGGAGCAAGAACCCTGCCCCTGGAGGTACTCAAGCACTGGCTTATTGAGAACTGAAGCATCTGGGGAGGGGAGGGGCGCCCCCATCACTAAAAGTCCCTTCCAACCTCAAAGTGAGTAACTTCAGTAGTTTCAACTTAAACCCTTCAGAGGAAAATAAGTTAGGGGTCAATGTGGCCAGCAAGTTGAGGATGATTTCAGAATGCAGCTGGATGAAACCCTTCCTGCCATCTAGACTAAGCCCAATCCAAAGGTGCCCTCGGAACCCTTACAATGGAAATGACCTGCACTGGGGTGAAGGCATCGGGGCTTTTCTTCGCATGTTTAGGTGACAGAAGAGGACACAAACACCCAAAACCCAGAAACTGTAGGCATTTTCTGAGTGAGCGGAGGCAGAATTTCTGCTCTCAAATCCCAGGAGGCACAGAAGCTGAGCTGAGGTGGCCGCCTGTCCCTGCTACTCCAGAACCGAGGCACAGGGACTTCCTTGCACACCTTAGAAGGTAATGGGACACCAGCCATGGGCTACTGCACCTCACCAGACCAGCAACATTTAGTTAAGAGGAGAGAAGACGGCAAGACTTTCCAGGAACAAAAAAGATCTGAGTGCAGTCTATTGAGGAGAGACTGGGGCTTATGATTCGAGCACAACACTGGGCTAGCTCCTTCTAGACATCTTCTAATTTAGCTTTCCCAACAAGTCTATGAGATAGGAATTATCAACTCCATTTCATCGATGAGAAAACTGAGGCACAGAGCATGAAGTGACTAGCCCAAAGTCACACTGTCAGTGAACTAAGCAGCCAGGGTTTTATGCCAAAGCTGACTGAAAGACAAGACACTCAGCACCGTGACCTACATCTGCCTATCTGGTCTGACCGTCCCCAAGGGGCCCTTCTCCCCATCCCTTCCTTTGCACAAATACAGCAGTGTCAGTCGGGTCCCAAAGCTGTTTCTCCTCTGCCTTCAGCGTGGCCCCAAGATTTCTGGAATGGACCTGACCCAGGGGAGGTGACTTTTCCATGCAGCTAGTTAAGAAGTCACATGGTACAGGGCAGTGTTTCTCTAAGGGGGAACCTGGGAGTGCCTGGGGGAGTCTTTTACAAATGCAGATTGCGTAGCCACACCCCACACCCAGTGAATCTGAGTCTCAAGTGAACGGCCTGGAAACCTGCATTTTTAGGGGGTGTGTGTGTGTGTGTGTGTGTGTGTGTGTGTGTATATATTTTAATGCCTATTAAGATGTGAGAAATGCTACAGCTGAAAGGGTCAGGACATTCAGGTTCAAATCCCAGCTCCCCTAGCTGTGCAACCCCGGACAAGCCACTTCGCTTTTGTCAGCCTCAGTTTCTTCACTTATCTGGTTGGGATAGGAATCCTGTCCCTCCAACTGACAGGGTTGCTGTGAGTTTCAAAGGAAGTTAGAAAAGCACCCTGGGGGCTGGGCGCAGTGGCTCACACCTGTAATCCTTGCACTTTGGGAGGCCGAGGCAGGCAGATCACCTGAGGTCAGGAGTTCGAGACCAGCCTGGCCAATGTGGCGAAAACCCATCTCTACTAAAAAATACAAAAATTAGCTGGGTGTGGTGGTGCACACCTGGAATCTCAGCTACTCGGGAGGTTGAGGCACAAGAATCACTTGAACCTGGGAAGCAGAGGTTGCAGTAAGCCGAGATCGCGCCACTGCACCACAGCCTGGGCGACAGAACGAGACTCTGTCTCCCCTTAAAAAAAAAAAAAAAGCGCCCTGGGCATGTACAGGTATACAGCCCAAGCGTTCAGGATTCCTTCCAGCCAGCAGACTGGTGCCCTGTCCATGGAAACCACTCCCTTGATGGGGAGGGGCTGGCTGTGACCTCAACAACAGTGAGAGCACACCTGGCATACTGAGCAGGGCTACCTGGCATCTGGATGGCACACTGCATGCAACGCCTGCCACAGAGCCTGGGGTGGACTCAGCGGCCATCCCTGAGACAGCGTCTACAGGGAAGGGGGTGCCCGGCCCCTGATTTCAAGGCTAAGAGGAAAAGACCACTGCAGCAAGGGCATCTGACACAGCACATCAGCCTTGACTTTCCCGAGCTAAAAATCCACCCTCGCCACACGCAGAGGACACTCTCCAAGCTGCAGAGACCCAGGGGACTCTCACGCTGTGGATCACAGTGCAATTCCATTAACTACATATGGAGACCCTGCTATGTGCCAAGAACTGCGCCAAGTGTGGGATGGGGACCCTTCCTTTCATCGAGAGCCAGAGCCTAAGAAAGAAAAAGATAAATCAAGCTAAATGTCAAACATGAGAAAATAAGCAACTCAATTTAGATTCTCTTTTTCTTGAAGAAATATCAAGTATTCAACTCTTGGGATTTTAAAATTAAGAACGAGAAATATAAGACTTCATTTGATAAATATAACAAACACTTAAAAATATACTTCTGTTTTCCATTTCAACAGTGAGGAGGAGGCCCAGCTCAGAGGTCTCATCGCAGCAATCTATCTTAGACAAGGTGACCCCACGGACAGAGGGGCCAGAGTTTGACACCCACCTTTCTGTCCACCCACCTCCCACCCATTCTCACACCCAACACACAGTATCCAACAGGCAAGACACCTGCAAGACAGTGAAGGAAGGAGTGGGACAAGTCCCTGCTCCCTAGGAGAACACAGTCTAGCAGGAATTGCAACAGGAAAACATACACACAGCCACCAACAGGGAAGATGGCAGAGGGTTCCAAAAGCTATCTGAGAAGGACAAGAAAGCTGCTGGGAAAATCCAGACAACATCAGAGCTATCACAACCTGCCCACAGATAGCACAAAGTCTTCAGGGAGAGGGTGTGCCCTGGGGAGGATCTGAACACGCAGAAAGACTGAAGGGACATCAGAGTATAACGCACAGCACAGCCGGGGCATGTCGAGGAGAACAGAGGGAAGCTGAAGAATGGGTTCTGACTAGTGTGAGAGGCCCTGAGGTGGGCTCTGGAGCCCTGCCTAGGAGAGCTGGCATTGAGGAAAGCGAGGGTGCACCCTCTCAAGCCTGAGATGCACAGGGGTGGGGATCCAGTGGGGGTTTAGACACCTGCACCAGGTTGGTTTCTGTGACCGTGCATGTACCTAGGCCCTGGTGATCTGGGAGGAAGCCACACTTAGAAGTTCCTGGTCCCCCAGTACAGTCACTTCCAGCCACCAAGCAGCTGGCCACATGTTGAAGGAGCGAGGGACGTGGCTGTGGTCCTGAGGTCTGAGGTTTAAGGAGAAGCTCCCCTTGGACTCCTCAGAGGGAAATGGTAGAAGGGCCTGGCTGTGAACACCACTGAGTTGGTTTGAGGACAACTTGGCATTTCAACATGGGGACGTGTAGTTCTATTTTGCTGGGTCCCGGAAAGTTGCAGCTGCCCAAGCTGGGATGCCTTTTCAGGACAAAAGCACACCCCAGACTTCACTTTCAGGCAGAGCACTGTGCCGAGCAGAGATGGAAGCCAAACATCTGGATCTCGGCAACTGCCTGAGTCCTCGCTGGAAAGAAAGGACTGCAGAGGGCCACTGCCTGGGACCCTGCACCCTGGGAGAGTAGGTGGGGCCTTCTAAACCCCCAGGAGCAAGCACTCTGGAGGGAGTGAGTGGAAATGTGCAGGAAGCAGGCAGGAGAGGGCTGTTCTGGGGGCAGGCATCCCCCACTCACACTGTCCAGTGACAGGGCGTCCTTTTGCACCCAGATTCCAGCCTGGCAGACTGCTCCAAAGCCCTGCCCCACCAGTGTCCTTTATAGACAGGGAGAAAGGACAATTGTCAGTTACACCCATGCCCTATAGCTGTGACTTTTCCTGTATCTTTTCTGAAATCTTATCCTAAAAAAAAAAAAAAAAAGCCTGATCCTTTACTAAGTCTGTTCGTCTCCTTCCTCTCTCCAGTAATCCATTCTGTGTCTCAGAATCTTGAATTATTCACATTGACCCATCTCCACTCATCAATCTTCCATAATTTGATACAAACCAAGACAGGGCAGCATTTAACCCAGTGGCCCCCCACGTTCCTAAGCACAAGCCAACCTCTTCTGAACGGAGGCAGCTCAGAAATAGTAAATGCTCACCCTACATGTAACACTTTAAGATGGTAACTCCCTCTGCCTTCGCTTGTCTCAATCATCTTTACAATGATTCCTCACCACCTCTAGGTGATATAGCACAGTTCCCATCTCAGATGGGCCCGGCTGAGCAGGATGGCCGGGCAGCCCCTCTGCAGAGCACTTTGGCAACACACAGCACCTTTCTGACCCTGCCATCTCTCCCATGGAAACATACTCAAATGCTGGAAAAGCTTCAGTTACAAATAGGTGCACCTGAGTGTTCTTTACAAAACAGCCACATATCAGAAGCACTCCAAATACACCATGAAAGGACAGGAGCACACGGATCGGGGGCACAACCACTCAATGAAGTATTCGCAGTCACCTGCTACTGCTGTGTCTGCTGAGCCTACCACAGACTGCCTCAGAGTAACTTTTATTAATTTAGTACGTTATTTCAAAATATAGGCAAACATTTATAATACACACTTAAAATAAGCAAGAGATCTTGTGCATGACAGGACACACCCACATAAAACACACACTATATACACTCACACACGGCAAGAACAAAACACAACCCGATGCTCAGCGTGATTATGTCACTGTGGCGGGACTGGTTGGTTGGTTTTTGTTTTTACCTTCAGATATGTTCACAAATGTATGTAAATATGGATAAAGCTACTGATTGAGCCATTTTTAGAGTAGCAGAAGGCTGGAAATAACTCAATATCTATAAATAGGTGATTAGACATTGGAATTCCTTGTAGTCATTAAAAAGAACGGGAGTGGATCTGCCTGCCCTGACAGGGAACAATCTGTAAAGTAACAAAAGCAAGATCCAGAAGAGTAGGTTCACTATGCTTCCATCTATGTCTAGAAAAAGTAGAGGGTTGTGGGGAGAGACATAGAAATATAAATGTAGGCTGGGCATGGTGGCTCACGCCTGTAATCCCAGCACTTTGGGAGGTCAAGGTGCCAGATCACTTGAGGTCTGGAGTTCGAGACCAGCCTGGCCAACATGGTGAAACCCTGTCTCTACTAAAAATACAAATATTATCCTGGCATGGTGACACACACCTGTAGTCCCAGCTACTCAGGAGGCTGAGGCAGGAGAATCGCTTGAACCCAGGAGGCGGAGGTTGCAGTGAGCCGAGATCGCACCACTGCACACTATGTCCTGGGCAACAGAGCAAGACTCCATCTCACAAAAAAAAAAAAAAAAAAGAAACACAAATGTAAATGTGTGTCTGTGTTACCTGTGCATGTCTATACGTGGATGCAATAACTATGCAGGGAGCTGGAGAACCAGAACTCAGTGATATGAGATTTGATTTTTCCCTGCAGATCTGAATTTTGGGAGTGCCTGTGGCTTCTTGTAAAACATTCTTAAAAAAGGGTTTTGAACCAAAATGGACTCCCAAATTTCTCTCCCTCTGGACTGTCCCAGCAGCACCATTCCCCTCCTCTGTGGCAGAGCTCTGCATTGTTGAGACTTCTGTGCCCCTGTGCTGTACCCCCAGGGCAGGATCCTCCCCTCTGGTCCTCTAAACACTCACTAGTTAATCAGATTATCTTGGGCGGGTGAGAATCATTCCAAAGGAGGAGGGGAAGCCAAACCTTCTGGGACGCCCCCTACCCTCACCAGCTAGCACAGCAGGTCCCAGATCACAAATAGAACTACTATTTGTACACTGGCTGTGGTCTACAAAACACCCTTCACATAACATGACCTTCATGACAGCTCTATGAGGCACCCAGCAGCATCTCCATGTTACAGCCAAGAAGACTGAGGCTCAGGAAGGTTAAGTGAATTCCCCAATTCCACCCAGCTCGGAAATGACAGGTCAAATGTCCCCGGAAGCCTGTGCATTTCCCACTTCCTGGTGTTGAGAAACGGAGAGGAGGTGCTGGAAGCATGTGCTTTTCCTTTCTTGGTGCTAACGAACCCTTTTCAAATCAAACACTATCTATCCTTTTAACCTAGATCCTTTCTGCTAAATTTCAATTAAACTTCCTGTTGTTTCTAACCCACTGGTACAAAGCTGTGCAACTGTGTATTCCTAAGACCCCAAAGACAGGGCCAGAATATAACAGGTGGACTTGCAGCCAGTGAATGCCACAGAGGTAAGGAGGGGGCAGAGCGGGTAGGAAACTGCTGGTTCTATTGCATTTTCTCCCTATAGTTTTGGGAGAGAGGGATGTGAGGCCCCAGCAAGGTCATCTGCCTTTGTTTCACCTTCCATTTTCTCCCTGTTTGGACTGGAAGTCTATAACTGGTCCCATTGTATTTTGAGAGCAGATAACTTACTTCTTTAGTTTCCCAGGGTCACAGATGGAGAGGAATTACGCCAGAATGGGTCATACCCAGAACCTCACCCAATACTGGATTTAAATAATGGGACTTAGGACTTCTGAGCTGACAAGATTCAAATAAGATTTGTTGAGCTGATGTTATCACAGGATGGGACCTCCGGGGACCTTGGGATGGAATGAATGCATTTTGCATTTGGGATAGACCTGAATCACTTGGGGGTCAGATGGCAGCCTGTAATACACAGAATCACAGCCCTCAAAGTGTCCACCCCCAATCCTGGAACCTAAGACTATTCTGCATCACTTAGCAAAAGGGGCTTTGCCGACATACTTAAGGTTGTGAAGGTTATGACGGGGAGATTACCCTTGGTTATCTGGGTGGGCCCAATCTAATCACACAGGTCCTTAGAAGCAGAGAACTTGTGCTGCCTGGAGTCAGATTCAGAGCGCAAGAAAGAGTCAACTCACAACCCACCATTGCTGGAGAAGTCCATGCAGAAAACAGGGGAAGGAGTGCAGGCTGCAGCCAGGGCAAAGACCAGCCCCGTGACAGCTAGCAGGGAAGGGCCCTCAGTCCCACAGGAGTGGACGTCAGCTAGTGACCTGAATGGGCATGGCTGGGAATCTCCCCACAGTCTCTAGATGAGGGCCCAGGCCAGCCCACACCCTGACTTTGGCCTCCTGAGACCCCCAGTAGAGGACCCAGCTGAGCCCACTGGACTGCTGACCCATAGAACTGGGAGATGAAAAACGGTTGTTGTCTTAAGCTACTAAATTTATGGCAAGTTGCCACGGCAGCAACGGAAAAAGAGTATGTCATGTCAGACTCAGAACAGCCATATGAAATCACTTAGCTTATCACTTCATTTCTGGGGAAACTGAGGCCCTGAAAGAGAAACACAAGAAAAAGGCTACACAGCAAGAGGCAGAGAGCAAAGAGCCTTTTCTGGGGCAGTGTCCACTCTTAGAGACCCAGGGCTCTAGGCCCAAAACCCAACTGCGGAACACCGCGAGCACTTTTGTGCATGAGCATAATCAATCACTGCTGACTCAGAAAGCCTGCAAATACTTCCCAGCCTATCCCCCTCTCTGTGGGAGAAGCAGGATCCACACAGAGCTGGGCTTTATAAAAAAAAAAAAAACCAGGTGGTCCTCAGGCCAAAGAGTGAGGACAGATGCAGGATTCTGAAAAGCCACAAAACCTAGAGAAGGCTAGTTCTCCAGCCAATGCCATCCAAATACATCCCCCCACAGCTGTTAGCTCTAATTAGCGGGTTCGAAGGAAACTAATTTCTGCCTGTCAACAAGGAATGGTGGATTAGAAGTAACTGGAGAATGAATGACTGCTCGGTGAACTGAGCCATCACCCCTCCTGGGGTTACAGGCAAGACAGACCCCAGCCTCAAAAGACCCTGTTACACTCACACCTTCCCCTTCTCCAGCCATGGGGACAGGAGCCTCCTATTTAGCCTCAAATAGTTTCAAAAGGCTGAAAAAGTCAGGGACAGGCCGATAGAGATGGCAAAGGCACGCAGGGCCCCAGGCTGGGAGTCTTGGCCCCACCGCTGAGCCGCTGACGGAACACTCTCAGCCTCTGTTTTGACTCTCTGCACTTCAGACCCGCAAGCTTGGGGCTTGAACTCTCACCTTCTTTCTGTCCCTCCCTGCTGCAAACAGTCTGAGCGCTGTGCGTGTGTCCTTGGTCTTGGTGCACCCTAAGTCCCTTATGCCCAGGTGCTTCTGTGCATGTGGTCCCCACCGTCCCTTCCATTTGGAATGTCCTTTCTTCTCTTCTTCAGTTTGCAAATTCTTACTCGCCCTTATGTCCATGTTAACATTGCGAGTGCCTCAGGGAGGCCTTTTCTTCAAAGCACGTGGCTACTCCTTCTGTGCTGCCAGGATATTGCTCACTTTCCTATCATATTTATTTTAATCACATCTCATCAGCAATTGGGGTCTGCCTCTCTCTCTCCCCTGGGCCTTTCTGAGGGTGGCCACTTGGCTATGCAAGGAACCAAGTCCCAGCACTTCTCTCTTCCCCCCTTGGCCTCATGTTTCTCCTCTGTAAATGAGGGAGTTCAGACAGGCTGGGTAGAATCTTGAACCTCCCACCCTCAAGGCTGGGGAACACAGGAGAGCCAAAGAAAATCCAAAAGTCAGGCAAAGGCTGGCAAAGCATGAACTCTCCTCACTCACGGTGTTGCTGAATGGAGACTTCAGGGCCTCCTGGAGTCTGGAGACCATTTGGGTTTGAGGACCAGGCAGGTTTCCTCACCCCAGAGGCTGAGCAGCTGCCTAAGCTCTCTGATGCCGCTAAGCCATTGACTCATTCTGCAGCTCTGAACCCAGCCTTGACCTCTGGCCTCCGGCCGGCAAGCAAACTTGGGCTTGGACCAGGGACCTCCCTGGAAACCAGATGCAGCATCTAACAAGGAGCTTCCCGGGCGGGGAGCGTGGCCCAGAACAATCTCTTGCCGTATGACATCACCCTTCTCTCGTTATCCCTCAGAGCAGGGCTGGGGTCATGGCCTGCCACACCCTGACCCAGCTCAGGCCCAGGGTCTCTGTGCTCTCACCATGGCTCCTTGTGGAACACATGGCATGGAGGCTTCACAGCACATGCCCCTGGGTTCTAAGTCTGACTCTGCCACTTGCCAGCTGTGTGATCCTGGACAGCACTCTGGAGCCTCAAGTTCATTTCTGCTCTTCATCTCTGCCCCTTCCCTGGTATTTCCCAGACCCTCAGTCTTTCAGAGGCCCCTTTTCCTGCCCTCCTCTGATCCCTTCTTCATATCAGGTACAATCAAAATAACAATTACTAAGAACCTTCGCTGAGGACCTTCTGCAGGCCAGACCCTGCAGCAAGCAACTGGATGGGTTCTTAGCCACTGCACACTTGCCACCACCTGTTATCTCCATTTTATAGTCAAGGAACTGAGAGGCATTCTAGAAAATGGTTCACCCATGGCCTTGCAAGGAAAGTAACTGCCCGAATTCTCCCTGTTCTTCTTCAAGTCTTTGCTTAAATTTTGCTTGTAACTGGTGTCTTCCCTTTTCCAAAGGGTGCTTGCTGGGAGAATCAATGGAGCTAATATGTATAAAAAAGCTTTGTAAGCTGTAAAGTGCAGTGCACAAGTATGTGGCTGCTACATTAAGGTTTCATGACCTCCTGAGCTTTTTGGGTTTCATACTGCAGCTTTCTTTTTTTTCCCTTTTCTTTTTTTTTTTTTTTTAGACAGAGTCTCACTCTGTCATCTAGGCTGGAGTGCAGTGGCATGATCTTGGCTCACTGCAACTTCCACCTCCCAGGTTCAAGCAATTTTTGTGCCTCAGCCTTCCAAGCAGCTGGAACTACAGGCACGCACCATCACGTGAGGCTAATTATTTTGTATTTTTAGCAGAGACGGGGTTTCACCATGTTGGCCAGGCTGGTCTCGAACTCCCGACCTCAGATGATCTGTCCGCCTCAGCCTCCCAAAGTACCGGGATTACACGTGTGAGCCACCTCACCCTACCTGTGGTCCAGCTTTCTGACCCACAGAAGGACAGCCTCCCTGCTCACCCAGCCTCTCTGTGCACACCCACCGTGAGAGTGGCTCGCCATCTCCTAAGGTGGGGGCAACACTTGCCGGGAGAAAGCACCGCTCGGTCCTTGCATGTGCCTTGTGGGGCCTGCTCTGTGCTCTGGGATCTCGGACTGTCCGTTTGCCTCCTCTGCCATGTGATGTCTCAGATCCTCAGTTTTCCTGCCTGTAAAAGGGGCTGATGATCCTGGTCTTGCACGGCGGGTGGGAGGATTAATGATATCACATATAACGCAGTGGCAGATCGCGGGGTCTGCTGAAGGTTGCTTCTTTCACCATTTACACAGTTAACTTCATTTCCACTCTTGTAAAATAGAAGGCAAGGGACAAAATACAACCCAGGAATTTATGATCCAAAAGCGATTTTCCCCTTAAACTGCTTTTTACATGCCCCGCCTGTGGCTTCTCTCCCTCAACAGAACAAAAAATGAACAGGAGCCATTTTCCACCTCCCCTGCTGTGTGTGACACAGGGTTCTGCAAACGTCTGATTAAATTATTGGTAAAAAAAAAAAAAAAAGACTTATAAATATGTATACCCGACAGACAGCTCTTATTAAAAGCCCAGACTATGTGAGATGACATAGGGTGTTCAAACTGCATTCCTCAGAAACCCTGGGCTCCTGTGAGTGAGGACTCACAAATGTCTAGTTTGAATATCATGGATATAGACGGTGCTATGGTGTTAGTAATAATGGCTCCAGTGCAGTGAACACTTGCAAACTACGAGGCTTTTGCTAAATTCTTTGCAAGCATTAACTCATTCAATCCTCACAGTAACTCCTTGAGGTAGCTATCTAGTGTCATTTCCCCTCTTCTAACAGATGAAGAGACTGAGGCACAGAGAGGTTAGGTAATTTGCCCAAGGACACACAGCTAGTAAGTGGCAGAGCTGGGATTTGAACTCACCCATCTGACTCTAGAGAATGCATTCTCCCATAATATGCTACCTCACAAAATCATCGCCCCTCAGCAGGCTCTTCCAGCAGCACTGCGATCCATAACTCCCAATTTTCAAGACTTCTATTCACCATGACAACCTCATTAATTGACATACTATTTATTGTTAAAAACTTGAACTTATGAAAGGGAATTATAATAACAGACCCTTGCTTTCCATGTTGGGGTTCCCAGTAAGATTTCATTTGAAAAAGGAGCCCATTGCGACAGAAACTGAGAAGACCACCAAGATTAAGTATGGGAGGGAACCCCAAGGATGACCGCATAACCACCCTTCCCACCCCTTCAACCTGGCCAGGCCCTTGACTCGGGCAGGACTTCACACCCAGGCAGACTTCACACACCAGCACCCAGGGGCTGCTGCCTTCTGAGGCTGCCTCGTCGGCAGGTGTGTCTTCCAGCATTTCAGAGGATCTGGATGAAGTGGGCATCCTTCATGAAAACCCTGCTGCACTGTGCCAGGAGAGGCCTTTTGGAATTGGCCTCAGAGCTGGTACTGGATCTTCCTCTGGTCACCTCGGGCCTCTCCAGCCTTGGGGTCTGGAAACCTTTCAGGGACCATGGAGGCGGTATTTATAGTGGACCACCTGCTTTCTCAGGATGCTATCTACCAGCCAAAAATGACCCCAAGAGCTCAAACTTCCTGGCCTGTGCAAGCCTCGTGAAAGATTCTGGTGTCCCTTCCACTTGTGCTTAATTACTGCGCATGATGGGGAGGCTCACTACCTTACAAGACAACCCTGCTGGACACGCCTCTCAGGGCGAGAAAGTCTCACTGTAAGAGACGACAGCAGAACCTAAGGTTCCTGAGCAGATTCTGTAAGACAGAATTGTTTAGTGTGTGTGCGTGTCTTGTTTTCTTAATTAAAATCTTACAAGAAAGCCTCAAATGTCAAGTTCTTGGGTTATGCCTTGACCTGGAGATTTTGGGCCCTATCCAGGGCTCTGACCCAACCCTGTGCATGCAGAGAATGGGTCTGTTTACATAGAAACCAGTCACATCATCCCGGAAAACAACCTCAACTCGGAGACACTCATCTTGCCAGAACACAGCCAAAGATCAGGCCTCTCCAACACAGGGAAGCACCACGATTCTTAGATGCAAGCTCAGAATTCCCCGACACATGGCTCAGTGGCTGCCTTCATCTCTGGAAGGCTGGACGGTCTTGGGGCATTCTCAGGGAACCAGACGAAACACATTAATAATTCGTCACTCAGAAATTATTATGAGTTTATTGTCCCGCTGACCCTGAGTATTATAAGCATGGATAACAAATTCTCCAAGGGCCATTCCCGAGCATAGCCAGGCAATCTAAGGAAGTGTAAACCTTCTGCACAAGATTGTCCCTTTGTTACTGCAATAGTGTGTGCCGTTCTTCCTCTCTACAGTTTTTCATCATTCCCTGGCCACGTGGACTCAGGCAAATGGACAGTCTCTGTAGGTTGTCCAATTCTGAGCACCTGCATTAAGAACATTTCCATCCTGAAGATTCATACTCCACTGTGTATCCTTATTTGACAGCTGGAGAGTCAGGAAGCTCTCAAAGGGATGAACTAGAAAGAGGCAAGAACCATTCCTATAGACATCCTCCCTCCGGTCCTAGCTCCATCATTCTTACTGGCTTAAAAGTCATGTCGCCACTCTGAACCTGTTTTCTCTTCTATTAAAAAAATAAAACTGGATAACTATGCCCAAAGGGACGTTCAGCAAATTGCATGCAATGAGGCACATAAAGAAGGAACCGCACAGCAGAGCTGAGAGCCTGGGTGCTGGAAACTGCCTGGGTTAAAATTCTCGCTCTGTTGCAGACCAGCTGCGTGACCTTAAGTCCTCACCTTAACCTCTTTGTACCCTAGTTTCCTGATCTGCTGAGTACAGACAAAAAAAAACAGCATCTATGTCTCAGGGTGATTTTTCAGACGAACTGAGTTAACACATACAAAGGGTCTATGACAGCACCTGGTGCAGGGGGAGCGCTATGAAGCCTCTTACATAGCAGTGTCTGTTTGCCTCAGCTCCCAGCACAAAGTATGAGATTGACAATATTCTTCTTGAAAACCTGACTCAGCCCTGGTGTCTGCATTATCTCTGAGACTCCTCACGGTGCTCAGTGATGAAGAGACGGTCGCCACCACTTGTACAGGTGAGAAAACCGGGGCTCAGATCAGAGGGCAGGGTCAGGGCGGAGGTGGACTTGAGGTCATTCTCTCTTTTTGCTGTGCCATGCTGCCTCTCTGGTTCTGCCATCTGCACCCACCAAATGCCACTGACCACCCTGAGAACCCTGACACTGGGAAGTTCCAGACTAGCCAGAGCTCTGGTTTATTCTGCACTGAGCCACTGTGCTGTAGCCACAGCTGGAAGGCCACCACACTACACAGACGAAGAAGCAGCTAAGCCTGTTGTCATGCCTTGACCCCTTGATGTTTAGGCACCTTTCTGTAGCGGCTTCGTCACCCCACACAGCTGACAACAATCGTACTAGAGTACTAGCTGATCTTGGTACCTCCTACCCCCTCTTGCTCTAAAACTTTCCATAGCTCCCTACTGTTTACAGATCAAATCAGTTCACCTGGAGGTACAAATCCAAATTAAACGCACTCCTTTTCAAGAGTCTTCCCAGCCTGATTCCCTCCTACCATCCCTCTGGTGTGGCTGGGCCAGTCTCCTCTTGGCTCCCTGGACTAGCATGTTCTTCCGGGAAGAGCACTTGGATGAGAGACCTCAGTGCCACTGCTTCCAAACCACTCCAGAGCAGTCACAGGTGGGAGAGCAGCCTGAGACCCAGCTGCTTAAAAATCACACAGCTCAGTGAAGACCTGTGATCTAAATCCAAGCCTCTCTACACCCTGAGGACCACGTGGAAGGGCAAATACTCTTAGCTACAGTTTTGAACTACTTGCTGATCTTACCCTAAACATACAAGTCCAGAGAAATGATCTGAAGTGCTTAGATAATTCAAGTATCTTTGGATCGTGACACTTCTCTCCAATGGCGTATCTTTCAAGTAAAATCCACATCTTTCACAAGGCGCCTGCCTACCCGACTTCCCATCGCCTTCTGCACCCCACTCACAATGGCTTCCTTACCTCTCTACCAACCCCACAAAGGCCTCCAGCCTCAGCACAAAGGGCCTTTGCCCCTGCTGTTCCCTCTGCCTTGAATGCCCTTCCCCTTGGGATGTCTGGTCATCCTTCACATTTCACTCAAGTTCACCTCCTCAGAGAAGCCTTCCCTAATCACCCTGTCTGAAGTGTGTCTTCCACCAGTCACTTTGTATCACATTGATTTTTTTTTCTTCTTTTCCATAAACTATAATTATCGCGTTCACTTATTAGTCTGTTTACTGTCTGCCTGTCCCCAGCACAAGGAGTCTGTTCACTGCTGCATGTGGAGCTCAGAGAGCAGCACCCAGCTCAGAATAGGTGCCTGATACACATCTGTACTCATGGAATGCACGGACTACCAACGCAGCTTTCCTCTTTGGCTGTATCCTATGCCTGACAGCCTCATCCCCATTTGAAAAGCTGGGGAAAGTGAGGCCCAAATACCTCAAGGAAATCCAGACTCAAGCTGGAACAAAGACTTCACTCCTCTTCTGGGGCTCAGCTGGTCACGGAGACCTGCTGCTGACATTTCACCGAAGAACTCCGAAGATAAGACTCTCTTCTATTAGCGAGAATTATATTCACACCTCCTACAGGGAGAAACCCTGATTTTATGAAGGTAAAAACACATTGTGATTAACTCTTAATCAGGATCTTATCTACATTACAGCTCTGCAAGGTAAAAAAAATAGTTGGGGGTCTTAATATCATGCTAGTAATGTTACAATGAGTGTGTTCCTGACACGATTTTCTTATTAGGGTCCTTCCATGTAAATTTTATTGCATTTAATTAAAAATTATTGCTAAAAGAAACAGCTGCAGATGGTCTTATTTTAAGTCAGAAAATTAAAAACTGAGTATTCTCATCAGTCAATTGCAACAAGAAGCACAGCCACATGCATTAGGATGTGATGGTTTTGAGATTATAATAATTTTCATGGCATTTCTAGGTCCTTTCAGTGAAACTTAATGAAAGCTCTGCATGACTTCATTTGTCAAAAACATAATAATAAGAAGGCTCCTGGCTTACAGGCAGATATAAAGATACCAATGAATACCACAGCTAGGATATGCCAAAAATCCAGCCACGCGGCTCTCAGCACCAATGGAACCAGTCAGCAGGAGGCTTAGCTGCAACTCTGTCACATTCCCACCGAGGATTGATAGCTGAGGCTGTAAATCACCTTGGTTTTACAATGATGTGTTATTTGTTGCTGCAGCGCTGTCTACGGTAGTAAAAAATAAATAAAAGTCAGGTTTCACTCTCAGAGAATCACCTCACAAAATACTTACGCATTCTAAGGATTCTGGGGGTGCACTGACAGGTGGGGAGGAGGAAGGAGGGGATGCTTATGCTAGATTTTGTGCTAGATTCCAGAACTGCAATTGCAGTCACTATTCTAGGTCCGGATGGCCCATACAATGACATCCCCACAACTTTATTGCTTGGCTTGTCTCCTTTACTCTTGAAGACTGAATTCCTATTATTTCTTGCTGTGTCCTTTACTGGAAACCAACTCAAATCTTTTATTTGGACCAGACTATAAAAGACAAAAGAATGAAAAGAGAAATGCAAAGGCAGATGCAATCTAGCTCTGGAGTTCATCAGCGTTGGAGAACTATGGTTGCTGTGGACATCCTGGTGGCAGAACGCCACTCCTCCCCCGGCCGCAGCCACAGCCCCAGGTTGGTCATTCTCTCTTGAGGAGACCACTACAACCATCTCTTCACAAATCTCCCAGCTTCCCATCCCTCCATCCCCTCCATTCTCCACCCTGCCAGCAAAGTATCCATACAATGCATCATCCACACAACGGCACACCCCTGCTGAAAATCGCTATGGACTCCCCCCTGCCCAAGGGATGGCGTACACACTTGTCACACTGATATACAAGGCATTCTCAGCTGGGTCTGCCCTGCCTTCCCAACTCCATGCACCTGAGCTCCAGCTGAACACTTCAAGGTCCTTTCGACCCTCCAGACTCACATGCAGGCTTTTTCTCTTCCTGGACTGTCTCCATCATGAACTCCTGCTCCCCATCAAGACCCACCTCAGCCGGGTGCGGTGGCTCACACCTGTAATCTCAACATTTTGGGAGGCCGAGGCAGGTGGATTACCTGAGGTCAGGAGCTCAAGACCAGCCTGGCCAACATGGTGAAACCCCATCCCTACTAAAAATACAAAAATTATCCAGGCAAGGTGGTGGGAGACTATAATCCCCCACTGGAACCTGGGAGGCAGAGGTTGCAATGAGCCAAGATCGTGCCATTGCACTCCAGCCTAGGCAACAGAGTGAGGCTCCATCTCAAAATAAAAAAAAAAAAGAACCCATCTCAAATATCCTACAGATACTGAAGGCTCCCCTACTGCCCACTCCATAGCCAACTGGACATACCACTAACCAAGCTTTATCACTTTATCACCCCAGGCTCTAACTGCCTCTCTATCCATCTTTCTCCTCAGCCAGCCTAAAAACTCCGGAGGGCAGAGATCTGAGTACTTTACTACCTAGAACAGTGCAGACAATCAGCAGATCCTCAGGGAATGCTAGCGGACTGAGTGAGGGAGCTGGCTGGGCTCACTCAAAATGCTCTACTGTTACACTCAGAAACGAGAGAGAGAGATGGTGTTTGTGTTTAGTCCTTAAGCCTTTCAACCCCATCTCCTCCACAGAATCATCCTCCCTGTCTGCCGATGATGTGACCTATTTTCCAGAATAAAGGTATCGAGGTACCTTCTGAATGAAGGAAGACATTTTCATTGGAGTCCTACTTCTTGTATGTTCTCTCCTCTTTCTCCTGCCTCCATGTCAAAAGCCTACTTTCCCTGCAGTATCTACTACAGTGTCACTTTGTCCATGAAGCCATCCTGCCCGCCTCTGGACTCCTACTCTTAGGGTCCTGAGCCTTTTCTACCTTGCATTTCAGTGACTTGGGTCTAAGTCCTCTTCCTACCCCAAGACTCTCAGTCCACTGAGGCCAGCAGTGGTACCTGGTCCCCCTCTCTCTCCTTCCACACATCACTCCATGCAATCCTTGCCCAAAATGAGTCGTTTCACAAACAGCCATCACCAGTGAGCCAACACATTCACCTCCTGGGTCTTCCTGCTCCCTCTCCTCATATGCATGCTGCACAATGTGGCCCAAACACAAACTCCTGGGCATGTAATTCGAGCTGCATTTCAACCATAAGCTGTAACAACCCTGGGCTGGTGGAGCAGAATCCTGAACTGCTCTGTCTGCAATGCACAAGCACACACAAGCTGCTGCCCTTGGTGGGTGGGATCTTCTGAGGTTCTCCTAATGAGCATTTCATCCCAAACAGATGGCATGCTCCAAACCGAGAACTCCTGGTTGCTCCTCGGGCACAGCTGGCCATGCAAGGGCAGGGGTCCCCACAGTGGCCTGCAGGAGGCAAAGACATCTGAGTACCTCATTAGCAAGTCCCAGGAAAGCTCGCTGTATTGATGAGTTGCCAATAGAGCGACAAACCCACCAGCCAGCAGAAAAGAAAGGTGTCCTTTCACTTTTCCTTGAGTCTCTTGGACCAATAAGCAATGTTAACCCTTTGGGGGTGGCTGTGCCACCCTGTCTCTTGCAAGCAGGACACTCAACAGGTTTGGATTAAGAATACCAGAAAATGTGGCAATTTTCGACCACAGGAAACAGGTAGTAGTGGAAACAGCACTGGATTGAAAGTTGCACAGACTTGGGTTCTGACCTTGGTTTGGCCACTTACCATCCATGTGACAGAAGATAGTTCATGTCATGTCATCAAGCCTGTTTTCTCATCTGGAAAATGAGAACTGGAAATTCCTACCTAACTAACTGTAAGTTGTAAGTGAAATAACAACTACAGTCATAATAATAGAGACAGGCAGTTTTACTATGATTATGGAATCATAAAACCCCTAGCCTTGCTGTCTTTGTTGTATGAGGCAGCTAATGATTCCAAATCAATACTGCTCAGATGTTGCCGGCAGCCCTGAACCCATCTCATGAGAAGTCAGAGGCACAGTTCCTGCCACATCCCATGGCAAAAGCTTGCAAAATTCATGGTCCTGGTTTTCCTGATGTGATGTAAAGCCCTAAACGTTAAGTCAAACACATGCAGAAGAGTCGTTGGGTGTGTACGAGAGAGCGATAGAGACAGACAGAGAGAAATACACAACAAGAGGAACCAGATTCTCCCTCCCAGATTCCATACCTCAGGAATCAAACTCAAATCCTGCATCCCCCACTATGTGACCTCGGTCATGTCACTTAGTAACAGCTAATGCTTACTGATCATTTTACCATGTGCTGTATTAACTCCTGTAGTCTTAATGACATTCCAAGGCAGGTTCAATGATCATCTCCGTTTACAGATAAGGACACTGAGGTACAGAGAGGTCAGAAACTTGTTCTAGGTCACAAAGACAGTAAGTGTAGACCAATACCCAGGCAGCTTGGCTCCAAAGCCTATGTGCTTAGCCGTGGTGCTTTCACAGGCTCTCCTCAGGCCACAGTGTCCTCATCTGTAAACAGAAAAAGCTATCATAAATGTGTCAAGAACAATATGTACTAATAGATGAGGGCAGTGGGGAGAGGGGCAGAGGGGGAGAGGGGAAGAAGAGGAGGGAGAGAGAGGGAGAGAAGGACGGAGGGGAAGAGAGAGAGAGAGAGAGGAGAAAAAGCCAGTGTAGCAACATGTGCATGGTATAATCTGGGTGATGGGCACATGGGCGTTCACACTAAAACTCTTAACTTCTCAACAAGTGTGAACATTTTCATAACAAAATGTTGGGGAAAGTGGCCTCAGGGATCTGTGCTGACGTATAACGCTGACTGCTATCACGTAACACACAAACATATGATGATGAAGATTTAAATGAGACATTTAGGACAAGTGAGTTTGTGTCATGTTTTGCGTAAAACAGGTATGTAATGACTGTATATAAAGCACCCAGCACTGTGTTGCTAAAAACAGGTATTTAATAAATGATATTTCTTTCCCCTTGTGAAGCCCAAAATCACCAACTCATCAGTATACATTTATTAAACTTCTAGTGTATAACCAACATATCAGGGTGCTATTGGATATTCAGAAGTGAAGATTGGGTTCCCCTAGCCAAGACTACTGGTCAGTGACTTAGGACCTAAGACAGCCTATCTGGAAACTAAGGATGTTGGACTAGACCTCTGCTGAAAACTTTTTTTTTTTTTTTTACGTGAGAGTCAATTCAGGGAAAAAAGAATGCTTCAGGGATACACTTCATTTAATTTTTCTTTTCAATCAGGTCTGCTTTGTCACCCAGGCTGGAGTGCAGTGGCGTGATGACAGCTCAATGTAGCCTGAAATTCCTGGCTCAAGTGATCCTCCCGCCTCAGCCTCCTGAGCAGTTGGGACTACAGGTGCGTACCACCGGCCCGGCTATTTATATATGTGTGTGTGTGTGCATATATACATATGCACATATGCACACACACACATATATGTAGAGATGAGAGGCTCACTATGTTGTCCAGGCTGGTCTCAAACTTCTGGCTTCAAATGATCCTCCTGCCTTGGCCTCCCAAAGTATTGGGATTACAGGCATAAGCCACTGCACTCAGCCTAGGTATACATTTTAAACTAAAGAATGATAAAACCTTCTTTTGTATACCATTGAAAAAATGGACACAGGTAATACATTTGTTTTATAAAAGACTGGTAACAATATTACCATAGCTACTAACATGCTACTATCTGTGCAAATCTCAAAGGAAGTAACTACACAGAAGAAACTTTACAATCATCCATTAGACCCTGAGCTGCTGCTCACTCAGTTTCAGGGTCACTAATGGCTCTCTGAATTCTATTATATGCTGTTTCTTGAAGGGAGATACTTTTAGTAGAAAAAGGGCTTGGATTTAAATAACACGGAATCACACCATGAGAGAGTTACTCCGTTCTTAGTCCTTTTGGATTCTTCTGGTTTTGCCAGGTAGAAAGTCTCCACGTGGCACACACATGTCTTTAACACCTCTCCCTGTTTAACGAAGAGACCAGGCTTCCAGTTCCCAGCCTTGGCAAGGAATCACCTCAAGCTAGTCTTTACCCGTGTTGTTTCACTGTTCTATCTTATTTTTACAATTGCTTTCTATTTATGGCAACTGATACTGTTTTTCCATTTCCCAATAGTGACAAAAAGTTTCCGTTACATTTTTCTAAATAAAAAAGATGTGCTGATTTAAAGAAAAATAATAAGTCAAAGTATAGGCAGTATAATGGAAATGGTAAATGCAGTCCAGGAAAGGTGAAAGGTTGAGAAATACACAACTGCTCCAACCTCACCATTTTACAGATGGGCAAACTGCGGCCCAGCCTCTTCCAAGGTCCCATAACAAGTGCGGGGACCTTAGGTTTTGAATCCATGTCTGGTGCACTGACCTGCCTTCAGTCAGAGCTATGGGTATTTATTTTGGCTTCTGCCTCTAATCCTCACACTAAAGCAAGGTATGGGGCAGGACAGGTAGCAGAAAGAGGAAGGAACTGCCTCCCCACCCTCTCATCCCATCCAACTCCAAGTACCCCTGGGCACAGGTCTCAGATCAGCAGCACCCCCTCCACTCTGTACTCAAAGCCCCCATTCAGGCAAACAAGCAGGGTCCCCCAGCCCCTCGGCAGTCACTCATGCCTCTCGGCAATATGAGTCTCAAACCTCCCTTGCCCAGACCTGCTCCAGCCCAAAGTGGGGATTTTTCTCCCCCTTTGCTTTCATCTGTTTCATGCAGGAAAGCGGAAGAAAGCTTTGCTCACTGATTGATGTCCAAGAGGATGTGGTTCCTGCATGGGAGATTTATCCCAGTCAGTCTGGCCTTTGGCGAAACAGCATCAGAGTGGTGCAACCGTGCTTTTGAAATTCAGAGTCTAACAGTTCAAGACACTCAACCAAGGCCCTAGGCTGTAGCATCAAATGTGAGCTAATGCAAAGAAAGCACCTAGCACAGTGCTTGGCACACAGGAAGCAGTCACGATCCAGGAGCTTTAGCGTTGTCTTAGATATTTTATTCCCTATTGTCATAACTGTCTGGATGAAAAGGCCTTTTTGTTCTGTTTTTGCACAAAGTACAGATCAAGGCAACAGGTCCTTCACATATAGCCAAGCAGCCTGTGCACTGCACCCCCCAGGTGGCACCATACAAAGACCAAAAGGTGAAGAACTTACCCTTGGGATTGTACGGTGCACAGCCTGCACAACCCGACCTGGTATTCCCTCACATAATTCACTACAAATTCCTGATCCAGAAGTCAAGAAGTCTGGGTTTGGACACTGATTTCTCCAGTAACTTACTGAGAGATCTTACGCAAGTGACTTTTCCTCTCTGTGTCACAGTTTCCTCTTCTGGAACAGGACTTGTGTCTGAAGTTTCCTCCAGCTATAAAATTCTGTGATTCTACAGAGGCAGATTTCGATTTTTGAAGGGCTGTTGTAAAAAAGATGAAATAAGCTCCCTCACCTGGCTTGAGAGAGAAGAGCCATGAGTTGGGGAGGGATTTAGAGAGGAACAGTATATGCCTCAGTCAGAAAGAAACTCTTCTTCATGATCAGAGTACCCAGCACCCGATGAGGCAGCACTAGGAGTGATGGGTTCCCTGTGGCTGGAGGATTTCAAGCACCTGTTAGAGGTGAGCAGTCTCTTCCAGCACAGAGTTTATTGTTGCAAAGCTTGGTTCTGCTTTCCTCAGTGCTAGGAGGCACTCGGCTGGGGACAGGTCTTGTCCACTCACGCCGATTGTTATTAATGCAATGAACTGTTGGCTCTGCCTCTCTACCCCTCTTGCAGCTCGCATGAGTCCACATTCTCCAAATTAAACTCAGTCCCTCGGGCTGTGCTGGTGTTTACCTTTGCTCTAGCAAACAAATCTTTTCATCCTAGAAAGAACTAATAAATAAATCGCCTTACCCAGACTTGGGATAGGGAGAAGATGGAGCCGGGATGGGGAACCATGAAAAATACTCAAGAGAATTATCCATGCAAACACTTCCTAGCAGCTCTACTCCAACAACAGCTAATGCTAATTGCAAATCATCCTTATCTAGGCAAGACTGCGGGTCCCCTAGGAATTCCTAGCAACAACAGCTGTGTAGGACTGGTTTAAGTTTCTGCACGTGAGGGAAAAGAATCACAGGGTTTCTTTTAAAATCACAACCACTTTGGTTTTTCGTTAATTCAGATCAGGTGGCCCCAAACAGTGCAGATAGTTTAGGGCAAACTGCATCCCATTTAAGTTGTGTCCACAATTCCACGAGGAACGGCAAGATTTGGCAATTATCCACTTGGGATGATCAATGAGGGGCATTCAGTCAGTCTTGGGAAGGTAGGGTCAGAACACCCCCACTGTTGTTCAATAACTTCGGTGTCTCACTCTCACTTCCAAAGTGAATCAATTAAAAAAAAAAAAAAAAAAAAACAAGCTTGGATGTAGCTCTTCAAGACTTCCATTCAGAAATGTAGCTCAGGGCACCATCAGCTCTTTAAACCATTTAAATAGTCTTTTCTAGCTCCCTGTTGCATACAGTGTATATTTACTCAACAAAAAGGTATCAATCCGAATTTAGGGTATTTTCCTGATGTGAAAGATATTTAGTTTGGCAAGATTCCAGAACCTTCTCTCTTGGTGACTGTCTCAGAGAGTAGTAGCAAAGCCATCTATCTAGGAGATAATGAGAACTGTCTCCCAAATAATGTAAACAAAAATGCTCTTACATGTACCATATTTGGCATTTTATACACTGCTTTCACACAGAATATCTACTCTGATTTTCTTTTGTTTTGAGACAGTCTCGCTCTGTCACCAGGCTGGAGTGCAGTGGCGCGATCTCGGCTCACTGCAACCTCCGCCTCCCAGGTTCAAGCGATTATCCTGCCTCAGCCTCCCAAGCAGCTGGGACTACAGACGCACGCCACCATGCCCAGCTAATTTTTGTATTTTCAGTAGAGATGGGGTTTCATCATGTTGACCAGGATGGTCTCAATCTATTGACCTTATGATCTGCCAGCCTCGGCCTCACAAAGTCCTGGGATTACAGGCGTGAGCCATGGCACCCGGCCTTACTCTGATTTTCTTAAACCCCCTACCGTGAGGTAGCATGAGTCCCATCTCACGGATGAAGTAACTGAGGCTCAGAGATACAAAGCCCCTCACCCCAAGTCAACACAGCTAGTAAGAAACAGAGCCTGAGGCTGGAAAGCAAGTCCATCTGTACCTCACACCCATGCTGCCTCTTGGATAGTTACAGCTGTCGAACAAGAAAGGAAAAAGAACGTCAGGTACCTTTCCACGTCCTGGTCTGCGCTCTGCTGTTTGCTCTCAAAGGCGTTGAAGCTGCTCATGTCCACGTAGCCATCATTTTCGTTTGCTGTGGACAGGGCTCTGCTCTGATCTTCAAACAGCTTCGTGAACGCGCCAGCCCTGGCAGGTCTCCGGGGTGGAATCTGGATATTCTCATAGTCCGAGTTCATGGCTGGAATGTTCTCATAGTCTGAAGTGTCAGCGCTGGGGAAGGAGATGGACCGTGGCTTGGTCAGTGGCAAGGGCAGGAAGGGTGGCCGGGAGCGGTCTTCGAAGGACTCCACTCTGGACACCGTCCTGCTGAAGGGGACACCTTTCCTCTTGCCATCTCTATAAAAGATGAGGGAGGAGGGGGATTCAGAAGCCCGGAGCTTCCCAGTCCGAGACTTAAGCTGAGGGGAGTTACTGAGGCTTCTCCGGTCAACTTCCAGAATCCTGGAAGGCCCGTGGTAGCTGGATTCTGAAGAGGACCTAGAGGAAGACACGTTCACATCCACGTGCAATTTGTTCTCGGTCTTCTTCTTAAATGTCAGCGCTAGGAACCGCTTAAAGGATGACTTCTTCTTCTTGCACTTGTCTGGGGAGTCGCTCTCGATCAGGAGCGAGGGAGAGCTCTTTGTGATGGGCTTCTTGGTGATGCAGGCCAGGTCAAAAGGAGGTGGGATGTCGACCATGGAAGAAGGCGTGGAGGTGCCGCTGGACGGAAGGTGGTTTCTCTGGGAGAAACTCCCAGAGGAGCCAATCACACACGACAGAGAGAGATTGTCCTCTTTCCTCTTTATCCTATGGTCATCCAGCCCTGACCCCTCAGGCTCCTGGTACACGGAGACCGGAATCTCTCGGCCTTCCACGGAGAACGACCGAGGGTATAAAGTAAAGGCCCTGGGCTTTGCTGGCAAGGCCCTGCTGGCTTCCAGGGGCTTCCCCTCCAATGACAAAAGCGTCTTTCCCACTTCCTCTGTGGCACCTCCAATGCCAGGGACTGACGAGCCTGCCTCAGGTCCGGTTTCTTCAGGGACGGTTTCTGGGACATAGCCAGCTACCTTCCCAGAGTGGGGCCGGGTCCTCGTGCTGGTGTTCTTCCTGTCCGCAGAGACCAGGCCACCCTCTGACTCACAGTTCATTTCTTCTTTCGAGCCATAACCACCCAGGGCGTCTGATGCAGCCTGCCCTCCTTCTCCAGGGGCCGCCTGACCCGGCAGGCCCACTCCCATCACATAGGGGTTGGCCAGTGCATCATCCAAGGCCTCCTCCTCCAGTACGACCACCACATCAGGGGCTGCCGCTCCACCCTGCACAGAGCCACACGAAGGCCCCACCACGGGGTTCTCCTCCGCACACAGCCCCGACTTTGGTGCCTGCTCTGATTCTAAACCTTCTGCTGATTCAGAAAGAGGAGAACAGCTCTTGCTGCAAAAAGAGGTGCTCTCGGTTGGGAAGAACTCATAGGGGCTTCCTGTGAGGGAAGTCACAAAGTCCTCTGTGCAGTCATTCTCAAAAGGGATGATCTGGCAGCTCTCCTCGGTGGGCTCATCCTGTGAGTGGTCCTCCTGGGTGGCAGCTGCCACTTCTTGGTTGGTTTCCTCCTCGTGGTCAGGTGGTTCACCGAGGTCGACCTGTTCCCCACCTGTGACACCCATGGCCTCTTCACATCCCTCCTCAAGAACCTCAGGGCCGTCTGTGGCCGTCTCTGCCTCCTGGATCCCCGTGGCCGGCTCCTCCTTCTCAGGGGGCTCCTCGCTGGCTTCCTCAGCATCCTGTCCCATGTCCTCCGTGGGCCTGTCAGAATCCAAACCCTCATCTGCCCCTGCTGGGTCTGTGCTGGCACAGCCTTCCCCATCATCCTCCTCTGCCTCGCCAGGGGTGTCGGGGGGCTCGTGCTCCTCTCCATGGATGTGAGGCAGGAGGTCACTCTGGAAGACTGCCTCTCCAGCCCAAGAATCACCGTCCTCCAGGCTGCACTCCCTGTGTGGCTGCACCAGCTTCTCTTCCTCCTCACTTCCGGACACCTGCTCCTGTGTCCCTGGTTCATCAGCGCAGCCCTCCCCTTCATCCTCAGGAGCGAGGTCTGTGCCCTCCTCACCCTCCCTGCTCAGCACTCCTGCCCCTGGAGCAGCAGGGGCCACCAAATCCTCACCAGCTCCTGCCCCATCCAGGCCACATGCCTCGCCTCCCGCCTCACGCTCCTCTTCCTCTTCTCCAGAGGCCTCCGGAGACATCAGGGCTTCATTTCCCACACTGCCCCCATCCTTGGGTTCATCCTCCCTCAGCGGAGCCCTGGGGACTACGATGTAATCCTCGTCAGTCTCTGACTCAGAGCACTTCGGGATGGACCGGGGCCCTTCATCAAGCCCCCTGTCTACACAGAGCAGCTGCCCGTTGCTGCATTTGTTCAAGCTGTCATTCAGGTACACACTGGCTCTCCACTCGTTTGGGGCAGTCAGCCTGGGCTTGGGGGCAATGGGGGGCTTCGGACCCCTGAACATGGAGTTTGGACTGTGAAGACTATCGGGCCTGGGTGAGGAAGGGAATTTGGGCAGAGTCACTGGCGTCAGTGGACTGGTAGTCTTTGGCTTGGGAGCAACAGGTGGTTTTGGCGAATCTAGAGGACAAAAATAGAGAAAAGGAGAAAAAGTACAATTAACTTTATTTCCATTCAGAGTCTCCTACACACCACTTGCTGGGGACATTGCAGATGGTTCCATCCGCCCATGTGAAGCCCACCTCCCGTGCTTCGTGTTAGGCTTATGCCCTCCACCAGAATCTTTAAAACCCCTTGATTTTCCACTAAAGATTCATTCTGCAAACAAGGTGAACAGACCTTTGTTCTACACACAGCCAACTAATGAAAATCAACCAAATGAAATCCTGCGCTCCTCAAATGAAGTGTCCGGGTCAGTGCATTCATTCATCCAGCAGCTACTGATAAACACTTTCTATGAGCCAGCGACCACGAGAAAAGGCTGAACTTGCCGTCACCCTCTCTGCTGCCCTCATGGAGCTTACATTGCCCCCATTCTATAGCTACTCCATTGGGTACCCACTAGCTACACACATAGCACTGCAGACAGCAGGGTCTCCTAGGGTCAAGAGAAGACAGACTCTGCTGAGAACTCACTGTTGAGTTAGAATAACTGGAGGGTAGAGCCAGGGACCCTTGGACTATTATGACTGAAGAGCTGCCATCTCATCCCTTCATGAATGACACTCCAAAGGTTTGAAACAGTGATGTGTGCTTCTGCTGGGGGTCATGTCTGGAATCTGCATGCTTCAGGACTGTGTCCAGCCAGGCCTACACCCAAATTTCATGGGAGAAATTATATAGTACTTGCCAACATGGATATCTGCAAAAGGTCTCTTCCCTGTGGATGCTGAGGACCTACTGACCATGGCAGAATAAAAGATTTGGTGCAGACTACAGTGCAACAGGAATTAGAGAAGCATGGGCTGCTGTGGCCAGGGAAGACCTCTTGAAGAAGGTGACATTTTAGCTAAGATTTGCAGGATAGGAAGGATCTAGAGAAGGGGAACGGTCAAATGAGTGGTTGCCAACTTTTGAGCTCAGCATCTCTCTGCCACAAGACTGCTCATGCCTCCTCCCTGGCTTCCCTGTCACCTGCCTGGCCCCCTAAGCTCCCTTGCATACTGCGGACATAGAATCCATCTCCATCCCAACATCCCTGCTTCAAAAGTACTGCCTGGATCCCCACCACCCATGGATTAGGACTCCCACGTTTCCCCTTCAGCATGGTCTAATCTCCCAGCTCCATTCCCACTAAGGCTTGGGTATGACACAAGTGGCCTCAAAATAACAGCCTGGCTCCTAACAGGAGGGAAGATGAAGCAGACTGCCAGGAGGAGGTCTCTGCCAGTAAACTCCTCTCTTCCCATGCATGTTAGGCCCACTTTTGTCCTTGAAGCACCTAACACCACTAATCTCTAATCCAGGGCTGTCCCTGGTATGTGAGCCACATATATCACTACATAGGTAATTTTAAATTATCTTATAGGCACATTAAATATAAATGGGCAAGGCTGGGTGTGGTAGCTCATACATGTAATCCCAGCACTTTTGGAAGCCAAGGCGGGCTGATCACTTGAGATCAGGGGTTCGAGACCAGCCTGGTCAACATGGTGAAACCCCGTCTCTACTAAAAACACAAAAATTAGCCAGGTGTGGTGGCACACGCCTGTAGTCTCAGCTACTCAGGAGGCTGAGGCAGGGGAATCACCTGAACCTGGGAGGCACAGGTTGCAATGAGCCGAGATTGAACCACTGCACTCCAGTCTGGGTGACAAGAGCAAAACTCCGTCTCAAAAAAAAAAAAAAGATAAAAGTAATTTTAACAATATATTTTACTGGACTCAAAATATCCAAATATTATTTCAATATGTAATCAATATATAAAATGTATTAATGAGATGTTTGGCATTCTTTTATTACTAAGTGTTCCAAACCGAATATGCATTTCACATTTGCAGCACATCTCAATTCAGACTAGCCACATTTTACATGCTCACTAGCCACATGTGGCTGGTGGCTACCGTACTGTGCAGCACAGCTCTAACTGGTTTAGACTTCTTCATGGGACTGTACCACTGGCACCTCAATTTCAGTATTTCTGAAGCCAAAGTTGGTGTCAGTGCCAATGGATTTAAAGGTTAAAATAGCCACTGCATCAAACCTATAATCCACACCATTTCATCCACATCAATGCCCAGGCCAACCACCGACATCCATACAATGACCCAGAATCTTCTAGAAATAGTGACTATCAAACTCCTTGTTTCCATACACAGTCAAGTGCATCCTAGTTTAGAAAAATATCTATCCAAATTAGTGAAAAACAAAAAATTGGAGCTTGAAATGATACGCTTCAGCTACCTGTCAGGGTGGGGTAACAGAGGGAACCTTTGGAGCCTGGCTGATCTGGGTCAAATCCTGACTTTGCTACTTATCAGCTATGAAACTCGGCCTCAGTTTCTTCATCTGTAAAATGGGTGCCACAAAGCACCTACCCTCAATGGTTGTTTTAAAAATTAAAGGCTACATAATATATAAAAAAGGCTCAATAGCAGGCCTTCACATAGAAATACTCAATAAATAATAGCTGTTGTTCAGATAAAGTCCATCTTTGCCTACCCCAGATCTTCCCTTGGTTGAAGTCTTGCTCTACACCGATACACTACGTAATATGAACTTCACACTGTCAACATTGGGTGGCAGGCATTGGCGCAAAATTATTCTTTGGGGGTGGGACTCTCATTTCTCATCCTTAACAGGTGGGCATTTCACATGGGTGCCATGAGACGTGATAAAGGGACAGGTGGACCATGAAAAATGACCATCACCTTGGCTACATCACCCCCTCCCACCCAGTCCTTCATCCAATCAAGCTATTGATCTTCAGGCACTGTCTCCTAGGCAAAGGTTATGGTGGGTGTCTGAGGCATGATCCTGCAAGAAAATGCCTTCCCCACAGGCGCCTCTGGGAATGGCAAACACTCAGCATCTGTCCTGTGCTCCCAGCCCCAGGCGCAGAGTGCTTCAGCCACACCCCCTCTGAGATCAAGGCAAGCCAAAACCAGAAAGGCTTCATCTGACCCTCAATGAAGGATGAGGAAACTGAGGCACAGAGAGAGTGAGTGACTGGTGTGGGGCTACCTGGCAACTCCAGAGCAGAGCTGTGGTAGAACCTGCGTTTCCTGCTTTCTGGTGTTGTCACCTGACCCTCTGCCATCCCCTTTTTGCCACAGAGTGTTTCCTCTATGATGGAGACTCAGGGGTCCCAGCATCTAGTGAGGCAGAGAAGGATAAAATGCAGGGAAACTAAGTCCAGGGTGACCAGAAACAGCTGGGCAGTTAAAAAATGTATGTAAGCCGGGCACGGTGGCTCACGCCTATAATCCCAGCACTTTGGGAGGCCGAGGCAGGCGGATCACGAGGTCAGGAGATCAAGACCATCCTGGTTAACACGGTGAAACCTCGTCTCTACTAAAAATACAAAAAATTAGCCGGGCATGGTGCGGGCGCCTATAGTCCCAGCTGCTTGGGAGGCTGAGGCAGGAGAATGGCGTGAACCCGGGAGGCGGAGCTTGCAGTGAGCCGAGATTGCACCACTGCACTCCAGCCTGGGCAACAGAGCAAGACTCCGTCTCAAAAAACAAAAAAGTACATAAGACTGGGTCCAGGGCTCAGAACTACCAACTGACCAGAAAGTGAACAACTAGCTTTAATTTGCTACCATTCAATTTCTCTTAGTCTAATTCCACTAAATACATATTGATTGAGTGCCAACTAAGTGCCAAGCCCTCATCTAGATTCTTTGGATGCATCAATAATTGTAACAAAGCCCCCAGACTCAGGGACCTTGTATTAAGAGATGGTGGGAGATATGCAAGAGAAAGGGTAAGTACAGTACATATCATATGCTGGATGATGATAAAGTCTATGGAAAATGATTAGGAGTTTTTTTGTTTTTTTTTTTGTTTTTTTTTTTGCAATTTTAGATAGAGTGACCAGCATAGGCTTCACTGAGAGGACATGTGAGCAAAGACATGCAAGTGGTGAGGAAAGCTAGGACTCACTTGGCATCCAAGAAACAGCGAAGAGGCCAGCATGGCCGGAGGGGAGCGAGTGATCAAGCAGGAGAAGCAGACAAGGCTAGAGGAATCATAGGAGGGTGCAGATTACGCAGGGCCTTGTAGACCATGGCAGGACTCGGGCTTTGACCCAGAGTGATGTGGGAAGCCATTGCAGGATTTTGGGCAGATGGACATGCACATTCTGCCTAATATGTTGAAATAAACTGAAATGGTGCGGAAGGGCGGGAGACCAGTGAGGAGACTCCTGCAATTATCCAAGCAAGAGATGATGGAGGCTTGGACCAGGCTGAGGTGAAAAGAGGTCAGATTCTTAACAGAAAGGGAGAGCTGAGGGGATCTGCTGACCATATGAATGTGGGGTGTAAAAGAAAGAGAAAAGTCAAGAACGACACCAAGGTTTTGAGTCTGAGCAACTATGAAGGTGAAGTTTCTGCCAACTGGAACAGGAAAGACTGTAGGTGCTGGGGAGGGAAACCCAGAATTTCAGTTTGCACGGGTCAAACTCCAGTCACAGTCACCTATTATACACCCTGGTGGAGATGTCAAGCAGCTGGAGATGTGAAGCAGGCTATGGCTTCTGAAGATAGGTCTGACTAGAGGTCACCATCATAGAGATGGAAGTTAAGGCAGGAGCCTGATGAGATAACCAGAGGACAGAGAAGAGGGCAGGGCCAAGGAGGGAGCTCTGGGGGCCCCAGCCAGCAGAAATGAGGGTGCAAACAGATCAAGAATACGAGAGCATCCAGCTCTGCCCCCTCCTACTCACCCGCCTCACAAAAGGGAGCCAGATAGAGCTCCTGACCTCAGCATCATGTTATCTGGGTCTAAGCGCAATTCTGCCTACAGAAGACCCAGAAAAGCGAGAGCACTGAGTGTAGGTTGAAGGACAGGAGGATATTCACAATTAAAAAACAGGCTCCACCTGGATACAGCATTCCAGGGAACTTTAAGGTATGCTGAGCTTTAGGGTATGGTAGGGCGAAACTATAGGCTAAATCAGAGCCGCAGTTTCCTCCTCTGGATTTGCTGTCCAGAACCCAGCATGGATGTAGCTGACGGACCTTCTGGGCTCTCCTGAGTTCCTCTGGAGAAGGCTATGGTGTGAACCTTCCCTCTCCTTGTATTACGGAGCCTGGGGGTCAGTCCCTCCTCACCCTGAGTTACTAATGCCCAGGGCCTCCTGGCAATTTGCTATGCCTGAGGATGACTCAAACTCCAAACACCCTTTGAGCCAAGATGCCAGGAGTTAACTAGGGGGTGGGGGAATCACACTGACAGGAGGAAGAGATTTTTAACAGCTTCTAGTGATAGAAATAATCCCCAGCCAGCCCCCTGGTACCAGTTTATATTTTCTCTCTCTATTTTAATTAAATATCTGTCACTCACATGTTCGTGCTTGCTTCTCCCTTGTCGGCTATGTAGAAGTTCAATTAGCAGGGGTATTGGGAGGAGCACTGGGTGGGGAGCCAGGAGCCCTGATCTTCACACCTGGCTCTGCCTTAACTGGAGGTGTGATCTTGGGCAAGTCCCTTCCCCTTTCCAGGCCTCAGTTTCCCCATCTGTAGAGTGAAGGGACTGGACCAAACAGTCAGTCTGGTTTGCTCTGGCCGACCAAGCCTTCTAAACTCCTGGCTCTTCTTAAGACATCCTCTGACATCCCATCTTCAGTTACAAAGTCTGTTTCAGCTGCAGCTCACTATACTCCCCCTGGAAGTCTCATAACCATATGTTGCAAGAGTAATTATCTTCCAATTTCACCTTCCAATTACATCTTAATGTAACTTTCATTCCTGGGTGCCTGCTGGAATGTCCAAGCCAAGCCTGATGATTTCTAATTAGGCTGCTATTAGGCTGGTCCAGTGATCCACGACAGGGCACTACCAGCAAGACAGCACAGGACAGCGTGGGAAGAGGCTCAGGAAGGCTGCGCTTCCATGCCAGCTCTGCTATACATCGGCTCTGTGATCTTGGGCACATCATTTTGCCTCTCCAAGCCTCAGTTTCCTTTTTGGTAAAATGACGAAATACCCCGTTTTTTCATAGGGCTGTTGAGAAGTTCAGGAAAATAACAGACATGATGTCTAATAAAGTCGACTGGCAAACATTTCCTACACCCCTACTACGTGTTAGGCACTGGATAAAAAAGCAGGCTCTCAGGCTGGACAGTCTGTGTTTCAATCTTGTCTCAGCCCTTCAATAAGCCAGTGACCATAAAATCTCTGCACCTCAATTTCACCATCTATAAAATGGGGATGGCAATGGTACTCACCTCATAAGGTGACTGTGAAAACTAAATAAACTGACAGAAGTAAAACACCTAAAAGCAATACCAAGTCATAGTAAATACCCAATAAATATTAGCTGGTATTTACTGGTTGCTATGCGACAGACACTTTTTTCTAGGCACCTTATATGTTTTAGTCTATTTAATCTTAACAACCCCGTTTTTCAGATAAAGAAACTGAGGTGTAGAGAGGTTAAATAATCTGCTTAAGGTCACATAACTAAGCATATGATGGTTCTGAGATTCAGCCCTATGGAGTCTGTGAACCACCAAGCCACGTGATCAGGAAATTCAGACCATGGTGCATGGTCTGAATGTGAGGCTGGTATCATTACCATCACATTGAAAAAGGAACCAGGTTTATACTGAAGACAAATTACAGGAAGGCTGAAACCAAGAGTGACAACGACTAAGATTTCCTGGGACCAAACCTGCTTCTAAGTTTATTCCAACTCACTCCATCCCCCAGATTCTCAGAGAAGGGAGGGTCTGCCCAAGCCTCATGCAGGAAAACGTGGGAAAACTGGAGTCGCTCTCACCATTGTTACAACGCGAGTTTTATTAGGAGTGTAGGAAGAAGCTAGCCTGGCTCTGTTCAGGCCATGCCAGCACAGGCAGGAGGCAACCCCCTTTCCAAGCAGTGGCTGGCTGGGCTCTGGGCCTCTGTTGCCACCTCTTCCATTCCCGAAAAGTGGCATCCCCGATCCTGCTCCCCAATTCTGTGACCCACACTCACTAACTGTCCAGGTGCCTATATGCCCAGCAGTAACAGGGCCTGGACACGGGAGGTACTGCCACACTTTCAGACTGTCTGAACGCGCAGCCTGCACCTCACTGCTAAAACAATGACTTTTTTTCATTAAAAAGATTTTTAAAAGAAAAAATCCTACACACACACACACACACACACACACACACACACACACACACACCAGCAGGATATGGTTCCAAGACAGCCAAAATGGTGGCTTCCTGTTTCTTTAGGGATGTGTGTTTTGGAGTATGGCTTTGGACAAGGGTGTTGGTCGGGGAGCGGGCTGCCTTCTACTAAATTCTGTGAGAAAAAGAAAATAGAGTGGTGATTGCTCCTCGGCAGGCAGATGAAGTTAGCGGGGTCTGTTCCCTTGCAAACTCTCATCTTAAGGGAACTTTCTGCGCTCCCCGTAGATGGAGTTGGGAATCCCGAGGACTGGGTTTCAGGCACCACCCATCTCCGAGTCTCACTTTCTAAATCCGTTAAATGGCACTACTCTGGAGGGATCCCTGCGATTTCAAACACATTTTGATTTCACGGAATCTCTGAACTGCAGGGATGAGCTGAGGGAGTCAAATTCATAGAGCAGGAACACGATGGACTGGGGGTGGGGGAACCTGGAGAGGCTCAGCGCGGTGGCCAGGAGTGTCCCCTTGGAGTTGGGTCCCCCAGGAGAGGCACGATGAACGTCCCCGGCCAGGGCGCTGCGAGGGAGGGGTGCGCTATAGGGGGATTAATTTAAGGCTTTATAGGCTCATCTGGAGAGTGAGCTCCAAGCCTCGGGGTCTATGGGGAGCGAAGGGAGCAGGAATCCTCGTTCCTGTGTGCCAAGTACTGAAGGACTGGGAACTGGTCCCGGAGTCGGGGAGAGCTCCGGATGGGTCCCGTGGGTCAGGTGTGGCCCCTGATAGATGAGCAAGGACCTGTCCGGGACGGTGGGGAATGGAGGGCAAAGGTTTTGGGGCCCGACCAAGTCGCTTTTGCGAAAGGGGCGTCTTTCTCCGTTGCAGAAGGGACAGTCACTCCGGAGACCGCCGTGGGAGTGGGGTACTGGCGCGCACGGCAAGGGCGCGGCCTCGCCAAGGCTGAGAAGGTCCCCGAGGCAGGGCGCTTCGGACGGGGGCCCCCGATTCTCAGCCTCCTCGGCGAGGGGACCCCGGAGCCGCGCACGCTTTGGCCGAGGCCGAGCGGCACGGGAAGGTCAGGGTATTTCGGGAAGCTTGCCCCGGGCGCCCTGGCAGCTCCAACTTGGAGCGCCCGGCCAAGGTCCCTCGCGCTCGTGCCTCGGCGCCGGAGGTCGCCGGGCCTCCTACCTGCTCTGTTCATCTTCAGCGCGCGGGGCCAGGGCCGCCGTCCGCGCGTCAGTCCGTCCGCGGGTCCCAGTGCGACTCCACACACTGCCTCCCTCCGCGGCCGCCCCGCGGGGCCCGCACCCCCTGGCGCCCGCGCGGCCCCGGCGCGCCTCGGACTCCGCGCGGCGCGCAGGGCAGTAGGGGCGCGGGGCGCGAGCCTCCGGGGCGGGGCCGCCGGGCGGGGGTGCGGGGCGGGGGCAGCTGGGGGAGGAGGAGGGGGCGCGATCACGGGGGCGGCGGCTGGGGCAGCGCGGGGCGTCGCGTCCGCTCCTGGCTCCGGGCGCGCTGCGCTCTGGCCGCCGCGCCTCCGCCTGAGCCTCTGCCTGCGCCGCAGCCGCGCCTCCGCCCCCTCCTAGACATTTCCTCCGCTCCCGAAGAGGAAGGATTTTTTTTTTTTTTTTTTTCCTGCTCGGTCAGGGATCCAGGGAGGCGAGGGCCGGGGCGTCCCTGCGCACATTTAAAGGGGCCGTGGCCATGGGCACCGTGGGAGGCGCTGGGGTTCTAAGGACGAGAACTCAGTGAGTTGGGCTTCTGGGGTGTTCCTGGCTCCTTCGCCCAGCGGACCATCTATCCCTTTATTTTTGACTATGGGCATTCGTTCAGTGCCGCGCCAGCCTCTGCGCTGAGCACGGAACAAGACAGCCCCAAATTCTTGCCCTCAGGGAGCTTAGACAGGAGGAAGTCGGTGGAGACACCATTTCAAAGCGAGGGAGGGAAACCAGGGCAATGGGGCTGAGCGATGGCTCTCAGAGGGCGCCGCGCATTCTCGGGGCCCTCCCCAGCCTCACTGAATCAGAAACCTCGTGTTTTATCAAACCCTCCAGGTTTGAGAACCACCGGAGTAGAGACTGGGTGATCAAGGAAGGCCTCCATGAGGAGGTGACATTGGAAGGGAGACCCAGTTAATGAGAAGCCTCTCCTTTTCCACTCAGCACACACCTCGCAGCCTCTCGCAGGTACCTGCCTGGTGCAGGGCGCTGTAGACCAAGCCTCCACCCTCCAGGAGTTCCCAGTCTGCTTGTCCACACAGACAAAAGCAGATAGTTCTGCTACCCCAAGGCTCGTGCTCGAATGGGAACGCACAGGTGCCTGTGGGAGCTCAGAGGAGGACCCCAGTGGGGAGGGTTCAGCCAAAAAAGAGGCCTTCCCAGTAGAGGGAATTGCTGGGGCAAAGAATTCGCCGAGATGGGAGAAGCCCTGGCCTGCTGGAGGAGTGTCCAGAGGTGGTGCTGGAGGTGGATCTGATTTCCCCAGCTGTAAAATTAGGAACTGAATTTGATCCTTTCAAAGTCCTTTCCATCTCTGAGCTGCCCCAGAGTCCTTAATCCTCCAGGCTTTTGTGGAGAAATAGTTGTGACTCGAATAGAAAATCTGTGGCAGAATTTGGTGTTACTTAGATAGGCTCTTGATACACATTTTATGGGTCCATGCATGGAAGTGTGGCAGGAATGGATATGGAGGTGATGGTGGAGGTGGTAGAGGTGGCGAAGGTGGTAATAGCAGAAACAGAGAAGGTGGAGGTGGTGTCGGAGGTGAAGAAGGAAGAGGTGGTAGTAGAAACCAGTGGTGGTGGAGAGGAGGTCGAGGTGGTGGTGGTGGAGGTGGAGAGGGTGATGGACGTAGTTGTGGAAATCATGGCGTAGCTGGAGGACATAATATACCCCGTGGTAGTGGAAGAGTTGGAGGTGGTGGAATTGATAGATGATGTGGATGTGGTGGAACTGGAGGAGATGAAGGAGGTGGTGGTGGTGGAGGTGGAGCTGAAGGAGGTGATGCAGGTGGTGGAGGCGGTTGAGACAGTTGAGGTGATGGAGGTGGGACAGGTGAGGGAGTGGATTGAGTTGATGGAGGTGGTGGAGTTGAGGGAGGTGGTGGAGTTGAGGGAGGTGGTAGAGTTGGTGGTATACAAGGTGTGGGCAGGTATATCTGTGTTTAAATGTGGATACAAATGAGTGAGTGGATAAATCGCTTCAATATTTGATGCAAAAAGAAAATATATTTTTTTAAAAAATTGATCTTGTTTCTGAGATTAGAAATAAAAGCAAAATACCCTAGAACCCCCAGGGCAGGAGCAGGTGAGGGAGGCTCAGATAATTCAATTCACTGCCAGTGTTACTCTTCACTGTTAGTCCATGCAAAGGAGAAGGGAGGACAGGAAGAGACCTCAAGGTTTGGCTAAGCCATTTCCACTACTGTTGAATTTGGGCTTCAGGCTAAGCAAAGTCTACTTTAAAAGACCATAGCACCAAGGCCAGCTGGGAAAAACACAAGTCTGAACTTGTGTAGCTGAAGCCACACAATAGTGTGGAGTGATGGGCTGTGAAGTTGAAATGCTTATTCCTTTGTTTGCTTTTCCTAATAAGAGAAAATGGATGGGAGACACTGTTGGCTTTACAAACACCCACTGCCAATACTGGTGGTTGTATTTATGGGACTGAGCCACAGCCACTCACTGAATTCAGGGGGAATGACTGCAGATACCCAAAAAGACATGATGTGTGGGGGTGATGACCATCATCACTACTTTCTTGAGCCTTTAACACATGTTTTTGTCCCAAGAATTTTATAAAGGAGTTATTATATCCCCATTTTACAGATGGAAAAACTGAGGCCCAGAGAGAGGAAGTGACTTGCCCTTACAGTCCAGCCAGGACTCTCATCCCATTCACCCATTTACTACTCTGTGAATGCTTGCAGTTCTTGGCGTTGCCTTTTGTGGGCAAGAACCTCTCCACGCTTTTCTGGAGGAGCTTGGAAGGTGGAGGACAGGAAACTCTAAGGCAGATGCCAGCGAGATTGACATCTGAGCAGGCTTTCCCTTTCTCCCCCTTTATTTTTGCTCTTTCCCTCCTGCCATCTCTTTCTATCTACTTTGGACAATCAGAATGGCCAGCAGCTGCCAGCAACCTCGCGGTGAAAACCTAGCGGGAGCTTTGGAAGTGGGGGCCAAGGGGACCATCACCATGGTTCCGCCACAACCAAGGACCAGCCAGATGTCTGCCTCAGAGCCTGGGGAACTTAGGATCAAAGGAACTTGGATTTCCAGTGCATCAGCGGGGTGAGGAGACAGTGGCAGTAACAGCAGGCTTTCATAGCAATGATAGTGATAACAAATGCTAATAGCGGATGTCTGCTGAGCATCAGCTCTGTGCTCCACCCTTTCCATATATCTCATGACAATGTAAAGTGATTTTTATCATTGTCCCCATTTTACAGGTGAGAAAGCTGGGGATCAGAGGGGTGAGACACTTTTTCAACACCCAGAGGCAGTGGTGGAGTCAGACCCAGGTCTGTCTGTCTCTAGGGCGTATGCTGTTTGCTTTATACCACATTTGCTCAAGGTCACCATGGCAGAATCTTGACCGGAATCCTGGGCATTCCTTCCTTTCTTCAATTCATTCATTCAGCAAAAATGAATGGAGTGCCTACTTTGTGCCAGGTGCCTGGCCAGCTTCACAGCCCAGCCTCACCCTGTGCTTCCCAGAGCTCCCAGGCTAGCTGAGGAAGGCCACCCAACATCTAATCACCACCAGCCCAATGAGAGCACTAGTGGGGAAAACAGATCTCCTGACTCCCAACCAGTGTTCGCATTATGGTACCACCCCTCAGGTGCCTTTAGACTCCTGAGGTGGTGATGACAGGTTCTCCGGAGGCTTCCGAAAACAAAGTCACCCCTCACTGCACCCTTTAAGACCCCAGGACCCTCCCCACACACAAAGTTCCATCCCACACACTTCTTACTCATGCACATGCATAGTGCACCATTCTCCAAGTCAGCAAATGTTTCCCATCTTTTTATCATCCTTGGACAATCTGGGGCTGACTGCCTCCCTGAACACGGCTCGGGTTATGGCAGCCCCAGCTCCAAATCACTGAAATCCAGCTCCCTATTCCCACAGGCCTGAAGCCTTTAAGCCAGCTCCAAAGCTGGATGTGCCACGTTCTCCAGAAACAAAAAAGCACCCCAGGCTCTGTGAGCTCATGTGAAAGTGCCCATCACCAAGCCTCCAGACAGGCAGTGGGATGTGGTGGTCAGGAGCCACATTAACCTGGGCGTGACCTTGGGTGAGTCACTAAGCCTGTTTCCTCATTTGCAAATCATAATAGCTGATATTTGCTGAGCTATATGCTGATATATTTGTGCATTCGATATATGTTTTGCATATATTACCTCATTTAATCCTCCTAACAAACCCATGCTGTAGGCATTGTTATTACCCCCATGTTACAGATGAGACTGCCACAGTGCAGAGAGGCAAAGGTACTTATTTGCCCAGGAATACACAACTGGTAAGTGGTGGGCATGGGACTCTGGTTCTGGGGCTGGCCTTCTTACCTACTTCAGCATACTCCTCCCCAACCCCAATCAAATGGAAATGATAATAGTGTCTCCTCAGTAAATGAGGTCATTCATCTAAAGCATTCAGTACGGGAGAGGGGTACAGGGGGTGCTTAATAAATGATGTCTAGTACACAGTTGGTGCTCCATAAATGTTCACAAAGTCAGCTCACCAGGAACTGGGGCACACAAGCCCCACAATCAGAGCATGAGAAGATCAGGAAGGAGCACTTATTGAGCACCCTGTGCATGCTGTAATGAGCAGAGTTGGGGGTAGTGGAGGGCAGTGCGAGAGCAGAGCAGCAGCCTGTGGACGTGGCCTGGGCTCTGCTTCCGGCCCCCACGCAGAAAGGGGTGACCCTCAGGGTTTGGTTCCCACACGTGCCGGCCACCTTTGCATCCCGCTCCTGTGGCAGGGGCCCCCGGTGTTTCCCATTTTCCACGAGGTCCACCTTTTGTCACCTAGAAGAAAATGCATGCTATTCAGAAGGAAATTACCCTGGCCCTGCAGCCTCTTCAGCTGCTGACCTCTTGGTCCCTGCAGTGTCAGACTGCTCACCCTGCAGTGCCACGGCTGTGACACCATCAGCCTCTGGGGCTTATCTTCCCCTGAAAAGTAATTGAGTTGCCTTCCTGGCTCCAGGGAGGACAAATCTAAGCCAGACACCTGCTGGGGGTGCAGGGGGCGGGGTTGGGGGGTAGAGGGGGGAGGGAAATGATGTCTTAGCAAGGCTGCCCTTCCCTTCCCATGCTACACACGTTGCTGGGGGACATCCGATAAATTTGGCTCGGACCCCCACCGCCCTTACCATGCTCACCCAGGCTGAGAGATGAGCAGGTTCTCAACCACACCAGGTACTGGTTCTGTGGCCTTGGGCAAGTCATTTCAACTCGCTGCAACCTCACTTTTCTCCTCTGTAAAATGGGCATAATGAAACCTCTCTTGGGTTGAAGTGAGGATTCAGTGAATTTTAGTTCTCTTCTCTCTTCACTTCCCTGTCCTTAAAGAGTTCATGGTGTGGTCAGAGAGAAGGGCCTGGGATCAGCTAACAGTCATGCAGGGCAGCTGAGCTGAAAGTTGGGGATCGAATTAAGCTTACCCCTAAGAGGAAAGGAGGTGACATTTGGGGTGGGCCTGAAAGGTCAGGCAGCATTTTCCAGGTGCAGCAGTAGGGTGTCCCTAGTAGGTACAGGGAAACCGCCTGAGCAAGCGCCTGGAGGGATGGAAGAGGAAGGCAGGTAGGCAGGGTGAGAAATTTTTGTGGTCACAGCACAGGACATGTATGTGAAAGCTCTCTGACTGATGGTGGGCCAAAGAGTCTGGACTTTACCCTGGAGGTGAAGAGGAGCCATAGTCTGGGGGAGGGGGTGACATGGTCAGACCTGTGTGGTAGAAAGCTATGTGGTAGCTGGAGTGGTGGATGAGTCAGAGGGGCAAGCCTGGAGGTGGGAAACCTGGAAGGCAGGAGTCGGGGTGCCACAAGAGGAGATAAGACCTGAACTCATGAATGTTCCTGACCCTCGGGGGCTGCAGGGATTCAAAGGCATGCTGGAAGGCTTTCAGGAGGAGGTGGGCTTTGATCTGCACCCTCATCAGAGGCAAGGGCATTCCAGACAGGGGTGGGGATGGAAAATGGGGGCCAAATCTGATGAAGCCGGAGCATCCAGCGTGCTGGGTGGGAGTGCATTTGGGCGAGAGGGGTAGGCAGGGGCCTCAAGGTCTTGGTCCAGCAGTCTTCGGCTCTCCAAGGAACGACTGAGCTCTGGGGGAGGGGAGTCAGAGGCTGGGCAGGGTCAGCTTGGAGTTTTTATTATCACTGGGTGGGATTTTTATCACTGGGTGGGATTCAAGGTCTGTGGAGGAAGCGGCCACCCTCTTCCGGCCAGCCATTTTTTTTCCTTGCACTGGCCTGTTTGGCTTTTTCCCGAGGCTGCATTTCCACAACAGCCCCTCCTGGCTGACTGGGTGTGGACACGGCTCCGCCACACACCCAGCAGCAGGGGCGGCTGGCCTTAGGCTTCCTGCCCCTCTCTGGGCAGGCGGATTGGAGGAAAACAGCCCTCAAGCCTTCTTCAAAACAGGAAACTGCTCTCCCTGCTTCCTGAAGGGCAGGAACTGTCCCTATGGCAACCATGGGACAAAGAGGCCACATTAACCCTTCTGAGGGCAAGCCTGGCTGACAGCCTCTTCGCCAACCTCTCCTGGGCATACAGATGACAACTGGGGGTCACATCCCCCAAGGGACAGCCCCCAAGTCTCACCACCGTTCCAAGGGAAAGGCAAATCTGGATGTTATACCCATTGGATGGAGGACAACATGGAAGTGAACTCAGAGGGGTGGAGAGGCTGGCCCTCATCTGGGCCACACAGTGCAAGGACTTTGGGTTTCATTCTCTGAACAAAAATGTGGAGCCACAGAGGAGGTGAAGCAGGGGAGGGATGGATTCTAACTCACATTGTAAAAGGTTTTCTTTTGGCCATGGGCACTGGTGGGATTCGGTGCAGAGTGACAGGGACTTGGGACTCTGAAAGGGACTTTGCCCTGAGAACCCTGGAGAGACCTGAGTCATGGGGAGAGGTAGTCATTTGTTGTTGTGGAGGGTGGGGGAAGGTGGAGACTCTGTGGTCTGCACCCAAATGTGGCCACCACTCAGGAGCCCAGCCTTCTCCGTAACCGGCCACCAGCTGTCCCTCTCCCACCCGCAGTGGTCGCTGTAAGGATGCCACGAGCACAGCTCCCAGCATTGTGGCTGCACACAACAGCAGCTCACCAGTTGCTTTGGGAATAGCATCCTCCTTCCTCACCGCAGCCCCTAAGGCCGAGCACCCCACCTGCCTCATCATGCCCCCTTTCCCCACCCCATCTCCCACCACCTCCCCCTTTTCACTCACTTCAGCCACACTGGCCTTCCTCTCCATCCCTGACTCTGCTGAGTCCTCCAGCCCCAGGGACTTTGCACCTGCTATTTCCATCCCCTGGAAAACTCCTTCCTAAATGTTCACATGGCTGGACTGGCTCCTCTCATTTCTCAGGTCTGAAATGTCCCCCTCACAGAGGCACCTCTGACACCACTCCCTAGTCCCTTGCCATCCAATCACCCAGTTCTCTTCCTTCTCTGCACTCATTCCTATGTGAAACTGTCCCATTTATTTGTCTGTGTATGTGCGTGCTGTCTCCCCAATTAGAATGCCAATCCCGGGAGGGCAGGGCTGGGTCTTGCCTGGCGGCTGCTCCATCTCCAGCACAGAGAACAAGGAACTATCTCTCAAGAGAGTTAGTTGGGGGTGCGGGGAGCAAAGGTTAAACGTTCGCCCTATAAGAGAACTAACATTTATTGAGCAAGTACAATTGCCAGGAACTTTTTTGGTTGCTGATTGCATTGGAAGGGATGTGTTATTATCTCCATTTTTCAGATGAGGAGATAGACTGAGAGAAGTAAAGGTTCATGCCAGAGGAGTTGAGGGTAAACCCAGGGTAAACCTGTGCCTTCCTGCTTACCCTCCCACCAAGCTGAAAGGGGCCTCATGCACAGAGAATGAAAAAGGGTGATTTGACTTTCTGAGGAGTTGACAAGGTCACTGCCAAGGTCCACACCTTTGGGTTAAAGCAGGGGAGCCCAAACTCCCTGATCTGAAGGATCTTCTGAGCTGGGTATAATACACATTTCCATGCCTGCCCCCAGGCCCAGTGAGGTGAGATTCCCTGCAGCTGGAATGAGATTCTTCATTTGGAGAAACGGGGGTTAAGGCTCTGGAGGCCCTGTTAAAAGCCTGGGGTTGGGGGAACACAGGGACTCCCTTCTCACCAAAGAGCCTGAAGTCCGAACTAGGCTATCAGAGGAGAACCCGGCCGTTAATCATTCACTCAGTGTGTGGTAGGGTCTAAGGGTTAGGGCCTGTCCATGCCATGTTGTGCCCAGCTCTAGAGTCGGGGCATCTCGGGAAGGCCCCGACAAGCAATTGACTCCAACTTCCTACCTCTGACAGCCACCTGTCCTTAAATTCTGGGGACAGGAAGCTCAGTCCTCACAGGGCTGACCCTTCCCTTGTGTGCTGGCTTTGCAGAACAGAGGTAGCAATGTCACCTTCCCCAGTGCACCAGGAAGGGTGATGGTTTAAAGAGAGGCATTTTGATGAGCCACCAGCGCCGACTCCTGATTTATTTTCCCCATTTGAGCTCCAGAGTGGAGACTGTGTTCTCTCTGCCGGCCCTCTGGCAGAGGGTGAGGGAGGTAGTGGCTCCGGAAAGACCGTATTAATTAGCTTAATGAGCATTGTGCATTTGTGTGTACAGACATGGGAGGCAAGTGGGAACCTCTGTCACCGACATCATTAATTGCTGGGGGTGCATCTCCCCCCACCCAAAACCCAGACACTTAGAGAAATGAATCAGGCCCAGTCTGGGAACACCATTAAAACACTTGGCTGCTCTGGGCGCCGGTCCATTGCCCTGTGGCTGCTGGGACTCTGTCCTTCAAGAAGAGGCTGCTGTCAACACACACAGTCCCTGCAGAAGCAGCCTCCAAGCTGCCTTCCAGCAGGGGGGTCCCAGGCTGAAGCCTGGTCCTCTACAGCTTAGGGGAGTCCCTAATGAGGGGGGCGGGTGTGGGGAAAGCACCTTCCACCCCCAGCAGAAGCCGCACACTGAATCGGGCTGATTATTTCCTACAGTGTGAACTCTGACGCTGGGATGGAGCCCCAGCCCCACCGCTCACCAGCCCTGAGTCCCTGGAAAGGCCCTGTTGCTTCTGGGTGTCCCTCTCCTCATCTAAAATGAGGCTTTTCTGGCACCTACAGCACATGCCCACTAGGAAGATGAAAGAAGATGGTGACCCTGAAGCCCTTAGCCCAGTGCCTGGCACTCAGGTAACTGTCGGCAATGTTAGATTGTTTTTACTGAGTATTGTTTACAAAGTCCCTGGCACATAGTAGGCAGTGAATTAGGATTTCACGTCCTTCAGCAGGTGGACATTGTGTTTGGAGATCTAATCCACGTGCCATTTCTCACTGACTTGATAGTTTGGTTAACCAATACCATTTGTTCACATCTCACCTATAAACAGGCAGCAGCAGTCAGCCCTCACTGTCCAGGCACAGCATCCCAGGGTCAAGTCAAATTCTTAAATTGGAAGCCCAAGGAGAATTTGCCGCTGGCTATAAACACCTCCCTCAGGATCCAGACACTCCCTGCCTGTCTGCATAGGTAAGAGCTCAGGGCCCCCTCGAGCTGATTGGGCTATTGGTGCTCCCAGGACCATAAGCACCCTGCACATATATATGTCTTGTATATAAGCATGTATCACCCTCTTCATAGGTGAGGAAACTGAGGCGCAGAGACTTGCTTAGACACACAGCTGGCAAGCAGCAGAAAGATCTGACCCCAGGTCATTTGTGACCACATACCTGGTTTTAACTCAAGATCCTCCCAACCAAAATCGAGATAATTTCCCCTGAAACAGTGGCAGGTGCAGCACTTACAAGGGTGTGAAGGGGTCCCCTTGTGGCCAGGCACACCTGGGTGGGTGGTAGAACAATATCCATACCCCTGGCTTCTCCTTGTACCTTCATTTTAACCCGCATTTATCAGCACCTTCTTTACACCAAGCATTAGGGGAAACCCAGTGGGGTCAGATGCACCTGATGAGGAATTAAAAGCAACACTGGCTCTTGCCTCACTCGGATGATCAGAGACATAATTGGTGGGGTCCAGTGCAAAATGAAATGCAATACCTTTTCTTCAAAAATTAAGAATTTCTAGATGTCACTGCAGCATGTGGGGGTCTGAGCCAAGCACAGGGCCCTCCTCAATGTGGGGCCCAGTGTGGCTGCACTGGTTGCATAGCCATGGAGCTGGTCCAGCCCCTGCTCACAGCCTGGCACAGACTGGGAGCAAAATACACATTTATTGAGTGAGTGAAATGGCATGTTCACCCCCAACTCTGTGAGGTGGACTCAGGATCATGAATTTGCAGATGGGTAAACTGAGGCTCAGGAAGGTTCCAGATTCATCCTGCTCTACCTGAAGCCCAGGTCCCTGCCTCCTACTGCTCGTGTTTGCCCACTGTTCCATGCTGACCCCAATCCTGGCCTTTGTTTTCCTGATCCCAGAAAGAAGGGATAATGTTTACCATGGGCTGGAGTTTATTTTATTTTTGTGTTTTCCAATAATTGATTCCAACAGTTCCTACAGATGTCCTGCAGAAGGAAAACATGTTTTGCTCGCTCAACCTTCGACTTCCTCATGGCGCCACAGTGGTGGGGGCCCACGGTCTCGAGGAAAGCGTGGGGTGACTTTTCCCTTGGTTATTTTTTTCCATCTCACTGTTGGGGGACAACAAAACATGTTTTCCTTTTTCTCCAAAGGAAATCGGAACTTTCTTATTGACTACTCGTTGCCTAAAATTCACCTTCCTTCTCCGCGATAATCTTGGATTGGATGAGATGTGCAAGTTAACTTCAAAATAAAGGAATGTCTTTCATTTTCCTAAAAGGACAACCATCACAACCAAAGATTTCACTCACATGGAGCCACCAACACCACTCAAATTCACCGTGGCTTCCTCGTCAGTCTGCACACATTTGAAGTGGCTTTATGATTTCAAGTTCACACATTTGCTCATAATGTTACCTTTTTCAAATGCACAGGGCTGAGTGAACATACACATAGCCAATATTCTGGTCAGAGGTCATGGGAACAGAATTAGGTGTATGGTGTGAGGAAGGGGTCAAGAATCTTTTTATTCCCATGTGAATGTCCAATTTATCCAACACCATTTATTTAAAACACCTTTTCTCACTGTACTGCTGGGTCTCCCCTGTTATAAATTTGGCACTTCTATACATGTTGGGCTAGTCCTGGACTTTCCTTTGTGTTCCTTGTGTCTATTTGTTGATCTTTGCATCAAGACCACCCTGTCTTAATTACTATCGTATCCACTGAAATCGAGAAATCATGCTAGACTTAGTGACTCTCCTATTGTTGAACATTTAGGTTGTTGCCAATGTTTTATTATAACGACTTGTGTAATACTGGGTCATAGCAATAAAGAAACAATCATAGTTGAGACTTACGGTGTGCCAGGCTGTAAGTGCTTTACATATATTAACTCATTTAATCTTCATAACAACCCTTGGAGAGAGGTGCAGTTTTGGTCTCCTCTTTGAGAGATAAGGAATTCGAGGCACAGGGAGGCTAAGTCTTTTGCCTTCAGTCCTATGGCTTCTGCATGATGGGTAGGGGTCTGAACCCAGGCAGGATGGCTCTGGAATCTCTGCTTTTATTCACTCACCTCTATAGTAGGTGAGCGCATAAAAAGGGGGTGCATAAAGGAATGAATAGAATGGAAGTGACAATGCCTTCTTTATCTTCTTGAACTTATGAAGTGGCTCAGTGGCTGTGGGTCTGAGAGCCCTGGGAACCCCCACACCCCCACCCAGTCCACCACTCACTGGCTACATGACTTTGGATGAGTCATTAACTTCTCTTTAAGCCTCAAGTTCCTTGTCTTTAAAATGGAAATAATAGACCTATTTGTCTGGATCATCCTGGGGCTTCAGGAACCAATATAGTGTCTACTGGTCCAGAGGAGGTTCCCTGAGGTCTTAACCAGCTTGATGGTCACCCAGGAACCTTGGTGACTACAGAAGGCTCCTCCCAAAGAGCTCTTTGCTTTGTGGATAATCTAGGCTTCCTGCTGGAGCTGGAGAGACCTTCACAGATGGGGAAACTGAGGCCTGGAGAAGCTAAGGGCATGACCAGTGGGCACCCTGAACCTTCTCACAATCTCTCTCTGCATCTGTAGATCCAAAGCTCAGGGCTCTCCTGGTCATCAGCTCACCAGGGTGGGTGCTCAGCCCAGAATGTCCCCATTCCATTCATTGGGCAGCTCCTTCCCTCCTTCAAGGGCAGCCCCCACCTCACCACCCTGCGTTGGCTCTCCTGATCTGCAGGCCTGAGTGATCATCTTAGGATAGTGACTGCCTGCTGCAGTGGGACTGTGAGCTCCACAAGGATGGACCCCTGCCATGGCTCCACCGACAGAACCTGGCACAAGGAGATGCCCAGAAGATCGCCGCTGAATGAGTCTTACTTATGAAGCAGTTACCAAGGCTCAGTCATTCCAGTTTGCCTGAGACTGAGGGTTTTCCTGGGATGCAGGACTTTCAGTGCTAAAATCAGGAACATTCTAGGCAAACTGTGTGGCAAGTGTTGGGTTCAGCCTTTAGAGCCACCATTTGGTCTCATCCTCGTGTTTTACGCCAGGTTCCCTAGAAGGAGAGCCTGAAGAAATGTTCTCAGCAGGGAGTGAGGGATGCAGGCAGGCAAGGAAAACACCACACAAAGCTGTGTCCTCACTGGACACTGGCCTCAGCCTGACTTCCAGGGCCTCTGAAGGACACAGGGCACCACAGCATGAGTCCCACCTTGAGGGGGTGACTCACCCTGGAGAAGGGGGGCACAGTTCTAGAGGTGTGCCTGCTGGCCACCAAGGGCAACGTTCAGGAGAAAGGGGCAACTGTCAGCCATTGGCAGCCAAGGTCACTGCAGCCCCAACCTGGTCATGCAGAGCCAGGCACGGCCTCCAGTGTCCACTGCACTTCCTCACAGCTGCTAAGGGAGTTTGGTGGGATTTTATCCCTCACAGCCTTTTTAACCTAAAACCCCTCGGAGGCTCCCACTGCACTGAGAATCAGATTCAGTCCTCAGTGGCCCCATCACCGTCCTTCCTCTTCACATTCCACTCTCCCCTCATGGCCCTCATAGCCACCCTGGCACCTCTCTGGTCGTCAGACACACCACACTTTGCCTGACCCACAGCCTTGCCCTTACCCATCTGCCACCTCTGCTGTATTCCCCTTTGCCCAGATCTTTCCACGGCTGACTCTCTCCCATCCTCAGACGTCTGCTCAGACATACCTCCTGAGAGGCCATCCCCAGGGCCCTTTGGACATCCTCCCAGTGCCCCAAGCCACTCTCCTGTGTGTGACTTGGGATTGTTTTCTCCACCGCACTTACCACTACCTGAAATTATTCTGCTTGTTCATTTCTTCAGTTGCTTTGTCTGTCTCCAACTCCAGAATATAAACTCCATGAGGGCAGAGAGCTTTCTTGTTCTTTATTGTACCTTTGGGCCTAGAAAGTGCCTGGCATTTAGTGGGTGCTCAATAAATATTTGTTGAATGAATGAATTTGTCCCTGGTTTATAGATGACAAAATTGAGACTCTGCCAAGTCATGCAACTTATAGGCAAGGTTGTCTGCTGCTAAGGGTCAAGCAGACCCGGAGGCAGGCTCCCATCCCCCAGGCGGCCTGCCTACCAGCTTCCTGGTCCACCCATGATGATGGAGATGGTGTCTGATTGTGCCACTGATGGCTCCCCGGCCCCTGGCTCAGGGAGAGCCCCTTGGGGCCTGTGTGTGCCCTGCTTGCATTTCCTGGGGCTTCTGGAGCACAGGGAGCCTCTTCAGCCCACATCACCACCCTGCGATCTGAACATGCGGGGCAGCACTGTGGGGGAGGGGGCGGGGGTGAGTGCTGTCTGCTGCCATGATCAATGTGAATAATAAACGTTTAGAGTTAATAAGCTCGAGTTAACTTCTCTTGCTTTAGTGACTAATGGGCTTCGCCGAGCCCATAACTCACGCTGTCGGCTGAGCCTCCCATCCCTCCTTGGCTTCTCTCATCCCAGCCTGCTGTGAGATGTTGCTGAGAAAGGAGGAGGGAGCTGGCTTAGCAGAGGCCTTATTTATGGCAGTGAACACGGTGCTTTCGGGTGGCAGCAGGGTCCTTCTGGCTGGTTTTTGGCTCCAGGAGAGGAGAAGGGGAGGTGGGGGAGGCTGGCGATCAATCCACCCGTCAGCTGGCTTGGGGAGCTTGGGCAAGTTCTTTCCCTTCCAGTTCCTCATCTGTCAAAGATAATAACTGGGGCTGTTCCAAGAATCAAACTATGTGACAGATACAAGAAGTGCTGGACATTTGGGGAGGGTTTGCAAATGTTTGAAGAGTTGAGGGAGAGGAGGAGGTGGCTATGAATGGACATTGCAAAGATCTTGGTCCCTTGTTCCTCAAACGGTGGTCCTGAGACCAGCAGCATCCATGTCACCTTAGGGCTTATCAGACCAGAACTACAGAATCTCAACCCAGTTGGACCAGAATCTGCTGGACCAGAATCTGCATGTTACTAAGATCCCGGGTGATTCCTCTGCTTATTCCAGTCTGGGAATCACCTGCCGAGATGGAGCATGTACAGGCAGTAACTTTGGTGTTCCTGTTCACCAGTCCCTAGCCAAGTGCAGACATTGCTAATCAATCCCAGAACTCTTGCTGGTGGAGCCTAGAAACCCTTTCAGCTTAGCACTCCTGGCCTCCTTTACCACTGTTCAGAGCTGGCATGCAAGAAGGAAACTGTTGCCCTGGGCCTAGACTCTGCACCTCCAAATCTTTGACTAAGATTAGGGAATCCAGCCCAGTCCCTTCTGCAGTTTCTGGAAGCCGTACTATTCACAGAACAGGGAAGGTAGGATGAGGCACAGAAGAGGAAGATATGGGAAATAGAGGCAGGGAAAACCCACGAGGCTCAGTGAACAATAGAGTTCCTACTAGCATGAAGGTGAGAAGTGGGGTGGGCACTTGAATGTCTCTTGGAAAGCCCAGGAGTGGGAGGTTCATGGTAAGCTGCACCCCCAGCTCAGCAACGAGAGGACAACCTTCTGTCCCAGTCTTTGGGCTGACTCCTGCCTTTGCTCATAATAAAGATATGATGGGCAGAGCTCCATAAGAACTGTTTAAAAATAACTTTTAAGAAAGAGTATTTGTTACCAAAGTTATTAGAGCTATAAAAATTTATTGCAAAAGCCAAACAAGATATGACATCAAAAAAAATTTACTAATCTTGCTGCTGGTGATTCTCTTCCTCTGGGATAACCGATGTTAGCAGTTTAGTGAATATTTTTTTCCAGTTTACTCTTTGCTCTTTCAAACATGTTTACAAAAATAGGATCATACCATATACCTGACTTTGCATCTTGTTTTTTGCATAATATATCATAAGCGCAATTTCAGGTCCATACATATGTACACACACACACAACATACACGCAGATCTAATTATTTTTATCAACTGCTTAACATTTCATAGAACAAATGTCCCATAATTCATTCAATCATTGCCTTAACGATCAACATTCAGTACATTCTTTTGTTTTTGCAACAAACATCCTTGTACATATCACCTTATGTGTCCGTATGATTTTGCATGATAAATTCTCCAAAGTGGAACTGCTGGATCAAAGGGCATACACATTTTAAACTCGAATACAGATTAGTGTCCCAAAAGATTGTGGCAGCTCACACTCCCACCAGCCACGTCAAAACTGCTCAACTGCCCCGCCTGGCTGGCACTGGATGTCATCAATATTTAATATTTTCCCCAATCTGATGGGAGAAAAATGGCATTTGGCATATCGTTATTCTTTTAATTTGCATTTCTATGACTGCCTGAGAGGTTGAGCATCTTTTCATGTGTTTATTGGCCATTTGCATTTCTGCATCTGTGAATTGCGTGATCATATTCTTTGTCCATGTGTCTTTCTTTATTTTTGTTTTGTACTTTTCTTATCAATTTTTAGGTACTCTTTGTATGTTGAGAATATTAATCCTTTGTCTATCTCATGTGTGGTCCACCTCTACGCCAAAAAGATCTTTGCAAGCCGCAAAAAGATCTCTACAAGCTGCAATTCTGCATGGATGAAATGCTGCAAGATGAAACGATAGGAATCAATGCAAATTCTTGTTGTTGGGTCTACAAGCTCGTGCTATCCTTGGATGGAGGAGGCGGGATGTGCTGACCATTCATGACATCAGAGGTTGATGAGTTCAGTGGGAGGTAACAGTTGGATGCAGCTGCTAAAACAGCTGAAAAGGAACCTTAGCATGCCTTCATGGAGATAGAGGGTTTACAATGTCCTTCCCACCTCTGTGAAAGGGGCTCACTCTGGGGCCCTAGAGAAGGATGAGAGGGCTGGAGCTCCCTTCCTGTGACGAGTTGGCTCTGCTCAGTTTGGAACACAGCAAGACTATCCCTGCCTAGGGGGAGCAGATGAACCTCTGTGCCCAGAGGGCAGAGTGGGATCCACGAGACATCCCAGGGAGGTGGGTCCCAGCTGAGAGTGAGGAGGAACTTTTTCCTTAACCACCTATTTCCAGAATTGCATCCCAAGTGCCTCCAACCCCTTTTCTTGTTTTATCTTCTCCCTCACGGTGTTTGCAATTTCTAACATACCATACATTTTATTAATTTTGTGTACTGTGTCCCTTTACTAAAGTGTCAGCTCCATGAGGACAGGAGTTTTTGTTTTGTTCATGGCTGTGTCCCTTCCACAAACATTGTTATTGTTTCTCCCACTCAGAGCTGTGCAGAAATGGGATGAGCTGCTGAATAGGTAGTGAGTGCCCCGTCAGGAGAGGCGAGCAAGCAGAATCTGCCTGGCCACTTATCAGGCATTCTGTGCAGGGGGATCCCAGCATTCATCTGCAGTTTTCCTACCTAGGTGAGGTCCGGAAGGGCCTTTGGGTCAACAGGAGACCCCCCTGGGCCTCCCAGGGTGGCGAGGGACCTGTGAGTCAGCCATCTGGAGCACCAGAGCTCTCCAACTGGGTCAGCTTCTGTTTATGTTCTTGTCCTGGCCCATCCTGCACCCCCGCCCCACCCTCGGTCAGCTTCAGTCCAGCCTCAACTCTCCTCCCAGCATGAGGCCCTTGTGTTTTGGAAAATCAACCGGCATCACACCAGACTGAAAATATCTCAAAATATCGCTTGCGACTTCCTCCTGCTCCCCGAGGCCCCGCCTGGGCGGGCAGCAACCTTTCCCTTGCTGTTGATTTTCAAGAAAGGCTCTTCCATCGCTGGGATGCAGGGAATTTCCAGTATTTTTCTTCCTCTGGCTTTTTTTTTTTTTTTGGCCTTCAGAGGCCCACATTGTGTTGTCCTGACGCAGCTCCAGGCAATGTTTTGCCCCAAAGGCCTGGGCTGGGTCAGGGAGATTTGGACCAGCAGCCCTGGCTCCTTGGGCGCAGGAACAATACCTCCATAATTCACTGAAAGCTCCCCTCGGATGACTTTTTCCTGTTGCTGATTGTCTCCGAGTTCCAGACCTGCACAAACTACTTTTTCCCGAAGCTAAATTTAAAAAGGCCAGACCCTGGAAACAGTGCACTAGGCTGCCTTCACCGTAGGGGCAAAGGTGTGGAGGCTGGATGGAAGTAGAGCCCTGAAGCTCCGCTTCCCTGCCAGCCCTGACACACATACACAGGTGGCTGCAGAACTGTCTTCACTTTAATTCCTCAAACTGCCCTTAGAGCCCCTTGGGCCACAGCCACAGAATTTGGACTTCAGAAAGGTTACTAGATCTGTAGAGGTCAGAGAGGCTACAGCCGAGAAGACTTAAGGACTCACAGGTGCTGTCCCAGAGCTGGGGAACAGGCAGGTCTGGAGGTCCACAGGGTGGTGCCGGATCCCACTGCAGGGTGGATTCAAAGGGCAGGAGGAGATTCCGCTCAGGCAGGGCAGAGCAGGGAGAGCACAGGCATCCAGGGGAACAGCTGAGCCCCTGATCGCTGGAGGGTACAGACACAGGTGGCAAGCCTCCCCACCGGGGAAGTAGTCAAGGGCTGACAGTGCCAGGTGAGGGTCAGGTGCCAAGAGGGCCCTTCCCGGTTCTTGCATTTGTGGCCACCCCGCGCCGGCAAGGAGGGGCTGGCCGTTCTGCACCAGCCATCTCAGAGGTTCTGGCAGCCTTGCCCCTCTGCCCACATGGGCCTAGCCTGTGACTTTTGACAAGTCACAGTGTGGAGTGAAATCCTCTGGGCTTGACTTCTAGCTTTGCCACTGACTTGCTGTGTGACCTTCCAGAAGCCTTTTGCTTCTCTCTGCCTCAATGTCCCCATCTTCAAAATGGGAATAATAAGAAGCACTTACATCTTAGGGCTGTTATGAGGTGTAAGCAAGTTAATACTTATAAAGTGTTTATATATACATATATATATATACACACATATATATAGAGAGAGACGGAGTCTTGCTCTGTCACCCAGGCTGGAGTTCAGTGGCATGACCTCGGCTCACTGCAACCTCCGCCTCCCAGGTTCAAGTGATTCTTCTGCCTCAGCCTCCTGAGTAGCTGGGATTACAGGCCTGCGCCACCACACCCAGCTAATTTTTGTATTTTTAGTAGAGACGGGGTTTCTCCATGTTGGTCAGGCTGGTCTCAAACTCCTGACCTCAGGTGATCCACCCACCTCAGCCTCCCGAAGTTCTGGGATTACAGGCATGAGCCACTCACTGCGCCCGGCCCTTTAAAGTGTTGAGAACAGTGTCTGGCACCAAGTAAACAGGATTTAGAATTATCATTATTATTATTTTTTTTTGAGACAGAGTCTCGCTCTGTCGCCCAGGCTGGAGTGCAGTGGCCGGATCTCAGCTCACTGCAAGCTTCGCCTCCGGTTTACGCCATTCTCCTGCCTCAGCCTCCGGAGTAGCTGGGACTACAGGCGCCCGCCACCTCGCCCAGCTAGTTTTTTGTATTTTTAGTAGAGACGGGTTTTCACCGTGTTAGCCAGGATGGTCTCGATCTCTTGACCTCGTGATTCGCCCGTCTCGGCCTCCCCAAGTGCTGGGATTACAGGCTTGAGCCACCGCGCCCTGGCCTAGAATTATCATTATTATTGAAGGATTCCAAGGAGGGCTTTCCCTCTTCATAAGTCAGAAATGGCGGCTTTTTGTGTTACACATTGCCTTTTCTGGGGTCAAATTTAAGCCTTCCCCTGGGAAGGAGGAGTAAATCCCCAAGGTCTGGGGACTTGGCTTGCTCCCTAATAGGCTGGGCCTGTGGCAGGCACAGCCACTGGACACATGGTTGAGTCACACGTTTGGGAAGGGGCATAGCCCCGAGGCCCTCTTCCCTCCACTCATCCCCTGCTCCTCCAGCCCACGCCTTCCCAGGCACTGGCATGGAGCGTGGGAGCTCAGCCCACCCGGCGTCCCTGTCATCCTACCATCCTGGGTCAGCCACCGGTTTGCCAGGTGACCTCAGCCGGTCTCGTCATCTGTTTCCTCACATTCCAGGGCTGCTGAGAGGGACAGAGGACATGGTGCACCGAACTGGGGGCCAGGCCATGGCAAGTCCCAGGGGACAGAGGACACAACTTACTGCTGTTCCTAAGCCCGAGTACCCGGGTGCAAGGTGAGAAGGCAGTGAGTGCATCCAGACCCTGCAAACGGGACGGGTCTGGCCAGTGCAGAGACGCCCCCCAGTGGACTGGAGGTGTCAGAAGCACTGACCACATGCGGTAAAAAAAGAATCCTCAGAATCTGGCTAAGGATGGAACAAAGGTGAGATCCCAGACTCGTTCCCACATCCCAGACGACAAGGGAGAGGGGAGCGAAATATCACAGAGAGTGAGAACAGACACAGCAAGCACCCTGAAATGAAAGGAGCACACCCGCCAAACCTCAGCACCCCTGGAAATGTGTTTATTCAGGGCCATTTCCCACATGCCAGAGATATATACATCATCTTAAGGATGTTTGCCACATCTTATTTGTTGAATATCTTTCACTAAATCCATCCACATTTTCAACTTAGGTGTATTTAAAAAGGAAACTTCCAATTACTGACCTGCTTTGCCATAAATATAAGGTCACTGTAAAATGGACAGACAGGGCATAAAGCTACATTATTAAATTCTAGCCACATACTGTTGCCTACCCGAGGCTGTGAGCTTGAGACCTGCTCTGCCTTAGTTAAAAGGGGAAAATGGACCAGTTTGGCCAACATGGTGAGACCCTGCCCTGTCTCTACCAAAAAAAAGAAAGTTATCTGGGCATGGTGGCACACTTGTGGTTTCAGCTACTCGGGAGGTTGAGGTGGGAGGATGGCTTGAGCCTGGGAGTTTGAGGCTGCATCAAGCTATGATTGTGCCACTGCACTCCAGCCTGGACAAGAGAGCAAGAACCTGTCTTAAAAACAAACAAACAAAAAATACAAAAACAAAAAACCGAAAAGGGAAATTGGCAAGCATCAAAGAGCTGTTAAAGTCGGTGTGGCAGCCACCTGAGATTCCTTGATGACGTAGGAGGATGGGAACAGAATGGGAAGGAATATCTTTCTCACTCTGTTCCTTTGTGCTTCCACCTAAAGTAAAGCAGTTTATGCTTGAAAATACTAACAAGGTGAGGCTGGGTGCAGTAGTAAATGCCTATAATTCCAGCACTTTGGGAGGCCGAGACAGGAGGATCACTTGAGGTCAGGAGTTCGAAACCAGCCTGAACAACACAGTGAAACCCCGTCTCTAGTAAAAATAAAAAAAGTATCTGGGCATGGTGGCACATGCCTGTAATCGCAGTTACTTGGGAAGCTGAGGCACGAGAATCGCTTGAACCTGTGAGGCAGAAGCTACATTGAGCCAAGATCGTGCCACCATACTCTAGCCTTGGTGAGAGAAAACGACTGTCACAAACAAACAAACAAAAGAAAATACTAATGAGGTAAGCATTCCTGCCATCCTTTGAGAGTCTCCTCCTGACTGTCTCCGTATGCCCCAGACCAGCCTGCAGAAGAGTCCTGGATCTCAGGCTGGGGCATCCTAGGATGTGGGCCACAGCCCAGCTCTCAGGGGTGTGCGTCATTTCCATTACCTCCTTTACAGCGTACAGCCCCTCCAGGATGTTCCCCTTCCCCAGCAGTCTCCTCCCTGAGCCCAGAGGTCTTGGCCCTGCCTCTTGCATCTGCAAAGGTGATGGGTTGGATGGGGACCTGCAGAAGGTGGCACCAGCCCTCTCCACCAGGCCATGCCGAGTGGGCAGCTCTAATGAGCGCAAAGAGCCCAGTCCCCAGTCCTCCTCCTGAGCCTGCTCCTTCACAGTCTCTCCCACTCGGGAGAAGCAGCCCCATCTTTCCAAAACACTGACGTCATTCCTGCCTCCTCTCTCTCTCTTGCCCCAAATCTGTCTGTTAGGACACCCTATTGCCTTGATCTTCAAGACACGTCCACACTCTCCCTGCCTCCATCTTGCCCCCAGACAGATAGTTCTTTCTGGCAGTCAGAAGGACTCTGCTGAAAGCAGGAGGTCCCTCTTCTGTTCAGCCCCCTCCACGGCTCCCACCTCAATCGGGGAAAGACCCAAAGTCCTTCCGGTGCTCCCCACACACTATTCTGTGTGATGCTGTAGTGGTGGACATGTCATACATTTGTCCAAACCCCTAGAATGTGCAAGAGCAAAAGTGAGCCTTTATGTAGACTATGGTCTTTGGGTGGTAATCATGTGTCAATGTAGATCCATTGATTGTAACAAATGTACCACTCTAGTGGGGAGGCCGACAGTGGGGGAGGCTACGTTGGGGGTGGTGCCAGGGGTACCTGGGAACTCTCTGTACCTTATACTCAATTTTGCTGTGAATCTAAAATCACTCCCAAAAATAAAGTCGTTTTATTTTTTAAATGGAGAGAATGAGAGTCCCTTCCACTTGGAGCTCATGTCGGGCTGGAATGACAGTATGTGTGGACAGCCCTTAGTGCCGGGTCTGAAAGAAGAGCTCATTAATGTGGAGACCAAAGGGACCACAAAGAAGGGACCTCTGATGGGGCAAAGTCACCCTCAAAGTGTGGCACATTTATAGAACCTGCAGGCTTAAGGCCTTTTGCCTTTAACCCAGTTTTTCCAGATAAGGAAACAGGCCCAGAGGAGGCATGACACCATCCAGGACACACGGCACAGGGAACAGATGGTGGCAGCTATTGTTTTTGGTTGCCCAGTAAGCTTTCCCATGGGCCTTCTCTTGGTAACAAACCCTGATGCCCTACATGTGGTAGGCATGTCACCCAGCCTGGTCAATCACAGTTCTCTGTCCCCGGGGCAACAGTGACTGGTTTGAGGAGTAGCCAATCTGAGCCTTCCCTGAGACTGGCCTGCAGATGCTGGGAGCATCACGCCTTTCAAAGGAGAAGCTAGCTGCCACTGCTGCGGCCACAGCCAGGCTACGGGAGTCTGCAGAGGTGGGAAGAGATGAAGGCCAGGAAAGAGCCCCGGCCCCTCATTGCAGATAGGCCAATACCACCCCTGCCGCCACTTCCAGAGAGCAGTGATGCCCCTTGGAAGAAGCCTCTGCAGGCTCTATCTGCCCCCACCTCAGCCCAGCCCAGCCCATCTCACCACCTCCCTGGCCACATCTAGGACACGGTCCCAGGCAACCTGCTCAGTTGTCTCTGGCTTTGGGTTCCCTGGCCTCACTTTCCCCATCTGTGAAAGGGAGAGCTATTAGCACATATTACAAGGATTAAGGAGGGCAGTGGCTGTAAATGTGCCTGCTTTGGGTCTCAGTGCTAGTGGATGTTGAGTGTGGGCTGGACCAAGGATGCTCAGAATGCTTCCCCTTCCGTTCTCCTTCCCATACCTAGAAAAGCCTGTCAGCCCATCTGCTCTGAGAGTTTACCCAGGGGCTTTGCCCGCTGGCTGGAGCCGCCTCCATATTGTTCTGCCCTGTGGCCAGTTGCCTCTTGCTTCAATATCCTAACTGGCCATTCCCATGACACCCACAGACTGGGTGCCACCCATGGCAAGCTTTTATTTATTTTCTTGTTTCCCAGGGGAAAACATTTAGAATGGCAAGATTAACCCGCCACATAAAGAACCACTAAATCTCGGAAAGCGGAAGAAGGAACTAGGAATCCACTGCCACCTTCATCTCACTGGTGGGGAAGCTGAGGCCTACGGGACTGCCTCACCTTGGCCAGGCGCTTGCCTGCTTGGAGCCTCTGTTTCTTTTCTGCGTGTGTAAAGGAAGCTCCATGACCCTTTCCAGGAGGCAGCTAGAAGGAGTAAAGAGGGTGAAGGTTTGCCTGCCAGATGGGAGAGTTGACAGCTAAGCTCAGCTGCTCGCTCACTGGGGGGCCTCTGACAACTTCCTGGGCTTCCCCAAGCCAATTTCCTCATCTGAAAAATGGGAGTGATTAAATTGGCTAATCTCAGGGGAAGAACTGTGCCCAGTGCCTGATGAGGCACGTGTCCGTCTACTAAATACATAGTAGCTATTATTACTGGCTTGTTAGAGATGACAAGAGCAGGTATTCCAGGAATTCCAACATGTTTCTAGGTGACAGATGTGCAAGCAGTTAAGAATGTGCACTCTGGAGCTGAACAGCCTGGGTTCCAGTCCTCACCCTGCCACTGCCTAGCTGTGTGATCTTCTCTCTATGCTTCAACTGAATTATCTGTCAATGGTAAGAGGATTGACCCCATAGGGTTGTTTTCAACACAGCACACAATCACCCATTTAAAGTGTACAATTCAGTGGTCACAGATAATGTACAGTTCTGTGAATCACCACAGTCAATTTCAGAACATTTTCATTACCCCAAAAAGGAACCCCACACGCTCTGGCAGTCACATTCCACCCCTTCTCCACTGACCAGTCAGCCACTCATCTAGATCGTCTCTATAGATTTGCCTATTCTGGCCATTTCATACAAATGGAATCACTCAAGGCCAGGCACAATGGCTCACTCCTGTAATCCCAGCACTTCAGGAGGCCCAGGCTGGGGGATCACCTGAAGTCAGGCGTTAATATGGTGAAAGTGTCTCTACTGAAAATACAAAAAATCAGCTGGTGGTGTGCACCTGTAGTCCCAGCTGCTCAGGAAGCTGAGGCAGGAGAATTGCTTGAACCCAGGAGGTAGAGGTTGCAGTGAGCCGGGATTGTACCACCGCACTCCAGCCTGGGTGACAGAGCTAGACTGTCTCAAAAAACAAAAACAAAAACAAACCACCACCACCACAACAACAAATGGAAACACTCAACAAATGGCCTTTCAAGATTGCCTTCTTCCAGTTAACAAAATGTTTTCCAGGTTCATCCACGTTATAGTATGTATCAGTACTTCATTCCTGTTTGCTGGAGAATAATATTCCCCTGCTATAGATTTACCAAAATTTGCTTAGCCATTAGTGTACAAGGTTTTGTGTGGATATGTTTTCATTTCTGTTGAGTGGAATTCAGCAATTCCTCTTGTATCTCTATGTTTAACTGCCTGAGGAACTGCCAGGCTGGTTTCCAAAGTGGGTACCCCATTGTCATTCCCTCCAACAATGGATGAGGGTTCCAGTTCCCCCACATCCTCACCAACACTGGTTGTTGTTTGTCTTTTGGTGTCTTTTGGGGATAGCCATCCTAGTGGGTATGAAGTGGTGTTGCATTGTGGTTTTGACTGGTATTTCCCTAACGGCTAATGATATCAAATGTCTTCTCATATATTTATTGGGCATTTATATATCTTTGGAGAAATGTCTGTTCAGTGGATTTATCCATTTCTTAATTGGGGTGTTTGTCATGTCCACTTTTATTAAACCACCTTCTGTGTGATACACACCTACTGTGTGCTGGGCACTGTGTCACAGTCACATTGCATCCTCACCAATATGCTGAAAGATAGATGTTAGTGTCCATATGTTACAGATGAGGAAACTGGGGCTGACAGAGAGAAAGTGACTTATCCAAGATTGCTCTGCTTTGTAGGGCAGGACTAGAACCTGAAAGCTTGCATTTGCCTCAGAGAGGCTGACAGTGCACAACTGAACAAAACCAGGTAGCAATAGGCCCCAAGAGGGAAATAAAATAGGTGACCTGCTGGCAGGAGTCGGGGGGATGGAAATGGACAACACTAGCAGGGAGGGCAGGGGCCCCTCTGAGGAACCGAGACTGACTGATGGTAAGTTGCTGACCATGTGGAGATCCAGCAAACAAGCCTTCCAGGCAGTGGGAGTGGCCATGCCAAGGCCCTGAGGTTGGGGTGGATCTCGGCATGCCTGAAGGACAGAAAGAAGGACACCACCATGGAGAGGGAAGGCTGCGGGGTGGCGTGGAGAGTAGAGGGAGGAAGGTGGGCTCGTGTATATTTTGGCTGCTCATAGAGCAGCCAGGGTTCACCAGCCCAGTGAGGATTGCTAAGGGCTGCCAGGCAGCTGTGGGGCATGGAGTCCCGGATCAGACCCTGCTCTACCATGGACAGGGTGTGAGGTCATGGACGAGGCCTCTCCCCACTCCCAGCTTCTGCTTCCCATTTGAAAATGGACTGCTGGGTGTGGGAGGCACCGAGGTGCACATCACATAAGGCAAAGCAGGTCAGCTCAGCGCTTGCCCCATGTAGGTGGAAGATAAGCGCGATGATTTCCTCACCTGCACAATCAGGGAGGGGTAGGCTCTGCCTTCCATTTCACCATCAAACGGCCAAGGCCTGGTGTGTAGTAGCTGCTCATTAAAACACAGCTGACCGAATGACCAGCAATGATAAGGATTCCTGTGAAGATACTTGTGTGAGGAGCGAGGAAAGCCAGTGGGTGGTGTGTACTGCAGAGGGCTGTGCACAGGCAGATCAGCCTCTGGGAACTCTCACTTTTCCGTTTCCTCTCAGGCCCCTCCCTTTTAATTTGCTAAGAGCAACCTCCCTGCCCAAGGCTGTACCCTGAATTCTTGCCATAAGCCGGTTCCGTACCCAATCCTCAAATCCAGTGGCTTTCAAGCTTTCCTGACTACTTTCTTGAGGAAGAAATACATTTTGCACAGTGAAGACAAAAGAAAGAACCCACTCCCGGTGTTTCCACGTTCCCTGAACTCCACTCCTGAACCACTCCTGAACCACTCCTTCACTTCTCACAATAACCCATGTTGTGCTGTTTTCCCCCCATGGACAGATGAGGAAACTGAGGCCTGGAGAGTTAAACAACACGCCTGGGGTCATGTGACTGGGCAGGTGGGCTCTCCAGGGCTTGCATTTTTTGTTTTGCATTTTTGAGGCAGAGTCTCCTCCGTTTTGCAGGCTGGAGTGCAGTGGCGTGATCTTGGCTCATTGCAACCTCTGCCTCCCAGGTTCAAGTGATTCTCCCACCTCAGCCCCCCAAGTAGCTGGGATTACAGGCGCAAGACACCGCGCCCGGCCTGGGGCTGGCGTTTTTAACCACTGTACTTCATGGGTGACTGAAATAAAGCCTGTGCTTTATTATATGCAAGGCATATTTTCTATTCCAGCTGTCTCTTTCAAAATGCGCATTGCAACCCACTCCACGGATTTTGCAATTCACTACTGGGTCACAGGCTGCAGTTGGAAACATCCTGTCCATACCCAGGGCAGGATACGCCGAGATGCAGAATACCAAGGGCATACCAACTGGGCACCTCCTACCTCCTGCTCCCCACCTCCCAGAGCCAGGACCCCTCCCTGTTGTCCTTGCCTCCTACCCCGCAGGGCCAACAGCCGAAACAATCGATCCACTGTCTTTCTCACCTGTGAGCTGACAGCCTCGGGGCAGCTCACGGGTCCCCAGCAGTCCTTAGACCTGGGGAAGGGAGAAAGAGGCAGGAGGGGAGGGTCCGGGCCCACCCAATCTCCTTCCTGGAAGGGGAAAGTCATTATGATGCAGCTGGCAAGAGCTGGATGGGCTTTCATTTCCCAAGGCCTGAGCTGGGGGCCAGAGGAGATTGCTCACAGATAGGGAGATGCTGCTGCTGGGCTGATGCTTTATTCCTGCTCCTGCTCCTTGGCAGGCAGCCAAGCTCCTTAACCCTTGAGGGAGCTGCAGACTGGAAGCAGCCTACAGCAGGATGGGCTCTGCTGGAGTGGAGGCTGGCATTATGGAAGGCAGGGGGAGCTCCTTAATCATTTTATTTTTTATTTTATTTTATTTTATTTTTTTTGAGACGGAGTCTCGCTCTGTCGCCCAGGCTGGAGTGCAGTGGCCGGATCTCAGCTCACTGCAAGCTCCGCCTCCCGGGTTTACGCCATTCTCCTGTCTCAGCCTCCTGAGTAGCTGAGACTACAGGCGCCCGCCACCTCGCCCGGCTGGTTTTTTGTATTTTTTAGTAGAGACGGGGTTTCACCGTGTTAGCCAGGATGGTCTCGATCTCTTGACCTCGGATCCGCCCGTCTCGGCCTCCCAAAGTGCTGGGATTACAGGCTTGAGCCACCGCGCCCGGCCAATCATTTTATTAATGGTTATTCTCACTTAGGTTTACTGAGCATGAGCTAAATCCTTTCTCTGTATTATCGTATTTAACCCACCCAATATCCCTGGGAAGTTGCTTATTGGGATCACCCCATTTTATAGATAAGTAAGTGGCAGTCCAGAGACCAAAGTTGCTTGCCCATAGCCTCAAGGCCAGGGTGGGGGGCAGTGCAGGGAGAAACAGGTGTCATTAATATTTATTGAAGGGGTAAATATTTGAGAGTTCTGGGTGAGGGGTGCTGGGGGTTTCAGCAACCTGCAGCCACGGATCTATTCCAGATCTTTGTGGCCTAGGAAGACATTCCAGGCCCTCTGCAAAGGGGCCCCATCCTCTCAGGCATGCTCTGTCTTTTTCCTGCCTCAGTCCATTCCTGGCACCTAATACCACTGTTTTTTATCCATCGTCTGTGTGTTTTAAGACCCTGTGTCGCTGTGCCTGCAACCTGGTCTGCTGCTTTTCACTAAGAGAAACCAGCTTTATAGGTTGCACTTGCATCTGGCATCTTGCTGAATCCGTGTTAGTTCTAATAGTTTGTCTATTGATTCTGTTGGTTTTTCTAGGTAGATGATTAAATTATCTTCAAATACTGACAATTTTATCTTTTGCTCTTACATCCTTGTACCTGTTTCAATTTCTTTCTGTAGAATGTTGAAGAGTTCTAATATATTTTGGACAGTGGTGTTGAAGTAGTATCCTTGTCTTTTTACAGGGAAGATTAAAACATTTAAAGTGTCTCCATTGCTGGGCGCAGTGGCTCATGACTGTAATCCTAGCACTTTGGGAGGCCAAGGCGGGTGGATCACCTGAGGTGAGGAGTTCGAGACCAGCTTGGCCAACATGGTGAAACCCCGTCTCTACTAAAAATACAATTAGTCAGGCATGGTGGCAAGCACCTGTAATCCCAACTATTTGGGAGGCTAGGGCAGCAGAATCGCTTGAACCCAGGAGGCAGAGGTTGCAGTGAGCCGAGAATGTGCCAATTGCACTCCAGCCTGGGCAACAAGAGTGAAACTCTGTCTCAAAAAATAATAATAATAATAATAAAATAAAATAAAGTGTCTCCATTAAGGAAAATATTTGTTGTGGGTTTTTCTTATATAAACTTCACTAGGTTAAGAAAGTGACCTTCTATTTCCAGCTTGCTAGACTTTATCTAATAAATTTTGTTCACCAGTGGAGACAGAATTTGATTTTTCTTATTTAGTCTATTAATACGGCAAATTATATTGATTTATTTTCTGATGTTGAACTGTCTTTGCATTGCTAGGATAAACCTTACCTGACATAATGTATTATTTAAAAAAATAAATATACCATCGGATTCAGTTAGCTAATCTTTTTTTTTAGAATGTTTGTACCTACATTCATCAGTGAAATAAGCAATGAGATTTTCATCTTCTCTACTTTGTATTGACCTTATCTGATTTTGAGGTACACTAGGCTCAGAAACAACCCAATTGCTCATCTACAGTAGAATGGATAAATATATTGTGGTATAACTGTACAGTGAAATTCTATAAACCAATGCGATTGAATGAACTTCAATCACATACAACACAGATGAATTTCATAAACATAATGAATAAAAAGAACCCAGACACAAAAGAGTGCGCAGTATGTGATGCCATTTGAATAAAATTTAAAAACAGGCAAAACTAACCTATGGGGGAGGCAGGTGGTATTTGCTCTGGATTCTGGTCATGCGCTGTGTTTGTCTGTTTTTACACTGCTGTAAAGAAACACCTGAGACTGGGTAATTTATGAAGGAAAGAGGTTTAATTGGCTCACGGTTCTACAGGCTGTACAAGCATGGTGCCAGCATCTGCTCAGCGTCTGCGGAGGCCTCAGGAAGCTCTTACATATGGCGGAAGGTGAAGGGGGACCAGGCACTTTGCATGGCAAAAGCAGGAGCAAGAGAGAGTGGGTGCGGGGGGGGCAGTACCACGCTTTACAACAACCAGATCTCACGAGAACTCACTGTCTTGAGAACAACACTAAGCTATGAGGGATCCCCCACCATGACCCAAACACCTTCCACCAGACCCCACCTCCAACACTGGGGACTACAATTCAACATGAGATTTAGGCAGGGACAAATATCCAAACTATATCATAGGGGTATGTTTACCTTGAGAAATTCATTCAGATGGAGCTTAAATACTGTTTACTTTTCTATGTTTATGTTGTACTTTGACAAAACTTACATAAAAAACAGCTTTATAAAATAAAATTTGCTATTTTTAGGAAGAGCTTACAAAAGACACGCATAAACAACTTTCTTTCTTTTTTATTTTTTTTCTTTTTTTTTTTTTGAGACAGGGTCTGGCTCTGTCTTCCTGGCTGGAGTGCAGTGGCATGATCTCAGCTCACTGCAACCTCTGACTCCCAGGCTCAAGTCATCCTCTCTGCTCAGCCTCTGGAGTAGCTGGGATTACAGGCCACCATGCCCAGTTAATTTCTGTATATTTTGCAGAGACAGGGTTTCACCATGTTGGCCAGGCTGATCTTGAACTCCTGAGCTCAAGTGATCCACCTGCCTCGGCCTCCCAAAGTGGTGGGATTACAGCCGTGAGCCACATGAGCTATTTTAAACTCACCTGTAAAATCATATGGACCTGGGTTTTGGGGTGTGCGTGTGTGCACATGACCACTGTTTCAATTTATTTACAATTCCAGGTCTTTTCCAGTTTTCGATTTCTTTTTGCAACTACACTGGTGTTTTTTTTAAGAAATGTATCAATTTTACATTAAGGAGGTAATTGATATATCAATCAAACCCAAAAATATCAGTGGCTTAACACAATGAAGTTTATTTCCTGCTTTTGACATTATTCATTGTGGGCTGGGGAAGGGCTCTGAGAGCCAGAACTCTCCCATCTCGTGGGAGCACTAGGAGCCCAGAGTCCTCCACTGGCACTTCTATATCCAGCATTCTTCCCTGCCGAGAGCATGGGGCACTGCGGGGTTAGCTTTTACAGGCTGGGCCTGGAGGTGGTGAACTTACCTGCCACCCACATTTCATTAGCCAGAACTTAGGCGCCCGGCTGCAGATGAATCCATGGGAGAATGGGAAGTGTAACCGGGCTGTGTGCCCAGAAGGAAGGGAAATCATTTGGGAATACATGGCAGGCTTTGCGCCGGGTTTCAACTAGGTTTTCACATTTATTGTTGTCTGATTGTTCATAATAATATTTTTAAAAAGATCTTTATTTCCCTTTTTCCCCCAAGCTGTTATATATCTTTCTGGGGGTCCATCTTATTAATTCATTCAAAGGACTAGTTTTGGGGTTTGTTCGTCTTCACCATTTCATTAATGTCTGCATGTCTTTCTTATTTTTAACCTTATTTTGGCTAAAAAAAAAAATAGTCAGGCCGGGCGCGGTGGCTCAAGCCTGTAATCCCAGCACTTTGGGAGGCCGAGACGGGCGGATCACGAGGTCAGGAGATCGAGACCATCCTGGCTAACACGGTGAAACCCCGTCTCTACTAAAAAATACAAAAAACTAGCCGGGCAAAGTGGCGGGCGCCTGTAGTCCCAGCTACTCGGGAGGCTGAGGCAGGAGAATGGCGTGAACCCGGGAGGCGGAGCTTGCAGTGAGCTGAGATCCGGCCACTGTACTCCAGCCTGGGTGACAGAGCATGACTCCGTCTCAAAAAAAAAAAAGAAAAAAAAAAAAAATAGTCAAGTAATAATAATAAAGGTACTTAAAACTCTACATTTTCTTCCAAATACTGTTTTAGCTGTGTGCCACAAATTCTGACCTTGTAGCATTTTCACTATCATTCAATTCTAAATACTTCTGAATTTCCTTTAGGATTTCAATTTTAACCAAAGACCTAGAGTGTTAAGACATTTTTGCTATAGTCTCTAACTTCATTGCATCCTACTTGGAGAATATAATCTGTAAATTTCTTTAGATTGAATAAGGTTTCCTTTATGATCTAATACATGGTATATCTTTTACAAAGTTCCACAGGCGTCAAAAAAGAATGTGGGTTCTCTATATTTTAGGTAGATTCGCATACATGCAGTCAAGCTCATTGATAGCATTATACAGATCTTTGATATCTCTGCTTATTTTTTGTCTGCTTTATTAATTTCTGGAATGGTATTTTTAAATATTCACTTCATTAGCTGGGTGCAGTGGTGTGTGCCTATAGTCCTACCTACACAGGAGGCTAAGCTGGGAGGATCACCTAAGCCCAGGAGTTGAAGACCAGCCTAGGTGACATAGTAAGACCCTATCTCTTAAAAAAAAAATTCACTTTAAGTTGGTTATATGTTTTTTATCCTGATGTATTTGGAAACTGCATACATCCTGGTGCATTTTCATTCTTGTTCTATTGTTTCTCTTATCCCTATATATCATCTTTCTCTATCCTCTATATTTTTGGTTTAAATTATATTTTGTCAGATATTAGGATTGCTATCCTAGCTTTTTAGGTTCATATTTGCCTGGTATATATTTCTACTCCTGTATCTTCAATATTTATGTGTCTTTCTATTTTGACTGTCTCAAGTAGACAACATAGAGTCAGATCTTGTATTTTTAAACCTAATCTGAGAATCCCTACACTTTAAACATTTTAACAGCTTTATTGAGATATAATTCACATACCACATAGTTCGCCCATTTAAAATGTAAAATTCAGTGATTTTTAATATATTTACTAAGTTGTGCAACCATCACCATGAACTAATTTTAGAATATTTTCATAATGCCAAAAGAAATTCTATATCCATTAAAAATCACTCCCTGTTTCTCCTGCCCTCCAGTCCTAGGCAACTACTACTCTAGTTTCTGATTTTATAAATTTGCCTATTCTGTATATTTCATATAAATGGAATCATATAATACGTGATCTTTTATGACTGTTTTCTTTGACTTAGCATAATATTTTCAAGGTTCACCCATGTTGTAACATGAATCAAAACTGTATTCTTTTTACTGCTGAATAACATTCTACTTTATGGATATACCATAATTTATTCATCTATTCATCAACTGATGGACATTTGAGTTGTTTCCCCTTTATGGCTATTGTGAATAATGCTTCAGTGAACATTCATGTACAAGTTTTTGTATATGAAAGCCTCTATTTTTTGATTGGGAAGTTTAACCCATTTACATTTATTATGCTAACCTTACATTGAGATTTGTTTTTGGTATTACTTTTTTACTTTTTTTTTTTTCCTCTTCACTTGTTTCCCTTGGACAAACAGAGTATTCCTGAGCAGTCGAAAAGTTATATATTCTATTTTGGTCTTATGGTGGGTGCCATTAAGACCAATTTTATACCTGTTTATTCCTATTGACACTTATGCTTATCAGTGTCTACTTTTCCCCTAAACAAGCTAAATACTTTTTCACACTGCCATGTCTCTTTAGTATCTCTACTCCTAACCCTACAGTTTAGAGTACTTTGCCTTCAACTCTTTAAAGATATTACATTCTTCCCACTTCTAGCATTGCTATGAAAAATCTGATGTCAGCCTGATGCTTGTTTCTTTGTAGGTGGTCTGCTTCTGTCTGGTATCTTTTAGAGATTTTTTTTTTCTCCGATTTCACTATAATATGTCCATGTGTAGGTTCTTCCTTAACTCTTCTGTTTGGCACTCTGATTAATTTTAACCTAAAGTATTTCATTTTTCATAATTATGGCATATTATCTCCATTATTTTTTCAAATAATAGTTCCTTCTCTACACTTTTATTTTTATACCCTCCAGGACCCTTATCATCTGGGTTTTGGTACTTTATTTTTTTCTCCACATCTTTCAGTGTTATATATATTTGAGATGGGGGTTTTGCTCTTTTACCCAGGCTGGAGTGTACTGGTGTGATTACAGCTCACCGCAGCCTTGACCTCCCAGGCTCAAGCAATCCCCCCACCTCAGCCTCCCGAGTAGCTGGGACCACAGGTACACCACCACACCTGGTTAATTTTTAAATTTTTTGTAGAGACAGGGTCTCACTCTGTTGCCCAGGTTTGTTTTATATTATATATATGGTTAACCTTTCCTGATTCTGGGAGAGTTCTATAGTATAGTCTTCTAACCTATTAACTGGCTCTTCAGCTTTTGTCTTATATGTATGATATTCTTTATCAGCTGCTCTGCTTGTGTTTTGGGGAAGAATGAAAAGCCAAGTCCCAATCCATGTTAGAGACGGTAAACGAATGAGCCCCTTTACCCCAGAACCTCTGTTCCTCACTCAGATTTATTGTCACTCCACTAGGCAAATTCCCGGCTAGAGTATGACTTTAAAAATCCCTGGGGGAGGCTGGGCGCGGTGGCTCAAGCCTGTAATCCCAGCACTTTGGGAGGCCGAGAAGGGCGGATCACAAGGTCAGGAGATTGAGACCATCCTGGCTAACACGGTGAAACCCCGTCTCTACTAAAAAATACAAAAAACTAGCCAGGCGAGGTGGCGGGCACCTGTAGTCCCAGCTACTCGGGAGGCTGAGGCAGGAGAATGGCATAAACCCGGGAGGCGGAGCTTGCAGTGAGCTGAGATCCGGCCACTGCACTCCAACCTGGGCGACAGAGCGAGACTCCGTCTCAAAAAAAAAAAAAAAAAATCCCTGGGGGAAGCAGCACCCGCCATCAGAGGGGGCCTCTCATGGCCTTGTAATCAGTAGTTTGGAGGGGAAAAGCTGGAGCATTTATTTATTTATTTATTTATTGAGAAGGAGTTTCACTCTTGTTGTCCAGGCTGGAGTGTAGTGGTGCGATCTTGGCTCACTGCAACCTCCTGGGTTCAAGTGATTCTCCCGCTTCAGCCTCCTGAGTAGCTGAGATTACAGGCACATGCCACCGCACCTGGTTAAGTTTTTTGTATTTTTAGTTGAGTCGGGGTTTTAGCATGTTGGCCAGGCTGGTCTTGAACTCCTGACCTCAGGTGAATCGTCTGCCTAGGCCTCCCAAAGTACTGGGATTACAGGTGTGAGCCACCACATCTGGCCAAGATGGAGCTTTTAAATGGTCAAAGGCACCTGGTTATCATCATCTGCTTTTGTCAACACCTTAATGGCAAAGCCTTTGCCGTCCTTCAGTATTAACCCCTGCATTTGCACCAGTGGCCTGGGCTGCCACTGTTGCTGCAGTAAAGAGGCAGGTGAAGACTGCCCCAAGGCTCTGCTGAGGAAAGGCTGGGCAGAGCTGGGGAAGATTTCACACAGTTCTCTTCCACTGCACCCATCTCCTGTCCTCCTCAGGCTGCAGCCACCCACATTTCCCCCTGCAACCAAACCAGTTTTAAACACGTTTAGCTTTCCAGGTTTTTCTTAAAGGGTTTAGTTCCTGGTGTCCACACTTGCTTCACAGTTTCTCCGGGGCAGGGAAGGAGCCAGCAGTTCAGGTAGGCTTGCCAGGTGGGTGAAAACCAGGCTGCCCTCAGTGGGTGTTTATATCTTGCAGAACGGATGTCCTGCTGGTTATAGCTCTGGCCCTATTGATCTGTGGACACAACGGTTGTTGGGGAAATTTCTGACTATGGTTTTTGGGGTTCAGCCTAAAAATCCGATCTTATTTCAATAGAAGATTGCTGAAAACTGCCTATGATTTCACTTTCCCAGTCTCAGGCCCTGGGACAGACATGCAGAGGTGAGGAACAGTGACTGAGCCTCTCTCAGGCTTTGGGTGCAGGCTGAGCCAGCCCAGGCCCTCCAGCCACTCCTCACAGAATGGGTCTGTCACCTGCTCCTCACCCTGGGCCTTCCCCCTGCTCTTATAAGATGCGTGACTAATAAGAAACCATCAAATGCTCTTCCAAAGTACTTTTAACATTTTACACTCCCACCAGCAATGTATGGGAGTTCTCGCTGCTGCACATACTTTCCACTACTTGGCATTTTCAGTTCAAAAAAAATTTTTTTAGCCATTCTAATAGGTTTCTAGTAGTATCTCATTTGTGGTTTTAATTTGCATTTCCCTAAAGACTGATGACATTGAACATCTTGTTTTAGATAGATGGTTTTTTAAAAAACCATCTATATATCTACTTTTGCAAAATGTATGTTCAAATATTTACTCCTTTAAAAAAAAAAAAAAAACAGGGCTTTCTTCTTGAGTTGTAAGAGGTCTTTATTCCAGAAATTTATATTTTTCTCCCAGTTTGTGGTGCACCTTTATATTTTCTTAAAAGTGTTTTTAGAGGAGCAGAAGTTTTTAAGGTGAAGTCCAATCCATTTTACTTTTCACTATTTTTTTTTCTTACTGTCCTAGGGAATCTTTGTTTTAAAATCACAAATATTTCCTTATGTTTTCCTCTAGAAGTGTAATTTTAGCTCTTAAGTACAGGTCTATGATCCATTTTGAATTAATTATTGTGAGTGGTATGAAGTAAAGATTGATGGCCAGGCGTGGTGCCTCAGGCCTGTAATCCCAGCACTTTGGGAGGCCGAGACGGGCAGATCACGAGGTCAGGAGATCGAGACCATCCTGGTTAACACGGTGAAACCCCGTCTCTACTAAAAAAATACAAAAAAACTAGCCGGGCAAGGTAGCGGGCGCCTGTAGTCCCAGCTACTAGGGAGGCTGAGGCAGGAGAATGGCATGAACCCGGGAGGCAGAGCTTGCAGTGAGCTGAGATCCGGCTACTGCGCTCCAGCCTGGGCGACAGAGCAAGACTCCGTCTCAAAAAAAAAAAAAAAAAAAAAAGATTGATTTAATTTTTCCCATACAACTGTCTGGTTGTTCCAGCACCATTCCTTGAAAAGACCACCTTGTCACTTACGTTGATGAGACAAATGCTTACCACCTGGTTTCCCCCTCCTGCCTCTTGTTTTTTAGCCCCTGAAGATTTTCCCTATGACCTTGTGAGTTCCCATATGCAATTAAAGGGGTATTTAATTTATGTTATCCAGTATTTCTATGTGTTTTGTAACAAGATGGTGTTTTCAGGCCATTTAGTGCACAGTGTTGCTGGAGACAGAAGCCTTGCCCTTGTTTCCCTCCTCTAGGCCCTGGGTGCACCTCCACAGGGAGGGGTGGGAGGAGACCTTGCCCGCTGCTGCCGCCGTCCTTCCTCTGGGCCTCAGTCTCCTTTTTTATAAAGTGAGGGAGAGGTGGGAGATCAGCAGGACTTGTTTTCCAAGCCTTGGTCACTGCCCTGCTGATGGAAGCAGATTGTAACAAGAACAACAAGAAAGCCGGCCCAAACCAGCTAGGACCATGATGGCGATGAAAGCGACCTCTAGTTGCCGTTGTTGCTCATTATATCCTAATTATAATACATTTGCATAGGACACTCACAAGTGCCAGGATAGTTTATGAATGATGCCATGGCAACACCCTGAACATTACCTTATATGATTCCTGGAACTCCCTGCCCCTTTTCCAGAAAGTTCACAAATAACCCACCACTTACTTAGCATATAATTAAGAGTGGGTATAAACTAGCCCTGCTCTGTCTATGCAGCAGCCATTTTGCTGTAGCTGTTGCTGTAATAAACTTGCTTTCTTTCACTGTGGGCTGCTTTCTAAGCAAAGCCAAAAACTATCCTGAGTTGAGCCCCAATTTTGGGGTTCACCTGCAGATCAAGGGATCAGACACCATGATCCCTGGGTTTCCTCCTTGTGCTAGTTTTTCTTGGATGCCTGAACAAGAAAGGATTCTCAGTAACAAGGGGAGACCCTGCTCCCATTTCCCAGAGGCCATGTGCTGCTGACCATTCCATGTCTCCCTGACAGGCTGATAACCTGGGAGGTGAGTAATGGGATGCCAGCTACTCAGACACAGGTCACACACAGCAACGCCTTCTCACAAAACCTGCCCTGTAGGTTTTAGCTCTAGCTGCACCCTCACTTCCTCCAAGGAGTCTTCCTAAAAACTGAGTCTTGGCTAGAGGAAAGAGCTACTCCGTGGATGGAAGAGACGGGAAGGTAGTTGGTAGAGGCTGCCTGCAAAGACTGGGGGTGAGGCAGCAGCAGATGTGCCAGTGTTTGCCCTAGAGCATCCATGTGCATTGGGCCACAGCTTTTTCCTTAGAAAGCCTTGGACCTCCCTATAGCCAAAACACCAACAGAAGGAAGCCTGAAGAGTCCAAAAACAGTTTATGGCTCAGTTCTCAGTTAATTGAGCACCTTTCCATCGTGCCTGGTTTGTTGGGGGCATCTTTGAGGGGTGAAGCCTTATCCTACTCTCCTGGGGTTTCCATGGAGAGAGGCTTCCCCTTTTCTCCCTCCTCCCTAAGGTGCATTTGATTCTGCAGCCCTGGACATTCGCTGGGCCTGTTCCACCAATGGGAGGTGTCCTGCCCATGAGCAGCTCAGTTTTGCCCCTTTCAGTGTGGTGAGCACCGTGGGCAGGGCCAGGGCCTGCCGTTCAGAGACAGGTCTGTGTGCACAGTGCACGCGGCTATTGACGTGCACATGCAGACTGCTTGGCATATCCACGCAAGCACACCTGAGCACACTGCCCACACGGCAGGTCTAGGGTGGCAGGGGAGAGGCTTTGTTTCAGGCCCTTCATGAGCCAAGGTCTCCATTCCAGCCTTTACCAAGGTCTTGCGTTAGGGGCTAGAAGGTGCCAGCCTGCAAGGACAGAGGTGGAACTTCTTTCCCTTGCCCTCCAGTCCTTATCTGTCCTTGTGCTCAGAAGGGGAGGAGGGGAGAGTTGTTAGAGTCCCTGGAACCTGTGATAGACATCAAGGTCCTTCAATATCAAAGATACAAGCTTACAAATATTGCAAGTCATTTCAAATTCATTTCTAGAAGAACAAGTGTATAATTCAAAAACCATTTTTGAATGATACAAAGGATAAACATTAAAGCTTGAAAAATTCAGATTAAAAAAGCTTATATTACAGAGGAAACATAAGCATTTCTAAGTGCAGCATCTCACTAAATGCTGCCTGCAGCTCAAGGCCTGAACTCTGCTCTGGGCTGGGAGAACAAGGCTGACCTTCTGGAGTCCTCAGCTGCTCCTGGAAAGGGCTCCAGTGAACCCAGACAAGACAGCCCAGAGCCGTGGGCCTAGAGCAGGGGTTCTCTCTGTCCCTCACAGGCACCCTCAGGGGCATGGGGAAACTTAGCACCCCAGAGCGGGTACTGTCTTGGGCCCCTTGCTGCTGGTAGGGATTTCTAAGGCCTGTGGCTCAGGGAAGAAGCCCAAAATGCACCAAATGGCACTGTGGCTGGGCTCAGTGGGGATGTCGGCCCCTAGGAGGCCACAGGGCTCTGGCTTTCAGGGCGTCACTGAAGGGTCCCTAGGGGTGAGCACTCTGTCATTCAGTCTCCCAGCCTGCACCATTCCCATCTTCCTCAGATCCCCCCTCAGTGATTTCTTCCCCGTCACCCTCTTCACTCCCTCCTCACTCCACACTTGCTTCTTCCTGCCCCCTCCCTTCTTACTTGTTCCCCTCCCCACTCCCCTTTCCTTGTTCCCCTCCCCTTCCTCCTCCCTCCTTGTTTATTCGTCCTACTCTTCCTCTCTCCTCCCTCCTCCATCTTCTTTCTTACCCTCTCCCTTGCCCGCTCACTTGTGTCTTCCTCTGTCTCCTTGCTCCTCCTCTCATTTCTCCCTTTGTCTCTTCTTCCCTGTCTTTGACCTTTCTCTCTGCCTCTTCACTGTTCTGTTCTTGCTGTGTTTTCCACCTAGGCTATAGACTGAGCCTCCCCCACCCAGGAAGCGTAGGAGACCCAGTTCAGTCCCATCTGAGCATCCCGGGCGTTACTGGGTCACCTATCCTGGAGCTACCCCTTGGAGGGAAACATTTCTTTCCTTGAGCGTGGGAGGGCCTCAGCTGACTTAACTGGCCACAGAGGAAGCTCTGTATTGGGGAAACCGAGTTTCCAACGACTTGACCTGGAACAAGTCTGTTGGGGGCCTCACAGCAGACAGACTGAGCTGGGTCTGTCCTTCCCCAGAGCCTCACCCCGATGCTGGAGGTCCGCTGGTTTATTACAGAGGCTTGGAGGACGGGGTGGGAGACTGGGGAGGCAGGGCTGGGCTGGCAGGAAGCCCCAGCACCCCGGTCCGGGGCCTGGCTCACTTGGCTGCCGCCAGGATGGCACTACTTCTTGGAGGCCTGCTTCTTCCCGCTGGTTACCTTGCTGTTCCTCCTGAGAGGATGTAGCTCCACTTCAGGCTCTCTTGCCCTAAAGATCAAAATAGAGAAAGCAACTGCTGAGGGCTGGGCGGGGGAAGGGCTGCTCTTCACAGTGCCACAGTGCCCAGAGCCCGGGCCTGATAGGGCCAGGAGGGGCAAAGCCCTCTCCCTTGCACAGGTGAGGCTGTCTGGGTGCTGCTCCAACCAGAGGGTCCCGGTGGCACCTGTGACCTTTCTACATGCTCCTAATTTTGCTTTTCTATCTTCATGAGAAATATGTGATCTCCACGCCATGCTGAATGCGTGATTCATTTCATGGTTACCAGCACCAGCAAGTCAGGGGCTTTCAACAGGTGCAGCAAGTTTCTTGCAAAGAGACAGCAGGGCCGTCTCCACCCTTCTCAGACTAATGGGTCTGGGCTGTGGGGATCTGCTGCAAAGTCCTCAAAAAGCCTCTATCTCTACCACCCAGACCACTGTGAGCAGCCCCGGGGCAGCCTGCATGCCCGCCCAGTATTGTGTTGATTACACAGGCTAGATGTCAGGGATGGTTGGACATGACCCAGGCCTGGGGGGAAGTGACTTGCCCAAGGCCAAATAGCCCGGAGGTGGCCTGCTGTGAGCCATGCCCATTCTGGCAGCGGGTGTGGTCACCTACTTCTCAGCCTCCAGAGGTAACTCCTTCTCCACATAGTCTTCCAGGGCCAATGAGGAGCTGCTTCCTTGGATATCTTCTGACTCGGCTTTCTTGGCTGATTCAGAATCCTCCAGGCTCAGGACAGAGCTGGGAACACTGCAGGGGAGGCAGGGTTGGGGGGCAGTGCTCAGGGCCCAGGGCGTGCTGCACGCTGTCCCGTCAGTGTTCTGGGAGCCTAGACAGACAAGGACACACGTGCTCCTCCCCCTGAGGGCGGCGAAGAGAGAATCTGACCTCTTCAGGGACCCAGTGACACGCTGGAGGTTGGCTTCCCTGGCTTGTTTTGGGCTGGATTGGCCCTAACCCACAGGCTGCTATACCCACACCCCAACACTGACCATGGCAAATGCCTGCGGTGGGGTGGGAGGGCTCCATAAGTGACCACAGGAGAGATGACAGGGGGCAAAGGAAATGTGTCATCATGTGTAACATTATGGGCTGAACACATGCCCCCCAAATACATATGTAGAAATCCTAAACCCCGAGACCCCAGAATGTGGCCTTATTTGGAAATAGGGTTGTTGCAGACATCATTAGTTAAGATGAGGCCATACTGGAGGAGGGCGGGTCCAATCCAACATGACTGATGTTCCTTTACAAAGGGGAAATTTGGGAGAACGCCATGTGAGGATCACAGTTCTGTGGCCACAGGCCAAGGAGCTACCAGGAGCGGGGAGCAAGGCCTGGGACGGAGCCGCCTAGCGGCTTCTGGGAGAGCGTGGCCCTGCCCACACCTTGGTCCAAGCTTCTGGCATCCAGATTATAGGAATGACTGCTATGGCAATGCTTTCAATTAAAGATTCCATTTCCTTTTTTCACCTAAGTGCTCTTAAACCATCAACCCACTTGGCTATTCTAGGATTAGGAGGAGTCCTACTGGTTAATAGTTTCACGAATCTGCCTCTTTCCATTTCCAAGAACCTAGACCATCTTGTGTGCATGTTTCTAGTTTGTACGTCTGCGTGTATGTTTCTATCTAGTTTGTGTGTGTCTGGTTTGTGTATGTGTGTATAGTGTATGCATGTGTATTTATGTCTAGTTTGTGTATACTTCTGTCTAGTTTGTGTGTGTTTGTGCATCTAGTATGTGCTGGAATCTAATGTGTGTGTGTACATGTGTGTCTAGTTTACATGGGTGTTTATAGTTTGTATGTATGCGTATAATTTGTATATGTGTGTATCTGGTTTGTGTGTATGTGTGTGTGTCTAGTTTTCTGATTCTTTCCTCACCATTCCTGAACAATTGTTGAAGACCGTTGTAAGCATACCATTAAATTCTTTCAGAATCCTTAGATATAACAAATTAGGAGACCAGAGCTCATTTTAATGATAATAATATCACTAACAAGGGTAGGTAGTAATCTCAGTAAATGTGAGCTGTGTGCCAGCACTTTCCATGTGCTGACTCCTCTAATCCCCATAACCCAATACAGTGAGTCTCACTCTACAGACAAAGAAGCTGGCGCACAGAGAGGGTGAGTGTTTTGCACAGGTCACACAGCTATAAAAAGTGGCCAGATTCCTTAAGCTATCATTTCCTACTAAAGAGCATCTTCCTTTTGAAGACATCTAGAGCCAAATAAGAGCTATGTCTCTTTGTAACTACTTTCTGGCATCCCCCACTGTGATCGTCTGAATGTCTATGTTCCCCCAAATTGATATGCTGAAATCCTCATCCCCAAGGTGATGGTGTTGGCAGGCAGGGCCTTTGGGAGGTAAGGCGGTTATGAGGGTGGGACCCTCATGAATGGGATTAGTGTCCTTATACAAGAGGCCCCAGAGAGACCCTCGTCCTTTCTGCCATGCAAGGACACAGCAAGAAGGCACCATCTATGAACCAGGAAGCAGCCCTCGCCAGACACCTAATCCATTGGTGCCTTGGTCTTAGACTTACCAGCCTCCAGACAGTGGGAAATAAATGTTCAACAGGCTAAGACATTCACTCCCCGTGCACCATACCAGGCTAGCCTTCTTCTGAATGTTTCTGAAAATGCCCTTGCTGGTCCTCTTTGGCATCTTCCTGTAGCCTCAGCTCATCTTCAGCCTGGGCCCTTCCCAACAGCATCCCCCTGTCCTGTCCTGTCCTGTCCTGACCTTGGTGCGTCTGTCTTTCTCCCTGGGATTGTTGGTGACTGGTCTTCAAGGACTACCAAGCCCTCTCCCTCTTGGAGTCTCAGGCAGTGGGGTCTCAGTGACTTTTCTGTCTGCACCTTTCAGCATCTGCCCCTCCTTACCCTCCACAGGCTCCTCCTGGGCCTGCCTTCCCTGCTGAGTGCTCTGAGTTGCGGGGGTCACTTGGCATGACCTCCTCAGTTCCTCCAGAAGTGGGTTCCCCAACTTGGACAAGACCCAGACTCAGCTTACTGCAGTGAGATGGGCATTAAGGACTCCTAGAAAACTGAGGGTCCTGTGTGGGAGTTGGGGGGTGCCCAGACTCAGTGCTGTGGGGGTGCGGTCACAGGACTTAGGGCTGCATACCCCAGGTCTGCGTATAAATAACTTTCCACATGCCTCATCATTTGCTTCACAGTTCACAAAGCTGTTTAACAAACACACTTTCATGAGATCCTCACAGCCTCTCAAGGTGGGCATTATTTCCTCATTTTGAAGATGAGGAAACAGAGGATTAGGGAGGTAAACTGATTCCCCACAGTCACCCAGCCAGTAGAGTGCAGCAGGGGCTCCAACCTCATCCTGCAAGTGTCTCACTACACCGTGCTGCCCAGGCGGTCTCAGATCTGCTCATGTTCCCCTAATGCAGTCTTCAGGCGCTTCATGCAGCGCAGGCTCCTTCCTGGACTAGGCTGTATTCTTCTTGAGCCACTCAAAGCTAGGTCTCTCGGCTCAAGAAGATCATCTCATGAGAGCTGGGCCCAGAAGGTGCTCAACAAGTTGGCATCACCTTGTTGAAAAGCCCAAGCTCAGAAGCCCAGAGGCAGATTTAAGCCAGCACTTCCTGCTATAGGGGCCTGGGATCACTTCACGGATGGCCTTTGTCTGTGTGGGGAGGCTGAGGCAGGAGGATCATTTGAGCCCAGTCATTCAAGAATGCAGTGAGCTATGATCGTGTCACTATACTCCAGCCTGGGCGACAGAGTTGAGACCCTCTCTCAAAACAAACGAAAAACCAAGGCAGAAGCGGGGCCCAGCTTGCACATGAGGTGGTGGTAGGGTGTGGTGGGACAGAGAGGGGGGTGTAGCCAGAGCTCCTGCCCACCAAACCTGTCTAGATTATTCCAACAGAAACAGGCACTATGCAAGCATTCCCATGTCCCCAAGATCTCCAAGAGGGCCCTTTTCCCAAACTTGTGTCCCAAAGAAACCCACAACATGGCCTTGCTCACACACCCCCTCCCACTCTGCACCCGCTCCCATCCCTCCCCTGCCCACCTGTGAAGTCCTCCTGCTGCAGTTTTTGCCATGTGTGCCACAGGTGGAGGCCTCCCACCTCCAGCCCCCCTCCCCACTCCATCCCTTCCGCCCCGCCTGCTCCCCTCAGTTCCCCTTTCACAGCCCAAGTCTCCTTTCTGCCCTCCATCCCTCCCCAGGCCCATCCCTCAACCTGCGTGTTTCCTGTTTTACTTGAATTTGTAGTCGTCCGGCAGGAAGTAGCCCATCTTGCAATCCTGTTGAGACCGGAAGATCTGTTTCAGCAGATTCTGCTTGCTGAGGCCATATCCATTCAAAACACGGCCCCCAAAAAGGAGCTTTCCCCCGGCAAACATCTGTTGACAGGAAGGAAACGAGGAGAGATCCTCAGCACATCAGCACAGCAGTGTCCACTGATAAGACACGCGAGTTTGGAATTTCACTAGGACAGTGCCACAGGCCTCTGAGAGCTTGCACCGTGAGGCAGGCCTTGGGCGGCTGGGGAAGGAGTGCTGCCCTCCATGAGTTGCCGAGGGAGGTAGGCTGAGTCCAGCCCCTGTCCAGCCTGGGATGGTGAGGTTGCCCTACGACTTGGGGGCCTGGGCAGGGTTTTGGCTCAGCCATACCTCCCTGGGCAACTTGGGGATGGCAGCTCTCCTTCCCTTCTGCCTGCTTGGCCACCCAGCTCACATGCACTTCACGTACAGCCCCACAGAACCCTGCGGCCAGAAAGCTGTTCCCCTGCTGTGTATGTACCTTTCAGCTCACCCCATGGAATGGGAGCCCCTTGAGGGCAGGGCTCCCACCCCCACAGGTCAGTCCCCAACAGGTAGACACCTATCCAAATATTTCTGTGCAAAAATATTCATGACAGCGTTATTTGTTATGGCAAAAAAAAAAAAAAAAAATACAAATAACTTAAATGTCAATAAAAGCAGCACAAATAGATAAAATGACAGACTCTTCACTTTGGGAGGCCAAGGCAGGCCGATCACAAGGTCAGGGGTTCGAGACCAGCCTGGCCAATATGGTGAAACCCCATTTCTACTAAAAATACAAAAATTAGCTGGGCGTGATGGCGGGCACCTGTAGTCCCAGCTACTTGGGAAGCTGAGGCAGGATAATCACTTGAACCCAGGGGGCGGAGATTGCAGTGAGCCAAGATTGCGCCACTGCACTCCAGCCTGGGTGAGAGTGTGAGCCTTTGTCTCAAAAAAAAAAAAAAAAAAATTAAAAAAAAAAAAAATGACAGACTCTTACACAGTGGTTAAAACTCAGGTGTTACAAACTATATAAGGACATGGGGAAATGCTCATGGTATTTTAATTTAAAAAGAAGAATTGCAAAGAATATATGCAGAAAAGGACTGCAAAGGTCAGACACCAAAATGTTAGCATGCGGTGGTCCTTGCAGGTGCCAGGTACATATCTGTGGGATGAGCAAATGAGACTCTCTGGGTGATCTGATGATGTCATTATTTTCTAAATTGTATTTTCTAAGCTTTCCATAATGAGCATGTGTAAGTATTTACAGTGAACGTTTTTAGGATAAAGTCATTTAAAAACAAACAGATGAAGGGAATTTGATTTGTTAGGTTGAATGTCACCTGTCCCTTCAGTCTCCTGGGATGGGGGACACATGGGGTCCTGGGCTCCAGCCCCAGCTCTGTGTGCTGGGTGACTCTTGGTCAGTCTTCCCGCTCTCTGGGCCTCAGCCAGGGTGGGGAGATAATGCCACAGCCCCTCCCTTCTTCTCCTCTCTCCTCCTCCCACATTTGTGATTCTACAGGAGCAGAGGTGGCTGCAGCTGGGTGGCAGGCAGTGGATGGCAAGTCCCTGCTGGCTCACCAGAATCATCCCCTGCACCACAGAGTTCTTCTTCACCATCAGGGGAGGGTCCTCCTGCAGGGGGCTGTCCAGGTCATACTGCAGCAGGCGGTAGGAGTCATACCGGCACTGCCAGGAGAGAAATATGAGAAGTGGTCACCCCCATGCCAAGAAGATGTACCTGAATTGCCATATTCCTGGCTAGGCCAGGTTCCCCCTGAGTCCTGGAGCCCTGTACAACTCCCTCTCTCCAACTCCTCCTGCTCCAGGAGCCCTTGGGCCTGCATGCACACCTCCCATGACTGTCCCTTGAGGATGTCCCTGGATCTGATTAGAGCCCACTAGGGGAGAAGGCCATTTCTGAGGTGGCTGCCCCACATGTGACGCCCACTAGCCTGGCCCTCTGGGGTCCACAGAATGTGACTGCTCCCTTGCCCTGGGGGTAGCACTGCAGAGGTTTGAAGATGGGAACTGTGTTCTTGGGTGGACCCATTTCCAGGCTTTTGAGTCTACTTTACACAGCATAAAGAATTTCTCCACTCCCTACCCACTGCTGGCAAGCCCCTCAGGACCCTCCCAGTCACTATATCCAGGGAGAGGACCTGAGCTGAACCCATACCTCAAGGTAGGGTCTGGGCAATTCAGAGGAAAGCTGGCCTCTCGCCTCTCCTTTCTGGATGCCTCAGATCTATTAATACAGCCAATGTGCTGTCTTCCCGTTTTATCTGCCTTTATTTCCAGGTGCCTCCAGCTATCCTTTCACTCTCCAATATGAAACTCAGAACCACACCCAATGTTCTAGCTGTCAGGGAAAGAGAAAGCAGGGAACATTTCTGCATTCACCAAAGACACCCTAATCTGACACCTGCTTCCAAGTCTGTCCTCTAGGCCTGCTGCTCACTCCTTTATGAACTGCCTCAGGCCACGCCCTGTCCTCACTCACGCTGCCCATGGCTGGGGTCGGCCACCTGAGCACTCCAATTGCTTAGGGACAACTATTAGCAAACAACAACTAGCCCCATGATAAGCGAAAGTCAGTTCTAAGCTCCCCCATGGGCAGGATTTTATCTGTCTCTACATGGACAGACACACAGAAGGAACTCAATACATGCTCACTGGATTCAACTAAATTGGAGGTTGGCTCTGGAAAACAAACATGGCTTTGCTGTATGGGACAAGTGAAAAGGCTTGTGGCTGAGTCTATACTCTTGGACTGAGATGGTCAAAGGGCTACTGGTGTCTGCTCAGAAGGTCTGGAGCACAGACCCGAGGGTGGGCATGCCAGAGTCAGGGAGGGGCCGCTCCTGGGAGGAGGGTGTCCACGCAGAACTCCCACCCCTGTGTACATGAAAACCCAGAACTCTGCAGCAGCAAATGGGAAATGGGCAAACACAGCAGATTCTAGGAGACAGGAGGGCAAAGAGGGCTTGAAGGAAGTCACCACGTGGACACCCAGCTCATGTGCTCATGTGCCATCCTTTGCTCCAGTTGGTCTGGGGTTGGGGCCAGCCTTCAAACTGTGCCAATGCTGCTGGGAATGACTGCACGCTTGGAGGGTTACATAGGCCTGATAGGTGGGAACGATTCTACTGCAGCAATGAGTAGGCTGGAGTGCGTTCCATGGGCCCGAAGACTCCCTTTAGACCTCAACCACAATCAGCTGGGACCTTGAGCCGTACTTCTCTCCTGTCCCCCTTCGCACAGGCCACCGCCTCTTCCAGGAACATTAATCACCTGCCAAAACCCCACTCAACCTGGACAGTCCTCCGGACCCCCAGGAGGCAGCAGGCACATGTTCCCAGGCTCCTGCGTGCCCAGAGCTGTCCTCTCACGGCCTCACTGGTGGTGCTGGAGTTGCTGCCACACTGGGAGCTCCTCTAGGGCCCAGTCTGCATCTGAGTCATGCTGGGTTCCCAGGGCCCGGCCCATGCCCAGCACACAGTGGGTACTTGCGATAATCTACAAATATTTTCAGAGCCCTGAGGATTCAGTGGTGAGCACGGCCCGTGCTCTAAATATTCACACCAACAAACAGTCACAAACTGGAAGGAAAGGACAGTGCCCTGATTTTGTCTCAAGGGTCAGAAGAGGGCCTGGCCCTTACGTGGTGACATTCACCTTGGAGCTAGAGGATGAGTGGGAAGGAGAGAAGCAGTGGGAGGGAGGACACTGCAGACAGGAGAGTACACACAAAGGCCCCAAGGAGAAAGGAGCTGAAGGAGATGGCCCCTCAGGCAGGTGCTCAGCCAGTCCTAGCACTGTGGGGGTCTTCTCGGACTGCCCCACTACCCCTACCCCTGGCCTCCAGGACCTCCTCACTGGGCTGGGACCAACCTGGATGCATGGGGAGCCGCGGCCCCGCTGCTGGTGGCTGTAGAGCGTGTTCAGTAGCCACTGGAGCTGCCCAGTGCTGGTGTAGTTCTGGCTTGAGATGATTCCAAATACCAGCACCTGGCTGGGGTCTCGGGGCGCCAGCAGGAAGCGCTCCAGCTCCACGTCAGAGACCAGGGGCGCCTTCACCAGGCACCTGCAGCCAGCACGGGCGTCTTCCTTAAGCATGAGCTTCCGCAGCACCAGTGGGCAGTCTGAGGGCGAGGCCGCCCACCTGGTGGGGCTGCGTCCCTCGCGGGCCTTCCCTCTGCAAGGAGGAGCACAGTGCACAGGGGCCCTCAGCAGGTGGTGGAGGTCTGTGGTTCCCAGAGCCCCCTGGCTCCTGACGGTCAAAGGGCCTGCTGCAGGCAGATTTTAGTCTGGGCCCTGCTGCCAATGTGCTGCACCACCTTGGACAGGTCCCCTAACCTCTCTGGGCCTCTTTCTACGGTGCAAAATGAGAATAACAAGTTACTCCTTCACCCATCCATTTGGTCAAAGAATGCTTTAGTGTCATCCTTAACTCCTTTCTCTCACACCCAACACATCTCATCTAATCTGTCAGCAAGCCTGTCCTCTCTACACTCAAGACAGACCCACAATCTGACCACTTTTCCTGCCCTCCAGCCCCATGGATGTGGTCCAAGCCTCCTTCATTCTTGTCTGGCTGCCTGCAAATGCCTCCTAATGGGTCCTGTGTTTTCTTCCCCGGCCTGTCTTCAGTCTGTTCTCTGACTGAAGGATCCTGTTAAAACCTAGCTCACGTCATGTCACTACTCTCTTCAAAACCCTCCGGTGGCTTTCTACCTTTTACAGAACAAAAACCGAAGTCCCTGCCATGTGCTTCAAGGCTGCAAGAATCTGTCCCCTGCATTTTGTCCTCCTTACATCTCTTACTCTCCAGGATTCCCGCCTTTGCTCACTGCACTTCGGCTACACTGGCCTCTACTTGTCCTTTGGTCTTGGAGGACAGTGGCCTTTGCTGTTCCTCCATAGAGCCATCTATGTCACTCTCTCAAGGCTCTATCCAAATGTTACCTTCTTAATGAGATTTTCTGAGTGCCCTATTTCATTCCTTTTCTCCCAAGACTCTTTCCCGTCCCTGTTTTATTTTTCTTCTTAGCATTGCTTGCTATCTAACATATCTTTTACTTTCAAATTTTATTATTGCACTTCTCTGTCCTACTAGAATGCAAGTTCCATGAGTTCATGAATTTGGTGTGTTTTGTTCAGTGGAATAAAACAGTAGCATTTGAAAAATAGTAAAGATTCAATAAATATTCAAACCAATATTCGTTGGGCCCCTACTATGTGCCAAACACTGTACTGGGTTGTTGTGAGGGTTGTGGTATTTACATGGGAATAAGCACCATCCAAATAGAAAGTGTTGCTGTGATTCTACCTTTATCAACGTCTATTCCAAGACTGTGGATGCTGATGCTGTAAAATGCTAAACATGACGAAAGGCAGTAGCATGTTTAGCATTTTACAGCATCACAATCTTGGAATAGACATTGTCTTGGTTAACTTTATAACTACTCTGTGCAATCGGCAGGACAGAAACTCTTATTGCCATTTACAGATCAGAAAACAGAAGGTTCCCACCAGGTGAATGGGTGCCCAAGTTCATATGATAATTAAGTGGCAAGGGCTAGGATTAGAAACCAGGACATCCTGAAACAAGAGCAATGCAAGATGAGCATTATTTCTCAGGGGCTATTAATAGTGATAAGTACTTGCTGAACAAACTTGTTAAGAATATGTCTTATTCAAGAACCTGCATATCTGGAGCAGAGCAGGGGGTGGGGGAGGCTGGATCTATTAATTATAACTTATCTAGGGATAAGTTCAAAATAATCAAAGGTTTAAATGTGGGGCAATTAAGCCATAACATTTCTACTAGAAAATATGGGGAAATTATTCTATAATTTTAGAACAGGGAAGGCTTTTTATAATTATGACTAAAAAATCCAGAAGTCATAATAGAAAAAGACTAATAAAGTCAACTACATGAAAGAAAAAAGCCTCCAAAATCCCTCTGTGACAAAAAAATACACAAACAAAAAAACCCAAAACTATCATAATCAAAGATGAAAGACAAATGACAAACTGAGAAACATATTTGAAACTCCTAACATAGAATAGTGGTCAATGTCTCCACTACGTAAAATACTACAAATCAATTAGAAAAAGCTAATAACCCAATAAAATATGGACAAAGGTAGTGAACAAATAATTCACGGAAAAGAATATAGGTTTTAAAAATTAGAAAGGAGGGAGGGCTGGGTGCGGAGGCTCACACCTGTAATCTCGGCACTTTGGGAGGCTGAGGCAGGAGGATCACTTGAGGCCAGGAGTTCCAGACAAGGCTGGGCAACATAGCAAGACATCATCTCTACTAAAAATTAAAAAATTAGCCAGCCATCGTGGCACATGCCTGTGGTCCCAGCTTCTCGGGAGGCTGAGGTGGGAGGAATGCTGGAGCCCAGGAGTTCGAAGTTACAGTGAGCCATGATCACACCACTGCACTCCAGCCTGGCAGACAGAGCAAGACCCTGTCTCTAAAATAAATAAAAATAAAAATTTAAAAATAAACTCATAAAAAGAGGGGAGTGAAGCCACTAAAAATGGTTGTTACTCTAATTTTGGAACTCAGAAACCACATCCGTTGACTAGATCAACAATGAAGCTGGCAAACACTGTCAGAAACAACTTTATCCAGAGTTCTGGAATCTAATGAAAAAACGTGCAACAACCAGAGGAATGCTTAAATAAGAAAGATGCTGCTAAATTTTGGTAAGACAGCATTGTAGCATTTTTAGCTTACTCCCCTACCATCCTTCATAGCCCTGCTCAGTAGCATCCACGGAATGACAGCCCCTGTTCCTGGTGCACCTTGCTAGTACTGGAGGGGACAATATGAACCTTGTTCTCAAGCAATTGTAGTTCTGTGGGCTGGCCTGTCTGGAGGTTCCCTGAGGGATCAGCTCAGAGCTTGACTTTGTTTTATCTGCCTTGCAACTTTCTCAGGGCTGGAGCAGCCCCTCCTGGGAAGCATCTGTCAGGTGCATTTAAAGAGAAAGATACCAGACATGGCCTCCTGGTGCAAGGGGTAACAGATGAGGCACAGATAGGTAGGCTAAAATGTCTGGGAAGAAAGAGGTTGGGGAAGGAGGTATATGGGAGAATAAGGCTTTGAAAGGCTCACATGCATACCAGGGAATATAGGTACCAGGTTTGGAACCATGTTTTGAAAAGGCCTGAGAACACACTAAGCTTTCATCTCTGGCTGACCACTGGACTTTTTGAAAGTAGAAGGTGAAGGCTAATGCAGATTAGTCTTGATGTGAAGAGCCTGACTAAAAGCACTGAATGAATGCCTCAATACACAGCCAATCTGCAAAGACTGGATGAGTTTTGTTTTTGTTTTTGTTCTGGCTCCAGATAATCTCTATCAAATCACTAGCTGATCCCTTACCTAACTGAATGGAGACTACACATTACAAATGTCTTTATAAAGATAGTTTGGAAAAGTAACTAAACAACAAACAGCTACAAACTACAACAAGGAGCAACAACAAATCATAAGGAAAAGGGGAAATTTGATTTCCAGGGTTACCAAATTCTAATATTTAAAATGTTCAGTTTTCAACAACAACCAAAAAAAAAAACCTGAGGTGTGCAAAGAAACAAAAAAGCATAGACCACTCAAAGGAAAAAAATGTACTAGAAACTGTCCCCAAGGAAACCCAGAGATTGGACTTACTAGACAAAGACTTTAAATCAATAGCTTAACTATATATATATATTTTTTATTATTATACTTTAAGTTCTAGGGTACATGTGCACAATGTGCAGGTTTGTTACATAGGTATACATGTGCCATGTTGGTGTGCTGCACCCATTAACTCATCATTTACATTAGGTATTTCTCCTAACGCTATTCCTTCCCCAGCCCCTGATCCCCCAATAGGCCCTGGTGTGTAATGTTCCCCTCCCCATGTCCATGTGCTCTCATTGTTCAACTCCCACTTACGAGTGAGAACATGTAGTGTTTGGTTTTCTGTCCTTGTGATATTTTGCTGAGAATGATGGTTTCCAGCTTCATCCAGGTCCCTGCAAAGGACATGAACTCATCCTTTTTTATGGCTGCATAGTATTCCATGGTGTATGTGTGCCACATTTTCTTTATCCAGTCTATTATTGACGGACATTTGGGTTGGTTCCAAGCCTTTGCTATTGTGAGTAGTGCAGCAATAAACACATGTGTACATGTGTCTTTATAGTAGCATGATTTATAATCCTTTGGGTATATACCCAGTAATCAGATTGCTGGGTCAAAAGTATTTCTAATCCTAGATCCTTGAGGAATTGCCACACTGTCTTCCACAATGGTTGAACTAATTTACAGTCCCACCAATAGTGTAAAAGTGTTCCTATTTCTCCACATCCTCTCCAGCACCTGTTGTTTCCTGACTTTTTAATGATCACCATTCTAACTGGCGTGAGATGGTATCTCACTGTCATTTTGATTTGCATTTCTCTGACGACCAGTGATGATGAACATTTTTTCATATGTCTGTTGGCTACATAAATGTCTTCTTTTGAGAAGTGTCTGTTCATATCCTTTGCCCACTTTTTGATGGGGTTGTTTGTTTTTTTCTTGTAAATTTGTTTAAGTTCTTTGTAGATTCCGGATATTAGCTCTTTGTCAGATGGATAGATTGCAAAACTTTTCTCCCATTCTGTAGGTTGCCTGTTCACTCTGATGATAGTTTCTTTTGCTGTGCAGAAGTTCTTTAGTTTAATTAGATCTCATTTGTCTATTTTGGCTTTTGTTGCCATTGCTTTTGATGTTTTAGTCATGAAGTCTTTGCCCAAGCCTATGTCCTGAATGGTATTGCCTAGGTTTTCTTCTAGGGTTTTTACGGTTTCAGGTCTTACATTTAAGTTTTTAATCCATCTTGAGTTAATTTTTGTATAAGGTGCAAGGAAAAGATCCAGTTTCAGCTTTTGACATGTGGCTAGCCAGTTTTCCCAGCATCATTTACTAAATAGGGAATCCTTTCCCCATTACTTGTATTTGTCAGGTTTGTCAAAGATCAGATGGTTGCAGATATGTGGTGTTATTTCTGAGACCTCTGTCCTGTTCCATTGGTCTATATATCTGTTTTGGTACCAGTACCATGCTGTTTTGGTTACTGTAGCCTTGTAGTGCAGCTTGAAGTCAGGTAGTGTGATGCCTCCAGCTTTGTTCTTTTTGCTTAGGATTGTCTTGGCTATGCGGGCTTTTTTTTGGTTCCATATGAAATTTAAAGTAGTTTTTTCCAATTCTGTGAAGAAAGTCATGGTAGCTTGATGGGGATAGCATTTAATTTATAAATTATCTTGGTTAGTATGGCCATTTTCACGATATTGATTCTTCTTATCCATGAGCATGGAATGTTCTTCCATTTGTTTGTGCCCTCTTTTATTTCGTTGAGAAGTGGTTTGTAGTTCTCCTTGAAGAGGTCCTTCATATCTCTTGTAAAGTTGGATTCCTAGGTATTTTATTCTCTTTGTAGTAATTGTGAATGGGAGTTCACTCATGATTTGGCTCTCTGTTTGTCTGTTCTTGGTGTATAGGAATGCTTGTGATTTTCCCACATTGATTTTGTATCCTGGGACTTTGCTGAAGTTGCTTATCAGCTTAAGGAGATTTTGGGCCGAGATGATGGGGTTTTCTAAATATACAATCACATCATCTGCAGAGACAATTTGACTTCATCTTTTCCTAATTGAACATCCTTTATTTCCTTCTCTTACCTGTCACTCACGGCTTCCCTTGGCTAGGAAAGGGAAAATCCCTGGACCCCTTGTGCTTCCTGGGTGAGGCAACACCCTGCCCTGCTTCAGCTTGCCCTCTGTAGGCTGCACCCACTGTCCAACCAGTCCCAGTGAGGTGAACCAGGTACCTCAGTTGGAGATGCAGAAATCACCTATCTTCTATGTTGATCTCGCTGAGAGCTACAGACCAGAGCTGTTTCTATTCAGCCATCTTCAACCACTTGACTATATTTAAAGAGCTAAAGGAAACTATGGAAAAACAACTAAAGGAAACCAGGAGAACAATATCTCACCAAATAGAAAATATCAATACAGAGACAGAAACTACGAAAAGTAATCAATCAGAAATTCTAGAGTTAAAAAGTAAAATAACTAAAATAAAAATTCAATGATAGATCTAAGCAGGCAGAAGAAAGTGTCAGCAAACTTGAAGATAGGATAATTAAGATTATTTAGTTTGAGGAGCAGAAAGAAAAAAGAATGAAGAACAATTAACAGAGCCTAAGATACCTGTGGGACAGCATCAAACATACCCAAGATACATAATGGGAATCCCAGAAGGACAGGAAAGAAGCAGAAAGAATATTTGAAGAAATAATTGCCTAAAACTCTCCAGATTTGATGAAAGACATAAATCTACATATCTAAAAAGCTTAATAAATTCAAAGTGGGACAAATTCAAAGAGATCTACATTGACACACATTATCATAAAATTATCAAAAGACAAAAATCTTGAAAACAATGGGAGAAGCAACTCATCAAGTTCAAGGAATCCTCAATAAGATTAATAGCCAATTACTCATGAGAAATTATGGCTGCTAGAAGGCAGTGGGAGGACATATTTAAAGTGCTGAAAGAAAAACAAGAAAATAAAACCCTTGTCAGCCTATAATTTTTTTTTTTTTTTTTTTTTTTTTTTTTGAGACAGGGTCTCATTCTGTTATCTGGACTAGAATGCAGTAGCATGATCATAGCTCGTTGCAGCCTCAACCTCCAGGGCACAATGATTCTCCCATCTCAGCTTCCTGAGTAGCTAGGATGACAGGCATGTGATACTACTCCTGGCTGTTTTGTAGAGACAGGTTTTTTGTAGAGACAGGTTTTCACCATGTTGCTCAGGCTGGTTTCAAACTCCTGGACTCAAGAGATCTGCCTGCCTAGGCCTCCCAAAGTGCTGGAATTACAGGCATGAGCCACCACACCCAGCTTCAGCCTAGAATTCTATATACAGCAAAGCTATCCTTCAAAAATGAAGGAGAAAGTAAGACATTCCCAGATAAACAGTTTGTTGCCGGTAGGCCTGCACCACAAAACATGCCATTGAGTCCAGGTTGAAATGCAAAGATACTAGATGGTAACTTGAAGCTATATGAAGAAATAACGAACACTGATAAAGGTAACTACATAGGTAAACATAAAAGAAGTATTGTCATATTTTTCAGTTTGTAACTTTTATGTTTTTTCTGTATTATTTAAAAGACAAATACATAAAACAACAATTGTACATATGTGTTAATGGGCACACAATGCATAAAGATGTTATTTATAACAATGTCAACATAAAGTGGAGAGGTGGGAATGAAGCTGTACAGGAGCAGAGAACTTTGTATGTTACTAAAGCTAAGTTGGTATTAATTCAAACTAGATTGTTACACATTTAAGATGTTACTTATAATCATCAGGGTAACCACCAAGAAAATAACAAAATATATAGAAAAATAAATGAGAAGGAATTCAAAACCATACAGCAAAAAAATCAACTAAACGTAAAAAAGGCAATGATGGAGGAATTGAAAAACAGAAAGATTTCTAGAAAACTAACAGCAAGATGGCAGAAGTCCTTCCTAGTCAGTAATTACTTTAAACATAAATGGATTAAAGTCTTAAACAAAACTCAGATCAGTGGAATGGCAATACAACTGTAATCCAACTACATGCTCCCTACACGAGATGCATTTTAGATTCAAACATACAACTAAAGTTGCATGCAGTAGCACGTGTCTGCAGTTCCAGCTACTTGGGAGGCTGAGGTGGGAGGCTCTCTTGAGCCCAGGAGTTTGAGGCCAGCCTTGGCAACATAGTGATACCCCATCTCTAAACAAACAAACATACAGCTAAGTTGAAAATGAAAGATTGAAAACAAACATTCCAAGCAAATAATAACCTAAAGGAAAAAAAACCCAGGAGTTTGGTTATACTAATATCAGACAAAAATAGACGTTAAGTAAAAAATTATTATGGGAGACAAATAAGGGCATTATATATTGAGAGGACAGTTACTCTATCTAGAAATATAACAATTGCAAACATATACACATGGAACAATAGAATCCCTAAATACATGAAGCGAAACTTGACAGAATTGAAGGAAGAAATAGGCAATTTTATAGTGACAGTTAGATACTTTAACATCCCACTTTTGATAATGGATAGGATAACTAGACAAAAGATAAAAAAGGAAATAGAAAACTTGAAGAACATTATAAACCAACTAGAACTAATGGACAAATACAGAACATTTGATCCAAGCACAGCAAAACATACATTCTTCTCTATTGCACATGGAACATTCTTCAGGACAGACTATATACTAGACCACAAAACAAATCTCAACAAATTTTAAAAGACTGAAAACATTATAAATTTTTTTTTTCGAGCACAATGATACGAAATTAGAAATCAATAACAGAAAGAAATTTGGAAAATTCACAAATATGTGAAAATTAAGCAACACATTATTAACCAACAAATAGGTCAAAGAAGTAATCTCAAGGGAAATTAGAAAACACTTTAAGGAAATGAAAACAAAAACAACGTACCAAAACTTAAGGGATACACTGAGAGCGGTCCTCAGGAATATTTATAGCTGTAAATGCCTACATTAAAAGAGAAGAAAATCTCAAACCAATAATCTAACCTAACCTTAAAGTAGAAAAAGAAGAACAAACTAAACCCAAAGCTGGCAGAGGGAAGAAATAATAATGATCGGAGTCAGTTGAGGTAAATAAATAAAGAATAGATAAACCATAGAGAGAAATAACAAAACAGATTTTGGTTCTCTGTATAGAGCAGACTAAATATTTAGCTAGACTGACTAAAAGAGAAGAGATGCAAATTACTAAAATAAAAAATGAAAGTGGGTCATTACTACCAACCTTACAGAATTTAAAAATTATAAGAGAAAATTGTGAACAATTGTATGCCAACAAATTAGATAATCTAAAAGAAATGGACACATTTCTAAGACACGCAAATGATCAAAACTAACTCAAGAAGAAATATATAACCTGAATAAGCCTCTAACAAGTAAAAAGATTGAATCAGTAATCAAAAACCTCTCAAGAAAGGCCTGGAACTAGATATTTTCACTTGTGAATTCTACCTAAAATTTAAAGAAGAACTAACACCAAAACTTCTCAAACTCACCTAATAACAAAAGAAACGGAAACCTCAGCATTACCCTGATACCAAAGCCAGACAAAGACACTACAAAAAAGAAAAACAGACAAATATCCCTTATTAATATAGATGTAAAAATTCTCAGCAAAATACCAGCAAAGAAAAGTTTGACTAAGATGTCATATTAAAAATTATTTATAGAATATATATCATATATATATAATATAAAGCCTGCCTTTGTCTTCCTAGCCTCAACATTTTTTAAAAAAGGTCAAATCTGAGATTCCTATGGGATCAATTACTATTCTTGCTGCACTTATATAAATGACCAGACTAAAATTGCTGAGACTAAACTTATTTTACAAATAAAATTGCCTTACTCTGATTGTCGTTGGTAGAAATTGGGATGACTGAAGAGAAAAATTATGTTTCCAAAGAAAAACTATAATATACCTGTTATTAGATTGTAGCCCTGTGCATTGTTTTCAAGTTTTTATTATCTACCTGTAGACTAGACGGCATCCTAAATTTGTCTAGGTTTCTTCAATCCAGTTTTCTCTCATTGAATTACTAAGGACAGGAACTGCTCTTTCCTAAAGACCTGTAAACTGAGGCTAGATAATCTGGTGTAAACTTCAAAAGACAAGGTTTATGCTTAATGGGTGGGCCACACAGAGAGTTTAACAAAGCCAGCTGGTGCCATAACCACCATAACCAGAGATATTCAAGCTGCAATATTGCCAACTTCATGCTATAGATAGCTTTTCCCAAGATGCCAAACAAGACTTCATATCATAATGAGACTCTTACCCCTTGTAATACCTACCTTTTTCACCGAACAGAGTAATGGCTGTAATCAAAATTTCAGAGTCAGTAACTGCTATGAGTAACTTGACAGAACCTAACATAATAAATCCTTTAGGCCACCTAGTCGGTAACTTTGACAACATCCCTAACTTGTTCAGATTGCATTAGAAGTCCCTTTTAGAGTTGCCACCCTTTGCTTTAATTCAGCCCAGTCATAAAATGCTACTCAATGGCTACAACAGTTCTCACCTAGTTCCCAGTTCCCCCATGGTCTTTTGATTTGTTTAGTTAATTGCCCTTAGGCCTGGGCTCTTGGTTCAAAACTGAATTTAGGATACTGTTGCTGGTTATTTTTTGTATTATGATCTTTAAGCTCTGTTCTTGTTGTCTGTCTAATATTTGTAAAGCCAGTTCTTCAAACAGGATAATGTTAGCTCAACATTTTGAGATGATTGCTTAATGCCCATGGGTTTAAGAAGACAGAACTCAATGACAAACTCCAGGCAAAACTGCCCAAATAAAGTTTTTTTCCTTCCTTATGGCCTCTTTGTTGCTCAATTGTGTCTAGGGTCCTTGACTTTGACTCCATTACCTTCCTCACAATGTGAGACCAGAGACCACTGGAACAGGTCCATCCTGGCACTGAGGGACAACTAGCCTAACTTCAAGATAGTTGATCAGTGATGCTTTCAGAAAAAGATCTTGACCAAGAGGAGGAGATGTGAAAATGGATAATATATGTTGCAGTTATCTTGTCATAACCAATTAAATTAAAGACCACGGGGAAAAAACAGTTGGGGCACAAGAGCCTGCTCAGGGATTATACCACAACCCATTTGCTGAAATGACCTCCTATAACCTTAAGACTAAATTTACCTAGTAGCAGCTTAAGTGAACTGCTGTGACTCTAAGACTAGTTTTACCTACTGCTATCACTCACCAATCAGAGTTTGCCAGATCCCCAAAACTTTGCTAGTGCCAAGGAGCTTTTCTTCCAAACAATATGTAACATTTATCTTTCGAATAAAACCCCCAACCTTCTTTGTTATTGGACATATCAAAGACCGCCTGGTTTGTGTGTATGCCTGCAATTGCAATTTTGTTTTCCCAAATAAAAGCTCTTCTTTAGAGATTCATCTCTATATTTTTATTTGACTTTGACAGTATGATTCCTTTTATGTAAAACATGGAGAATGGGCAAATTCATAGAGACAGAAAGCAGGTTAGTAGTTTCTAGGGAAGGGAGAATGGGAAGCGACTGTTTAATGGGTACAAAGTTTCCTTTTGGGGTGATTAAAAAAAGTTTTGGAATTAAATAGTGGTGATTGTTGTATGATGCTGTGAGTATATTAAATTCTGCTGAATTGCACACTTCATTAAATGGTTAAAATGGTCAATTTTATATTATGTATATGTTGCATGTAACTCATAAAAATTATGTAAAGAAGCTCAACTTCACCTTTAATAATATAAATACAAATTAAAACTATACTAAGGTAACATACTTTGCTGATGAGAATGTAAATTAGTATAATCTTATGGTGATTAATTTGACACCATCTCTGAAAATTATAAATGCACATGACCTTTGGTATAATAATTTCACCTTTAGGAATTTATTTACAGATATAGTGGTACAAGTGTGGTATCACAAATGTATATGGTTACTACCTCCATTGCTTGGAATAGAAAAAAAGGATTGGGCTAATCACGGAACACCTATACAGCGGGTATTATATAGCAAGAAGTAAAATAACGACAGCTATTCATGACATATTGTGAAAAAGTAAAGTTCAGAACAGTGTTTTTAATATAATGCTTTTTAAGCCAGCAAAGGGGAAGAAATAAGGCATATTTACACTTGCTTGCATGGGCATAAGGAAACTCCAGTTGGGTTTTGCCAGTAGCGGCACCCTCAGGAGATCAGAGGGAAGGAGGAGCATAAGGTTGGAGAGCCACTTCCCTAGTTCCCTCCCTGTGGGGTCAACTGCAGGCCAATGGCTCTGTCAGAAGGTCCTCCCTCACTGCTCTCTCTCTGTCTGGGTTCTGTAATTTGTCCCGCACATCAAATCTATCGTCTTCAGCCTGGCCTCACCAACTGCTCCCCTTCCTGCTCTAACAGGCAAACAGACTTGTCAGTTGCTTCCTTACTTCCCACTAACGTCCCTGAGGATATCTGGAAACATTAACACATGACTACATTTTCACAGCACTCACTCTTATAAAAGCACATTTTCACAACTAAGAAACAGTCTTCGCTATTCACAGGAACCTGGAGAGTACATAGGAAGGAGGAATTACTATCCCAATGATATTGTTTGGCTGTGTCTCCACTGAAATCTCAACTTGAACTGTATCTCCCAGAATTCCCACGTGTTGTGGGAGGAACCCAGTGGGGAGGTAACTGAATCATGTGGGCTGATCTTTCCCATGCTATTCTTGTGATAGTGAATAAATCTCATGAGATCTGATGGGTTTATCAGGGGTTTCTGCTTTTGCTTCTTCCTCGTTTTCTCTTGTCGCCGCCATGTAAGAAGAGTCTTTCACTTCCCACCATGATTCTGAGGCCTCCCCAGCCATGTGGAACTATAAGTCCAATTAAACCTTTTTTCATTCCCAGTTTCGAGTATGTCTTTATTAGCAGTGTGAGAACGAACTAATACAGTAAACTGGTACCAATAGAGTGGGGCATTGCTGAAAAGATACCCAAAAATGTGGAAGCGACTATGGAACTGGGTAACAGGAAAGGTTGGAACAGTTTGAAGGGCTCAGAAGACAGGAAAATGTGGGAAATTTTGGAACTTCCTAGAGACTTGTTGAATGGCTTTGCCCAAAATGTTGACAGCGATACGGACAATAAAATTCAGGCTGAGGTGGTCTCAGATGGAAATGAGGAACTTTTTGGGAACTGGATCAAAGGTGACTCTTGTTATGTTTTAGCAAAGAGACTGGTGGCATTTTGCCCCTGCCCTAGAGATTTGTGGAACTTTGAACTTGAGAGAGATGATTTAGAGTATCCGGTGGAAGAAATTTCTAAGCAGCAAAGCATTCAAGAGGTAACTTGGGTGTTGTTAAAGGCATTCAGTTTTATAAGGGAAGCAGAGCATAAAGTTTGGAAAATTTGCAGCCTATGTCATAGAAAAGAAAAACCCATTTTCTGGGAAGAAATTCAAGCTGGCTGCAGAAGTTTGCATAAGTATCTAGGAGCCTAATGTTAATTTCCAAGACCATGGGGAAAATGTCTCCAGGCCATGTCAGAGAACTTCCTGATAGCCCCTCCCATCAGACCTGCAGGCCCAGGAGGACAAAGTGGTTTTGCGGGCTGGGCCCAGGGTCCCCATGCTGTGTGCAGCTTAGGGACTTGGTGCCCTGTGTCCCAGCTGCTCCAGCAGTGGCTGAAAGGGACCAACATATAGCTTGGACTATGGCTTCAGAGGGTAGAAGCCCCAAGCTTTGGCAGCTTCCACATGGAGTTGAGCATGTGGGTGCACAGAAGTCAAGAACTGAGGTTTGGGAACCTCCGCCTAGATTTCAGAAGATGTATGGAAACGCCTGCATGCCCAGGCAAAAGTTTGCTGCAGGGGCAGGGTCCTCATGGAGAACCTCTGCTAGGGCAGTGCAGAAGGGAAATGTGGGGTCAGAGCCTCCACACAAAGTCCCTACTGGGACACTGCCTAGTGGAGCTATGAGAAGAGGGCCCTTGTCCTCCAGGACCCAGAATGGTAGATCCAACGACAGCTTGCACCATGCACCTGGAAAAGCCGCTCAACACCAGCCCGTGAGAGGAGCCAGGAGAGAGGCTGTATCCTGCAAAGTCACAGGGGCAGAGCTGCCCAAGACCATGGGAACCCACCTCTTGCATCAGCCTGACCTGGATGTGAGACCTGGAGTCAAAGGAGGTCATTTTGGAGCTTTAAAATTTGACTGTCCCGCTAGATTTCAGACTCTCTTAGGCCCTGTAACCCCTTTGTTTTGGCCAATTTCTCCCATTTGGAATGGCTATATTTACCCAATACCTATACTCCCATTGTATCTAGGAAGTAGCTAGCTTGCTTTTGATTTTACAGGCTCATAGGCAGAAGGGACTTGCCTTGTCTCAGATGACACTTTGGACTGGACTTTTGGGTTAATGCTGAAATGAGTTAAGACTTTGGGGGACTGTTGGGAAGGCATGATTAATTTTGAAATGCGAGGACATGAGATTTAGAGGGGCCAGGGGTGGAATTATACGGTTTGGCTGTGTCTCCACTGAAATCTCAACTTGAATTGTATCTCCCAGAATTCCCACTTGTTGTGGGAGGGACCCAGTGGGGAGGTAATTGAATCACATGGGCTGTTCTTTCTCATGCTATTCTTGTGATAGTGAATAAATCTCATGAGATCTGATGGGTTTATCAGGGGTTTCCACTGTTGCTCCTTCCTCATTTTCTCTTGCTGCCACCATATAAGAAGAGCCATTAGCCTCCCACCATGATTCGGAGGCCTCTGCAGCCATGTGGAGCTGTGAGTCCAATTAAACCTTTTTTTGTTCCCAGTTTCGGGTATGTCTTTATCAGCAGCGTGAAAACGAACTAATACAACCAACTTGACAGAAACTGAGATTTTGAAAGTCTCAATGTCTTAGACAAGAAAATCTGCTCCTAAAGAGGCCAATTCTCATAACATCTTCAGGATTTTAGGACTAGGTTCTATGAAGTGAGAAGACTTAGCTCTGAGATTAAAGGAGAAAAGGACTCAGAAGCCCACTGACCAATCTTGCAAAAATTCATACCAGTGGTTCTGATTGGATACTGGGGTCTCTCCATCTGGGCCAGTGTCCCCACTCACATACATCTCAATGTACCCTGATGGGGATACATTTGCAATTTGTACATTTATTCTCATCTAACCCCTCCCAAACCTACTTTTCCCTCAGTCTTCCCATCTGAGTCAGTGACGCCATTATTACTCAGTTATTTAAGCCAAAAATCTAAAAGTCCTCCATAAATTTAAAATTCTCTTTTCCCTACTACCATCTTTGACAGCATATCACTAATGTTACTTTCTAGGTTGGTGCAAAAGTAATTGTAGTTTTTGTCATTAAACGTAATGACAATTAGTTTTGCACAAACCTAATTGATTACTAAAATAGTCTTCTAACTAGTTTGCTTCCACTCTTGCTGAGGTAGGAGGCATAAGTCAGAAACAAGACCAAATTGAGGACTAGCTAAAGCAGGGATGAGGTAGAAGCAGCTTTCCATCAGACATGCCCACCAGTGTGCCATGTCAGTTTACCATTGCCGTGGCAACACCTGGGAGTTACTGCCCTTTTCTATGGAAATGACCTGATGACCCAAAAGTTACTACCTCTATCCTAGAAATTTCTGCGTAACCCACCACTTAATCTATATGTAATTAAAAGCGGGTATAAATATGACTGCAAAACTGCCCTGAGTTACTACTCTCAGCACGCTCCCTATGGGGTTTCCCTGCTCTGCAGGAGCAGTCAGAGAGCTGTAACACTGCCAGAGCTGTAACACCTCTTCAATAAAGCTGTTTTCTTCCACCACTAGTTTGCACTTTTAATTCTTTTCTGGGCAAAGCCAAGAATCCCCACAGAACAATCACAGGTGTTTCACTTCCGACAATGGCTGACTTAGGGTATTTTAGACCAAGCCTCCTTCTCAGAAAACACAGAAAGTTCAACACAGCGTATATTTAAAGTATGTCTAAGTGCATTAGAGTCACAAGTCAGTGAGGATTTTCAGGGCTAGGATCTGGAAAAAGAGAGAAACTAAGGAAAGTGAGCATGACATTTACAACTCTTTTACCCTTCAAGGCAAGTGCTGATTTTGAAGGTAAAGTAAACCTAGGGATGAGAGGCAGAGAAGCCAAGCAGAGCTTCTGACATGTTCATGAAGCTGGAGAGAGAAAAAACGGGAATTCAGGGCCCACCAAGGTAGAAGACTCTGATAAACAACCCTGGCTTTCTGTTGAGGACCTGAAGAGCTATATGAGGAGTAAAGGTGAAACAAAAATAGACAAGAGCTCACAAAGGCTGAAGCACAGTTTCAATCCTTGTTTGGATGAGAGTCATCTGCCCCCAGCCTACTTCCCTGTTGAAAGCAAAGATAAGTCCTCTCCAGAGGAACATGATATCATCCAGAGTCTTAAATTATGTCTACAGTTTTTCATACACAATATCTGGCATACTAAAGAATATTAGATACAAAGTCAAGGATTGGCTGAAAACAATGAGAAACAGACTTATAGATATGCAGATATTAGAATTATCTGACATAAGCTTTACAGTAGCTATGATTGAAATGTACAATTAAATAAGAAACAAGATGGAGAATTTCAGCAAAGTATAAGAATAAAAATGAATCCACTGGAAATTCTAAAACTGAAAAATAGAATACAATCAAGAACTCAAAAGATGAGTTTTATCAGCAGATTAGACACAGTTAAAAAAAAAGCATTAGTAAATTGGAAGAACAGGTCAGTAGAAAATACCTAGGCTGACCAAAAGAGAAAAAAAGGATGAAATATACAGAACAGAGAACAAGAAATACAGACATACTTCATCTTATTGTGCTCCACTTTACTGCATGTTGCAGATGCTGTGTTTTTTTGGAAATTGAGTATTAGTGGCAACCTTGTGTTGAGCAAGTCCATTGGCATCATTTTTCCAATAGCATGTGCTCACTTCATGTCTCTGTGTCACATTTTGGTAATTTCTGCAATATTTCAAAATTTATTATTATTATATCTATTATGGTAATATGTGTTAAGTGATCTTTGATGTTACTACTGTAATTGTTTGGGAGCACCAATGAACCATGCCCATATAAGACAGCAAACTTAATTGACAAATATTGTGTGTGTTCTAACTGCTCCACCAACCAGTCATTCCCCTGTTTCTCTCCATCTCATTGGGCTTCCCTATTCCCTGAAGCATAACAATATTGAAATTAGACCAACTATTATAGTAACTCTACAACGATTTCTAAGAATTCAAGTGAAAAGAAGAGTTGCATGCACCTCACTTTAAATTAAAAGCTAGAAATGATTAACCTTAGTGAGGAAGGCAAGTTGAAAGCTGAGATAGGTTGAAATCTAGGCCTCCTGTGCCAGTCAGCCAAGTTGTGAATGCAAAGAAAAGTTCACGAAGGAAATTAAAAGTGCTATTCCAATGAATGCACAAATAAGATAGCAAAACAGCCTTATTGGTGATATGGAGAAAATTTTAGTGGTCTGCATAGAAGAGCAAATCAGCTATAATATTCTTATTAGCCAGTGCCTAATCTGGAGCAAGGCCCAAGCTCTCTTTAGTTCTATGAAGGCTGAGAGAGGTGAGGAAGCCACAAAGGAAAAATTGTAAGCTAGCAGAGGTTATTCATGAGATTTAAGGAATGAAGCCATCTCCATAACACAAAAGTACAAGGTGAAACAGCAAGTGCGGATTAAGAAGCTACAGCAAGTTATACAGAAGATCTAGATAAGATCATTGATGAAGGTGACTATACTAAACAACAGATTATAAATTTATATGAAACAGCCTTCTACTGGAAGAAGATGCCACCTAGGACGCACATAGCTAGAGAGAAGTCAAGGTCTGGCTTCAAAGCTTCAAAGGACAGGCTCTCTTTTTATTAGAGGCTAAGGCAGCTGGTGACTTTAGGCTAAAGCCAATGCTCATTTACCATTCTGAAAACCCTACAGCCCTTAAGCATGAGGCTTAATTTATTCTACCTGTGCCATATAAATGGAACAATGAAGCCTGGATGAGAGCAATCTATTCACAGAATAGTATACTGAATATTTTAAGCCTACTGTTGAGACCTACTGCTCAGGAAAAAAGATGCCTTTCAAAATAATACTGCTCATTGACAATGCACCTGGCCACCCTAGAGTTCTAATGGAGATGTACAAGATTATTGTTTTTATGCCTACTAATATAGCATCCATCTTGCAGCCCACAGATCAAGTAGACTTTCCAGTCTTGTTACTTAAGAAATACATTTTATAAAGCTATAGATGCTGTAGATAGTGATTCCTCTGATGGATCTGGGCAAAGTAAATTGAAAACTTTTGGAAAAGGATTCACCATTCTCGACGCCATTAAGAATATCTGTGAACCAGGCACAGAGTCTCATGCCTGTAATTCTAGCACTTTGGGAGGCCAAGGCAGGTGGATCACCTGAGGTCAGGAGTTTGAGACTAGTCTGGCCAACATGGTGAAACCTCGTCTCTACTAAAAATACAAAAATTGGCTGGGCGCGATGGCTCACACCTGTAATCCCGGCACTTTGGGAGGCCAAGGTGGGTGGATCACCTGAGGTTGGGAGTTCAAGACCAGCCTAACCAACATGGAGAAACCCCATCTCTACTAAAACAAAAATACAAAAAAATTAGCCAGGCATGGTGGCGCATGCCTGTAATCCCAGCTACTCAGGAGGCTGAGGCAGGAGAATGTCTTGAACCTAGGAGCCGGAGGTTGTGGTGAGCCAAGATCGTGCCATTGCACTCCAGCCTGGGTGACAAGAGAGAAACTCCGTATAAAAAAAGAAAAAAGAAAAAAGAAAAAAAAGCCGGGTGCGGTGGCTCATGCCTGTAATCCCAGCACTTTGGGAGGCCAAGGCGGGCAGATCATGAGATCAGGAGATCGAGACCATCCTGGCTAACAAAGTGAAACCCTATCTCTACTAAAAAAAATACAAAAAATTAGCCGGGTGTGGTGGCGGGCACCTGTAGTACCAGCTACTGGTGAGGCTGAGGCAGGAGAATGGCATGAACCTGGGAGGCAGAGCTTGCAATGAGCAGAGATCGCGCCACTGCACTCCAGCCTGGGCAACAGAGCGAGACTCCATCTCAAAAAAAAAAAAAAAAAGTTAGCTGGGCATGGTGGCAGGTGCCTGTAATCCCAGCTGTTCAGGAGGTTGAGGTAGGAGAATTGCTTGAACCAGGGGGCAGAGGTTGCAGTGAGCCAAGATCACACCACTGCACTCCAGCCTGGGTGACAGAGTGAGACTCTCTCTGAAAAAAAAAAAAAAAAAAAAAAAGAGTATTTGTGATTCATAGGAGGTCAAAATGTTAACATTAACAGGAATTTGGAAGAAATTGACTCCAACCTTCATGGATGACTCTGAGGAGTTCAAGACTCCAGTGGAGAAAGTAACTGGAAATGTGGCAGAAATAGCGACAGAGCTAGAATTAGAAGTGGAGGCTGAAGATGTGACTGAATTGCTGCAATCTTATGAATAAACTTAAACGGATGAAAAGTTGCTTCTCATGGATAAGCAAAGAAAGTGGTTTGTTGAGATAGAATCTACTCCTGGTGAAGATGCCATGAACACTGATGAAATAACAAAATATTTAGAATATTACATAAACTTAGTTGATAAAACAGCAGCAGAGTTTGAGAGGACTGACTCCAATTTTGAAAAAGTTCCACGGACAAAATTCAAACAGTATTAAATGCTACAGAGAAATCTTTTGTGAAAGGAAAAATTAATTAACGCGGCAAACGTTTTTGCTGTCTTCTTTTAAGAAATTACCATAGCCACTCTAACCTTCAGCAACCACCACCCCGATCAGTCAGCCTCAAGGCAAGACCCTCCACCAGCAAAAAGATTAGGACTTGCTGAAGTCTCAGATGTGCATTAGCATATCTTCAGCAATAAAATATTTTAAAATTATGGTATGTACATTGTGTTTTTAGAGGTAATGCTATTGCACACTTAATATACTATGGTATACTGTAAACATAGCTTTTATATGTACTGAAAAACCAAAAATGTGTGTGATTTGCTTTATTGTAGAGGTCTGGAACCAAACCCACAATATTTCCAAGGTATGCTTGTACATGAAACTTAGTAAAAAGGTGTACTTGGAGTCCTAGATGGCCAGAAAAGAAAGAGAAAGTGGAAAGGTGAGGAAGGAGGTAAAGAAGGAGGAAGCAAGGGGGAAAAAGAGAAAAAAGGGAGGAGAAAAAGAGAAAAGAGGAGAAATATTTAATGAAATAATGGCTGAGAATTTTTTCTAAATAATGAAAGCATCATATCAAGAAGTTCTACAAACAGGGTAAGTACAATGAAAATCACATTTAGGCACATCATAGAAAAGCCTTTAAAGAAACATCACTAACTAAAGGTGAGAGAAAAGACAGCCAGAGAAAAATAGACACAATACTTTCAAAGAGCAACAATAAGACCAACAGCTAAATCTTTAATAAAATGGTAGAAGCCAGAAAACAGCAGAAAGACATCTTCAAAGTGCTAAAAGAAAGTAATTGTCGGCCGGGCGCGGTGGCTCAAGCCTGTAATCCCAGCACTTGGGGAGGCCGAGACGGGCGGATCACAAGGTCAGCAGATCGAGACCATCCTGGCTAACACGGTGAAACCCCATCTCTACTAAAAAATACAAAAAACTAGCCAGGCGAGGTGGCGGGTGCCTGTAGTCCCAGCTACTCGGGAGGCTGAGGCAGGAGAATGGCGTAAACCCGGGAGGCGGAGCTTGCAGTGAGCTGAGATCCGGCCACTGCACTCCAGCCTGGGCGACAGAGTGAGACTCTGTCTCAAAAAAAAAAAAAAAAAAAAAAAAAAAGAAAGCAATTGCCAATTATAGGAACATAGAAAATACCATTCAAAATGTAGGTAACGGGCCAGGCGCAGTGGCTCACACCTGCAATCCCAGCACTTTGGGAGGGTGAGGCAGGTGGATCACTTGAGGTCAGGAGTTTCAGCCCAGCCTGAGCAATATGGTAAAACCCCATGTCTACTAAAAATATGAAAATTAGCTGGGCATGGTGGCACATGCCTGTAGTCCCAGCTACTCAGCAGACTGAGGCACGAGAATCGCTTGATCCTGGGAAACGGAGGTTGCAGTGAGCCGAGATCATGCCACTGCATTCCAGTGTGGGTGACAAAGTGAGACTCCGTCTCACAAAAAAAAAAAAAAAAAAAAAAATGGCCGGGCGTGGTGGCTCATGCCTGTAATCCTAGCACTTTGGGAGGCCAAGGCAGGTGGATCACTTGAGATCAGGAGTTCAAGACTAGCCTGGCCAACATGGTGAAACCTCATCTCTACTAAAAATACAAAAATTAGCCAGGCATGGTGGCACATGCCTGTAATCCCAGCTACCCAGAAGGCTGAGGCAGAAGAATCGCTCGAACCGAGGAAGCAGAGGTTGCAGTGAGCCGAGATTGTGCCACTGCACTCCAGCCTGGGCAACACAGCAAGACTCTGTCTCAAAAAAAACAAAAGTGCAACAAAAACATATTCAATCAAAAACCAAAAAATTCCAGCATACTTTAAGGAGAATTTGAAGACAGCTATTCAGACAGAAGGAAAATGATCCCAAATGGAAGCATGAAGAAAAAAGAAAAGAAGGCACAAATGTCTAATATTAGTTAATGTGAAAAGGAGTATCATCACAGATCTTACAGTCATTAAAAATATCCCAAGAGAATATTTTGAAAAACTTTATTTCAACATATTTAAACATTTAGATGAAAGATTCCTAGAAAAAGCCAACTTACCAAAATCAACATAAAAAGAAATTTAAAATCTGAATAGTCTTATGTGTAAAATAAAGAACAATGAAAAGAGTAAATATGTGGGCAAATCTAAATATAAACTGTATAAATACGTTAATAATAGGCCAGGTGCGGTGGCTCACGCCTGTAATCCCAGCACTTTGGGAGGCTGAGGCAGGTGGATCACTTGAGGTCAGGAGTTTAAGACTAGCCTGGCCAACGTGGTGAAATCCCATCTCTACTAAAAATACAAAAAATTAGCCAGGCATGGTGGTGGGCATCTGTAATCCCAGCTACTTGGGAGGCTGAAGTGGGAGAATCATTTGAATCCAGGAGGTGGAGGCTGCAGTGAGCTGTGATCATACCACTGCACTCCACCCTGGGTGACAGAGTGAGATTTCGTCTCAAAAAAAAAAAAAAAAAAATTCATAATAGTGTCTTATGGGGTGGTTTATAACATATATATAGAATTAAAACATATGACAATAGTGCAAAATAAGGGGTAAATGGACAAAGTATTCTAAGACCATTGCATTGTCTGCAAAGTGGTAAAAATGCTAGATTATAGCATACTTTAGTAATTAATCATGGATTTGTGTTATAGTCTCTCGAGTAACCACTAAAGAAATACTAAAGTAATGCTTAAAAATTTAAATAATAGATGGAGAAACTTAGAATAAAAACACACAAAAAAACTTTCATTAATACACAATCAGGCAAAAAAGGAAAGAATAAAGAATACAGAGCAAGTGAGTCAAACAGCAAACAAACAGTAAGGTGGTACAGATATTTAAGTAATTATATTAATGTAAAAATATTAGCCCAAATATTTAAGTAATTATACTAATGTAAAAGGATTAAATATTCTAATTAAAAGACAAAGATTGAAGGACTGAATTTAATTAAAAAACAAGAAATAAATAATTATTTCAAGAGACAGACCTTAAAATAAAGGAGCAGAAAGGGTGAAAGTAAAAAATTAAAAAATGAAAAAAGATATATTATGAAAAATAACAAAAAAGAAAATTCATGCAATTATACTAATACTAGAGAATATAGGATGTAATACACGAAGCATTTCTAGAGATAAAGAGAGTTCTTAATACAAAGAAAAATTCACAATGTTTACAATTCTAAGTTTGCATTTGTCTAATAACATAGTTTCAAAATACATACAGCAAAAATTGACAGAAATAAAAGGAGAAATAGAGAGCTCCAAAATTATCATGAAAGATATTAACACACTTCTATCAGTAAATGATACAAATAAGAAAGTATTTATAAGTATATATAAGAGTTAAGCAATATGATTAATAAATTAAATTAATAGGCCAGGTGCAGTGGCTCATGCCTGTAATCCCAGCACTTTGGGAGGCCAAGCCGGGCAGATCACGAGGTCAGGAGATCGAGACCATTCTGGCTAACACGGTGAAACCCTGTCTCTACTAAAAATACAAAAAATTAGCTGGGTGTGGCGGCGGGCGCCTGTAGTCCCAGCTACTCGGGAGGCTGAGGCAGGACAATGGCGTGAACCTGGGAGGCGGAGCTTGCAGTGAACTGAGATCGCACCACTGCACTGCAGCCTGGGCGACAGAGAAAGACTCCATCTCAAAAAAAAAAAAAAAATTAAATTAATTTGACCTGACATTTATAAAATGCTGTACCAAAAAACTGCAGAATATGCATCATTTTAGCTCCACATGAAACATTTACCAAAATTGACTATGTGCTGGGCCACAAAACAAGTCTAAGCAAATTTCAGAGGATTGAAATTATGCAGTTGTTTTCTCTGACCACACACAATTTAATGTTAAAAAGAAAAAATGATAACTAGACAATCCCCAAATGGTATAATTACGTTACACACTCTAAATATCCAATGGGACAAGAAGGAAATAAGAATGAAAAATTACAAAATATTTTGAGCTTAATAATTACCATATGGCATATCAAAGCTTGTGGGATGCAGCTAAAACTGGACTTTGAGGGAAATTTATAATATTATATGTATATATTCAAAAAAGATAAAGAAAAAGTCCAATTATCTAAGCATCCACCTCAGGAAGTCAGAAAAAGAATTAAAATTAAACCCCAAGAAAGTAGACAGAAGGAAATAATAAAGATAAGAGTAAAAGTTAATGAAATAATAAGACAAATGTATGAGAAGATCAACACAATTAAAATTTAGTTCTTTGGAAACACTAATAAATCAATAAATCCTGGGACTAATCAACGAGAAAAGAAAAATGGCAAAAATAATTAACACTAGTAGTGTAAAAGAGGGTATCACTAGAGATCAACATAGTCATTTAAAATATTGCAAGAGGATCTTTTTAAAAACTTCAACATAGGCCGGGCATGGTGGCTCATGCCTGTAATCCCAGCACTTTGGGAGGCCAAGGCCGGCGGATCATGAAGTCAGGAGATCAAGACCATCCTGGTCAACATGGTGAAACCCTGTCTCTACTAAAATAGAAAAATTAGCTGGGTGTGGTGCTACATGCCTGCAATCCCAGCTACTTGGGGGGCTGAGGCAAGAGAATTGCTTGAACCCGGGAGGCAGAGGTTGCCCTGAGCCAAGATGGCACCATTGCACTCCAGCCTGGCGACAGAGCGAGACTCCGTCTTAAAAAAAAAAAAAAAAAAACTTCAACATATTTAAACATTTAGATAAAACGGTAAATTCCTAGAAAAATCCAACTTATCATAATAAACACAGAAAGAAATCTGAATAGTCCTATATCTACTAAAAATAAAAATTTTAATTAAAAACTTCCACTGAAAGAAAATCCCAGGAAGAGGTGACTTCACTGGCAAATTCTATCAAATATTTAGGGAAGAAATAATCCATATGTACATAAAGTCCACTAGATAATAGATAAAGAAGGCCGGGCGCGGTGGCTCAAGCCTGTAATCCCAGCACTTTGGGAGGCCGAGACGGGCGGATCACGAGGTCGGGAGAGACCATCCTGGCGAACACGGTGAAACCCCATCTCTACTAAAAAATACAAAAAACTAGCCGGGCGAGGCGGCGGGCGCCTGTAGTCCCAGCTACTCGGGAGGCTGAGGCAGGAGAATGGCGTGAACCCGGGTGGCGGAGCTTGCAGTGAGCTGAGATCCGGCCACTGCACTCCAGCCCGGGCGACAGAGCCAGACTCCGTCTCAAAAAAAAAAAAAAAAAAAAAAAAAAAAGATAATAGATAAAGAAGAAATACTTCTGACCATAACATGACAAGAAAGGAAAAATTATTGACCAGTCTGCCTTATAAGCACAGATGCAAAAACTCCTAAAGTAGTAGCAAATCAAATCTAGAAGGAAATATACATAAAAAGGAAATATATCATAACCAAGTTGAGTTTATGTCAGGAATATAAGATTGGTTGAACATCCGAAATATATCCATATTAATATCAACATAATTCACCACAATAATAGAATAAAGGAGGAAAATTATATGCTTGTCTCAATGGACAAAAACATTACAAGAAAGGAAAACTACAGACCAATAACCATTATGAGTATAGATGAAAAATTCTTCAACAAGATACCAGCAAATTGAATCCAGCAATACAGAAAAAGAATAATACATTATGATCAAGTGGAGTTTATCCCAGGAATGCAAGACTGGTTCAACATTTGAAATCAAAGTAATTCACCATATTAACAAAACAGAGTCTAGAAAGAGACCCAAAGGTGCAAAGATAATTTAATGGAGAAATTTATCTTTAAAAAAAAACTGTTAGAACAATTGACTATCCATATGTAAAACAAACAAACTTCAATTCATACTTCATACCTTATATAAAAATTAACTCAAAATGGATCATAGACCTAAAACATAAACTATAATAAGCTTTTAGAAGAAAACAGGAGAAATTTTTGTGACATTGGGTTAGGCCAGGAATTCTCAATCTTGGCACTATCGACATTTTGAATGTCATAATTCTTTGTTATGTGGAGCTGTTTTGTATATTGCTGGATGTTTAGCAGCATCTCTGTCCTCAACTCACTAGATGGCAGTAGCGCCCCCTCCCTAGTCATGATAATAAAAAAAGTTTCCAAACATTGTCAAATCTCCCCCATGGGGCAAACTCATCTCTGGTTGAGAAACACTGGGTTAAACAAAGGGTTTTTAGACATGACAACAAATCACAATCCAGAAAAGAAAAAACCCATTTCAATCAGACTTCATCCAAATACATTTTACTCTGCAATTACACTGTTAAGAGAATAAAAAATTAAGTCAAAGACTGAAGAAAATATTTCAAGTCACATATCTGATAAAAGACTTATACCCAGAATAAAGAACTCTCAAAACTCACAATAACAAAACAATCCAATTTTGAAATGTGCAAAAGATTTGGATACTTCCCCAAAGAAAATATACGAATGGTAAATAAACCATGAAAAGATGCTCAACAACTTTAGTTTATAGGGAAATACAAATTCAAATGATAATGGGATATTACCGCATGTCTATTGAATGGCCAAAAAACCAAAAACAACAAAAAACAAACCCCAATAATACCAAGTGCTAACAAAGATTTGGAGCAACTGGAACTCTCATACATTGTTGGTGGACATGGATAATGGTACAGCTACTTTCACAGCTGGCATTCTTACAAAGTTAAACATGCATTTACTATAAAACCAGGCAATCTAGCTCTTAAGTATTTACCTAAGTGAAATGAAAACTTAGGCTCACATAAAAGCCTGCTCATAAGTATTTATAGCAGTTTTATCATAATCAGAGAAAGCTGAAAACAATCCAAATGTCTTTCAGTGGTTGAATGGATAAACAAATTTTGCCCATCCATGCCATGTATTATATACAGAAAAAAATTAACATTACAAGGCTTGAGGCTGTTATCTTTAGACAAACTTCTTTACAACATTAGCCCTTGGCTGGTGTCTGGGAACTTGGCACCCTGCTCTATGCCTAGACTGCAAACAATGTGATTTACGCTGAACACCGGTTTTCCTTCTGGCAGCCTGGAATTTTGCTAGTTGCTAGGCTTAGGGTGCCTACGTGACCAGTAACCACTAAAAAGCCTGGGTTTTGGTCCCCAGTGGGCTTCCTTAGCAGAAACATTGCACACATGTTACTGCATTTTTTTTCTGCTAGAGAAAGGAGCATGCTAGGTGTGTCCTCTCACTGTGCACCAGAAGACATACCTGTGTCCTTCAGATTCCACCTGTATCTTTTTCCTTTCCTGATCATATCATGTATCCTTTCACTATAATAAACCTTATCCATGAATACAACTATACAATAAGTCTCATGGGTCCTAGTAAATCTCCGAATGTGGGGGTGGCGTTGGCACCCCCGAGACAGAACACTACTCAGCAATAAAAAGAAATGAACCGTTGATCCATGTAACAATATGGATGAATCCTGCATGTATTATACTAAGTTAAAGAAGATAGATTCAAAAGGCTGTATACAGTATAATTACATTTACATGACATTCTGGAAAACGCAAAACTATATCTACAAAGAACAGATTAGTGGTTGTCAGGGATTAAGGGTGAGGGAAGGGTTTGACTACAAAGGAACAGCATAAGGGAATTTCTTTCTCTTGGTTGGTGGTTGATGGAATTGTCCTGCATCTTTGCTGTGGTGTACGTATGTATAGTGAAAAACAGAGTATATATAGGGTTTGGTACTGTTCACAGTTTCAGGCATCCACTGTGGGTCTTGGAAAGTATCCCGAGGATAAGAAGGACTGCTGTATTTAAAACTGTCAATGAACAATGGAGGGTGCTCAGCCTCTATAGTCATCAGGGAAATGCAAATAAAAAACCATTTCATCACTAAGACAACACATTTCATTATTACAGAATGGCTATATTAAAATGATTGACCATACCAAGCACTGGTGAAGATGTGGAGCAACTGAACTCTCAGAAACACTGCTGGTGGGAGCAGAACGTAAAACCACCATGGCGGAAAACGGACAGTCTGTACTAGAAGCTGAACATACACATACTCAGTGACAGCAATTTCACTGAGTATGCCAATCAATAGTGGCACAGTTTGCTATTACCAAAACAACCAAACATTCATTAACATAGAATGCATACTTTCTGGTGTATTTACAATCGATTATTATAAAGTAATGAAAAAGAAGAAACTATTGCTATACATAACATGCACACATCTCACAATCATCATGTTGAGACAAAGACGCCAGACACCAAAGACGACACACCAAAGAGATCTATTTTAATCAGGTTTTAGAAAACAATAAAAACTAATCTCTGGTGTTAGCAATCTGCCACCTCGGAAGGAAGGTGAGACTGGTCATTTGGATGGGATAAAAAGGGGCTTCTAAGGAGCTGGTAATGCTCTATTTCTTGACTTGGTGGTTATAGGATATGTTTACTTCGTGATATTAATTGAGCTACACACTTAGGATTTGCTCATTTTTCTGTATGCATTTTACATTTTTAAAAAAGTTAAAACATGAAAAATATTTTAATACTTTTTTAAAGTTAAAAAGAGATAAATCCCAAGCTGGGTGCACTGGCTCACGCCTGTAATCCCAGCACTTTGGGAGCCCAGGTGGGTGGATCACATGAGGTCAGGAGTTCGAGACCAGCCTTGCCAACATGGCAAAACCCTGTCTCTACTAAAAACACAAAAATTAGGCAGGCGTGGTGGTGCATGCCTGTTGTCCCAGCACTAGGGAAGCTGAGGCAGGAGAACCCAGGAGACAGAGGTTGCGGTGAGCTGAGATCATGCCACTACACTCCAGCCTGGGTGACAGAGCGAGAATCTGTCTAAAAAAAAAAAAAAAAAAGATAAATCTGATGATGTCACTTCCTTATGGAATAGCCTTCCATAACACTATCAAGACTACATGACCAAACTCCTGCCTACATCTCGGTCCTTAATTCGCATTGTTATCCCCTTCTTCACCACACTCCAGCCTCACTAGCCTTCTTACTCTCTCATGCATACCAACCTCACTCCTGTCTCAGTGTCTTTGGACTTGCTGGGCCCTTGGCCTGGTGTTCCCTCCCCATATCTGTTCCTGGCCACCTGTTTATCATCCTTTGCATCTGGGTTTCAATATAATCTCCGAACTGCCTTCCCTCACTCTCTACCACAGCCCATCCCACCTCACTTTCCAGCCACTCTCTATCCCAGATGCCAGGCAACATTTTCTATAGAGAGCCAGGTAGTGAATACCTGAGGCTTTGCAGGCCTAACCTCAATGTGTCCACTGTCACGAGGAAGCGGCTGTAGATGATATGTGAATGAGTGGGTGTAGCCATGTTCCCAGAAAACCTTATTTATGGATACCGACGTTTAAATTTTTATATAATTTCCCCTGTCATGAAATCTTTTGATTTTTTTTTCTCCTTCAAGCACTTAAAAATATAAAAACCATTCTTAGCTCACCCACAAAAATTGGCAACTGGGCCAAATTTGGTCCATAGCCAACCCCTGCCCTAACCCCTTACTCCGATTCTTTTCTTCCTAGTCCTTATCGCTGCCTAAAATTATTTCATTTGTTCATGTGTTTATCTCCTCGCTTTACTTACTCTTGGAATTTAAGCTCCAAAAGAGAGGGGCCCCACCTGTTGGGTTCACTATCCTGTGCCCACTGCCCATCACAACACCCGATGCTGTGGAAGACGTGAAGGACCAAGCCAACCTGGATGTGACCTTGGCTTTGGTGTGGATTTTGGTGGTCTTCTTCCGAACTGGGCTCACAGAAGCAGACTCAGGCTCATCCTTCAAACTCTCTGCAATTGAGGATTCCAGTTGGCCTGACGGAGATCGTAAAAGATTTTCTCCTGAGTATAAACTTAGCTTGGGGAGCCGCTCGGGATGAGTTCCAGATTTCATCTTGAACCGAACAAATTCTGCCTCCTCCTTTTTGGTGGGATATTCAATGGTAAACAGACCTGTTAAAAAGACACTGCTGTCATTTTCCCTTCATGGCCAGGACTCCTCTGTCCCTGGTCCCACACTGGAAACATCTGAGTGCACCTTGGCTCACCCCCATCTCCTCCCCTCCGCTCTCACTGATTCTCCGGCACCTCCCCTCTGCTGTCCAGTACAGTGCTCCTGTCCCAGCACACTCATCAGTGACACTGCCAAATGTTGGGTTGTAAGAATGTAAGAATGAATAGGTCTCCTTTCGTACTCATTCTTCAAGACACCTAGCTTCAATCTCACTCTCCCCACCCACGCTGGGGCCTGTTCCATTCAGCCTGTGTGTGTCCTCCCCAGCACCGAATGTAAAGGCTAACTACACAATACATTCCTGGGCCATGCTGTTCCTTCCTCGAGAGTGTTGTTCCCTGTGTCTCCAGCTTTAAGTCAATTCTATCTACTTTCTTGGTTATATTGTATTTATTTATATTCTTGTCTTGCTTTCCCTACTAGACTGGAAAACTTCTAAGGCCAGGGACCTCTCGTCTCTTCACTCACCAGCATTTCTCAAATGTAGGTGCTGAGCATGCAGAAGTACCCCAAGACAGAATTCCTAGCCTCCGGAAATTCCGAGTGGGGGAGCAGGATGGGGGACATAGTCACAATGCTAAGTAGTAAGATGTATAATTAGAACATGTACAAAGTACTGTGGGATCCTTTCTTTCATGTGGGTGGAAAAAAAAGAAAAAATAAATAATTAAGTGCTATGGGAGCCCAAAGGAAGTGTGACCCATTCTGCTAGGGAAGTCAAGGAAGGCTTCCCAGAGAAGGGGCAATCGAAGTCTCTGGGGACAAGGAGAAACTCCCCAGAGAGGCAGTGGGGGAAGCATAGCCCCTCCATGCCCAGCCAGGGGGTGGCACAGAATAGGGGTCAATGTATCCTTGTTCCCAGGGCCATCAGCAGTCCGTAGAGGGGCTCAGTGGTGGAAGGGTCCTGAGGCCCCCCACACTGGCCTTGGGGGATCTCTGTGGGCCTAACAGGGACAGCCTAGAGAGGTGATGCATTTTTCTCTTCTGAGATCCACAAACAGAATGGAGGAGCAGGGGCTCCAAATGGATGATGGGTGATATGTGAGACGGAGCTAAAGGTGAATGTAGATGTGGGGTGGGGACCAAGAGGGACACAGCCAGCCACTGAGAAACCCAGGAAAATAAGACAATCTCATGGAGATGTGCAAGACACTCCAGGAGAGAGCTCAGAAATGCAAGTGGGCCCACGTCACTATTCCTAGCTGTGTGGCCTTAAGTCATCTGAGCCCAATGATCCCACCTGAAATGGGGAAATATCTCTGCCATGCCTACTTCCCTGAAGATTCAGACTGAAGATGGAATGGGCGGTAAAGTAAAGGTCTGTCCCTTGAGATGACCTGCTGGAATCTCAGGACTGGGGAGGCCAGCAGATAGGCCTTCGCCCACCTTTTAGCCTCCTTACCTGCGGCCAGCAAGACAGAGTTAATGAACTGAGTCACTGTCTTCTGAAACCGCTTCTTGATCTCAGCCAGGGCTCGGTTCATCTTATGCACCTTGTCGTCCATGTTGCTGATTCTGCGGTTCAGCTGCAGAGAGGCAAAGGAGGGGGCACGTGTCACCCGCCCCTCGAGGGGCCAGCTGCCTAGCCCAGGATAACTAACACTTGCTCCGGTTCAGAGGATGTGCTATTGCCCGCCCCACAACCCCTACCTGGAACACACCTCTCTCCCTCTCAGCCCAGTGAGTTCCTGCACACAGGCCCAGGCCCGACTCAGGGCCTCTCCTGGGAGGGTTTCCCTGATTCGACTGGGAAGAACTGCTTCTTGCCTTGGACTCTCATCATGCTCAATGCAGCTTGAAGACGGAAGTTAGCACTTTGCCAAGTGATAGCTGTGTTTGAACCTATCTTCCAACTAGACTGCAAGCTTCTGGAGGGAAGGGACCGAGTCTTGGTCTCCTGTGTCTGAGTGCTTGTCACGCAGGCGCTCAGTAAATGCTATTGCATTCATGAGTAAGTGGACGATAAAGCCCTCTGCAGAGCTTTCTCTGCCGGCCTCCCTCTGCAGTGGATGCTGCGGTGCATCCCCCAGGAGCCCCTTCATCCCTCCAGCTGTCAAAACAGTGGCTGCTGACAGTGCCCAGCTGAGAGCCTGCCTCTGGCCAAGGTTACAGAGGCTGACTGGTCACTGCAGGCCACAAAGGCCCAGGACTCTTGCTTCCATTTGGGATTATGCTGAAGGATCATTCTGGCTCCAGGGCTCCCCACGGGATTGCTGAGGACTCTGCCATGGCTGCCCTCTCCCTCTGCCTTCCTTCAGACCCTCAAAGGGGCTGTTCCCAAGAGCAGTCCCCAGTAAACTCCTGCATACTTGGCTCCATTTCACAGTCTTGGTCAACATCTGCTTCGGCTTTCTATAATGCAGCACTGTTTTCAGAATCTGCCTCAGTGTATTGGTCTGTTTGTCCCTATGTTACATTTCCTTAAGACAGTTATGCTCTTTGAATTACTGCGTCATTTTAAATAACCTCTCAGTCTTCTACTACACTTAGGTTGGGTTTTCCAGGAGACCCAACCTAAGACCTGCTCTGAACAACTGGGGCATGTCAGTGGCACTGCAAAATCAGGCCCAGATTCCAGAGGTAGTTATATTCGGTCTTTCTCTCTAGGAAGCCTTCCGATTTCCTCAGCCAACAGCAACTGCTCCCTCTGCTGAACTTCCACACGTGTCCCTTCCTGTTCTTTCTGCCCTGGGTCCTGTTCATTTTCTTTTTTTTTTCACTTCCTTTGTCCCTAAACTCATTTAGCTCCTTGAGAGGAAGATCTATCATCTCTACATCTCCTACGTAACACAGAGAAGGTAGGAAAAAGCATTTCTCCTGTGGAATTTAAGCCTCAAGTGGCAAGAGTGGGGTGGGCAGTATCAGATTTCCTGATGAACAACAAAGTCAGCCCATGAGTTCTTTATGCTGCAGGCAGGAAATCTATGAAGGATGTCCCCAACAAATGGCAAAGGCTCAACCATCCTTCTGATTCTTGGCCCCAGTTGCTGCTTCTGTGCTCATCTTATTTATTTATTTATTTGAAATTTATACCCAGCCTCTTTCCAAAAAGGACCTGAGGTGGCACACTGGGCTAATAAAGCATTTAAACAGAGGCTGTTGTCTCGCTTCCTAAGTGCTGCCTTGATGGAAATATTTAGTGAGGAGCCAGGCCTCAGGGCTGTAAAAGCTGGGACCGCTATTCTGCCTGTCTCTCTGATGGGTGGCTCTTTCCAGGGCAATGGGTGTCTGGGGAAGACATTTAACAAGCTTCTCAGTGACAGGGACTTGGAGGGAGGAGGCTGCTCCCGCCCCCACCTCCAGCCTTACAGGGCGACCATGGTTTTGCTAACGAGTGATCACCAACCCCAAATAAACACCCACAGATGGAACTGAATGGACTGTAAAAGTGGGGGTGTGTTAAAGCAGGGTGGGCCCTTATGCATCACCACACGGATGAGAAAACTGAGACCCAGACAGGGAAGGGACTGGCCCAAGGCCCTATGGCCTCTTCCTAGCCGAGGCCTTCTGCCAGCCCCAACACTCAGCACATTTTCTTGGAAGCTCCCTGCAGCTCTCACGGTCCAAGAATCCAAGATAAGCTAATTTTCTAAGCCTCAGGATTTCATGTAAAATATCCTGAGATGCTTAACCATGTGGTTAAGGACAACATTTGGAAATCCCATTACCCACAAGAAAACATATTTACTCATTGTTTCTGTTTATCTTGTTAGAAAGTTGTCATACATAATACACATGCTTGCACTCTCAAAAGAGGTTATGATCAGAATTATTTTTTTGGCAAGTCAATCTTGGTCAACATCTGCTTCAGCTTTCTATAATGCAGCACTGTTTTCAGAATCTGCCTCAGTGTATTGGTCTGTTTGTCCCTATGTTACATTTCCTTAACACAGTTATGCTCTTTGAATTACTGTGTCATTTTAAATAACCTCCCAGTCTTCTACTGCACTGTCAAACCATGCCTTGATAAGCTTCCCTTAATAGAGACTCTACCTTCTAGCCCAGCATGCTCCACTAGAAATATAATGTGAGCTACACGTGTAGTTGAAAACGGTCCTAGTAGCCACATTAAAAACATTTTTAAAAGGGAAAATTAATTCTAATTATCTATTGATTTAAACCAGTATATCAAAAATAGGGTTATATCAACATATCATCAAAATAGTCAATTATTGAGAAATTTTACATTCTCAATTCACACTAAATCTTTTTTCTTTCTTTCTTTCTTTTTTTTTTTTTTAGAGATGGAGTCTCGCTCTGTTGCCCAGGCTGGAGTGCAGTGGCTTGATCTCCACTCACTGCAAGCTCCGCCTCCTAGGTTCACGCCACTCTTCTGCCTCAACCTCCCCAGTAGCTGGGACTACAGGTGCCCGCCATTACACCTGGCTAATTTTTTGTATTTTTAGTAGAGACAGGGTTTCACCGTATTAGCCAGGATGGTCTCCATCTGCTGACCTCGTGATCCGTCCACCTTGGCCTCCCAAAGTGCTGGGATTACAGGCGTGAGCCACTGTGCCTGGCCAGCACTAAGTCTTTGAAATGCAGTGTGCGTTTCCATGAAGAGCCCATCTCCGTTTGGACTTGTCACATTTCAAGGGCTCAATCGCCATGTGTGACTCATGGCTATAATATTGGACAGCACAGCTCTAGACTTCTAATTCCATCTTGAGGAGGTTGCTTTAAGGTAAGAAAATAAGACTTGAATTCCTAGGGGCTTTTCTAGGCCTAAGGGGCTTCTTGGGTACACAGACTGAGAGTGATTTCTCTCAGCTGCTCATGGGGGTCTTGAATTGCTTATATCTTGGTTCTCAGCTGCATTCCAAATTTCAGAGATAATCAGACAAGAGGTTGCCAGAAAAATGAAGCATTGCTGCAATTTTATGAGAATAAATAATTTTCTAATATCCATTGCCTTTGATAAGAAAAGTAGATTCACACTTTTAAAATGCAATCTAAAAAGGTTTCCAAGAAACATAGATAGGTGACTTTGTACCCAGTGCATACTTAATCACTTAACAATAACTTTTTCTGGCCAGGCACAGTGGCTCACGCCTGTAATCCCAGCACTTTGGGAAGCTGAGGTGGGTGGATCATTTGAGGTCAGGAGTTTGAGACCAGCCTGGCCAACATGGTGAAACCCCGTCTCTACTAAAAACAAAAATGAGCTGGCGTGGTGGTGCGCACCTGTAATCCCGGCTGCTCGGGAGCCTGAGGGCACGAGGATTGCTTGAACCTGGGAGGCAGAGGCTGCAGTGAGCCAAGATTGCACTACTGCACTCCAGCCTGGGTGACAGACAAGGCTTGGTCTCAATTAAATAACAACAGAATAGAATAGAATAGAATAGAATAGAATAGAATAGAATAGAATAGAATAGAATAAAACCAATGGCCTTTCATGGTTAGAGTGTGGAACCAAATTGACAGGGCAGATGTATCAATAAGCAAGATCATTCATCTCAGCCCAAATGGACTCAAATTCTTGCCGGTAGTTTGCTCTTTGAAGTAACCAGTGCATGCTGGATTCACAGGTACCTGCGTTTCTCCAGTGCTTCCTCTTCTCCTCTCCTACCAGATTCCACACGACCCTCTGGCACACAAGAGTCAAGCTAGATGATAATTGGTGCCCATGCTTTTGCCCCTTCCATTATATTGAGAGAATTTCAGAGTTTAGAGGGAATGAGACTTCTTTATTTCTACATCTCCAGCAGCCAACTTGGCCTGCTGCAAGTGATAATAAATGTTTACTGAATTTGTTAATGGATTAATGAAGGTGAAATGCTGCTGGACTGAAAATGTAGTGGGGGAGAAAAAAAACAGATGCAATGTTTTCCTCCAGGAGTAACAAAGGAGACCCCTAACAAATGCCCATACCCTATGTCCTTATTGGACATTGGGTTGGTTGCCCTTGCTGGGCTCTGCCAGCTTTGAGCATCTGTCAGCTTGTGGCATACAGTGGCAAGTGCCCACACAGCTTAAGAGCTTCTTGCTCAGGATGATCATATAATCTATCATCCAAACCAGGACACTTCTGAGGGGAACACATAGTGCCGTTTACAATTGCTCCAGGTGTGTAATTGCTCCGGTATAAACTGGGACTGGCTCTAGGCAAATTGAGAAGTGTGGTCATCCTGCTTTTGCTTCTAGGAGCCTTCCCTTAGTGGGCAGAGTGCCCTATGGGGAGCTCAAATAGTCTGCTCTACCCACCTAAGCTTTGGTTACCCCCATCTTGTGTTGAGGTCAAGTGTTCTCTTTCGGGATATACACTCAGGGTGTAGGGACTGTGTCCTCTTAATCCTCTCCACCTCTCTCCCTGATGTTGCCTTGACATCACCAGATACACAGTAGGATCCATTATGACCCATTGAATGGAAGAATTGGACTCCCAGTCACCACAGTATTCTCATCCACCCAAAAAATATTTGGTAAAGACTTAATTTGAAGTAGTCCTCATGCTGGGGGCCCTGGGACAATAGACATCAGAGGGAATCACAGGGAATTTTCAATTTGTAGGGCAGAGAGACTTGAAGAGAAAGGAGTCTAGAATGGAGGTTGTCACCGCCAGCGGGGCTGAGCAGAGGGAGAGACTAACTCTACTTGGGATGGGAAGAGGGTGGTAGAGAAGGTCATCAACATGCACTGGTAGTTATTCTACTCAGTATCATTTCTTCTGGTAACAGCACTTTGATTTTCCTTTAGGGAAACTCTTCTGCCTTATCCTTTGCCCAGGTGGTTCATTTGAGACTAATCTTACACCTTGGCCCCAGGATGGACATAAGCCTCAAGCTTGGCCAGTGGGAGCAATACATACGCCTGGCCACAGGAAATGTTTCACATATGGGCAGTTAATAGAGCCAATGAGTGTTGATGCTGACATTTCTACTGGAGTGTGTAGGAAAGAGAAGTCCTTCTTCTTCCAGGGGCACTAAAGCTAGTATAATAATAGCCCAGAGATGTTCATGGTCATCTTGTCATCAACAGGAAAAATCTCCTTGAGAAGGAAGCCAACAAAGAATAAAGCAGAGCCAAGAGATGGGAAGATCTGGTGGAATCATTTCAGGGCCTGGATCCAGCCATGCCTGAAAGTGCATATTGACAGACTTCTCAGTTTATTGAGCCACTATATTTTTTTTTCATGCTTAAGCTAGTCCACACTGGATTCTGTCACTTACAACTGGGAGACTCTTAATTGATATAAGAAGTTTCACAGAGAAGGTGGTACTAAGAGTAGGCAGTGAATAATGGCAGAGGAAGAGGCAGGGCTTTGCATGGGAGGGTGGTGGGGAGTAAGGGCAAAAGCCCTGAAATGTGAAAAAGCAACTCACGTTGAGATGCCCAGGGGTCAGGGCAGGGTGCCTGGTCTGCCTTGCCTTACCCGTTTTTCATATGCCATTCCATGAGGACAGTTGTTTGCCGACACAGCAAGTGTTACTGTCTCATTCAGGGAGGTGAAGGTGACCGTGATGGAGTCCTGTCCCAGCACCTTTAGCTTCATTTCCTCATTCACCTGTAGATGAAGAAACAGTACTCAGAGAATCCCTGCTTCTATGGCCCCAGCCACCCCTTCCTGACCCACTACAAAGCACAAAGCCCCTGTTGGCTCGGGGCAGAAGATTTGTAAGAGCTTTCCAGTTCTTATGTTAGAATTCAGCTTCATGGAGAAGACAGAACAATTCCAGGCTCCCCTGGGGGACCCACTGAAAAAGTAAATGATGCTTTCTTATTCCTGCTCCTTCCCTTTCCAACTCAAGCATGAAACCCACTGTGACTGGCAGATGAATCAGCTTCAGTTCTGGTAAAGATGAATTGGGAATGCAGCTTGGATCAGAGGGTAACCCTTTATCCCTGAATCAGACAGATGTGTCCGCTCAGGCACCAGGTCTGACTCTGACTCTTGTCCTACAGCGGTAGGAAGGTGACCACTTGGCAGGAAGCACCGGAAAGCCGGCTGAAGATGGGTGGGAAGATGTCAAAGAGGACCCAGAAGGGCCTGGGCCACACATACTCAGCCCCTTCCCCTAAAGTCAACAAATATGTCATTACTCTTCTCCTGAGGAGGAGCCAAAGATGGGTGGAAAAGGGGCAGCTACTCTTTATCATCACTTCCAAAAGAGGGGGATTTCCTTTAAGCAGTACCAGACTGGAGATTGTGGGGGAATGAGTTGCCCTTATAACAACTCACTCCTTACTGAGAGTTCTGTGGTCTATGGGTGAGTCCCAGTTCTGCCTCCTGATAACAAGCCAGTTGGCTTCGCTGAATCTTAACTTCTTCTACATGAAATCACTGAGTGGCTATTATCAGGATCAAATGAGATAAAAATGGTGGAAGTGGCTTTGTAAGCCATTAAAGCCTAGGCCCAGCATGAGCAGATATTGTCAGGGCAAGGTACAATTTGAGGTAGAGCAACTCACATTTAAGGCTGTTGAACAATTTGCATGTGCAGAGCACAATTTATATGCAGGGACCCTCCCGGAGAGCCTCAGAGTGTGCAGCCCTACACTGCTGTGCTTCTCTCAGTCTTCAATGTACCTGACCTACAATATCCCCTTACCTACAAATACCCCCAGGATGCCTCTGAACCAAAAACAAAACAAAACAAAACAAAACCACTCTCTGCTTCGCTCCTTCCATTTCCTTCTACTATTTCAGTTGCTTACCCCAGGGTCTACACTTAACTTCCTTACTTCTGAGTTTCTTCCTCACACCCTGCAGCCTGGAGACTAGTTCCCTCCAGCACCCTGAAAGCACTGAACTATGACGTGCCAAGTCTTTTGACATCTTCAAACTTGATCACTCTCACTTAAAAGAAACTGTCGGCCGGGTGCGGTGGCTCACGCCTATAATCCCAGCACTTTGGGAGGCCAAGGTGGGCAGATCACGAGGTCAGGAGATCGAGACCATCCTGGCTAACATGGTGAAACCCCGTCTCTACTAAAAATACAAAAAAAATTAGCCAGGCATGGTGGTGGGCGCCTGTAGTCCCAGCTACTCAGGAGGCTGAGGCAGGAGAATAGTGTGAACCTGGGAGGCGGAGCTTGCAGTGAGCTGAGATCACACCACTGCATTCCAGCCTGGGTGACAGAGTGAGACTCTGTCTCAAAAAAAAAAAAAAAAAAAAAAAGAAAAGAAAAAAAAAGAAAGAAAGAAACCCTCCTTTCTCTTGTCCTCCTTCTAGAGAGATGTAGTATAGAGCCATGGTTGGGAGCTCAAGCTTAGCAGTTGAGCAGGGGTCAAATCCCAGCATTGCCATTTACCAGTTGGGCAATTCTAGACACATTGGTTAGCTTCTCTGAGCCTGGGGACAATAATAGTAAAAAGTAAGGTAAAAGTAAAAAGTTTTATCCCATGAAATTTTCTCATGGGATGGTTACCCAATTTCAGCAGATTTCATAGCTTAGCGTAGTACAGCTTTTATTTATTAATTTTGCCCCCTGGATGGTTTCTCTTTCTCTCCCCCAAACGCCCAAGTATGGCAGCTCTACAAACCACAGACTTGTCTTCTTGAGAGTTCATTAGCCAGCCCATTATACTTATCCATTATCCCCAATCTCTCACACTAGGTCAGGGTCCATGTCACAGTAGCCCAGAGGGATATGGCCACTGAACCAAATAAGCATGTCTAAAATCATTTTGGTCACTGATCCTCTCAGAAACTTCTCTGTTTCCGCCCAGACACATAATCCATCATGGAGTCATCTACAATTCTCTCTTCCTTTCATCTATCCCTTACAGGCCATGCCTGTGCACCACTGAGTTCTTTTATTGAAATGACCCCTTTAAAAAATATGGCTGCTATTTTTAATGCTGTTGGGTCTGGCTAGTAACTCCCCAACTAGTTTCTCCACTAGCCCACCCACTGGTCTCTCTCCAGTCAACCAAAAATGCTAGACTGAGCATTTCAGTCCTCAGCTTAAAAATTAACCAGCTGGTTCTACTCCCGGTATAGCTGAGTCAGTGTCTGACAGGCTGCCTTCCTCACAGATAACTATAAGCTTGAAAAAATTAAAAAAAAAAAAAGCAATGACCCAAAGGCTATGAAGAGTGAACAAATGCAGGCAGACTTTGAAGAGGAGTCAAAATTTAAAAGAAAGGAGCAGCATGGGATAAGGTTTTGTTTTGCAGCTTTAGCTTGAGGGCAGGCCACAGTCATGGCCAAACTCCACCATCTTTCTGGCCTGAAGAACCCAGAGGACAGAACCTGGAGCAACCACAGTCATGGGAAATTGTAGAAAGAATTCCAGAAAGGACAGCACCAGAGAAGGAGAGGCCAGAATTCTGTATATAAACTGTCCCTGTCTCTGGCTGATCCTTGAACCATGCTTGAGCAGGGAAGACTCAAGACACCTTACGGTTGAAGAAACAAACAAACAAACATAAAAACTGAATGGAGATGTGAGCTTCTGCAAGTGAAACAAAGTTTGTGGTTTCAGTCTAACCAAGTTCATTGCCTATTAAAACAAGAATATCAACACTCTTCAGAGAAATAGACCAGAATTCAGACACTCCACTACGTAACATTCATAATGTCCACCTACAGTCCAAAATTATTCAATATGTGAAGAACCAGTGAAATGTGAGCTGTTCTCAAGGCAACAGATAATCAACAGAGGCCAACTCTGTCTGATAACACCCAGACATTGAAATTTTCAGACAAGGACTTTAAAACACTAATTTAACTACACTAGATGAGGTAAGGGAAAATGTACTTGTAAGAAATTATAAAATACAGAATCTCAGCAGAGAAATAAAAAATATAAAAGTAACTAAGTGGAAATTCTAGAGCTGAAAATATGTAAATCTGAAATTTTAAATTATTATATTATTATCGTAATAGTAGAATGGAGATGACACAATAAATTCACTGAACTTGAAGACAGATCAAGAGAAATTACCCAATCTCAAAAGTAAAGAGAAAAATAATGTGAATAACAACAACATAAGAGAGCTTCAGGAACCCTTGGGACAATATCAAAAGGTCTAAAATAGACATAATTAGAGTCTCAGAAGAAAAGGAGAAAGATTGGAGCAGGTTTTTTTTTCTTTCTTTCTTTTTTTTTGAAACGGAGTCTCGCTCTGTCACCCAGGCTGGAGCGCAGTGGCCGGATCTCAGCTCACTGCAAGCTCCACCTCCCAGGTTTACTCCATTCGCCATTCTCCTGCCTCAGCCTCCCGAGTAGCTGGGACTACAGGCGCCCGCCACCTCGCCCAGCTAGTTTTTTGTATTTTTCAGTAGAGATGGGGTTTCACCAGGTTAGCCAGGATGGTCTCGATCTCCTGACCTCGTGATCCGCCCATCTCGGCCTCCCAAAGTGCTGGGATTACAGGCTTGAGCCACCGCGCCCGGCCTGCAGGTTTTTTTTTCTAAAGAAGATTTAGAAGATTCCCCAAATTTGATGAAACAAATTTAAATGAATTTACAGACTCAAGAAGCTCAGTAAATGGAATAAATATGAGGACAACTACACCTAAATGTATCAGTTAAACTTAGAAAACCAAAGAAAAGAGAAAATCTTGCAAGCAGGTAAAGAAAATAAACAGTGACTTGAATAACTACAGACTTCTTATAAACGATGGAAGACAGACACAGTGGAACATCTTTAAAATGCTGAAAGAAAATAAAAATCATCCCAGAATCATATCCAGCAAAAATATCCTTTAATAAAGAGTTTTTTTTTTTTTTTATCATGAAAGAAAACAGAGAATACATTGCCAGAAGATACGCACTTCAAGAAAGCCAAAGGAAGTTCTTCCGGCTGAAGAGAAATGGTACCAGAGGGAAACCTGGATCCTCAAAGAGTAATGAAGAACAATGGAAATAGTAAACATCTGGGTAAAAACAAATTGGCCCCTGCAGCCTCCAAGACAGCATGCAAACTCCCCAGCCTGACATCCAGTGCCTCCCGCCTCCACCTGACACCATACATACCTCTTGCTCCACCTGTCTTTCACAAGAAGCACTTGTGACCTCTTAAAAATTACACATTTAGTCCCAACTTCAACCTTTGCAGATTCTGCTCCTACTACTTAGAAGATTTTTGCCTCCTCCTCCTCTCTTTGTGAATCACACACACTCACCCCCATGCTACAACCCCAGGGCCACCTTCTTTTCCAGGCCACTCCTGACTTCACATGCCTCTATTGTGCTTTTCTGCATGCAGCTCCAGGAAATATATAACAGTGAACTAAAATGCATTACTAACATACTTTACTGATGTCAAAGCACTTTCCACTCCATCCCTCCATTATTTCATTTCTTCTCATGAAAGTACCATGAGGCCGGAGGGCAGTTCTGGTGACCCACTTTGTATAGATGAGACAACTGAGACTCAGAGAAGCTGAAAGGTTTTTGCAAAGTTGCACAGCCACAGTCTGGCAAAGTTGGCACTAGTACTTAGCTCCTCAAATTCTTACCACAGTTCTCTGCTTGGCCACACTAACACACAACTTATGATGCCTGCCTTCAACTGATTTCTAATCTTGGATTATAAACTTTTCATACAGCTATGAAAAGTTAAACATTAAGTAAACAACACAACACACCCCTAGACTGGGGATCTCAGACCTGGCCACGCCTCAGAAATGTTTGCGAAAACCACAGAAATCCAAAACTCCTAACATACCAACTGAGTCAGGGTTGCTCTGGGGCTGTGCCTGGGATCTTTATTTTATAAAAAGTCCCAGAGGTGATTCTGATACGCAGCCAGAGACGAGAACCTCTTCCTGACATTAATTACCAAGTGACTCATCCAAACTGTGTGCACTGTGGGAAGAGAGAAATGGGTGTGGGATGGGATGGCACAAAGGAGGGGAGTCTGGGCAGGGCTTTGAAGGAATTTGGGAGGCCATTTGCACTGGCAAAGAGAGGAGGGGGTGCATTTCAGGCCAAAGGAGTAGGAAAGGTGAGACATGTTCAAGGGAGTGAATATTCCTGAGCAGAGGTGTGGTCTGAGGAATCAGAGCATAAGGAGAGTCAGTGGCCAGTGTAGAGGATGAACCAAGAGGACAAGAAACAGGAGACTCCAGGGGGCTGGAGCCCTCCCATGCACTCCGAGTGCTTGTGTCCGCAACCTTACTGTGGGGCTTTTCTCTCAGGCCAGCTTGAGTGGATGCTATGTTCTGTGATCTTTCTCTGAATCCCAGCACTCCCTTCTCTCACAGTTCTTATCTGTGTCTAATCTGTGTTCTTATTACTCCCTTAGACTTCTGAGTTCCTTGATAAGTTTTGTTTCTCCTTCCATCCTCTGATTGGTGATTCTCAACTGGGGGCAATTTTGCCCCCCAGAGGCTACATTTGGTGATGCCTGAAGATATTTTTGGTTGTCACAACTGGAGAAGGGGATACTACTGGAATCTAGTGGGATGCTAAACATCCTACAATGCACAGTTCTACCAAAGAAGTATCCATCTCAAAATGTCATTAGTGTCAATGATGAGGAACTCTGCCACAGATAAGTGACAAGCACACTTAGTTGCTTTATTAATAAGTTTACTAATATATTATTAATAATTCAGCCCTCTTTATTATATGTTATTTAATAAATCTTTGGTGAATAATTATCTGAACAGCCAAATGAATGAAAAGAGTTTGTATCTATCAGTCACTTTTGACTTCTAGATTGTTTTATTTTATAGATAATAAAATAAAATAAAAACAAAAACTGAGGAGACCAATATAGAATTGCTAATTTTTATTATTGCCACACATAGGCATTAAAAATAAAGCTATCAACTACTATAACCGTGACTTCATAAAACATATTTTAACAGTAAAAATAGAATAATATTAATAATAAAAATTACACAGGAAGGATATTACCAAGAAATGTCTGTAAAGCAGCCAATAGTTTAGGCTGGTGAAGAGTTCCCTTCAGCCAACCTGGACCACCATCCACCAACTTGGGAGCCTCTGAATAAGATTATGAGCTCCTTCAGGGCAGCATTCCTGTCTTACGGGTAGCCCTGGGCTTTTAATGCTAGGCAGTGCATGGCAGGATGCCAAGGCCCTCCCTGTGACAGTGATGCTCACTGCCACCCAACCTGTGCTGCCCATCCATACCTTGTATTCCAGGGAAAGCAGAGTCTCCGTCCTGGAAGTCCAGCTCCATTTGTGGACTACATAGCCCTGCGGGTCATTGGTGGTCCCACCTTCCTCATCCAAGATTAATACATATGGGCAACTAGGAGAGATACAGAAGTGAGTAGCTGCCACTGGGCCCCTGAAGGAAGCTCTCATCACTGCAGGCTATGGGCAGGCAGGTCTGTAAGACTCAGTTCCAGGCTGGAGGAATGGTGGAACCCTGCAGGCAGCCTCACTTTCCCCACTTGCTATGGTCTGAGGCCCCTTAACACCTGTTGATGCTACTGGAGGAGCCCATTCTGAGAGAGATGATGAAGGCTCAGGTTAAACACAAGAGGGGAAGAAATGGGATTTGTGCTCTGTTGCCTAGTAGCCCAAGTGTATAATAGGCATCAAGATGGGAACTGGAATACCTATAACATAAGAGTAAGTCATTTCTTCCGAGAACAGTTCCTTATGAAAAGTCAGGCAAATCCAGACATGGTGGCTTATGCCACCCCGTGTCATCCCAGCACTTTGAGGGGCTGAGGCAGGAGGACTGTTTGAGGCCAGGAGTTTGAGATCATCCTGGTCAACACAGTGAGACCCTGTCTCTACAAAAAGTTTAAAAAATTATCTAGGCATTGTGGCGCATGTCTGTAGTCCCAGCTAACCCAGGAGGCTGAGGTGAAAGGATCACCTGAGCCCAGGAGTTCGAGGCTGCAGTGAGCTATAATCATGCCACTGCACTTCAACCTGGGTGACAGAGTGAGAGCAAGACCCTGTCTCAAAACAAAAACAAAAACAAAACAAAAAAGAAAAGCCAGACAATATCAACTTTTGGCTGGCAAGAATATGCACTTCTCTTAAAAGATGCCACAGAAGTAGTGTGTTCATGCCTCTCCGTCCACTCCTGGTACAAAACATTTTTTCCACTAAATAATTCTTCCATTAATATAACTAACAATCAAGATCTTAGTGCTCTGGGGTACCAAGTGGAGTAGGACTTGGGAAGGTGTCCTTCTCATTGGCTGTGGCATAGACACAGCAAGGAAAGGCTGAGCCTTAAAGTTCCTATGTCCCTGCAGAAACAGCCTCAGCCCTGCCTCACTGCCTTACTAGACCTCTGGACACCGCCTGGCTTCTTCTTTAACCAGGGACTCATAGTCACCATTTCAGTCCTCCCTACATCACCCTCAGAGGTACTTCCATGAGACTAGTACTCTTCCAGTCTACTTACCTGGTTTTTAGGTTGTAGTGAACACAGCCCTGACCTTCAGCATTGAATAGGGCCAGCAAGGAGAAGCCAGGTATGTCATTAAAGAGGCAAGTGATGGTTCTCCCTCTGCAGCATGTGGGGATCTGACATATAGCGATGTTTCCAGAGGGATAGCTGGCAGAAATGTTCAGGTAGAACTAACAGAAAACCCCCCTGGTTCTGCTCTCAGTTGTCCCATTGAAGCAAGTCCATATGTCAAAGTGGTAGCGATTTGGTGCATCATTCTCCATCTTCAAACACCCTCCTTGCATTTTGCATAGGTAACAATTATATGATCATGGAACCCAATGATGACCTAGCTGTTTTTCTGTATCTTCTATTTTCTCACAACCACCTTGTGGTAGGTAGTATTATCTTCCTCTCACAGATGAGTAGGGTCCCCCTGGGTCTAATGGGTTTCCTGAGACATGGAACTTTCAGTGTAAAACCTAAAAAGTCCCAGGCAAACCAGGATGAGTTGGTCACCCTATAGATGAGGAATCCAAAGTGCAGAAAATTATCTGCCTCATGTCACATCACAAGGAAGTGGCAGAGCCAGGACTTGATCTCTAAGGCCAGCAATATTTCCAATGCTGTCAGGCTGCTCCCACTTCTGACAAATCAAGGAGGACAGGTAACGTCTCCTTGTTCATTTTCTAGTAAAGAGGCCCCAAGAAGCACTGGTCCTGACTAAGGAGGACATGGTATGGGCAGGACATTCTTGTGTGCAGGAATTTCACAAGCAGTACTCCAGACACAGACACATTTCAGAATGAAAGCAGAAAGAAAAGGAAATGAAGAAAAAGGAAGATTCTCAGGGACCTACAGGGGGCCATCAAGCTTACCAACATATGAATAATAGGAGTCCCAGAAGGAGAGACAAGAGAAATTAGGGTAGAAGGAATATCTGAAGAAATAATGCTGAAAACTCCCCAAATTTGATGAAAGACAATAATATACATGTTCAAGAAGCTTAACAAACTCCAAGTAGGATAAATTCAAAGATATTCTCATTGAGACACATTATAATTCAACTGTCAAAAGACAAATACAAAGAGGGAATCTTGAAAGCAGCAAGAAAAAAGAGATTCACCATATATAAGAGACCTTCAATAAGATTAATGGCTGATTTCTCATCAGAAACCATGGGGTTAAGAAGGCAGCAATATGAAATACCTAAAGACCTCAAAGGAAAAAAATAAAACTGTTAACCAACAATTCCATATCAAGCAAAATTATCCTTCAAAAATGAAGAAATTAAAACATTCCCAGATAAACAAATATTGAGGAAGTTAATCACTAGTAGACCTGCCCTGCAAAAAAACACTGAAGGGAATCCTTCAGGCTGAAATGAAAGGACACTAGACAGTGACTCAAACTCATACAAAGAAAAAAAGAACACTGGTAAAGTTAACTATATAAGTAAATATAAAATCCAGTATTGTATTTTCAGCATATAATTTTTCTTTTTTTCCTATATGACTTGAAAGATAAATGCATAAAACAATAATTGTAAACCTATGTTAATGGGCACACAATGTATCTATAAAACATAATTCTTTGATAACAACATAAAGGGGAAGGGATAGAGCTATATAGGAGCAGAGTTTTATATATTATTGTGGCAAGTTATTAATTCAAACTAGCGTGTTAATTGTAATACACAGGTATATTAGTTTCCTAGGGCTATCATAACAAAGTACGATAAACTGGATGGCTAAAAGCAACATAAATTTATAATCTCACAGTTCCAGAGGCTAAACATCCAAGATCAAGGTGTCAACAGGGTTATGCTTTGGAAGGCTCTGGGGAAGAATCCTTCCTTGCCCCTTATAGTTCCTGATGATTGCCAGAAATCTTTGGTATTCTTTGGATTGTACATGCTTCATTTCAATCTCTGCCTCAGTCATCATATAGCTTTCTTCTGTGTGTGTGTGTGTGTGTGTGTCTGTCTGATCTTCTTATAAGGACACTAGTCATTGCAGTAGGGCCCACCCCAACAATATGACTGCATCTTAAAATTTACAACTTCAGAGCCCCTATTTCCAAATGTGGTAATATCCTGAAGTTCCATGTGGTTACAAATTTTGGGAGACATCATTCAACCCATTATACCAAGACAACCCTAAGGAAATAACTTAAAAATATGGAGAAAAGAAAATGAGAAGTAAATCAAAATGGCATGCTATAAAAAGTCAGACACAAAAAGAGAAAGTAACGAAGGAACTGAGAAACAAAGATGGTATAAGACATATAGAAAACAAATAGAAAACTTAAAGAATTAAGTCCTTCTGTATCAGCAATTACTTTAAACAGAAATAGATTAAACTCTCTAATCAAAAAGGCCAGAGCTGAGACATGAGAATCGCTTGAGCCCAGGAGGTGGCGGCTGCAATGAGCCAAGATTGCACCACTGCACTCCAGCCTGGGTGACAGAGTGAGACTCCACGTCAAAAAAAAAAAAAAAAAAAAAGAAAGAAAGAAATAGAGGATTTGAACATACAGAATCCCACCCAACAACAGCAGAACACACATTCTTCTCACACTCACATGGATCATTCTCCAGTACAGACAATATGTTAGGCCACAAAACAGGTCTCAATAAATTGAAACCATAGAAAGTATCTTTTTTGATCACAATAGAATGAAACTAGAAATCACTAACAAAAGAAAATTGTGAAAATTCACAAATACATGAAAATTAAACAACACACAAACAACAGGTGGATAAAAAAATCACAAGGGAAATTATAAAATACTTTGAAGTGAATGAAAACAAAACACAACATATCAAAACTGATGCGAGAAAGGCAAAGCAACACTCAGAAACAAATTTATAGCTGCAAATACCAACATTAAAGAAAATGAAGATCTCAAATCAATAACCCAATTTTCTACCTTAAGGAACTAGAAAAAGAAAAGCAAACTAAAGCAAAGCTAGCAGATGGAAGAAAACAATAAAAAATCAGAGGGGAGGAAAACAGAATTGAGAATAGAAAAATAGAATGAACAAAACCAAAAGTTGCATCTTTGATAAATCAAGAAAGCACAAACTTCTAGCAGACTGACTTAAAAAAAGACTCAAATTCCTAAAATCAGAAATGAAAATGGGACCTTATAGAAATAAAAAAAAATCCTAATAATACAATAATACGAACAGCTGTACACCATAAAGTTAGATAACCCAGATGGACAAATTCCTAGAAACACATAAACTACCAGAAGTGACTCAAAAAGAAATAAAAAACCTAAATAGAACTATAGCAAGTGAGGAGATTAAATCAGTAATGAAAAATCTCCCAACAAAGAAAAGCCTAGGATCAGATGGCTTCACTGGTGAATTCTACCAGACATTTAAAGAATTAATACCAATCCTCCTCAAGCTCTTCCAAAAAATAGAAGAGCAGACCCGAACACTTCCTAACTCATTCTATGAGGCCAGGGTTATCTTGATACCAAAGTCAGACAAATACATAAAAATAAAACTTCCCATATCCCTTATGAATATAAACATAAAGTATCTTAACAAAATACCAGCAAACCAAATTTAGCATCAACCTATCAAAAGGATTATACACCATGAGCAGGTGTGGTTTATCCCAGGAATGCAAGTATGGTTCAACACACAAAAATCAATGTAATGTACCATAGTAATAAAATGGCAGGGGTGGGGGGGGGAATCATAATCATTTTAACTGATGAGGAAAAAGCATTTGACAAAATTCAATACCTTTTCATGATTAAAAAAACACTCAACAAATTCGGAATAGAAGGGAACTCCTGCAACATATTAAAAGCCATATATGGAAAAACTCACAACTAACATCATAATCAATGATGAAAGAATGAAAACTTTTCCTCTAATATAAAGAACAAGACAAGTAGGCCTGCTTTCACCAGTTCTAATCAAAATTGTACTGAAAGTTCTGGCCACAGCAAATAGCAACAACAAAAAAATAATAAAAAGCCTCAAAATTGGAAAGGAAGAAGTAAAATTACCTGTTGGCAGATGACATGATTTCATATATAGAAAATTCTAAAGAATCCACACAAAAAAATCTAGAGCTAACACATAAATTTAGAAAAGTTACAGATATAAGATCAACACACACAAAAGAGTTGCCCTCATGAACACAGGATGTCTTTCCTGTGTTTTTTAGGTCTTCTTTAATTTAATTTGGCAATGTTTTATAGTTTTCAGTGTACAAGTTCTGTACCTCTTTGTTATTTATTCCTAAGTATTTTAATCTTTCTGATCCTGTTGTAAATGGCATAATTTCCTTTTGTTCATTGCTTTTTTGTTCTTGTTTATACACCATTTTGTACTGCTTGTTGCCAGTGCTTATGGGTTGGAAGAATTAATATTGTTGGCCAGGTGTGGTGGCTCATGCCTGTAATCCCCGTACTTTGGGAGGCAGAAGTGGGTGGATCACTTGAGGTCAGGAGTTTGAGACCAGCCTGGCCATCATGGCCAAACCTCATCTCTACTAAAAACACAAAAATTAGCCAGGCGTGGTGACACACACCTGTAGTCCCAGCTATCTGGGAGGCTGAGGCAGGAGAATTGCTTGAGCCTGGGAGGCAGAGGTTGCAGTGAGCCGAGATGGCACCACTGTACTCTGGCCTGGGTGACAGAGCAAGACTCAGTCTCAAAAACAAACAAACAAACAAACAAACAAACAAAAAACTGTTAATGGTATCACTCCCCAAAGTGATCTACAGAATCAAAGCAATGCCTATCAAAATCTTATTGGCTTTTTTTTTGTAGAAATGGAAAACCTGACTGAAAATTTACATGAAATGGTAAGAGATTCCAAGCAACCAAAATAGTCTTGAAAAAAAAAAAAAAAAAGTGGGAGACTCACACTACCTTATTGCAAAACTTACTACAAAACTACAATAGTCAAAACAGTGTGGTACAGGCATAAAGACAGACATATGTGTTAATGGCTTAGAATTAACAGTCCAAAAATAAACCCATACATCTATAGTTCTATAGTCAATTGATTTTTGACAAGGGTGCCATGATCATTCAATGGGGAAAGAATGCCTCTTAAATAAATGGTACTGGGACAATTAGCTATCCACACACAAAGGAAAGAAACTGGAACCTTATCTTATACCACATACAAAAATTAACTCAAAATGCTTCAAAGACCACAAGACCTATAAGTATAAACCTCTTAGAAAAAAACACAGGGGGCCGGGCATGGTGGCTCATGCCTGTAATCCCAGCACTTTGGGAGGCCAAGGTGGGTGGATCACCTGAGGTCAGGAGTGAGTTCAAGACCAGCCTGACCAACATGGAGAAACCCCATCTCTATTAAAAATACAAAATTAGTCCAGCATGGTGGTGTGTACCTGTAATCCCAGCTACTCGGGAGGCTGAGGCAGAAGAAACGCTTGAACCCAGGAGGCGGAGGTTGTGGTGAGCTGGATCACGCCATTGTACTCCAGCCTGGGCAACAAGAGCAAAACTCTGTCTCAAAAAAAAAAAAAAAAAAAAAAAAAAAAGAAGAGGAAAACACAGGGGTAAATGTTATAATCTTGGATTTGGCGATGGTTTTTTAGACATAAAGCCAAATGCATAAGCAGCAAAAGAAAGGTGGAAAAAATTGGACTTCATCAAAATTTAAAAGTTTTTGTGCATTAAATGATGCTATTGAGAAAGTGAAAAGACATCTGACAATACAGGAAAAAATACTTGCAAAGCATATATCCGATAAGCATCTAGTATATATACACAATATGTAAAGAACCCTTACAACTTGTTTTAAAGAAAGACAACTCAATCAAAACATGAGCAAGGACTTCAATATACATTTCTCCAAAGAAGATGTACCAAACCACACACACACACACACACACACACACACACACACACACGAAAAGATGCTCTACGCCATTCATCATTAGGTAAATATAAGTTAAAACCACAGTAAGATACCACTCACACCCACTAGAATGAATGAATGCAGTGAACATTAAGACAGGTCTGGGGTCTGAAGCTGCCAAGTGCAAACCAATTACAGCTTAGAGCTTTATGATATTCCCATTGCAGACATACCTTTTTTTTTTTTTTTTTTTGAGACGGAGTCTTGCTCTGTTGCCCAAGCTGGAGTGCAGTGGCTCGATCTCGGCTCACTGCAAGCTTCGCCTCCTGAGTTCATGCCATTCTCCTGCCTCAGCCTCCTGAGTAGCTGGGACTACAGGTGCCCGCCATCACGCCCGGCTAATTTTTTGTATTTTTAGTAGAGACGGGGTTTCACCATGTTAGCCAGGATGGTCTCAATCTTCTGACCTCATAATCCGCCCGCCTCGGCCTCCCAAAGTGCTGGGATTACAGGCGTGAGCCACCGCGCCTGGCCCAGACATACCATTTTTGCCTGAGAGCTTGACCAGCAATCTCTATGAAAACAGAATCGACTACTGAACCCAGTGTTCTATGGAAGCCATTAGGTGAAAGAAGAGCTTTCCAAACATTTTCTGTACTTGAGAGGGATCAAATAGCTGCACATGTGTTCTGACTATTTGAACACGGTAACACAGAATTTCTCCTTTAAGATCACTGGGTTCAACTTCCTCATCTTATAATCAAGGGAAGTGAGGCACAGAGATCAAGTGACTTGTGTAGGGTCACCAAGAAGAACTGAGCCTAGAGCCCTAGTCTTTTAGGACACCCAAAGAGAAGAGCATTAATTGCCAGGAGGTGAGCACTGCTGGCGTGTGAGTCAAGAGTGCCAGTAGCAATGGATCAAAAGTTTGGGGGATCTCTCAGACCATTTGGGGGTAGGGGTTGGGAAGGTGTTCAGAATTCTGGGACAAGTGAGAGAACAGAGATTCCTGCAGGCTAGGGTACTGTGCTCTTATCATACACAAGCCCACCCTCTTTCTGAAGCCCCTGATAGAAGACTAATTCATAGACACAGCTTCATGAGGAGCTCAGGGAGATCATCCTATTAAATGCAGCGAAGAGTCAGAAAGAAGCGGGGGTGGGGCACAACACAACCCATTGCAAGCAGCAGCTGCTCTCGAAGGAGTCAGCTGTGTTCAATACTGTGGACGTGTTGCAAGCAGGGCCGAGCAGAGTGTGATGAATGGATTCATTTACAGTCTGAGAAACAATGAGACTTCTTTGACAGAGCGCTTAAATCCTCAATTCCCAGTTCAGTCAAGAGGAGGACAAAGGAAGCAAGGAGGCTGCTGCCAGGAGAGCCTAGTTGGGGGCCTTGGCCTTTGTGAAAGTGGTTGAGACAGCCCAGAGACCCATCCTCTCCTCCAAGAAAGGGGCAGGGGATCCTGAGTGCCCAGTGATTGTATTATTAAAATGAGATCCACTTCCATCGCCCTCTACCCTGCTCTGTGCTGGAGGAAATAATCCTTAAAGGTATAAAAATGGTACCCAAGAGAGGACCCTAAATTGAGGCAACGAGGCCCTGAACCCAGGCCTAGCTTGGCCACAGAATTCCTTTTGTGGCATACAGTCAGTTACACCATGCCTTTGGGTCTCAGTTTACCCATTTCTACAGTGAAGGGGGAGAAACAAATGACTGTGTTTCCCATCCGTGACATTTTATGTAACTCCAGACTGCGTAACCTGGAATAAGTGCTTTGCCCTCTCAGGCCTCAGAGTCCTTGTGGCCAATGAAAGACATCTGTGATCTGGTCCAGCTCTAGAACATGTCGGGTTTGGGCAACAGGACCTCCAAAAAGAACATAGGGTACAAGGTGACTTCCACCCCAGACATTCTCTAAAGGGAGCCCTCTCTTTTGCTTTTACCACCCAAATTCAAACTCCTTCTCTTCACTTTAAAAGGAGCAATTAAAGTTGCTCCCTCTGAAGTACAAATGGTCTATTAACTTCATTATCTGAATTCATTGCACATGATAGCTACTCGATACACATCTGTGAATGAAGAAAATAATCAGACTCTAATCACTCTGAGGTACGCACAGCCCTCAGGGCTCACCCTCCAAGGAGATTTGTCTTTTCAAACTCAGATCCAAAGACAGGCTTTGGAGGTTGGTAAATGCCCTGCAATCACAGGTAACGCCTTATAGGTATGTGTAGATAAGTGCTTATTTCTAGGGAGAAGGTCTATAGCTTTCATCAGATTCTCAAAGAGAAAATATTTCTCCTTTTGTTGCTCCTACATCCAAGGTTGGGACACAGCTAGCACTAGGCTCATGAGCCCAGTCAGATCTCAGCTGCAGAGCAGTCAGGGCCCAGGAGATAGCGCATTTGGGGTGAGGTCTCAGGCTCCAAGGATGTGGATGGGTGAAGTATGCAAGGACCACAGAGCTTAACCACTGAGCCAGGGAGAGAAGGATGAATTGTTTAAGGCCTCCTAACTCCCTCCTCTCCACTAGAGATGATTTATTTTGTGTCTTTAACCTTGTCTCAACTGAGAGGTCCTCAAAGGCAGGGACTTTGTCTGCATTCACAGCCTGCACTGACAAGCTTCTCACAGGTAGCTGGGGTTTGGTATGTTCATGTTGCTCTGAACTGAACTTGAGGCTTGAAACTTATTACCTCCTCCTCTGACCTCCTGAGTCTGATCTAGACAAACTTTTAATACCCAAGAGACCCACCACCAGGTTTCTCTGATAACTAAAAGGCCCAAGGAAATATTTAGGCTGTGTCAAGTCCTGGAGTTCTCTGGGGTTGAGTAGCTGGGGAGATAGGGTGGCACCAAATAAAAGGATACTAAACAAAGGAGGAGCCGTCATAGAAGGTGTAATGAAACTTGAAGGCCTTCTTGGGCGCCTTCCCCTCTTGACAATGCCGACTGACGAGATGGTTGGCGGATGATGGGTGAGGTGTGGGGGTGAGAGTCTGAGCACTTGCGGTGGGAGGGTAATGTAAACCCGGGGTCTGAGAGTCTCCTTTGCGGGCCATCATTAGATGAGAGGGCATCTTTGCCTTGTAGTTTCGTAAGATCATGGGGTAGGAGATATTCCTCCCTTTCCACGTGGCCCTTTCGGCTTCTCTGCAGAGAAGGAGACCAATATATTGTCTAGCCTCTTGGTTCTCACGCACCAGGGATGCTCTCTACAGCCCCTCCTTAGTACCCAAGACCCCTATCCCATTCCCCTGTCCCCAAAGTACACGTCCCCAACCCACGCTCCCTCGTCCATAAAGGTAGTTTTTGGGAAGAACTGGGAAGTTCCCAGTGCCCGTCTAAGAACAGCCCTTGCCTGATTTCCACCTGAGCCTGAGGGTGAGGACCTATGGAGTGGGACTGTGTGTGGAAGTGTGGGGGGGTCCTGAGGGTTTGAAGACCTTGCTCACCCCAGTCCTGAGGTTTCAGGGAACAGAGCTTTCTTCCAGAGTGTCACAGTGAGGAGGCAAACAGTGGCTGCCCTCTCCCCATGTTCCAGCCCAGCGACCCCCCAGAGATATATATGACTAAGCTATTAGATGTGAACAGGCGCTTAAGTCCTTTACACCCAATGGCCTGGGCCCTGAGAGAAATGTTGAGTAAATTGCTAGGGCTTGTGGGATGGCCCCACAGAATGATAAAAACCACTAACTTTTTTTTGGTTTGTTTTGAGAGGTTTTTGTTTGTCTTGTAGAACATGTGGCAAATTAAGTTAAGAAACAAACAGGGCACAAAAGCCCTAAATGTAAGGAGTCATGCAACAGGGCATCCCCGGCAAGGTGTTGCAGAGGTAGAGAGCATTGCTGAGCAGGGGCAGGAGGCAGGCCACTGGAGCTGTGTGAGCTCAGGCAATTTCTTACTCACATACCTGCTTAGGCTGCCTCAGTTTCCCCATCCACAAAATGGGCATCAATCTTGTCTTCCTTGCATGGTTGCAGTGATATTGTAGGGAGGATGGTGAGCAAGGAAGGACAGGGGTGTGTGTCTGCCTGTGAGGGACACTGCACCTGTGGCTGTCATGGGGAGTACTGCATAACCCATGCTCTCAGGCAGCATGTCTCCCACACTTCTGTGACTGGACACTCACATATACACAGGGACTCCCAGCTGGGGGCCGGGCTTTCTCAGAACCCTTGCCTCCCCTGACCCAAGCACTTAGGTGCTCACATGTGGCGACACAACTCCTGCAGCTTCTCCCGGGCCTCAGGGCAGGGGTCGCTGAACTCTAGGCTGTTGGCAGGGGTTCCCACTCCTCGATGCGGGGGCGGCATGCTGACATCTTCTATAGTTCTAGATTTTCCTGTAATTGGAGGGCAAGAAGTTACAGAGATGCCCAAGACCATGGGAACCCACCTTTTGCATCAGTGTGACCTGGATGTGAGACTTGGAGTCAAAGGAGATCATTTTGGAGCTTTAAAATTCGTCCCGCTGGATTTTGGACTTGCATGGGCCCTGTAAGCCCTTTGTTTTGGCCATTTTTTTCCCATTTGGAATGGCTGTATTTACTCAATACCTGCATCCCCACTGTATCTAGGAAGTAACTAGCTTGCTTTTGATTTTACAGGCTCATAGGTGGAAGGAACTTGCCTGTCTCAGATGAGACTTTGGACTGTTGGGTTAATGGTGAAATGAGTCAAGACTTTGGGGGACTGTTGGGAAGGCATGATTGCTTTTGAAATGTAAGAACATGGTCAGGCATGGTGGCTCGTGCCTGTAATCCCAGCACTTTGGGAGGCCGAGGCAAGCAGATCACCTGAGATCAGGAGTTCGAGACCAGCCTGGCCAACATGGTGAAACCCCATCTCTACAAAAAATACAAAAATTAACTGGGCGTGCTGGTATACACCTGTAGTTCCAGCTACTCAGGAGGCTGAGGCAATAGAATCTCCTGAACCTGGGAGGTGGAGGTTGCAGTGAACCGAGACCACACCACTGCACTCTAGCCTGGGTAACAGAGTAAGACTCCATCTCAAAAAAAAAAAAAAAAAAGGAAATGTGAGGATATGAGATTTGGAGGAGCCAGGGGCAGAATGATATGGTTTGGCTGTGTCCCTACCCAAATCTTAACTTGAATTGTATCTCCCAGAATTCCCACTTGTTGTGGGAGGAACCCAAGGGGAGGCAATTGAATCATGGGGGCCGGTCTTTCCTGTGCTATTCTCATAATAGTGAATACGTTTCATGAGACCTGATGGGTTCATCAGGCATTTCCGCTTTTGCTTCTTCCTCATTTTCTCTTGCTGCCATGTAAGGAGTGCCTTTCACCTCCTGCCATGATTCTGGGGCCTCCTCAGCTATATGGAACTGTAAGTCCAACTAAACCTCTTTTTCTTCCCAGTCTTGGATATGTCTTTATCAGCAGCATGAAAACTAATATAGGAGGGGTTTTAGAAAATGGTTTTTCAAGACATTGTGTTTACTAGGGGACATGGGGCCAGGAAGAGCAGGAGAGCAGCATCCTCTAAATGTCAGAATATTGGGGGTATCATTGATGCTCACCAGGAATTGTTGACTGGTCAGTTATCAAAGAGAGATGTTACTCATACTGTGAGTCATCCATGATGGATGTGTCAGGGACTAACTTGTGCAAAGTGATGACACTGGCCATGTCTCCCCGGGTTCCAGGAAAAGAGCATTTCTGGGGCTCGACTGCCCTTACTGAATTGGACCCTTTTGATTCTCCTGATTAAAGACACAAAGTTTCTATTTCTTCTCAATCAGCTTGAAAACTTCTCTGATGATGGCTAATCTTGGGTCTTCTGGAGGGAGCCCAAGTGCCACAGGCAGATATCACTGTCATCTGAGTTTCTGCAGACTAGATGACAATGATCTGCATGACCTGGATGACAACGATCTGTGCCTGTGATACTAATTTTCACAGCTGTCCTCCATGACAGGTGGTGTGAGGATGTGGTCATGTGGAGTCACGGCAGTGATCCTCCCACCCTAGGTTCCAGGGGCATCTATTTAGTCATTTGTGTCAGGTCCTACCTACACTGAACCTCTGACTCCCACCCAGTTGCAGCCTCGTAGTATGCAGGCTCAACTTCACCTTAGATTTGAGGATGAAACCTGGCTTTGGGTGGGGGCATTTCTCAGGCTCTAACTGAAGCCCTGAGGGCCTCAGAATGGAGCTTTCCTTGCTGTTGGTGAAGCCTGGAAGTTGTTGGCCAGTGCTTGGGGACTATCTCTGGTATCTGCCACCCTGAGTGGTTCCTGGTCGCTTTCCCCACTTCTCCTGCCAACAGGGACCAGAGACTGAACCCTGAACTTAAGCCTAGGGCCTGAGGTCCAGCGACCTGCTGGCGGGCCACCTGGAGCATCTGCTGGATTAAGCCTCTATGTCTGACCTGCCCCAGGTGCCTTGGGCTCCTCAAAGGTGATGGTCTCTTGCTCTGATTAGGAACTGCCATTAACAGTTCTCTTCTTGTAACGTTGGATACCTTCCAGAAATAGCTGCCGTCCCCTCAGGGAGTAAGCCCAACTCCTGGAGCTGGTGCTCAAAGTCAGCCTGGCCCCAGAACTGCCAGCAGGTGAGCTGGAATAGTATATGGATATGGAATGGATGGTGGAGGCCCCCAAACCCAAAGTGACTTCAAACCAGAATGGCTATAGCAAAATCAGGCATCATTCATACATATGTCATAGGACAACAGGCATAAACTGGGACATTGCTGGGCTAGCTTGGACCCACAGTTACTTATGAGCTATGAGGCAAGGCTAATCACCCATGCTAGCATGCACATATGAGCCTAATTCCTAAACAAGATTAAGGCCCTATAATGCAGCATCACGGAATATACATCCCAGTGTCAATGGACACAACAAGGCGGCTAAAAGTTGGGTGGCAAAGGAAAGCAGCCACATAGACAAGAGGCCAATAGACATGCAGCAGTCCCCCCAATCCTTGAGAGACACATTCCAGGACCCCTAGTAAATGCCTGAAAGCATGGATAGTACCAAACCTGTATATGCTATGTTTTTTACATGCACACCTATGATAAAGTTTAATTGATAAGTTAGACCCTAAGAGATTAACAATAACTCCTACTAAAATAGAACAATTAAAACAATATATTGTAATAAAAGTTAGGTGGAGGGGTGGGGAACGATGGCCAAATAGAAGGCTCTACTGATTGTCCTCCCCACAGGAACACCAAATTTAACAACTACCTACACAAAAAAAGCATCTTCAAAATAGCCAAAAACCAGGTAAGCACTCATAGTACCTGATTTTAACTTCATATTGCTGAAAGAGGCACTGGAGAGGTAGGAAAGACAGTCTTGAATTGCTGACACAACCCCTCCCCATCCCTGGCAGCAGCTACATGGCACAGAGAGAGGATCTATGCATTTGGGAGAGGGAGAGTGCAGTGATTGTCAGACTTTGCATTGAACTCAGTGCTTTCCCGTCACAGTGGAAAGCAAAAGCAGGCTGAACTCAGCTGAAGCTCACTCATGGAGGGAGCATTTAGACCTGCCCTAGCCAAAGGGAAATCACCCATCCCAGTGGCTGCATCCTGCCTTTTGGCACGCCTGTCCACTGTGGGCTCTGGAGTTCTAAATAAACTTGAAAGGCAACCTACGCCGCAAGGACTACAACTCCCAGGCAAGCCTTAGTGCTGAGCTGGGCTCAGAGCCAGTGGATTTAGAGGGTACGCAACCTACTAAGGCACCAGCTGGGGCAGCTAAGGGAGTGCTTGTGACACCCCTCCCCCAAGCCCAAGTGGCACAGTTCATGGCTCCAAAAAAGACCCCTTTCTTCCACTTGAGGAGAGAAGAGGGAAGGACTTCATTTAACCTCTTGGATACCAGTTTAGCCACAGTAGGATAGGGTACCAGTCAGTGTCATGAGGCCCCCATTCCAGGCCCTAGCTCCCAGATTACATTTCTAGATACATCCTGGGCCAGAAGGGAACCTACTTCCTTGAAGGGAAGGACCCAGTCCTGGCAGGACCCATCACCTGCTGACTGAATAACCAGCAGTGATACCCAGGTAGTAGGCTGTGGACCTTGGGTGACACTCTGAGACATGTTGGCTTCAGGAGAGACTCAGCACATTCTCAGATGTGGTGGTCACAGTGAGGGACTCCTGCTTGAGAAAAGCAGAGGGAAGGCCGGGCGCGGTGGCTCAAGCCTGTAATCCCAGCACTTTGGGAGGCCGAGACGGGCGGATCACGAGGTCAGGAGATCGAGACCATCCTGGCTAACACGGCGAAACCCCGTCTCTACTAAAAAATACAAAAAATAGCCGGGCAAGGTGGCAGCGCCTGTAGTCCCAGCTACTCGGGAGGCTGAGGCAGGAGAATGGCGGTGTGAACCCGGGAGGCGGAGCTTGCAGTGAGCTGAGATCCGGCCACTGCACTCCAGCCTGGGCTACAGAGCGAGACTCTGTCTCAAAAAAAAAAAAAAAAAAAAGAAAAGCAGAGGGAAACGTAAAGAGGACTTTGTCTTGCACCTTATGTACTAGCTCAGCAATGAGGAGGCAGAGCACTAAGGGGCTCTGATTCCACGCCTTGGCTCTTGGATGGCATTTCTATACCTGTCCTGGGGCACAGGGGAGCCCACTGCCCTGAAGAGTGAGTCCCAGGCCTAACTGAAGAGTCCTTGGACCTTAAGTGAACAGTTGCAGTAGCCTGGCAGTACTCCCCATGGACCTGGTGGTGGTGGCCAAAGCGTGAGACTCCTCTGCCTGTGGAAGAGGGAGGGAAGAGTGGGAAGGACTGTGTCTCATGGTTTGAGTGCCAGCTCAGCCACAGTACAATAGAATATCAGGTAGATTTTGAAGGTGTTTTACTCTAGTCCTGGCTCCCAGACAACATCTCTGGACCTGCCTGGGGCCTGTGGGAACTTTCTGCCCTAAAGGGAAGAACAGAAACCTGGCTGGCTTCACCACCTGCTGATTGTAGATCCCTAGGGGCCTTCAGCAAATATAGGCAGTAGTCTGGCAGTAGTTACAGCAGGTCTTGGGCAAGACCCAGTGCTGTGCTAGCTTTAGGTTTCATCCAGTGCAGTCCCCGTGGTGGTGGCCACAGGGGTACTTGTGTCACCCCATCCCCAGCTCCAGGTGGCTCAGCACAGAGAGAGACTCCATTTGTTTGGGGGAAAGCAGGGAAGAGAACAAGTGTCTCTGCGATAATCTAGAGAATTCTCCTGGATCTTATCCAAGATCACCAAGGCAGTACCTCTCTGAGTCAGAAAGAACCACAATGTTACTGGGCTTGGGTTGCCCCCTAATGCAGATATGGCTTAGGTCACAACACCCAAGCCCTTTCAAATACCTGGAAAGCCTTCCCAAGAAGGAAAAGTACAAACAACCCCAGACTGTGAAGACTACAATAAATACCTAACTCTTCAATGCCAACACTGATGAACATCTACAGGCATCAAGGCCATCCAGGAAGATATGATTTCACAAAATGAACTAAATAAGGCACCAGTGACCAATCCTGGAGAAACAGATATGTTACCTTTCAGACAGAGAATTTAAAATAGCTGCTTTGAGGAAACTCAAAGAAATTCAAGATAACACAGAGAAAGAATTCAGAATTCTATCATTTAACGAAGAGATTGAAGACAGTGTGGCGATTCCTCAAGGATCTAGAACTAGAATTACCATTTGACCCAGCCATCCCATTACTGGGTATATACCCAAAGGATTATAAATCATGCTACTATAAAGACACATGCACACATATGTTTATTGCGGCACAATTCACAATAACGAAGACTTGGAACCAACCCAAATGTCCATCAGTGATAGACTGGATTAAGAAAATGTGGCACTGGCTGGGCGCGGTGGCTCAAGCCTGTAATCCCAGCACTTTGGGAGGCCGAGACGGGCGGATCACGAGGTCAGGAGATCGAGACCATCCTGGCTAACACGGTGAAACCCCGTCTCTACTAAAAAATACAAAAATCTAGCCGGGCGAGGTGGCGGGCGCCTGTAGTCCCAGCTAGTCGGGAGGCTGAGGCAGGAGAATGGCGTAAACCCGGGAGGCGGAGCTTGCAGTGAGCTGAAATCCGGCCACTGCACTCCAGCCTGGGCAACAGAGCAAGACTCCGTCTCAAAAAAAAAAAAAAAAAAAAAAAAAGAAAATGTGGCACATATATATCATGGAATACTATGCAGCCATAAAAAAGGATGAGTTCATGCCCTTTGCAGGGACATGGATGAAGCTGGAAACCATCATTCTCAGCAAACTATCACAAGGACAGAAAACCAAACACCGCACTCACAGGTGGGAATTGAACAATGAGATCACTTGGCCACAGGGCAGGGAACATCACACACTAGGGCTTGTTGCGGGGGTTGGAGGCTGGGGGAAGGATAGCGTTCAGAGAAATACCTAATGTAAATGATGCGTTGATGGGCAGCAAACCAACATGGCACATGTACACCTATGTATCAAACCTGCACATTGTGCACATGCACCCTAGAACTTAAAGTATAATAAAAAATAATAATAACAGGCTAGGCGCAATGGCTTACGCCTGTAATCCCAGCACTTTGGGAGGCCGAGGCGGGCGGATCACAAGGTCAGGAGATCGAAACCATCCTAGCTAACATGGTGAAACTCTGTACTAAAATATATACAAAAAAATTAGCCGGGCATGGTGGCAGGCGCCTGTAGTCCCAGCTACTCGGGAGGCTGAGGCAGGAGAATGGCGTGAACCTGGGAGGCGGAGCTTGCAGTGAGCCGAGATCGTGCCACTGCACTCCAGCCTGGGCGACAGAGCAAGACTCCATCTCAAAAATAAATAAATAAATAAATAAATAAATAAATAAATAAATAAATAATTTTTAAAGAGACTGAAATAATTTTAAAGAAGCAAGCAGAAATTCTGGATTCAAAAATACAATTGACATTCTGAGAAATTAGTCAGAATCTTTTATCAGCAGAATTTATCAAGCAGAAGAAAGAATTAGTGAGCTTGAAGACATCCTGTTTGAAAATACACAGTCAGAGGAGACAAAAGAAAAAAGAATAAAGAATGAAACATGGCTACAAGATCGAGGAAATAACCTCAAAAGGGCAAATTTAAGAGTTATTGGCCTTAAAGATGAGGTAGAGAAAGAGACAGGGGTAGAAAGTTTATTCAAAGAAATAACAACAGAGAACTTCCCAAACCTAGAGAAAGATACCAAAATTCAAGTACAAGAAGGTCATAGAACACTAAGCAGATTTAACCCAAAGAAGACTACTTTAAGGCATTTAATAACCAAACTCCCAAAGGTCAAGGATCCTAAGAAATGATACTAAAAGCAGCAAGAGAAAAGAAACAAATAACATACAATGGAGCTCCATTTGTCTGGCAGCAGACTTTTCAGTGGAAATGTTACAGGCCAGGAGAGAGTGGCATGACATATTTAAAGGGTTGAAGGAAAAAACCTTTTACCCTAGAATAGTATATCTTGTGAAAATATCTTTCAAACATGAAGAAATAAAGACTTTCCTAGACAAACAAAAGCTGAGGAATTTCATCAACACCAGACCTCTTCTACATGAAATCCTAAAGCCAGTACTTCACAATCAGAAAGAAAAGGTGTTAGTATAAAACTCACTGGTAATAGTACAGAGAAAACCAGAATATTACAACACTGTTATTAAGGTGTGTAAGCTACTACTATCTCAAGTAGAAAGACTAAAAGACAAATCCATAAAAAATAATAGCTACAGGTCAGCGTGGTGGCTCACGCCTATAATCCCAGCACTTTGGGAGGCCGAGGCAGGCAGATCACTTGAGGTCCAGGAGTTCGAGATCAGCCTGGCCAACATAGTGAAACCCCCATCTCTACTAAAAATACAAAAATTAGCTGGGTGTGGTGGTATGCGCCTGTAGTCCCAGCTACTTGGGAGGCTGAGGCAGGAGAATTGCTTGAACTCAGGAGAAGGAGGTTGCAGTCAGCCAAGACGTGCCACTGCACTGCAGCCTGGGTGACAGACCGTGACTCCGTCTCAAAAAATAATAATAATAATAATAATAGCTACAACAACTTTTCAAGATATAGTACAATAAGATATAAATAGAAATAACAAAAAGTTAAAATGTGGGGAGATGAAGTTAAGGTGTAGAGTTTTATTAGTTTTCTCTTTGGTTGTTTGTTTCTTTGTTTATGCAAACAGTGTGAAGTTATTATCAGCTTAAAATAATGAGTCATAAGATAGTATTTGCAAGCCTCATGGTAAACGCAAATCAAAAAACACATAATGGGTACACAAAAAATAAAAAACAAGAAATTTAATCATACCACAAGAGAAAATCACTTTCAGTAAAAGGAAGACAGGAGCGAAGGAAAGAAGAATAAGACCACAAAACAACCAGAGAACAACCAAATGGCAGGAGTAAGTCCTTAATTATCAATAATAACATTGAATGTAAATGGACTAAACTCTCCAATCAAAAGACATAGAGTTGTTGGATGGATAAAAAAATAAGACCCCATGATCAGAAGCACACTCCACTTATAAAGACACACATAGACTGAAAATAAAGGAATGAAAAAAAGATGTTACATGCAAATGGAAATCAAAAAAGAACAGGAGTAGCTATACTTAGACAAAATAGATTTTGAAACAAAAACTATAGAAAGAGACAAGGAAGGTCACTATATAATAAGTCAATTCAGCAAGAAGATGTAACAACTATAAATATATATATACCCAACACTGGAGCAGCCAGACACATAAAGCAAATATTATTAGAGCTAAAGAGAGAGAAAGACCCCAATAAAATAATAGCTGGAGATAGCAACACCCTGCTTTCAGCATTGGACAGATCTTCCAGACAGAAAATCAACAAAGAAACATCAGACTTAATCTGTATTATAGACCAAATGGACCTAATAGATATTTACAGAACATTTCATCCAATGGCTGCAAAATACACATTCTTTTCCTTAGCACATGGATCATTTTCAAAGCTAGATCATATGTTAGGTTACAAAACAAGTCTTAAAACATTAAAAAAAAAAAACCCTGAAATAACAGCAACCATATTCTCTGATCACAGTGGAATAAAACTAGAAATCAAGAAGAGGAATTTTGGAAACTACATAAATTCATGGAAATTAAACAACATGCTCCTGAATGACCAGTGGGTCAATGAAGAAATTAAGAAGGAAATTTTAAAAAATTCTTGAAGCAAAAGACAATGGAAACACAACATACCAAAACCTATGGGATACAGTGAAAGTAGTATTAAGAGGAAAATTTATAGCTGTTAAGTGCCTACATCAAAAAGAAGAAAAACTTCAGCCCAGGCACGGTGGCTTATGCCCGTAATCCCAGCACTTTGAGAGGCCAAGGAAGGTGGATCACTTGAGGTCAGAAGTTCAAGACCAGCCTGGGCAACATGGTGCAACCCTGTCTCTACTAAAAATACAAAAATTACCCAGACATGGTGGTGCGCGTCTGTAATCCCAGCTACTCAGGAGGCTGAGGCAGGAGAATGGCTTGAACTCGGGAGGCAGAGGTTGCAGTGAACTGAGATCATACCACTGCATTCCAGCCTGGGGCAACAGAGTGAGACTTCATCTCAAAAAAAAAAAAAAAAAAAAAAAAAAAAAAGAGAGAAGAAGAAGAAGAAAAACTTCAAATAAACAACCCAATGATGCAACTTAAAGAACTAGAAAAGCAAGAGCAAACCAAACACAAAATTAGTGGAAGAAAAGAAATAATAAAGATAAGATCAGAAATAAATAAAACGGAAACAAGGAAAACAATACAAGAGATCAATAAAAACAAAAGCTGTTTTTTAAAAAAGTTAAACAAATTTGACAAGCCTTTAGCCAGACTAAGAAAAAAAGAGAGAAGACCCAATTAAATAAAACCAGAGATGAAAAAGGAGGCAACTGATATTGCAAAAATTCAAAGGATCATTAGTCCCTATTATGAGCAACTATATGTCAATAAATTGGGAAATCTAGAAGAAATGGATAAATTCCTAGACACATACAACCTACCAAGACTAAGCCATGAAGAAATCCAAAACCTGAACAGACCAATAACAAGTAAAGAGATTGAAACTATAATAAAAAGTCTCCCAGAAAAGAAAAGCCTGGGACCCAAGAGCTTCACTGTCAAATTCTACCAAACATTTAAAGAACGTACCAATCCCACTCAAACTTTTCTGAAAAATAGAGGAGGAAGGAATACTTATAAACTCATTCTATGATGCCAGTATTACTCTGATACCAAAACCAGACAAAGACACATCAAAAAAAAGAAAACTACAGGCCAATACCACTGATGAATATTGGTGCAAAAATCCTCAATACTAGCAAATTGAATTCAACAACACATTAAAAAGATCATTCATCATGACCAAGTGGGATTTATCTCTGGGATGCAAGGATGGTTCACCATATGCAAATCAATCAATGTGATACATCCTATCAACAGAATGAAGTACAAAAACCCTGTGGCCATTTCAACTGATACTGGAAAAGCATTTGATAAAATTCAACATCCCTTCATGATAAAAACCCTCAGAAAACTGGGTATAGAAGGAATATGCTTTAACACAGTGAAAGCCATATATGACAGACTCATACCTAGTATCATACTGAATGGGGAATAACTGAATCTTTCCTCTAAAATCAGGAACACGACAAGAACGCCCACTTTCACCACTATTATTCAATATAGTACTGGGAATCCTGGCTAAAGCAATCAGAAAAGAGAAAGAAATAAAGGGCATCCAAATTGGAAAGGAAGAAGTCAATCTGTCCTTGTTTGCAGATCATATGATCTTATATTTGGAAAAACCTAAAGACTCCACCAAAAAATTATTAGAACCGATAAACTCAGTAAGGTTGCAGGATACAAAAATCAACATAACAAAATCAGTAGCATTTCTATATACCAACAGTGGATAGTCTGAAAAAGAAACTAAGAAAGTAATTCCATTTAAAATAGTCACGAACTAAACAAAGAAATGAAAGATTTCTACAATGAAAACTGTAAAACACTGATGCAAAAAAACTGAAGATGACATCAAAAAATGGAAAGCTATTCCATGTTCATGGATTGGAAGAATAAATACTGTTAAAATGTCCATACTACCCAAAGCAATCTACAGATTTAATGCAATCCCTATCAAAATACCAATGGCAATCTTCACAGAAATAGAAAAAAAATTCCTAAAGTTTATATGGAACCACAAAAGCCCTAGAATAGCCAAAGCTATCATAAATAAAAATAACAAAACTAGAGGAATCACTTTACCTGACTTCAAATTATACAACAGAGCTATAGTAACCAAAACAGCATGGTACTGGCATAAAAACAGACACGCAGGCCAGTGAAACACAATACAGAGACCCAAAATAAATCTATACATCTACAATGAACCTATTTATGAAAAAGGTGCCAAGAACATACACTGGGGAAAGAACAATCTTTTCAATAAATGGTGCTGGGAAAACTGGATATCCATATACAGAAGAACCCCTATCTCTCACCATATACAAAAATAAAATCAAAATGGATTAAAGACTTAAATCTCAGGCCAAATCCCACAAACTATTAACTACTAATAGAAAACATTAGGGGAAACTCTCCAGGACAGTGGAGTGGGCAAAGATTTCTTGAGTAATACCCCACAAGCACAGGCAACCAAAACAAAAATGGACAAATCAGATCACATCAAGTTAAAAAGCTTCTGCACAGCAAAGGAAACAATCAACAAAGTGAAGAGACAAACCACAGACTGGAGAAAATATTTGCAAACTACCCATTCGATAAAGGATTAATGACCAGAATACATAAGGAGCTCAAACAACTCAATAGGAAAAAAAAAAATCTAATAATCTGATTGAATGAGCTTTCAAACTCATTCTTCTCAAAAAAAGACATATAAATGGCAAATAAGTGTATGAAAAGGTGCCCAACATCACTGATAGAGAAATGCAAATTAAAACTACAAGGTGATATCATCTCACCCAGTTAAAACGGCTTTTGTCCAAAAGACAGGCAACAACAAATGCTGGTGAAGATGTGGAGAAAAAGAAACCCTCATAACTGCTGGTGGGAATGTCAATTAGCACAACCACAGTTTGGGGGTTCCTCAAAAAAATAAAGATAGAGCTACTATACAATCCAGTAATTCCACTCCTAAGTATATACCTGAAAGGACAGAAATCAGTATAATAAAGAGATATCTGCACTCCCATGTTTAGGGCAGCACCTTTCATAATAGCCAAGATTTGGAAGCAATCTAAGTATCAATCAACAACAGATAAATGGATGAAGAAGTGTGGGGTACCTACATATAATGGAGTACTAGTCAGCCATAAAAAGAGAATGAGATCCTGTCATTTGCAACAACATGAATGAAACTGGAGATCATTATGTTAAGTGAAATAAGCCAGGCACAGAAAGGCAAACTTCGTATGTTCTACTTTATCAGAGCTAAAAATTAAAACAATTAAACTCATGGAGATAGAGAGCAGATAGTTACCAGAGGCTGGGAAGGGTAGTGTGGAGTGGGAAGGGCTAATGGATACAAAAAAATAGTAAGAATGAATAAGACCTAGTAGTTGATAGCATTCAGGATGATTATAGTCAAACATAATTTAATTATATATTTTTAAATAACTAAAAGAGCACAATTGAATTGTTTGTAACACCAAGGATAAATGCATAAGGTGATGGACACCCCATTTAGCTTGATGTGATTACTGCGTGCCTGTATCAAAATATCTCACATAACCCATAAATATATATACCAACTATACCCACAAAAATTTAAAATTAAAAAGAGTTATGTGAATGTGGTCCCTCTCTCTCTCTGCCTCAAAATATCTTAATATTTTTGGACTGTGGTTGACCATGGGTAACTGAAACCACAGAAAGGGGAAACCCTGGATAAGGAGGACTTCTGTATTTAACTTTTGCTTTGAAACAACCTTGCTCAAGACATCACCCTCAGGTTCATTAAGCAGAAAAAGTCATTAAATCACCAGGTGTCTTGAGGGTACTTCCTTTTCCCTCAAACTGACTGTGGGATCACAGGGCCAGATCTAGGGCCAGCTCAGGAGGGCACATGGTAATGGAGTACCAAGCCAGGCGCATATGCAGTGGGGTGCTGGCAATGGTGCTGTGGGTTATTGTACCACAATGAGATGAAGCACATATCAACACAGGTAAAGCAGTCAGGAAGGTGTGGCAGCCGCCGAAGCTACTCCGTGCCCGGAAGCTGAGGAGGTCAGCTCCTTTAAGCAAGGCATTTTCTGTCTTACAAGTCCACATCTGTATCCCTAGCATTTGGTACAGAGACTGACAGTTAGCAAGTGTTCAATAACCGTTTGTTCATTAATGGAAAGAGTATAGGATCAGCTTGATATGGTGAGTGATGAAATACAAGGCACGCCCATGATGACCATCTCCCTTTTACCGACATGGAGGTGAGGGCTGAGGAAGGTGGGTCACACAGCCAGCCAGGGGTGGGGGCATAGAGGAAATCCAAGCTCCTTGGCTTCCAGCCTTACCTCCAGTGTCAGTGGGAATCAACTGGACAGCTTGAGCATTCCTGCCTACCATCCACCCCCTCTCACCACCTTCAGGAACGTGGTCCTCTCCTACCTACCCTGTCCCCACAACCCATCTGTCATGGCTAGCAGGGTGGACTTGGGAGTTCTGCCAGGCTTTTCCCTGCTCTCTGCAGCCCCAGCCTGTCTCTCCTCTGAGCTTCTTCTTGAGCAGGTGTTGTTAGACTGCTTGTCTTCATCTGCCACCTGTTCTCTTCCTGAAGCCTCTCCTGTGTGTGTCTTCCTCAGTAGAATAGGAGTATCTTCTATGTCTTTGTTTCCTGCCCACACAAACTTGCCCAGTTTGGGATGTGCAACTGAGGTCTACCAGGTTTGATATCCAAATGCCTCTCTTCAGATACTAGTTCCCTCACTTGCTGCGTGACTGGACAGAGCTGTCTGAGCAGAGGCGTGAGTTTGGGATACTGTAGGGGGTGGAAGAGATGGGTTTGGTGGGATGTTGTCCCAGGGGAGGGACACCACATCACTGGGAAAGCAGGGCACGAGCAAACTGAAATGATGAGCCCGTGCTATGCAGTGATAGGGCTGGCTGTGACAACCTTTCCATGAGTAAATCTGTGTGGACAGCTGCTGGATCTCCAGGTGGAGCCACTATGTATCCTTCCAATCAGAAGACCAAATCAAACCAACCCACCAACCTACACAGGGTAGACAGAAACCTATCCCCCACCCCACTGCCACCACCAATGAATGGTAGGCTATGAGGTCTTGCTAGCAACCATTGTTACCTATTTTCTTCTTGGCTTCTTTTCCAGTAGAGAGGGAAAAGCTCAGACAGGCTGTGGAAGAGTGGTAGATCAGCTGGTAAGGCGAGTTCACCCCAATGGCGGATATGTTTGCGAGGGACTCTGGAGTGGGAGAGAGAGAGATTCTTCTTTAAACTGTTTACTTTTAATTTTATTAGCCAAAAATGTAACATGGATTTCTTATTCTAGTAGTATGGTGGGTCAGATACTGTAAAGTGACGCATTGTTACAAAACACCTAGATCTTGGAAGAAGGAGATTTTGCAATGCACCGGCAGAGCAATTAGGGGAAATCTTTATAGTTCCCCTCTGCTAGTGCCTCTCCTCCCCAACCCTCAAGATGCGGACCGGAACAAGGAACAGCAAGCAAGCACAAAAGGTGATATTACTCCAAGGGCAAAGGCAGATATCAGTGCTACACCAGGTTGAGAGGATAAGCCTTGGGCCAGTAAGAAGGAAATTAAGAATCATCTCTTCCCCCTTACCTAAGCCACAGAAATCAGATGCTTCTTCAATAATATATCAGTCTCTTGCAGAATCACACCATCTTGTGTAGAATCATTTGATGTCTGACCACTTAAGAATTAAAATGTAGCACCCTTATGGCTAGTGGAAAATCTTGCTCATTCTTACACAAACCTCACCAAATCATTTGTTTATTCTTCCCCCAAATATAGTCATTTCACTGGTTAGGCATGAAACCATTGTTAGAAAATGTTAGGTGATTCACTCACCACAGCTCACTCAAATTCAAAAAGAAAATGGCAAACTGGACCTCCTAAGCAGATAAAGACTACAAAGATTCCACAATGGATGATAAAACACAAAAGTAATCACCTCTGCGAGTGATCCAGAAGCTGAAATTAAAACAACTTTCAGGACCTTCTAACTTGGTAGAAATGAAAAGAACTAACAATGGCCAGTAATGGTAAAGAAGGAATAAAACCCATCAACCCTGTTGGTGTAGAGAGAATCCAAATTAAGTGTGATTTCAGAAGAAGAGCTATGTATATACTGAGACCTCTGCTTTAATAATCCCTCCCCTGGGAAGTTAACCAAATACAACAGAAATAAGAAGCCACGTGCATAAAGTGCATATTATACAAATAACAAAAAGCCTGGAAACCTAAACATTTAGGTAAATGTGGAACATGAACATTACAAGGAGTCTATGCCCACTCAAACTGACAATTATTTAAAGTATACAGCCATATTGGAAAACAGTTGTACTCTGTTAAGTAAAAGAAACTAAGAAACAGAAAAACTGCAATACCCTAAAAATATATATACATACATGAGCACAGGAACCACAGAGGAAACTGCCAAGGTGAAACGTAGCTCTTATATAAAGATGGCAGGATTGTTTCCTCTTTTTTGCATTTTTATTAATAATATTGTTGTCAACTAAAAATAAAGGAGCAGTCTGGTTTTCTTCAGTGACAAGCCAGGGCTAGTAGGTATCAGGACAGGAGGGAAGATTACTTAGCACAGGAGATATTCCAGATACACAGATACAGCTTTTTTTTTTTTTTTTTTTTTTTTGACAGTCTCACTCTGTCATCCAGGCTGGAGTGCAGTGGCACAATCTCAGCTCACTGCAACCTCTGCTTCCCAGGTTCAAGCAATTCTCCTGCCTCAGCCTCCCGAGTAGCTGGGACTACAGATGTGTGCCACCATGGCTGGCTAATTTTTTAATATATTTTTAGTAGAGACAGGGTTTCACCATGTTGGCCTGGCTGGTCTTGACCTCCTGGCCTCAAGCAATCCTCCTGCCTCAGCCTCCCAAAATGCTGGGATTACAGTCGTGAGCCACCACACTTGGCCTGATAACAACTTTAAAAGTTGTTAACTCTTTTAACTTTTAACCAGCTTTTGTCTACCTCACATAAGAGGATGGTCCCAAAAAAACATAATTCATGCAAAAAAAATCACCAGAGTTTGAGTCTTCTTTTTTATGCCCCAGGAGCACTATCTAAGTAAAGTCCTTTTAGGATGAATGAGTGTTTTTCCAAAAGAAATGGATCACTCTGTTTTTGTTTTGCTACTTAGATTTTTGTCTTTAAACTCTAGGCTTATTTAAAGAGAGGAGCATCTGCATCAGCAAGTGCCAACAAGACAGGAAGGCTTGCTAGGGAGTGTGATGGAGAGGGGCACTCTCAGCAATCGGCTGCTGCAGCAGGACAGCAAGATGCAGAGATCACCCAAAAGGCCCCCTGCCCCCGCCAGCTCAGCTTAACTCACTTCCCATTCTTCTCCATTAGATGAATCACAACCCACATGGGATGCCAGAAGCCACTGCGCCTCCCTCATCCTGAAAGAATGCTGAAACACTTTATGAGAAAGAGGTTAGTGGTGAGGACCATTTTCCTTTTAAAGGTGAGGAGACATGATATTTAGTTAGGAGTGGCTCAGGCAGATATGAGGCCCAAGGGTTGGGCTGGAGCTACCTTGACATCTGTCATGGGGCTCTCATGCACATGCAACAGACTACTTAGCAGCTGTGCCCCCAAATGAGGGAGATCTCTAAGCCCCAAAACAGAATGCAAGGTGCAGAGCTCTGTCTGGTGATCACCACCTGCACAAATAATTACAGCACAACTAGAGGACCTGTGGCCTCAGAGTCTAGCTGATTCTAAACAAAACAGGCACAGTGTAACTTCCCCTAAAACAGAGATCTTCATTTCATGGTAAACACTGGGGGGAAGAGTGTTTTATCACAACTTTGTATTAGAAAAGGAAGCCAAAATTTATCAAAATAACATTTGATCTTGTATTTTAAAAAATTAGTTGGTACTCTAAGAACACATTAAGTCTTACAAAGCAAGTAAAAATGACTGCTGGGTGTTTTGAGGCAGTAGGGTTTCTTTGTTCCTGAATGATTGTATCACGGCAATAAAACATAAGGCCCTTCATCTTTTCCTTTTGCAAAATTATTGAAGATCTTTACTGCTTTTTATTTTTTCTCCGTGGAGTCATGGTCCTGTATTCAGTTTTCCCTTCTGTGGCAGGCAGCTAGTGCTGCTTCGCCCCATCAGGCATCAGGGGCATTGGAGGGGCATTCTGCAGCTCTCCAGCATCACTTTCATTGACTTCATGAAATCTTACCTTTTTTTCCCCAAGATCTGCAATTTTTCTATGTAATTTATTTGCACTGTATGTGTGTATTACCAGATGTTTAATCTCTGACCATCAAGGGAGCCTGACAAAGACACTGACTCAGTGGACAGGGAGAGAGGCTAAATGGGGACTGACTCTACAGGTAAGGGCAAATTGTTGGGAGATAGAATTTTTTTATGCTTCCTATAAAACCTCACATCAGTGAGTACTTTTAGGCATTCAAAATGAACACCTGTGTATTCACCAAGCTTAAGACATAAAACATTGCAGAGCAAAAACCAAATAACTTCATTTAAAAATGCATTAGGGACCCAAATAGACATTTCTCAAAAGAAGAGACACAAATGGCCAATAGTTATATGAAAAAATCGCTCAGTGTCAGTAATCATCAGAAAAATGCAAATCAAGACCACAATGAGATACCACGTTACATCTTTTAGAATGGCTATTACCAAAATGACAAAAACTAACAAGTGCTGGCAAGAGTGTGGAGAAAAGGAAACCCTTGTACGCAGCTGGTGGGAATGGAGATTGGTGCTGCTGTCATGGAAAACAGTATGGAGTTCCTCCGAAATTTAAAAATGGAACTACCATATGATCCAGCAATTCAATTCTGGGTATTTATCCAAATAAAAGAAATCAGTATTTCAAAGAGATATCTGCACTCCTATACTCATTACAGTATTATTCACAATAGCCAAGATATGGAAACCACCTAAGTGTCCATCAAAGGATAAATGGATAAAGAAAATGTCACACACACAGACACACAGACACACACACACAGACACACACACACACACACACACACACGATTAGGATTCAGCTATTAAAAAAGGAAATCCTGGGCTGGGCATGGTGGCTCATGCCTGTAATCCCAGCACTTTGGGAGGCCAAGGCAGACAGATCATGAGGTCAAGAGATCGAGACCATCCTGGCCAACATGGTGAAACCCTGTCTCTACTAAAAATACAAAAATTAGCTGGGTGTGGTGGCGCATGCCTGTAGTCCCAGCTACTCAGGAGGCTGAGGCGGGAGAATCGCTTGAACCTGGGAGGTAGAGGTTGCAGTGAGCCAAGATCGTGCCACTGCACTCCAGCCTGGCGACAGAGCAAGACTCCGTCTCAAAAAAAAAAAAAAAAAAAAAAGTTAATCCTGCCATTTGCTACAACATGAGTGAACCTAGAATATATTATATGCTGAATGAAAAAAAGAAAAGCCGAAAAAAAAAAAAAAGACAAATCCTGTATGATCTCACGTATATGAGGAATCTAATAAAGTCAAACTCAAACTCATAGAAGCAGAGAGTGAATGGTGGTTCACAGGACTGGAGGGTGGCAGCCGGGGAGTGGGAAGATATTAGTCAAAGGGTACCAACTTTCACTTATAAGAGGAATGAGTTCTGGAGAACTAATATACAGCATGGTGACTGCAGTTAATATCACTGTATTGCACACTCAAAATTTGCTTGGGAAGTAGATTTTGTGTTCTCAACACACACACACATGCACACACACACACGCACACACACACACACACACACGCACACACACACACACGCGCACACACACACACACACGCACACACACACACACGCACGCACGCACACACACACACACGCACGCACACACACACACACACACGCACACACACACACACACGCACACGCACACACACGCACACACACACACACACACGCACACACACACACACACGCACACACACACACACGCACAGAGAAAGAGAGAGACAGAGAGACAGAGTTCACTGGGTGAGAAAAAAGCAACAAAAAGAACATTACAGACTCAATTGCTTGCTATCTTCCAGATCCTGTTCCCCTTCTCTCTCCCCAGAGATCACTTCCTCAAATTTCCCCCTTCATGTTTTTATACTTGTGCTTTGTGTAATATACCTATGATATATTACTACTTTACATGCTTTTAAACTTTGAAAAATAATATCATCCCATAGCTTCCTCTTTTTTTCCTTAATACTATCATTGGAGATTTCTCTCTGTGAATATCTATGCTTTAGTGCCTCACTCATTTTCATGATTCATTATGTCCCACTGTCTAAATGGACCTTAATTTATATCTTTTTCTCTTGTTCATAAACACCTGGATTAATTTTTGCCATTCCAAAGAATTCTGCAATAAACATTTCTTTTTTTATTTTTAATTTAAAGACAGAGTCTCACTATGTTGCCCAAGCTGGTCTTGAACTCCTGGAGTCAAGGGATCCTACTGCCTTGGCCTCCCAAAGTGCTGGGATTACAGGCATAAGCCACCATGCCTGCCTGCAATAAACATTCTTGTATGACTTCTTGAATATGTGTGTGAGCTTCCCTCGGGCTGTATGACTCAAGTGCAGCCTGTGGACTGCCACTGACCCATACAGGCCATGACCAGGCGAGCACAAAAACTGAAGGTGAGCACTGAGAGGCCTGTGCAGCAACTTGACACTGCTGTGACATTTATCGTGTGTTTAAAAGGGTCGGTCCACAACAGATTGGACATTTTAAACATAAGTATTTCACTGCACGTAGCTTGAGAGCACAGCTCTAGGGAACAACCTCTAAGAGGAGCTGCTGGGTTGTGAGGTGTAGCCATCGCCCACTCAGCAGATACCACCAAACCACTCTCCACGGGAATTGCACCAATTCATCCACTCACCCGTAGCATTTGAAACCTGTTGCTCCACATCCACCTCAATTCTTAGAAATGTCAAACCTTCAAACTGGGGGTTTTGCCTTTCCATTGCATTCCTGCTGATATTGTTTGCACTTCCCACCTAAAGGCTGAAGCTCAAGTACCCACCTTTCCACAACTGTCCGCTGCTGTAGCCACTTCTCCCAGCTGTGCCGATCAGGCAGTTGAAGGCCATCTCCTTGGCATTGAGGTGGAGGAGCTGGCTGGCCTCCACAAAGCGCCTGGTGATGTCCAAGGGGTTGGCACCCACTAAAGCAATGAGAGAAACAACACATGTCCCTCCTAGCACAGGGCTAATGCTTCCAGTAAGGGACCTCTGTAAATGGCCCAGGAAAGAAGGGTAAAGTAGAGCACTATTCCTAGGGTATGCAGGGGTGAGGGAGCTACTGCGAAAGGCTCTCAAGCTCTCAGGACCTTTCAGGTGTTGCTTTGCTCTCCTCCCTCTGCCTGTCTCTCTTCCTACCCATAGGCCTGGGTACCGATGCTATTGGTTTCTGAAATGACGCAGCATCCAGAAGTCTTGATCACTGGTGCTGCTCTAGGTCCTGGCCTTGATCCTGGGATGGCACCCTCACTTTGGAAGGACCCTGGTTCTTTTTTTTTGAAATGGAGTCTCACTCTATTGCCCAGGCTGGAGTGCAGTGGCATGATCCCGGCTCACTGCAACCTCGGCCTCCTGGGTTTAAGCAATTCTCCTGCCTCGGCCTCCCGAGTAGCTGGGATTACAGGTGTGCACCACCACGCCTAGCTAATTTTTGTATTTTTAGTAGAGTCAGGGTTTCACTATATTGGCTGGGCTGGTCTCGAACTCCTGACCTTGTGATCCTCCTGCCTCGGGTTCCCAAAGTGCTGAGATTACAGAGGTGAGCCACCACGCCTGGCCTGGGACCCTGATTCTTATGACTCCCCCTCATTCTGGCTCTACTGGGCTCTGTCTGGCTACTTCCCAATCCGCCCTCCTGATTTGAAAACTTCACATGCTGGCCGGGCGCGGTGGCTCAAGCCTGTAATCCTAACACTTTGGGAGGCCGAGACGGGCGGATCATGAGGTCAGGAGATCGAGATCATCCTGGCTAACACGGTGAAACCCCGTCTCTACTAAAAAAAAAAAAATACAAAAAACTAGCCGGGCGAGGTGGCAGGCGCCTGTAGTCCCAGCTACTCGGGAGGCTGAGGCAGGAGAATGGCGTAAACCTGGGAGGTGGAGCTTGCAGTGAGCTGAGATCCAGCCACTATGCTCCAGCCTGGGGGACAGAGCGAGATTCTGTCTCAAAAAAAAAAAAAAAGAAAACTTCACATGCCACCCGGACATGGGTGCTGTCTCCCCACCTCAGCATCATTCTCACAAATACTACTCCTCAGTGCCTCTGACCTCACACCATTCCTATTGCTAACCTTCAAATCTGGACTCTGCAAAGGTGGGGCAATGGCAGGAAAAATGGGAGAACAGGGAGGAGTGAGAGGATGATTCCAGGAGCTGCAGAGGGAAGGCATCCAATTCCTACAGCATACCCACGGTTGCCACCTGTTCCCAGCATGTGCCTCTGAGATGCCTGTCTGTAGTGGGTGTGGTGGGCACATACACAAACATCTGGGGCTTACCCGACATAGACTCCACCATGGCCTTCATCTTCAGTTTGAGGAGCTCCGTCAGCAGGTGGATGGACTGCTGCTGAAACCTGTTCAGGGTCTCCTGCTGGGCGCGCTCCTGACGGGCCATGGTGGGAGTGAGGGTGGAGCGCTTGGCAGTGGTTGCCAGCAGCACTGGATATGGTGGTGCTGGTGGTGGTGGAGGTAGTGGCTTCTTCAGTGTGGGGACCTGCACAAAGGTGGGTTCCATGAGCACCACCAGGGGGGCTCCAAAGCTGACCTCCAGGCCCAAGATGTCGGACGGGGTAGGCACTGAAGGGTCACTGATGAGCTCTTCCCAAGTGAACTCAAAGATGTTTCTGATGCCCTTTGGTATAGAAATGCCTGCATTCTGGCAGATCATGAGGAGTTTGGAGATGCGGGCCAGTAGCTTGGGGGCCATGGCTGTGTACTGCTGGTATAATTCTAGGTTACTCTTGATGTAACTCATGAGAGGGACCTTCAGCTATAAAGAGAGCTCTCTGAGAGGTGACTGAGAGCAAAAGTTCTTCCCTATGGTGAAGGCTTGGAGATGGACAGAATGGATGTGCTGAAATGACCCTTACAGGTCATTGAGCCAGTGGTTCCTATCCGGAAAGGACAAGAAAAGAGTTAGTCACTCTCCCCATAGTAGGGCAAGAGGATGTCCCCCTCCCTTACCTACCCAGAGACACCATCAGAGAGACCAATGTTAATGAGTCACTTTGGGAAGGGTCTGGTGATAAGTATGGTTCCAGGAAAGCTTCAAGGACAGTCACACAAACTGGGTATAGGACCCTGGGGGGCTGGAGGAATGGAAAGGCTGGGGAAGAGAGAAAGGTCCCATTGCACCTTTTGTAGTTAGAGATCCGAGGGTGGAAGATCTGCTTGTGGTCAATCAATAAGAACCTGCAAGAACAAAAAGATGTTTCACTGGTTCTCTTTGGAAGCGAGGGATGCAGAAGCTCCTGGTTGCAATGCCAAGTTAGGCTTGGAATTATCCAACATGTACATCTGAGGGCAGACAGGAAAGAATGAGAACAATGCATTTTCTAAGCTCAATCACTAATATAATTTGCCAGATTTCATCAAATCCAAGACATTCATGATCAAAGGATGCACCATCTTATAAGAAAAAAATGAATGTAACCTGCCATTGACTGTAAGACATACCACAATTTCAGAGATGTTCAAGTTGGAAAATACGTGCCTGAAAATCAATGGACTATAATAAATATTTTTCCACTTTAATACTACAGTAGTGTTTACCCTGACATATTTCTACATTGTGTTTTATTTTTACCTTCTTAACTTATATGAAAAATAGACCACTGGTTGAAGAGAGGAAGCATAAAGAACAATTTAATGAGCAAAAAAAAAAAAAAAAAAAAAAAAAAAAGGCTAGAAAAACCTGTAAATACACTGGCAGAGTTTTGTAACCAGATACCGAAAGTTTCATCTTTCTGATCAAAATGAACCTGACAGCAGTCTTTAGTAATATATCAAATTAAAACTAGCCACATCTTATGCTACGCAAAAATGATTTGTTTCTTGTAATTCCCAAGGGACTTTATGAGCGTGTGAGCCTTTGTGAAAGACTCAAGAATCCAGAGCACATAGCAAAGGTCAACCCGAGGGAGACTTAGAGGAGGAGGGGTGGGGAGGTCTGTCCCCTTTGCTGATGGCCATCTTTAGCACCTTGATGCAGAGTTAGTGAGTTGTTCCTGTTGTCCAACTCCAACAACCCTAACCAGTCCACTTACCACGAAGGGCTGCTGGCCCAAGGCTTCTGACCACACTTGTCAGTGAGTGCAGCTGTCCAACCATCTCTTCGACCACCTTTTATCCTGACAACCACTCCAGCCGACACACCTATGTCTTCTTTTCCACTAGACAATGCTCCCTTTCCCTTTTCAAACTCTGTCCCCCCCGGAGCCACCCCAAGTTCGCCATTCCAGGACAGCCTGCCTGGTGCCCACCTTCCGTGTTTACAGGATAGGCTCAGGGCCATGAACTCATGTGTCAACCCAGTGGTGAGAAGGCTATCATCTTTCTTGTTTTTCTGAGGAATCAGAGCTCTTGGTCAGGAGTCACCATCTGCAGACTCCTGGCACGGAGGCCTTTCCAAACACCACATTACTTTTTCATGGTCTCTGACCTGCCTCTGTCCATCTATCAGTAACAAAATCTCCAAGGAACATGAGCCCCAAAGAGCAAACCCTTCTAGCATGCTGCTATTTTGCAGATACAGTGGCTTCCTACGCCTATTTGTTGACCCCCTGACATCTCCATTCCTCAGCTTTGCAGACTGGGAAAAAGAGGCTTTGTTTTTGAAATTATAAGTCCACAGGACAAAGAAACCACTCAGAATTCCAGTCATCTGGGCAACCAGCCAGAGGGATCCGACCCTGACAGTGCAGGGCAGAGTTTTCCTTTTTTTAAAGTCAGGACTCAAATGAGAAGAAGGAGATAACTAATACAAATCTTGAAATATCAACTGGTTTGGGAAATTTGTCCCCCCTGCCTCCTGCCACCAGTTCCTTTGTTTTTGGAGGTTAATTTTGAAGATATATCTTACAGATAAAAGCTGAATTTTCGAACAGCTTTATTCAGATAGAATTCACATACAATCCACCCTTTTAAACGTGTGTACAATGGTTTTTAGTATATTCAGAGTTGTACAACCACTACTATCTAATTTTAGAACATTTTATTGCCCCCACACAAAACCCATCATCAGTCACTCCATTTCCCCTCACCCTCAGGCAACCATTCATCTAGTTTCTGTCTCTATGGATTTGCCTGTTCTGGACATTTCATAAGAATAGGATCATCGACTCTGGTTTTTTGTGACTGTCTTCTTTCACTTGCTGTAATGTTTTTGAAATTCATCCATGTTATATAGCATGTATCAGTACTTTAATCCTTTTAATGGCAGAATAATAGTCCACTGTATGGATATACCACAATTTGTTGATCTACTCATTTGTTAATGGGCATTTTGGTTATTTTTATTTTTTGGCTTTTATGAATAGTGCTATGAATATGCATACATAAGCTTTTGTGTGGGTGTATGTTTTCATTCTCTTGCATATGTATACCGAAAAGTGGGATTGCTGGGTCATAGGGTAAGTCAGTATTTAACTTTGTGAGGGCCTGCCAGACTGCTGCATCATTTCACAGTCCCACCAGTGGCTTTATAAGAATTCAATTTCTCGGGCCGGGCGCGGTGGCTCAAGCCTGTAATCCCAGCACTTTGGGAGGCCGAGAAGGGCGGATCACAAGGTCAGGAGATCGAGACCATCCTGGCTAACACGGTGAAACCCCGTCTCTACTAAAAAATACAAAAAACTAGCCCGGCGAGGTGGCAGGTGCCTGTAGTCCCAGCTACTCAGGAGGCTGAGGCAGGAGAATGGCGTAAACCTGGGAGGCAGAGCTTGCAGTGAGCTGAGATCCTGCCACTGCACCCCAGCCTGGGCAACACAGTGAGATTCCATCTCACAAAAAAAAAAAAAAAAAAGAATTCAATTTCTCTTTGCCAGCACTTGTTATTACGTCTTTTTGACTCCAGTGCTATCTTCGTAGATGTGAAATTATGTCTCATTGTGGTTCTGATTTCTATTTCCCTAATGACTAATTTGTATTTCCCTAAGCATCTTTTCATATGCTTATCGGCCATTTTATATCTTTTTCTGAGAAATGTGTATTCAGATCTAAAATCTGTTTTAAAAAGCAGTGTCATTTTAAATTAAATGTGGAGATAACCTATGTTTATTCCGTATATTTACATCTCTTCAAAACTCAGCTAGAGGTGACCATGTGACTACATCCTGACCTGAGATACAGATGAAGCTCCTGGGTAAAGGACCCTGAGAAATCTGTTTGAAGGAGGCTGCCTTCAGGGAAAGAACATTTTTTTTTTTTTTTTTTTTTTTTTTTTTACGAGCTGACCTCTCTAGTCCTTCTTGCCTGAAATGGATAAGATGACTGCAGCTCCAGCAACCGTTTTGAGCCACAAGGTTACCCCGAAGAGGGAAACCTCGCATTAAAAATGGCCAAGTTGCGCGGCAGAACCTGGGCTCCTGATGACATTGTGGCACCCATGCCAGCACTTAACCATCCACCTCCAAGCTTTTCCCACATGCAAATGAACCTCTAATGCCTTTAAGCCACTTTATTCAGCTCTCTATTCTGGCCATTGAAAGTGATTCCCGACTGACCCCCAGCCATGTTAGATCATCACTCCTTCCTTTTCCATTTATCCAGTTTCTATTTTGTCATTCATTTTTCCATCACTGAGACCTGGATCTTGACCTCAAGTAGCTCAGCAGCTACCAGGCAGGGCTGACTTACAAAATCGACTTACGTGATAAGGGTCACGCTACAGAAAAATGTACAAAGGCCATGAAAACAAAACAAAAAAAAAGGAAAGAATTGGCACTAGACGGTGTTCTAAAAGATGAGTAAGAAGTTGCCAGGCAGATAGGAAGAGACAGGCATTCTAGGAAGAAGGAACAGCACCTACCAAGAGATGATGACACTGGAAGCATGGTGGGCTCCAAAGACTGCATGTACCTCGGTATGGCTGGGGTGTGGGGGGATCTGTGGGAGAGTAGCAGATGAAACTTGGAAAGTGGTCTAGAATCAGATCTTGCAGGGCCTTGTATATCATTCCCAAGAATTTGCATCGGCTATATAATCAAATACTCCATGCAAATACTGAAATGTATTGTCTTTAATGGCTAATTGTGTCCCATATGGTATCATCTCTGCAATTGGAGGGCAGGGGCCATGTCTTCTCTTTTATAATCTCTACAATGCTCAGCCCAGTGTTGCTACATGCCAGAAATGGAAAAATATCTGTGGTATTAAAGTCAGCCACATAGCCTAAGGGACCCACGCAGATGGCTATAAACAAAGCTTCAAGATGCAATTCCCACAAAGAAATAAAATGTATAAGAAATTTATAGGCCGGGCGCGGTGGCTCAAGCCTGTAATCCCAGCACTTTGGGAGGCCGAGGCGGGCGGATCACAAGGTCAGGAGATCGAGACCACAGTGAAACCCCGTCTCTACTAAAAATACAAAAAATTAGCCGGGCGCGGTGGCGGGCGCCTGTAGTCCCAGCTACTCAGGAGGCTGAGGCAGGAGAATGGTGGGAACCCGGGAGGCGGAGCTTGCAGTGAGCCGAGATCGCGCCACTGCACTCCAGCCTGGGCAACAGCGTGAGACTCCGTCTCAAAAAAAAAAAAAAAAAAAAAAAAAAAGAAATTTATAAAAGATATGAGGGATGACCATGGACGCAGCACCTTCTTCAGTCAACAATATGCTGCATGTCTCCGCTGTTTCCAGTCAGCTTCTGGGACGGGGATGGGGAAGGCATGGGCCCTCCTCTCGAGGGCTCACAGTAGAGAGGGGAGACACACACACAGAAGGCTACAGTAAGTCAGAGTGCTCTCTGCAAGGCGGAATGGAAACCCAGAGACGGAAGTGTCACTGGAAGGCCTAGAGTTAAGGTTCTCACATCACATGAATGTGTGTTCAGGCGATGTGACCTTGAACCCAGCCTTTGATCTGTGTGATATTCCCAATGACCACATGTGACACTAGTCCCCACCTTCAAGGACTGTGAGGATTAGGGAGGTGGTGTGTGTGAAGGGCCAGCACACACACAGCACAGAGTTGAGTGATCAGTAAATGTTAAGTAGAAAAAAGGTCATTATTTGAAGTGGTCAAAGGTTGTATTCCAGGTGATGGGCACAGCTCTTGTATGGGCTGAAGGCTCCAAACAGCCCTGACAAGTTTGGGGAACAGCAAGGAACTGGAGGCTGCTACAGGGTACTGTAGAGGTGATGAGGGTAGGACCAGGTGAGAGGAGCCTGAGCTTGATCTTGTAGCTGATGGGAAACTACTGAAGTTGGCAAACAAAGGAGGCATCTGCATTGTAGAGTGCTCCTTCCGCTGCTGGCAGCATGGAGGGAAGTACGGTGGGGGTGAGTGCGAGATGGACAGCTGCTGCTAGGGGTTAGCCAAGGACGTGAGCTGCACCCACAGCACACTTACTTCTGCCTACAATCAAAAAGGATGTTCAGGCCAGGCATGGTGGCTCACTCCTGTAATCTCAGCACTTTGGGAGGCCAAGGTGGGCAGACCACCTAAGGTCAAGAGTTCAAGATCAGCCTGGCCAACATAGGTGAAACTCTGTCTCCAGTAAAAATACAAAAAGTAGCTGGGTGTGCTGGTGTGCACCTGTAATCTCAGCTACTCAGGAGGCTGAGGCGGGAGAATTGCCTGAACCCGGGAGGCAGAGGTTGCAGTGAGTCAAGATCGTGCCATTGCACTCCAGCCTGGGCAACGGGAACGAAACCCCATCTAAAAAAAAAAAAAAAAAAACATTTCTAGTCCTAGGAGTACCTGGAAGGGTATAAAAAGGCATAGACCCAGCAAACTGCCAAGGGTACATGGTGGCGCAAAAGCAGGAAAAGGGAAGTTCTGAATGAGCTTCAGGAAAATCAAGGGTACTCAATCAGAAGGCAGCTGAAGGGAAATGGGCATAGATTTAAAAGCAGAGAGATGGCATACCGCCACCCCTTTATGGGCACTGATCCAGAACACATTTTTCGGTCAAAGCATACACAGCTGTATACTTAAGAAAATCAAACTAAGCCTCCTCAGGTTATCTGGTCGTGGCGTTCTCTGCTATTTTCTCTAGTTTCTGGCTTTCTGATTTTAATCAGAAATACTTCTGATAAGGGCAGCGAGTCCAGATGTCAGCGCGTGACTGCAATTTGTGAGCAGGCATGGCTTTAGGCTAGGACAGGTCTGAGAATCAGCCCTCATTAGATGCATAAAACAAATGGAGGTGGGCCTAGGAAAATGAATAGATGCTGTTCTCTGTACTGTTAAGCATATAAAACAGCATTCTGGACAGATGCTTGAATTCTCTTGGCAGAGAGAAGGAAAGAAGGGCTCGGCTAGAGAGAAGTGGATCTTAGGGTGAGCAGGGTCGGGGCCACTGCACATAAGGTTGAGCTTAACTTCATGCAAAGCCAAGGTTTAATGTGACACTGGAATCTCATGGTGGCCATCCTGGAGTGGATTCACAAGGAGATTCACTGTGGTACCAAAGGGCCCTTACTGTGATGGGTCTCCTGACAAGACCCATCAAGAAACATAAAATCGACCATCTCTTTGACCCAGTGATCCCGCTAATGAAAGTGGCACCCCAGGGGACAGTTAGAAAACTGGGGGAGGAGTGTGGGGGAAGGTATCTATATAAAGACCTATGTTTGTTAAATCGTACTAAAAGATGCTTATAGCCACTTCATTCCCTATAGTGAAATAATGATGTACGTTAAGCTGATGAACTATTAGGCAACAACTAAAAATAACAAGGAAGCTCAGTTTTAGAAATGTTAAAGAAGAACCAAATGGTGTGTATACACTGATTACACATTCCATGAAAACCTGTACAGATCATAAGTTGAACACAGAGATACAAAGCCTTTTAAGGAAAAGGTAATTCTTTTTGGAAAAACAGTAAAACCTGGGTTCCCAGCAAAGACAGTGGCACAGTTACCAGACTACTTGCAACCTGGGAGACCTGCACTGGGAACAGGGCCCACTCTTGTATTTTTTGGTTTTCAAAAACTGTGAACTATGGCTGTGTGTGGAGAGGATGGTGTGGGGTGGGGTGAGGGGAAGTGGACACTCTGTTCAACCTCAGGGAATAATGACCAAAAAAAAAAAAAAAGGCGGGGGTAGGTGGAGGGGAAGGAATGCAGTACACAACAGAGAAAATGCTTAAAACCTGGCCAAACTGTTACCAAGCATGTGAGCTTTGAGTTAGGGAGAATGTGGCAATTAGAAATGTAGTGGAGGGCCGGGCATGGTGGCTCACACCTGTAATCCCAGCACTTTGGGAGGACGAGGCGGGCAGATCATCTGAGGTCAGGAGTTCGAGATCAGCCTGGCCAGCATGAGTGAAACCCCATTTCTACTAAAAATACAAAAGTTAGCTGGATGTGGTGGTATACATGCCGGTAATCCCAACTACTTGGGAGGCTGAGGCAGGAGAATTGCTTGAACCTGGGGAGAGGAGGTTGCAGTGAGTTGAGATTGTGCCAGTGCACTCCAGCCTGGGCAGCAGAGTAAGACTCCATCTCAGAAAAAAAAATAAAAAAAAATTAAAAAAAAAAAACAAAAGAAATACAGTGGAGAAAGAAGATGTTTCAATTGAGGGCAGAAGAGATGCAATATTTCTGGCTACTTCTACCACTGGACAAATGCTCACTTACTATGTATGAGTGACTATATAGATGCAGCCTGGGATTTATTAAGAAACACCATAACAAAACATCAATAGGCCAAGATGACAGGTTTTCACTACAACACCTTACTTCCTTTGAACATTTGGATTTTCTAGCTTTCCTAGACAATGACCTACACCAATCACACCATCCCTGGCCTCTTGCCCCCAGTACACACACCTTAAACATGAAGATAATGTCCACAGCCCACCGGGGCAAAACACCTGACCCAGCCAGCTAACGGGGCGGTCAGGCAGGATGACTGCGGTAGTTTCGTCTACTCTCATCTTTTCAGTGGGTCAATGAATTCCTTTCAATTATCATCACTTACCTTAGCCATGTAGTTTTTTACACGAACTGCTTGCCAAATAACCGACTTAGCTCAATTTACTGACTTAAAAGGACACAGTATGGCATGGGCAACTCCAGGTTGTGTTAACTGTGAAGACCAGTACCCATCCCCGTTCCAAATTCTAAACTCAACTACCTCATCTGCATGTCACAACAAGGTCAGCTGTAAACCTCCCTGAGGGCTGCACTTGAGCTTTCACTGGGAATAAACGGCCCCACAAGTCTGGTAAATGTATGGCTAAACGCAGCAGGAATCTCATGTATATGGATCTGAATGTTCTCCTTTGGGAATTCTGCAGCAAACAAAATGATTTATTGAGCCAATTCAAACGAACTCTATCAAAACACACAAAGGCCTGGAGGAGAGATTACAATGAAAGTAAGTAATTCCGGGCAATTTTTGATCTAAAGCATTTTGCTTAGCTCAACAAAGGCACGAATGAGGTGTGGTCATGTTTTTCTATAGGAGGTTTTGCCACTACTTGCTCCCAAGTTAAACATGGCCACAGAGTACTGTGAATGTTTAATGTCTGCCTGGGAGAAATGTATTGGCCAATACTTTAGTTACTAATGGGAGGATTATGTCTAGTCGGACCAGGAAGCGTGTAAAAGCAGATCACTTGGAGCCGCTGTGTCCAGGACAGCAGCACTAGATGCACGGACCCTTTGAGCATCTGAAACGCATGGACCCTTTGAGCATCTGAAACGAGGTTAGCATGACTAAGGAACTGGGTTTTATTTTTTCAAACTTGATATTCAATTCAGTTACTGAAAAACTTTACTATGTTTAAGTATCTTTGGAACAACTTGGATATGAATTTGTGTTTTTCAACTGCACATTTTATAAAACCTAAATACAGATCAAGTATTCCTGATGAAAAGTTAGCATCCAAATTGAGATATGCTATAACTGGATACACAGTGAGTTCTGAATTCTTAGCGTGAAAAAGAATAATTTCAGATCTCACTAATAATTTGCATATATTGAGTACATGTTGGAATATTTTGGATATGGTGAGTTAAAAATAATTTCACTTTTTAAATATGGTTGCTAGAAAATTGAAAATGACACTCTGGGCTTATTTTTTTTTTTAATTTTGAGACGGAGTTTCGCTCTTGTTGCCCAGGCTGGAGTGCAATGGCACGATCTCGGCTCACTGCAACCTCCGCCTCCCAGGTTCAAGCGATTCTCCTGCCTCAGCCTCCCAAGTAGCTGGAATTACAGGCATGTGCCACAGGTTTATTTTTTATTTCTGTTGGAGGGTGCTGTTTTAAGAGTATGGAGCTGACATCTAAGAACTCTAATGCCATCTGCTGGATACACTGGTACAAGACAGGCCCGTGTCACACAGTAAGACTGATGGTGTGTCAATACTCAAAGAACTGGATCTGAAACAGAAAAGGGCTCACAAAACACTGAACTAAATTTATACTGTTAAGAGAGGATTATAAATAGGTTTATTTAGTTTTTGAAATCCCAGAGAAAATGTGACTCACAGTTATTAGACAACAGTTACCATGAGCCAACGAGCACAACAGCTTTGTCATCCACCCGAATGCCACAGGCATGGATGTGGTCACCTGGGCTGGACCCTTTGTGATGCTGGCTCCCATACCTACAACTCTTCCTGCTGCCTGCCTTGCCCCTATCTCCCTTCTCCTTTCGACTCCAGTCAGCCTCGGGTCCTTCTGCTCTGCGTTACACATACATCCTCTTTCCATCTTTTGTCTATTCATTATTTTCTTTCTACCCTTTCTTTTTTCTATTTTTCCTGTGATTCTAGCATGTCTAATCTATTTTTCTTTTTAGTATTCCAATTTTTCTTTTTTTCTCCTCCCTCTTTATCCTACAAGCTGTTTCAGTTGGTTTTGTAGTTTTAGCTCTTACATTTAGGTCTTCAATTCATCGTGAGTTGATTTTTTGTATGTGGCATGAGGCAGAAGTCCAAACCCATTCTTTCGCATGGAATATTCAGTTATCCCAGAACCATTTGTTGAAAAGACTGTTCTTTCCCCACTGGATGGTCCTGGCACCACTGTCAAAAATCAGTTGACCATGGATATATGTTTTATTTCTGGACTTTCGCCTCTATTCCACTGATCTATGTGTCTATTCTTATGCCACTACCACACTGTGTAGATTACTGTAGCTTTGTGGTTAGTCTTGAAATCAGGAAGTGTGAGTCCTCTCTGTTTTTTCTCTAGATTGTTTTGGCTATTCTGGGTTCCTTGCATTTCTATGTGAATTTTAAAATTAGCTTGTCAATTTCTGCAAAAAAGGCAGCTGGGTTAGCTGGTTTTTATGTGTATTTATTAAAAAAAGCAATTACCCGATTAGGCTGACAGAATGATTAGGCTGACCATTAACAGGACTGGCACCTTTACCCTCGGTGTTTAGAGGTAAGTTTGTAAGAATTCAGGATGTTTGTCTAAGATTGCTTGATACTAGGGCAACAAAACTAAGAGCAGAGGGCACTGAAAAGACTGTCTGGGAGTCAGACATCAATTGTGTTTAAGTCTGAGATCTGCTTCTTAGGTACCATATGACCCTGCACGAGTCATCGACCCCTCCACACTCCAGTGTTATCTGTAATGAGGATGGGGCACTCCCTTCCACACTGCAGCACTGTGGGAACAGAGACAATGCCATTGCAGAGGACCCCCAGGGGACAGTCTCCTTCACTCACTCGTCTCCTTCCCACTCAAGGAACATCAAGGACTTGTGCTACCACATTCTCACAGCACTCACTGGCCTGGGAACCAGCTATGGGAGCCCTATGGGCCTGGTCATCAACTCTCAACTGCTTGTCTGCAGCTGTAGGAACCCTCTGAGGTGTGGCAGGCAGAGGATGGGGTGGGTGCCCAGGCACCTCGCTGAATTTCTGGAGCCCTGCCCACCCCCAACCCTCTCCTTGTTACTAATGACATGGGGACCCACCTGCTCCACTGTGCAGCCCCAAGTCTGATCCAAGTCAGGTTCCTGAATGTGAGGAAGCTGAGCATGGGGGCGACAGGGAGGTGGGATGCGCTGAAAAGCTGTAACCATTGCCGCTAAGGCGTATCAGTCTCTGACCAGGTCCAGCAGCCTCCACGTACGTCCGTCATTCAACACACATTTACTGAATGCCCACTGCACACAGGAGTGTAGGTAATAGGATGGTATGACAGTAAAAGTAAGTAAACAACTCCCACTTCTACCTTTCTGGACTATGAAGAGCTCCTCCTGGTCTTCCTTATCATTTCCTATGTGATTACTTCCGGGTCCTCTTGGAGAACAGAGCATTTTGCCTCCCATGCAGTCTGCCACTGCTTGACAGGGAGAAATTCCTCCTGACCTATGTTCCATCAGCTGATCTGGAAGCTGAACCCTTGGAATAAAGACACCTGCATGCTAGTATTTGCAAAAGGAATGGAAAAGAACCCTTAAATATGAGTAAGTCATGGGAGTAGGTATGAAACAGATAGGGTTTTAAGCACATCTCAGTGTCAAATTTTACAGAATAAATACTTCTATTCTATTGCAGTTCACGTGTAAATCCAGGTAGGTATGTCCATATCCCTCTTAGAATGAAATGAATAGCCAAGTGGCCAAAGTTTCCACGACTTTCCTCCTTACTGACCAATCCAACCTCAAGTGTGTGCCTCCTAGGAAAAGGAGAGGACAAAGGTACAAATTCAGTTCCTAAAGTCATTTCTCTCCTTCTGGGAGAGAAAGGCACTATCAAAGTACAAACCCAAGTCAGGGTGCTTTGAAAGATCAAGTCACTTGTTTGTAATAGGAAATCATGTCATCCAGAGTTTTGAAAGTAACTGTGGGGGCTTGTGGTGGGTTGTCGGGGGCAGGAGTGGGTGATATATGTGCAGGGCTAGGTCCGTGGCTCTGGTCAGAGCACTGCCCTGGGTCACTCTGTGCTGGCCCAGGCCTGCTCCATGCCTGGCTGCTGGAAAAACCAGTTCTCTTCTGACCCACAAAGTAATCTGACGGTGGGGCAAACTCAGGATCTCTCTCAGCCCGGAGATCTGACTGCCTCTTCGACCAGTATCCAAAGGAAAATTCTAGTAAAAATGAGAAAGAAAATTATTAGAACAGATTAACAAATCAGTTGAATTTATTGTTACTATTATCTAAGCGTTGCATATATTTCTTAAAAGCCACCACAAACTATCCAAAGAATAAGAATGGCAACAGTAAAACTATGTTACAAGGTATAAATAATACCTACAACCAGTATAAAAGCCCAGGCTAAGAAAAGGGAGTGACTACCTCTAGATGGGAAATACAGAAAAAGAGAAATACAGACAAATCATCTGCTTGACACGACACTGTAGGTATTTCATACCAAAATACAAATTTTGTCCTTTATTGAGTTTTGGAAGACACAAACGGGACCTGCCCAACCTTGTTTGGTATTTCACCTCTATTTCTAACAGTGGCTCTTGCATTTCTCTTACTTTAGCTTTGGATCTTATCAGCTCAGACAGCATGGACTATATTCTACTGAAACGATTTTTTTCAAAGAGGCATAAACCATAGTCTTCCAAAGAGAGGCTGCTGTGGACACTCTAGAGAATTTACCAAAAAAATGTCCATGAAAATTCCCCAGTGGAACCATGTGTGAATCCAGGTTAGTACACTGGCATGCAAACCATTTTCAACTGAACATAAAAGAGGCTGCAAAAAACAGAGCACATGAGAACACCAAACCTTTAATAATACCAAATAATACTTTAAAGGCAGATCCTGAGAAATGGCATTCCAAAGCTGTAAAACCACACGAGGCAGCACGAAGTTAAAACTTACCCCAAGTGCTTCTGGAAAAAAAACCATTTTCCATTCACTAGAGAGTTCTTACACCTCAGAGCCCACGTCCCTTACCTTTTCCGCGGTCCCACTCCCGGATGTGTGGCACTCCGGGCTTGGTGTCCTTCCTCTCCTGGACAATGACTTCTACCTTGCTATTCTGGGCAGCAGGACGTGGAGCTGGCACAGGCTCTGGCTCCAGTGGCAAAGGCCCAATAACATCTCCATCTATTTTTTGTAAGGGAATAAGACACTGTCATAACAAAGCCTAAAGCTATTTTTAAAAATATAGAACATGCTAATCCTGAAAGTAAAAGTAACCATCAATATTTATGAAGTACCTATCACGTCCCAGGCAGTGGATTAAGTCTTTTGTATACAACAGGTTATTTAATTCTTGTAACAGTCCTAATAAATTCAATATTTCCATGTTATCCCCATTTTATAGAGGGGGAAAATTAAGCTCCGAAATGGTACACAGGTAGAAAGTGATACGGGCTGGGGTCCTGGGCTGGGCTGGATGGATTTTAGTCTCTGTGCCCCTCACTATGCCACTCTGCTTCTCCAAACTGGCAATTGCAGGACCAGAAACCCCCAAATCACTCAACTAACATCACAATCTGAGGAGAAGCGAGCAGAGCCAAGGGGATGAAGAGTTGGGGTCTGGTGTAGGCTGTTCAATTTTGGTCACATTTTTTAAATGTAAAAGAAACATGGATTTTTAAAAAACACTGTGGTGGCACTTCACATTTTCTGGACATGACAGATGTTCAGGAGATGGAGCAAAATTAGTGAAACAATCTGCACAGCTTAACATGTTATAGAGACAGCATTTATCTGAAACTAAACAGATGGTTTTCAAATTCCCAAATGTTTCTGGTTTTGTTCAGACATTAGGAAACGGCCCATGGCTTCACATAAGCTTTGTGAGAGCTGGAGGGCTGTACGACCCCTCATACCCACACTCCCTTTTCCTTTGGGTAATAGAATGCCCCCAGGTTTCAGCTGAGCATGTGGCCAGCTTGCTGGAGAGGCCATTTCCCAGCTTCTCCTACAGTGAGGTGTGGCCCACAGGACTGAGCTCTGGCCAGCGGGATGTAAATGCACAGGTCGTATATAAGTTCCCACTCATATCTCTAAAAAGGAAGCTCGTCTCCTTGCCTACCCCTAGGCTGGATCATGAACAGGGAAGCAGGGGAGCAAGCTTTGTGCAGAAGAAAAAAATACTCTAGGAAATGGCAGAAATAGCAAGACTGGAGGAAGCCTGGGACTAGATGACCACCTGGGGCAAAGCTGCTCACTTACCCTGGATACCCACTCACCCACCCACCTCCAAGTTGTTAAGTAGAGAAATGGATCTCGGGCCAGGCACGGTGGCTCAAGCCTGTAATCCCAGCACTTTGGGAGGCCGAGAAGGGCGGATCACGAGGTCAGGAGATCGAGACCATCCTGGCTAACACGGTGAAACCCCGTCTCTACTAAAAAATACAAAAAAATAGCTGGGCAAGGTGGCGGGCGCCTGTAGTCCCAGCTACTCGGGAGGCTGAGGCAGGAGAATGGCGTAAACCTGGGAGGCGGAGCTTGCAGTGAGCTGAGATGTGGCCACTGCACTCCAGCCTGGGCAGCAGAGCAAGACTCTGTCTCAAAAAAAAAAAAAAAAAAAAAAAGAGAAATGGATCTCTATTTTGTTTGAGCCATTCTATGTAGGAGTCTCTAGATTGATGGCAATTTAGCTTATACTACCACAACTTATACAATAAGCTAGTCTGACACAGCATTTAATAGTGTTTCCAAGGGGAACCGTGCTCCAAGTTCCAAATCACCAACTTCTGCAGCACGGTTCTTTGGTAAGCTTTGGCAAGCTGTCGATATTCGTATTTCTAAATTCTTTTACTACATAACTTTATGAATATAAGTTTCTTTAAATATATATATAAAATAACCAATAGCAAAAAATGTAAGTCTAAAACATATATATGCAAAACTAAACTTTATCTTAAAATATCTCTTTACTAAGTCTCAGTTACAAGACTATGCCATTCTAAGACGCAACACAATGTATTGTTGCTTCATAGCCTCATCTATAGCCTAAAAATATTGAATGTCATTCTGCATCACTTTGGTTATAAAAATTGCTCCTGCCAGTACCTCAAAGGTATACTGTTTGCTTAGATATAAAACTAAATGGCTAATTTTCACGTTGCCAGCCCTATTAGCAAGACGTCAATGGAACAAAATTTTCCCTTTTGAAGTTCAGCAACATAGACATGATATACCTCTGTTTTCTTCCTCTGTTCCACCTTCTTTTGATTTTTTCATCTTTTTTTGTCGAAGTTTGGCAAGTCTTGCCTCTAAGATAGCCTTTCGCTTTTCCTTTATGTTTTCTCGTTTTGTTCTCTGATCTGTTGTCTGAATAGAAAATCAGAAAATTATTTGCTTGAAGCCAAATTTGCAATATTCCTGTTCAAAAAGATGAAATTTTCTTCTAAAAATAGACTAGCTAATTGATCTTCAGGCCACCTCTAAGAAGCTATCCTTGAGATCCTTACAATGAAGCCCTATGAAGTATTCTTATACGAACCCTCCGATGTCTTACAAAGTTTCGTAAGTGTTCAAAGAGCACCTTGCAAGCCTTAACACTCAAGGAAACCAACCCATTCCGTCCTACACCTTAATCCCTTAAGTAACTTACTATTTTCCCATCCAAGCCGCTCCAAAGTACCACATTTGGCACCAGATTTAAAACATCAAAGTTGCACAGGTTACTTGTGAGCAGTTATAAAATTTGAAACACAAAAATAGTATGGCAACTACCTTTATGCAATTCCAAATATCAATTTTAATTTCTAATTAATTTACTAGATTTTTCTGCAGTGTGGTCCAGCAAGAAACCAAGCGCTCGCATCCTTCCTCACAGCCGCTTGGGATTTATCTGTACCTGTTCACGCAGCATCTCTAAGGTTTTCATCTGCTTGTTTCTCAACTCTTTGTCTCGGGCAAAGGCAAAATACCCAACGCCGAGTTGCCGGGCCTCTGAAAGAAGTGCAAATTACCCAAAAGATCAGACTGTCCTGATCATTCAACTACACTCAAGCCACATTTCCTACCAAAGCAAAAAGAAACACAGTGATATTCGGCACAAGTTTTAAAAAGAAAAAGAAAACAGCTAAGTGAAAAAACAAAACACCAAAGAAACACAAAAGTTAGACCAAGTTTTCGTCCTGTTGGCCAAGGGAAGCATAACAAGCGTTCGTTTGCTTTCAGCCATGGGCTGTCTCCACTTCTCTTGGGAAACAATCCCTTGGATTACCAGACCCTCTGTCAGGAAGATATTCCCAATGTGAGTATTTTAAGGCTATGAAGTGAACAAAGGAGATATTTTCAATTTCCAAAGCAGGATCTTTAATTTCCATGTAAAAGCTATTGCTTTATGAATACTTCCCTTAATGTTTGCCATTAGTTTAAGATTAGAAAAAAGATTTGCAAAGCTGCAAGAAAATAGTCATACCATTTTCCCGAATGTCTTCATAATGTACGGGCCCCATGGGCCTCTTCAGGGCCTCTCTTTCTTCTTCCTCCCATTGCTGGCGCTGAAGTTCTTTTCTCATATCTTCAGATAACAGGGTTTTTTCATTAGCAGGACTAACAAAACTAGCAGGAAAACACAGCAAAAACTATCTTCAGATAAGGACTGAGATATCAGTGTTTAAGTACAGTCAGCTGCATCATGGATAAGTAACACTGCTTGATAAAGAAGACAGGGAACTACAGAGGCTTCTGACCCACAAGACTGCTAGAAAATCAATTACACAGCCTTCACCTTTTTTTCTTTTTTTTTTTTCCTTTTTTTTTGAGACTAGTCTTGCTCTGTTGCCCAGGCTGGAGTGCAGTGTCACAATCTCGGCTCACTGAAACCGCCGCTTCCCAAGTTCAAGAGATTCTCCTGCCTCAGCCTCCCGAGTAGCTGGGATTACAGGCACCTACCACCACATCCGGCTAATTTTTGTATTTTTAGTAGAGACAGGGGTTCACCATGTTGGCTAGGCTGGTTTTGAACTCCTAATCTCAGGTGATCTGCCTACCTTGGCCTCCCGAAGTGCTAGGATTACAGGCATGAGCCACTGCACCTGGCCAGCCTTCGCCCTTCTTACTCAAGCACGAGACTCGTTACGTTAGCATGACGGAATCTTGCCCGAGCACTCAAGACATAAAACTTTCCTTCCACCCAGGTCCTGGGCTGACCAGATGGGAGGTGGCCCAGGCAGGGAAGAGGAACTCTGGGTCTCCTCCTGTGGATGGTCTCTCGTCTGGGGACATGAAAACTGCTTAACATTTTGGCCTGAGTGATGTCTCCTGTCCTTGCAGATGACCAGGCCCTGAGAAGCTCAAGGTTTCCACTCTCCCTTTCTTATGCCAAGACAAAGGCTATCTGCTGGATGCCTGAACCTGCAGGATTTGGACAAGGTAGAGTTTCTCCCAACACTTCTCACATAAAAGTTCCTGTAGTAAGAGGAATTTATTTTCCTGGATGTTTCAGAGCTATCTCTTAGGTCTTGTGTTTTAGAGTTACCTCTCAGATTTTATGTTTTAGAGTTATCTCTTAGGTCTTAGGTCCTGCTGAAAAATCTAGTTATAAGGTCCTTGGCCAGGCATGGTGGCTCACGCCTGTAATCCCAGCACTTTGGGAGGCCGAGGCGGGCGGATCACAAGGTCAGGAGATCGAGACCACGGTGAAACCCCGTCTCTACTAAAAAAATACAAAAAATTAGCCGGGCGTGGTGGCGGGCGTCTGTAGTCCCAGCTACTCAGGAGGCTGAGGCAGGAGAATGGCGTGAACCTGGGAGGCAGAGCTTGCAGTGAGCCGAGATCGCGCCACTGCACTCCAGCCTGGGCGACAGAGCGAGACTCCGTCTCAAAGGAAAAAAAAAAAAAAAAAAAAGGTCCTTAATTCAAAAATGCAATGATACATAAAGAAAAAGTGAATAAGTTCTCTCCCTGGAGCCACTTGCTTGTGGGAAAATCAAGTATAAATTCTCAAACCACTTTCTCCACAAAGGCTGGTTTGCTGGTTTGGTTTGGGCTTATTCTGTTACTCCGTAGTCAGACATCCTTCAAGGTGAAAGAGACAGCTCTACTCATCCACCAGTCAGGTTGTTCTCCAAGTGTGGATTATGTGTGTATGTGCACGCTAACCACTAAAAAGTGCTTCAATCAATCAATATCTCCTTACTGGAGCAACAGAGATCATTAATTATAAAACAGCCTCCCCTCACAAAACAATCCCTATGGCTGCATTTCAGACCTGGGCAGAGCTCTGCATACCACACACACTTACAGTCTCCCCTGAAGATTTTTATCCATCTCCAGCAGATCTGGCAAATCTTTTCTCATACAGCGCCGGGAACGCCCCAAAGAGTCCACATAATCCACCCTGAAATGAAAGCAAAAGGATGTGAAGGACTTGTACACATGTACAAGCCCCTAAGTCAGGGAGTAGGTGAACAGTGAAGGGGAAAGAGAAGCCTCACTACCAAGAAGAGCCCCCAGCCTCAGAGACCACCACCACTGATAGGAGTATGCGTTTTAAAGCTGACACACAATAAGCTCATTGTGCTCCTTATTAAATATTAGTTTTAGAAACTGTTGACAATAATTTTGATCATTTATGTCTTTGATTTCACAGATAAATCACCCACACAGAATTTTGCTGCAGCATCTATGAACTTACTTTAATCTAGTTGAGACAATTCCAGACATTTTATCAGTATCTTAGTAACTTTGCCTTGTGCCTGAGATTTTCAACTTGCTCATTTCCTCACAGACTTCAAGTCAGACTTTTTCTTCTTTCTCTTATTTCCTCTAATTGGTATAATTCTACCCAATGTATTAGCAATCTCGTAATGTAAGAAATTCACAGTATTTTTCAGAGTTGGACTCTTCTTAATTAGGAGGAAGCCAAACACCATACCTCTCTCCTCATCTTTGCTCAAACTAGACAGTGGTTAGACAGCTAAGCCAGGCAGATAGCAAGGCAAAATGAAATATTCTGACTTCCTACAATAGAAAATATGGACGGATTTTCATGAAAAACATCTCATTTGTAATATGACACAACAGATATTGTACTTTTTAAATTACAGGCAGAGAATCTCCTACAGCCTTTAGCAGGGTACTGAATACACACTTAAGGGCCCAATAAGTACTACCTGGCAGACCAATCTAAGGTCAGATTCGGCAGGTACGTGGCTTTGCTTTTGTTAGCAATTTTTTTTCCTCTCAAGCAATGCTGACTTCAATTGTTAGTTGTGATTTAAAAACTGAGTGTTTACTCTAGTACTGAAGCTGATTATCACAAGAAATAAAACCTCCAACTGCAGCAAGCAGTTTCTTTCTTCCTTTTTTTCCCCCCCAAATGGATGGGGAAGAAAACCATCTAGCCAGATGGTCTGTGTAATTATTTACAGTATCTTGGAAAGATTTTCTACCACCTGGAATTTAACTATCAAAAGGATTTTACAAGCAATTACGATTCTGGAGCTTAATTTAAAAACAAAAAATTGTGTCAGAACTGCTTGCAGAGCGTCTTCCTTCACCATATGGTGGCATGTGACACCTTCAATTGCCCTCCAAACTCTTCAAATCACTGGCAAATTGCTTGTAATCACACAGGCATTAATAAGCAAAAATTTTTAAAAAGACATTAGACGTTTCAAAGGAGATGAGATTTCTGCTTTGAAAAGCAATCATAGACTATTCTGTTTCTGGAGAAGGCCTCCAAAACATACAGATCCCATTAAATAGAAGTGGCAAGACAGTAGTCAGCCACGGCTCCATCTAATCAGCAGTCACTCACTGAGCAACCCCTGCAGGCAAACAAAGCTTTCCTCAGGCAAGGAGAGTAATACAGGAGGGCTAACAGCCATGCCATCTTCCAAGGGTCTGGGGAAGTTAAGGCACACACCCATGAAATGCTTATTAACAACACTGGGTACACAAAGACTACCAAAAGTTTGCTAAAATCTTTTTCTGATAATGAGGCCTAGTATGTGTCAATAATAAATAATAGGTAATACCTGAAGAGCAGGAAGTATATTAAGTGCTACCTGACTTTAGATGAGAGAGCAATCACTTAGAGATTAGAAATGATAGGCCAGGCATGGTGGCTCACGCCTGTAATCCCAGCACTTTGGGAGGCCCAGGCGGGAGGATTGCTTGAGCCAAGGAGTTCAAGAAGAGCCTAGGCAACATAGTGAGACCCAGTTTCTACAAACAAAAAATTAAAAACTGAGGCAGGAGGATTGCTTCAGCCCAGGAGTTCGAGGCTACAATGAGCCATGATCATGCCACTGCACTCCCGCCGGGGTGACGGAGTGTGGAGACCTTGCCTCAAAAACAAATAAATAAAAAAGAAAATAATGATGAAGAAAGGCACCAAAAGAAGAGACTGTATGTTCTTCTCTTTTGGTTCCTTATAGCTTGCAGGCTGTTCAAGCCTGTTCCAAATGGTACCAAATGGTACCAAATGGTACCTGTTCCAAACGGTACCAAATTATTTAGATGTAAGATAGTCGGTAAGAAGATACCTGTTTTATCCCAATGAGAATGTTATTTCTGAACCAACATGGACACCCTCAGTGGAATGAAGATGCAGTTTCTCTGCCATCCACAGTAGCTGGGACTGCTCTCTTCAGCTCATCAATGACTGCCCACAGGGCCAAAGGCTGACAAAAGATCAACGCCTGCTGCAAAGAGTCCTGAGAAGTTCCTAACAAATGCCCACTATGAGGAGGCTATTCCAGCCTTGAAAGGAGGATGAGAAGGATCCCAAAAGCAAGAGGGTGTGTTCCCAGAAAATTGTCAGAGCATCAGTACAGCTCTCAGCAATTTCAAGAACGGCTGAATAGTTTCCAAACAATAATATCTTAGGTAGAAAAAAATCATTGTAACAGAATTCCCATTCTGGTCTCTCTACTTACTGATAGTCTCTTTAAGGAAAAGACGAGTTTGGTTCTTCTATCATTCATCTACATATAGGCAAAATTCAGGAAATGTCAATAACAAAGGTTTACAAAATGCCTGCTTATACTTCACAGGCAGCAGTTTCTTGTGTAGCCCAGAACACTCTTACTTCTTGAAGGGGGGTTAAAGTAAAGGGTCATGGGAATGAGGCAGTATAATCTCTATTTTATAAGGGAAGATCCTGAGCCTCAAAGACTGAGAAACCTGATTAAGATCATACAGTCAGTGAGAGGTACAGCTGGAACCGTCCAAGGCCCATGAGTCCACACCACACTGCCAAACAATGTCACAGTCAGAGTAAGACATACAGGGCCACCACTGCCGGCTTCCTTCTCCTAGATGGCAGCTCTCCACCATGTCAGAACGAGGACACGGGTAAGGCAGCAGCACAGGTACAAAAGGAAGGCGCTCTGCCCGCACTGTTTCATGTTAGTGATCCAGGCAAACCAAGTCTGCCACGCAGAGTCTCCTTGGGCCTGGCACAGGGCTGGGCACACAGCAGGAGCTCAGTCAGTATTTGTAATTATATGTAATTATTGTAATTATGTCTTCATTTGAGCTACTGTTTTTACATCCATAATAACCTAATCTAACCTAACTTAAAAGGAAGTCTCAAAAGAACACCCAGAAACAATAAAGAGAAATGGCTTGATAACAACCCAACAAAATCGCTCCCAAAATGTCAGCACAAGTCTGAGGATGTTCCTCAGAGCTAATCCATGATGTTACCAACCATTCTTCACTGGGGTCTTGGGGAGGAGGGATGTCTCCCTCAGGAAGGTTTTCCTCATCGTCGTCCCTTTCTCCTGCCTTTTGAGAATCTCTATGGGCACCAGATGCCTCCATTTCTTTGCGCTTGTCTATGATCTTCTGCGTGAAATCCACAAGGTACATATCCTCCACTTCTTCATCTACAACATAAAAATCAGTTTTCAGACATCAAAAAGGAAAATCACACATGGAATTGACAAGAAGCAGTCACATTCATTGCCTGGTGGCCCCATCACCCCTGATGGCTCATCAGACAATGCCTCCACTCCCCAAACGTTTACAAAGACACAGCCACCTTGGGAACTGACACATACTACACAAAAAAATCTTGAAAAAGCCTAAAGTTTTCTGTTGCCTCATCAATACACTACCTGAGTAAGCAAAACCATCTTAGAATGTCATTTTAAGATAACACAACAGTCTGATTTTATGCAACTCATCCAACCAATTACATCATACAGAAGCAAAACTGCATTTTCCATGTCATCAGATCAGGACAGTAGAACTTCTTGCTTTAGGTGTTACATATCTGTCTCATCATGTGGGCTAGATCACTAACCCTAATTATACTGTTGTGGTTTGGTAAATGTTTTAAAGATCATAATACAGGTAAAAGAAGTCATCTGAGTTCTTGTCAAGCCAATGAACACCAATTCCAGGCAAGGCATGGAGCGAGACCCTACAGGACATATACAGATATGCAAGACACTCTGCCCACAGGGCTTATGGTCCACTTAAGGAGCTAAAACACACACTGAAAGTTAAACAACAATCCGTGACACCTAATTTAACCCAGGATAGCTCATGTAGCACAAATTATGTATACCTAAAGTTTCACTACACTGGATTTAGGACACAGTCATTTGAGTCTTTTTCTCTGATGACAGAGATTAAGCTACATTGAACTGACATTAGGCTTCCTATTACCAGTGGTGGTGTTTTCCCCACCTTAGGGTGAAGAAAAACTGAGGCTCCAAAACATAACTTGCCCAAACTTGTAGGTCTGACATATCTATCAGGAGGTGGGCTTGCTGGCTTTGACAAAATCAGGTCTCTATACTCACACTCCTTTGGACCTGATTTCTATATTAACAATATAAGTAAAGTTTGAATCAAAAGAGAAAAGACTTTAATAAAATAAACTTTTTTTTTTTGAGATGCAGTCTCACTCTGTCGCCCAGGCTGGAGTGCAGTGGCACCATCTTGACTCACTGCAACCTCCACCTCCCGGGTTCAAGTAATTCTCCTGCCTCAGCATGCTGAGTAGCTGGGACTACAGGCGCCTGCCACCACGCCCGGCAAATTTTTGCATTTTTAGTAGAGACGGGGTTTCGCTTGGCCAGGTTGGTCTCAAACTCCTGACCTTGTGATCCGCCCGCCTCGGCCTCCCAAAGTGCGGGGATTGCAGGTGTGAGCCACCACGCCCAGCCTAAAATAAACTTATTTTTAAAAACCACAAAATTCCTGAAATAGAGAGGAGATGTAGTCTGAGTTATAAGGCCATAGGCTAGCGAGGCCTCCCAGTAGGCGGCCATCCTGCTGCCTCTTCAGGAAGAAGGCAAAGCCTCTCCCACAGTGCTTAGCTTTGTTGAGTGTCTGACCTTCCCGTGTTGGGCTCCTGCTGTACAGGGAACGTGCCCCTGCGGTCTGGGAAGCAGCAGCCAGGGACCTAGGACCAGCCTTGCCTCTCTCCTACTGTACCTGGGCCCCAGCCATGCTAGGCTAGGTGACTCTGTTGACCTCTGGCCCTGCCCTTCCTCGGCTGGTCTGCTCACCAATCTAGCCCTGCAGGATTCCTTTCTCCAGCTTGCCAAAGGTAAGCCCAACTTCTCCCAAAAGACTTCCCTGATTACATATTCACTTTCCCTGCCTTTTGGGAATGAAATAGGCACTGCCTCATAAAATCTCTTCTACTGTTGTCTAATTATGGATTGGGTTTTTTCTGGGGGATATGAGATAAGGGAGTTTTTTTTTTTTTTTTTTTTTTTTTTTTAGAGACAGGGTCTTACTCTGTCACCTAGGCTGGATCATAGATCAATAGATCACTACACCCAGGATGCAGTGGCAGGATCAACAGCTCACTGTAACCTCAAACTCCTGAGCTCAAGCCTCACCCTCTTAAGTAGTGGGGCTATAGGCATGAACCACCATGTCCAGTTAATTTTTAAATTACTTTTTGTAGAGACAGAGTCTCACTATGTTGCCCAGGCTGGTCTCAAACTCCTGACCTCAGGTGATCTGCCCGCCTTGGCCTTCCAAAGTGCTGGAATTACAAGCGTAAGCCACTACACCCAAACAGATTTAGAGCAATTATAAGCACATCACAGAAAATAAAAAAAATAGAAAATAGAGGGATAATAGGGAAAGAAAAAAGTAACTCTAGCACCTGACAGAACCACAGTTCCACCCAGCCCCACCCACCCTGTTTTAGCACAGCTGTAATTGTAGGTAACTGTGACTGACTCAGACCTTGTTCCCTAACTTTGCTTTGTTCTGTGCCATTTTCCTCGGAGGATGACCCTGCCTTGAGGGCAGAGGCACAGGATCTGGCTTCCAGTACTTGTTTCTCCCTTCCAGGCACCTAACATGCTGCCAGGCACCCACCAGACACTTGGTAAATTATTGCTGACTTTCTTGTCTCTGTGCAGCCACAGAAAGTAAAATTTTGATGTCTAAATGTTCTCTCTACTCCTACAGTTATTTTAACAAGTAATGTAATATCAAAGGGCTGTATGAATTACAGAAAATGAAGTAGAAATAAAAAATTTTATTTACCTATAAAGTCTCCTTTAGTCATTTTTTCATATAATTTGGCTTTTTCTTCCAATTTTTCCCTAGGAGAAAAAAAATACAAGTATTAGAAATAGTCTTAAAACTGTTCATCCTGGTTGCCCCCACACTCCCTGCCTGACAGGTATCATCTGCCCATGAGGCCCAGCCTCATGGGGTCAAGACAACCACAACCAGCACAGACCACACCATCCTGAGGAGACCCTCAGACCACCCTCCCCCATGTCTGCTCTGTCAAGGAAAACAGAAGCTCCGTGAGTGCATGGCCCGTGTCCTCTTATTCATCACTGGGTCCCAGGGCCTAAAATGACGCTTGGCACACAGCAGGTTCTCAATCAATATTTGATGAATGAATAAGTGAATCAACTGACTTAAGATTCCAACAACTTAACTGCCAACTTAAAACAAATATCAACATTCCAACAAAGCAGCCTCTCTGCTCACAGTAATCCTGATGACATGTATTTTTCAGTGGTACAGACCAGGAGAGGGTGAGCAATTCTTTATTCTGGAAATACTTAATGATGGTAAAGAGAAGCCCCAAAGAGGTCATCTGCGAGTTCTCCTGTGAATGATCACTCTTAATCACAATGTCAGAAATATTCCTCTTTTATTTTACACATCCATTCGCCACGCACTTATTGCACACCTCCTACCTGCCAAGCACTGTTTTAGGTACTGAGGACTCACAGGAACAAGAAAAAGTCCCAGTTTCCTGGGAGTTTCCATTCTAGAGATGGAGAAGGACAATAAAGCTAAATAAATAAAGCAATGAAAAGGAGGATCTGAGACTGTGAGAAGAGCTGTAAAGGGAACAGACACATGCCAGCAGGGGCCCCTTGACCCGCAGTAATGCAGTGCATGGTGGACCAGCTCACTCATATCAGGCTTCTAAGACCCCTATTTTGGAGGGCTCTTATGTAACTAGCTTATCATCAGAGGATCTTACTGTTTTAATGAAAAGAAAACTAAAAAAAATTTAAAAGTCAAACAAAACACAAAGCAACAAGTGTCCGGTTAGAGTGAGTGAGCAGGACACTAACTCAGAGACGGCATTCAGGGGAAACCTTTTTGAACATGACAACTTAGCCATGGTTTGCACAGCAAGAAGCAGCCAACCACAGGAGGATCTGGGGGCAGGGGAGGCAGGGCAGAAAAAGGAAAGATTAAGTGAGAATGAGCTTGACATTTTCAAGGAAGAGAGACCAGTAGAGCAGAGGGCGCTGAGCAAAACAGAGAATGGTGCAAAATAGACAGAGACAGGCAAGGACGAGAGCACGTGAGAAAGGATATGAAACTTGGTGCGGTGTAGCAACAGTTTTCAGGGGTCAGGAACAGTCTACAAGTGGATAATCGAGATCAAGGAAGGTGTCAGGGAAACAGCCGCTGGATTTAGTGGATGAGGATGTCACCAGTGACTTTAAAGAACAATTTCTTCTGTTGAGTTAGAAAGATGGAATTCAGAGCATGACAGCAGGGACACTGTCTGTAACCTCTAAGTGCCAGACACTATGTATCTCCTTTAATTCCCTGAAGGACTTCATAACCTAAGTATGAATCACCTCACTTCACAGATAAAGAAAAGAGTCTTAATGGATAACTAATTTGCCCAAGGCCTTCCACCTCAAAAACGCCTGGGACTGTGCTTGTATGTTCTGAGCTCTGGAGGGAGGCAGATGTCCTGCAGATGTCTTGACTCCCACAACACAGCAAAACCAAAGTGCTTCAGAAAAGTTACTGCATAGAAAAAGCACAGCAAAGTGCCAAGAAAAAACTCTTGATATACAGAGCAAAATAATAAAAGATCACGGTACCTTTGGACAAAATTAAAATTCTGAGAATATGTCCAAGAGTGGGAAATGTCTCAAAACTGATCATATCTTTAAGTAAAGCCTGAGGTCTGTTGGGGACAGGTCAAATGTTAAGAAAAAAAGTCCACAAATGGGCTAATATTCTGCCTTCTATTTTCAGACCCAAGATAGCTGAGCAACCTTGGCAATTCTGTTTGTAACTACAGAATTTTATTATTCCATGTATCCAAAAGCATGTCATGCCAAACATTAAAGCCTGGGATTCTCTCTGAGAGTGAAGCTGTCTTTTCTTTAGAAAAATAATAAAGATGGAATGACAGAATTAGAAAAATCATCATTCTGAAACCAGCAATGTGATAAATGATAACTATGAAGACTCATTAATGGTAACAAATCATTGCATGGAAACGAGTTGGTGAAGAGGATATTCACACAGTCTCCAAATTTCCCACTTCAGATTACTATTAATTGCACTTCAGATTACTATTAATTACAAATTGAGGAGGCACCTTTACAGTGGTGAAATCAAGTATGTATACCTTAACCAAGTAATCAAACCTATCATCACCAATAATGACTCATACTGACCTTATAAGCCTCCTGATGTGATTCAATGGGAAGGATACAACACCGTCTACATATTATTCTTACCAAAAACATTTCATGTGACTCTAATTGGTTGTGGGACATCGCAGAACTAACTGGCCTGGACCCTTAAAAACGTTAATGGCATAACAGACAACCAAAAGGCAAGGGAATTGTTCTAGATTTAAAAAGACTAAACAGATTTGACAACTACATACAATGTGTAATCTTTGAATCCTGGATTAATCTTTTTTTTTTTAAATCTATAAAGTACATAATTGTACTGGGACAACTGGTGAAATCTGAATATGGACCACAAAATAGGTAATACTCATTTATCAGTGTTAAAGTTCTTGGGTATGATAGTGGTATTGTGGTTATGTAGGAAAATGTCCTTGTTCTCAGAAGATATATGCTGAAAGATTTAGAGGGAAAGTATGATGCTTAACAAAGTCTCTCCATACACGCATGTGTGTGTGTGAGAGAGAGGGAAAGCACCTGTGACAAGATGTTAACTAGGGAATTTAGGTGAAGAATACTAGAATGTTCTATGTATGCTTAAAGTTTTTCAAAATAAAAGGGTGGGGGGAAAATTTAGGGTTTCTAAATTCTAATGTCATCCCACCTAGCCCACACCATGGGGACACTTCTTAATAATGTATTGATAATCTTAGTGTCTAACAAAGGCTGAAAGCAGGAATGTTTCATCTTATAAACTGTGACTATGTCTTACCTTTTTATGATAAGACTACAGATATAGCTGCAAATTATATTATTTTTAGAGTACTTAGAGTATTGGGCTAGAAAGATGTTAAAAATAAAATTTGTAAATCAAAAAGAACAAAATTTGAACTTCTATGTCTCTGCCTGGGCAGCCTCAAAGGTAACTATATTTACCAGAGTTTATAACTTTACCTTGCTTTGTCTAAAGTCTTCTGTTCTTCAATCTTCTGTTCAGCATCCTTCTCAGCTCGATTTGAAACGCCTACATTCTGTTTGCTCCAGATACTTGGTTTCTGGAGAATAATTTTAGAAGACAAAACAGAACCACATGATTGCCAAAAAAATCTACTTGTGCATCAGGAAAAAAAAAAAAAAAAACAAAGGAGATCATGAGATCTTATGAATCAATGGAGATAACTAGATAAGCTGTGTCCTACAAAGAAACTGATTATATGTGGCAAGCAGGAGCTAAAAAAAGAGCCCTCAATTACATAAATAACTTATTTATTTATTTATTTATTTTGAGACCGGATCTCACTCTGTCACCCAGGCTCGAGTGTGGTGGTGCGATCTCGGCTCACTGCAGCCTCAACATCCTGAGCTCAAGTGATCCCCCCACTTCAGCTTCCCCAGTAGCTGGGAATACAGATGCGCACCACCATGCCTGACTAATTTTTTTTTTTTTGCAGAGAGAGGGTTTTGCCATGTTGCTCAGGCTGGTCTTGAACTCCTGGGGTCAAGTGATCTGCCTGCCTCGGCCTTCCAAAGTGATGGGATTAGAGGCGTGGGCCACCACGCCCAGCCTAAAGAGCTTCTTGAGTGCAGAATCACTTCCTACTATCTTTTATCTCCTTAATGATTACAACCTAAATCAAGACTAATGAAAATGTACATATTACAGAGAATTAGTAATACAAATAGTAGACACTATTACCTATAAAACTGGAAAAATCATTCACAGCTCTTATTCACCCTGATATTTTCTGCTATATTCCTATATTATCTAATTGTTTATCTCTATTTGGATACCTAACACCTATAGAACCAGATAACCTTCCATCTGTTTATGAAATGTAAACAATCCACATTTTTCCAAAAGAAGTGCTAAAGAATTACCACATTACTATGCACTTTTATATAATCTTACTAATTTCTATTTTAATAACATTTCATGCAAATGTTAAACACAAGATAGAGATTTTTTCCTCAACATTTATGTGTACAGATACCACTGACAACCTTAAAACACTTAAATATGGTATAATTCTCTCATGTTTGGAACCAATGGAGATCATCAGATCTTATTTTTTACCTTGTTAGTTGTTTTTGGTTTTCCAAAAACTCCAGAATCTTTTAGAAGTTTTTCTTGTTTGAATTCTTCTTGCTTTCGGAAGAGTTCGGCCTTAAGATCTACCAACTAGAATAAAAGCAGTAAGTAAACAAAAATATTAAATTTTTGCAGGTGACTGGATTGCTAAATTATTTTAATTTCCAAAGGAATATTTCAAGTTCTGCTAAATGGACAAATATGGCTAAAAAACTAAAGGTTTAAATAACTTAATGTTTAAATGTAGAATCCAGTACACAAATTAAGCTAAATCATGTTTCATTCTACCTCTGCTGCAAATGCATTTTTACTCTAACTTTCAACACCTGAGGCTTTCCTTAGTCAAGGAGAAAGTGATAAAGCAAAATAAAATTAATGAAGTCTGCATCTTTTAGTTTCAGATTAAACTTGCGTTATTAAGCACCTTCTCTGTGACTAGCACTGCACTCATTTAATCATCACTACTTATTATTTCTACAGGGAAATGCCGTTATTGCAAAACTATCTGAGCATCCAGTTTGTGCATGGTACTTAACACTGAAGAGCAGAACATAAACATGAATTAGACATACTCTCTACCTCAAAGAGCCTACAATGTAACAAGGAAAGTAATTTATAATACTAGCAAAATGTAACAAATGACTCTAGAATGGAAGAAAGTAGCACACAAGTTCAGATAAGGGAGCATTTCCTTCCGAGCAGAGTGATCAGAGAAAGCTTTGAGCAGAGCCTTTAAAGACACATTATTTCAACAGCTAGAAATCAAATAGACTGGGTGAATTGTAACAGCTCCACGTCTGACTTAATCCATTTCAAAAACCATAAGTTTGGCTGAATCTCACGGTTCAAGAAGAGGAAAGAAGGCCAAGGCATAGGGAGTGGGGCAGTTGGGTGAGTATTAGTGCCTTTCCCTCAGCTACAGTTGTCACCCCTGCCTACTCTGCAAAAGATAAAACAACAGTTCCCTTTTTAAGGGTCCAGGTACAGCTGCTTATATGGATGGGCATTTGTAAATCACATACTTAATCACTGACTTAACCATCAGATACTTAAAAAATCACTTTACTTGTTAAGGAAAATAAAAATGGCTGAGTTCAATTTCCATTTTGGAAGAAATTGATTTAAAAGGTAATCATTTAAAAATGCAAAGGGCAGTTTCACTGCAGACCCTAATACTGTAAATTCTTAAAAACAAATGAAAAACTTCTTTTTCTTCTCAGCTTACTTAACCACACCAAATTTTCCAGCCACATATCTTCCTAGTCTACAATGGCCTTTGACTTTAAAAGATACTCAAAAAATTGTAAATTCTCAAATAGCATTCTTATTACAATTATTGCTAATTTTAGCCTATCAGTATAGGTTGGCTTTAATATTTATAGCTTTTTGGTTCCTGATCTTCAAACAAACATAATAACTAGTACCAATTTTAACCAATACTAGTTACCAATAATAACTAGTACTCAAATATTGGGACACCTATGTTTTCCTTCATACTCCCTTTGTGTACTAATACTCTTAAGTAAATTCAAGATTAAATCAAAGGTTGGGCAATTTGCTCTGATGATGAAAAGGCAGCAGCTCTGGAGTCAGCTAGACTGAATGAGCAAGGGTCTATCACTAAGATTTCTTCTCCCGCCCCAGCCCCAGACGGAGTTTGGCTCTTGTTGCCCAGGCTGGAGTGCAATGGTGCAATCTCGGCTCACCGCAACCTCCGCCTCCAAGGTTCAAGCGATTCTCCTGCCTCAGCCTTCCGAGTAGCTGGCATTACAGGCATGCGCCACCACGCCCGGCTAATTTTTTTTATTTTTAGTAGAGACAGGGTTTCTCCATGTTGGTTAGGCTGGTCTCGAACTCCCAACCTCAGGTGATCCGCACGCCTCGGCCTCCCAAAGTGCTGGGATTACAGGCGCGAGCACAGGCCTGAGCCACCACGCCCGGCTATCACTAAGATTTCTGTATGTAAGCTGGGGAAAGCTACTTCATCTTTCTGGGCCTCAATTTCATCATCTATAAAACGGAGATATTAATAGCACCTACCTCCTAAAGCCATTGGGAGGATTAGTGAGAGTGTATATAAAAGTGCTGGCACAAAATGTGTACTTAGAACACGTTTTCTTTCTAGGGTAGCTGATTTAATAAAACTGCTTACATCCTTTCAGACTTCACAGTTCCCTATGGCTGCATTAACAACTATTTAGTTCCAGGTGGGGAACGCTGGGCACTTTCGGCTCCTGTGGAATATGTCACACTCTAAAGTTCTGGGAGGACTTTGGGGGTCCCTGAATGGAGGAGAAACCAGGAAGAGGATATGTCTGCATAGCAAAAAGAAGCTACGGTTCCTCCCGACTGTAAGGGAGAAGGCTGGCGAGGTGCAGGTCCTTGCGGGCAGGGCAGAGGGAGGTAGGGAGATTCCTAACCCACGGGACACCAGGTTCAGGTCCGTGTCTGAGGGTTCTGGTTCGGGCGCGTGTCAGAGAAGAGAAGCCCAGTTCAGGATCCTGTAAGAAAACTGAACCGGATCCCCGTTGGAGAAGAAAATCCAGGTCGGGGATTCCTGTTTGAGGGGAGAGGTCAGATCTCTGGGTCCCCGACTGAAGAAACAAGCTAGGTCGACATTCTTGTCTGATGGAGATAGGGTGAACCCGGAGCCCATGGAGTTACCTCATACCCTCACTCACCGAGGAGGCCGTGACGTCCAAAGGTTTTTTCCTACGGTCCATGGTCGTGCCGCAGTGACCCGGCCCAAGAGCAACCCTTCGCACCCGAAGCAGGCCTCGTAAACCTACCTCCGTCGCAACCGGAAGTGTCTTCGATAACGACACTGAGTTTGCGTGAGTTTGCGACGCGAGTTTGTCAGCTCAACGCCATCTTGAGAAGGTCAAAGTGTGGTGCGTATTACGTTCGCCATCATTTTGGAAAGGTCAGAGAGTGCGGAGGTTGACGCTAACTGCTAAGGTCATCTTGAGGGCGGAAGGTAACAAGATTAGCGTGGGCGCCATCTTGAGAAGGGCCGAAAAAGCTTTTGATTGTGATGGACGCCATATTGGGTGGGGCGGATGTGGGGTTGGGGACAAAGATAACGCCGTCTTGGGTAAGGCTGACGCTTGAGTGAGTGAACTCGAGCATCTCGGGAAAGGTGGATTGGGAGGACCGGAAGAATCTAACTACAATTCGACGACCTGCTGCCTGGCACTTTTCACACGTTAAATAGTTGGTTCTTAGAAGAGCGTACGAGATAAGGATTATTATATTAATCTTAGCAGAAATAACAAGAATAATAGCTAACATTAATATAGTGCTTATTATGTGCCACTTTACATTATTTCAGCTCTTAAGAAAGTGAACTCCTCGGCCGGGCGCGGTGGCTCACGCCTGTAACCCCAGAACTTTGGGAGGCCGAGGCGGGTGAATCAGGAGGTCAGGAGTTTGAGACCAGCCTGACCAACATGGTGAAACCCTGTCTCTACTGGAAAAAAAAAAAAAAAAAAAAAAAATTAGCTGGGCGTGGTGGTGCCCACCTGTATTCCCAGCTACTCAGAAGGCTGAGGCAGAAGAATCGCTTGAACCCGTGAGTTGGAGGTTGCAGTGAGTCAAGATGATGCCATTGCACTCCAGCCTGGGCACAAAGCAAGACTGGGTCTCAAAAAAAAAAAAAAAAAAAAGTGAACTCTAAAGCTGGCTTTCTGGGTTGGAATCGCTGCTTCACTGCTTACTGCCTGTGTAACCTTGGGCAAGTTACTTAACTTCCCTGTGCCTTAGTTTCCAAAGGGGATATAATTTCATTTACCTCATGGGTCTTAGTGAAGATTAGATGAGTTAAATGAGCTAGTCTTGATAAACATGTTAATGATTATGGTAGACAGACTAATCACCCTTACCCCCACTCCTAGATGTCTACCTTCGAATACCCAGAATCTGGATATATGGTGACCTTTATATAGCAAAAGGGAATTGGCAGAGATGATGAAATTAAAGCTATTGAGATGGGGAGCTAGCCTGGATTGTGCAGGTGGGTCCCCTATCATCGAATCATCCTTATAAGGGGTAGACAGGATGGCCAGAGTCAGAAAGAGATCAGAGATGCTTTGAAGAGGGAGAGTGGGACCCCATGCCTAGGTATGCAGGAGGCCCTAGAAAAAGCAGATAAATGGGCACTCCTCCAGTCTGCAGAAGGAATGCAGCATTGCTGACACGGTGATTTTAGTCTTGAACACTCATCTCAAACTTCTGACTTCAGAATTCTACAAGAATTGTTTTAAGCCACCAAACTTGTGGCAATTTGTTACAGCAGCAAGGCGAAAGTGATCGTAATGATTGTAACAGCAGCATTTAGTACATGTGGGGCACATGTATGACTCTTTACGTAGATTATATTATATAATCCTTGCAAGAGTTCTAGAAGCGGAACTATTGTCCCCCATATTAGAAGAAAAATGAGGCTCATCACATCCTCATCTCATCTGGCTGTATGAAGAAAATGGGAAAAGGGAAAAGGAGAGGGGAATTGAGGCAGTTGACTGTGTTCAGTCTTATTTATTTATTTTCATTTGTTTATTTATCCGAGTCCGCCAGTCTCTGAAATTAGAACAGTAAGCAATATGAGATAATTGGGCCTAATAATGTTGTGATTCTCTTTTCTTAGTGGAGTGTTCTGTCCCCACAAGAAAGATTATACCTTATAGACTTGGCTTGTTCAGATTTTGTATTTACCCATTTTATTGAAACACATACTAAATTCCGTGTATTTTTGTTACAAATCTTCTGAAAGAAAATGTGAAACATTAAAAGGTATTAATAATAATTTTTTAAAAAAGGAAAAAAAGTGAGGTTCAGTTGCTTAAATGGCATGCCAGAGGTCATTTCCCAGCTAGGAAGTGAGGAAGCCTTCAGTTAAAAAATAACTCAAAGGGCCGGGCGCGGTGGCTCAAGCCTGTAATCCCAGCACTTTGGGAGGCTGAGATGGGCGGATCACGAGGTCAGGAGATCGAGACCATCCTGGCTAACACGGTGAAACCCCGTCTCTACTAAAAAATACAAAAAACTAGCCGAGCGAGGTGGCGGGCGCCTGTAGTCCCAGCTAGTCGGGAGGCTGAGGCAGGAGAATGGCGTAAACCCGGGAGGCGGAGCTTGCAGTGAGCTGAGATCCGGCCACTGCACTCCAGCCTGGGCAACAGAGCAAGACTCGGTCTCAAAACAAAACAAAACAAAAAAACTCAAAGACGCTGAGTTAATTATTGGCATGTTATTTACTTGTAACGAGTGGAACCAATATAGATTGATTTCATCTCAGAAAGCGAAGAAAGGATTTATATAGAAGAAACACAGCTTCTGAACTATGAATGTTGGTTTTCTTGCCTAGCCAGCCCCTGGCAATGAGGCCAGTGAGTGTTCTGATCCTGGGAAGCTAGAAAGAAGGTAATTCTAGTTGCATGTGAATGTCCCTGAAGACCATGAGAATTTAGATTCCTCTGCATGATGCCTGACAGGGTCCTTGATTGTCATCTCCGTCTTGGCGATGCAGGTTTGCACCCTCACCCTTGTCAGAAATTCTTCCTAGAGTGGCATCCAGCTGATTGTAACCATCTTGCTCCTAAGCCACTTACATGACCAGGAGCAAGCTAGTGAGTCCCCTTTATTCCCAGGCTCACTCATTTTGCGGGCTGCAAAAGCACAAAAAGACTTAATCTTGCCTTGACCAGAATGCTCCCCTGGCATGCAAATGATTTTTCACATATCCCATTTCCTCAAACTCTCCTCTTTATGTGTTCCAAGAGTCTGGTTCTATCTGGAATTGCCTTCCTCTACCAAGTACAAAAATTGAAGCCCTGCCCAGTATATTCTTTACCCAGTTACCCTCTAAACACATGGACTTGGGTTTGTTCTGGAAGAAAGGGAGGTCAGGGACATCCTAGCCTGGTGAAAAGAGCACAGGATTTCCTCCAAGGCCACTAGCGCTCAGTTCCAGCTACGCTCCTTTAGTTTGGCACCTCCCATCTTCTCTCTGAGTCTCGGTTCTCTTACCCAGTTGGGCACACAGGATGTTTGAGATAAAGAGTGTAGAAATGGTTTGCAAACTGAAAATGCTGTGCACGCATCACTTGCAGGATAGTTCTGCTCAGTGCCAGTTTTCTCACAGCAGAAGGCGTGTGCGTACCAACAGTCTGTGTTATGACACTGCATATTTTGCAGTGTTTTGACCTCCAGTTTGTCCTCACCCCTGTTGAGTTCCAAGAGAGTGGGACTGGGTGGGAGATTAATTATCTTCTTCCTTCTTATATCTTATTAGATTTTAATTATCTATGAAGTCTCCTAGGTGCTTTAAATAAAGGGGGAGAGAGGAAACCTGAAGCAGACGACAATTATTTCCCCCCGAGCATAGCCACCAAGCCATGCTCTTATTTTGAATCATCTGCAGTCGTTTTCCAACATGAAGCCTCAGAAGGACATGATTGCAGGCTGGACTCACCGACTGTAGCCTGTGCGGCTATTGTAATGTTTTAATCAGTGATTAAGTCAAGAGGTTTAATTTAGTCCCGGGCTCCTTTAAGCTTGTGAAAATGGTTTTCTGCTTCCTCAAACTAAAAATGTGTCTCTCCCCCATGTGTCCAGACCAAAGCATCTTAACCTTTGTTCAATCTTCAACACCACTGGCTCTAACAATAAATTACTCAGCAGTGAATGAATTAGCTGAATCCAATGTGTGAAAAAAGATTAGGTTGGACCTAGGAAAATTAGCTTCTAAGCACGGGCACAGGGTGAGGCATAAAGATACCTGGACTCGTGCCCTGCATGACAAAGAAGCTAAGCTTCATTGGCGTCAGTCATGACATCTGTCATTGGCATTATCTCATTGAATCCCTGCGACAACCTCAGGGGCAGATGCTATTATTATTCTCATTTTGTAGATGAAGAAAACTGAGATCCAGAGAAGGTAAATAACTTGTCCAAGGTCACACAGGCAGTCTTGGTCCCAGGATTTGAGTTGAGGCAGCCTAGCTCTGGGATCCCCACGCTGTCCTTCCTCCCTCGCTGGATCTGAGACTACATTAGCTTTGCATTCATTCATTCATTCGTTGATTAACTCTGTTGGGGAAAGGGGAAATTTTAGGGAGCTACCCCAGAATATTTCTGCAGGAGAGACCTGTCTTTAGGTCGTTGCAAGCAGAGATGACTAAGGGGGTGAGTGCCAGGAGTTCTGATCATGCAAGCCAGAACTGGACAAGGATCCTTTGGTATCATGGAGAGCCCAGCTGAGCTTGCAAATCTGGAGTAACAAGATGGCCTGTGGGGCTTTTTCTGCAGCCTGGGGAATTGGTGCCTGAGGCCATGGCTAAAAAACGAGAAGTTGCTAAAAAATACAGCCTCAAACTGTTAATGGGGGCGCAAGTGAGTGCAGCCCCCCAGCCTCAACCCAGTGGCTTACTATGAGCAGGAGAAGATGCTTTATGGTGCTCAAATTCACCTGGCCCCACTGGATTTAGGGAGGCAGCAGGGAAGTGGGAGAGGGAGCTGTCCACGTTACGAGATGTTAGCCTCATAGAGAGGGAGGGGAGGGACATTTCTCTAAACTCCTAAAGCCAAGTGAGGGGCTCCAAAGATGAGGAACAGAGGTCAAATCAGAGACCTGGCAGTGTCATGGTGGGGAGTCTTGAAGGTGACCCAGCTGAACCCAAGAAGTAGGGAAAAGCAGAGAAACGCCACAGCGAGAAGTAGGGAAAAGCAGAGAAACGCCACAGCGAGAAGTAGGGAAAAGCAGAGAAACGCCACAGTGAGAGGTAGGGAAAAGCAGAGAAACGCCACAGCAAGAGGTAGAGAAAGCAGAGAAACATGACAACTAGAAGCAGCCCTGGTCCTCGACCCTTCTTTTGGCCCTGCATTAGTTTCCTAGGGCCACCATAACAAAATATCACAGACTAGATGGCTTGAAACAACAGGAATTTATTGTCCACAGTTCCAGAGGCTGGAAGCCCTAAATCAAGGCATCGCAAGGCCAGGTTCCCTCTGAAACCTGTAGGGGGAATCCTTCCTTTCCTCCTCTCAGCTCCTGATGGTGGGTGGCAGTCCTTGGCTTTCCTTGGCTTCTAGATGCGTCCCTCTAGCCCTGTCTTCACATGGCCTTCTCCCTGTGCCTGTCTTCACATGGCTGTCTTCTTACAAGGACACCGGTTATATGAGGTTGGGGGCCCACTGTGCTCCAGTGTGACCTCATCTTAACTGATTACATCTGTAACGACACTGTTTTGAAATAAGGCCACATTCTGAGATACTGGGGGATAGGACTTCAACAGATCTTCTTTTAGGGCGGGGTGCAATTCAACCCAGAACAGGCCCCCTGTGTCAGTCTTGAAAAGGACCAGCGGAGACCCTCAGTACCAATGGGAGAGGGGACCTGAGACCCGTCCCAGAGAGCCGGGGTTTGTAAACTGGCTGAGAAGGGGACTGCTGGATGGGTCATGAAGGAATGACAGTGGTGGGGGGCCAGAGGGGCTGCCTGAATTGGAGATGGGACAGAACAGAACTGCTCTGTGTGCACGCCCTGTCCAGGCCCAGCTGCTGGGGAGCTGGCTGCCTTTTCCTGCCAGTGAGGCCAGTCAGTGGGGTGCAGCAACCCTCACCCCCCACAGCAGGAAGGCGGAAACAAACTTTGGTTGGAACCACGGTGGGGCCCAGGCAGGAACTAAAGGGTGAAAAGGAGAGCACTCACATTTGGGGAGGCACACAGAGGAGACCTTCTTGCCTTGTAGGGGCTCTGGGGAGCAGAGCTCTCTGGGTGGAGTATGGCCAGATGTCAGCAGCACCCAGGCTGGCAGGCTCACATGGCTAAAGGAGTCAGGATAGGATGGAGGCCAGAGAGCATGGAAGTGGGGCGCCCACATCTCCTGGTGCTTCACAGGCCACTTATCGGGACTTGGCATTTACTCTGTGTGAAGTGGGAACCATGGGGGTCACTGGGCAGAAGAGGTCTATGGCCCAACTTAGGGCTTCATGGGATCCCTGTGGCTGCCAGATTCAGAAGAGACTATTTTAGCCAAAACAGTTCCCTATCTGCATGCTTCCCATGGACACCCAGCAAGGGAAGCGACAATATACCTGTTTTAAGGACAGGTGTATGCCTAAGAGACCAAATAGAACTTGCTTTATGTCCACTAGCTGTGAGCCTTCAGATATCAGCCACTGTGTGCCAGGGACTCTGGTAAGTATGTTATGTATTTTTTTCTTTGAATAAACTTTAAAAAATTTTCAAACACCTTTATACATACAGAAAATTTGCAAAGATAGTGCGGAATTCCCACACACCCCACACCATTTCCTGTGTTGCTAACACTTCATTGTCCATTCATCACAACTAAGAAAACAATCTTGGTTCATGCTGTTAATTAAACTCCACCCTTTACTGGATGTCACCAGTTTTTCCCAATGTTGTTCTCCAGACCAGGGTCCCACGCAGGACACCACATTGAATTTAACTGTCACATCTCCTTAGTCTCCTCTGGTCGGTAACAAATTCTCAGACTTTCCTTGTTTCTGATGACCTCGATCGTTTTAAACAATATAGATCAGGTGTCTTACAGAATATGGCTCAATGTGGATGTATGTGATATTTTTCTCAGAGTTTGCATGGGATCATGAGTTTTGGGGAGGAATACTGCAGAGGTAAAGTGGCATTTTCATCGCATCATATCGGGTATGTGCTGTTGAAATGACTTCATGGATAGTAACCTTGGTCACGTGGCTCGAGGTAGTGTCTGCCAGGTTTCTCCACTGTAAAGTCACTTTTCCCCACTTTCCTTATCTACTCTTTGGAAGCAAGTCGCCTAGATCAGCCCACTCTCAAGAGGCACTGTAAATAGTTTTAAAATTTTATTTTTAATTGACAAATAATAGCTGTACATACGTATGGGGTACAAGTGATGTTTTGATAGATGTTGACAATGTGGAATGATTAAACCAGGTTAATTAACAAATCCATCACCTCACATACCTCTTTTTGTGGTTAAATCATTTAAAATTTACTTTCAGCAATTTTATAATGTACAATGCATTACTATTTATTATAGTCACCGTACTGTGCAGTAGATCACTAATGCTTATTCCTCCTCTCCAACTGATACTTTGTGCCCTTTGATCAACATCTCCTTTCCCCATCCACCCCTCTCCCACAGCTTCTGCTAACCACCATCCTACCCTCCACTTCTGTGAGTTCAGCTTTGTTCGATTCCACATGTAAGTAAGATCATGCAGTATTTGTCTTTCTGTGCTTGGCTTACTTAACTCAGCATAATGTCCTCCAGGTTCATCCACAGTGTCAAAAATGACAGATTCCCCCCTCCTTTTTAAGGCTGAATATTTTCCACTGCATGCATATATGCACCACATTTTCTTTATCCACTTATCTATTGATAGACATTTAGGCTGGTTTCATATCTTAGCTATTGTGAATAATGCTGCAATGAACAAGTGCCTACATCAAAAAAGAAGAAAGATTTATAACAAGTGCCTACATCAAAAAAAGAAGAAAGACCTCAAATAAGTAACTTAACATTACAACTCAAGGAATTAGGAAAAGAACAAACTAAGCCCGCAATCAGGAGAAAGAAGGAAAGCATAAAGATCAGAGTGCTTTACGTATTTGAACTCGTTTAAGTTTCACTGCAGCCTAAGCTGCAGGTATGTTAACATGTCCACCACACAGATGAGGGAATGGAGGTTCAGGGAGGTCCACTGGCCCACCCGCCGGGATGCAGGAGCGCCTAAGTTCACAGTCCCCTGTCTCTCGCCTGGTTCGCCACCTTCTCTGCATCCTCCCTGCTGTCTTTACCCTTCATACATGCAGAGATGGAAACAATCTAAGTTTCTGTGTGGCCCCAACAGTCTGATATGATACTGTACTTGAAAGAAAGAGGTCCTTCAATCACATTCTGTTTTGCAGACACACAGGTCTCAGCCTGGGGCCTGAGCTATTTATTGCAAATGCTCTGATACCCACTTTAATTTCCTGCCTGGTCTAGACAGACACAGATAGAGACAGTGCTAGGAGGTGCTCTTGGGGGAGGGGTGTGCTTCTTGAAAGGAGGACCGTAAGAGTGGTGGCTGCCTCCCTCTTGGGTCCTGCAAGAGAGAGGCATCAGGAAGAACAGTCCTGGGGACAGTGACTTGAAGGAAGGGAGCTAGGGTCGCAGTTTTAAAGGAGGAACGAGGGCTTGCCAGCCGCTGTGGTGCTGTTTCAAGAGAGGGAGATGCAGAAGCTGCCTGGGGTAACCGAGCTTTGTTCTTGAGCACACACCTTCTTCATCCTTCCATTCCAAGGAGCCTCCACCCAGGCACCCCAATTCCACCTTCCTCCCAAGAGTTCATCCCTAAAAACAACAGCATGCAAGGACTTGACTGTCCTTACACTTTCATTCATGCATTTGATAGTCAAGACACCTTATAAGTGACTGTTCTCTACTGCAAATTGGGCCAAGTGCTCTCTGTACACTATCCCATTTAATCCTCATAGCAACCTGTGAGTATTCATATTCCCATTCTGCAGATGAGGATATGGAGGCCGGGAGAGTGAAGGGACTCACAGTTGGTGCTGGAACCAGAAGTAAAACCTGGGGCTGTCTGACTGCAAAGATGACTCTTTCTATCCATTATTTATCTGGTCCTCATGTTCCTCACACTCCAGAGGGAAGGCAGACACCAGCCCTACCACACTCCTACAAGGAGGCAGGGCACATTACATCATGGTCACTGCTGTGAAAGGATCATGGCAATGTGGTGCGATTAGAGAATCAAGAGGTCGGAATGAATCTAATAGAGACTGCGACAAGTGAAGGTGTCTCAGAGGAGGTGATATTTAAGCCATAACTGAATACATGGAAGAACAGGGAGAAATGTATTTAAGGATTTAACAACAAGTGTGAAGTCCTTAGGTTGGAAAGAGGTCCAGAAGTGGGTGACGGAAAGAAGTGGGATGTGAGGTAGAAGGGGTGGTGGGCAGGATCCAGGTCCTGTGGGGCTTTGTAGACCAAAGTAAGGGACTGGAAATTTATCCTGAGTGTGATAGAGGCCATTGGAGGGTTTTCAGCAGGACAATGACAACGTCCCTTCTCTCAAGGTGCCCACATTTTAGAGCAGGGCTTCTGAACTTCAGCACTACTGACATTTGGGGCTGAATAATTCTTAGTTGTGGGGGCTGTCCTGTGCATTGTAGGATATTTAGCCACATCCTTGATCTCTCCCCACTAGATGCCAGTACTAGCTCCGCACTCTAGTCCCAGTGGTGACAACCAAAAATATTTCCAGACATTGCCTCTTGGATAACCACTGACTTAACATATCAGAGGTTTATTTGTTACTCTCCTACACACGGTGACTACATTTCTTAGTCTTTTTGTGCTGCCGTAACAAAATACCACAGTCTGGATAATTTATAATGAACAGAAATGGATTTTAGCACAGTACTGGAGGCTGGGAAGTCCAAGATCAAGGTGCTGGTGTCTTGTGAGGGCCTTCTTGCTGCATTATCATATGATGGAAGAACATCTTGTCAGCACAGGGTCAAAGGTAGAAGAACAAAAGAGAGCAAGAAGGGGCTAAATTTGCATTTTTATGACAGCATTAATCCCACTCTTATGGCTTAATCCCCTCTTAAAGGTCCCACCTCTTAATACTGTTACAATGGCAATTATACTTCAACATGTGTTTTGGAGGTCACCTTATTCAAACCACAGCACCCAGGCATTGGGACTTACTGCATCAGGTGGCTCCACCATCTCAGATCCCTTTGCTTCTATATCATAGGCCAGGGATATACCACGGAAGATGGCCTGGGCTGTTTGATAGCCAGGTCTGGAAGCAAGTGTGTAAACTATTCCCATCCACATTCCACTGGCCAGAACTCAGTGTCATGGCCCCAGCCTGTCTGCAAGGCTCCTGGATCCAGGAGGAGCAGATGGTTTGGGCGGCATAAAGCCTTACCTCTGCACAATGAGCTAAGCATTTCCTGACATGCTCCATTGAATGCTCACAACACACAAGCAGGTGGTATTAAACCCATTCTTCCAAGACTGATCTGGAGAAGGGGTCAGTGGTCAGGGCAGGGACATGGGGTCCCAGGTGAAAGCACCCAGGACCAGGCTCCATGCAAAGCTCCCTGAGTCATGACATGAGGCTGACACATATGGTAGATGGCTGTGGTTTGTCTTGACAGCATCCCACCCTGCTTTACCAGCAAGAACCCCCAATTTTTGTCTGGGGAGCTAGCCTCCCACCATTTGTCCAGCTGAGGCTCCCCACTCAGGTTTAGCACATGACCCAAGTCTGAGCCAATAGGTGTGGTGCATTCCTCCAGGCACTGTGCCTGCTCTGCCAGAGCACATCTCAGGGTTGCTGCTGGGGATGAGGGGATAGAGACTTGCCTTTTCTCAGCTGGGCATGAGCCCAATGCTGCTAATGGCCTGCCTGGATATTTATTTATTTTTATTTTTTATTTTTTGGAGAAACATGTCTCACTCTCTTGCCCAGGCTGGTGTTGAGCTCTTGACATCAAGTGATCCTCCTGCCTCAGCCTCCCAAACTGCTGGGATTACAGGTGTGAGCCACTGCACCCACTCACCCTCAAACTTTCTAATCACACAAACCAATAAATTTCAATTTTCTGTCATTTGCAACCAGGACAGTGTTGAGCAACGTAGTATGTGTTCCCCTCAAGCCCAGAGATACTTGGGAACTGGGAAGGGGCTGAATCTGCAGGGGAGATGACCTGTGGATCCACCCTTGGTATTAGTGAGAATACCAGGGTTGGAGGCAGGATGCTGAGATCCAGGGCAACTAGAAAAGGACCCTAGTAACCCTAATATCAGGGCAAAGTCACCCTGGCATGCCACCCATGACTTAGAAGTTCAAATAAAGGAGTATTTATTTCTTTATGTTCCAGCATATGAATCACTAACCTAACTTTCCTTGACCACAACCCTGAGAAATAGATGCCTCTGTGAGCTCCATTTTACTGGTGAGAAGGCTCAGAGAGGCTAAGTGATTGACCCAAGGTCATGTAGTTTGTTAAATTGTAGAACTGGGACTTAAAACCACGTTTCTCTGACTCCATAGCCCATGTTTTGTTTTGTTATATTTTTCTATATAATAAAGTCTAACATCTTCCTAAACTTGTTTTGAAAGATAAAGCCTTTTGTTTTCACCCAAGGCTGGAATTTATCAGGCATCCAGGGCACCCAGAGATAGGCTCGGGGAAGCCAGACCATATCTCCCCTTTTCTCTTCCCTCCTAGTCCCCCTCTCTCAGGTCTGTGTTTGGGTAACACACGCCTTCTGTAGAGAGTACATATTTAAGCATTCCCAGGGCACACAACATCTGCTGCGTTGATACCAGCATTCCCTCCTGCAGGTGCGTGGTTCAGCGTGGGCGAGACAGAGTGTGGCGAAGACACGCTATAAATGTCAGCACGATATTCACACCCGACTGTCTAAGAATTAACAAGCCTTTGCAGAATGGCTTCTGTCGGCACCCCACTGTGTGGGGAGGACACACCCCCCTTCAGGCATGGTGCGTTTGCATGGTTGGCACAGAGAACACGTGAGATTGTGTTTCGGAGTTGTGTGTGCATGCATGATTTTGGATGTGAACACACTATCTGCACACACTTCACAATCAGAGCCGAGCAACCAAGCCTCCCAGGGCCAAGGGAGTGAGTCAGCCATTGGCTGCTGAGGAACAGAGAGGCATTATGATGACAATTTTTCTTCAGGTGGAATGCTGCTTCCTGCCGCTGGAAGAAAAAAAAAGTCCTCCTGGTAATTTAGAGGAAACAAACAAAAACACCCCAAATCAAACTCCAACTCTTATAAGCTCTAGGGAGGATCATTAGTGTGAGAAATATTTTGTCATTAAAAAAATGGGTTTCTCTTTGTGTAAACAAATCAACAAAGAAGCCTGTTTATTTCTCACAATCAATTCTGGACAAATGTTATAGATGGAAAGTTTGTGTCCCCCTGAAATTCACATGTTGAAATCCTAAATTCCAACATGATGGTGTCAGAAGGTAGGTTCCTTATGAAAGAGGCCCCAGAGAACTCCCTCACGTCTTCTACCATGTGACGATAGCTAGAAGGTGCCATCTATGAACCAGAAAGCGGGCCCTCACCAAACACCAATTCTGCTGGCATCTTGACCTTAGACTTCCCAACCTTCAAAACTGTGAGAAATACATTTCTGTTGCTTATAAGCCACCCAATCTAAGGTATTCTGTTATCACAGCCCAAATGAACTAAACCAAGAAGCAAAAGTGTGAGTTTTGTAATGGCTTCTGCTTATTCTTCCCCTGGTCTCTTGGAAGGACCAACTTTTCACTCTCTCTGACCGTCTTCACCTGAGACAGGTTCCCAGACATTAATCTATTGCATTATTATGGAATGAGACAAGACAGTGAGTATCTTGCTGGGACACAGAAATAGGGACAAGGCCCTTGATGCCAGGTCTAAAGGGCCAGTGGAGACCTGAAGTTTCTCTCTGTTCAGTATCCATTCTCCCTTCTGGCAGTAGCATCCCAATTTATTGTGGGAAGCCATAACTTTCTCACTCTCAGATTACATGGTTTAGGAGGAGTTGACCCCACATTTAGCTCTAAGGTTGCAGATTTGACCCAGGCCTAGCCACTCAGCAAATTCCATTGCCATAACCACTGTCATTAGTTTAAGATGGGCACATGACTCAAGTTAGTCCAGTTAGAGACAATCCTGGGACCTTAGCTGGAGCTTTTGAGCAAGAGAAGGCTTCTTTCCACTGATGTTGCTGACTGCAAAGAGGTGAGACTGGGGCTTCCAAAAGTCTTCTTACCACAAGAGGAAAGAGCCCATCACAGAATAAAGCTGACCTAAAAGAAAGTAGAGCTCAGACTGGGAGCAAGAGAAAGCTTCCGATGACATCCATTGGGTACCTACATCCAGGCATGCCTGAAGCTATTATTATCCTCGGATTTATTAGGTGCTCAAGGCAATAAATCTCCTTTTGTGTTCAAACCAGTGTGAGTTGGGTTTCTAACACTTTCAGCCAAAAGAATCCTGACTAAGAGAAGGCATTGATTTGACCAGAAGGTCAAAGCTCCCAGGAAGTTGAGGGCGGGGCTCGGTTTGAGAGCAGATTAAGGGAACTGCTTATGGCCAAGGAGTGGCAAAGCTTGAGTCTGACAGATGCTAAAAACTGAAGCCCAAGACTAAGAGTTTCCCTTCATGTTGGGTGGTGATCAAAACTAGATGCTCTGTGAAAAGATACTCAACATCATTAACCATCAGAGAAATGCAAATCAAAACCACAATGAGATATCACTTCATACCCACTAGGATGGCTAGAATGGAAAAAACCTCAAAAACAGAGAATAAATATTGGCAATAATGTGAAGAAATTGAAACTCTCATACATTGCTGGTGGGAATGTAAAATGGTGGAGTTACTTTGGAAAACAGTGTGGCAGTTCTTCAAACAGTTAAACATAGAATAACTATATGAGCCAGCAATTCCACTCCAACCTAGATAGTCTAGAGATCTGTGTCTTAGTCCATTTTGTGCTGCTATAACAATAGCACAGACTGGGTAATTTATAATGAACAGAAACTTACTTGGCCCACAGTTCTGAAGGCTGGAAAGTCCAAGACTGGGCGCCTGTATCTGGTGAGGGCCTTCTTGTTGCATCATAACATAGTGGAAGGCAACACATGGGCAAGAGAAAGCAAGACAAGGCAAGAGTGGGCTGAACTCGCTTTTATAACAAATCTACTCCTGCAAAAACTAACCCACTCCCACAGTAACAATATTAATCCATTCATGAGGGCAGGGCCCTCAGAACCTAAACACCTCCCATTAGGTTCCATCTCCCAACACTGTTGCATTGGAAATTAAGTTTCCAAGACATGACCCTTTGGGGACACATTTAAACCACAGCAAACTGAAAACATATTTGCACAAAATCTTGTACAGTGGATGAATATTCATAGAGCATTATTCACAATAGCCAAAGAGTGGAAACAACCCAAGTGTCCATCGATGAGTGAATGGATGAAGAAAGTGTGGTATATTCATACAATGCAATATTGTTCATTGTTAAAAATGAATGAAGTCCTTGCCAGTCATGCTACAAAATGGATAAACCTTGAAAACACTGCACTAAGTGACAGAAGCCAGTTACAAAAGGCCACTTGGTATATGATTCCATATATAAAATATCCAGAACAGACAAATTCATAGAGACACAAAGTAGATTGGTGATTTGCAGGGAATGGGAGAGGAGAATTGGGACTAACTGCTGAAGGATATGGGATTTCTTTGGGGAGGATGGAAATGTTCTGGAATTAGATAGTGGTAATGGCTGCACAACATAGTGAATGTACGAAAAACCACTGAAGTTTACACTTTAAAATCATGACTTTTATTTTATATGAAGTGTCTCTAAATACATACTATATTAAAGAAAAAAACTAGATGTCCTGGGAGGATCTGGAAGAAGCCAGGCAGCACCTAGTTCATGTGGATGAAGGTTGGTTAGAAGAAGGCAGCCCAGAAATGAATGGCTGGGTAAGAATATAAGGGGTGTGTGGGATCTATGACTGACCTTATTTGTTGTACAAATGCCCTGTTTATGCATTGGTTGAATGCCTAGCACTTGGCCTCCAAGAGCTCAGCATGGACGCTCCAGAAGTCAGCACTCTTCTGGGTTTGCCTCAGTATTGGGGAAATAGTCAGCCTCCAGCTTGCCCAGTGAAGAAAGCTCCTGCTCTCCAGGGAGCTAGAGCTCTGCCTAGATCAGAGGTGAAGAATGGCATACTCTGGTACCAGGAAAAAAACTTGCATGTGGCAGGTAAAAACTGAGGTCAGGAACTCAGAGGACAAACAGGGTACCAGGATCTGTGGACTGAAGAAGGACCATGCCATTTAACTCCAGCTCCCCTAGAAGAAACACTTTGGTAAGATCATCCCTCTGTGTGTGCTGTGCTGTAAGACTTATGGATTCCCTTGATAATATCTGAAGTGATGCTGCCACTGTCAGTGCCCTCCTGCTGGCGACTTCTTATTGCAAACAATAAGAAGTCTGTGACTCTGCCTGCAGCGGTTCTCTGCCTGCAGGAGTAAGCTCAGCCCAAGCAAAGGGCAGGCTGGAAATGCCTGGGAGTGAATGCCCAGGAGCAGCCCTCAACTAGTGATCAATGGCAGCTGGTGCATAAATACCCCAGCTCCCTCACCCCTCGTGGGATGGGGGTTGCAGAACCACCACTCAAAGGTCTCCAGCAGGATTGAGCCTCAGTTGCCCACAGTGGTAACTTGCTCATTAGTACCATCATTGCTCTCTCTCACTTCCCTGTGTGTTTTTCTTGGCTTCTGGATTACCTACCGACTAAACCACTTGCATTGAAATCTTAGTCTCAGAGTCTGCTTCTAAGGGAACCCACACTCAGAAAAGTGGTAACATTTATTGAATGTTGACTATCTTCCAGGGATTGTGCTGAAGTTTACACAGTGTCTCATCTACCCTTACAGAACCTCTGAGTTTGGCATTATTATACTCACTTACCAGAGGTCTTAGCCAGCTCAAGCTGATGTAACAAACTATCATAGACTGGCTGGCTTAAACAACACACATTTATGTTTTGCAGTTCTGGAGGCTGGGAAGTCCAAGATCAAGGCAGCAGCAGATTCAGTGTCTGGAGAGGTCCTCCTTCCTGGTTTGCAGATGGGCATCTTATTATTGTGTCCTCACATGGCATAGAACAAAGAAAAAAGGTAAGCTCTGTTATGTATTTTTATAAGGCACTAATCCCATCCGTGAGGATTCTATCCTAATGACCTAATCACCTCCCAAGGGCCCCACCTCCTAATGCCATCACATTGGGGATTAGGATTTCAGCATATGAATTTGTGGAGGAACACAAGCATTCAGCCCATTGTACCAGATGAGGAAACTGAGGCTTGGAGAGGTGCAGCGACTTGCCTGCTGGCCTGACAGCTCAGATTCAAACCCAGGCTCAGCTAGTTTCCAATAGAATCCTCTGCAGGTTCATACAATGCCATGAACCTCCCTGTATGTAGGCTTGGTCTAAATCTCAAGTAGATTTTGTCTTGAGTGCTGATTCTGATTGGGCACTGTGTTGAGAAGGATTCTGAGGCACTATCCCAGCTCTGTGGTCAGGAGTGAACCTTCATCACTGGTGTCTTTCCAGCTTCTCTTTCTCCTTTATTCTGGAAAATGGCTCCTCTCTGACTTCATGTGGTTCTCTGGGCTGCCAGTCCTAGTAACAAAGAGCCCCCCTTCCACTGAATATATGACCCCAGCAGGCCAATCAGAAGCCTCCCCTGAAGTTTTCAGGATGGGGAAGGGAAACGTGCTGTCCATCTTACCTCTGAATCATGAACTGGGAAGGAGGTAACTTCAGAGCTGCCAGCTGCTGTCCCCAGGAGCCCTGCCTGAAAGAATGCTTGCAAACATACAGATACCTAGAGGAGAAATGAAGAGGGGGAAAGAGGGGTCCATGAGGTTCCCAGGAGGGCCCAGGGGCTGCGCTGCTGCCTGCAGCTTCTTCTTTGGTTTTCTGAGTTACTCCATTATCTATATAACAAACCCCCTTTTGCTCAAGCTGGTTGGTCATTTCCAACAAAAAGAGTCCTGACTAACACAGAGTGCCATCATTGATTAGTAATGTCTGCCTTGGGTGAGTGAGTGGGGAGCAGAGGTTCATACAGCATATATTTCCCATTCCTGGCTAAGAGTTTGTCTGAGACAGTGAACATGTCCCATGACAAATATTCTTTAAATAATGGGAATATTACTTATCAATTCATTAACAGATATTTATTGAGTACATACATGCACACAGTCCTGTGCTAAGTGTCTCAGCACCATAAGACAAGAAAGGTAAACAGAATTCACACTGAGCATCTACCATACGCCTGTTGCTTCATACGTGTGCTTTGTAATTTCCTCTAACCATTATAACACCTGGGCCTGAATGGTTTAATTATCCCCACTTTATAGAAGTTGAACTGAGGATCTCAGCTAACTAGGGGCAAAGCTGGACTCAAGTCCAAGCTTTTGATCTCTGGTCTGAGGCTCTTTCCACCACATCCCTCACTCTTTCATTTCCTGAGTTATTCCATATACATTGATTCTGGCTAATTATAAAAGCAATAGCAGCAGTGACAACAAGAATAACAGCTGGCACTTACATAATCTTTACTACACATAAGGCATGGTTCTAAGCCCTTTACCATACTTAACTCACTTGGCCATTTCCAATGTTAAGCAGAAAGGCAGGAAAACAGATAAATTCCATGTGTTTACCTACTTCAAGGAGATCGTGGTCTAGCAAACGAGACAAGCGCCTAGGTGGGTAATTGATAATTTTGTGTTCACATCCATACTCTCAACCCAAAGAATGTCAAGACTCAGTTCAGGCATCGTGTCCTCCAAGAGACCTCCCCTGACTCCTGTTTGATGCTTCCCCTGGGCACCCATGGCTCCTAGGTGCTGGGAAGCCCTGTCTGGTTCATCTCCAACGTCCAGTTCCCAGCATAAGACCTTGCTACGCTGGGTGCTGGGAGTATTTGATTCATGACTGTATGTGGGGAAGTTCATGGGGATGGGTGGAGGCAGGAGATGGTGACTGTCCCATAGGGAGGGGGTTCACAGAGAAGGCTCCATCAAGAAGGGGTGCTGGGTTGACTCAGAGGCGAGAGGCACCAGGCCACTTTCATATTGGGAGGGCTCCTGATATCATAAATCATGGAGAAATAATGTCACAAAGTGGCATATTTTTAAACAGTTCAAGTGAATTAATGAAGACTTTTAACAACATAACCCCAAGGCACAAGAAGGTGTATGTGAGGGATGTGTTCCTGAAGACCTTGCATAACTCAAAATTCATAATTCAAGACCAACACGGACACTTCTGCTTACTACCAGTGTGGCGCCACCGTGTGGCAACAGTGCAATGGGACCCACAGACCCAACCTGCCCACTATGAAAGTGCTACAGGACAACTGAATTTCCTGCCACTGCTCAGTGTGTGTGTGCGGAGCAGGAGATAGCGGGCAGGAAGATTTGTATTATTTCCAATTTTGTATTTAGAATGATACTTCATTAATATTTTAACACAACACTGCCTCAAATTCACATAAAATGTAACCCCCATCTCAGGAACATCACCAGTGAATGTGTGAGGACCCTTGTGAATGTGAAGATGGGACAAGTTACCACTCTCCAGCCCCTGACAGCTCCTGGGAGCTGCCATGCTCACATTGTCCCATGGTGACACATCGTCCACATCCTCTTTCCCACTGGGTCCAGCCACCAAGGCATGGAAGCATGAAGCCAGGGTGGCCAGGTTCCACCACAAAAGCAGTGTGCCCCACAGGCCTGGGGGTACCATCCATGTGTAGCAATGACCCTAGCACAGCCCCGTCAGAGGCAAACCCTTTGCTCTCAGGTGCTCTAGCAGCCCTACATCGGTCTTAAGTTTTGGATCCAAGACAGCGTCTCAGACTATTCAATCACTAATCCAATGAATGAATATTTATTGAGCATTTACTGTGTGCTGGCTACTGCTCTGGTGCCAGGAAAGTTCTTGCCCCATCTTGGGTCGAATATTCACATAGCCCATTTGGACAGTATTAAGGAAGTCCCAGGTCTTGGACTTTCTTGTGGGGGCGGAGATAAATCTTTCAATGCTCAACAGTATTTAAAAAGTACCTCCTACATGCAAGGAACTGTCCTAGGCACTGAGCAGTGAGCAAACCAGGTAAAGACCCTGCCCTCATGGAGCTGCCATTCTAGTGGGGAAACAGAAAATAAACAACAGAAATAAGTAAAATACACCCGACTTCAGCGATTCTATGATGCTGATTTCCCCCTGACATTTAACATTTCTGAAATCAGAGTGTGTCCTACATTCAATGGTATCTTAGTCTTGTTCTGCCGTTTAATTGGCATGTTTTTCTTTCTTCATGGTGCATAAACTAATAGCTCATCTTGCTACTGGTGACATCTGAATTTGATGAACTGCACAGTAAGTTAGACTGTGTTGAGAAATAAGAAGAAAGCCAAGCAGGGAAGGAAGGTGGGGGTGTTGTGGAGGGCAGCTGCATTTAGACAGTCCTGGCAGATAGGGAGAAGGTGAATTTCAGCAAAGACCTGCAGGAGGGGAGGGAGGGAGCCGCATGATGTCTGAGGGAAGAGCATTGCAGCAGAAGGAACAGCATATGTGAATGCCTCGAGGCAGCAGAGTGCCTGGAAGAGTGGGGAGGCCCATGTTGCTGGAGGGAAATGAGTGAGGGGAGGTGAATAGAGGATGAGTTCAGAGGGGGAACAGAGGCCAGGTTATTTTGCCTTTAAGAGCTTTGTGAGGACTTTGGTTTTTACTCTGAGTAAACTTCCAGAGCAATGTTGATCTTCTGACATCCACTTTGTGGATGAGGAAGTGGAGTTCCAGAGAAGATTTTTTAAATGTCCCAGACCAACTCAGCAGAGTGGTGGAGCTCAGATCCTGAGCCAAATCTAACTCTTAAGGCTGTGGTCTCTCTCGAGCAGGCAGATGAGTGACCATTACACGGGAGAGAAGTGAGGGTGGTCGAGGGGCCAGCCAGGCCACAAGGCCTCAGCTAGCATAGAGGAGGCTCTAAAGTTCAGGCTGGTGGGTGGTGTGACTGCAGGACAGCCTCCTTGGAATCTGTCTTATAGAGTCCCCCAAATTCACACAAGGAGCACCCCTTCAATGTGCAGTTCTTGCAAGGAGCTCTGGATTAAATGGGCCTGATTGTCAAGGCAGTGATACCACCAGAACATGAGTGTTTATCTTGTGGCTCAGAGACTTGGGTAAATACATTTAACAATTAGTGGCTAGTTTATGTAATAGTAATGCCCTAATAAGCCAACTCACAGGACTATCTTGGGGACTTATTAAGTATTAGGAGCTCCAAGTTGGATGCATGGAGCACACAGTATTCCAGAAAATCCTCCCCTGCCCCTCAGGTGTAAGTAGACGGGGAGGGAACAGAGGGTTGCCCACATCCCAATCGTCCCTTCCTCTTTTCTTCCTCCCTTCCACTCTAGAGCAAGACTGAACCTTGCCAGTTTGAAGACCACAGGCCTTAGCTGTGGGTAGTGGCAGATGAGACAGGCCAACCATTCCAGAATGTTTCCCTTTTGTAAAAGATTGATTGTATTAATGGCCTCCCTGTGTCTGCATCTCTCTGCAATATGACCTTGCAGCTCCTCCCATATAAAGGGGAGTCTGTTTCCCTGTCACTTGAATGCAAGCTGACTTCCTGACTTGACTTGCCAGGAGAATGTGGCAGTTCTACACCAGTTCTAAGCCCAGGCCTGAAAGTGCTCACATGCTTGCTCTCGCTCTCATGCCATGAGAACGAATCCTCTCTGTAGCCTGCTGGAGGGTGCTGAACCACATGAAGGAGAGCCCAGGAGTCCCGGCATACATCCTGCACCAGCCTGAAGCAGCCATCTGACCCCCAAACAAGGGAGAGAGCCCAGGACAGATCGGCAGGGCTGCCTACCTGACTCTCAGCTCACCTCAGACATGTGAGCGATCACAGCTGAGACCAGAGGAATCACCCGGCTGATCTGTAGATCTGTAGTCTTATAAGCAACATTTACTGTTTTAAGCATTGAGTTTGTAGTGTTTGTTACACAGCAGTAGCTAACTGACAAGTTTCTGTTCTGAAGTAGTTCTTGATGGGCGGGGGTGGTGTGACTTAGGATGACTTAAGATATAAAGTCTCATTGTCCTTTTTTTCTTGGCAGTCAGGAGGAAATAGGACTTCCAAAGATCTCTGAAGAAATGTCAGGATATTTGTATGTTACTGTAACAGGATAAAAATGTGACCAAAAATGACTGTGACAGGGAAAAGAGACGTAACAAGAAAAATGTGTCAGGAGGCAGCATTCACTGACACGAAGTTCATGCACATCTTTTTCTCCCCGCAAGCAATGGGGATACCTGTGTAAGCAAATACATTAATACTGCTGCTGTAACAGACACGCTCCCTGGCGCTGATGAGTTCACCCACAGGATCCCTGCTGGGGTGGAAGGATGTGAGTATCCTTGTATCTGTGTTTGTTGACAGTCACTGAGAAGTGGCCAGCCTTACTGTTGCCCGTTTATGCTGAGACCTCTATTGTCGTGGAAACTTTCTCAGCAAAGATTGCAGCCATGTAAAAAGGAAAAGAGATGGAGAGGTCTTTTTGAGTTTATCAGGAAACTCAGTGAAAATGTTGGCCCTGCAACAGGCTAGATCAGGTGTTTGTTTGTTTGTTTTTGAGATAGAGTCTCCCTCTGTCACCCAGGCTGGAATGCAGTGATGCAATCTCAGCTCACTGCCACCTCTGCCTCCTGGGTTTAAGCAATTCTCTGTCTCAGCCTCCCAACTAGCTGGGATTACAAGCATGTGCCACCAGGCCCAGCGAATTTTTTCTTTTTTTCTTTTTTTTTTTTTGAGACAGAGTCTTACTCTGTCCTCCAGGCTGGAGTGCAGTGTCGCGATCTCGGCTCACTGCAAGTTCTGCCTCCCGGGTTCACGCCATTCTCCTGTCTCAGCCTCCTGAGTAGCTGGGATTACAGGCGCCCACCACCACGCCCAGCTAATTTTTTGTGATTTTAGTAGAGACGGGGTTTCACCGTGTTAGCCAGGATGGTCTCAATCTCCTGACCTCGTGATCCGCCCACCTCGGCCTCCCAAAGTGCTGGGATTACAGGTGTGAGCCACCGCACCCAGGTGAATTTTTGTATTTTTTAGTTGAGACGGAGTTTTGCTATGTTGGCCAGGCTGGTCTTGAACTCCTGGCCTCAAGTGATCTGCCTGTCTCGGACTCCCAAACTGCTGGGATTATAGGTGTGAGCCACCACAGCCAGCCTAGATCAGGTTTGTTCTCATGGCATGAGAGCGAGAGGAAGCACACAAGCTCCTGTCAGGCCTGGGCTCAGAACTGGCACACAGTCACCCCTGCCACATTCCCCTGGCCGAGTCAAATCAGGAAGTCAGCTTGCATTCAAGTGATGGGAAACAGACTCTTTAATGGGAATAGCTTCAAGGCCACATTGCAGAGGGACTCTGACACAGGGAGACCTAAAGAAAAGGCACCAGCTACTTAAACTTTTTTATCAGTTCACAGATTTCTTCACTTTCCCCCTGGAGTTAGGTACTAGCATTACCATTTCATAGATAAGGACACTGAGGCTCAAAGCAGTGAACTCTGCAAGGCCCATAGCTGCGAGGGGCAGAGCAGAGTCCTTAGGCTCCAGCCTCTGTGTCTCATGCTCTCTTGGGGGCTGGGGGTTCCTGAAGTGATGGAATCAGCTTGCAATGGCCTAGTTCTTCGGCTTGGGGGTAGGTGCATGGGTATTCATTCATTGCATTACTGTTTCTCCTCTGTGTGTGTCTGAGATATTTTATAATTTTCTTAGAAGAAATGGAAAGTAATTACCTTGTGTTGTTTACCGAACGACAGATGCTGCATTTTGAGCCCCCAGTATATTCTTTATGAGCATCTTTGTGCAATAGTCATAAAAATTGAGGAAAACAGCAAGAAGGGCGAAGGGAAAAGCAAAGAGAAGAAACAATCCTGCAAGAACGGGGCCAACCAGCCACATCTGCCAGGGGCCACCCCAGGCTTTGCAGACCAGGTGCCTGAGACGCGCTAGCAGTAAGGGTCTGTGATGCCCTGATTTCAGTATTTGGGCCTGTTTTCTATGAAGAGTGATTCCTAGCTTGGGAGGAAAAGGCTTCTGGCAGCCTCTGTCTGTGCTCTGCGGGAGGCCCCAGCCTCTTCAGGCCACACTGCCCTATCCATCTGGCAGTGCCGGAGGCCTTCTTCTTGTAGCTGGACGGGTCAGCAACTTCCTGCCCCTGGGAGCAGCCCTGACCAATGGCTGAAGATAGTGGGGAATAAACATGCCCGCTCCCTTTCCCCTCAGATACAACACTGTGAGCTCTGGTCCTCCCTGGCTCTCAGCACATCTCCATGGCATTCCGCTCCAGTTGCCCATGGAGGTGGCTGGCGCCTGAACTCTCTTGGTGAGCTGTCTTCCCCTCCCTGTGTCACTAGGCCCTCTCTTAGCAGTGCACCCTGCCTCCCCTCTCAAGGAAAATGCCTGCACTTGCATCCCTGCCTCAGGGTCTGCCTCTGAGGGAGCCTGAACCAAGACAGAGGAATATTTTCAACAAACCATAGAGGTGCTTTTGAGATCCTCCCCTCCCTGCCCCACTGAATTGAGAACTCGTTCAGCAAACCACCAGAACGTCCAGGTATGCCACCCTCTCTGCACAGGGGCAGTGGAGAGTGCACAGGTTCTGAGGCAGCAGCCTGGGATGAACCTCTAGCAATTCCGCTCACCAGCAGTGTCACCTCAGATAAGCTACTTAAGGACTCTGGGCTTAGTTTTGTCACTTGTCAAGGAGGAAGTCCTCCTCCCCCTCTGTCGTGAGGATTCAAGGAGAGACACATGGACTCACCCTGTGTCCAAACATGGACACTGAGCAAAACCTCAATTTATGGTTTTAAAGATGTCAAGAAGTATTACCTTAATATACATGTCACAAAAATCCTTGTCAGACTCTGTTCTGGTTTACTTGCTATGTAGGTCACATAGCAAGTAAATGCCTAAAAAGTACAATTTAATGATCCTTTGGTAACTCCTCTTCCCCTGGGCTGGAATGATGTTCTGGAGTTATAAATTAGAAGAATGCTGGTACCCTACCTACCTGGAGGAGAGACATAAATCATGGTACACTGTGAAAACAGCGCTAAGAGATGTCTGTGGTGGGCACTTGTGGGGTTTGGCTGCGGGATCCCCACAGGGCCTCTGGTTCTGGGACCCTCATTTCCCTCCAGAATCCGCCCCTGCCCACTCCAGACCTTCTGGCTCCGCATGGGTGGCCATGTGACTCAGGCTGGGCCAATCAGAGCTGTTGATCCCCTGGCCCGAGTGATTGGTTCAAGAACCAGCACGTGACCCACGCTGGATCTATAAGAATCCATTCTGGGACCTTGTGTGGCTACTGGGAGAGGGAAGCTCTCTGTTGAACTTAAAGCAAGCAGGGTAAAGGCAGGGGCTCCTGGGGGCTGCTTGAGAGCGGAGGAAGGCGAGATCAATAGACAGCTAGAGGCAGGGGCCCAGCAGCATGGTTTCACCCTTTGCCTCAGCTGCCTCGGAAGCCTGTGTCTAACACCTGAACTTTTCTACTACATGAGCCTGTGAATCCTCCTCCTCCTTTTTTTCCCCCTAAGCCATTTGCTGCCAAGAGTTCATGCCTTCTGTAAGGTCTGTGCAAGTCACAAAGAAGGCACGGGGAGGAGGTTAGCACTGCATGAAGGGAACTGAGAAGCCTTCTGAGAAAGGGAGCCTCTGATTTTAGGCTTCGAGGGATGAATAGAAGTGTTTTTTTGGTGACCAAAGCAGGGAAGGGCATTTGAGGCAGAGGAAATCGCACACAAAGGCGTGGAGGTGGAAACTGGGAGGGCTTCTGTGTGGCTGGTGTACCGAAGATGAGGCAGAGGTGTGAGCAGGGGCCAGATCGTGGAGCTTGAATGCTGGGCTAGGAGGCTTCTCTCCTGTGGGAGGCTTGGGCGGGGGTTGGAGGTTTGGAGGCGGTGGGTGGGAGGGTGGGAGTCGGGGCAGGGCAGATGCCTGTGTGTGGTAAGCAGAAGAGAGGGTGAGTCAGACCTTGCTGGGGCCGTGGAGACTTAATGAATGTCTCCTGCAGAAAGTATCTCCCCATTGCCTGCAAGCAGACATCTTAAGGACTTAATATCCCAGGATTTCAGCTGGGAACGCATTCTGTGAACACGTGGCAAGCTGATGTCTGAGGTAACCTGGACAAGCTAATCATCTGGCCCACCTACACAGCCAAATCTAATTAAATATGTGTTTAGCGTTCATGTGGAAGAGGAGTGGTGTTGTCTAAGGAAGGAGAGAGGAAGATGTGAGTGGCAGCTTCAGCCTCTGCTCCACTGCCTGAACAATTGCACTCAGCTGCCAATCTTGCACCCCACGCCCATCTCTGTAAGGCAGCCCTGCAGTTACCTCACCACTCTCTTAGAAGTTACTAAGGCCGGCAGGGCGCGGGGGCTCATGCTTGTAATCCCAGTACTTTGGGAGGCCGAGGCGGGCAGATCACGAAGTCAGGAGATCGAGACCATCCTGGTTAACAGTGAAATCCCGTCTCTACTAAAAATACAAAAAATTAGCTGGCATGGTGGCACGCACCTGTAGTCCCAGCTACTCAGGAGGCTGAGGCAGTAGAATCGCTTGAATCCAGGAGGCAGAGGTTGCAGTGAGCCAAGATCACGCCATTGCACTCCAGCCTGGGTGACAGAGCAAGATTCAGTTTCAATAAATAAATAAATTAAATTAAATTTAAAAAAAGAAGTTGCTGGGGCCGGTCAGATGCAGTGGCTCATGCTTGTAATCCCAGCACTTTGGGAGGCTGAGGTGGGCGGATTACAAGGTCAAGAGATCAAGACCTGCCGGGCACGGTGGGATTAGTCTATAATCCCAGCACTTTGGGAGGCTGAGGTGGGAGGATCACGAGGTCAGGAGATCGAGACCATCCTGGCTAACCCGGTGAAACCCCGTCTCTACTAAAAAATACCAAAAAAACTAGCTGGGCGAGGTGGCGGGTGCCTGTAGTCCCAGCTACTCGGGAGGCTGAGACGGGAGAATCGCTTGAACCCAGGAGGCGGAGGTTGCAGTGAACTGAAATCACGCCACTGCACTCCAGTCTGGCGACAGAGCAAGACTCTGTCTCAAAAAAAAACAAAAAAAAAAAAGGTCACTGGGGCCCACCCTCTGTGGAGCCCCCTGTGGAACAGCCTCCTCAAGGGTCTCACCCCTACCTCAGTAGCTTCTCAGAGCTATCCTTTCAAACCCACATGGTTCTCCCAGGGACATTTTAGCAGCGCTTAGACATTAGTGCCTTACACATCTGACTCTCTGTCCCCTTCATCCAGTTCAGGGGTCAACAGGAGACCCCTAGAAACCGGAATTCAGGGACTGGGACAAAAATGCTGAGTAGGTTGCCTGAGGCCACACAGCCTGGAGTTGACCTCAGCTCCCCCTGACACAATGTGTGGTCTGGGACCAGCACTGCCACCACTGGGAAGATTATTAGAAATGCAGAATCCTGGGCCACACCCCGGACCTACTGAGTCAGAATCTGCATTTTAACAAATCTCCAAGTGACCCATATGCATATTGAAGCTTGAAAAGTAGTTCTGCTGTGTACATTGCATGGAACTAGCCAAACAAGAAGAAGAAAAATGCCAAAAAAAACTAACTTTGGCTGGGTTGAAACAAGGAAATTAAAAAGAGTTATTGTTTCTCTTCTACACATTCCAAAATGTGGTTATATTACTTTTGTAATGAAAAAGATGAACGCTTAAAATTTAAGAAAATCTGAGACACAAAATTACACAATGTCATAAAACTAGTAAATTATGAAATGGTTATTTGCATTTAAAAGTAGGTCCCATTTACAGTCTGCTATTGCTTTTTGCTTTAATTGTTCTTTCTTGCTTTCTTATTTCTCCTCCCTCCCTCCCTCTCTTCCTCCCCCTGCCTTCTTCCTTTCTTTTAAAAGTACCCCAAAGCCAGAAGCAGAGGTGCTTTTGAAGGCAGGCTCAGGCCTTACTCCCTTGGGAATGGCTGGTGCAGGGAAGGGCATCTTCTGTCTGCAAAGGGAGCTCATTATAATATAGGTCTTATCAAAAGTGAATAGGAATGAAAATTTCCATGTTTATTGAAATGAAAAACAACAAATGCTTTAAGGGTGAAGTGTGATTTGTAACTTGCCTTTTCTCCCTGGTGATCTCCCTTCATGAATTCTTTTTCTGTCTACACAGGATGAAGGCCCCTTCCCTTTCCCAAATTTCTCAAGATTTTTTTTTTTCTTTTTTGAGACGGAGTCTCGCTGTGTCTCCCAGGCTGGAGTGCAGTGGCGTAATCTCGGCTCACTGCAAGCTCCGCCTCCCGGGTTCACGCCATTCTCCCGCCTCAGCCTCCCAAGTAGCTGAGACTACAGGCGCCCGCCACCACACCCGGCTAGTTTTTTGTATTTTTAGTAGAGACGGGGTTTCACCATGTTAGCCAGGATAGTCTCGATCTCCTGACCTCGTGATCCACCCGCCTCGGCCTCCCAAAGTGCTGGGATTACAGGCTTGAGCCACCGCGCCCGGCATTTCTCAAGATTTTTAAGCCCCAAAACTGCTGACTTCAGACTTGGCCTCTTTGCCTAGTTTACTCTTACTTGTCCTTCAGCACTCAGCATGAATGTCACTTCTCGGGGAAGCTTTCCAAAACTCTTTAGCCCTGTATCAGGGAGAGCTCTCATTTGCAAGTGGTGAAAAAACAAATTTAAAGTCACTTAAGTCAAAAAGGGTGACTGTTAGTTCAGGTAATGTAAAAGCCCAGCTAGTATCTGGCTTCAGGTATAGCTAGATCTAGGGTCTCAAATGACATTGCCAGAATGTCATGACAAGTCTCTCACCTTTCCTCTGTGAGGTTCCAGGCTTAAGCAAGCTCTCCCCTGGGTCTCCTATGTAAACTCCAGATATTTGAGCTTCCAGCTTAGAAATCCCAGCTGAGAGAGAACAACCCTCTTCCAGCTGTCCCTACAAAAGTCCCAGAGTTGAATCTCATTGGACCAACTTAGGTCACATGCATATCTTTGACCAATCATTGGAGTGGTTAGGGAATGGCGTGTTCCCATCAGGCAGGGTCATGTGCCCACCCTAAACTCCTCCCCACCTGAGTTACATGGGCTGATGGAAGGAAAAAGTATGTCCCTGAAGGGAAATTAAGAAGATGAGGTCATGAGGCTGAGTGGGCAATACAACAGCAGTTTACAACAGACCTCCTATTACAGGGTTTCATAGCACCCTGTAATTTGCATGTGTAATATTTACTGGCTTTTAAAAACTATATAGTAATTTGAGTGGTTCCTTGATTAGTGTCTGTCTCCATTGAGATTGAAACCCTAAGAGCAGAGATTATGTGTGCTCACGGATAACGGTATCTACGATGCCTGACACAAAGTAGGTGTTCATGAAATATTTATTGAATGAGTGGACTCACTCCAACTGCTTTAACAACAGCTCTGTTTACTCACATTTACTAGGGACGATCTGGAATGCTGGCAATCGGCCTCCCCATTTTAAATCAGATTTGGACACTGACATAGCCAGAACCTCTGTCCCAGCTGTGCCCTGGGACAGTCTGTGCCAAGGAAATGCTGTTCTGCCAAACTGGGGACATCTGCCACATAGCTGATGGCAACTAGAAACTTGTCAGCTAGTACAGCCCCTGGGGTGGGTTGGCAGCAGACAGAGTTGGGGAGAGGGGGAGATTTTGGATTCTGCTGCACTGTAGTGCCTGGCTTCTGAAAGCAGACTATCTCGAGCCTCACAGCCTCCCTGTATGGTAGTGTGATTTCTTTCGTTTATTTTAGGGAAGGAAGTGAGGTTTGGAGCAGCACACGGGTCTCCAAGCTCATAGCTGGCAGAGCCATTACTTGAATATAAGTCTTCCAGACCAACTCAGGTTCAAATCCAGGCTCTGCCACCAGCCTGTTGTGTGACCTTCAGCAAGTGTCTACCTCTGGGAGCCTCAGTCTCTTCATCTGTTAAATGGGCCTAGTTATTCTACCTGAAGAGAGTGCTTGGGATGGTGTGGGCTCTGTGCAGCATGCAGAAGCCCTGATCATGCAGTAGGCACTTGCCTTCCTCCCTTTTGTAAAGGTTGCTCCAGCTAAAGCCTCCCTGGCAGTAATTGAAACAAAGAAGTAAGCTAATGGGGAATGCCGCCAGGGGGTTTCTTTGCATTCAACTAGAAAATGAATGATCACACCTGACCATAGGACACAGTTGTCACTCAGGACACAGTCCAGAAAGCAGCCTCCCTGAGGGTGGCACCAGGCCCTTCCCATCCCACAGTCTTCAAAGTAGTCAGGGAGCTGATGGTGTTTGGTCACCAGATGACCACTGAAGTCCAGGAGATGAGAGCCACACTGTCACTGCAATGTGGGGCTAAAGACTCATGCCCATAGGAGCTAACGCTCCTTACAACAACAGCTCTATGTGCAAGGCCCCCAGGTGCCTGCAAGGGACATAACCATTTACAAGAGTCACTGCACATGGGAAAGCCAAGCATTATGACGTCTCCATCAGACACTTGTCATTCTTTCGTGGTCCTCCCAGTCCAGGTCTAATTCACCAATCAAGGGTCATTTTAATATAATCAGTGTTGCCTGGCAACGCAGCTGACATTCAACCTTTATACAGTTTCTAGGATTGACAGAGCTGGTAAGTTAATCCAAGGTCAAATTTGTTCTTAAGAGGAGAAAGGGTTTCTTAACCCTTTATCCACAAATATTTGCTGACGGCCTCCCTCCCCTACATGTGTGAGTGCACGTGCATGTGCGTGCGTGTACACACACACACACACACAGACACACATATACACCTGCCCTTTCCTTGAATCCTTTGCTTTCTCCCCCCATCTCCTAGTGGCATTCATTGTTTCAGGGAAAGAATGAAAGGCAGAAACATTGGGGGAAGGGGGGCAGAAATCTTAGATTTTCAAAAGCCAAGATGTTTTAGTTTCAAATGCCAGAACTTTGGATTCCAAGACCAAGATTTTCCTGCGCCTGGTCTTTTGGTTTTTGGACTCCAATCCCTGAGCCAGAGCATAGGTTGACGTTCTAATTAATAGATTTAGAAAGAACAGATGAAGAACTAGGTGACCTGAACCTCAGAATATTGAACAGTTTCTCACCTGAGGAAGGGAGGAGGAGGGGCCATAATGAGCAATGTCGGTGGGGTCCCGGCAAGGGACCTGGGCCTACGGCGCCCTGGCTGTCCTTGTCAGCCCCCAGTGAGGACCATTGCTCAGGGGCAGCAGGAGGATGCCAGCTGTGCCCTGGGTTGTTCTCAGCTGCATTGGACTCCCCTTGTGTGTTCACTCCTATTCGTCTACTCCAGCTGAGCCTAGAGCCTGGCAAGGTGCTGAGGGAAGCACGGGATCCCACACTTGGGTGCTTCTGAGCACAGCCCACCTGAGGTCCTCCCTCCTCAGTGGGGAACCCTATCCCCCCCCACACCTGGGCCCCTACACTTCAAGAAGATGCAGGCAGATGAGGCTTGGTGGTGGTATGTGTAAGGGAGGGAGACAGGAGGTCCCTGAGGGAGAACTGCTGATTTTATTTTTATTTATTTATTTATTTGAGATGGAATTTCACTCTTGTTGCCCAGGCTAGAGTGCAATGGCACAGTCTTGGCTTACTGCAACCTCTGCCTCCTGGGTTCAACCGATTCTCCTGCCTCAGCCTCTCAAGTAACTGGGATTACAGGTGTGCACCACCACGCCCAGCTAATTTTTGTATTTTTAGTAGAGATGGGATTTCACCATATTGACCAGGCTGGTCTCAAATTCCTGATCTCAGTGATCCACCAGCCTCTGCCTTCCAAAGTGCTGGGATTTTAGGTGTGAGCCACCACACCAGATCTACTGATTTGATTTCAAATTGGAATTCAAAGAACATCAGCTTTGGAGTCAGCACTGTCAGGGTCTGAAACCCCATTTCCCTGTGGGATCCAGGGCAAGGTCTTTAGTTCATTCAACACATGATCTTTGAGTGGTTATCTCTCTGAGTATAGGTTCTGGGGTCAAACTGCCTGGGATTCCCAGTTCTGTTTCTTCCTGGGGTAAGTTATTTCATCCCCTTGTGCCTCAGTTTCCTCATCTATAAAATGGTAACAAAATCAATACCCACTTCTTAGGGTCATTCTGAAGTTTAAAGGCATTAGTAGTATCTAAAGGACTCACAAAGTGCCATGCACCTAGCAAATACTCCATAAATGTTATGTACTACTTCTACGTGTCAGACTTTTTTCTATGCAACAGAGGTACAAGAGTGAACCAAACAAAATAATCAGTGGCATGGAGCTTGTGTTCAAAGGAGGAGGGCAGATAATATCTGACCAAATCTAGTATCTTTATTTGGAAGAAAGAAACAGGATAAGGCTCAGGCAGTTCCTTTACTCTCTGAGCACTGGCCCCTCTGGGGTTGATGAGGGAGCCCATGCATCTGTGTTGAGCACAGGCCTGGCATTTAGTTGGTGCTCACTAACGGTGTGTCCTTCTCCTCGCTGCCTACTCTCCTGCACAGCTGCCCACGTGACCAGCCAGGATCTACCTCCTCCCCGGCTGGAGAGCCTTGGCCATCAGGAGTGACAGGAGAATCAATAGAATCACAGATACACAAGAAATTCCCAGAAGCAGGTTCCCGCCAACCAGATGTTCCCACGCCTTTCTCAGGCAGATTAGTGTCCTAGCAACTGGAAAAGGGGAAAACGAAGTCTGTTTTTCTCTGGGAATAAAATGGACAAAAGACATTTGTGTAAGTTCAACCTTCTGGTAAAGCCCCAGGCAGGAAACACATTTGGTGATGAGAGCATTCAGTTCAAGACCCCCTTTCATCACTGTGATGTTGACCAGGTCAATTTCCTGCTTCAAGAGCCCTCAATGGCTCCCTGCTATCCTTCAGATAAAAGAGGACTCTTGATTTTCTCCACCAAACCTGTTCCCTTGCTATCCTCCTGACCCTTCATCATCTGATGTAGGGTGCCCCGATCACCCAGAAACCTGGGAGTTCTCCTTGACTCCTCCTGTGCTCTTGCTGCTCTTACGTGCAGACCATCCATGTGTGTCTGTTTCCTTCTGCATCAGTTATCTGGCATGACAAGGCTGCTGTGTAACAAGCAACTAAAACCCTTAGTGTATGCAACAATATGCATGTGTTCATGTGTCTGGGGTCAGCTAGGCAGCTCTGCTCATCTCTGTGGGGCTCACACATGTGTCTTCGGTTTGTATGGCTGTGGGCTGATCTAGGTTGGCCTTGGCCTGGGGCAACTCTACATGTCTCTTCTTCTTCACCACACTAGCCCCATGGCCAGGAGGCACAAGAGCCAGGCTGCCCCCAAGAGCACAGGCCCATCTCAGTCTCTGCTGATGTCACACCTGCTGGCATTTTATGGATCAAGCAAATCATGAGGCCAAGCCCGGCATGGAGTGGGGATGCTGCAGAGTTAAATGGCAAGGAGGAGGCTGCAGGGGGTAGAGAATGAGGATCATTGGGTGTAATCTCCCCCACCTGCTCTGCATTCCGAAGCCACTGCCTCACTCCATGCCACCCCCAGCTCAACTCTAGGTCTCACCCAACCTCTGACTTCCACCCCACTTTCATCCCCTGCTTACAGGTCATTCCCCACCCAGAATCCAAGGCAACTTCTAGAAATGTAAATCTGACTATGGCAGATTAAAATCCTGCTTAAAATCCTTCCATGGCTTTCTGTTGCCCTTGGAATGAAATTCCAACTTCTAACTGGAACCTAGAAGGCCCTTGGGATCGGGCCCTGCCATTTTTCCCAACTTCACTTCTCACCACTGTCTAATTCCTGCTCAATCTTCCAGTCACAGGGTCCTCACTTAGTAATGAGCTAAGATGACTTCTCTCTTAGGGCCCCTGTCCTTGAACATTCACTGGGACTAGACACTCTCTTCTTACCTCTCTCATGATCACCTCCCCACTCCACTTAAATCTGCTGAAATGCCACCTCCTCAGTGAAGCCTTCCTGAAGTCAATTCTACGTCGTCTCTGCCACATCCCCTTTTTGTTTTCTCCTCACCACCTGTTTGTTCATGTGGTCTGGGATCAGCTATCCCAGATAGTTTTAAGCTTTTCCCCCATTTTCTTCCCTGCGTCCCACTAGAATGTAAGCCCCGTGGGGGTAAGACTTTGTACATCTAGTTCACCCTTTTGCCCTGTCCTGTCACATAGAAGCTGGTCATTGTGGAAGAAGAACTAAAGTTCTAAACTAAAGTTCTAAACTACATGTTTCTCATTCCAGCACTCAAGGTGCTTAATATCTTGTTTCTGCAAAGACACCAGGAGGAGTAGGGGAGAGTGGAAAAAACAACGTGGGTCTGGCCTGTCCAGGGAGATGGGGACCCACATACGGGATGGCAGCTCGGGAGTCCCTAGAGACACAGTCCCCAGCTCCACCTTCTAGAGTGACTAGGAAGTACAGTCATTTCTGAGCCCCAGTCAAGCCCTAGGGACATCCATTCCACACATTTTTTCATGAGCGCCTTACTGTATGCTGGGAACCAGGCTAGGCCTTTGGGGACCTGAGGAGCTTTAGGGAGGACATTCTTCTCCTTCATCCAGCAAACATTTAGCAACTCTTCTGCACCAGCCCAGTGACAGGTGTTGGGAACATCGTGGGAGCATTTTCCTGCCAGTCCTGTCTCAAGTTGGCCCACCCACCTGCCTCTTCCTGCCCATTGCTGGCCCCCCACACCTTGGAAGCAGGGACTTCATCTAAGACATCCTGGCACCTGCAGCCTGGCACACAGCATGGAGCTAGATAATAGGGCACTGTTAAAGACTGAAGTGGACTCAGGATCGTTTGTTAATGATCAGATGACTGACAGTCTGCTCATTAGCATACAGTGTGACCAGGCTGCCCCGAGGAGAAAAGCATCTCACGTGTGAGGAAAGTGCTTGGCACATAGTAGGTGCCAAATCAATTTTTAATGTCCCCATCTTGGAAGCCCCTCCCCCTACCTTTCACAACCCTGGTCATGCCCTCTCCTCTATAGAACCTGCCGTTTCTCTCTGTTGTAATTAGTGAATACCGTTGGTGCCCCACCCAGATCCCCATGCCAGATCCTGCACCCATCTCCCCACTGCTGGGAGTGTTGGCTGTGAACATCTCACAGCAGCACCTTTCTCCTGCAAGTGGCCCTTGGCTGACAGGAGCCTCCCAGGAGGATGTCTGGGAAGTTGTGCTTTTCCCGTGGGACGGTGGAAAACCTCTCTGGTATGGTTCTTGTTCCAGAGCTCCCATGGGGTCTGGCGAGGCTGGACTTTTCCTGAAACTGCGTCCATGCTTGGTTTCTCCTCCTTTACCGGTGTCTCCCAAGAGCTCTCCCTCAATAAACACTTGAGTACGAGTCTGTCTAAGGCTTTGCCTCCAGGGAACCTAATCTAAGACATGCATTTTAAATATATGTCTTTTATGTGATGTAAGGCACTTCCAGGCTTTGACCCTGAAACCCTCCCAAACCCCATCCTGTCTCCTGTTTCCCCTTCCATCAGCTTCTTGTGTGTGATCATGTTGAAACAGTGGGTCACAAGACTAGGGGAGCTGGAGACCTGAATCCCTGCATGGGGTGGGGGGGTGACTTTGGACTTTATATGAGTGAGAAATAAACATCTGTTGTATTTGAGTTACTATATATGTGGGAATCTGACCCAGTGGCTAACATTACTATGACTCATACACTTGGGGTTAAGTCATTTGTGACCCTCAAGTCCTGACTGATGATGTGGAAAGAATGCAAACTTTGTACTTAAAGTTTGGGTTCCACCTTTGCCATACACACTATGTGACCTTGGGAAAGTCATCCCACCTGAGACTCAATTTCCCCACCTCTAAAGCAAAAAAGTGTAAGTCCTTCCTCTGAGGGTCATTGAAAGCATTAAATGAGATAATACTTAGCCATGGTGCTGAGCCTGGCAAAAAACAGGGGTTTGATAAATGCTAGTTCCTTTTCCCTAAAGGTTTGTGATGCTGTCTCCTGAGTTTTGAGTCACACTTCCACATGGTGTGGTTTAGGCCTGGGCCTCAGCCTCTTCTTGACCATGCTGGGTGGAAGGGTCTATGGCTGTGGGAAGTGAAAATAAAATCCTAAACTCCCAACCAACTGAATGGGCCCCCTCTTGGTTAAGGGGACTCCAAAAAAATTGAGTTCCTGACTGCAATGTGATGGGAGGTCAGACCCGCCTCATTCTACTCCCTCCCTTGCTAACTGCTGTCAGGCTTTCTTCCCTAAGGGCTGTACAGAAACTAGCCCTTTCAAAAGACTTGTCACACCACTGATTGCAGCCAGTTGCCTAAAGCTGCCCTTCACTTTTGCAGTTTCGACACATAATTGGCCAGCATCCTTTCCTGATAAGAGACCACCGACCACACAGTGGTTCTGGCCAGAATATGGAAGCTGGTCAGGGAGGGTTTTTGTGTCCTCTTCTTCACCTTTTGACATCAGAAGGCTGAAAACCCCACCCTGGGATCGTGCTAATACCACCCTTTTTTGTACCTACAACCCATGAAGGGTCTCTACTGTGCATGTGTGTGTTTCTTCTTTGTAACTATTCATGGCTCCTCCTATGGCTTATTGAGTATGCATATTCAGCCACCCTATTCAGCATAAATTCCTGTCTTATTCTTCCGATCTCAAAGTGTCTGTTTCCGGCTTCTGGCCAGAAGCTATGCTTCCCAGCCTGTCAGAATGGCCACCTGCAGGCTGCAACCCTTTATGAGAAATAATGTTCTCCTTTCCAAATTTTTGAAGCTTTTCATTCTTCAGTTGATAGCTGCCACAGGTTTTCAGCCAGTTTTTTCACTTGAACATGGTCACATCACACAATGTCACCCACATGTGCCTCCTCTTCAGCTGTCTCCATGGTCACTGCTCCAGTACAGGCCTCCTTGTCATCACGGGGATCATCACACTACCCCCCGCACTGATCTTCCTGCCACTAGCCTTGCTCCCTCCCATCCATCTTCCCAAAGGCCACAGGGTGAGGTCTCTGAAGCCCAGATCAGTCTATATTATGCTAATATTAAACAATTTTCTTTTTGCTTACAAATTCCAGTTTACTCATCTGTAAAATGGGAGGGTTGAATAGATGAACTCCACTGCTCCTATTTTCATGATTTAGAGATGTGGTCCCTACTCCTTTGGCTGGCAGATAAGGTATACTCCTTATCAGGCTCACTAGGTCTTCATTACTCTATCTCCCGTGATCTGTGTGTGCAAATATCCTGCTCTTTCCAAACTGTTCTCCCTCTGGTTCCCCAGAGACCCTTCCTGCCCCTGCCCTCTGGCCCGTGTTTCATATGTCCTCCTACCAGGGCAACTCTACCTCCTGTGAAAATCTTGCCCATCCCTAAAGCCTCAGCTTAAATACCACCTTCAACATGAAACCTTACTTGAATTTCAACAGGATGCTACCAGATTTTTCTCTCTCCTTTAAGTCTTTACTAAATCGTGCAGTGGAAGGGGCTGTGCCTTAATTATTGGTGTATCTCTCATGGAACACAGTCCCTTGCGCTTAATAAGTGCTCTAAAAAATGTTTATCTAATTGACTCTATTGTATATTCACCATCTTACTGTTTGTTTTGTATCTGCCCTACCTGTTTTGTTTCCTCTTTTTTCGTTCCTTATCTTGGATTAATCAAGAAGTACTTTTTATTAGAGCTGGCTTTTCATATCCGTGGGTTCTGCATTGTGGATTCAACCAACTGTGGATCAAAAGTATTTTTAAAAATTGCCTCTATACCAAACATGTACAGACTTTTTTCTTGTCATTATTCCCTAAACAATACAGTACTATAACTATTTGCATAGCAGTCACATTCTGTTAGGTATCATATGTAATCTGAAAGTGATTTATCATATACGGGAGGATGCACAGAGGTTATATGCAGATGCTATGGCTATTTCATATCAGGGACTTGAACATTTGCAGATTTTGGTTATCTTTGGGGAGATATTGGCACTAATTCCACTGCCCCCCACCAGATTCCTGGGTGGCTGTATTTCATTTCCCCCCATGTTTGTTAGTTATACATTATTTGACAATTTACTTAGTGGTTAACCCTCAATATTATAACATGCATCTTTGACTCGTTAAAGTCCAATGCAAATTTGTACTTTTGTCACATTAGAGACAATGCTGAGATCTCAGACTATTTTAACTCCATTTACACTTCTCCCATTGTTCTCATGCATTTTAATTCTACATGTATTTTAAACCACAGAAGACATTATTATAGCTTTTTTTTAACAGTCAAGTTTATTTCAGTTTAATCCAAATTTACCCTTCATTCCTTTCTGCATGTTCATATTTCCATCTGGGACTATTTTACCTTCCACTTGGAGAACTCCCTATAGTATTTCTTTCAGTGTGAGTCAGTTGGTAAAAATTCTCTTAGTTGTCTGTGTCTTTATTTTGTCTTCATTTATACAGAATATTTTCTCTGAGTACAGAATTTGAGATTGGTAGTTGTTTCCTTTCCATATTTGAGGCTGTTCTACTGTCTTTTACTTCTAGCATTCCTATTAAGAAGTTAGCTGTCAGTGTTATTATTGACCCTTCAAAGATGATGTGTCTTTTTTCCTCTGATTGCTCTACTTTTTTGCCTTTGAATTTTAGCACCTTTACTTGTATATACTTAGGAGTGGTTTGTCATGTATTTATCCTGCTTAGGGCTTGTAGTGCTCATTGGAACTGTGATTTGATGTCTTTTTTATCAATTTTGGAAAATTATTGATTATAATCAGAAATATTGATTGTGCATTTTATTTGTTCTCCCCATTGGGCCTCCAGTTATGTGTACGTTAGACCTTTTCACTATGTACCATATATCTCTTTCCTTTATTTTCCATTACTTTTGCCTTTTTTTTTTTTTTTTTTTTTTTGAGACAGGATCTTGCTCTGTTACCCAGGACGGAGTACAGTAGCATGATCATAGCTCACTGCAGCCTTGAATTCCTGGGCTCAAGCCATCCTCTTGCCTCAGGCTCCCAAAGTGGTAAGATTACCAGGTGTGAGCCACTGAGCCCAGCTTTCTTTTTGCTCTTCATTCTGGAGATATTTTTCTGCATACTGACCCATCTTTCAATCCACTAATCGTCTTTAGGTGTGTCCAGTTGTCTGTAAACCCATCTAGTGAGTTATTGGTTTCAATTATTGTATCTTTCAGTTCTTTAACATCCAACTGATTATTTCTTAAAGATCCTAGCTCTCTGAAGAAATCCTCTATTTTGTCTCATTTTCTTGAACATACCATTCACAGTTATTTAAAGTCCATGCCTGATCATACTAATATCTGGGTCACCTTTGAGCCTATTTCTACTGGTTATTTTTTTCTCATTTTGTTTCATTTATTGGTGTGTCTGGATAAAAAGGTTTTTTAAAAATTTAATGCCAGATATTGTGCATGAAAAATTGAAGAGGATCTTCATGATGTGACCTTCCCCCAGAGAAGGTTGCTCTTTCCTGTGACAGTAGATAAAGTAAGAACATATCACCTAAATCTATCATGGACTGAGCTAATTCAAGTCTGGGTTGCAACTTTTCTAAGTCTTGTTCTACCTCTGGTTCACCCATCCAGTTATAACCATCCAGTGGTCTCAACTGAAAGCCTGGGTCATTCACTAGGGCCTCTCCTTCCTGCTGGGCTCTGAACTCCAATTTTTTCTTGTAAGTGCTGTGAGACTGAAGAATACCCCACTCTGCTTTTCCATTACTTTCTCCTTAACTTCCCAGTCTCCTCTTCTACAGAGCTTAAGAAATGGCAAATGCCTAGAAGGAAAAACTGGTACTGAGGGTCGGGCTTACTTCTGTGTCTCCCTTCTCTTCAGGATCCTTGTCCTGATGGCTTGGTGATCCCAAACTTCAAATTTGATCTCTTCAGCCCCATGAAACTACCTAGAGCTTGTTTGGCTTCTCAGTCTTTCACCCTGTGCCAAGAATTGGTAAATGCCCCAAGAGAAATTCATCTCAATGAACTTCTCTCTATCTGGGATCTTGATCCCTCAAGTCCTGAATGCCTTTGCAGGCCCCTGATACACACACACACACACACACACACAATGGTGTGTATATATGTACACTACATCTGGCTATGATAAAGTAGTTGGTAGCAGGCTGGTGGGTACCAACTACTTTATCACAGCCAGGAGCACATCCCTTTGGCTGTATCTAAAATGAGGAGCTCTCAAAGCTGATATGAACCACAAATCCTAAAACTACACTACAGACTGATGGGGACATTACCAAAATTGAATAAATAATACTGTATTTTATTTTATTTATGTATTTATTATTACGAGACAGAGTCTCTCTCTGTCACCCAGGCTGGAGTGCAATGGCACAATCTCAGCTCACTGCAACCTGTGTCTCCCAGATTCAAGTGATTCTTCTGCCTCAGCCTCCTGAGTAGCTGAGATTACAGGTGTGTGCCACCACTCCCAGCTAATTTTTGTATTTTAATAGAGATGGGGTTTCACCATGTTGGGCAGGGTGGTCTCGAACTCCTGACCTCAAGAGATCCAGCCACCTCGGCCTCCAAATAATACTTTATAATAATGATTATAGATACCATTTTAAGAACTTATGAAGTGCCAGCCAACCTGTGTAGAGTCTCGAATCCTCCCAACAGTCATCTAAGGTAGGTATTATTATTTTACCCACTTTACAGATAAGCCAGCTGAGACTTTGAGAGGTAAGGTCAGTTGTACAAGGAACTGAATATTTGTGCTCTTAATCACAATATACTGCCACCATTGTGGGTTCTAATTTTATCTTCTTGGGCTCCATAGAACAAGTATGCCACTTTTCCTCCTGGGTTACACGGTCAAGATGTTTTAGACAACAATTAACAAAAAAACTGTCTGAAACTGGTTTAAACAATAACGTTAAACAGTAAAGGAAGTCTGAGATGGGTAGTTTTGATTCAGTTGTTCTGTGATACCCTTGAGAACCCAATTCTTTCCTTTTCTCTACCTTGCAGTCTCCAGAAATGTCTACTTTACTCTCACAGTCTCTTACTCACTTTGACAAGGTGAATGCCACAGTTCCAGGCATAACATGTCAACTCATGGTCAGGCAGGATAAAGACACCTTTCCCTGAAGTCCCCAAACTGACGTCCCCTCAAGTTTTGTCGGACAAACTTGAGCCATAAGCCCACTCTAACCAATCATGAACCATTATGGGGTTCCCATAACTGATATGGATCAATCTAATTTGATCCTTGGAGACTCAGAAAAGATCACCTATTCCTGCATCACTCAGATCTGGGGTAAGCACCTGAATAAGCCACACCCTGCAAGTAAGGAAAAAGGAGGAATAGAGAAAGCACTACTGAGATGTGAAGGAAATAAACAAAAAACAAGCTTGGAGAAATGCAAATTTAAACTACAATGAGATACTACTACACACATATTCAAGTAGCTTTTTTTTTTCCTTCTTTTTTTTTGAGATAGAGTCTCACTCTGTCACCAGGCTGGAATGCAGTGGCACAATCTCAGCTCACTGCAACCTCCGCCTTTCGAGTTCAAGCAATTCTACTGCCTCAGCCTCCCGAGTAGCTGGGACTGCAGGTACCCGCCACCATGCCCAGATAATTTTTGTATTTTTAGTAGAGACGGGGTTTCACCATGTTGGCCAGGATGGTCTCGATCTCCTGACCTCAGGTAATCCACCCACCTCGGTCTCCCAAAGTGTTGGGATTACAGGCATGAGCCACCACACCTGGCCTCAAGTAGCTTTTTTAAAAAAGAAAAAACCCTAAAAATACCAAGTATTGATGAGGATGTGGAACAACTAGAACTCTAGTACAGTTTTTTTTTTTTTTTTTGTCATAGAGATGGGGTCTCGCTATGTTGCCCAGGCTGGTCTCAAACTCCTGGGCTCAAGTGATCCTCCTGCCTCAGCCTCCCAAAGTGCTGAGATTCCAGGTGCCAACCACTGGAACTTTCATACATTGCTCCTGGGAATGCAAAGTGGTACAGCTACTTTGGAAGATAGTTTGGCAGTTTCTTATAAAGCTAAACTTCATTTATCATATGATCTATCAATTCCACTCTGGGGGTGAGAGGAGACGTTGACTACAAAGGGGCTTGGGGAAATTTTAGGAGCAGTCAAACAGTTCTATATCTAGATGGTGTGGTGACTACACCAATGTATACATTTGTCAGAACTCACAGAACTGTGCACTAAAGAGGGTAAATTTTACTTTATGTAAATCATACTTTAATTAAAAAAATTACTAAGCTGAAAACTTAGATTTTAAAACACCAAACTCTTTCTAGATAAAGTCTATAAAAATCCATGTGAGACAATAGAGGTAAAACAAAGGAAGAAACAAAACAAGCTTTGTTATGTGATGTAAGTCATAAAAATAATTTTTAAAAGTGGACATTTAGGCAACACTTACTGTGTGTCAGGCTTTGTGCCAAGCAGTTTGCTCACATTGGCTCATTTCGTCTTCATGGCAGCCCCAGAGCTAGGGAGGTAGGTTCCCATCTTACACATGAGACCACCAAGGCATAAGGAAGTCAGGAAACTCGCTCAAAGCCAGACAACTGGGAAGTATCAGAGTCAAGCCTGGCAGCCACTCTCTCTGGTTCCTGCAGACGGATCACCTGAGGTCAGGAGTTCGAGACCAGTCTGGCCAATACAGTGAAACCCCGTCTCTACTAAAACTACAAAAAATTAGCCAGGCGTGGTGTTGCATGCCTGTAATCCCAGCTACTTGGGAGGCTGAGGCAGGCGAATCACTTGAACCCGGGAGGTGGAGGTTGCAGTAAGCTGAGATCACACCACTGCACTACAGCCTGGGCGACAAGAGTGAAACTCTGTCTAAGAAAAAAAAAAAGAGAGAGAGATACACATCTTCTTTCTTAACCACAGAGCCTCCAACAAGTCACTTCCCATGTTCAGCCTCAGTTTTGCCATCTGTGAGATGGAGCTATTAACGTTCTTTCTTCTTTTATGGTTTTCGAAGAAAAGACCATGATTGCCTTTAAAAGAAACAAACAAACCTCGCAAATGTGAGAGAGTAAACAGAGATGGTTTTAGGCATTTCTGGTCTCCTCTCAAGTATGAAATCTGTTTATTTAAACACATTTCTCTGGAGATGTTTAGCCCACCCCCATGGGCACTGAGATGGATTAAGGTCAGGAAAGCAAGGCAGTTTTCTGATGCCCCATCTAGAGGGGCAAAAAACAGCTCTACAAATGTCCCAAGATAGAGAAAAGGAGATATGCCAGGACTCCTCGGCATAAAGTATTCTGTGGGTTAAACGAAATCGTGGCTGGGTGAGGCCCTGCAGCCTGAGGAGGGGGTGAGATCTCTGAGAGCAGGTCCACTGCATGGACTTCCAACAAGAGGGCCAGGCAGGGATCAGGCTTTTGTTTTGCTGAGTAAAATGTGCAGGTTTGCTGTCAGAGCTAAACTGCAGAGGCTGACAACAGAGAAGCTAATTCTGGCCCCCGCATCCTCCTCCTCACCCTCCCCAATCTGTGCTGAGCCTCTTCCCTGAATAACTGTGGCTGAACTGGTATTTAGAGAATAGTAATTTCCATCCGACTCAAAAGCTGGGCTGCATGGGGCTCCTCCTGAGCCCTTGTTCTGGCCCAGACACTAGAGGCTGCTGTTTCCAAAAGGGAGTCAGGCTATGCTTTCCCCATGATTGCCTGGTAGTGATGTGAGAGGAGAGGAGGCAGCTTCCAGCTTCAGGAGCTGGAGGGGAGGTGAAGGTCAGCCTCTATTTCCTTTCACTTCTCAGCCCTGACTGGACCACACAGAGAGCATCAGACTCGAGGGAAGCAGGACAGGAGAGGGCACCTGGGTCCCCTTTCTTGCTCTACCCCACCTCACTCAGTGGCCTTGGACGAACCATGTTGTAGCCCCTGTCTCGTCTGCATTTGGCAACAGCTGCAGAATAATCTTCCAGGTTCCTTCCAGCTCTAGGTGCCTGGGATGCCTTTCATTGAACATCCCAGACCCCTTACTTTCTTGTATCTTAGCCACACTGCAAGATTGGGGGTTACAAGCCCCACTTTAAAGATAGATAAACTGAGGCTTGGAGAGGTGCAATGACTTGCCTGAGGTCATATAGCAAATAAACTGTTCCCTTAGGATGTGAGCTCTGTGACAGCAAGGATTTTCATCCAAATCAATGATGTACTCAACACAAAGTACAGTGCCTCCCATGTAGCAGATGTTCAACAAATATCCAGCGAGTGAATGAATGGAACAGTGGAGCTGGGAGCTGGGATTTGGATCCACGACTGGGTGACTCTGAAGCTTTTGCTCTTTCTAATGCTTAGCATGGTCTCCAGGTAGACCAGCTGAAAATATGTGGATTATATTTTTTGGAAGAGGAAGGACATATAAAAATATAGAATATGGGTTGCCTGATAGCAATCATCAGGGAAGGAGCAAAGTGAAAGCTCAGGGTAATGGGGAAGCCAGTCTTGGACTTACAGCTTGAATAGAGAAGCGAGGTGTGAGGCCTTGTACAGGAGCTTAAACCAGAACATGAAGGCTTTTCTGGAGCTTTGCTGGGTCCTGCAGTAATTGCAGAGTGATTGTCAGTGCGTAATTGCATGCAAATATCCCCTGGAGAGCCCACTGGCACCGGGGCAATTACCCTTGCACAGGGACCTCAGAACTTTTGTGATCTCTCACTCCTATTGATAAAATTATTTGGGAACACATGCCCCCGAAATGTGTATGTACTTGTAAACTGAACAGATCTACCATTGTCAATCCATATATTAAATACCAGTAAAGCTTCCTTTCTTTATAATTTTAGATAATAAAAAGAAAGATAACTAGTAATAGTTCCTTCCTGCACCCCAGTGGTTTGGCTCAGCATTTCCTCACTCACCAGACCAAGTTGTGCCCGGACCCCTCCAAAGGCTGGCAAGTTCCTGGGAAGTGCACCAGCCCTGTCCCTCCACTCCCCAGGGAGCCTGGCTGGGGGCCTGGAGGCCAGGCTGGGGCTGAGCTCCTGCCACCTGTTGGTGAATAACCTTGGATGAGCTTGGTTCCTGCCTGTGACAGGTCTTACAGTCCTCACCCAGCCTCCTGCACAAGGTCATGCTGAGACTCATTCAGAGGCTGTGGGGTGCAGTGGGAAACATGCCCTGGGTACCACGAAGACAACAGCAGCCAAGGAGGCCTTCAGATCAGCTGGCACTGCTTCCCCTGCAGCTGTGGTTCCTCAGGTGCCTCTCCCATTTCCACGATATTAATACAACTAATAATAGTGGCAAACACTTACATAGCACTTCCCGTGAGTCAGGCACCAAGAACTTTACATGTATTGACTCATTTAATCTGCACAATAACCTTATCAGGGAGGTATTTTTAGTATCACCATCCCCATTTCACAGATAAGAAAACTGAGGAATAGTTCAAGAACTCACCAGAGGCCACACAGTTTGGAGGGGATTTGAGATCAGATAGTCAGTTTCCTCTGATTTCTCCTCCTATTTCTTTCTTTTTTTTTTTTTTCTTTTTTAAGTTCCAGGGTATATGTGCAGGATGTGCAGGTTTGTTACATAGGTACATGTGTGCTATGGTGGTTTGCTGCACCTATTAACCCATCACCTAGGTGTTAAACACAGCATGGATTAGCTCTTTTTCCTGATGCTCTCCCTCCAGCTTCTCCCCTATTTCTATTCTTCTGATTACATCTTCCTGTTATGGCTCCGTCACCACTACCTTTTCCCTCTGTCCCCTGCTTTTGCTGCCATTCTAGTTACTATTCTTATTATATGATTCCCTCAAACACTGGGCTTCTGTTTGCACCTTCTCCCTTTACTCTCCCTACCTGATGGCTTCGTCTCCTCCTTTATTCCTCCCCTTCCTACTGCAGGTCTTCCTATTCATGTCACCATTCTTTTTCTTATCACTATTCTGAACAGTACCTTTCCTAGTATCGCTCCTCTTCCTACTACTACTTCTTTTATCCCTCCTCCTGGTAACTAATTTCCTCTCTGACTCCTCCTCAGCCCTGTTGCATTTTCTGTTACTACTTCCTCTATTCATAGGACATCCTCTGTTACTCTTCCTCCTCTTCCTTCCTCTAATGCTCTCTTTCCTTTCATGGGTTTCTAGAATAGCTGCAAATTCTTTGTCACTCCTCCCATGGGAGGTGGGGTCTGCACCCCCTCCCCTGGAATCTAGGCGGCTTATGACTGCTTTGATGGATACGGGATGGCGGGAAGCACTGGGACACGATTTCTGAGGCTAGGTCATCCAAGGGGAGGCAGCTTTCACCTTGTAGAGCTGGAACACTCGCCCTTAGAGCTCAACCCCATTTAAGAAGTTTAACTGCCCCAAGGCCACCATGCTATGAGAAAGCCCAGGCCACATGGAGACACTGTGGTAGGCACTGGGGCAACTGTTCCAGCTGAGTCCAGTCTTTGAGTCATTCCAGCTCAGATGCCAGGCACCAGTGAGTGAAGACCCTCCAGATGATTGCAGCCCCCAGCTACTGGGTCAGCCCCAGCTCTACCCCACTCTACGCTTTGAGTCTTCCTAGCTGAGGCCCTAGACCATGTGGAGCTGAGACATATTCTTTCTGCCTTCTGTGCCCAAATTCTTACCCCTAGAACTCACGACCGTAATAAAGTGATTGTTCTATGGCACTTATGTTTAGAGGGGCCTGTTATATAGTGTTAACAGGACCCCCTGCCTCTTCTTACGGGGAGTTCCTGGGTCAGCACCCTGCCCTCCTAACTGGTCTACTTTGCTGGGGCCTCCTTTCCTGGCACTGGCATCTTCGCTTCTCCCATTAGCAGTTCCAACTCCGTCATCCTCAGAGCAGCGGGCATCTTCGCTGTGGAGGCCATCAATCTAAGTGCAGACAGGAGTGATTCACAATGCTGCTGCCTAGGGAGGCTCACTTCCCTGTCAGAGAGAGCTCACAGCCATTAAGACAAGCTCTGGAGTCAGCACTCCTCAGACTCAGGCCTGCCTGCTGATCTGCCCCTCCCTTACCCAACCTCCTGGCCTTGCACCCTATTTACTAAAGTGGTTAATAATTCAGGATGAATACAGGGCTGCAAAGTGACCCATCGAGGGTCTTAGGAACATAAGTAAGAGACAAGCATATCGATGGATTTTGTGAGTAGCGCTGTCTGGGGATGCTGTGGAGCTAGGCAGATCTGGGTTCAAATGCCCATTCTGCTACTCCTGGTGGTGTGACCTTGGGCAAGACATTTAAACTGTCTGAGGCCAAGTGTCTTCATTTGTGAAATGGGGATAATTATATCAACCTTGCAGGATTATTGGGGACCTAAGATCATTCCCTTCCTCACAAAAATGGAACTTCTGCTACCCAAAGTTCGGATGGCTTCACTGATAGTATGAAGATGCCTGGGATTCCACCACTGAACTCTCTTTTGGAACAGAAGCAGCTGGGCCAGCTCTGCTCGGCCCTGTTAGAGCATTATGATGATCCCTAGTTTGCAGGTGGGGGTCTGAGGTTCAAAGAGACAAAGTGATTTGCCCAGAGACAGACAATTTAAACCTGGCAAACCCAGGGTTCAAGCAGAGGCTGCTTGCTTTCCTCCCAACTCTCACAGAGGTTACCATGGGCTCTGCACTGACCACCGGGGTCATATTTCACTGTGCTGTTGACCGGCAAGACCCTCTTCCTCTCTGAGCCAGAGCAGGGAGAGAGAGCATCCTGGCATATAGGCTGATTTGACTGGGTGGGAGGAGGCAGCCTTTACTAAGGTATAAACACTTTAAATATTGTAAGAATTTGTCTATTTTAAAATTTCAACTTTTTTTGTGTGTAGATGATATATTTCTAGGGTTCAAAATTTCAAGAGGCACAAAGGGGGATTCAATGAAAAGTGGGCCTCTCTTACCTGCCCCTGGCCTCGTGAGTCCTCTTTTACAGGGGGCCAATGTTTCCATTAGAGATAGTTCCCCACAGATCTAAGCAAATATGAATGAAGCTTTCCCTCCTTTCTGCACCTTACAAATACTGTCCTTCACTTTGCCTTTCTCACTTAACAATGCACCTCAGAAATGGCTCCCCACAGGGACACAAAGAAGGCCCTCCTCCTTTTCAGGGCTGTGTAGTACTCCATTGGCTGGATTTGTGTGTGTGTGTGAGTGTGTGCGCACATACATCTTTTCTCTATTCATTCCCTTGGAGAAAGCAAATCTGACTTCTGAAGACAGGTGTTTCTGCTCCATCCCTAGGTGGTTCATCCCCAGATGCCTCTGAGATCAGATGAGCTCAGTTGCCTCAGCCTGGTGGAGGGAACCATTATTATCTCCACCACTTCAGCCTTTGCTGTGTGTCCAAACACAAGACCTGTCCTCTCTGGGCCTCTTAGGCCTCATCAGCAAGATGCAACCCTGAGGCCTCCTTCCCAGGACAGAGCTGAGAGCTCCTCTGGAGGTCTTAGACCACTTTTGCCTTTTACAAGCCTGAGACCAAGGGGCACTTACTCAATTCATTGATTTTTTTCGGTAACTTATTTACATTTTCCTTCACCCATTTACTCACTTATTAATTTGCTCATTGATAAAGTCACTGACTCATTCATTCATTCACTTACCCATTCACTTATTGACACATTTATTCAGGCCTTGATCCACTCACTCGTACATTCCTTCCTTCATTCATTCGCTCATTCACTAACTTATGCACTCATCCATACACCTGTGTATTCACTCATGCACTGATTCATTCATTCACTCACTTATTCACACATTCATTCATTCACTAATTCGTGGTGATTAGAGTCATTTGGGTGTGAGTTGGAGAGCCCTGGGGTGGGGGAGACTGAGGACGGTGTGTGAGGCGGCCCGCTGGATGTCAGCGAGGGTGCGAGATGGCTGGGGGGCCTTCGGGCTCCCCTCCAGCCATCCTCGCCGCGCCCGCCCCCGCCGCCACCCCGCCCCCAGCGCCCGGGAAAGCGCGCGCTCGAAGAGCGTCGCTGCTCAGCCGCGGGCTCGGGTGCCGGAGCGGAGCGCCTGGCGGCCGCCCTGGCACCCCCACCCTCGGCGGCCGCCCATGCCCGCGGCGCCCTGGGCCCGCGGCCCTCCCCAGCGCTGCGCTGCGCCGCCCTGCCCGGCGGGGGCGGGGCCGGGGCCGGGCTGGCGAGGCCGGGCCGGGCCGCAGGGCGGCCGCGGGGATGCGGGGCTGGCGGAGGAACCTCGCGCTCTGCCTGCAGCGGCTGCCGGACGAAGGTAGGACGCGGCCGCTGCCCGGCTGGTGAGCGCGGGCGCGGCGCGGGGTGCAAAGGGCGGACCCAGAGCTGAGCTGGCCCGGGGCGTACACGCGGAGGGCGCCAGGGAGGGTCCCCGCGGTAGGGGAAGACGGGCGCCGGCACCCGAGGAGCGGGAGCGGGGCGCCCCAAAGCGGGGAGCCTGGAGGATCACCGCAGGACGTGCGCTGCGGAGCGGAGCTTGGTCCGGGAAAGCCAGCAGTGGGGCCCACGGGGCGCGCGAGTGTGGGACGCGGGGCAGGACGCCCACCGGGGGCTGGAGCGAAGGGTCTGAGCCCTCGAGGGGGCACCCACCGGCCCGGCCGGCGGGTCGGGTTCCTGGAGCGAGCCCTGGCTGGGCGAGGCGGCCACGTGCCTCACCTGCTCCCTTCAGCCAGCCCGCCGGGTGTCGGGATGTGCCCGCGCTCACGGTGGGGGTCCTTTGGCCCCCGAGGCTGCGGTCCCTCGCGCCCAACTTTCCTTCACACGCCCGGGGCCACCCCCAAGCCGACCCCGGAGTCCACAGTTACTCAAAGTTTCGAGGAGGCAGGGGAGGGGGCTGACTCGCCGCACTGTCCCCCTGCCCGGGCCTGCCCCTGCCGCAGCGCTGCGGCTCAACTGCTGCGCGGGGCCGCCCGGGCTGCTCCCCGCTTACCTGTTGTCTGACCGCGAGGGGACGGGAGGAGGAAGGAGGACCCGCGCCCGGGTCCTGCCACTGCTGAGGAAAAGTTTGGATTTGGTGCTAATGAAGAATTCCCAGAACTGGGAGTCGGGGGCAGGGTGAGGTCACAGTGGTGGCTGCCCACTCCCTGCTCACTTTGGGAGGCATCATGGCTGACTTAGAGGCCCCTCAGACTGTATACATCGCCCTACCTTTGACCTTCACAATCACCCCCTTAGGAGGGCGCTATTTTTCTTTCACTTTACAGGTAAGGTCACTGAGCCTCAAAGAGGTAAAGCCCCTTGCCCAAGGTCACACAGCCAGCAGGTGGTAGAGCTGCCCGGGAACCCAAATCTATGTGACCCGCAAGCTTTTGGTAGTTTCCAGCGCCCCCCTTCTTCCAGTCTGCCCCCCAGGTTGGGCCTCTCTCAGTTTAGTGGGAAAGTTCCCATTTCCAGCCCGGGCCTAGAGCTCCTGTGTGGGACTTGGGGGAAGGTGGAGGAAGACGGAGAGAGCTGGTGCCTGCCCCTCCTGTCCTGTCCCAGGGCCAAGTAGGATCTGTCATCTCGGTCCCACTGAGGTCCTGGGTTGTGAGGGGCTGCAGGCAGAGCCCGTGGAGGGTCTTGCTTAGACAGCCATTAAGCCTAAGCCAGTGCCTCAGGCCCTGGTGGGCCTATAGGTGTGCCCAGCGAGGGAACAGACCCTCCACTCCTCGTCTGACCTGAGTTGGTGCGGATGGAGCAGCAACTCAGGGTAGAGAGGGTGCCTAGGTTTCCTTCCCTGAGATTGAAGAAGGAGGCAGGGGAGAGGGGATGTCAATAAGGAGGGGGGCGGTGTCTTGGAGGGGGGTGGTGTCTTGGGGGACTGCCCCTACTCAGTGGAACCGCCCCCAAGGAGCAGAGCTAATTAAGAAAGAAATCTGGCAGAGCCAGGTGCCCACCACCAACTTCCGTCTGAGCATGCCCTGTGATCTTGGACAAGCCTCTCTCAGGCTCACTTTCTGCCTCTTTAAAGGGGTGAGGGGCAACCTGTCCTGTTGGGGACCTAGGAAGGATGAAATGAGGCGCCCTGGCAAAGCACGCAGTCCAGAACAGGCTTGGAAGTGGGGGCTGTAATGTCCTGAGAGGGAGGATGTAGCTCTCTTGCTCCTGACTCCCCTCACCTCGTGTGTGTGTGCGTGTGTGTGTGCGTGTGTGTGTGTGTGTGAGAGAGAGAGATAGGTGAGGCAGGTCGATGGTGTGTGCAGAGTGCATAGAGACATGTGGGTGGCGTGTTTGAGATGCATGTGGGTGTGTACAGGGCACGTGTGTGACATGTATGAGGCATGAGAGTCTTGTGACACCAACAATGGCTTTGCCCAGCACTGAACACATCTCTTGAGAGAAGGCCAATGCCTTCCTCAATGCCAGGAGGTACCCCACATTTGAGTTTTCCTTGGAAAATCTGAGTTGGGATTGATCCTTGAGCTTCGCACTAAATCAGAGGGTGGCTGGTGTATCCTCCCGCGCCCACAGGAAATTACTATTTTAAAAAGGCAAAGTCTCTGGCTTTCCCTGGGTCACAAGAAAATTAGTCCCTGTGGGCTGGGTCTTAAATGAGAGGTTTGGAGATGTGAGTCCTGCTTGACAAGAGGTTGTGGGGAGAGGTCAGCCAGGCCCAGGAGTGACAGGGATAGATGCAGGGACAGAGATGCCATCCCCCTGGCATCTCTCAGAGAGGAGCCCCAGCCAGCGGGAGGGATGTTTTGAACAAGACCAGCTCATCTGCCTACGAGGTTGTATAATTTAAGGCCTCAACAAAGAGGAATGGGCTTGAAAACCAGACTCATGTCCTTCTTAAGTCCCTCTGATTACTATGTGACCTTGGGGAAACTACTTTATTTTTCTGAGCTTCAGTTCTTTCATCTGTGAAGTTGGAGGGGCAGGCTTGCGGGGTGGTCAGAAAGAGTTAATGCTCATATCTCCTAGCACAGGACCCAACACAAAATAGGTGCTTAAGAAATGCCAATTCTCTTCTCCCTTTCTTGATTATTATATCTGATTTAACTTCAGATTTGGAGAAATGATCCGATGTATTGTTGGGCACATTAGTCAGAGGAGAACTCAGGGCTCAGGGTGGATTTCTGGGTCACGAGTGGCCAGCTTGAGATGTTCCAGTGCTAGGGTTTGGGGGGATCCAGTAGGTTTGTGTCTACCACGTGGCTACTTGAATTCATGGCCTACTCTTGCCCAGTGAGATTGGACAAGAGTGTGGTTACACACACCACAGACTTACATAGCACACGTGTCAGAATCACTCACACAGGGTTTAGAATCTTAAACAGCAGTCATCTTCCTCGAAGAGAGACATATGTAGCTGCTGGGATTGGGATACTTTGTGATTCTTGCTTTACGACGTTTTTGAGTTGTGTGTGTATGTGTGTCTGTGTGTGTGTGACTGCGTGTGTGTGAGACTCCATACTTTCCAAGCACTGGGCACCCTGAACTTTTGTTATTTGAGGGATTGGGGGTAACTTGAGGCTAAGGACTGGCTTTTATTTTTCTGATTGTGCAGAGACCAGCTGGAGCTGACAGACACACACGCGCACACACACACACACACACACACACGAGAGAGAGAGAGAGAGAGAGAGAGAGAGAGAGACTTGTGCTTCAATGAACCTCCCCCTTGACATTTTCTTTCTTTTATTGCAGCAAATGCTTCCAGAGGACCCCTTTCCAACTTCCCCTCCCCAGGCTCTGGCTAGTCTCTGCACACAATCAGAAAAATAAAAGCCAGTCCTTAGCTTCAAGTTGCCCCCAATCCCTCAGATAACAAAAGTTCAAGGTGCTCAGTGCTTGGGGAGTGTGGAGTTGAGGGCGGCAGCAAATTCCTATCGGGGAGACTGCTCAGAGGAGGAAGGCGCTGCGACCCAGTTGAGAAGGTCAGATTTCCACCGGCAGATTCTTCCTGTGGTGTGGCCTGATTAATTTCCCTCCTTATGCTGGTCCTTTCTGTCTCTAATAGACCCTTGAAATGTTAGCCAGAAGTGTTATAGAAGTCATCAGATCCAAGCCTCTTATTAGAGAGATGGGGGAAACATAGATGCAGCAAGAAGGAAACAACTTTTTATTCATGCAACAAATATTTACTGGGCCTTGTTCTGGGTATTGGGGGATAAAGCGGTGAACAAGACAAAGACCCTGTGGAACAGAGTAAACTAGAGTTTACATTCTAGAGGGGGAGACAAAGAACAAGTGAGCAAATAAATGTGAGTGGGAGAGTTTCAGAGAGTCATCAATGATATGAAGACAACACAGGAATACAGGGTGATGTAGAAGAGAGTCCTGGGGGAGGGGGCTTCTATAGACAGGATGGTCTAGGATGGTCAGGGAGGCATCCCTGGAAGGTGACTTTGAGCTGGCACTAAAGAGTGAGAAGGCTCAGCCACACAAAGAGCAGAAGGAAAAGCAATGCAGGCGGAGGGAACAGCAAATATAAAGAAAAGCCCTGGTTTTCAGGGGGTTGTGTGGGGAGGACAGTTTGACCTGTTGGAGGAATAGAAAAAAGAATTTAGGAAGGGAGAGAATGATAAGGTTGGAGGAACCAGATCATGAACAATCAGATCAGTGTAGGGCCTTGACTGCCATGTAAAGGAGTGTGGCTCTTATTGTGATGGGAGCCCTTGAAGGAGGGGCTCCAAGGGAGCTCTTGGGAGACCAAGAGCTTGGGCTAGCTCCGAAAACGACCAAGGTTCTGGGTGATAGAGATGGTAGTAGGCAGTGGCATCCCAGGCAGAGAAATGGCATGAGTAAGGAAGGGGGTGGAGGTGAGAAAGCTGTGGGAGATAAGGCTGTCAACGTTAACCAAAGGGTTTGAAGTCTTTGTTTGGGGGGGGGGGGGGGATCTGTCCAGGGTGCTGATAGACATGTCCAGTGTTTCTGCAGTTACGGACTGCTAAGGGAGAATGGCTGTGTGTGTGTGTGTGTGTGTCCCCCTGTGGTACCCAGCTAGCTGATGTGTCCCTATGCTGGTTACCTAGGAGACAACAGGAAGACGATAGGGCGGCTTTTGATTGGCTCCTCACTCCTGCTGCTCATTTCCCTGTCATAACCGCAGGCAGAGGTTACAAATGGTCCATGCGGTCATGCCAAATGCTGGAAGAGGGGCCATGAATGTTCATTGCCCCAGGTCCTGTGTGTGTTTGTGTGTGCGTGTTTGTGTTTGTGTGTGGTTGCCAATGCGTGGGTGCATGCACACTTCCTGAACAAAGCGGCATCTGGAGCTAATGAACTTCCTGCTGTGAAACATCTGCTCATTGCCTTAAATCAGGTAGTGGGGGCCCAGATAAATTTACAAAGAACTAGTTAGACTTTGGAAGGAATCTTTTGTTTGGGTTTAATAACTGCAGTGTCAACACCGGAGCTGATTTTAAATGTCTCCTTGTACCTCCAAAAAATGCAAATAAAGCTTTGAATGGCGGAAGTCATTTCCCATGCCATGGACCACGATGTCAGCATGCAGAATTGCCCCCCCCAACCCCCACCCCAGCCAAGAACTGTGATATAGATTGTAGACTTGTTTTTCTTACCTTCTCCTTTAAAATCATCTGTTTGTTTTGCTTTGTGGGTAAAAGGACAAGGAATCTACACTGTAATTTGGCTTAGAAAGGTGGTGGGGAAACACAAAACCCATCAAAGTGATTTCTTTGCAGTTGGCTTTCGAAGGCAGCAGCCTGGGTAGACTTGGGAAAAAAAAAAAAAATGAACACAAAAAAACAGCCTCAGGGCTGCAGAAGATTTAGCATTCTCGGTCTCTCTTCCCCCTGCCCTGCCTCCACTTTTCAGGGGTTGGCAGATGACACAGTTGGTGAGGAAGGAAACAAGGATTCCCCCTCGCATTCTTGGCTTCTCTGTCCTTGGCTCAGGTTTTAGCATGCCACGCATGAGCTTTCTCTGTCTCTCCCCTGCCATCCTAATGGGGATTTTTTTCCCCATTGGAAAAAATTATTGTATGTCTTCTGCCCAGCTCCCTATTTCTCATGTCTCTTCTACCACTTATCAGAGATGTTTTATCTGAAACACATACTGGAAGGTGGTTTTCACCTGCCTACACATTGCTTATTATGCTCCATTACTTACAGTAAGGTCTCACACTTAAATGCCCTCACCCAAAAGGTGAGTGAAGGGGACCCCAGTGCCTTTGCACTTGCTGTTCCTTTTGCTGGATTGATCTTCCGCTGGTTCACTAACTCACTTCATTTAGATCTATGCAACTGGCTGGGCACAGTGGCTGCTCCTATAATCCTAGCACTTGGGAGGCCAAGGCAGGTAGAGTTGCTTGAGCTCAGGAGTTTGAGACCAGCCTGGGGAACATGGCAAGACCTCATTTCTACAAAAAAATTTTAAAAATCAGCTGAGTATGTTGTCATGTGCCTGTAGTCCCAGCTGCTCAGGAGGCTGAGGTAAGAGGATTCTTGGGCCTGGGAGGTTGAGGCTGCAGTGAGTCATGATTGTGTCACTGTACTCCAGCCTTGGGGACAGAGTGAGATCCAGTCTCAAAAAAAAAAAAAAAAAAAAAATCTATACAACTGTCTCCTCCTCAGAGAAGCCTTCCCTAACCATCCCACATAATATAGCAGTCCTTTGGTCCTGTGAGTTTCCTATTCCTGCCAGCCCTTTGCACTGCTAGGTTTTATGTTAAGTGCTCCTGTATCACCTTTCTCTCCCTCCAGTAAGTGCTGTGAGGACTGTGCTTGTGTCTATTTTGCTCTCCACTGTATTCCCGGTGATTAGTATATTGCATGGTGCACAGTAGCTGCTCAACAGGTCTTTGTGAAGTGAGGGAGTGAGATGGGCCTGGGGACAGTGTTGGACCAGAGAATGTGGGTCTTATGGGTTCTTGGTTCAATCACCAGAGTTTCTGATTTTTGTAGAGAAGCTAAAAATCTAGAGTTTAACATACTGTCTCTCCCAATTTTAAAATGTTAACTACCAATCCAAACAAAAAAACCCCAAGGATCAAACGTACTCCCTTTTGAGCTGGATTTAGCCCAGGAGTCCCTACTTTGATGCCTCTGATACTCAAAGCCCTGTGATTGGCTGCAGTAACCTTTCTTCCCTTCTTACCCTGTCAGATGGCTTGCTCCTTCCTACTCAGAGCCTTTCTCAGGCAGCTGCCCCTGCCTGGAGTGCCTCTCCTATCCTCTTCTTCACCCTATAAGTGGTGGTTCCCTCCAGTTCTGACCCCAAAGCTAGGCCTGTGGGTGCAGCTTCCTGTTGTCCCCACCAACATGGCAGAATTAGCCCCTCTGACTTTGTTGGAACAAAAGCATGTGCTTGTATCTCCCTTACTGGATGTAGAGCCTCATGGGGGCAGGGACTCCGTGCCATTCCTCTGTGAGTCTGAAGTACCAGCTCAGAAGCCAGCATGCAGTAGGTGCTCACTAGGTGAGTGGTGAATGAAATAAAGAAGAGAAGGGGGAGGAAGCAAACTTTGCGAGCCAGGCCCTGGGCTGCCCCTGTTCACATCTGGCCCTCCCCATGGCCCCATGACAAGGATGCTGAGGCTCAGGGAAAATGGCTTGGCCGGAGCTGCTGGTCTGCAAGGGGCAACCTGCGGAGCCAGGCAGCCCCTCCCTGCTTGTGTGTGTCCCCACCCCGCTTGCTCTGTGGCTATAGCACACTTATGGCCCACACCATGGCTGGGTGGGTGTCTCAGACAGTGCCTGAGCCGGGGGCAGTCTGTGGTCCTTCCCAACACTGTGAGTGATTCCCGTGGTGACTGCCTGACCTTTCGAGGCCTCGGTAATTTTTTTTTTTTTTTTTTGAGATGGAGTCTTGCTCTGTCGCCCAGGCTGGAGTGCAGTGGCGCGATCTGGGCTCACTGCAAGCTCCGCCTCCCAGGTTCACGCCATTTTCCTGCCTCAGTCTTGTGAGTAGCTGGGACTACAGGCGCCCGCCACCACGCCTGGCTAATTTTTTGTATTTTTAGTAGAGATGGGGTTTTACCGTGTTAGCCAGGATGGTCTCGATCTCCTGACCTCGTGATCTGCCCGCCTCGGCCTCCCAAAGTGCTGGGATTACAGGTGTGAGCCACTGCGCCTGGCCGCATCTAATTTTTAAAAGAGGAAGAGAAAGTGGTTTGAAAGTGCAGATGGCTCGTACCTGTGGAAGTCCCTGAAATGGGTGTGGGGGAGAGGCTGAAGAGTGTGCTGGAGCAGGGGCTGCACTGATAAGAGTGCCTGACGTAAAAAATAATGACAATAATAACAGCCAGGCGCTGGGGCGCACACCTGTAATCCCAGCGCTTTGGGAGGCTGAGGCAGTAGGACCACCTGAGGACAGGAGTTCTAGACCAGCCTGGGCAACATAAACATCATCTCTACAAAAAACACAAAAATTAGTTGGGTGTAGTGGCGCACACCTGTAGTCCCAGCTACTCAGGAGGCTGAGGTGGGAGGATCACTTGAGTCCAGGAGTTCTAGACCAGCCTGGGCAACATAGTGAGACACCATCTCTACAAAAAAATACAAAAATTAGTCGGGTGCAGTGGCGCACACCTGTAGTCCCAGCTACTGGGGAGGCTGAGGTGGGAACATTGCTTGAGCCCAGGAGTTCCAGGCTGCAGTGAACCATGATTCTGCCACTGTGCTTTGGCCTGGGTGACAGAGTGAGACTCTGTTTAATAATAATAGTAACAGCTAACCATTATTAATCGTTTACTCCATGCAGGCTAAGCGCTTTATATATTAACTATTTTAATTTTCACAACAACCCTATGAGGTAGGTACTATACTTAATCTCACTTTTCAGATGGGGAAAATGAGGCAGAAAGGTTGAGTGACTTGCCTGAGGGCACACAGCAGCTAAGGGGCAGAGCTGGGATTTGAACCCAGGCTAGAGGCTGTGCTTTGAACCACTGGGAAGTGAATGAGGGCTAAGGTTTCCATGTGGCTTCTGCAGGGTCCTTTGGATGTGCTGGTCCTGGTCCTAGAGTGGCCCTGCCCTGGCCCCAAGTGGAACTCCTCTCCCTCCCCAGGATTCACCCACGTGTCGAGTGTTGATCCCAGGAGGCTGAGTCTCAGTCTGGGACTCTCCAGACAAGCCTGCTCCCAGCCTTTGCCCTGGGTGTGGCAGCAGGTCACTGCTTCCCTACACACCTGACCCGAGTCTACTCTTCCCCCTGGGGCATCTGATCCACATCCCCAGAGCCCAGGGCAGGGCTGAAGGAGGGCCAGGGCTCCTTAACTCCCAGCACAGACTGGGTCAATGTTTAGCAAGACTGAAAGAGACACTTGTTTGCTGTACTTGCTACCCTGAGAGAGGGGTAGGGACATACCAGAGTCAGAGGCAGAGAGACAGAGCACCTGTCCTGGGAGGGCTCAGAGCAGTACTTGAGGGCTGGGGAGACCAGGTCTCTTCAGGGCCATTCCAGGCACAGAGATAGGCAGGTCTAGGCCCCCAAAAGGCAGGGCTGCGTCTCGCCAGCAGAGGAGTCACAGGGAGGCAGCAACTGCAGCAAAAGGCTTTCTGCTGGTCACAGGTGGCTATGGAGGGGCTGGGGTCTTTGAGAGGGGTGAGTCCCCCACCGTCAGGGTCATGCAAATAGAGCCTGGATGAGCTTTCATTGGGGATGTGGTTTGAAAGGTTGGGCTAGCGCGTAGCTCTCAACTATGTGGGCCTGGATGGGGGTATCTTTGTGTTGTCACAATCACAGCAGGGCTGCTGGCCTTTAGTAGGAGGGTACCAGAGATGTTACGTCTCTGGCATATCCAGGACAGTCCTGCCCAAAGAACTCTCCACCCCAAATGCCGGTAGCATCCCTCTCGAGGAACCTCGATGCCTTTAGCCTCCAGAGCATGGGGGATGTTGCCAACCTGCAGCGCACCCGAGCTGTGAGAAGGGAGGCTGGCCTGCGCCTTGTGAACCATGGGGTGACATCATTGCTGGTTTCTCACACAAAACCCATGTTCAGGGTCATCTTGGGAGAACTGTAGGAGCCCTGGACCCACATGGTGACTGTGTCATTGGTTTGTGTGATGCCTCCTGTCCACTGGCCAGGACTGAATGAGGCTTGGTGACGCACACAGCAAATGGTGGTAAGTTGTTCTCGTCTGATTCTTGAGTTGCCAGAAGTGGGAGCCATGAGGATCAGTCATGTTTGTGGCCCAGTGGGGAGGCCCCTAGGCCTGTGTCTGAGAAGCCAGACGAGACACTGAGTCAGAGGAAGGTCGGAGTGGCTTTTGGAGCAAGTATTTATCTCAGGAATTTTTTTTCTCCATAATATAAATAATATTCTCTCAAGATGTAAGCCAAAAGCAGAGACAAATACTGTGCTCCCCAGGTTGGACTGAGGGGCAGATGGGTGTCAGGAGCTTGGCACCCGAGCTGTGCTGGGCTGAGACCCCAGCAGCTGGGGAAATCCAGGGAGGCTGGGCTGGGTTGGGGATGACATTAGTCCCCAGCAGTGTCCACATGTATGTGGCGACACCAGGCTGGTCCTGGCCAATGGGTGTACCAGGCAGGGGTGTGACCAGTGGAGCAGGTAATACTCAAGTTAGATGGCGGCAGCATTGTGGCTCCATGTCCTTGTTCTGGGAGAAGGGCACGAGTCAGATGGTGGTAGCCTTGTGGCTCCAAGTCCTCAGTCTGGGAAGAGGATGCTAGTCACACAGCAGCAGCATTGTGGCTCCATGCTTTTGCTCTGGGAGGAGGATCCTGGCCAAGAACCAGGACCATGGGGTTTTGGGGCCAGAATTCCAAAGAACAGGGTCAAGCAAGACACTAGATGGCAGATGGGGAAATGGAGGCAGCAGCCTATTCTTGTGCTAGGCCACCACGAGGAGTCGGGGAAGAGTGGCTTGTTGGGTGCCTGGAAACCCAGAGCTTCACGTCTGACGTCGAACACCCCCGCCGGTGCTGGGAATTGGGGCTCCGAATATCTGGCCAGCTGGATTTAGTGAAAAAAGCCCAAACTGTGAGGAGAGCTAAACATGGGTTCACATCCTGGTGGGTGACCTTGGGCAAGTTCTCGCCTCTCTGAGCCCAGTTTCTTCAGTGGAGTGTGTGGGGTCGATTGTTTGAAGGGGCTTCCCAGGGCCTGATGGCCTCCTACCCTCTCTCCTTCCCCCTCTCCTTTACCAGCTGGAGACCCAGAGCCTGTCCATGCAGGTCTGCTGGCAGGAGACTCAGCCTCGGGGCTCTTTAAACTTGGACGGCACCTTGCGGGGTGGGAGCTGTGGAGCCTGTGAGCCCTGGAAGGCCCCATGGATCATCAGCCTCTCAGGCACCTACTTGTGCATGGTCCTACCTGTCATCCTTCCTCTGAACCCTACCCCAACTCTGAGCTAAGCTCAGGGACCCAGCCTGGGAGCAGCTAGGACAGGCCTGAGTGTGGAGATGGCAGAGATGCCCCTCTCTGTGGAGCTGCTGGATGCATTCGCACGGCCATTTACATTTTACTGAGCAGCCTTATTCACATTATTTAAAGTCATCCATTCAATCAGCACACTTCTTTTGGTATCTACTATGTGCCAGACATGAGAATACAGAGCTGAAGTAGATAGACAAAGTCCCAGATCCCACAGAGCAGACAGATGTGGATACAGAGGCCCGAGGGGCTGCTGCTTCTTCCCTTCCTCTTGATGTGCCTCCTGGGCACCAGGTGCTCACATCTCCTCTCTCCTTTTCTTGACATCTGGTCTGCTTCAGTTTACCTACTGGGACTCATTCCTGTGTAGTCCTTGCCCTTGAATGGCTGTACCCCCAGAGGGTCCTCAGGGTGCATGGCACTGGGAGATAGAGGGCCCACAGCTTTCTCTGAAATCAGGAGGTTGGAAAAGAAGGCAAGAGGCACGGTTTGGCTAATACCCCAGGCTCCCTTCCAGAAAGTTAGCTAACTTTTCCATGTGCTGAGTCTATAGAACTCTGAGGAAATATTCATTCTTTATTCCATTTGTTCTTTCATTGCATAAACCATTATTAAGCCCCTATTGCATTCTAGATACTTCTTTTACATAATTTCATTTATCTTCCCAGAAACCTGACTTAGCATAGGTCTGATTATTTCCATCTCACAATTGAGAAACTGAAGCACAGAGAGGTTAAGTCACTTGCCCAAAGATGCGCTGCTGGGAAGTGGCAGAGCAGGAATTTCAGCCTAGGAATATCTTTCTGTCAAGCCAAGGCTCTTTCTGTGTCCCCAGGCAGCTTCCTCCTGGAAGTGTGATGCTCAAGATCATACAGGGAGTATTAATACCACGGGAGTGATGGGGCACTCAGGGATGGAGCGTGGAATTCTGTCTGGGGCTGGGGAATTGGAGTTGATATTTTACCTGGGTTTTCAAGAGCAAGTGAGAGTTGGCCAGAAGGAAAGCAGGGAAAGGTATTTAAGGCAGAGAGGTCAGCATGTGCAAAAGCACAGAGTGGAGAGAAGTGTGCTGTGCCCACATCTGAGTGGTGTGACTGGCCTGTCAGCTGTGTGAGGTGCACATGTGGAGGGACAACTCTGCAGAGGTAGGTTGGAGCCAGATTGTTGAGGGCAGAAATAGCCACATCTGGCTCACAGGTGGGTCTTGTTTGACTCTAACAGTGGCTTAAAAAATAATCAGTTGCCAGTAAGTTTTCAATGGGGGAGGACGTTCGCATGCAAAAATATAGATTTAGTGCTTTCTTTGGAAGATCAGGCAACCCTGGGTTTGCATTTTTGCTTCCCCCCCAGGGGCACATTGTCATACTCTCCACCTAGCCCCTTTATACACTTAATCACCTGCTCAGCTGGTAGAGTCCTTTGTGTTTGAGACTTTGAACTCACTCGCTAGATGAATTTGAGCTTCATCCTCATTAGGGAGTTGAAAGGTTTTCAAGCAAGAGTGACATCTTCAGAAAGCTCCTGCTGGCTATTAGAGGGAGAGAAGCAAGTGGAGGCCGGGTGACCTCTGAAATGACCATCCTTGCTATGTTAGGAATATTTGCTCAGCATTTCTGGGAGCCTTATTCATTCTCTCTCTACTCCTTGTAATAACCCCGCAAGGCCGGGCATCAGCCTTATCAGGTGAGAGAAAAAGTCCAAATGCAGATGTGATGAAGAAAAGGATTGAAAAATTGGAAAATAAAAAGTAAAATGTTTTGTATAACAAAAGAAATCATTCAGAAGTTTTAAAGACAAGACACAGATGAGGAGGAGTGGTATTTACAACCTGCATCCCAGATAAAGAATGATATTCTGAGTATACAAAGATCTGCAAATCAGTAAGAAAAGTAAGCATCCAGGAGCCTGGGAACAGGCCTGAGCAGGCAGTGATTAGAAGAGGAAACACAGACGGCCAGAAAGGGCTGAAAGAAGGCCAGCCTCACCTTCTCGGGGATTATCCTGTTAGCATTAGGAAAACATTCATAAAAGCCACGTGCAATATCAATTTTAATGGGAAATTTAAAAATTCATGGTGTTTAGCTGGGTGTGGTGGCTCACCCCTGTAATCCCACCACTTTGGGAGGTGAGGCAGGAGGATCACATGAACCTAGGAGTTTGAGACCAGCCGGGGTAACACAGTGAGACCTCATCTCTACAAAAAATACAAAAAGTCGCCAGGTGTGGTGGTTCATGCCTGTAGTCCCAGCTACTCGGGAGGCTGAGGCAGGAGAATGGCGGAAACCCGGGAGGCGGAGCTTGCAGTGAGCCGAGATCCGGCCACTGCACTAAGAAAGAGAGACTCCGTCTCAAAAAAAAAAAAAAACAAAAAAACCAAAAAAACAAAGTGTAGTCTGTAGTGTTGGTGGGATTGTGGGGGAAGTAGAGGCTGACATCTACAATAAGTGGGTAGAGCTATCATGGAGGGTAGTTTGACAGTTACCTGTCACTATGGCAAGTGCCGACACTCTTTGACCCAGCCATTCCTTCTCCAAGTATCTACTCTAGGGAAAAACCTATCACAGACGCACTATATGAATAAGAACGTTTGTTGCAGTGTTAATAAAATTTTAAAAAGGAATAAACCGACTGTCTATAGGGGATTGGCCTGAGAACTCAGTCACATTGTGCAGGTAAAAAAACCTCAAAACACATCCACGAAGAACCTTTCTCCAACCCCTGTCTTCCACCTGCCTAGTCCCCCCGTCTCCCGTGGTAGGCAACCACTATCATCCATTTCTAGACTATCCTTCTAGAAATTTCTTCTATGCCTATAGAAGCAACTGTGAATACATTTCTTCCTTTTTACACAAAGAGTTGTGTACTATCATGCACTTCTACACTTTGCTGTTTTATCACAAGGTATATTGTACACAACGAAGAGCGATGGGTACATTCGTATTTTTTAAAGAGCAACATGAAGACATCCCCAGTGCACCCATCCTCCAGCTAAGGAAATAGGACGTGTCCTGCACCCAGTGCTGCATAGCTCCCCAAGAAGGCTGTTCCAGTTTATGCTCCCACTTAGGATTTGTGTGAGTTTGCAAAAGGGATAAAGACTTGAGATGGCTTAGCTTGTTCAAGGAGCGGAGTGAGTAGGCGGCTTCTGTTTAGCCCCAGGCCTCTGCTCAGTGGGGTGGAGACCACAGCCTGGAGGAGAAGGATGGAGGCAGGTTTTCGGGGGCTGGGTGTGAGGGGGCCCGTCATGAGGCCCCTGTCTTGGAGGTCCCTGGATGGATAGTCCTAGAAGCTGGGAGCCAACTAGAAGCTTGCTGGGGAATCTCCTGTGTGGGAGGTGTGGGGGGGCCCTTCAAACAACCACTTTTCAACCAAATGAGCAAATGCTTCCCCTCTGTCATCCAGGGACGGTAATTTATTCTAGGGTGAAAAATGAATTCCCCCAGGAAGCTTTCCTGCTGGAGACCCTGGAGCCTTAAATTCACTGCTTGCCTTCTGTACTGACGGAACTGAGCCTCAAGATTTATATCCAGGGCTTTGTGGGCAGCTGGCTCTGGGCTGGTGGGAGTCCCGGAGGGCAGGCGGGTGGGTGCAGCTGTATTTTACAGTGAGGCTAGGCCCCAGGAGGGTGCACATCAGTGGTCTCCAGGGTCCCAGGAGAGGCCACCCAGACTGAGCCACAGAGCTCACTAAACAACTCTTGACTGAGTGCCAACAGTTTTTTGGGAACAGAGCAGTGACTAAGACCTCGGTGAACTCTGCCCTCCAGGAACTCCCAGACACAGCTAGCGGTCTCCCAAGTGGGGTGCGTGAGCCATGCCCAGGAGAGTCTCCTGAGGAGGAGGTTGGGAACAAATATGGAGAACTTCCATTTACATTTATTTTCTCTCACAGTTTAATTTGTTTCTCTTTTTGCGTATGTTGTATAATGTGCATGATATACAAATATAGTAATATATGGATACTTTATGAGTCATATGGATATGTCACTGCAGAAGAATGCACATTTTTTACAGATGGAGTGCAAGACTGAAAAGGTTTGAGGAGGAGCCCTGCCTACCTGTTGGGAGTATAGTAGTTGGAAGGACCCTGAGCTGGGGTCTTGGAGGGCAAAGAGCACCTGGCATTTACTGAGCACCTACCATGTGCTGGGCACAGGCACAGCCCTTTCTGTAGAGGCCGCAATTCTACCAAACAATGGGAGGCAGGGATGGTTAGCCCCATTTTGCAGATGAAAAGATTGAGGCCCAGAAAAAAGAAGGTTTGTTTGTTTGTTTTGTTTTGGGTTTTTTTGGAGATGGCATCTCACTCTGTCACCCACGCTGGAGTGCAGTGGCACAATCTCGGCTCACTGCAACCTCCGCCTCCCAGGTTCAAGCAATTCTCCTGCCTCAGCCTCCCTAGTAGCTGGGACTATAGGTGCCTGCTACCATGCCTGGCTAATTTTTGTATTTTTAGTAGAGACGGGGTTTCACTATGCCACTGTGTTGGCCAGGCTGGTCTCAAACTCCTGACCTCAGGTGATCCACCCACCTCAGCCTAAAAGAGAAGGGTTTTGCCTAACTTAGTGCCTGAGCTAGGATTGGACTCTCGACCTTCCTGTTGGCCAGTTTCATGGTTCCTCCTTTTTCTGCATTTCTAATTTTATAAAACCACTAAGATGTTTGTTGGACATTTAAACTAGTTTTAGTAATTAAGCACAGCAACATCAATAAACAAAGACAATTGCCGTGCAATGGACCCCCTTCTGCATACAGAACTGATATGGACATATTTCTCTGGCTTCTGGCAATCTTTAAGAAAATAAATCCTCTTAAATGAAATGACTTTTTCTCAGATTAAGCATGTAATTGTTGTTAAATATAGACTATTTTGAAAATAAAGACCAAGAAGAAAATGAAAATCATCCTCCACCTGCCCCCTCCCCAGGGCCACTCTGGTATGTTTCCTTTCAGTCTTTTATCTATCATTTATTTTTTGTTGCTGTCATACCACACACATTATTTTATGTTTTGTTTTTTCTTCACCTGGCTTTACAGGATCAGTATTTCCCTGGATTATTAAAAGCCCTTGAGTTGCAGCATGCGTCATGGAGTGGTCATTCCAGGCACGGTTTATTTACTTGCTCCCCCATGGTTGGACATCAAGGTTGTCTCAGCACTGGGCTTTTTGTTTGTTTTTTTTTTTTGAGACGGAGTCTCCTCTGTCGCCCAGGCTGGAGTGCAGTGGCACGATCTCGGCTCACTGCAAGCTCCGCCTCCAGGGTTCACGCCATTCTCCTGCCTCAGCCTCCCGAGTAGCTGGGACTACAGGCGCCTGCCACCTCGCCGGGCTAATATTTTTGTATTTTTAGTAGAGACGGGGTTTCACCGTGTTAGCCAGGATGGTCTCGATCTCCTGAGATTGTGATCCACCTGCCTCGGCCTCCCGAGTAGCTGGGACTACAGGCACCCGCCACCACGCCCAGCTAATTTTTTTGTATTTTTAGTAGAGACGGGGTTTCACCGTGTTAGCCAGGATGGTCTCGATCTCCTGAGCTTGTGATCCGCCCGCCTCGGCCTCCCAAAGTGCTGGGATTACAGGCGTGAGCCACCGCGCCCGGCCAGCACTGGGCTTTTTAAATAAGGCTGCAGTAAGACTCACCTTTCCTGGGGCTGCCGTCAGCCTATCATGCAATTCATGTAGGCTTTCCCCCCGCAGATGTTATTTCTTACACTTGTCAGTTTTAAGGGCCACATAATCTCCTGGAGTATGGCTATTCCTCATGTTCTAGGCCATTTATCCCTCTCCACATCCCATGAGGCCTCCCGCTTCCTCTGGGAAGTGCCCCTAACCCCAGCACCTTTGATTCAGGGAACCAGTATTCACGGCGAGGGCAGGGCTGTTGTCACCATCGCCTGAATCCAGGCATTTGCTGCCTCTCCTGCCTGCCTCCTGGCCCTGGCACCCAGCCCCGCAGATGGAGTCCTTGTTTCTCCTTTCATTCATTCATTCTACAACTGTTTAACTCATACATGCCAGTCACTAAGTGCTGGGGTACGGTAGTGAATAGGACTGAGTCTTTGTTCTTGTGGAGCAGAGAAGATGGACCAGAAATGGGACAAATAAGAGTTCACTGGGGGAAGAAGTGCTGGTTGGAGGACAGGGCAAGGGGATGAATGATAGAAGTTGATGGGGTAGTCAGGGAGGGCCTTCTAGAGGAGGTGACATTTGTGTGGGGCCCAGCCAAGGGAAGACCTGGAAGAAGAGTGGTTCAGGTGGAGGGGACCACAGGAGCAAAGGCCCTGGGGCAAGAGTGCACCTGGTGTGTTTGAAGAACAGAGGCCAGTGTGGTTGCCATACCGTGAGAAAGCTGAAGAGTGAAATGGTGTAAGGGCAGAGGGCTCAGCAGGGGTGCCAGGCCGATGGAAGAAATATGGGTTTCTTCTGAGCATCATGGGAAACCTTTATAGTGCTTTAAGCGGGGGGTGGGGGCGTATGGGGGTGGGGGGGTGGGGGGGGACTTATGTGGGACCTGATTTCTCATTCCTGAGACCTTGCACCTGCTGTTCCCTCTGACTCTGTCGTCTTTAAGCTGAAGGGACCTCCATTTCCTCATCTGTAAAATGGAATAAAAATGGTACCTTTCTGCTGGAGAGGTGGTGAGAATTAAATGAGCCAGTGTGACGGTCAGTGCCTGGTATGCAGTGGGTGCTTGGTTGAGCTAGCTGTGTATATTCCTCCTGAAGGAAGCTGGGGGGCTGAGGTTTGCTTGCTGTGCAGAGTTCACTGGAGCTGCTCTCTGGTCTCCTTCAAGCCTAGCCTGCCTCCTCCTTGCAGCTCATGCCTGTTTCCCCTGACAGTCACCCTAGGACAAGGTGGCTCTGCACAGCTGCAGTCCCTTTCCCCTCCAGCTGCCTCGGTCCCAGAAGTGGGGGCCCAATTGGCCTGTGTCTGCTCTGAACTGTCCTTTATGTGTGAAATGGGCCAATTCTACCTCCCAGAGCTATGGGGAGGCTGTGTGGGCCCCATGGGGGCTCACTAACATCAGGTTCAAAGGTATTAAATCAAATACCTTTAAAAATAATATTTTTTGTTGAAATCTCCATAATATGGCCAGGCGTGGTGGCTCATGCCTGTAATCCCAGCACTTTGGGAAGCTGAGGCAGGTGGATCACGAGGTCAGGAGTTTCAGACCAGCCTGGTCAGTATGGTGAAACCTGTCTCTACTAAAAATACAAAAATTAGCTGGGCATGGTGGCGGGCGCCTGTAGTCCCAGCTACTTGGGAGACAGGAGAATCGTTTGAACCTGGGAGGCGGAGGTTGCAATGAGCTGAGATCGTGCCACTGCACTCCAGCCTCAGCAACAGAGCGAGACTCTGTCTCAAACAACAACAACAACAACAACAACAACAACAACAACAACAACACAACTCCATAATATTTGTTTGGGGGTGTGTGAGTGCCTTGCCTCAGTCCTGGCCCCACAGGCATCCTGGAAAGAGGTGGCGGGTGGCCCCTTGGGGAAAATCGACAGCAATTGCATTTGATTCTGCACTTAATTTAATGAAAAGACCCTGTAGGGAGGCAGAGGCAGTGAGGCAGTGAGGCAGGAGTGGGCTGCCTCGCTATGGGCTGTGGGCAGGAGTGATTCCAGAGGAGATGTACGGGTGCTTCATAAGAGATTCAGATCTAGGCTCAGTGCTCTGGGATCCTCCTCTGCAGTCTGAGAGGCAGGTGTTCTAGGGCTCCCAACAGTTCTTTTTTTTTTTTTTTTTTTTTTTTGAGACGGAGTCTCGCTCTGTCGCCGGGCTGGAGTGCAGTGGCCGGACCTCAGCTCACTGCAAGCTCCGCCTCCCGGGTTCCCGCCATTCTCCTGCCTCAGCCTCCCGAGTAGCTGGGACCACAGGCGCCCGCCACCTCGCCCGGCTAGTTTTTTGTATTTTTAGTAGAGACGGGGTTTCACCGTATTAGCCAGGATGGTCTCGATCTCCTGACCTCGTGATCCGCCCGTCTCGGCCTCCCAAAGTGCTGGGATTACAGGCTTGAGCCACCGCGCCCGGCCAGGCTCCCAACAGTTCTAATTGCTGTGCGAGCCTGGGCAAGTCATGGCCCCTCTCTGGTCTCTGCAGCACCATTGGGCATTCTGGAGCCCCTCCTCTGCCCATAGTCCGTGGTCCCAGCCTGCTGCCCACCTCCCACTGGACACGTGTTTTACAAGGATTTCCACACAGCGAAATCCTCTTCCTTGTAGCCAGCACCTCTTCCCCGAAAGTTGTTTTTCCATGTTACAGAGGAAGAAACTGAGGCTCCAAGAGGTCCACTGATATGCACAGAGTCACGCAGCAAGCATGGGGGCAGCAATGGGGTCATGTGGCCCCTTCGCAGAGTCAGGAGCCTCCACAGTGGGCTTGAAGGACACTCAGGATTTGGACGAATGGTGACTTGATTCTCCACACAGCCCCACGTGGATTCTGTTCTGTCGTGTTTTATTTTCCCTTTCAACACAGAAGGGCCAAGAGAGTTATGGGACCAGCCTGGACCCCACAGAAACTAGTGCCAGAGCAAGAATGCAGTCACCTCCTGGTCCAGCTTTTCTGTCTGGCTTGTCACAGAAGTCCCTGGGCCTCCATGACTTGAGCTGAGCTACTCCCCTCACCTGCTGTGTGACCCTGGGCAAGTGACCTGACCTCTCTGAACCAGAGTGTCTTTGTCTATAAAATGCGGATGGCAACCCACCTTTCAGGGTTGCTGGGAAGATGAGATATTGGCAAGTGGCCTAGGATAGCAACTGGCATCCATTTCCTCTTGGAAAAATTCTAATTCTAGGACTGCTGAAACTATGGAGAAAATCTGACTAGAAAGGAGACCCTCCTTTTCACAAGTTTTGGGCTTTGCTGGTGTGGCCCCTCCCAGGGTGGAGGAGGAGGGAAGGAACTTGGCGTACACTGGTGGTTGCAGATGGCAGGCAGCTAATTTATTTACCTCTTCCTAATAAATATGCATGACATATAAATAAAATATCTCACTTGTACCACTCCACCCAGATCCCGGCAGACAGTGACAGTCAGCAGCGTAGCTTAGAAGCAGGTGTCTGTGAGCATGTGGAGTCTGGCAAGGGGGTTAATGAGCTGATTATTCTTCCTTTAACCTAATTTCTTGCCACACATCCAGCAGTGCTCAGATTTCCCAGTTAGGAGGCACTGGGCTTTCCCTCCTGGCCTCCCAGCCTCCCAGCCTCCCAGCCTCCCAGCCTCCTGGCCTCCCAGCTGAGCTCTGGTCAAGGAAGGCCCCAGTCACTTGTGCTCCCCTTGGACCTGGGCAAGACTGGACTGGACTGCCCTGGGAGGTGGTGGGCCCTGATCAAGGTTGCTGTCAAAAGCGTTCCTGTTCTGGCTGGGGGTTGGACTAGGAGGCTTTCAGGACACCTCTCGAGACATCTCTTGTGATGGTTTCACCACTGAGGTGGGCCTAGGTTTGTAAACTTGCCCTGCATCTGGTTCATGCACTGGCCTCATCACAGGGCTCCCAGCCCCCCAAATCCCCCCCCACCCACCCACCACTGCAGTCAGTCTTTTCTGCTGCTCTTACCCAGCTCATCCACGAGCCAGGAAACCCAGTTATAAGACAGGGTAAGAATTCATGGAACTGCCACCCCCAGAGCCGAAAGAAAGCTGGAGAGGGGCAGGGGAGCAAGGGCAACCTATGGAGTCGGGAAGACCTGGGTTCCACTCCTGCTCAGTCACTTGCTCTGAGTCTCAGTGTCTTCCTCTGGGAAATGAATACATAGTCAGTGTCTACCTAACAGGGTTGTTGTTAAGACTTGTTCACTCATTCACTCAACAAATATTTACTGTGCAGCTACTACGTGCCAGGCACTGCCTTAGGCCCTCAGGACACAGTGGTGAACACGACAGAGACTAGGACCTTGCCCTGATGGATCTTAAATTCTAATGGGCAAGTCAGCCAAGCACATGTCAACAAATAGATGTGCACGCTAATTAGGTCATGGAGTGAAATTAAATGAAACAGAATCAGGGGATAGAGAGGGAGGGAGACTCCTTCTCAGCTGAGATGCTTGGGGAAGACTTCCTGAATGATGAGAAGGAACCAGCCCTGCAAGGAACTGCATGCACAAATACAAAGGTCCTGAGGCGCAAACAAGCTTGGCATGTTCAGGGAAGACAAGGGTGGCTGCGGCACAGTGAGGTGAAGTGGCTCTGGACACGAAGCAGATATCTGTTGGCCCTCCCTTCCTCTCTTCTCCACACCTCCTGCTTTAATCTTCCTGTAATCTAAGAGTGAGGGTCACAGATTCCTAAAACATCCAAGCTAGAAAGACTTGGTGATTTGTGCAAAGACCCCCTTTAAATCCATCCAGATGTGCCTAAATCTTGTGGGTGGCCTCCGGTCTCACCCTGTGCCTACCTTGCAGCTGTATTTGACACTTATAGAAGAAGACAGACAACTCAATAGAAAATTGGGCTAGTGACTCGAGCAGTGATCGAAGCAGCCAGTAAATGCATGAAAAGGTGCTCAATAGCTTCTCACGTGAGGAAAATGGAAATTAAAACCACAGTGGGATACCTGCCAGGAGGACTGACATTAGAAACTTTGACAATTCCAAGTGTTTGCACATTTGTGTGGAAGTGGAGCTGTGAGACTCTCATACCCTGCAGCGGGAGTATAACTGTGGCTTTCCTGAGGAGTTCCTGAGATACGAGGAGCAACGCGTCATGCTCCCTGATCGCTATCTCTCTCGTCTCCCCTAGCCTGTCTCCCTGGCAGCTCTGCTGCTGGATTCCTTTTCCCATTACTTCTCCCCTCTCTCACAGTCTTTCCTCTGTTGCCCCACTCCTCCGCTTTGCTTCCAAGCTTGCAAACACCAGCATCCAAAACAGAGGCGAGGCCAAACTCTATCAGCTGAGCCACGACCACCTGTTCCTTGTCACGCCTTTCCAAGAAGGCAGTAGCAGGCAGGCAGTGTTAGGTTTTAAGTGGTAGAAACCCAACCCCAACTCGCCCAAGTGAGAAAGAGACCTTCAATGCTCATATCGGCTTCAGGAAGGGCTGTATCCAGGGGTTCAATGGACAACATCAGAGCTTGGTCTTCCCATCCTTCACTTCTCTCTTTCTCTGGGCTGTTGGCTTTTCTACCTTCCAGTGGACAAAGAACATGCAGATGGCGCCAGCAAAAGTCCTGGGGCTGTCTCCCATTGGACAGTGTGAGGTCACATGCTTGCCTCTCAGCCAGTCACTGTGGCCTGGAGAAAGGACTGCTCCGATTGGATAAACCTGGCTTATGCCTATCTTGGAAGCAATGTCAGCCCTGTGAACCACATGGACGCAGGTGTGGGAGGGAGACCCCCCTCTACAGTCAGTCTTACCTGCTGCTCTTACCCAACTTATCCATAAGCCAGGAAATCACACGGACAGGGGATGGGGGAGGGGGTCTCCTCAGAGCAAAATCAGGGTGCTGTTACCAAAAGGAGGTCTGAATGCTGGATGGGCAGAAACAGCTGATGTCCACTGTGGGAGCCTCAGTTTGTTTGGATGAGGAGGGTGGGGCTCCAAGAGTGTATTAGTTAGAGTTCTCCAGAGAAAGAGAACCAATAGATCCATCCACTCATCTGAACATCTATCTATCCACCCATCCACCCGTCTGTCCATCTATCATCTATCTATCCATCCATCTATCATGTCTCTCCAGAGAGAGAGGGGGAGAGAGAGAGAGAGAGAGAGAGGTTGATTTAAAGGAATTGGCTCATGCAGTTGTGGAGCCGGCAGTCAGTAATCTGCAGGGCAGCCCAGGCAGGCTCAGGCAGGGTCTCTATGTTGCAGCCTTGAAAACAATTCCTTCTTCTTTAGAGAATCTCAGTCTTTGCTCTTAATTTCACTACTGGTTGCATCAGGCCCACCCACATTGTGGAGGGTAAAATGCTTTACTCAAAAGTCTGTTGATTTAAATGTAATCACATCTAAAAAATACCTTCACAGCCACAACCAAACAACTGGGCACTAAAGCCTGGGCAAGTTGTGGGTTTTGGGGTTTCTTGTTTGTTTGTTTGTTTTTGAGAAAGGATCTCATTCTGTGGTCCAGGCTGGAGTACATGGAGTACAGCGGTGCAATCTCAGCTCACTGTAGCCTCAAACTCCCGGCCTCAAGTGATCCTCCTGCCTCAGTCTCTCGAGTTGAAATTACAGGCATAGGCCACCACACTCGGCTAATTTTTTTTTAGTTTTTGTAGAGACAAGGTCTCACTATGTTACCCAGGACTGGTCTGGAACTCCTAAGTGATCCTCCCGCCTTGGCTTCCTAAAGTGCTGGGATTACAGGTGTGCACCATCACGTCCAGCCCAGCCTGGCCAAGTAGACGCATAAACGAACCATTACGGGGAAGCAAAGGTGCTTATCCAACACCAGGAGGCAATTTAAAGATGTGTGGTCCCCTTCCCACCTGAGGCTGGGAGAAACCACTCAGGGAAGGCAGGAGAGGCCATGGGGGCTTAGCAGAGGGAGAGGGAGGAGAACCTTCTAGGGCCAACAGGACTTGGCACAATGTGGTCTCCATGGACCACTTGTAAATGAGTGTTGGCTTAACACCTGCTCTGGGTGCTGGGGTGTGGAGGTGACCAGACCCAGCCCCTGCCCCATAGGGACCAACATGAAGTCCTGTGTTGGACACAGTAGTTCTCTGAGTACCCTGGCATGCGGTGACTTAGCCATCAGCCTCTATGCTGAAAGGAGAGGCTGCCAGCCACTGTCACGAGAGCCACAGAGGGAACCTGTTACCCGTGTGATGGACAGCCTCACCCCACCACCCCACCCCGTGTGGCACTGGGTACAGCCCAGAGGCCAGTCCAGGAATGGCATGGAAGGATGTGGGGTTCTGTCTGCTTCTGCTGCTGCAGAGCTGTGAGCCCTGGGGAGGCTGCTCCTCTCTGCCCTGGTCTTACGGTCAATGCGATACTGGAGAAATCAACATTTGATAAGGGTTGATGGCACACCTTGTGTTCAGCCCAGAGCCAACTGAGGGGAATGCTTCAGAAACAGAGGCTGGGGGAGGAAGGCCACTTTGCCCCAGGCAGGTGGCAGAGCGGGTTGTGAAGGTGGGAGACTGAACGCCAGCCTGATTGGGCCTGACTCCAGGGCTGTGGCATTCTCATCTTGGTGGGAGACTGTCAGTAGAACCTGCGTTGTTGAGCTGTAGTTGCTGTTTTCAGTACCAACCATAGAAGTTACCACAATGCCTCCCACCTGTAAAGTGCTTTCCCGCCTGACAAAGTTCCTACATGCCCATCCTCCCATCCGATCACATACGAGCCCTGAAAAGTTTGCAAGAAGGTTGTCTCAGGGACATTTAAAAAAAAATTAACTTTGTTGAAGTCTAATGTATATACAATAAAACACACTCATTTTTAGTGTACAGTTTAGTACGTTTTGGCAAATGTATACATTTGTGTAGCCACCAACCCAATCAAGGTACAATTAGAACATTCCCACCAGACCTAGGCCACCACTGATCTTGCTGTTGGTATGTATTTGATTTGTGTTTAAGAGTTTCATATAAACTGAATCACAGCATGGATATCTTTTGTCTCCGGCCTCTTTGGCTCAGCCTGTTTTGAGACCCACCCATGTGGTTGCGCGTCAGTGCCTTGTTCTTCCAGGGAGCGGGTGTACCTCAGAGCGTTCATCCATCCACTTGTTCGTGGGCATTTGTGTGGGTTCTAGTTTGGGATGCTGTGGATACAGCTGCCCTAAACACGGATATGCAAGTGTCGTGTGAATATGTGTTTCCTTTCTCTTGGCTAAATACCTAGCAGTGGGATTGCTGGGTTGCATGCTAAGTGTGTATTTAGCTTTTTACAAGAAACTGTTAGGTTCACTTTATTGGAGAGGAAATTGAGGGCCAGAGAGAGAGAAAACAGCTGGCGTGGGTCACCACATGTGAAAATAATCCAGCTCAGACGACAGCTCTTCTACCTCGCTTTGACTCACCTGACAAATAAGGGAGGAAAAACCCATTCCTTCATAAATTCTTTTTTTTTTTTTTCTTTTTTTTTCCCTGAGACGGAGTCTTGCTGTGTCGCCCAGGCTGGAATGCAGTGGCACGATCTCAGTTCACTGCAACCTCTGCCTCCCAGGCTCAAGTGATTCTCCTGTTTCAGCTTCCCGAGTAGCTGGAATTATAGGTGCCTGCCGCTACGCCTGGCCAATTTTTGTATTTTTAGTAGAGATGGTGTTTCACCATGTTGGCCAGGCTGGTCTCGATCTCCTGACCTCAAGTGATCCTCCTGCCTTGGCCTCCCAACATGCTAGGATTACAGGCGTGAGCCATGGTACCCAGCCCCTTCACAAATTCTTATTAGCATCCACGTATGCACCACTTCTCTTAGTCCTCATGACAACCCTCATGATAATACCTCATGGTATTATCCCTATTTCCCAGATGAAGAACTGAGGCTCAGAGAGGTGACATGACTTGCCCACGGTCGCTAGCTGGAGGTGGTGTAGCTAAGGCTCAGACCCAGGTCTCTGTGCTCTTGGTCTTTGCAGTGCAGCAACTAAAGATGCAGGAAACACAAGACAAGCTCCCCTGGCCCTTGTCGATGACAGTGCTCATCGATCACCACAGTCCTTCCCGAAGGCTCAGCCTCAGAGGCTTTCTTAACGTGGAGCTCCACACCATGGAGATGGCAGGAAGAGAAGGGCAATGAGAGTCTGCCTCTGCTCAATCTCAGAGTCGAGGTCTGTCCTGCAAAGGAGGACCCCTCACCAGCTTGAAGGCTGAACCAGGGAGACCTTAAGCTCACATCCTCTTCACCCCACAGGCCCTGGGCAAGGATGAGGCCACTGTTCTGTTGCAAGTGAAGCCAGAGCTGAGAGGGTTTGCATCATCCTTAGCCAGCCCATTGAGGTGGGGACCATGATGACATCAGGGCAGAGGGGCACTATTTAAGCATCCACTGTGTGCCAGTGCCCTGCTAGATACTTCACAAGTGGGACCCCCAGCCTCACATGGACCTAGGGTGCATGTGAGCAACTTGTCTTAGGCCAAGGGATGAGTTGGTTTTACCTGGGCCTGGGCTGTTGTCTGTTGGTCAGTATCTTCCCAGAGGTCATGTCTGCTGGGACACCATCTGGGTGACCTTTTATCTTATTTTGATAAAGCTGTCCTGAGCAATTGAATGAGCAACCTTGAGCTGAGTCCAGAAGGAAAGGACCTTCCAGGTTGAGGCAACTGCCTGGAGGTGGGAATGTCCAGCTTTTGATTGTAGAGGAAGCAGGGCAATGGAGCACACTAGGATGGACACTGTCATTTGACTCCACTGAGTGGCCAGGAGCCAAACCATCACTGCGTGTGCCTCTCTCTGCTTTATCTCTGTGTCTTCCTGTCTCTGCCTCTCTATCAGCCTCTGTCTTTTGCTGAATCTCTTTCTCTTGGTTGTCTGTCTTCTTTTCTTTTTCTGACTCACAAACATTTTTCGATTTCTCATCGGTTTCCTAAGAAAGAAACATGCACCATTTGTCTCTTACCCAATTCATCATGAACATCACTAGTAAAAATAATCAACACAAAATAAAACTGGCATCAACTAAAACTGTGCACAGTAAAAATAGTTATTGATCTAAAAATTGACGGACGAATCTAATCTCCATGCCAACATTAAATTCTGCCAAAATCTGACGGGAGAGAATTGGAGCCGAAGAAAATAATGGGCAAAAAAGGAACTCCACAGTGGTAGAAGTTGTCTACAACTGGTATAGGAGCTACGAGCAAAGAAATGGATTGGCGGATCAAATCCTCATTACAAACTTTAATTAGGAAAGACTTCATGAAACCTATCTCAACAAAGCAAGACTGAACGTGGAAAAACTTGAAAGTGGCCTAACTGTGCTTTTTAGAGGATGAATCAATAGTTCAAGTGGTTGATGGGGTGCGTGCAGGACAGGGCTTCCTTACAGTCGTCAAAGTTGGTAAAATTCATACGTTGGTATTTGAGATGTCCTTGCTAACAGTGGGGTCAAAATGGAACCTACGGCCTGAAGAGAAGATGATGCCTGCAAGATGCTTGGCAAATGTTGCACCAGTGAGGCCATGTTTGTTGACTGGCCGGTGTTGCCCGACGGTCAGGCTGTACATGGCAGGCGAGCACCTGTAAAATGCGTATCTGATATCCTTACTTCCTCTCTATGGTCGGTGGCTCCCCACTGCTGTAAGGATCAAGTTCAAAGTCTTCCCATGGCCCTCCGGCCCAGTGTGGCCCAGCACCAGGCCTCTCACCCTTGCCTCTCCCTGCCTTCCTTGCTCACTGGTCTTTCCATTCTTGGGGAAAACAAGCCAAATGCGAGGCTGCGTAATGAAGTGGGTTCCAATCCAGCCTTAGTTGCTGATGAGCTGTGTAACCTTGTGCAGGTTACTTAACCTCTCTGCGGCCCAGTTCTCCATCTGTAGATGGGACTCACAGCACCCGCATCACAGTGCCGTCCTGAGGATGGACGGAGTAAAGGCAGGAAAGCTTTGAGAGCCACGCCTGCCCTGTGGAAGGCTCAGCCTGTGCTGTCAGCCCACCCCACGCCCTGCCTAGTCTCTTCTATCTGCCTGGGGTCCCTGGTGTGGCCAGTTCCCACGGATCTCCAGACCTTGCCCTCAGCCTTCTGGAGCTGCTCCCTGCTACACCCTCTCACCACACCCCCGACCCACTCACTGCCTTTTATAACACAGCAGTCCTGAGCCCCACAGGGGTGGGTCCTCCCATTTCCAGCACTGGCCATGGCTGCCTGCACTTAGCAGGTGATTAACACATCACCACCTTAGGTGGTGATGGGGTGGGGTCAAGACCCACCTGCCCAAGCCTGTCCTGGCTGATAAAGGGGCACAGCCTCCATGCAGCTGCCATCTTCTGTGACTTCTCACACAGAGCATGCGCCTGAAGCTCCCCTTTTCTCCTGCTTACCTGCTGGCCTGCCCCTCAAGCTCTGGGGAGACAGGGCGGGCCTCAGCAGATGCACCAGCAGATGCCAGCTGCCTCCCCGATGACAGCCCCTCAGTTGCTTCCTCCCCACCCTTTTGTTAAAGGGCCCGACCTTCAGGGTGGGTTCTCTAGGCTGCCAGCCTCAGCTGTGAGATTCCAGTGACTGGCGACGAACTCCCACCCTCCTGTCCGGAGTCCCTCTGTAAGCCCAGCATGCTCCTATTAAAACGAATATCCCACAGGACAATCCTTAGAGGACTGGCATCAACTGAGGGTGGCCTGTGGGCCAGCTGCTCTGCTGGGGGCGTGCTGGGTCCCCACCTCAGGTACCACACACCACTCAAAACCAGCAATGGGTAGAGAGGTGGGGCCCACCCATTTGAGGCTGGCTTCTGGATTCCTCACCCCACGTGTGCTCAGCAGACGTCTTAGACCCCAGTGTGGCCCCAGAACCTTGTGAACTGGAATCACCTGGGGGTGGTGCAGGCATATTCAGAATGCTCATCCCAGGCCCCAGCCCAAACATAAGGAATCAGCATTGTAGGCAGTGGCACAGATGCATCTTTTTTCTCCTCTTTTACTTAAAATGATAAAATATACGTGTGAGTTTAACGTAGAGGTGCAGCGTAGAGAGTAATGAAAAGTAAACACCCTCATAACCACTCTGGTTGAGAAACAGAACATTGCCATCCCCTTAGAAGATCCCCCTACCCTGCCACATGGGCTCATCTCAAATCGTATCCCCTTTCTGCTCCCCCAGAGATACCCACCCTCCTGACCTTTTTTGAAAATCATTCTCTGGCTGTTCTTTGTGGTGTTATCACCTTATGTGTATCACTGCACAGGGAAGTTTGTTTTCACCTGTTCTTGAATTTTTTATCAATGGAATAATACAGCGTATATTTTTCACTGTCCAGTCCTTTTCATTCAGCATGATGTTTTTGATATTTATCCGTTTTGTTGTATGTTGCACATTCTTTTTCATTGTTATGTAAACTTCCATTGTGGGAAGCGAGAGTCGGTGGCCAAGATGAGCTTCCGGGCAGCCGTAGCACTGATGAAAGGCCGCTCGATTAGGGACGGCACCTTGTGCCGGGCTCAGCATTGAAACTTCACTCCAACCAGCTTTCTGGCAGAGGACACGACTGATTTCCCTGATGAGCTGGATATATCCTTCTTTGCCCAGGAAGGTATCCTCCATGAAGAGCTGTCCACATACCTGGACAAAGTTTTCAAGTCCCCATCGGAGGCAGCACTCAAGGACTGGGAGAAGGCACCGGAGCAGGAGGACCTCACAAGCCCTGGACTGCAGTGAGCTTGAGCACAGCCACCTGATGCTGCTTCTGGAGCGAGGCTAGCGGAAGCAGGAGGGCGCTACAGCCTCCCAGCCCAAGGTGCGGCTCCAACAGGAGGTGGTGAGCACCGCGGGGCCGCCGCGGGGCCAGCGCATCACTGTGCCAGTGTGCAAGTTCTTCGCCCGGGAGAAGCAGCTGTATGGGCTGAGCTCACCAACCGCACCTACCACAAGCACATCGACAGTTTCATCAAGCGACAGATTGAGGACATGGACAACCACAGGCCCTTCTTCACCTACTGGCTCACCTTCATGCACTCACTTATCACCGTTCTAGCCGGGTGCATCTATGGCATCATGCCTGTGGGCTTCTCACAACATGAAATGGTGGACTCAGTGCTGTGGAACCATGGGGTCTACGAGAACGTCAAGTGCGTGCAGCAGGAGAATTTCTGGATCGGGCCCAGCTCGGAGGCCCTCATCCACCTGGGCGCCAAGTTTTCGCCCTGCGTGTGCCAGGATCCACAGGTGCACAGCTTCATTCACTCAGGGTGCGGGCCTGAGTGTGAGAAGCACCCGGCCCGCTGCGTGCACAGTGACAGGTCGGGCTGCCTGCAGACCTCGGAGGAGGAGTGCTCGTCCACGCTGGCAGTGTGGGTGACGTGGCCTATCCATCCCAGCGCCCCAGAGCTTGCCAGCCACAAGAGACAGTTTGGCTCTGTCTGCCACCAGGATCCCAGGGTATGTGATGAGCCCTCCTGGGAAGACCCCCATGAATGGCCAGAAGACATCACCAAGTGGCCGATCTGCACCAAAAACAGTGCCAGGAACCACACCAACCTTCCTCACATGGACGGTGTCATCACAGGGCGGTCCTGCTGCATTGGCACCAAGGGCAAGTGTGAGATCACCTCTCGGGAGTACTGCGACTTCGTGATGGGCTATTTCCATGAGGAGGCCACGCTCTGCTCTCAGGTGCACTGCATGGATGATGTGTGTGGGCTCCTGCCTTTCCTCAACCCTGAGGTGCCTGACCAGTTCTACCGCCTGTGGCTGTCCCTCTTCCTGCACACCAGGATCCTGCACTGCCTGGTGTCCATCTGCTTCCAAATGACAGTCCTGCAGGACCTGGAGAAGCCGGCAGGGTGACACCACATAGCCATCATCTAGCTGCCGAGTGGTGTCACTGGCAACCTGGCCAGTGCCATCTTCCTGCTGTACCGAGAAGTGGTGATTGCGGCTGGCTCCCAGTTTGGCATCCTGGCCTGACTCTTCGTGGAGCTCTTCCAGAGCTGGCAGATCCTGGAGTGGCCCTGGCATGCCTTCTTCAAGCTGCTGGCTGTGGTGCTCTTCCTCTTCACCTTTGGGCTGCTGCCCTGGATCGACAACTTTGCCCACACCTCAGGGTTCATCAGTGGCCTCTTCCTCTCCTTCGCCTTCTAGCCCTACATCAGCTTCGGCAAGTTCAATCTGTACCAGAAATGCTGCCAGATCATCATCTTTCAGGTGGTCTTCCTGGGCCTCCTGGCTGGCCTGGTGGTCCTCTTCTACTTCTATCCTGTTCGCTGTGAGTGGTGTGTTCCTCACCTGCATCCCCTTCACTGACAAGTTCTTCGAGAAGTACGAACTGGACGCTCAGCTCCAGCGAGCTGGCTGTGGGCTCCAGGGACCATGTGCTCCAGCAGGCGAGAGCCAGACACAACAACCCTGAGCCTCACAGGCTTACAGGAGTCACCTGCTCCATGTGGGGACTGGCCTGTTTCCTAAAGACAGACCTCTTGTGCCTTGTTCACGTCCTCGTACTGCCGGGCATTTATTATACTACTTCCTGTGATAATCTTCTAACTTGTCTCTTGACGACCACCTCATGCGGCCAATAAATGGACTGGGAGCGTTTTAGAAAAAAAAAAGTTCCACTGCGTGAATATGCCACCATTGTTATTGATCTCTTCTACTGTGGTTGGACTTGCAGTTTGTTTCAATTTTTGACTTTTATGGAAAATGCTGCTGTGAATACTCTGGTGCCTAAACATGTCTGTGGTACCTAAATGCATACATTTCTGTTGAGTATATACCATCAAGTGGAATCACCAGCTCATAGGATATGCATATATTTAACAGCTTTATTGAGATATATTTTAGAATGTACATATCTTGAAATTTTAATGGATACTGTCAAACACCTTTCCACAGTAGCTGTACCACTTTACATCACCACCAGCAGTGTCTGAGAGTTCCAGTTGCTCCCCATCCTCAGCAATGCTTGGTACTGTCAGACTCCTTACTTTGGTTTTGCCATGAATTTATAGTTCTATCAAGCTTCCCAGGGGATTCTCAACTCTTGCTGTGTATCAACACCACCTGGTGAGCTTTAAAAATACAGACCCTGGGACCCTGCCCAGGTTGTTCTGAGTCAGAGTCCCCTGAATCAGAGCTGGGGCACAGACATGTGCAGATTGAACAAGCTGCACTCCCCCAAACTCCCCACCACAAGCCTCTGTTCCACCAGCTCCCCTGCCAGGTGACAGTTCAGCTTTACTTACCCCTGGTTCTCGATGACCACTTTACTTAACCTCAGGCTGTTGTTCTTCAGGCCTGAAGCCCTTCTCTGGCAGGAGCATTGGTTTCTGTCCAGCTGCTGAGATCTTGTCTGTGCCCCGGTGTCTTGGGAGGTGTGGTGTGGGTAGGGATCTGAGGGGGGGTGGGAGGCATTGGAGAGCAGCTTCACCCAGTGAAGACAGTGGCTCTGAGGGTTCCCTGGTTTCCACTGCAACCTTCATAGACTGTGCCTCAGTGACAGCCTGTAGGGAGGGAAGATCTGACGGACGCTACTTGAGAGTAATGGGTGACACCAGGATTGCCAACACAGATGCCTACGGGGCCAGGCAATGTGAGTGAGGAAGATGGGCCTGAAATAAAGCACACACATGCCCAGGCCCACACAGACACACACCTGCACGTACAAACACTCTCCTAGACACATTCTTTCTCACATACAGAAAAGCAGAGCATCCAAACCAGCCATTCTCAACAGGAGTGATATTTTTTCCCCAGGGGACATTTGGCAATCTCTGGAGACATTTTGGGTCATCACAAGTGGGGAGAGGGTGTGTGCCACTGGCATCCAGTGGCAGGGGACAGGGATGCTGTCAAACACCCTATAGCACACAGGACAGCTCCCCGCCACCACAAAGAATTTGTCTGGCCCAAAATGTCAATCCTGCCGGAGGTTGAGAAACCCTGACCTAAAAAAAGTTACATCTCTTTCAGCTCACATGAAAGTTTTGTTCATTTCAAAAGCAGAACTTCTACCTTACAGCTTTATTTTAGGTTAAATTGCACCTCAGGTCGAGCGCCAGCTTCTCACCACTGGGTAGCTCCGGTAAAAGCAGTGCCTCTTGGCTATCTGGGGAAGGCCAGTGTTATCTTTTTATTTTCAATCCACTGGAGACATACATTTGAGAAAAATACACTAACAATGAGTTGTTGAAAAATGAAATTAAAACACAAACACATGGGGCCGGGCGCAGTGGCTCAAGCCTGTAATCCCAGCACTTTGGGAGGCCGAGACGGGCGGATCACGAGGTCAGGAGATCGAGACCATCCTGGCTAACACAGTGAAACCCCATCTCTACTAAAAAATACAAAAAAACTAGCCGGGCGAGGTGGCGGGCGCCTGTAGTCCCAGCTACTCGGGAGGCTGAGGCAGGAGAATGGCGTAGACCCGGGAGGCGGAGCTTGCAGTGAGCTGAGATCCGGCCACTGCACTCCAGCCTGGGTGACAGAGCGAGACTCCGTCTCCAAAAAAAAAACAAAAACAAAAACAAAACAAAAAACAAAAAACAAAAAAACCCCACAAACACATGAAAACTATAAGCCACTGATCAGGCACTTGGATATTGTGGCAATGTGTGAAATTGCTGTAATAGTTTCTAACCATTGCTTCTGAAATGTTTGTTTCCAAGAGTAACAATCACTGTCCAGCAACAAATAGTTCAAAGACAGGACGGGGCCTGCAGCTGCACTTTGCATAGCTCTGCTTTTAATCTGACTGAGGCTCTGATGGCCTCAGCACCCCTGGTCCTGGTCTCAACTGGCCCAGACACCCTCCACTGTGCCTAGGGCCGCTCCCCTCTCGGCCCCCTGGCTGCTTCAGTGTGAGGGTCATGTCCCCATCCCAGGTGGGCTGTCTCTGTAGGCACGATGCTATCTGGGGTCAGCCTGGGACACACCTGCTCCGAAGACCAAAGAGGAACAGCTCTGTGATGCTGGCAGGAAGGAGGTGACGAAGGGGATTTCATCACACACACGACTGAATGTTAGACACCCCTGTTCTCAAAAGTCCTTCCTCCACTGGCGCATGTCTCCCCCATCCTTCTTCTCACCTTCACCCCATTGCCACAAACCCCTCTTCCTTTGCTTGGTGTCTGGGGCCAGACAGCCTGGGTTCAAATCCCAGCTCTGCCACTAGCCAAGTGGGTGACCTTGAGCAAGCCATGTCACCTCTCTGAGCCTCAGTTTCCTCCACTGTAAAATTGGGATAATTATAGTTCTTGTGCAAAGGTTTTTGTGAGAGTTAAATGAGTTCATATTCATAAAGTGCTTAGAACAGGGCCTGGCTTGACTTCTGCCTCTACCACAAACCAGCTGTGGGACCACGGCAGGTCACTTCCCCTCGGCAAGTGGTGGTCCTTGAAGTTAAAAATGCGGCCTCACAGGGTGCTTGTGAGGCTCTGGAGGAAAACGCATATAAAGGCTGCAGCACAGAGGCTGAGGCTGGAAGGAGCTGCACCTGTCACAGCAAGAGGGGTGTGGTGGAGGAAGTGGCGCTGGCGTGTGCGTGACTGGTGTTAAAATACTGCAGCACCCCCACACTCGCTGGGAAACAACTGGTTCCCGAAGGTCTCCTCACCCAATGTCTCCTGGTCTCTCCCCCAGAGCCCCGGATCTCCCACAATCCGGCAACCAGAACTTTAATGCGTGGCCCAGCAGGGCCCTGGCCATCCGGATTGGCTAAGCCCATTGCCCTGCCTATATCCCCTAGACCTCCCTGGGACTCCCCCAGGGCAGCAGACTAGGCACCACACCCTAGGGATCCAGTGGCTTAGAAAATGTACCCTCTCTTCTGACCTCAGTTTCCCCATCTGTAAAATGGGTGGGTTGTAGTTTTGACCAGAAGCTTTCTCTGACACAGCCCGATTCTAAGAATTCAGCTTTCTGCAACCATGTTAATCGTTTTCTTCCCCAGCAGTCGTAATTCCAGGCAAGCAGGCATAACTCAGTCTTGGCTGTCACTCCTGAATCAGGGACAGGAAGGAGGCCCTGAGTACATTGCAGAAGATGGAAAGTGGGTGGGAGGCAAAGCCCCACAAGGCGGGGCATCTGGGCAGAGTGGGGAAGGCTCTCACTGCAGCCCCTCCCTGTAATCCTGATAGCCCAGCTGCTGCCTGTCGGCTGGATTGATTACTCTGCTAGCTGCCTGGCCAGCATTTTCCCTGCATTACCCCCACAACAGCCCCAGTGAGCAGGTGAGGAAGCCTAGACATGGAGAGGGTAAGTGATGCTCTGGAGGCCACACAGCTGGTGAAGGGCAGAGCTGGGGTTGGAGTCTCGGTTGTCTGACTACACGGCCTGCCCATGGGGGTTGTTTGCTGAGTGCTCATGGTGTGCTGACCTCACGCTTCACATCCAGGCCTAGAAAGCTGGAATACATCCCTAGCTACTTCCTCCCTCGTTCTCACCTGTCCCAAGCTATGCAGGGGCCCCATCCCATCTCTCTCTCCCTCCCACACAGGCATACTTCTGGACCCCTTCCCAGTTTTGCTTTGTAGCTGATCCTGGCACTAGCGATGGTGGTGGGGATGGTCCACTTCCAATCTCAGACCCCAGACCTTGTGCTACGTTAGTCAGGTATGAGTCCCAAGGAAACACTCATGACAGAATGAGAGAGCATGGGCCTTAGAACCAGATGGCCTGGGTTTTAATCCCAGCTCTGACACTCCCTTGCTGTGTGACACTGGGCAGGTGACTTAACCTCTCTGAGCCTCAGGTTCCTCCTCTGTGAAGTGGACACACTTCTCCTGGCCTCACAGGGCTGTGTGTGTCTGTAATGAGTCACTACTTTTCTTTAAAACATGTCCGTGACTGGCTGCCTCTCACGGCCCTGGTCTGCGTCCCGGCACCTATTAGTTGTATGGTTGCAGCAGCCTCTTCACTGATCTTCTCACACCACCCTCACTCCCTCCTCAGTCTGTCCCTCTCCTGCAGCCACAGGGATACTGTTAAAACCTAGGTCAGATCACTCCTTCCTCTCTTCAACACCCTCCCAAGGCTCCCACCTCCCTCTGCGGAAGACCAGAGTCCTCACTGCAGCCAACCTGGCCCTTGGTGGTCTGCCCCTGGGACCCCCCTGACATCCTTTCTGCTACTTCCTCCATCACTCAGCTCCAGCTTTGGCCTTGCTGGGCCTCAGACACACCAGGCACGGTCCTGCCCCAGGGCCTTTGCATGGGCTGTGTTCTTTGCCTGGCTCAGCAATCTGCATGGTTGGGCATGGCTGGGTCCCCCATTCCCTTCATTTGTGTGAAGACTTGATCACAGAGACCTCCCACTACCTCATAACCATCTCACGCCACTTCATTTTTCTTCAAAGCGCTTATTTCAACCTGTATTGTGTTACGTATTGATCATGTCTTTGTCTGTCTCTCGGTGTAGAATGTAAGTGCGGGAGCCTTATTCACTGCTGGTGCCTGAGAGCTGCCAGCACACAAGCGAGTGAATGAATGATGGGCACAATTGAATGCTTTGGGCCTGGGAATAAATGCTACTGGATTATACTGCTGTCATCATCATGACTATTTCTCTCAATGCTCCCACTGCCAGGGCCTTAAGAAAATCTTTGTTTGAGGACTAGAAGAGTCCCCAGTGTGTGTTGTGACCTTGTCATCACCCCTGGTTTTCCTTATCCCTGGAGTGGTGGCATCATCCTGAATCTTGTGCTGTCTCTCCTGACTCCTGGGATGCCATGACTCCTGGGATGCCATGTCTCCTGGGATGCCATGACTCCTGGGATGCCATGTCTCCTGGGATGCCGTGTCTCCTGGGATGCCGTGTCTCCTGGGATGCCATGACTCCTGGGTTGCCGTGTCTCCTGGGATGCCATGACTCCTGGGATGCCGTGTCTCCTGGGATGCCATGACTCCTGGGATGCCGTGTCTCCTGGGATGCCATGACTCCTGGGATGCCGTGTCTCCTGGGATGCCATGACTCCTGGGATGCCATGACTCCTGGGATGCCGTGTCTCCTGGGATGCCATGACTCCTGGGATGCTGTGTCTCCTGGGATGCCATGACTCTTGGGATGCCATGACTCCTGGGATGCCGTGTCTCCTGGGATGCCATGTGACACTGCAGCCCAGAGTCATGCAGGGTCCCCATGGAGGGCATGAGGGATGGTGGGCCTCACTGAGGGGGATCCCATGCTGCAGAGGCAGGGGGCTTGGAATGACTTATAACCGAGATTCCTTTTAGAGGCCTGCTCTCTTCTTCCTTGGAGGTATTTTTTCCGGTGCTCAGGAACAGATTAGAAGGGTGTTTGGAATCAAGGGTCCTGGGTTTGAGTCCTAGCCTTGCCCTCACTGCTGAGTGAGTTGCATAAGAATCTGCCCTAAACTGAAAGGGAAATCGAGGGGAATCCTTGAATGCTCCATCTGGCTTCAAGGGGCAGGACTGAGGGCAAAGAGCAAAAAGATGCCTCAAGGTTGGGCAGTTGACATTCATTCATTCATTCATTCATTCATTCATTCAAGTGAGTCCTTTGGGAGCCACAGAAGATTGTAGAGAGGGAGAGAAGTGATGTGATCATTTCACAGATTATTGGAGGTGAGGTTGACCCTACCTTTGATTATTGGACCCCACCTCCAATAATCAGAAAGGACCTCAGAGAGGGCCAACTTCTAATTTTACAGTGGGGAAACTGAGGCCCAGAGTAAGCAGAGAATCATCCCATGTCACACAGTGGCCATGTGACTGCATCTCTCACTGGAAGCCATGGAAAGGGGAGTTTTCCAGGGTTAAGGGCAAGATTGGAGCTCTCTGGGCTAAGGGCAAGATTGGAGGGGTCAGGGGCTATGAAAAGGAGCTTTCGGGGGGTCATGGCTTGCTTGGCAAGCAACACGGATGACTTATACTGTCCCTTTGAACACTGAATGGTCTGAGGTCCAATGATGTTGATCGCTTTGCTCTGTCCCCTCCCTGACTCTGATAACCGGTGGTTTGGCTCCACTTGCCGCTGTGGCTTCTGTCTGTAGTTCTGGCATTCTCTGCTGCGGTTTAATGGCCTGTGGCCAGACCCCAGTGTGGTGGGTATGGATCCATGAGCATAATGCCCTGCAGTTCTTGAGCCACCATCTGGGGCTTCCTGAAACTAACATTCTGTGGCTCCAGGGTTTCAATTTTGTGTGCCCTTGTGGGCTGTCACCCAGTCCCCTGTGTTGTGTGGCCCTGCGTCCCCATCCCTGGGGGCTCTGTGGCCTTGTGGGCTGTCACCCAGTCCCCTGTGGTCATGTGGCTCTGTGATCTTGTCTAAGAGCCCTGTGGCTCTCGTAGTCTGTCATCTAGTTTCCTGCTAGACTCCGATTCTCACATTACAGTGGCTCGTTTGAATGGCCAGAGTCATGGAACTTTGTCCAGATCATTGACCCTCCTGACCTGGAGAAAAATCACACAGATGTTGGCCATCCTGCAGCAAGGCTGGGCTGTCTGAGAGCCTCAGGGCACCTCTGGGATGTGCCTCCCTTTCTTCATCTGGGGCTAGAAGCCTCCATGCCGTGACCCACAGGAAGCAGCACCCAGCGATGGCCCTTGCACCAGCAAGCTGTGAGTGAGCTGTGTCACCTCGGGCACCCTCCTTTCTCTGTGCTTGAGCCAGGCAGTTTTGGGGGTGAGACACATGGCAGGATGGGGGCTGTGCTGGTGACGAGGTGGCTGGGACAAACTCCAGAGCCCCTCTGTGTGGGCTTCCAGTTTTCTATGGGCCAGGTGGGAGGTACAGACCTGCAGACTGCCCGCAGGAAGGGTGATGCTGGGACGGAGCTCCCTGCAAGGGTCTGTCACACCCACTTTCCCAAGGCAGTGCTGGGCTGCTGGCCACTTATGCTGAGGATGCCAAGGCCCAGAGTGGGTAAATTTTACACAGCCCCTTCTCATCCTGTGGCACAACCCTGCTCTCCTACCTCTCCGGGCCTTCGGGACTTGGGGTGTGGAATCTGGTGGGGAGGTAGGGAGAGAGGAGGCAGGGTCCTGCCCAGCCCTGTGGGTTGGTTCTTGTTGCCATGTGGATGCTGGAGGCCTTTTCCGGTGTGTGTGAGGGCCTGAGAAGCCCTGTCAGTGCGGGAGTCTGGCTCCACTCCAGCCACTGGCCCAAAAGGCACATCTGCTAAGTGGAAACAGCAGCCCCGACTGGGAGCCCAGCACTTGGGTTCAAGCCCTGACTCTACTTTCAATGGACTCTGTGACCTTGAGCTTGTTTTTTACCTTCTCAATTAACCCACCTGTCAGAGGGGACAAGAAACCCTCATGCAACACTGTCTCCCCAAGGGCAGACCCAGCCTTTGCCCCTTTCCCTTAATTCTTGCCTTGTTTCCCAGATGAGGGTCTCACTGGCTGGTGCCCAGGGATGAGCGGGAACCTGATCCCACCTCCCACTTCTGACCCGGAAGAGCCCTCCCAACCCCCAGAAATGCTGGGCAGACCTCCTGGCACAGAGACCCAGGGTCACTGGAGCTCGGGTGCGCGGCCATGGGCTGTGCTGTGCCCCTTGTGCTCGGTGTGCCGTGTTTTCTGTATTGAATCACAGCACCCACCCGCTCGCATGGAGCGAGAAAGAGGTGCATCTGTGCTTGGAATAGCAGGGTGGGTCCCAGGGTGGGCCTGGCCAGCGCCTGATTCAGACTCCCACTCTGCTCCAAGCTGTGTGACCTTGGCCCCCTGCCTGATCGCCCCATTCATGAAGTGAGCATAATCAGGCCCCATGTGATGGGGTGTTGGAGAAGATTAATGTGCATTCGGGGCTGGAAACAGTGTCTGCCATTGCCACAGAGTGATCATTAATGTGATTCATCTTTATCCCCTTTCCCCATTTTTCAGATGAGGAAACTGAAGCTCTGCAAGAGAAATGCCTGGTACATAATTTTAAGACAGGTCCCATGCGCGGAGCCCTTGCAGGCCCCAGACTTGTGTCATTTTCATGAAACTGTCACACTGCCAGGTGCCTGGGTGATGCTATACTTACTGACTTTAGGAATGGCCAAGCAACATGGAATTTGAATCCAGCGCTGTCTGACTCTGAACCCCCTCAGCAGGCCGTCCTCTCCCTGAGACATGGCAGGTGTGGGGAGGCAGCCTGGGATCAGAGTGGAGGAGGCGGCTGGCACTGCCGTGCCCTGGCTTGAGGAGGAGCCCCGGTGGAGCTGCTGCCCCGTGGCACACGAGGACCGTACTGGCAACATTTCCAACACCTCCACCCACGTGGCCCATGATTTAATCTGCGTACTTGTTAATGGTGCCTGCCCAGGCTTTTGCTCCTAATTATTGCTCTTTAAAGGCAGTGCCAGGAATATTAACAGGCATGCCACCTGTTTCTTGGCAGGTGGCCCTGTGGGTGCACCTGTCGGCCAGCCGCCCTAGCCCATACTGAAAACGCTTGGTGGCATTTTCTTTCTTGGCTCAGGATTGTCTAGGAGCCATCAGATGGATGAGCTGCTTCCCCTGGCAGGGTTTTAGCCTCCCTTGGGGCTGCTTCCTCTACTTCCTGAGCCTCAGAGCGGGTCTGGTGGGGGTGGAGGGCAGGAGATGGGTAGGGGTGGAGAGGTTTGTTGGAAATCCTTCCTCTGCCACTTGGACACCATGTGAAGAGAAGCAGCTGCTTTCTTTCTCTGAATGGCAGTGTTCCCATCTTCATTATAGGGCAGCAAGGTGACGGTGACTCTCCATCCCAGTGTTCAGTGGAATCACTGGGGAAGCTTAAAAAGTGGCTGCTGCCTGGATGCCACCCCCCACATTTCTGATTCAGCACTAGTTCTTTTAAGCTCACCTGTAATTCTAGCAGCCAGGTGACATCACCTTATGATAAGTGAGGCTTAACGACTGCGGAGCCCTGAGTTCTGTGCTTGGTGCACAGTAGGTGCCCAGTAAAGGTGGCTTCCCTCTTGGTGACACATGCCCAATCCTGATCAGTTTGCAGGACGTTCTCACTTGCTTTGTCTCCATAGAGCATCCGATTGATTGTCTGAGTGCTTTGTCATCACCCTTTATATTATCGATGGGGAAACTGAGGCCTAGTATATTTGACCCCAGAGCTCATACTGCTAAGCCAGACAGAGGAGTGGCTGCTGCTCTGGAAATGCTGAGCTCTGGCAGAGGGAGGCAGCTCGACTGCACAGTAAGCCTGAGTCCACTCCTCTCCTCTCTCCTCTGCCCCCACTTCGGTCCAGTGGCCATCACCAAGGCAGCTCAACTGCACAGTAAGCCTGAGTCCACTCCTCTCCTACCTCCTCTGCCCCCACTTCGGTCCAGTGGCCATCACCACTCCCCTGCACAGTGCAGGGTTCCTCCCTGCTCTGCCTGCCTTTGCCCTTCCCCTCCACCCCTCCTCCCTGCCTTCTCCCTCCAGCAGCCAGAGGGATGGTGTTAAAGCCCCAGGCAAAGCTCCCACATCCTCAGAGGAAAAGCCAGATCCTCAGGAGACCCTGCATTGCCTGCCCTTCCTCGGACCCTCCAGGCCCGCGCTGCTCCTCCTCCCTCAGGAGCACACGCTCCCGCAAGCCCCCGCCCACCACAGCACCCTCCCTCTTTTAACCTTTTCTCTAAATGTCACCTTTTTAGTGAGGCCTTTTATGACTCCCTCTTTTAATTTTTATTTTATATTTTAAATTTTCATTTACTTCCAAATAGCACATATAACACAGGAATACCCCTGAGGCATTTTAAGGGCAAATCAGACCTTTTTGTTTGTTTGTTTCATTTGTATATCCACAGATAAAGACTTTTTCTCAACTCTAATTACAACAGTAGCAACCCAACAGAATTAACCATAATTTCTTCATATCATCTCGTACCCAGTCTTTGTGCCATTTTCCCTGGTTGTCTCCAAAATGTCTTTTCATGATCGGTTTATTCAAATCAGGATTCAAGTAAGGTCCCTTGTCGCATTTGGTGGATCAGTCTCTTATGTCTCTTTTAATCTGTAACAGTTCGTTTTCCCTCTTTTTTTTTTTTCCCCCCCACTCTCATTATTTGTTGGAGAACCCAGGCCATTTTTCCTGTGGAATGTTCTCATGGTACCATTTAATTCATTCTTCTGCCCTATTGTACTTTCTCCCAACTATTATTTGAGGCTAAAGCTGGATTTGATTCAGGTCCAATATTGCAGGAAAGAATCCATGTCAGGGAATGCTGTGGGCTTCCTTACACATCCCATCAGGGGCCCGTGATGCCACGTAGTTCCACTCTGGGTGATGCTGAGACCTGTCCGGGGGTCCGAGGATCGTCTGCCTCATCCCTCTGTCACAGAGTCAATGCCGGATCCTTTATTTCACTAGGACTGCAAAAAAGGTGGTTTTCCAATTCTGTCATTTCTTTAGCACTTATCTGCTGTGGTTCTTCTCTGAAGGATACCTTTCCCTTATTAGGGCCTCCTAAAACACTGCGTATACAGGAAGCACAGGAAAGGTGCTGCATTCTTTAACTTTAGGTATCTGTTCACAGAAAGATGATGTGATATCTTAACCACCCCCAAAGGAACCAGCCAGATTTTTTGTTTTGTTTGTTTTGTTTTTCTTTTCAAAATCAATAGGAACACATGGATCTCTACAGTTTTGTAGTCATGATTCTTTTCTGATGTTCAAGTTGTCCCAAATTTGGCCGGTGGGAGACCCCTCCAGCTGGCTTCTGTGTTCTCCCAACTTTCCCCACTCAGACCTTGAACACTTCCTTACTTTCTGAGACTATAAGAGAGGCTCATCTTGTATTTTCCCTGACTCAGCCCTGGAATCATCCATTGCTTTCAGGAGTCCTGGGGTTCCTTTTGCTGGGCAAAGGAATTTAGAATCCAGAATCTGGGTTCTGGGGATAACAGCCCCTTTGTAATTGGCAGCATCAATCTTTGTACTCCAGTACTCCTCACTTGCTCTGTTTATTTCTTGTAGCTTTCACCTCACAACATGTTGCATCCTTTACTTGTCTGTTACATCTATCATTTATCCTGTCTTCCTCACTAGAATATTAGCACCTTGAAGCCTTGGTGGCTGTACCTGCACGCTTGGCACACAGATGGTGCTGAATAAAGATCTGCTGAATGAGCAAATGGATGGAGAGATGGATGGATGACCTGCATCTGCCCGCATCCTCTCCCTCCCCCAGCCTGGATAAGCGGTGAAGAGGGTCTTCCCCCAGCCCCCTCTCTTCCACCCACAGAACCAGCCTCAGTGGCCTTGGCCTTATTTAGATCAGTAGAGCTGGGCAGAAGAAATGTCACTGCTTGGCCCGTGGGGAAGAAAAGGCCCAGAAGATTAAAGGCATCTCTGATGAGATGCTAATTTGTTTCGGGAAGCAGGTGGGGGTGGCAGCAACCCCAGGCCTCTAGGGTTTTGTGAAGCTGAGGCAGGAATGGAAAAAGCAGCGTTGGTGGAGCCTGGCCTGGATCCCTCTGTGATCTTTTCCCTTCTTTAACGTATCTCCCGGGCTCTGTGCAGCCTCAGTTTTGAGGAGAGCCAGATAGTCCTGTGTTTGAATCCTGGCTTGGCCACCTTAGTGCCTGTGTGACCTTAGGCAAAAGGGGGAATCTCTTTGGGCCTTGGGATCGATAAAGTGAGAATGCTATAGGGAGGATGAACTTAGGGGAGACCATGGAGTACAGCCCATGGAGGCCAGAGAACAGCAGAGACTTGCTCGAGGCCACACAGTAGTGCACACTGGCTGGGGCCTGAACGCAGACCTCTTGGCTCCCAGCTGGGCTGATCTGCCCTTGCTATTTCCTTGATGACTCAGCCTGAAGCATCCGTGGGTTCATCTCCTCTAAGGGGGCTTCTGTTCCCTCACAATTCCCTGGGGCTGCTGTCTGCAGAAGGAGCCTACAAAAATCTGGGAAGCACAGGGGAGCCTGGTAGGTGTGGCTCAGGTAATGAGCAAGCTTCAAATGGCTGGAACCTAGGACCCCAAGCCTCCCTCTGCTGTTGTCCTCATCTTCCAGTCAAACTGCTCAGCTGGGGCCCCTGCACCCAAAGGAATTCATATCCAGCTGTGGCCTCCTTTGACTAAAGTTGAGGGCCCAGGGGTCCTCTGCTGAGGGCAGAGTTTGGAGAGCATATTATTCTGTGTTCCATTTCTCATTCACTGAGCCCTTGCTGTGCCCCTGCTGTGTGCTGGAATCTGGGACTCTGAGATGAGGAAGACACTGGATTAGTCAGAATTCTTTTGGGCCCAAGTTACCAAAAATCAAACCCAAACTGGCTTAAGCAAAGAAGGGAATGTATTGGCTTAAGTTCAAAAGGGATACCCAGCTTCAGGCATGGTGGGTTCCAGGTGCTGAGATGCCATCATCATCCGGATTGGATTTGTCTTTCTCTCCTTCTTTTTTGGTGCCACAGTGGCTGCCAGCAGCCTCAGACTGACATGGCTTCTCCACATCTCCAGGAGATTCCCTTTCCTAGTGGCTTCATCCAAAGTCCCAAAACAGCATCTCATTGGGTTGCCTTGGGTCAGGTGTTCATCCCTGAGCTGCTTGCCTTGGCTGGTGGTTGGGATAGGCTACCTGGTCTGCTTTGGGTCAAGGCCCTCCTGGAGCTGAAGGACAAAACTCCTCCCCTGGGTGCAGGGAAGGAGCAGCTCCCCAAGGGAAATGGGGGTGACATTGCTGGAAGAAAAGGGGATAGCAGTCTGGAGAAGCTGGACTGCACATGGGGAGAGAAGCGTATTGACTGTATACTGTATACATACAGATGCTTTCTGTTTTTGTTTGGTTGTTGCTGAGTTTTTTTAGACAGGATCTCCCTCTGTCACTCAGGCTGGAATGCAGTGCTACGATCATAGCTCACTGCAGCCTCAAACTCCTGGGCTCAAGTGATCCTCCTGCCTCAGCCTCATGAGTGGCTGGGACTGTAGGCATTCACCACCATGCCAGGCTAATTAAAAAAAATTTTTTTATAGAGACAGAGTCTCGCTATGTTACCCAGGCTGGTCTTGAACTCCTGGCCTGAAGTGATTGTCCCACCTTGGGCTCCCAAAGGGCTGGAATTACTGGCCTGAGCCACCAAGCCAATCCTCAGATACCTAGCATAAATCATCAAATCATAACTGGCCTCAAGTTCTCCCCAGCCTCTACTGACACAGGGATGGGACTGGGAGTTATGTGGAATCATTATTTCTTTTCCTGCAGCACTGTGAGGTGCGGATTCTTGACCTCAGCGTTCAGGTGGGGAAACTGAGGCTCAGGGAGAAGCAGCGTCTGTCTCTGCCAGGAGTTTTTAGAGGACAGGGACCATGTCTTCCTCAGTTCTGCTTCTTGTGTTGCACCTACTGCAGCCAGGCAGCTCCTCAGTGGGACCTGGATCTTTTGGGATCGACGGAGCCACCTCCCAAATTAGCTCTGAACAGGTTGAGCCCTAGTGACTTCTTGTGGATCCTGCACCCTCAAGACAGAGGTGACACATGATGCCCTGAGCTTGGGACGAGATGGGGAAATACACCGACCACTCCCTCCCACAGTTGTCTTCTCTTGGGCCCAACATAATGCTGGGATGCCACCATCAGAAACTCCTGGATCACAACATCTCTCTTGGCTCCTTTTTTTTTTTTTTAAAGATAAATTCTTTCTCAGCACACATCTTGGCTCACCTGCACTACTAATTTACCAGACCTACCAGGGTCTACCCGAATTCCACTTCAACCAAGGAATTGGCCTTTGGTCCACTTGACTCCCCGAGGTCTACCTGAATTCCAGCTTCACTTGGAAACTCTGCAACACCAAACTTAAGAATAATGCTCTGTGTTTTTAATGAGTGTGTGTAAGGAGCTTCATGTTCATTTGATCCCCTTTCATTCTCACAGCATACAGGAAGGCATATCCTATTATTATCTCTACTTTACAGGTGAGGAAACTGAGGCTCAGGCAGGTAAGTGACACAGTCTTGTTGCACAGCTAGAAGGTGGTAGAGCTGGGATTTGAACCCAGGCAGGCTGGCTCCACAGCCCACACCGTTAAACACTCCTAAGATTGCACCTAACAAGTATTTTGTCCCCTCCAAGTCAGTGCCAGGCATAATGGACAGATCCACCTTGCCCCTCAGAGCTCCCCTTCTTCATTTGACCCAGGACAGCTGTAGGTGGCAGGCAGGGCGAGGTTATCATCTCCCTCTTGCAGCTGAAGAGCTAAGGGGACCCAGGGAAGGGAAGTGGCCTAAGGCCACATAGTCAGGGAGTTTTCAGGCTGGGCTCTGTAGTCAGTTTTGCACATAAATGCGTACTCCTGCAGTGGGCCCTGAGGCCTGTGGGGTTCCTGGGGTGGGTGTGTAGGGGACAGAGACCCAGAGCTGGGCCTCGCTGGCAGACTCACCTCTCTATGCAGGTCTGGATGTGGTCCTGGGGGTGTCCTCACCTGTAAGGCATGGGACACTTACAGGGCACCCTTCAGGGTTAACTGGTGACAGGAAACCCCACCAGGTCAGAACTCTGCCTCTCCCACACCCTGGGAGCCTCGGCCTCCTTATTTATTTATTACTTATTTATTGCTGTGCTTTCCACACGTCAATTTCAGCTGGCACTGCAGACCACCTGGGCCATTTCTCTTCCTACCAAAGGCACTGATGGAGGTAAGAAGCAGCCTCATCCATGGCCAGAGCTCCCGACCCTGCTCTGCCACTTAACAGTGTGCACAACCCCAGGCAATGCAGCCTCCGCTCCCTGGGCTAAGCCAGCGTGGGGGGCTTGGCCCACAGCCTGGCCCACAGTACTGGTTTTATAATGGGTGCTTCCTGGGCCTAGATGTGGCAGCAGCCTAGTCTGGTGGCTGGAACCTGAGACCTGTCTTGCCGCTTGCATGCTGTGTGACTCTGGTGGAGTACCATACCTCTCTGAGCTTCAATTTCCTTGCTTGTAAAATCGCTATGTTCCTAGGACCACCCTCATGCACTCTGAGGATTTGATGTGATAGTTCACGGAACGCATCAGATTCCTCCTGACTTTCCTGCCTTCACCTTGCTGGGCCTCCCGTCCCCATTCACACACAAGGGGTTGAGCTCCAGGCAGAATAACCACAATGTTAATAACGGTTACATATTATGTATCTGTCACCTACTGTGTGCCAGGCTCCGCTAAGTGCTCTATGCTTGTGATCTCGTGTAGCCCTGCCATACTGGAGGCAGGAACTGTTAGCCCCATCTGTCAGATGAGGAAACTAAGGCACACTGAGGGGATTTGAACTCAGATCTGCCCATCCCTAAAGGCATGTGTACTCTGCTCCCTTCCCTTCCTCTCTGTTTGCACAGCTAAACTACAGCTTTGCTGCTCCTCTAGAGGCTTACATCTCCCATCTGCAGAGGAGAGGCTTATGGTGGGGATGGGACAGGGGCCATGGCAGTGGGGTAGCCCTCATGCTGTCCTCAGGTCTTGAGAAGGAGCTGGGTGATGCCATTCAAGTGCCCACTTCCTGCTTCCTCGGCTAGCCCTGAGAAGCCTCTACCACCCATACCTTTAGGATGAAGACAGAATCCCTCAGCAGAGTCTGTGTAAAGGAGCCCAGGACCTCCAGCCTAGCTGAGTTGCCCCAACAGAGCCTCCCTGAGCCTCACCTTCTGCCAATAGTGCCTCCTGATGCTTTGGGCTGGAATCCATGTGCTGTGGGGGCTCTGAGCCTGGGGCCTGCTCTCTCTTTGTTTAAAATTATTTGTCTGCAAGTTTCAGGGAGGTAGCGCGGTAGAGCCGAAAGGAGGCTCCTGCATGGAATCTGAAGGGACGGGAGATTGCTGAGAAGGGAATCACTTCCTCACTGTGTAATTCATTTTTATTACTGGTTGGATCTGTGTATCCAGAACTGCCCTGTGTTCCATCCATCCTAATCCTGTGTGCTGGTGAATGCTGGGCCAAAGGATTCCAGAGATAGGATTGCTGTGAAGTGATGGGGATTGGCAGGAGTTCTGCATGTGGGGGAACCCTCCAGCTTTCTCAAGGGAGGCCCTCACTGCTGGTTCACACACGAAGTCTGATTTCTGTGGCAGCCACGATTCCCGAACGGGTGTCTTGCCTTTCCTATGAGTGTGGTCTGTAGCCTGATTCATCAGAGGGGCTTTCATGGTTTGGGGAAAGGATGGAGAAAGCATGAACACCTGCCTTGGTAGAGAGAGGGCAGGAACCTGGGGTTCTAGAGCCACCTCTGCAATGTATGTGCTCTGTGACCATGAACAAGTCATTACCCATCTGCCTCAGTCTCCCCTAGGGCAACACTGCCCTGCCAAACTCAGGGGTCAGGATGTGGGATGAGAGAGGAGGCTAGCCATGTGTACGACAAGAAGAGATGCTGGATGAGTTTTCTGAGTACTCACACATAGTCCCCAAAACTCCACCCAACCAGCAGTTTGAGCAGCTTCTTCCGGTATCCCCATGTTATGTGTTATAGTTGTAGGTGTTAAGAGTTAAGAGGAGGGGCCTGGGTCTCCTCGTTCTACTCTGGTGGCCCCAATCACATGCCCAGTGCGGTGTTGTCTGCTGGGGACACAGGACAGTGGACTCTTGTCCTTGTCTCAGAACTCCTTATTCCTGGGGTCAGGTAGATAATCTCAACCTAGTATGAAATGTGTTGAGATCCAGCAGGTGGGGTGCCCTGAAGGGAGCAAACATTCCCAGGCAGAGAGGATGCGTGGAGCCCCACTAGAGTGGAAGGGCATTCTAGGGGGAGGGCCTTGCAGGTGCAAAGGCCTTCAGGTATCAAACAGCCAGCCCAGGGCAGAGGGGAGGAGGGGATTGGTAGATTTCAGCAAAAGGTGGGGTGGGCCAGGTGAGCACTTTGGCGGGAAGAGGACTTGAGGGTGGGGCCTGATGAAGGTTTGCTGCAGAGGCCAGAACATCCGGCGCTGTACTCCCCAGGCCCGGCTGCTGTGGAGGAAGGGCCTTGCCGCCACCAATGCCACCGCTGGCTCCGGGGAGGATTATCTATTTTAGCAACTCCCGGAGGGCGGAGGAAGGGAGCGCCCAGCCTGTGCCAGTTAGCGCAGGCAGCTCTGGAGCGGGCACAGGAGCGCCGACTCCAGGCGTGGGAGGCTGGGGCAGGCTGCACAGGGCTCTGCCAGAGGGCAGGAGGGCACAATGCTGGCGGTGTCACTCAAGTGGCGGCTGGGCGTGGTGAGGCGGCGGCTCAAAGGTGCCGGTGAGTCTGGGTGGACGGCCAGGGGTCCAGAGGGACTTCCTGGGCTCCCCGCCTGTCCTCAATCACCCCTGCTCTCCCTCTCCCTCTCTCTCGCGGAGCCTTTTGGGTTTCTGTGCTGCGTGTCTCTCTCTGCCTCTGTATCTCTGCCCCAGACCACTCCAGTTCCCTTACCCGTCTCCCCACCGCTCTGCTTCCTTCTCTCTCTCCTCCATCGCTCTGTCTCGGTCTCTCTGCTCTCTCTGGGTCTCTTCCTCTCTCTCCCACTGTCTCTCTGTCTCTCTCTCCTCTCTCTCCCACTGTCTCTCTGCCTGGCCTCTGGGTCTCTCTGTGTGTCTCTCTCCTGCTGTCTGCCCTCCTTCACCCAGTTCTCTGCCCCCGCCTCTGCTCTGCCTTCTCTCTCCCACTCTGTCTGTCTCTGTCTTGCTCTTCTCTGTTCCTCTTCCACTGTCACTGTCTCTCCTTGGGTCTCTCTGGACTTTCCTGTGTGTCTCCTTCATCGCCCCCACCCCTTCCCAGGGCATGTCCCCAGCAGCCTTTTCTCTCCTTCCTGTTGAGGCCGTGAGGCTGTCCAGATGGGCCGGGATTGCCTAGCAGGGGAGCTGTGTGTGGGGGAGCAGGGGTGGGAGGGAGCGAGGAGCTGAACGTGGAGAGTTGGGACAGGGGACCTAGGTGAAGGCGGCCTGCCTCTGGGCAAGACTCTGTATGCTGAGCCCCAGCCTGTGCGGGGTCCCATGACTGGACACATGCTCAGCTCCTCAGAGTGCTAGGAGGGCGCTTAGGGTGGGACCAAGATTGGAGTGGGGGTGGGGAGGAGCTGGAGTTAAGCCCCCCAGGCTGTGTGACCCCAGGATTCACCTATGCTGCCATTTCTCCATCTATAGCACGGGGAGGAGGGAGGTGGTGGATTCACAATCTCTATGCTTCAGGCTTAGGACCAAGAATCATCTTACTGTCAACAGGAACAGCAGTGACAGACATTCACTCAGCGCCACTGTGTGCCAAGCAGTGCATTCACTCGTGCATTCACTCATTCATTCCTCACAGTAGCCCTGCAAGGCTGGTCCCATCCTCATTCTGATTGTGCAGAGGAGGAAAATGAGGCACAGAGAAGTTAAGTAACTTGCCTAAGGCCACACAGCTGACATACGGAGGCTCTCTCCAGCCAGTGAGCTTGTAACTGAGCATTTTCCAGACTCTGAGGTGCCTACACAGGGAGCGTCTTCCTCAGGGAGGCGTCGGGGATGGGGGTGGGTGTCCGTGCGGCAGCAGAGGGCACTAGGTCCTGCACTGGCCTCAGGGCAGCTGGTGGCCTGACATCCTGGAAGTCCCTGGAAGCCCGGTCCACAGAGGCAGAGCAGTTGGTGCCTGGAGAACATCAGGAGCAGGCCTCTCCTTGGGTCTGGCCAGAGACTCCTGTGCTGAGACCACCCCCGCAGGAGACACTCCCTCCCCCATTGAGGCTGCTGTCCTCTGTTCAGTTCCACAGACCCTAAGAGGCCAGTGGGATCCTCCCAGGCTGGAGGGACAGATGAAATCCTGGGTTGGCTTCAGATTTGAGCTTCCCCAAGATTTGGAGAGCAGCCTACTACATGCTGTGGATCAGGCTCTGCATCTTGGAGATGCAGGAAATGCTTACATTGGCCCAGACAGACCAGGGTTCAAATCTTGTCCTGGCTCTTACTCCCTGTGTGGCCTTGGACGGCTACTCAACCTCAGTTTCCTCCCCTGGTAAAGTGAGCCCAAGAAAAACTGCCCTTCTGGGATTGCAGTGCCAATTGAGGAAGTTTGGGACATACAGTAGACTCCTGGAATTTTTAATTCCATCTTCCCCGTAGTGACCCAACCACTTACTTCCTCTCACCATGTACACACCACTGTCCCCAGGGCAGTCACATCTGGGGCCAGCATAGCTCTTGATAGAAAATAAGCAAAGGAAAGAGGAGGGCTCAGCCTGGTTGATTGAGGACACACTGTGTGCAGACTTGAGCCAGGCTCCTGCCCGACCCCTCTCCACCCCTTCACGGAGGGCACTGAGGGAGGCACAAGGAACTTGCTTTGCCCATGAAGTGAGCCTGTACATTCGCAAAAACGAAACCTCAAGGGAGAAGAATCCAAGAGATATGGGAGAACGCAAGGTGTTTCTTCTGTTTTCTTCTTCAAAATATTTTTTTCAAAAAATGCCTGGTGACACGTTTATCCGTTTCCAGCCTATATGATTTTAATGAGCCGTCCTGTTGCTCATCTTCTCCGGGTAAGGCCCCATTTTCTCACTCTGAATACTTGGGCGGAGGTCCCTGAGCCACATGGCCATGTGAGACCCCTCCTATGTCCTCCAAACTGAGACTCAAGGGTGTAGTTATTGCCTCTAGAAGGAAGCAATGATTTTGCTTGAGAGAGGTCAAAAGAGACTCCCAGAGCTGGGTATTTAAGGATGAGTAAGAGTTTGCCAGGTAGATAAGCGGGGGGGCAGCTCATGAAAATGCCTGGAGGTGGCCAGGCGCAGTGGCTCATGCCTATAATCCCGGCACTTTGGGAGACCGAGGCGGGCAGATCCCTTGAGGTCAGGAGTTCGAGACCAGCCTGGCCAACATATGGTGAAATCCCATCTCTGCTAAAAAAATTAGCTGGACGTGGTAGCACATGTCTGTAATCCCAGCTACTTGGGAAGCTGAGACAGGAGAATCGCTTGGACCCGGGAGGCGGAGGTTGTAGTGAGCCAAGATGGTGCTACTGCACTCCAGCCTGGGTGACAGAGCAAGACTCCATCTCTTAAAAAAAAAAGAAAATGCCTGGAGGCTTGAAAGATCTGCCTCAAGACCCCATGAGAGCCTTGGTCAGCATGAAGGGTGTGGGGAGAGGAGAGAGGCAGGGTGGAGGAGGTGAAAGGCTGTGGAGCTTGAACCCTGTCCTGGGGGCAGTGGGAACCATGGATGGTCCTTGAGCAGCAGAGAGTGGAGGACTGCTTCGAGTGTTAGAATAGGATCTGGACCAGGTGTGGTAGTAGCTCATGCCTATAATCCCAGAACTTTGGGAGACTGAGGTGGGCAGATCACTTGAGGCCAGGAGTTCAAGACCAGCCTGGCTAACATGGTGAAACCCCATCACTACTTAAAATACAAAAATGCCGGGCGCGGTGGCTCAAGCCTGTAATCCCAGCACTTTGGGAGGCTGAGATGGGCGGATCACGAGGTCAGGAGATCGAGACCATCCTGGCTAACACGGTGAAACCCCGTCTCTACTAAAAAATACAAAAAACTAGCCGGGTGAGGTGGCGGGCGCCTGTAGTCCCAGCTACTCGGGAGGCTGAGGCAGGAGAATGGCGTGAACCCGGAGGCGGAGCTTGCAGTGAGCTGAGATCCGGCCACTGCACTCCAGCCTGGGCGACAGAGCGAGACTCCGGCTCAAAAAAAAAAAAAAAAAAAAAAACAAAAATTAGCCATGCGTGGTGGTGCATGCCTGTAATTCCAGCTACCTGGGAGGCTGAGGCAAGAGAATCGCTTGAACCTGGGAGGCAGTGGTTGCAGTGAGCTGAGATTGTGCCAAAATAAATAAATAAATAAATAAATAGGGAGAGAGAAAGAAAAGAATAGGCGCTGGCTGTGCTCTGCAGGTGGGGTTGGAGGAAGGAGGCTTGGGTGGGGCCCAGGCAGGAGGTGAGGAGCCAGGACTGTCGGGTGGGCAGAACTGATGGATGTAGAGGCAGGAGAATAGCCTGTGTCACTTATTCATTCAACAAATATTTATTGAGCACCTATTCTGTCATAAGTATTGTTCTAGGCCCTTGGGGTGCAACAGGGAACAAGACAGACATAAGCCCCTGTCCTGGCCCTCCTGAGCTTTGTCTGCCTGTGCCCACTCTGCGGTGCCGGTCTGTGATGAATTATTCACTCCCTCCTTCCGCTCCTTAATGAGGCTCCCCTTGGCCTCCCACACGCCACCACATCCGGCTCCTGGCATGTCTCCTGGCAGCCACATCAGGGCCTCAAATCTGACTCCCAGCGTGGAAATGAGCCCTCTCTCTCCAGTGCCCCACTCCTGAGCCTCTGCCCTCCTCCATGCCTGCGGGCACCAGAATTTCAGATCAGCTATAGTGGCTCAGAGACCAGGTGATTTTTTTTTTTTTTTTTTTTTTTTGAATCAAGAAGACAGGGATAAACTCTCGTCCTGGAACTGCAGAATCCCGGCGGTCTGGAGTGAACCTCTAGACCTGTTCTGTGTTTCCCAAACGTTTATGGAGCACTTGCTGTGTGCCAGGCACTTCCCATGTACTTTCTCACCCTTGCAACAGGCCTGTGCGTTATGAACTAAATCACCCCATTTGCAGCTGAGGAAACTGAGGCTTAAAGACGAAGTTAGTTTCCAAGGTCACACACCCAGGAAAGAAGTACTGGACCATGAGCCTACCCAGGCCGCCTGACTTCCAAACTTCACCCCGGGGGCGTTCCTTCACGGTCAGCTTATTCAGCCTCCCCTGCTGGGTGCAAGGGACCCCTCGGTTGTATTCCCAACATGTGGCCACTGCTCTGCTTTCCCCAGGCTCCCCCAAGTCCTCTGCCTTCTCTCTGCTTCTCCTGTCCCGGGACAGCCCTGCAGAAAAAGCGATGCCTCTCCCTGCCCCAGGCTGTGAGCCCCGCTCCCCACAGGACACAGTCTCTGCCCTCTCCGCCTGGCTGCCACCTCTGTCCGTACCTCATCCTCTCTGTGTCCCTCTTGCAGAGCAGAGCCCAGAGTGGAGCCCAGGGCCTGGGGAGGTCTGAGCCGGGCAGAGCAGACAGACGTGCCAAGCCCCTCCCGGAATGTCCCAACTGCACATTGGCCTTGCTTGCGCGTGTCTCCCTCTGGAACGCAAGCTGATCTCGTCAACTCAGGTCCCGGCATTGTCTCCGTCTGTCGGCTTGAATGTTCAGTCCAGCAGAACCATCTGCCTGTCTTAATTGTCTGGATCATTGTGAAGGCTCCCAACCCTGTCTCCCCACCCACTGGGGAGATGGTCAGATGCAACAGAAAGCACCTCCATCAGCCAAGGGACTGAGGCTGACCACGACTCTTCATGGGTCCTTAGCAGGTCCATGTTCCTCCTGGCCTCAGCGTCCCTTCTGGGCCCCTGCTCTCCTGGGCCTGGAAGCCTTGCAGCCTCCCCCTTCCTGCCCACTCACTCCCCTTGGGCCAACCTTGGCTCTCTGATTCTCACATTTTGCTATCTTGGTCGAGGTAGTGGTGACTCATAAGCAGATGTGGTGGGCAGGTGGGCGGGCGAAACGGGGCACATGGCCAGCAGTCGCTAACAGCCACATAATTGGGGCTGCTGGGGTCCCTGTAGGATGACCTTGGGTAAGATCCTTGCTCCGTGCTGTGTCTCAGTGCCCATGTGCAGAGTGGGTTTGTTGAGGAAGGTTTGTTTGGGGTTTGTAAGTAGCCGAGGGTCATTTGGAATTCAAGCTGGGGATGGAGGTGGAGGGGTTCTAGGCTGGCTGAGGCCAGAGCTGAAGCAGCCCCCAAAGACCACAAGCCCTACTTCTCCTGCGGCCACGCATGTACTCCCATTTTATACATGGGGACATGGAGGCTGGTTTTGCCCAAGGTCATCCAGCCCGTCAGAGATGGAGGTAGATCCAGGACTTGAACTCAGGACCCCTCTGAGGCCCCAGCGGTGCTGCTGCAGGGAGGGTGGCATACTAGAATGTTCCTCACACTTCATCACCATGCTGGTGTCTTCTTCTAGGGGTAGATGGGCAAGGAAGAGTGTGGGATGGCCAGTGAGTTGACACACAGTGGGACTGAGAGGTGCCGAGAGCTTGGAGCCCTAGATGAGGCCCCAGTCAGCGGGAGGGCTTCCTGAGGCAGCAGTCTTGGAGGGCTTGTAGGACTTGGCCTGGCAGACAGGGATTAGGAAGAGGGCATTCCTGGAGGATGGTGATAAAAAGGCTCAAAGGTGGGAATAGGCTCTGCTACTTGGTGCTGGGAATGGGAGGCAGGGAGGATGGAGAGGGCTGGTCGGTTTGGGGCACAGGGGGCTCAGCTGCCAGGCAGCAGGCACTGGCCTGGAAATCCCAGGGTCAAGCCCTGTCCTCAAACACATGGTCTCTGCCAGGGCCCACCCCCAAACCCTGCGGGTCTCCCACCCCACACCTCTGCCATCCTCCCAGATGCCACAACATCTGACCATGCTGGACAGACATCCTTTATGTCCAAGTGGGGAAACTGAGGCTCAGAGAAAATGGGAACATAAGCCTCTAATAATGACAATCCTGGCTGGCCCCTACCCAGCACCCTACAGATTTCATACTACTTCTCGCCTCTAGGGGCGTTTACTTCAGTCCCATGAGGCTGGGCTCATCAATCGTTTCATTTTACAGACAAGGAAACTGGAGCCCAGAGACAGCTCAGTTCTCCGGCTCCTAAGCCTTAAATCACAGTTCAGTTCACACACATTCTCAAAGGGCTTGATCTCTCTGGCATATTCTCAGCTGGGCAGCCTGGGGTCCTTGGATGGTCCTTCCCATGTTCTCACCCTGCCCGAGGGTCCACCGTGGGTTCACAGCTCCAGGATTCTCTTTCAATATTCAAGTCTACCATGAGGACACAGAATCTGGTGATCACCACGTCCACCAAGCCCTTTGAGAATGTGTGTGAACTGAACTGTGATTTAAGGCTTAGGAGCCGGAGAACTGAGCTGTCTCTGGGCTCCAGTTTCCTTGTCTGTAAAATGAAACGATTGATGAGCCCAGCCTCATGGGACTGAAGTAAACGCCCCTAGAGGCGAGAAGTAGTATGAAATCTGTAGGGTGCTGGGTAGGGGCCAGCCAGGATTGTCATTATTAGAGGCTTATGTTCCCATTTTCTCTGAGCCTCAGTTTCCCCACTTGGACGTAAAGGATGTCTGTCCAGCATGGTCAGATGTTGTGGCATCTGGGACGATGGTTTGTTCTTCCTGGTTGGGGGAGCCCCCAGGAGGTGGCCCTGGAATAACAGGGTGAATGGTCACCACCGTGTTCAGCCACACACTGGGTCCCCACTGAAGCCACATCCAGACTGAGCTGTGGCCTCTCCTGCCAGGGCTCAGAGGCCGTGGTGTGGGATCAGGGGGAGCCATAGGGAGGCAGGCTGCAGCTGGGATAACAGAGTGACTCTCGCCCCTTACAACTGTTCAGGAATAGGGTGGGCTGCTCAGAGGTGGTGAGCTCCCATTTATGGGGGTGTACAAGCTGTACTAAACAGCAGAGAGGATTCCTGCATGTTAGAAGGGATGAATTGTTGGTTTCTTTCCAATATGGCAATTCAGAGATTATGTACATTCATCATATATTTCTCATTCATTCATTCTGCAAACACCTGTGTAGCACTTACTGTGTGCACAACCCTGCCCTGGGCATGGGGTTGAAATCAGTGAGCAAGACAGTTGTGGATCTCCCATTTAGTGGAAAAGAAAAGGTGGAGGAAGGGCTGAGAGGAAAGGCATTGGAGGAAAGGCTGAGGGAGGTAAGAGACACACCCCGGGTGGCCAGGGTGGGCCTCTGGGTGGAGGTATTAGACTGGACTCTAAGGATGAAAATGAGGAAGAACATTCCAGACAAAGGGAAGAGTCTGTACAAAGGGCTCGAGGAGGGAGCACCTGGTTCTTATGGTCTGGCCCTCTGCCCATCCTAGTTGGGCCGCCTTAACAAAGCCCCTTACCCTCTCTTGACCTCGGTTTCGCACTGTAGCATGGGAATAGCAATGTCTATCCCACAGGACTCTTGAAAGATTCCATAAGACAGTGTACACAAAGTGCTGCGTATCCAGTAGGTGCTCAGCAAATGCTGGCCCTTTCCTTCTCTCTAGGACATTTGCGTATGGACGGAGGGTCATGCTTCATCCATGGGTGAGTGGTGGGACTCCGGGCACAGTGTTAGCCACAGGCTGACCCTGAGACCAAAGCCGGTCACAGGCACAGGATGACAGCTGTGCCCACCCCTCCCGAAGCCTCGTCCACTACCCTCATGCCTTGATTACCAGCCACAAGGGGGAGTCGCTGCATCAACTCCAGGGTGCGGAGGCCCGTGCACTGCTCCTGACGGCTTGGCCTGTGTACAGCTGCACAAGCTCTCTGTGTCTTCACCGGAGGGGCCTCCGGAGAGCCTGCTCCTTCCTAAATGTCATCCACATGGCCGGTCACAGTGCCAGGAATGCCCTGATTCAGTGCCCTCTCTTCTCCTCAGAACTGTGTCTGCAGAATCTGGCCCTGGGTGCCTAGCCAGCCACCTGCTCTTTGGGGACCCTTTTGCTGGTACCTTTCCTTCCCACTTCCCACCCTCTGCCCAGGCTGTGCCCTCTCCCTGGAAGTCCCTGCCTACCTTACCTTTGAGTGTTGAGTTTCTTTGTCCCTCAAGGCTTGGCTCAGACACCGCCTCCACCCAGCAGCTTTCCTGGACTCCTCCTCTGAGCATCCCTGACTCTGTGGCCAGCTTTGGTCTGGGTGGGTTTGTAGCAGATCCTTTTTGGATGTAGTTCTTTTTACAAGAGATGCTGACATTTCAACATGTGTAATGTTCTTGGCCCACAGTAGGCCCTGTGTGAACAGTGGCTGGACTTCGAACTTGGGTCTCTTGAGTCCCAGTGCGGGACTTTCTCTAGGACAGGGCAGGGAGGGGCCACTGCCATCCTGAGATTAGATGCTTAATGCCGCTTTTTCCTGGACCTGAGCCCCAATAGCTTTGTCCATTTATTTCCATGTTTTGCTTTCTGTTAGGAAGGCAGAGAGAGGGCAGGTGGACAGTCAGAGTAGCCCCTGAGGGGAGGAGGATGGGGAGGGTGGACAGACAGCAAGGCCCAACCCCTCACCCAGGAGTGTTTTGAGCACCCATTCAAGTCAGTTTTCTAAGACACTTCGCTGACCCTATCCCTCTCTCCCTCCGAACTCTTCCAGCAGCATCCTCAGGAGAGAGTTTCAACTTCTAACATGCCATCTGAGGCACCTATTTATTTTTAAGTTCCAAAGGTCGAGCTACATTTCTCAGTTCAAAGCACACATCGTTCTGGGCCATCCCAGTGCCGGATCTGGCTCTGTATTATCTTATTTCCTCTCCTTCATGCCCTATCGCCACCCCAAATTACTTCCCTCTAAACTTGCACTTGAAATAGGTGAAATAGGTATTTAAGTCTGTGTGTGCCCTTGCAGCATAGATAGTGCTTTATGTGTCTGCTTTCAATAGATCATGACACCACATTTCAATACATAACTGATACCACAGGGTAGATCTCATCTGTCTCTCTTCTTTCCTTCCTTTCCATCTTTCCTGCCTCCCTTTCTCCCCTCTTTTCTTTCTTTAATGTGACACCAGGTTTTCTAAGATCCATTCATGTGGCTGTACTTCTAACTGCTATGTCACACTCCACAGTGTGCAGTCACCACGTTAACTGTCCCCTACCCTAGGATAGAGTCCCAGGTCACCTTTACCAACATTCTCAAGAGTTCATGCCCCTTAGGGACCTGGGTAGGGGTAGAATTACTCTGCAATAACTTCAGGAGTGAGGATGCTGGGACACAGGTGGCCAGACATGGAATTTCTCCTAGCACTGCCAGGTGCTGCCACTGTGGCTGCCTCAGTTGACCTCCCACCAGCAGTGCTGTGACTTTCCATCTCTGTCTCCCCACATCTTCACCAGCACTTGGTTTTGTCTGCATTTCTAGCATTTGCCATTTTGAGGAGAGTCAAGTGAGAGCTCGCTGTTTCTGTTTCCGCTTCTCTGGTGACAGTTAGCTGGGACACCTCCGCATGAACTTAGGGCTGTTTGCCCTCCACGCTCTGTGCCTCGCCAGTTTGTAGCTGGTGCCCATTTTTCTTTTTCTTCTTGTTTTGCATCAAGATACATCCTGACTCCATGCTTTCTGACCGCTTCCACCTGGCCGTTCCTCAGACGTGCCCTGTTGGCTGTCATTAGAGGAGCTTTGATGCTTAACTGAAGAGGAAATGAGGCTCAGAGCAGAAGGGACCTGGATTCCAGATCTCCTGCCTCTGAAGTGCCTGGTCCATTTCCTCCCCCAGACCCCTCACCCTGTGCCATCCTGACCCTTGCAGCCCACTCCCGGTAGTTGCCATTGCAAAACAGAAGTTAGGTCACACCACGACCCTGCCAAAAACCCTCCCCTCACACTCAACAGAATCCCAGCTCCTCTCCCTGGGCCCTGCTGACCTTGTCTCTGTGCCTCAGCTGCACCTGCCCCTCAGCTGCTCCTGGCACCCAAGCTTGGTCGGCCTACCTGGAACTTCCTCCTCCCTTTGTGCCTTCTCATCCGGCTCCAGGCAGTTACTGCAGAGCAGTCCCCTCCCTTGACCCAACCCACAGGTCCCTATGGGGTGTGAAGATGCTGGTGAAGGAGACCTGGGGCTCAACTTAAAAGTCGCCTACTCTGAGAGGCTCTCCCTGACCACCTGCCTTGTATTCTCTGTGCCAACATCGTGACTATGTCTGTCACAGCTCTCAGGACCATCTCAAATGCCTTCTGTCTGTCTGTTTTTCTTGCTGGATCTCTGATCCTCCCTAGACCAGAAGCTCTAAGAAGGGAGGGTCTGCTTGCTCTGTTCACTGCTGAAACCTCTGGCCCAGCTGACCTCTGGAAAGTAGTAGGTGCTTAGTAGATATTCTCTGAGCGAATGAGTGACCAGAGAGACACGGCAGGGCCATGATCATGCTGGCCATCTCCCTGTGCCCACATGCTATAGTTTTCTAGGTGTTTCGCTCATTCACTGAGCTTCTCAGCAAAGACCTTGTCAGTACAGACAACTTCATCATCCACATTTTAGAGGAGAAACCTGAGGCTCAGAGAGGCCCACTGCACAGTTGTAGTCCCATGTCCTCTCCTCCAGGAGGGAAGCTATTGTGGGTGTCAAGGGAAGCATGGAACCCAAGAGGGAGCCCCTGGGAGCTGTCCCATCCGTGGCCAGGCCCCTGGCCTGCTGGTGACTTGACCCTGCCCAGTCAGGGGTTCCCAGCTCCTCTGAACATGTGTTTGTATCTGGCTGGCTGCCCTGGGCTTCGTGACTCTGTTCACATGCCTGGGCTGTGGAGAGTGGTTCGGTGTGTGCATTTCTCAGGGCCACTGGGTGGGGATGCCATCAGGCAGGCCTCGGTTCAAACCCTGGCTCCCCCTGATATTTTGCCTAAGGGCAAGTGACTTCACCTTTCTGGGCCCTGGCTTCCTCATCTCTGAAGTGGAGATGTTCCTGGGATGAAATGAGAAAATGTGTGCAAAATGCTGGTCACAAGGCCTGGTGCATGGAGTCTCTGTTCCAGTTATGTTGACGCCGGCTCTTCTCAACATTCTGGAAACCCCCTCTCCTGGGTCTGTCCACACGGCTGCCATGCTTTGCTCTTGCGGCTGTCAGAGCCTCCTTGGCCTGTGGCCTTGCGTGTTTTCCTGTAGGCTGACAGGCTCTGTGGGTCTGAGGCCCACAGCTTCAGGCAGCCCGCTGGGTGGCACTACCCCTGAAGTTCCTTCCAGCCTTCCCTGAAGTCAGGTGAGGGGCCATGGGGGCTGGGGAGATGTGGGATACCTTAGACAGAGTGGGGACAAGACCAAACAGCACCCCCTAAGAGGGGGTCACCTCGTGCCCCTCTCCTGTGGCTGGTGGAATCCCAGACTGGGCCTCAGTTTCCCCATCTATAAAATGGGTACAATAATGCCTACCTGGCTGAAATGTTTAACAACAAGATGCAGGTTCTGAGAGGACCAGGCAGGGAGGGAGCAATTGTCCCGGCCCGGCCCTGGGGTCGAGGGAGGAGGGTGGGAGGAAGAAGCAACTGACAGCCCAGAGCAATAAAGATTTATCTCTCTTGTCCTTGAATTGCCATTGCTGCCTCCCTCTCACCCAGACTTCATTTCCGGCTGTCACTCAGGGCCCCTGGTGGGCTCAGGACAAGGCTCGCCTGTGTTATGACGGACTCAGCCCTGGAGTCTGAGATGAAGGACAGAGGCCTGGGTCCAGGCCCTCGCTGTGCTGGTGGGGCACCCCTGACAAGGCCCTCTCTGGGTCTCAGTTTTCCCACCTGTGCAGCATGAGCTTGGTTCTCAACCACAGTGGCCACTAGCCTCTGGGTGGGAGGGGCTAGGGATGCTAGGAACCCGCAGGGTGAGAGGCAGCCCCACGCAGCAGAATGCCCCAACTCTAGTGCCAGTGGTGCCCCACTGAGAGACCATGTGAGGGCCCTGCAGGCCTGGGCCTCCGTTGGGAAGAGCATATGGTGACTGTGAGTTTGCAAAACCCTTCCAAGCTCTCTGACCCTCACTCCTCACAGGGGCAAGGTGAATCTCAGACAGATGTGGCTTGCCCAGGGTCACACAGCTTGTGGGTGGTGGAGCTGGGATTCGAACCTGCGCATGTCTGACCTATGTGCTTAGCTCCCTTGAAATTCTGTTTCTGGCCTGTTTGGCGGCGTTAGTTTGAGACTCTTGGCAGGCAAATGAGTAGATGAACGCTTCCTGTTTCATTAATACGTGGTCTTCCCAACCCTAGGGGGCGGGTGTTTTCATTATTCTCATTCTACAGCCAAGAAAGCTGAGGTCCAGAGAGGTTTGGACAAGTGCCCCGATCACACAGGAATCCATCTTCCAATTGTCTTACAAACCTGGGGACATGGACGTATCAGGCCCCTCCTGACCAAAGAGGGGCTACCTGCCAGCTCAGTGGCCCTGCCATCTCCCCTGGGCTGCTCAGTCCCCCTCACGTGTCACCCACAGCATTTGAAACATGAAGCAGTCAGATGCTGTCCTCAGGAGCCCCTGGTGGCCTGGGTGCTTGGCAGGCCTGGCTTCCAGCCACCTTGCATGCCCAGGCAATCTGTTCCCCTTTTCCTCTGCTTCCCTGAAGTTGGCAGCACTGGACAAGAAGGATTGTCTTTGGAGGGTGATCAAGCAGCAGCTTTGCCTCCTCTCATGTCCTAGAAGGAGCCCTTGCTGCTCATTCCTAGGCCGCCTCCCAGACGGAAATCCTTCTCTCACCTACTCTCAGCCTGCACTCCATGTATGAGATTCTTACAAAGCTGTCTCGCCCCGCTGCACTACAGCCATCCTTAGCTCTCCATTTCCTGCAGGATGAAAGACAAACTCCTTAATACAGCGCTTCTCAAACTTCATATGCATCACCTGAGGACCCTCTTAATATGCAGCTTTTGATTTGGCAGGCCTGGGTGGGGCCTGAGTATCTGCGTATCTGACAAGCTCCAGGTGATGCAGATGCTGCTGGTCCTCAGACCGCACTTGGAGGAGCGAGACCACCCGTGGCCTGGCCGTACCTCTGTTTCCTTCTTTTGGCCATGGACTCACACACATGCAATGGCTTTTCCCTTCATTGACAAACTCCTTCCCATCCTTCAAAGTCAGTTCAAAAAAAACCCTTCTCAGTGGACTCTCAGACAGAGCTAATTCCTCTTCCTCTGCACTCCCAGATGCTTTTACAAATCCCTGAAATCCTAAAACCCATAGCAGTGCCATTAAGAATAGCAGTGCTGGGGCCAGGCCTCCTGAGTGTGAAACTTGGCTCCATCCTTACCAGCTGGGTGACCTTGGGCAAGTTGCTTAACCTCTCTGTGCCAAGTTATTTATTTAAATTCTGTCTTGTTCCAAAATGCACCAATAATTGCTTCTGAACATGCACTTGGATAAAATCACATGAAAACGTGCTCAGTCGGTCGTCGAGGACAGAGGGCAAAGGGGAGATGCTGTTTCCCATCTGCCTCCTTGTCTTGGTCCTACAGTGCATAGCATGGCAGGCATTCAGAGAAACGTCACACAGAAGCTCTCCCATAATCCACGGCATGACCTTTCCAGGAGCTTGGGGGTCCACAAAAGTAAACTCCAAAGGAGCAGTGAGAGAGCCAGAAACTTGGCAAGGCTTCCAATTGCCAATCTTAATCACTCATTTAAATGCATCTGTATGGAGAGCAACTTTTTTTTTTAAGAGAAGGAGCAGAGAAACGTGGCAAGCCTTCCAATCACCAATCTTAATCACTCATTTAAATGCATCTGTATGGGGAGCAAATTTTTTTTTTTTTTTTTTTTGAGAAGGAGCGGATACAGGAGTTTGAGACCAGCATGGGCAACATGGCGAAAACCTCATCACTACAAAAAATGTAAAACTTAGCCAGGCATGATGGCACCTGCCTGTAGTCCCAGCTACTAGGGAGGCTGAAGTGGGAGGATCATCTGAGCCCAGCCAGTGTGTTGCAGTGAGTGGAGATTGTACCACTGCACTCCAGCCCAGGTGACAGAGTAAGACGCTGTCTCGAAAAATAAAAAAAGAGAGAGAGAGAGAGAGAGAGAGAGAGAGAGAAAGAGGGAGAAAGAAGGGGCAGATCTAACTCCAATGGCCTGGGTGCCACGTGCCTGTCCTCCCTGACTGAAGAGGCTATAGATGGAGGGAATGGAGGCGAGTGGGGTGAGGGTCTGTTAGAGCAGTTCACATGCACCCCTTCCTGCCTGGTTGAAGCCAAGACTGCTCCAAAGTGGCCTCTGTGCCCTGGTGAAGGTCAGGGTCTTCATGGCGAGCCTCTCTCTGACCACTGCCAGGGTACCGGTGACCACATTGAGTGTGTGTACCCACTTCCCTGCATGATTTGAGTCATCCAGCAAATGTCCACTAAATTCAGGTCTTCCCTCTGCAACCTGACCCTCACTACCCCCACTGTGGCGGAGACCTTGGCATCACTGCTGGTCAAGGGAAACTTGCTTGGTACCTGGACCCTTCCCCTAGAAACAGATCTCAAGTTGCCCAAAGAGGAAGACACCATGGGAAGTGGGCGACAGGGTAGGGTCTTGAGTTTGCAGATACAAAGGCACAAGTAGCCCCGCCCCAGATTTAGAACCTGGATTATTCTAAAGGTGCCACTAGTGTTGGACTGGCAGGAGCCTGTGTGGGGTGGCCCAGGAATTGTGGCTAAATTCCATGCTGGGTCACTGTTCTGGAGGGAGCCCACAAGAAGCCTCGGGTCCCTAACTACTGGGCAGCCCTCTCCCACTAGTTGCAGGACACATGGAAGAAATATGAGGCTCGTGTGTTCCCATGTGGCCAGGAACTTCATGGGAGCCAGGCCTTGTCTGTCTGGTTCTCTCTTGCCAAATGCACTGTGCAGTTGTACAGGTTGTTGACACCCACCATTCAGTGTCCTGTGTCACCATCACCCCACCCTTCCTGGTGCCTGACCCTCAGTTGGTGCCAGCACACACTGGTGGGATGGAGAGCAGGGGAAATTGGGTGCAGCCTGCCACCCCTTCTCACAGACAGGTAGAGGAGGAGCCTCAGGTGTCCATTAGGATCAGCCTGGTCAGTCCTGAACCAACGTGGAGGAATCCCAGGAGTGTGCAAGGCTAAGGCCCAGCTGAGTCTGGGAGGGGGCAGAGCCTGCCAGGTGTGGCCGGAGCCTGTGACCAGCTGGCCCTGCCTATCAAGCCCAGAGGCGGGCAGATCCTCCACCCAGCTCACTTGGTCTTCACAAAAAGCTGGGTGGCCACTCCATGTGGCAGGCTACTGGGTTCATCTTACCCAAGAGAAAACTGAGACCTAGGAGAGGTAGTTGGAACATTGGTGGGAGGGCCCTGGAGGGTCTCTGAGCTCAAGGGTTTCTAAGCTGAGAACTGCAGAGATGCCCTGGCATTATTCATGCAGTCAAAGAGTCTGTGCTTCACCTAGCTTATGTCTGGGGGTTCTGTGCAAATTCTCTTGGAATCTGCTACGTAGAAAAAAAGAAAAAAAAGTTTGGAAAGCACTGTTCCCTGTCTCCAGATGAAAAAACTGATGCCTGGGGGGGCAGTCGTTTGCCAAAATCCCAGGGCAAGTTAGGAGCAGGCTCTCTCTCTGCCTGAGAGCCCTGGAGGAAGCCCCAGGCACTGCCACCTTCAAAGACGCCCTGTCCAGACCCAGGCTGCAGGGGTGGGGCGTGTTGGACCCTATCCTGGAGCCAGCCTTGACAACAGCCATGTCCCCTTTAAGCAGAGAGCCGCCCGCTGCAGTGGGTGGACTCGGTGCCCAGCCAGTGGGAGCTGTGAGCTTCCCTCCCACAGCCCCTCCCTGGGGAGGGAAGGGAGGTCCGAGCAGCGTGGCTCCCGAGGGAGTTGGTGGGCAGCAGGGGAGACAATAGCGAACATGCTGTGTGGGCTCAGCCGGGAGATCCCTGGAGAGGCGGGTATGTAATGGGGGGTCTGTGGGCAGAGTGATGGGGCTGAACACATAGGTCCCTCTGGAGCTGCTGCCCAGAGAGAGGGGACTGGATGGCTGAGACCCGGGACTGCCACTCCCTGGAAACCCAGGGCTTGGGGAGGGTGGGGCAGGACACTTGCTAGGGCTGTATGTCTGACCCTGGCCACTGTCCTGCAGTAGGATAGCTCAGCCTCCCCCAGGGCTGTCCGGCACAGGCAGGCAGAACAGGCGGGTCTCGAGGTTCTGAGGGCAGCGCTCAGCCCTGTAGGAGGAAGGCTGGTCCCATCCGGGTGTGAGCAAAGCTTTTTGCCCAATCTCAGGATCTGCACAGCTGCCTGGTGGGAGTGAGTGTCTGACCCAGAGGGGTGAGAGCCCAAGGCCCACAGGCAAGGTGGTGGTGAGGAGTTCCTGTGCCAGCACAGGTGGGCAGGAGGCTGGACCTCAGCAGAAGAAGAAACTCTGGCTTGGGGGTCTGGCTGGTGAGACCCTGGGACTCTGGGAATGTGTGGGATGGGGGATTACAGCTGCCACATTCCTGGGTGTGCTGAGGCTGGGACCCAGAGAGGGACAGACACGATTTTTCCATCTGTCTCTCCAGCCTCAGCCTGGGCTCACCTTATTCCCCCAAAGAGGGAGCTTGCAGCCCGGACCAGAACGTACTGCATTCACTGCCCTGGGGTTGCCTCACTGGTTTCTTCCCACGTTCTTAACATATCTTTGCACAACAGCTCCAAGGGCAGAGACTGTGGTCCCAGTGGACAGAGGAGGAAACCAAGGCTCAGGGAGGGCAGTGGTGGCCGAGCTGTGATTGACACCCAGGTGACTCTTACAGCAGAGCCCCCAACCCTGCTTCTGAGGGCCCAGTGGACTTGGATTCCCACCTCCCTTCCCATGGCAAGGAGCAGAGCCAGGTCACCTCTGGACCTAGCCTTAACAACCCAGAAAAAATAACACTAATAATCATAATAGCTAGCTGTTGTCGAGAGCTTCCTCTGGGCCAGGCTCTGTTCTAAGCTTTCTGTGCATTTTCTCATTTAATCCTCATAACCACACTGCCACTTGGGTACTGTTATTCTTCCCATTTTACAGTTGGGAAAACTGAGGCAGAGAGATGCTAAGTGACTTGTTCAAGGTTATATAGCCAGAAGTGACAAAGCTGGGATTTGACCTGATGGGCCCACCCCTCCTTGGCAACTGCACTGTAAACGGAGGCTCTGCCTTCTTGGCCTGGGCACATCTGATCTTTCAACCCAAGTCCCAGGTGAGTGGGGTCACCTTGGTCTGCTGTGGTCAGGGCCACAAAGGCAGCAGTGCCCTGGAGACCTTACCTGGGGCACTGCCAGGGAGGTGTCTCCCCCTCCTCATGGGCCTATGACCTCCATCTTGGCCCAGGCTCAGCATCAACTACCTGGGCCTTTGCCCAGTCTCCTCCCTGGCCTCCTGGCCTCCACCCCTTTGCTGCCATGGGAGGAAGCTTGCCAAAACTCAAATCTGCTCAGCTTCTGAGCCTGGCATTCAAGGCCCTTCCTGATATCTCTGACATTTTCTCTGATGACTTACTTGACCTTTACCCTCACCACCGTGGCCCCCATCCTAGGTCTCCTCCCCAGATCACGGAACCTCATGATCACACTTCCTTCAGTTTGCATCAGCACCAAGGCTCTTCTTTCAAAAAGTATAAAGATGGAGCTTCAGGCACAGTGGGATCCAGATGCCGAATTAACATCATTAGGACTCTGGGTCTCTTTGTAGCTTGCTCTGCTTCACTTTAGTGAGCTTCATTTCCAGGCAGACTGTTTCCTTTCCTTGAGGGTTCCTGGCACCTTCAAACTTAAGGTCAACCAGCTCAGCCATCCCTAAGGAAAGAGAGCCAATTTCCAGTAGTTCCAGCAAATGCCCCAGAAACGGCTGTCATTGGTCCAACTTGTATCACACGCCCACCTCTGATGGATCACTGAGCCTCTGATTGGCCAGGCCTGGTCATGTGGCCTCCCCTGGAACTGGTGAGGGCAGCCAACAGGTGGCCACTCCATACACCTCCACATTTGGCAGAGAAGACTGCAGCCCTGAGAAGTCAGCCCACTGACAGTGTGCCTCAGTGAGTGTCAGGATTGGAGCTGAGCTCTGTGGACCAGGCAGCCCTGTGTCCTTTCTCTGCTCCTGATGGGCTCTGGGTGGGTCCCTTCTCAGGCCCCACACCCTGGGCATGTCCAGTCTCACTCCAGGGAGTCTTGTTTTCCTGTCACTAACCCCAGAGCTCCGGCAGGAAGGGATTGTGACCTAACTCAGTTGGCTGGGGCTGGGGCACACAGTAGGCCTGAACACAGATTTTGGCAGGAAGTCCCTCTCCATGTTCACACTCCTGCCTCAAGGATGGGAGGCCTGCCCTGACTCCGCAGCCACAAAGACATGTTTGTTCCGGGCCTGCTAGGTCTGAGCAGGCGCTTGCTGCCATGCTGGGGGCAGGGAAGTCTCAGTGGGTGTGGGTGTGCATGTGTGAAGGTCCCCCTGCTGTGCCCTGGGCTGCCCAGTCCTCTGAGGAGTCCTCACCAGGCCTACCCCTTGGCTCTGAGACTCCTCGGGCAGGCCTGGCCTCCTACTCCACAGCAGGGGCGGTGGCCATGGGGCAATCCTTCGCCTGAGTTTGCATCCTGGCTCTGTCTCTTCCTAGTCTCTGACCTTGAGAAACTCATTCCACCTCTTTGATTCTCATTCTCCTAATCTGTAAATGGGAATTGAATTTTAAAAATATTTGCTGAGCACGTACTACATGCCAGACAATACTGTCTGTGCTGCATGCAGCAGTGAGCGGACAGACAGAAGCCCGGCCCCCTGGAGCTGACATCCAAGTAGAAACAGTCATAGTTAGATGCTGTTGATTGCCCAGAGGACCACGAAGCACGGGGGGAGCGGAGAGGAGGTGTGGAGGTACAGGGTGCATGCGTAACTTCAAACAGGAGGATGGGGAAGGCCTGCCTGAGGAGGTGATATTTCTACAAGTTCCTGAAGGAGCTGAGAGGGGAGTTTTGTGGATGTCTGGGGAAGAGTTTTGTGGGCAGAGGGAGCAGCCGGTGCAAAGGCCCTAGGGGGGTGTGAGTCTGGTGGGCCTCGGGTGGAAAGGACAGATGTGCCCAGGCCAGGAAGGCTTTACCTCCATTTATAGTGCAGTTGCCAAGGTGGGGTGAGCCCATCGGGTCAAATCTCAGCTTTGTCACTTCTGGCTGTGTAACTAGGAACAAGTCACTTGGCATCTCCGTGCCTCAGTTTTCCCAGCTGTAAAATGGGGAGAATAACAGTGCCCAAGTGGCAGTGTGGTTATGAGGATTAAGTGAGAAAATGCACAGTGTGCTGGAGTGGAGCCGGCCAGGGCGAGCATCAGGAGGTGAAGTCCCCTGTGTGGAGGAGGATTGTGGGGGTGGCGGCCTCTCCAGGTGATGCCATGGGTCCTGATAGCCCTGATGCACCCAGCCTGTGAGTGCCTGAACCCTAACTCAGGGGCTCTTGGGGTACTGGAGCTGTCGCCTTCCCAGTGCCCTGATGCTTCTCATTTGAGGTCTGTTGCCCTCCTGTTTGGAGGGAAAGAGCAGAGCTGAGGGTTCAGGACATGGTCTGTTGTGAGGTCAGGGAGCCCTGGGTTCCAGGTGCCTCTGTAGCTCACCAACTCAGTGGCTTCTCTGGGCCTCAGGCTCCCTATCTGTAAACTGGGGACAATGGGTGAGCCTCCCTCCTGTGGTTCTTAGGACAATTAACTGACTTAGCATCCATAAAGTGCTTAGAGCAGGCCTGGCCCAGGGAAGGGCCCAACACTGGGTGCTACTTATTAAAGTTCTGGTTTTTTTCCTTGCAATCCTTGGCAACAAATGAATGAGGCTTCAAATTTTTAAATCTATTGATGCATTTCTTTTTGTCTCCCTTAAAAACGTGCTTCTGCCGAGCTTATCTGATCTTTCTATGCTGCTCTCCCCATGGAAGCTGGGCTTCCTGGGAGGCTTGTCAGCCGTGGGGATTGGAACTGTCATTCAGAGGTCAGCCTGTAACTGGCTTTGAGGCATCTCCATCGAGCCCTTGGCCTGTTCCAGCCCTCAGTGGCCAGGGAGGAATGCCCAAAGGAGCTGGGGCTCTGCCTGGAGCTGAACATCCCTAGGGCTGCAGGCATCACAGCACCTTCCAGGCCTGCATGGATGGGGGAGTAGGCAGGAAGGCGCCCAGAGGGTAGGGTCAGACCCCTTAGGAAGCCAGAAGGCCTGGGCTTCAATCCTGGCTCTGCCACTTAGAAGCTCTGTGCCCCTGAGCAGTTCCCTTGACCTCTCTGTGCCTCAGTAGGCCTGGGTTCAAACCCTGGCCCTGCCCTTTATCATGGGATATCACTTAACCGCTCTGTGCCTCAGTTTCCTCACCTGTAAAATGAGAATCATGATTATACCACCTCAAAGGTGGTGAGGATTAAATGAGATCATGCTTAGGAAGCACAGAAACCGGCACTTAATCACTAGGAGCTGTCGTCATGATTGATCTAGGAAAACTTTTCAACAAGGTGAGGGAAGCAGGCAGGAAGGGAACTGCCATGTTTTATGGTTTCTGTGCACAGTTCCTCCCAGCAACCCATGGGTGGGCACCAGTACCCCCATTTTGCAGAGGAGAAGTCTGAGGCTCTGAGAGAAGTGACTTGTCCCAGATCCGTTAGCCAGTTGGCAGCCGATTTAGAATCAAAGTCCCAAGTTGGACTGACTCCAAAGCCCATGCCTCCCTTCCCACCATATCAACAATCCCCTCCACAGTGGGGCGAGGCTGGACCGTCACTTGGTGGAGTGCTTAGCGCCCATGTCCTCTTCAGCACCCAGGGTCCCTGTGCGCTGGCATGGTCCTGGCTGACAGCCCACTGTCCCTGCAGACCATGCCCTGTTTGCCCCAAGTGGAGCCTCTGGGCCTTTGTTTTCTCAGTGGTCCCTTTTCAGGTGCTGTGTCCTCCCTCCAGGAGGCTCGCAGAACAGGGCAGCAGTCAAAGCCGGCTGACTTTATAGTCCCGCCCACTCCCCTGCGCTTCTTTCCGGCCACCCCACTTAGGCAGGACTCTGGCGAAGGCAGCCTGGCAAGGAGTTGACTTCCTTTTTCCTTTGTCAAAGCTCAATAGTCCCCTGCGGCCCCAGAGAGAGGGAGATAATGAAGGCAAATTAGCCATGATTTCAAGAGAAATAAAATTAAAAAAAGCCCACCCACCCACCCACCCTGGCTGCAGCGTGGGCCTGAGTACCAGGTGTACAGGTCTGAGCTCCAAGCACGTTTCTCCCTCTGTTCCTCCTCCCCTGACTTGCACACCCCACATTTGCTGGGACTGGCTGGCACCACTGCGGAAATGAATTTTCCTCCAAAGCGAGTTCCTACAGGACGATTGACTGAAGGCAAAAGCTCATAATTGCCCATTGCTGGAAGGAGGAGACTGGGAAAAAAAAAAAACATGGATAAAAATATCTCTGTTTTTTATGCACGTTTCCAGCTGAAAATTGGTGGGAAAGATGTTTTTGAAAAGCCTTCATCTCTAAGCATATAATTACCAGGTCCTGGAACAAAAAAGAGAGAGTGGGAGAGCAAGCATGTTCTCTGAGGAGGGGGTCTGAACCCCCAAGGGGTTTTCTATAAATAAAGTAATCCCCTCAACTTTTCAAGCTCTGGCCAGCTGGAGTCAGCCATGGGAGAGACACCCCCATTTTACAGAGGGGGAAATGGCGGCTCGAGTCACGCAACCAATTGGTAATTCTAACCCTATGTTGATTCTTGGTTTGGATGCTGCCTCAGTTCCCTACCATCTGAGGATGTTCGTGAAAGGGAAACCCTATGTCCCCTTTGAACGGGCATCAGCAATCACTGCAGCATTCCTTCCGGGCACCTTTCTGACTATGCCAGGGGATCTTGGCTGCTCAGAAGCCTCTTATCTGGCAACTCGCCTATCAAGAATGACTTCTTGACTTCCACAAGAGGCCACCAAGGGCACACCCTGAGATGCACATGCATTCCCTAGGGAAGTCTCTCGAGACCTCGCCTGCTGCCCACTGACTCTTTGCGCACAGTAGTATGATTTGTTTTGCAGCACACAGTCAAGTCTCTGACAGCTGGGAAAAGAGATGGCTCACAGCCTGAACCCCAAACCAGCCAAAAATTGTAGCAGGAAGGGAGTTGCGGCCACTCAGTGTCGAGACCAGCAGACTCTTGCACCTCTGCTGTCCCTAAGGTGTCATTGTAATCCAGTTTGGCACCTGGTAGTGCACTGGAGCAAAATCTGAATATTGGGCTGAGGAGAGGGAAGAGAGGCAGTGTCAGAGACAAACTTGGAGGGCACCACAGAGACCCAGGGCATGGGTCCTCCCCTTCGCCAACCAACATTGGGCACCCTGTGCTTCAGCATCCAGCTTTTGGGGGTGCCATTGTTCCTCCGTCTGAATTTCCGACTTGTTTTTACAATTAGAGCTCACAGCTCCACATCCACTCTGGGATTCCACTGCTCTGAATTTGGTGAACTTGGATTTTGGCTTCCTTATCCTTTCCTTAAGAGATAATCCTTCTCTCTCCCCCACTTTCCTCTTAGGGTTCATAAACCTGGAGCTAGCAAGCTTATCTCTGGTCTTCCCAAGACAGCTAGAGAGAGAGAGGGATTTTCCAGGGACAGAATCTAATCTGCACAGGATAAGACATATTTTAATTCCAGAATTGCCCTCATGAAATACCAGAGACGTTCACTGTCACACAGTTGATAGAACCCAGTCTTTTTGATTTTATTAGCTCAGAAACATCTTGTTGAATCCAAATGAAGTGCGTATTAGGAAACCGTAATGGGAGGCATTATACTTAATGGGGTGTTGCCTGAATTATTGGCGGCTGATGTGAACTATAGGTGGAAGGGGGATGAGCGGAGCTGCTGAGGACCCAACCCCAGGGGACCTGGAAATGATTCCTGGCTTAACTGCTATTTGATTTGTTATTTATCAGCTGCTGGCAAGCAAAGAGAGCCCAGCCCTGGTCTGGCGGAGCACAGTAGTTGGCGACCGGGACCTTTCTCAGCGGTTACAGCTGCAGGTGGGAACGCTCTCAGGCTTCCGTAGGCCCAAATTGAGGAGAAACACTGACTCAGGCTGAGCCCCGCCCTCAACTCAGCAGGATCCGGCCCGGAACCAGGCTGAGCCCCGCCCTCAACTCAGCAGGATCCGCCCGGGAACCAGGCTGAGCCCCGCCCTCGACTCAGCAGGATCCGGCTAGGAACCAGGTTGAGCCCCACGTCTGACTCAGGCTGAGCCCCACGTCTGACTCAGGCTGAGCCTCGCCCTTAACTCAGGCTGAGCCCAGCCCTTAAATCCGGCTGAGCCCCGCCCTTAACTCAGGCTGAGCCCCGCCCTTAACTCAGGCTGAGCCCCGCCCTCAACTCAGCCTGAGCCCCGCCCTTAACTCAGGCTGAGCCTGCCCCAGACCCAGGTTGAGCCCCTACCCTAAAGCAGGTTGAGCCCCGCCCCTGACCCAGGTTGAGTCCCCTCCTGACTATAGAGCAATGGTTCTCAATTGGGGGCGATATGGTTCCCCTAGAGAACATTTGGCAGTGTTTGGAGTCATTTTTGTTGGTCACAGATGCTCCTGGCATCTGGTGGTTAGAGGCCAGGGATGCTGCTCAGCTTCCTGCAATGCAGAAGAGAAGCCCCCACCGCAAGGAGTCATCTGGCAAAAAAACACCCATAGTGCTAAGGCTGAGAAACCTCCCGTAGACTGAGCCCTGTTCCCGGTTCTGGCTGATCCCCCACCCTGGCCCAGGCTGAGTCCTGACCTTGACTCAGGCCACTCATACCCTGACTGACCCAGCCAACTCTGGCTGAACCCTAATCAGACGCTCCCTTCATGAAAAAGACCTGGCTGGAGCAGAGTAGGGGAAGTGGCTCTGCCACCTGCGGAGACTGAACCTTCTCCCTTCCTTTCTCCCGCTGCCACTGAGAATGGGAGGGCGCGTGGGCCGCTGGGTCAGGTCTCACTTTCCATGGGTGTGAGGTGGAGGAGGAGAGCGAAGTTCCCACAGCTGGCGAATGGCAGAGCTAGGATCTCTACTCAGGCCTGACTGACCCCCGAGCCTCTTCTGCTAACACTAGGCTAAGCTGGAGCCGCAGAGGTTGGGGTGGCAGGAGAGCCCTTCTTCAAGGGCAGGCGCGGGCATGTGCAGGCTCAGGCGAGGCCTGAGGAAGAAGCAGAAGGTGCCTGGGAGGGCTGAGCCCTGAGACAGCGCAGGGAGCCCACCAGCTTGATGATGCGTCCCTTCTCTTTTTGGCACCTGCTCTTGCCCGTGTCAGCCCAGTACTGAGAAAGGAGACTTAGATGAGGAATATGAAAAAAATAACCCGGTCGATGGGGCCTCGAGCACAGGGTAGAATACGCAAACAGGCCTGGGGTCTGGTTCCAGCTCTTGGTAGACGCTGCTTTGGCCAAGGACCTCCCTTTTCTGAGCCTGTTTCCTCATCTGTCAAATGGGTGTGATTGCAACACCTACCTCCTCCCAAGACCACGGTGAGAAGTGAATGAGGTGGAATGAGATAATGTGGTGGTGTGCACAGGGCGTGGCTGCTGCAGGATCTGTGAGTTTCCTTCCCCTGTCTGTCAGCACATAGAGGAGAAACCAGAACACATCCCATCAGGCCGAACCCCGCCCTTAACTCAGGCAGAGCCCCGCAAAATGAGGTATGTGCAAAACGAGGGATGCCGCAGGGAGGCTGGGGCCCAGCAGGTGACCAGACAACCTTCCAGCTTCCAACTCCTTTGAAATGCTCAGGTGCAGTCACGGGAAAGTAAGGAAAACCTCGGGCATCAGAAATGAAGTGAATGAGACTATCAAGCAGATAAGATGGTCTGTGTAATCAGCCCATCAACTTTGTAAGGAAGGTCTGGCCAGTCCAATAGGGCAAATAAGAAAAATGAAAGGCATAAAGTTTAGAAAGTAAGAAATCAAACTGTCATTTTCACAGATGATATGATTATGTGTATAGAAAATCCAAAATAATGTATGGCTAAACTTAGAATTAATACGTGAATTTAAAAGTTCAGAATATGTGCTTGCTTAGGCAGCACAGATACTAAAATTGGAATGATACAGAGAAGATTAGCATGGCCTCTATACAAGAATGACACATAGATTTGTGAAGTGTTCCATATTTTTACAAAAAAAAATAGAATGAATAAGACCTAGTATTTGATAGCACACTAGGGTGATGATAGTCAATAATAATGTAATTGTACATTTAAAAATAACTAAAAGGGTTTAATTGGATTGTTTGTAACACAAAGGATAAATGCTTGAGGTGGTGGATACCCCATTTACTTTGACGTGATTATTAGGGAGTGCATACCTGTATCAAAATATCTCATCTACCCCATAAATATATACGCCTACTACATACCCACGAGAATTAAAAATACATTTTTTAAGCTCAGAATATAAAATGAACTGTATATTTATACACCAGGAACAAATAATTAGAAAATGAAATTTGAAAAACAATCTACTTTCCTTACCTTTAACACACTTTAGATGCCTAGGAATACATTTAATGAAAGTGGTGTAAGACTTTTTCTCATACAAGTATACACAGTGTTCTTAGGAGAAATTAAAGACAAAATGAATGGAGGAGTATACTGTGATCATTGACTGGAAGATTCAATATTGTCTCCCAAAGAAAAAGACATCAATTCTCCACAAATGGGCCTATAAATTCAATGCATTTCCACTTAAAAAATGAGGAGAAATGGAAAACGAGCAGGATGAGTGCAGGTGATGCTGGGGCTTCTCTACTGGGGTGGCAGCAGGAATGGGGGGAATGTTTGTGCGTCTGGTCTGGTAGCCGAAGGCTTGGGTTTTAATGGCTCAGAGCTACAGGAAAAGATACCTTGTACTTTCCCAAGTTGGTACTGAGACCCCAGCATAAAGCCAGGACCTTTGAAGAGATCTACCCTCAGTGAAAGGGGGACTTAGAAAATATTCACCCATCTGTCAGGGAGCTAAAACAAAAGCTTATCTGTCTCAACTCAGCCTCCAGTGGTCTCCTTTGAGGATTTGTGATCTAAGATGTGCCCCTTGTTTCTGGTGAACGTTAGAATTTTTAATACCACCATGGTTCTGGAATCTTTGAGCCAAGATCGGTATTTAGAATACCATGGGGGTATTGTAAATTCTAACGAGTGTTGTAAATACCCATAATCATTGGTATCAGGGTAATGATACCTTGGCAAGCCCCCAGGGGAAGGAATGGAAAATTCTCTCTGGACTCTGGAGCCCTACAACCAGGCTGAATAGAATTCCCACAGTTGAAGCCCCACTAAAGATGAGCTCACAATCCAACAATTACCAACCACACAAGGAAACAGTCTACTGTAAGGGAGAGTCATCAGACACCCAGGCGAAAGAAATACCTCCCAAGAATTTGAGATAATGGAAAAATAGAATAACAGATGAATGTTCAAAAGATTTAAAATTATTAGAAACATAAGGAGCAACAGAAAAAGAACAAAATATAAAAACAGAACAAATATATAAGCAAAATAATCAAAACTTTCAAGAGCCATAAATGTACTGTTGGAATTAAAATTTGGAATGGGTATTAGACTAATAATTATGGTATTACTTTGTAAGGTGGGATATAGTACTTTTGTTATATAAGAAATAGGTTCCTATTTAGAAATGCATATTGAAATACTTAAAGGTGAAATTGCATTATGCCCAGGATTTGTTTTAAAATATTTCAGCATAGATAAAAATAAATGGATTAAATATGGCAAAGTGTTAATGATTGTTAAAACTACCCATTACATAAATCCAATTCATTATACAAGTGTTTTTCAAACTTTAGTGTGACACAGTCACCTAGAAGGCTTTTCGAAGCACACATTATTACATCTGACAAAGGATTTGTATCCAGAATATATGAAAACTCAGTAACAAGGAAACAAACAACCCAACTTAAAAATGGGCAAAAGCTTTGGCACTTCCTCAAAGAAGATATAGATGAATGGCAAGTTAAAAAAAAGTGCCCAACCTCATTAGTTGTTACACAAATGCAAATTAAAATCACAGTAAGATACCTCTGCACATGTATTAGCATAATTTTTTTTTTTTTAATTGGGAGACAGGATTTTGCTGTGTTGCCCAGGCTGGTCTTGAATTCCTGGGCTCAAGTGATCCTCCTACCCTGGCCTCCCAAAGTTTTGGGGTTATAGGTATGAGCCAATGTGCCCAGCCTAAATTTTTTTGTTTAAACCCTAACTGATATTACCAAGTGCTGATGAGGATGCAGAGCGATTGAAACTCTTTTACATTGTTGATCGGGTGCAAAATGGCACAGCCACTTTGAAACAGTTTGGCAGTTTCTTATACATTTAACCATATTCTTGCCATACCACCTAGCGATGCCATTCCTGGATGAAACAGAAGCTTATGTTCAAACAAAAGCCTGTATGCAAATGTTTATTAAGGCTTTATTCAAAATCACCAAAAACTGGAAACAATAGCAATGTCTTTCAACAGATCAGTAGCTAAACAACTGGTACATCCATTCGATGCTACCCAAGTTGTCCGTAAAAAGACACAAACTTGGCCGGGCGTGGTGGCTCAAGCCTGTAATCCCAGCACTTTGGGAGGCCGAGACAGGCGGATCACAAGGTCAGGAGATCGAGACCATCCTGGCTAACACAGTGAAACCCCGTCTCTACTAAAAAAAAATACAAAAAACTAGCCGGGCGAGGTGGCGGGCGCCTGTAGTCCCAGCTACTTGGGAGGCTGAGGCAGGAGAATGGCATGAACCCAGGAGGCGGAGCTTGCAGTGAGCTGAGATCCGGCCACTGCACTCCAGCCTGGGCGACGGAGCGAGACTCCGTCTCAACAAAACAAAACAAAACAAAAAAAGACGCAAACTTCTGATACACACGACACTATGGCTGAATCTCAAATGATTATGCTAAATTTAAGAAACTGGACTCAAAAGCGTACATACTGAGTGATTCCACTTACATGACATTCTGGAGAAGACAAAATGATAGAGACTGAAAACAGATAAGTGCTTGTGGGGAACAAAGGATGGCTCAGGGACTGACTACAGTGGAACATCAAGGGAGAATTTCGGGGGCCTATAGAAATGCTCTAAAACTTGGTTGTGGTGGTGGTCAGGAGACATTTTCCAAAGTGCATCAACATGCTCACCACAAAGAGTAAATTTTACTATATTTAAATTTTTATTTATTTTTATTTTTTATTTTTTGAGATGAAGTCTCACTCTGTCACCCAAACTGGAGTGATGTGGCGCGGTCTCAGCTCACTGCAACCTCCGCCTCCCGGGTTCAAGCGATTCTCCTGCCTCAGCCTCCCAAGTAGCTGGGATTACAGGCATCCACCACCATGCCCCGCTAATTTTTTTTTTTTTTTTTTTTTTTTTTTGAGACGGAGTCTTGCTCTGTCGCCCAGGCTGGAGTGCAGTGGCCGGATCTCAGCTCACTGCAAGCTCCGCCTCCCGGGTTCACGCCATTCTCCTGCCTCAGCCTCCCAAGTAGCTGGGACTACAGGCGCCTGCCACCTCGCCCGGCTAGTGTTTTGTATTTTTTTTTTTAGTAGAGACGGGGTTTCACTGTGTTAGCCAGGATGGTCTCGATCTCCTGACCTTGCGATCCGCCCATCTCGGCCTCCCAAAGTGCTGGGATTACAGGCTTGAGCCACCGCGCCCGGCCATGCCCCGCTAATTTTTGTAATTTCAGTAGAGATGGGGTTTTGCCATGTTGGCCAGGTTGGTCTCGAACTCCTGACCTCAGGTGATCCGCCCACCTCGACCTCCCAAAGTGCTGGGATTATGGATATGAGCCACCGTCCCCTAGTCTAAATGTTAAAAAGTGGAGACAAATATAAGTTAGACTAATATACTAATATACACACACTTACAGATTCCTGGAGCCCACCCCCAGAGTGTTTGCTTTTTCAGGTCCTAGTTGGGACCAAGAATTTTCCTTTCTTACTTCCCTTTCCTTCCTCCTTCCCTCCCTCTTCCCTCCCTTCCCTCCCCTCCTCTCCCCTTGCTTTCCTTCTTCCTTTCCTTTCCTTCTTCGTTTCCTTTCCTTCTTCCTTTCTTCCTTTCTGCCTTTCCTTTCCTTTTCTTTCCTTCTTCCTTTTCTTTCCTTTCCTTTCCAAGTAATTAGAAAATGAAATTTGAAAAACAATCCAATTTCTGTAGCTTTAACACACTTTAAATGCCTAGGAAAGGCAATGCCTTGGAAAGGAAATGCCTTGCCTTGCCTTGCTTTGCCTTGCCTTCCCTTCCCTTCCCTTCCCTTCCCTTCCCTTCCCTTCCCTTCCCTTCTTCCCTTCCTTCTTTCTCTCCCTCTCTCTCTCTTCTGTCTCTGTCTTTCTCTCTTTTTGAGACAGAGTGAGGGTCTCACTCTGTCACTGGAATGCAGTGGCACAATCACAGCTCACTGTAGTCTCGACCTCCCAAACTCAAGTGATAGCCCCACCTCAGCCTCCCGAGTAGCTGGGTCTGCAGGCACGTACCACCATGCCCGGCCAATTTTTGCATTTTTTGTAGAGATGGGGTTTTACTATGTTGCCAAGGCTGGTCTTGAACCCCAGGGTTCAAGTGATCCACCTGCCTCAGCCTCCCCAAGTGTTGAGATTACAGGCATGAGCCACTGTGGCCAGCGAAGAATTTACATTTCTGACAAGTTCCCCGGTGCCGTGGGCCTGGGGACCACATTTTGAGAATCTCTGCATCATACTGTCCTACCTTCTATATGTTTGAAATGTATGAAAGATTTTCTACTAACTTAAAAGAAGCAAAAAAGGCAGATTTCATTGCAGATTAGACGTATCTTGGAGAGATAAAGAAGACATGGAAAGTATGAGAGAAGGGTGGATGTGGGTCATGGAGAATAAAATGGGAAGTCCTGAAGTACATCTATTAAGCTTTTAAAAAGAGAGAGAGTTGATGGAAACAATATTTGAGGAAACACGAGGGAGCACTTTCTCGAATTAGAGTGAAGGAGGACAGACTTATCTCAGGCTGCCTAGAACACTTGAGAATGTGATTCGTAAACTGTAAAGTGCGGTCCTCATGAGGAAGCATTAATCTGGTCCACCCAAGATTGAGTTTCCTCTCTGTCAGAGCTGTCTCACATGAGCTGCGGTGCCTGCATGTGAGAGAGCTGCCCGTCCCAGCAGGTATGTAAGCACAGCCCTGGGTAGTAGAGTCAGCAGAACTGGGTTCTAATGTAGATTGCACAACTCTCCAGCTGTGTGACGATGGGCATGAGTTGGCCTTCTCTGAGCCTCAGCTTCCTTATCTGTACAGTGGAATAATCTGATCCATGGTAACACCATTCACAGGGTTGTTGAGACAGTGAACCACAGAATGGCTGTGAAGCTCCCAATGTATAGTGTAGTGCTCAGAGAATGTTATTCAGCCCCAAGAGCAGGGGCCAGGCTTTCTTTGGGAGGAGCAGCCCTGATGATTCTCCAGCAGAGAATCAGGTGGAGCTGGTGGCAGGAGGGAACCCATCTTACAGGCCACGTCCACGGAGTAGAAAATAACCAAAGCAGAGGAGGTCTGCAGGCATGGAAATGAAAGTGGAACTCAGCCTTTCCCTCTTTCTCCCCTGCAGACGATGGGCCCTACTCCAAAGGAGGCAAGGACGCAGGAGGGGCTGACGTTTCCCTGGCATGCCGCAGACAGAGCATTCCAGGTAATGAGGCTTCCCTCATTCCCTCTTTTTCTGCCCTGAAGGCACAGAGAGCCCTAGGTGGGGGTCAGACGGCAACAGCTTTGCCACTAACTTGCTCTGTGACCTTAGACCAGCCAGTTAACCTGTCTGATTCTCCTCTGTAAAAAGGAGATGATCATCACCCAGGTCTATGTAGCAGAGTGCCCTACTAACCAGGTGCTTGCCTCACTTGTCTTGGAGCTGGGGGCCTGGGGTGGCCCCAGCTGCCCACTCAAGCCCCCATCCCCATCTGTCGTCAGAGGAGTTCCGAGGGATTACTGTGGTGGAGTTGATCAAGAAGGAAGGCAGCACACTGGGCCTGACTATCTCAGGTGGCACCGACAAGGATGGAAAGCCCAGGGTCTCCAACCTGAGACCTGGGGGACTTGCGGCCAGGTGAGAAGTGGGCTTGGCATGGCAGCAGGAGGTGGGTGCAGAGGCAGTGATGGGACCCCAGGGTCAGTGGAAAATGTACTGAAGGCCTTATGCAAAGCAATCAAGCAGCTGTTTCCAGGAGCACCCATCAGCTTGGTGTCTGCAGAGGGAAGGCCTCCAATGGAGGCTGTAATTCTAGACCCTGGCTTCTCTTTTCTTTTACACCGGGGCTTGGCCATAGCACCCCACAGTCACCAGGCCATATCTGCCCTCCAGGCCCTTGCATATGCAATCCTCTATGTCCAAAAGCCTGTTCCCCACAGCATCCTTCTGGCACACTCCTCTTTACCCCTCCACACTCAGCACAGAGGTCACTGCCTCCAGGAAGCCCTCCCTGACCCCAGGCCAAGGCAGCTGTGCTGCTCTGTTCCTGAAGCCCCACATACACATTTCTGCACACATTGTCCTGATTTCCCCTGTCATTTGCCCCTGTGGCTCCCTTGGACCAGGAGGCCTGGGAGTTAGCCTCTCAGTCACTGCATCCCTGGGCCTCGCACAAGACAGGTGCAGATAAATGTCCAATTGAACAGAAGGAAGGTTGGTGGCGAAAAGCCAGGAGGAGCGTTAGGGAATAGCAAAGGATGTAATGATCTGGCCACTCTGCAGGCTCATCTGAGACACCCCTGCACAAGGAAAAGCAGGCAGACCAGTGTAGAGGGAAAACCTGGGATCTGGGCATCAGGCTCTGCACTCTTTTACTTGCTGTGTGACCTTGGACAAGTGTCTGACCTCTTTGAGCCTCAGCTTTCCCGTTTGTGAAATGACGATCCAGTGATCATAAAGATTCCAGAGGAGGGTGGGTGTGAATGCCAGGACTGCATGGGCCAGCACCTATTACCATGCGTGCCCTGGCCTTCCTGCTCCAGGAGTGATCTGCTGAACGTTGGTGACTATATTCGGTCTGTGAATGGGATCCACCTGACCAGGCTCCGCCACGATGAGATCATCACCCTGCTCAAGAATGTGGGCGAGCGCGTGGTGCTGGAGGTGGAGTATGAGCTGCCCCCGCCCGGTGGGTGCCCTTGGACGGGGAACTTTCTCCACTGCCTCGGTCGTGGGTGGACACGGCTACCTCCCCACCAGGGCCTGGGTGGTGGGGATCGTACCAGATGGAGTGGGTGGAACCTGGAGACTGGCCACAAGCATCCATACCTCACCTAGGGGCTGAGCCTACGACCGCAGTATGCTGTCACTAGGAGGCGGTGGGACTCTATAGCCAATGTCATTTTACATATTTAGTTTCCAGATGCTTTTCCTTTAGTGGGGAAGGTTTTGGAAGCATTAGCTGAATAAGTTGTTCCCTGGCCTACCACACCCACACTCCACTGCCCTGCACTAAGTAGCAGCGGTGTAGGGTTTCACCTAGCTTGAGATTTTCAAAGTTGGTCTAAAGTCATGAATTTTGAGTAACTGTCTGGAATTCAACCCTGGCCTGAGCCTACCAGCCATGGACTCAAGCCTGAGTTCTGCCGTCATCTCTGTGAGCATGGGCAGGCCCTTTCCTCTCTGTCAGTGGTGGGCTAAGTGGGATTAGGGGAGAGGGTCTCCCTAAGCCTCACTTATTCGACCTGTAAAATGGGCAAGGGTTTATCCTCCCTGTAATCTCTGTGACTGATCACCCAGTCCTCCTGGAATGAGCTTTGGGCACATCTGCTGGCCTGAAGATGCAACTGAGGGACTCAAAGGAGTCCTCCATTTCTCCCCAGCTCCTGAGAATAACCCAAGGATCATTTCAAAGACAGTGGACGTCTCCCTCTACAAGGAGGGCAATAGCTTTGGCTTTGTCCTTAGAGGTCAGTGAAAGAATTGCCCTTGGGATTGGGGCAGCAAGAAAGAGGCTAATACGAATTCCATGTGTGCACTGTTTTGCTTTGAATGTAATTTATGCATATCTCAGTTCTGACTTTAAGGAACACAGGACCGTTAAGGTAAGTATTCAATGGGAAAATTTGCCAAGCAATGAAGTATGCTTGGCTGGGGAGAGTGAGAGGAGACAGTTGTACTGGAAAATGATGGTGAAAGCTGCTACAGAGATTGAGAACAAAGTTTGGAGCTTCCTAGAGATCAGGGAAAAGGGGAAATAAGGTGAGGTCACAGAAGGGAGGCAAGCCATTTAACAGAGAGAGGACTTTGGTCATGTTACCCACCCCGTGTACCATCTCTTGGGAGGGGGTATTTATTGTTGGTGTCTCATAAGAGGGTCCATGAATAGCAAGGACAAGGTCCTCAAACAGGTTTTACTGAAGAAGCCTGCTCAGGGGCTGTGTGGGGGCCTCTGGATGGGAAGGGGTGGGTGAATGATTCCTGCTTCTTGTCAAATTCTGTCCAGGAGGTGCCCATGAAGATGGGCACAAGTCCCGCCCGCTTGTCCTGACCTACGTGCGGCCCGGTGGCCCTGCTGACAGGTGAGCTGAGGCAGAAGAAATCCACACACTGCATTGACCTGCCCCAACTCCCCTGCAAAGAGCGTGGAGCGGAGTCACCATGCCTGTTCCCCAGATGAAGAGACTGAGGCCCTGAGGGAGCACTCCCTGCCTAGTGTGATTCAGGGAGTTGCTGGTGGAGCCAGGATGTAACCCCAAATGAAGGAAACCTCAACCCCTTTCTTCTGCAACATCCTGCTGTCTCGGGGGCTGGGGTGTTTGGAGAGGGGCAGCCTTGGTGTCGTTCTTCCCTTTCCTGCTCCTTAGTTTTCCCGTCTATGGAATGGTCCCTAAGAGTTGCTATGAGAGATTTCGAGGCACACTGATTGGTCACTGCTGTAGCTGTCTGTGACTCAGTCTCCTGGGTCCTGGCTGATCGACCCAGCTCGGCCCCGCCTGCGCCCAGCCCGGAAGGACCAGGAGGAGAGAATATGGGGAAAGAACATGTCCAGTTCCCAGTCCCTGATCCCCTGGCCTCCCCAGTGGGAGATTCCTGGCCATTTTAAGAGAAGCCTGGAACGGCCTTGTCAGAAATCTAAATCTGTCCTTGGGACAGGGCCCTGTGATGAGCTATTCATAGAACCCCCCAGAATAGCTTTGGCCACCTGTTGGGAGAGGCGTTCCAGGCTGGGGATGTGACCCAAACTGAGGTGAACGCTGCTAGGGCCCCTCCCCTGGCCCCTGCTGAGTTATTTCCCAGGCGCGGGTTGTCATCAGGCCAGAATCACTGCTGAGAAACCAGGATGAGGGTGGAGCAATGGGAAGGGACCAGGATGGCTCAGACTAGCCCCCAATGCTGTGTGGCATGGGCGCAGCTCACACCCTCTCTGGGCCCTGGTGCTCTCATTTGCCCCTGAGGCAAGAGTTGGGGGCAGCACTTGAAGGGCACCCCCAGCTCAGACATTTCAGGGTTCTGCACTGAGTCTGTGAATTACTACACACCCAGAGGAGTGGCAGGCGGCAGAGGCGCCCCATCCTGTCTTCATCCCCCCTTGCTTTATGCAGCTCCCCACCCCTGGGGTGGCTCATTCCTTCACTCACTCATGCACCCCTTCACCCGTCCCCTCCTCTCCTTCCTCCTCCACCCACTCTCTGCTTCCTTCATCCTCCACGCCCCCCTTCCCAGCGCCCTCCCAGACAGGCTGTGCCCAGTGCTGCTGCCGGGCCAGGCTGGTGACCGGCCCTTCCCTGCAGGGAGGGCTCCCTGAAGGTGGGCGACAGGCTGCTCAGCGTCGATGGAATCCCGCTGCACGGGGCCAGCCATGCCACCGCCCTGGCCACCCTGCGGCAGTGCAGCCACGAGGCACTCTTTCAGGTGGAGTATGATGTGGCCACCCCTGGTGAGTTGGGGGCCTGAGTGTATGGGTTGAGGCAGAAGGAGGCCTGGGATGGGGGGAGGCGGCAGTGGCCATGGATCTTTACCACTGCAAAGGCTGCATGACCTTGGGACAGTCACAGCCTCTCTGGGCAATAAATAGTATGTGCTAGGCATTGGTTGATGCGCTGGGGATGCAGTCTAGAACAACGGAATTGAGGTCTCTGTTCTCACGGAGCTGGCATTCTGGTGGGGAGAGGACAGTATGCAGAACAGAGAAGATATGGTGTATGTCAGTTGGCAATAAGTGCTGCGGAAAAAAGAGAAGAGGCAGGGGAGAGAGGTGGGACAGGCTGGGGGATGGTCTCTAAGTGGGGGAGTGAGGGAATGGGTGAGGCAGGGAATGTCCAGGAACAGCATTCCGGGAGGGCGGAACAGTAAGTGCAAAGGCCCTGAGGCAGGAGCATGGCCGGAATGGTTGGTCACAGTGAGGAGGCTGCCGTGGTTGGCACAGGTGAGTGAAAGGAGGTGAGGGCAGAGCGGGGTGAGGTGGAAGCTGGGAGGCCATAGGAAGCGGCAGCAGCTGTCCAAGCGAGAGCTAACGGACTGAACCAGGCTGGTGGCTAAGGAGGGAGAAGACATGGGATTCAGGAATATGATGATGGTCCAGCTGGCCTGATCTGCTGAGATTTGGACATGGGAGGTGGGGGCAAGGGCAGGAGCTAAGGGTGCGGCCAAAGTTTCAATTTCCAGCCACTGGGTGTGTTAATGGAGGTGCCATTTTCTGAGATGGGATTGTAGTGAACATTACAGTTTAGTGCTGGTATACCGCAGGCTCTTAATAAACTCAGGCAAATTCATATCACCCAACAAAGCCCTGGGATCACAGCCCCTCAGACCTGAGCTCCTACCCCTCCTCCACTGCTATCTTGTCTGTCAAATTGATATAACACTTGGTAGAAGATAAAAGAACAAAGAAAAAAAGAATTAAAAAATTATGTTAATCGAATGGGTTTAACAGTTTCTTCCAGGCACAAGGGTTAAATCAAGATAGTAGAGTGAGGCTGGGGAGGAAAGTGCTTGATATTTGCGTTTCAGACTTTTTTTCTCCGTCATGCCAGACACGGTGGCTAATGCTTCAGGACCCTTGATGGTGGAAATAGTCAAGACACCAGGGTCTGCCCTGGGGATCTCGCTCACCACCACCTCCCTCCGGAACAAGTCAGTCATCACCATTGACCGCATCAAGCCAGCCAGCGTGGTGGACAGGTAAGGCACACCTTGGGTACCGCCACCATGGAGGTGTGTACAGGGGAGAGGCGGCCCAGAACTTTGTCTGGCCTGGATCAGCCTCCACCTTTGCTCCCCTGCCCGACCAGGAGCGGGGCCCTGCACCCTGGAGACCACATCCTGTCCATCGATGGCACCAGCACGGAACACTGCTCGCTGCTCGAGGCCACCAAGCTCCTGGCCAGCGTGTCGGAGAAGGTGCGGCTGGAGATCCTGCCTGTGCCCCAGAGTCAGCGGCCACTGAGGCCCTCAGAGGCAGGTGGGTCCCCTCAGCAGATCTCAGGGCCCAAACCTGGGCAGTCATGAGACCTGAGAGGCCCAGGACCAGAGCCCTGGGCAGGCTGGGAGGAGCGGGCTAAAATGTACTAGGACAAATCTTCATTTGCACAGGGAAGCTCAAAACTATCAAGAGCAGCCACTGAGGGTAGGAAGGTGGGGCAGAGAAACAACTTAAAGGTTTGAATTGAGCCTGCTGGCATAGATGCTCCCAAAGCTGGTTTCATCACAGGTTGCATTAATAGGAGTATAAGGGCTAGAATGAGGGAGGGAACAGTCCTGTGCTCTCTGCTACTCAGAGCTTAGATCCTGGGCTCTTCTCAAGGACCCTCAGCAGGTCCAGAGGAGGCAGCTGGGAAGGTAGAGAGGGCCTGGAGTTTCTCCTGTGAACTGTCAGGGTCTCCCAGCTATGAGCAGGGAGCTGGGTGCTGGGCATTTCCAAGAGCAGAGGAAGTGGCTGGTCTGAGGGTCCAGAGGGCACAGCTGCGGCCAGGGGCAGGGTGGAGGGTGGCCACAGAGGGGCAGCTTTCAGCTCAGAGCAGGAAAGCACCTCCAGCAGACCAAACCTTGGGCCTTGAGTGCAAGTCCCATCTTTGCTCCCAGCAGCTGGACAACTGCCTTTCCCTCTCTGGGTCCCAGTTACCTCAGCCATAAAAAGGAGGGAGGACTGCTAATGCACAGACATGGGGGAGGCTGAAGGAGATAAAGGACAGGGCACCGCCCAGGCCTATAAATCCTAGCCCTAAGGGCAGAGCTGGAGGGTGAGGAAGGAGTCTGTCCACCCCACCCTTTGCAAACCCCATCTTCTGGAAGAGAACGGAATCCCCCACATCTGATTGGGAGGACAGTCCTTGGGGAGAGTCCATCTCCATGGTCTCTGCCAGCTTCTGAAGAAGCCGCACTGAACCACAGTCCAGGGGCTGATCAGGGCGACATTAGGGCTTGGAACAGTGTCATTCATTCTCGTACCGTTTATCGAGCATCTGCGGTGTGCCAGGTTTGATGCTGCGGCCTGCATGCCTTGTTTCTTCCTCGTGACACATCTGTCCTCCCACTTCACAGGGAAAGCTGAGGTAGCATTGCAAAGCTACGCATCTGCTTACAACCCCTTGACTCTCACTAACTGAGCTTCTACTAAATGCCAGGCACTGCTCCAAGCACGTTATATTATTAACTCATTCTAATCCTCCCCATTACCCTAGGAGGTGGCCGCTCTCTTTGTCCCATTTTACAGGTATAACACTGAGGCACAGACAGGCCAAGTGACTCCTCCAGGTCCCACAGTTGGTCAGTGACAGAGCTGGGATTTGACCTAGGCAACTGACTCCAGAGTGGGCCAAGCCCTGGGGAGGGGTCTGTGGAGATGTGGCTCAAGGAGACAGAATCAATTGGCTGAGACTGTTGAGTCCTCACCTGTCCATCAGTGCAAGAGGAGAGCTGGCCTGGGGCAGTCTGGGAAGAGGTGTTGTATGGTGGTCAGTTTGGAGGATCAGGTGGAGGAAGCAGGGTCTCCTAGGGGGTCGGGGCGGGGGTGTTCCCTGGGAACTTGGAGCAGAAGTGCAAAGAATTCACTGTGGATAAGGCTGGGAAGGGTTGCAGCCTGGGAACGGGGAGCAGCCTCAGCCCGTGGTGCACTTCAGCCTTGGCCAACCCAGCAGGGAGCCCTGGAGCAAAGGCAGTCCTGGAGAGTCCAGTGTGGGGCAGAAATAGCCAGGCCCTAGTGCCCCTGGCGCTCAGCCACTGGCCGAGGCTGTCTGGGCTGTGGAGCCACTGCATATCCCCAGAGTGCTGCAGCTGGACACTGTCTGCCAGCTGCACTCCTCACCAGTTTTTCTTGGAGAAACTTCATGGGCAGCACTCATAGCTGTAAACCTCTCTGGCTCCAGGGCAGGATGCCTGTGTTCAAATCTCTGCTCCACAACCTCCCAGCAGTGGGCCTCGGCCTGGCCTCCTTTCCCTCTCCTGTCCCTGCCTCTCAGGCTGCCACGTGGCAGCAGCTGCACTCTGAACACAGTGCCCAGCACATCATAGGCGTCTGGGACACGTGAGCAGATTACTAAGTGCCTTGCCTGGCTCAGGGGAAGCGCGAGGATCTTCTGGTTCCTGCTTTCCTGGCTTCCTAGTGCCCTCAGCCACTAACACCTGCACCTCTCTTTCCTCTTTCTCCGCTGGCTACAGTGAAAGTGCAGAGGAGTGAGCAGCTGCACCGCTGGGACCCCTGCGTGCCCTCCTGCCACAGCCCCCGGCCCGGCCACTGCAGGATGCCCACCTGGGCCACACCTGCTGGCCAGGACCAAAGTCGATGTAATGTGCCTGCCCTGCTGTAGCTCGGCCAGTCTTGTAGCCTTTCCTAGGGAGGGGTGATGCCTGTTGTCTAAGGGAAGGAAACTCAGACTCAGAGATTAGGGAGCTAGGTGTGTTGATGCACGCCTGTTGTCCCAGCCACTCAAGAGGCTGAGGCCGGAGGATCGCTTCAGCCTGGGAGGTTGAGGCTGCAGTGAGTCAAGATCACACCACTGCACTTCAGCCTGGGTGACAGAGTAAGACCTCAACTGAAAAAAAAAAAAGAAGAGGTTAGGTGACCTGCCCCATTGTCATCTAGCATTCCAGTGGCGAGATTGGCCCTTGTCCCTAGTAGCTGAGTTTCACAGGGTCTATGGAAACCCTACAGTCTTTGAGGCCCAGAGAGGAAAGAGACTTGCCTGAGGTCACACCATGAGTAACTGATGTGAAGGGGGAAGGCATCCCCATCTCTCCCTGTGGTTGGGTGGCTTCCCAGCACCCACTGTGTGGCGGGGTGGAGAGCCTCGGCTGGGGTTCACGGGGCTGTGCTCTCATCTCCCCAGCCTTGTCTTCAACTCCCTTTTCCTCGCCGACCTTGAACCACGCCTTTTCCTGCAACAACCCCAGCACCCTTCCCCGTGGATCCCAGCCCATGAGTCCTCGAACTACAATGGGGCGGAGAAGGCAGCGAAGAAGGGAACACAAGAGCTCGTGTAAGCCGTGGTCTCTTCCCTCCTCCTTGGGCTGCCTGTATGTCTGAGAGTGAGGCTTGCCAAAGCGTGTATGTCGGGGCGAGGGGAGGTATTTTGGGCAGAGCTCCAGGTGTATGTGTGGGAATGTCAAATAACATGACTGGAACACCAGGCTGTCATGGATGGCTGGGCAGGTTGTGCACTGCACAAGAGGACCACTGAGGGGTGCCAGTTACTTTGTATACTCTTATTCTTGTATTTTTATTATGAAAAATTCCTAGGACTTGGTGATAAAGTCCTTGAGGAAAGGAAGTCTTTTCAGATTTGTGCGAAGATTTCACATTTTTTGCCATTCAGTCCTGATTCATTCATGGATAAAGTCTCAGTGCTGCATTACTATATCCTTACCACCTTGCTGCCATTTGTTAATTTCCCCTAAGAGAAAGACATGGCCTGAGACTAGCTGTCCAGAATGTAATAATTTCCAGTCTTACTTCTCTGCTTATTTATTATTCAAAATTTCCCTTTTGAAATGAAGATATTTACATATTAAGAAAAGTAAATCAATAGAAGACAAATAGTAGTGAATGATAAGGCAGGAGCCATGTGGAAGTGGCAAAACACAATAATGCTTAAAATTTCAAAACCCTTCTTGGGAAGAGTCTTTCCTTTGTTGATGCACAAAGGGTTCTCAGCCTCCTGCCACATGAGCTGCAGAGGCCTCCAGGAAGGACAGAAGATCAAACTTGGCCCTTTGAGATAGAACCAGATGAAAGAAGAGATGAGTACAGGTCACCTGGTGTCTGAAAAAAGCTAAATATGGTTCTATACTTCCTGGCAGCCAAGGGGAAATGGGAAAGAGATTTCAGAATCAGATCAGAGATAAAATATACCTCTACTAAGCATCTTTCCTGGCCACGAAAGTGAGGAATATGGAGGTGAAAAGATGCAGAAGTGCTGCTCGTAGGCAGGGGATGTGGAGACTGGAGACTCTTGTGACTCTTCTACCTGTCTCCTTCCTAGGATGTGTAACTAAGAAAGTACTATCATTATTACTATTGATAATAATTTATTAAGTAATTCAGCCAAAAAATTTGACCTCTTACGTACCATTTTTATCACTGGGGATATAGTAGTGAAAAGGAAAAAATAGGCCAGGCATGGTGGCTCACGCCTGTAATCCCCACACTTTGGGAGGCCGAGGTGGGCAGATCACTTGAGGCCAGGAGTTCGAGACAAGCCTGACCAACATGGCGAAACTCCATCTCTACCAAAAATACAACAAATTAGCCGAGTATGGTGGTGCACGCCTGTAATCCCAGCTACTCTGGAGGTGGGAAAATCACTTGAACCTGGGAGGCGGAGGTTGCAGTGAGCCAAGATGATGCTGCTGGTGAGCCACCCTGGGCAACACAGTGAGACCTTGTTTTAAAATAAATAAATAAATACATATAAAAACACAATATACCTAAAAACATAACATATTACACATTTTGTAATGTATAACATACAGTATAATTTAATAATATATGACAATAATATAATTAGTAATAAAATAAAATACTAAATAAATTTTGTTTAATAATAAATTACTTCCAAGATTCATATTAATGATGCAAATATATTTCACATATGGAAGGTAAAACAATATTTATTAAATAACGTTATGCATCAAATAGTTAAAGATAGAGTTGCCATGTCACCCAGCAATTCCACTCCTAGGTATATGCCCAAAAGAAATGAAACACGTGTCATCTCCATCTAAAAATTTATACATGAATGTTCATAGTAGCATTATTCCCTGTAGCCAAATGCTGGAAGGAATGTAGTATCCACCAATGGATGAATGGATAAACAAAATGTGGTATATCCATACAATGGAATATTATTCAGCCACAAAAAGGAATGCAATTCTGATACCTGCAAAGCATGGATGAACTTGAAAACATTATGCCAAGTGAAAGCAACCAGTCACAAAGGCCATGTGGTGCATGATTCTGTTTATATAAAGTGCCCAGAACAGGCAAATCCAGAGATAAAAGTAGATTCGTGGTTGCCTAGGGCTAGGGGACATAGGAAGATCTTCAGGGGTGGCTGAAGGGAACAGGGTTTCTTTTGGAGTTGATGAAATGCTCTCAAATGCGTTGTGGTGATGTTTGCATAACCGTGAATACACTAAAAACCATTGAATTGTACACATTAAATAGGTGACTACTGTGGTATGTAAATTATATCTCAATAAAGCTCTTACCAAAAAGCAGAGTGACATAATATAATAGATACTACAGTAGATCACAGCACAATAATATAATAAAATTACACTACTCCTAGAACCTGTTTTACAGCATGACAGTCAGTCCCAGCCACTATCTTCCCTAGTCCTTGCCGCACCCCACGAGGTGGGAATCACGATCCCATTGTTCAGATGAGGAAGCCAAGGCTCAGAGTGGGCTGTGATCTAGCCTGGTCCCAGATTGAGTCAGGGCTCCCACTTCCTTGCGCTCTGGCTCCAGTGCCTCGGGCCCCGGGATGGGCAGGCCCTGGCAGGAAGACCTCGGTGGGGCAACTCACCTGAATGCTGGGCCCACCTGTCCTACAGTGTCGCTGGCCTCCAGCACAGTGGGGCCGGGCGGGCAGATTGTGCACACGGAGACCACGGAGGTCGTGCTCTGCGGAGACCCCCTCAGCGGCTTTGGCCTCCAGCTCCAGGGCGGCATCTTCGCCACGGAGACCCTGTCCTCCCCACCCCTCGTGTGCTTCATCGAGCCTGACAGCCCGGCTGAGAGGTGAGCCTCCTGCCCCCTCCCTACTGAGCCTGCCACTCTCCAACTGAGAGAAACTGAGTCACAGCACCAAGTCCTAGCTTCACAAGCACATCACTTAACCGTTGCATCAGCCCCAGCACCAGCCCCATTTTACAGATGAGAAAACTGAGGTTCAGAGAAGCTAACTCACTTGCCCAGGATTACGCAGCTTACCCATGGAATCCCAAGGCTTGAACCTCTGTCTGCCTGAAGGCAGAGTCCCCTGTATATACGTCTTGTAAGGCTCATGGCATCATTCCCATTGGACAAACAGAGAAACTGAGGTCCAGCAAGGTCCAGCCCTTAGCCACATTCCTGAGGATACACAGGTGGGCCAGGGCAGAGCTGAGAGTCACCCCAGGCCAGGAGGTGGGGCCCAGGTTCAGTCCTGCCCTGCATGACATTCTCTCCCAGTGGACCTGTCACGGAGCCTCTTCTCTCTGCCGGGCCCCCTGGGTAAAGGTGTGGGCTGCTGCAGATAGGGGACCGTGTCCTGTCCATCAATGGCATCGCCACCGAGGACGGGACTATGGAGGAAGCCAACCAGCTCCTTCGGGACGCCGCACTGGCCCACAAGGTCGTGCTAGAGGTGGAGTTCGATGTGGCGGGTGAGTGAGTGGCTCGAGCTTCCTCCTCATATTTCAGGGCCCTGCACCCCTCCTCTCTTTATCCTGCTTTGCGGGTGCAAACGCTCCACCCTATCCCCCTCTGTGCTCAGTGCCCTTCTCCCAGGGGCTTTGCAGCTTATGGTGGGAAGGGAGGCCTTGGCGTGGGAGGGAGAAGTTTCCACACAAGGCAACTTTTGCAGAGGGGCAGGACCGAGTGGGGATGGGGATGGGGAGCTGAAAATACTCCAAGTTCCTTCTCAGCATGGGTTAGGCAAAGAACCTCGAACAACAGTTTGGGTCAGAATTCTGCTTCTGTGATCTCGACACTGTGTGGCTTTGGACAGAAGAGTCCCTCCACTCTGTCTCCCCATCTGTAAATAGTGGATAGAATCTTTTCCCTATAGGGGTGGTACTCAGGTTAGGTGAGACATACGCCCAAGAGAAATGAAAACGTGAAAATACCCAGCCACGGCCTGGCACATAGTAGGTGCTCAGGAAATATATGCTAGATTCACACCTGGTTGTTAGGCTGTGGGGAGCTCCCTTCCCGCCCACCACACCAGCTGACAGGCATGAGGCCTGGTTCCAGCCCCGACTCTGGTGGGTCTGACTAGAGCGAGTCAGTTGTTTTGAGCAAATCTGTCAGCTCACTCTGCCTCAGTTTCCTCCTTTGTTGGGAGGAAGCAGGAGGATGGGATTAGGACTGTGACTTTTGGGGTCCCTCCTAGCACAGCCAGAATGGGCATGGGGCTGGGATTCGTGAGGCTCCTCCTCTGGTCCTCACGCCGGTCTATGTCCATCCACCCCAGAGTCCGTCATCCCAAGCAGTGGCACGTTCCATGTGAAGCTGCCCAAGAAGCGTGGCGTGGAGCTGGGTATCGTCATCAGCTGTGAGTCTGCCCCGCCGCCTGCCCGGGAGCCAGCTCACCTGCTGGGGAGAAAGAGCTCTCCAAGCTTGGACCAGCATTTCCATGGCGTGACACCCTGCAGGGCCCAAGGAAAAGGCTTGGGGGTGTGGGGAGGCTGGCTTCCGTGGGACCCAGCTGCGTGTTCTCAGCAAGACCCCAGCTTCCCAAAGCCTCAGCTTCCCGTTCTGCACCATAGGAGTCCCCTGGCCTCGTGGGTCTCCCGGGGGGCTTGTGGGGGGCCCATGGTGAGAGAACTTTGGAAGGTGACAAATATGCAGGCTGGGTTTGGTTTTCTGCCTACTTCTGTGTTCCCAGAGCCCAGCAAAGGCCTGGAACACAGTAGGTGCTTAATTCATGTTTGTCAAAGGAATGAAAATGAGGAGTGCAGAAGAAAAACGTAGAATGGGTGAGCATGGGAAAGCCCTTCCGTGGCTCCCAACTTATTCTGAGTAAAAGCTGAAGGCCTCTGGCCCCAGTGAGGCCCTCTGTGCTCTGGACCCCATGACCTCTGACCTCATCTCCTGACTCTCCCCAACTCAAGCCCTCCAGCCGCAGCCGGCCTGGCTGCTCCCTGCCATAACTGCCCCTTCCTGCCTCTCGGCCTTTGCATCTGAGACTGTTCCTCTGGCCTCTTCCCTACCTCCTTCAGGTCTTTGCTCAAATGTCACTTGACAAGGCCTTCCCCGACCACCTGACTGAACATTTACCGCCCTCGACACAGGCCCGTTTCTCAGGTTTCTCCGCAGCTCACTTCATCAACGTTTAAATGTTGTTGATTGTGACCACCACTGGAGTGCCAGCTCCAGGAGGGCAGGGAGAGACTGCTGTCTGTTTTGTTCACTTCTGTGTCCCCTCCCCGAGCACACAATAGAGCCTGGGTGCTAACCCTGAGCCCGGTGCTGGGAACAGGCACCAAGCGGACAGCCCCTCTCCACAAAGAGTTCGCAGTTTGCTGGGGGATGGGCGGAGCAGGAGGAAAGAAGAGCTGGCATTGGAAGGGCCATGCTAGATCTTGTGCCTGCGTTATCTGATTTACTCTCACCACATCCCCATGAGGTCTGCCGTGCCACCCCCATTTTACGGGGGGAAACTGAGGCACAGGGAAGTGAGCTGATTTGCTCACAGTCACCCAGCCAGGAAGCAGTGGGATCAGAATGTGAGTAGGACCAGTGACTCCGAGTCCACACTCAGACCCCTGGGCCTCGCCACCCCACCCCAGGCTGAGGCCACCAAGGTCAGATTCACGGCCTCTTTTCCTCCAGCGGCTAGCAGGAAGCGAGGGGAGCCCCTGATCATCTCCGACATCAAGAAAGGCAGTGTGGCACACAGGTAGGGGCCCTGGGGCACAGGAGGGGAAGTAGCCAACAGCGGTGAGTATGGCACCTGCATGCACCAAGCTCCTTCCATCCCCTCTCCCCGCTACTCATGCAGGACGGGCACCCTGGAGCCAGGCGACAAGCTGCTGGCCATCGACAACATCCGCCTGGACAACTGCCCCATGGAGGACGCCGTGCAAATCCTGCGGCAGTGCGAGGACCTGGTGAAGCTGAAGATCCGGAAGGACGAGGACAACTCTGGTATGGCCCTCACACTGCCCTCCTACTTCCAGAGGCCCACCCTTTGACCAGTGGGCTCTCAGCTTGCAATTCAGGGCTCCCTCTGGCCGAGGAAGGGAGGGTGGTGGGTGCTGCTGAAGGCTGGCTGGAATTTTGAACTAATGAAGGAGGGGGCAACACCACAGACTTCTCACTGTCCCCGGCGTCTGGGGCCCTCCAGAGCCTCTGTGAGATGGACAGGAGTTTGAGACACTCCTGTAGCCTCCATGTCTAGCACCAAGCCTGGCAGAGGAGACCTACTGGGTGCAGCTGGTGGACAGATGAGTAGGTAGGGCAAGGGAAGAGCAAGGCTGCCCTTTTGAGTGGCAGGCTATGAGTGGATAAGCAAGGACTACAGACTCAGGCCCCACTGAAGCCAGATAGTGATACAAATGAGTGAGAAAAGCTGTATGAATTGGAGAGGCAAAAGGGACTGGTGAGGACTGTGCCAACTGGAAAGCGAATCCCTGATTCAAAGGGGCAGTCTTCAAGTCACCAACTCTGACTCTGTGAAAGAAGGTTACTGTAGGAGGTAGATTTCTTTTTGTAAAGAAAAGTTGGGCCAGGTGCAATGGCTCATACCTGTACACCCTTCTCTTTGGGAGGCCAAGGTGGGTGGATCACTTAAGCCCAGGAGTTTGAGACCAGCCTGGGCAACATGGCAAAACCCCATCTCTACAAAAAATACAAAAATTAGCTGGGTGATGCATGCCTGTACTCCCAGATACTTGGGAGGCTGAGGTGGGAGGATCACTGGAACCCTGGAAGCAGAGGTACAGCAGTAAACTGAGATCATGCCACTGCACTCCAGCCTGGGCAGCAGAGCAAGACTCTGTCTCAAAAAAAAAAAAAAAAAAAAAAAAGGGCCGGGCGCGGTGGCTCAAGCCTGTAATCCCAGCACTTTGGGAGGCCGAGACGGGCGGATCATGAAGTCAGGAGATCGAGACCATCCTGGCTAACACGGTGAAAACCGTCTCTACTAAAAAAATACAAAAAAAACTAGCCGGGCGAGGTGGCGGGCGCCTGTAGTCCCAGCTACTCGGGAGGCTGAGGCAGGAGAATGGCGTGAACCCGGGAGGCGGAGCTTGCAGTGAGCTGAGATCCGGCCACTGTACTCCAGCCTGGGTGGCAGAGCGAGACTCCGTCTCAAAAAAAAAAAAAAAAAAAAAAAAAAAAAAGATGATCGGGGTTCCCTTCGCTTCCTGCTGGCTGCTGGAGGAAAAGAGACCATTGTTTCTTGGCATCAATGTTGTCATTATTGTAGGTGACGTGTGATGTTTCCTTTTTTTTTTTTTTTTTTTTTTGAGACAGAGTCTCCCTCTGTCGCCCAGGCTGGAGTGCAGTGGCCGGGTCTCAGCTCACTGCAAGCTCCACCTCGTGGGTTCACGCCATTCTCCTGCCTCAGCCTCCCGAGTAGCTGGGACTACAGGTGCCCGCCACCTCGCCCGGCTAATTTTTTGTATTTTTTTAGTAGAGACGGGGTTTCACCGTGTTAGCCAGCATGGTCTCGATCTCCTGACCTCGTGATCCGCCCATCTCGGCCTCCCAAAGTGCTGGGATTACAGGCTTGAGCCACCGCGCCCGGCCGATGTTTCTTTTCTTTACTGGTATTTGGGCAGAAGATGGCCTCAGGGTCCCCAGGTTGTGCTACATGAGATCAGAGCATGAGTGACTGGGTGAATGAATGAATAACTAAGTATGAGTGAGTGAGGCCAAGGCTTTAGGGAGCTGGGGGTACCCCCAGCTCCTGGTCCTGCCCCTCGGGGGCCTCCTTCTCATGGGTCCCTGTGCTTACAGACGAGCTGGAGACCACGGGTGCTGTCAGCTACACAGTGGAGCTGAAGCGCTATGGGGGCCCCCTGGGCATCACTATTTCAGGCACGGAGGAACCTTTTGACCCCATTGTCATCTCAGGCCTCACCAAGCGTGGCCTGGCTGAGAGGTGAGCTGGGGCTCTGTGGGGACACATGGTGGGCTCAGGGAACACAGGAAGCAAGAGCTGGGGCTGTGGCAAAGCCAAGCAAGATTCTGACCTCTGTTCCAACATTGACACCGTGAGTGACATCGGGCCAGTCACTTGCCCTCTCTGAGACTCAGGTCTGCATTTGTAAAATGAGTGTCAGCCCCTGACTGCCAGGGCAGAGGCCCACACCCCAGCAGACCTCCTGGCCCCAGGTAAGCACTGGGCCAAGGTGTGTGCATCTTCCTGCCCCCTCCCTACCTGTGTCTGGAAGGTCAGCCCTGCAAGGCTAGTTGGAGCGCCTGCTGTGTGTGGAATAGGATGGGGCAGTGCCCCAGTACCCTGGTCCCAGCACTGCCTAGGGCTTTCCTGAGGCATTGGGGGACTGTCCCTGCTGCCCCTAGACTCTGAAACTGTGGCAGCTGAGGGAGCTGTAAGAATGGAGCCCTGTCCCAGGGTGAGGTGGAGGTCAGAGATGGAACCCGACCCCCAGTGTGGGTGAGATCGAGCCTTCTCCCCCTAGCTGGGCAAGGATGAATCCAGCAGGCAAGGAAGCGATGAGCTCCCAGCACAGCGACGAGCGGGCTGTAAAAGGAGAGCCTGGTGGGGGCTGCAGGGGCAGGAGGCGTCCCAAAGGAGGGCACCGCGCAGGAGGGGCAGTGGCTCGCTGGGTGGGGAGAGGATGGGAGGGATTCTGGGGCTTGGACCCTGCTCCTGGAGCACCCCCTGCTGGACACCTGGCAGACTGTAGAGGTCGGTGTGGGACCTTCTGACCCCAATGTCTTCATCAATTCCAGCATGTGCTGGCACCTACTGTGTGCCTGGCCCCTCTGTCCTGGATGCTGGGGCTGTACAGACAACCTTCCTGCCTTCGCCAGGCTGATGTAGCTCAGTGCTGTCCAACTGCAATATAATTTGAACCACAAATTTAATCAGACACTTTCTAGTAGCCACATTTGCAAAGCAAAAAGAAATGAAATTCATCTTAAATATATGTTTAGTTCAACATGTAATCAACATAAAAACCATTAAGAACATGTTTTATATTCTTTTTAATATTACATCTTCCATGTCTGGTGTGAATCTTCTGCTTTCAGCACATCTCAATTAGGGCAGTCATATTTGAGGGGTTCAGCAGCCACCTGTGGCTGGTGGCTCCCATACTGGACACCACAGCTCTGGTCCCCTCCCTGAACCCACCATTCCCTGCCTCACTCACTGCCCTCGTCCCCAGGGAAGTGCAGGGCAATGCCCAAGCATGACTCTCCAGGAACTCCCATCTGGGGTGACATCTACAGCCCCAGGGGTTCAAGATCCCCAACCTAGTCCTCTGCCTCCTTTTCCTCTACCTGGCTCAGGTCACTCTGAGCGCCTGCTACAGCTTCTTCCCTGCTCAGCGCTGGCTGCTCCTCAGAATCACCTTCCTGCCCCACCCCCACAGGTACTATTTAATTGGTCAGATGTGGGGCCCAGGCACCTACATTTTCAAAAAGCTCCTCAGGTCATTGTAATGGGTGTCCAGGTAGAAAACCACTGGGCCACAGCAGTGCTGCTGCCTGGCCTCGCCAGCACTTCATGCCCTACTGTGAGGTCTGCTGGGTGCTGGTGATTATGCCCATTCTCCAGGTGGGAAAACTGAGGCCCAGGAAGGGGCAATGGCTACCAAGGGTGTCTGCTGGAGGGAAGTAGGAATCCATTCCATTCATTCACTCCTCAGTTATGATTTGATAATAAAATTAGTATTACCACCCCCATTTTACAGATGAAGAAACTGAAGCTTGGGGGTTTAAGAAACTGGCCCAAGATCACATAGCAAGTATTTGGCAGCTAGTATGTGGGATTCAAACCATTCTCAAAACCTGTGCTGGACACTGGTTCCAGAACCTAATTTTACAGTCAGGTGGGAATCCCCTCCCAGGTTCTAGATTTTATATCTCTATTAATGTGATCCAAGATCATACTTGTGGCTTTTGTTTTGTTTTTGGCAGCTGGGTTTAACTGGGGTCAGCCAGACTTCTGCCTTGTGACTCTCCTGGGTTCCCTGAGGGCAGACCACCACTCTGAGGCCCTGAGTCTCTAACTCCCTTTCTCCGCCCTGCATCCACTCCTCAGGACTGGTGCCATCCACGTGGGGGACCGCATTCTGGCCATCAACAGCGTTAGCCTCAAGGGCCGGCCGCTGAGCGAAGCCATCCACCTCCTGCAGGTGGCTGGAGAGACCGTCACACTGAAGATCAAGAAGCAACTAGACCGTGAGATTCGCTTCATGCCCTGGGAGCCACCCAGCAGGTTTAGGAAGGGCAATCCCTCTGTGCCAGGCTTTGCCTGCACACCCTCACAGAGTCCTCACTGCAGCCCTGTGGAGGTGGGCCTGCGACGGCAAAGGAGATAAGACTCAGAGAGGGGAGTGATGAGCCCAAGGCCACACAGCTGGCATGGGGCAGAATCTGGGTCCGAGCCCTGTTCTTCATTACTTCCTGCCTCTTAAGGTGCTCACGTGTGTATGCTTCATGGCCATAACTCATGCATTCCTCAGTTGCCCCTGAATATGTCCCCATGCCGTGGTAGAAAGGCCACCATAGGCAGTGGAAGGGGCCTGAGCTAATCCAGGCTCCACTGGTGCTCACTGCGTGATCTCCGGCATGCTGCTCAGCTTCCCCGAGCCTCAGTTTTCCCATCTGTGAAACAGGTTTGCTTATTAGTGTGCCACAGCCATATGTCAGCTCAGAAGGGCTTGCTGCCTGTGAGTTTCCAGACCAGGCTGAAATGCAGAAACTGAGGCTCACTGTGAGTGTCTCTGAAGTCAGAAGTGACACCTCCCTCTCCTCCCAGGCCCCCTCCTACCCCGCAAGTCGGGCAGCCTCAGTGAGACCAGCGATGCTGATGAGGACCCAGCAGAGGCCCTGAAAGGAGGACTGCCAACAGCCCGCTTCTCACCGGCTGTGCCCAGTGTGGACAGTGCTGTGGAGTCTTGGGACAGCTCGGCCACAGAGGGTGGCTTTGGGGGCCCAGGTAACACCTTGGGGCTCTTGGACAAGTGACACACTCTCTCTAGGCCACCCCAGCTGCTGGGCCTGTGCAGGACTATTCGTTTGCCTGTTCCTCCCTCCTGTTCTCCTCTCCTGGCATCCTTTAGGGGCCCTTCCTGAAGGAAGACCTGATTTGGCTCCATAAGCTGCTCTCAGGGCCCCTTGCTCCTGGGAGCATGGGCTGCAGCCATATCTCTTGATTTAGAACCATGGGTCCCATGCTGGCTGCTTAGCTTTCCCCATTGTGAAGTTATGGCCAAAGTTGGTCTTTCTTCTACTGTTTCCTTCCTTCCTAGCCCAGTGTCTGGCACACAGTGGGTGCTCAACAATGTTCATTCCATCCAGTTGAAAATAGGGAGGCCAAAAGCCCCCTCCCACCCCAGCCTACAAGACCCAACGTGGGGCAGACACCTCTGGGGCTCCCTCCCCAGCCAATGCATGTTGAGACCCGGAGATGGCCTCAGGGAGGCATCTGAGTCTGGTGGGTGACCAGCTGGCCTCAATGACCCAGAGCCACTGGAACTCCCCATGGTCCAACTCAGAGGACTGAGGGGGTGAGAGGGGTGATGCCTCTACGGGCTGTAGGTGGCTGCCAGCCCATTCTTGCCTGTGGACACCTGCCCTCCCTGGGCCTCAGCTTCCCCATCTCCAGCTCTCTGTCAGCATCTCTCAGCTCACTCCCTGGGACTGGACCTTCAGAGCTCCCAAGGGCAGGAAGTGGAGGGGGAGCCACATGTTCAGCCTCCTTCCCTGGCAGGGTGATGGCCAAGCCCAGGCCGATGGAGTTGAGACAGAGTCGCAGAGCCCTGGGCATTAACTTCTGGATGACCAGGAGCTCCAGGGAGATTCTGGGAGGCAGAGGCCCTCAGAGGGCTGTGTAGACGCAGGCCCAGAGAGGAGCAAAGACCTCCCCAGGGTCACTCAGCACAGCTGGAAATGGGGCAGGCAGGAGGGCAAGTAAGGCCGCAGAGAACACAGAGGCCCTCTCTCCACCACCAGGGTCCTATACACCACAGGCAGCAGCCCGGGGCGTGACCCCCCAGGAGTGGAGGCCTGGCCGGCTGAGGAGCAGCCCCCCCACCACCGAGCCCCGGAGGACGAGCTATACCCCAACCCCAGCTGACGAGAGCTTTCCAGAGGAGGAGGAGGAGGAGGAGGATTGGGAGCCGCCAGCGAGGTCTGTGGTGGGAGCACCGTGAAGGAGGAGGGAGTCATAGTGTCTTGGCTGGGGTGGGTGAGGGTGCCCATGCCAAAGTGGTGGGGGAATGGAGAGTCTTGGCGGGCTCCTGAGGAGGGGTGCCTCCTGGGAGAGAAGCACTGAGCAGAGCCACCTCAGCCAGGCTGAGACAGAGGGAAGGGTGGATTGGTGGAGGGCATGGCAGGGACGAAGGTAAGGAGGTGGAGAGCAGCCTGGTTGGCCCTTCCCAACTTTGGGCATCTCCTGTTCTCAGAAGAGCAGCAGCAGACTCAGAACTTGAACTCAGGCTCACCTGACTTACCCCAGATGGCCTGATGGCCTCCTGCAAGGGCCCTCAGCCCACCGGCACCAGACCTGGGCTGTGCTGAGTGGCTCTGAGTGGCTCAGCCACTGGAAAAGGCTCCTGCAGAGAGCAGGCTGTGGAGAAATGCTGTTCCTCATCCGGCCCAGGCCACCTTCTCATCGTGGTGCTTTTGATCAGGCGGTTCCTTCTGCCTCAATGCCTTTTCCTGGTCTCTCCTGGAAAATCCCTACTCATCCCTCAAAACTCAGCTCAAATTCCCCTGCCTCTGGGAAGCTTCCCTGTCTTTCTCAGGCAGAAGGGATTCCTCCCTCCCTCCTGGTACCCACAGCTGCTCTTACAAGTCTCCTGGTAGCCAAACCACCTTGTGTCTATCTGGCTAATTACTTGGCTGTCATCTCTACTGCATGGCACCCCAGCTCCATGTGTGGCCCTAGTAGGTGCTCAGACATATTTTGCAAATGAATCTCCAGCTGTGTAAGAACAGGGGCCACACTTTATTCTCCTCCATATCCCTGTGCCCAGCAGAGGACTTAGCTCAGGAAATGCTTGTGAAATTGACTTGAATGGAGCAAGTGTCCTTCAGCCTCTGTCTTTTCATCTGTAACATGGAAAGGGAAGGAGGCAACACATCCTCATTCCTAAGCTCCCTAAGAGAGCAAAGCTCGCGCGCCTTTGTAAAAGAGTAAGTGCTGGCCGGGCACAGTGGCTCACGCCTGTAATCCCAGAACTTTGGGAGGCCGAGGCAGGCGGATCACGAGGTCGGGAGATCGAGCCCATCCTGGCTAACATGGTGGAACCCGCCTCTACTAAAAATACAAAAAGTTGGCCAGGCGTGGTGGCGGGCGCCTGCGGTCCCAGCTACTTGGGAGGCTGAGGCAGGAGAATGGTGAGAACCTGGGAGGCGGAGCTTGCAGTGAGCCGAGATCGCGCCACTGCGTTCCAGCCTCAGCAACAGAGTGAAACTCTGTCTCAAAAAAAAAAAAAAAAAGAAAAAGTACAAGTGCTTTGTAAATCGCAGCATGCCTTGTAACCATTGAGGTCTTTGTAATTGGCAAGTGGCTTTGTGAAGTGCAAAAAATGTGAATTGTGAACTTTTGAGACTCTGTTGGAACTGATAACAGACTCGTACAACCTGCGATGGGCGTTATGGGTGGTCTCGACCCTTCCCCAGCACAGATATATCATCCCCTCCATCCATCTGTGTCCTTGCTGGCTCCAGCTCTGTCCCTGTCACTGTCCCACGGTGCCGTGTGTCTGGGTGGGGCCAGGGGCCGTCCTCTGGGGCTACACCATGGATCTCCTCTCTGTTTGTTCGTCTGTTTGTCCTCTGTCTCTCTTCCTAGGCATCCTGTGTCACCGCTCTCCACCCCGTCTCATCTGCCCTTGTTCTAACTGGCCACCGACAGTCCTGGTCACCCCTAACTGCGTCTTTCCCCTATTCTGTGTCACCAACCACTGCCCCGGGGCCCCAGAACTGCCACCGAGGATGCTCGCCTGCCTGCCCGCCCACCCACCCTATGGCCCCTCGAGCCCAACGCTGGGCCCTGGGGCCCCGAAGACTCCTCAGGCCCCAGCCCGCCCACCCGCCTGCCAGGAGTTGACGCTCTCTGGTTCCTACGTTACAGCCCAGCCCCTGGCCCTGCCCGAGAGGAGGGCTTCTGGCGTGTGTTTGGAGAAGCTCTCGAAGACCTGGAGTCATGTGGTCAGTCAGAGCTGCTGAGGGAACTGGAGGTATGGCCGCCTGCCCTGCAGGCCTTCAAGGGGCACCCGGGGCTGTTTACTCTGGTGTGTGTGCAATGGGAGGCAGGCATGTTGATGGTATCATGCTCATGTGTAACGTGTATGTATGCACTCACCTGGGCACCCTCTGGGAAAAGGTGTCTTCACATATTTACAGACTGTGCATGGACTCATGTGCAAGTGTGATTGAGAGCACCGTGGTACTACACATTATCTGTGTGGACATGAAATATGTGTGACATCATCATGGGTACATTGGGAGCGTATGTGTATGCATGCATGTGAACATGCTCATGCATGCACACTTGCAGAGTGTATTTCAGAACACGTGTGTCTGAGTGTGCACATGTAGTTGCACAGGGGCAGTTTTAGTATCTGTGTATGTGCGTGTGATACATGAATGTGGCTGTGGGCACGCCCTGTGGAAGTGTGTGAGTGTTGACATTAGTGACGACAGAAGATAAGGGGCTGTGGGAAACCAGAGGTGAATGTGGCTTTGTGTAAGGTCAGTATTGTTCAGTGCATAGAACAAGCTGTCCAGGAGGATCCAGAGAGGATCTTGCTAAGTCATATCCCAAGCTTCCACTCTGAGAGCAATTTTATTTTATTTAAATCTCTATTTTATCTGCGCTTTTGCCCCTTTTTATTCCTAATATTGTCAATTGGGGTCGTTTTTTTTCTCTCCATTAGTCCAGCCAATTACCAGGTTTCTCAAAGAACACGTTTTTGGCTTTATTATTTTCTATTTTATTCATTTGTTTGTTTAGCTTTGATATTCTCTTCCTTCTACTTTATGTTTAAGTCATGATCCTTTTCATGGTTTCTTAGTGCCTTAATTTTCAGTCTTTCTTGTTTTTGAATAATGTATTTTTTGAAGTTATGAATTTACCTGTAAGCATTTCTTTGGCTGCATCCCAAATTTTGCTAATGCACTTTCCACCTTAAATTAAATTCTGTTTTGTCTCATAATAATATTGTTTCATTAAATTTATTTTGGTGATTATTTGCCTGTCTTTTTTTTCAATTTGCTTATTTCTCTCTCTCTCTCTCTCTTTTTTTTTTTTTTTAGACGGAGTCTCACTCTGTCACCCAGGCTGGAGTACAGTGGTGCAATCTTGGCTCACTGCAGTCTCCACCTCCTGGGTTCAAGTGATTCTCATGCCTCAGCCTCCCGAGTAACTGGGATTAAAGGTATGTGCCACCATGCCCAGCTAATTTTTTCTATTTTTAATAAAGATGGGTTTTCACTGTGTTGGCCAGATTGGTCTCGAACTTCTGGCCTCAAGTGATCCACCTGCCTCAGCTTCCCAAAGTGCTGGGATTACAGGGGTGAGCCACTGTGCCTGGCCAATTTGCTTATTTTCAAATTTACTGTATCATTGTTTTAAATGTGTCTCTGTTGTATACTATACATAGTGGGTTCTCTTTTTATTAAAGATGAATTTAGTCTATTTATATTTGTTGTGACTACTAATATAATTAAACCTTTCAATCAGAGGTACACCTGAAAAAATATATAATTAAACTTAATTCTAGTATATAATTTATACTTCCTATTTATCCTGTTTTCTTTATACTTCTTCTGATCATCCATCTTTCCTTTTTTCTATTGATACATTTTTCATTACTGCTCGCTTTCTCCACAATCTCCAATTTGGAGATTTTAAATTTTATTTGTATTCTTGTAGTGATTATCTTTAATTCATTTGTTCTGCTTTCAACATTCAGTTTTTACATTGAAACCTTTTATTATTACCTAAGTGATACGTGTGAGTGGTGCAAAATTGGATAAACAAAGTAGAATCAAAATAAGTAATGAAAAAATAAGTAAAAATAAAACATAAGGACACAACATTCCCACCACCCACAGATCACCACTATTACTGTGTTAATGAGTTTACATGTATTTTTTTTTTTTTTTTTTTTTTTGAGACGGAGTCTCGCTGTGTGGCCCAGGCTGGAGTGCAGTGGTGCGATCTTGGCTCACTGCAAGCTCCACCTCCCGGGTTCACGCCATTCTCCCGCCTCAGCCTCCGAGTAGCTGGGACTACAGGCGCCTGCCACCACGCCCGGCTAGTTTTTTGTATTTTTAGTAGAGATGGGGTTTCACCATGTTAGCCAGGATGGTCTCGATCTCCTGACCTCATGATCCACCCGCCTTGGCCTCCCAAAGTGCTGGGATTACAGGCTTGAGCCACCATGCCTGGCCATGTATTTTTAAGATAATGAAGTCATGACATATGTACTGTTTTGTAGACTGCTTTTTTAGCTAGCTACTTCATTTTTCCATTTCAATATATTTTAATCTTTCCTGATACCAAGACCAGATTCGGATTTCGTCAGTTGGACCCAAATTGCCCTTTACCCCTGGTTTGTCCAAACCAATGTCTAATCCATGCTTGGAGCTTGGTTATTATGTCTCTTAAGTCTCTCTTAATTTTAGTCCAGTGCCTTTTAAATGATACTAATGTAAGCTTTCTGTTTATCAAGATAAAATTAACATATAAAGTTTGCAATTTTAACCAGTTTAAAGTGTACAGTTTAGTGACTTGTTATATTCACGATGTTGTGTAATCATCAGCACTATCTAATTCCAGAACACTTATAACACCCCAAAATGAAAACTTCTACCTTCCAATCCCTCCCTCTTCCCATCTCCTGGCAATCGCTATCTACTCTGTCTCTATGGATTAGCCTATTCTGGATATTTCATAAAAGTGGTGTGTGTATTTGACTATTTGTGTCTGGCTTTTTTCACTTAGCTTGATGTTGTGGGATATGTCAGTAATTCATCCCTTTTTATGGCTAAATAATTATTAGGATAGACCACTGAAGGGAAGGCCATGGCCTTACCTTACATTTTCAATATATTTTCTTAATTTGGTTTTTCTAACAAGTCTAAGCAATACCTTTGTCCTCCTCTTGAATAAGACAGGCACTATAGAATTCTTTCACTTCTCTCCAAACTACTTCCTCTCATGTCCCAACTCGTTTATAAATTGCTCAAAATTCATGAACATGGGGTTTTATCAGAATATTTGACCAATTTCTGTTATCACCTTTGCTTCTTGCATACCCCTTTTTTTCTGAGCTCATCCTTTAAGATAGTCTTTCACTGAGGGCCTTTAGGTGGTAAACTGCTTTAGGCTCTGTGTTCTGAAAAGTCTTTATTTCTTTTTTATTTTTTCCAATCAATTTAGAAGTTTATAAATGTCTTTATTTCACCCCTGCTCTTAAATGATAGTTTAGTTGACTATGAAATATAAACATTTACTCAGGGTTTTGAAGATATTATCCTGTTGTCTTCTGGTAATGATTGTTGCTGCTGTTAGGTTCACTGTTGTTCCTTTGAAAGTCCTGTGTCTTTTCTTTCTAGGAGATTTGAGGATTTCTTTCTCTGTGATGGCTGGCTCTCTTGCTCTGATGTGTCTCAGTAAGAGTTTGTCTTACTATAGACTCAGTATGTTTTTTCAGTCCGAGGACTCATGTTTGCCTTCTATGCTGGAAAATTCCTAGTCATGGTATTTATAATATTGCTTCCTTCTTATTGTCTCCTTCTGTTAAGTATGTTGGACACTTGTCCTCCATGCATTCTACCCTCTATGTCTCTTAACTTTTCTTTCATATTTTCTCTGCACTGTGTACTAGCTGCTTTCCTTAATCTGTCTTCCAATTCACTAATTCTCTCCTTGGCTGTATTTATTCTACTGTGTAACCCGTTTCTTAGATACTGTGTTTCAAGTTCTACATTTTTTTTTTTTTTTTTTTTTTTTTGAGACAGAGTCTTGCTCTGTCGCCCAGGCTGGGGTGCAGTGGCCGGATCTCAGCTCACTGCAAGCTCCGCCTCCCGGGTTTAGACCATTCTCCTGCCTCAGCCTCCCGAGTAGCTGGGACTACAGGCGCCCGCCACCTCGCCCGGCTAGTTTTTTGTATTTTTTAGTAGAGACGGGGTTTCACCGTGTTAGCCAGGATGGTCTCGATCTCCTGACCTCGTGATCCGCCCGTCTCGGCCTCCCAAAGTGCTGGGATTACAGGCTTGAGCCACCGCGCCTGGCCTAAGTTCTACATCTTTTATTCCTACAATTTTTTTAAATCTTCATAGTCTTTTTTTTAATGGCTTTTGCTTTTTTTCTTATTTTTCTACACATCTTAAACCAAGCTTATCTAACCTGTGGCCCATGGGCTGCATGTAGCCCAGGATAGCTTTGAATTTTACACAAATTCATAAATTTTCTTAAAACATTATGAGATTTTTTTTGCGATTTTTTTTTTCCTCATCAGCTATTGTTAATGTTAGTGTATTTTATGTGTGGCCCAAGACAATTATCCCACGTGGCCCAGGGAAACCAGTAGTTTGGACACCCCTGTAAACAGACTTACTTCAAGTTTCTTTTTTCTTTTTTTTTGAGATGGAATTTCACTCTGTCACTCAGGCTGGAGTGTAGTCAGTGGCATGATCTCGGATCAGCTCACTACAACCTCCACCTCCTGGGTTCAAGCAATTCTCCTGCCTCAGTCACCTGAGTAGCTGGGGACTACAGGAGTGTGCCATCATGCTTGGCTAATTTTTTTTTTTTTTTTTTTTAGTAGAGACAGGGTTTCGCCATGTTGCCCAGGTTGGTCTTGAACTCCTGATCTTAGGTGATCGGCCCGCCTTGGCCTCCCAAAGTTCTGGGATTACAGGTGTGAGCCGCTGTGCCAGTTCTCAAGTTTCTTTTTATTTCACTATTATTTTTAGTTCCCTGGGTGTGGATTCGCCTACTTGTTTTGTCTGTGGGCAGGTGGGCTTTTCCATCTCGTCACTGCACGGCTTCCAGCCGCTGTCCCTTCCCAGGCGCCTGCCTTGCTGTGTGTGCTCCGTGTTGTTGACGCTTCGGTGAGATCACTCCTCACTTTGTCTTGGCTGTGGCCTTTGAACTTCACCAATTCCAGACTGGTTTTGACAGTAATTCCTCTGCTCAGTGTTTCTGCACTATTGTGGAAGGCAGATTCTGGCCCCACCCTCATGCAGAGGTCACACTAAGGGTTCTAGTTTGTCACAAGTGATCCTCCCCCTCCTGCCTGTTCAAGTCTTGGTGGTTCCCTTCTTGTACCCCTGTGGGCAGACATTTTCCAGTCGCTATCCAGCAATGAGACAGCACTCACTTTCTGGAATGGTATCATTTCCTGCTTTGAGACAGCATCTCTTTTCCCTGAACAGTATCCCAGCTCCAAACGTGTATACTTCGTTGTTACCTTCCATGGGCCACTAACTTCCATAAGCCAGACGGTTTCACTCCTGCTAATGCCTGTCTCTGAATTTTTCTTTCTTGCTTTGAAAGTGTTTATTTAACAAATTGAAATCTCTATGTGTTTGAAGGGAGGTGTGAACTTCCTGTATCAGCTCAGTCTGCATTTTAACTGGAAGTCCTTGAATTCTACAATTTTAGGGGTCCAAGACCCTGCGATGCCTGGACTCCCTGATTCTGTGTTTTAATAACTCTATTATCCCGAAATGAGGAGTCTCATATATTTCCTTTTGGATGCTGGCTCCCAGGCAGGTGAAGATCGTTTCTAAGATGTGAAAAAGGTGCTTTCCTGCCTCCTCATTCAATATCCACCCTTGTTTTCCTATCTTCCTCCCCACTCCAACCCAACAGTTTGGCCCTAAAACAGTTTTTATTTTTTAGCAATAGGATCTTGCTCTGTTGCCCAGGCTGGAGTGCAGTGGTATGGTCTCAGCTCACTGCAACCTTCACCTCCCAGGTTCAGCAGATCCTCCTACCTCAGCCTCCCTAGTAGCTGGGACCACAGACATGCACCACCATGCCTGGCTAATAATTGTAGATTTTGTAGAGAGGTTGTCTGGCTATGTTTGCCCAGGTTGGTCTCGAACTCCTAGGCTCAAACAATCCTCCTGCCTCCGCCTCCCAAAGTGCTGGGGTTACAAGCATGAGTCACCACGACCAACGTAAAACATTTTAATCATAATTTACCTTCCCTTAGGGGATCCCTAAAAGACCAACCCCCTGCACCCCAAATGGTCAGATAGAACTGTGCACTAATAGTAGGAACTCAGATACTGTGATGGGCAGAAGGAGAGACGTTTCTAGGCTGAGGAGACAATTATTTGCCTGTAAGACTGTATGACGTCACAGTAAGAAGTCCATCCTCCCCTCCCAGCAGCTCCAGCACCCCCACCTCCATCTCTGGATTTCCCAGCCTGAGTGTGAAGCTGTTTCCGTCGGGGCTTCACACTCAGGCTTCCGGCTGGCAACTTAGAGCTTGGCATTTCCGATTGCTCAGCCCTCCCTCCCTGAGCCTGTTCTAACTCCACGCCTTCTCTCCTTCTCCAGTGGCACCATCCTTGTCCAGACCACCATTGTCTTTTCTTTGGACAACTACATGGCCCCTAACAGGTCTCCCTCCCAGCCTCCACTCCCACACCTGCAGCCCAGTCTTCATGTGGCAGTTGGAAGATGCTTCTAGATCCACACATTGTTTATGTCACCTTCTCTGCCTGGCTTCAGTCCTTCAGGGGCTGCCTGCTGCTCCTGGAATGAAGTTCACATCTCTTACTGTGGTCTAGAGAGTGCCGCAGGACTGGGCCCTCAGTCACCAGCCGCCAGGTTTGCTTCCAGATCCCCCCACCGCAGGGCTTTGCACATACTGTTTCCTTTGCCAGGGACTCTTCCCTGGGCCTCTTCTTCCTTGTCCTTTCAATTTCAGCTCTGGATGCTTCCCCACTCCTCACAGGACCAGGGCCACCTGTCCCAGGTTCTCACTTCCCGAATGCCTCACCTCTGTAACACTTATTGCAGTGCATGATTTTATCTTATTTATGTTGGCAATTAGCAATGTAGCAGAGTGGTTAAGAGTTCTGACTCTGGGGCTGGGTATGGTGGCTCATGCTGTAATCCCAGCACTTTGGGAAGTTGAGGCGGACGGATAACCTGAGGTCGGGGGTTCAAGACCAGCCTGATCAACATGGAGAAACCCCGTCTCTACTAAAAAAGAAAATGCAAAATTAGCTGGGCATGGTGGCACATGCCTGCAATTCCAGCTATTCAGGAGGATGAGGCAGGAGAATCGCTTGAACCTGTGAGGCGGAGGTTGAGGTGAGCCAAGATCGTGCCATTGCACTCCAGCCTGGGCAATAAGAGCAAAACTTTGTCTCAAAAAAAAAAAAAAAAAAAAAAGAGTCTTGACTTTGGAACTAGACTCTGGTTTCAAATCTTTTTTATATGGCTAAGGAAATAAGCAGTTTCCTCATCTGTAAAGTGGAAAAAAAATGGTATTTACTTGCATCATTGTACTGTGGAGAATAAAAGGAGTTATAGGTGTAAAGTGCTGAGAACTGACCTAGCAGTGGGTAGGCACGAATGACTAAGTGCCAGTGATTATTATCCTCATTGTAGTGTGATTGGTTCATGACTTCCCACTCCACCACTGTTGGACCCAGCCCCAGTGAACAGGGACCACTTCTGTCCTGTTCACCATTGTCCCCTTTGTGACTGGCACATAGTATGTGTCAGTGGATGCTGACTGCCTGATGAGACAAGCCAACAAGCATCTGAAAGAAGGGCCATGTTCCTGCAGGCATCCATCATGACAGGCACTGTGCAGAGGGCGGCCCTCGAGGGCAGACCTGGCCACCAGCCTTGGCAGAGGGGACGGGAGGTACGAGCCTCTCCTGCAGAGATGGAGGAGCTGCTACTGCCTACACCCTTGGAGATGCACAAGGTAGGCACTGGGGGTGAGCACAGGAGACCTGGACCTGTGTCCTGACGCCATGAGCACCATCATGGGACTCCAGAGAGGCCCTGCCCCTCTTGGGGCTTTATTCTCCTCCACCACAAAACCGGGTTGAGTTTTCCAAAATGCTCATCATTTGGGTGACACACAAACTCATACACATGCACACCTGTGATTCACGCTGGCTATTATTATTTTTCTTTAAGTAGATGTGCTTCTTTTCCCTCCACTTAAGTTATTTTATCTATGTGTTTATTTTTTTGAGACAGGGTCTGGCTCTGTTGCCCAGGCTGGAGTGCAGTTGCTCGATCAAGGCTTACTGCAGCCTTGACCTCCTGGGTTCAAGTGATCCTCCCACCTCAGCCCCCCAAGAAGCTGGGACCACAGGCATGCACCACTACACCTGGCTAATTTTTGTATTTTTTTAGAGACAGGGTTTCAACATGTTGCCCAGGCTGGTCTCGAACTCCTGAGTTCAAATAACCTGCCCACCTCAGCCTCTCAAAGTGCTGAGATTACATGTGTGAGCCACTGTGCCTGGCCTTAAGTTGTTTTGTATCTCATATACACATATTTACATATAACATATAAACCCTTCTACATGTGTGTGTGACTTCTATGTATCTCACACAATGAGAAGCCAGTGTCTTGTGCCATCTATAGGTCATTATGTAAAAATAAGATGGCTTGGTGGCTCATGCCTGTAATCCCAGCACTTTGGGATGCCAAGGCGGGTGGATCACAAGGTCAGGAGATCAAAACCATCCTGGCTAATATGGTGAAACCCTGTCTCTACTAAAAATACAAAAATTACCTGGGCATGGTGGCACGCGTCTGTAGTCCCAGCTATTCGGGAGGCTGAGGCAGGAGAATCGCTTGAACCCCGTAGAAGGAGGTTGTAGTGAACCGAGATCGCGCCATTGCACTCCAGCCTGGGTGACAGAGTGAGACTCCAGCTCAAAAAAAAAAAAAAAAAAAAGATGAGGAGGACAATCCCTAGCCAATGGTCCTCAGAAGCTCTGAGCTCTTTGGTAAATGGGAATGAGTGAGGGTCAGGGAAGGTAACAGTGCCCTGGGCAGGCCTCCTCCCTGATGGAGCCAGAGGACTGAGAAAGGGCTGAAAGGAAGTCACTCCTAAGGGCTCCCTTGTACTTGAGTGTTGTGGCTTGGAGCATCTGCTGTGGGAGAGAGGAGGAGGGGTTGGGGTGGGTGAAGGCCAAGGGGCAGGAGGCTGGGGCACTGCAGCCTGGGGGGTATGGTTGACCAGAGGCGGTGAATGCCAGACCAAGGGATCTGGGCTACTGTGAGAGGCTGGGGCCAAAGGTCAGAGTCCCAGGAACCTCCTCCTCCTGCTTCCAGGTGACCCTGCACAAGGACCCCATGCGGAATGACTTTGGTTTCAGCGTCTCAGATGGCCTCCTGGAAAAAGGCGTCTATGTCCACACTGTGCGCCCTGATGGGCCAGCCCACCGCGGGGGCCTCCGGCCCTTTGACAGGGTCCTGCAGGTAACGCTGGGGCAGGGGCTGCATAGTGGGGGTGGCATTGTTCCCTAGCCTGAGGGTGGGGAAAGAGCCTGCATCTATCACCTGTGAAGAGGGCAGGAGAATGCAAGTCGTCTGAGTCAGGTTAGCCTAAGTTGCGATGCGGGCCCCAGCACCCTGAGCCTCAGAGGCTGAGCACACACAGACCTTTTTTCTTACACCCCATGCCCACTGCGGGCCAGTGGGGGCCTTCCTCTCCCAGGGCTGATGGAGCATCTGCCCATCTTGGAACTGACTCTCTGAGACACGTGGCCTCTTCAGACTCCACAGCAGAGGAAACAGACTGGAAAGTCACACGTAGATATTTTTCTGCCTTCACCCAGAAGCAACACTCATCACCTTGCTTCACGGCCGATGGACCAAACCCTCATGTGACCTTCCTAACCGTGAGGGAGCCTGGGAAGCGTGGGGCATCCTGTGCTGGGCACCCTGTGCCACCCCTTCTCATGCCCTGGCTGTTTTTGCTCCCTCAGTGTGGTTTTTACCATATTTATATGAAATTTACTAATTCATGTTTTCTCTAAATTGATGGCACTTTTTCAATTTACATTGACTTTGAAAGGAACTTTTTATCTCCATTAGGAGTGCAAATCTAGCACCCCCTGCTTTGAAATAGAAAGTGGGTGTAAAATGCAAATAAAATAGAAAGAAGACAATGTCACGTCACACAGTTCTAGGCAGGAAGCTCTCTGAGTGTGTGGTCTGCTCTTTCATGTGAGAAAGGGAGAAAAACAGGAGTTAGAGGGGTGTGAAGGGTATACCCGCCTCTTCCTAGGACTTTCTCTTTGATGAAACCTAACAGAAGGACTGAGAGAGAGAGGAAGAATGTTCCTGTGTGTGTGGTGCTGGAGATGTCAGGGCTTGTGTCAAGGCTGGGACAGGGCCCACCTTTAGGACATCACATGCCTCTCGCTCCCTTCAGCCCCGCAGGGCTGACACCTCGGCTCTGTTCCCTTGGTTGTGCCCCATGCAGGTCAACCACGTCCGTACACGGGACTTCGACTGCTGCCTGGCGGTGCCGCTTCTGGCTGAGGCGGGTGATGTCCTGGAGCTGGTCATCAGCCGCAACCCGCTGGCACACAGCAGCCGGGCCCCCCGAGCGCCAGGCCCCAGCAGTCCCCGGATGCTCTGAAGTCAGCATGTGGGCCGAACTCCTAAGGGACCACCCAGGCAGATCCTGGATCCCAGACACGTAGCTGGGCTGGAGAAGCGGCCACCCACTCATTCATCTGTTGGTCTGGCAGACCCTGAGCCTGGGGTGACGCTTGGCCTCTGTTCCCCAGGTCTGTGGTGACTGGGGTGCCAAGCAGGGAGGCCTGCCCAAGTTGGAGTGACAGCTGGGGTCTCTCACCAAGTTGGGTCTCCAAGATGCCCAGAGGAGCCTCCCTTAAGAAGGGTTGGCACAGGCTGCTCAGCCGAGAGGAGAGAGGCCTGGGGGCTGTCCCAGGTCCCTGTGGGGCCTCCTTGGAGAGGTCGAAGATGTAGGGAGCACTTCCTCCCAGCAGAGCCATGGAGCTGGAATGAGCTGCAAGGAGGAGTGAGTTCTCGGTCACAGGAGGTGAGCAGGCAGGAGCTGGATACCCCAGCGCAGGCATGCATTGGGGCATGAGGCATTCCCATGATGCGTGCACACGCGCTCGGGGGGTTGGCTTCATGATGGGGAGCCACTTCCTCTAGAGACTCGGCCACCAGGAAGGATACTGCTTCAGATGGGAGCCCAGCTCCTTCGCTTCTCCAGAATGGGGGTTTGAGGCTTGCTAGTCCTGAGATTCTCAGATTCCCAGAATCTGGTCCCCACTTATGAGACGCTTAAGTTGGGGCGTCTGGGATCCCAGGAAGTGTTGGCCCTTTGATTCCGAAAGTGGGTGATTCTTTCATTTCAGCATCTCAGTCTGAAGCTTCTGGCCCTTGAGACTGGTTCTGGGCCCATTGGGCAGGCTCTATGGGCCTCGGGCTCTCAGCCCTCCTGCTTCTGTAGGCCGTGTGGCCACTGACCCATCTGCACGCCCACTCAGCCCAAGCCCCTCCTTGTGGGAGGAGTCATTTTTGGGACAAAAGACCCTGGAGCTTCCATTCGCCTGCCATCCAATGAAGACTGAAAAGTGATGGACACAGGACCTGTGAGGCATAGCACTCGTCTTTACAGCCAGATCAGTGGAGGAAGAGGAGAAAGAGGGAGGGAGATGGGAGAGAGATGGGCCAGAGGAAAAGATGGGACACTCTTGCCCAGTGGAGGGTGTCCAAAGTGCTTATTCAAAGAAGTCTATTCCCACTTGAAATCTGGAAGCACCAGCATCCCTTAAAATCATTGTCCTCAGTGTCCACAAATCAGAGACCCTCTTCATTTTGAGAAGGGTGTGGGCCTCCCTGGCTGGTCTAGTGAGTGGTGCCTGGGGTGGAGTGGGCAGGCGGGTGTAGCCAGGGCTGGAGATGTGCTTTGCCTGGCCCAGCTCTCACAGGGGTCTCTGGAAAATGGGGCACCCACTCCCACCTCCACCTGTCTCCAACCTGGGATCCTGGAGGCCGGAAAAGTGCTCTTCCATTTGAGAGAACAAATGGGGAGTCAAGAGGTCTATTCTTTTCACCCTGGGTCTGTTACCTGTTTGCTGTGTGACCCTGTCTGGGTTGGACCCCCAGCCCCTCTGGATGATCACAGGTGGACAGTCTGAGCAGACACAGGCTTCCTGGTCAGGGACAGAACCAGGTCTACCGACCCACCAAGGCACCCTTGGGGAACTGCCCATGCTGTCTCCCGGGGGCCTGCCTCCCTTACCCCTCCCCTCCACTTCCCCAGGCCCTGCCCCTTGGTGCCCTCCCTGAGGGCCCTGCATGCTTGTGCCTGGGGTGCTCAGCACCTCTGCTATCTTGGATACCTGTGTACTTAGCCCAGGGGGAAAGGGCACTGCCTACCTGTCACAGGGCACCAAGCAAAAGCCAAGAGCCCTCACTTTGCGGGGGAGGGACAGCACAGCAGAGGTGTGGCTTCTGGACACAAGCAGCCATAGCTGTGTGACCTTGGACAGGTGGCTCAGCGTCTCTGGACCTCTGCTAAGCAGCAGGGCTGGACAGGACACACTCTCAGGGCCTCTTGGCTTGGGAAAACTGCATTGACTCCAGGACTCCAGGCGAGGGAAGATGCACCCGACTCTAACCAGTACCCCCTCTGCCTCCTCGGGCTGAGGCCTCTGCCATTCTCCCAAACGTATGCAATCAGGCCCGCGCTGGGCCTCCCAGCCACGCCGGCCTCCTCATATGCAATATTTCTTCTGGCTTCTCGTGGGGATGGGTCACCCCCGACTTGACATTTCCTGACACCTTTCCCCAGTGAGCGCCCTGCCTGCCTATGCATTTTGGGAACAGCCCCTGTGACATGTCCCCTTCCACCACCCCCTCCCCCAAAGCTGTATTTTTCTCTGGCTGAGATTAGAACATATTCCTTGTAAAGTATTTTTCTACATCGGGTTTTCTTAGGGCTCTTGGGAAGCACAAACGCCAAGGGGCTATATTGCAAAGGCCGCTTATGGTCTGTTTGGGGCCCTCATCTAAGTCTTTGTCCCACCAGGGGTTGCAGTGGCTTGGGGTAAGTGCTATGGGGATGATTTTTTTTTTTAAATAAAATTATTTAAATCCACCTAGAGTAGAAGTTTGCTTTTTTAACAAAATCATGGGTTGGCAAGTCAGCTTCCGTATGGGTCTGGTGACATCTCACTTGATTTTGATGATTCATTAATTCAAAAAGTTTGCCATTTGCTTCCATCATCCAGCCCCTGGGCAACATGAATCAGACAGATTTAGGTCATGTCTGCACATTCTGGTGGCAGGAAGACAATCAACAAGTAAGCAAATAAATAATTATTTCAAAAGGCATCAAATAGGAGTAATGGGATAGAGACACCAGGGTGAGGGGCTTTAGCTCACAATGTTAGGAGGGGTTTCTCTCAAGAGGCGACATTTGCAATGAGACCTGAAGACAGGAGCCAGCCTCCGTGGAGACCTGGAGGAAGAGTATCTCAGGAAGTGGACACAGCCAATGCAAAGGCCCTGAAATAGGAACGAGTTTGATGGTTTCAAGGAAGAGAAAGAAGGCCTGGGAGGGGAATGAAGCTGGAGACTAGGTTGGAGGTAGCAGGGATCGGGGGGAATGGATTTGATTCTCTGTGCAGCGGAAAGCCAGAGGCAAACAGTGGTGCCTGCGTATGGAGTCTCTTTAGCCCAGGTTGGGAAGGTATTGGCAGGAGGGCAACCTGGGACTGGCTGCTCTCCTGCAGTGTCCAGAGAGTATCTAGGGCAGGTGAGCTGTGGGGTCTGGGACTCAGAGGCCAGGGCCAGGCCCCACTGGGGAGGCCACAGTTCTGTGAGCAGAGGAAGAGGTTTTTTCCGGGAAGCAAGTATCCTGTCTTGGGAGCGGTGTAGGCAGGGGAAAGGCCAAGGCAGGCAGCAGGCACTGCTCTAAGCCCTTTGCAAGAACTTGCTGGATCCTCCCAATAGCCTTTGGAGGTGGACTCTATTCTTGTCCCATCATTACAGATGAGGAAACAGGCACAAAGAGGTTGAGTAACTTGCCCAAGGCCACACAGGTAGTAAGGGATGGAACCAGGGCTTGAACACAAGCCACATGGCCAGGACACATAGAGAGAGGGAGGGAGGTAGGCAGACGCTGTCAGAAAGAGCCAGAAAATGGGGGTAGGGTGGTCTTTTATTCTAACATTGTCTGTAAATGAGTTACTGAGAATTTTATCTGGTTAGTTGGGCAAAGGACTCAACTGACTCCCAAGTTTGTCCATCCCAAAGGGTGGGGGGGCTGTTGGCAGGAAGGCTGCCCCGAACATGGACCTGTTCTGACCCCAGAGAGCCTTAACTGGGTATTAATGAGTGCCTGCACCTGGTGGTGGGGAAGTGGGAGAAGGGCAATCAGGTTTGCTTCTCCTCTATGCTTCCCCCACCCCGCCACCCACCACCTGCTTTCTGCACTTCCGACAGGGCAGCCCAAGGCTAAAAAGGAAGGACTGAAAGCCGCAGCAGGTGAGCACCTAAGGCTAACAGCATCACCTCCAATCATCCTGGTGGCCTTGATGGGGACAATGGTTTAGTCCAGATGGGGAAACTGAGGGTCAGGTGACTGCTGCCAGATCTCCCAGTTGTACAGGGCTGCGCATGTAGCAGGTAGAATCAGTAGAACCAGTAGAGCCAAGAGCTTGTGGGCCCGGGTGTGAATTCAGGTTCTTTCATGGACTTGCTGTGTACCCCGAGCGAGAAAGCTGCTTCCTTTGTGAGCTTCCATGTCGGAACCTCTAACCTGGGATAATACCTACCTTTGAGGAGCGTCCTGGGATTGGACGGGAAGCCCTTTATCAAATGTAAAGCGTTTTATAACACAGAACACAACCCACACATGTTGGATGTTAAAAAGGAAATGTTTATTTTCGTGTTATAAGGTGATTACAAACTCCTCTAAAAAAAGCAAAGATGAATTTAAAATATCGATATACATATTTATCTAAAAAGCAAAAGAGAAAAAAACCCCTGCAAATACAGGGAATCATATCATAAAACATTTATACACAAAAGCTTGTATACTGCAAGACTGAACTACACACCAAGGATCTTGTTCAAATACAAATGTTCCTCCTCAGAAGAGTCTCTTGTTGGTTGATTTTTTTTTATATAAAAGTTTAAAATACCTTAAAAATATTTTGAAGTTTTAAAAAAATGTCCTGATGAGCCAGACATATTTCTGGAAGGAGGCAAGACCCACGTTCTCAGTTTTCTCTTGTGCTAAATACAGAGTCACAGTTGCTAGGGATTGGGAGATTAATTGGGTAAAAAAAAAAAAAATGAAGCCAACATTTCAATTTGAAGTCAAATATATAACAGGATGCTCCATCCCTCGGAGAACATGCCAGAACATGTCTGTAGTGACACCCACAAGAAAACAATGAAAAAATGCTTCCTATTACAATGATATATATTCTGAGGGTCAGGGAGAGAAGGAAAGGGGGAGGGCTTCCCCCTGCTTTCTGGACTGCCCACCTCTACAAGTTTTGCTCTCTGGGTTTGTTTTGTTTAGTCTTGTGGTTTTGTACTTCGATTTTTGCACACAGTGGTATTTACTGCATCTACACAGACAGCCTGGCCTGGGACCACATGGGTCTGAGGGATGGATGGGACCTCAGGCCACCTTGAAGGATTTTCTCTCGGGTCCTTTCCTGGCTTCTGTCTGAGTCTTGGGTGGGGTGGGGTGGGGGGAGCAGTTAGGTGCCTGTGCCTTTAGACTGGCTACCCATAGCATTTCCCCAGGGAGAGGGGCTGTGCTGGGAGATGCTGGCTGGGTGGGGGACCATTGTGTGGTGGTACCCGGGCGATACAAGAGTGCCCTGAACTGGGCTGAGGGGCCATGCTGTGCTCTCCCCTTGTGTTTCCCCGTCTTTGGGGGTGTGCTGGGGATCTGGGGGGCAGTGAAGGAGCTGCACATGGCCCAGGGGTTATGCTGTCCTGGAAGGAGAGCATCCAAGGCCATTTCCTGCTGCCTGGAAACTCCTTGCAGAGCCTTGGGTCAGTCTGGAGCCAGGGCGACTTCATCTAAATCCTGCCTAAGGATCTGGCACACCTCTGGCTTCTCTGCATCTCAGTTCCCTCTTGCACAAACAGGGATCTCAATTCCTAGCTCACCAAGAGCTGCTGGGAGGAAGGAGGGCCCCGTGCAGGGCTGGGGTGTGCAGGCGAGGCTGGAGTCACCCAGCTCACCGAGCCACAGTATGGGTCCAGTTCTGCGAGGATGTGGGAGTGTGGGTGCTGCTGCTCCCCTCATCCCTGAACATGGAGGGGAGGGCATTTCCTTTTCCATAAAGGCTTATCTTTGGTTGTCAGGAAGACCTTGAGGATGTTGCTGGAGGTAGCCCTGGTCATACATTCACCATTCCCTGCACCTACCTCGGAGAACCTGCAGTTAGAGCTGTTTCAAGAAAATCCATTCCTGGCTCACAGTGCCTCCCTGGGCCTCAGCTACCTCATTTACATCAAGGGCACTGGGTTAGGGGACCCTGGAGTCCCTTCTCTCCCTGACCATCAGGAAATCTCCACTGTGGCCCTAGCATGGCCCATCTCAACGCAGCATCTCCCACTTCATCTTAAAAAGTTGCTTTAAACAACCCCCTCGTTTCCTTTCCAGATCTGGCTGGCTGGGCTATGTGCGAGCACCAGCATTTCTGATCCATCCCAAGCAGAAAGCAGGTGAAGGACTTTGCCCATTCTCTATACACAGGTGGACCAGAGTCATGAGCTCTCACAGAAAGTTTCGTTCAGACGGAGACATGAAGGTCAGGCATTATTACACAGGTACTCACAGAGCTACGCTCTGCACACAGAGCCAGGGCTGGGCGAGAGGGCTCTGATTGGAGACAGGTGCCTTGGGGAGGGTCGAGGAACGGCTTGGGGAAGGTGGCCGGCCTTCCTTCCAGGCGGGGCCTGGGGACTTGGTCTACATGTGTCTTTGGTCTAGAATTTGGTCTTATAAGAAGAGGCCTTCCTCAGGCCATGTCCAGAATGTTACAATTTGCCTACCAACCCAAAATACTGTGGCCTTTCACCCAGGGAGCCCCTGCTGGGGAGATGGAGACTGAAATGACCACAAATGCCCAGGTAGCCACTGCGTGCCAAGCCCCCTCTTCCTCACGTGCCACCTGCCCTCAATCATTGACAGTGGTTAGTTTACTAAAGTTATATAAGACAAAGGAAAACAGGTCACAATGCTACTCCATAAAATCAGGGAAAAAACAGTAAAATCAAATCAGACACAACGGCAACCATAAATACATAGAAAACTAGGAACAAGTTAAAATCGTTGAGAGTTTGGAATAGGACTGGGTGTTGTTTGACAGAGTAGATAGCTTTGGAAACAGTGAAATGTGTATACCTGCCAAAGATGGGGTTCAGAATTGCCCCTTGGGAGGGGGGCACCAAAGGCTTACCCCTCCTCCCAAATTTAAGAAGGGGTTTCCAGGGTTCCAAGAGCCCCTGCTGTGAAAACTCTCCGGTCTGCACCCCTCGAGGCAGTCAGTCACTGCCTACGTGCGTGGTCGTGTTTCGGTTTCATTCAGACTGAGCTTGGAAGTGACTGTTCAAATGGCACAGTTTAGGTCCAAATAGGGGCCGGGTGGGGTGTGTCTGCCCACGGGATTTGAAAGGTATAGTACCTTCTCTCCTGGTTCAGAGACAACCTCTGCTCCACATAAGGCCCTTGGTCAAGCCAGTTCTGGGGGCCAGGACCCTGACAATCCCAACCTTCTAGAAAACTCTCCTAGGCCTTCTCTTTTGGGTCCCCAGGTGGTAAATGTCTGACACCAGCTATTGCAGGGGTTTTGAAGTCAAGAGCTTTGTTATATCCTAGGTCAGCACCACGGGCTGCCCTTGTTCTGAACTGGGAGCACTTCCCCCAGTGGAGGATCCAGACTCAAAAGCTGCTCTTGCTGTGCCTTGTTAGGTGCCAGGGCAGCCCGGGGTAGCATCTTTAATGAGGGCTTGGCAGGAGTCTCCCAGGCTGAGCGTGGGGAGTGGGGAGATGAGGAAAGAAAGCACCCCTCCCCGACACCGGGCCCATCTGCATGCCTGGGGCCTATATCCTTCGATCCACTCACCTCCCCACCACTCCCCTAGTCCCTCAACAGGTATGTCATGCTTCATTCCTGCAGGCAACTTGAAGAGAGGCTGAGATGTTGCATGGGGAATGACCAGAACCTATTATGACCCCGTTCAAATGCAACAGACTGATCTGAGCCCTGAGACCCCAGCTCCCGCCGGGAGAGCCTCTAGTCCTTCTCTGCCTGGAATGCCCCAGGAAGGACTGTGGCCTGTGCCTTCACCACCTGTTGTGAGGCTGAGTGGTGAGCCTCATTCCTGCCAGCCTTCTTGGATCTCTAGCAGCTCCCTCTCTGGCCAATGGTTGTTGATGGTCTACTGACTATCCACTCACCATCTCAAAATTAAAAGTGGGATTTTGCTTCTGGTATAAGTTTCTACTGCTCTCAGAATCAGACTTCTGCTATAGGGCCTCCTCATTTAGCTTCGGCCGGTCTCCTTTATGTGAAGGGTTGGTTCATTCCTTTGGCATCTCTTTTCTTTGCTAAGCTACGTTTAATGAGGTATCTCCTCACAGTCCTCCTTTCTCCTTACCTCTGGGTCTGCCAGCTAGTGGGTCCTCTCTCCTGCTATTTCTTCCATCTGAACCAGGATTTGGAAGGTATACCACCTTAAGATGGGCGTAGAGTCCCAGGAAAATTCCATCCTGCGTTTACTGGACAGAATTTTCTGCCAGCTACACAGCACCGAAGAATTGCTTTTGAAAATGAGATCTATTGCTGGCAAGAAGATCAATTCAAGTGGTAAAAGTATATGACAATCTTTAAGTGTATATATACTTATATGTAAAAAAAAAATACAAAGAAAAATTTACCAAATTCCCATAAAATACATCTAATTCAGTATGAAAGCTCTGCCTCTCCACGGACATCTTCCCGTGGGTTTTCTTTTTGTACAAAATATCCCCCAAATCAAAACAAAACACACACACACGATACACACACACACACGCACACACACATACCCACAATTACATTTTCTGTGACAATTACAAAAAAAAAAAATCCTAGTGCAAATATAAAGCTCTGTAAACCTGGCCCTATGAGAATCTAATGTTAGTAAACAGCAGGAAAGCGGCCGGCCCCGTCGACCCGAGAGAGCTCACATCATGGTCTCCACAATGATGTGGGTCGGTTTCACCAGAGCGCCGTTCATGACGGCACGAGAGTTGTAGGGCGTGGCTCCCTCGCGCTCCACAGCCCAGCGGTTGGGTTCCCTTGGGGTCAGCAGGTACTTGACTCTCTGGAGAAGGATGACAGGAGTGAGGGGGGAAAGGTCAGGTGGCCTGGTCTCCCCTTCACCGGGGCCATCTGCCTCCTCCTGAATTGGCTGATGTGCTGTTTGTCTTGGGCAAACTCACACCCTCTCTGATCTCCTGTTTTTGTCCTTTTTGGAAATAATGGAATTGAACTAAGGCACTCCTAAGGTCCTGCTAGGCCCGAACTCAAGGCAGAACTCCTGTTGGTAGTTTCCTTCCTTGGCCAAACCCCTGCTTACATTCCTATAGGGACGGGGGACTCAACCTTCACATGCTTTTCTCTTCTATGGGACTAAAATATGCCTCCCTGTGATTATCTCCCCTGATTCCTCTGCCTTGCAAAGCAGCAGTTGAGTTCCTGTCATTTGTATGCCCTGAGTTGGACAACTGTCTTAAGCCTCCATGGCTCCCACCTTCCCCAAGGAGAAACTCCAAACTCCTCAGCCTCCCATAAGCTACACTTCCTGCCTTCTTGCAGAGACAGGTCTTCCCTAGTTCCGTGAAGGCATCCAGTCCTCCCAACAGGGTTTACGTCTTAAGGGCTTGGAGAACCTCGCTTGCATTTGAGCTGCCCTTTGAAGAGACAGGAGCTGTATGGGAATTCTATATCACTCCTGAGCAGCGTGAGTTTTGTCCTTACAGTTGGTCGAGTGTCCCTCTCCAAGGATACTCAGAAAATCCATGTCAGAACTAGGACTCAACCAGACTCCCACCCCCGGGTCCACCTCTTGCCAAGTGTCCACTCAGAGACTTGAATAGGCCGGCAGTTGAAACAAATGAAACAAACAAACAAACAAACAAATCAACAAGCCCTCTTTCTAGGCATTTACATTCAACTTAGGTATGTTACAAACTTTTAAAAGCTGCTTATTAAAAGCTACAGTATTTCATTTAAAAACCCAGTTTTCAGTAATCCCAGCACTTTGGGAAATAGGAGGATTGCTCAAGGTCAGGATTTAAAAGCAGCCTGGGCAACACAGTGAGACCCTAACTCTTAAAAAAAAAAATTAGCCAGGCATGGTGGTACGTGCCTGTAGTCCAAGTTACTCCAGAGGCTGAGGAAAGAGGATCGCTTGAGCCCGTGATTATGCCACTGCACTCCAGCCTGGGCAAAGGAGCAAGACCCTGTCTCTATTATTATTATTATTATTTTAAATCCAGTTTTCCATCTTTTCTTGAAAAGCTGCAAGATCTGGCACCTCCAGGCCCAGGTCCCCTCCATACAGCACCTTCTCTAGTTTGCTCCTAGCCCTACCCCCCTGGCTTCCCTCACCTGAGCCACCTGCCAGCTCTCCCCTCATCACTTTGCCTCTCCACATCCATACAATTGGCTGTGCATGGGAGGGTAGAGGAGAGTCAAATCCCCAGGCAGCCACTTGGGGCTTTGCCTACACAGGAGGCTCAGGCAGAGCTGGAACCATCCTGGGACAGAGATCTGGGTTTGCCAGAAACTGGCTCAGAGAGAAGCTCATGGCTGGCAAGATGCCTCAACTTGTGCAGGTGGGAGCCCCTAAGAGGCACATAAAGAAAGATAGACAGATGGTGGCTCAACTGCCTTCAGAGGGGCCTTTGGTGAACTCAGATTGGCACAGGAGGACGGTACCAGTGTGGGGTGAAGCCTGCCCTCACCCACTCCCCCACCTCTTTCCCCCATGCCAACTCCACTCCACCCAAACTTCTAAATGTGGGCTGGACCAATATTTTAAAATGAGGCTTTGAAGGACACTAAGTTAGTGACCTGTTGGATGTCCCCCTGAACCAATGGTATGTAATTGCTGTGGGCACTCACCAATCAGAACAGAGACCCCAAGACCAATCAGAACCTTTAGAGACTCCTTGCTGTGCCCTAATGAACCCTTTGGCTTCTGGATAGTAAGGACATTCTGGAAATTCTGGTTGGGTTGGCCTGGAGTATTGAGGGGTCACCTGGAGGGCTCAGGACAGTCACTGTTCCCTGTCTGTCCCCAGGCCCAGTATTTCAGTCTGTTAACAGCTCATAGAGCCATTCAGTGTTCTGGCTAAAGACTGGTTGGGGTCCTGCCCTCTGTCCTCTGAAAAAATAGAATGGGTGAAAAGCTCCAGGAAAACCCCAGAGGCCTCCTCAGTTTCAAGGATTTCTTCCTGCCCTGCCAGCTTCCTCAGTCTCCCCTCCCTCCCCTGCCACCAGCATCACCTCCAGGCCATTCCCCTGCCCAGGAGGAAACAGGACCCAGCCCAGCAGGGAGCCAGGGCCCCAGGACATCCTGGCTCCAGATTTTTAAAAGAGAATAACAATAAAAACAGCCCAGAACAAAACAGTGCACTCTTGGAGCCAGCCCAAGCTCAAAAGGTTAAGGGAGATTCTGAGAAAAGAATTTCTTGGAAAGAGTGGGGCCTTTGCCAGGGCCTGGGATCTCCAGGGCTGTTGGAGGAATTTCTGAGAGGACACGGAAGGTAGGTGGGGCCAGGGGAGGCCCCGGCAGGCACAAAGGCAGAGGTCTGGCTGCCGCCACAGATCCGGAGAAGACCCCGAATGGGCTGGGATGATCCTAAATTTGGCTCCTCAATAAGAGAAGGCATCTGGGTGGGGCTCAGGCTTCCTCCCCAGGTTCCTGTCTTTGTCCCACCGCTTCAGGAACATGGCCCCACTGGTCCCAGGATAAAGCCCTAGCTCTTAGCTTGGCATCCAAAGCTACAGTCACCTCTCCAGCCTCACTGCCCACCCCCACCCTGCCAACACCAGGAACACCTTCCCTCTCACATTCTCCACCTGGCAAGTTCCTCCTCGCCCCACAGCCCGGCTTCCAATGTCTCCATAAAGCCTTCTCCCATGTGAACTGTACTTGCTTCCCATCTTCCCACAATGCACTCTCCTGCCCACAAGCTGAACCACTGGATGGGTGAGGGAACTATGGCTCAGAGAGGGCAGGTGACTCGCCTGAGATCACGCAGCAAACCAGCAACAATCACCTTTGGCCTCGCGCCTCCCACCTCTCCCGGCCCTCGGCCCAAGCACTCACCACAAGGAACGGCCCCTCGGTCTGGCAGAGGCGGATGATGATGACCAAGGGAACGCAGAGCATGGAGGAAAGGGCCAGGCTCCAGCCCAGCCCAATGGCCCAGTTGGGGTACACGTATGTTTTGTTGTAGGTCAGGGGTACGTACTTGACGAGCGAGAAGATGAAACATCCCTGCAGAGAGATGGGAGCAGTCAGGAGAGGGGTCCTGGGCATTGGGGGGTCGGGGGCTTCTGGGACCAGGACTGGTCTCAACCCGAGGGAAGGGTTTCTCTCCTTGGGAAAGGCCTGGCTTAGGTCTCCCACCCCTCTCTGCTGCCACAAGGATCCCCCCCAGTGAAAACAGAGTCGTTTGCCTGCTCAAAACCCTTCTGTGGCTCCCAGTGCCAGCAGATGCAGCCCAGACTCCTCAGTGCAGCCAGGAGTGTCAGCAGAAGCTGCGCCCCTCCCTCCCTCCCTCCCTCAGCTGCCTCAGCTGCCTCAGCTCTCCCTCCATGTCCACACTCAGTCACCCTGAAGAATTCCTTCTAGCTCCTCTGCCACTGATCTCTGGGTCTTGGCACACGCTGTTTCCTCTGCCTGGCCCTCCTTCCCCCTCTTCTTCTTCTCATCCTAACTTGGCTCCACTGGGCCTGCCTTACTTGCCCAGGCACCACCCAGATCTCTCCTTTCAGAAAGCGAGTGGCTGTAACCATCTCTTGGGCACACGTGTTCTGCCAGACTGCGAGTCTGAGAGTAGGCACGTGTGTGTCTTGTCCTATTTCTTTAACACCCAGCGCAGCTCCAGGTACATATAGCAGGTGCACTGTAAGTGCTAGCAGTGTAGATGAAAGCCTTTTTGCCCTGACTGCCGCCCTCCACCTCTATCTCTGAGCCACAGGCAGCAGGGGCCTGGGCACCTGGGCCTTGTCCTGTTCGGTGTCCACAGCCCAGCCCCAGGTCCATACTAATGGCCAGTGGCCATCAGCATGCATGAGTGGTGGGGTGGGGTCAGCCCTGTGCCTCCAAAGGGAGCAAAGCCCACCTTTCCCTGTGAGAAGAGCACCTAAGGCTGGCTGGGGGCTCCCGGGGCTTCTGCTTCTAGTCAGAATGAGAGCATCTCTGAGGAGGGCCCAGGGTGGCCTCGGATTGGTCCACAATGTGAAAATGGCCAAACTCTTCAACACCTACTAACTGGGATTTGACAGGAAGATGCATCTTTCTAAAGCAGAGTCAGTGATGGGCCAAGGGAGAGCACCAGCCTGCAGGCATCTTTTACTGGGCACCTACTGCTCGTCTGGCCCTGCTGTTGTTCCCATCCCTATGTGTAGGGCTGTGGTTCAGATGACTGAGTCCCAAGAGATGCTGCCCTGGGCCCTCCTAAGCAGGAGGAGCTTGCAGCCAGTGCCTGCCTGTTTCCCATTCCTCTCCATGAGGGGGACTTCATCTCACCACCTGGGAATGCAGCCTATCTCTGACATAGCCAGCTCCTCGGGGAGGGAGATAAGGAAACCGAGGGTCAGAATGGTGAGAACACCTGCGCACAAGCAAACATTAAACCAGGATGAGAACACAGGTGGGTCAACTAAACTCATCTCCAATGATAAACTCGTCAGTTGTTGTGGTTACTGGCTGTACCATTACTTATTTTTGTGGGGAAAAGTCTGCACTTCAGAGGAAAATGCTTCATGCATATTAAATAACAGTAACAGTCTAAGGTCGTCAGCTGCCACCGGGGTCCTCCTTCACGGTCTCCTGGTTTTATAAGTGGGCAAACTGAGGCCCACAGAGGGAAGTGACTTGCTTGAGGTCATACCATGAGTTAACAGCAACACTGACTAAGTCTGGCCTGACAGCAGGTCACGGAGGGGAGGGCCTATTTGTCCTCAGCACCTGGCCCCTAAATCCAAGGAACATTGGGCCATTTGTGCTCCCCATAGTGGAGTTGTGAATGGCAGGACGGATGTTGTCTTCCTGGCAATAAGCTCCAATGGTCACGACTGATTGCAAACCCTGATGGCTTTGCCATGGAGGAATTCCCATTCACTGGCACCTTGGAGTGGGACCATGAAGCAGACTGCATGGGCAGGTGCCAAGGCCAACTCCAACGTGGCAGGTGAGAGCATCCTCGTGGGAAGAACAACATGGCACACCGATGCCCTTAGGCCTTTCCTATCCTTGGGAGAACCCAGGACTTCCCCTCTCTAAGCTACTACCCCCACCTCTCCATGGAAACACCCCATTTCCAATGTCTCTGACCTCTCTACTAGATATCCCAAAGGCCCCTCTACTTCCCCAGTGACCCAAACTGAGCTCATGAGCTCTGGAAGGTTTGGGGAAAGAATGTGCTTTCAATTCTGGATCCCCTCAATTTCTCAACATGCTCCAGATACACTGTCCTCTTTTGGGATGCCTCGGCCCTGCACAGGCTGGCTCCTCTGCCAGAAATGTCCTTCCTGTTTTCTCCTCCTGACAAATTCCTACTTATCCTTCAAAACTCAAGCTAACCCCCTGGAGCAGCCTTCCTTCCCTCTCGCAGGCAGCGCTGAAGCTGGGTTTATTACGAGCCCATGCTGAACAGATGCTGCATGAAAGATGGTTTAGCAGGTGAAAATGTCAAGCCCTGGAGAGAAGAGGCCACCAGCTAGAGCCACAGAAATGGAACTCACAACACAGAGAACTGGAGTGATCACAGCCCAGCTGTACTTCATCCAGGGCCCGGGCCGATAGCCAATCATGTCCTCAATACCGTCATAAAGGTTATCACCTCCTGCAAGAGACAGAGGGGGACATTTGCTGACACAGCGTTCGAGGCCAGCAGCGGCTCAGGGGCCATGAGGGGGGGTCTCTGGGACCTGATCCAGGCCTCTGCATCTCCACATCATGGATATCCAAGTGTGGCAGAAACAGACATTTACACAAAATTCAAATGTAACTCTGCATCTTGTATTCTTCTGGCAATCTGAGGCACACCCCAAACCCTAGGTGTGCAATCTTAGGCACAGCCCAAACGCAAACCCAAGGCCTCAAGGAGGTAAAAAGGGAACATTCCAGGTCCTGCACAACCAAGTTCTGAATTTGTGAAAACATCCAGTCACGCCTCGCACCTTTAGCACCAGGAGAATCTTCAGTGTGGCTACAGTGAGATTATTTGTGTAGTCTAGGTAGGGAGAGCCTACTGTTCAACTCAAATTGAATTCCCTTAGTATTCTCTGCTTCTAAAGTTTCTAAGTAGAGAAGCCCAAAGGAGAACCTTGAGAAAGGACACGAAAAAATCTGTACTCACCATATATCCAGGCAATAACAAAACATTCAAAGAATGCAACCCACAAAAGGCATACACCGCTAGCTGCATAGTAGTCAAAGAGCTGAAACACATACATGCCACCCTGTGAAGAAAAAACCACAAAAGGTCGATTTCCTACCTGATCTCTCATTTCTTTCATATACAAAGAGCTCTGGCATATCAATAAGTCAAGAAAACCCAAGAGAAAAATGGGCAAAGACTCTGATGACCAGATAAATATACAAAAAGATGCTCAACTTCATGTTTGACAAATGTAATTAAAAACACACATACAGGCCGGGCGCGGTGGCTCACGCCTGTAATCCCAGCACTTTGGGAGGCTGAGGCGGGCGGATCACAAGGTCAGGAGATCGAGACCATCCTGGCTAACACTGTGAAACCCTGTCTTTACTAAAAATGCAAAAAATTAGCCGGGCGAGGCGGCGGGCGCCTGTAGTCCCAGCTACTCGGGAGGCTGAGGCAGGAGAATGGCGTGAACCCGGGAGGCGGAGCTTGCAGTGAGCCGAGATCGCGCCACTGCACTCCAGCCTGGGCGACTAAGCGAGACTCTGTCTCAAAAAAAAAAAAAAAAAAACACACATACAGATAAATGAAAGCAAAATGATGGGTCCACGGGAGCCTGCTTCCCAAGGAGGTGCTTCACACCAAGTGCAGCTGACAGAGAAGACTCCAGGGTCACCCAGCTGCTCAGTGAGCGGCCCTGCAATCTGACTTCCGGGGTGGGGGTTCTTACAAACACCTCCAGGAAAACACTTTTACTTCTGGTGAGGAAAAATGGTGAAGCGAAGCCCTGAATTGGGTTTTCGGAGAATTGTTAAGTGGGACCCATTCCTGGGGAACAGGGGAGGTGGTAGGGGGCATGCAGGAGAGAGCATGCCCTGGCTGGATGCTGGGCTTCCATTCTTAGTACAATCTTTATCTCATCTGGCTTGTCTCTTGCTAGGCACGTCTTAGATGCTCCTGTTCCCTTCTGCTCTTTGCTTCCCTTGTGTGCATCTGAAATCCCCTCTCCTCCTGGCCCCTACCCACCCTCTGAATAGTGTATGCACCCCCACCCACACACCCCAGGCCTTGGCCCTATGACAGGTGACCTGCAAGGCCGTGCACCTCTACATGGCGCTGCGGTATTTCCTGGGAGGCCTGCATTTACCCTTGAGAATGTCTCCACCCCACCCCCAGGCCCGAGAAGAGCACAGAGTCAGGGGTGAACAGAGTTGTGAAATGGATTTCAGCTGAAGATCCTCTTCCCAGGCTTATCAGGACAGAGGGCAGCGGGTGGTCACAGTGTTGCCACAGCAACAGGCAAAATAATTGGGTAGTTTGGGTCAGCTGTGGGCTCCTGAGCCCCCTCATGCTGCCCCCAGTATTGGCCCAAGCAAGACCCCTGAATTGGGTGGGGCTGGGAGATGAAGCCCCTGCCTGGCCCTCTCACCCAGCTGCTGCCTCCACTATGGCCTTCAGGAGGGCATTGGAGCACCAAGCCCGAAACACAGGTGAGAGAGCCACCTACCTCCGTCACCATCGTCAGCCCCAGCAGGTAGCTGATGCTACACACGAAGGCGATGAAGATTTCTCGACGATAACCCTTCCTTAGGAAGGATGGGTAAAGATCAACCAAGGATGTGATCTGTCCTTCGACTTCAACAAACTGAGGAGGGGAAGAGAGAGAGCTGGTGAGCGGCCGACGCTCAGGCCACCCTTGCCTACTGCTCAGAGGGAAGGGCCCAGGCACACACAGTGCAGGAGCAGATGAGACCATCCTTGTGTCCAGAATTGGCCTGTGAGATCAAGTTCAAGTGTGGGAGCCTGACTTCCCTGGCTGTGCCGGGGGAGTCCCACCTGCCACTCCTCGGAGCCAGACAATGTAACATGCGGTGGTCCACACCCAGTTGGCCAAATACTCCACACCTCTGCGTCTTCGCTTAGGCTGTTCCTGCCGCCAGAATGCCTTTCCCCATCCTCTGAAGCTCAGCTTGAGAACAACTGCGCCTCTGAAGCCAAGCTTCTGTCCTGGCACATTCAGGGGCATGAATGTGTTGCCATGACAACCTTCCTCATTGATCTCCATCCTCTTGGAAGATAAGGGTGGTATCCCACTCACTTTTGGGCCTCGAATGCTAAGCCTGGCCAGACATATTGGCTGCTCAGCAAAAGTAATGAATGGGTGGACCTTAGCACCAACTTGCTTGGCAGCTCAGGGGAAGTCTGAGCCTCAGTTTCCCCATCAGTGGAATGGCAGGCAGTTCAGGTCAGATTCACACAGTGGCTTTCAATCCTTTGGGGATCACAGACCCATGAGAGGACTTTTGCATGTGTGCACACACGCTGTGTAACTACCTGCTGCCTGGGACTCCAGGAACCCATCCCTGGGCTCCCAAAGGAAAAGAAGCTGGTTGGAAAAGGCCCCTCCGTAGGTAACATTCCAGGGGGATTCTCAGTCTTTCTAAACCTTTCCATCTATATGCCTAACCATTTATCTTGGGGGTTGCTCCATAGCATTACACAGAAAGCTGCCTCATTTTTAAATGGATAAAACTCCACCCTTGGGTAGGCATCGCCATTGATCTCATGCCTAGCTGATGGTCTCCAGACTCAACTCTTCCCCTCCTCCTGTGCACAGGCATTGTGCACGTAGCACAGTCTCAGAAGAGAAGCTTTGGGGTTAAGGAGCACACAGCAGCACTTTAAATTTGGATGGCTACACCCAAACTTCTCTGCCAACGAACACACCCTCCAAGGTCTATCTGATTCCTTCAAAAGTCGAAAAGAGCTAATCCATCCTGGACCCAGATGTTCTTTCATCTGAACGAGGCTTTTGGGAAGGACGTTTTCCCAGCATTCCTACCAGACAAATCTAACCCCTTCCTCCTTTGGGACGCATTGCAGGAAAATCCAGGGAAGGAACACAAATGAGGAGAAATCCCTTCCATGTGCCGACAGGGGCTGGAGAGATCAGACTGCCCCCAGGAATAAGGGAAAAGATAAGCAGGAGGCTCTCGAGAGGGGCCGAGAGAAGGGGCTGCTTTTTTGACCTCTGACTCATGTGTCTGTCGCAGGGGTTTTGAAGCTGAATTGCCACTGAATTATAGCAAACCTGCAGCTCAAACGCTAAGCTTCAAAAGGAGTTAAAAATAAAGGTTCTTTCCTTTGAGATGGGGAAATCAGAGACAGGAAGGTCCAGTGTCGCTGTGAATCAGGGCCAAGACCAGCACAAACCCCCATTTCTCAGTTCCTTCGTGCTTCTGGAGAACACTGCTATCCTCCACCAGCCTCTTGGGCCCTCCCTCACTTAAGAGCTTTCCTCTCTGTGAAATGGGAGGATCTTGCCCACTTAGCAGGGATGTTGAGAAAGATTTGAAATTATTAGAGTAAAACCGTTCACCCATGTCAGCAGGCTGGGTGAGCTCTTTGGGTGCAGGAGGAGTGGGTTCCAACTCTCATCTCCTCTCACAATTTGTTGAAAAACCGTGTCCAGGCTGGGTACGGTGGCTCATGCCTATAATCCCAGCACTTTGGGAGGCCGAGTCAGGCAGATCACCTGAGGTCAGGAGTTCGAGACCAGCCTGGCCAACATGACAAAACCCTGTCTCTACTAAAAATACAAAAATTAGCCAGGTGTGGTGGCGCACACCTGTAATCCCAGCTACTTGGGAGACTGAGGCAGGAGAATCACTTGAACCCAGGAGGCAGAGGTTGCAGTGAGCCAAGATTGCGCCACTGCACTCCAACCTGGGCAACAGAGCAAGGCTCCATCTCAAAGCAAACAAACAAAAAACCATGTCCCTCTTGGGTAGTCTGGATGGCAACAGGCATCTGCCTCCACATGGCTGACTCCTCTACCCTGTCTCACCAAGAAATGCACAGCAGTATGATGGCTCTTAGGACAGATGGACTCTCCCGCCATTGGTAGGAACCCTGATGAGCCAGGGTCACACTCCCTGCTCCCCTGCCCAGGACGCAGTGACATCAGCGGGAGGCCTCTGCCTGTTGGCTGTAGATCTCCATACTTCCAACAGGAGGAAGTTATTTTGGGGAAATTCAAGGGGAAGGCCAATTGGGACAAACTAGCAGGTAAGAGACAGTTTCTGGGGACAGGGAGACCCAGCACCAAGCCCTTAACTAGCTGTGTGGAGCCTTGGCTAAGTTCTTGGTCTCTCTAAGCCTCAGTTTCCTCAGCTATAAGAAGGGTAAAAATAGTACCCAAGCAAAGCAACACTGCAGCTTAAAGAGTTCATGTATAAAAGCCAGGTGCAGGGCTGGCAGGAGGGCAAACTGGGGAGCCAGTGTTGAATGGGGACAGAGGTTCCATTTGGGAAGAGGAAAAAGTTCTGGAGATGGATGGTGGTGATGGCTGCACAATGTTTGAAGGTACAAATGCCACTGAGCTGTGCACTTAAACCTGGTTTAGATGGTAAATGTGTGTATCACCCCAAACACACATGCACATAGAAGCCCGCCACGAGGCCTGGCACCCAGTGAACACCTCTCATGGCAGCGCTGTGATCCTGTCACGGTGAGGCACACTGCTGGCATCTGCAAAAGCTTCCCCATTTCCCCAAGTTCACAAAGCAAATAGATGCAAAGGAGGAAGCCCAACCTGTGCCATCAAATTCCCATCCTGGTTCCCTGGGACATGGGGCCTGGGAGACCAGTGACTCAGGTTCAGTTTCTACTCTTGTCCCTGGCAGGTCATCGAACTGCTCTGAGCCTTGAGTTCCTTGCTCTGCAAAGTAGGAGGAGTGGCTGTGAGAACCCACCAGATTCTCTCCGTGTGCCACTGGCACGGGGCCTCTCTGAGAGATGCGTGTCCTCCACCAGGTCCCACCTCCTGGGGAGAAAATCTAATGAGTGACCATCTCCACCTGCTCAGGGAGCCATTTCCAAAGCCCAAGTGGCCTATTTTGGGCCCATGAAGATGTCATGCCTTGTCATTTATTAACCTCTGTTTTTGTTTTTTTTTCTTTCACTTAGAGCTTTGGAAGAAGTTATAAAAGCCATTTGCTTGGGGCCTCTGAAGGCCAAACTCATTAACTAGGAATGATTAATGGAGTCCTCCTGCTTGTTTATTCAGCTCAAGTCCATCAACAACTGCAGAAGTATTTTGTTTTCTGTCTCCCTGATGTTTTCATTCTGTCTTCTCTGCTAATCCTGCCCCCTTCTCTGCCAAATCCCCCGCTCTGTTCTTGACCTTGCTGGCTGGCCGCCTCCTCTCTCTGGACTCACCCTCCTCTGCTTGACCTTCAGAGACTTTTCCCCTACCAGGTTCTGAGGACCCACTTGGGACACTGACTTTGAAGACTGCGGCCTGCGGGGAGGGAGACAAAGGGCTCTCCCGCCCTGGTTGCAGGCTCCAACCTCTCAGGGGTTCTCAGTTGCTCAAAGGCTTCCCAAGAGGCATTCAGACCTCCAGACCCAGACTACACAGTCTACATCCTACCTGCTTCTCAGCGGCCCACCTGCGTGGTGCTGCCTGAGGGACTCATGCTGGCCTGGGAACACAACCAGCCTGTCCCACATGCCATCAGTCCCTACTCCTGGAGTCATGTCTGTGCTCTGAACTGTTGTTTCAACAAGACCCTGTCAAAACTACACCTATTTCCAGGGAAAGGGGCCAAGGAGCTCAAGTGAATTGTCCTCCGAGCACTGCTGACTACTCTGCACCAGGCACTGGCCACTCTACAGCCAGATGCAGCCACTCAGCGGCTCTCACTGGCATTCCCTGGCCATGAGTCACCCTCTAGTGGAGGCCCTGAAGGGGTGGGATGTGGGGTGTAGAAGTGCAGGAAAGAACCTCAGTGGAGACAAGAGTCCTGCCTTGGGAGGGCAGAAGCCAGGACAGTCAGAGGTCAGGGTGGGTCTGAGCGAGGCTCCCGGCCTGTGCTGTGTATGAAGCATGGGAGGGAGCCAATGCCTGGCCTCTCGCACGCTCCAGGGAACACAGAATCCTGAGTGTGGAGTAGGCTTCTCCTGGGCACTTGCAACTGATTACGATGGCCCCGACAATGACCAGCTCACACAGAAATGCGGGTCCCTTCTCCAAACCGCCCGTCTGCTGTGCCCTCCCGTGCCCCGCCGACGCTCCACTGGAGCGCATCATGACTTATTGAGTCGTAACCTCCAATTCATCATTTGTGGCTTGACGGTAACCACAAACCCTGGTTGTCCCTGTCATAACCCACCCACTCCGAGAACCTCTGGATGCCCCTCTGCCAGCAGACAATGTGCCATGCCACGTTTTGTGTGCACTCCATTAGGCTAAATAATTATCTTGTTCAAATGCACTTTCTGGGGACCCAGAGCCTTTTCTATTCCTGGTGTCCTGGTGGAACCCTCACAGCTGAAGCACTGGAAGTCTGACTGGAGTGGGGACGGGGGTTGAACACCTCCCAGGTGGAAAAAGGAGGCTTTCCCAGAGTTAGGCTCCCTACAGGGGCAGTCACCCCAGGGCCATCCTGGGACTTATACGCACCTGGCTATCCAGTCCAAGCAAGAGAAGCATAATAAAAAAAAGAATGGACCAAAACGTGGGCAGCGGCATCATTGTCACAGCTTTTGGGTAGGCAATGAAGGCCAGGCCAGGACCTAGAAAGGAAAGAAAATGGGGAGGGGCACAGGGGACGAGACATCAGCCACCAAGCCACTGGGAACCCTGGGCTCACACAAAGACACTCAGACCCAAATACAGCAGGGAGCCAGGTCTGAACTCTGGCCTGGGGAAAGAGACCAGGCCTGTCTCACTTTTGGGTGGGACACGCTGGGGCTCAGGAGGGGCCCGGTTTTAGCATCTGCCTCCTACGCGGCACACGGGGCCTCCTCACAAACCAGCATCCATTGGGGCGTGGTTATTTGGGGTAGGACGAAGACTGAGCCCGGGACTCAGTCTGCAGCGACAAAGGAAAGGGAGGATCCTCCCACCCCAAAGCAAAGCCATCGAGTGGACAGCCTTCGCTGGAAGGAGGCGGGGGAGCGTGCTGGTGACCTGACCGCCCGCAGTCTCCTTTGCAAAGGGAAGGTTTCTATCTTTGAGTTAATGGCTAAAACACCATAGGAGTGGAAAGAAAACAAAACCATGCCCAATAGGGGGCATGTCTCTTCAGGGGTGCATTTGCAGGGCTCTCCCTGGCAAGGTCAGAGCCGAGCCCACAAGGTCAAGGTTGGGCCAACCAGGGCCCAAAGCTGAGGGAACGTGGGTGCAGGGGCAAGGTCCCAGGCCTGCAAGCCCTGAGGCCTGCATCCAAGTCATCCTCCTCCAATTTCGTTTTGGAATCACCCCATACCCTCTCAGTTTCCCCACCTGAAAAGTGAGGGCCAGGTGGCCATAAATGACTCACAAGGAGCCTTCCTGTGTTTAGATTCTCAGAGGTAGATACCATGTCACTAGAAAAGAGCTCTGGGTTTCCAAAGAGGGGACTTGGCTAGAACCTGAGGAGAGCTGGGGAGATGGGAGCTGTCAGCTCAGGGGATGTCTCTGATGAGAGACATTCCGGAGACAGAGAGAAATGTCTCCTCCTGTCTCCAGCCTGCCTGAAAGCGGATGCCAGCGGAAAGAATTTAGTTGTTAACTGAGACCTGTGGGTCTGAGAAGCGAGGGCAGCAAAAGAAAGTAAAATCTACATTTAAAAAAAAAAAAAAAAAAAAAAAAAGTCAAGAAGCAGGAAACAAAAAGGCCAGAGCAGGAGCTGTTCAGCAGGGATTAGAAACCAGATGAATGGCTCAAGAATGAAAAACAAAAAGCAAAACCCAACTTTACAATAAATTGGAACCAGAAACCACAGTATATGGTGTTAACACCCCCAGTGTGGCAGGGAAGGGTGCGTCCTTCTACACTCCGGAGAAAACCTGACCAAAATATATCCTTGGGCAGCAACAGAGTGGTTGGTCACTGAGATGCTGGACACCCCCACCAGGAGTGGGGGTTTACCAAGCCCAAAATTGCTCAGAACATGCCCAAAGGAACCAGGGCCAGGTTCAGAAAAATATGGCCCCCAGGACCTGGTGAGATGACTTTTGAATCAAAGTTGAAGTTGGAGTCAAAAGCCGCAGCGTTTCCACCAAGGCTGGGGCCCTGCTGGTCCCCACAGAATGTCAGCGCTGGCCCTGACTGGTCCCCACCGAATGAGGAATCGAGTCCAGCCAGCTGCGAGACAGATGCAAAATGGGTCCCCACCACCCCCAACCCACCAAGGACATTGTGAAGATTCTCAATTCGCTCGTTTCTGTATTTTAGTTTTGCCTTTCTCAAGCCAGCCTCTGGGAGAGGGCCTGAGCATCCTTCTCTAAAAGTGCATGGTGAACTCAAGAGAGAGAAGTCCAGGAGACATAATCTAGCCACTCCGAGAACCTCTGGATACCTCTCCGCTAACAGACAATGTGCCATGCCACGTCTTGTTTGCACTCCGTCAGGCTAAATAATTATCTTGTTCAAATGCACTTCGCTCAATATGGTGCTTGTTAAAAGCTTATTAGAGAAATAATCACCCTTGATGTGCCGGCTGTTCAGACATCACCGTGGGGAATAAATGACAAGGTGTTTGAAGTGGACGGGAAAAAAACAACTGAGATTGACAATATATGTGTCTATGAAAATACTTCGTTGTCCATGGAGGAAGATATATTGTATGTATCTGTCTGTATCTCCCATTGCCAAATTCACTCCATACTCCTGGAGATTCCCACTCAATTGCAATTGGTTTGCAAGCCCTCAGCTGAAAGCAAGCCATCTGCGGAGGAGGCATAAATCATCCCTGGCTCCCCTCACCACTCTAACTGCTAAACTCCCAAAGGGGCGTGGGGACTTCTGGAGTTACATTCAGCATCCTCAGTCTCTGGCCTGCTTTTGGGGGCTCTTTGGGCTGGGTGGAGGGAACAGTACATCTGAGGGTCCACTTTGGAAGCAGGGACAGTGGAGAGGTGTGTGGGGGTGACATGTGGATTTGCGAAGGTGGTCCTGCAGTGTTGTCAGGGGTCTAAGGATGGGGCTGGGCCGTGTGCGTCTCTGCCAAGCAAAGAAGACAGTGAGGAGGGGCCGGGGGCTCTCGGAGGTCACAGAGGCCCAGACAAATTCTCACACTGGAAGGGCCAGAGGTTGTTGCATGTGTCCAGGGTGGGCTGGGTGCCAGGAGGGGGACACCCTTGTGTCAGAAGGCCTGTCCAGCATGTGACAAGTGGAGAAATAGTGGACAGGATGTTCAGAAAGCCCTGTTGTAGCCCCACCTATCCCAAGCAAAGCCCTTGCTCTCAGGCTGCTGGTCTCCTCATCTGAGAAGGGAACTTCCGGACGCACGATGCTGAGGCACCTTCTGACCCTCCAATGCTAGGGCTCTAGGACTCAGGGACTGGGACATTGCCTCATGTTCCAAATACAGATGGCACAGGAGGTCAAGGGCAGTGGAATGGCAGGGCCTCCGGCTGTGTCTGGCCCTAGTCTATTAACCTGAAGTTAATAACCCTCACGCTCTCCCATCGGCTTGGAAGGAGCCTCAGCCCAGGACCCTTGCCACCCCCAGGGTGGTTGTAAGAAATTAGGACATGGATGGGGTGGCACTGGGGGCTCAGCATGTAAAATAACAAAACCAACTGATGACCACCCACAAAGTGAACTGTGCAGGGCCGGGGAGGGGTGGAGAGGCCAGAAAGGTGGACTTTGAGGATCCTGGGAGCCTGAGGGAATCCCACAACCCAAGCCACTGCAATTAAAGCTACAGGCCCAGGACCTCAAGTAACCGTGGCCAAGTCCCAGAATGGAGGCACCTGAGAGACTGCAGATTCTAGCAACTGAGGGCCCCATGATTCTCAGGTTCCAGAAGCACCTTGCTGGAACTCTGGGATCCCAGATTCCTAAGGTCCCTGTCTGTGCAGGGCCCGTGATTCTAAGACACTGGCATCCTCCATGCCTATGACTCCAGGTAGCCCGAGGAACAGCGCCTGGTCAACAGGGCCCACACCCCAAGGGGTGACATTGTACTTACAACCCACCCCCAGTTAGATCTGCCACCGTCCCAGTAGGTCGTCCCCTCATCTACTCCCTCCCCCCACACACTGCACCCAGTGCCTACGGTGGTGCCTGACACAGAGTGGGGACTTGTTCACGAGAAATCGGTGGAATGGATGAATGCATCTGCTTAGAAGGAGCGCGCTGGGAGCAAAGTGCAAAATACAGAAACCAAGGCTGAGAAGGTGGTGATGAAATGCCGATTGGTGGCTGACTTGGGCCTGAGTTAGGAAAGTGGTTTCTGTTGTGGAAACCAGGAGTTTGCTGGGGAAGGACGGGAGGCGGGGAAGACCACGCTAAGGTAGCTAAAAATTCCCCAACTTAACCACCCCCCACGCTTTTGCCACCCCTCAGGCCAAATTGCAATAAAAATGTTTAAAATTTGGCTTTTGTACTCTTTGATATTTGGGGGACATCTTGGTGGGGGGGGTCCATTTTAGAAACCAGGCTCGTCCCCCCTCAAAGCCCCCTGGGGTCTGGCTTCATGCCTGCAGTACTCGGCTTACACACTAGGTGGCAGTGCCCACCACCACTGCCACCGATACCACCGTACCTGACTCAGCCACATCAGCAATGTCCACCCCTTGCTCTTGTGCCATGAAGCCCAGGATGGAAAAAATTGCGAAGCCAGACACAAAACTGGTACCACTGTTCAGGCATCCCAGCAGCATACAGTCCCTAAGTTACACATATGTCAGGGAGCAAGTTAATTCACAACACAAGGAAGCCACGCTCCCTACTTCTCTTTTTCTTTAAACATCATCATCATCATTTCTAAAGTCCACCAGGCCCGCCGGCGCAACACTTGCCTGTACGAGTTGTACTTGTACTTATTGTAGCTCCCCAGTGAGGTCATAGCCCCCAGGCAGATGGCGTAAGAGAAGAATATCTGAGTCCCAGCGTCAATCCACACCTATAAGGGGGAGGGAGGTGGCAAGGAGAGAGAGGAGGGCTGTTAGAGCTGGCTTCCTGGAGGAGGCAGCGAGGGTTATGTCCACCCGGCGATGGGCTGGGGACGGGACTTTGCACATGCAAATGGAACACTTATGCTCGAATCCAAGGTGACTTTCACGGCAATACTGAGCTGCAAGGAGCCCCAGAAATCAAACACCCCACCTCCCAGCGACCTAGCATCAGGGTTAAGAGGCTTCAGAAGCAGATGGATCTGGATTCCAACCCTGGAATGACAGTGGACAAGTATCACTCCTGCGGTCTCAGTTTTCACATCTATAAAATGGGCTCCATTGCCCTACCCCATAGAGCTGTTTCCCAGGTTCAAAGAGTGGCGATTCAGCCCAGTGCCAGTTACACAGCAAGCCCATAAGTCAAGGTTGCTGCCACCACCATTATTGTTACTGTTTGCGGACCCTCAAGTTAGAATGCGGAAGGAGGTCCCAAGGGACTACGCAGCCAAAACTGCTCTCCAGAATCTTCACCAGGCAGCTCCAGAGGGTCTGGCAGCCACCTTCCCAGCTGTCCTCTGAGGCCGGCCAACCCCTCTCCCACCTGTGTCCTGTCCAGGGGGAAGGGCAGTGGGGAAGGAGAGTACAGGCCCTTGGGAAGCAACCGGAAGGCCCTGGGGATTCAGGTCCTCAAACAAACCCAGAAAATCTCCCAGGGATTCTGCTACCTCCCTGAGGTCACAAGGCTGAGTGCCAGAAGGTGGGCTTTCGGTATCTGCCCCTCGACCCTCCAAGGCCATCGCCCGCAGCGCTCCAGGTCCTGGCTCTCCCATCCCCAGGATGCAGCAGCCCTTGTGGCTGCAGTGGGCAGAAGCTGGGTCCGAGGGGAGACTTGCTCATCAGAAGATTTCTCCCCCTTACCTGGTGCAGGGCCTAAAGCAGCCTCTCTAAGTGGCCAGCCTCAGACATCCTTGACATGAAAACAGACGCACACAGCTAGAAAGGTCCGTCAGCACCGGGGACAGGCACACCCACCACAGGCCCAGTGGAAAAGTACCCGGGGGCAGTGGCCCAGTTAGACCTGTGCACCAAAGAACCACGGAAGATGTGCTGCCAGCGGCCTCTGCCCCTGCCCTGTCCTGTGCTGGCCCAGCCCTGGGTGGGAGGGAGGACAGTGTGTCCCAGCCCCGCAGTACCTGTGGGTCCTCGAGGCGGGTGATGTCAGGATACAGATAGAACTTGATGCCTGCGCCCGCGCCCGGCAGTGTCAGCCCTCGGACCAGCAGCACCAGGAGCATGGCGAATGGAAAAGTGGCTGTGAAGTAGACGACCTGCGAGGGAGAGAGGGATTCAGGGGGTCATGGGCATCACTTGCTGCTGCTAAGTCTGAGTGTCCTCTCAGAGAGGCAGAGGGGAACACTGGTCAGGATCAGGGGTTCTGGAGCCAAGTTTGCTGTCTCTCTTGCTGTGCGGTCTTTGGCACATTGCTTAACCACTCTGGGACTCAGCTGCCTCATCTGTAATCTGGGTATATACAGGTACCTACCTCACAGATTTCTTTTTTTTTTTTTTTTAATTTGAGATGGAGCCTCGCTCTGTCACCCAGGCTGCAGTGCAATGGCACGATCTTGGCTCACTGCAACCTCCGCCTCCCGGGTTCAAGTGATTCTCCTGGCTCAGCCTCTCGAGTAGTTGGGATTACAGGTGCCCGCCACCATGCCCAGCTAATTATTGTATTTTTAGTAGAGACAGGATTTTACTGGGTTGGCCAGGCTGGTCTCAAACTCCTGGCCTCAAATGATCCACCTGCCTCAGCCTCCCAAAGTGCTGGGATTATAGGCGTGAGCCACAGCACTGGCCCACCTCACAGATTTACTGAGATTAAATGAAAAACATCCTATAAACAGTTTGTCCCAGGCACCATCTAAGCACAAAATACAGTGGTGAATAAGACAGAAAACAAATCCCTGCCTTTGTGGAACTGACATTCCAGGGTGTAGACGTGGAAAATGCAAAATCAGAGAGTAAGCTATCAAGTGCACGTGTAGAAGGCTCAGCCCAGTGGTTGCCAACCATGGCATGTGCCGATGACATGCAGGTCATATTAGTTAACTAACCACAATGTTGGTATGATTCCTATGGTTAGGGATCAGATAAGCATGGATTCAAATCCCAGCTCTGTCCCCTCATTTGCTGTGTGATCTTAGGCACATTGCTTAACCTCTCTGGACCTGTTTCCTCATGAGTAGAATTCAGATAAGAGTAATAGAAGCCCCTCACCAAGGGGTGAGGTGAGGATTCAATGGGATGATGCTTGTAACACTGCCACTCAGTAGGTGCTCCAGAAAGGGGGCCTGTTGTTGACACTGATTTTGCTGGAAGGATGGGACCTTCAGGGAAGAAAATGAGGCCTCTCAAAGGCCCTTAACTGGGAACAGGAAAGGCTCCCTACTTCACCGGGCCTCTGGGAGACCCATGGCCTTCCTTGGGTCACACTGCATGTTCCAGACAGGCCAAGATCAGGTGTGAGGTAGGGACTAGAAATGATGTGGCCGTCTCCTCCCAAGGACCTTCTGTCTTCCTGTCCTGCAAGCACTGTTTGTGACATCAGTTCTCATGGATGGATTTTCCCATTTTATTTAACACAAGGAGTTTCCAGACAGGGTTTATGCCTGGGAGGAGCTCAAAGGTGCCTGGCTGAATGGACAGTAAGATCCTAGTGTTTCAGGCAGGGCACTAGCTGAGTAGAAACATCCCAGGCACAAGCCCACTTCATCCTCACCACGCCCCCCAGGACGGTGGTTTACAGTGGAGAAACTGAGGCTGGGTGGGCTTTAAGGACTTGCCCAGGGCATCAACGGAGTCCAGGATTTGAACCCAGAGCCTGTGGAGGGCTAACATCTGAGCAGAAAGGCATGAAGTATTTTACTTCGACATGCAGAAAGCTCATGGTGGCCACCTCGAAACACTGAGACTGGCTGGCAGAGCCCTGGGCCACATCTGGGGATCAGGGGACCTGGGAGGAACCACTGCACGGTTAATGCGCCCATTTTACAGGAGAGGAAACTGAGATGACGAGAAAAGGAGGAATGTGCCCATGGAGTTGGGGGTGCAGTGCCAGGGCACTGCTGGAGCCCAGGTATGTAACAAACACTGACAGATAGTGACAGAGCCCAAAACCTCACCTAGATGGCACCAGGACCCTCGACAGAGCACATTCTCCTGGCCATGATCCCTTCGAGTAGAAACAATGAGAAAGGGAATTCGGAAAAGGGCAAAAAGGAAGCTTTCAGGGCCTGCTTAGTTCAGCTGCCCTCAGCCCAATAACCCCCAGGCAGTTTTTATTGAGCACTTACTGTATACCTAGCACTGTTCCAAATGCTGTGACGTCTATTCTCACTGGCTCCTGCCCTAACCCTCTGAGGTAAGTTTTATTTCTATCTCCATTTTGCAACAAGAAAACTGAGGCCCAGAGAGAGTCCATCACTTGCCCAGGGTCACATGGCCTTAAGCAGCAGAATGGGGACCTGCCCCACAGCCCACATATAGGAGACTGGCAAAATGCCTCCCACAACTGGCAGTTTACCGACTCTCCCCAAGAGCAGAGGGCAGCCAGGAGGGAGGCCCGCAGGTCTAAATCCAAGCTTAGAGGCTGGCTTGCCACGAGACCTCCAGGAAGCCGCTGTCCCCTCTAGACTCTGTTTCCCCACCTGGAAGTAAAGGGTTGGGACCGCAGGGGCTCTGAGGTTGCCTCCTACTCTGCCACTCTAGGTCAAGGGGTAGAGAGGCTGTGGGTCAGCTGCGGAGCCGCCTCTACCAGGGGTTGTACGCTGCCTCTGCCACCCCTTGCTAGTGACCTGGGTGGGCCTCAGCTTCCCCATCTGTCCACTGAGGATACGGGAACGCTGACCTTGCTCGCTGGCCCCTGGCCTGCCGTGAGCATTCAAGAAGCCTCCTTGGCCAGCACTGTCAGGATGGCCCTCCAACACTGAGAGGGTGGGCCCTACTCCCGCCTCTGCCCCCAGGCGTCCTTTGTTCCTCCAGGCCTCGGTTTCTCCAGCCCTCTGGAGAACCGTCACCTCTTCTCCTTGAGGCCAGGAGCCCACATGATTTCCCAAGGATGGGAAGGCAGACGTGGAGGGCCGGGGCACATCAGGAAGCCACAGAAGGGGGGAAGAAGTGAAAAAAGAAAACCAGCCTGCCTCTCCCTTCCTGAGGCCAGGCGGCCAGGCGGCCAGGCGCCCCAACCAGCTCCCACCTCTGGGGCCCTTTGTGGGCCACACCCGGGCTGGCGAACAATAGCTGCTGACAGCAGCCCCGCAGGGGTCTCCAGAGGGCGGCCACTTCAAAGCCAGCCAGGCCTCCCCTGGGCCAAAGCCTCTGTGGCCAGAGGGCTTTGTGTCAGGGACGGGTGTGGAGGTGGCTTTCCTTGTTTTCACGTAGTTAGTTTATTTAACAAGCACTTATGCAGTGCAGAGTTTGTGCGGGGCACTCAGCTAAGAGCTCCATGAGTTTCAACTCATTTAATCCTCAGACAACTGAGAAGAGCCAGGCACCAGCCTCACCTGCATTTTCTAGATGAGGAGACTGCCCAGAGAGGTGGGAGCACCTGCCTGGAATCACAGAGTTAGTGGTGGCGGATGCGGCATGGATCCAGGCCAGCTGGTGTCAGGTCCCCACACCTTTGGGATCTGTGTCATTGTTCCTCCCCAAATCCTGGTCACACCACCTCAGCCATGTGAAGGGAAAATAAAATCTCAGGACCCCAAACTCACTATGCAGAAGGAAAAGGTTAAGCTTGGGAACTGAGTCACACACACACACACACACACACAACCGGCCTGCCTTCTGTTCTTCAGCAGAGAGCTGTGAGATACAGGCCACATATCTCCCCAGGCAGCCTCCCTCACCCTGACAATGTAAACTCACAGCTCATCTTCACAGGTACGGGACAAAGCGACAAGAAATCAGCCATCCGCCCACACGTCCAGGCATGTGTCTCCTTCCTCCACCGTGTGTCCACCCTACCCTATGGAAAATGTGTGTGTTCTCCACCCTATGGAAAATGTGTGTGTTCTCCACCCTATGAAAAATGCAGATTTGCTGAGAGACACCGTGCATAACTACCTGAATTACCTATTCCTCTGTCCCCTCCTGCTGTTTCCCCTTACCTTTTTTTTTTTTTTTTTTTTTTTTTGAGACACGGTCTCTGTCGCCCACGCTAGAGTGCAATGGTGCAATCAAAGCTCACTGCAGTCTCAACTTCCTGGGCCTAAGAGATCCTCCTACCTCAGCCTCCTGAGTAGCTGGGACTACAGGTACGCGCCACCATGCCCAGCTAATTTTTGTACATTTTAGTAGAGACAGGGTTTCGCCATGTTGACCAGGTTGGTCTTGAACTCCTGAACTTAAGCAATCTGCCCTCCTCGGCCCCCCAAGTGCTGGGATTACAGGTGTGAGCTACTTCTCTGGGCCTCCCCTTTATATACTGAGGTTCTCAAAACCCTCTTTGGAAAAAGTGCAGGCCATAGACCTGACTGTGGCTTGTGTCTCTTTTTCCTGGGCACATCTTCAAACTTGGCAAAATAAACCTCTAAGCTGATTGAGTCCCCTGACTCAGATGGGTTTTGGTTTACAGCAGCAGGTTTGAAAGCCACTCTCGCTTTGCAGAATCTGCTGCTCCGAGGACAAGCCGGTGAGAGCCATGCTTTCAACTTTTCCGTGGCTTCCCCGGGATCCCCAAGGGAGAAGCTGGTGCCAGCCGCTGCCAGGGGCCTCTGGTGGTGGCCCAGCAGGCCTTGCCACGGGACATGGTATTTTTCCACTCTTGCTGGTGAACCTTCGTGGCTCCTCTGAGCCCTAGACCCAAAAGCCCTGTGGCCCAGTTGTCCGGGAAAACTTGCAAGGACAACTTTTCTCCATCCCCTCTGGGCAGTAGAAAAGAGGGTGGCTGAGCAGCAGGGGGAGCTGGGCATCTTTGGGAGGTAAGGGTCTGGGCAGCAGCAGCAGGGGGAGCTGGGCATCCTTTGGGAGGTAAGGGTCTGGGCAGCGGGGCTCGCCATTGATCCCAGAGATCCTAGGCAGGCCCCAAGGGTCCTCAGCGCCCGGGCTGTTGGTGAGGGGCTTCACTAACTCATTTCACATAAGGGGAAGGTGAGGCTGAGAAAGTGACAGGGTCTTGTCCAAAGTCATGCAGTTTGGGGGATCCAGAGCTAAAAGGATGTGGCTCTGACTACCCCCGCTTTGCTTTTAACCAGGCAAAAAGAGCTGTTCCAGAGGCCAACAGCGAAGAGCCCCAGCCTCAGTGAACATCCGTGCTCACTCCAGGGCCTCCTCCCCGTGCATCTGCAGGGCTTGCACTTCCTATGTGCGTGTCTGGATCTCTGCCCCCTTCCCAGACCCCACTCTGTGACAGCAGGGACATGCCTGGCACATGGCCTACTTACTGCATCCTCAGGCTGGCACGGGGGTGGGCACAGGAGGTGGAAGAGTGTGGGGCACCCAGGTCGGGAGTGGGGCTGCCTGGGTCCAAATCCCAGCAGAGCCACTGACAAGCTGTGTGATGCTGGGCAAGGTAATAAGCCTCCCTGAACCTGAGTTTTCCCATCTGTAAAATGGGACTAATAACCACACATACTCCAAAACATGAGGAGGATTCAATGAGCCACCCAGCAGCACTGAGAACGCTACCCCGCACTCACGGGCTACTGCGCTTTCGCCGCCATTATCACTATTTGTTGAATGGACTAATGGCAGCCTAGTTTTGAACCCCTGGAATAGTGAAAATTACAAAAAAGGAAACTGCAACCTAGAGAGGCAAAGTGATTTGAACTCAGATTTGAGCCTTTCAGGCCGGGGCTCTCCCTCCATTACCCTCCAACTCCTCCTTGCTGGACTAGACACGAGAGCAGGGCCTTGGCAGGATGAGGTCCGTCTGCTGCCCGTGGGCCCAGCCCCCACGTCAGCCACAAACCTGGTCTGTGGCCAGGGCTGGAAGCCATGGCCAGCGAGCAGTCAGCCTCTCAGCCATGGGGCTTGAGGAAGTCCACAGAGCCTGACTGTGTTTGTCTTGGCTTCTCTGGCCTGGCCCAGGCTCTGCTATTGTTCTGGGAATCACGCCCACCCCTGGGAGGCCTAGAGCCACCCCATGAAGGAGGTTGTTGCTAAGGATGACATGGGAGGACCCCGGGAAGGTCAAGTCTTTGCTCCGCCACAGCTGCAGCCTGGTACCCTCTCTTCTGGCTTTGACACTACTCTCCTGTGTTCTGCATTATGGCTCAAAAGTTGCTCCCTGTCCCTGGCGGACATCAGCCTCCTCCATCAGACTGGGTGCTCCCCAAGGGTCTGGGTCAAACACACCTCAGGTCCTTTGCACAGGCTGTCCCTTCTACCTGGAGATTTTCCCCTCCATATACTCACCTGGCTCAGCCCTTCCCAAGGATGTGAAGCATCCTTGCCTAGAGTCACCTTCTTGGTAGGCCTTGCCTGGCCACCCTATTTAAAATTGCTCCCAACACTCCCCACTCTCCTCTGTTTGACCTTTTCCCATAGCTCGCATCCCCATTTGACTCCTATACATTTTTCGCATTCGCCTTGTTACGACCTGACTCTTCCTGCCAGGCCATCAGCTCCTGGAGCCCAGGAAGTTTTGTCTGTTTTGTGAACCACTACATGTCCCCCCGTGCTGTTTCTACGAAGCACCTGGCACATGGTAGAGGCTCAAAAAATACTAGTGCATAAGTAAGTGATGATGTGTCCAGCACTGCTGAGGACCAGTGCTCACAGAAACTTCCTCACTTCTGTGTGGGGAAAGTGAGGCAGAGTGGAGAAGGGCATGGTGGCATGCGCCTGTGGTCCCAGCTACTCAAGAGGCTGAGGTGGGAGGATGGTTTGAGGATGGCTTGAGCCCAGAAAGTGAGCTGAGATCAAGCCACTGCATTTCAGCCTAGGCAACAGAGCCAGACCCCGCCTCAAATTAAAAAAAAAAAAAAAGAAGGAAATTAGCATTTACAGAACCATCTGTGCCAAGCATTGTGCCAGGTGTTTAACACACCTCATTTTAACCCTTACTATCACCTATTTTATAGAGGAGGAAACTGAGGCTCAGAGAGGAGGAAGTGACCTTGGATAAGTCACTTGACCTCCCTAAGCCTGAGTTTTCTCATTGTTTAAAGAAAGGAATAAAATGGTGTGTTTGTAAGACGGAGAACCCGGGTAGCACAGTGAGGGTGCTCTCCAAGGAGGTGCAGGAAATACCCATGTCCCCTGCTCCTGCCTGTTCCGGGCAGGACTGTGCTCACTGGTGTGCAGGGGCAGGTGTCCAAGGCCTGGACTGCTTCCATTCCACCCCGGGCTTCAGGATGGCAGGGAGGTTCTGCCCCAAGAAACAAGCAGAGGGCACTGTGTGTATTGGAGGAGGGTGCACGGGATCACCATCATTCTACCTTTTGCAACCCTGGAGTCCCAGGTCTTGCAAGGGTAAGTGACTGGAGTAATTACTTGGATCTCTACAAATCTGTGATTTCGCCTCTTTGGGGGCTCTTTATCCAGGGAGAGCACATTCCTCAACCCTCAATTCTACTCTGTGGCTGGGGTAGCTAAGGTCACTGCCCACAGCTCCACCTGGAATGCTACCCTAAGACACTCCTTTGACTTTTGGGGGTTTTTTGATCTGAAAGAGATGTTCCCTCTTTTGGGATGTGAGTCACTGGGGAAAGCGTTGAGAGGGCACCATCTAAAGGCAGATGAGCAAATGCCTTTGTTCTTGATAGCTTAGGGCCCTGGGTTCAGGCTCACACCTGTGATCGCCAACAGACCCCTGCACCAGCCTTTGGCATCAGCACAGCCATGACAACAGCCAGTGTCTAGGTTATGAGGGAACAGTTCGGCTCTAGTTAGTAACAGGTAACGTTTCAGTTATTGGTTAACATTTTCACTATTGCTAATATATCAGTTATACCTAAACCTTTAAAATTACAAGCTATTGCTAATCTATCAGTTATACCTAAAACCTTAAAATTACAAGCTAATATTTTACATTTGTTAATCACTAACATCTTAGTCACTATGTGACATATTAATCTGCAGCAAACACTCCAGTTATGAATAATACTTTGGTTAACAGCTAACATCTTGGCCATGAGTGGATGATTTAATAATCAGCTAACACTTTCCTGAACAACTAACATTGGAGGTGCCGGCTGAAATGTTAGTTATAAGATAACTCCGTTAATCTGATTTAGCAGCTAAAATCTAAGCCAGTGCCTCTCAATCCATAAAGTGCATTTGGATTATCTGGGGGTAATGTGACAACACAGTCTGAGTTTGTAGGTTTGGGGCAGGCCCACGAAGCTCCCCGCAATGCTAATGGGAATGCTTGTGGCCCCCTCTGCAAAGCGAGGGTCCATGCTGTGGCTAATGGCTCTTACCACGGTTGCTGGTTAACCTCCTGTTACCAGCTAACCTATTTATTAGAAGTCCAACGCTAGTTATCTGCTACCATCTGCACTGACTGCCAATACCTTGAGATGAGAAAGCTGTGGTGGGTGGGGCTAGCTTGTGTAGGCTCCAGAGAGCCTGACTCTTCAGTATTCAGGAATTCTGTGAGCTGGTCTTTAAACCATCAGCAGCTTGAAAGCAGATATGGTGGGAGCACTGACACCATGAAACGGACAAACACTACACACCTGGGTTTTACTTTTTTCCAGACGGCTGGCTTATCAGCACACCACCACCGGCCACCTCCCTCCTGGGGCGTGGCTAATTGCAGGCAGGAAGTGGGGGAGAGGGCCAGCCTGGCACAGCTCTCCAGGAGTCAGGGGAGGGACAGAAGTCCAACTTACCTTCCCAGTGGACCTGACGCCCTTCCAGATGCAGAAGAAACACACTAGCCAGACCAGAAGAAGGCAGAGAGCGAGGTCCCATTTCAGAGAGCCTGGGTGGTCGATTCCAGGGGACAAGCTCAGCACGTTGCGCCTTGAAGCAAACACAGAGCCAGAAGTCAGTAAGGGGCCTGGCCCCGGAGTAGAGAGAGCCAAGGCCCAAACATTAACAGGCTGAGGGTCAAATCCCACCTGAGGCACTGCATTTACATAAGTCACCTCACCTTTCCAAACCCAGGAATCCCCATTTGTCTTGAGACAGAGTTGTTGCAAAGAAAAAAGGATGGATTCAGACTCCAGATTCAGGCAAAACCAGGTTCAACTCAGTCTGACTTCAGGCAAGTTAAGGAATCCCTGAGCCTCAGTTTCCTCATCTGTGAAACGGGCACCGATTTTCTGCTGGGACTTCAACAGAACCTTCTTCAGTGCGCCAAATACTAAGTTCAGTTCTCAGCTCTACTGTTCGTTCCATCACTGACAGAGGAAGTTAGCCAACTTTCCCAGACCTCGGGCTCCTCATCTATAAAATGTTGCCCTCCCCCAACATTGTCCCTTATTATTTTATTCATCCCTGTGTAACCTGGATCTCTCACTAAAATGTAAGTCACACAAGATCCTAAATTCAGGGTCTGGGATGCAGCTAGCACTTGATAAACCTTTGCAGATGTAACTGTGGTGTTCAGATGCCCAGGGAAGCTTCAGGCACACAGCCGGCACCTAAGCAGCGCTGGTTTCCTCCCCTGCCCTGCCAGGGTTTTGAGGGTCTCAGAGAGAGGCAGGTAAACAGTTTTAAGGATAACTGGCATGGGACAGCCACCAACCCTGCCCAGGATGACACGGCAGAGCATGGGTCTTTGGAGTCCAGACCTAAGCTTCCCGCCAATCCGAGCTGATTCCTGCTGTCCTGCTAAACAGGCACAGAAGCACCTACTCACAGACAGCACCTGAAAGCAGGCCAGGGCGGTGCAGGGTACTGACAGCCCAGGCCATGAAACTTGATGCCAAAAGTGGCATCCATGGTCCCAGAGCCCTGGCTGCTGCAACAGTGATCGAGGACAGCCACGCTGAGCACAGGGACATCGGCCCTGCCCACTGGGCCTCCCAGGTTACCCGTCCAGCACAGGCTGCTGGCCACAGGAGACAGGGTCTCCATGCTCCAGGGTGTTTGCGAACCCCTGGAAGACGCTGAGTTTCCTTCTAATGGGAGTCAGCTCCCTGCCTGAAGGTCACACTCCCATGCAGGAGGGGCAGGGAGTGAAGTGTGACTCTTTGCCTCAGTTTCCCCTTTTGTAAAATGGGACTAACAGCTCCCGCCCAGGATGCTCTTGGGAAAGCATTCTGGAACATCCCAAGCTTTTAGCCAGTCCGTGGGATTACCCCCACAGTCAGGGCTCTGGTTCTCAGAACACACACTGGGTTAGACCCTTTATCATTTGTTTTTTTTTTTCTAGAGAAGCTTCAACATAAGGACTTTGAATAAATCCAATATTCCCTTCTCAACTGGCATTCAAGCAAGGCCTTTCTTTAGTTCACTGCTGTGTTCCCAGCACCTAGAACAGCACCTGGCCCATTGGAGGAGCTCAATAAAGACGTGTTGAGTGAATAAGTGAATGAACGGACTCAACTGGGAGGACAGCAAGTTCACATGTCACTGTAGGACCAATCCATGAAATACTCCCACTAACAGCCAAAAGAAGGGACAGCTTTTCTTTGCCTTTTTCTTGCTGGTCACAGTGACATCAGTGGGCTCCCCCGGCACCTGATAATGTCATCCTGATAATGCTGATAGACTAAATAAAAGCCACCAGCAACCAACTGCTTTCCAAGGCCTTTTCAGTTTATCTCATCTGATCCAAGGAGTAGAGGCCATTCACCCCATTTTACAGATGGGGAAAATCAAGGCTTGGAGGGTCCACTTGCCCATGGTCACAGAGCCAGCAGGTGACACAGAGCTGCCACCCCAAGCCCACTCCTGTCTGACTCCAAAACCAGTGCTCTCTCTACTCCACTACACTGTTGATGTGATTTTAAGAGAAAACAGAGCCTAAATTTTAAAAACAATCTCTTCAGTCCTCTGCTATATGCTGGGATCATCTGGCACCTTGGGGCAGGGGGCATCTCTATAGGGCAGGCTGGCAGCCAACTGCATCCCAGCTGGGGCCCTGCCAAGCATGTGGATCTGGTGCCTGCCATGGCTTTAAAACAAAAAGCCTTTCCTCATTCTGCAGGGCTCAGCACCTTCAATGAAAGCCAGGGCAGGCTGGGCAGTGGCCCAAGACTTCCTTGTGAATGGGCAGCACCAGGAGAGGAGGAAAAGCACCTTTCCACCGTCTCCCAGGCCCTCCAGGTGCACTCGCCTTGGTCTCAAAGGAAGCCTCCCTGAGGTTCTGGAAGACTCACTGCAGAGCCCCCGTCTGGCTTCCGCTGTCCTGTCCCACACTGGGGAAATGTCTGTCTTGCCCACCAGACCCTGAACATCCCAAGGACAAGGGCTTTATATGCTGATGAGATGTCCAGCCACAAGATAGCCTTTCGTTTGATTCTTTAGGACGAGCTGGCTGAGAAGCTTAACACCCTGGAGCCCTGACTGTGACCATACCCAGCCTGTGGCCAGCTGACCCAACAGCATCTGCCTTCCTCCCACCACCATGCTGGGCAAACCAGTGGTGCCCGATACCGATGGGAGGCTGCCACACTGGCTTGTTCGGGGCAGCTGACCAGCTATGCAGTCTACAACAAAGAAAATGAGTCCTCCGCCTGCTTCTCCATTGCTGGTGGTAGTCCCTTTGTAGGATCTCATGGTGGCATCCAGGGATGTTTGCTTTGACCAGGCAATTCCATTCCCAGGATTATCTCCTATAGTTACACCTGCATGGGTGGCCAGAGACACAGTACCCACCCCAAGCAGTGCTGTCTGTAGAGTGAAAAGTTGGAAACGACTCAAATGTCCATTAAGAGGAGCTTGTAAACTGTGAAGCAGGCACACACTGGAACACAATGCTCGGTGTAAAACAATGGGAAAGTTCTGTGTCCTACTAAGGAGCTAGGTCCTGGAGACAAAATGCAGGAAGAGAAGCAAGGTGAAGAACAGCGCACGAGACATGCTCCCTGCTGTGTAAAGAGGGAGGGAGACAGAGACACATTTGTACTTGAATACACACATACTATTTTTGGCAGGACACACAAGAAGCTGGTGGCAGTTGCTGCCTGTGTGGGGGAGGGGGATGCACTTTGCGATGTATTTTTGCACTACTTCAATGTTTTTAATGTGCACATATCACCTTTATAAAAGTTATTTTAAATTCTTGAAAAGCTTTATAACGGGCCATGTGAACGTCCCAGGACTGAAACCAATGTATCTCATCAATCAGGATTTGTCACAACACAGCCTGACACAGGCTCAGGGCCAGAGCAACTGACATTCTTTCCAAAGATATCTCGGGCAGCCATGCCGGCTGAATCTCGGGCGGGCCCCTCCACAGTCCCTTCCATGTCTGACTTCCAGAGTCTTCCCAGCCAGAAAGCAGTCGATCAGGATCCAGCCAATCCCTACCCAGTGGTGAGGGCGTGCTCAATAAACTGTGGGGTGCCATGCCAGGGAAACGCCATGGTGCACTGCCACTCACCTGTGCCTCCTAAGCACCCCAGGAGGAAGCTGCACAGGCTCCCCACAGTGTTAACACAGCTCTCCCAGCACACTGTCTCTGCCCTTGTCCAGGCCCCTGACACCCCCAGGATGATTTCCAGCAGCCTCTTCATCCTCCCTCCACTCCTGACCCCACAAGTCAGAGGGAATCTATTAATACCTATGGCAGGCCACATCCCTCCTCTGCTCCACATCCTCCCGAGGCTCCCACTCCGTAGCCAACACAGCTCGCCTGACCTTGCCATTCAGACTCAGACACTTTTAAGAATGAGTGGGTGCCAATTAGTAATCACACAGGTCAACGGGTGTAAAGGGGAAGTGTTCTGGGCAGGCTGGGGGTGTGGGCACTCAAGCCCTACCCTCATCCCCCAGACTGCACCATCACTTCCTCCTCCTTCAGCCACCCTAGCTGCTGTCTGGGACATTCCCTGAACAGGTCGAACGTGATCCTGCCTTAAGGCCTTGGACCTAACTGCTTCCCTCGGTCACTTGTTCCAAAGCTCCCTCATCCCTTTCCTTTAGGTCTCTGTTCAAAGGCAACATCCCCAGGGCAGCTGTTCCTGGCCACCCTCTGTAAAAAATATCCCTGGTCACTCTTCTTCCCCTGCCCAGGGCCTGTTTCTGATCACTTATTGCTTTTATACTATAATTTTATATGTGCTATTTCATGTCTGTCTGTCCCATTAAAATGTCAGTCCCAAGAAGGCAGGGTCTATGTCTGTCTTGATCACTGAACAGTGCTTGGCATGTAATAGGTGCTCAGCAGACATTAGTTGAATAAATTAATTATACCCATTTGATTGATGGGGAAACTGAGGCTCAGACAGGTTCAGGAATGCACCTGAAATCACTCAGATAGAAATCAACCCTGGATCTAGTTCCTTTTTTCTGATGCCACCCTGGGGACCAGTCACCTCATGTGCTGGGCCTGGTGCTGGTCTTGGCAAGGGCCCCAGCATCCCCAGCTTCCTCATGCTCTCATGCAGAGGGAGGAGACTCCGAGGTAAGCTGCATTCTTGTCCAAGAATAGTAATGATTCACTCCAGGGTGGGATCCAAAAAAGAATTGCCTGGACGTCTGTTTTGAGTCGGCCGCCCTGCTGCCGTCCAGCCGGCACTCAGAGATGTAAATACGTCCTCCTAGCGGGCCAAATCGTTTCCTTTTGACTGCAGGCCAGCCATTTATTGGCCATGGTTCTCCCCTGGAGACTGGCAGAGGCAACAATTATAAAAGGGCCCGTCCGCCCAGAGCATGGGGCCGTGTAGCCTTTCTCCACCGCCTCCTCCTTCCGACAGCTGCAGGGGAAGATTGGCTGAGCAGGCCTTGTTTGCAAATATGACTCATTTCTTTGATTCTAATAAAGTCTAATGATACGTGCCGAGCTCCCAGGGGGCTCTGGAGGAGCCTAGGAGGAAGGCACGGCTCCAGCCTGATGGAGGGCATCTGGCCAGGTCTGGCCCTGCCCGTCCTCCAGGGCAACCTTGGGACAGAGGTGACCCCAGACAGCAAGGAGCAGCAGGGGGACAAAAGCTCTGCTTCCCCATCCCAGAGCAACTCGGCGCTCAATTATAAAGCCAGCGTGAAATGACTGTCTCTGGGGCCCCGGGGGCTTCTCATGAGGATCTGGAAAAGTGCAGCTCACTGGCTCCTGCTGAGAATGATGACTTAGCACTGCACACAGGGTGGGCATAGGGGTCCAGGCTGAGAGAAGACCCCACAAGTAACCTGGGAGTGGGGAGACACACACGTGGCACAATGTGACCTGTGACCGTGGACTTGGGCTCCCAGGCCTGGCCTGGGCTCTGGGCTGGTGGCTGGTGGGGACACAGAAAAAAGGTTAGCTGGAGGCAGGATGCAGTGCTGAATGCCAGGGCTGGAAGCTTTGCTCCTTCTAGCTGTGCGTGTGACCTCGGGCAGGGCACTGCCCATCTTGCATCGTCAGTGTCCCATGGCCCCCCGCAAAGCGCATCCCTGGTCTTAGCTCCATAACGCTCAAGCCAGGCTGTGAGTCATTGGGACCACGCTACTTCTGTTGACAGAGAAGAGAAGAGGGCGTGGAGAGGTGAGGTCACTGCCTTAAGGTCGTGCAGCTGGGATGTGTGGGAGCCAGAGTTGGGCTGTGTCTCCCCTGACAAGGAAAGGAGAATGTCACCCATTGCTGCTCTGCTTTCTCCTCTGTGAAAACAGAGGGAGGAGGGGCTGGGAGGGAGGGTCAACAGGGACCTTCCCTGCCCAGAAGCCAGGAGATGGCTCCGCTCCCCCGGTGCCTCGTACCCCTGACTTCCAGAGACTCCTGAGCACCTGCCAGCAGCACCTGCTGAAGGAAAGGACGGGCCAGGGACCTATGCATCTGACGCATGTAAGAGAAGTGAAAGGAAGCAATGGCTGGGGCTGGGCTTTAGCTTGAGGGCCACCAAGACCAACCTTCGAGGGTGTCCTCACTGCTCTGCCGCCCAACTGGCTCCCAGACAGCAACGCGCAAAAAACTCCAACAAGATTCACTCGAGAGAAACCTCAGAGCCAGACGCTGCAGGGTTGGTGGCTATCTTCAGGGGGATTCAGATAAGTTTCACCCCAAAGGGAACCCAGACCTGCTGAAGGCTGAGGCCTCTGAGGCCCCATATACATCCAGCCTCTCTTTCCCACCAGTGTGTTCCCTAAGGAATCACAAAAATCACATTCAGTTCAGTCACACCACCTCCCTTCTCATATACCTTCCACAGTTTCTCCTCCAAGAGAACGAAGTTCAAATGTACCCGCCTAACATCCAAGGCTTTGACCCTTCTCCCTGGCCCTACCTGGCCCTCACCCATGCATCCTATGCTCTAGCCGAACCATCCCAAACACTCATGTGCTTTCAGCACGCTGACTCTGCATGGGCTGTTCCTCCTACCTAAACTGTCTTGTCACTCTCCTTTTCTGCCTAGTGAGCTTCTACTCATCCTTCAAATCCCAGCTCACATGCTCCTCCATCTGCAGACGGGGAAGTGAGCCAGAGAGAGGTAGTGATTTGCTGCTCCACACAGGTGAATGCAGACATGGAACTAACGAGGAGATTCAGCACCCAGTGGGCACTTGCTGTGTTGAAATAGTCTCAGTCCTTTCTGTCAGGGTGAGATCATAGCATGGGAAAAGCCACGAGAGGGTTCTGAGCTGCAAAATAACAGGTTGGATTCAGAATTGGTTATGGAGGTGCAAGGATAAGGCACAGAGAGATCCAAGAGGCCAGTGCTGGTGTCCAGGAGAGTGATGGGGGTCCCATGGGGTGACCGTGCATTGGGACAGTGCTCGGATTCTAGGTATACGCTGAAGGGGGAGCCAAGAGGATGTGTGAATTGGATGTGGGATTTGAGGGAGGAAGAAGAGTTTTGGACGATGCCTAGACATTTCCCCTACTTAGAAAGCCTCTGCAGAGTCTGAACGAAATGACAGGGGCAAGTTCCTAGTACTATGCTCACGGGAGTCACCTATTCCCCACTGGTTCTCCTGCCTTTCCACCATTGCATGCCAAGAAAAGAGAAGGCTCTTGAAGGCAGGAGGCTGGGTATTTCCTGCCCATGGCACCTGGCTCAGGGCTGGAACTGAGCTGTCCCCGGTGTAGCGCTCTGGCCTCGGCCTGTGCTGTGAAGGCAGGTCACAGGAGGCAGCGTTGGTCTTGCCTAAGCCTGCTTTCCAGGCTCTTGCTCCATGGCCCTCAATCTTCCCCAGGGTTCTAGAAAGAGGGCAAGTTATTTATGAATGTTCAGGTGGTCTCACAAAGCTCTGCTGGAATCTGGGGCTGGGGGTGCAGAGGTAGGAGAGGTGTGAGAGCCGGAGTGGGAGATGAGTACCAAGCTGGCAGCCAGGGCTCTTTGGACAGAGCAAATCCATCTGGATCATGCAGAAGCTTGGGAAGGTGGCTGCAGAACCAGATACTCTCCAAAGATAAATACTGTCTCAGTGTCTTCCAGGCCAGAAAATGGAGCTGGGGTGCTCAGAATGGAGATTCTGTAAGGCAAGGGTCCCAGAATACTCCCGAGGGCCCCGTCCCTCTGGAAGGTGTGAGTGAGAACTGGCCACCCTGAGGACCTCATATTGCTCCCACGTGTTCCTTCTCTAAGGCCCCTGGGTCCCAGACAACAGTAAGACAAGCAGAGTCCAGAGGAGGATGGCCCCTTTACAATAGGGGGTGATTATTTAAGTTCATAACACTTAAAGAAACTGCCCTGAGGGTAGTTTTATGCACTATGAGGGCACTCGATAAATAATAAGGGATTCTGGCCAGGCACGGTGGCTCACGCCTGTAATCCCAGCACTTTGGGAGGCTGAGGCAGGCGGATCATGAGGTCAAGAGATTGAGACCATCCTGGCCAACATGGTGGAAGCCCATCTCTACTAAGAATACAAAATTTAGCCCGACATGGTGGCGCATTCCCGTAATCCCAGCTACTTGGGAGGCTGAGGCAGGAGAATCACTTGAACCAGGGAGTCGAAGTTTGCAGTGAGCCGAGGTCACGCCACTGCACTCCAGCCTGGCAACAGAGCGAGACTGTCTCGAAAACAAAATAATAGTAATAATAATAATAATGGATTCTCAGGGCTGGTCACCCAGGATCTCATGCAGTCAGGGTCATCCTACAACCTTGGGAAGGCAGCACTGCCATCTCCCCAGGCGCAGGTGAGGATACCATGGCCCAGAGAGTGGGACACACCTGCCTAAGCTAGAAGTGGCAGAGGGAGGGTTCGAACACAGGCAGGCCAGTCAATGTCTGAGGCAAGGAGGTCCCAGCAAACGCCCTAGTAACTGGCTGAGCGCCAGTGTCCAGGAGTAGGGCAGGCCCGGTTTTCAGGCTACGCCAAGAACAGCAGAGAAAGGACAAGGCTGTGCCTTGGACCCCATTCAAGTGAGAAAAAGGAAGTGCCAGCCTTTCTTTGTCTGTGAACTCAGTTCCCCAGGGGGCGGGGAACTGAGGGGCAATGATTGTGCTTCCAATGTCCCTTTTGTTTGTAAGTGGAAAATATACAAACAAGAGGAACCCACAGTGACAGCGGGCCTAAGGACCTGCCCTGAGCATACACTGAAGGCCTGGAGCAGCAACAGTGACATAGACCGCCCAAGTAAGGGTTCCACACCAGTGAGGGCAACCGACCCCTTCTTTGCCAAGGATGTCCCAGCCCCAACCCCAAAGCATGGCTGGGGCCAGTCGGCAGGCCACTCCCTCTTCTCTGGCCCATTCCTGGGCCAGCTCCTAAGAGATGAGTAGACACCTTGAAAATGGCAAAACTACACACAAAAGACAGGGACTGTCATCTCGTGATGATTCAGAACCACCATCTTCCTTAACAGCCCTGCCCTGACTCACAACCTTCACGCAAGGCCTCATCTCACTTAGTTCCAGGGTCAAGGGGCTGCACTTGAGTGCTAAGCTCCAAGGCTGGCTTATGAAGAAGAGGGAAATGAGGCACTAGCCTATTTTTGATCAGCCTCTAAGCACTATGTTAGAAGACTTTCTCCACACATCAGCTCACTCAAGAGTTCCCCAAAATCAGGACTCTACATCCTGCCTTTCTAATGTTTGTCCTCTGTATCCTCCCTGTAGTTACTGACTACCGTTCTTCACTCCTCTCATGAAGAGACAGAATTTATTTCCTCCACCTCTTGAATCTGGGTTTGTCTTGTGGCTTTCTTTGGCCAAGGGGACGTGAACAAAAATGATACAGACAGAGGCTTGAAAAGCACTTGGGTTTTGGGGATTGACCGTTTCTTGTTCCTAGAGTGCTTGCTTAGTGGCTGGTGACAAGCCCAGACTAGCCTGCTGGGTGATGAAACCACACAGACCAGTTGCCCCTCCCACCCCAGCCACCAGCCAGCCAAACCCCAGAAAAGCTACCCGGAGGACCTACAGTTGCCTGCAGACACATGAAGGAGCCCAAGACTGGAAGAACTGCCCAGCCAAGCTCAGCCCAAACTGACAACAAGCAGAACAATCAAGAGCTAAATAAATGGTTGTTGTTTAAAGCCGCCAAGTTTGAGGATGGTTGTTACGTAGCAAAAGCTAACTGATGCATCTTTTTCACTCTACCTACTTACTCACTTTTTACTTAACTACTTCAGCTTCATATATGCATTTTTCTCTGTGCAATAACAGGGAATATATTTTTTCTAAAATACATTTAAAAAACTGTGTCATTTTTAGACAATATAAGTATGCATACCCGCCTCACAGGGATCCCATCAGGGTAGTTATGATTCATTCTTTTTATCTGACAGGTAAAGAAACTGAGGCTCAGAAAGGAGGAGTGACTTGCCTCAGGTCAAACAGCCAGTAAGTGGCAGAACTGGGATTCCAGGTCTGTCTATGGCCAAAAGCATAAATTTCTCTCCAGATCTGCACCCTCCTTCCAATCCCCTAAAGACAGTGGCTCCTGCATCCCAGGGGAGGAGATAAGGAAGTGGGCCATCCTCTCTGCCCCACCCATGTCCTCCTCCTTGCTTCAATGAGGTGGCCTTACTCCCAGAACTCGATGACAGGGGAGGTGAAGTTGGTGGAGCTGATGGTGATCCAGACACTCTTGTTCTTGCGCATGGTGTCCTCCATGCAGTGAGGTGTGTTCCAGCTGTGGTTGCAGTGTGCCCATGGCAGCTCCTTCTGGAAGGACTGGAACAGGTAGTATGTGGCCCAGGCCAGGATGACAATGTAGTAGACATTCAGGAGGGACACAATTACAATGGAGGCATAGCCGATACCTGCAGGTTGGGCAAATGAGATGAGTAAACATCATAAGGGAGGCCAGACCCACCATGGCCACATACTCAACTGGAAGGCCATGGTATCCCCAGGCCCCTGGCCACAAGAGGCCCTTCAACAGTGACCACCAAATATTTATAGGGTGAATGGATGGCTGGGGGAATGGAAAGGTGAAACAACAGATGGTTAGATAAATGGGATGGATGGCAGGGGGTGGGGGGATACAACAATGAATGGATGGTTAGATGGATAGACAAACAGATGGATGCATGAAAAGACAGATAATAAAGAGGATGGTTGATTGGATGGTTGGATGTTTGGATGGATGGATGGATGGATGGATGGATGGATGGCTGGCTGGCTGGCTGGCTGAATGGATGAGACAAATCGATGGATGAATGAACAGAAGAATAGTTGAATGATTGAATGAATGGCCAGATGAATGGATAAATAGCTACACTGATGAGTGCTGGATTGATGGATAGATACTCATTTGTTGCATAGATAATCAGTTTGTTAGATGGATGTATGGAAAGTGGTTGGTTAGAAGGTTGAGTAGATGAATGGAAGGATGAATAGATGGGTAGATGAATGGAAAATGGATGGATAGTCTAATTACTGAGTAATGGAAGAAAGGCTTAAGGATAAATGGATTTATGTAGATGACCGAATAAAAAGACTCACATATGTTCTCATCTCTGCCAATTAAATCATAACAGGGATTATTTTGCGTGCACACTAAGTACTAAACATGGGACTAATGAAGCCACCATTCACTTGATGCTGACTGTGTACAAAGCACTTCTACGTGGCTATGTCATTTTGTCTTCATAGCAACCCTGTGAAGTAAGCATACAACTATATTTCTATTTCACAGATGAGAAAATTGAAGTACAAAGTGACCTTCTCAAAGCCACAAAACCATCAAGGGGAGTTAATGGGACCTGAACCCAGACAGAAAGCCTCCTGAACCTCAATGCTTATCTGCTGCACTCTACCGCCAAGCAGCTACAGGCTTCTCTTTTTTTCTTGTTTAGATTCGGGGGTACAGGTGCAGGTTTGTGACAGGAGTATGTTGCATGAAACTGAGGTTTGCACATCCATCGATTCCCGTCACCCAAATAGTGAACATAGTATGCAATAGGTAGTTTCTCAGCCCTTGTTCCCCACCCCTTTTGGAGTCCCCAGTGTATACTGCTCTCTTCTTTATGTCCCTGTATACCCAAGGTTGAGTTTCCACTTATAGGCATGAATACATGGTATTCGATTTTCTGTTTCTGCATCAGTTCACTTAGGATAACAACCTTCACCTGTATCCATGTTGCTGCAAAGGCCATATTGCTATTCTTTATGGCTGCATAGTCTTCCATGGTATATATGCACCACATTTTCTTTTTCCAGTCCACCACTGATGGGCACCTAGGCTGATTCCACGTCTTTGCTACTGTGAACAGAGCAGCTGCAGGCTTCTCTATGCAACAACCTAGGGAAGTGTGCATGCTGGGTCTGACTGAGTAGCTACTGCATGCTAGGCACTTGCCACATCTCCTTTCCCCGTACTCCCAGGCAGCAGCATGTGCATCACACTGGTACTGTACTGGCTGCTATCTTCTGTCAGGCACAGAGCTAAGTGATGTGCATGAGGATTCAATGGACCTGGCAGACAATAAGTGCTCAATAAAAATGTGTGGAACTGATGAGCACCAGGCCCCAAGTGGCCTCTGTCCCATACTCACCAGAGAACAAGGGGCAGATCTTTTCCCAGCAGGTGATGCCCCCTTCAGAGGTATACTGGCCTATGATGATCTCCAAGAAAAACACAGGCAAGCCGCTCCCAAACAGGAAAATAAAATACGGTATGAGAAACGCACCTACAGAGAGCAGAATGGGCAAGGGTGAGACTGTGGCCATGGCAGTGCTGACGCAGAAGGCACCCAAGCCCTCCCAGCGAATGGAACCAGAGAGAATGCATGAGGGGCATGAGGCTCAAGGCCAAACTCTTGGGAAATGCTCCAGGCCCTGCCCACCTGGCCAGCTGGTTTCACCTTTCCAGTGTGCCCTCCCTCTCACCATCAAATCTATCAGGGACTTCAAGCCTCGGAGCCTTCATGTCAGCTATGCCTACTGCCTGCCTGTCTCCTCCACATCTGTCCCTCTGAACAAGGACTGCTTGGCCTCTAAGACCCACTCAAATGTCGCCTCTTTGTTGGGGCCTTCACCTACCCTCCCCAGGCCTGCCCAGGGCAGGAGGCAGAGAAGCTAGGAAGGGTGCGGTGGTAAGGGGCAGAGGGTAGGCATCTCCGGTGGGGGTGGGACCAAGGGGAAGAATCAGGGGGGGCAAAGCATCGGGGCAGGGGATCCTACCTGGTGTCCACTAATGGCTTCAGCGGGTCCATAAACCCTTTGAAACTGTGGGCAACTTGGGTCTAGTGTATGTGCTTTGTTCTGGGGAGCGTCTAGGACACTCATCAGAGTCCCAAAGGGGCCTGAGACCTACAAAAGGTTAAGAAACCAGGCTCTAAGGGAGAATTCCCCAAAAGGTGGTTCTACTAATGTGGGCAGCACAAGGCATGCCCATCTCCGCTGACACACAAGCCTTTGACAGCAAGCAGTCACCAGCGGTGAGCAGTTCCTCGCTATCCAGTTCTCTTCAAGCCCGTCATGGCACCAGCAAGAAAGCATCAGTAGGTGCTGCCTGACCTCAACACAACCCCATCACAGCAGACCTCTCAGAGGGTTCCTGCTCAGAGCCTTCAGCAGGCAAAAACACAACAACAAAAGCAAACCAAAATCCAAAAAACCCAAACCAACCAACTCATCAACCCAACCAAGCGCAGTCATCACATTTAAAAAATATCTTCACTGTACTTTTTATTCCTGGATACCTTTGGAGCATGACAAATGGTACCAGTTTTCCATTTACAGCAGGAAACGGAGTTTGCTTTCTGGAGTACATTTGGTAAAGTTAGAAAAGCAAACATGAATGTTAAAGGAAAGATAAAGAAACAGTCAGAGGCAAGTAGACATGGGGGACAGATAAGGAGGTGTGTGAATGTCTGGGGCTTGGGAGACATGAGCCTGGCCTTGTCCTGCCTCTTTGGAGATGGCAAACTGGAGGATCAGAGAGGGTGAGGGACCTGCTCAAGGTAACACAGAAAGGCCCTGTAGAACAGCACCCTGATTCTCAGTCGGGCTTATCCCCTGTCTTTAAGGATGGGGTTGGCAGGGGCATGGCAGGCTGACCTCATGGAGGTCAAGTGGGGGAGGGAAAGCAGGGCACAGAAAGGCCACCCACACTCCGGTCCCAGCCTCCAGCTCCAAGGCCGCTTTGTTCTGGAGGGGCTTCCCTGTGGCCCGGCCCAAGCTCACCTCCACCATTCTTGTAGCAGAGGTACGGGAAGCGCCAGACGTTGCCCAAGCCCACGAAGCCGCCAGCCACAGAGAGCACAAAGTCGATCTTGCTGGACCACTTCTCCCTCTGCGGAGGTTTTCCCTCAGCCTCGTCCTCAGGCCGTGTGCCTGGGCTCTTCCCCGGTGAGGGCTTCAGGATGTCCTTGTGGAAATCTTTCAGACACTGCAGCTTCTCCTTGGTGGCCATCTCCTTGCTTTCTATGGGGGACAAAAGAGAAGCATCCTGCAGCTGATGAGGGACCGCCTGTGTGTCTCAGACACAATCTCTGCTTCCTCATCCACCAGCTGGCTCCCACCTGCCCAGGCCTGTAACAAGGGGCCTGGCCTCCCTGTCTGTCCAATGCTCTGACAGCAACATCGGGAGTCATTCAGACCCCTTCATGGACCAGGGACCTCAAGATTCAGGCTATGGACACTTGCAACCCACAAAATCGGCAGGTTCCATTCCCCGGGCACCTGCTGAAGAGAAGCACCAGGGGCCCCCATGTTTGTCACCTGAGTGTCATACTTCAGCCTGCACCCCGGCCCTAGCATCGTCTTTCACAAAACACAACACACCCAGGCAGTTCTAGGCATCTGCCAAATAACAGCCTGCGAGCAGTTTCTAGAAATTAACAGATACTATTTTCTAAATTTGGAGTTGTATTAAAAAAATGGAGGCTCCTATTTCACAAATGTCTTAACACAGTGTCCAGCCCACAGAGATGACCATTTATAACTGTAAGCTAAAAAAACGGATAGACGGAAATGAACGAGGAATGGGGTTTCAGGCTGGAATGGAAACAATATTTGAGAATGGGTTGCCATCCAAGTATTGAGAATGGATGTTTATGGAATAGATTTGCAATTTATTAACCAGTCACATCTCTAGCAGAAAAAAATAAGGGATTTGCACTGGTGAGGATTATGCAAGAGTGCTTGTTAATCCCCATTTGTCCACCCTTCTCCAACCATCCTCTGGCTTGCTCTGATTCCAGGGGCTGACCCTGTAGATCCTACAAGCCAGGTTCCCTTGCCCTCCGGCTCCCTGTTGGGTTTGGCTAATGGGAGGCCCCAGAGAAAGCCAAATCTCTAAGCCCCCCGAGCTGTTCATGGTTACCCTCAGCCCACTTGTGCTTGGCCCCCAGTCTAGAGGGAGGTCTGCCACCAGCCAGGCCAGAGCTTCTTCTTTCTATACTTCCTAAGGTCCCCAAGTGCTCACTCACCCTGGCAGCTCAGCCCGGAGGGCCACAGTCACATCCAGGGTGGCCGTCTGTGCAGAAGGTGGACACCCCTGGCTCTCTGAGAACTGACAAGGGTTAGTTACCAAGAGCATCCTGAGTCCTAGTCCACAGCATGAGGAAACAGCTCAAGGCTGGGTCCCCTGCCTTCAAGAGCTGACCCACAAAATAACAACGTAACAGAGGGACACAGGAAACCGACGAGCTGCGAAAACCAGAGCTACTGGGCCTACGCGCCCCTCTCTGAGCCTCAGTTTCCCCATCTGCAGAATAAAAAGGATGACAGCAGAAGTGGCTGACTCAGAGCCAAGCATTCCAGGACACAACTCGTTTGTCTTCATGATCAAACTGGTGGCCAACCTGAAATAATCAGATTTCAGAGAAAAGTCAAGAATTCTAAGTTCTCTTGAAAAATTGGAAGGTTGGACCACAGCCAGCTCATACTCCTCATGGTGATCGCTGACTGGAGCAGATGTGACCACCTTGTCACACGGCCACATCCTGGCCAGCTCACCACCTGGCTCAGGACACACTCGCCTGGCTAGCTCAAGTGGGCATCCGAGTTTGTCTTCTCACCAGAGACCCAAACACTACCTGAAAGTATCCTGTTCAATTTCTTGCTTCCCTGTCGTCTATCTCCTCAACTAGAATAGAGGCTCCTGGGGAAAAGGACTGCACCTGCCTTGCTCACAACTGTGTCCCAGAGCCAGACGCCATGCCTGGCACACAGTAGGGTGTCAGGCAAGAGCTGCTGGGTAGGTGGATCCCAGAGCGGCATCCACAGGCAGCTGGTGACAACTGCAAACCCTGTCTTTGCCAATCCTGTGACCAGGCGAGTCACTTGGCCTCAGAGCCTTGCAGGCAGGGTGAGGCAGTAGCTGCCTAAGGACTTGGGGTGTGGAGAGGGGATGTGCTGGCTTGGCCCCAGATGCTGGGCCCACGGGGGCTGTGCTCGAGGAACAGAGGCACAAAAGCACAACAAAACCCCCGTTTCCCCCACACCTCCTTCCTCTCCCTGGCTTGGGGTGGGGGACCCCAATTGTTTCACTATCTGGCAGCCAACAGACCAAGAAAGGCTTCCTGAAGCCTCCGGGCAGCTCATGGAGCCCTTCCTCTGTCTGCCAGAGCATCCGCGCTGCCTTTCTCTGCCCTGCTCCCTTGGGGCCGGGCGCGGGATTCGACAGGCCAATGGCTACTGTAAAAATAGTCCTACCGGCCAGCATTGTTCCAGCATTGACTTGCACAGCCCCCCGATGGTTATCAGGGCAGCCCATTGTGGGCTGGCTCGGTGGGCGCATAATTGGAGGATGTGAGACTCAACTCCCTCCAAGTGAAGGTGTTTCTCAGGAAATGACCCTGGAGCCTCCTCACCCAGAAGCTCATGACTTCATTGGCAGCTGGGATGGGCCAAGTCCATCCCCGCGAGGAGCTGGGGTCTGCTTCACTGTGGCTACCCTGAGAGTCTTGGCTCTGCCCTCTGGGCACACAGACCCACTTGCCACACTAACACTCAGAGAACCCTCTAGAAACATGGAACAGGAGCAACTGGGGTTTCCCAAGTCCCTTTGCTCTAGGCTCTGGTTTCCTACAAAATGAAGCCTCCACCCCCTTCCACACTCAGGACCCCATTGTCCCGCCACCTGGGGCTGAGCCCGGATGGGGATGGGGGTTTTGAACAGGGCAGGCAGAGTGGGGGACCTGTCACGTGCCTGGCATGGTGGGGGTCTCCTTACTCCTCATTTCTAAGGTGCACCCACCTCTCCACCCGTAGGGGCTGCAGTCACAGGTCCACCTGCCTTGAAGAACACACAGCCAGCAGCCCTGCCCCTGAAGAAGCCCATTCCAGCAAGACCCGCCTGTACATTCCTGGCATCCACCCACATCTCTCTGTCGCCATGGCAACCACGAGCTACAGGCCCCTCAGCCCTTGCACTGGCATCTGTGGCAGCCTTCTCACAGGTCTCCCTGCTGCTATTCTGCCCGCCCCAATCTATTCTCAATGCAGCAGCTAAAGGCAGATTAAGAAGCAGAATCAGGTCCTCATGCCCCCCAACCCTTTGATCACCCCTGGAAGAAAACACAGGCTCCTCACCATGGCCCGCCAGGTCCCAGCATGCACCCCTGCCGACGCTCTGCCCCATCTTCCCTCTCCCCTTCTCTTTGGGACATGGGCCACACAGAACTGCTTTAGTCCCTCCTACTGCCCAGGCTCAGTCCCCTCTGAACCTTCCCACTGGCTGTTGGAGCCACAGGAAGTGTTGGAACTGGCAGGGAGCTGCCCCAGGCACCCTGGCCCCTATGGGGACTGGAGTATAAGCCTCAACCCAGAAGCTGAAAGCCACTTCCCAAACAGGTGACCTCAGGCAAGTCACTCAACCCCACTAGTCTTCAGTGTCCTCATCTGTAAAATGGGGTAACTGCTCTCTCCCTGTGGGAGTGTTTTGAGGGTTAAATGAGGGGGGTACACAGAAGGTACTTAAAACAGGATATGGCACACACTCCACACACAGCAGCTACTATTATGACTTGTGACTATCTCCTCTTATTACCCCTATCACTACTATCCAGTCCACCCCGGCCTTGGGGCATATAAAGCCTTCATCCTCCCCAGGGTGAGATCAGCAAGGCCCAAAGATGACAAGAGACACCCTGAGGTCACTCAGCTGGGAGTAACAGTGACCATGATGTATCCAAGCCCTTAGGAGCTTAGCCTCCACTGTCCCTCTGTGGCTCAGTCTGACCTCAGATGACACCCTCCAGGGAGTCCCCGGAGTATCTCTATGCACCTCTGCAAACTTGCAATTAGGACAGTCACCCCAGCATCCACACACACACAACTGGCCACCCCACTGCGCGGTGAGTGCTCAGGAGCGAGTCCTCCTCCACAGGCATCCCTGCACCCGCCGACAAGGGCTGTTTTCCTTGGCACCGGGCCCAGGGTTATTTTGCAGCAGCCGAGATACATAATTCCCCATTTTAAGAGCTTCCTCTTTGGTTATTACAGCTACAAGTGATTAGAATTGACTGATACAGTAGCTCTGGGATGAAGCCTCCCCCTGTGCCCAGCTAAATAGTCTCCTTGTCTCTGTGTTCCAGAGGTGACAGCCAGAGCCAGCAGTGCCTGAAACCAACTGCAGATCACCTGGTCAGATTTGGCACACACGCGGCCAGATGCAGCCCTGTGCCAGCGATGCCATGGCTTGATGAAATTTCCCTTTGCTCTCTCCCTGTTTAATATTAAGATTTGTGAGGACTTATTCTGGGCTGAGCTGTTTATAAACACAGTTTCCTATTCTCCAACACTCTTATTGTGGAAGAGACTTTGGTAGTTTATAGATAAAGGAAGCTGAGGCTCACGCAGGGAAGTGAGCAGCCTGGCTGAGGCTACACACACGAGTAGAAAGGAGAGAAAGGCTCAAGGCCAGAGTTCCCACCTGGCCACCTGGGCCTCCGGCACTGAGCAAAGCAAAGCTTAGAAAGAGGAGGTTTCTGCACTGCTTGCAAATGGGGATCCCTACATCTTGCTCTGCCTCCCTCCCAGGGCCCTGAACACCAGCCAGCTGGGCTCTGAGTTGAGTTACAGATGCTGCCTCCCCCAGCATCTACCACCTCAGTCCAAGGCTCTGGGGGAAGCCAAGCCCTTGCCTCTTTTTTCCTAGGCAACCTTCCCAGAGGCTCGAGAGTTCTCTGCACCTGCCCTGCCATCCTGCAGACCCTGAACTTCTCAATTTAACAACCAGTGTCCTACATGTCTCTTTCTGGTGGAGAATAATGATTTAAACAATGGCATAACTCAGGAGCTTCTGCCATGCTTTTAGCAAGAGGCCAGATCCTTGTCTCTTTCCTATTTAGCCTGCTTCTCCACCCCAAATTGCCAAGCACACAGTTGGCCTTTAAGAATCTCTGGTTCAGGTTCCTCACAAACCTCTGGGGCTTAAGCAAGCTGATCTGCGGGTTGGACAAGCAGCTCCTGGAGTCCCAGAGCAGGGGCAGGAGGAGACCTGGATGACAGCCACTCTACAGGTGGGAAAATCTGAGGCCTAAACAACTCCCTGTGCATTAGGCTTGCTGTGGAATCAAGTGCGTGGCTGGACCCCTTGCCCTGCCCTTTCCACAGCAGGTGTCTCTCTCCTTTCCTCACTTTTCTGCCCATTCCAGAGCCAGATTCTGGGCTGAGGCCATGACTAAGCTGTGTGACCCAGAGCAAGTAACAACCTCTCTGTGCCTCAGCTTCCTCACCGGTAAAAAATGAGGGTAAAAACAAGACCAGGGACTAAGTAGGATAACACCTAATGTTATTCAGCAGAGTCTAGCACATACCAGTTGATCAATAAATAGTAGCTTAAAAAAAAAAAAAAAAACCAGCCAGTCACATTGCAATTCTATTATACTTTGTGGCAAGCATTATACCCTGTGTTTGTTTTAAAAAAAGAAAAAGTGGGCCAGGCGTGGTGGCTCACGCCTGTAATTCCAGCACTTTGGGAGGTCGAGGTGGGCAGATCACTTGAGGTCAGGAGTTCAAGACCAGCCCGGCCAACACGGTAAAACCCATCTCTACTAAAAATACAAAACAAAACAAATTAGCCAGGTGTGGTGATGCATGCCTGTAATCCCAGCTACTCGAGAGGCTGAGGCAGAAGAAGTGCTGGAATCCAGGAGGCTGACACTGCAGTGAGCCGAGATCGCATGACTGCACTTTTTAAGGCTGGTGACAGAGCAAGACTCCATCTCAAAAAAATAAAAAAAATAAAATAAAATAATATAATAAATAAATAAATAAGAAAAAGTGGATGGTTGGAGGTATTGGGGAATTGCTGGTCAAAAAACACAACATTTCAGTTATGCATGAGGAGTAAGTTCAATAGATGTATTATGTATGTCAAGGTGTCATGGTGATTAAAATTAATAGCATATTGTATACTTGAAAACTGTTGAGAGTAGATTTTAAGTGTTCTCACTACACACAAAAAATGTTTAGTAAGTGAGGTGATACATAAGTTAATTGGCTTGATCTAGTCATTCTACACCATAAGTATATACAATTTTTACTTATCAATTTTAAAACTTCCAGCCTGGGCAATATGGCAAAACCCCATCTTTACAAAAACTACAAAAAATTAGCTGGGTGTGGTGGCACACGCCTGTAGTCCCAGCTACACGGGAGGCTGAGGTGGGAGGATCACTTGAGCCTCAGAAGTCAAGGCTGCAGTGAGCCATGATTGCTCCACTGCACTCCAGCCTGGGTGACAGAGCGAGACCCTGTCTCAAAAAAAAAAAAGAAAAAAAAAAAGTTACTTTTAAGAAAAAGATAGCTGTGTTTATTAAGCACTGACCATATATACAAGCAGAATATGCATCTTTTTAAAAAGAGCACTGACTACAAGCACATTTTCGTTTTCTTAGCTAATCCCCTCAGTGGGTGCTGCTACCATCCTTCCTGTGCTGATGAGGCACAGAGATGTGAAGTCATTTGTCCACAGTCACACGGTGAGGAAAAGGCCACTTGAGCTCCAAATGCCCCGTCTTGGCCTCTGAAGTCCATGTTCTCAACCACTGCGGCTGCTATGGGTCACCTGCTTTACAAAATGAAATGGGGTCTGGTGTCTTTAAAGAGCCAGCTGCAAGCCGGCTGACAAATTGGGGAACTAGGCAAGGGCAAACAGGGAAGTGAAGGGCCACATGATGGAGACGGGGCTCAGGAGGCTGGACAGGGCCTGGGGAGCAGTCAGTGCCAAAGGCCACAGGGCTGGGCCAGGCCAGCTGATGAAACAGCACAGACTCAGGCAAGACAGATGGCGTGCTGGACTGGAGCCCTCCTCTAGCAAACAAGGAGCTCTGATGGGGCTCCCTGGACCACTGTCTCCATAGATTCTGGGCTAGGTAAAGGCTCAGTGAGCAGGATGGCCAGGATCTATCAGTGATGCCTGCCAAGGGCACCCTCTTTGGCCCTAGTGTTTAACAATTAAGCACCAAAAAAAAAAAAGAAAAAGGGAGTTGTTATTAAGAGTGCTATTCCTGGGTGGGCGTGGTGGCTCACACCTTTAATCCCAACACTCTGGAAGGCTGAAGTGAAAGGATGGCTTGAGGCCAGGAGTTCCAGATAAGCCTGGGCAACACAGTCGGAGCCTGTCTGTACAAAAAGTTAAAAAAAATTAGCCAGGTGTGGTCGTGTGCACCTGCAGTCCCAGCTACTCAGGAGGCTGCGGTAGGAGGATCACTTGCACCCGGGAGTTGGAGGCTGCAGTGCGTTGTGATCGTGCCACTGCACTCCAGGCTGGGTTATAGAGCAAGACCCTGTTTCTAAAGACATGAAAAAAATAATAATAAAGTAGAAGTGCTTTCCACCACTCTAAGTGGAGTAGCTGTTTTAAGTGGAAATTAATCAAAGGCTTTTTTTTTTCTCTTTTATATATATTTTAAAAGTATACCTTTAAGAGACTGAATCATTGAATTGTATCATGTGGTCTGTATCTGTTGGTTATCTGCTCCCAAGGAAAGGTTAACTCAAGCGTGGCGAGCTCCAAAGCCTCCAGAAGCCTGGCAGGCAAAGGACAGGAGTCCACTGGGCTGGCGAGGCTGCAGGGAAGAGTGGGAACCAGGGGACAGGAGGAGTCTGGACTCACAGGCAGCTCTCCTCAGCTCCCACTACTGCAGGTGCCTTTGGGACTGGGGCCCACTAGGGCTGGATCTTCCAACTTCTCGAGAGATGTTGAAATCTGGGTTGTATGCACACACACATTTTTCAGTTTCTAAACCACCACCTGGGTCAAACACAAATGCAGAGGGGGCCAGACTCAGCCTGTGGCCAGTTTGTCCTCTTTGGTCACACGATTGCCCCCAGGTCACCTAAGGTGGCCGTGGCAAAGGGAAGAAAGGGCTCGTGCGGAGATGCTGACCAGGCTGGCTTACAGCCCCGATGGCTTGTCCCGGTGAGGTCATCCAGGAAGCCAGGCATTGTTTTGCCCGGAACAAAGTCGAAACAATGAGCAAAAATATTCTGGTTGTAGTGAAAGTGAATTCTGTTGAGGAAACTGTTTCGGCATGCCATCTCTGGGACAGGGGCTTGTTATCTACCTGGGGTTCAGCATCCTCGGGTGAGGGCCTCCCCTCTCCTGATTTAACTGCAACCTCCACCCCAACAAAGTACAGGTCTACCCTCAGAGACCCCCGACCTCCGCTAGAAGCCTCCTGCCTGGATCACACTCTGCCCTCAACCTGCAGAGAAGCCTCTACCTCACCCCCAGCCTCATCAGCCTTGCCTTTAACAGATCAGGAGGCTGAGGCTCAGAGAAGGGAGAAGCCTTGTCCCAGGTCCCACAGCTACAGGATAGTGGGCCAGGATTTGCACCCACATCCCAACTCCATGACCTTGGTGCCACCCTGGGGCAAGGTGACCTCTTGACGGGGACCAGCCAGACCAGGTAGTTCTTCTTAGTCTGTGGTTTGCTGGGGGAGAGTGGATGACAGTGAGCAGGTTTTGCAAAGAACAAGCCTCTGGAACAACGCCGGGGGTGGTGAGGCACGGTATGAGTTCAATCGACAGCCAACTTGTCACCTTCCCCTCATAAAAACATTGGCAGGTGAACACAAGGTCTGGGGACCGGGTCCAAACTGTTTTATCATCTCCTTGGAAGTGGCAGGACCTGGCCCAAAGCCTCAGAGAACCACAGTCTGGCAGCAGAGGAGAGGCAGCAATGAGAGTGCCACCGTGCCAGCTGCAGGGGGGGGGCTGGAGGCATGGCAGGCTCCCAGTGGCAGGATGGCCTGGGAAGGGCCGGGATGAGGCAAGGTGGCTGGCGCTGCCCCAGATGAAGGTGTTTGGGGCATACACCATACTCCAAACAGAGGTGCCCCACAGCACAGCCCAAGCAGCGAAGTTGGGGAAAGGGCAGTGGGTGAGGTCAGAAAGCTGGGTCATGCAGGCGAAGTCACTTCCCCTCTGCAGCTCAGAGGTCCAGGGTTAGAATAAGGGTTCGAGTGGCTTTGGCAAGCAGTGGTTGTTAATTCACCCTACTATGTGCCAGGCACTGCCCTAGGAACTGGAGACAGTGGTTGAGCCTCACCAAGCTGGCCTGAAGAAGGGGAGATAGACACTAAACACATAAATGAACAAATATTTACGACAGTGCCCACCACACAGAAGTAAACAAAGCAGTCCCCTCTGTGGAGGTGACATTTCATAACAGCAGCAGCTCGCTGAGGACTCACTGTAGGCAGGTCCTGTGCCAAGCCATTTCCAGGCACCAACTCACTCACTTACTCCTCAGCAGCTGGGATGATGGAAAGAGGCCCAGGGAAGTGAAGCCACTTACCCAAGGTCATACAGCTGGGATTCAAACCCAGAAGCTCAGCTCCAGGGATCAAGCTTTTAACCACACTGAAGCTGAGACCTGCATGGCAAAGAACTGGGGGAACGGTATTCTAAGAGCAGGGAACAGCAGGTGTAAAGAGGGCCATGGTGCACCTAGTGAAGAAACAGACAGCCAGCAGGCAGAGAGGAAGAGGGGACGGGGCCCCCAAGGCCAGAGTTAGAACTTGGATTTATTCCAAGTTTTGTGCTGCCCCAGTAAGGGCTCAATGCTTTTGGCTAAAAGCCCTGGCTTGTCCCTGACCACCTGGCCAACCCTTCCCTTCTACTCTGAAAGGGAACTTAAGGGCCATGTTGGATTTTTCCCTGCAGGCACTTGTGACTTTTTTTTTTTTTTTTTTTTTGAGACAGAGTCTAGCTCTGTTGCCCAGGCTGGAGTGCAGGGTGCGATCTCAGCTCACTGCAACTTCCACCACCTGGGTTCAAGGGATTCTCGTTCCTCAGCCTCCTGAATAGTTAGGATTACAGATGTGTGCCACCACACCCGGCTAATTATTTAGTATTTTTAGTAGAGACGGGGTTTTACCATGTTGGCCAGGACAGTCTCAAACTCCTGACCTCAAGTGATCCGCCCGCCTCGGCCTCCCAAAGTGCTGAGATTACAGATGTGAGCTACTGTGCCCAGCTAACACTTTCCGGTGGGGCCTGTGGAGTCCTTCACCCCACATCTCGGCCGCCTGGGTTCCTCACCATGAGCTGAGAACCTGTGGGCTGGGTGGCCGGAATGTCTTCCCCTTGGCCAAGGACCTAACACCTGAGGCTGGCGGCACAAACACAACATCCTCGTGCAGGAAGCCCAAACCCTGCCGGCTCCATGGGTGAAGCCGTGCTTTGAAAGGAACAGGGTCACCCTTTGCTGTGCTGTGCTCTTGGGAAGTCATCTGCCCACTCTACTCTGAGCAGGCACTCGCTTACCTGGGGCAGTTCTCCCTGGGGGAGGTGGCGAGAGCTCCGGCTGATGGAGCACCTGTTACATGCCTGGCCCAGGGCCACCCCCGGGAGACTGGGTCATCTTCACCTTCACAGCACTAACGACTACAGAAGGAGCGGGGGCTCGTTTTGTTCAACAAGCAAAAATTATTCTACAAGTTCAGAGGAAGGAGGAGGTTCCGTGTCTGGTCAGGCGTAGGCTTCAAAGACGTCTCTGGTCAAAGAGCCCCTGAGAGCTGGGCCTGACGGCCTGGACGCACAGAGGAAGGTCAAGTCCCTGAGATGCTGTCTGAGGGGACCCTGGACACCACTCAGTAGACTTCCAGGGCACTCGGTACCCACAGCTGGGCTGGAGGAGGAAGAGGAGCTCAGGGAGGGCCACCAAATGCCTACCTTGGGTACCTGGAGGCCTGCTTTCATGGCCAGAGGCGGGGCCGAGAGCGGCCCCATCTGTAGATTCTGTGTACATGGGGGCTTCTGCAAAGCCTGGCTCCTGACCTGGCGAGTCGTGCACTGTTGGACTTGCTCTTGAGGCTGGAGTTTTGGGGTTGTTTTCCTGTTGCTATGTGTTTAGGCCAATAACAGCACAGCTGCCACACTGCCTGCAGCCCCGCTCCAGGGTGCAGGGGCTGGGTGAAGGGTCGGAGGGAGCCAAGCCCCTTTTCCATCTCCTTCCCCCATGGCCCAGAGCTGGCTGGAGTCAGGCTGCTGCAGGGGCCCCTGGAGCCTGCGGAAGGAGTGGGTGAGTCAGCAGCCACCTCCTGGCACTGACTCACCAGAGACAGCACAGGGCTGTCACTCTTGCTGTCAGTTTCGCTAGCAGCCCAGCCCTCAGCCTGGTTTTGCCGGAAATGGGGGCGGGGTAGGGTAGACCATGAGCCTGAAACAGGCTCTGCAGAGCCCAGGATTATTTCTGGAGGCCACAAAAAAGAAACTCAAGAAAAGAGAAAGGTTGGTTGCCATTTCCTTGACCTTCTCCTTTTAAGCTGTAAGAACCCTAAAGCCCTGCTCCTTGTTGGCTATGAAAAGCAGACAGAGGGCAGCCCCTCCCTTGCTCTATAGAAACTGGAAGGATACAGGCCCCAATGACAGAGTCAGCTAAGGGTGCGCATGCAGGAGCCAGACCACCCCCAACTCTGTCACCAGGGCTCTGCCGGATGCCACAGTGCCATGGAAACCAGCCAGGGCGCTCTGCTGTAAAGCCTTGGGCAAGTCACCTTCTCTCTTCAGTCTCAGTGTTACCCTCTCTAAAATGGGCACAATATCCCATCTACAGTATGTGAAACTCCTACCCTCATTAAATGTTTGCAAACAACCTCCCCCTCCTTGTTCCTCTTTTAAACATGTTTTTCTCCCCGATGAGGGTGGACTTTCTTCTTCCTTCCTACCTCCGCCCCACCTCACTCGGACTCAGAAATTCAGCTCGACCAGAGTGTGGTGCTAGAGGAACCAAGCAGCCTGAGATTTAGCAAGACAGGGTGGGGAACTAGCACTGTCGGTCACTGGTGCCCACTGTGTTGTGGAGCACAGGGGCGTGCTCTACTTATCTGGAAGCCGATTCCTAGGCCCCCTCCACCATCCAGAACCAGCCCAAGACCCCCAGGGCTTGCTGAAGTACACGCTGTGCCTTCTCAAGCCCCAACACCTTGGCTTGTGCTGTGCCCTCAGCCCGGTACACTCTTCCCCTGCCTAATGAGCAGACACCCTTCACTGCCTTGATGGGACAGCCTCCAGGACAGCTCTGTCCCTGCGTTCCCAGCCCGTACTGTCACTGTCTGTTACTCCCCAGTCACCCGGGGCCTGCTTCCTGACATCCGGTATTAATACAAGGCCCAGCACGATGAGGATTTTTCAGATGGAATGTTTAGGGCTCAGGGCTCCGGGGACACTCCGTGTAGGGACAAACAGCCTTCCACGTCAGGCATTCTGAGGGCTCCTCTACGAGGGTGACAGAGCAAACTGCAATGACAGATGCTGGGGGCTGTGGACAGTGGGGAAGGGTGGACCAGAATGTGCTCCCAACATCTGAGCACAGTTTCCCATCAAATGGTCAAAACTCTACAGATAAACCCCAAATCTTTAGGAAATCACTTTTCATTAAAATGATATGTGCATTCCTGAGCATCTTCCCATAATGACTTTCAAGTTAATTTTTCCTGCCCCTAAAGGTTTGCCAAGTGCCGGGGACCCTGGGATCCCACACAAAATTAAAGACTCACAGTGGGGCTTCAGAGGTCTTGGCACGTCCACATCCAAGCCCAATTTACAGATGAGGAAACTGAGGCCCAGGCCACACAGCAGATCAATGACAAGACAAAGCTACAGTCTCTAGCCTCCTCCACAGACAGCCCCATCAGAGCTGGAGGGAACTCATTTCACAGAGGGGAAACTGAGGCCTGAAAGATGTGGTGGAGGGCGGGACATTCCCGACAACCCCAACCTGGTGGGACACAGTGGATGCCAGAGGCTGAACATAAGCTCTTATTCCAAACCTGGGTGGGTGAGGCTCATATCTATTTCTATCAGGTTGGCAACTGTTGATGCAGCGGTGGCAGCAACTTCCAGCACTACAAGATGGTGCCTAACAGCGGTTACTGCTCAGCCAGAAGAAAAGCTCAGCACTAAAATCCACACTTGGGTGGGGCTAGGCTGCAGGGAGGACTGACACTTCTCAACTGTGGTCTTCCTACGTGCAGAGGCCATCTCCCAGGGCAACCCCCAGTGGTGGCCATCTCCCTCAACCTTCCATTGCAATTTAGCTTAAGCTCGGGGGTTCTGGGAACATGGTGTACCTTCTGATGGCCTGTCACTTGTAGTGTGGCCCAAGAGGCCACACCAACCACTGGAAGCTCCTTGAAGGCATGCCCTGACCTCTGCTCCCACCTGCTTAGCTGGGTTTGTTTCTAGCAAACCCCAAATGCCTGCCATGTCAGCCCCCAGCTCAAGAACTCTCAGTGACTCCCAGCTGCCTAGATGATAATCTAAACTTCTCCTCTTGGAATCCCAGGCTCACTAGAGTGGTCTGCCTTGCCCCCAATCTCTGCCACCTTATTTCTCCTTTTGCCCAGCATGAGTCTCTCCGGCACTGCCCCTTTCAAGTCTGCTTGGTTTGTGGGTACTCTCACATTTAGGTACATCCCACCCACCTTGAAGACCCTGGCCCAAGTGTCACCTCCCCGCAAAAGCCCTTCCTCCCCGCCCAAGACTCTTCCGTTTAGCATCCTCCAGCAAAAATCACCCCCACCATTCACCAGACACTGGACTCTCATTCAGAACTTGCAACTTTGGACAAACTTCAAAGTTCTCCTTGGAAACCTCAGTTTCTTGACCTGTAAACAGGCCTCATAATGTGTAAAGTCATTCATTGCTGAAGCCTCTGGGATCTTAGGAGGGACTAGTGGATGACCAGAATCCTCACATGGGGAACATCAGAGCTGCCTGAGACACTGGCTAAAAATGCAGATCCCTGGGCCCATGCAGACCTACTGACTGAATTTTCAAGGTGGGGGCCCACGAATCTGTCCTGTTTAACCAGCTTCCCAAGTGAATCTTAAAATCAGGTGAGGTTGGGAACGGTGGTGCTAATGAACTGGGAGGCACTTGGGCAAAACATCAAACAAAATCAGCTCAGGAAAGAGATTAAGGCTGGCTGATGACAGTGCGTGCATGTGGTGCGTGTGTGCACAGACGTCTCATCTGCCAGACCGTGAGCATCTAGGGGCTGGGCCAGGCTGAGTTTCACTTCTGCCAGCCTCACTAACTCCAGGATCATCCCAAGAGCCATTTGTCCTGGACTTGAGAGTTTGCCAGAAGGTCTCTTATTCCCTATTGCTGCTGCTCCTCACCAGGCCCTGGCAGATGAAGACCTTGGCCCTCATTATACAAATAAGGAAAACGAGGCTCAGAGGAGAATGACCTGGCCAAGGTTACTCTGTAGCGAGTGGCAGAGCCCAGATGTGGACCCAGGACAGAGCCAACATGCCTTTATCCACTTGCTAAAGAGAAAGGGAGTTTGAGAAATCAAGGCAAGGGCTGGCAGGGGGGACCAAGGGCTTCTGGAGCTGGGCAGCTAAGTGGGGCCTGCATATTTGATACTGAGGGGAGAAGCCTTGGAGACCAACCTCAACTCCTGGGGCTGCGGGGTACAGAGGGAAAAAGAAGCCTGGCCTTGTCTCTGCAGCAGGCCAGGGGCACAGTTCAGCTGAGCAGGCCCCAGGCAGTGTCTCCAAGGACAGGAATGAGCTGCAAGGCACATTGCCTGGGACTTAGGGGCTCCCCTCGCTGTCACCCAGCAGTGGCGGGTCACTTTCTCCAGTGGAGGCAGCAGGTGGGACTTCCCCAACAGCAGAAACACCTGTCCCTTAAACACCACCTCCCCAGGCACAGGGACCAATGGCAGGAAAGGCCACCGGAGGCTCTGCTGACACTGCTTGAGCAAGGTGAGGCTTGCCCCGCTCTGGACTGTGGTTGAGACCTGCTCTCAGGAGACTCATCAGCCTGGAGGCGCAGGGTCCCAACTGTCCCTCCCACACACCTGCACACACAGGCCCCTCTCGGTGAAGGCACCCTCCCCAGGAGAGAAAGTTACACACCATAAATAAACCTGTCTGTGCTTCAGGTTCCTCAAATATAGAATGGGGGCAATAACAGTTCCTAAGTTGTGAGGCTGTTGAGAGATTAAAGAACCAAACATGTATGGACTGCTTAGAACAGTGCCTGGCATACAGCAGGCACTTAGAAAGTTCAAGCTATCAGGATGATGACAAAATTGACCAGCATTCTTCCTAAAACCATGGGCAGCCTGAACTCTGAGCCGAGGCCCTGCTGAGCATCTTCTGGGGGCCATGCCCACCGAGTGCTTTACAGATCATCTCACAGAGCCAAGACCAGGGCTCAAACACCAGCCAACCGGTTCTGAGATTCGGGGTGTCACCATAACACCCCGGTTCTGAGATTCAGGGTGTCACCCTGACACCTGGGCCTCCTCCTAGCTGCCCCCTCCCTTCTATTCCAACTATCTCTCCCTGGGCCTCTCAGGGGCCAGCCTCCTCTTCTGCAACGGGTGTGACTGGGGGATCCTGGGGTCCCCATCCATACTCTTGCTGACTGAGCAATGTGAGTCCCCTGGGTTGGTGGCTCCCTGGGGATCTGAGCACAGATGGGAAAACCTGCCATCACCTCCCTCCCCTAGCCCTTAGGATACAGTTAGGGGAGCATCTCAGGGCAGAAAGCAGAGTGGAGGAGCGGGGAGGCCAGATCAAGGCCTGCAGTTCCCCATGCAAAGTACTGAGTACCCTTGTGGCCCTTGGGATGGTGGCACCTGCTAAGTTGGGGAAATGGAAGTTACAGGGGCTGGGAACTGGACTCGAGAGTAGAAAAGGACTTTGCTGTGGACCTGCAGAGCGGCCCCAACAACCCACAGGAGGGAACAGCAGGGCAGCTCCTTGGAGCAGGGTGGCCACGCAGCTTCTTGTCACCCGCTGGCCACCGCGGACACCTTGGGCAGTTGGAGAGAAAACCTTCAGGAGAGGAATGTCACCTTGCGTGGCCCCCAGGATGGCTGCAACTGCAGAAATCAGATACTGGGACCCCTCGACATGGCAGCTTTGAAACCCCACAGCTCCTGGCTGAAGGTCCTTGGGCACCGAAGACCCCTCATTTAGGCACCACTGAATGACAGGTCAGCCCAACAACTTAACGCCCAGAGTTCACATACAGTAAGCAGACAGAGGCTTGGGAAGGAAGGCGGGGCTAGCCAGGAAGCTCTGAAGCCAGGGTGATGGGGCTCAAACCCCAGCTCTGCAACCCTGGGCAGCATATGCTCTGTGCCTCAGTTTCCTCAGCTGTAAAACATCGCTGATAACGGCATCGACTTCACAGGGTGGATGGCAACCACACCAGGTTAATTGCTCAGGACAGGGCCAGGTGCCCAGAGACGTGTACATTAAAACTCCATGTGTGAAGGGGAACAGCTACTCATACTGGGGCTAATCCGGAAGAGCTGCCTGCCTGTAGCAGGACTCAGGACAGCTGCAATTATTGTGGTTGGCTTTTAGGTCTCCCCAAAGGGCTTCTATTCTGTGGCTGTCCAAGGCCAGGTTGTGGGCTATGCCACTCTGGAATGAAGCCTTCCCCAGCCCACAATGTGAGGTATCCCTGCCTTCTAACATTACTGCCTTATACTTTTTGGGATATTATTACTTTTTGGTACGTGGTTTCTCCTTTTACATCATGGCGAGAGCAGTTGGTCACTCAAAAAAAAAAATCCCCATACGATGGTAAAATTAAAAGTGTGCCAGTCCGAGGGCAGGTTACTCCATCTCTCAATCCAAATTTTGTTTCTGAATTTGGAGTAGGTTGTGAAATTCAACACTATCATCTGGCCTAATGTCCCCATTGCACAGGTGGGGAAACGGAGGCCCAAGTGGAGAAGGGCTGCTTGAGCCTCGATGAGTGCCTTGGTCTCCCATGTCCTAGGTCTGGTCTGGATGTTCAGTTCCCTCCCCTGCTGCCTGGATGTCTTAGGCCCAGCAGGGCTCCCTGCTGGTTTGGAGAGCTCTCTCCCAGGCCTAGGAAACACAGAGCCCCAAATCCCACGGAGGTCCTTGGCCCCATGGGAGGGTTCCGCCGACCCCTGTCCACCTGGCAACCCACTTTGTGTCAGCTCAGGTACTGAGAGGCTGCCTGCAGCAAGGATTTGGGCTGAGTCGAGAAAACAGAGGCTCCCAGTGTGGTCTGCGGGGGGGCGACCTGGGCAAGTATCCTCAGTGAGAGGAGCCATGCCCTCCTTCAAGCTGCAGGCCTCTGGGGAAGACCTTTATCCTACTGGGGGCTCTGGCAGGGCCACCCAGGTTGCCAGGAATTAAATGTGACCAAAGGGCTCCCATATTGGCTCCCTGCACCCTCTTACTGTGGGCACAGTCCACTGAACCCCATTTCTCAGGTGACTGCAGTTGCCGGTGACCTCACAGGGCATGAGTCACAGAAGGGAACCCAACGTGGTTCTGGAAAGGGGCAGAGGCTCTGTGAGCAGATGTGGACATGGGTGGACAAGCAAGCACGACTCACTCACTGGAGGCAGGGGAGACTGAGGCACAGAAGCAGCCAGAGAGAGTGCGGAAGACACCCAGCACCCAGGCTATCTGTGCCTCAGAATATCTGAGCATGAGGTCACAATGCCCCTTCCAGCACAGCGCAGGGTGCTGGGCGGCTGTGTTTTCCAGGAAAGTACACCACATAAGAACACTCCGCAGCAGAGCGAAAGCCAGAGAGGGGTTCCTTTATCACAGAACTCCCCATTTCTGGGAGGCCGTTTCTGGGAGGCCCTGCCATTCCCAGGCCCTGGAAGACACATTCCTGCTCATCCTCAGGTGCACCTTCCCCTGAGAAGCCAGTCCAGAAGTTTCTTCTTCCTCACCAAGACCGCAGGAAGCTCTAGGGCAGGGCCAGCCCTCCTCCCAGGTAGGGATGAGGAGGGTCCCGGCTTATTGTCATAGCAACCCTTGGTTCTCCTAATTCCACCTGTTCTTGTATAGCTGAAATAATAACTGCAGCTGACATTGTCTATCTGGCACTGTGATGGGCACTTTACATAATTCTAGCTAACAGAAATGTTTTAATCAGGCTAAATATTTTTTTCTTTCCTTAAATCATTTTTCACTGATTACAGCTGCTTACTTTTCTCCTAATTAGTCTGAAAGTAGCGAGACTTTGTAGCATCTTAGAGTCTAATGGGGCTTAAAAGCACACTGGAAATGCTTTAAATGTATGCAAAACCCTCCAGCCTCGTGGCCAGTCCCAGCTCCCTGGGCTGCGTGCTTGCCTGTGTGGTTTGGGAATCAGCAGGTGGACACATTATTTTACCCAATCCTTAACCAGCCACCCTTTGAGATGGGTTGGGGGGACTTACCCCAAATGGAGATGAGGAACTACAGCTCAGAATCAATAAGCGACTTGACCGAGGTTGCACAGCCAGGAAGTGGTGGACTGGAGTCTGGATCCGTAACCACTGGGCTCTGGGGCACCGCCTGGTTGTGACCTTAGATACCAGGAAGTCTCTCCCCCTCAACCTGACACAGGGGGAAACTGAAACCAGCAGGAGGCAAGGGAATTATGTTTTCAAATTAACTCAAGGATTAGAATCCAGGTCTCTTGAATCAGCCCAGATCAAAAGTAGCTTCACGGACCAGGTGGCAGCTGGCCTCAATCACAAGGGCAGCGGCTAACAGCCCTGGCTGCGCAAGGCCCAGTGCTCAATGCTTGCAAGGATCTTCCCATTTAATTACACTCATAATTGGTGAAAGTCCTGCATACCTGCGGTGATTACTAACTACTGACCCTGCAGGCTAGGGAAGAAATGTTTAGCCATTTAAATTCAGACTGGCCGGAGAAATTAAGAGGCTGATATCCAGGGGTGTGACTAATCTCAACGAAATTGATGAGGGGAAGGACCATGGGTAGTCTCCCAACCCACATCATTTTTGGAAACGCAATTGTTGCCTTCCACCCTCCCTGCCCCGAGTCCCCCACCCACCCCTCACCTCCTTAGAGCTTCCTTTCACTGCTGCAAAGTGTCTCACCCACTGCAGCCTAGGGTGTAATCAGCTTATTCTCTCGTCCATAGCCTGGGCCATCTGAAAACGGCTCCCTTTACTCCTTGGGGGCAAGGATACCTGAGATTTAGGCCACAACTATATATAGCCAAGAAATCTGTCCTTTTTAATTGACTCATCTATTTATTTGGTCAAGCAGTTCCTGCTGACCCCCAGATGGCCGAGTTCTACATAATTCCTCCTGATAATGTGGGTGGAAAGGAGGGGCCCTCCCTGCCTCTGCTGCTTGGGCTCTGTATTCCCAGTGCAGGCAGCTCCTGCGGGACTCTGACAAATAAGCTTTGCCTACTTCCATCCTTCGCCTATGCTGCATCACCTAGAAGGTTTTAGTTGGAACCTAACACTGTGACCCTTGCCAGGTGCAAGTGGTGACCTCAGGAATGTCACTTCCCCCTGGGGGCCTCAGTTGCATCATCTGTAAAATGGGTCATCGCGAATTACACAAGGAAGGTACAAGGAAGTGCCTCGAATACACGATTGGATTTGCTCTCTGGAGAAACAGGATACTCTGTGCCCAAGAAAGAGTAGCCATCTTTCATTTCATGCCCTCGTTCAACCAACACTTGACCTCGACTCCGCCCCTTCTTAGCATCCAGCTAAGTGCAGAGAGAGGCAGAAACAAACACCCCGGGGCTCCAGATCTGCCACACTGGGAAAACACCAGCTGCATCTCCAGCCGGTGTTGTGTGTCAAAAGAGGCAGCTTCGACGGAGCTTCCTTCGACAGCGCTGCGTCCCTGTCCTCTCCCTCCCAATGCACTTCATGGGCTCCCAAAACCACGTGAGTCAGCAAACTGGGTTAGACACCTCGTTAGACTGGGTTTCCTCTGGGGACTTGTGGCTGTGCCTGCAATTCTCCTGCAGCGGTGTTTGGGTGAAGGCAGGGTTTGTCTCTTCTGAAGCCAGTTTTCAAAACAACAAGCACTACCTTTAAGGGGCACCTGAAACCATGAAATAAGGATTCCTGTTTCTGGCTGGTTCCCCAAAGTGAATCAAGACCAACCACTCTGAACAGATCCGAGGTCACAAACCACCCCCACCCATACCCCCACCCCAGGCAGCTTGTCTCCCCTCCCCACTGCCCAGAGCAGGACACCCGAGCCATGCTGCACTCCTTAGGGCTTCTAGAAAGTCACTCCAGGCTTCCACTCTATAGCAGGCCTTTCCACAACTGGGAATGCCCTCACTGTCTGGTGCCCAACTGGCATATTTTTGATATTCAAGACCTCTGGGAGCTTTTTTTTTTCTTTTTTTCTTTTTGTAACTTTGCATGCCCAAAGCACCTTTGAGAGACCCTCCTCACCCCTGACAGGGTCCTGATTTGTAGCATCTTCCCACATAAGTTCCAAGGCTGGACAGAGGGCAGCTCATTTCTAGGTCCCTAGCCCCAGCTGGAGCCTGAGCCACAGCAAAAGTCCATAACTTTTGGATGACTGATCAGACTTTCAATTCTCAATGTTTACATGCTTAGAGATTTTCCCCAAACTTCCCCTGACGTCAAACACTCTTGCTGGGGCCTTTCCCCTACTCAGCAGAGCTGGCAGGGCTTTGAAAAGGTGCCTTTCTCAAATGGACTAGAAAGGCCAAAGGGAAACAAAAGGTCTCGACTCTATGACCTTAAACTGGGACAACCTTTCTCCCCAGAATCATCTGGCAGGTCCAGAAACCAGCCATGAGGCTTCCAGACTCGGCCGCACAGGGATCGCTTGGCCCACAGAAGGCCACACTCCCTGATTTGTCTCTTTTGGGTGAGAGACTTCACTGAATGTCTGGATTGTTAAATGTGAATAAACCACCCCTGAATTATGACCAATATTACTTAATAAGACAGAGCTGGTATTTTCAAAATACCAAATTGCTTTCTCCTATATGTACTTCCTAACCCAGTAGATATCATAGGGCCCATTTTACAGATGGGGCAACTGAGGCCCAGGCAGAAGATGGACTTGCCCAAAGAAGTAGCACCAAAGACTATTCTCTTGACAGCACCACAACAGGACAGGTGGATCTGAGAGGAGCAGAGGCCTGAGGTCTCAAGGTGCTGTGTGACCATGAGCAGGTCACTGCATTCCTCTGAGCCTCAGCCTCAGGAGGCTTGTTATGAGAAGAGTGGATGAAAAGGTGGAGGCAGACAGGCTCATGAGCCCACAGTCACAAACAGCTTCCCTCTACCCACGTGAGAAAGGCCCAGCCTCCTGGCTCTTTACCAACTGCACTGTGCCTGGTGTATAGTGGTTGCTCAATATTTACTAAGTGAATGAACGTTGTCTCACAACACTCATGTGTGAGTGTCTCACACTCATCCCAGGTGTGAGATCACACCGAGGCATGAGAAGGCCTGGTACAGCAGGGCTCCCTCCCCCGGGCACTGTCTGTCCTTCTGGAGGCACTTTGTCCCCTTCTTCCCATCCAGAAGACACATCTTGCTTGCTGGCTGTAGAGTCCTTTTGAAGTCCTCTGGGCTCCTCTACAGTTTTTCCAAAGCAAATGCCCATTACTAAGGGTGTCACGTGGATGACACACATGCCACCTCCTCCCACCTTGCCCCCTTGACAGACATTGCTAATCAATCCCGATTTCCTTCTCATTGATGTGGACCCAGTCTTGGATTCTTCATCAGAATCTGGTCTCTCTGGGCCCCCAGTAACTTAAGGGACAAGAGACAGACCCTTGTCCGGGACAGGCAGGATGCCCAGAAAAGACTTGAGGGGCTGTGAGACTATCAGAAGCTCTCAGGAAAACTCAACCTGGAAAACATAAATGAGAACCTAGTCCCCTCCTTGTGACAGAGGTAGCAAAGGAGGTAGGAGGCGTGTAACACAATGGCCAAGGTGGGACCCCACAAGGCAAGAGGAGTGAGGATGGGGATTTGGAAGCAGGAGCTAAGCTGGGGCTAGGAATTGAGAGGCTGAAGAGCAGGGATGCAACTCTACCTCTGGCTGGGAGGAGGGTGGGGGTGAGAAGCAATGACAGGAAGCCAAGGTGGCCTGCGTGCAGGCCCCCAGAGGGTGAGCCACTAAGCAGCCAAGCTGGGGTGGGGCCTGGACACCAGCCCTATGCCGCACATGCTCTGTGCCTGACTTAGAGTACACTCAGCTCAGAGGAGAGATCTGCACCAGGGCACTGGCTCCTAAATCGAAGGGGTGGAGACTCTTACCCAAGCTCGGCGCTGCCACCCCAAAAACCTACCCTGGGAGCAAATGATTTATTCTATTCACTCATTTTCACGTGGCGAATCAGAAGTCACACAGAGGGTTAGTGACTTGTCCCAGCTCTGCCACTCTGCCAGCAAGTGGGTGAAGACATGAGTAGATAAAGGCACCCTGGGGGTCCCTGTGGGCAGCTGGGTCTGAATACTGGCCCCAGGATACCTTCCTTCATGGGTGCCTGAGGAGCCAGCCTCCCAAAACCCCCAGGGCTGTCTGCAGCCCCAGGGATCCTGGACATGTCTGCTTTTTAAGTCCAGGAAGTTTCTGGACTTAATTGTCCACTGACTTAGAACACATGGACAGATGGAAATGCCTTCCAGGAACTCCCCTCAGACTTCACTGAGGTGGGCAGCCATGGTCTCAAAAGTCCCTGTCCATTTCTGAAAAAGCCCCCTCCCTTAAGAAATCCCCCGGGACCCCTGCTGGGTCCAAGAGCCCAGACGAGAAGATGCACCCAAGGTGTCCTCCCTCCACCTGAGGCCTGAGCTTTCCCGAGAGGCTGAGGCCAGAGAGGAGGCACCTGCCTGCCCTGGTCCCATCTCCCAGCAGCACCTGTGTGCAAAACCAAAGCCAAAGACGCGGGCTAAACGCGGGCTCCTGTCCTGACACGTGGCTGACTTCCAGTTTCTCACTGCCTTCCTGAGCCCCAGTGTTCTCACCTGTAAATGGGGGCAGTAGTAACTACCCTACAAGATGATGTAGGTATCAAAGCTGGAAAAACTGTGCAAACTGCAGAGGGCTGCAGATGCGATTACCATGCATATATTCAGACTTCTCTGAGATAGAGGTGCCAAAAATAATCACAATAATACTAGCAATAACAATAACTATCATTTATTGAAGAACTGCTATGTGCCATTCTGAGCTAACGTTCACAGTTAGAACTGCTAACTTTCACAGTTTTTCTTCCCTGACCCTCACAACCAGAGAAGGGAGCTTCTACATCAGGCCGATTTTACAGAGGATACTGAAGCCCATGGAGAGGTGAAACGATGTGCCCAGAGTCACAGAGCAGGGTAGAAACTGGATGACATTCACACTCAGGCTCATGGGACCCCTGACCTCAGGTTCTAACAGCACATCTTCTCTAGAGGATGGGGTATGTTTCTCAACCTCGAGTCTGGCCCAGTACTCAGAGCTATTTTTTGCTTTACTGGGTTTTTCTTATCTTCCCCAAATGAGAAAGGCTGGCAGACTGGGAGCTGCTTCTCTGCGATGAATTGTTTTAAATTCCGTTTCCTAAAGTCTTGAGGGCAGGAGCTCCCCAGGGAGGTGCCACCCCTCCATCTCGATGCCCCAGGGCTGTCACTGATATCAGGCCAGAGTGTAAATGAGGGCAACCTCTTCGGGGTCAATGATTCATCAGCACGTGCCCAGCATCTCAAACACGTGCACCCCATTTGACCAGCAAGCCCAGTTCTTGCTTAGACCAACGTGTAAAGACGCCCACTGAAAAGACGTTTACTGGCTTCAGCTTTGCCAGACAAAAAAGTTCTGGAAATTGGCTGCACGACACTTTAAATCTACTTACCACAACTGAATTATACACTTTCAAGGGGTTAAGATGGTCAGTTTTGCGTTATGTGTCTTTTACAACAATTGAAAATAGAGGCCGGGCGCGGTGGCTCATGCCTGTAATCCCAGAACTTTGGAAGGCCAAGTCAGGAGGATCACTTGAGCCCAGAAGTTTGAAACCAGCCTGGGCAACATAGTGAGACCCAGTCTCTACAAAAAATAATTAGCCAGGCATGGTGGCATGCATGTAATCTCAGGTAGGTATTCAGGAGGCTGAGGTGGGAGGAAGGCTTGAGCTTGGAAGGTCAAGGCTGTAGTAAGCTATGATCACACCACTGCTCTCCAGCCTGGGTGACAGAGCAAGACTCTATCAAAAAAAAAAAAAAAAATGCGGAGTGGTTTACAAGAGAAACTGTAACCAGCCAATTTCCCATCACTATGGGATTAATTAAATAAACGCTGGTTTATCCAAACAAATCATGACTTACAACAAGGTCAGCAAACTGGCCACTGGGCCAAATCCAGCAGCTTGTTTTCTCTTATCTCATCCTCCAGAGTAGCTGGAACTACAGGCACGCACCACCACGCACGGCTAATTTTTGTATTTTTGGCAGAGATGGGGTTTTGTCATGTTGGCCAGGCTGGTCTCGAACTTCTGACCTCAAGTGATCCGCCCACCTCAGCCTCCCAAAGTGCTGGGATTACAGGCGTGAGCCACTGCACCAGTTCAAAAATGTATCACTTTTATAACCAGAGTAAACAATAAATATCATTTTATTATGGTCTTGGGCCTTCTAGGAAGCGAGTGTTGAGGTTGACACTTTTGTTGAACAGGCCTGAGGTGGCCTCTTCTGACAACACCGGAAGTCATGGGCCTGTTATACCAACACTCCTACATGCACCAGTTTACAATGGGTTTGGGGCGTGGCGGCAGACACCCCATGGGAGATCTCACCACAAGCCCAGAGAGGGTCTCCCTGTTAAGAATCTTCTCTCTTCCTTAAGTTGGCCCAGGCACCGGGAGGGTGAATCTGATTTCTGGACTCGGCCCCATAGGTGAGGGAGTGGGGAATTGCTCTAGGGGGCTCACCTTGGGGGATAAAATGAGAAATTGCATGTGGGGTGCTTGGCACTGATGTGCTAGGCCTTTTGTGCACTTAACCTCACTGTGCTTACAAAGAGATGAGGTTACCCCCACCTCAAAATCCCAGGATCACTGTCTTTCTAACCCTCCTGGGTGCCATTTCAGAGGTGGGTTAGCTGAGGCTCAGGGTAGTTCAGTGACTCCTCCAGGTTACGAAGCCGGCAGGGGCTGGAACCGGGATTTGAACTAGGGACTGCCTGACTCCCCAGCTCCATGGACTCCACTACACGGGTTGCCCCCTGTCAGCAAAACTTTTTTGGGCTTGTCCATTAATAGTTCAGGCTCTGCTGAACAACCAACACACATTTACATGTCCGTATCATGCCCCTTCTCAGATGAGAACCTGAAGGCCAGAGCCCTCAAGTGACATGGCCAGTGAAGAGGGCGCACACCCAGCAGTGCTCAGATTTCAGAGGTGACAAGGTCTGTTGTTCCACCTTGTTCCTCTAGACACCCCTGTCATGTCAGGGGGCCGAGGATCCCTTTCAGAAAGCATAAGCCAAGAGGGCTGCTTGGAGGAGGCATCAGGTAAGTCTGAGGGCAAACCTGCCTCTTAGGCGTTTCTATAAAATGAGCTCCCAAGTGCAAATACATCAGCAAGCCTCAAAAAGAGGAACACTGGCAACCTCTGTTTATTGCCTATAACAGCCCATCCCAGGCAGGGCCCCTTGCACAAGACTCTTTATCTGGAAGCAGAACTCACATTCCAGCCTCCCGGCAGCAGGAGCCTCATTTCCCAGCTGCCTTTGACTACTCATTAACCAGGAGGAAGGCCTGGGGGAAGGGGAAGGGGCTGGACCCAGAGGCCGTTGCCAGCCTGGGGAAGTGGGCTAGAGTCAGCTCAATAAGGTTCAAATCCTTCCTAGTTGTGTGGCCTTAGGAACAATCAATTCATCCCTCCAAGCCTCAGTTTTCTGATCTGTACAATAGAGATGACATCAGTGCCCGCTTCACAGGGCTTCTGAGGAGGCCGTGAATGAGTCTGTGATGTGTTTAGCAGTGCCTGATGTGCAGTAAGCGCTCAATAAATTTGCCATATTTTTTCAAAAAGAGTAAGAGCACACCCACTTCTTTGGGTTGACAGAGGATACGTGAGTTAATACAGTAAACCTCTTCGCAGCATATGAGCCTGCTGAGTCCCGGAAGTGGCAGCAATTATTATTATTGACGTCTATAATTATTATGATGACGAGTGTGGAGGCTGACATGGAGTAGGTCGCCTCCATGCCTGCCCAGCGGCTGGCTGGGTACACACCCCCGCCCGATGTCACAGCACAAAGAATATGTCTCCATGGGGTGGGACCGCTTGTGACCAAGCATCCTATGCCAGCGGGGCTTGATGAAAAGGAAGGACTTGGTCCAGCCGCTAGCAGCAGCAGGCTGAGGAGCTCTGGGCCACAAACAAACGCTTGTCTAGTCCCGGCTTCACAGGGGACCCCACTCCAACCAATCTAAACCCTGGACCAGTGGGAGCTTAACCTTCCCCCTTAGAAATTTCTGCCCAGGAAGCCAGGGTTTTCTAATTCCAAAGCAGAGTCTACAGTGGGTCTTGACATCAATGTAAGGGGTCAAGGCCATCTTTTTCACTAAACGAGACAGAGCAGACCAGAGCACAGCAGATGGTGAGTACGAGGATTATCTGAGAAACTTCAGTTTCATGGCTTGAGTTTCACATGCGTGTTTGTGTACATGCGCACACAGGCCACATCCCATTGTAAAATGTATTTAATGAATGCCGAGGATTAAATAAGACTTTGAAAGCCCCTAGAGTAGGCAATGTCTTAAATCAGTGAAGAAGACATCCCTTAAACCCTTTTTAAAAACATAATGACGATCCTGAACTAAAAGAAAAATAAAGCTGCTGTAAACACTGCAATGTCATTAAGATCCACAGATAACAGAATCACGTCAATGTTAAATCAGTGTCCTGGGGTAGATAACTGTGCTAGGGTTATATAAGAGAATGGCCTTGCTCTTTTTTTTTTTTTTTTTTTTTTTGATACGGAGTCTTGCTCTTTCACCCAGAGCTGGAGTGCTGTGGCACGATCACGGCTCACTGCAAGCTCCGCTTCCCGGGTTCACGCCATTCTCCTGCCTCAGCCTCCTGAGTAGATGGCACTACAGGCACCCACCACCACATCCGGCTAATTTTTTGTTTTTAGTAGAGACGGGGTTTCACCGTGTTAGCCAGGATGGTCTCGATCTCCTGACCTTGTGATCCACCCACCTCGGCCTCCCAAAGTGCTGGGATTACAGGCATGAGCCACCACGCCCGGCCTGGCCTAGCTCTTATGAAAGACCTGAAGGATTGAGGTGAAGGGGCATCATGCCTGCAATTTACTCCCCAATGATTCAGCAAAAATGGAAGAATGTTCACGTGACTATTTTTATTTCACATATTAGTGAGAAAGAGATGAAGCAAATGTGGCAAATGTTACCCATGGGAAAATCTCAATGAAGGGCATAATGCGAGGCCACTGTAATACTCTTGCAACTTTAGCAAAGGTTTTCCATTTTACTTATTTGTTTACTTATAATTTTATTTATATTATTTTTAATTTTTGCTGAGATGGGGCTCATTATGTTGCCCAGGCTGGTCTCAAGCTCCTGGCCTCAAGCGATCCTCCTGCCTTGGCCTCCCAAAGTGCGGGGATTACAGGCGTGAGCCACTGTGCCCTGGGCAACATCGTGAAACCCTGTTACTACAAAAAAATACAAAAATAGGCTGGGCATGGTCGTACGCGCCTGTAGTGCCAGCTACTAGGGAGGCTGAGGTGGGAGGATCACCTGAACCTGGGGAGATCGAGGCTGCAGTGAGCCCTGATGATGCCACTGCACCCCAGCCTAGGCGACAGAGTGTGACCCTGTCTCAAAACAACAACAAACCTTTAACAGAGACAGAGCCAAGCTCAGACCCCCAATCTTCAGAATCAACTCAGTGAGGGCTTCCTCCCCACGGCAGACTTGCCCCAGGCTACTCTGCAGCAGAGCCAGGACAGGGCCCAGGCTGGGTCTCTGAAACCAGTGCTTGGCCCATTTGCAGGGCCTCCCTGTGCCCTCTCTGGCACAGACTGGCTGGGGACCAAGCAGGCACAGAGTGGCCAACCCAGGCCAGGGGATCTGCCACCTGGAGGTGAGGTGTGGACAATGTCTGTGGGCCTCAGGGGTCCTATCTTGTCCTCCTAGAGCCTGGGAGAGACACGGAGCTCCTGAGCCCCCCACCTTGGGTCACTGCACAATGTGTGAGACACCCATCCCACCTGGAGGTCCAAGGTCACTTACCTTTGGGAGCTCCTCAGAAGGGCTGTGGTTCTGGTTCTGGATCTATTGCAAAGAGAGGAAGCAAAGACAGAAAAAAGAGATCCGGTCAGAGGCAGACTGTGCACAGGGCCTCCGATTTTTCACCCACTTGTAACCACCAGACGTGTGTGCTGGGGAGGGGCTGACCAACCCCCATGAAAGGCCAGGACGCTGAGGCTCACACACGCAGACTCACACATGCCAACACAAGCTCACATGCAGACACACACTCAGACACATGTGTAATCATATGCAGACTCCCAGCCCCAACACTTGCCTGTGTCAGCCACACACACGTTCACAGTCACACACAGACCCACATGAGACACACACTCACACAGGCACTCCCACTCACTCACACATGCCCCTCTTCTGGATGCAGGGTACCCGAAACTCAGTCAGCAGCAAGAACCAGCATGTTGTCCTTGGTCAGAGGGGGACAAGGTTTCAGCTGCAAATGGGTAAGCTGTTCCACAGCCCTAGCCACAGAAAGCCCACACTCCTGAGCGCCCCGCCAGCTCAGTCACGTGGCCTGACTATTCCCAAGGGGCGCAGGGACACACCAGAGCCAGAGTGAGGGGCCTCGGAGAAGATCCTTAGGGGATGTGGTATTCACCAACCAGTTCGGGGGCGAGAATTACTGTGCCCAGGAAATCTGCTGAGCTTTGCTGAGCCAAGCAGTCCCAGACATGACTAACCCGGAAGACTTTTTTTTTTTTTGGTTCTGTTGTTTTTTCAGTAGAAGCTCAGTTTGGGAAATAGGCAATTGGGGGCAGATCACCTCCTCCTACCAGCAAAGCTCCTTGCCCTGAGGCTGGAAGGCTCTCTAGGATTCCTGGAATCTAAGTGTACAAAGTCAGGAAATGATTTCTTCTCAACTGAGATATTTTCAATGAATTGTTGAACTGGGATTAGCAGAGATGGGCAGGGGGTGTCTCTGGGGGAGAGGGTGTGGGAGGGTGGGTCTGGGAGGGCAGACAGAGGAATCCAGGACCCCTGTCCTTGCTGTAGCCGCAGCCCTGCCCTGGCAGCCTCCTTCCCAGACCCAGAGGCACACTTGCCAGTGTCAGTAAATGCCAGTCCCAGCAGCCTACAGAGCTCCCTCTCCCCCAAATTAGATGACCTCATTGCTTCATTAGGGCCCCCGCATTCAACAGGCTCACACTGGCACCCACTGGGTCCGAGGCACTATGGGGTAGGAACAGTCGGTCAACAACTTATGGTGCACTTCATGTGCCAGACACTACACTGGGCACATGAAGCTCAGCAGTAGATGACAGAGCCAAGGTCCCTGAGCTCATGAAGCGTGGAACCACGGGCTAGAGGCTGGGCACATGACAGCCCACCAAGGCTTCATTCTGGGCTCTGTGAAGGCTGGGGTGGATTAGTGATGTCTGCCGTGGGTTTGGGTGGTGGAAGTAGCAACGTAAACCTTGCTATCCTAGACCATACACAAGGAAGTGGGATAAAGTGAAAGATGAAGGCAGCCTGTTTAAAGCACAAGGTGAAGAGAATCAGAGGAAGGAGAGTATAATTCTGCCTGGGGCAAAACCTTACCAATTACAAGAGGCCAGCCCATCTCAGAGAGGAGGATAAGAATGGCACTAAAGGCCAGGTGTGCTCATGCCTGCAATCCCAGCACTCTTGGAGGCTGAGGCAGAAGCATCATAAGCCCAAGAGTTCAAGACCAGCCTGGACAACACAGGGAGACCTGTCTCTACAAAAAAAAAAATTTAAAATTAGCTGGGTATGGTGGCACATGCCTGTAGTCCCACCTACTTGGGAGGCTGAGGTGGGAGGACTGCTTGAGCCCAGAAGTTTGAGGCTGCAGCGAGCAGTGATCATACCACTGCAGTCCAGATGGGGTGACAGAGTGAGACCCTGTCTCCTGAAAAAAAAAAAGAAAAAAAGACTAGCACTAAAGTCCATCTATCTAGCCTGCTGGCACCCATGCCCCTTCTGGGGACAGCCTAAACCTGTTCCAGCAGGAGACCCGCATAGGCCTACATTGGAGCAGGGGGCGGCACTACACTGGTGAGCAGCTAGGGCATCCATGGAGAGTGAAGCAGGCATAGAGAGACACAGAGCCAGGAAATGGAGAGAAAGAAACTGAGTCCCGATGACATCTTTCAGCACCTGGATTCAGCCCCAGGCTGAAGTATGGCCCTGGGCTTTTTTTTTTTTTTTTTTTTTTGAGACGGAGTCTCGCTCTGTCGCCCAGGCTGGAGTGCAGTGGCCAGATCTCAGCTCACTGCAAGCTCCGCCTCCCGGGTTCCCGCCATTCTCCTGCCTCAGCCTCCCGAGTAGCTGGGACCACAGGCGCCGCCACCTCGCCCGGCTAATTTTTTGTTTTTAGTAGAGACGGGGTTTCGCCGTGTTAGCCAGGATGGTCTCGATCTCCTGACCTTGTGATCCGCCCGTCTCGGCCTCCCAAAGTGCTGGGATTACAGGCTTGAGCCACCGTGCCCGGCCGGCCCTGGGCTTTTAAGTTAAGAGTCAGTAAATGCTCTTTTTTATTTTTAATGTCAGTTTGGGCTGGGTGTGATGACTCATGCCTGGGAGACAGAGAAAGAGTCGTCTCAAAATAAATAAATTAAATAAAACTAAAGTCTGTTTGAACTGATTTCTGCCATTTGCAATATAAAAATCCAGACCTATACCCTGCCTTGAACTTGCTATGTAATTTTATGCATGTCTCTGACATACTCCTCCCATCATAAAAAAGAGGAAGGATGCGGATGACAGAACACCTGAGGTTCCCGCAGCCCTGGAACTCTAGTTATCACAGGCAAGGGTTAGGCCTGACCCTTCCCCCCAGCCCCACCCCTGGCCCCAGGCACACAGCCAGAGAGGTCATCAGCCCTTCTCAAAGTTAAACACAAAGCAGAATTGCCTGGAGGGCTCTTGAAAACCCAGATTGCAGAGCCCCACACCCAAGGTCTAAATGAGCAGGTCTGGGGTGGGGCCTGAGGTTCTGCATTCTGCAGGCTCCCACGTGATGCCCATACTGCTGGGCCAGGGACAGCATTTTGAGGACTCAGACTCACTACGTGTTCTACTTTCCCAGTTTGCTGAGGACAGGTGCTCAGTGCAAAAATAAAGCCCCAGCCAGCAGGAGACCACGACCTCTCTGTCCTCAAAGCAGACCGCGATTACGGAGAACGCCCGCATGGCTGCGGGGATGAGCCAGCCTTTAAACAACAGAAGCAGCAGGTCCCAGCTCCTGTGGTCCCACTGCTGCCCCTTCCAGCCAGCCGTGTTCCCTGGAATGTATCTAAATAATAGGGGAGGCTGTCAGAGGCTAAGGAGCCTCCTTGGGCTCTAGCAGGCTCCAGGCTGGTCTTCCAGGCGCCCAGAGCATCCCCGACGGCTCCCCTACTCCCAGGCAGCATGCCAGCCCTAAATCCCGCTGTGGGCCTTGTCCGGACACAGTGACCCAGGCCGCCCTGCTGTCAGCAGCCTGGCTAGCCCTGGGCTCTCCCCTGATTTACATCCGACTTGGCTGCCTTGAAAAGCCTCCTGTGGCTTTTGGAGCGAGGACACTGTTCAGTAGTAAAAGGCTTCCCCAACAGCATCCTTTCCAAGGTGGCGCTGGCCCAGCGTGAATGCCGGCAGGCTCCCAGCTGTGTGACCTTGGGCAAATTATCTGCCCTCAGCAGGGCCTCGGGTCTTCATGTGCAAAATGGGAATAATGGTGTCTTTGGTGAGGATTAAGGAGAGGATGTTCACGAAGCACAGGGTCTGGCTTTTAATGCACAGGAGGCACACAACAGCGCTGTTTATCTCCTTGATTCAGAGTGGTCCCCAGACCAGCACCATCCACAGTGCCTGAGAGTTGGTTAGAAATTCAGGGCCCCAGGCCCCACTTAGGCCTGCTGTCTCACTGTTGTCACCCAGGCTGGAGTGCGGTGGCACGATCTCAGCTCAGTGAAACGTCTGTCTACCAGGCTCATCCTCCCGAGTAGCTGGGACTACAGGTGTGTGCCACCACACTCGGCAAATTTTTGCCTTTTTTGTAGAGATGGGGTTTTGCCATGTTGCCCAGGCTGGTCTCGAACTCCTGAACTCAAGCAATCCACCCGCCTCAGTCTCCCAAAATACTGGGATTACAGGCGTAAGCCACCACACCTGGACGAGCTTTTGCTTTTCTTTTTTTAAAAGTCTGTTCTAATCGATATTCTTCTACCAGTGGTAGAAGAAGAATCCACATTATTGTTCCCTGAGGCAACGTTCTTCACTAAAAGCCTGTTGCTACAGCTCTGCTCAGAGTAACTCTGGAACTCCTGTCCCCAAATCGGGACACCTCCTTTCAGAGGCAGGGCTGGGACATCTTGAAAAGCCGCCAAGAGGATGACTGCATCCTTAAAGGAGTCCCTTAAAGGAGCACCCCATGTGGTGACAAGCGCTTCCACAATGGATAGAATGGTTTTTACTCTCTTTATTCAGAAGGTATTTCCCTTAAACACAAAACCTATCTGGGCCACCCCTTACAGGACCAGAGAGGAGAAAGGACTCACTTAGATCACATAGCAAGCCAGAGGACAGGGGCATTCTAAGTCTGGTGTTGCAGTGCCTGGTGTAGGGCCTTTGATTTTAAAAGGGCATTAGCCATGCATGTGTAATTTTTTGTTTGACATCCATAGCCCTGCCAGACAGACAGCTCCATAAGGGTACAGTTTGGTCTGTCTTGTTCACCAGCCACATCCCCAGGGCCTAGGACAGGACCTGGAACAACTAAATATTTGTTGGATGGATGGATTGATGGATAGTGATGGTTGAATATAATTTCCAAGCGTGGAGCCACCCAGATGTTCAAACCATATGTTCCCATTTCAGAGTAGAAGGAATCAGGCTATCTTGATTTCTATGTTGAGCAACCACTGTGTGCCACACCCCTAGACTGGATGCTGGAGCATCCATCCCTCCCACTGATGTGTCCCCAGTCAGGTGCATAGGTATAAGGTAAGACCATAAAGGTCTGAGCTCAGGTCAGAGGAAAGGACCACAGGGCTCAGAGCAGGGGAAGCTTAAGTCCACTTTAACTCACGTCATCTTTTTTGAGTGCTTACTATGTGCCAGGTACTGTTAAGAGGCTCAAGGAATGCCTCCTAGAGCAGGCAGCTCCAAGCTCGCCCCTTAAGAGTGGGAATAAGGAGTGATGGGAGGAAGGGCCTTGTGAGCTGAGAGGCCAGCATGGGCGGGGCTGAGAGAGCTGGACGCTTGGTCTAGCTAGGAGCAGAAACCAGCCAGACTACAAACAAGGAAAGAAGTTGTGGTAGGTGAGCGTGAACACTGGCCAAGAGCCAGATCGTGAAGGGCCTCCAACGCCAGGCTAAGGAGGTTGGACTTGATTTCACAAAGCACTAGGGAGCCACCACTGAAGGCTTTTGAGCAACAGAGTGACATGCAGAGAGCTGGTCCCCGGATGGTACAGAGAGGTATCCAGGAGGCACAGAGATATCCAGGAGGCACAGAGGCTAGTGAGGAGACTGTTGTCTTGGGCTGGTGTGATGTCCACCTGCAGAGGAGCCACCAGGTGTCATCTCCGAAGGAATGAATGTCCTTGAAATCATGACCTGAGTCTTCCCTCTTGGTGCTGACTAGCCTTGGGGCAAGACAGCAGGTCCCTTAAGACCTCCCTCTTCCGGCACCCTTCACCCAGTAAGCATGACTCTGCTGAAATCGCTGGCCAACCACACTCCTCCACCTCCAACCAAGCAACTGGCAGCCTTGGGTTAAGGACTTTCCACTGGAACATGGCAGTGAGTCACTTGGCATTTATGTGCAAAGAAAAGTCCTGGAAAGGAAGGGCCTCTCAGGGCCTCCCAGCATGAGGAGAGACCATGCAGAGGAGTGGTCCTGAGCCTCTGGGTCGGGAAGGACCCAACATGAGCAGAACCCCGAGGGCTTAGCCCTCTGCCTTCTAGCCCAGGCCTGCTCAGATACCTACTGAGGGAGGAAGCCTTCCATTGCCAGCCCAACCCTTCTCCTGGCGACCACCAGCCATCTCCCTACCTTCCACTTTCTATTCCATGCAGTGGCCAGAGCTGCTCACCATGCTCCTTCCTGAGCTTTCTAGGAACTCCATCCTGGGTTCTGGGGGTGTCTCCTGAGCAGCCAAACCATAAGGAGTCTTTGCAATTGATACAGCTTTGCCCTCCCACCCGCTTTCCCGTGACTTGTGACAAATCCAGGATCTGAGAGTCATGAACAAATATCATCGAAGGTTTGAGGCAGTGGCATTAACCCTTTCCTTAAATCCCTCCCTGTCAAGGGGGGTTTCACATAAGCAATGCATGATGGATGCAGCTGGGAGGGGGGAGCACAGGGAGCCACATCTGTGAACAATGGTTCTTTTTTTTTTTTTTTTTTTGAGACGGAGTCTCACTCTATCACCCAGGATGGAGGGCAGTAGTGAGATCTTGGCTCACTGCAACCTCCGCCTCCCAAGTTCAAGTGATTCTCCTGCCTCAGCCTCCCAAGCAGCTGGGATTACAGGCGCCCCACCACTGTACCTGACTAATTCTTGTATTTTTAGTAGAGATGGGGTTTCACCATGTTGGCCAGGTTGGTCTTGAACTCCTGACCTCGTGATCCGCCTGCCTCAGCCTCCCAAAATGCTGGGATTACAGGTGTGAGCCAGTGTGCCTGGCCAACAATGGCTCTTTTGATGGCTTTATCTTCCTGGGTTGATAAGTGCCTCCCTGGGACCTCAGTGTCCTCATCCATAAAGTGGGTGGGCAGAGAAGGTTAACTGGATGATCACACAACCCCAAAGTCCCCACACTCCACACCCTGGGGCTGCTCTCCCTCAGACCTGAGGCGGCATTCCCAGACTGGATCCTTGGCCTGCCTTGGCATAAACTATCTTAGATTGTTCATTAACCTCCTCCTGATACAGATCTCCCCTCCCTCCTTGAGCACAGGGGCTGTTTATTCCTCCCTGCCCTCTTGGCCCTGGCCCTGTGCCTAGCACACAGTAGGCACTCATGAAAGTTTGCTGTGCAGCCAGCGGGACGAGGATGGGCTGAGGCATCAGGTGGACTCTGGGTCCAGCGCTCCTTCCACCCTCTCCTAGCTGAGTGTGGGCTGGGGCCATCCACTTTTCTGATGAACTCATCTCTGAGACAGGAAGGGGGATAAAGCACCATGGATGCTCAATAAATATGGGTTCCTTCACTTCTCAGAATGCTGAATTGGCTCAGCTGGCACCTCAGCACCCTCTGGGGCAAGTCCTGCATGGGGGTATTTCATTTACTGAGCTGGCAGCACTGGAGGTGATCAGACAGGACACCCGAAGTCAGTGGCTCCCAAATGCAGGCTGGCTGTTTGGAATGGCCTGGCAGATCCGTGTGTTCTGACATGCAGTCCACATGGCCTGCTATTGGAATAGACCAAGTGGCAGAACCAAGAACAGTACCATGCCATTTTTGTTAAAAACAAAACAAAACTGGCCGGGCGCGGTAGCTCACGCCTGTAATCCCAGCACTTTGGGAAGCCGAGGCGGGCAGATCACGGTGTCAGGAGATCGAGACCATCCTGGCTAACACGGTGAAACCCTGTCTCTATTAAAAATACAAAAACAATTAGCCGGGCGTGGTGGCGGATGCCTGTAAGTCCCAGCTACTCGGGAGGCCGAGGCAGGAGAATGGCGCGAACCCGGGAGGCGGAGCTTGCAGTGAGCCGAGATCGCACCACCACACTCCAGCCTGGGTGACAGAGCAAGACTCCGTCTTAGAAAAAAAAAAAAAAAAAAAAAAACTACAGCTAGCTTCTAAACAGATCCCAAATAATGCCTGGATCAAATAGGAAACCAAAACTCAACTGAAAACTGATCCAGTAAGTAACAAAAAGGAGTCTATGTCCACATGGACACCTGGATATAGTTTAAGCTGTATGCAGAGGGAAATGTATAACCTTATATTAAGAAAGAGATATGATATACTGTCCAGCATTTTGGAAGGCTGAGGCAGGCGGATCACTTGAGGTCGGGAGTTAGAGACCAGCCTGGCCAACATGGTGAAACCCTGCCTCTACTAAAAATACAAAAATTAGCCAGGCATAGTGGCACGTGCCAGTAGTCCCAGCTACTCAGGAGGCTGAGGCAGAAGAATCGCTTGAACCTGGGAGGTGGAGGTTGCAGTCAGCCGAGGTCAAGCCACTGCACTCCAGCCTGGGTGACAGAGCAAGACTCCATCTCAAATAAAAAAAAAAGAAAGAGATATGATAGACAGGCAGGTGGACAGACTGAAGATCAGATTGTACTTTTTTTAAATGATCTGAAAGGATCACTTTTTAGTTTATGCAGTTTTGTATTGCTTGAGGTATATTACTTTTATAATTAAAAGTGAATGATTTACCAGTTTTTCAAAAAGTTAACACATATCTACCACCTTATAACCCAGCAGCTCTAGTCCTAGAGAAAGCAAAATACATGTCCATAAAAAGACTCGTACAGAAATATGCATATAGAAGCTTTATTAGTAATAGCCGCTCCCCAACTGGAAACAGTGTCCATCAACAGCATGGATGAACGCATTGTGGGACATCCATACAACGGGAGATGACTCAGCAATAAAAAAACAAAAATCAACTCCTGATATACTCAATAGCACAGATGGATCCCAGCAACGTCAAGCAGAAAAAAACGGACACAAGAGTACACACTAAATAAGTCCATTTATATAAGGATTTAGACTGGCAAAACTAATTTATGGTGACAGAAATCAGAAAGTGGGCCTGGTATGGTGGTCCATGCTTGTGATCCCAGCATGGGATTCTGGGAGGCCCGCACGGGTGGATCGTTTAAGCCTAGAAGTTTGACACCAGCCTGGCAACACAGCAAAACCCTCTCTCTACAAGAAACATAAAAGAAACTAGCCAGGTGTGGTGGCGTGCACCTGTAGTCCCAACTACTCGGGAAGTGAGGTGGGAGGATCATCTGAGCCTGGGGAGGTCTGCAGTAGAGATCATGCCACTGCACTCTAGCTTGGGAAACAGAATAAGACTCTGTCTCAAAAAGAAAAAGAAAACGAAAAAGGAGAAAGTGGCTGTCTTGTGAGGTGAGGAGCACAAGACAACTTTCAGAGGTGCTGGAAATGTTCTATATCTTGATTTGGGTGGTGGTTACACCGGTGTATACATTTGTCAAAACTCATCAAACCGTAACAGAATCTTTGCATATTACTGCATGTAAATCATAACTCAATTTAAAAATATTTTTAAAAAATCATCTGAGGTGGGAGGATCACTTGAGCCCAGGAGTTCAAGACCAGCCCAGGCAACATGGTGAAACCTCATCTGTACAAAAAATGCAAAAATTAGCCTGGAGTGGTGGGGCATGCCTGTAGTCCTAGCTACTTGGGAGGCTGAGGTGGGAGGATCACGTGAGCCCAGGAGATCGAGGCTGCAGTGAACCTGATGGCACCACTGTACTCCAGCCTGGGCAACAAAGTGAGACCCTGTCAAAAAAACAAACAAACAAACACACACACACACACAAAAGAAAAACTTTAAAAATACAGATTCCCAGGCTCCACCCTCCTGCAAGTTCTGATTCAGTATGTCCAGGCTGGGCCTGGGAGTCTGGCTGAATATGTGTGTTTGTTTTTAAGTATCCCAGGCAATTCTGATACCTGAGCACAGTTAGGGCAGTCCACCTGCCTCCCCTATCATTCCCTGCCCACTCTTTTGTTTTAGGTGGTTTATTATTTGTGTGTTGGTTTTTCCAAGAGAAAGTTGGTTGGCCATACCACGCTGGAGCTTTAGAAACAGAACAGCAATTTCTCACTCTCTCTGCTTTCCCTCTCGTAACCCCTAACTCCCACCCTTGGCATCAGCCTCTGCCCAGGTTTACAAATGAAGGCTCTGACCAGGTAAGACAAGAAAGGAAACTCTGCAGACCCGTTCAGGACTGGCATAACTCACCTAGAGACACTAGGGCTGTGTGCTCCGGGAGGTCAAAGTTAATGGCCTGTGTACCAGTTAAATAGCATGTCCAGGCCTTCACCCCCATGTTTACAGAAGGAGTTCAGGGTAAGACTCATTGGTATAGAAAATGCTTAGTGGCTCAGTGACTCTCGGTCTCCTGGACCCCAGCTCCGTTCCTTACTCACCATCAGGGGTCTCCTGGGCTCCAGGCTTGACTGGCTTCTCCCCGACTATCCCTAAACCCAATGTGATTCCTGCTGCCCTCGGGAGAAAGCCCAAGCCCACTTACACAACATTCAAGGCCCTCCAGCTCGGCACGGTGGCTCACACCTATAATCAACAATTTGGGAGGCTGAGGCGAGAAGATTGCCTGAGCCCAGGAGTTTGAGACCAGCCTGGGCAACATAGTAAGACCCTGTCTCTATTTTTATATGTGAAAAAATCAAACACCCCCCTACCATCTGGCTCCTATTCCTCTCTCCAGCTAGGACCCAGGGAACCTGTTCTACAAACATGCTTGGCTATTTCACGCCACTGTGCCCTTGTAGCTGCTCTGCCCCCTGTTGAGAATGCCAGCCCATCCTGTTTCTCCACCCACAGATAATGGCAACTCCGATACTGTGTCCTCTAGGAAGCAAAAGTGCCTCCTGCCTACTACCCCACCCTCACTGGCACACTCAGCAGCTCCTTGGGTCTTCTTCACTGTACCCCATGGATGGTAATGGCCATTGCAGCTACCACATGCTTCTACCTCTGGGACAGAAGCTCCTAGAAAGCCAACACTCTACCCTGAACCCAGTGCTGGCCCAGAGCTGACCTTAACCAAGGTCTATTAACCAACTAAATGAAGCACATTAAAAAAGTGCTCTCGTTCTCACTGGAAGGCTTACTTAGGCATTTCCCGATCCACAGCTCCTGCCCAGAACCCATAAATTCAAACGAACACTCTGGCCAAGTTGGCAAGCACAGGAAAGTGAGATGCAGCCCCAAAGAATCTGACTCTTGCTCATGACCTCCTGCAGAAGTGGGGGATCAGCATGTACCTGCCAGGGTGGCCCTGGGATTCCAGGCCAACCCCAATTCCAGGCAGATCCCCTCTGGCTGCAGCTGAGCTGCATTCTGGGGAGCCCTTATAATTTACTTCTCAGCTCTTTTCTATATACGGGAATGTGTGCAATGACTCACAAGTGTCTTATCATTCAGGACCTTTGGAAAGACTTTCAGAGAAGTACAGCTCCCAAATCCTTTGACAAACTGACAGGCGGACAAGTTCAGGTTAGAAAGCACAGTCCCCAGAGCCTGGATTGCCTTGTGGAGGGCTGACCCCTGCAGCAGAATGGGTAGCAGGGCTCGGGGGAAGGCACAAAGAAGGAAGAATGAGTAACTAGGGACAGAGGCAAGGTGCAAATGGGTCCCATAGGCTCACTCTCCTGCCCTGAGGACTGGGGCACCTTTGTTCCTCATTTTCCCCAGGCCCTGGTTCAATTTCAACTCCCCAGGATATCAGCGACCAAAGCCCCATGGGGCCAAAACTCACAGCTGAGCTAGGGAAAGCATTTTGAAACTTAATTTTGTCCAATCAAGGCAAAGTCCCTTAGGTGCCTCTCAGTTTGTCCATCTGTAAAATGGGTACTGCTCACCAGGCCTCCAGACTCTGAAAAGCAGATGTGGCCCAATCACCACAGGTTGAGGTGACGGGAATGAGGTAGGAGAGGATGATTGCAGCTGAGCCATGGGTTAGTACAAGGGTATCCCCGAAGGACAAAGCCTCCAGAATGCACCTTGGCCCTTGCCATACACCACAGTGACCCGGGACCTCGTGACACCCTCTAATCAGCAGCTCTACAGCCGAGCCCGGCTTTACAGCTTACCACAAGCTTATTCAACCTCATCTCCCTCAATCCCCTCAAGGACGTAGTGAGGCCAGCACTGGCGTCCTTGCTGCCCAGGCAGCCAAGCCGAGGCTCAAAGAAACGAAGGGAATCAACCAAGGTCACTCGCCCATTAAAACAAAGCACAGGACTTCAATCAATTCCCTGGGGACAAGCTCCTACCTCTGGTCCCTGGTTTACTCTATAACCAGTCTGCCCCACCCATTTTACAGGTAAGGAAACTGAGGCTGAAAAAGGGTTGCCCAAGGTCAACTGGGGGCTGAGCCAGGCCTAACACCTCCCACCATTCCACCAGTCCCACCCTGTTGGGGGTTCTTAGCCATGCTAGGCCCCCTTCAGATCCTCTCCAACACCATCTTGATGAAATTCCTCCCCCACCCCACCTCCTCATGCCCACCCCACACTCCCTGGGTGACTCCCTGGTCGAGATGGAGGCAGGTGGTTGCTAAGCACTCACCCGCTCTCTCTCTCATAAAAATAAACTCCTTCTGGTTAGGAGACTCTGGACAAGATCCCCTCCCTTCTAGCCAACAAAAAATTAAAAAGAAATTTTAAAAAGATCTCCTCAGTGACATTTACTTGAACGTCAGCTGTGCCAAAGCGGGGGCCAATTTATTGAAGTCCAAATGGAGCCATGCGCCAGTAAACCTCAGCCCGAAGACCCTCCATTCAAGTGTCTGGGCAATTACTGAGCTGATTTATTTCCCCAGGCAGGGAACAGGGGCCCAGGCTGCCTCCCAAGCTTTTGGGGCTGGTCCTAGGGATGCCGGGATCTGGCAGAGGCCCGACAGTGACCAAAATAGCCAGGCCGGTGGCCCTGCCCGGCACACACCTCCCTGCCTGGGAGAGCTGCCCACAGGTCTCCTCTCCAGTCCAGGCTGAAGTCCAGGCTGAAGCTTTGAGGCTGTAGGAGGAGGTCCCTGGAATTCTCTCTGTGCGGCTTCCCTAGTGGGAGGGGGACGAGAATCTCCTACTCAAAAGAGGAACCCACAGAAGGAAGAGAAATAGTCTGGAGGAGGAAGTGTCCTGCTGGCCCTGCCGGCTGTCCACTACCCCTTGGCTGCCCCTCCGGGCCTTGGTCCCACCACTTGGACTGCTGGACGCCGTCGCTGCCACCTGCACACCACCTATGGAGTGCATGCACCTATGGAGCCATGCTGCTCTATCACCTCTCCCCACTCAGCGCCGGCCCGGGAAAACCAGCTCTGGCCATTTGACCCTCTAGGCACCGGGGACGCCCTCTTGGGTACAGCCGAGGACACATAAGTGCCTACAACCAGGGACCTGGAGACACAACCACACTCAGGGACACGCACGTGTACCCGGCCAGGGCCTGGAAGACGCAGGCCCCCCCAAACACATTCATGCAGACACAAACGGGGACACACAAGAGCACACATCCAAAGACAGCACACTCAGGTATCTCTCACACATACACACAGGCACACACACACAGCCCAGCACACAGAGAATAGCAGACATGCCCCGGAACACACATGTGCACGCTGCTGGGGACACGGTGAAACAGCCACCCTCAGAAACATAGACACGGGGATACGGAGGCACATGTAGGCATTCTGACCGAGAAAGACACACAGACATACCACACACAAACACACACACACACACCCCCCCCCCACACACACACCCCCCCCCACACACACACCCCTGCCGCCCGCACCAGGAGCCGGAGCCCTTTCGCCTGGGAAACAATAACAGCCCCGCCAGCGGGACTGAGCAGGCGACCCTCGGTCCCTTCCGTGGTGGTGAAAGGGGCGCCGGATGGGCGCACGCGGAGGGGAGGAGGCCGGGACTGCGGAGACGCGGGGATGGGGAGGGGCTGCAGACGGCGGGCAGCGCCGGCTGCGCGCCCGGCTCCCCGTCCCTCGGGTACCTGGGGTGGCTGCGGCGCCGTCCGCGCTCTGCTCGGCTGCGCCCGGTTGCGCCGGCCAGGGGCTGCCTGCCCGCTCGCTCTCTGACCCGAGGGGTGAACGCTCCGCACTCCCTCTTGGCGCAGCTCGGCCTCTGGGCTTGCGGTCCTCGGGGCTCGGCGTTGGCGGCGGCGCGAAGGAAGCGGTAATTTATAAGCGGCTTCTTCCTGACCTCGCGTGTCTGTTGTCTGAGCAGGCAGCTCTCAGCATCACCCATCCTGCTGGGTGGAAAAATACCAGCTCGGCCGGGCCGGGGGCGGGGCCGGGGCGGGGCCTGGGCGTCTAGCCCCGCCCCAAGTGCGGACACACGCGCTCACACACACACATGCACACACACACGCATACACGCACGCGCGCATGGGCTCGGACACACAAAGAACCCGGGCTCGCCGAGCGCGCGCGCACACCCTCAGGCTGCGCGGCGAACGTTCGTTGCCAGGTGCGGCAGTCCGCCCTGGGCGCCTCCTGCCTGCGAAAGAAGAGCAGGACAGACCCGACCCGACCCACCTAGTCCCCTCCTTCACAACAGCCTCCAAACTCCACCGCTCGCCTCTCCTCCAGGCTCCTAGGATGAGGCCCAGGGCTCCTGGAGCAGCCAGGTGCAGACCATACCGGGCTTGCACTCCACTCCGTTCCCCTGGGCGATCGTCCACGTTCTGGGAGACTCGGTATACCCCTCCCAATAGTCGGCACGGTCACCGAGCTCTCACCAGGGGCGGGAGGGTGGCCTGAGCTTGTGGTGTGAAGCCAGGTACAGAGCTCCAGAATCCTGGCCTTGCCATGGCTGTGTGACCCTGGGCAAGTGACTCACAATTTCTGTGCCTCAGTGTCCTCATCTATAAAATGGAAAGGAAAAATAGTAGCGCTTGTCTCCTCTGGCTGTTACGAAGATCCAAGGTTAACAGCATAGAGACCTCGGAACACACCCGGCATCTAGGAAGTGCCAAGCCAGTGTCAGCTAATGTGACTATTTTTAAATGGAGATGGGGAGTGTGCCATTATTCTTGTCCTTATTTGAATGAACGGGCCCTCAGGGACCATTTTTCACAGCCCTGCCCTGGCAACATGAGAGGGAAACGCTGTGAGAACCCCCAACCCCAGCTTTCCCCTGTTCCCCCTCTCTCCCTCTGCACCTGGGAGGCAGGGAGGAGAGAGCCGATCCTTCCACCATTTACACTGAGAATAAAAGAAGAAATGCCGGCCAGGCGTGGTGGCTCACGCCTCTAATCCCAGCACTTTGGGAGGCCGAGGGGGCAGATCACCTGAGGTCAGGAGTTCGAGACCAGCCTGGCCAACATGGCGAAACCCCGTCTCTACTAAAAGTACAAAAATTAGCCGGGTGTGGTGCCGGGCCCCTATAATCCCAGCTACTTAGGAGGCTGAGGCAGGAGAATCGCTTGAACCCGGGAGGCGGAGGTTGCAGTGAGCCGAGATCACACCACTGCACTCCAACCTGGGCGACAAGAGTGAGTCTCAAAAAAAAAAAAAAGAAGAAGAAGAAATACCACACAGGTCTGACCAAGAGCCATCCCACTCGGGCCAAGATCCCCGCCTGGAAGGGCTCTGCAGCTGCTCTCCCTGTACAGCCCCAGGATGCTAAGGAGCATCCTGAAGTGACACTGTCTCTCCCTGGAGGCCCCTGCCGTCGGACTCCAACCTGACCTTCCGGTGGGTGCTCCTCATACTGGCTCCAGCCAAGCCAGACAAGGACCACTGGGCATATGCCCTTCCTTGTCTTCCTCTGGTGCCCTCCTCACCCTTCTCTGCTGGCCCCAGGTGGCCCCTTCCTCCAGGAAGCACCTGGGGACCAGCAGTGCCTCTAGGGTCCCAGTGGCCCACGTGACATCTGCTTCTGGCCACCTGAGCACTCTCCTTTGAGTTCAGGATCACCGTACCCTTTTATAGGTGAGAAAACAAAAGCTGAGGAAGAGAAGTGACTGGGTGTCCCATATCCCTCTGCTTCAGATATGAGGTTCCCTCATGAGCTGCAGGAACAGACATCAAGCAAAAACTCCTCAGACGCCCTGTGCATGTGTGGCCGCACAGGGCACAAAGGCTGAAGCAAAGGGGCAGGTCCTGGCGTGGGGAGGGGACTCTGGGGTTGAGGTTTGAACCAAAAGGAGGCTTTGACTAAGCCACGAGCAGTGAAGCCAGCAGGAGAGGAAGCAAGTTCTAGCAGAGGTGCCTGCCGTGCAAAGGCCTGAGAGCAAGGTTGTTGGTGGCAGGGCTGACCTGTGTGGTATTTCTTCTTCTTCTTCTTCTTTTTTTTTTTGAGACTCACTCTTGTCGCCCAGGTTGGAGTGCAGTGGTGTGATCTCAGCTCACTGTAACCTCCGCTTCCTGGGTTCAAGCGATTCTCCTGCCTCAGCCTTCCAAGTAGCTGGCATTACAGTCATGCCCCACCACGCCTGGCTACTTTTGCATTTTTAGTAGAGACGGGGTTTCTCCATGTTGGTCAGGCTGGTCTCAAACTCCCAACCTCAGGTGATCCGCCCGCCTCGGCCTTCCAAAGTGCTGAGATTACAGGCCACCACGTCTGGCTTTAACTTACTTTTCTTTGGCACCTAATTATGTACCCTGCATAGTTAAATGCATTTTAATAAGTTAACCCTTTTCATCCTGACAACACCCCTATGAGATTGGTACAATTATTTCTTCTGTTTTATAGAAGGTAAAACTGAGTCACAGAGAAGTTAAGTAACTTCCCCAAGGTCACTCAGCTGGCAGATGGTAGAGCTGGAATTCAAACCGAGGCCACCTGGCTCCAGAGGTTACAATCTTGAATGAGGGGATTCTGGGTGGGCAATTGCCAGACAAAAAACCTAGCCCCAAAGAGAGAAAGGAGGAGGAGGAGGCAAGAAGATCCCCAACCTCAGCCCCAGGGAGAGGTGACAGATGAGGTGGAAAAGAGATGGTCAGACCAGAGCGGGGACCAGGAGGAGCCAGTGCCAAAGCTAGAGGCATGCACAGGGTGGAGAGAGCTCAGTGTGGGAGGCCACAGACCCTAGCTCCACCTCAGCTCTGTGGCTTCCCAGCTGCGTGGCTTGGGCCTGCAGGCCTGCTCTCTGAGCCTCAGTTTCCTCATTGTAATATGAGATAAAATACACCTTGCCTCATTGAGCCATTCTGAGGAGATTAGAGGTCTCAAACTGAGGGCCTTAAACCGAATCCAGTTCCCAGATGCGCTTCTTTGGCCATCACTGAGCTTTAATGTGTTTGGAGTTAATTTTTATGAATAAAAATGTGGAAGATTTCACATTTTAAAAATCTAGCCAGTCTGGGCAACAAAGTAAAATTTCATCTCTAACAAAAATTTTTAAGACATTAGCCGGGTATGGTGGTGCGTGACTGTGGTCCCAGCTACTCAGGAAGCTGAGGCAGGAGGATCACTTGAGTCTAGGAGGTCAAGGCTGCAGTAAGCTATGATTACACGACTGCACTCCAGCCTAGGCGAGAGAGCAAGACCCTGTCTCCAAACAACACCAATAACAACAACAACGAAACCTGAATGCCTGGTTTATCTTGAAATATGGCAGAATGGGGCCCCCCAGGCCCATTACCCACCTGTCTACAATGTCCTGGAGCTGAGGGGCATTAGCCACCCTCTCACATGGGGACATGGGCTCCCCAGGGGGCCACAGCTCCCTCCTAGCTAGTTTGCTCCTTTCTGTCACCTACCGGCCCTTGCAGGGAGCTGAATTTGAGATCCATGATGCACTTTGTGCACCCTGCCCCCTGGAAGACAACTGAGTACCAAGGGAAATGAAAAGCTTTGGCAACAAGGAGGGAGCTTCAGGGAAAGCCAGGCAGAGGTTCCCCTCAGAACCGTAGACTAGGCTGAAATTCCACTGGGACTAATTCTTCTCATTTCAAGAATGAAAATTGATTGCTGGACAGAGCTCCTGGAGGGCCAATTTTCAGGCTGTAGTCTACAGCTGTCCACTTAGAGGCAGTGAATGAGATTTTTCAAAGCCTACTTTATGATTACTTACTTTAGCAGCTCTCAATAGTAAAATAAAATTGATCCAGGACTTTGATCAAAACTTCTCGTCCCTTGCTAGGGAAGAGTTTGTCTCATCTATCAGGCCGCCAACAAGAGTTGTTGCAATGCTGTGGGAGCTGCAGCCCATCCTGGGCCACAGGGCCAGCTCAGGGATCTTGCTGGAGATTGAGGATTGTCTGGTCCGCGTCTTACACGTCTCAGAACATCATCCCTGGGAGCAGCCCTGAAGAGACCAAGGGTCAGTGGCAGGGCTGCTGAGTGGCTGCCTCCCTGACCTGGCCAGCATCTCCTGGGCACACTGCAGTGTGTCCATTTCCCTGGGTGTGTAGGTGGCTGCAGAGCCTTGTCAGAGCATCTGGGCCTTCAGGGATCTGCTTCCTGCCCACCAGCCTCCTCTTGCCCGCATGCAAATCTCAGTTCCATCCCTCATGGGCTGTGTGACCTAGAGTGAATAATGTGACCTCTCTGTGCCTCGGTTTCTTGATTTGTACAGCCTGTTAATCATAACCCCTCTGCTGCAGATTATTGTGTGGAGTGAGTGGACGTGATTGATGTGAAGCATCTAGCCAGGTCCCTGGCATACAGTCTAGCACTCTGGAAAGCAGGACTCCCACCTACCCCTACCACCTGTATGCTCCAGGCTTTCTTGCCTCCAGGACTTCACCCTTGCTGCTCCCTCCTGCCAAGCACTTTGCCCATTGCCCTCTTGCATCCTGGGTCTCTGCCAAACTTGGAGCCTCAGAAAGAGAACACCCAGGAGGCAGGGATGCCAAGCAGTCCCAGCATGGGGCCTGGAGCACAGTGGACCCCAGGAAACCCTTGCAGGATGTGGTCTGTGGGTGGCAAGTGCCTGGGCTCACTTCCTCTTCTCCCTTGGTGGGCAAGCAAAATTACCCCAGAGGTGGACAGACAGGGAAGTTGTCAGTGTTGGAGACAGCCCTGCAGGGAACTGGGGACCCACAGCACATTTAGTCATTCACTAGCACTGCAGACAGATGCTCTCCAGCTTCACAGCCACCCCAGGCCGGGCCATGTTCTCTCCCTTCTGGCTGACTGCAGGGGACATCTTCCTCCCTGGCTTCCTCTCCTCCCCGACAGCCCATCTCCACTCCTGGGACTCTCTATGGCGTATAGCCATTGCAGCAAACAATTTGGTAGTTTCGTTTCTTTTACTTTTATCTTTTTTTTTTTTCCTGAGACAAAGTCTCTAAAAAATGCTGTTGCCCAAGCTGGCCTTGAACTCCTGGGCTCCAGTGATCCTCCCACCTCAGCCTCCTAAGTAACCGGGGTTATAGGCACACCACCACGCCCAGCTACTCTGGCAGTTTCCGATAAGGTTATAAATTTCTTATAAGATTAAACACAACACTGTGAGCCAGCAATTGCACACCCAGGTAATTGACCAGAGAGAAATGAAAATGTTTGTTCACCCAAAGACTTATGAATGGCAGTGGTATTCATACAGTCCAAAATGGAAACAGCCCTGGTTGTATCTGTCAATAGAAGAATGGAAAAACAGATGGAAGGACTGTAATTCACAGGTGAAAAGGAACAGGCTATGAGAGGCTCCAAACCGAGGGGGCAGAGGGGTATGTCTCCAAAACACAGTGAGCCCAGTGAGAGAAGCCAGAGCCACGGACCAGATGCCCTGCAGTGGGTCCCTGTACATGGACTTCAAAGTCAGGCAGAGTGAATGAGGGTCATGGGAATAGGAGCAGTGGTTGCCTCCAGAGGTGAGGAGGGATGGGGTGAGGTGGAGTGGGGTGGGGGGTGGGGTGAGGTGGAGTGGGGTGGGGTGGGGTGGGAGATGGGGTGGGGGTGGGAGATGGGGTGGGGGTGGGGTGGGGTGGGATGGGAGATGGGGTGGGGTGGGGGTGGGGTGAGGTGGAGTGGGATGGGGGTGGGGTGAGGTGGAGTAGGGTGGGGGTGGGGTGAGGTGGAGTGGGGTGAGGTGGGGTGGGGATGGAGTGAGGTGGAGTGGGGTGGGGGGGACATGGGTTGGGGGGTGGAGTGGGGTGGGGGTGGGGTGAGGTGGAGTGGGGTGGGGTGGGGAATGGGTTGGGGGAGGAGTGAGGTGGAGTGGGATAGAGTGGGGTAGGGGGTGAGGTGAGGTGGAGTGGGGTGGGGTGGGGCGTGAGGTGAGATGGGGTGGGATGGGGTGTGAGGTGAGGTGGGGTGAGGTGAGGTGGGGTGGGGCGTGAGGTGAGGTGGGGTGGGGTGGGGCATGAGGTGAGGTGGGGTGGGGTGGGTTGTGAGGTGAGGTGGAGTGGGGTGGGGTGGGGCGTGAGGTGAGATGGGGTGGGATGGGGTGTGAGGTGAGGTGGGGTGAGGTGAGGTGAGGTGGAATGGGATGGGGTGGGGTATGAGGTGAGGTGGGGTGGGGTGCAGTGGCATAGGGTGAGGGGGTGGCATGGGGTGGGGATGGGGTGTAGTGGGGTGAGGGGGTTGGGGTGATGTGGGGTGGTGTGGGGTGGGTGGTGTATGAGAGAACCTGAGGGATAGGAAGGGGCTCCATCCTTACCTGGGGCAGGCCACACCAGTACGTGCTGTCACATTTCACTGTAGGAAGTGTAGACCTCAGTAAAAATCCCAAGGAAAACCCCCAGACTTCCAGACCCACTCAGGCTTCCTTCCTACTTTGAACCACCCGGTGGCCCCCACCACACTGCCACTAAGCCACACTCCTGGCAGCCACTGAGATAACTCCTGCCCGAACCTCCGCCACTCTCCTCTGCCTCCCTCACCCCCAGCCTCTCTGGCCTCCTGGCTTTCCCTCCAACTCCAGGCTCCCCTCTTTCTGCCTCAGGGCCTTTGCCCCTGTCTTGTTCCCTGCCCCAGGCACTTCCCCTCAGCCCTTCCCAGGGCTGGGTCCTCCTCCCTAGGCCTCAGCTCCGGTGTCTCATCCCCAGAGACCTTCCCAGACCACCATTTCTCAGATAGCCCCGGCTGCCTCCTCCCTCCCCTGCACCAGCCCTAAGCCATCACCTCATTTTATTCTCATTCTAACTTGGATAACGGGTGAGTGGACCTTGATCATTTACATATTGACTTGTTTCTGTCTGTTTTCACACTAGACTGCCCACTTCATGTGTCCCCAGGGCCTACAGCAGTGCCCAGCCCCATGGCAGATGTCCAACACATTCTGCTGAATGAATGGAGCTGGAGCTGCCTACAGTTTCCCCCCACACTCCCACCCCCATTCCACAGACTGCAAAGCAAACCATTTGTGTAGCTATGGAGAAAGGGGCCGGTCTTTAAGACTATGCATTCGGCTCTACCCACAAGAGCCCCCTTCCCTCCCCATCTCCTCTGCAGAGACCTAATTCCAAGCCATGAGTGGATCCTTAGTGGCTCTGTAACCCAGAGGGACCTCCATCTTCCTCTGCCTCGGTCTCCCCATCAATGGCATGAGGTTAGCCAAGGTGACCTTCCAGTCCCGCTTCAACTGAAAAGTGCATATACTCACGGCGGGATGTTGTTAACATACGAATTTGACTCAGTAGGTCTGAGGTGGGGTTGGAGATTCTGAATTTCTTTCTTTCTTTCTTATTGATTTATTTATTTATTTATTTATTTATTTATTTATTTATTTATTCTTCTTCTTTTCTTCTTCTTCTTCTTCTTCTTCTTCTTCTTCTTCTTCTTCTTCTTCTTCTTCTTCTTCTTCTTCTTCTTCTTCTTCTCCTTCTCCTTCTCCTTCTCCTTCTCCTTCTCCTCCTTCTTCTTCTTCTGATGGAGTTTCGCTCTTGTCGCCCAGGCTGGAGTACAATGGTGCGATCTCTGCTCACTGCAACCTCTGCCCCCTGGGTTCAAGTGATTCTCCTGCCTCAGCCTCCCAAGTAGCTGGGATTACAGGCATGTGCCACCACACCTGGCTAATTTTGTATTTTTAGTAGAGAAGGGGTTTCTCCATGTTGGTCAGGCTGGTCTCAAACTACCGACCTCAGATGATCTGCCTGCCTCGGCCTCCCAAAGTGCTGGGATTACAGGGGTGAGCCACCCATCCGGCCTTCTATTTTATTTATTTATTTATTTATTTATTTATTTATTTTTGAGACAGGATCTCACTCTGTCACCCAGGCTGGAGTGCAGTGGCATGATCACAGCTCACTGCAGCCTCCACCTTCTAGGGTCAAGCCATTCTCTCACCTCAGCATCCCAAGTAGCTGGGACTATAGCCATGAGCCACCATGCCCAGCTAATTTTTGTATTTTTTATAGAGACTAGGGTTTAGCCATGTTGCCCAGGCTGGTTTCAAACTCCTGAGCTCAAGCAGTCCACCTGCCTCAGCCTCCCAAAGTGCTGGGATTACAGGTGTGAGCCATCACGCTCCGCATTTTTATTTTATTTATTTATTTATTTATTTGAGACAGTCTCACCTTGTTGCTCAGGCTGGAGTGCGATGGTGCGATCTCGGCTCACTGCAACCTCCACCTCCCGGGTTCAAACGATTCTCCTGCCTCAGCCTCCCAAGTGGCTGGGATTATAGGCACCTGCCACTACACACAACTAATTTTTGTATGTTTAGTAGAGATGGGGTTTCACCATGTTGGCCAGGCTGGTCTCGATCTCCTGACCTCATGATCTGCCCGCCTCAGCCTCCCAAAGTGCTCGGATTACAGGTATGAGTCGCTGCGCCCGGCCAAACCAAAAGCCTCCAGCACCCGTTATTCCCAGGCAGTCTCCCACCAAAGTACTAACCAGACCCAAACCTGCTTAGCTTCTGAGATCAGATGAGATGGGGCGCGTTCAGGGTGGTATGGCCATAGACTGCTTTTTAAAATAGATATGAGGTGTCTCTATGTTGCCCAGGTTGATCTCAAACTTCTGGGCTCAAGCAATCCTCCAGCCTTAGCCTCCCCAAATGCTGGTATTACAGGTGTGAGCTTCTGTGCCAAGATTCTGAATCTCTAACAAGCTCCTGGGAGACATCCCAGGCTGTGGGTCCACAAGCCACAAAAGGAGTCCTGAGAATGCAGGGGAGAGGCTCACAAAGTCTGGCCCCCAGACTAGCAGCTTCACCTGGGAACTTGTTAGAAAAACAAAGCCCCAGCCCAGCCCAGACCTAATGAATCAGAAACTCTGTGGTGGGGCACGGTCCTGTCTAACAAGCACTTCAGGGGCTTCCGAGACAGCTGGCGTTTCAGAACCACTGCTACAGGAGGTACCAGTTCTCAACCTTGGTGGCCCAAGGAGAAACTGAAAAAGTTCTGATGCCTGGGGTCCCACGCTCAGAAATTCTCATTTAAATGGGCATGAGATGGTGGCAGCGGCTGCTGCTTCTTTTTCTTCTCCTTCTCCTTCTTCTTCTTCTTTGTCCTTCGTTCTTTAAGATAAAGCTCTCCAGGCAACGTGAATGTCTCATCAGTGCTGGATCCTTGAGCTAGAGGGTGCTGGGCCTCCGAGCATTCCGGTGGCCCAGACATCCCCAGGCAGGCCTGATTCCTCTGCATTCTTGCCCGGGCCTCCCAGTGACTGCCTTCTTATATTTGGTTATTTTTCCCTCCCTCCCCAAACACAACAATTCAAAATATTCTCAGCTCCCAGACCATAAACAAAGCGGGAGAGGCAAGCTCCCTGACTGTTTTGTTCCCACTTATGGCCTGATCCAAGGCTGGCCTGATTGGGCCCTTGGGACTGGTCATCTGAGCTGGAGTGGGGTGGGCCTCATTCTCAGGCTGCCCCAGCTCCACTCCTGGATTCCCAGGATCCCTCAGCTCTAGATGACCCCAGGTATCCCCCAAAGCCACTTCCCCAGGGAAACAGAGGTCAGCAAGTGACTTGTCCCATGACACAGAGGAATGCCCAGAAGGTCCCTCTGATCTGTGGTTTCTAGCCTTGGGGGCAGATGTGTTGGCTCTGGGACTCGGAGAGATGTGTGTTCAATTCCAGGCTCTGCCCCTTACCAACTGTGACCTTAGGCACAGGATTAGCCCCAATTTGAGCCTCATTTTGTCTGTCTGTAAAATGAGGATGGCACTAGAGCCCCGTCCAGGGTGAATGTGAAGGTCAGAGCCTACACAAGATGAGTGCTCATAACTATCACTGTCATTCTGATGACTTCTGCCAGGATGGCAAAACCAGCAAGAATGAGCAAGAGGAGAGGGGCAGGGGGCACAGGAGGTTGTCCATCTGAGTCTCAGGTGCCTGACCTGGGCCCAGGGGCTCATTCTGGAGTATGGGAAGGGAAGAGACAGGTCCAGGTTACCAAGGGGGATCCTAGACAGGCCCTGGGGGAGGAGAGAAGCTAATACCCTTGTTGTGCAAGTGGCACCAAGGGTGGAGGTGACACTTGTCACATGGGAACTTGAACCTGGTCTCTAGAGGCATTATCATCCCTCGTGCTTTGATGCTATTTGTAGCCTTTAAGCCTGTTATTCTATACTTGTGTATTGAAAGGCTCGGGCCCAGCACTTTCCTTATTTGACAAATGTGTTGTCCCCTGTGGGTCAGTGGTCGAGAAAACCACTGGGATGACACAGGACACCCCTGGCACTGGCAGAGTTCTACCCTGAGATGACAAATGCTGCAAATACTCTCTCAGTATTGAGAAGTTATATGTCAGGCTAATACGCTGTTAGGCACAAACTACCCTGCCCTCCCGCCTTGGTGTGCTTATTTTCGTGGTGAGCTGGAGGCCACCTTAGAATGTAAAGTTCCCAGGCTCCTTGGAGCTGGATCCAGCAAGTGGTGGCTGGGGAGTGCCAGCCTCCATCTGAGGCCCTGGCCTGTGGCCTGCCCCTCACCCCTCTTCTCCTGCCATTCCAAGCTCTGTCCTCCCACTTGAGCAGCTCTGGTCCATGCAGAGGGACAACCCACCTTCCATTCAAGCTCAATCCCCAAGCACAGCCCCCTTGTCCAGCCTTAAGCCTGGGTACACACCAGTGTGCCTCTCCACCCTCAGCTGAATGAATGGGGGAGAGGCCCATGGGCAGGGACTCTGGGGCCTGGTGTACCCAGGGTTCAATTTAGAAGTTGGAGGGTACTGGCTCATGGTGGTCACATCCCTTGGACCCTGTGGAATGTGTATATGACCTTGTGGGAAGGTGTGCAGCCTCAGGAGGGCCCCTCTGGGAGCCCATAGACATGGGTTCCTCTGTCTGGGGCCTAAGGGTAGTCCTAGTGTCTTCCGCACAGCACCAATGCAGAGCCGAATGCAGGAAAGGGCTGCTCATGGAAAGACACACAACTTGTGTTATTATTATTATTTTATTTGTTTATTTACTTTGAGACAGAGTTTTGCTCTTGTTGCCCAGGCTGGAGTGCAATGGTGTGATCTCGGCTCGCTGCAACCTCTGCCTCCCAGGTTCAAGTGATTTTCCTGCCTCAGCCTCCCAAGTAGCTGGGGTCATAGGCATGCACCACCATGCCCAACTAATTTTGTATTTTTAGTAGAGATGGGGTTTCACCATATTGGCCAGGCTGGTCTCGAACTCCTGACCTCAAGTGATCCACCCGCCTCGGCCTCCCAAAGTGCTGGGATTACAGGCATGAGCCACCTCGTCCAGCCTCGTGTTATTATTGATGGTTGCATGGAAAGCCTCCAAAGCTGGCCCTACATATGGCAGAGAAAAATAGGAACTCACAACCCAGCAGGGTGAAGGCATCGGTATTTACTGAATTCCTACTGTGTGCCAGGCACTGAGCCAAGTGCTCACAGACGCTTTCTCATGGACCTCTCCTAATAGCCTGGGAGGAGGGATCCATTTCATGGATGAGGAAATCGAGGCTCAGAGAGGTGAGCCACTGACGGAGGGCGACACAGTGGAGCTGGGATTTGAATCCAAGTGTATCAGACCCTAAGCTATGAGCCCTGCTCCTTCCCATGGGCCAGAGGAGCAATGAAAGCTAAGAGGAGATGACAGAGCAGCAGAGATAGGGCAGGAAGGAGATCGCCACACAGCCAGGATGAGGGTGAAAGGGATGTCTGGTTTTGGACATGAGCCCTACGACCTCTGTCATTTAGTGTGTGACCTTACTGACAAGATGCAGGACTGCTGCCTGCAGGGACCCCGATTTTCCTTACGGATGGTCTAGGGAAGTGAGAAGGAAAAAAAATCTTCATTTGGGTTATAATAACCTTTTGTGTGAGCCAAATTTTGCCTAAGTCCAGCTGCCTTGGAGCACAGTAATAATTCTGTAATCCACCGGCTGTCACTGCTCATGCTTATGACACACAGGCTGAATCTGTTTGTTCAGCCTTCAGGGTTTAATGCCCTTCTGTGTCTATGTGCTCAGCTGATAGCCACCATGCATGACTTGGGACTTCTGAATGGGACCAAGAAGTATCTGACGTGTGATTTCCTGGAAAGCACATAGGAGTTCGGCCCAGATCCAGACTTGGCAGCTAACTTGCTGTGTGACTGTGGACAAATGACTGAACCTTTCTGGGCATCAATTCCCTCAAACATAGAGGGAAGGTGGGCAGGGATGGATTACCCACCCTTGAAGCCTCAACCATGAGAAGCATCCCAGAATGAGATGTATTCAGGTAATAAGGGAGTTTTTCTCTTTCCTTTTTGTTATTTAAAAAATTGATATGTAATAGTAGTACGTATCACAGTCCATGTGATATTTTGATACCTGTATATGATGTGCTGTGATTAAATCGGGGTAATTGGGATCTCCATCACCTCAAACATTTATCTTTTTCTGACCAGGCATGGTTACTCACACCTGTAATCCCAGCTCTTTGGGAGGCCGAGGCGGGCAGATCACTTGACGTCAGGAGTTTGAGACCAGCCTGGCCAACACAGTCTCTACTAAAAATACAAAAATTAGCCAGGCATGGTGGTGTGAGCCTGTAGTCCCAGCTTCTCTGGAAGCTGAGGCATGAGAATAGCTTGAACCCAGGAGGTGGAGGTTGCAGTGAGCTGAGACTGTGCCACTGCACTCCAGCCTGGGTGACAGAGCAAGACTACATCTCAAAAAATAAAAAATAAAAAATAAAAATTTTTTTAAAAAAAATCTCTTTTCTTTGTGTTGGGAACATTACAATTCTTTTCTTCTAGCTACTTTGAAATATACAATAAATTATTGTGAACTATAGCTTCCTTATTATATATTTTCTCTTTTCAATTCTCATTTATCCAGTTGCTCAATCAAGAAGAAGCTGCCAGGTGCAGTGGCTTACGCCTGTAATTCCAAAACTCTGGGAGGCTGAGGGGGGAGCAAATCACCTGAAGTCAGGAGTTCAAGACCAGCCTGGCCAACATGGTGAAATGCCATCTCTACTAAAAATACAAAAATTAGCTGGGTGTGGTAGTGGGCACTTTTAATCCTAGCTACTCAGTAGGCTGAGACAGGAGCAGAGGTTACAGTGAGCTGAGATCGTACCACTGCACTCCAGGCTGGGCAACAAAGAGTGAAACTCTGTCTAAAAAAACAAAAACAAAACAAAACAAAACAAAAAAGAAGCAGTGGCAGCAGCAGCCTCAGTGAGGTGCTCCAGCATCTTCACCACCTTGGTTACTTGCTCATCTCCTTTTTGAACAAAAGCAGCCCCAGATCAGAGCCGCTGAGCACCTGCAGCCAGCAAGGTTGGCTGGTTTTCATTGTCTGCATTTTTAAGGCATCTTCTATTTATAGAAAGGATTGTGATCTTGCATTTGTAGCAGCAATGAAAGCTTTACTTTTTGGCAAAATGTGTGCAAGTTGTTTAGAAGTGAGTCTGTTTGAAGAAAAACAAATTAAATGAATAATGATTTAGGAGGTGGGTTTGTTTCCTAGGGCTGCTGTGATCAAGTGCCACAAACCTGGTGGCTTAAAACAACAGAAATATGTTCTCACACAGTCCAGAGGCTGGAGTCCTAAGTCGAAGTGGTAGATCCCTCTGAGGCTCCTGGTGGAAGCCTTCTTTGCCTCTTCCTAGCATCTGGTGGCCTCTCTCAGTCCTTGGTGCTCCTTGGCTTGCAGCTGCGTCACTCCACTCCTGGCCTCTGTCATCACGTAGCCATCTTCCTCTGTGTCCCTGTGTCCAAATTTTCCTCTTCTTATAAGGACTCTCGTATATTGCATTAGGACCCTCCCTAATGACCTCATCTTAACTTGATTACATCTGCAAGGACACTATCTCCAAATAAGGTCACATTCGCAGGTAGCAGGAGTTAGGACTTCAACATCTCTTTTGGAGGAGACACAATGTGGCCCATAACAGATGGGTTGCAGCAAATGGAAAATTTATGCAGGAAGACCTGACAGCTAAAAGTCTGGGGAGTGCCGCCCAGGCCAATCTCTTGGGAGAGGGACTCCAGCCCTGTGCAGGGTGGCTGGGGGCACCTTGGACAATCCCGATGTCTCTCCCTGAGTCATGGTTCCCTGGGGTTTTCAAACTGGGTTCCGTAGAGTCCCAAAGAGATCTGGGGAGATCCAGATCTCCAGACAGCCAACATCACCTCCACTTTGCTCCAACCACTATAGGGGCAGTGGCAAAATAGTTTGTTTGACTAAAAGGCACCCAAATAATTTTAAAGATAAAAACACTTTAAAATCATCAGCTTAGGCTAGACATGGTGGCTCACGCCTGTAATCCTAGTACTTTGGGAGACTGAGGCAGGTGGATCACCCGAGGTCAGGAGTTCAAGACCAGCTTGGCAAACATGGTGAAACACCGCCTCCACTAAAAATATAAAACTTAGCTGGGTGAAGTGGCGTGTGCCTGTGATCCCAGCTAATCGGGAGGCTGAGGCACGAGAAACACTTAAAGTCGGGAGGCAGAGGTTGCAGTGAGCCAAGATCTAGCCACTCCACTCCAGCCTGGGTGACAAAGCGAGACTCTGTCTCGAAAAAAAAAAAAAAAAAAAAGTAGGTTAGAGGATCTGTGTCTCCTCCCAGCCCCAGACATTCTGATTTTAATGTACCCTCCTGCTCTGGCTAGGAAGAAAGGACCAGGGCTGCTGCTTACTTGTCTCTGGGAAGAAAGTGTCTATTTGCCTATTTACACAGATTTCCCCCTCAGAAAGGCTCCCCGTCTCAGCTGCAGACAGAGCGGGAGAACTCAGCTTGGGCAGTGTCACCTTTTGCTCCCAGGCTCTTGCCACTCTGGGGACCTTTCAGGTCCTCTGACTCGCAGCTGCCTCCCTTCTGACCACAGGGAGCTTGCTCACCCTGTTCCCGCTGCTGGGAACATTCTGACGTCCTTTACTTGGCAGGTTTCTGTGCATCCTTTGGTCCTGTCCTCGGGGAAGTCTTCCTTGGTACTCCCTATGTGAGTGAGACCCCACCCCATCCTGTTTCATAATCTATAGAACCGTGGTTCATCCGGGGTCCACATCAGACTTATCTTAGGAGCTTCTTAAAGAGATGCCCAGTCTCACCCCCCGAGACAGATTCATGTGGTGTGGTGTGAGGCCCAAGAGTCTGCCTTTAAGGAACTCCCCAGCTCACTCTCATATGCAGCCAAAGTTGAGAATCACTAAGAATTATAATGATCCAGGCCAAGTGCAGTGGCTCACGCCTGTAAACCCAGCTCTTTGAGAGGTCAAGGCGAACAGATCACCTGAGGTCAGGAGTTCGAGACCAGCCTGACTAACATGGTGAAACCCTGTCTCTACTAAAAATACAAAAATTAGCCAGGGGTAGTGGCAGGCACCTGTAATCTGTAATCCCAGCTACTCAGGAGGCTGAGGTACCAGAATTGCTTGAACTCAGGAGGTGGAGGTTGCAGTGAGCTGAGATCGTGCTATTGCATTCCAGCCTGGGCGACAGAGCGAGACTTCATCTCAAAAAAAAAAAAATAATAATAATAATAATAATGATCCAAAGAACCGTCTATACACAATTTCCATATTCAAAAAGTTTTGAAAAATAAAACAAAACAAAAAGGTGGCAAAACTTGAAATTTTGTGAAACTATTTAGAAACAATTTAGCTCATATACTGTGGTTCTTTTTCTTTCCTTCCTTCCTTCCTTCCTTTGTTCCTTTCTTTCTTCTTCTTCTTCTTTTTTTTTTTTTTAGAGATGGGGTCTCGCTATGTTGCCCTGGCTGGTTTTGAACTCCTGGGCTCAAGCGATCCTCCTGCCTTGGCCTCCCAAAGGGTTGGAATTACAGGCTTGAGCTACCATGTCCAGCCCACCTACTGTGAGTAGTCATAGATTTCGCTGTAGAAATATCAATGTGATTGATTATGGGAGGTAACTCCACACCCCACCGGGGTGACGTGTAGCACTTATGGAACATGCTCCGAGTCGTCTCTCTGATAGCCAGACACATTTGGACTCAGGAACTTGGAAAGGGAACTGTGGACTCTGGACTATAGTTGATGATGGCTGACATTTCTAAACCATATCCACGTGCTGGGCTGGAGAGAAGTACTTTATGGGCTGTCTTCTTAAATCCTCATTACGTGGGAAGAAGGCATAATTTCCAAACCCATTTCACAGAGGAGGAAATCAAACCTCAGAGAGAGAAGTAACCAGCCCAAGGTCTGACACCTGGAAAGTAGGAAGGACGGCATTCCACCCAGGCAGGCCCCAAAGCCCCTTCATTTCACAGCCTTTGTCCTTAAGTGGAAACGTCATTGAGGGATGGTGACTGTGGCATCTGTGTGCGCTGCTAGTCGGGGTGAAGACCAGGTCTGCATGGCTGACGGTTGGCTCCTGGGACCCAGCAGGGTGCCTGGTGTGTGCTGGGGGCTCAGAGTTCCCTTGGACCAGGCTGGCAAAGCCGGCGCGCTTGTCCCCTTTCCTCGGAGACCTGCCTTTGGCCGGGTGCCATGTGCCTTGGCCATCCTTCAAGCCTGAGGGACAGATTTAGTGCCTTTAATCCTTCTCTTCAGTCAAGCCCCTGCCTGTCACCGGCCTGCCTGAGACCCTTGAAGTAGCCCTTCTAGTGAGGCCTGTCTCTCCAGGCTCAAAAGCCTGAGCTCTATCCATAGAAAGGAGCCGAGCAAAGGCAGCTCAGTCTGGGTCTGTGGAGGGGGTGATGGACTGGGAATCCACCCGGCCGTTTTGTTCCTACTAGCTGGGTGACCACGTGGCAGATTGGGAAGTGGACGTAATACTTGATGTTCTTGGTGTCAAAAGCAGAACCTTTCCCCTGCCGTGGGGACCAGAGACCTTGTCGGGGGAGGCCCACCGTTGACGACAGACTCATAAGGAGCCCCCTCAGGCTGGCAGCAGACCCACCCAACTGAACCAAGCCCAGACAGCCAACCTGCAGAACTGACAGCCAAATAAATCTTTATTGTTGAAGCCCCTTAGTTTCTGGATAGCTTGTTACACAGATTAAGCTAACGAACACCTTCCACACCAATCCTCTCTGGGCTGGTGAGGAGTAAACAAGATTACGCTTTGGACAGTGCCTGGCACAGAGGATGCCCAATAAATGCTGATATTCTCCTGTTTCTGTGTCAAAATACTTGTTATTGATCCAAAGAAAAGGAAGGAAGCCTCTCCTCATGGTGATTTTTACCGCTATTACATTTCACCTGGGACTGGTTCCCTTCTCCTTGCCTTGGTTAAGGGAGAGGCTCCTGTTGGTGATTTGGGGTTAGATGTGCTTCAGGAAAGCCTTCCTTGACCAGGGTGTTAGACCTTGGGGAATTCACAAGAACACCCAGGAAAACATGTGTTAAAAGTGACAAGAATTCCAACTTTGAAGGAGTCAGCCTCAGAAGAGGAGCTCAAAAGCCCGAAGAGGAATGGCAGGAGGCTGAAGGAAACCAGAAGACGGGGTGTCATGGAAGCCAAAAGAAGAGTGTGGGAATCAGTGCAAGAGGATTAACAGGTGACATGGATGTGCCTACCTGGAGATCAGCCCTCGCTGGCCCTATCAAGATGGGATTCCATGGAGTGGAGGGGCTGGAAGTGGCTCAAGGAGGAAGTCACATGTGCATGTGAAGGTCTGATGCGCATGCATATTATGTTCTCAAATAATCTCTTATGTGTGTATTTCTTCAGCTTCCATCCAGGAGTGCCTTCTGTGCTAGGGACTAGAAGTAAACAGGACAGTCTGCACATTTCTCTAAGAGATGTGAGGCCCATCAGGAAACACAAAGACGAAGGACGAATGAATAAATGACAGATGATAAGTGAAGTCTCACTGGGGACCCCACCAAGGGACTCCAGCACAGAGAGTAGGGCAGCCCCAGTGGCACGTCCGAGCTGTGTGATCTTGGGCAAACAACCTCACTGCGTGGGCCTCTGTGTCGTCACCTGGTCTGCGGAGCTGGGACAGCGTCCAGCACTTTGGGCTCTTTGGTAAGGAGGAGCGGTGAGACCCCACAGAGGGACAATACTATGGGTGTGAGCCGCTCCCCTTGGCCAGCAAAGCCTCCAGGGAGCTCTGCACTTCGCCTTTTTTTTTATTTTTATAAAACATGTCTGGGTGGGCATGGTGGCTCACACCCTGTAATCTCAGCACTTTGGAAGGCTGAGGCGGGCGGATCATGAGGTCAGGAGTTCGAGACCAGCCTGACCAACATGGTGAAACCCCGTCTCCACTAAAATACAAAAATTAGCCGGGCTTGTTGGCAGGTGCGTGTAATCTCAGCTACTCAGGAGGCTGAGGCAGGAGAATCGCTTGAACCCGGGAGGCAGAGGTTGCAGTGAGCCGAGATTGCGCCACTGCACTCCAGCCTGGGCGACAGAGCAAGACTTCGTCTCAAACAAACAAACAAACAAACAAACAAACAAACAAAAAACATGTCTGACCGGGTGGATGCCTGGGTTTTTGTTTCTTTTTAGAAGGAAAAAGGAAGTGAGGAAAGTCTTATATGGGTGAGGGGGGAGGCGGGAGGAAGGAGAGGATGGGGGTAATGGTAGCAGCAATGTTATCTTTGCCATCAGTTCGTTTAATCCTCACAATAGCCTAATGAGACAAGTGCTATTATTAGCCCCACTTTGCCAACAAGGAAATAATCTACCTGGGAGTGGGTCAGAGGCAGGACTGGAATCCTGGCTGCCTGACTCCAGAGGAGGCACAGAGTTGGTGCCTGTCTGTGCAGATGGCGCCAAGGATTAGGAGCTCACAGCCCTGGGTTGGGGCCTAGAACTGCTGCAGACTTGCTGTGGGGCCCCTTCTTCAGGCCCCAGTTATTCCTTCTGTGCAACAAAGAGTTGAGCCCTACCTTCTCGAATTGTCTAGGGGCCACCCAGCTAATTATTTTGTATTTTTAGTAGAGCCAAGGTTTCATCATGTTGGCCAGGCTGGTCTCGAACTCCTAACCTCAGGTGATCCTCCCACCTCGGCCTCCCACTATGCTGGGATTACAGGCATGAGCCACCATGCCTGGCCGCTTCCTATTCCTTCTTAGGGCTTCAAGGCACCAGGTGGTCAGTCCCAACTCAGTCTCTCCCCCAAGGCCCCTGCCACCCTTGGAGACTGTCTTAATAGGAGCCCAAGACCCTAGTCCTGACTTGGGTCCCACCTCCCTGCCAGCAAAACTGGCCTGTCCTGTGTTCCAGGCTCAGGGCCACTGCTGGGCCAGGGCTCCCTGCCGTGGTCATTTCTAGTTAGGGGTCAGGAAGGGCGTGGTCATGGGAGTGTGGCTCCTGGGAGTCCCATTAGGCCATATCCCGGGTGCTTGGGCTTCCTCTGTGAAATGACATCCTGGCCAGGACTCCAGCTCACAGGGCTCAGCACTTGTTCCTTGGGGCTCTCCCCTTCCTCCAGCCCTTTTGGAGATGATCACTGCAAAGGTTGATGGGTGGGCTCTCAGGCCTGGGGCTAGTGGCTAGGAACAGCTTGATGCTTTGAGCAGGCACCAGCCAGCCTCCCAGTGGCTCCCTGGAATCTTGTGGGAAAAGCACCTGTGTGAGCATAGAATGTGCCATGGAAGATTCCAGCTGTGGCTGGGAGAGCTGAGGGCCTGTACAACTCAGTCATTGCCTTGGGTCAGGGGTGGAGCTGACTTCTGAGCCGGGCCAGGCTGACCCCTGTCTCAGGAAAGCTACGGCTTAGTGGGCATGGGGGCCTTGCCCAAGACCACACGGAGGTGAGAGGAGGGAGGGGAGGAGGGGTTCATCAGCATGGTCCTTTCCAGGTACAGCAGCAGCACTGACATTGCCACCCCAGAGCTTGGAACCAGGGAGAAGGCTGTTCCCTCTTCCCACAGTGCTGTTCCCACAGGCCCCATGCGCAATCTCCGCCTCATGCTGGCAGCTCCCAGGGCTGTCTCCCACCCTCCCGGCCCAGTCCTCCCCCACCCCCTCTCTTCCTCCCAGGGTCTTTCCTGAAGATCTCCATGGCTGTTTCTTCAGGCTCTGTGGGGACTTTCTGCATCCCCTCCCCAGGGCAACGTTCACACCAGAGCTGTGCTTGCCGGTGTTGATGCGTGTCACCCTCAGGACAACTCCATAAGTGCAGGCTCTATCCTCCCTCTGTAAAATGCAGTCTCCATGCCCCTGCCACGGGGCCATTGGACCTCCCATGGTCCACCTGGGTCCGTGCGGGGAAAGAGCCTGGAGCAGACCTCATGCCCGGCCAGGGCCCAACACGTGTGGACACTGCCACTGTGACTGCTAAGGTCCCAGTTGCACAGACAGGGAACGGGCTCCAGGGGCAGAGGACATAGCTCGTCAGAACAGAGCAGGCGGGGCGCAGCAGAGGTGTTCTGGCTCCCAAGTCCGCCAGGACCACGCTGTTAACCTTTCCACGATTTGGCTTTCACCTACCTGCTGCATTCAGTGGATGTTGGCCCAGTGGCGTGGGAATCCAAGACTGAGATATTGCACGCTTGATTTAGGGTGGACAGAACTTTCCATCTGTGCTATGAAGTGCTGAGGTGGATTGCCAAAAGGGACTTCCTTCCTGGGTGGCTTTCTCCCAAAAGAAATGGCCCCACAAGCCTCAGCCTCCAGAGCTGTCTCTGAGTCTCCCCTCTGTGTCCACAGCCCTGCACCAGCCTCCTCCGTGGTCTCCTGGTCTCCATCTCACTCCTCTGGTACTCTTAGCTTCTCTAAGATGCTTCTGCCCTTACCCCTAGAATCTTCAGCAGCTCCTCATTGCCTGGGGAACAGAGAACAGTCTCTCTTCCAGCACTCCGGTGGCCTTCAGATCTGGCCCCGCCCTCCTTTCCAGCTCTCCTCCTCCTTCTTCTTGCCCACATGTGCCTAGTGCTCTGCCCTCCTTGTCCTGCTCCATCTGTGCCCCACCTGACACTTTCTCCAACCTTCACCCAAATCCCCTCCATGCTGCAAGCGCCGAGCACCACCCCTCTCCGTGAAGCCTTGCTGTATCTCCCCGCCCAGCGGAACTTCTCACACACCATGTTCTGCCCATCCTGCCCTCGCAGCCTTTCCAATTACAGAGGTTTGAGACTTGGACAAGCCAGGAGTGGGAAGTCATTCCACCCCTCTGATTTTCTATTGCCCCGTCTGGAGAATGGGATTGAGGCCACTGGCTGTTCCCCAGACCTGCTGGAAGGCCCAGATACAAAAGAGCCTCACCATCTCCAAGTTCCAGAAATGCACTATGGCCACCCCTGGCCTTGTCTTCCCAGTGGCCACCTCCTTTCCTCCTGGCCAAGATAACTCTTATTTAGGGGGAGGGGACAATAGGCACCACCATAGGGGACCTATCTTTACCAGTACCAGCCATCCCATTTTCTGTGGCCAACAACAGGCTTGTGGTGGGCGTGTGACTAGGTTCTGGCCAATGAGATGTAAGAGAAAGTCTACGTGGGGCCTTTTGGGAAAGATTTCCCATCTGGAGAAAAGAGGGATTCCTCTTTGTGCAGGGAGAGGCATCCATTTCCCCACTTCTCCCAGCTCCAGGGTTGACCGGTGAGAAAGTTATGTGCATGTGTGCCTGCATGCGTGACTGTGTGTATATGTGTGTGCCTGTGTGTGTATATGTGTCTGTGTGTGTGGGGGGGGTGCGGGGGCAGGGAGAGCAAGGGGGAGATTGAAGGGGCTGAGATCAAAGGAGGCAGGGGCTGGATGACATAGCCTCTCAGGCCGTAGCCGGGACCTTAGATTTTATTCATTGTACCCTCAACCGCTTTTTATAAAAATGTCCTAAAATATAGAAAAATTTAAAGACTATAGAATAAGCACTCATATATACCCAACCTAGATTCCACCACTGTTCATATTTTGGTGCATTGCCCCTTTTTTGCCTAGCCATTAGAAGGTAACTTGCAGACTTCGTGCCTCCTACTTCTACATATTATTCATGTGTCTTTTAAAGGCAAGGCAAGGTTGTTCCTCTATCTAAGCACAATATAGTTATTACCAGAGAAAATCAAATTCAAATACCTCTGTAATACTCAACCCATATTCAAATCACAAAATGTTTCAGTTAGCTGGTGGACTTCCTTCCTTCCTTCCTTTCTTCCTTTCTTCCTTCCTTCCTTCCTTCCTTCCTTCCTTCCTTCCTTCCTTCCTTCCTTCCTTCCTTCCTTCCTTCCTCCCCTCCTCCTTCCCTCCCTTCTTTCCTTTCTTTCTCCCTCCCTCCGTTCCTTCCTTCTCTCCCTTCCTTCCCTCCCTCCCTCCCTCCCTCCCCTCCCTCCCTCCCTCCCTCCCTCCCTCCCTCCCTCCCTCCCTCCCTCCCTCCTTCCTTCCTTCCTTCCTTCCTTCCTTCCTTCCTTCCTTCCTTCCTTCCTTCCTTCCTTCTTCATTCCCTTCATTTGTTTCCTAGGATCTAGTGAAAATTTACATGTTGCACTTGATTGCTATGTCACTTTAAATTCTTTTAAACTCAGACAGTCTCCCACTCATTATCCTTGACATTGACTTTTTATTATTTTATTTTATTTTAAGACAGGGTCTCACTCTGTCGCCCAGGCTGGAGTGCAGTGCTGCGATCACAGCTCACTGCAGCATCACACTCCTAGACTCAATCGATCCTCCTGCCTTAGCCTCCTAGGAAGCTGGGGCTACAGGTGTGCACCATCATGCTTGGGTAATTTTTTTTTTTTTTTTGAAACAGGGTCTCACTCTGTTGCCCAGGATGGAGTGCAGTGGCACAATGTCAGCTCACTGCAACCTCCACTCTGGGGTTCAAGAGATTCTCCTGTCTCAGTCTCCTAAGTAGCTAGCATTACAGGCGCTTGCCACCATGCCTGGCTAATTTTTGTATTTTTAGTAGAGATGGGATTTCACCATGTTGGCCAGGCTGCATGGGGCCTTTGGGAAACACAGCAAGACCCTTGTCTCAAAAAAATAAAAAAGATCTGGGCTCAAGCGATCCTCTTGCCTCAGCCGCCAATGAACCACTGCACCTAGCCCTAACATAGACTTAAAAAGCTTATGTATTTGATAATTTTTTAAAAATATTGAGATATGCCAGACATATAGGAAACAAATCTTAAATGTGCAGCTTGGGAATTTGTACATGTGTAATCACCCAGATCAAGATACAGAACATTTCCAGCTTCCCAGAAGGTCCTTCTGGCTCCTGCCAGGCAATCCCTACCCCCGCCCGAGGCACCCACAGATCCTCATTTCTATCAGCACAGATTGGTTTAGGCTGTCCTAGAACTTCATGGAAATGGAACATGCAGTGTGTACGCTGTGTCCAAGGCCTCTTTTGCTCAGCACAAAATGAGCACTTCTCCACGTTATGGAGTGTGTCCTGCAGCTTTTTGAGCTGAACCGTAGGCACTCTGTAGATGAAGCGTGGTTTACCCATTCTCCCATTGAGGGCCATTTGGGGTGTGTTTGGCAACTGTGACTCTAATGAAGAGTCCAGGACAGTTGTGGTATCTGATGGTTTCCTTACAGTGACATTTAATGGGTTCCGCCTCCCTGACTTTATATAAAGAGAAATGCCTTTAATAAGTCAAGCCCAAGTGGGGCTGTGTCTTCCTTATATCTCCTGCCACCAAGGGGCCCAAAATGTCAGGTGGTCCCAGTGATTTCAGATCGGTTGGGTGGTGACCCCCAGATCTCTCCACTCTAAAGGTAAGCTTTCATTTTTATGTCAGGGTCAGTGGAGGGTTTCAAGCAGCCGAGACATGATCTGATTTATCAGTTGTAGAGACCCTGCTGAGCTCCATTTGCAGAATGGATTGTAAGGCTCGGGGCAAGGACAGGCGCAGGAAGACCTGTGAGGAGCCTACTGCACCAGTCCCAGCAGGCGATGATGGTGCCACAGTGAAGTGGCTGGGTTCTGAGTAGTGTGGTGCTACCCCTAGCACCCGCATACAGAAGGTGCTCAATCAATATTAGTTGGCCTGAGCTGAGCTTCCAGAGGATGGATATCATGGCCAGTTCGGCTTTGTGTGCCTAGCCTGGGGCCTGGCAGAGAAGATGTGCTGATCCTACTTGGGTGTGCTTGCACTCGGGGAAACCTTGGCTTATCAGGTTTGACGCCAAGATGCAGAAACAGAACAACTGGTTACCAGGCAGGGCCTTGCAGCAGCTTCTGATTAGGTACATGCTCAACCCCTCCTTCCTGAACGCTATGAATCACCAGGGAGGCCCTGTGTCTCTCCTCTGCCTTCAGGGAGCACTATGCACGTCACCCCAGAGTGACAAACAATGTCTGCCTCTTGGGAACACAAAGTTCCCAGCTTGGCGCTGGAACAGAGCACTCTCTCCCCTGCCTAGGGCTCAGGCTCACACCTCCCCACCTTGGTCTGGGAGGTGAGGATCAGGCCTCTGCAGCCCTGTGTGTGATCTTTACTTGGCCGGCCATCCTCTAGCAACCTGGGGCAGCCTCTGCCTGAAATCCTGCTGGCCCTAAGGGACGTGGTTGGCGCTCAGGTTGTTCTTATCAGTTACCTATCACTGTGTAACAAATTGCCCCAAACAGAGAGACTCAAAACCATAACTCTTTGTTATATTCTGTGGCCAGGAATTTGGGAGTGGCTTGGCTGGGTGTTTCTGCTTGGGGGTATGAGGAGGTCTCTCATGGGTCACTGTCAAGTGTCAGCGGGAGCTGCTGCCATAGGGAAGCTTGCTTGGGGCTGGAGGCTCTGCTCTCCAGGCAGCTCACTCACAAAACTGGGAGTGGGTGCTGGCTATTCGTGGGAGGACTCAGTTCGTCTGCACAGGGTGCCGGACCCGTGGCTTCCCCTAAAGGAAGTGGTTCCAGAGACTGGGGCAGAAGCTGCAATGCCTATATGACTTAACCTCGCAAGCCACATACCATCATTTCTGCAATATCCTATGGGTCACACAGGTCAGTCCCCTTCAGTGTGGGAGGGGCCCACAGAGGGTGTGGCTGTCAGGAGGTGAGAATGCCCAGGACCCAGCTTGCAGGCGCACGGGCATCAGATGGCGAAGAACAGGAAAGAGCCTCACCAACCCTCTAGCCTCCTTGCCCATTCTGCAGGCATCCTGTGTGCCAGGCACCATGCTAGGCCTTGGGCATCCAGTGGTGAAGCGAGCAGGCCTGGCCTCGTGGAGTTTCCAGTTAAGCCCAGAACTCTCTCCATGCAGAGGATTCATTCAGTGAACAGAGCCCTGTGCACCGCGCAAGGATGAACGCAGCCACCAAAGCCCGAAGAAGCCCCTTTAGCCAGAGTACTGCACACAGCCGAGTCTCAAATTCACAGCCAGAGGTGCCAGGAAAGCTGGGCTGAAGGGCAGCAGGACCTCAGAGAACAGAGAAAGCTGGATCAGAGGGAGTCAAACACACATTCCTTCCCTGAGGGAATCAAGGAAGGCCCAGAAGGAGGTGGCATTTGAGCTGGTTTTGACGTCCAGGAGAATTCAGGCAAGTAGGGGACAGTGTCACATGGAGGATTAGGGCCTCTGACCTCATGGGGTTAAAGTTATGATGCTGAGTCTAGGAGATGGCCTAGAGATGACCTTGAGATAAATACCAATAGTAAAGGTAGCTTCATCCAGCCAAGCAATTTCCACACATCATCTTACTGCTGCGGGCCCATCATACACCCATTTAGCAGATGAGGAAACAAGGCTCACAGCTCAAAGCACTGGTCAAGGTCACAGAGCCAGGCCAAGCTAGGGCCAGGCCTATTCTCAGGCCTTGTAAGTGGGGACCTGGAGCCCAGATGCAGGTGTGGCAGCTCTCAGCCCAGCTCCCAGAAAGTGCCAGGCTTCTGGTGCTGAATGGGCCTCTCCTCTCCCCAGGCAGCAGACACCCCAGACCAGGGTTTCACAACAGCGGGAGGAGGTGGGTGGACTCATGTGTGGGTCAGCTTCCGTGTTCAAGGTCAGCCATGTGACTGATTAGTGGGGCCTGTGAGTTGCACGGGAAGGGATTTGCAGGGATTGCTATGGAGTGAAGTGTATTTAGGCCTGACCTCTTTCCACGGGGGGAGCTACAGAGGCCTGGCCTACTAGTGGGCTAATGAGCTCTGGGACCCCAAGTCTCAGGCTCGCCACACAGACCCTTACCCTCAGTCTGCCTCAAAAGTTAGTGATGACCTCAGTTGTTTCCACTGCTGGAGGAGTGTCTCAGTGCACCAGGCATTGCACGGAGGGCTTTATGTGCATGTATGGCTGCCTTGAATCCTCTCAACACTCCGTGCAGGGGTTGTTTCCCCACTTCACAGATGAGGAAACTGAGGCTTGGCAAGGTTAAGCAGTTGCCTGAAGGCACGTGCAACCCCGAAGCAAGCCCTGTCAAAATACACCTCCAAAACAGTACTTATCCCCATTATCTCTCGCCTGGACAGCTAGAGAAATGAGGACTACTGATGCTGAGCAGGTCAAATTTTAACAAATCTGTATCATGGATCAGTTGAACGTAGACCTACCAGGCCAGGAGTGGTGGCTCATGCCTGTAATCCTAGCACTTTGGGAGGCCGAGGTGGGTGGATCACCTGAGGTCAAGGGTTCGAGACTGGCCTGGCCAACATGGTGAAACCCCATCTCTACTAAAAATACAAAAATTAGCCAGGTATGGTGGCAGGTGCCTGTAATCCCAGCTACTTGGGAGGCTGAGGCATGGGAATCTCTTGAACCCGGGAGACGGAGGTTGCAGGGAGCTGAGATTGTGCCACTGCACTCCAGCCTGGGTGACAGAGTAAGACTCTGTCTCAAAAGAAAAACAAAAGCATACACCTACCTACGCCTCCGTGTCTTCACCAAAGCTAACCACTGTCTTAAACGTGATGCTTCTTGTTCAAAATATGTTTTTATTCTTTTACTATTAATACATATAAATATATTGACAAATAATAGATACCAAATGTGTGTTTTTTAAATCTTCATGTAAAGTGGATCACACTGAATGCCTTCTTCTGGAACTTGCCTTTCTCCTTCCATCGTGTTTCTGAGGCTCATGATGCCAGCACGTGTAGCTGCCGTTCATGCATTTTCACTGCTGTATAGTACTTCATGCAAGGTTGCAACCCCTTTTGTTGTTCCTGTGTTTGACTTCCTCTGATCCAGTGGCATGATTTGGGGTCCTGTGTTACAGGTGGGAAAACTGGGGCTCAGAGAAGTTAAGAAGGCTGTGTGGGGTCAGCCAGCTTCTCAAGGGCATAAAAAACTCTGTTGAGCTCCAAAGGATGTGGTTCCCAGGCTCCTTCATATTCAATGATGTGATCAAAAATGGGAACAGATATTCAGTTGGCCTAGCCCTGGGGCCACCTCAGTCCTCAGAGGGTGGCCAGGAAGGGGGGCTTGACCTGGCATCCACTGGGCAGGTGGCCCAGTGGTCAGAAACCAGTCCCAGCCCCAAATCCATCCATGGCCTCATTTCACCCTAGAGGTAGCTTGGGGACGCAGCATGCAGGCCACAGGGTGGATACTGGCTCCGTAAGACACCTCCTGTCAGGATGCCGAATAGGAGAGTCCTGAGCTGGATGCTACTCTAAGACTCTAAGCCTCAGTTTCCTGACTGGTACCACGGGGATCAGCACCATACCTGCCCAGAGGAAGGCTGGAACACTGTTCAGGGCATTGAGGTGCCTCTGTCCCAGCTTTGTCTGTTTTTATTCATTTGCTCATTCAACAAGCATGCACTGGACATCTGTTAGGGGCAAGTGCTACCCAGGGCTCTGGGGGGCTGAGAGTGACTGATGATTAGGAGCTAGAATGGGGCAGCAGATGAGCTCTCATCACAGAGAGGGTGCTGGCTGTGTGACCCTAGGCCCCTCTGCTCCCTCCATACCTCTGTTTCATCCCTTGTGGGATGTGCTTTGGGAGGTGCCTAGACCCTCACCTGGCTATAGGAAGTGGGGCTGTGTCTTTCCTCCTGGGTCTCCAGGCAGACAGAAGGCTACAAAGCCACCGGTGAGCATCTTGGAGCCTGAAGCCGCCGGCTGCCAGCCCTGTCCCCAGGGTGGGCGGGCCCTGGTAGGTGGCCGTGGACATAGTTGGGCAGTCAGCTCATGCCCCAGACATGCAGGCATGTCACTGCAAGGACAGCTGGAGGAAAACCCCTCCTCCTGCTGTCTCTGCCCCCCTCCTCTCTCCTCCTCCCTCCCACTCCCCGGGGAGAGGCAGCTGCTTCTCCCAGAATTTCCACAGCCTTCCCCGGCTGCCCACCCTGCAAAGACCATCAACCCTTGGTGGCTGCACAGGCCCTGCCCGTCCTGGCAGGGGCAGCTGCTGCCAGGGGAGCCTGCCCACCCTCACGTCGCTCAGGCACCAGCTTGACACAAACACAGACTGGGCAGGAAGAGCCAATTCAGGTCACCCTCAGAAACAGCTCAGGGCTCAGGCAGCCCAGGCCCTGCTGGGAAGCCTCATCGGGGTGTCGCTGAGTGTCAAGGCCCCCACTCCACCCCTGTGGTTTATCTGTTTCAGAAAGACCCTGTACAATCAGGGACAAAAGTGAGGTGATTTGGGCTGAACAGAGGCCCTACCCCAGCTGGAGAGATGGCAGGTCTATTCAAGAGCCTGGGAATAGGGTCAGACAGCTTGGGTGTTGACATCGGTGCTGCCACCACTTGGGCTGTGTGACTTGGGCAGGTTGCCTGCTCTGTCTGAGCCCATAGCTTTCTCTTCTGTCCAGAGTGGACTGCTTGCATAGGGGTGTGGGATTCCATGGGACATGGAGGGGGCAGCACCCTGCAGAGGGGCTGGCAGTGAGGTCAGGAAACAGTTTAGGGGCAGGGTGGGGGGTATGTCACATGACTCCAGGGTGAACGCTGACAGCAAGGGAAGGGGGACTGGTAAGTGCCAGAGTGTGGAGGTGTGGGGGCAGGTGGCAAAGGGAGAGAGCCAGAGAGACAGGGGGAGAGAGAGAGAGAGAGAGAAGGCAGGAGAGCCTAGAGAGACAACCAGTGAGGCAGCGAGGGAGGGGGACCTTCTGCCTGTGGGTGGGGCACATAGAACCTTCCTGAAAGAAAGGCTTTTGAGCTGAGCCTGGAGGACTCCATAGAAGGGTTGGGTTTTGGGCTGGGGAGAGGGCACATTGAGAAGTTGATTGTGACTGAGGACAGGAGGGAGACACATCCCCCAAGCTGGTGATTGTTGACGCCAGCAGGCAGGCCACTTCTGGAGGGCCCTGAGGACGGTCCCACTGTCCTGCCCCAGCCATGGCCCTCCATGGGATGGAAAATCATGGATGCAGAGAGACAGATGGAGGAACTGAGGCACATATGTAGTATCTACCTCCCTTACAACCTCCTCCGGAACGGCCCAGGTGTTCTCTTCTGCCCTAAAACTTCCTTGGAGTTTATTCTTCACCAGACAGAGCCCTTGGCCCTCACCCGCCAGCCTTGGGTAGGCTGCCATGCAGAGGCCCCAGCAGTCTCAGAGTGAGGTAGGAGGAGGAGGGGCTGCAGTGCCTGGATCCTGTGGGCGGCACACCTTTGGCTGAATCTGTGGGGTGGGGGAATTTCTTACCCTCTCTCACCTGCTGAGTGATCTCAGGCAAGTCTTAAGGCACGTCTGACTTTGACTGCCCACTGGTGGAACAAGGTGGTCTCTGAGGCCTTTCCAGCTTTCCAGCTGGACGTTCTTACCTTTGACAGCCCCAAATGCCTATGGCAAAGAACCATGGATACGTGTCCCGTATCTCAGAGACGATGAGAGACAGTGACAGAGAGGAACCCAGACAGAGAGTGGATGCCCCACAGAGACAGCAGGCAGAGACAGGGGATGGAGTAGAAAAGGGAAGGAGAGAGAGGGAGAGCGAGGGAGAGAGAGAGACAGAGAGAGAGAGAGAGAGAGAGAGAGAGAAGCCTAGGAGTCAGATACAATCAGGGACAAAAGTAGAGAGAACAGAATCAAGTGCATACAGGTAGACATGGGGGTGGGGATGCATAGATTGGAATGTGGGGGAGGGGAGCACCAGGGAGCCCAGCAACCCCGTCCCCAGACAGCAGGCACAGGGCCCCAACCTGGGGCAACTGGAGGCAACCTCAGCCTACCGAGCGCTCCTCCCTGCCCACGATGTCTGGCTTGGACCCAGTAGGACCCCTGGGGTGAGGAAACGGGAATGGAGGGACAGTGTCAGCTAGCAACCACCCTGTTTCCCCAGGTCTGAGAAGTAGGATTGGGAAAATGTTTCCAGAGCACCTCTTGTGTGTTGGGCTCTGCTGGGTCCCAGCTGTGCAAATTTGGACAAGTCATTTTTCCCTCTGGATCTAAGTTTCACCATCTAAAATGGGGATATTCAGAGATCCTATCACACAATGACTGACTGCAAGGGTCCAGGGGTGGGGCTGCCTGGAGTGAATCCCAGCCCTGTCATGTATTAGGGTGTCGCCTCGGGCTGCTCTCTTCACCATCCCATGCCTCAGTTTCCCCATATATAAAGTGGGGGTAATCCCAGTCTTTCTCCTATGGCGTTGCTTTGAGGACTAGATGAATGAGTCCACATGACATCATTGCTTCTGAATGCTGGTTGTGCCCCAGGTCACAGAACAGTTGGGAAGAGAAAATGAATCCTGCTGGTAATATGCCTGGCTGCATGTCTAGAGCACTGGAACCATCCAATAAATTACATCATCCTTAATCTCCATCAGGAACCTGTTTTGCAGATTGGGAAACTGAGGCTCAGAGAGGCAAGGCAACTTAGCCTAGACCAGGTAGCAAGTGAGTAGAGGGCAGTGATATAAACGCAGGCCTGGCTGATCCCTGGTCTCCAGCTCTGTCCAGGAGGGCGGCATACCTGAGGCTTTGAAGTACAAATAAGATTTTAGCAGGTGGTGGGGTGGGGCTGGCCCAAGAGGCCTCTGGGCTGCTGGCCAAACCGGAAGAACATGAGGCACTTATGGGGAATCACTTGTCACGGAGCCTGGCCGGGACACCAGCTGAGGCAGCAGGAGAGTGGCTGAGGGCAGTAGGAGCCATCAGAGGCTTCGAGCAGGGGAGGAGCTGCTCAGACAGGGGGTCTGGGAGCTGTGCACTGGCCACTGTGGAGGCGGAATGAATGGGGGTGCCATGGAGAGGTGCTGGGTAGCCCCCAGGGGTGTCAGATCGGACAGTGCAAATAAGGTAAATTTCTTCTATATGTAGTAAGGCTAAATACAGTGCCAGAAGCCACCTTGTGGAGGCAGCATTTCCTCCCCATTTCCTTCTCACCCAGTGGGCACAGCCACGGGAGGCTGGCCATGTGCTGGGTACGTGGCTTATAAAATCACCACCATAACCTCACGAGGAGCAGAGGTTACTGTTCCCATTTTATAGATGCAGAAAGGGAGGCACACAGGGTTAAGTGGCCTTCCCAAGGCCACATGGTTGGTACTCCTGGTCTGAGTGGCCTCTGCTTTCTCCCTCCTCATCCCAACCCATGCTCCAGGTGGCAAGAAATGGCCCCTGGGTTCCACACCGTGGAATGTTTAGAGGCCGGGAAAGATGAGCTAACAGCAGATAATGGAAGGGCTTTCCCGGGAGGGTCCCAACCAAGGAAGAGGCTGAGAGGTGGGAATGGGCAGGCTGGTGAAGGCACAGCAGCATCCCTTGGGGCCCTCAGTAAAGGTCGCAGTCAGCAGGTGAACAATACCTGCAGCACTGGAACGATGAGCTTGCATGATGATAGCAGCCCCATTTCTCACCATGGCTTGTGAGGTAAGAACAGCGCTATGCCTACTCACGAATGACAGGCAGGTATCATTGCCCATTTCACAGATGAGGAAACTGTGGCACAGGCTAGGGGCTGAGGTGGACCCGGGGCCTAGGGCTTTGGGAGTTGGTGTGGGGAGGTGCTGGTGGGAGGAGTGCTCAGGGCCTGAGAATTGCTCCAAGTAACAGGACAAAAGCTGAGAAACCTAATCATGCGTTTACCAGCCTGGGGATTACGGCAGTGCTGCTGGGGGCTTGCCAGGGAGGCGGGCAGGTAGCAGCAGGCCTCCTGGGGCAGGGCAGGCAGAGGGGGTGGACTGGGCCAGCATTTCCCAGGCTGTGGTGTCTGCAGGTCACCAGGCTCGCTTGTGTCAGCTCATTTTGTAAAATGTCTTCACAGAAGTCGGGAACCCTGACCGTGCCCTGAGCCCAGCTGTAGGAACTTTGCACACATCAACCTTCACAACAGCCCTCAGACCAGACAGGGGTCCTGCTGCCATCCTTACACTGTACAGGTGGGGAAACTGAGGCAAGGAGACCCACCTGAGGGCACACAGCAATGAAGAGGCGGAGCTGAGATCTGAACCTGGCTCACATGGTCTCAGAGTCCTTGTGCTTAGCTCTTCTGCTATCTGATGCTATTGCCTAGGTCAGCTGATTTATTTGCTTATTTATTTTAGCCACAGGGTCTTGCTCTGTCATCCAGGCTGGAGTGTTGTGGTGGGATCATAGTTCACTGTAACCTTGACCTCCTGGGCTCAATGATCCCCATGCTTTGGCCTCTTAAAGCACTGGGATTCCAGGTATGAGCCACTGCACCCAGCCTGTTCATTTACCTTCTTAGAGACAGGGTCTCGTTCTATCGCCCCAGCTGAAGTGCAGTGGCACAATCTTAGCTCATTGCAGTCTCAACTTCCTGGGCTCAAGCCATCTTCCTGCCTCAGCCTCCCGAGTAGCTGGGACTGTAGGCACAAGACACCATGCTCAGCTTAGGTCAGCATATTTAAAAAAGGAAACACCACGTCATATCTGCGAAGAGGCTGCTATAAACAGAAGGTACCATGAAAACAAATATAATAGGCCGGGCGCGGTGGCTCAAGCCTGTAATCCCAGCACTTTGGGAGGCCGAGACGGGCGGATCACGAGGTCAGGAGATCGAGACCATCCTGGCTAACACAGTGAAACCCCGTCTCTACTAAAAAATACAAAAAACTAGCCGGGCGAGGTGGTGGGCGCCTGTAGTCCCAGCTACTCGGGAGGCTGAGACAGGAGAATGGCGTAGACCCGGGAGGCGGAGCTTGCAGTGAGCTGAGATCCGGCCACTGCACTCCAGCCTGGGCAACAGAGCGAGACTCCATCTCCAAAAAAAAAAAAAAAAAAAAAAAAAAAAAGAAAACAAATATAATAAAGACAGGACACAGTTCTCACATTTTCAGTAGATGCTGTTACCTGGGAGAGTTCAGAACCAGAGACCTGCTTGCTGTTTGCTAAAAGGTCAGAATAGCAAGTCGCGGAGGGCAGCCGAGGTGAACTCCCAGGCCAGGTGGCAGGCCAGGACAGCATCTGCAGGGGACAAATTCTCTCCCAGGTGAGTCCGTTGTCTTTAGGACTGCGCCAGGCTCTGAGTCTCCTGACTCACTTAATCCTCACCACAGCGCCATGAGTCCCCATCCAACAGGTGGCAGGGTTGGTCACCTGCCAGAAGTCCCAGCCCGGTGGGGCTGAGCTGGGGCTGACCAGCCTGCCTGGATTTCTTCTCAAGCTCCCATGGGCACTTCAGGACCTGTCCATTCCACAGACATCTGCTGGGCAGCATCCCCTTGTTCACTCCAGATGCCAGGCCAGTGTGGTTCCTGTTCTGGGTACCTGGAAGGAAGACAGAACCCAAAACAGACCCCCTCCCATGAGGAGGCCCACTCAGCTAACTCAGCCTGGGTGTAGGAAGGCTTCCTGGAGGAGGAGCCCAGATGAGTCTGGAAGGAGGAGGAAGAGTTGGCCTGGCATTAAGGAGGCCTGAGCCCGAGCTTCATAGAGCACTGGGAGCGAGCAGGGCCACCCCCAGGAAGTCAGTCTGGCGGGGAGGAGGGGGTAGGAGGGCCGTGCACAGGAAAAACCAAATAGCCAGTAAGACCCAATTACCTTCCTTGGAAAGTGAGCCCCCCTCCAAGAAAGTGGGAGGCCCTGGGGATCTCAAGCCCACTCCAAATCTTTTTTAATTTTTAAAATTAATTCAAATTAATTTAATTAATTTGCTCTACCTGCTCATAGCCGGTACCAAAAAACAGATGCAGAGCTGAGGGGGCCTTTATGCATGTCCCGAATGTAAACAACGGGGACATGGAGGTCCAGAGAGGGCAATGGACTTGCTCAAGGTCACACAGCAAAGCAGTGGCTGGCAGGGGCTTACACTCACTCCTTCTTCTCTCCTCTAGTCTTCTTTGCCTCCTCATCCTTCAGTTATCACCCCAGGGAGCTTGGCCCTCACTGTGCTCCCCACAGATCTCCTGGGCGCTTGCTCAAGTCCGTGTCAGTCTTGAGAACTTTGGGATGAATGCTCATAAGGATAATAATGGTTCACCTTCCTCAGTACTTACTGTGCTAAAAGTTTCATGTGAGTTACTCCTGCCCCCATTACTTGCAGAGCCTTATGAGGTGGATGCTATTACCAGCCCCCTTTTACCGGGAAATAGGGCCAGAGGGGTAATGTAACCAGCTTGAGATGGCACAGCAAGTAAGTAGCAGAGCTGCACCCGAACTCAGGCTGGCTGGCCTCTGGAGCCTGCCCGTGGAGCCTTCTAAGTCCCAGACATTTAGTGACTTTCACAGTCCATACAGACAGACACATCAACAGCCCACTCTAACTGCGTGGAGGATGCTCCCGTGGAGAGAGTGTGCCCAGGTAAGAGGCCAACCCCACCTCCTGGCTGCTGGAGTCATCTCCAGGTATGGACAGCTTCGTGTTCCCAGTCGTCCCTTTTCCTTAGCAAGTCTTCACGCTGAGCTGATGGGTGTGCCAGAGGAGAGAAGGCACTGGTGAAGACCTTGGCCGGCAGGCGGGCTGGCAGCCCCCAGGTGGGGTGAGGCCCTCCCCAGCCAGTGTTGGCTCCTGGCACAGGCACACATGCCCCTTTGAGCCACCCTGCCCCAGGAAGGCACAGGGGCTAGAAGGTGCGGTTCTCAGCCTCCAGGCATGCTCTGCCCACACCTGCCTCTACCAGCCTGTTGGAATGTGGAGCCCTGGCATGGCCAGGAGGCCCAGGTGTGGTGGGTGAGGCCTGAGCAGAGTGAGGAGGGGGTCTCCCGTGGGGAGCTGAGGCTGGCACTGGAATAAGTGACCACTGCATTTGAATCCTAGCTTTAAACGTCTTAGCTGGGGAGTTCTGTGTGGACCGCTAGAGCCCTGGTCTCATCTGTTAAATAAGGATGCTACTGCCAATCCCACGGTTTGTCTCTCCTTGAAATGAGAGAATTGGAAAAGCAACTAGCTCGTGCCAGGAACATGGTAGATGCCCACAAATGATGGTGCGTATTCCTGTGTGAACCCATTCTGCCTCCTGGCCTCATTGGACATCCAATCCTGATTAGTGGGAGTGATGCCTTGTAGGTCTGGGTTGAGGAGGATTCCAAGAACCAATCTGGTCTCAATGGGAAAAAGGCCTGTGTTAATTATGTCTGTCACACAGTGCAAGAGAACAGAGAAGTATGCGTGCCACAGAGTCACTATTGTCCCCTGCCCCCTCCTCTGCCCTCTCCTCCCCTTTCCCTTCCCCTCCCCTCCCCTCTCTTTCTCTGGTTTCTGGTGGCTCTACTTTCAAAATATGTTCAGAAGCCAGTCACTCTTTACCATGACCACAGCTACCACCTGGTCCAGCCAGCATCATCTCTCTTGCCTCCTCCCTTGCTCCTTCCTCCCTTACCCATTCAGCCTCTCCTCACAGGGCCCGGAGGGATTCTGATAAACCCACGTCTACCCTCATCCCTGCCTCGGCGAGCACCCCCATGGCTGCCTTTCATTTGGGATGGAAGCCCAGGTCCCCACAGTGGACTGCGTGGTCTGACTTCCGACATTCCCACGCCTCCCCTTCCGTCTCCGCCCAGCTGGCTCACTCCACCACACCGGCCCCGCCGCTCCCCTCAGGTGTGGAGTGCATGGCCCAGGGCCTTTGCTCTTGCTTCCCCTGCGGGGAATACTCTTCCCCCAAATGCCCACGGGGCTCACTCCCTCATTTCTTTGACCTCTGCACAGATGTCCTCTGTCAGTGCAGCCTCTCTGCTATTTAAAATGGCAGCCTTGGCTGGACGCAGTGGCTCATGCCTGTAATCCCAGCACTTTGGGAGGCCGAGGCAGGTGGATCACAAGGTCAGGAGATCGAGACCATCCTGGCTAACATGGTGAAACCCCGTCTCCACTAAAAATACAAAAAATTAGCTGGGCGTGGTGGCGGGCGCCTGTAGTCCCAGCTACTTGGGAGGCTGAGGGAGGAGAATGGTGTGATCCCGGGAGGTGGAGCTTGCAGTGAGCTGAGATTGCACCACTGCACTCCAGCCTGGGCGACAGAGCGAGACTCCATCTCAATAAATAAATAAATAAATAAATAAATAAATAAATAAATAAAAATAAAATGGCAGCCTCACCCTCTGCACTATCCCTACACCCGCCTCATCCCTGCCCCTGCCCCATTCTTACCCACCTGCATTCCTATCCTCCCCCACCTCTACGCCTGTCTCTTTATTCTTCTCTGTAGCTCTCACCACTTCCTAACACTCTGTGTGTTTTCTTTCTTTATTCTCTTACTATTTAATCCCCCTCAAGCTCTGCATGGGTGCTGAGGCCCTATGCTCCAGCCATCCGAATGGCTGGTCTTTCCCCAGAAGCCCCCTGCTCCCTGGGCCCTGGGCCCTTGCACATGCAGTTCCTCTATGAGGAAATCACCCTGTCCTTTCCATTTGGCTAATTCTTCAGTATCTTTCAGGTCTCTGCTTTGATGCCACCTCCCCAGCTCCTGTGTTTCTGGAACAGCCAACATGGGGGGCCTTTGAGGGCAGGGGCTGTGCACACCGAGTGCGTTATTGTGTCCATGGTGCTTCCTAGGCCCTGATATGCAGCAGATGCTCAATACATGCTCAGTGAAGGGTTTGCTGGCGCCCAGAAGCAAAAGAGCATGTGCCTTCTGCTGCTGAATCCCTTTCTTCTGTCATCTTGGAAGGGGAGTGCTGTTATTACTAACAATGCATAGTAAGTGTACAGTCACTTATAGTTCCTTTCTGAGGCACTTTCTTTGTTTTTTTTTTTTTTTTTTTTTTTTTTGAGATGGAGTCTCACTCTGTCGCCCAGGCTGCAGTGTAGTGGCGCAATCTCGGCTCACTGCAAGCTCCACCTCCCGGGTTCACGCCATTCTCCTGCCTCAGCCTCCCGAGTAGCTGGGACTACAGGCGCCCGCCACCACGCCCGGCTAATTTTTGTATTTTTAGTAGAGACGGGGTTTCACCATGTTAGCCAGGATGGTCTCGATCTCCTGACCTCATGATCCGCCCGCCTCGGCCTCCTAAAGTGCTGGGATTGCAGGCGTGAGCCACCGCACCTGGCTCTGAGGCACTTTCATGCTGTTATTTCCCAGCTACTTAGTGAGACAAGCAACTCACAGGCTGCTACTAGGAGTGGCTCAGAGAGGTCAGGGGTGCGTGTTCTAGGTCACACAGCTTCACTTTTCCTGGCCAAGGAGACAGAGCAAGTTTCTCCTCCTGGAGGCCCCAGGGAGATCCACATAGTGCCACTGAAGGCCTAAGGGTAAGGGCAGAGTTCAACACCCACAACTGTGGCAGCTGGATAGTGTGTCAGTGGCTACACCACGGGGGCTGAAGGATTCCTCGCAATCTGGAAATCTGAATGATTTGGCTCCAGCTGGCAGGAGGGAAAAGGAGGCAGAGCCTAGGGTAAAAAACAAGAAGAGAGGAAATCAGGGTTGGGTTCTGCCCACGCCAGCACCCTCACCCCTGCCCTATGATTCTGTTCCACAACCTCTGCATGGAATGTGCACACACCAGATCCCACTGGAACATCTCCCCAGAATATTCCAGGCCTTTCCTGTGGTTGAGGGGATGGGTGCCAGGCATATCCTTTTCTCCGGATAATTTTTGGGGGACATGACCCTTAGTGGGCCAGGCATGCTTGGAAAAGTCCCTGGCCTTCCTTCCCCAAAGCTCTTAGGAGTTATTTGTGGCCCGTTTCACTTTTTCAGCACCACCGAGGAATTTTTAAGATCACCAACACTTGGAGCTTTAAAATTCAAAACATGTTAAATGGGAAATGCTCCCATTACCGACAGAAATCTTCCCCAGCGCTTCATGAACTTGCAGACAGGACTGACACAGCTAAGCTTTCCTGACTGATTCGGGGCCATGCTGTCTACCAAAGCGCTAGCTGTTAAGACAGTGAGGATCAGGGACATTTGCCCTTGTCCTGAATGTCCCCGGCCACAGTGCTTATATAGTTCTTACATGTACCTTCCCCCTCGGTGACATTTTATATTTTCCAAAGATGGCCACAACAGCTCCCATCCCATTCTTCTTGTGATGTGACAATCACACCCCCCTCTGAGAGGTGAGGCCACATATTCTCTCTCCTTGACTTTGGGTGGGCCTGTGACAATGGCAGGACAATGCTGAGTGGCTACGTAATAAAGGCAATATCCCTTCCATCCAATTATCTTGGGATGCTCAGGCTTGGAATCCAGTCACCATGTTGTGAGGAAGCCCATGTCCCCTGTGGAGACCTACACAGAAAAGACTCAAGGTCCCAGGCACTTGAGCTGATGAACAAGAGTTGGTCAGCAGGGGAAATTGGGGAAAGGGTATCTGGCAGAAAGAAGGAATAGCTTGTGTAGAGGTTCAGAGGCAAGAGAGAGCTTGGCACATTTGGGCAGCTGCAAGAGGTGCAAGGTGGGCAGAACATATAACCGAGGCCAGGGGTGATGGAGAGTCTGGCTGTGGCCAGATCACAAAAGGCTTCCAGAGACTGATATGAGGGGAATGGGAAGCCATGGAGGGTGGTAGCCAGATGACTATAGTGCTTTAAAACAACCTCTATGGCTCCAGCTGGGCAGAGAATCCACTGGAGGGGCTGAACCTGGAGGCAGGGCGAGGGGTGGGGTGGGGAGTGAGGGAACGAGCACTAGCGGGGGTCTAGATGAGCCCAGCGGCAGTGTGGGTGGAGCGTGAGAGCTTTAGAGGTGGGTGTGAGAGCTGCTGGCACCCGATGGGTCTCTGGGCCAGGGCTCAGGCTCATTATATTTAATTATTAAAGCCAGTGTGTACTTTGGCCTGGGTGGAGAGAGGGAGTTCATAGGTATTTGTGTTGTAGCACGGCCACGTGGGATCAATCACTGGCAACTGAACAATGATTTGGGGTCAGAGCTGCGGGCCACAGGGGACACGGATCCCAGAGGCTGCAGGACCTTGGGTGACTCACAGTTCCTCTCTTATTGCAATTAAGCTTCCATGACCGAATGTCTCCCTTCCTGCCTCGAAGATCGTCATGCCGTTATCTCATTTAATTTTGGTGGCCTGCTTGTGAGTATGAGCTAGGGGTCTATTTTACAGATGAGGAAACTGAGACTCAGAGAAGTTGGTAACCAGCCCAAGGCCACTCAGCTGGGAGGTAGCAGAACTAGAATTAGAATGGAGCATCTTTCAGAGGATGTGGAATCCACCACCCTCAGGGAACGGGGACTGGTGTTTGGATTTGAGAGGAACTTTTGGAGGAAGGAAAACATTGTCCCTACAGGCAAGATGAAGGCTCAGAGACATTTCATTGGAATGTCAAAATAAATGGGCCTGAGTCAAAGTCTGGATAAACCAAATTCCAAAGATTCTGTTTGAAGCAATGATCCCACTGCTAATAAGAGAAGAGAAACTGGGAAAGCCCCAGCCTCTGCTGAGCCCTAAGAGGAAGCGGGGGCCCAGGACAGATGGGGAGGATGTGGTGAATGTCCAGCCCAGACGATGGTCGGGGAGTCAGAAGGGGCTCCTGGAGAAATTCTGTCTCAAGACCTGCTGTCTCCTTGCTGACCGTTGGAGCTTTCCAGAAATTCTGAGTCTGCATTTGACTGAGGTCTGGGTCTCTAATGATTAAATTGGCACTGGGGTGCGGGAGCCCAGGGTAGCTGCTTACCAAGGTGCAGATGGTCACTCCATCCTTGAGTGGGGCAAGGTTTAGAGGTTCACGATTGCATCTCTCTCATTGCACATGTTTTCCTTGGACATGGCTCCCTGTCCCCTGTGACTTGCCCTGCTAAGTGACATGATGCTGCCTCTGGGCCCCCAAACCTACCATCTGCTTCCTCAGAGTTCAGAGGACCAAGTCTCGGGTCCCCAGGGCTGCTGTGATCTCTGCTAAACACCACCTGCTTCTCCAGCCGTGCCTCCATGACCCTGCTCATCACCTTCACCCCTCACTGCAAGGAGGCCGCGGTCAAAGGAGCCTGAGGCTGAGTGCTTCAAAGCTGTGTGACCCTGGGCAGGTGCTTTCATGTCTCTGTGCCTGGGCATCCTCACCTCCAGCAAAGGAGGGTCACGGTGCAAGGCAGCGAAGTGTGTTAGAGCAGTGGCTGCTGACCTTGGATTTGGCTGGGGTTGGGGTTTGTACTAATTAACTGACACCAAGGTAGGGATGGGGGCTTTTTCAACTCACAACACACAGATGGTCCCTCCATCCTTGGGGAAGGACAAGGTTTAGAGCTGTGTGGATTATCTCTTTCTGATTGGACATGTCTTCCCTAGATATGGTGTCTCTGTCTCCTGGAGCCGACCTGCCAATCTGGCTGCTGGGTGCAATCTCCTGGCGAGCAGCCCAGGATCAGCCCCTCTGGGACTCCATCTAGCCATCAGGACTGCTCGAAGCTCCCCTGTTGATTCCAATGTGTAGCCAGAGCTGAGACCTGGTGCTTCAGATCACTGCCTTTGGCATCAGACTCACGTAGGATCAAATCCTGACTCTGCTTCCACACTGTGTGACATTGGGCTTGGTTTCACTGCCTTTGGCATCAGACTCACGTAGGTTCAAATCCTGACTCTGCTTCCACACTGTGTGACGTTGGGCTTGGTTGGCAACCTCTCTGAGCCTCAGCGTCCCCCTCCCTAAACTGGGAATGATACTTTCTCATCGCTGGGCTAAAGGGACTAAGTCACATAATTTGGGTGAATCACCTATACCTAGAGCCCAGAAAACACAGTAACTAAAATAATCATGCTCACAGCAATATTGACCTTGCCAAGTGGAAGAGAACACGTGATTTGAGACTTAAAATAAGCTCATCAGGCCGGGCGCGGTGGCTCACGCCTATGGGAGGCCATGGCGGGCAGATCACAAGGTCAGGAGATCGAGACCATCTTGGCTAACATGGTGAAACCCCATCTCTACTAAAAATACAAAAGCAAAATTAGCCAGGTGTGGTGGCGGGGGCCTGTAGTCCCAGATACTCGGGAGGTTGAGGCGGGAGAATGGCGTGAACCCGGGAGGCGGAGCTTGCGGTGAGCCGAGATCGCACCACTGCACTCCAGCCTGGGCGACAGAGCGAGATTCTGTCTCAAAATAAATAAATAAAATAAAATAAAATAAAATAAAATAAAAAATAAATAAATAAAAGAAGCTCATTAAAAAGGTGCTTCTAGAGCAAGCTCAGAGGTTGCAGCTGTAGAGTTGAAATCCTGTCTCAGCAGGACTTGCTTGATATATTCCCCCTCCATGGAAGGCTCTGAAATGAGTGCCATTCATATTGACGTGGGTGGTTAATTCCACATCTGTGTAGGATTTCTGCTTGGAAATCCTACAGCGGGGCCTGCAGTGTTTGACCCACTGATGTTTTTGCAGAGAGGGGCCTTGGCTACGGCAGCTAATCAGAACCCTCCTGCTTCTGCACAGAGCCCCTACAGTGCTCTCCCTGGGCTGCAGGAGGGAAGGTGAGAGGAGATGGAGTCGAAGTCACCCTGCTCAAGTGTACACCATGTGTTAGGCATTTTATGTTCACGAGTGTGTGTCCGGCACTTCCTACTTGCCATATCCTGTTGTAAGCATTTTACATGCATTTCCTCATTTCACTCTCAAAATAGCCCCATGAGACTGGCACTACTATTCTCCATTTTACAGATGGGGAAACTGAGGCCCAGAGCAGTCACGTAACTTGCCCAAAGCCACACGGCTGGTCAATGGCAGAGGCTGGATTTGAACCCAGGCCAGCTGGCTTCAGGGACCATGCTCTCAAGTGCTCTGCTGGGCTATGTCTGTTACTGAATTTGCTTTTCAGGCTGCATGCTCAGGACAATTGCCAACAGTCTACAGAAAAGGAAACTGAGGTTCAGGGAGCTGAAGCTCCAGGGCCACCCAGCTGGCCAGAGACAGAGACAGGAGTTGGCCGGGGCTGCGTGACTTCAAAACCTGTCTTTGATCATCTGTGCTGGGTGTGAGCATCGAGTCGTTCATGCATTTGCTCCCTGTAATCAACAGTTATAGAGTATCTACTCTATACCTGGCCCTGTTCTGGGTCCTGAGAAGGCAGAGACAATACAAACCCTCTGCCCTCAAAGCCTTCCCAGGTGATGGGGCACTCAAATAACTAACTACCCCAGGATCCAGAGAGACTGATTCTGTCTGCAGTTGTCTGGAGGGCAACCATGAGGCGGTGGTTTTCAGTTGGCTATCAAGGGATTAGTAGGAGTTCACCGGGAATCACCAAGGAGTGGAGAGGAGGAATGGACTGTATGGGGGAGTGGGGTTTACTGCAGTTCTGGCAGGAGCCTTGAGCAGGGCCGGGGGTGGAGACATGCCGCCTCTGATCAGGGCCCTGGGTGGGGAACATGACTCACTTCAGAAATCCTGGCCACAGGTGGTCAAGGCCGTGAACTCCACCAACGTGGATACAGTAGAGAGAAATGGCAGTGGAATCAGAGTCCATGATGCCAGCTCCACTGCTCCCCAGGCAGCTGGGCAAGTCGCTTCTCATCCTTTTAAGCCTCAGTTTCCTCTTCTGTAAATGAGGACCCTAATATCCACATCTATCAGTCTTACGGCTAGTCAATGATCTGGCTCTGCTTCTTCCTCTCATCCTGTCCCACCCTCTGCACTCCGCTTTGGCTGCACCTGCTTCAGCCTACTCCCCGGCCTTCTGGTGCCCACGCATTTGCCTGCCACTCAATTGGCCACTGATGTCCACTGGAGGGAAATTCCTGGAACACGTTTCTAACCCTGGCACTCCCCTGTTCAATTTCCATGGCTCCCTATTGCTCCAAGACCACAGATTCTTAGAGCTCTGGGCCTTCTGCAAGCTGGTAATACCTGTCCTCTCTCACCCTCACCCTTGCTGGGCAGAAGACTCACGCTCCAGCCACAGAGCGCACATGCCTTCTCTAGGGCGGCCACGCCATTGTCACACCTCTGGGCCACAACACATGCTATCTCCCTGCCTGGGATGCTCATTTCCTGGGGTCTGGTGAAACCTCCACAAGCCAGGTTAGCATCCGTGGAGCTGAGATCTAGGAGGTTCAGAAGGATGGGGAGAGAAGAGGTGTTGGGGTGCTGCCAACACTTTGCCACAAACAAGGTTCTCATCCAAGCTGTCAGCCAGACCCCAAAGCCTGGGGGGTGGGCACCAGGCCTCCAGGAGGAGGCAAGGGGACCAGGCAGGCCCCAGAGCATGGTTTCTCAAGCTGCCAGGACTCTGGAATGTGCAGTCGCATCCCGTCTCGTCTGCGGTCGGGGAAATATTTGGCTGAAAACAAACACTCTCATTCCTGATTAGGGCAACGTCAAGGACCCTCTGACCCAAGCAAGAGGTCTCACCCTGAGGGTGAGCCTGGTCACACTCCTTCTCCAGGAGGCCCACCTGGACTGTGCTGTGTGACACCTGGTTACTCACTCCCCCTCTCTGTGCTCCTGTGTCTGTGCTCAGGGGAGAGACAGGATCCCACAGAGTAGTCCCGCACATGTGAGGGCTTTTTCTTCAGGTTCTGTTTGGGTGCCGTTTTCAAGGGGCTGGAAACGTCTAAGGAGGAACCTCTGGAAGGCAACAGATCCCCCAGGCAGGGCTTGACACTTCCTGGAGCTGAGCTCGGTGGAAGGTGGCTAGGAATGGCTTTTCCCAGGAGAGGTGAGGCTCCTGGAAACTCGGATGTGCAGATTTGGTTGGGACCAAGACATGTAGATCTCCTGTCTCCCTGTCTGTCCCCTTCATACTATGCCTCCGAGGCCGGGGGGCTCACTTCCTGTCCGAGTAACCCATTGTTCTGTTGGATGTCAATTCGTCTTCACCCCACCTGGAGCTGGCTTCCCCTTAATTCCCCCGTTTCCTGCCACCACAGGCCTTAGGGCCCTGACCCTCTGCTTCCTCGCCTGGAGACAGCCCTGCAGAGGCCTGAGTATGCAGTGTGCCCCTGCTGCCGCCCTGTTCTTGAAGGTTCTGTGGTTTTCCACTCCGGCCAGGAGCATCTTCAGGCTGGCACCTCAGGCTGAGCCAAATTGGAAAGCCAGGAAAGTCGGCAGGGGGCATGTAAGGCAGGAAAGAAGTGTGTTTGAAGGAGCAGTTAAACCCAACAGACATGGTTCTAATCCCAGTCATACTACTTTTGGGCTGTGTTGCTTTGGGCAAGAGACTCAAATTTCCTAAGCTTCAGTTTACTTATCTGTAAGATGGGAACAATGAAAGCACCTAGTTCGTGAGGCTCAAATAAGAGGATCTGTGGGAGACTTTTCTGTGGCTCCCCCAACATATGATGCTCCTCATGACCCTGCCTCAACTTCCTTACCCCAGTTCTGCCCTTGAACCCCAGCACTCAGCCCTACGGGATGACCCCTTCCTCCCATCATGCTGTATCCTTTCCGGCCACTGTGCCTTTCTATCTGCTGTGTCTTCTGCCTGGCCGGCTCTTCCCTCTTCTTAGCTTGGCCCCCTCCAGTGCATCATTTGAGAAGGGCACCATTCCCTTCCTTTCCTTTCTCGGGCAGAATGCATCTCCCTGCTCCCGGTCACCCACAGTCTCCATGCTGGAGTGGTTTCGAGGAGGGAAAACTGGAATATGGAGCTTGATGCTAGCCCTATGCCTTTTGATTGCAGGACTCAGAGTGAGATCCTGGTTGCAGGACTCTGAATGAGACCCTTTTGCTCCCTAAGCCTCAGTTTGGCTCATCTGAGAAATGGGGACAAGAACCAAATTCCTGCCCAGTGCTCTCACACATTCTGTGACCCACAGAGGTGATCCTGGCACACAAGTGCAGCTTTGCCATATGTGCATTTCCTGGACAAGCAAAGCAAAGTGGGTCTAACCCTCAGGGCCCAAGCAGTGAGGTTATGTAAGTTCCGAAACTTATTTTTCCCCGTAATTATGACAGACTCTTGGAGCCCTGGGTGAACGGGCCCTGGCCCCAGCCCTTGCTTCTGCGCTTGTTGGGACATAGACCAGAATTAATGTAATTATCAGCTCGGGCCTCCTTCCAGGTAGGCCCTGCCAGGGCGCCTCCCTCTGGATTTCATTAAGTCTCCTGTCAACATTGTCCGCTCAGCGCTCTTGGTTTCCGAGTCAGCTTGCGGAGCCGCAGGAGGAACGGGCGCCAGCCCCAGCCCCGCGTGATGGATTTTGTTTACTCTCTTCTTCCCACAGATTCCTCCCTTAATAACCCTGGAGCCAGGAGGCAGGGAGGCGGGAGGCAGGGTCTCGCGGAGGCGCTGAGGCAGCTCTCCTGCAGGGCTGCAAGGGCCGTGTGGGCAGCACCAGGAGGGCACTCTCTAGAAAGAAGCTACGTTTTAAGGAAAATTTAGTTGATTCCAGGGGATCAACTTTTGGGAGGGAGCTAAGTGGCTCTGGAAGCTCTGTGTAGGCTGAGGCTTGATCCTGGTCACAGACTGCACCCTAGTCCTGGCCACAGACTTAGGCCTGATCATGGTCCTAGAGCCCTGACCCTAACCATAGACTAATCCACCATCCTAGCTCATGGGATGAATGCAAACCTGGTTCCCGTCTGAGCTCAAACATCAACCCAAGCTTGGCTAGGCGCGGTGGCTCACTCCTGTTATCGCAGTACTTTGGGAGGCTGAGGTGGACAGATCACCTGAAGTCAGGAGTTTGAGACCAGCCTGTCCAGCATGGTGAAACACCGTCTCTACTAAACATACAAAAAATTAACCAGGCGTGGTGGCATGCACCTGCAGTCCCAGCTACTCGGGAGGCTGAGGTGGGAGGATTGGTTTACTTGAACCCAGGAGGCAGAGGTTGCAGTGAGCCAAGACTGCACCACCGTACTCTAGCCTGGGTGACAGAGCAAGACTCCATCTCAAAATAATTAATTAATTAATTAACCCAGGCTGAATCCTAATCCAAGTTATAGACTGAGTCCTGAGCCCTAACTGAATCCCTGTTCCTGACTCCAGGCAGCCCTGACTGTGGTCATAGGCTAAGTTCTAACTCTGGAGTCCCAGGCTAAGTCCCGGTCCTGGATGCTGCCAGACCACACACCAAGTCCTCAGATTCTATTTTCACAAGGCCTCCCCTTTCAAAGTATAAACCTGTCTCCTGAAGAGGAACCAAGTTAGCCTGTTAGTGCTCGTTCCTTGGCCGAGAGAAATGCTCTCGAAGGAATGGATCATGGAACAGCTTAGCATTGAGAGGTAGGAGTCAGAGAGAAGCAGAGACAGTTACTTCTAGACATGAGAAACTGAGCTGGACAAGTAGCCCACCAGAGGAACAGAAAAGTGACGAAGAGGAAATATGGTATTGGGGGAAAGGGCAGCTGACTGCTCTGCTAAGGACAGTAGCTGGGAGCTTTTTAATATGCCCTATTGAGAGTCATTCATTCATTCAGCAAACACTAAGCACCAAGCACTGAGCACCACCAATGAGCCTAGTGCTCGTCCATTCCCCTGTGCATTCAGTAAGAATGTATTATATGCTACAGAACCAACATTCTGTTTAGTGTGGGGTGGAGGACTTCTCAGTCGGTGTCTCCAGAGTTAAAAATTACCCTCCTCCCTCTCCCTTACACCACCACACCTACACCTGGGATCCTATGGCACTGAGAAATGAGCCTTAGAGTCAGGCAGATGGGGCAAGTCACCTTCCCTCTCGAACCCTCAGTTTCCCCTTTTACTAGATGGGCAATTATGCAGTGTGAAGGAGATAACAGTTAAGAACACACTTAATGCAATACGAGGCATACAGTTGCAACTTAATAAGCGTCGCCCCTTTCTGGACTGCTGGGGTTGTTGGGAGGATGCAGTCACTAATGCTATACATGGCAACAGTGATTGCCCAGTAGAAGGCCAATGACAGCTGTCTGGAAGGCTGGGCCTCAGTTTCCCCATCTGTAAATTGTGGAGTTAGACTCGATGGTCCCTCTGTTCCAGCCACCCCTGAATGCCCTATAGCTGGATTTCAGAGGAAAAGGTGATGGCAACACTCAGACCCCGGAGCCCCTGAACTTGGCTGTGGGCTGAGCTGCCCCGGAAGTTAATCTGTGACACGGCAGAGTCCAGGGCAGTTATAAACTTAGCGCAGTGCATTCTCCCCGCAGCACTCACAGCCAGGGTTGGACCAGAGCTGACCAGCCCAGAAGTCATCAAGGCCACACTGGCCTTGACCCCGGTTCAGCGGATAAGAGTATAGCCTCAGAAGGTCACCACCCCTCCCCCTGCTCCAGGCCACAGTTTTCCCATGCCTCAAGTAGGCAGTAGAAAGAGCACAGTCTTTGAGGCACTGATAGGTTTCATTGTGAATCTTGACCCACCCCACACATGCTGGATGACCTCAGCTAACTTACTTAGTCTCTCTCAGCCTTAGTCTTCCCCCTTGGAAAATGGGATGATAAGATCTCAATTTTAGGATGATGATTGAGAAGTGGAGGGGATGGTGACAACAGGCTCAGGCAGTGCCAAGTATACAGCAGGTGCACTATAGCTGCAGGCGGGTGTGATCACTGCTGGGCTTGAGCAGGGGCATACACACTGTTTCACGGCAGTGTCCAGGGTGGCTGGAGTCAGGAGAAGGACCAGACAGGATTTGGGGCCCCACTTTCTTTCAAGGACAGAAACTTTTTGATACTTTTTTAATCCAATAGGTTACTTTGTAAAAATTCATTTGAAGAAAAAGGAGTGAGGCTAAAAAATATTGCCATGAAAAATGTTTAAGACTACTGGTTAGATGAATTTCCAGGGCTGGCCGGGCACAGTGGCTAACACCTGCAATCCCAGCACTTCGTGAGACTGAGGCAGGTGGATTGCTGGACCCCAGAAGTTTGAGACCAGCCTGGGCAATATAGTGAGACCTCATCTCTACAAAAAATAAATAAAAAAAATTAGCTGGGCATGGTGATATGTACCTGTGGTCCCAGCTACTGGGGAGGCTCAAGTGGGAGGATCGATTGAGCCCAGAAGGTTGAGGTGACTGTGAGCCACGGTCATACCACTGCACTCAAGCCTGGGCAATAGAGTGAGACCCTGTCTCAAGTAAATAAATAAATAAATAACCAAATAGGATGAATTCCCAGGGCTGAAACACTTACTGATTAAGGGCCTACTGCATGCGGGGCTCTGGGAAGGCTCTTGGGAGCCAATAAAAGGCTTTCTTCAAAATTTTTACTTTACTCATAGCCCTCGTGGGTATCCAGCGGTCGTGCAGACTGGGGGGTCCTTTCAGTCCGTGGCAGTGAATTTCCCTCACGGTGCCCACTGATGATGGAAGAATACCAATCACCATGTGCCTCAGAATGTGCTGGTGCCCTGCCCCCTGCAGAGCATCTGATCTGCAAACAAGAGGGTAATCAGACTGGCAGGCACCTATTCCACAGATGGGGAAACTGAGGCAGGGAGCGCCAATGTGACCTGTCAGAGGTCACATAGTGACTAAAAGGTGGAGCTGAGACTCATAGGCAGAGCTTGGCAGCCCTGAGCCCCGGGCTGTCCTCTAACCCCTGGAGCCCTGGGGGTCCAAGTGAGACTGGGTGGGACCTGGCTGCACATCTCTGCTCTCAGACCCCACCTCACATGTCACTCAGAGGCATCCTGGCTGGGAGTCTTGTTTGTTCTACAAGTCTAGTTTTTCACTTTTTTTGGAGTGGGGGGACAGAGTTTCTGTCCCCCAGGCTGGAATGCAGTGGCACGATCTAGGCTCACTGCCACCTCTGCTTCCCTAGTTCAAGCAATTCTCCTGCCTCAGCTGCCTGAGTAGCTGGGATTACAGGCATGCACCACCACACCCAGCTAATTTTTGTATTTTCAGTAGAGACAGGGTTTTTCTATGTTGGCCATGCTGGACTCGAACTCCTGACCTCAAGTGATCCTCCCACCTCGGCCTCCCAAAGTGCTGGGATTACAGGCATGAGCCACCAAGCCCGGCCTCAGGCATTCAGTTCTGTGATCAACTTGCCTTGGTTAAACCAAAAGAGCAAGACATTTGTGGCAGGCATTTGATTCAGAAATGGGGTGAGCAGATGTGAGAGGGGAAGAAGGAGATACCAAGGTGAGTTGGGGGATCTGTGAGGCAGGGGAATTCATGCTTACGGGGCACTTGGCACCATGGTCTCAGTGGCTGTTATTGTGCCCATGGATAAGGAAATTGAGGCAAAGTGGCTGGCTAGCTGTGGAGCCAAGACTGGTTTTGGGTGTCTGTGGCTCCCTGTCCAGTGCTCTTTGCAAAGCCAGCCAGTCCCTGTGGGCCGGAAGCCATTTTCTCCAGCCCTTCTCGGGTGGCCCTCAGAGACCCTGTCCAGCCTCAGAGCCTTCTCTTCCCAGAAGGCCCCTCTCCAGGGCAGAATTTCAAAACCAAAGCATAATCCTCACCTGGGACCCCAGCAAACAGCACAGGGGCTCAAGCCCCTCCTGCACCGTAGTAGTGGGTCTGGTTCTTGGGAATGCTGGGGCTGCAACCAGACAGACCTAGGTTCAAGTCCCGGCTTCACCATCTACTCCCTGTCATGAACTTGACCACATTATGCATCCTGGGCCTTGGTTTCAGTCTGTGAAATGCAGGCAAAAAAATATGCTGGGGAGAAGAGGAGGAACTAGGAACAGGAAAACTAGTAAAAATGAAAGTGGGCTGTGTGTCAGTCCATCTTTCTGATCATCCCACACAGACTCCAGGCACGAGAAAGACCACTAGAAGATCAGGAAGTGGAGGATTAACCCACGCGGGGGCCCTGCTGGGAAACCCAGGGCTCTACCCTGCAGGACCTCAGGGCCAAATCCTGTGTTGGGGCCATGGGATGGATTAGGCAGGCCTCTGCCTTTAAGGAGATTCCAGGCCAAAAGGGGAGGAGTGTTAACCTTATCCAGTCTGAGGGAGTAAGTGGACATTCCATCCAGTCTCAGGAGGGAGGCAGATACTCCGTTCATTCTAAGTGGGGGATTCAGATGCTGTCTAACCTGGGCGGGGGACTGCAGGAGGGAAGAGCAATTGAGTCTAAGGAGGAAGTGAACAGTCCATCCATTCTGGGGGTGTGGGAGCAGTGGACACACCCTGTCCAGCTGTACGACAGGCAGCTTTGATTTTGTATTTGGTGTTTCTGCAGTGGTTCAGAGTACCTGGTAGATACGCGAGGCTGCTTGCGTTCTCCATCATTCAACAACTGTTTATAAAGCAGCTCCTCTGTAATCCTAGCACTTTGTGAGGCCGAGATGGGTGGATCATCTGAGGTCACGCATTCAAGACCAGCCTGACCAATATGGTGAAACCCCGTCTCTACTTAAAAATACACACACACACACACACACACACACACACACACACAAATTAGCCAGGCATGATGGCGGGTGCCTGTGATCCCAGCTACTCAGGAGGCTGAGATGGGAGAATCAGGGAATCTGGAGACGGTGGTTGCAGTGAGCCAAGATCATGCCACTGCACTCCAGCCTGGGCGGCTGAACAAGACTCCATCTTAAAATAAAATAAAATAAAATAAAATAAAATAAAATAAAATAAAGCAGCTCCTGTGTGCTGGCTTCATGCCAGGTACTGGATGGAGGGTGGTGGCGTTTGAAGCTAGTTGGGTGTTTTGGAAGCAGGCAGTGAGGGGAGCTAAGGATCCTCTTTGGGGTTCAGAATGCAGAGGGGAGTATGATCTGATAACTCCTCTTGGGGCTGCCAATGTCAGGAACCCAGAACTCCAGAAGTTTTCCTTTAAGCCTTGTCTTCCCACATTGCTTTCCAGGACAGGACACTGCGGGTACAGCTATCTGCTCTGTCATATCTGCACAGCATTGGTATCTCATTCTCTTCAGATACTGGACACTTGAAAGTTTGTCTCAATGATCAATTGATGCACTCAAACCACACTAAATTAGTTTTGTCATCTGGTCCAGGTTCGGCTGGGCAATTCTGCTGGTTTCATTTAGGCTCACCCAGGCAGCTGAAGACACCTTGGTGCAGCATAAGTTGGCCTTGCTTGGCCTGGGTTAGCAGCTGTTGGCTAAGCCCTATGTCTCCAGCAGGCTAGCCTGGGCTCATCCATTGGATGCAGCCTTCCCAGAGCAAGCCACAGTGTGCAACTGCTTCCCAAGCCTCTGCTTACATCGCATTTGCTGATGTCCCATTGGCTAAAGCCGGTCATTTGACCAAGCCTGTGGACAGTGTAGGAAAGGATTACACAAGAGGGGTGGGGCTCCTGGGAACTCATGGCTGTACCAACCTACGACCAACTCTCCTGGGCGCCAGGCTTTTTCCTTCCTCTGCACCTTTGCCCAGGCTGTCCCATTTGCTTGTTATGCCCTGATGTGTGATCTCCTACTCAGGCAAGTCGCAAACTTCTCTGTGCCTCAGCCTCCTCTTCTGTAAAATGGGGATCACATGAGTTTAAGTTATTCTGAGGATTAAACGAGTTAACACACAAACATTTAAAACAGTGCCTAGCACAGAGTAGGTCCTCCAGAGATACCAGCCATCACCATCACAATGGTGATTCTTGGTATGATGACCCCTGCCCTCTTCAAAGCCCCGTTTAAGGAATCTCCTCCTCCCTGAAGCTGTCTCTGGTTCTCTTCAGCCAAGCATCCACCCCCAAGCCTGGCCCTATAATTATCTTTTCCTCATCCACCTACTCCATCTACAGTGGGGTCCAGAGGGAAGGGAATCCCAGGGCCCAGTCCAGGGAGTGTGAAGTATCTTATTTCTTCTGCAATTAGGGAGGCAAGACAGTCCTTGGTGACTCCATTTGGCACAGGTGAAAACTGAGGCTGTAGGAGATGTGCTGACTTGCCTGGGGTTGCGCAGCTGGTAGGTGGGTGAGCTGGGAGTGGAGCCAGGTTGGGCTGTAGCAGCTGTGTTTGCCTTGCCTCACTGTCCAGCTCTCACCTGGGCCGGGTGTCGGGGTCTCAAAAGGAAGGCAGATATGGGCTCTGCCCCATGGAGCTCACAGTTTGGTGGAGGAGAAAGGCTCAAGCAGAGAGTAGGAGGTGTGAGTAGCTCTGTGGGCTGTGGGGGCCAGATGGGTCCTCGATCCTGCGGGTTCAGAGCTGGCTGCCCAGAAGACATGAAATGGAATAAGCAGAGTGACATGCTCTGGGCCACAATCAGGGTGTGTGGCCGCTCTGACCACATCACTGCAGCTGCCTGCACAGCCACATCCCTGTGGGTTGTGGGACTGTGACCCTCCCCACTACCTCCCATTACTGAGGACACACCTCCTGGGCCTCCAGTAACTACCCAGGCCTCCACACCTGCTGCACCATGGTGGTGCAGCCCACCTCCCCCACGCCTTCAGCCTTGTGGACATTTTCTCTGGAGATTCCAATTCCCCGGCCTCCTTGAGGTCAGTGTCTGCCCAGAACCTCCCGGCAGGAGAGAATAAACCCCACAGCACTTAAGGCAATGCCTTCCTGTCCAACTGGACAAAGATAGGCTGTGCAGGAACCTCCCCTGGGAGGACTGAGCCATCACCTGAGGAATGGGAGTCCATGGAAACGTGACTCGCCCCTGTGAGAATAAAGCCTTTCATCTGGACATCGAAATGGCCACCAGCTCCCTGAGTGACTTTGGGCAAGTCACGTCCCCATTCCAAGCCTCAGAAAGCCCACTTGTGAGACGAGGATGAAAATAACCCCCTCATAGGCCTGCCATCCCACCACCATGGCGCATTCCACCTGCTACATAGTCAGTATTCAGGGAATGGTGGTACGGCAGTAGTGTGAATACCTTTAAACTGGAGGAGCTTTTAACAACTTCTAGAATCTCCTGGAAAGAGTGGGGAGCACCTCAGTGACCAGTTCATGCATTAGGTAGCTGCCACGACTTCCGTTAGCATTGAAGGCGTTTATGGAGGGCTTGCTGAGAGCATAGCAGAATGCTGGGTATTGAAGCCCTGAGGAGTCATGTACAATCCACTTATCACCTATGCTTGCTTGCTTTAAAAAAATACTCCTTTGGCCGGGCACGGTGGCTCATGCCTGTAATTCCAGTACTTTGGGAGCTTGAGGCAGACAGATCACGAGGCCAGGAGTTCAAGACCAGCGGGACCAACATGGCAAAAACCCGTCTCTACTAAAGATACAAAAAATTAGCTGGGCGTGGTGGTGGGCGCCTGTAATCCCAGCTACTCAGGAGCCTGAGGCAGGAGAATCACTTGAACACTGGAAGTGGAGGTTGCAGTGAGCTGAGATCGTGCCATTGTACTCCAGCCTGGCGACAGAGTGAGACTGTGTCTCAAAAAAAAACAAAAAAAACAAAAAAAATTCATTTACTTGTATTTTACAGAGGGATAATGTATATATAGGAAGATGGCCCTGTGTTAGGTTGCTAGGGCTGCCATTACAAAATACCACAGGCTGGGTTGGGAGCTTCCACCATAGGAGTTTATTTTCTCGGTTCTGGAGGCTGGAAGTCCCAGATCGAGGTGTCGGGAGGGCTGATTTCCTCTGAGCCTCTCCTTGGCTTGCAAACAGTAGCCTTCTCCCTGCATCTTCACATCCATCTTCCCTCTGCACCTGTCTGTGTCATTTTCTCTTATAAAGATGCCAGTTGGTTAGGGCCCACCCTAATGACCTTGTTTTAACTTAGTCATCCCTTTAAAGACCTGTCTCCAAAATACAGTCTTATTCTAAAAGTGCTGGGGTTAGAGCTTTAGCATAGGAATTGGGGTGGGGGGGTGGGAGGAACATTTCAGCCCCTAGCGCCCCACTTTGTTTACAGTCTGAGGAGTTTTTACAAATGATACACAACAGCCAAGATGCAGAGCAGATCATTGCCCCGAGGTAGCGCGCTCATGTCCCGGCAGACAGTCCCCACCTGGCATCCCCACACTAGGTGAAAATGTCTGGTGGCCTCCTGTTGTGCGGGCTCAGTTTGTGTTCTCTGGAGCGTCAGGTAAGTGGGATCATGCTGTGTGTTCGTTTCATGCCTGGTGTTTTCCCTCCGCAGAACGACCCTGAGGACCGTGAGTGTTGCTGTGTGCGTCTGTGCTGTGTCCCCTTTCATTGCTGAGCAGTGTTCCTTTGTTTGGATACACCACTGTCTGCTTCTTCACTCATCAGGTAAGGGACACACAGATAGTTCCAGGTCAGGCTCATGATGGGTAAAGCTTCCACTCACATCTGGGCACAGGTCTTTGTATAGTCCTGCTTTTCATTTCCAGTTGGTTTCCCCACCTAAAAGTGCTAGATTACATGGGAGGTGGGTGTTTAACTTCATAAGTGCCTTGCAGGGTGATTCTCACACCCCCATCAGTCGTGTTGGAGAGTCCTGATTGCTCCGACATTGATAGTTCTGTCCTTTTCACTTTAATTCTAAAGGGTGTACACTGGCATCTCGTGGTTTAACTTGCACTTCCCTGAGGGCTGGTGAAGTTGAGCATCTTCCCATGTGCTTATTGGTCATCACATTTCTTTTGACCACTTTTAATTGGGTGGTCATTTAGAAAATTGTGGTAAAAGATACATAACATACAATTTACCATCTTAATTTAAATTTATTCAGTCCAGTGACATTAAGACCATTCATGTGCTATGGAGGTGTCACCATCATCTGTCTCCAGTACTCTTTTTTGTCTTCCCAAACTGAACCTCTGTCCCCATTAAACACTAACTCCTCATTCTCCTCTCCCCTCAACTCCCAGCCCTAGGCACCCCTCCATTCTACTGACTGTCTCTATGAATGCGACTATCCTGGGGACTTCATACCAGTTGAACCTATAGTATTTGTCCTTTTGTGACTGGCTTATTTCACTTAACGTAATATCCTGAAGGTTTATCCATGTTGTATGATGTGTCAGAATTCCCTTCCCTTTTAAGGCTAAATAATATTCTACTGTGTGTAGAGATCAATTGCCTTTATCCATTCATCTGTCAGTGAACACTTGGGTGGGTTCCACCTGTTGGTTATTGTGAATAGTACTGTGATGAACATGAGTGTGCAAATATATCTGTGTGAATTCCTGAATTCCTGTTTTCTTCTCTTTTTTTTTTTGAGACGGGGTCTAGCACTGGTACCAGGTTGGAGTGCAGAGGCGTGATCTTGGCTTACTGCAGCTGCCCATTCCCAGGAATGATCCTCCCACCTCACCTTCCCGAATAGGTGGGACTGCCAGCATGCACCAACACACCTAGCTGATTTTTGTTATGTTTTGTAGAGAGGGGGTTTTGTCATGTTGCCCAGGTTGGTCTTGAACTCCTGAAGTCAAGTGATCCACCTGCCTTGGTCTCCCAAAGTGCTAGAATTGCAGGCATGAGCCACCATGCCCGACTGATTCCTGTTTTCAATTTTAGGTAGTCATTTGATTATTGGGTTGTAGAAATCTTACTTTTGGATTAATATCTTAAAAACTATCACCAGTTACCTATGTGTTAACTGCTTAGTTTTTCAACCAAACTTTAATCATCAGCCAACCCTCACTTTCAGCCCAGATCGATGACCTCATGCTTGGTGATCAGTTAACTCCTTGTTTTTTAGCTAATGCGTTAATTAGCAATTACCATCTTTGTCTTCAGCTAAACATCATACTTCTCAATGCTTTGGTTATCAGCTAATGTCTTCTTTTTCAGCTAACACTTTAGTGGACATTAATATCCTTGTTAACGTATGTTACCTCAACCAGATAAGACCCGGCTGCATTGGGGAAGGGAAGTGGGGGCTTGACAAGGAACGTGAAGACATTAAAGGCAAAACTTCTGAGTTAATGAGGGGAGTCCTCCAAGAGAGTTCTGTCCTTCAGGAGCTGGAGTCTGGCTCTCCATGAAAGCTTTCTGAATGAATGAATGGATGGATGAATGAGTGCATGAGTGGGTAGTGAGTGCAGGACCACACTCGTTCTCCTGGGGATGGCATTGCTTGCTCAGCCCCAGAGCCAGTGGCTTTCACTCTCACATCTTGCTGACACATGATGTTACCCAGAAACGCTTGAAATGCCGTCGTTTCACTGGGGCCTGGAGACCATACTTTGGACCTTGGTATCCTCTGGCCCGTGGACACCAGAGCAACAGCATCCTCTGCTGCACCCAGGCTGCCGAGCCTTTTATTCTTGAGTTGGCCATGTGACCCCCAGTGGGGCATGTGACCTCTCTAGACCCACATCTGTGTGACCTGGCCCATATGGGGCTTCCTGATCCCATCTCCTGCCTTTGCCCCATCAGCCTAGGGCACTCTCAGTTGGCTCCCACCTCAGGGCCTTTGCACCGGCTCTTCCCTCTGCCTGAACACTCTTCTCCCAGACCTTGGCTCCTTCCCTTCTTGGGGTCTCAGCCCAGAGGTCATCTCCTCAGGGATGCCTTTCCTGACTGCCCCCAGAGGCATGGGGTCAGTCCAGCTGGCTGTACCTTCATTCCCTGGGTGGTCTCAGTGCCTGAGGGGGCACCTGTTCACTGTCAGGCCCAGAGTCTCTGTCCTGAGTGTGTGGGGAGCACAGGAGACCGAGCTGCAGTGTTCAGGACCCTCCACCTGCTGGTTAAACCTGGTAATAAAACCATCTGCCATTTGCAGATGCCCTTAGAAGGATGGTATCTAAGCCAGATTTCACAGCTGGGGAAAAGGGCTCAGAGAGGGGAGTGGTTTCTCTGCGGCCACACAGCAGCTAGGGGTGGAGGTTGCACATCCACACTCCGCTGGAACCCCCAGCTGCCTCTTCTGGCTCAGTCCCTGTCCCTCTGGCTTCCCTAAGATTGGCCCCTTTCTCTATAAAACTGGCCCCAGACTCCACAAAGTAAGGCAGCCCATGGGTGACAGAGGAGAGAGCCTGTGCCTAGGAGGGAGGCAGTGTGACCAGGGACCAAGGAGCTGGGACCAAGTGACACTCAGAGTGGCTGGATCCTGGATTTCTATCACCTCTGTGTCTGAGTCCCATCTGCCTGTGAGTGCATGGGGGCCTCCGTGTGGACTGGGAAGAGTGAAGTCGGGTGACTGACTCGCCCCATTCATCTGGGACGTTCTCATTCTGCGCACTGACAGCCCTGCCTCCTGGGAAATGTCTCAGGACTGGGCAAATTGGGACTGCTGGTTGCACTTGAGGGAAGGGAGGGCCTTGGTGGAGGCCCAGCCCCTGCAAAGGCTGGGATGTGGGAATGGAACTGTGTGAGCTGCAGATATGGCTGCCCCGGCTTGGGGAACCCCTGCTGGGATGGGGAGCAGGAATGAGAGAGAGGAGGAACGTGAGGCCAGAGCCCCAAATGCCAAACACAAGATTTGGGCATAAGGAACCCGTGTGACCTCTTGCTAGCTGCTCCTGGAGGAAGGAGCTGTTGGGAGAAGAAAACTAAGCCCCTGGAACTGGCCGCGGGCCCCTCTGCCCTCTGTAACCCGTCCTGGAGACAGGAGATGGGGGCTGATCCTCTTGCCCCACCAGCCCCCCGGGCGTTCTGACACACTGGGCTCTTTCTTAGACAAGAATTCAGTAACAAAACACTGAACAACATCCCGTGACTCAGTCCCTGCTTGAGGGGCTTTGCAAGGGGTGGACACAGAGAGAAGCTAACCCCAGACAGCCGCTGCTCTGTCTGGGTTCTGTAATTGGAAACGTCCTCCTGCCTGTCCCAAAGCCAGTGGCCGTGGGATCCTGGGGTCCAGACTGACCTTGGTCTGCTCCACCCCAGAAGGGCCGCGCATGCCTGTGGTTTAGGGGTGTTAGAGGCTGAATACAGCCAGGTTCTTGTCTTGGAGACAGCTCAGCTCCCTAAAGGGCGTCAGGAGAAGTCCCAACAACAGAAACGCTGACTGCATTCCCAGCCTGTTTTACAAACCAGCTCACAGAGGTTGAGACAGGGCACACAGTCCACCAGGTCTCAATCCCATGGATACCCCAGCGCCCAACCCAGAGCCAGCTGAGTCTGAGTTCCTGGAATGCAGGAGGCCAGAGGCAGTGTGTCAGCGTCTTGGCGGTGCCTTCAGCGCTCTCTGCTGCACCCACTGCTCTTTCAGAGCTCCTCAGAGGGTTTCCTGAAGACAGTCCTGCTGCGAGTCTCTTGGTTCTCCCTGCATGCTCCCCGGGGCAGCAGCAGCCTCCCCTGGAACCTGGCCCCTCCTCAGACCAGATGCTCTGGTGGGCGTGTGTGCTCCTATTCTGCGTGAACACTCAGCCCTACCCTGGGATTCTGAGATTCACTCAAGGCTGAAAAGTCCTGCCCTAGTCCAATGCAAGGGAGGAAACTGAGGCGCAGGGAGGTCTCCCTTGCTCATGGCAGAGCCCAGAACCCAAATTGGTTGTCTTCTAGCTGCACCTTCCCCTTCCTCTGGGCTCCCCACCAAAAATAGGTGCTTTTCTTGGAAGAGGATAACTTCTTTTGCCTTGAAAGTAACTTACTGACGTTTCTCCCCGACAAGACGGGGAAGTCCTTGAGAGCAGAAGGGACATCTGCTTCATCCCTGTCTTCTAAGGCCCCGTCACCATGCCTGGCATACGCTCATTAAATTAATGCCTTTTAAGAGCTCTCTTTTGTGCACTTGACTTACTGGCTACCTTGCTCTTCCGCCCCCTACCTCCACTCCTTGGCAACACAGCTCACTCCATTCCTCTTGGGCACAGCCTGGACAGAGAGGGCAGCGTGAGCAGCTGTGCTCCATGGCTGACCAGGATAGCCCAGCACGAGGCCCCCAGCTCAGCCCAGTGCCTCTCCCTTTCTCAGGGTCTCTTCCCAATCCGGTGAGTTGCTTCCAGCTGAGTCAGGTTGGCTAAACTCAGCACGACACTATCCCCTGCAGTCCTCAGCTGCCGTCCCCACACTCCCATGCCCCCTCCTCCCTTTCAGCAGTGTCTCTGCCTTTCTAGGATATCTCAGCCCTTCCAAGCACTGCGCCCCTGGCTCTCAGCTGCTCAGAATCGCCACCGCTGTCCTTGCTTGGTGTCGGCCCATCTCTGCACTCTTCCTTTCCCAGTTGCCGGCACACTCTCCAGTGTTCTCACGGCCCCTCTCGTTCTAGGAGGGGGTTTTCCAACTCAGGACTCATCTGGATCAGGTGAGAAAAACTCCACAGCAACAACGGGATTCAGAGGTGGGCTAGCTGGGTCCCGCCTCTCCTCAGGACCCAAGAAGTATAGGAGTGCGTAATAATCTCACCGGACAGCGCTCAGCACCACGTGATGTTTAAATGCCTCATTCTAACCTGTGCCAGAAAAAGGAATTAGGCTGCAAGTGACCCCGCGCCCAGGGCAGCCGCTAAACCGTTCAGCTCCCCTCCTTCTTCCCCCACTGCCCCTGGCCTGGATACTGGTACCAGCCTCCCCCTGGGCTCCTGGGCTCCAGTCTCATCCCTCTCCAGTCTGTCCTTGGCACATCTGTGACCATATCTCACCATTTATAACAACCCCTTTATGGAGCCAGTCTGAGTCCTCAGCCATTGAATGAGTCTGAGTCCTCAGCCTGGCATTCAAGGTCCTTGATGGTCTGACCCCAACTAGACATCCCAGCTTCATCTCCCACCAGCACCGCCCATGCGCCCTCCGACCCAGAGACACCTATCTCCAAACACACCCGGCCTTTCACACTTTGGGCCTCTGTGCTGCTGTTTCATCCCCTCCCCTGGGCCATTCATCCCATTAATGACTCATTCCACACTGACTACTAATCCACTGTGTGAGGCCCTGGATACTCTGAGATGGAAGAACACAGATCTGTTCGCTGCTCTAATGACCCCTCCAGTCTGGGCTGGGGGATAGAAGTGACTCACAGGAGCACACACACAAATGCACACGCTGGGACGGGGCTTCAGACGTGAGGGACATGACACTGGAGGGGTGACACGGGCTGGAAGATCCTGGTGGGCTCCCCAGGGGCGGTGTCTGAGTGGGGGTGAATTAGGAAGGAGGGCAGGAACAGTGTTCCAAGCAGAGAGAATGGCACGGCAAGGGCCCCAAGGCAGGTAGGAGCAAGGTGAGGCTGGCCACACGCCTGGGCCAGACTGGGCACTCAGAGCCTGCCCTTGGTGTTTAATACTCCCGGTTGCCGGCTTTAAATTTGTAGTAACTTTATCTTTGAATCTGTGGTGTTTTGGGGTTTGGTTTTTTTTTGAGATAGAGCCTCACTCTGTCACCTAGGCTAGGGTGCAGTGGCACAATCATGACTCACTACCTCCCAAGCTGAAGCCCTCCTCTCACCTCCGTCTCCCAAGTTGCTGAGACCACAGGTGCACACCACCACACCTGGATACTATTTTTTTTTAGAAGTAGGGTCTTGCTATGTTGCCCAGGCTGATCTTGAACTCCTGGCCTTAAGCAATCCTCCTGACTTGGTTTCCCAAAGTGCTGGGATTACTGATGTGAGCCAACAGGCCTGGCCTGAATTTGTGTGTGTGTGTGTGCATGTGCGTGTGCATGTGTGTGTGTGTGTGTGTTTGAGATGGAGTCTTGCTCTGTCACCCAGGCTGGAGTGCAGTGGTGCGATCTTCACTCACTACAACCTCTGCCTCCTGGATTCAAGCGATTCTCCTGCCTTAGCTTCCCGAGTAGCTGGGACTACAGGCGCTCGCCACCACGCCCGGCTAATTTTTTGTATTTTTAGTAGAGACGAGTTTTCAGCACGTTAGCCAGAATGATCTTGATCTCCTGACCTCGTGATCTGCCCGCCTCAGCCTCCCAAAGTGCTGGGATTACAGGCGTGAGCCACCGTGCCCGGCTGAATTTGTGTTTTGTAAGTGAAGCCCTGTGGAACAGTGGAGTGTGCCCAGGGGACTTGGAGCCTTGGCTTGCTCACATGGGCTCCCGTAGCCTGGCACCTCTCCAGGACAATAAAGGTCCGGCTCATGACCCCATCCTCTGGCACCCCAGGCCTCAGCGAATCACTGCTGCTGCTTTCTCCAGGGGCTGGGCGCTGGTACAGAGAGGGTCAGGATCGGGTGTGTGTCTCAGGGAAAGGCAAGGCAGGAGCAGTCCTTGCTCCATACTGGCAGCACTGGAAACATTGGGTGGGCAACTCCAGAGGGCGGGGGGTAAGGCACCTAACACAAGGGACCTGCCCCAGCAGGGAAGTGTCAGTACCGTTGTAGGTTGCCTGTCCACCACGCATTGGAGTGGCATGCCCAGGGGAAGGGAAAACGCCTGACTTGGTCTCCCTGCTTGTCTGCGGCATGGCCTGCTATTGGGTAGTTGGCAGGAGAGGAAACTTGACAGCAGCTTCACGCATGCTTGATGAGTTAGGGGGGCCGAGTCCCAGGCCCCTGGGAGGGTCCCCCACGAGCATCCCTGCACTCAAGAGAATGTGACATTAAATTATAAACACAAAACACCATGTCAGGCCAAGAAAAAAACCATGACAGGTCGAGAAAAAACCATGGAAAAGTAGAAGAGTTTAATATTTTAGACTTTTAATGATGTTTCAAAACAGCTTTTTGGCTGAACACAGTGGCTCACACCTGTAATCCCAGCACTTTGGGAGGCTGAGATGGGTGAATTGCTTGAGTCCAGGAGTTTGAGACAAGCCTGGGCAACATGGCGAAACTCCATCTCTACAAGAAATACAAAATTCATCTGGGTGTGGTGGTGCACACTTGTAGTCCCAGCTACTCAGGAAGCTGAGGAAGGATGATCGATTGAGCCCAGGAGGTTGAGGCTGCAGTGAACTGTGATCCTGCTACTGCACTCCAGCCTGGGAGACACAGCGAGATCCTGTCTCAGTAATAATAAGAAGAAATAAAATAAAACAGAGTCTTTTGAACAGGGCCCCAGATATTCGTTCTATGCTAGGCCCTGCAAATTAGGGAGTAGACCTGGGGCAGGAAACATTCGAGGACTCCAGGCAGGCACTGCGACCGGACAGAGGAATGCGGGCAGGGAGCAGGCTGCCGCCCACTGGGTCTGGAGGACTTGGCACATCCTCTCCCCAGGCTGCAGTGGTCAGAGTAATCAAATCGTCTTTCACAGGGAGGGGAAACAGGGCTCAGGGACAGAAGGGTCTCTTTCCTCCGAGTGGCCCAGACCCTGTTTGGCTGCAGGCTGGTTCACAGGACATAGCCTTTTCTGGGAGGTGGGGAGGTCCTCACACCCAGGGGTGCTCTTTGAGTACAGGTCATGGTGGGGTGGTGGCAAAAGCAGGAGGGAGTGGCAAAGACAGTCAGTGGTCTGGAGCCTGCCAAGGCCCTGAGCTACCGTCTCCACCCACCAGCGTCCTGGCCCCAAATACCCGAACGGGCATTCTGAGTCTGCCCATCAGATAAAGGGTATTCTTACATCATGTCTCTCTCGGCCCCCAGCGCTGATGGTGCCAGCTCTTAGCCAACCATAGGGGTGAGTTTCAAAACAACAAGAAAAGAAGTAGGAGGATGCTGGAGGGGCAGATATGTTTTTCCTCCGACTTTCCTAAACCCTCCCACAAAGCCCCTCACTTCCCAGGGCCATGTTTTTGTGGTGAAGAGAGACCAAGGACCAGCATCTTCAGGCAGACATTCAATCTAGCCCCGGGCTACAGGATCAAACGCAAGACACTCTGTTAAACTGGAATTTCAGATAAGCAAGCAGTTTTAAAAATATATAAATACGTCCCAAATATTGCATAGGACATACTTATACTAAAAAATTATTTGTTGTCTATCTGAAATTCCAATGTAAGTGGACATCTTTCATCGTATTTGCTTAATTTTGCAACCTTACTCCTACCTAGCCTGTGAGAGCTTCATCTCTTAACAGAAACCCCAAAACTATCTTCAGGGCCCCTGTGGTTCAAGCCCAGGCACACATTTTCAAGAAACCCCAGATGACAGTGACACATTTCCCCATTTGTGATCCAGGGTCCAGACAGCAGAAGGCTTTGCCTGAGGCCACACAGTGGGTATCTGACCTGGATACCCACACAGGTGGTGCTTGGCACTTTCAAACGCCCCTCGGACCACCACTGGGTGAGTTGGGTGTTGGTGGCTCCATTTTACAGAGAAGGAAACAGGTTCAGGAACGGGGAGGGTTTACCAGGGCTCACAGGAAGTCTCGCCCCCATCTATAAGACTGACACTGACTAACACTAACCCTAACCCTAATCCAAGGCTTCAGCCTCCCCAGCCACCACCCTCCCCCTGGCTTGGTGGCTAAGGATAGAAGAAGGTTCTGGGAAATAGATGTGGTTTGAACCTCAGCACCTCCACTCACTGTCTGGGTGATCTGGGCCAGGTGCTTCCTTTCCTGGAACCTCAGTTTTATCATTTGTAAAATGGGGATGATGATGTGCCACCCTCCTAGAAATAGTGATGATGGAGTGAAGGAAATCCGTAAAGCCGATACCTCCTGCACACCCGGCCCTCAACAGTTGTACCCAGCTCGTCCCAGCCACTCTCTGCCCACTCCCACCAGCCCTTTCCCCCTGTGCTGGCCCCAGAGGCCTCCCCTGATGTCAAGGCCTGGAGGTGACTCGGTGGCCTAGAGGGAGAGACCACCACCACCCCCTCGAAAGACATAGAGCCAGAGCAGAGAGAACCAGGAGACTCAAGAGCCTGCAGAGTACCAGGGTAGTGGCTCACTCTAGCACGTTGGGGGGCTGAGGCAGGAGGATTGCCTGAAGCCAGGAGTTTGAGACTACAGTGAGCTGTAATCACACCACATTGCATGCACTCCAGCCGGGGCAACAGAGTGAAACTCTGTCTCTAAAAACAAACAACAAAAAATCCCAAACAAAGAGTCCGCAGAGCCCATCTCATCTCTTGCCTTCGCCCACCTCTGCTGTGCCTCTGGTGGCTCTGCCTCTGGGCCTCTGCATCTGTCCCTCTGCTGCCTGTCGCCAGGCTGGCTCAGAGTCTTCCCTGGGCTGGAAGCCCACTGCCCCCTGGTTTCCCTAGGCTGCCCATATCTGGTGTAACTACAAGGAGAGTGACAGTAGCTCACACTCATCTATTCCTTAGTAGTCACCAGGCACTTCTAAGCACTTTGTGTATGTGGAGTCATTTAACTTTCACACCAGCCATATAACATGACTCCATTTTCATCTCCACATCACAGAGAGGGCAGCAGCTTCCCCAAGGTCATGCAGCTGGTCAGTGGCAGAACCTGGGTCTGAACCCAAGCAGCACAGCTGCAGTCGGTCTGTGTTCCCAAGTCATGGCTCTGCTACTTCCCCAGCCCCTCTGTCTACTACAGACCCAGCATGTAGTAGACGTTCAATAAATCATTGTCAAATGGATGACAAGAAGTATCCCATCATATTACACTTCACTTTTTCTGGGTCTATGTTCCTGATAAAATCTTTACTCTTTGAGGGCCAGGACAAGCTTGTATTTGTCTCATGACCAGCACAGAGCCTGGTATACAGTAGTTGCTCAATAAATGCTTGGGGAATAAACAAAAGAATGAATGAACCAGAGGAGGTGGTTTAGAGGCCTAAAAAGAAAAACAGCAAGGAAGGTGGCCCATAATTTCCCCTGCAAATGAAGCAGCAGTGAGTCAAACCTAGACACGAAGTCCATTCAGACAACCTTTGTTATGTGCTCAAGACAACAGGCCATGCAGGGTGAGAAGGGGCACGCTGCCCAGGTGAGGAGACAGCTGAGCTCCTGGAAGGCCCCCAGGGAGTGTCCTGTCCAACATGCTTCCTGCTGGGTCACTTACTCAGATTTTTTAAAAAAATTTATTGAAATACACTCATATGCCATAAAATTCAATCATGTAAAATGTACAGTTCATTGCTTTTTTTAAAGTTTATTTACAGAGTTGCATAACCATCACCACTGTCTAATCTTAGAACATTTTCATCACCCCAAAAGTGACCCCAGGTCACTTCCTGACCCCCACGCCCTGGCAACCAGAAATCTACTTTTGTCTCTATGGATTTGCCTATCCTGGATTCTTCATATAAATGCAATAGTATATTATGTGGTCATTTGTGTCCGGCTTCTTTCACCTGGCCTAATGTTTTCAAGGTTCATCCATGTTGTGGCATGTGTCAGTACTTTATTCCTTTTTATGGCTGCGTAATATTCCACTGTATGGATACACCACATTTTATTTATCCATTCATCAATTCACGGTCACTTTTTCTCAATTCTTGGCCATTATGCATAATGTTGCTATAAATATTGGTGTACAAGTTTTTATGTGAACAGATGTTTTCCTTTCTCTTGGGTGTATACCTAGGAGTGGAGTTGTGGAATCCTATGGGAACTCTACACTTAGCATTTTGCTCCCTCTTAGTTTGGAGAAGGTCAGGAACTATTTAACAGTAATCTTTCTTGAACAATTTAAAAATACATTCCAATACCGAAGCCATCCTGTAGCGTCTGCAAAGCTTGGGCTGAGCCCCAAATAGAGGGCTCTTGAAGGGACTGGCCACACCTTAGTGAGTTCAAATCCTGCTCTGCGATTTGCTGTGTGACTTTGCTCAAGTGTCTCCACCTCTCAGGATCGCAGTGTCCTCAGCTCTGAAAGGGAGGTATTAACATCCAACTCGAAGGGATTTTGTGAGGATTAAATTCGATATCTGAAGCCTGCCTGGCATGCCGTAGGGGCTCAGTACAAGATGTAGATGTCAGTGCAGCAAGCACATGTTTATTCCTGCCCTGTGCTGCTGCTGTCATCTCACAGCTGGGAAGACTGAAGACTGGGAAGGATTAGGATTTTCCCAGAATCAGGGAAGTGAGTTCAAGTACAGGGGACCCTTTCTGTCCCTTAGACACATTTGAGACAGAGGAGGGGTCAGATCAGAGCACCCCCAAGTCATGCTGAAGTTCTCACTTTGACCCCTTCTCTTCCTGCCAATTGAAATCATCAGCTGTGCCTTGGGAGGAGGAGTCTTCCCCTCTCCGTGCCTCGGTTTCCTCATCTGTAAGATGTACTTCTCTCAAAGGGTGGCTGTGGAGATTAAGGGAGATAATGTGTTTAAGATTAAACTCTAGAGGCTGGTATATACGAAGTGTCCAGCACATAGGAGCTGTTGCTTCCAGCTATCAAGAGGGATGCAGAGGCAACAGTGAGAACTGTAATCCAAAACCAGGCACAGCCATCACAGTGGCTGCGAGGAGAAGCACAGACCAATGGCAAGTCGATGAAGAACTGGAGCAACCGGAACTCTTACGTGCAGCTGGCGGGAGTATCAGACGGTATAGGCACGTTGGAAAACTTGGGCAGAAACTACCAAAGCTCAACATACGCATATACTGTGACCCAGCAATAGCACCCCTTGCTGTTTAACCAACAGAAGCCTGTGCTTATGATCACCGAAGGACTCGTTCCAGAATGTGCAGCCCTGTTTGTAATAGCACCACGCTGGGAACAACCCACACATCTAACAACAGGAGACTGGGCAAATGGCCGGGGGTAGTTTCCTACAAGGGAATACGTGACAGCATGAGAACGAACGAACCAGAGCAAACCAGACACAACCACCTGGGTGAATCTCACAGATGTGCAGTTGAGCAACAGCAGCCAAGCACCAAGGGGTACATGGTGCAGGATGCCATTTGAATAGAGCACAGGGCAGCTACTTCTGCTCTCTGGAGTCAGAGTCGTGGGAGTGACTCCCTTGCGGGAAGGAGCATGTGGGGGCTTCTACAATGCCCATTGTATTCTGCTTCTGGTTCTGGGTGACATGGGTGTGCTCAGGTTGTGAAAATGCATAAAGCTCTACATGCGTCATTTGCGCTTTTTTTCTGCATGAATGTTTTACTTTGAAAAGTTTACTGAGAAATACAAGCTTATGCATTTTGCAAGAATGCGTGCAAAAGGGCAGGCATTCCACCCTGTAGACTGCTCACCTGCGTTGGCCAGCTTCGTCACCTGCATTGGCAAACAGGAAAAGAGAAGAGTAAATAAGGAAATTGGCATGGAGGGTGGTGCTTGCCTGGGCCAATGAGGATCATGTGCCTGGCACATGGCGGGGATGGGGGTATAATTCAGTACTCAGCACTGAGGCTCAAAGGGAAAAAAAGTTTCTGTCTTAGGGGTGGGGCTCTAGCATGACTGATAATTACAAGCTTAAAAAAAAAAGAAAAATGTAAATGCTTCTATGCCGAGGCCACACTTTCTTGCTCAACACTTCTCCTTCTGGCTTGCAGGTGTTTCCACTACTGTGCAGTTCACAGTGTTGGGGACCATGAACAAGTCTGGTGGTTACCATAGTAACCACAGTCAGTCTAATCCTAACTGCTTACCAACACTCCTTTGGGCCAGGCACGGTACTAGACCCTTTGCACATGGATTGTTTCATTTGTTCCCTCGTGTAAAAGACAGGTGGGTAATTAATGCAGCAGTGGTAAAAATAACTTGGATTTAGAGATTGACAACCTGTGCCCGAACTTGACCCTGGACAGCTGCACAGCTGTGCAAAGGTGGACATGCTCCTGGGCAGTAGCCTTCTATTTCTTGTCTGTAAGCAGGGACAGTGACAATCTTGGCTGCTTAGTGCTGCCCCGAGGACTGGCCAGGCCAGGAATGCACAGTGCTCAGTGGGGTGAACCTGAAGTCCCTGTTGTTATTAGTAGGGCTGTGGTTTTGTCATTATTCCTGTTGTGAAGATGGAGAAACTGAGGCTCACAAGAGATGTTCATCTGTCCCAGCTGCCTTGGAGCGGCCGAGCTGGTGTTGAAGGCAATCATGCCAGCTTTCAACATCTCATCTTAACCCACTTGGCCAGGCCTTCCCCTCCGGGACCCCAGGCGACACACACATGCTAGACATCCACATATGGCAGGTGGGACAAGTAAGTGAAGGCCTGGCCTTAACAATTTCCTTGGCTCTGTCTCAGGCCTGAGGCAACCGTTCTCCTCACCCGTGGCAGGCTCTCACAGCTGCTTCCTTGAAACTCTGGGGTAGGGGTGGGGATCTGCAGGCCTAGGATTTGTTCCTGGGGTGGGAGATGTCCCAGGCCCTGCTCTGCATGCCCTTATTCATCCCAATGACCTGGACCCTGTCTCAGCCTTGCCATTTGCTGTGGCAACACTCTAGCCCACTTACCGTGTCCCTCTGGGCCTCAGTGTCCTCTTCCGTAAAATAAGGTTGAGCACCGCACCAAAGGGTGCTGGTCTCTCAAAGTCCCTTTGGTTTCCTCTTCTGTCCCAAGAATCTTCCTCGGAGCTGATTTTGGAATTCAGCCTGCCCCAGGAGCCTAGAATGCCCTGGCTGACTTTCTGAAGATGGGCTGGAGTGGCTCCTGTGTTCCTTCCTGCAGGAAGTGATTGTGAACATCTCCTGAGTAGGATGCAGAGATGAATAAGAGGGAGCCATGGCCCAGATGGCTGCACCATATGATGTGGAGGAGCACAGAGGCTACCAGCCGCCATCAGACAGACAGACAGACAGACGGACCCACTGCACCCAGCCCTGGGCTCGGCTCGCCTGCACTCTCTTCCCCAGTCTTACTCTCCCCAGGGGAGACAGTGGGTAGAAAACTTGTAATTGGAGGGAAGAGGATGTGACCGGAGACCTTGGCATTACAGGGAGAGGATGCTCGCTGAGCTTTCCAAGCCTGGGATCTTTGTTCAAAGGAGATGGAGCAAAAATTACACTAATAGAAGTAACATCAACTTTTCCAACAAGCCAGCAGTAGTACAAGTGGTTGTTGAGTGTGCATGCCTGTGTGCACGTGTGTGCATGTGCATGTGTGTCTGTGTGTGCGTGTGTGTGTGTGTTTGTGGGTCTGTGTGTCTGCACGTGTGTGCATGTGCATGTGTGTCTGTGTGCGCGTGTGTGTGTGTGTTTGTGGGTCTGTGTGTCTGCACGTGTGTGCATGTGCATGTGTGTCTGTGTGCGCGTGTGTGTGTGTGTTTGTGGGTCTGTGTGTCTGCACGTGTGTGCATGTGCATGTGTGTCTGTGTGCGCGTGTGTGTGTGTGTTTGTGGGTCTGTGTGTCTGCACGTGTGTGCATGTGCATGTGTGTCTGTGTGCGCGCGTGTGTGTGTGTGTTTGTGGGTCTGTGTGTCTGCACGTGTGTGCATGTGCATGTGTGTCTGTGTGCGCGCGTGTGTGTGTGTGTTTGTGGGTCTGTGTGTCTGCACGTGTGTGCATGTGCATGTGTGTCTGTGTGCGCGCGTGTGTGTGTGTTTGTGGGTCTGTGTGTCTGCACGTGTGTGCATGTGCATGTGTGTCTGTGTGTGCGCGTGTGTGTGTGTTTGTGGGTCTGTGTGTCTGCACGTGTGTGCATGTGCATGTGTGTCTGTGTGTGCGCGTGTGTGTGTGTTTGTGGGTCTGTGTGTCTGCACGTGTGTGCATGTGCATGTGTGTCTGTGTGCGCGCGTGTGTGTGTGTGTTTGTGGGTCTGTGTGTCTGCACGTGTGTGCATGTGCATGTGTGTCTGTGTGCGCGTGTGTGTGTGTTTGTGGGTCTGTGTGTCTGCACGTGTGTGCATGTGCATGTGTGTCTGTGTGCGCGCGTGTGTGTGTGTGTGGGTCTGTGTGTCTGCACGTGTGTGCATGTGCATGTGTGTCTGTGTGCGCGCGTGTGTGTGTGTGTTTGTGGGTCTGTGTGTCTGCACGTGTGTGCATGTGCATGTGTGTCTGTGTGCGCGCGTGTGTGTGTGTGTTTGTGGGTCTGTGTCTGCACGTGTGTGCATGTGCATGTGTGTCTGTGTGCGCGCGTGTGTGTGTGTGTTTGTGGGTCTGTGTCTGCACGTGTGTGCATGTGCATGTGTGTCTGTGTGCGTGCGTGTGTGTGTGTGTTTGTGGGTCTGTGTCTGCACGTGTGTGCATGTGCATGTGTGTCTGTGTGCGCGCGTGTGTGTGTGTGTTTGTGGGTCTGTGTGTCTGCACGTGTGTGCATGTGCATGTGTGTCTGTGTGTGCGTGTGTGTGTGTGTTTGTGGGTCTGTGTGTCTGCACGTGTGTGCATGTGCATGTGTGTCTGTGTGTGCGTGTGTGTGTGTGTTTGTGGGTCTGTGTGTCTGCACGTGTGTGCATGTGCATGTGTGTCTGTGTGTGCGTGTGTGTGTGTGTGTTTGTGGGTCTGTGTGTCTGCACGTGTGTGCATGTGCATGTGTGTCTGTGTGTGCGTGTGTGTGTGTGTGTTTGTGGGTCTGTGTGTCTGCACGTGTGTGCATGTGCATGTGTGTCTGTGTGTGCGTGTGTGTGTGTGTGTTTGTGGGTCTGTGTGTCTGCACGTGTGTGCATGTGCATGTGTGTCTGTGTGTGCGTGTGTGTGTGTTTGTGGGTCTGTGTGTCTGCACGTGTGTGCATGTGCATGTGTGTCTGTGTGTGCGTGTGTGTGTGTGTTTGTGGGTCTGTGTGTCTGCACGTGTGTGCATGTGCATGTGTGTCTGTGTGTGCGTGTGTGTGTGTGTTTGTGGGTCTGTGTGTCTGCACGTGTGTGCATGTGCATGTGTGTCTGTGTGTGCGTGTGTGTGTGTGTGTTTGTGGGTCTGTGTGTCTGCACGTGTGTGCATGTGCATGTGTGTCTGTGTGTGCGTGTGTGTGTGTGTGTTTGTGGGTCTGTGTGTCTGCATGTGTGTGCATGTGCATGTGTGTCTGTGTGTGCGTGTGTGTGTGTGTTTGTGGGTCTGTGTGTCTGCATGTGTGTGCATGTGCATGTGTGTCTGTGTGTGCGTGTGTGTGCGTCTGTGTGTGTTTTGAGAGATAAAGGAAGAAAACTCATCCTCATGAAAGAGAGCTTTCCTTTCATTTTAGACCTTTTGGGTTTAAATGGCAGCATAGCCCAGTGGTCAAGGACACAGCTTGGTGCCAGCTGTGTCCTCTTGGTGAGTCCTCAACTTCCTCACTGCTTCACCTGGAAGGTGGGGACACTGATGGCACTCATCTTGTTGGGTCATCAGGGGACCCAGTGGGTGGACACAGGGAAGGTGTTCCTTGTGGTGCCTGGCTCCTGGCGGGGCAGCCTGAGCATTTGCTGTTACGATTGTTAGGATTTTAGGGTAAATGGTCTCCAAACTTGAGGGAGCATATGGCCTCATAGTTGAATACTTATTTGGAAAGTACAGATGTGATTACTGAGCTAGTATCTTATGTACATTACAAAACAAACTCAAAATGGAAACTAAAAGGTTCACAAATGTGTAATCTTTTCTTTGCCCACCCAGTGACTGCTGCCCAGAGCTCACCCTCCAGCCAGAGAGAGGGCAGAGGGGGCTGGGCCGGGTGCCCCCATCCTGTGGGGTAGCTGGCCAAAGTAATCGCAGAGCCCTCTGAGAAGGGAGGGATTAAACCTCCCCCAGAGTATTGGTGGGGAACGCAAGGCAGGCATTTGTATTTTAACATTTAGTCCACGTGCCAAGGTCTGTTCTAAGCACCTCACAGCAGTAACTTATTTCATCCTCAACAAGGAGTGTTTCTGTGCTAGCTCTGTTTTAGCAGAGGGGAAACTGAGGCACAGAGTGGTTAAGTAACTTGCCCAAGATCACGCAGCTGGGAAGGAACAAAGCCAGGCCTGGTTCCAGAGTGCATGCTGTGACCCACCACAGGCCTCCCAGAAGTGGGAGTATCTACCCACGGACAGGGCCCAGATGAGAGCCACTGAGACTGACACCCCTGACTTGCCCAAGGGCCTGCTGCAATAGATGCCCTGACAACAATGTGATCACCGCCCCTGTTTACAGATGCAGAAGCCGAAGTTCAGCAAGCCAAGGGACCTACCTTAGATCTCCCAGCTGATAGGTGGAGCTGGGATTCGAACCCAGGTCCAACAGACTCCTCAGTCCATTGTCTTCACCACCAGCTGAGCTGCCTCAAGGAGAGCCCTGTTGTGGGAAGAGCACTGGGCAGGGAGTCCTGAGACCTGAGTTCTAGTGCTGACTTTGCCATTGGCTCATTGTATTATCTCAGGCAATCCCCAGAGAAGGCCTCAGTTTCCCCTGGGTAACATGGGGCAAAAGTTGAACTCATTGGTCACTTCCAGTCTTTAAGCCCTGATGTTCCCCGGGCACCACCAGAGTCCAGGAGAGAGAGGCTAGTTTGGTTTAGGAGACCAGGAGGGCTTCCTGGAGGAGGTGAGACTTCAACTAACCTTGAGGAGGGGCTCCCATGGTCACATTCTACATGGGCTGAGTGGTCAGCCCATTTTACAGAGTGAAAAGCAACCTGCCCGAGGCCACACAGTGAGCAAATGGTAGTCTCTGGATTTGCACCCAGGCCTGTCAGAGCCCAACTCTTCAGCACAGTGGACTGGAGGAGAGGAGGTGACCTCCACCCCAGGAGCCTTAAGACATAGAACACCAACAGTTAAGGCATAAAGCAGAGTGTGCCTGGCACACAGTAGGTGCTCAATAAATGTCTAAGGGAGGAAAGAAGGAAGGAAAGGAAAGGGCCCATGGCAGATTCCAGCCTGGCAGGCTTCCTACCCACTGGCATCACCAAGCAGCCAGACCCAGCTGGGCCCCTGTGGGGACAGACACCTACGATATTTTGGGGCAGATCCAGGTGCCACTGTGAAGAGCCTAATTAGACTAATTAGAGCAATGTTTTCTGCTCTGCTGACTGCTCAGCCCCTTGGTGTGTGCGGCCCTGGCACAGGAGAGGTCACTGTCTTCCCAGGGTGACGGCAGGACCCAGCTAGGCCCTGTGGAGCCCCCGGAATTCAGAGCTTCAACCCAACCTGGTCCCCAAGGCAGCTGATACACCTGGGCCAAATCCTCCCGTGCACCCTGGCTGGTGCCCACTGCAGAAGTGACCAGCCGGCAGTCAAGTGGGTCATATGACTCAGGGCTCCCCTAGTGCAGCAGGGAGAGGAGCGCACAGGCCACCCTGGGCCCCATCCCCACAGCATCCTTGACCTCCTTGGTTTGCACACCCCCTGAGACTGGAGGCTTGCCACCTCTCAGGCTGGCCTTGGCATTGCCCTCCTGGGCTACAGAACAGGTCTGAGTGGGCTGCCTCGGTGCAGCATGGAGGCACACCACACAGCTGGCGAAGCCCAGGCTTAGGAGTAAGACAGACCTGGGGGCAAGGGCTCAACCTCTCTCTTCTTTAGTTTCCTGATTTATAAAACGAGGAGAGGCCTGGTGCAGTGGCTCACACCTGTCATCCCAACTGTATGGGAGGCTGATGTGGGAGGATTACTTGAGCCCTAGAGTTTAAGACAAGCCTGGGTAACATAGTGGGACATGACCTCTACAAAAAGTAAATTAAAACAAAATTGGTTGGATGTGGTAGTGCACACCTATAGTCCCAGCTACTCTGGAGGCTAAAGTGGGAGGATTGCTTAAGTCTGGGATGTCGAGGCTGCAGTAAGCTGTGATCACACCACTGCATTCCAGTATGGGCGACAGAGCAAGATCCTAACTCAAAAAATAAAATAAAATAAAATAAAATAAAATAAAATAAAATAAAATAAAAGGTGGGGAAAAATAGCACGTTTCCCAAAGGATGGTTGTGAGAACTAAATGGGTTAATATATGCAAAGCGCTGAGGATACTACCAGGCACAGAGTAAGCACAGTCATGCAATGTGCAATGACATTTTAGTCAATGGCCGACCATGTACATGATGGCGGTCCTACAATATTTTAATGAAGCTGAAAAATTCCTATCGTATAGTGATGTCTTGATGATCCTGACCTTATGTAGGCCTGGGCTAATGTGTGCGTTCATGACTTCGTTTTTAACAAAAAAGTTTACAAAGTAACAAAAATTAAAAGTTTTAAAATAGGAAATAGCTTATAGAATAAGGATATAAAGAAATAAAATATTTTTGTACAGCTACACAAGATGTTTGTGTTTTAAGCTAAGTGTTATTAGAAAGGACTCAAAAAGTTAAAAAAGTTTAAAAGTGTATAAAGTAAAAAAGTGACAGTAAATTAAAGTGAATTTAGTGTAGCCCAAGTGTCCAGTGTTTCTGAAGTCTGCAGTGGTGCACAGCCATGCCCTATGCCTTCACGTGCACGCACCACTCACTCGCTGACCCACCCAGGGCAGCGTCCAGTCCTGCAACGTCCAGTCCTGCAAGCTCCATTCATGGTAAGGGCCCTGTACAGGGAAACCACTTTTCATCTTTCACACCGTATTTTTACTGTCCCTTTTTTATGTTTGGATATGTTCAGGTCCACAAATACTTCCTGCTGTGTTCCAACTGCCTGCAGTGTTCATGCAGTCATACGCTGTACAGGCGGGTAGACTAGGAGCAAAAGGCCACTCCATGCAGCCTAGGTGTATAGTGGGGCTGTGCCACGTGGGTGTGTAAGGACACTCTCTGTTGTTCGCACAAGGAGATTGCCTAAGCACACATTTCTTAAAACGCATCCCCATTACTCCACACAGGATAGTGCTGACTTCTTCTGCCCTCCTGTGTGTGTGGAGTGGGGCCTGGTGTTTGTCCTGCCTCCACACTGACACTTCCCGAGGCCCATAGCTAAGGGGGCAGAGCTGGGTTGTGACTCTGCCTCCAGTGTTCATCTGCCCTTACCTCCTTTCTGCTCTGCTGGAGTTTGTTCTAACCTCTAGCTTCATCCAGGGGAGAAAGTTAAAATAGCTCACAACTGGCAGGACAAAGCAACCCACTGCCACGGATGCGAACAGCAAACAGCCAAGCTGGATGTTTCAGGGCGCCCAACGGCACCCCTGCTCCTGTGTGACATTTCCTGCCCTGGACTGCAGCTCTCCGTGGATGTCTCTGCCCGCTCTTCTAGGTCCTGGGCTTCTTGAGGCCTGGGCCACAGTCCTCCATTATGTCACCTCTCCATGGCCCAGCGCACAGGGTCCTGCGCATAGTAGGTGCTTCACATGCAGGCATTCACTCCAAGGCTACTTACACGCTGGACCCTACACTAGGGGCGGGGGATGTGGTGGTCAGTTCCAGGTCCCTGCCCCTTGGGGACCTCGTGCCATGGTAGGGAAGGTTGTCAGTGACAAGTACACAAATGCCGGAGGTCCCTGCGGGGCATGGAGTGCCAAGACTGAGATGCGTGGGGAGCTGTGTGGAGGGCTGCTGGAGTGGTGATTTGCTATTTTAGAAAGGAATTAGGGGAGGCCTTCCTGGGGAGGTGACATTCACATCAGACAGATCTGGGGGCTAAGAAGGAAGCAGCCAGGGGAGGGGTGAAGGAAGAGGTGATGCAGGCAGAGGGGCTGATGTGTAAACACCCCCAGCTGAGACTGAGTGTAGGGTGTTGATGGCTTGTAGGGGAGCCACAGAAGGGTGGTGGGCAAAGGTACAACAATAAGCCCTGGTCAAGGGTATGGGGATGATAAGAATCAATGGAAAGGTCAAGCAAGAGTGTGACATCATCTCATTTATGTTTTGAAAGAATCCATCTGGGCTGGGCGTGGTGACTCATGCCTGTAATCCACGCACTTTGGGAGGCCAAGGCGGAAGATCACTTGAAGTCAGGAGTCTGAGACTAGCCTGGGCAACATAGTGAGACCCCATCTCTACTAAAAATTAAAAAAATGTAGCTGAGTGTGGTGGTGCGTGACTGTAGTCCCAGCTACTTGGAAGGCTGAGGTGGGAGGATTGCTTGAACCCAGGAGGTGGAGGCTGCAGTGAGCCTTGATCACATCACTGCACTTCAGCCTAGGCAACAGAGTGAGAATCTGTCTCATGAAAAAAGAAAAAAAAATTAAAGTAAAAAGGAAAAAAGATAAAAGAATCCCTCTGGCTGCTGAGAGAAGAATGAGTTGCAGAGAGCTCGAGGGGATGCATGGATGAATGAGGAACGAGTCCTCCAGCAGCTTGGAGTGAGTAGCTTTTACTTCACAGCAGACTAGAGTAATTACCCTCATTACCCTTGTTCCTCTGAGTCAGCAGGACTTCCGGAAACCTGAGCTGTCTCAACAACAAAGCAGAAGGAAGAACAGTGAACTCACGCTGGTACAAAATGGAACAATAGCTGGTGGTGCGCGTAGGCACCTGTGTCATGGAGAGTCAGGTCACTTGCCAAAGCTCCAACAGGCTCCGAGAGTTATACATTCAACTGAGTTAATTTTTAACAAAATAAATCTAACAGGGATAGTTTAGGCTTGGCCCACAAATATACATGGTCCATACTGTGTTTTATTTATTTATTTAAGAGACGAGGTTGCCCTATGTTGCCCAGGCTGGTCTCCAACAACTGGGCTCAAGAGATCCTCCTGCCTGAGCCTCCTGAGTAGCTGAGACTACAGGTGTGAGCCACCGCACCCGGCCATACTGTGTTTGAAACAAATCTGAAATCTTTGCTGACGTTTCAAAAGAAGACTTTCTGTAAAAATCTAGATATCTAGCTTCCTTGGAAAACTCCAGAGCCTTGGCAGCCCAGGGTCTGCATCCCCTCCTGGCCACAGTCAGGGAGCAGAGGTAAGTCTGCCTCTTTCAGATGTTTGCTGCAGTCCCCACCAGTCCTTACTGTCCTCCCAGTCTAGTCACTGGTTACATTAATGGTGCCCAGGGCATTTGAGTTTGTGATTCCTATTTTTGTTTGCAAACAGAAAATTCTGATAATTCCAAGGTTTGGTGATGACGCGCAGCAGCTGGAATTTTCATCCTCTACTGCGGCAGTCTAAATTGGGGTGGCCACTTGGGAAACTACCCAGTAATTTCTAGTAAACTTGGAATTATTTAGCAAATTAGAGGCATGTTTAACATGACCCAGCAAGTCCTGTCCTGCCTTTATACCCTAGAGGAACTCATACCCACACCCACCTGAAGACATGCACAAGCACAATTTGCTGTCACCTAGAAGTAACCCAGTGGCCATCAGCAGAAGAAAGATAAATAGCTCTACATTGGAATACTATACAGCAATGAAAATGAATGAGTTATAGCTATGTGAATGAACAAATGAATGAATGGATGAATGAATGATGGAGACACAATGTGAGTGAAAAAAGCAGGTCTCAGAAGAATACAAACAGAATGAGTCCATTTCTATAGAGTGTCCAAACAGGCACACAAAACAATATGCTATGTAGGGAATAGACTAGAGGTAGTACAATTAAAAAGAAAATCAGAGGAATAACGAACGTAAAGTCCCAGCTAGTGATTACCTCTGAGAAAGGGAGAAGGATGCACAGTAGTAATGTTCTATTTTATAAGCTGGTAGTAGAAATTCACAGTTTGCAATATTATTATCATTTTAAATTATTATTAATATTAGTTGTTTTAGAATTTTTTTTCTTTTTTTCTTTTTTTTTTTTTTTGAGACGGAGTCTTGCTCTGTAGCCCGGGCTGGAGTGTAGTGGTCGGATCTCAGCTCACTGCAAGCTCCGCCTCCCGGGTTTGCGCCATTCTCCTGCCTCAGCCTCCTGAGTAGCTGGGACTACAGGCGCCCGCCACCTCGCCTGGCTAGTTTTTTGTATTTTTAGTAGAGACGGGGTTTCACCGTGTTAGCCAGGATGGTCTCGATCTCCTGACCTCGTGATCCGCCCGTCTCAGCCTCCCAAAGTGCTGGGATTACAGGCTTGAGCCACCGCGCCCGGCCGAATTTTTTTTCTTAAGATATATTTTGGCCAGGCATGGTAACTCACACCTATGATCCCAACACTTTGGGAGGCTGAGGCAAGAGGATTGCTTGAGCCCAGGAGTTCGAGACCAGCCTGGGCAACATAGTGAGACCCTGTCTCTACAAAAAATTTAAAAGTTAGCCAGGTGTGGTGGCTCACACCTGTAGGACCAGATACTTCGGAGGCTAAGGTGGGAAGATCGTTGATTTCTTTCACCGCAACTCAGTTTTGCATGTCCCAAAGCTTCACGTAAATGGACTTGTACAGGATGTTGTCTCTCGGGTCTGGCATCTTTCACTCAGCGTGCTGTTTTGGAAATGTGTCCAGGTTATTGTGTGTATCAGTAGTTCATTTCTTTTTATTATTGAGTAGTATTCCATAGTATGGATGCTCCACAGTTTTCCTTAGCCTGGTGATAGAAATTTGGGTTGTTTCCAGTTTGGGGCTCATATGTGTGTGACAGCTGTCACACATATTTGCATATGAGTCTTTGCGGAGACATGTTTTCATCTCTCCTGGGTAAAGAAGCTGCAAGTGGAATGATTGAGTTATTCAGTAGATGTCTGCTTAATTTTAGGTATCTTATAAATCCCCTTAGCTGTCTGAATTTGTAGGAAACTTCCTGATGTTTTCCCAAATATCTGCACAGTTCACACATCCTGCGGCGGAGTCAGAGTCCCAGCTGCTCCTCATCCTCATGGCACTTGGTGTTGTAAGTTTAAAAAAAAAAAAAAAAATGCAGCCATTCTGGTGAGTGTAAAATGGCATCTGGTTATAATTATAATTTTAACATTTTTTGTTTCCTTGGTGCTGAGCATTGTTCTATGTGCTTATCAGCCAGATACCTTCTTTTGTATCTGTTCAAGTCTTCTGCCATGTTTCACAGTTGGATTATTCATATATATATATATATATATATATATATATATATTTTATGACAGAGTCTCATTCTGTCACATAGGCTGGAGTGCAGTGATGCTGTCTCAGCTGACTACAGCCTCTGCCGCCCGGGTTCAAGTGATTCTCCTGCCTCAGCCTTCCAGTTAGCTGGAATTACAAGTGTGCACCACTATACCCAGCTAATTTTTGTATTTTTAGTGGAGACAGGGTTTCACTATGTTGGCCAGGCTGGTCTTGAACTCCTGACCTCAAGTGATCTGCCAGCCTCGGCCTCCTGAAGTGCTGGGATTACAGGCATGAGCCACTGCGCCTGTCCAGGATTATTCATCTTGTTACTGTCCATTTTTAGTTATTTATGTGTTCTAGAAATAAACCCTTTGTGACACACACACACACAAGCACACACACACACACAGAGTCAATATTGTTTCCCAGTCTTTGGTTTGCCCATTAGTTTTGTTAATGTCTGGTAATGAGCAGAAAATTTGAACTTGGATGAAATCCAATTTATCCATTTTTTTTTCTTTTAAAGTTAGTGCTTTTTGTGTCCTGACCAAGAAACCCTTGCCTCTCTAATGTTGCAAAAATATTAATATGTTTCCTTTATAAACTTGGCTTTGTTTATTACATTTAGATCCATTTCAAATTGATTTTTGAATCAATTGCAGCAGTTGACATATATATTTTTTTCTATATCTATGTCTCATTGTTTCAGCACCATTAGTTGAAAGTGCTTTCCTTGGCCAGGCATGTTGGTTCATGCCTGTATGAGCCAACGGCTCCCACCTCCTTTTGGGAGGCCGAGGTGGGAGGATCACTTGTGGCCAGGAGTTTGAAATCAGCCTGGGCAACATAACAGGACTCTGTTGCTACAAAAATTAAAAAATTAGCCAGATGTGGTGGTATGCACCTGTGGTACCAGCAACTTGGGAGGCTGAGGCGGGAGGATTGCTTGAGCCCTGGCAGTCAAGGCTGCAGTGATCATGATTGTCTCAAAAAAGAAAAAAAAGTGCTTTTATTACCCTATTGATTTGACTTAATTTGCTTTGACTTATTGTTTTAAAATGATTTTTTAGTGGTTATAATCCTCTGTTGTATTTATATTTCACATTTGAAAAATGGCTGCCCTCTCAGTGCCACCTCTGTGCAGATATTATGCTCAGGGCTGGGGAGAGTGTGGTGTCATGACAGCCCCTCCCTGGCCCTGTGGAGCTGACAGTCCAGCGATAAGACTGAGATTGCTGAGTCAAATAATGAGGTGGATATGGTTTCTCCCTCATGGAGGAGAAATTAATGGAAACCAACTGCTAAATGTGTGCTGAGGGAGGCCCTCCCAGGGAATATGTTAATGTGAATAAGATCTGAAGGTCGTAATGGACCACAAGCTCAAGAGGAAGGAGACCTTCCTCCTGTACATCTCAGACCCTCTCCTCTGTTCTGTCTTGTTTGGGGATCTTTGGCTCATCTTTGAGGAAGGGACAGAGCAGACAGAGAAAAATCTAGAGGTGGCTACAGAGTAGGGAGAAGGCTGGAGGTCCTGTCCTATGAAGAGCAGGAGACAGGTAGGTCTGAGGTCCAAAGGGCAGAGCCAGGACACTCTCATCTTCTAGATAGGCACAGGCAGGCAGACCTCAGCTCTAAGCAGGGAAGTTTTATCCCAGGCATGGACTGTCCAACATCTCTATAGGTTTCCAAAGGAAAGGGAGGTTTGTCCTGAACCTCAGTAAGTCCCCTCTTCATTACGGTGTATTATTTGAAGGCTTTCTGAGGCTTCCATCCCTCCACACCAAGTTCCTCTGACAATAATGGCCACCTTTGTCCTTGAGCTCTGTGGCCGCTGGTCAAGGCCCTCAGATAGGGACCCAGCCCTTCCAGGCTATTTACTGGAAGGACGCTTTGGTTCCCCTTCACGCCCAGCAGCAGAGTGGGAGGACCCAAGAAAGCTCTGTGGAATGTGCCGCCAGCCCCTTGGCTCTGTCTGGAATTTCACGGGGACATTTTGCAGTCACTAAACTTAGCACCAGGGCCTATGGCCTCTGGGTAGGCCCAGGCATGCCAGGGGCTAAGAATGAATCACAGAGTGAATTGTCAGGAAAAAATGTGATGGGCTGGGCTCTGGGGACTCGTTTTTACTGTGGGCAGGGGGCATGGTCCTGAGAGGGAGTCTCTGGGACCCCTGGGACTCCTGGGATCTGTCCCATCCTGTTCTCCTTGGCCCAGAGATGCAGCCCTTAGCCCAGAAAAGGGTCTATGCTCCATGCTTTTGGGGCGGGGCATCTGGTCTGTCATGTATTCCACAAATATTTATTGAGGGCCTCCTATGTGTCAGCCACCCTGCTACCCCCTGAAGATGCTGTGGGGAATTTGGCAGACACTGTCTTGTCCTCTGGAGTTTAGATTCTCCTGGGGAGGACAGATGGGTTCAGACCAAGGGGGCTATGGGAGCTGAGAAGTGGAGTCCCAAGCAGGGGAAATCAAAGGGAGATTTCTGGAAGAGGTGTCTAAATGGAGACCTGGAGATGGAGGCAGAGCTCAGCTGGGGAAAGGAAGGAAGGGTGGTTCAAGCCCTTGGGGAACTGGGAGCGGTTCCCTGACACCCGGCCCAACTGCTTCCCATCCCACCATGGTGCCATTTGGACTTTTCGCCCGTTTCCTGGAGACTACGTCACATGAGAGAAAGAGGCCACTCTTAGGGGTTGGGCAAACTTGGTCTGGAATCCACGCTCCCACTTTCTAGCTGTTACCCACAGTAAGCCGGCCTGCCTCTCTGAGTGTCAGTTTCCTATTCTGTACGATGAGGGTAGTAATGGGTCCTCCTTCCAAGGGCCAGGGTGTACCTAAGTGAATGTGCGGGGCACAGTGTCTAATGCTCTGCAGGTAAAGGGAGCTCTTCCAACCTGGCCTGCAGGCCCCATCCTCCATCAGTCTGTGAGTGCTGCCCCTTCTCCAAAGCCCTACCCAGGGACTGGCCCAGGAAGGCAGTGGTACATGCTGCTGGGGCCAGGAAGCTTTGTTTTTCACGTAGCCCCAGGCCTGTGGCTTGGGAGGAAACGCCAACTGCCAACTACGTAGGGAGGGTTGCCTAAGTGCCTGGATTGAAACCCTCCTCCTCCACCAGCCCCGCCTGCCTCCCGGGGGGACAAAGAGAAGGTCAGCCTCGCTTCTGTGGCCAGCAGCCGTCAGTGACAGGACCCAAGTGCTGCCCTTGGTTTCTCTCTTCTATGCGGATGTGGCCCTGGTGGCTGCCAGCCCTCAGATGGACAGGAACAGCTTTCCGATGCCTTCACTCCAGGGACGCGTATGCACCACTGACCCACATCTGCCAACCAGTCCCACAGGTTTACACAGGCAAGGGCAGAGGTCTGGGGGACCCTTTCCTGTCCTGTCTGACTGTTTCAGGAGCTTCTCCAGGCTGGGGGTTGGGGGGTAAACCCCACGCAATGCTTGACCTCTTCCGGGACTGCCGGCCTCAGGAAATCCTGCCTATAATTTGTCACACATTCCCTAGAGGCTGCTAAGTTTTTATTTTTAGGATTTATTGAGCACCTCCTGTGTGACCCAGGGTCATCTCATGAATTACTCTACCCCATAACCTGGGGGCAGGGTCATCCCCATGGTTTAAAGACAGGGGATCATGGTGCAGAGAAGTGAGGTGGCCACCTGAGGTCACACAGCCAGGAGATGGTAAGATGGGAATGGAATCCAGCCTGCTGACTCTGAAGCTCACTGATGCCAGGAAAGGACTATGAACTCAGCAAGGGAACCCCTACCTGTTACAGACAAGAAAGCTGAGCGGCAGGGGGAAACTGTCAGCAGCCATGGGAGGCAAAGCCTGTAAACTGAGTCCAAGGGCTCTAAGGGGACACAGCCAGGTTGCCCGAAGGGTCTAGCAGTGGATACGGGCCAGATCTTGGACTCTGGATAATCCAGTTCAAATTCCAGCTTGCCCTAGCACTGTGCAGCACACACAGTGAATGTGCAGTAAACATGATGGAGTGGATGAAAGCAAGGCGGGAGTGAGGATGACCTTGTGAGTGCCCTTGATCTGGGCGACCAGAATGACAAGCTAATGAGCCAGGCTGCCTGGAGCTCTCTTATCTTCTTACTCAAATGGCACCCCCCTCCCTGCCAACTCCTCTGGCCATGGTTGACTGGGATAAGGGTTGGCACCAACTGGGCCAATCACAGTCCACCCTCCCTGGCCACAAAAGAGTGGCCCAGGCATAGACAATCTAAACTGGGCCAATAAGTCTCAGCCCAGGAATGTTGTTTTTAAACTTGGAACACAGAAGGTTGAGTTCAGAGCCTATACTATATGAAACTCGGGGACCAGAGGCAACCATGTTTCCATTTATGTAGCAGCAGTGAAGGTGGCAGCAATAGTCTCCATTAGGATCACTTTCACTCGCAAGTCAGAACAAATCTGTCCCTCAATGGCTTAACAACTAAAGTTATATTTTTCTCATGTGACAAGACATCTAGAGACAGGTGACCACGGGCATTGGTTCAGCCACTCAATGAGGTTAGAACTGGAATTTTGTGGTTTTCTTGCCTTTCTCTTATGGGTATAAGATGGCTGCTCCTGCTCCAGTCATCACATCTGCATTCAAGGAAGGATAAAAAGGGGAAGGGCTAGGCCAATCATGTTTGACATTTTTAATCAAGGATACAAAAACTTTCCCAGAACTCATAGCAGGTGTCTGCTTACATCTCCTTAACTAAGACTATGTCTCATGGCTGAGATGGTGAGGATGGGAAAAAGCATCCTGCTGAAGAAAATCAGGGGTTATATTTTGTTTTATTTTAGACAGGGTCTAGCTCTGCAGCCCAGGCTAGAGTACAGTGGAGCAATCATACCTCACTGCAGCCTCAAACTCTTGGACTCAAGTGATTCTCCTACCTCAGCCTCCCAAGTAACTGGGACCACAAGCATGCCCCACCATGCCTGCTTAATTTTTTCATTTTTTGTAGAGGTAGGGTCTCGCTCTGTTGCCCAGGCTGGTTTCCAACTTCTGGGCTCAAGTGGTTCTCCTGCCTCGACCTCCCAAAGTGTTGGGATTACAGGTGTGACCCACTGCACTCAGCCAGGGCTCTTTTAAATGAGAAGGGATGCTAGGCTGGCAACCACCTGCCTCCGTCCTGTGGCAGTCTTCAAGTAGTAGAGAAAAGGGATGGGGAGAGGCTTGTGGTGACATCTGAGTGGCAGATTCTAGATTTTGGTCCAACTTTCCCTTGAATGCTGTGATTCCTTAAACACCACTTTTGGGCTAAGGTGGTGTAAATGGGTTTCCACACTAGCTCAAGAACTGCTCTGGATGCCAAGCCCATTGGCTCCTTCTGAAGACAGTGGCTGCCTAGGAATCTGTGCCCATCAGGGGCCATGATTTGGGTCATGATCTGGTTGCCATGCCAACAGTGGGTGGCCCAGTAACCTAGGACCCAGGACCTGGCACAGTGACAGTCTCCTCTCAGGGAGGGAAATGAAATGGGGTAGCCCAGCCCCAGGCTTCCCAAAGACAAAGAAAGAGGGCTCCAAAATGTGCCAGTGTGCTGGGTGGCAGAGAGCAACCACTACCCACTAGGGTGGAACAAGAAGTGTGAGAGACTAAAAGGGTTCCTCTGGAGAACGCAGGAGACGGGGCCACGCTCAGTTCTGTGAGATCATGTCAATCTTGGTGCTCTGGGCAGAACTGGCCTCATATGGGAATAACAGACTATAGAAACTGATGACCTGGGTCCAAAGCCTAGCTTGTGTAGAGTTAGCTCTCTGAACCTCAGTTTCTCCACCTGTCAAATGCGGCCAGTAATAGTTCCCATCTCTGTTGGAGATTAAATGAAATGTAGTAAAGGACTTGGCATACTGTCTAGAACATGGTAAGCGCTTAAGAAATAGTAGTAGTTTTCTAAAGAATTGTTTTTGTTTTAGAGACAGGGTCTTGCTATGTTGCCCAGGCCGGACTCAAACTCTTGAGTTCAAGTGATCCTGCTGCCTCAGTCTTTTGAGTAATTGGGACTAGCAGTGGGCAATAAATAGTAGTTTTAATATGATTATCATAGGCCCTCAGGAAACATTTGTTAAAAGGAAGTAAAAAGAATAAATTAGGTCCCATCATTAGCCTTGCCACAGCTTGGGGTCACAAATCTGGACATAGGAGGGTGTTGCTGGGCTGGGCAGGAAGCAGTTAGTATTCCCAGCCCTCCTGGGTAGGCTGTGGCTGAGGGCAGCACGATGACTTCACAGGCAGATGTTCCCTGTATCCTCTTTCGGATGAATGATGGGCAGCATTTGCCACCATAACATGCTTCTGGAGGAGCTGATGGACTGCTCCACATGTCACAGGCCAAGAAAAGAGCTTCTTGACAGCTCTACTCCAGTATCTGAAATGCACCAAACAGCCCTCCAGAAAAGCCTCCCCACATTCTCTGAACAAAAGGCACCACTGCTCAATCAGAAACATGGACTCTGTCCCTGATGCCTCCTCTTTCCTTACTCCACTTCCAATCTATCCCAAGTCCCACGACTTTACCCCAAAGAGCTCTGTAGCCTGCACCCCTGTCTCTGATTCATGACCCAACATCCATCAGGTTGGCAGCTGTAACAAACAGTCCCAGGTCTCAGGGCTCAACACAAGGAAGGTTTGTCCTTTTTAGCACAGTCCAATGCAGTGAAGGGTGAGTCTCTGCTCCATACAGTCATTCAGCAACCCAGGTTCCTTCCAGCCAGTGGCTTTGCCACCCCCCAGGCCTTGGAGTTCTGCACTGGACCCTCTGCAGGAGGCGAGAGGGAAAGAGAAACAGCCCAGAGGATTGTATGGGAGGGTTTCCTTGGCCAGGCCAGGAAGTTCCTTACATCACTTCTGCCCACATTCTATTGGCTGGAACTAAATCACATGGTCCTACCTCACTGCAGAGGACCTGGGAAATGTAGTCCAGCTGAGGGCCCAGGAGAAAAAGGAAGTAAGGCAAACATACAACATTGTCTCTCCAGAAACATGCTTGTCTACATCCCCTTCATTTCTTGCCTGGTCTCCTTGAATTTGTTTTGACTCTTTCCCGGCTCTTCTCCAAAGAGCAGCCAGAAGGATGTTTTCCAAGACCAGAATCTGATCATAGCCTTTGTCTGCTTCAGGCCCTCCTCTGATTTCCCACTGCTAATAGGATACAGGCCAGCTTCCTTCCCAGCTAAGTTATGTGTGAACTGGCCACTGCTGACCCCTCCACACCCAGTTTTTCCCAGTAAAAATCTCCCCGTTTTTCAGCTTGAGAACGTTGGTGATTTTCTAATTCAAGGTTTGCTCATTCAATAGAAATAAATTTTTTTAAAAAATTAAGCTGATCTAGGAGATCTTTTTAAGAGTTACATAAATATAATATGAGAATGTGTTTGGGATTTTTTTTTTTTTTTTTTTTTTAGAAACTCAAGCCTTCTGAGTTTAGAAACTCAGGCCTTCTTTATTTCTAAAAGAAAAAAAAAACAATTTTTTTTTCCCCTCAGACTAGGTAGGGTCAAATTGTGTCTCTGAAGTTCCACAGCAAACATTTGAACAATATACCTCCAGGCCTTGCTGTTCAAAGCCCCTTGTAATCAAATCTAACCTTAACCCAGCTTCCCAGCTGCAGATGGTGACGTGTTGGTGAACTGGCTCTCTGGATGGGGAAAAAATGTTCTGACTTATAGAGTTTGCCAATTTCCATGGTGCAAATACTTCCACGGTGGCAGATTTCAAGCTACCAGGGTGACATTGTTAAATGCGGAGTTGGAGGAGAGATGCATCAGCCAGTAGGAACAGCCCAGAGATTCTGACACTGAGATAACCTGGAAATTCCCATTATGCTGACGAGCCAACTGAGGCTTGATGAGGTGATATAATTTGCTCCAGATTACAGAGCTGTAGAGCGGCTAAGCCAGGCTTCAATTCCGGCCTGTATGGATCCAGCCTTTGTATTTAAGCACCTTAGTTTCCTGCTCTTTTCCTTCTTTCTGTTCCTAACAAACTCCTGTTCATTCATCAAAGCCCTACTCAAGAGCCCTACTCACCTCTCTGAAGCTCTCCCTGATTTCTGGAAGACTTATTATGCCAAATAATGTTTAGATATGATATGATAGAGAAAGAAGTTGGGGTGGAAAGGAGATTTTCTGGGGAGCTGAGGAGAGAGAAGATGGGGGAAGAGAGTGGGAGATGATGGAAGAGAAAGCAGAAAACCGGGGGAAAAAAAGCAGCAAAGGAGACGTAACATGGCCACTGCAGATGTGTTAAATGCAACATAAACTAAATAGCATGTCCTCATAAGCCTTGTGAAACATGCTGCCCAGGAATTGCAAACTCCAATGGCTTCAAGGGACTTGCAGAGGATGAAAATCAGTGAAAACAGACCAGGTTTACAAGACAGCAAGGGGTAGCAGAGCGGGCAGCCTGTCTAACGGGGACAGACCCTGCTGTCCAGGTGACTGTGGTCAGAAGACACCAATCTCATGCTCCCTACGCCCCAGCTCACTGATCCTGCTGTCTGCTTACTTACTTATTTTCTGAATTGGGAATCACAGCTAGCAGCCTGATAGGGCTAGGGGTAAGACAAGAGAGGCACAAAATGTAAAGAGGCATCCAACAATCATTTCCAGATTCTAGGGGGAATCTCAGACAACTGGAAGGCAGCGCCTCCCAACCTCCACACAAACACACACACACACACACACACACACACACGGGTGTGCATACGTGCACACACTTTACAGGTGAGGAAACTGAGGCTCAGAGAAAGAAGTGCCTTTGCCACTCCCTCTGCCTGGAGTGTTCTTCCCCCACTCATCGCCTGACTGGTGCTTCCTCATCCGTCTGCGCTGCCCACACTGGTACTTAGGGCATCGCCGCAGTCCGGGGCAGCAGAGAGTGCACAGGGTTGGGGTTTGCGTTGACCCTTTGCTCCCCGGCTGTGTGGCATTAAGCGAGCTCCTTTAGCTGCTTGGTGACTCCATTTCCGCATCTACATGATAATATGAGGTCTTCTTCTAGAATGCATGCATATCAAGATGAACCTGGAAGATGCCTGCAGAGCACTTAACACAGTACCTGGCCCAGAGTGGATGCTGGATACATGCTGGGCAAGATAAAGTAACCAGAAGTTTCAGGAATTAAGGATAGCCAGGTAATTAGGCCAGATTGCGGCCAGCGTGGAGCACCACAGTGCTTTAGTGGGCACTGGGGAGTCATTGACAGTACTTGAGCAGGGTAGTGACTGGCTGAAGGGGAGTGTCCTGGGACTTATTCTGTCACTGACTGTGTTGTTTATCAGTGGCTGGGTGAAGACCTTAGCTTCAGCTGAGACATGAAGGAATTGCCAACAAAAGCGCCCCGGGAAGCCCTGGAACAATGGCTTCTCAGTGGCCTTTGTGGAGCCAGATTCCTGCTGTCCAAACCATCCCACTTCCTGCTCCCAACCTGCTGGGAGCTGCAGGAGGTGCCTTTATCCCCTGGTAATGAGCCAGCGGGGGGAATATGAATTCATCCATGGGCCATTACCAAGCCCCATATCCAACCTGAAACCTCTGCCAAAGGTGCCTGCACAGGCTAAGGAGATTGGCAATCGCAGCCTCTGGAGCTTACTTAGGCAAACAGCATCCCTAAAGGGTCTTTCATATTCCATGTAGATGGCTGCATCCGACATTAGTGCTTTGTTTGCACTTCAAGTTCAAAGAAAGTTTAGAGTGTTAAGTCTGAGATTAAACCCTATCTGTGGTTAAGGTTCCATATTAAAAGAAAGGCCTCCCTGTCCACCAGTGGGCAGGTAAAGGCTAGAAAGTATATAGATTAGCTTGGTTTAGAAGCTTCAGATCATAGAGTCTTAGTCTTATCTCACCCCTCTGTTTGTTGTTAGCAAACTGTCACCTGGTTAAGGTAAAAAACATTCTTCTCAAGGGCACCCAGCTAACTCAGTATCAGGGTGGGATAGAGTTTGCCTCACTGGATTCTCAGTTTTGAAGGCACACCTCACAATAAAATTGATTTGTCAAAAAACCTTCCTTAAGTGGGTGCAAATTCAATGCGGTTTATTTTCAAAGCCTGTGTTTGACTTAGCAAGATGAAAAAAAAGAAGACTGTCTAAAACATGATACCCAGTTCATAATTCAGAAAGATTTTTTTTTAAATCTGTCTGGTTTTAAAGTTGTAGGTTTCCAACTTCTTAAAAGTTATTATTTTTTAAGAGGATAATTTATTTTGGTTCTTAACTTTAATGGAAACCGGTTGGCAAAGGGTCTCCATGATGACTACATGGAGTCATCGACTGGTTGGTGAATTGGCAGTGATAGTCAAACCTCTCAGGTCTAAGGGAGGAAATAGGTTGCGGGCAAGCATCCCTATCCCCTCTACTGGGCACTCATCTATGCTGTGCATGGGTTTTGGAGGAGCCCAGTGGTGACTATGACTCAGTCTCAACATCGGGAAACTCAGGGCCATCTTTTCCAATCAAAAAAGTTCACTTCCTATGTACCAAAGTCCACCTGTAGCACTTAAACTCCCAGAAATCATTGTATGAGCGCACAACCATATTTAGGGTGCCATATTTGCAGTGATGCAAGATTTGAAGCAGCCTAAATGTCCTTTAGTAGGTCAGTAAAAATGGGCACATTCAGCCTGTGGCCCAGCAATTTGGGAGGCTGAGGTAGGAGGATTGCTTGAGTCCAGGAGTTCAAGACCAACCAGGGCAACACAGGGAGATCCCATCTCTTAAAAAAAAAAAAAAAAAGAAAATAGCCAGGAGTGGTGGTGCATGCCTGTGGTCCTAGATACTCCAGAGGCTGAGGTGGTAGGATCGTTTGAGCCCAGGAAGTGGAGGCTGCAGTGAGCTGTGATCCTGCCACTGTACTCTCTGGGCGACAGTGGACCTTGTCTCAAAAAATAAGAATAATATGGGGAGCAGGGGAACATTCAAACAATTTATTGAGACAGTCACTGAAAGGAAAAAAAAGTGCAGCTCTATACACCAATGCTGAGAGATCCAGAAGCGTCGATCTGGGAGAAGGATGAGAGACACAGCAGTTGCGGGCTGGTGTTCTCCCTGGAGAACAGGAGTGCTCACTCACCTTGTGCCTACGTGCCTACATGCAGAAAACATTTCTGAGAGGACACAAAAGAAATGAATAGCTGGTCTGTGGGAGGGAGGCTCCGCCAGGGGAGGGAAAGGGGCTGACTTTGGGTTGGCACTGGCAGTTTTGTTTACCATGAACAGGCATTATTTTTCAATGAAATAGAGTTCCTTATCCAAGAGGATTAAAAGTGCACACCCACACAGAAACTCCTACATGACTCTTCAAAGCAGCACTATTCATAAGAGCCAAAAACTGAAGAAAGCTCAAGTGTTCATTAACTGATGAACGGACACATAAAATGTGGTGCATCCACACAATGGAATATTATTCAGCCACAAAAGGGAATGAAGTACTGGTACATGTTACAACATGGATGAACCTTGAAAACATCATGCTAGGTGAAAGAAGCCAGTCACAAAAGACCATATAGTGTGTAATTCCATTTGTATGAAATATCCAGAATAGGCAAGCCTATAGAGACAGTGTAGGGGTGAAGGAAAAACTTTCCATTCACTCTCAGAAGGTTTGCTGAAAAATATCCTGTTTTAGACCATTGATTCCATAGTCACCCATAGTCACTCCATAGCCTACAAAAGATAGATTAAGAGGAGAAATGGAATACACATTTATTAGCATGCGCTGGGGAAAAATTACAGAGTGACTATCCAATATCCCAATGGGGTATGGATGCTTCTCTACCCTGCTTCTTAGGGGAAAGGGAGATGGGGAAGTATGGATGATGTTAGGATAGTGAATGACTTTTAGGGGAATTCACTGGGCTTGAAGAACATATAATGGCTTGGGATAAAGTCTGTTGGGCCTGCAGAGCAGATAATGGTTTGTGACAAAAGTCTGTCCCGGTGTGTTGACAGACGTCACTCTTCCTGCGATATAAATATAGTTAATGAAAAATCAGGGAGGGGACAAGTGGTAATCATTTTCTTCTTTGGTGAGTCCAGACTTTACGCAGATAAGGGAACGTGAGAGGCGAGCATGGGGTGGGGGGAAGTCAGAGAGACCTCGAGGCTTCTTCAGTTCTGTGTGTCATACTGCTATATTTTGGGGTATGTGCTTCTGAGCCCCCAAAACAGAAAATAGATTTGTGGTTGTCTGGAGGTGAGGAGGCTGGGGAGTGACTGCTAATGGATATTGGGCTTCTTTTTTTTCTTTTTTTTTTTGAGATGGAGTCTCACTCTGTCGCCCAGGCTGGAGTGCAGTGGCCGGATCTCAGCTCACTGCAAGCTCCGCCTCCCGGGTTCACACCATTCTCCTGCCTCAGTCTCCCGAGTAGCTGGGACTACAGGCGCCCGCCACCTCGCCTGGCTAGTTCTTTGTATTTTTTAGTAGAGACAGGGTTTCACCGTGTTAGCCAGGATGGTCTGGATCTCCTGACCGCGTGATCCACCCGTTTCAGCCTCCCAAAGTGCTGGGATTACAGGCTTGAGCCACTGCACCCGGCCTTGGGCTTCTTTTGAGGGTGGTGAAAACGTTCTAAAATTAGTGATTCATGAATATGCTAAATATAGTAAATACCGTTGTGAATGTCCTAAAAGCCACTGAACTGTACACTTTAAAGGGGAAAATTTTGTGGTGTATGAATTGTATCTCAATAAAGTAGTCATTTAAAAAAGTAGTTACTATATGTACTAGTTTCCTAGAGCTGCTGTAAAAATGCACCAAAAATGGGGGCCCCCAACAGAAAGGCATTCTCTCACAGTTCTGGGTGCTAGAAGTCCCCTTTTTCATAAAGGGACTGTATCTGCCCAGCAGGGGAGAGAGGCTACATTCAGAGAAGGCCAGCATGATCCACTCAGAAGACAGGCTGGGGCTATGTAAGTTCAGCATAAAGGATATCTTTCCTTGGGAATCAGGGATGGTTTCCTAGAGGAGCCATTCGAGTTGGACTTCTTGTTGGGTAACTATGGAATCAATTGTCTACAACAGACTATTTTTGAAAGTGAAAAGAGGCACTGCTAATCATCACAGTAGGACAGCAGATATAAACCAATGCCAGGTAAACCAGACTCTGTGGTCATCCTGGTCTTAAGGGATGGTGAGAATTTGAATATGCAGCGACTGGGGAGGAGAGGGAGGAAGAGCATATCTGATGAAGGGAACAGCAGGTGCAAAGGCTCAGAGGTGGAAAAAAAAAGTACCAGATGCATGCTGGGAAGATCTCAGAGTATTGGGAGGCTAGGAAGAGCCTTGAATGCTAACCTAAGAGTTAGTAGTCCTCAGCCAAACTCCGAGACTGGTCCCTTGCAGTCAAACCGCGGGTCTCCTGGAGGAGGGGGCTCCCTGCTTCACTTTGAAGCCCTAAGGCCATTGTGCCAAGGAGCCACTTTGGAAGAAGGCACAGACACTATAAACCCAAACCAGAAAACAAACTAGCACAGAACCACTTTGCCCAGCAGCCCAGAAGCATGAAGCCAACTTAGAAGGCCTGGACAGGACCAGACACCCATGGATTGATCTGCGGACACGGGCCAGCAACCTGTGGAAAACACACCTTTCTTTGCTTCAATTCTCAGCTCTGATTAGAGTCTGGAAGTCAAGGGAGTATCCATTTAGTTGTTAAAATCCTCAACAAACTCTTTTTATCTTTCTGGAAACTTTCCTAACATGATGTTTAATAGCCCACACTTGTGTGTGGGGTGTGTGTGTGTGTGTGTGTGTGTGTGTCTTTTGTTCTTTTCTTTGTTATTTTTGGAAAGGGATGCATTGAAGATATCAATTTCTGGATCAAGTGAAAGCTGGTTTTTAGTCACTTAATCCCTTGGAAAGATATCAATCATCACATGTTTATCTTGTAAAAAAAAAATTCTAAAGGGAAGTTTACATTTGGATGGGGTGGGATGGGGTGGCAGAAGAAGCATTTTATAGCAAAATGCTGAGGTCTGTGTGCCAAAAGGAGGAAGCTGACCTCTCAGCCCACGCAGTGCACAAGGGCTGCGTGCTCTTCCCCAGGTGCACGGCTGCCTGCGAAGGGACCCACCTCCTTTGCCCTTCGCCTCCCCACCTGCGCCCTACACCGCCAGGAGCAGCTCAGCCCTGACTGAGTCTTCCCTGCTGCTCCACCTAGCACCGTGACCACGCCAAGCTGGCTTCATTGTCCGCTCTGCTCCCCAACTGATGAATGCTGGGGTGCCCGGAAACAAAATCGGTTGCCCTTCTGTCTTCTCTGTCCATGCATGCCCCTTGGTGGTTTCCTCGCTCCACGTGCTGATGATGCCAAACGTGCATCTCCTTGCAGATCCCACCCCAGGCTCCAGACCTATGTGTGCAACTGCCTCCTGGATGCCCCTCGGTTGTCTAATGGACATCTCAAACCTCACACGTCTCCACTTGAAAAGGATGAATTTCATGGAACATGAGCATGCCCATATGCCCCTGCTCCCTTGTGAGACCCTGCACCATGCCTGCTCTTCCTTCAGTTGATCGGGTGAAAAGCTCAGAGTCACTTTTAACACCTCCATTTCTCTCCTGTGCCAACAGCCAAATCATATCCAAAATCAGATCACTTCTCACCACTTCCACATGGAAAGAATGAAGGAAGGGAGGGAGGGAAAGAGGAAGGGAGGAAAGGAGGAAGGGAGGAAGGGAGGAAAGGAGGGAGGAAAAAAGTAGAGTAGAAGGAAGAAAGGGAGAGGGGAAAGTAGGAGGGATGGAAGAAGGAAGGAATGAAGAGAGGGAAGGAGGAAGAAAGGAAGGGAGGAAGGAGGGAAGACAGAAAGGAAGGAAAATGAAAGTCATTTTTTGGAACGCTTCATCCCACAAGGCCATTGCATTTCTGTCACCATCTCTAGCATTGGGGTATAACCCAGAGTTTCTTTAATTTGCAGATGTGCCTGGGGGACTGCGGGAAATGTGCAGTTGTGCAAACCTAAAGCTGTCTCAAGAAAGCTCACCTCCTGTCCCCTAATCTGCAGGTCCCTCCATAGACAAGAACTTCCCAGGTTGAGAGGATGCCTTGTTCCCTGTGGCCACAGACTCCATTCAGTAGGAAGAGGAGGGATCAAATTCAGCCACATGGACTCCAGGGAAGACCATCCACAGTCCTGCCATGTACGAAGGTGACCCCAGGACACAGTCAGGCTAAAAACTGCACCATGATGGACCATGTCATACCCTTGCCAGTATTTCCCATTCCTTTGGGTAGATATGAAGGAGTGTGATTGCTGGATCATATGGTGAGAGTGTGTTTAGTTTTGTAATAAACTGCCAAACTGTCTTCCAAAGTGGCTGTGCCATTTTGCATTCCTGCCTTGCTTGCAACTCTCCCATGGCTCCCTAGTGCCCTCATGAGAAAGCCCAAATATCCCAGTCTGGCTCATGAAAATCCTCAGAACCTGACCTTGGCCTTCCTCTGTGGCCTCACCAGGCCAAATTCAGAGTTCTGCAGAATTTGAAGGAAGTGATTACTCCTGGGAAGACATAGAGTGAGGCCAGGCCATGTGTTGACAGGGGATCACATGGATATCGTGGCCTGACTCTGACTGCCAGACAGCACCAGAACAAGTGTCCATTTGTTGTTGGTGTGTCTTTCAATTACTTGTGTCTCAGGTAATTGATAGATTTTTTAAATATAGGATTTATTTTTTAGAGCAGTTTTATGTTCATGGCAAAATTGAGTGGGAAGTACAGAGATTTCCCATACACCCTCTGATATGGCTTGGATCTGTGTCCCCACCCAAATCTCATATTGAAATGTAGTGTCCAATGTTGGAGGTGGAGACTGGTGGGAGGTGATTGGATCATGGGAATAGTTTTCTCATGAATGGTTTAGCATCATCCCTCTTGGTGCTGTCCTCACTATCGTGAATGAGTTCTCGTTAGATCTGGTAGCTTAAAAGAGTGCAGCACCGCCTCCCTCTTGCTCCTGCTTTCACCCTGTGATGTGCCTGCTCCTGCTTTGCCTTCCGCCATGATTCTAAGTTTCCTTAGACCTCCACAGAAGCTGAACAGATGCCGGCACCATGCTTACTGTAGAGCCTGCAGAACTGTGAGCCAATTACATCTCTTTTCTTTATTAATTACTCAATCTCAGGTACTTCTTTATTGCAATGCAAGAATGGCCTAACATCCCCACCAGAATGGGGCATTTGTTATAATGGATGAACCTATGTGGGCACATCAGTATCACCCAAGGCCCATGGTTTAGATTAGTGTTCACCCTTAGTGCTATGCCTTCTGTGGGTTTGGACAAATGCATAATGGCACGTATCCAACATTATAGCATCATGCAGAGTAGTTTCACTGTCCTAAAAACCCTCTGTGCTCAGCCTATTCATCCTTTCCTCTCCCCAACCCCTAGCAACCACTTATCCTTTTCCTGTCTCCATAGTTTTACCTTTTCCAGAATGTCACACAGTTGGAATCATACAGTATGCAACCTTTTCAGAGCGGCTTCTTTCCCTTAGTAATATGCATTTACATTTTCCATGTCTTTTCATGGCTGGATAGCTCATTTTTTTATTTTAGCACTGAATAATATTCCATTGTCTGGGTATGCCACAGTTTATTTATCCATTCACCTGCTGAAGGACATCTTGGTTGCTTCCAGGTTTTGGCAATTATGGAAAAAGCTAGTGTAGACATCCACATGCACTTTTTGTGTAGGCATAAGTTTTCCATTCCTTTGGGTAGATATCAAGGAATGTGATTGCCAGGTCACATGGTGAGAGTATGTTTAGTTTCAAAATAAACTGTTTTGCCAAACTGTCTTCCAAGGTGGCTGTGCCATTTTGCATTCCTACCAGCAATGAATGAAAGTTCCTGTTGGTCCATATCCTTGCCAGTATTTGGTGATGTCAGTGCACTAGATTTTTGACATTCTAATTGGTGTGTGTAGCTGAACTCTTTTTCATGGAAGAGCGGGCAGGACTCAGGCTTGGAGTCCAGGGGGGCAATAGCTTCCAACTAGAGCTGAATGGCTTTGCTTCGTTTCATCATCTTGACTTCTAGTTTTGATCTCTTTATAGCAAGTTGTGTTTACTTTCTAGATAAATAATATGAAGTTTCCTTTTGAAACAAATTTATTTAAGTTAAAAAATGGTATTTAGAGAAAACCATTAGGTCAAAAATAGTGTAGGTGGCACGTGGACAAAGTTTAGGGAATTCTCAGTGAAACCATAGTGTTTGCTGTCGTCTGTACCCCCGGGCTGTTTCTGACCTCCCTGTCTTTGCTCTTGCTGTTCCTCCCACCTGGATCACCTTTCCATCTCCTTACTTGATCAATCTTCCTCATTCTGTGAGCGTCTTTCTCAACCCCACCATCCTGTCCTGCCTTAATCCTAAGCCGACTATCTTCCGTGATGCTCCCCAGCCCCTGAGCTGCTCTTCCTGGGGTGGAAGGGTGGTGGCAGCCCTTTTCCTCTGCCATTTAATGGTCTCATAGACTCCTAATGGTCTCTTTGGAAGGGTGCCTTTCTTGCTAGACCAGGAGTTCCTTGAGGGCAGGGCGTAGCTGGGGCTTCTCTGTGCCATCTCTTTACCTCCAAGATGTCTGAATTAAAGAGAACTGGGCTGGAGGGTGATTCCAACTCACTGGCTGGTTCCCAGAGGTGGCAAACCCCACAGGGGAAGTGACCTAGGGAGACAGTGAATGTGGCCTTGGATATTGTCTCCTCTGATCCCTTTGTCCTTCCCACCCCCTGCTTAGATGTGTCCTTCAGCTGCTCCGGGGGCTCCTGGGCAGGCTGCCTTCCAGATGCTGCTGGGCCCCCAACCCCAGCCTGGAGCAAAACTGTGAAAGCACAGCTCCGATGCCTGCCATCTGGAAGGCTTGCTGCAGGGTGTGATTCCCGTTGCAGAGCTCCTGGGGTCAGGTGGGCTGCCTCCTGCAGCCCTGCTTAGCTTCCTCCCCTCCACGGCCCTGCTTCTCTGATATCTTTGCCTCTTCCATCCCTTGCGCATGAACATGTGATGCAGGGAACCCAAGCTGGAATGGTGTTTGGAGTTCTGAGGGCCCAAGTGGAAACATCTGGCAGGTGGCAGGATGCACAGGTCTGGAAATTGGGAGAGAGCAGGGCCAGAGATGAAGAGATCTGGGGGTCGATGAGGTGGTAGAAATCAGCCGAGGGGGTGAGATTACCCAAGGATAACCTGAGGCCTGAGAAGAGGCTGAGAAATACCTCAAGCCCTGGCACTCAAGGCTCACCAGCCCGGGGAGGAGGAGCCCTGAAACATCCAGGAGGAACTGGCCAGGGTGGCCAGAGGCCAAGGGAGGAGCACGCCTCTGGGCATCAGGAGTCAGATGGGACCTAGAGAGGGCTCTGGACTGGCCAGGCGTTAGACAGGAGAGGTCCCAAGGAGGGATGGAGACCAGGCCAGCACGGGGAAGAGGGAAGAGCCGGGGTGGGCGACTCCTTCAAAAGAGGTGACAGAGAAACAGAGGCAGAGGCTAGAAGGGCCTGAAGTCCAGGGCGGCTTTTGTTGTTTGTTATTTGGGATGGGTGCACATCGGACACGTTTACATTCTGGTGGGAAGCCAGTGTGTGCTGGAGGAGAAGGGGCTGGAGTAGATGCTGGAGAAGGAGGAGAGAGGGGCTAGAGGCCGAGAAGCCCTGAGGACCTTAGGCGCTGGCCTTGAGGAGGAGGGGTCCACAGCCACATTCCCAGTGGCAAATAAGCAGAAAAGAGAAATGATGTCTCAGTGAGAGAGGCGTGGTGGGGCTGGCGACTGGGGGAGAGAGACTGATAGCACCCCTGCCTGTGGATTCCATGCCCGTGTCCTGCTGCAGGTGGGAGGCCTGGGTGCCAGGCTGGAAGTGGTCACTGCCGCATGAGGGAGACAGAGTGCCCTATGGGTGGGGCTGGTGACAGCCCTGCCAATGCTGATCCTGACCAGAAGCCAGGGTGGCCACCAGCAGCTCAGGACTAGGCCTTGAATTAGAGACAGTTACCAAAGTTCTGCTGTGGCTCCTCCCCAGGACCAGAGAGAGAGGAAAGAAAGGAGGCACCACTGAAGGAGGCACTCACTAGTTCTGGTCCGGCCTCACTGATTTCACCCTGGCCCTGCCCTGCTCCCACTGAGGTCTCAGAGCTGTGGTTTCGCATTCGAGGTCATGCCACTCTGGCTCCAACCCACCTCCCCTGCATCCCCCACCCCAGCCCTGGACAGAGGTAACATGTTCTTCCCTCTTCTATCAGCACCACTTGCCCTTAGTGTCTGCTTTTGCTCAGAGCACCTTCCCTCCGAATTTGAGGACGGCAGCCGCATAGATACAGATTCAAATTGCCATGAATATATGTTGCAAGTAGCAGCAGTTGCTTATGGGTTTTAGAGGAAAAAAGAAGGCGCAGTTTCTAAGTTGAACATAGGCAATTGATTGACTACTGTTCTTGTATCACCAATTCCAGGAACATGAAGAAGACAGGTGAGGGTTGCACTGTGCAACTTGTGATGGCATTTTAGGTAACTTAATCAGCTAGTCTTGAAATTACGAGGAAAGAAAGGACAAAAACACCTCCGTGGGCCTGACATATTTTGCATGCGTCACATTCTTCAGACTGCTCTGAGGGACTTTTCATTTTCATCTGATCATCCTGCAAGATTTCAGGGCCCTCCAGTCAGAGAGGGAGAAGGCACCCCCATGGGGAAGGGTGGGTGTCTCAGTAGGAGGGCACTAGAAAGAACCTATTATAGGACTGGGGCTTTGGGTGGGTGATTTGGGGAGAGTCTGAGGAAGTGAGGGTTCATTAGATTGGCTGCTGTCAGAAAGTGGGGGCAATTCTATGATTGTGGATCTCAATAATGCTGACCTGCAGGGAGGGAGACTAGAAGGAGGATGAGCTAGAATTGGTGGAGGCCTAGCAGTCACCCGTTTAAGCCAAGGGAAGGAGTCGAGAGGGGGTGTTTCATATTCCGTGGGTGACGCAGGGACCATGCTTCTGTCCAGTGACCTCACTCTGTCTCTCTTTATCTTGGTCTCAGAGCGCCCTTGGCAGAGGTTGGTTTCGTGAGATTCTTTATGTCCCACAGAAGGATGGCACGGCCCAGCTGTGAGCAATGAGCCAGCTTCCAGGTGGCAGGAGCTGCCCCTTTTTTTCTCTCTCAGTCCTCACCTTTCAGAAGCCTCTTCAAAGCTTCCCCAGCAAACACCCTCTGTTTGAGGGTTTCATCTTTTCCTCCTCTGCACTTTAGAAACATTCTTTTAAATTTGTGTACAGCATTCAGGCCCTTCAGCGTGCTCATCTTAACAGCACAGCTCCTCCGTGTTTTTCTCGTCTGCACGCGCCTGTGGAGACACCACCTAGATCAAGATCAAGAATATTTCCACCCCCAAGAAGGCACGCCACACCCACCCAAGGTGACCAACCCCGGCCTGTGTCAGCGCGGCCTCCCTGGAATGTCACATAAATGGGATCCCTGGGCGCGTGCTCCTTCTGTTTACCATCGCGTCGGCCGGCTTCACCCATGCTGTTGCATGAGGCAGTGACTTCTCATTTTTATGACTGTGTGGTACGCTATACCCAAAGGCCACCGCTGCAGTTCACTGGGAACAGAAACAGTTTTCAGTGCATCGTGCCTGGACTATGGGACTGCCGCATGGAGAGCTACGAACCTTGGCCCTCAATTCATCTGTACATAAAAATGACTTGAGGCGGATGCCATGCTTGGGCATGCAGCATGGAGACAGTCTGCATGGCCTTGTGAGACAAGCGTTTCTTCAACAGGACACAAGGATCCCTAACTGGGAAAGAAGAAATTGATATGTTGGACTTCATTAAAATTTACAACTTCTCTCCATCAAAAGATGCCCTTCAGGAAGTGTAAGGGCACCTCAGGCTGGGAGGAAATACTTGGGAAAGATTTCCTCCGTGCCTGCAATCTTGGCTTATCTCTCTCAGATGATTTACTAAGTACGTCAGCATGTACTCTTTTCCCTCTTCTTTTTCTCCTGAGATTCGGAAGACTCAGATGATTTAACTATAGGGTCTCAGGTTGGGCACGGTGGCTCACGCCTGTAATCCCAAGCACTTTGGAAGGCCAGGGTGGGAGGATTGCTTGAGTCCAGGAGTATAAGACCAGCCTGGGCAACATGGCAAAACTCTGTCTCTACCAAAAAATGACACAAAACTTAGCCGGATGTGGTGGTGTGCCTGTAGTCCCAGCTATTCCAGAGGTTGAGGTGGAAGGATCACCTGAGACCAGGAGGTTGAGGCTGCAGTGAGCTATTATTGCACTACTGCATCCAGCCTGGGCAACGGAGTGAGACCTTGTCTCAAAAAAAAAAAAAAAAAAAAAGAAACAAACAAACAACAACAACAACAACAAAACCCAAAAACCAAAAAACCAAACCAAAATGAAATCCCTGTAGGGTCTCAGTTGCTGACCAGGGCTTTTGCAGTCATAATGATCCCACTTGAGATTCCCGCAGTCACGTTAATTATGCCCACAGGATTGCGAGGCAGGTGAGATCATTGTTCCCACCTTCCAGCTAAGGCAGCTGAGACTCGAGGAGGTGAAGGCACTTGCCAAGCTCACACAGCAACATCCCCAGCTGATGTTTTGGCTGGGCACGCCTGGTACAGAGTAGGTGCTGAATATGTGCTTGGAAGTGGATTTCTCAGCCCCAGGGTTCCCCAAGCCTGTGCATGTGTGTTGCAGGCAGGGAGACTAAGTATCCAGGAGCGTTCCTAGCAGAAGACAATTTCCTCACTGGTTGTGAGTGCCAGACAAACACTGCAGGACACCCATAAGCTCACTCCTAGTGCCAAGAAGCAACCAAGCCCCAAGACCACATCTCTGCCCTCAGCCTTAACCTTCTCTCATGGCCCAGGGACACCAAAGAGGGATGGCAGGACACCAACACAGTGATTGTTTTCCCTCCTGGGACTCTGGCCACTTTCCATCTGTAAGCAATGCCCAGAGCCACATCCAGCTCCAAGGTGAACACATGGCCACTGCAGAGGGGAGCTGGCTCCTGCCTCGCCAGGTCTCTAGGCACCTCCACCCTTCGGGGTGCATTGTGGCACAGAAGTGCTAACTGGTCCTCAGCCCCCACCTTCCATTCAGTACCTGGCATTTCCTGCTAGGCCCCCTGTGTCCTGTTCTTCCCAGCACGGCTGCTGTTCCAGAATCCGTAGCCCTCAGAAATAACAAAAGGCCAAAGGAAAGAGCGAGAGAGCCCACCTTGCAGAGTCACAGGGAGGACGGAGGTGATGCACGCAGGACCTGGATTCTGCAGAGCGCAGGGTGATTTGTTGACTGTGTGGCCTTGGGTGGGTTCCACAACCTCCCTGAATGTCTGGTATGGCTCTTTCCAAAGCTCATGACCAATCCCCTGCCCCTGCAAGCAGCCTGGGCTTGCAGGCCTATAATGGAGGGATGCCGGTAAGGACAGAACAGTAACGCTTGTGCCAGTGTAAACCATAAAGTATGGCATCTTCATACATTTCATAAATATTTGCTGAGAAGCTTCTAAGTTCTGGGCGCTGAGAGGGAGCCAGAGATGACTACAGCACCTCAGGGAGCCCAAAGCCAAGGGGAGGAGCCAGGACAGGGCCTTGCCATCTGCCGCTCACCCCCATCCTGTGCTCTGGGGACCGCTGCATCCTCAGGCTGTGGACGAGAAAGCTGAGGGTCACCCAAACAAGAGGAGGTGCTGGAGGTCACATAGTGAATATGCTTCGCTGGCCTTCCCATCTGGCATGTCTTCCTCTGCCCCTATCCAGGCAGGCTGGAGTTGGGTTTTGATGGAGATTTCTGGTTAGGAAGATGGGAGTGGTGGTGGCAGTTTGGGGCCTGAGGGAGAGACAGGAAGCACCAGATCAGTTTTGTGGGCAGCAGGTAGGTCAATGTGGTCAAGACCCAATTGTCCCTAGGGTAGCAGGACAAGCAAGGGGACAAGCAGGGAGACAGGGTGCCAAAAGGCTCTGGGGAGCCTGAGGCCTCAGCCTGAAGCCACAGGAGTGTTGCCTGCACATCTGGCCAAACTGTAAGCTCTAAGCTGGGAACACACAGAGGAATTGAGCACTTCTCTGACCCCGGGAGCTCACCGCCTTGTCAAATAGCTCGAGGTGGAAAAGGGAAAGTGTGGGTGCTGGAGGAGCCCGGGAGCCTCTGGCCCAGCCTGGGCCGCAAGGAGGGCTTTTGTGGGGATGCAGGTCCTAGCCTGAATCTGAAAAGCTGAACAGGAGCCAGGTAGGTGGAAAGGGGTGTGGAGGACCCAGAAGGAGCGGCGACAGCAGAGGCCAAGGGTCTGCAGCTGGAGCCAGTGTCTGCGGTGGCAGGAAAGGTAAGAAGGGACTCAGCCCAGAGGAGAGAGGGAATACGCCCTGAGCAAGAGGAAAGATGCCTTTTCGTCGAGGTGGGAGCTGGGGGTGGGCAGAAGGAAGGAGAAGGCAGAGGTTGGTTTTGTGGATGCTGGGAGTGGGGTGCTGAGGACTGGATAAGGGATTGGGGTGACAGGAGGTACCTCTGTTCTCATTCCCACCATTCTCCGCTACCCCCCTACCCCACTGCTCCAACCATGTGGGTCCCCTGGCTGCCCTTCCAGCATAGCTGTACTCTCCTATCTCCAGGCCTTTGCGTGTGAGGTTCCCCTGCTCTAGAAAGCCTTCTCCCGTTGTCTGAAGGGCTCACTCCTAGTCATCACTCACTTGTGCTCGTGTCTCCTCTTCTTATGGGTCTTCCTTGGCCACCCCCCTCTTCCATGACCTCCTGTTTATTCAGTGATTCAGGGAGTAGAATCAATAGGAGTGGGGGCAACTCGGACCTTCTCTTTTACTTTACTATATGTCCTTTTATGCTGTTTCAGCTTGTTTCAAAAATGAAATGTTTAGGTTTAAAAGAAATGAAGACTTTACCTTTCAGGTGATTTTTCCAACATGTGAAATGACACACAGGCAAGGGAGTTCTCCCAGCATGGTTTGCTCCAGCGAGAGATCAGAGCCCCCTAAGTGAACGCCAGCGCTGGTGTTGCGAAACAGGCAGCGGGGCCTCCATGTAAGGGAATCCTGTTGACAGTAAAACAGAGTCAGGCGGCTGCAAGGTTCAGGCACGGTGCAGGGCATACAAAGCCCTTGCCGGGGTGCGGGCAGCATCACATGCTCCCATTTGTGTAAATGATGTTTAGAGTGTCTCCGGACCAGACACACGACAACCAGCAGCAGCGGCTGCCTCTGGGCAACGGAACCAGTGTCCCGGGCTCGCAGGTGGGAGGGGAATGACTTTCTCTTTATGCTCTTTGGTACCCTTAAGATTTTGTACGGAACCTCCTCAAAAATAACTAGATAGACGGAAGTTTAACAACAATTTGTTTTTAAAGCATATAAAAGTTTTAGAGAGAATTCTTTTTGAAAGGCATGGGGGAAGGGAGATAAAGGATGACAGATTTTTGTTGCAAGCACTGACGCACTCTTTGACCAGTGGGTAAGTCACTGGCTGTCTCTGAGCATCAGTTTCTGCCAAGTGTAAAATGAGCCAAGTCTCCCTGCTCAACGTGAGCAGTGTCACACAGCTCTGGGGGGTGCCATTCACATTGCAGTCCATGTGACTGGTCCCCTTGCAATTGTGCAGTGCGCAATGTAGGCAACTGGAGGAGGTGGCTTGGATACGAGGCGGAAATGGGAGAGCGGACGGGAGAGAGCCTGGATGTCATGAGAGGTAGGGTGTGCACATGTGAGGGTGTGGAATGTGGCAGTGCGTTCCTCTGAGTGGGTGTGTACTTTCTGCTGATGTGAGTCCTGCAGACACAGGCTGAGGAAAAGAGATCACCTTCTCTTTCCCAGGCTCAGGCTCCTGAGTCTTCTAGAGCCAGGACTGAGAAGAGAAAGGTCCACCCCGCTGGGTGCTGGGGCTTCCCACTCCATCTTCCAAGGGCCCGCCATCCAGCAAGCTGTTTCTTCAGGCTCTTCCCATGTTGGCTCAGAACCTCTGTCCCCAGGGTTGGGGTAGGAGAGAATTCCTCACACCAGGATGCTTTCTGGTTTTCCAAGTACAGAGTCAGAGCTAACCTGACTCAAATTCCAGCCCTGACTCTCTCTTTGTCACTTGATTAGAAACAGCTCTGACGCTCTCTATCCCTGGGACCTTGGGCAAGGACCTTCACCTCTCTGAGCCTTAGTTTTCTCATCTGTGAAATGGCGGCAGAGATCATGGCCACCGCATAGTGTTGCTGTGAGGGTTAAATGTCCAATGAGGTTTGACAGGTGGAGTGACTCATGCCTGTAATCCCAGCGCTTTGGGCGGCCAACGTGGGAGGATCGCTTAAGGCCAGGAGATCGGATCTGGGCAACACAGAGAGACCCTGTCCCTACCAAAAAAAAAAAAAAAAAAAAAAGCAGGGCACGGTGGTGTGGACCTGTGGTCCCAGCTACTGAGGAGGCTGAGGTGGGAGGATCCCTTGAGCTCAGGAGTTCAAAGCTGCAGTGAGCTATGATCGTGCCACACTGCATTGCAGCCTGGGTGACAGAGTGAGATCTTGTCTCAGAAAAAAAAATTTTTTAATGTCCAGTGAGGTCAAGCACATAATAGGTACTCAGTCAATGCCAATTCCCAATATTAGCTCCTATGGACTCTTGGGTACTTCTTATACACGTGTGGTGGGCTATGTTGATACAGACATAAAGCACCTGGAAGGAAACATAGCCCACACTCTCAGCAGTGGTCGTCTGGGGAATAGGAGGGTGCTATTGAGTGCATGCATGATTTTAAACTCAGTAAAGCTGTTTTCATTCTGAAAACGAAGAAATAAAGTGCATAAAGCGAACAGGTGAAGCACGGAGGAATTTTAGGGTAGTGAAACGACCTTGTGTGATCTAGTCATGGCAGACACATGTCATGATACATTTGCTCAAACCTGTAGAATGTGCAACACCCAGAGTAAGCCTCACATAGACTAGCCTAAAGAGTCAGGGTGATGATGATGTTGTTAAGGTAGGTTCGCTGATTAACAAGTGCAGCTGCTGGTGCCCTGTGTTGTTGGCGAGGACACTGTGTATGGGGTGGGGGTGGGTGTTGGTGGTGGGGACACTGTATGTCGGGGGTGGGTGGGTGTTGGTGGTAGGGACACTGTATGTGGGGTGGGGGTGGGTGTTGATGATGGGGACACTGTGTGTGGGGCCTTCTACCCTGGCCAGCTGGGGACCTGACACAAGGCCAGTGCTCGTAAACATTTGGGACCTTTCTTATCTGGCCTGGGCTCTCTCATGAACCACACTGCCCCTTCCACAGTCAGGGGATCTGGGCACCGCCCTCTTGTGTAGGAAGAAGATGGCACCCCTTACACCCTCAGCAGGGAGAGGGGTCTCTCAGGTCAAGACCATAGGTAGAGGAGGGGGACATCTGTGTGTAGAGGACCCCAGCTAGCCAGCCACCTGGGACCAGTTCCTGCGGGCCCCAACTGATCCCCAGGATGACCTTCAATTATGTGCCAGCAGGGTGGGTCAGAGAGAGCCACACAGCCCCTACTGGGCACATAGATGAGCACTTCTCCAAGGCCTCACAGTTAACCTCAGGATGGGGGTGCAGGGGGCAGGAGACCAATGCCCATCATCCTTCTCAGGTGGTAGAGAGTGGCCTCTGCCCCCGATTGTTGTGTGACCTTGTGTGGCTGGCATCCTCTCTGGCCCATCAGGTTCTGTTGATCTGGGATTCTGAAAAACCCCAGGGGCTTTCTGGGCTGAGCCAGGGGTCTGCATGGCAGGGAGGTGGAGCAAAGGTCTCCAGAGTGGGCTGGGGCCAAACCTGGGAGACTTCCAGACAAGTGCCAAGGTGCCCACCCCTCAGATGTGCTCCAAGCCTCCCTGGCAGTCTCTTGGTCCAGGCCTCTGGGGCTCATGAATGGAGGAGCCAGCGGGTGTACAGGGGAGATGGCAAGACCACCAGGACTTGACAGAAAACAAGACACAGGTATCTTCTGCCAGGCTGCCTGGCCTGAAATCTACAAGAGGAGGAACATTTACAGGAAGTGATTCTTCTGGGCTCCTTTACCTGAACCCTGAGACAGGAAGCAGGCTCTGGCCAGTTTGGTGTGGTAGGTGGGTGGGGACCTGAGCCCCACTTTTAATCCAACTCCTCCTCTACCCTGCTGAGTGCCTTTCGGTGCAGCACTTCCCTGGTGGAGCCTCACTCTGCGGTCACAGACAGTAAGCGCCCTGTCCATCTAAGACGGAGAAGTCCACCCTGGAGTGACAGACACCTTCAGGAATGGCTGGTAGTGACCTTGGCTAAGAGTCTGTTCAAACAGGCATGGGCTGGAGTCCTGGCTTGTCCACTTGAGCAACTGGGTCATCATGGGCAAGTGACCTCCCCTCCTGGAGACTCAGTCTTCATCTGTAAAATGGGGATGATACAAGTGCCCCTGCTGGAGAGATGTAAGGAGCTGATGTGAGCCTAGGTGTCAGTTGCTGGAACATTTAAGCCCTCAGTCAGCCATGGCCCTGTTCCTATCCTTCCTATTGACAACGGCCATTGTGTTATGATTTTTAGTAGCAATAATCCTATTATCACCCTGCCTTTATTTCCTCACCCCTAAAATGGGGACAATAAGCGGGCGACATCATGGTGTTGCTAGGAAGGTTGAGTGCTTAGAACAGGGCCTGGCACAGCATGAGCCCTCCGTAAATGACCGTCATTCCTATGATTACTACCATTGTTATAGTCTTCTTAAAGCTGGAAACGCTCAACAAGCCAGCACAGGTTCTCAGGAAGCCGGCATTCCTACTCCTAAAGTGGGAAAGGGAGGTTCAGGGCAACGAAGCCACGTGCCTGACCACACAGCGGGATGCGCTCCACGGCCTCCACCCCAAGGGCAGCCCCCACCCGCATCCCCTGCCCATCTGCGGGCGTAGGTGCCTCCAGGAGCTGGCAGCGGCCCAGGCGGCGGGCCAGGGAGGGAGCGAGCGGAGAGCGCACGCGGGGCTGCACGTGGGGGCGCGCGCCAGGAGGGGCCGCACGTGTCCGCCCACGCGGGGCCAGGAGGGTCCAGGCAGGCTGCGGCGGGGCCCGGGTGCCCAGAGCCTGCGGGCTTCCCGGGCGTTCTCACGGCTCTGCGTGGGCGGCTGCCCGAGCGCTGGTGTTGGGGACGTGGAGGTGCTGCGGATGCCAGGTGAGAGGCATTGCTGTCCGCCACCCCCGCCAGCCCTCCCAAAATCCAGACTCTGTGAGTCAGAGCCCCCAGGGAAAAATCAGAGTGGCAGACACGAGCTGTGAAGTCATCCTTTCTTTCTTCCACCCCCACCCTCACTTCCTCAGCAACCCCTGTTGACCCTATTTAAAACTGATTGCAAAGCCAGCCACCTCTTCAGGGCCCCCCGCAGTCCCCAGGAATCCCTCCAGCCACCACCCTCTCCCAGGACTACCCAGTGGCCTCCTCACTCCGCCGGTTGTCCTGCTGCAGCAGGCAGTCAGGCTGCTGTGAGCCATCTTAACTGTAAAGAGGGTAGAAAAATGAGAAGAGGGATTGTTTGTGCTCATATTTGCATAAGGAAGCTATAATACCTTATCCTGGTAGTTAGGTGAGCCCAGTTTGGGGCCCACTTAAGAAAAATAAGGGAAAATTAGGTACCAAGATGATAAAAGGAATCATAGGAAATTAGAAATTTTAGAAAGCTTACAAATGTCACGAACATCACAAAATCCAGAAAAATAACATTTTTATCAGTTGTCTGACATACTTTTATCCTTTCTTCCCCAACATGTCATTGATCACCTTTATATTGATGACAATTTTGTCATATTCATGGAAAATTAAAAGATAATTCTGTCTTTCCTTTAATGTGGCCTATTGAATAAAGCTTAGGAAAGTTTCTTTCAGTTTCACAACTTGTACTTGGAAATGTTTTCTATAAACCCAGACACACACACACACACACGCACACACACACACACGCAAGCACATTTTAGCACCATTGTCAAATTTGGAAAAACCTCCATGAAGCTTTTTCATATTTTGATTGGTTACAGATATCCTCACTGCTTTTAGTAAAACTATAAATCTTGATGAATTGCATTTTGTATAATCCTTCCCCAAAAGAAAAAAAACATATTGTGTATTTATTATATGCCCTGCATTACTGAGTACATTCCTGACAAGAGAGAGCTTTGTTTTGAAGTAGGCATGTGGATGATACACAGGAAGCCAATCCTCCATTTACAGTCTTACCTAGTTAATGGTTGAAGGAATTTTCTATAGAGTAGCTTGTGACTCCTGTTATGATTTTTAGTAGCAATAATCATCCTATTGTTACTACCTATTTAGTAGTAATAATCATACCTATTAGTAGCAATAATCATCCTGTGACATAAGCTGATGTCAGCCCGCTTATTGTCCCCATTTTAGAGGTGAGGAAATGGAGGCAGGGTGATAATAGGATGATTATTGCTACTAAAAATCATAACACAAGCCACAAGCTACTTTATAGAAAATTCCTTCAAAATTCCTTCAAAAACAGGTTCAGACCTGTTTTTCCTTCACTTTCTGCACACTTTCTGTGCTGGGGGGCAGAGAATAAATTCATATCATGATGGGAAGTAGGGGTCACCGTCTTTGAATCAAGATCCAGATTAGTTGGCAAACTGAGCGGTAGGATGGTCCTAGAAACCATCTCCGACACCTGGTGGCTAGTGGTAACCTAACTATGCATGGAAGGACTTTGAACCGCATAAATTTAGCTCAGTAAACCCAAACTCAATGTATTCTCAACTCTACTAAACCTAAGCTGGGTCTGCAAAATGCCCACAGCCACTCCAGTGCTAATCAGGATGAGAGAAAGAGCCAGAGATGGGATTCAGAGTAGAAAGTGACAGTGATTTTAGCTGTTCACAGGTAAACTATATTACTTTTGCTAATTTTACGTGCGACACAGTGGGGGACCATACCTGGGATGAGCCTGTGTGTGAAACTGTGAAGCTTAAGTTTTTGAGCTTTATCATAAATCCGGTCCTGTGCCACATGTTCCTCATCTGTAAAATAAGGATAATTATAATACCACTACCTGTTTCGTAAGTAAGTTATTATATGCAAAACACTTAGAGCCATGACTAGCAAATACAGGCATAGCTCAGAGATACTGAAGGTTCTGTTCCTGCAATAAAGCCACCAATAAAGCTAGTATCACAATAAAGTGACTCACACAAGTCTTTTGGTGTCCCAGTACATAGAAAAGTTAATGTTTACATTATACTGTAATCAGTAGAGTGCAATAGCATTATACTGTACAAGTGTGAAACAGGATTATGCCTAAAATAGCAGTACCCTACTGTGTGCAATAGTATTATGTCTAACAAACATACAGACCTTAATGTAAAACTACTGTATTGCCAAGAAATGCTAATTATCATCTGAGCCTTCAGCAAGTCCTAGTTTTTTTGCTGGGAGAAGGTCTCTTGCCTCAACATTAATGGCTGCTGACTTATCAGGGTAGTGGTTGCTGAAGGTTGGGGTGACTGGCAATTTCTTAAAAAAAGACAACAATGGGCTGGGCATGGTGGCTCATGTCTGTAATCACAGCACTTTGGGAGGCCAAGGCAGGTGGATCATGAGGTCAGGAGATCGAGACCATCCTGGCTAACATGGTAAAACCCCGTCTCTACTAAAAATACAAAAATTAGCCAGGCGTGGTGGCGGGCACCTGTAGTCCCAGCTACTTGGGAGGCTGAGGCAGGACAATCGCTTGAACTTGGGAGGCAGAGGTTGCAGTGAGCCGAGATCACACCACTGCACACCAGCCTGGCAACAGAGAGAGACTCTGTCTCAGAAAAAAAAAAAAAAGAAAAAAGGCAAAAATGAAGTTTGCTCAATCAGTTGACTCTTCCTTTCATGAAAGATTTCTCTGTAGCCTGCGATGCTGTTTGGTAGTGTTTCACCCATAGGAGAACTTCTTTCAAAATTGTAGTAAATTCTCACAAACTCTACTGCTACCTTATCGACTAAGTTTATGTAATATTCTGAATTCTTTGTTGTCATTTCAACAATGTTCACAGCCTCATCACAAGGAATAGATTCCATCTTAAGAAATTACTTTCTTAAGTAATTAAGAATTTATTTTCTCATCCCTCAGAAGCAACTCATCATCCACTTGACTTTTATCATGAGATTGCAGCAATTCAGTCCCATCTTCAAGCTCTACCTCTAATTCTAGTTCTCTGCTTTTTCTACCACATCTACAGTTACTTCCTCCACTGGAGTCTTGAACCCTTCAAAGTCATCCACGAGGGTTGAAATCAACTTCTTACAAACTCCTGCTAATGTTGATATTTTGACCTGTTGCCATAAATCATGCATGTCTGTAAGGCATCTAGAAGGATAACTTCTTTCCAGAAGGTTTTCAGTGTGCCTTGCCCGGATCCATCAGAGTACACACTATATATGGCAGCTATAACCTTCTGAAATGTGTTTCTTCAATAATAAGAAAGTCAAAATGACTCCTTGACCCATGGGCTGCAGAATGGATGTTGTGTTAGCAGGCATAAAAACAGCATTCATGTCCTTGCATATCTCCGTCAGAGCTCTCAGGTGACCAGGTCTATTGTTAATGGGCAGTCATATTTGAAAGGAATTTTTTTTTCCTGAGCAGTAGGTCAACAATGGGCTTAAATTATTCAATAAGCCATGCCGTAAACAGATGTGCTGTTATCCAGGCTCTGTTGTTCCATTTCTAGTGCACAGGCAGAGTAGAGTTAGCGTCATTCTTCAGGGCCCTACTGTTTTGGAAATGGTCAATGAGCATTGGCTTCAACTTAAAGTCATCAACTGCACTAGCCCCTATACAAGAGAGTCAGCCTGTCCTTTGAAGCTTTGTAGCCAGGCATTAACTTCTCTCTAGCTATGTAAGTCCTAGATGGCATCTTCTTCCAGTGAAGGCTGTTTCATCTACATTGAAAACCTGTTGTAAGTGTCGCCACCTTCATCAATGATCTTAGCTAGTAGATCTGGACAATTCGATGCAGTTTCTACATCAGTACTTGCTGCTTTTCCTTGCACTTTTATGTTACAGAAATGGCTTCTTTCCTTAAATCTCTAAATCAACCTCTGTTAGCTTCCAACTTTTGTTTTGCAGCTTTCTCACCTCTCTGAGCCTACATAGAATTGTCGAGTAAGGGCCAGGTGCGGTGGTTCACGCCTGTAATCCCAGCACTTTGGGAGGCCAAGGCAGGTGGATCACTTGAGGTCAGGAGTTTAAGACCAGCCTGGCCAACATAGTGAAATCCTATCTCTAATAAAAATACAAAAATTAGCCGGGCGTGGTGGCACGTGCCTGTAGTCCCAGCTACTTGGGAGGCTGAGGCAGGAGAATCACTTGAACCAGGAAATGGAGGTTGAGGTGAGCTGAGATTGTGTCACTGCACTCCAGCCTGGGCAACAGAGTGAGACTCCGTCTCAAAAAAAAAAGGATGAGTTACAGCCTTGTTCTGGATTAGGCTTTGGCGTAAGGGAATGCTGCGGCTGGTTTGATCTTCCATCCAGACCACTCAAACTTACTCCATGTTAGCAACAAGGCTGCTTTACTGTCTCTTTGTTTGTGAATTCACTAGAGTAACAGTTTTAATTTCTTTTGAAGACTTTTCCTTTGCATTCACAGTTGGCTGTTTGGCACAAAGGCCTCACTTTTAGTCAGTCTTGGCTTTCAAGGTGCGTCCCTCACTAAGCTTAATCATTTCTACCGTTTGGTTTAAAGTGAAAGATGTATGACTCCTTCTTTCACTTGAACACTTAGAGGCCATCGTGCAGTTATTAATTGGCCTAACTTCAATATTGTTGTGTTTCAGGAAATAGGGAGGCCTGGGGTGAGGGAGAGAGATGGAGGAAATGCCGGTTGGTGGGGAGCAGGCAGAACACACACATCTATAGATTAAGTTCACTGTCTTTCATGGGCACAGTTCATGGTGCCCACAAATGATTGCAATAGTAACATCAAAGATCACTGATCACAGATCACCATAACAGATATAGTAATACTGATAAAAGTTTGAAATATTGTGAGAATTACCGAGACATGATACGGAGACACGAAGCACATGCACACTGTTGAAAACAATGGTGCTGAGAGACTCGTTCGACACAGGGTTGCCAGAAACTTTCCATTTGTCGAAAACACAATGTCTGTGAAGTGCTATAAAGTGAGGCCCAATAAAACAATAAAGGCATGCCTGTCATCACAGATGCTAGGTAAACATTTGCCAAATTAACGAATGATGAAAGAGGCTTGTAAACTGTAAAGTGCCATTCAAATTCCTTAGTCCAGCTAACAGCCGGCAGAAGCCAAACCAATTCATTGGGATGCTCACATAGCAGATTTTTAAAAGCGTGGCTTGAAGAAGGGAAGTAAGCTTGTCTGCAGCAGCGGCAGAGTCTGCAGGCCTCCCCGGAGGGTGGGGTGGACTGTGAGAAGGCTGTGGTCATTCAGCCTCCACTCACAGCCTCAGGAATGAGGACTCCCTGCCTCTGGGGACAGTGGCTCCTTGGTCATCTAAAATCTCTCCCACCCCTGACTCCCATGCTGCCTTCATATTTTTCTCCCAGGGTCAAAGAGAAGAGGATCCAAGCCAACAGACAGACATTCAGAAAGATGAGAAGTGGGGAAGGTTAAAAGTCACCCCAGCCTTGAAAACAGAAAGAACAAGATGTTCAAAGCTCTCTGCAGAGTAAGCAAGGGGATAAGGAAGAGAGTGGGAAGTCATTTAGTGAAACATGAGAGAAATGTGGACAAAAGGAGAGGCAATCCGCGGAGAGAAAAAGTGGGGGAGTGGGGAAGGATAAAGCTGAGAGGGGCTCCTAAGTGTGGAAGATGCTGACTTCTGCATTCTCACAAAGTGCGGTCATTCATCAGCATCCTCTGTCGGACACCTGTCGTTTGGACTACAGTAGTGAGAAAGACAGACAAAAATCTCTGCCCTTGTGGAGCTTAAATTTTGGTGGTGGAGACAGAAAAGAAACAAGCAGAGGATGAAAGTGTATGAAAGCAGTAAGGACAATGCAGAAAGTTGAAGTAGAGTGAGGTTGTTGGAGGCACCAGGGGCTATTTTCCATCTAGGAGGCAACATTCATGCTGAGGCCTGAATGAGGATAAACAGCCAGTCAAGGAAAGATGAGGGAAGAGTGTTCCAGGAAGAGGAGTGGTGAGTGCAAAGGCCCTGGGGTAGGAATGGGCTTGGTGTGTTCAAGGGGAGGAGTAGGGAGAGCCCAGACAGTGTGGCAGGGCATGAGTGGGACTAGGGGGCAGGGCGTCAGACACAGGATTTTTAGTCAGGGTAAGGAATTGGAATTTTGTTCTAAGTACAGAGGATTTCAAAGAAAATATCACATTCCACACACTGCCGGGGTACTTTAAAAGTAGTATTGAGAGATAAATCAGTCATTCATAGAGGGTTCGTTGTGAGCAGGCTCTGGGACAGGGTCTCTCGCAGCCTTTTCTCCATGTGATTTACTGCTAACAGAGCTAGAAAGCTGCTGAGTTCAAGTCTGGCATATGTTCCACTGTAACACAACTTCACAGCCTCTCCTAAAATGAATGTGGATTCCTTACAGTTAATAAAGTGCTTTTATATGCACCTTACCTCATGTACTCTTACGGAGTGCTGTCACCTCTTTGCAATGGCCTTTGCAATGTTTCTGAGACCTTGAATGGGGAGTCACAGCTCTGCAGCTGCTCTTTATCCTCAGCTTTCAGCAGCTTCTCTCTAAACAGGATCACTATTGATGTGAACTTGTAGTTGGATACAGTCAGCATCGGTGGAAGTTAGAGGCAGGTCGCTGCAAGCCCATGTGGTGTCTTTGCGCAAATCAGAAAACGGCTCCCTTTGCTCAGGATACTTCTGGCTTCCAAAAAAAGTTGTAATCATTATTTTGTTAGAGTGTCCTTTGCAGCCGTCTGCAAAAAAATTACCTCTGTGTGTATGTGAACCTACACTATTATTGATATGAGAGAGACCCACTTAGATGCAGTGACCTTGTGGAAGGCAGAACCTGAATGACTTTCATGATTTTCCACACCCCTGCACAAAATGTTTAGAACAGAAAAGTTATGAGTCCACGCAGAAAGGAAATCCATGTGGAAATGGCCACACTAGGACATATGCATGAACACATGCCATACCCTGGGGGTGACCACGACTGTCCAGGTTTTCCTAGAGTTGCTCCCCTTCACAGGACATTCAGTTCTGGTTCCCTCTCCCACATCGGCATGCTGGCCTCCCGTCTCTAACACTGTCCCCCTCCTAGTCACATTATGCACCTGTTCCAGGGTATGAAATGTGTTGAGCAATACTGGGTCCTTTTACAAGTTCTCCTGGGATTGTGAGATGAAGTCCCTGAACTGTGCCCTGGGAAAAAGCCCCCACCGTGATCCTGGGTGGTCTTGGTCTCCAACACTCACCACACCCATGTTCCGCTGTGTGGCCAGCGCCACTTCTAATGACAGGGGCGCAGCTTTGAATTCTTCCAGCTCCTAAATTTAGAAACATGGATTAGATCTAAATAAATGGATAGTTATGTAACTTCTTGTCCCTTTTCACTACCCCCTCCCCTTGGAATAATCAGCCTTAATCAGCTAACGATGGGGCCCTGAATACAAGCCCAATCCCCCGGGAAGCTATGGGGCTTACATAAGGAGTGACATTGGCCAGTGTGTTAGGAGGCTTTAAAATACATTCTCTCATTCTGTCTCCTCTCTTTTTTCTCTTTCTCAATCTCTCCTACTCACCCATACATTCTGACACAGACACACATGTGCACGCACACGCGCGCGCACACACACGCGCACACACACGCGCGCGCACACACACTCACTCCCCCAAACATGTCCATCAAATGCTGAAGCTGCTTAGCTAGTCTGGGATCAACTATATGCAAGCTGAGAGAAAGGGTTTACTCCTCAGGAGGTTCAAACTTATCACCTAAAAATAAATCACCTAAATCTGTAAATGACAGCTCATGCAGAAAGAAAGGGGGCTCTTTGTCATAGAATTATAGACTGTTTGAGGGAAAAGGGAGGGTCAGGAAGGGACATTTGAGAACTTCCTAATCATCAGAACTGTCCAGCAATGGAATGGCTACTCTGAGGAAACAGTGAGCTTCCCGTCACTGGAGGTGAGTAAGCAGAAGCTGGGGATAATGGATAAGGATTCCTGCAATGAGAAGAGGCTGAATGGTAACTTTTATGCAGGATCTGCTATGTGCCAGAAATTGTGCTCTACAGGTATTGTAATGAGATGACAAAAACGATTCATCTCACATGCCAAATCCTACCTATTGGGAGTGGCTGCCTGGAGCTCTGGACATACAGAAGGATTCTGAGGCTCAGTGAGAAAGAATATCTTGATTGATTAGCAATGTCTGTCATGGCTGCAGGATAAGCGAACAGAAGGTATCGATATGCTATTTGCCGATGATTTATTTTATCATTTATTAATCCCTTTGTAGACGAGGAAACTGAAATTCAGAGATCTGCGGTTGGTAAGTGCAGAGCCAAGATTTGGACCCAGTCCAGCCAGGACCAGTCTGGCTTCAAAGTCTATGCTCATGGCCACTATACCATTCTCAGTGACGTGAGGAATGGTGCTGGGGCTGAATATACACCAGCCAGCTGTGTCCCTCATTTGCAAATGCTATTGGCATTTGAGTTTCAGCCTCTGAGCTGTGGGTTCCAGAAGGTCATCTACTGGATCTGAAGGCTGCTCCAAGGAGAAGACACATGGGCTACTCTCTGACCCTGGACACACTCACTCCGTCCACCACCCAGCTCTGACTCCCAGCAACACTGGGAAGTGGGCCTGCCATGGATGATCATCCTTACAGCACAGATGAGGAAACTGGGGCAACCAAGTATGGGCCATCTCTCTTCCTTGGATCTTGTGCTTGGTGGCATGTGAAAGCCCAGCGTTCCTGGCCAGAGAGCACGTTCTACAGCAAATACAGTGCAGAAGGACCCAGCAGGCACCTTGAGCCACAGCAGCCGCTTCTCAGCCCAGCTGCTTCCTGCCAGCTCCCTAAGGCCATTAGCACCATGCCATGAGTCTTCTGATTGGGTTTCAGGCAGCCCCCCGTTGCAGGTGGAAATTGCCCCTCCCCAACCACATGACACCCCACATAGACACCTGTCCCTCTAGGTCTCAAACTGCTAGTGCCACAGCCAGATAACATTAGTACCTCCCTCCTCTCCTGCTGGCCACTTTCCAACAATTTCTTACTTCCCTCTCATCAGTGTCCCATCCTTCCTGTGCCAGAGCTCTCTTAGCCCTATCGTTCAGCTTCTGTCCTTACAACTTCCTCTGGGGGAGATCTTTTACCCCAGTCCTTGCTAAGAAACAAAGCAATCAGGATAACAGAGAAGATTTCAAATGCCAAGAACTTAAGCATGCAAAGTCCTAGAACAAGAAGGGGAACATAGCATGGGGCTGGTCCCTGTCCCAACCTTCCACTCTCTCCTTTGGTTAGGATGGGGACATTGGTCGGGCGCAGTGGCTCATACCTGTAATCCAACTTTGGGAGGCCAAGGTGGGTGGATATCCTGTGGCCAGGAGTTCGAGACCACCCTGGCCAATATGGAGACATCCTATTTCTACTAAAAAAACAAAAATTAGCCTGGCGTGGTGGTGGGTGCCTGTAATCCCAGCTACTCGGGAGGCTGAGGCAGGAGAATCACTTGAACCCAGGAGGCGGAGGTTGCAGTGAGCCGAGATCACACCACTGCACTCTAGCCTGGGCGACCAAGTGAGACACCATCTCAAAAAAACAAAAACAAACAAAAAACAATGGGGGACATTAAGATGACAAAGGCAAGGCATACACATTAAGGCCACTCAGGACCGTGGCTGGGACCTCAGAGTTAAGTAATCCACAGGACATGGCTCCTTTTGTATTCTGTCAGATGGTGCCCGAATTGTGCAATGCAGAGGGTAGGAGCCACGGCTGTGGAGGTGAGGAAAGGAGACGGGGTGTCTCCTCCCTGCTGAAATTTAACCTTGGATCCTCTTCAAAGTGTCAAAGACTTTTACTGATGCTGCAGGAGTGCCTCCACGTTTAAGATAAACCCCAAGGTTCACCCTTCCAAAAAGATAAGTCGAGAGTTGGAAGAGGTTTCTGGTTGCAGCAGAGGTACCCTGAACTGCTGCTTCTGGAGTGAATTTGAGCATTTTTTCACAGCTTATTAACTGGAAGCTGCCTGAAAACTCAGTGAGATCAGTCATTTCCAAATTCTTGGAATCAGATCACTTTTTGCAAACAAAATCTTTCTGGGAACCCCAGTTCATTAAGACAGAAAAAAACCCCACAAGATGTTGAGGTGGGATGGGTCCCATGACCCCTCTAAAATTGCATACAAAATTATGCATATGCATGAGTTTCTCCTGGCTGGGGTCTCTAGTTATTTTATGTCTCCAAGGGCTACCTGTCCCAGGAAGGGTTAAGAGGGTCTGGAAGGCCTGCTGACAGTCTAGGATACCAGTGATTGTCACGTCTATTTCTGTTGCCTGCTTGTTTTGCTGAGCTCTGTTGCTCCAGCTGACGTTTAAATGAGTTTGCATTCGCAGAGCCCACACCAACTGGTGGTGTGGGTGCAGTGGGGGTGGGGGGATTGAGGAGAGCCCAAACTCAACAGATGGAAGGGGCGTGGCTGCGGAGATTAATGTGGTCCTAGATCACCAGGAGTTGCCTGGGAGCATCCGAAATGCTTTAAAGAGACAAAGCAAGGTGCTGCCGGAAGAGCTGGCATGTGAGCGGGACAGCCTAGTTCCAGGCTGTCTTCTTCCAGTGTGCTGTGTCCTGGGAGAAGACTCGTTTACTCTCTGTTTTTACGTGCACCGTGAGGACCAGTGTTTCCTGAAATGTGAAGATCGTGCCACACGCCATGGCCTTAAATAACATCAGCTCACTAATGGAGAAAGTGCATCTCTCCTGCTTCCTTTTTTTTTCTTTTAAATGACACAGCCTCAGGAGGTCCTGATAACATGTGCCCCTCCTGGTTCCTTCTGAACCTTTGATTCTGACCACATCCAGGGTGGAGGCTCAGGGCGGTGCCTGTATCTGGGATACCTCTCTAACCCCTGCCAACCCCCCTGGCAAAGCCCTCGCCACTGGCGAGCCCTGGGCAGGCCATGGTGCCGAGCTGGACGGTAACACATGTTGTTTCCTGTGCATGGCTGCATTCTAATTATGTACAGCGACACCAGTGCCCTTTCCAGCAGTGAAGTGAATGAAGTCTTCTAGATTTTTAAGTAATTTCAGTAAAGAATGTGTGTCAGCTTAACACACAACAGTAAGAAAATGTTAGTACAGGAGGCATGTGGCTATGACACAAATGTGGAGGTGGAAAAAGCCTGACTGGCTGACCTGTAAGGTTCTAAGTGGCACTGCTACGCTGGATCCCATCCACCTGGACCCCCGGAGAGGGTCGCAGGGGGCCAAGCCCTCCCAGTGCCTCCAGAGCAGCAGGGGAATGTGGTGGGGTGGGTAAAGGAGATGCTTCTTGGGGTGCCAGGAGAGCTGTTCTGTGGGATCCATGGAGCCGGGAAGATTGAGGACAATGAAAATCACTTCTGAGTAGCTTAGGACATTACTCTTTCATAAAAACAATGTGGCTTTATTGTGGGAATGAAGGCAAATTCACAGCTACTGTGGGCAATATCCCTGGGCCACAGGCAATGTTCATTCCGTCTTTTACCTGGGAACTCCTACCCCGGGCAGCAGCCTAGACTCTGGATTCTGGCATTAGACCTCCTGGATGCGACTCCTGTGTTACCTGCGTGAACCTGGGGTGCTTCTTCGAATTTGGGTAGGGCCCTGACTTGCCAGCAAGCGACACAAAACAGGCTCAGCTAACTTCAGTCAGAGATATGGGGCCTTATAGGAAGGATGAAATATAATTCTTGCAGTCAGCATCTCAAAATCTATGGGATTCAGATGAGTGGACCTAGGCAGCAAGGACCAGAAGACAGTCTTCAATGTGAAGCAGCCTCGGATGTGGCCTGTTTATGTCATGTGATTTGAGTGGGGCCAGCCCAGGAGAGAGCATCTGATTGGCCGAGCCCTGGTCATGTGCCTACCCCTTGTCAGAGGAGAGTAGGGCACCTTGACTGACAGCCTTGACCTGACTGCAGCAATGAGAGTGGGAGATTTCCCAAAGGGAAATGGGAGTGCCCCTCCTAGAAAAAGGGGTGAAGAATGCTAGACAGGCAAGGAACACAAATGTGCACCAGGCCCCTTACTTCCAGTACCTTGATTTCCCCTTTGTAAACAAGGCTGAGTGTGGCGCAGCCCTTCAGGGCAGCTGAGGGATTCAGTGATATCACACATGTAAGGGTCTGGCTCTCTGTAACTGACACTCCATAAATGTCAGAGATTGGTTTTTAAAATAGTTTTTAAAATTAAAAACAGTGCACAAAACAGCCACTGTCAGCCAGACGTGAGCCTAACAGATGCCACATGCTCCTTTTGGCTACACCACAGGGGCCTTCAGGTTGGCAGATGTGGGTTCAAATCTGGACTCCACCAATGAGTAGCCATGAGGTGCCAGGCAAGTGACCTCAGCCCTCTTGGCCCCAGTGGTCACTTCTGGCTGCCTGCTCTGCCTGGGCACCAAGCCCAGAGTCTAGATGTCAGTTGTCAATACAGCCAGGCTGGGGGCTGAGGAGCCAGTGGGCGCCTCCCATGGTTCCATGGCTGTCATTTCTGAACATTGGTCTATCCGGAGAGGATGTACCAATCAACCATGCCACAAAAATGCAAAGTAACACACCACCCCAAAACTCAGAGGCTGGTGGTGGGAAGGCTGTATTCCTGCCCCTAGAGTGAGGTGGGGCCAAGGAGGGCAGGCCTGCCACTCCTGCACCATTCCCAGGGTGCAGAGGTGGTTCTGACCAGAACCACACATCCACGCCAATGACCAAGGTCCCAAATGCCCCAGATTCCTGAAGCCGGTGACTCAGCCAGGGCTCCCAAGCTTGCTGTTTCTGGTGGACATGGGGGCAGACCAGTCCAAGGGACTGGGTGAGTGAGGGGCTTTGCACAAGATAAACCACTAGTGAGCGCCTGCTGTGCTCTCCACAGCTTCAACCTGCTGCCACTGACTCTGAGCCAGAGCACTGGGACCAAACCCCAGTGCCACTGCCCACAACTCATATGACCTTGGGCAAACCAGTTCCTCTGTGCCATAGTGTTCTTATCTGTAAAATGAGTTCTAATGCAGTTCTAATGTCCAAGGGTGTGAGAAGGGTATCCCAGCTCCAGAAAAGACAGAAAATTTGCCCACCTTTCCTCTGCCTTCTTGTTCTAGCTAGGTCCTCAGCTGATTGGATGGTGCCTGTTCACATTGGGTGAGGGCAATCTTCTTGAACTTTCTTGAGATGCAGAATTGACTTCAAGTGGCTCCTCTGAACTTCTCATGATGTGAAGTAACACTTCCTCGTGGTGTGCTTATGAGGGTTTAGAGGAGATAAAATTTGTGGAGTACTTAGAACAGTTCCTGGCAGTAAAACAAAACAAAACAAAAAGCACTATACAAGCATTGGAAGTGTTTGCTATCTTCATCATCATCATCATCATCATCATCATCATCATTGCTGTCACTCCCATTACCCCTTTACCAGCGGTGACAACCCTTTGGGTTTCTGGGATGACTTTAAAGGAGAGAAAGACATATCTGGCTTCAAGAGTCTTAGTTTTGTATTTCCCTTGACCTCCCTGGAAGCTGAAGGATGTGTAGTGCTGACAGCTAACATTTATTGAGTGCTTGCTGTGTGCCAGGCCCTGTGCTATCTTGCTGCAGGGATGACCTCACTTTAGTCCTATGAAGCAAGTGCTATTATCATCCCTGTCTCCCTTGAGGACTCGAGGCATAGAAAGGTTAGGTCACTTGCTCCCTGCATGTGCCGGTCAGGGCTCGTGGCTGCAGGCATTAAAGCAGAGCTTGGCCTTCTTAAGATGAAAAGGAATTTACTGGAGGGATATCAGGTAGCTCACGGAATCTTCAGGAAGTCTGGAGAACCAGACTCAGAAAAACAGGTAGGAGCCAGGATGGAGGAGGCTGAGGGGGCACTGCCGAGGGGCCACTCCCATGAGCTGGGAGCACTGACCAGAACAGAGTGTTTGCCATTGCTGGCTACTGCCACTTCTGTGCATAACTGCTCCTCTACCCCTGCATCTTTGCGTCTGTCACAGCATATTAAGTTTCTGGGTCGGGGCCCATGATTTGGACATTAGGAAGGAGAGAGAGGGAGGATCTTGCCCTTTTGGATTTTGTAGTGGGAGGTGGGCCCTGCCTTCCCCAAAACTCCAGCAAGGGGACAGATTCACAATAGGAAGTGGGTTGTATCAGGCTGTTCTTGCATTGGTGTAAAGAAATACCTGAGACTGGGTAATTTATAAAGAAAAGAGGCTTAATTGGCTTATGGTTCTGTAGGCTGTGTAGGAAGCACAGTTCCAGCATCAGCTTCTGAGGAGGCCTCAGGAAACTAACAATTATGGCAGAAGGTGAAGTGGGAGCAGGCATGTCATACATGGTGAAAGCAGGAGCAAGTTGGGGAGGGCGGTGCCACACACTTTAAAATGGCCAGATCTCATGTGAACTCAGAGTGAGAGCTCACTCATCACAAAAGGGATCGTCCAAGCCACTCATGAGGGATCCACCCCCATGATTTAAACACCTCCACCAGGCCCAACCTCCAGCATTGGGGATTACATCTCAACATGAGATTTGGAGGCGACATCCAAGCCATATCAGGGGTCCAAGTAAAGAGGAGCCAGACGGGTGGCTAATGGGATGGCAGTCATCTCTGAACATCAGTCTCTCTGGGGAGGATGAACCAGTCAGCTATGCTATAAGAATACAAAGTAACACACCACCCCAAAACACAGTGTCTGGAAACAAGAACCATTTATTGCCAAGAATCTGCAAGTGGATGGGTCAGGAGAATTTGCTCAGCAATTATGGAGGCTGAGAAGTCCCATGACAGGCTGTCTGCAAGCTGGAGAACCAGGGAATCCAGTAGGGTGGCTCCGTTCAAGGCCAAAGGCCTGAGAACAAAGGGAGCTGATGGTGCAACTCTTAGTTGGAGGCTGAAGGACTGAGAACCTGCAGTGTTAATGTCCAAGGGTGTGAGAAGGGTATCCCAGCTCCAGAAGAGATAGGAAATGTGCCCACCTTTCCTCTGCCTTCTTGTTCTAAGTCCTCAGCTGATTGGATGGTGCCCATTCACATTGGGTGAGGGCAATCTTCTTGACTCAGCTGCTGATTCAAATGCCAGTCTCTTCCCAAAACAAACTCACAGGCACACCCAGAAATAATGTTTTACCAGCTATCTAGGTGTCCCTTAATCCAGTCAAGTTGACACCTAAGATGAACCATCACAAATGCTCTTGACATCTCTACCTACTAGCCAGGGGCACCAAGGAATCCTTGGCTTGGATCACCTCGCTGCGGGGGTGTCTGTTGGTCCACCCAATATGTCTGTCAGCTGGCTAAGGAGATGGCAGAGCAGAAAGATAAAAACTGAGTCCTTGAGAACTTTCTTGAGATGCAGAATTGACTCTGAGTGGTTTCTCTGAACTTCTCATGATGTGAAATGGCAAACCTCTGCTGTTTAAGCTAGTCGTAGATGCTCTGTTTCTTGCAGCCAAAAACAGCCTCTCTGACACAGTAGTTCTTGGATTGGGCTGTTTCAAAGGAACGAGATGATAATTACAGCCCACACTTCTGGAGGGTTTTCAGGTGATGTCACTTGCCCCAGGTCAAACAGGTAACAACACATTGCTGAGTCAGAATTTGAACCCAGCAGGCTGGCCCCAGAGAAGCGTTGTAACCCACAGCACCAGGCACAGTACAGGAAAAGTGCTTGACTCGTGGCACATACTAAAAAGCAAATTAGTGGCTCTGTTCCTTTCAAAGTCACAGACGGTCTTGAAAATCTGATTTAAAAACTATAAACCTTAGAGTCCTTCTACCCCCACCCCAATGCACCACCCCACCCAAGTTTGCATGCAGTTCCAAGGGGTTGGGGAGGACATACATTTCTCCACCAAAGATGCAGAAGCCTTTGGCACCAGGCCACAGGTGTGGGGTGGGGGAGGAGTCAAGGTTGCAGTGATAGTGGGCAGGGAAGGACCCCTTAAAATCCAGAATTTTAGCAGGCTATGCTACTGAAAACACATTTGGGAGAGGCCCTTTTGAATGTTGAGCAGGGATGGCACAAAGTTTTCCTCTCTGAAGCCAACGTTGAATGCCTGGTGGAAGCTGCCTGGACGCTTGCTATAAAGCAGCTGAGGCTGGGTGCCAGGCGGTGGTGGGGAGCGTGGGATCTCTGTGGTGGTAGGAAGTCCTGCCCACACTATGCACTTGCTACCCATTGGAAGGGTGCTGGTTCAGAATCAGAGACCTAGGTTCCAATTCAGAGTATGTCAGCTGCGGCTGTGTGGCCTCTGATGGTCTCCTGCCCTCTCTGGGCCCTGGCTTCTCTGTTAAATGAGAGGTGGCATCAGATGATTTCTAAAGTGCTCTGTTGGCAAGGCCGCTCCAGACTGCCGCGCTCTGAATGAAACCCTCTCTGCTGCACGGCCAGCCCGTGATACCGCGCCTCAATCCACAGGAATAGCTGAGCTCGGCATACTCAACTCTCCCCAGCTTTCTCTGCAGACCTCTTTAAGCACATGTCTGGGCCTTCTGGCCCTGGGTCCAAGGGTAGATGGTCTGAGTTCTCCGCAGACAGCTCACAGGCTCCCCCACAGGGTTCAGGAGTGGTCGGAAGGGCATGAATCAGCTCCACCCCACACGCCCGCCCACTGCTGCTGGGACACCCCTCCACACCTCCACCCACCCATGCAGTGCTGGACCTGGGGCACCTTCCCCCTCCCCACTACTTACTTTTGAGATTTCCCTCCCCATCTTGCACCTGTAGCTCTCTCTGCATTGCTCAGTTTAAAAACCGATAACATTTGATTGCTTTACTCCAAGTGACAGGAGGGCAGGACTGCGTCTAATTATCTGTGTAGCTGGCACACACCACCATCCCCAACCCCTTCCCAGCTGCTAGTGCTGGTTATGGGAACCCGGCTGTGTGCCCTTGGGCGAGTCACTGAGGGTCTCAGAGAGAAGGAGCCTGTGGCTGCCCCCATCAACTGCTCCACCCCCAGGCTCCTCTTTTGCATTCCCACTCCTTGCTCCTCAGAGTTCTTCCTAGGCTGGGAAAGGCCTGCTTCCTGCAGTGCAACACCAGCAGCATCTTCTCCTGGGAACCCAGCCCAGCTGCGGGGGGCTGGCGGAGCAAGTCTTGGGCAACTTTGCCTGATGCTAGCTTTTGGGCATAGACAACTCTTCCCAGAGCCTCAGAGTTGGGAAAAACTCCCAGTTCCTCCTCAGTGGTTCCCATGGGAATGCCCTGAGGTGCTGTTAAAATACAGATTTGCAGACCCCCGTACCCTACCAAACCTAATGAGTCAGCATTTCTGGGGCAGGGCCCAGGAATCTGCATTTTAACATGTGCCCCAGGTGATATACAGGAGACTGATTCAGCTCACATTTCTGCTCCAAAATTCCTTTTGCAGCACCCAACCCCACTTAAACTTCTGGGGTGGGGGATGCTCCCTCCCACTCAGTGAGCCCAACTCTGCGCAGCCTTGGCTGGGAAAGGCCCTCCTTCCTGGGGCTGCCGTCTCCCACCCCTGGGGGGCCTACTCAGGGTGTCCCTGCCCCAGCACAGTTCTCAGGGCGTAGGCCTCCCGCCACCCCACCACCGCCGCATCTGCGTTTCTCTGGCTCAGCCACCTAGACGTTGAGGCTGGTGCAGAAGGGAGGGCTGCCGGGCTGCCTGCGGGTTACAGTGAAATGAGGAATGGTGGGAGCTGGGGCCAGGCCGAGAGAGACGAAAACAGTTATATAGAAAACCAGAGTCAGAAATGGGAAGAGACGCCAGGCACAGTGGCTCATGCCTATAATTGCGGCACTTTGGGAGCCCAAGGCAGGCGGATCGCTTGAGCCCAGGAGTTTGAGACCAGCCTGAACAACATAGTGAGGCCCCATCTCTAAAAAAATAGAAAAATTAGCCAAGTGTGGTGTCACGTGCCTGTAGTCCCAGCTACTCCAGAGGCTGAGGCAGGAGGATCACTAGAGCCCAGCAGGTCAAGGCTGCAGTGAGCCATGATCGTGCCACTGCACTCCAGCCTGGGTGACAGAGACAGACACTGTCTCAAAAAAAAAAAAAAAGAAAAAGAAAAAGAAGGAAAGGGAAGGGAAGGGGAAGGGAAGGGAAGGGAGAAAGAGAAAATAAAGGAAAATAAATGGGAAGAGAAGGGGTGAGGATTGGGGAACGAGGTACAGCACTAGAGGCTGTTGGGGTTCAAGGACAGGAAGAAGCCTTCCCAGGTCTCGGGCAGCTCCTGCAAGTCCCGACTCTCGTGGCTTCAGTCAATATTCACCGGCAGATCCTGCTGCTCCTTGGGTCTGGCCCCAGGAGCCTGTGGACTCATCTCTGCCTAGCACAGCGCCAGCCTTATCTACTCAATGACGGGGGGAACTCGGCCAACTCTGCTGCCCAGCACCTGGCCATCCTGTTCTGGCTACAGCTTCCCCCACTCTCCCCATGTTCCTGGCCCCTCTCAGGCCATATGGCTCACTTCACCTCTAGCTTCTAGGGGGCCCTAAGACCCAGGTCTGGAAAGTCTCATCCTCTGAGCCACAGCAATTGGTTTGCAGGTGGGCATGTGACCCAGCCTGGCCCATGTTAGCCTTCCCACAGCATTGCTGGGCCAGAGCTGCTGTCCCCATTACACACTGGGTAAGGGCATCAGCGGAGGAGGTGAGTGGGGGTTGGAACCCAGGGTGCATTCTGCTCTTTAAGCGCTTTGCCTGGTGCAGGAAGTATCTGCCACTTTTTTCTAGTTTGCACCCAAGTGCCACATGGGCTAGCAGAGGCCCTGGCTGAGCTTTCAGAAAATAGGCTGTGGTTTTCTCCGAGAGCTGCACTAAGGTAGGATATCAGGCTGGAACTGATGGGCCTGGGTTTGTTGCCTCAGTGAGAGAATTCAAGTGTAAAGCATTACCCAGGAAAGCAGAGCTGAGGAAGGGGAGAGGGGAGAGAGGGAGAGGGAGAACGCCTGGTGACAGCTATTATTAGCCTGGATCGAGCTGTACCTGAAATCCAAACTAGTCCTGGATTTTTTTTCAGTTGCAAAGCTCAATAAATTCCTTTTTCACAGCTGAAACCCACTAGAGTCAGTTTTCTCTTAAACCAAAGGAGAGATGCATGAATAGAGACCGGCTTGTCTAGCACCTTCAGTACAGAAAAGGAAACTGAGAGGGGTGGACTTGTCCATGGTCACCTGGCAAATTAGTGGCAGAGTTGGGCCAAAAACTTACATCTTCTGGATATGCTGGGGAAGACACCAAGGGACAGATGAGGAGGCCAGAGCCCAAGGCTGCTCCCTGCTGAGCCCCTGGCTCCCTGAGTGGTCTTGGTCAAATCACTGCCCTCCTTGGTTACTTCAGTGTTTGCCTCTTGGCAATATGACTGCCAAAGCCCCCTCAGGTGGCTGCAAGAGGCTCATGCTCTGTCCCTGATGCTGTCAAGCGTTGTGGAGCTCTGGGATGGCACCTTTACACTGTCAGAGTCTGTGTCCTGAGTCTGTCTCAGGCAGTGCTTAGTAGGGCCAACCTTACAAGGCCAGGCCGTCTGCCATGAGGGCTGGGCACCAGCCACATTGCCTGTTGGGGAAGAAGATGCAGGGCTGGAGTCCCTCTAATTGCTCTTCAGTTATTTATTCAGCAGAATAGCGGCCACTCCTGTGCCTCGGTACCATGTTCCCTGTCTGGCGCCAATTCCAACTCCTCCAAAGCCCAGGATTTAGAGGTGGGAGGGGGTCCCAGGCTACCATGGACAAGCTCCTAGTTTCGAAGCAGAGCCCTCCGCCTTCTGTGCCTCCCCTGAGACCCAGTCAAATGGGACTGCAGGCATGTGGTGTGTCCTCCCACACAGCCTGCCCCTCCTTGCACCTGTCTTGCTGTCACTGATGGAGCCTCGGTTTTTCCTACTGTTCCCAGCACAAAACTCGCAGTCATGCTTGGCTCCTTGCTATCTGTCACAATCCATGTTCCATCTGTCGGTGAAGCCTTGCAGCCCTCCCTTCAAGAAACCTCTAGGATCCAACCACATCTTCACTGTCCCTGCTGCCCCATCATGTCCCAAGCCTCCATCCTTCTTTATGTGGGCAGAGATGAGTTGACAGCCTCCTCACTGCAACCGTCTCTGTCTTCTCTCCCTGTGAGTCTGGGCAGGCCAGGCTATGCTGTGTTAACCAGTGATCCCCAGAGCTCAGTGTGGACACACAGGTTGATGTCTTGCTCCTGCTCCACGTCCCTCTGCTGGAAGCTCTCCCCCATGTCCTGGTTGTGAACAGTGTGGGGCCCAGGCTGATGGGGCAGTGGGTCTGGAGCTAGACTAGCAGCAATTCCACCAGGAAGTGTTGACATCACTTCTGCTCACATGCCATGGACCAGAGAAAGTCCTATGGCTGTGCCTGACTTTTTAAAAATTTTTAAATTTTTTTAAATTAGAGACAGGATCTCACTCTGTTACCCAGGCTGGAGTGCAGTGGTGCGAGCATAGCTCACTGCAGCCTTGATCTCCTTGACAAACAATCTTCCTGCTTCAGCTTCCCAAAGTGTTGGGATTCCAAGCATGAGCCACGGTGCCCGGCCCTATGCCCAACTTTGCAGGGGGTTCAGGGAAGAGAAATCCTGTGATGTGGGGGAACTGGAAACACACGTGGTGAACCACACTTCTGGCAACCTCATTCCTCACCAGGTTCAGTCCCCCAACAGCAGCCCCAGGGATTCTGTGAGAGCATCTGGCAGGCTCCGTCCTCTCATGCACAGAAGCCTCGGAGGCTCCCCCATCACTCAGGGTGGATGTAAGGTCCTCTTCGGGATCCCTGGTGAGGTCTGGCAGGATACTGCCTCTGGTACCACTGAGGCCACACCTCCTGCTCCCCTGCACTTGCTTCATTCAGCTCTGGTGTCCTGCCATTTCCCACATTCACCAGGCACACTCTGAGCTTTGCTGCTCTGTCTGGAACCTGGACCACTCATCCTGAAGGCACCTGTGGAACTCACTCTCTTGGCTTCAGCAGAGCCTTCCTGCAATAGAGTAGAAGGCAGCCGCCTGCAAGCCAAGGAGAGAGGCCAAAGGAAGAACCAACCCTGCAGACATCTTGGTCTTAGACTTCCAGTCTCCAGGGCTGTGAGACAATAAATTCCTGTTGCTGAAGCCCCCAGTCTGTGATATTGTTACAGCAGCCCTAACAAACTAATATATTTCCCTTGCCATGTTTTTAAAGAGTACAACCCCTCCTTCCACCTGTCCATTAGTCATCTCCATCCCTTTCCCTGCCTTATGTTTCTCTGCATCATTATTGCTTTCTAAAGTCCTTAGCATTGTACTTGTGTGTGTGGGTTGTTTTTTTTTTTTTTTTTTGTTTGTTTGTTTGTTTGTTTGTTTTTGAGATGGAGTCTTGCTCTGTTGCCCCTGCTGGAGTGCAGTGGTGTGATCTCAGCTCACTGCAACCTCCACCTCCCAGGTTCAAGCAATTCTCCTGCTTCAGCCTTCCAAGTAGCTGGGATTACAAGTGTGCACCACCACACCTGGATAATTTTTGTATTTTTAGTAGAAACGGGGTTTCACAATGTTGGTCAGGCTGATCTCGAACTCCTGACCTCAGGTGATTCACCTGCCTTGGCCTCCCAAAGTGCTGGGATTATAGGTGTGAGCCACTGCACCCAGCCTGTACCTGCAGATTTTGTGTAATCTATGATCTCAATCTAATAGAACATAAACTCAATGAAAGCAGGAATTTTTATCTTCTTAATTCAGTGCTGTACCTCTGCAGTCCAGAACACACCTGCCGTATAGTAGGTGCTGAATAAACATTTCTTGGATGCAGGAATGAGTGGATGGATGGATAATGCTATGAACACTCAGAACTGCTCAACCTCCGCACAGCACCTCCAGCAGACCCCTGAACCCCAAGGCTTTTATGTCCTTTTTTCCTTGATGGAGTTGATAAATATTGGAGGGTAGCAAGGGAATTTGAAAAGTTTTTATTTTCTAATTAAGTGGAATCTCTCAAACCTTGAAATGCAGATATTCATCAATCCTGAAGCTCGTCGTGAGGAACTTACCTTCCAGAGGTCCTGCTATGAGTGCTCAGAGATGAATGCACAAGAATGTTCAATGCAGAGCTGTTTATTATATAGAAGGCACGATAATGACCCAAATGCCCATGAATAAAGGGCTGGGTGTAAGCTGGCACACCTGTGTCATGGCTGCCTCAGAGCTGTTGAGGAGAAGAGGGATCTGTGTGTGCTTAGGGTTGGCATGGCTGAGATGGTATCAAGTGGAAGACTGAGCTGCACCCGGGATAATTTGGAAGTTCTTCTCTAATGTGTGCAAGAACCAGCGACCAAAAAGATACCCAAAGGGGTGGAGAGTGAGGTTGATGTATTAGCTATCTATTGCCACAAGAACGCTGAGTAACAAGAAACTCCTAAACTATCGGGGGCACTCAGTAGTATTTATTGCTCCCTTACCTGGGAGCAGTGACTCTAGGTCTGGGGTCTAGGTGGCTCTGCTGGTCCCGGCTGGATTTGTTCCCATGTCTGGAGGTTGGCTGGCTGTTGGCTGATGCAGGATGGCCTCAGCCAGAGCAGCTGGAGTGGCTCAGCTTGATGCCACATGTCTCATCCTCCAGCCAATGGCCTGGACTTGTTGTCATGGCAATGGTAGAGGCATAGGAGCCAGCAAGCTCGCTCAGTGGTGCCAACGCTGTTCACGCCTCTGCCTGCATCATAGCTGCTAACATCCCACTGGCCGAAGCAAGTCACATGGTCACACCCAAGGACTCAGTGGGAGGGGCCATCATGGGAGGAGCCCAGGGCATGGATGAAGAATGGGAGCTGCTTGTGCAACTTCCTATGGTTGTCTTCTCCAGAAGCAAACCCCAGGAGTGGGATCTGTCTGCGAGTGACTTATTAAGGCAGTGCTCTTGGGGAAGTTGGTGAGGGAGCAGGAGAAACAGGACAGGAAGGCAGAGAAGCCAGGCAAAGTAACCACTTAGCCTCATTCTGAGGGAGGGCTCTGGCCTTCTTTTTTGACTTGAGACTTTCACAGTCCTGCACCCGCCAGTCATTGGCTAAAGGCCGCCTGGGGTCAGGATGGGAGCACATAACGTCCCAGGCACTCTGGGCTCTCTGTACATGTGGGCAAGGTGTCTCCAATAGCCTAGAGATCGTCCATCAGAGAGAGCTGTGGCAGGTGCAGGAGTAGGAAGCAGAGCACACAGAAGCCAGAGAAGGAGGCCTGGAGCCACTAAGGAGAGATGGAGGAGGTCTAGGCCAGGCCCCTACTGCATCTGCTATTTGGGTCAGAGCAGTAAGGAAACTTATTATTTTTCATTTTAGATTCTTCTGTACTTCATTAATATTTTGCCATGAGCATTTATTGGTTTTATCATTTAAAAAAAACTAACAGGACATTTTTAATGAAAGGCGCCCAAGGTCTCTGTGGGGGGCAGTGGCAGTGGGCACGCTTGGTTGAAAGCTTGCTCGGGGATGATGGGTAGCTCAGAGGGGAAAGAGATGAAGGGTCCTGGGTTCCAGTCCCACTCCGTCCTTTCCTGACATTGTGGCCTGGGGCTGGTCACTTTCTGTCGCTGAGCCTCAACTTCCCCTCTAAACAATGCAGACACTCCCCTCGCATACCCATGGGTCTCTACTGAGTATTCAGGGTGCCACGAGGGTGAGGACACCAGGCACAGTGTGGCTGCTCACTTGGTGACTGTGGCCTTCTCTGGAAATCCTGCACATGTGAGCTCCTGAGTTCTGGGTCTCTGTCCCTCAGCTTTCCCGTCCTGGCAACGAGCTCAGAGTCACTGCTTCTGCCACCAGCCCCCACTGGCCAGCTGTGATGCTGTTGCTGGCCACTCTGGCAGGGGCCCAAGGTCCCTCCCTTACTCTCAGCATCCACTTCCCCTCCGCTGTCCATGTCATGCCTCAGAAATACCCAACTGCTCCCAGCTCCCCAAAGGCCAACTGTGCCTTCTGCTCAGCGCACGCTCTCACCATCATTTTCTCATGGAAATTCCTCCAGATTGCACTGGAACATTGCTCCTTCTCGAAAATGTCACTCTTTCCCCTCTCCTCGCCCCAGCTTGACCCGCCATACCCCTTCATCTACAAATCCTCTCTACATTTCAACCACTTCAATTCTGTTCCTAGCACACACACACTGGTACAATATATCTGCTGTATGTCTGGCTGTGTGCCCTCACTACTGAATCTACATTTTCAACAGACCAGCTCTATGAACCTCAACTTCCCCACCTGGCAAGTGGGCCACACACTCACTCCCTCTCAAAGCTGCTGTGAAGATTTCAAATAATCCTTGTCTGGCATGAGGCAAGGTGTCCAGCACATGCTAGGTATCTAATAACTAGTGGTTAAAATGCTCGCTCTGTTATCCTAAGTGAAGTCACTTAGGAACAGAAAACCAAATACCATATGTCTTCACCTATAAGTGGGAGCTAAGCTATGGGTCACAAAGGTGGACAGAGTGGTATAATGGACATTGGCGACTCAGAAGTGGGAGGGTGGCTGGAGGGCTGAGGGGTGTAAAGTCACCTGTTGGGTACAATGTGCACTATTTGGGTGATGGGTATATACAAAAAGCCCAGGCTTCACCATACAATTTATCCATGTAACCAAACACCGCTTGTACCCCTAAAGTTATTGAAATAAAAATAAATAAAAATATTTAAAATGTCTGCTCTGTGCTGGAGGCTGCACCCCTAATGGTCAATGTGGTTGTGTGTGCTTGTGTGACAAGTGTTGATGTGCCCCTGAGAAGGTGGGCAGACCCTCGCACCCACCTGCTCTCCCCAGCCCAAGAGAAGCAGGCTCCATCCCTCCTCCAGCTCCCAGTAGGTGGGGTTCACTCCCTCAGGTCAGCTGCCTGCTGAGGCCTCCCAGGAAGAGCCACGAGCCCAAGCCCCCTTCCCAGCCATCGGGCCAGCAGCGCCCTCCTTCCTCCTTCCTCACCTCCAGGCCTCTATGGTTCAGCACAGTCTGCCCAGCTGCAGGGACTCCAGCTGCAGGGACACCCCTGCTCTGACCTCTGAAGTTGATCCTCCTGTGTCTGAACTCCACTGAAGCTCTCTGTGTGGCTCGATGAGGGTGTTTCTCAGCCTCTGCCATCCCAGCTGGGATCTCCAAGCCCATTGTCCAGGGATTGCCAGGTGTCCCAAGCCTGGCCAGGGACAGCCCTGAATAGGACTTCTGCTGAGATGCTGGGGGAACTAGGCCCTCTCTCTGCTCAAGAACAGCCTGGAGCTGCTGGCAGCCACTTTCCCATTGAGGAGGGTGAATCCTCCTGAGAATGAAGCCAACACAGAGGAAGCCGAGTCAGGAGAAAGGACATCCGTACTGTGTGCTCTCCAGTAAATCACGGATTTCCATGTGTTCATCTGTCAGTTGGAGACATCATTTGAGCATGTGGTTCCAGCCATGCCTGAAACCCCAGGGCTTGCTGGTTATAGGAATCAGTATGTCTCACCACTCTCTGAGCCAGGTCTTCTGTCAGAGGCAAAGAACTGCAAGAGATTCCACTTATGCAACAGAGAAGCTGAGGCACAAATCCAAACCTGCTTAGCAGAAAACAGCCCCCAAGATAGGGCATCCCAGACACTTGAGTCCTTCCCACACCTCCTGGGAACCAAAGCTCACCCTGACAAAGACGTGGCCACCATGATGCTTCCTGTGAAGCCCTTCACTCAGTGAAGAGGTGGTGGGGAGCGAGTGAAACAATGCGAGCACTCCCTCGGTGAGCGAGGCCTGCGTTACCATTCACAGTGCCCTGGCAGGGCAGCTCGGAGAGGACACATGCCAGGTGCTCTCCAGGGGAGTCTGGAAGCTTTCTGGCTGAACAGCACCTCATGAGGAAGGGGCGTGTCCACTTTGTGGTCCCGACGCCCCCTGCAGGGAGGGAGGAAAGCTTACAGACCTTCGTTAGATCTCTTGTTGGGTAAACTGAGGCCTGGGGGAAGCCACTTGCCTGAGGCGCTTGGGCAGTTGGTGGCCGATGTGGAATGAGAACCCAGGCCTTCTGATTCTAGCCCAGGCTGGCCCCACTCAGCTGCAAGGATTTGCTTGAGAAGGTGCTCCTAAGAGGTCGGGGGTGACCTGCTCCCCTCATGTTCCCAAGGCCTAGTACATGGTGGGTGCTTGCATGGGCTAAGACCTGGAGAGTGAGTGGGATTAGACAACTGGAGGGAGTGAGGAAGTTGCTCCAGGCAGAGGGCATGGTAGGAGCAATGACCTGAGATCCTTCTGTTCAACGACAACAACTACTACCACCTCTGCTATCCCCAGTGAGCGATCACCATATGCCAAGTGCCACGCCAAGCATTTCACAAGCATTGCCACATTTAACTCTCACAACCACTCTAAGAAGCAGACACTGTTATCAGCCTTATTTTACAGATAGAGAAACTGGGGCTCAGAGAGGTTAAGTGACTCTCCCAGGGTCACATAGCCAATAACCAGGGTTCAAATAAAGATGCTCAAGTTCTTGCTCTTGGTAGCAACACAGACCTGCTTTCTCAGTGGGTCCTCTCCCGTGCTCCATTCCCTCACCTCAGGAGAGTAAGGGGTCCAAAAGGCCCTGGGGAAAGGAGACCAGGGGCAGGAGGGAAGCCCCCAACTCTCCTGCTGAGATGTCACCCAGGCCAACACCTTCCACACTGGGGGACTTCCCAGGGGAATGGGCAGCCTCTCTCTGTGGTTTTGACTGTACAATGTCAAATGTCCCTGTCTCCAACCTGCCCTTGGTCAACCTTTAGACAGGCCCTGTCTCTGACACAGAACTGTGCAGGCAGGTAGGGGATGGCTAGAGGTGAGGTAGGAGGTGGGGTTGACTCCGGAGGCCAGGACTTGAACTCCAGACCAGACTGAAGCAGGGAAGAGATGAAAGCACCTCTCCATAAGACATGCCCACCAGTGTCATGTCAGTTCACCATTACCATGGCAACACCCAGAAGTTCCCATCCCTTTCCATGGCAACAACCCGATGACCTGGAAGTTATCACTCTTTTTCTAGAAATGTCTGCATAATCTGCTCCTTAATTTGCATATAATTAAAAGTGGGTATAAATATGACTGCAGAACTGCCTCTGAGCTGCCACTCTGGGCAAACTACCTATGGGGTAGCCCTGCCCTGCAGGGAACAGTACTTCTGCTACTGCTGCGCACTGCCACTTCAGTAAAAGTTGCTAATACCACTGGCTCATCCTTGAATTACTTCCTGGGTGAAGCCAAGAACTGTCCCTGGCTGAGCTCCAGTTTTGGGGCTTGCCTGTTCTGTATCACTGGGGCCTTCCTGAGGGATGGAGCAAATGGAAGGCAACAGCTTGCAGCTAGCAGGAGGAAGCCGGGCTCACAGGGGCTCCTGTGGCAGTATGCAGCTGTCTGGTGGCTGCCAGCAGACCTCTGGGTTGCCATACACCTGCCTCAGAGGCAGGCCCCCCAGACAGTGAGGGAGTGCAGTGGAGGCTGGATGACCACTTTGCGGGAAGACTGCCCCTTAGAGCCACAGTACTTACAGATGATGACCACAATAGAAGCTGAGGCTGAGGCAGGAGGATCACTGGAGCCCAGGAGGTCTAGGCTGCAATGAGTTGTGGTTGTACCAATGCACTCCAGCCTGGTGACAGAGCAAGACCCTGTCTTAAGAAAACAAAAATGTTCACTATGTAAAAATCTCTGGATGGAAAGACGAGCCCAAGACTAGGAGGAAGTATTTGCAGATCTGCAAATCATCCCATCTCTGATGAAGGACTTGTATCTAGAATGTATAAGAACACTCTAAACCCAATAGTAAGAAAACAAACACTTCAATTAGAAAACCGGCCAGAGACACATACAGATATTTCACCAAAGACGATATATGGATGGCAAATCCATAAGCACAAGAAAAGAAGTTCAGCATCACGGTCATCAGGGAGATGCAAATTAAAGCTATGGTGAGATATCACTACCACCTATCAAAATGGCTAACATAAAAAACAGGAACAATGACGAGTGCTAGCAAGCACGCAGGGCAGCTGTAGTCCTCATACTTCCTTCTGGGTATGGCCTCTCTGGAAAGTTCGTTATCAAGTTAAACATGCACTTACCATATAAGCTGGCCATTATTACTTCTGGGTATTTATGCCTGAAGAATGAAGACAGGTTTATGCAAAAACTTGTATATGAACCTTTGTAACAGCTTTATTTGTAATGGCCAAAAGTTGGACACAGCCCAAATGTCCTTCAGCACGTGAGTGAACAAACTGTCGGACACCCATGAAGTGGAAGACTGTGCAGTAACAAAAAGGAATAGACTATTGATAAGCATGGCAACTTGAGTTATCTTCAGGGCACTATGCTAAGCAAAACATGCCAATCTCAAAAGGTTATATACTATATGATTCCATTTATGTAACATTGTCATAGTGACATAATTATAGTAATGGGGAACAGATCGGTGGTTGCTAGGGATAGGGTTGGCAAAAGGTGCGATTCTACAGTGCTAACAGAAGGGCATTTCTTTGTGGTGATTGGAATATTTCTATAGCCTGATGGCTACAAAATTTATCCACATGGGAAAGTTTCAGAGAATTATGCATCAGAAAACAAAAAACAAACAAAACAATTATTACATGTAAAAACTGATAACATCCAAATAAGGTCTGACTTAGTAATACTGTACCCATGTCAATTTCCTGGTTTGACAATGTAACATGATTATGTAAGATGTTAGCACTAAGGGAGCTGGGAGAAGCTGGGTGAAAGGTGCATGGGAACTCTGTACTATTTTTGCAACTTCATGTGGGTCTTAAATATTGCAAACTAAAAAATTTTAAAGTAGCAGTGGTTTGGGACTGCTTTGCTCAATTTGATTTTTTTTTCTTGCTGTAAAAAATAATAGCAAGGTGAATAAGGTATGTAGAGAATACCATTTGTGTGAAATATAAATGCAGGAGTCATCTGGTGTATGATAGAATATTTCTGGAAAGATATAGAAGGAACTGGGAATATTGGAGCCACATGAGGGATAACTGAAAATGCACAAGGATGAGAAAGAAAGCCTGATTTTCCAGTTTTCCTCTTGAGACTTTTGACTTTTTACTGCAGGTGTCTACCACTGTCTTAGTTTGTCCTTGCTGCTATAACCAAATGCCATAGATTTGATGGTTTTACAAACAACAGAAATTTATTTTGCACAGTTCTGGGGCTGGAAAGTTCAAGGCCAAGGTGCCAGCAGACTTGGTGCCTGGGGAGAGCCTACTCTCTGATTCATAGATGGTGCCTTCTCGCTGTGTCCTCACATGGTGGGAAGGGCAAGGGAGCTCTCTGGGGCCTCTTGTATAAGGGCACTAATCCCATTCATGAGGGCCCCACCCTCACGACCTCCTCACCTCCCAAACCTAAGGTCAGGAGTTTGGGAGGTGAGGAGGTCATGAGGGTGACCTCCCAACACCATCACCTTGGGGGTGAGGGCTGCAACACATGGATTTGGCATTTAGACCATAGCAATCACCATTTAAATTTTTTAATTTAATTGTCTTAAAAACTAAGAGTAGGACCCATCAGTTAGGAGCCATCAGTTAGACTCTGAGATCCTCAAAGGGTCAGCCCAGTAAGGAGAGGGACAGTAACCTGGGGGCAAGGATTTTATCAGGAAGTCAATATTTTGTTAAGCTCAAGGGAGGCTCTACACACACACTCACACACACACACACACACACACACACACACACACACACACACACACAATTAATGGGGCAGGGAGGGCACTGGGCTGAGTTTGGCCAGGCCTGGGAATTGACGCCTTCTTCACCCATGTTATAACAACAGCAACAAGGGGTAGGCATCACAGCCTCCGCAACCGTGGACACTCACCACAGGCCAGGCACTCAGCCAAGCACCTCTCAGGGATTAACACACGTCATCCTCTCAGCAACGTCACTGTGCAGAGGAGGAAGCTGAGGCACAGAGAGACAAAGAGACTTTCCCAAGGCCCCACCTGACTTTGTAGCACTCTAACATCTCAGGCCTCCTGACCAGTCCCGGGCCCTGGGCGCTGAGGTGAGAGGACACTGGGATGGAAGCAGCAGGACAGGTGGATGACAAATGTCTTGAGCACTTGCTTGGCCCCAGGCACGGACTCACTCATGGAGCCTGCTGGGGAAGGGCAGGCAGACGGCACACAGGGTCATGCAAAGGCAAAGGTGACTGTCAAAGAGGCAGACGTGAGCAGCCCTGGGCTGGGGCAGGGGAGGTGGGGGTGGTCTGGTGAGCTGGGAAAGGCTAGGGCTTAGAGGCAGGTATTCCCTGGTAGATCCCAGCTCCAGCCTTGGAAGATGGCTCCTGTCTCTACTTGCCTTCTGATTCCTTCTCTAAAATGAGGAGCATTGCAACACCTGCTCCTGACCTAGGCTGCTGCCAGGCTCCAGGGCTCAGGCAGGGGACAGCAGGAACTGCGCAAAGCCAGCTGGCTTCAAAACCTGAGAAGAGCCCAGACCCCTGTCAGCAGGTGTCAGGGAACTTGTGGCACACCCATGCATGGAATATCATGTAGCTAGGAACAAGAGCATTACAGTCATGCGCAGCGAGGGATCTCCAAGAGTGATGAGCTAAAGAAACCAGGGAAGGAAAAGTACAGATTGTACCACCTCATTTACATAGAGTTTAAACTAGGCAAAACTCACCTATGGTGTTAAAAGTCACGATCGTGGGGACCTTTGGGGAAGAGGGAGAGAGGCTTTGGGGGACCGTGGGCACAGGTGTGCTCACTTTCGACAACTCATCAAGGGCCTGGGAAGTGGTGACCTGAGATGGGGCCTCACTGAGCCCTAGATCCCTCCTCCGGGAAGATGATTTCACAAGTGACCCTGCCTGTCAAGGGTGTCGTGAGGGTCAGACGATGGCAGGTGACTTGTGGGTGTGGCGATGCCCCATGAGAGGCCACCATGAAATGGTGGGTCACGAATTTCTGAAGCAGAGGCCTCTGGTGGGAAGAGCTCCCAAGAGAGAGCCCTGTATCCTCTTCTATCCACTGCTCCTGCCTCCAAGACTGGAGGCCCTGGGCAGCCCTGGTGTGCATGGGACCCCTGGACCTCCGCCAGCTGCCCCAGCTTCCCTGGGCCTGGCTCCCAGAACTCTCATCCAGCCAAAGCCCATCCGGTCTGAGCTAGGGAAGGATTAAGGTGGAAATCCAGAGCCGGGGGCTGAGAGGGAGGCACCTCAGGCAGGGTGGCCGGAGGCTGGGGTGGGCAGAGGCCAGTGTGATGGAAGCCTTCCTCCCTTCACTCTTCAAAGCCGAAGCCACACTGCATCTCCACTGTGTTTCCTGGGACAAGCCACGGGGCCTCTCTGATCCTCAGCCTCCTCATCCATCAGGGGTCTGTTGTGGGGGTTAAATGAGATAATCACCTACTGGTGCTGAGTAAACAGCAGGTGCAATTGTTATGTTTACTGTTATCTCACTGGGGGAACGCTGTCTAGGACATAGAGATGGAGAGGCTACGAGGGTCCTGAAGAAAGCTTAGATTCATGTACTGCCCTTGCATACACTTTGCAAGTCAGGAATGCAAACCCCAAGGTCACAGGAAATTAGGCCAGGGAGCCAGGGGAGCCCCCCAGGGCCCAGCCTCCTCAGTCCCTGCACTGACATTCTCACGTGGGCAGCTTCCCACATGGCCACTCTGGAAGATGTATAGAAGGCAGAGAGGCTGCGGGCCAGCCTGGAGGCGGATGGGAGACTCCCTGGAAGAGTGCACGCACACACACACGCACACACACCCGCCACGGTGGGAATCCCACGTTAGTCATTCTGTTTTAGGACTGGGAGTGTAACATGGAGCCGGCTTGCGCTGGAAGAGTGGGAGATGCAGATGCACCCTCTAGAACTGCCAGAGGCTTCTGCATGACTCAGAAAACTGGAAGACGCCCCATTCACCATTGACTTCAGCTCTTCATTTGGGAAATCTGTTCTTTTTACTTTTGAAATATTTCAGACATATAGAAAAGCACAGAAAGTAATGTAACAAACACCTGTGGATTTCTCACTTGGCCCCAGTTCTTATTTTAGTTAATTAATTTTATTATTGTTTTTAGAAACAGGGTCTTGCTCTGTTGCCCAGGATGGAGGGCAGTGGTGTGATTACAATTTGCTCCAGGTTTAAGCTCCTGGACTCAAGCGATCCTTCTGCCTCAGTCTCTCAAGTAGCTGGAATGTCAAGTGCATGCCATCATGCCTGGCTAATTTATTTTTAATTTTTAGACACGGGGTCTCACTACATTGTCCAGGCTAGTCTCCAGCTGGCCTCAAGCAATCCTCCTGCCTTGGCCTCCTGAGTCCCTGCGATTACAGATGTACGCCACAACGAGCTCCAGCTCCAGTTCTAACAGGTTGCTGGTCCTGCTCCTCCTCCTTCACTAGTCATTTTCAGGACACAGTCAGAGCCCTCAGGCAGCCCTCTCTGAATGCATTTCTGTCTTTGTCTCCCTCCTAAGGGAATGAACTCCTTGAATCTGGAGTTTACTTTCTCATATTTGTTTTCACACATACATCTGTATCCATAAACATTGGTTTTGTTTGTTCTCAAACTTAATGGGACTACGCTGGATGAGTCACCCTGCAGCTTATCGTTTTGACTCAACATCACGTTATCAAGGCTTCTGCACACGGCTGCACAGAGCGTGAATCCATTCATCTGCAGTCTGTACATAAGCCATGATACACGAAGCCCTTCTCCCCAGGATGGACTCCTAGGCCGTCTCCAGTTGTTTGCCCTCACAAGTCAGCTGAACTTGTCTTCCAGAGCACGTGTGCAGAGTTGACCTCAGAGTGCAGTGGCTGGGTCACAGGGTCAGGGCATCTTGTGCTTCCCCCGGTGATGCCCAGCTGCTTTCCAAGGGGGGGATGCCACTTCACACCCCCACAGCTGCACAGGCACCACAGCATTCCACACTGTAAGCAGACCAGACCCTCCCTTCTTAAATGAGTAGGCTGAGGTTGTGGGGAGGCAAAGGGCCCAAGATACCAGAGTCCAGGGCAGAAGGAGCCAGTACTGGAGCCCAGGTCTACGGATGTTGCAGTTATCCATTGCTGTGTGACGAACAACCCCCATGCTTAGTAGTTTGATTTTGTTTGTCAATCCATAGTTCAGGCAGGGCTCGGAGGGGAAGGCTCATCTCTGCTATGTGTGGTGTCAGCTGGGACAGCTTGGCGGGGGGGGTCCGTTTCCAAGATGGTGCACTCACGGCGAGTTGGGGCTGGTCGTCAGGGGGAGCTTGGTGGGGGATAAGGGTGGGATGAGGGTCTTGCTTCCATTCCACTCAGCCTCCTCACGGGCTGCTCGGGCTTCCTCAAGGCCCGTCTGGGTTCTGAGAACCAGTGTCCAGAAGCTGTCATAGTGGCTCTTCTGCCGTACTCCATTGATCAAGCAACCACAGGCTGCAGATTCCAGGGGAAGGAGGGGCTAGGTTGCTCCCTGCCTCTTGATGGAAGGAACATCAAATAATTTGGGGGTCATGTTTGAAAACTGACGCACCTGACTTCTGCAACATGCCTTCAATAATGTAAGGTTCCAGATGCTCCACCAGGCAGAAGGTGAATGAGTAGCAGTGGCTGCTAAGGACCACCCTTGTCATGCATGACTCCAGGCACCCAGAAGCACGCAGACCAACAAGGACCTGAAGCAGAGCCTCCCAGAGTCCTGGCTCCGGTGACAAATCTGTTGATGTGCTTTATTTGCCTGAAAGGAGAGGTTTTTATATAAAAATAACTATCAGCTGTATCAGTCCATTCTTGCATTGCTATAAAGACATACCTGAGACTGGGTAATTTATGAAGAAAATAGGTTTAATTGGCTCACGGTTCCACAGGCTGTACAGGAAGCACAGGAGCATCTGCTTCTTGGGGGGCCTCAGGAAGCTTCTATTTATGGTGGAAGGCGAAGGGGGAACAAGGCACTTCACGTGGCCAGAGTGCGAGGAAGAGAGAGCGGAAGTGCCACACACTTTTAAACAATCAGATCTCGTGAGAACTCTACCACAAAAACAGCACCAAAGGGGGAAGTCCGCCCCATGATCCAATCGCCTCCCACCAGGCATCACCTCCAATATTAGGGATATGATTCAACATGAGATTTGGGTGGGGATGCAGATCCAAACTATATCATCAGCGTTCCAAAACTGGTAGAAGATTTGGCAACACTGAACTGTTATTTCCAGATGGCCTTGCTGGCCAGAATGAGGAGCGACCACCGGATAAATCCTCTGGTTTACTGCAGTCCCCAACTTCTGAACCGGCTGCTGTGGGCCCTCAGGTTGGCAAACCCTAGGTCACGAATTCTAAGACATTAGAAAGGCATTGGGGAATAATCGTTCCCTAGTGGTTATTAGTGAACACAGTTCAGAGAGTACAGCTGGCAGGCAAATGCGTGGTGCTGATACGAAGCCCTCAGAAGATGTTCAGCTCTATAGGAAGAACAATCCCAGAAGGCTTTCCGGAGGAGGTGACAGCTCAGTAGTCCTGACAGATGAGAAGGACTTTGGGAGGCCAAGGCAGGAGGATCACTTGAGCCTAGGAGTTTGAGACCAGCCTGGGCAAGACTGAGACAGCATCTATACAAAAAAATTTTAAAATTAGCTGGATATGGTGGTGTGTGCCTACAGTCTCAGCTCTCAGGGGAGGCGGCTGAGGTAGTGTTACAGTAGGTAGCTAGTCAGACATGAGCAGGGCAGGAGAAGGCCCTGCCTCCCAATCAGGAATGTGAGGCGACCGTGAGGTGACGGTCAGGCGGTTGTTAACTCTCCCTCTAAAATAATGATAACTGGTTGCAAACAGTGCCAGGGAAAGCCAGTCTCCCAATAGATAGAAACATCTGAAGCTGGCGATCAGCCGCTTCCTGATAAGATCTCAGGAGCTGGGCGAGTGGGCTCAAGCATGTGCATTAAGAAGCAAAATGCTGGGGTTTAATTGGTGTACGACCTTCCTCTAGGAATGCTAGACTGGTAAGGGAAGAATGCCTCCAGTGAGCTTGTGCACAACCCCAGTAAACACACTGTGCTGGCAGGCCACTGCGCATGTGGACAGCCACCCAAAGGCAAGAATCAGAGGAGGAGGGACACAACCCCCAGAAGCACTCCAATGTATAAAGCCCCAAGTGAAAGATCAGACCACACACTCACACCTCTCAAGTCGCCTGCCTGGCCCTCTTTTGAGTGTATTTTACTTCCTTTTGTTCCTGCTCTAAAACCTTTTAATAAACTTTCACTCCTGCTCTAAAACTTTCCTCAGTCTCTCACTCTGCCTTATGCACTTTGGTCAGACTCTCTCTTCTGAGGGGACAAGAACTGAGGTTGCTGCAGACCCGTATGGATTCACCACCACTAACTGTGGGAGGATCACCTGAGCCCAGGAGGGCAGGGCTGCAGTGAGCCATGACTGAGGCACTGCACTCCAGCCTGGGCGACAGAGTGTGGCCTTGTCTCAAAAGAAAAGAAAGAAAGATGGGAGGAGTTGTAAATGTTCAGGCCTCCAGAAGCTAATGAGTTTGGTCTCTAGTTGGACATCTGAACTTTGAGACCAGAAAAGAAGGAGAAGCAAGTTTCCTCTGCATATCTCTCCCTGCAATCCCAAATCCAATCTCTGCAATCCCTGGTGGAAATAAAAAGCAAAAATGGAGGCACTAGTAGATGATGATTTGAAAAAAACCCAAAGATGCCACGATATTGTCCTCACTGCTGGCCATCCTGCCTCAAATGTCACCATCAGCACCACCATGTAGAAAGCACTTATTACTTGAGGGGGAGGTCGTTTCTTCACATAAATCATTCATTTGTCCATCAGTCTGAGGCAGTGTGGATTCATTAAGCCACCAGATTAGCTAGCATAGAGAAGGAGTGCCTGGAAGGAGACAGGGGAGGGAGCGTTGCTAAAGTGCAGAGAGCTGTCCTGGGCGGTGCTCTCTGCTGGGAGCAGAGCCCAGAGGGGAGCGCTGAGCACACTGGGTGGAGGGTCAGACAGGAGGCAGGAGGAAGAAGGTGAGAGCCTCAGGGGCCACCATTCTGCAGGACCTCAATCTCTCTTTTCCAACTGTAATTTCCTCTTCCACTGACCTTAGTGTGGACCTCTTCACACTAAAGTTCTGGAAGTCTAGGATTCCATAAGTCTAATCTTCCAAAATACCACGATCCCAAGATCTCACGGATTCTTAGAGTTGCAAGATCATTTTCTTAAGTATGGAGATAAAGAAGATAAAGTAATGATTAAGATGGCATTATCTTTGAAAATGCCATCAAAGATAATGCGGTTCTAAGGTTCTGCAGTTCTCCAGGGTCTAAGTTTTAAAATTCAGTCCTTCTAAGATTGTATTAAGCCATCAACGTTTCCCATTTAGACTGAGCTGGAAGCCAGCAATCTGCAGGGAATCCAGTGATTTCTCTATGTGCTACCTGTACTGCTATTTTTCTTTACATTTAACATTTAAATTTAATTTAAAGTTTTTTTCTTTGGACTTAATCTCATTCTAAATAATAATAGTACATGAAGCTGTGAGTTTGAAGGACAAATTCTATTTCTCTAAAAACCTACCAAATAAGCTCTGGTAACGTAGCTCCTGGCACCTCAAACCATCTCAGGCACCACAAGCAATTGAAATACGGCATTTCAGAAGCCATTGCCAACGACGCCAGTCCCTCAACCCCCAACCAATTTCTGCAGGAGAGAGCAAAGCCATCCGTTTACAAATGGGCCGCAGGTCACACCTACGGCAGGAATTCTTTGGGCTCTGAGAATGTGAGGTCCACCCACGGGTCTCCAGGGAAGGTCGTGCCCTGCTGGGCGGAGGTCGGAGTCTGGAGGTCGGGCGTCCTGCTGAGTGGAGTCTCTTGTGGACTGGAGCCAGCGGGGACCCTATGCAACACCGCCATCTAGTGGCCAGAGTGTAAGGCACCGAGGGCGAAACATTGAGACACGTTTGCAGGTCCTGAAATTGGGAAAGCTGGAGAAAAGATAAAGGGACTAATGATTTAGAAACAAATAATTCGATAAAAACAAAATAAATTGTAACATGGAATCTAATCAAGTCCTAAATGGGCAATTCAGAAACAACTTATGTGTTCACTATGGGGGCTTGGTTAAAGAAATGATGGGATATCATCTTAGGGAATAGTGTGTAGGCATTGTGATGAGTGCCATTAGCACCATGCTGACATGGAAAGATGCTCAGCTGAGTGGGGAAAAGAGCAGGAATCAGAGAGTCACCATGCAGCTTATGCAAAATATAAGTATAGATCCATTTCGGGCACACATCTAGAGAGAATGTCCCCACCTTACCATCTTTCCCATGGCAGTAAATGCACCCCATTCACATGGCTGCTCAAGCCAGAAACCTATAAATCACTCAACCTTATGTCCCCCACCCTGACTGTTACACCAGTGCGTCGCCAAGTCAGTTCTGTCTCTGAAGCCCACCCACTTCTATTCCTCTCCACGACTACCACCTCCGGCCGAACCAGCATGTGTCTGGCCTGGGTGACTGCAGGGGCCTCCAACCTTGCCCTTCTGCATTTTCCAGCCCACAGCCCAGAGAACAGCCCCAGCGCCAACTGGATCATGCTGCTTCCCTGCTTAAACTCCTCCTGTGGTTTCTTGCCTCACTAGAATAAAAGCCCCCTCAAGCCAACCTTGTTCCATACCCTTGACCCCTTCTCGCTCTGCTCCTGCTCACTGGGCCCCTTCAGCTCCTCAAAGTTTTTGAGTTCTTTCCCATCCTGGTCTTCCCACCCCGTGCTGGTTCCCGGCCCTGAGACTTTCCTGGCCATGCCCCTCCCCTGCCAATCTCTACTCAAACCTGGGAACAATGTCCCTTCCTCAGAGCAGGCTCTGTGGGTGATACGAGATTTCATCTTTGTATCTTCTGATCTGTTTGGGAAACAAGTATTATTTTGATATGATCGAAACAATCAGATAGACCATTGGCACACGGTGAGTTCAGAGTAGGGGGAGGCTCAAAGGCCAGGGAAGGCTTCCTAAGGGAGGTAGAGCTTGAAGAACAGGAAGCATTGAGCCCAGGAAAGCAAACAGAATTCTAGACAGGGAAACTGGAATGAAGGTATAGAGGTGGCAGGTCAGCTAGAAGACGGGGCACCTGCTGATTTTGCTTGTTTAACACCCTTAATTCTGGTTGTAACACCCATTTTTTTTCCTCTGAGGGTGCACATTTCCCACATCCTCAGATCATGTGTTTCCAGTGAGGTTGATTCTCATTATGGGTGTGTGAATTCAGCTGGGCCAATGAGAACCTTTCCTGAGATTGTTGCTTCACCTGTTGAAAAAAGTGTTGTCTTTCCAACAGAGTTGTCAAGCTGGAAGGATGCAGGCCCAATCTTTGCCGCCACAAAGGAAGACAATAAAACCCATACAGGAGAAAACAGAGTCACAGATGGAGACAATCACATTCCTGGTGACAATGTTTGAGCACCTGATCCAGCCCAACCTAAGGCCATTTTCTCTTATGCTTTTTAGATCTGTGAACCAATAAATCCCTGCTTTAAGGGTTGGGCTAGTTTATCATGAGTGTCTATCATTTAAAACCCAAAGATTCCTAAGTTCTGCACTAAGCTGGCTGGAACAGAGGCTTGCTGTGGAAGACAGTGAGGGAGGCTGAGCAGACACAGCAGAAACAACAAATGTCATGGCCATTCTTTGGAGGCAAGGCCTTTTTCCCAGTGGACTGAAGCATCTAGTGTGGGAATTGGAGAGTCTGAATCTCTGAGCCAAGCCAGAAATCTGAAACAACGATAGGCCCTCTCTCTTGACTGCCCACAAGCCACATTCTCCCTTCATTGACCCAGAAATCCTTTGAAAGGAGACCCAGGGACAGAAATGGCCTGGAGCAGCTCCTGTTCTTGGCTTATTGGGGTTCTGGAAGGAAACCATCTAAGTCTTCCCAGACCGCACTGGGAAGGCCAAGAATCCACAAGACAACTGGCCAGGGGGAGAAATGGGTGAGGGTGGGGAACCATTCGGGGCATTTTCCACTACTCTTTCCCTGTTTGTTTGTGGTCGGTCTGACTGCTCCTGAGGGCCCTGGTCTCTGGCAGGGGCGGGGAGGGAGTCCTGCGGGGCTGGTGGAGGAAAGGGACACAGGCCTGTAGCTCTAGCCCAGAGTTGGGGCCCTCCTAGGAACTACAGGATGGTATGATACGTGGAGACATCCCCAGGGTCCTGAAGGGGCAGTACCTATGTCCTGTGCCCTCCCATCATGCCCAGCACAGTGCCTGCCACAGGGTTATATGCATGGCACTAGTTTCCATTTAGAAAACAAATCCCAAGTCCTTGCTGGGAGTGAGTAGAAGAGGACTTCACAAGAACCGAGGTGCATGATCATGTCAGTGTCACTGACTTGTGTCTTTGGGGCTGACTTGTGCCTTTGGGGCTATCTCCCACTCTGACCCTCCTGTAACCATCTCATCCGGTCTCCACAAGGGCAGGACTCCCTCTGAAACCTCTGGCCTGACACTAGCCACATACCACTTTCCAGCTTTCGAGAGCTGCAGCTGAAGATGCTAATGAAAATCAATACATATGGGCAGAGATTAGTTAAAATTCAACACTTAATCATGTTTTTTTTTTTAACTCTCAGCAAAAGAGGCACAGAGGAGAACTTTCTTAATCTGATAAAGAGTTTCCATTAAGACACCTGTGTGTGCGCGCGCTCACACACACACAACTAACATCATCATTAATGGTAAAATACTGAATGCTTTTCTCCTAAGGATAGGAACAAGAAATGGATGTCCGCCACTATCATTTCTACTCAGCATTGTACAGTAGAGCCCAGTTGTTTCAATGAGGCAGAAATAAAAATAAAAATAATAAAGATTAAAATAAAGCCTATAAACTCATTATTTAAGATGATAATATTGTATGTGGAAAAAAATCCAAAATCCAATAATAACCTATTAGTATTAATGAGTAAGTTTAGCAAGGTTGCTGGATAGAATCAACATACAAAAATTAGTTTAGTTTGTATGTGCTAGCAACAATTAGCAAATGAAAATTTTGATGTGCAATTTACAATAATACCAAAATAATCACCAAGTACTTATGAGTAGGTCTAAGGAGAGAAGCAAAGACCTCTATGATGACACAAAACTTTGTAGAGAAATTAAAGAAGACCTAAATAGAGGACTGTAGCCTGCTTATTGTTTGACCAGCTTAATATTATTACAATATTAAGTTGCCAAATTGATCTGTATGTTCCAGCAGGTATTTACAAGAAAATTGGCATGCTGCTTTCAAAATTTATATGGAAATTGCAAGGACCTAGAATAGGTAAAGCGATCTCACAAGAGTACGAAGCTGGATGACTTACTGTACTGGATGTCAAGGGTTTTTTCTAAATCCAGAGTAAGAAGACAGTGTGGCATACTGTGATCCTAGTCATGTGGACCAATAGAACAGAGTAGGGAGCCCAGAAACAAACCCACACGTGTTCAATCCCTGGATTCACAGGAAAGATGCACAATTCAGTGAGGAAAGGTGATGTTTAATAAATGGTATTAGTTCAACTGGATAGTCATGTGGGGGAAAATGAGCCTACCTCAAATCATACCCCAAAATTAATTTGAGATCCATCATAGACCTAAAGTAAAACAAAACATCTTCTAGAAAATAAAATACAAGAATATCTTCATGACCCTAGGGTAGACAAACATTTCTTAACCAAACAGGTTGAGAGATGTTTGAAATACATCTATGAAAAAAAAAAACTAATATCCAGAACATATAAAGAACTTTTATAAATTAATAAGAAAAAGACAGGCTAGGCACAGTGGCTCATGTCCTAATTGCAGCACTTTGGGAAGCCGAGGCAGGAGGATCACTTGAGCTCAGGAGCTTGAGGCCAGTCTGGGCAACACAGTGAGACCATGTCTCTACTAAAATAAATAATTAAAAAAAAAAAGCTGGGTGTGGTAGTGGCACCTGTGCTCCCAGCTACTTGTGTGGGTGAAGTGGGAGGATTTCTTGAGCCCCGGAGATCCAGACTGTAGTGAGCCATGATCACGCGACTGCACTTCAGCCTGGGCGACAGAGCAAGATCCCGTCTCTAAAAAAGAAAAAGAAAAAGACAGACATCCCAGTTTTTAAAGTGGGCAGAAAGCTGTGAACAGAGACTGCACCAAAGAGCACATCTAAATAGCCAATTATCATATAAGCATTATTAGTCATCTTGGAAATGCAGATTAAAGTCACAGGAAGATGCTGTCACACTCCTCACTAAAATGGCTAGCAGGTGTGGTACACTGGCAAGTACACTGCCGTCAGCAGGCGGCCTTCAGCTTCTCCAAGGTCTGCCTCTGCTAGGAGAGCCACCCCGCTTTAGGCCATGGCCCTCCTGGGACAGCCCAGATCAGGTGGCTGAGTGCAGCAGGGCTTAGAGGTCAGCCTTTTGTTTCCACTGGATGTGGGTCACGCTGCTGGGCAGTACTCACGCCAGCTCCCTGCTGGGTTAACTGGGGCTTTGTCTAGCCTGCATCACAGCTCAGCTCCTCCCTCCGCCCCATCTTGTTCCTTCCTTTTCTCTTCACAGGTGGGGATCCCCAATAACAATCTCCAGACCCAAACTCCGTGGCCACATCTGCTCCCAGAGAAACCAAACCACACAGTGAGGATGTGGGTATGGAGCAACTGGAAGCCTCAACTATTGCTGTTTGGATCATCACTTAACCTCACCTGAGAAAACTTTTGGCAGAATTATATTATATATTAATGTTCTAATGCTAAACTCAATCTACATGGACCCTAAGACCCAGCACATTCTCTTCTAGGTAGATGCCCAGCTGAAATCAGTGCTTATGTCCCCAGAAGCCCTGTTCACAGAAGCCTGATGCGTGATAGCCACAACTGGCAACAGACCAAATGTCCATCCCCAGGAGAATGGATAGACACGGGGGGTGGGGGCAGTTCAGTGCAATGCTTACAGCTCATAAAAAGGAAAAAGGCTGCTGCTACACACAACATGGATTCAACGCACGGGCTTTATGTTGAACAGAGGAGACCAGGCACAGAAGAGTGCACACATCCTGTGTGTATACACACAGTACACGCAACGTGTGTGGCTCCATTTATGTGGTGACCAAAACCAGGCACAACTAGTCTGTAATGATAGGAGTCTGGAGAATGGAGAAATTGAGGCTGGAGGGAGCTTGCTGGGGAGCTGCAAGTGTCCAATATATTGGTTGATCCTGGGGGTGGTTGTGTGCATATATACAGAGGCAAAAGTTAATCAAACTCTACCATTAAGATGCGTGCACTTTACTGAATGTTACACCTTGATTAAAAAAAATAAGTTAAGAAATAGAAGAAGTTCCAAGCCTTCACAATGATCCACATTTATTGAGAAGTTACTGTGTTTCAGGGTCATTTCATGCAGCAGATCACTCCATGTACACACACGCACACACACACCAACAAATACATCCTCAACACACACACACCTTAGCACATACATACTCCAACACATACACACCCTAATACACACACCCCAACACACACATATGCCCTCAACACACACCCCAACACACACACCCTCAAAACACATACACTTCCTAACACACACATACTCCATCCAACACACACACACACCCGAACACACACCCCAATACCTACTCCAACACACACACCCCAATACACATATACCCCAACACACACCCCAATGCACACTCCAATACACATCCCAACACACACATTCCAACACACATCCCAACACACATCCCAATGCACACACACCCAGCACACACATACACCCAACACACACACACCCCAACAAACACATACTCCAACACATATATGCCCCAATGCATACACACCCCAACACACACACACACAGCAACACACGCATACTCCAACACACACATACTCCAACATGCACATACTCCAACACACACCCCAATACACACACACACACCGATACACGCATACTCCAGCACACACACCTCAATGCACATACGCCCCAACACACACAACCCAACACACACATCCCAAAACACACATTCTGACACACACATACTCCAACATACACACCCCAATACCCACAAACCCCAACAAACACACAATCCCCCCACAGACACCAACACACACATACTTCAACACACATACCCCAACACACACCTCAAAACACATACCCCCAGCACACACAGAACCCAACACAAACACACCCAACACACACAGCTCAATACACACACAACCCAATGCACTCATACACAGACACACACACACGCACACACACACTCTAACACACCCCCAACTTCGAGGTACAGCTAAAAGCTGAGCCTGGGGAGAAATAAGAACCATAGATGCAGTCATGTGGGCTAAACTCTGTGATCCAGTCGTCTTGTCCTTAAAGTGGAAGTGATACTGGTCCCCACCTCCCAGAGATGTGATCACAGACAAGCTATTAGGGACACAAGACACTAGACACAGGGCCAGGTGCACCCAAGGCTCTCAGAATGTAAGGACTGGCCATTTCAGGACCTGCTGAAGGAGGGCAGGCCCAAGGAACATAGGGTGTTGTGGGGAACACAGGCAAGGAAATTACACGCGCGGGACCTGGGAGGGTTGGGGCAGATATTGGTATAAATCTTGGCATCAGTTATTTCAGTTTGCATATCCCAGAAGTGCTGGTTCCTTCTGCAGCCTGGGAGGGCTGCTGACGCTAACTCCACCTACAGAGAAACCAAGGCTTACATTGTTGGGAGCCAGGGAGAGAGATGAATGATTCCATATCAGTGCTTGTCCTTGGTTTTTGAAACACGAGGAAAATTGTGATTTCTTTCAGAGGACTGGCAGGTTTGGAGCTCACAGAAGCCATGGATCACCAAGTGGGAAGAGGTACAGCCAGGCGAGGAACCTGAGGCACAGAGATGGCAAGTGGGTGCCCCCAGGTCACATAGCAACTTAATGGTGGGGCCAGAATCTGCTCAAAAATAAGATTTTAATTTTACACCCAAGATCGGCTGTTGATGCAACATGGAATAAAGGTGAGGTGGGAGAAGTGAAAAGTATCTCTGCTTTCTCCCCAGTTCCTCAAAGACCAGTCTCCCTGTTGACTAAAACACTCATGCAGCTCCCATTAGAACAGAGACTCAGTCAGCCTGCTATCTTGTTGGAGTGCTGTTGAAGATGCAAACGAGAGTCACATGCAAGACATCCTCCAGCCACACTCACAGCATTCCAGCCAGAGGGACTGGAAGGGAACTCAGACCTCCTTAGTGTCACCCTTGGGACATAGGCAAAGACATTCCCAAAGATCTAAGGCCTCAGACCAGGCCATCTGGGAACAAAAAGATGGAAAGTCCCAGATCTCAGGGTTGGGCTGTCAGGCAGACAACAGCCCACAGTGGGCAAGCACCCTGTAGACTCCAGAAAGCCCAGCCATCCCGGACACAAAACTGAGGCATGGCCAGCATGTGCTTAGGGTTGCCTTCAGATGAAACTGTCTTGGCAGTGGATGAGAGAAGTCCTAGCAGAAGCTGGACCCGGTGCCATCCTTCAAATTTCAAACTGGGCTTCTTATGTGGTGATTGGTAGTTAATCCACTCAGCTGGGACCCTGGGCCTTCTGGCTGTCTGGAAGGCAGGCAGAGGAGGATTTGGGTTCTGGCTACTCAGCCAAAGTCCAGTGACCACTGGAAAATTGTGCAACAGACATACCACGCCTGCCCAGGTCTTTCCAACATACCAGCCCCAAGGCCTTCCCACAGCCTGGCTTGACTCACCCTGCACCTCTTGGCTGAGTGAGCCCCGTCTTCTAATGCCTCCAGTTCTACTGTGCGACCAATCTTCCCATTTAGGGCCCACCCTACTTCGCCCAGCACAGAAGATGCCTCCACTGTTTTCCAACCTGGCCATCTTGCTCCCACCCCACCACCTCTGTTGCCCCCACCAGTTTCTCCCCAGCCCCACAACCGGGACCTAGCAGGGAGACCCAGGGTCTGGGGCCGTTGTCCCAAGCACATCTGAAGGGTGCAAGCACCTTGTAACACCCCTGAATGCTTCCTGGTAGGGACGATGAAGTAACTGCTCAACTCGGCTATCTGACCTTCACTCACTGGGGTCAGCTGTGGAAGGTTAGAGGATGCAAGTGGGTGGCAGCATCTTCCTACCCTCCAGACACTCCTAGTTCTTGAGGTGAGGCTGACACACAAGAAAGGAATGACCACCCAGCACCGGGGACACATTTCAGGCTGCACGAGAAAGAGGGCCTCCCTCAAGTCCGCACAAGGTAATCAGGTCTTCATTGGAAGCAAGTACAGCTCGGGTGCGTGGAGATTCAGAGACAGGCTTGGAACCCAGGTGGCCTTACAGGATATGGAAGTCAGGGCTGAAAACAAACTGAGCAAAATGCAAAGCAGCTGCCTTGCTGGGGCAACACATGGCAATCTGCCTCTCTCTGTCTCTTTCCCTAGCTCTCTCTGTGTCTCTGTCTACCTCTCTCAGTCTCTTCCTTCGTCTGTCACTCTTGGGCTTTCTGCCCTCCTCTTCGTCACTCTCTTAGCCTTTCTTTGTCTCTCTCTTTCCCCTTTTCCTCCTCTCTTCTGTCTTCTCTCTGTCTGCTTCACCTTCTTGCCACTGACTGGCTTCCTCTGCTTTCATTAGGCTTCTGCTCCTCATGACTCTGCCTGGCCAGTGTCCAGTGCCCAGGTCTGTGAATTCCTATCCTGGACCCTCTGGCCACAGCACACTGCCCCCAAAGGAGCCCAGAGAAGTGAGGCAGCAGAGTAGCTGCACTCTACCCTAAAACCCTAAAGGCAAGAGAATTAGAAGAAGCTCAGAGAGGATCTAGTCCAGCTAAAAAACAATTAAGATATAATTTACATACAGTAAATTGCATACATCTTAAATGTACAGGTTGATGGCTTCTACACGTCTACATGCACATAATGCCATCCACATCAAGACATGTCACATCTCCAGCTCCTCCGAAAGTTCTTCTCCCTGTCCAGTCAATTTGTACCTTCCCGGAGGCAGCCACTTGGTCTGAATCTTTTCACCATGTTTTTTTGTGTTTTTTGTTTTTTGTTTTTTTTTTGAGACGGAGTCTCGCTCTGTCGCCCAGGCTGGAGTGCAGTGGCATAATCTTGGCTCACTGAAAGCTCCTCCTCCCGGGTTCACACCATTCTCCTGCCTCAGCCTGCCGAGTAGCTGGGACTACAGGCGCCCACCACCACACCCGGCTAATTTTTTGTATTTTTAGTAGAGACGGTGTTTCACCGTGTTAGCCAAGATGGTCTCCATCTCCTGACTTCATGATCCACCCGCCTCGGCCTCCCAAAGTGCTGGGATTACAGATGTGAGCCACCGCGCCCAGCCTCTTTTCACCATGTTTTAAAATTCCTTTGCAAAATTCTGACAGTAAGAGAAGTCTGACATAATCAACTCCATCTTGCTTCTAACCTCCAAGCTGTCCTTGGTCAATCATAGTGTGGACCAAGCTAACCTTGGGAGGAATTTGTAGTTTAACCTATAGCAAGGATGATGATAACCTATCCCAAAATTAAATTGCCTTTGTAAAACTAATGAAAGGCCATGAGGTTAGGGCTGTGAGGGGGGCCTGAATTCTGCTAAGATGTACGTGTAGTTAAATGTAACCAGCCATTGTCCCAGAGGTCACAAGATTTGGAATGTCCCCTTTTACTCCTGTAGATAACATCACTATTGCAGAGCCTAAGATTGACCTTTTGGGATGTCTTTTCCGACTCTTGCATTTCTCATGACTGGCTGACTCCACCCAGACCTGTGATTCATCCAGTTCTGTGGCCCCCACCCAGAGGCAGACGTAGCGCCTAAAGACCGTCTTCCATACTCCTATGATTTCATCCCCAACCAATCAACATTCCCCATTCCTTAGACCCCTGCACACCAAACTATCCTTGAAAAACCCTAACCTCTGAGCCTTTGGGGAGACTGATCTGAGTAATAACTCTGTCTCCCGCATGGCCGATCTCCTGTCAATGAAATGTCTTTACTGCAATACCATGATTTCAGTAAATGGATTTCGTCTGTGCAGTGGGCAAGAAGAACCTGTTGGGTGATTACAGATTTGTCCAGTGCTGTCCAAGGGAGAGAATATAGTCATGGGTTCTTAGTTTCTGTTTCTGGTTGGGCCAGTAAAACCTCTTCCTCATCCCTCTTTTCTGCTTATCACTAGAGACAGAAATGAAAAACCATGGCTTCAGACTGCTAAAAGTCTAAAACAAAACAAAACACAGCAACAACAAAATAAGGTGGACTGGACAAGCTTAAGCTCATAGACCTTATTTAAGTGGACTCACGCTGGATACAGGCCTCTGACTCGGGCCCGTTATGCTCAGCATGGTGTATTGTTGTGTTTTTCTGCAGTGTCTTAGTCTGCTTGGGCTGTCATAACAAACACCACTGGCTGGGGGGCTTAGATGACAGAAATTCATTTTCTCCCAGCTCCAGAGGCTGAAGCCCATGATCAAGGTGCCAGCCAATTTGGTTTGATGAGGGCTCTTTTCTTGACTTGCAGACAGCCACCTTCTCGCCGTGTCTTCATGTGGCCTCTCCTCATTGTGTACATGGAGTGAGGGGGAGGCGGTGAGGAGAGGGAGGGGGAGGAGAGGGGAGGAGGAGGGTGCTTTCTAGTGTTTCCTCTGTAAGGACACCAATCCTACTGAATTAAAGCTTCACTTAACCTTAATTATGACCTCAGTTAACCTTAATTACTTCCTTAGAGGCCTCATCTCCAAATATAGACATACTGGGGTTAGGGCTTCAGCATACACATTCTGGAAGGTCAGGAACATTCTATCCATAACAAGCAGTTTGTTCCCTTCATGGTTGAGTTGCAGAGTAGTATTCCATTACGTGGATTTGTTGTATGAATATGTCTCAACTGGTTTGTTCATCACTTGTTGATGGACATGTAGGTTTTTTCCAGTTTGGGGCTATTTATTATGAATGAGGAGAACATTTATATAACAGTCTTTGCGTAGACCTGGATTAACCAACAAAGGGAATATGCTGGAGCACACGAATGAAAACTCCACTGGTGGTCAAGTCTTCAGGAATGGCTCCATCTGGAGGCTCCAGACCACACTCCATTTCTCTACTATGCTTTCAGCTATATGTTTGTATATGCGTGAGACTGACCTTTCCATCCCCTCTTACAGCTCAGTCTTTCTCCTTTGTTTATTCAATCAGCAAAGATTTATGGAGCCAGCTCCATGCCAAGCACTGCACTATGAGTGGGAAACAATGGGTGAGTAAGCTCTGCCCTCGCCCTCTTGGAGCGTATGGTCTAGCGAGAGACACGGACAGATGGACACATAAGCCCACAAGTGCTATATACAAGCCCACAGCTCCAAGTGAGAAGAAGGGTTCTATAAGATGAAAGTCCCAGCTACTCAGGAGGCTGAGGCAGGAGAATGGTGTGAACCCGGGAGGCGGAGCTTGCAGTGAGCCGAGAACATGCCACTGCACTCCAGCCTGGGTGACAGAGTGAGACTTTGTCTCAAAAAAAAAAAAAAAAAAAAAAAAAAAAGATGAAAGGGAGAGATGTCAGTGACTCTTCTATCTGGGGACAATGGGGTCAGGCCAAAGAGTCTTTTGTTGCTTTCAGCTCTGTGTTTGTCTCTGTTGCGTCCGTCTCCCTATACTGCCCCAGTGAAGTCCCTTAGATGTCAGATGTCCACACAGAGCCTATGTGTTTGCTTCTGATCATAGATTTGTTTGCAAAGCAAGGCTTGTGAAAGCATTCCCAGTCCAACTAGATTATTAAAACCCTGCAGGAGAATTTCATGTCCTTGGGGCCGGGGAACTCAATGTTCCACATTGGTGTTGCTCTCTCCTTAAGGACCTTCCACGCAGCCGCTGGGGCTGGTGGGATGGATTATTTATTGGTCTGATTAAATGCATCCTTAAGCTGTAAAACTGGTGCCAGGGTCTTGGGCCACACTTCCAGAGCGAGACTGATTTGTTTCTCGAGGGAAGAGCTCTAATAATTGTGGCCTCTCTCTCCTCCCACATGATTTCAGGACTGAGAGATTCTGGATAAGCACTAGTTCTGCCCCAGAGGGTTTTTACTCAAGGGAGTCTGTTCATTTTACAACTATTCCATTTATGCCTGATGCACACCAGGCATTGGGCCAGACTCTGGGCACAGCAACAAGCAGGACAGATTCGACCTCTCCCCAGAGGAGCTCAGAGCCTGGTGGGGGCAGATACCCATGAAACCATCACTCATGTATTACATAGGTAAGTATAAACCACAGTGACTGCCACAAAAGAGGGACACAGGGTTTTTAAGTGACCATATCAAGGGGAGTTGACTTAGATGAAGTGTCCAGTGACATCTCAGCTATGGAGATCTGAAGGATGAGCACAGGAAGGGAGGGGAGGCAATGGAACAGCACATGCGAAGGCACCAAAGGAAGAGGAATCAGGGCACAGTGAGGAGCTAAGAGGAACAGCATGGGCTGAGCAGAATGAGAACGGGGAAGAGTGGTTCAAAAGGGTAGAGGGCGTCACAATAGGCCCTATGGAGTCTAGAGTTTATTCGTAGAGCCCCAGGGAGCTATGCAGGTGTGAGCAGAAGGCTGGTGTCACTGCTCTCTTTCACCACCGCACAAGACCTCCCACAGGCAGGCTCTTCCTCTGACCCTTCCTACTGCAGGGTCTTTCTAAAGCATCTCTTATCCCACCATTCCCAGCCTTAGAACTTGCCAATAACTCTTTACTGTGGATGCAACATCAAATCTCCTTAGCAGGGGCTTGAGGTTAGAATAGTTGGTCAAGACTTTGAAGGACAAGCAAGTGATTGGGAGTTTGTTGGAAGTCATTGTTTGCTGTCTTTCTTTTCCTTTGAATAGTGTAGTGCTATGAGCGCCTTTAGGGCAGAAGTCATGATACAACCTTTTCTTATATTTGCAACAGAGGCCAAAGCATGGGCAATATTGTCATCCTCATCATCATTATCATCTTCGTCATGGGCTCCATTAATTAGACCAAGCATTGTATATGCTGTATTGGTTAACTGTTGCTGTGGAACTTAACAGCCTAAAATAGTGATTTATAATGACAACCATTTATTTTGGTCACAATTCTGTGGGTTGGCAGCACAAGTTGGGTTTGGTGGGGCAGTTCTTCTGGTGTTGACTAGCCTCTCTAACATGTCTGTGGTTAGCTGTGGGCCAGCAGGCTGCCTCTGCTTGTGGGCATTGATTGACTGTTGGCCAGGTCAATGGGGATGACTGATTAATATGTCTTCATCCTTCAGGTGAGATTTGGCCTCTTCATATGGTAGTGGCGAGGTCCCAGCATAAGAAGAGATACCTACTCAAAGTGAGAAGGGATAGTCAGTTGGCCACATCAAGTTACAAGGCCATCTGTATTGAAGAAAGTGAAGAAAGAGACTCTGCTGCTTAACAGGAAGCATGGCAAAAGGGCATGGATATGGCAGGGTGTGAAAAATTGGGTCATTTTTGCAAACAATCCATTTCACAGCTGTTATCTCATTTCCTCAAAAAGACAAAGTCAAAGCTCAGTTTTACAGGTAAAGCAGCTGAGGCACAGAGAAGAAATGGAGTTTGCTCAAGGAGCTGCTAATTGAGTTGAGATTCAAACCCTGGTGTTTATGACTCTGCAGACAACACGTTCTTAACCCCTGTGAGTTACTGCCCACTCCACTCACAAAGACCTAAGGAGGTCAGCATCCCAGGAGGCCATTGTCTTTGCCATCATTGCCATCATCATCACCATCATCACATTTATTGAATATCTGTGATGTGCAGATGCTATCAGTGCTTTACATGGATTAATTCATTTATTATAATTCACCCAATGTCCCTATAAGATGTACCCTAACTATTTTCCCGTGTAACGTGGGTCAAGATTAGAAATTTCATGACCACTCATTTTGATATTCCCTCTATAGCACAATGTCTGGCATGTAGGTCATACCCTCTTACCAAATGTTTGCTGAATGAATGAGGGCAGAAGTAGGAGAGTGAACAAGGCCCAAGGCAAACAATCAGTAGCCCAAAGTCACACAAAGCAGGACTAGACCTCAAGATCCCCCACCTCCTTGCCATGTGGCCTCTGGGCAGCCTTGTTACCTGGATCTGCTGCTGCTGCACTCCCCCAAGGTGGTTGAAAATAGAAAACAAGATTCAGGACATGCTGCTTGGTCTTCCAGCCGGTGCCCCCAAACCAAACATAGTCCCAGAAATGTAAATCTGAGAATGTTTTGCAACCACCTAGCACAGTGGAGAGAGCACTGGGCTCGGAGTCTGAAGACCCACGTGTGCCACCCTTGGTTGATGTGTGATCCTGGATGGGTCACTTGGAGAAGACCAGACTTTCCTCATCAGAAGTCCAGGGCTTCAGATTTTACATCCTGTTTACATCCCAGGACCGTGTGGGAGATGAGAGGAGCTCACAGATGCAAACTCTCCATGAAGCTTGTACTTGACTCAACTCATGGACCTCTCCGGGTACACTCACCTCCACTGGTTGCACCCCCACCGACACCCCCAGCCTTACTTACTTGCTCAGGGGAGCCCAGGCCCCGCGCCAGCTCATCTCCTAATTGTCACGGGCTCCACCTCCCGTAGGGCAACGTCTGTGCCTAGGCCTGGCCTCTTACCCTGGATGGAACCACAGCACCTCTGGTGCCCTGGTCCAACCCGACTGGTCACGCAGAGGCTCTGGCTCATCTCACTGTTTCTAGACCCGGACGAAGCACTCTGCCCTGGGATGTAGCATGTAGCTTCCCCAGCAGCTGTCTGAAGGGGCCACAACACTTTCAGGGGAATTAAGGCCTGTAGGGTCAATTTGGACCAGTGAAAGACAGATGATGGAAAAATCACCAGGAGATGCTTCTTTCTTCCTCTGCTAGTCTTGGCTCTCTGGAGATGTTGCATGGATGAGTGACCTGGTGTGCTTTGCTCTGAAGCTGTGACATGCTCAATCATGTACCACCCTGTGTTGTTTTCTTTCTCTCCTTCCCTGCTTCACTTCCCGTCTTCCCTCAGTCTTCACCCAGCTCACACCCTGGAATGACACACAGGTACCTGAGCTTCACTGGAGGCTCTGTGGGCTAGGCAACCTAGTCTAAGATAAAGAGAAAAATTTGAGAAAGTTGTCAATTTGCAACCACTCAAAAAATCAGAAGAAGACTGTATCTACTGCTGGCGAGGATATGGAGCAACTGGAATGCTCTCATACTCTGCTGGTGAGAATGTAAAGTGGAACAGCCACTTTGGAAAATGGAGTTTCTTAAAACATTAAACATACACCTACCATATGGCTCAATCTTTCCACCCCTAGGTATTTATCTAAGAGAGAAAAAAATACATATGTCTACACAAAGACGTGTACGAGAATGTTTATAGCAGCTTTATTTATAATAGCACCAAACTGGAAACAACTCAAATGTCCCCCAACTGGTGAATATATAGACAAATGGTGGTATATTCATACAATGGAATTTTACTCAGCAATAAAAATGAATAAACTCTGGATACACACGACATGCGTGAATCTCTAAATAATTATGCTGAGTGAAAGAGGCCAAAGAAAGTACTGTTTGATTCCATTTACATAAAATTTTAGAAGATGCAAACAAATCCGTAAAAACAGAAGTAGGCCAAGGATTGCCTGGGGACAGGGGTGTAGGAGGGGTGGGTTGTACACAGGAGGGCACAAGGGGACTTTGGGGGCAATGGAAATGCTTGCCTGCTTGATTGTGGTGATGGTCTCAAGAGACCACCTTCATAAAGATATGAAAAGGGGGGAAAATCACCAGGCCTATAAGTGAACCCAACCAAATCTTTAGGGGAACGATCACTCCAATGCTATTTAAAGCATTTCAGTGCACAGAGAAAGAAGGAAAGCTTCCAAATTCCTTTTGTGAAACTAGCGTAATTCTGATACAGAAAACCTGGCAAAAAGGGCCCATTAATGAGGAGTGTGCTGCTCTGCGCACACCTGTGGAGTTATTATTGACTCTCTAAATCAGCTACACTGCAGCTGACTTAATTTCACATTTTTTTTCTGTCTTTAGTTTCTAGAAATTTAATTGCATTGTGTGTTCCTGTGGATCTCTTTGGGTGCATTCTGTTTGGGGAAAGCAGCAAGCAGGTTTACCGGATCGGATGGAGAGGGAAGAGGAGGGAGGCCAGCTTCGGAGACTGATCCCAGTGAGAGGGCTCGGTGGTTTACTGGATCCCAGTGAGAGGGCTTCTCCTACAGGGGAGCTGGATCCAGGAGCCTCCAAGACCTCAGCATGGGCTCACTGACGCCCCTCTCGCCTCTCTCTGCTGGTCCCTCCCACCCTGACCCACCTGCTGCTCTCTGTGCCCATGGCTCCCACCTTTGTTTGTATCTTCACCGTCTCTCGGCTTTTCTTTAAAAACCTCTGACAGTCTGAGTCCCCTCTCCCTGCAATCCATCCTCCAAGATGCCAGCAATCCAGTTATATCACAGAGCTAGGATCCAGCCACTCCTCTGCTCGCTTCCTGTTAGAGGCTAAGCTGCATCTCCCTCTCTACCCCAGAAATTTTTATGTTGAAGTCCTAATCCCCAGTATATCAGAGCATGCCCATATCTGGAAATAGGGCCTCTAAAGAGATAGTCAATTTAAAATGAGGCTGTTAAGGTGGGCCCTCATCCAACCTGACTGGTGGTCTTATAAAAAGAGGAGATTAGGACACACAGAGACCCCAGGGCTATGCACATACAGAGGAGAGACTGTGAAGACACAGTGAGAAGGTGGCCACCTGCAAGCTGAGGAGAGAGGCCCTGGGAGAACCCAAACTTGCCAACACCTTGATCTTAGACTTCTGGCCTCCAGAATTGTTAGAAAATAAATGTCTGTTGCTTAAGCCCCCTAGTCTGTGTATTTTGTCATGGAAGCTTTAGCAAACTATTACTGTCCTCATTTCAGACTCTGCTCTCCTGTGGCCCACAGAACAGGTGCAAACTTAGGACTGCACAGCCCAGCGCCGCATCCTCCTTCCCCGAAATGCCCTAGCAATGCTGAAAGGACTGCACCAAGTTGTTCATGTCTCTGTATCTTTGCGATGCCACTCCCTCTGCCTGGGGCGGCCTCCGCTCCTTCTTGTCAACAGGCAGAGGCTCTGATCTGCAGGTCTGACTTGTACATCCACTACCTGCACTCAGCGTAGGGCCTGACACTGGGCAGATGCCCCTTAAGGCTTAGGGGGAGGAAACAGAAACGTCAGAGGGGATGCATTGGTGGACACAGGCAGGTCGGCTTTGTGGGTGTACCACCTGTGACTTACACAGCTTCCAAGTATCTCTCATTTAGGTCAATGTTTTCTTCTTCTTCTTTTTTTTTTCTTCTTGATGCCCAGTAAAGTTCAACTTCATTGTACATTTTTTGTTTTTTGAGTCAGGGTCTCATTCTGTCACCCAGGCTGGAGTGCAGTGGTATAATCATAGCTTACTGGAGCCTCAACTCCTGGGCTCAAGTGATCCTTCTGCCTAAAGTTTTCTTCTTACTTAACCTTGGTTTCTCATTTTTCTACAATGACCATGAACTTTTCATAGTAATAACAAAAAGAAAAAAAAGGAGTAATATAGATTGGACACATGATGAAAAAAATCACTTTTCAAACACCCAACACATACTCAAAGTACAAATGACATGGTTTTCTTCTAGTTTTCATATTATATTCCTGTCTGCAATCCATAATCATCTCTCTCCAAGTTCAGGAGATCCTCCGAGGCAGGTCTGGTGCTGCTATGACTCCCCTGAGTAATATGAGCACAGACTTCCCGAGTTCAGATAGGATCAAATTGTCCTGGGAAGAGACTTGGAGCGGAAGAAGCTGGTGACCTGGAAACACAAAGAAAGAAAGCCCCAACCAAAGCCTGCTCTCTCACCAAATGGCCAGGAAAAGGGCAGCTTAGCAAGAGAGAAAACTTTCAGACAACCCCGTTCTACTCCAGCTAAATGCCACACAAACCATACTAGCAAATGGTGAGTGGGAGCCTAGACGCCCCCACTCATGAGGCTGTAACGAGGATCTCAATAGCCCGGCTGGAGCAGTGTCCAAGAAGGCCAAGTAGAGAGCCAAAGCCCTCACCCTCACTGGCTGGCAATCAGCTCACCCTTCCCCACCCTCATGGAGTCCACCCACATGGAGACTCTGGATTTTCACTCCCGCCCAGCAATAATGAGGCGTCTCTTCCTCTCTGCACTCTCCAGTGTGTCCAAGGAGGACTCGGGAGGGTCAGGACTTTCAGCAGCACCCACCAGCGATGAGGACACCTCCATCAAACTGTCAGTGAGACTGCTGGGGAGCCGGAACTCTCACTCCCAGCTCGGCAGTAATGAGAACCCCCACAACTTGGTGTCAGTGGAGGCTGAGTGGGAAACCTGGACTTCTATTTTGACATGTCAGCCATGAGGAGTGCCACACATGCCCCTGTGGGAACAGTGTCAGAGAAAGTCAACAACAGAAAAGGCTTCAATAAGGCCCCGAGTCTCATCAAAATACAAAAATTTCCAGGTTTTAATAAAAATTCACTTGACATATCAAGAATCAGGAAGACCTCAAATGGAATGAATAAAAGACAATTAATCGATGCCCATACCAAGGTCATGGAGATGTTAGAATTATCTGAAAAGGATCTCAAAACAGCCATAATAAAAAGAACAAAAGAAAGCTATGACAGGAGGAACTTTGGAACATCAGGAAAAAAGAAAGATATAACAAACAAAAATATGGGTAAACCAAACAGGCTTTCCCTTTCCCTCAAATAAGCTTCCCTAAATCATGTTTGATGGATGGAGCAAATATTACAACACTGGCTGCTGTAGTTCCACATGTATGTAGAAGAAAAATTTAAGACAGCTATTAACAGGTATAGGTAAAGGGACAGAAAGGGAGCTAAGGTTTCTATACTTTACTTCAACTGGCAAAATAATGACGTCAGTAGCCTGATAAGTTATGTATACACAATTTAGTACTTGGAGAAACCATCAAAAGTCTATACAAAAAGATACACTCAAATACACTATGGATGAATCAAAACAAAATTACTTTTATTTTTACAGACAGGGCCTTACTCTGCCACCCAGGCTGGAGTGCAGTGGTGTGATCATGATTCACTGCATCCTTGGTATCCTGGGCTCAAGTGATCCTCCCACCTCAGCCTCCTGAGTAGTTGGGAATACAGGTACGTACCATGGAACCTGGCTATTTTTTTTTTACAAAATGTTATGTAAAGCCTAAGTCTTTCTACGTTGCCCAGGCAGGTCTCTAATTCCTGGGCTCAAGGGATTCTTCTGCCTTGGCCTCCCAAAGTGCTGGGATTACAGGCGTGAGCCACCATGTTTGTTCCAAAATGGAATTTTAAAAATGCTAGTGTAACCCACAGGAAGGCAGAAGAAAGTAAACAAAGACATTTAAAACGGAATCTGGGTGCCTATAGTCCTAGCTACTCAGGGGGCTGAGGTGGGAAGATCATTTGAGCCCAGGAGCTCAAGGGTACAGTGAGCTATGATTGCACCACTGTGCTCCAGCCTGGGTGACAGAGTAAAACCCCATCTCGTTAGCATAATAACTAAAAAAGAATTAAAAAGAAATTAAAAACAGAGAATAAACAGACCATTAAAAAATGACAGACCTAGCTTTATAATATCAATATTTATATTAAATATAAATGGGCCAGCTACACCAATTAACAGACAGAGATTGGCAGAGTGGATTAAAAAACATGACCAACCCTAGGCCGGGTGTGGTGGCTCACGCCTGTAATCCCAGCACTTTGGGAGGCAGAGGTGGGTGGATCACGAGGTCAGGAGATCAAGACCATCGTGGCTAACATGGTGAAACCCCGTCTCTACTAAATATACAAAAAATTAGCTGGGCATGGTGGCGGGTGCCTGTAGTCCCAGCTATTTGGGAGGCTAAGGCAGGAGAATGGTGTGAACCCAGGAGGCGGAGCTCACAATGAGCCGAGATTGTACCACTGCACTTCAGCCTGGGCAACAGAGCAAGACTCTGTCTCAAAATAAAAAAATAAAAAATAAAAAAAAAAAAGACCAACTCTATGATGTCTACAAGAAGCTCACTTTAAATATGATGATATAGATAGGTTGAAAGTAAAAGGATGGAAAAAGATACATCATACAAACATTACTTGAATTAAAGTAGGAGTGTTTATATTAATAAATGATTAATAAATTAAGGTACACTTCAGAGTAGAGGAAATCACAGACAAGAGAGGGACATTATATAATGATAAAAAGATAATCCATTAAGAAGTTATAGCAATCCTAAATGTGTGCACACCAAACAAGGGTTGCAAAATATGTAAAGCAAAAACTGATAGAACTGAAAGGAAAAATAGACAAATCCACAATTATAGTTGAAGACTTTGCACTGCTCTTTCAACAACTGATAGACCAACTGTACAGAAAATCATCAAGGATATAGAAAACTCAACAACACGACCAACTGACAGGATCTAATTGGCATTTATAGACCACTCCACCACCAATAGCAGAGTACGTATTATTTTTAAGTGCCCACAAGACACATATCAAGATAGACCATATCCTGGGCCATGAAAAATGTCACTGAGTTTAAAAGAATTGAAATCAGACACAGTATTTTTCTGAACACAATAGAATCGAACTAGAAATCAATAACAGAAAAATAATAGGAAAATCTCCAAACCTGTGGAAAGCAAAAAGATATACTTCGAAATAATCAAAGAGGAAGTCTTCAAGGAAATAAAAATCCATTGAACTTAATGAAAATATACAACATACCAAAACGTATGGGAAACAGCTAACACGGTGCTGAGAAGGAAATGTACAGCACTAAGTGCAAATGTCAGAAAAGAGGAAAAGTCTCAAATCAATCATCTAAGCTCTCATATCAAGAACCTAAAAAAGAAAAGCAAGACAAATCCAAAGCAAACAGAAAAAAGGAAATTATAAAGAGCAGAAAATGATGAAACTAGAAACAGAGAAAATAAATAAAACAAAAGTCTGATTCTTCATACAAAATAAATGAAATTTCTAACCCTCTAGCAAGGCTGATAGAAGAAAAAAAGAAAAGTCACAAATTACCAACATCAGGAAGGAAACAGAGGATATTTCTACGGACCCTACCCACATCAAAACAATAATAAGGGAATAATATGAATAACTCTATATACATAAATTAGACAACTTAGATGAAATGAAACAACTTCTCGAAATACAAAAACTACCACAACTCACCCAATATGAAATAGATCATTTCAATAGTGCTCCAATATTAAGGAAGTTAAATTTGTCATTTTAAAATACTGTCAGAAAAGAAATCTCCAAACATGCAAGGAAGAATTAACATCAATTCTATACAATCTCTTCTAGAAAATAGGAGTGTATTGGCCAAGGTACAACCACTGAAACAGAACCAGTAAGAGATACATACGAAAGGATTTCTTGCAAGGAATGGGCCTACACTACTGCAGGTTCTGGCTGGGCACTCTGAAACTGGGCTGTCAGTACGGGCAGTCTGAAACTCTTGGGCATAACATGAAGCTGCAGTCCACAGGCAAAATTTCAAGGAAATTTCACAGGAATTCAGCGAAACTGCAGTTCTGCTTGTAAAATCTTTCGATTGAATTAGGCCCACCCAGATAACCAAAAATAACCTATTTTAAGACAATGATTATGAATGTTAATCACATCTACAAAATACCATCACAGCTACACCTAGATTAGTGTTTAATTGGATAACTGGGGATGAAAGCCCAGCCAAGCTGTCAGATAAAACTGACCATCACAGTCCACCCCTTGTCAAGTTGGCACCCAGATCATCTCCTTAAACCATACATAATTATCCAAATAAACAAGATATCTAAGTCACACTTCCATCTAACATGATACAAACACCCTGAGTACAACTGAAAACACATTAACCATTTTCCCAGAGGAGTGTGCAAAGTCCTTGGGTGATGTTCACCCTTCCCTTTGGTAGCCTGTAATGTAAATACTGTGATGTAAAGTTAACTATTATTAATACATCTTATGTCATATGATAAGGGCCTAAGGAAGGTAAGAAAACAAACATATTTGCTTAACAAATATATACCAACATGTTAATAACAAAATAAAGAAGAAATATTTATAACTATTACAGTACTCATTTCTGCAACTGCACATGGTTGTAGCTGGCATTTATAACCACCTTCTTCCACTACCCATTCCATGTTTCATCTGCCTTCAGCAAGCACCTCAGTTGGTCATGCTTTTTTACCTAGTAGAGTGACCCAAACTTTAATTTTTGAAGGGTGTAGGCCATTAATAGTTCTGCCTGAATTGGGTTGACAGGATATGGTAGTACTAAGAGAAGCCCTAATAGATCTATTATATTTCAGGCATGTTCTTCTTTCTTTACCAATGGCAATATTTGGCATATCTCTATTGCCGTGGCATGCCGTGTACTGCCTGTGTCTTTTTTGCCAGGGGTCCCCAACCCCTGGGCTGCAGACAGTACTGGTCCATGGCCTCTTAGGAATCAGGCTGCACAGCAGGAGGTGAGGGGTGGGCGAGTGAGCATTACCACCTGAGCTCCACCTCCTGTCAAATCAGCAGCAGCATTAGATTCTCATAGGAATGGGAACCTTATTGTGAACTGCATATGCACGGGATCTAGGTCACGTGCTCCTTATGAGAATCTAAAGCCTGATGATCTGAGGTGGGACAGTTTTATCCCTAAACCATCCCCCAACCCAACCATTTGTGGAAAAATCGTCTGCCATGAAACAGGTCCCTGATGCCCAAAGTGTTGGGGATGGCTGTTCTTTGCTACTGAAAACAGAGTCATTCATGTTTTAAAATCTAATCAGATTAGAGAACCAATTCCAGAAAACCTTGAACCAATTTGGAAAACTCTTCCTTAAGATCATGATCCTCTAGAGTCACTTCTAGTACCAAAGTCTGTATCAGCCAGGGTTCAAACAAAAAGAGACCATAGGAAATATATATTAAGGGATTTATTGCAAAGAATTGGCCTACATGATTGTGGGGACTGGAGGGCTGTCAGGAAGGGGAGGCTGGACTTGGGCATGAACTGAAGCTGCTGTCCACAGGCTGAAGTTCTTCTTCAGAGAAGCCTCGGTTCTGCTCTTAAGGACTTTCAACTGATAGAAGCAGGCCCACACTGATTATCTAGGGTAACCTCCTTTACTTGAAGTTAACTGTTCAACTTTGTCCTAATGATGCCGGGAAGAAGACCCAGAATGTACATTGTCTACCACTCAACTGTGTCTAACATAGGCCCCTAAAAAGCGTAGGACCTGATCATGAATTGCCTTTTCTGGAAGCATTTCTGCAGTTTGAGCCAATTCATTCTGGGAACGTCATTCTGGGGAGCCGGCTGGCGCTAGAGATACTGGAGAGGGAAACTGGCTTGGCCAGCCCTTTATAAACAGCCCTTGTCCAAATGGCCCCTATCCCAGGAGCTCGATACTGAGACTCGGCATCAACTGTGCAGCCAGTGCCTGTTTAATCATTCCTGCAGCCAGCAGGGAAGGTGCTATGATACCCAGTTTATAGAAGAGGCTCAGAGAAGGGTATTTATTCAAGGTCACACATTAAGTGACTAACTGAGCCATTGAACTCCAAATCCACCCTCCTTCCATTATACTGGAACCCATGACCTCTGATCCAAAGACCTCAAAGAGCCCAGTGCCTTTCTACCATTGGGAAAAGTGGTGTTAGGGAACCTCAGAAGATAGGGGGTGAGGACTGCTGTCAGTCCATGTGTGTTGGTGAGTTTATTCAATGAGAGTCCCACATTCATGTGGCTGCAGAAATTGGCTCAGACATGGGCATGTGACTCAAACTAGGCCAATCAAAGTTAGTCCTGGGACTTTTGCTGAAACCATTTAGAAAAGATGCCCTCTTTTTCTTGAGGCTCTGTGAAGTGGATAGAATATTAACTTGAAACTCCTGATGGCATCCTGCCATTCCATGGGGAAAAATCTACTTGCGACTACAGTCAAGCCAGGGAAAAGCAGAGCCAAGACATGGAGAGAGATTAATTTCTGAGAATCTCTTTGGAGGGTCTGGATTCAGCCATGCCTCTGTAGGCCTTGGTTTACACACCACCTTTGACACACAGCTCATCACCTTTTTAGTTGCCCTTCTGTTCTTGGGCTGAAACCTACCTCCCTGGAACTTACACTGACTAGTTCTAGCTCTACTAATCCAAGGGGCAGCAGAAGCCTCTGAAGGCAAATAAATGTGGTTTCAAATCCCAATTCTGGCATTTCCTCTTCAAATGTTAATTTAAAATTGGAAGGATAATACCTACATTAGAGGGATGTTGTGAGGATGAAGGACTATCACAAGTACTTTGTTTTGTTTTGGTTATTTTGTCATATGGCCACCCTTATAGTCGTTGTTATCTGATTGTGAGTGCCCAGGTAGCAGGGACCTTGTTTTATTCCACTCAGTTTCCCCAGTACCTGACAATAGTTGGCACAGAGTAGGTGCTCAATAAATGCTGGTTGAAATAAGCTCCACCAGAGAGAGCTACTTGGGGACAGCTGTGTTATCATTCCAAATCTTCTGTTCTTGTCCCTGCCCTCATCCTCACCATGTCTTTACATAATGCAGATGGTTTTCCTTCTTTAAAAAATTGTGCCAACTCAATTAGTTTGTGAATATTTATCAGTTAGAAACAAAAGAATGAAAATAAGCTACCACAGTACCAAAAACCCAGATGTTTGGGGTTACTTTTCTAACACAGTACTCAACTATTTTACTTATTTCATGTTTTTCTTAAGAAACAAAACAAAAGCAATCTGCCCTGCAATTTGGACACTAGATCCTTTTCTCACAGCGCCTCTTGCCGTCTCCTGGGAGTGGTGTGGGCACGCTTGGCAATCATGACCAGCTGCTGACATGGGACAAGCGGGGAATGGGAAGCAGCTGCTTGGCCCACGCTGTCTCCTAAGCACCAAATTGGTGACGAGGTGTCACAGACAAAAGACAGGCAGTTATGGTTTGGGCGGAGGTTCCACAAGCAGCAGTGAACTCCTTTTGCCAAGTTCACCGGCAAAGCAGAGTCCGCCTGGCTGGCCACAGTGTGTCGGGTAGCCTCTGTCCTTAGAAGCAGTGTGCACCCAGAAAGATAAGCCCACCAGGCCGAGTGACCATCTCCCTCTGTCTGATGGAGGGAGAGAGATAGAAGGAAACATCAGCTGACAGGCACTGATGCAAAGGAGAGACCTCATCTTCATCTCTTGTCCCACAGTGGCCTTGTAGCTCCATGTCATGATGCCACCCCACACAGCAGCCAGAGTCAGTCACCTTCTGAAAACACAAACTAAATCAGGCATCAGCAAACTTTCCTGCAAAAGGCCAGAAAGAGAGAAAGTATTTTAGGCTTTGTGGGCCAGTTGGTTTCTGTCACAACCACTCAGCTCTGCCTTGTAGTGTGAAAGCAGCCACAGACAGCATGTAAATGAATGGGTGAGGCTGTGTTCCAATAAAACTTTATTTACACAAACAGGAGGTGGGCCAATGTGACCTGTGGGCTATAGTTTGCCAGCCCCTGGATTCTATCATTGGACCCTCTGTTAAGGCTCCTCATCCTCTCAGAGTAAAACCCAGCTCCTAACTGGGAGCTTCAAGGAGCTGCCTAGCTTGGCCCCTGCTGACCTCTCTTCCTAGACTCCACTCCCCGGTCATAAGCCAAGTTCATTCCTACCTCAAGGCCTTTGCACTCATGGTTTCCTCTGCCTGTAACACCCCGCTACCCCCACACCAGACTTTCATATGACTCACACAATCTCAGTATTAGGTCTCCACAAATGCCATTTCCTCAGAAAGGCTGTCCCTTCAGCCCTCTGAAGCAACTGTCACCTCCCTTCCAGTCCCTTTTACCACAGCACCCTGTTTCATGTTCTGCATAGCACTCATCACACTTTGAAATGATCTCTTCTGTTTAGTTGTTTACTTTTTTATTGTCGTTCTCACCCCTAAGCTCTGGCAGGGTAGGGAGCCTCATCCCCAGTGCCTGCTGCCCATACAGTTTGAGTACAGGAAATATTTGGAGAATGAATAAATACGTGAATGGATGGAGACCTCAGTAGCCTCCTAACTGGTCTCCCTCATCCCCTCCCTCCCTCGATTTTATCACCCATGCTGCGGACAGAGATATGTTCTAAAAATGGTTATCAGATCATGGCCTGTCTGCATTAAATTCTCTAATAACTTCCCATTGCTCTTAGAATAAAACTTAAACTTTGCACCATCACCCCAGAGACTCTGCAAAGAGAGCCTCCTGGCTGCTTCTCCCAGCCCATCTCTCCCATTCTGAAGAGGACGCTGCCTATAGGGTCCATCGATGTGACCCCAAAGGGCGCCACTTGGCACTAAAGGTGTTTTTGCATTGATATCAGAAAATGGGTTATGTTCCAGGAATCCTCTCTGAATAAAAGAATGAGGCCATGAACACCTGACTCATGAGAGGCTGGGAAGTCATCCAGTTTCCTCATCTCACCCCACCCAGGTCAGGCTCTCTCCTGTGACATGCTTGGGTAGAAACAGAGAACGTGCATAATCTTTCAGACTGACGCCAAAGCCCAACAGAGCTCACGCCTTTGGGAGGGTGGGGGTCATGGAATGGAGAGCTTTAAGTGCTTTTTCTGGCCTGACTGAAAACTACATGCAAATCAAAGTGAAAAAGAGAGGGGTGGGGCTGTTAACAGAACAAGTATTCAGACTTGTGGACTCCTTACGCAACCATGTAGTTTATATTGCTTTCTCCAAAGTTGAAATTCCACTTGATGAAATTCTACAGCAGAGATGAGATCATGTGGACAGACCACGAGGGTCTGTATAGCTCATTGCTTGGGCTATAATAAGGTGAAAGATTAGGAAGTTGCCACCTCATGGCTTCTCAAATAGGCCTGAAGAGTAACATCAAAGTGGCCAAAAGCAGGACCAATTTTCTAAGTGACATTGCACAAAGTATGTAATCCAAGTTAGAAGAATATCTGTATTTTTTTTTTTCATGAGAGTTAACAAAAGTATTTCATTTTAGGTGGTGGTAAACATGGCCCATGAGTCTTTCTGTTTTTTCTGAATTGGCCTTCCTGAAAAGATGATTGTTGGTGTTCTGCAGTGCAGTATTATCAGCAAGACACAACATACACCCCACTTCTGGTCATTTTTAAATCAAGGCCAATGCACCTGGCATCATCCCTTTCCAGCTTATAAGTGACCACTTGGACCTACTGTCCTCTGATCCTAGTTGATCTTGACTTGTTTTTACTTTATCTCATTTCCTCTATTGTGAATACTTGCTTCCCACCTTGAATTCCTTGCCCTTTCTGACTATCTCTGGATTTTGCCCTTTCCTGACACCTGGATCCTGGCTCTTCTTCTAGGAGTTTAGCCCAACTTGCTTATACCACCTTCCCTTCATTCCACCATTTCCTGGGGCCCCAACTGATGCCCAGACAGATATACCTCGGCCCCGAGCCCCTGAGTGCAGAAGAGGACACCATGTTAGGTTTTAATGACGTTGTGAAGAACAGGACAGACATGGGCTGCCCATCGCTGCTCTTTCTCCTTCCTTCCTTCCTTCCTTCCTTCCTTCCTTCCTTCCTTCCTTCCTTCCTTCCTTCCTTCCTTTCTTTCTTTCTTTCTTTCTTTCTTTCTTTCTTTCTTTCTTTCTTTCTTTCTTTCTTTCTTTCTTTCTTTCTTTCTTTCTTTCTTTCTTTCTCTCTCTCTCTCTCTCTCTCTCTCTCTCTCTCTCTCTCTCTCTCTCTCTCTCTCTCTTTCTTTCTTCTTTCTTTCATGAGACAGAGTCTCATCTGTCACTCAGGCAGGAGTGCAGTAGCACGATCTTAGCTCACTGCAAACTTTGCCTCCTGGGTTCAAGACATTCTTGTGCCTCAGCCTCCTGTGTAGCTGGGATTACAGGCACGCACCACTACACTCAGCTAATTTTTTGTGTTTTTAGTAGAAACGGGGTTTTACCATGTTGCCCAGGCTGGTCTTGAACTCCTGAGCTCAAGCAGTCCTCCCGCCTCAGCCTCTCAAAGTGCTAGGATTACAGGTGTGAGCCACCGCACCCAGCCCATCAGTGCACTTTCAACCTCGTCTACAACATCCCATCCACCACTTCTCCTCCTCTACCAGAACATCTCCAAGCACAGGAAACTTACAATTTCCTGGGACTGTCCTTTTCACTTTCTGACAACTTTATCAGAAAGCTCCAGCTGTCAACGAGCTCTCAAGCCCTGGAGTAATCTGTTTCCTGCAGAGTGCTGATGGTATGGTGTGAACTCCAAGGCAGCTGTCAACATACATTCATTCACCTATCACTGGCTGATACTCCTGCTGGAGCATGCGACATAAGTTAATCACTTCCACTTCTCAACAGCACGGCTCCTTGTCCTTTTTCTGCCTCTGGCCATTCATGCTCAGCAGACAACTGATAGCCACAGCACTGACTGGAACATGGGCAGGATTCCGGCAGGCCAGATATAGCCCATTATCACTGCAGCTAGAGTGTGCAAGCTCATTGAGAAATCAGGGAACACTTTATCAATGAGGAGGCAGTCCCAGAAACTGTGGTGTTGGGTTTCACATGAAGGGATGGAGGTGAAGAGAAAGGCTCCCGAGATAGCAGGGCCTGCTTATCTGAAATGCTTCCCCCAGTGAGGTCAAAGTGCCACAGCCATCTCAGGTGGAAATGAACCATAGACCTTCAGAGCTGGAAGATCTTGGAGGCTTTACAGAAGGAGAAAATGAGGCCCAATGAGATTACCTGGATTGACCAAGGTCATATAGGGAAACCATCTAAGAAACTGAGGTCTCCTACAAGAAAAGGAAGGGCTCTTTTGCCCTTTGCAAGCTGAATCAAGATTTGAGAGGGAAGAGAAGGGTTTTTGAAGGTCTTCATGCTTTGCATGTTTGCTTTGAAAACATACAAAAGGGTCAGTAAGGAGTCAGGAATGAACTGTTTCCTCAGAATCCCAGTTCACAACTCTTATTACTAGATGACGTCTTGAACATATCCCTGAGATCCACTGGAAGTAAATATAAATCCACTTACTCATTGGTTTAATCTATAAATATTTATTGAGCAGATTCTCATTCATTCCTTTAGCAGAGCCTGTTCTCAGCTGCAGAGGTGAGCTGGGCATACAGTTCTCACTTTCATGGAACTCAGGTTCTAGCCAGGGAGATGGGCAATAAACAAATAAATAAGTGAATATAGAAAATGAGATGGGGATAAGTGCTGTGAAATTTTAAAATGCAGGTTAAGGGCATAGGAGGCTCTGGGGACATGGGGTTGCCATTGATAATAGGTCAGTCAAGGAAGGTATTATGGAGACGCTGATATTTGAGCAGAACTCTGAAAAAATGAGGGAGCAAGTTCTTGGGGCCATCTGCAAAAAGTACTGCAGGCGGGAAAAGCAATGGTGCAAAGACCCTGGGGCAGGAGTGAGCTTGTCACATTTAAGGAACATCAGGGAAACCAGGGAAGCTGGAGCCAAGGGTGCGAGAAGGAGAGGGGTCAGAGATGAGGAGGGAGGGTAGAGAGTTGGTTGGGGCAGATCAGGTAGGGCCTTGTGTGCACTGCTGTTGGGACTTTGGATTTGTTCTGAGTAGATGCAAGTAACTGAAATCTTTTTAACCAAGAAGTGACATGACCTGACTCTCCTTTCCAAAGACTGCTGAGGCTGCAGTGTTGAGAAAGAGCTACAAGAAGGCAAGGGAAGAAACAGGAGGACCACTTCTGACAATGGTGATGAATTGGACATGGGGAGGAGTCGAGGGAACACAAAGGTTTTGGCCTGAGCTCATGGACAGACAGAGTTGTCATTTACTGGGGTGGGGAAAAAAGGAGGTGGATCAGGGTGGGGTGAGAAGAGAGTCAGGAGATTGCTTTGGATCATGTGGAGTTTGACATAGCTACAGTCTCTAAGGGGAGCTTGCAGGCAGGCAGCTGAATATAGAGTCAGGCGTCCAGGAAGGAGGTCAAGCTAGTAATATTGATTTGGGAGTTGTTGACTTACAGAAGGCATTTAAAACCTGTGTGCATCAGAATGACATCACCAAGGGAGTGATTGTGGTCAGAGAAGCGGAGACCCAGGCCTGAACCTGGGGAGCCCACAGCATTCAGAGGTGGAGGCAGTCAGGAGACACCAGCAAAGGAGACTGGGAAGGAGCATCTGGCAAGGGAGGAGAAGCAGAGGAGCAGTCTGCAAGGGGAAGAGAGGGCTTCAGGAAGGTAGGGCCCACAGCTGTGTCTACTGCTGCTGATGGGCCAAGAGAGAATAAGGAGTGACCATAGACCCTGGGATTTAGTCACTTGGAGGTGCATAGCTGGCCTTGACAAAACATTTTGGTGCAGGGAAATGAGGACCTAGGTGGAGGGGGTTGTGGGGTCAAGAGGGAAAACAGCACTCAAAGTTTCTGAAAATGCTGGCCCTCTTCACACCTCATGTTTCCATCAGCCAGGGACCTGTGGGCTTCTGGCCATGCCCCCTCTTGCCCTTCCTTCTTCTTATCACAACTTCATTGCCACCATCCATCTGCCTTGGAGAACTTCAGGGCCCATCTCAACATTTTTGTGCAGTTTAGTTGGGAGAAAGATATTAATCAGATAAATACACCAGTAAATATATGAAGGCGACTTACTATAAGCATAAAATGGAAAAGCAGAGTGTCCTTTGAAGAAGAATCATAGAGGGAAATGGTCAATATGAGGGGGTTTGGAGGAGATTTCTCCAAGGAAATGGCTTGAAAGCTAAAATCTGAAGGATGAGCAATAATTCACCAAATGACAAATGATGGGAAGGGTGTTCATAAAATGTGGAACACCCAATTCTGTCACCGTTAGGAGCGCCACTATGTAACCCACACAGACCAAGGGGCACTGAAAAAAGGGGACAAACATGGGAATAAAAGACAATAGACAAAATAGTATATTTGGAGAAGGGGTCAGGGGCACCTTGCCTCTAATGGACAAGGGCCCTGAGCTTTACACAGCCCTCCATATTTATTAGGCAAAAGAGATAGTGACAAGAGGGGGTGGAAGAAGGGGTCAGCTGCTCAGTCCCGAGTAGGCTTGCAAGACTGCATTCCCGGAATAATAGGCTCTAGATGTCGCAGTAGATAACCTCAGCACCAGGGAGTGAATGCCTTCAGCAAACCTTCTGTCGGCGGGAGCAGTCGCGAGTTTGCCAACATCCTGTGTTCATGATAAACACTTTGCTGTTTGATCATATAGCCTCCAGTGGAATGCCCAGTTGGTCACGTCCCAAGGGCCTTCGGCTCCCTGCATATCCCCTTTCTGTTTATGAATTAAATGAAAGAACGTAAGGCCAGGCTGGTCAGCTCTCATTCTCCAATTGGCAGTCCATCTGATTTTACAGACTATAAACAGAAGACAGAGACAAAACAATGTTATTCCAAGAACCACATAAAAGGTGTAACTGTGGTGCCTTAGATAGTTCCAAGGGTTGATGCTCTTCAGGCCTTGCTGGAATTCGGTCCAGCCTTCTAAAGGCTGAAATTCTTGAGTTTGCCTCTTTAAATCAAGAATTTTGTTCTGTAATTTGCCAATATCAAAGGTGATGTTGGATGTGAAAGCTCCCTGAAAATGGGCTTTCCCAAGGTCCCACAGATACTCACTTTGGTTATATTCTAAGTTGGTTACACAAATATGAGTGTGAGTAAAATGACAACGCAATTGCTGCTGCAATTGCAAGCTTTGTACTTGTTCCCCTAAGCATAGAACCATGGATTATAACATTGCCACTTCAATTTGTAACTCAATGTTAATTTTATTCTGAAGTAGTCAAGCTTGGTTGGCTATGCGCGTCCAGTTCTCCACATACTGAGCTGCTTGAATAGAACTACGGAAAGCTACAGGAGACCTCACAACAGAAGTTATTAGTGTGACCAAAGAAACAATAGCAAAAATGATCATGCCTAAGGCTCCACGGACACAATGAGTTAGCTGAGTTAGAAGAAGTTTTACAAAGTGCAAAGCAGGTGTGGGAGCCCAAGGCTCAGAGAGATTAACAGGAATCCATAGCCCAGGGATGAGACCTAAAATCATCAAGATAGAGATATTACGTATTTTGCAATGTGCTATGATTAATGCAGTGATATAACTGGCAAGATGTACAGGTCAAGTGGGCATTATTTAACTGGAGGTGGTCCTTCTTAGCTGCCCAAAAGACATAAGGATTAAAAACACAAACTGTAAATTGTGTGGTGATATTCTTGACAAATGTAACATTAGAACTGTGTTGTGACTCTGGTCGGCCTTCTCTCCGTCTTTGCACTCAGGCTCAGCTGACTCATGGCTCATATCAGAAGGACTGGGCCCATGGTTTGCCACCCTGGGTTCCTCCAGTCTCCCATTCTATGGTCGCACACACCTTGAGGGCACCCACACGATTTGCTCATCTCCTGTAAAAACACAAGCATCCCTTCTTCCCCATGTCAGTAAATTCAGTGGACCTTTCCACTGTCCTTCTTCTGGGGATTTCCATAACACTTGTGGATAAACTTTCCTCTTTTCCTCTAACACTTGCCAATGTCTTCCTGCTGGAATCTTACCAACCATATCAGGAGTCAAAAAATTTAAAGTAAATAAGGCTAAATGTAGTTTTGATTGAGGTGGTAGTTGGCCTCCTATATCCCCTTTCTGTTTTTTCGACATGCGTTGTAATATTTGATGTCCCCGTCCTATAATGCCTTGGTCTCTAGGATTATAAGGAATTCCTGTTTTATGGGTTATAGCCCAAAGCTGTAAGAAATTTTGAAAAGCATGACTAGCATAAGCAGGTCCCTTGTCAGTTTTTAATTGTTTAGGTATCTCCATATGAGCAAATGATGACAGACAGTGTCGCTGTACATGACCAGTTGTCTCACCTGTTTGGCATGTAGCATGCAGCATATGAGAATAAGTGAAACAAATTAAGCAGTTCTGGGTCTAGTGTACTTTTAACTGTAGCAGCTTCTATGCAACTGGCTACATTTACAACATAAGCTGAATCACAGACAATGTTGATAGGATCTGAAGGTGTGAGCTGTAAAACCTGAATGACTGCAATTAGCTCTGAGTGTTGAGCTAAAGCACCAGAGGTCATTACTGTTTGAGTATGTTTAGGTCCATAGATAGCGGCACGACCTTTGGAAGAGCCATCAGTAAAATAAGTCTGTCCACCTGGAATAGGTTTGTGATGAGTAATCACAGGAAGAATGAAAGAATGGATTTTATAAAACTGTAAAATTTTGTCTGAGGGGTAGTGGTTATCTATAGCACCCACAAAATCTGCGAAAGAGTTTGCCAGGCAGTCAACATTTTCCAAGTGTGGCTTGCTGTTGGGAGTCTAAAGGAAGAATAATTTTGTCAGGATCACATCCTGTAAACATTTTTGACCTATGCCTGCCCATAGTCGCAATTTGTGTAATTAAAGAAAGATAAACGTGCAAGGTTTCAACTGTGTGATTAGGTAGAAAGAGTCATTCTAATGGTAAGGCAGTGAGCAGAGGAGAAATATCAATGGCCTCCGTCAGAAATCCTAACATCCTAGCCCTTTTCTATCTGTTTTTCCAGTTACTGATACTGGGTTAGGATTTCAATGTAGAAACCTCCCCAAACCTTTTCCACTCTGATATCCCATATTCTTCAACATTTTAAATCCTAGGTTATCAAAGTTTTCATCTGAAAGTCTCCTATCCCATGCTGTAAGTAAGTCTCGACCCCATAAATTGATGGCTGTATTTGCAACATAAAGCTGAAAAGTACATAACTGTCCATGTGGACCGAGACAAGGTAAAATCTCAGCACTCTACTGAACACGCTGAGCTGTTCCTACTCCCACTAAGGATGTAGAAGTTAATTACAAGGGCCAGAATGGGGGCAATTGTCTTTAGATATTACTGACACATCAGCTCCCGTATCCATAAGCCCATAAAATTTCTTTCCTTTAATTTGTACTACACAGGTGGGTCTATTAGAGGCTATGGGTTGGGACAGATAGATTTCCCATGTAGTTGTGCTCCCAAACCCTTTATTTCCTCATTTCTCCTTTCATGAAGAGGGGTGTAATTTGCAGGGAATAAGCAACAATTGAGCAAAGTATTCTCCCGGTTCAAAAACCCAAAGATCTTGTGACATTAAAACTACTTGAATTTCTCCTCCATAATCAGAGTCAACAACTCCTGGGACTACAGCAATGCCTTGCAAGTTAAGGCGGCTTTTGCCTAAAATTAGTCCCCAAATACCAGTGGGAACTTTGATAGGTTTGTCTCCCCCAACTAACATTATCCATTCTCTGACTGGGAGATCGAATCCTGCACGTCCTGGTGTTCCTGGGGCGAGGGAATCAATGTGCCTCTGGGAACCCATCCCTGAAACAGGGTTGAGGTTTGGACTGGGAATGCCCTCATTGTTTGTGGGGCTCGGGTTCAGCCCCCCGTCTCACTTCCTGACATGGGTGTGCCAATCTGATGAAATTTTGAACGGCACTGATTAGCCCAGTGATTTCCTTTGTTACAGCGAGGACAAAGTCCTGGCATTTTTTCCGCTGTGGGGTGGGGAGGAACTGCATTGTAAGATCCTTTCTGTCCTGAGATCTGGTGGCATTCCTTTTTAAAATGTCCAGTTTTTCCACAATTATAACATTTTCCCATTTTAGGGTTTTGACCCTTGGCTCCTTTTAGATTTGTCAACTACTAAATTAGCCATTGCTTCAGCTAACATTGAAGAGCAATGAAGCTCAGTTGCTACATCTCGACAAGTTCTGAGACAATTTCCCAAGTTTTTTGTACATCTCACAGGTGCCAGTGCACGTTTACAATCTGCGATTGCATTACATATAGCACCAAATACAGATTCTAGCAATCCTAAGGTGAATGGGTTCTGTAGGACAGTATTTATCATACTTGCTTTTAATTCCTTCAACAAATTATCAGGCATTATGGAAATAGGAAAAGCACAAGGTCCTGAGGGCTCTCCAGCTATGGCAGCAGAGTGTACAATTCTTTGTATTGGGGTTTCTATTTCTGTTACCGAAGGAGGCGGTACAGATGTTTCTGCAATTGGAGGAGGGAGTATGGGTCAATTTTTATCCTCTCTCTCCTGTTTTTTATTTTCCATTGGAGCTGTGGGTGGGAAAACATATTCTTTCAGATTTTTAGATTCAGCCTGTTATCCTGCAGAATCAGGAGAAAATGGCAGAAGTACAGTATGAACTAAACTCCAAGTGAAGAAAACAGAAGAATCAACTTTAAGTCCTTTTTGATGAGCCCGTTTTAATCCTTCTCCCGCTCTGTCCCAACTTTCCACATCAAGAGTGCCTGCCTGTGGAAACCATGGGTTATGCATAGTAACATTTTGTGGCTTCTGCAGGAGGTTAGTTAGTGCCTGTGAATTAACCTGAGCTCCAGACTGTCTCAACAGAACTTTAAGCAACCACACATAATGCTTTTTGTTCAACAGACAAATTCTTCCCCTTGTTATCCTGATTCAGAAAACTTCCCGTTCCCAGTACTTCTTTAAAGCACTGCTCCCGGTACCTCTTTAGGGCACTGACTTATATCCGCTGCCGGCAGACTGGTCCCAGGGTCACCGTTCACCTTTCGATTTCAGCTCCTCTGCTTCAGCAGACCTTCTTCGTTCATGTCTTTGTAGTCCCTGTGTTCGGACTGCCGCCTGTTCAAGCGCCACTTGTAGCCTGCACAGACCTAGGGGGAATGAACCAAGGGGGCGAACGTGGGAATAAAAGACGAGAGGCGAAAGAGTATATTTGGAAGAAGGGGTCAGGGGGCACCTTGCCTCTAGTGGACAAGAGCCCTGAGCTTTACATAGCCCTCCATATTAATTTGGCAAAAGAGACAGTGAGAAGCGGGGTGGAAGAAGGGGTCAGCTGCTAGGTCCAGAGTAGGCTTGCAAGACTGCATTCCTCGAACAACAGGCTCTAGATGTCGCAGTAGATAACCTCAGCGCTGGGGAGTGATTGCCTCCAGCAAACCTTCTGTCAGCGGGAGCAGTCGTGAGTTTGCCCACATCCTGTGTTCATGATAAACAGTTTGCTGTTTGATCATATAGCCTCCAGTGGAATGCCCAGTTGGTCACGTCCCAGGGCTGTCGGCTCCCTGCAATAAAACTAGGAGCAGTGAGTGAAGGCAGGACTGGAGGTGGGCTGGGCTCAGATACTGCAGGGTCTGGTAGATGGTGTTAGGGAGGTTTTTTTGGTTGTTATTATTCATTCCAAGTACAATGGGCAGCAATTCAGCAAGCAAATTGTTACATCGTCGAAATGGTCCATTTTTCCGTGCTTGAAAAGGAAGGAAAACAGTCAGAAGCAAGAAACTAGGCTTCCTCGAGGGAAGGAGGAGAGACGTTGGGCATCTTATCCTGGGCTCCCCAAGAAGCAGATCCTCAGTCATGGATTTGAGTGCAAGTAGTTTATTTCACGCCAAACAGTACTGTAGGGGAGTGTGAACCAAGACAGAATGCAAGCAGGCAAGAAAGCAATTGTTAACATCCAAGCTACCCCCGTGAGCACGTGGAGCCAGTGGAGGACACAATGATATCCTGATGTCCTCCACGACATCTTATCTGATGTTGGGCTGGTCGAGGGCTGCAGTTGGGGATGTGGCATTGGTACTCGGGCACTTCTAGGCTGCCATGCCTGTGGTTACAGCAGGCTCCAGCAGCCAGTGGAAGCCCTTGGCAAAGAGATGCATGTGTTGGCATATGGAAGGCAGGCCAGCTTGTATGGGAATGCTGAGACCTGGGGGATACTGCTTTCCCATATTAAGTCCACTCCCTCCTGATACTGCTTCTTTTAGGATGTTGCCTGTCACAATTTCTACAAAGAAGTTAAGAAAGAGGATTTGTGAAACAAGCTACAGACCCCCTCATTACCACGAATTCTAAGGTCATCAATGGTGTTCGTTGTCCCCGTGTGTCACCACTCATTCTGGATAGACCTTATACTTGACCACCACTCCTGCATATTGAGCTTGCTGATCTGCTGGGGTAACTGGGTCATCATCCCTAGAGGTTTGAAGTCCTGATCACTGTGCACTGGGCAGAATATCGTTGCTGCAATTGCCCATAATTTTTGTCATTGGGCTGGGAAACACCAAAATGAGCCCCACTGAATCCCCTGAGCTTTGGGCATCCTATTCTCTGACCCCATTATCTAGCAGCAGTGCTATTTCCTCATAATAGGCAGAATCTGATATTCCTACAAGTGTAAGAACTCCTTTCTTTGCCTACTGCTCTGTTGGCATGAGAAACCTAAAATGACAAGGAGCAGCTACAGCTTTAGGCGTCCCTGGGATAAGTATCTCCTCCCCATCGACCCCAGACATGCTGAGGGACCAGCATTACTGGTCCAGTGGAGCCTAAAGTTGAAGGCATTCTTGAGGTGAGTCACTGGGTGCAGTGGTGATGGGGCCACTTCTGTTTCCACTGCTTGTTTCCCATGTAGTCTGTCTGATGGGGCCCCAGCTCCACATAATGTCTGCTGTTTTGAAGTGCACATTGCTTCTCAAAAGTCAGCACCCTAAAAGTGAAAATGGCAGAATAGAGAACTACAAAAGCCTATCCCTCCACAAAAGGAGAAAACAAACTGGCAAAAGCAGTCAGAATCAACTTTATTGGAAATTGGGAAACTAACTGAAAGTTTACAGCAACCAAGAGAATATTTAATCAAGAAAAAAACAAAAAACAAAAAGCCACCAGAATCTTGATAATAGAGCTTCACGGTATTTAAATTACCCTGGCTCAGCAGTGGCCTTGAAGATAGCAATCCATATTCCTTGTATAGGCTCCTAGTACATAAGGGAGCAGAATAGACCTAATTTCCAAATAACTGTGGTTGTTTGTTTTGACCTGTCTTGTGGATCCCTGAAGAATTGACTCATTGCTGAGATCTCCAAGGGTTAAGGCATCTATCTACTCAAGGGGAATTTGTTGAAAACATTAAAAGGCAAATGTAACAGCTGCTGCCACTTGGGGCAATAGATAACTGTTGGGACAAACTATAGACAAACCAAAAGGGTTGGGAAGAAAGAATGGGGATTAAAACACATTGGGAAATAAAGGCTTTGAAAAGCTCTCACATATTTGTGGGAATCTAGAAGCCCACTTGCATGCCCAGAACTGGGTGCATGCTCAGGAAAGACCTGAGAAGTTTTCACTTCTGGCTGACCTCAAGGCTCTCCACAAGGAGGAAGTGAAGACTAAGGCAGAGTGGTAAAGTGCCTCACCAAGAGTTGAAGGTATACTCCAGCATGCACATAGAGTCCATTTGCAAACACCGAGAGATTTTCTTTTCTTTTTTTGTTCCAGGCAAAGAATACACGGCTGTATTTAAATCACCAGCTGAACCACTAGGCTAACAAAATGAAGACTTCTGTGGCTATATACAACAACGAATAAAGTCTTTACAAAATTAAGGAAAGAGAACTAAGCAATCAAACAACAACAATCACAAAAAGCAGCTGCAATAAACCCTGGTGGGAGGAAGATGATTTCCAGATGTGCCATATCATAATATTCAAAATGTTCAGCTTTCAGGAAAAAATTATGAGTCATGCAATGAAACAAGAAAGTGCAGCCCATACACAGGAAATAAAGAAATAATAGAAACAGTTCTTGAGGAAGACAAGACATTGAACTTACTAAACAGACCATAAACCAACTATTTAAAATATACTCAAAGAGCTAAAGGAAACTATGTACAAAAAACTATGTACAAAAAAACCAAGGAAATCATGATAATTATATTTCAAGAAAATAGAGACTACCAATGACATGATAGAAATTGTAAGGGGAACCAAAAAGAAAATCTAAAGTTGAAAACTACAATAATTAAAATAATTTTTTTTTCAGAGAGATTCAACAGCATATTTCAACAAGTAGAAGAAAGAATCAGCAATCTTGAAGAGAGGTCAATTGAGATTACTCAGTATGAGGAGCAGAAAGAAAAAAAATAAAGAAAAATGAATGAAGCCTAAGAGATCTGAGGTACATTATCAAGAGTACCTAGGAGTTTCAGAAGGGGGGGGGGGGACAGAGAGAGAGAGAGAGAGAGAGAGAGAATGAGAAATAATAGTTGAAGTAAGAATAGCCAAAATTTGCCAAATTTGATCAAAGACGTGAATCTACACATCCAAAAATCTCAATGAACCTTGAGTCTCACTGAAACACTTTATAATCAAACCGTTGAAAACCAAAGACAGAATCCTGAAAGCAGCAGAAGAGAGGTGATTCATCACATACAAGACATCCTTAATAAGAAATACAGCTTCTTCTTTTTTTTTTAATCAGAAACTTAGGAGGCCAGGAGACAGTGGGATGACTTACTCAAAATATTGAAAGAATAAAATGGTTAACCAATACTTTTATATCCAGGAAAAATATTCTTCAAAAATGAAAGAGAAATGAAGACATTCCCAGATAAAGAAAAACTGAGAGAGTTCATTGCTAGTAGACCTGCCCTGCAAGAAGTGTAAAGAAGGTCCTTCAGACTGAAATGAAAGGACACTAAAAAGTAACTTGAATCTAGATGGAGAAATGAAGAACACCAGCATAGGTAATCATGTAAATAAATAGAAATGTTAGTATAAAGGCATTTGTGGTTTGTAACTCCTCTTTTTTTCTATATGATTTCAAAAATAATCACATAAACTAGTAATAATAACTATATGTTGATGGGCACATGATGCACAAAGATGTAACTGATGACAATAACAACATAAACAGATGGGAGAACAGAATACAGAAGTAATGTTTATTATATTATTGAAATTAGTTGGTACTAATTTGAACTTATCTAATTGTTATAAATTAATTGTAATCCTCAGGCAACCACTAAGAAAATAACTAAAAAGTATATAGTAAAATAAACAAGAAGGAAATCAAAATGGTACATGGAAAATATTTATCTAACATAAAAGAAGGCAGCAATGAAATGAAATTGAGGGAAAAAAATGAGATATAGAAAAATAGGAAAATGGCAGGAGTAAGGCCCTTTCCATCAGCAATTACATTAAATGTAAATGGCTTAAACTCTACAATTAAATGACAGATTTTTCAGAATGGATTAAACAAACAAACCATGATCAAACTCTACACTGTCTACAAGAGATCCACTTTAGATCGAAGGACATGAATAGAATGAAAGTGAAAGAACAGAAAAAGGCAATATATGCAAATAGTAACCAAAAGAGAGATGAAGTGGCTATACTGATATCCAACAAAATAGACTTGTGACCATAAATTGTCACAAGAGACAAAGAAGGACTATATAATGATAAAAGGGCCAATCCATCAAGAATATATACAAATTATAAACATATATCCACCCCTAAAAGAGACCCAAAATATATGAAGCAAAAACTGACAGAATTAAAGGAAGAAATAGACAGCTCTACATATTCTAGATATTTCAACACCTCACTTTCAATAATGGATAGAAAAACTAGATGAAAGATAAACAAAGAAACAGGAGACTTGAACAACACTATAAACCAACAAGACCTACCACATATACAAAACACCCAAGGAACAACAAAGTACATATTCTTCTCAAGTGCACATGAAACATTCTCCAAGTAGAACACGTGTTAGGTCACAAAAAAAGTTTTAATAAATGTTAAGATTGAAATCATAAAATTTATATACTCCAATCTCAATGGGATGAAATTAGAAATGAATAACAGAAGAAAAACTGGAAATTTCACAAGCATGTGGAAATTTAAAAACACACTCTTAAATGACCAATGGCTCAATAAAAAATCACAAGGGAAATTAAAAAATACTTTTAGATAAACGAAAATAAAAACACAATAAAAACTTATGGGATGCAGCGAGAGCACTGTGCAGAGGGATATATATAGCTGTAAATGCCTACATTAAAGAAGAAAGATCTCAAATTATCTAACTTTATACCTTAAGGAAGCAGAAAAAGAAGAGCAAACTAAATCAAGGCAAGCAGAAGGAGGGAAATAATGAAGATAAGAGCAGAGGTACATGAAATGGAGTAGAAAAACACTGAAGAGAATCAATGAAATTAAAAGTTGATTCTTTGAAAAGGTTTTTAAAAATTGACAAACCTTTAGCTAGATTGCCTAAGCAAAAACACATTACTCAAAAAGCATAAATAAAAGTGGAGACATTACTAATGACCTTACAGAAATAAAAGAGTATAAGCAAGTAATACGAATAATTGTACACCAACAAATTAGACAACCTAGATAAAATGGACAAATTCCTAGAAACATACAGACTACCAATATTAACTCAAGAAGAAATAGAAATGCTGAATAGACCTATAACAAGTAAAGAGATAAAATCAGTAATCAAAGAACTTTTAACAAAGAAAATCTCAGAACCAAATAGCTTCATTGGTGAATTCTACCAAACATTTAAAGAAGAATTAAAATGAATGCTTCTCAACTCTTTCAAAAAATAGAAGAGGAGGAAACACTATTTAATTCATTTTATGAGGCCCACATTACTCTGATACCAAAGTCACAGACAGATATAACAAGAAAAAAACTAGAGGGTCATATTCCTATGAATATCGATGTAAAAATATTCAACAGAATACTAGCAAACTGATTATAGCAGCATGTTCAAAAATTATACCCCAGCCAGGCGCAGTGGCTCACACCTGTAATCCCAGCACTTTGGGAGGCTGAGGCAGGTGGATCACGAGGTCAGGAGATCAAGACCATCCTGGCTAACACAGTGAAATCCTGTCTCTACTAAAAATACAAAAAATTAGCCAGGCATGGTGGTGGGTGCCTGTAGTCCCAGCTACTTGGGAGGCTGAGGCAGGAGAATGGCATGAACCCGGGAGGCGGAGCTTGCAGTGAGCCGAGATCGCGCCACTGCACTCCAGCCTGGGCGACAGAGAGAGACTCTGTCTCAAAAAAAAAAAAAAAAAAAAAAATATATATATATATATATATATACACACACACACACACATGCACACACACACACACACACACCCCATACCAAGTAGAATTTATCCCAGAAATGCAAGGGTGGTTCAACATACAAAAATCAGTCAACACAGTACACCGTATTAACAGATGAAGTAAAAAAAAAAAAAAAAAAAAAAGGCAGTGATAATTGATGCAGAAAAAGGATTTGACAAGACCCAACACCCTTTCATGTTAAAAGAAACAAACAAACAAACAAACAAACAAAAACAACCACTCATCAATCTGGGAACAGAAAAGAAATTCTTCAACATGATTAAGGGCACCTATGAAAAATCCAGAGTTAACATTAGACTTAATGGGAAACCTACAGAATGGGCAAAAAATATCTGCAGACCACTTACCTAATGAGAGATCAATATCTAGGATACATAAGGAACTAAAACTCAACAACGACAAAATAACTCAATTAAAACATGAGCTAAGGGCCGGGTGCTGTGGCTCACGCCTGTAATCCCAGCACTTTGGGAGGCTGAGGTGGGCGGATCACGAGGTCAGGAGTTTGAGACCAGCCTGGCCAACATAGTGAAACCCTGTCTCTACTAAAAATACAAAAAATTAGCCAGGCGTGGTGGCATGTGCCTGTAATCCCAGCTACTTGGGACGCTGAGGCAGGAGAATCACTTGAACCTGGGAGGTGGAGATTGCAGTGAGCTGAGATCACGCCATTCCACTCCAGCCCAGGCGACAGTGTAAGACTCCATCCCCCCCCCAAAAAACAGCTAAGTACTCAAATAGACATTTCAGGAAGATATAGAAATGGCCAATAAGCACACAAAAGATGCTTATCTTCATTAATCATTGGGGAAATGCCAATCAAAACCACCATAAGGCTGGGTGCAATGGCTCATGCCTGTAATCCCAACACTTGGGAGGCTGAGGTGGGCCAATTGCTTAAGCCCAGGGCTCAAGATCAGCCTGGGCAACATGGCGAAACCCTGTCTCTACAAAAAAATGCAAACATTAGCTGTGTGTGGTGATGTGCACCTATCGTCCCAGCTGTAGGTGCCAGGGCAGGAGGACCACATGAGCCCAGGAGTTTGAGGCTGTGGTGAGCTGTGATTGTGCCACAGCTCTCCAGTCTGGGTGACAGAGTGAGACCTTGTCAAAAAAAAAAAAAAGAAAGAAAGAGAGAGAGAGGAAGGAAGGAAAGAAGGAAGGAGGGAGGGAGGAAAGAAGGAAAGGAAGGAGGGGAAGGGAGGGAGGGAGGAAGGAAAGGAAGGAAGGAAGGAAGGAAGGAAGGAAGGAAGGAAGGAAGGAAGGAAGGAAGGAAGGAAGGGAGGGAAGGAAAGGAAGGAAGGAAAGAAGGAAGAGAAAGAAAGAAAGAAAGGAAGAAAGGAAGAAAGAAAGAGAGAAAGAAAGAGAAAGAGAGAAGGAAGGAAGGAAGAAAGAGAGAGAGAAGGAAGGAAGGAAGGAAGGAAAGAAAAAGAAAGAAAGAAAGAAAGAGAAAGAAAGAAAGAAAGAAAGAAAGAAAGAAAGAAAGAAAGAAAGAGAAAGAACCACTGTGAGATATCACTGCCCAGCCCCTCGGATGGCTATGATTTGAAAAACAAAAAACAAATGTTAGCAAAGATGTTGAGAAATTGGAGGCAGGAATGTAAAATGGTGCTGCTGCTGGGAAAAAGAGTTTGGCTATTCTTCAAAAAGCTAAACAGAATTACTATATGAGCCAGCCATTCTGCTCCTAAGTACATACCCCAAAGAACTGAAGACAGGTGTTCAAACAAAAACTTCTACAAGAATTTCATAGCAGCACTATTCACAACAGCCAAATGAATAAACGTAATATTGTACATACACACAATAGGACGTTATCCAGACATAAGAAGGAATGAAGTACTGATTGATACTTCAATTTGGATAAAGACATTTTGCTAAGGGAAAGAAGCCAGACACAAAAGGCCACGACTTGTATGATCCCATTTATATGAAGCGTCCTGAACAGGTGAATCTATACAGACAGAAAGCAAATTAGCTGTTTTCAGTGGCTGAGGAGAGGGGAAAATGGGAATGACTGGGGGATGAGTCTAAGGTTTCTTTTGAATGAATGAAAATGTTCTGGAATTAGATAGTGGTGATGGTTGCACCATCCTGTGAATGCACTAAAAGCCACTGAATTGTATATTTTTAAATGGCTGAAATGGTGAATTTTATGTTATATGAATTTTACCTCAATAAAAAACAGTATAGCATACCAACCTTGCTGGGTATCTCCCCTAGGCAGGCTTCTTAGCTGTGCTTCTAGCAAAAAGTCAGCAAGCAGCTTCTGGTGATGCCTTCCTTGGAAAAACCTGTCTGTTCTGTGGCTATGTGCCCATTTTCATACACCTTTTGCCATGCAGTGGGTCCCTTGGTGTAAGAAGAGGTGATATGGAATCCTAGGAAGGTAAATCAGTCCCTTTGTGAGTTCTTAGATGGTGGTGCTGGTCAATGCACTGTTGGTGGGAAAGTCAACCAGAAGGAGAAGGAGGGCCTATATGGCCTGAACTGTGAAGGCCTGAAGGGATAAGGCCAGGTGTCAACAGCACATATTTCAAAAAAAGAAGTTCGAACTCAAGAAAAATTTCCTGGCCGGGTGCGGTGGTTTACGCCTGTAATCCCAGCACTTTGGGAGGCCGAGGCGGGCGGATCATGAGGTCAGAAGATCGAGACTCATCCTGGCTAACACAGTGAAACCCCGTCTCTACTAAAAAAAATTTCAAAAAATTAGCTGGGGGTGGTGGCGGGCGCCTGTAGTCCCAGCTACTCGGGAGACTGAGGCAGGAAATTGGCGTGAACCGGGAGGTGGAGCGTGCAGTGAGCCGAGATCGAGCCACTGCCCTCCAGCCTGGGTGACAGAGCGAGAGTCCATCTTAAAAAAAAAGAAAAAAGAAAATTTTCCTGAGATGTCCTAGGCCATACAAGCACTTTTGGGATGGGGCCCCTGGAAAAACAGCATGACTTTCCACCTCTGTTAAAAGCCAAAGCCTCTGTTTTTGGTGCAGGATGGTGACCAGTTTACGTATACTGTCTCTATTGATTCTTTCAGCAACTCTTTGGGATACACGTCCTCATGTGCAAATGGGAGAATTGTTTCCTGTAAAGCTAAGTAACTAGCGTGTGATTGCAGAGCTGAGAGGCGGAGGTGTCTGTGAACAGGGCTGCTGCTTTCCGTGATCCATGCTCTTTCTGCAATGAAGTTTGGAAGATACACCACAAGTCGGCCACCACTGACTGCTCCAGGGCTCCTGGCAGACATTAGTAATCAATCACAGCTTCTTTTCCCTCTGAGTCTGGACTTAGCTTTAACATCATCTGCAAAATAGCCCTCGGGCAGCTGCTGTTAACCGTAACTGACACATCAGATGAAAACTCCTAGGCCATCCCAGCATCACATACGACTCTGTCTCCCTCTATCTGAGCTGACACTTCCTGAATCTGCCTTGAAGGCAACGTAAGAGTTCAAGTCAACGCAAAAGGCCCCTGTAGAGGAGGTAGCCATTTCTTGCCAGAGGCCTAACTGAGGTGTGGTTTTGAGAGCCTGGGGAGCAGTGGGCCAACAGAAGACGAACGGACAAGAGTCAGGAAACTGAAAGAACGCAGGAGACCAGGGTCCCAGCCCCCTGTCTGCTTCATCTCCAGAACTGGCCAATCAGTGCCAGTAATTGGAAGGGGCACATGACCTGGGCTGGGCCAACCATAATGAATCCTGGGGCTTCGGTTGGCGTTTTGGGAATGAGGTGGGTGACTGAGCTGCAGATGTCCACTAGGGGCTGCTGCGCCATCCTGTCACCAGGAGGGGAACGAGGGGAGCGTCTGACTGAGAACAGAGCCAGTAGCAGGGTGAGCAGAGCCAAAGGACAGGGCAAGACTGATTCTTGGTGGCATGGCCTGAACTCCCAAATGCAGCCATGTCTACAATCAGCTCCTGCTGCTCTTTTTTTTTTTTTTTTTCTTAAGCCAGTTTGAGGTTTTATTTTGTTGTTGTTAATTGCTAATGAAAAAGTCCTTGATACTGTCATCTATTTGTCTCCCATAATTGTTCTTTGCCTCAATTTTCATTAAAAATTATGCCCTTGGCCCAGTGCAGTGGCTCACACCTGTAATCTGAGCACTTTGAGATGCTGAGGAGGGAGGATTGCTTTTGAGGCCAGGGGTTTGAGACCAGCTTGGGCAACATCGTGAGGCCCGTCTCTACAAAAAGTACACACACACACAATTAGCCAGGTGTGGTAGCACACATTCGTAGGCCCAGCTGCTTGTGATGCTGAAACTGGAGGATTGCTCAAGCTCAGGAGGTCAAGGTTGCAGTGAGCCGTCATTGCTTTGTTGCATTCCAGCCTGGGTGACAGAGCGAGAGACCCTGCCTGAAAAAAATTTAAAAATGCCCTTCATCATTGTGGACTGAGCATCTCTCCCTTATCTTTACCCAAGTTATTACCCCTTTCTCTGCTCTTCCTGGTTCATGCTGGCCTAAAGGACCTCCTGGGCTACCTGCTCCAATCGCCCCCGCCGCCACTTCAGGTTTATGAGAGGGAGGCACTGGGTGAGCCTCTGAGTGTCTTTTAGAAAACCTCCTTCTATGTCAGGAACTTTGTATTTATTACCCCATGTTCCCTATGAAGAAATCATGGCATACACTTCTCTGAGAGAGCAGTGCCAGGAAAATGTAGGTGCCATTATTATCCCATTTTCACAGTAGGAAGCTGGGGCCCTGACAGATTAAGTTGCTTATCTACGGTCATGCAGTTGTTCTGTCGGGCCAGGATTTAAGCCTGGAGTTTCACCGCTGCAGTATCCTGTCCCATTCAGTGAGGGGCCACCATCACTGTAGTCAAGCAGCCACTCCAGCGGGCCGATGTGTGATGGCCTTCTCATCCCTGACCACCTGCCCTTCCCGCCTTCCCATCTTCCAGCAACCCCAAGTCTTCTTTATAAGGAGTCATCTACAGCTGGAGAAGAGGGAGGGTGGCCGTGTTCAGCCCCTCTGCTCTCAAAGGCAGGTGTGAAAACAGTCACCTGGGATGACTTGAAGTGAGCTTGCTCCACAGTTATCTTTTTCAGCACACTCAGCTTCAGAATCAGCAAAACCTGGTGCGATAAAACCTGGGTCAATCTGCACGTTACTCTCCTGCCATCTCTGTTAACAACCATTTGGCAGTCCTACCTGGGAGGTGTGGCTGAGAGGAATCGTGAACATGGAGTTAAGACACATGTCCCAGGCCTGACCTATGGACAGCTTCAGGCCAATTTCTTCCCTTTCCTCCTCTGATCATCACTTTCGACAGCTGTAAAATTGGGAAGTGGAGGGGTGGGGTCTGATGGAAGTTTTATTTCCCAAATAATTTTCCATAAATTGAAAAAGAGAAATAAATCGAAAAAGAAAGAAAAAATAGACGGCTTCCCCGTCCTGGGCCAGTAATTTTGGGAACACAGTGTAGAACACAGTTAAACAAAAGTATATTTCCTGCAGGACTTGGACACCTCAGTCTGCTCTGACGCATTGTGGGTCCTAACAGGGAGGTAGACCACATAGCAGTTCCCACACTTCCGCAACAAAGGAAACCTTCCTGGGTACAGTATCCTGGGGCTGTGTGGTGTGAAACAGACTTTGGGAAAAGTTAGATGTGGTGAAAGGATCCCTTTCAGCTCTGAGAAGTTACAACTCAAAGTGCATTATTCTGACTTAGGGCTCTGTGAGATGCTGAACTATATCCTGAATGATGAACAACCACAAAAATCATGGTCAGTAAAGTTAGATGAAGTTCGGTTGTAATTGTAGAATTGTAGTTGCTGTGTGGCATGGGTGGTAATGACCCAACAAACAGAACATTTAATGGACTTGGGCCTTGCTGGGCAACAGGGTGCTATGCAGTAAGCCAACCTCATGATTCCTTTTTTGGAAATCTGAGGATATACAGATGACCCTTTCCACACCCCCAAAGCCTGGGTTGAATATAAAGTCAGAAACTCATGGCTTAAGGAAAGTGCCTTAGAGACTCTGTGTTGCAAAATCAAAAAGGCTTTGAACTTTTGGAGAAGGACCGAACACAGAAAAACAAAGGTCTGTTGCTGTCCATGTTGTCCGCAGGAAAGCCAAAAAGCAAAATGAGCTAACAAGGAGCATCTCTGTGAATCCTCCTGAGGAAGAAACCAATTCCACAGCAGCCCTGATTGCTAATTGTAAAAATGTGCATAATGTCATTGACACTCTATTTGGGGAGTTTTCTTCATTGTTTTATTTTGGTGAGTACAGAAAGTACCCATAAAAGAGAAATTAATGGATTCACTCTTGATTGAAGTCCTCCAAGTCAATTTTTACCCAAAATTGAATTTTCCCACCATGAGAGTTCCCAGGAAGCAGAGGGGTATAGGGCAAAGGATGTGGCTTTGGAGTCAGACATTTATTCAACAAATGCGTATTCCAGTGGCCACTATGTGTCTACCACTGGGAATACAGCAGCAAAAAAGAGGGAGAAATCCCAGCTGGGTGCAGTGGCTCATACCTGTAATCCTAGCACTTTGGGAGGCTGAGGTGGGAGGACCACTTGAGTCCGGGAGTTCAAGACCAGCCTGGGCAACATAGTGAACTCCCATCTCTACAAAAAATTTTAAAAATTAGCCAGATGTGTTGGTTCATACCTGTAGTCCTAGCTACTCGGGAAGTTGAGGCTGAGGTGTGAAGCTTGCTTAAGCCCAGGAGGTTGAGGCTACAGTGAGCTGTGGTGGGGCCACTGCACTTTAGCCTAGGCCACAGAGCTCAACCTTGTCTAAAATTAAAAAAAAAAAAAAAGTCTCTATCCTAATAGAGCTGCCACCCTGGCTATGTTGCTCATCAGCTGTGTGAGCTTAGGCAGGTCACCTGATCTCTCTGAGCCTTAGCTCGTTACAGCATGGTCACAGGATTGTTGGGAAAGCTAAACGTCAGATCTTATTTGTAGCGTGTCGGGCCCAGGGCCTGGCACATAACCAGCCTTCTAGCAATGGTAGTCAGAATTCTGACTCTCGCAGCCAGAGGAGGAAAAGGGAGTTTAGATGGTTTCAGGGGATTTCTCTCCAAAGGCTGAGCCTTTAAGGGAGGTATAGGATGAGCAGGGGCATCTGAGAACAACAGTATGCCTCCATGAATAAAGCCCTGCTTTTGCTCTCTGCACCTCACCTGACCCCCCCTCTCTCCCAGGTTCACCAGCATAGGCTGGGCTGCTGACCCGTAGGCCCCAGGCCCCTGTCCAGTTGGCTGTGTTTTCACACAGAGACAAATTCCCAATCACAAGGTCAACCCCACCTGCCCCGGCCTCCTGGGTCCCCTCCAAGGTTGTAGACATGCCTCCATCCCAGCCTGGGGCAGGCATCCCTGCCAGGCACACAGAGGCAATCAGGAGGCAGGTGGGACAGACCTGTTCCCACTATAGCCCAGAGCAGCTCAGTCACACCCCTGGGAGGCTGAAGACAGGGGCTCTGTGCTTGGCCTGCTGCTCTCTTGCCTCCTGCCATGAGCTGCTTACCTCTGTCCTGAGTCCAATTCTCCCTCTGTAGACAGAAGGGGTTTGATCAGGCCACCCTGTGGTCAGTCCCCCAGTTTCATCATTCTGCAAGGTCCAACTGCTCCTCACACAAAACGCCTGGCAGAAATGTGGAACCAGTCAAACCTCAGTTTGTTCAGTGTTATCTCCACTGTATGAGCTCAGTTTTTCTGTCTGCACAGAAGTGGGGTTTATAATCCCCACCTTTAAATCAAGACTCTTGACACACTGGAGGGAACATGGGTCTTGAGTCGGATTGGCTTGAGTGTGAATCCTGGTTCTGCCATTTGCAAGGCAACTCACTTTCTCTCTCTAGTGAAACTGAAGCCTCAGTTCCTTCATCTGCAAAATAGGCCTGTAGCATCTCCCTTGAAGAATTGTTGAGGTAAATGAAGCAAGCCATGCATCACACCTGCACACAGAAAAGGATTAAGGCTGGGGAGCTGTTATTATTGTGGTTGTAATTTACTATACAATGAGGGCCTGGCTAAGCTGATACCATCCCCAATTTCCACCACTATGCTCACCCTCTCTGGGTTTTTGGTGCTTGGGTTCCTCCAGTCTCTCCTCAGTAACAGAGCTTCCTGTGGCTGAAGGAATTCAGAGGGATTCCAGGGGCTTCCAGGATTCCTTTCAGGCTACAGAGTCCATGGTCCATGCAATCCTTGCTGTTGAAAGTTATATTCTCAAATACATATGATGTGTCCTCAAACATATGATAGCCGTCCTCCCTGTTCTCCCGGCTCCTGTGCTGGAGCAGACATAAATCCTTTTGGTGTGTCATTCCGATCTCACATTTTCTCACCCCGCAGAGCCCTTTGTCCCTGCACACTGCTGCACAGCTTGGATTGTCAATTCAGAAGAGGATGTGGCACCAAAAGGGACTAGAAGCTCTGAATCTTAGGGTTGGAGGAAAATGAGTGGTACTTAGTTGAACCCCTCTACTGATTGAACTTTCTCTACCCCACCTTTTGACGAGGGTTTATTCAGTCTATTCTTACTTCCAAGGAAGGGGAACTCACTGAAGAGAAAGGTGGGGCATATCATCACCCACATAGTTGCCAGTTAGCTGACTGGCTTTCTTGGAAAAATGACATTCAACAGCGACAGAAAAGCTTCTATCATGGGCAAGCCGTCTGGGAACAATAGCTCTAGAGAACAATACTGTTTTCTTGTCCACCCCCTCCTCAACTCTGCACTTTGTGGTCACAAAAAAATGAAGATATGACATTTTTTTTCTCTAGAATAACACAACTTTGTTAATGTGTCTCTTTTATTCACCCACCCACTAAACATTCCCGTAAGGAATCTACTTCAGATGCCCACAGAGAATGCATTTCAATTCCTGACATAATGAGCCAGCTTCCAGAAGGAGGAGAAGCATGTAGAGGCACGGATAAATCATACCCTCCGCCAAATACCCTCTTCCACCTTCCAATGGGGAGCTCAGAACCATCCTAGGACATGACTCAGTGGGGAACATTGTTTTCATTGTGCAGCTTCAGAAACTGAGGCACAGAGAAGTGAAGGTCACGCTTGTGAGGCACAAGCATGCACTAAATCCCAGGAATCTAAGACTTCCCAGCATAGTAATTCAGCCCCTAGGATAAATGTTTGTCTTGCTAGTCAGGGAAATTTACTGTGGCCTTTACAGAAGCCTTCTTCAGGCTCGAGATTATAAACAGGGAAACAGGACCTGGCGATTAGTTGAGTGAGTAACTGGCAGAGAAAGCTTTCAAGTAGGGAAAGGATCAACGAGTTGAAAAAAAAAAGAAACATCTTTTCAGAAGTCCTGGCCTCCCACCCCAACTCCCTTACATTGTTTTAATTCTTCATGCTCAGCGTCTTCATTAAATATTTTTGAAGTGGGTTTTTATTTTGTTACTTTGTTTTGCTTTTTCTGTCAAGGTTATTTGATCTCATCTCCGACTTAGATTACTTCTCAGGTTGAATTGAACACAACCTTTGCCCAGTGAAACAGACAGCCTTCTTGCTTATGGGAAGTGTAAGCTTATGGTGCATGCAACCCTTCTTGTTGAAAGTTATATTCTGAAATACAGATGATGTGTCCTCAAACATATAATACCCTCCTTCCCTCTTCTCCAGGCTCGTGTGTTGGAGCAGACATAAATCCTTTTGGTGTGTCATTCGAATCTCACATTTTCTCACCCCCACAGAGCCCTTTGTCCCCTCCAAGAGGCTGTGAAATAATAATAAAACAGATAAATGAGATAAAGAATGAATGATAAAATAATAAAAATGATAAATAATAAAAAAGAGATAAAACAATCGAGAGGCCATGGAATAATAAAAAACACAACCGGAAATGGCTGAGCTACAGCGTGTTCTGTTTTGCTGCTGTGTTGAGGCCATGGACACAGGTGGGCGTGGCAGCTCCGAGGGAGCCACCTGAGGAGTGGCCAACTCAGCAGCTTCTCTCCTTTACTCCCCTTGTTATCAGCAGTGGAGATAGCATAGGCTTCCCAGCTCTGCCATGTCCTTGCTGCATCACTTCAGCAAGTTGGGCAAGCTTTCTGAGTCTCGGTTTTCTCAGCCAGTCCTGCTCACCCGGCAGACTCCGTGGGGGTGGGGCTGTACCTGTGGTGCTCAGCACTGTCTTCTTAAGTGCCTAGCAGATAACAGGCATTTGACACGTTTCTGCTACATGAAGGAACGGAATAAGGATACTCTCACTGCTGTTGCTGGATCGTGGTGAGGATTAAATGGGAAATTGTAAATAAAAGCCTAGAGTGTTTTAGATGTGCATGACACAGTAGCTCTTCCATTGCCAGATGCCTTCCTTCAGTGTCAGCACGGGGAAAGGATCCAGATGTTGCACCGAAGAGCCCCTTGTTCTGCAGATGAGCAAACAGAGCCTCAGATCTGTAGATTTGTTCATTTGTGCATTCATTTATTTCACATAGAGGGGACTATCAAGACAGAAAGTCTCCATGCTTATGAAGCTTACATTCTAGTGGGAGGAGACAGTAAATGAGTAGACAAATATATAAACAAGAATTGTGTCACATACTAACACAGTGCTATGGCGAGCAAGAACACAGGGGAGTGTAATAGAGGGGGGCTGGGAATGGGGGGTTACACTGGATGGGGGAACTAGGTGTGCCTCCCTGTAGAGGAGGTATAGGATATAAAAGTGGACCTGAATGACCAGAGGGAGAGAGTCGTACCAAACTCAGGAGCAAGAGTGTTCTAGAACACTGCCTTTCGGGTGTTTGCTCTCATTGGTCTTTTTTGCAGGAAGGGGGGACATGACTTTTATTTTGACATAATTTCAGATGTACAGGAAAATTCCAAGCATAGTACAAGGAACTCTCATCACTAATTGTTTATGTTTTGCCTCATTCTCTGTCCTCTCTCTCTAAATATACAATATACACATCACACATACACGCGCACACACACACACTTTTCACAGAAACATTTGAGAGTGCACAGTGCGAACATACTGCCCTTTCACTCTATACTTCAGTGTGTGCTTCCTAAGAATAAGAACATTCGCTTACATAACCACAGTCCATATCTAATCTACAGCGCATGGTTAAATGGTATCAATTGCTCCAACAATAACCTTTTTAAATTGCACATATTTTTCCAGGCTAAGGGTCACATATTACACTGAGACCTCATGTTTCTTTAGTTTTCTTTAGTCTGGAACAGTTCCTTAGCCATTCTTTGTCTTTCTTGACCCTGACATTTTTAAAAGAGTGCAGGCCAGTTATTCTGTGGGACGTCCTTTCATTTGGGTTTGCTGATATTTCCTGAGGATTAGATTCAGGTAACACCTTTGTGGCAGGAACACCACAGAAGTGACGTTGTGTCCCCCTCAGTGTATCACAGCAGGAGGCACGTGGTGCTGTTTGTCCCTATGTTGGGGACATTAACGTTGGTTAATTGGTTTAGGTGGTCTCCTCCAGGTTTCTCCATGAAAAAATTGCCTTTTCCCCCTTTTTAATAAACAAGTAATTTGTGGGGAGGCACTTTTAGAATATAAGTGCTCTGATCCTCAATAATTTTAGCATACTCCATCTTCTACAACTTATTAGTTGCCATTGTACTGTAAGGAAGAGCTTTTCCTTCTCTCCCATTTACTTTATTTATGTATGTATTTATTTATATTTATTTTTTTGACACAGTATCTTGCTCTGTCATCCAAGTTAGAGGGCAGTGGTGCAATCACAGTACCCTGCAGCCTTGACCTCCTGGACTCAAGGGATCCTCCCACCTGAGCCTCCTGAGTAGCTGGAATTACAAGCGTACCACCACGCCCAGCTAATTTTTTGATTTTTTGTAGAGACGGTATCACACTATGTTGCCCAAGCTGGTCTCAAACTCCTGGGCTCAAGCGATCCTCCAGCCTCAGCCTCCCAAAGTACTGGGATTTCAGACATGAGCCGCCATGCCTGACCCTACCCATTTATTTATATAATCATATAATTCTTTACATAACTATGAACTCATGGCTTTTTATTTTATTCACTAGGTTATAATCTACTGCTATCAGACCACCTCAGATTTGACCAATGAGAGCCCTTCAGACTGGGTTCTGTGTCTTTCTGACGTAGCCCCACCATTCTTCAGTCATTTCCTTGCCTTCTGGCACAATAAGATGTTTTGGGCTCCTCTGGTACTTTCCCTGCCCCAGCCCTGGAATCAGCCCTTTCTCCAATGAGCCTGGTTCTTTTGGTGTTAAAAGATATTTAGAATCCAAGATCTGGGGGCTGGGTGGGTTCCTGCTGCCAGGTGTGTTACCACTTCCAGGATCTCTCTGGGGACAGAGCTAGAAAGCTCCTTGAACTCTGATGTGCATATGAGTGACTAGGAATATTGGTGAAGTGCAGATCCTCATTCACTGGGTCAGATCTGCCCGTGGGGGTGCATTGAAGACTCTGCCTGTCTCACAAGCTTCCAGGGCGTGCAGATGATACTGGTCCACAAGGCTCATCTTGAGCACCAAGTATGTAGGACAATGGTTCTCAAAAGTTGGTGTGCTTGGGAGTCACCTGGAGGGCTTGGTAAAATACATATTCCTGGGCCCTACTCCTAAAGTTTCCAGTTCAATAACCTTGGGCTAGGACCTGAGAATCTGCATTTCTAACAAGTTCCCAGGTGATCCTGGTCTTGCTGATCTGAGACCACACCTTGGGAACCACAAGATCTAGGACACTGGTTCTTAAAAGTGACTACACATTGGAATTCTTGGGGAGGTTTTGTTTCTGTTTTTGTTTTAAAAATGGATCTTTAAGGCTCCAGAGATAATTTAACTGGTGTAAGATGTGGCCTGGGCTTTGAGAGCTTTATGACCTCCATGAGTGGTTCTGTTGCTCAACATGATTTGAAAAGATTGTTCTAGGAAGAGGTAGGAGCAAATGCAAAGGCCTTTAGGAAGAAATTAGCTCAATATTTTCAAGGAATGGCAAGGAGGCCAGAGTGGCTGGACAGAAGGAGTTGAGGCCAGAGAGGCCAGGGCGGATTGGATCAGGAGGCGGAGAGATGGGTCAGGATTGTGGGTGTTACTCTGGTGAGACAGGCAGCCACCAAGGGCTTTACACAGGGTGATGTGATCTGAAGGCCTTCACCAGGGCCTTCATCCAGCAGTTTCAAGGCCAGCTCTCCTCCTGTCAGTCAAGCGCTTTCTACCCAGAGCAGTTTGGCTTGTGATGAGTAAAGGATGAAATAGCTTCACAGCCTTCTCTAAGTGCTGCCCATACTTTAAATCTTGCCCATGGATTTTGTTCAGTTACTGTCCAAGGCTTTGAAATCCCTGAAGGGTAAGTTTAGGCACAGTAATAAAGTATTACATCATGGGAGAAGGACTTGCAGATGAGGGACATTCAGGAGTGCTTTGCTTTAAGAAAACTTCATATATGTTGCACAACTGTGAATATACTTAACAGTACTGAACTGCACACTTATAAAATGGTTAAGATGGTAAATTTTATGTTATGCATTTTTTACTATAATCAAAAATAAAAATTAAAAAATATATAGTCACAATACTTTTACAAATATCTACTATACTTCACTAACACAAAAGTGACAGAAAAAAATATGCTGATAGTATAAAGAAGCTAAAATGTAAGTTGATCAAATGATGCACATCATTTACATGTTGAACAATTCTCAAAGATGTCAAGGGGCAGGAATGATCCTTCAAGGAAAAGTAACTTAGACCAAGAGGATTTTAAAGCTTCAGTAAAGGCTGATGATATTCATCATGTATATGAAGATAAGCCTGCCAAGCACTGTGTTCTCCAATTTGTTCATTTTTCCTTGTTCTTCAGGAAAGTCAGCATGGGTATTTCATTACCATATGGAAAACTATGTCATACCATTAAGAATAATAAAGAATTTGGCAGGGCGCGGTGGCTCATGCCTGTAATCCCAGCACTTTGGGAGACTGAGGCAGGTGGATCACCTGAGGTCAGGAGTTCGAGACCAGCCTGGCCAACATGGAGAAACCCCGTCTCTACTAAAAATACAAAAATTGCCGGGCGCGGTAGATCATGCCTGTAATCCCAGCACTTTGGGAAGCTGTGGTGGGTGGATCACGAGGTCAGGAGTTTGAGACCAGCCTGGCCAGCATGGTGAAACCCCGTTTCTACTAAAAATACCAAAAAAAAAAAAAAAAAAATTAGCCAGGCATGGTGGCACACGCCTGTAGTCTCAGCTACTTGGGAGGCTGGGGCAGGAGAATTGTTTGAACCTGCCAGGCGGAGGTTGAAGTGAGCCGAGATTGCGCCACTGCACTCCAGCCTGAGTGACAGAGGGAGACTACGTCTCAAAAAAAAAAAAAAAAAAAAAAAAAATTAGCCGGGCATGGTGGCAGGCACCTGTAATCCCAGCTACTCGGGAAGCTGAAGCAGGATAATTGCTTGAACCTGGGAGGCGGAGCTTGCAGCAGTGAGCTGAGATTGCGCCACTGCACTCCAGCCTGGGGGATATGAGGGAGACTTCGTCTCAAAAATAAATAAATAAATAAATAAAATAATAGTAAAGAATTTAAGCCAAGCCTGAAAAAAAGAAAGAATGTATAAATGTACGAGCTTGGGAAATGGAAAAAGTTGGGGACAACGATTCACTTTAACAAAATAATTCTTTCTGTGAGGCTTTGCGCCTGGTTTCACCTATGAAATAGTGTCCTTCTAGAGCACAAAAGCACTCGACACACAGTGTTGCAGAAACATGACAAGCCTAGAAGAGGCCGGCTAGAGGCCTTCTGCAATGCCAGGTCCAACAGTGTGATAATAACTTGGAGATTTTGCTTATCTGCTTTATCTTCCAAAGGGCATTGCACAATATCAGTGTGCTTGGATTGGACAGGATTCCAGTGACACAGTTCATGTTCTATTTTGATTCTGGCAGTTGGTAACCTTTCTTCTAGGAAAGGGGAAATACAACAGCCCACTGGTGATATTCCGTTGTTCTGAGCATACGAGGGTGGTAAGGCTGCCGGGGGCAACTGACCAGAGGCAGGTGTGGTCCCTGGGTCATTTTTAGCCACACTCCCAGGCCCTGATATCTGGCGGGGAGGTCTGCAACTAGCTCTGTCAATCTGCCATGAGGATGACCTGCCCTTTCCCTTGGTTATTCAAGTCCCAGGTTTTTCCTGAGCAGAAGCTGACAGTGATGTCATTGTCTCGTGATGTTGTTGGGGTGACCTTGTTCATGGAGCTGGTTTCATCCATTTCTCTTCTACCTTGAAGCTGAACTGAGAAAGACATTGCTGAGAACCACAGAGTGGGAGGGCAGAGGACCCTGCAAAGGGGAAGCTCCCCTGTCCCCTCATCTGATTCCCAAACCCTTATCATGACCAGCTGTTAGCCAACCCAGTTTCTAGCAGAACCAGCCTGGAAAAGTCATACAGGAAAAACAATGCAAGGAGAGATGGAAGAAAACTTTTTAAAAAAATGTGGTAGTAGACTCAGCAAGGCAGAAACTATGGATTCATGAAGAATAGATTGGATCCTTGTTATAAAGACAGATAAATATTTATGGGTGGTCTTTTCAGAAAGGCATTCAGGAGGAGACAAGAAGCATCTTATTGAGAGCTGCTGGCCCAATTCCCAATTAAGGGAATCAAAGATGCCCTGAGCTCCAACTCCACGGCAGGACCTGAGCTCCATCCTTGATGGACATCTTTTCATCCTCAGCCCTTCTTCCTGAGGGGCACTGTCACTATCCTCATTTCCAGAGGAGGAAACTAAGGGTCAGAGAGGTGGAGTCTGTTATTCAGTTGGGAAGCAGCAGTGCTAACGTTCACACGCATGGCTTTTTCACTCCAAATCTGTTCGCTTTCCCTAGCACACACCAATGTTGGCTTTCAGATACTGCTACCAAGAGTTTTTCAAGAACTCCAAACCTAGGCTCTTTTAATCAATAGCAGTGATTGAGCCCTTTTCCTGAAACTCACATTATTCAAGCTCAAAGGACACTGTATAGATGAGGACTCCAAGGCTATGAGCAGGAAAAGGGATCTGCTCAACAGGATGGCAGAATCCGGGCTCAGGCCCCAAAGAAAGCTCTCTCCACCCATCATTCAGTCATGTGCACAGAGCCGGCGCAGCAAAACCCACCACACCTGGAGTGCGGCTTTGTTGGTGATCTCAGTTCAGCAGGATATGGGCACCACAAGAATGGTATTTTCCCTTACAACTTTCTCCCTGGGGCCTACATATTATGTAGCTATTGTAGGGTTGGAGTTCCACAAACGATCTGAGAGCTTGCTGGCCAGTATTAGTTCATGTAGATTGCAAAGCGAGGACTGAAGTGGAAAAGTAAAAGAGCACAGCACCACCTGGTGTTGCCAACTAAGACATGCAGGTTTAGGAGTAAAAACAACTCCCTGCATTTCCCTTCGTGTGAGGAGTGGAAGCCCAGAATGGGTGAGGAGCTGGCCAAAAGTCACAGAGCACACAGTGATCGAGCTGAATCTTGCGGGTGTGATTTCCAACTCTGTGCTCCTCCCACGAGGCCTGGCCAAGGGGAGGGAAGCAGTCTTCCCCCTCCTGAATACCAGCTCACGCAGGGTCCCCATAGCACCTGCGAACTCAGAAGGAAGAACCTTTCCTTCGAAAACAGAAAGGATGGTGAAATGCTGGCCTGTGATTGGAAGAAGGGAACCATGTAGCTGCAGGAGCGGCACACTGCACGGCTCCAGAGGCTACAGTATGAGCGGCACCACTGGAGCTGGGGCACACAGTGGCCTTTATTTAGGCTTTATAACTAGATTAGCCTGGACTCACGGTGGCCTCAGGCAAGTCTATTTCACTCTTGGGCTCTTCATCCCCTTCTGTGAAATGAAGGTTCTGAATGATACCTGGACTTCCCAGGTCTCAGACTTTTGGCTCACTCTTCCCATGCTGACTGGCCTCCTTGCCGACCCTTCACCAGGAAAACCCTCATCTCAGAGCCTCTGCACGGCCTCCGGTTTCTGGAAGAATGCTGTTTTGCCAAATCCCCTCGGGACCTGTTCCCTCCTGCTGTTCAGATGTCCACTCAAATGTTCTCTGCTGAGACAGACCTCTGCCTGAGCCCCATCCCCCCTCACCCCCGACAACACCATGTCACCTCCCATCTCCTCACCCACTTCAGGTCCTTCCCAGCTCTTAGCATCGTGCACATAGTTGGTCTTGCTCAGGCCTCTGTGGACAGATCCTGGCACAGAGCAGACATCTGAAAATAACTTTCAATGGAACAAATCAAGTTATTTCAAATTCATCATTCTCCTGAAAACTATCTGGGAAAGGAAAGAGCAGGCACATTTGGAATAAGCTGAAGGAGTGGCCTCCCAGTGCCCCTTCCACCTCTGTGCCTGTGACCCTGGTGTCAGTGATTTGGCAGTAACATCCCAGCACCACCCTAGCCTGCTCCTAGGGCCACTTTCCAGCCCTTACAACTGACCTTAGGACAGAAGCTATTTGCCTAGCTGGTACGTGACACAGCAGGAACTCACAGCCAGGTTTCTCTGACCCCGCTGCACTGCTAGACCCTGTATGGTCAGTTCTGCACCTCACTAAGGGTCACTCTGGGGCTTGTGTCAACACTCAAGCCCAGATCCCTGCAGCACTGCAGGTGGGTGGGATGAGCACCAAGAAAACGTTCCTCTGGAGTAATCCATATCAGAAACTGCAATGGGGCATGCTGCCTCCACACCCAGGATATTTCTAGAAGCAGCCAAGGAAATAAGAACCTACATGCTCTGGTTTATTAAAATTGGGCAATGCATCTAAAGGAATTTAAAGCATTTGGCCTTATCTTCCTTGTTTCTTCGTATTAGTTTTCCATGTAAATTAATAACTAGTTAGGTATCTGGAGTTGGCAAATACTGATATTTTCAGGTAAATGGTACTGGGGAGGATGGCCACGAGGGTAAAAAATGGGGAACATTGTCCTCTTGTAGGAAGGAAACCACAAGTGTCTGGAAAACAATGTGCAAAGTTCACCTTCTTTCAAACTCCCATTTGAACCTTCCATCCACAGTGCTGATCACAAAGCCCTGTTGCACTAGTCTTCTTGTCATTTAAATATTCATTCAACATTTATTGAAGACAAATTCTTGGCCAGACCCTGTGCCAGGGGTTGTGAATATGGTCTCTGTCTGTAAGCAGCAATTTGTCTCATGGAGCTTAGTGTTCTTCAGTCCACTCTGTTCAAGTACCCTGCCCTACCCGGAAGCTCTGAGGACCCCGATACCCACCCCCAGCTTAACAGCCCTCTTGTGTTGCCCATCTCCTACCTAGACCCCTCGAGAGGACTCAGGCCCAGTCAGCCAACAAATCTGAGTTCCACCCATACTGATCCCCACACAGGTTGCTCCAGAACCTCCTGGATTCCAGAGCAATAGCTTAAATAGCAAAGTACCAAAGGGATTTATTTTCCTATAAGTTGGGGCAGACTAAAAGTTTTCCTCTGTAATAGGCATTGTGTCCAGCTCCATTCCCCCTTCCCTCTGGTTTCCTTTAGAGAACAACCCCTCCCTCTACACTCAGACCACACAGTTCAGGTGGGGATAACCTTGCTCTTAGTTCCAGGAATGGACGTGTGACTAAGGCCTGACCAATCAGAGTCCCACATTCTCAGGGCCGTAAAAACTAGCCCACAGCTGGGCACAGGGACCAAGCAAGGAGGATGAGCCCACTGCAGCTGGAGGGCAGGTAGGCTGGAAGTCTGCGTCTGCTACAGGGAGGAGCTTGCCCATGAACGAAATCCACGTGGTTCAGCAGAGCTGAGTGACAGAGAAACATCAATTGTGCTTCTTGATCTAGCCAGAATGACTCCTGAAATCTTTATTAATTTTCTACATTGAACACAGCTGAGCATTACTCACACCTGACATCTGTTCAAACAATGGAACATTCCTCGCCTCCTGGCAGCAGGCTAAAAGCAATATGGGCAATAGCTAAGTATTATTTGAGACAGGGTCTTGTTAATGTTGCCCAGCCTGATCTCCAACCCCTGGGCTCAAGTAATCCTCCCGCCTCAGTCTCCTTAGTGGTTGAGTTTGCAGGTGTGCCTCACCGCACCGTTTAACTAAGTAATATACACAAAATTAAATTAAAGGGTGTGTGAAACCACTTTCTGCCTCTTAGTGTGTAGAGGGATAGTAGTCTAGTTTGGGCAAATCTTCAAAAATCACATTTGAAATTTGAAAATCGTCCATTTGTAGCTAACGATTAAGTTTAACTTGGGATACTCAAGTTACTTTTCATTTTGGGTACATTTCATCTCAAATATGTGGTCCCATATTTTGTCCATTTTTCTTTGTGGAAGGCAATGGCAATTCATATCAGCTTCTTTCATAAAACCACCAAGACAGGGATCCAGGCATGACACCTGCTGGAGAGGCTCCCCTTAGGCTAATCTGACACCTCGTTGCAGAAACCACCAGTCACCAGCTCCAGTGACCACGGCCATCCAGCTGGCTGGAGCCGAGTGCTCTGCAGACTCAGAAGCCCAAGGCGTGGCTCCCAGGGGCCCTCACAGCATAATCCCGCAGTGGACAGCACCCCTGCAGAGGAAACCTCAATGTGGATCATGGCAGGGTCCTGCTTGAGCTGTTTCTTGTGGATTGAGTCCCAGCTCTAAAAGGACTCACACATTGCCTCCCCTCCCTTCATTTCCTAACACACAGGTGGCTATTCTGCTGTTAACCTTTTATTGTCCCTCCCCCTGTATCTTAGCAGCTAGGAAATGAAGTGGGTTGGTATGTTGTAGTTGGATGTGCATGTGAGAGTAACAATGTCAGATATTAAGGTTCATGGGTTTTAGAAATGTGTATAATCAAGTCCTCATAGCCAAAAGTTTTAGTGTAAACTATCAGTTCCCAGAGAAAAAGGAGAAATGTAACTAAGAATGAAGAGAAGAAAGTGTCCAGAAATTCAGTGTGACTATCAGAAACCACTAAAAATGAATGTAGTGCTGGGGAGAACTGCAGACTGGCAGAGCGAGGCCAGATGGCCTGTCACACCACACCGTAGTGAACACTAGGAGCCAACAAACTGCCCAGAGCCAAGGCCTTGGCACCACACCCACACCACAGGCTCACACAGGTAGGAGGCAGGCAGGTTCAATCTTGCTGCCATGCACTAATAACCACAGGTGGCTTGAGGTCTTTGAGGTTGTTTCTTCTAACATTCTGCAGGAGGGAGTTCATTTTTCAATAGTGAACGGGCTGCTGTAAACAGGTTACCTCCTGGGACCACTACAGTTTAAGGACAAAGTGTGGGGATAGCACAAGTGAAGGGAGGGTGTCTCTCCTGCCTCCTCACCTAAGATGAAACCTCCATCAGCTCACCCACACTTGTTTTTCTCTTCTCCATGAACTTGCAGGGGCATGTACCATTAGTAAGGAAAATAAAACCTTTTAAATATGTCTACTGAAAGCATCTTTCTTGCACAAGGCTTAAAGTACCGTGCATTTGTGAGCATACTGTGCTTGATAATGAACACACACACACACATTCAGCTCATTTACGGACAAACCATCCACAAGTTGGATTTTCTACATTTCAAAATGGAATGACCATAGTGGAGAAGGCCAGGTTCTAAGTCCTATCTTGATAAAGTTGGAGCGATTGTAACATGCTTTTCCTTTTCTCTTTAGGTTTTAAGCATTATGTGCTGACTGAAGCTAGAAATAAAAATAACTTTGCTTTTAGCCAATTTCTGCTTTACTGTGCCACTGAGACATGTTGTTTGAGACCCCTCATCATTAATGGCCAATGATCCAAGAGTAGAAAAATGGTTTGAGTCATAATTATAAGCAGGTATGACCAAGCTGAACCACGTCTGACCTTAGAATTAAATCCGGCCAGAGAAAAGAGAAATCGTGGTTTGCTCTGTCTTCTATTGCAGGATTAATGTTTACAATGTCTGTCTGCCCCTTTCTCCCATATTTGGGTGCTCTTCCCCATGCTCCTATGGCATCCTGCATGTGCATGATTCTATCAGCACTAATCTTACTGCCTGCAATTGTTGGTTTAAACATCTGCCTCCCCAGAAGATTTGAGGGCAGAATTTTTTTTTTTTTTTTTTTTTGGGCACAGAGTCTCGTTCTGTTGCCCAGGCTGAAGTGCAATGGTGTGATCTTGGCTCACTGCAACCTCTGCCTCCCGGGTTCAAGTGATTCTACTGCCTCAGCTTCCTGAATAGCTGGGATTACAAGTATGTGCCACCACGCCTGGCTAATTTTTGTATTTTTAGTAGAGACAGGGTTTCACCACGTTGGCCAGGCTGGTCTCAAATGCCTGACCTCAGGTGATCCACCCGCCTCCCAACTGCTGGGATTACAGGCGTGAGCCACTGTGTCTGGCCCAGACGGCATTTTGGTAAAACTCTGGTTGCAAGCACTCAAACCTGGTGCCTGAAACACAGTAGGTGCACTGCAAATGTGTGCTAAGGTAAGACGTGGGCTCACCTTAAATCATTTACAAGACAGAAGACGGCACTGAAAAAAATCTATGAGGAAACACCAATTTAAAGAAAAAAAAAATGAGAAAAATATCTGTGAGAATAATGGAGCAAACAAGTCCTGAAAAAGAGTTCTGCATCTTGGTAGTCATATTTATTGGAAGAGCTTAAGAAAAATGAAAATACCATTTCACTTAAGAAGTTGTGAGTTATCTGCAAATCAACTCATTTCAGGCGTGGAAGAATCCCCAGAATTATTTCTTAATATCAAAATGTATGCAGGTTTCTCTTTTGAATGTTTTGTACATTTAGAAAGGCCACTGTACAAAGTCTCCTGTTTTCCATACAGGACAAATTCTTTGTTTCAGCCAACTCTCAATGGAGGGGCAACCAGGACAACGCCATCTCCCCGCACAAAGAGCATTGGAATATTCCGTTTCGTTGACTAGAAAAGAAAAAAAAACAGAACATATTTATACAATTGTGTATTACTGCTTATTGTTTGTGACAGAAATGTTAAAAAATGGATTCATCATGACACAAAAAAATTGGATTAAAAAACCTGATCACTTACCTTGGTAGCACCAAGAACCAATTTATCAACTGCTTTCTTTCGACAGTCGTGGCAGAGACTGGAGCTACCCATTAAAACTCACTCTCCTCCTCCTGGGCACACAGCTGGACTATGTTTCTTATTCTTCCTTGCAACCAGATGTAGCCATCGGATTGCTTTAACCAATGTCAAGTAAACAGAAATGGCAGGACTATATCCAGACTGACCCAGAATGCCCCTCTGCGATCGTTCCTCTAACACTAAATGAACTAAGATAATGGCGAGAGCTCAGGGATGGCAGAGCCACTGATAGGCAAAGCCTGGGTCCCTGACTTACCACCTGGAAGAAAGCTATTGTGCAGACCTAAACCCCACCAGGGCTGTCATGTGGACAAGAGATCAACTTCTACTTTGCTGAGTCATTATGTGTTACTTCTGTGTGCTATTGTGGTCACACATATGGAATGGATACCTTGACACATTAGCTTAGTGGTCAGGTCTTGGGCAGTAGAGAAACACATGAATGTTTGAAATCCTAATATTATGCCTTGGCAAAATATTAGATAAAACTTGGAATGTAGCCCAAGGGGCTCCTAAACTTACGAGCTCTGGGAGAAGAGGCTGGAAAAGCCAAATGTTAGTAGGTGTTGCTGTTAGCCTAATGCATTTAGCAGGGCAGTAGAAAAAAACAGAAAAGCTCAGGCAAGAACTAGTTGGCTTTCAAGCAGAGATGAAAAGAAACAGGATTCACAGGGTTAGAAAACCCACTGACTTTTAGACCACAAGTTACAGAAGTAAGTATGAAAAAAGGCTTTGAGAAACAAGGCCCAGTAAAATTCCCCAGGTAAACAAACTCAGCTCTGAGGCAAAGATCAGAGTAAGGGTGTTGTCTTTCCACCCAAACTTTTGTAGCAAATGGCCTCAAGGTAGTCAACATTAATTTCAGAAAGCAGAGCAGGGGTGAGAAACTGAAGAAATAAAGCAGTCCTATAAACTATGCCTAGGGAAGAGCTTAGACAGGTTACTGGCCCTTTGAATTGTTTGGATGTAAACAGTTCAGAAACCTATGTTCCAAGTTTTTAAAGAAATTGCATTGCCAAAGAAACCATCAGCCTGGCCAAAAAACAAAAACAAAAACAAAAAAACAAAAAACCTTTGACTCCTTGAGTCTTCCAGCGAAATAGAAGTTGGCCCTGAAAGCTCTGCAGACCCCATTTAGGGTTGCCATGTTTTGCAAATCAAGATGTAGGACGCACAATTAAATTTAGTATAAGTTCCAAACACCGGATGGGACATATTTCATCTAATCGGGGGATTTCTGCTGCTACCAGGACAGGGAGCATTCATGCCCTCCCAGTGGGATTCATCACTGTTAGGGACCAGTAACTGTCTTATGTTTCTCATTTCTTCCTTCTCTGAAAGAGAGTTTTTGTGGTGGATATCCTGTCCCTGCTGTGTTTATCATGAATGTGGGAGGGGTAAATTATTCATCTTCTTTGGGGTATGGGTATCTGTCCAAGTGACCACATGTAGTCTGACAGAGAATTGAAAGTCACGTGGCAGTCCTGCACCGAGCTGGATATCCTGCTTGCATCCTTTGGGGTAGAGATGTGTTCCGTTTGGGAAGCAGGATTCTGCAACACCCACTATCGCTGATCTCTGCAGCAACTTGGCCCTCAAACTGATAAAGCTCAAGACAGCCAAGGGCACACAGCTTTATACAAAGGAAACACAGCACATGTCCGCTGGGCAGCGGCAAGTGTCTCAGCAAAAGTCTTTACAGCATTCCAAGGATTCTTATCTAGCTACCCAAATGACTTCTTAGTTAGCAGGTAGGTGCAGGAGCCATCCTGGCTTAACTGCCCCAAGCTCCACACCAGAACCAGTATCTTTTATAACAGTTCCATAAATGTGGCTTAAATAGTCACCAAGGAGGGGGCACACTCCACTACAAGGGTTGCAATGCTCTCAGGAAAAACCATTGCTATGGGCTCCTAACAGTATTCAGAGCTCATTCACAGTTCTCTCAGTTCAGATGCAATTTACAAACCAGGGGCCTCTTTTTAAAATACAGCAATATTTTTTATTAACACAGCTGATATTCCAATTTTATCTGTTTCTAGGGAAAATGAACTGGTAAGTTAACCCATGGTCATTTTTCCATAAAGAATTTTTTTTTTTAAAGCCCTTTGCTCACAGGGATATATAGACACTGGTTGCCACGGGGGCAGACTATGGCAGAAACTGCTAGCTGTTCATAAAAATTCCTTCTTTCTTCCTAGGCACACAATTCTACTGTATTTCCCAGGCTCCCTTACAGTTGGGTAGGGTCATATTACTGAGCTCTATCCTAAAAAATTTAAGAGGTGTAGTACTTCCAGGCTGATTCATAAACTTCTCATGTACACTCCTCCACTCCTTTTTGCTCCCGCTGGCTGGATGTGAAACAATGACAAAAGACTTAGGGGTTGGAGGAGCCACAAGACACAAGGAGTCTGGGTTCCTGAACGACTGCGTGGAGGAAACCTACCTAGAATAATTATGTCATTGAGAAACAAACTCCAGCAGTGCAGAGCCACTGCACATCTGTGAGTCTGCTGAGCCAGTACATGTTTAGGGGGTACCTGTTACCATAGTCTAGCCAACACAAACTAATATGCCCACAACAGTATACTTTCAACAACCCATGTGTGAGGACTCTCCCCTGGGCTGTCTGGTCATAACACCCAGGCAGGAGATCTGGCTACAGATAAATAATTCCTGAGAAAGAAGGGGACTCTAGTACAAGGAGTTCAGTGTGTAAACTTAAGTGCTCTAGGTTAAAAGAAAAAAAAAAGAAAAAAAAGAGAAAAGGATGCTATAAACTCAATATCAGAGAAAAGTATTAAATGTTCTAGTACTGGTGATGAATTTCACCCAGAAATTTTTTTTTAAGTGTTCATGTGTGTCCGATAGGTGACAAGGCTTGGATCTGCAGTCCTTGCAATGAAACAGAATCCTCTGTTTAAAACTTAGAGTCAACCTGCAATGAAATCTGAAGTCCACTCATACAAACATTTGCAGTGCCCATTATGTGTCAGGTACTATGATAGGCATTAGACACAGGGAGATGAATAAAACATGGACTGTCCTCCTAGAATCCCCATTCCAGAAATAAAAAGAGAGAAAGTATGAATTTATTCTGCAGGTATACTCTCACATTAAGAAAAGGATAAAATTGAGATTTCTCCTCTCTGGACAGGCTATCTCTGTAAAAAAGGCAGCAGCCCCAGTCAGGAGCTTATAGCAGACTTAAACGTCCCTGCCTGATGGCTCTGAAGAGAGCAGCAGACCTCCCAGCACAGCATTCGAGCTCTGCTAAGGGTCAGTCTGCCTCCTCAAGTGGGTCCCTGACCCCCATGTATACTGACTGGGAGACGACTCCCAGTTGGGGCCAACAGACACCTCACACAGGAGAGCTCTGGTTGGCATCTGGCAGGTGTCCCTCTGGGTTGAAGCTTCCAGAGGAAAGAACGGGCAGCAATCTTTGCTGCTCTGCAGCCTCCGCTGGTGATACTCAGGCAAACAGGGTCAGAAAACTCCAGCAGACTGGCCGCAGAGGGGCCTGACTGTTAGAAGGAAACAAACAAACAGAAAGAATTAGCACGTCCACCAAAAGACCCCATCCGAAAGTCACCAATATCAAAGACAAAAGGTAGATAAATCCACAAAGATGGGGAAAAACCAGCACAAAAAGGCTGAAAATTCCAAAAACAAGAACGCCTCTCTTCCTCCAAAGGATCACAACTCCTCGCCAGCAAGGGAACAAAGCTGGACAGAGAATGAGTCTGACTGACTGACAGAAGTAGGCTTCAGAAGGTGGGTAATAACCAACACCTCCGAGCTAAACGAGCATGTTATAACTCAATGCAAGGAATCGAAGAACCTTGAAAAAAGGTTAGTCAAATTGCTAACTAGAATAACCAACGTAGAGAAGAACATAAATGGCCTGATGGAGCTGAAAAACATAGCACGAGAACTTCGTGAAGAATAAACAAGTATCAATAGCTGAATCGATCAAGTGGAAGAAAGCACATCACTGATTGAAGATCAACTTAATGAAATAAAGAGAGAAGACAATATTACAGAAAAAAGAATAAAAAGGAACAAACAAGCCTCCAAGAAATATGAGACTATGTGAAAAGAACAAATCTACATTTGATTGGTGTACCTGAAAGTGACAGAGAGAATGGAACCAAGTTGGAAAACACTTTTCAGGATATTATCCAGGAGAACTTCCCCAACCTAGTAAGACAGGCCAACATTAAAATTCAGGAAATATACAGACCACCACAAAGACGCTCCTCAAGAAGAGCAACCCCAAGACACATAATCGTCAGATTCACCAAGGTTGAAATGAAGGAAAAAACGTTAAGGGCAGCCAGAGAGAAAGGTTGGGTTACTCACAAAGGGAAGCCCATCAGACTAACAGCGGATCTCTCTACGGAAACCCTACAAGCCAGAAGGGAGGGGAGTGGGGGCCAACATTCAATGTTCTTGAAGAAAAGAATTTTCAACCCAGAATTTCATATCCAGCCAAACTAAGCTTCACAAGTGAAGGAGAAATAAAATCCTTTACAGATACGCAAACGCTGCGGGATTTTGTCACCACCAGGCCTGCCTTATAAGAGCTCTGAAAGAAGCACTAAACATGGAAAGGAACAACCAGTACCAGCCACTGCAAAAACATACTACATTGTAAAGAACATGGACATTATGAAGAAACTACATTAACTAACGGGCAAAACAACCAGCTAGTATCATAATGACAGGATCAAATTCACACATAACAGTATTAAACATAAACGGGCTAAATGCTCCAATTAAAAGAAACAGACTGGCAAATTGGATAGAGTCAAGACCCATCAGTGTGCTGTATTCAGGAGACCCATCTCACATGCAAAGACACACATACGCACAAAATAAAGGGATGGAGGAATATTTACCAAGCAAATGTAAAGCAAAAAAAGCAGGAGTTGCAATTCTAATCTCTGATAAAACAGACTTTAAACCAACAAAGATCAAAAGAGACAAAGAGGGGCATTACATAATGGTAAAGGGAACAATGCAGCAAGAAGAGCTAACTATCCTAAATATATATGCACCCAATACAGGAGCACCCAGATTCATAAAACAAGTTCTTAGAGACCTACAAAGAGACTTAGACTCTCACACAATAATAGTGGGAGACTTTAACACCCCACTGTCAATATTAGATAGATCAACGAGACAGAAAATTAACAACGATATTCAGGACTTGAACTCAGCTCTGGACCAAGCCGACCTAATAGACCTCTACAGAACTCTCCACCCCAAATCAACAGAATATACATTCTTCTCTGCCCCTCATTGCACTTATTCTAAAATTGACCACATAATTGGAAGTAAAACACTCCTCAGCAAATGCAAAAGAAAGGAAATCTTAACAATCTCTCAGACCACAGTGCAATCAAATTAGAACTCAGGATTAAGAAACTCACTCAAAACCACAAATACATGGAAACTGAACAACCTGCTCCCGAATGACTACTGGGTAAACAACGAAAAGAAGGCAGAAATAAAGATGTTCTTTGAAACCAATGAGAACGAAGACACGACGTACCAGAATCTCTGGGACACATTTAAAGCAGTGTTTAGAAGGAAACTTATAGCACTAAATGCTCACAAGAGAAAGCAGGAAATATCTAAAATTGACACCCTAACATCAAAATTAAAAGAACTAGAGAAGCAACAGCAAACAAATCAAAAGCTAGAAGACATGAAATAACTAAGATCAGAGCAGAACTGAATGAGACAGAGACATGAACAACCCTGAAAAAATAATCAATGAATTCAGGAGGGTTTAAAAAAAAAAAATCAACAAAATAGACCGCTAGCCAGTCTAATAAAGAAGAAAAGAGAGAAGAATCAAATAGATGCAATAAAAAATGATATAGGGGATATCACCACTGATCCCACAGAAGTGCAAACTACAATCAGAGAAGACTATAAGCATCTCTATGCAAATAAACTAGAAAATCTTGAAGAAATGGATAAAGTCCTGGACGCTTACACCCTCCCAAGTCTAAACCAGGAAGAAGTTGAATCCCTGAATAGACCAATAACAAGTTCTGAAATTGAGGCAGTAATTAATAGCCTACCAACCAAAAAAACTCCAGGACCAGACAGATTCACAGCCGGATTCTATCATAGGTACAAAGAGAAGCTGGTACCATTCCTTCTGAAACTATTCCAAACAATAGAAAAAGAGGGAATCCTCCATAACTCATTTTATGAGGCCTGCATCATCCTGATACCAAAGCCTGGCAGAGACACACACACAAAAAAGAAAATTTCAGGCCAATATCCCTGATGAACATTGGTGCGAAAATCCTCAATAAAATACTGGCAAACTGAATCCAGCAACACATCAAAAAGCTGATCCACCACGATCAAGTCAGCTGCATCCCTGGGATGCAAGGCTGGTTCAGCATATGCAAATCAATAAATATAACCCATCACATAAATAGAACCAGTCACAAAAACCACATGATTATCTCAATAGATGCAGAAAAGGCCTTCAACAAAATTCAACACCTCTTCATGCTACAAACTCTCAATAAACTAGGTATCGATGAAACATATCTCAAAATAATAAGAGCTATTTATGACAAACCTACAGCCAATATCATACTGAATGGGCAATAACTGGAAACATTCCCTCTGAAAACCGGCACAAGAGAGGGATGCCCTCTCTCACCATTCCTATTCAACATAGTATTGGAAGTTCTGGCCAGGGCAATCAGGCATGAGAAAGCAATAAAGGGTATTCAAATAGGAAAAGAGGAAGTCAAATTGTCTCTGTTTGCAGATGACATGATTGTATATTTAGAAAACCCCATCGTCGCAGTCCAAAACCTCCTTAAGCTGATACGCAACCTCAGGATACAAAATCAACGTGTAAAAATCACAAGCATTCCTATACACAAATAACAGACAAATGAAGAGCCAAATCATGAGTGAACTCCCATTCACAATTGCTACTAAGAGAATAAAATACCTAGGAATACAACTTACACGGGATGTGAAGGACCTCTTCAAGGAGAACTACAAACCACTGCTCAAGGAAATCAGAGAGGACACAAATAAATGGAAAAAGATCCTATGATCATGGATAGGAAGAATCAATATTATGAAAATGGCCACACTGCCCAAACTAATTTATAGATTCAATGCTAACCCCATCAACCTACCACTGACTTTCTTCACCGAATTGAAAAAAAATACTTTAAACTTCATATGGAACCAAAAAGAGCCTGCATAGCCAGGGCAATCCTGGGCAAGAAGAACAAAGCTGGAGGCATCACACTACCTGACTTCAAACTATATTACAAGGCTACAGTAACCAAAACAGCATGGTACTGGTACCAAAACAGATATATAGACCAATGGAACAAAACGGAGGCCTCAGAAATAACACCACACAGCTACAACCACCTGATCTTTGACACAAAGATCTGACACAAGAAATAGGGAAAAGATTCCCTATTTAATAAACGGTGTTGGGAAAACTGGCTAGCCATATGCAGAAAACTGAAACTGGATCGCTTCCTTAAACCTTTTATAAAAATCAACTCAAGATGGATCAAAGACTTACATGTAAGACCTAGGACCATAAAAATCCTAGAAGAAAACGTGGGCAATACCATTCAGGACACAGGCATGGGCAAAGACTTCATGTCTAAAACACCAAAAGCAATGGCCACAAAAGCCAAAATTGACAAATGGGATCTAACTAAACTAAAGAGCTTCTGCATAGCAAAAGAAACTATCATCAGAGTGAACAGGCAACCTACAGAATGGGAGAAAATTTTTGCAATCTATCCATCTGACAAAAGGCTAATATCCAGAATCTACAAAGAACTTAAACAAATTTACAAGAAAAAAACAACCCCATCAAAAAATGGGCAAAGGATATGAAGAGACACTTCTTAAAAGAAGACATTTATGCAGTCAAAAGACATATGAAAAAATGCTCGTCATCACTGGTCAATAGAGAAATGCAAATCAAAGCCACAATGAGATACTATCTCATGCCAGTTAGAATGGTGATCATTAAAAAGTCAGGAAACAACAGATGCTAGAGAGGTTGTGGAAAAATTAGGATGCTTTTACACTGTTGGTGGGAGCATAAATTAGTTCAACCACTGTGGAAGACAGTGTGGCGATTCCTCAAGGATCTAGAACTGGAAATAAAATTTGACCCAGGCATCCCTTTACTGGGCATATACCCAAAGGATTGTAAATCATGCTACTATAAAGACACATAAACATGTATGTTTATTGCAGCACTATTCACAATAGCAAAGACTTGGAACCAACCCAAATGTCCATCAATGATAGACTGGATTAAGAAAATGTGGCACATATACATCATGGAATACTGTGCAGGTATAAAAAAGAAGGAGTTCATGTCCTTTGCAGGGATATGGATGAAGCTGGAAACCATCATTCTCAGCAAAATATCACAAGATCAGAAAACCAAACACCCCATGTTCTCACTCATAAGAGGAAGTTGAACGATGAGAACACATGGACACAGGGAGGGGAACATCACACACCAGGGCCTGTCGGGAGCTGGGAGGCTAGGGGAGGGATAACATTAGGAGAAATACCTAATGTAGGTGACGGGTTGATGGGTGCAGCAAACCACCAGGGCACGTGTATACCCATGTTACAAAACTGCATGTTATGCACATATAACCCAGAACTTAAAGTATAATTAAAAAAAAAAAAAAAGATAAAATTATTTACAGCAGAATAGGTTTAATTAGCAAAATACTGGAAATGGCTATCTGTCCATCAATAGGAAAACAGTTAAATTATGGTACATCTATACAATGAAGTACCATAAAGCTAAAAATGAAAGCACAAGGAAGCTATGTATGAAAGGGAAAGAGCACTGAGATAAAAAAACAGGGGAAGGGAGAATTAACATTCATTAGCATATGCATAAATACATGAGAAGATTCTCAAGAAACCAGTAACAGTGCTTATGTCTGGGGGTGGGGTGTAAAGATGATGAACAGAGGATGGGGTGGAAGACTTTTTACTACACTGTGTTCCTTTCTGCATTTTGTGATTTTAAGACTGTGTGAGTCTAGCATCCATTCAAAAAGTTAAATTAAAATGGAAGCAACTTAAAATGAGTAAGAAAAGAAATATGTGTTAAGTACTATAGGGTGATATGGACCATGTGGTCTCAGCATGGACCATAAAGAGTTAGCTCTGTATAAGGGAGCAGGTCTAGAGCTGCTCTAATACAAGTGCCACTAGTCAAAGATGGCTCATTAAATTAAAATTAAATAAAATTAAATGTTCAGTTCCTTAGTCACACCAGCACCCACATCAAGTGCCAAATAGCCACATGTGGCTCACAGCTCCTGTAATGACAGCTTAGATAGAAATTTTCACTACTGCAGATAGTTCTATTATTACAGTGCTAATCTACAGAAAGGTCTAGAAGAGCCATCTGATGCTGTAGAAGACCTTCAGGCAAGCAGAGGGAGCAGAGGGCTCAGTTACAAAAGGGTGCAACGTCCCCAAGAGAAACTGTCTGGTGAACCAAACTATGAGGTGTTTGGTGAAGGAAGGTAGTACACATGATGGACAGCCGAAAAAGTAGGCTGGGTCAAATAACACAGACTGTTCACAATCTATAAAATGGAAACTCCAATTATGGAGGACCGAGAATCAGAAGAGTAAGACTGACTGCTTTCCATCTTCCCATTTATAAGTCAGCAGTCAAATTAATTATTTAGAAGTCAATTATGTAAGTTATAGGTGGAAAAAAACCCAACAACCCTATGGTTTATGGGTCCCCCATACTGTTTTGGTGATAACGTTGATGTTCATTAGTTATTTCAATAGACGAGAGAGAGAGCAACATGTAAAATCGGTCAAGGTAAGAAACCATTTAGTCTGGTTTCCCATCTTGGTTTCCCATCTTGGAGATGAGTAACAAGAGTGCACAGGACAGTGAAGTAGTTAGTCTCCATGGCACTGAACCAGATGCAGACACTCTCCATAATATCACTGTCTTTCCTTTCTAAGTCTATTGTTAATACACATTTACACACTGAAGTATTCTCAGTCATCCAAAGATTCCATTTTAAATGTTTTACCCAATACATCATGGCAATGTGAAAAAAACTCATTAACTTAACAGACTTGGCTGACTGTTCTGCAGCTGCAATTCTAGGCACAAGAGAGATCACATGCACGCCAGCACACAGCGTTCAGGAGCTAACTAGTCCCAGTAGTAAAGGCAGCAATTAATCTTAATGGAGGTCAGTAACTACTGAGACTGTTATAGACACTCCACCCAGAGAAATGCACATGTGCACAGACACATAGCACCTTCAAACAGTTTCAGGAGGAACCGCACTTGGAGCAGACTACTAGGGATGACAGAGGTGGACCTTGCTGTTGGTTCACTGCAAACATGGAGTAAGTGGCAGTGTTCCCTTCTCTGTAAGAATAGACACCACAGTTGAAGACTCATTTCTGTCACAAGCAGAATTCAAGTCAAGAGCATTAAAATGCTTATGAAGAGTCTACTCCCATGGTAAAATTCTTATGTTAATAATGTTACATGAATAAAGCAGAATATTAAAGCTGCATAGTCCATATTTTATCACATTTAAGATATCATTTGTAAGCTTAGTTGAACCGAAAAAGGAAAAATTTTGCCAATTAAATTATGACACAATTCTTTTTTTTATCACATCACCTGTAAGATGCAATCAGATTTTTGAGATGCTAAAATTTAAGAAAAAGTGCATCTTAGAATTGGTACTTATGATTGTGTCCATGTTAAGAAAACAGTAACAACCACCAAACAATAGTTACTAAATGAAATTCCTAAAGGGAAAAAAAATGCAGATTTTAAAAAATACTATTCTTTCTTGGAGAAATGAGCCAGCAAAAATACATAAATAAATAAGTAAAAAACAGAAAAAAATGTGAAATGTTTACACTTAGGAGAAAGAACACTAGCAAAGGAGTCAGGTGTGGTCAGAGAGGAGGAATGCCAGGATAAAGCAGAACTACAAAATCCAATGAAGGCTAACAGTTTAACAGTTACAATGTGCCTGTCACTAATCTGAAGGCTTTTCATGTAGCCCTCAATGAATCCTCTACGGTTATATGAAGTGGGTCCTATTATTATTCCCAGTTTACAGACAAGGAAACACATTCACAGACAGGGTAGGTGAGCTGGCCCAATTAAAAAGGTGGTAAGCAAGGGAGTCAAGATTTGGATCCATGTAGTCTTGTACTCTGAGCCCACATTTTAACCAGTATGCCCTGGCAGGCTCAGAAACTGGCTTCCCAAATCTTAAAGATCTCTCTGCTATGGCCTGGCACAGTGGCTAACACCTGTAATCCCAGCACTTTGGGAGGCCAGGAGTTCAAGACCAGCCTGGCCAACATGGTGAAACCCTGTCTTTACTAAAAACACAAAAATTAGCTGTGCGTGGTGGCACATGCCTATAATCCCAGCTACTTGGGAGGCTGAGGCACAAGAATTGCTTGAACCCGGGAGGCGAAGGCTGCAGTGAGCTGAGATCGCCATTGCACTCCAGCATGGGTGACGCAGGGAGACTCTGCCCTAGAAAAAAGAAAAAAAAAAAAAAGACCTTTCTGACAAGATCATTGGTGATACTAATAAATGTGATTTTTTTTAAACATTGAACAAATAAAATGAATCTGCATAGCTCAGTGAACTATTTTCTAAAGAACCAGTGCCTGATATAACCAAATCATGCATGAGTAAAAGATCCATTTGAAGTGCAAGGCAGATTAATGAATTTTCACCTAACAAGAGTACAAAAAGTTTACTGTTATCGTTTCAGATTCCAGACTGCAAATAACCCTTGACTGACTACCACTTGTTCAGTTTGGGTGTAGTATCAAAGGTGGAACATCCACAAAACATACTTCTTCCTTTCCAACTACTTATCTGTGTGGTCAGATTTGCTTCATTTACAACAACATCTCATGATACATTTAATGCAGAAAAAAGATATAAGAATCTTCTAGCTGTCATTGATTAAGCCGAGCATTAAAGAGATTTGCAAAAACGTAAAACAAAGACATTCCTCATTAAACATTTTGTTTTAGAAAATATTTATTGTTCATAAAAATGTTACAGTAACATGTGATAGGTGTTTTGGTTTTGTTCTGAGAGAGTCTCACTCTGTCCCCCAGGTTGGAGTACAGTAGCACGATCTCAGCTTACCGCAACCTCTACCTCCCGGATTCAAGTGATTCTGCTGCCTCAGCCTCCCGAATTGCTGGGATTGCAGGTGCCTGCCGCCACGGCCGGCTGATTTTTTGTGTTTTTAGTAGAGACAGGGTTTTGCCATGTTGGACAGGCTGGTCTCAAACTCCTGAACTCAGGTGATACACACGCTTTGGCCTCTCAAAAGTGCTGGGATTACAGGTGTGAGCCACCGTGCCCGGACTTTTTTTTTGAGATGGAGTTTCACTCTTGTTGACCAGGCTGGAGTGCAATGGCACAATCTCAGCTCACTGCAATCTCCACCTCCAGGGTTCAAGCAGTTCTCCTGCCTCAGCTTCCCAAGTAGGGGGGATTACAGGCATATGCCACCACACCTAGCTAAGTTTTTGTATTTTTAGTAGAGACAGGGTTTTGCCATGTTGGCCAAGCTGGTCTTGAACTCCTGACCTCAGGTGATCCACACGCTTCGGCCTCTCAAAGCGCTGGGATTACAGGTGTGAGCCACCGTGCCTGGCTTTTTTTTTTTTTGAGACAGAGCTTCACTCTTGTTGACCAGGCTGGAGTGCAATGGCACAATCTCAGCTCACTGCAACCTCTGCCTCCAGGATTCAAGCAGTTCTCCTGCCTCAGCCTCCCAAGTAAGTAGCTGGGATTACAGGCATATGCCACCACACCCGGCTAATTTTTTGTATTTTTAGTAAAGATGGGGCTTCACCATGTTGGTGAGGCTGGTCTCAAACTCCTGACCTCAGGTAATCCATCTGCCTTGGCCTCCCAAAGTGCTGGGATTACAGGTGTGAGCCACGATGCCCAGCCAGGTTGTTTTTAATGAATAAATATTTAAAAACTTTTTCAGTTTCAGTTTCTAATAAATTAAGTATTAACAGATCAAATCCATAGAAAATGAAAGAACATTGTCCACTATTACTGTTACACACTACTATACATAGCCACCTTGCATTGTTGTATCTCACTGAATCTGGGAACCCTATGAGGTAAGTGGTAGTATTCCTGCTTACCAATGAGAAATCGGCTAACTTAATTCCCTTGCCCAAGGTAGCCCAAGTAGGAAGTGGTCAGGCCAGTACTGGCAACAACGTCTGTCAGATGCCAGAATCCCTGCATTTAATTGCTGTGCTCTATTGAGTCCATAAGTAGGTGTCAAAACATGATGCGCTTCCCATAAATATGAGTTAAGCTGTTTGAAAGAGAACAGGTGATATTTGCAAAGTAATGAATAGAATTGCATGACTCACTTTATATATCTCTTCATATGTTTCTTCATCAATTTCTATAGTAGTCACAGTTTCTTCCACGTCTCCCAAGATCATATTTAAATGTTGATCATAAGCCTCAAGTAGGAGGGTAAAGAACCAAGAAATTTAATAATCAAATTATGAAAATGATCAAGGCTTAACAATATGCAAATTGCTCAATTACAACTAAGGCATTTGATACTTACATCACAAACTTTTACATGCAAATAAAAAGTAATCCTACTGTACTAATACACTGTTTCTTTACAAGTCATTTCAAATGATTACTTAATTGACCTGATAAAAATATAAAACTGCTCATATGGCCAAAAATAAATTTACTCAAAATCACTTGAAATTATTTTTAAAGTCTCCACCCCACTTGTTATCTAAGGCAGTCACATCATTTATAATATTTAATTATGAAAAACAGCAGATCCATCTTCATCATTTATCAGTAGACATCCTTCAAATTCACCTATAACAATGTGACAAAAAAAATACAGTAAAGAAGATAAAATCCTTTGTTTACTGGTAACATGATGGCATTGCAGTCTTCTAAAGGCACACGGTAGACTACATGTTGCAGAGAGAAAGTAAGTAGAGCAACACCCTGCCCATTTCTAACCTATCCAAAACTTAAATGCACCTGTGGGCTCAATCAATAAATGTTGCAGCTAAGATATTCAATCCAAGCTCCAAAGTTCATTCATTTTACTAAAAGGTGCACTTTAAAGCTGGGACTTTGTTCAGAACTCAAGTTTACTTCTAACAACGTGTTACATGGTTCACCTGCTCACATCAAAATAAAAGTCACTTGTCAGCCACGTGGGGAACTGCTTTAAGCAGGGCACGCTAACAAAAGCAAAAATGTATAACTAAGGGGCACAAAACAAACAGAAAGTTGGGGCCATTTAGGACACAGACCATCAAGTTTACACAGGGAACTGAAGAAGCCTCCAAGGGCCACAGACTTAAGTAATTAAGCTCAATTCCATTTGTATTCCCGAAGTTACCACTATTCCTTTCCTGGAGTCTCTCTTCCTTTAAGGCCAACTGTAGATTGTCTCCCTGGGTCCCTATTTCCTTTCCAAGCCCAGAGGTTCTTTATCGTTAGGTTTTGTGGAAGGTGGAACCACAGTACTTAAGAGTGGGGCTCAGGTCAGACAATCTAGATTCAAATTCTAGCTCTCCCTTTACTGGCAAGTGACTGTACCTTTCTGAGCCTGAGCTTCCTACAGTGCAAAGCAGGAATAATTAGTATGTATCATCACAGGGTTGTTATAAAGATTAAATCAGATATCACACACAAAATGCTTAGAATAATAGTAGCTGGTCTATAACTAATGCTCAATAAATGTTAGCTATTTTTAATCACTTTAGGGTAAAGTAGCAACACTAAAAACAACACACTTAGGAAAGCAACAAGTCATTAAGGAGAGGCAAAACCTTGAGGGTACTCTATGAACAAATGGGATTACTTCAAGGGACCAATTCTACAGATATTTTGCAGATATGCACAAATAAATATGTTAAAAAAATGCTTACTGCAAGTATTTATGTAAGTATTTGTAGCAAGAAATGAAAAAAAAATCGATCACTATCATATACACAATCCTAGGTAGTCATTAAAGAGAACAAATGAGAATTAAATGCACTAATGATCAATAATCTCGAAGAAAGATTAAGTGGAAAAAAAAAGGTGCTGAAAAACTTGTACAGCAGGATCCATGTTTTGTAGAGGTAGGGTGTACATAGTGCAAGTATGTGCATATGTACATATATGAATGTATGTGTGTAAACATACAGAAACAGTAACCCAATTTTTAATTTTTTAATTTTTATTTTTTGTAGAGACAGGATCTCTCTATGTTGCCTAGGCGGGCAACACAGAGAACTCCTGGCCTCAAGTGATCCTCCTGCCCCAGCCTCCCAAAGTGCTGAGATTACAGAGATGAGCCACTGCACCCGGCCAAGATAATCCAATTTTTAATAGTGGTTACCAGTAGAGGAAATGGGATTTCACTTTTTACTCTATATATTTTTGTGCTGTTTAACTTTTCATAATAAAACACATATTTGTGTTTTAAGTTTAAAAAACATTTAAGAATGGAGGACAAATAAATGTTATTTACAAATAAACAGAAGGGAAAAATGAAGGGAATAAAAATGTTCTATAATAAACATACTTCTATTAAAAGAAAAAATATTAAAAATGTGAATACATGCAGCTTCATCTGGCTTATGGAAACATGGGTGATTTTCCACTACCCTCTCTTCCTTCAAAATACCTTTTCACTCTGGACAGGTTTTACATTTCAAGGGAGTGGGGGTGGGAAGGAATCTGATTTCAAGGTAACTTGATAAATTTACTCACATGTAATCTGCCTCGAAGCTCTCGGTCATTTCTCATCTTCACATAAATTCGCTCATCTAGGCTGAGCCTGATAAGATCCAGGGGCTCCTCTACAGTGTTGGTAGTTTGTTGCTGATAACAGAAACAGGTTTAGTAATATAGTACTAGAGATAAAGTAGTGCTTAAATCACTGCTATGCTGTATGACCATGTGCAAGTTATTTAACCTTTTTCTGCCTCAGTCTCCTAATCTGTAAAATGGAGATAATAGTGTCTACCTAATACTGTTTTTATGAGGCTTAAGTGACATATATGAAGGCTTAGAACAGAACTTTTCACATAGTATGTGCTATATAAATGTAGATTAAAACACGCATACATAAGAAGGAGTTACACAGCAAAATAATCATGACTATACTTTGTTCCCTCAAAATCCAAACTGCCTGACCCGATTTCAGGGTATAGGGTCTTAGGAACTTTAGCTTTATCTCAAATATTATGTAATCATAGGAAAAACACTCACTTAATGCCTACCATATACTAGTCAGAATGCCAAGTAGAGGTGTAGGTTTATGGGAAGATTATGAATTCAGCACAGGTTGAGGTTAGGCTGCCAACTGGCCAGTAAGATGAATATTTAGTAGCCAGAATAGAACACTGGTTCAAAGCACTGGCTTAGCCGGGCATGGTGGCATGCGCCTGTAGTCCCAGCTACTCCGAGGCTGAGGTGGGAGGATTGCCTGAGCCTGGGAGGTGGAGGTTGCAGTGAGCCAAGATGGTGCCAACAAGCAAGCAAGCACTGACTTTGGAGTCAGGCAGTCTGGGTTCAACTCCTGGCTGTGACCTGACACTTATGAACTGAGATTAAAAATCATGCCATCTGTAATTCTCAGATTCTTCATTTGTAATTGAGAAAGCCACAACCTTCCTTCTGGATTCTTATGAGGATGAAACTAGTTAATGCATTTAAAACAGTGCCAGGAAAGCAGAAAATATTAATACTTAGAAACGGTTCCTTTTGGCTGGGCGTGGTGGCTCAGGCCTGAATTCCAGCACTTTGGGAGGCTGAGAAAGGCAGATCACCTGAGGTTAGGAGTTTGAGACCAGCCTGGCCAACATGGTGAACCCCGTCTCTACTAAAAATACAAAAATTAGCCAGGCGTGCTGGCACGTGCCTGTAGTCCCAGCTACTTGGGAGGCTGAGACAGGAGAATCGCTTGAACCAGGAGGCAGAGGTTGCAGTGAACTGAGATCACGCCACTGCACTCCAGCCTGGGCGATAGAGTGAGACTCCATCCAAAAAAAAAAAAGAAAAGAAAAGATTCCTACTAATATTATATTATTAAAGAACTGCTGGAAACACTGGTTTTAGAGGTCAGGGCTAGGATGACTTGGGGTCACCCACATGGAAGGGAGGGTTGCAGCCATTAAAGAGTTAGATGATTCAAGGAGAGCTTCTTTAGTAAGCACACAAGGCCAGTGGAGGAAGGTAACTGAATTCGTAACAGGCGCTAAAGATTCAAAAGGCCCGATGAGAGAAAAAAAAATAACCTAACTCAACTGGTCCCTATGTCCCTCAGTTCAACAGGTGTTTGTTAAAGGATCTGATAACCAACTGTTAGATTACAATGATACAGAAGTCACAATCTCCACCCTCAAGGAGCTCATTCTAATGTGGATAGGCATATGAATAATTATAATACTGTAAGAATATGCACATGACAGAGCTCTACTGCTACCTAAGCCTCTGTCTGGGATGCCCACTTTCTGTTCTTTTTCATCCTGTAGCTTTATACATTGGCTTTTAAAAGAGGCCTCCTCTGATCATCTAACTCATTCACTCAAATATTTGTTGAGTATTTCCAGCACTGTTCTAAACCCCAAGGACAAAAGAATGAACAAAACAAAATGCCTACTGTTATGGCACTTACATTCTAGTCAGGAGAGATACACATTAAACAAAGATGCATACATTTAATATGAAAAAATAACGTTCTATGAAGAAAAATGAGGCAGGGTAAGCAGAGTAGGGGGAGTGCTATTTGGGCAGAAGTCCTCTCTGAGGAGGTGAGATTTCAGTAGAAAGTTTAAGTTGTAGCATGATCTCCAAAGATATTTGAGGAAGAAAAAGACCAGGTGAAAAAGCTTCTAGGACCATCTGTTATTCTGCATACCAGTTCCTTGTTTCCTTCATAGCACATCACAGTTCCTATAAATCTTACATATTTATATTTATCTGTTCTCCTCGCGAATATAAGCTCCAAGTCATGGCAAGGATCACTTATATATCGATGTCAGTGTCCCTGGCTCTTAGAACAGTGTCTAACCATACAAAGCTGATGTTCACTCTCTCTGCTGAATGAGTAAATAATTGTTGTGCTCAGTAATAACAACTCCTAACTTTATTATCTGGCTTTCTATTGGAATCCTGACAGCTCCGTGAGGTAGGCACGCATAATAATTTACAGATTTAAAAAAACAAAGCGAAGAGTGTGATGAATAGTCATCAGGTGGCCTTCTAACGGAAAAGACCTCAGGGCCTGCAGCAAAATTCGGACAGGGGTGTTTACGGAAAGGATGGGGCGGATTAGGCCGTGTGACTTGGAAAGAAGAGGCGCGACTGGCCATTTTTCCTGCGTTTGGAAAAAGCAGTTTAGTACAAGAAGCGGCGCCGAGCCACCGCCTTAAAATTCACTCACCTGGTCTACGTCGTCCGCCATGTTTCAAACCCTGCGCCCTTTCCCGCCTCTCGCGAGAACACAAGAGCAACGCCGAGCTCCGGAAACGTGATGCTACAATACACCGGAAATAGAAACCTGCTGTGCTCTTGCCTGCTTCCCGCGGTTTTTTAGTGGCCACGGGTATGGGGCGGAGCTTCCTTTGGGGGCGTGACTAGGCCTCCAACGAAGGGGCGCGGCCAGACGCGCCCGCCTCGGGGCGGGGCCTGCGTTCTAACGCATCGCGGCCTGGTGCGTCACTCGCGAAGTGGATTTTTCCCCGACAAGCAATATGGCTCGGAAGCGCGCGGCCGGCGGGGAGCCGCGGGGACGCGAAACGCGCAGCCAGAAGTCCAAGGCCAAGAGCAAGACCCGGCGTGAGGAGGAGGAGGGTGAGAGCGTGGCCCAGCGGGCTTCGCGGGAGACTCTGCCGGTGGGCGGAGGAGGCCCAGAGGCAGGGGCGGCGGGAGTCCAGACGCGGAGGCCGGGTGGAGGTTGCTGCGCGCGTTCCGCGCAGTGGGGGCAGCACGGCAGGCCGCGGCCGGCCCTCCCCGCTGTCCCTGCGCCTTTGTCCTCTGCACCCAGAGCGGCTTCCCGTGAGCCTCGCCCGACCCAAGCTCCTGCGTAGCTTCTTTCCCGCTCCCCGTTGTCCAGAGGATACAGCGCAGATGTTCAGGGTTGAACGCGGAGAAGGCAGTTATTTGTGTCCCAGGAAAACGGACGGACGGACCAGGACGTAGAGTGATGCAGTGTGCTGACTCCCGAATGATAACTTCAGCTGAGTCTCGCCCAGAGTTCCACAGTGGGATCCCACCTGACTTCCCCTCGTGGATATTGGATAGGCTTCTTACATTTGTCGTGGACAGTGCAGAGCTCATGGTCTTCCCCTTCAAATCTATGGTTTCCTCCGTTTTTCCAGTCCCAATACTTGTTATAAAACAAAGTCCACCTTTTTCTTATGTGCACACATCCAGTCCCGTCAGCAAGTCCAGTCAGTTCAGCCTCAGACTGTATTTCAAATTTGTCCACTTCTCTTCATTTCCATGGCCACAACCCCTGTCCAAGTCACCATCACCTTTCAGTTGAGTGACTGCAGTTTCCTCTTGACTGGCCTCCCAGCTCTGCATCCAGCAACGCAAATAATCTTTAAAAAAAAAAAAAAAATCATGCCATGCTCCTGCTTTAAACTCTCCTTGGTTTTCCATTGCTCTTAGTTTAAAACCCAGTTGTCTTATCCTGGCCTGCAAGATGCTACGTGTTTTGGCTCTTGCTACCTCTCCTGTTTCTCCTACCACTTGTTTCCTTGCCAGATACCCTCCTCATTGGCCTCCTTTCTCTTCCTCAAATATGCCAAGTTATTTCTTGAGCCTTTTCCTTTGATATTCCTTCGGCCTAGAGTGACCCCCCACCATGGCTTTTGCCAGGGCTGATTTCTTCAAATCTCAAGTCAGACATTCCTTGAGCAAACTAAGGTAGTCCTTCCCAGATACCCCGTGGATACTAAAACCTGTGATGCTCAAGTACCTTGTATCAAATGGCCTAGTGTTTCCATGTAACCTATGCGCATACTCCGACATACTTTAAATCATCTCTAGATCACTTGTAATATCTAATACAATGTAGATGCTATGGAAATAGTTGTCATACTATAGTTTTAAAATTTGTGGGTTTTCTTTTTCCCGAAATATATTCATCTGTGGTTGGTTGAATCTGTGGATGCGGGGCCCGTCGATTGGTAGGGCTAAGTGCTAAATAAATATTTTTTATTTTTTATTTTTTTCGAGATGGAGTCTCACTCTGTCGCTGAGGCTGGAGTGCAATGGCATGACCTCTGCCTCCCAGGTTCAAGCGATTCTCCTGCCTCAGCCTCCTGAGTAGCTGGTATTACAGGTGACTGCCACCATGCCCGGCTAATTTTTGTATTTTAGGAGAGATGGGGTTTCGCCATGTTGGCCAGTCTGGTCTCTAACTCCTAACCTCAGGTGATCCATTCGCCTCGGCCTGCCAAAGTGCTGGGATTATAGGCATCAGCCACTGTGCCTGGCCAATAAATATTTTAAATAATTGCAAAATGCAGGCTGTAGAAGGAATTTCTGGGTCTCCTGAAATAACTGGGTAGATTAGGTAACCAACAAAGGCTATCACACTCGATTCTGTGTTTCTATACCGATTATAAGTTCATCATCCATTAGAAAATAGTCAAATGGTAATAATTCCTAAACTTAGAAGGTGATTTACCTCATATGTAGTATTTTGAGTTCCATTTTATTCATTTACTCGTTCATTCAAAAAACATATTTTGAGTACTATGTGCTGCACATGAATGAGGTGACATGGGAGATAAGCGTATCTTGGAGGATCATAGAGTAGTGTTGACATGACATTTGCATGTAAGACATGCAAGGCAGAGGGTGCTAAATACTGTGGAAGAAGGTACAAGGCTTTGTAGCTTCCAAAGGATTAATCAAGTTTGACTAGCATGATCGGGGAACGCTTTCTGAAGTTGTTTGATCTGTGATTTAAAGGATGGTTGCTATTTTAGCAAGGGGTCACAAAAAAGGGGCTGGTATTCTAGTCAGAATGTAATTTGCATATATGGCAATTAAAAATTGTTGTAATCTGATGGAAATGCTACCTGCATTCCTCCCAGCTCAACACTTCACCTGGGTTCCAGCTTGGTAGAGCTTCAATTCTTAGTTATATGCACTTGGGTGAATTATTTTGGACAAGTATTTTAGCCCTTCTAAACTTCTTCTATGAACTATAATAACTGCCTTGCAGGGTGGCTGTAAGTTTTCAGTGGGATAGCATATAAAGCCAAGAGCTTTAGCTTTACCCATGTTAGGTAATTAGTTGGGCTAGCTGGTGTCATTCAGCCTAAATGGAGGTAAGGATGCACCAAGTTTACTCTGCTAGCCAGAGGAGCTAGCAGTCAGTTCCCAAGGCAGCTTCCAATCTGCAGAGTTACAACTTTTGTTGTGGTTTGGTGGTTTGTTGGGGAAGCATAGACTTAGCAAGTGTGGTTTGGGCTGCAGGTGACAATAATTTGGTGACTGTCAGTGTAGTTTCTAACACTGTAATAGTGTAGGTTTTAACAGCACCCCTGTACATGCAAATGAAGGTGATACTTGGCTGCTTTCGACAAATAGGAAAAAAGAAAACAGGCTTCCACATGATTTCCTTTGTGTTACTAAAGCACCTCTGGTTTCTTTGCATTTCTTCTCTATGTTAACACCTTCGGTGATAATCCGTTAACTCCTTCAACAGCTGTTTATTGAGCGCCTACTATTTTCAGGCACTGTTCCAGGTACTAGGATAATAGTGGTGAACAAGACAGGTGAGGCACCTGCTCTCATGATTATAATCTGTGGGGAGGGGTAAGTAGAACAGATAACAAGTTAAAAAAAAAAAAAAGATTCACATAATGGTAAGAGCTATCACCCTGTGTTAAGACTGCTGTGATAAAACTTACTTGGGTACATAGCAGAAAATGCTTCTATAGATGGGGGAAAAAAAAAACCCTCAAACTTAAATGGGGCTGGGAAGGGGCAGCTAAATGGGAATCAGTGTCAGGGAAGGCCTTTGTAAGGAGATGACATTTTGAGGCAGTTAGTGTAATTTTGAGCCATTCATAGGAAGTTCTGGGGAAAAGAGTTCTAGGCAGAGAGGACAGCGTTTAAACACTCTTAGGAGGGAATGAACTTGGCCAGTTGGCTGGACACAGTGAGTGAGGGGCTGGGTAGGAGAAGTGGGCAAGGGCCTGAGCTTGGATACCAAGCTAAGGAGTTGGAATTTTATTGTTGCTGCTAGAAGGTTTACTCTGGTGTTCTTATTACATCCCAGTAGATGGGCAAGCAGACCACAGTGGTAATTCCTGCCCTACTGAAAGAACGCTGAGCTCGAGGAGGCTGGTTAGGCATATTAGATCACTCAAGATTTTGGAGAGTCCTGGAAAAGAGTCTCTAGGTGCTTAGGGACCAAAGAATAGCAAAGAATAGAAAGTCACCCATATTTCTGCCATCCAGAAATAGCCACCATGAAATAATGGTCTGTTTCCTTCTAGTCTGTTTTTTACATAGCAGAAAGCATGCTGTAAAATCAACTTTGCATGATTAACATTACATCATCTATCGTTTTTCTTTATCTTAAAGGATGACTCAATTATATTTTGTTGTGTGGCTCTGCCCTAAGTTACTTAACAATTATCTCATGGTTGTATGTTCAGATTATTGTTAGATGCTTTTGAATACTATGAACATCCTTTTGATTCAGAGTTTTGTGTTTCCTTTTTCCCCCCTTTCCTTTTTAACTCCTCTACCTTTCTCTTCAAACACAGAAATAAAAGCTATGCTTTTTAACCAACCAGAAAAGTTTGTGATGCCTCTGAAGTATCCTCCTACCTGCATTTTTTTTAGATTAGTAGAAAGTGAAGTATTTCGCATCTTTGCCTATTAGAGGGCTAAATACCATTGTAAGATCCAGAAATCTTAATTTTAGGGCACCCTCCTCAAACTGTCAAATCTTAAGCTTTATACAGCCTCTGGCCTTGGAATCGGCAGTCTGTTCTCAGATTTGAAAAAATTAATTTTGAAATATTTTGCACTTCAAAATTTTTCCTTATTTTTTGGTTTCCACTAAAATGTTTAAAAATGGGAATACATAAATTCCTTTTTTATAAAACATTTAAAGAAACAACGGAATCAGTGATTTATCTAGCGTTAAAAGAAATGCTCCTTTGATATGAATTTTATTAACATTTAATAATGATTTCATCTAGATCAGAGGGAGAGTCTTTTTTCCCTCATGCAAAAATTTATATTCTTGTGGAATATAAATACCTATCCAGAGAGTCAGCAAGGCAAACAATGAAAAGACTGAATTATTAAATAATTTTATATTTTAGGTTAACGTTGCAATCCCTTATGGAACCTCAATAAAAAGTATTTTTATTTTCTAAAATTAATTGAAGCAGAGTCATGCAAAGACAAAAGAGGATTTATTTCGGATTCAAGATCATTTGTGTGAATATATTTGCAAAATAGAAAACTATCCTTCCCTGCCATATTGTTATTTATTAAAACTAATCTATTAATATAATTATTATATGTAAATAAACCATAATTTTAGATACCCCAATTTGACTAAAACCAGCAGCTTATGCATTTTTTATTTCCCTTTAACAAAAAATAATTATTTTAAGAAAATACTTTTGAATTATTGCTGTCTTTTTCCAACTGTAAGTTTGCTGAGGTGGTTGGTATACGAGTGCCATTTGGGTTACATTGGAAAGGTTTCAGAGCAGTATGTGTTTTGAGCAGTTTGGTCTTGAAGGTTGGCAGAAATGTAGATTAATAGTAATGATGTTGTGGTAAAACTTGGAAATGTTTATGTACTTAACATTTTACTTAAGAGGAGTGCATTATCCCTAAGACAAACAATTAATCTTGGCAGATGATAAATAAATAGGGTGCTAATTAATAGATGTTGTATTTTCTTGGCAGGAATCGTGTTGTATTTTCCTTTCCAGGATGTTGTATTTTCCTGGCTGACATTTAAGATCTGGAAGTTAGGTTTTATTTGACTCCTGTGGTATTTTCTGTAGTCATAGGAGAAGTAAAGTGCTGATAAAGGAGAATAGTTTTTACTATAAACATAGACTAGCCGCAGGTGGGTAGAGGCTGAGAGCTGGTTGCTGACCAGACGGGATGGTGAACAGGTGATGGAGATCGGGTTTGGAGACAGATCATAGAGCCTTTTCATGCCCTTGCCCATAAGCTGCTCTGCCTCCACCTTTCCTTCCACCCCTCACCTCATGTTCTGTATGGTCACCTAGATGCCTTTGAAGATGAGAAACCCCCAAAGAAGAGCCTTGTCTCCAGAGTTTCACAAGGAAAGAGGAAGAGAGGCTGCAGTGATCCTGGGGGTTCAGCAGGTGGTCCAGCAAAAAAGAAAGTGGCCAAGGTGACTGTTAAATCTGAAAACCTCAAGGTTATAAAGGATGAAGCCCTCAGCGATGGGGATGACTTCAGGTGAGATGCCTGCAAAGCTTTGTCTCGGGTCTTGATTTTTCTCATCAGAGAATTGTGAGTAATGAAAACCTCTATTCTTACTTGTCACTGGGGTCCATGGAAGATTGGATCTTTAAGCTCTTCTAGGTACAACTCAGACCTGTAAGAACTGGAAACTTTACAGATAAGAACGGTGACAGTGTGCAGAAAGTGATTTGTTCATGCTTCCACAGCCAGACAGTGGCAAAAGCAGGAGAACCCAGGTCTTCTGACTCCTGGTCCAGTGTTCTTTCTACTACACAAAAATATTAGATATATCACAAAATATTTACCTGCCATTCCAGCTTTATCTCATACTACTTTCCTCAAGCATGCTCTTCTCTGGCCCACCTGGACTTCTCATCATTCACTGAACACATTCTCGTACTTTCTGCACCTGCATTGTGCTCATGGTATTCCCTCTACCTGGAGTGCTTGCTAGCTTCCATCTTGAAGATGCAGATCCGAAACCACCTACTCTAGAGGCTTCACTGATTCCTCCCCCTTCTCTCCTCTGATTTCCTGTAGTGCTTCTAGGGAGTGTGATATGTCTGCCAGTTATTGTTACCACGCCACATACCCAGGCTTACTACCCTGTGACCTCTCAGAGAGCTGGAACCATGTGGGGTTCATTTTCATATGCCCTGTAGCATCGATTGCAGGGCCTTTTATTTGGCAGAAACTGAAAAAGTATTTTTGCAGTGAATGAGCATTTATAGTAATATGTTGTGAACAATAATTATGAGCCCAGGGAACACTTGGTTATCTGCCTCTTAAGAAAGTTGAGGGGTGGGGAGAAGAGGAAGAACAGAGGGGTAGTTGTTCCTTTGCTTCTTAAACAAATCCTCACTCCCAGTAACTGCTTTTCCAGCAGCCTCTAGTCCTGGCGTGAGAGAGTAGTCCAGTAGAGAGCACAGGAAGGGACACGGGACAGCATGCTGATTTTCTGCCATGGTTCATCTCTTCTTTTCTCTAGACTTTCCTTCCCTTCCCGTCCCGTCCCGTCCTGTCCCCGTCCCTGTCCCGTCCCGTCCTTAATGGAGTCTCGCTCTGTTGCCCAGGCTGGAGTGTAGTGATGCAATCTTGGTTTACTGCAACTTCTGCCTCCCAGGTTCAAGTGAGCCTCCTGAGTAGCTGGAACTGTAGGCGCCCACCACCATACCCAGCTAATTTTTGTATTTTTAGTAGAGATGGGGTTCCACCATGTTGGTGTCGAACTCCTGACCTCAGGTGATCTGCCCAGCTCGGCCTCCCAAAGTGCTGGGCTTACAGGCGTGAGCCACTGCGCCCGGCCTCCCCTAGACTTTTCTGAAGAATGCCTCTGAGCTTACTACTTTCCAGTTGCGTCCCCTCACTAGTTGAATTGTATCTTCAGAGACATATACATAGAGATAGGCCATGATACTGCCAAGGAAAGCTCTGAGTTCCCCTTTCCCTCTCCTCTGAGCATTGACTGTGGTCATTTCTGCTATGTTCATTCTAAGGGGAAATTTTTATTGCTGTGGTGTTGAGGGAAAGTGGTACCCTAAAAAAAGAGCATATTACTAGAGCTCAAGATTGATGATTGGTTATTTTAAATGTTTATGCCAAAATCCTAGATAATATTCTCACTTGGTACCAAGTGCCAAAGTTTACACAAGTTAAAAGTAACTGGATACTCTGGACACATTTTGTATATGAATTTGCAGAAATATATTACGAATCAGCAAGTACTTAGTCTTGAACCATTGTTTAGCCAACTACTTATCTATGTTATTATCTATTTAGCTAGCTAGCTGTCTATGTATCTTGTTATTTATGACTCACCTATGTGTAGTGACATCCCTACTTGAAGTTAGAATGCTACGAACAGAAATATGATGTCTCCTTACATCATATTTCTTAAAGATGGAAAAGAAATCTGAGTAGGCTTATAGTAGGATAAGTAAATGTAAATTTTATTCTCTTCTTTCTGGCCTCCAAATGCACGTAAATCACACAGATATCACAGTTCTGGAACTCATGTTATTATTTTGGTGTCTTCTAACTTTTCCTTGTCATGTCCAGGCACAGCTATGTTTTCTTTCACACAGATCTAGATTGGAGGTTTTTTGACAGCACATCTGGTATGTATTAGATGATCAGAGCACGTCTTGATGAGATGTTGAGACATGTGTTGATGGAGGAAGTGAGGCTCAGCGCTTACTAATCATCTTTAAATAGTTGCCACAGATTCTCAATAAATAGGAGGGGTTTTAAAAATTCCATTTAGCTTGAATGGAACTCGAGGATATCTGAGCCTTCTTCATCTTCCTTCCTGTGGTCTTTACACAGGGACTTTCCAAGTGACCTCAAGAAGGCACACCATCTGAAGAAAGGGGCTACCATGAATGAAGACAGCAACGAAGAAGAGGAAGAAAGTGAAGATGACTGGGAAGAGGTTGAAGGTGAAACATCTCTCTTTGTTTTTCAGAACTCTTTGGTTCTGTTTGTTTTTTTTTGTTTGTTTGATTCTGTTTGGAGTCAAATCACTAATTGCAATCCTGTTGTTTCCTTTTGAGCTAATTAGACCACAGATAAGGTTGTACCAGGGACTTGCTTTGCTATATATGGAAAAACTCAAGGCCAAGTTACCAAAGAAGGCTGTTTACTCTCTTTCTCTGGTGACTGTCAATGGGGTAGATATAAATAGAGAGGCAGCACTATTTAGAAGGAGCAGAGGCTTTGAAAGTAGTTAGAACTGAGTTCAGTGCTCAACTTTGCCACTTAGGTAGCAGTGTAAGTGAGTAATTTAATCTTGAGCAAGTAACTTCACCTCTCTGAACTGAGTTTCTCATTAGTAACACTCTGTAAACACCGAATGTTTAGTGTGAGCCATTCACAGTACAGGCTGTAGGATTATTGTGGGGAAAAGAAAGTTTGCAAATGTATCATACACTCACAGTAAATACCAGCTAATGTTATCATCCTTGATTCCTTCTGTCTGACCTGACTTTTCCCCACCTTTTTCTTTTGAAAGTGTTCATATTTATCAAAAAAGTGAAAAATGTAATATATGTCCTCTTCACCTAGGTTCATTAACATTTTGCCACATTGAATGTATGTTTCCCTCTGTAAATATTCATTGTGGAACCATTTGAAAATAAATTGTAGATATTCTGATATTCCACTGCTGAATACTTCAGCATGCATTTCCTAATAATTAGACATTCTCCTGCATGACAGAATGACCTCATCACACCTAAGAAAATGAAAAATAAGTCCCCAATTGTTACAAAAACATCCTTTATAACTGTTTCTTTTTCCACACCAAGATCCAACCAAGCCTTGTATTTGATCGTTATGTCTCTTCGGTCTCTTAATATAGAGCAGTAGCTCCCGCCCACCACCTTGTTTTGCTTTTCATAGCACTGCCTTTTTTGAAGGGTCGTAGTCTTTTGTTTTGTAGACTGTCTCATGTTCTGGTTTTGTCTGATAAACAGTCACATATCTTTTGATGTTGTTAAACTTGTTTCAGTATCCCTATATTTCTTGTAAACTAAATCCAAAGATGTGATTTAATTTTTATTAAACTTTTTTTTTTTTTTTTTTGCAAGAATCCTTCCTAGGTGATGCTTTAAACCTTATCTTGCATTGATTAAGCCACCTCTAATGTCAGATTGTTCCTCTTCTAGTCATGCTACCTTTAAGCTAGCTGTACTACCATGTCCTTTTGACATGGCCTCATTAGTCTTTGAGAACATTTTTGTTTGGCTTATACTTTTCTTGCTGTAGACTTGAAACCAGCTTTTTTTCTTCAAGAAGCTGTGGTTCATTTTAGTAGAGATTCGTGTATAGAGACCAAGATCTGGCATTAGATGCATTCTTTGCCAGTGAGATGTCATGGCTTCTAGGCCGAGATCCTCTTTTAAGGAACTTTTGCTAATGAAGTTTTCAATTAGATCCAGTTCAGCAAGTTTAGTCGTTTTCAGCTACTGTATACAAGCAATATAGGGGGCGAAGAGATGAAAAGGATGTATTTCTTGTCACTTTGAGAATGAAAGATGGACACCTAAGTCATGGCTCTATACAAAGCAAATTGTGCTAATTGTTATAGTGATATAGAATGCAGAGAAAAAGAGATTATTCTCATTTGACTTTTTTTTTTTTTAAAAGAGTTTTAAGTATATACATACATGCATGAGTGTCAGCTTTTTAATAGCGGGGTCTGTATGCTTTAGGTCCCTTATCTAAAGACTGCCTGGGTCATGTGGGTTAAATGAGACACATGAATATATAACACTCAGCACAGTGCCTGGCACATGGTAGGACTCAGGGCAGGGCATGCCTAGGGGTCTCTGTGGGCTATCTCTCTCACATTCATGCCTCACTTCCTCCTTCCCAGCAGAACCTTGATTCTGTTCAGTACAGTAGGTTTTATTATTGTTATTACTATTACTGATTTTTTAAAATGCTTGTTGATAGAACTTAGTGAGCCTGTGCTGGGTGACGTGAGAGAAAGTACAGCCTTCTCTCAATCTCTTCTGCCTGTGAAGCCAGTGGAGATAGAGATTGAAACGCCAGAGCAGGCGAAGACAAGAGAAAGAAGGTAAGCTTAGACCCTTGCTTGTAGGCTCCTGTCACATGTAGTTGGCAACAGCTGCTGCTTTAGGAGGACTTTGGAGAAACTTGTAGGGGACCAAGACTGAGTCTCAAAGTTTTTGAGAACCTTGGGTCAGGAACCTGATTTACCTTTAGAGACTTGAATGAGACACCTTCGTGTCCTGGCTGGGGTGGGGGATGAGGAGAGAGAACTCCTGTGTGCCAAGGATTGAGCAGGTCATCCGTTATCTTACGTAATCCTTAGAAAAGTGTTATGAATGAGGAGCCAGAGGCTCAGAGACACTAAGTAATGTTTCAGGAGTCACTCAGCCAGTAATTGAGGAGCTGAGACCTAATCCTTCTCATTGACTTGGGATTCACGTTTTCCCTACCATGTCACGCTGCAGGACTTGAGGCAGTGCCCACCGTGGTAGGGAGCCCCTATCCTTCCCAGCATCCTGGAGTACCTCTGCAGCCTCTGAGGACCTGGGAATATGGAGCCTCTGATGGCTTGGGAAGTACACTGTGCGATGGGCACGTTGCTAGGCACAGAAGAGGGAGATAATACAAATCATTCAAGAAGTGTCAAGTTGTCTTGAAAATTTATGGTATATAGACTGAAAGAGGTTTTACACTAGAACAGTGTCACGTAAATGACGGTGTGTTAATTTAACATTAATAAAGGTAATGGCTGCTAAGTAGAGAGTCAGTAGTCGGAAGAGTTGGACAGCCAGAGAAGACATCCTGGAAAAAGTGAGCTTTGAGGCATGTAGGTGAGGTGTGGTCTGCTGTTGGTTGAGAGGACGGTTGTCTGGGTACAGAATGTCCCAGGCCAAGGTTTGCTGATGAGAAGGAGCCAAAGAGCCTACAGGAAATAGCTGGGTTGCAGATGGACTTGAGTAGCACAGCCTTGTGTAGGGAAACAGGGAGAATGATTCACTGTCATCCAAGGAGAAGGAATTGCCTGGGGGAGTGGAGTCTGGTTTCAGTTCCCCACTTCATTCCCAGATTTTTCACTATGTGTTGCAGTGAAAAGATAAAACTGGAGTTTGAGACACATCTTCGGAGGGCGATGAAACGTTTCAATAAAGAGGTCCACGAGGACACGCACAAGGTAAGGGCAAGGGATGATAGGGAAGGACTTTTCGTTGTCGGCGGTAAGAGCTTGTGCTCACCGAGGCTTTATTTCTGGCTTTGCTGCTCACTCTGTGGCCATGGCAAGTTTCTTACTCTCTCTGAGCATTTGTGTCCTCGTCGGGGAAGTGGGGGTAGTAATAGTGTCTGCCTGGGAGGGTGGTTGTGTATTATAGGTAAGTAACTTACAGCACCAATGCCTGGCATGCAGCAGAGGCTAAATAACAAGTACTTGCCTTCCATCTCTCCTTTCAGTCATTTAATATCATTAATTCTAATCCCAGCTGCAGGCACTGGCTTTTAACTTTACCTGATAATTATTGAACACCTATACACACCTAGCAAGGTGCTTGGCGTGGTGGGGATAGAGACTTGGATAAAGCTTATTTCCTACAATTGAGGAGTATCTGATCTCTAGATGGAACATGGACTTCCAAACAGAGAAACTCAAGACTATGCCTAAAACAGTGAAAGAGATCAGCCTGGCTCTGTGGAGCTGGGCAAGGCTTTATGTAGGAGAAAGGATTAGAGCCGGGTCTAGGAGAAAAAGTTGAAGACTCTAGCCAAGTTGTGGAGGGGATGGCAAGGTGCCCAGCTCACCTGCGTGTGTGGAGTGTATAGGATGGGGGGTGGGGGTGAAGGGAGGGCAGGCTTTGGTTTCCCTTTGATGGATGGTGGGCTGCCAGAGAGGATAGCGATGGGGTGGGGGAGATGCTTTATGTGCAGCTGCTCCAGAAATCTAGAGGTGCAAGGACGGTGATGAAGTTAGAGAGGGTCGCCTCCTTCATCCAGGCCTGGGGCAAGAAATGAGACAGCTTTGTGCCTTTCACCTCTTGTTGGGTGCTGGAGGTGAAAGAAAGGGAAGATGACTCTCAGGTTTGAGACCTGAGTGAGGAAAGAGAGGCAGCACTATTGATTAAAATAGAGCGACTGTTAGTAGGGGAGGAGGAAGCCAAGGTTGAAGGGAAAATGACGCAAAGCAGTGTGTGAAAAGAGGGGAAGAGGCCATATAATCATTTTAGTAGGTGGATGAAGGGTGGGGTTTGGGGTCAGAGGAAGGGCGAAGATGTGGAGCCTGTGACAGAAGGTTGGGCTCAAACACCCAGGGAGGTGGTGAGAGCAGCCCAGTGAGCCCAGTGAGCTACGTCCCACCACCGGCTTCCACAGGCTTCCAGCAGTCTCGCCAGCTCCACCTCACTTGCCTTTCCTCCTGATCTCGTGGAGCAAACCCCAGTTATGACAGCATTTCATCCAGAAATCTTTCAGTATGTATCTCTAAAAGACAAGACCAAAACAAAAACAGTTTGTATTTTGAAAACAAAGCAGTTTGTATTTTGAAGCTTTGAGTTTTGATGACTCCTTTGAAGGAATGAGTATACAGAGAGAAAAAGAGAGGGTGAAAGACAGGCTTGGGAAGTGGCCAATACTAGTATTTTTACTTTCTTATATGTAGAAATGGCAACACATATTTCTTGCCCACAGGATGTCTTGATTTTGGCAGCAAAAGTTCCTCCTGGTCTCTGGCCTGCCTTCCATGCTGCCCCTTCCTCCTTTCCTTTTTACAGGTTCACCTTCTCTGCCTGCTAGCGAATGGCTTCTATCTAAATAACATCTGCAGCCAACCAGATCTGCGTGCTATTGGCCTTTCCATCATCCCAGCCCACTTTACCAGAGTGCTGCCTCGAGATGTGGACACCTACTACCTCTCAAACCTGGTGAAGTGGTAAGGCCCTCCGCCTGTCCTGCAGCGGTGGGGAGTGTAGGATTTGTGTTCCTCTCAGAGGCTGTGTTCAGATCACTTCCACAGACCTTCCCTGAGGTGGTAACTATGGATCAGGTGGTGGGCATGGCATTGAAGATAGAGAAATGCCAGGCATGATCTTGCCCTGGTGTAGCTCCCAGACTGGTGGGGAGACAAATACATACCAGGTAATTACAGGGTGGCATGAGGAGTGCCCTGAAAGGGGTGTTCTGGGAACTGCATGCTCACAGTGCAGGGGTGCTTTTCTCAGCTGGGAGGTCTGGGAAGGCTCCCCAAGGAGGTAAAGTCTGAGTTGGGTTTGCAGTGATGAAAGGAGTTAGCAAGACAGGCTGGGGAAAGTAGGACAGGGGCAGGCGGGTCTCACGATTCACTCCCTCTTTTGATTTTCTTGGCTGTAAATGAAGATTCCCATTTGCCCTGACCTCTGACACAAGGAATGCCTGCTTTCTCCCCAGGTTCATTGGAACATTTACAGTTAATGCAGAGCTTTCAGCCAGTGAACAAGATAACCTGCAGACTACATTGGAAAGGAGATTTGCTATTTACTCTGCTCGAGATGATGAGGAATTGGTCCATGTAAGTGATTCCTTCCAGATCACTGTTTTTTCTCAGTACTGTTAACTAATGATAATGGCAGCCATGTGCCAGATGCCATTCCAAGTGTGTTACCAACACGACCTCAGTCAGTCCTCGTAATGACGATAGCTGCTGAAGCTCAGAATAGCTACTTGATGCCTCTAAGATCTTTTCCTTGGTGAGCCTGAGAATCAAGATTGGGATTGGAGTCTGAGTGGCAGGCCTGCGTGCTTTCCTCCCTGTCACCTCTAGTGCTGGTGTACCAAAAAGCCCATAATTTTTGGTCAGATGTGCTAGAAATATTTTCATTAATTATTCCAATTTTGTCTTCAAAAGTCCCAAGGAAATGTTTTTTCACATGGGATGCTGAAGTCCTTGAGAACGTGTTTTTGTATCTCACATTTGGGTGATGACACTGGCAGGCAGCAGTGCAGTGAGGAGGGTTCTGTCCATAAAAAAGAATCGTGATAGCAGAGTGCTCCAGGGACAGGCAGGCTTTATCAAATGCCTATGGGCACCTGTAGGGAAGGCTGTGTCTGAATAAAACAAAAACAGAGATCGAAATGTGGTTTTATCCCTAGAAGATTCCTATTAATCCATACAATTCAATCTGGAAGTCCCAGATTCTCTGGAGAAAAAGACCAGATTTTTCATATCTGTAGAGGCCAAATGGTTGACATCTTTAGTTCTCTTCTTCCATATTGCTTTTAAAAAGCCTAAGATATTTGGCAAGGCTGATAATGATGTTATAATATGCTGCCCAAAGAAAACTTTTTTTTTTTTTTTTTTTGAGACAGAATCTCTCTCTGCCACCTAGGCTGGAGTGCAGTGGTGCGATCTCAGCTCACTGCAACCTCCACCTCCCAGATTCAAGTGATTCTCATTTCTCAGCCTCCCATGTAGCTGGGATTACAGGTTCGCACCACCATGCCTGACTGATTTTTGTATTTTTAGTAGAGATGGGGTTTCACCCTTCACCCTGTTGGCCAGGCTGGTAACTCATTAATATTTTAGTATTGTCCTCCCAGACTTGCTTCCTGTGTATTTGTGTACATATGTATTTGTTTTATTTGTTTAAGCAAAATGGGATCATATAGCTTTTAAAGAGGGGGTACAATTCAGTGACCATTTAGTACGTTTACAGTGTTGTGTAACTACCACCTCTATTTCCAAAATGTTTTTGTGACCCCCACGGGAAACCCTGTATGTACCCATTAAATACCCCGTTGTTACCCCCGTCCCCGCTCATGGCAACCACCAATCTGTCTTGTGTCTCTGTGGATTTACCTATGCAGGATATTTAGTATAAAATAAATTATACACTATGTGGCCTTTTGTGCCTGTCTTTTGCATAGCATAATGTTTTCAAGATTCATGTGCATTTTAGCATATATCAGTATTTCATTAATATTTATGGCTGAATAAGATTCCATTACATGTATATATATTTTCTCTATCCATTGGTGGACATTTCGTTAGTTTCTACCTTGTGGCTGTTGTGAAGAGTGTTGTTAACAATGTCTGTACATATATTTATTTACATACCCTGTTTTCAGTTCTTTTGGGTATATACCTAGGATTGAAATTGCTAGGTCATATGTATATTCTATGTATAACTTTTGGAGAAACCACCAAACTGTTTTCTACGGTTACTCTACCATTTTACATTCCCACCAGCAATGAACAAGAATTCCAAATCTTTGCCAACACTTGGTTATTTTCCAATGTTTTGATTATAGCCATTATGATGGGTGTCAAGTGATACCTCATTGTGGTTTTGATTGCGTTTCTCCAATGACTGATGATGATGAGTGTCTTTTCGTGGGCTTCTTGGTCATTTGTGTATCTTTTTTGAGGACATGTCTATTCAAGTATTTGCCTATTTTTTAATTACGTTGCCTTTTTGTTGATGATTTGTAAGAGCTCTTTATGTATTCTGGATATTAGTTACCTATCAAAATACATGCTTTGCACATAGTTTCTCCCATTCTGTAGGTTGTCTTTTTACTTTCTTGATGAAGTCCTTTGATACACAAAAGTTTTGAATTTTGACAAAGTCTGAGTTACCTATTTTTCTTTTGCTCTTTGTGCTTTTGGTGTCATATCTAAGATTCCACTGTCAAATCCAAGGTCATAAAGATCGACCCCTGTGTTTTCTTGTAAGAGATTTATAGTTACTGCTCTTACATACATTGAATATTTGCACATATCAGGTAGGTGTTCAACATCATTCTTATGCATGTGGATAGCCATTTGTCCCAGCATTATTTGTTGAAGAGACGATTTTTTCAGTGGGGCTTGGATGGTGTGGCATCCTTTTCAAAAATCAACTGGCCATAAACGTATGGGTTAATTTCCAGCCTCTCAATTCTATGTTATTGTTCTTACGCCAGTACAACAGTGTTTTGATCACTGTAGCTTTGTAGTAAGTTTTGAAATCAGGAAGCCTCAGTGTAACTTTGTTCATTTACAGTATGCTTTGGTTATCTGGGGCTTCTTGCAATTCCATATGAATTTGATGATCTGTTTTTCCATTTCTGTGAAAAAGCTGTTGGAATTTTGATAGGGACTGCTCTGAATCTGTAGATTAATTTATGTGCCATTACCATCTGGTTATTAGGTCTTCTAGTCCATAAGCATGGATGTCTCTCCTTTTATTTTTGTCTTTCTCAGCTGTATTTTGTAGTTTTCAGTGTACAGTCTTTCACCTCAGTTAAATTTTTTTCCTAGGTACTTTATTCTTCTTGATGCTGTTGGAAATGGCATTGTTTTCGTAATTTCTCTTTTAGATTGTTCATTGCAAATGTATGGAAACTCAACTGACTTTTTTGTGTTGTCTTGTACCCTGCAGCTTTGCTGAATTCATTTATTAACTCTACTAGCTTTCTTGTTCGTTTATGTATGGGATCCCATATGGTATCTATAAGTAGATCATTTTACTTCTTCCTGTCCAGTTTGCATGCCTTTTGTGTCTTTTTCTTGCCTAATTGCTCTGGCTAGGACTTCAAGTACAGTGTTGAATAATGATCGTGACATCAGGCATCCTTCTTTTGTTCCTGATAATTCATGGGGAAAGCTTTCAGTCTTTCACCATTAAGTATCATGCTGGCTCTGGGTTATGATGTTGACTCAGTTTCCTTCTATTCCTAGTGTTTTGAATGTTTTTTTTTTCTCATGAAAGCCTGTGGGATTGTCTCAGATGCATTTTTCTGTGTCAGTTGAAATGGTCCTCTGGATTTTCTTTCCTTCATTCTTTTAATGTATATGTAATTGATTGATTTTCTTATGTTGAACCATCCTTGCATTCCTAGAATAAGTACTACTTGGTCATGTTGTATATGTCTTTTAATATGTTGTTCGATTTTGTTTATTAGTATTTTATTCAGGATTTTTGCATCTATATTCATCAATTGGTTTATTTTCTTGTGATGTATTTGTCTGGCTTTGGCATCAGGGTAATGCTTGCCTCGTAGAATGAGTTAAAAAATGTTTCCTCTTCTAATGTTTGGAAGAGTTTGAGAAAGATTAAGGTAAATTCCCCTTCAGATGTTTGCTAGAATTCACCAGTGAGGTAATCTAGTCCTAGACTTTTCTTTGTTGGGAGGTTTTTGATTTCTGACTCGATCTGTTACAGATCTGTTCAGATTTTTCATTACTTCTTGAGTCAGGTTTGGTCATGTGTATGTTTCTGGGATTTTGTCCATTTTCTATACATTATCTAATTTGTAGGGATCATACAGTTCTGTAACCTGATTTTTTTCCTCAGCAATGTACATTGATAGATTTCTTATTAAAGGTGGTGACTGTGTATGCTTGGGTAGCACTAGACTGTTTCCAGAGTCCTGTCAGCTACATTATCTTGTCTAATCCTCTTTAGAGTCGTGTGAGGAAGCTGAGGCAGGGATTATTCTAGATGCAGAAATCCAGGTGTAGGGAAGTCACTCAGCTAGTGGTGAACACTTAGTTATCCAGACTTCTGGACCTGTGCTCCTGTGCCATGCTGTACAATAAGAAATTGAGAAATTAATATTGGTACAATGCCATCAGCTAAACTACAGACATTATTTGGATTTTCCAAGTTTTCCTGCTGATATCCTTTTTCTATTCCATGATACTGGTTTGTATTTAGTCATCATGTCTCCTCCAGTGTGTGACAGTGTTTTGATCTTTCCCTGTCTTTCATGATCTTGACACTTTGGAAATTTTTAGCCGCAGAAGAAACAAGGCAAAAGCAATCATTTATCTCACCATAACATGGCTCCTCACACTGGACTTTCTCCTGAGGCTGTGGCAGTAATCAAGGAGAGATGCTGGGACCTGGAGACCCGTGTAGGAAGGCCTTGCCTGAGTACATTATCACTGTTGCCGCTGAAGGTCAGGTCCCCTGAGGGGCTCCCAGACTTCCAAGTTAACAGTGTTCAAAGCTGCAGACTCAGTTAAAGATTCAACGTGGGGAAAATTGGAAAACAGGGAACAGACTTAGGTGATCTGATGATAATGATATTTTCTACTAGTTCTTCCCAAAGTGGTATTTCATTTTATTATTTTAGTCACAAACGTAACACATATTGACTATAGAACAATCAGAAGATAGGTAAGCAGAGAAAAAAATCCTGTAAACACCCATAACCCAGTATGTGGATGCTTTTTCAAATATCCATGTATGTCTAAATTTATATTTACGTTTTTTTTTTTTTTTTTTTTTTTTTTTTTTTGAGGCGAAGTCTTGCTCTGTTGCCCAGGCTGGAGTGCTGTGGTGCGATCCCGGCTCACTGCAAGCTCCGCCTCCTGGGTTCACGCCATTCTCCTGCCTCAGCCTCCCGAGTATAGCTGGGACCACAGGCCCCTGCCACCACGACCGGCTAATTTTTTGTATTTTTAGTAGAGATGGGGTTTCACTGTGTTAGCCAGGATGGCGGCGATCTCCTGACCTCGTGATCCACCCACCTCGGCCTCCCAAAGTGCCAGGATTACAAGCGTGAGCCACTGCACCCGGCCGTATTTTGTCTTATAAAAATGTAATCACATCATACTTTTGAAAGGAAAAATTTTATTTTCCTTTAATATATGACGAGCATGTTCCTGTTCTTCTATGAAGATAAACCTCTGCATCATCATTTTTAACAGTGTCTGGAGTTTCCATTGCCCATCGCGTACTGTTAGAAAGTCTGGCTGTTTCCAACTTTTCCCTGTCTTGAACAAGCACCATAACAAACAACATTAAACTCATTACATCTTTAATTACTTTCTTAGGATAACTATGTTATTCCTTTTCATCATAGATATTCTTACTGATTCTCCGGGCTCTGCAGCTCTTGACCCGGCTGGTATTGTCTCTACAGCCAATTCCTCTGAAGTCAGCAGCAGCAAAGGTGAGGTGCTCAGGGCTGCCAGAGAAGAGCAGCAGTTGACAGGAAATTGTCACACTTAAAAAAACTGATCATTATTGTATTTTTAAGAGCTGATATTCATGGAGTGTGGGTTCTTTCGAGCCTTTCACATATCCTGTGTTAGGGAAGACTCGGGCACATGAGTGGGTATCTGGCATCCTGAGCTTCATGAGTGCAGAGTGCTGCTTTTGTTTCTGTTGTGTAAATTGGGTGGAATGGTGCCTGTCCTCACTTGCTCCGTGAAGTGCTGATGAGTGAAGCAGTGAGTTTTGAGGTGCTCTAGGTTAGCTTCAAAAAGCTAAATGCTATACTCATTGGGGTATTGGCATTATCTGAAGCCTGGTGGTCTAGAAGCTGATTTTCATAATGTCTGTATTCTTAAAACTACAACTGTATTAAGTTCATACGTATTTGTTTGCAAAATGCTTATGTCCGAGGTGGGTAGTAGTACTGCTGAGGAAAGTGAAACTTGGAAGTTAAATAATTTACATAACCAATAAGAGTTAGAACTGGAATTCAAACCCATGTTTGACTGTTTCCAAATCCCATGTTCTTTTCTCTTTACCGTTAGGGTGAAAATAATTATACTGTGGCCTTATCTAAGATGCTACCGATTTTAGCCATACATGCATACAACCCTGAGGGATAGCTGGTTGATCACTGTCTGAGCTGGGGACATCTTGATGTATTGGTTCTCTAGCTAGTGAATTAACCCTATTAGATTACAGGATTTCTATCATATCCTTAGCAAAAGAGGGAAAAAAGGAAAGCAAAGCAAAATTTCTTACTCTGTTTAAGGGAAAGAAACCTTCCAAGGAGAGACTGACTGCGGATCTGGGAGGCTGCTCAGAAACTTCCAGCCAAGTTCTAGAAAACCACACCAAGCCAAAGACCAGCAAAGGAACCAAACAAGAGGAAACCTTTGCTAAGGGCACATGTAAGCCAAGTGCCAAAGGGAAGAGGAACAAGGGAGGCAGAAAGAAACGGAGGAAGCCCTCCTCCAGCGAGGAAGACCAGGGCCCAGGAGACAAGCAGGAGAAGGCAACCCAGCGACGTCCGCATGGCCGGGAGCGGCGGGTGGCCTCTAGGGTGTCTTATAAAGAGGAGAGTGGGAGTGATGAAGCTGGCAGTGGCTCTGATTTTGAGCTCTCCAGTGGAGAAGCCTCTGATCCCTCTGATGAGGATTCCGAACCTGGCCCTCCAAAGCAGAGGAAGGCCCCCGCTCCTCGGAGGACAAAGGCTGGGTCCAAGAGTGCCTCCAGGACCCAATGTGGGAGCCATCGTAAGGACCCAAGCTTGCCAGTGGCATCCTCAAGCTCTTCGAGCAGTAAAAGAGGCAAGAAAATGTCCAGTGATGGTGAGAAGGCAGAAGAAAGGAGCATAGCTGGTGTAGACCAGTGGCTAGAGGTGTTCTGTGAGCAGGAGGAAAAGTGGATATGTGTGGACTGTGTGCACGGCGTGGTGGGCCAGCCTCTGACCTGTTACAGGTACGCCACCAAGCCCATGACCTATGTGGTGGGCATTGACAGTGACGGCTGGGTCCGAGATGTCACACAGAGGTACGACCCAGCCTGGATGACAGTGACCCGCAAGTGCCGAGTTGATGCTGAGTGGTGGGCAGAGACCTTGAGACCATACCAGAGCCCATTTATGGACAGGGAGAAGAAAGAAGACTTGGAGGTAAGGCCTTGGCTGCCAGGGGCTCTTAAGACCCAGTCAGGTTATTAAAATTATTCCTGTTTTTGAGCACCTTATATATGCCCAGCACTATGTTGGGTGTTTTTAGTGGGTTGTCTCATTTAATTGTCTCAGCAATATAAAGCTGGGGCAGTTGCTGCCTTAATTTTAGTGGTAAAAGTTGTGGAGATGAGAGATGAACTGCCATGGTGTTTGAGCCCAGGTCTGTGTGGCTTTGGAGCCTGTATACTATTAGTTATTGCCCAGTTATAAATTTGGAGCTTTAGAATAATTTATGCAAGTAATATAACTCAGACTGAGTGAAAGAAGGAATAGCCCATGGATATATTCTCCCCCTTCCCCCATCATGCGTGCATGTAAAGATGCATGTGCAAACACCCCTCATGCATAGAACACTCACCTCCTGGGAAAGAGCGGTCTCAGAATGAGACAATATCTTCAGTCTATTGAGAAGGCAGATTGGGAGGCAGAGACTTCTAGAACATAACACAGCTATGTCACTTGATCCTAGAACCAGCACTTAACACCAGGAAGAGTGCCCGAGCCGCCTGTGTGTACGGCAGTGGTGGTGTTGGGTGGAGCTTGCCATTTCTACACAGGAACATGCCCAGATTTGTCACAGGTTTATTTCCAATCACTCAGGATAGGTAATTTGCAGATTTATTAATCCTTTCCTATAGGAGTGCAGTGCATCCCACATTGAGTGTTTGCTCCAGGGGTGTTCTTGGTTCATTTTACCTAGTAATGACGGGTTAAGTGGAAATTATGCAGATGGTATTGTAACTAATGTACCTAAAGCTTAGTGGAAGCTGAACATGCAGCGTCCTCTCCTACTATCAGCAACTCCACATTGCCAGTCCTTACTAGTCTGTTGGGGTTTTTGAAGAAATGCCAAGGGCAAGCCTAAGAGAGCCTGGTGAACAGGGTGACTTAAAGCAGTGAATTGCCTACTGAGCAATGAGCAATCTTAGAGAAGGGCAGAGAGAACACTGTCAGGGTGGACCAAGAGAAAAGTCGCAGGGTGAGAACCACTGCTCTCAATTTCCTGTGAGAGCCGGCAGATAAGCTCACGCTCTTCTTAGAAGAGGATTGTCCCTTTGAGATAAGACCTTCTTACTGAAGAGCACTGTGTTTTTTTCTTCCTTGCAGACCTTTAACAGAGCAGGCGCTGATCTGCTGGGGCTGGGTTAGGCATCTAAGCATTCAAATAGGTTAGACAACTTTTTGAAGTTGCCACAAGCCACAGATTTATTTGATTCTTTTTAGCTTTTGATTCATCTGTGACCGACTTACTGGCCGGAGCTACAGATGTGATGTTACAAAAATCATTAGTGTTCATGAAACCTTGGATCCACCACCTGTTGTCAGAACAACTTAGTCTAAGGATCATCTCCCTCAAACTTCATTTCCTCTTCTAAATAACATGCTCAACTTTGTCTGTCTGGCCTTTGCAGTTTCAGGCAAAACACATGGACCAACCTTTGCCCACTGCCATTGGCTTATATAAGAACCATCCTCTGTATGCCCTGAAGCGGCATCTCCTGAAATATGAGGCCATCTATCCTGAGACAGCTGCCATCCTTGGGTATTGTCGTGGAGAAGCGGTCTACTCCAGGTGCGTGAGGCAGCTTGGTTGGCCTCAGGGGCTTCCTGGTGGTGTGGGATTAACAGCCTTCTTCCTGGGCAAAGGGTGCTGATGGGAGCTCATCTGACTTATCAGTGTTCTCAGGCTAAGCCAGTGTGCGTGTGCTGTGTGTGTGTGATGTGTAGGAGAGAAGAAAATTTGAAAATTAAAACAGGAATTAAAAGAATGGCAGGGGAAAAACAGTTACAAAGGAAAAGAAAATACAAAGTAGGAAAAATAAAATTTAAGATAGGGCAATATAAAACACGCCCCACAAGTACAAGTCAAAAACATACAAAAGGAAGGAACAAAGGATTTGATTATGGAAGTTAAAAGTGAGTGGATTTTTCATGGGTACAGAGCTCTGTTTGGCATGAAAAAGTTCTGGAAATGGATGGTGGTAATGGTTGTACAATGTTGTGAATGGACCTAATGCCACTGAACTGCACATTAAAAATGGTTAAAACGGTATATTTTATGTGACTGTATTTTATACCACAGTAAAAAGAAATAGCTAAAAAAGGAGTGGAATAAGAGCAAAAAATGAGTAAAATATATATAAAATTAAAATTGAAAAATGTTAATACAATTTTGAGGTAAGAAAAAAATAGATACAGGAATTTTGAGAAATGGGAATAAAAAGCAAGTAAAATAAGTGATTTTAAAAGACATGGGATGTACAAGACCAAGAAATAGGAGATGTTCTTAAATGAGAAAACAGGAAGTAAAGAAAACAGAAAAAGGAAGCATAGGGAAACCCACATGAGAGTGGGTGATTTGAGTCCTCCCACTGGGGATGACTTCCTGCTTGTCAGCCCCCTGTGGGAGTCATACTGGACCCTCTCTTCAGGGCTCTGCCCTGTCTTGGAGCTTTTTGTTTGATGTCGGGGGGCACGCCGCCCTGGGCAGGGGCAGGGCTTTGTTGTTCTAGGACTTTAGCACCCAGCAGTCAAAGGCAGCAGGGGGCCTGGGCTGCCCTGATAGAGGCTTCCTCTTGTGGGTATGTATAGTAGTTGGGAGAAAGACTGTTGGGAAGAGAGTGCTGGTGTCGTCCAGGGGCACCATGTCAGTGATAGAAGGAAGCATTAGAGGTGCATATTTATTGATTTTTTTTAAATTGTGGCAAAATATATGTAACATAAAATTTACCATCTCAACCTTTTTAAGTGTACAGCCTACAGCATTAAGCACATTCACACTGTCATCCAGCCATCACCACCATCCATCTCCAGATTTCTTTTCCTCTTCCCAAACCAAAACTCCGTCCCCATCAAAAACTCCCCATTCCCCTTCTCCAGCCCTGCACCCACCATTCTCCTTTCTGTCTCTGAGTGTGCCTACTATAGGGACCCATGTAGGTGGAATCATGCGGTATTTATAGTCATATTGTGACTGGCTTATTTCACTTAGCATAATGTCTTCAGGGTTCATCCATATTGTATGTAGCATGGGTCAGAATTTCCTTCCTTAAATTTTAGGCTGAAACTCCATTGTGTAGGCAGACCACATTTTGCTTGTGCCTTCATCCATCAGTGGGCACTTGGCTTGTCTCCACCTTTTGGCTGTTGTGAATTATGCTGCTGGGAACATGGGTGTGCAGATAACTTTTGAAGATGCTGCTTTCAGGTTTTTTTTTTTTTTTTTTTTTTTTTTTGTATATACCCAGTGCAATTACTAGGCCAGATAGTAATTCCCATCATTTTTTTAGGAACCACCTTACCATGTCCACAGCAGCTGCACCCATTTTACATTTTCACCAACAGTCCACAAGGTCTCCACTTTCTCCACATCCTCACTGACACTTGTTACTTTCTGTGTTTTGGTAATAGCCATTTTAATGAGTGTGAAAAGGTTAGAAGTTCACATTTATTCCAAGAGGACTGTGACCACTTCCCTGCTGTTTTCCTTAGGAAGATGTCCAGATGCTGCCTGTCAACCCCTAAGACCCCTTTTTTACCCGCTCCTGTCTGAAGACCACACCATTACATAATCACTCCTCTGGGCAGTCAAAGATGTTCCCCCCCCCGCAGTGGGAGCATGAGTGGAGCTTTGAGCTCTGGCAGGTTGATGCTACTGGCAGAAGCGCTGCTCTGGCACTCAGGAAATGTCCGGTCCTCCCAGCAACCATGTGTGGTAGAAAGGACAAGCTCACTGTCCCTAGTTGATAGGCGAGGACGCAGGTGCTCCTTGACTTAGGATGAGGTTGGATCTCCATAAACCCGTTGGAAGCTGAAAATAGGATATCCTAAGTTGAGAATGCATTTAATATACCTAACCTGCCCTAACTGGACCTCATGTAGGTGGAATCATACGGTATTTATGGTCATTTTGTGACTGGCTTATTTCACTTAGCATAAAGTCCTCAAGGTTTACTCCTGTTGTATGTAGCATGGGTCATAGCTTAGCTGAGCCTCCCTTAAACGTGCTGAGAACACATTAGCCTCCAGTTGGGTACAGTTATCTAACACAAAGCCTATAATGAAGTACTGAATATCCATGTAATTTATTGAATACTGAAAATGAAAAAGAGAATAGTTGTATGGGTACTTGAGGTACAGTTTCTCCCGAGTGTATATTGCTTTTGCATTATCATAAAGTTGAAAAATCTTGAATCAAACCATTGGACGTTGGGCACTGTCTGTACTGAGGCTCAGGAAGGTAAAGTGACTTGTCCAGATGGCCCAGCCAGGAAGTGGCACAGGTAAGATTCAACCTCCATCCATTGTGCTGTGCTGAAATTCAGCCTCAGATTCCCTTGTGGGTAAGGGCCTGAACCTGCACTAGGAGGAAATGGGGTGCCCTTGCTCATTGGAGCCGCTCCCTGGACAGAGTGAAGGGGTGCAAACTAGATGGGCGTGCCCTATTAAAGATGGCTTGGCAAGGGAGGGGTTGAGCCTCATTGGAAAGTAGACTTGCACGGCTTTGGTGAGCTCTTAGCTCTGGAGGAAGAGTGAAGCCAGAGGATCTTTGCCTGCAGGGATCATTTGACTGTTCCATGTGCATGTGTCTTGGTTCTGTGATAGCTTATTAGCTTATTATAGTTGGTTTCTCTGCAGCCTTCCTTTGGGTTCACTGTCCTCTCCTCTGGACACTTCCCCCCACATGGTGTTAATAGCAGATCAGAGCCTCAGCAGGTGCTTGCTTGGTGGTGGTAGTAAACGTGAGTAACTGCCTGCACACAGTGGCCTTTACCCCATCCTGATAGGCTGTAGCTGGAGCTCTCACAGGCTCTGGACACCAGAGGAGAGGAAAACCTATAAAGGGAAGGAGTGGTGGAGGCAAGGCACGAAGGCTGCAGAGTAACTCCATGCAGATTAGGGTTTGTAAGTGGACACATCCCCCAAAAGACAGGCAGTCCACATTCAAGGCTGTTTGGCTAGCACAGCTCCTTTGGGCCCCCTAGGAACCTGGCCTGCTTCAGGGTGGCAGAACCTGAGGAGGGAGCCTGCAGGGCCCCTCTGAGTTTGCCTTTGTGTCCTGTGTTCATTCCGCAGGGATTGTGTGCACACTCTGCATTCCAGGGACACGTGGCTGAAGAAAGCAAGAGTGGTGAGGCTTGGAGAAGTACCCTACAAGGTAACTGGAGCTGGAGGGTCCCAGCAGGGAGTGGTGACGCAGGACTGTAGCTGAGTGGGAGAACTGGGGGCAGAGAAGTGATGATGAGGAGCCTCCCAGTGTCCTGCCCAGGATCCTGATCAGAAATGTCTCACTTTCTCGGTTTGAGCAGGATTCAAGGAGGAGAGAAACATATCTTTAAATTGTCTTATTAATAAGACATTTGTAAGAAATTGATCTTCCAAAACAGAAAAGAAATCTAGGCCAAATAGTAGGCCTCAGACTCCTTATGTGAGTTCAAAGGTTCTACAGGTTGGAATTGAGTTACTGGATGGTCCTGGGAGGTCAAAGCCCTGCTTTATAGCAGCACGTTCTCCAGTCAGATTATCCTTCTGTTTGGCAGTTCTCCGAGCATTTTGCATGTGTGTGTTCTCTGTTGCCTCAAAAGCCATAGGAATTGGCATTATGATGCCCATTTTACAGATGAGAAAACTGAAGCTCAGGGCAAGTGACTTGTCCAAGTCCCCACAGTTAGAAAAATGGCAGAGCAGAGCCCAGGTGAGAATCCCAGGGTCTGCCTTGAAGCCAGTGCTCCTTTCACACTGTGCTGCGGTATTGTTAGACTGGTTGCTCTTGAGGAACACGAACCGAGCGAGGTCCCACAGAGACTATTCACAGGACACACAGCTCAGTACGACCAGCAGAGTAAAGTGGCCGATCACAGAGACCATTTACTTCTCATCAGACCCCAGGAGTCCTTGGGGGTTGCAAGACTCCGGGAAGCTGGGTGGGGAGTGGAGGGGCCTCCGCTTAGTGGGAAGGGCTGTAGGTGCTGGTCGCAGTCACTGCCAGCAACAGGCTGGAGTGTGTGATGCCCCTTGCCCGGGCCTGCAGGGCTGCTGAGGATTTTCTCTGCACCATCTCACCTGTCTTTCATGCTGGAACCAGCATAGCACTGTCCAGTTGAAATGTAACATGAGCCACACATTTAAATTTTTTAGTAGCTACATTAAAAACCAAAAACAGTTGGAATTTTAACATTAAAATATATCCAGATATATCTAAAATACTATTTCAGCAGTAAGAAATATTTTAAAGTGTTGAGATACTTAAATCCATTTTGTTCTAAGTCTCTCTAATCCTTTGTGTTTTGACTTTCTGTACCTCAGTTCAGACCAGCCACATTTCAGGTGTGCAGTGGCCACATGTGACTGGTGGCTGTCATGGTAGCACAGTTCTGGAATAATCCCAAATCTCTCAAATGTACCTCTTGTTCTGATCCCCACCACCCCAACTCCTGCCTCAGTATCTTTTGCTTGGGCAACAGCCACAGCCTCCATTCCAGCCTGAATCCATTCCCCTGTCAGTCACTAGGCTCTTTCTGTGTGTTCCAGCCGTCCTTGCCCCACCCTGGCCAGCGCCTTTAGTCCGAGTCCCGCACCCTCCCCATGGTGCAAAGTGATGTTCTGGTGCTTACTGCCTCTGCATTCCAAAGGACTTCAGAGGCCCCAGGTCCCAGTGTTCTCCCACCTCTGTGTCCTTTGGGGTCCAGCCCTGTTCTCTTGGGCAACTCCTTGCCCCTTTAAGCCTCTGCTCAGGCAGGACCTGTTCTGAGCAGCCTTTTTGCCTCCACTGTCCTCAGGGCTGGGCAAGAGCTTGCCTCTGAGCTCGCGTTCCACCCTGTACTCTTCACGCTGAGTTGTAGCTGTGTCTCTTCCCCTGCAGGAGCCTGAGCTCCTAAGAGAAAAGACTGTCCCCGCTCTGTCCCTCCTTCATGACTGGGTCATGGCCTGGTCTCCAAGAGATCCCAGTGGAAGTTTACTGAACAGTGCTGGGTGAATGGCTTCTCAGAAAGGGACGGTTGTCGGAACTCAGAGTCCCTCAGTCCCTGAAGCGGTGACAGAGAGGGTGCGCCCAGAGACAGTGGCAGGAACGGACATGAGAGCTCACAGGCCACCCCCAACCTGGGGAATGGTTTTTCACATTTTTAAAGGGTTATAAGAATGAGAAGAATAGGCCGGGCACGGTGGCTCACACCTGTAATCCCAGCACTTTGGGAGGCCGAGGCGGGTGGATCACAAGGTCAGGAGATCGAGACCATCCTGGCTAACACAGTGAAACCCTGTCTCTACTAAAAATACAAAAAATTAGCCAGGCGTGGTGGCGGGCGCCTGTAGTCCCAGCTACTCGGGAGGCTGGGGCAGGAGAATGGCGTGAACCCAGGAGGCGGAGCTTCCAGTGAGCTCAGATTGCGCCACTGCACTCCAGCCTGGGTGACAGAGCGAGACTCCGTCTCAAAATAATAATAATAATAAGAAGAAGAAGAAGAAGAAGAAGAATAAAGAATATGTGATGGAGGCCACACGTGACCCTTTACAGAACGAGCTTGTGGGCCCCTGCACTAGAGGAAGTCTGTATGTCCAGGCCCAGGGGCCAGCCCTCAGCTGCATGCCCATGCCTGCCTCCTCTAAGAGTTACGTGACTCTGTCCTTGCCGGTCCTGCACCCCTCTCACCACGTCACTCCCCAGGGAAGATCTTGGCCTTGGCCACTGCACGCTGTTGGGGAGCACACTGGGGGTCCCGAACTGTCAGTGCTTTCCAGGGCATGTGAGCAGACATAGGTTATATGTTGAGACATAGGCTCTTCTGATGGCCAGTTACCTAAATTGTAAATCCTGGTTCTTGTCACTTACCAGCCATCGGCTCCTAAGACCTAGCTTGTGGGTTTGTTGAAAAAATTAAATAAGTTAATGACATATAAAGCACTGAAGATAGGCTGGGCGCAGTGTTTCATGCTGTAATTCCAGCACTTTGGGAGGCCAAGGCAGGTGGATCATTTGAGGTCAGAGGTTTGAGACCAGCCGGGTCAACATGGTGACACCCCATCTCTACCAAAAATATAAAAATTAGCTGGGCATGGTGGCAAGTGCTTGTAGTCCCAGCTACTCAGGAGACAGGCATGAGAATCACTTGAATCTGGGAGGTGGAGGTTGCAGTGAAGTGAGATCACGCCAGTGCATTCCAGCCTGGGCAACAGAGTGAGTCTCCATCTCAGGGGTGGCGGCAGGGGAAGCACCCAGAATAGTGCCTGGGACAGAGAACGCTCTATAAATGTTAGCTAGTGCTTGTAGTAAGAAAAGGGGAGCAGCCGGACACAGTGGCTCACGCCTGTAATCCCAGCCCTTTGGGAGGTTGAGGCGGGTGGATCACCTGAGGTCAGGAGTTCAAGACCAGCCTGGCAAACATAGTGAAACCCTGTCTCTACTAAAAATACAAAAATTAACCGGGCGTGGCGGCGGACACCCAGCTACTTGGGAGGCTGAGGCAGAAGAATTGCTTGAACCCAGGAGGCAGAGGTTGCAGCGAGCCAAGATTGCACCACTATACTCCAGCCTGGGTGACAGAGTAAGACTCCATCTCAAAAAAAAAAAAAAGGGAGAAAAAGCACCCCAGCTGGTAGGCATGTTGTGAGGGTTCACTGGGTACCAGGCATGCAGCACTGAGCATGGTGCCGGGCCTGGTGCCAAGGAACTGGTCACCTTTGTTGTCAACTGTGGCCGTGTCCTCTGGTGCAGATGGTGAAAGGCTTTTCCAACCGTGCTCGGAAAGCCCGACTTGCTGAGCCCCAGCTGCGGGAGGAAAATGACCTGGGCCTGTTTGGCTACTGGCAGACAGAGGAGTATCAGCCCCCCGTGGCCGTGGACGGGAAGGTAAGGGCAGCATCAGAAGGGGTCAGGACCAGGCTACCTTGTTCCCCTGCTGGCCAAATCCTGACGTGCTTACCCGCCACAGGTGCCCCGGAACGAGTTTGGGAATGTGTACCTCTTCCTGCCCAGCATGATGCCTATTGGCTGTGTCCAGCTGAACCTGCCCAATCTACACCGCGTGGCCCGCAAGCTGGACATCGACTGTGTCCAGGCCATCACTGGCTTTGATTTCCATGGCGGCTACTCCCATCCCGTGTGCGTGAGGGGCCTTCGATGGAGGCTAAACAGAGGGATGGGGAGGGGTGGCTTCAGAGATTGGGATGGAAAGCTGGCATGGGGTTACTGGGAGTTGAGGCCTGGTGGCTCCAGTTTTCAGGAGGTTACACTGGATTTGCAAAGTCAGTGCTTTACCAATTCTGGCTTGCCTCCAGAGGGAACAGAGCCAATGAAACTGGCATCCTAATGCTGAATTAAAACATTCTTCCCAGGTTCAGGGACTCACAGGCTAGTGAGCAAAAAACAGTCAGTGTCCTTCCTGGGCAGCTGGTTAGTGAGCTCTGTTCTCTGATGGGCAAGGCTGGATAGGGGCTTTCACCCCAGTTTTCTTAGGCAGAATCTGGGGAGGATTTTCCACAGGCCTGCCTTCTGCACGGAGGGTGTGGGACACTGGCTGACCCGAGACATCCTTCAGGACCCTTGGTGCTCAGATGTGGCCCACTGTCTTCTGCAAACCAGGGAGGGAGGAGAGGCAGAGCAGGCAGCAGGCTCAAGGGTTGACATCGCGTTGTGTCCCCACAGGACTGATGGATACATCGTCTGTGAGGAATTCAGAGACGTGCTCCTGACTGCCTGGGAAAATGAGCAGGCAATCATTGAAAAGAAGGAGAAGGAGGTAAGCACGTAGGCAGGACTGAGGGACAGCAGAAGCAGGAAGCGACACTCTCAGCGAGTGGCTTCTTCCCTCCCCAGGCCGCGTCCGTGTTCCCAGGCCCTTCCCAACCCTCTCTGACATCATGACAGGCACCGGAGGGAGCGAGCACTGAATACAGCAGGCTCCTGCCCACCCCGCAGACTCACTGTCACTGTCCCTGAGGAGCCTGGGTCCGGGCTCTGGGATCTACTGCCCCTGCTGCCCACACCTGCCTCTGTCTTGAATCGCCTGTGTCCAGGTTCTGGAAGACCTCACCTACTAAAGATTTTGGAGTCAGTAATGATTAAAAAGTTTTCTGTTTTTGTGGCTTTCAGGTATAGTACATCACTTGGTAAATCAGATCAATTTTTGGAAGTGAGACTTGGTTAAGGAGAGGCTGTATCTTAACTTAAAATCGTGTATATATCTATCTGTCTTTATGTTCACAGTTTCCATCTTAATATTTTTCCTGAAAATGTCAGTGCTTAAGACTTTTCTCCCACTTCATTTTTGCCTGCAGAAAAGGGAGAAGCGGGCTTTAGGGAACTGGAAGCTGCTGGCCAAAGGTCTGCTCATCAGGGAGAGGCTGAAGCGTCGCTACGGGCCCAAGGTCAGTGCAGGTTCTTTGCAGAGAAGACAAGCCCAGGGTCAGTTTCCTGGAGATGCAGCTCAGAAAGGCCTGGCCCAGATTCTGCCCCAGCATCACGTCAGGGATAGCTTTGTGTTAGGACACCTCCGTCCTCTGTCTCCAAGTCCCCTTGTTTTTACCTTGTTGGGAGAGGTGTCCCTGGAGTGAGGCCTCAGCTGGCTCTTCTGCCCCAAGCCCTGTCCCAGTGTCCCTGTTTCTACTGTCCACATGAGCGTTGCCATGGGTCTGATTTGGTGCTGAACACATAGGGAGAGCCAAGTGTCCTGCATTTGGGGCACCCTTCCGCCTTCCAGTGTTCCCAGTGCCTGTGACCATCCTGCAGGCCTGCAGTGGCCTGCTCAGTACCTCTCACAGCACCTGCCATGTCCCAGGCCAGGCTTGGATACAGGTGTGAATTTGACATGCAGCCCTCAAGGGGGCCCTTCCCTGAGGCAGACGGACCCGAGGCCCAGTTACATGGTATAGTCAGTGCTGTGTCAGACACAGCAGAAACTGCTCTGGCATGTTTTGTTCCCTCTCTCCAGCCCTCTGTGCTGCCTGTTTGCCTTTAAACATTTTTTGTCACGCTCCTCATTCCAGTCCCTCTGGTGGACAAAAAGCCCTTCATCTGGCTTTATGTTCTGACTAGCTCCTTGCCACCTTCTCCATCCAAACCCTCCCCAGCCTTCCCAGCTGGCAGAGTGCCGCCTCAGATCTTAGGGCTCCGAGGGCTGAACTGTGCATCTGGCCCGTTCAAAACATCATGTGCTTTCGTCCAGAAATGAGATAGCAAATGCAAAGCACGGATCACAGGCATCCCCAGATGCAGCATTGTGCTCCTAGAGGGCAGCTTCCTGCCCGGCCATCATCCTTGTGTTCCCCAGCACTCAGCTCATAGCAGGTGCTCTGGTGTCTGCTTGGATGCACCCCAGGCTAGGGAAGGCTCAGTAAGAAGAGTCTGGGCTCTCTTCCTGCCCCGTCCCATGCCCTCGTCCTCCCAGAGTTACAGAGTTTAGGGCAGGCTGGGAACTTGCTGCCTCTTCATGGGGCTTCCTGGTATCTGGTTACTGACCCTGGCCTGTATCCTCCCACCACTGCCACCTGACCAGAGTGAGGCAGCAGCTCCGCACACAGATGCAGGAGGTGGACTCTCTTCTGATGAAGAGGAAGGGACCAGCTCTCAAGCAGAAGCAGCCAGGATACTGGCTGCCTCCTGGCCTCAAAACCGAGAAGATGAAGAAAAGCAGAAGCTGAAGAGTGGGCCCAGGAAGACCAAAAGGGAAAAGAAGGCAGCAGCTTCCCACCTGTTCCCATTTGAGAAGCTGTGAGCTGAGCACCCACTACGGGGACGCCCACCACTTGCTGCTGCCCCGCTACAGGCCCCACACCTGCCCCAGGCATGCCCAGCCCCCGGTGGTGGGGGCTTCTCACTGAGAAGGCAAACTGAGGCAGCATGCACGAGGCAGGGCCAGGGGAGAGGAGACCAAGCTGAGGAGGTGCTGCAGGTCCCACCTGGCCCCAGCCCTTGTCAGATCCACCCAGGGTGAAGCCTTCAAAGCTTTTTGCTACCAAAGCCCACTCACTCTTTGAGCTACAGAACACTTTGGCGGGAGATACTGTCCTTCCTCCTAGACCTGTTTTTTCCATCTTTGGAAACATCAGTTTTTGTATGGAAGCCACTGGGAGATTTCTGGATGGTGGTGCATCCATGAACGTGCTGATCCTTTCTTCCAGTTAGAGTCTTCATCTGTCCGACAAGTTCACTCGCCTCGGTTGCAGACTTAGGACACTTTATCTGCAGGCCGCTTACCTTCCCCTGAGTCAGGCTTACTAATGCTGCCCTTGCTGCCTCTTTGCAGTAAGGGAGAGAGCAGAGAAATACAGGTCATCTCAGATTATGGAATTGCTGGGATCTAGTTTTCCAAGTAACATTTGCGGTGGCAGAAGCCTACAAAAGAGCTAAAATCAGGAAAGAAAAGGAAAAATACGAATTGAAAATTAAGGAAATGTTAGTACAATAGATCAGTGTTAAACTAGATTCTATTCATTACTAGATAAAATGTATAAAGCTATCTGTACTAAGGAGAAATAACTTTTATAACATTTTGAGAAAAAAATAAAGTGTTTATCTAAAGATTTGGCTCTATATTTTCTTTCAGATTTTTTTTTTAAAGATGGGGTCTTACTGTGTTGCCCAGGCTGGACTCCTGGGCTTGAGTGGCCCTCCTGAGCGCTTTACCTCAGCTGGCCCTCACAACCACTGTGTGTGGTGGAAAGGCATTGTTCGGGAAACAGTCCCAGCTCCCCAGGACTGCAGGCACCCACACACCACTGCCTGTGTCCAGCTTCTTTCAGATTTACATCAGTAAGAACACCCAGGTAACAGAGCAGTTTGTTCATACGTTGAGACAGCGTGAAAGATTCTATTTTGTTTTCATGTAGGCTGGGAATTCATTACATATGGAATTTTTCTGTGTTTAGTGAAGAGATCTTAAAAGGAGCCATTAAAAATCTGAGTCACTTTTATCCAAGGGAAACAAACAAAACACTTGGGTTATGACTCATATGTGGCAAGAGGCTGGCTGGAACCTCTTGTTGAGAAACAGACTGGGGTTGCTATGGAAACTAGTCTCAGACTTCCTCAGCAGAGCTCGGCCCTCCTAGAGGCAACTTGTTTTCTGTTTGTTTTTTTTTAATATTATTTTTTGAGACAGGGTTCCACTGTGTTGCCCAGGCTGGAGTGCACTGGTGTGATCTCAGCTGACTGCAGCCTCCCCCTCCAGGCCTCAAGCAATCCTCTCACCTCAGCCTCCTGAGTAGCTGGGACCACAGGCATGCACCACCACGCTTCCCTTTCTGGGGTTTTGGATGATGGCATTGCCATGTCTGCAGAAATAACTTCAGGCATGTGTCAGCTACTAGGAGGCATTATGGAAATGAAATAGGTTCTGAGAAACAGAAGAGTAGGTTTGGGAAAGTTACCACTCACCTGCTTGTAAAAAATAAAGCACTCAAACTGCTAGCATCAGAGTGGGCAGTTAGCAGCCTGCCTTCAGAACAGGAAGCAAAATGAAAGAAAAATGAATGCCGCATGCGTCAGGCATTCTATTGGCTTTGTCTCATTTGGCCCTCACAACAACCTTGTGAGGTGGACGAGTGTTGTTCCCATTGTATTGTTGAGGGAACAGACTCAGATCTTTGATTTGCCCAACATCACAGCCAGTATGTAGCAATCTTTGGCTCAGAACTCAGGTCTGCATGCCAACTCAGGATGCCTTTGGCAGTGGAGCACACTGCTGCCCCTTCCACTTCTTCTAGCACATGCTGAAGATGCATGAAGCCTGAGTCATTCATTTTAAATCAAGCCAAAACAAAGTGGGCTTCAGTATGGAAGGCATCTGAGTGCTAGAGATACTGAGTTGCCCTTAAAAAAGAAATTAACCACTAAAAGCTCCAATTTCCACAATATTCAGTTCTCAATAAATCCTATGGCTGAATTCTTTATAGAAATTTCAGAAAGAATGACAAAAAAAAAAAAATCTGAAACTAAAAACAGGATGTTTGTCAAAGTCCCACACCAGAAGATATTTAGAAATTTATTTCAAAATTTTTAACCAAAAATACAATGATATTACAAATTTGGTTTTCCAAAGCTTTCAAATTTTTCTTAACATTATTTTTCTCTTTAAGAACACTTTTGAAGTTGGCAGTAATTTAAAATCCTTATTAGAAAAAAATTAAACCAAAGCCCAAGGATTTTGCATTTAGTCATCATCTAGGTATACTGCGTGTTTTCCAAAAGCATCCTTTAAGAGTTTGGAGATTGGATGAAATTGTTCACGTAATATTGCTCACGTAATAAGCAGTTAGTGAATACTACTGTATCCTAAACCCAGATAAGTCATCTTGGGCTGGCTGTGTTTTTCATGTGAAGAAACTCATTTATAGCACAGGCACCCGAGGCCAGTAGAGATGGTTACAGATCACTGGTTTCAGAAGTTCTGACCCCTTAATTCAGCTACCAAATACTTAGTTGCTAAAGGAATTACTTCCAGCAGGCACAAAACGGTTTCTGAATATGACAGAAAGGGTATACAAAGAATCATTTAAGGCATCTTGATTACAACATACTTTTAACGGTGCGAGAGTAGTTGAGGAACTCAGAAATTCTGTGACTTACGTGTGGGTGGATCTTATTTAGGAGGACTAAAGCTATGGACACAACACATGAAAGGACCACTCAGAAGCAGCCATAGGAGGCCCAGGTGCCCATGTCGAAAGTACTCCCGGGTGAAAGCAGCCAGGCAGGCATGGGCACTGTACAGCAAGCCTCAGGCCTCAGTTCTTGATTGTGGTTGACTGGGGGTCACCATGAAGGTACCCATTTAGTATAAAGCTTCCAACCTTTTCTCTTAATCTTTTCTTTAATCTTTTAAACCATCTTCAAGTGCACAGGGGAGTTCCTGATGCCAGAGGATGAAAGCAGCTGCTTTCTCCACCCTCTCCTCCCAGAGTGAAAACAAATACTTTCGCTAATACTTGTTTCAAAAGCATCCGTTGTAAAGCTTCTCAGTGACACAGAATACTGAAAGGTAATTTTTTATCAGTCAAACCACATACCCAATTTAACACCTTTCGGTGCTCTGAATTCAACTGACAGACTGAAGGGTGTTTCCTGGAACAGTCTGAAATATTAATCATTCAAGTGTTTTTTTTTGTTGTTGTTTTAAAATCTTATTTCAGAAAACTTCCTCTTAGGGTAGGAAAGTACATACAAAGCAGCAAAGTAATGAAGAAAACCTCAAATAGGACCTTCAGACATCCCACACACTACAAAGATTCTACCAAGCCATAAGATAAGTGTGAAGCCCAACGTACGTCCGGCTTTTCTCCTCACGACATCTTCAGTGTTTCTTCTCTTTTAAACACCAAACCAGGTTCCAGCCACAGACTATGTTTTGGGTGTACCTGCTTTGTGGGGTCCATGCCCAGTGTGTCTGCTGGTGACCCAGGACTCAGCAGTAATGACTAACGGCCGCCCTTCAGGATCACAGAAGTGCTTGGTGGTGGCGGCAAAGCCTGGCACTTGTGTGCAGTGATGAGAAGCAGCACACGGCAAGGCTGAGCCCTTTATCAGCAGGCCTCCTTAGAGCGTGTCTGCGTCGTCAGCTGCCAGTGGGCTGAGTGGCTGGCCATACACACTCAGTCCAAGAGAGAGGAAGGAAACAGCAGGAGAAGCTGTCAGGTGGCCATTCATGAGCTGCTGCTGCCCACCAAAGCTGCTTACTGGCAAGAAGAGGTGTGGGGAAGACATGAGCTGGTGAACACCAACCCAGCGCACATGCTGCCAAGTCTGGCCCCTGAAGAGGAGAGAGGGTGCAGAGTCCAAAACCAACCGGAGCTCCTGCTCTGGCATGGAGCTGGGTCAGAGGTGAGGGACGACCTGGATCCTAGGGCTCACGCAGGTGTCGGGCGGGTGCCAGGGTCTTTTCACTCCAACTTTTTGGCCGACACCCGTGTCCGAGCAACAATGATGGGCACCAGCGCCAGGCCGGCAATGAGGAGGGCCCATAGGGGCCGGTAGAAGAGCCAGCCAGCCGCCACGGTCAACAGGGTCAGCGAGGTGGCCATGCAGAAGGCAAAGGCTTTCAGGCCAATGTTGACCAAGTCTCGAAAGACAGGAAACCAGTCCACTGTGGAAAGGAGAAAGGTGATGAGGTGCCACCCACTCTACACCTCACCAGCTCAGCAGATCGCTCCTGTCCCTAGGTGAGGATGGGCCCCTGTTGCTACGTGCGTGAGGAGGGGAGCGGGTCAGTGGGGTGGAAGGCAAGGAGCCTCGTTCTGAGAGCTAAGGGAGCACAGGAGTCTCTGCTATGAGCTGCGTGGCTGGGCACATTGAGCCACCCACTCTACCCTGCTCCGGGGAGAGGATGTGGCAGTGCTTTGTAAACTTTAATACTATATGTGGAGAGTAGTCTGAGGCCAGCATAAAGACATTTGCCTGTAATGCTGGAAATACCCTGGGTCCTGCACACTCATACAAGAGGCTGTGGATGGAGCCTCCTGTGCCTATTTGGGCCTCTCAGCCATTCCTAGAGGTGTTGGTTCATTCATGCAGCAGGATGTTACTGATTATTTATGTGCCCAGCACTGAACCGGCAGGTACTAGAGGAAATAAATTAGCCTAAGCATTGGCCTCTCCTCAAGGATCTCACAAACTATTGGTCCAATAGGAGAAAGCCCAGAATCCAGCTAAATTCGTAATTACCCTATTCTTGCCTTGTATGACCTCTCCAGGTTGGCATTCCATAGCTGATGTCCACTCAGGGAATCTTTGCTCAGTTCCCGGGCCACCAGTGGTCTGGAATCACTGGGTTTGCAGAGCAAGCCCTGGTGCCCACCATACCTGCAGCACACCCTGCAAGCCACCACCTGGCCTCATCCTGGTCTGTTCCCATACAGCACTGCTACTCAGCCCTTATAATAAGCAAAGTTCGTGTTTCTGAATGTTGCCTATGTGTTAGACACCACGTGCACCATCTCATGAAGCGCTCATGCCCACCCCGTAAGGTAGGCACTCTTCTTAACTCCATTTTGCCCACGGGGTCACTGAGGCTCAGGGAATTAAGAAACTCACCCCAAGTCCTCCTGTTAGAAAGTGCCAGAACCAGGATTTGAACTCAAGACTGTCTGGGCCCAGAGCCTGGGCTGTGAGCCGCTGCTCTAATCCTTGTCTGTCTCTCTCGCTGTGGAGTCTTACACGTGGCGGTCAGTATTTATCAAACGCATGGGGGAGTGTGCGCTTCCCTGCTGCACTAGCGACTCACCCCACCCACCCTGGGGGTCCCTCCATGCTCTAAGTCTGTCCTGAGTCTGGCTCATTCCAGACATAGAGTGAATTGGGATCACAGACGTAGAGATCCAAAGAAGGGCCCACTGAGACAGACACGAGGAAACCAAGGCTCCAGAAGGGAACTGGTCTGCCCAAGGTCACATAGGCAAGAAAGAGGATTCCACTTAAATGCTGATGTCTCCCTAATGTGCCCACCATGTCACTAGTCTTTCTGAGCACAATTCAGCTGTCCAAAGAAAGGCTCAAGGAAAGAGTCCTTCCCTTCCCGAGCCTGTTTTCCCAACTGTAAACAAAGGAGGTGGTCCCCCCGGCTCAGACAGCCCGAGATGTGCAGCCAGACCTCTTCTGACTTGTACATCCTGAGTGGGGAAGAGGTTTCTGTTGGCACCCAGAAAAGGCGTGACCCAAACATGTGACTGGAAGGGATACACACCAGGGAAAGGCTTGGATGGACAGTCCTCTGAGGAACCCCATCCTCCTGGGCCCAGAACGTACTTAGTCACCCTGGGCACTCAGATCCCGAACCACACTGGGCCACAGGACTCCTACTGAGCTCGCTGGTGCCAACCTCAGGCCAAGGAGCGGCCCAGAACTCTCCTTCATGCTCCGGACTTGCTGGCTGCCCAAATCTAGCCCAGGTTTTAGAGTGAGGAAGGAAGCATGATAGTTTTGGGTGTTTCCTATTTGCCACATTCATAAAACTCTGCATGTGAGGGGTGAGGTGACTGAAGCTGAGGTGGGAAGGGAATGGCCAAGCACCCAGAGCTTGGACGTGACAGATTTCAAATGCAGGTCTGACAGGCTCCCATGTGGTATCAATTGTGGATCAAAGGAATGAGCAAATGAGCGAGCCAGGGGATGGACGAACCTTCAGGCTGTGGAGTGAGACCAGTGCCCCAGAGTCAGCCCCACCCAGCCTCGCCCCTGGCAGCTCCTGCCCTCAGCCTGCCTTCCTCTGCTCCCTCATCCCAAGGCTATGGAGTGGAGATACAGAGATGAGCCAAATGCTTGGTCTCTGTGCAGGGGCCATCCCATCAGGCCGGAAGGGCTGAGATGATGCGACAGGCAGAGGCCAGTGGGGGTGCAGGAGGGAGGGCAGTGACCCACCCTGACACCTACCCAGGGTGTAGAGGATGCGTGTCATAAGGTTGAGGCCCATGAACATGGCCATCCAGCCAGCTGCCCGCAGGCCCCAGGTCTTCATGGAGTTGCTCCTTAGTTCTCTATGAAACACCTCCTGCAGGACAAGGTGGGGCAGGTCAGGATGCTGAGGGCCAGCGGTGCACCCAGTCGGCAGGGCAGGTGCTGAGGGGGCTGGACCAACTCGGGAGCTGTTGGCCATTTCCGAACAGGCCAGAGGGAGGTGGGGCAAGCCTCCTATAGGGCTAAGTCATTCTGCCCATCTGGCAGAGCACAGGGCAAGGCATGAGATCTCTGGAAGGTACTGGCCCTCCTCAGCTCAGAGGCTGCCAGCACCTGGAGCCCTCAGCCCACAGTCTCACCTGGAATGAGCAGGACCCTCCCCACCACCCCTGAGCAGGTCTGAGTGTGCCTGCTGGGCAGCATGCTCCGTGCTATGTGTGTGATCTGTTTAATCGTGGACCCTCTGCAGATGGCCTGGGACACCGCACCCGCCTTCTCAGGCTCCATCGCTGTCGCTGTCCCTCTTCCTGTCTGTTAAGACGCTGCAGTTCTTTAGCTGCTTCAGTCCATACTTTCCCCCCGAACATCCCATCTGCTTCCTTGGCCTCCATACGCTGTGACCCTCCAATTTAAAGCTGGAGCTCTGGCCCTCTCCTGGGCCTCACAAACCTGTGGCTCCCACCACCTCCTCGACATTTCCACTTGACATCTCGGCCTGTCCAGCACTGACACTGGTGCCTTCTCCATCTCAGCACATGGCACACCCACCCACCCACTCACATCTAGGGGAAAAGACATGGCCCGCTCCTCCCCCATCACCTCATCCAGTCCAGGTCACATATTCCCGAGTCTCTCGCCACCATCTGCCTGCAGGAGCCTTACTGGCCCTGCTTCTATCACCCCACTCCGTGTTCTCCACACAGCCACCTGCCAGAGCCCTGCCACATCCCCCCAACACCAACCCTGCTGCTGGTGCCCTGACCCCGCTGGCTGCTGTTCCCAGTTCAGGTCGAGCGTCCTCTCCCCTCTGTGTATCTGTGCATGGGTTTGCTCTGCCTACAGCGATTGCCTGCAGTCATGCCTGGCCAGCTTCTTACATAGTCTTCCAGCTTTGCTCGAACCCCATTTCTTCAGAGGGCTTTCCTTGACCCTCTAATCTGAATCTGGCCCTCTCTCAGAGTCCGTAACAAAAACAGGTCACACTGATCCTTATCTGATACTGTCCTAAGTGTTTTACAAGTATTATTTAATTCTCAGATTCACTCAGTGAGGTAGGAATACTTACCTCCAATTTATAGACGAGAAAACTGAGGCTCTGAGAGGGCACATAAGTCATGTGCCCAAGGTCTCACCTCAAGCAGTTAACTAAACGCTACATTTCCAAGAGCAGGGAGCATGTCTGTGAAGTACCTGGTGTTCAATGAAAACTTTCTGAATGAATGAATAATCCTCAACAACCAAACCAGTTAGGGATGATGTGACTATTACTAATAGTACTTAAACATTTTCCCCTTCACGAATGAGGAAACAGGCTGAGAGATCAGCACCAGCTCAAGGTCCTGTAGCAGGTGGGAGGCAGCGCCAGGGCCATCTGCAGTGTGCCTGCTGGGGCAGCTGTACTCTCCTGCCCCTGGGACTGGAATCGGGGCATCCTGATTTTTGCCCTGAGCTGTCTGCCTGGCTCTGGGCCTTTTCTTCCACTTGACAGAGACCCCAGACCTTGTGTGGGGGTGGGGTCCGGGCTAGGGGAAGACAGGGCTTTGGGATGCTAAGCAGCAGGAGGCCCCGGGAGTGAGGAGGCCACCTGAGCATCTGCACTGCAAGGCCTTCCTTTCTGGGGCATTACCTAAGCCATGGGCCCTATCCACTCCTCTCTGGAGGGGTGGCTCTGTGAGCTGGGCCTCAGCCCTGGGAGAGAGAGCAAGGCCTGGACTGGGCCTCCTAATTTTAGAAACTCACTGGGGACCCTCAGCTGCTGGTGAAGGGTGACTCATGGCCTTTTAGGCTGGGAGGTGGCAGCCCTACCCTGAGGCTGGTAACTGGGCTCCTGGGCAACAGCCTGACCACAACCTAGCCCTGGCCAGGTACCAGGAGTGGGTGAGGCCCAAGCACCACCGCGGGCTGGAGGTTAATGGGACAGATGGTTACTGACGATCTAATAACAGGAACAAAAAGTCACAGCTAACCCCTGATGCCTGGCTGCTGCCTTGCCCCTTTCTCGCCCTTCTGGAATGAAAACTCTGACAGTCCTGGTTAAGGCAGGTATAGAGTGCCCCACCAGGGGTATCTGTGTTCATCAACAACAGAAAAACTAAAGACTTGATTTTTCTGCTGCAAAGAAGGATTGCCTGCCTAGAGAAGACAGGCTAACTTTTAAGACATAGAACTGAACTAATCAGCACATCTTGGCACCCCTTCTCCTTGGGACCCGGGGGAGGTATAGCCCTCCCAGTGTAAATACAGTGGGAGAGGGATACTGAGGTAGCTGAGGCCCAAAACCCTTCCCTGCCCTCCTGATGTTCTGGAAGGACACAGACCATGGTGGAGCCCCCCCATCCACTCCCTCTCCCTGCTCTGGGCTGTGGCCACAGCACTCCAGGTGCCCCCTGAAAAGGTGAACCCTTTTGTGCCTGGACTGGGCTGTTCTTGCTGGAACTACTGACTGACCACTGATTCTTCCAGGGTTAACCCCTTCTCGTCAGCAAAACTCACTTGTCAGAGGCCCTGCTTGATCACTGTAGAAATGGATGTCCTATTCTGATGTCCACTGGTATCAGAGCACCTGTTCTCTTTCCAACACTCGGCACAATGCATCAGTACTTACGAGCTTCTGTCACTCTCACTCCTCTACTGGACAGTCTGTGAGGCAGAGTGAGTTTAGTGCCTAGCACAGTCCTACACACTGAGGGTTCATGACAGACTCAGCATCCCCAATCCAAAAACCCAAACGCTGAAATGCTCCAAAATCCAAAACTTTCTGAATACCAAAATGATGCCACAAGTGGAAATCCCACACTTGACCATATGTGACGGGTTGCATTGTATAAAATCACCTTCAGGCGATGTGTACAAAGTACACATGAAACATAAATAGATTCTGTGTTTAGACTTGGTTCTCATCCCCAAAAGATCTCATTATGTTATACAAATATCTGCAAATCCCAAAAAATCTGGAATCTGAAACACTCCTGGTCAAACACTTTGATGAGGGATAGTCAACATTCCGCTATTTCTTCTTCTTGCCTCATTCACTGGCTATGACCCCTGGTAGTGTGATCTTATTAAATAACCACTGGAAGGAAGGAAGGACATGCTTGTTCCCCCACTGTACGAGTGGGGCACAGTACTCACCTCTGCTGAGAAGTCCCCATGGTGCAGGAGCAGTAAGGTATCCCCAGACTTGGTGGAGAATGGGACTAGCTGGTCACCCCGCTGTCGGGCAATCACAGTGACCTGCACAGAGGATTTGGCGTTAGAGCTGAGGGGTGACCAGCAGGAGACGCACCCCCAAGAGCCATGGCCCACCCTCCCGGGACCGGGTGCCAGCTGGGGAAGTGAGAGCACAGAGACCCTGGGGCTTCTCTCTCTATATGTCCACCTGGGGTGTATCAGCCCCGCAGCTCTGGCTGAGCTGCTGCATTCAAAGCTCCAGGCAGTACCTTGGGCAGCGGGCAGAGCAGGGGCTGGGGCGGGACTGCACACAGGCCAGGAACGCAAGACCAATTACTGACAGATCAAAACGGGCTTGAGGAGAGGGTCTGCATGTGACTGGAACACCTGTCATAAGGCGCGACTGTGAGACCCCTTTGGAGCTGCCCTTCTTAACGTGGGGTCCATGGATGGCTGTGGGGACATGGAGCTCTGAAACTGCTCAGAAGCATGCCTGGCTGAGAGTGCGTGCAAGCGTGTGCTTTCCCCAGGGGAAAGGGAGTCCAGGTGCTCCTGACATTGACCAAGCTGTCTTTGTCCGGGGCAGTCGTGAGGCTCTGACTTAGTGTCTGCCCCTGGGAAGCCAGGTTACCATGTGAGCCGGGCCCAGGTCAGGGTCATCGCCGCTCAGTCCAGCATAGGAAAAGGAGACGCGCAAGTCTCCCACCTGGGGGTGGAAGAGAAGCAGGGAGAGTGAGGCAGGGAGTAGCTGACCTGGGCCCAGGTCCAGGATGCCTCGGCCACGCCCCTCAGGCTCTTCTCCCACCTCCACACCCGTGCCCAGGCTGTGCTGTCGCCCAGAAGGCCTCTCCCACTCCAGCTGCACTTGGCCAAGTGCAGCTGTGCATGCAACTGAACTGAATCTGCCTGGTGCAGGAACCTGATCCTAGGGCCCCAACCCTCCTATTTGGAGAGCCCAAGCCTCTCCGCATACCTCCGGATACTTGGGATTTTCGCTGTGGTAGAAAAAGTCTCCACGGCGAATGATGTCCACGTGAGGGTCCTCCAGCTTAGACAGGCTCAGGGGCTTGAAGTTGTCAACTTTGTCGATGAGGCCTGAGGGGACCAGAGTGGTTAGAAACCCAGTGGACTAGGTGAAAACCTCAATCTGCAAAGTCCCTGGCCTGACCCCCTTCCCCCGCGCCCTTGAAGCCTGCACACGTGGCGCTCCCGCCTCCGGTGCCTCTTTCTGATCTGTCTCGTCCACGGCTTCCCCTGGGTTAGACCATCTCCTCCAGGAAGCTTTCCCTGTGCCCTCTCCCACCAAGTCAGAGTGACCACAGCACTGGGAGTGGCCTTAGCCCTTTTCCCTTCCATCAAGGTTACGGCCATCCACGTCCAAGCCTGACTTGCCTCCTGGGTTGAGAGCTACTTGAGGGCAGGCCCAGCTGGCACAGCAGGCACCATCCAGCAACAAAGCAGACCCAGGCCAGGCTCAGGATCCCCCAGCCTCCCCAGGGCTATCTGGACCCTTGGTATCTTCTCCCACCTTCACGGGTCAGGCCCAGGAACAGACCCCAGGGTTACTCCGGCCCATGGTGCCGGCCCATGGAAGTTCCCTGGAGCTTCCTACCCTCTTGCCTAGACCCCTGCCAGCCTGTCGTGCCCCACCCACCGCTGTCAGATATCTCTTGCATGGACTTTACACCCCTCACTAGCCCCTCCCAGAGCATTCCATCCCCTGACCATCTTACTGGCACAGCCCAGACCATTGCTGAACAAGGCCTGCTCTCTAGCCACACACTCTCCGGCCCACCTTATCCCTTGCAAGCTTCTCTTTGGAGTCAATGGGGGGTGCCTGTGATGAGCTAGTGACTTCCTGGCACAGGTGGGACTCAGAGGCGGAGGCCTAGACCGAGAGCACTGAGTCGCCCCATGTCTACTACTAGCCGGAGTCTGCTTGAGGAAGGAGTCTGCTTGAGGAAGGAAGGCAGACACCGGCACGCAGCAGGGTGAGGATGCATGCCTGAGTCATTCTCTGGAACAACCCAGGTTTCAGAGGAACCTGGTAGGATGGAGTGGGGAGGGGGTTTCTACATCAGCCCTTGCTCCCTGGGGATTCGCCTTCCCCTGGCCGCCCAAAGCATGGTGGTGGGAAAGGTATAGACTGATCCTGTGCCTTTAGCCATCTGAAGGCTGAGTGCTGGGAGCTCTGGCTGTGGGAGGGGCCTTGTGCTTCTGGCACAAGCTCCTCTGGAGAGGTCTGAGACTTACCTGGCGAGAGGAAAAATCTGCCAATTTGGACAAAGGGGGCTGTTGCCGTGAATGACTCCACTGCCATGGCACTGTGGGAGAGAGGAAGCTGTCAAGAGATGGGCACCAGTGTTGGAGCTGCCTGGGTCCCTTTGGGTTGTTTGTGCTGGGCAGGGTCCCCACCTGGGGGTTCCTGTAAGTCCAGATTAGCCCAGGCACAGCAGACATCTTTTCTTGTCCACCCCCAGGGCCCTTGTGCCCCCTCCCCCGGGCTGAGTGCCCTCACTCTGTCTCCTGTTCCCTGGAGCTTCCTACCCTCTTGCCTAGACCCCTGCCAGCCTGTCGTGCCCCACCCACTGCTGTCAGATATATCTTGCATGGACTTTACACCCCTCACTAGCCCCTCCCAGAGCATTCCATCCCCTGACCATCTTACTGGCACAGCCCAGACCATTGCTGAACAAGGCCTGCTCTCTAGCCACACACAAGTGTTATGCCCACCTCACCACTGGCATGCCACGGAGCTAACCTCCCTCTGCTGAAATCCTGAGAAGCCTCAACAAATGCTGCTGCCTCTGGAAAGCCCGTCCTAATTGTCCTCCTACCCATGGCAAACCATTAACAAAATGCTTGCCTGGCTCCGTGTGTGCAAATCCCCTTAGATGCTTAGTGCAGGCCGTATATTTGTGACCTGTTTGTGGGGAGCTCGTTGGGGGTCAGGGGAGACGGGTCTCTGTGTTCCTGGTGCCCAGCACAGGGCTTGGTCTCAAAACCATGTCCCACATTTTCAACCCATGGAGCAGGATTAACTCAATCCTGTTATTCAGATAAAGAAACTGAGGCTGGAGACCTGTCAGTATAGACAAGGCTGCACTCAGGCCTGGGGCCTGGCTCTCACCTGGGGTTTTTGTGGCCAATCTCTCGGTCGAAGTTTTTGCTGTTGATGATTTCTGACCTCCATTCGGTGTCTGCTCGGGGAGAGGAATCAACTCAGAGCCTGGGTAGGAGTGGCACGTGGCTGATACCCACCAGCCCAGCTCCTCCCATCTCCCAGCCAAAGGGGTGGGTCAGGGAGCCTCACTGGATGGGTGGGAGAGCAGGACTCTGAAGACTGGCACCCAGGGATTCTGATGCCTGGTGCTGAATCCTTCTCATGGCCCAACCCACAGCCCTGCTGTCCAGCCACTGCTGTGGGCCCCCACCATGGGTAGAGACCACGTGAGGGGCCCAGTACTCACTGTAGGAGTACCTCGTCTCCTTCTTCACCTGCCCATCCTCAGTGTACTCCCTGCAGGGAAAGCAAGGCAGCCATGGGGGTTAGCCTCGTCGCCCTGGACGGTCTAACCTCTAAGCATCTGAGCCAGAAGCAACCTCAGGGCTACCAGATGCAGACTCCCCAGACGGGGGCAGATGCCTTCTCTACATCAGCCCCAAGATAGGGCACTCCCTCCTGACAGCCAGCCAGCTCCCGCCCTCGAAGGCGCTGCCTGGAGGAAAGCGCGCTCCCATCCTGAGCTGAAATCTACCCCCACTGGCCTTACACCACCAAGGGGCCCAGCTCTGCCCTTTGGGCTCAGAGATTTGGTTGCACCCTCTGCTCCGGGACAGCCCTGCGGGGGCTCCTGAAGCTGCCCTTCTCCTGCTCCTCCCGCCACCTCCCCACCCATCGGTCACAGTCCATGTGATTCAGGTGGGGCTCCAGGTGACCCCAGCCCTGGTCAATGAGAACCTGCCCCGGGACTCCTGTCAGAAATGATAAGTTGTAAGTGGAGAGAAGATGGGACCAATACAGCTGATGGGAAGGCGGAACACAGAGAGATGCAGTGGGGTCTCGGGGGTGACATGCTGATTCCATGACAGTGTTTCACGCCTGCTCCAAGTCATGCTTCAAGCTTGTGCATCTCTGGAACTTCCCAGATGTGGGAGTGACTCGATCCCCTTTTCCTCTTGGAGCCACTCTTCACTGGGTTGTTGCCACTTCCAAATCACTGGCTATTAATTTGGGGATAATTTCACACTTTTCTGATAGGAAGATGTTATCCTTGAATTTCAAAGGCATCAAAATGAAAGGTATCTGCATGTTATCCTGACACCTACACCTCACTCCTCCTTTACCCCAACAGAGTTTTCAGCCCCTGGCGCCTCACCTGGACTCCTCAGTTTCTACCCACTGGTACATCTCCACGTGCCTCCGCAGTTTCACAGCCGGAAGATGAACCCCATAGTTTGGATCAGACAAAAGCTTCAAACAGAATCAAAGAAACCAAAAAAATAAAAGATAAGATTCATGTCAGCCCAGAAAGCCTGGCTGAGGGGAAGCTGGACTGGAAGAGGAAGAAATAGAGAAGGGGACAAGGGTGGAGAGCCCTAGGCTGCTTTGCAGGGGAGGATCAAGGACACTGCCTATCCCAAGTTCTTCACACATAGCGCCCGTGACCCTCACAGTACAGGCCTGGGCTGCATGGCCCAATGGCATGGTGCCAACAGCGTACAGGGTGTTCAAATAACACGAAAGCTCTGGTGCCCAGGGTTGTTTTGTGGCTTTGCACTGGTCACACACGGTCATCACAATCATGAGAGCACCTCCTTGAGTGCCACCCTCTGTATCAAGATGTTAGTTATCTCATCTCACCAAATCCTCAAGGCTGGCCACAAGCTTGTTACTATTACCATCCCCATTTTATACATGAAGACACTGAGACTCAGGATAGACAAGTCCACACAGCTGCTGAGCGGTGGAGTCGGGAATCACACTCACGTGTGACCATCTCCAAGGCCCATGCTTTCAAATCCTCAGCCAGACAACATCCAGGATGAGCCCCGAGCCACTGGCAGGTCAGCATCCCCTGCCAAGCCTACCTTGGATGTCCGCAGGGCGCCAATGATATGCACCAGCCTTCCTTCATTCTCTGGCGCCACACTGTGGATGCTGTCAGGGGACACGACAAGCGAGAGCCCCTCGGCCAACGAGGTTGCCGTCTTCAACGCACGGCCCTGGGAGCAAAGGGGAGTGGGGATTTCAACAACTCAGGGGTGGCTCAACATGACTGTGCTTGTTGCAAAGTATCAGGGTAGGATGGGGCCTCAGGGAGCACTGAGACCCATCTCCCCACTGTACAGTTGGAAAACTGAGGTCTAGCAAGTGGAGAGTAAGGACTGGAACCCAGATTCCTGCTTTCCCAGGCAGACTTCTTCCCACTGCCCCACTGGTTCCCACCAGCCCCCACCAGTCTTAGCACTGCCCCAGTGGTGAGAACAGCTGGTGTTTCTGCTTGCCTGTCTCTTTCTCCCCATTTTTCTCTGCCTTCTTTTTCTTAATTTTATTTTTATGTTTAAATTTTTTGTAGAGATGGGGTCTTGCTATGTTGCCCAGGTTGCTTTTGAACTTCTGGCCTCAAGCGATCCTCCCTCCTTGGCCTCCCGAAGTGCTGGGGTTATAGGCCTGAGCCACCATGCCTGGCTCTCCTCTCCCCTACTCAGTCCATGTGGTTTACCTAGGTAGATCTGAACCCCTGTTCAAATCATGTGACCCAGACCTTGCCAATCAGAACATGTGAGTGACCCCTGGCCACGGAGACTGATTCAGAGGACTGACAGCCAAGCCAGGACACTGAGAGATTGCCCTGTAACTGTTGCTAAATTGATTTAGAAATATGCTGTTGCATCATGAGGTCTTATTTTATTTTATTTTATTTTTATTTTATTTATTTATTTATTTATTTTTTTGAGACGGAGTCTCGCTCTGTCACCCAGGCTGGAGTGCAGTGGCGCGATCTCGGCTCACTGCAAGCTCCGCCTCCCGGGTTCACGCCATTCTCCTGCCTCAGCCTCTCGAGTAGCTGGGACTACAGGCGCCCACAACCGCGCCCGGCTAATTTTTTGTATTTTTTTTTAGTAGAGACGGGGTTTCACCGTGGTCTCGATCTCCTGACCTTGTGATCCGCCCGCCTTGGCCTCCCAAAGTGCTGGGATTACAGGCGTGAGCCACCGCCGGTCTTATTTTAAAAAAAGGAAAAAAAGAGAGAGGAGAGAGAGACAGAGAGAGAGGAGAGAGAGAGAGAGAGAGAAAAAAAAAAGAGAAAAAGAAAGAAAGAAGAGAGAGAGGAAGGAAGGAAAGAAGGGAGGAAGGGAGGGAAGGGAAAGAAGGGATGGAAGGGAAGGAAGGGAAGGAAAGGAAGGAAGATAAACAAATGGTTTTTCTCTTCCCTGGGCTAAGTGGTTGGATGTAAGCCAGTTGCTGGGGCCACATTTACCATCACAGAGGAAGTGCCTGCCCAAGAAATACACCATAATAGAGAAAAACAGGCTAAAGATGAAGAAATGGAGACTCCTGGTGACTCAGCATGAACACCTGGATCCAACTACGCCTGAGGCAGGTGCTAAGCCCTGGATTTTCAGGTGTGTGAACTGATCTACTCCTTTTCCTGCTCACATCAGCTGTGGGATGCATCACAATGCAAAGAACTGTGATTAACTCAGTATCCTTCTTTCTCTTTTGTAAAATCTAGGCCCTTTATTACCAGCCTCTGGGTTCATAGCCTTTGCTCTCTGACATGGTAGGGACTCTCACTCTGCACAGGAAGACCCCAGACATTTTACCTCATTGGTGAAAATTAGGTAGAAGGAGAGCAGGAAGGTCATGAGCCCCACGACCATCCCACCCGAGGTCTCGCTCAGCCGCTCCAGGAAGCCTGGCTGGGAGCCGGTTGTAACTTTGACATGTTCTCTCCGGGTACTGGTACTGGAATACTGAAGAAAAAGAAACATAGTCACAGAAGGAAAATTAGTTTTTTAAAAATAAATGAAATTTGCTATTTATTTATACTCAGTTTTTTTTTGTTTTGTTTTTAGTTTTAACTGTATGTGGTAAAAACACACAGATACTCAATGTGCAGTTTGGCTAGGTACAAAATATTTCCATCTCCCCAAAAAGTTTCTTTGTGCCCCTTTCCTGCCAACTCTCCCCCTCTCCACCAACCAGAGGTAACTGGTAGGGATGGGGAGAATCTGAATTTGAATTTCTCCCACTGTAGATTAGTTTTGTTTCTTCTAGAACTTGAGAAAAATGGAATCAGGGCACCAACTCCTTTCTGCCCAGCTTCTTGGACTCAGAGCACTGCTTTTGCAATTCGTCCACGTTGTGGTGTTTATCAGGAGTTTGTTCCTTTTCAGGGCTGAGTAGTATTCCATTTATGACTATACCACAATGTGCCGAATCATTCGTCAGTGGATGGGTATCTTGGCAGCTTCCAGGTTTTGGCTATTATGAATAACACTGCTGTGAACATTCATACATGAACCTTTATGCAGACGTGTGCTTTCATCTCCTGTAGGAATATACCTAGGAGTACAACTGCTGGCTCACAGAGAAGATGTCTGTTTATGAAACTGCCAGGCTATTTTACAAAGAGGTTATTAGAGAGGTATTTTTACTTAAATTCAGCAAACAGTGGCTGAGCTTTCTGAGGGCAGTGCTAGCCCTTGTGGGGTCAGAAGTAGACAGTCTTAGGGCAGTGAGGTCACAACCATAAACAATACTAGAAGGTCATACAGAGTGTCCTGTGAGAGGGGTGAACTCAGTGCTCAAGGAGTGACCCCTTCCAGCTGGGGTGTCAAGGCAGGCTCCCTGGAGGAGGGGGCATTTGAGTGGAATCTTAGAGACAGACCTTAGGGGAAGAGCATCCCTAAAGGGAGAACCATGTCAGCAGTGATGAGGAAGTAGGAAGTGGTCCTGGGGGAGCAGCTGCCTATCTGCTTTGGCTGGGTTGTGGGAGGGATGGAGGAAGAAAGGGCTTGGAGCTAGGCATTTCTGGGCAGGTTCACAGTGGGCCTCAAACTCAAGGGTGAGTGGATCAGGCTTTGGTCAATAACACAGGCATGATTTGGGGTGCATCCACTGCTGATCAAAAGCGTCATCGTCTAGGGCAGGATTCTGGAGCCAGAAGAACTGGGTTTGAATCTATGCTGTGCCACACACCAGCTACAGGGTCTTGGGCAAAAGCAATTTCACCACTTTGTGCTTTCCATTTCCTCTGTGCATAGGGTTGTGGTGAGAAGCAAAGAACATAGTTATTGGGGGGCTCAGGGCCGAGGCCTTGGTAAGCACTCTACACATGTTAGCTAGTGGGAATGTTACCAGATTTCTCTACAACTGATAGTGGGCTGGCACCAGGCTGGGAGTGAGCTGACAAAAGTCACAAAGATATAAAGTGGGGCCCAGCTAAGACAGTGCCCCATCCTGGCACTAGGGGCCAGAGGAGTGATTTGAGTCAGAGTCTCTGCTTGGACAAAGCTGATGTCACGTTCTGATTGTCTTTGAATATCACCAGCCAAGGCCTCCAGTGACCAGATGTCCATGAATCCAGAAGTCATCTTGACCTTCTATACAATTTGGAAACATTAGGGGAGGGAATCACCACAGGCAGGCAGGTGACCATCATAATGATGACAATGGCAAACACGCCGGTCTATCACAGGCCAGCCCACACGCAAGCCCAAAGAGCTGGATGCCATAACCACCCCATTTCACTGATAAGAAAATCGGGCTTGGGGTTAAGTCATCTTCCCAGATCACACAGTTTCTAAGAGGAAGAGTTAGGATTCACATCTGGGCAGACTGGAGACTACTCTCCTATTACTCATTCCAGTCTGTGCTCCCCATCTCTTGGGCTACAATGTGAGTTGAATGTTGGGTGCCGGCTGTAGGCAGCAACAGGAAAAGGAGGTGTGGCTTCCTCTTGGGCGTCCCCTCAGCCAGCATCAAGATAAGGGGCTCAAAGACAGCCTTGGAGGGAAGGAAGAGAGGTACAGGAGGGTGCCCCTCAGGCTAGGGGAGGGATGAGGTAGGCAGTGACATGACATACCCAGCCCACATTCTGAACCAAAATTCCCAGTAAACATGGAGGATCATAAAGGATCTATATATACACACATATTTATATATACATATATATTACATGTATACACACAAATGTAAACACACACACACACACAGACATCCCCAGTGACACATCCCCTCCCAGTCCCAGCACTCAGGACTCAGAAGAAATGAGCAATGAGTGGTGGGAACAGAGGCTGACACATAAGCCCTGGAAATGAACAGAATTGGGTTCGATGCCCAGGTTCACCAATCACTTGCTGTGAAGCCTGGGTAAATTGCTCTACCTCTCTGATTCTGTTTACTCACTTATAAAGTAGAGAGGGGAATAGTACCTTCACCATCGGTACTGCTGCTGCTATACTGATTGAGAATTCTGTTGCCTCCCTACTCCATCCCACTATCTTCTTCCTCACCCAGCCTAGTGGCTGCTGTAAATGTATACCCAGCTACTGGATGAATCAACAAATGCTTGGCAGCAGAGGATACTCAAATGCATGTATGTTCCTTGGTGAGGGGCCAGGTCTCAATGTACCCAAGACGATCTCTATTCACTGGGACCATCTGTGCTCCCCTCTGCAATGACAGGCTAGTTTTCAAGTATTAGGTACCTACGACACACCAGGCACTGTGCTAAGCAGTCTCCCTTAAATGTCACAGTAACTGATCCATGAGGCTACATAAACCTGGAGAGATGAAAGCCACACATCTACTGGGTGGAAGAATCTGGATTGCCCCCAGGTCTCCCTAACTCCAAAGCCTGCCCTTTGCAGCATGCCAAGCTGGCCACAAGAGTTTGGGCAGGTGCCTTCCCCTGCTGGGGAAGTTCACCATCTGTAAAATATGGTGGTGGTGGTGATGGGAGCAGACAGAGTCCACATACTACAAACAGGCTGGTCTCCTGTCTGCCCTCTCTCCTGGCCGAGCCTGAGTCTCTCGGAATACCTCTGAGGCCTTTCTAGGTACACCATTCAAGGCTTCTAACCCTCCTGTGGGCCCAAAGTGTCCTGGGAGTGTAGATGATACTAACCCGAGACAGAGTGTACTAGGACTGTGGGTGATGCACACCCTGGCCTCTCAAGGGGTGTGGGAGGCAGAGAGGACGCTTGGGGACAGAGGCGGCGTCTGGAAATAGGGTGTGACAGGCAAGGGGAGAGCTGCTAGGACACTCTACCAAAGCAGGAGGGAGGGTGTGTCTGGGGCTGGCTGGGCTCCTAAGCAGGCCCTAGAAGCACTTTCACAGAGGAGGGGAGAAGTGAGTCACCAGCTTCTCCCACATCCAGCGCCCTGGTAGGAGGCGCTGCTTGGTGTGCTGAATGAATGTTGGGCTTAAATAGTTTCCCGAGAAAGGCTAGTTGCAGGGAGAAGAGGCCTTGAAGGAACAGCCCTCAGCCAGGCCTTCTCCAACCAAATCCTTGCTAGGAGGAGGAGGGGCCCCGACAGTAGAGAAATGCTCCCTCTCCCCCTAACTCCTTCGCTCCCAGCCCAGCCTAAGCTTTTTGCAGCATCACAGCCTCGGTTTACACAGCCTCCCTAGAGCGGGGAGCTCTCTGCCCGCCTGGACAGCCCTATCCGTCCATTGCTGGACAGCTCCACTTGGGCTGGGTCGCCTTCCTCCCTCCCAAGGGAATGGCCCCCTCTCTGAGCTCCCGTCCAGCTCTCATAATGCGCAACCTTGGGACGGCTTCAGGGCCCCAAGATACAGGAGGGAACTAGGAATGCAAGGAGGAGCCGCGGAGAGGCGTACAAGCAGATCGTAGTGCGGGAGCAACACCTCCGAGTCCGCCTCCGCACGAACGCCGAGGACTAGGCGGACCAAAGAACACGGACAAAAGAAGTCTGGACGGGTCGAGAGATTAACAGAGGGATGAGCTGGCGAAGGCACCGACACGGCGCGCAGAGGGAGATGCGGGCCCAGCCGCAGGGAGGAGCTCCAGACGGCGAAACGGACCCAGAGGGCCCCGGGGAAGAGCCCCAGGGCGACGGAGAAGCCTGGGTGTGGCCCGGCTGGCCAGGGGACACTCACATTCGCGGCCATGGTGGGACCCGGCTCGCTGCCGCCGCCTCGCGCTGTTCAGCTAGGAAGTGGGCTGACGACTGGAGCGCGGAGTCCAGCGGCCTCTTGCCAGCCCCAGCTTCGAAAATCCGCGTGGACTCCAAGACCAGGCGGGACTTACTGCAGTTACCGCCCCGTGTGCCCAGTGTTTCTGCGCATGCGCGCGGCGAGACCTGGAAACGGGTCAGGGACATTACAGTACCTCATTGATGCGCCTGCGCACTGCAAAGCTTTCTGGGAAATGTAGTTTCTACTGCCTGGCGAGCTGCTGTGGGGCTCGCGACCTGCTGGGAAATGTAGTTTCCGGCTGAGGTGGGCCTGGCCGCGGTTAAGAGGGCGCCGAGGCAGGCGCGCGGCGGGCAGGCCTGGAGGGGGCGGGTCCGCGCGGGCTTCGGAGGCGCCCGCACTGCCTGAGGAGAGGAGGTCACGGCGTAAAGCTGCAGCTACCGCCACTGCCGCTTCTGCAAGGTCTCAGGGACGGGCTGCAGCCATGTCCTATTGCCGGCAGGAAGGTAGGGAGGGCGGGCTGCCATGGAGACCGGCCTACGAGGGCCTGCGGGAGACACGCGGGCCCCGGCGCCCCGCTACCACGCCGCAGGCGCGGGCCACCCGAGGCGCGGCCCGGTTGCCCACCCTGGGACACTCGGAGGCGGGCAGGCTGGGGGGTCGCCACTCGTGTTTTGCGAATGAGAAAACCGAAGCTCTCGGGGGAACGGGACTGGTCCAAGGTCACAGTGAAGCCCGAACCCTGACCTCAGAGGGGCCTGTGCGTGGGAAGTCGTAAACTAGGCCGGGTTGGGGCACGGGAAATGCCGAGCACGTTGCGTGTGGCTCGTAACTGGGAATGTATGTTAATTATTACTACCGCTCCTGCCATACCCCACGTGTTGCCATTTTGCACGCGCCTTTAAAAGGCGGGTCCCGAAAAGTTGCTACTGGGGGTAGCGTGTGCTGTGCTGGGGTGCTAGGAGTTGTGCTAGGAGTTCTACTAACGGGAATGTTTTTGAGCCCCCTGCTACCTATCAGGCACTGTTCAAGGAAACTTACGTGGCTTGTCTCATTGATCTCGCTGCGCCCTTTGTAAGTCAGACTCTGTTACTGGTCACATTTTACTGAAGAGTAAAGTCTGACACAGGAGACTTGGCTAAAGCCACTCAGCCAGCAAATCGTGGAACCGGGGTTTGAGCCTGGGCATTGTGACCCCAGAACAGCCTTTTCCAATCTAGTGCCCAGTGGATTGCAGGGAGAACCCTGCCTACCTCCCACCCCAAAGTTGAGCTCCAACCACCTAATGCTTCCTTGATGTTACTCTACCCAAGAGCTCAGAAGTACCCAAGCCACAGGTCGGAGGGCCTCCCCACACACTGCCACAAACTGACTCCTTGGCCCTAAGCTCCTACCTAACCCCTCCAGGCCCTGGTTTCCAGTGTTGTAAAATGAGATGTTGGGCTTCACTGATACAGCAAATATTCATGAAGCATCTTCTCTGCTCCAGAGAAGGGGGATGGATGGTTATAAAGCTACAGAGAGAGTTGGAAGTCACCCAGAAATTCTTTGGTGAATACTCCAGCTCCATCAGTTAATTCAAGCAATCTGAAGCCCAGAGAAGGAGGTGGCCTACCTTAGTTACACATCCAGTTAGGAGCATAGCTCAGCCTAAAATGCTGAGCCTTTTCCCTAGTAGCCCTGTCTGCTTCTAGAACCTCTCCTCCTCTGGGTTGTAAAGCCATAAGACTCACTCTTTAATGAGTACTATTATATTTCCGCTGATTACTACTTAATGTGTGCCGTAAGCAAAAGTCCTCTGCCCTCACCACTGTTGTTTTTAATTTCAAGTCTCTCTCTAATTTACTTCATTTAGCAAATAATTTTTGAGCCTTTGGGTATAATGAGGCTGTGCTGATAAACAAAACCCTCCTTCTCTTTGAGGATTTACAGGAGGCAGTTTTCTCTGGAAAGGGAGGCTAGGTCCATCTGCCTTCAAAACATGGAGCCCTTATCTTTTCCTGGTTCAAAGATCTCTCTTAGGAGATGAGTGAGAATTGAAAGCACTCACTTATAGGCCTTCCTTAGTATTTATCTTATCCATACCACTGTCCCCCTAAGAAGTCCCTAACATTTTTTTTTTTTTTTTTTGCCCACTGATCCTTTATGCTTCCCATAGGATTTTTTAAAAAATGATCCCAAACTCCTTACCGTATCAGAGCTTATGTGATCTGGCCCTGTCTGCCTTTCCAGCCTGGTCTCTTCCCACCTTTTTGTTGCCCAGCCTCTAACCTCTTCGCTATACCCTTGGTTTGGTATATCCTGCCTTCACCTCTTCCATGGCTGACTCCTCATCCTTTAAAATTTAGCCTCCTGACCCTTTGTGTCTTTCACATCCTGAACTCTCTGAAATTACCTTTTTTATTTTTTGCCATCTTCCTGCCTGTCTTCTCCCACTAAGCTGAGAGCATCAGATGGGCTGTGGAATCCCCAGCATCTGGCACAGGGCCTGGTGTACAATGGGTGCCCAAATCTTTATTGAATCATGCGTGTACCTGCCCTCTGTCCTGAGTGAATCACTTGCCTGTGCAAGTTTATTTCAGGGGTCCACCTGCTACCCAGCCTTCAGGTTAAACTCCTTGGTTTGGCATTCGAGGGCTCTCATCCTGGCTCCCTGGCCTTGGGCTAGCCACACTTCTGTGTGTCAGCACCATAGTGTTTCTTTCTTAGTTTCCTCTTTCTAATGCAGAGCCTGCCCACTTGTGTTTAGTCAACATTTATAAAGCACATGTGATGTGCCAGCCATTGGGCATATAGTGGTGAGCAATGTGACACATTCTCTGCCTTCCTGGCATGGTGGAAGAGATTGCCATTAAAACATCACCAGACCAATGCATGATTACAGACTGTCATAAGTGACATGAAGGGAAAGCCCAGCATGCTATGATCATTTAGTGAACGGCTCTGTGCGGTCTGAGAAGGCTTCCTGAGGCTTCAGAGATCCTTTTAAATGCCACTTTTCTTAAGAAAACCTTTTGCAGTCTTCAATGTGTGTGAGCGAACGCTACTTAAAACCCTCCTTTTGCACTCCAGGCTTTGCCCAGGATGGTCCCTTCTGGAATGTCTATTCCCTCCTTCCCTCCCTGAAGTTCTTTGTCAGGGACAAAGGTAGGATCCCTCCCCTTCCGTCTTCTCCACTGGATGCCTGTGTCGTATTCATCTGTGACCACCAGGTACTACCACAGAGCTGGAGCTAAGGAAGGTTTGTTGAGCTAAACTTCTAACACTTGCATTCTTCTTACACTCTGTCTGAAAGCTATTTGTGTGTTCTTCACAGATACTTGATTCTGTACGCGGGAGTTATATCTTTCAAAGGGGTTAGATTCTAAACATGAAAGTCCTCAGCAGTCAGATTTATCAAACTCTTAGAAACCCCTTACTTTACTCACTCAAAGTACACCACAGGCACCACTCCCTCTGGCTTTAGATCTCTTTCTTGGGTTGAGTGTCAGAAAGTAGTGGTTGGAATTGTATCACAGGTGTATTGAATCAGCTTAGCCAAAAATGAAAGAAGACAAGTCCGTAGTGCAGGTTGCCATTCTCAAACATGATCCTGGTGAGTCAGCATCCATGGGAGACAAGAAACTGCTTCCTCTGCAGGACACACGGGCATTCCTTCTGGGGTGGATATGCTGAGAGATTCTTGCCTGTAAAGATCTTCCCCTTTCATGGGGGAAATCAAACTACTCATCCAAGGGATTTTTTGGTCTTGCTCACTTAATGGTGATAACCATTCTGTCTTCCTGCTTTCTGCTGGGACTGGGTGACAGAGCAGGAGTAGCGTCATCTCGGACAAACACTGGCACTTTAAGTTCCAGCTCCCTTTCTAGCCTCATGCATTTCAAGGAAATCACTTCTAACTACAAGCAGCCAGGAAGAGCAGACAGTAAAACACAGATAAGACACCTCAGTCATAGAGGGAGGTGGGGGAAAGTCTCTTGGGTAACTGCCAAACTTCACCCTCATACAGTGGACCCCAGTAAAACTGTGGGCCTTAATAAGAACATTCCTTTCCCTTCAGGTGCACTAAGATAGGGAAGCTAAAAGCAGTCCTGGGGGGGATATGCCTGCAGCTGCAGAAAGATGTGTGGAAACAGACATACAACTCTGCCTCCCAGATGAGCACAATAAAGAGACACAGAAGCAGTCCAAGCCTCTGATAAACTCTCTCACCCTGAATCCTTAAAAACTCTTAGTCTGTAAGAGAATGTGGCTCTGACCTAACTCAGCCAGCAGCCCACCTCAGGTTTGTTTAAAATAAACCTGTCCCTGTTGACTGAAAAGCCACCGTTCGTGTTTCTCTCCTCTTTCTTTAATTCTTACACTAGGGTCTTCATGCCGTAATCCAGAGTTGTTTCTCCATTCACTTTTTTCAACAAATATTGAACACCCACTTTGTCATTGGCACTATTCTGGGCTTTCAGGATACTGCAATGAACAGAATAGACAAAAATCGCTGCCTCTGAGGAGCTGACATTCCAGTGGGGGCATCAAGTGGTAAACATACATAGTATGTTGGGTGAAGAAAAGCACTTTGGGGAAAGATAAAAAAGCAGGATAAGGGAGATGGGCAGTGGTCAGGGACGGTGGCATGTGAGCAGGAAGTGAAAGCCGGGAGAAATCGCTGTGAGGGTACCTGAGGGAAGGGAAAGTGCTCCTGGAGGACAGAATACCCTGTGCAAAAGCCAGAGGTAGGCATGTGCTCAGCATGTTCAAGTAAAAGAGGTCAGCATGGCTGGAGTGGAGGGAATGATGGTGGGAGATGGGGTCCAAGAGGTGAGAGATGCAGCTCTTTCTGGATATATTTGAAGATCGAGCCATTCTAATATGCTGATGGAGATGTGAGAGAAAGACGGGTTGGGGTGGCTCTACCAAAAGTAAAACTAAACAGCTGAGGGTGGAAGGTGTTTTGGTATCCGACTGCTCAGTCAGTTCTGTTCTCAGCCCCACCCTGAAGTCCTGTTCACAGAGTAACCCCTCGGGCCTCCAGTTCCCCACTCTGACCAAGGTTCTGGGGTGGGGACTGAATTGATTCTGGGGGACCTCCTCCTTGTGCACTTTGGGTTCAGCTTTCTTCACTGGTTAAGTCAGAGAGCACTCGACCATCAGCTCTCCCATTTCCAAGATATTATTGACATCTCTGAGCCTGTGATTGTCTCTTTTCCTGGCCACGTACCCTTTAAAACTTACTGTTGAGTGGGATTCTAGCTAACAGCAGAAACACATTTCACCTCCCCAACCATGTGAGGTAGGTCAGTGAAGCTGGTGGTAAGGCCTGATTTCTGAGGCCCAGAGGGTACCTGAACTCACACAGTGGGAAGTGCTTAAGTCCAGCTTTGAACTCCAGTTCTCAGACTCTCTGTGATATTGAAGCCACTGTGAGCCAGAAGGTTTAACATAGTTATCCACCTCCTTCAGAACATGCATATTCAACTGCTTTTAAAGCTTATCTTAGAAATAAAAACACAAGCACTTTTAATTTTATTTTTCTGGAGAAATTGCTGAGAAATGTCATAAGAACTACTTGTCTAGCTGATTGTCCCACTGGTTGGCATCTTATGACTAGTCTGACCAGTTCTTTCTTTCACACTTAGATTTGTTAGGAATAGGTAAGCCTTGTCCTTGCATCGGTTCTTGAATTGAGTTTTAAATGTTCCAGAAAGCAGAGGCCCTCCAGGACAGGCATGCAATGGACAGTTTGCAGGAGACACACTCTGGATCTTTCAGACCAGAGTTCCTGTTCTGCCTTCATTTACTGCATGTCTTTTGGTCCGTTTCTCAGCTCCTGTGGTTTCTGTAAAATGGAGATAAAGTAATACCCACCAGTGAACTCACAGATATAATAAAACACATTGCATGGGACAAAAATGTATAAAAGATGCAGCTATTACTGTTCTACCTTCAATCCAGTGTGACTGTGCTGCAAGGGAAAATGTCCAGGAAGGCACATGTGAGGACTTGGCCCAGTGGGAGGGACCTGGAATTCTCAGTGGGATTGTGCTAGGCTGGTGTTTCCTAACCTGGCTGTGTATCAGTCACCTGTGAAGCCCGTGAGCTACATGGATGTGGCAGAGAGCTCGGTTCAGCTTTTCTTGGGTGAGGCCTGGTCTCTCTATGTATGGCAAACCCCAGGAAGGCCTCATACTTTACCACATTTGGACCCTTTGCTTTTTGTGCCTATGGCTGGGCCTCACCATTGGGCTGTGCTGAGCTGCCATCTTGGTCAACAAAACTGCCAGAGCTGAGTTGCGAAATTTGCATCAGCTCATTGTACTTAGCGTTCACCATTTTTACAGATTGCTTTTGAGTATTTTGGAAACTGGCCAGAATTACCAAGATTACTAGGTACTTTAACAAGTCCTGGCTGCCTGGTCCAAAAGCTTTCCCAAGTCAGCCACAGGGGAAAAGCAGTCTTCTGTTGGATGACATGCAAGGTGTTGTGGCAGAGACCATCTCTGGGAGCAGAAACCTCCAGTGTGTTGGGGGTCCTGGCCCTGTGTGTGCTGAGGGTTTTTTGTTGTTACTCTGTCCTAGCGTAAGAGACCCTGTGCAGTGTGGGCATGGCGTAAGGCACTAAAGTGCCCTCCCTCTGTCCCCTGAACTGTCCTTCTCACTGGAGATGTCGCTCAGTTTTTGTTGTCACTGCCCCCTGCCTTCCAGAAGCCTCTTCCTTAATTACATCAGTCCAAGCATGGGCCCAAGCCTTTTTCCTTGCTTTCCCCTCAGCATACCTGTGACCGAACTTTTCTAAATATAAAGAGAAAACAAAAAGTATAAAGTAATCAGAGATGCCTGCAGCTTTCACAGAGCCACGTTTCTGCAGGTCAGGCCTCTGTGCCCACAGTAGCCGCTCACTCAGAGCCACGCACTTTTGGCCATAGCTGAAGAAGTCTTCTTAAATGCATAGCACCTCCTATCCCCTTCCAGATGAGGGTCCCTGTACCCCAGATCTCCTGGGATCAGAACGCATGGTCAGTTGCTCTGTAGAATTTGTCATTCATCTTCACCAGGAAGGTACAAGAAAGATCTTGTTTGTTTACTTGGCAAACATTTCACTTGATTCTAAGCTTTTTGAGGCAGGGGTTGGGTCAGATTTTATTGTGTTTATTCATTGCCCAAGGTGCACAAGCTCTCAGGCAGTGCCTAGTCATGCTAAGTGCTCAGTGTCAGCTATCATTATTCTTGTGCAGATGTTGGTGCGGGGCAGTATGGGTGTGTAGAAAGGATCTCCAACAGTGTAGACTTCAAAGAATCCTGTCCTGTGTGGCCCAGCAAGTCACTACTCAGAGCCTCAGGCTCACCACCATTAAAAGGGGGTGCTGCCACCTCCCTCTCAGGGTGGCGATAGGATGGAGGAATGAACTCACACGGAGGACCAAGAGATGGACTGGCTCTGTCTGTTCTCTGGGTACTGCTGGAGAAACTGATGATCCACCATGCAGCGTAGGGTACTGAGGACAAGGTGCTTCTTGCCCACAATGAGAATATCTGACGCATACCTGTGGTGTGGTTAGCTGATGCCCGAAGTTTTTAGGAAGGTGAGGTAAAGTGTTGACAGCTACAAGGTGTAGTGGAGAGGGCTGTAAGGACCTACCTTCTGCTTACATAGCCACTCAGCCTTGGTTTTCTCCTGTACTCAATGGGGGCTGAGCGTGATAATACTTCATAGGGGGTCACTGTAAGGCAGTTAATGCACCCACCCTGGTTTGGCCAGGACTGATATGCTTTTCTGTGCTCACCCAGCCTCCAGTGAGGAGAAGCTCCTAATATAAAATGCATTTGACTCTCACTGGTCTGTTTTCCTGTAGTCTCAGACCTTCCGGCAGCCAGGCCCCAGGGTGAGGGCTCTGGTTTTGAACAAGGTGCTCTGCACTTTAGGCCTGCTGACTTTCCCATGCTGGTCCTCACAGGACCACAGTCCTGACCCTAACCACTGTGGGGTTTGTCCTAAAAAAATCAACTGCAGATGGTCACAGTTAAAAAGATCTGAGAAGTGCTTTTCCTCCTGTCCCCCTCCAGTTGTTATCCTTGTTGGGAAATGGTCCCCAGGCCTCTCGGACTGTGGGGAATGGAAGGGCTGCAGTGTTCCTCACCTTCATGACCCTTTCTTCTTCCGGCCACGATTAGGAGCCCTGAGGCCTAGTGGGGGTGCTGACTGTGGGCACTCTCAGACTGCCCGTGTCCTCAGCCTTTCAGAGGCAGGGGCCTGTGGGTACATCAGCTGTGTGGGCTGTAGTGATCTGTAGGCTGAGGACCCACATCACTGCACACTCACTTTGCCAGTGTGCTCAGTCTTCCTCCAACTTTTTATGCATTCTGAACCCTGTGGGTAAGCCCCTAGGACACTTTCTTGAGTGCTTTTTTTCCTGCCCTGCCCCTCATCCATCCCCTTTTGTTTCCTACCTGTAGCATATGAGAGCAGTTTGATGGTCACCTCACGTAGGGATGGCATATGGGACAGTCTTCAAACTTGGTTTGTATGGCGACTGCTTTGGGTTTAAAGCTGACTCACTGCTCTTGAATGAAACATTTCTTCCTGTGTTCTCCAAACACTAGGGAAGGATCGAATCATATTTGTAACCAAAGAAGATCATGAAACTCCAAGCAATGCAGAACTGGTGGCTGATGACCCCAATGATCCATACGAGGAGCACGGTGAGTGACATGGGGCCTCCCACATCAGGGCACTGGGGGGAACCTCAGTGTTCTTAATTCCTTTCCCATGTTTTCCTAGCCAAGGCCGAGTTTTCAGGTATCTATTCTCAGCCATAGACTATCTCTGAGGGCAGTGGTTTATCTTCCTTGGAGGTTTGAGGGACTGTGCTTGCCAACCTTGTTCTGATGTACTTCCCTGGCACAACAGTTAAGTTTTGGGAGAGGGTGTTAGTAGATTCCAGCAGTTATAGGTAGGTTAAGGTGACAGGGCTTGTGCTCAGACAAGTTGCCAGACTGAATTCTGCCACATCTAGCAACTTGATTAGCAAGTAGACAGTCATGTACCTTGTTCTGTAAGGTTGGTGAAGTCCCTGCTACTCTCTAACTGCTCCAGCAAGCACCTTACATGAAAAGGTCACTTGACATAGACAGCTTTCCAGCAGCAGGATTCAACTAACCTAGTCAGAGCTGTTGCACACTCCTTGGTTAATGGCTGAATATAACAGTGGTTGCTTAGGCCTAGGACATTGTTCCAAAAGTTTTGGGCTGCTAAACTCACTAGATACTTACTACTGCAGCCTGTGTGCGGTGGATGTGTGTGTGCGGTATCCATGAACAATCTACGTATTGTACAGTACTCAGTTCACCAATCAAAAACCACTTCTAGTGTCCATGATGACAACTAACCTTCTAGTGCTAATTGGTAATTGAAGAGCATGAAGCAGCCGCATCGGGAATATGGGTTCCTGATTGGAATTTCTCAAATGCTAACTGATGTGTCTATTCCTTCTGTAGGACCCTTTACTTGTTGCCCTGACTGATCCTAGGGGTCAAAGCATAAAGTATATATCCAGCACCCAGTGGGAGCAGCGGGAAATGCAGACATTATGCAAAGTGTTAGCATTCTGAGAAAGACACCTGCAAGGGTAATCTTGATCAGGACTTACATGTCAATTCTAGTACCTTGCTTATCTTTAGATCCATATTAAGCACATTTCATTAATTGATCAAGACTATGGAGGCCTGCAGTACAAGTTGGGCCTTGTTTTGTTTGCCTCACAGTGTTATTAAAAACTGAATGTATCTGCCTTTAGACTGGGCTGCTCCCTCCAGATCCCACCATTCTTTACTGTCCCTGTTGTTTTTTTACCTGCTTCTGTCACTTGCAATGTGTCTGCTTGGATTGTAGGTATCCCATATGATGCATTTAGCTTTGCAGCCCCTTATAGTGATACTTTGTACAAAGCAGCATATAAAACACAAAGAACTCTGGGACCCAGGTTTCAACCTCTTAACTGCAAAATTACTAAGTGGGCCAAGTAAGTCACCATTTTATGCCATCTACCTGCCTTCCAGCACCCAGCTGTGCAGCTGAGATGGTGCTTGTAATAGCTAAGAGTACCAAGAAAAAAAGGTGGCAGAAGTAATTTTCCTAGAATCAAAACATCAAGAGGGCCTTAAAGATCATCGGATCCAATGAGAAAACTGGGGACCCAGGAGGGGGCGGAGACAGACTCAGCCAGAGACTGGAACCTCAGGCCTTAGACTGCATGTTTGACAACACACTGCATCTGAGCTTTATGTAACATGCCAAAGGTACCCTCTGTGTGGATTTATATTGTGTTCCTGAAATGCAGATTGGCACCATGTGCTTTGTGAGGAAGTATCTCATTCCAGCTCACCTGCCCCTAAGAAATAATGAAATAAGGACTCCTGGAGACCTAGGATATAATTTTTTTTGTTATTTTTGATCAACCACCTGGTCAATTTGCACTGGGTTGTAATTTTTAAATGTCAGTATTATCTCTTGGAAACTGGTTATGCAGGTTTGTGAGCAGATTTGAAACTCCAGGGGGTAGCATTTGCAAATGTTTTTCCAACACTGAGGTCCCTGTCAAGAAGCAGTGAGATGTAGGGGAAGGGGCATGGCTCTGGGAATCCTGCCAGCTCAGTCTGCAGTCCTCACTTGGACCATGAGCCCCAGAGACTGCGTGTGCAAACTGGGGTTAGTAGCACCCACTGCAGAAGGTTGTCAGAAGGCTTATGTGAGTTACCAAGCATAACTTAATGCAGGAGAACTTGATCTGCAACTGCTGATGGTCCTGGAGGTCTGCTGCCTGCTAAGGGGGCAGCACTAGTTGGCATCGTCCATGCTATCCCCATTTTACAAGTAAAGGACAGGAATAGCTACAGCAGATCCATTGGTCAGTGGAGCTTCCCAAGCTGGAACTGAGAGGCAGGCGGGGTTTCGTCTAGAACTTTGGACATTAGTGCAGTGCGCCAGGCCTCGGTATTGCCCTGGAGTGAAGAATCATGTGTAATTTCACAGGACATTTTAGAGGCTCTCTTAGAAAGTACTTTCAGTCTCTTAATAAGACTCATGTAAGAAACTTCTATATGAATGATATGTCTGTCGCAAAGCTGAAAATGAAGCCATCATTTTGAGAGCATTTTGGAAAACCAAGAAATACTATTTAGATGTGAATAAAGTTCAGTGATAAGAAAAGGTATAAAAGTCAAAAGTAAGAGGCCTATTAATAATAGTGAAAATGAAAACCCATTTATAACCTTGTTTCCTCCCCAACACATATGTGCAGTTTAACAGTTTGGTTGATTTTCACAAGAATGCACTCACACTAATGGTAGGCCACCAGCTTCTCATTGTGCCGCATGTCTTGGACATCTTTCCTCATCAGTACATAAGGAGCAACCTCCTCCTCTTCACCACTCCCCAGGCTATGCTGAGCTTCTGAGAGCAGCTGCAGGGCAAGCCGGGTTCAAGGGGCAGGGAGCATGGGGGGTGGGGTGGTCCTGACCATCCATATGAGTGGGGGGATTAGAAAGAGATCAATACCTCGGTTCCTTAAAGTGTTTGGGCTTTCAAAAAGCTCTTCACTAACCATTCAAGTGATCTCCTCCTCTTTGGGTTAGATGGGTCCCGGTATTTAATTCTTGGAGCACAGCCTCAGAGCACTGGGAGGTGGCTTAGAATAGACTAATGTCACACATGGAGAAAGATGTCATTGGTGGCTTCTCTCCCAGCTGGGCCAAGGAATGCTGGATATGTGCTAGGCTTTAAATGTAATCCAAATCGAGGTGTGGGTCCATAGGCAACAATAGTTCCTGTTTTGCACCACCTGAGTAGCCTGTGAGGACTGGACTAGTTTTGTATTTTCTGAAACTTTAGAGAACATCTCTCACATTGTCCTTGCTTATCTTCCTGTTCTAGGATTGATACTGCCAAATGGAAACATTAACTGGAACTGCCCATGCCTTGGGGGAATGGCCAGCGGTCCCTGTGGAGAACAGTTTAAGTCAGCCTTTTCCTGCTTCCACTATAGCACGGAGGAGATCAAGGGGTCAGACTGTGTAGACCAGTTCCGGGCCATGCAGGAATGCATGCAGAAATACCCAGACCTCTATCCCCAAGAGGATGAGGATGAGGAAGAGGAAAGGGAGAAGAAGCCAGCAGAACAAGTAGAAGAAACAGCTCCCACTGAGGCCACTGCAACCAAAGAAGAGGAGGGGTCAAGTTAATGAAGGCCACAAGGCACTGGGCTCCAGTCCTTTTGGAGTGGACCTTTTGCAAAAAGGCCTTGTTGTCACCTTCCAGGAAAGTGTCTTTCCCTCTGTTGTCCTGTGCACTGTAATATACAAAATAACTTATTTTGATGATCAGGGGTCTTGACCTCTTGACATATACACTGAAAAAAATGGGGGTTGTATGTATGTGTGTCCTACCTAAACCTGTAGCTGCCACTTTTGAATTCCCTTCTCAGATTGCCCTGAATTTTGCCACTTTTAAATAACGTGCTGAATAAGCTCAGCAACTAAAAACCATTACCCAGGAAGGTTTCTTGTGAGTGAGCTGATTTATTCTGATTCATTATATTCCTTTTGGTAGATTTGATACCCCTTGGGGAAAATAATACAAGTATAGAAACAAAAACATATTCTCTTAAAAATGCTGGGGTGGGGCCATATCTACTAGCAGAGGCCAGATGGTCAGATACGATTTCTGCAAACCCATCTTGACATTGAGTATGTGAAGGGGTACTGCACTTCATTCCTGATACATTTTGGTTTCCATGTTGGTGTTAAGCTCCTGGTTTTCTGTGTTTAGACGGTGAAGATTTGGACCCTCGCATTCACAGTCCCTTTCTAAGTGAAGGGAGAGGCTGGCTTGGCTGTTCCTTGTTATTCCGAAAGCCCTGGTTTGGGGCCCATGTTCACACTGGCTCTCAGTCTGGCCAGGTGCAATGTTCTTGAGAGGTGGGGACCTAATTATTACCAGAGTAGCAGCAAGAGAGGGAACATTGTGAATTAAGTATTCAATTAAAAGGAAACATGATTTCTACCTGATTTTGAATGTGTCCTTTGTTTTCACTAGTTAAAAATGTTTTCAATATAAAAAAGTATAAATTATGAACAATTCAATTGAAATTCCTCTGGAAAGATATTGGTAAACCAATTAGTCTGTTAAAATTTTCTGTGTTGAGTTCAAAGGAAGCTCACTTTTTTGTATGTGAGCAGATTCCTTCACACAGACATTGCAGTTAGTCTGTGAGGTGGGGAAGGCTCTTGCTGTTTGAAAATAGATTAACTTGCCTAAGGTAACTGTGACAGTTTTCAGGCTGTGGCATAGTAATGCCTCATTTGTCTCAAATGTGTTATTTATGTAAAAAATTACCTTAAAACTTAGTAGCTTGAAACAAGGAATCTGGGCATGCCTTACCTGGGTTCTCTGGCTCAGTGTCTCATGAGGCTGTGATACTTGCAGTCATCTCAAGGTCTGCCAGGCCTTTCAAGATCACTCAAAGTGGTTTCTGGGAGGGTTCAGTGGGTTGAATTTTGTGGGTTGTGGATTGAGGTCTCAATGCCTTACTGGCTGTTGGCCAGACACCTCCTTCAGTTCCTTGCCACATGGCCCTTGCCTTAAAGGGTCAGCTCACAACATGGGAGGTGGCTTCCATCAGAGCAAGCAAGAGAGCAAGCTGGAAGCCAGAGGCTTTTCATCACCTAATCTCAAAACTGGCATTCCATAACTTTACCATAGTCTGTTAGAAGTGAGACACAGCCCACACTCGAGAGGGACACAAGGACATGAGTAACAGGAAGCTGCCTGCCACACTAGAGAATGAGGCACCACTATGTTAAAGCTTGAAAGCTTAAAGGCATGTTTAAAATGCAAGGATTTGTGGTTCAGAGGTGTATGGAGGTAGAGAACTGCTTTCTATATCCAGAGCTTTTTAAAACCTTGCTTGATTAGGAGCTAAGAACCTGGAGCTGGCCAAGTATGGAAGACGTGACAGACCCTAATGACTTCTTTTAACAGAGTTTTGCACATTTAAAAACCATATTTCTTTCGTTAAAATTTTGGTCATAATCAAGGTGTTACTGTTTTGTGACCATGTCATGTACCCCATTTATTTGATGCATTCACAGACCTACAGTTCCAAGCCTTAGGGTCATAGAGTGAGTCATTCATGGTACTGCCCATGAAGCTACAATCTAGCCAGGAAGTCAACATTTACTAGAAAGCAGAAAGGAATGGATGAGTGTTACATAATGGTGCTGGATTTTCAGGGCTGGGTTCTTCCAGCCATGGTAACTTACAGCAGAGATTCTCAAACTGTCTGTCCAACGCGACTTGGGTTAGACAAAAGGTTCCATCCTTTTCCACTTTTCAGTGGAAAAACAAATTGGTGATAAGGAATTGGCACTGTATAAGCAGTTGGAAGTGGGTGGAGATTATGCTTTACTACAAGGGGTTTGGATAATTCATATTTAAGTTGCTGTGTATCTTTAAATGTAAGAACACCAACAGATCAAAGAGTTAATGATTCAGATAAATGCAGGTTGATGATTTTTAAAGAACAGCAATAATTGAAACAAAGGGCTGCTCAAAAAAACACTGACTTGGGAATGCAATTACTAACACACTGCTTTATGTCTCTTTCGTTTTGTTTTGTTTTGTTTTAGGAATTCGCTCTGTCGTACAGGCTGGAGTGCAGTGGCGTAATCATGGCTCACTGTAGGCTCAACCTCTTGGGCTCAAGCAATCCTCCTGCCTTAGCCTACCAAAGGCTGGAATACTTGGCCTGTTTTGTATTTTTATGATATAGGCAAGTGCAGCATATCAACCAAGCTTCTTAATAGAGGACTACAGTCTAGTCCTTAGTTCTAGGACTGTACAGATTTTAACTTATTTATGTATTTATTTTAGAAACAGGCTCTCGCTCTGTTGCCCAGGCTGGAGTGCAGTGGCACAATCATAGCTCACTGCAGCCCTGGACTCCTGGGCTCAAATGATCCTCCCACCTCAGCCTCCCAAGAAGCTGGGACTATAGGTGTGCTCCACCATGACTGGCTAAGTTTTTATTTTTATTTTTGTAGAGATAGGGTTTCACTATGTTGCCCAGGCTAGTCTCAAACTCCTGGCCTCAAGCAATTCTCCTGCCTCAGCCTCTGAAAACACTGTGATTACAGGTGTAAGCCATCATGCCCAGCAGAGACTCATTTTCACATAAGGGCTGCTTTCTTGTAGTTTTGAGACATTATGGGTTACTAAAATATTATGAAGTTAAAATCTGAAGTCTTTGATATAAAATGGCTTAGTAATTGCACATGAACAGGCTGGCTACAGTTAAAGCAGCTCTTAGATTTTCATAGTGGAGCCAGAAAAGCAGAAATTTCATTCCTTGCATTTTTCATGAAATAAGTAGCCCAAGGTTATATTGTTAATGGATAAGATTATTGTGAGGGATAACTCAAATGAGAAATGATGTTGCTGTCTTTGAGAGTCGGGGATTTTGGTGTGGGAGAAATGAATAAAGATGTAAAATTGATAAAGTGTAGTAAAATCCCTAAGTTCACAGTTTGAGTTTGGATTATCAATGTAAACTCAATGTATTTTTTTAAATAAGACTTTTTAATTTTTCCATGGAAAATGCCTAGAAATAAGTCCAAACCCAGTAGTAATGCATTTCACTACTACCCATATTGTGGTCTCCACCATTTTTATTAAATGGTCCCAAGACGTCTTCAAGTCTGAGAGACATGTACACGATGAGCTTGGAACTTCTTATACTGGGAAGTGTGGATGCTATGCTATCAAACCTACAAGGGTCGTGTCAAAAAACTCAGGACAGATTGAACAGACTCCTATTTGGCAAACACAGGACAGTCTGATCATCAGAAAGGATAATAATTGCAATATACTGAAATACATTAAGTATGTTTAAATCCACGAGCTCCTAATGCTGCAGAGATAACTCAGGTCATGTTGGATAGTGCTGGGAAACATAGTGAAATGGTGACAACCAAGACTGCCCCAAATACTTGGGATGCATGGACACCCTTTCAAAAGACATATCAACCTATCATGATGTATGTGCTGTATTTGGACCTGATTCAAACAAACTTATGAATATATATATATATATATATATATATATGGAAAATGTGAACATTGAATGCAATGTATCTAATACTGTTAAATTTTCAAGTACGGTAATGCCACTGTGATTATGTTTAAAAAGGAAAATCCCTATATTTCATAGAAATATATTGAATTTTGTTGATGAAGTTATATTACTAATGGGATTTGTTTCAACATAAGGTGAAGAAGTCGCAGGTATAGAAAAAAGAAGATTGGCCATAAGTTCATGACTTTTGAAGCAGGGTAAAGAATGCAAAGCTAATATTATACTATCCTTTCTGTTTTGTGTGTATTTCAAGTTTTTCTATAATAAAAAGTTTAAACCTTGGAAAGAGATACCATAAACAGGGTAAGAAACAGTGGCAAACTCAGAGAAGGTATTTGTAGCACATATGATTGGCAAGAGATTAATATATAGAATATCTAAATGGACTCCTAATAATAAAACTACAGATAACCCATAGGAAAATGGGCAAAAGACATGAACAGACTATTCACAGAAAATGAAACAAGAATGTTTAACATGCATTTGGAAATATATTTATCCTCATTATTAATCAAGGAAATACAAAATAGAAAATAAAACAAGTTACAATTTCAAACTTACCAAATTCGGAAAATGAAAAACGTTGATTACAGTGTTGGCTAAGATGAAAACTCTTACACATTGCTGGTGTGGGAGGTAAATTTATAAAACTATTTGGAAAACAATGTAGCATAAATGAATGTGAATAAACACAGGCATAATTTAGGAACAAGCAAATTCTGTGGTATGGACCATAGAGAAAATATGGCACATATGACCAGGAAATATCTTTAAAAAAAAAAAAATCCCCAAAACATTTATTCACCAAACTTCCTAACTCAATTGTAAGCAAAATATAACAATGAATTAATAATCTGTGCAAGTGCTGACAGGCATGCAGACTGGTGTGACCTTCATGGAAGGGATTTTGAGAATATCTAACAACTACAGATGCGCATTTACCTTTTGAGTAGGTGAGCCCACTGCTAGGAATTTACCCTGAATCCACATCTCCACAAATAAAAAACAAGATATGCACAAGATTATTCACTGCAGCATTAGATGTAATAATACAAGACTGCAAACATCCTAAATGCCCATCTACAGGAGACTGGTTGAATAAACATGGTACATTACACAATTGAGTACTATGTAGCCATAAACAAGAATAAACATCTCCATGAACTAATATAAACCAACTTACAGGCAATGTTAAGTGAAAAAGTAGATATGGTATGTCCACTTAAAAGGCCTACAAGTTATAGCACTCAGCAAAATTAAGTATGCCTATAGTCCAGATCTTGGTTTCCAAAAACCAATCTCTCATTAAAAGAGCTCCTTGGAAAAATGGCTGATTCCAGGTCAAAGGCAGGGGAAATGCGAGATGAGCCTGGAACATCTTTTTGTGCCAGAAAGTAAGAAAATGCTCAAAGATGAATGGGGGCATGTCAAAAGGATGCAGCTATATCTGTTAATAGTATAGTACCCAGAATACATACAGAACCTTACAACCCAACGATAAAAAGTCAAATAGGCTGGGCGTGGTGGCTTATGTTTGCAATCCCAACACTTTGGGAGGCCGAGGCGGGAAGACACTTGAGCCTGGGAGGTTGAGGCTACAATAAGCCTTGGCCACTGCACTCCAGCCAGGACAACAAAGTGAGACCATGTTTCAAAAACGAACACAAAAAACACAAAAGGTAAATAACCTAATTTAAAAATGAGCAAAGAATTTGAATAGACATTTCTCCAAAGATATATAAATGGCCAATAAGCACATCATAAGATGCTCCCTAACATCATTAGTCACTGAGATACCTACCACCTTCATACTCACAACGATGGCTGTAATTTGAAGACACTCAAAAAAACAAAAAGCCAGACTGTGTGTGGTCCTCACACCTTTAACTCCAGCACTTCGGCAGGCCAAGGTGGGAGAACTATTTGAGGACCAGGAGCTTAAGACCAGCCTCGGCAACTCCTGTCTCCAAAAAGTAAAATAAAATAATAAATATGGCTTTACAATGTTATTCTTTCTAGAATTTCTGATCATTTCAAGTGAGAGAGGTAAACATTTTTAGTTACGTGATCAGATACCCCATATAATTTGCTGACAATTCAATATATCTCCAGTGGGATGATTTACCGTAAAGAAAGCCACCAAAAATTGTAAGCAGTCTGGATTCGTGTTTCTTGCAACCAGTAATTAGGGACATAGTTTTTTCCCCAGAACTAGAAAGCAAGGTTCCACATAACTGCATACTGCACCTGCATACAGCCACATCCCTGGACTAAGGCTGTGGGGGAGAATCTGCCGTCATAATTTTAAGTTAGAAGCACCCATAAATTTAGTATATAGACGACAATGAACTTTCACTTACAGCATCAACATTGTTAAGGTCATGATGTACAGAGCAGTCACTTTTAACTTCATTAAATTAATAAAACATGACAATGTCTTCAGTTTAAATACTGATTTTAAAATGCCCATAAAGTGCAAACAACATAATCTAGCAGCATATCTGTTGCAGTTTTAGGAAAGACCAATTCATGGTCTTTATCTCAGCCACATAGTCAAAGTTGGGCTTTTCTTTGATTTTTTTTTTTTTATTTTAAAAACAAACAGCAGATGTAACCATTATACTGTGTATAAATAATCATAAAATTGTCTTTAACAGTCTACCACACAAGTGTACGCTGCAAATAAAATGAATTTTACCTTAAAATGTAAATGCTGTTTAGTATTTGGCCTTTGGTTTCAATGCTTGAAAACCCCAAAATAATAAAACTCATCTCCCTTCCTCCCACCTCCCAGAAAGACTCCTGCAGCTCCCCAAAGTTGGTAGACTTTGGCAACCACTAAGCACATGACGCTATGTGTCAGTGTCTTCTGATACTAGGAGCATCCACTTGTCGTGTAAATAAAAGTGGTCTCCAAGAAACCTTCCTTCACAAGACATGTGTCTTAGTATTTCATTAGTTTTAGTATATTTTATATTGATACAAAAAGTGCTTAACAGTTCAAATGATAAATAAACAAAAAGTGAAATTTTGCATTAAAATTTACACCGTATCCCTCTTAGGCATGTGCCTTTCCAAGAGTTCTTGTTTCTGAGTCACTCATGTTACTCCCAGAGACTAAGTGACCCCACCTTTAGTGTGACCATAAGCTGCCTGGCATCTATTGATGACCAGGAAACATCTAAAATATATTCAAAGGAGCCTTGTTTATATGTTCCTAAAAGATTGGGTAAAGATATTTTGTTTGATTCATGCAATGTCATTTTATAAGAAGTGCTGATGAACTACAGCTTCACATGTCAACAAGGATTATTCTCAAAACGGAAGGCTTAGTATAGAAAACAACTTTCCAGGAACGAATCCAGAATGATTCCATATATATATAAACAGTGACGTTCACAAAAATCTTTATGATATATTCATATAATATATAGCAAAAACTTTAAAATGAAAAGGAAAATTATAACGTGATTTATTTAGGAGATTTATGTTTCAATGCATTCAGGAAAAGATACATAGAGGCTTCAAATACATCAATAAACTCCCATATTGTATAAGCTAAGTGGTAGCTTTGGTAGGGTTAATTCTATTTAATATAATAATTATTATTCTTTAGCATCAATTTCTCAAATTAAAAGATAATAAAGAGGAATATAACTTCAGAGATCCCTTGGAATATTTTGGGGGCATTTGCAAAGTAGGAGTCTTTTTTGTTTTTCCATGTGGATAGTCAATTGTCCCACCGTATTTGATAATTGACTTAAAGTGCCACCTCTGTCAACACTAAGTTTACATATATGGGTGGATTAGTTTCTCGACAGTCTGATTCATTGGTCTAACTGTATAAACCTACATGAATACTACATGGTTTTATTTACTATAACTTGAAATTATACTTGATATCTAACAAGCCAAGCTCTCTGTCCTTTATTTCTGTTCTTCTTTTTATCCTCTTCCTTCCTTACTTCCTTTCTCTTCTCTTTTCTTCTTCTCTCTCCAATTTTTATTGTTATTTCGGCTGCTTGTTCTCTAGTATTAATTTTAAGATCAGATTGTAAATTTCTAATAGTAATCCTTTTGAATTTTGATTGTTTATTAATTTGGGGGCTGTTGTTCAGGGGATTCTGTCTCTTCCTATCCATGACTATAGTATAACTCTTCTTTTATTTGGGTCTTCATTTGTGTTTTTATTAAGTTTTTGATGTAAGTTTGTATACATTTGTCCTAGGTACCATGTATATTTTCATGTTACTATGAATGGTATTCTTTTAAAAAATTGCATTTACTATTATATATTTGCTAGAGAATAAGAGTACTGTTGGTTGAGTATGGACTCTATATATAGCCATCTTGCTGAAGTAACTCCTTATTTCTACAGGTTTCTCATGCATACTGTTGAACATTACATTTTGAAAATCATATGATGTGAAAAAGGTGATTTTCCTTGCCAATAGACTTAATTTTTTCCTTTAGAGCATCCCTTACAATTCTGAATAGCAGAATTTCATATCAGCACATGGACATACTAATAACTCTAAAAGGAATGTTTCTGCTTCCTTATCTTTAAAAATGTTTCCAAAGATATGTTTGTAGACCATTTAAAGAAGTTGTCTTCTCATCTCGATTGCTAAAATATTTTATTGTGAATGAATACCAAACTTTCTAGATTATATTCTTCTGCATATATTGATATGATCATATCTTCCCTTTAATATAATAATGTGGTCATTTACTTTGACAGATTTTGTGATACTGAACTCACCTTACATTATTGGGATAATCTTTTATTATGTAGTCTTATGATTAAATCATTGCTGAATTTTATATTCTGACATTTATTTAGGAAAAGTCCATCAGTGTGCACAATACAATTGGTATATAATTTTCTCTTATTTAGCTCTATTTACTCTGTTTTGGTCTTAAGGTTATTCCAGTCTGATAAAATGAGTTGAGTATCTTTCCATATTTAAAAATTATTTTAATTTTATTAACATTTTTATACTTTAAGTAGGGATTATTCATTTACAACATTTAAAAAATTTTCCTACAATCCTATTTTACTGTTCAGAGGGATTTTTACTAAGGGTTCAGTCAGTTGCTTTAACGATTTGGTTTATTCAGACTTTTTTTCTTTAGTTACTTCAGAAATGAATGATATAATTTAAAAGTTTGAACTAATGAACATATATAACATTGTATCTCATAAAAAGAGATTGCACATTTTTTCTGGCACCCAAAGAATATTTCAATAATGACCATAAATTAGACTAACCAATTAGTAAATTATGTCAAATCAATATATAATAGGCCATGATCTCTATCTTCATTATGATTAAGAAAATTATAATATAAAATATATAATATATAAGATGTTAACAACAGAAGGATAGTCTAGAAAAATTGCCTATCTACTTTAAGCATGTTAAACTCCAACCTAACAACTTTGGGATTGTGAAAGATATCAAAACTGAAGTTTGGGACAGGAACAAATTTTCTGTGAAGGAAGTATTAAGGATAAATATCCTGAGTTCAGTTCCTGAACTCTAGGAACTACTAGCTTTATAAACACTGGATATAAATAATTCAATTTATACAAATATCCTTTTTGTTAAAATGGGGACAGGAAGTCCTAATATTATGAAGCACAGAAAGTAAAGTATTCAATTTTTGAATTAGAAACACAGCATAAAACAATGCTTATTATAATAACAGAAGGAGCGTAGGACCTCACAAAGTCAGTATTTCTCATGAGACCCTGTGGCCTAACATAAACATCTTAGATGCTTTTCTCTTAAATGTACAGTAGTGGTTTTTCTGCTGACACAACAGACTAGAGACACAGAAAGACCTTCTGTTACAAATATGTTATAAGCCATTCAGTTAATAGGGTTGCTCCTAGAAAAAAGAATATGTTATAAGCCATGTATAAAGTAACCTTCTTTTAACTGTGTAACTGAGTTTATAAAATAGTGTGGGAAATTCTCAGGGGATTAAAATGAAGAAGAATCTGGAACTGGGAAACCAGGTTCCTCTTAGGCTTTTTTTTTTTTTTTTTTTTTTTTTAAGTAATTTTAACTTTTAGATTTAGGGGCTAGATATGTAGGTTTATTACATGATTATATTGTGTGATGCTGAGGTTCAGGGTATGAATGATTCTGTCACCCAGGTAGTGAGCATACTACCCAATAGGTGGTTTTCCATTAAGTCCTTGCTGCCATCTCCCTCCCTCCTCTAGTAGTCCCCAGTGTCTATTGTTCCCGTCTTTATGTCCCTAAGTACCCAATGTTTAAGTTTCCACTTATAATGAGAACATGCAGTATTTGGTTTTCTGTTCCTGTGTTAATTCACTTGGGAGAATGTCCTCCAACTGCAACCATGTTGCTGCAAATGACATGATTTCATTCTCTTTTAAGACTGAATAGTATTCCACGGGCAATATGTACCAAATTTTCTTTATCTGGTCCACCATTGATTGGCACCTAGGTTGATTCCATGTCTTTGCTATTGTGAATAGTGCTGCGATGAACATACAAGTGGATGTGTCCTTTTTGTAGAATAATTTATTTTCCTTTGGGCATACACCCAGTAATGAGATTGCTGAGTCAAATGGTAGTTTTGTTTTTAGTTCTTTGAGGAATCTCCAAACTTTTCGCAGTGGCTGAGCTAATTTACATTGCCACCAATAGTATATAAGTTTTCCCTTTTCTCTGCAGCCTCACCAGCATCCGTTATTTTTTGTCTTTTTAATAACAGTCATTCTGACTGGTGGGAGATGATATCTAATTATGGTTTTGGTTTGCATTTCTCTAATGATTAGTGATACTGACCATTTTTTCATATTTGGCCACTTGTATGCCTTCCTTTGAGAACTATCTGTTTATGTTCTTTGCCCACTTTTTAATGGGGTTGCCTTTTTTTCTTGTAAAATTGTTGAAATTCCTTAGAGATGCTGGACATTAGACTTTGTCAGTTGCATAATTTGCAAATTTGTCTTCCATTCTCTGGGTGTCCATTTACTCTGTTGATAGTTTATTTTGCTGTGCAAGAGCTCTTTAGTTTAATTAGGTCCTACTTGTCAATTTTTGTTTTTGTTGTAGTTGCTTTTGGGAACTTAGCCATAAATTATTTGCCAAGGCCAATATCCAGAATGGCATTTCCTAAGCTTTCTTCTAGGAATTTTATAGGTCAAGGTCTTACATTTAAATCTTAATTCATCTTGATTTTCACATATAGTGATAGGTAAGGGTCCAGTTTCATTCTTCTGCATCTGGCTACCCAGTTATCCCAGTACCATTTATTGAATATGAAGTCCTTTCCCCCATTGCTTATTTTTGTTGAAGATCAGATGGTTGTAGGTGTGCAGTTTTGCTTCTGGGTTCTCTATTCTGTTCCACTGATCTATGTGTCTGTTTTTGTACCAGTACCACCCTGTTTTGGTTACTGTAGCCTTATAGTATGGTTTGAAGTTGGATAATGCGATGCCTCTGGCTTTGTTCTTCTTGCTTAGGATTGCTTTGGCTATTTGGACTCTTTTTTTGGTTTCATATGAATTTTAGAATAGTTTTTTCTACTTCTGTGTAAAATGAAATTAGTAGTTTGATAGGAATAATGTTAAATTTGTAGCTTGCTTTGGGCAATTTAAATGATATTAATTCTTCCAATCCAGGAGCATGGAATGTTTTCAAATTTGTTTGAGTCATCTGTGAATTCCTTCAGCAGGGTTTTGTAGTTCTTATATAGATCTTTCATATCCTTGGTTAGATGAATTCTTAGGTATTTTATTTGTTTTGTGAATGGGATTGCCTTCCCAATTTGACTCTCAGCTTGAATGTTACTAATGTATAGAAGTGCTACCGATTTTTGCACAATGATTTTGTATCCTGGAACTTTACTGAAGTCACTTATCAGGTCTAGGAAACTTTTTGTGGAGCCTTTAGGGTTTTCAAGGTATAAAATCATATCGTTGGTGAAGAGGGAGAATTTGATTATTTTCCTTTCCTATTTGGATAAATTTTACTTCTTTCTCTTGCCTGATTGCTATGGCTAGGACTTCTAGTACCATGTTGAATAAGAGTGGTGAGAGTGGGCATCATTGTCTTGTCCCAGGTCTTAAGAGGAATGCCATTGGGTATCATGTTGGCTGTGGGTTTGTCATAGACAGCTCTTATTTTGAGGTATGTTCCTTTGATGCCTGGTTTGTAGATGGTTTTTTACCACGAAGGGATGTTGGATTTTATCCAAACCTTTTTCTGTGCCTATTGAGATGATCATATGGTTTTTTGTTTTAATTTCATTTCCGTGGTGAATCACATGTATTGATTTGTATATGTTGAACCAACCTTGCATCCCAGGAATAAAGTCTACTTCATCTCAGCGAATCAACTTCTTAATGTGTTGTTAGATGTGGTTTGCTCATATTTTGTTGAAGATTTCTGCTTCTATGTTCATCAGGGAAATTGGCCTGAAGTTTTCTTTTTTCTTTCTGTCTCTGCTAGATTTTGATATCAGGATGATGCTGACTTTGTAGAATGAGTGAAGGAGTCCCTTCTCCTTGATTTTTTGGAATAATTTCAGTAGGATCTGTACCAGTTCTTCTGGGAGGTACTTTAAAAGCCCTAAGTAAATAGATATCCTCTGTTCAGTATAGGGAGTCACAAAGTTTCTGAGATTTCAACTCTCAGAAACATATCAGTTTAAACATTCATTGCAAACCCAATCATAATCTTAGCAGCATTTTCTATAGAACTTGATAAACTTAATGTAAAATGTATTGGGAAGGCAAAGATTTCATTACCTAAAACAATCCCCAAAAAGAATGAAACTGGAGGACTTATACCATTTCACTTCCTGTCTTATTGCACAGAGACTCTAATTGGAACAGTGTGATATTGTCAGAAGGACAGATACATATATCAATGGAATCAAATAGTTACCAAAGAAATATACCTTCTATGTATATGGCCAACCGATTTCTGACAAAGGTACAAACCAATCCCATGAAAAGGAAAGTTTTTCAACAAATGATGTGGAAATAACTGGATATCCACATGAGAAAAATGAATCTTGATTAGCACCTCACAGTATACACAAAGTTTAACTCAAGACAGATAATAAATTTACCTACAGAAGCTAAGAATATAAAGATTTTAGCAGAAAAAATAGGATACTATCTTTACAATTTAAATAGGCAGAGATTTCTAAAGACACAAAAAGCAATAGCCATAACAAAAAATGATAAATTAAGTTTCATAAAAATCACATTCATCAAAAGTCACAATTTAAAATATTTAATAAGAGCCATATGCTGAGAAAATATTCAGAAAGCACTTACTCGCTTTAGACTTGTATGTACACTATACAAAGAACCCCTTAAACTCAAGTATAAAAAGACATAAATAGAGACTTTACAAAACAAGGCAAATAGGTAGCCAATAAATGAAAAATTGTTCACTACCAAAAGTCCTTAGAGAAATGCAATAAATACGCCAGCGAGATTCCATTACACAATCGCTAGAATATCTAAGATGAAAAAGGCTGAAACAACAAAAATATTGGCAAGAATGTGAGTCAACCATCATCTCACATATTGCTGGCGGGAATGTAAAATGATACAATGACTCTGGGAAAAGTTTTAGCAGTTTAATTGAGTCAAATATACACTTGCCCTTTTTTTTTTTTTTTTTTTAAATTTAGACAGGGTCTCGCTCTGTTACTCAGGCTGGAGTGCAGCGGCCCCATCTCGGCTCATTGCAACCTCTGCCTCTAGGGTTCAAGCAATTCTCGTGCCTCAACCTCCCAAGTAGCTGAGACTACAGGTGTGTGCCACCACACCCAGCTGATTTTTGTATTTTTAAAAAACATTTTCTATTTTTATTTTTATTTTATTTATTTATTTTTGAAACAGAGTTTTGCTCTTGTCCAGGCTAGAGTGCAATGGCACAATCTTGGCTCACTGCAACCTCCGCCTCGTGAGTAGCTGGGATTATGGTTGCACACCACCATGCCCAGCTAATTTTTATATTTTCAGTAGAGACAGGGTTTCGCCATGTTGGCCAGGCTGGTCTTGAATTCCTGGCCTCAAGTGATCCACCCTCCTCGGCCTCCCAAAGTGCTAGGATTACATGTGTAAGCCACCACACCCAGCCTTACACTTACCTTTTTATTCAATTGCACACTAATATATTTATCCAAGTGAACTGAAAACATCACCATAAAAAAAGACTTGTACATGAATTTCAAAGCAGCATTCATGATAGCCAAAAACTAGAAAGAACCCAAATGTTCTTCATGTTAAGAAGCAAGTGAATGAGCAAATTGTGGTATTTTAATTCAATCAAATACTATTAAAAAATAAAAGCAAAAATAACACTCAAACACATGGTAACATGGAATAATTTCTGAGACATTATTAGACATAAAATAGTAAATAGTGCCATATTTTAGTTCTATGTCCTAGAAAACTAAAAAATAGTCTAAGGAGAAAATGATCATAATGGTGGTACTTCTAGAAGGGGAGGACTTGACTGGCAAGGGATATGAGTGAACTTCCTGAGTCAATGGAAATGTTTTATATTGTGATAGGCATGTGAATTGCACAAGTGCTTCAATTATCAAAATTGTATGGCTAAGGTTTGTATATTTAAATACAAGTAGATTTTGATTCTACACTGAATTATAAAACAATCATGAGGAGGAGAATGAGGATGATTAACAAAGGGATTATAGCGAGTGGGTGGAGAGATAGATGATAAAAGAATGGACAATTAATACGTAAGGAACTCATACAGCCCAATTGAAAAAAAAACAAAAAACAAATAACCTGACTTAAAAATGGGCAAAGGACCTGAACAGACATTTTTCCAGAGAAGGCACACAAATGGCCAACAGGAATATGAAAAGGTGCTCAACATCACTAATACTGGGGAAAGGCAAATCAAAACCACACGAGACATCAAAAAGACAAAAGCTAACAAGTGCTGGTGAAGACGTGGAGAAAAGGAAACCCTTGTACCCTGTTGGTGAGAATGTAAATTAGTACAGCCATTCTGGAAAACAGTATGGAAGTTCCTCACAAAGTTAAACCTAGAACTACCATATGATCCAGCAATCCCAGTTTTGGATATATATCTAAAGAAAATCCATATCTTCAGTATATATCTGCACCCCCATATTTACTGCAGCATTATTCACAATAGCCAAGATATGGAATCATCCTAGATGTCCATCAGCAGATGAATGGATAAAGAAACTGTGGTATCCTGTATATATACAGCAGAATGCCATTCAGCCATAAAAAATAAAGGAAATTCTGCCATTTGCAGCAACATGGATGAACCTGGAGGGCATTATGCTAAGTGAAATAAGCCAGACACACAAAGACAAATACTGCATGATCTCACTTATATGTGGAATCTACAAAAGTCAGACTCATAGAAGCAGAGAGTAGAATGGTGGTTCCCAGGAACTGAGGGATGGAGGAATTGGGGAGATGTTAGTCAAAGGGTACAAATGTTCAGCTATAAGATGAGCAGGTTCTGGGGCCCTTGTGTACAGCATGGTGACAATAGTTAATAATGTATTGTGTGCTGGAAATGTGCTAGAAGAGTAGATCTTAAGGGTTCTTTCTACATCAAGGAAAAGATAACTACCTGAGGTGAGGGATGTTTTAATTGGCTCAATTGTGGTCATCGTTTCACAAAGTAAATGTATATCAAATCATGTTGTATACCTTAAATATATACAATTTTTGTCAATTATACCTCAATAAAGCTAAAAAAAAAAAAAAAGAATGGCAGAAAGTTTATAATTGCTGAGGCTTGGTAATGAACACATAGAGATTCACTAAGTTATTCTGTATATTTTGTATGTTTTAAAAAAATTCTACAATGCAAGAAGAATAAAAAAAGTAAAAACCAATAATGATTTTTTTTTTCATGTCCAATGCACACCTTTAGAATGGTCTTGGTTAATTGTACAAAGTGATAAAGAAGATTTCTTTTCAAACCTGGGGACATAGGCATAACTAGGAGACTTGATGACTTTCTTACTTGCTGACAGATCACTGCTTGAAGAAGAGCTGAACTTAGCGGGCTGCTGTGTCTGCTAGATGGGGCCTCTCTGCTGCCCTCTGCAGGAGACAAACTTTGTTGCTTGGCATGTGTGGTTACCACCCTTTATGCCCCTCCACCTGCTGCTCAGCCTGTCTGACTGGCAGCCGCAGATCAAGTGCTCCAAATTTCTGATGAGGGGCGGCGAGGGCTGACCTGGGCAGTAGACCCCACATGCCATGGACTGGGTCAGCTCATATTACTTACAGACAAGTGATGGCTTATGGCACTTTTTATTAAGCCAATAACCTCGGTGGTCTGTATTTTGCCTAGAAAGGTACATATTAACGTATTTGCCTCAGCATTTTACTTTTTCCTCTTTTAACCTCCTTGAATGGGGAGAAGTTTTGGCCCCCTTCTTGCTTTCTCCCTAATGATTTTTTTTTTTTTTTTAAATTGAGAGTTGTTCAAGATCAAGTTGTATACCATTTTTGCTTTTACAGTATGATCACATTTGAAGCCTGGGGGTTCCTGCACTGCCAGAGAACCTTTTGTTCACACCACACTGGTCCATCATGATGTACTTCTCCTTTGTTGCCCTGGAAGTCTCAGGGATCGGGTTTCTCAGTACCTCAGCCTCTGAATGCAAAGCTTCCCGCCCCTCCGCGTGTGTTCCCCATCTCCTGAAGGGTCTGGACCGCCAATAAGCAGGGCTGCACATTTATATCACGTTAGGGCCACTTTAGGGATTCCTGGAAAGTGGGGAAAAATAGGCTTCAAAGGGATTTCCTCCCTTCCCCCATGGCCATAAGAGGTATTTTACATTTTATTTAATCTGAGAGAAATCTGGAAACCGAACTGAGAGAATGGAAGTCATGGGATACACAACCAGTACCACCTGGAAGCCACGTGCTCCCTGTGAGAGCAGCTGCAGGGATGAGGGTGCCTCACACACTGCGGGGAGAGGACACGCAGAGTCCCTTTGAACTCGCGGGAGGTGGCAGGAACCTCTCACTCCAGAGTGGAGACATTACAAAGTGTGAAGTGGCGTTGGACTAATTTGATTTTGGGATTGAGATTAGAGAATTTGTATTGTCTACATGACTTCGACCCTTCCAATCCCTCCACACGATGTGACAAGGGAGCTTAGAGCAAGTTTTGAGCACAGCTCTTCCCAGATTGGTTTGTTTGTTTGTTTGTTTGAGATGGAGTCTCGCTCTGTGGCCCAGCCTGGAGTGCAGAGTCACGATCTCGGCTCACTGCAAGCTCCGCCTCCCGGGTTCACGCCATTCTCCTGCCTTGGCCTCCCGAGTAGCCGGGATTATAGGCACACACCACCATGCCCAGCTAATTTTTGTATTTTTAGTAGAGACGGGGTTTCACCATGCTGGCCAGGCTGGTCTCAAATTCCTGACCTCAGGTGATCCACCCACCTTGGCCTCCCGAAGTGCTGGGATTACAGGCTTAAGCCACTGCATCTGGCCACCCAGATTATTGTTATCCTGGAGAGAATCCAGTAAAATTAAGAGGCAGGTACATTTTCTTTCTTTCTTTTCTCCTTCCACATCTCTTTTAATTTTCACATATTTGAGTGTGGCAAAAGTCTCAAACTTTACCATCAGCACCATTCTTAGCTCAGAAAAGCAGAAATCAGGTCACTTATAATGCCTTAAGGTTTGTCCCTTGTGGCTATCCCCCTTCTGCCCATCACCATTTTTCCTGATTATATGTTCAAATGGTATTTTGGATATATGGCTTTAAATAAAATACATTTTAAAAATTAATTTCACCTGTTGCCTTTTGCTTTTTTAATGTGGCTATTAGAAACTTAAAATTATGTATGTGACTCCCATTATATTTCTGTTAGATGGTGAGTGTCTAGAGTATAAAAGCCAGTCAAAAAGGAGAAGCAGGGGATTCTTAATCGATTGACTTTCTTCTTTCTACTCCTATTGATGACAATAAAGCTCAGGTCCTAGCTGGGCACGGTGGTGGGCACCTACGGTCCTAGCTGCTCAGGAGGCTGAAGTGGGGAGAAAGCTTGAGCTCAGGAGTTCAAGGCTGCAGTGAGCTATGATTGTGCCACCGCACTCCAGCCTGGGCAGCAGGGAGAGACTCTGTCTGAAAAAATTAAAAGAAAAAAAGAGCCAGGCACAGCAGTTCACGCCTGTAATCCCAGCACTTTGGGAGGCCAAGGCGGGTGGATCACCTGAGGTCAGAAGTTCGAGACCAGCATGGTAAACATGATGAAACCCCATCTCTACTAAAAATATAAAAATTAGCCAGGCATGATGGCAGGCGCCTGTAATCCCAGCTACTCAGGAGGTTGAGGCAGGAGAATCGCTTGAACCTAGGAGGTGGAGGTTGCAGTGAGCCAAGATCACACCACTGCATTCCAGCCTGGGTGATGAAGTGAGACATTGTCTCAAAACAAACAAATAAACAAACAAACAAAAAACAAACCACTATGTCCTGCTAGCCTTATGTAATACAAATCAAGTCACTAAGTTGTCCATGGCTAAAACATTCCAGTTAACTTTAATTTTAGACAAAATATGTATTAATTAAATATATAAATTAAACATATGTATATTGGCCTGCCTTGTGATGAAAGCTAACGATTTACGACTATAGCATATAGTTGATATTCACCTCTGTTCCCAAAATATCTTTGTATAAACAATGTGTTTATACTTCAAAACTCAAACTCACCAAGGACAGCATCTTTTAAATCTTACTGCAGTTAGCTCATTTTCCTAAACTGTTACTACACATAGGACACCTGATTTGACAGTTCATATAACAACACATTATACATTTTAAATTGGATGTGGTTTTTACCTTAAACTCTAGTGATGGCAAAACCATTTTCCTCAAAGCTGATCTGGTATGCAGGTCTATAATAGTGCTTCAATGTCACCTCGCTATGCCAAGCTTCCTGACAAAGAGGAATCCTTTTATTTTGAGACTTTTTGGTATTGAACATGATCTCTGCAAGAAGAATTTTTGTTTTACTATATTATTAAGAAACAACTGCATCTTGCTCCTTAAAAAAAAAGTTCAGTCCTAATTGCTTCTCACCTAAGGTCATTTCCTTTTTTCTTTCTTTCTTTCTTTTTTTTGGGGGAGACAAGATCTCACTCTGTCACCCAGGCTGCAGTGTAGTGGTGCTGTCTCAGCTCACTACAACCTCCACCTGCTGGGCTCAAGCGATCCTCTCGCCCCAGCCTCCCAAGAAGCTAGGACCACAGATGTGCACCACCATGCCTGGCTGATTTTTGTATTTTCTATGGAAATGGGCTTTTGCCACATTACCCAGGCTGGCCTCAAACTCCTGGGCTCAAGTGATCTACCTGCCTTGGCCTCCCAAAGTGCTGGGATTACAGGCATAATCCCAGAGCCACTGCGCCTGGCCTCACCGCAGACCATTTCAATGGTTCTACTGGTCCCTGCCTACATGGTGGGCTTTTCATAACCTACCCTATTAACCATATTAACCTTTCTAAAGCACCTCATCCCTCCACTGCTCACTTAGGTTTCCTTCAGGGTTCCTGCAACATTTCAAATTGAGGAGTAAAGCTGCCTGGCATTCCGTGGCTTTCCACAGAATGAGTCTAACCTGCATTTGAGGACGACTTAGGACTGCTCCCCTTTATGTACCCTTGGATGCACCAAACTGAGGGTTTCACCTCCACGGGACCCACATCTCTCACCTGAATCCCTTCTTTGATCATCTTCCCTCTGCTTAGAATGCCCTTTCCCAAACTCCTACTCACCAAAATCTTACTACATAATAATGGTATTGTGTTTACTTGAAAAAGAAAAAAGCATATAGAGGTGTAAAGTACAAATTTAGATATATAAAGTGAAAAATTTAGAGATAAAAACATTTTAAAAATCATACTAGGACTTTAGGTTCTATATCACATACCTATGCCTTCATGAAACTATTACTAATGACTCCAAACCTTCAACAAACTCCCTGGTGCTATGTGCTATGCATTACTGTAGGTGCTGGGTAAAGTACACAGTTAAGTCTGAGTCCTGCTTTTAGGAATTCAGTCTCACTAGAGACAGCAGCATAAACCAACAAATACCACGAAGTGTTCAGGCTCTGACGGAGGTGGGACCGCTGACAAGTCCTAATCCAGGCTGGTGGTAGGCAGCAGGAAGCATCCTAAAAAGTTATGTAGAAGGCCCTAATGCTCCTTTTATAATGCCCAAGACACCATTTACAGCTTTTCTGGTTTCTGATTGTCTTTCATATTGTCATGAAATGCATATAAATAATGATCTTCATTATTTACATATGCCATGTTTGCAAATATGCCTATTGCTAAAATTTATTTGTAACCCCCAAATCAATGTTCATTGCCATTTCTCAGTCATTCACAAACATGCCAAGTGGTGAAAAATGTGAGTTGCCCAGTGCTCACTTTCCCAGCTGAGGTAGAATGAGGTGATGCCCGGCCTTCTTCTTCTACTCTACAAGCAATCATACTGTCAACAAGTGTCACAGTCTAGCTAGTGTCACATTTTCCATATTTTGTGCTTTTTGTTGATGATTCTGCTGTTTAAAATGGCCCCAATCATCGTGCAGAAGTGCTGTCTAGTGTACCTAAGTGCAAGAAGGCTGTGATGTACCTTATGGAGAAAATACATGTGAGAGAAACTTCACTCAGGCATGAGCTATGATGCTGTAGGCTATAGGTTCAATGTTAATGAATCAACAATATATATTAAATAAGGTATTTCTATACAGAAACATCAACAAAACAAGGTTGCGTAATGATCAATTCGTGAAAATGTTGTGACCCGAGGCTTGCAGGAACCTAACCCTGTCTTTCCCCTAGGAGCAGTGGCTCAGTGTTTCCTAATTCAGGGTTAGTGGCAACTTTATAGAACACAGCTACAGCAAATAAGAATTAACTGCACTTACTGTTCCTTTGAGGGTAGGATCTAACTTGCTCATCAGTTTATCTTTTGTGTGAATGCCTTTGCTACAAAATTAAATAACCTTACAGTTTAACAAAGGCAGGATCTTAAAACAAAATAATTTTACACAGCATTAACTTCACTTTATAGCTTCAAAATGACCAACAATGGCTTTCACCAGCATGTTCTTCAGATTAGGGTCTGCTCCACTTTTTAGAAATTCTAAGGCACATTGTTTACGGGCTGCAAAGCTGCACAAAGCAAGGGTGTATTTCCCAGCTGATCCAAACAGTTAACATCAGGAGGATTGAGCCTGTTGAGCTAACAATTAAAGAAATGTGGCCAGGCGTGGTGGCCCATGCCTGTAATCCCAGCACTTTGGAAGGCAGAGGTGAGGATTGCTTGAGGAGTTCGAGACCAGCCTGGCCAACATGGAAAAACCCCGTCTATACTAAAAATACAAAAATTAGCCCGGCGTGGTGGTGCGTGCCTATAGTCCCAGTTACTTGGGAGGCTGAGGCATGAGAATCACTTGAACCTGGGAGGCAAACGTTGCAGTGAGCAGAGATCACACCACTGTACTCCAGCCTAGGTGGCAGGGACAGACTCTGTCTCAAAAGAGAAAAAAAAAAAAAACAGAAAGAAAAAAATGCTATGCAGTTATATATCAAAAATAGACTTTCTCTCATAATCCACGGGAAGGTGGAGCCTAAAGAACAGCCAGGCTCCTAGGCATTGTGGCTGTTAGTGCTTTCTCGCTCACTAAATCAGTCAATCTTGCCACTCTCAATGCTTGTTCTCAGATGCTCTGAGATACATCACAGGCCTGTGTCCAGGTCCCACACTTTCCTGACAGCATGCACCATGCACTGTGCCACTGCCATCCTACTCACCCCACACATTACGATTTCACAACAGTTTACCCAAAGAGGCCTTTTCGAAGGAGCTGAAATAAATTCAAAGCAAATGGTAGTGCTTCAGTCATGAATTCTGAACAAATTTAGAGTTTCATGTTTAATGAGACTGTGCAGGAATGGAAACTGGAAGGTAGGTCTTCTAAAGGGAAAAACAGTGGGTAATGCTTTGAGTCTAATGTGGTATAAATGTTCCAAAATTCTGTCCCCTCTTTGCATGTTATCTTCTAAAAGTATAGAATTCCTCTCAGAAATTCCTGCTGATCAAAGCTAGAAAAACTTAATTCCTTTATAGGGTTCTATATATTATGTCTCAATTTTCAATTGGCTTAATCTAAAAAAAATTAAGTTATCCTTGTGTTAACTATTTACCATGAAAATTCAGATTCTTATCCATCAGGTTTTCAGGGGACTTGGGCAGGTGTAAATCAGAAATTCAGAAAAAAAATTCACCATTTAAAACATGTCCTGCTTCAACTATTACCATACTAAGTGTGTGTGTGCCTGTGTGTGTGGGTGGGTGTATGTGTGTTTAGTTATTTAAGAACTTTTGTTCTATTATGATTCCTGGAGATTTTTGGTCCCACAATTCAACTAAATTATAAATTTAACAGTAAGTAAAACTTTCCCTGAAATATAAAGAAATAATGCTTTTTGTCTTTGGGGTTTTTTTGTTTGTTGGTTTTACCAGGGCTGTGAGTTCTGTTGTTTTGTCCTCTATTGCTGCTGCTAAAAGTCATTCTTCAAATTTTCTTTGTTGAGTTCTTTCTATAGCTGCAAAAGAAAAGGACATATTACTCCATTGCTAGTTAGGTTCTGATTACAAATTCATTAAAAACTTGTATAAAAATACAGTGATCATGATGAAAAAAATAAAAATGTTTTGGATTATAATTAAAATACAGTTATACTTTATTATTATTCTCATGTCCTTACATTTCAGATTGCAGAGTTCAATTTATTTCAGATTTGAATGAATTTAAGTTTTCAATTCATAGGTCTTTAAGTATTTTATTCACCACAACACTCATCACAACCAATTATGGATTACTTTTACATACTGAAATACTATTACATATCTGCCTTGGAAAGGTAGGTAAGTGGAGTTCATACCTTCCAGAACCTTAGAATGTAAAAGTAATAAAAAATAGCATTGATAAGAAGATGTACATGCCATATAAATACATGCATATTTATGCCAATTTACTTATAAATTGCCACATAAGAATCGACTGATTGATTGATACGGTCTTGCTCTATTGCCCAGGCTGGAGTGCCATGGTGTGATCATAGCTCACTGCAGCCTGGATCACCTGGGTTCAAGCAATCCTCCCACCTCAGCCTCCCAAGTAGCTGGGACTTCAGGTATGCACCACCTTGCCTGGTTAATAATTTTATTTTTTGTAGAGTTGAGGTCTGTGTTACCTAGGCTGCTCTCGAACCTGAAGTCGTTACAAGGTTTTTTATTATGCTGATTTTTACAGATTGTTAAAGCAAACTAAATATGGCCTGAGTAGGACTCTGTACTTCTATATTTGAGTCTTTATGGATGAACAGTAACCTAGCTTAATAGTCAGACAAAATTGAAAACCTAACTTAATAATATGCACTTGTAACAATAGCATAGTGCTGGCCAATCCCAGTGGCCATACTTCAACCACCCATAGACTGCTGAATGTTCAAACTGCATTCAAATAAGGCAAACTCTGAGCTGTAACCAATCTCGTTGTTTCTGTACATCACTTCTGATTCCTGTCCTTTTTTGTCTACAAATTTCTTCTGGCCAGGAGGCATCCCTGGAGTCTCTCTGAATCTGCTGTGATTCTGGGGGCTGCCTGATTCATGAATTGTTCATTGCTCAATTAAACTCCTTTAAATTTAACTCGGCTGAAGATTTTCTTTTATCAGCTGGTGTCAGAAGCGGGATCTGAAGCAGAGGTTCCAGCAACTCCCAGGAGCACTGAATGAACACGCAAGGTAGCTGCAGGACCTGCTTGTGTCCATTGATCTCTCAGAGTGGCTGGGGACCGTGGGTAGGCTCCTCTGGGATTTCAGAGCTCCGCGGCTTTGCGTTTTGAGCTCTCTGAGTTTCTTTGAGCGCATTTCTGATCCAAACTGGGTTTGGAGTTGCAACAGAAACTGAACTGGGTTCAGGAACAGATTTGACCCGGGAATTAACTGGTGTGGATCCAGTTACCTCTGACTGGGTCAAAAAGGAACTGGTAGTAACCAGATATATTGTAGGGGTTATAAAATTTGGCTTTTGAAAATTCACTGGGATTTTTGTGTTCTACCCCTTTGTTTCATTTTTCTGGTGTGTTTAGGTAGGAAAAAAAAAATCATTGGCTAAATTAATCAAGAGAACCTGAGAGTAAAGCCAATATTTTTGGTAAAAATGGCATCCTGAATTTCTGGAAAACTGTTCCTTCTGGCTTATACATTAGTCCTGGGAAGCAGTGAAGTTTTACAGAAGCGGCAAAATCTTACTAAAGATAACTTACAGTGGAACGTTCAGAATGAACAACAATACATTGAAGTACATTTAAAAATGAGGGCTCTCGGTAAAGTCCGTTTTGGCTAAGAATGGATTTGGCACTACGGGATGCCAATTGCTCTTCTCTTTGGAATAATCTGCCTTGCACTCTTTGCTGATGACTATGGGTGACAAAATTAGGCACAGAGTGGTGGGACATGGGGAGCTTTTTCCTCCTTCAAAAGGGGAAACTTGAGAGCGGATGGGACTGCTGGAAAAGATCCCTTTGCTACCAAGCAGCAGCCGCCTGAACTTTTCAGTGTTGCTGCAATGGGTGGGTCTTTCTCTGGTCTCCCTGATCATTTTGCCTTCCCCACCCTGCCACAGGCAATGCTGTTCTCTCTCTCCTTTGCCTTTCTTATCTTTTCTATTATTCAGGGCGACCATCTTGCCCAGAGACCACATGTTGAAACTTCTGGTCAGAGGTTGGATTAACCATGATGGGGCCCAACCAGGGGCAAGTTTGAGCCTTGCCGATTTGATATTGGGTGCTAAGCAGAGTGGCTAATGTCTATGTTTTGTCACACATATTTTGCTCTGGCCAGATGAAAAAAGGTAATTTTCCTTTATGATGCTGCTTGGCCTCCAGCACGATGGTGCAAGCTGGGTCACTGGGGCTGCTCAGGGACAGGGAATCCAGAAGCCTGGCATGCTGGCAAAAGGGTAAGAATTTATTACCAGCCAGATTTCTGGCTTCTCTCTCTCTCTCTGGCAAACGGTTGTGAAGTCTTACAGAAATGGCAAAATCTTACAGAAACAGTAAAAATCGCTGTATTTCTCTTCTGTATAGTTTTGATTAATGCGAAAAATAATTCTGAGGCTAGTCTTAAAAGGATGCATTTGTGCTATGAATTTGTTTTTCTGTGTCAAAGGGTACCTTAGGATAAACTATGGGCTTAGGACTCCATCAGCTCGCTGCTCAAGACAGCCCTGCAAGCCGGTCAATAAAAAACTTTCCTACAGGTCCCTGAAACAAACAGAAAAACTGGATGGGGTCTCCATCTTGCTTTCTGTCAGTGAGAGCTTGACCTTGTAACCAGGTTGAGGCACTTTCTCTTGGTCTCCGCTTTCCAAGGAATGGGAATTTTTGGGTTTATGTCATAGTTATCTCTAAAAACTATCTTGAGTAGTTAAAAGCCTTTGCAAGCTCAAAATTAACTACTCTAGACTCCTTCTAAAAAGTACAGTGAAGCCGCCCTGTGCTGTAGCTCAGTAACTTAGGCTTTGCCCTTTCATGCTGGCAGTCCAGGTGCAATTTCCTACTTAGAAGCAAGTCCTTTCTGGTTTGATATCCGCATGACCTTGTCTAGCCTCTTCTCCATGGACTATCTTACATTTTTCTTTCTCTGAGTACCACCTGGTAGGTTACCTTTGGTAAAGTTCAAAAGCCAGAAATATCAGACATTTGGCCTGGCTGAATTGGATAATAAGAAATTTTAAAAGGACTTTATTAAAGAGTGCTATGGTTAAAAGTCAGCTTAATTAAAAGTAGATATTCAAGCTCTAACAGCCTGGACTCCTTGGGAAAAACAGGAGGCACCAGAGACCCATTTCCTGGCCCTGTTCTTCCAAGGACTCCACCACAAAGCCAATAACCAATTAAGAAACTTAAAAACTGGCAAATGAAAAACCTTACAACTTCTGTAGTACTCTTCTTCTGTCTGTGTAATTAAATATGTGTTGTGTGTAATGTTTATCTAAAACAGCTCTAATTAATTGGCTTAAAACAAAAATAAGTCCTTAAATCAAATATTTTGAAAGCAAAATAAAAACTATAATGCCTTTTAGTTCATGTAACTTTAGTAGTCTTTGGGAAATAAAAACAGTTTTAAAGATCATTGATAAAATAAAGACATTTTATCTAAATGATGCAGGGCAGATATTAGGTTTACTAAATGCTTTAAGGTCAATAAACTGCTTTGACTCTTAAAAATTGTTCAATTTATTTTTGAGACATTAAATTTTAAATAAGGCCTGGGGATATATGGAATTAGCCATGCCCCCTAGCTCTGCAAAGAAGGTTATAAAGAAAAGAGATTTTATATAAGAAAGGATGCTGTATGGTAAATTCTTTTCCTAAAGTAAAATGACTGGTTATTTAAAAAGAGGGATGTTTAGGGCAAGTCAGAAAATCAAAACATGACATACATGATCTGTGTAAGTCGTGAAAGAATTTATGCCAGAAATGTTACACAATTTAAAGGTGATTAAGCCTCCTAAATGATTCATAAAACGCTACTATGACTCAAATGTACAGCCTGCCTGCTTTATAGCTAGGCAAGGCCTGGGACAAGAGGAGTTAGACACTGGAAAGGGTCAGACCTTATCTGCATTTCTGTCTGGGTCCTGGGCTCCACACCTAGTACATAATTAAAATCCCTTACTTACCAAGGTTTTCACCAAAAGTAAAAGTCATAAGAGTTAACATTGTAATATGTAATTGAGACTACTGAAAAAATAGGTTTACGTGCAAGACGTGTAAGGAGAATGAAATGTTTTTTTGTAAGAGATTATAAGAAAGTATGGTAATGTAAATTTTTGCCTAAGTTAGAGGGTTAAAGGAGTGTGTTTTTTTTTTTTTTTTTTTTTTTGAGACGGAGTCTCACTCTGTCGCCCAGGCTGGAGTGCAGTGGCCAGATCTCAGCTCACTGCAAGCTCCGCCTCCCGGGTTCACGCCATTCTCCTGCCTCAGCCTTCCGAGTAGCTGGGACTACAGGCGCCCACCACCTCGCCCGGCTAATTTTTTTTTTTTTTGTCTTTTTTTAGTAGAGATGGGGTTTCACTGTGTTAGCCAGGATGGTCTCGATCTCCTGATCTCGTGATCCGCCCGCCTCGGCCTCCCAAAGTGCTGGGATTACAGGCGTGAGCCACCGCGCCCGGCCTAAAGGAGTATTTTAAATTAAATAAGTTTCAATAAGTTGTGGAAGGTTTATAAAATTGTAAGATACAATTATATTAATTGTAAGAGGCTGAGCACGGTGGCTCACACCTGTAATCCCAGCACTTTGGGAGGCCAAGGCAGGAGGATCAGGAGGTCAGGAGATTGAGACCATCCTGGCCAACATGGTAAAATCCCGTCTCTACTAAAAATACAAAAAACATTAGCTGGATGTGGTGGCGTGTACCTGTCGTCCCAGCTACTTGGGAGGGTGAGGCAGGAGAATTGCTTGAACCCGGGAGGTGGAGGTTGCAGTGAGCCGAGATCATGCCACTGCACTCCAGCCTGGCGACAGAGCGAGACTCCATCTCAAAAAAGAAAAAGAAAAAATTAATTGTAAGAGATTCTATGTGTAAACATATTGGCTAAAGGTAAAATGGCATTGCTCAGTTTTTTCCATAAATTGGACATTGGAATAAAATCACAACAGAGTTTTCTTAGAACATTGTTCTGCTCTGAGAAAAAATTTGTAAAGGGTTACAAAATGTTTATAAAAATCTTACCTTATGGTCAAACTAATTAAAACAATAGATTTATAAAATATTATTAAAAGCTAGCTTTAACATTAAAAATACACAAATGGAAACATAAAATTTGGTTTTCTCTTTTAAAAAGGATTTTTATGTAATATTAAAAGATAAAGGTTTTTGTTTACCTTTTAAATAAAGTGCAAAAGAAATAGTGGAGGGAAGGAAACAAAGGAGACAGAGTCAGTTGGCCTCATGCTATCTTCACTGGGTCTTGTTTGAAAAGCTGAGTCTCCTATCAGACTAACGTTTTTTCCTTTAAAAAATTTTTGAGTTATTTTGCCTAAATGAATGACTTATGATAACTTAAGATTCTATTTTGTAATATCTAATGTTTTAAACCTTTGGTATTTAACAAGCCTTTCAAAATCAAGTTCTAGATTATCATGCTAAATCAGCCAATTCTAAGGTTGTTTAAATATAAAATTTGAATGAACTCCATGGTCTAAGTCAAATTACCTATGATAATCCGTTATCAATGCTATGCACCTAAATTGGAGAAACATAAGTCCAATATTAAGCATGGATTCATAAAGAAGCAGGACTTAAGAACCTTAAGATTTTGTTGTTGGGGGTTCTTCATTCCATAACTCGTCATGGAAAAGATAAAATGGTCCAAGTTGAATATATTGATGTGGTGACTTATAAATGGTGGAAACAGTTTAAAACCAATGTTTGGTTCCATTTTCCTGGAAAGACAATCAAAGCTTCGGTTACATTTGGTTACCTGATGGGCCATTTAAACATTTATAAAGGTATTTCATTCAATTGTCATTTTTCAATGCTTGTTATCTGGTGGTGTAGGGGCTTTCCCATGCAAGAGGGCATATGTAACAGTGAATTGTTATGCTACAGTGTGTTTTCACCTGGTGGAGAAAGCTTCTTATGGTTCACTGAGGACAATCCCTTCACAATCTAGAACCCAAGGGTTGGATCTTCTGGCAACCTCAGAGAGGGACTGTCCTTGCCATCCACCACAGCGAAACTTTGGAGCCTTGAATCTTGGGTTTATAATCTCACAACTGAGAAGGGTCCCTCCACACTCCTGGAACTGTACAGCCATTGGAACCCTTAGGGTAGAGCTAACCAGGAAAGTTTCTCCCCAGAAGAAGATGGCATCCTTGATGTGAACAGCTTTTCCCAAGATTACAGATCAAAATTTCTTCTATCATGAGACTCTTTATCTTTGAATATTTTTTCCTTGTTTATGCCTCTATTAACAACAGGAATGAAAATGGGGTCTATTTTGTGCACTTCTAGGGTATACTTTTATTTGTGAAGGATTTTGCAGCCAGCCTTATACATGAATAAACTTATACTTCAATAGATAAAAGATGAAGGCCCAATGTAGGTGAGAAACTTCAGTGGTATATCTGTTGCCTCATAATCAGTTTTCCCCTTAACCCACATCATGGATTAAAGAGAACATTGCCAGGAGGCCTTCACTCTGTAAGAAGGACATCATTTGTTAGGTCCTTTTTCCAGGGTTTAGAATAAAAGAGGCAATAATTAGAAATGTCGCCCTCACAATAGGCTCTACAGCAAATTCTACTTTAAAGGCTGTCGTTACACAACAGACTTTAAATTCTCTTGTGAAAGTTATGCTAAGTAATAGAATTGGCTAAACAGAAAAGTACCTGTGCAGCTGCTGACACTTGTGGCCTACAGAGAAATACATCAAATGTAAATTATAAAAATTCAGTTGTAGGGGATTAGTGAAGAGACCCTCTAGTCAAGCAAGTAGACTATCTAGCACATTCTTTAATCTATTTAATTTTAGGTATTTTGGTTTATGGGGACCCTGGGTAAGGAGCATACTCCAAACTCTTGGTATTATCATCCTAATAGTCATAATAGTCTCCCCGGTGTGCTGTATTCTCTCAGAGGTTGTAAATGCTTGCCAGACATCTCTAGGACATCAAATGGTCTCTCTTCAACTGGAATGACAAAAGCTGAGAGAAATGGGTGACTATGGGGACACTGCAACTTATGAATGACATGCTGAGACCCAAAACCCAAAATGATGGCAACTGAGTGACCCTAAGTTTTGTTCACACTCTCACCTAAGTGAGAACCTGGCCAAAAAGGGGGAATTTTTGAAAACAAAATTATGGGAAGCCATTATTTTGGACTGAGCTCATGTGCTAGGCCCCAACAAACCAAACCAAACTAAAATGGAGTGACTCATGCTAAATATGACATAATCAAGCCAAGGCTTTAAGAAAACACTGATCCTAGAACAGACCAGGTTTTGTTTTTCTCTTGTAAACAGGATGTTCCAGCATAAGGTACTCTCTACTCAGTCCTTATTCTCTCCTTGCAAAACACACGATTCTGTTTCCCAGTAGGTTTCAAAATCATATAAGTACATTTACAACAGTAATAGTAACATCAATGACTGAGGTTTTGGTCAACCTGTCAAAATTGAGAAAATGACCAAAAGGGGGGAATTGTTAAAGCAAATTAAATATGGCCCGAGAAGGACTCTGTACTTCTATATTTGAGTCCTTGTGGATGAACTGTAGCCTAGCTTAATAGACAAAATTGAAAACCTAACTTAATAGTATGCACCCGTAACAATAGCAGAGTGTTGGCCAATCCCAGGGGCATACTTTAACCACTCAGACTACTTAATGTTCAGACTGTGTTCAAATAAGGCAAATGCTGAGCTGTAACCAAATCCCGCCGTTTCTGACTTCCAATTCCTGTCGTTTTTTGTCCATAAATTTGTTCTGACCACGAGGCATCCCTGGAATCTCTCTGAATCTGCTGATTCTGGGGGCTGCTCAATTGGTGAATTGTTCATTGCTCAATTAAACCCCTTTAAATTTAATTCGGCTGAAGATTTTCTTCAAGAAACAAAGGAACTGAGACACCAACAGTTTCTGGAACTTAACCAAGGTCATGCAGCCAGAAGTGGAGCAGCTGGAATTTGAACTTGAGCAGGCTAGTTCCAGGGTCCATGCTCTTATCACTATGCTGCCTCTGAAATCAGACTAGCAGTAAGAGACTGGAATATGTAAGTAAGGTCTCATTTCTGCTAGATTTGAATTCTGCTTTGGCTCATCAAAAGGCTTAGTGGGCCGGGCTCGATGGCTCACGCCTGTAAAGCCAGCACTTTGGGAGGCTGAGGTGAACGGATCACGAAGTCAGGATATCGAGACCATCCTGGCTAACACGGTGAAACCCCGTCTCTACTAAAAATGCAAAAAGTTAGCCGGGCGTGGCAGCGGGCGCCTGTAGTCCCAGCTACTTGGGAGGCTGAGGCAGGAGAATGGCATGAACCCGGGAGGCAGAGCTTGCAGTGAGTCGAGATGGCGCCACTGCACTCCCAGCCTGCGCGGCTGAGCGAGACTCCGTCTCAAAAAAAAAGAAAAAAAAAAAAAGGCTTAGTGATACCACTTAACACGCATGTACAATGTGCTGTGCAAGGTTGCAAAGGAGGAACTATAAAGGTTTTTCAGGTGTTCCTGGCCAAAGTAAAGTTGTGGACAGAGAAGCAGATCAAGGAGCCAGGTGACTGGGGAAACATGAGCATTTATTAATAGTAATTACTATGCATTTAATGTTGAGACTACGTACACCATTGCATTTAACCTACAGGGAACACATTTATTGAATACAGAAATTGCTGAAACTAGTTCAGCTTTGTCTTAAGAAATGACTAACATTACTATTACTATAGACCATCATCCTTTCTCCCATTTTTTTTTCCACACCCAGCCACTCTACCTCAGAAGACCAAGCCTCCATGGAGGCTGTCAGTGGTGTCTTCTGTTGCTAGGATTCATTATCTTCAATCTTTCCTCTCACTGGTTCTATGGCCACTGAACTGCGAGCTCTTTGAGAACAGTGACATTGCCTATCCCGCTCGTATGTCCCTCCACTACTGCATGTATCCCCCTGAGCTGTGATTTATCCCCTTGGTCATTCTTGAAGTCAGGTACCAGTATGCCCACCAGTGGCAGGGTGAGCAAATGGTGGTGCATTCACCAGTGGTGTTCTTATCTGTCTGTGTAATCTAGGCATTTATGACAGTGTCTGGCACGATGTGTAGTTGGTCAAAATATTTATTGAATAATCAAATACTTAATCATGTTTGTTCACATTTTAGGGAAGCAAACTAAAAGATATCCAAATGTTTCTAAGTTTTCTAGGCTCATCAATGAAAGAAAATAGACAGGAATTTGAAGTTGAAAATACTAAATTGCTCTTAGATTATGTTTCTGGACATTTCCTGTCATGTATTTATTCAGAACACTGAAAGAAGATTGTTGATTATGCCAGATGAAAAGCAAATAGTCCATTTGGGGTGGTGAGGCTGCTGGAGAGCTGGTGATGTTCTGTTTGTTGATGTGGATGCTGTTTACAGAGATGTGCCCTGTGTTTCCAGAGACTGTAAAAACAGTGAGTTATACATGAATGAGGTAGACTTTCCTGCATATATATCTCAATAAATGTTCTTAAAGCAAATATTACAAATCCAAAAAATATTTTTCCTATGAAATTTAATATTACTTTAAACTAATTATCTTTCTCTTCAATCAGAATCAAGTTAGTAAGGATCTCAGAGGTCATAAAGTCTACCTCGGCCCTGACATGCTTACATACATGCACAGAGTAGGCTGAATAGGAGTACCCTTGAAATGCAAGAGAGAAGCTGGAAGGCATAGTTCATTAGTGATAGAAAATCATTACTTTGCAATCAACATAGTAATAAATGATTAGGGCAAGTATTTTTGGAGGGTGTTTGTAGCACTTTAATTATCAAGAGAATATAAAAATGCATTCAAATAAATGAAGAAAAATGGGTAAACAAATGGACACATTATGAAGATTTCTAAGGTTCAATTAACATCTGAGAACTTATCAACCTCTCAGTTATCAGGGAAGCCATAAGCCATTGGATCCACAAACATTAAAAAGTCTCACAATCCTGTGTCAGGAAGAATGCTGACTATCAGAAGTGCTGGGAGAAGCTCTGGAAAGAGCTTTGTAAAAAGCTCTTAAGCAGCATCCACTAATGCCAAACACCTCCATGAGCAGCAACTCCAATCCCAGCTGCGAAATGCTCAGGCTGAACTCAAATGAGAGGCAGGTGCATTCATAGCAGAGCCAGTCGTGATGGTCATACAGTGAAGACAGCAAATGCCCACCAGTGGCAGGGTGAGTAAATGGTGGTGCATTCACCAGTGGTGTAGACCAACCAGCCACTCCAGATCCACTGGGATCCACAGGACTTTGCAGACACAGGCCGCCTATAAATTCATTAATCACCTGGGGCCCGAGTCTTTTTGTCCGTAGAGCCATTTCCATCTTGGTACTGAGATGTGGTGGTGGAGACCAAGGATCCCTCGAACTGGTCCAGGGGTGAGAGGAGCTCTGCGAAGTCAGGGAATGACTGTGTCTGGCAAGAAATTGGAGCCATAAGGGCTCTGAGGTAACAAGGAGACTAGGGCTGAGTCTGGGAGTGATCGTAAGTTTGGGATTGGGCCAGGACTTGGGATTGGGCTAGGACTAAGCCTGGGCCTGGGCCTGGGCCTGGGCCTAAAATTGGAGTTGGAGCTGGAGCTGGGGCTGGGCCTGGGAGTAAGCCTGACTTGGAATCAGGCCAGGGGCTAGGATGGAACCTGGACCTGGGATTGGGCCTTGGCTTTTGAGTGGGCCTGGAATGGCGCTGGGATTGGGCCAGGGGCTAGACCCAGGGCAGCCAAACGCCCTCCTGGGCTCTGCACCCAAAGATACTTCAGGCCTGGTGGAGGCTGAAGATCATGAGTTCCACCACTGGGAGAATTCCCAAGGGGCCAGGCTGACTGGGGGCAGAGGCCGCGGCTTCAGGGAAAGGGGGCACAGTGCGAGCTCTGTGGGCTGTGGCCTGCCTGGGGCTGCCCCTGCTGCCCGGGCCGCTGCTGCTGGGGCTGCTGCTGCTGGAGCTGCTGGGGTTGCTGGGGCTGGACCTGCTGCCGGGGCCGCTGCTGCTGGGGCTGCTGGAGCTGGAGCTGGAGCTCCTGGGGCTGCTGCTCCTGTTGGGGCTGCTGCTGCTGGCGCTGCTGGGGTTGCTGGGGCTGGGCCTGCTGCTGGGGTTGGGCCTGCTGCTGCGGCTGCTGGGGCTGCTGGGGTTGGACCTGCTGCTGGGGCTGCTGGGGCTGCTGGGGCTGCTGGGGCTGCTGGGGCTGGACCTGCTGCTCAGGGTGCTGCTGCTGAGGACGCTGCTGGAACTGCTGGAGCTGCTGCTGGAACAACCGCTCCCGAGAGCGTTTGGCCCGGCGATTCTTGAACCACACCTGCACTTGGTACTCCCCGAGGTTGAGCATCTCTGCCAACTTTTGTCGTGTGTCATAGCCTGGGTACGGCTCCTTCTTAAAGTGATTTTCTAGCACTTCCTGCTGTTTCCAGTTGTAGACTGTGCGGTCTTGCCGCTGTCTCTTTGGAAGGCCTGGGGACGGTGGAAGGCCTCGGGGATGCCTAGGGTCTTGCATCCTGGGTCCTGCTCTGTTCCTGAACATAATTAGAACAAATATTATCAATGAATGCTGAAACTACTGACTAGAAGTTTATTGGTAAACAGGATATTGACATTATCTCAACTTTTCTTCCCACACATTTATTCATTACAAAGGGAAAAGATGCCTTACAGTACACCACAAAGTGATCAGAGCTCACATCACCAATAAAACAGACCTTACGTGCTCCCTAATGTGTTACACTAGTATGGGATATGACTTCACCTACATAATATTCCTGCCAGACATACATATCCTGAACCTAATCATATGAAGAGAGAAAAAACAAAATCAAGGGACATTCTACAAACAATTCCACAATTGCTTTCCTCTTAAAAAATGTCAGTATTGTCTGGGTGTGGTGGTTCATGCCGGTAATCTCAACACTTTGGGAGGCCAAGGTGTGCGAATCACTTGAGGCCAGGAGTTCAAGACTAGTCTGGGGAACATAGTGAAACTCTGTCTCATAAAATAAAATAAATAAATAAAATAACATAAAATAACATGACATAAAACAACCTAACATAACATAACATAAAATAAAATAAGCGAGGTGTGGTGCCACATATTTGTAGTCCCAGCTACTTGGGAGGCAGAGGCAGAAGGACTGCTTGAGCCCAGGTGGTCGAAGCTACAGTGAGCTATGATCACACCACTGCACCACTGTACTCCAGCCTGGGCAACAGGGCAAGACTCTGTCTCTAAAATAAATAAATTAATTAAAATTAAAATTAAAATAAATGGCAGTATCAAGAAAAACAAAAACAAAGGCTGAAGAATTGTTTCAGATAAAAAGAGACTAAAGAGATGATTAAATACAATGTGGGATTCTGAATTAGATCCTAGATGGAAGGAAAAATTTACAAGGAACATTATTTGGACAACTGGCTAAATTTGTATACAAAATGTATATTATATAATATTAATGTTAATTTCCTGAAATTGATTATTGTGATTATGTAAGAAAATAATCCTTGTTTTGTTCTTAAAAGATCTAAAACTTTTCTTTTTTTCTTTTTCTTGAGTCAGTTTCACTCTATTACCCAGGCTGGAGTGCAGTGGTGTGATCTCAGCTCACTGCACCTCCAACTCCTGGGTTCAAGCTATTCTCATGCCTTAGCCTCCCGAGTAGTTGGGACTACAGGCACATGCCACCATGCCTGGCCTGGCTAATTTTTGTATTTTTAGCAGAGATGAGGTTTTGCCATGTTGGCCAGGCTGGTCTCGAACTCCTGACCTCAAGTGATCCACCTGCTTCGGCCTCCCAAAGTGCTGAGATTACAGGCGTGAGTCACCACACCCAGCTAGATCTGAAGTATTTAGGGGTAAAGCATCACTATATCTGCAAATTATTCTCAAATAGCTCAACAAAAAATTAAAAGTAAATAAATAACATCAAATAATATGTAAAAGTCTAAACCAGATGTGGCAAAATGTCAATATTTGACAAATGTAAGTGAAGGACATACAAGTGTGTATTATTCTTGAAACTTGCCCATAGGTTAGAAATTTTTCAAAATAAAAAGACAAATGAGATATAGAAGAAGAAAATATCTTACAAGTAACAGTCTATACTTTCCCCAAATACCTCCAATCTTAAGAAACTTACTGCATCTTTCAAGGCAACCCAAGCCATTATTACAATACACTGGACCCAAAGACAAACGCCCTGCTACTCCATCACCTGGGCCATCAAGTGGCCTGGTTCTGCCGCAAATAAAATCATCCCTCTTCCCAAATAACAGCTCCTTAGGTACTTGAGTATGATTTCATTGTGCCTAGCTATTTCTTTGTTTTTGGGGTCAAACATTTCCTGTCTCTTTGTACATTATCCTGTGACATGGTTTCTGGTATACCTATGGTCTTGGTGAGTTCAATGCACTTCCTGTAGTCTGCCAATAACAGATTTAACACTATCCAGAAATGATATTATATGTGGATAAGGTGATCTCATTAGAGCAGAATCACTCAATTAAGTCTTTATTTCTATTTCCCAGGCTAGGACCACATCAACTGACAAATCATATTACTTCTAAAGTCAACTAGATCTTCGTCCTTATACAGTTTGGATTTTGAAAGTGCCTTAGAGCATGTCTTGATGATTGCCCTTATTAAATGTCAACTTGTCAGGTTAACCTTACATTCCAGTCTGTCAAGAAAACCTCAGTTCTGAGTTCTCATCGTGTTGCAATTAAAATGATGGGACATGATCAAAGACAGTACCTCATCCTCTCTCACAAATCATTAAAAGGCAGGAACCACAGCTAATATGTTCTACATGTCCCCACATTCCATAAAACAGTGTCTAATAGAAGACATTATATGTTGATTTGCTTGTTTACTGATAAGGAGGGTTCATTTTAAATGTAGAAGCAAGTTGAGACACTGATCTAAAGATGCCTGACAAGTAGACGTTGTTTTTGTAACTACAGAATAAGTGAGAATATTTTAGTTCTCAAGGGAATTGGAAAGTAATAAAGAGCAGGATCTTGGTTTTTCTTTAGATAAAAATACTAAAAATTAAAATTAAGAAATCAAAATCCTTTAAATACAAAATTATATTGCCTTTCTCTGAATTTCAAAGGAAAGAAACAAAGGATATGTATGAAATTGCAACTTTAATTCAATATCTTTACTCACAGTATAGAAATAAAAAACCTTTTCTTTTCAACATTAGGAATACTACTGAAAAATAATTATAGCAAAGCCCTGGTCATTCAAAGAAAGATTCTATTGCATGAGAGTTTCTAAATGTAAGCATCCAAACATTTTTCTTTTAAACAACGTTAGAGAAATTTGAGTTATTGCAGACTCATGTCTTCCTAAATCCAATTTAGTCTTTCACATCCATAACAATGAAGCTGATCCATCAAGAAATTACTGCTTCCTGCTATACTACAGTGAAGTCCTCAAGAAAACGGAGCCAGCCAGGGCTGTCCTACCCAACACCAAATAACTCCCATAGCTGCCCCTCTTATAGTTTCTCTGTCCTGCCCTTCCATATTCCTTATCATGCTTCATCAGCCTATCAGCCATTTTCCTTCATGTCTCTAATTTTCTACTTTTAATTTTGTTGAGTATTTGGAAAACCTTTTTTTTCTTTTTTTTCTTTTTTTATTTTTTTTTGAGACAGGGTCTTGCTCTGTTGCCTGGGCTGGAGTACAGTAGCGCGATTATGGCTCACTGCAGTCTCAAACTTCTAGGCTCAAATGATCCTCCTGCCTCAGTCTCCTGAGTAGCTGGGACTACAGACACATCACCACACCCAGCTAATTTAAAAACATTAAAAAAATTTTTTTTGTAGAGATGAGTGTTTTGCCATGTTGTCCAGGCTAGTCTCAAACACCTGGCCTCAAACAATCCTCCCTTCTTGGCCTCCTAAAGTACTGGGGTTACAGATGGGAGCCACCATGCCCAGCCTGAAAAATAATTTTTTATTTTTTTGAGACAGTCTCACTCTATTGCACAGGCTGGAGTGCAGTGGCACGAGCTCAGCTTACTGCAACCTCCACCTCCCAGGTTTAAGCAATTCTCCTGCCTCAGCCTCCTGAGTGACTGGAATTACAGACAGCTGCCACCATGCCCGGCTAATTTTTGTATTTTTGGTAGAGACAGGGTTTCACCAATTTGACCAGGTTGGTCTTGAACTCCTGACCTCAAGTGATCTCCCACCTCAGCCTCCCAAACTGCTGTGATCACAGGCATGAGCCACTGTGCCCAGCCTGAAAAATAGATTTTTAAAACTTGCCATAATCTTGTATAAATTAAGAGCTCAAAAGTTTTAAGTAAAAAAACCGTCATACAGATAGCTATATCACTAATCAGTGACTTCCAAATGACATTATCATTAGTGCATTCGCTGGCTGTCCTCTATTTTGGTATCTCAGATGCCATTTTTAGTCATATTCTGAATGTTGGTTATAGTGAAAGTAAATGCTATTTATGTTAAGATCCATATTTATCTTAAAGCATGATTTCTTTATTGTGAGCAATTTCTTTTGCTGTCTACTCCCATTAACAACAGTAGTATGAGCATTATATTCTAAGAGAAGTATTCCCAACTTCTAAAACACAGATAAATTAATTTTAGCTATTATTAAGACTTAATTGCATTTAAGCCTTTTTGCAAATTATTAATTACTACCATCTCCACAACAGGAAAAAATACCATGTAAGAATCTTTATATCACATCTCTTGACTTGTACCCAGAATATATAAAGCACTTTTACAACTCAACAATAAAAAGACAACCCAATCAGAAACGTGCAAAGATGGCTGGGCACGATGGCTCATGCCTGTAATCCCGGCACTTTGGGAGGCCGAGGAGAGTGGATCACTTGAGGTCGGAGTTCAAGATCAGACTGACCAACATGGTGAAACCCTGTCTCTACTAAGAGTACAAAATTAGCTGGGAATAGTGTTATATGCCTGTAATCCCAGCTACTTGGGAGGCTGAGGCATGAGAATCATTTGAACTCAGGAGGCAGAGGTTGCAGTGAGCTGAGATAGTGCCATTGCACTGCTGCCTGGGTGACAGAGTGAGACTCTGTCTCAAAAAATTAAATTAAATTAAAAAAGTAAAAAACGGGCAAAGACAACAATGAACAATCCCAAAAGGAAACAAAAACAATTATCTTTACAATTGCATCAAAAAGAATGAAATGTTTAGGAATAAACTTAACCACAAAGGCAAAAGACTTGTGCACAAAAGACTTTCTACACAAAACACTGCTGAAAGTAAAGACATAAATAAACGAGAAAACATCCCATGATCGTAAATGGAAAGACTTAATATTGTTAGGAGCAGAACACTACACTTAAAGTGATTTACAGATTTGATACAATCCCTATCAAATCCCAATGACCTTTTTAATATATTTTTATTTTTTTCTTTTTTAAAAAAAATAGGTGGATGGATTCATTCATTCATTCATTCATTCATTTATTTTTTGAGATGGTGTCTCACTCTGTTGCCCAGGCTGGAGTACAGTGGCACGATCTCGGCTCACTGCAACCTCCGGCTCCTGGGTTCAAGCGATTCTCCTGCCCCAGCCTCCCAAGTAGCTGGGATTACAGGTGTGCACCACCACGCCCAGCTAATTTTTTGCATCTTTAGTAGAGAGGGGGTTTCACCATGTTGGCCGGGCTGATCTCAAACTCCTGACCTCGTGATCCAACCACCTCAGCCTCCCAAAGTGCTGGGATGACAGGTGTGAGTCACTGAGCCTGGCCCCAATGACCTTTTTTTTTAAAACAGAAACAGAAAATCTGAGCGGATCTTCATGGTAGATGTCAGGCAGGACTAGATTGCAGCTCTGACTTGGACAGAGCAGCGTGCAGAGGCTCACATTGTGAATTTTAGCTCCAGAACAACTGCAAAAACAAACCAGGAATCCCGAGAGGACCCACAGACCCTCTGGAGGAAGTGGATTGCTCCTGCAGGACCCAGGAGACACCCCAAACATTATGAGTGCCTAAACTGAAGAAGTGGGAAAGGGAGATCCTCCGCTCCCGAACACACACCCCCACTGAGGAAACTGAAGGTCTAGTTTGTGGGAGAAGCTTCCCACCTTACCTGGAGCTGAGTCAATTTAGAGAACTGAGTGAAATACAGGGGTAGAGGAAGCAGCAAGAAAGGCTCTGGGAGCTTGCTGGGTCCCCAAGCAGGGCATTCCTGCCTGGCACCACAGAGATCCTTCAGCGGGGCGGCCAGAGGTGTGTGGAAAATGCCACAGGGAGAAGAAAATCTCCAACTGAACTTTGTAACAAGTTGAACTGGGCAAGAAGCCTCCTGGCCAGAACTCAGGGGACAGTGTGAACCCAGCAGGCAGACTCTAAAGGTGGGGAGAAAAACCAAAGCCCTTTTCTTTCCCAGCTGGGAGGTGGGTAGCCTGAGGCAAGTGCTCAAGCCCTGCTCAGCCACTGCCTGGAAACAGACTCGTTGCTGTTAGGAGGGGGCACAGTGGGAGTGAGACTGGCCCTTCAAGATTGTGTGGGAGTTGTGTGAGGCCTGTGACTGCTGGTTTTCCCCCCACTTCCCTGACAACCTGTATGACTCAGCAGAGGCTGCCATAATTCTCCTAGGTACACAACTCCAGTGACCTGAGAACCTCACTCCCATCCCCCACAGCAGCCACAGCAAGATCCACCCAAGGAGAGTCTGAGCTCAGACACGCCTAGCCCTGCCCCCACCTGATGGGCCTTCCCTAACCACCCTGGTAGCTGAAGACAAAGGGTATATTCTCATGAGAGGTCTAGAGCCCCACCCACTGACGGTTTTCTCCATACTACCATAGCTGATGCTCTCTGGAAAGCACCACCTCCTGGCAGGAGGCCAACCGGCACAAAAATAGAACATTAAACCACCAAAGTGAAGAACTCTCACAGAGTCCATTTCACCCCCTGCCACCTCCACCAGAACAGGTGCTGGTATCCATGGCTGAGAGACCCATAGACGGTTCACATCACAGGACTCTGTGCGGACAACCCCCAGTGCCAGACTGGAGCCTGGTAGACTTGCTGGATGGCTAGACCCAGAAGAGCTTGGCTCTCAGGAAGCCACATCCCTAGGAAAAGGGGGAAGAGTACTACATCAAGAGAACACCCCATGGGACAGAAGAATCTGAAAAACAGCTTTCAGCCCTAGACCTTCCCTCTGACAGAGCCTACCCAGATGAGAAGGAACAAGAAAATGAACTCTGGCAATATGACAAAACAAAGCTCTTTAACACCCCCCCAAAAAAAATCACACCTGCTCACCAGCAATGGATCCAAACCAAGAAGAAATCCCTGATTTACCTGAAAAAGAATCAGGAGGTTAGTTATTAAGCTAATCAGGGAGGCACCAGAGAAAAGTGAAGCCCAATGCAAGGAAATAAAAAAAAAATATGATACAAGAAGTAGAGGAGGGGGGTACAAATATTCAAGGAAATAGATAGCATAAAGAAAAAGTAATCAAAAGTTCAGGAAACATTGGACCAGGAAACATTGAAACAATTATAGAAATGCAAAATGCTCTGGAAAGTCTCAGCAATAGAATTGAACAAGTAGAAGAAAGAAATTCAGAGCTCAAAGACAAGGTCTTCGAATTAACCCAATCCAACAAAGACAAATAAAAAAGAATAAGAAAATATGAACATAGTCTCCAAGAAGTTTGGGATTATGTTAAATGACCAAACCTAAGAATAATCAGTGTTCCTGAGGAAGAAGAGAAATTTAAAAGTTGGGAAAAATATTTGGGGGAATAACGGAGGAAAACTTCCCCAGCCTTGCTAGAGACCTAGACATCCAAATACAAGAAGCACAAAGAACACCTGGGAAATTCACTGCAAAAAGATCATTGCCTGGGCACACTGTCATCAGGTTATCTAAAGTTAAGATGAAGGAAAGAATCTTAAGAACTGTGAGACAAAAGCACCAGGTAACCTACAAAGGAAAACTTAACATATTAACAACAGATTTATCAGCAGAAACCCTTCTACAAGCTAGAAGGGACTGGGGCCCTATCTTCAGCTTCCTCAAACAAAACAATTATCAGCCAAGAATTTTATATCCTGCAAAACTAAGCATCATATATGAAGGAAAGATACAGTCTTTTTCAGACAAACAAATGCTGAGAGAATTTGCCACTACCAAACCACTACTATAAGAGCTACTAAAAGGAGCTCTAAATCTTGAAACAAATCCTGGAAACATATCAAAACAGAACCTCTTTAAACCATAAATAACATAGCACCTATAAAAGGAAAATACAATTTAAAAAGCAAAAACATCAAACAAAAAAATTAAGGTACACAGGCAACAAATAGCACAATGAATGAAATGGCACCTCACATCTCAATACTAATATTGAATGTAAATGGGCTAAATGCTCCACTTAAAAGATACAGAACTGCAGAATGGATAAGAACTCACCAATCAATTATCTGCTGCCTTCAGGAGAATCACCTAACACATAAGGATTCACATAAAGTAAAGGGATGGAAAAAGGCATTTCATGCAAACTGACACCAAAAGTGAGCCAGAATAGCTATTCTTATATCAGACAAAACAAACTTTAAAACAACAGCAGTTAAAAGATACAAACAGGAACATTATATAATAAGAGGCCTTGTCCAACAGGAAAATATCGCAATCCTAAACATATATGCACCTAACACTAGAGCTCCCAAATTCATAAAATAATTACTAATAGACCTAAGAAATGAGATAGACAGCAACACAATAATAGTGAGGACTTCAGTACTCCACTGATAGCACTAGACAGGTCATCAACACGGAAAGTCAACAAAGAAACAATGGATTTAAACCATATCTTAGAACACGTGAACTTAACAGATATATACAGAATATTTTATTGAACCACCGAATATACATTCTATGCATCAGCACATGGAATTTTCTCCAACATGGAAATTTTTCTGACACATAATGATCTTAATAGAAATGCTAGCTATTCTTTTTATTATGTGGTTCCTCATATACCCGGCTTGGGAAGCTAACGCAAGTCTCTGAAAGATTTCTTCAAGGATCCCTGTCTAAATGAGAGAGGAAAAGTTACCATTGAAATAGCAGACTCGCCGGGCGTGGTGGCTCACACCTGTAATCCCAGCACTTTGGGAGGCCGAGACGGGCAGATCACGAGGTCAGGAGATCGAGACCATCGTGGCTAACACGGTGAAACCCCGTCTCTAATAAAAATACAAAAAACTAGCCGGGCATAGTGGCGGGCACCTGTACTCCCAGCTACTTGGGAGGCTGAGGCAGGAGAATGGCAAGAACCCGGGAGGTGGAGCTTGCAGTGAGCCGAGATCGCGCCACCACACTCCAGCCTGGGTGACTGAGCAAGACTCCATCTCAAAAAAAAAAAAAAAAAAAGAAATAGCAGACTCTATTTAACAACGCTGGTTGTAGGTCTCTGATGAAATTTTAGTTCTCTGAATCCTCTAAAATTCATTTTACATATGTTTTATTATCATGCCACAAAACCCTAGCCTAAGTGAGTAATCAATTATTAGCTGGACCACATTCCAAAATGTTTCTTTCCAATGTTAGGCGTGTAAAATCAAGGTGGAAAATATAAGCACAATTCAAATAGATTTGGGGTCACTCTTTTTTAGTATTTTAATGGGAAAACAGGTATCCGCCCTCACCCTGAGAGATGATTCCCCATAGAAATCCAGGCTTTCATGTCTTCCTTGAGTAAGCAATGATATTTTTCCAAAGTAGGGGTCCTAATTGTAACAATTACACTAGAGAATTTAGTAGAGACCTATTCATGGAGTATTTCCCTATGGTATGCAGGTATTTACTTTCAATCAGTTTTAATCCAAGGTGTATAGATATGGGGTACATAACACGCAAAATGGGACCAGTAACATATTCCTACAATTTTATCATCCGAAAATCAAGTGTGTAAGGCTAAATTATTTTCACAACTATTTAGAGCAGTGTGGTTTTATAGCTAACTAAGGAAGGGCAGAAATGCTGAGAAGCCATGAAAATTTATGTATTCTGAGCCTAGTTAGGTAATTGGTCTGAAACCTATGAAAAAGTTTCATTATCTAAAATATAAATTCCATAGAGTAGCATTAGCAAAGGTTAATCTTTTCTGAATTATTAATCAATTTAGTAAAAAAGTTCTCTCCATTCACACATTAAGAAAATTTGGATTTGCTCCCTTGATGTGCCCAGGAGAAAAAACAGAAAATATTAATCTAACGTCCCAGTAGTCCCCAAGCTTCATAGGTCCAACCAATTATTAAGCACACAGCACTAAATGGTTTCTTGTCTTCTGTGTGCTTATAAATGGAGTATACCTATTTCTGTAGTTCTATTTCATGTAAGTAATAAGATATATACAGATATCTTGATACTGGAAATGCTTTAAAAAGAAAAATATTAAATATATAACATTTAAAAGATGTTGCAAAAATATAAAACAAAATAATTATGAAATTCCCTTCTATCATATAATTTCTGGGAAACACAAGCTTTACTTCAATCAGTTTATTTCAGTTTTAAAAATAAAATACATACCATCGTAAAACCAGCTAAGTATTAGTTTTAATCATTTGTAAACTGAGGACACAGAACTCAGTGTGTGTCCTGCCAATATAAATGTGTACAGTCCTGCCAATATAAATGTGTACAGAAAAGGCAGAATTCTTCAGGTGCCTTGAATTGCAGTAACATTTAAGAAATCATGTTTTATGTGGATCATTCCTTTAAAACTGATGGGAAATTATATTTCTATATAAGAGAATTTCCCCAGGTAGAGTTGGAAAACTTTTTCTAGAGTATTGGAAAGTGACACATGGGATACATTCATGATCATCCACTTATGGAGTGGTGCCCATGGAATACCAGGACAACAGAAAACTAAGCTCTAATCATCCAGCTGTCTCCACGTCGTGTGAATCATACACAACTGAATCTGTGAAGTGCACATCCCATCTCTATATGCTTTCTACTTGCATGTATTATAAGAAAAGGTACATAGCTACTTCTGTGCTAACAGATCATTTTTATTAGAAAACATCCTGAAGCAGACCCATCTCACATGCAGAGACATACATAGGCTCAAAATAAAGGGATGGAGGAAGATCTACCAAGCAAATGGAGAACAAAAAAAAAGCAGGGGTTGCAATCTTAGTCTCTAATAAAACAGACTTTAAACCATCAAAGATCAAAAGAGACAAAGAAGGCCATTACATAATGGTAAAGGGATGAATTCAACAGGAAGAGCTAACTATCCTAAATATATATGCACCCAATACAGGAGCACCCAGATTCATAAAGCAAGTCCTTAGAGACTTACAAAGAGACTTAGACTCCCATACAATAATAATGGGAGACTTTAACACCCCACTGTCAACATTAGACAGATCAACGAGACAGAAAGTTAACAAGGATATCCAGGAATTGATTTCAACTCTGCACCAAGCGGACCTCATAGACATCTACAGAACTCTCCACCCCAAATCAACAGAATATACATTCTTCTAAGCACCACATCGCACTTATTCCAAAATTGACCACATAGTTGGAAGTAAAGCACTCCTCAGCAAATGTAAAAGAACAGAAATTATAACAAACTGTCTCTCAGACCACAGTGCAATCAAACTAGAACTCAGGACTAAGAAACTCAATCAAAACCGCTCAACTACATGGAAACTGAACAACCTGCTCCTGAAGGACTACTGGGTACATAATGAAATGAAGGCAGAAATAAAGATGTTCTTTGAAACCAATGAGAATAAAGATACAACATACTAGAATCTCTGGGACACATTTAAAGCAGTGTGTAGAGGGAAATTTATAGCACTAAATGCCCACAAGAGAAAGCAGGAAAGATCTAAAATTGACACCCTAACATCACAATTAAAAGAACTAGAGAAGCAAGAGCAAACGCATTCAAAAGCTAGCAGAAGGCAAGAAATAACTAAGATCAGAGCGGAACTGAAGGAGATAGAGACACAAAAAACCCTCCAAAAAATCAATGAATCCAGGAGCTGGTTTTTTGAAAGAATCAACAAAACTGATAGACCGCTAGCAAGACTAAAAGAAGAAAAGAGAGAAGAATCAAATAGATGCAATAAAAAATGATAAAGGGGATATCACCACCGACCCCACAGAAATACAAACTACCATCAGAGAATACTATAAACACCTCCATGCAAATAAACTAGAAAACCTAGAAGAAATGGATAATTTCCTGGACACTTACACTCTCCCAAGACTAAACCAGGAAGAAGTTGAATCCCTGAATAAACCAATAACAGGCTCTGAAATTGAGGCAATAATTAATAGCCTAACAACCAAAAAAAGTCCAGGACCAGACGGATTCACAGCCGAATTCTACCAGCGGTACAAGGAGGAGCTGGTACCATTCCTTCTGAAACTATTCCAATCAATAGAAAAAGAGGGAATCCTCCCTAACTCATTTCACGAGGCCAACATCATCCTGATACCAAAGCCTGGCAGAGACACAACAAAAAAAGAGAATTTTAGACCAATATCCCTGATGAACATTGATGCAAAAATCCTCAATAAAATACTGGCAAACCGAATCCAGCAGCACATCAAAAAGCTTATCCACCATGATCAAGTGGGCTTCATCCCTGGATGCCAGGCTGCTTCAACATATGCAAATCAATAAATGTAATCCAGCATATAAACAGAACCAAAGAAAAAAACCACATGATTATCTCAATAGATGCAGAAAAGGCCTTTGACAAAATTCAACAGCCCTTCATGCTAAAAACTCTCAATAAATTCGGTATTGATGGAATGTATCTCAAAATAATAAGAGCTATTTATGACAAATCCACAGGCAATATCATACTGAATGGGCAAAAACTGGAAGCATTCCCTTTGAAAACTGGCACAAGACAGGGATGCCCTCTCTCACCACTCCTATTCAACATAGTGTTGGAAGTTCTGGCTAGGTCAATCAGGCAAGAGAAAGAAATAAAGTGTATTCAGTTAGGAAAAGAAGAAGTCAAATTGTCCCTGTTTGCAGATGACACGATTGTATATTTAGAAAACCCCATCATCTCAGCCCAAAATCTCCTTAAGCTAGTAAGCAACTTCAGCAAAGTCTCAGGATACAAAATTAATGTGCAAAAATCACAAGCATTCTTATATACCAGTACAGACAAACAGAGAGCCAAATCATGAATGAACTCCCATTCACAATAGCTTCAAAGAGAATAAAATACCTAGGAATCCAACTTACAAGGGATGTAAAGGACCTCTTCAAGGAGAACTACAAACCACTGCTCAGTGAAATAAAAGAGGACACAAACAAATGGAAGAACATACCATGCTCATGGATAGGAAGAATCAATATTGTGAAAATGGCCATACTGCCCAAGGTAATTTATAGATTCAATGCCATCCCTATCAAGCTACCAATGACTTTCTTCACAGAATTGGAAAAAACTGCTTTAAAGTTCATATGGAACCAAAAAAGACCCCACATTGCCAAGACAATCCTAAGTCAAAAGAACAAAGCTGGAGGCATCACGCTACCTGACTTCAAACTATACTACAAGGCTACAGTAACCAAAACAGCATGGTACTAGTACCAAAACACAGATCTAGACCAATGGAACAGAACAGAGCCCTCAGAAATAATACCACCCATCTACAGCCATCTGATCTTTGACAAACCTGACAAAAACAAGAAATGGGGAAAGGATTCCCTAGTTAATAAATGGTGCTGGGAAAATTGGCTAGCCATAAGTAGAAAGCTGAAACTGGATCCTTTCCTTACTCTTTATATGAAAATTAATTCAAGATGGATTAGAGACTTAAATGTTAGACCTAAAACCATAAAAACTCTAGAAGAAAACCTAGGTAATACCATTCAGGACATAGCCATAGGCAAGGACTTCATGTCTAAAACACCAACAGCAATGGCAACAAAAGTCAAAATTGACAAATGGGATCTAATTAAACTAAAGAGCTTTTGCACAGCAAAAGAAACTACCATCAGAGTGAACAGGCAACCTACAGAATGGGAGAAAATTTTTGCAATCTACTCATCTGACAAAGGGCTAATACCCAGAACCTGCAAAGAACTCAAACAAATTCACAAGAAAAATCAAACAACCCCATCAAAAAGTGGGCAAAGTATATGAACAGACATTTCTCAAAAGAAGACATTCATAGAGCCAACAGACACATGAAAAAATGCTCGTCATCACTGGCCATCAGAGAAATGCAAATCAAAATCACAATGAGATACCATCTCACACCAGTTCGAATGGCAATCATTAAAAAGTCAGGAAACAACAGGTGCTGGAGAGGATGTGGAGAAATAGGAACACTATTACACTGTTGGTGGGATTGTAAACTAGTTCAACCATTGTGGAAGACAGTGTGGTGATTCCTCAAGGATCTAGAACTAGAAATACCATGTGACCCAGCCATCCCATTACTGGGGATATACCCAAAGGATTATAAGTCATGCTGCTATAAAGACACATGCACACGTATGTTTATTGCAGCACCATTCACAATAGCAAAGACTTGGAATCAACCCAAATGTCCATCAGTGACAGGCTGGATTAAGAAAATGTGGCACATATACACCATGGAATACTATGCAGCCATAAAAAAGGATGAGTTCGTGTCCTTTGTAGGGACATGGATGCAGCTGGAAACCATCATTCTCAGCAAACTATCGCAAGAACAGAAAACCAAACACCGCATGTTCTCACTCATAGGTGGGAACTGAACAATGAGATCACTTGGACATGGGAAGGGGAACATCACACACCGGAGCCTATTGTGGGGAGCGGGGAGCGGGGGAATGGCACTGGGAGTTATACCTGATGTAAATGATGAGTTGATGGGTGCTGACGAGTTGATGGGTGCAGCACACCAACATGGCACATGTATACATATGTAACAAACCTGCATGTTGTGCACATGTACCCTAGAACTTAAAGTATATTAAAAAAAAATCCTGAAGCATGTGAATATTGCATAAAAACGAGCTAAAAGAAATCCTCCCAGTATGAATCCTCCCACTGTGCCACACCATGCTCACCTCCTGACTTGCACAGCATGGTTTAGGAGATAAGGGGACAGAAAAGAAACCCTTTCCATCAGCAGGATGAGCTAGGAGACTTTCTTCAAATATGGTTCTTAGGAGTGTCAGATGCTGAGACCTGGCTTGCCCAATGAGCTAAGCCCCGAAAATTGCATTTTACACATGGGAAAAGGCAAGCTATTCTCAGAGAGACTTGAGATTTAGAAGATAATGACATAAATCACAGGAAAAATAACATGGAAGAAAATTCTGAGATAGGTCACATTTGGAAAGGCCACATTGCAGAAGACAAGAGAAAAGCTAAGTGCGTAGATTAAGAAAACACAGAGCAAGAAATGTCAAAGAACAATCTGAACATATCTTTGAAAAGTCACCATAAAAATCTCTCAAAGCAGACAGTGAAGCCTGAATTTCCTTCTGGAGAAAGGTAACATAGGTAAGATTCCCTTTACTACCTTGATTAAGGAAGCAATCACTTTAAACATTTTGCAACCTGTAGTTACCAAATCATGGACAGTCTGTGATACATGGAATAATCAAATGGGCCACAAACTAGTGAAGAATGCTAAGGTCGATGCACCTGAGCCAGTGGTCAGGAGAGCAGTGGAAAAGGAAGCAACCTCACAAGTTTGGCACTTATGCCCTTGGGGGTGGGCAGGTTACAGGGCGAAGGAAGGGAGTGAGGGCATGTCTATCGTCACATCTGCAGCACCAGTGTAATCGTGCATATCTCTCAGGGTAGAGATGATGTGCAAATACTGTGATTTACATCCAACACCTAGTGAGGTACCTGAGCTATGTGAAAGAGCATACTTTGGCTTTGCATTATCATAATTGTCAACTTCATCATCATTGTCATGACTATCATCAATTTTCTCCTCAATAAATTTGAGAGATTACACCTTTGGGAGCCACAAAAGGGGTTATCACTACCATAATCATTTTGTTTTCTTTATTTTTTAAAGCAACTGCAACCTCATAGTCACTGTCTCTAATTTGAAATATTCTAGCCACTAGGGTACATGCTTATGTGCTGACACCATTAATTTAAATTTGAGAAGTCAGGCCCAGCACGGTGGCTCATGCCTGTAATGCCAGCTCTCTGGGATTGCTTGAGCCCAGAAGTTCCAGATCAGCCCAAACAACATGGCAAAACCCCATGTCTACTAACAAAACAAAAAACTAGCCAGGTGTGGTGGAGCATGACTGTGGTACCAGCTACTCAGGAGGCTGAGGTGGGAGGATCGCTTGAGCCCAGGAGGTTGAGGCTGCAGTAAACTGTGATGGTACCACTGCACTCCAGCCTGGGCAACAAATGAGACCCTGTCTGAAATCAATTAATTAATTAATTTGTGAAATTAAAACTGGGGTAAGATGTATCTTCATGAGAAATTATTGTTAGATATTTTGTGAGAATGTAAGGTTATACTCTCTTGATAAGCCAGTGTTTTGAATAAAGAATCTAATTTCCTTCTAAATGATTTAAAATTATTTTATTTCTATGTATATAATTTTTAAAAATTACTCAAACTATAGAAGACTTCTTAGATAATACTTTGAATTGATTGATAAAGATGAGAGAAGTAAAAGCAAGTATATTTAGTAAAATTCTGCAGTTAAAACCTATCCCTTCCTTGACCAATAGGAATATGAAATTAGTAATGTCTGGATCTAAAATAACTAGATAACATAAGAATATGGACCCTGAGAACTAATAAAGCAAGTAAATAAAAGTCATTTAGTCTGAGAAGTGAATGCAAACCAAAAAATGAGTATCTCTCAAGGAAAGCATCCACTAATTTTATGAGTCACTAAAGGATTAAACATATCAAACAGAAAAAGATCCCCTTGCACTGCCAAGAAAACAATCCTCTGAGCCGTGGGTGATGGTTAGAGCCGGTTAGCTAATCTGACGTCACCAAAGCCTTACTATTAGAACTGACAGGTCTCAATCCACAGCCTGCCTAGGGCCCAGCTCACCCACTAATTCTACACCTGCAGAATAAAGAGGCATTTATGCAGAGGGATGAGTAGGGGATTCAGTTCACCTGTGAAGAACCTGCACGGTTTTACGGAAAGATATCCTTTGCTCATTGCTCTGTAGGCCTGCAATTGTAGTGTCTATAGAAAGGTGGCAAAATTCAACTGGGGAGCATGGAATCATAGAGTCACCAGTGGAACATTTTACCTGCCTCTTAATTTTACTCTATTCTCTTCTGGATAATAGTAATCTGGGGAGAGCTGTGCTCAAAATTTTCTCCAACTTCCCTTGTCACATCTGTGTGAAGAATCAGAAGGGTCACAATCATGTAGACAAGACCAAGTTCTTTCCTTCTGATACCAAGATCAAATTAGTCCAAGCCCACTGCATACTTTGTAATGTCTCTACTCTGGGGCGAGAAGTTTCCTAGTGCCTCCCCTGAGCTCACAGTGGCTCTGCGTATCCTCTCCCTGCAATGTGCGACAGGCACCTGCAACCTTAGGTCTGTTCTCCACTTGGAGCATGTGCTTTCCAGGTAGTATTGGTCATGCATGTTGTGATTTCCATTCTCCCATTTTCACGTTTCCAGCTCTCTCTCAGTTTAAACAAGATATTAAAATATTTCTTATGGCCATGAGTGAAGAGAGCAAATCCAGTTGGAAATGATTTCTTTCCGTTTTCTAAGAATTCCTACAGTGTCCCTAAATGTGATATAAATGTGCAGACCTGCAGGTCAATGGCCTAGACCCTGCAGAAGATGGAGCACACATCTCAAGGAGCTGAAAACCTTTTGGATTCTATGACTGAAGCACTGAGAAATCTAATCCTTGAGCCCTCCAGGGCAACAAAAGAGAAATACACCACCATGGATCACTGCAATGTAACCAAAGGGTTCCCTGGTAGTACAGGGACACCCAGGCTTCAAATGTGATCATTCCATGAAAGCAAAAATGTTAGACAATTTGATCTTGAACAACTCTCAACCTTCTATATTTTACTAAATTCATTTTTTTTTTCTTTTTGAGACAGAGTCCACTCTGTTGCGCAGGCTGGAGTGCAGTGGCATGATCTTGGCTTACTCCAAACTCTGCCTTCCCAGGCTCAAGTGATCCTCTTGCCTCAGCCTCCTGAGTAGCTGAGATCACAGGAACACAACACTATGCCAACCTAATTTTTTGAGTTTCTGTAGAGATGGAGTCTCACTATATTACCCAGACTGGTCTCAAACTCCTGAGCTCAAGCCATCCTCCTGGCTCAGCCTCCCAAAGTGCTGAGATTACAGCATGAGCCACTGCACACAGCCCAATTTTACCAAATTCATTAGGAAGGGAATGAGAAAAGAGATGAAAATTTCTGTCTATTCAAACAAGTTTAAATAGAAGTGAAATGCCCAGAAAAATACATTATTAAGGAGTTAGCTAGGCTAAATACAGACCATGGAGACTCTTGGCTCAATAAAAAGTGCCATCTGCCATCACTTGTCTATTAGTGTGAGCTGACCCAGGCCCAGGCCAAGGCATGTGGGATCCACTGCCCAGGTCTGCTCTCACTGCCCCTGATCAGGAATAAAAGGCACTTGATCTGTGGCTGCCAATCAGACAGGCTGAGCAGCAGGTGGAAGGACTTGTGGGGTCATAACCACACATGCCCAGCAGCAAAGTTTTGTCTTCCCACAGGGGTAGAGAGACCCCATCTAGCAGACACAGCAGCCAGCGAAGTTCAGCTTTTCATCAACCGGTGATTTGGTACCACGTAATTAAATGCCATCAAAATGGATGTCAGAAAAATGTAGGATTAGGAACTTCCAAGCTATTATTCCCCAGGGAAGCAATGAAAAAATTAAGCAGAAACTATCTGAAACAACTCTGTCTGAGCTCTAGAAAACAGTCTACACCTGATTACAGCAATGAGGTGAATACCCAATAAAAAACAAAACCATTTTGAAAATCGTAAGAAAGTTTTGTGGCATTTTTTCTCACCTTACCCCATCCATTTTCTAGCATGGCAGCAATCTTGGTCTTGAAGTGGCAACAATCCAGATAATTATTCTCCTTGAACCAGAAGAAGCAGAGTAGATCTTATTTGCAAACCACTGTGTATATCTACTGTAAGCTGTCTGTTAGATACTTGAAGCATTTATGCAAGGTGTTCCTATCTGGTTTGCCCAACTTGGAACTTAGGCAGGAAATACAGTGAATGCTCATTAAAAGTGGCTAGTTAACTACAGACTTATAGAAGCCTGAGGCAAAAGGTTACAAATGGAGACACAAAATATACCACACAAAAGCATGGAGCAGCTGTTATGTGATTCACTGGGAAATTAGAATGTTCAAAAGCAGTCAAGTATATAAGGGAATTTAGAAAGCCATAGGCATGCCCAGGCAAGATGCATGCTCAAAAAAGACTTGTGAAGACCGTAAGCTTTCACCCCAGGCTCAGGGCAAGGCTAGCTAAATGCTGAAGGATTGTCCCAGCACAGAGACAATCTGCAAAGACTGGGAGAGTTCCTAGCATTCAATAAAATCTCTGTCAAACCACTAGATGCATATCAACTATAGGAACAGACATTACAGATAATATGTGACAAGGAATCATCTTTGTAAACGTAGTCAGGAAAAGTCTCAAAAGTAAAGGACTACTACAGCATTCAACAATTGTAAAGGGAGGAAAAAAACCCTGGGGAAGTAGAAGAATCAGACTTCACATAGATACCACATCATAATAATCAAAAGCTTAATTTTTAATTTAAAAAGCCACACAAAAAATACAGCATAACACAGCCCCTTCAAAGAAGAAACAAAAAAGCTAAAGCACCCATCCTTGAGAAAGTCCAGAATCAGGCTTACTAGATAAGGACTTTAAAACACCTGTCTTAAAGGTGTACTAATAGCTAAGGGAGAAGATAAACAAAACTAAGAGAAATCAGAAGAAGGATATATGAACAAAATGATGCCAGAAATAAGTTTCTCATCAAACTTCCTTGTTCTTTCTGGTTTTGTAAACAACCCTTCCCACCTAATTGGTAACAGGAACAGCCTCTCCCTTCCCACTTAATTGTCTGTATTCAATTTCAAACAATAGCCAGTCGGGTTAGTTTAGATTGTGCAGTGCGACTCCAGTTACTGGGGAAAGGACACAGAAACAGGAGCTGCATTAGGGATAAAAACCCCTGCCCCACCCTACTCGGTGTGCTCTTGCAATTGCATCAGATGCAAGCAGCACCCTTCTGCAGAAGTAAAATTGCCTTGCTGAAGAATTTTTGGTCTAAGTGCTGGCTCTTATTTGTGGCACCAAATACCTGTTTCCAACAATTTGGGGGCTTGTCCGGGATCCCATTCTCCTCCAGGGAAGGGTCTCCTCCGATCATCTCTCATGAGGAGACACATCCTGCTGCCTTGTTGCAGTTGCCTCAAGAGTAAGGGATTGAAACCCACCTGGCATGATGAATAAACCTGGACTCTCAGCAACATGGGAAAAAAAGAAGTCTACAAATAAATACCGTGGCAACCAGGTAACAGTGCACAGACCAAGGTAAGAAAATCTGTGGGGGCAGTGAAGTACTTCCTTGGTGGTCGGGACATCCTGGAGGTGAAAGTGTGTAAATGAGATGCACAATTAAGTGTGAAGTGAGTGTGGAGTCTGGATCCATGGTTCCATGGTCACCTCATACAGCTTAAGACAGCCTTCCTGTCATGGGATTTATACTGACCTGGCATTGCTAAGAGGGACCTAAATTCCAGGAGGGAAGTGGCCAGAGAAGGATGAAGTGAAAGCAAAGGAGTGCAATAAACCTCCAGTATGGGGGCTTGAGCCTCTAGAGAAAGGGTGCAAGAAATCTGTATTAGGAGAGGCTGAGCTCTGCTGACTCAGGGAAACTCAGGAAACACCTAAAACTTCCAGGATAGGAAATACCACAAGAAAGATAGAAAATAAAAAGGACAAGACAGACAATAAAGTTTCCTCTAATGCCCCTGAGGTCTCATGTTAAACTACTGGAGGGATAATGAAATGACCAAGCACAAGAAAAAGCAACAAATAATAAAATATTGTTTTATTTGGACCCAAGAACCTATCCTCAAACCCTCAGTTTTTTGGCCAAAGTTGGGTCCAATGAAGATTGGGTTTGTCAACTTTTAATAGAATATGTCAATAACAAAAGTCCTGTCTCCCAGGAGGAAAAAGACTATGCCTTGTGTTGGTGGCAAGGGCTTGTCCTCCCCTATCCCCTAAAAGCTACAGGAGACAAGCCAGAAACTACTTCCCCTCAGGAAATTGAGATCCCTAACCCCAGAAAAGTCCACCAACACATGGACACTTTAGACCACCTTGCCTGCCAAAAACATCTAACTTCCCTCCCCGTCAAGCAAATGCAACTGCCACAAGCCCTTCTCCTTCTCATGTTGTTTCCTCCCCCACCTTATAATCCTGACTTTTGGGGCAGTCCCCAGCCTGAATGCCCTCCCCCAGGAAGACTTCAACGTGAGATAGAGCAATGTAAAAAAGATATCCAAAACTTCCCCTTCCTCACTACCTCCAGAGAATCTCCTCCAACCCTCTTTTCCTTAAGGGACGTGTCTCTGGGAGGAGGGGGTATTGACTTTGTAAACACCCCCTTAACCAGAAGTCCAAAACCTAAAAAGAGAGCTCAACCCACTCTTAGATGATCCCTATGGAGTGGCAGATCAAATTGATCAATTCCTAGGACCCCAGTTGTATACTTGGGTTAAGTTAATGTCCATCCTAAGCACCTTTTTTTGGTGGGGAGGAAAGAAGCATGATCTGCAGGGCCAGTATGATGGTTTGGGAACGTGAGCACCCCGCCCCTCCCCTGGTCAAAGCATCCCAGCAGCTGAACAAAAGTTCCCTGCCGAAGATCCTCAGTGGGATAGTAACAATATAGCCCATCAAGGAAATATCAGAGATCTCAGAGATACGGTAATTAGAGGGATTTGGGAATCAGTTCCTCAAACTCAAAATATTACCAAAGCCTTTAATATACAACAGGGAAAAGATGAAGGACATATGGAATTCTTAGAGAGGCTTAAGGAGCAAATGAGGAAATATGCTGGCCTAGAATTAGAAGACTCCTGTGGATAAGGGATGTTAAAGCTCCATTTGGTCACCAATAGTTGGCTGGACATTACAAAAATACTACAAAAATTAGAGAACTGGAAAGATCGACTTATAGAGGAGTTTTTAAGGGAGGCTCAAAAAGCATATGTACGAAGGGATAAAAAAAAAAAGCAGAAACAAAAGGCAAAATTTCTGCTGTCCACCCTACAACAAAGCACCCAAGGGGCCAAAACCTGTAAAGAACTTAAGCCTCCACTCGCCAGGTCATATAAAGTGTACAAAAGAGCAAAGCTAGGGAACTCAAAATTACTGAGAGAAAAGAGGGCAAAATAAATGTTCCAAATGTGGAAGAACAGGACACTTCAAAAGAGAATGCCCTGAATGGGAAAAAGAAAATAAAGTCACCCCACTTATGGCTTTCAAGGAAGGCTAGAGAGTCAGCGGCTCTGTCGCTTATTTCAAGTCCTACCCAGAGCCCTTGACAAATATAGAGGTGGGACCCAAACCCAAGCTTATTACTTTTTAAATCGACTAACAGGCAGTTGACTCCTCTGTTCCTCTGTTTGTTATCCTCCATCTGGTGTAATTTGTTCACAAGAACTTCTTATCTCAGGAGTAAAAGGAGAAAAATTTAAAGCAAAAATCTTAAAGGAAACAGAGGTCAAATATAAGAACCACTCAGCTAGTATTAAATTTCTGTTCATTCCAGAGGCAGGAACAAATTTATTAGGGAGAGATTTAATGCTAAAATTAGGCTTAGGCCTCTATATTAACCAAGGAAAATTTCTCACATCTGTAAACTTACCACCACAGATGAAGAACATATTCATCCTGACATATGGTCAAAAGAAGGAAATTAAGGAAAGCTACGGGTTCCTCCAGTGCATGTCAAATTAAAAACTCCCAGAGAAGTAGTACAAAGAAAACAATACCTTATTCCTTTAAAAGCCAGGATAGGTTTAAAACCCGTAATTGAAAGCCTTTTCCATGACAAACTCCTTGAACCCTGTATGTCCCCTTATAACACTCCAATACTGCCTGTATAGAAGCCAGATGGGTCATACTGGTTAGTGCAAGACCTCCAGGCTATTAATCAAATAGTCTGAAACACCCACCCTGTTGTTCTTAATTCTTACACTATTATTGGTAGAAGTCCACATAACCACCAATGATTCACAGTAATAGATTTAAAAGATGCCTTTTGGGCTCGTCTGTTAGCAGAGGACAGCTGGGACACGTTTGCCTTTGAATGGGAAGACCCCTACTCCAGTCAAAAACAGCAATACCGATGGACAGTTTTGCCCCCAAGGATTTACAGAATCACCAAACTTATTTGGTCAACTCCTAGAGCAAGTGATCCCTGCCCTCATCCATTTGCCTACTCCAAAACATGGATGACTCGTTTATTTCAGGAGAGAACAAAGATTAAGTACAACATTTTCAATCAGCTTCCTAAATCATCTAAGAGAACAAGGGTTACAAGTCTTGAAGAGTAAACTCCAGTTTGTAGAACCTGAAGTAAAGTACCTAGGGCACTTAATTAGCAAAGGGAAATGGAAAATAGGGTTTGAACAGATTGAGGGTATCATATCCCTACCTCTACCAGAAATGAAACAAGAACTTAGAAAATTTGAGGGAGTGGTTGGATACTGTTGCCTATGGATTGAGTCATATGCTTTAGAAACAAAACCTTTATAACACCAAAAACTCACCCAAAAAGAGCCAGACTTCCTTCTATGGACCCTATCAGAAATACAACAAGTAGAAAAATTAAAACATTTATTAGTAACTGCCCTGGTTCTAGCTTTACCCTCCCTAGAACAGCCATTTCATTTTTTTGTCAATGTAAACAAAGGAGTAGCCTTAGGGGTACTCACTCAAAAACACGAGGGCCACCGGCAGCCCATAGCTTTTCTGTCAAAAATTATTGACCCAGTAATGAATGGCCCAAATGTGTCCAATCCATAGCACCAACTGCCTTGCTAACAGAGGAAAGCAGAAAAAAGTAACCTTTGGGGGAAACCTCATCGTGACTACTCCTCACCAAGTCGGAACTATTCTTAACCAAAAGGCAGGAAGATGGCTTACTGACTCAAGAATTTTACAGTATGAGGCTATCTTATCAGGGAAGGATTATTTAACTTTACTGACAATTCACTTAACCCCACTGCCTTCCTAACAGAGAATCGAAACCCAGAGAACCTGGAACACAAATGTTTAGATCCAATCAGTTACCAAACAAAAATTAGGTTAGACCTAAGTGAAACCCCTTTCCAAACAAGGAGGCATCTTTTCATAGATGGTACTTCTTGAGTAGTTGAAGGAAAGAGGCATAATGGATACTCAGTAGCTGATGGGGAAACTCTCGCAGAAATAGAATCAGGAAGATTGCCAAATGACTGGTCTGCTCAAACATGCGAGCTATTTGTACTAAATCAGGCTTTAAAATGTCTACAAAACCAAGAAGGATCTACGCTGACTCCAAATATGCCTTTGGAGTAGTCCATACCTTTGGAAAAATCTGAACTGAACGGGGTGTCATTAACGGTAAGGGCCAAAACCTGGTCCACAAAGAGTTAATAATACAAGTATTAGATAATCTACAGCTGCCAGAAGAAATAGCTGTTGTTCATGTCCCAGGAAGCCGGGGGAATAACCTTGCAGATCAAATAGCTAAGCAAGCTGCTTCTTCCCAGAAGGCACCCATTTTCTATCTAACCCCCTGTCTTCCCCCTCCAGCTGCAATCCCCACCTTTTCCCCTGCAGACCAAGAAAAACTAAAAAAATTAGGAGCTGAGGAAAGCCCAGAGGGAAAGTGGGTATTACCAGATGGAAGGGAAATGTTGTCTAAACCTCTCATGAGGGAAATGTTGTCACAACTTCATCAAGGAACCCACTGGGGTCCCCATGCTATGTGTGACACAGTCCTTAGGGTTTATGGGTGTATGGGGATCCAGACCCTTGCTAAGCAAATTACAGATAGTTGCATAGTGTGCAGAGAAACTAATAAGCAAACCTTAAAGAAGCAACCTTTTGGAGGAAGAAATCCAGGGCTAAGGCCACTCCAAAGTATCCAAGTGGACTACACTGAAATGTTCCCAATAGGTCACCCCAAATATTCATTAGTAATAGTAGACTCTCTTACCCACTGGGTAGAAGCCATCCCCTTCCCAAGTGCAACAGTCAGTAATGTAGTTAAAGCTCTGTTGAAACATATCATACCCAGGTTTGGAATAATAGAGAATACTGATTCAGACAACGGGACCACTTTACTACACTCATAATTAAAAGGCTAACCCAAGCACTAGAAATAAAGTGGGAATACAATACTCTCTGGCATCCACCTTCATCAGGAAGGGTAGAAATAATGAACCAGAGTCTAAAAAGGAAAAAAAAAAAAGGCCAGGCGCGGTGGCTCACGCCTGTAATCCCAGCACTTTGGGAGGCCGAGGCGGGCGGATCACGAGGTCAGGAGATGGAGACCATCCTGGCAAACACGGTGAAACCCCATCTCTACTAAAAATATAAAAAAAAAATTAGCCGGGCGTGGTGGTGGGCGCCTGTAGTCCCAGCTTCTCGAGAGGCTGAGGCAGGAGAATGACGTGAACCTGGGAGGCAGCGGTGCTTGCAGTGAGCGAAGATCGTGCCACTGCACTCCAGCCTGGGAGACAGAGTGAGACTCTGTCTTAAAAAAAAAAAAAAAGAAAAAGAAAAAGAAAAAAAAAAAACGCCTCACCAAATTAATCTTGGAAACCTGGTTACCATGGACAAAATGCCTTCCCATTGCCTTACTAAGAATCTGAACTGCCCCTCGAAAAGACCTTGGCCTGTCCCCTTATGAAATGCTCTATGGGCTGCCTTCCCTAAATTCCACAACTGACCTTCCCACATTTGAAACAAAAGATCAGTTTCTTAAAAGCTATATATTTTGTCTGTCTTCCACCCTACCCTCCCTCAGGACTGAAGGCCTCCTAGCACAAACTCCACCCCTCAAATTCTCAGTTCACCAACACCAACCCAGAGATCACATATTTATCAAAAGCTGGAAAGAGGGAAAGCTCGAACCCACCTGGGAAGGACCTTATTTGGTACTCCTAATGACTGAGACGGCAGTCCAGACCACTGAAAAGTGGTGGACCTATTATACCAGAATCAAAAAAGTGTCGCTATCTCCAGAATCATTGACTGTCACTCCAGGAACAACAGCTTCAAAATTAACATTCAAGCGGGTTTAATCTATCTTTTTCTTCTCTCCTTAGCTACTCAAGGATATCTTATTATCAATGTAACTCAATCACCCTTTCCCCAGATAGTTACATTTGATGCTTGTCTAGTCTTACCTTGTGGACATCTCCAAAGTCAAAGACAGCTAGCCTCTGCAGAAAAATACTTCTGTCCCTCCAAGGAAGACATTAATACTAATTCTGTCTTGTGTGTGGTGGGAATCTTCAGAGGAAGAGTCGGGTAATTGGGAGTTATGTTCTCAGTGGTCAGATGTTCTATGGACTACTAAAAATCAGGGTTGAACCTCCTGACAGGGTTGCACTGCCCTAAAACCATACCTACACTTCACCAAAGGGACTACCCCCTATAATTGCCAATCTAACCACTGCAACCCAGTACTTATCTCTATTAATACCCTTACCTTCGCCATTCCCATACCTGCTTTAGAGTGATTTTACGGCTTAGGAGCAGATGTCGCTGGAGGGGATCCTATAGGCTTCTTTAAATTACGCTTTATTCCTTCTCCTTCGTCTCCCACCCCCTTCTCAATCCCACAGATTCAAACCATTTCCCACCTCATACCCAACAACAAAACCAAAGTAACCGTAATATAAATCAAAAATTTAAAGCAAACTTTAGCCATTGAAACAGGGTACCAAGATGCAAATACCTCGCTGGAATGGCTTAAATATTCTGTCCGCACACTAAACAAAAGCAATTGTTACACTTGTGCAACAGGCAGACCAGAAACCCAAATTGTCTCCTTTCCTCTGACCAACAGGGCATGGACTATACGGTAGCCCTCTTCCAAAACCCCACAGATTGGGGGCAATAAGGCACGTCTAACCCTCTCGCTGCTATTCCCAGAAGTTAAAAGCCCTGCAGGTCAACCCCTGAGGGCCATTCGGCCTCCAACTACAAATGTCAATTTCACCTCCTGTCTCTCATGGCAGGGGGAAAACTTGGCATTCCTTGGAAGCTTAACAGGGTGCAGCACACCTAAGCCTTTTCAAGAGCTAACCAATCAGTCTGCCCTTGTTCATCCCTGAGCAGACGTATGGTGGTATTGCGGTGGACCACTATTGGGTACTCTGCCAAGTAACTGGAGCAGCACTTGTGCTGTAATCAAATTGGCCATCCCTTTCACCCTGGCATTTCATCAACCAAACAAAAAGGACAATTGCAGAAAAAGAAGTGTTCCTCATGGGTCTTTTGACCCTCATGTTTTTATAGATGCTATCAGAGTTCCCTGACGGGTGCCCAATGAATTTAAAGCCCGAAATCAAATGACCACAGGATTTGAATCTGTATTATTCTGGTGGTCAACTACAAACAAAAATGTAGACTGGATAAATTACATTTACTATAATTAACAGTGGTTTGTCAGTTACACAAGAGATGCCATTAAAGGAATAGCTGAGAAATTAGACCCTACCAGCCAAATGGCTTAGGGAAACAGGGTAGCCCTTGACATGATATTGGTTGAAAAAGGTGGAGTCTGTGTCATGATTGGAGTCCAATGTTGCACTTTTATCCCTATTAACACAGCCTCTAATGGAACAATTACAAAAGCATTACAGGGCCTTATAAATGAATTAGCTGCAAATTCCAGAATAAATGGTCCCTTTTCAAGTCTCATGGAAAAATGCTTTGGAAAATGGAATTGACTCATGACCTCAACATTTACTTCTCTAACAGTTATTACAGGTGTACTCATTCTTGTAGGTTGCTGTATTATACCTTCTATTCGTGGGTTGGTGCAACGGCTTATTATAGAAACAGCTCTTAACTAAAACCTCCCTCAATTCTCCTCCACCCTATTCAGATAAACTCCTGCTTCTAGATCACCAAGAGGAACAACAAAGTCAAATTATGTTAGAAAAATTTGAAGCGGAAAAACTATAAAGACAAGAGGGGGAAAACTGTCAGAAACAATAAGTTCCTCTTCAAACTTCCTTGTTCTTTCTGGTTTGGTAAACAACCCTTCCCACCTGATTGGTAATAGGAACAGTGTCTCCCTTCCTGCCTAATTGGCTCTATTCGATTTCAAACAATAGCCAACTGGGTTACTTTAGATTGTGTGGTATAACTGTAGTTACTGGGGAAAGGACACAGCAACATGAGCTGTGTTAGGGATAAAAACCCCTGACCTACCCACCTTGGTGTGCTCTTGCAATTGCTTCAGATGCAAGTAGCACCCTTCTGCAGAAGTAAAGTTGCCTTGCTGAGGAATTTTTGGTCTAAGTGCTGGTTCTTCTTTGTGGCACCCAACACCTCTTTCCAACAATAAGAATATCAACAAATAGAAAATATAACAAAGAACCAAACAGAAATGAAGATAAAGATACAATAATGAAAATAATAAAGCCATTGGAAGTGTTTGACATATTATTTGATTCCATTCTTCCTAAATATGATTTCAATCTTCTTAAATGTATTAAGTCCTGTTTTGTGGCCTATCCTGGAGATGTGTGATGTGATCTATCCTGGAGAATGTTCTGTGTGCACTTGAGAAGATTACATATTTTTCTTCTGTTAATTGAAAAATTCTGTATATACCTATTAGATCAATTTAGTTCAAGTCCACTATTTTGTTATTGATTTTTTACCTGGATTTTCTGTTTTTTATTGAAAGTAGGGTACTGAATTATTCTACCGTTACACTATTGCTGTCCATTTCTCCTTTCAGATATTTTGATATTTGTTCTATATACTTAGGTAGTCTAGTATTAGGTGCATATATATTTACAATTGCTGTATCTTCCTGTTGAATTCACCTTTTTAACATTATGTAATGACTTTGTCTCCAGGGACAGTTTTTTAAAATTCTAATTTGTGCTATATAAGAATAGCCACTACTGCTTTCTTTTGAGTGCTATTTACATGGGATATCTGTTTTCAACCCTTCACTGCCAGCCTATGTGTGTCCTTGAATCTAGTATTTACTATTGCCATTTTGTTAACTGTTTTCTATTTGTCTTGTAGTTCTTTTGACCCTCTTTTTCTCTCTTGCTCTCTTCCCTAGTGTTTTTTCTCCTTTTTATATTTGAGACAGGAAATTAAAGAAAGGAAAATCAAATTAAACTTAAAGAGAAAAACAAGTTTTCCTGTATTGGGCTGTCTCATCCCAAAAAGCAGTAACAGACACAGCCCAGGCCCAGGAAAGGTCCTGATAACACTATCTAAGAAGCCAAGACCCAAAAGGAATGTGCTCTGGAGACTCTCCCAGCATTCCCCAACATAAGGATAAGAAAAACAAAATTCCTCTTTTAGCCTTTTACCCCTTCCCCATAAATATTTTGCAGGTTCTGTAAATTCCTGTTTCTCCTTTGATGCAGCTGCAATGTCACAAGCTATGCTAGAGATTACGAGACCTGTCACTGTTTAATTAACTCTCTTTGTTCTGCTTCTGTAAGCTTGCTTATAAAAATCAAGCCCCGTCTTTGTTCTAGGCTCAGGTTTTCGGATGCGAAAAAACTTGGATCCACTGAGCCAGTGAACACCTTAATAAAAACCCTCCTATAACACCCATTTGGTCTCTCAGGTCCTTTCATTCCTGCAACATATCAATACATTTTTATTCCTTCTCTTTTCTTCCTGTGTAACTTTTGTAAGTATTTTCTTTGTGGTTACCAAAGGTAACAGTAAATCATTCTTCACCAGTAATTACATTAAATGTTAATGGACTAAGCTCCCCAATAAAAAGATACAGAGTGGCTTAATAGATTTTTTAAAAAGCATGATCCAACTATACATTGTCTACAAGAGACTTTATTTATTTATTTATTTATTTATTTACAGATGGTCTCACTTTGTTGCCCAGGCTAAAGTGCAGTTACATGATCATGGCTCACTATAGCCTTGAATTCCTGGGCTCAAGTGATCCTCCTGCCTTGGCCTCCCAAAATTCTGGGATTACAGGTATGAGCCACCATGCCCAGTCAAGAAACTCACTTTAGATTAAAAAACACATAGGCTGACAGTGATGCAAATGGTAACAAAAAGAAAGGAGTGGCTAGTCGTATGTCAGACAAAATAGACTGTACACCAAATTGCCTCTAGAGACGAAATCATTATATTATGACAAAAGGATCAATTCAACAATTTACAGCTGTAAAAGCTGGCATTACGAGGTAATGGTCCAGAGTTTCCCTGGGAAATGTTCCCACAGGCATCCAACAGCCTCTCTGCCACTGCCACTTGGTATGGGGAAGAAACAAAGAGCCTCAGGGCTACACCTGAGCTTACAGCACACCATAGTCACCATAGAGAGAAGAGACCAGTCTCTCCTCCTAGTGAGCCTTTGACCCCATGCTCTCCAACAAGAAGCATCCTAAGCACATGCCAGCAGTGCAGCTGCACCATCCCACTGGCTGAATACTCTCAGTAACAGTGACTCCACATTTCTTGGAGGTGGAGCCACCAGGGACAACCAAAAGCCTTTCTGCCACTACTTCTGCAGTATTACCCCACTACTCTTGGACCAAAGAAGGAACAAAGACCCAAAGTGCCTTATCCACACCTCCAACAAGCTGCAGTTGACCCAAGGAGAGGAGACTGGTCCATTTCCCACAGGTCTCCTCCTACAGCTCATTATCAGACAGGGAAAACCCCAAGCTTAGGTCCACAACATAGACCCCTGATCCTGGGCTGATTTCTAACCTGCATCTCTCTGGGGTGGGGATCCAGGAGTCAAGCAAAAGACCCTTGGCCACAACTACTACTAAGGTCCCTTGCTCTGCTGCCTCCAAGTTGGGGAAGAAACATAAACCCTGAGATCACCCCAGAGCTGTAGGGGGCAGCCTGGGAGTGCAAAGCCACAATCTATAGCCAGCACTCAAGTGGGAGAGGAGCTCACACTTTCAGAGCATTGAGATACAAGAGCATGGCTGTAACTGTGAGGAAATATAGGGGAGGCATATGATTGAGCAGAAGCCTAAACCTACTGGATCACACCCCAAAGCTTCGACACCAAAATACCTCACTGACGTACCACACTATGAAACAAAAGACAAAAAGTCACCTACAAATAAAGATCCTGTACAATACCTCAGCTCTGCAAAAACATCCAGAATAGAAGTTTCTTGAGTGTACTCAATCAACACTGCACTCAAAGGAACACCCACATGCAAGGATGGGAAAGAACCAATTCAAGAACCCCGGCAACTCCAACGGCCAGAGTGTATTTTGTTCTCCAAACAACTGCCCAAGTTCTTCAGCAAGAGTTCTTAATTAGGCTAAGCTGGCCGAAATGACAGAAATAGAATTCAGAATATGGATAGGAATAAAGATTGAGATGCGGGAGAATAGCAAACCAAATCCAAAGAAACTAAGAATCACAACAAAAGGAACAGGAGTTGACAGATAAAATAACCAGTAGAAAAAAGAACTTAACTGATCTGATAGAGCTGAAAAACACACTGCAAGAATTCCACAATGCAATCACAAGTGTTAACGGCAGAATAGACCAAGCTGAGGAAAGAATCCCAAAACTCAAAGACTGGCTGTCTGAAATAAGATAGACAAAATTTTTTAAAAAAGGGAATGAACAAAATCTCTGAGAAATATGGAATTATTTAAAGAGACCAGATCTGTAAAAAAGAAAACAAACCTTAGAAAACATATTTCAGAATATTGTCCATGAAAGCTTCCTAACCTTGCTAGAGAGGCCAACAGTCAAATTCAGGAAACACAGAGAACCCCTGTAAGACTTTTACACAAGATGATCACCCCCAAGACACATAATCATCATATTTTCCAAGGTAAAAAAGAAAGAATGTTAAAGGCAGCTAGAGAGACAGGGTAGGTCATCTGGAAAGGGAACTCCATTAGGCTAACAGTGGACCTCTCAGCTGAAACCCTAAAAAACAGAAGAGATTGGGGGCCTATATTCAACATTCTTAAATAAAAAAAAATCTTCAACCAAGAATTTCATATCCAGCCAAACTGAGCTTCCTCAGCAAAGAAGAAATAAGATCCTTTTCAGATAAGCAAATGCTGAGGGAGTTCATTACTACCCAGCCTGCCTTACAAGAGATCTTGAAAGGAGCACTAAATATATAAAGGAAGGACTGTTACCAGCTAATACAAAAACACACTTAAATACACAGACCCATGACACAATAAAGCAACCACACAAACAAGCCAGCATAATAACCAGCTAGCAACAGAATGACAGGGTCAAGTCCACACATATCAATACTAACCTTAAATGTAAATGAGCTAAATGCCCCATGTAACAGGCACAGACTGACAAACTGGATAAAGAAGCAAGACCCAATGGTATGCTGTCTTTAAGAGACCCATCTCACACACAATGATACCCATAGGCTCAAAATAAAAAATTAGGGGAAAGTCTACCAAGCAAATAGAAATAGAAAAGAAAGCAGGGTTTGCAACCCTAATTTCAGACAAAACAGACTTTAAACCAACAAAGATTTAAAAAAAAAAAAAAAAGACAAGGTCATTACATAATAATTCAGCAAGACCTAACTGTCCTAAATATATATGTACCTCGGAAAGGAAAATAAATCTTGGGACCCCAAAATCACTAAGCTAAAGGGAAATGTCAAACTGGGAACTGCTTAGGGCAAAACTGCCTCCCATTCAATTCAAAGTCACCCCTCTGTTCACTGAGATAAATGTATCTCTGATTGTTGCATTTGGGGAGCCTATTCAGAAACTTGAAGAATGCAACAATTTGTCTCTTATCTACCTATGACCAGGAAGGCCCCTTCCTGCCTCAGGTTGTCCTGCCTTTGCCTCAAGTTGTCCCACCTTTCAGGACTAAATCAATGTACATCTTACACATCTTGATTGATGTCTCATGTCTAACCAAAATGTATAAAACCAAGCTGTGCCCCTACCACCATGGGCACATGTCATCAGAACCTCCTGAGGCTGTGCCATGGGCATGCACCCCAACCTTGGCAAAATAAACTGTCTAAATTAACTGAGACATGTCTCAGATTTTTGAGGTTCACATTTTGGCAATCACAAAGAAATTCTCAGTGGAGGTACCTCTGCCTTTGACAAATCTCCTATTGGTGCTTGGTACCAGCATGAGCCAACTTTATGGCTCAAACCGATAGGACAATTTGCTTAGGACTAGGAGCACCCCCTCCACAGAATCCCTGATCTCCCAAAATTTGGTCAAGACCTAAAGTTTATTTTGCTGTAAGACTCCCCCCGCCCTTTTTTTCTTTATTGGAGTTCTACTTGCTTCCAACAGGGAAAGCAAGATTTTCTGTTTTCATGATGAGGGAAGGTAGGTAACTCCTTTATGGAGTTTGAGCTCACTCCAAGCAGGGAAAATGTGTTCTAGGTTTTTATTTTCCTGCTTCTAGGATGGTAGAAAGCCATCTTCAGCCTGAGACCCACCCTTAGGTCAGTAGCTGAATTAGGGTTTTTGTTTTGGCTAAAGTAACAACCAACTGGTCTTAATTTCTCGTTACCATTAGAGCACTCAGGAATCATTGTTGGTGTTTTTTTGTTGTTGTTGTTTTTGTTTGTTCCAATCTTTCTCCCATCAGATTTGAGCAACTATATATCTATAATTCCAAATTATGGATAACAAAGCCTCTCTAATTTGGTTAAAATTCTTCAAAGCAGCAAAAGAGGGGGAAAAAAGAACAAAAAAATATGCTTTGTTTCTGTGTTTGTTTTCTGTCTTTAAAAAATGTTTGTTTACTTTTCTTCCATCCTATACCTCCTTCCACCTTTACCATCTGCAGTACCCAAAAGTCTAGAGAAGGCTTCTAATGACTTGAATGCCTTTAAATAATCCAGAACAAAGGCACCATTCATCCCTTTTGGGGTGTTCTTTTTTCTTTTTTCTTTATAGAGTTTCAAGAGTCATGGGCAGATTCTTCTTAGGTCTAAAGCTCTGTTTTTCTGTATTGCATAACCTGACCTCTTTGGCTTTGTCAGTAGCAGAGATTACCTTGTACTGTGAGAGGATTTGACCATGGTGTGTATAATGGCAGATGAGAGCTACAAAGTAGGGGTGGCTGAACACAGTTTACAGCAAGTGGTCTTGGCTGTTGTTCTTTTTTTCTCTCCTACAAAGTTGTTTAAGGATCCAAATTGTAGTTCAGAGATGCATTCTAAGGGGTCTATTCTCTATTGCTTTTTCTCCCAAAATTAATCTTGATTTGGCTTGTCTGTGCAGATTTGTTTGAGCAACTGAACTGTTATTTTCATAGGTAAATGAGAGACTGAGTTTTCTCAGCTCTGAAGAGAAAGGGCATTTTGCTCCTTCCAGCCAAAAAGCACCCCTAGGTGAATGGGGTCTCATGAGAGTGTCTGAGGGGGTGCTGACCCGCCACAATGTGCAGTGGCCCCACAGGGAAATTCCCAACAAAAATTGATTTTTTAAAAAGGTCTCATCCAAGAAATGCATATAAGGGCTGATCACCCAGTGTTTTGAGCCCTCTCAGAGGTCACAGACCTCTGAAGAGAGAAAGTGAGACACATGAGATGGTGGAAATGACTCATTGGCAACACACTGTGGCATCCTGCCCACAAGCAGAACACACTGACCCACCACACAAAAACACTAGGCCAAAGCTCAGTACCTCCTTTTAAGAAAAAAAAATGTGGAAAACAAAGAATCTAAGAATAAGAAGAATGACACCCTTTCAAGGACTCTGTAGGCTTTATGGCACATTCTACTTGCTAGAGTTTACGTAAAATGAAAGTAATATGGTCTTTGCACACATTTATATTAAGGAAAAAGAGCCCTAAGGTCAAACCATAAACTATAAAGTTCTTAAGTTCTCTTTTTCTCTTTCTTTTCTGCCTGCTTTAAATCTGCTGTTATTTTTCTATTAAGATAAAAACCACTGTTTGAATCCAACAGGTTCTTTTTGCAAGCTGGTGAATTTGTATTTATCTCATGGCTAAGGTTCTGAAATAAAAGCTATAGGACCTTGGGGGGGTATGTGTGTGTGTGTGTGTGTGTGTGTGTGTGTGTGTGTATGTGTGTGTGTGTGTGTATTTAAAAGGCCTTTATAATTTCTATAATTTTATGTTTAATTGGCAATTAAATACATTTTAATTTCCCTCTAGCATACCAGACTTTTTCTCTCCTACCTTATAATGTAAATTTTGCTATTTGATTTTCACCTGAGTTGTTTCCTTTAATATGCAAATTTAAGGCCATTTAGCTGACAACTGCCTAGGATTGTGAAACAAGTCATCAAAAATTTGAAAGTCTAGGATGGGAAAAAAAAGGGTCTTTATAAGATGTAGTTCTATTGGCATGCCTAATATGTCTATGTACTTATGGGTTGTGTATACCATGTTTCACTATTGAAAATATATAAAAGAGCTCTAATTAGTTGGCTTAAGAAAATAAAAATGCTTGAATCAAATATTTTATCAGGAAAAGAGAAGACTAGTCAAATGCTTTTTCCAGTTTGTGTAACTTAAGTAAAATCTGTAATAAATAAGCCAGATTTAAAGTTATTAGTAAAGTAAAATTAGAAATGTCAAGAATTGCCAGCATACATTTTTGTTTGCATTTATTTATCAAGCAATTTCATACTTATCCCTGTCAAATACTGTAAGGTGCCAATATTTGGCATAGGTGTTATAAAACCATAAACCCAGCCCAAGGCAGAATAATCTTGGCTTACATAATTTTTAATACATAAGACATTGATATTGGTTTAATAAAAATAGCTACATCTTGAATTTAGTAAGATTATCATAACTTCTAATCTTGTGGCTGTAGGTGTTCTAGTCTACAGGGTGTAAGGTTTGTTTTGGGAAAGGACTATTACCATCTTTGTTTCAAAGCTGAACTATAAACCGAGTTCCTCCCAAAGCTAGTCTGGCCTACACCCTGGAATGAATAAAGACAGACTGCAGGTTAGAAGATGGAGTCAGTTAGGTCAGATTTTCACTGCCTCAGTTATAATTTTACAACAGTAGTTCCATAATTTTAAATGATGACTATTGCAGTTTTCATAAATAATCTAGCTAAACAATTAAAATAATTAGGTAAATGTAATGGGATAAATACATGTAGTCAAACTCATCATAATTTAGAATCTAAATTTATATTAAATTAAATAGATATTTCATTATTTGGGTATTTTTCAATAAAAATATATTTGTAGGAACACATTCTTCCTTAAAAAAAGTGTGTCATTTTTAAAAAGGTGAACAATTTTTATCCAATTCAAGACCTTTTTAAAGATTTTGTATAAAACAAGGTAAAAGGAACCAGAAAATAAGAGATGTAAAGAAAGTTATAAAAATAGAAGTTTTTTTTTTTGTAAGAAAGCTTAAAGAGAAGTAATTTTATATGAGAAAGAATCTTGTATGGTAGATTTAGTCCTAGAATAAAATAACTGGTTGTTTAAGAAAGACTGATGTTCAGGACAAACCTGAACAAGAAAGCCCAAACATGTCATGAACGGTCCATGTAAGTTAAATAAGAGGATTTATAAAACAAAAACTTTTATATGATCAAGTTGACTATTAATTAAAGGGAAATTATAATGGTCTTTCTAGACAGTGGGTTTGATGTAAAAACAACAACGACAACATTTATACACTAAATAGTTGGTTGGAACAATAAAATTTTCTTAAGGAATTAATTTGCTCTTAATAAATTATAAGATATTTTAATTTTTTAACCCAAAATTTAACTTTTATTGCATCTCAACATTTTCAGTTCTCTCTCCTCTTTTAAAGGATGCAAAATAGTAATGCTCTCCTTCAGCCCATATAAGTTTATTTTTCCTTGAGTTCTATTTGTTGTGGCCTGATGCTAATAATGCTTTCTTAAAGGCCTAAGGAACTGTTTTCTTCCAATGTAATATTCTGTGCACTGCAGAAGGTCTTTTCTTTTGCCTTTTGGTAACTGGTCTAACAGATTTTACAGTTTATTGAAACAATTCCTATGCCATTATTATTGAGTTTTGGTTTGCTTAGGAAAAAAAATTGAGATTAAATTTTTTTTTTTAAATTAAGGTTATTACATCTGCATATCTTCCTGTATGTGCTTTTAAAGTACCTGTGACATTGAGTTACAGGACTTTGGCTCCTGGGTCTAAAAAGAATGCCAAGTCCTGCTAAATCTCAAACATTAACAGCAATTAAAGCCTCATCTTCTGGTAAAAGATGCTGATCAAATAAACTGCATTCCTGAGACACAGGGTCAGAAATTAAAGCTATTTCACTCCTCGAGGCCCAGGGACTATCACAGAAGAGGTGGGCATGTGAGATTGTAAGGGCTGATTTTGACAGATAAAATAAATTCAGTTTCTCTATAAATTAATCATTGATGCCAAAGGCACACTGATGCAAGACCAGCATATAGGTCTCCATGTCAGATTAACAAGGTTTTCTTGAAGCATTAACTGACTCCTTAGAAAAGGTTATAAAGTTTATAAAAGGCTCATGGCAGTTATCTTAAGGTCAAGATTAAAATGTTATAGACTGTCTAAACATTTTTAAAAACATATTTAATTGACTTCATGCTGTTTTTATCAGGGCTTATTGTGTGAAAAATTAAGTCTCCTCTCTCAAAGAATAAAGGTTTTCATCTTTTTTTGAAATCCTTGCATTATCGCATTGGTCAAATGAATGACTTATTTTACAATAACCTGTGGTATCAAGTGTTTTAAATCTTTGATATCTGACAAACTTTCCAAAGTCAAATTATAAATTATGTCTTTTTCTGACCTAATTAATCTTTTGGGATACTAGGTTCCCTAAAGTCCAAAAAAGACATAGTTTGACTTATTTGGTATAAAAATTATACAGAAAGCATTGTCAAATATAAAATGGTGTTTGGTCTTCTTTGGGCTGTGTTTGTATAAATATGTTATTGGTATGTGTTCCAAAATTATGGAAAACGCCTATAATTCTGATATGACTTAATGTACATTATCCATAATAATTATAGTCATTATGTTAAATTATTGTGTGCCAAAGAGGTAACAAATTTTCTTGTCAATTGTATTCTTGACTGTGGCTGCCCTAAAACTTTTTGTCTTTGACAGACAATTGTTGACTTGTTTTGGCCCTCTTTGGAAGGTGATTTTATAATTAGCTATGAAACTCTAACAGGTTCTCTTGAATACAAGTATCTAATAACTTTGGAGATTGTGACATTGGAATACAAGAAAAACTTTTAGGACTCATGGAGAATGGAAATGTTTATGAATATCAAGCAGAACAGGAATTAACTACATGGACTGAACTAATAGAAGACTGAAGTAACCTTTTTGACTTTTTGCTTAAAATGTTGATGATCCTTTTTTCAGGGTAAAGGATACTTTTCTTCTAAGCTATTGATAGCTTTTAGCAATTTAGTATACTCCTATGAACATAATTTGGAGCATATTTGCTTATCCCTACCTGATTTCTTCAGAATTTGGAAACTATCATGGGTACTCTTCGCTTATGGCAATACAGTTACTTGCATAAGTGCAATAAGAATCTGTTTTCATTTGTAACAGGACACAATTGGAGAAACTGGTTATTTTACCAAGGCTTTGACTGGAATGGTGTGCTTTCCTTTAAGGAATCAAACTTGACTTATGGAGCCAATAAAAGCCCCCTTAGGAAACTGGCCTCATATCTTGTCTATACAGTCCCTGTGCAGGGTTCCTGACCTGTGGTAAGTAAAGAATGTCACCTTCTAACAGACCCAGTAGCCCCAAGTTTATCTTGGGACCTTAAGAGAAGAGGATCACTCAACTCATAGGTATTTGATGATACAAATCATGGCTGGGATCAGCTATAAAAAAATATTATCTGGGATTCCTTCTATGGAACAAAGTTCCATCAAAGCCAATTTAAAAGCCTATATAGAAAAACTATTCTTGTTGCACTATATAAAAATTATCAGGGCAAGTATAATAAAGTAAAACTAAGTCCTACCATGATTTGTCTTAGTAAAAATAGGAAACTGGAGAGAGAAAAATTGCTTAAAAAATATAGCATACCTGTTGTTAGATCCTAGTCTTGCCTAATGTTTCTCAATTTTTATTATTTTCTACAGTTTGAAGCAAATTCTAATTTGTCTCAGCTATAAGTCTTCAAAATAATGTTTTTATTTTTTCCCTTCCTTTTCCCCCATTTTTCCTAATTTGAAATCACTGAAAACTAAGCTCTTCTTTTGTAAAGCCCTACAAACTGAAGCTAGACAACTTAAAGTTCAGAAGAAAATAACAGCAATCTATTTACATACATAAGCCACTTTCATACCTGGCTACTGATATACGGACTTCAGAGTAATGTGGCCTATATCAATTTTCCAGGATTTTTCTTCTGTTTGTTGCTGTTTTTCTCCCTTCCTCCCCCTATTTTTTCTACACAGGACATGAGACTTCACAACCTGCAAAAATGAGCTTTCCTAATAACTCAGGACCTACCCGTCTAGGAATAAACCAGCCTAGCCATGAGAGATCAGATGAAACCTGAGACCAGAGACCCGTTTTCTTCTAAAATGCTTTCTCCAAAAGATTTTTAAAAAGAAAAGGGAGGAAATGTGAAAGGAAAATAAATCTTGGGGCTCCAAAATTACTAAGCTAAAGGGAAAAGTCAAACTGGGAACTGCTTAGGGCAAAACTGCCTCCTATTCTATTCAAAGTCACCCCTCTGCTCACTGAGATAAATGCATATCTGATTGCCTTATTTGGAGAGGCTAATCAGAAACTCAAAGAATGCAATCATTTGCCTCTTATCTACCTATGACCTGGAAGCCCCCTCCCCACTTTGAGTCATCCCCACCTTCACCTCAAGTTGTCCCACCTTTCAGGACTGAAGCAGTGTTCATCTTACACATATTGATTGATGTCTCATGTCTCCCTAAAATGTATAAAACCAAGCTCTTCTCCTACTAGCTTGGGCACATGTCATCAGGACCTCTTGAGGTTGTGTCACAGGAGTATGTCCTCAACCTTGGCAAAACAAACTTTCTAAATTAACTGAGACCTGTCTCAGTTAATGTTTTTCAGGTTCACACACTCAACACAGAAGCAGGAAGGTTAATAAAGCAAGTTCTTAGAGACAAAGAGACTTAAACTCCCACACATTAATAGTAGGAGACTTCAGCACTCCACTGACAGTATTAGACAGATGAGTGAGGCAGAAAATTAAAAACATTCAGGACCTGAACTCAACATTCAACCAAATAGATCTGATAGATCTCTACACAACTTTCCACCCCAAAACAACAGAATATACATTATTCTCATTGCCACATGGCACATACTCTAAAATCAGCCACAAAATCAAACATAAAATAATCCCCAGTGTAGGTAAAAGAACCAAATCATATCAAATATACTCATGAACCACAGCAAAATAAAAATAGAAGATTAAAAGAAATCACTCAAAACCATGTTACATGGAAATCAAACAACTTGCTCCTGAATGATTTTGGGGTAAATAATAAAAATATGGCAGAAATCAAGGACATGTTTGAAACTAATGAGAACAAAGATGCAACATACCAGAATCTCTGGGACACAGCTAAGACAATTTTAAAAGGGAAATTTATAGCACTAAGTGCCCACATCAAAAATTTAGAAAGATCTCAAATTCACAACCTAACAGCACAACTGAAAGAATTAGAGAAGCAAGAGCAAACCAGCCCCAAAGTTAGCAGAAGACAAGAAATAACCAAAATAAGAGCTGAACTGAAGGAAATCGGGACATAAAATACCATCCAAGAGATTAATGAATCCAGGAGTTGTTTTTTTTTTTTTTTTTTTTTGAAAAAAAAATGAATAAGATAGGCCACTAGAGCTAGACTAATAAAGAAAAGGGAGAAGATCCAAATAAACACAATTAGAAATGACAAATAGGATGTTAACACTGACTCCATAGAAATAAATATAACTCAGAAACTACTATGAACATCTCTATGCACACAAAAAAATAGAAAACCTAGAAGAGATGGATACATTCCTAGACATATACACCCTCCCAAGACTGAATCAGGAACAAATTGATTGCCTGGACAGACCAATAATGAGGTCCAAAATTGAATCAGTAATAAATAGCCTACCAACCAAAAAAACAGGACGAGATGGATTCACAGTCCAATTCCACCAGATGTACAAAGAAAAGATAGTACCATTACTACAGAAACTATTCCAAAAAATTGAGGAGGGCCCCCTCCCTAACTCATTCTATGAGGTTCACATCATCTTAGTACCAAAACCTGGCAAAGACACAACAAAAAAGGAAAAAACTTCAGGCCAACATCCTTGATGAACACTAATGCAAAAATCCTCAACAAAGTACTTGCAAACTGAATCCAGCAGCACAACAAAAAGCAAATCTACCATTATCAAGTAGGCTTCATCATGGAATACAAGGTTGGTTCAACATATGCCAATCAATAAGTGTGATTCATCACATAAACAGAACTAGAGACAAAAAACACGTGATTATTTCAATAGATGCAGATAGGGCTTTTGATATAGTTCAACATACCTTCATGTTAAAAACTCTCAATAAATGATGTATTTAAAGAACATACCTCAAAATAATAAGAGCTATCTATGACAAACCCACAGCCAATATCATACTGAATGGGGAAAAACTGGATTTCCTTCGAAAACTGTCACAAGACAAAGGTTCCCTCTCTCACCACTCCTATTCAACATAGTATTGTTAGTCCTGGCCAGAGCAATTAGGCAAGATAAAAAAATTAAAGGCACACAAATAGGAAGAGAGAAAGTCAAATTATCCCTGTTTGCAGACAACATGATTCTGTATCTGTAAAATCCCATAGTCTCAGCCCATAAGCTCCTTCAGCTGATAAACAACTTCAGCAAAGTTTCAGGATACAAAAATCAATGTACAAAAATCATCAGCATTCTTACATACCAACAAGAGCCAAGCCAAGAGTCAAATCAGGAATACAAGCCCATTCACAACTGCCACACACACACACACACACACACACACACACACACACACACAAAATAAATAAATATATATATATATATATATATATATATATATATATATATATATATGTAGGAATACAGCTAACCAGGAAGGTGAAAGATCTCTGCAAGGATAATTATAAAACAGTGCTCAAAGAAATCAAAGATGACACAAACAAATGGATAGAAAGAAACAATATTGTTAAAATAGCCATACTGCCCAAAGCAATTTACAGATTCAATGCTATTCCTATCCAACTACCACTGACATTCTTCACAGCACCAGAAAAAAACTATTTTAAAATTCATATGAAACCACAAAAGAGCCCAAATAGCCAAGGCAATTCTAAGCAAAAAGAACAGTGCTGGAGGTATCACATTACCTGACTTCAAACTATACTACATGGCTACAGTAACCAAAACAGCATGGTACTGGTACAAAAACAGACACATAGACCAATGGAAGAGAATGGAGAGGCCAGATATAAGGCCACACACCTATAACCATCTGATCTTTAACAAAGCTGACAAAAACAAGCAATGAGGGAAAGAACCCCCAATTCAACAAATAGTGATAAGATAACTGGTTAGCAATATGCAGAAGATTGAAACTGGATCCCCTTTTTACACCATATAGAAAAAACAACTCAAGATGGATTAAAGACTTTAATGTAAAACCCAAAACTATAAAAACTCTGGAAGACAAGCTATGCAATACCATTCTAAACATAGGATGAGCAAAGATTTCATAACAAAGATGCCAAAAACAATTGCAACAAAAGCAAAAATTGACAAATGGAATCTAATTAAACTCAAGAACTTCTGGCACAACAAAAGAAACAATCAAAAGTGTAAATAGATAACCACAGAATGGGAGAAAATATCTGCAGACTGTGCATCTGACAAAGGTCTAATACCGGCATATATAAGGAACTGAAATTTATAAGGAAAAAGCAACCCCATAAAGAAGTTGGCAAAGGACATAAACAGACACTTTTCAAAAGAAGGCATACATGTGGCCAACAAGCATAAAGCTTGTCAGTGATACCGAAAAGCTCAATACCACTGATCAGAGAAATGCAAATTAAAACCACAATCTCATAACAGTCAGAATAGCTATTAATAAAAGTTCAAAAATAGCAGATGCTGGCAAGGTTGCAGAGAAAAGGGTACACTTATACACTGTTAGTGGGAGTGTAAATTAGTCCAACCATTGCTTAAAGCAGTGTGGCAATTCCTCAAAGAGCTAAAAGCAGCACTATCATTTGACCCAGTAATCTCATTACCATGTACACATCCAAAGGAATATAAATCATTCTACCATAAAGACACATGCACATGGATGTTCATTGCAGCACTATGCACAATAGCAAATACATGGAATCAACCTAAATGCTCATCAGTGACAGACAAAGAAAATGTGGTACATATACACCATGGAATATTATGCAGTGATAAAAAAGAACGAGATCATATCTTTTGTGGGAGCATGGATGGAGCTGGAGGTCATTATCCTGAGCAAACTCAGAATCAGAAAACCAAACACTGCATGTTCTCACTTGTAAGTGAGAACTAAACAAGGAGAATTCATATACACAAAGAAAGGAACAACAGACATTTGGGCCTATTTGTGGGTAGAGGGTGGCAGGAGGGAGAAAAGCAGAAAAAAAATAACTGTCGGCTACTAGGCTTAGTACCTGGGTGACAAAATAATATGTATAAGAAACCCCTGTGATACAAGTTTACTATATAACAGACCTGCACATGTACCATTGAACCTGAAGAAATCTAAATAAAAGATGTTATCAAAGAATTAAAAATAATAGCAAAAAGGATAATGCAAGAATTAACCCAGAAAACCAAAGATTATAGATGTACAGAATACACTAGCCTGCAAACACAGCCACACAACCCAAAACACAGCAATTCACGACAAACAGATAAACCTAGAAAGTCTGATAGAGAAGTTCTAATACGGACAGAGACTGATATGAAACAAACACACAGAGGCCAAAATCAGCAAAGTGACCTTGAAAGTTTCCTAGAATTGAATGACACACTCTGTAAAGGATGTTAAACAGTCAAGGTGCTATACAGTTTTTTGTTTGTTTGTTTTTAATGAGGAATTGAAGACCACATTGTAAAAAGCAGAAATAATCCCAGGTAGTTTTGAAGATTAAAGAATCATTACAGATTATTATAATGAGATTTAACAAGATATAATTCACAAAGCAGAAAATTCATTCTTTTAAAGTACAATGTGAAGTGATTTTTAGTATATTCACAGAACCGTACACTTGAAAGTTGGAAGAAACCTTAAAAATTAGCTGTTTCCCAAAGTATGCTCTATGGAACCCTTCCAGCCCCAAAGGCTACTGTATAAACAGAAATTTTCCTGTGGTTAAACACAGCACAACTGTATACTCTATATTCCCCTTGAAGAACCATAGGGAAAAACTAAAGTCTCTAAAAAGTTACAGGATATCCCAATTAACCTGACATAGAACCTCTTTTCATGGAACATGTACTAAAAGCCCATGAAATCAGGGCTCCAGAGAAGGTGCTTCAGAAAACCCTGGTGAATTTCAATCCCCTGGCATTCCAGGTTAATAAAAACAGCACCAGAGAAGTCCCACTGGCTTGACTGATATCTCACAGCTCTTTCAAACTGTCTGATATGAAAGCAACCGTTGGGAAGTATATTTTTACTGTTTATGGCAGGGCCAAAACCAGAAAACTGATTTCCAGATGTTTTTAGTCCAATGTTCTAAAACATGACACAGCAAAAACTGAAGCTCTGACACACGATGTCAACAAATTCCCATGGCTACGTCCTCTACAAGAAACCACAGAGAAATGAGGACTAAAGAAAGATATGCACAGATTTAAGGAGCCAGTGTGCCTGAACATTGTAAAGAAAATCTAATAGGAATCCTATATGATAAAATAACAAAATTTCATAGAAAAGTTTTTGACAAGGAGTAAGTAAAAAGTTAGAAATGCTATTTTCTGAAATTAGCCTTTATATCATCCCTCAAAGGGAGTTCACCATATACCTGTTAGCACTAGAAAAGTGAGAAAGAAAAAATACTTGGAACACGCACTGCATAGATATGTAAAACTAATATTTACCAGAAAAACAGGCAAAACAAGTAAAACTAAGATATTTTAACCTGATATTAAGAAAAAGCCTTCGCCAAAATATGTAAGCAGAGACAGATACAAACAAGAATAAACACAACCTTGAAAGGCAATGGAAAAAAATACACATGCATCATGCACTCAATTATGGATGAGTGAAGAAGCTAAACTCCTCTATGAGAAAGAAATTCACTGGTTGGATTGAGAAACAAAATAGAACAACCTTCTTCCCAGGTCACCCTATTCCACCTGTAAGCCCTACGGAGATCAGATCTTTTCAGTATATGTGGCTTTTCTCCGTTCTGAGTTTGTATGCAGCTCATCCCTCATGCCCTGAACATTTAAGAGCTGAATACTGTAAGAAAATTACATCTAACTGAAAACTCCTACTGACTCTTCAAGAAGCAGCCCAAACAGCTCCACTTCTGGGTCATCTTTCCCAGCTGTAGGGGGTCGCACCATGGTTAAGTTTCGTGATTCTCTGTATTCTGGGAGCCCTCTTTTTATGATTCTCAAGGGGCAGTGACCTCTGCATCTGCTACGTGTCTGCTGCCCATGCATCTGGACGGTCCCCAATGCAGAGTGAGCTCTGTTGCTTCACTTTTAGATCCACAGCCCTAAGAGCAGTCACAACAGTGCCATTGCCATTACAGCCAACAACTGGGCACTCACTCTGAGCTTTGCACTGTATGTACCTCCTGGATTACCTCCCTGAATCCTAACAGCCAAACTCTACCAGGGTACCACTGGGGTCCCCATCTCACTGAGGATGGAAGCAAGGTTTAAAGAAGTGCAGAGTCTTGTCCAAGGTCACTCGACCAGAGTGGAGGGGCTGGGACTCATGCCAGCAGTGGCCTCCAGAGGTGAGCCTTGACCCACGGGCTTCTGTCAGGCAGAGGACAAGGCCTCAGACAGAGTAGGCCTCACACACAGTTTATTAAATGACATAAGATTAATCATAATCAGATCATCAAGACACATCATAATGAACGTTAATAAAACCTTTAGGCTCCCAAACTCTCAAATGAAACAAATAAATCCAGGCCAAATTTCAAGGAATACAATCAAACCCCTAATTCTAGAACACTAATATCAAACTATTCGATATCATAACAAAAGTGTTATGACAAAGCATTAAGACAAACTATAAGGAAAACTAAAAATACAATGGAAATTAAAAAACAAGTTGATTTTTAAAAATCAAATCTCTCTTACAAAATAGATAATGCAAAAGTTTAATCATAAAATTAAGAAAACACAATATAATAATACACTTTTACATATCTGAAACTAGTATTCAGCTATATGTTTAGAAAGTACTAAGTAGAAGTAAAAATGGCAGATAGGAGGCAGGACTGAATTGCAGCTTCCACTCGGACAGAGCAGCATGTGGAAACTCGCATCATGACCTTTGCTCCAGCGCTTCTGCAGGAATGTACCAGGAAAGCCGAGAGAATCCACAGACCCGCTGAAGGAAGCAGATTGCTTCTGCAGGGCCCAGGAGACAGCCAAATACTGTGAGTGCCCAAATTGTGAAAGTAGGAAAGGGGCATCATCCACCCCAAACACACACCTTAACTGGGGAACCCGAAGATACAGATCACAGGAGAAGGATTTGACCTTACCTGCAACTGATTCAATTTAGAGAGCCAAGCAAAATACAGGAAGCAGTGGGGAAAGCCCTGTGGGTTCTCTGGGTCCCTAGGAAAGCCACTTCTGACTTATCTCATTGGGGTCCTTGAGGAGGGCTGCCAGAGGAACTGGGAAAAGGCCACAGGGAGAAGGAAACCTCCAGCTGAACTCTGTAACAATTCCAACTGAAGGCAAAGTCTCCTGGCCAGAACACAGGGGAGGGTGTGAAACCCGTGTGCAGACTCGACAGGCAGGGCGGCATGAAAGCCCTGCTTGCTTTCTCAGCTGGGAGGCTGGTAGCCTGGGGCAAGATCTCAGTCCTGTTCACACATAGCATGGAAACAAACTCATTGCTATTGGAGAGGGCACAGTGGGACTGAGACTAGCCTTTTGGGTTGTGCGGGAACTGGGTGAGGCCTTAACTGCTGGCTTTCCCCAACTTCCCTGACAACCTGCATGACACAGTAGAGGCAACCATATTCCTCCTGGGAACATAACTCCATTGATCTGAGAACCTCCATCCCCTACAAGCAACCACAGCAAGCCACACCCAAGGAGAGTTTGAGCTCAGACATGCCTAACTCTGCCACCACCTCATGGTCCTTCCCTACCCAGCCTGGTAGCTGAAGACAAAGGGCATATTATCTTGGGAACTCTAGGGCCCCACCCATCACCTAACCTTCCAGGTACCACTACAGCTGATGCTCTCCTGAAAGTGCCACCTCCTGGCAGGCAGCCAATCAGCACAAAATAGTGCATTAAACAACCAAAACCAAGGACCCTCACAGAGTCCGTTCCACTTCCCTGCCACCTCCACCACAGCAGGTGCTGTATCCACGACTGAGAGACCTGAAGATGGTTCACATCACAGGACACTGTAGACAACCCCCAGTACCAGCCCGGAGCCTGGAAGCCCTGCTGGGTAGCTAAGTCCAGAAAAGAAATAGCAATCACTAGAGTTAGGCTCTCAGAAAGCCACACCCCTAGGAAAAGGGGGACAGTGCTACATCAAGGAACTCCCTGTGGGACAAAAGAATCTGAATAGCAGCCTTGAGCCCCAGATCTTCCCTCTGACATAGCCTACCCAAACGAGAAGGAATGAGAAAAAAAATTCTGGTAATATGACAAAACAAGGTTCTTTAACATCCACCCAAAATCACACTAGCTCACCAGGAATGGATCCAAACCAAGAAGAAATCCCTGATTTACCTGAAAAAGAATTCAGAAGATGGATTATTAAGGTAATCAAGGAGGCACCAGAGAAAGGTGGAGTCCAATTTAAGGAAGTAAAAAAAGTGATACAAGATATGAGGGAAGAAATCTTCAGTGAAATGGACAGCATAAATAAAAAACAATCACAACTTCAGGAAATACAGGATGCACGTAGAGAAATGCAAAATGTTCTCGAAAGTGTCAGCAATAGAATCAAGCAAGCAGAAGAAAGAACTTCAGAGCTCAAAGACAAGGTTTTCAAATTAACCCAATCCAACAAAGACAAAGGAAAAAATAATACAAAAAAATGAACAAAGCCTCCAAGAAGTTTGGAATTATGTTAAATGACCAAACCTAAGAAATTTAATTGGCATTCCTAGGAAGAGAAATCTACATTTTTGGAAAACATACTTGGGGGAATAATCAAGGAAAACTTCCCTGGCCTTGCTAGAGACCTAGACATCCAAATACAAGAAACTCAAAGAACACCTGGGCAATTCATCACAAAAAGATCATCGCCTAAGCATGTTGTCGTCAGGTTATCTAAAGTCAAGACGAAGAAAATAATCTTTAGAGCTGTGAGGCAAAAACACCAGGTAATCTATAAAGGAAAACCTATCAGGTTAACAGCAGATTTCTCAGCAGAAACCCTAGAATCCATAGATGGAATTCAGGCTCTATCTTCGGCCTCCTCAAACAAAACAATTCACAGCCAGGACTTTTGTATCCAGTGAAACTAAACTTTATGAGTGAAAGAAAGATACAGGCTTCTTCAGACAAACGAATGCTGAGAGAATTCACCAGTACAAAGCCAGCGCTACAAAAACTGCTAAAAAAAAAAAAAAAAAAAAAAAAAAAGAAAGAAAAAAAGAAAACAAAAACAAAACCAAAACCTCTCAATCTTGAAACAAGTCCTGGAAACAAATCAAAACAGAATCTCTTTAAAGCTTAAATCTCACAGGATCTATAAAACAAAAATACAATTTAAAAAACCAAGTTATACAGGCAATGAATAGCATGATGAATGGAACAGTAGCTCACATCTCAATACTAACATTGAATGTAAATGGCCTAAATGCTCCACTTATAAGATACAGAATTGCAGAATGGATAAAAATTCACCAACTATCTGTTGCCTTCAAGAGACTCACCAAACACATAAGGACTCACATAAACTTAAGGTAAAGGGGTAGGAAAAGACATTCCATGCAAATGAACAGCGAGCAGGAGTAGCTATCAGAAAACAAGCTTAAAACAAAAGCAATTAAAGACAAAGAGGGACATTATATAATAAGAGGCCTTGTCCAACAGGAAAATATCACAATTCTAAATATATATGCACCTAACACTGAGCTCCCAAATTTATAAAGCAATTACTAACAGACTTAAGAAATGAGATAGAAAGTAACACAATAATACTAGGGACTTCAATACTCCACTGACAGCACTAGACAGGTCATCAAGACAGAAGGTCAACAAAGAAACAATGGATTTAAACTATACTTTAGAACAAATGGACTTAACAGATATTTACAGAACACTCTACCCCAAAACTGCAGAATATACACTGTATCCATCAGTGCATGGAACTTTCTCCAAGATAGGCCATATGATAGGCCACAAAACAAAACAAGTCTTAATAGATTTAAGAAAATTGAAATTATATCAAGTACTCTTTCAGACCACAGAATATAATTGGAAATCAATTCCAAAAGGAACCTTCAAAACCATACAAATACATGGAAATTCAATAACCTGCTCTTGAATGATCATTGGGTCAACAATGAAATCAAGATGGAAATTTAAAAATTCTTTGAACTGAATAATAGTGAGCAGCGAGATTTCTTTTTGGGATGATGAAATGTTCTAGAAACACATGGTGAGTGATGGTAGCCTGTGAATATACTAAATACCACTGAAATGTATACTTTAAGAGGTGAATCTTATGGAATGTGAATTATATCTCAAATTTTAAAAAGTTGCTAGGGAGACATGACTGTTATCCTTAGTAAGTCAAATAAAGGAGTCTCGCTACTAAAGGTAGCACAGGAAACAGAGACAATGACTCATGAAATACAATACAACACAGGAGCTGCACTAGGAATTGAGATTTGTCCTAGGGGTATTTTTTGAATATATATGAGACAGTTGGGGACCCCTTATGCCAAGAGAAGAGGTATTAGGAAGTTTGATATGAAATGTATTTGTTAATTTGATTGCAGTATCAATATGACATGTGAGAAAATAGGTGCAGTAAGCTGAGATCATGTCAATGCACTCCAGCTTGGGTAACAGAGTGAGAATGTGTCTCTCTCTCTATATATATATATAGTTTCTATGAATGAAATGATTTATGTTCTTGCTATATTTATTCATAAGGTATAAAGTTGATATTTTATTTAAAGTATGTTTTTTTCTTAGTATACTTTGAGATATTTAAATTTAAGACTTCTGACTTCTGGCATGTAAAGAACTTAGAAGTTGTCACTCTGTTCTCACAAGTAAAAAGGTAAATGAACTGAAAATAAACAACTCTTCTTAGACCCATCAGGGAACTGTGGTCAAAGGGCAAACCACTACCTCAAAAACTGAAAAGACAGAAAGGAGAATATAGAGAATCACAACTGAGGGGTGCAAAAACCCATGAGAAGAAACACATGTGAGAACCAGTACTGGAGTAGGAATACCTAAGTGATAATTGATAAATTGCTGGCAGCTCAGTGTAAATAAGTCCAAGAGCTAAAAATTCCAACAGGGCTCAATCTCAGGGGGACCCCTACAATTCTGAGACTTTTACCTCCAGGAGCTCCACCAGGTCTCAGGGTGAATATATAGAAAAATTCCCTTGTGGTTCTGGCAGGGGAGGGAAAAAGCAGCCATTGTAAAACATGACTAGCACATTTTATTATCTTAACAAAGGCTGCCCTCAAGGGAAACTATTTTATCAGAGAAACTATTTTAACATGCCAGAGTTGTGAGAGCATAACCAACCTCGGGAAGGGAAATACTCAACTCCAGTCACCCGCAGCCTTTCTGTCCCACCTAAAGGGGGGACTGAGAAGCACATGTGAAGGTCACAGTCCATGGGCTCAGGCTTACCACCATGTTATCAAAGGCCTATTTACTGAAGCTTGTTATATGCATCATGCCTTGCTTTCAAAAACAAAACAATGCAACAACACAAGGCATAAAACACAGTTTGAAGGGACAGAGCAAGCAAGAATCAGTCTCAGATACAGTAGGAATATTGGAATTATCAGACAGTGAATTTAAAATAATTATAATATTCTAAGGGTTCTAATAGAAAAAGCAAGAATATATGGGCAATATAAGAAGATAAATGGAAATTCTAAGAAGGAAATGCTAGAGATAAGAAACATTGTATCAGAAATTGGAGAATACCATGGAGAACACAGATATAAAAGCAAATATTATCACAGCTAAAGAGAAAGACAGACCCCAACACAAAATAATAGCAGTTGAAGACTTCACCACCCCACTTTCAGCACTGGACAGATCATCCAGACAATAAAGAAACACTGGACTTAATCTACATATAGAACAAATGGACTTAATAGATATTTACAGAACATTTCATCTAATGGCTACAGAATACTGCTTCTTTTCCTCAGTACATGGCTCATTCTGAGAGACAATATGTTAGCTCACAAACAACTCTTAAAACATTGCAAAAAACTGAAATCATATCAAGCGTCTTCTGTGGCCACAATAGAATAAAAATAGAAATCATTAACAAGAGGAATTTTGGAAACTATACAAATACATGGAAATTAAGCAATATCCTTCTGAATGACCAGTGGGTCAATGAAGAAGTTAAGAAGGAAATTGCAAAATTTATTAAAACAAATGATAATGGAAACAAAGCATACCAAAACCGATTGGAAACAGCAAAAGCAGTACTAAGAGAGAAGTTTATAGCTATAAGTGCCTATACCAAAAAACAAGAAAAAGTTCAAATGAAACACCTGATGATGCATCTTAAAGAATTAGAAAGGTGGCTGGGTGTGGTGGTTCATGCCCGTAATCTCAGCTCTTTGGGAGGCTGAGGTGGGCGGATCACCTGAGGTCGAGAGTTCAAGAGCAGCCTGACCAACATGGAGAAAGCACATCTCTACTAGAAATACAAAATTAGCTGAGCATGGTGGTGCATGCCTGTAATCTCAGCTACTTGGGAGGCTGAGGCAGAAGACTCTCCTGAATCCGGGAGGTGGAGGTTGCAGTGAGTCAAGATCACACCATTGCACTCCAACCTGGGCAACAAGGGTGAAACTCTGAAACGCTGTCTCAAGAGAAAAAAAAAAAAAAAAAAAAGATAGCTGGCAAGATGACCGAATAGGAACAACTTGAGTCTGCAGCTCCCAGGGAGATCAATGCAGAAGGAGGGTGATTTCTGCATTTCCAGCTGAGGTACCTGGTTCATCCAATTGGGACTGGTTAGACAGTGGGTGCAGGCCATGAAGGACAAGCTAAAGCAGGGTGGTGCGTGGTCCCACCCAGGAAGCACAAGGGGTTGGGGAACTCCCTCCCCTACCCAAGGGAAGCCGGAAGGGACTGTGCCATGAGGAACAGTGTACTTCAGGCCAGGTACTACACTTTTCTCATGGTCTTCGCAACCTGCACACAAGGAGATATCCTCCTACGCCACCAGGGCCCTGGGTTTCAAGCACAAAACTGGGTGGCACTTTGGGTAGACACTGAGTTATATGCAGGAGTTTTTTTGGTTTTTAGTTTTTTTCATACCCCAGTGGCACCTGGAATGCCAGCAAGACAGAACCGTTCACTCCCCTGGAAAGGGGGCTGAAGCCAGGGAGCCAAGTGGTCTAGCTCAGTGGATCCCACCCCCGGGGAGCCCAGCAAGCTAAGATCCACTGACTTGAAAGTCTCACTGCCAGCACAGCAGTCTGAAGTCGACCTGGGATGTTTGAGCTTGGTGGAAGGAGGGATATCCACTATTACTGAGACTTGAGTAGGTGGTTTTCCCCTCACAGTGTAAACAAAGTCACCAGGAAGTTTGAACTGGGCAGAGCCCACTGCAGCTCAGCAAAGCCACTATAGCCACACTGCCTCTCTAGATTCTTCCTCTCTGGGCAGAGCATCACTGAAAGAAAGGCAGTAGCTCCAGTCAGGGGCTTATAGAAAAAACTCCCATCTCCCTGGGAGAGAGTACCTGGGGGAAGGGGTGGCTGTGGGCACAGCTTCAGCAGACTTAAACGTCCCTGCCTGATGGCTCTGAAGAGAATGGCAGCTCTCCCAGCACAGTGTTGGAGCTCTGCTAAGGGTCAGACTACCTCCTTAAGTGCCTCCCTGACCCCCGTGCCACCTGAATGGGAGCCACCTCCCAGTTGCAGCTGACAGACACCACATACAAGAGAGCTCCAGCTGGCATCTGGTGGGTGCCCCTCTGGGATGAAGCTTCCAGAGGAAGGAATAGGCAGCAATCTTTGCTGTTCTGCAGCCTCTGCTGATGATACCTAGGCAAACAGGATCTGGAGTGGACCTCCAGAAAACTCCACCAGACCTGGGGCAGAGGGGCCTGATTGTTAGAAGGAAAACTAACAAACAGAAAGAAATAGCATCAACATCAACAAAAAGGACATCCAGACACAGAAACCCCATCCAAAGGCCACCAACATCGAAAACCAAAGTTAGATAAATACACGAAAATGGGGAGAAACCAGCACAAAAAGGCTGAAAATTCCGAAAACCGGAACGCCTCTTTTCCTCCAAAGGATCACAACTCCTTACCATCAAGTGAACAAAACTAGGTGGAGAATGAGTTTGACTAATTGACAAAAGTAGGCTTCAAAAGGTGGGCAATAACAAACTCCTCCAAGCTAAAGGAACATGTTCTAACCCAATGCAAGGAAGCTAAGAACTTTGAAAAAAGATTAGTCAAATTGCTAACTAGAATAATCAGTTTAGAGAAGAACATAAATGACCTGATGGAGCTGAAAAACACAGCACGAGAACTTGGTGAAGCACACACAAGTATCAATAGCTGAATCGATCAAGCAGAAGAAAGGATATCAGAGACTGAAGATCAACTTAATGAAATAAAGTGAGAAGACAAGATTAGAGAACAAAGAATGAAAAGGAATGAACAAACCCTCCAAGAAATATGGGACTATGTGAAAAGATCAAATCTACATTTGATTGCCGTACCTGAAAGTGACGAGGAGAATGGAAGCAAGTTAGAAAACAATCTTCAGGATATTATCCAGGAGAACTTCCCCAACCTAGCAAGACAGGCCAACATTCAAGTTCAGGAAATACAGAGGCCACCACAAAGATACTCCTCGAGAAGAGCAACCCCAAGACACATAATAGTCAGATTCACCAAGATTGAAATGAAGGAAAAAATGTTAAGGGCAGCCAGAGAGAAAGGTTGGGTTACCCACAAAGGGAAACCCATCAGACTAACAGTGGATCTGTCTGCAGAAACCCTACAAGCCAGAAAGAGTGAGGGCCTATCTTCAACATTCTTAAAGAATTTTCAACCCAGAATTTCATATCCAGCCAAACTAAGCTACATAAGCAAAGGAGAAATAAACTCCATTACAGACAACCAAATGCTAGGAGATTTTGTTACAAGATCTGCCTTACAAGAGCTCTTAAAGGAAGCACTAAACATGGAAAGGAAAAACCGATAACCACCACTGCAAAAACATACCAAACTGTAAAGACCATCAACACTATGAAGAAACTGCATCAAGTAACAAGCAAAATAACCAGCAAGCATCATAAGGGCAGGATCAAATTAACACGTAACAATATTAACCTTAAATGTAAATGGGTTAAATGCTCCCAATTAAAAGACACAGACTGGCAAATTGGATAAAGAGTCAAGACCTATCGGTGTGCTGCATTCAGGAGACCCATCTCATGTGCAATGACACACATAGGCTCAAAATAAAGGGATGGAGGAATATTTACTAAGCAAATGGAAAGAAAAAAAAAAAAAAAAAAAGCAGGGATTATAATCCTAGTCTCTGACAAAACAGACTTGAAACCAACAAAGGTCAAAAGAGACAAAGAAGGACATTACATAATGGTAAAGGGATCAATGCAACAAGAAGAGCTAACCATCCTAAACATATATGCACCCAATACAGGAACATCCAGATTTATAAAGCAAGTTCTTAGAGACCTACAAAGAGACTTAGATTCCCACACAATAATAGTGGGAGACTTTAACACCCCACTGTCAATATTAGATAGATCAATGAGACAGAAAATTAACAAGGATATTCAGGACTTGAACTCAGTTCTGGACCAAGCAGACCTAATAGACAGCTACAGAATTCTCCCCTACAAATCAACAGAATATACATTCTTCTCAGCACCACATTGCACCTATTTTAAAATTGACCACATAATTGGAAGTAAAACACTCCTCAGCAAATGCAAAAAATGGAAATCATAACGAACAGTCTCTCAGACCAAGTGCAATCAAATTAAAACTCAAGATTAAGAAACTTACTCAAAACTGCACAACTACATAGAAACTGAACAACCTGCTCCTGAATGACTACTGGGTAAATAATGAAACTTAAGGTAGAAATAAATAAGTCTTTTGAAGCCAATGAGAACAAAGATACAACATACCAGAATCTCTGGGACACAGCTAAAGCAGTGTGTAGAGGGAAATTCATAGCACTAAATGTAGAGAAAGCAGGAAAGATCTAAAATCAACACCCTAACATCACAATTAAGAGAACCAGAGAAGCAAGAGCAAACAAATCAAAAGCTAGCAGAAGACATGAAATAACTAAGATCAGAGCAGAACTGAAGGAGATAGAGACATAAAAAACCCTTTAAAAAAAATCAATGAATCCAGGAGCTGGTTTTTCTTAAAAGATCAACAAAATAAATAGACCGTTAGCCAGACTAATAAGAGAGAAGAATCAAATAGATGCAATAAAAAATGATAAAGGGGTATCACCACTGATCCCACAGAAATACAAACTACCATCAGAGAATACTATAAACACCTCTACACAAATAAACTAGAAAATCTAGAAGAAATGGATAAATTCCTGGACACATATACCCTACCAAGTCTAAACCAGGAAGAAGTCAAATCCCTGAATAGACCAATAACAAGTTCTGAAATTGAAGCAGTAATTAATAGCCTACCAACCAACCAAAAAAAGTCCAGGACTAGATGGATTCACAGCCGAATTCTATCAGAGGTACAAAGAGGAGCTGGTACCATTCCTTCTGAAACTATTCCAAGCAATAGAAAAAGGGGGAATCCTCCCTAACTCATTTTGAGGCCAGCATCATCCTGATACCAAAACCTGGGAGAGACACCAGAAAAAAAGAAAATTTCAGGCCAATATCCCTGATGAACATCGATGCAAAAACCTCAATAAAATACTGGCAAACTGAATCCAGCAGCACATCAAAAAGCTTATCCACCACAATCAAATTGGCTTCATCCCTGGGATGCAAGACTGGTTCAACATACACAAATCAATAAACATAAACCATAAACAGAACCACATAAACAGAACCAACAACAAAAACCACATGATTATCTCAATAGATGCAGAAAAGGCCTTCAACAAAATTAAACACCCCTTCATGTTTAAAACTCTCAGTAAACTAGGTATTGATAGAATGTATCTCAAAATAATAAGAGCTATTTATGACAAACCCACAGCCAATATCATAATGGGCAAAAACTGAAACCATTCCCTTTGAAAATCAGCACATGGCAAGGATGCCCTCTGTCACCACTCCTATTCAACATAGTATTGGAAGTTCTGGCCAGGGCAGTCAGGCAAGAGAAAGCAATAAACCATATTCAAATAGGAAGAGAGGAAGTCAAATTGTCTCTGTTTGCAGATGACATGATTGTATATTTAGAAAACCCCATCGTCTCAGCCCAAAATCTCCTTAAGCTGATAAGCAACTTCAACAAAGTCTCAGGATACAAAATCAATGTGCAAAAATCACAAGCATTCCTATACATGAATAATAGCCACATCATGAGTGAACTCCCATTCACAACTGCTAAAAAGAGAATCAAATACCTAGGAATACAACTTACAAGGGATGTGAAGGACCTCTTCAAGGAGAACTACAAACCACTGCTCAAGGAAATCAGAGACGACACAAACAAATGGAAAAACATTCCATGCACACAGAAAGAATCAATATTGTTAAAATGGCCATACCGCCCAAAGTAATTTATAGATACATTGCTATCCCCACCAAGCTACCATTGATTTTCTTCACAGAATTAGAAAAAGTCACTTTAAATTTCATATGGAACCAAAAAAAGAGCCCCCATAGCAAAGACAATCCTAAGTAAAAAGAACAAAGCTGGAGGCACCACACTACCTGACTTCAAAGTATACTACAAGGCTACAGTAACCAAAACAGCAATGGTACTGGTACCAAAACAGATATATAGATAGACCAATGGAACAAAACAGAGGCCTCAGAAATAACACCACACATCTACAACCATCTGATCTTTGACAAACCTGACAAAAACAAGCAACCGGTGAAGGATTCCCTATTTAATGAATGGTGTTGGGAAAACTGGCTAGGCATAAGCAGAAAACTGAAACTGGACCCCTTCCTTAACACCTTATACAAAAATTAACTCAAGATGGATTAAAGACTTAAATATGAGACCTAAAACCATAACAATTCTAGAAGAAACCCTAAGCAGTACCATTCACGACATAGGCATGGGCAAAGACTTCATGACTAAAACATCAAAGGCAAGGGCAACAAAAGCCAAAATTGACAAATAGGATCTAACTAAACTAAAGAGCTTCTGCACAGCAAAACAAACTATCATCAGAGTGAATGGGCAACCTACAGAATGGCAGAAAATTTTTGCAGTCTATCTGACAAAGGGCTAATATCCAGAATCTAAAAAAAAACTTAAACAAATTTACAAGGAAAAAAAACAAGCAACCCCATCAAAAAATGGGTGAAGGATATGAACAGACACTTCTCAAAAGATGACTTTATACAGCCAGTAAATATATTTTAAAAAGCCCATCTTCACTGGTCATTAGAGAAATTCAAATCAAAGCCACAATGAGAGACCATCTCACACCAGTTAGAATGGTGATCACTAAAAAATCAGGAAACAACAGATGCTGGAGAGGATGTGGAGAAATAGGAACAGTTTTTACACTGTTGGTGGAAGTGTAAATTAGTTCAACCATTGTGGAAGACAGTGCGGCGATTCCTCAAGGATCTAGAACCAGAAATACCATTTGACCCAGCAATCCCATTACTGAATATATACCCAAAGGATTATAAATCATGCTACCATAAAGACACATGCACACATAGGTTTATTGCAGCACTGTTCACAATAGCAAAGACTTGTAACCAATCCAAATGCCCATCAAAGATAGACTGGATAAAGAAAATGTGGCACATATATACCATGGAATACTATGCAGCATAAAAAAGGGTGAGTTCATGTCCTTTGCAGGCACATGGATGAAGCCGGAAACCGTCATTCTCAGCAAACTAACAGAAGAAGAGAAAACCAAACACTGCATGTTTTCACTCATAAGTGGGAGTTGAACAATAAGAACACATGGACACAGGAAGGGGAATATCACACACCAGGGCCTGTCGGGGGATGGGGGGCGGGGGAAGGGATAACATTAGGAGTAACGCCTAATGTAGATGACGGGTTTAGGGGTGCAGCAAACCACCATGGCACATGTATACCTATGTAATAAACCTGCATGTTCTGCACATGTACCCAAGAATATAAAGTATATAAATAAAGAAAAGAACTAGAAAGGCAAGAGCAAAATAAACCCAAAATTAGTAGAATAAAACAAATAAAGATCAGAGCAGAAGTAAATGATTTTGAAATGAAGAATATACAAAAGATCAATGAAACAAAAAGCTGTTTTTTTAAAAAAGTTAAACAAAATTGAAAAACCTTTAATTAAACTAAGAAAAAAAAAAAAAAAAGAGATGGCCCAGATAAATAAAATCAGAGATGAAAAATGAGATATGAGAACCAATATTGCAGAAAGTCCAAGAATCATTAGTGGCCACCACAAGCAACTATATGCCAATAAACTGGAAAATTTAGAAGAAGTGGACAAATTCCTAAACACACATAACCTACCAAGATTCAACTATAAGGAAATCCAAAACCTGAACACATCAATAACAAGTAAAAAGACCAAAGCTGTAATAAAATGTCTCCCAGCAATGAGAAGCTCAGGACCTGATGGCTTCACTGATGAATTCTACCAAACATTTAAAGAACAACACCAATCCTACTCAAACTATTCAGAAAAAACAGAGAAGAAGGAATACTTCCAAACTCATTCTATGAGGCCAGTATTATTCTGAAACCAAAACCAGATAAAGACACATCAAAAAAGAAAACTATAGGCCAATATTTCTGATGAATATCGATGCAAAAATTCTCAACAAAATACTTGTAAACCAAATTCAACAACACATTTAAAATATTCTTCATAGGCTGGGCGTGGTGGCTCATGCCTATAATCCCAGCACTTTGGGAGGCTAAGGCGGGCAGACTACTTGAGGCCAGGAGTTTGAGACCAGTCTGGCCAACATGTCAAAACCCCGTCTCTCCTAAAAATACAAAAATTAACCGGGCATGGTGGCATGCACCTGTAACCCCAGCTACTTGGGAGACTGAGGCATGAGAATCACTCAAATTCAGGAGGCAGAGGTTGCAGTGAACCAAGATCATACCACTGCATTCCAGCCTGGGCGACAGAGTGAGACTCTGCCTCAAAAAAAAAATAAAATAAAATAAAATAAAAAATAGAATAAAATATTATTCATCATAACCAAGTGGGATTTATCCCTGGGAACAAAGGATGGTTCAAGATATGCAAATCAATCAGTGTGATCTATTATATCAACAGAATGGAGGACAAAAACCATATGATCATTTCAATTGATGCTGAAAAAGCACTTGATAAAATTAAACATCCGTTCCTGATAAAAACCCTAAAAAAACTAGATATAGAGGGAACATACCTCAACATAATAAAAGTCATATATGACAGACTGATGTATCATAGTGAATGGGGAAAAACCAAAAGCCTTTCCTCTAAGGTCTGGAACACAACAAAGATGCCCACTGTCACCACTGTTATTCAACATATAGTACTGGAAATCCTAGCTAGAACAATCAGACAAGAGAAAGAATTAAAAGGCATACAAAAAGGAAGAAGTCAAATTATCTATGTTTGCAGATGATATAATCTTATATTTGGAAAAACCTAAACAACTCCATAAAAAAATCTATTAGAACTCAAATTCAATAAACTTGCAGGATATAAAATCAACATACAGAAGTCAGTAGCGTTTTTATATGCCAACAGTAAACAATCTGAAAAAGAAATTAAAAAGTAACTCCACTTACAATGGCCACAAATACAATTAAATACCTAGGAATTAAACTTAAAGAAAGTAAAAGTTCTCTATAATGAAAACTATAAAATGCTAATGATAGAAATTGAAGAGGACCCACAAAAATATGGAATGATATTCCATATTCACAGATGGAAGAATTAATATGGTTAAAATGTCCATACTACCCAAAGCAATCCACAGGTTCAATGCAATTCCCATTGCAATGTCAATTGTATTATTCACAGTAATAGAATAAACAATCCTAAAATTTATTTGGAACCACAAAAGACCCAGAATAGCCAAAGCTATCCTGAGCAAAAAGAACAAAACTGCAGGAATCACATCATCTGACTTCAAGTTATACTACAGAGCTATGGTAAATAAAACAGCAAGGTACTGACCTAGAAACAGACACATAGACCATTAGAACAGATTAGAGAACTGTTAAACAAATTCATATGCCTACAGTAAATTCATTTTTGATAAAGGTGCCAAGAACAAACATTGGAGAAAAGAGTCCCTTCTATAAACGGTGCTGGAAAAACTGGATATCCATATGCAGATGAATGAAACTACACCACTATCTCTCACAAAAATCTAATCAAAATGGATTAAAGACTTAAATCTAAGACCTCAAACTAGAAAACTACTGCAAAAAAAGAATTGCAGAGACTCTCCAGGACATTGGTCTGGGCAAAAATTTCTTGAGTAGTACCCCACAAGCACAGGCAACCAAAGTAAAAATGGACAAATGAGATCACATCAGGTAAAAAAAGGCTTCAGCACAGCAAAGGAAACAATCAACAAAGAGACAACTCATGGAATGGGATAAAATACTTGTAAACTATCCATTTGACAAGGAATTAATAACCAGAATATGTAAGAAGCTCAAACAACTCTATATAGAAAAAAATCAAATAATCTGATTTAAAAACAGAGAAGAGATTTGAATAGGCATTTCTCAAAAGAAGAAATACAGATGGCAAACTTGCATACAAAAAAATGCTTGACATCAGTGATCAGCAAAGAAATGCAAATCAAAACTACACTGGTATATCATCTTATATGGCTTATATGCAAAAGACCGGCAATAACAAATGCTGGCAAGGATGTGAAGTAAAGGGAACCCTTGTACACTGTTGATGAGAATGTAAATTATTGGAACCACTATGGAGAACAGTTTGGAAGTTCCTCAAAAAACTAAAAATAGAGCTACCAAATGATCCAGCAATCCCACTGCTGAGTATACACTCAAAAGAAAGGAAACCAGTATACTGAAGGGATATCTGCACTTCCATGTTTGTTGCAGCACTGTTTACAGTAGACAAAATTTGGAAGCAACCTAAATGTCCATCAACAGATCAATGGATAAAGTAAACTGTAGTACTTATACACAATTGAGTACTATTCAGCCATAAACAAGGATGATATCCTGTCAGGTCACTATGTTAAGTGAAATAAGCTAGTCACAGAAAGATGAACATCACATGTTCTCACCTATTTATGGGATCTAAAAATCAAAACAATTGAACTCATGGAGACAGAGAGTTCTTAGAAGGATAGTTACCAGAGGCTGAGAAGGATAATGGGTACATGAGAAGATGTGGATGGTTAATTGGTACAAATAAGTTATTAACAGAAAGAGTGAATAAGGCTCAATATTTGATCGCATAACAGGGTGACTACTGTTAGTAATAATTTAATTGTACATTTAAAAATAAATAAAAGAGGCCAGGCAGGGGGGCTCACACTTGTAATCTCAGCACTTTGGGAGGCCGAGGCAGACAGATCACTTGAGGTCAGGAGTTCAAGATCAGCCTGGCCAACATGGTGAAACCCTGTCTCTACAAAAATACAAAAATTAGCCAGGTGTGGTGGCAGGCACTTGTAATCCCAACTACTCAGGAGGCTGAAGCAGGAGAATTGCTTGAAGCTGGGAGGCGGAGGCTGCAGTAAGCCAAGACCGCACCACTGCACTCTAGCTTGAGCAACAAAGTGAGACTCTATCTCAAAAATAAAGCCAGGCGCAGTGGCTCATGTTGTAATTCCAACACTTTGGGAGGCAGAGGTAGGCGGATCACCTGAGGTTGGGAGTTCGAGACCAGCCTGACCAACATGGAGCAACCCCGTTTCCACTAAAAATACAAAATTAGCCGGGTGCGGTGGGCACATGCCTGTAACCCCAGCTATTCAAGAGGCTGAGGCAGGAGAATCATTTGAACTTAAGTGGTGGAGGTTGTAGTGAGCCAAGATAGTGCCACTACACTCCAGCCTGGGCAACAAGAGCAAAACTCCATCTCAATCAATGTAAAACAAAATAAAAATAACTAAAAGAGTATGATTGGATTGCTTATAACACAAAGGATAAATGCTTGAGGGGACAGGTACCCCATTTTCCATGATGTGATTATTATGCATGTGTATCTGCATAAAAACATCTCATGTACCTATAAATATATACTATGTACCCACAATATTTAAAAATACAAAATTTTTAAAAGAGATGAAGAATATCTTTGATACTTAGTAGAATGGACACGACAAAGGAAAGAATTAGTGAGTCTCAGTTTATGTCAGTAGATACTTCTAAAGTAAAAACCAATGATGGGCCAGGAATGGTGGCTCACACTTGTAATTCCTGCACTTTGGGAGGCCAAAGTGGGAGGATCACTTGAGGCCAAGAGTTCAATACCAGCCTGGGCAATAGAGTGAGACCCTCATCTCTACCAAAAAAGAATTTGGCTGGGCGTGGTGGCTCATGCCTGTAATCCCAGCACTTTGGGAAGCCAAAGTGGGCGGGTTACTTGAGGTCAGGAGTTTGAGTCCAGCCTGGGCAACATGGCAAAATCTCATCTCTACTAAAAATGCAAAAAATTAGGCAGGCATGGTGGCGCATGCCTGTAATCCCAGTTACTTTGGAGGCTGAGGCAGGAGAATTGCTTGAACCTGGGACAGGGAGGTTGTAGTGAGCCAAGATTACACCACCGCACTCCAGCCTGGGTGACAGAGCATAACTCTATCTCAAAACAAACAAACAAAAAACAATAACAACAACTAAAAAGATTAAAAACCCCCAGAATATCCAAGAATGGTGAGACAACTATAAAAGGTGTAACATACACTTAATAAGAAAACCAGAAAGAGAAGAATAACAGAAAGGATCAAAGAAACATTTGAAGCAATAATGACTGATAATTTCCCAAAATTGATGTCTGAAACCAAACCACAGACCCAAGAATTTTAAAAAACAACATGCAGGGTAAATACCAAAAAATCTATACATAGGCATATATAGATTATAATAAAATATATGTCTTCCCAGGTAAATAAATTTGATTTGGCGAATCATACTGTAAATTACACTATAAACAGAAAGATGTAATATAAACAAAATCATAAGACCAATGCTAGAGTTGCAAAAAGTTATCTGTAATGTAGGTAGTGAATAAAATATCTAAAATATACAAAGAGCTCCTACAAAGTGAGATGATAATTTAGTGGGCAGATGATATCACCACTGACAATAAATGTTTTTATCTTAGTGTGTTTGTACTTTATAAAAATAACAAGGGGCCGGGCATGGTGGCTCACACCTGTAATCCCAGCACTTTGGGAAGCCAAGTCAGGTGGATCAACTGAGGTCAGGAGTTCAAGACCAGCCTGACCAATATGGTGAAACCCCGTCTCTACTAAAAATACAAAAAAATTAGCTGGGTGTGGTGGCAGGTGGCTGTAATCCCAGCTACTTGGGAGGCTGAGGCAGGAGAATCACTTGAACCAGGGAGGCGAAGGTTGCAGTGAGCTGAGATCGCACCACTTCACTCCAGCCTGGGCCAAAGAGCAAAACTCTGTCTTTCACACACACACACACACACACACACACACACACACACACCCAAAAAAAAAAGAAAAACAATTTTTAAAAATTCTTTAAAACTGACATATAGGTAAGAAACTGAAGCTTCATTTCCAAGCGGCTTTAATTGTCCTGGGCATTATTTTTCTTACTGAGAAGCTAGCTGCCAAAATCAGGTGAACTGTGTAGCTGTGTAGATTCGACTTGGAAGATTTGCCCCAGGTTATGCAGCTGGGCAGTAGCAAGAGTGTGTGCTGTACTTCTGGTTCCCATCCCATGGTTCTTTTATATCTTCCATGAAAAAAATGGCTCCCCCCAACCTCCTACAAAGTATAAGGATATTTTAGTAAAAATATATATGCCCATACACGAGACCCAGAAGAGCTCATGTGTGTCTCATGAAAACTGAAGCAAACCTGGAAAGCATGAAACAACTGGCAGCCAGTTCCAGGGGAAGCTTAATTTTGCCTACCTTTGTTTTATCATCTTTTTCTTTTTTACAGAGGGTCTCTAGAGCAAACAGTGTTTTGAGTTTAACCTAGCAATCCATGGAGCAGAAGCAGGAAGCAGGCTCAGCGTCCAGCCGGTGGATAAGGGGGACCTGTATAATTGTGCAGTTATGAGAATTTGGAAGGCTCAGCTCCCATATAGCATATCATTTCTTCCATCCAAATAACATTTAATGATTTGGCGGATAGTGATCTCCTGACCTTGCTCCACTTCTCAGAATGAGGGGGATTCAAGCACAGCATCTGTTAGTCACACTTCATAAATTAATTTGGTTCTTTGGTGTCTGTCTACAATGCTGTGTAGCAGGGAAAAATAATGGCGAGATGATAAGCAGAGCCACTGCATCCCACAGACAAAACAACTGTGAAGAGACTTTCCATTTTTAAAAAAAGTTATTGTGGTGTTGTCTAGATAGTCATAATGTCATCTGTATGGTTGAAAATGTAACCAGGCTGGGCGCGGTGGCTTATGCCTGTAATCCCAGCACTTTGGGAGGCTGAGGTGGGCGGATCACCTGAGGTCGGGAGTTTGAGACCAGCCTGACCAACATGGAGAAACCCCATCTCTACTAAAAATACAAAATTAGCCGGGCGTGGTGGCACACGCCTGTAATTCCAGTTACTCGGAAAGGCTGAGGCAGGAGAATTGCTTGAACCTGGGAGGCGGAGGTTGCGGTGAGCCGAGGTCACGCCACTGCACTCTGGCCTGGGCAACAAGAGTGAAACTCCATCTCAAAAAAAAAAAAAAAAGGAAAAAAAGAAAATGTAACCAGGACATAAGGACATATCACTGCCAGTCCCTAGAATAAGAAAAAGTTTTCTCTCAGTATGAAAGGAAAAAAGAAGCATAGAGTTCAGGCTAATAACCCTCAGAAAAACTCCACTGAAAAAGAATCACTGATCTGTGCTTTCAGCCTGAAAATTCTGATTGTTGCTCTCATCTGTTCTTATTTTTGGCTGTAGTAATGCCACCAAATGATTACTTTCTAACAAAACCACAAAAAGTTTTGTACCTAAAAATTAGTGGGACTTTTAGCTGGCAGTCATCTGACAATGTCTAAGCTGAGAACAATTACAAAGCTCTGGTGTCTCTCATCTTCTGCCTCCAATAAATACCTTCAAGATATTTGTTACTTTTGCCTTTAATTGGAATGGTAGTGTACACACACACACACACACACACACACACACACACACATATTTAATGTAAGCATTTGTTGGGGGAATGGCAGCCCTCATTCAATCTTCACAAAGTTGCTTTCAGGCTTACATCTCTCTAGATACGCTACATTTCTGATAGATGTTTCCAAGATAGTAGATGGCAAATTTAGTTCATATACATCTCAAAAACTATATTATACAAGTAAATGGTAGGTAATGGCAGGGATTCCTATCCCTGGTATCCATCGTTTGGATCTGCCAAATGGGCAGTGTGAGTTCCTACAAAAGAAAAAGAAAACGTAACCAGAAGAATTCTACCATGGAGGATTTAAAAAATGATATTATTGATTTTAAAATGTAAAATTTTGTTAACTTCTACAGTTCAAATTAATTTAATTAATTAATTAAATTTAGAGGTTCTTTAGAAGACAATTTTTAAAAATATTTTCTTTAATATTTTAGCTACACAGATATATTTCAGAATACAGATACATTTCAGAAGGCCACTGGAAAACTTTAACAACTTTTCTAGAAGGTTGGTCTGGGCACCTCTTACATAACCCCATGCCCAGTGATGCTGCCATTCTGATCTGTAGATACAGCGCCAGCTCCCTGCCTACCAGACCTGGCTTTGATGTGCTGCTTATCCAAGCCACAGACCTTCCACCCCCAGCGGACACTATTCCTCTGGCTATATCCAAACACCTGCAGAGGCCTCGATGTTTTTTCTGTCTAGGCTAATTTGTAAAGGGTTTTCCAGTGTACCCAGAGTTACCAAATTTTGTTCAATTCAGTGCCCTTGAGGAAGTACTAGTGTACCATGCAGGGCCTGGGTTTTACTTTGGCTTTTACAGTTTGTTTCCATTTTCCCATTTCATTTCTTAAAAATCTGTAGCTAGGCTCTGTGATGGCATTTAGTTTACATTACTTAGTAGCTATACAACAATTTAAGTATTAGAACATGGTAGGTGTGCCTTGAATCTAATGACAGGGTCAGAGGTGCCAGGACATGAAAGGAGAGTAGGCCTGTGAGGTGGTCCGACAGCTGGACCCAAAGGACTGAGAGAACTGACTTCAGATCAGAACAGTGCTGAAAAGACAGGGCCAGATGATTTGCTACAAAACTTTTCAGGGGCCAAAGTAGCAGTGAACAGGTGCAATCCCAGACTGGCTCTGTCTAAAGCCCTGTCTATGACGAGGAACATTTTAAAAGTGTCTCAATACCTGTGTGCCTGCAGCGCTCATGTTAATAGACAAACGACAGTTTGTCCTTCCCAATGTCAATGGCATTAAAATGAACTTTTTTTCTTTCAGAACAAGTTTGCCCTCTCCCTTGTTTTCCAGATACTCCGGTATCTGGAGCATCCTCAGAAAATATACTGGAATGGTAAATGAGCAGTTTTATCACATAGCATTAAGCAGATATGTTTAATTCCATATTATTTAGAAAGGAATCTAGGAGTTGCATAAAAGTGATGCACAACATAATCCAGAATGCGGAATAATGCCCAACAATGTTGATGGAAACCTATGAGAATTGTTAACTCGTGAAAAGTCTTTAATTAGGTTTTTTCTGGTAGAATCTGAGCCACTCTTTCTGCCATTTATTATGGTTTTAATGTGTCATTTCAGTGTAAGAAAACAGGAACAGAAAATGTTCTTTTTCTGTTATCACAGCACATTTGTATTGCTCCATATACTTACCCAGAAACTCCCTCAGAAAGAACAGACCCCCACAGTGGATAATATAATTTTACTTACACTTCTATGCATAGAGCAAGTTTCTGTACTTCTAATTTGTAAGTGTGGTATATTAAATATTTGGAATATGTCTCTGCTTAAGTTATCTGTGCAAGTGGATCTGATCTGGGGGAGGTAAGGAAGATGGCAACATTTCCTATTATATAAATCCTTGAATGTCCTTTAAGGTAGCAGTCAACACTACCACCCTGATTCAGTCAGGCTAGGATTCTGAGTAAAGTTATCTGAACTCTTCCTGCTATGACCTTTGACCACCAAGAATGACGAACATTTTAAAACATGTGAGTCCTGTGGTACAAAAGAATCTGCCTGGACACTACCTCTTAACATTTTGTATTTGAGTGTGCAACCTGGGAGCACTCCCAGAACCTGCCCTGTGCTGGGAAGCATAATCACCTTCTACACATTTTATTCTGAGGTTTGAAATCCTGTTAACTGTGGATGTGCCCACTTTGGCATTTTTCTAATGTCTCCTCTGAGTGAGTAATGTAATCTGAAACTTCCTAAGTGTAATTTCCAAGGAACTAATCCAAAAACATTAATTTTAAACAAATATTTTTTGAATCCTGCGTAGAGTAGTTTAGCTAAACTCTGTAGCCTGATCATGTGGAGCACTGGGACAGGAGTGTGTGTGAAAGGTGGATCATTTGCCTGCTGACCTGGCAGGATAACTGAGGTGGCTCCAACCCTTCCCCCGATAAGACCTCAGTGCAACTCACTGACAGCTCCTCCAGCCACCTCTGTCAAGGCTGGGACTTCTGCCCATCATTGGGTATTGCACTTACCCACCTGCTTTAGCCACAGTGGGTTCTTACCCAGGGATACTTCCCCTACTGGCCTGAAGCCTGACCATCAAACCAGTAAATACAATAATGGAGGAAAATAAATTAAAAAGTACATGCCAGAGGGGAATGAGATAAACGTCAAGAGACCTCTACCATTCCAACTCCATAGAAGACAATGAACTTGCTCACACATGGAGCACACTGCTACTACAACTAGCATATGAGAAAGTCATCATGCAAAGAATCTCTATAACCAAGGCACTCTTACAGAGTCTTCACCCCTGAAAGCACCAATAACCAAATTAGGCTATAATTAACTATAGGCATTAAAGTCACATCCTTAAGGGGAAAAATTTAAAAAACAGTCAAATCAAACATAAATTCAAGAATAATTGGAAGAAATAGGCTACCCCAATGAAAAGGAACTAGAAAAGTAACTCTGGTAATATGACAAAACAGGGTTCTATAACACCCCCAAAAGATCACACTAGTTTTCCAGCAATGGATCCAAACCAAGATGAAATCTTTGAAATACCAGATAAAGAATTCCAAGGTTGATTTTTTTTCTTTTTCTTTTTCTTTCTTTCTTTCTTTTTTTTTTTTTTTTTTTGAGACAGAGTCTCACTCTGTTGCCCAGGCTGGAGTGCAGTGGTGCAATCTCAGCTCACTGCAAGCTCTGCCTCCTAGGTTCACGCCATTCTCCTGCCTCAGCCTCCTGAGTAGCTGTGACTACAGGCGCCCGCCACCACGCCCAACTAATTTTTTGTATTTTTAGTAGAGACAGGGTTTCACCATGTTAGCCAGGATGGTCTTGATCTCCTGACCTCGTGATCTGCCTGCCTCGGCCTCCCAAAGTGCTGGGATTACAGGTGTGAGCCACCACGCCAGGCCAGAAAGTTGATTATTAAGCTATTCAAGGAGGTACCAGAGAAAAGTGGAAACTGTCAAAGAAATTCTAAAAGCAGTTCAAGATACGAATGAAAAATTTTCTAGAGAAATAGATATTATAAAGGAAAAGCAATCACAACTTCTGGAAATGAAAGACACATTCAGGGAATTACAAAATGTCATGGGAAGTTTTAACAATAGACTGTAAAAAGTGGACGAAAGAATTTCAGTGTGTGAAGATATACTTTTGAATTAACCCAATCAGATAAAAATAAAGAAAAAAGAATCAAACGAAATAAACAAAGTCTTCAAGAAATATGGGATCATGTTAAAAAAAAAAAAAAAAAAAAAAGCCAAACCTAAGAATAATTAGTGTTACTGAGGGAGAGGAGAAAACAAAAAGTCTGGAAAACTTACTTGAGGGAACAATTAAGGAAAACTTCCCTGGCCTGGCTAGAGATTTAGATTTAGATAAAGAACTCCTCAGAAATTCTCTGCAAAAAGATCTTCACCAACGAATATAGTAATCAAGCTATTTAAAGCCAAAATGAAGGAAAGAATTATAAGAGCAGTAAGATAAAAGCATCAGGTAACCTATAAAGGAAAATCCGTCAGACTAAGAACAGACTTGACAGCAGAAACCTTACAAGCCAGAAGGGATTAGGGTCTGATCTTCAACCTCCTTAAACAGGATAACTGTCAGCTAAGAATTTTGAATCCAGCAAAACTAAGTTTTATAAATGAAAGAGAAAACAAGTCATTTTCAGACAAATGCTGAGGGAATTTGTCACTACCAAACTAGCACTATAAAAAACTCTAAAAAGAGTTCTAAACCTTGAAACAAAAGCTCAAAATGCACCAGAATAGAACTTTCTGAAAGCATAAAACTCACAGGGCCTAAAAACAATAACACAATGAAAAAAAATCTAGATAACAATTAACATAATGAACAGTATCTCACATCTCAATATTAATGTTGAATGTAAATGGCCTAAATGCTCCACTTAAAAGATACAGAATGGATTTTTTAAAATTACAAACCAAATATCTACTGTCTTCCAGAGACTAACCTCACACAGAAGGATTCATGTAAACTCAAGGTAAAGGGAGCAAAAAGATACTCCACACAAATAAAAACCAAAAGCAAGCAGGCATAGCTATTCTTATATCAGACAACAGACTTCAAAGCAACAACAGTAAAAAAAAAAAAAAAAAAAAAAAAAAAAAGACAAAGAAAGTCATTATATGATAAAAAGATCACTCCAAGAAGAAGATATTACAGTCCTAAATTTATATGCACCTAACACTGGAACTCCCAGATTCATAAGACAATTACTACTAGACCTAAAAAATGAGATAGACAGCAACACAATAATAGTGGAAGACTTCAATGCACCATTGATAGCACTAGACAAATCAGAGACAGAAAGTCAACAAAGAAACAATGGACTTAAATGATGCACTAGAATAAATGGACTTAGATATTTATAGAACATTCTACCAAAGAACTGTAGAATATACATTCTTCTCATCAGCAGGTGGAACATTCTCCAAGATAGTGTTAAATACAGTGAGTTCTGTATGTTCAGTTCTTTGTTCTCCATTTTAAAGTTGAACTTCCTCATTCTCGTCTCCTTGACCCTAGTTTCAGTAAACAACATTTTTCACCAGTTCTAATCAGTAGTTCACATCTGTTCCCCTGGTCACCTGCTCCATGCTGAGTCACTCCTGGTCACCTGCTCGGAGTCACCTTTAGTCACCTGTTGCATAACTGTCCTTCCCACTGAAACTGCTCACCCCACCATTCTGGTTCATACCCCTGCTCTCTTTAAAATAGCCAGTCAGAATTAGCTTAGTCTGTGTGGTCCAACCCTGGCCAATAGGGGAATGACAGACACAGCAGTAGGGGTTACCTGTATCAGACATAAGAACCCTTCCCCCTCCCTTGTTCAGGTGTGCTCTCGCAATTGCTCCATCTAAGAGATGCACCCTTCTATAGAAGTAAAATTGCCTTGCTGAGAAAATTCGTGTTTGAGTGCTATTTCTTTTGCGGCACCAAAAATTTATTTCTAGCAAATTTGGGGGCCCATCTGGGATTCCCATTCTCCTCTGGGGAGGGTCTAGACCTCTCCCATGAGGAGACATGGCCCGCTGCCTCATTGCAGCGGCCTCGGGGGTAAGGAATTGAGACCCACCTGGTGTGATGAATAAACCCGGACTCAGCAATGCAGAAAGAAACCGGCTGGCAACCTGGGGGAAAGGATCCTCACATACCATGGCGACCAGGTAATTCTGTGCACAGACCAAGGTAAGAAACATCACAGGGGCAGCAAAGTATTTCCTTGGTGGTCAGGATATTCTGGGGGATGAAAGTGTGTGTGAATGCAAGGAGCCTCCAGCAGGTGGGGCTAAAGGATAGGCGAGACAGCTCTAATATGAGCGATTGAGTCTAATAGCCCTAGCAAGCCCCCAGAGAAGGATAGGTAAGACATCTGTAACACGAGAGATTGAGCCTAACCAGGACCTAATATGGGAAATAGCCCGAGTAAAGTAAGAGATAAAAAGGATAAAGTTAACAACAATAATATTCCCCCTAATAGTCCCCTAGGCCTAATGTTAAAATATTAGAAGAAGAAAAAAACCTTAGAGAAATGATAATTGAAAGAATTCGACAGTCTGTAGCCCACATCCAAAGCATTACAAAAGCTTTCAATATACAACAAGGAAAAGATGAAAGACCTATAAAATTCCTAGGAAGACTCAAGAGCAAATGAGGAAATATGTAGGTCTAGAATTAGAAGACTCCCCTCAAATAAGGGATGTTAAAGCTTTGTTTTGTAACTAATAGTTGGCCAGATATTAACAAGAAATTACAAGAGATAGAGAACTGGAAAGATAGACCTATAGAAGAGCTTCTAAGAGAAGCCCAAAAAGTATATGTAAAAAGAGATGAAGGAAAAACAAAAGCAGAAAGCAAAAATTGTGCTCTCCACCATATAATAAAGTACCCGGGGGCCAGAACCTATAAAGAACCTAAACCCCCACTCTCCAGGCAATATAAAGGGTATGAAATAGTAAAGCCAGAAGACTCAAAGGTAGAAAAAAAAAGGGACAGAACGAATGTTTCAGATGCAGAAAATTAGGTCACTTTAAAAGACAATGTCCTGAAAGAAAAGAAAGAAAAAGTCATCCCACTTAAAGCTTTTGAAGAAGACTATGGAAGTCAGGGGCTCTATCTTTTTTTATCTTAAGTCCCATCAAAAGCCCTTAATAAATTTAGAAGTGGGATCTAAACTTAAGCTTATTACCTTTTTAATCAACTCAGAAGCAGCTCACTCCTCGGTTTGTTATCTTCCATCCAGTGTAACTTGTTCACAATAATTTTTTATCTCAGGAGTAAAAGGAGAAGCGTTTAAAACAAAAATCTTAGAGGAGACAGGAGTAAAATCCAAAAACCGATCAGCTAATACCAAATTTCTGTCAATTCTGGACACAGAGACAAATCTATTAGGAAGAGATTTAATGCTAGAATTAGGCTTAGGCCTCCAAATCAATCATGGAAAATTCCTCCCCTCCCCTCCCTAATCTTGCTCACCACCACAGATGAAGAACACATTCATCCGGAGATATGGTCAAAAGACCGGAATTGAGGAAAGTTAGATTCCTCTGATTCATGTTAAATTAAAAACCCCTAGGGAAGTAGTAAAGCGAATGCAATACCCTATTCTTTTAGAAGCCAGGGTAAATTTAAAACCTATAATTGAAGATCTTCTTTGTGATGGGCTTCTTAAACCCTGTATGTCTCCCTATAACACTCCAGTACTGCCTGTGAAGAAGCCAGATGGGTTAGTGCAAGACCTTAGAGCTATTAATCAAATAGTCCAAACTACACAGCCTGTTGTTCCCAATCCTTATACTATTATCAGTAGGATCTCATACAGTCACCAGTGGTTTACAGTAATAGATTTAAAAGATGCCTGTGGGCTTGTCCATTAGTAGAGGGCAGTCGGGACCTATTTATCTTTGAGTGGGAAGACCCTCACTCTGGTTGAAAACAGCAATACCAATGGACAGTCTTACCCCCAGGGGTTTACGGAGTCTCCAAATTTAGTCAAATATTAGAACAAGACATTTAATTAGCAAAGGTAAACAGAAAATTGAGCTTGAATGAATTAAAGGCCTCATATCCTTGCCTCTGCCAGAGACTAAACAAAAACTTAGAAAATTTTAAGGTTAGTCAGATACTGTCATCTATGGACAGACTCTTATGCCCTTATACAAAAAGCTCATGCAAGATGGGCCAAACCCCTCATTTGGCAATTACCAGAAATCCAACAGGTGGAAAGGTTAAAACATCTATTAGTAACTGCCCCTGTCCTAGCTTTACCCTCCTTAAGCAGCCATTCCATCTTTTTGTCAGTATAAACAAGGGCATAACCTTAGAGGTACTTACCCAAGAGTATGGAGGCCACTTGCAACCCGTAGCCTTCCTATCAAAAATCCTAAACCCAGTAACCTGCAAATGGCCCAGACACATTCAATCTGTAGCAGCAACTGCTTTGCTAACAGAAGAAAGTAGAAAAATAACTTTTGGAGGAAACATCACTGTGAGCGCACCTCACCAGGTCAGGACTATCCTAAGTCAGAAAGCAAAAAGGTAGCTTACTGACTCAAGAATCTTAAGGTATGAGGCTATTCTGGTAGAAAAAGATGATTTAACATTAACCACTGATAATTCGTTTAACCCAGCAGGTTTCCTAACAGGGGATCCAAATCTAGAGAAAGATCACACATGTTTAGATTTAATTGATTACCATACAGCAGTCTGACCAGACCTAGGAGAAACTCCCTTCAGGACAGGACGACACTTATTTATAGATGGCTCTTCCTGGGTGATTTAGGGAAAATGACACCATGGGTATTCAGTAATTAATAGAGAAACTCTTGTAGAAATAGAGTCAGGAAAATTGCCTAATAATTGGTCTGCTCAAACGTGTGAGCTGTTTGCACTCAGCCAAGCCTTAAAGTACTTACAGAACCAGGAAGGAACCATCTATACTGATTCTAAGTACACCTGTGGAGTGGCTCATACATTTGGAAAAATTTGGACTGAACAAGGTCTTATTAATAGCAAAGGCCAAGACGTAGTCCACAAGGAATTAGTCACCCAAATATTAAATAACCTTCAGTCGCCAAAAGAAATAGTTATTGTCCATGTCCCTGGACACCAGAAAAGCCTTTTGAAAGTTGAGGAAATAACCTAGCAGACCAGATAGCCAAACAGGTGACCATCTCTTAGCTGTACCACTGGCCTGCTTTGCAGGTAGGTAAAACCTAGGACACACGGAGTTAAATGCAGAATAAACCCGACTTATCTGCACTTCTGTCTAGGTCCTAGGCTCTACACCTAGCACATAATTAAAATCCCAAACTTACAAAGTTTTCAACAAAAGTAAAAGTTAACAGTATAACATGTATTATCCCCACTTCTAATCTTGTGGCCTTAGGCAGTTTAGTCCACAGACATGAAGGAAGTTTGCTTTGGGAAAGAACGATTATCATCTTTGACATTAAAAAAAGGAGAATTGATGTAAAAAGAGTCTTATACGGTAAATTCTTGTCCTAAAGTAAATTAATGGGTTGTTTAAAGAAAGGGATGTTTACAAAAAGTCAGAAAGTTGAGGCATGTCAAAGATTGTCTGTGAAAGTAATGAAAAATGTATTAAAAGGGAATCTATGCAAGAAATGTCGTATAATTTAAAATTAGGCCTCCTGAATGTAAAACGATTGAAGAAACAGTTTACATGCAAGGTGTGTAAGGAAAGTAAAATATACTTTAAATTATTAGGAGGCATAAGAATGTGGATTTTTACCTACATTAAAAGGTTAAAAAAATGTTTTGAAGGTTTATGCAAGTTTTGAAACGTTAATTGTAAAGGAAATTCTTTGTGTGAACATACTGCCTAAAGTGAAAGGGGTATCATCCAGTTTTTCTGTAAATTGAACATTAAAATAAAAGCACAATGTTTTTTTCTTAAAGCACTAACCTGTTCTTTAACAAATTATAAAGGGTTAAAAAGAGTGTATAAAAATCTTACCTTATGGTTAGACATTAAAATTGGATAAATATGTCTACAGGTTTTATTAAAATTGAGTTTAACATTAATAGCACACTGATATAAAGGTGAAATTTAGCTTATTTGGTATAAAAATCATATAGGAAGCACTGTCAAATATAAAATGGTGTTTGGCTTTCTTTGGTCTAAAAACTAATAAAAATAGGTGCTAAAGAGAAGTCAGAAGGAAAATAGATATTGCCAGACCAGAGAGAAATGTTATCCAAACCCCTTATGAGGAAAATCTTGTCCCAACCACATCAAGGGACCCATTGGGGGCCCCAGGGCATGTGTGATGCAGTTCTCAGAGTTTATGGGTTTATGGGTACATAGGAATTTATATCCTGGCCAAACATGTACAGACAGTTGTTTAGTATGACAGAAAAAAAAAAAAACCCACAAAACCTAATAAACCATAAAAGATTACCCCTTGGGGGAAGGAGTCCAGGCTTAAGGCCATTCCAAAGTATCCAAGTTGATTACACAGAAATGCCTCCAATAGGTCGTCTAAAATACTTACTAGTGATAGTAGATCACCTCACTCACTGGGTCAAAGCTATTCCCTTTTCAAATGCAACAGCCAATAATGTAGTCAAAGCCCTAATTGAAAATATAGTGCCCAGGTTTGAACTGATAGAAAATATTGACTCAGGCAATGGAACTCATTTCACCGCACACATAATTAAAAAGCTATCCCAAACATTAGACATTAGGTGGGAATACCATACTCCCTGGCATCTACCTTCATCAGGGAGAGTAGAAATAATAAATCAGACTTTAAAGAACCACTTAACAAAATTGGTTCTGGAGACTCAGTTACCATGGGCCAAGAGCCTTCCTATTGCCCTGCTAAGAATCTGAACTGCCCTGTGGAAAGATATTGGTCTTTCTCCTGATGAGATGCTCTACGGATTGCCTTATTTACACTCCACTGCTGACAATCCTACCTTTGAAACAAAAGATCAATTTCTTAAAAATTATATACTTGGCCTGTCTTCTACTTTCTCTTCTCTTAAAACTAAAGTTCTCTTAGCATAGGCACCACCCCCGGAGCTCCCAGTGCATCAACATCAACCTGAGGATCACGTCCGCATCAAAAGCTGGAAAGAGGAGAAGCTGGAGCTGGCCTGGGAAGGATCTGGCCTAGTGCTCCTAAGTACTGAAACCGTAGACCGGACAGCAGAGAGAGGATGGACCCATCACACCTGAGTCAAGAAAATGCTGCCGCTTCTGGGCCATAGTCCCAGGGGAAAACCCTACCAAACTAAAGCTAAGAAAAATTTAACTCTCTTTCATCTATCCCATTACTCCTTATTTCCTTGTTCTATTACTGACCACCTAGCTATTAATGTAACCAAGTAAATTTTGCCTCAAACTATTACATTTGATGCTTGCCTTGTTATACCGTGTGGAGACTGGCCAAGTCAAAGATAGCTCTCCACTTCAGAAAAGTACGTCTGTCCTTCCAGGCTCTCCTCAGACTGGACACTAGTGAATTGGGATCATTTAGTCTGGGAAGATTTCGATGAAGACCCCAGTGTCAACTGGGAGTCTTGCCCCCCACCCCCAATCCAGAGCTTTTATGCCATAGTTGGTCCAACGTTCTGTAGACCACTAAAGAGCAAGGATGGGCTGCCCCAACCAGTAGTTGTAATTTCCTAAAACCATACATTCATTTTACTAAAGCAACAGCTTCCCCTAACTGTCAGTTAAACCCCTAACTGTAGTGCAATCCAATACAGGTTATTATCCCAAACCCTAAAAATTCTTCCCCTTCTCCAAGCTGGTTCCCTTCTTTAAGTCAGCTTTATGGGGGCTGAGGTTTCAGGAAGAGACTCTATCGGATCCTTTGAAACATGTTTCATTGATCCCCCACCACCTACACCTTCCCCTAAGTCTTCTTCCAAAATCTTTCACAACGAAATGGTTGTTCCACCTCCATCTAATGACAAGACCAAGGTAGCTATTGTAGAAATTAAAGATCTAAAACAAACTTTGGCAACTGAGACAGGATATCAAGATACGAATGCCTGGTTGGAATGGATCAAATATTCCATCCACACTTTAAACAAAAGCAATTGTTATGCTTGTGCGCATAGCAGGCCAGAGGACCAGGTTGTCCCATTTCCACTAGGATGGTCCTCCAGTCGACCAGGCATGGGCTGTATGGTAGCTCTTTTCCAGGATTCCACAGCCCGGGGTAACAAGTCATGCCAAGCTCTCTCTCTGCTATATCCTGAAGTTCGACACCCTGCGGGTCAGCCCCCGAGGGCCATCCAACCTCCGTCTCCCGACATTAAGTTCACTTCATGTCTCTCATGACAAGGGGGAAACTTAGGGTTCCTTGGAGACCTGAAGGGATGAGGTGAGCTTAAGAATTTTCAAGAGCTTACCGATCAATCAGCCCTTTTTCATCCCCGAGCATATGTAAGGTGGTATTGTGGTGAACCTTTACTGGACACTCTGCCAAGTAACTGGAGTGGCACTTGTGCTGTAGTCCAATTGGCTATTCCTTTCACCTTGGCATTTCATCAACCAGAGAGAAGAAAAATGCAACACTGTAAAACAAGAGAAGCTCCTTATGGGTCTTTCGACTCTCATGTTTACTTAGATGCAATTGGAGTCCCACGAGGAGTACCAGATAAAGTTAAATCTCGAGATCAAATAGGATTTGAGTCAATATTTTGGTAGGTGACAATAAAAACATAGATTGGATAAATTACATTTATTACAACCAACAGTGGTTTATTAACTACACTAGAGGTGCTGTTAAAGGAATAGCTGAGCAATTAGTGGCTACTAGCCAGACAGCTTGGGAAAACAGAACAGCCTTAGACATGATATTAGCAGAAAGAGAAGGAGTTTGTGTCATGATTAAAACTCAGTGTTGCACCTTCGTCCCAAACAATACTGCCCCTGATGGAAGTATAACAAAGGCATTGCAAGGTCTAACTGCTCTGTCCAATGAGCTAGCCAAAAACTCAGGAGTAAATGACCCCTTCACATGGTGGCTAGGAAAATGGTTTGGTAAATGGAAAGGAATCATAGCCTCAACTCTTACTTCTCTCACAGCCATAGTAGGTGTACTCATTCTTGTCAGGTATTGTGTCATACCATGCATCCATAGGCTGGTGCAAAGACTCAGAGAGACAGCACTTACTAAAACCTCCCTTGGCCGGGCATGGTGGCTCACACCTGTAATCCCAGCACTTTGGGAGGCTGAGGCAGGTGGATCACCAGGTCAGGAGATTGAGACCATCCTGGCTAACATGGTGAAACCCTGTCTCTACTAAAAATACAAAAAATTAGCTGGATGTGGTGGCGGCTGCCTGTAGTTCCAGCTACTTGGGAGGCTGAGGCAGGAGTATGGTGTGAACCCAGGAGGCGGAGCTTTCAGTGAGTAGAGATCACGCCACTGCACTCCAGCCTGGGTGACAGAGCAAGACTCTGTCTGAAAAAAACAAAACACCCTCCCTTAACTCTCCTCCACCTTATTCCGAGAAGCTTCTTCATTTAGAGAATCAAGCAGAACTAAGCCAACACATGTTAAGGAAGTTTGAAGAGAAAGAACTGTAAAATTCAAGAGGGGGAAAATTGTTAAATACAGTGAGTTCTAACTTTCTCTTCAAATAATAAGTATGTCAGTATGTTCAGTTCTTTGTTCTCCATTTTAAAGTTGAACTTCCTTGTTCTCCTCATCTCCTTGCCCCTAGTTTCAGTAAACAACCTTTTCCACCAGTTCTAATCAGTAGTTCACATCTGTTCCCCTGGTCATCTGCTCTATCCTGAGTCACCCCTGGTCACCTGCTCTGACCTGAGTCACTTTTAGTCACCTGTTCCATAACTATCTTTCCCGCTGAAACTGCTCACCCTGCCACTCTGGTTTATACCCCTGCTCTCTTTAAAATAGCTAATTGGAATTAGCTTAGACTATGCGGGAGACGGAGGCTGGATGGCCCTCGGGGGCTGACCCGCAGGGTGTCGAACTTCAGGATATAGCAGAGAGAGAGCTTGGCATGACTTGTTACCCCAGGCTGTGGAATCCTGGAAAAGAGCTACCATACAGCCCATGCCTGGTCGACTGGAGGACCATCCTAGTGGAAATGGGACAACCTGGTCCTCTGGCCTGCTGTGTGCACAAGCATAACAATTGCTTTTGTTTAAAGTGTGGATGGAATATTTGATCCATTCCAACCAGGCATTCGTATCTTGATATCCTGTCTCAATTGCCAAAGTTTGTTTTAGGTCTTTAACTTCTACAATAGCTACCTTGGTCTTGTCATTAGATGGAGGTGGAACAACTGTTTCGTTGTGAAAGATTTTGGAAGAAGACTTAGGGGAAGGTGTAGGTGGTGGGGGATCAATGAAATGTGTTTCAAAGGATCCGATAGAGTCTCTTCCTGACACCTCAGCCCCCGTAAAACTAATAAGCTCAATTAGAAATGAAACTTGAGATACTCAACTGATATACCACAGAAATACGAAAGATCATCTGAGACTGCTATGAACACATTTATGCACACAAACTAGAAAACCTAGAGGAAATTCCTGGAAACATAAGACCCTCCTAGATTAAATCAGGAAGAAACAGAAACTCTGAACAGACCAATAACAAAAAGTGAGACTGAATTAGTAATTTAAAAATTGCCAACAACTAAAGCCCAGGACATGATGGATTCAAAGCTGAATTCTACCAGACACTCAAAGAAGGATTGGTACCAATCCTACTGAAACTATTCTAAAAAAATGAGAAAGAAGGGAAAGAAGGAATCTGCCCTAAACCATTCTAAGAAGCCAGTATCACCCTGACAGCAAAACCAGGAAAGAACATGACAAAAAAAGAAAACTACAGACCAATGTCTCTGATGAACATAGATGCAATAATCCTCAACAAAATACTAGCTAACTGAATCAAACAGCACATTAAAAAGATAATACATCATAATCAAGTGATTTTCATCCCAGGGATGCAGGGATGGTTCAACATATACATGTCAATAAATGTGATATCACATAAACAGAATTAAAAACAAAAACCATATGATCATCTCAAGAGATTCAGAAAAAGCATTCAACAAAATCCAGCATCCCTTTATGATAAAAACCCTCAACAAACTAAGCATAGAAGAGACTTACCTCAAAATAATAAATGCCATCTATGACAGACCCATAGCCAACATCATACTGAATGGGGAAAAGTTGAAAGCATCCCTGAGAACAGGAACAAGACAAGAACTCCCACTTTCACCACTCCTATCCAACATAGTTCTGGAAGTCCTGGCCAGAACAATCAGACAAGAGAAAGAAATAAAGGGCATCCAAATTGGAAAACAGAAAGTCAAAATATCTGTGTTTGCAGATGATATAACTGTATACCTAGAAAATCCTAAAGACTCCTCCAAAAGACTCTTAGATTTGATGAAGGAATTCAGTGAAGTCTCAGGTTACAAAATCAATGTACACAAATTAGTAACACTGCTATACACCAACAACCACCAAACTGAGAATCAAATCAAGAACTCAATTCCTTTTACAACAGCTGCAAAAAAATTATAATATTTAGGAATACACTTAACCAAGGAAGTGAAAGATCTCTAGAGATTACAAAACACTGCTGAAAGACATCATAGATGACACAAACAAATGGAAACATATCCCATGTTCATGGATTGGAAGAATCAATATTGTGAAAATGATACCTCCCCAAAGCAATCTACAGATTCAATACAATTCTCATCAAAACATCAACATCATTTTTCACAGAATTAAAAAAAAAATCCTAAAATTTAAGGAACCAAAAAAAAAAAAAAATCCCAAATACCCAAAGCAATCCTAAGCAAAAAGAACAAATCTGGAGGCATCACATTACTGAACTTCAAATTATACTACAAGACTGTAGTTACCCAAACAGCATGGTACTCATATTAAAGTACGCACATAGGCTGGGTGTGGTGGCTCATGCTTGTAATTCCAGCACTTTGGGAGGCTGAGGTGGGTGGATCACCTGAGGTCAGGTGTTCGAGACCAGCCTGACCAACATGGAGAAACCCCGTCTGTACTAAAAATACAAAATTAGCCAGGTACAGTGGCACATGCCTGTAATCCCAGCTACTCTGGAGGCTGAGGCAGGAGAATCACTTGAACCTGGGAGGCAGAGGTTGTGGTGAGCCGAGATCATGCCATTGCACTCCAGCCTGGACAACAAGAGCGAAATTCCACCTCAAAAAACAAAACAAACAAAAAAAGAAAGTAGGCACATAGACCAATGGAACAGAATAGAGAACCCAAAAATAAACCCAAACATGTACAGCCAACTCATCTTTGACAAAGCATATAAAAACATTTTAAATTGGGAAATGACACCCTGTTTAATAAATGGGGGTGGGAAAACTGGATAGTCACATATAGAAGAATGAAAATGGATCCCTATCTCTTACCTTATACAAAAATGAACTCCAGATGGATGAAAGATGTAAATATAAGATCTGAAATCATAAAAATTCTAGAAGACAGCATTGCCAAACTCTTCTAGACATCAACCTAGGCAAAGAAAGAATTCATGACTAAGACCCCAAAAGCAAATGCAACAAAAACAAAAAAGGGACCTAATTAAACTAAAAATCTTCTGCTCAACAAAAGAAATAGAGTAAAAAGACAACCCACAGAATGTGTAAAAATATTTGCAAACTACGCATCTGACAAAGAACTAGTATCCAGAATCTACAAGGAACTCAAACAAGAAAAAAATCTCATCGAAAAGTGGGCAAAGGACATGAATACACATTTCTAAAAAGAAGATATACAATGGCCAACACACATATGAAAAAAATGCTCAACATTACTAATCATCAGGGAAATGCAAATTAAAACCACAATGAGATACCACCTTACTCCTGTTAGAATGGCCATTATTAAAAAGTTTCAAAACAATAGATGTTGGCATGGGTATGGTGAAAAGAGAATGCTTATACGCTGCTGATGGGAATGTAAATTAGTACAACCTCTATGGAAAATAGTATGAATATTCCTTAAAGAACTAAAAGTAAGTCTACCATTCAATCCTGCAATCCCACTACTGGGTATCTAACCTAAAGGAAAAAAAGATCATTATATGAAAAAGACACTTGCCACACATATATGTTTACAGCAGCACAATTCACAATTGCAAAGATGTGAAACCAACCTAAGTGCCCATCAACTAATGAGTGAATAATGAAAATGTGATAAATATACACCATGGGGTACTACTCAGCCATAAAAAGGAATAAAATAATGTCTTTTGCAGCAACCTGGATGGAGGTGGAGGCAATTATTCTAAGTGATGTAACTCAGGAATGGAAAACCAAAAACCATGTGTTCTCACTTATAAGCTATGAGTTCATAAAGGCACACAGAATGATATAATGGACTTCAGAGACTCAGAAGGCAGGGAAGAAGGGAGGGAGGAAGGGTGGGGAGAGAGGCTAGGAATAAAAAATTACACATTAGATACAATGTACACTAGCCGAGTATCCGGTACACTGAAATCTCAGAATTCACCACTATATAATTCACCAATGTAACAACAACAACAAAAAAAACCACTTGTACCTCAAAAGCTATTGATATAAAAATTTTTTTTAAAAGTACAGACCAAGGCAACACGTCCTTCACATATAGCCAAGCAGCCTGTGCACTGCACACCCCAGGTGGCACCATACATAGACCAAAAGGTGAAGGAGTTGCTCTTGTGATTGTACAATGCACAGCCTGCACATCCAGACCTGGTATCCCCTCACATAATTCACTACAAATTCCTGATCCAGAAGTCAAGAAGTCTGGGTTTGGACACTGATTTCTCCAGTAACTTACCAAGAGATCTTATGCAAGCGCCATTTCCTCTCTGTGCCAGTTTCCTCTTCTGTAACAGGACTTGTGTCTGAAGTTTCCTCCAGCTATAAAATTCTGTGATTCTACAGAGGCAGATTTCAATTTTTGAAGGACTGTCATACAAAAGATGAAATCAGCTCCCTCACCTGGCTTGAGAGAGAAGAGCCATGAGTTGGGGAGGGATTTAGAGAGGAACAGTATATGCCTCAGTCAGAAAGAAACTCTTCTTCATGATCAGAGTACCCAGCACCCAATGAGGCAGCACTGGGAGTGATGGGTTCCCTGTGGCTGGAGGATTTCAAGTACACTGGGTAAGCACCTGTTAGAGGTGGGCAGTCTCTTCGAGCACGGAGAGTTTATTGTTGCAAAGCTTGGTTCTGCTTTCCTCAGTGCTAGGAGGCACTCAGCTGGGGCCAGGTCTGGTCCACCCCTGCGGATAGTTATTAATGCAATAACCTTGTCGGCTCTGCCTCTCTACCCTTCTTGCAGCTCACACAAGTCCACATTCTCCAAATTAAACTCGGTCCCTCGGGCCGTGCGGGTGTTTACCTTTGCTCTGACAAACAAATCTTTTCATCCTAGAAAGAACTAATAAATTAATAGCCTTACCCAGACCCGGGGTAGGGAGAAGATGGAGCTAGGATGGGAAACCATGCAAAATACTCAAGAGAATTATCCATACAAACACTTCTAGCAGCTCTACTCCAACAACAGCTAATGCTAATTGCAAATCATCCTTATCTAGGCCAGACTGCGGGTCCCCTAGGAATTCCTAGCAACAACAGCTGTGTAGGACTGGTTTAAGTTTCTGCACATGAGGGAAAAGAATCACAGGGTTTCTTTTAAAATCACAACCATTTGTTTTTTCGTTAATTCAGATCAGGTGACCCCAAACAGTGTAGATGGTTGAGGGTGAATTGCATTGCCTTTAAGTTGCGACCACAATTCCATGAGGAATGGCAAGATTTGGCAATTATCCACTAGGGATGATCAATGAGGTGCATTCAGTCAGTCTTGGGAAGGTGGGGTCAGAACACCCCCACTGTTGTTCAAAACACTTCAGTGTTTTGCTCTCACTTCCAACATGAATCAATTTTTAAAAAACCAGCTTGGATGTAGCTCTTAAAGACTTCCAATCAGAAATTTAGCTCAGGGCACTGTCAGAGGCACTCAAATCAGAGCGATTCCATCTCGAGTGAGGGCTAGGAAAATGAGGCTGATAACTTGCTGTGCTGCATTCCCAAAAAGTTAGACATTCCTAGCCTCTAGATGTTTATAGTTAAGGGAACAAATTAATAATGTTTACTAAACAGACCCAGACTTGGGAGTTTCCAGATATTCTGATGTCTGGAGAACAAAGGCATTCCTAATTTTGCTTTAAAAATTATTTTGCTTTAAAAATAGTATTAATTCTTCACACCTGTAATCCCAGCACTTTGGGAGGCTGAGGCAGGGGGATCACAAGGTCAGGACATCAAGACCATCCTGGCTAACACAGTGGAACCCCATCTCTATTAAAAATACAAAAAATTAGCTGGGCATGGTGGCGGGAGCTTGTAGTCCCAGCTACTTGGGGGGGCTGAGGCAGGAGAATGGCGTGAACCCAGGAGGCGGAGCTTGCAGTGAGCCAAGTTGGCACAACTGCACTCCAGCCTGGGTGACAGTGCAAGACTGTCTCAAAAAAGAAATAATAATATTAATTCTTGCAAAATATAGTAATTAAGAAAATTAATGCTTTATGACAAACCCTTGCAGCAGAGCACATCTCCTGAAAATCTTTTTTTAATCATATATATATATATATATGCATTGTACCTAGGGTGGTCGCGTTTCTCCTCTTATGTTCAGGAACGCCCTTCTCTATCCATGAAGTAGCTGTACTTTCATTACTTTCTTAATAAACTTACTTTTACTTTAAACTGCAGACTTGCCTTGGATTCTTTCTTGCATGAGATCCAAGAACCCTCTCTTGGGATCTGGATCGAGACCCCTTTCCTATAACATATTTCTCGTGACCACAGAAGGGCACAAAAATTGCTGATTGAGATTTGGTATTTAATAGCTATGAGCAATAAGATTAGATAGATGTTTTTTGTTTTGTTTTGTTTTTTTGAGATGAAGTCTTGCTTTGTTGCCCAGGCTGGAGTGCAGTGGCATGGCTCACTGCAACCTCCAACTCCCGGGTTCAAGCAATTCTCCGACCTCAGCCTCCCAAGTAGCTGGGATTACAGGTACCCACTACCACACCTAGCTAAGTTTTGTATTTTAGTAGAGATAGGGTTTTGCCATGTTGGCCAGGCTGGTCTCAAATACCTGGCCTCGAGTGATCCACCCAACTTGGCCTCCCAAAGTGCTGGGATTACACATGTGAGCAACCATGCCTGGCAAATGTGTTTATGTTTTGTTGCTGCTATGCCAACTAAATGTGATTGAGAAGCACTAGGATGGAAATCAGGGGACTTTTCTCCTTGCTGTTTTGTTTCATTTTGCACACTAAAAAAACAAAACAAAACACTTACTTCCTTTCTTGGATTTGTGCAAACTGGCTTTGCTCATCTGCTATTGCCCAGAATCTGCTTGCTCTGCTTATTTCCATCTAAATCCTCTTCATTTCCTTGCCTTATTCAATATTTTTTTGTGTTGGAGTCCATGTTGTGGTTTATCTAAGAGTCACAGCTCGGTTATACATTTATTTGTTATTTGGATAATGTGCATCATGTTTGATGAGAGGAAAGGAAGAAAAAGAATTAGACATACTAGATGATCCTTTGATGCAAGCCCCCCTGATTCAGTGGGCATTTTTGGGTGGAGCAGAACCTCCTTCTGTCAGCTCTGAAGGTTCAGATGCGTTGGTCATTTCTCCTTCTAGTCCACCTGAAAGCTGTATTGAGAACCCTTCATCCCATCCTTCTTACCCGTCTAGTCCCACTCTGTACCCACCACTCCCTGAGGAACTTAGCCCAGCAAGTACCACTCATAGTGGAGCCTCCTATCAACCTCCAACAGGAAACCTTTGTCCACTTAACGAGGTGGCGAATGGGGAAGAAGGCACTGTGAGAGTACATATCCCCTTTTCTGCCTGATGTGGCTCTATATAAAGAGAAGTTTGGTCTTTTCTCTGAAGATCCAGGAAAATTCATAGATGAGTTTGAGAAATTAACTCCAACCTATAGTTTAACTTGGCAGGATTTTCATGTTTTGTTGTTTCTGTGTTGTACAGTGGAAGAGAAACAACGTGTTTTGGGGACAGCTAGGGTCCAGGCAGATAAGGAATTGGCTCACAACCTGAACCATAATATATATGGCAGGAGGTATAGCAGTTCCAGATCAAGATCCAGAGTGGAAGTATCAAAGGGCCAGTGAGGACTTGGGGAAGAGAGCTCATATGGTCACTTGTTTATTGGAAGGGATGAAGAAATATATGAAAAAGCCTGTTAACTATGCAAAGGTTAAGGAAGTTTCTCAGGGTAAAGATGAGAATCCAGCTTTGTTTCAAAAGCATTTAGTTGAGGCAATCAGGAAATATACTAACACTGATTCTGCTCCAAAGGAAGGACAAACCCTTTTGGGAGAACATTTTATAACCCAGTCTGCCCCTGATATCTGTAGGAAACTACAAAAAGCAGCTATGGGTCCCCAAACTCCTATGGAACAGCTTTTGGATTTGGCATTTTTAGTTTTTAATAACAGGGACAAACCAGAGGAAGCAGAAAGAATAAAATGGACCTCCCCCAAGGTGCAGCTCTTGGCTGCAGCCTTAAGCTGCAGATTAGGGATTCCTGGGCTGGAGCTGATGGGGCTGCCCTCCTGACTCTTGGCCTGAACAAGGGAAGCTGAAAGGTGGGAAGCCCAAAGCTGGACGTCTGAGTCACCGTGCCTTGTGCATAAATCAGTGTGCACCCTGTAAGAAAAGCGGTCATTGGAAGAGGGATTGCCCAGCACTCCAGAGGGAGCCATTGGCACCTGAATCAATAATGGCCAAAATAGCCAGACAAACCCAAGAGTGACAGGGGTCCAAGGCCTTCTGCCACAGTTCCTGTCAGACAACTAGCCAAATCTCTGGAGAAGCCTCGGTAACCTTTGATGTGGCAGGTAAGAATATTAACTTCCTTCTGGACTGCTTACTCTGTTTTGGCCCATTATAATGGGCCTCTGTCACCCAAAAACTGTATGGTCACAGGGTAGATGGACAAGCCCATAGACACCATTTGACCTATCCTTTAAGCTGTTCTTCAGAGACTTTGGTTTTCTCACATGCCTTTCTTATCATGCCTGAGTGCCCCACCCCTTCGTTGGGAGGGGATTTGATGACTCAGCTGCAGACAGTGGTATCTTTCAGAAATCACAAGGCAGACACAGGAACTACTCCTCCTCCTTTCCTGTGATAAGGGAGGAAAGTCAATAGGGGACGTATCTACTTTACCTATTGGAGTAATCTCCCAAGTAGATCCTACAGTATGGGACGCTATTATATGTTTCCCCAGTTTACATCCAACTTAAGCCTAGTGTCCCATACCCCTGGAAGAGACAATACCCCTTAAAGCCAGAGGCACAAAGAGAGGTCCAACCATTAATAGCTAAGTTTTTGCAGTTTGGGTTGCTAAGGCCCTGTAAGTCTCCTTGTAATACGCCAGTCTTACCAGTTAAAAAGTCAAAGCCAAATAGAGACTATAAATTTGTTCAAGATCTTCAAATTGTCAATGAGGCTGTCATTCCCATACATCCTATAGTGCCCAGTCCCTACCTGCCATTAGCCAAGGTCCTTGGGAATGCCAAGATCTTAAGGATGCCTTTTTTCCCCCATTCCAGTACACCTGATTCACAATTCATTAAGTGGACTGATCCTGATAGTCATTTAGTTTTTCAATTAATTTGAACAGTTCTTCCTTAGGGTTTTAGGGACAACCCTCATCCATTTGGAAATGCACTGGCTAGAGAATTAAAGATGTTACAATTAAATAAGGGCAGTATTATTCAATATGTAGATAATCTGCTGATTGTTAGCCCAACCAAAAGAAACTCAAATGAAAATACCACCATGTTGCTAAATTTTCTGGGAGCTAATGGGTATAAGGTTTAGACACATAAAGCCCAGATTTCAACTCAAGAGGTTAAACACTTACGATATGTCCTAACCCCTGGCACCTGGGCAATAGCGTCAGAATGAAGGGAAGCTACCTTGGACATTCCAGAACCCCAAACTAAAAAGCAGCTGTGGGCTTTCCTAGGGATGGCAGAATTCTGCCATTTATGGGTGGCTGGATGTGGGCATATAGCCAAGCCTTTATATGAGGCTCTAAAAGGAGCAGATGTAAATCCTTTTGAACAGGATAATAACTGTAAACAGGCTTTTAATGCTCTCAAGGAGAAACTGGGATCAGCTCCAGCCCAGGAATCCCTAATCTTGTTAAGCCATTTTTCCTTTATGTGCGTAAAAAACAAGGAAGCACCCTAGGTGTCCTTGTACAGAAGTTAGGAGATATTCCCTGACCAGTGGCATATTTTTCTAAGCAATTAAACCATGTCCCTTTGGGATGGCCTGGATGCCTCAGGGAAGTGGTAGCAACTGCTCTTTTAGCAGATGAAGCCAATAAACTGGTTTTAGGACAACATCTGGATGTTTTAACCCCACACTAAGTACAAGGAGTCCTAGAAGCTAAAGGACACCAGAAGATGACGGGGGACGTTTATTAAAATATCAGGCTTCGTTGCTAGGCACTCCTAATATAATACTTAAAGTATGCCAAACTTTGAATCCACCTACCTATTTGAATCCACCTACCTATTTGAATCCACCTACCCTAGATCATTCTTGTATACAAGTTATGGAGAGAGTTTACTTTACCATCTGGATTTAAAGGATGAGCCTCTAGATAATCCTGAGGTAGAATGGTTTACAGATACAAGTAGCTTTGTGCACTAGGGAAACAGGAAAGCTGGGTATGCTGTTGTCAGTCAACATGAGGTAATTGAATCCCGGGCCTTACCAGCTTCTACCTCAGCTCAAAATGCAGAATTAATAGCTATTACTAGAGCCCTGCAATCGGGAAAGGACTTAAGAATTAACACACTGATTCTAAGTATACCTTTCTGGTACTTCATGTTCATGCTGCTACCTGGAAGGAACGGGGACTCCTAACTGCTAAGGGTTCCCCTATAAAACATCATTTAAAAATTCTGAATCTGTTGAATGCTATTTTGCTGCCCAAGAAAGTAGCTGTAATCCATTGCAGAGGACATCAAAAAGGAGACTCTAGTGTGGCTAAGGGAAACTCCTTTGCAGATGCAGCTGCTAAGGCAGTAGTGTTAAAGGAGCCAGTTGAACTTGTCGGCATGTTAGTGCCCTCAGCCATGGTAATGACAGAACTCATACACTAAAGAGGAATGACAATGGGCTAAAGGTCAGGGTTTAATTTTCAAGATCCTTTTGTCTGGCTTATCAATAACAACAAACTGTTAATATCAGGTGCTAATCAGTGGAAAACAGTTAAGCATTTGCATGACTTTACTCATTTGGGAAGAGATTCCCTGTGTCAATTCATGTCTCAGCTTTTTATAACAAAAGGCTTACTTAAAATAGTAAAGCAGGTAACTCAGGCCTGTGAATTCTGTGCCCAGAATAACCCAAATAACCAATCTTTATCTCCTCCTCTAGTAAGGCCTGTTCAGCGTAGGGCAACATACCCTGGTAAAGACTGGCAAATAAATTATACTCAAATGCCCCCATGTAAAGGGTTTAAATATTTATTAGTATTTGTTGACACTTTTACCGGTGGGATTGAGGCTTTTCCTACCCAGTCTGAAAGGTCAATTGAGGTTTCTAAACTCCTGCTAAAGGAAATAATTCCTAGACTTGGGCTGCCTAAGAGCTTACAGAGTGATAATGGTCCATCTTTCACAGCAACAATTACCCAAAACATATTTTCAGCCTTAGAAATTCAATACCACCTTCACTTGGAGTGGAGGCCACAGTCTTCAGGGAAAGTAGAAAGAGCTAATCAAACTCTAAAAAGAACTCTTGAGGACTAAATTGCAGCTCTGGACAGAGCAGCATACAGGCTTGCATTGTGAATTTTAGCTCCAGATCTACTGCAAGAACAAACCAGCAATCCTGAGAGCACCCACAGTCCCTCTGAAGGAAGCACTGCTCCTGCAGGACCTGGGAGACACCCCAAATCCTGTGAGTGCCCCAACTGCAGAAGTGGGAAAGGGAGACGCCCCTCTCCCGAACACACACCCCCACTGGAGAAGCTGAAGTTCTGTTTGTGGGAGAAGTTTCCGACTTTACCTGGAGCTGAGTCAAGTTAGAGAGCTGAGCAAAATACAGGGGTAGAGGAAGCAGCAGAAAGGTCCTAGGAGCTCACTGGTCCCCAAACAGCCCATTCCTGCCTGACACCACAGGGATCCATCGGAAGGGTGGCCAGAGGAGCAGGGGCTAAAACTCCGCAGGGAGAAGGAATTCTCTAGCTGAGCTTTGTAACCATTTGAACAGGGCAAGAAGCCTCCTGGCAAGAACTCGGGGGAGGGCGCGAACCTGGCAGACTTCACAGGCAGGGGGAAGAACTAAAGCCCTTTCTCTCTTGGCTGGGAGGCGGAAAGCTTCTGGCCAGTTTTCATGCCCGTTTTGCCCTCTGCCTGGAAACAGACTCGGGGCCGTTGGGGGACACACAGTGGGAGTGAGACTGGCCCTTCTGTTTGCTTGGGAGCTGTGCGAGTCTTGTCATTGCTGGCTTTCCCCCACTTCCCTGACAATCTGCATGACTAAGCAGAGGCAGCCATAATCCTCCTAGGTACACAACTTCAGTGACCTGGGAATCTCACTTCCATCCCCCACAGCAGCCACAGCAAGACCTGCCCAAGGAGAATGTGACCTCAGACACCTCTAGCCCCACCCCCACCTGATGGTCCTTTCCTATCCACCCTGGTAGCAGAAGACAAAGGGCATTTAAGGAAAGCAGCACCTCCTGGCAGGAGGCCAACCAGCATAAAAATAGAGCATTAAAACACCAAAGCTGAGGACCCTCATGGAGTCCATTGTATCCTCTGCAACCTCCACCAGAACATGCACTGGTATCCATGGCTGAGAGCCCCATAGATGGTTCACATCACAGGACTCTTTGTAGACAACCCCCAATACCAGCCCAGAGCTAGGTAGACTTGCTGGGTGGCCAGACCCAGAAGAGAGAGAACAATCACTGCAGTTCAGCTCACAGGAAGCCACATCCACAGAAAAAGAGGGAGACTCCTACATCAAGGGAACACCCCATGGGACAAAAAAAGTCTGAACAACACTCTTCAGCCCTAGACCTTCCCTCTGACAGAGCCTACTCAAATAAGAAGGAACCAGAAAACCAACCCTGGTAATATGACAAAATAAGGCTCTTCAACACCACCCAAAAATCACACTAGTTCACCAGCAATGGACCCAAACCAAGAGGAAATCCCTGATTTACCTGAAAAAGAATTCAGGAGGTTAGTTAGTAATCTAATCAGGGAGACACCAGAGAAAGGTGAAGCCCAATGTGAGGAAATCCTAAAAATGATACAAGAAGTGAAGGGAAAAATATTCAAGGAAATAGATAGCTTGAAGAAAAAAAAATTAAAAAGTAAGGAAATTTTGGACACACTTTTACAAAAGTGAAATGCTCTGGAAAGTCTCAGCCATAGAATTGAACAAGTAGAAGAAATAAATTCAGAGCTTGAAGACAAGGTCTTCAAATTAACCCAATCTAACAAAGACAAAGAAAAAAGAATAAGAAAATATGAACAAAGCCTCCAAGAAGTCTGGGATTATGTTAAATGACCAAACCTAAGAATAATTGGTGTTCCAGAAGAAGAAGACCATTCTAAAAGCTTGGAAAACATATTTGGGGGAATAATCGAGGAAAACTTCCCCAGCCTTGCTAGAGACCTAGACATGCAAATACCAGAAGCACAAAGAAAACCCAGGAAATTCATAGCAAAAAGATCTTCACCTAGGCACACTGTCATCAGGTTACCCAAAGTTAAGATGAAGAAGAGAACCTTAAGAGATGTGAGATAAAAGCACCCAGGTAGCCCATAAAGGAAAACCTATCAGGTTAACAGAAGATTTCTCATCAGAAAGCCTACAAGCTAGAAGGGATTGGGGCCCTATCTTCAGTCACCTCAAACAAAACAATTGCCAGCTAAGAATTTTGTATCCAGCAAAACTAAGCATCATATATGAAGGAAAGATACAGTCACTTTCAGACAAACAAATGCTGAGAGAATTTGTCATTACCAAACCTCCACTACAAGAGCTGCTAAAAAGAACTCTAAAACTTGAAACAAATCCTGAAAACACATCAAAAGAGAACCTTTTTAAAGCATAAATCACACAGGACCTATAAAACAAAAATATAAGTTAAAAAAACAGAAACAAAACAACAAAAACAAATTACACAGGTAACAAAGAGCAAGATGAATGCAATGGTACATCACATTTCAATACTAACGTTAAATGTAAATGGCCAAAATGCTCCACTCAAAAGATACAGAACCACAGAATGGATAAGAACTCACCAACCATCTACTGCCTTCAGGAGACTCACCTAACACACAAGGACTCACGTAAACTTAAAGTACAGGCGTGGAAAAAGGCATTTAATGCAAATGGATACCCAAAGCGAGCAGGATAGCTATTCTTATATCAAACAAAACAAACTTTAAAGCAACAGCAGTTAAAAGAGACAAAGACCTGGAAAATCGGGTAACTCCCACCCTAATACTGCGCTTTACCAAGGGTCTTAGCAAACGGCACACCAGGAGATTATATCCCACACCTGGCCCAGAGGGTCCCACGCCCAGGGAGCCTCCCTCATTGCTAGCACAGCAGTCTGAGATCTAATTGCAAGGGGTCAGTGAGGCTGGGGGAGGGGCGCCCGCCATTGCTGAGGCTTAAGGAGGTAAACAAAGCCGCCGGGAAGCTCAACCTTGGTGGAGCCCACCACAGCTCAAGGAGGCCAGCCTGCCTCTGTAGACTCCTCCTCTGGGGACAGGGCATAGCTAAACAAAAAGCAGCAGAAACCTCTGCAGAGGTAAATGTCCCTGTCTCACAGCTTTGAAGAGAGCAGTGGATCTCCGAGCACAGAGGCTGAGATCTGAGAATGGACAGACTGCCTGCTCAAGTGGGTCCCTGACCCCTGAGTAGCCTAACTGGGAGACATCCCCCACTAGGTGCAGACTGACACCTCACACCTCACACAGTGGGGTACACCCCTGAGACAAAGCTTCCAGAGCAAGGATCAGACAGCAATGCTCGCTGTTCAGCAATATTCTATCTTCTGCAGCCTCTGCTGCCAATACCCAGGCAAACATGGTCTGGAATGGACCTCAAGCAAACTCCAACAGACCTACAGCTGAGGGTCCTGACTGTTAGAAGGAAAACTAACAAACAGAAAGGACACCCACACCAAAACCCCATCAGTATGTCACCATCATCAAAGACCAAAGGCAGATAAAACCACAAAGATGGGGAAAAAGCAGTGCAGAAAAGCTGGAAATTCAAAAAATCAGAGTGCATCTCCCCCTCCAAAGGAACGCAGCTCATCGCCAGCAACGTAACAAAGCTGGATGGAGAATGACTTTGATGAATTGAGGGAAGAAGGCTTCAGTCGATCAAACCTCTCAGAGCTAAAGGAGGAACTATGTAACCAGCGCAAAGAAACTAAAAATCTTGAAAAAGGAATGGATGAATTGATAACTAGAATAATCAATGCAGAGAAGACCTTAAAAGAACTGATAGAGATGAAAACCATAAGACAAGAACTATGTGACAAATGCACAAGCTTCAATAACCAACTCAATCAACTGGTAGAAAGACTATCAGCGATTGAGGATCAAATGAATGAAATGAAGTGAGAAGAGAAGCGTAGAGAAAAAAAGAGTAAAAAGAAATGAACAAAGCCTCCAAGAAATATGGGATTATGTGAAAAGACCAAATCTACCTCTGATTGGTGTGCCTGAAAGTGACGGGGAAAATGGAACCAAGCTAGAAAACACTCTGCGGGATATCATCCAGGAGAACTTCCCCAACCTAGTAAGGCAGGCCAACATTCAAATTCAGGAAATATAGAGAACGCCACAAAGATAATCCTCGAGAAGAGCAACTCCAAGGCACATAATTGTCAGATTCACCAAAGTTGAAATGAAGGAAAAAATGTTAAGGGCAGCCAGAGAGAAAGGTCAGGTTACCCACAAAGGCAAGCCCATCAGACTAACAGCAGATCTCTCGGCAGAAACTCTCCAAGCCAGAAGAGAATGGGGGCCAATATTCAACATTCTTAAAGAAAAGAATTTTCAACCCAGAATTTCATATCCAGCCAAACTAAGTTTCATAAGTGAAGGAGAAATAAAATCCTTTACAGACAAGCAAATGCTTAGAGATTTTGTCACCTCCAGGCCTGCCCTACAAGAGATCCTGAAGGAAGCACTAAACATGGAAAGGAACAACTGGTACTAGCCATTGCAAAAACATGCCAAAATGTAAAGACCATCAATGCTAGGAAGAAACTGCATCAACTAACGAGCAAAATAACCAGCTAATATCATGACAGGATCAAGTTCACACATAACAATATTAACCTTAAACGTAAATGGACTAAATGCTCCAATTAAAAGACACAGACTGGCAAATTGGATAGAGTCAAGACCCATCCGTTTGCTGTATTCAGGAGACCCATCTCACTTGCAGAGACACACATAGGCTCAAAATAAAGGGATGAAGGAAGATCTACCAAGCAAATGGAAAACAAAACAAAACAAAACAAAAGCAGGGGTTGCAATCCTAGTCTCTGATAAAACAGACTTTAAACCATCAAAGATCAAAAGAGACAAAGAAGGCCATTACATAATGGTAAAGGGATCAATTCATCAGGAAGAGCTAACTATCCTAAATATATATGCACCCAATACAGGAGCACCCAGATTCATAATGCAAGTCCTTAGAGACTTATAAAGAGACTTAGACTCCCATACAATAATAATGGGAGACTTTAACACCCACTGTCAACATTAGACAGATCAACGAGACAGAAAGTTAACAAGGATATCCAGGAATTGAACACAACTCTGCACCAAGCGGACCTAATAGACATCTACAGAACTCTCCACCCCAAATCAACAGAATATACATTCTTCTAAGCACCACATCGCACTTATTCCAAAATCGACCACATAATTGGAAGTAAAGCACTCCTCAGCAAATGTAAGAGAACAGAAATTGCAACAAACTGTCTCTCAGACCACAGTGCAATCAAACTAGAACTCAGGACTAAGAAACTCAATCAAAACCGCTCAACTACATGGAAACTGAACAACTTGCTCCTGTATGACTACTGGGTACATAACAAAATGAAGGCAGAAATAAAGATGTTCTTTGAAATCAATGAGAACAAAGATACAACATACCACAATCTCTGGGACACATTTAAAGCAGTGTGTAGAGGAAAATTTATAGCACTAAATGCCCACAAGAGAAAGCTGGAAAGATCTAAAATTGACACCCTAACATCACAATTAAAAGAACTAGAGAAGCAAGAGCAAACACATTCAAAAGCTAGCAGAAGGCAAGAAATAACTAAGATCAGAGCAGAACTGTAGGAGATAGAGACACAAAAAACCCTCCAAAAAAATCAATGAATCCAGGAGCTGGTTTTTTGAAAGATCAACAAAATTGATAGACCACTAGCAAGACTAATAAAGCAGAAAAGAGAGAAGAATCAAATAGATGCAATAAAAACTGATAAAAGGGATATCACCACCGACCCCACAGAAATACAAACTACCATCAGAGAATACTACAAACACCTCTATGCAAATAAACTAGAAAACCTAGAAGAAATGGGTAATTTCCTGGACACTTACACTCTCCCAAGACTAAACCAGGAAGAAGTTGAATCCCTGAATAGACCAACAGAAGGCTGTGAAATTGAGGCAATAATTAATAGTCTACCAACCAAAAAAAAGTCCAGGACCAGACAGATTCACAGCCGAATTCTACCAGAGGTACAAGGAGGAGTTGGTACCATTCCTTCTGAAACTATTCCAATCAATAGAAAAAGAGGGAATCCTCCCTAACTCACCCTTTTATGAGGCCAACATCATCTTGATACCAAGGCCTGACAGAGATACAACAAAAAAAGAGAATTTTAGACCAATATCCCTGATTAACATCGATGCAAAAATCCTCAATAAAATACTGGCACACTGAATCCAGCAGCACATCAAAAAGCTTATCCATCATGATCAAGTGAGCTTAATCCCTGGGATGCAAGGCTGGTTCAACATTACAAATCAATAAACGTAATCCAGCATATAAACAGAACCAAAGAAAAAAACCACATGATTATCTCAATAGATGCAGAAAAGGCCTTTGACAAAATTCAACAGCCCTTCATGCTAAAAACTCTCAATAAATTCGGTATTGATGGAATGTATCTCAAAATAATAAGAGCTATTTGTGACAAACCCACAGCCAATATCATACTGAATGGGCAAAAACTGGAAGCATTCCCTTTGAAAACTTGCACAAGACAGGGATGCCCTCTCTCACCACTCCTATTCAACATAGTGTTGGAAGTTCTGGCTAGGGCAATCAGGCAAGAGAAAGAAATCAAGGGTATTCAGTTAGGAAAAGAAGAAGTCAAATTGTCCCTGTTTGCAGATGACATGATTGTATATTTAGAAAACCCCATCATCTTAGCCCAAAATCTCCTTAAGCTGATAAGCAACTTCTGTGAAGTCTCAGGATACAAAATTAATGTGCAAAAATCACAAGCATTCTTATACACCAGTAACAGACAGAGAGCCAAATCATGAATGAACTCCCATTCACAATAGCTTCAAAGAGAATAAAATACCTAGGAATCCAACTTACAAGGGATGTAAAGGACCTCTTCAAGGAGAACTACAAACCAATGCTCAGTGAAATAAAAGAGGACACAAACAAATGGAAGAACATACCATGCTCATGGATAGGAAGAATCAATACTGTGAAAATGGCCATACTGTCCAAGGTAATTTATAGATTCAATGCCATCCCCATTAAGCTACCAATGACTTTCTTCACAGAATTGGAAAAAACTGCTTTAAAGTTCATATGGAACCAAAAAAGACCCCACATTGCCAAGACAATCCTAAGCCAAAAGAACAAAGCTGGAGGCATCATGCTACCTGACTTCAAACTATACTACAAGGCTACAGTAACCAAAACAGCATGGTACTGGTACCAAAACAGAGATCTAGACCAACGGAACAGAACAGAGCCCTCAGAAGTAGTACCACACATCTACAGCCATCTGATCTTTGACAAACCTGACAAAAACAAGAAATGGGGAAAGGATTCCCTATTTAATAAATGGTGCTGGGAAAATTGGCTAGCCATAAGTAGAACGCTGAAACTGGATCCTTTCCTTACTCCTTATATGAAAATTAATTCAAGATGGATTAGAGACTTAAATGTTAGACCTAAAACCATAAAAACTCTAGAAGAAAACCTAGGTAATACCATTCAGGACATAGGCATGGGCAAGGACTTCATGTCTAAAACACCAAAATCAATGGCAACAAAAGCCAGAACTGACAAATGGGATCTAATTAAACTAAAGAGCTTCTGCACAGCAAAAGAAACTACCATCAGAGTGAACAGGCAACCTACAGAATGGGAGAAAATTTTTGCAATCTACTCATCTGATGAAGGGCTAATATCCAGAACCTATAAAGAACTCAATCAAATTCGCAAGAAAAAAACAAACAACCCCATCAAAAAGTGGGCAAAGGATATGAACAGACACTTCTCAAATGAAGACATTCATACAGCCAACAGACACATGAAAAAATGCTCATCATCACTCGCCATCAGAGAAATGCAAATCAAAACCACAATGAGATACCATCTCATACCAGTTACTATGGCAATCATTAAAAACTCAGGAAACAACAGGTGCTGGAGAGGATGTGGAGAAATAGGAACACTTTTACCTTGTTGGTGGGACTGTAGACTAGTTCAACCATTGTGAAAAACAGTGTGGCGATCCTCAAGGATCTAGAACTAGAAATACCATTTGACCCAGCCATCCCATTGCTGGGGATATACCCAAAGGATTATAAGTCATGCTGCTATAAAGACACATGCACACGTATGTTTATTGCAGCACCATTCACAACAGCAAAGACTTGGAATCAACCCGAATGTCCATCAGTGACAGACTGGATTAAGAAAATGTGGCACATATACAATATGGAATACTATGCAGCCATAAAAAAGGATGAGTTCGTGTCCTTTGTAGGGACATGGATGCAGCTGGAAACCATCATTCTCAGCAAACTATCGCAAGAACAGAAAACCAAATACTGCCTATTCTCACTCATAGGTGGGAACTGAACAATGACATCACTTGGACACAGTAAGGGGAACATCACACACCAGGTCCTATTGTTGGGGGGGAGGGAGGAATAGCATTAGGAGATATACCTAATGTAAATGACGAGTTAATGGGTGCAGCACACCAACATGGCACATGTATACATATGTAACAAACCTGCACATTGTGCACATGTACCCTAGAACTTAAAGTATAATAAAAAAAAAAAGAGAGACAAAGAGGGACATTATATAATGGTAAAAAGCCTTGTCCAACAGGAAAATATCACAATCATAACCATATATGCACCTAACACTGGAGCTCCCAAATTTATAAAACAATTACTAATAGACCTAAGAAATGAGATAGACAGCAACACAAAAATAGTGGGGGACTTTAATACTCCACTGACAGCACTAGACAGGTCATCTAACAAAGAAACAATGGATTTAAACTATACCTTAGAACAAATGGACTTAACAAACATACAGAACATTTCATCCAACAACAGCATAATACACATTCTATTCAACAGCACATGAAACTTTCTCCAAGATAGACCACGTTATAGGCCATAAAATGAGCCTAAATAAATTTAAGAAATTTGAAATTATATCAAGCACTCTCTCAGACTACAGTGGAATAAACCTGGAAATCAACTCCAAAAGGAACCTTCAAAACCATGCAAATATATGGATATTAAATAACCTGCTCCTGAATGAGCACTGGGCCAAAAATGAAATCAAGATGGAAATTAAAAAATTCTTCGAACTGAATGACAATAATGACACAACCTATCAAAACCTCTGGGATACAGCTAAGGTGGTACTAAGAGGAGAGTTCATAGCCCTAAATGCCTACATGAAAAAGTCTAAAAGAGCACTGACAATCTAAAGTCACACCTCAAGTAAATAGAGAAACTAGAACAAACCAAACCCAAACCCAACAAAAGAAAGGAAATAACCAAGATCAGAGCAGAACTAAATGAAATTGGAACAAAAAAGTACAAAAAAAAAGCACAAAAGATAAATGAAACAGAAAGCTGGTTCTTTGAAAAGATAAATAAAATTGATAGACCATTAGTAAGATTAAGGAAAGAAGAGAGAAAATCCAAATAACCTCACTAAGAAATGAAACAGGAGATATTAGAGCTGACACCACTGAAATACAACAGATCATTCAAGGCTACTATGAACACCTTAATACACATAAACTAGAAAACCTAGAAGAGATGGATGACTTTCTGGAAAAATACAACACTCCTAGCTTAAATCAGGAAGAATTAGATACCCTGAACAGACCAATAACAAGCAGCGAGATTGAAATGGTAATTTTAAAATTACCAACAAAAAAAAGGTCCAGGACCAGAAGGATTCACAGCAGAATTCTACCAGACATTCAAAGAATTGGTACCAATCTTTTTGACAGTATTCCACAAGATAGAGAAAGAAGGAACCCTCCCTAATTCATTCTATGAAGCCAGCATCACCCTAATACCAAAACCAGGAAAGGACACAACCAAGAAAGGAAACTACAGACCAATATCCTTGATGAACATCGATGCTAAAATCCTTAACAAAATACCAGCTAACTGAATCCAACAACATATCAAAAAAATAATTTACCATGATCAAGTGGGTTTCATATCAGGGATGCAAGGATGGTTTAACATATGCAAGTCAATAAATGTAATACACCACATGAACAGAAGTAAAAACAAAAATCACATGATCATCTCAATCGATGCAGAAAAACCATTCAACAAAATCCAGCATCCCTTTATGATTAAAACTCTCAGCAAAATCAGCATACAAGGGACATACCTTAATGTAATAAAAGCCATCTATGACAAACCCACAGCCAACATAATACTGAAAACAGAAAAGTTGAAAGCATTCCCCCTGAGAATGGGAAAAGAGAAGGATGCCCACTCTCACCACTCTTCTTTACAGTACTGGAAGTCCTAGCCAGACCAATCAGACAAGAGAAAGAAATAAAGGGCATTCAAATAGGCAAAAAGGAAGTCAAACTGTCACTGTTTGTGGATCATATGATTTTTTACCTTAAAAACGCTAAGGATTCCTCCAGGAAGCTCCTAGAGCTGATAAAAGAATCCTGCAAAGTTTCCAGATACAAGATTAATGTACACAAATCAGTAGCTCCTCTATACACCAACAGCGACCAAGTGGAGAATCAAATCAAGAACTCAACCCCTTTTACAGTAGCTGCAAAAATGATAAATAAATAAAATACTTTGGAATATACCTAACAAAGGAGTCGAAAGACCTCTATAAGGAAAACTACAAAACACTGCTGAAAGAAATCATAGACGACACAAACAAATGGAAACATATCCCATGCTCATGGATGGGTAGAATCAATATTGTGAAAATGACCATACTGCCAAAAGCAATCTACAGATTCAACACCATCCCCATCAAAATACCACCATCATTCTTCACAGGGTTACAAAAAAAAATTCTGAAGTTCATATGGAACCAAAAAAGAGCCTGCATAGCCAAAGCAAGACTAAGTAAAAAGAAAAAATCTGGGGGCATCACATTACCTGATTTCAAGCTATATTACAAAGTCATAGTCACCAAAATGGCATGGTACTGGTACAAAAACAGGCACATAGATCAATGGAACAGAATAGAGAACCCAGAAATAAACCCAAAACTTACAGCCAACTGATCTTCAACAAAGCAAACAAAATCATAAAGTGGGGAGAGCACACCCTTTTCCACAAATGGTGCTGGGATAATTGGCTAGCCACATGTAGGAGACCAAAACCGGATCCTCATCTCTCACCTTATACAAAAAATTAACTCAAGATAAATTAAGGACTTAAACCTAAGACTTGAAACTGTAAAAATTCTAGAAGATAACATTGGAAAAACCTTTCTAGACATTGGCTTAGGTAAGGATTTCATGACCAAGAACCCAAAAGCAAATGCAATAAAAACAAAGACAAATAGCTGGGACCTAATTAAACGAAAGAGCTTTTGCATGGCAAAAGGAACAGTCAGCAGAGTAAACAGACAACCCACAGTGTGGGAGAAAATCTTCACAATCTATACATCCAACAAAGAACTAATATCCAGAATCTACAAGGAACTCCAACAAATCAGTAAGAAAAACCAAACAATCCCATCAAAAAGTGGGCTAAGGATATGAATAGACAGTTCTCAAAAGAAGATATACAAGTGGCCAACAAACATATGAAGAAATGTTCAACATCACTAATGATCAGGGAAATGCAAATCAAAACCACAATGTGATACCACCTTACTCCTGCAAGAATGGCCATAACACCCCCCCCCCCGCAAAAAAAAAATAGATGTTGGTGTGGACGCAGTGAAAAGGGAGCGCTTCTACATTGCTGGTGGGAATGTAAACTAGTACAGTAATTATGGAAAACAGTGTGGAGATTCCTTAAGTAGAACTACCATTTGATCCAACAATCCCACTACTAGGTATCTACCCAGAGGAAAAGAAGTCATTATTCAAAAAAGATACTTGCACACGCATGTTTATAGCAGCACAATTTACCATTGCAAAATTGTGGAACCAACCCAAATGCCCATCAATCAATGAGTGGATAAAGAAACTGTGAGAGAGAGAGATATATATATATTTGGTGTGTATATGTATGTGTGTGTATATATACACATATATACACCAAATATATACCAAATAATACCATAATACCAAACTGTGATATATATATCACAGTTTATTATATATAATATAAATACCAAATAACACCATATTACCAAACTGTGATATATACATATGACAGTTTATTATACATATCACAGTTTATATATTATATATATACCAAATAATACCATATTACCAAACTGTGATATATATATATCACTGTTTATTTTTTATATACATATGATGGAATACTATGCAGCCATAAAAAGAAATGAATTGACAGCATTTGCAATGACCTGGATGAGGCTGGAGACTATTATTCTAAGTGAAGTAACTCAGGAATGGAAAACCAAACATCATACATTCTCACTGATATGTGAGAGCTAAGCTATGAGGATGCAAAGGCATAAGAATGATATGATGGACTTTGGAGACTTGGGGGGAAGAGTGGGAGGGGGCGGGGGATAAAAGACTACAAATATGGTGCAGTGTATACTGCTCGGGTGATGGGTGCACCAAAATATCACAAATCATCACCGAAGAACTTAGGTAATCAAATACCACCTGTGCCCCAATAACTTATGGAAAGATAAATATATAAAGAACTCTTGCTAAACTATGACAAGAAACATCAGAAACCTGACTGTATTTATTACCCATAGCCTTATTAAGAGTTCAAGTGACCCCAAAGGGAAATCTGCAGCTCAGCCCTTTTAAAATAATGTAGGAAAGGCCTTTCTTAACTATAGACCTCCTAATAAACATAAATACTTTCAGGCTACAAAATTATGTAATCAAGTTAGGATAAGTGCAAAAAGCACTCCTTAAATATGGAAATCAAAGACTCCCTTCCCCTACTAAGGAAGAGAATTTTGTTACAACCAGCTGGGAGATTAGGTCCTATTCAAAACATGAAAGAAAGGATCCCCAGAAGATCAACTTTCCCCAAAATGTAAGGGACCTTATCAAGTTCTCCTAAGTACCCCAACTGCAGTTAAACTTCTGAAAATAAACAGCTGGGGCCACCTACCTCAAATTAAACCTGTCTCTCGTAAAAAGTCCCACAGGCCGACGGAACACGGAAGACTAATCACGTTTATTCCTGTAAGCCAATCAGTGACCTCCAACTCCTGTTCAAAAAAAATACAAGAGATGGGTAACATAAAGATATGGACTGGCATTCTACTTCTGGGTGTAAGTTGGAATCACGCAGAGAGTATTTTATTTACAGAATATTTTATTTACTGAGTGGGCACAGACTTCAGCCTCTCTACAAAATCAAACTGTTGGGTATGTGGGAAATTGCTCCTTTCCTCCATTTCCAGGTGGCCCTGGCATATTCAACTGGCCAACTTAAGTTTATGGGGATTTTATTATGATTAGACATTATAAACATAGCCCCTCTTTTCCCATGTATCATAGCCACACAGGCCTTAGCCCCTTCCCCTCCTATGAAGAAACAAAACAGCATCCTTCTAATCTAATTAAAAAACAGCTAAATTCCACCCCAACTTTAGGTTATGCTCTACATAATGAACTTGGGCAAATGACAGCTATTCAAGTACAGGCATCAGGCAAAGCACCTCTATGTTTTAAAAGGCACAGCAGTCACCACCTAACTGGAACCCATAATATGGGATGGCTGTCACCTGTAATCAGATCCTTCTTTTAACAGATCAAATGTGGATGGGATGGCAAGACAATTTCCCAAAAATAAGTGCCTACCCTTCTCCTTGGGATGGTTATGGGCTTGCAGAACTCATGGCTGGCCATACTTACCTTATAACTGGACTAAAAGGTATACATGGGATCATCCTTATCTCCAGAGATCTATCCTCACCAAATTGGACTCTATCCTATCTAACTGGGAAATTGTGAAAGCTCACCATAGGCAACAAAACGGTTCTATTTGAAGGCTGTATTTTCCCCACAGGTAGCTACAATCAGTATCGAGTTACAAGGTGAAGCCTTAGTGAAGCACACGGCTGCAGTTTTCAATAATACACCCTAGGCCCTTACCCTCCTGAGGAAACTTCTCCGATTAGGCAGGTAGTCTTACAAAACCATATGGCTTTGGACATTTTAACAGCAGCCCAAGGGGCGAACTGTGCTTTAATTAAAACCGAATGTTGTGTGTATGTTCCAGACTATTCACATAATATTACCCAGATTATAGAAGCTTTAGACACTCATATCTGTGCCATTAATGTGCTATCAGTCAACCCTTTATCAGCTTGGTTCCAACAACTGCCCAGTTCTTGGGGCAGGACCCAGGCTGAATAGGGGCGATGATATTCCTGACCCTGTTTAGTTTACTTGAAATAATTTTACTTATTCTGCTTTGCTGTTGTGGTTGCACTCTTTGTGTAGAAATGCAAGACAAGCTCACTCAATGCTTTCTTAAATTAAACACTTACTAATCTGCCAGACATCACCTTTTGTGAGAACTCGGGAGTTATAAACAACCTTAACCATACCAACGCTGTCTAACTGAGCTTCTCTCTACCCTGAATGCAAGAGACCCTAATTTAGGCAGGAATATCATCGCCCCTATTCAGCCTGAAAAAGTTACAGAAGACAGATCTTCGTCCCTCTGCAAACCCCAGGATTAAGGGTCCTTTTGCAAAGGGAAGGGGGAGATATGTCAGAGGCATTCAAACCACAGCAGCTCCATTTTGAGTGAGGGCTAGGAAAATGAGGCTTAGACTTGCTGGACTGCGTTCCCAAAAGGTTAGACATTCCTAGCCTCTAGATGTTTACAGTTAAGGGAACAAATTAATAATGTTTACTAAACAGACCCAGACTTGGGAGTGTCCAGATATTCTGATATCTGGAGAACAAAGGCATTCCTAATTTTGCTTTAAAAATAATAATATTAATTATTGCAAAATATACTAATTAAGAAAATTAATCCTTTATCACAAACCCTTGTAGCAGAGCACATCTCCCGAGAATCTTTTTTATCATATATATACACACACGTATATACACACATATATATACATATATACATATATACACATATATATGTATATATACACATATATATACATGGTACAAGCATTGTACCTATGGTGGATGCATTCCTCCTCTTTTAGTAATGCCCTACTCTTTCTGTGGAGTAGCTGTGCTTTCACTACTTTACTTTCTTAATAAAATTGCTTTTACTTGGCACTGTAGACTCACCCTAAATTCTTTCTTGCACAAGATCCAAGAACTGTCTCGGGGTCTGGATTGGGACCCCTTTCCTGTAACAGCACCATTAGCTCTTTTTTTTTCTTTGTTTTTTTTTGAAACTGCATCTCGCTCTGTCACCCAGGCTGGAGTGCAGTGGTGCCATGTTGGCTCACTGCAACCTCCGCCTCCCCGGTTCAAGCGATTCTCGTGCCTCAGCCTCCTGAGTAGCTGGGATTACAGGTGCCTGCCATCATGCCTGGCTAATTTTTGTATTTTTAGTAGAGACAGGGTTTCACCATGTTGGCCAGGCTAGTCTCGAACTCCTGAACTCAAATGATCCACCTGCCTCGGCCTCCCAAAGTGATGGGATTTCAGGGATGAGCCACACCATTAGCTCCTTAAGCAATTCAAATAAAATTTCTTTTCTAGTTCCGTAATGAGTACAGCATATATTTACTCAATAAAAAGTATCAATATCAATTTAGGCTATTTTCCTGATGGCGAAAGATATTTAGTTTGGCAAGTTTCTAAAACTTTCTCTCTTGGTGACACTCTCAGAGCAGTCACAAAGCCATCTACCTAGGAGATATGAGAACTGTTCCCCAAATAATGTAAATAAAAATGCTCTCTTTGGGAGGCGGGTGGATCACCTGAGGTCAGGAGTTCGAGACCAGCCTGGCCAACATGGTGAAACCCCTTCTCTACTAAAAATATAAAAATTAGTTGGGCATAGTGATGAGTACCTGTAATCCAAGCTACTCAGGAGGCTGAGGCAGGAGAATTGCTTGAACCCAGGAGACGGAGTTTGCAGTGAGCCGACACGGTGTCACTGCGCTCCAGCCTGGGTGACAAGAATGAGGCTCTGTTTCAAAAAAAAAAAAAATGCTCTTACGTGTACCATATTTGGCATTTTATACACTGCTTTCATATAGAATATCTACTCTGATATTCTTAAATATCTGCTGTGAGGTAGCATGAATCCTATTTCATGGATGAAGTAACTAGGGCTCAGAGACGTAAAGCCACTCACTCACCCCAGGTCAATGCAGCTAGTGGGGAACAGAGCCTGAGGCTGGAAAGCAAGTCCATCTGTCCCCCACACCCATGCTGCCTTTTGAATAGTTACAGCTACCAAACAAGAAAGGAAATAGAATGTCAGGTACCTTTCTGCGTGCTGGCCCATGCTCTGCTGTTTGCTCTCGAAGGCACTGAAGCTGCTCATGTCCATGTAGCCATCGTTTTCATATGCTGTGGACAGGGATCTGCTCTGATCTTCAAACAGCTTCCTGAGCATGCCAGCCCTGCAGGCCTCCGGGGCAGAATCTGGATATTCTTGTAGTCCAAGTTCATGGCTGGAATGTTCTCATAGTCTGAAGTGTCAGTGCTGGGGAAGGAGACAGATGGTGGCTTGGCCAGTGGCAAGGGCAGGAAGGGCGGCCGGGAGCGGTCTTTGAAGGGCTTCACTCTGGACACCGTCCTGCTGAAGGGGACCCTTTCCTCTTGCCATCTCTATAAAAGATGAGGGAGGAGGGGGATTCAGAAGCCCGGAGCTTCCCAGTCTGAGACTTAAGCTGAGGGGAGTTACTGGGGTTTCTCTGGTCAACTTCCAGAATCCTGGAAGGCCCATGGCAGCTGGATTCTGAAGAGGACCTGGAGGAAGACACCTTCACGTGCAATTTACTCTCTGTCTTTTGTTTTTCTTTTTTCTTTTTTTTTTTTTTTTTTGAGACGGAGTCTCACTCTTGTTGCCCAGGCTAGAGTGCAATGGCACAATCTCGGCTCACCGCAATCTCTGCCTCCCAGGTTCAAGTGATTCTCCTGCTTCAGCCTCCCGAGTAGCTGGAATTACAGGTGCGTGCCACCATGCCTGGCTAATTTTTGTATTTGTAGTAGAGATGGGGTTTCACTATGTTGGCCAGACTGCTCTTGAACTCCTCACATTAGGTGATCTTCTCGCCTCAGCTTCCGAAAGTGCTGGGATGACAGGCGTGAGCCACCACGCCTGGCCTCTCCATCTTCTTCTTAAACATCAGTGCCAGGAACCGCTTAAAGGATGACTTCTTCTTGCACTTGTCTGAGAAGTCGCTCTTGATCAGGAGCAAGGGAGAACTCTTTGTGATGGGCTTAATGGTGATGCAGGCCAGGTCAAAAGGAGGTGGGATGTCGACCATGGAAGAAGGCGTGGAGGTGCCACTGGACAGAAGGTGGTTTCTCTGGGAGAAACTCCCAGACAGGACAGAGTTCCTCTTTCCTCTTTATCCTGTGGTCATCTAACCCTGATCCTCCTGGCTCCCAGTTCACAGAGACGGGAACAGGAATCTCTTGGCCTTCCATGGAGAACAACCGAGGGTATAAAGTGAAGGCCCTGGGCTTCAATGGCAAGGCCCTGCTGGCTTCCAGGGGCTTCCCTTCCAGTGACAAAAGCTATTTCCTGCCTCCTCTGCAGCACCTCTGATGACAGGGGCTGAGGAACCTACCTCAGATCTGGTTTCTTTGGGGGCAGTTTCTGGGATGGTTTCTGGCCCCCTTCCCAAAGTGGGGCCAGGCCCTTGTGCCAATGTTCTTCCTGTCCACGGAGACCAGGCTACCTTCTGCTTCACAGTTCATTTCTTCTTTTGAGCCATAACCACCCAGGGTGTCCAATGCAGCCTGCCCTCCTCCAGGGGCTGCCAGACTGGCAGGCCCCCTCCCATCACATAGGGGTTGGCCAGTGTGTCATCAATGACCTCCTCCTCCTCTTCCCCCTCCTCCTCCTGGGAGGCTTACTCCCATCACATAGAGGCTGGCCAGCATGTCATCCATGGCCTCCTCCTACTCCTCCTCCTCCCCTCTTCCTCCTGGCAGGCCCACTCCCATCACATACAGGCTGGCCAGCGTGTCATCCATGGCCTCCTCCTCTTCCTCCCCTCCTCCTCCTGGCAGGCCCACTCCCATCACATAGGGGTTGGCCAGCATGTCATCCACGAAGACCTCCTCCTTCTCCTCCTCCCCCTCCCCCTACTCCTCCCCCACCTTCTCCTTCAGCAGGACCACCACATCAGGGGCTGTAGGATCCTCTGCCGCTCCATCTTGCAGGGAGCCATGCTGGCCACACAAAGCCCCGACCACAGGGTCCTCCTCCGCACACAGCCCCAACTTTGGTGCCTGCTCTGATTCTAAGCCTTTCATTGACTCAGAAAGAGAACAGCTCTCACTATAAAAACAGGTGCTCTCCGTTGGGAAGAACTCATAGGGGCTTCCTGTGAGGGAAAAAAGTTGTCCATGCAGTTGTTCTGGAAAAGGATGATCTGGCAGCTCTCCTCGGCAGGCTCATCCTGTGCACGGTCCTCCAGGGTGGCAGCTGCCACTTTTTGGTTGGTTTCCTCCTCGTGGTCAGGTGGTTCACTGAAGTAAACCTGCTCCCCAGCTGTGACACCTGTGGCTTCTTCCCATCCCTCCTCAAGAACCTCAGGGCAGTCTGTGGCCATCTCTGCCTCCTGGACCCCCATGGCCAGCTCCTTCTCAGGAGGCTCCTTGCTGGCTTCCTCAGCATCCTGTCCCATGTCCTCCGTGGGCCTGTCAGGACCCAAACCCTCATCTGCCCCTGCTGGGTCTGTGCTGGCATAGCCTTCCTCATCATCCTCCTCTGCCTCCTGGGGGGTCTTGGGGGGCTCGTGCTCCTCTCCATGGATGTGAGGCAGGAGGTCACTCTGGAAGACTGCCTCTCCAGCCCAAGAATCACCGTCCTCCAGGCTGCACTCCCTGTGTGGCTGCACCAGCTTCTCTTCCTCCTCACTTCCGGACACCTGCTCCTGTGTCCCTAGCTTATGGCCACAGCCCTCTCCTTGGTCCTCAGGAGCGAAGTCTGTGCCTTCCTCACCCTCCCTGCTCAGTGATACTGCAGCTAGGGCAGCAGTCACTGCTGAGTCCTCACCAGCTCCCGTCCCCTCCAGGCCACATGCCTCACCTCCCTCCTCACACTCCTCTTCCTCTTCCCCAGAGGCCTCAGGAGACACCAGGGCTGCATTCCCTGCACTGCCCCCATCCTTGGGTTCATCCTCCCTCAGCAGAGCCCTGGGGACTACGATGTAATCCTCGTCAGTCTCTGACTCAGAGCACTTCGGGATGGACCGGGGCCCTTCATCAAGCCCCCTGTCTACACAGAGCAGCCGCCTGTTGCGGCATTTGTTCAAGCTGTCATTCAGGTACACACTGGCTCTCCACTCGTTTGGGGCAGTCAGCCTGGGCTTGGGGGCAATGGGGGGCTTCGGACCCCTGAACATGGAGTTTGGACTGTGAAGACTATCGGGCCTGGGTGAGGAAGGGAATTTGGGCACAGTCACTGGCGTCAGTGGACTGGTAGTCTTTGGCTTGGGAGCAACAGGTGGTTTTGGCGAATCTAGAGGACAAAAATAGAGAAAAGGAGAAAAAGTACGATTAACTTTATTTCCATTCAGAGTCTCCTACACACCACTTGCTGGGGACATTGCAGATGGTTCCATCCGCCCATGTGAAGCCCACCTCCCGTGCTTCGTGTTAGGCTTATGCCCTCCACCAGAATCTTTAAAACCCCTTGATTTTCCACTAAAGATTCATTCTGCAAACAAGGTGAACAGACCTTTGTTCTACACACAGCCAACTAATGAAAATCAACCAAATGAAATCCTGCGCTCCTCAAATGAAGTGTCCGGGTCAGTGCATTCATTCATCCAGCAGCTACTGATAAACACTTTCTATGAGCCAGCGACCACGAGAAAAGGCTGAACTTGCCGTCACCCTCCCTGCTGCCCTCATGGAGCTTACATTGCCCCCTTCTACAGCTACTCCATTGGGTACCCACTAGCTACACACATAGCACTGCAGAAGGCAAAGTCTCCTAAGGTCAAGAGAAGACAGACTCTGCTGAGAACTCACTGTTAAGTTAGAATAACTGGAGGGTAGATCCGGGGACCCTTGGAATATTATGACTGAATAGCCACCATCTCATCCCTTCACGAATGACACACCAAAGGTTTGAAACAGTGATGTGTATTTCTGCTGGGGGTCATGTCTGGAATCTGCATGCTTCAGGACTGTGTCCAGCCAAGCCTCAGTCAGGTGGGGCCCCTGAGAAGGGAGCAAGGCCTGTCTGTGACGTCTGGGAGTGGAGGCCAAGGGTTTGGGGACCTGACCAAGTCGCTTTTGAGAAAGGGATGTCTTTCTCCCTTGTCGGGGGACCCTCACTCTGCGGACAGCCGTGAGAGTGGGATACGAGCTCACACGGCCGGGGCACGGCCTCGCCAAGGTTGAGGGGGTCCCTGAGGCGGGGCGATTTGGCAGGGGTGGACCCCGATTCTCGGCGAGGGGGCCCCGGAGCCATGTATGCTTCGGCCGAGGCCGAGCAGCACCGGAAGGTCGGGGAATCCTAGGAAGCTCGTCCCGGGCGCTCCGGGAGCTCCAACTTCGAGCGCCTGGCCCGGGCCCCTGGCGCGCGTGCCTCGGCGCCGCGGGAGGTCGCGGGGGCGGCGGCCGGGGCAGCGAGTGGCTTCGCGTCCCCTCCGGGTTCAGGGCTCCTCACCAGCACCCTGCACTCTGGCCGTCGCGCCTTCGCCTGCGCCTCTGCCTGCGCCGCAGCCGCACCTCCGTTCCCTCCTAGACGTTTCCTCCGTCCCCAAAAGGAAGGATTTTGTTTTTGTTTTTGTTTTCCTGCTGAGTCAGGGATCCAAAGAACCGAGGGTTGGGGCGTCCCTGAGCACATTTAAAGGGGCGGTGGCTGTGGGCACCGCTGGAGGCTCCTGAGATTCGAGGGACCAGAACTCACCGAGTTGGACTTCTGGGATGTTCCTGGCTCCTTCGCCCAGCGGACCATCTATCCCTTTATTTTTAAGTCTGGACATTCGTTCAGTGCCACGCCAGCCTCTGCGCTGAGCACGGAACAAGACAGCCCCAAATTCTTGCCCTCATGGAGCTTAGACGGGAGGAAGTCGCTGGAGACACCATTTCAAAGCGAGGGAGGGAAACCGGGGCAATGGAGCTCAGCGATGGCTCTCAGGGCGCCACGCATTCTTGGGGCCCTCCCCAGCCTCACTTAATCAGAAACCCCGTGTTTCATCAAACCCTCCAGGTTTGAGAACCACTGAAGTAGAGAATGGGTGGTCAAGGAAAGCCTCCCTGAGGAGGTGACATTGGTAAGGGAGACCATTTTAATGAGGAGCCTTTCCTTATTCACTCAGCACACACCGCGCAGCCCCTCACAGGTACCTGCCTGGTGCTCGGCGACATAGATGACTCAGACTAAGCCTCCACCTCCCAGGAGTTCCCAGTCTGCTTGTCCACACAGACACAGGCAGATAGTTCTGCTACCCGAGGCTCGTGCTGGGATGGGAACGCACAGGTGCCTGTGGGAGCTCAGAGGAGGACCCCAGTGCGGAGGGTTCCACCAGAAGAGAGGCCTTCCCAGTAGGAGGAATTGCTGGGGCAAAGACTTCACCGAGGTGGGACAAGGCCTGGCCTGCTGGAGGAGTGTCCAGAGGTGGTGCTGGAGGCAGATCTGATTTCTCCAGCTGTAAAATTAGGAACTGAATTTGATCCTTTTAAAGCCCTTTCCATTTCTAAGCCACCACAGATTTCTTAATTCTCCAGCCTTTTGTGGAGAAATACTTGTGACTCGAATAGAAAATCTGGTGTTACTTAGACAGGCTCTTGATACACATTTTATGGGTCCATGCATGGAGGTGTGGCAGGGATGGAGATGGAGGTGATGGTGGAGGTGGCAGAGGTGGTGAAGGTGGTAGTAGCAGAAACAGAGATGGTGGAGGTGATGTTGGAAGTGAAGGAGGCAGAGGTGGTAGTAGATACTAGTGGTGGTGGAGAGGAGGTCGAGGTGGTGGTGGTGGTGGTGATGGTCGAAAGGATAATTGATGTAGTTGTGGAAATTGTGGTGCAGCTGGAGGGCATAATATATTTGGTGGAAGAATTGGAAGTGGTGGAATTGACAGATGACGTGGACATGGTGGAACTGGAAGAGGTGAAGGAGATGGTGAACATGGAACAGATGATGGAGTGGATTGAGTTGATGGAGGTGGTATAGATGACGGAGCCAAGGGAAGTGATGGAGGTGGTGGAGATGGTGGAGTTGAGGGAGGTAATGGAGTTGAGGGAGGTGGTGCAGGTGACAGAGGCAGTCGAGTGGAGGTGGGACAAGTGATGGAGTGGATTAAGTTGATGGAGGTAGTATAGGTGATGGAGTCAAGGGAGGTGGTGGAAAGGATTGAGTTGATGGAGGTAGTGTAGGTAATGGAGTCAAGGGAGGGGATGGAGGTCGTGGAGCAGGTATATCTGTGTTTAAATGTGGGTACAAACGAATGAATGGATAAATTGCTTCAATGTTTGATGGAAAAAGAAAGTATGTTTTTAAAACTTGAGCTTGTTTCTGAGATTAGCAATAAAAGCAAAATACCCTAGAATCCCCAGGGTGGGAGCCTCAGATAATTCAATTCACCACCAGTGTTACTCTTCACTATCAGCCTGTGCAAAGGAGAAGGGAGGACAAGAGGGACAAGGCTTTGCTAAGTCCTTTCCACTACTGTTGAATTTGGGCTTCAGGCTAAGCAAAGTCTACTTAAAAAGATCATAGCACCAAGGCCAGTTGGGAAAATCACAGGTCTGAGCTTGTGTAGCTGAAGCCATACAATAGTGTGGAGTGATGGGCTGTGAAGTTGAAATGCTTATTCCTTTGTTTGCTGTTCCTAATAAGAGAAAATGGATGGGAGACACTGTTGGCTTTACAAACACCCACTGCCAATACTGGTGGCTTTATTTATGGGACTTAGCCACAGCCACTCACTGAATTCAGGAGGAGTAACTGTAAATACCCACAAAAGACATGATGTGTGGGGGTGATGACCACCATTGCTACTTTCTTGAGCCTTTAACATATGTATTCATCCCAAGAATTCTATAAAGGAGTTATTATATCCCCATTTCACAGATGGAAAAAAAACTGAGGCCCAGAGAGGGGAAGTGACTTGCCCTTACAGCCCAGTCAGGACTCGCATCCCATTCACCCATTTACTACTCTGTGAATGCTTGCAGTCTGCGGCTTTGCCTTTTGGCGGCAAGAGCCTCTCTGCCCTTTTCTGGAGGAGCCTGGAAGGTGAAGGACAGGAACCTCTAAGGCAGATGCCAGCAGTGTTGACATCTGAGCAGGCTTTCCCTCTCTTCCCCTTTCTTTGTGCTGTTTCCATCCTGCCCTCTATCTACTTTGGATGATCAGAAGGCCAGCAGCTGCCAGCAACTTTGCAGTGAAAACCCAGCAGGAGTGTTGGAAGTGGGGGTCAAGGGGACCATCACCATCCAAGGATCATTCAGGTGTCCACCTCAGAGCCTGCTGGGTGACAGAGCTGTGCCCATGCCCAGCTTTGGTCCCAGAAGTTGGGATCAAAGGAACCTGGACATCCAGTGCATCAGCCAGGTGAGGAGGCAGGTAGTGGTGCTAATAACAGGCAGTCATAGCAATGACAGTAATAAATGCTGACAGCGGATGCCTGCGGAGCACCTGCTCTGTTCTCCACCCTTTCCATACATCTCATGACATATGGAGGCTGGGCAGGGCCAGCTCAGAGTTTTTATCACTGGGTGGGATTCCAAGGTCTGTGGAGGAAGTGGACATCCTCTTCTTTCAGGCAACCAGTTTTTTCCTTGCCTTGGCCTGTTTGGCTTTTTCCCAAAGCTGCATTTCAAAACAGCCCCTCCTGGCTGGCAGAATGTGGGCACAGCTCTGTCACACACCCAGCCGCAGGGGCAGCTGGCCCTAGGCTTCCTGCCCCTCTCTGGGCATGTGGATTGGAGGAAAGCAGCCCTCAAGCTTTCTTCAAAATAGGGAACTGCTCTCCCTGTTTCCTGAAGAGCAAGAACTGTCCCCATGGCAACCATGGGATGAAGAGGCCACATTAACCCTTCTGAGGGCAGGCCTGGCTGAGAGCCTCTTAACTAACCCCTCCTGGGTGTGGCACTGTACAGGCGACAAGGAGAGTCACATCTCCCAAAGGACATCCCCTAGTCTCGCCACCATTCCAAGGGAAAGTCAAGGTTGAGATGTTATACGCATTGGACGAAGGGCAACTTTGAGGTGAACTCAGAGGGGTGGACAGCACAAGGATTTTGGATTTTACTCTCATAACAACGTGGAGCTGTAGAGGAGGTAAAGCAGATGAGGGACAGATTCTTTTTTAAAAAAATTTATTTATTTATTTTTAAATTATACTTTAAGTTCTGGGGTACATGTGCAGAACATGCAGGTTTGTTACATAGGTGCACATGTGCCATGGTGGTTTGCTGCACCCATCAACCCATCACCTACATTAGGTATTTCTCCTACTGCTATCCCTCCCCTAGACCCCACCCCCCAACAGGCCCTGGTGTGTGATGTTCCTCTCCCTGTGTCCATGTGTTCTCATTGTTCAACTCCCACTTCAGTGAGAACATGCAGTGTTTGGTTTTCTGTTCTTGTGTTAGTTTGCTGAGAATGATGGTTTCCAGTTTTATCCATGTCCCTGCAAAGGACACGAACTCATCCTTTTTAATGGCTGCATAGTATTCCATGGTGTATATGTGCCACATTTTCTTTATCCATTCTATCATTGATGAGCATTTGGGTTGGTTCCAAGTCTGTGCTATTGTGAATAGTGCTGCAATAAACATACGTGTGTTGTCTTTATAGTAGAAGGATTTATAATCCTTTGGGTATATACCCAGTAATGGGACTGCTGGGTCAAATGGTATTTCTGGTTCTAGATCCTTGAGGAATCATCACACTGTCTTCCACAATGGTTAAACTGCCATTAACAGTGTAAAAGCATTCCTATTTCTCCACATCCTCCCCAGCATCTGTTGTTTTCTGACGTTTTATTGATATTCTAACTCACATTTTGAAAGTTTTCCGTCTGGCCGTGGGCGCTGGTGGGATTTAGTGCAGAGTGACAGGGACTTGGTACTCTGAAAGGTGTTTTTTTCTGGGGGACTTTGCCCTGCAAACCCTGGAGAGATCTGAGTCATGGGGAGAGGTAGTCATTTGTTGTTGCGGAGGGCAGAGGAGGGTAGAGACTCTGTGAAGCATTGGTGTTAATTCTTCATTAAACATTTGGTACAATTTATCAGTGATGAATCCTTCTGGTTTGGGGTTTCCTTGTGGGAATTTTTTTGATTACCAAATGCATCTCTTTATTTGTTGTATTTCTGTTCCGACTTTCTATCTTATTAACAGCTTTGTTGGTTTATAAGTGACAAAATAAAGTATACATACTTAAAGCACACACATTGATAAATATCAGCATGTGGACCACATGTGAGGCAGAAACCACAGCCACCCCACAGCTCCCCTGTGCCCTTTCATTATCCCAGCTTCCTGCATCTTCATGGCTCCAAGGTGCACCTTCAGACACTCGCTCATCTCTGTTTTGTCGTTTGAAGTTTGCAATTCAAAGCTCCAGTTTTATGTGTCTGATTTGAATTAGATCCTTGTGTTATCTCAGTAGTTATAGGGTTAAACTGTCTATTGTATACTTCTTAGTAACATGTTTCAAAGTAAATAGGCTTAACAGAAAAAGCATAACCCCATATGATTAAATGAACCTAGAAAGCATATCCCCTATGATGGGATTAATCATTTTAAAAATAATATGCTCATTATGAGACATTATGCATTACTGAATAATTAGGGATTTATTGTCCTTCTCCCACATGGATGTTCAGACTTTGATCATTCATTTTTCAGGACTGACTAGCAGCACTGAGGGACTGATGGTGGCATAGCCATTGTTCACCAGCATCTGCACTCAATGACGGACTGGATCACTGTTCCACACCAGTCCTGAGGAGGAGGTGACAACGCAGTCCAAAATGTACACTTTTATGCTCTGCTTCCCTTTTAAATATAAGTTCCAATTCCAAACCATATATTTGTGAATACATAAAAGTGAATGCTTTTAACAGCACCAAGTCACCTCTTGAACGCTTTACTGCTTTGAAAATTCTTCCACCAGATGTCCTAAATCATCTCTCTCACATTCAAACTTCCACAGATCTCCAGGACAGGGGCAAAATGCTGCCAGTCTCTTTGCTAAAATGTAGCAAGAGTCACCTTTTCTCCAGTTCCCAACAAGTTCCTCATCTCCATCTGAGACCACTTCAGCCTGGACTTCATTGTCTATGTCACTATCAACATTTTGATCAAAGCCATTCAGTAAGTCTCTAGGAAGTTCCAAACTTTCCCACATCTTCCTGTCTTCTTCTGAGCCCTCCAAACTGTTCCAGCCTCTTCCTGTTATCCATTTCCAAAGTTGCTCCCACATTTTTGTGTATCTTTACAGCAGCACCCCACTACCTGGTACCAATTTACTGTGTTAGTCCATTCTCACACTGCTATAAAGAACTGCCCAAGACTGGGTAATTTAAAAGGAAAGAGGTTTAATTGACTCATAGTTCCACAGGGCTGGGGAAGCCTCAGGAAACTTACAATCATGGTAGAAGAGGAAGTAAACACGTCCTTCACATAATGGCAGCAAAGTGCTGAGCAAAAGGGCTAAAAGCCCCTTATAAAACCATCAGATCTCATGACGACTCGCTCACTATCTTGAGAACAGCATTAGGTAACTGCCCCCATGATTAAATTATCTCCCACCAGGTCACTCCCATGACACATGGGGATTATGGCAACTAAAATTCAAGGTGAGATTTGGGTGGGGACACAGAGCTAAACCATATCATGGTATGCACGCAAAAAAATTAAGTAAACGTATCAAATATAGATAGTTCCTGACAAATAATAATCTCCACTGAAATTGCAACTACTATTTTTATTATACAATTCCTCATACATGTGATTGAGATAATGCAGTTATTTTAAAAATTTTTCAGATTTGTTCATGCCTAAAAGACCAAAGAGCAATGAATGCTAAAATAGTAGACTTTCAACAATCTCTGTTCTTAGCACATTGATGGAATTTAAAGCTTTTTCTCTGAATCCCTAAAGATATGTATATAGTTGAAACTCATGCCAGAAAAACCTAGTGTAAGTGAGTAGAGTCATCAATTATTAGCAGGACCACATTCCAAAATTTCTTCTCTCTTCATTCTTAGGCACATGAAAATAGTGGTAAATATATTCATTATTTATAAAGATTAGAGTAATTTTTCTACAGATATAATTAGAAGATATCTCTCCACTTCTACCATAAAAGGTGGTTCTCCATAGGAGTTCAATCTTTCATGTCTTCTTTAAGTCAGCAAGGATATTTCCCAGTCATGGGGTCCCAGTGTTAAAATTCTACTAAGAAATTTGTTAAGAGCTAGTTGTGGAATATTTCACATGATTAATACAGCTATCTACTTATTTATAAATGTGAGGTACATAACATTGCATAATTGGTTCAGTCACATATTTTCACAGATTTGTCATCAGAAAATCAATAGCATCAGTCTAAATTTAGGGCACGTGGTTCTTTTTTTTTTTCTTTTTTTTAACGTGAGACAGAGTCTTGCTCTGTCACCCAGGCTGGAGTGCAGTGGTGCGATCTCTGCTCACTGCAACCTCTGCCTCCCAGGTTCAGGCAATTCCCCTGCCTCGGCCTCCCAAGTAGCCGGGATTACAAGTGGGTGCCACCATGCCCAGCTAATTTTTGTATTTTTAGTACAGACAGGGTTTCGCCACGTTGGCCAGGCTGGTCTCGAACTCCTGACCTTAAATGATCCACCTGCTTCAGCCCCCCAAAGTGCTGGGATTACAGGTGTGAGCCACCATGCCTGGGTATATCTTTTTATAGTTGAGTTTAAGAGGTTCTTTTTACAATGTAGATACAAGTCTAAAGCAGGTAAATCCTCTCTGAATATTTTCTCTCAGCATATGCCTCTTATTAATACTTTTGTGACTTTTGATGAATGAATGTGGTTTTTATGAAATCTAATTTATCTTTTTTTTTTTTTTTTCTGTTATGGCTATTGCTTTTATGTCTTAAGACAGGGGTTCTCAATCCCCGGGACATGGTTTGTGGCCTGTTAGGAACCAGGCCACACAGCCAGAGGTGAGTGGCAGGCAAGTCAGTAAAGCTGAGCTCTGCCTCCTGTCAGATCAGCGGTGGCATTAGATTCTCATAGGGACACGAACCCTACTGTGAATTGCACATGAAAGGAATGTAGCTTGTGTGCTTCTATGAGAATCTAATGCCTGATGATCTGTCATTGTCTCCCATCACCCCTAGATGGGACCACTGCAGGAAAACAAGCTCAGGGTTCCCAATGATTCTACATTATGGTGAGCATGTGTATCAGAGTTCTCTAAAAGGACAGAACTAATAGGATAGAGGAATATATGAAGGGGAGTTTATTAGGAGAATTGAGTGACATGATCACAAGGTGAAGTCCCACAGTAGGCTATCTGCAAGCTGAGGAGCCAGGAAGCCAGTCCAAGTCCCAAAACCTCAAAAGTAGGGAAGCCGATAATGCAGCCTTCAGTCTGTGGCTAAAGGCCTGAGAGCCTGTGGCAAACCACTGGTGTAAGCCCACGAGTCCAAAAGCTGAAGAACTTAGAGTCTGATGTTTGAGGGCAGAAATCATCCAGTACAGGAGAAAGATGAAGGCCAGAAGACTTAACCAGTCTAGCCCCTCCACGATCCTCTGCCTGCTTTTATCCTAGCCACATTGGCAGCTGATTAATGGTGCTCACACAGATTGAGGGTGGGTCTGCTTCTCCCAGTCCGCTGACTTAAATGTTAATCTCCTTTGGCAACACCCTCACAGACACACCCAGAAACAATAGTTTGCATCCTTCAATCCAATCAAGTTGACACTCAATATTAACCATCATAGTAAGTAACAGTAATGGAAATAAAGTGCACAATAAATGTAATGTGCTTGAATTATCCCAAAACCATCCCTGCATCCCCCATACCACTGTCCTTGGAAAAACTGTTCCACACAACTGGCCCCTGGTACCAAAAATGTTGGGACCACTGTCTCAAGAAATCTCTGCCTATGCAAATTGTAAAGATATCCTCCTATATTGTGTGCTAAAATCTTTATATTCTTAGCTTCTGCCATTAAATTTATTAACTGTCTTGAGTTAAACTTTGTGTATACTGTGAGGTGCTAGTCAAGGTTCATTTTTCTCATATGGATCCTGTTATTTCAACAGCATTTGTTGAAAAACTTTCCTTTTCATGGGATTGGTTTGTACCTTTGTCAGAAGTCAACTGACTGTACACACAGGGGTATATTTCTTTGGTATCTATTTGATTCCATTAATATATGTGTCTGTCCTGACAATACCACACTGTTGCAATTACAGCCACTGTGTAACAAGACTGGAAGTAAGGTGGTTTAAGTCCTCCAGCTTGATTCTTCTTCAAGATTGTTTGTATAATGAAATCCTTTGCATTTCCAATACATGTTATATTAAGCTTATCAAATTCTGTAGAAAATGCTGCTGAGATTATGATTGGGTTTGCAATGAATGTTTAAACTGATATGGGAGAAATGAAATTCCAGAAATGTGATGCCTTTCTATATATGAACATGGGATACTTCACTATTTATTTAGGTCTTTAAAAAGATCACTCAGAAGAACTGGAACCAATTTTACTAAAACTATTCCAAAAAATCACAGAGAAGGGACCTGTTAACTCATTCTACAAAGCCAGCATCATCCTGACACCAAAATCTAGCAGAGACAGAAAGAAAAAAGAAAACTTCAGGCCAATATCCCTGATGAACACAGATGCAAAAATCTTCAACAAAATATTAGCAAACTGAATCCAAGAGCACATCACAAAGTTGATTCACCATGATGAAATAGGCTTTTATTCGTGGGATGCAAGGTCAGTTCAACATAAGCAAATCAATAAATGTGATTCACCACATATACAAAATTATAAACAAAAATCATATGATCATCTCAATAGACAGAGAAAACGCTTTTGGTAAAATCCAACATCCCTTCATGAAAAAAACCATCAACAAACTAAGCATCAATGGAAAAACACCTCAAAATAATAAGAGCCATCTATGACAAACCCACAGCCAATATACAGAATGGGCAGAAGCTGGAAACTTTTTCCTTGAGACCTGGAATAAAACAAGGATACCCACTCTCTCCACTTCTATTTAACCATAGCTCTGGAAGTACTATGTCAGAGCAATCAGGCAAGAGAAATAAATAAAAGGCATCCAAGCAGGAACAGAAGTCATCAAACTATCTCTCTTTGCTGATGATATGATTGTATACCCAGAAAACCCCAAAGACCACCAAAAGGCCTCTAGAACCAATAAACTATTTCAGTAAAGTTTCAGGATATAAAATCAGTGTACAAAAATCAGTAGCATTTCCATATACCAGTAACATTCTAGCTGCGAGCCAAATCAAGAACACAATCCTATTTGCAATAGCCACAAAGAAATACCTAGGAGCACAGCTAACCAAGGAGGTGAAAGGTCTCTACAAGGAGAACTATAAAATACTGCTGAGAGAAATCAGAAATGACATAAATAGATGGAAAAATATTCTATGTGCATGGATTGGAAGAATCCACATCATTAAAATGGGCATATTGTCCAAAGCAATCTACAGACTCAACAGTATTTCTATCAAACTACCAATGTCATTCTTGACAGAACTAGAAAAAACTATTTCAAAATTCATATGGAACCAAAATATAGCCTGAATAGCCAAAGAAATCTTAAGCAAAAAGAACAAAGTTGGAGGCATCACATTACCCGACTTCAAACTATACTATAAGGCTACAGTAACCAAAAGAGCATCAGACTAGTATGAAAACAGATACACAGACCAGTCGGGCGCGGTGGCTCATACCTGTAAACCCAGCACTTTGGGAGGCCGAGGTGGGTGGATCATGAGGTCAGGAGATCGAGATCATCCTGGCTAACATGATGAAACTCCGTCTCTACTAAAAAATACAAAAAATTAGCCAGGCATGGTGGTGGGTGACTGCAGTCCCAGCTACTTGGGAGGCTGAGGCAGGAGAATGGCGTGAACCAGGGAGGTGGAGCTTGCAGGGAGCCGAGATTGCACCACTGCACTCCAGCCTGGGCAACAGAGCAAGACTCCATCTCAAAAAAATAATAATAAAACAGAAAACAGATACATAGACCAATGGAACAGAATACAGAACCCAGAAATAAAGCTGCATACCTACAACCATCTGATCTTTGACAAATTCGACAAAAATGAGCCATGGCAAAAGGACTCCTTATTCAATAAATGGTGCTGGAATAACTGGCTATTCATATGTAGAAGAATGAAACTGGACCCCTACCTATTATATAGAAAAATCAACTCAAGATGGATTAAAGACTTAAATGTATGACCTCGAACTATAAAAATCCTAGAAGAAAATCTAGGAAGTACCCTAAATACCCTTGTTGATATCAGCTTTAGCAAACAATGTATAGCTAAATCCTCAAAAGCAATTGCAACAAAAACAAAAATTGACAAATGGAACCTAATTAAAATAAAGAGCTTCTGCAGAAAAATGAAAGATCCATCAACAGAATAAACAGACAACATACTGAATGGGAGAAAATATTCATAAACTGTGCATCTGGAAAAAAACCTAATATACAGAATCTATAAGGAACTTTAACAAATCAACACTCAAAAAAGCAAATAACCCCATTAAAAACTGGGCAAAGGACATGAACAGACACTTTTCAAAAGAAGACATAGAAATGGCCCCCAAACATATGAAAAATCGTCATAATCTCTAATCAGAGAAATACAGATGAAAACCACAATGAGATACCATCTCACACCAGAATGGTTTTATTAAAAAGCAAAAAAATAATAATAACAGATGTTGGCAAGGCTGCAGAGAAAAAAGGACATTTATACCCTGTTGGTGGGAGTGTCATTTTAAGTCTGGCCACTGTGATGAGCAATTTGGAGATTTCTCAAAGAAATAAGAGTTGAACTACCATTTGACAAAAACAAGGAATCAACCCAGGTGACCATCAGTGGTGGACTGGAAAAAGAAAATATGGGACAAATACACCATGGAATATTACACAGCCATAACAAGAATGAAATCATATCCTTTGCATCAACATGGGTGCCACTGGAGGCCATTACTCTAAGCAAACTAATGCAGAAACAGAAAACCAAATACCACATATTCTCACTTATAGGTGGGAGCTAAACATTGAATACATATGGACATCAAGATGGAAACAATAGCCACTGGGGCCACTAGAGGAGGGAGTAAGGGAGAAGACAAGGGCTGAAAAACTGCCTTTTGGGTACTATGCCTTCTACCTGGGTTACAGTTCAGTCATACCCCAAGCCTCAGTATCACACAATATACCTTTGTAGCAAACTTGCACATGTACCCTCTGATTCTAAAATAAAAGTTGAAAATAAAATATCTATCAGTAAATTTGGCAGTTTTCAATCTAAATATCTTACGTTTTGTTAAAGTGCCCCTAAGTAGTACACGTCTCTTTGATGCCATTTTAAGAGGGTGTGATGTATATTTTTATATATTGATGGGTTCAATATCCTAAAATATTCACAGAGTTGCACAACCATCACCACAATCAATTTTAGAACACTTTGATAACCTTAAAAAGAAACCACATACCATTCAGCAACCATTCCCCATTTCCCCTCAACCCTCCAGGCCTCCAACTACTAATCTATTTCACATGTTTATATATTTTCCTATGTTGGACATTTCATATAAATGAAATTATACAATAAATGGACTTTTGTGGCTGGCTTCTTTCTCATAACGTTATGTTTGCAGGTCTATGTTGTAGCATGTACTTTATTCATTTTTATTACTGAAAAATAATGATTCAGAGAGATATGCCATATTTTATTTCTCTATTCATCAATTATTACTTATTTGGGTTGGTTTCACTTTTTTTTTTTTTTTTTTTTTTGCGACGGAGTCTCGCTCTGTGGGCAGTGGCTGGATCTCAGCTCACTGCAAGCTCCGCCTCCCAGGTTCACGCCATTCTCCTGCCTCAGCCTCCCAAGTAGCAGGGACTACAGGCGCCCGTCACCATGCCTGGCTAGTTTTTTGTATTTTTTAGTAGAGACGGGGTTTCACCGGGTTAGCCAGGATGGTCTGGATCTCCTGACCTCGTGATCCACCCGTCTCGGCCTCCTAAAGTACTGGGATTACAGGCTTGAGCCACTGCGCCCAGCCTGGTTTCACTTTTTGACTACTATAAATAATGCCACTGTGAACATTCATGTGCACTTTTTTTTGAACAACTCTTTTCAATTTTCATGAGTATATGCTAGGTGTGAAATTGTTGGGACATATAGTAACCATTTGTTTAACCTTTTGGGGAAACCTCAAGAATGCTTTTCACAGCAGTTGCATTGTACATCCTCATATATGAAAGTTCCAATTTGTTCATATCCTTGCCAACACTTGTTGCCTTACATTTACTTTTATTATAGTCACCCTAGTGGTTATGAAGTGGTATCTCGTGGCTTTGATTTGAAATTTTCTAATGGCTAATGATACTAAGCATCTTTTTTGGGGCCATTTGTATACATTTTTTGGAGAAATGTCTACTCAGATACATTATAGACTGAATGTTTGTGTCCCACCAAATTTTATATGTTATCCTAACCACTCCTGTGATCATATTAGAAGGTGGCACCTTTAGTAGGTTATTAGGTCGTGAGAGTGGAGCCCTCATGAATGGGATTAGTGTCCTTAGTAAAGAGTTCCTAGACAGCTTCCTCACCCCTTCCACTATGTGAAGATACAGTGAGAAGAAAGGGACCAGGAAGTAGACCTTCACCTGTCCCTGAATCTACTGGTGTCTTGATCTTGAACTTCAGTCTCCAGAACTATAAGAAATAGATTTCTGCTGTTTATAAGCCACCCAGTTTATTGCGTTCTGCTATAGCATCCCAAACAGACTAAGATGAGATCCTTTGCCTATTTTTAAAAACTAGGTTATTTGTCTTTTTATTATTGACTTGTAAGAGCTCTTTGTATATCTTGGATACAAGTCCCTTATCAGATATATGGTGTGCACATATTTTCAGTTATATATTTGGTTGTCTTTTCACTTTTAAAAATAATGTTCTTTAAAGCGCAAGCTTTTGATTTTTATGAAGTTCAATTTATCTATTTTTCTTTTGTTGTTTATACATTTTATATTGTATCTAAGAAGGCTTTTTCTAGCCCAAAGCCGTGGAGGTTTACTTCAATAGTTTCTGCTAGAAGGTTTGTGCTTTTAGCTTCAACGTATCAATTAATGATCCATTTTGAATTCATTTTGCTTATGGTATGATGAAAGAGTTCAACTTTATTCTGTTGCATGTGAATATACTATTGTTTCAGCACTATTTATTAAAAAGATTTTTTTCCAAATTAATTATGTGGTATACATGTTGGATATCCTTAATCATCTCTTAATGATTAAAGGATGTCTCCTCTCGTTACTGATTGGTGATCTGTGCTTTTCCTTTTTTTTCCTAATCAGTCTAACTAGAGTTTTCTGTATTAATTTATTTATTTCAATAGTTTTTGGGGAACAGGTGGTTTTTTGCTTACTTTAGTGGTGATTTCTGAGATTTTGGTGCACCTGCCACCCTAGCAGTGTATATTGTACCCAATGTGTAGTCTTTTATCCCTCACCCACCTTCCGCCCTTCCCCCCAGTCTCCAAAGTCCATTATATCATTCTTATTCCTTTACATCCTCATAGCTTAGCCCCCACTTATAGGTGAGAACATATATTTGGTTTTCCATTCCTGAGTTACTTCGCTTAGAATAATGTTCTCCAACTCCATCCAGTTTTCTGCGAATGTCGTTACTTCATTCCTTTTTACAGCTGAGTAGTATTCCATGATGTATATATACCATATTTATTCATCTATTCATTGGTTGATGTGCACTCAGGCTGGTTCCATTTTTTTGCAATTGTGAATTGTGCTGCTATAAACATGTGTGGGCAAGTGTCTTTTTCATATAACGACTGCTTTTCCTCTGGTAGATACCCAGTAGTGGGATTGCTGGATCAAATGATAATTCTACTTTTAGTTCTTTAAAGAATCTTTATACTGTTTCCAATAGTGATTGCACTATTTTACATTTCCACCAGCAGTGTAAAAGTGTTCCTTTGGCCAGGCGCGGTGGCTCACACCTGTAATCCCAGTACTTTGGGAGGCCAAGGTGGGTGGATCACAAGGTCAAGAGATCAAGACCATCCTGGCCAACATGCTGAAACTCCATCTCTACTAAAAATACAAAAATTAGCTAGGTGTGGTGGTGCACGCCTGTAGGCCCAGCTACTGGGGAGGCTGAGGCAGGAGAATCATTTGAACGTGGGAGGTGGAGGTTGCAGTGAGCCAAAACTGTGCCACTGCACTCCAGCCTGGTGACAGAGCGAGACTCTGTCTTAAAAAAAAAAAAAAAAAAAAAAGTGTTCCCTTTTCACTACATCCACACAAACAACTACTATTTTTTTATTTTTAAATTATGGCCATTCTTGCAGAAGTAGGATGGTATCTCATTGTGATTTTCATTTGCATTTCCCTGATAATTAGTGATGTTGAGAGCATTTTTTTTTTCATACCTTTGTTGGCCATTTATATATCTTCTTTTGAGAATTGTCTATTCATGTCCTTTGCCCACTTTTTAATGGGATTTTTTTTTTCTTGCTGATTTTTTTTTTTTAGTTCCTTGTGGATTCTGAATATTTGTCAGATTCTGTGGATTCTGAATCTTTGTCAGATGCATTGTTTGTGAATATTTTCTCCCACTCTGGGTTGTCTGTTTGCTGATTATTTCTTTTGTTGTGCAGAAGCTTTTTAGTTTAATTAGGTCCCATCTATTTCTCTTTGTTACATTTGCTTTTGGGTTCTTGGTCATGAACTCTTTGCCTAATCCAATGTCTAGAAGAGTTTTTCCAATGTTATCTTCTATAATTTTTATGACTTCAGGTCTTAGATTTAAGACCTTGATTCATTTTGAGTAGATTTTTGTATAAGGTTAAGAGATGAGAATCCAGTTTCATTATTCTACATGTGGCTTGCCAATTATCCAAGCATCATTTGTTGTATAGAGTGTACTTTCCCCACTTTATGTTTTGTTTGCTTTGTAGAAGATCAGTTGGTTGCAAGTATTTCACTTTATTTCTGGGTTCTCTATTGTGTTCCATTGGTTTACATGCCTATTTTGGAAACTACAGCCTTGTAGTATAGTTTGAAATCAGGTAATGTGACTCCCCCAGATTTGTTTTTTGCTTAGGATTGCTTTGAGCATTTGGGCCCTTGTTTGGTTTCATATGAATTTTTGGATTTTTTTTCTAATTCTGTGAAAAATGATGTTGGTATTTTGATGGAAATTGCACTGAATTTGTAGATTGCTTTGGATAGTATGGCCATTTTCACAATATTGATTCTTCCAATCCATGAGCATGGGATGTGTTTCCATTTGTTTATGTCATCAATGACTTCTTTCAGCAGTTTTTTGTAGTTTTCCTTGTAGAAATATTTCACATCATTGGTTAAGTATATTCCTAAGTTTGTTTTGTAAAAGGGATTGAGTTCTTGATTTGTATCTCAGCTTGGTCACTGTTGGTGCATAGCAGTGCTACTGATTTGTGTACATTTGTTTTGTATCCTGAAACTTTACTGAATTCATGTGTCAGATCTAGGGGGTTTTTGGATGAGTCTTTAGGGTTTCCTAGGTATGGGATCATACCATCTACAGAGATAGTTTGAGTTCCTCTTTACCGATTTGGATGTCCTTTATTTCTTTCTCTTGTCTGATTGCTCTGGCTAGAACTTCCTGTACTATGTTGAATACCAGTGGTGAAAGTGGGCATCCTTATCTTGTTCCAGTTCTGAAGGGGAATGCTTTCAACTTCTCCCCATTCAGTATAATGTTGGCTGTGGGTTTGACATAGATAGCTCTTATTACCTTGAGGTATGTCCCTTCTATGCCAATTTTGCTGAGAGTGTTAATCATAAAGTGATGCTGGATTTTGTGAAATCTTTTTCTTCATCTATTGAGATCATCATATACTTTTTGTTTCTAATTCTGTTTATGTGATGCATCACATTTATTTACTTGCATATGTTAAACCATGCCTGCATCCCTGGTATGGAACCCACTTGATCACGGTGTATTATCTTTTTTATATGCTGTTGGATTTGGTCAGCTAGGATTTGGTCAGCTAGTATTTTGTTAAGGATTTCTGGCATATATGCTCATCAGGGATATTATCTTTAGTTTTCTTTTCTTGTTATGTCCTTTCCTGGTTTTGGAATTAGGGTGATACTGACTTCACAGAATGATTTAAGGAGGATTCCCTCTTTATCTTTTGGAATAATTTCAGTAAGATTGGTACCAACTATTCTTTGAATATCTGATGGAATTCAGCTGTGAATCCATTTGGTCCTGGACTTTTTTTTGTTGGCAATTTATTATTGTTTCAATTTTGCTACTTGTTATCATTTGTTTCAGAGTTTCTATTTCTTCTTGATTTAATCTGGGAGGATTGTGTATTTCCAGAAATTTACCCATCTCTTCTAAATTTACTAGTTCGTGTGCATAAAGGTGTTCATAGTAGCCTTGAATGATCTTTAGTATTTGTGTGGTATTGGTTGTAATATCTTTCATTTCATTTCTTTTCTTCTTCTGCTGCTGCTTCTTCTTTTTTTTTTTTTTTTTTTATCTCGGCTCACTGCAACCTCCACCTCCTGGGTTCAAGTGATTTTCCTGCCTCAGCCTCCCGAGTAGCTGGGACTACAGGAATGTGCCACCACGCCTGGCTAATCTTTTTGGTTTTTTTTTTTTTTTTTTTTTTTTTTTTTTGAGACGGAGTCTCGCTCTGTTGCCGTGGCCGGATCTCGGCTCACTGCAAGCTCCGCCTCCCGGGTTTACACCATTCTCCTGCCTCAGCCTCCCGAGTAGCTGGGACTACAGGCGCCCGTCACCTCGCCTGGCTAGTTTTTTGTATTTTTTAGTAGAGACGGGGTTTCACCGTGTTAGCCAGGATGGTCTCGATGTCCTGACCTCGTGATCCGCCCGTCTCGGCCTCCCAAAGTGCTGGGATTACAGGCTTGAGCCACCGCGCCTGGCCATCTTTTTGTTTTTGTGTGGTTTTTTTTGTTTTTTTATTTGAGACAGAGTCTCGCTTAGTCGCCCAGGCTGGAGTCTTTTTGTATTTTTAATAGAGGTGGGGTTTCACCATGTTGGTCAGGCTGGTCTTGAACTCCTGACCTCAAATTATCCGCCTGCCTCAGCCTCCTAAAGTGCTGGGATTACAGACGTTAGCCACCATGCCCATTTCATTTCTAATTGAGCTTATTTAGGTATTCCTCTTTTCTTGGTTAATCTCGTTAATGATCTATCAATTTTATTTATCTTTTCAAAGCACCAGCTTCTTGTTTTATTTATCTTTTGTATTTTTTTGTTGTAATTTTATTTAGTTCTGCACTAACCTTTGTTATTTCTTTTTTATTCTTTGCAATTTCTCTCTATTCTTTGCTATTTTCTTCGGTTGGATTTGGGTTTGGTTTGTTCTTGTTTCTCTAGTTCCACAGCCTAAGGTGTGACCTTAGATTGTCTATTTTTACTTTTTTCAGACTTTTTCATGTAAGCCCTTAATGCTATGAACTTTCCTCTTAGCACCACTTTTGCTATAACCCAGAGGTTTTGATGTCACTATTATTGTTCAGCTCAAGGAATTTCTTAATTTCCATCTTCATTCCATTATTTACTCAAAGATCATTCAAAAGCATTTTATTTAATTTCCATGTATTTGAATAGTTTTGAGGGTTCCTTTTGGAATTAATTTTGTTTTATTCCACTATGGTATGAGAGGATACTTGATATAATTTCAATTTTCTTAAATTTATTGAAACTTGTTTTGTGACCTATCATATGGTCTTTCTTGAGAATGTTCTATGACCTGAAGAAAAGAATCTATATTCTGCAGCTGTTGGGTAAAATGTTCTGTAAATACCTGGTAAATTCATTTGTTCCAAGGTAAAGTTTAAGTCCATTGTTTCTTTGTTGACTTTCTATCTTGATGACATGTTTAGTGCTGTCAGTAGAGTACTGAATTCCCCCTCTTACTGTGTTGATGTCTGTCTTATTTCTTAGGTCTAGTAGTAATTGCTTTACAAATTTGGGAGTGCCAGAGTTAGGTGCATAATATATTTAGGATGGTGATATGTTCCTGCTGGACTATTCCTTTTATCACCATATAATGTCCCTTTTTGTCTTATTTTACTGTCGTTGCTTTAAAGTCTCTTTTGTCTGATATAAGAATAGATAATTCTGCTTTTTGGTTTCCATTTGCATGGAATATCTTTTCTCACACCTTTACCTTAAGTTTATGTAAATCTTTATGTGTTAGATGAGTCTCTTTAAGACAGCAGATACTGGGCTGGTGGATGTTTATCCCTTCTGCCATTCTGTCTCTTTTAAGTGGAACATTTAGACCATTTACATTCAACATTAGTACTGAGATGTGAGGTACCATTCTATTCATCATGTTGTTGCCTTAAAACCTTGTTTTTTCCCCATTGTATTATTGTTTTATAGGTGCTGTGAGATTTACGCTTTAAGGAGGTTCTATTTTGGTGTATTTTGAGGTTTTTGTTCAAGATTTAGAGCTCCTCTTAGCATTTCTTGTAGTGCTGGCCTAGTAGTGATGAATTCTCTCAGAATTTGTTTGAAAAATACTTTCTCTCTCCTTTGTCTGTGAAGCTTAAATTTCACTGGATTCAAAATTCTTGGCTGACAATTATTTTGTTTCAGGAGGCTAAAGATGAGATCCCAATCCCTTCCGGTTTGTAAGGTTTCTGCTGAGAAGTCTGCTGTTAACCTGATAGGTTTTCCTTTACAGGTTATCTGATGTTTTTCTCTCATAGTTTCTAAGATTCTTTCCGTCATCTTGACTTTAGATAACCTGATGACTATGTGCCTAGGTAATGATCTTTTTGTGAAGAATTTCCCAGGCATTCTTTGAACTTCTTGTATTTGGAGGTCTAGATCTCTAGCAAGGGCAGAGAAGTTGTCCTCAATTATTCCCTCAAGTAAGTTTTCCAAACTTTTCTCTTCTTCCTCAGGAACATGAATTATTCTTAGGTTTGGCCATTTAACATAATGCCAAATTTCTTGAAGGCTGTGTTCATTTTTTTTTCAGTTTTTTTTCTGTCTTTGTCTGATTGGATTAACTTGAAAGCTTTGTCTCTGAGCTCTAAAATTCTTTCTTCTACTTGTTCTAGTCTATTATTGAAACTTCCCACTGCATTTTGTATTTCTCTAAGTGTGTCTTTCATTTCGAGAAGTTGTGATTGTTTTTTCTTTATATCTCTTTCTCTGGTGATTTTTTCAACCCTATCCTATATTTTTAAAAATTTATGTTAATTTTCACCTTTCTTTGGTATCTCCTTGAGCAGATTAATAATCAATCTTCTGAATTCTTTATCTGGAAATTCAGAGATTTCTTCTTGGTTTGTATCCATTACTAGGTAGCTGGTGTGATTTTTGGGGGGTGTTATAGAACTCTGTTTTGTCATATTACGAGAATTACTTTTCTGGTTCCTTCTCATTTGGGTAGGCTATTTCAGCAGAGAGGTTTGAAACTCAAGGCCTTCTGTTCAGATTCTCTTGTCCCTTTGGGTGATCCCTTGATGTGGTACTCTCCCCCTTCCCCTAGGAATGGGGCTTCCTGATAGCTGAACTGCAGTGACTGTTATTTCTCTTCTGGGTCTAGCCACCCAGGAGGGCTACCAGGCTCCAGGCTGGTGCTGGGAGATGTCTGCAGAGTCCTGTGATGTGATCTGTATTCAGGTCTCCCAGCCATGGATACCAGGTTTCTCAGGTGATGGGTGGGGCCATGAAACTCCCAAGAGTTTCTGTGTTTTGTGTTTGGCTACCAAGGCAGGTAGGGAAATGCCATCAGGTCGGGCCAGGGTTAGGCAGGTCTGGGCTCAGACTTTCCTTGGGCAGGGCTTGCCACAACCACTATATACAATGGGGTGGGGGGTAGTTCTCAGGCCAATGGGGTATGTTCCTGAGGGGATCTTGGCTGCCTCTGCTGTGTCATATAGTTCACCAGGGAAGTTGGGGATAGCCAGTGGCAAGAGGCCTGACCCAGCTCCCATGCTGTTGGTGAGGCTGGTGTCACTCCCACAGTGCCCCACTCAGACCTTGCCCCAGGCCATGAGCTACCCTGCTGAGAAAGCAAGCACAACTTTCAGACCTCACCCCTCCCTGTCTGCTCACTCTGTTGGCAGTAGCTCCTGTGTTCCTGCACTCACTCATACCCACAACAGCTTCTGCTCATCCCCAGACTCTGTTCAAGAAAACTTGTGCCCAGTCAAAACCACTACCAATTTAAGTTGAGAGTTTCTTTTGCCCCACAACCCCTCCCCAATTCCACTGTATGCCATCCCCAAGGGTCCCTCTGAGATACAGTCAGGGATGGCTTCCCTGGGCTTGGTTGCTTCCAAATCTTCGTTATTGTGAAGAGTGCTGCAATAAATATGGGAGTGCAGATATCTCTTCAAAATACTGATTTCCTTTATTTTATGTATATACCTAGCAGTGGGATTGCTGGATCATATGGTAGCTCTATTTTTAGTTTTTTGAGGAACCTCCAAACTGTTCTTCATAATAATTGTACTCATTTATATAACCACTGACAGTGTACAAGAAGTTAAATCCTTCTCTCATGATCTAGATTTTCAGATTCCCCAATGGGGATGTGTGTTCAGAGGTAGGTTTTCCCCCTCCCACACTTTGGGAATCTACAGTTTTTCACCTGTTTCACAGAATTTGCAGTGGTGTGTCACTTCTTTCAAATGATCTGTTAATTTTTATGGTTTTCCTGGTATGTTCTTGGAGCAAAAGATCACAGTGTAAGTCTCCACATGCTGTTCCGTCCACCCATTTGGTAGCTGCACATTAGCCCTGTCTCCTACCCACCATCTTCACCTTTGATGTATAATACTTTTCATGCTCTGTTGAAACTGTTTGCTAGTATTTCATTGAGGATTTTTGCATCCGTATAAATCATGGATATTGGCTTGTAAGTTTTTTCTTGTGATGTCTTTGGCTGTGGTGTCAGGGCAATGGTGGCCTCATAAAACGAGTTTGAAAGCTTCCTGCTTTATTTTTTGAAAGAGTTTAAGCAGCATTGGCATTAATTCTTTTTTGAATGTTTGTTAAAATTCAGCTGTGAAGCCATCTGGCTCTGGGCTTTGCTTTGTTGGGAAGTTTTTGATTGCTAATTTAATCTTGTTTGCTACTGGTCTGTTCAGGATTTCTATTTGTTCTTGATTTGATTTTGGTAGGTTGCATGTTTCCAGGAATTTATCCATTCCTTCTAGGTTATCCAGTTTGTTAGTATATAATTCTTCATAATAGTCAATTATAATATTTTTATTTCTGAGGCATCTGTTGGAATATCTCCTTACTTCTAACTTTTAATTGGATTTTTGTAACACGTAATTTTGTAAGCACATAAATGCTTGAGGTGACTGATACTACATCCACCCTCGTGTGATTATTATGTATTGCATGGCTGTATCAAAATATCTCATGTACCCCATATATACTGTAACTATTATGGGTACATAGTATATATATACAAAAATTAAAACTAAAAATTTTGTATATATACAAATTTTGTATATATACAAATTTTGAAGGTCTCTAAAAGATGAGTTACTGCAGTGTATTCAAAATAATTAATCATAGTACACAGGGTATCTCAAGATTTATGTACCAGGACTGAGAACAAATCACAAAGTCTAACACAAAGTATTCAAAAATACTCAATATACGAGAAACCAGGAAAATGTGATCAATTCTTTTTCTTCAAGTTCAAAGACACATATTCCAGATATGCAGGTTTGTTACAAAGGTAAATGTGTGCCATGGTGATTTGCTGCACAGATCATTCCTTCACTTAGGTATTAAGCCCAGCATCTGTTAGCTATTCTTCCTGATGTTCTCCTTCCCCCTGTCCCCACCACAGTCCTGTGTCCCCAGTGTGTGTTGTTCCCCATGCCCCATGTGTCCATGTGTTCTCATAATTCAGCTTCCACTTATAAGTGAGAACATGCAGTATTTGGTTTTCTATTCCTGTGTTAATTTGCTGAGGATAATAACTTCCAATTTCATCCATGTCCTGACCCTTTTTATGGCTGCATAGTGTTCCATGGTGTATATGTATCACATTTTCTTTATCCAGTCTATCATTGATGGGCATTTACGTTGATTCCATGTCTTTGCTATTGTGAATAGTTCTGCAATGAACATACATGTGCATGTATCTTTACAATAAAATGATTTATATTCCTTTGGGTATAAACCTAATATTAGGGTTGCTAAGTCAAATGGTATTTCTGCCTCTAGATCTTTGAGGAATCCCCACACTGTCTTCCATAATGGTTGAACTAATTTACACTCCTACTAACCGTGTAAAGGCATTCCTTTTTCTCTGCAACCTTCCCAGCATCTGTTGTTTTTTTGGCTTTTTAGTAATAGCCATTCTGACTAGCATGGGATGGTATCTCATTGTGGTTTTGATGTGCATTTCTCTAATGATCAGTGATGTTGAGCTTCTTTTTCATATGCTTGTTGGTCGTGTGTATGTCTTCTTTTGAGATGTGTCTCTTTATGTCTTTGCCCACTTTTTAATGGGGTTGTTTTTTTCTTTCTTATAAATTTAAGTTCCTTATAGACTCTGGATTTCAGAACTTGGTCAGATGGATAGATTGCAAAAGTTTTCTCCCATTCTGTAGGTTGTCTATTCACTCTGATGATTTTTCTTTAGCTGTGCAGAAGTTCTTTGGTTTAATTAGATTCCATTTGTCGATTTTTGCTTTTGTTGCCATTGCTTTTGGCATTTTCATCATTAAATCTTTGTGCCTAAGTCCTGAATGGTATTGCCTAGATTTTCTTCTAGGGTTTTTATACTTTTGGGTTTTACATACAAGTTTTTAATCCATCTTGAGTTAATTTCTGCATATGGTGTAAGGAAGGGTTCCAGTTTCAACTTTCTGCATTTGGAAAGCCAGTTCTCCCAGCATCACTTATTAAATAGAAAATATTTTCCCATTGCTTTTGTCAGATTTGTTGAGGATCAAATCACTGTAAGTGTGTGGTCTTGTTTCTGAGTTCTCTATTCTGTTCCATTGGTCTATGTGTCTGCTCTTGCACCAGTACCATGCTGTTTTGGTTACTGTAGCCTTGTAGTATAATTTGAAGTCAGGTAGCGTGATACTTCCAGCTTTATTCTTTTTGCTTAGGATTATTTGGCTATTCAGGCTCTCTTTTAGTTCCATACAAATTTTAGAATAGTTTTTTGTAATTCTGTGAAGACCGTCAATGGTAGTTTAATGGGAGTAGCATTGATTCCACACATTACTTTGGGCAGTACAGCCATTTTCACTGTATTGATTCTTCCTATCCATGACCATGGAATGTTTTGCCATTTGTTTGTGTCCTCTCTGATTTCCTTGAGCAGTCGTTTGTAGTTCTCCTTGAAGAGGTCCTTCCCTTCCCTTGTTAGCTGTATTCCTAGATATTTTTTTCTTTTTGTAGCAATTGTGAATGGGAGTTCATCCATAATTTGGCTCTCTGCTTGTTTGTTGTTGGTGCATAGAAATGCTAGCAATTTTTACACATTGATTTTATATCCTGAGACTTTGCTGAAGTTGCTTATCAGCTTAGAAGCTTTTGGGCCGAGACGATGGAGTTTTCTAGATATAGGATCATATCATCTGTAAACAAAGACAATTTGACTTCCTCTCTTCCTACTTGAATACTCTTTATTTCTTTATCTTGTGTCATAACTGTGGCCAGAACTTCCAATACTATGGGCGTAGTGAGAGGGGTCTTCCTTGTCTTATGCTGGTTTTCAAGGAGAATGCTTCCAGCTTTTGCCCATTCAGTATACTACTGGCTGTAGGTATGTCATATATGGCTATTATTTTGATGTATATTCCTTTAATACCTAGTTTATTGAGAGGTTTTTTTGTTTGTTTTTTTGTTTTTTTGAGACAGAGTCTCACTGTGTCACCCAGGCTGAAATGCAGTAGCACCATCTCGGCTCACTGCAACATCCACCTCCCAGGATCATGCCATTCTCCTGCCTCAGCCTCCTGAGTAGCTGGGACTACAGGTGCCCACCACCACGCCCGGCTAATTTTTTTGTATTTTTAGTAGAGACGGGGTTTCACCATGTTAGCCAGGATGGTCTCGAACTCCTGACCTCATGATCCTCCCACCTCAGCCTCCCAAAGTGCTGGGATTACAGGTGTGAGCCACCGCACCTGGCCCATTGAGAGTTTTTAACATGAAGCGAAGTTGAATTTTATCCAAGGCCTTTTCTGCATCTATTGAGATAACCATGTGGTTTTTATCTTTAATTCTGTTTATATGATGAATCACATTTATAGATTTGCATATGTCGAATCAACCTTGCATCCTGGGGATGAAGCCTATTTGATTGTGGTGGATAAGCTTTTTGATGTGCTACTGGATTGGATTTGCTAGTATTTTACTGAGGACTTTTGCATCCATGTTCATCATGGATATTGGCCTGAAGTTTTCTTTTTTTGGTTCTATCTCTGCCAGGTTTTGGTCTCAGGATGATGCTGGCATCATAGAATGAGTTAGGAAGGAGTCCCCCTCCTCAATTTTTTTTAGTAGAGATGGTACCAGCTCTTCTTTGTACATCTGGTAGAATTTGACTGTGAATCCTTCTGGTCCTGGGTCTTTTATTGTTTGTAGGCTATTTATTACTTACTCAGTTCTGAAACTCTTTATTGCTATGTTCAAGGATTCAGTTTCTTCCTGGCCCAGTCTTGGGAGGGCGTATGTGTCCAAGAGTTTATCTATTTCTTCTAGATTTTCTAGTTTATGTGCATAGAGGTGTTCATTATATTCTCTGATAGTTATTTGTATTTATGTTGGGTCAGTGATAATATCTCCTTTGTCATTTCTGATTGTATTTATTTTTATCTTCTTTTTTCTTCTTTATTATTCTAGCTAGTGGTATACAGTATGAATAATACTGTAGTATGTGCTTTATTTTTAATAATACAGTATGAATAATAGCTAGTATGTGCTTTATTTTTTTTAAAAAAAACTATGGATTTGTTTTTTTTTAATTGGCTTTTGTGTTTCAGCACCCTTCAGCTCAGCTCTGATTTTGGTTATTTCTTGTCTTCTGCTAGCTTTGAGGTTGGTTTTCTTTGCTTCTCTCATTCTTTTAGTTGTGATGTTAGGTTATTAAATTGTGATCTGCTTAACTTTTTAATACGGGCATTTAGTGCTATAAAATTCCCTCTTAACACTGCCTTAGCTCTGTCCCAGAGAGTCTGGTAAATGCCCCAATTAAATGGCATTTTATCTTTGTTCTCATTTGTTCTAAAGAATTTCTTGATTTCTGCCTTAATTTCATTATTTACTCAAAAGTCAATCAGGTGAAGCTTATTTGATTTCCATGTAGTTGTGTGGTTTTGAGCAAATTTTCTAGTCTAAATGTGTAATTTGATTGTACAGTGGTTCAAGAGTGGATGTTTTCAGTTATTTTGCCTATGCTGAAGAGTGTTTTATTTCTGATTATGTGATCAATTTTAGATTATGTGCCATGCAGCAATGAGAAGAATGTATATTTTGTTGTTTGGGGGTGGAGAGTTCTGTAGATGTCTATCAGATCCATCTGATTCAGGGCTGAGTTCAGGTCCTGAATATCTTTGTTAATTTTCTGCCTTGGTGATCTGCCTAATACTGTCACTGGGGTGTTGAAGTCTCCCACTATTATTGCATGGGAGTCTACATCTCTTTGAAGGTCTCTAAGAACTTGCTTTATAAATCTGGATATTCTTGTGTTGGGTGCATACATACTTACGCTAAGTCTTGAATTGAACCCTTTACAATTATGTAATGCCCTTGTCTTTTTAAATCTTTGTTGGCTGAAACTCTTTTTCTGAAATTAGGATTACAAACCCTGCTTCTTTCTGTTTTCCTTTTGCTTCACAGATTTTTTTCCATCCCTTTATTTTGAACCTATGGGTGTCATTGCCTTTGAGATGGGTTCTTGAAGACACCATACCAATGGGTCTTGGTTGTTTTTCCAGGTTGCCACTCTTTGCCATTTAATTGGGGCATTTAGCCAATTTACATACAAGGTTAGTATTTATATGTGTGAATTTGATCCTGTCACAATGATATTAGCTGGCTACTATGCAGACTTGTTTATGTGGTTGCTTTACAGTCACTGGTCTCTGTACTTCAGTGTGTTTTTCTAGTGGCTGGTAATGGTTTTTCCTTTCCATATTTAGTGCTTCCTTCAGGAGCTCTTGCAAGGCAAGCCTGGTGGTGACATATTCCCTTAGCATTTTCTTGTCTGAAAAGGATCTGGTGTCTCCATTGCTTATGAAGCTTAGTTTGGCCAGATATGAAATTCTGGGTTGGAGATTCTTTTCTTTAGGAATGTGGAATGTGAAACATTGGCTCCCAATATTTTCTCGCTTGTAGGGTCTCTGCTGAGAGGTCCACCGTTAGTATGATGGGCTTCCATTTGTAGAAGACCTGGTCTCTATATCTGGCTGCTCTTAACATTTTTTCTTTCATTTTGACCTTGGAGAATTTGATTATGTGCTTTGGGGTTGATCTTCTCACTGAGTATCTTACTGGGATTCTCTGCATTTCCTGAATTTGAATGTTAGCCTGTCTTGCTAGGTTGGGGAAGTTCTCCTGGATCACATCCTGAAGTATGTTTTCCATCTTGGTTCCATTCTCCTCATCTCTTTCAGGTAACTTAATCAGTTACAGGCTCAGTCTCTTTACATAAATCCCATATTTCTTGGAGGTACCTCAATCAGTCATAGGTTTAGCCTCTTTATATAAATCCCATATTTCTTGGAGGTTTTGCTCATTCCTTTTCATTCTTTTTTCTCTATTCTTATATGTTTTATTTCAGAAAGATAGTTTTCAAGCTCTGAGATTCTTTCCTCCACTTGGTCTATTCTGTACTGATACTTATAATCACATGGTGAATTTCTTGTGTTGCATTTTTCAGCTCCATCAGATCGGTTATGTTTCTCTCCTTTAGAAACATAACTGGCCATTCTGGTTATCATCTCCTATATTGTCTTATCATGATTCCCAGCTTCTTTGCATTGGGTTATAACATGCTCTTTTAGTTCTGTGAAGTTCATTATTATCCACCTTTTAAAGTCTACTCTGTCAATTCAGCCATCTCAGCCTCAGCCCAGTTCTGTGCCCTTGCTGGATAGGTATTGTGGTCATTTGGAGTAGAACATGCATTCTGACTTTTTGAGTTTTCAGTGTTTTTGTGTTGATTTTTTTCTCATCTTTGTGGGGTTATCTACCTTCAATGAGGTTGCTGCCTTTTTTTTTTTTTTTTTTTTTTTTTTTTTTTTTTTTTTTTGAGACAGAGTCTTGCTCTGTCGCCCAGGCTGGAGTGCAGTGGTGTGATCTCGGCTCACTGCAAGCTCTGCCTCTTGGGTTCAAGCCATTCTCCTGCCTCAGCCTCCCAAGTAGCTGGGACTATAGGTGCCCGCCATCATGCCCAGCTAATTTTTTTTTTTTTTTTGTATTTTTAGTGGAGACGGGGCTTCACCATGTTAGCCAGGATGGTCTTGATCTCCTGACCTCGTGATCTGTTTGCCTTGGCCTCCCAAAGTGCTGGGATTACAGGCGTGAGCCACCACGCCCAGCCAAGTTTGCTTTTATGAGATCTTTGTGGATGTTGTTATTTTCTGTTTAACAGTTAGGCCACTCTTCAGTAAGGCTGCTTTGGTTTGCTGGGGGTCCACTCCAGACTCTTGTTGCCTCGGTTTTTCCCATACCTGGAGGTATCACCAGTGATTCGTGCAAAAGAGCCAAGAGGGAAGCCTGCTCCTTCCTCTGGAAGCTCCAACTCAGGGGCAACTGACCTGTTGCCAGCCTGAATGTGGCTACAGGAGGTGGCTGAAGACCCCTGCTAGGAGGTCTCACCCAGTGAGGAAGAACAGGATCAGGGACCTACCTAAAGAAGCAGTCTGAATGCCATTTGGTAGAGCAGGTAAGCTGAGTTGGGGAGGACCATTCCTCATCTGGACTATTTGTATTCTCCAAAGCCAGCAGGCTGGAACAGCTGAGTCTACCAAACTGCAGAGATGGTCCCCACCCCTCCCCCTGGAGTTTTGTCCCAGGGAGAGATCAGAGCTCTGTCTGTAGAACGCTTGCTGGAGTGGCTGAAGCCCCTGCAGGGAGATCTCACCCAGCAAGAAGAAATGGATCAGCGTCCTTCTTAAAAAAGCAGCCTGGCCACAATCTGGCAAGGCAGCTGTGCTGTCCTGTGGGGAACCCCTCCTTATTCAGACTGCCTGTATTTTTCAAAGCCGGCAGGCTGAAACAACTGAGTCTACCAAACCACAGAGATGGCAGCCATACCTATCACTGGGAACTTGGTCCCGACTCAGGCAGACTCCAGCCTACTGCTGCCGGCTGGCTGGAATTCCAAGCCACTGGGTCTCAACCTGTGAGATGTCATGGAAGTGGGGCCTGCAGAATGATGCCACTTGGCTCCCCAGACTCAGCCCCCTTCCTAGGGACATGCACAGATGAATCTCCTGCCTTGCCACAGATCCTGGGGCTGGAGTATGCAAAACTCCTGGGTCTCTGTGTGTGCCACAGAGACTCCACACAGGCTCATGTATTGAGCCCAAGGCCCTGGTGCTGTGGGCTCATGAGGGGATCTCTTGATCCACAGGTTGCAAAGATCCATGGGATGAGCGTGGTTTCTGAAGAAGGGTTACACATTCACTCACCACTTCCCTTGGCTGGGGGTGGGGGTTCCCATGGCTCTGTGCTGCTCCCAAGTGGGTCATCATCCCACCCTGCTTCTTTTCGTTCTCTGTGGGTCAAGCTATTTGCTTAGTCAGTCCCAATGTGAGAACCCAAATATCTCAGTTGAAGGTGCTGAATTCACTTGCTCTTTTCATTCCTCTATGTGAGTGCCACAGACTGCGGCTGCTTCCTATCAGCCATCCTGGCCCTTCAACAACCAAATGTGATCAATTCTTAGTATACCATACATACAGATGCTGAAATACCAAAAACAATTTTTGAAAAGAAAGCAAAATATTACAGAAATAAGTGCAATTACTATTTTAGCACAAGATTTTTGATAGAGAGGGAAAGATTAGATTTTGTTAATTTGGGCTCAAATCCAATGCATTTTCCCCTCTACCTAATGAAATATGACTGAATTATCATATGGTTTAGAGACTCCATATGTAGGGTTCACTTATACCCCCACATTTCAACACCTCTGAATCATGATGCATCTTATAATCAATGAAATACCATAGTCTGGGAAGTTTTTTAAACCTTAGTGGTACACAAAATAATGGCATATCTCACAATTCACTACAAGTTTGATTTGATAAAATATGGTACAAGACCCTCATAAATAGGTTTCCCTTCTAAATTGTTGGTTTAAAAAATAAAAGTAAGCTACTATGAGAGTAGGGACTCGGAATCATACCCTATCATATTCCTATTCCTTTCCAGTGTATTTGAATTTTTATTCTGCTACCTGAATTAATTTAAATTATGCAAAAAATTATAAACACTATACTGAAGAATCTTAAGGCTTGTAAGTTTTTCTTTTTAGTTTGGTATCTGATAATATCAATTTATTAGAATACATTTACATGCATTCCAAATTTTCCAAATTTATAGAATAATTCGGTATGTACTCAGGATGAATTTAGTGATCTACAAAGTTTCTTTTCCAGATGATTTTCCCAAACTGGCTTTTCACCTGTATGAGTTCTCACATGTTATTTATCCTTGTGCATGAGTTTTTACATGTTAAGTAATTCATGAACTCTTATACATACTGATGAATGTAATAAATTGATAATGTTTTCTCCAGTGTAAATTATTTTATCTCTAAATGAGGTCTTTACAGCTAAAGGCTCTGTGACATAACCATGAGGTTTCTCTTCAATGTGTATTCTCTGTGGTTAATGAGGTATCTAAAGAATTTAATACATTGACTATATTAATGAGATTTAGGAGTATCAGGAGTTTTTACATAAGTAAAAGAGAAGTTATTTTGAAAAGTTTTTCCACACTAATTACAGTTTGTACTGTATTCTCTCCAGTATGAATTCTCCAATACTAATGAAGGATGATTTATAGTTGAAGAACTGCCCACATTGCTAGCATTCAAAGGACTTCTTACTATTGTTGTACAGAAACTGAGCTCCAGGTACAAGGTTTCTCACATTTACTACATTCATGAGCATTTATTCAAGAAAATGGCTGAATATTGGTAAGGACAGCACTTCTTTTGGCATATAAATTGCTCTATTCTTACTCCCTTTACCCCACCTGCACAGTACATTTGAAAATCAAAAATCAGTAATCACAGTTAAAATCTGCAACCTAGCAGCTACTGGAAAGGAAGAACAGGTTGAAACACATCCAGCACCCCAATCCTAGAGAACTGTCATTATTTAATCCGTCTGGAGCTTCCTAAGAAGGCTCCACTCAAAGGTCTTCTCTTTATTTTACCTCACTCAGATTTCCTGCAGTGTGAAAGGCCTTTTTTCTCCAGAGGCATTCATCAAAAATCATCAATAGCAATTGTTTAATACTGCAGCTGCCTGAGGTAGTGGTAAGAGTGGATCAAATAACAAGCTAACCAAAAACCTTTTAAAAAGTAAAATCCCGGGAACAAAGTGTCCATGGGGGGCTTTAAACATGCATAGGAATAGCATGCATACTCAGGACTATAAATATGCTAGGAAAGACATGACAGGGCCCTTAGCTCTCACCTGAGGTTGTCCATGAAGCTCTGCATGAGCCAGAAGTAAAATCTAAGACAGCGTCATGAACTGCCTCTCCAAGTGTTGAGAGCATGCCTAGACACACACACACACACACACACACACACACACACACACACACACACAGTGCCCCTCAGCAGTCCAAGAGTCTTAGTTCTATACTTTAAAAAAATATATCTCCAATTCACAGCTGATTTGTATGGTAGCAGAACAGAGAGTTCAGTGGCCACAAATGAGAACAATATACAGACTTTCCTGAATGAGCCTGATCCCATATCTCAGAGCCACCAGTGTTAAAACCCTGGATGGGTATCCTTTCATCTCATTCTCTTTCGTTATAAAAAAAGTATCTATCTATGGTTGTTGCCTCCACTTCCTCAACTCCTATTCTCCCAGAACATATCCAACTGGCTTCTGTTTCCTTTATCTGAAGGACAGGACACTGGTTCCACTGAGAGCCTCAAGTAACCTTCATGGTGCCAAATCTAATAGCTCCCTCTTAGTCACTCTCCTGCTCACTTTCTTAGTAGTCTTCAGTGCAAGGTGGCCCCACCTTTCTTCTTGAAATAATCTCTTCTCAGATATCCATTTCATTACATTTACCTCGTTTTCCATCTACCTAACTGGATGTTTTTTTCTGTCTCCTTCATAGACTTCTCCTCTGCTCCATCTCTAAATATTGATGTGCCCCAGGACTCACGGAAAGGCTCTCCATGCTTCTCTATCTGCACCCTCTTCCTGGCATTCAATATTGCCCACATGCCTATGCCTTCCAAATGTAGATCTACTTCCCCGTCTTCTCCTGTGGCTTACAGACCTCTCCACATGAATACCTACTAGGCAATTCAAACTTAACAATGGAAAAATAGAACTCCTCCCACCAAAACAAACAAACAAACAAAAACAACAATACTTTTCCTGCTCCAAGTCTCTTTTCCTCTCTGTCAAGAATCCAGTGTTACAAACCCCCATGTTGCACGTGCAAAAACTCAGGAATCAGATTTGGTTTCTTTTGTCCCTTACCCCCCATGTCTATCCATCAGTAAGCCCTGCCTACTCTACAGCCAAAATAATGTATATCCAAAATTCAGCCACTTTGATTCTACTGCCTACTCATGCCATGATACGCATGACTATTGTGGCAAGATTGCTTGATGCTCACAAATTTTACCCACAAAAGAATACTACATTTCCCAGTCTCCTTTGCAGTTACTTTAAGACCATGTTACTGAGTCCTGGCTGTTGGAATATGTAACATTTAGTATATGCTACCTGTAGCTGAGCCCCTAAAATGTCCCACTCAATCTTCCTGTCACAGGTTAGAAGGAAGGGATGAGCATTACTTTGAGCCTAGACCCTGAGACAACTTCTGGAACAGTTGCCCAGAGTCACCTCCCGACCACATCCCACTGTGTGATAAGCAAGAAATAAACTTTTTTGTGTTAAGCAACTGAGATTTGGAAGTTTTTCTGGCACTGCAGCTAGCATGTAAACTAACAGACACATAAACCACATGCAGAGATTGATCCCCTTAGAACAGCAGATACCTCTGTGAGGGCTGAATTTCAGCCTAATCTGCAATATTTTTATTTTTCACAAGGATAAGGAATACATGTAGTTCAGGTGCAGATAACAAATTTAAAAGACAACTCCTGCATTCCCCTCCTCTTGCAGCTGGAATACCCTGTCTATACACCCCCAGAGTTCCTTTATCTCCATGGCTTTGGTTCAAGGCTAGGGCAGGAAGGCAATTATGAGACACAGTCAGTAAATCAATCAACAGTTACTTACCGGCACCCAACAGTCAGGCCCTGGGCATGGTGCAAGCCAGGCACCAAGAAGTGAATGAATCATGCTGTCTGGCCTTGAGCAGCTCCACAGTCCGGCAATTTCTTCACAGAGTGACCGCTCTTTACAAGAAACTACTGTGTTAACAAGCTCACATGCTGAAGATGGACTTACCTGAGATCCAAGGTCATCCACTCTCTAGATTTGTTTCTTCACCTTTGTCCAAAACTAGCAGAAGCAGCAGAACAGAAAAGATAATTGCATTACGGCTAGGATAGGGGAGTGTACTCAGATGGAGGAAGAGGAGGGATATAAAAGGAGAAGTTATCAAATGAGATAGACTTGACGACTTACTTAAGTGGGGTCTTAATGACTGAGTAGGAGTTCACGAAGAGCACCTAGAGTAAGGGAAGGTGCATGCAAGCCAGAGGGACCCATATATGCAAGGGCACAGTGGGGTGAAATGATCTTTTGCTTTCAAAACAGTGATGGCTTCAGTTTGGTAGAAACACAGGGTGTGGGAATGGGAGAGGCAGTCAGAGTCCTCTGTATGAACTTGGACTTGATCCACAGGGTTGTCACAACCCTGTGCAGACTGTGCCTTAGGGTGCCTGGTCAAACAGGCAAGTGGGACTGCAATCCAGTAAGGCTCAACTCACCAAGTCATGTACCCTGTCAGGGGTTTGGATCCACCAGGAGAAAGGGGTGCAATTTCCACAGTGCCCGAAGGTGCTGTGTGGTCTAACAGGAGCCCTGTTTATCCTGCCCCTGGCATTACAGCTTTCAAACCCTTTTTACACACAAGATCTCACTGTGTTCTCACAACTCCATGAAGAAGGGATTGTGAGCACCATTTTATAGATGAAGAAACTGAGGCTGAGATGTGAAAAGACAAAACCTACAGGAGACATTCCTAGAGAGGTCCCTTCAGGTTCCAGTGATTCCCCTTTGGCTAGAAGATCCTGGGACAACCAGCAAAGCTCTTGGCCACTGTCCTCTAGCAATCTTTTTGCCATGTGGAAAAACACAGGTTTGATGTATACAACTGACTCATGGTGTACTACATTACATGGTCACAAATACAAATTTTAAAAGGTGAGGTGAAATACTAACTGCTTCTATCGTTCTAAGATTTTCCCCACCCCAATAGATTGTCTTTGTAGGAAACTCATCTATAAAGGACGCCAGCAGAGACCAGGTCACATCTCTGTTTTAATTTTGGATGAAATTCCATTTTGTGGCCCCTCCTCAGGTGGGGAGGTGCCTGCAATCTCACACATTTCAAATAAATTTTGCTGAAAAACCAGGGCAGGTAATATCTGATTTTTACCTAATACTAGCTTGGAGAGAAAATGGGACTTTGGGGAAAATTTCCCCAAATTTTTGGTTTACAAAAATCATTCTTGGCTTAAAAAATCAGAGCCCAACCAAGAGAAGGGAATTTCCCCTACCTTGGCCAAGTTCCCTAAAGCATCCCAGCAACAACACTGTAAGAAGAGACTGTGAGTGAATTAGGACCCTTGATGAGCTTCTGAGTAAAATGGGCTGGCTTGCTCTCTGAGATGATGGTACTGAAACCCTTGGGGCAGTTTCATAATACTCCCCTTTTTATATCTAGAAAATTTATTCAATACATAAAATTCATTGAGAATTATACTAAAAAATATACGGGCTGTCTACAAAACAAATGCTAAGGTGCTTTCTAAAAGTTGCGATCATCAAGCCAGTTAACAGGCCTGTACTCGGTGGCCATTAGAGAAAGCCTTCAGTACAGTACTGGCGCCATCTCGTGTCTAACACTGAGCCCGGCACTTAGAAAACACACAGCATAGGAATGTACTGGGAGGAGTGAGTGGCCAGGTGTTCCTGAAAATTTACAGAAGGGATGGGGAGATGCAACTGGAAAAGTAGACTAGGGCCCGCTTCTGACGGTCTTTATTGCACAGGCACTGGCAACTAAGCCACATGATCAGATCTGTGTCTTAGAGTAATTCAGCAGTAGGCACACAGGCACGGTGAGTGACAACGGATCACACACCTAAGGGCTCAATGCTTCATGAAGTCTTGTGCCAAACCACTGGATCAGCAGCTCCTACTAGAATGTATGCAGGCATTACTGGTTGATTTGTTCACGTCTATATCCCCACTGCCTAGAACAGTGCCTGGTACCTAAATGTTTTTATTTTAAAATAAAATGACATTTTTTCCAAATACGACTACATGATAACACTGTCAAAATACAGAGCCCCCACCCCATCCAGCTTCACAGCAGCCTGAGAGGAAGGCATCGCTTTCCTCATCTTACAAACAGTGGGGCTCAGTGAGGTTGCCCTGGTTAGGGCAGAGGCGCAGCCCCCCGTGTATAATTCTTTCACTGCCAGGCTGCACGGACCCCCGGCCTGTTGCAGGTAAACGAGCTGGACTTCGGAATCCAGACCAGGCTTCCCCAGCGTCCGCTGTGTCACGCACTGACCCTCTCTGGACCTTAAGTTGCAGCATCTACCCAGGAGGCGCCAGGACCGTTCCCCAAAAGCAAAGTCTTTAAAGTGACATTCCCCAGAACCCCCACCCGCTCCCAGGTGAACTGGATCCGAGGGACTTCAGCGGAAGACACCACATCCGATCCTACCCGAATATACGAAAAGTGGACCCGAGCGGCAGGCCTAAGGCTCCCCACACCTGTCTTCGGCCGCCCTCCCACGCTCTCATTTTATAAATGCTGACGCTGAGGCCGCCGGTGAAAAAGATTCTCGTCGGTGGTTACAACTCGGGCCGGGGGAATCCAGGAACCCTAGTTTTCCGTTGGGAGGGAAACGGCGGAATCCAAAAGCGACAGTATGAAAGGATTTCCAGACATGACAGACCTCAACAACTCCCACCGCTTCAAACCCGCCGGACCCGCTCGGCCTCCGGCTTCTCACCCGCTCGGCTCCGCTCGGCTCTACCCGGCCCCGCTCGGCTCCACTCATTTCCGCTTGGTTCCACCCGACCCTCGCCTAGTCTCTGTTCGGCTCCACTCGGCTACTTTCGGCTGCGCCCCACTCCCTCGGCTAGTCCACTCGGCCGCATCCGCTCCGCTTGGCCCCGACCCTCGCTCGGCTCCGATCGGCCCACGCGCTCGCCCTCTTTCGCAGGTGGAACAACGCGGGATCTCCTGTTCGACCCGCCGGGCTCGGGTGGAGTCGTTTGCTCTATCTGGCTTAGCCCCCATTTCGGCCCACAGCGGATTGCATCGGGTACAGGTCGGCTTCATCGGGCCTGCTTCACTCCCCTTCTTCGGTCACCGACGAGGTCCACTCGTGCACCTGTCTCCCCCTCACCTACCCGACAGCTCTGGGGCAGCTCGGTTCGAAATGACCCAGAAGGGGTCTTGCAAAGTCTTCCATCATCGTAGGCACCGCGCGGGCTGAGGAACGAACTGAGCTCCGGGATATTTTGACTTGGCCACGCTTCTGGGGACCCCCACATCACAACTAGATGCCCTGGGGCATCTCTCACATCTAAGACTCAGTCTCCCATCTGCAAAATGCAGTTGTTGCTAATTCTGCTCTCTCGGGCCCGGCGGGGGGATTAGGGGCCAGTGAGCACGTGTTGAGCGCCCTCTGTGTGTAAGGCGGAGTGTAGTGAGCAGACAGCGAGGTCAGGGCCCGGTGTATGGAGGCGCACACAGAGGATTAAACAAGCATGTTTGCAGAAACCCCTGGCCCTCTGCTTTTCCCGCTGGCTATGTGGGGTTGAGCACGTGGTCTAGCCTCTCCAGCCGTTTCCCCTCCCTAAGATGGGCAGAGCTCCTTGGCAAGCAAGAATTGTCCATGTGTGCCTTGCCCTCCAGCCCCAGACATCTCACAGAGGCAGCACAGGTGTCTGTCTCCTGCCCCAGCCTTCAGAAGGTTGGGTCACAGGAAGGATGGCCTTTTATAATGACCCTCTGCATGACTACAATTCATCTCACAAACTTCTGAGGGCCTGGAACTCAATGTTGGGGAGACAGGGCAACAGTTGGGTACTTAAGTTGCAAGCTGCAGAAACTGACTTGGCCACTTTAAATAAAAACAATTTGTTGGAAGGATACTGGGGAGGTGGTGGAATAAGGGAAGCCTGAAGACAAAGTTCAATAAAGCAGGAGTTGGGCTTTGCCAGGTAGTCTTGGTGCCAAAGACCTCTGAACAGTCACCCCTGGACACTGCTGCTATGTGAATGCATGTTAACCCTTTCTGCCATCCTGGTTAAGTCTCCAGAGAAAGGGTCAGATTGGCTAGATGTAGGTGTCAGGAACTTCTTCGCGTTGAACTATGTCTTGAAGAATGAGTAGAAATTTGCTAAAGGGAGAAGGAAAGGACATTCCAGGTAGAAGGACCAGCATGTACAGGGCATGTACATCACTGGAAAGAAATCTCGGGGCCATCTTGGACTTGTGCTTGCCACAGTGTGCCAGATGCTTTCCTCGTCATGTCATTCAGTGCTCAAGAGAACCCTATAAAATGGATATGAATAATTTTTTGGAAAAAAATTATTGTATTGTCTTTATTAAAATGATAAGTGCTTTTATAAACCCTTTAAGCTATATAGCAAAATGTTGCCAAAATGGAGAGAGGAGGGCAATCACTACAAACCCTACTGCCCCAAACCCCAGAATTAATATTAGGCAACATCATTCTAGATGTTTTTCTAGGCATATATTTGGAAGGAGGGGTGGGAGTGGAAGAAAGGAAGGGAGATGTAAGAGAGGGAAGATGGGTAGCAGGAAGGAAAGAAGAGAGGCAGGGTGCAAGGAAGGAAGGAAAGGAATTTTATTAAAATGAGATTATACTGTATATGCCAATTTAAAAAATAAGGTATATGAAGCGTATTTCCATATGAATTTAACAAAAGGAAATTTGAGCGAAATAAAAGCAGTTGTTTACATATTTGATTTGTTACCAAAATGAATATTTTTTACAAGATCCCCCGAGGTTTGTGGAGAACATTAAGAGATTAGGGGCCATCTTCCCACTAAATTATATGTTTAAATCCTAGCATTTATTTTTCCCTGTTATGAAGAATGAGAAAATTAAGTCCTTCACACTTTCTATCATGCTCACACCTAACACACTGCTGCTGGGCTATTGATTTTATTTATTTATTTATTTATTTATTTATTTATTTATTGGAGACAGAGTCTCACTCTGTCTCCCAGACTGGAATGCAGTGGCACGATCTCAGTTCACAGCAACCTTCGCCTCCCAGGTTCAAGTGATTCTCCTGCCTCAGCCTTCCGAGTAGCTGGGATTACAGGAGCCCACCACAATGCCCAGCTAATTTTTGTATATTTTTTCAGTAAAGACGGGATTTCACCACGTTGGTCAGGCTGGTCTTGAACTCCTGACCTCAAGTGATCCTCCTGCCTCACCCTTCCAAAGTGCTGGGATTACAGGCATGAGCCACTGCTGCGCCCAGCAGCACTGTTGATTTTATAATGCCAAGGTCTGTAATATTCACAGACCTTGTAATATTCTGCCACCTCCCTGCCCTTGAATATTTAATCCTAGTTCTGGGTTGATTTGTTAGCATTGCTCACCTCTAGTCATACCTTGACTTTTCCCTTTCTTAGTTTCTTTTTTTTTTTTTTTTTTTGAGACAGATTCTCACCCAGGCTGGAGTGGAGTGCCAGTGGCATGATCTCAGCTCACTGCAACCTCTGCTTCCTGGATTCAAGTGATTCTCGTGCCGCAGCCGCCTGAGTAACTGGGATTACAGGCATGCACCACCACACCTGGTTAATTTTTTTGTTTTGTTTTGTTTTTGTAGAGATGGGGTTTCACCATGTTGGCCAGGCTGGTCTTGAACTCCTGTCCTCAAGTGATCTGCCCTCCTTGGCCTTCCAGAGTGCTGGGATTATAGGCAAGAGCCACTGCATCCCTTTCTGACTGTCTTATTTAGATTTATCTCTTGATTGCCATAGACCCACTCTATGGATAGGAACATTAAAGCTTGTTCAAAGTCACATTGCCCATGGCAAATCAGTGCAGAGCCAAGATTCTGGCAAATATTTGCCTGATTCCAGAGGGAGAGCTCAGGAGACCCATGGCATCTGTGAGATTTTGGACTTGGGTGTTGGCATCTAGGGAAGGAGGGAGTCACTCTCTCTTCTTGAACTTTCTGGGGCTGCCAGAGGAGGCTGGACAGGACTCAGGGCTAACTCTGCCTCAAGGGGTCAGATTAAGGGTTGGACAGGTTTCCTGTAGTGCCTGTAACCCAGCCCTAGAGCTTTAAGGAAGGAATTAGTTATTTAGGTGACTGGTTCTCTTGGCCTAGATTTTTCTGGACACTGAGGACTGAGAACAGAAGGTAGGACAATGAGGAGGCCCGATGCATCTGATTTTCTTCCACTAGAAACAAAAATCCCCCAACCCAGAGGCCTAAACATTTACAGATTTTTCTGTCACTTAAAAAAAAAAAAAAAAAAAAAGCCCAGAGGCAGGCTGTGGGGATGCTATGGCAGCTCAACCATGCCATGGTTCCCAGGTTCCTTCTGGTTTTCCATTCGGCCATCCTCCTCAAGATGGCTGCCAGAGGAAGGGGAAACTCAAGGAATTGAAAGCCCGGGGGCTTCCACCCACATCTCTTTCAACAGAACAAAGTCATGGCTGCCCCTAGCTGCAAAGGATGCTGGGAGATGTAGTTTCTAAAGTCAGTTACAAGACAGAAGTTTATCCCCAGGATAATTGAGATTTTTCACTACTTTTTAGTCTAAGATAATGAAAACAACTACACTTAGTAATTTACAGATACTCATTTGAAGTGCCATCTAGGGACCAGGCACAGAGCCAACTGACTTGTGTAAACTGGCGAATGAAGGGCTTGTCCTCTCCTCACCTGACTTACATAGGGAATAGTCACTGTGTGCAAAGTGCCTAATATCTATTACTTCATTTAATGTTCATAACAGTACTAGGAAGTAATTACTATTAACCCCATCCTACACACAAGTAAACAGAAGCTCTGAGAGGCTAATAAATGTACTCAAGGCTCCATAATTATATAACAGAGCCAGAATTCAAATCCATGTTGGTCTAGTCCAGAGCTTCAGCCATTAACTATTCCATACTAGTGGGTTCTGTCCCTGGCTGTGTCTTAGAACCTCCCTGAAAGCTTTTTATATGTTCCACAGAGATTCTGATTTAAGTGGTTGGAGGTAGGATTCAAGCATCAGTGTGTTTGTAATTATCTTATTTAATCCACACAACAACTGGAGATGGAGGTATGTATCTTTCTATTTAAAATCAGAGAAACTAAGACCCAGAGATGTGGACTCACTTGCCTAAAGTCACACAGCAATTCCATCGTGAAACTGGGATATATGTTCAGGTCTATCTTCTCCAAAGAGCCATCCTTAGCTCCACAAAAAAGCAGCCTCTGAAAAGCTGGGGGATATACTGGCCAACTCCTCTGCTCCAGCCCCAGAAGCCTCCCAGGGAATGTGTGTGCATGAAGGGCAGAGTGCCAGGTGGCAACTGAGTGATAAACAGGCCAGGACATGCCAGGATGTGTGCCGGAAGCCCAGCCCGCTGAAGGCAGAGGTGTGGCTGGGCTGGGGTGGGGGCCGGACGTGGGGATGCACTTTTTCCCCAGCACAACAAGCTGTGGGCTTCCTCCCTCCCAGCTGAGCCCTGCCTGATATGGCAGGCCCAGAATGGGTTGCTAGCTAGAGACTGGAGGGCTGGCAGGAGGGCAGGGGCCCAGGGCCAGTCCCCAGAGGAAGTCACATGGCTGGGGGCACAGGCATGACCCAGGAATGGTGAGGGGAGGGAGATATTTCAGGCCCGAGAGGAAGGGCCCAGCCCATGAGATGAATCACCCAGGCCAGAGATTATCCTGAGGAAGACCTTGGGGGTGGAATGGTGATAAGTGCTCTCCTCCCGAGGTGACCAGGAGCCCACGGGCAGCTAGCCAGTGGCCGGTGAGGCAAAGTGTGGCTGGGAGCACACAGATGAGTCTGAGAGTGCCCACCAGCTCCAGGTGCTTTCCAGAAGGGACTTCTCAGTGACCCTACAACACGATGGGAAGCCCTGGAGACCAGTCTCTTGCACAAGGTCACAGGGCCAGAGATGGGACTTGGAGTGGGAGTGTGCCTTTCTGTTTCTGAAGCTTGTCTCCCCAAAGCAGGGAGCTAAGACTGCCACTGCCCTCTTGCTCCAGGGGCTTCCTGGGTGGACATGAAACTTCACAGATAAAACACCACGCTTTAGACTCCAAATGGCAAACCAAGTGTCAGAGCTTATGCTTGCTCCTGGATGAGGCACTAGACTTGTCCCAGCTTCTTACTGCAGGAATGGGAAGTAGGGAGTCCAGAGGCTTACCCAGAACAAGGGGCTTACCCAGGACTCCAGAGCAGGCTGGACAGAGGCCAGTGGACCTGAGTCCTGCCTCCCAGCCCACAGGTGATGATCTTCTGGATCTCTAAGCATGACCATCAGCATCACCTGGGAACTTGTTAGAAATGCACATTTTAGGGTGCATTAAATTCAGCCCCAGATGGACTGAATGTGAACCTGGGCAGTGGGCATCCCTCTGAGTGTTAACAAGCCCTCCTGCAGGGGATTCTGGTGCCAGCAAAACCCAAAGTCCAAACACACACACACACACACATTCACAGGCTGGTATGTGGTATAAAATGACCCCACAATGGTCTTTACCTCAAATTCAATTAAAACAATACCATCCACCTGATGATCCATCCATGGGCTCACAAACCATGAGAGTGCAGAGGTCCTTCAAAATCAACAGGGATTTGTTTCTCAAGCTTGAGCGATATGTGGGTTCCTTGAAAGGGGAAGCTGCTTGTACACTACCCCCCGCCAGCCAGTAAACACACACAATGGTGGTTTAATTTTTATTACGCCATTGCTTAGATATGTACTATCATAAAACTAAGTGTAGGCTCTTATGCTATTAAAATCTGAAAGTTCCAGGTGAAATATAAACTAACACAAACACGACAAATCCTTACTTTTAAATGAATGATAATTGACGTATGCCAGAGAATGTTACTTTGCTGAAGCTGAGTGGCAGCTTGTAGGCTGACCATGGTGTCAACTGCCACCATGTGGGGCCCATTAAATTTGGCACCATGTATCACCCTCTGTCATGAGATGAATCAAACCTCCTAACCCCTTTCCTCTAGCCCACCTCCTCCTAACCCTTTCTTCACACAGGGCAGGGGCTTCAATGCATTACTGCGTTCTTCTCCTGGGCTCCAAATCACAAAAGTGGCTTTCCTGGGAACATTATGAACATAAGCAAAAATGCAAACTTAAACAGGAAAGTTAATTAGAGGACAGTTCTCAGTTATGAGGTCATCCTAATAGTTTGAAATATGAGGATATTAGATTCATGTTAAAATGGGGGAAAAAAAGACCATTTTGAAATTCTCACTCTTGGAGCCCTGAGTATGCCTCTCTGGAAACCTGGAAGTCCATAGACCCCTTTTGAAGAGACAGAGACTTAGAGCTGGCATGCCTTACTCCATTTCTGAGCTGGAGAAATCAAGGCCCACAGAACAGTGGGGACCCACTGTTCCCTTCTCTGATCCCTCTAACCTCTAACAGCTGATTTCTCAGTGGCATAAGGAAAAAGTGTCCCAGTCACGATTGTACCCAAATGCAAGGGGCTCCCCTGGGATGAGTGAGCTGTTCTCCCTGAAAGAGGTTTGAGCACAGTTGGCCACAACTCAGTAGAGATGGGATAGACTTCCCTCTGCCTCTGCCAGGAAGTCCAACTTGGGAGGTCCTGAGGGGGACCTGGGCATCTGTTTCATACCCAACTAATTTGGATGCACATAGAAGTTTGAGAAACAGCGGCCCTGATGCTCTTTAAGATTCCTTCTGATCCTAGAGGGCTGGATTCCAATACAGATCATTATTGCTGTAATCATCATCATCAAATAACTGTCATGTGTTGAGTGCATGCTGTGTGCCAGGTGCTCTGCTAAATGTGTTATATATATGATTGCTGTAACCTATAAGATGGCATTATTATTATTATCATCTCCACACAGATAAGGAAATAGGCTAAGGGAGGTTTATAATTTCCCTAAGGTCACACAGCAAGAGGCTGAGCCGAGACTCAAAGCTGGGCATGTTACCCCAGTGCCCTAGCAGTATTTCATATCCAACTCTGCCCCTAGCTGGCCATGTGCCTTTGGAGCCTCTCGGGCCTGTAGTGGGGCTCAGTCTCCCCACCTGTGGGATGGATTGTCTCTTTGCAGCCTCTTCCACAATCTTGGCTCCCAGATTCACAAACGGGTTGATGGTTCAGCAGGGGAGACAATAGGACTTTGGCAGCAGGAGGGAGATGTCAATTTTCCAGCCCCGAGGCCCATGTTCCAGCTCCTCCCAGTCAGGATGCTCTGGCCCTAACCATTCTGCCCCCACCTCCCGCCCCCTTGATAAACGCTGAATCACTGGCCTGGGTGAGGCCCACCTCATGGATAGCAGTGGGCATTAGGAATGCTGGGGTGGAGATGAAATCTATGTAGGTGAAATCAGTGTAGAGGAGCCTATTCTTGGCAGGAGTGAGGAGATGTGGAAGAAGACAAAAAGGGAATGGCGATGTGTTAACATAAGTGCCAGACACTCAGCTAGACTCTCAGCTAGATGCTGGGTAAGCAACTTAACACCTCAACATCTCAATTTTCTCTTCTGGAAAATGAAGTTGTTATGAGGAGTGCATGAGAATCATCCAATTATTCATGTGTCTAACAATTATTCAACAAGGGCCGCCCATGTGCCAGGCAGCTATTAAGGAAATGCAGCTATTAAGTAACAAATATTCATGCTTGCGGGGCTGACAGTGCAATGAGGAAGACAGACAAACATAAGTCAACAAATAAACAATGTAAAGTTGGGGGGTGCTGATACATTCTAGGCATATAAATAAAGCCTGAGTAAGAGGTGGTCTAGAGAGTGCCATGAAAGGGCAGGGTACTCAGGGGTCACCCCTGTGGGGCAGCAATGTGGGAGGTGATATTCTGCTTGAATGAAGTAATGGGTAAACCATACAGCCATCTGAGAAAAGTGCTGCCAGCAGCAAAGAAATATAAGGCATCCATCAGATAGCCTGGCACATACTAGGCCCACAGTAAATCGTGCATGCTCTCACAGTGCAAAGACAGAGGCTGTTTCCTTATTTGAGCAGATGGATGGTCTCTGTGTTCCTGCTGCTCCCCAGCTGTAGGAATGTAGTCTTCAGGCCCCAGCTTTTTGCCATGCCTGCTCTAATCCTGGGAGAGAGGACCTGGGGACCAACAGCTCCAAGGCAGAAGGAGGAAGAAGAGATTCCATCAGAGGCAGCACAACCTCCTACCAGCCTGGCGCACAGCGGGGGGCTCCCCAAGCAGACACCATGGTGCCAGTCACAGGGGTCAAATGCTGGATAGCCACAAAATAATAAAGGCTGATCTCACTGGTGAAAACCCACATGGAACTGGATCATAGCCCACCCACAATGTGGGTGCCTTTCCATCTACAGGTTGAAGGCTACAGGCCTTTACAATTGACACCCTAATGGCTTCTGCCACCTGCTTCCCACCTCTCCTTCTTTCCAACTCCTCCACTCTCCCCGGGCTGATTACCTGGGCTCCGGTGACCATCAGTGGGTGCGCAGCTCTGGGTCCCCTCTGGAGGTGCCCATGTCAGGGGATGGGGGGCAGACAAACACACAGGTGAGGCTGAGCTGGCATAGTGGCTGCTTGGACAGGGGCCAGCACAGGGGCTGTGAAGGTCCTCCTGTTGGAGGAGTTGGCCAGGGATGGCTTCTGGAGGAGGCAAAATGCAGCTTCAAGGGTGTTTTTCATTGTTCAGTTCTCAGCTCTTCAGAGAGCCTTCGCTGGTCACACTACCTGAGGTTCTCCACTGAGCTGCAGTGTGTCACAGCTCTGAATTTCATTTTCTTCTGAGCACTATCCCACATGAGAGTATTTCTTTCCTTCATCTATTCATTCAACAGAAATGATGCTCCTAGTACAGGGCTCCCAGCAGCTCCAAACACTGTAGCACCAAATGTTTTGGCTCTGGTTTGTGCTGCTGAAGTTTTCTTCTAAGCACAAATGAAGAAAATGGAGGGACCAAACGCAGGTGGAAAGTCATTGGACACCCGCCATTCGAGACCGCCTTAAACACAAACACCCTTTCTTGATCCGTGGCAGCACCAATTTTATTTACAAGCATGTACACGGCACTGGCTATGTTCCCGGCAATGTGCTAAGCACTTTACGTCTAGTATCTCAAACCTCAAAACTACCCAAGGAGGTAGAAACCATTACTGCTCTCAGTTTACAGATAAACTGAGGCAAGGAGGGATTTATGTAACTTTTCCAAGGTCACAGAGATAATAAACGGTGGAGCCAGGATGTGAACCCCTCTAGGGCCCTCACTGACAGCAGTGTCTGGTATACAGCAGGACTCCATACCTCAGTGATTGCTGCGGGTAAGAGCTAAGCTGATCTCCTTCTGTATCCAGCAGGGGGCGACAAAGCACCTGGCTGACTGTGCACCTGCCCCAGGTATGTATAGTTTATTTGGCTTAAAGACGAACAGTACCTGCTGAAGAGGTATCCTTCTCACTTCCTAATCCAGGCAGAGGGAGCTAAATGGGGAGAAAAATTCTGGGCTAGCACGACTCTGCCAAAGAAGAACTTTATGCAATGGGTCCCATTGAAACAGTCATGAAACCATTATTCACACTAGGTTCCAGGTTTTGGAATGAATCCTTGGAGAAGCTCCCAGTCAGGTGAAGGATTAAATGACCTGAACATTATCAGGCTCACAGAAATCTGTACAAGTGAAAAATAAGCTGTTCTGGATCACGAAGCTAGTAAGTAGCAGATTTGGGATTCAAACTCAGACTTATTTGACCCAAAAGTCTAAATTCTTTTTACCAAACTATAGTCCTCACGTTGATGAAAGCCCTGTCCTGGGTGCTGGAGACAGAGATGAAGGATACAGCATCTTTCCCACAAGGAGATTATGTTCTGATGAAGGAGGGAGGGGAGTGAGCCCATACAACATTTGGGGTGGGAAGGGCTCTGCCAAGATCAACACAAGAAGGGTGGGAGCACAGAGGAAGAGATGCATTAAAAGGTGGTCCCTTCAAAGATCATGTCTATTGTGTTCACTGCTGTACCCTAGCAGTGAACCCAGCCCAGGGACTGGCACAGTTTAATCCTCAACGAATGTTTGATGACTGACTGAATGAGGAAGAGACCAAGTGCCTAGGATAGGAGTAATGTAGATCAAGGAAGGCTTTTCAGATGAGTTGACATTTGGGTGGGATTTGGAGGATAAGTTAGGAGTTTACCAGGTAGAAAAGACAGCTAAAGGCATTCTAGACATATGCAAAGGAATGACAGGCTGCAGTAGTAGTCTCTCAACTTTTTTAAAAATCACAACCCACAAAGTATACACATACACATCCAATACACACACACACACACACACACACACACACACACACACACACACACACTTGGAACCTTATGCATAATGTCCTCTGTTATTTTCTGATCTACTTCTTTTCATAAATGCTAGTGGCAACCCACCAATTTGTTGTGATATGGGCACAAGTGTTTGGGGAAAGTGGAGGCTGTAAAGGTAATTTTGAGCTAGACCATAAAGATCTCTGGATGCTAGGCCGATAAGAGGGAACCCTTTTAAGTTCTGCCTCTCCTTCCTTCCCTGTGAAGCCAGACACTACAAATTCCTTTTCCTTCTCTCACTCTCTGATGAACTCCCTGCCTCTCAGGCTTGTCTTTGTTACCTTTTGTCACTCCATTTCCCCAGCTGGTTCTTTAAATCATGCTGAATTCCTGGGCCTCTGCACTGGGCCTTCCCCACTCATCCTTCTTAGTCTCCCAGGGCGTCCTCTCCTTGCCTTGATTTGAATGTCTGCCCACTTCTAGCTGGGGATATCCAACCTAGAAGTAACAGCCCAAAGCCTCTCCCCAAGCACCAGTCACCCTTCAGTGACCTACAGACACTTCAGACTCAGTATGTCCAAAACCAAGTTTCAGTCCCTGAGACCTCCTGCTCTCTGGGTCACCATTCTGTATTTTTCTCACCAGCCACACTCTCACAGGACAGGACACTGTCCTGGAGGCCTTCCCCATCTTGTCTATCCTGCCTTCAAACTCGCTCTCAAATCCACCCCCTTCTCTCCCCGCCGTCTGCCACCGTTTTGTCCAGGGTAAGCCTTCTCTCCCACAGGTAATATTGAGACCTCCTGACTTGCCCTCCTCTCTTGCCTCTTCCTTTGGCTCCCACGACAGCCACCATGAACCTTGTGGAACATAAACCTGATCATGTAACACCCCTGCCCCTCTTAATATGCCCTGTGTCCCTAAACTCCCTATGGGGCCTCTTCCCTGCATATCTCCTTCCACCCTTATTCCCTCTAACACCCCAATATCCAGGCACCTTGAACCTCTGTGGCCCTGTTTCCTCTGGTTTCAAAAACTCTACTTGCTTAATACCAGTTCATTCTTTTAGGATCCCACTTTAGGAACACTTCCTCCAGGAAGCCTTCCCTGATCCCCTGAGACTGGATGAGGAGCTCCTCTGTGTTCCAACAGCCCTCTGCGCACCACACATCTTGGTGCCTAACACCTTGTTTCCTGCTGGAGTGTCCCAAGTCTTTCGCCCTCCTCCATTAGATACGCAGCCGAATGGGGCTGGGGGGTAGATTAAGAGCAGATGCTGAAATCAGTATTCTCTAGGTTTGAAGCCCAGCTCGGCCATGGACTGGCTGTGGGAATTTTGTACTTTATTCAATCCCTCCCTGATTCACTTTCCTCATACTATCAAATAATGATGGCTGTGATAATGATATCAACAAGTGGAGCACCTGCCTCTTGGCATTTTCAGGTGATTCAGTGAGTTGATACGCTGAGGCTGTAAATGACAGTGCCTGGCATGTAATAGTGCTACCTATATGTTTGATCATGAAATCGGTCCTCAGATGGGTTGCTCCAGGAGGGGCAGAGACTGGGTTTATTTGATCTACTGATCTGTCTTGGCCATATTCTTCCCTCCTGTATTCCTCCTCTTCTTCCTCCTCCTCCCTCACCTTCCAATGCACCCAGCACCTGTACTGAGCTGTTGGTATGTGCCTAGCACCTGGCCTGACATTGGATCACAAGTACATCCCAGCATTCACGACATGAGTGAAACTTTGGTCTAGGAATGATGGTGGATGCAGAAAATAAAGGTCATATTTGAGACATTCTTTGGAGGTAGACTGCTCAGGGCTTGTGCTGACTGCATCTGTGGGTGGAAGAGGAGGAAGAGGAGGAGGAAGAATGCCAGAAGGAAGAACATGGCCAGGACAGACCTTGTGATTTACTTTACCAAACCCTTAGCTTCTCCAACCATCTCCAGATCATTACAAGGCACCTCCATTCACCCAAATGCTCCAGCCAACATCGGGGTCACCTATCATTCCTCTTTCTCTTTCTGTACCCCTCCACCCTCTCCCCTGAATCCTTTTAAGTCCTGTCTGTGCAAGACACAGGCCCCGCCCCGTATCCTGGGTCCTTTTCTCCTCTCTGCACCCCACTTCCACCCTTATTGTCCTAGTTACAACTGCTGTGTAATAAGCACCGCCTCCAAACTTAGTGGTGTAAAACAATCATATTCACAAGTTATAGGGCTCAGGAAGTTGGGCAGGGTACACTGGGTGTACTACACAGCCACCGTCCACCATGCCTTAGCTTGGCAGACACAAAGCCAGCATGACATGATGGTGGGGGTACCTTCCCCACATTTCTGGCACCTGAGCAAGGTGACTCCAGTGCTGAACTCACCTGGGACTATGGGCTGGAGCAAGCACAGGTGTCTTCTGCCTATGCCTGGGCTTCCTCACAGCCTGGTGGCCTCTAGGCCTCTACCATGGTGGCTCAGGGCCCCAGCACTGGTGCTCCAGCCAACAAAACAAAGACTGCATTGTCTTTTATCATGAAGACTTGTAATTTTGAGCATCACTTCTACTACATCTTATCGGTGGAAGCCGTCACAAGCCCACCCAGATTCACGCAGGGAGAGCACAGAGAACCCACTTCTTCATGGGAGGAGTGTCAAATAATTTTGTGGTCATGTTCTAAGAGCACCACCCTAACCCAAAACCACCAATGTCTCACCTGGATCCCCACTGTCATCTCCTCTCTGGTCTGCTTGATGGTGCACTTTACTCACCTGTTCCCATTCCCGCAGTGTGTTCCCACAGGACAGCTACAGGGAGCTTTTGAACACACAAATCAGATCAGTCACCCTCTTCTTCATCCTTCCAATGTCCCCAACTGAACACACCACTGAAATCCAAGCTCCTTGACGTGCCCACACAGCCTTGTGGATCTGCGTAGCCCATCTCCCTTCAAGCTCAGGCCTTCTCTCTCTCTCTATCATAGCCCACCATCTCCTCTCCGGGGCTTATGCCCACCCCTGAGCTTTTGCACCTGCTGGTACCCTTCTTGCAGTGCTGGACCCCTGATGCTGTGTCCTTCAGGCCTCAGCTCAAATGCCACCTCCTCAGATCTAAAATTAACCCTCCAACACCCAGTATTCCCTCTCCCATCACCCTGCTTAATGGTCTACTATCTGTAACTCCTGTTCTTGTTCACTTATGATCTGCCTCCTTCCTGGCCCCAAGAGGAAAGACTCTAGCCTTTCTTTTTCCTTATGTCCACGGTGCCCACCATCGTGGTTGGCACAGAATATGGAATGTGAGTGAATGCCTGAATGGTGGCGCGCGTGTGTGTGTGTGTGTGTGTAATTTAGAAAGCCAATCTTGAAGGATAGGCAAGCCTGGGTGCAGGAGATTACTACAGTTGGGCATACTTTGTTTCCCATATGGTTCTGCTACTCACTAGCTGTTGACTCTGGGCAAACACCTTCACCCTCTTGAGCCTCGGTGTCTTCAGCTGAAACCTGAGTTCAGATTTGCCAGACCCGGGCATAGGGACAGCAGGTCCAGCAGGAACACCAAGCCAGGATCACAGCCGCTCCCAGGGAGCTCAGTGCCTGGAGCCCGAGGGGAACACTCTCAGGAGGCGCAGGCACAGCCGCTCCTAGAGACTGGACATCCCCCAGGTGGCAGGCGGGACCGGTCCGTGCAAACAGGGAACAGGTACCCTGGGGAAGGACATTCCCTGGCAAAAACATAAACTGCCGCTCGGAGTCTTGGCACCACCCAATTTCCAGTGACACTTAGACTCCCCCTGCTCACTGAATGGGGTGTACACCAAAGTAGGGGGTCAGCCCCCTGGGATAGGCCAGGGCACTTAAAGCTTTCTGTTCCCGGGAGCGAGGCCAAGGTGCACCACCCGCCGCGTCCGCCTGGTGTCGCCGCGAGCGTGCTCTGAGCGGCCAGCTGCGCCCCTCGCACTCCCGCGGCTCAGGCGCCCCACTGCTGTTCCGCGCGGGGTGCCTGGGCCTCAGCCCGACTCCGTCTGTCGGCTAACAGCAGGATCCCAGAGAGGGCTGCCCAAGTATCTTCTGCCACCCCCTGCCACACCCTCGAATAGGTGGGGGTAGGGAAGAAATACGCTGAGCCAGTCCGCCAGTCGCTCCGCGAAAGGGGGCGCCCTCCCCTGAAGCTGGGGTTGGGGAACTGGGGTGTGCTCTGTCAGCCCCATTTCCCTGTTCCGGGCTTGAGCGAGCGGGGCAGCAGACCAAGGCACTAGGGCTCTCGGCCGAGTCTGGTCCACTCCACCCGAGGGCAGCCTCTCAACGCCCACTCGCCCTGCAACCTGCAAGTTAGTGACGGGTGAGGGACGAGCGGGCTCCTCCTGCCTCCAAACAGGCTGTGCTCGCTAGCCTCCCACCTGCACCCCAGAGCAGGGAGGGGGCCCCCGGGAGCGCGCATGGAAAGGCACAAGCGCGCGCCTGGTGCAGGCGGCCCTGTCCCGCGGGCGCAGGGGCGCGGGGCGGGCGCTCCGGGGAGGCGGGCGGGGGAGGGGGTGGGGGAGGGACGGGGGAAAGGAGGGAGGGGCGGGGGCGGGAGGCAGCAGCGCCCCCGCACTACCCGCGTCTCGCACACTTTGCACCGGTCGCTCGCACGCAGCCCGGCGTCGCCCCACGCCGCGCTCGCTCCTCCCTCCCTCCTCCCGCTCCGTGGCTCCCGCGCTCCTGGCGAGGCTCAGGCGCCGAGCGCGCAGACGGGCGCACGGACAGACGGCCCCGGGGACGCCTCGGCCCGCGCCTCCCGGGCGGGCTATGTTGATTGCCCCGCCGGGGCCGGCCCGCGGGATCAGCACAGCCCGGCCCGCGGCCCCGGCGGCCAACCGGGACTATGAACCGGAAAGCGCGGCGCTGCCTGGGCCACCTCTTTCTCAGCCTGGGCATGGTCTACCTCCGGATCGGGTAAGGGCTGCCTGCGCCCTTTCCGCGCGTGTCTTGGCAAAGTTGGCACGGCCCGGGGAGGGAGGTGTGCCGCCTGAGAGCCTCTGCCGGCCACCAACTTCCACAGCTTCTCTGAGAGGCCGGGTGGGTGCGGTGTGGGAGCGGTGGACGCACAAAGGCCCCCCGCAGGCGGACGCCCCAGGAGATATAGGCAGGGGGACTGGCCATCCTGAGGACTTCTGAGTCTGGAATCTCCCAGGACCAGAGACAGCCGGTAGGGACGCTCCAGCCTGAGGGACTCTGGGGGAGGGCTAGCTGCTGCAAAGGTTCAGCCCATCCCGGGGACCCTTCGGACCCCGGCATAGGGACAGCAGGTCTAGCAGGAACATCAAGCCAGGTCCACAGCCGCTCTCGGGGAGCTCAGTCCCCGGAGCCCGAGAGGAACTCTCTCAGGAGGCGCGGCACAGCCGCTCCTACAGACTGAGCAGTCCCCAGGTGGCTGGCGGGGCCGGTCCGTGCAAACAGGGAACAGGTACCCAGGGGGAAGGACTTTCGCTGGCAAAAACATAAACTGCCGCTCGGAACCTTGGCACCACTCGATTTCCAGGGACCCTTAGACTCCCAGAGCCCCTTCCCGGGCCAAGGGGACAGCACGTCCCGCCCCCAACAAACACACACAAAGGTGGGACAAGAGGCGGCCCGAGACACCGAGGGAGACAAGCGCTAGAGAGAGGCGGGACACCCCGCCCCCTTGAACTGGGCAGCAGAGGCTGCCGGGCGCGCGAGCAGCCCTCTGGCTTCACCCAACGTTTCTGTGGAGGTGGTGCTCGGGGGCGCTCTGGCTGGAAGGTGGGAGGGGGCAGCTCGGGACGAGTCCTGGAGCTGCTTGTGCAAAGCCGGTCACCCTTTGTACTTAAGACATAACGCGTGTGAAGCTCGGAGCAGTGGGCGGCGGGGGGGCGAGGGGAGTCTAGGCATGAATAGAGGTTCTGGCGCTGAAGGGCCCGCTTGGTAGGTCTCGAACACCCTGCCCCTCCACCCCCCATCAGTGAACCCCCTACCGCCCCTTTTGAGGAGCGGTGGACCGCAGGGGCTGCGGCTAGGGGGTGTGTGTGAGGATCCTTTGTGTTTTGTCACTACTACCCCCCTACCCCGTCACTTCCCCAGTCCACGTCTCTGGAGCGGGGATTTCGCAAGTTGTCGGGCCGCTGCCGCCAGCAGGTGCGTGCAGAGCAGACCAGGGGCCGCCAGCCCGACCAGCGGCGAAGAGGCGGCTACGGGGCTCGCGCCAGTACCGCCAGCCTGCCGGTGTGTTTTAAGTGTTATTGATTCGCCCGCGTCTGGGTGGCTTTTCTTTTTCCCCCTGCTTTAATCTTCATCTTGGCCCGAGCCCCGCCGCCCCGCCGCGCCGCGCACATCCAGCATCCAGGAAGCCGGTCAGGCCGATTGGCTGGGACCGCGTGTGGCTTTATCTCCTTTTTAATTAGAAACGGGGAGGAGGGACCCGGGTGGAGGGGGAGAGAGAAAGGGAAAACAGCAGAAAATAACCTCTCCTGGCCGCCCCGCCCGCCCGCGGGCCGCCCTCCCGCCAGCGCCGCGGCCTACCCGATTGGCCCTGCGGGGGCCCAGCTGCCCCGGAGGGAGGGAGGGAGTCCTGCAGGGTGCTGCCCTTCCGCCCCAAGCTGCCCTCTGGGGTGGGGAGAGGTCCAGGTCGGGGAGGTGGGAGTTGCAGGTGACTTCAGGCCAGGCGCTGCTGCTGCCTGTGCCTCGGGCTGCTCATCTATATAGTGGGCATGAGGGGTGAAGTCTCAACGTCCCTAGGTTTTTCCATTTCCCCACATGTGACTGGGCTCTACCCGCTTCTGGTTGATGGTGGGGCATCTGTGGTATTCTTATTTCACTCGGATAGTTCTATTACTCGCACTAGCCTATTGCCACAATCAGATCCAATAAGAATGGTGATAATTACAACACCGCCGCCACATTTATGGGCACTCACTATGTGCCTGGCACCTTCTAAGCACTTTCCATGTTCTAGCAAATGCGGTTTTCATAGCAGCCAATTAGGTGGAGACTAGTTATCAATACCCTAATTTAGCCATGGAGAAACTGAAGTGCAGAAGGAAGGAAACTTGCCTAAGATCGCACAACTAATAAGTGAGGAAAGCTGAGATGGGAACCTAGGCCAGACCCTTAGGGGCTAGTCTATTGTACCTATGAGTTTTTGGCCCCAGTATGCCAATCCATCCACTCTCTGCTGGTGTAGAAATTTCCTGGTGGCCAGCTAGGTGCTCAGAGGGTCCTCCTGACAAATGATGCCAAAGCATCTCCACTTAATCTTCTCACGCTGCTGCTTCCTCAGACATTCCCAGCATTCTAGTGTGTGTTAGACTCTGGTTTAGGGCTGAGATGCAGATGCAAAGCCAGGCTGTCCCACCTCCAACACCTGCTAGCTGAGAACCTTCCTCTGGGTCCCAACCTCTGTGAGCCTCAATTTTCAGATATTTGAAATTTATATGATGATTCTTGCCCCACAGGACTGTGTGGAAAGGTCACATGAGCTGCTGTTTGTGGCAGCACCCACCATACTGCCTTGGCACATAGTAGGGACACTGCCCAAGTTTACTGATGCATTTGATGCATATTTGGGGGCACCTGCCATGTAATAGGTACTCACCCGGAGCCACATCTTTGAAGTGCCACAATCCATTTATTTGGTAGACATTTAGTGAACCAGCAGACAGCCTCCCTGCCCGCAGGGAGCTCATCCTCTCAGGAAGAAGACAAGTGATCAAGTGAGCATGCAAATTAAAAACACATACATGAAAACATGAAAGTAGAACATGAGTAATCAAGAATATCCAGTAAACAAAACAGAGATTGTGATGGAAATTTATTAGGGGAAGGGAAGGGAGGGAGGCTCCCTTAGCTGGGCTAGTCAGGGAGGTGACCCTTGAGGTCATGTGAATAATGACAAGAAGCCAAGCTTGTGAAGATCAGGGGTGAGAGCACTTCCAGGGAGAGAGGCCAGCAAGGACAGAGTGCCTGCTGCAGGGAGAAGGCTGGCATGTGGCAGGAGCCTAGGGAAGTGGCAGGAGTGATCAGTTGTGCTCTTGGAGGGCATGGGTCCACATCACCTCCTCGAGTTATTGGTACAGGAGAACCTCGCTCTAACAAATTGCAACTCCAGAACAACTGCCCATAGCTGAGCCCCAGGACGAGGCACTTGCCCAGTGGCTCTACCTGCAGCCCTACCACTGCCACCAGCCAAGCCATCACCAACCCTAACCTGCCCGGTCCCTCTGCTCCTGCTCTGGCACCCCGCAGGTCTTTCTTCCATGGAGCGGGGACCACCAGGTCATGTCAAGGTCGTGCTTACACCCTTCAGTGCTTCCTCGTGCTGCCTGATGCACCTGAGAAAATGCCAGCCCTCAGCCATCTCCTCTCCCCAGGATCTTCCTGCATCTCAAGCCCTGGTTTTGTAGCAGTTTCCATGGGTTCTTTCTATTCCTTGAAGACCTCGAGCTTGTCTCCTAGAACTTTGCATTTTCTGTTCCCTCTGCACAGAATACCCTTCTCCAGATTTTCCCACAGATGCCTCCTGGCAATTCAGATCTCTGTTCTGTTCTGATGTCACCTCCTCAAGGAAGTCCTCCTTGATCACCTCAACTAAAGTGGCCCTCACTTTCCTCACCACCTGCACACCCTGGTTGCCATCCTAGCATCTTCCTTTACTTTCTTCATAGTACATATCATTGTCAGAGATGGCCTGTTTTATTCATTTGTGACACCTGTGTTGTCACCCTCCCTAGTTCCTTGAGGGCAGGGCCTTGCCTGTCAGGTGCACAGCTGTCTCCTAGCATGGTACCTGGCACATGATGGGTATCTGATACATGTCAGTGAATAGTTGAAGAAGATAGGAATTGCCCTCATAATAGTCACACACATCCTCTAAGCCAGTCATGCTCGGAGTGGGATACGTGTACTCCATTGACAGCAGCAAGAAAATGCCAGGACTTCTACTTAAAACTACTTTTTAAGGTTTTTTTCAATAATAAAACATATACATACATGAGAGTATATGTTACATATACATTAAAAAACAGATTTTTTTAAAGTGAACATCTGCACACCCATCACTCCTTCAGAGGCACCTGCTGCATGAGACTTTGAAGTCATCATTTCCTTGCTTGCCTTTACAATTTTACCAAAGAGATGATTCCCTAGCAACATAGGGTTTCTTTTGCATGCTTTTGAACTTCATCTCAATTGCATCCTACCATAAACTCAAAGGCAACTTGCCTTTTTCACTCAATGTAATATTTGTGACATACATCATCTTTTCTTGTTTCTAAAACAAAAATCAAGTGTGTGTGTTTCACTGATATTGAGTATACGCATTGATACAAGAGCCTATGTAGAAATTATAAGGTTTCTATTCGAATGGACATGAGTTAGGGGTGCAGGATCAAAAAAGTTGGGAGACCACTGCTGGGGGCAGTGGGGTGGCCAGTGCTGGACACCTAGGAAGGGTTCCTAGTCCATGCTCCCTTGCTGGCCTAATGCTCCATCTCTCTGTGTCTCTCCCTCCAGTGGCTTCTCCACAGTGGTAGCTCTGGGCGCAAGCATCATCTGTAACAAGATCCCAGGCCTAGCTCCTAGACAGCGGGCGATCTGCCAGAGCCGGCCCGACGCCATCATCGTCATAGGAGAAGGCTCGCAAATGGGCCTGGACGAGTGTCAGTTTCAGTTCCGCAATGGCCGCTGGAACTGCTCTGCACTGGGAGAGCGCACCGTCTTTGGGAAGGAGCTGAAAGTGGGTATGTGCTCACCCAAACACCCCAGCAGAGTCTTACAGGTTATAGAGACATCAGGCTATAGGGACACCAGAATACTCTCAGGTGCCCTGTGGAACTCCGTTGCCTGCCCCTACTAGAATGTCCTTCAGTGTGGGGTCCTGCATGTGCATTGACTTGCATTCAGGACTCCCATTGAGGGTCAGGTCTCTGGTTGAATCCATACCCCCTCAATCGTTTATTGACGGAGGTGCAAACCAGCAACCAGTGACCCAAATGCTAACCTCTGATACAGTGCTGATGCTGTGTTTTGAATTGAAGCCCAGATTTTAAAACTTGTTTCACCTAAAATATAGGAATTTCCGGTTTCTTTTGAAAAGTTGGCAGATCTACTCATAATTTACATGTGTGCCCACATGGTTGCAAAGACCTGAAACTGAGAACACAGCTCCCTTTAGTTGTAGCAGTGAATGGGCAACCCATTCACTGCCACGGTCCCCAACACTCCCTACTGCTGCCCAGCCTGTGCAATCCTGTGACATGATCCGCTTGATCCCTGTGGGCTTTTGACTTTGAAACTGTTTTATGGGAATGGTGCGTGCAGACACATACATACATGTAGAGTTTTGAGCCACACATTTAACTTCTGAAGCAATTATAACAAAAGTCTGGTGGAAAAGGGTCAGAGAGAGCAATGCTGGTCTCCAGGAGGCCCTGGTCAGTGGTAGGAGGCCATGCTGTGTGTCTTCTGGCTTGTGTGCATGTGCATTAGGGGACCAGAAATTGCCACAGGCTGGCTTCTGCACTGTGAACTTCCCTGAAAGCCAGGTCAGCCTCGGATATCTTTGGGCATCCCTGCCACCTCCTGCTTAGGTCACCCTGCTGTCACGTCTGGGCTCCCAGGTTGTCCCATGCTCCCCCATCTCATTTCCCTGTTGCTCCTGGCCATCCTGCAGTCCCTTCTGCACCCAGCAGGCAGGATCATCCTTTTACATGGAAATCAGATCATGTCACTGTGCTGCTTAAACCCCTCTGGAGGCTTTCTTGCATCAGAATGAAATCCCCACTGCTCATCTAGCTGCTGCTGACCTCTGCTTCCATCTTCCCTCTTCACCTGCTCACTCAGCCTTGTTCTTTTTCCCAAACACACCATGCTGGACACCAGCTATTTCTTCTGCCTTAGCTCCTTTCCTCAGCCCCGTGCCCCTGACCCTGTCCAGGTCTTCTAGACCTTTGCAACCTTGTCAAAAGTCCCCTCTCACCTCAAAGTTCCATCCCATCAGCCAAGCACTTCACACTGTCTGAAACCATTCTGAACTGGTTTGCAATGTCAGCTTCATGAGGGCAGGGGCTTCACTCCCACGCTTGCCACTGAACACTTTCTTCCCATTGCCTTTTGGAAGGCCTTACCCATCCCTGCAGCAGGCCTGGTTTTGTCACCATATTCTGTGAGTGCCTTCTTATTTGCACCTTACAGAACTGCAGACAGGATCTCAGTATGGGGTCCTGCAGGTGCATCGACTTGCATTCAGGACTCCCAGTGAGGGCCAGGTCTCTGGTTGAATCCATACCACCCCAATAGTTTATTGACAGAGGTGCAAACCAGCAACCAGTTTTTTGGGCCACTGGTGAAGTTGGCAGAGACCTTTCCGGAGGTAAGCCTTTTCCAGGATCTTTGTTGTGTAGACTTTTGCCTTGCACCATCTGCCCTGCTTCTCCCTCTTCCCAATTCCAGGGCTCACTTTTTAGGTGGAAACAGAGGCCCAGAGAGAGAATGGGACTGTCCCAGGTCACATAGTGAGTGGCATCAACACTGAGACTCCAGTTAAGGTTGCCTAATCTGTCTTGTGAGCTTCCCCTTGCTTGTCACTTGTAGTTTTTGGTTTTTGTGCTTTCTTCTACTCAGATATCTCACACACACACACACACACACACACACACACACACACCCACACACCCCATTCCTGGGACCCAGGCATGGGTTCCAGCATTGTTTTAAATTTGTGACTTCTGATATGTAAGATGTTATAGATGAGGAGACTGAGGCTCAAAAGGGACTTGCTCAAAGTCAACAAAAGTGAGTGGCAGGGCCTCTCAGGACTGGGTTCATTCCAGCATAACTTTCAGTCTCAGAACAGTCAGTATATTGGCTGGCATTGGAATAGTCCCCACAGAGGTCTGGGGCGCAGCAGGAGGGCTACAGTGCAGGGCAGTGCCTGGACAAGGATCCCCTCCTGTTGAGCAGCCCCCAGCTGGCCATGGTTGTAGAAGTGAGGCTGAGGAGGAATACTGCCAGTGCACACCAGGGAGGAGCAGAGGCCAGTGGCAAGAGGCATTCTAGTGGGCTTGGCAGGCAGAGGTGGCTGGTGGAATTCCAGCAAAGAGAGGTGCCCAAGAAAATCCTTGGGATAGCGATGCAGGGCAGTTGGTCCGGGGAGCCTGGAAGGAAGTAGGAGCTGGAGCCAGGAGGTATGTAGGGTCAATTTAACAAGTTTGAATTTCTGAGCGGGAGCCGTTGGAGGATTTTGAGTGTGGGAGTGACTGCCAGAGGATAGGTTAAACTTATGAAATTGCCACTGTGAAATGACTTTTGGCCCACAAAAGTGGCAACATAATATATGTTGATATGCATATATTATGCATTGACTTGCATTCAGGACTCCCAATGAGGGTCATGTCTCTGGTTGAATCCATACCCCCCAATAGGAATAGGAATCCATTCAACCTTATAGGAATTTTAGGAGATTCATGAAAGAGTGGGTATAAGGTCATTCATTCATTTTAATACGTGTTGATTTATTCATGCATTCACCAAGTTATTGGGTGTCCATTGTGGCTGGAGGCTCCTGTTCCAGTGTGTGTGGCCAGGGAAGGGCGCTGGATTTGTGAGGGAGGTGAGCTATGGGCATGTCTGGGGGAAGAACATGTCAGGCAAAGGGAACAGTAGGTGCAAAGGCCCTGAGGTGGAACGTGCTTGGGGGTGGCTTGAGGAACAGCGAGGGGCCTGGGGTGGCTGGAGTAGAGTGAGGAAGGCTGAAGGGGAAGGCTCAGGGAGCCAGGAGCTGGATGGTGCAGTATCCCTCAGGCCAGGGCAGGGGATCTGGATTTCCCTTCATGGGAATGGAGACCTTCTGAAGGGGAGACAATAAGGGAGGGACAGCATCTGACTTCGGGTTTAGCATCATCACTCTGGCTGCTGGGAAAAGCATGAACTGCAGGGTAGGATGGCAGTGGGAGTCAGGAGTCTGGTTGAGTCTTCCAGGAAGGAGGTGATGGTGGCTCAGCCTCAGTGATAGCCATGGAGACCTGCTTTGAAAGCCACCAGCCAGGAAGGAGGGAGAGTGACAAACTAAGGGCCAGCTAGGAGGGAGGGAGGGTGACAACCTAAAGGCCTGCTAAGGAAGGAGGGAGTCACTCTGGTCTGGACTTCTAGGGTAGTCACAGTGGGAAGAGGAAGATGAATCAAGATGAGAGCCCCGACAGTCTGAAACCGCCCTGAGCTTAGGTTTCCTCATATGTAGAAAGGTGTCCTGCTCCAGGACATCAGGAAGCAAGCATCACATTTAGGGTCACTGGGCTCCTCCTCAGTGCTCTCACCCCCATGGGGTTGCCACTTTCTGGGAATGACCAGCTAACAACGGCTGTCTTGCAGGGGTGAGGATCTGGCCTTTGGAGCTGTGGCCATCAAGTCCTGACTTTGAACACCAGGACCCATTGTCTGCCTTTAAAGAGAAACTTCCCAAAGTTCTACCCCATACTTCTGCTTACATATCATTGGCCAGAACTTAGTCACATGGCCACATCTAGCTGCAAGAGAAGCTGGGAAGTGTAATCTTGTATTCAGAGTGGACATGAGACCAGCTGGAGCTCTGTGACTGAAGAGGAAGAGTTCTTTATCCCATGCTTGGCTCCCTTCTGAGTGTTCAGGTTTCCTGCATAGAGCTGAGGGGCAGCAATGGGCATGTACCAGGTAAAGTCCCGTTGCATGTTAGAAATTGAACCCCAATTCAAGCCACCTCTGGTAAAAGGGGGACTTATGTATGCTTAAGGAACTGGAAAGCCAGGGCATAGTGCTGACTTTCGAAATGGACAGGAGCAGAGGTAGCATTGGCATCTATCAACCCCAGGACCAGCAGGACGGCCTTTGCACCTGCAGTGACACAACTTCCAGGTTCAAGCACCCCCAGAAAGAGCCTTGGCCTTTCTCTAGCAGCACTTGCAGAAGTTCTAAGATTCACTCAGATTGGACCAACTAATGGGGCTTTACTTTTGGTTGTGTGCCCATCCCAAACTAATCACAGTGGCCAAGGGCAACAGTGCTTTTTCTGGTCCAGCCAGGTAGCCCCACCCAGACCATCTCTCAGGGAAGAGGAACTGCTCACGAGTGTACTAGTCTACTAGGGCTGCCAGAACAAATCTCCGCAGACCAGGTAGCTTAAACAGCAGAAATGTACTGTCCAGTTTCAGAAGCCGGACGTCTGCCATCCAGGTGTCAGCAGGGCTGCTTTCTCAGAGGCCTCTCTATTGGGCTTGTCACCTTCTCCCTGGGTTCTCACACGGCCTTTCCCCTTGTATATGTGCCCCAGGAATCTCCTGTGTCCTGGTCTCCTTTTTTATAAGGACACGAGTCATATAGGACTAGGGCCCACACTAACAGTCTCATTTTAACTTAATTATAATACTTCTTTAAATTTCCTGTCTCCAAATACAGTCACACTCTGAGGTATTGACTCAGTCCACAGCAATGAGTGACCAGAGTGCAGCATGGTTCAGGCTTTAGGGAGAGGCATAGGGGGTGTGGTGGGCTCTCAGAAGTGAGACCTCGGGATGGAGGGAGGGGTCTGGACAGTGGAGATGGCCCTTCATCTGGAACTTGGAGGGTGGGGAGAAATTTACCAGTGAGTGGGATCCTAGGCAGAGGAAACAACAGAGCAAAGACATGGTCATGTGAGAGCTATGGAGGGAGTGAACAGGGGCCTGCAGCCTCAGGAGACAATGGCTCAGGGAGTCGCCTGTGAGATGGCAGGCTAGCTGTCAAGACCCTTGAATGCCAGGGATTATTTGAGTGGGGTGTGTGGCCCCACATCGGTTTGAACAACTGCTACCAAGGCACAGTGTGACCCTTGCGGTGGGGTATAAGAAGGCCTTCACTTCCCTCTAGACTCCTTCCTTCCTTCCTTCCTTCCTTCCTTCCTTCCTTCCTTCCTTCCTTCCTTCCTTTCTTTCTTTCTTTCTTTCTTTCTTTCTTTCTTTCTTTCTTTCTTTCTTTCTTTCTTTCTTTCTTTCTTTCTTTTTCTTTCTTTCTTCTTTCTTTTCTTTCTTTCTTTCTTTCCTTCCTTCCTTCCTTTTTTCTTTCTTTCTCTCCTTTTTCTCTCTCTCTCTTCCTCCCTTCCTCCCTCCCCCTTCCCTCTCTTTTTCTTTTTTCTTTCTTTCTTTCTCTTTCTTCTTTTCTTTCTGTTTCTTTCCTTTCTCTTTCTTTCTTTCTCTCTCTCTCTTTCTCCCCTCCTTCCTTCCTTTCTCTCCTTTCCTTCCTTCTTTTCTTTCTTTATTCTTTCTTTCTCTCCTTCTCTCTCTCCCTTCCTCCCCCTCTCCCTCCCTCCCCCTCTCCTTCCTTTCTTTCTTTCTTTTCTTTCTTCCTTTCTTTGTTTCTTTCTTTCCTTTCTTTCTCTTTCTTTCTTTCTCTCTCTTTCTCCCTTCCTTCCTTCCTTTCTCTCCCTCTTTTCCTTCTTCCTTCCTTCCTTTCTCTCCCTCTTTTCCTTCTTCCTTCCTTCCTTCCTCTCTCCCTCCCTCCCTCTCTCTGTTTCCCTCTTCCTCTCTCTCTTTCTTTCTCTCTCTTTCTTTCTTTTCTTTGTCCCTCTTTCTTTTCTTCCTCTTTCTTTCTCTCTTCCTTCCTTGCTTTATTCCTTCCATTCTCTCTCTGTTTTCCTTCCTTCCTTCCTTCCTTCCTTCCTTCCTTCCTTCCTTCCTTCCTCCCCTTCTCTCTCTTTCCCTCTTTCTTTCTCTCTTTCTCTCTCACTTTCTCTCTCTCTCCCTTTCTCTCTCTCTCACGTTCTCTTTCTCACTTTCTCTCTCCCTCTTTGTCTCTTTCTTTCTTTCTTTTTCTTTCTTTCTTCCTTCCTTCCTTCTTTCCTCCCCCTCTCTCTCTTTCCCTCTTTCTCTTTCTCTCTCACTTTCTCTCTCTCTCCTTTTCTCTCTCTCTCACGTTCTCTCTCTCACTTTCTCTCTCCCTCTTTGTCCCTTCCTTCCTTCCTTCCTTCTTTCCTTCCTTCCTTCCTTCCTTCCTTCCTTCCTTCCTTCCTTCCTTTCCTTTTCTGTCAGGGTCTCGCTCTGTCACCCAGGCTGTAGTGCAGTGGTGCAAATATAGCTCACTGCAGCCTCCACCTCCTGGGCTCAAGCAATCCTTCCACTGGGATTACAGGCACACGCCCCCTCACCTGGCTAATTCTTTTCTGTTGTTTTGTAGAGACAGGGGCCTCACTGTGTTGCCCAGGTTGGTCTCAAATTCCCAGCTTCAAGCAATCCTGCCTTGGCCTCCCAAAGCAATGGGATTACAGGTGTGAGCCACTGCACCCGGCCATTTGCTTTTCTTAAATAATACTGTGACCTCCCTCGAATTCACCCCCAACACAACTTGTCATCCACCTCTGTGAGCCTCCTTCATGTCTCCCCTGCCTCTCCCTCCCTGGCTACGCTTTCCCTATCTTGAATCTTGAGTTTCCCATTCCCTAGTTTATTTATGTTTAATATATCATATGGAGATCTTCCCCCAAAGTAAATGACTTCATTTTGGTTGGATTGAATTGCTATTGTGCCAAGCTCCTCCCCTAGTGGGGGGGCAGCTCCAACCCTGGGACTGGCCAGCTGCATGTCTGCTCAGTGAGTGGGTGAGAAAGACAATCTCAACAGCATCCTGATCTGCACTTCCCTGAGAAGTGATGAGGTTGAAATCTCCTCCTGTATTTACTGGCTGTGCATGTTCGCTCTTCCATGAGTTATCTCTTCATGCTTTGTCCCCATTTTTCTGTTGGGTTGTGGGTTCTCCCATTGGATTTGGCCAGTGTGGTTGTAGTCACAGTGCAGGGAAACCAGGGTTAGACCAGGCAATGCCTCGGGGTGAGTGGGTTCCTCAGGATGAGTGGGTTCCTCAGGATGAGTGGGCTGTGGGGGGCTTCACTCTATCTTGTGTCTTTTCACTGAGGATCAGTGTGGACCAGGAGCCAAGACTGCCCTTTCTCATCCGTCACTTCATTGGGTCCTTGGCACCCCTGAAAGAAAGTGTGTCCACCTCCATCTTGTTCCTGGGAGACAGGCTATGAGCCAGGCAGAGGGTGTCCAAGATCATGTGGCTGTTTCGTGGCAGAGCTGAAATCGGTCGTGAGTCCCCCCTCGCTGGAGGGATTCTTCTGTTTGTGCGATCCTGCCACAGGTGAGATTCTCAAGTCTGCTATGTATTTGAGAACCCCTTGGCTTGTTGCAGGTGTGGGGCTGCCAAGTGAGTACTGAAATCAGAGTCACATGGCCAGGTTTGCATCCCAGCCCCACCCTTACCTTGCAGATGACTTTAAGTGAGTACTTCACCTTTCTGACAGTCTGTAGAATGGGGGAGCCAAGCACCCACCTTACTGGGTGGTAGTGGCATTACATGATACGGGGTGTAAGAGCCTGGCACATTGTTATCCGTTGGTAACATCCCCTCCCCGCTTCCAGGAGGCCTGTGTGCCGTGTCATATGCACACAAGCTCAAGGAACCGGGGACCCACGCTCTAGGTTTTCTTGGTGATTACCAGTCTAAGCTGACCGTTTTGACTCTACCTCCAAACTATATACCCCAATCTGTCCAGTTTTCACCACCTTCACCACCACCTCCCTATTCAAACCGCCATCTTCAGATACTTGCTGCCTGAACAATGACATCAACCTCCAAATGCACCCCACCTCCTCCCTTTCATCCTGCAACCTATGCAGCCATCCAGCATGACATCTTCTCCATGTTGCTCTGAGTGTGGCATCCTGCCGTGTAAAACCCTCCCGCGGTTTCCTGTTGTTCTGAGAATAAAATGCACACCCATTCCCTGCTCCTTTATGGACCTATGCCAAAGTCCCTCCCACCTCAGGGCCTTTCCTCACTGTTCCCTCTGCTTGGATGCTCTTTGCCAGCTTGACTCACTCCCTCTGTCTTTCTATCCTCTGCTCACCTGTCAGGCCTCGGAGAAGTTTCATTACCTCCTCTCCAGTGTACACCGCCTGTCCTTGTCCACTCTCACTGTGTAGCATTTTTCTTTATGTCACTTTGTTACTCCAGGATGTATTCTCTAACTTGCTCATCTGTGCAGCGATGTGTAGTGGTTCAGCCCTGACGCTTCCCGCTTGGTCATTTACCAACAGTGGGCCTTGACCAAACGGGAGTGATAATGGCACCATTCTCACAGGTGGTGGGAGGATGAGGTTGCTTACTGCGCTCAGAACAGTGCCTGGTACACAGGAAGTGCCCATACATCGTAGCTGTGTTGTTATTATTGTGTGTCTCTCTGGCCAGAAGGCAGCTCTGTGAGGGATCAGGGGCCTCTGATCCAGTGCCTGGGACATGGAGGATACAGTCCCCGTTGGGGTGCTCAGTGGATCTAGGGACACCATGAGTACCAGAGCAGCCCCTTGCCCCAACTCTTCTCTGCAGCAGAAGATGACACAGAGGGTACTTGGGAGAAGCCGCTGAGTGATGGTGGGCAACCTGTCCTCTCCTGCATATGCAGGTCTCCACTCAAGAGACCTCCTGGAGGTGGTCTTCTGGAGGAGGTCTTCCTGGACCATCCTGCCCAAGACAGCATCCTCCACCCTTCCCCGACAGGGCACCCTGCATGGTTGTCTTTAAAGCACTCACCACTTTTGGAAGTGACTTTGTTTACTTTTGTAAGAACCCATCTGACATTAGTCTTCTCTGCCATCATGAGGCTCCATGGGGCCCAGATCTGCTGATCCTCTTCTCCCCATACTTCCAGCATCTGTCCTGGGGCCTGGCACACAGTAGGTCCTCATGGAACACGTGAAGAAGTGCATAGCCCCCAGGCAGGCCAGCTCCTTTCTACCTTGTGTGGCCCCAGTTGCTCTGAGCCCTTGAAGACAGGCCTTGCTTTGTTTATCTTCTGAATGCCGGGTCTGGGAGCACCTCATGCACAGTAGGTGCTCCATTTTCTCTGTCGTGTGAGTGACTGCTGTTCATTTCTCACCCCAAATACAAAACTGCATGTTCATTTCTGCACATTTTCTTTGAGATCCATCCTAGCTGGGCAGTCTCACTCATCAAGATCTTTTTAATGTCAATTTGATCAACCATTCTGTTAGCTCTCCTGCCCATCTCTGCATTGGCTTAAAATGGGATAAAAATGTTGACTAGGTCTAGTGCCTAGGAAAGACCGTTATGGCATGATTCAAGAGGAGCTGTGCCCAGGGTCTGCTCAGCAGATCACCATTCCCAGGCTCCACCCACTGCCTACTGCCAGCTGCCCTGGGGAGAAAAGGACATTCCCATGGGTGTCCTTTTAAAATGGGGGAACTCAGCATGTTATACTGCCTGCTCCTGGAGAGTCAGGATGCCTGCCAGCATATTAAAGGTGCTGAAACGTCCTGCGGACAAGACAGCAGCTTGAGCTGACTCAATCTGGAGGGTCCACTCATTTCCATTCTTGGACTCACTGACTGTCTAGTGGAGCTGCTCTTCAGGGGCACACACACTGGGGAATATCACCCTGGAGACCCTCACAGATTGACCATACTCAGAATGTGGTTTATACATCAACTTGGAATCTACCAAAAAGTATATCCACCTATCACCAATTTCCATAGCTTTCCCCAAGGGTACAGAAGAGGCACATCCTCACTTCTGACATTGCCATGGGCAGTGAAATCCATTCTAATCCACATTACCATTGAAAATCCCTTCAATCATGCATAAAATTCAGAATACCTGTGTTTCCATACAAGTACAGGAAAGCATGCACATACATGTAACATGTATATATGGCAATGTGTGTATATATATGTGTGTGTATATATATGCAGTGTATAGAATGAAGTGTATATATCCACAATATAAGTATATAATATTTTTTTTTCTGGTACATTTCGTTCAATTTATGCAAGTTAAACATTCATGGGATAAGACTCCTCCACTTGTATGTCCACTCATTTATTCACGTCTTCATCCTACAGGTATTTACTAGAATCTCTGCAGTAAATGCTGGGGTGCAGGCTCTGTCCAGGGCACTTGCTGTCCGGCGGGGACACACTAGGAAGACAAGGCTGAAAAGTGCTCTGAGGATCTAGTGGAAGAGAAATAGGCACTGGGAGATGAGCACAGAAGCTGCCTGTACGGGTCACCTGAAGTAGGGGCCGTCCACAACCCAGGAGGGGAAGGGGAGTGGCAGCAGGAAGGGCTTGGCTGGGTGACCCAAACAGGAGCCCTGGGATCCAGAGTGGCTTGGCACGAGGGACTGCAGGGCGTAGGGTAGGGAGGGTAAAGAGGCTGGGGGAAGAGGTGGGACCAGGCATCCTGCAGGGTTTTGGGACCAGCCTCAGGGGGTTTGCTTGGGAGGGAAGTTGTCAGAGGTATTTAATCAGAGGAGAGACAGGATGTAGGAAGATAATCAAATTCCTTGCACACACAGAAAGTTGCTATGTCTCCAGCATTATCATCGGCAAAGAAATGGTGATTTCCCGCCGTGTGCTGCTGGGGATGGGTGCATTCTTTTCCACATGCTCACAGCCTCCTGTTTGGTACCCCCCTGCCGGAATTTTTCCAGGGATGGGCACAATGACCTAGGAGTCAACCCCTGGAGTCCACCCTCCTCTGTCTACAATCTGGGAAACTCTGATGCATTTCTGGGCTTCTGCCTCTGTAGAATTTGTCGCCACTTCTCTTGGGCAGTCACTTGAGCAGCTCTCTCCTCTCCCCAAGGTGATGGCCTGGGCTGAGGGTCCCATGTCTGGGGATCCCTACGTCTAGGAGTCCCCACATCTTGCAAAAAGGACGCCATCATTTTACTCATTTGGGCTGTGGGAGTGCAACACATGTCTGGTGAGCTGGTGAATGCTTAGAAGGATGGATTTGAAAACCTTTCCAGTGAGAGAGACAGAAGCAAGGGGCGGGCCAGCTCCATTTTCTCTCTGCCATTTCTTAACAATGCGCCATCTTGCCCAAGCAAAAGACCTATTCTTTCCTTATTCTTGCTTAGAATGCAGCTAACAAAGGACTTTTTGTCTCGTTTGCATTTTTTTTTGCAAGCCTCAGTTCATCCTGGGTTTTAGCTCTCCTGACACTATTCTCTGAGATGAGTCTTTTGTTATAATGTTCTCTTCCCAGCTTTCATATGGTAGACAGGCAGGCAGGCAGGCGTGCGTGCACATGCAACATGCACACACACACACACACTTGCTTTCACATGCACATTCATTCATTCAACTGTTGAGGCTTCACAGATAAATAATCCAGTCCCCCACAGCCTAGTGGTGAGAGGCTGATCATTCAATTCAGTACAAAATAAGGATGGACAGGGTGCTGGGCCACAAGTGGAGGGAAGGGACATTTGGGAGGCACCTCAGAGTAGGGAACTTTGGAGCCGTGGCTTGATGGATATGATGCTAACCAATAATGCATCTAGTAAGAGCTATTGTTTATTGGTCCCTTACCGAGTGCAGGCTGGGCTTGTCACGTGCATTTGGTTATTTAATCCTCCTAACAACCCTGGGAGGTAGATACTTTGTTATTCCCACTTTATAAATGAGGAAACTGAGGCCTTGAGAGGTGAGTTAACTCACTCAAGGTCCCACTGCCAGGAAAAGGGAGCCAGGACGTAAACCCAGATTTATCCACCTCCAGGGCTCTGCTTTAACTCCTGCGCTACATTCCCTGCCCCTTAGCAGGCAGATGGAACAAGGAAGACAATTGCAGGCTGAGGGAACAGCATGTGCAAAGCCGTGAAGCCAGGAAGGAGCAGATGCTGACCGTTGGCAAGTGGTCAGCAGCGTGCTCTGGCCTTGCTCAGTAAGGAGAGAGACCCTTGGATGGAGAAAGACAGAGGCTGGGGCTTGCACACACCCCTCCCCAGTTTCCCTAGCTGTGGGCCTGTTACCTTAGCAAGCTCAGCCCAGACACAGCTCCCTGCATCCCCAAATCTTCCAGTTATTCATTGTGAGGCTCCCTGCTTCCTCTTGATGAGACAGCCCCATGTGGCATTCTGAGCCCAGAGGGGCTATGAACTGCCATGCCATGGGGCTGGCAAGTGCAACCTTTTTCCATCTGTATATTTTCCAAATCATATATTTCAGCTTGTGTCACTGCAGATTGCTTGCTCTCTGACCCATTGGCTTTAAATAGCAAAAGAAAAAAAAAATACAATGCACTTTGTGGTTTCCAGTAAGATACCGTAAATACACCCAGATAATATTCCGGTGCAAACCATTTACAGTGGCTGCACAGGGCGGTGGAATGGAATCTTTTGGGCAGGCTTGGACATCAGTTTATTTCCTCTATACCCGCTGGGATCATTATGGAGCTGGAACCACAGAGGGCGTCAGCTGGGCTCCCCATTTTCATCTCAGTGATAATACGTATCGTTCTTTATCAAGCACCTTCTGGGAGCTCCACAGAGGCTTCATTCCACAGAGGTCTCATTTAATTTTCAGGACTTGGCGATGTCCTCCTAAGGGTTCCCACTTCACAGATGGGGAAGCTGAGACTCAGAGAGGCAGAGTCCTTGCTTGGGGCTCCCCCAGTGAATGAGAAGTACACAGGAGGGACTGACAGGTTCCATCTTACCTGAGTTCTGAGCTGAAGTCACCTGGGATATCCCAGGAGGGAAGGTCTCTGGGCTTCTGGATGAAAACTTTACCTGGGAGATGTGGGTGGATTGAAAGGTAAGGAGGGCATGGGGGAGGTGAGGGAGCCCGGGGGATCTTCTGGTCTTGCTGAGTCACTGGTGACCTTGAGCAAGTCTCCCATCCTCCTTGAAGCTATCATTCCAGTAGGAGCCCCCTGGCTTTGTTTCTGTGGCTCTAGGAATCTTTTCTCTGATTCTGGGGAGAGGAAGGGCTGGCAGAATCCGTACCTGCCCTCAGCCTCACCTCCTCCGGTGTCAACCTGGCTCACCGGCTCCTGCCACTAGCTGACCACACCACGTCAGTGCCATCACTCAGGCTACCACTTGGCCTGATGCCTTCTCTGCCCCTAGAGAGCCCCCTGACCTCTCCGCTCAAGTCACCACCCCAGATGTCCCCCACTCCCATCACTGCCCTGTGTCACCTCCTTCAAAGTCCTCAACTGCCACGGAGTGGCATTATCCTGCTGCCTGTCCTTCTACAAAGGCAAAGCCATGTCTAAACTCCTCATCTGACTTTCCTCATGTCCTAGAACAGTGCCTGGCACATAGTAGATGCTCAAGAAATATCTGATGAATGAAGGAATAGATGGCTTGGTCAAGGAGGTGGAGGGGAGGGCAGGATTTGAGGGAGGTTCTTCCTCTGCTCCTGGGCAGGACGGAGAGGCAGGCCTTTCACAGCAGGCTGTCCCCACTGCTGGGATGGAGGATCTGATCCTGGAGGGCACACAGGCCATGGTGGCCAAGCCCAGGGTTCACTCACAGGCTCCACATGGATGATCTGGGCAAGAATGTAGGCCTGGAGTCAGTAGGACTGGAATGGTTCTCAAGACCTTGAGGCAAGGGAGTGGGTCCAACTCTGGGGCCAGCTGTCCAAGTCTGAATCCTTGCAGGTTGTATCACATGGGCCTCAGTTTCTGCATCTGTAAAATGCAGATAATAGCCCCCACCTCATGCGTTGTTGCCATATATTATGGATCTATATTCAGTGCTTAGAACAGAGCCTAGTGAATAAGAAACATTTCGTATGTCTTTGCTTAGCTTTTTATGGACTATATGCCATTGGGCATATGATCTCATCCCATTTCCACAGCAGTAGAACAGACCACCCTTGCAGGTATCTCCTAAGAGAAATGAGATGGCATTCGGGAAATTACCCACCTGAATGAAGGGGCTTCCCCAGATAGATGAGAAAAGGGCGGTTCTCGGAGCAGTGAGGGTGACCAGGGTCCAAGGGAGTTCTCTGGAGTGGTTAGGCACAGCAGGTGACCTCCAGGTTTGCATCCTAACTCTTCCTGGGCAAGTCAGCTCATCTCCCCAAGCCTCAGTTTCCCCACCTTACCTGGGATGAGTAAAGGAGGCAGACATGGATGGAATCTGAGATTTATTTTAAGATTCCAGAAGCTTTTTCTGCTTTCTTTCTACCATCAAACCCTGTTCTCAGCTCAGCAAGCCATCCAGTTTGAATGGTTTTGATAAATTATTTATTGATAAGTTTTAATTGATAACAACTGAATGCCATCTCGTTTTAGAAGTGCATTTTGACAAGAGTTGATTATGGTGGTAGGGCTGGTACGGGGAACAGAAAATCAGCAGCTAAGTCTAAAATGGCAGGGAGCAATAAAGGCCATGGATAAAACAGAGGCAGGGCAAGTTCTTCTCTGTACCACCCAGTAGCACCTATAATTTCATCAATTATTATAATTATAATGCTCACTACTGTTTGTTTAAGTACCTGCTAGGTGCCAGGTGATGTCTACCTCTTCCTACAGGGTAGTTGCTAATAACAGATGAGGAAATGGAGGCTCAGAGAGGTTAAGTGACTTGCCCGAGGTCACACAGCTTTTGGCGGGGTTGAAATTGGGACTCAGGTCTGTCTCACCCCTCACACATTTTGGAGGGTGTTGGAGACAGTGGGAGTGACAGACATGGTCCTTGTCATCTTGTAAACCTGAAATTTGGCTGGGCAGACAGACACTGGATGAGCCTCTGTGTTATTTTTTTTTTTTTTTTTTTTTTTTGCCTCTCTGTTGTGACCTTCAGGACATTGTGAAATGGGACTCAGCAGGGACGCCATGGGTGGGCTGGCATGGCACGCCACGGCAAAGCCAGCCCTGGCATGGGGAAGCTGTCCAGTTCAGCAGGTGGACAGGCCTACTTTCTGCAGGGTGGGAGGGCAGTGATGGGGCAGCGGACAAGTTGTTTGTGTCTGTCCCTCCTGGGGAGGGAGGTTCCAAGGCGAATGGGAAGGTGGGTGGGGAAAGGACCTCCCTGAGCATGGGACAGAGTGACCTAAGGCTAGAAGCAACTTGGAGCAAATCATCCACCTCCTCACTCACTGCTTAAGCCATCTCCATCCTGGCATTCTGAAACACCTTCTCTGGCCCCCCTTTGCCTGCTCCGGGCTCCGGGGCCTCTTCTTCCAGGTGCCTTTCCTGAAACCCACCCAGGCTACATGAGAGCGAACTTGCCCAGTGCTCCTCAGGACTTATCCCACACACAGGGCTTCCCGTAGGTTGCTTTGGTCAGTCTTCACCCTGTAAAGTAGACATAGCCCTTGAACCCATTTTGCAGGTGAGGAGACTGAGGTCCAGAGAGGCTAAGAGGCTAGGTGGCAGCACCATATTCACACCAGCTCTGAGTGACTGCCCGTCCCACGCTGTCTCCTGCACCCCAGCTGCTCAGGACCCTGCCCCTCCCCTGGAGATACTCACAGTCCAGTGAGGGGGACACAGAAGAAGGGAAGGGATGGACATCTGAAATAGCAGGTGACACACAGAAGGAGTAATAGTGGCCACGAAAACAAGAGTTAGGGTGCAGGCAGGTTCCATAAACGAAACATGGGGCCAAGAGCTTTCCATGGACAAACTCTTGTTCTCTCTCATTGCCATGAGAAAGTTACCAATGATATGTCTCCATTTTACAGCCAGAGGGACTGAGGCGCAGGGAGGGGTAGTCCTTGACCAATAGTCACAGAGCCAGGGATTGATGTTCCTGGGATTTAAACTCAGGCCTTCTGGCCCCAGAACCAGTGCCCTCCGTGGGTGTTGGGGAAACGCTGCTTTACGATGCTGTGAGCTTTATGCACGTGTGCAGGTTACATGGTTAGGTCAAGGGTGCTTGGGAGTGGGGAGTGGGAACTGATGGGCTAGAGGGGTCCCCCCCCCATCTGGCTTTCCAGATCCTGGGCAGCCAGCCCACATACATTCCTCCTTTATTGCCCAGTTGACTCCCCAGGTTCTGGGGGTTGAATGGATGTGTGCGTAATGGCAGTTGCTCAGCTCATCATCACCCTAAGAGGGAGCTTTGTTGCAAGTTAGGAACGGGTACACAGTCGAGCTTTGGAGAGCCATTGCATTGAGCTCAGCCTCACTCCTTAGTCAGGCCCAGGCTTCTCTCAAGTGCCTGGGACCTGACCCCAACTTGTCTCCTCTCCTCCTCGCAGGGAGCCGGGAGGCTGCGTTCACCTACGCCATCATTGCTGCCGGCGTGGCCCATGCCATCACAGCTGCCTGTACCCAGGGCAACCTAAGCGACTGTGGCTGCGACAAAGAGAAGCAAGGCCAGTACCACCGGGACGAGGGCTGGAAGTGGGGTGGCTGCTCTGCCGACATCCGCTACGGCATCGGCTTCGCCAAGGTCTTTGTGGATGCCCGGGAGATCAAGCAGAATGCCCGGACTCTCATGAACTTGCACAATAACGAGGCAGGCCGAAAGGTAGGCAGCCAGGGAGGGCAGCTGGGCGGCGCTCGCGGAGATACTGCGAAATGACTTGTTCGTAACACCTGGTGCTGGGTGTCTGGTGAGGAGCCACAGGGCTCTGCCCTCAGCCTCACTCTGCTTGGCGTTGGCATCAGCTTGTGGCTGGTTAGGATTTGTGTATGGCACAAAGCTTGTCAGCTATTAGAGAGGTTGGATAACTGAGTCTCCCTTAAGACGAATTGGATGTTACTCAGCAAGGTGGAAAGAGGGACAGATGTGGACTCTTATCCTCGGGAGGAGCCAAATTAGCCTTTCTCCCTTGCTCCCTTGCTCCCTTCCTGCCTCCCTCCCTGCTTTTTTCTCTCCCTCCTTCCCTTCCTCCCTCTTCTCAGGCTTCTGGCCACATCCTGTGTGTCAGAGCCTCCCAGGTGGCCTTGGTGAGTCACACAGGGGAATTGCTCACCTGGTCTACCCCAGGACAACGTCCTGGGGGAAATTACGAGGCCCTGCCTGTCTAGTCCCATGGCTGGGAGCTCCTGCCCAGGGTGGCACATCCCTGCAGGGGTCCCAGCTGCTCCCTTCTCCCTGATTTTGTGGTCAGATCACCCTGCAGGTCCCAGGTCCCAGGCTCTCTCCTGCCTTGAAGCCCTCACTTCCTCAAGGCAGACAGGAGGAGGACACATGGCTTCCCTCTCCCAGCCTCTGTTTCCTCACCCACAGCTCTCTGACTGGGCCATGGTGAGAATTAAAGGAGAGAATAGCACGTGACCGGTAGCAAGTCAGGGTCAGGGTGGATCCCACGGGAGTGTGTTCTGTGAGCCACACAGCTCCACTGGGTGTGAGGCTTGTGGCTGTTGCTCTGTCGTGCTGCCATGAGCCCATGGGCGACACAGACACTGGGAACTGTCAGAGGCTGTAAGACCAATCTCAGTGGGCTTCCTGGAGGAGACAGGCCCCAAGAAATGAGTGAGGTTTGGCTAGGCAGGGAAAGGAGGTGGAAGCAGCCAAGATCTGGTGAGCTGGGGAGGAATGGACGCAGGCCCAGAGGTAGGGGCAGGGGGCCAGTTGGGGACCACACTGACCAGTCTGTGAGCCCCTGACAAGGGAACCCCTGCAGGATGGGGCCGAAGCAGCCTTGTGTTCTGCACCTAGATCTGCTTATGGCTGCCATGTCCTTGTCCTTCAGGTTTCAGCCATGATGTCCTCTCTCCAGAGAGGCTTCCCTTCCCATTCCTTCTTAGCCTTTTCTCCAAGCTTGCCTTGTTCTGTGGCTTTCTCCCCTCTCTAGACTGTAAGCATACTGAGGACAGAGGCCTGGGGTGTCTCAGACACAGCAGCACTCCAGAGCGTGGCACACAGTACGCACTCTACAAATATGTATGGAGTGAACGGATGAGTGCCTTGTAGTTGCTGGTGAGCCACTGATGGTTCTGGGGCAGGAGAGGGGCAGAAGTCATAGACCCTTGGGAGGCAGAGGGCTACCTTGAGTGGGGTCAGGAGCTGGGTCTAGGTGGAGTGCAGGCCAGGCCTGACCTGATGTTTCTGAGCAGGAACAGCCCTCCCAGCTCAGGAAAGCCCAGTGGAAGGCCATACATCCCCCTGCCTGCCCAGTGCTCTCTGGTTAGGGAGGACCCTTGAGGATGGCTTTCTAGAAAAGCACTTCTACAGACACTATGTATTTCCTGAGCCAAGAGGCGGGACTGCAGACTCCCCGGTGTGTGCAGAGAAAGGCCTGAGTCACCACCCGTCCCGCCCCTTTGTGCTATATAGGGGTGGAAATGGAGGCTCAGAGAGGGTGCCAGCTGACCCGTGGGACTTAGGTCAGTGACCACACACACCACTCAGCCAGAGCACACCAAGGTGGTCTTCTGGCCTAGCCCCAAGTGGCCAGACACTCACTTGCTGCCTTGAGACACCCCAAGGGCCCCGACAAGGGCACGAACAAAGACAGCCACCAGCTGCTGTGGGTTCCAGCCCCTCTTGCGACCTCAGTTTCCACATCTGTCGATTGGGACTATGACCCTCTCCTTGTTCTGACCGGTGCCAGTCGGTTCCCCAGGATTTTGCAACATGCCATTTACTCGAAGGCATGGGACCCCACTCAGAAGCCCCCTCCCAGCAGGCTGCCGTGGGCCCCACGCATGGCAGGGCTTGGGAACCGGCAGGAGCAGAGGGGCCAGCCTGCCGCTGCTCCTGGCTGAGCGCCTCGGAAAGGCTCGCAGATGTGTTTATCACCCGCTCCCTCGCTCCTGCCGTGAGGAAACAAGACTCAACCTGACCACAGGCTCTGGGGCTTGTTGGCAGCTGGTGTGAGAGAAGGGGAAGCGGGGAGGCCAGGGTGGGGGCGGCTTCTGCAGACCTGATGAGGGGCTGCCCCAGAGCTGCAGGGGAGCCCTCGACTCCCCTGGCAGATGAGGAAGAATCAATGCCGCAGGGGCGTCCTGCCCTCGCAGGTCTCCAGTTCGAGTCTGAGCCCAGCAGGGTGTGGGCCATGGGGCAGGGGCAGCACCTCAAGGAGGCTGCGGGGCATCCCCCCCTTTCCCTCATTGTCTCATCAGTTGTGTGGTCTGCAGGCCGAATCAGAATGGTTAGGTGCCAATATCTTTTGGCGAGGTGATTTTAGTATTATAGCTTCCCCTATTGGCAGTTCGGGGTCTTTGCACTTTGGATTGAAATCAGTGGTTGCTCAGGTTGGGGTCTTAGAATACGAAGTTCACATCCTAGCGTGTGATGTGTGGAATCATAGGCTCCCCAACTGGGAGGAAGGGAAGAGTCAGAAGCATTGTGTTGAAATCTTTGGATGGTGGAATCTTTGTGGCTTTGAATAATTTCTTTCCAGCCTTTTGGGCAGCAAGGAAATTATACCCAGTTTTTGCCCTCAAGACTAGATGCTCAGTCTAGTGAGAGAATCAGGTCCAAGAAGCAAAACTTGTGATTCAGAGCTACACACTGTAGGAGAAACGTGATGTAGAAAGTGAAGAAAAGAGGTCAGAGGAAGAGCGGTTTGTTTCCTCTTGAAGTCTGAAGAGTGCTAGGCAGAAGAAGAGAACTCTTAGCAGGGCTTTGAAGGCTTAGGAGTCCTCCAGGTTGACAAGGCATCAGGAAGGAAGAGGGCAGTTCAGGCAGCACAGGCATGTTTAAAAGCACGAAGTCCTAACAAAGCATGCTGTGAGGGCTCCACGTGGCCGAGGGTGGGGAGGACAAGTGATGAGGCTGCAGAGGGGGCTAGATCCTAACACACAGCCTTGAATGCCAGAACAAGGAGTGGGACTTTGTCTCAGGCCAGAGGTGCCCAGAAGAGGCTTTGGTGGCGCAGTGCTTGGGCAGGTTTCTGACCTGTCTGGGATAGAGTGGAGAACAGAGTGAAGGGGCTGTGGCCAAGGTTGGTGCCTAAACCCAGCAGGGGCCTCGGGGCGCATGGCTGGGAAGGCTGTTTAGGAAGCATAATAGGTAGGAGCTGCGTCAGGTGTGTTTGGGGTGGAGGAGCAGGGTGGTAATGGAAGCCCTGGTCTTTGTAAGATTGCCCGGTGGGAGGGTTAAAGGGGAAAAGGAGGAGAGAGCCTGGGCCACAGCCTGGGCAAATGGGTACTGGGACAGGAGGGCTATGGGAAGGGAAGGACAGTCAGGGAGGTTGGAGGAGAACCAGGAGAACCTGGGCCTTCTGGGTGCATTTGTGAGTGCGTGTAGACATCCCCCTGCAGGAGTGCAGAGAAGCCTGGGCAGCTGCGAAACCCAGCCAAGGGCCAAGGATCTCCAAGCCTCCATGACAATATTGTACTTGGCAGGCCAGGCTTTCGAGGCCTTACTGTACAGAGAGAGAAGTGCACCAGGGAGCTCTGGGGGCCTGGGGGAGGGTGGGAGCCCTCAGCAACCCCTTCATGAGAGTGTGGTGACTGAGCCCAGGAGAGGCAGCCCTGGGGATGGGGGCCCAGCTGGGACGGGGCTGGCCCCTGCTGGAATGCGCCGCTTGCTCCAAGGGAGGTGAGCTCAGGGGGATGGAATTCCACCGAAGTGAAAAGTCACCTCCCAGTCCCTGCCCAGCCTCTTGCACACGGAGGGGTGTCGGTCTTGTCCCTTCCTGCCCTGCCCCGTCTGGTCCGGGTGCTCCTGGGAGCTGGATTCCCACCCCTGCCCTGGCCGCAGGCAGGCCTGTGAGTCAGGGGACACCAGGGACCAGCCCCTGGCAGCTGGGGCGGAGCCCAGATAAGGCCTGCTTAGCTATGCTCCTCTCTGCTGTCCCGAGGGCCACTTGCATATTTGACCAGATAGAGTGGCTAGTGGTGGCATGTCAAGGGCCTGAGGAGCCAGGCCCCACCCAGCCCGAAGCTGACTGGCCAGGCCAGGCTGGGAGGAGGCATCCTCAGTCTGCCATGCCCTCCATTCCTGCCCCGCCCCGGGCACAGTTGTGGGTTCTCGCCCTTGCAAATGGAAAGGCTTGCAGCCAGGACTCAGGGGACTTGGAGCAGGAATGGTCTTGGGCACATCTCAGCCCTTCAGGGCCTTGGTTTCTTCCATGGCAGGGGCTTCTTTTCTTTGCTCCCAGGAGGGTCTCCAGGTCTGACATGTGGGCTGGGGAATGACATGGGGTTCTTGGGACCATTGTACCCCAACCTTGTCTCCAACTTCTCTCCCACACACACCACCTTCCAACAACACACTCCTGCAGTCAACCAAGCTTGTTCCCACCTAAGGGCCTTTGCACAGGCCGCTTCTGCTGTCTGGAGAGCTCTTTCCTTGAATCTTTGCAGAACTAGCTCCTTGTATTCCTTCAATTCCCCGCTCAGATGTCACCTTACCAGGGAAGTCCTCCCTAACTTCCCTCCTCCGCTGTCTGTCTCATCTCCTCCATCACCCTGCTTTACTTGCATGTGAAACCACCGCACAGAATGATCTCATTTGCACAGCTCTTTGTGTCTTTATTACTTGTTGCCTCCCACTGCAGTGTCAGCACCATAGGGTAGTGATGGCCTAAGTTCACCTCTAAACTTAGAACAGTGCCTGGCACATAATAAGTGCTCAAGAAATATTTGTTGAGTGAACAAATGATTTGGCAAGTGCTTGCTCTTTCTTGGGGGGATTTCCAGGAGCAGGGTTGCAAGGTATAATACAGGACTCCCACTTAGAGTTGAATTTGATATAAACGAAAGTACGTCCCAACTATTGCACAAGACATATTAAAAAATGATTCACCATTTACCTCAAATTCAGACTTAACTGAATTTGTATTTTTGAATTGAGCTGATATTGAGATAATTGTAGATTCACATGCAATTGAAGAATATGAAGAGATCTTGTGTACCCTTTGCCCAGTTTCCCCCAATGGTGACAGCTTGCAAAACTATAGGACGACGTCACTACTAGGATGCTAATGCTGGAACAGTCAAGATGCAGAGCACACAATGATCCCCAGGTTGCTCTTGTGTAGCCACTTCTACTTCCCTTCCCCTTCCGAATCCCCAGCAATCACGAATTTCCTCTCCACTTTTATACCTTTTTTATTTTAACAATGTTACATAGGTGGATCTGACAGTATAACCTTTCCAGACAAGCTTCTTTTCATTCAGCACAATTCCCTCAAGCCTCCTTCAAGTGTTGTGTATCAGTAGCTGGTTCCTTTACCTTGCTGAATAGTATTCCAGGGCACAAAGGCTCCACAGTTTGTTTTGCCATTCACCTGTTGAAGGATATCTGGGTTGTTTGCAGGTTTTGACTATTACAAATAAAGCTGCTGTGAACATGTATGTACAGGTTTTTTGTGTGTGTGTGAATGTAAGGTTCTATTTCTCTAGAATAAATGTCCAAGAGCACAAATGTATGATGGCTGTATGTTTAACTTTATAAGAAAGTGCCAAACTGTTTTCTATTTTGTGGGAGAGTGGTTGTGCCATTTTATATTCCCACTAGCAATGTGTGAGTGGTACAGTTTCTCCACATCCTCACCAGCATTTGGTGACATCACTGTTTTTAAAATTTTTTGGCCATTCCTATAGATGTATGTTATACCTCATTGTGGTTTTGACTGGCATTTCCTGAATGGCTAATGGTGTTGAATATCTTTTAATGTGCTTATTTGCCATCTGGATAGCCTCTTCAGTGTAGCATCTGTTGATGTCTTTTTGCCTATTTTCTAGGTAGGTAGTTTACTTTTTTAACTGGTGAGTTTGGATATTTCTTTATAGATTCTAGCAGCTAGTATTTGGTCAGACATGCGATTGGCAAATATATTTTCCCAGTCAGTAGCTTGTCTTTTTATCATCTTCATAGGGTCTGTCACAGAGCAAAAGTATTTAACTTTGATAAGTTTTCATTGGTAAGGTCCAATGTATCTATTTTTCCTTGAATGGACTGTACCTTTGGTATTATCTAAAAACTCTTTGCTCAGCCCTAGATCCCAAAGGTTTTCCCATTTTTTTTTCCTAAAAGTTTTATGTTTCACATTCAACTCTGTGACCTGTTTTTAAAAAAATTCATTAATTTAAAAAACTCAATGAAAATTTATTTCTTTTTTAAGTTGGAGTTACATTTTTATTTATTTTCAATTGTGGCAAAATATACTTAGCATGAAACTTGCCATGTTAGGCATTCTTAGGTGTGTACCCCAGTGGCATTAAACACACTCACACTGTTGCGCTGCCATCCTCACCTTCCATCTCCAGAACTTTACCATCTTCTCAAACGAAGACTCTGTCCCTGTTAAACAACCACCTCCCATGTCCCCGCGCCCCACCCCAGCCCCTGGCACCCACCTTTCCACTTTCTGTCTCTTTGAATCTGACTGCTCTAGGCACCCCACATAAGAGGCATCATATAGTTTTTGTCCTTTTCCATCTGGTTTATTTCAGTTAGTGTAATGTCTGAAAGGTTCTGTGATTGCTTTGAATTAACTTTTCTATGAGGTGTATGTTTAGGTCGGGGTTCATTTTTCAGCCTATTTATGTGCTAAATCCAGGAACCCTCCCTAGCCTCCACTGTCAAGGACAGTGGCCTCGGCACAGTGCCAAGGAAAGCTGTAGGATTGTTTTAGAGCTGGAGATTCTCTCTTCTGTGGGCATTTGATCAATGAGAGACTGAGACCCTGACCTGGAGGGGCCCTGCCAAGGCCACACACCAAGGGAATGGAGAAGCAAGAGCTGCACCTAGGGCTTGGCTCCCGGCTCAGACCTCCCTTCCGCTTCCTGGAGCTGGCCAGGGCCGGGGAGCTGAGCTGGATGAGAGGCTGAGGTAGGGGCCAGGAGGTCCGTGGTGGGCTTGAGAAAAGCTTAGTGGGATGACCAGGCCAGGGTGTGTGGGCCCAGAGGAAGAAGCCCAGACGAGACCAGAGAGGAAGCTACCAAGGACGGGTTGGAGGGGGACCAGCCCAGGCTGGGGCGGAGGGTGCCCACGAGGCCTGAGGTTTGGCCAGTTTTCTCCAATGACACAGCAAGGGCAGGGCCCAGCCAGGTCCTGTCAGTGATGCCACTGTGATAGCAGTGGACAGTACCCAGGCAGGAAGGGGATGAGATAAGAGAGGACGCATGGGTAGGGGCAGGAGCAGCCCTTCCCACAGAGACTGGAAACGTCTGTGGCCCCAGCTTCATGTGGCCTGGTCCCTGGCATCCCACTTTGCTCTGGGCTAGTAAGACCACCCCACCCCCAACCTGGATGGATGTGGGCAGCAGGGGCAGGCCCTGAGGAGGCGCTGAACACCCAGGCCTGGGAGGAGTCAGGTGGCTCAGCTGTGATTGGAGCAGCCTCAGGAAGGTGTCACAATCCTGCAGTCCCTGAGGACTGGGGGTGGTGTGGTTGGGAGGGTGGCAGGCAGGACCAGGACCCACAGAATGGAAGAATATGGGGAAAAGGCAGCTCAAGTGAGAAGGAACTTACTATCAGGAAGCGGGATGAGGTCCCTGTCAGAGCAGGTGGTATAGGTGGAGGGAAGGTTTTCAATTGCCTGGAGAATATGGACATGATTCTAATATCAGCACTTGAAATATGTGTACTAATTTAATCCCCACAGTGGTCTTACGAGATTAGCATTCTCTGTTCTCTCCATTTCATGAATAAGAAAACGGAAGCACAGAGAGGTTAAGAAAGTTGCTTAATGCCACACAGCTGGCAGGTGCAGCGCTGGGATGTAAACCCAAGCAGCCTAGCTCCAGATCCAGGTCTTAACCTCAAACTACGCTACCACACCCAGGAGTCTTGGACTCAGATGCTTTTATCCCCACAGTCTCCTGATCCTGAAATCCTGTGATTCCAAGATGTTACCCCAAGATTCACAGATCCTCTGATTTGAGGAACTTGGAGACTACAGTCCTCAGCCCCCAGAAGGCCCCGCTATGTGGTCATTTGGGTTGTGGGTTATCCAGGCACGCACACGTGCATCCTCTCCTACTCTGGTCACTGTGGCCTTGCGGGCAGTCCCTGAGCCACCACCTTCTTCCTGGGAGAGAACACATCAGGGCCAGGGAGGAACCCGGTTATGAGTGAGAAGAGGGGATTCTGTGTGCCATCTTGGCAGGTGACGGGCCCCAGTCTGCCATGGGGGTTCAGGATGAGACTGGACAAGGAGATGGCCAGCCAGAGACCCACGCCTGGCGCAGGGACCAGGGCGCCCCCTGTTTTAGCAGAGTTTCTGGACTTGTTCAGCCTGATGAACATCAGTTGGGGAGACTTCTCTTCTCCCCCAATCCTTCCGGGCAGTCGCAAGACTCACCTCGGTATCTCTCAGAGCCCAGCCTGGGCCGGGCATACTCTTGGTGACATAAAGTGGCACACATCCTAGGCCATGTCACAAACAGCCACCAGAGCACCAGAGGCACTAGACTGGGTGCGTCTGTCCCTGCCTTCTCATTCCCAGGCGTGCACAGGGGGCAGGCGAGAGGCGGGTGCTCCCTGTGCTGTCAGGTGGGCTCTGGAGTCCACTCCTGGCTTTACTGCTTGCTAGCTGTGTGGCCTTGGCCATGTTACTCTGCCTCTCTGTGCCTCAGTCTCTCCAGGTCACTTAATAGCGCCACAGAGTGTTATGAAGATTACATGATTAAAAGAATTTAAACTGCTTAGAGCTGCCCTGTCCAATAAGATCACAAGCCACATGGGGCTACTTACATTTAAATGAATTACAAATAAATAAGATTAAAAATTCTGTTTCACAGTCCATGTTTCAAGTGCTTGGTAGCCACCTGTGGCTCATGGCTTCCTACTAGACCATTCCGTGGTGGCAGGAAGGTCTATTGGACATTACTGTCTTAGAGTGGCGGGCACGGAGTAAGGGCTGAGATGTTGGTACCACTACTAAGGGGCCTGAAAAGATCTCAGCTGCGGTGGAAGCTCATCCTGTCACCTCCCTGGCCTCCCGCCAGCCCAAGGGGGTCTCAGATGCTGGCCATCTGATTTATCTTGGAAGGAATTCCCAGTGTGGCTGCTGGCCCTGCAGCTGGGAACTCCTTTGAAACCCACCTGAGGTAGGGAGGGGGCAGCATGGCGAGGCCCTGAGAGCCCCCTCAGTGAGGTAGAGTCACGGGCTCAGTTACACCACGTCAAAAGGCACCCACCGGGGACAATTGCCGCCTTTGTCCTCGGGAAGGGGACTGGGACTCCTGGGTGTTATCAAATCTGCCAGGAAGAGGGAGGGAGGGGAGCCAAGTGATGGGAGGAAGGTGGGTGAGGAGAGGGGCAGGAGTGATCCTAGAGGGAAGGAGAAACGAGGTGTTCTGGAGGCTCTGGAACCAGGACCTGGCAGCTGTCACTTTTCCTAATCCTCAACACTTGTGTCTTTTGAAGAGAAATCCAGTGCAACTGTGTCCCTAGGAAGGACTCCTTGCCTGACAAAGGCACTTCCTTAAATTACCTCCTTTCAGTGTGCATTGAGACACTGTCATGGCTGCTCACAGTGGCAAGCACTTGCTCTCGCTCTGTCCCGGGTGAGGTTCTAGGTGCTCTCCCGGGATTACTCCATTTGATTGACCAGACATCTTTGGGGACCCTTGGTAACTCCATTTCTCGGATGGGCAGTGGAGGTCCGGGCAGTGAACGTGAGCAGCATCCCAGGCTCCTGGGCAGGAGAGCTGGACGCAGAGTCTCAGGGCCTCCACAGGCCATGGCGGGAAGGGGACAGATTCCCTGCCAGCTGGGCATGGGCAGTGAGGCCAGCACTCAGCTGCTCACTGCAAGGCACTGTGTGCCCCTCACAAGGCCTGCCCTTCCATGTGCTGGTCCCATCGCAAGTGCTCTTTGTAAGTGATCTCACAGGGAAGGGCCTATTGCCATTCCTATTTAGCAGATGAAGAAAACTGAGGCACAGAGCAGTTCAGTGGTGCTCTTGAGGTTGCCCAGGTAAAAAGCATCTGAGCTAGGGTTCCCTCCAGCCATCCCACCTCTGCAATCCAAGCTCTGTTCATCCTTGGTGCAGCCTCTTATTAGCTCTCAATTATGTGTGTATGTGGGAGTGTGTGTATTTTTGGACTTGGATGGATTGGTACAATTTTGAAATAATAAAGATTCCAACAAGGCCAGGCACGGTGGCTCCCACCTACAATCCCAGCACTTTGGGAGGCCAAGGGCGGTGGGTCACCTGAATTCAGGAGTTTGAGACCAGCCTGGCCAACATGGAGAAACCCATCTCTACTAAAAATACAAAAATCAGCTGGACGAGGTGGTGGGCATCTGTAATCCCATCTACTTGGGAGGCTGAGGTGGAAGAATCACTTGAACCCAGGAGGCAGAGGTTTCAGTGAGCTGAGAATGCACCACTCCAGCCTGGGAGACAGAGTGAGACTCCATCTCAGGAAAAAAAAAAAAAAAAAAGATTCCCACATGACATTGGTAAAGCACTTTATGATTTGCAAGACCTTTTTTTTTTTTTTTTTTTTTTTTTTAACATCTTTTCTTGGCCAAGTCTCACAGCTGTCCTCTAGGTGAGCAGTGTTATTGTGCCTGTTTTGTAGGTGAGGCAGCCAAGGCTCTGGTTGGGTACTGCTCAGTCCCCCGGAGGGGTTCTCTGCTGGGCTGAGAGTTTTGGATGGGAGGCAGGTCAGGAGCTCCTGGCCAGACCATGCAGGGAGATGTGAATGACCTGGATGTGGAAAGAGCTCCGATCAGAGCCCTGACTGTGCCACTTGTTTGCTGTGTGCCCTTGGGCAGTCACCCTTCTCAAGCCTCAGTTTCCTCATTGAGAAAAAGGCAGTGAGGATTTAGTACTTGTCAGAGCTGTTGTGCAGGTTACATGAGATAATGCCCCTGGAGTGCCTCGTCCTACGTTCTCAGGCACGATGAGTGCTTGGAAAGCAGTCATTGCTGTTATGAATATCATTGTTAGTATCAGCAGTAGTAGTGATTTTAAAGCCACAGTCAAGTTTTAATTCTTACGTTTTATTCCTAAGGACTGTTCTAGCTCTAAAACTCTGTTTCGTCCATGCGCTGGCTGTAGAGTATGCTAGCGGACTCAAGAGAAGGAGCGGTCCAGGTCACCATTGAGATTTTTTGCTGCACTGAGCAGGGAGGGCCACAGGACACCAAGCCATAGCAAGGTCATGCTGGTTCTCCTTTATCCAAAATAGGTGATGTCCACCTAGGTCTTTCAGTCCTGGTGAACAGCCACCTCCAGAGGGGGCCTCTGCCCTTGTGCTTTCAGCCCCATGCCACACGTACCCAAGTACCACATTCCAGGACATTGAAAGTTGTCCATAAAGTCCGGTCTCCAGCCCAGACCTGCCTCCCAAACCCAAGCCCCGTGCATCCAGCTGCCCGACCTGCCTCCCTGCTCCGGGATGTCAATTGGCCCCTGAGCACACATCTATCCCAACCTAACTCCTGATCTTTCTCCCACAAACTTGCTGGTGACTTTGTCTCCATCCCCTGGTTCAGTAAATAGCATCTGCATCCTTCCAGTTGTGTAAGCCAAACACCGGCCCTTGCCTTGGCCATGACACTTTATTTTCTTTCACACCCCACATCCAACATGTCAGTTCTACCTACAACATCCGTCCAGAATCTGTCACCTAATAGCTTATACCCCTGAGCTCATTGTCCGAGCTACCAGCATCTCTTCCCTACAGTGACACAACAGTCCCCTTACCCCAGGGTCCTATCCACCAGCATCTCTTCCCTGCAGTAGCAAAACAATTCCCTCCCCCAGGGTCCTATCCACCAGCATCTCTTCCCTGCAGTAGCAAAACAATTCCCTCCCCCAGGGTCCTATCCACCAGCATCTCTTCCCTGTAGTAGCAAAACAATTCCCTCCCCCAGGGTCCTATCCACCAGCATCTCTTCCTTGCAGTGGCACAACAGTCCCCTTACCCCAGGCTCTTATCCACCAGCGTCTCTTCCCTGCAGGAACACACCAGCCTACTAACTTGGGCCCCTGCAGGCTTTTCAAATGTGGGTTAAACCCTGCCTCCCTCACTTATAATCTCACCATGGCTCCCATCTCACCCAGAGTAGAGGCAGAAGCCTTCTCGGTGGCTCACAGGCCCGTCCCTCACCCCCATCTCCTTCCCCTTCGCTCTCACTGTCACCCCGCAGCAGTCTCCCTGCTGCTCCTCACACACACTGGGTATGTCCCTGCCCCCGGTCCCTCGCACTTGCTGTTCCCTCTGCCTGGAACGCTCTCCCTGCAGACACCCACCCTCTCACCTCCTCAAGTCTTTGCTCAAATATCACCTCTCAAGGAGGCCTTTCCTGACCACCACCATATTTGAACTTGCCCTCCCGTCTGTCTGGCTGCTTCCTGTTCCCTTCCACATTTTGTTTTTCTGCGTAGCACTCATGGCCACCTGACATAATATTGGTACTTGGCCAAGTGATCCCAGTGTGGCTGGGAAAAGTTAGAGTGCCTGCTGTAGAAGGCCTCCTATGGGAACAGCAAGGCCCAGACAGAAGTTTCCCTCCCACCATTTTCCCTCTGTGCCTTCGATATTTGTTCCAGTGGGCCAGCAGCACGTGAATATTTTATACCTGTACTGCTTTTGTCTTACTCCAGGCACTGTTCTAATTACTTCATATGCATGAATTCCTAAAATTCTCATAAGAACTCCGTGAGGTCAGCCTGGCATTGTCTCCCTTTTACAAATGAGGAAACTGAGGCACAGAGAGGTTCAGCAACTCGCCCAAGGTCATACAGTTGATAAGCAAAGAGCCAGGATATGAACTCAGGCAGTCCAGCTCCAGGGGCTGCACTCTTGCTCTACTTCCTCCCTTTTGTGTATTCATCCACTTACTCATTCATTAAGAATTTATAGAGTGTCTTCTTTGCCTTAGGTGCAAGATTTTGGAGACCAACAGATGACTAAAAACTGGTTCCTGCCATCAGGAAGCTCAGTCTAGTTGGAAATGCTGAACAAGTAAATAAGGGAAAAGGAAAAACATATTCATTCAGCAACCATTCACCGATGCCTGAGATTATTTCCCAGCCTTTAAAAAGTTAGAGGGGGCCAGCCCCTGGTGTATTCCCTGATTGTGTTCATTTCTAAGCCAGAGAGCCAAATCCCTATATGCCAGCTCTGTTTTAGGCACTGAGGTCTGAGATAAATAATATAGCATTTCTGAATTTGAGGTTGATTACACTCTAATGACAGAGGAATAAGAGTGAATTACTGCATGTAAATATGACAACATGAACTGGATTTGGTAGAAGAGTGTGTAGGGGACTATGGGACCACAGGATAGGAGCTCTAACCATTTGGGGATTGGTTTGGATGGGTGCATGGCTGAGTGGTAGGATGAATGGATGGATATACGGATGGATGGATGGATGGATGGATGGATGGATGGATGGATGGATGCACGCATGAATGGATAGATGAATGGATGGATATTTGCTAGATAGATAGTAATGGGAGGGCTGGTTGAATGAATGGAATATGAATGAATAGATGGATGGATGGTTAAACGGATAGATCTTAGCAGATGGTTGGATGGATGTTTGGGTAGTTGGATAGATGGATGGCTGAATGGGTGGATGGATGGACGGATGAATGGGTGGATGAATAGCTATTTGGAAGGATGGTTGGGTGAATGGATGAGTAAAAAGCTGAGCTCACTGCTGGAAAGTTGGACATTTTCCCAGTGAGATCACTAGACCAGCTGAAAGAAAGGGATGGAAATCCATGCATTCATTCATTCATTCAACAAATATTTATTAAGCACCTATTTATGTGTCTGGTACTGTTTCAGGCTCTGGGATTAGACATGGTACTTGACTTTATGGAGCTGACATTCTAGGGGAAGGGAGACAACAAACAAATAATGGAATATATATATGGAATCTATTGTCAGAGTTATAAATGCTATGATGAACAAACAGAGCAGGATGAAAGGGCACAGACGTCAGGATCAGGGGCATTTTATTTTAGGCAATCAGGAGAGGCCTCCTGGAGAAGGTAAGTTCTGTACAGGAAGTGAGGAAATGAGCCATCTGGGGAATTGCATTTGAGTCAGAGGGAATTACAAGGTCAGAGCCCAGAGGCAAAGAGGCCAGTGTGGCTCTCAGGGAGGAGAGGAGGTCACAGAGAGGTGTGTTAGAGAGCGGGGAGTGCAGGGCCCTGCTTCCATGTGAGAGAAGGGTTTGCCTGTGTCTTGGAAACCCACGGACATTGGGCTGATCAGCCTTAGGAAGGGCATCACCCTCCCTAAACCCCTGCTTGCTGGTTCCCAGCGCTGCTCCCTCCTGGATGCTTGGCAGTTGGGAAGCTGTCAGCATTTTAATTACAGCTCCACGCTCTCAATGGTTTACAACTCAACCGTAAAACAGGCCCTGGGCAACATGTGGCACCTCTGAGTGATTTACTTGCTCACCATTTCTATATTTAGTGCCATTTAATGCTTGTTGGCCAAGTTTTCAGAGAGAAAAAGAAGGAGGAATTTGGTGATGGAGTGGGGAAGGGGTCGGTTAAGTTTTGTTTGTTTGTTTTTAAAACACACAGATGTATTTTTCAGTTGTTTTCTGAGATCATTTCCCAGGCTTTAAAAAGTCACGGGGGACCAGCTCCTGGTGTATTCCCTGATAGCATTCATTGCTAAGCCACAGAGCTGAATCCTTTGCAAAGTTGCCCTCTTCTCCTTAAAGTCCGTATACCCTTCCTGGTGAGGGTTAGGTTTAAAGGACACCATGGGCTGAGGGTATAACTAAGGGAAAGGCATCAGTGACTTAATATTTCACCTGATATGGGCTAGGCTTCGGGCCATGTGCTCCCACCCCCTATCTGGGCTCCCCTCTGAGACCCCCAGCCTCAGGCTCTTCAGAGCTTCTCAAAATTCACCTGGGGAGTACGTGGAAATGCAGCTCCCGATTCCATGTGTGGGTCTGGGGCGGGGCCTGAGATTCTGCATTTCCAACAAGTTTCCAGGTGATGTGGATGGTGCTGGTCCAGGAACCGCACTTTGAGCAGCAAGGATTTCAACCAGCACCATCCTGTAGAAATATAATACCAACCACAGGGGTCATATGACATTTGCTAGTTGCTACATCAAAAAAGTGAAAGGAGGTGACATTACATTTAATAAGATATTTTATTTCATCTAAGATATCCCAAATATCTATCTGATATTGATTACAGATCATTTCAATATGCAATCAATATACAAATACTTTTCAATTTTTCTATAATAAGTCTTTGAAGTCTGGCATTTGTTTTACACTTATAGCACATCTCAGTTCAGACTAGCCACAGTTCAAGCACTCATATGGTTCGTGGCTCCCGTTTTGGAGGGTGCAGATCTAAATCCAGCTTGAATACCCTGGTGATAGGGAGCTTGCTACTTTCTGGAAAGTCCACTGCATATCTACGGAATCCGAGCTGAGAGTTGCCCCTTGAGACTAGCTGGGGAGACCCAACTTTACTCCCTATGCCAGTTGGCTTATCATGCCCCCCACCCACTCTGCTCAGGGCAAGAGGCCCCTCTGCATCCTCGGCTGGGAACTGCAGAAGCGTAGAGATAACCGGGGTGTATTTCCATTTGCCCGACTGGAAAACCTCTACCCCTCCAGGGGTGGGAACAGAATATCTCAGAGCTGGTGTCTTTGCACACACATCCCAGGGCTGTTGCAGGGCAGTGTGGAACCTTGGTTCAGGCCAGTCCAGCCTCCTGGACACCAGCTCCTGCATGCTGGACACCAACACAAGTCAGGAGAGGCCAGAGCTGCTCCTCGTGTCTCAGGGAGCTCCTGTCTGGGATGGGAGGTTCATAGGGGTTCTTTGGCAGCTGGCCACCTGGGCAGGGCCTTGCTGGGGCCCGGGAAGCTCAGATGGAGGTGGTCAAGGGCACAGAGGATGTTCAGCCAGGTGTGACCCGGCACCTGGGTCCTTCCTCCATGTTCTGGAGCATCACCACCTGTGTCCCTGCCCCAGAGACTCTCCGGGATGCTTCAGCCTTGATCTTGTGTGGACTAAGTCAGGGCCTCTTCTACAAGAACCCACCACGAAAGAATGGCTATCTAGACTCCTGAGCAAGGGTGAATTTATTCATTCACTCATTCATTCATTCACTCAGAAAATGCTTGCTGGGTGTCTCCCGAGAGGCAGACCTCCTCTAGATGCTCCTGAATACAGCAGATGGGGGTTCTGTGTTTCTGGAGCCGACATTCAGGAGGGGAGGGGGAGAGCAAGCAAGTCATCCCGAAGTACTCCGAGTGACCGGTGGGATGTGAGCCAGGGGGATGTGAGAGGGGCTGACGTGGGGCATTGTGGAGAGGGGACCATCCAGGGTGGCTCTATGTTGCTGAGCCAGAGCTGAGGAACTGGAGGAAGGGTGTCACAGGCAGAAGGATCAGCCGCTGCAGAGTCCTGGGGCAGGAATGGGCTTGGTGTGGTCCTGGAATACCTGACATTAAGTGTTCACAGAAGCGTTTTGACAGGGCTGAGAGGCAGTGGGTGCACTGGGGCCTCAGAGGACAGGGCAGAGTATGGCATTCTCATCAGAGGCTACCACTTGGCCTCTGGTAACTGCCCACACCCTCACAACCAGACACCCCCAGTAATGCCCTGCAGTGTGCTGGGCTCCAGCCAGGAGGAGCAAGGCCCCTGGCTCTCAGCACTCAGTCTCATGGCAGTTCCATCCAGGCCTCCCTTCAGGTCCCAACTTGCCTTCCTTCCTACCTGGGGCTGTCACTGCTGCACCAAGCTTCTCTTCTGCACCCACACCCTCTCCCTTGGTTTTTCCAGCCCCAGGGCATTGCACTCCTGCTCAGGCGCGGGTGACACCCTGCCCTCGAATTTCCAGTGGTGAACTCCTCTTCATCCTTCAAACCCCATGGGTCACCTCCAACTGCTCATGGGCCCCATGGCAGTACATACAGGCCTTTATTTTGGACCAGTCTTCCTTCTACTGGTCTGGCTGTCTCCCTGATTACCTGCGTTTTTCTTGAAGACAGAGACTTTGTCCAGCCACCCTCACTTTACTGGCACCCAGCACAGGCCCGGCAGTGGGAGGTTCCACTGGAGGGTTCAGGAAGGCCAGAGTGGATGGAGGACATGACCAGGGCTCTCCACCCCTGGCCACATGTGAGAATCCCGAGGAGCTTTTTAAAATAGCAGACACCTGGCCACACCTGAGACCAGTGAAATCCTAACCTCTGGGGGTGGGGTCCAGGCATCAGCAGATTCTGAAAGCCTGGGACTCTGCAGTGGAGCCTGGGGAGAGCGTGCGGATTCTGCTGTGCCCATCCGGAGGCCAGGGCTGAGCCCTGCATGCCCACACAAGGGCTGACGCCCCTGTCATTGCACAAGCAGCTATGCTCCATGGCCCAAAATCCTAGGGACACTGGCCCAGTGGGATCTCTGATCTTTTTTTTTTTTTTTTAAACAAAAAAAACCCCAGCTTTACTGAGATACAATTCTCATGCCATACAATCCATCCTCTTAGAGTGTACAAGTCCATGATTTTCAGGGTATTCACAGTTGTGCAACCATCACCACAATCAATTTTGAAACTTCTCAGCACCCGTCAGAGAAACCCTGTGCCCACTAGTAGTCACTCCTCATTCCCTCTCTCCCAGCCCCTGGCAGCCACTCCTCTGCTTTCTGTCTCTATGGATTTCCTGTTCTGGACATTGCATACATCTGGAAGCATACACGCTGTGGTCTTTTGTGTCCAGCGTCTTTCACTCAGGATAATGTCTTCAAGGTTCATCCATGTTGCAGCATGTGTCAGTACTTCATTCCTTTTTATGGCTGAATAATATTCCATTGTATGGAAAGACAACCGTGTGTTTACCCATTCATCCATTGATGGACATTTGAGTTGTTTCACCTTTTGGTTATTATGAATAATGCTGTTATTGACATTTGTGGACAAGTTTGTGTGTGTGTGTTTCTGGTGTTACTGTTCCCCCAGCCTCGTGGGGAGGTCCCATCCCTCTTTGAAGTCCACCATCTTTGGGGTTGTCCCTGACAGAGCCCAGGTTTCTGGCCAAGAGAGGAGGGTCTGGACTGATGGAGGGGCCTGTGCTCTGGGTCCTCTACCTCTGTGTCCCATTGCTCTGCGTCCTCATGGGGCTGGCTCTGGCCAGGCCAATCAGCAGGAGCTGTGGATGTTGGCTCGGCCCTCATCAGTTGCACAGTTTGTAGCTGATTTACCACTAAGTTCACAGGGGTCTTGCCCTGGGAGCTGGCCAGGCGGGCGGTCCTCTGGTTTCTGCGTGCTTCCCCATTCTCTCTATGGTTCTGCCTGACTGAGCCTCCACCCTGCATCTTCCTGCATCTCAGGACCTTCCTGCTCAGGTCACTAGCCTGTCCTCTGCGTGGACGCCTGGGAGAGCTTCTCCAGTACCATTCCACATGTACTCCTCTGACCCCAGCGAGAACCATCAGGACAAAGACCCCGCCGGCCCTCCAGCCTGGCCCACTGCCCTCCTTCCTGTTTCCTGACTGCTCCCTGCTTCCTTCTGCCCTCGGCCTTTGCCCATGCTCTTCCCTCTGCCTGGCCTGCCCTTTCCTCCCTTTTTGTCTCATCGACTCCTCTTCAATGTCTGGTTCTCAGCTCAAGGTCACTTCCTCACCTCATCACTCCAGTCACTTTCTTTCTTACTGCTTTCATTCATTTGCAAGTATTTACTGAGCACCAGCTTTGTTCCTGGCACTGGTCTAGCTGCTGGGGACACCACAGGGGATGGACAGACCAGGCCCTTGCCCCTGGGCAGTTTACATTCTAGAGGGAGACATGATAAACACAACAACTAAAATGTGTGCTGTGTCACATTTGACGCAAGCTAAGGAGCAAAACAAGCCAGGGCAGGGGTAGGAAAGACCAGGGCAAAAGTCAGGGAGAGCCTCATGGGGAAGGTGAGATTTGAGCAAAGGCTAGAAGCTCTGAGGAAGGGAGCCATGTGGAGCCTGGGGAAGAGTACCCCAAGGCAGAGGGGCAGCAGGTACAAAGGCCCTGAGGCAGGAGCATGCCTGGGGTGCTGGAGGAATAGCAAGGAACCCACTGTGATGAGCATGGAGTGAATGAGGGCATAGGAGATGAGGTCAAAGAGGCAGCAGGGGATGCCTGGAGGACAGATGGAGAGAGAACAGTAAAAGGAGCCCCATGCACCCGACTCCCAGCAAGCACCCAACCCACAGCATGCACCTGACCCACAGCGTGCCCCTGACCTCCAGTGTGCACCCAACCCCCAGCATACACCCAACCCCTAGCATGCACCCGACCCCCAGCATCAGCAACCCCAGCTTGTGGTCCAAGTCCTCTACCTCGTTTTCTCTTCTCAGGTCCCCACAACTGGACGGGTTTAAGGAAAACCCTAGACAACATGTTATTCCACACACACATGACTGTGTATCTCAAATCAATAGGGACTTCTAAAAAAACATAACCATGGTACCATTATCACCCTGAGCAAAATAAACAATTGCTCAATGCTGTCTAATACCCTGCCTGATTCTGATTTCTCAAATTGTTTTAAAAACATTTTCCAGCCAGGCTGTGGGGGAAATTCTGGGAGCCGTGACCACAGGAGCGGGAGCCACCTTCAGAGCCACCATTGGTGGACGCTGGTATCAGCCTCATGCCCGTGCGACACTTGACAGCACAGCCACCTCCCTCTCCAGAGCCTAAGCTTCAAGGGAGTCGGGGGCTTGCCTCTTTCTGCCCACGTGGCCACCAACCTCAGCTCCTGGCCAGGGAAGGGATTAAGTTAGCATGTAGTGGAAAGATGAATGAGTGAATGAATGAATAAGTGAATGAATGACTGATTGCCAAGGCCATTTCATGGTGCTCCAGCAGTAGAGAGAAGCACATAGGTTCAGCGGCTCCACGTCCCCACTGTCAGCCTTCCTGCCCCTCATGCTGTGGTTGGGGTCACCTGATTGCTTCACCCTAGGTCACAGGCCACAGTTCCCACTAACCTACACTCTGGGCCAGGCCTACCCAAGGCAACCCCTGCCCCGCAGTCAACCTAGCAGCCTGCAGGGAGGTCGCTTATGAGAGAGAGGCATCCAGAATGCATCTAGGAGAGGCTGCACTGTGTGGGGCTCGACTATTCCACCTCTAAATGGGTTTGCTACTTTAAATGCCCCAGTTTACAGGGGAGCAAAGCTGAGGCCTGGCCCCCGGCCCCCTGCGCCAGTGTGCGGTGGGTCCATCTGCTAGCCACCACCGTATGGACTCCCTTCATGTTTAAGGGTGTGTGTGTGTGAGCTTGTGTGCCAGGAAGTATGTGGGCAGGACTGTGTGTGAAGGGCTATCTATACACATGTTGTGTAGGGATGGACAGCATGAGAAGCACCTGTGTGTGAGCATGTGGGTCATGCATACGTGTGAGAGAGTGTGTGAGTGTGTGCACAGGTGTGAGTGTGTGCTTTGAGTGTGCTGATGAGTGTGAAGGTGTGAGCCTGTGGGGGGTTGCATGGGGCCGTGCCTGGGGAGGTTGTGTGTGTGTAAGCACATAGTGAGGGGTGGCTGTGTGCAGGCCGCACAGGTTACTTGGGGTGGGGGGTAGGAGCCTAGAAAGGGATGAGTCTGGGGTGAGGGGCTGTGTGTCCACCATTCTTGGGGTCCTACAATACTGCAAAGTTGGGCAGAGACCAGTTCGTGGAGGGCCTTGAAAGCCAGGCAGAGGAATCTGGGCTTTAACCTCAGGAGCCGTAGAGAGCATTTGAGCAGTTGTAACCTGGCAAACACTGAGTTTCAGAAGGCCCCCTATGTAGACCAGGAAACTTCTCTCTGGTTTGAGTGGAAACCTCTCTTCCTGCACCTCCCAGGCTGCATTCCAGGGGGCCTGTCCTATGGGGTGCATCTTTTCCCTGCCATCCACTCCATGTCAGGCAGGAATATTTGCTTGAAATCAGTGCATCCAGAATGACTTAAAGAATGCACCAAAAAGAAAATACCTCAAATGTTTACGGAAAAAAAAAAGCATTTTTTTCTGCTCTTTCATCTGAGTTGCCCAGAGGTATACAGCTGCAGCTGGCTGAAATGCAGCTTTCTGCTAAGATGGATCGACATGGGGAGGGAGAGGAGGAGCAGGAGGAGACTGAGAAGGAGGAGGAGGAGCAGGAGAAAGAGTAGGAGGAGCCTGAGGAGGAGGAGGAGGAAGAGCAGGAGAAGCTTGGGAAGAAGGAGGAGATTGAGAAGGAAGAGGAGCCTGTGAAAGAGGAAGAGTTGGAGGAGTCTGTGGAGGATGAGGAGCAGAAGGAGGAAGAACAGGAGAATCTTGGGAAGAAGGAGAAGTCTGTGGAGGAGGAGGAGCCTGCAGAGGAAGAGGAGGAGCAGGAGGAGGGGAGCAAGAGAAGGAGGAGGGGGAGAAGGAGGAGCAGGAAGAGCTTGAGAAGGAGAAGGAGGAGCAGGAGGAAGAGCAGGAGGATCCTGAGGAGGAGGGGGAGCAAGAGGAGCCTGAGGAGGAGGAAGAGGAGGAGGAGGAGGAGGAACATCATCAGGAGCAGGAGAAGCAGGAGCAGGAACAGGAGGGGAGCAAGTAGCGGCAGCTCTGGATGGGAGCCTGTAACACCTATTCTGGTGTGGATGTCCACACTCATTGTCTCCCGGGGTGGGGGATCCAAGGCTGCCTACCCACTGACCTCCACATTGTCTTCATTCAGTGCCTTGGAAAGGGTCCCTGGTTTGGACATTAGCCAGCAGGATGGGTCCTGGGCAGGACTCTGGGGAGATACACCTATAAGGCAGTGGAGAAGGCAGCCCTGGGCATTGAGAGAAGTTGGCCAGTGATGCAGCAGCCACAGGGACTTATGTTGGTCCCATGAGAAACCTGGAGCTGGGTTAGCCCCATGGAGGCAGGGAGATAGGCCTTTGTACCCAACACCAACCAGTCTTTGGCTGGAGGACTGCCCAGGGAGGGGGAGTGGCCTTAGGTGAGACCGCTCCCATCAGGGGAGGGCAGTGCCTAGGACGGAACTCAGCTGCTAGCCATCCACAGCAACACTCCCAGCAGCTGCAGAGGGAGTGTCTGGTCCTGAAGGACAGATCCCAGTGGCATGCAACAGTGTCTACTATACAATCCAGCCCAGGTGAGCATCGCTGAGGGGGCAAGGCCATCCTAGCCCACCCACCTTCCTTCTGTTCTGCAGCATCACAGCTCTAGAGCCAGACTGCTGGATTCCAATACCAGTTCCACGCTTCCTGACTGTGTGATTGTGGCCAGCACTGCCACCCCTTGGCTCCCCAGTCTGCTTATCTGTGAAATGGGCTGATGATGGTCAACCTTCCTCATAAGATTTCTGTGTGCATTCGTGTCAGGCACTGGACACCGCAGCTACCTCAGAAGCAGCGGCTTTTATTAGAGGTGGGCATGGATCCTGCCCTTGTGCCGCTTCCTATGTCTATGCTGAGAGGTTCAGGCATACACATAGGAAGAAATGACACTAAGAAGCTTGGGCTTGAGCCAGCATTGAGCCCTAGGTCGAGAAACTGTCCTCACTCTGATCCTCACACCAACACCAACATTGCCTACAGAGCCTTGAACAATAGCACAATCCTACATAATCACAGTGGTAATTATGAGTGTCTCTTTCCCTGGAACTCCACCTTCGGTCATTTAACCCAGATGCTGCACCATCAGGCGTGTTCCATTGAGCCCATGTCATGAGGAGACAAAGCTGGGGCTCAAGGAGGGACTCACCCAGTGTGCCCGCCAGAGTCTAGGAGATGGCGTAGTCAGGGGTAACAGAGGAACGTTTAGGTAAAGGATGACTACAGGGATGTGGGCAGGATTTAGGGAATCCTGAAAAGGCCTTAGGGCTGGCAACAGTGGGGAGTTCTGACTGCCCTGGAGGGCAGTGTTAGTGGAGAAAGCGTGGCTTGGGGAAAGGGGCCTCCTGGTAGGTGCTGTGGTTCTAAGTAGACAGTCACAGCCGCCATGTGGTCCATGGACAGGGAGTCCAGGGTGTAAAAGTCCAGCCTGTATTTTCTCCTGCCCTCCAGTTCCTGTGGGATCCCCCATTGGGAAGCAGGAGGGCAGGGAGGGACACAGCTCAGCCTCCCGGGGCAGAGCAGGGGTGAGCAGCAGCCAGGGACACCTTCCACCACACACAGAGGATGATGGATCCGTGTTTCACTTGGTTGGTGCAAGGTGGGTGCTTGGAGACAAGAAACATGAACAGATGGGGCATGGGGCACAGGAGAGGAAGCCAGTGGAACTTGGTGACCATCTCCTGCCTCAAGTCTCTGGATCTGACATGGCTTTCTGTGAAAACTAAGCCATCAGTCCCCCAGCCTGAGAGCGAGGGGCCTCCACACCCAGCGAAACTCCTACCTGCTTTCTGTGCATCTTTTTGACCAGGGCCCACCTTTACCACGTGATCCAGCTGGCTTGGATCTTTCTGGAGAAGGTTCAGGAACAAGCCTCCTGCTAGGGGGAGGGTGGCTGGGGTCTGAGCATGGGAGACAGCAGTACCAGCAGTGTGGATGGGAGAAGACACTGCGGGGACCAGGAGCACATCATGTGAGGGGAGAACAAAGGCAGCCGTTGCAGGGGCTGCTTAGAGATACCCTGGGGTTGCCATGCCAGGTGGCAGCAGCACAGACATGCTTCTGGTGCTGCGACGGTGTTTGCAATAAGACAGGGGTTCTGGGGTGAGTTGACCTGGGTGTGGGAGAAGGCAGGAGAAAGGACGAAGGGCTGGGGCTTCAACAGCGGGGCTCCCAGGAACTCCAAATGACCTCTGGGGGAAATGGTCACTTCCTTGCATATATGCAGCTGCTGCACTGCACAGAAATGGATTTTCACCCCAGGGACATCTGGGAGAGTGTGGACAACCTCAGCCAACCTGCTTCTCTCCTCGCCCGCCCCTCCTCGTCTCCCTGTGTCCCCATCTTTTCTCTCCGAGATCCCCCTGTGGTGCCTTCATTGGTAGGGAAAACTGAGACTCAGAGAAGGAAAGGGACTTGCCTGCAGACACACAGCAGTGTACAGACAGAAGCAGGACCTCCATCTGACAGCTTCTTCCGCCCCACAGCGCCGTTCTCCCTGCCCTGCCCTTCCAGCTCTGTGTGCGCTCATCCCAGCATCCGCTGCTCAAAATGAGAAAAGTTCCCACAGGCTGGGTGCCAGTTCTGTGAGATACATGGTGCCAGGTCTCAAAAAGCCTTCTCCTATTTAATCCCCACTGTTCCCTTTGAGAAGACTTGTTCCTACTTTACAACGAGGGACAAATCTCTTAGGATGCATTAGGTTGCAAGTAACAGACTGCCTTACTATTACCAAAAGTAGTATTGATGGTAGGAGTTTGTTTTTTTCCTGCAAAATAAAAATCTGGATGTGGTTTCTTTCAGAGGCTCAACAGTCTTCTCTTGGGCCCCAGCTCTTTTCACCCTTCCATTCTGCCATTGTCAGTTTGTCAGCCTCTTAGGTCTTGCCTAATGGCCACAAGATGGCTGCCTAAGCTCCAGGAATCACACTTTTACATCACAGCATCCAAAGATAGAAAGGGAGAAGTTGCTCTTCTGGGTCTCTGTTTTTTTCAGGCGATGTGTCGTGTTTTCGGCCTCCATGGTCAGAGGTAGGCCAGCGGCAATGAGCAGGCGATGTGTCGTGTTTTCGGCCTCCGTGGTCAGAGGTAGGCCAGCAGCAATGAGCAGGCGATGTGTCGTGTTTTCGGCCTCCGTGGTCAGAGGTAGGCCAGCAGCAATGAGCAGGCGATGTGTCGTGTTTTCGGCCTCCGTGGTCAGAGGTAGGCCAGCAGCAATGAGGAAATGGAGAGCCAGAGAGTGTGCCATGTTCTCTTGGGCCATTTCTGCCATCACCAGCATGTGGTGGCAGGGGTGGGATTTGAATTGAACTTCTTGGGTGACCTGACTCTGCCACAGTGCCAGCCCTTCTGCTTCAGGCTGCCTTTGGCCACATCATGCTTTCCTGAAGACTGGTTCTGATTGCCCAGGTCACCACTCATAACCTGAGGTATAAGTAGTCCAAAACCGACCACTCCCTTCAGAGGAGCCAGGCTGGCCAACCTCAGAGGGGTTCCAGAGGGGAGGAAGCAGCAGATACTCAGCGAACCCAGAGTCTTGAGCTCCAGCCCTCGAGGTTCTGGCCTTCCAAAGACCTTTTTAGGCAAACCAGTCCTTGGCTCCCCAGACCTGCGCCATGCCATGTGTGACTTGAAACCCATCAACTAGGGGCTGGCTATCTGCTTTACAAAAGGCACCTCCACCACCCAGATGAAAGGATTTCTATTCCAGTTAGGGTACTTTAAGCTGTAATGGATAGAAACCCAACTAAAGCTTGCTTAAGAGCAAAGGGTATTCATTACTTCCTGGAACACAGTGGTCTTGGGTTAATGAATTCAGGTCTGGCTTGATCCAGGGTACAAATGATATTCCCAGGACCCAGCCACATGCACCCCTTCCTTGCCGCCTCTCTATTTCTCAGCTCTGCTTTCCTAGTTGATGCTATTCTCTGCCCCATGTGGTTGTATGATGCCTGTCCACAGCTCTGGCCCCTGCATTCCCTCCTGTTCATATCTGGTGGGAGATAACCAGTAGCTCTTGTCTTCTGTGCGTGCAGAATCCCCAGGACTCACTTCAGTTTGGCTCTGACTGGTCTGAGTCACCCATCCTTAGCAATGACCAGTGGGGTTACTTCGGTTTAGGGGCGAGGGAAGGCTTCACTGAAGAGTCACTGTTTGCAAAGCTCCAAGGCCCCACTGGTCTTGCTAGAAAATAAGGCACCAAGATAAAGACGTCAGGTGCTGGGGTCGGGTGGGGCTGGGACAGGCCGCTCTGCGGAGGAGGTGGCGGCACTGTGGAGAGCTGTAGAGGGCTGGGTTGGGCTGGGCCTGCGGAGATGAATGGGGACACATTCCTGGAGTAGGGCAGCGCAGGATCGATCCTGGAGCGCCCAGTTCTTTAGGGTGCCTTCCATGGGTGCTGGGGGCAGGGATGACAGTGAGCAGTGTGTTCAACGCGGGGAAGCCTTTGGTTTTTAAAATTGGATGCCCCTCAGAATGCTATGGAGGGTGGCGGACACTTCCGGTCATAGGAACACCATGTGGCATGGACCCTATGGGAGCCACAGGTTGCTGTCTGACCTCCCCTCCCAAGAATCCTTCCTTCTTCCAGGAAGTTCACCCCCAGGTCCCCTGGGCAGCCCGAGTGTCTGGGACAGGACCAGAAGCGCCAAATTTGATAGTATCTATTTGGCATTATGAATCAAGGAATTTTCTGGAGCCAAGTTTCTCCCCAGTCCCCTCCCAGGCCTGAGAACCCCACCCTGAGTAATTCCGGGCTCTGGGCAGCACCTGGTACATTGTTGGCACTTCCTGGGGGACCTGTCAAAAAGAGATTGATTTTTCTCCCTCCAGTGGTGCAGAAAATCCTTCCTGCTGCTCCAGACAGGTTTGGGGCATGGCTGGGAGGCAGAGAAGGCTCTGGTTTGCAGCCCCACCCAACCTGGTGCAGGAGTCCCCTTTACAGACCTCAGCTGCTGCTTACACACATTCCAGGACAGGGAGCTCACTATCTTACCGGCAATCCTCTTGAGCCCTGGTGAGCCTTGTTGGGGAGGTTGGCCTCTCACTGAGCAGGAATCTACTGCTCTGTGACTGCCGTCATCAACTGGGGTCCCAGCTCTGCCCTCTGGATACACAGTCCTTCCTGCTCACTCTGTCCTGGGTCAGGCCTGCAGACCCTGTGGAGTAGTGACTAGGGATCCCAGAAACTACCTTCTCCAGGCTGAGCAGCTCCAGCTCATTCACTGTGGGTCCTCCAGCCCTCTACTCTAGACATGCTCTGTTTCTTTCCATCTGCTGAGGCATAGTCCAGTTCTGAAAACTGTATACCAAGACCATCCCCTCCTTTATTGTGGGCATTAGGCCTTAGTTAATATGGCCCCAGAGTGTTGGCTTTTCAGTAGCCTCTTAGCTTATATTGAACTTGTGGTCAATTTCAATCTTTCTCAGTCTCTCCCATACTGTGATTTTGCAATCAATTTTTTAGATATCAAAAATTGTAGATGTTCAGCCTTCTGGCTGGTTTCAGCCACTTGTTTTATTCTGTGGAAGGGATTGAAGTCTGCCTGGCACTTCACTCACATTATCCTCTGTAGATGCCTGAGCTAACTGGAGTCAGATTTCAGTAGCACCAAAAGACCCTTCTACTCTCCAGATGCCCCTCTTTCTGGCCACTCACCGTGCCTGAAATGTCCTCATTATGTGCTCAACATGTGCTCTTCCTTAAGCCTGCTCCCTCTTCCAGTTCTCTGTCTCTGTTTCCCAATCTGAAATGCCTTTTCCCCATCTCCCTGAGTTTGGCCAATTCTAATTTATCCCTCCTGTTATCTGACTTCAGCTCAGCCCTGGCCTTCTTGGCACACAGAAGCAGCTCCCATGGGTTCAAGTTTCCTTCTCTGTCACTTTCACTCCTTCATAGCACTTACCAGTGTATGATTAGACTCGGGGGAATTATTAATTCCACAGCTACTTCTGGTTTGGAATCACAAGCTCAGAGGTGGCAAGGATTGCAAACTCAGGGAAGGTGGGGACCAGAAGCTCAGAGAAAACCGGAGCAGCACCTGCTTGTGTCATAGTCTTCCTGGGAACTCCCCAGCAGGGGTGACGCCAAATAGCACAGAGTAGGTCCTCATTGTAAAACAGGTGCATGAGTGAATGCATACATGGACAGACACGCCCTAGGTCTCGTTCCCCTTGCAAACACGAGGCAGCACCGTTTGCATGCGAGGCTCTTCATCAAAGGCTGGGGATTTCAAGGTGAATTACCTGGCCTGGGGCCTGAGGAGTGTGGCCGGTGGGGTTCTCTGGAAGCGGACGCTGAGATGGAGTTTCAGGTCCCAGCTATTTATTGGGAATCTGCATAAAGGGGAAGAGGAGGAGCAGGGTTGGGCAAATGGAGGACTCACACTTGGATGCTGGCCCAGCAAAGCCTTGATGGGGAGTGCTGGACTTGGTCCTGCCCATTACGTTGGACTGCCTCTGGCTAAAATGGCCTCTCTTGGCCCCCAGATGCAGGGCCCCACACCCTGAAGGATCTGACAGCTGGAGGCTGTGCGCTCATCACACTCCCAGGCCAGCGGTGTGTTGGAAACCACTCCTATGGGCTGGAAGACCCACTACTAAATATTCACGGATTTGTCAGTTGTTAAACTGTTGGTAGCTTAAAGTCAGCCATGGTGGGAACATTTAATTTATTCCTCAGAAATTGGGAAACACCACATAACAGGGCTTTTTGTTGTTGTTGTTGTTGTTTTTGAGAGCCAGTTTGAGCAACATACCACTACTTGTAGCTATGAAGCAAGTCCTCCCTTGGAGGGCAATTGGCCTGGGGAATGCTGACATATAGGCAGATCATCACAGTGCTAAGGAGACAAGGACTCTAACAGCACAGGTCAGCCATGGAAACCATGAGGGAGACACTGTCTATCCTGACAATCAGAGAAGGCTTTGTGAGGAGGTGACTTTTTTCCTGACATGGCAGAATAATCAAACACTACAAAAGACAATCCCGTGAAAAGTAAGACTCCCGTTTGTCCACCTGGTCCCCTGGCACTGGTGTCCTCCACAGAGACAGCTGCTCTTACCAATTCCCCTCATATAATTCCAGAAATACCCTGTGCTCTTACAAGCATACGTGTATGAGTCTTGTTTCTCATACAAACAAGCTCCCATGCTGCAAGCCTTTCTGTACCTTGCTTTGCCCTCTTAACCATGGACCTTGCAGTGTCCTTGGTTAGTGAGTAAGAGCCATCTCATTCTCTTTAGCAGCTATAGGGCTTTCCAGCTTATAGATGTGCCATAATTTACATAACCAGTCCCCACTGGTGGATCTTCAGATTCTTTTGGCCTTTGGATATTTCAGATAAGGTCTCTGTGAGGCTCTTTGACATTTTGCACAAGTACAAGCCTCCCCGCAGGGTACATATTCAGTAGTGGAATTATTGGGCCATCGTCTGTAATGGTGATAAAGATTGGCCTTCCAGATAAGGAACAGCAGGTGCAGGGCCGAGAGGCATGGAAGGGGTGAGGTTGCTCAAGCGGAGGCGGCTGCTGTGGAGACAGCATGGGCCTGGAGGCCAGGAGGGTGGGGCTCAGCTTGGCCCTGCCACAGAGGAGCCAGGTGTATCCACTGTGGTCATGGCTGGATGCCACAGGCACATTCAGACTGGGAAATTAAGGAGAGTTTAGAAAGAGACCACTGTCCAATGACCGATGGATGCGTGGACAAAATGTGGCATACCTGTACCATGGAATGTTATTCAGCCATGAAAAGGAAAAGAATTCTAACACATGCTACAACATGCACAGACCCTGAACACTTTATGCTTAGGGAAGGAAGCTGGAGACAGAAAATGCCACATACTCTGTGATTCCGTTTATAGAATAGATCTGTCTAGAACAGACAGATCTACAAAGACAGCAGGTAGATTAGTGGCTGCCTGGGACTGGGAAAAGGGGAAATGGGGAATGACTGCAATGGGTATGGGATTTCTTTTGGGGGGTGACTAAAATGTTCCAGAATTTGATTGTAATGATAATTGTACAACTCTGAATATACTAAAAGCTGCTGAATTGTACACTTTTGATAGGTGAATTGTATGGTATGTGAATTGTACTGCAGTAAAGCTGTTTTAAAAAAGAAAGAATTTGCTAACAAAAGAGGACAAAAGTAAAGTAACCCAAAGAGTTGGTGCAGCACCCTGGGGCTGGCTACACTGGGGAGCGGTTACTCCTTAGGCCCAAAGACAGGGGAGGCTGAACTGCTAGAATCCTGGGGCTGTAGAGAGAGGACTTCCCAGCAAGAGCTGTGACCTGTGATAGGGGTGTGCAGACATCCTGAAGGGCCCAGCAGGGAGCAAGCAGGGGAAATAACTCCCAGAACGTTTCTCCTGCCCTCTGATTTCCTGCCAGTGCCTTCCACTGGTCAAACCACCTGGAAGGGCCTACTGAGGACAGACACCAGATTCACAGATTTACTTCCTTATTTATTTTTCACATGTATTGTGAAATCTCAGCATCACAAGATGGCAAAATGGCAAACTCTAGCAGTTTCATGCAGCTGGTCTTTAACCTTTAACCCAATGGTGCAGCCACCAATATAAAATACTGACATTCTGCCAGCTGCTCCAAGCCCCTCGATTGTCCCCCACCTTTGCCATGGCTTTACCTGGAATCCTCTCGACTTCACCTATATCCAGCAATGGAGGGTTGATACCTGGCTAGCCTAGCAGAGCCTGTGGGACCCTGAACATTCAACTGACAATTGCTCAGGCCTGGGGCATACTGCTTGTGGAGTGATTTGAATGCACCCCCTTGGTGAATTACCTTCAGGCGTTTTCTGCACACCTGCTGTATGCCAGTCACTGGGAAGCTGCATGGAGCCGTGTTATCTTAGAGCCTGAGCCTGAAAGCCCTCAGACCTCCTGACACTGAAGCACAGAGCCCAGGCTCTTCAAGTGGGGAAGGGAGCTCAGAAGTCTCCTCAGGCAGCTCAGAAGCCTGGCCTCAAGCAGTAGGGTGCAAAGAGTGCAGCTTTGTCCCTCACACACTTCCTCTGCTGTTGTCCCCTGCCTCAGAGAGAGGGCTGGGTGCCTGTCTGGTGGCCAGCCCTGTCCAGGCAGCTGTGATTATGCCTGGCTTAATGTGGACATAATGCAGTCACTGCAGCTCTCAAAATGCAGAGTATGCAGGGCTAGCGGGCTGGATGCCACCTGATCAGGGCCCATTCAATGCCACCATGGCATCAGGCCATCAATGGCCTCAGAGGAACAGGGAGGCCACATTCAGGGGTCCAAGAGGGGCAGGAGGAGCAGCGACCCCCCATCCAGGACACAGGAGCCGCTTTCTGCACTAGGGCCATTGCTTAGGGCCTACCATGGTAGTAGCCCCCAGTATCACAGATGTGGAAATACAGGAAAGCCTTGGTATTGCTTTCCCATGAAAACCTTCCAGGGTCTTCCCGTCGCCTTTTTAAAGAAAACCACTTTTCTGAGGTATAATTCACATGCCATACAGTGTCACCACTTAAAGTAAGCAATTCAATGGTTTTTAATATATATTTGCAGATATGTGCAACCATCAGCACAATCAATTTTACATTATTTTCATCACCTCATAAAGAAATCTGTACCCATTAGCTGCCACTCCCCATTTCCCTTCTTCTCTGCAACCACTAATCTCCCATGTGTCATTATGGATCTGCCTATTCTAGGCATTGCATGTAAATGGAATCACATGATATGTGGCCTTTTGCATCTGGCTACTTTCACTTAGCATATAATGTTTTCAAGGCTCATCCACATTGTAGCATGTGTCAGTACTTCATTCCTTTTTATGGCTGAATAACATTCCATTGTATACCTCATTTTGCTTATCTGTTAATAGTTAAGGGAGTTATTCCTCTCACTTTTTAGCTGTTATGAATACTACTGCTATGAGCAATCATGTACTCATTTTATTGTGGACATGTTTTCATTTCTCTTGGGCATACACCTAGGGGTGGAATTGTTGAGTCACACATTCTGTGTCTAACATTCTGAGGAGCTGCCAGACTGTTTTCCAGAGTGTCTGCCTCATTTCCGATGCCCGCCAGCAGTGCAGGAGGGTTCTGATGGCTCCACACCCTCGCCGACACTTGTTATTGTCTTAGCCTCCTAGTGAGTGTAAAGGAGCATGTCGTTGTGGTTTTGATTTGCCTTTTCTTGGGGACCAGTGCTACTAAACATCTTCTCATGTGCTTGTTGGCCATTGATTGTATCCATTGCATTTTTATAAATTGAGATATTGCTTATGTGAAAAAGGTACACAGAGCATCCCTGTTCACTTAAAAGAATAGTTACAAAACATGATCCATGTAACCATAACCCATATCAAGGAGCAGAATATTGCCAGGACCCCCAGAAGACCGCTGGGTGCCCCTGGCCAACCACAGCCCCTCCCCGCCCTGGGAATAACCTTGTCTTGATATTGGTGGATGGGCTTCTAAACAATACAGTCCACTTTTGTCTGCCTTTGACCTTGATCCAAATGAAATCACTCTGTGGAAATCATTTCTGGCTTGCTTCTGTCCCTCCACACTGTGTTTCTGAGTTAGTCTCTGTCAGTGTGGCTTGCTAGAGCTGTTCATTGTCATTGCCTTATTGTGTTCCATTGAAATGCACATGCTGTGGCTTATCCACTCACTGTGGATGGTCATCTGGATGGTGCCCAGGTCAGAGCGATTATGAACATTGCTGTGTGGACATTCTTGAACCTGTTTCCTTTGCACACACAGTGATTCTCTAGGGTATGTGTCTTGGAAATTGAAGGTCTGAGTCATAGGCATGTGTATCCTCAGCCTTACTAGATACTGGAAAACAGGTTTCTAACATACATGTACCACCTTTGCATGCCTCCAGCAGTGCCTGAGTGCTCCAGGTGCTCCATATGCCCGCCAACACTCAGTATTGTCAGAATCCATTTTGAGCATCCCCCAGGTATCTCTATGTCAAAGCCTCCAGCTCAACTGGGCCTGAGTGCATCAGAAACACCTGCCTAACTCTGCCCCCAATTGTGTCATCACACCTCCAAGCCTTTGCTCTTTCTCCTACTTCTTAAGCCAAGGCAGAAAAGCAGGCTGGAGACCTAGGAACTATCCCCTCACTGACAATCAAAAGGGACATCTGTGTTGTTTTGGGGACACAGATTTGTGGGACGTAGCCTGCATTTGAACGGGCTGCTCATCCAACATGGGCTGTGTGTGGGGGGGTCCCGGGAGAGTGCTGCCTACAGGAGGCACTCTGTGATGCCAGGTGTTCTAGAACCAGAGCCTTCAACCAGCCAGTCCTGTTCCTGAACACTCTGGATGGAGGGATCACTGGCTTATTTGATTGCAGATACTGAGGTTGAAATGTGATAGCACTCCCTCCCTGGTGGTTCTATTGACCAAACACTGGTCACCTCTCCTGGAAGCAGAGCTCTTAGGGCCAGGAAGACCCTGAACATGAACCCAATCCTCAGAGACAGGAACTTAATCTTGTCACCTGGGTATCCCCAGCATCCTGAACAGGCTCAGGGCCAGAGGCAAGACTAGTGAGTATTTTTTGCATGTCTGATTCCGTTCCAGCACCCTAATTTTCTCAGAAAAGATGGAATTGTCTTCACTATATGTTAGAGTTAAGGAAACTGAGACCCAGAGAAGAAGCGTCACATGGGAACTAAGTGGCAGCAGACACTCAGTTCACCCCTCAGCTCCAAGCCCCTTGCCTCAGAATGTCTCACAGACCAGCTCTGAGACTTAGTTGAACCTCGAGGTTTTTTTTCTGTAAAAAGTAGTCAATCATACTGGCTTCACAGAATTAATAAGATGCCATACATAAAAGCATGGGCCCAGTGTGTGTGCAGGGGGTTAATAAATGTCCACCCACTTACCCCTTCCTCCAGTCATTCTTTCATGACATAACAGGCAAAAGCAATTTGACAATCTGAATGAAGGATAATAAAAATGCTCACACACGGTGACCCAGCAACTGTGCCCACCGGGAAATCTCCATCTCCATGCCTGGTACACAGCAGGAGCTCAATTCGTGTCTTAGGATGGAGGAGGAAGGAAGAGAAGCTTTAGTCCCAAGATATTTCTTTATAGTTGAAAAAGGAAGAAAGGGGTGGAGGGAGGAAGGAAGGAAGAAAAGTGAGAGAAAGAAATAAAAACAATTTTTTAAAGTACCCTGAAAATCATCTGAATATGCTGTACTCTGGGTGCTGGGTAAAATGTTGCCTTCTCCTGTTGCTGGGCTATTCTAAAACAAAGGTAAGCAAAATATGGCTCATGGCCCAACTCTAGTCCACTGTCTTTGTAGGTGAATAAAGTTTAAATGAAAAGCATCCGCTATTCAATTCTTGAACTTCATATAAATGGAATCATAAAGTATGTCCTCTTTGGTGTCCAACTTCTTCCACTCAACATTACCTTTTTTTTTTTTTTTTTTTTTAGACGGAGTCTCGCTCTGTCGCCCAGGCTGGAGTGCAGTGGTGTGATCTCGACTCACTGCAAGCTTCGTCTCCCAGGTTCACACCATTCTCCTGCCTCAGCCTCCTGAGTAACTGGGACTACAGGCTCCCGCCACCATGCTTGGCTAATTTTTTGTATTTTTTTTTTTTTTAGTAGAGACCGGGTTTCACTGTGTTAGCCAGGATGGTCTCGATCCCCTGACCTCATGATCCACCCGCCTCGGCCTCCCAAAGTGCTGGGATTACAGGCGTGAGCCACCGCGCCCGGCCAACATTACCTCTTAAAGATCCACTCTTTGTGCATGTGTGAGCAATTCATTCTTTCTCCTTGCTGTGTAGTATTTCATTGTATGGGTATAATTAGGCACTATCGTTATCCCCATTCTACACATGGGGAAACTACTGCACAGAGGGCTGAAGTGGCTTGCACAGCACAAAGGCTGGAGTGAGAGGGTCTGGAATCCAGGTCTGAGTTTCCTACACCAGAAAGAAAAAACTAAAGCCAGACCCAGATAGGTGGGGCAGGGGTAGGGGGATCTGGGGGCTGCATTTGGCCTTGGCGTGCAGTGACCTGTGCTGTGCTCTTCCCCGCCCTCCCCTGCAGATCCTGGAGGAGAACATGAAGCTGGAATGTAAGTGCCACGGCGTGTCAGGCTCGTGCACCACCAAGACGTGCTGGACCACACTGCCACAGTTTCGGGAGCTGGGCTACGTGCTCAAGGACAAGTACAACGAGGCCGTTCACGTGGAGCCTGTGCGTGCCAGCCGCAACAAGAGGCCCACCTTCCTGAAGATCAAGAAGCCACTGTCATACCGCAAGCCCATGGACACGGACCTGGTGTACATCGAGAAGTCACCCAACTACTGCGAGGAGGACCCGGTGACCGGCAGTGTGGGCACCCAGGGCCGCGCCTGCAACAAGACGGCCCCCCAGGCCAGCGGCTGTGACCTCATGTGCTGTGGGCGTGGCTACAACACCCACCAGTACGCCCGCGTGTGGCAGTGCAACTGTAAGTTCCACTGGTGCTGCTATGTCAAGTGCAACACGTGCAGCGAGCGCACGGAGATGTACACGTGCAAGTGAGCCCTGTGTGCACACCACCCTCCCACTGCAAGTCAGATTGCTGGGAGGACCGGACCGTTTCCAAGCTGCGGGCTCCCTGGCAGGTCACTGCCTGGATCTTCACAGGGAACCGCAGGAATGCTGAGCTTGTCTTTTCTGCTGAGGAGGGTACTTTTCCTGGGTTTCCTGCAGGCATCTGTGGGGGAAAAAAAAAATCTCTCAGAACCCTCGACTATTCTGTTCCACACCCAATGCTGCTCCACCCTCCCCCAGACACAGCCCAGGTCCCTCCGCGGCTAGAGCGAAGCCTTTTGCAGCAGGAACTCTGGACCCCTGGGCCTCATCATAGCAATATTTAACAATTTATTCTGATAAAATAATATTAATTTATTTAATTAAAAAGAATTCTTCCACCTCGTCGGGATCCGTTTTCTGCAATCAAAGTGAACTGCTTGCTTTCCTAGCGGGATGATTTTGTTGCTAGGACAAGGAGCCATGTAGAAGTATACATAACTATTCTTAATGCAGATATTTCTACTAGTTGATTTTGCAAGTACCCCCCTTGCAGCACTAGATGTTTAAGTACAAGAGCAGATATCCTTTATACATATATAGATATATACACACACACATTTATATATATATATATATATATATTTTTTTTTTTTTTTTTTTTTTTTTTTTTTTTTTTTGCTCTTTGCTGCTACTTATCCAGAAATTTAAGCTGGTCCAGATTTGGAGATGTTTTTTCCAGAGTATGTTTCCCATCCTTTTGCCCTCCCTAGTTCAAACTTCACCATTAGAAAAATCCAGTTTGGAATATATATAGAGAGGAAAAATAATAATAAATTCCCAGCAGTTTCCATCTTTCAGAAAGTGAGCCACCGGATAAGAGAGAATATTTTGTAAGAGACTATTTTTATATGAATATTTTATTTATATCGAGTCTGCTGTATCATTCCACAGCCTATGCTTCTTCTTAATTCTGGTACTCACTTTGGGGTAAGGAGGGGCGATGCCTGGTTGTGGGGTCAGGCCCCACGAGGCCCCTTACACAGCTGGATTCTTGAGTTCTATTTGCCAAGTGGGCACAAGATGCCCTGGATGCCTGGGGTTGAGGCGTCATCTCATCCATGTTAGCTGGGAAAGAAAGCAAATCCCCAGCCTCAGCCTGTTAAGTTCAGGCCTTTCAAGCAGGGCCACTGGGTGGTAGCCTCGAAATGAGTTACTGTGGTGGGTAGTCATTGTGCCCCTCACAGGGACTTCACCATCATTATGCAGCAGAGGCCAGTTCAGGGAGCCCCACACCTCACCAAGACACTAGCCATTGCCTGTGTGTCCTGGAAGGTGAGATGCAGTCCTCAGATGAGGGGACCCAGAGCAGGAGGGGTGAGGGGCCGATGAGCAGCCAGGCCCAGCGGAGCTTCCTGGATATCCTGCTCCCAAGGCCAAGCAGCAGGGAGAGGTTCGGGGAAGGCCACTTTGCTTTGGGTCCAGCTACACCCAGAGCCTCAGCCTAGAAAACTGTCCTCCAGCAGGCTGGGGGTGTTCTAAGATGTGTCCATTTGCATTTCCAGTATGTGTGTTTACTGTAGCTCCTTAGGGACTTGGGGGTAGTCACGTGACTTTGCATCTTGCAGTGCCTCCGCCGTACTCGTGTGTGTATGTGTCTGTGTGTTTCTGTGCTACCCAAGTATCTGTTTCTCTCCATGTGCCTGGGAGATCAGGTCTCAGGCATGGAGCTGCGTGCCTTTGCATCTGCTGCTCCCCAGGGTCTCTGCTTGCATGTGAGGGCTGGTGGTGTGAGGCAGACAGCAGAGATTGTGTGTGATTGTGTTGAACCACCAAGAGATGGCACCTCTGAACTCTGTACCCACACCCATGGGTGAAAACCAGAAACCTCTGAGACCACAGCATAGCCCTGTGGCCCCACCTACTGGGAGCCCCTCAGTATCGAGGCTGTGTCTGACTCCTCAATGTCCACACTGAGCCTGGATCACAGCATGGGCAAATAAAAGTGACTGGTTGGTTGCATGGTTTCTTCTCTTGGACATTTTTTTTTCCATTTTTCTTTAACTTGGGTGTCTGGAGGAGTGGGCATGTGAAGGGTCCATGGAGTGAATGGATGGAGGGATGGATGAATGTGTGAGTAGGTAGGTGAACGGGTGGATGTGTGGATGGATAAGTAGGTGGGGTGGGTGGATGGATAAATGGATGGATGGGTAGATGGATAGATGAAGGGATAAACAGATGGGTGGATGGATAGATAAGTGAGTGGATGAATGGATGAATAGATGGGAAAGTGGGTGGGTGGATGAGGTAGGTACACCTATGGATAGGGAGCTGAGGAGTTTCTTGGGAGTCTGCAGGTCACATTTTATCTTTGCTTTGGAAAACCTACCAGATCTGCCATGAGCAGGATGGCTTCCCAACCCTGCAACCCTTCTGCTTCTGGCCTCCTTGGCACCTGGGAATGGGGAGATTCTGACCAGCTCCCCCACATGAGTGTTCAGTGATAGTCATGTAAACACAATCTCAGAAGAGTCATCCCTGTGTCCTCCCTCACCGTGGGTTCCCAACTCGGGCCTGCCCTCTCTCTGGTGCCCTGCTCAGCTGTGCTCTGAGCCCCAGTTTCTCCACCTGTGAAATCAGAATAATAACACCTACCTCACAGGGCTGTTGTGAGGACCCTCCCAGTAATGACTGTATGGCACTTTGAGTTGCAAAGCAACGGATGAATGCTAAATATTATTATTAATTATTATCACTATTCTCTCTGCAACTACGGGATTCTTCAAACATGGCTTATGGTAATAAATATTTGGTTCTGCATTGGGCAGAGGTATCCACCAGCCCCTTTGGTCTATTCCTAAAGTGGCTTTTCAACTAAACTGACATTGCAAAGGCCAAAATCATTAGAGGCTGAACCAAAAACACCAGAAAGCCCAGGACTATAGTGATGAGAACCCAGACACTAGGGGTCTTAGCAGGAACCAAGTCTCAGAAAGTAAGCTGCTCAACACAAGGGCAATTTTGCCACATGGGAATGTGGGCCTCTTCATGGTCAGATCCTCTGATTTTTCAAGAAAGGACAAACATCCAGGTTTTTAAGTAAAATATCCCACTTTTTCAGTACGTTGACAAACACCATGACGAACACCATGACAAAAACATGACTGTGGGCTGAACTTGGCCTTCACGCCACCAGCGTACAGTCTCTGACTTGGACCCATCTCTTGTTTTAGAACTGGAGAAACTGAGGCCCAGAGAGGGCCAGGGCTTTACTCAAGGCCACACAGCAAATTTGGCAGAAAGAAAACCAAGTTCAGGACGTGTGCCTCCCTGGGAGGCACCAACATAGTGCACCAATGGAGGCAGCAAAATAATTTGAGGGAAGGGGTTAAGGGGGTAAAGTTCTTAGACACACACACACACACACACACACACACACGCACACACACACATGCAGCCTCTGGACTTGAGTTTAAAACTATCTCAGGGCTTCATGAAGCAGGAACTGGGCTTTCCCAAAGGCCCTGAGGAGATGAGCCAGTGCCTGAACCTCTCTGCAGAGAGTGCCCTGCCAACTGGCAAGGGAACCTGTCAGCAAGACCTGGGTCAGAACAGACCTGGGGAGGCTTTTCCCATCCAAGGTCAGAACAGTCCTGGGGAGGCTTTTCCACTCAAGGGCAGGACATTCCTGGGGAGGCTTTTCCGACCCAAGGTCAGGACAGTCCTGGGGAGGCTTTTCCCACCTGAGGTCAGGACAGTCCTGGGGAGTCCTTTCCACCCGAGGTCAGGACAGTCCTGAGGAGGCTTTTCCACTCAAGGGCAGGACATTCCTGAGGAGGCTTTTCCCACCCAAGGTCAGGACAGTACTGGGGAGGCTTTTCCACCTGAGGTCAGGACAGTCCTGGGGAAGCTTTTCCCACCTGAGGTCAGGACAGTCCTGGGGAGTCCTTTCCACCCGAGGTCAGGACAGTCCTGAGGAGGCTTTTCCACTCAAGGGCAGGACATTCCTGAGGAGGCTTTTCCCACCCAAGGTCAGGACAGTACTGGGGAGGCTTTTCCACCTGAGGTCAGGACAGTCCTGGGGAAGCTTTTCCCACCTGAGGTCAGGACAGTCCTGGGGAGGCTTTTCCCACCTGAGGTGGGGCTGTCCCCTGCACACTTCAAGGCAAGTCTAAGACATGTTTCCTGAGACCCTAGGAAGCCTCTTGCTCCTGCTTCACAGATGACAACCAGTCTCAGGGAAGAGAAATTACCTCTTCAAGGCCCCACCACCCAGACTCAAGGGTAGGAAGGCTATAGTTTGGGCTGTCCCACATCATCTGAGCCATCATCACCTGAACCTTCTACCACTTCAAATAGAGGCTTGAGGAAGATAGAGATAAAAGGTTCAGGCTGTGGACCACACAGGCTGTCCATGCCAGATGCAGACTGCTATCGTCAACTTCCTCCCCATCACCAGGCACATTCAACAGGCTACCAAGCTCTGGCAGTTTCTCCCTGGGGCATCTCATGAGTTTTCTCACTGCCCATCACCTTCTTTGGCCACCATTGTCTCTTTCAGGTGAGAATCTGAAAGAATGTCAAGGCCTCCTCCAGGTCTCCCTGCTTCCACTCATACCCCATCAAGCCAGCCTCCAAGCTCTGGCCAGACCAACTCACACCACACCTGTCACCAGCCATGGCTCCCCATTGTCCTGTAGGTAAAGTCCAAGTTCCTTATCCCACAGTGACCTTGCACCTGCCATGCTGGCAGCCTTTTGCACAGCAGTAGCAATGGTGCCACTTAGGAGACAAGCACTCTGCCAGATGAGGTTCTAGCAGTTCTCATGCCCTCTCTTTCATCACCATACCCTATTTATCTCCAGCACAGAATTACTGTGGTCCCATTTCTCTGTACATCTTGTCCTTTGCTGTCTCCTCTGCCCAGAGCACTCACCTTTCTTTCCCCCACCTGACAAACTCCTCTGAAGACTCCTCTGAAGAGTCTGTTCGTGCTGCTGCAGGGAGGATGAGACCCAGGGTCACCCACATGCAGCCCTTGCCCACATTCTCTTCCTGGCCTGCTAGAATCTGAACTACACTCCCTGACGGTGCTCCAGAGCCTGCTACACGACCCACCCACGTGAAAATTCACTGATAGGCACAGGACTGGAACCCATGTCCCAGGCTCGATGACCAGGCTCCTTTCCTGCTTGGGGAATTGTGTCAGTGAGCTATGGTTGAATAACAAACTACCCCCAAACTCCCTGCCTCCAAACAATATGCATTGATCTTTGCTCATGAGTCCATGGGTGCACTGGGAACTTCTGGTCTCAACTGGGCTCTCTCACACAGCTATGGTCAGCTGTGGGTCAAGTAGGTGGCGCTGCTGAGCTTAGCAGAATCTTCCACATATTTTAGGGTCAGCTGTCTATAGGCTGCTGTAGGGTGGCTTCTGCTAGGACAACCAGAGCCTCTTCCACATGGTCTCATCCTCCAACAGGCTGGCCCAAGCTGGTTTCCATCAGGGGGAAGCACTCCAAAAGTGGGAGCAGATGCTGCAAGGCTTCTTGAGGCCTTAGCTCAGTACCATCACTACATTCGTTCTCCATGTCCCGCTGGCAAAAGCAAGTCCAGGCCAGCCCAGATTCAAGGTGTAGGGAAGCAGATGCCACCTCTTACCAGCAGGACCTGCCCAGCTACATAGCAAAGGGTGTGGGGACAGGGAGGGGAATGATTTCCCAGAATTCAACCACGGGACAGAAGGAGAGCTCCTTAGCACTGATGCTGTGGTGGTGACACAGGCACTCTGCTGTGTGGACCCCTCGAGTCTCAGCTGCTCACCCTGCCAGTTGTGCAGTCCTGGAGACAGTCATGGGTCTTGTCTTCTTCTATTCCATCCATCAACAAGCCCCATTGATTCAACCTCAAACTATCCCCAAATCTGAGCTCTCTCTGTCTGCACAGCCAGCAGCCATCTATGGGGCTGAGTCTGGCTGGCTTTTTGCCACTCCCAGCTCCTCTTGTTCTGGGCCATGTGACTGGGTTCTGGTTGATGGAGTAGAGGCAATGCACTCCATTTCCTGGCCCATCAACACCCCCAACACTCCTTACCCATGTGGGCCATGGGGTACCAGCTGTGAAGCCACAGAAGGAAGGGCTCTGGGTCCCTAACTGGCCACCTGGAGGAAAGTCAATCTGCTAGTCAGGAAATCTACAGGCAAGAAATACACGGCCGTGGGATCAAGGAATTCATTTGGTACAGCACAGAGCCCCTTTCTATCCAGGATCCAGCCTATCCCTCCTCCTTCTGTTCCTCTAACAAGCCAGCTTCCACCCTGCCTCTAGGCCTGTGCACATGCTGTTCCCTCTGGTCATCACATGGCTGGCTCTTTCTTGTGAATAGGGCTCTTGTCAAATGCCAACACTTCAGGATATACTCACAACCAACCTGGCTCCCAGCAACCCCTCACCTACTATTTTTGTTTCTTTGTGGCTCTTACCACTATCTGAAATGATACTTCTCCTTTGTTAGAGGCTTTACAGTATAGCGATGAAGAGCCTGGACCCTGGAGCCAGATGCCCTGGATTCACTCCTGGCTCTATTTACTGGCTGTGTGGTTTGGGACAAGTAACTTAACATCTCTGTGCCTGTTCTTCATCATTAGTAAAATGGGAAGAGTAATGGGATTATCACAGTGATTAAATGAGTTAATATATGTAAGTTGCTAAACATAGTGCCTGGCATGCCATGAGGGTGTGGAAGTGTGAGCTTTGCGTATTAATATGGTCATTAAGTTTCATGAGAGCAGGACTTTGTCTGTCTTTGTGGCTGCTGGGTTCCCAGTGCCAGCACACAGTTGGGGTTAATAAATATTTGTTGAATGAGAAAGAATGAGATCGGAGCCTGTTCCCAGACTCGCCAGGCCCCCTGCCTGGGCCCAGGCTCAGTGGCGGTGGGCTTGGGCGGGCGTCTGAGTGGAGAAGCTGGAGGACAAGCGGAGGGTCTGTCCTGAGGGCTGCCTGCTTGCCCAGGGGCCAGTGGGGGAGTGGACACAGATCAAGTCCCCTCGACGTGGTCACAGGCACATCTGCCCCATTGACAGGGCAGCCACCTGTTGCCACAACAACGCTTCTGGCCCCAGAAGAATGTGCTGGAGACAAAGGGAGAGCTCTGCAGCCACTCCCCAGCTTAGCCCCCGAGATGGCAAGCTGCCCTGACCCGAGAGAGTGTCACACCACGCATGTGCAATGCGCGCGCGCGTACACACACACACACACACACACACACACACAGAGTCACTGAGTAAGAGACCCAGAAGGAGCCACACAGCCCCAGGAGTGAGCAGACGCTCACAAAAGGAGGGACAAAGCTCTGACAGACCGCATAAGAGGCTTCAGAGACACACACGGGCCACCCCCAGGGGTACAAGTCACATGCACATAATGCACACCCGTCCAGACCAGGCCACAGACCAGGGCTCAGGGAGGCCCCGGGCAAATCTGTCTCACCCAGGGGCCCGTAGCTTGACCTTCATCATTCACCTGCAGTCCCCGCACCTCCCTGGCCACAGGCCCCAGTGTGTGGATTGCGGGAGCTGATAGGCAGGCAGGTGAGGGTGTGTTGGGTGCAGGGTGATGGGGTGGACTTGGGGATGTGTAGGCTGGAGAGACACCCAATGCCACCTCCCCTAGGAGGCCATATCAGGTAAGAGGTACTTAAGCATGAAGACAGACAACCTCTGAGGCCCAAGACAGCACCCTCTGAGGCTCCCTCCTGCCTCACGCAGAGCAGCATGCCCCCTGCACAGCCCCCACTCTTGGTCCTTCCACCCTCTGAGCCCGAGCATCCTCACTGTAAAGTGCAGGGAAGTCCCATGCATGCCTCCCCAGTGCTACTGGATCACAGAGCAGCTGTAAATGCACACCATCAACTAACCACGCCGCCACCACTAGAGTCTGCAAGCCTGGACTCAGCCCCGGGCCCAGCAGGTGCCAGGTGGGCATCAGGGGCTGGAGAGGCCCCTGCCTGAAATAGACCTTAGACAGTGATTCTCAAAGTGAGGTCCTAAGATGTCTCTCAGAGGATCAGGAGAGCAAAAGGCCAAAACTATCTTCATAGCAATAGGAAGATATTTGCCTTGTCATACTCGTGCTCTCACAGGTGTGCAGTGGAGTTTCCCAGGGCTACACGTGCTGTGATATTGTAGCAGAACGAAGGCAACAGCGGATGTGAGAGTCCAGCTGACTTCTGTTAAGCCAGGCAGTGAAGAGATTTGCAAAAATGTAAAACGAGGTCACTTCTCACTTTCATGTTCTGTTATTGGTTTTAAAACATAGAGCTATTTTTCATTAAAAATGTATTATTTATGTAAACAAAATAGGTTCGTTAACATTTTCAAATGAACTAATACATAATTTTTTCACAACTTTAATTTCTACTATTGTAAATATGGATAGATACGACAGACCCACGCACAGCAGCTCAAGGCTCGCTCTAATTTTTCTAAATGTTAAAGGGTCCTGAGATCCAACAGCTTGAGAACTGCTGCCTTAGATACACTGCCAGCAAGTCATTATAGTTCCCCTGCTCATCCAGATTTAGTAAATGATAAAAATAAGGAGCACATCCTCGGTCTTCACCGTGCATCAGGCCCTGTTCTGAGGGTGTCAGAAGAGTTACCGCATGGAATCCAGCCCTACAAAGTAGGTGCTGTTAAGATACCGGCACACACATGTGTATAGCAGCACAGTCCACAAGTGCAAAAATATGGAACCAGCCCAAATGCCCAGCAATCACTGAATGGATAAAGAAAATGTAATATACATATATATATGAGATATAAGTAATACACACACACACACAAACACACACACACACACACACACACACCCCATGGAATATTACTCAGCCACAAAAAGGAATGAAATAATGGCATTTGCAGCAACCTGGATGGAATTGGAGAAACTCAGGAATGGAAAACCAAACATTGTATGTTCTCATTAATAAGTGGGAGTTAAGCTATGAGGACACAAAGGCATAAGAATGATGGAATCTGGGGGCTCAGGGGAAAAGGTGGGAGTGGGGTGAAGGATAAAAGACTGCACATTGGGTACAGTGTACACTGCTCGGGTGATGGGTGCACCAAAATCTCAGAAATCAGCCCTAAAGAACTTATTCATGTAATCAAACACCATCTGTTCCCCAAAAACCTATTGAAAATAAATAAATAAATAAATAAATAAATAAATACCATTAAATGTATTATTTTAAAACAAGATAGAGGAAGAAACCAAGGCTGAGTTTCTGGCAACTTGATGAGGTCATGGACTTGGAAGTGGCAGAGTTAGGACTCAAACCGAGGCAATCTGAAGTGAGGCCATCCCTGCCCACCCCACCCCAAACCCCACCACCTCTTGTCTCTCCCTGTACCTAGGAGTGCCCAGTTACATTAGAATTTCTGATAAGCAACAACAAAATATAGTACAAATATGTTCCAAATATTACACAGGACATACCTATACTAAAAATCATTCACTTGAATTTCATCTGAACTTCTCATTTTTACTGGTGTCCTATATTTTCATTTGCTAAATCTGGCAACCTTAACTGTGCCAGGCTGCTCTGGATGCTGAATAAGATAGGCAGGCCCCTGCCTCCTAGACTTCTGGTCCAGGTAGGACTGCCCAGCTGTTTCCAGCTGTGCACCCTGCAGCCAGTGCCCCTACCTCTCTGAGCTGCAGAGGGAAGCATTCTAGTCCCTCTCTCTAGGGCGGAGATGGGGGCAGGGTGGGCAGCTGAGATGCTGTGGTGATTATGGGCACTTTTCTTTCTGGCAACACATTCCCCCAAATTCAGCCCCCCTCCCCCCCGCCATAGCCAGTGAGGTCTGCTTTGAGAAGTTGTCCCTAGAGCTGTGGAATCTGCATACCCCACTTCCTTCCCCTCTGCCATCCCCCAGAAGTGACCTCTGTCTTCCTTCTGCCTCCCACCCTGGGCAACCAAGGAGAGCTGTGGGCTCTGCAACCCGGTTCTGACCCTCTCTGGGCACAAGTGCTCTCCAGGAGGACTGGGCTGCAGAGATTCCACTTGACAACAGGATCTGGAACATCTGCAGGTCCCAGGGTTTCCCCATCTGTAAAATAGTGACACCCATTTTACAGCTGAGGAAACTGAGGCTCAGCTGCCAGGCTGTGTCCTTTAGCATTTAATTAGGTGCCAGGTGGGCCTTTCTCTCCATAAGGACATCTTCTGCTGGTCCCCACCTGCAGGCTGGCATACCTGAACAGCAGTAGAGTTCACGTGGCAGACACTCTGACATAGTTATTGCCCTTGGAAGGCAGCCAGGGCTACACATCCATCAGAGATGCGGGTGGAGAATCATTGAGCACTCGGGTGGACTTTTTCACTTAATATGTAATTACTTCCTTGCGTAACATCCTCTTCCCGCCAGCCTGGGCCTCTCTCTGCTATTTCATTTTTTCCTTTGATCTCTGAAAGGATGTTCAGTTAACATGGTTGAGCACCAACCAAGGGCACGGAGGGCACAGGTGGCAGGGATTCTGGCAGTGTCCTCAGGAGAGAGCGGGACTGGAGTCCAGACAGGGCAGCTGAGTGGCCAGGAGCACAGGGTCAGAGCTCACACACTGCCGCTCAGCCTCCCTGGACCTCCGCCCCTTCATCCTTGATTGCATGCTAAGGCGTGCCAGGCCTTACCCCAACCATTTTGCACATATGCACTCCTGTAATCCTCACAGTAACACTGCGGGGTAGGCGCTACTGTCAGCCTTGGTGCATATGTTTGCTGGGCTGCTGTAATGAAGTACTGCACACTGGGTGGCTTCAACAATGGAAATGTATTTCCTCACCGTTTGAGAAAGCAGGAGGTCCAAAATCAAAGTTGGGCAGGGTTGGTTTTTCTGAGGGTTGTGAGGGTGAACCCTTGGCTTACAGAAGGCGTCCTTCTCCCTCTGTCTTCATCTCTTCACATTGTTTTCCCTCTGTGTACATTTCTATGTCCACATGTCCTCTTTTTATGAGGATATCAGTCATGTTGAACTATGACTGATATCCTTATAAATGACCTGATTTTAACTTCATTAACTCTAAAATTAATTTTAATTAGATTAAATAACTTGATTAACTGTATCTCCAAATAAGGACACTTCCTGAAGTACCAGGAGTTAGGACCTCAACTTGGGAATTTTCTGCAGGGGGCACAACTCATCCGATAACACCTGGGTGTGCTGAGGAATCTGAGATAGAGAAGTCAAAGTGGTGGGTTCAAGGTCATCCACATCAGGGAGCTAGAGGCAGGATTCAAACTCAGGCCACTCTCAATCACTCTGCAGTGTTGCCCGCTCAAAATTGAGCCAGGCAGTCATACTTGGCAGGGCTGTGCTGGGCATTAAATGCCATAAGCCCTATGAAGTTTTTGGAACAGTACCTGTTAGCTGTTAATATGAGGGTCTGCCAGACCTGGGTTCAAATGCAGCCCTGATCTCTCATGGCTCTGTGGCTGGGGGTTTGGGACTTCATTCCTCTCTCAGATTGGGTAATAATCCTTCCTCAGACGTCTGCTACCAGGTTCCAATGGGTTCCCAGATGTCCTCCTAAGCACATGCCTCTGCGCATTGGGACAGCACTGCCATATGAGTCATTCCTCTTTCTTTCCAGTTGCTGGGACCCTTGATGTCCAAGGCTCTCCAAACCTTGTGATCCCACCTTCCTGTGGCCTTCCTTGAGGCTCAGTGGAGGGCCTGAACCAGGGCACCTATCAGCCTCAGTTTGCAGAAGGGAAGAGGAAGGAGAGGAGAGTAACTGAATTTAATTCAGGTGAAGAAGGCACAGAATCACTAGGGAAGATGGAGTCACGGCAGCTAAAATTAGGCTCTTACGTGAAACAAACAAGCAAAGCAGACAAAATCCCTGAGACAGTGATTTTCAAGGAACTGGATTTCAGGCAACAAAGAATGCTCACCCAGTTATGGCCTTGAGAGCTTCCAGGTGGTGGCCCAGGGAGGTGGGGCTACACAGAGCCCAGAGAACTCCTGGGAGTCCAGGAAGACGGGGACAGTCGTGGTTCAGAGGGCAAAGTGCCAGGGAGGAGAGAGGGAGCTCTGGAGACCTGCAGAGGTTCCCCCTGAGTATTTGGCAGAGCACTGGTCAGGGCATGTGTGTGAGGAAACTAGTTGAGGCCAGGGAAGAATCATCTGAAAGGATTAGAGAGAAGGTTGCCTGTAGTGTCCCAGGGCTGGGGATAGTAAATGTTCCCACCAGCCAGACTGAGATATCTCAGAATTGCCAGGGCAAGTGTAGACTGTTCAGGAAGGTCTTGCCTCAGTAGTGGGGAATGATCAGTCCTAGCCTGGGTACCTGAAGAGGTTTCAGACTTCTCTGAAAGAGAAGACCCCAAAGCTCAAGGAGATTCAGGTCTCCAGACCTCCCTCTCTCCTCGCTGGCACTTTGCCCTCTGAACCACGACTGTCCCATCTTCCTGGACTCCCAGGGGTTCTCTGGGCTCTGTGTAGCCCCACCTCCCCAGGCCACCACCTGGAAGCTCTCAAGGCCATAACTGGGTGAACTCAAAAATATCCAGCACCCAACAAGGAAAAATTCACAAGTCTGGCATTCAATCAAAGATTACCAGACATGCCCAGGAAAACAAAATGATAAGAAAAATGAAAACCAACCCAGGGCCGGGCTCAGTGGTTCATGCCTATAATGCCAACACTTAGGGAGGCCAAGGTGGGCAAACTGCTTGAACCCAGGAGCTTGAGACCAACCTGGGCAACATGGCAAAACCCTGTCTTTACAAAATATACAAAAATTAGCCAAAGATGGTGGCTTGCAACTGTAGGCTCAGCTACTGGGGAGGTTGAAGTGGAAGGATCTCTTGAACTCAAGAGGTCAAGGCTGCAGTAAGCTATGATCATACCACTGCCCTCCACCCTGGATGACAGAGAGAGACCTTATCTTCCCTCTCCCCTGACCGAAAAAAACCCAAACAAGCCAGAACTGCCACAGACAGTAGACTTAGCAGTGAAGGACATTAACAATTGTCATTGTAACTGCATGCCATGCTCACAAAGTTAAGCTGAGACACATATAATATGGAGAAAGCTTTCTAGAGATGAAATTTCTAAAGATGAAAACTACAGGTTCTGAGATGAAGAAATATACTAGACAGGGCTACCAGCAGATTAGATACTGTAGAAGAAAAGATTAGCAATTTGAAGACAGAGCAATAGAAACTATCCAACATGAAACATACAGAGAAAATGTAACTTTTTAACAAGAAAAGTGCATCAGCGATCTGTGGGACAACTTCAGGCAGCCTAACATGCAAGGAATTGGGGCCTGGGAAGGAGAAGGGGCTAGGGGAACAGAAAAAGTATTTGAAAATTCATGGCCAAAAATGTTCCAAATCTAAGGAAAACTATAAACCCACAGATCCCAGAGCTCCACAGACCCCAAGCACAGGAACATGAAAGAAACCACACCAAGGCACATCATAATCAAATTGCTCAAAACCCAGTGAAAAAGAGAAAATCTTAAAAGCAGCCGGAGGAAAACAAGATGTTACTTCTGTACACACACAAAAGGTGAAAGAATTCATTATCAGCAGACCCACACTACCTACAAGAAATTCTAAAGAATGTCCTTTAGGCAAAAGGAAAATGACACCAGCTGGAAACCTGGATTTATGCAAAGGAACAAAGAGCACTGGAAATCGTAATTCCATGGGGAGACATAAAAGATGATTTTTATATTATTTAAATATCTTTCAAGAATTGACTTTTTTTTTCAATGTAGTTTTAGAGGTAGGGTCTCACTATTTTGCCCAGGCTGGTCTTGAACTCCTGAGCTCAAGGGATACTCCTATCTCAGCCTCCCAAGTAGCTGGGATTACCAGCATGCCCCACCACATCTGACTGTTTAAACAAAAATACCAGCCTATTACAGAAGTTATCATTTAAATGTGGAGAACAAGGGACGAAGGGTAAATCACCTGCTGCACAGTGTGATGGATGTGAATCCAGGCTTTAAGAGTTTTGTTTCATTTTTGGTGGAAATGAAACTATAATAGTTATACGTACAGTTGATCTTGGAACAACGTGGGGGTTGGGAACACTGGCCCCTCTTGCAGTTGAAAATCTATGTATAACTTTTGACTCCCCAAAAACTTAACTACTAATAGCCTACTGTTAACCAGAAGCCTTATTGACAATATCAACAGTTAATGCATATTTTGTATGTTATGTATATTATGTACTGCATTCTTACAGTAAAGCAAGCTTGAAAACATAAAATGTTAATAAGAAAATCACAGGGAAGAGAAAACATATTTACTATTCGTTAAGCGCAAGTGGATCATGATAAAGGTCTCCGTCCTCATCAGTTAATGCATATTTTGTATGCTATATGTATTATATACTGTGTTCTTACAGTAAAGTAAGCTTGAAAATATAAAATGATAGTAAGAAAATCACGAGGAAAAGAAAACATATTTACTATTCATTAAGTGCAAGTAGATCGTCATAAAGGTCTCCATCCTCACCTTCCCATTGAGTAGGCTGAGGAGGAGGAAGAGGAGGGGTTAGTCTTGCTGTCTCAGGGGTAGCAAAGGCAGAAGAAACTCTGAGGATAATTGGCCCTAAGGAGTTCAAACCTATGTGCTTAAAGGTCAGCTGTGAGTGGATATACTTACATACACACACACACACACACGCATACATATATGTGTGTATATCCTATCTATTCCTGCCTCCCCCAACTAGACTGGGGGGCTCCTCAAGGACAGGGACCATATCTGATCTTGCAACAACGCCCCAACACCCCATATACATATGTGTGTGTGTGTGTGTGTGTGTGTGTGTGTGTGTACACCTAGTCTGGACTCAGCATTTTCTACCAGAATTGTTCTGCATTCCCTATTTGTGATCCCAGAGAATGGTCCTTCTCCAGATTTTCAGAACCCAAGGTGGGACCCCCCTCCCAAAGTCAATCTTGGTTTCTCCTTCTCCTTCCAGCGTTTACATCCAATCAGTCACCAAGTCCTACTGATCCCATCTCCCAAATCTCCCCACTCCAACCCCACTGTCATCACCTACTCAGGCCTCCCCAGTCTTTCCCCAAAATGTGGCCAGGTCTCCCAGCTCTCCAAGCCACAGTCCCTCTCCGGGCTCCTCTGACCGCTGTGCCCCTCTCTCTCTCCCATTGGCTAGTAGCTGCCTATCTATTCCTGCCTCCCCCAACTAGACTGGGGGATCCTCAAGGACAGGGACCATATCTGATCCTGCAACAAGGCCCCAACACCCCATACAGGGAGGGCACACTGTGAATACCAATAAATGCTTAGTGAATGAGTCAATGAATTCAGCGAATGAGGGAATTAATAAATGACAAATTCATTTAATGATCAGGTCTTTTTCTTCTTCCCCATTGGGCTCCAAGGATTCAAAGTGAAGGATTCTTTTATTCTGCTCTGTGTGCCAAGCTCTCAGCACTGGCCTTGCCTGAGCAGACCCTAATGAATGTTTGTTGATTGAATAACAGAATGGGCCTTCTGTTTGGAATGCTCTTCCCCCAAACATCCCCATGGCTCTCCCTTTTGCCTCCTGCAAGTCTTTCTTCACATGTCACCTTCTCAAGGAGGTCCGACCACCCTATTTGGAACTGAAAGCACGTGCTTCCTTCCAGGACTCCAACCTCCCCTCCCTGCCGCTCTGTTGTTCCCACCTTCCCACTTATGATCCCTTTCACTTGCTTATTATGTTTATCACTTATCATCTGTGTCCCACCTGCCACCAGAATAACAATTGCTTTAAACACAGATCTTTGTTTTGTGTAATTTTCCCAGTGCCTAAAACAGTGTTTGTCTAGCATGAGTGTCAATAAATACTTACTGAATGAGAAAATGGCTGTTGCTCTGCGCTGACTGCTCTGTGGTCTGGGGCCAACTCCTCAGTCCCTCTGAGCTCCTGCATACTCATCCTTAGAACAACAATAGCAACAACAACATTGTAATAGAGGAGGTTGGGCAGTGTGGCAGTCATTGGAACTGCTCACAGATATTCTGTCTGTCCAACTTCCAGGCATGGAATTGGCCTGTGCCTCCTGCCCCATTGGGGTTCAGCACGTGACACACCTTGGCCAGTTTGAACAGAAGGGGAAGTGATGAGACACCATAATAGCTAGCGTGTGACTCACCATTCTCTTCTCCCCTCTGCCCAAAGATTGGCAGTGCTCCCAATGGTGGCTGCTCCATCAGCCTGCTCCCCGAGTGAGGATGGCACAAAGCAAAGCTGCTGCTAGCCCATTTGGACATGTGGCATGCATCAGAAATAAGCTTTTGTTTGTATTAAGCCACTGGGATTTGGGGCCTTTTGTCACTACAGCATAGCCTCGCCTCTCCTGACTGATGCCAACAGAATAAGCTTTTTGGTCCTGATAGATCTGAATCTGCAATTTTTGTCTATGTGTTACCCTGAGAGCTTGCTGCCCCCGCCCGCCCACCCCTGGCACTGAGGAGGGTGGCCTCGCAGGTGTCACAGTAACAGTGGCTTATCTGTGTTGTGTGCAGACTACCCCACAACTGCCCCCACTTCATCTTCAGCACAATCCAGTGAGCAGTTACTGCTATTGTCCCCTTGGAGCCACATAGGGAGCAAGAGGACTTGCCCAGGTGCATAGCTGTGAGATGGCAGAGCCAGGACTTACCTCGGGCAGGCTAGCTCCAGGGCCTGGACTCTTTTAAGTGAGCCCCACATCGGGTGACTCTGTGTTTCTGCCTCTCTCAGGATTCAGGTTCTTGCCATCCCCGTCCCAGCTTCCAGCTTACTAGCCAAGGAAGGCTTGCAGCTCAGTGCCAGGCTTCCCTGTTAGATATATTTGGGACCAGGTGGAGGGCAGGGCATGCTAGGCTCCAGCTGGCTTTGCTAAGGGGGTTATGTGGGAGAAGGGCTCCTGGTTGGAGCAGGGCTAGAAATGTAGCAGGCACCAGGATGCAGCCTCCAGCTGCTTGGAACCCTTCAACATGTCCCACATGAGTCCATGTGGACATCATCCCAAGCTTCTTTGAGATTCCCCTCTTCCCCACTCTGGGCAATTTCTTCAAGAGCATCCGGTGCTCCTGGTCCCTAACCATTGGTTGGGTCATAGAGTATCTACTCACCTGGACCAGCTGGTCCAGCCCCTGCATTTAACAAAGGGTGGGCTGGAGGCCCCGAGATGGATGGGCACTTAGCAGAGGCTGCACGGCAGGCATGAGAGCTCAGTTTGCCCAGATTTCACCTTTGCAAAACTGGTTTCCATGATTAGACACACCCCATCTGAGAAGTCTTCCCTCATTTAAATGTGGGGCAGTGATGGCTGATTTCCCCCTGAACTTGGGAAGTGGGGAGAAGGGAAAGAAACATCTTTCTTATGCCAGGAGCTTGGCATAAGAAACCTCACCAAAGCCTCGGAGGCGGGTCTCATGAGGACCCACTTCACAGGTGGCAAGCCTGAGCCTGCCAAGCAGTGGCTGCTGAGTGGCAGAGCCAGGATTCACACTTCGGCTCCCAAAAATAGCCAGGGTGTGTGCTGCAAGACCACATTCCACTCGAACTTACGGCCTCCATCTCTGCAGGAGCAGCCCCCTTAATGGGGAGCAGAGTAAAACCACTGAGGACAGGACTCCTCTGGGACCTTGGCTGCCTTTGGTGAGGTGGAGTCACACACCTTACCCACTGACTGTCTGCATGACTTGGGCCAGGGCTTCCACCTGCCGAGGAGCCTGTCTCCTTAGCAGTCAAATGGGGATTAATAAGGAATTCTTTCTTCAATGAAGGAATGAGGTCACGTGCCTTGTGATGGTTGGTGAGAACAGGTCCATCTGCATCTGAGTGGTGGGCACCCAGGTGCCTGCAGAGCACATCCTCACACACTGCATGTGGCCTAAGGGACCTGAGAGAATGTCTCAGGATAAATATCAAGGAGCGGAATTGCTACTTCTCGGGTGGGTGTAACTTCATGTGCATAAGAACCGGGAGATTAGGAGATGGCTTTCTTGATTGGTTCCACCGGTGACCACTCCCACTCAGGACACCAGAGATTCTCTATGCCACGCCCATGCCAGCACTTGGCATAACCCAGCTTTCTAATTCCTGCCAGTCTAATCAATGTAAGGTGATAGCTCATTGTTATTTTAATTTGCATTTCTCTGGTTACTAATGAGTTTGCCCATCTCTTCCTGAGCTGTTTGGCCTTTTCTGTTTCCACTTCTATAAATTGCTGGTTTAATACATTTGGTGCATTTTTCCACTGGGTCCACTATCTGAAAAACCTCCTCTGAGCTCCCATCTGGCCAGCCTCCTTGGCTCCTTTGGAAGCCTGCACTGGCCCCTAGTGTCCTGGGCTGTCTGCACTCCCGTAATTCCCTGGGTATCACCTCCCAAGCCAGGGGCAGGGACTGTGTTGCATCCTTACCCCTGCTCACCCATCTGCCTCACTCATTCACCCACTGGGTTCCCTTCACAACTGGGATAAAATTGAAACTCCTAACCATAGCCAGAGGGTCCACTTTGGCCCCAGCTGACCCTGAGCACTTTTGATGTCCCTGCTCACTTGCTTAAGCCACTTGGGCTTCCTGGCTGGGTCTGACCTGCCATGCTCCTCCCCACCCTCCCTTCCTCCAGGCAGGCCCTCGTTTAGAAGTCACCTCCTCCCAGCCACGTGTGGTGGCTCATGCCTGTAATCCCAACACTTTAGAAGGGTGAGACGGGCAGATCACAAGGTCAGGAGTTCGAGACCAGCCTGGCCGATGTGGTGAAACCCCATCTCTACTAAAAATATAAAAATTAGCCGGGCATGGTAGTAGGTGCCTGTAGTCCCAGCTACTTGGGAGGCTGAGGCAGGAGAATCACTTGAATCTGGGAGGTGGAGGTTGCAATGAGCAGAGATTGCGTCACTGCACTCCAGCCTGGGCAACAGAGCAAAACTCTGTGTCAAAAAAAAAAAAAAGTCACAAGTCACCTCCTCCCTGAGGCCTTCCCTGACCTCCCTGCCTGAAGTACCAGTGCAAGGATACCTGCCTCCACTCCACTCCCTGAGCTAGCGTTGTCTTTTCCTGGCCCTTACCAATCTATCTGATCATTAAGTCACGCATGTTCTGTGGGTTTTTGGAGGTGAGGCAGCTGATGAATGCCAAGTCCATAACAAAGAGTGTAGCCCCCATACGGGAGCCCAGGCCCCCGGGTGCCTTCCCCACCCTGCCCTGACGTAGTGCCCAGGGCTATTTAAAGTCTGGCATTTATGAGATTCCACCTAATACCTCTCCACTGGCTGCTCTTAAGGCATGGCAGCTTAATCAGCACCAGAGAAGACGTTGGCAGTGGAGGCGGACAGGCCAAGTGCATCTGTGCTTGCACCTCCTCAGAGCACAGCCACTTCCTGCAGGCCCCAGCATGAATCTCCCACCTACCCCCAGCCCCGTGCACCCAGACAATGGTTCTGCAGGACGACTTCTTTTCAGGGAACTGTGAGCAGGAGTGGAGACACACCACAGCCAGACCTGGGTGGAGAGAAGCCAGTGAAGCTAGCCGGCTGGACAATCACCTTAATAGAGGAGCCACAGGTGGCAGGAGGCTGGGACCCACCTTGCCCATGGGGATCGCCTTCCTGCATGCCCTCCTGGACTACTAAAACACAAGAAACCAACCTCCATGGTGTTAGGCCACCAGGATGCCTTGGTTTAGCCACAACTGGAATAACCAACTAAAACATGGATTGAGGCATCGAGGCAGGTCTGTCACATTCACTGTAGGAGGAAACCAGAGTAGGCTAGTGCCCGATCGATCTCAGTGAGTGAACCCATGGATGGGATGAACTGAGCCAGCCCTTGCCTCTCTGTGCTCCCTCCAGTGCAAAGAAGTAATATCCATATATGTGTGTGGATATAGATATAGATATAGATATAGTTGTTGTTAGGGTCTCACTCTGTTACCCAGGCTGGAGTGCAATGGCACAATTTCAGCTCACTGCAACCGCTGCCTCCTGGGTTCAAGTGATTCTCCTGCCTCAGTCTCCCGAGTAGCTGGGATTACAGGCAGGCACCACCACACCCAGCTATTTTTCATATTTTTAGTAGAGGCGGGATTTCACCATGTTGGCCAGGCTGGTCTCGAACTCCTGGCCTCAAGTGATCCACCTATCTCGGCCCCGCAAAGCGCTGGGATTACAGGGGTGAGCCACCGCGCCTGGCCATATCCTTTATATTTTTATTAACAAAAGTAATACATGTTTCGTAGTTTAAAAACATGCAGAAATATCTAAAGCAAAGGGTTAAAGTATACCCATCTCCTCCAAAATCCTACTCCCCAGAAGTAACCACTATGACCAGTTTTGCCTATGTGAATTATAAACATATACATACATACTCCCATTATATGACTATTGCAAGTTGTTTTCTGAACGTCACAAGCAGCACAAGTAAACACACCTCATTCTCTTTAACAGTCAGAGTATTTCACAGCCTGAAGGTATCCAAATGTATTTCATCAATCTCCTATTTATGGACATTGAATAAGATTCCATGTATTTGCCACCATCACAAACGACGTCATAGCAAAGATCCTTGAACATTTCTCTTTTGCACAAGTGTTGCTGTAAGACTGGCTCCTAGAGTGGGGTTTTGGGGACAGACAATGGTGGTTTTTACATTTTCATTAGATTCCCTGTCAAAAGAGATGCCCCCACTAACTCTACTCCACAGAGGGAGTCAGCACCTGGGGGCTGGAGCATTGTGCACTCTATACCATGGCCCTGGATAAACGCCGGAGAGCCCGGGAGGTAGTGAGCTTTCCTTTGCTGGAGCGATGCAAGGGGCTTCAGACAACCACCATGAGGATGCTGCAGGTGGGGTTTCTCCATCAAACGCCGGGTGTCCAGGATGACCTGTCATTTGTTCCCACTAGCAGATTTTATTTTCATACAAACTTTTGGGGGCCGATCCTGGCTGAGAGCTGCGTGAGGTTCCGTCGCAGCTCGAGTTCCCTCTCCCAGAGCCTGCTTGGGGGGACTAGAGCAACCCTGAGCCAAACAAACAGCTTGAAGATGAAATTTCCCCATTCATCCCTCAGAGATGGCCCTGTGAAATACATACAAAAAATACACAGCCTTTTAGAATCAGTGCCACTGTTTGTCACCAGATGTTCAGAGGCTGGGGTGCTAATTTATGCAGGCAAGTAGGAAGAGGAGAGATGAGCAGAGGGGGCTAGAAGATGGAAGGGGGGCTGTGGAGGTGGCAGGAAGACAATTCTAACCACGGCGCTATAGGATGGGTGGGCTGGGGGCGTCCTGTGCTGGGGGTTGCAAGGAAATGCATTGGTGAAGGGGTGGAGAAGGAGGGGTGACCATACAACATATAGGGTATTTTTTACCAATGAAATGTGATGAGCCAGAGAATCTAAGAATCTGATATCATTACAAGATCCTGTAATACTGTTGAGAATTTCCATAATCAGATTCCTGGATTCTGTGATTCTGTTTTTCAATGCTCTGATCTGGTGATTCTGAGCCTCTCATTCTATGTTAAAGCTCCAGGGAGGCCCCACAGGGCAAGAGCTTTCGGAGCGAGGCTACTGAAGACCAAGCCTAACTCTGAGTACTTTGCAGAACCTGGGCACATTGCCTGCCAGTTCCACGCCTCAGCTTCCTGGGTTGCAAATGGGGAGAGAATATCTGGGCTCGTGGTGTCGTGAGAGCATTCAGGGACCACTGAAGCGGGGTCCAGCACACAGTGGGTGTGAAGCTCATGCTGGCTTTGGCAGCTTTGTCCTGAGCTTCAACTGCGATGAGTCCAAGAGTCAATCCTGGGAGCAGAGGCCCAGGACAGAGCTGTTGTTCTGGGTGCTCCTCCAGGTCTGGAAGCATCCGGGGCTCCAGGGCCCAGGTCCACTGAGCAGCCAGCCTTCCACAGCAGGCAGCCGCAAGAAAGCAAAGCACACACACAGAGGGAAGGAAGCTCCTAGGGTTGCGGGAAAGCAAACAAGGGCCGCTTCCTCCAACCACACGCTGCAGACAGCCAACCTTTCCCAGGGCCAATCCTTGGGAGTCCTCCTCGGGCTCCTGGCCGGTGTTTGGACAGCTTGAGGGGTGCAGGGGCAGAGAAAGTGAAGATGCTGAGAGCCAGGCCCAGCCAGGCCCAACACAGCCCCCTCCTGCCCTGCTCCTCTTCAGGGCACTGCTGGGCAGCCCTCCTGGCCACATGCCCAACCCTGAACCTCAGGCCCTTCTGTCAAAGGGACAGGCCTATGCGGGGCTTCAGTATGGGGTACTGGAGCTGGGAATAAAATGACACTAGTGATAACCAGTGTTGACAAAATGCCTACCAGAGGCCAGGCACTATTCTTAGTGCCACGTGCAGATTATTTCATTTGGTGATCATTATACCCTCTGTTATTACCCTAATTTAAAAAAACTGAGGCAGGCTTGAGTAATTTTACTGCCAGATGGTCTGACTCTGGGCATTCCACGCTCAATAAACCACAAATTTCCTTCCAAGGGATAGTAATACTGAGGCCAGCAGGGAGCGTTTTCGGAATAATCCACTTGCTTATTTCCTTCAAGTCCCACAATGACCCTATTAGGTGGATATCAGTATGTTCCCCATTTCTTAGATAAGGTAAACTGAGGAGCAGAGAGATGAAGCCACTTGCTCATGATTATCCCGTTAGAAAAGGGAGTAGCTAGGATTCAAACCTGTTTCTATCCCTTGCCAAAACCCATGATTGTCACCTCTATGCTAGTGCATGACTTCCCTCTCGCTGCTGAAGCAAATGACCACATACTCAGTGGCTTTAAACAACACAAATGTATTCTCTTACAGTTCTGGAGGCCAGAAGTCTATCATCAGTTTCACCAGGCTGAAGTCAAGGTGTGGGCAGGGCCGGCTCCTCTGAGGCTCCACGGGGAGAAGCTGTGTCCTTGCCTTGTTCAGCTCCTGGATGCCTTGGCTTGAGGTTCCTTCCCCACCTGCAGAGCACATGGCTCCACTCTGTGCTTGCATCATCACTGCCCCTTCTTTGACTCTGACCTCCCATGTCCCTCTTGTAATGACCCTCATGACTATGCCTCGTTCTATGCATGATCCAGGGTGATCTTTCCATCTGAAGACCTTTCATTCCTTCACATAATCAAAGACCCTTTTGCCATATAAGGTAACATAGTCCCAGGTCCCAGAGACTAGGCCATGGACGTATTTGGGGCCCATTATCCTGCCCACCACAGCTGAGCCAGGCTTCGTTTTGCTGAAGGAGAATTAATGATCTCCTCCTTCCTGGATGTCTATAAGCACATTTTGGGGCCACTGGAAACCCTGGTGGTAAAGCTCCCAGATGCTTAACTCAGAACTTGAAGACCTGGGAACTCATCCTCAGCCCGTCTGGAAACACTGAAGCATCCCTGGCGCCACCTGGGGTGACTTCTACTCCATGGGGTCCCCAGCACTTGGCCTGCACATGCAGGTTTGTATGACTGGGATGCTTGCCTGCCAGCTTGCTGAGGGCAGAGCTCGGCACCCCTCCCTCTAGGGCCAGCCCACCCCACCGTCATGTTTAATAAACAGGCATGGACATATATAGAAAGCTGAAACTGGATCCCTTCCTTACACCTTATACAAAAATTAATTCAAGATGGATTAAAGGCTTAAATGTTAGACCTAAAACCATAAAAACCCTAGAAGAAAACCTAGGCAATACCATTCAGGACATAGGCACGGGCAAGGACTTCATGACTAAAACACCAAAGGCAATGGCAACAAAAGCCAAAATTGACAAATGGGATCTAATTAAACTAAAGAACTTCTGCACAGCAAAAGAAACTACCATTAGAGTGAACAGGCAACCTACAGAATGGGAGAAAATTTTTACAATCTACCCATCTGACAAAGGGCTAATATCCAGAATCTACAAAGAACTTAAACAAATTTACAAGAAAAAAATCAACCAACCCCATGAAGAAGTGGGCAAAGGATATAAATAGACACTTCCCAAAGAAGACATTTATGCAGTCAACAGATACATGAAAAAATGCTCATCACCACTGGCCATCATAGAAGTGCAAATCAAAACCACAATGAGATACCATCTCACACCAGTTAGAATGGTGATCATTAAAAAGTCAGGAAACAACAGGTGCTGGAGAGGATGTGGAGAAACAGGAACGCTTTTACACTGTTAGTGGGACTGTAAACTAGTTCAACCATTGTGGAAGACGGTGTGGCTATTCCTCAAGGATCCAGAACTAGAAATACCATTTGACCCAGCCACCCCATTACTGGGTATATACCCAAAGGATTATAAATCATGCTGCTATAAAGACACATGCACACGTATGTTTATTGTGGCACTATTCACAATAGCAAAGACTTGGAACCCATGCAAATGTCCATCAATGATAGACTAGATTAAGAAAATGTGGCACAAATACACCAGGGAATACTATGCGGCCATAAAAAAGATTAGTTCATGTCCTTTGTAGGGATGTGGATAAAGCTAGTCATTCTCAGCAAACTATCACAAGGACAGAAAACCAAACACCGCATGTTCTCGGTCACAGGCGGGAACTGAACAATGAGATCACTTGGACACAGGGTGGGGAACATCATACACCGGGGCCTGTCGTGGGGTGGTGGGAGTGGGGAGGGATAGCATTAGGAGATATACCTAATGTAAATGAGGAGTTAACGGGTGCAGCACACCAACATGGCACATGTATACATATGTAACAAACCCGCATGTTGTGCACATGTACCCTAGAACTTAAAGTATTAAAAAAAAAAATGGGCATGGAAAGAGCAAGCCATGGAAGCTCAGAGGGCTCCTGTGACTGTCACATTCATGTGACATGTCATATTGGAGGTGCTCAGCAGTGTGTGTTGAATTAATCCCCCACAGCCTGCAGAGTGGTACAGTCCAAGTGAAATTACTATGATGATGAAAATATCGTATTCTGCACCACTAAGTGTGGCAGCCACTGGCTGTGCATGGCTACTGAGTATTTGAAACATGGCTGATGCAACTGAGGATCTGGATTTTGCATTTTTCTTTTTGTAAATTTAAATAGCCACCTGTGGCTCCCGGCTACAGCATCTCTAGCATCTAGAGCATGAGCATGAGATAGCTAGAGCAGCTCTAGCATCTTCCCAGGACCTGGGCTCTCTGCAGACTCACACTCGGTTCCAAGGGCAGGTCTTAGCTTCAAATGACCTCTCCAGAACCCCAGATCCCTGGGGCCTCTTCAAGTTATCTCCCCACAACACTCCACTGCCCCACCTCAGAGGTGTATTTGTAAAGGTCTCAATCCCAATTTTAGGACCTGGGCCCAGTCCTCCCCATCCCTGCATAGAAATCCTCATTTCTGACAGCCCCACTCTTTTCCTGTCTGTTGGGCCCACCACAGCCATGGCCAGCATTAACTGAGGGCCTGCGAGGATGGAGGTGTGCACAGGGAGAGGAATCATTATTATCCCATTTTGCCGAGCAAGAGGGGAAAGATTCAGCAGGGGCCAGAGGTTTCTCCAGGTCTCCCAGGAAAGCAGAGGCCACACGAAACAACAAACCCAGACCTCCCATGTGCTGCTGCAGAGAAACTTCTAGAGCCAAGGAGCCCAGCATCTTCCCGCAGAGACCAACCAGGGTTATCTGGGACAATAACAGCACCCCTGTCGCCCCGCTCACCACCCCCGACCTGATTCCCTGCCCAGAGCTGGTGTTCCACCAAGAGTGGGTCAGGGCAGATGGCTACATTGGCAGAGCCCCCTGCGGTGCCAGGTTCAGTTTCGTCCAGGGCCAAGGAACAAAGGGCTTTCATGGGGTGTAATCCAGGCCGAGGGGAGAAGAATGGTCAGGTGTATCGAGAGCAGGTTCACATGGAGGGAGAGAGCGAGCCCTGCGGGCCTGGCTGGCACAGGGGCCCGGGTTCCGGCTCACACTCCCAGGGCGGCAGACGGTCGCTGGCAGCGAGTAAAGGCCCTATTTGTGTGCTATGTCAGCAGGGAGGGCAGGCCTTTTAAGGGGCAAGATCATGTGGCCCGATAGCATGCCGGGGCCTCTCCCTGGGGGGGCCCAGGCCCCCTGTGAGGACTGTCGGCCATTGTTAACTGCGCCGTGTGTGAAGGAAAACGGGACACAGGCGGTCAGCTGATACCTGTGCGATTTGGCCACCGGGGGACTCAGTTCCAGTGCCTGCAGCTCCAGTTACACGGCCGGCCGGGCAAGGGGGGTGCTCCAGCTCTGGGAAGGGCCCACAGAGCTGCTGGCCCGGCTGACGTGCCCCCATCCATTGCATGCCCAGGGCAGGCAACAGGGAGCCAGCCAGCAGAGCGAGAAGGTGAGAAGCTGAGACAAACGAGGCCGGGAGGTGATGTAAGGTGTGAAGAGGGCACGGCCCTGTGAGCCTTTCCCCAGGTGTGAGCTCACTTTGGAAGGAGGGGCTGGGAGCACACTTTCAGGACTGCTTGGCTGTGTCCAACTTCCGAAAGGAAGGTGAAGTTGAGGAGAACATGGGGAAATAAAACTGTGAGTAGAGAGTGGAGATGAGCGGGCAGGAGGCTTCCAGCTGCATTGGGAACCAGCTCTCACATTTGCAATCCCTGCGGATCCCCACGGGGTAAATCTCAGCGGACTGGCTGCAGCACGCTGCTGGGACTCCACTTCTAACCAGTACACATGGGGACTGTGAGTCCGCCAGGTAACGGTGGTGGACTGAGTGCTTATTTAAGGTTTACTGAGTGCGTGCCAGTGCTTGCCGTTAATGTGTTTAGTGATGTTAAAGTGTTTAATCCTCACAACAACCCCGTGTGATGAGTGTTATGGTAACTCCCACGGAGGAGGCACACAGATGTTGAGCAACTTGCCCACGGTCACACAGCCGGGATGTGGCAGAGCCGGGATTTGAACCCATCTGGCTCTAGAATCCATGGTTTTAACCTCTACCCTACCCTACCCTCCATGACACGGTTAGTAACAGCCATTTACTGAGCACTAGCAATGAGCCAGGTGGGCTGCTGGGTGAATTCTCTCACTTAACTTGCTAAGCCGCCCTATAAGGTGGTTACTCCTGGTGAATCATGAAGGGCCCTGGCAGGAAACAGCACAAATGGGTGATGAGAAAAGAGACCTGTCACAGAGGCGCATGAAGGGTTAAGGGAAATGGTGAGGAGCCCTGGGGCTGGTGGCAGTAGGCAGCATTCCCTCCCAAGGCCTGAGACACAGGAATAGAGAGCCCTTCCTGGAACTTGCTCAGGGAGCTGAGGCTAGAAAAGCAGGCAGCCGCCCACAGCTGCAGCTTCAGTGGATGCAGCCCAGCCACCTGCAACCCTGCAGTGCGGGGGCTCTGCTCACCCTCCAGCCCCGTTTCGGGCCCACAGAAGCCAGCAGGCTGGGAGCCTGTGGACACAGCCCCAGGCTCAGCCCCCAGGGCATGGAGAAGGGTGAAGGACTAAGAAGGGATCTGGAGGGGTTGACAGGGAATAGCCAGCCAGCTGTCTCCACAAAGCCGGAGCAGGGCTCCTGCAGAGCACATGCACCCACCCGTTTGCAGGCTTCCCTCTGTCCACTAGCTCGCCTGGGACCAGCTCCAATCCTCAGACTTGGCCTTGGTCACAGAGATGACGCCAAGTCACAAAGATAAAGTGCCTCCATCCAGGAAGCGCTTATCCGTCCCTTCACTAAACACTCTTCATGCTGAGTAGGCTGGAGGCTTCGGGCTAGATGCTTTGAGGATACAGGGTGAACCAGATAGCTCTGAAGACTGCTGAAGGTATTCTATCCTCCATCCACTGCAACTGCACATTATCTGATCAGCACCTGCAGGATGTCCAGAGTGTCTAGATACTTACATGGCATTTTTAGATGGTTTTACAAACTACAGATGTCTTAGACAACATTAACTATATTCATATATGTATAATATGTGTAGTAGCCATGTACATCATAATATATGTACATATATGCACGTGCGCGCACACACACACACACATATATCCATCTGTGTTTGCAGACTTTGTGGATGTCCTGGATTATTACTTCACTTAGTCATTGAACAAAATGCCCTGAGGTCAGCCATGTCCCAGGCCCCAGGACAGAGGAGGTGGAGAGAAGAACTGGGCACAGAACAATAGTCTCTGAGAAGCCCTTTGCACCAAAGACCCCAGCATCAAGCCATGGTGTTCCCAGAGCTGTACCAGAATCCCCTCCTTAGGCCTTCAAAGCCTGTGAGGAAGCCAAGACTCCTGGGAGCTGGCTGTGCTCAGAGGCAAGACGTGCTGTACACCAGACAGAAAGGTGGTTTCAGGGCGCAGGAGACTGGGAGGGGAAGCCACTGCTGACTCCATCAGGAGGGAGAACCGAGTTCCAGGCCACGAGGGCAGCAGGTGGATTAAGACGGGATCAGGCAGGCAGCACACGGCTCCTTCAGGAGGGGTAGCTGAAGAGCTCTGTGGGGAGTGCTATTTAGAGGGGTGTGGGCCAGGCTCAGGGAGCCCACACAGAAAGGAGCAGGGCCAGCACAGCGGGGAGTGAGGAGCAGTGGAGAGCCACCACCACCCTGAGCCTGAAGGGGCAGAGGAGGAAGGGTTCCAAAACCCAGCAAGAGCTGGGACCCTGGGAGGCTCAACCCAGTGGGAAGCAGGAGGGCAGGAGGCCTGGATGGTCCGGGAGGTCCACCTCCTGGGTGCAGGGCAGACAGTGTGCAGGGTGGGGCTAGAGGTGGGAAGGTAAAAAATAGCCAGCCCAGCTGACTCTGTGGAGCCATCTTGACTAGGTCTGGGTGACAGCTCCACACTAAGGTGGGCTATAGCCCTGCTGCTTCCTCTTGGGGACTGTGGCCTCAGAGAATTTGAGCTAAGCATGCTTGGCAGGCCAGGGTGCTACCTAAACTGCAATGAAGTTGCATAGGTGCAGGGCCCGGCCACCATCACTCCACCTGTGGGCAGAATGGCAGGTGGGACCTGAATGTTACATCCAAGCACAGGATGAAATTAAGCTGGAATTTCAGGGTGCTGTGACCAGCTTGGTTCTCACCCTGCTGGGGCTTACCAACTTCTGACACCCCAGACTCCTGGAGAACACTGGCTGCCGCTACTATCCTGGGTGCCTGCAGCAGGAGCTGCGCCCACTGCCACCCCCAGCTTTGAAATTGCCAGGTCTCTTCCTTACACCACCATGGCTGTCCAGTTTATTTTCTAGACTAGAGCACCTGCCACAATCCAGAGCTGTGTGCCTTCAGGCAAGCCACTCCCTTTCTCTGAGCCTCCTTTTTCTTACCTGTCAAATAAGAATACTCACAGAATGCACTTCTCAGGGTTTGTCAGGATGAAATGAGTCACCACACTCTGTCAACAGTAGCTGCTACTATCCTTGCAACCCTGCATGCATTCACAAATGTTAGTTTAATGCCATTGCCAATAGAAATAAAATACCAGCCACATAGGTAACTTAAAATTGTCTGCAAAGCAAAAAGACACAGGTGTCATTAATTTTAATAATATTAATATGTTATTTAATCCAACATGTCCCAAATAGTATTTCAATGCCCAGCAGCAGCCACATTTCAAGTGCTCAGTGGCCACACATGACTGGCAGCTACCATATGAGACAGCACAGGTTCATGAATGCATGCAACCATGAATGAATGATTGAGAGTTTGCTTCAGGCTGGGGAAATCAAGAGGCTTTCTAGAGGAGGAATTACTGGCATTGGATAGCCAAGGGTGAGCTGTATTTGAACATGTGGGGATAGACACGGTTACCCAGGCTCATGCCCTTCTTGTTCTACAGATGGGGAAACTGAGGCCCAGAGAAGTGAGCAAGAAGCCTTGGCATGAGTTACAAGGAGAAAGTACAGGATTCAGAAGGTGAGTAGGAAATAGGTGTGATTCCTAATGCCAAGCACAGAGAGGGTGAGTAATCATGGGCGAATAAGGGAGTGAGTCAACAGTGTTAAGGAGGTAGGGAGGGGAAGGGGAAAGGGAGGATGAAGAAGCCTGAAGGGCTTTAAAAGATCCACTTGCATCCTGCTGCTGCTTAAGATGCTAGACCAGCTGTCACCATGGTAACAGGAGAAAATCACAGAGCAATTTGTAATCAGCCATGGTTCTTGCTGCTCCGTGGGAACATTGCTCCCCGTCTGCATCTCTGAGCAGGAGGAGTCCCGCAGATCCCAGAGTCCAGCCCCCTCCGATGCTTGAGACCCTTCGCGTCCCCGTCCATGCAAAGCTGTTCATCCACAGCTCACACAGCTCCCTGAATAGGAAGCTACCTCCTTTTGGGCCAACCTGCCCCAGCCCTGTGGGGCCTGCGGGGAGCAAGCTTTCCCTCCCGACAACCTGGAGCCTACCTCTGTTGCTCTGGCCACTGGAGCCCAGCTTCACCCTCTCTACCCACAGCCCCACTTCCTCCCCTGCCCTAGAGCAGCCTTCAGTGACTGCCAGCAACCCCGTTCTCCATCTGGAGTACATTCTCCAAATGGAGAAGCCAAATGGTTGGCTTCTCTCAAACAGCCCCAAGGACAAGATCCAGGAAAAGTGTAAGCAGCGTAAAGCACAAAATTCACCTCCCTCATTTTTGGCACAGACCTTGATTAATTGGACCTGAGTTCAAGTTGGCCCAGCCATGGGCTTACCTCTGTGTTGTCTCCATTGTCCTGTCCACTGAGGGTCCCACATGCATGTGCAACATAATGAGGCTGATAAGAAGCTCCTGATTATGCTCTGGGATCTTCCTGCATGTCCTGAATGTCCAAGGTAATTCTCACATTGTCCCCGACTACTCTGTGACCCATGGATCCCACAGAGGCCCTACCAGGGTGCCCGTCTCCATTTTATGGATGAGAAAATTGAGACTCAGTGAGAAGTTACCGGGCCAAAGCCACAACACATAAAGGTGGGAAGTAGCAGGACCAGCATCCTAGGGCAGGCAAAGCCAATCCAAGGCAGGGAAAGAACAGATTTGGGAGCCTCTGGCTGGACCCCTTAGCACTGGAATAGGTCGGGGGAGGGCCCGTGGCTTGGGCTGCTAGGATCTCCAGACCAGGGGGAGAAGGGCCTTGGACTCCAGATTCATTTATGATGTGACCTTGGACAAGCTCCTTTCCTCGTCCAGGCCTCAGTCTCCAATTCTGGACAATGGAGCCATCAAGTTAACCTAGGAGGGCTGGAGAGAGGCTCAGCTGAGGTACAGGATGGGGCGCAGGGGAGGAGCTGGGGGCTGAGGGAGTGAGGACAGGTGGGGCACCACCCCTTAGCTGCACAGGGTCCCTGGGGCTGTGTCCTCTGTAACCCAGTCCCCATCACCTCTGAGGTCACCTTGCACGGCTCCATAACTCACTCTGTGATCCATTACCGCCTATCCCAACTCCGGCCCTGGAAGTTGTCCAGTCACAAATAGAAAGGTGCCAGGGGTTGGCAGAGCAGGCGAGTCTGTGGTTCTGAGGATGGGAGCCTCCTCCGATCAATGGGGTCTGGGGAGAATGCTGTAGGGGGAGAAGAAAGAGCCACATCTTGCCCCTGTCTTGGCCCCAACCCCTGACCTGGAACCCGCCCTCGGTGGCCTATAAATACTGACCAACCCCCGCTCCGCCCCCTGCTGCAGGGACCCTGGACCTGCCCATGCAAAACTAGGGTAGAGAGAGGAAACCATCTACTGGAAGCTGCTCAGCAGATAGACCAGCTGGAGCTGAGGTGGGGCAGCCTCAGTTCCCAGTGGAAAACTATTCCCTGGTTTTCATCCAGGGGAGGAGCATTTCTGTTTGTCAGTGGGAGAATTTCATGGAGCCCTGAGGAACCTGAGGACAGGGAGATGCTGTTAGCTCAAGTTTTGACAAGAGGCAGGAGAAAGTTCTGCTTAGCCACTCCCTCCCTATGTGTCTTTGATGGGAACTTTGTTTCCACTGCTGCAGAATGGGTTCATTGTGGGGAGGCTTAACATTGGGAAACAATCTTTTGGGGACCACCCTCCCTGACTCAGGACCTATCTAGGTCACCCCTGGCCCCCATCCCGGGACAAAGTGTACTAAAGATGCCTGGGCTCTGCTGGTGCCTCAATAGAGCAGAGACCACCCCAGCCACAGTCTGGGGGGGAAACCCTTGTGGGTAGAGGGTCTGAAGAATGACCCAGGGGCCTCAGAGAGCCCCTTTCAGGTACCTGTCCCCAAGCAGCCTGGACCCCAGGAATTACTTTGCTCCTCTTCATCAGCCAGAAAGGGATTCTCAGAGAGGCAGAGTGACCTGCCTGGCATCATGGAGAGAGTGAGTAGCCCAGGCTGGAAGTGAGCACATGTCCTGGTCCCCTTTAGAGCTGCTCTGCCGGGCCAGCAGCCACCAGCCGCGTGTGGCTCCTGAGCAATTGAAACGTGGTAAGTGCTGAATTGAGATGTTCTCTAAGTGTCAAATGCACACCAGGCTTCATGAAAAACAATGAAAAATGTCTCATTCGTAGCAGTTGAAATATAGCTTACATGTTGAAATAATATTTTGGGTAGATTGAGTTATATAAATTAGATAATTAAATTTGATTTCACCTGTTTCTTTTGATATATTCTTTAACGTAACTTCCAGGAAGTTGGAAATCTCACGTGAAGCTTGCACTGTGTTTCTATGGGACAGCCAGGCCCATCCCCTATGCCATACTCTGCCTCTCACATCTGGTCACTTAACGTACAGGGCCTTGATGACCTCCTCAATCAGCAGAAGGCAGTGAGAATGGTAGAGGGAACACATGTCAAGCGCTGTGGCCAACACTTAAATGCCCCTGTTACGTGGTGGTTGTTGTTGCTGCTGTTGTTATTATGAGCTTAGGCCCAGAGAGGGAAGCAGCTGTCCTGGGGACACACAGCAAGATGGTGGGACCAGCAGTGGGATCTGAAAGCCCCTCCACCCACACCCCAGATGCCCAGGCCTCAGTAGCAGGAGGTGGGAGGGAGGCAGGCAGCTGGAGAACCCTTTGAATTGCTCAGGTCCAAGCGCCTCACACAATGGAATCACTGACCAGGCCAAGGCCGGGGGCCCAAGGCAGGCCTGGCCTCTGTCTGCTTAGCATACTAGGCGGAGGCTCCCACCCCTTCCTGGAGAGGGTTCCAGGAGCAACCATAATGTCCCGATTGTCGTACAATGCCATGATGGAGGGCCCTGTCACATTTTTGTCCCCGTTACTGGGGTCCCCATTCACGGCCACTGTCACTGCACTCAGAACAAGCCAGGCCAGGCCAGGCAGCCTCCTTTGCATTAAAATAGGACGAGAAATAAGCCTTCTCGGCTGTTCAGCTGGGCAGAAAACGGGATTAGGCCAAGGACAGGGCTGAAGGCCCCTTGGAGGGGGGCACCCCAGGGAAGGCTGGTGTCAGCCGCTGCCCACCCAGACCGGGCAGGCCTCAGACCTGCAGCTGAGGTTTCCAGATGACCTGGGGGCACACAGCCCCCTCCTTGGGCCTCAGCTTCCCTGGCCCTGAAATGGAGAGACAGAGGGAGGCTCCCAGCTAAATGAGTGCCTTCAGACTTAGTTCTATAGCTGAGAAACTCCAAGTTGACAGTAAAAAAATGCATGCAATACAGGACAAGGCACAACTGTCCCACTTGGGTGGGGGCAGGACAAGAGGGTGGCAGGGATGTGCCTGGCTCTCCATTCTTCAGGGTGTTTCCCAGCAAAACTCTGGAGATCCTGAACTACGGAGGGACCCACGGGATAAGGCTGTTTTTAAAGCGGTTTAGTAGCAGCACTCAGCAGCTGAAAGGTGTGCGAAATACAAAAGGACTGAAAGCAACTGGGAGGCCCAACAATAGAGGACAGGCCAGCTCACTCGGGGGACCTCACCCCCTCTGAGTGTGTCACCAGCAGCAGATTACACATGGGAAGGTTCGTACCAAAACACTCACACAGTGAGGCTCGGGATAGCAAAACTCAGAAACAGCCCAAATGCCCATAAATAGGAGACCAACTAAATAAATCACAAACCGTCCATACTCTGGGACCCCACACAGTCACTAAAATAAATGGGGGAGGGCTGTGAAATTTGAAATGGAAGGAAGTCCAAGAAATATTAGCAAATGAACAAAGAAAGGTGCAGACAAACAAAGAAAGGTGCAGACGAGTGTGTTTAGAGGGGAAATAGACAGTGTGGAGATGCATAGAGAATGTCTGCAATGAAGCACAAAAAACTGTTGACATTGGTAATCTCTAAAAACTTCAAAAGGCTGAAAAGGAAAATTTCACTTTGTGCCTTATGTACTTCTTTACTGTAATAGATTTTTTTACCCTATGAACATACATTTCCTTTTAAAGCCAATTACTAGAAAGGCAACCGCCCTGGTACAGAAGTCCTCTAAGGTCCTCCTGACTCGCTATTTCAATAGGATCAGTTCAACCCATACTGAGCAAGTTCTTCAGAGAGCCATATCCAGTGTGGTCATGATCCAGCCACCAAAACACCCCCACTCAGAGACACAGACAAGCCAACGGCCTCCTCAGCTTGATGCCACAAAGGCAGCCAGTGCTCAACAGATACCGCCCCAGAGGAGGGAGGGTAGCAGCAAAGACTGGGCAAAGGGGGAGAAACCAGCTGGGTCTTGAAGGATGAATATGAGTTTTCAGGACAGATCAACAAGGAAGAGTTTTCAAAGAGAGGGAGAGGAAAAGAGAATTGTGTGTGTATGTGAAGGTCTTTGTCTTGTCCTTCACGCTGTCCTCAATTCCCCAGCACACGGTAGGCACTCAATGAGATGTACTTCAAGTGTCAGACACATCAGATGTCAAAAGTCAGCATTGCATATATCAGTGTTGGCTACCATTTGTGAAGTGCCAGCTGTATGCCAGGCGCTGTTCTAGCCCTTCATATTCATGAACTCTACATAACCCTCTGAGGTAGGTAGCACTCTTTATTAGTTTCCCTGTTCTACAGATAAAGAAGCTGTGACTTTAAGAGCTGAAGCAGTTAATCCAAGTTCCAGAAGCTTGCTGGTGCCTGGGCTGGGATGGGAACCTGGGCGGTCTGCACCAGAACCCACACTGCACTGCATTACCCTTGCATCTGGAGAACTTTTGACTGAACCCTTCAAGTGGGGCATTATACATGTGTGCACACTCTCTCTGGCATGTGGAAAGGCACAGAGAGATTTCTTCCTTGCCCACAGCCCCTCAGCTGGCAAGGGACAGAGTGTGGGCTTTAATGTTGTGTGTCCAGCTCCAAAGCCTGTGTTCCCCTGAACACAGACACTATCTCTGGAAAGGTGCTGGCAACTCAATGCCAACAGGACCCAGGTGGTAAAGGTGAAAGTGGAAGAGAGTAGGCTACAGGCAAGATGATAGAGAATGGTGGGGAGTGTGGTTAAAAGGCAGCATGTGCCTCACCTGAGGTTTCCAGATGTATTATTTCAGAGCATATGAGGCCAGATGAAACACATCAGGGGCCACCAATTTCTAACCTCTGACTTGGCCCACCCTCTATCAAAGGTGCAGAGGAAGCCACTTTAGCCATGTCCCTGTCTCTGAGCTCCTTATCCTGCCCCAGGCCAACCCGGTGAGGCAGACTTCCTCTTCCACCTTCTGAACAGTTCCAGGTTCAATCTGGGTTTGACCTCTTGCTGCAATCCTTCCTGGGCCACACTTCATGGGCAGGGGCAAGGGGTGAGTAAAAATGCATGGCAACTGGTGTTTGCAGTCTGGCCTTATGCCATTCCTGTTGTCTTGGTATTATAAGCCGAAATACAGGCCATCCTCCATACCCTGGCCTTGCCTGAGTCCCAGAGACACGGGCTGAGGTGCCCCATGTCAGATTAAATGGCATTTATAACAGCTGTCAGCACGTTTGAGTTGATTACCCTGTAATTTGTATGCAGTTGCAGGTCATTACCAAAATTACAATTAAACACTGGCACCCCTTAATTAGATGCTTTTATGAATTAGGTCCTGAGGTATTAATGGCAAATTTGTAAGTTCTGCCCCTCCCCCAACTCTGATGCCCCTTCCCAGGCAGAAAGGGCCCAAGGTCCACTTCAGCTCTTCTATGGACCTCAACCGGCTTCAGCAGGGGCTTTGCCACCCCCTGGATGGTGGCCACCAGTGTGGGGGTTTGTAGCTTGGGACAGCGAAAATCAGAAACAGTCTGAGTATCCAACAGGGCTGGCTTAATTTAGCAGGCTGGCTAAACAAGTCATGAGCCATCCATCCGTGCCTTGGGATGCTGCGTGATCACTAAAACAAAATGGGGAGGGCTGTGAAATTTGAAACAGAGGATGTGCAAGAAAGATTCGCAAATGAACAGACAGGCATCTGCTCCTTGAAGAAGTGTCTGCTTCCCACACGTCTACTCCAGGCACACAGCCTGTGCTCACCCCATCAATGTTCACGGAGAACCTTCCGGGTGCCAGGCACCGGCTAGGGGCTGAGGTTACAGCCATGAGTATACCACGCAACAATCCCCTCCCAGTTGAGCTGACAGTCAAACAGCAACAACCACAAACGTGAGGAAGGTATTTGGTGTGGGGGAGCACAATAAAGGCTAACGAGAAACTGTGACACTGGGAAGGGAGACGGGATATGCTGCGTGGGCCAGGTGTGGAAATTTTAGACACAGTGATCACAGAAGATCTCCTTGAGAAATGAAAGGTCTTTGGAACTGAGGCAGTGAGCCAACCGGACATCTGGGGGAAGAGATTTCTGGGAGAGGAAACAGCTAGTGCAAATGCCTGGAGCAGGAGATGCCAGGCAAAGCTGAGAGCGTGCGGCCAGAGTGCAGTGACTGCAGCAGGGTGAAGGGGATGGAGTGAGAGAGGTCACAGGACCCAGATCACAGGGACCTTGTAGGCCACTAAGGACTTTGGGCAGGTGCTTGAAAAATATTTGTCAAAGGAATGAATTGGGGGAGCTGGAGGGAACCTGAGAGGCAGTCTGACTCCATTCAGGCATCAGAAAAGGCTTCTGAATACTCCTTCCTTTTCCTTTCATTATAAACGCTCATTCCCTGACCACTTGCTCTGTGTGGGGAGGGAGGTCAGCTGATGCACATTCACCCCTAAGCCCACGGGGAAGCCACCGTTCTCCCCAAATCACAGTGAGGAAAGAGCCTGAGAGGGGCCTGGTATGGTTGAGGAAGCCTCACAGCCTCGGGAGGCAGAACAGCTCAGGAATGAAGAGTGTAGACCCAAACCTGCCCATCAGGTTCAAATCTCACACTGGTTGTGCACTGAAAGCAGCAGATGGGTGATTACACCGCACGGCACCTGTTTCCTCACCTACACAAAGGGAGTAGCATGGAGTCTACCTCAGTAGGTCGCTGTAAGACAGACCCCGCCCAATATCTAGCACACAGCAAAGCTAAAAAGTGGTCATTAGCGCTGTCATCAGGTCTGCTCCTCTCCGCTGTGTGACCTTGAGCAAGTCCTTCCATGTTTCCAAGCCTCGGTTTCCTGATGCTTGCAAGGTGTTCGTGAGATACTGGTGAGGGAAAGCAGGTTTGTGTGAAGTGGTGTGTGATGGGTGCTACTGGCATTGGTTATTGCCAGGATGAGGGCACTAGAGTCAGGCACTGCAAGGATGCCCCATGATTCCCTTGAGCATGATGGAGCTAAAAAGAGGCAAAAGTAAAATGCACAGAATGCAGATGTCATAGTAAAGCCAAGTGAAAAGCATTAACACTTTAAGGCCTACCTGAGAGAACTGATTGGCATCAACAGTGGGATAGCTTCTCTAAAGAAGTGAGTAGTTCAGATCATATTAACCAAGACCTATACCCAGCATAAGGGAGATGATGTTCAGTTATATTCTGTACTATGCAGAGTCCTCTGGAAAGAACTGGGTCCTACCCTTGAGGAGAAGCAGGAATATCCTAGGTATATTCAGAAGAGAGGAGGAGATGGGCTGGAGACTCCAGCCTGGGAGGAGCCAGAACCATAAGGAAACTCACAGGGAGGCAGACCCTGCAAGAAAGAGCATCTTAACTGCCAGAGCTCTGTGGGACTGAATGGGCGGCCATGGTATTGGGGGGTGGGGTGCAAGCAGGACAGCCTGCACAGAGGTGCTGGGGAGCAGATTGCAGCCCAGGGTTGCGGTTTGAGCCCTTGATCCATGACATCCTTACCCAAAGATGTCCCTGCACTCACCTCCCCATGAGATCTGTGTTGTTGTGAGACTTCAGCAAGTAAGAGCAGCTAAGGTATTGAGAATAGCGCCTGCCACCGTTTTTTAGGATGGCGGAGTGTGGGGGCCTAGGCTGCAGGCTCCTGTGTTCTAGAGCCTCGGAAGGAAATAGAGATGTCACGCCACACAGGCATGAAGCTGTCTGCTGGGAACTGGCTTCTCTCCACCCCCAACTGCTGAGGGATTCCCCTGAGAGTCGCCACTGCCCTGGAGATGGTGAATGGGCCTTTGTGTCACCACCCGGCCTGTTGCTGCAGGCCCCCCTGCTCTCTCCCTGGCTCCTTCCCGACCCTGTGGCAGGAAGCTTGCCTGCTTCATCCCCAGATACAGGGCACCTGTGGCAACCCAGTCAGGCTGCCTGCCCCACACATCCAGCCCCACAAGTGGCCTGGCTTCCCAGGCAGCAGATGGGCAAGGATCAGGAGGGGGCAGGAACTCTGAGTCCCCAGAGACCCCACCCCACCTCCCCATCCCCCTGGCACAGCCAGGTTTAAGCCTGGGACAGGTGAGGTCTGCTGGGCTGCTGTCCAGCTCCCACCAGAGAATGCCCCATCCTCCGCTCCACACAGACCCCTTCCCAGTCGGGCTGGTCCCTACTACTGGGCTGATCTGGAGGGCAGCTTGGGACCCCTAGAGCAGAGATTTCAGAGGGGCCTCTGGGGTGCTTACAACAGCCTCACAGATGGGGCATTCACAATGCAGATTTCCAGGCCCTATTCTAGACCTACCAATTCCAAATCTCTGGAGACAAAGTTCATGAATCTGCATTTTAAACAACGTGACCCTGTGCATCCTCCAGCTGAAGAGCACTGCCTTATTTTAACACTGTAGAATATTTGGCAATTTGAGAACTTTGCAATAATCTGATTCCCCAATCTTTAGAATTGGAGAATGTTCGATTTGGGAGGGAAGGGAGAATGTTGGGAATCCTTAGAACTTCCAAGTGTTTTGATTTTTAAAGAATCATTCAAACTTTCGAATGAGCAGACACTTCTGAGTGGATTTCTCCTGTGTCAGACACGCTTACACATCCTGCAAAACTCCTGCCCACTCCACATAGACCCTATTGTTTTCCTTTCATTTTTCAGTTCAGTCAGATACCATTTATCTTCCTTTTTAATTTACTGTTTTGGAATAATTTTAGACTCATAAAGTTTTCCTATATAGTCTTCACTCAGTTTCCCCCATGTTTGTATCTTGCACAATAAAGTACAATGATTGAAACCAGGAAATTGTCATGAATAAATAAATTAGTTAACGAATCTAAAAACCTTATTTGAATTTTGCCAATTTTCCCTAAATGTCCTTCTTCTGGTACCAAATCAGATCCCATATTGCCTTCAGTTGTCATGTCTCTGCCAACTTGGGACCGTTCCTCAGTCATGATTGGTCACTTATGTTTTACTTTATGTTTTTAAAGAACACAGCTCAGTTATTTTGTGGAGTTTGGATTAGGTTTGGATCTGTCTGATGTTTTCTCATGATCAGAACGAGGTTATGTATTTTTGGCAAGAATGTCACCAAAGTGACGTGGGGTGCTTCCCAAGGCCTTGCACGGGGGTGTACACAGTGGAGTGTCTTATTACTGCCCACCTCTCCTGTCACCTGTGTCTTTGCATAAACCGACCCTCTTCTTTTAAACTTGCTGCCTGATTTAACATAACCATAAGCAAGAACATCCCTCAAACTGTGATAGGTTTGACATGCTACAGCTACTAAAATAGAAAATAGTTTTTCCCTGTGCCACCTAAAATCATCTCAATGACCTCCAAGGCCACAGATGCCACTTTTGACAAACATTGCTTTATATTATTTAGCAAGCTCATCCAGCCCTCAGCCCACAGGTCGCATGCAGCCCAGGACAACTTTGAATGTAGCCCAACACAAATTCGTAAACTTTCTTAAAACATGATGAGATTTTTTTGTCTGTGATTTTTTTAAGTAAATTAGCTACTATCAGTCTTAACGTATTTTATGCGTGGCCCAAAACAATTCTTCTTCCAGTGTGGCCCCGCGAAGCCAAAAGAATGGACACCCTGTAATTCAGGATTTTTTTGAGTGCAAAGTGCTGCTTTGGTTTATTGATGATTATTACTACTGTTGTTTTCAAAGAGTCATCAGAACCATCAGAACTCTTCGCTGGCTGGCTCAATCTTTCTTTAATGCCGTGTGCTGAACACGATTAGGAGATAAGTTCTTAGTCTTCTATCTCAGTTTCCCAGCCTGTCTTCGCAGCCTCCACAATTGCCTGGAGGGATATAGCTTGCTAAAAATGCAGATTTCTTGGCACCAAGAAATCCTGGCCTATTTAGTAGCTTTGGGGTGAGGACTTGGGCTCTACCGTCTTAGCAATTCTGCAAGGTTGGGGTCCCCACCCATGCGGAGATATTTATATCCCATATGCTTGTAGATGTGTCTTAGCCCACTCAGGTTGCCGTAACAAAATACCATAAGACCAGGCATGGTGGCAGACACCTGTAATCCCTGCACTTTGAGAGGCCAAGACAGGTGGACCACTTGAGCTCAGGGGTTAGAGGCCAGTCTAGGCAACATGGAGAAACACTGTCTCCACCAAAAAAATACAAAACTTAGCCGGACGCAGTAGTGTGTGCCTATAGTCCCAGCTACTCAGGAGGCTGAGCTGGTAGGATCGCTTTTACTCGGGAGATTGAGGCTGCAGTGAGCTGAGAGTGCATCACTGCACTCCAGCCTGGGTGACACAGTGAGACCCCGTGGGAAAAAAAAATACCATAGACTCAGTGGCTTATAAGCAACAGAAATTTATTTCTCATAGTTCTAGAGGCTGGAGGTCCAAGATGAAGGAGCCTGCAGATTGGGTGTCTGGTGAAGGCACACTTTGTGGTTCACAGATGGCTTCCTTCACTGTGTCCTCATATAGCATAAGTGGCCAGGGAGCTCTCTCAGGCCTCTTTCATAAGGCACTAATTCCATTCATAAGAACTCTGCCCCACGACCTAATCACCTCCCAAAGGCCCCACCTCCTAATGCCATCACCTTGGTGGATGAGGATTTCAACATATGAATTTCAGGGGGAGTCACAAATACTCAGGCCATAGCACTAGGCATTTATCTCACGTCAGCCGATCAGTACATTTCCATGTAGGAAAAGTCAAGAAATCTGAGAACCTGTGGGGTCTGCCTCCCAAGAGGGGGCCATGAAATGAGAGCTCATGCAGAGGTTCATGGAAGCCACAATGTCTGCCCAGACCACAGCATCTGACCTTGCCACATCCGAGCCACATCTCCTCTACCTCCCAACCTCACATAGATACCACTCATCGGAAAAACTCTTCCCTGGACCAAACGGGAAGGGATCCATGAAAACATTGCTCCCAGCCTTTGCAGTGTGCCAAGCTGAATGACAGATGATCCAACACGACCACACTTTGTCCAGTCGGCATCCTGCACACCTGTTTTAACTACATTTAACCTCTGAAGGAAGACCATAATACTGCGCTTGTGTCTAAGCCAATGCAACTAACCCCTCAACCAACTGGAAGCAACTACCTTCTCCCCCAAGAGGAGACACAAGTTACACATGTCACTTCCCCTCTGCTAGTGGAGGCACATGCCCCCTTTGATGTCTATAACTTTAATGCAAAGATACAGGTTCATTACTATTCACCTACTTTGTATTTCAACAGTATGGAAATAGGAGAGGAAGGAAAGAGAAAGATGGTGGATGAATCTATACAGGTATATGCATAGAAAAGCAAGAAACACACTACACACACAAATTCTGCAGTCTCTTTTTCTGCAACTAGTCACATGGCTGTATTTGTAACTTCCATCTTCCCTTCCCTATTCCATATCTACTTTGCCCTCATCTCAGCCTAGTTCCTAGCCTGATGGCTGCATTCCTGAAAGGATAATGTTATTCATGCTTCTGTCTATACCATGCTGCTATAGTTTTCTACTAATAACAGGATTCAGGAGTACCAAGAGGTGCCCCAGAGAACATTTATAGCAGCTATACTCCCCTCTGCCTGCCCTCTGTTTCTGATTATCAGTGTCAATTGCCCCAGTCATTAAAAAAACACCTTTCTAAGCCCATTGGTTCAGTGGTATGAAGGGCTAGGTAGCGGTTTTGACTTTCAATCAATGGAACGATTTTTTTTATGTCTCCTAGTGGGAGCATTTCTTCCTTGAGAATCAAAATCTCTAAACCAGCATAGCATAAAGTCATGGAGATAGGAAACAAACAATTGGCGAATGGGATGTTAGAGGTCATGGTGAGAAGATCCACTCCCAGTTCTAGCCCTTGATATTCAGATCTGTGAATCCTGGTTTTGGGAGAAACCACACAGATATATTGGTTACTGTGTTAGAGCACATGCCACATCCTGTAGGACATTCCCTCAGCCCCACAAATTGTTGTCATGCAGTTGGGAGTCTTTAAGCAACCATTCCACAGTTCTATCAGGCCAGCTACTTCAGGGAGATGGGGAGATGTAAAGACCAGTTAATTCCACAAGCACAAGCCTGTTGCTGCACTTAATGTGCTGTAGAATGAGTTTTCCTGGCCATATGCAATGCTGTGTAGAACACTGTGGCCAATGGGTTGAGCATTCTGTAGACCACAGATGATGGCTTTGGAAGAAGCAGTGCAGATGGAAGGCAAATACATATCCAGAAAAAGTGACAATTCCAGTGATGACCAGTCATTCCCCTTCCATGATGGAAGTGGTCCAATGTCATCCACCTGCCACTAGGTGTCTGGCTGGTGTTATGCCAATAAGGGCATAGAGGAGCTCAGTGCTGGTGTCTGCTGTTGGCGGGATAGAATATCAGCAGTACCTGCAGCTAGATCACCCTTAGTAAGTGGAAATCCATGTTTTGCTGAGCTCAAGCAGAACCTCAATTTCTGCCACCATGGCCACTTTGTTCATAAAGCCATTAATCAATGACAGATGTGACTGGGGAAAGAGGCTGACTTACCTCCTCAAAACAGGTCATCTTGCCACCGGATTGCTGGAAGGTTCCTCTGCTGAGCTTGCCCTTTGGTGAGCACAGTGATGAGATACCAATGTCCTGACAGTGTGTGCTCATTTGCAAAGGTCTAGCCACATACTTCATCCCAGGCTTCCTTGTCATTCATTTTCCAGTAGTGTTCCTTTCATCCTGCTATGTTCCTGATCATCCAGCCAAATCATTAGCCATTGCCCATGAACCTATGTAGATCCATACCCTTATCTCTCCCTGAAGGCAAAATGACCATCCAGATACACTGTTCAAGTTCTTTCCACAAAGAGGATTTCTCTTCACCACTGCCCTTCAGGGCCACCCCGAGTGGAGCTATAGTGCTGTCGCTGTTGGTGGAGTGGTGTCAACACATCATGCAGTGTCATCTGTAAACTGGGGTGAATGTTTTCTTCCTCCACTAAGTAGTCATAGCAATCTCCCCATAGAACATAGGTATGAGGAGAGGAGAAGCAGGTGACACGGGAGTCTGAGCTGCTTGTTTATACGACTCACTTGTGCCTTTAGCACCTGTTCCAGCCCAGTGTTATATATGCCATTTCCACCTGCAGATGGGATGCTTCTGAGTTCACCCAGCCCTATGCCTGGTGAGCCAGACAGCACTTAAGCCATGACAGGCAGCTTGGTGGTATGGTAACTTTATGGCCCATGATCAAGCATTCAGTCTCTCCCAGCTCTACCAATAACAAACCAGAAACTCTTTCTCCAAACGAAAATAATTCTCTGCAGACGATCATACGGCTCTGCTCCAATACCCCAAGGGTCCTCCCTGCAACTCACCTATAGGAGCTGCCAAAGGTTCCATGTAGCTTCACTATCTGCCACTGCCACTCCAAACACCATTGGGTCTGCTGGGTCATACGGCCCAAGTGACAAGTCCTTTTGGACCTATTGCAGAGCCTTTTCTTGTTTGGGGTCACTTTTAAAACTGGCAGCAATCTGGGTGAGAGCCACACACTCAACATTGTCCTCACAATCCAAAGCCCCACTAGGCATGGCTTCTTCTTTAGTGGCAAGAGGAGTGAGGTGCAGCCATCTAGCCATCTTCACCCAGGAGGGGATACCCTGACATGCCCCAACTTATGGGACCCCTAGAAGTTTCACCAAGGTGGCAGGTTCCTAAATTTTTCTAGGGCTTCTTTCCTGTCTCCTCACAGCATGGATCTGACCAAGGTGTCTAAGACGTTCATGGTTCTCATTTCCCAGGACCAAATGGCATGTCATCAATGAAGCGGACCAGCATGGTGGCTTGCAGGACGGCTGGGTGCTCTGGATTTCAAGGGAGGGCTGGTGAATTGATAGAACACTGAGGGAAAGAAGGGCAGGGGTGCTGCTGCCCCTCCAGATGGCAGCCAGCTGCTTCCAGGGCCCCTTGAATGAGGAAAGCAAAGAAAGCAGGTGCCACCAGCTGCAAGGGGCTGTACTGATTTGCTCTAGGTTAAAAACAAGCAAACAAGCATGGAGCAGCTGCTACGATTGAGCCACCATCTTATTAAGTTTATAACAATCCGGCCAAGCCCGGTGGCTCACACCTGTAATCCCAACACTTTGGGAGGCCAAGATGGGTGGATCACTTCAGGCTAGGAGTTCCAGACAGCCTGGGCAACATGGCAAAAGCCCAACTCTACAAAAATACAAAAATTAGCCAGGCATGGTGGTGCATGCCCGTGGTACCAGCTATTTGGGAGGCTGAGGTAGAAGGATCACTTGAGCCTGGGAGGTATAGGTCACCGTGAGCCCAGATCACACCCTTGCTAAACACTTACAGGCACCTCACTGGTTGGGCCATCCCACACCCACTGGTGGTCAGCCCCAGCCAGGCAATCGCACAGACACTCAGCCACAGGTCCCTCAACCCAAGTAGGAACCATAAAACTGCCTAACTGTAAATACACCCACCCACTCATCTCACACACATATTCATCTCTCTCCTTCTCTCTTTCTTTCTCTCTCTCTCTCTCTCACACACACACATACACCCTATCTGGGCTCAGACCAAATATACATACTCATCCCCACCCAGTCATACACAAATAGCCCTCACACCTTCACCCCTGCACACTCACAGCTCTCCCCCTCACTGCCACTGACTCAGCACCTCCCTATGGCGCTAAGCACCCACAGTGTACACATCCCACCCCACACACAACTTCCCCACCTCTCCCAGTACCTGCCCAGTTGAGCCACACACTCAGTCCAACACTGCCACACACCCAAACCAAATGCACCGACAGCTCCATAGCACAGACACACACCATCACCCTGTGGTGCATGCACACCCACGGTCGCCCCCCACTAAAGATCAACCCCAGCCCTCCTCCAAGACACACTCAGATGCGCAGGCACACACTGCCCTGACACACACGCTTAGCACACTCAGAGGCACACCAACCTGCTCAGATATGTCCCATCTAAACTCACTCACACATCCAGTCCCACTCAGCCACTACAGTGTGCAGCCACTACACTGCACACACACACGCTCTCCCAGCCGCAGCAGCACAGAGCCTCCATTGCCTTCGACGGGCTCTCACCTTTCGCAGATGGTCTGCAGGCCCCAGAACAGCTGGGCATCCTCTCCCGATGGAAGGCAAACTCCAGTGCCAGGTGCCTGGACAGGTGGCCATGAGGGGCAGTGACCGCCTGGTGCCCCAGCAACCCCTGCTGCTTGTGTCCCAGGCCCTGCTCAACCCTCTCCCAATTTTTGGAACCACATAAAATGTTAAGATCAAAATAATTCCCAGGAGGCAGATCCTTTGGTAATTATGTGCAGGTGTGAAATCACTCCTGGCTCCCTGGCTGCCCCCCACCCTACCTCCCATGTATGGGGGGTGATCATTCCAAAGCCAGACACCCATTAATCCCTGTAACGGGCCAGGCCTGCCCGCCTGCCCGCCTGCCTGGCAGCCCACACTCAGATCCCAGCTCCCCGAGAAAGCAAGGGAGCACGCCCAGCAATCCCATGGGGCCAGGCCTGGCTCCATTTGCAAGGGCCTCATGCTCACCCTGCGAGGGAAGCTCTGTGATTCATACCCACCTCCCGGAGCAGGAAACTGAGGTTGTGAGCAGGGCCATGACATGCCCAAAGTCACAGGTAATCTGGGGGCACCCACCCCCCGGTCCTGCAGAACGGGGCTTCCTCCCCGTCTGCATCTCCCAGCAGGAAGAGCAGAGGCAGGCAGGGAGTCACCAGAGGAGGAACCAGGCTGGAGATGGGCTTCAAGGAGCAGCTGGAGAATTCATCATGATCCTCAATCCCTGCAGGGCTGTTTTACATCTCTGTCCCCAGGGACAGAGCCCTGGCCTGGGAAGGGGTGGGGTCACAGGAAGGCAAACTCAACTTGCCCTGTGGAGAACAGCTATCCTCATCCTGAGCCGCTGTCAAGAAGCAACTGCCTCGTGCTAGGAAGTGTGCAAGCTGGGGCTGGCCGGTCATCCTCCAGGGGGAGGCTATCTTAGCTGGATTGGTGGCTGGCTGCCTTTCCAGCACCCCTGCAGCAGGGATACCCAGGTTCCCTTGTTCTCCTCATCATCCCAGGTGGCCCCATTCTGAGTACACTGGGAGCAGCAGCCACCATGCCCGCCATGACCACAGAGTCCATGGAAGGCCACATCCACTCGGGAGCAGCCAGGCCCCTGACGAGCCCTCCTGCCAGCTTCTACTACTACCCAGGGCCCCCAGCTCCCAGCCTCATCAGCCTCCTTGCTGCCCCAAACACCCCTACACCTTTGGCGGGCTCTTCTCCCCCTGGGCTGCCCTGCCCTGCAGACGCCCATGCAGCCTTCTCACCATTGGGAACGCCTCTGCCCCGGGAATCAGTCCTTCTTCCATCAACCCCAGCAGCGGCCACCCTTGCCCTGGAAGCCAGCAGCGCCCCTCTGACACCCTCCCATCATCCACCTCGCTTCACTGGAGCTATCTGACATTCCTCTCAAGGACCTGGACCATGCCATGTCCACTTGTGTGTCCCCAAGTCCCTCTGGCCCCACCCCCACCCTGAGGCATGGAGACTTCCTGCCCAAGCCAGTCTCAGCTCCTGCATTCCCACCACCTCCATAGGAATGGTGAAGACAGTGGGCTCACTCTGGGGGCGATTCCTTTCATCCACTGTCCAGCTCTGGTGTGAGTCAGCAAAAGGGCGGGCCCCAGCTCCCTGCCTTCTGGAGCTCCCAAGACAGCCTCATGGAGGACCCGCCATTTGATCCTCTAGGCAGAAAGCAAGACCCTCATAGGACAGACAGGGAAACTGAGGCACCTGCCGCCCACAGGCAGAGGCAGCGTCTGGACCCAGAACCAGGTCTCATCTCCCTGCAGTACTCTGGCCACCCACTGTGGGCTCACCTCTCCCTTCCTCCCCGCCTTCCCTCAAGGTTAAGTGCTTGAGCACAATGCCGGACACAGGGCACCCCTTCATTCATTCATAATCTGTGTGCGGGGTACAGCAGCCACAAAACGGGCACAAATCCCTGCCCTCACAGAGTTGGCGTTTTCCTGGGGAGGGTGGATAATAAACAGATGAACAAATAAACCCACGATGCGGCAGACAGGTGAGGGGCAGGAAGAAAAACGGGTCAGGTGATGGTGCCCTGATGTGTGAGCCACCTGTGTAATTCTACACTTTCTCGTAGCTGCTTGGACAAAAGCAAAAAGAAACGAATGGAATTAATATTAACAGTATAGGTGATTTAACCTACTAGGTCCAAATATTATGTCCACATGCCATCAATGTAAAAAATGATTAATAAGTTATTTTGCTTTTTTCATGCCATGTCTGTGAAATCAGTGCATACTGGACATTATGCACACCTGGATTGTCACTGGGCACATTTCAAGACTACACATTGCTGTGGCTGCTGTATTGGACAGTGTGGGTCTAGGGAACTGGGGAGCAGCTAGGGGAGTTTCTCATACAAGGGTTGTTGGAGAAGGCCTCTGGGAGGAGGTGATTTCTGAGCAGGGCCCTGGAGACAAAAGAATAAACCAAGCAGCTGAATAGGGAAGACTTATCCCAGGCAGAAGAAGCAGCAGGGGCAAAGGCCCTGAGGCAGGCTCAGGCAGCAGCTCCAGCAGAGTGAGCAAGAGGGAGACTGGAGGAGACCTGGCTCAGTCAGGGCTGTGGCCTCTGTGAGAATTCCACTTTTCCTCTCAGCAGGTGGGAGCTACGCAGGGTGTTAGGCAGACAGCTTGGCCCCAGCCTGGCTCGGGTTTGAGGAAAGCACAGGGCATCACTGCACAAGCTCTAGCCCCAGATGGCCAGGTGTGAAGTACAACGCACAGTGCCAGGCACATGGTGGGCATCCTCTAAAAGCAAAAGTTAACCCATGCTCCATGAGTGTGATTCTTCAGGTAACACACGTCCCAGGTGTCAAGGCTCTAGGCTTCTCTACTTCTTGAAAAAAAGGGGTGGGGGGATCCCTTGGCCTCCCACCCTCCAAGCACTTCTGACTTTGGCCTATTTCCACATTCCTGGAATTGCTGCGGGTGATAAATGACTCTGCAGCCAGGCTGTCCTCAGGCATTCTGACATGCAGCCTCCACTTCCTCTGCCCTATGGTGGGCGGGGGCTGGGCAGGGCCTCTGACCCCACCAGGAAGCTGCAGCACCCTATCCCGGCCTCAGGGCTCCCCACCCCCACCCCAGCGTGCGAGGAGAACCCAGCCTCTGAATCCTGACTCCTGAGCATAGGGCCACGGGCAAGGCCTTCTCCCCTCTGGTATGCTCTGCTCTGTACAGAACGGACGGCCTCGTTCATTCAATAAACACTTAATGAGTGCCTGTTCCTAGCCCACACTCCTGCAGCTATGGGGATTAAAGAATGGACGGGACAGACAGAGGCACCTGCCCTGTGGAATGGGACTTCCGGGTTGTAGAGGTCACTTAGCAACCCCCTAGTCCTTATTTCATGGGATACTCAGAACCCCTGGTCTCTGTGACCGCATGTCAGGGAAGACTCTCTTCTTGCCCACCCCTGCAACCCAGAATGGCGTCTTCTCAGGGCTTCCCCACTCTGGAGGGGAAACCCCATACGAGGTTTTTAGGCTAGAAGCAAGAAGGACTCACTGATCACCTGAGGAACAAACCGTGAAATAGGAAAGGAAAAGGTAGACTTCCCAGTGCCTGCAGAAATTTAAATAAACACTTTAAAAAATATGCATTTCTAGAAAAACAGAAAAGAAAAGGTGCGCTGGCCAGATCCCATCTTTTAATAGCAGCTACCTCTTGGGGAGGGCTGCAGGATTCTGAGTCTTTGCTGGTCTTTTACTACCCTGTTTTCCAGGTTTTCTGCTATGCATACATATCTACTATATACTCAAGGGTTTAACCAAGAAAGACAACAAAACGTGATGAAACAATCCCAGTTTTAAAAACTAGCACCTCTTGAACCTCCCGGCGTGAGTGTGTCTGGCTGGCAGGACCAGAAACTCACCAGATGGTGCCACTGCTCAGACTGACCCTAACACGGGGAGCTGGGAGATTGGGATCGGACGCCAGAGCTGGGCCTGCAGAAAGGGAGAAAAGGCAGGACAGCCCTGTGAGGGAGGCAAGGGCGCAGCCAGAGGTGAAGGGTGAGGCCAGCGGAGGGCATGGGGGTCAGGAGCCCCGGGCCCTGCACTGGTCCTGTAGGCACTGGGAAGTCACTGAAGGCATGTGAGCAGGAGAGGGTGGTGGTCTAGAAGGAACAGCGAGGCCCCTCCCAGGTTCCTCTTCCATTCTCCTTTATGGCATTGCAGCCACAATTCTTTAGTTTAGAAATCCTCAGCCTTCTCTGAAAGGGGCTCTCAGGCCCAACAGCCCGGATTCAAATCCTAGGTCTGCCACTTCCTAACTGCGTGTTGTGTCCTCAGCCTGTGAAAATACCAACCTTGTGGTTGGCTGAGAGCCTTAGATGAGTTAAAACTTGAAAAGCATTGGAAACAGGGCCTGGCATACAGTAAGTGCTTAATAAATGCTGTTCACTGTTATTCCCTCCCCATAGCATCAGCATGTTTTAATCTCCTGTACCACTTTGAGAGTTTCTCTAAGGCAAAGACCAGCTCAGACTGGGTCTATCACCAGGTAGGTGCCGAGCGTTATTTGTCAGACAAAGGAGTAAGCAGCCGTATTGCCTTCCCTCGGGAGACAGAGCCTAAGGCCCCCTCCCCTCTTTATCTGAGGTGCCTTGCACAAGGCAAGCCCATGGCTGCTAGGAACCAACACCTGGGGGTCCTCTGAAGATAGGGCCACAACTCCACTCAGCTATTTCTTTATCTCTCTGATCTCCCCAGGAACCCTGTGAGGGAGGCAACTCTTATCTCCACCTTACAGAAAAGAAAACTGAGGCTTGGAGGGGTGAAGGGCCTGCTCTAGATGAAGCCCACCAACCCGGTCCTTCTGTCAAGGGTCCCTTGCAGCGCCCTCTGCAGGCCTGGCACCTATCGGGCACTGGTAATGCATCTTCCAAGGCAAAGGGGACTCAGCTGGAGAGGGTGGGGCCCGGGTGGGGGTAGGGGTAGAGCAAAGAGAAGCCCTCTGGTTTTCCAGGTGATGGAGCCGACCAGGAACCCCAGGTGAGGAGCAGCGGAGATAGCGGGGTGCCTCTGGCCTTTCATCTGGAGCCCACGGCCCGGCCTTCCTCCCCCACTCCTCAGTGGGGGGCCCCATGAGCTCTCACCTGGAGCCATAAACGGGCTGGTTCTGAGGCCCACCTGTGCCTGGCAGGTTTGCCAAGACCAGAAAGCAGGAGGGTCCCAAGAAGGAAGCGTCGCTCACCTCCAGCTCCCCATGCCAAACTTTTGAAGCCCTAAATAGCTCCCAGACCTTCCCTCTGCCAAACCTCACCTGCCTGCCTGTCAGCCACCCCCTCCCCCAGCCCAGCTGGGTTGGGAAGCCCAGAAGCCTGGCTGGGTACCTGTTAACCAGAGGCCAGACCCCTCCAAGCCTCAGTTTCCACCTTGGGAAAGGGCAGGGGGAGCATTCCAGGGTATGTCAAGGAGACAACTCCAGTCTGGGGGTGTTAATGCCAAGGGTCCACCCTGCGGCCTGTCCTGGCCCAGCGTGGCCTGACGAGGACTTCCCAGCTGTGGGGAGGAAGCTGGCATCCTCATGCCCAGGGCTGTCAGCTGCTCTGCGGTTCTGAGCTGGAGTTTGCCTTGCAGCAGGCAGGCTGGCTGGGTGGTCCCTAGGGAGGCAGCCAGGAAACCAGGCCCCGACAGCAGGCTCAGCCTTGACCTGGGGCTGTGTGGATGCTGTCGGCTCCATCCCAAGACAGTGACAGGAGGCTGGGAGCTCCGTTTATTGAGCACCTGTTGTATGCCAGAAGTGCTGAGGTCGTCATTTTGCTGAGACACTGAGGCTTAGAGAGGCCAGCCCCCAAGCAGGGGTCAGGAGGCTGGGAATTCTAACCCAGCTCTGAAGCTCCAGATCCCAGCAGCCACTGGGAATCAGTTTCCACGGGTGGGGCCCGTCCAGAGAGGACACCAATGCAGCTTTCCCTGTGCTTCCTTTCACCATGTACCAGAGAGCTGAGATTCAGAAGACGGATTTTCTAGAAAAACAGGTATAGAGTGGAATGATGGGTACGTACCCTGCCCTAGCATAGGGGAGCAATGAGCCTCATGGTAATAGTCAGCCCGTGTGAGGAGTATTTCCTTTCCTTTCCTTTCCTTTCTTTTTTTTTTTTTTTTTTTTTTTTTTTTTTTGTCTTCAAAGTGACTTGCAGAACCCAGGCTAATTAATTTTCCCCAGAGCAGCGAGGGCCATCACCCCAGCCCCCAAGCGCATCTGAGGGAAGGAGATGGGGAGAGGATAATTCAGCTGGCAGAAGCCTAGGGCAGGAATGAGGGTGGAACTGGCCCCCAGAAGGCAGCCCGAGGTACAGGGGGAGAAGCAGGATTAGAGGAGGCAGGAGGGCTGGGCGCAGGCAGGCCTCCACCTGCTCACTGGTAGCAGGTGCCTGGCCCACCTTTGCAGAGTCGCCTCCACCACTGGAACATCCATTGTGCCAACACCACCTCTGGACTGTGCCCTGCTCAGGGGAGAGACCATCCTGGCCTCTGCCCTAGGTCTGGCAGCTGAAAACATTCACTCATTCATTCGCTCACTTACCTTGCTCATTTAACTAACCAACAAAATGGTTAGCCCCTGGTCTGAGCCCTCCAGGCCTTGCATGAGGAACAGGGAGTACAAACACCAATGAAACCCAGTCTCTAGCTCTGGGGAGGTCCCAGTCTATAGCAGGAGAGACCATCAGTCAATGGCAATGAGCAGTGGGGCAGAAGGAAGCACAGATGAGAGATGGAGCAGAGGCTCAGGCTTGGAGGCTCAGAGGCTTGGAGGCTCAGAGGAGTTTCACAGAAGAGGCAACACCTGGGCTTTGAGGGGTAAGTAGGAGTTTGCCAGGAAGATATGAGCAGATAGGGAGGGCATTTAGGCAGAGAAGACAGCAAGTGGGAAATCATGGAGTTAGATAGGGTCTGAAGTGTCTGGGGAGTAGGAGGAGTGGAGGGAGTGAAGATGGGGAGGGGTTGTCCATGGCGGCGCATGCAACTCTTGGGCCTTCAAGCAGTGCTTCCCAGTTTTCGCCCCGTCCTACCGTGGTGTGCAGAGAGATGATGGCATGCATTGGTTCTTCTCATTATTGGTGGGAAACCGAAGGCACTGAGGCCACTCGGCCCCCTCCAGCTACCTGGAGTCAACTCAGTACGGATGCTCCATGGCTTACAATAAACCCAGCGCAAATCAAAAATATACCTCACCTACCAAACATGATAGCTTAGCGAGCCTCCCTTACATGCACTCAGAACACTTTCGTTAGCTGCAGTTGGCACAAGTGTCTAACACAAAGCCTATTTCATCATAGAGTGTGGAATATCTCACGGGATGTACTGAATACTGTACTGAAAGTAAAAAGCAGAATGGTCGTATGGTTATTCAAAGTTTGGTTTCTACTGAATGCGTGTTCAGTAGCACCATTGGAAAGTTGAAAAGTCCTAAGTTCAACCATCATAAGTTGAGGACTGTCTGTACACTAGAAGCTGTTTGTCACCCGCTGGTTGGGAAGTTTTGTCTAAAACATTACTGTTGACTGAATAAGAAGTTCCAAGATAAGGCCCCTGGGCTTGTCCAGGGGTTCAGTGTTGTCCCTGAGGACATAAGTCTTTCCAATTCCACACTCTGCTACTCGTGTATGCCATGATATCACAAGACCTCATGGTCACAAGATAGCTGCTATAGCTCCAAACATCATTTCATAATAGCAGCTCAAAGCAAAAAGTAAGGAGAGAAAAAAGGGCTTTCTCCACACATGTACCCTTCTAAGAAAATCATTCCCAGGAGCCCCTGGAGGTCTTTCCCTTAAGCCCTAATGGCCAAAGTGGAGTTTCATGACCATCCCTGGACCCATCCCTGGCAAAGGAGAGTGGGCCTGCCAAAATCAGCCAAATCCAATGAGAATGTATTCTCAGAATTAGCCACCAAACAGTCACAGCAACAAAATCTGGATTCTTTTTTTTTTTTTTTTTTTTTGAGATGGAGTTTCATTCTTGTTGCCCATGCTGGAGTGCAATGGCATGATCTTGGTTCACTTCAACTTTCACCTCCCAGGTTCAAGCAATTCTCCTGACTCAGCCTCCCGAGTAGCTGGGATTACAGGCAGCTGCCACCACGCCCAGCTAATTCTGTGTTTTTAGTAGAGATGGGGTTTCACCACCATGTTGGCCAGGCTGGTCTTGAACTCCTGACCTCAGGTGATCTGCCCGTCTCAGCCTCCCAAAGTGCGGGGATTACAGGCATGAGCCACCGCAACTGGCCAATCTGGATTCTTTAAACCAGCAAAAACAAAATAGTTTCTGATCAACCCTTACATTTTAAAATATAAATTTTTAAAACCTCTTTTCTCACATTCTGCTCTCTGATCCTGCTGTATTTTTCTTTTCTGCTCTTAACTCCACATCATCTTCTATTTTTCTGTTTGCTTTATCTTCTGTCTCCCAACTGGAGTATCAATTTCATGAGACGGGGAATCTCTCCGTTCAGACTCACTCTCTACCTGGCCTCTAGAGCAGGGTCTGGCACACAGTAGGTGCTCAGGAAATATTTGTTGAATGAAGAAATGAATAAACTAGCAGGTGAGGGAAGGAAGTAATGGGGTAGAATCTGGAACAATCAGTGGGTCCAAGTCACCAAGGACCTGAGTGTCCAACGAGAGATGGGAGCAACTAAGGGTTTGATTGAGCAGGGCCTAGACAAACAAGCTTAACCGTGAATTTGGGGACTATTTCCTCTTGGCAGAAGGTGTCAGGGCTGGACTGGAGGGGTACAGCTGGGGCCAGCAGGCCTTGTTGCAATAGTGCAGATGAGAGTGGTTATCACCTGAAACAGGCAGGTAGTAAGCAGAGTGATTTTCCATTCCCTTCCATGTTCCAGCCTCTCCAGATGTTGGCTCCAACACTTCTACCTAGAATGTCCTTCTCACAGCTCCACATCTAAGCCCTCTTCACCCTCAGGGCCCTGCTCAGTTCCTCATCCTCCAGGTATTCATAGGGCTTTTGGGATACACAGCAGGTGTCTGGGCAATGTTGGAGGGAGACAGCTAGAGACTGTTAGAGTTCACTTCAGGCTTCTGGATGATGGCACTGGCCTTCAGGGGATGAGGGAGCTTAGATGCAATGTGAGGCAACCCATGGAGGCTGCTAAAGCAGGCAGGGCTAGGAGGGCCTGATGCCCAGCATCCTGGAGTGCAAGGAAGAGCAGGGAATGGAGGTCCTGACTGAGGACCAATGAAGAGACGACAGAACTGTCTGCTGAGTGCCTGCCTCGTGTGAATGCACCATCTTACCTGACATTAAAATGTCCCACTTTACAGAGTAGAAAACCAAGGCTCAGGGAGCAGTTCGCCCATGGCTACACAGAGTCCACCCTGGTTCCTGCAGCTGGCAGACTCTTTTCTAGACTAGAGCTTTTCAAAGGCAGTTGTATCACCCCAGGGGCATGTGGACAATTATGGGGTGTTTATGTCGACCAGTGGTTGGCAGGTGGAGCTACTCCCGTTTTGCAGAGAACATCCTGAGATGCTGGACATTGGACCTATGATGACCAGTGTCCAGAGTTTCACTCAATTTTCCATTTAAACAGAGTGGCTTTATTATTTGCAAGGTTTTTTAATGCACATGAACTTACCAGGTATGATACCAGGTATCCAAGGATAGCTATGCTTTCTATTCCTAGGACTTTTCCAAGAATGGTTCACTCTTTCAGAAAATCACCTGCAGCCCCAGCAACCTATGAACCACCCCTGTGTCTGTCTGTGTTTGCAGTTTTGTATTCATAGTGAATTCTATGCATATGTATAAATGTATATTTTTAGCCCTTTATTTCAGAGTGTCACATTGTTCAGTTAGAGTGTCTTACTTCTCTTAAATCTACATGTATTCATTATTAAATAGGTGCAATCATTCGACAACTTTATCCTCCCTTTTGGGGTAGTCTTACTCAAGCATTTATGTAATGAAATATATGTTATTTTCTCACAAGTTATTTTTCTTATTATTTCACTCTAATATGACAACTGGGGAATTATGTTGATTTGTTTAAATTATGGGTTGCAAGTAGATAATATTATGCATGAATTTGATTTCTGGAGAGAAAAGGAACCGTTACAATATACTTGTTTGAAAGGGGAGACAGCAGTTTGAGCTCTAAGCCATGGGAGCCTAGCCCAGAAGGTGGCTAAAAGTGACACTGTCTAGAGAACAAGTAGGGGCAAAGGTGGGGATGGGAAAAGATGAAGGGGGCTCCTAAAGCAAACCACAACTTACCAAATTGCCTGAATTGAGCTGAGATGACTATATATGTAAAAAGATCCACAAGGTTACAGATGATGATAGTTTCCTCCTGGGACACGGTGAAGAAAGGTGTGGGAAGGACATTGAGTCAGCCCTTGGCCACAGGGTAGCTGTGTTAGCACAAGACAGCTTGGTTGTGGCTCAGACCCTGTGGAGGATGTGGAGGGAAGCAGGCGACCGGGTTTCCAGGCAGGCACAGAGCGAGGCATTTGTATGTATAAGCCAGTCAAAGGCCAAGTATCTTGTGATCTCCACACTGACTGCACTGTATTTTAAATATGTGCATAAGTTCTTTCAAAAATTCAATTAGAAATGTATGTAAATTTGTCTGTCATACAGACTTGGAGTAACTATTGTGTAGGACCCTTTTAGTTGCATATGACAGAAAACCTAACCTAATCTAGAAGGGATTTTTAATAATTTTTAATTATTTTATTTTATTATTCTTTTGCTCACATAATTTAAAAGGTATAGATCTGCCTTCAGGGTCAAATTATGTCACTGGTACTGATGTCTCTTACTCCCTCTATGGGGTCTACACCTTCTGCACTGGCTCCATTCTCAGCTAGGCTCCTCTTTTAGGGTGAAAGGAGGACTATCGAGGTGTCAACACTACATCTTCCCAGCTCAAAGTCCCTGGAGGCAAAGACAGCACAAAGACCTGGAATTGTTGTAATTTCTGAGTGGCTCGCCCTCAGTTATGTGATAATCCTTGAACCAATCACTGTGTCTGAGGACGTGATGCACACATTGTATGGGGCCAGAGCCACTGAGCTAGGGTGGAAGCCACCAGGACCTTGGGGGCTAGCCATTGTATGGAGAGGAGTGAATTCGCAAAAGAAGATGGGGCATGTGCCAGAGAAGGAGTAACGGGTGCTGCAGAGACAAACACCTGCTTCACACTATGAAGAAAGCCTAGATGATGATAGTGATGATGATGATGGCGATGATGACTCAAACCTCACATTTACTGAGAACTCACTTTGTAATGCCTGCACTCTTTGGGGCATTTTCTCATTATTAATCTCATTTAGTCCACTCAACTACAGATGAGGGTATGTACTATTATTATCATCCCCATTTTACAGATGAGAGAAACTGAGGCATGGATATTATGGGTAACTTTCCCAATATTACACAGCTGTATAAGTGGTTCAAAGTCAACCCTACTTCCACCAGATCATGCAGCCACTCGAAGGAGATGGGGTCTTTACTGAAGCTTATTATGTAGTCAAGGAGAGAAATTCAGACATGAATGGCTGGTACACTATGGCAGAGGAACAGACAAACCACCAACCAAGTGGCAAATGGCCTGGGGCACTGATGGGTGTTTGGAAGAGGAAGGAGAGGCTTCCTAAAGGAGGTGATATTTGAGCCCATTTTCTCATCCATAAAACATTCAAGCTGGGCTAAACATATTTGATAAGACTTCCAAATGCTGGACATCTCATAGTCTCCTTTGTCTACTGCCAAAGGTGGAACTGGGTCTAGTTTCCAAGTTTCCTGCCACTACCTGTAAACCTCAAGTGTCAGGGAGCTGGGTGCTACCCAAGGCAGCCCTGCCTGGCCAGAGGTGGCGAACAGTGGCACCATGGTCGGAGCCAGACCCACTTAGGTTTGAATCTTGGATCCTCCATAAACTATCTGGTGAGGGTTGGACAAGATCTCTTAAGAGCCTCTCAGGTCTGCCTTTATATCGTTACCAACTGTTTTCTGTGCTGGAAAGCTGTGACACTTTCAGAGTCTATCTCAGGCAAAGTAGGCATATTGACCCTACACAACCTGGCCCCAGACTTCTGTGATTTGAGTTCTTCCATCTGTTTTGCAGTGTTTTCTGGAATCTTTCTACACCATCTCTGCCCTCAGCTACTGTGTGTCTAACTCAATTCATCTATTTGCCCCAAAACATTTCCGTGGGCCAGGCCCTGGGGGTACCAAGAGAAATGGGCTATATATATCACCTGCTCACAGGATCTCACCATCTTCAGAGGGCTCATCAGGTAAACACATAGCCACAAGACAACAGAATGCCAGCCAGCACAGGCACCTCCTGGCAGCAGGCAGCATCTGACAGTGTATTTTGTTAATTCTGCCATGCACCTGGTTTTCTCTAACATCTCTGAGAAGGAACCGCAGCAGTTCACCATCCTCATCACCAGGTAGATGTGGAGTGTGGTTGTCGCTGCCTCTGGAAATAGAGTATAAAGGCAACATTAGTGAAGCAAATGTTTACCATAGGAGGAATCATCATATTTTCTTGAAGAGTGACCACCAAGTACTTTACCAGATCCCAACAGGGAAGATCTCCACAAGTAGACAAAAGCTCTGTCACCTTCTGTTACTGACCCATGTGAGTTGGTTGACCACCACATGCCAAGCAAGAAAACGCCAGCATGGGAACTTGCAGAATAGGTGTCAGAAGTTCTTAGAAATGCTGCAGCATCAATGACCTTGATGACACAGAGGACAATACTATATAGAAAACCAGACATCAACGACTGAGTCAAAAATTATTCAAAACACTCAGACTCTCAGTGTAAAAAAGCTTTACGACTAACCTAACCAATGTATTACGCTCTTTCTTTTTATGCACCAGAGGGATGAATGAAAAAATCTATGTCTAGAAGAACTCCTTAACGAAATAAAAATTCCAAGTGAATTTTTAAGATAAGCATTATGCCAATGCTTTCAAAAGAAATCATTGCATCAAAGTTTAAGTGGCAGAATGTTTTCTCCTCAGATGTGTGTATAATAAAGGTGCATCTTACAATCAGTGATGTTTTAGACTCAATGGAATACACCAGACTTTTTTTAACTTTTATTTTAGGTTCAAGGATACATGTGCAGGTTTGTTATACAGGTATCATGTGTTGTGGTGGTTTTAGGTACAAATTATATCATCACTGAGGTAATAAGCATAGTACTCAATAGACAGTTTTTTTTTTATCCTCTCCCTCCTCCCACCTTCCACCTTCATATAGGCCCCAGTATCTATTGTTCCCTTTTTTGTGTCTATCTGTACTTAACATTTAGCTCCCACTTATAAGTGAGAACAATTGGTATTTGGTTTTCTGTTCTTGTGTTAGTTTGTTTAGGATGATGGCCTCCAGCTCCATCCATATTGCTTCAAAGGACATAATCTCATTCCTTTTTATGACTGTGTACAATTCCATGATGTATATGAACCACATTTTCTTTATCTGTTGATGAGCATTTAGGCTGATTCCATGTCTTTACTCTTGTGAATAGTGCTGTGATGAACACACAAGTGCACGTGTCTTTATGGTAGAATGATTTCTATTCTTTTGGATATATACCCAGTGAATGGTAATTCTGTTTTGAGTTCTTTGAGAAATCATCACACCACTTTCCACAACAGCTGAACTAATTTACATTTCCACCAGCAATATATAAACATTCTCTTTTCTCTGCAACCTCACCAGCATTTGTTATTTTTTGGCTTTTTAATGATAGTCATTCTGACTGGTGTGAGATGGAATCTTATTGTGATTATGATTTGCATTTCTCTGATGATTAGTGATGTTGAGCATTTTTTTCATATGCTTGTTGGCTGCATATAGATCTTCTTTTGAAAAGTTCATATCCTTTGCCCACTTTTTAATGGGGTTGTTCATTATTTTCTTGTTAATTTGTTTAAGTTTCTTATAGGTTCTTGGTATTAGACCTCTGTTGGATGCATAATTTGCAAATATTTCCTCCTATTCTGTAAGTTGTCTATTTACTCTGTTGATAATTACTTTTGCTGTGCAGAAGCTCTTCAGTTTAATTAGGTCCCAATTGTCCACTTTTGTTTTTGTTGCAATTGCTTTTGGCATCTTTGTCATGAAATCTTTGCTATGGCCTATGTCTAGAGTGGTATTTCCTAGGTTATATTCCAGGGTTTTTGTGGTTTTCAGTTTTACATTTAGTCTTTAATCCATCTTGAGTTGATTTTTGTATATGGTGTAAGGAAGAGGTCCAGTTTCAATCTTCTGCATGTAGCTAACCAGTTCTCCCAGCACAATTTATTGAATAGGGAGTCCTTTCCTCCATTGCTTGGTTTTGCCACCTTTGTCGAAGATAAAGTGGTTATAGGTGTGCAGCATTATTTCTGAGCTCTGTATTCTGTTCCATGGTACACCAGATTTTGAAATAGGTTTTTCAGCAAGAGAAAAGTGGCAAGACTTTTCAGATGGAGGAAACAGCATCATAAAGAGGGATGGACAAGAAAGGACTTGAGAGCAGCCTGGGCAACATAGTGAGATCCCCATCGCTACAAAAATAAACATTAAAAAATTAGCCAGGCATGGTGTTGCATGTCTGTAGTCCTAGCTACTTGAGAGGCTAATGTGGAAGAATCACTTGAGCAGCCCATGAGTTCGAGACTGAGGTGAGCTGTCATCACCCCACTGCACTCCAGCCTGGGTGACAGAGCAAGACCTTGTCTCAAAAAAGAAAAAGTAATTTAAAGTGATTTATTAGAATGGTTGAGAAGTGAAAGGAGCTAAGACCTGGAAATTCAGTGGAAATCTGGACAGAGCCCCTCTTTTTCTTTCTCCCTGGGGCTTTCTCTGTTTCATATTCTCTGTTCCTGGCTGGCAAGTCATATAGAACAGCCATTGAGAGCCAGGGTTCTAGAATCTGCCCCTGCTCTGCTGCTTACTAGATGATGACTTTAAACCTGCCCTTTTATTCCTCCAAGCTTCAGTGTCCTCATCACACAAACAGGGATAATAGAATAGAATAGTAAGGATGTGGGCAGGATGAGATCAGCCCTTGGAGTAAAAGCCTTGGAACAGGGTTGGGCCAGAGTAAGTGCCCAGTAAATAGTAATTCTAGAATGCAATGTGGATTGTGTATCTGGATTGAGTTATGCAAGGCAATAGCCCTACCTACTTCCTCACTTCAGGCCCTAATTCCAAATTCAGGGTGCTCTAGGTCTTGGCTTGGTGATTGGAGGATTATGTCTTCTGTATTCTCACTCAGACTCACCCATGCCTGTGGACTGTGCCTCCCAAAATCTCTGTACCAGAAAATAGGTTTCTTCAGTGGCTTTGAGGAGTAGTCTCTTCCTGCTTGAGTGCAAACACAAAACGAATCCTCCATTGCATGGTGCCATGACACTTCCTGTCCAACTCCATTAACTGCCCCCCCCTCAACTTTTACTAGGAGAAATGCAGGGCCAGTACTGCTCTTCCTGTTCTGCCCTCTGTAGACTCTGCTTCCACCCATGATGAAGATAAGCTTCTGCACCTCTTGAATTACATCCAAGCCCATGATCAGTAAAAGAACCAATAGAGATGAAGATTTTAATAGCATAGACCATGCTATTGCATGGCTCACTGTGTTTAAGTTCAGTGTGATGCCATCAGGAAACAAATAATATTTTACTTAAATTGATATCAGTTTGGTTCTTTCCCTTTGTCCTGTCCTCAAATACACAGAATCTGATTAATCCTAATCCTTGATTCTTGGGAACTCAAAGAGTCTGTAGACAAATTACTAAACATAATGCAAAGGCTTAGCAAGATTGCTAACTATAAGATCAATATGAAAAAGGCAATTGTATTTTATATACCAACAAAGAACATTTCAAAACATTACCTTTTTCAAAAAAAATAACAGATGCTGGCAAGGTTGCAGAAAAAAGGGAACACTTGTACACTGCTGGTGGGAATATAAATTAGTTCAGCCATTGTAGAAAACAGTTGGTGATTTCTCAAAGATCTTAAAACAGAACTACCATTCAACCCACAATCCTGTTACTGGGTATATACCCAAAGGAATATAAATTATTCTACCATAAAGACACATACACACATATGTTCATCACATCACTATTCACAACAGCAAAGATGTGGAATCAACCTAGATGCCCAACAATGGTAGACTGGATAAAGAAGATGTGATATATATATGTGTGTGTGTGTGTATATGTATATATATATATATATATATATATATATATACACACATATATATATATATATACACACACACACACCATGGAATACTATGCAACCATGACAAGAATGAGATCACGTCCTTTGCAGGGACATGGATGGAGCTGGAGGCCATTATCACAATCGAACTAACATAGTTAGTTCCAAATACCAAATGTTCTCACCTATAAGTAGGAGCTAAACATTGAGCACACAAGGACAGAAAGAACGGAGCAATAACACTGGAGTTTACTTGAGGGTGGAAAGTGGGAGGAGGGACAGGATTGAAAAACTACCCATGGGCTACTATGCCTATTACCTGGTGATGAAATAATATGTACACCAAAACCCTATGACACGTAATTTAGCTATATAACAAACCTGCACATGTACCCCTGAAACTAAAAGGCTTTTAAAAAGTTGCCTTTTAAGACACATTTGTAAATGTGTAGAAACAATACAAACTCCCTAGGAATAAATCTAAGAAAAACTTTCTATGTGCAACACTTGTACACAGAAAATTAAAATGTTGCTAAAAGATATTAAAGATGACCTAAATAAATGGAGAGATATTTTATGGCCATAATAGGGATATATAATATTGCAGAGATGTCAATTTAACTGCAAACTGTCTATAGATCCAATACAATTCCAATTAAATCCCAACAGATTTATTTGGGGACCTTGGCAAGCTGATTAAAAATATTATTTGGCCCACAAAAAAATAAAGCTAATAAACAAGTTAAACAAAATTGTAAGAAACAAGATCAATATACAAAAAACAGTTATGCTTTTATAACTAGCAATGAATAATCCAAAAATGAAAATATGATAACAAGTCTGTTTTTAATAATATCAAAAAGAATAAAATGCTTAGAAATACACTTACTAAAAGAAGTACAAGACTTGTACACTGAAAACTATAAAACAGTGTTGAAATTGAAGACCTAAATTAACATAAAACATCCCATGTTCATGTATCAAAAGACTTAATACTGTTAAGATGGAAATAATCCTCAAACTGATATACAAATACAACACAATTCCATAAAAATTCTGACTTCCTTTTTTGCATAAATTGACCAGGCGATCCCAAACTTTATATGGAAATGTAAGGAACCCAAACAAATATAAGGGACCCAAAATAATCATGAAAAAGAACAAAGTTGAAGAATTCACACTTCCCAATTTCAAATCTTCCTATAAAGCTACAATAATCAAGACAGTGTGGTACTGGCATAAGAACAGATACATAGATAAATGGAAAAGAAAAGCCCAGAAATAAATCCATGTATCTATGATCAATTGACATTGAACATGGATGTCAAGATAATTCAGTGGAGAAAGAATAGTCTTTTCAACAAATGGTCCTGGGGCAACTGCAAATCCACATGCAAAGGAATAAATTTGGACCCCTACCTCACACCATATACAAAAATTAACTCAGAATGGGTCAAATTCCTAAAAGTAAGAGCTGAAACTATAAAACCCTGAGAAGAAAACATAGGAGTAAATGCTGGCAATCTTGAATTAGGTGACAGTTTCTTTTATGTGACACCTAAAGCAGAAGTAACCAAAGAAAAAATAGATACATTAGATTTCATCAAAATTTAAAACTTTTATGTCTCAAAGGATACTATTTTAAAAGTGCAGCCAGGCACAGCAGCCTACACCTATAGTTCCAGCTATTTAGGAGGCTGAGGTGGGAAGGTCACATGGACCCAAGAGTTCAAGGCCAGCCTGGGCAACATAGCAAGGCCTCATTTCCCCCTCCAAGAGAGAAGGAAAGAAAAAAAAGTAAAAAAGACAGCCCACAGAATGGGAGAAAATATTTGTAAATCACTTATCTGATAAGGGTCTAGTATTCAGAATAAATAAAGAACTTTAACAATTCAACAATAAAAAGACAAATAGTTTAATTTTAAATGTGCAAACAATTTAAATAGACAGTTCTCCAAAGAAGACAAATGGTCAAAAACACATAACAAGATACTCAACATCATTAGTCATAAGAAAAATGCAAATCAAAACCATAATGAGATACCATTCACACCTACCAGGATATCTGCAATAAAAAAGACAAATAATAGCAAGTGCTGGCAAGAGTGCAGAGAAATTAGAACCTTCATATACTCCTTGTGGCCATGTAAAATGGTGTGACGGCTATGAACAACAATATGACAGCTCTTCAAAAGTTAAACATTAGAGTTGTCATATGACCCAGCAATTCCACTCCTAGGTATATACCCAGGAGAAATGAAAACATAAATTCACATAAAAATGTGTACATAAATGTTCATAACAGCACTATTCACAATAGCCAAAAGGTGGGAACAAGCCAAATGTCCATCAACTGATTAACAGGTGAACAAAATGTGGTCTATTCACACACTGGAATATTATACAGACATGAAAAGGAATGAAGTATGGCACATGCTGCAACCAGGATGAACCTTGAAAACATGATGCCGAATGAAAGAATCCTGACAACAGGGGCCATATATTACATGATTCCATTTATATGAAATATCCAGGATAGGCAAATCTATAGAGGCAGAATGTAGATTTATGGTTGCTTGGAGCAATGGAGAGTGTTGCTAATAGGGACAGGGTTTCTTTTTGGGATGGCAATGTTCTGGTCGTGATAGTGCTTACACAATACTGTGAATATACTAAAAGCCCCTGAATTGTGTAATATATCTCAATTTTTTTAAAAAAGGATAAATAACCAAAAATGCATGTATATGTATTTACATATATAAAAATTTATTTATATATTTATATATTGTATTTACATATATAAAAATACATATATATGCATATACACATGCATATATATACATATATGAGACAAGAAGAAACAGGACAGGACATCCCTGAAGATTAAAGGCTTGTCTTATCAGATACCAGAATGTATTCTAAAACTCCTGTAATTAAAATAGCAATGCCTGAGTTTTTGTTAAAATTCGGCAAAGGTATTATCACGCTACTGCACGTATTTTCATTTCTGATGGGCCTTCTTGAAAATACCGTTGATGACATTCCACAAATGTTTGTGTGCATCTCTATTCCAGTGACCCACAGAGTAATCAATCATCCTGTCAGTGGTGCAGTATATTAAAGACCCCTCCCCCAGACCTTTAATGAGCTAAACGCACCCAGTACTGAAGGAAATATAGACAGGAGTTGGGAAATAACTGTTTCCCAAAGTGTGGTTCGCAGGCCTCCTGCATAGGAATCACTAGGAGACTTGGGATAAGCTACAGATTTCAGGGCCCCACTCCAAACCTCCTGTATCTGAAATTCTGAAGGTGAAAAATACCAATCCCAACATAGTGGGCTTACTGTGTGATTCTTCTGAAAGGCACAAAGAACAACTGCTATGAAGGTTATACCCATGAGCCACTGGACAGCCAAGCTGACCCTGAATGTCCCAGAGCTAGAACTCCTCTTCAGATCATCCAGGAAGAGTGTAGCTTGCCTTGATTTCTTTGAGGTGCAGAGAGGCTGGATGTATATTTCTCCAGCATGTTGAAGACCTAAAGCATGGAGTAGCCTTCAAAAATATTAGAAAAGACGAACTGCGGCCGGGCATGGTGGCTCAAGCCTGTAATCCCAGCACTTTGGGAGGCCGAGACGGGCGGATCACGAGGTCAGGAGATCGAGACCATCCTGGCTAACACGGTGAAACCCCGTCTCTACTAAAAAATACAAAAAACTAGCCGGGCGAGGTGGCGGGCGCCTGTAGTCCCAGCTATTCGGGAGGCTGAGGCAGGAGAATGGCGTAAACCCGGGAGGCGGAGCTTGCAGTGAGCTGAGATCCGGCCACTGCACTCCAGCCTGGGCAACAGAGCGAGATTCCGTCTCAAAAAAAAAAAAAAAAAGAAAAGACAAACTGCTTCAGATGTAACAGCCATTGGACAAGACATTTGAATGAAAGGGTGGGCAGGACTTTGTTGGAATCATGGATCAATGCCTAAAGAATAATATTATTGTCTTCCTAAGAGCTACATGAAAAGGATCTTTTAAACCTCATGTTTCCCACATCCCAAATTCCCCTGGCCAAAATTTTGATGGGCTCTGATGATGTCACAGAAAGTTTTTGCATCATCCAAGCCTGCCCATTATTCCGGGGAAAGCCAGGATGCCAAAGTCCTGATTTGGGGCTGATTTTTAAAGGTCCTTTTCACTGAGTGTTTCATATTGTAAGTAGTCTAAGTGTAAATACACTTAGAACAAGATTTCAAGGGCAAAGTATTCTTTTGCAATGTTGTTTCAATCATATTTGCTGTGAAAGCCTAAGAAATTTTTTTTAGTCAAACTGTCAGGATCATCACAGATGCAATGACTGCTTTGCATAAAGTCATTTTAAAAATTGCTTGGAGGCCGGGCACAGTGGCTCATGCATGTAATCCCAGCACTTTGGGAGGCCGAGGCAGGCGGATCACCTGAGGTCAGGAATTCAAGACCAGCCTGACCAACATGGAGAAACCCCATCTCTACTAAAAACACAAAAATTAGCCAGGCATGGTAGTGGGTGCTTGTAATCCCAGCTACTCGGGAGGCTGAGGCAGGAGAATCGCTTGAACCCAGGAGGCAAAGGTTGCAGTGAGCCAAGATCATGCCACTGCACTCTGGCCTGGGCGACAAGAGCAAAACTCTGTCTCAAAAAAATAAAAATAAAAAAATCACATGGAAAAACTTCAAACCACTCTGGGGTATGCTTAGAGTGTTCTCATGATACCAAGCGCCAGGCTCCCATCTTCTTCAGTGTGTTCCTATTTTTATTATTGACAGCTCCCATCAAGGGACCTGCAGGATGCCCTTTCGCCCAATTAAAAATCATTTATAATGCACTAATGAGGGAGGAAAGGGCTTACCAAGGCCAGGCTCCTTCGCTGAGGGACTCTAGGCAATTAAAAACCTAAATACTTTAGAGTTGCTATATCTATCCATGATTTTGCTAGTATCAAATTATGCTAAAGGCCATTTTAAGTTTGCTGGAAAATTAAAAATGTGTTTGCATTGAAGAATAGTGTCTGTGTTTTAATATATGGCTGTCTTATTTTCAGCCTTTGATTCTGTGTATGTAGTCATTCTTTTATTGCAAACAAAGAGGAGGCAATTAACGGGTTTTGTCACCTACGCACAACACATGACGCTGTTAGAGTCACGTGAAGGTGGAGGAAGGATTCAGTTTTGCTTTGAGGCCTCTCTGTACCTGTTTAGCAAATGGCTTACATGCTGTTTTGCTCTGAACTGGTGGCAAAGGGCTTTCTCTTCTGTGACATCCAAGCTCTTACCTTTTCTGAATTCACATTCCTGGAATAAATACTTCACATGTAATATAACATAATAAATACTAACGATGATGATGATGATGATGATGATGAGCAATAACCGTGCCTCCTTACATATCAAGCCCTTTCCAACACAGACCTCTGCCAGAAGAATCAGACCTCATTTTCTAGAAAAATATGTGTTCTTACTATTCCCATCTTACAGACGAAAAAACTGAAGCTGAGGCCGGGTGCGGTGGCTCATGCCTGTAATCCCAGCACTTTGGGAGGCCAAGGCAGGTGGAATGCTTCAGCTAAGGAGTTCAAGAACAGCCTGGCCAACAATGGTGAAACCCTGTCTCTACTAAAAATACAAAAATTAGCCAGGCATGGTGGCTTGTGCCTGTACTCCCAGCTACTTAGGGGGCTGAGGCAGGAGGATTGCTTGAGCCCAGGAGGTGGAGGTTGCAGTGAGCCAAGATCTAGGCACTGCACTCCAGCCTGGGTGAGAAAGTGACACCCTGCCTCAAAAAAAAAAAAAAAAAAAGGCCGGGCGCGGTGGCTCACGCCTGTAATCCCAGCACTTTGGGAGGCCGAGGCGGGCGGATCACAAGGTCAGGAGATCGAGACCACGGTGAAACCCCGTCTCTACTAAAAATACAAAAAATTAGCCGGGCGCGGTTGTGGGCGCCTGTAGTCCCAGCTACTCGGGAGGCTGAGGCAGGAGAATGGCATGAACCCGGGAGGCGGAGCTTGCAGTGAGCCGAGATCGCGCCACTGCACTCCAGCCTGGGCTGGGCGACAGAGCAAGACTCCGTCTCAAAAAAAAAAAAAAAAAAAAGAGAGAGAGAGAGAGAAAGAAAAGAAAAGAAAGAAGAAAACTGAAGCTCAGGGCAAGAAATAAAATACCCAAGATGGTACAATTTGAACTTTAGCCTTGTCCAACCCTGACCACTGGTCCATAACCCCTCACAGAGAGAGATTGCTAGTCTCTCAAAAATCATAAGGCAGGTAATATGAACTATGTAAAACAACCATTTCCAAATCAGTCATGCTGTAGAGTTCCTGGGAGAACTTGTTATAAGTAAAGATTTCTGAGCCCTAACTCCTGTGATTCTAATGGGCTGGGATAGGACCTGGGATTCCTTTTGTTTTTGTTTAACAGCCCTCTAAGTGATTCTCATGTAGTCTGTCCACAGATTAGTTAGGGGTGAAATGTTTTGAGACAGTCTCACTATGTTGCCCAGGATGGCCTCAAATTCCTAGCCTCAAGGGATCCTCCCGCCTCAGCCTCAGAGGCCTCCTCCTGGGACTACAGGTATGCACCACTGCACCCAGCTCCAGGGCTAGCAATTTGGACAAAGGGTAAATAACTTATGGCCCTCACAAGAAACATACTTGGCCAAAAGTCACTCAGGTTTGCAGCTCTGGCTTCCAGAGCCCCTACCTCCTCCTCAGGCCAGCAAAGCCCTTTCATTCCCATTAGGTCATCCATGTCTCCTAGCCCAGCCACTGTGCACTGCTCTCCCATTGTGCAGATGGGGAAGTTGGTCTGGTCACACACAACCTAATCCACCCAATCTTGTCACATGCTGGCTGAAAAGAGGGCTTTCACTCCAGGTGCACATCAGCATTAACAAGGAGTTCAGGAGACTGATGACAAGCTTTCCTTCCTGAATTCTCAGTCTTTCCCTTCCTGACCTCTGCTATTTTTTTTCAGCGTTATTTCCAGGATGAAATATTTTCCCAATAGCAACACCTAACAAGATTCCAGGCCCTGTTTCAAGCACCTATATAAATGATCTCATTTAATCCTCACCACAGCCCTCTGAAGTTGAGGCTGTTACCATGCCCACTGAGAAAGCTGTAGCTCAGAGAGGTTAAGCAACATGCCCAAAGACACACAGCTAGTAAGTGAAGAAGGCAACCAAGCAGTCTGGTTCCAAAGCCTCTGCTCCTAAACGCCATGGTTCACGCACATTCACTCCTGCCCTCACTCATTGCTTCACCTTTCCACAGCATATTGAGCTCCATATTGGGATATGCAGGCCCAGAGGCTGGGCACGATCCACAGTGGAAAGGAAGAATACATAAGGACATCTTTCTCTTTATCCGTCTCCTTAATATTATGTTTTATGCAATTGTTTGTATAGCTATTAGCACCTATTTTTACAAATATAGATAAATATTTATTCAATGTTTTAATATATTATTTGATAAAATAAATATAAATAAATTGTATACATTAAAAACTAGCACACAATTTATAAATGAATAGATGGCAGAACATGGGGATCTATATCAAGTTGGACTCTTTTTTTGCTGATAAGAGTTTGCCACCAAAATATTCTAGACCCCATTGGCTAAAAGAGCTTCTGTTTTTGGCAAAATGGGGATGATGGTAATAATGCCTCTCTCATGGGGTTACCTTGAGATGAACTGAGGGGATTCAGGTGGGCCTGAATCAGCACGGTGCCTGTCCATGGGATGCTCTCCATTGAGAGTATGCTGGTTCCTAGAGATACAGAGGACACTCAGCCTTGGATCTGCCCCAGAGGAGGTCACGGCAACAAGCTCAGGAACAAATAATGGCCGAGGGGAGAGTAGGCAAGTGTTCCCCACGGGAGATTCCAGGCAGGCTTCCTGGAGGAGGGTGCCTCTGCGTGGAACCTCAGTGATGACCAGAACTTTAAGTGAAGAAGGGGAGCGCATGCTGCGAGTGAAGTGAGTTGTGTCATTTATTAAGCACCTACTATGTGTGACAGGCACTGTTTTCACCATTGGGGGTACAGCAGTGAACCAACCAGACAAAAACCTCTGACCTCATGCAGCTGACAGCCTTGTGGGGAAGAAAGCTACGAGTAAAATATATGGTGAGTTAGGGGTGAGAAACGACAAAGAAAAATGAAGTAGGGCAGGGAAATCACAAGTGCTGGAGGCCCGAGTGAATGCCCCTAAGAAAGGAGCATCGATCCAGGACCTGACGGAGGTGAAGGAGCGAGCATCTGGAGGAGAGGCACCACTGGAGGAGGGAGCAGCCCGTGCAAAGGCCCTGAAGTGAGGACGGGGGGCACACGCTCAGGAAACAGTGAGGACAAAGTGGGACAGAGGCAGAGTGAGCCAGGGGAAGTAGACAGAGAGGGTCAGGCCAGATGATGTGGGCCTGCAGCCTGAGTGAGGGTTTTGTCTCTGCCTCCGAGGAAGGTGGGAGCCACAGAGCGTGTGGAGCAGAGAAGGAAGGTGCCGTGACTTCCAATTTAGTTGCATACATTCTGGCTGCATCAGGAGAAGGGATCATAGGAGGGTGGGGGAGCACAGGAGGGTGAACTGAGAGGCTGTGGCAATGATCCAGGCAGGGGCTGGGGGCTTGGACCAGGAGGTAACCAGGAGTGGGGCAGAGAAGACCCTCACCCCACCTCTTAGGGAGGCTCCTCCGGGCTTGTCCCCAGCCCCGCCCCTCCCTGCACCCCAGCCCAGGCAGTGTTCGCTCAGAAAGCCCTGCCAGCCACCCCCAGGAAAGGCCCAGGCTAGCGGAAAGAGATGTTCAGAGACCGCCAACCCTACAATTACCCATAAGATGGATTCTTCTCCCTGACAGGGCGCGGGAGCGACCGAGCCTGTTATTACCAAAGCCTAATTACAGCGTCTCGGGCTGCAGTGCTCATTGCAAGAGAAATACCAGCGGCCTGCAAAGCGGGGCTAATTGTTCCCTCCTCCCTCTTTCTTTTTGTCAGAGTATTCAATCGGCAGAAATAATTACACATCTTCTCCCCCAAGGGGCTTGGAGACAGGCTTTGCGCTTCTCCCAGGGCTGGAAATTCAGCTCCCTGAATCTGGAATTACCAGCAGGCAGCTTGGACGCTCACCTAGAGGGTGGGTGGCCCTAGGCGAGGCTGTTCTTTCTGGGCCTCTATTTCCTGGGTCCCAAGGTCCGGGTCTGAGTCCCAGAGCTGCCTCTGCCTGCCAGAAGCCTCCAGCTTATTTACTATCCAGAGCACTTCTTCATGCCTGAGCACACGACTTCATGTCTGGGAGCCTCAGTTTCCCCATGGGTTAGATGGTTAGACGGCACCCAGCATAAGGCGTGGCAGACACATGAGCACAGGCAGGAAAAGCCTTGGCCGCGCGCTGCTGCAGAGTGGGCACTAATCCTGGTGCTTCATAAGACAGAGCCTCCTTTGAGAGGTGAAGGAGGTTCTGTGTGTTGAGCATCTACTACATGCCTCACACCCAATGTCCAGCAAGTATTTACTGAATGACCCAATGACAGCTCGCGACCAGCCTAGAAAAGGGAGAGTTATTGTTCCTATTGTACTGATGAGAAAACTGAGTCCCAGAGAGGGCAGGTGCTTCCCTCACAGTCACGGTCATGTGGTGTGTGTGTGTGCCTCTGTGTGTCTGTGTGTATCTGTGTGCATCTGTGTGCATGTGTCTGTGTCTGTGTGTCTGTGTGCATCTGTGTGTGTGCATCTGGTTGCACCTGTGTGTGTGTGTGCGTCTGTGTGCTTCCGTGGATGTGTCTCTGTGCATGCGTGACTGTGTGTGTGTGCGTCTGTGTGCTTCCGTGGATGTGTCTCTGTGCATGCGTGACTGTGTCTGTGTGTGTCTGTGTCTGTGTCTGTGTGTCTCTGTGTGTCGTCACCAGCACCTGGTGGTCTCTGGAAAGCAGAGCCAGCCCCCTAGCCATGAGCCTTTCAGAACCAGCCTCCTGCTCTGGGTCTTTAAGCACTTGCCCCCTCTTCCTTGGGCCTGGGTTCCCCGAGTTTCCCAAAAGATGCCATTAGATGGGACCAGAACACTGAGTAACGTGAGCACGCCTGATGAGAAGGTCCATGATCTCCTCCTCCCACTGACTGCTGCGTAGGGAAGGTCTCAGTTGCTGCCAGCCTGTCTCTAGTGCCCTCCAATGTCCGCCCATCGCCTTTATTAGCCAAGGGAATGGACCTCAGGCTTGGTGTCCTGAGACACATGCTCGCCAGCATTCATCACCACTCCTCAGAAATCACTGGGTTCATTGTTCAGTGTGTTCATCACACACTGCCTTGCATGCATGGTGTGTGATGCTGGGTTTGGGGTTGTTGTTAAGGCATTTTATCAAGTTTCCATTTGTTTAAGTGGAAAAACGTGAGTGTGCTTGAAGTAAGATGAGCCCAAAGACAAGTCTCCCGAGGATATGGCAAAAATGGGAAGGGGCAGGGCAGCTCCAGAACAACTCAGGAGCATCTGAACCAACCAGAAGCCCTCTCGTGTGGGTTCCTCAAGACGCTGAGCACTGAAATTCTATGAACCCCTGAGCTGACCTGGTCCATTCCATCTCTGCCATTGAATCGCTGCCGCCCTTTGAAGCACCGTTCCCTCTCTTCGCCTCAGTTTCCTCATCGGTAGAGGGGAAAGGACTATCCACTGTAGCTGCCCCCTTCCTGGCCTTTTCAGACCCCAGGCCAGGGTCCCAGGCTGGACAGCTCTGGGCCTGGGTCCTCTGCCAGGTGCCACAGCTGAGTGAGATGTCAGTGCTCAATGGCTCCATTTAGGCTGATGGGCTAATGAGGGGGCACCTGACAGCCCCAAAGACCTGACATGTCTATTTTCAGGAAATGAAACATCTGGTTCCCAGCCCTGCTCTTCTCCTCTGCACCATCTGCCCAGCTTCAGCAAGGCCCAGTAGTGTCTGTGCCTGACAGATTGCCCTTCTGATATCTTTATTATTGCTTTGAAAAGACACCATGGGGGCTCCTGACCCACCATCCTTTCCTGGAGAAATGCTCCCCCCAGGGTGTTCCGATGTCAGCCAGGTTAAGGATGTGACACCACCGGCAGTTCCTGGCCAGAAGTTCCCCCTGTCACTCTGACGTCTCCATAAATAATGCCCAGTCTCTCTGAGAAGTCCAGCTCAGGACTGGGATTGCAGATGCTTGCACAACACACTGCCAGTTCCACATTTCCTGCCAGAGGTCAGCTCCTTCCATGAGTTTTGGGAAATAAGGATTTCAAAAAAAAACAGTCAATAAGTAAATTCAAGTACCATGGGTTGCACACATCCTTGAGGCCTCAGGTTGAATTCAAAACTTGCCCACTTTTAATGCAAAGATGCCCCGAGAGAATGAGTGTGAGCTATCATGCATTCATTCACTCGTCCACTCATTCATTTCCAAAGTGGTCCATAGGACACACTTTGACCCTGCTTGTTCAAGAAATAAACAGCATGGAAATGAAAAGCAGGGGGAGCACGTGTTACAAAGGACATTTAAGAGACTTATCAACCAAAAGCACTATGTGGATCTTACAGGGATCCTGATTTGAATAAATTGGATGTAAAAAAACACCCTTGAGAGGAGTATGGGTGGTTGAACATCGACTAAGCTAGAAGATAGCAAGTAATTATTGTCAATTTTTTTTAGATGCCATGAGAGTTCCGTGGTTACTTTTTTTTTTAATCCTTATCTGTAAAGTCCAGGATTTCCTCGAAAACATTCCAGCCCCTCCCCCTACACACACACACACACACACACACACACACCCCTACACACACACACAGACAACTAAGGACTTTGGGATGAAATGAGAGCAGCAGAATGAGACAACAACGGCTGCTGCTGGGGCAGAGGTGCGGGAGAGTTCGTGTCTGTATAATGATTATGCTGGGCCCTCCAATTCTCAGCTCTTTTTTAATGTCAATAATAATCATAATAAGTTAAAAGGAATGTCAGCCTGCAATGTTGGAAGACTCATTCTGCTGGGTGTGAAAAGTAACTGGCACCCAGTAGGTGCTTATTAAGGATAATTCCCTCATCCCTTTCCATGTAATCATCCCCACAACCCTTGTGGTGAGCAGCTGAGTCTCGGAGACATGCAGTGATGGTCACAGGACCAGAACTGAGGCTACCTAGTATCTTAGTCTTAGAGGGCCCAAGGCACTCCCCATGCTCCCATGGAAGCCAGCCTTGAGCCTGCCTGCAGGAGGTCAGAATTCCACATGAATATAAGTAATATAGCACATAATACAATATATCATTATATATCATCATCACATATAATTTATTATATCATATAATTATGTTACAATTACCTACATGTTACATACATATTGTACTATATGTCATATTACTGTATTATACAATATTATACAGTGTTATAACATATAAATATAACAAGGGATGTATTGTCTGTAATATTACAATGAATATGACATGCAATGTGTTATATTATATTTTATTATATTTTTCTGTAATAACCCTGAGGAGATATGTACATGATTTTAAATTGCAGCTGGTCCTTCCAGCACTTTCTCCCTCTCTCTGTTTTATTTCTAACATAGAGGAGCTGTTTTATCATACAGCATATTAAATGACAGTATATCATGGAGTTTTTTATTGTGTTTTCCAAAGCATCAGGAAATTTAGTCAGTTTTGATTCACTCCCAGCACATCATCGGCCCCCAGTAAAGCTTTCTGGGCAATTAGACACAGACTGGGTTTACACACATGTGAATCCCTGGTTCTCAGCAGGGTGGAGGCCCAAATGCCCCCTCCTCTTGCCCCCACCCAGGAGCTTTACAACCAGGTGCTCTAAGATCACAGGCACTACTCACTGACTCATTCATTCATTCCCTCCCTACCTCTCTCATTCACTTACCCATTCCCGCTGTATTTGCTAGCATGGGTATTAGCTCTACACCAGTCCCAGTATGATGTGAAGGATAGACAGGTCCCCAAGGGATATGGTTTGGCTGTGTCCCCACCCAAATCTCACCTTGAATTGTAGCTCCCACAATTCCCATGTGTTGTAGGAGGAACCCAGTGGGAGGTAATTGAATCATGGGGGTGGGTCGTTCCCATGCTGTTCTCGTGATAGTGAATAAGTCTCACGAGATCTGATAGTCCTATAAAGGGGAGTTTCCCTCACAAGCTCTCTCTTTTCCTGCTGCCATGTATATATGACATGACTTGCTCCTCCTTGCCTTCTGCCATGATTGTAAGGCCTCCCCAGCTATGTGGAACTGTAAGTCCATTAAACCTCTTTCCTGTATAGATGACCCAGTCTCAGGTATGTTTTTATTAGCAGCATGAAAACAGACTAATACATTGAGCCTGTGGGGTTTCCTTTTATAAAGGGAGAGGCAAACCAGAAACAAATACCTACATAATTTAAATAATTGCAGATAAGGATTTGAGAAATAAAAAAGAGGAACTAGCAGAGGTTCCTGTGATGGAGAATGAAGGAGATCCACCTTAGACTGGGTGGCCAGGAGCAGTTGACATTCGAGGCGAGAGCTGTGAGGAACTGGGGAAAGAGCACCCCAGCCAAGAGAAGAGCGGGTGCAAAGGCCCTGAAGCTGGACCAAGCCCAGCTGTGCAAGGATCAAAGACAAGCTAGAGCCAAGGTCAGGGAGGTGGAGGGGCTGGCAAGATGGGCAATGGGGTGACTGGCCTTGAGGGAAATAGCCAGGATCTTTGTCCTGTGCCTCATTTTTTAAAAAATTACCTTCCTGAATGCTTATGCACTGTTGGTGGGAATGTAAATTAGTTCAGCCCCTATGGAAAGCAGTTCGGAAATTTCTCAAAGAACTGAAAATAGAACCACCATTAGACCCAGCAATCCCATGACTAAGCATATACACAAAGGAAAATAGATTGTTCTACCAAAATGACACCTACACTGGTGTGTTTATCATAGCACTATTCACAATGGTAAAGGCATGGAATCAACCCAGGTGCCTATCAATGGTGGAATGAATAAAGAAATGTTGGCCGGGCACCGTGGCTCACACCTGTAATCCCAGCACTTTGGGAGGCTGAGGCAGGCAGATCTCGAGGTCAAGAGATGGAGACTATCCTGGCTAACACGGTGAAACCCCATCTCTACTAAAACTACAAAAAATTAGCCGGGTGTAGTGGCAGGTGCCTGTAGTCCCAGCTACTTGGGAGGCTGAGGCAGGAGAATGGCATGAATCCAGGAGGCGGAGCTTGCAGTGAGCCGAGATCGCGCCACTGCACCCCAGCCTGGGCGACACAGCAAGACTCCGTCTCAAAAAAAAAAGAAAAAAGAAAAAAGAAAGAAAAAAAGAAGTGTGGTACATCTACACCATGGAATACTACACAATCATAAAAATGAATACAATCCCGGCTTTGCAGCAACATGGATGCAGCTGGAGGCCATTATCCTAAGTGAATTAACACAGAAATAGAAAACCAAATATCATACACTCTCACTCATAAGTGGGAGCTAAACACTGGGTACACATGGGCAAAAAGATGACAATAGTAGACAGCAGGGACTCCAAAAGGAGGAGGGAGAGGGCAAGGGCTGAAAAACTTCCTATTGGGTATAGCGTTCACTATCTGTGTGATGGGATCAATAGAAGCCCGAACCTCAGTGTCATGTAACATATCCTTGTAAGAAACCTGCACATGTACCCCCTAAATCTAAAATTATAATTAAAAAAGAATTCATTTCCCTTTGCTGGGAAAAGAGTTTCCCACAGCAATGGGTTGAGTGCTAAGGCAACACAAATGGCATTTGTGCTCTCAAGGGGCAGCCTGTGGGAGCTTCTCACCAATCAGATGGAATTCTTTCTGTCAGGAAGACATAGAATCTCATAGGCCTTCGAAGGAATCCAGTTCCTTGCCTCTCATACCCCATTAAATGCCCAAATTCCCCTCTGCACTTCCTCCAGCACCCAGACCCTACTCCCCACCTGCCATGGTAGAGTTCTTCCTCCCACCTGACAAACCCTCCCTGGATAGTTTCAGGGGAAGGAATCTCTTTTTCACACTAAATTGGAAGCTGCTTCTTGTGGTTCTCTCCCCGCTGAGTCTGCTGGTATTGGCTCTGTCCTATGGTCTCCCACCCCTGGTGCTGCCCCCGCCTCACCTTGACTCATACTAACTGGCCCATGGGAGGTACCAGTTCACAAAGTAAACTATATATGTGGATTGCATTAAAAAAGATCTGATGCCCAGAAGAGAAGAGGGACCTTCGCTGTTCTGTGCTATTCAAACTTTCCTCCAAATCCTGTGCTTAGCTCCAGGCCTTCCCCAGGAATAGACCAAGAGTGTCCAGAGAAGGTAGTCAGGGATGTGCGGGGATTGATAATCTCATGGAGGGGCTAACGTAGTGAGGCCTGCTCAGCACAGAGAAGTAAAGTCTCGAGACTCCAGTGCCCATCTCTGATCTCCACCAGGGCAAAGGGAACAGGCAAGAGACATCAACAAATGTTTGAAAGAGATGAAAAGCAAATGGAAGGAAGTTCAATGGGACAGAGGAACTATAATCCCAAGTACATGTGAAGGAGGGTTCCAAAGAGGACCGGTTCCCCAACAGGCCCCAGGAGCCTCAGGACGTGGAAGCCCCAGATCCAGCAGACAATGGGAGTGGGGAGCGAGGAAAAGTTGAAGGTCTCTGCACTGAAATAATCTACCTGTTCCCCATCACCTGCAAGAGACCCCAGGAGCCAGGTGCCCATCTATGCTCACTGCCACCCCCCTGGCCTCATCTCCTTGGAGCAGGTGACAGGGAGGGGCTCAGGACCTGAGGTTACAGCAGACAAGGCATTGAAAAGAGGAGCTTAATTACAGTGCAGCACAAAGATGGTCAGACACTTGTACCCTTTCCGCGCCCCACACTGACATCAGCAGGACAACTTCCACACAGGGAACTGAAAGATCTTTCTTCAGGAAAACTGAACAGTCTCAGAGAAAAACCAGAGGAAAACCTCCACATACTGATATTTGGAAGATGCCAACAAAATGATCAGTCCCTTGAGAGGAAACTCACCAGAGGATAAAGCCCACCAGAACCTCAAATATTCATCTTTGGAGTGCCTCATTCTCAGATTCACCAGATGGCCACAACTCCCAATGAGAAACAGAGAGACCAGACTCCAGACAATGAAATTGATAATAATAGCTTTCATTTACTAGGTTCACCCTCTGTGCCAAGCACTGTCCTGAGGGTTTTGCATGGATTATTTCACCTAATTCTCACAACCCTATGAGGTCAGTATTATCATAAGCCCACTTTACAGATGATGTTCAGAAAGATTAAGTAACTTTTTTCCATTTTTTTATATATTTTTTTAATAGAAACAGGGTCTCACTACGTTGCCCAGGCTAGTCTCAAACGTCTGAGCTTAAGCAATCCTCCTGCCTTGGCCTCCCAAAGTCCTGGAGTTACAGGCGTGAGCCACCGTACCCTACCTTTGTTTATTTACTTTTTTGTTAAGTAACTTTCTGAGGTGACACAGCAAGTTCATTAATGACACAGTGAGTTCAAGTTCAAGTTATGTGGAACTTGACTCCAGTCTGTCTGACTCCAAAGTCCATGCTCCTTCTCACTGGGCTCATCTCACAGACTGCAGACCTCAATGCCATGAGTTGCCTGGGAGGCCATTATTACAGGAAGGTTGTCTGGGGAGTGTAGAAACACAGCCTGGGCAGGGGTGGGGGTTCTACTCTTAGGTTCCCCTGACTGAGACCAAACTACCCCAGAGCAGAGTGCATGGCTGAACCTGCTTTTTTTTTTTTTTTTCCATATGATTAGTTTTTTGCAGGGATTGGGGCAGTAAAGAAAAAAATCCAATCCAGAAAAGGCAGCTAAAGGATGAGTGGCACTTTTGTTAGCTTCACAGGGATCGGGGACAAGAGTTGGGCTTTACCAAAGGGGAGGACACTGAAACAAAGCCCATACTTTGGAATGCAGTCCTGCATTCGGAACCGCAGAAGCAAGTGTGAACAGGAAGTTGGCGAGTCCAGCCTCCAGTCATCTGGACACCCACAAAATCTCGATCTGTGAAATTGCACTGAGGTGATGCCAAATTCTAGTGTTCACTAGGATACTGATAGAAGCAAACAAAAATATTCTCTGAAAGAGAATACCTACAGTCCTAGGCCTTGAGTTATTTTGGCAAGCAATTTTGCATATAAAATATCCACCACATAGCTAAACATATCCAAGCAAATGAAGAGACAAGACAACATGAATAAAACCAGCAAAGTCAACAGACAATAGAAATAGACACACAGACGCTCTGAATATTGGGATGATCAAGAACAGTCTTTAAAATTACTATGTTTATAAGTCCCAGGAAACAACAGAAAAGACTGATAATTTCAGCAGAGAATTGAAAACTATATTTTAAAAAAAATGAATGGCAGATTTGAGCTAAATAGAACTAAATTTCCCAATTTCAAAATATAATCACTGAAATCAAAAACACAGTGAATGGGTTAACGGTGGATTAGACACAGCTAAAGAGAGAATTAAGTTAGATGATAGATTAAAAGAAAATGTCCAAAATGAAGCAAAGTGAGATAAAACTATGAGAGGAAAACGAATGAGGGAATTCGAGAACACAGTAAAAGGTCTAAATAAGTTTCACTGGAATCCAGTAGAAGCTATGAGATAGAGGGGCAATATATGATAATAAAATAGCTGCAAACTGTCCAAAGGTGATGAAAAAAAATCAATCTATAGATTCAAGAATTCCAACAAATCCAAAGCACAATTTTTTTAAAGCCTACACAAATATTTCAAAGTAAAACTGCAGAAAACCAAAGACTAAGACAAAGTCTTAAAAATAGGCAAGAAGTACCCAAAACTTACTTTCAAAAAGTAACAATTAGAATGAGCACTAGCTTTTCCACAAGAAATACAAAATACAGAGGACAATAGAATGATAATACCAATGTGCCAAAGAAAATAACCACCAACCTAAGAACTTCATAATCAGAGAAAATATCTTTCAAGAACAAAGATGAATAAAGGCATGTTCAGATACATTTTTAAATTACAGAATTGTCACTAGCAGACATGAACTAAAGGAAATACTAATAGGTTTTCTTCAAGCAGAAAGGAAATAATTTCAGATATAATTTCATCAGTTCAATTTTTTTAATGAAGGGTAGTAATAAAAATAACACGCTGTGGTGGGAATGCGTAAGACTTCCAGCTATGGTTGTGTGAGGATGTGAGCAAAGGCTCTCTGCTCGAAGAGCTAGATAAAACCGACAGACCAACCATTTAGGCATGCTGAAAACGGGCTACATACATACAGCCGCCTGAGATCTTTTATGCTTGAAAACCTACTGATATTCAAATAGTAGCAGGGTAAGACTGTGACCATAGTGCCTAGGGCTGTTCTCAGTCCCCCATCCGGTTGACACAGAGGCTCCTCTAAGGTATGAGAACCAGAAATGAGGCTGCCATGGTTAAAGGTGGCTCGTTCAATGTGGAGCAGTGTGTGATGGCCACTCAGTGAAAGCGATAATCTCAGAATGGGGAAACAGGCGGGCCAATAGCTCTACTATTCTGAGCTGTCATTGTGACTGGGGCAAAGAGAGTCCCAGCAGCATGTGTGAAATAAAGAATGGAGAAGGCTCAAGCTATGCACACGTATTGGCCAATCCTGAGTCTATGCACAGTTGTCTAAGAGACATGACAGTGCCTAGAAGAAAGTGAAAACCACAGCAGACTTGAAAACATCCTGAACTTTGAATGCACTCTTTCCCCCACACACATACATCAGCAGAAGACAAAAGCCATACTGGCTCAAAGTGTTTGAGTGCAACCTCTGCACGATAATTTTAAGCTACCCAGACACAAGGATGACCTTTTTATTCTTGTTTGTACTCTTAAGCCTGATTTCCTAGGGATCATCCCTGTGTCTGGGTAGCTTATTGCACTCTTGCGCAATAATTGAAATGAAAAAAAAAAAATCACTAGAAGGGTTCAACAGCAAATTTGAGATAGAAGAAATAATTCTTAAACTTGAAGAAAGATCAGTAGAAATTATTCAATCTGAAAAACTAAGAGTTAAAAAGACTGAAAATCATAAAAAGAGCCTCAGAGACCTGCGACACAATATGAAGCACACAAATATATGTGTAAAGGGAGTCCCAAAAATACACAGAGAGAAAGAGGCAGAAAGAATTTTTTAACATATTGATATATTGGCTGAAACTTCCTAAATTTAATTTAAATATTTTTAATTACACATTCAAGAAGCTCAACAAACCCCAAGATGAAAATATACAAAGACGTATGCACATAAGCATACCACAGTGAAACGGTTTAAAGCTAAGTGAAAATCTTAGTAGCAGCAAAAGAAAACAGACTCATGTATAGGGGAGCAACAGTAAAATTAATTTTCCTGACTTCTCACTAGAAACAATGGACACCATAAGGCAGTGCGATAACACATTCCAAGTGATGACAGGAAAAGACCATCAACCAAAATTACTGTACCCAAAAAAACTATCCTCCAAACATTAATGCAAAATACAAACATTCCGAGAAAAACAAAAACTGAGAGAATCTATTGCTAACTGGCTTGCCTTAGAAGTTCTCTAAGAAGTCTACCGAGCTAAAGAGAAATGACTTCAGAGAGTTACTAAAATCCGTAGAAAGAAATGAAAAACACCAGAAAAGGCAAATAAAGGCATACATAAAAGATATTGCAGGTTTCATTCCAGACCACTGCAATAAAGCAAATATCACAATAAAGCAAATTACACAAAATTTTTGGTTTTCCAGTGCATATAAAAGTTATGTTTACATTATACCTTTATACTGTAGTCTATTAAGTGTGCAATACGATTATGTCTACAAATGTACACGCCTTAATTTAAAAATACTTTTATCACTAAAAAATGCTTTAAAAAAAACCATCTGAGTTTTCAGCAAGTCATAATCTTTTTGCTGGTGGAGGATCTTGCCTCAATATGATGGCTACTAACGGATCAGGGTGTTGGTTGCTAAAGGAAGGGTGGTTGTGACAATTTCTGAAAATAAGACAACAGTGAAGCTTGCTGCATTGATTGACTCTTTCACTAAAGATTTCTCTGTACCACGTGGTACCATTTGATAGCATTTTACCCACAGTAGAAATTCTTTCAAAATTGAAGTTAATCCTTTTAAACCCTGCCACTGCCTTAATCAACCAAGTTTATGTATTAATCTAAATGCTTTGTTGCCATTTCAACAATGTTCACAGCATCTTCACATGGAGTAGTTTCCATTTTAAGAAACCACTTTATTTGATCGTCATAAGAAGCAACTTCTCATCAGTTAAAATTGTATTATGGGATTGTGGCAGTTCCGTCACATCCTCAGGCTCCACTTCTAATTCTAGTTCTCTTGCTGTTTCCACCACAACTGCAATGACTTCCTCTACTGGAGTCTTGAACCGCTCAAAGCTATCCATCAAGGTTGGAATCAACTTCTTTCAAATTCCTGTTAATGTTGATATTTTGACCTGCACCCATGATTTATGAATGTTCTTAATGGCATCTAGAATGGTGAATTCTTTCCAGAAAGTTTTCAACTTACTTTGCCCAGATCCATCAGAGGAATCACTATCTATACCAGCTATAGCCTTATGAAATGTATTTCTTAACTAAGAAGACTTGAAAATCAAAATTACTTCTTGATCCATGGGCTGCAAAATGAATGTATTAGCAGGCATAAAAATAATATTAATCTACTTATACATCTCTATCAGATCTCTTGGGCGACCAAGTGCATTGTCAATAAACAGTAATATTTTGAAAGGAATATTTTCTGCTGAGCAGTAGGTCTCAACAGTGGGCTTAAAATATTCAGTAAGTCATGCTGTAACAAATGTGCTGTCATCCAGGCTTTGTGGTTCCATTTCTAGAGCACAGGCAGAGTAGATTTAGCATAATTAATAACATAATTAGTAAGAGCCCTAGATTTTTGGAATGGTAAGTGAACATTGGTTTCAGCTTAAAATCACCAGCTTCATTAGCCCCTCACAAGAGAGTCAGCCTGTGCTTTGATGCTTTGAAGCCAGGCATTGACTTCTCTCTAGCTATGAAAGTCCTAGATGGCATTTTCTACTAACAGAAGTATGTTTTATCTCCATTGAAAATCTGTTGTTTAGTGTAGCTACTTTTATCAATTACCACAGCTGGATCTTCTCAATAACTTGCTTCAGCTTCTACATCAGCACTTGCTGCTTCACCTTGCACTTCTGCTATGAAGATGGCTTCTTTCCTCAAACCTCATGAGCCAATCCCTGCTAGATTCAAACTTTCCTTCTGCAGCTTCCTTACGTCTCTCAGCCTTCATAGAATTGAAGAGAGCTAGGGCCTTTCTCTGGATTAGGCTTTGGTTTAAGGCTTTGGCTGGTTTGATCTTCTATCCAGACCACTCAAGTTTTCTCCATATTAGCAGAAAGGCTGCTTCACTTTTTTATCATGCATATGTTCGCTGGAGCAGAACTTTCAATTTCCTTCAAGAACTTTTCCTTTGCATTCACAACTTGCCTGACTGGTGCAAGAGGCCTAGCTTTTGGCTTATCTTGGCTTTCAACATACCTTCCTCACTAAGCTTAATCATTACTAGTTTTTTATTTAAAGTGAAAGATGTACAACTCTTCCTTTCACTTGAACACTCTCAGGCCATTGTAGGATTATTAATTAGTATAACTTTAATATTGTTGTGTCTCAGGGAATAGGGAAGCCAGAAGAGAGAGAGAAACACAGAATGGGTGGTTGGGGGAGCAGTCAGAATACACATATTTATCAATTAAGTTCACTGTATTATATGAGCACAGTTTGTGGCACTCCAAAACAATTACAATAGTAACATCAAAGATCACCGATTGCAGTCACCATAACAGAAAAAATAACGAAAAAGTCTGAAATATTGTGAGAATTACCAAAATGTGACACAGAGACATGAAGTGAACACATGCTGCTGGAAAAATGGTGCCAATAGACTTGCTCAACACAGTGTTGCCAGTAACCTCCAATTTGTCAAAAAACGCAGTATCTCCAAAGTGCAATAAAACAAGGTATACCTGCACGTTAATTAATATAAAAGACTATAGATACATATATCTCATTTCTTTCTTTAACATCTTTAAAATACACAGTATTGCATAAAGCAATTATTGCAACACTGTATTGTTCACTTTATAACATATATGAATATAATAGGTTTTGAAATATTAGCACAAAGGAGAGAGATGGAAATAGAGCTATGCTGGAACAAAGAGTTTATATTTTTACTAGTATTAATAATAATATGAAGTAGACAGGAGATTGCTGCTGGCAAGATGGCTGAATAGGAACAGCTCTGGTCTTCATCTCCCAGTGAGATCAATGCAGAAGGCAGGTGATTTCTCCATTTCCAACTGAGGTACCCAGTTCATCTCATTGGAACTGGTTAGACAGTGGGTACAGCCCATGGAGGGCAAGCTGAAGCAGGGTGAGGCATCACCTCACCAGGGAAGCACAAGGGTTCAGGGAACTTCCTCCTCTAGCCAAGGGAAGTGGGGAAGGACTGTACCATGAGGAACAGGGCACTTTGGCCCAGATACTACGTTTTTCCCATGGTCTTTGCAACCCTCAGACCAGGAGATTCCCTCTGGTGCCTATACCACCAGGGCCCTGGGTTTCAAGCACAAAACTGGGCAGCCATTTGGGCAGACACCAAGCTAGCTGCAAGAGATTTTTGTTTCTTTCCATACCCCAGTGATGCCTGGAACACCATGAGACAGAACTGTTCACTCCCCTGGAAAGGGGGCTGAAGCAGGGAGCCAAGTGGTCTAACTCAGCAGATCCCACCCCCACGGAGCCCAGGAAGCTAAGATCCACTAGCTTGAAATTCTCACTGCCAGCACAGCAGTCTGAGGTCGACCTGGGATGCTTGAGCTTGGTGGGGGGAGGGGCGTCCACCATTACTGAGGCTTGAGTAGGTGGCTTTACCCTCACAGTGTAAACAAAGCCTCTGGGAAGTTCTAACTGGGCAGAGCCCTCCACAGCTCAGCAAAGCTGCTGTAGCCAGACTGCCTCTCTAGATTCCTCCTCTCTGTGCAGGGCATCTCTGAAAAAAAGGTAGCAGGCCCAGTCAGATAAAACCCCCATCTCCCTGGGACAGAGCACCTGGGGGAAAGGACACCTGTGGGCATAGCTTCAGCAGACTTAAACATCCCTGCTGGATGGCTCTGAAGAGAGCAGTAGATCTCCCAGCATAGCGTTCAAGTTCTGTTAAGGGCCAGACTGCCTCCTCAAGTGCGTCCCTGACCCCCATGTCTCCCAGCAGGGACCAACAGACACCTCATACAGGAGAGCTCCAGCTAGCGTCTGGTGGGTACCCCTCTGGGATGAAGCTTCCAGAGGAAGGAACAGGCAGCAATCTTTGTGTTCTGCAGCCTCTGCTGGTGATACCCAAGCAAACAGGGTCTGGAGTGGACCCCCAGAAAACTCCAGCCTCCAGAAAACTCCAGCAGACCTGCAGCAAAGGGGCTGACTGTTCGAAGGAAAACTAACAAACAGAAAGGAACAGCATCAATATCAACAAAAAGGACGTCCACCCAGAGACCCCACCCAAAGGTCACCAACATCAAAGACCAAAGGTAGATAAATCTACAAAGATGAGGAGAAACCAGCACGAAAAGGCTAAAAATTCCAAAAACCAGAATGCCTCTTCTCCTCCAAAGGATCACAACTGCTTGCCAGCAATGGAACAAAACTGGACGGAGAATGAGTTTGATGAATTGACAGAAGTAGGCTTCAGAAGGTGGGTAATAACAAACTCCTCCAAACTAAAGGAGCATGTTCTAACCCAATGCAAAGAAGCTAAGAACCTTGAAAAAAATGTTAGAGTAATTGCTAACCAGAATAACCAGTTTAGAGAAGAACACAGATGACCTGATGGAGCTGAAAAACACAGCATGAGAACTTCGGGAAACATACACAAGTATCAATAGCTGAATCGATCAAGCAGAAGAAAGGATATCAGAGATTGAAGATCAACTTAACAACATAAAGTGAGAAGACAAGATTAGAGAAAAAAGAATGAAAAGGAACAATCAAAGCCTCCAAGAAATATGGGACTATGTTAAAAGACCAAATATATGTTTGATAGGTGTACCTGAAAGTGACGGGGAGAATGGAACCAAGTTGGAAAATGCTCTTCAGGATATTATCCAGGAGAACTTGCCCCACCTAGCAAGACAGCCCAACATTCAAATTCAGGACATACAGAGACCACCACAAAGATACTCCTCGAGAAGAGCAACCCCAAGACACATAATCATCAGATTCACGAAGGTTGAAAATTCACGTAGGTTGAAAATGTTACGGGCAGCCAGAGAGAAAGTTGGGGTTACCCACAAAGGGAAACCCATCAGACTAACAGTGGATCTCTCAGCAGAAACCCTAAAAGCCAGAAGAGAGTAGGGGCCAATATTCAACATTCTTAAAGAATTTTCAACCCAGAATTTCATATTCAGCCAAACTAAGCTTCATAAGTGAAGGAGAAATAAAATCCTTTACAGACAAGCAAATGCTGAGAGATTTTGCTACCACCAGGCCTGCCTTACAAGAGCTCCTGAAGGACGCACTAAACATGGAAAGGAAAAACTGATACCAGCCACTGCAAAAACATACCAAATTGTAAAGACCACTGACACTATGAAGAAACTGCATTAACTAACAGGCAAAATAACCAGCTAGCATCATAATGACAAAATCAAATTCACACAAAACAATATTAACCTTAAATGTAAATGGACTAAATGCCCCCATTAAAAGACACAGACTGGCAGATTGGATAAAGAGTCAAGACCCATCACTGTGCTGTATTCAGGAGACCCATCTCACCTGCAAAGACACACATAGGCTCAAAATAAAGGGATGGAGGAAGATGTACCAAGCAAATTGAAAGCAAAAAAAAGCAAGGGTTGCAATCCTAGCTCTCTGATAAAACAGACTTTAAACCAACAAAAATCAAAAGAGACAAAGAAAGGTATTACATAATGGTAAATGAATCAATGCAACAAGAAGAGCTAACTATCCTAAATATATATGCACCCAATACGAGAGCACCCAGATTCAAAAAGCAAGTTCTTAAAGACCTACAAAGAGACTTAGACTTCCACACAATAATAGTTAGAGATTTCAACACTTCACTGTCAATATTAGACAGATCAGTGAGACAGAAAATTAACAAGGATTTCAGAACTTGAACTCAGCTCTGGGCCAAGCAGATCTAATATACATCTACAGAACTCTCCACCCCACATCAACAGAATATACATTCTCCTTGGGACTACATTGCACTTATTCTAAAATTGACCACATAATTGGAAGTAAAACACTCCTCAGCAAATGCAAAAGAATGGAAATCATAACAAACATTCTCTCAGACCACAGTGCAATTAAATTGGAACTCATGATTAAGAAACTCACTCACAACCACACAACTACATGGAAACTGAACAACCTGCTCCTGAATGACTACTGGGTAAATAACAAAATTAAGGCAAAAATAAATAAGTTCTTTGAAACCAATGACAACAAAGACGCAACGTACCAGAATCTCTTGGACACATTTAAAGCAGTGTTTAAAGGGAAATTTATAGCACTAAATGCCCACGAGAGAAAGCAGGAAAGATCTAAAATTGGCGCCCTAACATCACAATGAAAAGAACTAGAGAAGCAAGAGCAAACATAAAAATAAATATAAATAAAAATAAATAATTTTTAAAAAGGAATTTTGGAACATCAAGAAGGAAAAGAAAGAATGAAAGTATGGGTAAATACAGTAGATGTTCTTTCTCCTCTTGAGTTTTCAAAATTTTGTTGGAGATTAAAAGAAAACTTTTAAAATTATCTGATGTAGTTCTCAATGTATGCAGAGCAAATATTTAAGACAATTAAATTATAAATGTGAGAGGGCAAAGGAATGTGAAGAGAAATAGGTTTCTGCACTTTACTCAAATTGGTAAAATGTCAATACTAGTAGGCTCTGATAAGTTATGTATGTACCATATAATATCTATAGTAACCACAAAAAAATCTATACAAAGAGATATACACAAATACACTGTAGATAAATCAAAATGTGATTATAATAATTGTTTAAGTAACCACAGGAAATGAGGGAAAAAATGGAGAAATAGAAACAGAGGGAAAAAATAGAAAATAAAATGGCAGACATAGCCCTTACCTGGCAATAATTATATTAAATTTAAATGGCATTATATTAAATGTAAATTAAAAGACAGATTGGCAGGGTAGATACAAATATTATCCAACTATATGCTTTCTACAAGAAACAGATTTGCCTAACATACAACATTGCATCTACAAGTACAAAATGTTTGTTTTTTTCAAACACAGACGAAGCATTGATTTAAAAAAATTGATCATATCTTAAGCTGCAGAGCAACTTTTAACACAGGTCCAAGATTTGAAATCACCTAGAATACATTCTGTGACCAAAATACAATTAAGGTAGAAATCAATAATTTGGGAGGGAGGCAGGGAATAATATATTTCTACCTTAATTGTATTGTAAATTCTACTTTTTTGAAATTAAAAAATACACTTGCAAATAACCAATAGATCAAACAAGGAATCACAATAAAATTGGAAAATATATTTAACTGAAAGGTAATGAAAATGACTAAAGCTAATGCAATGATTAATGGTTAATGCTTCTAGTATTCATAAAGAAGAAAGGCTGAAAAGAAATCAGTGATACATCACAAGAAGTTAGAAAAGGATAATAAACCCAAAGAAAGTAAGAGAAGGAAAATAATGAAGAAAATACCAGAAATTAATAAAACAGAAAACATAGCAAAGATGATCAATAATGCCAAAAGTTTATCTTTTTGAAGAAAGCAATAAGGTCAATAAACTCTTTACAAAATTGATCAAGAAAATGAGAGAGTGAATACACAAATTATTAATAATGGGAATTAAAAAGAGGATATTTCTACAGATGCTATAGACACTTAAAAATAATAACATGATGTTACAATTTTATGCCTGTAAATTTGAAAATTAGGTAAAATAGACAAATTTTTCTTTAAAATGCAATGTATCAAGTGGAGACAAGAAGAAATAGAAGTGTCATTTAATTATTTTCAAATTTTCATCTGTATTTAAATATTTTTCTTGAAGAAAATAAATATACTGGCAAATTCTACAAAAACCATGAAGAAACAAAGTAATTTTCTACAAATTTTCCAGAAAATAGAAAATAGAAAAAGCAATAAACTCCCCCATTAGTTTTATGAGATCGGTATAATCTTGATGTCCAAATCCTAGCCTCAACAAGGGAATCATAAGAAAGAAAACTACAGCCCAATCTTATTTACGAACAAAGAAGCAAAAATCTTAAAATAATAGCAATGAAAATTGAGTGATATGGTCTCTTTCACATGTTATTCTTTTCATATAAAAAAGATTCTTTAAAAATGAAAATGATGCTTAGCTCCAGGGTCATACAAAAACAGGCTATCAGCAAGATTTGACCCACTAGTCATAGTTTGCCAACTCTTGACCTAAATAAAAGGAGAGAACACCATGTTCAAGAGTTTACACCTAAGTAATCTAAAGAATCAATCAATGCAATTCCAATAAAAAATACAACAGGTTATTTTGTGAAACTGATAAAATAATTTTAAATTTTGTATGAATATATAGGAGGCTAAGAATAGCCAAGCTCAATATAAAAATTGATCACAAAGTTTTTGTAATTAACACAATGTGCTCTTGGCACAAGAATAGATAAATAGATCAGTACAACAGCATAGAAAGTTTAGAAACAGCCCCAGCCATATTTGAATATTTGAATTATGACAAAGGAGACTCTTCTGGGCAATGGGGAAGGGACGGTCTCTTCAATACAGGAGAAAAAGGAAACCTGACCCCTACCTCACATCATATACAAAAATATAAATTCAGGAGAATCGTAGACCTAAATATGAAAGGTGAAGTAATGCAGCTGCTAAACACTATTATGAGGCATTATCTTTGTGAGTTCTACTTCCTGCATGATAACGTGAGATGTCCTATGGACCACAACCGGAATGACTGGTGAAAAAAAAAAATTAACTATCATTTAATGTATCTGAAAGTAATGCTAAGGGTGTACAGCTAATTAATAAACATTTTTTTAAAATACACTAAAATTCAGGAAGAACAGCAAGAGTCTGTTAGGTTTAAACCCACAGTAACTGATACAACAAAAAGACAAAATATCACTTTATTCTTCCTCTCATCCAGCTCAGTGAGACAGAAACTTTATTCCATATGGGTACAGCCAAGAACACAGGGTTTCCTCTCTTTCCAGCTCCTAGTCAGGAGGTAGCTTCCCAAGAGGAGCACAATGTCAGCATTTCTCATCCTGCCCATAGCTGCCTGTTGCTGACTCTATGTTCCAGGCAAGTTCAGCCAGGCAGTGAGGGCTCCCTTCTTCTACCCGGCCCAACTCATGGCATGGAGGTTCTACCTTGGGCACAGATCCACAGAGACTACTGGAGACCCAATCACTCTTGCCCCACTGAGGGAACAAGGATTCCACACAGAGAGGCAAGCTGAGGAGACCTGAGGCTGTTTCCCCTATACGCTGAGCACTCAGTTCCTAAATCTGGTGTGTCATTCAGAGAAAAGTTTACCATTGCCACACTTCCAGCACTAGAGCTTTGCTTCAGAGATTTTTGCCTGGAGGAAGAAGCAGAACATAGAACAGAGAGCTCCAAATTTCTCCCCAAAGGAACTGACTTCATTTGCAACCAAATGTGGACAAGTTTAAGCCTAAAAGCCCTCTCAAAAACATTGCAGGTTGTGGTGAAAGGCAATTGGGAGGGAATTGATGGGTTCATTGGAGATACAGGCTAAACTATAAACAGCTATTTTACTAGAGAGAATCAAGGAAAGAGACAGCTGGAAAGAGCCCTCCTGGGGGTCACAACAGATCTCAAACACTGACCCCAGGAGCTATCTGTTCGAAGGCGTCTGGCTTTGACGGGATCAGTCTTTAAAGAAATGTATGTAGTGTTGAAAACAATAGGGCAATCAGCCACCAATTAGTGGAACTTAACAGATGAGTGTGGTCAGAGAAAGAGGGCACTGCAAAAACCACTGTCATCTCAGGGTAACTGGGCATTCCCAAGGATGTACCCTCTAAGAACAATACCAGAGGCTTCATGCAGGAAAATCAACTTAACTAAAATAATCCAGCAAGTCACAAAAAAGTAAACAAGTAAATAAGTTCCAAAAGGAAAGACTAATTTATCCATAGTTGCTACATTATTTACAATGTCTACTTTTCAACAACAAAAAACTTAAGAGACATACAAGGAAACAAGAAAGTATGACTTATACACCAGAAGGTAAAAAAGCAAGCGAAAGAAACTGCCTGTGAGAGAAATCATATGTTTGATTTAACACACAAAGACTTAAAAGTGGTAAATGTAAATATGTTCAAATAACTTTAAGGAAATCTTGATTAAAGGAGTAAAGGAACATATGATGACAAAGCCACATGAAGTAGAGATATTAATAAACAGATAGAAATTATTTTTTAAAGAATTGATGGAAATTTGGAGTTAAAAGTGCAATAACTGAGATTTTTAAAAATTAACTAGAGGAGCTCAACATTGTATTTGACCTGGCAGAAGAATTAGTGAATTTGAAGAAAAGTTGATAGAGCTTATGAAATCTAAGAGCAGAGAGAAAAAAATGATGAAAAATGAACAGAGCCTGAGAGAAATGTGGCACATTGTTAAGCACAACAAATATATGTAGTGGGAGTATTAGAAGGAAAGAAGAAGGAGAAAGAATCAGAAAAGATATTAACAGAATTAATGGCTGAAAACAACCCAAATTTACTGAAAAGCATTAATCTATACATCTAGGAATGTCAATGAACTCTGAGTAGAATAAACACAAAGAGATCCACAAACAGACAAATCAGAGTAAAAATGTTGAAACCCAAAGACAAGAGGAAAATCTCAAAAGCAATGAGAGAAAAATGATTCAGTTTACAAGAGAATCCTGATAAGATTAACAATGAACTTCTCATCAGGAATAACGGAGGTCAGGAGGCAATGGAATAACATATTCAGAGCGCTCAAAGAAAAAAACTGTCAACTAAAAATCCTAGATCCGGCAAAGCTGTCTTTTGAAAATGAAGGTTAATTCAAGACATTACAAGATAAACAAAACTAGGATCATTTATTTGCTAGCAGATCAGCCTTACAACAGATACTAAAGGAAGTTCTTCAGACTGAAAGCAAATGACCCCTGATGATTACTTGATTCCACATGAAAAAAGCAATTATGCAAGTCTAAAAGGCAGTACAAATGTATACTTTTTCCTTCCTTCTATTAATTGATTTAAAAAGTAATTATATAAAGCAATTTGCATATAATGTATTGTTGGCCCTATCATACAGAAATCTAATGTTTACCAATCACAGCACAAGGAGATGTGCAAGAGAGCTGTACTGGGATAAGAAAATGACTCCAGATGGTAACCCAAATCCACAAGAACAAATGAAGAAAACAAGAAATGACCAAACAAGAAGGGTAACATAACAAAAGCTATAAACATATACTTGTTCTTCTTTCTACTCTTAGCTTCTCCAAAAACATAAAATTATATAGAATAATAATTCTATAATAATGTACTATTGTATTTGTAATAGTTATAGATGTAATATGTGTAGCAACAATATCACTAAAATAAAGGGAGAAATAGAGCTGCATTGCAGTAATATTTCAATTTCTAACTGAATTTAAGTTAATATAAATCTAAAGTTGATTCTGAAAATTTAAGATTATCTATTGTCTTCAAAATATAAAATTATATAAAATAATTCCATAATAATGTATTATTGTGTTTGTAATATTTATAGATATAATATGTATAACAATATCACTAAAAGAAAGGGAGGAATACAACTGCATTGAAGTAATATTTCAATTTCTAACTGAATTTAAGTTAATATAAATCTAAAGCTGATTCTGAAATTGTAAGATGTATGTGGAAAGCCCTAGAGCAATTATTAAGAAAATAACTAAAAAATATGTAGTAAAAATGATTAAAGAGGTATACATGCTACATTTCAAAAATCACTTAATAGCAAATAAAGTAATAATGACAAATAGAGGAACAGAAAAGACATGAGAAAACAAAAAGTAAAATGGTAGAATGGTGGATGTTAATTCAACTACATCAATAATACCATTAATGTGACTGGATTAAACAATCCAGTCAAAAGGCAGAGATTTCCAGACCAGATTTAAAAAAAAAAAAAAAGAAACACCAAGATCCAACTATATGCTGTCTATAAGAAACACTCTTTAGATCAGGAAGACATAACAATTATAAACATATGTGCAGCCAACAACAGAGCCCCAGTGTACGTGAAGGAAAAACTGACAGAATTGAAGGGAAAAATAATTCAACAATAGAATTATATATTCTAATTCTAGAATATCTAATCTAGAAAGATAATTCAACAATATAAATTACAATATCCTATTTTTAATAATGTACACCAAAAAAATGGCAAAAGATCAAAAAGGAAACAAATGACTTGAACAATACTATAAACCAACTAGCCCTAACAGGCTTCTATAAAACACTCTACCCGGCCAGGTGCAGTGGCTCACACCTGTAATCCCAACACTTTGGGAGGCTGAGGCAGACAGATCACGAGGTCAAGAGATCGAGACCATCCTGGTCAACATGGTGAAACCCCGTCTCTACTAAAAATACAAAAATTAGCTGGGCATGGTGGCACGTGACTGTAGTCCTGCCTGTAGTCCCAGCTACTCAGGAGGCTGAGGCAGGAGAATCGCTTGAACCCAGGAGGTGGAGGCTGCAGTGAGCCGAGATCGTGCCACTGCACTCCAGCCTGGCGACAGAGCGAGACTCTGTCTCAAAAAACAAAACACAAAGAAAAACCACTCTACCCCCAACAACAGCAGAATATGCGTTCAAGGGTACATGGAACATTCTCCAGGATAGACTGTATCTTAGGCCACAAAATAAACACCAATACGTTTAAAAGGACAGAAATCATAGAAAGTATGTTCTCTAACCATAAAAGAATAAAACTGGTTAACATTAACAGAAAGAAATTTTGGAAACTCACAAATATGTGGCTAGTAAACAACACACTTCTTAACTAATGGATCAAAAGAAAAATCACAGGGGAAATTAGAAAATACTTTTAATGAAATGAAAATAATTGAAATGAATGAAAATTAAGACACAGCATTACACAATTTACGAGATGCAGTTAAATCAGTGGTTAGAAGGAAATTTATAGTTGTAAGTTCCTACGTTCAAAAATCAGAAAGATCTCAAATTAATAATTTAAATTTCCACCTTCAAGACAGTGAAAAATGAAAAGCAAACTAAATTTAAAGCAAGCTGAAGGAAGGACATCATAAAGATTAAAGGAAATTAATGAAACAGAAAACAGAAAAGCAAAAGAGAAAATTAATGAAACCAAAAGCTGAAAAATGATTAACAGAACGTATAAGATTGACCAAGAAAAAGTATATAAGACTCAAATTATTAGAATCAGAAATTAAAGAGGGGACATTACTACCAACCTTAAAGAAATAAAACGGAATATTAAAGAAATAAAATGGAATACTATGAACAATTTTATGCCAACAAATTAGATAATATACGTGAAACTGTAGAGGTTCGCTAAATGAAAATTTGGGGTTGGGGAGGGGGCTGAGGAGGAGCAGGGATTGGGCACATTTGTTTCCCAAAAAAGCCCATTTGCCTAGTCCCAGGGGCTGTAGATAGGGTCCTGGGAACCTGAGGTGTTGCCCAGGCTCTGCACCAACTAGCTGCATCATTTTAAGTCCTCCACCCTTTCTGAGCCTCAGTTTACACTTCTTTAAAATGCCAGGGTTGTTGGACTAGATGAGAGTTTCCCAAAGTGTGGACTTACACCACTGTTGGAATGGCAATGCTGCTACACACGGGGGCCAGGGTGAGGAGAGGCATTTCCTGTCCAAATCTTTTTTTTTTTTTTTTGAGATGGAGTCTCGCTCTGTTGCCCGGGCTGGAGTGCAGTGGCCAGATCTCAGCTCACTGCAAGCTCCGCCTCCTGCGTTTATGCCATTCTCCTGCCTCAGCCTCCCGAGTAGCTGGGACTACAGGCGCCCACCACCTCGCCCAGTTAGTTTTTTGTATTTTTTTAGTAGAGACGGGGTTTCACCGTGTTAGCCAGGATGGTCTTGATCTCCTGACCTTGTGATCCGCCCGTCTCGGCCTCCCAAATTCCAAATCTTTTACTCGTTTTGATTACTTCCTGGCCAAAGTGTCAGCTTGGTGTTGGGTGTCTTCAGTTTCCCACCAACAGTTGCTAGTCCCTCTGGAGCTAGGAACTAGAGGTCAGATCAGGGGCCCCCCAGACAACAGGACCCCATGGAATGTAGTGGCCCTTGCTCCATCCCCATGTGCTATTATCATAGCTACCTTCTGTTTACAGAAGGTGGTGGTGTATTTTTTCATTTACATTCACTTATGCAGAGAAGTTAAAAATACTAAGTGAGAAAAGCGTGTTGTAGGATAGTGTGCATTGCACACTAAAAATTGTCTTTGAATTGGAAAAACGTATCAAATACATATAGTTCACGTTCGTTGATGTAAAATAATAATCATGGCTTTGGGGGAGGGGCCAGAGGAGGGAGACAGGATGGGAGGCAGACTCCTCTCAAAGCACTTACTAAACTTTTTGATTTTTGAACCATGTGAGCACAGCTCAGATCCAAACAAAAATTAAATGTAAAAATAAATTAAAAATTAAGACAACCATGAAATAAATTATAGTAATGCTCACTCATAAGGCAAAATTCTCAAAGGTGGCGCCCAACTGACTGAGACTGGGGAGACACCGGGCTGGCTGGGGGCTGTAGTCCCCTCCATTTCCGGCTGTGGTGGTGGGGCCGCATTCCCGGGCACGCGGCCCACTCCCCACCCTCCACTGCCGCCTGGTTCCCAGCGGGTGCCCAGGCACAGCTCCCTCAGCCTGTAGGACTCCTATCAGTGCACAATGTCCTGTCTGTTTCTGGTGCCTGGTCAGGTCAGGCCTGCCCACACCAGACATGCCCTTCAGACTCCAGAGGCCCCCACCTCACAGCAAACCCCAGGTCCTGGGCTGGGACTTTGGCCTGAAGATAGGAACTGGCTGGAGTCAGTGTTCTATGTGAGGACCTCCCTATCCAGGACAGGCTGCCTCCTCCCTAAGTCGGTTTTCTCATGTTTCCCCTAGAAGATAATAACAAACAGCACAGCTTTTCCGGGCACCTCTCTAAGCATCCATCTTATATTCACTCACTTCATCTGCACAGCAGCTCCAAGAGGGAGTCCCCGTTATCATCATCACCATCTTCATCATCCCATTTTCCAGGTGAGCACATAGAGCCAGGCTAAATAACTTGCTCCGAGGCCACACATCTGAAAAGGCAGAGTCCGGATTTGAACCCAGGCCCCCTAACCCTGAATCCACCACAGAGCCGGCTACAGAGCCGAGGCTCTACAAGGGCCTTGAGTCTCAGCCCTTGGAGTTCCAGCTGGGGCACCAGAGCCCAGAGAGGGAAGGACAACGCACAAAGTCAGCCAGCCAGGAGGCCAGATCCCATCCTGTATGGTGAAATTCCTTGGAAAAGGCTGCCCCATCCATAGGGATGTATTTGCTTGGTGCAAAATTAATTACGGTTTTTGCCATTACTTCAATAGCAAAAACTACAATTACTTTGTACCAACCTAATAGTTTGTGCACCTGTTTTCTTGAGCGAGAGAGAGAAAAAGCACGTGCATCTGAGTCTAATGAGCCTACCTAGTAGGTTCTGCTGCCAAGTGTCCATTCCCCCACCCCACCCACAGCCCCTGCCCTCATAGCCAGGCCCCTCCCTACATTGTTCCCATCTCACCTAAAAGAACATGCACATTTTTCTGCGGAAGACACACCTCTTTCCTTGCTGCAATCTAAGGAGGGTGGGGGGACTGAAAAGAAAAGAAAAAAGAAAAAAAAAAAAAAACAGGCAGGCAAGAGATTCAGATTGGAACCGATGTACTTAGGAGACCCAGGCAGGCAGTGGAAGAGGCTAAGGTTGAGGATCAGGTGGACAGATTGGGTCTCAGAGCCTGTTTTGTCGTCAGTAAACAGGGTTCCCAGCATGTCATTTGCATATCTGTTGTAAGGGTTAAACAAGATTCATGTAAAATGGCCTAGCTCAGTGCTCAATTCAGAGTAGGTGCTAATATGCATGCATTTATTTTCTCTGTGCCTCAGTTTCATCATCTGCAAAGTGGGGATAATAACAACCTCCTTTTTGAGGTTTTCAGGAGGATTAAATGGGTTAATAATTATCAAACTCATGAGAGGTGCCATGTAATCTGTGTGACCAAATGTCTGGATTTGCACCTATCATCCTGGGGTAGCTGTTAATCATGCCCCTGTTCATTCCCCAAATGCCCTAGCTTGGAGCAAAAACTATTTATGCCCTATGTCAAACCATTGACCAGACTAAGAGTGAATACAGAAGGGAATGTGGTCACCAAAGCTGCATCCCCCCAAGCTGTTCATCTGCACAGGCCCTTGTCACCCCAGCCTATCCCTGTGTCTTTCCCAGGGCAGGGCTGCCCCTCACAGAGGATCAGGATCCTGAGAGGGTTGGGGGAGGACCCTGGGGCTGAGCAGCCTCACTGTCACTTCCCATTTCGACCAGGGTTAAATTGCAGAGATGGTTTCTCAGGCCACTCACTGCCCTCCCAGCTCCTGCAGTTCCTGCTTCTGTCTCTTAGGCTGTCATTCCATCTTTTGCCTGGCTCTGGTACCCAAGGACAAGGCAGACCCAGTGTGATGTCTCTGGCTGGGCTCACTCTGGTTTCTTCTTGCCTTGAGCCTACACATATTTCCATTGCCTCTCTGCTTGGTGGATTCCTAAGCATCCTTCAAAGACCACGTCAAATGACCCCTCTCAAAAAAAAGCCTTCCTCTTTCCTCCTGGCAGATAATTGCTCCCTTCTCTGGGCCTTTCTCTGGGCTGGGCTCCCTTGCTGCTCTGAGATCCACCACTTACCAGCCGCCTAACCTCTCTGTGCCTCCGTTTCCTCATCTGTGAAATGGAAATGAACATAACAAGATCTTCTTCCTAGGGCTGCTGTGAGAATTATTTAAGCTGGTACATGTGAAATGCTTAGAAGCATGCCTAGGGCATGGTGGACATGTAACTTGTTATTATTGCACTCTATTTACTATTGTGAAGTAATCATCCTATCACCCTCACAGCCCAACTCACACTGTCATTGGTGGTTTTCCTGTCTGTCTCCCTTATGAATTGGGGAATACATACAAGGGTAGAGGCTGTGACCATCTCTGGATTCTTAGCCTGCAGCCCCGAGTTGGGCAGAAAATAGATCCAAATGAATAAGTTCATGAATAACCAGATCCCAGTTACCGGATCCCTGGGCCTCCCTTTGAAAGGGACATCACTGATAGGCCAGCCTGCTGTGGGAACCTGGGTCCTCTTGCAAAGCCGGGCCTGCCTCAGGAGCTCCTAGTTTTCTAACTAGGAACGTGGACCATGAGCAGTGATCTATTGAGCAACAAACTGCCCCCAAATGGAGCAACCTAAAACACTGATTTACCATTACTTTCTATTCTGTTAGTCAGCAAATACAGGTAGGTTCCTGGCTGGTCTTGACTGGACTCACCCATGAAGCTCCATTCAACTGGGCTGAAAATTTCAAGACACAATGGGTGCTAGCTGTCTTCTGGAGTGACAGTTCCTCTCCCATGGCCCCCACCACAAAGGCCAACCAGGATCCTCACAGGGGGCCCCCTCAGTTCCCTCCACGTGACTCCCACAATGGGAAACTAACCTCCTCACATGGGCCCCAAACCCAGTAGTAGACCAGCCCCCTCACATGGAAGACCCCACAGTTCCCTCCAAGTGTCCCCCCAATGGTAGACCAGCCCCCTCACTTGGTAGTCACCTCAGTTCCCACCACATGGCCCCCCAGTGTTAAACCAGCATTCTAACATAGAGGTCTCCTCAGTTCCCTCCACATGACCTCCCAGTGGCAGACCAGCCTCCTCACAAGACAGGGGTCCCCTCAGTTCCCTCCATGTAACCCTGTCAATGGTAGACCAGCCTCTTCACACAGGAGTACTCTCAGTTCCCTTTATGTGTCCCCACCCCAGTGGTAAACTAGCCTCCTCACAGTAGGGTCCCCACAGATTCCTACACGTGCCCCCTCACCTCCAGTGGTGGACCAGCATTCTCACATAGGGATCCACTCAGTTCCCTCCATGTGGCCCCATCAATGGTAGACCAGCCTCCTCACACAAGAATCCCTTCAGTTTCCTTCCGAAGCCTCCACCCCAAAGGTAGACCAGGTGACTCACTGGCCCCCACCACCTCAGTTCTCTCCATATGCCCACCCCAATGGAAAAACAGCCTCCATACACAAGGGTCCCCCCAGTTCCCTCCACATGACCACTCAGTGGTAAACCAGCCTCCTCACACAAGGGTCTCTCACTTTCTTCCATGTGCCCCCACCTCACACGGAGGTCCTTTCAGTTCCCTCCACCTTGGGTCCCTCAATAGTAGATCAGTCTCCTCAGATTGGGACTCCCTCAGTTTCCTAAATGTTTCCCCACCCAAATGATAGACCAACCTCCTCAAACAGGGTGCCCATCAATTCCCTCCACATAGCCCCATCAATGGCAGACCAGCCTCCTCACACAGTGGTACCCTCAGTTCCCTTTTTGTCCCCCAACCCCAATGGTAGACTAGCCTCCTCACATTGGGGTCCCCATAGATTCCTACACATGCCCCTCTCAAAGGTGAACCAGCCTCCATACAGTTCCCCCCATGTCCCCCAATGAATGGTAGACCAGCCGCCTCACATGGGGATACAAGTTCCCTTTACATGCCACCACTAATGGTAGACTAGCCTCCTCACACGAGTGTCCCATTAGTTCCCCTCCGTGTGGACACTTAATGGTAGACCAGCCTCCTCATATAGGGGTTCCCTCGATTTTCTCCATGTGCCCTCCCAGTGATAGACCAATCTCCTCACACACGGGTCCCCTCTCTTCCCCTCCAGGTGGCCCCCTCAATAAAAGATGGGTCTCTTCAAATGGGGGCCCCCTAACTTCCCTCCATGTAGCCCCTGCAACAGTAGACCAGCCTCCTCACATGGGTTTCCCCTCAGTTCTCCTCCATGTGGCCATGTCAATGATAGACCAGCTTCCCCATATGGGGATTCCTAACTTCCCTACACATGCCCCACACCCCAGTGGTAGACCAACCTCGTCACACAGGAGTCCCCTCGGTTACCTCCCAAGCAAATAGTAGACAAGCCTCCTCAAATCAGGTACCCTCAATTTTCTTCATGTGGACCCCTCAATTATAGACCAGCCTCCTCATACAGGGGTTCCCTTGGTTTCCCTCTATGTGACCCCCTCAACAAAAGATCACTCTCCTCACAGAAGCATCCCCTCAGTTCCCTTTATGTGCTCCCACCCCAATAATAGACAAGTGTCCTTACATGGGTGTCCCCTCCAGTTCCTCCAAAAGCCCCCACCACAAAGGTAGACCAGCCTTCTCACACAGGGGTACACTCGGTTCCTTCCATGTGCCCCCACCCCAATGGTAGATGAGCCTCCCCAGATGGGGGTCCTATCAATATCCTTCACAGCCTTCCCAATGGTAAACCAGCCTCCTCACACGAGGAGGTTCCCTCGGTTCCCGCCATATGCCCCCACACCAATGGTACACCATTTACACGAGGTTTTCCTCGTGTAAACACCTCCTTACACGAGGGTTTCCTCACTTCTTTCTACTTGGCCACCTCAAGGGCAGACCAGCCTCCTCACACGGAGTACCCTCCACAGGTCCCTCTCAATGGTAGACCAGCCTCCTCACATGAATGTCTTCTCAGTTTCTCTCATGTGCCCCACTACAGCAGACCAGTTGCCTCACATGGCGGTCCCCTCAGTTTCCTCCAGGTGGTCCCCCAATGGTAGATCAGCCTCTTCACATAGGGGTTTCCTCCACGTGTCCCCACCACTATGGTACACCAGCCTTCTCACATGGGTGTCTCCCCAGTTCCCTCCAAGTGTCCCCACCCCAATGGTAGACAGGCACCCCTACAAAGGGGTGCCCCCAATTTCCCCCATGAACTCCCATTCCACTGGCACACTAGGCTCCTCACACAAGGGTTTCCTCAGTGCCCTAAACGTGATTCTCCCAATGGTAGACCAGCCACCTCATATGGGGATTCCCTCAGTTCCCCCTAGGTGGCCTCCCAATGGTAGACCAGCCTCCTCACATGAATGTTCCCTCAGTTCCCTCCATATAATCCCACCCAATAATAGACCAACCTTCTCAGATGGGAGTTCCCTCAGTTCCTTCCACATGTACCTACACCAATGGTAGATCAGCCTTCTCATGTGTGGTTCCCATCAGTTTTCTCCACATGGTTCCCTCAGTGGTAGGCCAGCCTCCTAACATGGGGATCCCCTCAGTTCCCTTCATGATCCCCCACCCCAAAGGTAGTCAAGCCTCCTCACAAGGGGTTTCTCTCAGTTTCCTCCACATTCCCCCACCACGATGGTAGACCAGCCTCCTCACATGGGCGTCCCCTCAGTTTCCTCCACTTAGCCGCCCCTAATGCTAGACAACCTTCTTAGATGGGGTCCCCTCAGTTTCCACCACATGCCCCCACCACAGTGGTAGACCAGACACCTAAAAGGGGGTGTCCATTCAATTTCCTCCACATGGCCCCCCAAAGATATACCAGCCTCCTCACACCAAAGTCACCTCAGTTTTCTCCATGTGGTACCACCAGCCTGCTTACAAGGCAACCCTCTCAGTTTTCTCCATGTGCCCCCTCAATGTTAGACCAGCCTCCTCACACTGGGGTCCCCTCAGTTTCCTCCACAAGACTCCACCACAATGGTAGGCCAAACACCTCACATGAGAGCCTGCTCAGTTTTCTCCATTTGCCCCCACTCCCATGGTAGGCCAGTCTCTTCACATGGTGATCCTCTCAGTTTCCTCCACATGCCCCCTCAATGAAAGACCAGCCTCCTCACACAGAGATTCCCTCAGTTTTTCTTCTTATATCCCTACCCCAGTGCTAGACCAGGCTCCTCACACAAAGGTCCACTCATTACCTCTCCAGGCGCCCCCATCTCAGTGGTAGAACAGCCTCCTCAAACAGGGTTTCCCTCAAATGTTAGACCAGCCTTCTCACTTGAAGTTTCCTGCAGTTTTTTCCACATGCCTCCACCCCAATGGAGGCTCCACCCCACTGGTTAAACAGCCTCTTCACATGGGGGGGCCCATCAGTTTTCTTCACGTGGCCTACTGAATAATAGATCAGCCTCCTCAAATGGGGGTCTCCTCAGTCCCCTCACCTCAGTTTTCTCCTCAAGCCCCCACAATGGTAGACCAGCCTGCTTACAAGGGGTAGGGGGAAGGATCATTTCCCTTCACATGCCCCTACCACAGTAATAGACCAGCCTCCCCACATAAAGGTCCCCTCAGTTCCCTCCACATGCTCCCATAGCAGTGGTAGATCAGACTGTTTGCATCCTCCCCATGCTCCCATAGCAGTGGTAGATCAGACTCTTTGCATCCTCCACATGCTCCCATCACAGTAGTAGATCAGACTCTTCACATGGGGGTCCCCTCAGTTCCCTCCATGTGCTCACCCAGTGGTAGACAAGCAGCTTCACACCAGGTTTCCTCAGTTCTCTCCACATACCCGCCAACCGCAGTAGTAGAGCATCTTTCTTTCATGGGGGTCCCCTCAGTTCCCTCCACGTGTCCCCAAGAATAATACACCAGCTACCTCTCAAGGGGTTCCCCTCAGTTCACTTCATGTGGTTCACTCAAAGGTAGACCAGCCTTCTAAGACAGGGGTCCCCCCACTTCCCTCCATGTGGCCCTTTTAATGGTAGAGAAGCCTCCTCATATGGGGATCCCCTCAGTTTCTCTTCACATGCCCCCAGCCCAATGGTACACCAGCATCCTCACACAGGAGTCCCTCAGTTTCCTCCATGTGCCTCCACCACAATGGTGGACCAGATATCTCACAAGGGGAAGTCCACTCTATTTCTTCCACGTTCCCCCAACAATAGTAGACCAGCCACCTCACACAGATGTCTCTTAGTTCCTGTCCATGTGGACCCTTAATGGTAGACCAGCCTCCTCAAATGCAGGTCCCCTCTGTTCCCTCCACATCCACTTCCATGGTAGACCAGCCTTCTCACATGCTGATCCCCTATATTCCCCCCATGTGGCCCCCTCAATTATAGACCAGTCTCCTTACATAGTGGTCCCCTCACTTCCCTCCAAGTGGCCCCTGCAAAGGTAGGCCACCTTCCTCACACGGGTTTCCTCTCAGTTTCCCTTCATGTCGCCCCCCTCAAAGGTAGACAATTCTCTCCACACAAGGGTTCCCCAACTTCCCTTCAGGTGCCCAAAACCCCAAGGTAGACCACTCTTTTCAGTTTCCCTCAGTCCCTTCACACGCAGGTCTTCTCACTTATCTCTACAAGGCCCCAACCCAAATGGTAGACCAGACACCTCACAGCGGGGATACCCCCAGTTTCCTCCATGTGCCCCCACCACAATGGTAGACTGGCCACCTCACATGGGGGTCCCCTCAATTTCCTCTACATAGCCCACTGAGTGGTAGACAAGCCTCCTCACACAGGCGTCTCTTCAGTTCCCCCAGTGTGCCCCACTCAATGAAAAACCAGCCCCCTTATATGAGGGTTCTCTGTTTTCTCCATATGCCCCCACCCCATGGTAAACCAGTTTCTTCAGTTGGGTGTCCACTCAGTTCCCTCCACATGACCCCCATCCCCAATAATAGAACAGCCTCCTAGCACAAGGGTCTTCTCAGTTCCCTTCATTTGCTGCCAACCCAATGGTAGACCAGCCACCTCACAAGAGGGACCCCCTAGTTCCCTCCACGTGGCCCCATCAATGGTGGACCAGCCTCATCACACAAGCATTCTCTCAGTTTCCTCCACATGGCCTTTTCAATGGTAGACCAGCCTCCTTACACAGGGGTCCCCTCAGTATCCTTGTGGCCCCCTCAATGGTAGACCAGCTTCCTCACCCGGGGTTTCCTCAGTTCCCTCCACATGGTCCCCTCAATGATAGACCAGGCTCCTCACTCAGGGATCCTCTCAGTTCCCTACACGTGACCCCCAATGGGAGACCTGCCTCCTCACAAAGGGGTCTTTTTAGTTCCACTCCAAGTCTCCCCACCCAAATGGTAAATCAGTCTCCTCACACAAGGGTTTCCTCACTTCTATCCACATTCCCCAATCCCAATGGTAGGCCAGCCTTCTTTCATTGGCATCCCCTTATCCCCTTAGTTCCCTCCTCATGCCCCCCACACCATGGTAAACCAGCCCTCTCACATGTAGGTCCCTCAGTTCCATCCATGTGACCCACTCAAAGGTATACAAGCCTCCTCACATGAGGATCCCCTCAGTTATCACTGCATGCCCCCTCAATGGTAGACCAGCCTCCTCACTTGGGGATCTTCTCAGTTCCCCACACATGCACCCTCAATGGTAGATCAGCCACTTTACACGGGGAGAGGTCCCCTCAGTTCCTTCCACATTCCCTCACGCCAGTTGTATACTAGCCACCTCACATGGGGGTTTTCTCAGTGCCCTAAGCATGATTACCTTAATGGTAGACTAAACTCCTCACATGGGGGTTCTCTGAGTTTCATCCATGTGATCCTCAGTGATAAAGAGTCCTCCTCACAAAAAGTTTTCCTCAATTCCCTCCATAACCACCCTCCAACGGTAGACCAGCCTCATCACAGGGGGGTTCCCTCGGTTACCTCCACATGCCCCCACCACAAAGGTAGACCAGGCTCCTTACATAGGGATCCTCTCAGTTTTCCCCATGTGCCCCCACCACAATGGTAGACCAGATGCCTCAAAAGGGGGTGCACTTACTTCCCTCCACGTGGCCCGCCAAAGGTAGACCAGCCTCCTTACATGGGGGTTTCCTCAGTTATGTCCACGTGGCCCCCTCCAATGGTAGACCAGCCTCTTCACACAAAGATCCACTCAGTTCCTCTCCAGGTGCCCCCATCACAATGACAGAAAAGCCTCCTCTCATGGGGATCCCCTCAATTTCCTCTAGGTGCCCCAACCACAATAATAGATGGGGGTCTTCTCAGTTTCCTCCTCATCCCCCTCCTCAGTGGTAGACCATCTGCCTCACATGAGGGGTTCCCTCAGTTCCCTTCATGTGCTCCTGCCTCAGTTGTAGACAAGCCTCCTCACAAAGGAGTCCTCTCAGTTTCCTCCACATCTCCCCACACCAGTGGTAGACCCACCTCCTTAGATAGGGATCCCCTCACTTCCCTCAGTGTGCCCCCATCAATGGTAGACTAGCCTCCTCACACAGAGGCTCTCTGTTTCCTTTTTATGCTTTAACCTCTATAGTAGACCACTCTCCTCGCTTTGGTGTCCAATCAGTTTCTTCCATATGACCCTCTAATGATATATCAGCCTCGTAGCACAAGGGCCCCCTCAGTTCCCTTCAAGTGCCCCCAACCCAATGGTAGACCAGGTACCTCACAAGAGGGTCTCCTCACTTCCCTCGACATGATTCCCTCAATGGTAGACCAACCTCCTCACACAGGTGCCCCTTCAGTTCCCTCCATGTCGCCTTTTCAATGGTAGACCAGCCTTCTCACACAGGGACCCCCTCAGTTCCCTCCGTGTGCTACCCCTGCCAATGGTAGACCAGCCACCTCACATGTGAGCCCTCCACGTAACCCCCTGAAAGGTAGACCAGCCTTCTCACAGGGGGGTTCCCCCAGTTGCCCCCACGTGCCTCCATCGCAATGGTAAATCAGCCTCCTCACATGTGGGTTCCCTCAGTTTTCTCCAGGTGGTTCTCTTAATGCCAGACAAGCCTCCTAACACGGGGGTCCCCTCAGTTTCCTTCATGTACCTCCACCCCAATGGTAAACATGCCTCCTCACATAGGGGTCTCCTCAGTTACTTCCCCATTCCCCCACCCCAGTGATATACTAGCCTCCTCACATGGGGGTTTCCTTGGTGTCCTAAATGTGATTACCTCAATGGTAAACTAGCCTCCTCACTCGGGAGTTCTCTCAGTTTCCTCCACTTGCCCTCACCTCTATGGTAAACAACCCTCCTCACATGGGGTTTCCTCAGTTTTCTCCATGGGGGCTCCCTTAATGGTAGACCAGTCTCCTCACACAGGGATTCCCCTCAGTTACCTCTACCTGCCCCTATCCCAATAATAGACTAGCCTCCTTACATGGATGTCCTCTGAGTTTTCTCCATGTGCCCCCACCAGAATGGTAGACCAACCTCCTTACATGGGTGTCCATTCAGTTCCCCTCCACGTGCCCCCAACCCAATGGTAGACCAGCCTCCTCAATGGAAATCCTCTCAATTCCCTCCATGTACCCTCCAATGGCAGACCAGCCTTCTCACACTGGGATTCTTTCAGTTGCCCTCCGTGTTTCCTAACCCCAATGGTAAACCACCCCCCTCTCATGGAGGTTTCCTCAGTTATCTCCATGTGCCCCACCCCAATGATAGACAAGCCTTCTCACCTGGGCATCCCCTCAGTTTTCTCCACATGCCTCCCAATGGTAGACTGATCTTCTCACAAGGGGGTCCCCTCAGCTTCCTTCAACATGCCCCCACCCCAAAGGCAGACCAGCCTTCTCACACAGGAGTTCCATCACTCACCTCCATGTTACCGTACCCCAAGGGTAGACAAGCCTCCTCATATGGGCATCCCCTCGGTTTCCTCCATGTACATACCCAATGGTAGACCAGCCTCCTCACACACAGGTTTTCTCAATTATCTCCATGTGGGCTCTATCACATTGATAGACCAGCCTCTCCACACGAGGGTCCCCTCAGGTTCCTCTATGTGTCCTCACCATAATAGTAGACTAGCTGCCTCACACAGGGATCCCCTCAGTATTTTTCATGTGCCCTCCTTACAGCGGGCATTTCAGTTTCCCTACACATTTCCTAACCCAAATGGTCTACCAGTCCCCTCACATGGGGGTTTCCTCATTTCTCTCCAAGTGCCCCCCACCCTGATGGAGACCAGTCTTCTCAAAAGGGGATCTCCTTAGTTCCCCTCTATGTGCCCCCACCCCAAAGGGGTACTCTTAGTTTTCTCCATGTGCTTTCACCCCAACAGTAGACCAGCTTCCTCACAAAAGGGTCACCTCAGTTCTTTCCACATGATTCCCCCAGTGGTAGACAAGCCTATTCACACAGGGGTACCTCAGCTTCCTCACAAAGCCCCCATCACACAGGTGCCTCCTCAAACCAAGGTCCCCTCAGTTGCCTCCAAGTGCCCCAGACCCAATGGTAGGCCAGCCTCCCAACATGGGGGTTCCAACCATACCCTCCATGAGACTCCCTAATGGTAGGACAGCCTCCTCAACTGGGGGTTCTTTCAGTTTCCTCCCCATGCTTCCACCTCAATGGTACACCAGTCTCCTCCCACGATGGTCCCCTCAGTTCTTTCCATTTGCCCCCCTTCAATAGTACACCAGCTTCCTTACATGAAGGGCCCCTTAGTACCCTCTACAGGTCCCCCTCAGTGGTAGACCAGCCTTTTCTCAGTTTTCTCCATGTGCCCACATCCCAATAATAGAAGAGCCTCCTCACATGGGGGTCTCTTCAGTACCCTCCATGTGGACCCTCAATGATACACCAGCTTCCTCACTTAGGGGTCCTCTCAATTCCCTCCATGTGTACTCCCATTGGCAGACCAGCCTCCTTACATGGGGTTTTTTTTAGTTCCATTCCAAGGCTCCCACCTCAAGAGAAGACAAGACCAGCCTCCTCACATGGGGGACCCCTCAGTTTACTCCACATGCCCCTATCATAATGGTAGACCATATGTCTCACAAGGGGGCCCACTCAGTTTCCGCCACACAGCCCCATCCAATAGTAGACCAGCCTCCTCACAGGGGTGTTTCCTCAGTTCCCTCTAGGTGACCCACCCCCGCCAATGTACACCAGCCTCCTTACACAAAAGTCCACTTAGTTCCTCTCCAGGTGGCCCCACCCCAGTCATAGAACAGCCTCCTCACATAAGGGACCCTCATTTCCCTCCACGTGGCCTGCTCAATGGTAAACCAGCCCCCTTACATGGAGGACTCTTTGGTTCCCTCTACGTGCCCCCACGCCGGTGGTAGACCAGCCTTTTTACATGGTGTTCCTCTCAGTTTCCTCCACATTCCCCCACTCCAATGGTAAACCAGCCTTCTCACACAGTGCTTCTCTCCATGTGCCCCAACTACAATGGTAGACCAACCTCCTTACATACGGATTTTCTCAGTTCCCTCCACATGCCCTCTCAATGAAAGACCAGCCTCTTCACAAAGGGATTCCCCAGTTTCTCTTTATGTGCCTATGCCCCAATGATAAAGCAGCCTTCTCTCACAAGAGTTTCCTCAGTTCCCTCCATGTGCTCCCACTCTGGTGGTAGGCCAGCCTTGTCACAGTTGTTTCGACTCAGCCTTCCCTCAAGTGGCCACCCAATAGTAGACCAGTCTCCTCACATTGGATCCTCTCAGTTCCCTACCTTTTTAATGTTAGAACAGCCTCCTCGCATGGGAGTCCCCTTGCGAGGACTCCCACATAACTTACTCAATGGTAAACCAGCCTCCTCACACGAGGGACCCCTCAGTTCCCTCCATGGGCCCTCATCCCAGTGGTAGATCAGCCTCCTCACATTGGGTCTCCTCAGTTGCCTCCACATGGCCCCCTCAATGATAGACAAGCCTCCTCACACGGGCATCCCTTCAGTTTCCTCCACATGCCCCAACCCCAATGGTAGACCAGCCTCCTCATTCAGGGGTCCCCTCAGTTCTCTATATGTGCCTCCACCCAAAGGGTATACAATCTTTCTCACATGGGAGTTTCCTCAGTTCCCTCTATATGGCGCCCCCAATGGTAGACCCACCCTTCTTACACAGAGTTTCGCTCAGTTCTTTCCCTATGCCCCCATAATAGTAGACCAGTTCCTCACATGAAGTTCCCTCCATTTTTTCCTTGTCCCCCTACCCTAATTGTAGACCAGCCTCCTCAAATGGGGGTCCCCTCAGTACTTTTCACTTGTCCCCCAAAGACAGGCCATTCTCCTCACACGGGAATCCCCTCATTCCTTTCCATGTGGTACCACCAGTGGTACACTAGCCTTCTCACATGAAGGTCTCCACAGTTCCCAATGGTAGATCTGCCTCCCCACCAGTGATTTCCTCTGTTCTCCTCCATGTGCTGCCACCCCAATGAAAGGCCAACCACCTCACACAGGGGTCTTCTCAGTTCTATCTACATGCCCCCACCCTAATGGTAGACCAGCCTTCTCACATGGGTGTACCCTCAGTTTCCTCCACATGGCCCCACTACAATGGTAGACCACTTGCCTCATCCAGGGGTCCCCTCAGCTCCCTCCATGAGACCTCCCCAATGGTAGACCAGCCTCCTCACACAAGAGTCCCCTCAGTTCCTCTCCACGTGCCCCCATGCCAGTGGTAGACCAGCCTCCTCACATGGTTATCCTCAGTTCACTCCACATTGCCCTTTTCATCCCACGTTTCATGCCAATGGTAAACCAGCCTCCTCACCCAGGAATTCTTTCAGTTCTACTCTAAGTCCCCCTACCCCAGTGGTTGACTAGCCTTCTCACACATGGGTCTTCTCAATCATCTCCACATGACTTTCACCCCAATGGTAGACCAACCTCTTAACATAGGGGCTTCCTCAGTTTTCTCCATGTGCTCCCACTATGATGGTAGGCCAGCCTCCTCACACAGGGATCCTTTCAGTTCAACTCCAAGTCCCCCTACCCCAATGGTAGACCAGCCTTCTCACATGGGGGTTTCCTCAGTTCTCTCCAAGTGCCCCAACCCCAGTGGTAGACCAGCCTGTTTTCATGGACATTCCCTTGGTTCCCTCTATGTGACCCCACCTTAATGGTAGACCAGTCTCCTCACATGGGAGTCCCCTCAGTTCCCTCCATATAACCCCCACAATAGACCAGCCCTCTAACACGAGGGTCTCCTCAGTCCCTTCCACCTGCCCTGCCCCTATGGTAGAACAGTCTCCTTACATGGGGGTTCTGTTTCCTCCACGTGTCCCCCCCAAATGTAGAGCAGCCTCCCCATGTGGGGGTTCTCTTGGTTTCCTCCACCTTCCCCCACTTTTATGGTAGACTAGCCCCCTAACTTGGGTGTCTCCTCAGTTTCCTCCATGTGTCCCCACCCCAATGATAGGCCAGCCTCCTCTCGTGTTCCCACCCCAGTGGTAGACCAGCCTCTCACACCAGGCTCCCCTTGGTCTCCTCCATGTGCCCCAAGCACAGCTTCTGTGCATGGTGTCTGAGGCTGTGCTTCAACAGTGAAGCAGAAGTCCCAAGGTGTCTTGAGGCACAACCAAAATCAGTTCCCCAACCTTCTATTGGCCAAAGAAAGTCATATGTCCAAGGGGAGGGGGAGTACCCCCAGGCTATGTGTGGGAGGAAGGGACATGTCCCACCTTGGAGAGGCATGGGCACCAGGAAGGGAGGAATTTGTGGGGGCTGTCTTTGCAAACACACTGCCACATTGACTTATTTATTGTGGATTATCGAGCACATCATCTGACACAGACCTGATGACAGGTGCTGGGGGCACATAGAAGGACAACAGATGTCCCTGCCCTAAAGGAGCTCCCAATTTGTTTGGTGCAAGAAAGGTACAAAATGATGGTGATGAGGCATTTTAATGAGGGCCACATTAGAAGGTTCTTCATACATTTATTCACTCAGTCATCCAGTGGCTGTTTCTTGAGTGGGTCTCCCATGCACTGGACACTGGGGGTACTAGTGTCCCCCAGTGGACAAGCCGGACATGGCCCCCGCCCTCCCAAGCTCCCACTCCAGCAAGGGAGACAGGCAGTAAATACACATCAAGAGAGTAATATACATAGGGAAAAATAAAGCAGGGTAAGAGCACAGAGTGACCGTGGGGGCTATTTTAGATACGATGGTTGGAGAGGCTATCTGAACTCAAGAACATTAACTCAAGGAGGAGCACCTGCTATGTGCTAAGACCTTTATCTTGCTTAATTCCCAGAGCTGCAACATGAAGCAGGGACCATCATTAGCCCCTTTTCATGGATGGGGAAACTGAGGCTCAAAGGTTCCTGGTCTCCCCTGAAGCAGGGACCTTGGAGTGGAGGTCTGTGTGGAAGAACACTCCCAGGGGTGAGAACTGAAAGTGCAAAGGCCCTGTGGCAGATGTGTTGGGTGCTCTCAAGGAACAGTGAGGAAGGCAGAGTGGAGGGAAGGAGGGGAAGTGTAGTAGAAAATTAGACTGGAAAAGGTCCATTAGGTTGACAGAGGGAAGGGGCCTTCTGGGCTGGGCACAGCATAAGCCAAGGCCTGGAGATGGGGAATGCAGGGTGTGCTCCAGCAGGAAGCCTGGCTCAGTGGGACTGGGGCTTCAGGAATGTCAGAGTTAACAACCTGGGACACTGACCTTGGGAAATCTCGCTGGCCCTGTAGGCAGGGGCACCCAGGACCCAGGACGGTGCCTGAGCAATGCCAGGCCAAGGCCCGCCTTGAGTTGGGTTGCCCTCCCTGTAAACGCTGAGCTCCTCCTCACCTGGGCGTCACCCCTGCTGGCAAGCCCCTGTCGCTGCAGCCTGGGCTGTATCCTACCCCGATGGCACTCACAGCACCCAGACGCCTTGCCAATCTCAAAGGCCTGGCTGACTCTCAGCCCCACTGCTGGCCTACTCAGTGACTACAAATGACTAATTTTCCTTTGCTGGGCCTCAGTTTCCCCACATCTAAAGTGAGCAGGGTCGGAGACTGTGGGCAGTCCTTCCAGTCATACCTGAACCTCAGCTCACATCACAGAGCTTTGGGAGCAACAGCTGTGTGCTTACAACCTGGAGCAGAGAAGCTGAGGCCTTTGTACAGATAGGGAGACTAAGGCCAGGGAGGGTGGGGTTGGCCGAGGTGAGTCTGTTAATAATATCTGTGGAGGGAGCATGCAATGATGCATGATGCTCCAGACTCTCAGGCTGTGGGACACCTAGTCCCCACTGTTTGGACAGATGGTGATCTCCCTAGCGGAGGTTAATGGGATTCCCATTGTCTGAGAGCCTGGCCCGCCCGACAGTAACAGGATCCTTGACCCCTCTTCCCGCCTGCAGGGCAGCCTCTCTGGCACCCGAGCCTCAGGATCCAGACAAGGGGACATAGGCAGGCTTGCTGGTGGGGAGATGCAAACTCAAGGAGGACAAGCACCTGCTGTATGCTAAGACCTTTATCTCAATCCTCAGAGCTGCAAAATAAAGCAGAAACCATCATTCTCCGCTTTTCGTGAATGAGGAAACTGAGGCTCAGGGAAATCACAGAGGCAAGAGGAGAAGGCATCCCAGGACTCCAAGGAAAACAGATCCCAAATGCACAGGGGAACAAATTGCCTTTTGTAGAAATGCCTTTTTGGTTTTTGTTTTTTTTTAATGTTTCCCCTTCTCATATGCAGGCCCTTCTCAGATGAGCCAGGTAAAATGATGCCTCCCCAGACAGCCTTCCCACCCTCCTGGCAGGGATAACCACTCCCATCTCTTGGCTCCCAGATCCTGGGAGCCACCACTTCACAGCTGCCTAACCCAGGAAGTCTCCTAACCTCTCTGGGCCTCAGTTTCCTCATCTATAAAATGGGAATAAAAATAAGACCTTCTTCCTAGGGCTGCTGAGAGAATCACATGAGATAGTAGGCGTAAAGCACCTAGAAGTGTGCCTGGGGCATAGAGAACACATAACTTGCTTTTATTAGGATACTCTAATAGCTATTATCATCGCCACTGTCATCCTCACAACCCTCGCCTTCATATTCAGGAACTTCCCAGAGGGAAACTCTCGGTGGTTGCAACAACTTGGGGATGCAATTTTTTGCCATTTCTCAGATGAGGAAACTGAGTCTCCAAGATGTTTGCTGACTTGGCAGTTGGCAGAGAAGGGAGAGAAAGCCAGAAGGATCTGACTCCAAAGCTCTGCCCCACCCCATCTTTCCAGCCATCCCGTGGCAACCACAGACAAGATGCTAGCTGTGCTAACCAGCTCCCTCCATTCATGAATTTCTGACTTACTCTGAGCAGTCCACAGCCTGGACCTAGGGAGAGACCCCTTGCTCCTCTTCCCTTGCAGCCAGGGGTGGAACAGGGGCATCTGAGGTGATGGGGTATGGGTTCAGAACCCGAGCCAGTCTCCAGCTGGGCCATGTCTGCAGCTGAGGGCAATAGCAGCTCTTCCCAACTCTAGATACCAGGGTCAGGTGCAAGTCCAGCAGAAGCACCCAGCAGCCTCACTTACATACCTCCCATGCTGGGAAGGTCAGTACTGGTCCCAGCTCTGCCCTCTGCCTGCTCCATGCACCCCAGGACAGCCCTGCAGAGGCTGGGGGACAGGAAACCTGGGCAGACAATCGGGCTGATGGGAAGGGGTGAGGAGGGCACCCAGCCTCCTGAGGAGCTCTGCACCTGCCCCCACTAGCTGAGCCAGGGAGGGCGGGGGATGGGGGGCGACTGGCAGGCAGTGCAGTGGTTGGGGCGTGGCCTTTGGGGACCTGCGTTCAAATTTTTCCAGCTAGTAACTGCTGCCCTTGGGCATCTTCCTCTGCCTCAGTTTCCTCATCCATAAAATGGAGCCAAAATGAGGTGAAACATGGAAAGGTTTTCTGTGTCTGGCACAGATTGAGTGCCCAATATACAAATGTGGGTTGTAGTTTGCACAGTCCCATATTTCTGGATTGAATGAATGGTGCACCCAGGCAACGGCTGGCATGGGGTGGGATAGGGCAGGACCTAGGTAAGCCCCTCTGGAGCACACTGGGGAGCTCCAGGTCCCCTGGATGGGGCAGGAATTCCCATCCCAAGCCCGGCGATGAGCTCACCCACTCAGCCTGCACCAACAATACATGGTCAGCCCATAAATGCCCAGAGGATGCTGGGGCTAGGCTGGTATTTGAATATGAAAGGGTGAGAAACCAAGCAGCATTCTGAGGTCTGGGGCAGGGAGGCAGTGCAGCCGTGCACAGCCAACCTGGGTGCAGGCAACACAGCATGCATGCCTTGCACACAGACACATAAAAACACACACGTGCACGCAAAGACACATACACACAGTCATGCAAATACATGCAAAGGCAAATACAAACTCACAAGCACACACAAAACACACATACACACACAAAGACATACATGCATGCATGTGACAGGCACACATACAAACACAACTCCCTTTCGCCCTCACAGCGGCACAGAAACAGCAGTAAGACCAGAGTAATGGACATGCATTGAGCACACCACCTGAATGGCACTCCAGCCACAGCCTCAGATGTTCAAGAAATTTTTAATGAAGATTTCTTTTTTTTTTTTTTTTTCTTTGAGACAGAGTCTTGCTCTGTCACCCAGGCTGGAGTGCAATGGCGCAATCTCGGCTCACTGCAATCTCCACCTCCCATGTTCAAGTGATTCTCGTGCCTCCACCTCCCAAGTAACTGGGATTACAGGCATGTGCCATCGCACCCGGCTAACTCTTTTTGTATTTTAGTAGAGACAAGGTTTCACCATGTTAGCCAGGTAGGTCTCAAACTCCTGACTTCAAGTGGTCTGCCCGCCTCCACCTCCCCAAGTACTGGGATTACAGGTGTGAGCCACCGCACCAGGCAAAAGATTTCTTTTATACCCCAAATTCATTTCTTGAGTCCTACTGTCATAGAAATTTAATCTTGGCCAGTCTGGTATGCCCATCTTCCCCCAGAGCACCTCAGGTGGGAGCCATTCAATCTGGCCTGGTCTGCTGAGGACCCCACAGGCCACCAGGCCGTCAGTCCTGCAACTCTCCTGCATGTGCCTGCAGCTCCTGTGTGCCCCTCCAGGTCCCCCTGACCCTCCAGTGCCCCACCCAGGGAAGCTCTCCACCTAGCCACCACTCCCATGGAGTGGCCAAGTAAGACCGGCCTGCTATCAGGGCCCACAGCCCGCCTGAGCACCCAGAGCCCAGTCGGCTTCCCCATGAGCCTCCTTCCTCCTCTCCACCACCCCCAAGTCTGGGAAACCTCCCTGTGAGCTGGAGCAGGCAGGGAGGAGACTGGGGAGATTCAGACTCTGGGCTCACCACAGTCTACAGCAGAAGAGCACAGTGGTGAAGAATCCAGGCCCCCGAAAGTCACCACCCTCTGACATCGCTAGCTGTGTGCCCCTGGGCAACACACATAACCTCTCTGTGCCTTGGTTCTCTCATCTGTGAAATGGAAATAATGAGAGCACCTGCCTCATGGACTGGCCTTAAGATTCCAGGAGACCACGTGTGCACAGCAATGGGAACAGTGACAGTGCTCAGCACATGGTGAACTCTCACTACATTTTTAAAGACCTCCTGTGGGATTTTCCATTCCCAGTGGGTCTAGGCTTTAGAAACCAAAAGCTAAGAAGCTGGTTCACTGAATTGATGAAGAAAAGGAAAAAGCAAAAAGGGGCCAAGGGGTAGCACAAGCTATTTGGGGAAAAAGAACTATTCATTAATATTTCAAAATAGAAGCCCTCCAACTCTCCTACTGTAGCCAACAGCACACTAAGTTACCTGTAAGCCTCAGCTTCTTTAAGCCTCCTAGAAAATCCATGGGGTCAGTACTGTCCATCACTACCTCCGCTTTGGAGATGAGGAAACTGAGGCCCAGATGGGTGGCACATCTGACCCCAGGACCAGGGTCAGAGTTGGGAATTAGACTCAGCCCTGAAGCCACTTGCCCAGGGCCACACAGTCAGGCTTTGGCTGAGCCTGGCCTGGAGCCCAGTCCAGAGCTGGGACACTGGACCACCGAGCATCATAGCACATAAGGTGTCTGGGGGCTGACCTTGGCCATGAGAGCTCAAATGTCCCAGGAGTCTCACTCAGTCATATGTTTCTGTTTTACTGATAGAAAAGGTGCTTTAGAAGCCTCTGTTGTTCACTCCAAATTTCTTTAGGATTGTTCTGGGATCGGGGGAGAACGGAGGGAGGAGGGGACTGACAACAGGAGGAAAATCAGAGCTCCCTATGACGAGCGCTTTCTCCCAGTCAGGAGGCCAAAGAAAGGGATGGGTATCCAGGAGGGAATGAGCTTCCCATCAGAGGAAGCATGCAAGCCAGGCTGGAGGAGCAGCTGGTGGGGCTGCAGAGGGGATCTGGGGACTCTGCCTGGTAAAAACGTGCAGGAGAATCTCCCACAAGGCCCCATAATCAGGCTTCCCAGACTGAGTAAGAAGCCAACTTGCTTGCTAAAATTAACCACTCATTTGTGGTTCCCAGAAGACCTTCCATACCTAAACATGCTATGCTACATGTCTTGGGACGTCATGAGGGAGATCCTCCTGGGCTGTACTGCATGGCTTCCTGTGCCCAGAGTACAAGGCAGAGACCACAGTTATCCACAAATCTCCACATTCTCCTTCTTCTGAACAATAAGGAACCCTCTCCCGGTTATCTGGGATCATGATGCCCCACCATCCCCCAGGAGATTGCATCTCCCAGCCTCCCTCATGGCTAGACACGGGCATTGGAGGAAGTCCTGGTCAATGGGAGCTGAGCCAAAGAGGCGCATGCCACTTCCAGGTGCACCCGTGAAAAAAACTAGTGCCTTCCCAATGTCCTCTCCTTTCCCAGCTGGCTGAGGGGAGGCGGGCACAGGAGCAGCCACCTTGAACTCGAAGACAGAGGTCTTGACACCAGAGTCCCCTCCTAGCCCTGAAACAGCTTACTAGACGATAAAGCCAAAGAAATAAAAAACCTGTTCTCAACCTTGCTGTGTCATCTACTTGACCCTTTTGGTTAAGCTGCTGTGTTTGGGGGTCTCCTCATCACAGCAGCTAAGCCTATACCCCATGTGATACCAAGAAGGAGGCACAGGGGCCCCAGTGGACCATCAGCTTTAGAAGTCCAGGAGGGGTTGAGCCTCTGTTTCCATCCCCAGCTCAGGAACAGGCATGGAGAAGGGGTCTAGAGACAGCGGTGGAAGGAGTAGGAAGAATGAGAAAGCAGACCTCTCCTGGGCCACAGACCAGCATATCCAAATGCCTGTTTCCCTCTCCCCTTGAAACAAGGCGAATCTCGTGTGTTCCAGACTGAACTGCAAGTTTGTTCATGCTTTGGTCTTCCCCATCGCAGTAAATGGCACCCCTGGCCACTTAGGGGTCCACGCCAGAATCTTAGGGTATCACCTTTGTCTCCCTCATCTCCTCTCACACTCCTCAAGTTATCACCAAGTCTTGATTTTACTTCTTAAATTTCTTCCAATCTGTGGCTTCCCACTAGTTCCACCACTGTGTGTCCTAGCCTCAGCCTCCATTGGTCTCCCTGCCTTCACCCTCACCCGCTACAGTCTCTCGTCCACTCAGCAGCAAGGGTGACCTTTTAGAAACATCATCAGAGAATGTCCCTCCCTGCCCTCAACCTCCTGTGGCTCCCAATTCACTCAGAGGAAACCCTGCCTGGTCTGGCTGTGTTACCCCCGACCAAGCATCTCCCTCACTGAATGTGCTTCTTCCACCGGGCTCGCACTTGGTCCTCAAACACAGGCAGCGTGCTCCCCCAGGGCTGCGGCCTTAGCCCAGCCAGGACTTCCCCCAGGACCACTCACGTCTCCACTCTGCTCATCTGACATCTCCCTGCAGGATGGCCCTAAGGGTGGTTTGGACCCACCCGCTCTCTCATGCCATTCTTACTTGCAGTTTTAAGAATCACTGTAGAATGTGCTGGGGATGCAACATCCGGGGATAAGAAGGATCTGGCCAGAGCACCCTGGGCTCTGTTCCTGTCCCTCCTGGAGCAGGATGTCCTACAGAGATTTAGCTCAGCAAGTTGGATTGTCCCGGGGATATGAAACCCAGGACCAGCTGCTTTCCAGAGTCCTTCAGCTGCAGTGCAAGTAGGACACGTGTAGACAAGACTCCATCCACCCTGGGCAGCTTTCCCGAGCCTGGGCGACCAGCTCGCCATGCATCCTAGGCTCTGCTGTCCCTTGCTACCAATCTCTAAGTAACAAGTCTGGTTTGCGTAACTTGCCGTAGGTGAGTGTTGTCTCACTGGACTCATGCAAGTGAAAAATTAACACAGCTCAAAGTGCAGTGGGCGAGATGTTTAGAGTCCTCCCCTGGGATTAACATAGTGCACAGTGACCCTGCTTCACACTCCCCAAGCACCAGAAGACTGCTTGACGCTGCTCTGCACCTCTCTCCCCAACCTATAGCAAGTTTCCGGTTACTGTCTCTCTCTGCACCATTTCACTGTCTTCATAGCCCTCCCCACACCTCCACAGGTTATAACTTCTTGTGTGTGTTTGCTCGCGTGTGCGTGTGCGTGCATGTGCATGTGTGCATGCGTGTGTGTGTGACATCTGGTCTCCTCCCAAGACCATCTGCTCCAGGCAGGCAGAGTCATGGTGGATTTGGCTCAGTGGTGCATCTCCAACACACAGCCCTGGGCCTGACACATTGTAGGGGCTCTTATGTTTGGGGATGAAAAACAGAAATATAGGCTGCCTTAGGTTGAATAACTTCATGCAAGAGCAGAGGGGGACCCAGGGATGGCACCGACGCTCTGGAGCAAGGCGGGTCAGGGGGGCTGGCTGTCCGGATGGGAGTTGATCTGGACAGAGCACACCCAACAGATCTAGCACTCACACCCAGGCTGCACACCACACGGACACCCTGGACACTCACTGCAGGTGTGAGACAGGTTCACTGTGCACCAGTATCAGTCCCAGGGGAGGACTCAACACCTTGGGCCGGGGCATCACAACTTGGGCTGTGCCAGTTTCTATCACTTGCCCCACTGCAGCGAGACAGAACACTTGCACACACTGGCCCCCTTGGCCATGCATTTTACTGCCACCATGACCGGCCCCACCACTTCATTATCTGAGAAATGCGAGGGCTCATAAACCAGTTGCAAATCCAGTGCTCCCTGTGGCCCTCAGTGTAGAGGGTAGACAAGCCTCAGGGGTTGATGCGGTGTAGGCGTGGGAAGATCAGTGAGGGAACCTGACTCCAGAGAGGGAGTCTTGGAAACGTGGCCTCACCACCACCAGCAGCAGCATATAACAGCATTCAAGGTGTGCCCACCTGGGATTCCCTCCTCCCGGGAGCCTTCTCCAACCAATCCCCTTCCACCTGCCTTCAGGAGCCCCACACCTTTTCTTCCCCTTCCTGGGCTCTTGCTCATCCCCAGCTTCATGGTTGCGGCAGCCCATGGCTTATAATGGGCGTAATAAAAGCACAGGGAATTATGAGAGCACCAAGCAGGTGGGCAGCTGGACCTGGCCTCCCACTGTAGCATTCCAGGGGCCCAGACATTCCCTCTGCCTGGCCCTGACAATGTGGGCATGTCACCTGGATGTGGCCAACCAGATTGTCCTGCCCAGAGTTTGGATTTGAAACACAACTCAGAGAGGCAGGGGCATTTTGGATTCATTCCGGGAACGCAGGAACAGCATCCTGACGCACACTTCTCGAGGCCCTGACCAAGGCTGTGTTCCCTGGCCTCAGCAGCTTCGCTTCCATGTGTACCAAGCATGGTTCTCCAGCCTTCCTGTAGACTCTGTGAAGCCTCTAAAAGCCATCTGCATTAGTTAGGAGCAGGTTCAGCAGCGTATACCAAAAAACCCCTGCTATGGTTTGAATATTTGGCCCCTCCAAAAATCATGTTGAAATTAATCCCCAATATGGCAGTATTGAGAGATGGGGCCTTTAAAATGTGATTGGGCCTCGAGAGCTCTGTCCTCAAGAGTAGATGAATCCATTTATGGATTAATGAGTTAATGGGTTAATGGGTTATCATGGGGGTGGGACAAGTGGCTTTCTAAGAAGAGAAAGAGAGACCTGAGCTGGCACACTCAGCCCCCTTGCCATATGATGCCCTGCACCATTCTGCGACTCTGCAGAGAGCACCTAGCAGCAAGAAAGCCCTCACTAGAAGCAGCCCCTTGCCCTTGGACTTCTCAGCCTCAAGAACTGTAGGACATAAATTCCTTTTCTTTATTAATTGTCCAGTTTCATATATTCTGTTATAAGCAATAGAAAATGGACAAAGATGACCCTGTTTCCATGCTTAGCCAAATAGGGTTTTGGCCTTCTCTGGAGGTTGGCAGGCCAGGGCTGGGGCAGCTGCTTGCGGCTGTCATCTAGAACACAGGTTCCTTCCAGCTCCTGGTCCTCCATCCTTAGTATGTGGTTTTCATCCTCATGCAGGCAGCGAGAAGATGGCAGAGTAGAGAGAGAAAGGCCTGTGCCAGCCTTTTTAGGAAACAATAGCCTTTTAGGAACCCACCAAGCAGAGTGTCACATCCCTCTAGACAGAACTGGGTCTGGTGGCTACCTGTAGCCAGAAGGACATCTGGGGAAGGAGCTTCAAGGACACATCATTCCTCTGAACTAAACTGGTGTCTGTTAGGAAGAAGGAAGGAGGAGAATGGATGCAGGGTCGATCAGCAGCAGCAGCAGCTGCCGCAACTGCCCAAACTTTTCTCTCTGCCCAAGTCAGAGCCATTTCTGGGTGATTGTAACTAAGATCCACATGGGGGGAACCCAATCTACCTGAGGGTACTGGGAATCTTCCCTGAGGAAATGACATTTGAGCTGAGATCTGAAGGATACTAGGGGTGACCCTGACAACACAGTGTAAGAGGAGAATTCCAGGCAGAAGGAACAGGAGGGAAATGCTGAAGGAGAAGACAGCATGGGATATTTGAAGGAAAGAAAGCAAGCCAGCATGACCAGAGAATAGACAACAAGAGAGACAGGGCAAGGAGAAAGGGCTGGAAAGATAGGAGAGGGCTGGCACTGGGCCCTATGGGCTGTAGTAAGGGTTTGTGACTGCTCTATGAGCAACAGGACCAGCCACAAGTTTTCCACAGAAGATTAACATGACTTTTAAAGATCATCCAGGCTTGGAGAGGGTCAAGAGAAGTGTGTATGAGTCAAAATAAATTAATCCTATAACAAAGAGCCCCAAGATCACAGTGGATTGAAACACCAAAGGTTTATTTCTCATTCATGTCACATCCAATGCAGAGTGGCCCAGGGACTCAGCTCCACAGAGTCATTCAGGGATCTAGGCTCCTCCCACTTTGTGCACCTCCATATTTGACATGTGGCCACCAAGGTCACCTTGGCATCTTCCAGCTAGCAAATGAAAACAGAGAACATGGGGAGGAGGATGCAGGGTTTTGGAGGTCAGGCCTGGAGGTGGTGTGTGTCCCTTCTGCCCACATTGCTTTGGCCATGATTCAATCACATGACCCCAGCTAACTGCAAGGAGCAGGGAATGTGGCCTCATGCAGTGCTCAGGAGGAAAGGAGGTGACATGGATATTGCTGTCCACTAGCAGTCTCTGCCACAATCCACCCCTTGCCACCACATACTCATGAGGCCCTCCTTTCTACACATAGAAAAAGCTCAACCTCTCCCCTAAGGGATACAACCCAAAACTCATCCAGCCACTGCATGGTCTGCTGGCCTGTGGACTATAGAGAAAATATGTTCATCATCCGCTTACACACACTCGTGCACACACATACACACACACACGTGCACACACATACACACAATATGATGGTGAGGCAGGGATAAGATAACCTCAGTAAAAACTCCCATTCCGAAGAGAAAGGAATGGCAGCCACTCAACAGCAAGCAGTCCGTTGTGCAGGGTCCATTGCACAGGGGCAGGGACTGAGAGATTTCCCTACCCTGGCAGTCAAGGGTGTCTCCTGACTAGACTCTGGCTTTGCTCTCTTGGAAAACTCCTTGTCCAGGTGGGCGCAGTGGCTCATACCTGTAATCCTAGCACTTTGGGAGGCTGAGGCAGGCGGATCATTTGCAGCCAGGAGTTCAAGACCAGCCTGGCCAATACATGGTGAAACCCTATCTATACCAAAAATACAAAAATTATCTGGGGTTGGTGGTGTGCACCTGTAATTCCAGCTACTTGGGAGTCTGAGGCAAGAGAATCGCTTGAACCCAGGAGGCAGAGGTTGCAGTGAACCAAGATCCCGCCACTGCGTTCCAGCCTGGGTGACAAAGGGAGACTCTATCTCAAAAACGTAATAAAATAAAATAAAATTTTCTCCATTCCCACCCGCCCCCCACCGAGTTCACCCTTTATGAGCTCTTTCTTGTTAATTTTTCTTCGCGGCTGCCTCTGATGTGGGAGTGCAGTGGAGTTCCTTCCTCAGATGCCACAGAGTTTTCGGAACCTGCTTCCTGCTTGTGGATAGTAGGGGACCCCATTTTAAGTTTCAGTCAAAGACTCTTCTTAGTCCAGGATCATTGTGTCCTTATCAATGCAATTCCCTCCATAGCTAACTTTCTGATCTCTTCGCCTCCTGTCAGTCCTATGTGCCAGTCAATGATCACACCCGTGGTTCTTTCCTAGACTTAATTGTCCAGCCCCATTTATTTTTTCCCTGCTTCCTTGCCTCCCTGCCTTTTCCTACCAACATAATAATGACAATCTCGAGGCTATGTAATTGAGTGGAAATGTCACATCCTTCTTCTAATCTTCACTGCAGCCTGAAGTGTCTCTCACTCCTATTTCCTACTGTTTCAGTTCCAGATGTGCTTAATTTTCCAACCCTGAAAAGTCCCTCTTTCTGTTCTCTTTTGTTTCTGCTTCAAATCAGCTGGCTGTGACTCTCCTGAGCTCATCTCTTTCCTGTAAGACCTTGCCAAATGCGGCCCATGGTAGCCAAGACACACTAATCTGTTAATTCCTTCCAACCATTTCCCCTGGAGCTACAGGCTCAATGCTGGTGTGCTCTGTCTTCCCAGCTATCATAGGCAACTGTTCTCCCAAATACTTTACCACTTCGTAACATGGACTGCCATATTTCACAGCCTCTAATATCATTTTCCACACTATCACTGCACAGCCAATGCCACACTTTACAAGTTCTTCTGGTAATGCCCATTTCAGATTACCAATTTTTGTATTGGCTAGAGAAAGCTAACAGCCCTAAGTCTCAGCAGCTCGTCACCATGAAGGTCTATTTCTCGCTCCTTTATAGTTCAAGGAGGCTTGGCCAAGGGGCTCAGCTTCACGCAGTCAATTCAGGACTGAGGTTCCTTCCGCGTTGTGCACCAATGTCTTCACTGTGCGGCCTGGCGGCCACCCTGGCATCATCCAGCCAGTGAGTGGAGACAGACTGTCTGCAAGAGGAGGTCGCCTTTTCTGGGCCAGACCTCAAAATGGCAGGCATCGCTTCTGTCCACAGCTCAGGGGCCAGAACTCAGTCACTAACAGGAGGTCAGCCTGAGGGATGTGCTTATCCGTGTGCCCAGGAAGAATGGCAGCACCCCAGATTTCAGATCTGGGGTTTAGCAGGTGCCCACAGGGGCCTCACTTCGTGCTCCCTTGCCTGGATGCCTCCATTCTGCCTAGAGCATGCCTTCACAGCCTCCAGGGTTCTGATCCATGGGTGCACTTCCCTCCCCCGGCAGGAGGGGAGGAGAACAGGTGCAGGGTAGACCAGCAGCAGCAGCTGCTACAACCACCCAAACCTTTCTCTCCGCCCAAGCCAGGGCCACTTTTGGGTGATTGTAACTAAGATCCACGATTGATGTGGGGGGACCCTAACCACCCCATATCCACCCCAGGCAGAAATGGCAAGTGCCTGCCCTGTAGTCTATACAGGCCTCTTCCCAGCACTCCTCGGTGAGGATGGCAAGGGTCCCCTTAATTGACGTCCAGAGCTCAGGATACTATAACAACATGTGACTCACCTCCATGTGCCCAGCGTGGCACAGCACGCAGCCTGGCATGGAAGAGACACCCATTAGTGTCTGTGAAAAACCAAATGTCAGCCAGGACATTGGCTCGGAGTGACAGGTGGCTTGCATTAGTTATACTTGCCAGCTTGGAAAATGTATCCGACATCTCATGTCCCCCACCTCACATGTGCTGGGCCATGCCTGCCCTCCAGCTGTGGCTGCAACAACCAGTTCTGCATAGGATCAACCCAGAGTGCCTCACATCCCAGCCCTGATGGTCTCTCATGGGCCTGGTGAAGCCACCACATGAGACAGGGTGCTTTCCCATAGAGCCGTGCTGACACACGGGCAAACCAGAAGTGCGGGGAGGGAAGGGACGCTCCACTCCACAAGGACTTAACCTCCTCCCTGGGAGGCACAATCCTGAGGCACCCGACACACTCCACAGAGGGCCCCCAGCAGGCTTGAGCCTTCATTGCCCACAGCAGTGACTGGCTCAATAATGCCCCCTTGGACTGGCCTTGGGGGCTTCTATCTCACTCGCCTCAATCCTTCTTGTCCCTGGGATTGTGCCTCAAAATAAACTGCCAAGTCCTAAACCCTTGCCTCAGGCTCTGTGTTTAGCTGGGAGCCCAAAGCTAAAAGACACATTTTTCAAACTGACAAGAAGTACAACAAACAGAAGCCACCTGCTGCTCAAAGCCAGTGTCCTGACCGACATTTGGTTTTTGACTGACACCAGTCAGTGCCTCTTCCATGCCAGGCTCCATGCCATGACAGGCTGGGCACACAGAGATGAGTCAGATGTTGTTCTTGCACCCTGAGCAAGATTGGTGACTTTCCCCAGACTGGAGGGCCCCTACACCCCCAGAAAACTGGCCGGTTCAAAGAAGACCTGACACTTGAGCTGTGTGCTGCTCCTGGAAAGACGGCTGTCTCCCTTGGTACCCCCTACCCAGTCCAACCCAGCTGTCACCAGCCTAGTTGACTTCCAACATCCTTTTCATCCTGAAACTCCCTGCCATGGAGACTGTGGCATGTGTCCATCACACAGGAGGAGAGGACCAAATCCTCAGCTTGCCCGGCAAGGCTCCCGGAACCAAGCTCCCCCCAACCCACCCTCTTACGTCTTCCTTCCCTCCTCAGTGTTCCCACCAACACCCACATGACAATTTCCACTGCTTTGGGTGCATTGTGTCACCCTCCAAAATCCACATACTGAGGTCCTAACCTGCAGTATCTCAGAATGGAAACTGTATCTCAAACAGGGCCCTAAAGAGGTAATTATGGTGAAATGAGGTCCTCAGGGTGGGCCCTAATCCAGGCTCATTGGTGTTCTTATAACAAGAGGAGATTAGAACACAGATGTCCAGAGGAAAGACCATGTGAGGACCCAGGGAGAAGATGGTATCTACAAGCAAGAAGAGAGGCTGCAGGAGAAACCAACCCTTTCTCTTGTTTAAGGTCTCCTATTGGTGGTTCTTTGTGATAGCAAATACACCCCCTCCACACCTCCGTCCTCACCCTGGAATGCCTTCTCCTCCCGCTCAGTTCACCGGGTCCTGTGCCTCTCGGGGCCTCCACACACTTCCACTTTCAGGAGCCTACGTCTCGCTGGAGCCCTTCCCTGGCCATGAAGTAAGTGACTTCCCTTCTTCATCTGTGTAATGGGACAACCACGTCTCACTCATGGGAGAAGGTGCCATAACATACATAAAGCACCTCGTGGTGCTCACAAAAGTTGAGGATTTTTCGGAAATAAAAAACTCCATCTCAACAGCTCTGCTTAGAGAACATTCTGGCTGATTGAGCTAGAATCTGCTCTCCACCCCATTGAGCCCAGCCTTGTGTCTGCCTGTGTGCCCTGTCCTGGGGCAGCCTGCAGAAGCCAGAGCTTAGCCACAGGCCCCCTACCCCCCACAAGGCTCAGCAGCCTCAGACCCTCCCTTCTGACAACCAACAGCACAATTTTGAGGCCTTTTATCCCATCAAGTCAGGCCCCAGAGACAACACATTCACTGTGTCAGCTGGCCCATTTGGGGAGAGTCCAGAAAAATTACTGAATATGCAAAGAGAATGCAAATGAGCTGCTTCTGAGCCCGAAGTGCTCCCTTTGGCATTCTTTAAGGGCCTGCGTTAGCGAGTCGATATAAATGCCTGTAAGTGGCACAGAGCAGCTGTTGGCATGGAAACGGGGCTTCCATGGTGCTTAAGGAGACTTCAAATCAGCCCTGGAACCAACTATGCTAAACATCCTCTCCCTGCGATCTTGTTCACACTCAAATTCCCACTTCAGCTGGAGAGAGGGTGAGCGTGGCTTCAGATGGTGAGTGCTGAGTCGAGATTCAAGAGATTTGCCCCAAAACGGACACAAGCTTTAAAGTCACACAGGCCTAAGTTTAAACCTTGGCTCCCAAAATGCCCAGCGGTGAGACTGTGGGTGGATTGCCAGATGCCTCTGGGTCTTCGTTCCTCACTGTAAAATGGCTAAGTTGTGGGGGAGCTGTCCTGAGGATGCAACCACTTAGAGGGGTCCTTACAACCCCACCCAGCCCCGGGCAGAGGCTGCCAGGGACTCCCACGCGCCCAGAGCAAGGCGCAGGACACATGAACGCTCGACATTCTGTCCTCCCTGCGTCCTCCCTCCACAGCAGGAGGAAGGAAGAAACTTATCTCAAGTCGATCCATACATCTTGTGGGCTATTTTTATTTGTGTTCCAGGTGAAATAAAACAAGTTAAAGCAGAGCATGAAATCTGAGGATTCCACCTTAAGGGGAAAAAAATCAACCTTTGCAATAACAAATAGTTGGAGCTGGTGCACTACTTGGGTGAAATTGTTACCCCTCGAGACAAGTCTAAACTCTTCAGCGTTATGAAAAGTCGGAGGGTTGCTTTGCCACCGAAAATTTATGGCCCCCAAATCATTTCTAAAAGACAGCACACATTCCCAACTGAGGGTTTCCTTCTGATACAACCAGCTCCCGTCTCTGGGTGAGCTGGGGAGGCCCTTGGCTGCCACATTTGGGGACACGGGGCAGGTGGTTCTTTTCTGTCTGAGGGGTCTGCTCTATGGGGCACCCCACAAAACCCAGCACATAGTAAACACTCAACAAATATTCTGTCTTTGTGTATTTCTGCCTAGTGGCAGCACCGAAAGATGGATTGGGAGGGTTTCCTCTCCCTAGAATGCCCTTGCCACACCCCCCCAACCAGACACACAAATAGAACCTCAGCTCTGGCTGCTCGCTCACCGCTCACCAGCAGGGGGTTGAAGGCAGTTGTCCCCATACCCCTCCTCTAAGGAACACATTCACCCTTGAAGATGAAGAACCAGAACTTGCCTACACTGAAGGAAACTTCTAGACCAGGTGGTTTATCCCTGAGTTTTATGGATGTGGAAACCAAGGCTCGAGGGCTACAAGGGAATCTGCCAGGGCCACATGGAGGTGGAGCTGAGACCCAAAGTCCTGGCTGACTCACCTGGGCAGGGACAGCTTCACATCCAGGGTGGGCAGGTTTAAAGATCCAGACCCACCCTTCCCTGGCACTGGCCTGTCCGAGGGCCCCAGAGCCTCTGAGGAGAGGTGCTAGCTGCCTGCATACTTTCGCATCTCTGTTGACTTTGGAGAGTGGAGGTGCCCCCAGCTCAAGAGCCTCGATGGGTCCCCATCTCCACCGTGTGGTCAGTGGGCCTTGCTGGCTTCCTCTGCCCTCTGCTAGCCAGCCTGCCACCTCTGCACCCCCTCCCAGATGAGCTGCAGTCTGACCGGGCTCCTCTTTGTCCCCCTTCAGTCGGGGTCATTCTAACACTGTGCCCCTTTCCTGGCCTCCCAGCAGCCCTCTCAGTGCCCAGCCTCTCTCCTCAATGGCACCTCTTTGGGTCTCTAATTTCCCAGGGTTCTACTTGCTGGTCCCTCTGGCTTCACAGACTGAGCTGCTCCCCATAGCCCACTGCCTCCATATGACGCCATGCCAGAGGGCAGGGCAGAGCTCTCCTTCCTCTGTCCCCACCGAGCCTAGCAGCAGTCAGCCATGACACCTCCTGAGCACAGACGAAATGCCAAGAGGCCTGTGCTGAGCCTGCTCCAGGCACCACATACTTTAATCCACTCTGAGGCTCAGAGAAGCTAAGTGACTTGCCCAAGGTCACTCAGCAGGTAAGAAACAGAGCAGGGAGTCCAAGAAGGTCAGTTCAGACGAGTTGGGAGTCACAAACGGATGCAGCTTAGGGGCCAGTCGGAGCACATTAATGAGGTCCCCGGCTCCAAAGGGGTGTGGTGGGGGAGGACATGTCCTCCTCCTTAGTGAGGCGTTGCCCCCAGCTCCATCTGGAGGTTAGCAGCTTGGGAACACCAGCACGATCAAAGTTTCTGATCCTTCAAGAGAAAGTGGAAACCCAAATTTGTATAGGAAACCTCCTACATTTGAACGTCAACACCTGCCCTGATGTTTTATGTAACACAAGACAAGGAAGATACATCTGCAGGCCTGACCCAAGCACCGGGGCTGCTGGTATGGGGCTTGGGGTTCTTTCCAAATAACAGTTTCAGAGCACGAGTGTACAGCCCCTTTCTACAGACAAGGAAACTGAGGCCCAGAGATGGGGAAGGTGGCTGTGGTTACATGGGGCTCAGTGGCAAAGCCCAGCCAGCCCGTCCTTCAGCAAAAGGGATGAAAAACAGCAAACCAATGTTGCCCGGCTCCCATCCCTGTGTGCACAGGACCTGGAGCCATTTCGGGCAGAGACTAGGGACAGGGCTAGAGAGCTCTCTGTGTGGTTAGGAGGCGGACCTAATGTCTCTGGGCCTCAATTAACCCACCTGCAAAATAGGGAAAGAAAAAAATATGAATTCTCCCCTTCATTTCTGACTTTGTGAAGATGATAAAGGAATCATGGGTAGAAGAAACACATAAGTAAACCTAAAATCAGGAGAGGTGACAGGTCCCTCTGTGTCCTGATCAGAGCTTCCTAGACTAAGAAATTAGAACAGGTTTCTGGGTGTCCCAGCCCTTGGCATTTAAAACAGATCATGGAGGTAAATCTTGTCCTCCTCTCAGGGGCTGGGAGCTAGGACCACATTTCATAGATGAGAAGATGGAAGCTTGGCAAGGTTTGGTGCATGTCCATAGACCCAGGACCCGAGGCTTCTCTGGCTGACCAGGGGACGGACCCCCGGGCTCAGCAGGCTGTCACCCCAGTGTGGCTGCACTCACTGCTCCCTTTGAAGTTCAAAGAATGGGCCTCACCCCTCCAAAGCAGGCAGTAAATCAGGCAGGAGAAAGGAAACTGTCCGTCCCGGCTGAGTTATGGCAGCCACGTCGAGACAGCCCCCACCCTCCGGGACCGCCGGCCCCACCCTTACCTGCCCCCGTCCACCCTCTCCTGCCCCCTCTGCCCTGGCCCATCTCCCCTACCCCCACCTCTGGCTCCCAGGGTGTCTGGCTGCAGACTTCTGCAGGACTCTCCCTCCAACCCCATCTACCTCTAAGGCAGTCTGGAGGCCCCTCCACGCCTTCTCTATCAAAGAGTGGTTTGGCCCGTGCTTGCATACCTCCTGTGATGGGAAGCTCTCTCTCATGCCCAGTCAGCTTTGACCTGGACAAAGCTCTCCCTTCCGTGGGTTTGGAGCGGCTCCCCAGTGCTCTTCCATCTCACTCCCATGGGCTGGCCCTACACTCTCAGTCACAGGCCCCTCTCCTCCCCCAGCCCAATATAGCCCTGCAGAGACGGGGGGACAACCACTGCAGTCACCACAGGTGGCTCTCAGTGTCCCAGGCTACCCGGGGAGGCAGACAGAGCCCTGCCACAGGGGGCCTGAGGGTTCTGGTGGAAACTCTAGAGTGAGGGTGCATGTGAATGATTCGCACTTGGAATTGTGTGAACTCATGGGTGAAATGCATGGGTCGGGGCAGCGGGGTGTGCACCTGCGGGAGCTCAGCCAGTGTGCGGCTGTGTGTGACCCCAGCCTCTAAGGATGCGGCCATGAGGCAGTGCATCAGTGAGTGTGCGTGCACATGAGCGTGACTGTGCAGTGTGTGCAGAGGGGGCTGGTGGGGCAACAGGGGGAGCCCAGGGTGCCGCACAGTGAGGAAGCCTGAGTGTGGGAGGCTGTGAGCCTCTGAGCATGTGTGAGAACACGGGAATGTGTAAGAGTGTGTGTGTGTGAGTGTAAGTATATAAGAGCTGTGTGAGTGTGAGGATGTGTGTGTGAAGGTTGTGAGAGAATGTGGGATGAGAGTTGTGTGTGACAGTGTTGGTGAAAGTGTGTGTGGGAGTGTGAGTCTGTGTGTGTGAGAGTTGTGTGGGTATATGTGCCTGTGTATGAGGATTGTGAGAATGTGGGTGTGAGAGTGGTGAGTGTGGGTGTGGAAATGTGTGTGTGAGAGAGTGTGTGAGAACTGTGTGGGTGTGAGGGTTGTGAGACTCTGGATGTGAGTTGTGAGTGTGTGGGTGTGTGTGTGTGAACGTGTGAGAGTTATGTGGGTGTGAGGACTGTGTGTGTGTGAGAGAGTTATGTGGGTGTGAGGGTTGTGTGTGAGAGTTGTGTGGGGTGTGTGTGTGTGAGAGAGAGTTGTGTGGGTGTAAGGGTTGTGAGATGAACTCTGGATATGAGTTGTGTGTGGGGGTGTGAGTGTGTGTGTGAGGGTGTGAGAATTGTGTCGGTGTGAGGGTTGTGAGATGGACTCCGGATGTGAGTTGTGTGTGTGTGGGTGTGAGTTGTGTGGATGTGACTGTGTGCCTGTGTGTGAGTGTTATGAGAGAGAACATGGGTATGAGTTGCAAGTATGTCTTGTGGGTGAGTGTGTGTGACAAGGAGGTTGGCGGCTGAGGTGGCGGGTGGGCTGCCTGCCCCAGCCCGGTGGGACAGCCCGGTGGGACAGCCCTGGGCCGGTGGCAGGAACAGTGCTGGGCTCCTCCCTGGATGCGATCTGAGGAGAGGTCGCGGGGGAGAGGTGAGGCACTGGCTGCGAGTCTCAAGCTACGCGGTTGAGGGTGCTCAGCCACTCCAGGGCGCTCCTCTCCTACTCAGGGCCTCCTGGGGCAGACGGAGGGGGCTGATTCCTGACTCACCCAGGATCCCTGGGTTCCTGGGCCGGGGCGGCAGTCGAGGGGGCAGGTATGGTTCCTTCTTTGAGGGCTGACTGCAGGCCCTGGACAGGCGCTGCCCCAGAACCCACCTCTGGAGAGAGGCTAGCGCCTTCCTTCCAGGCTGCCATGAAGGCCCAGTGCCTTCCTGCTGTAGTCCAGGTCCAGGGCCGCCCTTCTCCCTGTGGCGCTGGCCCAAGGGACAGTCCTGGGAGGCCCTGCTACCTCTAGACCCTCACCTGCTCTGCTGCAAGTCAGCCAGGGCCCCGAGCCAGATGCCTGGGCGCCGTCCTGACCAGCCACTCTCTGGCCCCACATCCAACCCACCGCCAAACCCCTAGGTTCTTCTCCATCTCTCAGCGACCCATCCCCAGCTCTTGGTCTCCGCCGCAATCATCCGGCCAAGCCACCACCACCTCCCACCCGGACCACACAGCAGCTCCTTCCATGACACATTCCTGGAGACACATGCATGTGGCTGTCCACAGATGTGCACATGTGCACATGAAGGTGCCCACATACACACGCACACACACACATACACACATGGACACGCACATACATGCACACACATGCGTGCGCACACACATGCACACATGGACACGCACATACATGCACACACATGCACATACACACATGCACACACACATACACGGACATGCACATACATGCGCACACATGCACGTGCACACACACATGCACATACATACATGCACACACACACAGGCCTGAAAGAGGAATTAAGCAATGCCACAAAGCTCAGAGCAGGGGAAGGTATTTTCCGCATAGAGTCCCCGGAAGAGGAAGAGAATGGCTGGCTAGAGTGTCTTTCCTCATGAGAACGCTGAGAGGCTGCAACACTTACCTCTGCTTTACAGACGAGACGGACACTCCAAGCAGGAAGCAGCTCCCCCAAGCTGCACACTCCAGGGCCTGGGGTGTGGCCGTGACACTGCCCAGCAATCCACATCTGGCTTCTGCCCTCCTGGAGTCCAGGGCCCATGGGGGTGACGGACAATGCCTTGATGCCACTTCCAGCCAAAGGCATGGGGGCTCAGAAGTCCAGCTAGGGGTGGGCAGGCTTCTGGAAAGACGTGTCCGTGAGCTGGCCCTTGTGTCCAGCCACAGCCCTGACCCCTGGGCACACGCAGTCCACCCAACCCACTTGCCCCTTACACCAACAACTCACAAGACCAAACCGACCCTTCCCCAGCACCTCTGGGGGCAGTAAGGGTTCCCGCGCCCTCTGGCTTCAGGCTGAATGCGGCCAGGGAGCACAGGAGGAGAAGGGAGGCCGGAACTTGTCCCAAGGCCCCTGTCTCGCGGCCCTCTTCTCTGTTCCTGTCTTCCTCTCTCCTGGCTCCTCAGGCCCAGGAGGACTACCCTTGTGGCCACCAGCCCTGACGTCCTGCACAATGGGCTCTAGACACTGTGCCCTTTTCTCTGGAAATAGTCCCTTGATTGAATATCTCCCCTCCCCACCCCGGCCCGTGCCCTTCCAGTTCAAGTGGGCCTCTGTTTCCCGCTGTGGTCCTGCACCCACTCCCAGGTCTTCTGCAAGTCACTCACACACTCCCCTTCCTAGGAGGGCTCCTCTCTGGCCTTGCTCGGGCCAGGTTCTGTGTCCCCACTAAGCTACCACAGGCCGGGGGTGGGGGTTACTATTTGGCCACAGTCTGCACAAGGCCCGGGGTCAAGGGAGGAGCCAGCAGCCCACGCAGGCCACTGTGGCAGGAATGGACTCCATGCAAACAAGTTCCCCCTCCCTCCCTCCTGAGCTCAGCCTCGGTGTGTTGGGTCTGGGGTGTTCATGGCACATCCCAGAGAGGATGCAAAGAAGCCACTGGACACAGAGGCCTGGGGTTCAGGACAGAGGTCTGGGCAGCAGGCAGAGCTCCAAGGGTCTCCAGGGTGTGGGAGATTCTAGAAATAGTTCCTTGATGTAACTACCCAAATCTGTGTGCCTCTCTCACTGCCCCCTGCTCCCAGCAAGTGGAAGCTTTGTGCAGGCAAAGGCTGAGAGTCACTTGCTACCTTTAGACATAGAGCAGCAGGCTGCAGTGCCACACACAGTCGGTGCTCAGTAAAGAGATCCTCACTCAAAGCACAGAAACACAAAACCTGAGCCCAAGGGTTTTTGGAGATCAAAGACTCCCAGAGGAAGCTGAAAACTCAGAGGTCCACAGGGGCCCAACAGTTGCCATAAATGAAGGGAATGGGCCAGTGTGGGTCATGGGGAGCTGGAGAGCCCCTGTTCTGGATGCAGGGACTCCACTGCCAAGAGCCTTTGACCGTGGACCTGCAGGGGTGTGGGCCCAAGGTGCACAATGGGCTCACATCAATGGCTTCTCCCCTCATCTAAGGCTGTCTTTCTACTGAAAACAAATTGGAGTCTCCAAGAATCTTAGTGGCCCAGCTATGCACAGCACTAGGACAGAAGTCTAGCCCAGGTCCCCAAGGAGCATGGGAGTGGCCGGGCTGGTGAAAGCAGCAGGTGCTGTTGGTGCTAAGCCCAGATCTCCCTTGTCAGGAGGTGCACCCATCCCTCAGCCATTGCCAAGGTCTCCATCATTGACTCACAGCCACGCTTTACTGGAGAAGCATCCACAAGCACCCAGAAATACCAAAAAGGTTTATGCATCATCCCACCCGCACCCCCAGGGCTGCCTGTAGCTGTTACAAGATCCTGTAGGACCGGGCTTCAGCTCCACTGTGCCCTTTACTCCCCAGCACTCCCCATGGGGTCAGGCTGAGTCTAGACTTCTCCTGCACCCTCATGCTTGCTTGGTGTCATCCCCCACCTCACCTGCTTCTCTCCATCAGTAACCACAGGCACCCAACCCCTGTCTCAGGCTCTGCTCCTAGGGAAGCAACCTGAGCAGCAAGGGTGGCAGCGCGAAGACTGGGTGGGCACAGCGAAGGCCTGAGCACACCTGAAGGTGAGAGGAGGGAGACAGATGCGGTGTGCAGAGAAGGAAGCTGCTGGGGAGAGGGGTCCCCATGCAGCGGCGACCAGCAGTCTCCAGGGGAAGTGTCCAAAGACACCAAGTGGATTGATAGTCATTGTCAATGTGGAGGAAAACCAGGGAACCGTCGTTATCACCATCTTGCCTAAGGAATTCCGCAGTCAGCCAGTCAAAACAACTCATTGAGGGCCTGCTGGGTGCTGCGGCTGTGGGGGACACATACAGGTGGGTGAAGCCACAGCCTCTTCGGCCTCATGGAGGTGCCTGCCTGCTTCTATCCTTCCTTTTGCCCACCTGTCCTTTCTCTCCAGATCGCCTTTCAGCCCTTACATTCTTCCACATTCTGTTTATAATAGATTTCATGTGTGCAGCACAGCTAAAGTTTCTTGAAACCCTAAGAGAGGAATCGAAGGAAAGCAGCTCTGGAAAAGCCCCAGAGAAGGAGATACTGAATCAGAATGCAAATCCCAGAGGGCTTCAGAGAGAAGGAGACCCCCTGAGTTGCCCTGAGGGAGGAGCATATGAAGGGTGAAGCAAGATTTGATCTGGGTAAGGGGAAGGCTGTGATTTTTTAGCTGGCAGCATCTCATCTCTCTCTTCAAGCCCCCAGATGTTTCTCAGAATCTCCCCTTTGCCATTCTAGGGGCCCTCTTGGCAGAAAGAGGTGCTCGCCTCCCACCATGGAAGTTCAAGTCTCCAGCTCCCTGCTCCCTGCCCTGTGGCAGCTCCAGGTGGGCATGGATATGGGCTGAGCTGGTCAGATGTCCAGCCCAGGACTCTATGTCTTGAGAGAGCCACCCACAGGCTGCAGAAGACTGAGGAAGGCTGAAGGAAGGCCACATGGTCCCTGCCAGCTCCCTAGAGAGCCCTTCAGACTGGCCGCTTTTTGTAAACATAATGCCAGATTCGGTGGTGGTTGAGCCCCTCACTTTTCTGTCCCTTTGCTCTCTGTAGGCACGTATCTGTGAATTACACATAGTATTATTCTGACTGATTTTGCATTTTATACAGAATTATCAATGGCAAGTATCCTTCTCGCACCGTGCTTAGTCTGGCTCAGTGTTGTATTTTTTGAGATTTATCTATGCCGACCTTGGTAGCTAAAGCTCATTCATTTTAATAGCTGTATAGTTATTCCAAAGTATGACTACCACAGAACTGCCCAGATGAGCCACAGATTTAAGCGCAATAACAAAAGCTTATATTTTAAGCAAGCAAGTTTTGGGTTGTTTTGTCATGTAGCAATAGCTAACTAATGCAGACAACATGTGTCTTCGGATTTAGCCACTACAGACAGAGAAAGCAGGCTAACGTGTCTCTTGGTGCCCACACATGTGAGCAATTCTTAGAAGTGCACGCAGAGTTGGTGTCACAGGTGGGGAGAGTTTGTCCATCATCAGCTAATCTGGATCTTCTGGCCGCTTTCTGAACTGACCCCAGTGATTCTGTGCCCTCCCACTATCTCTTCAATGAATTCCCATTTCCCCTAGACAATGAGAGGAACCAACCAGCAGACCTGAACTTGTAAACAATAATCAATGGTTATTTTCTAACTTCGTTTTTAATTATTGTTACTGATTTGGAGGACGTTTTGTTACATGGCAATTGCTGATACAGCTACCTAAATCCAGCTGCAATTGAAAAGCACCCATCAGCCAGGTGCAGTGGCTCATGCCTGTAATCCCAGCACTTTGGGAGGCCAAGGCAGGCGGATCACCTGAGGTAAGCAATTTGAGACCAGCCAGGCCAACATGGCGAAACCCTATCTCTACTAAAAATACCAAAAAAATAGCCAGGCTTGATGGCAGGCACCTGTAATCCCACCTACTCAGGAGGCTGCGGTAAGAGAATTGCTTGGACCTGGGAGGCAGAGGTTGCAGTGAGCTGAGATCATGCCACTGCACTCCAACCTGGGCTACAGAGCGGGACTCCGTCTCAAAAAAAAAAAAAACACCCGTCCAGCTTCTTAGATCCAAGTTCTTTAAAATCAAGAGAAGGAATTCCCAAGCAGTCACACTTACACCGGCTGGTTGGAGCATCCTCATGCAAAAAAGTGACTATCAGAGCTCTTTAACCCCTCTAAACTGGGGCTCAGAATAACTGGTCCCATTGCTCCTGCTGGAATATCATGCAAAGTAGGGCAGCTCCCCTCCCATCTCTGAGTCTCTGTATTCCTTGTTGTCTGTAAAAAAGGGCACTAATTTCTGACTCACAGGCATATTGTGAAAATTGAGTAAAATGGTGAGATCTAGCACAGTTGCTCTATTTCAGTTCCTCTCCCCCTGATGGACTGAGTAAACTGGGGTACACCTCTGTCACTTTTTGGACTTCTTCATCTACAGTTTAGGAATAATCACTACTATCTCAGGAGAATTTGTGGAATAGATGACAGAATGGATGTCAGATATTACATCAGGAAGGATGCCTTTTGTGACAAGTCACAGAAGACCCATTTTAACTAGTCCAAACTATAAGGGGAATTTATTAGATCACATAACAGAATATTCCAAAAGTGGACGATTTCAGGCATGGTTTGATCAAGGCTCCAACTTTGTCTCTCTACAACTCTTTCTCCTCTACAGCCCTTTGGATGTTGGCTGTGCCTCAGGGTGACTGTCCTCATGCAGTGATTGACTTGGGCACTCACTATGGCTCCATCACTCTGACAATAGAAATGAGACTGTGCCTCCTGGTTCAGGCTAAGCAGTGCTCATGGTAGAACTAATGTAAAAACAGTCACCTTCAACATGTCATGATCACTGCATAGTGGGGTAAGGAGAGGATTGGGTGTGAAGAGGCCACACTAGGACCCTGACAGGTGTCCAGCCCTGTGACAGACATATGGGTTAAGGTACCACCTCCTCTATCACTGGCATGTCCCTACCTGGGCCTCAGTTTCCCCTCCAGTAATATAAGGGGGCTGCCTGGATGTTGCCTCTTGACTTCCACCCTGCCCAACTCCCAGAGCCCAGGCCTTGATGGACTAGTTTGAGTCTTAAGTGGGAGGCTAGGGCCCACTACCTGCCACTTGGGTGGAGTGGGCTCCATGGGCAAATGCGTCTGAACAGAACAAATTGCTAGGGCATTGTTTCTCATTCTTTCTAAGGGTGAATGATTTCCAGCAGCCGACTGGGTGGGTGAATGATTTCCCAACCCTGCCAAGCCCTTTTCAAGACCATAATTGCATTTCTCGTGACAGGTTCCCAGTCGGGTCTCCCCCTCCAGGGCCAAGGTGTGGCAAATTCATAAAGCCATCTATCTGTCTGCTGCCCGGCCACCTTCTGCCCGCAGCCTGGGGTCTGGACCCTTGGGCTACAACTGAAGAACTGAGAGTTCCAATACTGGCTCTCACACTGCATCATCCAACATAGGGTCGCTAGCCGCATGTGGCTGTTTTAAAACCCAGTCCTCAGTTGCACTAGCCACATTCCACGTGCTCAGTGGCCATATGGCTAGTCTACCATATCAAACAGTGCAGCACGGAACATTTTCATCGCTGCAGAAGGTTCTATTGGCCAACTTGTCTCCAGCAGAAATTCGGTGGGAAACCCCAGGCAGTCCCCTCTCCCTTCTGACCCCCGATGAATGTTTCCATCCTTTCCAGCTCCGACCCTCAGTTTCCTCCTCTATAAAATGGGGGCGACAGTGCTAAGGGATATGTTTGTGAGATAAGGCCTGTGAAATGCTGAGCCCTGGGTTCAGGCTCGGGCCACTCCAGGGGAGGGGGAAGATGTCACAGGGGAGGGGCCTTTGAGCAGGCTTCACACAGGGAACTTGCTTGGTGTCCAATGCAACAGTCACTCCTTCTTCCTGTGGGGCTAAAATGCATAGTCCTAGGGAGTAAATGATGATTGCCCGTGCCAATCATGATGCCCATAATCATTTGTCTGCAATGGGGCAAGGGGTGACCATGTGACATCAGGGGAAGTCTGCTGGAGGCTTCTGGGAAAACATGTCCTCCCTGATAACAGAGAAGCACATCCAAAGAAGGCCCCTTTGTAACCTGCACTCTCACTTCCTGCTTTGGCTGTATAATGCCTGATGCTTTTGCAGCCATTTTGGGGCCACGAAGCACCATCCAGAAGGGGAAAGTGAGCATGCTGGGGAAGCTGCGTGGGAGGACGGCGAAGGCTTGTCCCTGATGTCTTTGTCTGCCCCCTCACCTCCTGGCTACTTTAAGATAAAAATGAGTGTCCTTGGTGGATGGATTATTGCAGCCAAAAGCATCCTTAGTAATCCTCTTTCAAGGGTGAGTCAGTTTGCCAGGTGAGCAAGATGCAAAAGAACATTCCAGGCCAAGAGAGCAGTGTGCTGAGGACACAGGGGTGGGGGTCAAGTGCTGCATCCTAGGAATGGAGAGTGGTAGGTGAGTGCGGTTGTGGGCAGAGCTGGAGTTGGGTGAGGGCAGCTCAGTGCCAAATGACAGAGTTCAGACTTTCATTTGCAGGCTGGTGGTGGAGTGGGGAACACCGGAAGGCTTTAAGGGATGGTGCTGAGTTACAGGGTGAACAATGGGTCAGGACAGGTTGGCAGGGGGAGACTGGAGGCAGGGAGGCCAGGGAGGAGGCGGGGGTGCTGATTGTGTGAGGCCAGAGTGTGAAGGAGGTGAGGGAATTGGGAGGGAGGGAGAGGGGAGGAGCAGACAGGTGTTGGTGACTGAGCTACTGAGGTGATGAGGGGAAGAGGAGCTGAGGATGGAGAAGGAACCAAGGACAGGGCCCTGAGGATGTGGACACTGATGGAGACTTGGGGAGCAGAGGGAGCAGTCAGAGAAAGCCAGGAGACGAATGCAGAGAGGGTTTCCAGAAGGAGGGCTAGGTACCTGCGTGGAATACCGCTGAGCCCTGGGTGCTGTCTTCACAATGCATCCAGAGCTGCCCTCACTAGCGCCACCTCCCACCTCCCACCTGAGTCCACACCACCAGCCTCTCAAGCAGCTACAGCCTCCTGCTTCCTCCCTCACTCCTTGCACTCAGTCCTCCCACAGCAACCAGAGGGAGCCTAGCAAAACCTAAGCCAGTCACATTCCTCCTCCGCTCCACAACCCACAACCCGCATGACTCCCACCTCCCTCAGAGTAAGCACCAAAGTCCTCACTGCCACCTTCAATACCCTGAAGACCTGCCACCTTCCACCCCACCTCCCCAGTCTCATATTCCCCTACTCTCTCGCTACGGTGTTTCAGCCACGCTGGCCTCCCCACTGTTCTGTAAATAAGCCAAGCATATTTGCACCTGCGGGACTTTGCGCTGACAGTGGGCACCACCTGGAACTGCTTCTTCAAGATTTTGCAAAGCTCCATCCCAACAATGAGCAGAAAACACAGGTCTTCCCTAGCTACCTCATACAGCACCCTGCCTCCCCACAGCACTCTGCATCCTCTGCCTTGAGTTATTTCTCTCCATAGCGTAAATACTGGACGATTTAGCAGCTCGAAGCAGCTCCCTGTGTCTTTTCTGTTCGTTGTGGTGTCCCATGCCTAGAAGACGCCTGGCCTATAGTAAGTGGTCAGTGAAATTGGTAGAATGAATGAATGAACGAGGTTCAAGTAGGATAACGACTGCAAATAGTCCTCTGAGTTTGGTGATGAATCCAGAAAGTGGGAGGACTATCCAGCAAGTGTAGAGGACTCATTTAGCAAGTTTGGTGGTGAATGGGAGAAAGAAACAGGATGGGGAAAGGAAGTGAGGGAGGGCTTTATTTTTCTGATGCATGTTGTTTACACATGTTTAAAGGCTGAGTGAAGAAACCAGTAGAGAGAGAGAGTTCAAGACCCAGGAGAGGGGTGACTGACAAAGCTGGCCAGGGGAGGTGGGAGGGAGACAGACCCAGAGCCTTGGACGGGGGCTGCATGCCTTTGGCAGGGATAGGAAGCGGGGTGTAGAAGGAGGCCCAGTTTGATAATGTACCTCTGAAAGTGGTCCCTGCAGTGGGCAGGGCACATAGAGGATGCACAATGACAAAAGTAATTCAAAGTAGTTTGGTTTATCCAAAGGTGGTTTTGACGGGCCGCTCACATTCCACATAAACAGAAGAGTCAACAATAGCACCTAACAAACCAAACATTGATCAGGGGCCCACTCTCTGCCGGGTACTAGGCCCAGGCACGGGGCAAAATTCTGTTTGTGATGTAGCCCAACTAAGTAATAGGAAAAATGGAAACTCTGAAACTCTATTTTCAACACCACCTCTTTTTTTTTTTTTTTTTTGAGACAGAGTCTCGCTCTGTCACCCAGGCTGGAGTGCAATGGTGCGGTCACTCACCGCAACCTCCGCCTCCTGGGTTCAAGCGATTCTCCTGCCTCAGCCTCCTGAGTAGCTAGGATTACAGGTGCACACCACTGAGCCCTGCTAACTTTTGTATTTTTAGTAGAGGTGAGGTCTCACCATGTTGAACAGGCTGGTCTTGAACTCCTGATCTCAGGTGATCCGCCCGCCTCAGCCTCCCAAAGTTCTGGGATTACAGGCATGAGCCACTGTGCCTGGCCCAATGCCTCCTTTTTAGGGATGATGAGAATGAAATCCATGTTGGCCTTTCCTCCTTTACTTGACCACTAGGATGCTCAAAGCCAAATTTGCAGGTCAGCTTGTAAAGCTGTGTAGAATTCTGTGACCCAAGTGGGTGCATTCCTACTGCCTTCCCAGACTTGATTTCTAGTTAGATTTTTATTTTGCCTTTCCCTGAAGTTTTTGTTTGCCATTGCATGTCTGTGGGGCTGCATAGCATAGAAAACCTAAACAACAGTGGCTTAAAACATGATAGAACTAGAAGCCAGGAGGTATACAGAGCAGACCTAGACACTTACTCTACACTATTCCCAAGTACTTGGGCTGCATTCCACCCTACTCTACCTTATTTCAGGTGTGCCCCTTTCTCATGCTCATAAGGCAGCTACAGAGTTCCACCCACCACATCCACATCCCAGGCAGAAAGGGAAATAATTGCCAGGGAACAAACAACAAAATGAGTTTCCCAGAAGCCTCTCCCAACAACATCTGCTTAGAATTCATTGGCTACAACTGTGTCCCATGTCCACTTGTAGCTGCAAGGGAGGCTGAGAAATGTTTTCTTTACCTGGGCATAGGGCAGCTCTGAACAAAATTGAAGTCCTATTACTGAGAAGAGGGAGGGATGAGTATTGGTTAGCTAAACAGCAATGTCTACCATGGTCACCTATATTTTTCTTTTTCGTCCTTTATAGAATAAAGAAACACACAAACGTTGGAATGAGCACTTAAGCCCTACAGTTTTCAGGGCAGCTATAAACTCAGTCTGCCTTGTTTGTGGCTCTGTCTTCAGTTTCTGGAGCAGGATCCGGCACATACAGCTGGCACTCAACAAATAATTGTTGACTTGAAAAGGAACCGAGCACCTCTTGTGTGGAGAAGAGTGTCATTATCCCCATTTTATAGGAGAGAAAGCGGCCTCTTCTCCAAACCTCAAAAAACATCAGTCCACAGAGTCACTGGGCTTAAGTTTGTTATTTCACAGAGGAGGAGATGTGGCCCAGAAATGTTAAATGACTTGCCCAAGATCACACAGCAAATTCATGGCAAAGGCTAGAACCTAGGTCTTCCGAGTTTTCTTTCAGATTAAACCTGGTCCAGACAGAACTCAGCCTGAAGATTGTCTAAGGCAGGGTTTCTACAGTCCCCAGAATTCCAGTATCCACAGTGAACTGAGACATGGGGCTCCATGAGGTGGGAGACTGGAGGCATCTTTGAATCATACAGCTGCCACAATGCCAAAGGAATGGTGAAAATAATTTAAAAATCACTTTCGATCAAATTCAGGGTGAAACTGGTAAACAATGAACTTGAGGCAGAGAGGGGGGTTGTTTTCCACTAAAAGTCCATTTCCTTAGGTCAAAAACATTTTTGGCAGGATGGTTTTCCAGTAGACCATGAAGACCTGAACATGCCCAAAATATGTAATCCCTTAATAAGTGCCAGAGAAACCCCACGTTGGCATCCTGACAAGTTGCCACCCAAATCACAATACAGTTTCAGCCCCCAGAGAGGAATCAAAGTCCCCCTTATTAAAATGCATTATTTATGGCTTCCAGAAAGTCTTCCAGACCCCTGACAGCTTAGGAATGAGCTCAGAAATTAACTCTTTGATATTATCAGGGTCAATCCATCTCTCTGGATTCTTTGCACTGTGTTCTTTTTTTTTTTTTTTTCTGAAAGGCATGTACTGGAGAGGAATTTCATTCAAGGCACAAAGGAATGACGAAGTCAGCTGGGGAATTACATTAGTCCCTTCTCTGAACAGCCCTCTGATTCATCTGTCCTTTCTGTAAAGACAGAAATGACTTCTTGTCTCATTAAAGGTAACCATGAGGACAGGAGAACCCAGGAGGTGGCCAGGGATGCAGAGAGTGAGCCTGGTGCACTCCTAGAGACCACCTCATCCCCACAGAAGCTCAAAGGGGACCTGAGGTCTTGCCTTTGTCACACAGCAAGCCAGTGCACCAAGGCTGTGGGAGGGGAGAGAAAATCAGAATCTCAGAGCCAGTATGGCCCTCTTGGAAGTCCTTGGCAAAATTCTGACTGCTTGGAGCCTCAGTTTTCTTCCCTGTAAAATGGCTGTAGACCCAAGCCCAATGTATTACAATTGAACCCCTATTTATTTTTCAAGCAAAACCATTCAAGGAAACCTTTTTAAAAAAATGTAAAGTGTAGTCGTTCTTCTCCCAGTCCACCTACCATAGATGCCAAGGGACCCCCTGGAACTCTGCGGCTCCATGAATAGCTGGATTTCAGCAAAAGCTCGGCACTGACATACCTCCAATGTGGAGCTCTGGGTTCTGCGGTGGTGGGAAGATGCCTTCACCACTGAGCTCATTTCTGACTGTGCTGGCCCCCTTCTTACCCACAGGTGCCCCCATGGCAGAGACAGGACCCCTACTGGAGGGGTGGAAGAACTGGCCCACCCTGCCCTGCCCAAACAGGGGCCTCCTTGCCCCCTCCTGGCTTCTGCTTCCCAGAAGCCATACTGTCCAGGTTAAAGCATGGGAAACCGTGGGAAGCGAGGGCTGGCTACAGACAGGAGACTTCTGGCTGGGTGTGTTACCAGTTCACTTGATGACTTTGGGCAAGTCACTTTCCCTCTATGGGTCTCAGTTTTCCCTACAGGGACAATGCCAAAGAATATATAGGTCAAGATTATTTTAGTTGCAAAAGGACATCCAACTCAAATTTACTTTTAAAAATGGAGACATGGAACATATTGGCACCAAGTACATGAAAAACTCAGTAGTGGTTGCAGATCCAGGCAAGGTTGGATCCAGGCTCCAAAAGATGTGGTCAGGACCCTGTGTCTTGCTTCTTTCAGCTGTTTCCATTCCCGTGCTTCATCCTAGGCTGGGTTCCCCACACTGGCAAGACACCTGCAGTAGCTCCGGACTTAAAGCCGCATGGCCCCAAGCCCAGCACATAGCAGGAAGTACCGCCCAGGGGATGCCAAGCAGAATCTCAGGATCCATGCTCATTGGTTTGTCTCATGTCATGTAACCATACCAGGACCCCAATCACTGTGCCCAATTGGGCAATCTCTTCTCTGATTGGCCTGGCCCACCAGGCAGGCCAAATCCACAGATGCCCGCTGAGAGGACCACGGGCTCCAATTTCTTTGTGCTGTGGAACCCTGTCTTCAAACGAGAGCTCACGCAGGTACCCATCACCTAATGCAGAAGAGGGTTCTAGTTGCTCTGATAGAGGGAACTGGGCAGTCCAGGCCCCATTCACACACTGTCTCGCCCTCAGCTCGCAGGAGTGATGCACCACCCTGCTCCTGGCCTAGCTGCAGTGGACCCCAGCGGGGTGGTGGAAGGACCTCTCAGCTCCCTGGATGAGATGCTCTGGATGGCCTCCAGGGCTAGGAATCAGGGTCTGTAAGGCCAACGACAGCTTGAGGTCAGGGACCCCGCATGACCTTCCCCTTCCTGCTGACAGAACCCAAGGTCAGTCACCCACCCTCCTAGCTGACTGACAACTAAAGCCCTCCTCAGCAAACCGCCTCTCCACCTCCACAGGCAGGTGCTTGCCTACTAGGTGTTATTGCTTGCTTAGTCTTCACTCCAGTTCAACGGCGTGCTTTGTGAGGGCAGAGGTGGTGCCAATTTTCATTACTCTCCCCAGGCTAGTACAAAGTATTGATAAATATTAGATGGATGAATGGATGGATATGGATGGATAAACAGGTGGGTGGGTGAGTGAATGGATGGATGACCAAGTGAGTGGATATGTCGGTGAGCTGGTGGATAGGGAGGTCAGTGGGTGGATGAATGGGTGGATGGATGGACGGACACGTGGGTAGGAGAGTGGGAGGGTGGGTGGGTGGGTGGATAGATGAATGGATGGGTAGGTGGGTGGGTGGATAGGTGGGTAGGTGGCTGAATAGATGGATGAGTGGGTGGGTGGGTGGATAGATGAATGGATGGATACGTGGATGGGTGGATAGCTGAATAGGTGGCTGAATAGGTGGATGAGTGGGTGAGTGGGTGGATGGGTGGGTGGATGGATGGAATACGTATCTTCCTAGATATACCTTCTCTTTCCCAGAAACTAGGACTAGGAACAAGCATGTACTGAGGCAGAACTCCCAGCTTCCTTCCGTGTCAGACACCTACACATAGAGGGTCCCAGCCCACACACTTTCCGGCTCCTCCCACCTCCAGCCCCTTCAGGGCAGCCCTGCAAACACTGGAGGAGGTAGTGACCAGGACCCCTGAGGCTGCCTCTCCAAGTTGAGTGACTCAGTTCCTCCAACTGCCCCTCACAAAGTGAAGACTCTCCTGCCTGGCCGCACTCTCTGGACACAACCCAGTCCATGCCTGTCCTTTAGTAAAGGATCCCAGCTGCAGCATTTAGGGAGTTCTGAAGAGTACAGAGGTGGAGGCAGCAATCAGCTCCCTCCTTCTAGGCTCTATGCCCTAGGTAATGTGGCCTTTGGGCACATTTGCTTTTCTGTGCCACACGGAGCTGAGCCCCTGAGCACCATGAACAGTGCTAAGCCATATCTTCCTATCCTGGCCACGTGCAGTTTGCTTTTTGGACCCAAGTGCTGGAATTGACATTTATTCCTAGTCAAATTCACTTTGCATGATTCCTGCCAATATGACAAGGCCATTGTGAATCCTGAGTCAGGGTTTTGTGCCATTTCCACCTCAGCCCAACTGCCCCTCATCATTCTTTGTGCAGCCAGGAGCCAGACATGGAGGCATTTCTCCCTGAGGAGGCCATGGTGGGCAGGGGGAGTGGAAAAGGGGAGGGCAGCACAATGACCTCATGGTGAGTGCCTGAGCTGGACCCTGGCCCTTGCCCCTCATCCCAGTGTCTTCATTTTCCATCCTTTTCTTCCCCCATTATCCCAGGTTGGGGGCTGCACTCCCCCTCCAGCCAGAAGCTTCCCAAAGACTCAACCCTACTTCTCCCCAAGAACCCTGAAAGTGGACATGACACGAGTGTGTTGTGTGCTTTACAGATGAGGAAGCAGAGGCCTGTAGAGAAGATGGGCTGGTCAAAGGTCTTCCAGTACATCTGTGGTCAGACTGGATTCCAGCTCTATCGAGGCATCTCTACCACTTACTCGTCTGGGCTATGCAGTGGTTACACAAGGGGGATGTGTTTCTGGGGTGGAATATCAGCTCCATCCCACATGAGCCAGGTGTCTTTGGACATTGACCTCTCTGGGTTCAGTTTGCTGAGTTGTAAAATGGGATTAATATAGGACTCACCCCACACCACACAGTGTTAGAAGGATGAAATGAGGTAGTCTATGTGGAGTGTGAAGAACGGTCCCCCTGCCTGGAAATGGGCAGCAGCTCTGCATGTCTGCCCTACGGTGTGCTAGACAGAGTGCTGGGCACACCACACACGTCCTCACCTTTCTTCCTCACAGCACACATGCCAGTTAGAAAGTTGTTCACACAGCTGGGGAAACTGAGACTCAAAGAAGGAAGCCCAACCTGCTGCACTCCCTGTCCCAAAAACAGCCACTAAGTGTTCTATTGAACAAGAAAGCAAAGGTGCCCACACTTGGGTCACTGCCCACCTGTTTCCAAGTTCACGGTTATTCTAACTCTCATTTCCAGGCACCAGTCTGGGCTCTAAGGAGCCATGGGGAGCAGTAGAGATGAGGTCCCTGCTTTTTCTGTTATGGAGAGACCAGGATTGACCTTCAGCCACCACCCACTACTACCTTTACTTGGTGCCACACTGCACCCCTGAGAGATCTGGACCTTAAACAAGCAAACAAATATGTAAAAAGACACATTCCCAAAGTGATCCTGCCGTGATGAAGACAGACGGGATACTGAACGGATAGGAGCGGGGCAGGCACATTTAAGCCAGCGTGGATAGCCAGGAAACCTCTTTGGAGATACAGTTTAAGTTGTGGAGAAAAAGATAGATGGTGGCTATCTGGGGGAAGAGATTCCAGGTGGAGGAAATGGCAGGTGCCAAGGCCCTGAGGCAGGAACGTGTTTGGCATACTTCAGGAGCAATGAGCTGGCTGGCATGATGCAACCCAGAGTGAACTCCAGTTCAGAGAGCGGGTGGAGATGAGGCTGGCGTTAAGGATCCCAGGAAGAAAGCCTACCTCCCCAAAGGGTATCAGCTCTTCCAAAGCATGGGGAATTCTGTTTGAAGGAGGAAACAAATGTAGCACGGATCACTTTTAATCCTAGAACATTTTGCATAAAAACTCACACACAGCTCTGGGAGTAGGAACTGGTATCACGAATCAAACATCAAAAATGCTCACTCTGAACAGGCAATTTTGCTTCAAGACACTGATTCTCAGGAAGCAGCATTAGATGTAGACAAAGATTTAGTGGCAAGGGTGATCAGGGGCATGTTCACCACAGCAGGGAAAACCTAGGAAACACTGCAGTGTTGATGGAGGGTTTGGCTGCACATATTACACCCTGCCAAGGCGCCGGATACTATGCGGCCATGTGAAATGGTGTTATAGAGAAATGTTTAACAGCACAAATTCATGAGCACTATATACTGTTAAAATGAAAAACAGCATGGTTCTTTCTTTCTAAATATACATATGTATGTATGGGCATAAGAAAAGAGATTAGCAATGCTAATGACCATCTCTGTGAGAGGGGCTTGCAGGCAAGTATTCTTGTCCTCCTTTTGTTTATCTGAATATTTTTTCACCTAAAAGCCACTTCAGTTCCCGAGTTAAGTTCACAGGGAAAGTTTAAAGAGATGCATGGCTTTGTGGTCCTATAGCCAAGAGGGGTCCCAGAATGGTGGCCTCATGACTCTGGTCACTGGGATGGGTCAGTCTGCCATCTGCAGTCCTCTGGTGATGCAGTACCTATCCTTTCATGCCCTCATGTGCCAAGCCCTGTGTCCAAGCTTACCCCACACAACTTCCAATCTGGGAGATACTACTGACATCTGACAGATGGGGAAACTGAGGCTCAGGGAAGGGTGGCAGCCTACCCAAGGTTTCACAGTTAAGCATCGCCAAAGCTGGGGCCCAAACTCAACCAGAATCTGGAAGCCTATGATTCGATGAGAGCACAACTTACTCTACCCACCCACTCACCATTTCTCAGTTCCAGCCATGTGCCGGGCCCTGTGTAGGGCAGCTCTACACATGCCCTTACCATGATGGGAAACTAGGCACAGAGAGGTTAAACAATTTGCCTGAGGCTACCCAGCCTAGAAGTGGCAGAGCCTGGAGACCTGACTCCCCACTGCACACTCCAGCCTCCATATTGGGGGAAGTCCAGAGGGAGCCAGGAGGATAACTGCCTTCTATTCCTAACGACTTGGTGGGGAAGCTGAGGCAGTTGTGAGTGATTGCAGGGAGCTGCTGATGACCCACTTTCCAGACAGTCCAGTCTCCCTGTCTGAACCTCCCAAGAGATTGAGAGGCTTGGGTGGGAACTGATCAAAGGTCTCCATTAGAGGTGCTGTCAGAGCCCTGGAGTTCCAAGGAAGCCCAGAGAGGGGTGGTGACTTGTCCAAGGTCACACAGCCCAAGAGCAGCAAGGCAAGGCCTATAAGCCTCCCTTCCCCAGACACAACAGGCTGGGGTAAGGGGGCTGTCAAGGAGAAGGAAGGAGAGAGCCTGCATCTTCCAGGCAGAGATTCCTCACGTCTGGCAATCACGTCATCGGCGGGGACGCCGCAGCCCCCGGAGTCACCGTCCCCGTCCTTCATGACCTCATCTCTTGGCTGGGACCCAGCCCAGAGCCTGGTGCCTGGAATCAATACCTCTTGGCAGCACCTAAGGCCCCCTTGTCTTCCTGCCCCCACCCTGGGCAGCCCGGCCTAGCGCCTCGACCTCCCTCCCACGCCCATCACAGCAGGCTGGAAGCCAGCACTGAAATCCTCAGGCAGCGCAAACTCTTTCCCTCCCCAGCGGCTCGCCTGTGCTGAGCTCACTGTAGGTGGGAGGAAGGAGGCTCTGCTCAAATCCAGACATCTCCCCGCAATTGCCACCCCATGGGGGCAGCTCACATGGCCTCCTTGAGCCTGGGTTTCCCTGTGTGACTAAGGGAGGGATGAATCCAACTTACTGGATGGCCATGAGGTTCCACTGTCAAACACAGAGCCTGGCAAACAGCAGGGACTTCATACACACTAAGTCCCTCCTCTCCTTAGTCTGGATGCTTAATAAAGCAAGTTCAAGGCTTGCTTAATAAAGGCAAGTTCAAGTTAATTGTTATCACAGTTAACAGCAACCATGTGAGGGAAGCAGGGGAACCAATGACTCCTCTTTACAGATGGGAAAGTGGAGGTTTGGGGAGGGTAACATGGAAACAGGCTTTGAACGCAGCACTTTATGACTTCAAAATGCGGCTCAGGGCTGTGTCTCAGCACCTGGGCTGGAGAGCTCTTACAGAACATGTCACCCAACCCACACACCTGTTCACAGGTGGGGAAACTATGGTTCAGAAAGGTCAAGGGAGCGCTGAAGGTCAGAGAGCTAGTCAGAGATGGGGCTGGGTGTCTACACTCCAGGCCTGTGGGGACTGGAATCTTCAAGGCCTGCAATCTGGAGGAGGCTGTGACAGGATGGTTCCTCCTCTGTAGCCACCCACTCGTTTGGTCCCTGTGCATTAGCGGGAATCTGCCATGTGTCCATCCAGCGAGAGGGCCTGTCCCCATCACCCCGCCCTGGGGATTGATATCCTTGTATCAGCTTTGACCAGGACGTTGTGGCTTCTCGAGGGTTTGGAAGTGTGTCCCTGCTTCCCAGGCCCCAACAGCTTCAGAGCATTGGGACAGAGTGTCCCAGCAGGGGCTAAGAGAGGTGAGGCCCCGCACCAGCTGAGGCTGTAGAGTCAACGCAGGTAACAGAAGGGAGATGAGAGAGGCAGCTCGACTGCTCCTGTTGGTGTTTTTGTATTGTTTTTCGAAAAAAATAACAAATCCAGATTTCTATGTAAAATCTCCTCATTGAATCACTTAAAACACTGAGCCTCAGATAAAACCTCCCTGAGCTGAAGAAGGCCCCTCCAGAGAGGGCCCTGGTGGATGGAAGGGCGCCTGTGGCGAGGGAGCAGGAAACTCGGGGATGAGGGAGGGGATTTTGGCCCTAAACCTGGAGCCTCAGTTCCCTGCGCTGTAAAGCGGGGCCATCAGTCCCAACCCCGCTGGGTGACTGTGCAAATGCCGTTCAGGCTCTCCAGAACTCCACAGGGCAGGCTCACCCTGGGCTTTCTCAGGCTTCCTGGTGTGATGGGGTCCCCAAGTGGTCCACTCCTGCCCTCCGCAGGCTGGCACTCAGGCTGAGGACATCCTGGTGTGCAGCCTTGGATTTGTAGCCGTGGCTGCGGGTTTGGGGCAATTCCTGGTGTCTTCACTGACACTTTCCTTTTCTCTCCTCAGCCCAGAAAGTGGGTGGGAAGGCCCAGATGGGAAGGGCAAGAAGGGAGAGCTGGGAACATGCTCTGGTTCAGAGGTGGGAGCAAAAGGAAACTATTCCCACCTTGAGTCTCATGCATTTCACTCAGGGCATGTCCCACACCACACACCTCTCAGCAGCTGAGACAGTGGATGGGACAGGCACAGGGCTTGCCTGGACTCAGCTACCCACCCTGAGCCATTAGGGCAGCCTGCGGCCCAGAGGAGTCAGCGTTAGACAGTCCCCATGCCAGCATCGAGTAGGATTGGGCCACTGTGGTAGGAAAATGTTGCATCTCCCCCATGCCCTGCCAAAAAGAAAGGCCACATCCTAATCTCAGGAATCTTTTGCTCTGCAAAAGAGACCTTGCAGATGTGGTTCAATCAAGGATGCTGAGATGGGGAGATTACACCAGGCTGCCCAGGTGGGCCCAATGTGATCACAATGTCCCCATAAGAGGGAAGCAGCACTTTGCAAGGCTGAGGCCAGCGGATTGCCTGAGCTCAGGAGTTCAAGACCAGCCTGGGCAACATAATGAAACCCATTGCTACTAAAAATACAAAAAAATTAGCCAGGTGTGGTGGCACATGCCTCGGACTAATGGACCCGCTTTACAGCTACTCCAGAGGCTGAGGCAAAGAGAATCGCTTGAACCCAGGAGAAAGAGGTTGCAGTGAGCCAAGATCTGCCACTGTACTCCAGCCTGGGCGACAGAGTGAGAACCTACCTCCAAAAAAAAAGGTGCGGGGAGGCAGGAGGTCCGAGTGGAAAAGATGGGGGGGGCCTCGCTGCCGGCTCTGAGGAGGGAGGGAGGGGCCCCGAACCCAGGAGAGCAGGTGGCTTCGAGAAGCTGGAAAGGGCCAGAAAGGGCTTCTCAGAAGGCACGAGGCCCAGGCGACACCTCGATTTTGTCCCATAAAAGCCATTTTGAATGTCTGGCCCTCAGAACCGTCAAAAGAATAAGCGTATGTTGTTTTCACCTGCCCCGTTTGTGGGAATTTGCTACGAGCCCCATAGAAAAATAATCCAGCCTGAAGAGGGCATGGGGCAGGAGCAGGTGGGGCATGAGGGAGCCCTGGGAACGCCTCCCACAGGACACTAAGCTAACCCCGGGAAGACCGCATTCCTAGCGTGGGCATAGCCGTGGGCACGAGGGGGACTCCCTCTCCCACTACGCTGAGGGCACGCACACCTGCGGCTAGGAACGGGCTAGCCAGGTTACCCAAAGCCAGTCTATGGCATCCCGCCCCCTCGCCTCCACGATTGGTCCAGATGAACCAGAACCAAGCCAATCAGTGCATGGCCTCCTCCTGCTCCTAGAACAGGCATAAAATGGTCCAATCGGTGCAAAGGCCAGAAACTGCAGGCTCTGCGGGAAATCCTGCCAGAGAGGCCTGGAACCAAGGCAGCAACTTTGCTATCATGAGGAAGCTAAAAACCAGAGGAGGCAGAAGCAAGAGAATCGCCAGCGAGAGAAGATGAGCCCTGAACCAAAACAATGGCTGTGGAGAAGGGGCAGAGGGGGCCAGAACAGTAGGACTCCGGAGAGAACCGGGAAACCTGGAGCTCTGTGGCACTTGGGGGGGAGAAGACAGCCTGTGGGGAGACTGAGTCATCACCCTCTATCTCATCTACGTTCTCCCCACAGAAGCCGGGAGCACGCCATGTAAACCTAGGTCAGACCACCACCCTCCACTGTTCAGAACCTCCTGGCAGGGTCCTCACCCAAAGTCCTTACCCAGCCAAACTCCATACTGTGGCTTCAAGGCGCTGCACACCATCTGGCCGTGTGGCCTCTCTGATCCCCCTGCACCCAGTCTGCTACTCCCTGGCCTTGCACTGTATTCATGTGCACCAGGCCCATGCCTGCCTGGGGGCCTCTGCCTGGGCTGTGCCTGCCGCCTGGAGGCCCTGTCTCAGACGCCTGCTTGGCTCACTCCTCCTCTTGCAAATGTTTGCCCAAGAGTCACCTTTCCAGTGAGTCTGTCATTGACCATCGCTTCGCCATCACTCCAACCCCTGCCATCTCTCCCACCCCACTTCCTGCTGGGGTTTGTTCCCTAGAGCTTAGTGCAGGCCATTTATTTGCCTATTTGTTAATTGATTGTATTAATTGACTCCTGGAGGGCAGGGACTTTTCCTTTGGCCAGGGCCTGTGACAGTGTTGCCCAATCAGATCATGGCCTCCACCTGCCCCCAGAACAGGCATTAAAATGGCCCAACCTCATAAAGGCCAGAACCTACACAGAGTAGGTGCAAAATTCATACTTGACTCAGAACCAGAGGCCATCAGATGGAAGCACAGCTCTGACCCTGATAACCCCTCCTCACCCACCTTGGTGCCTGGAACTTGCTCTGGGGCGCCCTTCACCCCCTAGTCACCCGTCAGTGGAGCCAGACTTCTGGAGTCTGCACAGACAACTCTGCCTTAAAAAGAGCAGGCATTCCTGGGCGCCCCCCTCCCGCCACCCCGGCCCCGGGGCTCTAGTGCACACAGGCACGTGTACGAACAGGCCGGCAGGAGCAGATTCCAGGAGCTGAGGGAGCAGCCTGTGAGCCCAGAGAGGCTGCCCACCGCGGGGCACCAGCAGCCCCCGCCCTGCGACAGCCCCACATCTGCTACCTGTGCTCCTCAGCACACATGCCACACACACACGCCACATACACGCATGCATGCACACCTGCCATGCACACACACACACACACACACACACAGAGTGTTCGGAAATTCCAGAATCTTATGATTTTGAAAACTCATTTATTTCAATTTAGCCCACATTCTGTTCTTGAAGCCTGGGTCATGGACAACTGTACCTTTCCAAAGCCTCAGAATCTCCAAGACTCAAAGCAGAAGGACCCGACAAGATTGTCCTGTGGCAGAGTCAGCTGGTAGACCCCAGGACAATCCTCCCCTTCTTTCCCTGAATTTCAGCTGGGCTCCCAGAATAAAGCCCTCACTTTCAGCCTTTCTGGCATCTAAGGGTGGCTGTGAGATGAAGCTCTTATCATAGGATATAAGCAAAAGTGTCCCACATCAGGTTCCAGGAGCATTTCCTAAAAGACATCTGATACCCACAGTCTGTCCTTTTTTCTTCTTCTCTCCTACTTAGAACTTAGATGTGATGGCTGGAACTCTGGCAGCCATCTTGGACCACAAGGACCAGATTTCCTCCTTGGTTAGGTGGAGCCAGGAGCTAGAAGGAAGCTGTTCTCCGTGCCAGATCTGTACCACCTACCTTGAGGCTTAAATATGAATGAGATAGAAATTTCTCTTTTCTTGAAGCCATTGTTCTTTGAGTTTTTCATTTACAGTCCAGCCCTCCTATTGCCTAGATGGGGCAAGTGAGGCCTGAGTCAGGCATTGACCCATGCAATGAGTCAGGGCAGAGCCGGGGCAGAACTAACAGCACCTGCCTTGACTTCTTGTGAGCCCTTAGGATTCCTGGGTTCTGACTCACCCTTAAGTCTCAGGACTAGAGGTCTTCAGGGGTCCGACAGCCCAAGACCTGCCCCTTTTACAGCATCACTGGCAGATGGTCACCCAGGTGCTGCTTGGACATCTCAGGTGACAGGGAGAACGGTTCCTCCCTGCCAGTCCAGCCCAGTCCTGCTGAGTTCCAACTGGGAAACCCAGGCCACACACAGAGCTGAAACTGGCCCCCAGTCCTTAGCTCCAGCCTACCCACTGGGCTCACACAGGGGCAGACACCAGGACTCCCTGAGGCTGCTTCTCTCCAATCTCATGGCATTTGCCACCCTGCCACTCTCTGAATTCTGCTCTTGGGAAGAAGTTCAAGCAGGAGAGAGGAGGGAAGAAAATACAGACTCATTGGGGCCTTCCCAAACTCTGGATATCAGTGGATAACAGAGCAGCAGAAGCTCGCCCAGGCCTCCCATGTCACAGGAAGGGACCCAGCTCGTGTTGAGCCCTGGCTGTAGACCATGTAGAGCACTGAGTGCTTTTCATATACTGTCTGCTTCAATTTCCATACAATGCTCTAAAGTAGGCCCAAATATTCACCCCATTTTACAGATAAGGAAACTGAGGTGCAGAGAAAGTTGCCTAGGATGGCCTTGCTGAAGCATTCATCTTCCACCCAGATGTGTCCCACTCCAAGATCTGCACTCTTTCTGGGCCCAACCATGCCCCTCAAACCTGGAGCAGGTCTCAGTGCTGGGTCTGACACTGGCCCGCTGCTCCTCAGCATCCCACACCCGCCCCACGTCCCAGTCAGGACAAGACTCCAACTTGCAGCAGAAATTATGAATAAGGCGAAAGAAAGTTGTCCTGGCCCCTGTGCATGCCTTAAGTATTTAAATTCTTTTTCATAATTATCTCAAATAGTAATTATTGCAGGAGCAATGCGCTTATCGCAGACATGAAACCACCTGCCTTCCCATTTTTGTCAAAAGTGGAAACACTGACATTATTTTTGCAATTCATTTCAATAGCTGTTTTCACTGTAAATACCACCTTAACCACAAGAAAAATACCCCGGGAGACGCTGGAGGTATTGGAGGTTTCAGAGGAATTATTCCAAGAGGGCTGTGGGTGTCTCCCAAGCACACAGAGAGAAAGGAAAACATGGGAAACTGTTTCCTCTCCAAGCCAAGGGGGAAAGTGCACCCTGGAGAAAACTCCCATGGAAGGGGGCTCACATGTGGCCCCCAAGTCCCCTTCCTCCTCTCTGCATCCAACTGCCATCCACACTGCCACCGCCACCCACCCACCCTGGGCTGCCCACGCACTGGAAACACCTCATTCCCTCCGTAAAACATCAAAATCAGGAGGCTCCCTCCCAGACACCATCGGAAACCAGGGGCCGCAGCTCCAATAGGAAGTTCGAAGATTCAAAGACTAGAAGGGACCAGATTTCCAAGAATGCAGCTTTCCAAGATTGCACAGTCTGGCACAGGTGTGGGCGGGGGGAAACTGGAGAGGAAAAAGGAACATCCGGAGCTGCAGCCCGAGAAACCACCTGCCTTAGAAGGGAGGGCCCCAAGACATGGTTGGATGAGCCGTGAAGGGAAGCAGGCATCTCGAATTCTAGTCCCATGCCCACCACAGGGTGGCCTTGGCCAGGCTGCCCACCCTCTCCAGACCTCAGCGTCCCCATCTGTCAAATGGACAAGAGTCTTGAAGGGGCCCCTCAGCCTCTCATTCCTGGTGAGTACATGGTGGGCAAACACCTCTTCTTCCCAAGCTTCAATGTTCTCCTCCAAACAGCAGGTCTCTCCCGACTCTAAGCCCCCAGGTCATCAATGCAATTGTCATGATTACTAGTTATTGTCACTGGGCCTTGACTAAGTGCCACGATCTGTGCATGCATTATGCATGTGTACCTGGCATACAGAAGAGCCCCACACCATAGTCCTACCATCACTTTACAAGTGTGGAAACGGAGACTCAGGGAGTTGCCCAGTCACACAGGTAGTTGTGTGAGGCACACATGGTTGCAAGCAGACAACATTCCTGAGCACTTGCGATGTACCCCCTAGAGATGAAACTCTGATTGCTTCCACTTCACAGATGCAGGCATGGAGGCGCGAAGAGATGAGCCTTCCAGAGCAGTGCAGTGGAGCTGTCATTTCAGCAGGCATTGTTGGTGCTGCTTAGGAGGGAGGAACTTTCGAAGAGAGATGTGAGGCTGGGTACAAAGAAGCAGCGAGGGAGGTGTCCTGTCTCCAGCCCCGGCTACCTGGGAGTCCCCAGGGTGCTCAGATTCAGTCCTCACCCGCTGCCCTCGTCCCAGCCGTGTTCTCTGCTGCCTCCGTGTGGTCGCTGGGGTTGACGCAGCTTCCCGGAGCCGCACAGCTCTGGGGCTGTGGAGCTTTGGCGCCGTGGAGCTTTGGGGCTGCGGAGTGGGCTCGAGTAAGGAAGGGGTGACTGCACTGGGCAGAGGGCAAGGGGGCACTGGGGTGCAGGGCACTGGGGTGCAGGGCACAGTCCTGCCCGAGGGTCTCGCTCACTCCGCTCCAGCCACGCCTCTTGTCAGCACATTCCCACTTTCCAGCCTTCGCTCCTGCAGGTCCCTCTGCCTGGCGCACTCTTCCCTTCGCTTTTCACATCATCCTATTTCCCGCCCAATGGCAGCCCCGCTGTCTAATCAAGGCCCCTCGCTGGTGTCCTCTGACCCCAGTCCTGCTTTGTTGTTCATCTTCCTACTTGTCTCCATCTAACATCGTACTATCGATTTGTTTATTTGTTGACCGTCAAATTCTCCAGTAAAATAATATCAGCTCCAGTGTCTGGCACACAGTAGGTGCTCAATAAAGACTTTTGGAAAAATAACTGCATGACCATTTCCACTAAATATCCCAACTTGTTCACCCCCATATGGCAGCTATGAGTAAAATTGGGAGACTTCTTCATAAGCTTGGGACCTGTCTTCCCAAGGTCTCAGTCCTGCCCACAGATGTACCAGCTCCTCCTAACCCTCCTGCCCCAGGACAACCCTGCAGAGAATTAGGCACAGCAGTGGGAATCCCCTCCAAGCGGAGCCACCCCATCTCCTAATAGAATGCTGTCTCCAGGGGTTGCTGTTCATCTCAGGGTCCACTGATGTGTCCGGAGCTGAGCACAGGAGTCAGAGAGCCCAGAGAACAAAGCAAAACTGGATGTCCCCTCCCTCATTGCAAGTATAGACCTTTGGTAATGTGGCCTGACAGACACAGTCATCCACTCAACAAATATATCTTCATCCTGCTCCATGTTGATACAGAGGGGTCTATAGAAATTAATCAGGCCTGGACATTGCTCATACAAGAGACATATGGGCTTGGCCCACTTCGTCCTACACACCTCTGTCTGGCCATGTGGCTTTGGGCAAGTCCCTTAGCCTCCTCTGCTTCAGTTCCATGTAGGTACAGTGTGAGGCTACTGAAGATGGTCACAAAGCCCCCATCTCACTGATGTCGAACCTGTCCCTGCTCTGAATCTGCGCCTTCACAAACACCCCCACCTGGTGCGCCTGCCTGCCCCCTCTCCAACTACTGTTCACCTGCCACTTGCTGCTCAGGGTGTGCAAGCCACAGCAGGAAAGAGGGATGGGTGGCTCAAGGGGACAGCCGGGGGCACCAAGGGCTGCCCTCCACCTGCCCAGCACCCTTCGAGGATGGCCTGACAGCTATTGTCATCACTCTCTTCTGGGAGGAAGGAGACAGCCGGCCCAGTTTCCCCATGAAAGCCTCCCTTGCTGTGTGACAAAGTAGAGAAGACTCCACATTTACTAAACACCTGTGTGCTACAACCCATTCCTGGCGTGCCCCACATGAGAGGCAGCAGTGCCCGTTTTACAGATGGGGAGCCTAGGGCTCAAAGTGTTTTGCAACTGGCCCCTGCCACCTAGCTGGTTTGCATCTCCAAGGCCTCCGTCTTGGCCTGGCCCAGAGTTCACCACTATGACTCAATGTACTGGGGCCTCTCATTTTCCTTTTCTTCCCAGGAAGAGAAAATTTTGGACCAAATACTCTCTGCAGGGTAGATTCTGCTCTCTTTCTCGAGACCCTGAATCTCTGTGTCCAATGTAAGTCTCTGGGTTCCTGACCCTGTGAGTCTAATCCTCTGTAGCGAGTGATGGTAATCACCACTTCGGGTGCTGTGCTAGAGCTTAACTGCACCGAGTATCTAGTCCTTGCCACAACCGGATAGGACTGGTACCGTCACTAGCCTCATCTCACAGGTGGGAAACCTAGGCACAGAGAAGTTAGGGGACTTGCCTGGAAAATGGCAGAGCTGGGATTTGAACCCAAGCCATCGGGTGCCTCATGGCTACACTGTACCAAAACTCTGAGGGCAGGGGTCCTGAATTCTGGCGCTGCGATTCCAAAGAAGCGATATTATAGACACCTAAGAGAGTGTCATCTCCTTAATGGAATGTTCCCGGGACTTCCTCCTCCTGCTCTCTGGGAAAGCCTTCAGGCCCAGAGAGGGATGGCACCTGTCTGTGCCTTCCAGAGAGGTGGCCCAAGGCGCCCTGTAGTCTCCGGCTATCTCTGGGCAGCCGCTCCCCTCGAAAGTGCGAGGGGGAGGCGGCTCCCTGGAGGAGGGGTCCCCCAGAGTTGGCTTGGAAGGTCCCTCCAACCCAGGTCCCGCTCACACAGGTACTAATGGCACTAACGGCACTAATGGCACTAACGGCACTAATGGGCAAAGCCAGGGCGGAGCGTCGAGGAGACCATTACGCGCCCCAGGGGCACAGGGCAGGCGGCCGGCGCGGATGGGTCTTGGGTGCGCCTGGGAGACCTTCAGGCCCCGCGCGTCCCCGGCGCCGCAGCAGCCCCTGGCGGCGGGCGACCTCTGGCGGCGGCCCTGGCCTTGGGCGCGGGCGGGCCCTTCCTGCCCAGCGGGACGCGCCGGGCGGCCGGGGCGCCGGGAAGAGGAAAAGGCGCTCAAGGCCCGGCCGGGAGCGGCTTGGGGACGGCCGCGGGCGGGCAAGGGCGGAAGGCGGCGGCCGGGCGGCAGCCAGCGGGAGGCACCGGCTCCTTGGCCGGCTGAGCCTCGCCACCTGCTGGAGGGAACCGTCACCACAGGGGCCTGGCGTCCCAGCCCCAACCCCGGGCCAGGGCGGCGGGTTGAGCCCGTCCAAGAGCCTAGTGGGCTGGAGAGCGATCGCCCGGGATCAGGGGCACTCCTGCTGCAGCGCCGTCCTGGGGATACCTGGGCAGGGGTTTGGCATCCCATCGCCCAGCTGTGCTCACGAGCAGGTCCCCTTTCCTGTATCGCCCGGCCCTAAGGGGCCTGAGGCAGACGGGATGTCTCCAGCTGTAGCCACGCCTGGAGCTGCCGTGTGTCACTCCCCGCCAAGCCCACATCCTACCCCAGAGGGCATGGGAGCAGGGAGGTGGCCCAGGCACTGGTTTGATCAAAGTAGAGCTGTGTGCAGAGGGAGTGTCAGGGCTAGGGGCGCAGAGGATGATGGGGGAACTGCCTAAAGCCACATGAGATGAGGACACGCTCCTGCTCCCCGTGCCCTGGGTCCTGATGCCCCTGACTTTCCACCCCTAGCTTGGAACACTCTGCCTTTTCATCATCCTCCTTACAATCTAGTGAAGCAAACTGCAAGCTGGGGGCTGGGGGCAGGACGGCCAGAATAGGACCAAGTAGAGGCTACTGGCCCCTCAAGAAGCACACACTCCTCCGCAGAAGGGGGCCCCCAGAAAGTAGGCCCTGGGTCTAACAAAGGGAGGTGGATGCTGCCTCTGCTGGAGCCGGCTGCCTCTGTTTCCATGGCAACCCCACTTCCAGGACAAAGCAAAGGCTCAGCATTCCCAGGACACGTGAGCGGGCAGAGAGACGGCCTGGGCCTTATGGCACAGAAGGGGAAATTGAGGCCCAGAAGGGCAGCAACTTGCTGTCAGTCCCCAGGAGATGCCCCGGTTTCCCCCATCACAACAGCCATCATGCCAGAGTCTGTCTCCCAGGGGCCCCCAGATTATACTCCTCCGACTAAATATATAAAGCAATATCCACAAGTGAAAGTGCCTTGAAGACATCATACAAGAGGGAGGAGGCGGATGCCAGGCGTTGGGGAGGGTATTGTAGATATGGCAGTCAGGACAGGCCACTCTGATGAGGTGACATCTGAGGAGAGACCTGAGACACGGGAGGGAAGGAGATTTATGAACACTGGAGCCAACATGTGCCAGGCAGAGGAACCGCCAAGTGCAAAGGCCCCAAGGTGGGAATGGGCTCACCGAGCTGTGGACGTGGCAGAGAAAAGGGAAGGAGAGGAGGTTCAGGGGGCGGCAGTACCAGGACTCCGAGGGTCTCACAGGCCGCAGCAAGGAATGTGACTGTATCCTGGTGTGATGGAAACCATGGGGCTGGGAGCTGAGAACAGTCATTAGTCATAATGGCTCAGCCAGCTGTGAGGAGCAAGGTGGTGACAATGGAGGGTGAGGGGGTGGAGAGGAGAGGAGGCAGAGGCCACTGAGGAAGCGACTGCAGTGATGTGGGTGAGAGATGCAGGTAGTGGAAGCAGGCCGGGGCAGCAGAGGCAGGGGAAGAGGTGGGAAGGGGCGAGTGCTGGAGTGGGTGGACAGAGGGCTGTGCAAGACTCACCACTGGCTAGGAGGTGTGGGGAGGGGCAGGGGCCAGGCTGTCCAGGTTTCTAACCGAGCAACTGGGTGACCAAAGACACCATCTCCTGTGTATCCGCTGATCCAACTGGCCTTGCACCTCCTCCCACCCCCAGTTCTTTCCGCTACAACCCCTGGACTCAGATCACTGCCAGCAAACCCACTAAAACCGCCTCTCCCCTTACCTCCTGCCCCTGGAGCCCCAGCCAGCGTTTAGGGCCCCCGCTAAGGAGGCGCTCTTTCAAGCCCCAGGCCTGGAGAGACGGTGTGCAAAGGATGGCCCAGCAAAGACCATGTGCACTGGCACTGGCAAGGGGAGCTCCCCAAAAGAAAATGGGGGACACTGCAGGCGGGCACATTAGCTGAGGTCCTGTGGACATGTGCTATCCTAGAGCCCCAAAGGGTGGCTACTAAGGCAATGCCATTTACAGTTGCGGAAACAGGCCCCAGGAGGCAAGATGTCCCAGCCAGCCGATGTCTCTCAGCTGGACAAAGACGCTAGCAGTGTTCACTTGGGACCTAATCTGCAGTGGCCTTCTGCCAACCCCCAACCCCGGCCCACCCCACACCCCAGCCAGCTCCCAGCCCTCAGGCTTTGCTGGGCCCCCTGCAGGGATGGCTAAGCACCAGACCGAGGGCGTGGGCCTGGTGACCAGGTCTGGGGGTGGGAACATCAGGGCATAAATCCTGACCCAGCTGACAGTGCCCCAGGGCAGACACAGAAGTCCTACTGTCACCTTCCTGTCCCCACCCTTCCTGGCATGTTTCACAGGGTCAGCGGTGCTGGGTGGGGAGGACAAGCACATAAACCTTGGCCCCAGCCAGGTCAGCCTTGAGCTTCCGACCTGATAAATGGAGAAGAGGACGAGGCCTGGCCCTGCACTAACCTTTAGGGCCAAGAAAGAGTGAGTCACAGAGGACCAAGCTGCAGAGGGGATATCCAGGGGCCTGAGTGGAAGCCACAGCCAAGCCCCATCCAGGAGCATGCAGAGAGGGACCTGGGTAGCAGCTACCTCAGGTGTTGGGGTGGGGTGTCCAGCTCACGGGCCCAGCCTGGGCCTCCTAACCCCAAATGCAGCCACCACCACCCCCAGCCTGCTCCTCCCTTCAACTCTGGCTCCAGCCTGGACATTGGACAAACTCTGATTGCTACCTGAGCAGCTGGAAAGGACCCAGCCCTTCTCTCAAGCAGTTCATGAGGACGGGGGACAGGTGGAGTGTGCACACACACATTTGCTTATTCATTCAAGACGCATTTGTTAGCGCCTGCTTTATGCACGCCTGGTGCTAGGTGCTGGGGACTCGGATCATGTTTAGCTGCATCAGTCCTCAGAAGGGCTACCTGCAGGGATGTGTGAGGGCAGTGGAGGCACACAGCAGAGAGAGGCCAATTCTGGGTGGGGTACTCAGAGCTGAGCATTGCAGGATGCGTAGGAGTTTGCCAGGCACTCTAAGCTAAAGGTACAGAATGGGCAGAGGTGTGGAGATGAGAAGGGTCTTGGAGGGTGCTAGGAAGGGCTGGTGGCCAGGGTGACTGGAGTGCAGGGAGTGGATAGGGAGTGATGGGCAATGAATCTGAAGCAGGGCAAGGACCAGAATGTCTGGCCACGGAACTGGGACTTTATGCCATGGCAATGGGGAGTCATGGTGGGGTTTACACAGGGGAGAGGCCAAAAGCTTAGTGTCCTCTCTGCTAGCTCAGCCCCAGACATCTTCCTCTCACCTCCTGACACAGCAGATAAGGACAGCAAGGCTCAGAAAGGTCAGGTTTCCTGTCCCACCCCCATCCTCAGACCCTCATCACCCGTGGCTGGACTCTGTGTGGCCTGGGCCAAATATTCAGCTCCTCTGGGCCTCAGTTTCTGTGTCTGTAAAATGGGGATGATCACGGAAGGGAGGATGAGTTTGGTGAGGTAAGAAGGCTACACATGTAGCCCGCCTGTCTCCCTCAGAGGAGGCAAGACAGACTGGTTCTGGACCATTTGCTACTCCAGGAAATGGCTGGACAAGGTCTCTCTGAGGGCTGGAATGACCAGGCTGAACACAGGGCTGTAGGTCAGGCATCTGCTAGAACCCAGGCACTGGAGATCAGAATGCCCTACACATACACACACACACACACACACACACACACACACACACACACCCAGGACAGTGACAGACACCACCTCCCCACCTCAGATGCAGTCCACCGGGTTCTCCCATACTCAAAGCTACGTGCCTACAGAGATGCAAACTCACACACAGCTCCTGGTGTCCTGCAGGCCTCGAGGTAGCCCTGGTCCCAGTGTGCTAGGGGCAGTCTCACCTCATATCCACTGCCCTGGCCTAATTAGCAGTGCCCCTTTCTTACTCATGTCCATGTCTACAATAAACTATCTGATCAACCACTACATAGCGGACACACTGGTGTTGCCTTTCCTCTCCAGAGAGGTTCCCAACCATGCATATGTGTGTGTGCACACGTGTGTGTACATGCAAGTGTGCATGTGCCTGTGTTCATGTGCATGTCTGCGTGCATGTGTGTCTGCTTGTGTGCATGTTAGTGTGTGTGCGTGTGTGTGTGCCAGAGACGCCTTTGGCAGTCTGGGCAAGCCTGTAGGCTCTTAAATGCCAATTTGATTTAAATTATAGTTATCAAAATACTAAAAGGGGTCTGTGACATGGCACTATGTGGGCTCCCTTCTTAACCCAGTGAATGACACGGTCTAGCAGCGGGTCTAATACCCGCTGTAATTTCAAAGTACTAAGGCAGGAAAGTGAGATTGCACCATTTCTGAAATGAGTAGTGCTACTGTAGCTCATTGCGTTCATAATTAAAGGACATGCTATGTTCCAATTAGAGTATAAAAGACGTTATTTCTGCCCATCCACGTTCACGCACCTCCCGATTTCTCTCCAGGTCCTGGAAGCTGCTGTGGGACGCGGCCCTCGGACCCGGCCACCTGCCTCGCCGCGGCCCGGACTGGCCCACACTGGCCCGCACCGGCCCGCACCGGCCCGCACCGGTCCCCACCGCGTCTCAGCTGTCGGCTCCTGCGCAGCCGTCCGCAGTTCCGCATGCCACCGCCAGGTGTCGCTGCACACACGCCGTGGCCCAGAGACTCCTCTGCAACCCGCTCCCCGAGGCTCTAGGGGCACCCAGGGTCCTGTTGCCCGCAGCCCGCAACTTATCTGTGCACGGAGCACCCCCTCGCTGCACTATGAACTTACGCTGCTCCCCCAACACCTCACTCTTTGGTGCCTTTGAGCATGCTGCCTGCAGTGCCTTCCCTGATCTCCAACTGGGTAATTCCTGCTGCACGTCAAAACCCACTGGAGGCAACACCTCCTCCAGGAAGCCTTCCGTGATGCCACTATAGTGGCCCCTCTTGAGTTTCCACAGCCCCCTGTGGCTACCTCATCATTGCAGTGACTGTCAGCATGGTTGTGTCTGTTTCTGTGTCTGACTCCCCACTAGAATGTGAGCTTTGGGAGTATGGGGAGGGCCACACAGTGGGCTGTTCTGTTTTGTTTTTTAAGTAGACTTAATTTTTTAGAACAGTTTTAGGTTCACAGGAAAATTGAGCAGAAAGTACAGAGAGTTCCCATACACCCCCTGCCCCTACACGTGCACAACCTCCCCTCTATCAACATCCCCAGCAGAGGAGCGCATGAGGGACCTGCACTGCCACATCAGCGTCACCCACAGCCCATGGTTTAAGTGAGGGCTCATTCTTGGAGCTGTACATTCCATGTGTTTGGACAAATGTACAACGACCCTTATCCACCATTATTGTATCACGTAGAATAGTGTCACTGCCCTAAAAATTATCTATGCTCCACCTGTAATCCCCTGTGCTCCCTTCCCCCTAACCCCTGGCAACCACAGATCTTTTTACTGTTCCCATAGTTTTGCCTTTTCCAGAATGTCGTATAGTTGGAATCATAGAGTGTGCAGCCTTTTCAGATTGGCTTCAGATTGGCTGGGCCACGTGGCAAAACCTTGCCTCTACAAAAAAAAATACAAAAATTAGTTGGGGGTGGTGGTGCACACCTGTAGTCTGAGCTACTTGAGAGGCTGAGGTGAGAGAATCACCTGAGCCTGGTAGGTTGAGGCTGCAGTGAGCCATGATTACTTCACTGCACTCCAGCCTGGGTGACGAAGAAAGATCCCGTCTCAAAAAAAAAACAGCCAAAATGTTTTCCAAAGTGGCTGTGCCATTTTGCATTCCCACCAGCAATGAATGTGAGTTCCTGTTGCTCCACATCCTCGCCAGCATTTGGTGTGTTGGTGCTTTGCATATGAGCCACTCCAGTAGGTGTGTGGCAGTATCTCACGGCTGGTTTAATTTGCAGTTCCTTAATGACATATGATGTGGAGCATCTTTCACATGCTTATTTGCCATCTGTGTATCTTGTTGAATGAGGTGTCTGTTTAGATCTTCTGCCTGCTTTTTAATTGGGTTGTTTTCCTATTGTTGAGTGTTAAGAGTTATTTGTAGATTCTGGATAATAGTCATTTATCAGCTATGTCCTTTGCAAATATTTTCTCCTAGTCTGTGGCTTTTCTTCTCATTCTCCTGAGCAATGAGGTTTCCCTCGCAGAGTTGAATCCCTGTGTGGCCCTAAGCACATTATACACTCTCTCTGAACCTCAGTATCCACCTCTGTAGCTGGGGCTGGGAGCCCTCTCTCCAGGTTGTAGTGAGAACAGGATCTGAGCAACGCAGAGCCTGCCAGCACAGGGCCTGGAACACGGCAGGGGCTGCCAGTAGATGCTGGTGGAACTGGGTCACCTCCATTCTCTTGGGGGGTGCATTTTGCCCACAGTTCCATCATTAAAGCCCCTAGCTATCAACAATGGTTCCATCCATGGCAGAGCAGGCCAGGCCAGCCCAGCCCACAAATCTGTTTGCAGGAAGATTCCTGTGGGTGGGAATCCCTTGATCTTAGGAAGGGGTCAGAGGAGCAGACCCCAGGGAGACCTTGGGGTCATGGACAGACCTGCTGTTCAAGGGAGGGGTGGCCACTCTGGCCAAATTCCCTCAAGGACCACCCCTCACTCAGCATCCTATCCTCTCCCCACTTGGTCCCCACAGACCTCTGGCCTCTGCTCCCACCACACCCTTCCCTCCAGCCACACTGGCCGTGGGAAAGCCTTGCAGCCCTCCCTGCAGTCAGAAACACCTTTCCCCCATGCCACTTGTCCAAATCCACCCCTCCATTCGTTGCAGGCAGAGCGGCCAGGCTGGGGCTGCAGCCACGAGGGGGCACTGTTGCCCCGCAACTGCGTCAAAACTCATCCACAAAGCTGGACCCGGCGCTTCTGTCCCACCAGCTTGCCGAGCAGCAGGCGAGGAGAATGCCTGTCTCATAAAGTTGTGGAAACTAAACCAGGGGAATGTCAGTGGTCCCATCCCACACCCAGGATCTGCTGGGGCCGCTCTCACACCTCCTGCGATGGGTGCTCACTGCCTCCAGCCAGGCTGCCCGGCCCTTCGCGGGAAAAGCTCTGCCTGGACAAAGGGCTTTGCAATGGTCCCAGTCTATTTTGCAGAAGCCATAAGGTCCTGTGGGGCCACAGGGTCTTCCAAATGAAAACTGCTTATACCTGATGTAAATGACGAGTTGATGGGTGCTGACGAGTTGATGGGTGCAGCACACCAACATGGCACAAGTATACATATGTAACAAACCTGCACGTTATGCACATGTACCCTAGAACTTAAAGTATAATAATAATAATAAATTTAAAAAAAAAAAAGAAAAAAAGAAAGAAAGAAAAACGCTGAGAAGAACAGATTTACCTTGGGAACCATAAGAAAGAAGTAGCTTGGGGTTTCCAGAGAAGCCCAAAACCTAAAAGTGCACGTGAAATTCCTCAGTGTTGACATGTTGGCTCAAAACTTTTCTAGATATTGTGCCCAAGCCAAGCAATGACCCACTTGAGCCTACAGCCCACAGGATGGGACGCTGGTTTTGGGTGTAGCTCAGTGACTCAGAGAAAGCAGAACCCTTAGCACACGTGTGCGGCACAGCCGGCAAGCAAGCGCGGCACACCCCTCCGCTTGGCACATAGCAGGAAGTGGGCTGATGGACAGGGAGGCACAGGTTTTCTGGAGGGCAGCCTGATAAAATGGGGTCAAGACTGTAGCACAGACATCCATGATCAGCAGCTCGCTCCTTGGTTGCGTGTCCAGGGAAGTCCACAAATGGGCCCCCTTCTCTGCAGCAGTTTGTGGGGTGGGTACCTGGGAGCAGCCTGGACACATGATCCCAGGGGAAGTGTGGGGTGCCCCTCGGAGGACTCCGGAGCAGGCGCCAGCAACAGACAAGACGTGTGGCAACAGCAAGGAACACTTAACACTGCTGACTACACAATCAGGGAGCCAGTGGCACCTGTAACACCACGCTGTGGAGCAACTGCAAATATGTGCACCAAGGAGCGCACTGCAGCAGGTGAGGAGGAAGAGAAATCCACGGTGGAGAGACCCAACCAGCACGACCTCAGCCAGGCGGGCAACGCCAGCATCACAGGGGAAGTGCCAGTTGACAGCAGCTGCCCTCCCCATTGGATGGGCTGATCAGGGCACTTTACCTCTGTGATCTTCCTCCCCAGACCCACAATCCCAGTCTAATCATGAGAAAAGCGTCAGACAAAGCCCAGTAGTGGGCATCCTACAATGTACCTGGCCAGTCCTCCTCAACTGTCAAAATCGTCAAAACCAGGGTACATGCACGGCGGCATGTACCTGTAGTCCCAGCACTTTGGAAGGCTAAAGTGAGAAAAGATTGCTTGAGACCAGGAGTTCAAGACCAGCCTGGGCAACAGAGAGAGGCCCCCATCTCAAAACAAAAGCAAAATCCCAGAGCTAGTCTAAGAAACCATAATGTGTATCCCAGAGGAGGTCCTGGGACCGAAAAAAGGACATTAAATAAAAGCAAAGGAAAGCTAAATAAAGGATGGACTTTAGTTAAGAACATATCAATATTGATTGACACCTCACTGTGCACATATAGTAATGTAAGGTGTTAACAGTAGAGGGAATTGGGTGGGGGACTACTCAGAATTATCTTTGCACCTTTTCTAGAAATCAAAAACTATTCTAAAACTAAAACTTTATTTTAAAAAATACATGCTCACCACACCACAGTACCCATTTTCTAAACCAATTTTCAGCACAGAGATACACAATGAAGGTGTTAGGATGGAGGCCTGGGGGGCAGGGATGGGGATATTGACACAGCCCCCAGGGACAGTGGTGTGGGTGAGTGCCAGCCCTCACCCCCTAGCTCTCCAAAACCAGCCCAACAGGAAGGCCAGGGGCCCCAGGCACTCCCCACATACCCTCTGCATGCCCCGATGGTGGGGCAGTCAGTCGCACAGACCCACCCATCATGGTGTGCGCATCTCTAGCTGGTCCCAGGCTGGCCATGCCCAGAGAGGACAGGCAGGCTGACCCAGGTGCAGGCCCCACAGGCAGCAGAAAGGCCCTGGCAGGGGAGGCCAGCAGGTAAACTGGGTGCTGCCCTGACCTTGTGGGACTAACACATGTGAGTATGTCTGGGGCCTGGGGGCCTGTGCTCCATTCCACACACCCCTCCTCAGGGCCATGAGAGCAGAACAAATGCAGGGGGCCAGAAATCATGAACATGGGTGTGAATGTCGCTGCTGTAGCTGAGATGGATCCACCAGGCTTGTCCAGTCTGAGATGGGTGAGTCACTATCTTGTCCCTGAGATAAGAGAGGGTCCCAGACGTGAGATGCAGCCCAAGTGATAAGACTGGCATCCCAGGACCCCACGCCACAGCATCCCAATATCCCCAGAGGGATCAGCTCCAGCATGGCCTCCCTTGTCATCCGTTCTCCAGACTACAGCCACAGCGGTGTGGGGAAACGCAGATCCAAGGCTGTCACCACTGCCCGTGCTTCAGCTGCTCCCAATGCTCTGGGGATCTGCTCAGAGCCCTGGTGGAGGCTTGTAGTGGCTTGCTGACCCTGCCTCACCCCACCCCGTCCACCCTCATCCCTCATCCAGTCCTTCCAGGCAGATCAGGCTTCTCCACTTCAGAAGCTTTGCACATGCTCTTCCCTTGGGCTGGCATGCCCTTCCCTGCTTTTCACTGCATCCAGCTGGACATTTTTTATTATGTTCAACAGAAAATTCACAATCAGGTCTTCGGCCTGCCACTCAGCTCTGCCTGCCCTTCCCCTTCAGGAGACAGGTGCCACTTTGTGAGCTGCCACAGGCCGTCTGCCTTCCACTTAGCCGCCAACCTCCTACTCACAGCTCAGACTCTCTCATCCCTCTGCAGGGCAGTGCAACTCAGCCGTCCGATTCCTCTATCTTTGTAGTCATCATTCCCTCAAATTTTTCCCATGCCTGCATCAGCATTCCCAGCCACAGCATTCCCTCTACCAGCATTCCCTGTGAGTATTCCTGGGCCACCACTGGTGCCATCTTTAGCTATTGTGCTGCCACCTTGTGCTGGGGAATATCTGTGCCCCAATCACCAATGACCTCCAGTAAAAACTCTGGATACCAAAGGCTCAAATAAACTTCCTTGGTTGTTTATCTTCTTTGTGTATTATCATTCATCATGTCTGGGAGGAGGTCACGCCATCTGGGACAACCAGAAACTCCACGTTTGGACCCTTCCTGGACTCTGCTCTCTTTGTCTCTCCCCTTGGCTGGCTTGGATCTGTATGCTTTCACTATAATAAAATTGTAATAAGTATACCACTTTCCTGAGCGCTATACTTTTCTCTGAGTCATTCAAGTGAATTATTGTACCTTTAGGGTGGTTATGGGGACCTCTGACTATATCACCAATTGGTCTGAAGGGAGGGTGATCCTGGAAACACCAGTCTCGGCTGGTGCCTGAAGAGAGGGCAGTCTGGTGGGGACTGCTTCCTTCAACTCCATCATTTGCTGAACTCCTTACAGTTGGTGTCAGAACTGGGGCTTTCTAGACCAACCCTGACTCACTGGAACATGTGGTTTGGGAAGAGTAAAAGGGTAGGAGCTGAGGAAACTTTCATTCCTGGTGGTGGCTGTGCTGCAATCAAATTTTTTGTCTTTTTTTTTTTTTCAAATACACTTGCAAGCAGAACCAATACAATCAATTTTTTAAGGTAAAAGTTACCAATGGAATTTAGAAATGATGGATCCAACTCCTAAGCAGTTGGCTCACTAGAGTATAAGGAAATGCAAAGAAACAACAAAAAGGGAAAATGTGAAATCCCTTGGTTATTGTTATCTGCAGTGGTTAAAAGGTAAGTAAGGGTAAGTGTGGGAGGGGACCGTGGTGCTGAGCCAAGGTTCTGGTCAGCCTGGACCACAGCCTCTAGCCTGAGGCCCTACCCAAGGGATGTGTGGGGTAGATTCTGATGCTGGGCTAGGGTCCAGTCAGTTGACCCAAAGTGTGGCTACTGGCCTCAGAGTCTCCTCCAAAGGGAAAAGGTGCCAAGACAACAGATAGTAAAGGTTTTCATAAGAGCATGGACAAAACAAAGGGGTAGGACCGAGGAGACAGTCAAGGGACATCCCAGCAGGGTGGAAGCTTTTAAGCAGGTGTTAAGAAATACGATGAATAAAGTGGATATTGATGGGGACGAAACAACGGTCTCAATGCAGCATTCACAGAAGCTGGATGGACCCTGCCGGCCGCCCAGTGTGAAAAGGCCCTACAAAAATCTGCTTTATTCATTCTAGTTCGGAGGATTTTTAAAACCTGAGAGGCCTAAAATGACAGTGAGAATTCTGATCTCGAGTTGCCTGAGGCAGTGGTCTCACAATCTAACCAGGAGAAAGCCTGAGTCCTTTGGCCCACCCCCTAGCTGGGGACCCAAAGCCGTACACACACGGGTGGGTAAAATGGCCTGGGGAGGAGAACAGACTCCGTCTGTGGGAGCCCCTGCTCTGTGATTCCAGACCCTGTCAGTGAAGCCCAAATGGAGCTCTTGGTCAATGGGGAGCATTTAGAAATGTGATGGTTGATGGAATTAAGGTGGATACTTAGGTGAAAACTGGAATGTTAGAACAAACTCTCTGTGAGGTGGCTGCACCTGCTTTATCAGAGCATATGCTGGGGATGGAGATGGTCTGGCTGGGGAATGCTTCTCCCACCGATTGCTGTAAAATAGAAGGCGGGTAAACCTGCCCTTCTGGCAATAGTGATTGAGGACTGGCATCTGGTCAGCTGATTCAGACTTTGAAGGGTACACACTCCACATCCGGGAATATTGCAACTCCTTCCCATAAAACTACCCCCAAAAGCCCTGGAGTCCCTACACAGATGGGGCTTTCTGGCAAAGCCTGTTAGTGCCGCCCAGGGGTGACCGCCGGGATTTGGGACTAGAAAATTTTCATCTGAGGGCCACGCGCGGTGGCTCACGCCTGTAATCCCAGCACTTTGGGAGGCTGAGGCGGGCGGATCACGAGGTCAGGAGATCGAGACCATCCTGGCTAACACCGTGAAACTCCGCCTCTACTAAAAATACAAAAAATTAGCCGGGCAAGGTGGGGGGCGCCTGTAGTCCAGGTTACTCGGGAGGCTGAGGCAGGAGAATGGCGTAAACCCGGGAGTCGGAGCTTGCAGTGAGCTGAGATCCGGCCACTGCACTCCAGCCTGGGCGACAAAGCGAGACTCCGTCTCAAAAAAAAAAAAAAAAAAAGAAAGAAAATTTTCATCTGAGAGACAATGATTGGACTTTGACTGAGGCCACCCTTATGATTGAAGCCTATAAAATAATCGTTTTAAAAATCTGAAATACATATAATGTTTTGGACAATGTCAAAGAAATACCCTAATGCCCTAATGGGGAAGGCAACACCCAGAGTTTCCTTTTTTTTTTTTTTTTTTTTTTTTGAGACAAGGTCTGCCTCTGTCACCCAGGTTGGAGTGCAGTGGTCCATCTCAGCTCACTGCAACCTCCGCCTCTTGGACTCAAGCCATCCTCCCACCTCAGCCTCCCAAGTACCTGCGACTACCGGCATGTGCCACCATACCTGGCTAATTTTTGCATTTTTCGTAGAAATCGGTTTTTGCCATGTTGTCTGGGCTGGTCTCAAACTCCTGAGCTCAGGCGATCCGCCCGACTTGGTTACAGGTGTGAGCCATCATGCCTGGCCCCAGAGTTTCTTAATAAAATGGAAATGCTTTGTGCAGGAATGTGCTGCCTGGGGATGCAAAGAGGTACTTGGCGTACTCACGAGCAGGCAGGCTTTCCCCTAGGGCCAACTTTGGAAGCACCCGAGGAGCTGGCAGATCCTACTGTCACTTGGCTGATGCTCTGTGAGAGCCCTTGACTGGCCAGTGTGTATGGATGGCAGTTCCAAGGTATGCGGACAGCATGGTTTGGAAGGCCAGCCCTCCTGTGGAAGAAGGTGGAAATGAATCAGCTCGGTGGGAGGGACTGCTTGCTGTTCAGTCGTGTGTTTATGTTTTTACTGATTCATGGGTGACCCTGTCAGACCCTATGGTCAGGCAGGAGGGCAGCGGAAACCTGGCCTATTAAAGGGATACCCGTGTGGAGCATGGCCCTGCAGAATCACCCTGGGAATCTGAGGGGTGCGTTAAAAAGGGACATGTTGATGCCCATCAAAGGACGCCCCCTTCCAAGATCAAGAAGTGATTGGGATGGCAAGTAAGTGTCCTGGTGTGCTCATTTGGGGTGGCCCCCTGGGTCCACGGAATGAGTGGACATTGGGGCTGCAGATGAGCCTAGACACATTCCTATTGCACCCCCAAGGCACAGTTCGTAAGAACTGTTCTGTCTGCCAACAGACAGAGACAGAGACTGCTGATGGCTGTGCAGAGTCCCACGAGGGAAGGCCCTGCATTAAGCCGGCAGGACAAACCAAACAGAAGCCCCAGGAGGCCACCAAAGGGCCCTGACGGGGAAAGGCGAGACACTGACTCTCACCTGGGCTTTGCTTCCCTGGCGGCAGACGCTCGAGGTACTATAAAAGTGTGACGATGGGAGACAGTGCACCAATTTGCACTGCCCACTCACACTTCTCTGGACCAAGGGACACACTTTACAGCCCCAAATGTCCAACAAGGGGCAGAGAGAGCACCCTCATCCTTGGCATAAGGTTGGACAGAGAACCGGAACATGTAATTGATACTGGTTGTCTCAAACAGAGATGGTGGGGCAGGAAAGAGTGACCTGCATGCCATCACAAGTGTGTGTCCACCCCAAACATGAGAGGGGCCAGGAGAGGGTCCTCACTAGATAGTGCCCTACGCCTTTTCTTTTCTGCTTTTGTTGTGTTTTGTTTTATTTTTTCGAGTCTTACTCTGTCACCCAGGCTGGAGTATAGTTGCATGATCTCAGCTCACTGCAACCTCCACCTCCTGGGTTCAAGTGATTCTCCTGCCCCAGCCTCCCAAGTAGCTGGGATTACAGATGTGCACCACCACACCCAGCTAAATTTTTTTTTTTTTTTTTTTTTGTATTTTAATAGAGACGGGGTTTCACCATATTGGCCAGGCTGGTCTCGAACTCCTGACCTCAAGTGATCCACCTGCCATGGCCTCCCAAAGTGTTGGGATTACAGGTGTGAGCCACTGCACCTGGCCTCCTATACCTTTTCTAAGAGAACTGGGGAAGGGAGGTTGTGGTAAGACTGCTTTTTTTCTTTCTTCTCCACATCACCTCACCTTCCTCCTTTCCTATCTGCTGCAGTGGCCCCAGGACCAGGGCTGCAGCTGCAAGTGCTGAAGTAGCAATGACTCCTAGGCAGGAGGGTGCACCTCTAGCTCTAAAGCTTCATGCCAGAGCTCCTGAGGGCTGACGGGGCAGATGGTGCCTTCACCCCATCCAGAAAAATCAGGGCGACTCGTGAGGCAGGCATATTGCCTGGTGGTGGAGACAGCCCACTTTCTACACCTGTGAAACCCCATCCTACACCAACCGGAGTGGACTGTCAGGGAGGCACTTGCTAGGCTGGCGTTGCTTCTGACAATCTAGCCCAGCAGCATGGCCGAACCTCCTGGACCTTCTAAAGGTGGAAATACCTGAATACAAATGGAGAAAAGGGGGAACTGGAGCTGAGGGTAAAGGAACGAATACATGGGTTATGCGGTGAGGGAAATTCTTTTTTTTTTTTTTTTTTTTTTTTTTTTTGAGACAGAGTGTTTCACTCTTGTTGCCCAGGCTGGAGGGCAATGGCACAATCTCGGCTCACCCGCAACCTCTGCCTCCCTGGTTCAAGCAATTATCCTGCCTCAGCCTCCCGAGTAGCTGGGATTATAGGCATGTGCCACCACGCCCGGCTAATTTTGTATTTTTGGTAGAGACAGGGTTTCTCCATGTTGGTCAGCCTGGTCTTGAACTCCCAACTTCAGGTGATCCGCCCACTTTGGCCTCCCAAAGTGCTGGGATTACAGGTGTGAGCCATCGCGCCTGGCCGGGAAATCCAATTTTAGGTGAATCCTACATTACAGTACTACCTTAAGAGGGGTGTGGAGGACATTATCTCTTAGCTCAACTACACCAGATGCCTGAAAGGGTGACGCCAAGGCCGCCTCTGCTTTTGGAACTTGACAAGGTCAAATGGCAGCCTGCAAACCTGAGTGGCCTGGCCCTGGAGGACATCTGCTGGTCTGACGTGGTGATGGACTAGATAAACTGCTATGACTGAGTGGGACTCTGGTCTTCCTTTTTAGGTGATATCCAGCAAACTGCAATATGGTCCCACCTGGCCCTGTTGGTAAGGTTATAACGTTGATGGTGATTGCAGATGTATTGAAACCCTGAGTTCCAGCCTCCTCAGGATACAGCAACAATAATGACATCTGTGGAAGAGCTGGGTGGAGCCAACCCTGCGCTAACGCTGGCATGCAGCGGTTCTTTTTACATGCATCGTAGGCACAGGCAGCCCTGCAGCAAGGCAGGAAGCAGGCAATGCTAAAGGAGCTGCCCAGACAAACGTGACTATTCCACTTCGAGAACGCTGGGGCTGGGGCCGGGGGTGGCCTGCAGAGTGAGCTCTCGGCCCCCAGAACATCGTGGCTGTCACTGGAGTACCAGTGTTTCCAGGGACTTTGCTGCCTCAGTTCTGACCTCTGTGAGGGACTGGAGACTTAGGGCCAGCCACACTGACAGCCATGTGGTCAAGCTCCCAGACACACCTGGACCCCAAAGGCGCCTGCTCAGCACTATTGTGTGTGCTGCATCCTGAGGACACAGGAGCTCTGTGACTGGGCTCTCCTGGACTCTGCTCCAGGCCTCATCAATGACTTTAACCTGCTTCCTTTCACCATGAGCTGTCTGAGTCACACAGGTGAATTAACGAGCCTGAGGGTGGACGTAAGGACCCCCAAATCTGTAGCCCATTGCTCCGCCGTGAGGGTGGTCCTGGGGATGCCTGAGCTTGTCTCTGGTGTCTGCAGTGAGGGTAGTCTCATAGGGGCTATTCCCTAAAGCTGCAGTTTGCCAAACTTGCAGGCATGGAATTCCAGAATCACCTTAGAAACTCTAAAGTCAGAAGAGAAGTTGTTCTCCAAGAGCCTCCGCAGGGATGTGCTGGGTGCCAAGTTCATTTTATTGGCTCAATGGCCTGTGCAGGAAGAACAGCTGGTGCCCCTCTTCACAGGGGAGACCAGTGAGGCCCAGGGAGGTGAAGTCACTTGCCTGAGGTCCCAGAAGGAGTAACTGGGGCTGGGTAGGAGCAGGAATGGCTGCTGCCAGCCAGAGGTGTCCCTAACCTGCCTGTTCTCTTGAATGGAGCCTGTCGCCTACTGGCCTCTGCTGGTGGGGACTGTGCACCGAAAGGTGCTGGATCTAGTTTTTCTGAAAATCAGCAAAATAGAAGGAACAGAGACAGCCAGGCCAGGGACAAGGAAGACCTAGCTTCTGCTGCACCCTTGGGGATGGGGGCTGGAGAGGAGCAGGGACAGAGGGCCCCCACCGCAGGCTTCCGGCAAGAGGCTCCCAAACACCTGTTCTTTAGAAGCTTGAACCAGTTGCCACCTCTTAACACTGGGAGAGCTTGTGTTGAGGAACAAGAACATCTGGCCATCCCAGGCCACATGCCCAGAAGGCGGCCGTTGCTGGAGCCAAGCGTAGCCGCCCCCTTCACACAGGGTGTGTGCTCCCCAACGCGCCCGACAGGGCTGCTTCCTTCCACCCACAGTGAGAAACACTTTCTACCACAAGCCAGAGCTGGCGTGCCCACGCGTAGGTACACACGCCACACGCACAGACACGCGCTGTGGTTTGGTGAAGCAGTTCTTCTCTTTACAGGGTGTGAAGCACCACATCTCATCTGCTCTATTCTACGTCACTTTAAAAGTGCTGGCTGCTGCCCCCTATATTTAACTCTAGACCTATGGAGCCCGAGCAGGGTCCTCAGAGCTGGGTCCCGTGTGCTCTGATGCTTGCTGTGGGCTGGGGGCACATCCCTTCCGTTCTCAGGGCCTCAGTTTCCCAGGTTCCTTCAGGCTCCTGCCCAGGTCTACTGCCTGACCTGACAGCTCAGCAACAGGGGCCAAGTTCTGGATGACATCCAAGTGACAGGCCGGCAGCGGAGGTCCCCATTAGGGAAGGCAGAGGAGGGAGGAGGGAGGGGGAGGAGGGAGGATGGAGGATGGAGGAGGAAGGAGGAGGGAAAGCTGAAGTAGTAAAAGCAGAATAAAGGGCCCGGTCAGTGGCTGCTCACACTGGGGTGCCCTCACCCCAAAGTGAACTCCAGGTTTGGGCCTTGTTATTTGAGAAGGACACCAAGGTCTTGATCAATGAACTGACATGCTGGCCAGGCCATAGAGCCCTGTGACATCTGGACAAGCTTGTCAAACTCCGAACACTTTACAAAAGTAAAGGGACCAAGAGGCGTTTTCCTCTGTTACTTTATAACCTTTTCATACTAGTTGAACTTTTTTTTTTTTTACAATGTAGATGTACTACTTTATAATTAAACAAAAAACTTTAAAATGATTTTTTAAAAAAGAAAAGAATCACAGTGGAACATGAAATGGAATGTCAACTTCGGGGATGGGTCATCCGAGGAGTCCAAGAGCCCCAATGTGGTCCCGTGTCCCTGGTCCTCAGGTCATCACCCAGCCTCACCCACAGGGCACCTGCCATGGCCGTGGCCCACCCCACAAGCTTCCACTTGGTGCCTACGTGGGAACGCACCATCTGCCACGGAACTTCCTCCTGCGGGGCAAAGGAGGGGTCCAGAAGCCCACAGGAGTCAAGTCAGCAAAATTAAGTTAATTTACAAAGTTATAGTAAAAACCACAATAGTGACCCAGTCCCTCCCACGCAGTGTGAGCCCTGGGCTGCGTCGCACCCGCAGGTGGCCGGTGCTGGCACCTCACAGGGCAAAGGTGGTGAAGAAGATGTGCATCTTGGCCAGGAAAGTGGTGACAGAGCCCTGCCGCCAGAGCTTCATCTCCACGTCCAGGGCAAAGTCCCGGGGCTCCAGCACAGCCCGCTGCAGGTAGACCACGCCCGTGTAGGCGTTGAGCCTGCGTGTGCCAAAGTAGCCCTCCTCGTTGCCCTTGATGATGGTCAGGGCGATGGTGTCCCCCGTGAAGGCTGGCGCGGGGCCAATGCGGAAGATATGCGCAGGCACCAGGAGGCCCGTCTGGAAGTTGAGCTGGTAATGTGTGATGCGCGCCGGCGAGTTCTGGCACTCCAGGAAGTCGTGGCACGTGGTGCGCTCGCACTTCCTGCAGGGAGAATGGGCCGGGTCACCCATGGCTCGCCCACCTCCCCCCAACCCCAGACAGGAACACAGACGGCACAGCTCAGCAGCAGGATCAAGGGCCAGCTCTCTCCCTAATGGCCTGGAAGCCTCAGGTAAGTCCCCTTACGTCCCCTGGTCTCAGTTTCCTTGCCTGTAAGATGAGGTTAATAGAAGCTTCACAGGTTCACTGGAATGGGTGAGCTCAGCATGGCATCGGCCAGGCTCATTAACAGTTCTTACCTGTCCCCATGCTCCCTTCTTCCTTCCTCCTGCCATCCCCCCATTCTTCCTTTCTCCTTCCTTTTCCCTTTCCCCTTCCTTTCCTCCCTCCCTTCTCCCTTCTTCCCAGTGCACCCAGTGTCCCTCCCAGGGTCCCTCCCAAGTGCCAGGTTATGTGGCTGGTGGCAGAGT